>NC_139462.1:111870000-121870000 GCF_057233095.1 Heloderma suspectum
TGTGTGTACTACTCTGAGATACAGTCCCTTTTTCAAAAGTCTCAGAGGGCCTGCTAAAGCCCTAAAGCAAGCATTGCGGATTAATTCCTAACTAGATAAGATTCCTCCAAATCCTAAAAGATAATTTGTTCGAAGCTTAATTTTTAGTCTATTCTTACATGCAGGCTTTATCTTCAGCTGAAGTTGGGAGCAAAATTAAACAAGCTGACTTAAACAGAAAAAAATTAATAGCTGGGCTAGCGCCCATTGTGATATGATACTTGAAAGAAGAGCACTTCAGAATACAGTGGTGAGGAAATCTCTAGCTACAAAGGCCCGGTACATTCTGGTACATCTTGTAGGCCTGATATAATTGTCCCCAGGACTCTACAGGTTGAAGCCTACCTACAGGCTTTATCTATCCCATTATTTCAGTCTCATAAAAGCTTAATTTTATTTACTAGTGATAATAAAAATCACACATTATTGGATATGATCCAGTCAAAGGTAAATGCTTAGTAATTTGACATTAATGGGAAAATAACAATGGGCACCACCCAGCCATTAATTAGCACTACGAAATCCGATCTTTTACACTCCCATTTAAATCAATGGAACTTTAAAGTGCTTCTCTTTGGCTGGATCATGCCCAGTAATTTGTAATAACTGATATCGTTATCAGAACACTCCGTATTACACTGTATTATTTTAATTTGTTATATGTAATATTTAAAATTGTCTTCTGCGTTGTTTGTTTTTGCTTCAACAGTGGGTTATATTCAACAGGTTACTAATTTAAGTCTAATTTAAATCCTGTTTAAATCCAGTGGGCTAATTTAAATCCAGTGGGCTGAAATCCTACACATACTTATTTGACAGTAAGACATTGAAATCAGTGTGGCTTACTTTTAAGTAAAGATATCTAGAATTAAGCTGAAAATGTCTTGAATATTATAGAATATAAAAAGCCCCATTGGATTGGGACACTGAAAATATGTAGCAAAAAATAATTTCCCATTAGGTAGATCTGTAAAAAAAAAAACTTTTGCTAATCCTATGCAATCCCCCCACCCCTTCTTATCATCTTTGCCTGTTGCAATGAATAGCATTTCCTGTACTTAGAAGACCATAGGAGCTCCCTCTGGTGGATTTATTAACAATTGAACATTCTCATGCTATTAATATTTGATGGCTGTTAGTCCATTGCATCTGATGAAGTGGACAGTGTCCATGAAAGGTGATGCCAGAATAAATGTATTAGTCTTCAAGGTCCCACAAGACTCTCTGTTGGTTTTGCTGCAGCAGACTAACACAGCTACCCCCCACCCCCCGGAATCAAATTGCATAGGAAATGCGCGGACTGGAAGGGTGTACTTTTGCTTTGTGCAGGTGGGGGATTGCTGGTACTTTTGGACTGCTCCTACAGGGCCCTCTTGCTTCTCCTTCGCTTAGTCTGTATATTGCAAGTAAACAGGTTTGGGGGAATGTATCATATGTCTCTATCCGCTTTCCCCCTAAAATCACTCTCTAAAGAAGGCAGGGACCTAACAGAAGCAGATGAGATTAAGAAGAGGTGGAAAGAATACACAGAAGAACTATACAGGAAAGATCTTAATGTCCCTGATAGCCATGATAGCGCAGTCACTGAATTTGAGCCGGACATCCTAGAGAGTGAAGTCAAGTGGGCCTTAGGAAGCATTACTAACAACAAAGCTAGCGGAGATGACAGTATTCCAGCTGAGCTATTTAAGATCCTTGCGAAGAGAAAACTCTCTGGAAAAGACCCTGTTGCTGGGAAAGACTGAAGGCAAAAGGAGAAGGGGACGACAGAGGATGAGATGGCTAGATAGCATCACCGATGCAATGAATATGAACTTAAGCACAATCCGAGAGAGAACGCAGGACAGGAAGGCCTGGCGTGCTATGGTCCATGGGGTCACGAAGAGTCGGACATGACTGAACAACTGAACAACAACAATTTCAGATCCTAAAAGATGTTGCTGTTAAAGTGGTGCACTCAATATGCCAACAAATTTGGAACACTGAACAGTGGCCACAAGACTGGAAAAGGTCAGTTTACATTCCAGTCCCAAAGAAGGGCAATGCCAAAGAGTGTTCAAACTACCATATAATTGCGCTCATTTCACATGCCAGCAAGATTATGCTCAAAATCCTACAAGCTAGGCTTCAGCAGTATATGAACCAAGAACTACCGGAAGTACAAGTTGGATTTCGAAGAGGCAGAGGAACTAGAGGTCAAATCGCCAACATTCGCTGGATCATGGAGAAAGCAAGAGAATTCCAGAAAAACATCTATTTCTGCTTCATTGACTACGCTAAAGCCTTTGATTGTGTGGATCACAACAAACTGGGGCAAATTCTTAAAGAGATGGGAGTATCAGACCACCTTACGTGTCTCCTGAGAAACCTGTATGAGAGTCAAGAAGCAACAGTAAGAATCGGACATGGAACAACCAATTGGTTCAAAATTGGGAAAGGAGTACGACAAGGCTGTATATTGTTGCCCTGCTTATTTAACTTATATGCAGAGTACATCATGAGAAATGCCGGGTTGGATGAATCACAGGTCGGAATTAAGATTGCTGGGAGAATTATCAACAACCTCAGATACGCAGATGATACCACCCTAATGGCAGAAAGCGAAGAGGATCTAAAGAGCCTCTTGTTGAGGGTAAAAGTGGAGAGTGCAAAAGCTGGTCTGAAACTCAACATTAAAAAAACTAAGATCATGGCATCTGGCCCCATCACTTCCTGGCATATAGAAGGGGAAGAAATGGAAGCAGGGACAGATTTTATTTTCTTGGGCTCCAAGATCACTGCAGACGGTGACTGTAGCCATGAAATTAAAAGACGCTTGCTCCTTGGGAGGAAAGCTATGGCAAACCTAGACAGCATAGTAAGAAACAGAGACATCACCCTGCCAACAAAGGTTCGTATAATCAAAACTATGGTTTTCCCAGTAGCAATGTATGGCTGTGAGAGCTGGACTATAAGGAAGGCTGAGCGCTGAAGAATCGATGCTTTCGAACTGTGGTGCTGGAGAAGACTCTTACGAGTCGCTTGGACTGCAAAGAGGTCAAATCAGTCCATCCTAAAGGAAATCAACCCTGAGTGCTCATTGGAAGGACAGATACTGAACCTGAAGCTGAAATATTTTGGCCACCTAATGCGAAGAGAAAACTCCCTGGAAAAGACCCTGATGCTGGGAAAGATTGAAGGCAAAGGAGAAGGGGACGGCAGAGGATGAGATGGCTAGATAGCATCACCGATGCAATGAATATGGACTTGAACACACTCCGGGAGAGAGCGGAGGACAGGAAGGCCTGGCGTGCTATGGTCCATGGGGTCACGAAGAGTCGGACACAACTGAACGACTGAACAACAACAACAACAAGCCATGTTAAGTCTGCTGCAGCAAAAACAACAAAGAGTCTTGTGGCACATTAAAGATGAACAAATTTGTTCTGGTATAGGCTTTCGTGGACACTGCCCACTTCATTAGAAGTGTTAACCTCAAACTGGCAGATAAATACGCTGGGTGGGGGGAGAGATGTAAACTGTGTTGTCAGAGGGAACTGAAATGCAAAAAGTGCAGGTGTTAATAATAGCCTTAACAGCTGCCATTCACAAAACTCTTATGCTGTTTGTACTTTATGACAGCCCATAGCTTAAACAAACCATGGGTCGTTGGGGACAAGTAGAAGAGAAAGCCACTTCCACTTTTAATCAACAACCTACAATCAGCCTGTAGGTAGGCTGTTGAGTGTGATGTGCAGACCCAGACTGATGGGTTGTTTTGGATCTAAATAACCCAGAGGTTAACCCAGCAACAAACCATGAGTTCTCCTCACACTCAAAAACCTATGAACAAGCCGAATGTAGATTGTAAAAGCAGAAGTAGTGGGTGGCCAGAAGGCAGTGCGCTTGCTCTCCCTGCTTGTGCATGACAGCCCATAGGCTGTTTAAACCATAGGTTGACATTATGTACGAACCAGGTGATTGTTAGGTGATAACACAGACATCATTGTAATGGTTAGCCATGTTTTCACTCTCTAAAGACGCTCCTGGAATTTTATATCATTGAGGAAAGTGGGAAATGTGAAACAATATATATTAAACACATCTTTCCCAATTACACTTTTACTGGCCTATTGACTGTTAAATTCCAACCCTTCCTAATCAATGGACTATAGAAAAATCATCTCCTTGATAAAAGAGGGGTCTTAATATGCTAATTTGCTGGAATATTATCTGTCTGATGGCCAGAGCAATCCTAAGTACTGGGTATGGAGGAGATCCACACTGATCTGCTACCACATTCTGAACCCTGCCAGCTCACACTGGTGAGAGAGGGAGGAGGTAGAGGTTTTTGCCCTTTTTCATCCACAGTTTTAAAATGAACTTTCTCCTCCCATTAACTAGGCTGATTTCAGGACTAGTGTAGTTTCAGGACCTGGTGTGTGTGTGTGTGTGTGTGTGTTGGGGGAACAAAGCGGATTAGGAACCTGCAGATTCACAATCTATCCCGTGTTATTGTATGTCCTTGTTCACACATGTACACGAACTCACATCTATACACAAGTACTTGACTGAAATGGGAATATTGGGATCTTTTGCAGAAGTGTGGCACACACATACAGTACATTATGCACTGTACTTCAGACAAAGTGGAGAAATTAAGAACAGAGACAACATTTAAATTGTCTAAATGCACAATCCTATGCATGTTTAGACAGAAAAAGCCCTACAATTCCCAGCATTCCCCAGCCAACCAAACATGCATAGTATTGCATTGTTGTTGTTGTTGCTGTTGTTCAGTCATTAAGTTGTGTCCGACTCTTCATGACCCCATAGAGTGCATACCTTAGGTATGCATTGTACATTAGACAAAGTGGGGAAATTGACTCAAGAACATAGACAACATTTAAGTTTGAGATATTCCAGTTTATTGTACCTCAGATGTTTACAGAAAGAAAAGCAGTGACTTGTATACTACCACCACCAACCTTGGACTGGCAGATGATTCCTAATAATAAGACAGAGGTGGGAAGTTATGGTCTGCCAAATAAGGAAGAGGAGGGCTCTAGCAAAATGATGAGGTGGTACTTGGTGCAGTGGGGTACCTTGGGGTTCATTGGTGCAGCATGGGCCAGGCAAAGGATGTAATTTGGACATTCTGTGGTAAAAATTAATTAAGAGAAGAAGGAGAAGGAGAATTTTTTAAAACTCTATTTATATTGAAACAAGATTTGGAGTTGGTCTAAATAATCTCTCAGGGATTCTTTACACCTACTGACTCATTGTAAAATATTCAGAATTAGCGGGAGGCCAAAACAGGTTGAACAACTTTAGCCTGGCAGATCTTGGGGTTGTGGCAGATAACCTGATGAAAATGTTGATCCAGTGTGTGGTTGCTGTGAAAAAGGCAAATTCCATGTCAGGCATAATTAGGAAAGGAATTAAAAATAAAACTGCCAATACCATACTGCTCTTATACAAATCTATGGTGTGATCACACTTGGAATACTGTGTACAGTTCCAGTCACCACACATAAAGAGGATATTGTAGAGTTGGAAAAAGTGCAGAAAAGGGCAATCAAAACGATCAAGGTGCTGGAGCAACTCCCCTATGAGGGAAAGTTACAACAGCTGGGATTGTTTAGCTTGGAGAAAAGGTGAGTAAGGGGAAATTAGGCATGGTATGGAGAACGTAGATAGGGAGACATTTTTCTCCATCCCTCATAATAGTAGAACCCAGGGTCCTCCAATGAAGCTGATTAGTGAGAGATTCAGGGCAGATAAAAGGGAGGACGTCTTCACACAGCACATATTTAAACTATGGAATTCACTACCACAAGATATAGTTATGGCCACCAATTTGAATTGCTTTAAAAGGGGTTAGACCAATTAAAAGGGGATTAGTCCAATTCATGGAGGATAAGGCTATCAATGACAACTAGTCATGATGGATATATATTACCTCCTGTATTGGAGGCAATATGCCTCTGTTTATCAGTTGTTGGGCAACATGAGCAGGAGGGTGCTATTGTGGGTTTCCTGCGAGCAGCTGGTTGGCCACTGTGTGAACAGAATGCTGGACTAGATGGACCCTTGGTCTGATCCAGCATGGCTCTTCTTATGTTCTTATCCCTATTATATTAGGTCAGTGGCTTTTAATAGCCAGAAAATATAGAAAGAGATGCTTCTTTATTCAACTTCTCTCCACTTTCCTAAGGAATGTGCTAATTAAGTGAGTGTCAGTGAAAATGCAAACAGTTTTTGGAGTGAGACTGAAAGAGAGACTGAGAGCTGAGTTATTCTCAGTGAGAATCCTATGGCACTGGCATCCCTCAGAAACCTGAAGGGGGAGCAGTATCTGTTGGGGAATTATTACTCTGAGCCTTCACTTATGTTCAACCTGTATATATGTGTCAATAAACTATCTATCACTAAAATGCCGTATGCCTCTACGGATCTCTTTCCAAGGGAACCAAACCCTGGGTAATGCTAGCATCTCCAGAATTCTCACTGTTTGGAGGATGGTGCAAGTTAGTGACACTATGATAATTGATAGATTTTGAACTAATTCACAGATTTACAAACTGAAGGCAGATTTTTATCTGCAGATCTGAAAATACTGCACTTTCCCTGTCAATGCAAAGTAGTATTTATATATTATATCCCATTGTGGAGAGGGATATACTGGTGTGTTCAGCCAGTAGCAGGACATCAAATCACCCACCCTTCATGGGATCTGTTCACAAGTGTTGCTTCCAGTTGAAGCTGTTATCGTTCCATTGCCCTGCCTCATTCACGGAATTTAAGGGGGATTCAGATGATGTTGTCTTCCACGCATGAAGCCCCCGTGTTTTCCCACCACTTCTTCCATCTTTTTTTCTAGCCACAGAAAATCTGCTAAAGAACAAAAGACAGAATAGCTGCACAATGCCTTCTGATTCAGAGTACTAGGAACGCTCCATCTTGAAGTACCGTAGGACACCAAATAGGTAAGTTTCAAACAGCAGTTTATTTACATCTGGTCCTGTTACTTCACAGACTGAGGACAAAGTCAGTATCCCCAGAAAACCCATCGCACCAGCTAATGCTATTTGCGTTGCAGTAGAGGCCCCTTACACTAGCATGTAAGCATAAAATGGAGAGGAGGAGGATAATGTAAGCCACCTTGGGTTCCTTGCAAGAGGGAAAAAGGCGGGGTATAAATGCAATAAAATAAATAAATAAATAAATAAATAAATATGTGATTTACATTAGCACTGATTGCTGACTGGATACAGCCTTCTATAACAGAGTCACATTGGTTATTTCATGATACAAAAAGATTATATCAGCAGACTGGCACCATTTTCATCAGTGTTCCTTTGGAAGGTAAGTGTTGGGTCCCAGAAACCTGTTGGGTGCATAGGGACTAGTTGTTTTAGAGATCTTACAACTTGTTTAGCTTGGAAAAAAGGAGAGTAAGGGGATACATGATAAAGGTATACACAATTATGCATGATGTGGAGAGAGTGGATAGGGAGAGGTTTTTCTTCCTCTCTAACACTAGAACCGGGGGTCATCCCATGAAGCTGATTGGTGGGAGATTCAGGACAGATAGAAGGAAGTACTTCTTCACACAGCGCATAGTTAAACTATGGAATTCACTACCACAAGATGTAGTGATGGCCACCAACTTGGATGGCTTTAAAAGGGGTTAGACAAATTCCTGGAGGAGAAGGCTATCAATGGCTACTAGTCCTGATAATTTCTTTTTCAGAAATTTCAGGCTAATTTCTGAAATTTTTCAGAAATTTCAGGCTAATTTCTTTTTCAGAAATAAAAAGAGGGAACATTCTGGTTTTTTTTCTTGAAGTGTGGTCATCAAAGTTAACCCCAATGTGTAAAAACAGGACGGAGGGAGAAGTGTTCAATGGTCTACACAACATCAAAATAATTTTATTTCCAAAGAACGTAAGATTCTGAGCCTGGGTTTGTTTGTTGTTTTTTAGTCAAGGAAAAAATAGTCATAATATGTTTGTTGGTTTTGAAAACTCACATTCTCTTTTAGGTAGTGGCTAACTGGAATATGTGTCACACCCTTCCTGCCTAGGGATTGAAAGGAATTTTTTGCAGTCTTGAAATTGGCCAGAGAGAAAGAGAAAAATTAAAACATTTTGAAGTTTGGAATAGACTTCTAGCTTGAATATGTGGTTTCTAAGATATTGGGTGCTGAACTGATGCTGGTTTGGGACTAGTACAGTATGCCTGCATGTATGCTTCCCATCTGTTCAACCTATATAAATGCATATGTATGATAGAGGATACAATAAGATCATCAGAGGTCCTTCTCTGGGGAGCCCTGTCTTCTGAAATTAGGTGGGTGGCAACCAGTGCGAAGGCCCTCTTGATACTGGTGTCCCATGGAATGCTCTGCTCAGGCAAAGTTATCTGGTCCCCACATGCATGCCTTTTTGGCATGAGGCAAAGTCCTTGTTATTCTCCTAGTCCTTTTTAAATGTCAGCTGACATTTTACTCTGTTGGTTATGCTTATCAGTTTGCTTTTCCCTCGGTTTCAGTTCTGCTACAGTTATGTTGCTGCTGCCGTTTTATTATATCGTTTGTTTTTATACTTGTTTTCTAGTTAACTGTGCTAATAAAGGTTTTTTTTTTCATTCAAAATGCTTCTCAGACATTATCTGTAGTAATCCTTACAACCACCCTGGCCCAGTCTACATGTCTGATTTAATGAGGAGCGAGAGCACATCAGGTTCATTCACAATAGATGAGGCTGTCACCAATCCGCAGCAATCCTGCACCTTCTCTCTGGAAAAGGCGCATTTTCAGAAAGTCCTTTTGTGTGTGTGTGTGTGTTTTCCTTAAACACGTCTCCTGTGCAGTTCCACTGCAGTGTGCCCCATCCCCCCGCATTAAATCTTGGGCGTACCTCTATGACCTGGCTGTGACCTGGCAGTGATGTGGTCAAGGGGTGGGGCCACCCCCTCCCCCCATTGCCTCTTTTCCCCAGTTCGCAGTAGGGTGCTTTTAGACATAGGCTTTCTTTCCCACTTAGCACTACGTCGCGCTGTTTCATCCTTTCACTGTATCACAATAGTGCTGTTTTTCCCATTCACAATACGTAGCCTAGCACAGTAGCTGCTTTACCCATTCACAGTTGCAGCCTGTTTTCCCATTCATAAGAATGCAGAGTAGTGCTGTTTCAATCATTCAGAATAGTGCAGTAGTGCTATTTAAATAATTCAGAATAGCACAGTAGCTGCTTCACCCATTCAGATTATGTAGCCTGTTTTTCCCATTCATAATAGTTCAGTAGCACTGTTTCAAGCATTTACAATAGCGCAGTAGCTGCTTTACCCATTCAAAGGTAAACATGGGTAAAAAACATTTACCCATGTTTTCCCCATTCATAATAGTGTAGTAGTGCTGTTTCAAGCATTCACAACAGTGCTTCTCCCATTCAGATTATGTAGCTTGTTTTTCCCATTTACGATAGTGCAGTTTCTTTGAATCTTTCACAATATCCCAATGGTGGATGAGAGGAGAGAGGTGTGGGGTAAACTACAGGGGTTTAATTCAGCACTTCCAGTAAACTTCCCTGAGCAGGGGAGCGTGGACAGGGGCAGGGAATAAGACTGTCTCATTCGCTGAGCAGCAACTATGGGGTTGATGATGTTCAGTTCTACTCTGCCCACCCAACCTCAAAGCATGTGGGTTTCAAGTGCTGTGTGACCTGTGAAAGCGGGTTTTTAGGTAGTGGTTTTCTTGCTTCATGCATGACGGATGAAAGTGATTTCATGAAAATCTGGATATAACCAGAAAGTGCTTTTCATTCCATTTCCATATAGATTTGGCCCCTGTAAAATAGGACAGTATTATTATTCCCATATTATTGATGCTAGGGAAAGGGGAGGACTCAAGGCAAAGCTAGATTTCAGATATCTTTGATTGGGAACTCCCACATCTTTCTAAAAAGTTAATAGCTGTTCGTTTTCCACCATAGGGGAAAATAACACCATTGGGCGGGGGTTGACATTGAGAAAGTGGTGCAGGCAAAAGGGCTAAGTCCTCATCCTCCCGACCCAATCCTCCCCATGGCTGCTATTAAAATCTCTTGCATCACGTGAAACCATACTATGCCTCCTAGCTACTACATTACATCAGCTTTCTCCAATGGTGACACTATGATGGAATTAGAAGTGTAAGCTGCCACCACACGGGGATATTCTTGGTTTCATTAAATATTTGACTGTAGACAAATAACAGTCATTCCAGACAATATTTGATCAGTCAGCTGACCAAAAACTAACTCTTTTTCTTCCAAATTAATTTGTTTAGGATTAAAACACAGAGTTAAATGTAAGTGTAACTTTTAAAGTAGTTAGTATTGTGTACCATAAACTCTTCTGTTTTTTCAACCCTTTTGCTAGGGGACTGGATATACGTTAACATAAAATTTCGAGGGTGGAATAAAATATTTCAAAACACGTTTTGACATTGCCATGTAGAAAAGAAAAATAGGTCATTTCTACTGGCAACCCTGTAAAGCCTGGTTCTGTACATATAATATCAGTTCAAGAGCATGCCAGAGACGTGTCTGCAATCTGCCATTTCAGGAGATGTAATGTTTTGGAAGGCATTTTTGAATTTGAGATCATGGCTTATTTGTGTTGCCTTCTGCCCCCCTTCTCCCACATCCAGCCATGAAGAGGCCTGTTCTGTATTAAAATATTGCAAACGTAAACTGAAACTCTTAAAAAGAAAATGGAAGCATACAACAAAGAGACTAGTATTAGGAGTCTTGAAGCCGTATAATGCAGATAAAAGTGAAACCTACGCAGCTACATAACTGAACAACCACACAATTTATTTTTAATAAGAGCTAGTGTGGTGTAGTGGTTTGAGTATTGGACCAGGAATTGGGAAATTTGGGTTCTAGTCCCCACTCACTCAGCCATGGAAGTTCACTGGGTGACTTTGAGCCAGTCACAGACTCTCAGCCCAACCCACCTCACAGGGCTGTTGTTGAAAGGATAAAATGGTGAGGAGGAGGATTATTTATGTACGCCGCTTCGGGTTACTTGGAGGAAAAAAGGCAGGATATAAATGCAGTAAACAAATAACTAATAAATAAATTCATGCACAGCCTTGAAGGTGCACATTTAGTGGACTAAAAAAAATCCAAGTAAAATAGGAGGAAGCCCTCCCATTTCTCCCACAATTGCAGCACTACACTGTGGTTAGTGGCATGTGCTTGCGCTATATACTCAAACGATGCAACACACGTGGGAACTCATCCTGCTTCTTCCAGAATTACACTTCACTTTTACTTCCAGTTGGAAACAATGTCACCCTCACAGCATCCCGTGGAGTCTCTGTGGAACGCTATCTCAAACAGCTTTTTAAAAGGTTGAAAAACCTTTTCATCTCCCCCCTGGAATTAAAAGGGGGGGGCAAGGGAGCATCTGGATAAGATCTTGGAGAAAAGTACTCTCCGCGAGGCAGCAGGGGGGGCTGGATTCCAAGACTACCCTCCCAGAGCTTATTCATCACAAAAAGCTGTTTCAAAGCTCCTATCTAATAGGAGAAAACAGGGCTGACGCGTTCCATTGTAATATATGGATTAAGAAATATCAACAACATCTGAAGGACGGTTTAAGAAATATCAACAATATTTGAGAATATTTGAGGACCTGCACGATCTGTTTGAAGAGAAACATGGCTACAGCGAGGAGAAAGGAAGGAACTGCATCACCACCCATTCCCCCCGTACCTCCCTTGGCAAAAGGTCCGAGAGCCGAAGTTATAGGGGAATTATTTGCTCTAGTAAAAACTTTATCTTTGCAATTTGCAGAGCAAGCCAAGAGGTTGGATTCAGTTCAAAGTTCCATCACCGTCTTGCAAGGGGCTATGGATTTAATTAACACTTCTTGGCAAAAAATGGAGGCGAAGGTTAACGAGCTACAAGGTAGGCTGACAACGAACGAAACTACTACACAAGCTTTTTTCAAAAATTTCTGTTAGAATTTCCTAACTGGACGCCTTCACGCGCAGATCCAATGTATGTATTATTGGTATTAAAAATTTGCCTGGTGATATAAATTTGCCTACCTTTATAGACAAGCTTTTGCATGAGATACGCCCTGTGCCATCTGATTATTTACTTGATATTGAGCAGGCATTTCGTAGGGATGGACGAAAGTCCCTTACCTGGTCCCGCAGCTTACTTCGCAGTGGCGGGGAGGCACTCCGTCCCTCCCCCCGAAATTCTGGATGGGGTGGGAGGCACCCCATCCCTCCCCACTGAAATTCTGGCTGGGGGGGAGGCGCCCCATCCCTCCAGCCGAAATTCTGGCCGGGGGGGAGGCGCCCCGTCCCTCCAGCTGCGAATCTTGTCTCCTGCCGGGACGCAAATGGCAGCGGCCGTAGCTGCCACCGTTTGCGTCCTTGCAGTCAGCCGTGATAGGCTACGTAAATGTTTACGTAGCCTATCACAGCTGACTTTGGGGAAAAAAAACGCGTATGCAAATGGCGGCGCCCATGGGCGCCGCCATTTGCGTTCCTTTTTTGGGCACGTGTAGTCTACGTAAACATTTACGTAGACTACGGCGAAAATAAGGGCAACGCTATTTGCGTTGCCCTTATTTTCGCTGTAGTCTACAACTACGTAAATGTTTACGTAGACTACACATTCCCAAATAAGGAATGCAAATGGCGGCGCCCATGGGCGCCGCCATTTGCGTATGCGCTTCCCCCCCCCCCAAAGTCAGCCGTGATAGGTTACGTAAACTTTTACGTAACCTATCACGGTGTTTTTTGAAAATCTAGCCATGATAGGCTATGTAAATCTTTACGTAGCCTATGATGTTTGTTGTTGTTGTTGTTGTTTTTTTCCTTGGAAATGGTGGTGGTGGCAGCCAGTCGGAAGACCAGCCGCCGCTGCCGCCGCCGAACCACCGCTGGGAGCCGCCCCCGCCAGGGATGTTCAACAAAGGTAAGTCCCATCCCAGGGGGGGCGGGGGGGCGGACCATTTCTCCACTAATTTCGGGGGGCCGAATGCGTTGGCATTTGGCCTCCGGGAGATTCGTGGAGAAATTCTCCGACATCCCTAATTTCATGTGCCAAATGCTAAAAGGACTGACTATATGATTATAGTCCAATTTGCAAGAATCTCCACAAAGAATTATATCCTGCGTTTGGCAAGAGAGGGTGGAAGTCTTTCTTGGAAACAAGATAAAGTTATGTTATTTCCAGATTACATCAAAGAGGTGGCTGATAAAAGAAGGCAATTCATCAAGGTGAAAAATATGGCAAAACAAATGAACTTACAATATTACTTAAAATATCCTGCTACACTTTGCATTGTTTCTGAAGGTCAGATGATTAAGTTCCTAAATGATGAAATGGCGGAGGCATGGCTGAATGTAAAAATGCGTGAGATTTCTGTTCCAGCCCCATGAACTGGAATCTTTAAACAAGTTTCGTTAAGTGTCTATGTTTAGTCTGCATGATTCAGGCTAGGCCAAAGATAACTGATTATACATATATTCGTTTGCTTTCTTTCATTTGTCTTCTCTTGTTTATTTTTTTTAAATTCTCGTTCTCTAAAATGGATATGTTATGATGAATTCAAATATATTGTTTGAGGGTGTATTGTGCACACTCATTTATATATCTAGTATAAAATATATCACTGATGGTTGTAAGGTTTCTTCCAAGCTTTATTATTATATAAAATTATAATTTCATCATCATCATTATTATTATTGCTATAAGACTGATGATATGATATTGAAATGTAAGGTTGATTATTAAATTGTGATATTGCTAATGTTATAGGTATGGTTTTTAAAATAGAATGGGATCTGAAGCCTGTGTGTATTGGAGTTTAAATTTAACCCTTAAAAAAAGAAAAAAAACCCTTTTTTTCGTTTCTTTTCCTTTCTTCTCCTTTTCGTTATTGTTGTGTCCTCCTAAGAATATTGTATTGTTGGGAAATTGTAGTTATTGATCAGGTTGTTGGTATTGTTTTTTCATTTATAAAGACAAAAATAAATAAAAAGAATTATACTTCACTTCGGTGTGTGGCACTTGACCACATTATAAACATGGCAGATAAATAAATAAATACTGTGCTGTATTTATTAACATGCGTCCCAGAGCAGCCATTGAGTTTTACAGAAATTGCCTCGTGAATGAAATGGGCTCCAATGGGCTCCTTGGTCTCTTTTCCAGTAGTTATAAAAGTGACAGGGTGCAGGGAGTAAGAGGCCTTGGCTAGGGTCGCTGGATTGCATACTCAGGTTCCTTTGTCTAAGAAACCGCCTTCCCCTGTATGGGCTGCCATAGTCCTTACATTCTGAGGAGCAAGGCCTTGCATACCATACCACGACCTACTGTTGTTCACTTGGTTCTGGTGCTGGGGGGCGGGGGGGGTCCTCCATTGTGGCGCTCACCCTATGGAATTATCTCCCCATTGAGATCAAGAGGGCTCCTAGTGTGGAGTGTTTCTGCTTACAACTAAAGACATATCTCTTTGCCCAGGTGTTTTCCTGAACGCTAGTATTGCCAGCTACTTCTGGATATTTTAATGAGATGCTATTGTTTTATTACTGTTTTATTGACTGGATTTATTGCATTTTGTTATGATTTTTCTTTGTGAACCAGTTTGGGATTAAGATTATTTTTTTAATGAACAGTGGTGTATACATTTTCTGAAATAGAAAAATAAAACAACATCTACTTGTCCTGAGGAGTGCTGGAGAAAGGTTCCATGGATCATCAACCTCTTCATATTCTTCTGTTCATCCACTGCCTGTTGTTTCCCCAATACAGCCTCTACCCTTCCAGAGTTCTTAGCTGGTTCCATTCCGATATCCTCTATGGTTCAAACGACACAGCACATTATATTAACTGTGTAGTGTATAGTTGAGCCTTAGCTCTTTTTTCCCTTTAGAGTAGGTGCATGTGGCGTTGGTTCAGATTGGGACCAGGGCACACTGGCAAAGCCACACCATATGCACACCCCAAAAGAAAAGACAACAGAACACTCAAGCAAAATCACACACCCCTCCCAACACACCCAAAAGGAACAGAGCACACAGACAAAATTATCCCCCACCTACATATACACCGCAAAAAAGAAAAGAAAAAGGAGCACTCAGTTGCCATCCAACACATCGGGAGGGCACCAGGTTGGGGGAGGCTCCTCTACCACTTCCTGGGCCCTTTCGCCATGACAACGGAAGGAGAAGCAAATGGATTTTTAAAGAGGAATCAAGTTTGCTGTGCTTTGGTCCATGCAAAGCTCCATGAGCAAGTGCTCAGCACCAGTAAAAATCGCTTCGCAGAACATACTTTGTGGTAGGGGTGGGGTTGGAGTGAATGTCATCTGACTGGCAGGGGCTGCTCAACCAATAAGAGAGGTTCCCCCCCCTTTCCTTTCCCCTGAAAGTCCAGATGCACCTGCATTTCAGGAGCAAGCCTCATTGATCACAATATGAGTTATTTCTGAGTAGACACATACGTTTGTGCTGGGAAAGGGCGAGAGGCAGAGAACACAGGGATGGGAAACCAGCCCCCTTTCTAACCTGATGCTGCCCAGGATCTCTTTAACGAAGCTGTGAAGTAGTTACTTCCTAAGGCAATAAACCAAACAATGGCGAATCGGAGCCTGGAGATCGCGCTTTAGAGCATTTAGGGAATGTGCTTTAAACTGTTCCATTTCAATGGAGGGGGATCTCTGTACATTCTGATGTAGGCATTCAGGGGACAAGCCTCATTGAGCACAACGGGAGTTACTTCCACGTAGACACACATATGCTCATGCTTGGAAAGTGGGGGTGGGGGAGAACACAGGGATGGGAAACCAACCCTCATCGATGTTGCACAGGATCTCTATAACGAAGGTGTGGCTACTTCCTAAGGCAATAAACCAAACAATGGAGAACTGGAGCCTTGAGATCATGCTTTAAAGCATTTAGGGAATTTCTGCTTTAAATTGTGCCATTTCAATTGAGGGGGATCTCTGTACGTTCTGATGTGGGCATTCAGGGGACAAGCCTCATCGAGCACAATGGGAGTTACTTCTGAGTAGACACTAATTGGTTTGTGCAGGGATGGGAAACACACAGGAAACACCCTTTGACTAGGTGACTGGTGAAAGGCACACCCCTGGGCAGGGCTAGCATACCCGAGGTCAATGGGGTTGGGGTACACAGCAGCTATATCGGGGAGAACCTGACTTAAGGCAAAGAATTGGACTTTAAGCAATCTCAGGAAATCCGGTTTTTCCACGATAAGCTCCGGGGTGGCTGCTGGATGGCCATGATGTCATCTACCCCTAACGACCTCCAAACGCAGCCAGCTTGGAGTAAATCGCTGGTGGAGACATCTCCCTGGTAGCTCTTTCCTCAATCCATCTGTTTCAGTTTTATTCTGTCTACTTTTCTCATTCTTTCACCTAGGTCTCCATACATTTCCCATGTGACTCTGTTCTTGCCACATTGTTTTCTGTAGATTACTGAAGTGGTTCGCATTACTGCATTTCTGTCTTACTGTAATTACAATAACCATGCTATTCCCACAATATAAGAATCAACTTTCAAGCTGAAAGCTCAAATGGAATCACCAATCACCACGTTTCCTAATCTTTTTTTAGTGACAAGAGTGCCATATCACAGAATACTTGGGCTGCTTTTCATATTAATTCTGTAGTAGTGAGTCTTATTTCTCATAATTCTTCAGACATATCACCATGTGATAATTGCAGCTATTACTTGAATGTGAATGTGCAAAGCAGCTAATAGGAGCTGGCTATTGCTAATCATCCTCTTATCATCCATGTTAATGGCCTAATGTGAGAGGCAAGGTGGGAGCTGAGAAATCTATCAGCCTGGGGAAAACTTAGGACAGGTTAAACCCAGAACATGTTAGCATTCTGTGATCAAAGGTTTCCCTATACTCCTGTATTATAGGCCAGTGCTAAAATGCTCTTCGTACTATGAGCATCCACATTGAAAACATCAAGAACTTTGAGCAGGCTCAGCAGGAATCTGTGTTGTTGTCTTTTAGATAGTAATATAAATGTATTTAGCATTTAGATAGCACATTTCCCATGTTCAAAATTATCTCAGTAAACCTTACAATGGCCCTGTAAAGTAGGTCAGTATTATTATTTCAAAATAACAAACAAGGGCTAGAACGGAGAGATAATTGACTTCCCTAAAGCACCTATTGTGTTCATGGAAGAGGTGAGATTTGAGCCAAGGATTTGCTGGCTCACACTCTTGGAGAGCAATCCTATGGTCCCAGGAGATAGTCCCAGGGACCATAAGGTTCTTCAGAGTCCCCACTCCAAGGCCATCGACACTGCCATGACCTTGGAAGACAGACTCTGGTATCTGATCCCTCCCCACCCCACCCCCAATCACAGCTCCCACAGAAAGAACCGTGGCAGCTGCTTCCTGAGGTTGCCAAAGCAGCCTCAAAGAGATCAGAGGCTTCCGTCCAACAAGGGCGCAACCCACAGGATTAGCTACTGTGCTACCCCAGTTCTTTGAAAATATTTCCCTGTTACAGTTTGTTGTACATCCACACATTTGACCTCTGGGGATTGTGGTGCTTTTATTGGGTAGGCAACATGCTGACTCACAGCACAATCTAATGCATGTTTATTGGAAGCAGACCCACAGAGTTCAGTGAGGACCACACTGTAGCCTTAGTGTACCAGACATCTGCAGGGCAGATGTCAGCTGTGCTCATTCTAGAGCAGATCATTATCCAGTGCAAATGCACTAGCAGCAGCATGGCAGCCAAAACGAATGATGGAGGGGGAACAATAACTATTGCTCAAAACAAGCAACCTAGCTCCAAATAGGCCCAAACTGATCCAGTCCAATCTCCTTGCCTCACTCCCCAGACGGGATTAGGCATCTGGATTCTACTCAGTCATCATCAACAGCTGTAGCTCTTGTTGTTTCAGTAGGATGTCACAGAAGAGGTCGGATGGTTTAGATCAGTGGTCTCCAAACTTTTTTGATCGCGCACCCCTATTAGGGATGTACAAATTACTTACCTGCTGCCGTTCCGGGGGGGGTCTGCGGGAGGGCAGAAGCAATCCGTCCCTCCCCCCGGAATCCTCTCTGGCTGGCTCTGCTCTGCAGCAATTCCATGGAGCCAGCTCCAAAGCCCCAGCGAAACAGCCACCATTGCCATATCGCTGGCTGGACTGACGTACTGCAGATGCAAATGGTGTCCGGCATAGCAGACGCCATTTGCGTCCCTGCTCTTTGACATGATAGGCTATATAAATCTTTATGTAGCCTATTGCGCAAAGGAACAGGGACGCAAATACACCATTTGCATCCCTGTTTTTTCATGCAATAGGCTATGTAAAGATTTCCGTAGCCTATCATGTCAAAGAGCAGGAACGCAAATGGCGTAGCAGATGCCATTTGCGTTCATAGTCCATCAGTCCAGCCAGCGATACAGCAATGGAGGCCATATCACTGGGGCTTTGGAGCCGTTGGCAGGCAGGATCCAGCTGGCAAAGACTTCGCAGGGAGGCGGAGGTAAGAGATCCAATCCTCCACCGACTTCAGGGGCCCAGATTCAATAGAATCCAGCCTCACTGGGGTCCATGGAGGATTTCTCCGCCATCCCTAACCACTATCAGTAAAATATTTTTGAGCATCCCCCCCAATATATGTATATTTATTTATAAATACCCCTTCATGGATCACTGCCTTGTTGAGGCAAAGGGGCTTGCGTAACTCAGTGAAGCCATAAGCTATGCCGTGCAGGGCCACCCAAGACGGACAGGTCATGGTGGAGAGTTCTGACAAAATGTGGTCCACTGGAGAAGGAAATGGCAACCCACTCCAGTATTCTTGCCAAGAAAACCCCATGGAACGTATCACAAGGCCAAAAAGATTTGATGCCGGAAGATGAGCCCCTCAGGTCAGAAGGTGTCCAATATACTACTGGGGAAGAGCAGAGGGAATTTCCAAGTAGTGCCAGAAAGAGTGAAGCGGCTGGGCCAAAGCTGAAAGGACACTCAGCTGTGGATGTGTCTGGTGGTGAAAAGAAAGTCCGAAGCTGTAAAGAACAATATTGTTTAGGAACCTGGAATGTAAGATCAATGAATCAAGGTAAGCTGGAGGTGGTCAAACATGAGATGGCAAGACTGAACACCGACATCTTGGGAATCAGCGAACTAACATGGACAAGCATGGGTGAATTTAATTCAGGTGGCCATTATATCTACTACTGTGGGCAAGAATCCCTTAGAAGAAATGGAGTAGCACTCATCGTCAACAAAAGGGTGGGAAAAGCAGTACTGGGGTACAATCTCAAAAATGATAGAATGATCTCAGTACGAATCCAAGGCAAACCATTCAACATCACAGTAATTCAAGTCTATGCCCCAACCACTGAGGCCGAAGAAGCTGAGGTCAATCAGTTCTATGAAGACCTACAACACCTTCTAGAACTAACACCAAAAAAAGATGTCCTCTTCATCATAGGGGATTGGAATGCTAAAGTAGGAAGTCAAGAAATCACCGGGATAACAGGCAAGCATGGCCTTGGTGTACAAAATGAAGCAGGACAAAGGCTAATAGAGTTTTGCCAAGAGAACACGCTGATCATAGCAAACACTCTTTTCCAACAGCACAAGAGGCAACTCTACACATGGACATCACCAGATGGTCAGTATCGAAATCAGATTGATTATGTCCTTTGCAGCCAAAGATGGAGAAGCTCTATACAGTCAGTAAAAACAAGACCTGGAGCTGACTGTGGCTCAGATCATGAGCTGCTTCTTGCAAAATTTCAGCTTAAATTGAAGAACGTAGGGAAAACACTAAACCGTTCAGGTATGACCTAAATCATATCCCTTATGAATACACAGTGGAGGTGAGGAATAGATTTCAGGGATTAGACCTGATAGACAGAGTACCTGAGAAACTATGGTTGGAGGTCCGTCACATTGTTCAGGAGGCAGCAACTCAATCCATCCCAAAGAAAAAGAAATGCAAGAAAGCCAAGTGGCTGTCTGATGAGGCTTTACAAGTAGCTGAGGAAAGAAGGGAAGCGAAAAGCAAGGGAGAAAGGGGAAGATATGCCCAACTGAATGCAGAGTTCCAGAGAATAGCAAGGAGAGACCAGAAGGCCTTCTTAAATGAACAATGCAAAGAAATCGAAGAAAACAATAGAATGGGAAAGACTAGAGATCTTTTCAAGAAAATCGGAGATCTCAAGGGAACATTTTGTGCAAAGACAGGCATGATAAAGGACAAAGAAGGCAGGGACCTAGCAGAAGCAGATGCGATTAAGAAGAGGTGGAAAGAATACACAGAAGAACTATACAGGAAAGATCTTAATGTCCCTGATAGCCATGATAGTGCGGTCACTGAACTTGAGCCGGACATTCTAGAGAGAGAAGTCAAGTGGGCCTTAGGAAGCATTGCTAACAACAAAGCTAGCGGATATGACAGTATTCCAGCTGAGCTATTTAAGATCCTAAAAGATGATGCTGTTAAAGTGCTGCACTCAATATGCCAACACATTTGGAACATTCAACAATGGCCACAAGACTGGAAAAGGTCAGTTTACATTCCAATTCCAAAGAAGGGCAATGCCAAAGAGTGTTCAAACTACCATACAATTGCACTCATTTCACATGCCAGCAAGGTGATGCTCAAAATCCTACAAGCTAGGCTTCAGCAGTATGTGAACCGAGAACTACCGGAAGTACAAGCTGGGTTTCGAAGAGGCAGAGGAACTAGAGATCAAATCGCCAACCTTCGCTGGATCATGGAGAAAGCAAGAGAATTCCAGAAAAATGTCTATTTCTGCTTCATTGATTACACTAAAGCCTTTGATTGTGTGGATCACAACAAACTGGGGCAAATTCTTAAAGAGATGGGACTACCAGACCACCTTACCTGTCTCCTGAGAAACCTGTATGAGGGTCAAGAAGCAACAGTAATAACTGGACATGGAACAACCGATTGGTTCAAAATTGGGAAAGGAGTATGACAAGGCTGTACATTGTCGCCCTGCTTATTTAACTTATATGCAGAGTACATCATGAGAAATGCCGGGTTGGATGAATCACAGGTCGGAATTAAGAGTGCCGAGAGAATTATCAACAACCTCAGATACGCAGATGATACCACCCTAATGGCAGAAAGCGAAGAGGATCTAAAGAGGATCTATCTTGTTGAGGGTGAAAGTGGAGAGTGCAAAAGCTGGTTTGAAACTCAACATTAAAAAAACTAAGATCATGGCATCTGTCCCCATCACTTCCTGGCATATAGAAGGGGAAGAAATGGAAGCAGTGACAGATTTTATTTTCTTGGGCTCCAAGATTACCGCAGAAAATGACTGTAGCCATGAAATTAAAAGATGCTTGCTCCTTGGGAGCAAAACTATGGCAAACCTAGACAGCATAGTAAGAAGCAGAGACATCACCTTGCCGACAAAGGTCCGTCTAATCAAAGCTATGGTTTTCCCAGTAGTAACGTATGGCTGTGAGAGCTGGACTATAAGGAAGGCTGAGCGCCAAAGAACTGATGCTTTCGAACTGTGGTGCTGGAGAAGACTCTTACGAGTCCCCTGGACTGCAAGGAGGTGAAATCAGTCCATCCTAAAGGAAATCAACCCTGACTGCTCATTGGAAGGACAGATACTGAAGCTGAAGCTCAAATATTTTGGCCACCTAATGCGAAGAGAAAAGTCACTGGAAAAGACCCTGATGCCGGGAAAGACTGAAGGCAAAAGGAGGAGGGGACGGCAGAGGATGAGATGGCTAGATAGCATCACCGATGCAATGAATATGGACTTGAGCACACTCTGGGAGAGAGCGCAGGACAGGAAGGCCTGGCGTGCTCTGGTCCATGGGGACACGAAGAGTCGGACACGACTGAACAACAACAATTTATAAATGATTTATATGGACTACTGTACTAATATATTATGTACATTATAAAACATTTACAAAAATAGAAATTAAAGCAGGATGAGATAAAGATAAAATAAACAATATTTTAAAAAGAATTTATTTTATTTAGTAATGGTATAAAAAAGTTTTGCTCTCACTAAAAATAAATTATTATTAATAATAATATTTTTAGGGAGCAATTTTATGGCCCCTAGTCAGCAGCTAGATGGCCATAGGATATGTCAGTTTCCGGGAACAGACCTTGGAGACCACGCTCCAAGGTCAGTTCCCAGAGAGCCAACCTCCCCCCGCCTACGCTGCCTCACAGGCAGCTCAGAATCGCTCTGTGCTCCGTGCTCAGAAGAGGAGTGCAGAGAGGCGAAAACGGGGCATTCCTGGAAGCATCCTGGGGCAGAGAAGGCGGAAATGCCGGTACGACACATCCTATGTGTCGTGCAGCAGCCATTTCCCCCCTCTCCGCTTTCCTGCAGCTAGACAGCCACAATTTGCTGTCTAGCCACAAATGCAGGGTGGCTGAACGATCCCCTCCATGCTTTTCCTGCCCTGCGTTGGATAGGCGGTTGCCTCCAAGTTCGGAGGTGGCCGCCTATCCTGACAGGATTGCGCTCTTAGTGAGAGCAATGTGACTGAAGATGCTTCATTATTTTTGAAAATCTTGGTTTAACACTTTGTGATACGGCGATTCAAAGGTCTGGTCCTAAGTTCAGTTTATTTCAATAATTGGTTTTAATGGCTGTCATAGCTGAATAAGGCACCTCACAGAGATACGTAGATTCAAATGGAAGAGGTGCATTATTGGCTGTGCTTACTAAATCATAATACTCATTTTTCAATCCCATCCACCAATTATGCAAAGGTTTTTGTTGAAATTCAGCTAGTAAACTTCCATCTTCCCTGATGTCAATCATAGAATCATAGAATAGTAGGGTTGGAAGGGGCCTACAAGGCCATCGAGTCCAACCCCCTGCTCAATGCAGGAATCCAAGTCAGAGCATCCCTGACAAATGGCTGTCCAGCCTCGTCTTAAAGGCCTCCAGTGTGGGAGAGCCCACCACCTCCCCAGGTAATTGGTTCCATTGCCGTATTGCTCTGACACTCAGGAAGTTTTTCCTGATGTTCAGCCGGAATCTGGCTTCCTGTAACTTGAGCCCATTATTCCGTGTCCTGCACTCTGGGATGATCAAGAAGAGATCCTGGCCTTCTTCTCTGTGACAACCTTTCAAGTACTTGAAGAGTGCTATCATATCTCCCCTCAGTCTTCTCTTCTCAAGGCTAAACATGCCCAGTTCTTTCAGTCTCTCTTCATAGGGCTTTGTTTCCAGTCCCCTGATCATCTTTGTTGCCCTCCTTTGAACCCTCTCCAGCTTGTCTGCATCCTTCTTAAAGTGTGGTGCCCAGAACTGGACACAGTACTCCAGATGAGGCCTAACCAGTGCTGAGTAGAGGGGAACTAGTACTTCCCGGGATTTGGAAGCAATGCTTCTATTAATGCAGCCCAAAATAGCATTTGCCTTTTTTGCAGCCACATCACATTGTTGGCTCATATTCAGCTTGTGATCGACGACAATTCCAAGATCCTTCTCGCTCGTAGTGTGGTTGAGCCACGTATCCCCCATCTTGTAACTGTGCATTTGGTTTCTTTTTCCTAGGTGCAGAACTTGGCATTTGTCCCTATTAAATGCCATTCTGTTGTTTTCTGCCCAGCACTCCAGTCTATCCAGATCACTTTGAATTTTGTTTCTGTCTTCCAAAGTATTAGCTATCCCTCCCAATTTTGTGTCATCTGCAAATTTGATCAGCATTCCCTGCACCTCCTCCTCCAAGTCATTAATAAAAATGTTGAAGAGCACTGGGCCCAGGACTGAGCCCTGCGGTACCCCGCTCGTTACCTCTCCCCAGCTTGAGAAGGTCCCATTGATAAGCACTCTTTGAGTCCGATTCTGTAGCCAACTGTGGATCCACATGATCGTTGTTTCATCTAGCCCACTTCGAGCAAGTTTGCTCATCAGGATATCATGGGGCACTTTGTCGAAAGCTTTGCTGAGGTCGAGGTATATGATGTCTACAGCATTCCCACGGTCTACAAGGGAGGTGACTTGATCAAAAAATGAGATCAGATTTGTCTGGCAGGACTTGTTTTTGACAAATCCATGTTGGCTTCGAGTAATCACGGCATTGTTGTCAAGGTGCTTCCAGATGGATTGCTTTATGATCTGCTCCAGAATTTTCCCAGGGATTGATGTCAGACTGACTGGTCTGTAGTTCCCAGGTTCCTCCTTTTTACCCTTTTTGAAGATAGGGACAACGTTAGCCCTCCTCCAGTCATCTGGCACTTCCCCGGTCCTCCATGATTTCTCAAAGAGAATAGACAGCGGTTCTGAGAGTTCTTCTGCCAGTTCCTTTATTACTCTAGGATGCAGTTCATCTGGCCCTGGAGATTTGAACTCATTCAAAGTAATGAGGTGTTCCTTGACCATATGCCTGTCGATCTCAAGCTGCAATCCTGCCCCTTCAGCCTGTACTTCGCCTTTGCCAGGGGGGTCATAGACCCTCTTTTGGGAGAAGACTGAGCCAAAGTAGGAATGGAGCACCTCTGCCTTTTCTTTGTCATCTGTTATCATTTTGCCATCCTTATTTAATAGCTGAACAACCATTTCTTTCCTCTGCCTTTTACTATGCACGTAGCTGAAGAAAGCCTTTTTGTTGTTTTTAGCATCCCTCGCTAACCTCACCTCGTTCTCCGCTTTAGCCTTCCTGACGCCATCCCTGCAATTCTGTGCTACCTGCCTGTACTCTTCCTTTGTTACTTGGCCTTCTTTCCACTTCTTATATGTGTCCTTTTTTGTTTTCAGGTCATCCCTAAGCTTTTTGTGAAGCCACATTGGCTTCTTCTGTTGTCTTCCACCTTTTCTTCTTGTTGGAATTGTTTGTGATTGTGCCTTGAGAATTTCCTTTTTTAAAATCAGTTGTTCTGATCTAATCGGAAGGTGTTGCATTTTTATATTTTTAACAAATGGGTTCAAAACCCACTGAAACTCTTCATTTGGAAGTAGGGATATTAGAGAATTCCACCACGGATCCCAGGAAGGCCGAATTCCAGTGAATTCGGCCCCCTGGAATCCATGGCGGAACGGAGCAACCCGCCCCACCACCCCGCGAAAGCCCCGCGAAACGGAGCCTACCTGGCTGTGGCTCCAGCAGCAGCAGCTCATGAAGTGGTGGTGGCAGTGACGGCGGCGGCTCTGGCCGCTGCCGGACTGCTGTGGCTGCAAATGGTGGCCGTCGTAGTGGCTGCCATTTGCATCCCTACGCCAGCCTGTGATAGGCTACGTATATATTTATGTAGCCTATCACGGCTAAAGCGGGAACACAAATGGCATAGGGGACGCCATTTGCGTCCCTGCTTTAGCCATAATAGGCTACATAAATATATACATAGCCTATCACGAGACCGCGTAGGGACGCAAATGGCATCCCCTAAGCAGGATGCCATTTGCGTCCGCAGCAGCCCAGCAGCGGCTGGAGGCCCTGTTGTGGGTTGGCCTGGCCGGCAGCTCTGCAAACTGGCCGTGGAGCAGAGCTGGCCGGGCAGGATTCCGGGGGGAAGGAACGGATCGCCTCCCCCCCCAGTCGAGGATTCCAGGGGGAGGAACGGATCACTTCCCCCAACCTGCGGAGCCCAGCGGAGCCAGGTAAGCTGGGTTTTGTACACCCCTATTTGGAAGGTTTTTAAACAGGTTAGAAAATTCAGTTTCCACATTTTTTACATGTGTAATAAAATGTAATTTTATTACATTTTTTACATGAGAGTTTTTATAGGTGACACACTTACATTGTTTTCGGCAACAAAATCAGAAACATTTCTGAACATCCATTTTCAAAATGCTCCCTCCATAGCACGAGTTTCTTTCGAAAAGCAGTTACTTTCTCACTTATTGTTAAAATGCCACCTTCACCTTGAAGGGACAGAGTAAGCGTGTGTATTTTTTCAAAAATATCTGCTAGGGAGCATACTACTGACAGCCGCTTCTCATCACAGAAAAGGTCAGCAAATTTGGAACAAATTTGCTCTCCTTGCAGGATGGCAGCTGCTCCGGTGCTGCGGCCAGAGCAAGCAACTGTGCCTTCCTCTGCTGTGCCTGGCAGAGACTGGCACAGCTGCTCTCAGTGGCTGCGGCAGAGGCAGGATAGGGCTGGAGTAAAGAGAGAAATGCCATGTTGCTTCCCTCTCTGCTCCCATCCCACCCTGCTGCCTCTGCCGCCACCATCATTGCACACAGTGGCAGCCTATCGGAGCAGCAGAGGCTGCTCAATTATCAGGCGGCTCGTGCACCCCAATGGATCGTCTTTGCACACCCCCTGAGGTGCACACACCCCACACTGGCGACCACTGGTTTAGGTGCTGGAGGGTTGAGCTTAGATGTGGAAGACCCAGGTTCATGTCCCTGCTCACCCTTGAAGCACACTGGATGGTTCTGGCAAAATCTCAGTCTGGTCTACTTCACAGGATGGTTTTTGAGCACAAAATAAAGCCCATGTGTTTTCCTTTGAGCTCCATGGATATCAAGTCAAGGACCACTAAATAAATCTCCTCACTGAGGGAATGCACAAGCCACTAGTATGACCATTACAAATGTGTAATGGTCGTATGGAATGATCTCCCCGCTGAGATCAGGCAGGCTTCTAGTATGGAATGTTTCTGACGGCAACTTAAGACACATTTATTTCCCAAGATATTTCCTGACCGCTAGCATTGCCAGCTACTCCTGGTTATTTTAATGCTTGTTTTAATGAGATTGTATTATTTTATCACTGCTTTATTGTTTTATTGACTGGTTTTATGGTATTTTATCATGTTTTTATCTTGTGAACTGCTTTGGGATTATTCTTTTAAAGGAAAAGCAGTATGGACATTTTCTGAATTAAATAAATAATGTGCAGCTTTTATGGGCTTCTCTACACCAGATTTTAATCCTTTATTGGAGCTTCTGCTTCCGGAATCTTTGCGGGATTAAGGTTGGCTCCTTTACACATGCTTTTCTGGCATTTCTTTCCTCTGCAAGAACTATATGTTTCACTAGATGGCACTGTGATATAGCAGGATTTCAAAAATTCAGCCATTGGGCACTTCAAAGCACCATTAAATTTTATTGCCATGTTTTGCCTTTTAAGAAAAAAAAACTGTAAAGGGCCCGCAAACTTCCATGAGTGACCAATCATGAGCGCATGATAAAAGCCTCATTAAAAGAGAAGCCCTATATCTCCAAAGCCACTCCTGCTATACGACCTGTATGTTAAAATTGCAGAATTATGGAAAAGAAAAAGAACATAAGAAGAACCATGCTGGATAAGACCAAGTCCATCTAGTCCAGCATTCTGTTCACACAGTGGCCAACCAGCTGCCCATGGGAAACCCACAAGCAGGACGTGAGTGCAACTACACCCTCCCACCCATATTCCCCAGCAACTGATGTATAATATACATAAGTGCCTCTGATATTGGAGGTAGCATATAGCCATCAGGACTAGTAGCCACGGATAACTTTTGTTGTTGTTCAGTCGTTAAGTCATGTCGGACTCTTCGTGACCCCATGGACTATAGCATGCCAGGCCTTCCTGTCCTCCGCTCTCTCCCGGAGTGTGCTCAAATTCATATTCATTGCATCAGTGATGCTATCTAGCCATCTCATCCTCTGCCGTCCTCTTCTCCTTTTGCCTTCAATCTTTCCCAGCATCAGGGTCTTTTCCAGTGACTTTTCTCTTCTAGGTGGCCAAAATATTTGAGCTTCAGCTTCAGTATCTGTCCTTCCAATGAGCGGTCAGGGTTGATTTCCTTTAGGATTGACTGATTTCACCTCCTTGCAGTCCAGGGGACTCGTAAGAGCCTTCTGCCCTACCACAGTTCGAAGGCATCAGTTCTTCAGCGCTCAGCCTTCCTTATAGTCCAGCTCTCACAGCCATACGATGCTACTGGGAAAACCATAGCTTTGATTATACGGTCCTTTGTCGGCAAGGTGATGTCTCTGCTTCTTACTATGCTGTCTAGGTTTGCCATAGCTTTCCTCCCAAGAAGCAAGTGTCTTTTAATTTCTTGGCTACTGTCACTGTCTGTGGTGATCTTAGAGCCCAAGAAAATGAAATCTGTCACTGCTTCCATTTCTTCCCCTTCTATATGCCAGTAAGTGATGGGGCCAGATGCCATGATCTTAGTTTTTTTAATGTTGAGTTTCAAACCAGCTTTTGCACTCTCTTCTTTCACCCTCAACAAGAGGCTCTTGAGATCCTCTTCGCTTTCTGCCATTAGGGTGGTATCGTC
Organism: Heloderma suspectum; assembly: GCF_057233095.1. Taxonomy (NCBI): domain Eukaryota; kingdom Metazoa; phylum Chordata; class Lepidosauria; order Squamata; family Helodermatidae; genus Heloderma; species Heloderma suspectum. Next base: position 111,898,298 of record NC_139462.1, read on the forward strand.
TGCATATCTGAGGTTGTTCATAATTCTCCCGGCAATATTAATTCCGACCTGTGATTCATCCAACCCGGCGTTTCTCATGATGTACTCTGCATACAAATTAAATAAGCAGGGCGACAATATACAGCCTTGTCGTACCCCTTTCCCAGTTTTGAACCAATCGGTTGTTCCATGTCCGGTTCTTACTGTTGCTTCTTGTCCCTCATACAGGTTTCTCAGGAGACAGGTAAGGTGGTCTGGTACTCCCATCTCTTTAAGAATTTGCCCCAGTTTGTTGTGATCCACACAATCAAAGGCTTTAGCATAGTCAATGAAGCAGAAATAGACATTTTTCTGGAATTCTCTTGCTTTCTCCATGATCCAGCGAAGGTTGGCGATTTGATCTCTAGTTCCTCTGCCTCTTCGAAACCTAACTTGTACTTCCGGTTCACATGCAGCTGAAGCCTAGCTTGTAGGATTTTGAGCATAACCTTGCTGGCATGTGAAATGAGCGCAATTGTATGGTAGTTTGAACAGTCTTTGGCATTGCCCTTCTTTGGAATTGGAATGTAAACTGACCTTTTCCAGTCTTGTGGCCACCGTTGAGTGTTCCAAATTTGTTGGCATATTTAGTGCAGCACTTTAACAGCATCATCTTTTAGGATTTTAAATAGCTAAGCTGGAATCCTGTCATCTCTGCTAGCTTTGTTGTTAGTAATGCTTCCTAAGGTCCACTTGACTTCACTCTCTAGGATGTCCGGCTCAAGTTCAGTGACCGCACTATCATGGCTATCAGGGACATTAAGATCTTTCCTGTATAGTTCTTCTGTGTATTCTTTCCACCTCTTCTTAATCGCATCTGCTTCTGTTAGGTCCCTGCCTTCTTTGTCCTTTATCATGCCTGTCTTAGCACAAATGTTCTCTTGAGATCTCTGATTTTCTTGAAAAGATCTCTAGTCTTTCCCATTCTATTGTTTTCTTTGATTTCTTTACATTGTTCATTTAAGAGGCCTTCTTGTCTCTCCTTGCTATTCTCTGGAACTCTGCATTCAGTTGGATAGATCTTATTTTATTTATTTATTTATTTATTTTATTTCATTTCTATACCGCCCAATAGCTGAAGCTCTCTGGGCGGTTCACAAAAACTAAAACCAAACAACACACAATAAAACAATTTAAAATATATAGAACATTAAAACCACAATATAACAATACAACCACAATAAAACCTAGCAGCAGTACAGGAGTTTAAAATACAGATTTAAAACAGCAAAGATAAAAATTTAGAAAGCTAAAATGCCTGGGAAAATAAAAAGGTCTTCACCTGGCGCCGAAAGGAGTACAATGTAGGCGCCAGGCGAACCTCACTAGGGAGCTCATTCCAGAGCCGGGGTGCCACAGCAGAAAAAGCCCTCCTCCTAGTAGCCACCTGCCTCACTTCCTTTGGCAGGGGCTCACGGAGAAGGGCCGCTGATGATGATCTTAAGGTCCGGGCAGGCACATATGGGAGGAGGCGATCCTTCAGGTAACCTGGCCCCAAGCCGTTAAGGGCTTTGAATGTTAACACCAGCACTTTGAATCGGGCCCAGAAATGGACTGGCAGCCAGTGCAGCTGGAAAAGTACTGGCATAATATGAGCTCGCAGGCCAGTCCCTGTTAACAATCTTGCTGCCCTATTTTGGACCAGCTGAAGTTTCCGGACCGTTTTCAAAGGCAGCCCCACGTATAACGCATTGCAGTAATCCAGACGAGAAGTTATCAGAGCATGGATAGCTGTAGCTAGGCTATCTCTGTCCAGATAAGGGCGTAGTTGGTATACCAGCCTAAGCTGATAAAAAGTGCTCCGTGCCACTGAGTTCACCTGTGCCTCAAGTGACAGTTCTGGATCCAAGAGCACCCCCAAACTACGAACCTGATCCTTTAGGGGGAGTGCAACCCCCTCCAGAACAGGTTGAATATCACCTAGCCGGGCAGACGAACCACCCACTAACAGTACCTCCGTCTTGTCTGGATTGAGTTTCAGTTTATTAGCCCTCATCCAGTCCATTACCGTGCCCAGGCACTGGTTCAGAACAGCCACTGCCTCTCCTGGTTTTGATGAGAAAGAGAGGTAGAGCTGGGTGTCATCCGCATATTGATGGCACCTCAGCCCACACCTCCGGATAACCTCCCCCAGCGGTTTCATGTAGATGTTAAACAGCATGGGGGATAGAATAGAGCCCTGTGGAACCCCATGGCACAATTGCCATGGCACAGAGCAATAATCCCCCAGCACCACCTTCTGGAATCGGCCATCCAAGTAGGAGCGGAACCACTGTAGTGCAGTGCCTCCAACTCCCAACCCAGACAACCTATCCAGAAGGATACCATGGTCGATGGTATCGAAAGCCGCTGAGAGGTCCAGGAGAATCAACAGGGTCGCACTCCCCCTGTCCCTCTCCCGGCAAAGGTCATCCCACAGGGCGACCAAGGCAGTTTCCGTTCCAAAACCAGGCCTGAAGCCCGATTGAAATGGATCTAGATAATCCGTTTCATTCAAGAGTGCCTGGAGCTGTCCTACAACCACCCGCTCAAGCACCTTGCCCAGGAAGGGGATGTTGGCCACTGGCCTATAATTGTTAACATCCTCTGGGTCCAGGTTAGGCTTTTTCAGGAGTGGTCTAATTACCGCCTCTTTTAAAGCAGCAGGCACCACTCCCTCTCTCAAGGAGGAATTTACAACCTCCTGGACCCAGCCGGACAACCCCTCCTTGTTTGATTTAATAAGCCATGAAGGGCAAGGGTCAAGCACACAAGTGGTCGATCGGACTTGGCCAAGCACCTTGTCCGCATCCTCAGGCCTCAGTAACTGAAACTCATCCAATAAAACTGGACCAGACGATGCTCTGAACGCCTCTACCAATGGAACTGCATTAATGGTTGTGTCCAATTCATGACGAATCTGAGCGACTTTATCCTCAAAGTGCCGCGCAAACTCGTCACAGCGTGCTACCGAGGGTTCCACCGTCTCTCTCCCTGGCCCAGAATGTAACAGGCCGCGAACCACTCGGAAAAGCTCCGCCGGACGACACTGAGAAGATGCAATGCTGGTGGAAAAGAACTGCCTCTTTGCCACCCTCACCGCCACAGAGTAGGCTCGATAGTGGGCTCTTACCTGTGTTCGGTCAGACTCAGCACAAGTTTTCCTCCACCTGCGTTCTAGCCGTCTCCCCTCTTGCTTCATTGCCCTCAGCACAGGTGTATACCAAGGAGCTGGCCGGGCTCTGCTCAGAGGGAGAGGGCGCTTGGGCGCGATCGTGTCAACCGCCCGAGTCATCTCTGCATTCCACAGAGCGACCTGGGCTTCGACAGGAGCACCAGCCATACCAGCAGGAAAATCCCCCAGAGCCCTCTGGAATCCATCGGAATCCATTAATCTCCGGGGGCGGACCATTTTAATAGGTCCCCCACCCTTGCAGAGGGGAAAGGCCACCAGAAGTCTAAACCTCAGCAGGAAGTGATCTGACCATGACAAAGGGACAGATGTTAATTCCTCTACTTTCAGATCACCATCCTCCTGCCCAGTCGAGAAAACCAGATCAAGCGTGTGTCCTTTTATATGCGTTGGGCCAATGACATGTTGGGACAGCCCCATGGTTGTCATGGCAGCCATGAAGTCCTGAGCCACCCCGGATACAGCGGCCTCGGCATGGAAGTTGAGATCCCCCAGGACCATCATCCTGGGGGTCCTCAACACCAAGTCCGAGACCACTTCCGTCAGCTCAGGCAGGGAGTCCGATGGGCAGCGGGGTGGGCGGTACACCAACAGAATCCCTAATCTGTCCCGGGTACCCAACACAAGGTACAGACACTCAAGATCTGCACTCGAATGAGCAGGAAGCCTGGAGAGGGAGATTGAATTCCTATAGACCACGGCAACCCCCCCTCCCCGACCCTCGAGTCGGTGTTGGTGCTGCACTGAGTACCCAGGAGGGCACAGCTGGGAGAGAGTAACCCCTCCCAGTTCCCCCACCCAGGTCTCAGTAATACATGCCAGGTCAGCCCCCTCATCCACAATCAAATCATGGATGAGGGAGGTCTTATTTTGGGCCGACCTGGCATTCAGCAGCAGCACCACCAGACCCGAGGGCAGACTGGTAAGGCTACCAGGAACCATCAGGTTGGGGGAAGAACCAGAAGAGGGGACAGCTGTAAGGTGTCTAGCCCCTCTTCTCCTCAGCTGGCCTGTTAATCCCCCAACGCCATACCTCCCCCTGCCCGTGACCACAGTTATGGTGGCACCTCCCCCACCCCCTGAGTTGTCCAATAGTCCTCCCAGGCACATATTAAAATATTAAGATATAAAATATACAACAGTTTAAAAAAATATAAAAGAGATAAAAGCGAACAGCAGCTAAGAAGGAGCAGATAGTCCACGTTTGCCCCTTCCCCTGGTCTCTAAAGCTGCTGCCCTCTGCTGCTGCCGCTATTTGCTGCTGGTGTTGTGGCTGCTGGTGTCTCTGGAGAAGCAGGTGGGAAGATCTTGCGACTCCAAGTGCGACGCTAAGTGCGCACTTAGCGTCGCACTTGGCGCGACGCCGAGGCGCATGCCGAGGCGCTGCCTCTGGCAGCCCCGCCTTAAGTACCTGTGGCGGGGGCAGAAGCAGGCTCAGGATCCACCTGGTGCAGCTGCTGGCTGGTCCTCCTTCCCAGGCTCCTTCCCGAGCAGCCTCTGGCAGCCCCGCCTTAAGTACCTGTGGCGGGGGCAGAAGCAGGCTCAGGCTCAGGCTCAGGATCCACCTGGTGCAGCTGCTGGCTGGTCCTCCTTCCCCAGGCTCCTTCCCGATCTTCCCCTTTCTCCCTTGCTTTTCGCTTCCCTTCTTTCCTCAGCTACTTGTAAGCCTCATCAGACAGCCACTTTGCTTTCTGGCATTTCTTTTTCTTTGGGATGCATTGAGTTGCTGCCTCCTGAACAATGTGACGGACCTCCGACCATAGTTCCTCAGGCACTCTGTCTATCAGGTCTAATCCCTGAAATCTATTCCTCACCTCCACTGTGTATTCATAAGGGATATGATTTAGGTCATACCTGAATGGTTTAGTGTTTTCCCTACGTTCTTCAATTTAAGCCGAAATTTTGCAAGAAGCAGCTCATGATCTGAACCACAGTCAGCTCCAGGTCTTGTTTTTACTGACTGTATAGAGCTTCTCCATCTTTGGCTGCAAAGGACATAATCAATCTGATTTCGATATTGACCATCTGGTGATGTCCATGTGTAGAGTCGCCTCCTGTGCTGTTGGAAAAGAGTGTTTGCTATGATCAGCGTGTTCTCTTGGCAAAACTCTGTTAGCCTTTGTCCTGCTTCATTTTGTACACCAAGGCCATGCTTGCCTGTTATCCCGGTGATTTCTTGACTTCCTACTTTGGCATTCCAATCCCCTATGATGAAAAGGACATCTTTTTTTGGTGTTAGTTCTAGAAGGTGCTGTAGGTCTTCATAGAACTGATCAATCTCAGCTTCTTTGGCCTCAGTGGTTGGGGCATAGACTTGAATTACTGTGATGTTGAATGGTTTGCCTTGGATTCGTACTGAGATCATTCTATCATTTTTGAGATTGTACCCAGTACTGCTTTTCCCACCCTTTTGTTGAGTATGAGTGCTACTCCATTTCTTCTAAGGGATTCTTGCCCACAGTAGTAGATATGATGGTCACCTGAATTAAATTCGCCCATGCTTGTCCACTTTAGTTCGCTGATTCCCAAGATGTCGATGTTCAGTCTTGCCATCTCATGTTTGACCACCTCCAGCTTACCTTGATTCATTGATCTGACATTCCAGGTTCCTAAACAATATTGTTCTTTACAGCATCGGACTTTCTTTTCACCACCAGACACATCCACAGCTGAGTGTCCTTTCGGCTTTGGCCCAGCCGCTTCACTCTTTCTGGCGCTACTTGGAAATTCCCTCTGCTCTTCCCCAGTATTATATTGGACACCTTCCGACCTGAGGGGCTCATCTTCCGGCGTCATCTCTTTTAGCCTTGTGATACATTCTATGGGGTTTTCTTGGCAAGAATACTGGAGTGGGTTGCCATTTCCTTCTCCAGTGGACCACATTTTGTCAAAACTCTCCGCCATGACCTGTCCATCTTGGGTGGCCTTGTACGGCATAGCTTATGGCTTCACTGAGTTACACAAGCCCCTTCGCCACAACAAGGCAGTGATGCCTGAAGGGGTTGATAACCTTGTCCTCCATGAATTTGTCTAATCCCCTTTAAAAGCCATTCAATTTGATGGCCATCATTATATCTTGTGGAAGTGAATTCCATCTTTTTCACTATGTGCTGTTTGAAAAAGTCCTCCCTTTTATCTGCCCTGAATCTCTCACTAATCGGCTTCATGGGATGATCCTGGGTTCTAGTATTATGAGAAAGGAAGAAAAATGTCTCCCTATCCACATTCTCCACACCATTCATAATTTTGTGGACCTCTACCATGTCTCCCCTTACCCGCCTTTTTTCCAGGCTAAACAATCCCAGCTGTTGTAACTTTCTCTCATAGGGGAGATGCTCCAGCCCCTTGATCATTTTAGCTGCCCTTTTGTGCCCTTTTTCCAGCTCTACAATATCCCTTTTTAGGTGTGGTGACCAGAACTGTACACAGTATTCCAAGTGCAGTCACACCATAGATTTGTATAAAGGGTGTATAATACTGGCAGTTTTATTTTTTATTCCTTTCATAATTATCCCTAAAATGGGATTTGCCTTTTTTCAAAGCAGCCGCACCCTGGGTTGCCATTTTCATCAAGCTGTCCACCACAACCCCAAGATTGTTTTTCTTGGTCAGTCACTGCTAGCTCATATCCCATCAGCGTATACATGAAGGTGGGTTTTTTTGCCCCAGTGTACATCACTTTACATTTGCTTACATTGAACCACATTTTGCCATTTTGATGCCCATTCTCCCAGTTTGGAGAGATCCTTTTGGAGCTCTTCACAATCTCTTTTTGTTTTAACCACCCTGAATAATTTGGTGTCATCAGCAAACTTGGCCACCTTACTGCTCACTCCTAATTCCAGATCATTTATGAACAAGGTGAAAAGCACTGATCCCAATACAGATCCCTGTGGGACTCCATTATTACAACACTCCATTGGGAGAATTTACCATTTATTCCTACTCTTTGTTTTCTGTTCTTTAACCAGTTACTGATCCATAAGAGGACCTCTCCTCTTATTCCATGACTGCTAAGTTTGCTCAGGAGTCGGTGAGGGACTTTGTCAAAAGCCTTTTGGAAGTCCAAGTAAACAATGTCAACCGGATCACCCCTGTCTACATGTTTATTGACACTCTCAAAGAACTCTAAAAGGTTAGTGAGACAGGATTTACCTTTGCAGAAGCCATCTTGATTCTTTTTCAGCAGGCTTTGTCCTTTTATATGCTTACTAATTTTATCTTTAATAATGCTCTCAACCAATTTACCCGGAATAGACATTAAGCTAACTGGCCTGTAATTTCCTGTATCCCCCCGGATCCCATTTTAAAAATTGGTGTGACATTGGCCATTCTCCAGTCCTCTGGTACAGTGGCTGATCTTAGAGACATCTTACTTCTTTTTTTTAGATCAGCAATTTTATATTTAAATTCTTTACATACTCTAAGATGGATAACATCTGGGCCTGGTGATTTATTTGCTTTCAATTTGTTGGTACAATCAAGAACTTCGTCTTTTGTCACCACTATTTGCCTCAGTTCCTCAGACTCCCTTCCGGAAAACATCAGGCACAGGTATCTGTCCTATACCTTCTGCAGCGAAGACAGGTGAAAATAATTTGTTCAGCTTCTCTGCTCTTTCCTTGTTCTCCTTTAGTACTCCTTTAACTCCATTGTCATCCAACAGTCCAATAGCCTCCCTAGCTGGTTTCCTGATTCTGTTATATTGAAACAATTCTTTATTGCTGGTCTTAATGTTGTTACCAATATACTCCTCAAAATGCTTTTTATTTTTTTGCATCTCTTATTATCTGCTTGCGTTGCCTTTGTCAAAGCTTGTACTCCCTTTTGTTCTCTTTTAGGCAAGACTTCCATTTTCTGAAGGAAGCCTTCTTTTTTCTAATAGCTTCCTTGACACTGCTCATTAACCATGCTGATGACATCTTGGACTTGGTACTACCTTTCCTAACTTGTGGTATACTTTCTAGCTGAGCTTCTATGATTGTGGTTTTTATTAACTTCCAAGCGTTTGGAAGGGATTTAATCCTCTTGACTCCCCCTTTCAACATTCTTTTTACCAGTTCTTTCATTTTAGAGAAGTTTCCTCTTTCAAAGTCAAATGTGACTGTGTTGGACTTCCTAGGCAATTTTCTACTTAAATATATATTAAATCTGATAGCACTGTTGTCACTATTTCCAGTGGGTTCAACAACACTCACAGCTCATCATAATCCTGGGAGGCACCATTTAGGATTAAATCCAAGGTTGCCTCCCCTCTGGGTTCCATGACCAACTATTCTAGGGCTCAGTTGTTTAGGGCACAGAGAAATTTAACGTCTTTGTTGTGACTGGAACATGCATTTATCCAGTCAATGTGGGGGTAATTGAAGTTATCCATTATTACAACACTTTCTTGTTTGAAAGCCCCCCTGATTTCATTTTCCATTTCAAGATCACCCTGAGCATTCTGGTCTGGGGGATGTTAGCATGTTCCTAGTACTAAATTACTTTTGGAGCCCAGTATTATCACCCAGAACCCTTCTGTGGAGGAGTCTGCCCCTTTTAGGTTTTTTGGTCTGCTCTACTCTATGCCCTCTTTGACATACAGAGCCACACGTCATCCAGTACACCCTTCCCTGTCCTTCCTAGCTTCCTATAGAGTTTATATCCAGAGATGACCATATCCCTCTGGTTCTCTCAGTTCCACCAGTTTTCTGTTATGCCCACTATATCTAAGTTCTTCTTTAGAACCAGACACTCCAACTCTCCCATTTTGGCTCAGAGTCTTCTAGCACTTGCACAGAAATACCTATACATGGTGCTCCCCCGCATATGTCCCTGGTGTGTACACCTTCTGCTATGGCACTTAGCCCTCTTTGAACTGGGATCATGTTTCACCATATGCTCATGGCCTATTTCCTCCTCATCTCCATCTGGACAATCAGAAAAATGTTTGACTTCATCCCCTAGGGATGATTCAACCTGAACAGGATGCTTCTCAGCTCCTGTTGGCTTCCCTCCAGGGTTCAGTTTAAAAGCTAATCTGCTACTTTTTATGTTTAGCACCAGCAGTCTGGTTCCATTCTGGTTCAAGTGGGGCCCGTCCTTCTTGTACAGGCCCAGCTTGTCTCAAAATGTTCCCCAGTGCTAAGAAAACTGAACCCCTCCTCTCTACACCACCATCTCATCCATGCATTGACACTCCTCAGCTTTGCCTCTCTAGCTGGCCCTGTACATGGAACGGGTAGCATTTCAGAGAAAGCCACCTTGGTGGTCTTAGATTCCAACCTCCTAACTAGCAACCTAAGTTTGGCTTTCAGGACCTCACAACTACATTTCCCCATGTCATGGTACCAGCATGGACCATGACCACTGACTCCATCCCAGCACTATCTACAAAGACAGTGTGTGAAACTGAAACCTTCACACCAGGCAGGCAATTTACCATGTGGTGTACAAGCTCATCAAAAACCCAGCTGTCTATGTATCTAATGGTCAAATCTCCCACTACCACATCCTCATCACAAGAGGATCTTTGTTCATCTTCCAAGGAATGTGTCCCTTCTAAGAGATCATTTCCTTCTTCTTCAGAATGACACCCTCCTTCCTTAGATCTCCATTGGCCATAACAGCAGAGGAACTGCCACAGGTGCTTAACTCGCATGTGTGCTGACGCTTTGTCACTGGGGCTCCCCACACTCAGACCATCCAGGGCAGAAAGAGAGCAGACAGCAATCCTTTTCCTCATCTGAACCTTTGTGATCTCATCCTTTTACTCTTGCATAGCCCTACACATCTTTCCTCAAGCTGGTACCCTCCAGATATTTTGGACTACAACTGCCAGCGCTCCTTATACACTGTATTCAGTTTCTCTGCAATAGCCTGCCCTGCCCTGCCTTCTGAAGCAGGGCAGGGGTGGAGGGGGGTACATGGACTGCAACAGGTTTTTCCCCCTTTTTAATTTTTTTACAGAAGGTGTTTAGTTATGAGGGATGGAAGGGCAGCCATGAACTAGAATTTTATACCCAGGTGGATTCAGGCACATGCATGTGCACAAGAGTCAAGATGTGTCTCTTGCCCACACCCTTGGAGTGAAAAGACTGAAAACTGAAGAACTTTCGTGGACACTGGAAGCTGCCTTATCCCAAGTCAGGCCATTGGTCCATCATCTCAATCAGTACTGTCAACACTGACAGGCAGTAGCTCTCCAGGATTTCAAACAGGAGCCTTTTCCAGCCATACCTGGAGATGCCAGGGATTGGACCTGGGACCTTCTGCATACAGTGGAGGCTTGTGGCTCCGATTTCAGTGGGGCTGTGAATCCATCCTGGGTTTTAGTTAGAGCCAGCCAGAATGCTGAATGAGCTATCCAAGTTCCTGGACCTATAGGGATCTATGTAGAACTCCTTTAGAGTTCTGGAAATCCGACCCACTGAAATCGGTGCCACCAGCTTCCACTGTCTGCATACAACACGTGTGCTCTACCGCTGAGCCACAGCCTGTCCCAAACGAAAAACAACGAATTGTGCAAGCAATCTTAATTAAAATCCTTCTCCAAAAGGCGAAATAGGGTCAACATTCTACCAGAAAATCAGGAGTGCCATTTGTAAACAGGGGTGGTTGGAGTATATTCTTACCTGTGTGCACCCCACTTCCAAGTGGTGAGAAGATTCAGGGGTTCCAGCACTCAGCAGGGTTCACTTATCTTAGAAGGTCACAGGAGGCTTATGGCATTTCTGTGAAAGACGGTTTCTTTACATATATATACAGGCTGAGCATAAGGTAAGGGTTCATGGCATTGACACACCAGCAAATTCCTGTTCCCCATCAGATGGGCATCAGATAGGATTTAATGCAGAGAGTAAGGTCTGCTTTCTGCCTCCGTTTCAGCACTAACTCTTAAAACAACAGGCTTGGCTAGCCCCCTCCTCTAGCAGGACAAAAGGATGAGTCATCTTCCATTCAGGTAACTCTCAGAGATATGTCTAGGCAGGTCTGGCCATGTCACATTCCTTAGTGGGGAGGAGAGAGAGATATCCCATTCCAGAACTGTCTATAGCAGCCTTCCCCAACCTGGTGCCCTCCAGAGGTTTTGGACTTCAACTCCCATTAGCCCCAGCCAGCATGGTCAATGATAAGGAATGCTGGAAGATTTAGTCCAAAACATCTGTAGGGCATTAGTTCGGGGAACGCTGGTCTACCACCATCTTGAGGACAGCCACCACTCAGCTAATCTGTGGAATAACATGGAATCAGCCAGGCTAAACTTGCCCAACCAGTTAGACCCATTCTAGCAGCCTGTATGTATGTATTCTCTTTTCCATACCCCAGGCTTACAATCTTGGAAGGGACCTTATGAGGTCATTTAGATAATTCCTCTTAATTTATAACAATATGATAGGGGCCAGACAGCAAATATACAGTTACGCCAGAGGGGTACTCTCTCATACAATACCCTGGACCTAACATGTGGCACATCCTATACATGCTCTAAATGGCATTCTGCATCTTAATATTTGACCCATTTTGGTAACAGCTGAAGATGTACACAGAAGTAATGAATTGAAATGGTTAACATTGTACATTCATCTCACCTTATTTTCGCTGTAAGTACACTTTAGTTCCCCCCCCCCTTCAGGATTCACTTAACGTATTTGTTTTGGGGCTTTGCCAAATGTTCTCTTTTGACATAAAAATGTTAAAATTGTACATGTGCAACATACTGTGAAAAATCACAGTAAACAACCAACAACTGCATGTCTGCGATCCCTTATCACAGCAGGGCTACTCAAGTTATTTAGCAGAAAAAACTCTTAACAACATGTTCTGTCTCTAATGTCCCCCAAAATATAGATAGTGTCATACAATTCTACAGTCTAGACCTATAAAATGGCACCTCCCCCCCCACCTTTAAGGAAGCAGATATATGAAGCTGATATTATATGCCATACGCTGAATTACAAGCCCATGGCAAAACATCTTCCAGGCTTCAAACATGGAAAGGAAATGGACTATGGGTCTAATCAAACCAAGAAAGGCCTAGGTGAGTCTGTCCTGAATGGGCAGTAATGGTACTGCTATTTATTACATGCATGAGTATAGATGAGTTGCTTACAGCCGTTCCATGAAAATAGTAGTTACATTCATACCTTGGTTGTCTGTATTCACTCAATGCTCTGGCAAACAGAGAAAAATAATGAATTATACAGAAATCACCGCAAAGAGAACTTCTACTTAGGAAGTTATCACATCCAGCGAGAAGATGACTTCATTATTAGTGTATACAATTTTTTTCCAGGGCTGCATAAGGATAAGAGATCCCTTTTGTAAATAATTAATACTCCAATTAGACTGATAATAAAAAGTTTAAGAAGTCATTGTGTTACGCAATAATTGACAGAAATCTATCTCTTGGTGCTGCTTTTGTTATATTATCTATTATGTAGGATCTCTATGTCTTTTCCCCTTTATTTACACTCCCTTGCCTTTCTGCCTTTCTCTGCCATGAACTTGACAGAGTTCAATATTTACATCCATCAACTTTTTGATTCTTTTCAAGAGCACCCTCTTAACATTTGTATGGCACCTTATAATGTTCAGGTTACGTTTTGTACTGCTCATTTATAACACACTCACATATTTCTTTCCCAAGATGGACCTTAAATTGCATGTGCTTTCCCTCCACACTCAGATTTGTGTTAGATTTACAGACCCAGCTGAAACTGCCTCTATGGACATGATACAGGGAAGTCTGCTTTCTCCATATACTTTTAAACCACCACTCAGATTGATTTGGTATCTTGGTCTTCATTACATTTTAAACTTCCATCTAATTAGCTAACTGAACTTTAGCAGCAGTTATATAAAACCCTACAGAGCACAATGCTTTGGCCACATTGTGGATGGCTGCGCCATCATCCATCAATGTCACTGCCTGCCAGCAGTAAAGAGGTCCGCCATCTTCCAGTGCATTACAGTGAACATTTATATATAACTATTATGCTCTGCAGGACTTCAGTATTTTTCTCTTTCAGAGGCTGTCATTTATATAAAGCAGAGTTGATTGTCAAGTGACTCCTATGGTCATCAGGAAGATGCCCAGCGAAAATCCAGCAAAACCCAGACTTCTGCGTCTTGATGTTAATAGCAGAAAAAATAATAGCAACATTTATAAGGGAGAAGACTGCAATTCAGTTAAGGTTATGATTTAGTAAGGGGCCAGTCAGCATGGACCAGTTAAATGAAGATCATGTATAACAAATGTCTTAGGGTGATTTCAGCACATTATTGAATGGATAAAGATGAAACCATCAATACAATCCATCCAGATTTCAGGAAAGCATTTGTTAAAATGACTACACCAGGAGATGGATTTACAAGGTCAGGCAGCAGAGGATAGGGGACAATATCTGAAATGGAATACAAATTGGTTTAGGCACAAGAAGCAGATGGTGTCAGTAAGACGTAACAATTCATGGTGCAGAAAGGTAGGGTATGCATGAATAAAAACACTGAGCGTTGCATGATTCATTTGTTGTGCTGGGAAAGTAGAAACAGACAGAGCTCCGCATCAGTCCCAAGCACTTTGTGAGCATTTTACAGGGTGACTGATAGAAAACTATTGTGGCAATGCAAATTTGTCATACAGGAGTCCCATGCACTCAACATACTAACTTTCTTAACAGGCAAGAGGAAATTGCCTAAACTTCACAGGTTATTAACCACATCTACCTGATCTTTAGCACCATCTGTGCACCTGATTAAATACCAAATGGAAATAAATGCATCATAAATGTGGATCAGAATTAAAACATAGAGCTATATCATAAGTGCAGAAAACAATACACTTTTTCATAAATAGAATTCATTGACTATGAGAAATCTGGCTTTAATTATAACAATATTTACTATTAATATATGACATCTAAGGCACTTCACATTCAAGAATGATGTAGTCTTTACAACAGGTCTGTAAGGTAGGCCAGTATTAATACAGTGGCCTGCATAAAGAAAAGAAGAAAGGAAGCCTTGGGTATTCTCAGTTGTTTATTTAAGAATTACGTACCCTACATGTTTCAAACAGAGCTCTTTTTCAGGGGCAGAATCTATAAGATATCTCCGATTTTGTTAAGGTGCGATAGAGTGAGTATAACTAGATGTTCTACTAAACGTGCAGATGCTGCTCAAAATGGCAGCCATGTGTTTTGCTCCCTGCTGCTACCTTGTAATGTCTAGTAGAAATTATCTCCATCCTGCTATAATACCATTCTGCATTTTCCAGTTCGTTCTGCCAACGATGGGGAACAGGAATTTTGGTTTTAGGGTTGCAAATGTCCTAAGGAGGACAAAAGTCACACAGAGTTCAGCTTGATATTTCCCCAAGAAGGTGTGTATAAGACTGCCGCATCAGTTGATTACTCAGTTTTGGGAAATGTTAAGCAAGGACAGCAAGAATTAAGGACACACTTGTCTCTTTGGGGGGTGGGGAGGGGGTTAGCTCCTTCATATAACTTGTTCACAAACAACAGGAGGAACAGAAAGGGAGGTGGAGTTGCACTATATGTTAAAAATACTTATCCTTGCACAGAAATACAGGAGGATGAACTGGGTAGCCCCATCGAGAGCATCTGGGTTAAAATAAATGGAGCAAAGAACAAAAGGAACATGGTGGTTGCAGTCTACTATCGCCCACCCAATCAAGGAGAAGACAAGGATGAAACTTTTGAAAAGCAAATTGCCAATGTTTCAAGGAAGCATGATGTAGTAGTACTGGGGGACTTCAATTTCCCCGATATTTGTTGGGAGACAAATTCTGCAAAACATGGCCCCTCCAGGAAATTCCTGACTTGTGTGGCAGATAACTTCCTCCTACAGAAAGTAGAGGAAGGAACTAGAGGATCAGTTATCCTTGACTTGATCCTAACCAACAAAGATGACGTAGTGGATAAAGTAGAAGTTACAGGAACTCTGGGGGAAAGTGACCATGTTATACTTGAGTTCTTGGTTCTAAAGGAAGCAAAAGCAGAGTGTAGCCAAACGCGTACCCTGGATAACAATGATAAGTAAGGTCCCATAGCAAGTGACTCTAATGAGAAAAGGAGTGCAAGATGGGTGGGAGCTTTTAAAAAAGGAAATTCTCAAGGCACAATTACAAACAATTCCAACAAGAAGAAAAGGCGGAAGACAACAGAAGAAGCCAATGTGGCTTCACAAAAAGCTTAGAGATGAGCTGAAAACAAAAAAGCACACATACAGGAAGTGGAAGGAAGGCAAGCTACAAAGGAAGAGTAAAGGCAGGTAGCACAGAATTGCAGGGATGGCGTCAGGAAGGCTAAAGCTGAGAACGAGCTGAAGTTAGCAAGGGATGCTAAAAGCAACAAAAAGTCTTTCTTCAGATACGTGCATAGTAAAAGACAGAGGAAAGAAATGGTGGCTCAGCTATTAAATAAAGATGGCAAAATGATAACAGATGACAAAGAAAATGCAGAAGTGCTCAATTCCTACTTTGGCTCAATCTTCTCCCGAAAGAGGGTCTATGAGCCCCCTGGCAAAGACGAAGAACAGGCTGAAGGGGCAGGATTGCAACTTGAGATTGATAGGCATATGGTCAAGGAACACCTAATTACTTTGAATGAGTTCAAATCTCCAGGGCCAGATGAACTGCATCGTAGAGTAATAAATGAACTGGCAGAAGAACTCTCAGAACCACTGTCTATTCTCTTTGAGAAATCATGGAGGACGGGTGAAGTGCCAGATAACTGGAGGAGGGCTAATGTTTTTCCTATCTTCAAAAAGGGTAAAAAGGAGGAACCTGAGAACTACAGATCAGTCAGTCTGACTTCAGTCCTTGGGAAAATTATAAAGCAATCAGTCTGTATGCACCTTGAAAACAATACAGTGATTACTCGAAGCCAACATGGATTTGTCAAGAACAAATCCTGCCAGACGAATCTGATCTCATTTTTGGATCAGGTAATCTCCCTCGTGGACTGTGGGAATGCTGTGGACGTAATATACCTCAATTTCAGCAAAGCTTTCAACGAAGTGCCCCATGATAACCTGATGAGCAAACTAGCTCAAAATGGGCTAGATGAAACAATGATCCGGTGGATCCACAGTGGGCCACAGAATCGGACTCAAAGAGTGCTTATCAATGGGATCTTCTCAAACGAGCGGGGTACCACAGGGCCCAGTGCTCTTCAACATTTTTTATTAATGACTTGGAGGAGGAGGTGCAGGGAATGCTGATCAAATTTGCAGATGACACAAAATTGGGCAGGATAGCTAATACTTTGGAAGACAGAAACAAAATTCAAAGTGATCTGGATAGACTGGAGCGCTGGGCAGAAAACAACAGAATGACATTTAATAGGGACAAATGCCAAGTTCTGCACCTAGGAAAAAGAAACCAAATGCACAGTTACAAGATGGGGGATATGTGGCTCAACCACACTACAAGTGAGAACGATCTTGGAACTGTTGTAGATCACAAGCTGAATATGAGTTAACAATGTGATGTGGCTGCAAAAAAGGCAAATGCTATTTTGGGCTGCATTAATAGAAGCATAGCTTCCAAATCTCGGGAAGTACTAGTTCCCCTCTAGTCAGCCCTGGTTAGGCCTCATCTGGAGTACTGTGTCCAGTTCTGGGCACTGCACTTTAAGAAGGATGCAGACAAGCTGGAGAGGATTCAGAGAAGGGCAACAAAGATGATCAGAGGACTGGAAACAAAGCCCTACAAGGAAAGAACTGGGCATGTTTAGCCTTGAGAAGAGAAGACTGAGGGGAGATATGATAGCGTTCTTCAAGTACTTGAAAGGTTGTCACAGAGAGGAAGTCCAGGATCTCTTCTCGATCAATGCAGGACATGGAATAATAGGCTCAAGTTACAGGAAGCCAGAGTTTGGCTGAATATCAGGAAAAACTTCCTGACTGTTAGAGCAAAACAACAATGGAACCAATTACACAGGGAGGTGGTGGGCTCTCCCATACTGGAGGCATTCAAGATGAGGCTGGACAGCCATCTGTCAGGGATGCTCTGACTTGGATTCCTGCATTGAGCAGGGGATTGGACTCAATGGTCTTCTAGGCCCCTTCCAACCCTACTATTCTATGATTCTATGGCCTTTTCTTTGAACAATAAGGGGCTATTTTCTCTTGATTAAATTTAAAGTTATCTCACACATTTCCCTCAATATCTTAAAAAGGGCCCTATACTGAAGTTCTGGTAATACGCAAATGTATTTAAATTCAATTTGTTAAAAGACAAATGACTTACTGAACCAATCTTAATTGGTCCAAAGCCCTAATTTGCATCTAACCCATTATCCAAGGAAATCAGAGCAGGATTTTGTCAGTGAGAGAGCCAGGGCCTGCAGGAGAAGCCACCACCACCACCACCAGGCCTTCCCTGTGGACTTCTGCCTGGCAGACTGCCAGTCCCTGCAGGACCAGGCCGCCAGGTACCGAGCCAGCTGTGCTGCTCCACCTGCCCCTCCCTGGAGGGGCTACATAAGCTGGCTGGCTGAGGTGGCCTGGGAGAGCCAGGGCCTGCAGGAGAAGCCACCACCACCACCGGGGAAGAGGCGGGCCTGCTGCTGCTGGGCCTGCTGCTGCTGCCGCCGCTGCCGCCGCCGCCACCACCACCACCAGGCCTTCCCTGTGGACTCCGGCCTGGCATTATTTTTAAGGGGATTTTAATTGTTTTTGTGGGGGGGGGGTGTTTTTCTGGGGGATTTTGTTGTGTTTTTAGGGGTGGGTAGCCTGCCTGATAGGCAGGAGCAAGGGGGCATGTGTCCACCTGATGGAGGCAGTGGGGGGAGTGTTGGGGGCCAGAACATACCGAGGCTGGGCGGCAGGCGCTGGCGGAGCGCTAGGGGCAGGCCATGCCAGGTAAGGGGAACGAGGGAGAGATGTGAAGTATCTGTCCCCTGCTCCGGACCTGTCCAGAGCCAAAGGATGGCTGGGGGAGGCGTGACCCCATCTTCTGGCCTTCGTTTGCTGCTCTGCAATGCCAGGTCTGTTACCCAGAAAACCTCCCTCATCCATGACATGATCCTGGATGAGGGTGCAGACCTGGCATGTATTACGGAGACCTGGCTGGCCGAGGCTGCTGCTCCAACCCTTGCAGCCATGTGTCCAGCCGGATTTTCGTGTGCACAGCAGCCGAGGGCTGGGGATCGGGGAGGGGGAGTGGCTGTTACCTACCGAGAGTCCTTGGTCTTCACCAGACCCCCTCTCCGGGAGACCAAGGTTGCTGAGTGCATGTACTGGAGGTTGGGCCCGAAGGGCAGTCTGGGGATTCTGCTCGTGTACCATCCACCCCGCTGCACGACTGACTCCCTGGCCGAGGTGCTTGAGGTGGTCTCTGATGTGCGTGTGCAGTCCCCTAACTTATTGGTGTTGGGGGACTTCAACGTACATTCGGAGGCCATCCTCACAGGAGCACCTCGGGACTTCATGGAGACCATGGCCTCCTGGGAGCTGCACCATATTCTAACTGGGCCCACCCATGTAGCCGGTCATGCACTAGACCTTGTGTTTGTTTCTGGAGAAGTGGGGAGTGATCTGGAAGTCGGGGGTATATCCACCACCCCCTTGTCATGGTCAGATCACTATCTGGTGACGTTGGACTTCTCGGTTCCACAACCCCTCTGCAGGGGTGGAGGACCCATTAAAATGGTCCGCCCCAGGCGTCTTATGGATCCAAATGGATTCCTGAACGCGCTTGGGGATTCTCTGGGGCATGCCAACGGCCAGTCGAGACCCTGGTGGGTGGCTGGAATGCCACAATCACTGGGGCATTAGATCAGGTGGCTCCGAAACGCCCTCTCCCCCTGAACAGGGCTCGGACTGCACCATGGTTCAGTCTGCGGTTACGAGCTCTGAAACAGGAGGTGAGACGGCTAGAGCGCCGGTGGCGGAAGTCTCGCTCCAAAGACGATCAGACACGGGCTAGAGCTGTATCTTCAGCCTATCACGTGGCGGTGAAGGCAGCAAAAAAGGAATATTATGCTGCCTCCATCGCGTCTGCAGAGTGCTGTCCCAGGAGGCTGTTCCAAGTGGTCCGGAGCCTGGTCGGTCCTGTGGCTCCGGAACCACTGGAGCATTCTAAGGCCACCTGTGAGGCCTTGGCAAGGCACTTTGCAGATAAAATTGATTAGATTAGGTGTGTTACTCTGCACGCTGTGGATACAGTTAGTGAGCAAGAGGCGGCATGTGGCAAACCGGTTTTGTGGGATCGGTTCCAGCTTCTTCCTCCTGATGAAGTGGACAAGGTGCTTTCATCGGTACGGCCGACCACCTGCTTACTTGATCCTTGCCCATCTTGGCTCATTATGGGCTGCAGAGAGAGACTGGGTGAGGGGATCAAGGCGGTGGTGAACGCCTCCCTTGAGGAGGGAGTGATGCCATCAGCCCTCAAGGAGGCAGTGATAAGACCGCTCTTAAAGAAGCTCTCCTTGGATCCTCAAGTTCTGAACAACTTTCGCCCAGTCTCAAATCTGCCATTTTGGGGCAAGGTGATTGAGCGGGTGGTGGCGGTGCAGTTGAAGGCACACTTGGAAGAAACTGATTATCTAGACCCATTTCAGTCGGGCTTCAGGCCTGGGCATGGGACAGAAACGGCCTTGGTCACCTTGGTAGATGATATGAGGAGGGCTCTGGATAGGGGTGAATGCTCCTTCCTTGTTCTCCTCGACCTCTCAGTTGACCACGGTATCCTCGTGGACCACCTGGAGGGGTTGGGCAGTGGGGACACTGTATTGCGGTGGTTCCGGTCCTTCCTCTCCGGCAGGTACCAGAGGGTAGCACTGGGAGAGGAGGTTTCGGACCCGTGGCCACTTACTTGTGGGGTGCCACAGGGTTCCATCCTCTCCCCGATGCTATTTAACATCTATGTGAAGCCGCTGGGGGCTATCATCAGGAGGTTTGGGGTGCAGTGTCATCAATATGCGGATGACACGCAGCTCTACCTCTCGTTCAAATCTTCACCAAGGTTGGCCGTAGAATCCCTGTCCAAATGTCTGGAGATGGTGAGTGGCTGGATGGGGAGGAATAAGCTGAAGCTGAACCCTGACAAAACCGAGGTACTTTTGGTGGGAGACAAGAGGAGGCTGGGGGATGTTGACTTGGTGTTGAATGGGGTACGGCTACCCTTGAAAGACCAGGTCCGCAGCCTGGGGATCATTTTGGACTCCCAGCTGTCCATAGAGGCTCAGGTGTCAGCTGTGAGCCGGACAGCGCTGTATCAACTCCATCTGATACGGTGGCTGCGCCCCTTCCTTCCCGACCATCTGCTCCCATCGGTAGTACATGCCCTGGTCTCCTCTCGTTTAGACTACTGTAATGCGGTCTACGTGGGGTTACCCTTGAAGACGGTTCGGAAACTGCAGCTGGTACAGAACGCAGCGGCTCGCCTGATTAAAGGCAGCCGCTGGCGAGATCACATCACTCCAGTGCTGAAGGAGTTGCACTGGTTACCAGTTGTTTTCTGGGCCAAATTCAAGGTGTTGGTTTTGACCTTTAAAACCCTATATGGTTCCGGCCCAGCCTATCTTAAGGAGCGCCTCCAGCAGCACCAGATAGGCCGCTTAACAAGATCAGCCTCGGATGGCCTTCTGTCTGTCCCATCAGCCAGGACAGCTAGACTGGTGGGGACGAGGGAGAGGGCCTTTTCTGTGGTGGCCCCCACTCTGTGGAACTCCCTCCCTAGGGAACTCCGTCATGCCCTCTCTTTAATGAGCTTCTGTCGTGCATTAAAAACGTGGTTGTTCAGGCAGGCATTTGGGGTGGTTTAGGGTATTTTAGGAAATGTTTTTATTGTAGAATTTTATTGTTTTAAACTGTTTTATTGTATGTTGTACATCGCCCAGAGTGGCTGGGTGACCAGCCAGATGGGCGATTAATAAATTTAATAATAAATAAATAAAGTGTGAGGTAAGGTCAGGTGAGAGATGGTGACGTGTCTAAGGCCACCCAGTGAATTTTATGGTTGAGTAGGAATGTTTGCCCAGGTTTTCCTAGCCCAAGCTCAATACTCTAGTTTAGCCACTAAACTACGTAGCTCTCTTGTTAAGCAGGAGCTATAGCAATAGTGTACTTAAGCTGGAACAGCATAGCACTGGGATGTGCCAACTGTGACACAACTCCAAAGTGCATGCAGTGCCCCATTGCACAAGTGACTTCGGTGGCTCGAAGCACCTTTTATCAGGGGTAAGTAACCTGGTGCCCTTCAGATGTTTTGAACTACAACTCCCATCAGCCCCAGTCAGCACAGCCAATGGTCACGGATGATGAGAGTTGTAGTCCAAAACATTCTGAAAGTACCAGGTTGACTACACATGGCTTAGGGCAGATATATCAGCTGCAACCAAACCCAGCAGAGATAGCATAGCCGGAGGTTACTCCGGTAACTTCCATTTAGATTACTGCAACACATGTTTAGTTGAGCCACCTTTCTAAATGGTCCAAAAACTGTCGTTGGTCCAAAACAGGGCTGCAAGATTCTTAACTGGAAATGGGTGATTTGATCATATCATACCACTGTTTTGGCTGCCGGTGCATTTTTGGACCCAATTCAAAGGGAAGGGCCATAGCTCAGCATGACAGAGCACGTGATTTGCATGCAGAAGGAACCAGGTTCGATCCCTGGCTTTTCCAGGCAGGGCAAAGAAAGAATCCTGCCTGAAACCCTGGAGAGTGCTGCAGTCAGTGTCGACTATATTGGGACCAATAGACCCAATAGTCTGACGTAGTATAACTATTGATTAGCAGTCAGAAATGCCCCTCAATACATCACACATATAGGCTGTACATAAGTCACAATCAAGGCTGAACAAGTCCACAATACGAATATCCCAATCCGGTCCTCTTCGGTGGGAGAAAATATAAATAATAATTACAGTCCTTACAGAAACAAGATGAACATTCTGTTTGAATTCCTATATATAAAAATTACTGGCTCCATGTAGGAATTCAGGAAGTGTGAAAGAGGTTCCCCACCCCTGCACTAGCTAGTTGTGCATGCAGCTGGTGTTGATGAATACCCAGCCTAAGGAGTTGTACTGGCGAGACTGCCCTCAGGTGAGTGAGTTATTTATTTGCGTGGTCCAGATGCAGCAAAGTGGTGAGCTTCCCTCTTTTTTCAGCCTCCCCAGCCTGGCTCTCAGATACTTCCTCACTCCCTTGGGTTTTTTTCCTAGCTCTATGCAGCAGCCCCTTCTTATCTTGCAGGCCTAGGGCTCCAAACGCTTCTTTCTTCAGAGCCTTCTGGTGAACCACCTTTTCAGGCCCGGACATGCTCCTCATCCATTGCTGACCCTCCCCAGTCCGTCCCCTTCTCAACCTTTTGTGCCTTCTGTCTTTGGGGAGGCCTCACTCTTCAGGCTGCGCCTCCCGCCATGATGCTTACTTAGGACTGCACCATCCCTGTTCTGGCAACATCTGTGTCCTAGGCAACAGGAGCCATGGGCAAGCCACCCATCTGCCTCCTCGGCATGGAGGTAAGGGCAATCTGTCACCACCCACTTGCTCCCACAGAAAGTAAAGTGTCTACTAGCTCATTGCAAAAAAGTGATGCAAAAAAGAGGACAAAAGAGAGTACAGATTTGCATTAAACTACATATGCTAATTTATAGAGAGAGATGCAAATTTAGAAATAATTGCCATAATTTAAATAGAAATACAGTAGTGAGGAAGACTGTGATCAGAAGACCTGTATACTTGCTCTGCCTGCTACTTAGGTGCTAACTGTTGATGGGCAGCTTCTAGGCCCCTGCTGTCTCCTCTTATGGATCTTTATCTTTAAACTGGACTTTGACTGGACAGCTTTTCAAATAGAGGATCCCTTCAAACAGAGGACTGTCCTCTGTAAAGCAGAACACATGGCCACCCTAGGAAATATTCAGACACTGAACACCCATAACCATCATCTGCAGTCTCAGGTGATACAGTCCAGAAATAGTTTTATTACCTCTCCTGCTATTTGTTTAGGCCAGAGGAAGCAAACCTTAATGGTTCCTTCTCCTCTCTGGCTTTATTACTAAAGAAGGATTAAGAAAATTCAAGCCCTAGCAGCAGAATTGCCTATTACACAGTAGTCAGCCTTGCCTCTTTTAAGAGAATCACATAATTGTAAACATAGACTTGGTATAAATAAATTCTGCGGGGTTTCTTTTCCCAGAGGCATCAGGTTTTTCTTGTCAAGATGATTGTCTTGTTCCTCACCAGCTCCTTCTATATTGTTTTCCTCCAGAATGTCTTATTTCATCAACGCGGCCAGAAAGAATATAATCGGAGATTAGAAGAAGGATTCTGTTCTGAGGCGAAGGCAGACACAACTGGAATACATAGTGAGGGCAGAAAGTGCTCTGAATTTAGAGACTAATGTATGCCACAGGGATAAAAACAATAACAGTACAGCAGATTTGATACAAATGTATTTAGTAAAGAAAAAATTAGGGATTTGGTTTTTCAGTTTATGTTGTGCTCTACAAATGTATTTAGTAAAGAAAAAATTAGGGATTTGGTTTTATCAGTTTATGTTGTGCTCTGCCATAATTTATTAAAGATACCAGGTATTGGAAGTAGATATTAAGCATGGCTACTTTCCCCCACAAAGGCTAATTCATGGCCAAAGTAGACATTAAATCTGTGGGTAGTATCCAATGTTGTTCTTATTATAGAGAGCCAGTGTGGTGTAGTGGCAACAGTGTTGGACTAGGAGCTGGGAGATCTGGGTTCTAGTCCCCACTCAGCCATCGAAGCTCACTGGGTGACTTTGGGCCAGTCACAGACTCTCAGCCCAACCCACCTCACAGGGTTGTTGTTGTGAGGATAAAATGGAGAGGAGAATAATGTAAGCCGCCTTGGGTTCCTTGCAAGAGGAAAAAAGGCGGGGTATAAATGCAACCCCCTTCATGGATCACTGCCTTGTTGTGGCGAAGGGGCTTGCGTAACTCAGTGAAGCCATAAGCTATGCCGTGCAGGGCCACCCAAGACGGACAGGTCATGGCAGAGAGTTCTGACAAAATGTGGTCCACTGGAGAAGGAAATGGCAACCCACTCCAGTATTCTTGCCAAGAAAACCCCATGGAACGTATCACAAGGCTAAAAGATATGACGCCGGAAGATGAGCCCCTCAGGTCGGAAGGTGTCCAATATGCTACTGGGGAAGAGCAGAGGGTATTTCCAAGTAGCGCCAGAAAGAGTGAAGCGGCTGGGCCAAAGCCGAAAGGACACTCAGCTGTGGATGTGTCTGGTGGTGAAAAGAAAATCCAATGCTGTAAAGAACAATATTGTTTAGGAACCTGGAATGTCAGATCAATGAATCAAGGTAAGCTGGAGGTGGTCAAACATGAGATGGCAAGATTGAACATCGACATCTTGGGAATCAGCGAACTAAAATGGACAGGCATGGGCGAATTTAATTCAGGTGACCATCATATCTACTATTGTGGGCAAGAATCCCTTAGAAGAAATGGAGTAGCACTCATAGTCAACAAAAGGGTGGGAAAAGCAGTACTGGGGTACAATCTCAAAAATGATAGAATGATCTCAGTACGAATCCAAGGCAAACCATTCAACATCACAGTAATTCAAGTCTATGCCCCAACCACTGAGGCCGAAGAAGCTGAGGTTGATCGGTTCTATGAAGACCTCCAACACCTTCTAGAACTAACACCAAAAAAAGATGTCCTCTTCATCATAGGGGATTGGAATGCTAAAGTAGGAAGTCAAGAAATCACCGGGATAACAGGCAGGCATGGCCTTGGTGTACAAAATGAAGCAGGTCAAAAGCTAATAGAGTTTTGCCAAGAGAACATGCTGATCATAGCAAACACTCTTTTCCAAGAGCACAAGAGGCGACTCTACACATGGATGTCACCAGATGGTCAATATCGAAATCAGATTGATTATGTCCTTTGCAGCCAAAGATGGAGAAGCTCCATACAGTCAGTAAAAACAAGACCTGGAGCTGACTGTGGCTCAGATCATGAGCTGCTTCTTGCAAAATTTCAGCTTAAATTGAAGAACGTCGGGAAAACCACTAAACCATTCAGGTATGACCTAAATCATATCCCTGATGAATATACAGTGGAGGTGAGGAATAGATTTCAGGGATTAGACCTGATAGACAGAGTGCCTGAGGAACTATGGATGGAGGTCCGTAACATTGTTCAGGAGGCAGCAACGAAATCCATCCCAAAGAAAAAGAAATGCAAGAAAGCAAAGTGGCTGTCTGATGAGGCTTTACAAGTAGCTCACGAAAGAAGGGAAGCGAAAAGCAAGGGAGAAAGGGGAAGATATACCCAACTGAATGCAGAGTTCCAGAGAATAGCAAGGAGAGACCAGAAGGCCTTCTTAAGTGAACAATGCAAAGAAATCGAGGAAAACAACAGAATGGGAAAGACTAGAGATCTCTTCAAGAAAATTGGAGATCTCAAGGGAACGTTTTGTGCAAAGACGGGCATGATAAAGGACAAAGAAGGCAGGGACCTAACAGAACCAGATGAGATTAAGAAGAGGTGGCAAGAATACACAGAAGAACTATACAGGAAAGATCTTAATGTCCCTGATAGCCATGATAGTGCGGTCACTGAACTTGAGCCGGACATCCTAGAGAGTGAAGTCAAGTGGGCCTTAGGAAGTATTAGTAACAACAAAGCTAGCGGAGATGACAGTATTCCAGCTGAGATATTTAAAATCCTAAAAGATGATGCTGTTAAAGTGCTGCATTCAATATGCCAACAAATCTGGAACACTCAACAGTGGCCACAAGACTGGAAAAGGTCAGTTTACATTCCAATTCCAAAGAAGGGCAACGCCAAAGAGTGTTCAAACTACCGCACAATTGCGCTCATTTCACATGCCAGCAAGGTGATGCTCAAAATCCTACAAGCTAGGCTTCAGCAGTATGCGAACCGAGAACTACCGGAAGTACAAGCTGGGTTTAGAAGAGGCAGAGGAACTAGAGATCAAATCGCCAACATTCGCTGCATCATGGAGAAAGCAAGGGAATTCCAGAAAAACGTCTATTTCTGCTTCATTGACTACGCTAAAGCCTTTGATTGTGTGGATCACAACAAACTGTGGCAAATTCTTAAAGTGATGGGAGTACCAGACCACCTTACCTGTCTCCTGAGAAACCTGTATGAGGGTCAAGAAGCAACAGTAAGAACCAGACATGGAACAACCGATTGGTTCAAAATTGGGAAAGGAGTACGACAAGGCTGCATATTGTCACCCTGCTTATTAACTTGTATGCAGAGTACATCATGAGAAATGCTGGGTTGGATGAATCAGAGGTCGGAATTAAGATTGCCGGGAGAATTATCAACAACCTCCGATATGCAGACGATACCACCCTAATGGCAGAAAGCGAAGAGGATCTAAAGAGCCTCTTGTTGAGGGTGAAAGAGGAGAGTGCAAAAGCTGGTTTGAAACTCAACATTAAAAAAACTAAGATCATGGCATCTGGCCCCATCACTTCCTGGCATATAGAAGGGGAAGAAATGGAAACAGTGACAGATTTTACTTTCTTGGGCTCCAAGATCACCGCAGACGGTGACTGTAGCCATGAAATTAAAAGACGCTTGCTCCTTGGGAGGAAAGCTATGGCAAACCTAGACAGCATAGTAAGAAGCAGAGACATCACCTTGCCGACAAAGGTCCGTCTAATCAAAGCTATGGTTTTCCCAGTAGTAATGTATGGCTGTGAGAGCTGGACTATAAGGAAGGCTGAGCGCCGAAGAATTGATGCTTTCGAACTGTGGTGCTGGAGAAGACTCTTACGAGTCCCCTGGACTGCAAGGAGGTCAAATCAGTCCATCCTAAAGGAAATCAACCCTGAGTGCTCATTGGAAGGACAGATACTGAAGCTGAAGCTCCAATATTTTGGCCACCTAATGCGAAGAGAAAACTCCCTGGAAAAGACCCTGATGCTGGGAAAGACTGAAGGCAAAAGGAGAAGGGGACGGCAGAGGATGAGATGGCTAGATAGCATCACGGATGCAATGAATATGAACTTGAGCACGCTCCGGGAGAGAGCGCAGGACAGGAAGGCCTGGCATGCTATGGTCCATGGGGTCACGAAGAGTCGGACACGACTGAACGACTGAACAACAACATAAATGCAACAAATAAATAAATAAATAAATCCTATCTAGAGTAGACCCATTGAAATGAATAGGACTTGATGGGGCTTAGTTATGACTAATCCAAGTCTCATTAATTTCAGTGGATCTACTCTGTATAGGACTAGCATTGGATACTACTATCTAGCAGCTGTGTGTGTGTGTTTTTAATTTTTAGCCTTGAGCGGTGCGGGGTGCCTAATCCAGATCTTAAAAGCCCCTCAACCTCCCGTGCTAGCATCCCAGTCCAGATTGGGGCTCCTGTACCTACTCTAGAGTTAAAAATGTAAAGAAGACGTTGCTGATAGATATGGATTAAAAGTAACATTTGTTTTGGCCCCTGCAGTACCGACTTGAGTCCATCTGGCTCCTTTAGGTTCCCTGGCATGGAGGGTTTTGATGTACATTTGTACTGTGCACATTGTAATACTGCATTCCCCAGAAACAGAAAATCATTACCCATAAAAAGCTAGCAACCAGGGAAAAGGCCAGGTGAGAGAGCCCTTGAACCTGGAGGGTTCAACCATTGAACCTGCAATGGTTGCAGTTTGGTGGGTCCCCTGTGAGCTTCTTGCCCACAGTAAGTACATCTTGAAATAGGTAAAAGAGGGAATGCAGGCAGGTGCTGCTTGGCCTGCAAGCTTGAGCAAAACTGCTCCTTTGAAAAATGTGTCTTCTACAACTCTTAAAGGTACAGGAGCCCTCTCCTTCTTTGCATCTGGTCATCCTAAATGTAAGTGAGATCTCGGTGACCAGTATAGTTTTATTTCAGAACCAGAATTGATCTCTGCTATCTTAAGAGCAATCTCATTATTTGGAACAGAGGAGGCATCCTCTGTCTGGGTTCTCCCCTTTCCTATACAGTCTGAATGCAGTCTTCCTTTTTCCCTATATTAAATGCCATACAAAGATGGCCTGCAGGGGATGGTGGTTCCATTAGGGAATTTTATGTCAATCGTGTCTCCATTTATCATTTTATGGTTGAAAAGAAGCTCCTTATGTAATGCTGAGGCCAGCAGTACCGATGTGTAAATTTCTGGTTTGCTAGTAATCAATCACTGGGCTATAAAATAATCAAAATCAATTAAAGAGAAAATTTGTAACATCTGAAAAAGTTTTGCTTCAATTATACTAATGGGTTTCAACTGGAATGAATTGATGGGTCCCCACTGAAATCAATGGAACTGAGATTTTGCAGGAGAAACCTTAAGAACTCTGGAAAACAATTCAGGAACTGTGGCAAAGCTGGTGCTCCAACTACTACCTGCAGCACTCTTCTTACAGGCACCCTTTTAAAGAACATAAGAATTGCATTGCTAGACCAGGCCAAAGGTCCAGAGAATTCAGCATCCCATTTCCAACAGCAGCCAGCCAGAATTTCTAGGTGTTCACAAGCAGGACATTTAAATGTCTTCAGCCACAGGGGCAGCTTAAAATTGTCATAAAAGAACCAATTAAAGCAAAACACACAGACATTAACAGCAGCATCTCATAATAAAGCCCATCACTTCCTAGATGCCTGGCAGATCTCCTAAACAACACAATGGAGTGAGCCTGAGGAACTTCTCTAGGGAGGGAGTTGTACAATATGGGTAGGGATGGTGCAGGCACCCTATTCCATCTGGGAATCCAGCGGACACCCCCCCTGCATGCACCCCTGAGCCCTGCTTGCTGAGCCCCTGCCCCCACTCACCCGCTGCCCGCACTTGGTGAGCGGCCCACACTCACCCCAGTGGCCTTGTCAAGCTCCATGGTCACCATTTTTTGAAAAACAAAATGGCGATTGCAAAAATGCACATTGTCAAGAAGGAGGGGAAGGAGGATCCCCACTGCCAGGACTGGCTCCAACCTCCCTGTGAGGGAGGACCGCCCAGGACCCAATGCCAGGATCCCCTTCCCAAAAACAGGACTGGCCAAACCTGGCCTTTCAGTCCCCCAAAATACCCAGTAGCCAAGAGGCGCTGAAATTAGCACTGAGGTTATACAGAGAGATCACACCAACTAAAGGTTGGATAAAAGTTTATTAAGATCAACATAAAGGGGAGAGGGAAAGGGAAGAATGGAAGTAGCAAGTTACACAGAAGGTACAAAGCTAAAACACTTAACTATAAATAGAGAGCTTCATGAATGCACACCCAAGCAAGATAATAAATCTACCTGGCCTATCCTTGCATACCTATGTATGGAACTCCCTAGATAACAACCAGCCATCTGCAGGTCCAGGACCACCAGGATGAAAGGAGACCCCATACTTCAACCGCAGCCCACTTTTAAAGCCCAGCCCTAGCAACCCAGGGCAGATTTTCCTTCAGCCAATCATTGGCTCAGCCCCAAGGTGGACCCACCCTGGCCTCCAAGAGGCTGGAACTCCCCACCAACTCCAGCTGTTGGCACTTTCTAGTTAGCTGGGTCTGCGCCTGGCCTTGGGCAAAGGGCCGAGGAGCCTCTAGATTACAAACAATTCCAGGTGGTTACCTCCAACGTGACAGCCTGACCCGATCTCATAAAGCCCACTGACAGGTATCCCTTTCTTCTCATCCATGTGAGAACAAATGATACCGCCAAGCGGAGCTACAAAGAAATCACATCAGACTTTGAAGCTTTGGGAAGGAAACTCAAGAACTTTGGGGCCCTGAGTTTTCTCATCCATCCTTCCAGTAGTTAAAAGAGGGCTACAAAGGGAAAGAAAAATTGTTGTTGTTGTTCAGTCGTTAAGTCGTGTCCGACTCTTCGTGACCCCATGGACCATAGCATGCCAGGCCTTCCTGTCCTCTGCTCTCTCCCGGGGTGTGCTCAAGTCCATATTCATTCCATCAGTGATGCTATCTAGTCGCAGTTATACTTATCAAGTCAAGTCAAGGATCAAGTCAAGGATAACTGATCCTTTAGTTCCTTCCTCTACTTTCTGTAGGAGGAAGTTATCTGCCACACAAGTCAGGAATTTCCTGGAGGGGCCATGTTTTGCAGAATTTGTCTCCCAACAAATATCAGGGAAATTGAAGTCCCACATTACTATCACATCATGCTTCCTTGAAACATTGGCTATTTGCTTTTCAAAAGTTTCATCCTCGTCTTCACCTTGATTGGGTGGCCGGTAGTAGACTCCGACCACCAGGTTCCTTTTATTCTTTGCTCCATTTATTTTGATCCAGATGCTCTTGATGGGGCTACCAAGCTCATCCTCCTGTATTTCTGTGCAGAGATACGTATTTTTCACATACAGTGCAACCCCACCTCCCTTTCTGTTCCTCCTGTTCTTTTTGAACAAGTTATATCCTTCAATTGCTGTATTCCAGTCATGAGAGTCCTCCCACCAAGTCTCAGTTATACCTATCAAGTCATAATTTCCCTCTTATATTAAGAGTTCAAGTTTGTTCTGTTTGTTTCCCATACTCTGGGCATTAGTATATAGACATCGAAGGCCATGTGCTTCATAGTCTGGCTTTCTTCCTTTATGTGTCTGAAGACTATTATTGGGCGCTATTAGAGCTGTTCTCTCTGTTGCGGTGCATGAGCCTTCATCCATTGTTAGCCCCAACTTTACATCTCCCTTCCCCGTAGGATTCAGTTTAAAGCCCTCCTGATGAAGTTCTTCATCCTGTGGCTAAACACATTCTTCCCAGCCATTGTGAGGTACAACCCGTCCCTTGCCAACAGTCCATCTTTCAGGAAGTATAGCCCATGGTCCCAGAATCAAAATCTCTCGCGTCGGCACCACCACTAAACCGTTCAGGTATGACCTAAATCATATGCCTTATGAATATACAGTGGAGGTGAGGAATAGATTTAAGGGATTAGACCTGATAGACAGAGTGCCTGAGGAACTATGGACGGAGGTCCGTAACATTGTTCAGGAGGCAGCAACTCAATCCATCCCAAAGAAAAAGAAATGCAAGAAAGCAAAGTGGCTGTCTGATGAGGCTTTACAAGTAGCTGAGGAAAGAAGAGAAGTGAAAAGCAAGGGAGAAAAGGGAAGATATATCCAACTGAATGCAGAGTTCCAGAGAATAGCAAGGAGAGACAAAAAGGCCTCTTAAATGAACAATGCAAAGAAATCGAGGAAAACAATAGAATGGGAAAGACTAGAGATCTTTTCAAGAAAATCGGAGATCTCAAGGGAACGTTTTGTGCAAAGACAGGCATGATAAAGGACAAAGAAGGCAGGGACCTAACAGAAGCAGATGAAATTAAGAAGAGGTGGAAAGAATACACAGAAGAACTATACAGGATCATGTCCCTGATAGCCATGATAGTGCGGTCACTGAACTTGAGCCAGACATCCTAGAGAGTGAAGTCAAGTGGGCCTTAGGAAGCATTACTAACAACAAAGCTAGCAGAGATGACAGGATTCCAGCTGAGCTATTTAAAATCCTAAAAGATGATGGTGTTAAAGTGCTACACTCAATATGCCAACAAATTTGGAACACTCAACAGTGGCCACAAGACTGGAAAAGGTCAGTTTACATTCCAGTCCCAAAAAAGGGCAATGCCAAAGAGTGTTCAAACTACCGTACAATTGTACTCATTTCACATGCCAGCAAGGTTATAACCAAAATCCTACAAGCTAGGCTTCAGCAGTATGTGAACCGAGAACTACTGGAAGTACAAGCTGGGTTTCGAAGAGGCAGAGGAACTAGAGATCAAATCGCCAACATTCGCTGAATCATGGAGAAAGCAAGAGAATTCCAGAAAAACATCTATTTCTGCTTCATTGACAATGCTAAAGCCTTTGATTGTGTGGACCACAACAAACTGTGGCAAATTCTTAAAGAGATGGGACTACCAGACCACCTTACCTGTCTCCTGAGAAACCTGTACGAGGGTCAAGAAGCAACAGTAAGAACCAGACATGGAACAACCAATTGGTTCAAAATTGGGAAAGGAATACGACAAGGCTGTATATTGCCACCTTGCTTATTTAACTTATATGAAGTGTACATCATGAGAAACGCCGGGTTGGATGAATCACAGGTTGGAATTGAGTTTGCCAGGAGAATTATCAACAACCTCAGATACGCAGACGATATCACCCTAATGGCAGAAAGCGAAGAGGATCTAAAGAGTCTCTTGTTCAGGGTGAAAGTGGAGAGTGCAAACGCTGGTTTGAAATTCATCATTAAAAAAACTAAGATCATGGCATCTGTCCCCATCACTTCCTGGCATATAGAAGGGGAAGAAATGGAAGCAGTGACAGATTTTATTTCCTTGGGCTCTAAGATCACCGCAGACGGTGACTGTAGCCATGAAATTAAAAGACGCTTGCTCCTTGGGAGGAAAGCTATGGCCAACCTAGACAGCATAGTAAGAAGCAGAGACATCACCTTGCCGACAAAGGTTCGCATAACCAAAGCTATGGTTTTCCCAGTAGCAACGTATGGCTGTGAGAGCTGGACTATAAGGAAGGCTGAGTGCCAAAGAATCGATGCTTTCGAACTGTGGTGCTGGAGAAGACTCTTACGAGTCCCCTGGACTGCAAGGAGGTCAAATCAGTCCATCCTAAAGGAAATCAACCCTGACTGCTCATTGGAAGGACAGATACTGAAGCTGAAGCTCAAATATTTTGGCCACCTAATGCGAAGAGAAAAGTCACTGGAAGAGACCCTGATGCTGGGAAAGATTGAAGGCAAAAGGAGAAGGGGACGGCAGAGGATGAGATGGCTAGATAGCATCACTGATGCAATGAATATGGACTTGAGCACACTCTGGGAGAGAGCGCAGGACAGGAAGGCCTGGCGTGCTCTGGTCCATGGGGTCACGAAGAGTCGGACACGACTGAACGACAACAAAAATCAATTATGCAACATATCCTGACCTGGTTACAACTATGTATCCTAGATTAATTAACCTGGGATAAAGCTTCTGGTTAACAGGACTTTTTTTTAGGTTTCACTTTTAAGAAGATCACAGGGAATACAAATTTTACCTCTTTGGTGGAAAATTTCAATAGAAACTGAAATTCTTAGAACACTCTCCTTCCTAGTCACTATTTTTGTAGTCTCTGTGCCTTGCTCTGGGAAGTTTAGGCTACCATACACTGGGGACAATTAGGATTGCCAATCAGGCAGAATTTCACAGGGCTGGCAAGAATCTCATCTTGCTGGCCAGTTGCCAGAATAGGTTGGCAAAAAGCTGCCGCCACTACTGCCAAAAAAGGGAAGAGAGAACAAAGTGTTGCTGCCAATTGTGTGCTTCTAGGCACAGCCTTTACGATGCCGCCATCCTGCCACATTCACAGAATTTTACAGAGTCCAAAGTCATCTTCCATTTATAACCTTCCCATGTTTTCCCATTGCTTCTTTCTTTTTTCTTTCCACAAAAGAAACTGGAAAAGCTTCACAATGTTTTTTTTTAAACTGGTAGTGCTTCCACCTGGAAACACTCTTGCCTTATTTTCCTACCATATGAATCTACCTGTATGGTTAAATTGTTAGAGAAGGTCCTGTTTCATGGCCCACCACCATCTGAGGTCCAGTCATTGCCTTCACAGGTTAGGGGCATCTCGGTAGAATTCCTTGCCCTGGTAGACACTGCAGACCCCCCCCACACACATCTTTAGCCACCAGGTGAAGAAAGCCATGGGCTCGTTTATGAGAACATGTAGCTGCCCAATGTGCTGATATGTTGATGTTGCTATTTTTGATGCTTGTTTTTGTTGTTCTGTTACACTTTATTGCGATTTTTTTGGTTAAGTTTTGTTAGCCACCTTCACATGCATTTTAGAGCAGAAAGACAAATTTATTTTTTTTAAAGAAATTAAGGGCGCAATCCTATGCATGTTTAGACAGAAAAAAGTCCTACAACTCCCAGCATCCCCCAGCCAGCATGAAATATTTTAATGAATGAATAATAATCCAGTTCCATTAGTTTCAGTGGATCTTTCAAAGTCCATTTTAAATGTTTTCCCTATACACAGTTTTGTCACTAGATCTACTATTGTCTTATACATTCTTGTCATAGAATATGTTAACGGTGATATACAAATATTTAAAATGGTATTAATTTTTTTTAAGTGAGTATTAAAACAAATAACACACACGCCTCGTCAAGGAGATTATTCCACAAATGGGGAACCACCCCCGAAAAGGCCCTCTCCCTTGTTGCCACCCTCCCAGCCTCCCTCGGAGGAGGCTCCCAGAGGAGGGTCTTAGATGTAGAGCATAGTATACGGGTCAGTTCATGCCGGGAGAGGCGTTCTGTCAGATACTGCGGTCTCAAGCCCTGTAGGGAAAAGGCTTTTTTTTTCACATGCTCAGGGGCCCTTTGACCTATGTTTACATTACAAGCGATGGCAACGGTCTTGGGCAGCTTTCCCCACCTGGCAGCCTTCAGATGCGTTGAGCAGCAATCCCCACCAGCGGCAGCCCTCCGGAGGTCGCTGCGTTGGCGAAGGCTGCTCTAGGCTCCGAACCGACGCCTGGCCAGAGGGCCACAAAGCGCTTCTTTCCAAGCGCGGGCAAGCGGGGGCATTCCGGTGGCACGGCCGGCCGGCCCTGGAGCAGCGGCAGGTGACGGGCGAGGCCCCGGCTGGGGCCCCGCCTCCACGCCAGCTCGGCGGCAGGCTGCTCTCCTGCGAAGCCCACGTCGCGCAAAAGCAACCGGAGGAGGAGGAGCGGCGGCGGCGGCGGCGGCGGCAGCGCTGGGAGGCTCGGCTCTTGCCGGGAGCTGAGGCCACCCGGGGCAGCCGCCACCATGAATCCCAAGCGCACCGAGAGCGACTGGCAGGGACTGGTGAGCGAGGTGAGAGGAAAAGGCCCCGGGCTGGGAGGCGGAGCGGCCTTTTCCCGCCATCCCCTCCAAGAAGCAGGACGCGGCAGCCCCCTCCTCCGCGTCAGGAACGCCTGCCTAGCCCCCGAGGGAGGTTGCCGGGAGCCCTGCAGGCTGGGCTTCCAGACCACGCTGCCTGTCCGAAGGCATTGGGGTGGGGGTGCTGGGGATGGCTTTCTCCAGCCAGCCTCTGGGCCACCGGCATCCGGGTGTCCCCGCCCCCCCCCCCCGACCTTGCAGGGGATGCTGACGTTTCCCGGAGGAACCAGCCTGCTGGGTCAATCGACCTGCGTTCTAGCATGGAGCGACTGGGCTGCTTGAACGCAAGCGGGTCCACAGCTCACTCCTGTTCTGCGCAGTGTTTACATGGAAGTACGTCATCGGCGAGTTCTCGGAGATTTCCTCCCAAGAAAGCGTGCGCAGGGTTGCAGATTGATCCATTGGGCTCTCTCTGGCCCGTCAAACCTCTTGCCGCAACAAGGGCACAATTCTATGCATCTTTTTTCTGTCTAAAGATGCATAGCATTGTGCCCGAGGCCTCCCTGTTAGGCTTTTGAGGTGCCGCAAGACGTAAGCTTTGCAGGATTCATTGCCGCAGACAGAGCTGCCCCTCCGAAATTAATTATATCTGTGCACACACATAGTTGGAAGAGGACTGGCACCTGTTGACTATGTATCGCTTATTAAACATTTGAGGCTGTAAATTTATGTGCCGTTGTACGGTCCTCTGGCTCAAACATTTACCGACCAAAGAAGTTTCCTTTTCCCTTAGGAAATGATCTTGTGAGGCGGGGATTCCCAATACTTCTCTTGTGAGGGTTGCCAGAACTTGGGATTTGATCTGAAGTAAACTTAGCAAGTGAATGAAAGGGCTACCTGCTGAATGTCTGAATGGTCTACCTGCAAAAACACATAGATATTCAACTGCGTACGTGTAGGCTGGTGGTGGCCTTCCACCATGATCAGGGCCAGCCCTACCATTAGGCAGTGAGGCAGCCGCCTCAGGCGGCAGATGGTGGGAGATGGCAGTAAGGTGCTGGAGGAAAGAGCTGTGGGCCATGCAACATGCCCTGTGTCCCCTAAGCTAGCCTGCTGCCTTCAGATATGGTGGAAAATGCTGTCCCGTTGCCCCTGTTGAAGAACGATTCAGCTCCCAGTCCATTTAGCAGTTGTACATGGAATAGGAGGGGGTGCCATCTCGACCTTTGCCTCAGCCAGCAAAATGTTTTACGTCATCCCTGACCATGATCCTGGGTGGCTCCACTGTTTTTGCTGTCATTCTTCACCTATTAGCTGTCAGGTGATGTCCCCTGTTGTACACTATTGACACCTCCCATTTATTTATTTATTTATTTATTGTAAACCAACCAAGGCGGTTTACAGAGTTGTGAGGTCCCTCAGATAGCCAGGCCCTACGCCATTTAGGGTGCAATTCTATGCATGTTTAGACAGAAAAGTAGTTGTAGAACTTTTTTTTCTGTCTAAGCACGCATAGGATTGTGCCCTTCGAGCTTTAGAACCAACATTTTTAATTGAATCCAGAAAACAATTGGCAGCCAGGTCAGATCTTTTGGTAGTGGGTTAATGTAATCATGATACTGTTCACCAGCTAGCAGCCTAGCTGCCACGTTTTGCACCCATTGAAGCTTCTAGATGTTCTTCCAGGTAGCCCCATGTAGACTGCATTGCAATAGTCTAACCATGCTGTAACCAAGGCATGGATAGCTGTTTCCAGATCAGATCCCACCCAGCTTTGCATTCCGAGTCTCACCCTCAGGAGACACAGGCAATACTGAGCCAAACTAGGCTTGATATTAATTGTGTGAATGCAATTAATGTGCAGGTTTTTTTTTTAAATGTAAATAGCAGCTGAAGGGAGTAGGGTAGAGCAGCAGTGGGACCACAGGAGGTGGAGAGAGAGAATTTAACAATTTCCCCACCTGCTTTGGTCCTGACGAAAATCTTCCCACTGAACTTGCTATTTTCATAGGAAGGGAAGCCCTCATTGGTGCCAGTGGAAGCTTCCCTCTTGATGCAAATAGCAGCTTCAGGGGCAGTTGTCATGGTAATCACAGCAGGTTGGAGAAGGATTAAACTCTGCCTTTCCACCTCCTGTGGACCCACTACTGGTTTTTTCTAATGTTTATGTTAACCTTCGTAAACAGCAGAGAAGGGCCTTCTCTGCTGCGGCACCCCGGTTGTGGAATGCCCTCCCCTTGGAGTCCCAATTGGCGCAGACATTGGTCTCATTTTAGCGCCAAGTAAAAAACATGGCTTTTTACCAAAGCCTTTGGGGGCTAAATGCATTCCCTAAAGTAGCACATTGTTTTAACTGTTATATTGTTTTAGATTTTAATTGGTATTGGCTTGTCCATGGTTTAATATGTTTTTAGCAATTTAAATTATTTAGTGTTTTATACTGTTTAAATTGATTTTATCTGTACTCCCCCCTGAGATCTTAATGATATAGGACAGGATATAAATGTTATCAATCAGTCAATCAATCAGTCAATCAATCAGTCAATCAATCTGAAGTCTAGTTTGGCCCTTTGGCTCTTGCCAAATCATCTAGACCACAGGTGGGCGATGTGTGGCACTCCAGATGTTGTTGGATTGCAACCATTGTGCTGACTAAGGCTGATTGAAATTGTAGACCAAAACATCTGGAGGGCCAGAAGTTGCCCAGCCCTGCTTTAGAGTGCATTTTCTTCACCGCTTCGTAGGGATATGAGCTTATGTTTTCTTCCCAGTTAGGTTTCTAGCTGCATGATAGGAGCTTCACCTGCTGAATTTTGCCTTCCCAGTAGCTTTTAAAAAGACAAAAATCCTGCCAAGAGGAAAAAATGTAATATTTCCTGCTGCGGACTTCATAAAATGATGTCAGAGGAAACTGAAGTATTAAACAAATACTATAATTTCTCAAAATGGCTGCTGGGCTTGCTTGATTTCTATTCTCTGCTGGAGTCCCCAAGAACTCCTTCCATCTGTATACCCACTCATGGAACACTTCGATTCCTACTGTCATTACATCCACAACCAAATCACATAGTCAGTTCCAAGGATTATAAAAAAGGGTGTCACAAAAAGCAAAGGTAGTCATATTGGCCATAAGCAAAATTCCAAAATCCGTATTAGTGTAATTCCTTTATTAGGCCAACAAAAGATCACAGCAAATGTGCAAGCTTAAGAGATCTCAAGATCATTTTATCAGACAAGATGTTACAAAAAGCAGGTTGTGTGTGTGGGGGAGGGGGAACAGGGGCGGCGGGGGGAGGCCTGACTTGATGTTGAAATCACCATGAAGACGCCATGAAGCCATTGTTCTCTCCCTTCCCTCACACCTCCCTCACACTCTTTGAGACATTTTGTTTGACTAAGAGATTTGGAGATCTTGAAAGTTTGTACATTTTTGTGATCCTTTGGTTGGCTTAATAAAGCTATGGATTAATAATAACTAATATGAATTTCAGAAAGGGTGTGTAAATCAGAGAGTAAAAGTCTCCAAGCAGACTTTGGGCCAGTGACACTTTAGAAAGTGGGTGTAGCCTTCCATCATCCTCTTCACTTCCCAACTTGTCATATTATTTTTGACATGTCTAGAGCCCTCAAGTATGCAAGGCAGTGGCACTTACTCCCAAACCCTGTCTTACTCCCTACACAGCCTTTAGAATCCCTCATGCCCTGTTCTGTCTATTCTGATAATGTTTTTCCTAAGAAATGACAGGGAATCCTGGCACAAACAGTTGTTGGCAGTGATGAAACTGTGAGGCTCTGGTCACGTATGGAGTACCAGCATACTACTGGTGTATTCCATACACTGCTGGAACAGTAGTATTGCTGTAAACTTTAAATGTTTCCCCTTTCTCTCTTGGCAGACTGTTGTCAGAATGCTGTCAAGGGAGGTGTGAGGCGGTGCTTAATAATGACTAAAATGGGGATGGGGAATATGTGGATCTCCAGATGTTGTTGGACCACAACTCTCCTCACCACTGGCAGTGCTGACTAGACCTGACAGGAGTTGCCGTCCATATATAATTAGAGGTGCTTTCTTTCATTATAGTGCTTCATATCTATTTCTTTAATTAAGGTCAAAGATGGTGTAGGTGTTAAATATACATGGTGGAGCGAGAAGGGTGACCCTTTAGGACCAAGACTAAATACCACTTGCAAGATACGTTTTCCCCTACTCAAACCACTGACGATTAGTGTCCTGCCGTTAAAAGAGCTTCAAGGAACAGCATGTCACCTTCTGGGTGACGGTTTAGGGAGGTCTGGCCTATACATGCTGGGGCCATGTAGGGAGGGGCCATAGCTCAGAGCACATGCGTCCCTCCCAGAAGGTCCCAGGTTCAATCCCTGGGATATCCAGGTAGGGCAGGAAAAACGCCTCCCTGAAACTCTGGTAAGCTGCTACCAATCAGAATTGACAATACTGGGCTAGATGGACCAGTGGTCTGACTCACTATAAAGCAGCTTCCCATGTTCTAAGGACGAGGTGGGAAAGAGGACCTTATGTGTGTGTAAGCCAGGTGGGAGGCTAAGACACCTGTGTAAAAAAGGTTGCAGGTAAAATAACTCACACAGCAGTTTTGGGATGTGTGTGTGTGTGTTTAATACGGGGGACTATTCCAAAAAGGTATCCCTCACCTGCAGCCTGAAGTGCTGCAGTCTTGTTGTTTATTCGGTCAGTCGCTTCCGACTCTTCGTGACTTCATGGACCAGCCCACGCCAGAGCTTCCTGTCGGCCGTCGCCACCCCCAGCTCCCCCAAGGTCGAGTCCGTCACCTCCAGAATATCATCCATCCACCTTGCCCTTGGTCGGCCCCTCTTCCTTTTGCCTTCCACTTTCCCTAGCATCAGCATCTTCTCCAGGGTATCCTGTCTTCTCATGATGTGGCCAAAGTACCTCAGTTTTGCCTTTAATATCTTTCCCTCAAGTGAGCAGTCTGGCTTTCTTTCCTGGACTATGGACTGGTTTGATCTTCTTGCAGTCCAAGGCACTCTCTGAATTTTCCTCCAGCACCACAGTTCAAAAGCATCTATCTTCCCTCGCTCAGCCTTCCTTATGGTCCAGCTCTCGCAGCCATAGGTTACTACGGGGGGGAATACCATTGCTTTAACTATGTGGACCTTTGTTGTCAGTGTGATGTCTCTGCTCTTCACTATTTTATCAAGATTTGTCATTGCTGTCCTCCCAAGAAGCACACGTCTTCTGATTTCCTGACTGCAGTCAGCGTCTGCAGTCATCTTTGCGCCTAGAAAGACAAAGTCTGTCACTGCCTCCACGTTTTCTCCCTCTATTTGCCAGTTATCAATCAAGCTGGTTGCCATAATCTTGGTTTTTTTGAGGTTTAACTGCAACCCAGCTTTTGCACTTTCTTCTTTCACCTTCGTCATGAGGTTCCTCAGCTCCTCCTCGCTTTCAGCCATCAAAGTGGTATCATCTGCATATCGGAGATGGTTAATGTTTCTTCCAGCAATTTAAACTCCAGCCTTGGCTTCATCAAGCCCAGCACGTCGCATGATGTGTTCTGCCTACAGGTTGAATAGGTAGAGTGAGAGTATACAACCCCGCCGTACTCCTTTCTCAATCTTAAACCGGTCCGTTGTTCCATGGTCTGTTCTTACCGTGGCTACTTGGTCATTATACAGATTCCTCAGGAGGCAGACAAGATGACTTGGTATCCCCATACCACCAAGAACTTGCCACAATTTGTTATGATCCACACAATCAAAGGCTTTAGAATAGTCAATAAAACAGAAATAGATGTTTTTCTGAAACTCCCTGGCTTTCTCCATTATCCAGCGGATATTGGCAATTTGGTCTCTAGTTCCTCTGCCTTTTCGAAACCCAGCTTGTACATCTGGCAATTCTCGTTCCATGAATTGCTGGAGTCTACCTTGCAAGATCTTGAGCATTACCTTACTGGCATGTGAAATAAGTGCCACTGTTCGATAGTTTTAACATTCTTCGGTGCTTCCCTTTTTTGATATGGGGATATAGGTTGATTTTTTCCAATCTGTTGGCCATTCTTGTGTTTTCCAAATTTGCTGGCATATGGCATGCATCACCTTGACAGCATCATCTTGCAAGATTTTAAATAGTTCAGCTGGGATACCGTCATCTCCTGCTGCCTTGTTATTAGCAATGCTTCTTAAGGTCCATTCAACCTCACTCTTCAGGATGTCTGGCTCTAGCTCACTGACCACACCGTCACATCTATCCCCGATATTATTATCCTTCCTATACAGATCTTCCGTATATTATTGCCACCTTTTTTTGATCTCTTCTGCTTCTGTTAGGTCCTTGCTATCTTTGTTTTTGATCATACCCATTTTTGCCTGGAATTTACCTCCGATGTTTCTAATTTTCTGGAAGAGGTCTCTTGTCCGTCCTATTCTATTATCTTCTTCCGCTTCCACGCATTGCTTGTTTAAAAATAATTCCTTATCTCTTCTGGCTAACCTCTGGAATTTTGCATTGAATTGGGCATATCTCCCCTTATCACGGTTACCTTTTGCTTTCCTTCTTTCTTGGGCTGCTTCCAGTGTCTCAGCAGACAGCCATCTTGCCTTCTTGGTTTTCTTTTTCTTTGGGACGTTTTTTGTTGTTGCCGCCTCCTGAACAATGTTGCAAACTTCTGTCCATAGTTCTTCTGGGACCCTATCTACTTAATCTAATCTCTTAAATTTATTCTTCACCTCCACTGCATATTCATGAGGAATATTAGTGAGCTCATATCTAACTGATCAGTGGGTCTTCCCTATTCTCTTTAGTCTGATTCTAAATTGTGCAATAAGAAGTTCGTGATCTGAACTACAATCAGCTCCAGGTCTTGTTTTTACCAACTGCATAGACGTCTGCCACCTTTGGTTACAAAGGATGTAGTCAATCTGATTTCGGTGTCGACCGTCTGGTGAAGTCCATGTATAAAGTCGTCTCTTAGGTTGTTGGAAGAGAGCGTTTGTTATGCATAGTGAGTTGTCTTGGCAAAATTCTATCAGCCTATGTCCTGCTTCATTTTGTTCTCCCTGACCATGCTTGCCTGTAATCCCAGGTGTCGTTTGACTACCCACCTTAGCATTCCAGTCTCCTGTAATGAAAATAACATCTTTTTTTGGCGTACTATCCAGTAGGTTCTGCAGATCCTCATAGAACTGATCTACTTCTGCTTCTTCAACATCTGTGGTTGGGGCGTATATTTGGATCACTGTGATGTTAAATGGCTTACCCTGAATTCGAATTGAGATCATTCTGTCATTTTTTGGATTGTATCCAAGCACTGCTTTAGCCACTTTATTATTAATTATGAAGGCTACTCCATTTCTTCTGTGGTCCTCTTGTCCACAGTAGTAGATCTGGTGGCCATTTGATGTGAAGTGGCCCATTCCAATCCATTTCAGTTCACTGACACCCAAAACGTCTATATTTAATCTTGACAGCTCTCCAATTTGCCCTGGCTCATAGATCTTACATTCCAGGTTCCTGTGGTGTGTTGATCTTTAGAACATTGGATTCGTCATTCACCACTAGCACCATCGGCTGCTAGCTGTCCTTTCGGTTTTGAGCTAGCTGCGTCATCACATCTGGGGCTAGTTGAACTTATCCTCTGTTCCTCCCCAGTAGCATTTTGACCATCTTCCGACCTGGGAGTCCCATCTTCCGATGGTATACCGACATATCTCTGGTTGTACTGATGCATTTAGTTTTCATGGCAAGAATACTGGGGTGGGTTGCCGTTTCCTTCCCCAGGGATCGTATTTAGTCTGACCTCTCTGCCATGACCTTCCCGTCTTGGGTGTCCCTTCACGGTTTAGCTCATGACGTCATTGAGGTGCTCAAGCTCCAGCACCATGACAAGGTAACGATCTCCTTTGCTGAAGCTGCAGTCTACTGTCTCTGAATTCTGCCACATGTATAGACTAAGCCTCAGTGTCTTGGAATTGAATAGAGGTTCCAGACACAAGTTATAGGAGTAGCTGTCAGCCATGATATTTTAGGGATACTTCTGGAAATAACTTCTATACCTAGTTCTTTATCAGAACAAATGTGCCTATCACAATGGGTATTTATTTATTGTCTCTTTTTTTGTGGGGAGTGGGGTTAAGCATACTGCTTGTCAGCTAGTGATCCACAAAGTGGTTTACAAAATGACTGGTTCCAGAAAGGGGTGTCTGTTTTGAAGGCTGTCTTAACCAAACCTCACTTTGTCTCAGTTTTTGCACTTACTTTAATTATTTTTGGATTAATAATTGGGGAAGGAGGGTGTTTGGCAAGCAGAGGCAAAACTACAACTTGTGTAGCTGCTATTAGGAACAACCTTGATTTAAAAAATCAACACCACACAACTATTTACATTTTTACTAAATGGAGCCATTGTTCCTCATGATAAGTCTTGTGGCCTTAGGCTTTGTTTGTATAAGGTGCTCGTCAAATGACTCCAAAGGTCTTCAACCTTGAAATTGTGCAAAACTGGTATTGATACCTGTCTGAGCTGCACATTTGGTTACCCAAGTTGAGCGTGAGGGCTGGAAAGTAACCAGGTAGAAATTGTTGGCATCTGGATGAGGTGGTGGGAGGGGAGAAGCCAAGAACTTATCTATTTCCCTTTGCCTCCCTTCTGCAAAGTTTTGCTTGTCCCCCTTGTAGTATTAAATTATATACATATATAAAACTAGTACATAATCCAGTTTATGACCTTACTTTGTTGTTGTTGTTCAGTCGTTAAGTCGTGTCCGACTCTTCGTGACCCCGTGGACCATAGCACGCCAGGCCTTCCTGTCCTCCGCTCTCTCCCGGAGCGTGCTCAAGTTCATATTCATTGCATCGGTGATGCTATCTAACCATCTCATCCTCTGCCATCCCCTTCTCCTTTTGCCTTCAATCTTTCCCAGCATCAGGGTCTTTTCCAGTGACTTTTCTCTTCACATTATGACCTTACTACCATTACTTTTATATATATATATATATATATATATATATATATATATATATATATATATAAATTTCATACTTTGGCTTATATGGAATTGTCTTCTCTTTCTTTTCTAACTGGAAAAAGACACAAGTGAGAATTATTTGAGAACATAGAAAAAAGGAAGAATTAAGAGAAGGATTTAGGATGGAAAGCAGGAACTGCACACTTTTATTGGTGTTTATTTTGTCTGTATGCATTTGTAACTTGAAAGATGATCATTTCTAAGATCAGGATATAAAGACCTTATCCATGTTTACTCAGAAGTAAGTGTCTATGAGTTGAATGGGACTTATTGCTAAATAAGTATGCACAGG
Source organism: Heloderma suspectum (assembly GCF_057233095.1). Taxonomy (NCBI): domain Eukaryota; kingdom Metazoa; phylum Chordata; class Lepidosauria; order Squamata; family Helodermatidae; genus Heloderma; species Heloderma suspectum. Next base: position 111,942,657 of record NC_139462.1, read on the forward strand.
GTTACTTGGGAGAAAGTTCAGTTGAACTAACAGGCATAGTTATGCATGCAGAATAAGTGTGTATAAGATCAGGCTGCCGGTTTCTTTCCACCACTTGCATTCCTGTGCATTATTTGTTCTGCTGGTCCAAAGACCTGGCACTTGATGTCACTGTGATAAAACAGACTTCTGGAAATCAGCTTTGAAATTTGTTTTGCACTGGATGATTGAACTTTATGGGCTCTTTGAAGAAATGGTTCTTGTTTAAAGCTTAGAACTGCAGCTGCCTCTTAAGAAAATACCACATAAGGTTTCATATGCACCGAACTGACTGCAGCATTAGAACCAATGGTCCAAATGATTAAATATAGCCTAAGTTACAACTCCCTCAGCTTACACAGTATATGTATGTTGCAGGCATCTCCTGAATACTGTTTCATACATTATACAACGATAAATCGGGGTTTGCCAAATGTCTGTTGTCTTTCTCATGAATATACCTGTATGACACATGTGTGTCACATTGACATTACATTTTTAGATGAACATTTCTGTTATACAGAACTTATGTGTGGTGGGTGGGTAGGAAAGGGTAGTTTTACAGATGACAGACACTGAATTCTAGTTCTTAGCTATAGCACAAATAACTGTAAATCTCCATTGTGGTTTTTAAAAGGACTGCTGGTGTGGGAAAGAAGTTATCCTGGAGGGTACGTATGCTCTCACGCCAATTCACCCACCCCTCCAACACACATATCTTCAACTTTGATTCCCCCCTGCACCCATCCCCATGCATCCCCATCCTTGTATTGTCTCATGTCAACACAAATTCAATACCTTTGAGTATTGAGGGCCATTTGTTGAGTGCATGTATGGGCCAGTCCTTAGTCAATCTGATATTTTTTTTTAAAGCACTGCATTTGTTTTACTACTTAGGATTATTATTTCCTTTGAACCAAGTGGCAGGCATTAGAAGCTGAGATGGACTAAGAAGCCAAGGAAAATTGAAGTCTATAGGAAGCAAAAGAAAACAAATAATCCATATCTAGAGGAAGATGGGCTAAAGCTGATCAGTGGCACTGTAGTCCCAATTTATAAAGTTTATAATGACATGAATGTGCATTACACTTATTAGAGAGAAAAATCCAGAACCTTAACAAATGTCCTGGCTTCATCAGATTGTGAGGTCATTTCTGAACAGGAGTTAATGAGATCTACGCAGATTTGTCACTAAAAATAGCTATGGACAAATAGTGACCATTTAATGTAGAGGAGAGCGTTTCACCTTCCGGTAATGTCAGTCTTTCTCATTCTGTTTTGTTTAAAGCAGTTAGCAGGTTGTAAGGCAGTTCAGGCAGTAATGTACTATATCTGTCTTTACTTATGATGGTCCAGTAGCAATTATAGTCTGTTTATGTTGGTAAATTAGTAGTATATAGAAGTCATTAGAATGTTATGAAAAAAATATTATTTTGGAGGTTTAGATGAGAGAACAGCAGATGAGCCACTCTTAATATCCGTTTTTATTAAAATAAAAAAGTGATAAAGAAACTCATTTAAAAGCTATTTAATGAAAGCATTCAAAAGATTCACTTTTGCAAAAATACATAGAAATGTTATATGAATAACGTAAGTAAAAGCCACCTACATTAAATGATGGGTCTTTTTTAAATTTAGAAAAGCGGTTATTTGCAGCAAGTATTTAGAGGTTTAATGCACTGCATTTAAAAGTGAAAACATTGTGGGGCTTTTCACATTTAACGGTGGCAAATCTTGGGTTAATTAATCCATGATTTGCCAGGTGCGTTCTGCAGCCTTTAAAGTTCTGGAAATTTAAGGCAGTTACAGTTTTAAAAACAAAGCTCGCAAAAGAGTGAGGTGATTCTGGAATGGGGGTTTCTAGGTGAACAAAAGAAAGTTGGTTGTTTTCGTGCTTGCCAAAAGGAGGGGGATCGAGGCTCTAGGTGGGTGTGTTACAGAACTTCTTGTGAAGTCACGCAAAATCTATGAAATGGAAGGAGATCAGGCATTAACAATTCCAAAAGAACATTAGTTATCGGACGGATTAGAAAGGTACTAAATAAATAATAATAAAAATAATAAATAAAACACCAGTAGAGGGTTTCAGTGAAAAACTTCAAGTGCATTTTGCCCTAGCTTGCTAGATCTTGCTAGCGAACCTTTCCAGACAAAACTGAGACTTTTGAGCCAAGGTGACCATGAGGAAACTTAAAACAGAGGCAAAATGGTGTTCTCTGGCAACGTTCTTCTTTTTCCATTATACAGTGGCTCAATTCAGATGATCTTCCAAACTATGATTTAGAGGTTCGGAACAAGCCATGGGCTCCCTCTCCTGTCTTACACTTTCCTTTCTGTTTCCTCTTTACCCCAAATCATAGTTAGCTGTGATATCCAGATGAAAAAACTACGGTTAGTGCTTGCCTTCTAAACTGAAATCAGAAAGCATGATTTCAAATAGGCTTCTGACTCTGGTTTGGAGGATAAGCACTGATTGTAGTTTGCAAATCTGGACTAATTATGGCTAGGGCTAAACAGGAAACTGAAAAAGAATCTTGCAGGTGGGAAGCATGCTAGCCCCCAACTCATTTCTAATCCTCCAAAGCATGGCTTGGAAGATTTTCTGAATTGACCCATTAGATAGATCACTTTGCTTCTTCATATTACAAATAATGGCTTGTATCCAGTGGTGCTGTTCTGCTAGTGCAAATGATGTTGGCTAGCATTGGGTTCTCCAACCTTTTTTGGCCTGTGGGCACATTTGGCATTTTGAAAAAGTGCCCTTTTCCCCACACCACAAATTAGCTGCTGTAGTGGGGTGGACTTGTTGCCCCAAGGATCCTTGGTGGGAGGTTGACTTCACCCCCTTCAGCCATTTTTCAGCAGGGGGGCTTTTCCTCTTCCTATTAAAAACCAATGGACACATAGGGAGAGAAAAGGAGAGAATAGGGAGAGAAAAAGCCTCCTACCAAAAATCAGCTGGAGGGGGGGGCAAGGTCACCCCCTCACCAAGGACTCTGTCGCCTCAAGGGTCCTTGGAGGGTAGACTTTGGCCCTCCACCTGACATTTTTCAGCAGGGGGCTTTTTTCACTCCATTCACTTGCAGAGGGAGAAAATACCTTGGTGGGTGTGTTTGCTGTGTTGGAGACTCCTGCACTAGTGGAAACCAAGTTCCAAACTATGCACAAGGGGAGAATCCAGCTGAAGTTCTGCTTGCACAACCAGTTGTGCAGATGCTTGCAGATCTTAGGTTTACAAAGTAGCCTACCAGCACTTGCACAACCACTGCCAATGGGAAAAGGCAGTGGAGCTCCACTAGCGCAGCAGTGTTCTCCCCTAACAGTATGTTGGATTGAGGCCAGAGGACTGAGGCTGAGAGACTTGAGACTTGCCTAAGGCCATGTACTGGGCATGTGGCTGAGGTGAAACTAGGACGTTGCAACACAGGCTCTTAACCACCGTAGTATATATCTCTTTTTCCTATCCTGAGTTCATTACTGTTCCGAGTTCCAAAGTTGTTTTACTCATTCATTAAAAGGTTGGGATTCCAGATGCCTTTTTACTTGGGGAAACGGCCATTCTTAAGGTGCTGCTGTAGTACAATCATGTTGCTTTATTGAGGATAGTGCCAAGGCATCATAACCTAGAAAGTTTGTGGCAGGCATTCAACTTTGCTTCTGCCATTAATACAATTAGTCCTAAGATGGGGATGTCCTCCTGGAAGTTCATTTCCTTAGAATTATTTTTTCATTCTCTTCATGGAGTGCTTGCAAGGAAGTGTTTGCTAGTTCTGGATAACACTCCATGTATTAATTTTGGTTTTTTTGTGCCCAGTAGGAATAAGGAACCTAGGGTTCAGAGAAGCCCCCCCCCCCTTACTCAATCTGGGAAAATCTTCAAAAACGGAATAAAGCAAAAGGCATCTTTTGATTTATAGTACAAGTGTGAACAGAAATAAATTATGCAGTGCCAGTTTCCCTAACAGTGGGAAACCATATATGGCCTCTTTACACATTACGTATCTTGGGTGTGTACTTTTTGTTTTGCTTTTGAAGTGTATGCCTAAAAATTTAACGTGTGAATGTGACAAACTTGTATTTGAAAACATGAGAAAGTTGGGATTAGCTTCACCTCTTTGTCAAGTGTGCACTCAGCTGCAAACTCAGGTTTGCTCCCAGTTCAAGCCATCTTCACATGTGCTCCCACACATACACTAAGCATGGGAGTGGGGTGCCCTGCTCCCAATGTGTTACCCTCCCCAGTGTCCATGCATTAAGCAGGCTATGTGTAAAGGATCAGAAGAGAGGTAATGTTTGGAGTAAAAAATGGATGGATGGATGGATGGATGGATGAAATCCACAGGGGCAGCCCAGGGCAAAAGGATTTGCAGAAGCTGATCTGCGCAAGCAAATCTTTGAAAATTCATGTGCTAAACCCTTGCACTCCTTGTCTTCTCCTAGGGTTGTGTGAAGAAAAGCTATCCCAAAAATTAAGCATTGTGACTTATAGTGGAATATAATACTAATCGATTCATATCCATGTAGTGATCACCAACCACTGATTGTCCAGTTAGAATGTCTTAAAAATGCCCGGGCAAATCAAGAAAATAGGCTCCCAGTCCCAAGCATGAGGGTTGCAACATACCATCGTAAATGGGCAAATGTGAATTTAAATGCTTTGGAATGCTTATGGCATTCTGAGAATGTACAACTCTTGCTGAATACCCTGTCCTCTTCCAAAGAGATGGATGTAGTACTAGAATGTTATGCCCAGATTATAGCAGCAGTCGAACCTCTCTTATTTTGGAATGGCCAGTCAAAGAACCAGAGGCCAAAAGAGGGCAATCCATGGTTTGACATGGACTGTAGGAAACTTAAGCAGGAAATTAAAAGACAACATAAATTCCTAAGAGACAGAGGTATAGTCCCTTTACCACAGTCCTATTTGGCACTGCGTAAATTATATAAAAATACAATTAAAGAAAAAAAGCAAGAGCATGCCAGGTTGCAGTGGGTGGAACTAGCATCAGCACTCGAAAGAAATGATAGACCTAGATTTTGGCACCTTACTTCAGACTTAAGATACTCTGGGACTCCATCCATTGACTCTGTTATTACGACACATGAATGGGAACGACACTTCCATTCCCTCTTTTATGATGAGATGGCCTGTCTTCCCCCATTGCAGGAGGAAGACCCAGAATCACCTAGTTGGCCCCTAGTTACCTGTGAGGAAATAGCTATGCTGATACAGAAGTTGAAGCACGGAAAGGCCCCCAGAAGGAGTGGCATTTCACCAGATTTCTTGATCGATTATCCTCATTGGTGGATCCCAATGTTAGCAACCTTATTTACACTTACTGATAGAACTGGGAAATTTCCCCAAGATTGGGCAGTGGCTATTGTAGTGCCTATTTATAAAAAAGGCAATCGGTCAGACCCTAAGAATTAACACCCTATAAGTCTACTGGATGTTATAAGTAAGTTGTATGCAAGACATCTTTTAGATAAGCTGGAAAATTGGGTGCTCAGGGAGAATCTCCTAGTTGAAGAACAAGCAGGCTTCCGATGTGGCAGATCTACAGTACACCATTGTTTTCTACTAAAATATTTGGCTGGGAAATATACATCTCCCCCTTATCACTCACTTTTTGCTGCATTTGTAGACCTTCGAGCAGCCTTTGATTCTATATCTAGACCCCGCCTTTGGCAGAAGCTTACACTTTTAAATGTGGATCATAAATTGCTCAGGAGAATACAGGGGCTGTATGAGAATTCTATCTTGCATGTGAGAGTGTCTTCAGGTGATCTTTCAGACCCCATTATTGTTAACAAAGGAGTGTGCCAGGGATGTTTGCTTGCACCTCTTTTATTCAATCTATATCTTAATGATATGGTCCCCTACTTATCTAATCCAGACTTCTTCCCACCTCTTTTAAAGGACAGGAATATTTCAGTGTTATTATATGCAGATGATGCTGTTCTCCTGTCATATACCCAGGTGGGGATGTGTAGGCTTTTAAGAGCCTATATTGTGTGAGAGAAGCCCTTCAGGTCAACTACGAAAAAACTAAAATCTTAGTCTTTAGCAAAAGGAGGAAAAAATACTGATGGCAGCTGGATAACCACCTGCTTGATCAGGTTAACAAATATAAATACCTAGGAGTGACATTTCAAAGTTCAGGATCTTGGTCAGAGCACTTGAAAGCAATAGCCCTGACAACTAATGGAACTAGTAATGCCATTCTTCGTCTTGCTGCTGGATCAGGTGGTAAGATGGTGGCCCCTTTAATAGAGCTATACAAGGGCAAATTACTTCCCCAAATATTATATGGGGCACCTGCCTGGACCCATGCTAACATTGCTTCATTGGAGTCAGTGCAGCATAAATTTCTATCCAGAGTACTCGGGGTTCCCAGATCCACTTCTAAGGCCATTGTCCGACTAGAAACAGCTTGTCACTCAGTGGGAATGCTTGTCCAAAAAGCTGCCACTTTCTTCTGGTTAAAGATAATGTTCCAACTGGCCTCCCCCTTGGTCTTATTAGCATATGAAGCTATGGGAAGGGGCTCATGGGCAGACAAGATAGCCACATCTATCTCTGAGTTGGACTTTTCACCATCATATTTGCTTGCGAGGGGCTATGATAGAGCTAGGGATGAGATTTCAAAGAGGTTACAAGATGTTGATATTCAAACAACAATGGCTGTTGCTGCTGAAAGTCGCTCTAACAAGATCTATAAAAGCATCATGACCTCTCCCGGGAAGGCTCCCCCGTATTTGATTTCCATCACCTCACATGAATTGAGATGGCTCATGACTAGGTGTAGACTGAACTCACTCCAATTGATGGAGGTGAAGGCACGTTATAGGACCCATCATGGCATGAGTGCAGATTGCCCAGCTGGATGCCCCAAGGTAGAGGACGTGGTACACTTTCTAGCAGAATGCCCATTGTATATCCATTTGAGGAAGCAATACCTTGAGCCCCTATTAGCTGTGCTTGAGGATACTTCTGGTGCAAGCATAACTCGATTATTATTAGCTGGAACAGATCATTATACATCATATAGGACTGCTAAGTTTGTCAGTCAAGCCCTGGAGAGGTGAAAGTCATTGTTATAAAAAACTAAATCCGTAAACATGGTAATAACATTCTGGCAGATATTGTTTTAGGATTTTAAAATGTTTTTAACTTGCTCTTGTTAGTTATTTTATTAATAATTTGTACTTCAGTCTCCCTTTTGGGTTGATGTGAGAATTCTATTTGTTTTGTGTGCGGATTGGCTAAAAAGCAATAAACTGTATGTAATACTAATCATTATCTATATATCATTAAAAATGAAGTCGTTATTCCCAGATAAGTATGCATAGGATTGTAGCCTAACTGAGCAATCCTAAATGTGTCTACTCAGAAATAAGTCCCATTGAATTCAATGGAGCTTACTCCTAGATGAGTGGCTATACTGTTGCAGCCTAAATGTTCTAAGTGTAACCCAGAAACTGACCCAGCCCATAGTCCACGGGTAGGCAACGAGAGCCTGCAGGTACCAATGAACCCCTGGACACCTTTCTTGGTGCTCGCCAAGGTGCCTTACCCCTCCCACTTGTTTTTCTAAATTAACACATGTTCTTACTGCAGCTGGGATTGCTGTGAAATTGCTTTCTGTTGGGGCTGAAAACTGGAGGTTCAAAGCAGTTGTTTAGTGTGTTTGGGCTCAGACCCCACCTCTGCCTTGTACTGAGTCTTTTGAGCAAGGTACTTGTCCTTTGCCATGCCTCCTATGGTAGCCATTTTGTGGTGGTGCCCAGGACTGTTTCTCATACTGCCAAATGTCCTCACAGCACCAAAAAGGTTGTATACCCCTGCATAGTTCCTTTGAACCAATTTAAATGTTTTCCCCCTTCTTAAATCTTTAATCTTCTTAAAGTAGATTTTTTTAGATAGTGCAACATTTTGATTTCATTTTGCTTTGTTTTTAAATGATATGTACATATGTTTTGCTCTGATTTTCTTCCAGTATCTGGTGTGTAAAAGGAAGCTAGAAAGTAAGAAAGAAGCACTGCTAATTCTTTCGAAAGAGTTGGATACATGTCAACAGGAAAGGGACCAGTACAAGCTTATGGCTAATCAACTACGGGAAAAGCACCAATCACTGAAAAAGAAATACCGGGAACTAATCGTATGTAGTTGGCTTGAAAACTTTCTGTTAATGTTTGCTAATAAAAAACCCTTTCTGTGTTGTAATGCAGTGAGCATTGTTAAACCTTGCCTCATAATGTTTTCAGTTCTGTATTCATGATGCTGTTCTTGTTCATTTTTGTTGTTGTTGTTCAGTCGTTCAGTCGTGTCCGACTCTTCGTGACCCCATGGACCATAGCACGCCAGGCCTTCCTGTCCTGCGCTTATTAAGTAGCAATTATGCAGTCAGTATTATTTAAGTTGCCAATAGGAACAGCTTCTATCTTTGAAAAACTTACAGCCCAAACACCTTAATACACTGAAAGTTTGTTTATTGATTTATTGTAGTATTATTATTGTTAGATAATTTTTATTGGTTGCTATTCTATTTGTTCTCTATGATGTCAGCCACTTTCGGTTTCCTTTTGGAGGGAAAAGCAGAATACAAATAAATGATGATGACACATTGATTGCAATATTGGAATGCTTCACTAGTCCTCTTCATGCGTTCAAAATTCTAATGGTGGAGGGGAGACGGGAGTGCTGTCCAGCCCCAGCCTCTCTGCACTCAGCCTCCCCATATTGACTGGGAAGGGTTGAACGGCTGCTTTAACCCCTTTCAGCTGAGTATGGTTACAGTCCTCCGCACAATTGGAAGCCATGACAGTCTGTTCATATCTTCCGGTTCACGGGAGGTTAGGAGGTGGAGTGGGTTGGGCCAGATTGCTTGTCCCCATGTACCCTCCATGATTAGAATTTTGAACACCTGAAGAGAGCTACTAAATTACACTTTAATGCAAACTAAATTACTGTTATTTACCCCATTGACACATGAACTGTCCCTTCTTGTAGGATGGTGACCCATCTCTTCCTCCTGAAAAAAGAAAGCAGGTAGGCTTTATTTTTGTCTGCATGTGCCGGTAACTTATTGTTCTATGTCATAAGTTCTTTTAGGATGACATTGTTAAAATGATTTGTTTTGACTGCAACATTACACATTTTATTTATTTGTTCCAACCGTTCAAATCCCTCATTTCAGAGATACACCCCACAAAGCAGCTTACAGACAACAAAATGGTTAGATAGAACTACATATAAATATACCAAAACAGCACTATCAAAATTGAGGAAACTATCTTACTTACTTACTTACTTATTTATTATAGTTTAATATAATATAATATAATTTATTTATTTATTAGCTGAAGCTCTCTGGGTGGTTTACAAGACAAAGCTTAAAACCATAAAATACAATAACATAGTAAAACATTATATAAAATCATAAGTTTAAAACAGAATAAAACCAAAGTAGTAACTCAGATAAAAGCAGTGAAAAGATTGAAAAACGTACTCACAATTTTTAAAGCTGAAGGGCTAAAATACCACATGAGCAGAGCCCCAGATGATGTCCTAAGTGTATGGGCAGGATTGTATGGATGAAGTTGGTCCTTTAGGTAACCTGATCCCAGACCATCTTAGACTTTAAAAGTAATACCAGCTCTTTGAATTGTTCCAGAAATGAATTGGTAACCAATGTAACTGGTGGAAAAAAGGTATCATACACTCAGATTTTCTGGCTGCCATCAGCATTCTGGTGGCCACATTTTGCATCAATTGGTGTTTCCAAGCTACCCTCAAAGGCAACCCAAAATAAAGCACATTACAGGAACCTAGTTTAGAGGTAACTAAGGAGTGTAACCCAGAAACTGACCCAGCCCATAGTCCACGGGTAGTCATAGTCCACGGTAACTGTGACTAGATCCAACAGTGTAGTATTTTTAGCTGAAGGGGATGAATCATGATTAGTTACCCAATTGCTGGTAAAGATTCCTGAACATGTCAAAAATGATTTTTGTTTTTGAGCATTCCCTTCAAGCCAAAGCTGGAGGGCTTTCGTGAGTATGTAAAATGAATGCTTGCAACAACAACAAAAAATTGCCCCCTCACAATTAGAGGGATGCTCTTGGGAAAACTGCTCCAGGGGTAGAAGCCCACCCATTAAGCGGGACCTGCAAAGGAAGGTGCTTTTGCCTCACCAGCAGCAGTTTTCCAAGGCGAAGCCCTTCAAATCTGCTCATATATAAACTGATCCAGACGTCTCAGTCAGTTTGTATAGGGGTTGATTTGAAAGGCTCAGCAGCCATTTACCTCTGGGGAAATGGTTACTGAAGAGCAGCGGCCCACTACTTCTGCGGGAATTCTCATACCCCGGGGGTCCCCATGGGGGGGGCTGTTTTCCCTTCCTCCATCCCTTTTCTCATTGGATGCCTGTCCATATGTTGGGCAATCCTTTGCCTCTAAAAGCCAGATAGTTTCGTGGATTGAGGGCCGCACTACATGTGCACACACACACTCATGTGCACCCATCTCTGTCTGAGCATGCAGGAATGGGGTAGTTTAAACCTGCTCTCTCTGTGCACTGCGAGGACTTTGCACCTCCCCCTGCCAATCAGCTTGGTGAGAGGGAGGTGTGCAATTTTAATGGAGAAGGCAGGGTGCTGCACTATCTTCCGCTTTTAACTTGTTTTCCCAATAGATGGCCAGTCAGCTCTTGGGAGCCCGATTGTGCTGGGGATGATGATGTGGGAGGAAAGTCATTCCTGAGCATCCTCACCCCCACTCTAGTTATGGTGGTGGCAGTGTGGAGGGGGGAATTTGAGGGGGCAGTTATGGAAATGGGCACCCACAGCAGGCTGCACAGGGGGCTTCTGAGGCCTGCATGTGACCTGAGAGTTGCTCGTATGTTCCATATGCAAACCAGTCCAGACATCTTCTAGACTGGTTTGCAACACGGGGAGGATTTGAAAAGCTGACAGATGCAAGCAGAAGCGAGGCGGGGGACTGCTTAAAGTGGACTGTGTCTGCCTCAAATCCTGATCTCAACAATTCTAGCAGGGGTGCTCAGACTGTTGAGCGTTGTCAAGTTTCGAATGTTCGCCCCATCTCTTGTTGCTGATAGAATCATACTTTAAGGAAAGAGAATGTGGCTCAAGAAGATCTAAATCAGATTGTGCTACAGTGACCTGGTTCACACGACATGGCAACTGATCAGCCATGGTGGGTTGTCATGTTGTGCAAACTTGCCGTGGTTTCTGAAGGGTAGTTTATTTTTCACGAACAACACCCCCCTCAGAACCCATGGTTTGTCTTAGTGTTGTTCATACCCATGGTGGCAAACCTGGCAGGGCAACTTTATCATGGGTTGTCAGGAATGGCTACAGAACTGCCGAGCAATCTCACTAATATCACTGCCCTCCCCTTTCATTCCTTCTCAGTGCCCTCCACCCTGTGCTCCTAAAAATAGAGAACAAAGGACACCATAGAGTGACCTGAATGCTTCTGCACATTTAAAAAAAATATTCGTTTTGGTCCTGCGCAAATGTGCAGGAGCGAATGTCTGTTGGTAGGAAATTTGCATAAATTTCCCCTCTGTTTTACTGCTCTGCCTTGGGATTTGTGCTTTGCCATGATATTTGCGTACATGTAGTGATTCCGCTCACTGCTCTGTAACCCGTATGTATATGTGAATGCTAGCAATGGAGACCAGTGGAGGGACACTACAAGAATGAAGGGGGTGGGAGGAACTGAAAGCAGCTGGCGGTTGCAGGAGAAGGCGCTTTGGGAGCAGGTGTGCTTACTTCAATGTAACGTGAAGAAGCCTTTACAAAATAAAAGGTGTTTGCTAGTAAGGGAAGCACAAAAGTGGAGGACTTTGAGAAGAGGGGGATACAGGTATTCTTGGCTAAAAATCGGACAGGTGGTCTTGTGCTCTTGCGCAAGAGCCTGAAACAAACAAAAGCTAGGGCATGCATTCCTGTGTACATAAGGGCTCAGAAAATTATTTTCCCTTTGGGATCTGATGCAGGGGCAGAGGGGGAGCTGAAAGCAGTGGCAGCTGTAGAAGAGAAGGTGCTTTAGGGATGGGTGTTCTTACTTCAGTGTAACATGAAGCAGACTACAAAATAGGTGTTTGTTAGGAAGGGAAGTCCCCTTAATGGATCACTGCCTTGTTGTGGCAAAGGGGCTTGCGTAACTCAGTGGAGCCATAAGCTATGCCGTGCAGGGCCACCCAAGACGGACAGGTCATGGCGGAGAGTTCCGACAAAATGTGGTCCACTGGAGAAGGAAATGGCAACCCACTCCAGTATTCTTGCCAAGAAAACCCCATGGAACGTATCACAAGGCTAAAAGATATGACGCCGGAAGATGAGCCCCTCAGGTCGGAAGGTGTCCAATATACTACTGGGGAAGAGCAGAGGAAATTTCCAAGGAACGCCAGAAAGAGTGAAGCGGCTGGGCCAAAGCCGAAAGGACACTCAGCTGTAGATGTGTCTGGTGGTGAAAAGAAAGCCCGATGCTATAAAGAACAATATTGTTTAGGAACCTGGAATGTAAGATCAATGAATCAAGGTAAGCTGGAGGTGGTCAAACATGAGATGGCAAGATTGAACATCTTGGGAATCAGCAAACAAAAATGGACAAGCATGGGTGAATTTAATTCAGGTGACCATCGTATCTATTACTGTGGGCAAGAATCCCTTAGAAGAAATGGAGTAGCACTCATAGTCAGCAAAAGGGTGGAAAAGCAGTACTGGGGTACAATCTCAAAAACAATAGAATGATCTCAGTACGAATCTAAGGCAAACCATTCAACATCACAGTAATTCAAGTCTATGCCCCAACCACTGAGGCCGAAGAAGCTGAGGTTGATCAGTTCTATGAAGATCTACAACACCTTCTAGAACTAACACCAAAAAAAAATGTCCTCTTCATCATAGGGGATTGGAATGCTAAAGTAGGAAGTCAAGAAATCACCGGGATAACAGGCAAGCATGGCCTTGGTGTACAAAATGAAGCAGGACAAAGGCTAATATAGTTTTGCCAAGAGAACACACTGATCATAGCAAACACTGTTTTCCAACAGCACAAGAGGCGACTCTACACATGGACATCACCAGATGGTCAGTATCGAAATCAGATTGATTATGTATTTTGCAGCCAAAGATGGGGAAGCTCCATACAGTCAGTAAAAACAAGACCTGGAGCTGACTGTGGCTCAGATCATGAGCTGCTTCTTGCAAAATTTCGGCTTAAATTGAAGAACGTAGGGAAAACACTAAACCATTCAGGTATGACCTAAATCATATCCCTTATGAATACACAGTGGAGGTGAGGAATAGATTTCAGGGATTAGACCTGATAGACAGAGTGCCTGAGGAACTATGGTCGGAGGTCCGTCACATTGTTCAGGAGGCAGCAACTCAATGCATCCCAAAGAAAAAGAAATGCAAGAAAGCCAAGTGGCTGTCTGATGAGGCTTTACAAGTAGCTGAGGAAAGAAGGGAAGCGAAAAGCAAGGGAGAAAGGGGAAGATCTATCCAACTGAATGCAGAGTTCCAGAGAATAGCAAGGAGAGACAAGAAGGCCTTCTTAAATGAACAATGCAAAGAAATTGAGGAAAACAATAGAATGGGAAAGACTAGAGATCTTTTCAAGAAAATCGGAGATCTCAAGGGAACGTTTTGTGCACAGACGGGCATGATAAAGGACAAAGAAGGCAGGAACCTAACAGAAGCAGATGAGATTAAGAAGAGGTGGAAAGAATACACAGAAGAACTATACAGGAAAGATCTTAATGTCCCTGATAACCATGATAGTGCGGTCACTGAACTTGAGCCGGACATCCTCGAGAGTGAAGTCAAGTGGGCCTTAGGAAGCATTACTAACAACAAAGCTAGCGGAGATGAGCTGAGCTGAGCTATTTAAATAGCTCAGCTATTCCAGCTGAGCTATTTAAAATCCTAAAAGATGATGCTGTTAAAGTGCTGCACTCAATATGCCAACAAATTTGGAACACTCAGCAGTGGCCACAAGACTGGAAAAGGTCAGTTTACATTCCAATTCCAAAGAAGGGCAATGCCAAAGAGTGTTCAAACTACCGTAGTAATAATAATAATAATAATAATAATGATGATGATGATGCCCTGCTTATTTAATTTATATGCAGAGTACATCATGAGAAACGCCGGGTTGGATGAATCACAGGTCAGAATTAAGATTGCCGGGAGAATTATCAACAACCTCAGATATGCAGACGATACCACCCTAATGGCAGAAAGTGAAGAGGATTGGAAGAGCCTCTTGTTGAGGGTGAAAGTGGAGAGTGTAAAAGCTGGTCTGAAACTCAACATTAAAAAAACTAAGATCACGGCATCTGGCCCCATCACTTCCTGGCATATAGAAGGGGAAGAAATGGAAGCAGTGACAGATTTTATTTCCTTGGGCTGCAAGATCACCGCAGATGGTGACTGTAGCCATGAAATTAAAAGACACTTGCTCCTTGGGAGGAAAGGTATGGCAAACCTAGACAGCATAGTGAGAAGCAGAGACATCACTTTGCCAACAAAGGTTCATATAATCAAAGCTATGGTTTTCCCAGTAGCAACATATGGCTGTGAGAGCTGGGCTATAAGGAAGGCTGAGCGCCGAAGAATTGATGCTTTCAAACTGTGGTGCTGGAGAAGACTCTTACGAGTCCCCTGGACTGCAAGGAGGTCAGATCAGTCAATCCTACGGGAAATTAACCCTGACTCCTCATTGGAAGGGCAGATGCTGAAGCTCAAATATTTTGGCCACCTAATGTGAAGAGAAAAGTCACTGGAAAAGACCCTGATGCTGGGAAAGATTGAAGGCAAAAGGAGAAGGGGACAGCAGAGGATGAGATGGCTAGATAGCATCACCGATGCAATGAATATGAACTTGAGCACACGCTGGGAGAGAGCGGAGGACAGGAAGGCCTGGCGTGCCATGGTCCATGGGGTCACAAAGAGCTGACACGACTTAACGACTGAACAACAATTCTGTCATTCAAATGAAACTAAACAGTTCAGTGCTGTCCCTGGAACTTCTCACTTCTTCTTTGTGGTCTCTGTGCATCACACATATGGGCTCCACACAGGCACAGAGCCCACTTGTGTGAATGCACATATGACCACTCGAAGAACTACAGTTACAGGTAAGCAATCTGCATTTCTCCCGGCAGTGGGGAGCATTCCTTTTTTGAACTGTAGTCTTTAAACATCCTTAGAAGTGTTCAAAATGGGAAACTTGAGCATGCCTTACTTTGTAAAACCTTGTCTGGTTCTCGGTACTATGCATCACCCCACAACTGTTAAGAATGTATAGCTAAGGAACCTTATTAAATGAAGTTTAGTATTTCTTCGCAGAATTGCATTGTTTATAAAATCTGATGACTGCTGGTGAGCTGACGTTCCCCTTCAGCACGCATCAGTTTGATTATGTATTTTGTCGGGAATAGCCTTGTCAGAGCCTCAAAAGCATTCCATTTGTGTAGAAAGAATGTGACAGGTAACTTTCATCACTTGAAAATTAATGGATGAAAGTTTGTTTCTACAACAAAAATGTAGTGCTAGCAGATATCATCAATTTGTGTGGTTGGTGTTGAGCATGAGGGTCTCTTACTAAGCAAAGCAGGTTTTACTGTATTAAGTTGGGTGTCACAATCATACAAAACCATTGAAGTAGAAATTGCAATAAAAATTGCTATCAATCACACTTCTGAAGTATACTTGATGTTTCATCAGATTTTCCTACCTGTTCTCCTTTATTCCTGTTGTCTAACTTGAGATGTGGGCTTAAACAGTGGAAAATAATTTAAGCTTCTAAGAGATCTGAGCATGATTTGAACATTTCTGTCTTAAGTAGCTTTCATTCTGCTGTCTCTTACCTTTGCCCCTCTTTGTTTCCCCTTTCACCCATAACCTAGTTTACAGGATAGGGCTGTGGGATGAGATGACAACTTGTGTGTGCCTTCTAAGATTTATTTGCAGAGGACTGAAGGGTGCATTATGTTTGGGTTACTATCCATCATGCTCACAGTAGTCTGAAGCAAAATAACTTTTGTGGCAGGATTTCAGAAATTGTGTTAAAGGAATTGAATCTTAGTGTGGTGTGTGGTTTAGGGGAAATGTTACTTGGGATACTGGTTTTCTTCTCACTGGTTAAGATTCTACTCGGGTGGGTCATGAGAGAATGAATCAAATTGCCATATGGCAAGTGTACTTTGGTTTATATCAGTTTTGCTTGAGCTCCCTCTGCCCAAGAGACTTCTGATTATTGTGTGTACCAGAAGAACCTGCTTTTGATACCAGTTGAAGCCCTTGGTGAGAACTTGCAGGGCAACCCACAACATACTGCAGAGGTTGAGGCAGCTTCTGCTAATGCATAGAAATTTCCAAGGAACAGAAATAAACTGCATGTATTGCATATGGCTCCATAAATCCTTTTTCTTTGTTTGTTTTTAGCTGCTTAGCTGTTTTACCTGGGGAGGTGGGCTGCACACATCCCAGCAGCTCCTGACAAATGTAAAAGAAAGCTAATCTGACAGTAGCCAGAATCCAAACACCTATCTGAAGTGAACCCATGAGCTTGCACACCTAGTGGAATAGCAGATCCTTATTTCATATCACATATGGTTTTTTTCAAAACTCCTCTTCATTGCAAAGGGGGGTTGTTATGCAGTATTTTGGAGTGGGGTGGCTCTTTGAAAAACAAATTCCATAGTTCTTCAGATGCTGAACTATATTTGTAGCTGTATAAAATATGGAAATATTTCTAAGATGATATTCTATATGGAACATCATGGCCAGGGACATTTATTACAAAAGATAATGAAAATTGATGTATCAATAAAATAACAGTAACAGCTGTCTTGATTTACCAAGTGCGTTTTATGCATATTGTCTTCCTTAGTGGCATATATTTGGTAAAAAAAATCCCAAGTCTTTTAAGAGTAAATGAAGAGTTCTACAAATTCATTGTAGTAGCTGATAAAGTCATAAGATGATAAACTTATGGTCAATTTATTTATTTATTTATTTATTATTATTAAATTTATTAATCGCCCATCTGGCTGGTCACCCAGCCACTCTGGGCGATGTATAACATACAATAAAAACAGTTTAAAACAATAAAATTCTACAATAAAAACATTTTCTAAAATACCCTAACCCACCCCAAATGCCTGCCTGAACAACAACGTTTTTAATGCACAACGGAAGCTCATTAAAGAGGGGGCATGACAGAGTTCCCTAGGGAGGGAGTTCCACAGAGTGGGGGCCACCACAGAAAAGGCCCTCTCCCTCGTCCCTACCAGTCTAGCTGTGCTGGCTGATGGGACAGAAAGAAGGCCATCCGAGGCTGATCTTGTTAAGCGGCCTGTCTGGTGCTGCTGGAGGCGCTCCTTAAGATAGGCTGGGCTGGAACCATGTAGGGTTTTAAAGGTCAAAACCAAAACCTTGAATTTGGCCCGGAAAACAACTGGTAACCAGTGCAACTCCTTCAGCAAAGTCAAAGATACTATTCTGTCTTCCTGGTGGTTCACACCTCATCATACACTGGTATTTATTTATTTATTTATTTATTTATTTATTTATTTTCTATACTGCCCAATAGCCGAAGCTCTCTGGGCAGTTCACAAACATTAAAACCAAACAACACACAATAAAACAATTTTAAATATATAGAACATTAAAACCACAATATAAGAATACAACCACAATGTATTGTGACATTGACTACAATGTCAAATGGTTGACATTTATACATGTACTGCCTTGGATATATCTACAGAATCTTCCATATAAAAATATCTATATCACATACATTTATGCATATAATGTTCCATAAAAGCTGTGTTCTATAAAAGATTATTTCCCATACAAAAGAACGACAACTCCTAATATTGAATTTTGCTTCCGAAATTTTTGCCAAAATATACACAGTTTTGTATACACACATTTTTAAAGACTGTATACAAAATATACAAAATTTCACAAAATTTCCATGAAATCAGAGGGAAAGCAGTAGCTAAATATGATGGTTGCTGAACATTATTTCTAAAGAAGTGTCAGTAGTATAAGAGAGAACTATTCAAAATAACAATATTGTAACTTACTTGCAAAGTTAAAAATAACCCTTCATAGCTACTTCCAAAATTCTTTATAAATAATAGTGAGTGGGTTGGACCAAAGAACTGTGACTGGAAGGAAAATAGCCACAAATGCTTCTGGGAGCATTAGTAGATGATACTATAAGATACTAACAGTGCAATCCTATGCATGATTAGACAGGAAAAGGCCATACAACTCCCAGCATGCCCCAGCTGGGTTGTAGGACTTGTTTCTGTCTAAACATGCATTGGATTGCACCCTAAGATACTATAATAGCCAGATGTTATAGTTGTTCTCTTGCTTCTTCTTGTGCAAGAGTCTGCAGAAGCTGAAGAACATTACAGATTCAGTTGCATTTTTTTGCACAGTACTTTAGGAAGCTACTTTATACTGTATAAGGAAACTGCCTTCTACCAGGGGTCCCCAATGTGGTGCCAGCAGGCACTTCCAATGGTGCCTGTGAAGGGACCTGAATGCATACAACGTTTGAGCAATTGTACATAGGCTTCAACAAAAGTGGACCAAATATCCAAATAAGTATCCATTTGAAGGTGGTGTCTATATGCCACCCATTCAAATATAGAAAGCGTTGTGAGGTCCTCAATCCATTGCATTATAGGAGGGGAGTTTTTATCCTTCCAATGTTGTAATGTCAGTCTCTTAGCTGTCAAGACGGCACAAAGAATTTATGCTGACCATTTGTTAATTTCCATGAAGCAGGTAAATAATTTAAAAGAGTGTGTACATCAGCAAATATTAAAGATGGTTCCAGTACAAAATCTATCTGTGTAATAACCTCCCCACAAAAAGAAGCAACTACTGGACATTGCCAAAACATGTGCTTAAAAGAAGCATTAGTTGTATTGCACTGCCAGCAATTAGACAAATTAGGCAAACCTTATTAAAGAGACGTTGCAGTGTCCAATAGACACGAAACAAACAATTTTGCTGAATAAGATGCAGCCTAAGATCCATAGACACGACAGGTAGATGCCAAAGCAGCGATTCACTGATTAGGCATTTTGTTGTGGTGCCCAGAG
Organism: Heloderma suspectum; assembly: GCF_057233095.1. Taxonomy (NCBI): domain Eukaryota; kingdom Metazoa; phylum Chordata; class Lepidosauria; order Squamata; family Helodermatidae; genus Heloderma; species Heloderma suspectum. Next base: position 111,961,847 of record NC_139462.1, read on the forward strand.
CATGGTCTCAAATTCCCAAATGTGCCCATGGGTCCAAAAAGTTTGAAGGACCCTGCCTTATACTATGTCAGACCATTGGTCCCTCTATCACAGTACTGGCAGCACTGACTCTCCAGGGTTTCAGGCAGGATTCTTTCCTAGCTCTACCTGGAGATGCCAGGGATTGACCCTGGGACCTTCTGTATACAAAGCATTTGCTCTGCTACTGAGCTTTGGCCCTTCCCTTAAAAACTCTAGCATGAGATAGAAGATTTCTTTTGCATGTGGAAAGGCACCTTTGGATCCAACCCCATGAGTGGGAGCTGGATATGTTTAATAATATTGTCCATTGTCCATTCAGTGAACATTGCAGAGGAGAACACACCAGTACGTACTGATTGTGCACTTGTATGCACGTATTTATTTATTACATTTATATCCCACCGTTCTTCCATTGTGGAACTCAAGGTGGCTACATGTGGTACCCAGGTGGTCTCCCCTCAAAGCACTGACCAGACCCAGATCTGCTTAGCTTCAGCACGGTGGCTGCCTCATGTTTCTTCAGATTATGCCCTGGAACCACTTACTGATAAGGTGAACTTCACACCTTATAAGTGAGTGATGAAGTAAATAATATATTTTTGAAAAACTTTGCATCTTAATTATAGACGTATGATATTTAACCATTGGTCTCAATTGCTCAAGGTAAATAAAGTGTGGCAGAATTTTTCCCCTGTGGTATCTACTAGTATTTGTGTTGCCATCTGTCTTTGTTTATGTATAGTCTTCAAGCTTTATACGCACACATGGTTGATTTATTTTATTTTTGCAGTAATTTTAGTTATAGGAATGGTGCTTTTTGGCCTAATGAAGCATTTGGATACCCTCACCACCAGTCAAACTAAATACAAATTCAGAACTGAATAAAGCGGAATGGTTTTCTCATTTGCAACCCCATAATCCAGCTTTAGACACACTCTTGTTTGATGAAACTTTGCCATTTTTCCAGGCTAATCTTGCCCAACTTCTGAGTGATTCTCGGGATCGAAATAAGCACCTGGGAGAAGAAATCAAAGAACTTCAGCAGAGGCTGGGAGAAGTGCAAGGGGACAATAAGGTATTGTACAAATTACATCCAAAAGAAAATCTGTTATAACTTTTGAAGTATTCAGTTTGCCAAGTTGCAACTAAAGAAAGACGGCGGTTTTCCAGATTGTGATCTATCTTTATTTAGATACCCAAAAAGAATCCACCACCTCTGTGCAACGTTTGCACTGTGCCTTTGAATGTAATTGTGCAGTGTTTGTAGCAGATCCCAAATGTCCAAAACTCATAAATTAGAATTCCCTGAATAAAGATTACATTGCCCTATAATATAAAAAATATATTATTATGATATAGGGCTGGGGTCTCTAATATGGGGCCCGTGGCACCGGTGTGCCTACATACACTTCTCTTGGTGCCTACCAGTCTTCCTGCCCTTTCTGTGTGCGTGTGTGTATGTGTGTGTGTATAATTCTTTTAAAAACTGAGAGCCTGGCATGCTGCAAAGCAGAGTGCTGCCCTCCAGCATCTTTTGGGACTCAGACCCCAACTTTGCCTTTTACTTAGATTCTTGGTTCTTAGGTACTTTTATTTTAGTCTCACCAATTTGCCTTCTAGGAAATGAGTGTTTTGTGACCTGACATGCCCACCATAGCAACCATTTTATGAATGGGCAAGCTTGCCCCCCATGGCAGCTATTTTGTGAGAGCGCCTTTGACATACTCCAAAATTCCAAATGTGCCCAATGATTCAAAAAGAGAGCTTCAGTTATTGGACAGTATAGAAATGTAATAAATAAATAAATAAATCGGTCGGTCGGTCGGTCGGTCGGTTAGGGACCCCATTATAGGCCCTGTATAATAACAATAGTTATTTTTTATATTCTTGGGTTTTGATTCTTTAAGGTAGGCAGCATTCAAATGTGTATTGGTTGTGGGATTATTTACTGTCCAAAACTCTAAAAAAGTGATTTCATATTTTTCGGAGTTTAGTCAGTTGACTTGATTAGCAGTTGAGAACTCTCTCTCTTCAAATTAGAGATATTTCCCTTTGTTAAATGCCATTTTGCAGTTAGAGAATTCAGACATTACAGCTGCTATTTTCTGTACAGCATTTGATACTATTTCAATGATTACAGAGGAAAAATATTACAATATAATTTGTTTGGAATGCCACAGAAATTTCTAATGAGACACCTGGGAAAGTGTTAGTGGGTTCCTCTGTGGGGTTCCCCTTTACATACTTACAATTTGTTTTTTCTCTTTCTCTCCAAGATAAGCAATATTAACTCTTCTCTTTCTCTCAAGTGAATCCAAGAATTCTAAGGTGGGTGAGGGGTAGGAAAAGCAGATTGTTGGCTGTGGGTTGTGACATTTGGGAAATGAGTTGTAATGCTGATCTCGGCCCAGGAGCAGGTGAGCTGGTTCCCCTGTTAATTCCCATGTTCATTGTTGAAGGCTAGTTCCTATCTTTGTTATCAAAGCATCAAACAGTGACTTCCATGTCTTCTGCAAGAGGGCTCGTTTTGTTTTTACATATGCCTTGTTTATTGACAGTTATCTTTATTGATTTTTATAATCTATTGTGATGACCTAGGTGTAAACAGTACAATTTCATTGTTGACTTTATGTGTGAATGAACCATCAACATAGATAGAACTTCCATGCTACATCACATCATTAAATTGAAGAGCTGGTGTAATATAGTAGCTACAGGTGAGAGCAGTATATCAGGAAGTTCCTGGATGAAATATCTCACTGGCCACAAACTCCTAGGGCACCTTAAGTAAGTCATTATTCTCTTTTAGCCTTGGTCATCATCCAAATCCCACATATTCAGTATGAATACTGGTCTACCTTATTCAGCTGTTGTAAGGATGATTGAAGTGAATCCAAAGCATTCTGAGCACTCTGGTAATACTAGAACCAGGGATCATCTCATGAAGCTGAATGGTGGGAGATTCAGGACCGACAAAAGGAAATACCTCTACACTGTGCATAGTTAACTGTGGAATTCACTACCATAAGATGTAGCGATGACCACCAATTTGGATGGCTTTAAAAGGGGATTAGACAAATTCATGGAGGATAAGGCTATTAATGGCTACTAATTATGATGGCTATATGCTACCTCCAGTATCAGAGGCATTATGCCCCTGCATATTAGTTGCTGGGGAACACGAGCAGGCTGGTGCTATTGCACTCATGTCCTATTTGTGGGCTTTCCACCGGTGGCTGGTTGGTCACTGTGTAAGCAGAATGCTGGACTAGATAGACCCTTGGTCTGATCTAGCATAGCTGCTTTTATGTTCTTAAGTTGGCAAACATCTCCCTCCATCTCAACCCTTTCCTTGAAGAGTACCCTCCTACCTGCTCCTTTTAATCCCCTCTTGAGGTTTGCACCAGAACTTTGTATATGTAATGATTTAAAAACCAAATCTTAAGAAGCGTAACATACTCATGTACTCCTATTTTGCGTTAATCATTGCTGGCTTTCATAGTTTTAATTAGTGTTTTGTAATAAATCTGTCACTAGAAATAGAGGCAGATAGCTTTCTGTTGTGATTTAGTATTTTGTTTTCCTAGTAAATTAGGATTTTCAGTTAGTGCAAACATAATTTTAAAAGGTCCATTGTATCAGAAATATTCCCTTTTTACTATTTAAAAATGACAGATGGGAGGGTTCAGACATATATGTTATTTTTTAATTTTAAAATATTGCCTAATCACCACTTCATAAATTTATTCCTATATTTAGCAGTTTATACGGAACATTACTCTAGCATTTGGTATTAAACGAATGCCAGTCATCTTTGTTAACTGATATCTATGAAGTCAAATGTATGTAACAATGGTAGCTGAGCCATGCGCCCTAAGCTTTGTAAGCCAGTAATTGAGAACACCAATCAGAATGTGCTGGGGTTAAGGGTTTGAAAGGTTTTAAAAGAGCAGAGGGCTTCATTCTGCAATGAAGACAGTTTAATGCACATGGGTTAGAAAACAGGTGGCCACGGAGTCCAGTCTGACCTGCAGAGGTTTCCTAGCTGGCCTCATCACAGCCCTAGTTCCTGAAAACCCTTCCTTAATTACTTGCATCAGCCACCGTTTCCCAGACTGACCCAGGGTTCCTTAACACCAGCGTGAACAGAAACAGAGGCTATGGTAAAGTTCTCAGGTGCTGACTCCTTGTAGAAGAAGCCAATACTAACAAAAAGGGAGTGAGCTACTGAGGTATGTAAGGAGAAAGCTCTGCCAAACCAGATTCTTGTATTTATGCTGATAAGGAGCAATTTAAAGAGTCCTTTGTGCCGCAACTCACACAGCAGAGACTCTGTGTTGCTCTTCAGCCCTTGCTGAGTTCAAAAATATGTCCCATTAAAGATTAGTTGCTGACCCAGGATATATAGTTGCATATGCTCAAAACAATATATGGGAAGGTTAAAGCTATTGGCCTGGCCCAGAAGTAATGGGAAACTATGGTTTGATCCTGGTTTATTCTAGCCAAATGGGGTTTGAACAAACCAAAGTTTCCCATTTTCAGACATAACAAGAAACTGATTTGTTCCGAACAGCATAAGGAAGTTTCTGACGTCCTCCCTTCATTCACAAAGGAGAAGTGTGCGAGCCTAAGGGACACCATGATGCATTTTTATAACTGGAAACTGTGGTTTCCCATTATTTATGAACTGGGGTGGTGTCTTGGCTTATGTTTGTTAAATTCATTATAGTTCTGCTGTGCAGAACTTTTATAAAATAAAAAGAAATGTATAATGGTCAGTAATAAATTGTTTTCTATAGTGGTGATATATATTCACCAGTATCTCAGGTGTACAAGATTCATGTGCGTTTGAGTTTTTTCAGGGCCCTCTCTTTACCTCTCAAATGGAAACTCCCAGCATGTTAAAACCTAGTATGCACACACACAAGCAAGCTGGCATTAATCCTCAGGTTGAAATGCCATGAAGCCCCATTTGCATTCTCTCTTCCCTGAAGAACAGTGACCCCAAGGTCAGGGTCACTGTACTTCAGAGGAAAACATCTATGAGTTCTTCTTGTGTCATGGTGCAGATATTTTTATTTATTTATATGTTTATAGATGGGGAAACAAGTGGATGGGAAGCAGCTGTCAACACTGGCAATGCTAGCCCAAGGCAGAATCCATGGAGCATTTAGACTTCAACTGTCTCTGAATACTTGAGTGCTGCTAGGTTGTAGCGTTTAGCTTTTTCCATCTAATTTAATTCATTTATTTGAGCCTTTACAGAAGAAAAAGAATCAGATTCTTTTCTTTTAAGAATCAGAATTCTTAGTGCTGAAATCTAATGTCAGTGGTGTGACATTAGAGGGGTTACATTTGTGTGTGCTTCGGGGTGAGTGGGGGGAAATAGTCTGTCAGCTAGTCTTTCTTTAAAAATAACAATCAAGAGAGCTTGTGCTCCTGTGCTGGATCGGTGAAGCACACAGATGTTGGATAATAGGAACAACTCTGCATCCTTCCAGACACTGGGGGGCGATAGAGAACATGTTGTATCAACAGCCACTTGTCTCGTTTATCCACCTTGTTGTCCTGTAACTTGACTGGTTCCTTCCTTCTACTCTCTCCCCTTCCTCTTCTCCCCTGCAACAGGCAACATGTGCTCTCTCCCTGAGGGAAGCAAATAACCATATTTCATGCCTTCACTTGCTTACACTCACACACCCAGCTTTAGAGTGTGCTTGTAGCTGAACAGTGTTAGACAGCCTTCTTCGATGATGTATATAAAAGCACTAATAAAGCAAGTTGATTTGAGCTTCTAAACTGGCTCTAGCCTGCGTTTATTCCCTCTAATAGTAAATGCTGTGTTACCATGTTTTCTTTATGTAAGGTAATTCTGCTGTAAGGCACACCAGACTTTCCAACAACAGGTTCCCAAAACTAAATGAAAAGCAAAGAAAAATATGAACAAGAAAAGAAAAAAGTTAACAAAATGGTATGGCGTTGCTGTGGATGGAGGGTCAGTTTTTGCTGATGCTATTAAGACTTTAATCTTATGCTGAACACAGCATGGGTCAAAGAAAGGCAAACTTGGTTGATTGTCAGTTGAATAATCAACCACTTACATCATTTGTTCTGTTTGTTTCTGGACTGCAGAATGTTCTGAGAAGTATCCAACGCTGGCAGTCTGCCAGTGCCAATCACATTGTGCTAGCAGGAACAACCACTAGTACTTGATAGAGCAACCCCAGAAATTAGTTCAAAATAGCACTCCCGGAGCTCTACTGAGTTGTCCTGTTCCAGAAGTGCTAGTTTGGACTAGTTTCTGGTTGCACTATGAAATGCCAGCTTCTTGTTGCACTAGTGGTTGTTTCCACTAGCACAAGGGCGGCGTTGGATACTGCTCTCTATTTCTAGGGTGCGAACTATTCATAGAATCACAGAATAGTAGGGTTGGAAGGGGCCTACAAGGCCATCGAGTCCAACCCCCTGCTCACTGCAGGAATCCAAGTCAGAGCATCCCTGACAAATGGCTGTCCAGCCTCATCTTGAACGCCTAGGGAGGTGGAGAGCCCACCACCTCCCTAGGGAATTGGTTCCATTGTTGTATTGCTCTAACAGCCGGGAAGTTTTTCCTGATGTTCAGCCGGAATCTGGCTTCTTGTAACTTGAGCCCATTATTCCGTGTCCTGCAGTCTGGGATGATCAAGAAGAGATCCTGGCCTTCCTCTCTGTGACAACCTTTCAAGTACTTGAAGAGTGCTATCCTATCTCCCCTCAGTCTTCTCTTCTCAAGGCTAAACATGCCCAGCTCTTCCAGTCTCTCCTCATAGGGCTTTGTTTCCAGTCCCCTGATCATCTTCATTGCCCTCCTCTGAACCATCTCCAGCTTGTCTGCATTCATGTCCTTTATGTTTGTGTGTCCCTGTAGGTCGAAAAACTAGAAAGCTTCTTTAGCCACTGCTGAGATTTGCATATGCCCTGAGGGATACCTGACTTTTTTTTCTCTGAACATCAGAGCCTCCATGTTTAAAAACAAACTGCTCTTGAAACACACACATGCGCTCGTGTGCACACACACACATATTCCAGTGTCACAAACAGCTTAACAACAACATTTTGCTGCTTTTTTTTAAAAAAAAAAAGCCAACCTGTCCAAAGAGCTAATTTTATGGTTCTTTGGATTGGGACCATAGTGTTTAGTTGGAAGTTGTTCCTGAGACAAGCGCTTGGGGAGTAGTAGGCAGTTTCCAGAGGCTGTGGTTGTGTAATCACCTATAGTTGCACAGAAAAGGGAAGTGCCCCAATGCCAGCAATAAGTGAACCACTGTAACAACACATATCAAAAAGAAGGCAAGTCATGCTAGAGACTGTGACACAGTTCAAGATGTTGATCTTTGATGTACATCTGGTCTTATTTTCCTAAGCAATGGCACATCAGTTACCTTGGACCAGCTATTAACTTCAGCCAACAAATGTTTGGAGCTGTTTGCTTTGCTGGCCAGATATATTTTATTTTCACTTAGTTTGGGTAGCACACATTCTAGAATTGGTTCCTTGAACCATTGGGTTCAGTAAACCAAGTCCTGCTGTGCTAGCAGATTGTTAATTTTGTAGATAAAGCACTGTAATAATAATTAAAACACACACACATGCACACCAAAGAATAATTTCTGCATCCTTTTGAAAGCTGTGCTTCTGTCTCTTCCAAAGTGGAGGCGCAGAATGCCCAGATGGTCTCTGCCAGTGTCACCTCTGGCAAGAGATGAGCAGGCAGCTGCTTTTGCAGCCTGAGAAGATGCTTTATGGATGAACTCTGCCTGGATGTGTGTGATTCATACAGTTGTTTTTCCCAGAGCAAATTGGGCCATAGTGGGGAGGAGGGGAAATTCTTCAGTAGGCATATCTATCAACACGAGCAGAGGCTTGCTTTTTACAGGGTTTTTTTTTAGTTGGACAGATGCTTTTTGCTTGCTCATGACTAACGGGGAATTGGGAGAGGAATGTGTTTTAGCTGATCACCCCTACGTTGGTTGCTAAAAACACAAGTTCAGGAGGTTAGGTACAAAAGCAAATTAATTATATCATTTTCTTTTAAAAATTGAACTAAGTTTTCCTCTTATTTAGCTGCATCTCAAATGTTTCAAAGTCACCAAAACGCTTTCTGTGCAGTCTCTTTGAACAATCTGTGACTGCAGTTGACAGAGTTCTGGTGACACATACACTGCAGCTTGCAAGCAAGTAGAGTTCCAAGGCTGTTTATTTTTTATGACTGATCACAATCTCTTATCAAGTCTGACACACGCCACCAGAAGTGCTCCTGGATGCAGCTTGCCTGAGGTTTAAAGGTGGTTTTTGTTTCATGCTGCCACTGAGAAAATGTGCTTCTTGGACAATAAGCACAAAATAGTAAAGAAACCAAAGTGCTTGCAGTACTGCCTTTAAAAAAAGGGCTGGGGTATAAGATAGAAAAATCTGGAGTCTTTTTGAGGACCTGCTGGATAGCTTTGAGTCACCAGCAGAGAAATATTATTCTGGAAGTAGGAGTCGTAGATTGGATTTAATGAGTGTGGTGTTCCTTTTATAATGAAGCAATGCTGGAAACTGTTGTGTGTTAGGAACAAACTACTGCACTTTAATATTGGTTAACTTTCCAGCACTTTTTCTCTCCTACTCCCTCACTCTGTTGTTGTCCATAGCTCCTCACTTCTATTATTTTGTGGTTGTTGCATCCAGCCCATCTCTTAAAGGAGACTTATCCTCACATCTTCCCCTTTCTGTTAATAGCAAACAACCCCCTACCCCACCATATACAACTGAAAAGAAGAAGACAGAAGAAAGAGGAAAAACAAAACAGCATGCACTAGCTATATATATGTTAGCGGTAATGTAAATTGAATAGTTGATGTACGTAACAACTATCCATTGTACACATTCACCATACCTCATGGAAAATGTGCACATAATCTTCCCATGAAGAGAGAATTCTGCACATTTTCTGGTCAGTATACATACCCTCCAACAAGCCTTGGGGAATGTACATATCTCAGCTACATTTTGTACCATCCACCAGATGGATCTATTTGATGTTCAAAACTGAAGAGCTTTACCTGCAATGAAAATAGTGAGAAGAAGAGTTTGGTCCTGTCAATTGTTACATCCCAGGGGGAACTCTTCCTAAGCCACTGATATGTCCCCAGAAAGAACGGAGAATTGAGAACTCAATGGCTGAGGAGAGAGTTTAAGTAAATTTACATTTAAGTAAATGTGGTACAGCCCAATTCATTCATTATTTTCTTTCTCTGATGAGAGAAGAGCAAGTCATGCAAATCTAATACCAGTTTGAAAGTTTCCTCAATTTGTAACATCCAAGTGGGTTTCTAGTAGCGGGAAATGGCGCTAGCAATGATAGTCAACCTATAATACCAAATGTTTTATAGGAAGCTGTACTGTTCCAGAGATGTAAGGTGTGTTGGTGTTTTGGTAGCTTTGGGGGTAGGGGTGGGAATAGTCTACACATATATTCATAGGGCCAGGACCATTTTCATAGTAAAAAATTACTCTACAACAAGCATGTAAAGTTTTCTGCAGCGTTTTAATGAACTAGCTAAAACAAAATGTTCTGAAATAATGCTACAAAGGAAAAAACATTCCCTAAATAGCTTCCCTAAAGGGACTGGGAAAACCTTGCCTGAATATTCTGTGGCAGGAAGTGAATTGTGCAAATGTGGACTATGTATTAAATTCTCAAAAATTAGAAAGAATTTTCTTTACAAAAATGTATCTTAAATCAGTATTATCAGGACACTTATTTCAGTGAATTATGAAATATGTAAAAGCCACTTCTGGATGCATCTCTTCATCACGCTTTAGTGTGACAACATGGTTGCAGAAGGGGGGAAATGCCCCCTTTACAAAAGTTCCCACCCCATCGGTTGTACTTAAGAACATACAGATGTAGGATCAAAACCAACTCAGCTGACACTGGGAGGACAACCTTAATTTAAATAGACCCACCAGGGGTGGATTGCAGTGTGTGTGTGCATAGAGAAAATTTGCAACCTCCACACAGATCCCTACAATATCTGGGTTTTTATTTTGTGATTAAATTTGCAAACGTAGTAGCCACTTCTGAGTGGGTTTTGTACAAGGAGCCTTTACTGTTTTTTTAAAAGGCAACACTTACAACCTTTTTATTTCTTGGCAGGATTGGATGAATGCTGCAGGCATAGTAGCCCCTTCTGAGTGAATGAAGTGTAGCAAATTTCAGCCATATAGGTGCAAGGGGTTTTGTTTAAGGACAGCCTTTAAAGTTTAAGGGATTTGCTTCCTCTTGACATTTTATGGTCAGTTTGAATGACCATGAACTACAATTCCAGTTTCCTGCAAAACTTCAGAAGGAAAGCTGCAGGGATTAGTGAGCTATGACATATAAAAAACAGTTGGAGGCTGTTTTCATCTCAGTTGGCACCAAAAAAGTGCTTCATCCTTGATGAAGTGGATGGATGACACTTTATAGAGAAACGATACAAAAGCGTTCACTATAGAGTTTCTGCACTGTATAGTCCAGGGCATGCCTTCAAAGTTTGGGGTGTTTTTAAAAGAAATTCACTTCCACTCTTTTTGGGGCTATTCGAGGTGTTCTTTGTTGTGTGACACTAACACACACACACACACACACTGATCTGGTTTGCACAATCCAAACAGCCCACCGTGGGTTGCGGTGTGTGCTGGGCGGGATTTGCATATCCAGTGCCCGACCTCTCATGTTGTGTGAACCTAGGGACTGTTTAACCCTCACATAACCTAACAACAGACCATAGCTTGGCTTAACATTAAGCAGTGGGAAAAGAGGCAGCAGAAGTGGTGAGACCAACCGCTGCCCCCACCCCCCAGCTACGCTCCCTGGTTGTCTCAATCTTGTGGCTCCCTGTCACGTTTCCAGCAGACACCACCTTTAGCATGAAGGTGGTGTGGTGCTTCGCAGCCAGAGAGAACAGGTGGGGTGCTTGACTCAGGTTGTGGGGACTCGGTGAGACTCCACATACCTGGTTGGGGAGTTGGCGTCAGCAGTAACCCACGGAACACCCAGCAGTGAATACAGGCATCTCCCAGTTCATGCTGTCTCTTAAGCCATAAGTGGAAGGCTGGAGTGTTGCTGCTGCCTTTCCTGCCACAGGCACACACTCACAAAATGCAGTAAAAATGCTGGAATCACTTCTGAGATGTTCCTTTTACATTTCTTGGACATTCCTCCAAAAGTCACTATGATTGGACGTAAAAAGAGCCCTGGTAAAGTCATTCCCTGGTTGGAAGCTAGAGTTGTCAGTCACTGAACTACCTAACCCCCCCTCTCCCTCTCTCCCATCCTGTGCCAGGCATTTTCCTTTTATGGAGAGCTTGAGGAAAATGCACCAATTGACCGGAAAAGCTGTAAGCGCCTTCTAAAGCTCCAAAGTGGGTCTAAAGCTTCAGGAGCAGCCTCCTACACTTCAGACAGGACCTGCTTTGGTTTGGAGGAGGTCCTAATACCTCTGAAGTGCCCCAGTTCGGTATTTGTGTTTCATCTGAAGTAGATGCACACGCCTTTATCAAAGAGGAAACTTCAGTCGTTCCATTATTGTGGACAAATTCTCTTTTAAAATAGTAAACCAATCCAAATCATTCCTAAATATTTGTATTAAATTTGTTCTTTCAGCCGATTAGTGTATAATAGCTGACCGGTTGTTTATAATGTTTATGCCCTAGAATTTTTGCAACTGCTCTCTTAATGAAAGAGTTTTTGCAGGCTTCCAATTTTTTGTAGTTGACATTCTTGAGACTCTATTCCTTGACAATAAAACTCCTAGCGTCATTTAATAGTTGTGTAGGCGTCACAGCTATCCTTCTTTTGAATCACTTCTTCCATTGTTTCCAAATCTATTGCAGTTTACTATTAATATAGTTACAGTAATACTGTAACTTGCCTTTTGAGCAAACCTGCTGAATGTTTGCCTGGTGAATGAGGGATTACCATCCACTTAACATGCAGTTATTGGGATTATCTGCTCTGTTAATGTTCGGTTCTTTTTAAAATGTGTTTGGCTGTAAAAATTTATAGAGTCCTAGGGTGCCTTGATCTGCTGCCTAACGGTTCCGGTCAAAGCTGAGGGGTTTGTTCTGAATGACTCGCAGTTTAATAAAATGGACATCCCTTCCAGGGACTACAGAGCCCTTGTTATAAAGGAGTAGCATATGATATAAGAGCTCCAGGCCACTGGCATATCTAGAAAATGCTGTAGCCCAGCAACCAAAACTGGAGCGAGACACCCTTTTTCACATGGCAGTTCCTTTCTCTATAACCCTTTCTCAACCTGGCACCATCCAGGTGTGTGGAACTGCAGTTCCCATAATTCCTAGCCATGGCCATGCTGGCTAGGAATAGGAGTTGCAGTCCAATACATCTGGGTGGTGATAGGTTGGGAAAGGGTGATGTACATAGAACCGAAGTATTTCTGCCCTACCTTTTCACTCCCAAAGGAATGCTCAAGGCTGTTAGCATGAGTAGAAAAAAAGAATTAGTAACATTAAAAAAAAACACCAGCAAATAAAACAAACAATGGAGAATCAGTATCCAACTTTCAGCAGATCAAAAGCTTGCCTAAGTGACAAGATTTTTAATTGATGATGAATATTTGGAGTGAGGGAGTCAAATGAAATCTCCTGGGGCAGGGGGCTCCACATCCAGGGTGCTATAACAGAAAAGACCCTCTCACACGACTTCACTAACTACACTACAAGGTGGCAGAATGCACAAAAGACTCTCGCCATCTGACCTTAGGGTCTTTTATATATACTGGTCCCAAGCAATTTAGGGCTATACAGATAATAACCACTAATTTGAATTGAATGCAGAAACTGACCTGAAGCCAGTGCAGTTGGTATAACAATGGAAAAACATGTTCCCAAAAGCCAGCTCTGGTCAAAACTCTTGCCACCACAATACATAGCGGCTGAAATTTCCAAACAGTCTTCAAGGGCAGTCCATATAGAGGCCATATGGAGTCCATTGTAGATGAAACTAAGCCAGGGGAGCAATCTCTTCTGGTCCAGGGGCCAGATTGCTCCTTGGACCAAACACAGTGGGCCAGATGACATCAAGGGGGCAGGATCCCACCCCAAAGCCCTGCTCACTCCCATGATGTCATTGGTATTGCCTCATCTACTTTTTCCCATGCAGAGAAAGTCACAGAGCTCTGTGCCTCTCTTTGCACAGAAACTGATTTGGACAGCATTTGCAGGATTTTGGATCCTGGATGTGCTGGGTCAGTCAAGTACCTCATTCCTACCCTTCTCACATGCTGATTGGGGTATGAGCTGGGCAGGAAGGGATTCAGCTGATGTTTACAGGACCTGGTCCTGCAAGCCCCAGCTGAGTGCAGGAGCACCCCCTTGTTATCTACGATCTCCAACTGGAGATAACAAAGATTCTTCTCCCCAGGCCAAGGGGTGGGGCTTGGGGAGGGAAGGGAAGGGACAGGGCCCATGGTGGGTGCCCAAGCTTCCACAGGTAGATTAGATGTGTGTGGCACAGGTTGCCCTCCCCTGAACTAAGACATGAGTTACTGTGGTTAGTTCTGTCCTTTCCTAGAACAGGTGCAGCTTGTACACGAGCCTAGGATGAGCAAGGACTCTCCGGCCAGAGCTGCCACCTAGGAATCCAGGAGCAATCCAGGGTCTGAGAGATTTCCAGGTATTAACAAGTGAAATGCCCTCTGGCCTAGATGGTAACTGGCCACAAGCAGGGCACTCTTTTTCTGGGGATGGTGGATGGAGCAGCAGCAGCAGCAGAGTGATCCCTTTTGAGGAGCTCAGAGGGAGGGAGGCCACTCCCAGGTATTGGCAGGAGGAGAGTGAAAGGCCACAGGTCAGGGATAAGGAACCTCCAGCCCAAGGCCTAGTATGGCCCATGGGAGTTTCCCATCTGGCCCAGCAGCTTCTTCCCCTAACCCCTATAGAAGCAGAAGCTGTCTTATATCTGATTAGCTGCTGATTGGGGATCAGATCTTTTGCCTGTGGAGCAGAGTGGGTGGGGCCAGGGCAGGAAGCTGCTGAGCAATTCAGTCCCGCTTCCTCCTGATCCTTGGCCTGCAGAGGTTTGGCCTGCTTGCTTCTGAGTAGATATGCAGACACTTGATATTTGGGATGCCATTTGAAAGTGCTGATGGGTTATCCTGCTTACATGAGTAGATATTTATTTATTCATTTATTTATTCCATTTCTACACCGCCCAATAGCCGAAGCTCTCTGGGCGGTTCACAAAAAGATATGCAGAGGCTTGTCCTTTTTATCTGTGAATAGATATGCTGTTCATGCATGCTTCTGAACAGTCATGCTTCCTACTATAAATTGCTAACCGTATGATGTGCAGGGGTTGGATTTTCTCGTCCTGCCCACTTTCACCCTTGGCCTTACCTGCCACCGGAATGTGGCCCCTGAGAACTTCTCTGATATGGCATTCGGGTCTCAGGCTACAGATGTTTCATAACCCCTATCATAGGTGGTAAATGGAAGCTAGAAGAGCCCACTCCTGTGGTCATGGTGCCACAGCAGAGTGAGCCCTCCAGTGTGCTCCCAAAGAAGGTGGCTGTTTATGCATCACCCAATAAGAGGCAGCACATATCTAAAAATAGGCCAAATGTCTGGTTTTGCATAATATTCACATATGCTAATTTATATGTATAGTAGCAAATGTAGAAGTAACTACTATAATTTAGTTGGAAATAAAATAATCTTACTGTAGTAGGGAAGACTGTAAGCGGGTGACATGCCCAGTCTGTGGCCCCAGTGTTATTTGTTGGTGGGCAGCTTCAAGGCCCAGCAATCCCTTCTTTAAAGGGAGGCTCTTCAAACTGGAGCCCAGCTCTTTAAACTGGACTTTAACTGGAAAGTCCTTTGAACAGTGGACACTGTCAGATAGAGCACCCTCTTCTGTAAAGTAGGATACATGGCCACCCTGCTCCCAAACTACGCATTTTCTTTTTTAAGGGAAGTGTAACCCTTTTGAAAACAGGTTAAGCCCCTTTTATGGGATCAGAAGCCTTCCCAACCCAGAATTCACCCTTGTCTGTTTTTAGATGACTAGACACAGTGGGTATAATTGAGCTACTTATAAATCAGTAGAAAAGATTTTCAAACCAACATGAAGAAAACCTGGGGGAAGGGCTGAAAAGAGCTGGGGGAAGGAGAATTAAGGGTGCAATCCTGTCAGGATTCCTGGTAGCCTCTGAACTCAGAGGCTGATGGGGATCCTACACAAAGCAGGAGGAGCACGGAGGTGATCTTCACCTCCGCGCTCCCCCCACTCTGCAGTTTATCTAGAAAGGCATTTTCTCCCATCTAGCAGCGTGTCGGGGAGGGAAGGGGGCTGGGGAAGGCTGAAGATAGCTCGTATCCCTGCCTCCCCAGTCCCCTCTCCTCCCGCTGGCACACCAGATTTCCCTTCCCTCCTGGGTCACCTTTGTGATCTCGGAGAGGCAGCTGGCAGAGTTCTCTCCGCACTGGCTGGGGAGGGCGGGAGAGGGGAGCTCAGATTCCTGGGTCAGAGGTTGGAGCGCTGTCACTGACCTCGGATCCAGGAATCCGAACTATCCTGTGGCCCCCAGACTCTGCCTAGGAGCCACAGGATTGCTCTCTAAATCTCTTGATTTTAAATGGATAGGAAGAGCTTCACAAGTAGCCAGGGTTAATGGTAACAGATCAAGGCCTGGGCCAAGGGACTGAGCGCTTAATCCATGCCAGCCTCTACCTGTATCCTCTCCCAGACATCACCTCTGCCCTTTCCACTACAGCTTTAAACATGGTTAAGTGTTGTATTGGCATTGGCGCTAGGTCTGAAGGTGCCCTTCATACCTTGCCACAGCAGTACAGCAGCTGCCTCCCAGTGGTCCTTCCCACTCTGCTTTACTAACATTCAGAAGTCCAGCAGCATGTGGGCAGGACCAATCACATGGGGTCCTTTCTGCCTCCCATGACATGTGTGACAGTGGGGAAAAAATGTGCAATTGGTCCCTGGTGTTGCCAGGGCAGAATGAGGCAGCGTTTGGAAGTGGGTCCCAGGCTGCAGCAGTAATGATTGAAGGAGCCCTTATTTATTGGTAACTGTGGTTAATGGGGGTGCTGACAGAACATTTAACCATGGCAAATACTGAACTTATAAAGAGCTGGGTGGGGAGGAGCCATTTCCAATCTTATAACTGTGCTGATGGAAACACCAGCATTACATCTCTAACAGCACCTTATTGGATTAAAACTCAGGGGCTTGTTTATTCCCACCCAGCCACCCCATCCTGCTTCTCTTGAACCTCTTCCCAACCCCTTTCCATTCATGCCTTTAATAGTAGTATTTAAAAAAAATCTGTATACACACACACACACACAGCACTTGTCCTTTTTTCTTTTCTCTCCCCCCACTTTTTTTTGCTGGCTGGGTATGTAAAAATAACCCAATTTGCCAAAACGAAAGCAACATGGGGTCAGTGCCTCATTCAGGCCTGCAAGTCAGTCACCCTGCGGAGCTTGTCAAATGAAGAATAGCAGCCACAGCAGCATGGGCTTAATGGGGCTGAAGCAGAGGATCGCGGGTCATTTGCATCAGCAATATTTTAATTGGCCCATAGGTACTCCAGTGATTGGCATGCTGAAATTGCTTTAGGTAGCCTTAATACGCAATGCTCAATTTCAGAAGAGTGATCTCCTAATTCATGAAATATAATGATGTGCATTAATTCTGTAGCGCAGCTGCAAAATGTTAAGTCATGGGAGTTTTCACTGCAGATTTCTCATGCCTCTGCGTCAGTTCTACAAATTGGACCACTGAGATGTAATTCTTTTTTTCTCCAAGCTATGCAAAGTAGGGAGAAAAATTAAATAGTTGCATCCGCTACGGCCTCATCATTCTGTAGTCTTCTTATGTGTTTTGTTTTCACGCCTCAGAATGTTTTTTGACAGTAGGTTGGGGAAAGGTTGGATCCTAATTGAGTTCACACTACTTTGCACACTTGCTATCAAAGATCACATTAGCAGTGGCAAAATATTTGGGTTTCTCACATTGGGCACATCTTTCTTGGCAGAGGCATCGAGGAGCTTTTTTAATTGCAGTGGTATCTAGGAGACTTAATCATAAACAAACACATTTTTGTGTGTGAGGCACTGAACAAACCGCTACAAAAGGCAATCCCAGCTTTGAGGACTTTATGACATAAGGCTGTGTTCCTTTGTATGCTTCCTTGAGAGTAGGCAGTATAGAGCTCAGTGGAACGTAATAGACAGGCATAGGATTGGACAGTAGATATTTGTAAGAAATACCCAAAAATGTCTGTATCAGTGGAATCGGTGATGTCTTTTGGTGTTTTGTTTAAGTGTTATGTTCACGATAGAATTGTCCTCCATTCTAAAATAAATGAAGCCGAAGGGCTATACTAGACATAATAGTCACAGATCCATATGCTTAAACCAAGAACTTCCATAATCAGATGCAAACCCGGTATGTGTAGGGGAGGAGTGTGCATCGGGGCCGGGCACTCTCCCGGAAGCCCCTCTTACCAAGTGCTTTTCATGTAGTCAGACTTGCTTCTGGTGTTGGAACCTGCCTGATGGGAGAGTGTCAAGGGGAGCTGTGGGGAGGAGAGGGAGGCTATGGATAGGTAAGTTGCAAGTGCTGAGAAGATTTAGTCCCCTCACCAATGTACACTTTTGCTATAAAAAGGACACATGGGGACACATATGCGCGCGCGCACACACACACACACACAAGCATCATCATCGTCATCGTCTGTTTCTGTTCCATTCTTCTACTGATGTTTTCAGAGTGGATAAGAGCATAGATAAAAAACACACTGATCATAAGGTCATAGGCTGTTACCTAAAAACAATATTACACATGCTTTGTACCTGACTGAGACAGATTTAGGTTTAAACTTTGAGCATAGAGGTGTGTTGCCATCGCATCTGGTTTGCCCCTAAGTCAGGGGTGGGCATCTTGTGGCTTTCCAGATGTTTGGGCTTACAACTCCCATCATCCCTCACCACTGGCTATGCTGCTAGGACTGATGGGTTGTAGGCAAAAACCTCTGGCCACAAGTTGCCATCCCCTGTCATAACTTTGTTCACTTACGGTCCTTCTGCTTCTCTCTTTCCTTCCTTCTTGTAATTGTGTAGTTGTGTAATTTGATTAGATTCGTGCACGGTGATGTATCACAGCTGAGCATACACACTGTCCCCAAGAAAAAAATATTTTGCTTGACATGGTATGAAAGCTTTGTTGTTCGGTCTGTGGTAATATTTCACACGCAGGAGTCACTGATATTTCACACATGGAAGTCATCACTTGAGCTTGCAGAGCTTTCGTGAACTCACCCTTACAAGCCACTTGACAAACTTAACCAACCAGCAGTACTCTTTGCATGGTAGAGGAATGGGTGCACACAGGCCTCCGCATATTACCTTAGGTGTGTGGTATAAGGGCTGTACAGCGCACACCTGCTCCTCCACCAGTCTAAGAGGATAGCCAGCCAGGTAAATGTGTCTGCTGGCAAATATGTGTATCGTACAGGTGATGGACCCAAGACTGAACTTGTGCGTGGCTGCGGCTACCTGATACAGTAAATGTATACTTGGTGGCAGACCTGGGCATACCTAGGTATAATGCGTGAAATAACCTGTCTGCTGCTTCCTTTAGTCCTCACTGAACTGCCCTTATTCAGATGCTAACGGAGCTGTCTCTGGTGTTGCTTCCAGCTCCTTCGGATGACAATTGCAAAACAAAGACTTGGTGACGAGGAAGTTGGGGCACGCCGCTTTGCGCCACATGAGCGTGAAGACCTTGTCCAGCAGCTGGAGAAAGCACGAGAGCAAGTACGTAAACAGCGCATATGGCTGGTGGTCGTACATCCTGATACTTCCATTGCATATGAGTCCCTCTGGAGCGCTTTGTAGGGCAGATCTCAGGAGGAAGAACGTTAAGAGAAGCTCTGCTCCATCAGACCACTTGGTCCAGCATCCTGTTTCTCAGGCGTGCAGTCAAGGCAATTTTTTACTGTGGACTTCATGGTCTTATGGGGGCCTCCCTCTTTCAGTGGCAATGTGCATTACTTCACTTGCTTCAAAATGTGATAAGCCAGCCCTGCTGTGGTAGGGGCTGTCACTGCTCATTTTGCTGAGATGGACCCTGGGCCTCTGCCCCAAAGTCCTTCCCTGACAACATAACTGCCTGCAATGGCCAATCAGTTGCCGCCAGGAAGCCCAGAAGCATGGCATGAACGCAGGATCCATCCCTGTCATTCCTGCTCAGCACCTGGTGTTCTGTGGCATATTCTGCCTCTGAACAAAAGAGGTTCCGTATAGCTACCATTACTAGACGCCTCGGGCAGCCTTATCTAAGCTTGCTAGCTTATCTGCCTATGCTAGTAGCTGTCATTACATCTTGTGGCAGTGAATGCCATAAATTAATGAATTGTGTTGTGTGAAGAGGTCCTTCCTCTTGGGCTGGCATGCAGTTTTGATAGGAAAAGGGGTGCATGGGGGAGTTGCACTGCATTTTCCCCCCATCTGTGAGTTGCCAGTGTATTTCTCTCACCTCAGCCAGGCTGCAGCACTGGAACTGAGCATGGCTGGCAGAAAAGTGCTTTGCATGAGTGGCTTTAGAGAGTTGGTTAGGGAATGTGTTCTGAACTTCTCTCCTGTGTACCCCTTTTCTCTCAAATTGGGTTCCCCCACCCCACTTTTGACATGATTGCAAGATCTGTGTTTAAATACATGGCTTTGCCACTGCTGTATCTAGTTTGGTCCTAAATTGCACTGCAATCGATGGGACATGTCTGAGCAACTTTGTTTTGCAGTGTTGGCTGTAAGAAGAGATGCAATTCAGCTATTATTTTCTCTTAAAAAACAACAACACACCTTTGTCTGCAGAAGTGATTTTGTACATAGGTTAATATAATCTTCGGTAGAGTACAGTAATGCTTTTGAGTTTGGCTTTCTTGTCAGATTGAGACTCTGCAACATGATCTTCAAGCAGCGTTGGATGAGCTCCAAGATGTAAAAGAGGAGCGCTCTTTTTACCACGATAAATCTGACAGATTAAACCAAGAGCTTAACCATGTTCTCGGGGGACACGTTAACCGCATTATTGATGTAGATGCCCTTTGTATGGAGAACAAGTGAGTTTGTTTAGAAATTACTTCTCATGAGAATGGGCTGCATATAATGGTCACCACTAACATTGCGCAGTTCAGATTTTTAGTTAAAAAGCAATAAAATACTCCCAGGGACTTTGAGGCCACGTCTTTGCTACAAATATAGACTAGCTTGGTTTCTGCACTCAGTTATTTAAAAACCTGTCAGTTTAAGACCTGAGTTAAGCCTATCTCATGTTGACTCAAGCTCCACAAAGCCAGGAAATTGGAAGCTAAGGCTGAAGCCTTAACCGACACACCCTATGATCAATGATGATGCGGTGCAGTGTCACAAATCGTGCTTGCGTATAACTTACCCTCCATTTACCCACACAGATGGGGAGGATGGAGAGCCTCAGTCTAGCAAAGATGCCCTACATGGTTTCTGTATTGCCTTATGAAGCATCTGAGCTTTACGGCTAAAGGGATCCTCCATACAGTATATGCCTATTTGTTGCTCACATCAGTAGCTGGCAGGAGGGGTTAAACAGTGGCAGTGGCGGCTCTCTCCTTTCACCCTTCACCATCCTTACACTGGCTCAACACAGAGGATGTTTTTGTATGACCCTACAGTAAGGTTGAAAGACATGAGAGTTCAAGTTTCATATTCTGGATTTGGAACTGCAACATAACGAATGAGAGAAAAATGTTCATTCACTGCCACATTGAGATTTCCACCTGCAGGAGCTTGAGCCAACATGAGATAGCCTTAACTCTCGTCTTAAACCAGCACGTATTTTGATCATTGAATTTCCCTCAAAGGGAATCTACCCACCGCACTTAAGATTCTTGAACACCTAAGTTGGGCTAGATTCTCACAACCACCTGAAACAGTATACATAGTGTGAACACATGTTCAGTGTAATGTGTGTGAATATCCCTAGTGTGAATCCCAGTACCTACATATATTTCCCCCCACACACAGAAACAAATAGCAGGGCAGGGATCAGGGCCCTTGCACCGTATTTCTGCCTTCAGAAAGCTAGCAGAATGGCCCCAATACCCATATTTCGTTTTTCCATCAAATAGAAATGAAGAAATATGTTGCATTTCTGCTTTGAGAAAGATAGTGTGAAGCCCTGATCCTTCTGCTTCCCCCTTCCTGTGCAAGCAGAGCTCCCCCACCCAATTTCCTGAGGGTCAAACTACATATTCCTTTAAAAATGCAGCTAGTAGCTATGTATTTTTTCTGCTTTTACTCTAAATTACGTGCAGGGGACCCAATATGGATGGCACCATAGGTTGGGGGCAGGCAGGCTTTAACCCTTTGTGCCCCTTTCACTGTGGTCCCAATCTGGATCAGCACCTTGTGCATGCGATTTATATTCCAACAGGATCACCTTTTGGCAATGGAAATTGCAGGTGTGGGTCCCCTGATCTGGATTGGAACCACAGCAGGGGGCAAAGGGGTAAAGCCCCGTAATTCCTCCCCTGACAATCTGTGTAGCAACGTGTAGTTTGATCCTGAGAGGGATATTCATTTGCATGTTAGCCCTATTCAGATGTCATAAATTCGACTAGATCAAACACATGATGAGGGGGAGAGTGCTAGTCCCTCTCCCCTCCTCGCAAGTTTCTACTCGTGGAGGGTGACTTTCTGAAGAGGAGAGGCTCCTCCATCTCTCCATGAGACTTTGAACACTGGTAGATTTTGAGCACTGCAAAATGCGGGCTGGAGGTTCCCCAGTCCTGGGCTAACGTACTGGGCCAAGTAATTAGGCTGTTTTTTCTGAGTTTTCTCTGAAACTCTTGGAAACCCTTAGGTGTTTTACTGAGAATTTTATGTGTTTATTACGTTTTAATCTCACCTTTCTTCAAAGGAAAACATGTATATCCCTCCACCCCCTGGTTTATCCTCACAATAACCCCTTGAGTCAGGACAGGCTGAGGGATGGTAATTGGCCCAGGGTTACCCAGTGTGCTTCATGGCTGAGTGGGATTATGAATCCAGTCCTCCTCAATCCTAGCCCAACACTCTAACCAGTGCACCCCATTATTTCTCCAAGAAAAATCAGAATGTTAGTGAGAAGTCTGCTCATCTCCCCCCACCCCCCAATACACACACACACCATTTCCAAGCAAACGTAACCTTTGCAAGAGGGTGAACAGAGAGCTTGGGGCAGTGGACACACTGCAAGATGCTTAGGAGCATCCATGCCTTAAGGATGAAACCTAGGAGGACTCTGCCAGACAGCCCTCCCTGCTGCCTCTTCCCTCTGCTCCTTCGCAAGAGTACATTTCCTTAAGCTGGTGGCAAGCCCATTAAGAGCTGTGCCTGAACTTCGGTACATTTGTGGATTCAGTTCATCGTGGGCTTAGGGTGGGCTGGGGTGAATTCTTGAATTTACCATTACAAGCCGAGGCCCCCATTCCAAACATCAGATGCACTATCTCTGTATTGCACTCTATCATGAAGCTTGTGACCCCTTTTGTAATGCTATTATGGATAATAAAAGGCATAGAGTAATACATTGCAATCTGTCTTCTGACTTTCCAGATACCTTCATGAGCGATTAAAGCAAATTCAGGAAGAGGTCAACATTCTCAAATCGAATATTGTGAAGTATAAGGTAAATTTTGTTTTTGAACGTCATATGCTATGGGTTGGATCCAGATTTATGCTGGATCAATTGTGCTGACCGAAGTGAGCATTCCTGCCCTCTCCTTCCCACGGTAGTCCCTTTAGCCCCCTGAAAATGCTACACAGAGAGTCAGAAGGCCATGCTGAATGGGATGAGCTGTGGTAGCATTTTCAGGAAGCAGAGGAACCTTCCTGGAGCAGAGCCCTATCTCTCACAGAGGGTTGCTCCCTCTTGCAGAAGGCAGATCCTGGATCCAACCCTGTATGTTTCACATTTACATTTGCAATGTAGACTTGCATTTGTTTTCCATCTTGCTGCTCATTCAAAGATTTGATTTGAAGGTAGATTAATTCTTTCACAAAAATAGTAAAGGGCCGCTACTACTTCTCCATGGTTATAAAATGCAATTGGGTTATTTTAGCACCTGGGTAATTGATCTATTTTATTTTACATAATTTTGGGCAGTTCTTGAACATCATATGTTCTGCTAGCACTGGAAAAATTATTCAATTACTTATAACTTAATTATGCATTATTTTCCTGTTAGAAAAGATAGGTTTCAGTTAGCATGGTCCCTTGCGGGAATGCATTTGCTGTGGAAGAAATTACTCTAAATGATTCCTGTACACCTCTTGAATCAGCCAAATTATAGAATTATGGATCTGGAAGAGGTCTTAGAGGTCATCTAGTTCAACCTCCTGTTCCATGCAGGATCTGCAATGCAGGATGCAACTATAGCACCCCTGACAGATGGCCGTCCAGCTTCTGCTTAAATACTTGCTGTGAAGGAGAGCCCACCACCTTGTGAGGCATATATTTTAAGATTATTCTCGCCAACAATAAATGTTTAGTTGAAAGCAACTCTTCATATCCATTAAGTATTCTGAAAATGACAGCTTCATGATCATATAGTGTGATATTTTTATTTTAAAACACAGGCATAATGTTCTGGGATGTTCTGCACAAACCCTATTTACATTAATAGGACCTGCACAAGTGTGATCCTATTCACACATGTGGGCTGGATGCACCCGATCTCGTCTGTTCTCAGGAGCTAAGCAGGGCCAGCCCTGGTTAGCAGTTGGATGGGAGACCGCCTGGGAATCAGGCTTCCTGCACTGAGCGGGGATTGGACTCGATGGTCTTATAGGCCCCTTCCATCCCTATGATTCTATGATTCAATGTGTGGTGAAATAGGTGTCTATATCCTGTTCTGCCAAATGGTGAGGAAACTTTTACTGCTCCTCTGCTTTGATAGATTTCTGAACTCCTCCCCTGCATAACCCTTTTTTCTCCTTAAATTCACTGGTAAAATTCTCTTCCACTTGGCAGATCTTTCCAGACAGCAGACATATTGTGTGACACATTACTTCCTGCATATTCAGTCAAGTTGTTTTTACAGATTTAGGCATTTAGACAAACTGGAGGACCAAAAGCTGATTTCCTAACTTCTCAGTCTAATCAAAAATTTCATCAACTTTTTCTTCCCATAACGTTTTTTTTTTTTTGGTTTTGGTTTTTTTTAAAAGAAATTTACTATTTCTTGATTGGGTTTTGTTTATTTGTTTAGAATGCTCTAGAAAGAAGGAAAAATTCCAAGACTCATAGTAAGTCAAATAGCAGTGCACTAACTGGAGTCCTTTCTGCAAAGCAAGGTACTGCACAGATTTTTGTCTTAATGTTTCCCTCCTGAAACTGACAACTATGATTCTTTTTCAGTAAAAACAGCAAAGATGTTGTTCCCAGAAGGAACAGACTGTTAGTACGATCCCCTCATTGGGCCCAGAAATCAGGGTGGAACTAGACATTACAAGAGACCACAGAGGTGCTGCTGCTCCATGTCTCTTTCTTCTCCCTTTCTAGCGATGGCCAGTATAAGACAACATACGATATGATTTCATCATGCTGTTTATTTCCCCATGCCTGCATCACATCATGGAATGAACATGTTGTCTCATATTGACCAGGTTTGCACAGAAGGAGAATCCAAAGTATGGTTTGAGTATGGGTTGTCACTGAATCGTGAGTTGTTGAATCGTCAGTTTTCGTTATATGTGAACCCTGCACTGTAGTTTAACTATGGGTTGTTAACCATGAACAACCTAGGAAGAGGAACGATGGTTTGTTCCTGGGTTATAAACTCTGGGTTGTTTGTGGTTAACAACCCATAATTAAACCATAGTGTAGGGTTCACATGTAACAACAACCCACACTTCAACAACAACCCATGATTCAATGACAATCCATATTCAACCCATACTCAACCCATACAACGTTTATCTTCAGCATTACCAAGAGAACTTCGGTGTCTTTTATAAGAACTAGTTCTGCTGTCTGATGGGGGCAGATTGTTTTGTCACTACTCTTCCAAATGTTTGCTTTGCCCTCACTAGAGGCATCTTAAAAGAAAATGGCTGAGGTGACAAACAGCAGAGGAGAGGGTCCCCCAGCTGACAAGAAATCCACAGATTGAGTCAATGGTTCCCGTAACATCTGAATAAAGTATTGTAATACTGAAACAAGACAATATAAATGTTACAATAACGTATGGAAACCTGTAAAATGCCATCTACTGTAGCCAAGTATATTTGGCTACAGTGTATGAAAGTTTACATATTTTCCATGCATTATTGTAACATTTGTATTATCATTTTTCAATATTCCAATACTTTATTCATATGTTATAGGTTCCATTGACTCAGTCTGTGGTTTTCTCTTCTGTGTTTTCTGTTGGCACCAAGCTTGGAGTAATCTTTGGGCTCTGAAATAATATATAACTTACACTGATGATGTCTTACATTTGTAAAGAAGTGTTGGAAAACTAATTATTCATGTGTGCCCAAAATACTGCAATAACTTGCCTGTAGATAACATTTATGCATATGCTATTCAAATACAAGTCTTATTTTTTAATGGAATATGCATAAATGAGATCTCAGTATTTCAGTATTGTGTGTGTGTGTGTGTGTGTGTGTGAAGTATTAATCTTTGTTTTGGGGTATGTATTATTGTTAATTTTATCCTTTTTAAAATATCAATAAAAATCATATATATACGTATATATATATATATATATACACACAAAATTACAACCTGCACCCTGAACTAGTTGTCCTGTGCTCCCATTTGCTTTGAAAAGAGGCTTCTATGCATGCATGAACACCATCCCCTGAATAATAAGGTTCACCAGCCTTATGAACACTTGTCTGGTCAAGAGGTGCTGCTTAGGCTGCCCACATGCAGCCTGATCACATGGGCCAAAAATGCAACTTACCCAAAGCAGCATGGGAACATCTGTGGAGACAGTGGCAACTGTGTTGCTCTGTGTAAATGGGCTCTGGAGTCTCTCCAAGGCTGTAAAAGTATCTACACCTCTACAAAGCTCTTCTTCCCATAGTAAAGGGGACAAAGATGGCCTCACCAGCCCTCTCACAGAAACTGCATGTAGTGGAAACAATGGAGAACCTAAAGAGTAACCATTTCTTTGGGATCATACATCATGTTTCTGATTGTGGTGGATCCTGGGATAGCTGTAATATGAACATGACTTGATTTTTTCCTCAGATGTCAATTGATTTATCAGTTCCAAACATGAATCTAAGTTTGGTTGTTTTTCCTTTGCTTCAAATGCTTCTAGTCCAAGAGCTCTTATCAGAAGATCATGGATGTAGCTTACCAGCCACACCACAGTCCATTTCTGATCTTAAATCTTTGGCTACTGCTTTACTAGAGACAATCCATGAGAAAAACATGGTCATTCAGCATCAAAGGCAAACTAACAAGTAGGTACTTTCATTAGCAGTTAGACAAAAATCTGTTTTTTAATTTATCTGATTTCAAGCAGCTTGAAATCTGTTCTATGTCTCATTTTAAGCGGGAGCCTTAAATAGAGAAAAACCCATGCAGTGCGTGTGTGTGTGTCCCCGGTCTATTTCTAGACCGTGTCACTTTTGCATGTGTTTTGCATGTCCATTCCATCCCATTTCTGCATTAATCTGCAATGTTAAAAAAATGTTTTTAAAATAGTAGTTTAAATGCATTTTAAATAGTATTTTAATAGCATTTTCTCTCAAAATAAGTATTTCTAAACAAACTTTCTCTCAAACTTGAATGTTTGAGAGAACAAAATGTTAAATACATTTTGATATGTGTTTTGAGTCAAGAACTGCATCAGAACATTCAGGAAGTGCAAAAGCCCATGGAGAACTAAGTTCCGATTGACACATTAGTGGGGGAGGTGTGGATTATGTCAGTTCATATTGGAATCCACAGAGATCGAATTCCTCACAAATGCCTAATTACAGCTACTAGGAAATGCATTTTCAAATTAACTCATTGTTATAATACTAAGTCAACCTGACAGTATTTCTAGGGACAGCGGAATGTTTGCTACAAAAGACTGACCTTGTCAAGTAAAGAAAATATTTAAATTCAGCCCTCAATTCAAAATTATTTTTTAAATATTGAAGTTCTTTAATTCTGCTACTTTGGATTTTGTCATATGAACGTACAAAGTTACCTTATGCCTTGGTCCATGTAGCGTAGCACTGTCTACACTGACAGTAACTCAGCCCCGAGATCCTTCTTTAACTGGAGAGACACCAAGAATTAAACCTGGACCATCTACATATGCCTACTCCCCCATTGAAAAAGCATTGGCCTTTTTGCATTTCTACCATGATCCCATTGCAATAAAATTATCATATTCTTAATTTCTCAAATTATTAAACTACATAATCTAAATCTGGCTCCAGTGGCTGAACAGAAAAGTCTTGTTGAACTCCTAAAATCTCACAAACTTGAAGACTAATCAGAAGAACCTGCTGCTTTTAGCACCAAAAGGAAAAGTCAGTATTTATTTACTGCATTTTTATCCTGCTTTTCAGACAAGTATTGTCTCCCAAAGAGGTTCACATTAATAAAAAAAATGAAACAGGCCCTGCCATCAGGCTTACAACAAAAAGACAGGACACACAAAGGAAGGGAAATGGGGGGCAGGGGAAGAAGAGGAGGGAGATCAGTATTTCAGGGCCAGAGCAAAGTGGTGAACTATAAGTAAACACTGAAATACTAATTGATCTGTGTTTTTATATCTATGGAGTTGGTGATTCTGGCATCATAACTGTGCTGTGTATGTGCATGCATAGAGTGGAGAGTGAGAAACTGACATTATTTGAAAAAACACGCGATCTCTCTGTTTTCATGGTGTACACTAGCCAGTGCTGAATCTACTGATTCTTTCTTTTCAGTTTCTCCACAATATACCATTTCTTCTTTGCAGCTATTGTGAAAATCCTGGGATGGTCCACAAAATGTATCATTGTCAGGGTGGAAACTGAGCCAATAGAGCTCCAGAGCAGTTCTGATTCTGAGGAGGAACAGCAATCCATGGGAGAGGAGCTCGCTCATCTCTCACAAGCACACCAGCTGGCAGAGATTCCTCCTGCCAGAATTCCTGGGATAGATAGTGACCCTGGCAGTGAGAGAGCGCTGGAGGGGGGCTTGCTGGACGCTTGGCGCAGATGTAGGGAACGATGACAGATGGAGGGCGTGGAAAGGAGGCGTAGCGCTCGTTTGGTGTGCAAACAACGGTCACGTCCTGAGGACCCAAGGGAAAGAGGGAGGATCTCTCCCTAGCCCATAAGTTCAGGGTCTTCCCGTGGTTCTCCTTCAAACGGGGACCAACTGCCTTACCTGGAGCTTAGGCTACTCTGCTATCTTTCCCCAGTGCTGTTCCTTGCTTTGTTGCTAGTGATTAGTATCTGAAAGAGTCATAAAGGAATAAAGTCTCGGAAAGAATTCCTCGTTGTCTGTGTCCTGAGTTGGCTATTGGTGGGGACTGCAAGAGGCAGCTAGGGCGCTCCTGACAGCTTGGTCCCCGTTCTTCTTTTTTTTTCTTTCTGCTCCTACTGCCTCTGGAGGCTGCCATGGACTCGGCGGTACAAGCTCTTGCGCAAGAGAACCAGGTTCTTCGTGATCAAGTGGCTCAACTGACAACTGCCATACAGAGTCTGAAAGCTGCGGTTCAACCCCCACCACCTCCGATTCCCCCCCACCGCAAGTGCCCGGTGGCTCTGCCAGAGAAGTTTTCTGGTGAGAAAGGACTTTTTCAGATTTTCTGGGCCCAATCAGAGCTGTACATGTGCCTACGACCTGAGGATTTCCTGACAGAACAGGTTCGTGTGGGCTTCATCATTAACCTACTTTCAGGTGTGGCAGCTAAATGGGCTTCGGGACTTCTTCTTGCTAATGACCCTCTGCTCCGGGACTATCAAGCGTTCATGACAGCGATGGCCAGTTTTTTCGGTGACCCCCTGCGCACGCAGATGGCTTCTCGGGAGATTCGTTGCCTCAGGCAGGACAAGGACTCAGTTTCCAGCTACACGACAACTTTTCTCTTGCTGATGCAGGATTTACAATGGAATGATGCCGCGCTGGTGGCTCAGTTTTTGGACGGTTTGAACAATGAGATCTTGGATGAGTTGGCACGCACACCTAGCCCGCCTACTTTGGAGGACCTCGTCCAGACCTGCCTCCAGATAGATAGTCAACTGGAGGGGCGCCGGCAGACCCGGCGAGGTGCCGGGGGCCGAGATTTCCCTCCTCCCATTCCTGCATGTTTCCTGCCCCCTCCCCCACCCCCTGCCCCTGCGGTGGGGGCGGAGGAGACCCAGATGCAGCTGGGAGCTACCCGAGCCCCACTGCCACCGGAGAAACTAGAGCGGTAGCACGCGGAGCGCTGATGCTTTCAGTGTGGAAAGCTGGGACATTTCGCCAAGACCTGCCATGCTAGACCTGCAGCCCCACTGCCTCCCCCTCCTCTTCTTCCTTCCCCTCCTCCTCGTCCTCAGGCCTGACTAGGCTGCCCCCCAAGCCTGTTGGGGGTCTCCAGTGTGGGGGTCAGTTCCCCACCAGGTGGGTGCCTTCCGCAACCCCCCCACCCTCCCATCTGCTATTGCATGTTCACCTCCGCTCCACCCAGTGTGGTGGGGTGGAGGCCCTGGCTTTAGTGGACTCCGGGCCTACGACCAGTTTCATGGATGAAACATTTGCTCTCTTCCACAAGATTCCTACCCTGCCTCTTCCTGCCCCCTTGGCAGTGGAGACCATTGATGGGCATCCTCTTTCTTCTGGCACGGTGACCCGGATTACAGCTCCACTCACTCTGCGCGCCCAGTCCCACGTTGAGCAGATTCCGTTTCACTTGGCCAAGGTTCCCCAATACCCAATCATGCTGGGTGTTTCCTGGCTCTCTAAGCATAATCCTCAGGTTTCTTGGGGACTTCAGCAAGTGGAGTTTGCATCTCCCTACTGCCGGGAGCATTGTCTCCCGACCAAGGCACCAGTCCCAGTCCAGGCCTTAACCCTTTCCTCCCCCTCCTTGTCTGCTTCTGGCAGTTCTTCAGCTACCGTGATCCTCTCAGAGAAGTATGCGGCTTTTCGGGATGTTTTCAACAAGAAGGAGGCCGACCAGCTCCCCCCCCCCCACTTTTGGCTGTGCCATTAACCTCATTCCTGGGGCGACCATCCCCGCTGGCCGGCTGTATTCGATGTTGGAGCCGGAACTTCGAGCTCTGCAGGAGTTTTTGGACACAAACCTCAGACGTGGCTTCATTTGCCTCTCCTCCTCCCCCACCTGTGCCCCTACCATATTTGTGCGCAAAAAATCGGGAGAACTCTGCCCGGTGCACAATTTCAGAGTATTGAATTTGGTCTCAATCCCCGACTAGTACCCCCTCCCCCTCATACCAGAGATGCTGGAGCGCCTGGGGCAAACCAAGATTTTCACAAAGTTGGACCTGCGTGGTGCCTACAATCTGATTCGCATCCGGGAGGGGGATGAGTGGAAGACCTGTTTCGGCACCCGGTACAGAGCATATGAATACCTAGTGATGCCATTTGGGCTTGCCTGCGCCCCACCCCCCACGTTTTTGCGTTTTATGAATACCATCTTCTGGGACTATTTGGACACTTTCCTCATTGTGTATCTTGATGATTTACTTACATTTTCTGAGAACCCCCACACCCATCAGCACCATGTCTCTACCGTCCTCCAGCGCCTCCGCGAGCACCATCTTTATGCCAAGCTGGAGAAATGTGCGTTTGACCTAACCTCTTTGGACTATCTCAGCTACATTATCTCAGCTGACGGTATCAGGATGGATCCTGCAAAGGTCCAGGCTGTCCTCTCCTGGCAGGTTCCATCCTCCAAGAAGGACTTGCAGCGTTTTCTGGGGTTTGCTAATTTTTACAGAAAGTTCCTGCCCAGCTTTGCTCAGCTGACATCTCCTCTCACGGACCTCCTTAAGGGCAGGAAATCTCCTTTTCATTGGACGGCATCTGCCCAATAGGCTTTCGAGGAACTTAAGAAGCTTTTTAGTTCTGAGTCGATCCCGTTACATCCCGACCCAAGGAAGCCTTTTGTAGTGCAAACTGATGCCTCTGACTTTGCGGTGGGGGCAGTGCTTTTTCAGCCAGATCAGGCGGGCGGCTGGTTGCAACCCTGCGCCTACCACTCCAGGAAGCTGAACATGTCTGAGAGGAATTATACCATCTGGGAGAAGGAACTGTTGGCCATCAAGTCCGCTTTGAAGACCTGGCGTCATCTTCTGGAGGGGGCACAGCACCCAGTCGAAGTTAGAACCGACCATTGCAACCTGGAACATCTTCAGACAGCCCATGCCTTAAACCAGCGGCAGATTAGGTGGTCGCTTTTTTTTCCTGGTTCCACCTTAAAATTTGCCATGTGAAGGCCTCCGACAACCTACAAGCAGCTGCTCTTTCTAGTAAGCCAGACCTCCAGCCAGGGGGTGAGGGAAATCCCCCCCCCTCTGATTCTTCCCCCACAGAGCCTGGCGGCAGCTGTGGTACCTCACTCTTGGGAGAAACTTATTCACTCAGAACAGGCTCAGGATGCTTTTGTCCACATAAAGGTGGAGGAATTGGGGCTAGCCTCTGGCCTCCCCCACTCTACCCCCTTCTCTTTGCGAGGTGGCCTGCTTTACCATTCCAGCCAGGTCTATGTGCCTTCTAGACCCCTCCGTGAGAAGGTCCTCCATCAGTGCCACAACTCCCCCACCACTGGGCATTTTGGCTTCGCCAAGACCCTGCACAGAGTGACGTGGGATTTTTGGTGGCCTCGTATGTGTCAGGACGTCAAGACCTATGTCACCTCCTGCCCAACCTGCCAGCGGGCGAAGGCCCCCTTAGGCAAGCCCACAGGCTTGCTTCACCCACTGCCTACCCCCTCAGGACCTTGAAAACTGCTCTCCCTTGACTTCATCACTGACTTGCCTTGCTCACACGGTAAGACCACCATTCTGGTGGTGGTGGATTTGTTTTCTAAGATGGTCCATTTCATCCCCTGCTCTGAGTTTCCCACAGCCAGGGAGACGGCGGAGCTTTTTTTGGCGCATGTTCTCTGGCTCCACAGATGGCCTGAGGGTCTCATTTTGGATAGGGGGGCCCAATTCACTGCCCATTTCTGGAGGGAGCTACTTGGGCTTCTCCATGTGACGCTCCGTCTTTCCTCCACCCACCATCCACAGACGGACAGTCAGATCGAGCGCACCAATGCAACTCTGGAGCAATATTTGTGCTGTTATGTCAATTACCAGCAAGATGCCTGGTTTTCCTTGCTGCCTCTCGCAGAATTTGCTTATAACAATGCCTGCCATGCTTCCACCCGGCAAACTCAATTTTTTGCCAATTTTGGTTACCACCCCAAGGCATTCCCGTCCACCCTAGTTCCCCCTTTGGTGCTGGCAGTCCATGACTTTTTAGAGGAGTTGCGAGCAGTATACCACCTCTTATGGGACTCCCTCGAGCAAGCCAAGACAGCCTACAAGGCCTCTGCGGACCGGCGGCGCCAGCTGGGTCCGTCTCTGCAACTGGGGGGCAGGATTTGGTTGTCCACCCAATACCTCCCCTCTCACTCGCCCGCAAGGAAGCTCGTGCCTCACCGCATGGGGCCTTTCCAGATTACGGCCCAGATTAACCCTGTTGCTTTTCACCTGGCTCTCCCCCCCTCCATGAAGATCCATCCTGTTTTTCATCGGTCCTTGCTGTCCCCCCTGGTTTCTGATGACCCTCATCGCTCGGCTGGCTCCCCCCACCACCAGTGCTGGTGGAGGGGGAGGAGGAGTTTGAGGTCATGGAGATTCTGGATTCCCACCTTTCTCGCAGCCGCCTGCAATATCTGGTGGACTGGAAGGGGTACGGGCCAGATGAGCGATCCTGGGAACCCGCAGAAAATGTGCATGCTCCATTGCTGCTGAGGCACTTCCACCAGCTGTACCCCCACAAACCCGGGGCCCCAGGGGAGGAGCACGAGGGGGGCCTCATGGGAGCAGGGATGATGTTAGGGTGGAAACTGAGCCAACAGAGCTCCAGAGCAGTTCTGATTCTGAGGAGGAACAGCAGTCCATGGGAGAGGAGCTCGCTCATCTCTCACAAGCACACCAGCTGGCAGAGATTCCTCCTGCCAGCATTCCTGGGATAGATAGTGACCCTGGCAGTGAGAGAGCGCTGGAGGGGGGCTTGCTGGCCGCTTGGCGCAGATGCAGGGAACGATGACAGATGGAGGGCGTGGAAAGGAGGCGTAGCGCTCGTTTGGTGTGCAAACAACGGTCGCGTCCTGAGGACCCAAGGGAAAGAGGGAGGATCTCTCCCTAGCCCATACGTTCAGGGTCTTCCCGTGGTTCTCCTTCAAACGGGGACCAACTGCCTTACCTGGAGCTTAGGCTACTCTGCTATCTTTCCCCAGTGCTGTTCCTTGCTTTGTTGCTAGTGATTAGTATCTGAAAGAGTCATAAAGTAATAAAGGAATAAAGTCTCGGAAAGAATTCCTCGTCGTCTCTGTCCTGAGTTGGCTATTGGTGGGGACTGCAAGAGGCAGCTAGGGCGCTCCTGACAATCATACTCTTCACAGTCATTTTAAATATTCCTCTTTCTCATACTTTTTCTGGTTTAACCAATGGCCAATGCCTCCTTTTTCTCAGCTTTGATACTTCTTCCTCCACCCCTCTTGATGTATGGCTTTACTTTACAAGTTGTCCTACTCATCCGTCCTCCATGAATCTCTTGCCTAGAGCGCCCTCTTTGATGTTATGGAGCCTGAGTGGCTCCATGGTTTTCTGCAGAGCTCTGGGTGATGAGACAGGCTGCACGAAGTCTTGAGCACTTTTGGCATAGGACTCCTGTGAGGATGACTGAACATGCGTGAGAGCACATAATTGTGCCTACTGTGTGACAGTGAAGTCAGCGAAGAAGGCTTACATCGCTGACTCCATTGTGTCCTCAGGTCCACAATGTGTCCAGTGGAGCTTTTTCAAGTGGAATGAGGCTTAGTGTCATCTGCCCTAACAAATAGTATGTTGATACCCTCAGGGGCCCACTGTGATGAATTTGCAAGGACTTTGAGGACAAAATTGCTTGTCTTTGTAGTGATCTGAACACCAATGTTGAGATAGCTCCTGTTGAGGTGTCCAGTACACCAACTTACCCAATTTTGTGGGATGCGTTGATGAGGCCTGATGATAAGGACAAGGCGCTTGCAGTGATTGGCCAACCACATACCCCCTTGACCCTTGCCCATCTTGGTTTATTATGTCCAGCTGGGGCGGTCTGATGGGGTGAGTCCAGGGAGTGGTGAGTGCACCTTTACATGAGGGAATGGTTCCAGTTGCTGTTAAAGAGGCGATGGTGCGACCACTCCTGAAAAAGCCCTCCCTCAACCCATAGATCTATGATGACTACCACCCGGTTACAGATATCCTTTTTTGGGCAAGGTGCTCGTGGGGGTGGCACAGGTGCAGAGGCTCTTGGAGGATGCAGAGTATTTGGACCCATTTCAGTCTGGATTCAGACTGGTTTTGGGATGGAATCAGCGTTGGTTACCCTGATGGACAACTGTTATTGGGAGAGGGACAGGGGGAGTGCAACCCTGTTGCTTCTCCTTGATCTCTTAGTGGATTTTTATACCATTGACCATGGTATTCTCTGGCTCTGTGAGGTTGGGTTAGAGGGCACTGTGTTGCATTGGTTCTGTTCCTGCCTGTGGGGTCAGTTCCAGAGAGTGGCATTGGGGGATTTTGTCTTGCCTCCCTGTCAATTGTGCCACAGGGCATCACCCTGCCACCAGTGCTTTTTAACATCTACTTGAAGCCATTGCATGTGGGCCTCGGGATTTGGAGCAAGGGGTCATCAATGTGCAGATGAGACCCAGCTCTGTTTCTCTGTTACATCTCCATCAGGTGTGGCCATACACAACCAGGACTGATGCTTGGATGCAGTGATGGGCTGGATGAGGGCTAACCAATTTAAACCAAATCCTGATAAGACAGAGACCCTGTGGGTGGTTCCTAGGTCTGGGAGTTGAGTAATTTGCAGGTCCTGGATTGAGTTGTACTTCCCTACTGGGGCAGGGACATAATCTGGGGATGCTCTTGGATTCATTCTGTCACTTGAGGCCCAAGTAGCCTCAGTGACAAAGAGTGTCTGTTACCAGCTTAAGCTGGTAAGACAGCTGCAACTGTTCCTGGACACAGATAGCATGGCCACAGTGATCTATGCACTGGTAACCTCAAGACTGGACTATTGTAATGCACTCTATGTCGGGCTGCCCTTGAGATTAGTTTGAAATCTACAGCTAGTGCAGAATGTGGCAGCTAGGTTGCTCAGCGGAGCTTCTTATCACACATATATGACTCCTGTGCTGAAAGCTCTGCACTGGCTGCTGATTAGCAACCGAGCCATGTTCAAGGTGCTAGTGCTGGTTTATAAAGCCACATAATTGTGCCTACTGTGTGACAGTGAAGTCAGCGAAGAAAGCTTACATCGCTGACTCCATTGTGTCCTCAGGTAGCTGTCCAGTGGAGCTTTTTCAAGTGGAATGAGGCTTAGTGTCATCTGCCCCAACAAGTAGTATGTTGATACCTTCAGGGGCCCACTGTGACGAATTTGCAAGGCACTTTGAGGACAAAATTGCTTGTCTTCTCAGGATCAGGTTATCTGAGAGACTGCCCTCTTTTGTAGAGGCTTCCGTGGTCTTTATGTTCTGAGGTGGAGGGCTTGCTGACCATACCGTGGCCTGCTGAAGCTCATCTGGCTATGGTGCGGAGGAGGGTCTTTCAACTGTGGTGCCGACCATGTGGAATAATCTCCCCATTGAGGACAGGCGGGCTTCTAGTGTTAGTGTTTCCACCAACAACTGAAGACACACTTGTTTGGCCAGGCATTTTCTTAACCGTTAATATTGTCAGCTACCCCTAGTTATTTTAATTGAAATGTTATTGTTTTTATCCTTTTTTTGTTTTAATGATTGGTTTTATTGTATTTGATAATGTTTTGATATTGTAAACTGCTTTGGGATTTATTAATTTTTTAGTGAAAAATTGTATAGAATTTTAATTAATTAATTAAAGTGTCCGTTTTCCCTGCTGCCTCTCCCTTCTTCAGCTATAGATTCTGCTATCAGTTATGTGAATGTAAATTCCATAGGATTTGTGTACGCATTGGCTGGATGTGCCATGGCAAGGGTTCAGTGGATTTGAGGCAAATGTAGGGAAGGAATTCTGATTAATTATAATGATGCAATGGACCAATTCATGTACTCCGTAAATGTGGTGGGGAACAAGAGCAAGTCAGTTGAGCAAGCTCATGCACCCACTTCAAGGAAGGGTGGATTGGGTTGGCATGTAATTGGTAGTATCCTGTTGTGCCCATGTGCTCGTAGGACCCACCGCTTGCACAATGGGGCTTTCGTGGTTCTAAAAATAACCCGAAAGGAGCAGAAATGCTAATTTCCACTTGTTTTTAGGGTTATTTTTAGAAGCACCAAAGCCCCATCGCACAAGTGGTGGGTCCTGCAAGAACACTGGAACCAGTGCAGGCAGAGCTGCTCTGCTGGATGCTGCCCAATATATTTTACTTCAGCCTAGTCTCTAAAAAGTTGAAGACACATCTAAACCTGATGTGAAAAATCTATAACCCGAATTAATGTATACCATACATTTATAAATGTAAATAGATATAAAGTATGTCTGTAGTGGAATATATGTCATCCCTCGCAGAAAAGAACCTTAAATGGAATATATCCTTGTCATTTGTGTGTTTTCTTCTTTTTAAGTTCTCACTCATGAAATAGCGTATCCTCATTTCAGAATCCTAGGCAATCGTGTAGCAGAGTTGGAGAAAAAGTTGAGAACTTTAGAAGTCTCTGGTTTGTGGAGCCTCCCAGGTTAGTAAAAATTCATAGTAGTTCATAATTTTGGGGTGTCTGAACACAATGAGTTGGATCTAGACTTAGTCATATATACAGTAGACCTCACTGAATTCAAGGAGACAAATTAGTATAACTATGAGTAGGTCTGGATCCAACCTAATGAGAATTTTAAAACATACACTTCATAAGAAACAAAATGTACATTAGAAATACGTTGGTTTTCATTGTTTATTGTAAACCTTTTTGAGTCCCTATAAGAAAAGCAGTATGAAAATCTTTCTAATTAAAAATTATACTTTACTATTTTTTTACATATAACAAACAACTAGGGAATGGGTCTGAAATGGGATCATTTTTAAAGGTGATTTGACTACACAATCGGAGAGCCAATGTGGTGTAGTGATTAGAGTGCTGTTCTGGGACATGGGAGATCTGGGTTCTTGTCCCCTCTTGGCCATAAAGCTCACTGAGTGACTTTGAGCCAGTCACTGACTGTCAGCCTAACCTACCTCTCAGGGTTGTTGTGAGGATAAAAAAATGGAGAGGAGGAGAACCACGTAAGCTGCCTTGGGTTACTTGCAAGAGGAAAAAAGGCAGGATATATTTTTTTTAAAAAAAACATAAGTCACTTTTGAAAACTCCATGATATTGTCACGTATTAGCACTTGTTCATTTGTTCAAAAAAAATCATATGGTAAGAATTCAGGGTCTATAGCACTTTGCAGCGAGACTAGGATGGAATGGCATGATGGAATGCCACCCATGATTTATTTTTGTGGCTAGGCTATAACCCTTATCCCTGACGTGCTAGTTTTCCAAAGGCAGGAGTGTTTTTGACACAAAAGCATTGAAACTTGCAACCCCCTACCTATATTCTGTAGGGTTTTGTTGCAAGACAGCAGTGTCATGTGATTTTTCTGACCATCTAGATGAGCCTTAAGTGCCATGATACATGGGGGAATGAAAACTTAAATGATACTAAATCTGTTATAGCAATATATTTTTCAATGACTGAAAACCACAATTGGTTTCATTAATAAAAATTGTTTTCCCTCTATGCTGTATTATTATTTAGCTTAAATATACTCCTGAAACTGGGAAGGAATTCACTTTCCAAAATATGCCTTCTTGTTAGAATAGTGTTAACAGCTCAAACCTGTTATTGTAACTCTATTGCATCCAATTGTATTGCCATGAGCTCATTTCATATGTTGTTTCTCAAAGACCAGAACATGTTCTTTTGAAATACACCTTGTCTGAAAATTCGTAAAAATGTATTGGGGGTATCAAACTGCAAATATGTTTCTTTGGCAAGATTCTGTAAGTGGTTTTAGAATTCACAATTTTTTCCCTCACAATAGAAAAGAACATGGTAGTGGCAGGTATTTGATATTCAGCAGTATTTGATAATGTCACATTACATCCTCAGACATTCAAATGCAGATGGAACTTTGTAGTTTCTCCTTAACCCAAGCCAACCCTTTTCCGCCATACCAGTCCCACCCACAAGGTCTATGGGAATATTTGTACAAGGGTTGAGCCAACGGTGCGGTTCCTCTCTTCTCTCCACACATTGAGTATACACCTGGAGGCTAAGATAAGAACAGGGTTCCACTCTTTTGCCTTTCTGCCGTTCGGGTTTTGGAACTTCTTTTCCACTTACCTTTAGCCTTGCCCTAGTAGTTCAACTGACATCCAGACCTCCTGCCTCCAGCATAGCCATTTGCTTCCTCTCTGTTGTCTCTTGAAATGACACTGGTCAGGGGTCAGGATTTGAGGAAAGAGCATACAGTGATTCCTGTTTCTCCAGTCTGAAACCCTGCACATTGGAACAGCTGAAACGTTGCACAGCTTTCGATCACATGGGA
Organism: Heloderma suspectum; assembly: GCF_057233095.1. Taxonomy (NCBI): domain Eukaryota; kingdom Metazoa; phylum Chordata; class Lepidosauria; order Squamata; family Helodermatidae; genus Heloderma; species Heloderma suspectum. Next base: position 112,000,731 of record NC_139462.1, read on the forward strand.
GCTGTTACTCTCCCTTTCCACCTCACCTCGTTACTCTTGATCCTTCTCTTCATTGAGGCTCAGTTCACATGAGCAAAGACCAACAGAGGTGCACTGCAAAGCTGTGTGTGTTTACTCATAGGGTGTGTAAGAGAACTGTGTTCATTGGGGCTGGCTGGGCAGAAGCTAACGCTGCCTTTGTGTGCACGCCCCGCCCCGCCGATTCCGTTCCATGGGCAGCTCCAATATCTTGTGGAACTGCAATTTAGTGCTTACGGGGCAACACCCCAAAAGCAGAAGTGTTCATTTCTGGAAGGGGGCAGATTGACAGAGCTCACATAAGTACGAAATCGTCATTCAGTAAGCAGTAGGAGCCACTTCCAGAACAGAATCGTCAGGGCCGGCCACATGCAGACCAGAATTGGCCACCAGCTCCGCTGGCGGATGGGCAGCATGGGATTCTGCCCACTCCCAGGTATTACAGCCATAGCTGCTCATGGGTTGTTCAGATTTAGATGCCTTTGCTGTTTTTTTGTGGGGAACTGTTCCCTCTGTATGCATACTTAAATACCTCTGATTTCCCCTCAAGGAACATCAGGCTTAGTGTTGTCAAATGGATATATCCAGGAATTGTCCTTCACTGGGCTTCCAAGAAAAGAAATAATCAGGGCTGTGTGCAGAACTGTGGAATTCAGGTGCTGAATTCAGCATCTTGGTTTTTAAAAACCAAACTTCGATCTCCTATGGTTGCAGAGACGATGCCTGTTGAAATTCCAAAATGTTTAGAAGAAGCTGGGTAGCATTTCCTGCAGGCAGAGGTGGGGCTTCTGAGCCCACAAAGCTCCTTAACATTATTATAAGCAAAAGCATTGCATGCTCATTACGGGTAGCAGATTTATATTTTTCTTGGCACAGAATTTTAATATTTTTTTCCACATTCCTTGGGAATAGTAGCAGCATCTGGGAAAGGGGTGGAATGGACCTGCACACAGTTCACATAATTTATTTATCTAAATATTTCTAAGCCATCTTTCAGGGCAGAAGCAGTTGGACAGTTATAGAGAGGCAGTTATGTATATGGCTGTGCTGAATGTTTGGCTGTTTCAATGTTCAGCACAAAATCAGCGTTGGCTGTGTGTGTGCAATTTTTTCCTGAAAAAAATGCCAGTTATTCACCTTTTGTGAAACCCTCATGGCTGCTGCTTCAGTCTATTTGTTAAAGAAACTCCTTCTCTTCTCTAGCATGATCTCAGCCGATCAGCGTTCATGTACTGATAATTTTATGTGCTGATGTCATTGTCATTGAGGACAAAAGAATCGATTTAGAGTGAAGGCATATTCTTCCTAGACTGGTCCCATGGTGATTCCAGCTTGTTGGATCACAACTGCCTTGTGTCAGCTTCATGGTATAGACATTTGCTTATACCACAGTATTTGCCTACTAGCTGAACACTCTCATTGAGGGAACAGTGTATACAATGCAGATATAATAAGGTGGAGAAGATATTGTCAGTGTAGGAAACTATTGAATTTTTCAACTGGAAGCTATAGAAACTTAGAAAATTCTAAGAAATGCTTCTGGTAAACTATGGAATTTCCCCTCCCCCCATAATTCCTAAATATTTTACTCTGGCTTTATGACATTTAATATCAAAAGCACAGTTCCTTTCTTTTGTCTCCAGGCTATCCAGATATCCATAAATCTCTTCTGTCACTTGTTTTCATGAATCGAAAAATGATTATGTAGATAAGGCCCAGAAATATTGATCAAGTAAACTGATTCCTTTTACTGGACCAACAAGTAGTTATCCATTTTGAAATATATCCTCACTTCTTTAGGCACAGATGTTAAAGCAATAGTAAGATAAAATTAGATGTTGGTATGGTTCCTGTCATTAGAATAATGTGTCCTTAGTTGTTTAGAAGAGCAAGCAGGGGGCTTTCTTGGGGGTTGGGTTATGGAATGGGTGCCCGTGGGTGCCCAGCAGGTGCTGCAAACCACAGTGGCTTGTTTAAGCCACCATGGCTGAAAATGATTGTGCGAATCTGATGGGAAATAGGATTCATGCCTAGGCTTTGCCCTAGAATGATAGTCTTCTGTATGCAGGTAGGCTTCCCCTTATTTAAAAAAACAAGAACAGTCCAATCTGTGATCTCCCCACTGCAGACTGAAGTTTGCACACCAGGGAAGGTGCAGCCCATCACTGCTCTGAGAGTATATTTCTGCACTTAATGCTCCCCCTTCTATTGCCATTCCACACACAACTGTTCTCTCTTTTCTGCTGCTGTGCTCCACTGGGCCAATTGGAGATTTCTTATAATAGATTGCAAGTGGAATAATCTTCGTTTGGTAAATCAGAGTGTAACCTCCAGATAACTTCCTTGTCTATGGAATATGTCTTCCATATTTCCATATATACATATTTCAACCCAGGTCCCCTCAGTGCGAGCCAACACTGAACCCATATGGGTGTGCTACAACTGAAGCTCCCAGTAGTTGGACTTTGACACCTTACATCTTACACCATCAGCACTCATATTTCCATGGCAAGCCTGGCAGACTGAGGTCTGTACTTTGTGGGTACCAACCAGGCTAGGGGTGTTACACTCACATGTGAGCGCCCCTCCTCCAATGCTTGGGAGTAAGATCAGGGTGAAAACAGTCTTGCCAGCAGGGCTGTGCTCATCTCAGTCCTGCAAACCACTACACATCCCCTTACTCTTGTCCCATGGCCAAGAGCAAGGGAAGGCAGAGGCTGTGGTCAGCACTCCCCCAAACTCAGTGGAGCATCTTTTCCTGCTGGGGACTGGGGCTATGTCCCAGAATCTCCAGCAGAAAATTGACTCTATTCACATCATCTTCAGCAAGAAAATGATCCATTGCAGCGTTCTCCTTGGGGCCCATCCCCCAAGTTTCTCCCTGGGGATTCTGGGACTTGTAGTTCAAAGCCTGGGTGGGAAAGGATGCTCCACCATGCTCTGGGAGAGCCGACGACAGCCTCTGCCTTTTGCCCTATGATAACTTTCTTGACCTTGGGGCAGGAGAAAGCAAAGATGGCAGCAGTAGGGGCTTCTTGAGCGCACTTGAGTTTTTCTGCATTTTCACTTGAAATGTAAACAGAAAAAAATTGACTCCTTCTGGGGTGAATGGGAGGACAATTACCCATCCATTCCTAATCTGGGCTGCTCTTCCAGCTTGCCTAGCTGACTCGCCAACTGCTATAAAGGCCTCGCCTCAGAACTTGCTTCTCGGCCCAAGAACTCTTGTTGGGTGAGGGCACTGCCTAGGTCCTGGTCTCAGCCCCCAGCCTGGTGTTGATTACACGTTTCCTCTGTCCTTTCTGATTCTAGATTGCTGCCTTGAGCTTGACTCCTGCCTGTTTTGATCACGCATCTGCTTCTGGCTCCCTTGGTCTGGCAGCCAACTCACCCTAGGTCTTAGAACCTACCTGCCTGAAGCCTGATTTTTGTCATGGCCTGACAACATGATTTGTTGTCTTAACCTTGCATAAGATCCCAGACTGTAAAACCAAGGTTGAGTTTGTCACCTTGCAGTCAGAGAGGCAGGGAAAACGCTTTAACCATGGTTTGCTGGGTGCAGATGTAGTGCTTAATCCTGGTGGATGCATTTGCAAACCAACTTCAGACCTGTGGTTTTGCATCTTTGGTTGCAGACAGTTCTTAACTTGGGCTAGTGCATGTTGCTGGTCACGTTCTTGATTTGGTCTTCTCTCCCAAGCAGTTCCCTGAACGGAGTATTTTGGCCTTTTAAAACAGAACAATGGTAAAAGACAGACAGATCTCAGGATATCTTGCTCTATTATTTCTGTTTAGACATCCAATTAATATTTATGTAATAACTCTTTTCTTTCCTTCCTTTTTTTCTTGCTGCCTGAAGGCCTGAGCTACAATGTCTCAGTGGGATTTGGGAGTAGGTTCTGCTTGACATATGTATTTTTAGTAACTAATCTTAGCGGTGCATTAAGTATTGTCACTGCATGTAAATAAATGGAAATGTTATTTGAATGTGGGTTCTCCCCCGCCCCTGTATCTGTCAGATTAAGATGTTCAACTGAGTAAGTTAGATGGCCACAAGAGAAATAGAGATTACTGTGTAAAATTATTTTTAATTGGGAGAAATGGTAATAAAGGAGAATACGAAATAGGTCTGAATTTAAGGATTGTAAGTTATGCAGAAAGATGTGGTTTGTAACTTAAAAAAAAACCAACCATGATAAGCACTAAGTCAAGATAATTTTTCTCTTTAACTTGGCAATTAAGAGTATAGACAGCATCCTTACATTTTACTTACCACATTTTACTTCTGCTTACATTTTAATTCTAGAATGTTGCCACCTGGGTTATGCCTTCCAAATTCAAGTACCATGGAGCATACAGATGTTGACTGTGGACATATCTACATCACAAACTTAAACTGGCTCAATTGTGTGGTGTAGCTGTTGTCACCACAAGGATATTGCTGTGAATGACATCACCACGGAAAATTTACTTCCACTGCTATCTGCTGTACTGGCCACATGGATTGTCCTCATCTCACTGCATGTAGTCACATCCTTGTTCTGCATGCCTGGCATCCACTGGTGGGACAAGGCTACTGATGATGTGGGCAGTCAGTGCAGTGTGTAGTAATAGGGCCCCTTAGCTTAGTAGAAGAGAGGAAGCTTTGTGTGGAGAAAGTCCCAGGTTCAGTAAAGGATCTCCAGTAAAATGATCAGAGTAGTTAGACCAGTGGTCCGGCTCAGTGTAAGGCATATTTTTAAAGAATACATTTGTTCAGTAGGAGGATACTGGCATTTATAGTGAAAGGATGTCAGGCCCTGTGGGGATGCCATTTTTGGCAGTGTCCCTGGGGCAAGGATATAGTGTACAGCAGAGTTAGCAAAGATGAGGTTAGAAGTACCTATCTTAATTAATTCTGCAGTTAAAATATTACCTAATGTACAACATAAGTGATAGTGAGTAGGCATTCCAAACATTGATTCTGATGTTCAGCAGGCATCACAGTCCAAATAAGTACATAGATCAGGGGAGGACTACTTGTGGCCCTTCGATGTTGTTGGACTGCAGTTCCCATGATCCCTGGCCAGCATAGCTCATGGTGAGGAATGATGGGAGTTGCAGTCCAACAACATCTGGAGGGCCACATGTTCTCCATCCCTGATGTAGATAGAAACAAAGTCGCCCTTCTATCCAGAGGATTCAATAGAGCTAATTTAACCACCTTTTTAAAGAGTAATGAATTTGTTCCAGCTTTTCTCTTTTATTTGTTATACCTTTCATCTTCTGTCTTAATTAGTATTAGATTATTGCATGTTCCTCCATCCAGTCTTGCAAAGGAAAGGTGTCATATAGAAAGGCTGAACATCTCATCATGAGTCTTCTTGGGACCAGAGCTAGCAGGCTTTTTTCATTATACTTGCCTCCATGTGCAGAAGTATTTCTTTCTAAATTTCTGATGAAGTTATCAAAATACATTTTCATGTACTAAAAAACACAAAAAGGTACCAAAAAATGAACAGTGCTAGCATCGCCACAATGCAACGATGAAGTATAGCTCTTCACCCTTTTCCTAGAAGTTCCTCTCATTTTGAGGTGAGCAGTCTCTACAACTTTACCCCACACCAACATTGTCCCACTTTCTGGGTGGGATGACACTAGTGTAGGGAAGAACCACAGCATGTGCCATGGGCATGGCACTGCAGGAAACAGCTGTGCTCTGCCAGTTTCCACTCCACTGGAATAAGTAAACAGTGGAGGAACAGAAAAGGCACCTTGCTTTGTGTCTGTGTGCGTGGAGCAGTGGGGGGCGGGGAGTAGCTTTCACTGGAATACTTTTGGAATCACTGTGTAGATACAGAAACAGCATTCCAGCCTTCCCGAGGGACTAGCTTCATGTTACATTCAAACACATGTAGCAGAGACCAGATACTTTTTTCTTAAAAAGAAATGCAGCTTAAGGCCGTTTTGAGCAGAGAAAAAGCAGGGTATGGGAGAGGATGCTTTACCCTTTCCCTACTGGCTGCTGCTTTGCCACAAATGCCGTCCCGCTCCCCCACCCAGTGTTTTCTCTCTGCAGATTCTAATGTATGTTGCCATTCCAAATACAAGGCTCTGTTGCATGTGTTTGCATGGGATTAGCCCATCAGACTGGCAAAACAAGGCTGCCATATGCTTGTGGTTCCCAAAGAGATCCTTTCCCCCACCCCAGATACACTTTTTAAAAGAAGATTCCATCTTCCCCCTGCTTCTGACAAGATTTCCCTATGTCAAGGGAAATTTCCCTCGAACACTGTTTCTGAGAGGCCTGTAATTCTTCCGTGTTATGAAATCCCCATGGAATCTCTGGGTGTGGCTTTGATTATGTTGATGTCTGCAGCAAGAGGGGAGGTATTTGATCTGGGGTAAGAATAGGCTACGATTTTAATATTAACACTGCCAGAAATCCATTAGCGTCAGCATTCTTGACTTTTCCTAAGCTAGTGCCTACAGGGCCATTTTGATAAACACTCTACAGACACATAATTGTTTCTCTACCAGAAAGCTATGGCTGTGTTTTCAAAAGTGACTCATGATTGGGGGGTTTGCTTTCAGAACAAGACAAGGAGCTGAGTCTCAAAGAACAAGTGTCGATACATACTAAAGGGCTCCTTCAGGGTGTTTCAAGCTAGAAGCAGAACATTTCTAATTTTGTATTAGAAATCTTGGCCAGCTAAAACAACAGCCAAAGGAATATCTGATAAAAATGAAGAACAAAAGAGGTCTAAGTAGTTCTTGAGTTATTTCTCATTTATTGGAGACTAGATCTAAAATAATGGGTTGCAGCAGTAATGTAATAATATTCAACATTTATAGACTGCTTTTCCTGGAGTCCCATTATCTCAGTAATCTCTGGAGACCTGATAGTCTAGTATTATTATTCTTATATTGTAGATGGGGCACAGGTTAAGGTCCAGTGAAGGCTGGTGGCTCCGATGTCAGGAGGGGAGTGAATCCACTCTGGGTTTCAGTCAGAATCAGTCAGAACTCTAAAGGAGCCACCTTGGATGGCTCCTTTAGAATTCTGACTGGTTCTGACTGAAACCCAGAGTGGATTCACCGCCTCACTGACATCAGAGCCACCAGCCTCCACTGTTAAGTTCACTGAGTTCATGGGTGATAGGAGATTTGTATTTGCAAGCCATAGCTTACACTTTTACCCAGTAGCTTGAGCTTGCAGTTGTTTGATAGTCCATCAAAGTGATTTTTGTAAATCTCGATAATCCCTAGAATCTTACATCTAAAATCTTTGTCTTAAGTAGCTGCTGTGGTGGTAGTCTATATTTGTAAGAAAAATATAGACTGTTCTTACAAAGGGTTCAATCTTATTCTGTTCCTTGTTACGTGAACACAAATCTTGTTCTTAAGCCCTCTTCTGATGTAACAGGTTGTGCTCCGTGGTTTGTTTTTTAAAGTGGCCCTGTGAGTGTATTCACATAGAAATTTTACACACATGCGCATACACAAATATCTACGATACATCTCTTGCATCCATCCTGAGGGTCAGTTTAAAAAGGAAACTGGGAAATAAATTATTAGGATTGAAAAAATCTGGGTTGATGAATCTGAATTCAAACTTTATTCCTTTTACTGTTAAAGATCTTGGATTTGTGTTTGCTCCTGTCTTGCTCTATGACTTACACTTGGGTGTAAATCATATGAGAAAAAAATATTGCACAACAATGTGGCCTTATGGGACAGGGCTCAGCTGTAAAGGCAAAACAATGACAGTGAAGAGTCGGTTCTGGGTATGTCTTGGTTTTCTTCAAATCTAAATTATATTCTTTCTATTAGCATTAAGCTCTAGTCTATGCTTGCACTATTTCTGATATGGTCGGATTACAGTGGAATATATCTAGCTGTTGTTTTTTTCCCTCTTGTCAAATCATAAAACTGTCTTTTAGCCAGATGTGGTGATAAAAAATGTACTTGCTTGGCTTAATACAGTTGAACTGTATTATGTTTTTTGGCTCGTAGCATAATTTTGGCTCTGCTGTAGAGCAGAGTCACTGAACCATGACTTTTGAAACTTTTGTTTTGGATGAGATGAGATTTTTATTTAATGTAGTCTCTCTGTTTAAAATAATGCATTCAAAAACATTTCAGTTGCGTTGGTAAGTTCATTCCTCTATGCCTTCTCAATTGTAGGTGGCAAGGATACCATAACATTCAGTGACCTCACTCTTCCTGTTATTCAGAGGTCTCGATCACCATTGCTAACTTTCACCAATGAGCTGCAGCAGAAGACAGAAGGTAAGCATCTGGGATCATAGGGAAAAATTAGTGCAAGCTGCTTTGTCTCTTATGCCAGAAAGTAGGATGCATAGCAGATGTTGCTAAGAGAGCAAGTTTCACCACTGTTTGAATATTTCCCTAGCACCCTGATTCCCAAAGTTTCCATTTTGCCTAAAAGGCCAGGTAGTATAGAACTATTCACATAGGGCAGAGTGGGTTGCAAGCATCCACTACCTTTCCTTTATTGGCATGGACAAAAGAAGAGGGTTCCGTACTCTATTTAGCAGGCATGGGGCTTCCAGGAAGTGTAAAAGTGTACCTTCCCTATTTTGTTCAGATCTAATTAATTCTGACCATACACTTATCGATTAGCTACTCTGAGACCCCAGAGGGCAAAGGAAGTACTAGAAGTACTATGTAAGCCTCTGTCAGAGTAATACTGTGAACACTCAACCATCTATTAGTACTCATTGAAGTCCGGAGCCTACACCCAAAATATGCATATGACCCCTTCTTTTTCCCTGTACTTCTTTTGCATGCAACACTCAGAGCTGGTAAATCAGACCTCTACAGCATTTTACACTACATTCCTTTGTCTGTCTTTTGTATTGGGGGAAAAAAACCTCCCTCAGAACTGAGTCTTTAAGAAGGAATTCGTTTGAGAAAAGTGTTTATAAGACAAGCTTTTACCCTTTCAGTTTTTGCAACTATACTCTTTTTGTGCAGTGTCTTGGGGTGTCAAGCAGAACCCAGGTTTTTGTTTTGACTAAATTTCATACCATATGGGGCTCGAGGGGAATCCAAAGTTTGCCAGTGCCTGTGTTTCCCCATCACAGCCTTTTTCCTTCATGTTTGTAGATAACAAGCCACAGTTTATTATCTAAAACCTAGAGTGTCTTGGCCCATTGGTAACTTGTAACTTTCAATCTCGGATGGTCTCCTGGTTCACAGCAGACCCCTTGAGAAAGAGTCCCATTCTACCTCTTTTGCCCTGGTAGAGGTAATACCTGAGTTCTAGCCTCATTCCCCTTCCTAATCCTGTCTTGCTTCTATAACTTTCCAAGAAGGTAGCCATGGCCCTTCAGAATTTTAAAATACTCAACTCAAAAATATGACAAAAGTATATATTTTTAAAAAATTTGAGAGGCAAATCTGAGCTGATCCAGGAGCAGGCATGTGATGGTGTCATTGTCTGCCCATTCCCTCTCCTGGTTCCCTCACACGGGGCAGTTGGTCTTACATAGCCCTGTAATGAGCCAGAAGATACATGGAAACTGAGTGTTGGTGAGGGGAAAATACTATATTATCAGGGCTATGAAAATTATAGTTCTGGGCCAAAAAAAATCTGTTTTGCAGCCTCTATAAATTATGCACGTTTGATTATTTTTTGGTATTATATATTCTGGTTCTGCCAGTCATAGAGGGGATTGAAAAGCTATGCTGAGGCCGCCCACCCCCATGCCCTGTATGCCTGCCAGGCCTCTAGAAATGTAATGAACAGGCATTGGCTCACATTTCAAGCATATTTTCGTAACCTTAGAGGCAAGAAACATCCTTTAAAAAATCAACGTTTAGGAAGCTGCATTCTGCATCCTACCACACATTCTGTGCTCCTGTGTAGTCAAGACAACCATACAATTCTGCATACAATAGATGTTCCCTTAATGCTTAGGACTTGATGTGGTAATAGTTCACTGATATTTAAGGGTAAAATTCTTAGCCTTATGGCCCTAAGCATGCTTACTTGGGAATAAGTCCCATTGAACTCAGTGTCATTTGTTTCTGAGTAAACATGATAGGATCAGGCTGTAAGAAGGGTATCCTGACACCTAGGCTGTTCCCTTCACTTCCATGTTTCCTTAATGGAAATGGAATATGAACCCCAGAGTCTTCCCTCCTTCTTTTCCTAATGTTTATGTGTTTGTGGCCCAGTTGCTTCATTTCCACTTTATTTAAAATGTTTGTCTGGATAGCTATAGATAAGTTTAAGGGGATGGTGGTTATAACTTGAGAAGTTTGGGGTGGAGGAGGGTTTCTCACAGGATAACTTGCTTGGCTGGTTGGCCCCCTCCCTTTTTGTATATTGTACTGTTACCCCTCCCGCGAATGATAGAAGCAGGTGATGGGTGGGGGTTAAGTTTAAATTAAAATTTTAAAAATGATCTTGATATGGAGCCCCGAACAGTTGGCTACCACAATTTAAAGTAGATACAATTTTGGCTTTCCTTTCTAGTTGCTATTCAGCCAGGTGTATTGCATAACATACAGTTTGTACCAGGTCTTCACATCCTACCACACATTCTATGCTCCCATGCAGTCATGGCAGCCATACAACCTTGGTTCTTCTTTGATTTTAAAAAATCTATCACAATATCAGATAAGATTTGACTGCAAGGTTGATTTTGTTCCATCAAATTGGTCAGTTTACCAGAAGATCGACTTCTTGATTTACAACAAGGACATAATGAACTTGAGAAGAGTTGCCATTTTCCTAACAGCATTAGCTAGAGCAGGCTTAATAAAGCAGAAGAAATAGGTTGCTTCAGAGAACATTGATCGTTTTAAAATTGAGTTATAACTTTTTATGTTTTATTTTGGTTTAATCAATATACACTTTTATAATAATTGGAAATTAGTATCAGGGAATTTTATCATTAATTTTTAGTTTGCCAGCTCCAATTATTAGTAATTTTCTTTGTTCTATGTTTCATTTGTCCGTTTTTTACTTTTGTAATATTCTGGATATTTTCTTTCTGTTATATTGTGATGATCTAGGGTTATAAACAATAAAATAGAACTTAACTGATTTTGTTCTGTGAACTTGGTCAACTGATTTTCTTTTGTTCTCTAGTAGAAAATAAGCATAATTTGAAATAGTGTATTAAACATTCTATCATAAAATATTGCAAGCAGACTAGCCCCAATTATCTAAACAGACTCTGGGGACAATCATTCCGTCAAATTAGCAAGTAAGCAAACTCCTCTCTCCACACCTTCTTGCCATCTCTGAATCTGTTCTAGTGGTCCCCCATGGATCTTAATGCATTTGGATCAGCTATAATCAAGGCTGTTCATACGTGACACACACATTTTTCATTACTAAAAATTCAGCATTTAAAAATATGAAGACGTGGTTATTTTTGCATAACGCTATTCAATTTGCACAGTTCATTCAGAACCCAGTATTAGAATTTTGAATGGAGTGGCAAGAGAGGTTACAGGTAAGTAAAGGGCAGTAGGAGATATATAGAAAGGGGAAGGGTCCATCATTCACTGGTAAATCACATGCTTCACCTACAGAAGATTCCAGGTTCAATCCTTGGCAACTGGCAAGATCTGTTCAAAGTTGAGCTTTTAAAATTTCAGTAGGAGAGTGAACTTGGATAGTGAAAGGCTGTCTTCACACCTGAGTTTTTTTTAGCAGGATCGTTCTTCTTTAATCACTGGTTTTCATGGGAGCTTTAGATGCTGTCCTGCTGCTATCTCACAACTTTCTTTCCCTTTTCCCGTGTTATCTGAGAACAGGGAAAACCCGACATTTTCTATGCTTGCAACTGAAATCGTCATTTCCCCTTTAGCTCTGTGTGTGGGTGTGTGCTAGGGGGTGTTGCTGGGCGGTGTTGAATAACACTGTCATGACAATAAATTGGTGGGAAGGGGAGGCAGGTCACTGACTGGGCTTCCAGTGACCATTTCTGCCTCTCTCCCATTCTACTACAGATTCCGGGATCCCCTTGAACACAGCAATGCTTACTTCTGAGTAAACCCATTGGCTGTAAGGCTTTCCTTTCCCGGGAATAAGTGCCATTGAAATCTGTGTGGCTTGCTTCTGAGTAGGCATGCATAGGTGTGCACTGTAAGTCTACTTAAAGTCGCAGTTTTAAGGTCTCCCATCCCCTTCAATGCATTTACTTGGAACCTCCCCCTCCCATTGACTTCACTGACTGCTTCTTCTCCCTTTTGCTCACCAGTTTGATGGGCTTTTTTTCCTCCCAAGGTGGATGGGGGAGTCTCCCTTCTCAGCCACCCAGGAGAAAGGCTTGACAGTTAAGATTTCAATGGGTATTAAAAGTGTATTCTCCCCTGAATAAATTCATCATGCAGAGCTTGGAGTGATCATTTTTAATAGTATCTTTTTTGGCTGTGGAGTTGTTTTAGATAAGGCAGTAATGCTGAGGTGGTTTTCCGTAGTACTCCCTCCCACCTAGCCAGCCACTATCTCTTCTCCTAGCCCACCTTGCAGGGTCGTTGGGAAGCCAGAATAAGGGGGAAGAGCAACAACAGCATGTGGGGGTGGGGGGAGTAAGCCGGGTCTAATGAAGAAGGTGTCCCCTGTGAAGCGGTCACGGGGAAGGGGGCTGCTAGGGATGGCTTGATGCATTGACTGTATACACGTCCGTTTGTGGATTTCTTATTTCTGTAGTTGGGAACCTGGAAATCGGTATACCCTTCAAACTCAGTAGTGCAAGCAATGTACTGCATTTAATTCCATCGCACACTGACATATTTAGCAGAGAAGGACTAGCAGCGCCAGCAACCTCAGGGTAAGCCACCGAAGACTCTCTCCCTCAGAGGAAGGAGGGGACCAGCTCCCACAGCTCCCTATCCAGGTGACTAGAACTGCTTCCAACTTCCCTCCTGTTGTGGAGGAGTGGAGGGATGGGGCAGAGCCATCAATCATGTTACAGGAACCAGTGATCAGGGGAGGGGAGGGGCAATGGAGCCAGCAGCCCCCTTCTGTGCTGATTGTTCCGTGCAGCTTGGCCCAGCCATGAAAAGATATGATGCGGAGGGACGCGCTATGAGAGATGCCTGTATACAGGGCCAGTGTAAATCCCAGAAAGGACCAGGAATCAAAAGGACCAGTTTGTAGTGGGATAAATGCCAGGTGTGAAGAGAGCCAATGTGGCTAAGCTTGGCTGGTTCTTGCAGAACTAACTGTGTAGCAGAAAGCTTGTTAATAGAGAGGGAGATCATGTAGCAAGACCAGCTTGTGCGTGCATTACATTCAGAAATGCTCCCATTTCCATGATCCCCTCAGCCTAGTTCATGGAACCAAATCCACCTTTCAGTCACATTTTATCCAGCACTGTTAATTACACATGAACTTTACCTGAACAAGCAGACCTCTGTGTGTGCTGTCACTCTGCATGAATGCACAAAAAGTTGTGGATACAGAATTATGCTGTATTTTGTGGTTTAAATTATTGTGAACTGCCCAGAGAGCTTCTAGTATTGGGTGGTATAGAAATGTAATAAATAAATAAATAAATAAATATTTAGCTTCATGAGAACCTCAGAGCTTCAGGTGTTAGAACTTGCTAAGGGAACAGGAAACCTGAAGAAAAGCATGTGCCTGAATCTCTGAAACTCAGAGATTCAGATAAAAACAAATGGTACATTTCTCATAGGACTGCTCTGCCTCAGAACGTAGGTGAGGGATCAAATGTTAGGATTTCAAAATGTTCCTGCATATAGGAAATGAGAACTCTTCTCTCTGATTTGTTAACTTTCCACATGCAGAAAGTTCATGTGGGGGGAAGAGTCAAACATGCAAATCCCACACCTGCTTTATGAGGTGGTGCAGTCTGTGAGTTAGTACTCCATGCTGTTTCTTGAAATGTGGTTGTACTAATCTTCTGATGAGCAATTTACAAGAAGTAGTTGCAGAAATTGAGCACTTCATAAAGTGAGGTCATATTCAAAAATAATTTCTTATGAACAACTCATTACATTGTCATTTTCCTTGCTGTCCTTTTACTTATTATTTATTAAGTAGTTCTGTACTGCAAGCATTTCCACTGGGAAATAAAACTTCCTTCTGTTCTTCCTTAATATCTTGTCTTCTTTCTATGGTTGTATTTGGTTTTTGGTTTTTGGTTTTTTTGGTTTTCCCCCTGCCTGTTGCCCTGTTCATCTGCCCCCAAATATTAGAATACAGTAGTTAACAGTGGTCGTACTAATTAATACTCAAGAGGCTTCGGACATCGTAGCTATTACTTCAGGCTGTCTCCAGAGTCAATGTAATTGGGGTTTGTTTTTTTAAAAATGTGTCATAAGTGAGCCAGAATCTGCTCAGCTTTTGTTTCTGTGCTTAACCTCCCCACCACCACCCTGCCCCAATTTAAGGGTTAGTTCTTACTTTACAGCCGTGTTGTGGGATGCACGTCCTCATTGTGTCTTCCCATGCTTTTCACATGATGTTTAGATCCAGAATTCACATTGGCAAGATTATTGTATGCTTACTCACCATCTACTTGGTGCCCAGACAAGACAGAGAGGATAATTCAGTGGAGTCAAAAACAACATTAGTCCCTGCATATGTGGCTCACGGAGGAGCTTAGTAGAAGTTCTTGTGCTGCTGCAAGTAATGTACAAATTGGGCCTAAATAGACTTAAACTTTAATAGGAAATGCCATTGTGGAATGTGAGCCATAGTACCAGATCAGACGTAATGATATTGGTCCAATAAACCATCATTTATTAGGCTGAAAATGACATACCCATCCATTCCCTCCTCCTCTTCCTTCCTCCCTCCCTTCTCATGTGTGCCACAACTGAAGGGATGAAAGAACACACGGGCACAACACCCGCTCTAGCTCTAATAAACTATGATTTATTAAACTGAGATTGTTACCTATTGAGTTGAATAGACAAACTGACCTGATTCACTTAGAGAGACTCTCTTCAAAGGTACGAGAGGAAGCATAGAATCATAGAATAGTAGCATTGGAAGGGGCGTATAAGACCACTGAGTCCAGCCCCCTGCCAAGTGCAGGAATCCAAGTCAGAGCATTCCTGACAGATGACTGTCCAGCCTTGTCTCGAATGCCTCCTGTGTGGGAGAGCCCACTACCTCCCTAGGGAATTGATTCCATTGTCGTATTGCTCTAACAAGCAGGAGGTTTTTCCTGATGTTCAACCGGAATCTGGCGTCCTGTAACTTGAGCCCATTATTCCGTGTCCTGCATTCTGAGATGATCGAAAAGAGATCCTGGCCTTCCTCTCTGTGACAACCTTTCAAGTACTTGAAGAGCGCTATCATATCTCCCCTCAGTCTTCTCTTCTCAAGGCTAAACATGCCCAGTTCTTTCTCTTCATAGGGCTTTGTTTCCAGTACCCTGATCATCTTTGTTGCCCTCCTCTGAACCCTCTCCAGCTTGTCTGCATCCTTCTTAAAGTGCGGTGCCCAGAACTGGACACAGTACTTCAGATGAGGCCTAACCAGTGCTGAGTAGAGGGGAACTAGTACTTCCCAGGATTTGGAAGCTATGCTTCTATTAATGCAGCCCAAAAGAGCATTTGCCTTTTTTGCAGCCACATCACATTGTTGACTCATATTCAGCTTGTGATCGACAACAATTCCAAGATCTTTCTCGCTTGTAGTGTTGTTGAGCCACGTATCCCCCATCTTGTAACTGTGCATTTGGTTTCTTTTTCCTAGGTGCACAACTTGGCATTTATCCCTATTAAATGTCATTCTGTTGTTTTCTGCCCAGCGCTCCATTCTATCCAGATCACTTTGAATTTTGTTTCTGTCTTCCAAGGTATTAGCTATCCCGCCCAATTTTGTGTCATCTGCAGATTTGATCAGCATTCCCTGCATCTCCTCCTCCAAGTCATTAATAAAAATGTTGAAGAGGACTGGGCCCAAGACTGAGTCCTGTGGTACCCCGCTCGTGACCTCTTCCCAGTTGAAGAAGATCCCATTGATAAGCACTCTTTGAGCCCAATTCTGAAGCCAACTGTGGATCCACCGGATCGTTGTTTCATCTAGCCCACTTTGAGCTAGTTTGCTCATCAGGATATCATGGGGCACTTTGTTGAAAGCTTTGCTGAAGTCGAGGTGTATGATGTCCACAGCATTCCCACAGTCCACAAGGGAGGTTACCAGATCAAAAAAATGAGATCAGATTCGTCTGGCAGGATTTGTTCTTGACAAATCAATGCCGGCTTTGAGTAATCACTCCATTTTTTTCAAGGTGCTTACAGATGGATTGCTTTATCATCTGCTCCAGAATTTTCCCAGAGATTGATGTCAGACTGACTAGTCTGTAGTTCCCAGATTCCTCCTTTTTACCCTTTTTGAAGATAGGAACAACATTAGCCCTCCTCCAGTCATCTGGCACTTCCCCCGTCCTCCATGATTTCTCAAAGAGAATAGACAGTGGTTCTGAGAGTTCTTCTGCCAGTTCATTTATTACTCTAGGGTGCAGTTCATCTGGCCCTGGAGATTTGAACTCATTCAAAGTAATTAGTTGTTCCTTGACCATATGCCTATCAATCTCAAGCTGCAATCCTGCCCCTTCAGCCTGTACTTCACCTTTGCCAGGGGGCTCATAGACCCTCTTTTGGGAGAAGACTGAGTCAAAGTAGGAATTGAGCACTTCTGCCTTTTCTTTGTCATCTGTTATATTTTGCCATCCTTATTTAATAGCTGAACAACCATTTCTTTCCTCTGCCTTTTACTATGCACGTAGCTGAATAAAGCCTTTTTGTTGCTTCTATCATCCCTCGCTAACCTCGGCTCATTCTCAGCTTTAGCCTTCCTGACGCCATCCCTGCAATTCTGTGCTACCTGCCTTTACTCTTCCTTTGTTGCCTTGCCTTCCTTCCACTTCCTGTATGTGTGCTTTTTTGTTTTCAGGTCATCCCTAAGCTTTTTGTGAAGCCACATTGGCTGCTTCTGTTGTCTTCCACGTTTTTTTCTTGTTGGAATTGTTTGTAATTGTGCCTTGAGAATTTCCTTTTTTAAAAAACTCCCACCCATCTTGGACTCCTTTTCTCATTAGAGTCGCTTGCCATGGGACCTTACTTATTATTGTTCTGAGTTTATTAAAATCGTCTTTCCTAAAAGCCAGGGTACGTGTTTGGCTACACTTGGCTTTTGCTTCCTTTAGAATCAAGAACTCAAGTATAACATGGTCCCTTTGCCCCAGAGTTCCTGTAACTGCTACTTTATGCACGAAGTCATCTCTGTTGGTTAGGATTAAGTCAAGGATAGCCGATCCTCTACTTCCTTCTTCTACTTTCTGTTGGAGGACGTTATCTACAACACAAGTCAGGAATTTCCTGGAGGGGCCATGTTTTGCAGAATTTGTCTCCCAACAAATATCGGGGAAATTGAAGTCCCCCATTACTACTACATCATGATTCCTTGAAACATTGGCTATTTGCTTTTCAAAAGTTTCATCCTCGTCTTCTCCTTGATTGGGTGGCCAGTAGTAGACTCCGACTACCATATTCCTTTTATTCTTTGTGCCATTTATTTTAACCCAGATGCTTTTGATGGGGCTACCAAGCTCCTCCTCCTGTATTTCTGTGCAGAGATATGTATTTCTAACATATAGTGCAACCCCACCTCTCTCTCTGTTCTTCCTGTTCTTTTTGAACAAGTTATATCCTTCAGTTGCTGTATTCCAGTCATGAGAGTCATCCCACCAAGTCTCAGTTACACCTGTCAAGTCATAATTTCCCTCCTGGATTAAGAGTTCAAGTTCGTTCTGTTTGTTTCCCATACTCTGGGCATTAGTATACAGACATCGAAGAATAACTTGTACTTCTCCTCCTCCTCATGCTTCTGTGTTTTGTCTAAAGAAGGGAGATTTTCAAATGGGGAAATGCACATGCTTGTCCCTGCATCTCTTTGTGGATGAGACCCTTTCCACCACTTCTCTCAGACATGAAAAGGGTGCTCTCCCTGAGCACCCATAATGCCGCAAAATGCATTATGTACATGCAGATTTCTTGTTCATCACCAAGAGCCTGAAACTGTGCATTAAATCCACTGAAATGTAATACTTTCCCATTTTTCTCTTCTAGGAGAACAAACCAAGGAACTGGAGGAAATGTGTACTGTTAAAAGAGAATTGATATTTCCAGAGGAAACGGCTGCAGTTTCTGATGATTCCCACACAAACCAAAACAACGGTAACAAAGCCAATCATTTTCATCCATCATTACCCCAGTTTCCTTCTGAGGAAGATGATGTAAATGGCTTTGGGAATGAAATTATTAAGCTGACGGAAGAGCAGACAGCTGCGGAACTGGAAGGGAGCAGAGCCGAATGTCTGACAGAGAGCCAGACAGCAGGTCAGCCAGAGCTCAGCAGCTTAGCTGAAGGCGAATCCCCCGCGTCCAGACCTCATCCCTTTGACTCCACGGAACCATCCAACCTAGAGAATGGACATGCCTGCGGCAGCCAGGCTGTGGAAGGCGAGAGAGAAACCCCAGAAAGCAACACTGAGAGCACTGGTGAGAAAAGCGATGTGAGTGGCAGCATGCTGGACATGAAAGAGGATGAAAAACTAACTCTTTCAACCCCAGACTTAAGTAACAGTCCAGATGATAACCCTGAAGTTCTGAAGGTGAGAGACAGTCGTCCTGATCTCGACTCACTGCGAACGTTTTGACCACGGCCTTCTTTGTTGAAGGAATGTTTGCTTCCCCCATTTGCCTCCCTGTTTGTCTGTTGAAAATATATATTTCCTCCCCTGTTCAACACGTTCGTATGAAAAAACAACAACAACCCCTAGATAAATATAAAAAAGGAGCAGGATTCAAATGATGGCTTTCAAAATTCCAGCCTCTGCTATTTGCTGTGATTAACGTCGCCAGATAGAGTGACATAATTGAGAATAATGGGAGTTGGCACCCCGTCATTATGCTTTATCACGTCTGTTATATCTGTCTCTTTAGTATGTATATTTTTGGCACAGTGCCTGCATGAATGTGTCTTAAGAGCCTGAAATGTCAGGAGGAGGGGGAGTGTGTTGGGGTTTGGTTAAGCAGACAGAATCAGAAATGATCAAATATAAAGGCCCCAATGAGCTCGTTATTTTGTTTCTGTAGACTTTTTGCCATACAGGTTAATAATACTAAACAGCAAATTGTCTTGATTATAACTGGATGCTGCACATGCATAGGCTCTGGCTGCGTGTCATAGGGCTTTTTCCCTCACCTATTCTTGAATGAGCTCTTCCCAATAAGCGCAGTGTGACTTGAATGACACGGGAAAGGGGTGCTGTGATCCTCCTGACCATGTATGGGCTCACATATTCTCCCTCTCCTCTCTGTGTGCCCCTTTTCCCCCGATGCCCACGTTCTTGTTCTTTGCAAATTGTTGTCTGTCTGTCCCTCCCTCTCTCCTCCATCTTTCTACTTCTATATGCTATATAACACTTGCTATGGCAGCTTCAGATCTTGACTTTCTTTAGCCTATTGGTTCCTCTAGCTTTGGTTTATGCTTTGGATGGTATTCAGTCATACAGCCTAGAAGTGGAAATTGGGATCCTTCCATGTTAGAATAACCTCTTTTGAGCCTAAAGAAGGGAGAGTTGGAAACTGGGTGTCTTCTCTGCTATTTGTTTGAGTAATGTTTTAAACTTGAAGTGTACACTTGTGAAGAAGGAAGATCGTTTTTACTTTCCCTTCTGATCCATTAGCCTTGTGGATAGTAGCTGAAATTACTTTTTTGTAGCCATTTCCGCTCTTAAATTCCTCCTGTGGTGGCAATCAATTAACTTCCACTGGGAGAGAATCTTGAGGGCTTCCTGTGTCCCTTGCATAGCCTAGTTCCAATGATGCTGAAATGTTTCTCTGTGGTTCCTGGTAGGACAATGGCTGTGGAATATTTATTGTGGATATTTTGCAGCTGTTGAACTAAAGGGAGGTCTGATTTCTGTTGTTCTGTGTTTTTTTGCTTTTTTTTCCAAAATAGGAAGCAATCTCGGCAGCTGTAGAGCTTGTCTGGGCCTCCAGCCGTAGAGGCAATTTTCCTGCTGGCTTGGGAACCTAATTGTCTGTAAATGTTCATTTCTCACTCCTAGAACTTAAAACCAATTGGAGAGAGGATTAATCCAAATTTAACAATGCCGCTCATAAGAAAGGAGGAAATCCTTCCTGTGTTGAGCCCTTATTTGATAAAGTGAATATCTGCCAGCTGCACATTGTTACAGTTCGCTTGTTAGCAGGTTCGGGTTGGAAACAGTGGCAGAGCCAACCCGTGTAAGCAAACTGAGCTAGCCAGCAAGTGTGGCTTTGATTAGAGGACTCCAAGTGCACCAGCAGGTTGTATCCTGCAGAGGGTCTCACAGGAACCCTGCAGAGAGCCTCTGTACAGTCAGAATCCTCTGGCTATACGTTATTGCCACCTTCCCCAGCCTGGTGCCCTCCAGATGTTTTGCATTACAATTCCCATCAAGAATGGGCAATGGCCAGAGATCGTGGCAGTTGTAGTCCCAAACATCTGCGGGGCAGCAGGTTGCGGAAGGCTGAATTACTGCTTTTGGCAGGTGGCTGTCAGCCAGCGAGGCCCCATTGCACCCTTCTCTTCATACCCTTTGATCATTCTTCTGGCAAAGCAACAAGGCTGCCATAGTGGAGAGAAGAGAGGTACATGAGGATCTTCAGCTGATGGTTGCGCTTGTCAGGACTACTGACTGCTACAGCAAGCAGGGAAGCTCCTAACTTTGTGGAGGCTCTTTTTAGGCCAAAGATTGTGGGAACTGTAAACAGGACCAAATGACAGTATTTTCAAAACAAGAAAGTTGCACGTAAGTCTTACTTTACTTTTCCCATCCGTTCCAGTGCTTTCTGTAGGCAAAAAGATTTTTTTTCAGTCCTCTGAAATGTTCTTTTAATACTCCCTTGGTCTTGGGCATTGCATCATACTGCTGTTTGCATCCCACACGTCTTGAGCAACACTGGTTTATTCTAAATTAAACGCTTTTGTCTCCTACATTAATAATAAAAAGTTCAACCATTTATTAGTTTGCATAATTTCATTCCTCATGCTGCAGTGGGAGAGAAGGGGGAGGATTACGTTATCTCTTGAATTTGTGGCACTGTTGCTTTTATTGATAGAGTAGCTGACAATGTTATCGACTCGGCACAGTGTTTGTGTTTTTATTGGTAAAATAACAGATAGCCTTATTGTCTCGATTTGTTGTTATAGGAATGACAAAACTGATACAGTGGGAAGAGTAATGAATATGCACCAAACTCATGAATATGAAATTCTGGAATTTTGCTCATCATAAATAAGACATTCCACATCCCAATGTTCATTTCAAAATATATATTTCTTTCTGGCTTTGTCACAGCGTGATAAGGACTACAGCTAATGCCGATGAAGTCCTAGTGTAGAAAAGTAGGCAAGGAGGGAGGGCAGCTGGCAGCCTTATGTAAACAAGACGACACCATGAATGGCCAGGGTTTTGTACCACTTTAAACAATGGTGTTTGGGTTTTCATTTTTATGCAGAGTCTTGTTTGGAGCTCAGCTGTGCCAAAGGAAATGTTGGCATTTGAGCTTAGTGCATTCCTTTGAGTTGGAAAGATGCTATTATCGGGAGAAACTTAGTTAAGCCCCTATATGTGTAAAAGCACTTCAGATGCAAGGCAGGTCTAACATAGTGCTTTTTTTCATCTAGCTATTAAGATGATTATGGCAGGCATGCCACTCCTTGAAAATTGTACTGTGCCCCCATGGTCTAAACCTCAGTAATCTAAAGAGCAGGAGGTGATTTGGTGACCAGTTACTCAATCACAAAGCAAGTCCAGGGGCTACAGCACTGACTTTGCTGGTCACTGACTTTGACAGCTATTATCTAGACCCACCAAATAGCTTTTTCCCTCTTTTCCTCTCTTCCCCTGTAGCCACATATCACTTACACATAACTATATAATACTTGCACATAATGATGTGTAAGTATCATTCTCATATAGCTAGGCTTCTGGTTATCTGGATGCTTGGGGTATTCTGTCAGGCAATTCAGATACACAGGCTCATGTTGTACCTGGAACCCTACCAATAACACTCTTCCAGATTTAATTTATCTCTGTTCTTCTGCCACTCCAAATTTTCTGTTGCATTCATTCTTGAAAGCCATATGCTGGCATCCTTTTGGACCTGCCGGCTTCCATAAGCATCTAAAGGCCAAACAAGACATTATAAGAGACACTGCCATTCCATGTCTTTTCCCCCACTCTTCCCTGTTATGGGTAACACAAACTGTATGTTTGTGTCATCACACTGTATGTTTCCTCAACCCTAGCAGCCAGTGATATGAGGAGAAGAAGGAGAGAGACACAGTAGAATGGCATCAGGTCACATGTGTTGTGGTGCACCTTAAAAGGAAGAAAAGGCAGAGAGATGAAGCAGTGGTACCTCCATAGGTTTTATCCAATGGGTTGTATCCAATGTTAGTTTAACAAGTCCCATTCATTTCAGGGAGTCTGCTTCTAAACAGGATTAACAGTGGATACAACCCCATGTCTCCTGTGTAACCTTTAGTTTGGACCTAACTTTTAGCACCATCGTATACATATTTCCTTGAAAGTAACTCCCATTATCCTCAGTGGGCTTATTTCCTAGCATGTATGTTTAGAATCACAGCATTAAGCATCAACAATATTGGCTTATTTATCTGAGAACAATACAGAAGATGTTCTTTCCTGCAGAGTCTCTAATGAATATAAATTCTCCTTCCTTGCTTGGGGCATGATCTTTTGGTGTCTAGAAATGTCGCCTTCATCAAATCCTGGAGAGCGTTCTTTTTTAATTTCTGATTGCCACTTGTACAGATTATAACATTACAGTTATATTCATTCAACTCCTGATTGAAACCACTGCAAGTCTCCATTCTCTGTGCCTGGAATGATCAAAGGGAGACACACAGCCTCCTGGTGTTCCTGAGTGAACCCCTTTATTTCTCCCAAAGAATGGGTGCCATTCACTTCTATGTGGGATACAATATCATGAAGGCCAAACCTCCCCCCCCCCCCGATCCATTGTCCCTCATTGAGGGGGAACAGGCAGGCGGGAGTGGGAAGGGGTAATCGGGAAAAATCACCTACCTCCCCATTCTGCTGTTGGAAGCCTCTGTTGGATCCAAGAGCCTTCCATCAGTGGACAGACACAATTAGATCCAATCCATTGCAACATAACAGCCCCCTCCCTGTCATAACCTCATATAGTTGCAACATCACAACGACAAGAATTTCACTTGTGACTGGTAACAACTCCTTTGACATGGACAGAAATTCAAGTTGGTGAGGGATATGCAAACTGTGTTAAATCAACTGTAGAAAAAAACAAAGTCTTGCCTTATGTGCCTAAATAGGGAAGAAAACCCAGCCATGGTATATAAAGTCCTTTCTTGTTTATTTGTCTCTCTTCTACCCCTCCCACCCCTTGGACTTTAAATCACATCATGGATAGCACTCCTGGTTTTTTATTTTATCAATTTGGGTGGCTGGCGAGCTTTCAGAAATTCAGATGCCTTTCACAAGCTCAGATTTTTCTTTAACACATTTTCTTTGCTATTATTATTTTACAGGTTCCCTTGCATGCTTCTGCAAAAGTCAGTGAACACTGTAAAGTGGAAAAACCAAATACTACAGTTGCGTTTAAAGATGTGTTTAATGAATCCTTCAGTTGTGCAAATGTTAGATAGTCATAAAGAAGCACCTGTTTTTGTAGAAAAAACTAATACTTTGGTAATAGACAGTAATTTTATCTATAGGAACATCTATATAATTCATCAAAAGGTCTTTAACCGGTGAACTCTCAGGAATGTATTTTAAGAAATTAGGTGGGGATCATTAAAAAACACAATTTATCGCTTTTTAAAATTCTGCTGCTGATTAATAGTTTCCTTTAAATGTATATTCTATTTATTTGTTATGTATTTGTTGCAATCCTGTCATCAAGTAATATCTTATATATTTTGTCAGTTGTAATAAAGGAAGTTCTTAATATATTTATCTACATTTTGTTTTGTCTTTAATTTGTGTTGATAACAGTTCTATTACTCCTTTTACCATTTGGCTCAGAGAACACTGGCGGTCCCTGGTGTACTTTCAACTTGTCTCCATCATTTCAGTAAAATTAGGGTCTGCCCAAGACATTTTGCTGCCTGAGGCAAAGCAACAAATTCCCCACCCACCGCCCCGCCACCACCCAAACTAAATTGCATAATACCCTAGACCAGTCAAGTTATTTTGCCACCTGAGGCAGAAAACCTCACAAGCACCTTTCCCCCTTCCTGGCAGCAAAAATACGATCATAATACATTTAATAATTAACAATTTGGTGCCCTTCATAACCCTTGAAATTTGCTGCCTGAGGCGGCTGCCTCACCCTACCTAACTGTAAGGCTGGCCCTGTGTAAAAATAATACAGGGAACTGCTAGTGAATCGGGGGTTTCTTTTGATATACATACCGTAGGCTGAAGAGAAAACCCACTTTTCATTTGTTTTCCTCTCTGCTCTGCAGAGTGTATAATTCTACTTCACACGTATATATTCAGCATTGCTGGATTGTGGCCACATAGGATGCAGGCAGCAGTTGGGGTTTAATTCAGAAGCTTTCCAAGCATCCTCACATATTATGAGGCAAAGTTAGAAAATGTGATTGCTCATTTTAAAAAAAAGTCAAAAAAATGTGGCAAGCACAGCAGAATAGCTTAGGAACAAAGTTTAAGAAGCAGTGACATTCACTAAAGTGCAATGGGCTGTCATTGTTTTAAAGCAGGGGTGCCCAACCTTTTTGGCTCCAAGGGCCACATGTTATGCTAGCTTAGGGACTGGGGGATGCACACACACCCATGTTTCTGATACAGATCATTCTTTCCTCACTGGAAATAGTGATCTGGGGGAGGAGAAGAGAGCCTTCTCCAGGAGGGGAATTCAGCAGCTGTGGAGGCCCAGGGCACCCTTGGGTGGGGGCTGCAATTAAGGCCATCGGGTGGCACATATGGCCCCCCAGGCCCTGTTTTAAAGTGAACAAACACATATACCAGTGCTGCTTAAACTTTGTCCCTATACTTTTCTGGTTTACACGGGTTTACCACTGGCAAAACTCCAGTTGATTTTTTAAAATGGAGCTAAATTTTACCGTTTGGAGATTTGCCATTGGCTTGAGAAGGGGGGTCAATTTATCCACTATTATCAACTGTTCAGAAACTTGCTTTTTTCAGAATTGTAAAAGCAAAACAACTTTGAAGTGAAAAATGTGTTTTGCTTTAAGCTACAATGCTGTGCTTGAACATGGTCATGGCATATGTTTCACTCTTGAAAGCCCACCCCAAAACTTATCTACATTGTGCAAACGGCATTACACAATTTGACCAGATGTGTATCAAATCACCAGCTTCTCCAAATATTTCTTGACTTACTAAGAAAAATCCTGGAGTATTCTCATAAAAGGTCTAGTTTCAAATGTAAACAGTGTGACACTGCTACAGGATTGAGGATAACTCAGCCCTCTTAAGAAGCTTAACAGAGTTAGGAAGCAAAACCTGCAAATATAAGCAGAATAAAATAATGGATCTGAAGTTTTAAAATAGAAATAACGTGCACACTCCTAACTGAGCTCTGAGGGAAAAGCCGTTATCACTGTCTGCCAGCCCATCCTCAAACAGTGGAAAGGTTGGGGGAGAAATATCTTTATGAATTTCAGGTATGTAGGAAAACAGAGCACATAATCTGAGTTGAAGACATTTATTTTTACCTTTTGTTCCTCCAGCTTTCTTGTTCTTGAGATTTTTCTTAGAGATATGACATACAATATGTAGGATGGCTCAAGATTTCAGTCGCAAAGCATACAGCTCTTCTTGCCATGTCAAGACTAAACTTGGGAGTTGAAGAAAAGCATGAATATGAACTTGGAAAGAATATGCTGCTACTTTTTTTATTATTGATTTGCTTACAGAATGGAGGACTAGGATAGAGCATAGGCATATCTTACACATTCTCAAGGGAGCCGCAAGCCTTTCCCATGGTTTAGCAACCAGCTTGGCAGATGCAAAATCTATTGGGAACTTCCGCTGCCTCTTTGGTCTTCACCTAGGCCCAGCTGTTCTGCGCTCGTTTTGTGAGCCTTTTCTTCCTCTTTTCCATAATCTCCAGAAACTTCTTTTCCCACAGGCTTTTGTTGCATGTTCCAATGACACAGCAAGCCAAACGTTTCCCGGCATTTCCGTTCTCTAGACTGGCCTTGTTGTTCCCTTTCCCCAGGTCATCTTCCTGCTCATGGATCACAATAGATCGTCCCATTATGGCATATGGGCCAAAGAGAGTGGCCATGAGGTTGGGTTTATATTTTTTAATTTTGCCGTCTTTAGTGCTGAAGTTGCCAAAATCCCCAGGATGGCGAGGGTGGTTTACTTTAAAGGGATTGTAGTGTCCTCCAGCAGAATCACAGCTCTCACTGAGGTCACCATACTGGTGGACGTGAATAGCTCTGCCAGACAAGTTGGTGCCTGTAGGAAACCCATCCAGGTAGAAAATAGCCTCCAATTTTCCATATGGGTAGGTCTGCCTGAAGAGAACCTGCCCCATCACCTGTGGCTTGCCTGAATCTAGTCTGGTGCTGGGTTTCACTGTACAGGTGGCATAAGCAGTATGGTTGGCTGCAAAGAGTTCCTCATAATGCTGTGGGTAGAGCAAACTCAGCCACAGGTCGTTAACTTTTTTCTGCATGTCTTGAAGTGGGCTCTCTTCAGTAGGCTGGGCATCTCCTTCTGCTCCCGTGACATCACATTCACAAAGAATCAAGCCAGCAGTGAGAAACAGGAATAGACAGCGAAGATATGCAGAGGCAAGTGACATTATCTGTTTTTGAATAAAAGAAATAAAGCACAAGCACCAAGCTAGTACCCATCAATATTAATCAAAATAATAAGAGCCTTATTATTGGTGAGCATTATTGGTGAGTGTTCAAAGTGCTTCACGTACATTATTGTTGTGGTGGTTGTTGTTATTATTTAATCAGTTTAATTAGCTTACCATAGTTAATGATATCTCTTATCTCAATAACCTTTACAAGATCCCTGTAAGGAAGATCAATATTATTATCCTGCTTGTTGTAGATAGGAGGTAGGGGGTCTGAGACTTGCTTAAAGGCACCTAAAGAATTCATGGCTGAAATGGGATTTGAACTGGCTGAAATGAGATTTTCTAATTCACAACTTGACCTTTTAGAGCCAACCCAGATTGTATGTGGGGGCTCTCAATGTTCTCATTTTTATTTAAGGGGGGCTCCAGAATTGATCAGAGCAGTGGTGCTGCATGGGGGATTCCCCCCCTTTCCCTCTTACTGTTTCTCCAATCCACATCCCCCAACCCCACAGCAGAAACCATACAGGAATCTGTGTGCCTGTATATTTTCCATGGCTGCTTTTAGATAAAAACAGAAAACATTAGGAGATCCAGTCAAAGATCTTCCTGCATCTCATTTGATTTGGTCCTTAGCCAACACACTACACCAGCTAGTTATGGAACAGATTGATTTAGTTCTAAAATCTTTCACCTTTTGATCATTATAGAACTGTCAAAATTCTGTGGTAAACAATTATAAACACTTAACTATGGCTGGGGAAAGATGACAAAATTGGGTCTGTCCTTTTTCTCATCCTTCCCCAAAATTGGCAGTACTGAATGCCACCCGGAAAGTCAGTGGGCCAAAACAAACATTACTTCAAATCTGTGTCTAGCAGCTATGTCGTTTTTCATTTTCACTCTAGAGTAGGCCCAGAAGGCCCAGACTGGATTAGGATCCTAGTGTGGGGGCTTGGGGGGGCTTTTAAGATCCAGACCCTGTGCCTTCTATAGAGTAAAAATTAAAAGAAAGACATACATGCTAGGCTCAGATTTAAAGTAATTTCTGTTTGGGCCCTGTATCTCAAGGTAGAGACAGACAGACGCTCTAAGTGCCGTGGAAGTGGCTAGAACATATATTCACTGCATCCTTGCTTTCAAGGCAAAAAAAAAAAAAAATGTGTTCAGCTCACTTCTACCACACTAAGAATGCATGACTGTTTTCACCCGCAGTTGGTTCTAAACAGAATTGCGATCTTCCTACCTTTAGTGCAGGTTCTTTCGGCAAAGATTTGTTTTCCAGAAACACTTTCCAGTTGGTTGCAATCTCTTCATGCAAATGATGGCAAGCAATCAAGTCCAGATTCCAGACCTCTCTGGAGTTGATGCGTATGAGCTCTGCTTGTTTATATAAAAGTTAGGTAATACTAGCTCGTGGGAGTGGTTAGCCGGAAGACTGAGGAGACGTGGGGAAAGTGTTAACTGTTCGTTGAAAACAAATTTGGGACCAAATCCTCAGAGGTTTTCCAAATAAAACCAACAAAACGGCTTTAATTTCTCTTTCCTTTCATTATTTCATGTGCTGAAGCAGATGACCTTCAGGATGAAGCGACAGAGAGAAAATATTTGTATAAGGATACACTGCTTACTTTGTTCAGTTAGTTTTTCCGTGCTAATTTGCTGATGAGTTCATACAAAACTGATCAAATGGGTGGGCATGCTTTTTCTGTTATTAAGCCTTGTTGGAAGCTGTTTTTGAGACCTGTCTTTGCAATGAAATATGATTTACAGACCTAAATGGTTATAATTACAAACATCCAACTGTAGTAATGAGGTCTTGAAAGCTTCATGTGATAAATACAATTGTTTTTGCTTTAATGTTATTTTGTACGTTCTACAACTGTGCACATGGTTTATCTGGAAATCAGACCCCCTCTCTCCATTGTGTGTTAAGGGGAGGGTTGTCTCATTGCCTGGATAGTCAACACATACCCAAACTGATCTGATGCTCCAGCACAACAAAATGAGTGAGGACATTTCTGACAATGGTTCACTCATCTGCCTGCCAGTCACAGACAGTCTGGGCAGTCATAACTGTCTACGCAGCCATCGGCTGAGCTCTCATTTCCTAAGGTCAACTACATGCCACTGGGTGAGTTGCTCTCATCTTAGGAGCCTCTGCCTACCATTGGCTGAGCTGTCTGGATGCTAGAGAGTGGCCGGGCAGGTAAAAGGGCCTAGGAAAGGATGGATAGGCCAAGGCAGGGAAGGCCTGAGAAAGGAGCAAGCCCGGGGAACCAGGGAATGCTGGGGAAAGGGGGCTAGGAAAGTAGGACTGGGAGTGTGAGGGGAAGGAAGGGAGGACTGGCTGAGAGGAGAGATTTACAAATCCAAGTGCTCAAAGGTAAGAAAGGCTGAAGTTCACATGTTAAAATAACTGGGCATATCTTTGGTTCTGCTCATGTACAGTAGAGGAGCTCACTTCATTCATTCATAGATAATAGCCTTCCCCACCCTGGCACTCTCCAGATATGTTTGACTACAACTCCCATCATCTCCCAGCCAGCATGGCATTGGCCATGCTAGCTGGGGTTGCCAGGAGTTGTAGTCCAATACAACTGGAGAGTGCCAGGGTGGGAATGGCTGACACACAAAGAGCCATTAGTATGTAATAGTAGATGGAACTTTATGCCCCTCTTGTAACCTCTCTTTTTGTTCACCAACGTTCTGTTTAGTAAATCACAAGTTCCTCTTCTTCCTAGGGTTCCTCCCTATTCCGCTTTCTTCCCGTCCTCTCTACCTTCGTGAAAATTTCCTTCTCTTAAAGTGGCAAACCCATTTTCTAAAGCTTCATTCATTCATTCATTCATTCAAAACATTTGTATACTCACTCTTCATCCAATAGCTTCCATGTTTGGTGAAAAGCAAATATACCATAAAACCCTACATTATAATAAAATCACTCCCCCAGCTAAATAAATCCCCTCACCTAAATATTTTTTTTTTGTATGTAACATACAGTCAAGGCCAGAAATATTGGAACAAAGATAACTGTTTTGGCAGTTGGCCTCTGTACACCACCACATTGAAGTTGAAAGGAAACACACCCAGATGGGAGCGAAGTCAGGACTTTCAGCTGTAATTCAAGGGGTTTGACAAAAGTGGGGCACTAACCATTCAGGAAGGACAGCCAGTGGCATACACACACACCCATCGTTGGTGGCTCATGAGTAATGGAACAAACCAACATCATTTCAAACGTAAGGATCGCCTTTAAGACCTGGATGAAAATCCTGTGCAGTCAATGACTGCCTGAAGTCTGGAACCCATGGACATGACCAAATGCTGAGTTTCCTCCCTCGAGATGCTTTGCCAGGCCTTCACTGCAGCTGCCTTCAGCTGCTGCTTGTTTGTGGGTCTTTCCGCCTCCAGTCTTGTCTTCAGTAAGTGAAAAGCATGCTCTATTGGGTTGAGATCAGGTGACTGACTTGGCCATTGAAGAACATCCCACTTCTTTGCCTTCAGAAGCTCTTGTGTAGCTTTTGCTGTATATTTTGGGTCATTATCCATCTGCAATATGAAGCGGCGTCCTATCTGTTTGGCAGCATTCGGCTGAATCTGAGCAGAAAGTATAGCCCTATACGCTTCAGAATTCATCCTGCTGCTTTTATCAGCAGTTAGGTCATCAATAAACACCAGTGATCCGGCTCCATTGGCAGCCATACACGCCCATGCCATAACACTGCCTCCACCATGTTTGACAGATGATGTGGTATGCTTTGAATCATGAGCTGTTCCTTTCCTTCTCCATACTTTTCTCTTCCCATAATTCTGGTACAAGTTAATCTTGGTTTCATCAGTCTAAGGAATCTTATTCCAGAACTGGGCAGGCTTTTTTAGGTGTTTGCTGTCAAAGGCTAATCTGGCCTGTCTGTTCTTGAGCGCTACCAGTGGTTTGCACCTTGTTGTGAAGCCTCTGTATTTACATTCATAAAGCCGTCTCTTGACTGTCGATGTTGACAATGACATGCCTACCTCCTCAAGAGTGTTCTTGACCGGTCCTGTGAAAGGGTTCCTCTTCACCATGAGCAGAATTCTGCGGTCATCCACTTTAGTTGTCTTCCGTGGTCTTCCAGGCCTTTTGCTGTTGCTGAGCGTGCCAGTTAATTCCTTCTTTTTCAGGATGTTCCAAACTGTTGTGTGGCCACTCCCACTGCTTTTGCTATCTCTCTGATGGGTTTATTTTGTTTCCTCAGCCTAATGATGGCCTCCTTCACTCACATGGACACCTCTTTGGACCTCATGTTGGAAGTTCCAGGGAACAGCTACCAAATGCAAATGTAACACTCAGAACCACCTCCAGGCCTTTTATCTGCTTGATTGGTCATGGGGTACCCAGGAAAGAGGCCACACCTGGCCATGCAGCTGCTTGTCAGCCATTCCTTCCATTACTTATGAGCCACTAATGATGGGGGCGTGTGCATGCCACTGGCTGTCCTTCCTGAATGGTTAGTGCCCCACTTTTTCAAACCCCTTGAATTACAGCTGAAAGTCCTGACTTCACTTCCATCTGGGTGTGTTTCCTTTCAACTTCAATGTGGTGGTGTACAGAGGCCAACTGCCAAAACAGTTACCCTTGTTCCAATATTTCTGGCCCTGACTGTATATTCAGTAGCTCTTTTGATTTGCTCTTTTATATAAACTATGCTTAGCATGCATAATCTTTCAAGTACTTTGGTGGAGGCCTTCCTCTTGCAGGATGCTGTCCTTTGTTTTGTACTTGAGGTACATTAGATCCTTTCAGGCCTTCAAAACATGTAGAGCAAACGGTGATCTCCCCCCCACCCTGATCTCCATTCTGCCTGTTAGGCTACCACCCAAGGCCTGTGAGAAGGGAGTGGATGGGATGAACTACAGTCCATCTTGGAAAATTTCAGTTGCCTCTCACAGGCGTTGGATGATAGGTCCTAACCTAAAACAACAACTCACTAATGACAAGCCACATAATAAGGATACAAAAACAGGGACCAGACCATGCAACGAACTCAGCTGCCAACTCTGTCCACTCATCTACTCTGACAACACAATTACAGGACTTAATAAAGTCACCTACAACATCAGGGGTTCAGCCATTTACTCATCTTCCAATGTGATATATGCTAACGTCTGTCAGCAATGTCCTTCAGCATTTTACATAAGGCAAACAGTCTAGTCTCTACAGAAAAGAATAAATGGGTGAAAATCTGACATCCAAAGTAAAGGTGTCCCCAACCAGTCGTGTCCGACTCTAGGGTGCGGTGCTCATCCCCGTTTCTAAGCCAAAGAGCCAGCGCTGTCCGAAGACGCTTCCGTGGTCATGTGGCCGGCATGACTGAACACCCAGGTGCACGGAACGCTGTTACCTTTCCCGCTGAGGTGGTACCTATTTATCTACTTGCAATTTCTTGCTTTCAAACTGCTAGGTTGGCAGAAGCTGGGACTGAAGACGGGAGCTCACTCCATCACGCAGCACTCGGGTCTCGAACTGCTGACCTGCCGACATTCAAAAACCAGTGAGGCAACACTTCAGTCCCTGAGGACATCTGTCACTGACCTTAAAGTGGCTACTGTGAAGCAAAGACATTTCAAAGGGAGATAACTGTTGTGTTACAGTTTATCAAGAGGTTCAGTAGTATTTCCAGAGCCTTGAATTAGGATGTTAATTGGCTTACTTGATGCCAGGTTGTGTTATCAGCTACAACTGCTTTGTGAATGGCCACTGTTAATAATGTGTTTGTCACTGTCAGTACTTTCTGTGTTTAATTTCCCTCTGGCTTCATTGCTTACAGTTCCACCACATCTACTGTACCTGAAACTCTGGATAATACTTCATGCATCTAATGAAGTGGACTGTAGTCATGGAAGTTTATGCCAGAATAAATCTGTTAGTCTTTGGTTTTCTTCACACGGAGCTTTTATCCTGAGATTGAGATTGCTCCTACATGGAAGTTTTGCAGGCTCTTTACATGACGCCACAAACCTCCAAGGCGTCTCTTGCACTAAACAAACATTGTTCCATTTTTAAATAGATCACAGATAATGAGCTGTCAAATTACACCATTGTGTTCTGCTGAGTTCCAGCTGTGAAAAGGGGAAAAGCAGCAAGAAGAGGAGCAAGATCAATGAAAGACTCAGAGGGAAAGGGGAGGGGGAAAAGGAAGCAGGTGAAAAAAGGAGCCGTTGTGATCCTGCTTTTAAAACAGAAGCAAAAAGCCCCATTTTAAATGCAGGATTTTAGGCTGGTGTAGAGATGCCCTTTAAGGTGCAACAAGACTCATTGCTGTTTTTGCGGCAACAGACTAAAATGGCTACTCCTCTGGAACCTGTAAGACAGGTGATATTATCCCCAAATTCCCAGTGGGGAGCTGAAACAGAAGCAGCTTTCATAGGAGGTGATATTTGAAGGGGAAACCTCCTGGCTCACAAGTCACATTCTTTTCAAACTGGGCTTTAGATTAATATCAGATCAAGACTTGCCAGCTACCCAGTTGAAAAGATTCTTGAAATTCCTCTGATCTATTCAGTAGGGATAAGCCCTTTTCATGGATTAGAAAGGAAGCATGAGCAATTATGGCAGAGAATGGGGGCAGGGAGCTAACCCACATGACCACAGTCATGCTCAGCACCAGTTGAGTTCAGTGCAACTTCATACATTGACTTTGACTTCTACCTAAGGAAGGAAGCTGTCACAGGCCCAAAATTATGTTAGAAAAAATGTATGTTTTGTCATAACATGAATTGTCAGTGAGAGATTTTCTCACACCATGCTACCCTTCTCCTAAAAGAATAATCTCCCTTTCTCCCTCTTCTAATGCTAAAGGTTTGGCACATGAACTGGAGAAGCGCACATTCAGGTTCACTCTTATAGCCCTATCCTATCCCTGTTTACTCTGGAGTAATTCTCACTGATATCAATAGGATGGGCTTCCAACCTATACATAGCATTGCAGAATTCTTAGGATTCTTCCCATACGTGTGAATAGTCATCATTGCTGATCTGCCTCATTTGGCAAGAGAATGGGGCACTTGATTGCCCAGCATTCATTTTGAAGGCATAGAATATAAATTATGTACATTTTTTTCCAAAAGTGTATGAGGCAGCCTAAATTATCAAGTGCAAGGTCCATTTGATAACCACATGAAATTTTGTTCATGTAAGGGCTAACTAGACATTATTTTAAATATGTATCTAGCAGCTACGTCTTTTTTTTTCTCTTCTAGAGTAGGCACAGGGGTCCCAATCTGGGTCTTAAAAGTCCCCCTACCCCTACACTAGGGGTTTCTCTACACAAGCAGTTTATTGCATGGTCATGATGGGTCACTCACAGAAGTTTGCAGGTCCTTTACAGGATGTTGTCAACCTCCACGACATCTCCTGCACTTTCCCCCCCGCTTTCAAAAAGATCGGAGATAAACTGTAATAAAAGTTAATGGTGTCATATTGGCAGTGTGTAATGCCAGTGCAGCACAAAATGCACTACGAACTTGCCCAGGAAGGATTTTCCTCTATTCAAACAATGCGTCTCCTGTGTAAATGCTTGAGCACGTTTCTCAATCACAGGCATGGGCAGTGCATAGTAGGTCTGGCGGCTCCCCTGCACCGAACAAGCCCGATCCACGCTGAGCAAGGATCTGTCCAGAACTAGTGAGAGCGAGCAAGCAAGCAGCTTTGCTTTCTCATAGCAAATGCTGCCTGGTCAGCTGTCACCCCCCCCCCCAATCCCAGAGAGTTATGCAGTGACTAGGATGGAGCTTCCAGCTCACTCACCTACATTTGTGGCATGGAATGGGGGAAATGAGGATGGTAGATTTCCTGGGGGCTGTGAGGAAAAGGTCTGGCACAAGTTGAGCAACAAACACAAGGCTCCCCTTTCCCATCCTACCCCGCTCCTTTGCACACATGCCAGGGAGGGAGGAAGGCACTCCCTCCATCCCTCAATTCAAACCACATGTCCACCATGTGAATGAGCCCATCATAATCCTGCAAAGAAACTGAAAGGAGAAAGCCCTGGTAAGGATGCAGGAGGTTTGCTTAAAGTAGAGAAGTGCTAGCATCCTGATCTGGATCAGGACCCCTGCACCTACTCTAGAGTAAAAAAGAAAAAAGGCATAGCTGCTGGATGCAGATTTAAAATAATGTCTGTTTGGGCCCTAATTGTTCCAAGTGGTCAAAAATGTCTGGCTTCTGGTTAAGCACCTTAGCTTGTTACTTCATATATTATGATTTTATATGTAGACACCAGATTTTTAAGGGCACACCCTTTATTTATTATTATTTATTTATTTATTTATTTATTTATTGCATTTATACCCCACCTTTTTTCCCTTGCAAGGAACCCAAGGCGGCTTACATTATCCTCCTCCTCTCCATTTTATCCTCACAACAACAACCCTGTGAGGTGGGTTGGGCTGAGTGTCTGTGACTGGCCCAAAGTCACCCAGTGAGCTTCCATGGCCGAGTGGGGACTAGAACCCGGATCTCCCAGCTCCTAGTCCAACACTCTTGCCACTACACCACACTGGCCCATAGCTACATTTTTAAAAACGTTTTAGCTTATTTTTACATTTTAATTTTCCAAAGGAAGAGTAAAAACAGCCAACTTAGGCACTCTGGCACTTCAGGAGAGAAGGGTTTAAGCTTCCTCCCCCCCCATTTTCATTCTGAAATTCTGTACACCCACACCCACAAGGTGGGTTAATTTAAAAAAAAAAAAAACTTAATTGGAATCAGTTCCACCCTGCATGTGTGTGAGGGGAAATTTTGGACCTTAAACCCTCCTCTCCCGAAGCACCACAGTCCCATTCTGAGTCAGGGCTATGCACGCTCGCAGGAGAGTAGAGCAGACAATCATGCATAGCTCAGTGATGCGTCACTAAAGGCACATTTAGTTTGGGCCCCAGACCAACATATTCTCATATCAACAAAAATAGGTTGCCAATCATTATAATGCGTTGACTGTTCCAGAATGGTTTAAATCACTACCACTGTTGCTCAAAGGTAGCGCAAGTCCTGCGCATAACTATATTTTTAGGTGTAACATGAAATGCATGTTTTCAGGCACTTGTATCATACAGGTATACTTGTCAAGAAGCTGAGATTGGCTGCGGCTCCCTGTTGAGTGTACAGATGGTAGTAAACCCAAGTAGCAGCTGAGTAATGTCCAGAACAGCCGTAAATGCGCCTCCAGCTTTCCCTATCTTTTCTACAGTGATGCACCTTGGGGCAAAAAATAAAAGAAAGATGAATCCTAACTTTGCATATATGCTGATTGTTAGGGTCTAAACTGGTGGTGACTAACCAGAAAAGAGATCTTGGGGTTGTGGTAGATGGCACAATGAAAAATAAGAACTCGGTGTGTGGCAGCTATGGAAAAGGCAGATTCTTCTCCAGGAATTATCATGGAAGGGATTGTATTGTAATGCCTTTATACTTATGGGAAGGGCCGTAGCTCAGTGGTAGAGCACATGCTTTGCATGCATATGTCCCAGGTTCAATCCTCAGCATCTCCAGGTAGGACTGGCAAAGTCTCCCACCAGGAACCCTGGAGAGCTGGTGCCTGTCAGTGTACACAGTACAGACCTAGATGGACCAAGGTCTGAGCCAGTATAATGCTGCTTCCTAAATCTCTGGTTTGGCTCCTTTTGGAATACTGTATACAGTTCTGACCCCTTCGTGGATCACTGCCTTGTCGTGGTGAAGGGGCTTGCATAACTCAGTGAAGCCATAAGACATGCCGTGCAGGGCCACCCAAGACGGACAGGTCATGGCAGAGAGTTCTGACAAAATGTGGTCCACTGGGGAAGGAAATGGCAACCCACTCCAGTATTCCTGCCAAGAAAACCCCATGGAACGTATCACAAGGCTAAAAGATATGACGCCGGAAGATGAGCCCCTCAGGTCGGAAGGTGTCCAATATACTACTGGGTAAGAGCAGAGGGAATTTCCAAGGAGCGCCAGAAAGAGTGAAGCGGCTGGGCCAAAGCCGAAAGGACACTCAGCTGTGGATGTGTCTGGTGGTGAAAAGAAAATCCGATGCTGTAAAGAACAATATTGTTTAGGAACCTGGAATGTCAGATCAATGAATCAAGGTAAGCTGGAGGTGGTCAAACATGAGATGGTAAGATTGAACATCGACATTTTGGGAATCAGAGAACTAAACTGGACAAGCATGGGCAAATTTAATTCAGGTGACCATTATATCTACTACTGTGAGCAAGAATCCCTTAGAAGAAATGGAGTAGCACTCATAGTCAACAAAAGGGTGGGAAAAGCAGTACTGGGGTACGATCTCAAAAATGATAGAATGCTCTCACTCAGTACGAATCTAAGGCAAACCATTCAACATCACAGTAATTCAAGTCTATGCTGCAACCACTGAGGCCGAAGAAGCTGAGGTTGATCGGTTCTATGAAGACCTACAACACCTTCTAGAACTAACACCAAAACAAGATGACCTCTTCATCACAGGGGATTGGAATGCTAAAGTAGGAAGTCAAGAAATCACCGGGATAACAGGCGAGCATGGCCTTGGTGTATAAAATGAAGCAGGACAAAGGCTAATAGAGTTCTGCCAAGAGAACACGCTGATCATAGCAAACACTCTTTTCCAACAGCACAAGAGGAACCTCTACACATGGACATCACCAGATGGTCAATATCGAAATCAGATTGATTATGTCCTTTGCAGCCAAAGATGGAGAAGCTCTATACAGTCAGTCAAAACAAGACCTGGAGCTGACTGTGGCTCAGATCATGAGCTTCTTATCACAAAATTCCGGCTTAAATTGAAGAACGTAGGGAAAACCACTAAACCATTCAGGTATGACCTAAATCATATCCCTTATGAATATACAGTGGAGGTGAGGAATAGATTGGGATTATACCAGATAGACAGAGTGCCTGAGGAACTATGGACGGAAGTCTGTAACATTGTTCAGGAGGCAGCAGCTAAACCCATCCCAAAGAAAAAGAAATGCAAGAAAGCAAAGTGGCTGTCTGATGAGGCTTTACAAGTAGCTGAGGAAAGAAGGGAAGCAAAAAGCAAGGGAGAAAGGGGAAGATATATCCAACTGAATGTAGACTTCCAGAGAATAGCAAGGAGAGACAAGAAGGCCTTCTTAAATGAACAATGCAAAGAAATCGAGGAAAACAATAGAATGGGAAAGACTAGAGATCTTTTCAAGAAAATCGGAGATCTCAAGGGAACGTTTTGTGCAAAGACGGGCATGATAAAGGACAAAGAAGGCAGGGACCTAATAGAAGCAGATGAGATTAAGAAGAGGTGGAAAGAATACACAGAAGAACTATACAGGAAAGATCTGAATGTCCCTGATAGCCATGATAGTGTGGTCACTGAACTTGAGCCGGACATCCTCGAGAGTGAAGTCAAGTGGGCCTTAGGAAGCATTACTAACAACAAAGCTAGCGGAGGTGACAGTATTCCAGCTGAGCTATTTAAGATTCTAAAATATGATTGTGTTAAAGTGCTGCACTCAATATGCCAACACTTAACAGTGGCCACAAGACTGGAAAAGGTCAGTTTACATTCCAGTTCCAAAGAAGGGCAATGCCAAAGAGTGTTCAAGTACCGTACAATTGTGCTCATTTCATATACCAGCAAGTTTATTCCCAAAATCCTACAAGCTAGGCTTCAGCAGTATGCAAACTGAGAACTACCGGAAGTACAAACTGGGTTTCGAAGAGGCAGAAGAACTAGAGATCAAATCGCAAAAAAAGCGATTTGAGTGCAAAAGCTGGTTTGAAACTCAACATTAAAAAAACTAAGATCATGGCATCTGGCCCCATCACTTCCTGGCATATAGAAGAGGAAGAAATGGAAGCAGTGACAGATTTTTTGGGGGGGGCTCCAAGATCACCGCAGACGGTGACTGTAGCCATGAAATTAAAAGACGTTTGCTCCTTGGGAGGAAAGCTATGGCAAACCTAGACAGCATAGTAAGAAGCAGAGACATCACTTTGCCGACAAAGATTCGTATAAACAAAGCTATGGTTTTCCCAGTAGCAATGTATGGCTGTGAGAGCTGGACTATAAGGAAGGCTGAGCGCCGAAGAATTGATGCTTTCGAACTGTGGTGCTGGAGAAGACTCTTACGAGTCCCCTGGACTGCAAGGAGGTCAATCCTAAAGGAAATCAACCCTGACTGCTCATTGGAAGGACAGATACTGAAGCTGAAGCTCAAATATTTTGGCCACCTATTGCGAAGAGAAAACCCACTGGAAAAGACCCTGATGCTGGGAAAGATTGAAGGCAAAAGGAGAAGGGGACGGCAGAGGATGAGATGGCTAGATAGCATCACCGATGCAATAAATATGAACTTGAGCACGCTCCGGGAGAGAGCGGAGGACAGGAAGGCCTGGTGTGCTATGGTCCATGGGGTCATGAAGAGTCGGACATGACTTAACGACTGAACAACAATACAGTTCTGATCACCCCATCTCAAAAGGGATATCACAGAGTTGGAAAGGTGAAGAATGGGGCAACTGAAATAATCAGAGCTAAAACACCTTCTCTTTGAGGAAAGCTAAAGCATTTTAGAGATTTTTAATTTCAGGAAAAGACAACTGCGGGGAGGGAATAGGAAATGGTAGTGATGTATTAAATGATCCATAATGTGGAAAAAAATAGATAGGGATTCATTTCCCCCATTCCCATTAATTCTTGAACTTGGAAATGTCCAGTGAAATGAACTCAAGTAGATTCAGGACAGATAAAAGAAAATACTTATTCGCATAATTATTGTATAGAATTCACTTCTACAAGAGGTAGTGATGGCCACTAGATTACGTGTCTTTAAAGGGGTATTAGAGAATCCATGGAGGATAGCGTTATAAATGGCTTTTCAACATGACGAGTGGAACCTCGACAAAATGTCACAGTGCTCCTGTTCTCTCACGGCTACTGAGCCAACTCAGTCCTTGTTGATCTGTTTCTCGGGTCCCCACCCTAGGTATTTTCCCCTAAGGATTTGCTGTACTTATGTACCTGGGTTTCCCCCATGTCTGCTGCCGCCTTCCTCTTCTGTGTGGGTTGTGCCATTTTGGCTGCATAAGCAATGGCACTCCCAACTGAACATCAGCAATTAAAGGAATTATGATGATGGCTTTATACAACCTCCAGTTTCAGGCATTATGTTTCTGACTACCAGTTGCTTGAGGGCAACAGTGGATGAGGACTGTTGCCTTCATGGCCTGGTTATGGTAAGTCTGGCTGCTCACTCTGGTAAACAGAATACTGCAATACTATTTGGACCTTTGATCTGATCCAGCAGGGCTCCTCTTAAATGCATCTCTCTCCTTCTTGTTCAATACTCAACTGGCAGTGTTCCCTACTTTCATCTTCCACAAAAATTCCTGGGCAGTCTTTTACAGGGTCAGTTTCCTTGTGAAAACTGAATACTGAACATTCACTGTGTAATTTTAAATACCGGTTTACTTACAAATGTACAAGCTGAACA
The DNA here is from genome assembly GCF_057233095.1 of Heloderma suspectum. NCBI lineage: Eukaryota > Metazoa > Chordata > Lepidosauria > Squamata > Helodermatidae > Heloderma > Heloderma suspectum. The sequence continues at coordinate 112,041,120 of NC_139462.1, forward strand.
GGGGAAACAAGAATGCACTTAGCAGGACTAGACTTGAAGTGGCATCAGTGCCCCCAAAAGCAATAATACACCCCATGCAATTCCCCCAGCATATCTACTTGCCATCCAGTTGCAACATTCAGCCTTCTTTCTCTTGCTCAATTTGTATCCAAAACTGATTCTATCAGCCCCTACCTTGGTAGGTGGACTGTGACGCAACTTACAGTGTCTTGGAGTAACCATCAACAACCAAATGTCATTAAGCAAACACCTCCACATTATCAAGCTATTTAAAATATCTTAGAAGGCGAATGGAACAGGGAGGCATTTAGCTTAACCAGAAAGCATGATTTCAACGACACTGCTTTATCAGCGAGGCTGAAAGACCATGCAGGTTCCAGAGTGCCTCCGTATATGCATTCTAAAGTTAGAATGCAGTCCTAAGGGACTGACGCGCTATAGCTGGAGGGTTCCAAGATCAGACCCCTGGTCTATCCTACACCCTGCCAGACAGGGCAGGGGGAACAATGAAGGCGAAATTGCCTCCCATTCCTCCTGTCAGCTATTTTTTAGCTAGATCTCCATTTCCTCTCCTCCCTCCCAAGCAACACCCCTCCCTCTTCCTACCCTTCCCCACCCTCTTCCTATCCTTCCCAACAGCGATTTCCCCTCCTGAGGTCACAACAGTGTCTATGGCCTCAGGAAGGGAAATCTGCTGTATCCTCTGGTCTCTGGGATGCTCTCCCAGGATTGCTTTGCCTGTTACAGCAAACACAAAAAAGAAGTGTGTGGCACCATAAATAACAGGTCTATTGTGGCATAAACATCTGTGGTCTAGAGCCCATTTCATCAAACACAGGAAGCATTATTATTATATTTATTTATATCCCGCCTTTTCCCCAATACTGGGACTCAAGGCGGCCATATATTTTGGCCAGCATTATTCTCTGTTGGCCAAAATATATGGGCGCGCGCGCGTGTGTGTGTGTGCGCGTGCACAGACAACTGTAAAACAATTGTAAACAGTGGGTTGAAAAGACTGGAATGCAAGGGCGACAGTCTATAGATTATTAACTAATTCTTGCCTCACATTTATCACATTCCTAATCCTTCTGCTTCTTTTGAAGTTTATGTCCCTTCAATTCATACTTTACCCATTAGAGAGATACTGGCATGCACTGCTCACAAAGTAATCTCCCTGATGCCTGCCATACCAATCAGTTACTGCTAACTCCATTCATCTTTCTTCCTTTCATCTCTATCCAGCGATGTGATGTTTTATCATGTAAATTTAGGGGAGTAATAGTAAGGATTACAAAACTCTGCAAAAAGGGGATATCCGTTAGGGTAGATAGGATAAGGTCCTCCTTTCTCTAAAGTTGCAGCCCATTTACCTCACCACATGGAAAAAAGTCTCTGTAGCTGTAGTGTCCATCAATTCCACTACAGGCTGCTGCAATCAGATACCTCATCCAGCATCTTTTTCCTCCTCTCCTCACTCACTGCTCTGGACTAGGGAGAACGCCACTGTCACCACCCCTTCACTTGTCCTCACAGTGCTTTGCTATGTCTTGTCAGAAGGAAATCTTTGTCCCAATTTGCTATTCTTTGAGGGTACTTCAAATCTGTCACATGATGTGGTGGCTGCTGTACTCCACCTCCTAATGGGCCAAGCCGCTTCAACATTTGCAGGTGTTGCCAAAGCCGGCCCTACCGTTAGGCAGAGTGAGACATTTGCCTCAGGCAGCAGATGCTGGTAGGTGGCAGCAAGGTGTTGGAGGAGAGAGCTGTGAGCCGCTTGGCCTGTCGTGTGCCTCCTAAGCTAGCCTGGTGTCTTGAGGTCAGTGGAGGAGGCTGTCCCATTGCCAGTTCTGAAGAAAAATTAATCTGTCAGTCCAACTGGTTTTGTACATGGAGTGGGAGGGGGTACCATCTTGTTGTTTGCCTCAGGTGGCAAAATGTCTTGGGCCAGCCTTGGACACTGCTGTACTGCCTTGAAAAGGGGTGGAGGGTGGGGTGGCATATGGAGTCTTTAAAGTTAATGTGCAGGTATGCACTGTGCTCTTTCCCCAAGTGGTGAGAAATTCCAGGGGCAGCACTTACCCAGCTTTGGTTTCCTTTGAAAGGCTAGAACACTGGTGACATACGCCCTTTTTTTTAGTGTTTGGGTTTATTTACAAATACACAAGTTGACCATAGGTAGAGACCAACAGCTGAAGCACTTCCACAAGTGGCAAATCTACTGCTCCACACCTGCTTGAAGATTTGCAGGCAGCAGCACTGTGATACCCCCTTGAAGGAGGTGGATGGGCCGCATAAGGAGTCCTTGAACCTAACATGCAGATATGCACTCATGGGCATGTTTGAAGAGGCAGCGTGCTCAAGGCCACAACCTGCATACGGTCTCCTCCAACATCTCAGTCTGAAAGGCTCCACTTGTCACTGACAATAAAGGTGTGGGTGTTTGGGTCCTTATCTAGTTGCTTTTAATGAACACACAGAGACACAACCACATAGCAAAGTGTGTGCATTCATGTCTGAAAAAACTTTCAGTGGGAGTTGTGGTATCAGAACAATATTCACTCGATATATCTTGAAGGCAATTATGCAGCGAGAAAGGGGCATTGTTCCCTGTCTGGAGAAGAAAACAAATTTTCATAGCAAAGTGGCTTCCCACCTTTTTAAACAGTATTCACTCTAATGTGTTGATGTTGCAAGCATAATTTAAACCCTGGGAGACTAATGAAGTTTAGCAGTATGCGTTAATTATTTTTTGTTGTCTTGGTTAACACAAGGTCCTAAATCCTATTTACAGCCTGAAACTTCAGAGGGTCCAGACCTCTCATGCAACTTTAACATCTTTTGATTTCACGTGGCTTTCACAAGCATTGGAACGCTTATTTAAATTCCCCTGTTGGGAGGGCTTTTTTTAGATCCAGTGTGTGAGGATTCTAAACTAAAGAAATTGCTCTTAGCTCATTTTAACCTTTAAATAAGAAAATCAACCTTCAGAAAGGCATTTACTGATACATTTGATTTTATTGGCACTCCAGTCATCTGTATCACATTGATTCAGTGGGCACAAGGGGTGAGAACCCGGCTCCATGTCTCCCTCCTCCCTTTTACCTAAATAAAAGCTGCTGGGGTTATAGTACCTGGACCATGTCTCCACGATAAAGGAAGGAGAGGCAAATGAAGGAGTACTAGTTTGTTTGTTTTTAAAAGAATCAGCTTTGCTGCGCTTTGGTCCATGCAGGGCTCCACGAGCAAGTTCTCCGCACCAGTAAAAATCACTTCACAGAACATACTTCCTGGTGGGGGTTGGAGTGAACATCATCTGACTGGCAGGGGCTCCTCAACCAATGCGAGAGGCTTCCCCCCTCTCCCCCACTTTCTCCTTTCCCCTGAAACTCCAGATGCACCTGCATTTCAGGAACAAGCCTCATTGAGCACAATGGGAGTTACTTCCAAGTAGACACATATGCTTGTGTTGGGAAATAGGCGGGGGGGGGCAGGGATGGGAAACCAACCCTCTTTCTAACAGCAGGATCTCTGTAACAAAGGTGTGAAGTAGTTACTTCCTAAGGCAATAAATGAAGCCAGGGAGAAAGAATCGCAGGTTCCGTAAAGGGCTTTACAGGGGATCAGTGCTTTAAACCCTTTATTCAGTTCAGGGGGATCTCTATAAATTCTGATGTGGGCATTCAGAGGGCAAGCCTCATTCAGCACAATGGGAGTTACTTCTGAGGAGACACTAATGGGTTTGTTGTGGGAAAGAGAGCAGTAAACTCAAAGACGGGAAACCAGACCCAATGCTGCACAGGATCTCTATAACGAAGGGTCAAAGTATTTACTTCCTAAGGCAAGAAACCAATCAACGGAGAATTGGAGCCTCGAGATCACACTTTATAGTACTTAGGGAACTGAGCTTTAAACTCTGCCATTTCAATTGAGGGGGATCTCTGTAAATTCTGGTGTGGGCTTTCAAGAGACAAGCCTCATCGAGCACAATGGGAGTTACTTCTGAGCAGACACTACTTGGTTTGTGCAGGGACAGGAAACACACCTTGACCAGGGTCATGGTGAAAGGCACACCCCTGGGCAGGGCTAACCTACCCAAGGTCAATGCGGGGGTTGGGGCACACAGCAACTATACCAGGAAGAACACGACTTGAGGAAAAGAATCAGACTTTATGAAGTCTCAGGAAATCCAGTTTTTCCTGATAAGCTCTGGGGTGGCTGCTGGGTGGCCACAATGTCATCTATCCCTAATGACTTCAACACACAGCCAGCTCAAAGTAAATCACTCATGGAGACACCCCCCTGGTCTTTGGAATTTCCTGCCCAGGTCACATGCCTCACTACCTCACAGCTGACCTTTAGGAAACAGGGAGAAATTGTCCCATTTAAGAAAGCTTATCTATGCAGCTGATTAGTTGCAGTGGTGGTCATTAATGGGTTAGCCCTGTGCTCTTTTATTGTCCTGTTTGTTGATGTTTTTAACATTAAGATTCATGTGTGCATGTAGCTATAGATACATATTACATGGCGATTGTATGTTGTCGAGTGTCTGGAAGAAAGGCGACTCAGAGTGGGGTTTTAAATAAACAAATAAAGAAAAGGAGTGGTGGTGTGGTTAGTGTGTTGGACTAGGACTGGGGATACGGAAGTCTAAATCCCCATCCAGCCATAAAGCTCTCAAGGTGACCATGGGCCAATTATGACCTATCAGCCTAAGGGGGTTGTTGTGAGGATAACATAAGGAGGGGCAATCCACAAAAGCTACTCTGAGCTCCTTAGAAGAAAGGTAGCTCAGAAATGCAATAAATAAATAAATTAGACAGACTCCCTATTCCAGAGCCATGAACAACGGCACCTAGAGTCTTCAACACATTTCAGCCCTTCAACCATTCAGCCCACACCAGAGGTACTCCATTTGTTGTAATGCAGAAGCACAAGGATTTGCAAGTATGTCGTTGACACAGAAGGAGGTAAGAAGAACAGAATCCGAGGGAAATGGTTGTGAAGTGCTCAAGGTTGGAAGGACCCCAAGAACTAAATTCTTATTCTTTTGCAGTAGTGTCAATCATCAGAAAATGTGTGCGATGCAGGGCCACAGAGAGGAGGAAAGGACCAGCCAGATGGGTGATTAAATAAATAAATAAATAAATAAATAGTTGCAGCAAATGTTTCATGACTGAATCTTAGGACCAGGCTGAAATGTAGCTTCTGGCCTTACCTGCCACTGGGAACATGGAGAACTTGCCAGACTAAAAGCAGAGTGTACAAGCCCTGTCTGCCCGGTAGGGGCAACTTTTGCACTGTACCTTCAGCTTCATTTTCATATTCACTTTGTGGGGGTGGGTTGTTTTTTTTTTTTGTTAGAAGCAGTTTTAAATAATGTGTTAAAACTGGTAGGAACCCTTTCCATGTCAACATATCTCCCAAGCAACCTTTAGATTCTCGAACCACATGCTGTTTTATATAGGGTATGAGACAACTGGGGTTGGAGGCGGTATGCTGAATTAAGCAGCAACAAGGAAAATTGCATGTTGTTTCTAACCCGCTCTGTACAAATTTGCACCAGGCCTGTCGGTGCCAGCTCCAGGTTTTTGAGGGCTCTCAATGGGCCCCCTCCCTCAGTGAGTCTCCCTTTTCACTGACATTGTCACCAGCTGCTACTGCTCTTCTTTCTCATCATTGCTACCACTTGCATGCTTGACAGGCAAGCCACGACCCATGAGCAAGTAGGTGGTGGCATCTGGAATCAGGAATTTGGTGTGGCTGGGGGGAGCAGCCCTAGTTACTGCTCCTCCTCCTCACCACAACTGTTGCCTGGGCCAAAGCAAGAGGCGGGTAAACAGGCAGGTGGCATTGGTGAAGAAGAGAAGCTCCTCCGTGGGCCCTGCTGGGGTGTGGGCGTTCAGTGGCTGCCAGACCATACCTACCCTTGATGCTGGCCCTTAGGCCTGCTGTCTTTTATGCCCACCCTGCTCCCTCCTCAGTAGTGGGTCCCAGCCATCTTGGCAGAGGTAATATCCGAGATCTAATATGGCCTTAACAACATGTGAAGTACATAAACAGTTTAGAGTTCCTGTACTTGCAGATCTTATTACAAACACTTTCTCCTTAGATACAGTGACATTTGAAGGAATAAAACACCCCATTAAAACTGCACATATTAGGAAGTTGGGTTACTGCTGTGGTTTCTATCAATCAGGAATTTGGTGTGGGGGGAGGGTTGTTTGCAGTTCTAACTTAAATAGGATAAAATGAACTATTCTGGAGGGTACTCAGGAAAAAAGACTTGGACCATCTGCTGCTTAGGACTTGTTTTTGGAATTCCTGTGACAGGGAAGCCTATAAAGTGGGAGGGTAGGCGGTAGCATAAAATCACAGGAGAGGATGTTGTAATGATTCTATAGAAGCTGAGGCCTTCGGCTTAGAATGCAGCCTAAAAATAGAAGTGGAGAAGAATAAAAACACTATCTTTTGAAGCTATTCTCTTGGCTGGTAACAAAGCAATATTCCATCTCCAATGCACAATATTCCTTCCCATGAACTGTCATCTATTTGTCACTCACTGGTCTAATACCCCAAAGCCTACTGATATGATTAAAAATAAGGATTATAAGGTTATAAAGTGCTCTGTAGAAACCAAATACAGATTGGATGTTTTTATTAGAGGATTATCATCTTCTTTTAATGTTTGTTTTTGCCAACAGGAATGAGTCTGAATAATTCCTGCTGGAAGTTTTACTTGCACTAGCTATGTGATATTAAGGAAAACTATGAACCTGCCCTTTCAAAGATAGGATTCCCTAGCTGTGCTGCTTAATAGTGGCTATGCTTCTAACCTGCTAAATGGCCATGATCTGACTCAAGCAGAAGCCCAGGTGTCACGATGGGGTCACAAAGCAAGTCAGAGCTGTAGCACCTCAGAGAACTCCAGCGAGGAACTTGCTCCAATTAAAGCTGTAAGCTGAGTGGACTCTTACAACTCCCTCTGTCCAAACTATCCCTCTGAGACTCCACTGCCTCCTGCGTTGCAACGATGGTGTTTCTAGCAGCGTAGAAAGCATAAGGGTCTCAAACCAGGGTCTGCAGAAGCACCTTATTCTCTGAGCCACTGTGGTAGTTTGCCAGAGCAGGAAACAGCTTGTCTGCTCTCTGCCATGCTTCCATAACAGCGCAGGACGTAGTGTTGCAGCAGTTACCAGTTTGCAGTGGTCAGGTGACACTAGGGACCAGTGGGTTTTTTCCTGGCCCTATAAAGCTGTTGACTCTGGCGTGACTCTTCAGTTTGAGGTTGCTCAGGCTCAGCACAATTCCCCCTCCCAGCCTATCTCCAGCTCACCAGACATGGCAAAGTTGGTCCCTAACCCAGGCCTCAGTTAGGGATGTACGAAAGGTACTTACCTTTCGCAGATTATGTTTATGGTTGGGGGGGAGGCGCTCTGTTCCTCCCCCCCCCCGGAATCCTGGCCGGCCGGCTGTGCTCTGCAGGGATTCTGCGGAGCTGCCGGCCGGCTCCGCCAGCAGCCGGACATCCGGCCGCTGGCTAGCAGGGACGCAAATGGCGGCGGCCGTAGCCGCCGCCGTTTGCGTCCCTGCAGTCAGCCGTGATAGGCTACATAAATGTTTACATAGCCTATCACGGCTGACTTAAAAAAAAAACACGCGCGTACGCAAATGGCGGTGGCCATGGCCGCCGCCATTTGTGATCCTTATTTTGGCACATCTTAGTCTACATCAAGATTTACGTAGACTAAGACGGCGAAAATAAGGGGAACACAAATAGCGTAGCGTCTACGCTATTTGCATTCCCCTTATTTTTGCCGTCTCAGTCTACGTAAATCTTGACGTACACTAAGATGTGCCAAAATAAGGAACGCAAATGGCGGCGGCCATGGCTGCCGCCATTTGCGTACGCGCGTTGTTGGTGTTGTTGTTGTTGTTTTTAAGTCAGCCGTGATAGGCTACGTAAACATTTACGTAGCCTATCATGTTTTTTTTTTAAAACCTAGCCATGATAGGCTACGTAAATCTTTACGTAGCCTATCACGTTATTTTGCTTTTTTGTTTTTTTTAAACTGGAAATGGCGGCGGTGGCAGCCGGTCGGAAGACCGGCCGCCGCCGCCGCCAGGAAGATCCGCCCAAGGTAAGTCTCGTCCTGGGGGGGGTGGGGGGGCAGGCCGTTCCACCACCGATTTCGGGGGGGCCGAAAGCGCTGGCATTCGGCCTCCCCGAGATCCGTGGCGGAATTTTCGTACATCCCTAGCCTCAGTTTTGGCAAGTGCTTGACCTTCTTGACCTCTTGTTTTGAAGTAGCTCACTTTTGAGTGAATAGTACTGACTCCATTTTGAGACACAGCCAAAAGCCAGGCATCTTCATCCCCAGCCTCAGCAAAGGTGGGAGAAAGGCCCAGGAATGAGGTTGAGATCAACGTGCAAGACTAGATCAAGCAATTCCATTTCTGATTGACTTCTTAAAATGCCTTCCCCAAAGGCAAAGGTGGGGGTCAAATTCAGCAAAACATGAATGTGCTGGATAGCAAGAGTGATATCTGATAAGTTACCCAGTCAACCACCTGCAATATGCTCCCATTGTTGAACTCCAGCCTTGACACCTGTCTTTTAAGACAGTAATTAACATGTAAAGTCATCTTTTGTTAAATGAATAAGAGATAGTAAGTAGGACTTTTGTTTTGGGCAAGTACAGCCATCACTTTCCCCTTCATGGATCACTGCCTTGTTGTGGCGAAGGGGCTTGCGTAACTCAGAGAAGCCATAAGCTATGCCGTGCAGGGCCACCCAAGACGGACAGGTCATGGCACAGTTCTGACAAAATGTGGTCCACTGGAGAAGGAAATGGCAACCCACTCCAGTATTCTTGCCAAGAAAACCCCATGGAACATATCACAAGGCTAAAAGAGATGACGCCGGAAGATGAGCCCCTCAGGTCGGAAGGTGTCCAATATACTACTGGGGAAGAGCAGAGGGAATTTCCAAATAGCGCCAGAAAGAGTGAAGCGGCTGGGCCAAAGCCGAAAGGACACTCAGCTGTGGATGTGTCTGGTGGTGAAAAGAAAGTCCGAGGCTGTAAAGACATTCCGGGTTACTAAATATTGTTTAGGAACCTGGAATGTAAGATCAATGAATCAAGGTAAGCTGCAGGTGGTCAAACATGAGATGGCAAGATTGAACATCAACATCTTGGGAATCAGCAAACTAAAATGGACAAGCACGGGTGAATTTAATTCTACTGTGGGCAAGAATCCGAAGAAATGGAGTAGCACTCACAGTCAACAAAAGGGTGGGAAAAGCAGTACTGGGGTACAATCTTAAAAACGATAGAATGATCTCAGTACGAATCCAAGGCAAACCATGCAACATCACAGTAATTCAAGTCTATGCCCCAACCACTGATGCCGAAGAAGCTGAGGTTGATCAGTTCTATGAAGACCTACAACACCTTCTAGAACTAACACCCAAAAAAGATGTCTTTTTCATCATAGGGGATTGGAATGCTAAAGTAGGAAGTCAAGAAATCACCAGGATAACAGGCAAGCATGGCCTTGGTGTACAAAATGAAGCAGGACAAAGGCTAATAGCGTTTTGCCAAGAGAACACGCTGATCATAGCAAACACTCTTTTCCAACAGCACAAGAGGCGACTCTACACATGGACATCACCAGATGGTCAGTATCGAAATCAGATTGATTATGTCCTTTGCAGCCAAAGATGGAGAAGCTCTATACAGTCGGTCAAAACAAGACCTGGAGCTGAATGTGGCTCAGATCATGAGCTTCTTGTTGCAAAGTTTCGGCTTAAATTGAAGAACGTAGGGAAAACCACTAAACCATTCAGGTATGACCTAAATCATATCCCTTATGAATATACAGTGGAGGTGAGGAATAGATTTAAGGGATTAGACCTGATAGACAGAGTGCCTGAGGAACTATGGACGGAGGTCCGTCACACTGTTCAGGAGGCAGCAACTCAATCCATCCCAAAGAAAAAGAAATGCAAGAAAGCCAAGTGGCTGTCTGATGAGGCTTTACAAGTAGCTGAGGAAAGAAGGGAAGAGAAAAGCAAGGGAGAAAGGGGAAGATCTATCCAACTGAATGCAGAGTTCCAGAGAATAGCAAGGAGAGACCAGAAGGCCTTCTTAAATGAACAGTGCAAAGAAATCGAGGAAAACAACAGAATGGGAAAGACTAGAGATCTCTTCAAGAAAATTGGAGATCTCAAGGGAACGTTTTGTGCAAAGACAGGCATGATAAAGGACAAAGAAGGCAGGGTCCTAACAGAAGCAGATGAGATTAAGAAGAGGTGGAAAGAATACACAGAAGAACTATACAGGAAAGGTCTTAATGTCCCTGATAGCCATGATAGTGCGGTCACTGAACTTGAGCTGGACATCCTAGACAGTGAAGTCAAGTGGGCCTTAGGAAGCATTAGTAACAACAAAGCTAGCGGAGATGACAATATTCCAGCAGAGCTATTTAAAACCTAAAAGATGATGCTGTTAAAGTGCTACACTCAATATGCCAACACATTTGGAACACTCAACAGTGGCCACAAGACTGGAAAAGGTCAGTTTACATTCCAATTCCAAAGAAGGGCAATGCCAAAGAGTGTTCAAACTACCGTACAATTGCGCTCATTTCACATGCCAGCAAGGTTATGCTCAAAATCCTACAAGCTAGGCTTCAGCAGTATGTGAACCGAGAACTACCAGAAGTTCTGAAGAGGCAGAGGAACTAGAGATCAAATCGCCAACTTTCGCTGGATCATGGAGAAAGCAAGAGAATTCCAGAAAAACGTCTATTTCTGCTTCATTGACTCTAAAGCCTTTGATTGTGTGGATCACAACAAACTGGGGCAAATTCTGAAAGAGATGGGGGTACCAGACCACCTTACCTGTCTCCTGAGAAACCTGTACGTGGGTCAAGAAGCAACAGTAAGAACCAGACATGGAACCACCGATTGGTTCAAAATTGGGAAAGGAGTACGACAAGGCTGCATGTTGTCACCCTGCTTATTTAACTTATATGGAGAGTACATCATGAGAAACGCCGGGTTGGATGAATCACAAGTCGGAATTAAGATTGCCGGGAGAATTATCAACAACCTCAGATACGCAGACGATACCACCCTAATGGCAGAAAGCGAAGAGGATCTAAAGAGCCTCTTGTTGAGGGTGAAAGAGGACAGTGCAAAAGCTGGTTTGAAACTCAACATTAAAAAAGCTAAGATCATGGCATCTGGCCCCATCACTTCCTGGCATATAGAAGGGGAAGAAATGGAAGCAGGGACAGATTTTACTTTCTTGGGCTCCAAGATCACCGCAGACGGTGACTGTAGCCATGAAATTAAAAGATGCTTGCTCCTTGGGAGGAAAGCTACGGCAAACCTAGACAGCATAGTAAGAAGGAGAGACATCACCTTGCCGACAAAGGTCCGCATAATCAAAGCTATGGTTTTCCCAGTAATAACGTATGGCTGTGAGAGCTGGACTATAAGGAAAGCTGAGCGCTGAAGAACTGATGCTTTCGAATTGTGGTGTTGGAGAAGACTCTTATAAGTCCCCTGGACTGCAAGGAGTTCAAATCAGTCAATCCTAAAGGAAATCAACCCTGACTGCTCATTGGAAGGACAGATACTGAAGCTGAAGCTCAAATATTTTGGCCACCTAGTGCGAATAGAAAACTCCCTGGAAAAGACCCTGATGCTGGGAAAGACTGAAGGCAAACGGAGAAGGGGACAGCAGAGGATGAGATGGCTAGATATCATCACTGATGCAATGAATATGGACTTGAGCATGCTCTGGGAGAGAGCGCAGGACAGGAAGGCCTGGCGTGCTATGGTCCATGGGGTCACGAAGAGTCGGATACGACTGAACGACTGAACAACAAAACAGCCATCATCCTCAAGCACCCTCTTTTGTTATATGGGATGGAAGGCCAACTCCATAGCAAGCAGCACCATTTCCAGTGCCTATGAGCAGCGTCTCTGATTTGCCTTTCTCTGAATTGTATAAGAATTCTCAGTCCCTGTCGTCCCAGAGGTGTGTATGTGTGTGGGGGGGGTATGCTGCTGAAAACACTAGGTGCCTCTCCCCTCCAGGGGTATGGTACCACATTGCCGCTGAAATCACTCAGTCTCTCCTCCCAGAGGAAAGGCTCCATGCTGAAATCACTGAAATCACTAAGCCCCTTGCTTGCCAGAGCAAGGTGCCAACAGTGGGCGTTTTGCCTCCCCCAGTCAAGGCTCTCTGCTTTCCTTCCTCTTCACCTGAGACCAGGAATTGCAACACACACTAATTCCTGTCTGCAGGAAAGGTCTTCAGCCCAAGGGAAGGTATATTGCTCTCAGAGGTTCTTTGTAAAAATTGTAGCCTCCACCCCCGCACCCCCATGTGTGTTTGTGCGCGCGCGCTTCAAGCCCTGGGAAGACTCCTTCCCACAGTCTTGAAAATAGGGATGTACGAAAGGCACTTACCTTTCGCGGATTATGTTGATGGTGGGCGGGGAGGCGCTCTGTCCCTCCCCTCAGAATCCTAGACGGGGGGGAGGCGCTCCGTTCCTCCCCCCCCAGAATCCTGGCTGGCCGGCTGTGCTCCGCAGGGATTCTGCGGAGCCACCGGCCGGCTCCGCCAGCAGCCGGACATCTGGCCACTGGCTAGCAGGGATGCAAATGGCGGCAGCCATAGCCGCCGCCGTTTGCATCCCTGCAGTCAGCCATGATAGGCTACATAAATGTTTACGTAGCCTATCATGGCTGACTTAAAAAACAACAACAACAACGCGCGTACGCAAATGGCGGCGGCCACGGCCACCGCCATTTGCTTACGCGCGTGTTTTTTTTTTTTAAGTCAGCCGTGATAGGCTACGTAAATCTTTACGTAGCCTATCACTTTTTTTTTTTAAACTGGAAATGGCGGCGGCGGTGGCCAGTCGGAAGACCGGCCGCCACCGCCGCCGCCACCGCCAGAGCCGCCGCCGCCAGGAAGATCCACCCCAGGTAAGTCTCGTCCCGGGGGGGGCGGGGGGGCAGACCGTTCTGCCACTGATTTCGGGGGGCCGAATGCACTGGCATTCGGCCTCCCCAAGATCCGTAGCGGAATTCTCTGACATCCCTACTTGAAAACTGCTTTTAGGCCTGGAGCTCAGCTTCACCAAGAATGCAGCTAATTTCCCCACCAAAGCATAACATGGTGAAGGCTGGAGCATCCCCAATCGGTCTTAAGTGTTAAATCCATTTGCTCAGCCAATTCCCCCAAAACTAGCTTGTGCATTTGAACTTTTGTAAACCCCAATAAATGTGCCATTGTGGCATTATCCTCTCCAACAGTGTCGAGTGTGAATATCTTTGGGTGGGAATCACCTTCTTAGCCATAAACGCTTTATTGCCAATGGCTAAAGATTCCTTATAAGCAGGTGTGTGTCTTGTTAGAACGTGTGCAAGATTGTACATGTGTCTAACTAGAGCACATCACGTAACACTCTACTGATAACCATGGTAACTCTCAGGATCAAATCAGAGCCTCTTTCCAAGACTAATATAAAAGCCTTGTTTAAGTGGTAGTGGCCCCAGCACACTTTGGAGATGTTCATTTTTGTTTATTTTTATCCTGTCTTTGGAGATGTTCATTTTTGTTTATTTTTATCCTGTCTTTCAGAAAACTGTCAGGTTGGATGGAAAAGAGCAGCAGCTTTTAATTATGAACTTATGATTTAATTTGTACATAAGATACCTAGGAAGATACACAAGTGATGGTAACAGAAGGAGTGTCACATGGGGGAAAGATGTATGGTATAAGGGAGAGATTGGAGTCTGCATAAATCTAAGGGCAATCACTTGATAGCTGCAGCCTTCCTACTTTCTTTCCTTTTGAATTGCCATAGCTGAGAATATGAGTCTGGAATTTGTGTAAAATTTGCACAGAGTAGAAAATAAATCATTATGTTACCAGATACTATTGAAAACATGCCGACCAGGACAAAATAAGAGTTCGCATTAGACATGATCTATCCTTCAGGTACATTCATTACACATTCTCTTATTATTAGCATATACTATCTTCCAGACAAGCTAAACAATGTGTGTAATGTGTTCTGAATGTTTATTGTTTCGTATGTCATTCTCATATTTTGAAAGCTACTATTAGTGCTTTCAGTAAAAGATTTTAATAGATTTTTTTTTTAAAGCCAGAAGAGGCCATTATACAAACCTAGCATGAACTGCTGCATTACAAAGCCCATTGACTCTTATCCAGCAATTCTTGTAGCGAATCCAGAACTTTTGCTGGAGTCATAACGCATCCTTCTGTTTGGATTTGAGCTGAAATTCTCAAGGGATGGAGATTAATCTTGCTCTTCTTATAAAACTTGCATCTCATTTCTGACTTGCATTAGTTTAAGAACATAAGAACTATGTTGCTGGATTGGACCAAGGTCTGTCTAGTCTAGATTTCTATTTCCATCAGCAGCTAAACAAATGCCTCTGGAAGCTCATAAGCACCGTATGAAGTGATGGTCATCCCCTGCGGCTTGTCTCTACCCATCACCAGCTATTCAGTAGGATACTCTGGCTTCCCTTAGTTTCACTTGGCTGTCATGGAAGTTTCACTTCACTTTCATGAGTCATAGACACATAGATATCTCCTCTATAGTTACTGAATTTGGGTTGTTCCCAATGTTAGTCCTACTTAGAGTAGACCCATTGAAATGGGTGGGACGAAGTTAAGACTAACATTGGATACAACCCTTTGTCTGATGCTTATAAAAAGACCTCTCAGCCAAAGATCATCATCACAACTTGTGGTAATGGATTCTATACAAAAATGTCAAATTCCTGCAACAGAATGCAAGCAGGTTTCTCAAATACATACTCATGTGCTATAGATAGACTGGTTCCCATGGAAACCTGAACTCCTCCCTGGGACACAGTCACTCTTAGAGCAATATGGCACATGTCACAAATATTATAGACATGGGAGCTGTGGCCCATCCACCTTGAGTCTTCTCCTTGAGGCTCTACCCACAACTGGTCCGGCTGTTAAGTACTGCTTATGTGCATATTATAAGCAGTAGTTATTTCTTTGAGTGTATGCACATTTTAAAATAATTATGGCATAACCATGTGACTGGGTTTCTAAAAATTAGGCAAGGTTGTGTTTTTTTAAAGAACATGGTACACCAGGTTTAAAACTGGGACCTTTGGCAATCCTGAGCAGGATAACTTTGCGACACAATAAACAACATTGTCTCCTGATACATTTGCTTAGAGTGCACTATAAAGTTCTTTTCTAGATGGGGTATTTACAGTGGCTAGCTATCTCGCATTTTGAGATTTAGCATATTCCAAAGTACCTTTCTTTCATTTCTACATGGGATCCTGTCAGAAAAACATAGTTGTAACGATAATATAATGCCAGCCTTTGTAGACTAGAACAAAACAAAAATTATCTACAAACTAAACACTGTTTTTCTTACTACCTCTGTCAATAGAGGTCTCTAAAACATCAGTGCCCAAACTTTAACAACAGACAATGGAAGAGGTGGTAGATAAACTAGCCTCCTGTCTTTCTCAAACAAGCAAGGGACAGAACACAAGTTATTAGTAAATCCCAGGGCTTAGTTTAGATTGAATAAAAGCAGCAATCCAACAAATAAATGAACCATCAAGTTTGAATTTATGTAGCATAGAAAACACATTAAACCTGTTTGACCAAGACAAAGGCCTTTTCTGCTATGAATAATGAAGGCTACACATTGTAACATTCCCTCAGATGAGACATTAAACCCAAGGTCCTTTCTATTTGCCTCTGGTGACTATCCAGGTGGAAGTTAAAGACTCGGTGGCATTTTACTCAGCAGATACAGAAACTCTCCAGTGTCATGGTGAGGTTTAAAAAAGCAACCCCCAAAGCTAAATGGCAATGAAACCCTAGATGAATGAATACTAACTGCCTGCTGGGTAGCCCGTATGAAAGGACTGGAGGCCTAGTACTGTTACCATTAAAATCAAGAGAAAATACAATCCTGCCAACTAACAGCAAGTCCAGATGGCTATAACTGCAGGGATTAAGTGTAATGGTTTAGTGTGTTCAGTCTAAGGAAGGCAGCTTTTGATCTAGAAAATACTGGACCTCTGGGGAGGATGGAGGATAGGGCCAGATCAGGCCAGAATTTAGTAAGCCATGGGCAGAGTCATGGTATAAAAGAGTAAGATCATGCAGAACCTGGCAGACGAGGGGAGAGTCTGGTGGGTCACAGGATGGGTGGAGCCTGGTGGAATGTTGAAGACTCACTGCTGGGGTCAACAAGAGTCCTGCCCCCTTGCTGGGGTCAACAACAACCCCTCCTTGCTTTGTTGGGTCAGTTCTGAAGGACTAAAAAATCTACAAAACCTGTTTGATCAGTGAATATGGCTGCAATTAAAAAAACAGGCCCCCCCGAGAAACAGTGACTTTATCCAACCATCTGTAAACAACTATTTCCGTACACAAGCTTAATAAAAAGTAATAAATGCCTGTTTTAAGCATAAATGTCCATATATAATAAACAAAAATAATCTAAGAGTCTTATGGGAAAAGAGGGTTCTTCTACAACTGGCCATTACTCCAATATGCAGAAATTGATGGATGGTTTTAAGAGCATGGAATGACAAAGCAAAGAAGAATGATTCCTTCTGAACAGGGACAGCTGGCTCCTAAGTCAAGGACACACAACGGTCAGGATGGTCTGCCAGCCAAAAAGCCTGATACAATAGTGATGGTGTGTACGTTTCTCCCTCGCCTTAATTGCAAGTTAATATAACAGCTAATTATGGATGCTTTGTATATATTAACTGCTTCATGGCTGAAGAGAGACATCTTAACCCATTAGCTGATATGCTTTGCAAAGCTAGGCTGCAGTTTATCCTGGCCAGTGCTTTTCTTCATGCTGATAATGATCCAGGTCTTATATAGGATTGGGTTATTTTGGACTTTGCTGAGCATTATCAATCTCTAGTTCCAGTATTTATGAAGACTTTGGCTGCCAGTTAATCAGCTATAGATAGTTAACCTATTGCTGATTAACACACTTCAAAGTTGTTGTTTATTCGTTCAGTCGCTTCCGACTCTTCATGACTTCATGGACCAGCCCACGCCAGAGCTTCCTGTCGGCTGTCACCACCCCCAGCTCCCCCAAGGTCAAGTCTGTCACCTCCAGAATATCATCCATCCATCTTGCCCTTGGTCAGCCCCTCTTCCTTTTGCCTTCCACTTTCCCTAGCATCAGCATCTTCTCCAGGGTATCCTGTCTTCTCATGATGTGGCCAAAGTACCTCAGTTTTGCCTTTAATATCTTTCCCTCAAGTGAGCAGTCTGGCTTTCTTTCCTGGACTATGGACTGGTTTGATCTTCTTGCAGTCCAAGGCACTCTCAGAATTTTCCTCCAACACCACAGTTCAAAAGCATCTATCTTCCTTCGCTCAGCCTTCCTTATGGTCCAGCTCTCGCAGCCATAGGTTACTATGGGGAATACCATTGCTTGAACTATGCGGACCTTTGTTGTCAGTGTGAAGTCTCTGCTCTTCACTATTTTATCAAGATTGGTCATTGCTGTCCTCCCAGGAAGTAAACGTCTTCTGATTTCCTGACAGCAGTCAGCGTCTGCAGTAATCTTTGCGCCTAGAAAGACAAAGTCTGTCACTGCCTCCACGTTTTCTCCCTCTATTTGCCAGTTATCAATCAAGCTGGTTGCCATAATCTTGGTTTTTTTGAGGTTTAACTGCAACCCAGCTTTTGCACTTTCTTCTTTCACCTTCGTCATAAGGTTCCTCAACTCCTCCTCGCTTTCAGCCATCAAAGTGGTATCATCTACAAATCTGAGATTGTTAATGTTTCTTCCAGCGATTTTAACTCCAGCCTCAGATTCATCAAGTCCAGCACATCGCATGATGTGTTCTGCGTACAGGTTGAATAGGTGGGGTGAAAGTATCCACCAATAGTTGGTTTAGGTGGGTTCGTTCTTCAGTTTTGTAGTAACAAGAATAATAAGGAAAACATCTTTGGATTCATTTTTATTTAAAAAATACCAGTTATAACAACACATGAAAAATAACGTAGTGCCACAGATTTTTTTTTAAGATGTTGTTATTATAAAGGAGGGCATTGCCAAAGATTTCAAGTTCTTCATAGTTTAACAGGAAGTAGTATTTCCTAAACATTTCTTATCATTACAATTTTCAGGTCTTAATAGTCTAAAAGGAGAGCTTTTAGACTATTATGTAAACATGTAAGAACCAGGTTTCCTATTCAGCTCTGAATAGGCTGTTCAGCTGAGAGGTACACAGGCCTGGTGACTTTCTAGATGGTAAGAAGCTACCTCATTCCAAAATTAGATTATACTTATACAGTGTCCGTATAGGAATTAGCTAGGTTCCCCATAAATTAGGGCTCACAGTCTTAATTATTTCATTGTTACTAAACATTCCTAAAAATCAAAAGATACAAACAAGTATTAAACACATACCTTTCAGCTAGATATACTAAACTAATTTTAAATTATATCTTGAGAGGCCCATCTACGTTACATTAATAATAACTTTCATAAGTGGTGGAGTCTGATTACTTAGCCATCATTAATAGGACATAATTCAAATCAATGTTGTAAAATATATCCCCTTTCTTTCTCAAAAAGGCATCATATTTTTGCAAACCAGAAGGGAAAATAATATGACCATGGCCAGGTGGGAGCACTCTACTTGCTGTATCTCTTCAATAGTCTACCATCATTGCTATGAACCTTCAGCCATTTTATTTCAGGAAAGGAGCTAGGTTTCTCATGGTTCCTATACTTAATAAGCCCTATTTCAAGACTCTGCTGCTGGCACAATTCAGTAAATTGCACCATACAAATGGGAAACACAGTCACATTCTTCATGCATTATTTTCCTGAAAATATGGAAAATAACTCATTTTATTCCAAGCCCATTCTGAAATTGGGACCACGTTGTACTCCTGATAATGTAATTGGGAATGCAATGGGGTCCAAAACCTTGTCCCAGCCCCCATGTGAACCCTCAGTCCCCCCACCCCCAATACGACTTCCTAAAGTCTGTTCAACCATTCCTTCCCTTCTTCCAGAATGTACCTAGCAGTAGTAGGAATGGCAGTAATGACATGATGGTCTCTGAGGACATCTTTGCACACATATAATCAAGCTTTAGACACCAGCAAACCAGAAGCTAGGATGGCAGGATACAAAATAGTACAGAGTTCCCATACTTTTGATGGTTTCACAGTTAAATTTGGCATGTGCATCACTCCTCACCCTTGTATAACAAACGTACATCTACCTAAATTACCTAAAAACCACCTTGCTGAACCAGAACAAAGATCCATTCTATCCACCAACAGAACAAAGATCCATTCTATCCACCAACAGTGGTCAGCAAGATGCTCCTGGATGCTCACTAGCAGGCATGTTTGACCCCAGTATCTGGTACTCAAGGCTATACTACTTCTGCATATGGAGGTTCTATTTAGCTATCTTGCTTAAGAACACTTGTAAGACCTATTCTTCTTCTCTAAAAAGAACCTATTAAACTATTCTAAATCATGCTATTAATAGTTATTCTCTTACAGTATTAAAGTATAGAAGCGCTGTTCTTATCTGCCTCTGGTCACTCTAAATCAGGGTTGTTGAACCTCTTTTGGCCTGAGGGCTGTATTCAGAGAAGCTCTTGGGGGCCACATTCCAGTGGTGGGCAGGCCCAGAGGCCAAACAGGGTGGAGCTAAAGGCAACGGGGGTGGGGCAAATACCAAAAATAACAGCATATTTTAGCTTAGCTCTTACTGCCAGTATCTATGTCCTTAGGAGAGGCATTTCAGCCATTTAGAATGGGAAAAAACTGTGCAAAAGCCTGGAAACCTCCAACCAATCAGTGGTTAGGAAGGGAGGGGAGCCAGGGGAAGTGGCGGTGTTCATCTGGAGAACCCCAGAGGGCTGGATTAGGACCCTGGGAGTGCCAGATTTGGCCCACAGACCTCAGGTCGTGCACCCCTGCTCTAAATCAAGCAATTCACCTTGGGAAACCCTATTCATTATAATTTAAATCAACAGGAAGACCTGTGGGGCTGTCCAAACAATGTGGCAAACATCAAACCCTCCAGGGAAGAGCCATGGTCTGAATAGCCATTCCCAGGTAATCTTTGCAAGATTAAATTGCAAATAAAACCACAACCCAATATATTTTAAGTTAAATTATTTTGATTGCTTTAGGGAGCAATCCTATGGCCACTAGGCAGCGGCTAGACGGCCACAGGATATGTTGTTTTCCAGGAACCAACCTTGGAGCCCGCACTCCAAGGTCGGTTCCCAGAGAACTGACTTCCCCCCACTTCTGCGCTGCCTCTGAGGCAGCGCAGAACAGCCCCATCCTCTGCACTCACAAGAGGAGTGCAGAGCTGCTGAAAAGGGGCGTGGCTGGGGGCGTTCTGGGGCGGAGAGTGCGGAACTGCCTGTATGACACATCCTATGTGTCATGCAGCAGCCTCCTTTTCTGCTCCATGTTCCTGCAGCTAGACAGCCCTAATTCTAGCCAAAAAAGTCTAGCCAAAAAAGCAGGGCAGGAGAAGCGTGAAGGGAACGATCCCCTCTGTGCTTCTCCTGCCCTGCTTTGGATAGGCGGTTGCCTCTGAGTTTGGAGGCAGCCGCCTATCTGGATAGGATTGCTCCCTTACTGTTGTTTTTCCTAGACACACAGCTGTTCCTGAGGAAAAATGACATCCAGTCTGAAACACATGAGGGAACTGCTCCCCTTTGCTAAATGGAGCCTCTGGATTTTTTTGTTTTATTTTCACTTTTATTTTTATTCACCAAAAATGCACATAAGCATAAAACTTAACGAAGTCCCTTTAATAAGAAAATGAATTAAAATAATATCTAGAAACCACAATAACGGGAATACTGCTCATAGTTAATTTACCACACAATTCTTTACATGCCTACTCTGGCATAAGTCCCACTGAGTTCAATGGGACGTATTTCTGGGTAAGGGATTGCAGCCTTAATTTGTCCTCTCTCATCTTGGTTGTTTTCTCTCCACAGAATAATAAAGTTGAGAGAAGAAATTGGTCTAAAAATCAGAAGATGAATGTATCTGGATACAGGTAAGATAAGACTGAACAGTTATAACAAAGGGGAGAGAGATGGGGAACAGGATCTTACACAATATGCAGTGAATAAAATCCACTGAAAGTAGGTAGCTAATCAAAATAGTCAAGAAATGGGTTCCACATCTTCACGTAAGTTTCCAGAATGGCGCCATGGTTGAATAGACTTTGAAATGATGACTGTAACAGTGTTTTCACAGACAATGCTTTAAATTGGTTTTTGCATTTCATTGCTTTTGATCAAGATGTTAATCTTTTGTCCACAGTTCCAGTCAGAAAAGGGAAAGAATTGTTTTCAAAAGTTATCTGAAATAAGAGACACCCCACATGTTCTGGCAAGGTAGCAGGGAAAGCAATCGTATGGCCCCTAGACAGAGCCTGGGGGGCCATAGGATAGTTTGGTTTCCTGGATCCAAGGTTGGAGTCAACACTCCAGCCTCGGACCCAGAAGTTTGAAGCCCAAACTTCCCCCTCCCCTCCCCTCCCCCTCCCAGCCAATGGGGAGAGAACCTTGGAGGGAAAGTAAAGAGGGTGGTTCTGTGGGCAGAGAGGGGACTGGGGAGGCCAGCTTATGAGGAATCCTCTGGCCTCCCCAGTCTCATTCCCTCCCCATTCCCCAGCGCCTCAGCTAGACAGGCAAAAAAGCCCATCTATCTGAAATGCAGAGCAGGAGAAGCACGGGGGCGACGATTGCCTCTGCTACTTCTCCTGCTCTGCATTGGATGGCCGTAAGCCTCTGAATTCGGAGGCTTATGGCCATCCCCATAGGTGTCAGGGGTATTTCTGAGCTCAGGGAGTGGGATAGCAGTTCAGATTCTGAAGGAGAACCATCAGACATGGGGGAGGTACTTTCCCAGGCTAGTCCAGATATGAGTAGGCCTGCTTCTCAGGTTACAAACGTCCAGATGGCTGAGCACAAGGGTCCCTCCTCACCCCCTCCCTGGGAGAGGCAGTGAACAGGAGGAGGTGGGGTTTGAGGAGAATGACCTAATAGATGCCAGACGCAGGCGCAGAGCAAAGAGAGGGAAGGCAGGGGCAGAACTTAGATGGTCTACCCGATTGGCCTTGCGTGAAAAGCTGTGCTCTCATGACAAGAGAGGGACCTCCCCCCCACACTTAAGTAGGCGAGATCGCCTCCCTCTTCAAATGGCATTCCTTTGTAGATGGAGAGTCTCTGAGAATTTGTATCTGTATGACCCTGTGAAGTAATGGATTAAAAGCTGTGGACTGAAGCCTCTCGTCTGTGTATTTTTGGGCATGAAGTGAAGTGGGGGCTAAGGGAATCCTGACAATAGGATCGCATGCTTAATGTAGGTCTTGGTGCCTGTACTAGACAAGGCTCTTTGTAACCAACTGGCATTGCATTTCGCCGGTAAAATCATTTGCATCTGCACCGACTGGGATGGCACATTTTTTAAACAGAATCAGAGATGAATGCTGCAGTGGCATCATTTGGCCCTATTCTTATGGATTCCTTTCATCTTTGGCAACTTGAGGATGTGGACAAGCTTCTTGGATGACTAAAGCCTACTGCCTATATCATAGATCCTTCTCCATCTTGGCTTTTAAAGTCTGCCAGGGCAGGGGTAGGTGTCTGGATCTCAGAAGTAATAAATGCTTCTTTGAGGGAGGGAATGGTACCCACTGCCCTTCAGTGTCATGCCCATACCAGAAGAATCCTCCTCCTTAGAGGAGCTAGACCGCCCAGGGATGAAGAACACCACAGAACAGCCCATGTCAGAAGAGACCCTGAGGAGCCGGGGCCCTCAAGGGAGATGGCTGTGGGTCCATCCCTGCAAGTCAGAGGCTGAGCGACCCTGTAGACCCTTAGAGCATTGTTGTCTCAAGAGGCAAGTCAGAGGAACTCCTGTGAGGAGGACTGTCCATTTACAAAGAAGGGCTTCTCATGAGTAAAGAAGTCCTCATGAGCAAGGCCCTCCTCAAGAGAAGGACTTTTGCCAGAGGGCTTCAGATGAACTGCAGCTGAGTTCTGGTGGGGCTCTAGAAGCTCTGGCTATATCAGCTCTCAGTTGGAACTTGAGAGAAGCTAGAAACAAACTATCCTGCTATGGCTAGATCAGGCTCAGCATTAGGCAAACTTAACCAGCAAGTAAGTAAACAGGCAAGGGTCAAGAGCACAGTGTTAACAGTCAAGGAGAGTTCCAAGAGACGGGTGTGAGGTGTGGCCAAGGTCAAAGCACAGGTATGCAGTCCAATCCAAATGCAATCCAAACACCAGAGTCAACCAGGAGTTCAAAGGTCAGCAGCACAGAGGATCAGTCACAAAGCAAGGTCAGGACAACAAGGATACAAGGCACTGGAGCTGGTAGAGAGATGTTGTTTCCAGCAGGTCTCAAGTTCTAAATGCTGGCTGGGGCTGATAGGAGCTGTAGTCCAACACATCTGGAGGGTGTCAGGTTTGGGAAAACTGGTCTTGGGCTTCAGTCAATATTTTACTTTTCATGAGCATTAAAGAAAAGGGGTGGGGAGAGAACAAGAAACAAAAACCCAATCCTGCCTGGGCAATCAAAATAACTTTGATCAATGGGTCTATTTGCAGCATCACTTTATTTTGTTAGCTGCTTTCGAACAAATAAAGAATTGCTCTGTGATTTCTTTCCAAAGCTGAAATCCACCTTCCTAGAGCAAGATGAAAAGCTAATTTTCTTGAAGTTTAACATATTTGTGTACGGGTGTCAGGTAAAATAAATGACATTGATATTCAGCGGGTAGGTAGGTGGCACCAGCTCCCAAACTCTATCTCTTTTTCATCTTACTGGAACATTAACTTATGCTCCTGAGGGCTGTGCAGCGTGCAAAAGAGGAAAGCACAAAACTTACAGAAGATTTATCATGACATTTGTCCCATGTATCATTCCCCCCCCCCATCTTTTTGTATTGGGGAATGAACCAAAATAATTTCCTTTTCTCTTAACTTTTTGAAACTGTGTTTACTCAGTGACCTTTATTCAAGACAGCTGGATACAGGTTTAGATCTTCCCCAGAGTGTGTATACCTTGGCTTGCTTTCTTGAGTCATCTGAAATGGGTTTCTTTGCAACTACTTTTCTGTACTGCTTGTGGTACATTGCAATTTCCATTGTGCAAGTTGATCTCTAGAGTGCTGGTGAATTAGATGGGCCTTGAGGCAGCTTTTCAGATTCCGGTAGTGTGAAGGGATCAAGGTTCATCATAGCAAGATTCAAAAACCCACTTGTGGATATATTCAAGATTAAAGTAGGGGAAAAGCAGTATATTTTGTTCCAGGAACTTGTTTTACCTTGTAATAACTACAGCAGTGTTATCAACTATGTTCTGAATTCTCCCCAATTTAATTTTGTGGTAGAAACTAGTGATTTCAGTGAGGCAGAAATTGTTCCCCAAAACACTAGTGACTACGATGTGCAAATATCCATTCCCCCCCCCCTTTAAGCTATCTGCTGTACCATTTTAAAGCAATCTTGGCTGCTGCTGCTTCTCTTTCCTGGATTGCTTACATGGGGGATCCCATGACCCAATTGGGGAGTACGCAGTGAACCAGATGATCTCATACCACTACACAGCCAATCAGATTTGGCTGTGTGATTAAGTCACTCAGGGCAAGTGAGAAATGTATAAACAAATAAGTTAAAGTGTTTGCACAGAGCACTTTCAAACAACAAAAAGGGGAAGAGTCTTTTGGACATTGGCAAAAATGTTTGTGAAAGCAGCAATACAAATCAGACACACATCTGTCACAAGTTTGTGGGGTTTTTTTAAAGCAGAGGAATCTGTGCTGTTGACATGCACAACTACTACAGAGGCCCATCCCATTGTTATAAAACATCCTTTGCTTGTACTAGGGGGTGTTTGTACTACTGATGTTAAATGGATGACTGGGCAGATTTTCACGTTACCGAGTGGGTAGGAAGTTTTAATCAATGGATTTTGGAACAGTATTAAGCTTGAAAACAGAACAGAACAATGTCTCCCAGCAGAAGGACATTTGACCTGGCAAATATTCAGCACCATTGATTTAATTATTCACCTGAAGGCAAAAAGCACTGAATCAAAACCTGGGCTTTAAAAAACCACAGGTAGGCGGCTTTTATATTGGCTGCAGTCACCACAATGCATGCATTTCGGAGGTGTTCCATTAAATTCAGTGGCTAGGGTGGCCACATGCCCTACTTCACGGAGGACAGTCCTCTATCTGAAGGTGGTCAGAGGCCTTTCCTCTATTTGAAGGTGTCCTCTGCTTGAAATCGAGTTCCCCACTTACTGGGGAGCCGCCACTGTGAGCGCACACAGGTCCTGTGGTGGGAAAGGAAGGGAGCCAGCAGGAGCCTGTGAAGCAGCAGCAGCACCACCTCCCTGCAGCCCGATAGCACCGAGCCAATTGAAAGGCTGATTGGCTCAGCTGGGGTGTGGTCGTGAGGAAACGAGCTAAATGGAAACAGCAGCAAGCAGTTCCCCCTCTGGTCTGCCTTGCTTATACTAGAGCGGGGCCTTGTGGAGAGGTCGTTCTTTAACTGGCTTGCAGGCTACAGTGTATACATGGGGGCAGTAGCATCTGCCTAACCAGAGAGGGTATGGCACTTGAGTAATCATTACTGCACAGTGCTGAGGGCTCAGGCAACAGCGGGTGACAGTGCAGCCATTGAATATGACCAGGCCTTCCTCAGAAGAGCATCCCACAACCCCAAGGCCCAGTGGGACCTCCTAAATGATAAATTATGGCTATTGATAGTGGGACTGCACATAAGGGATAGGCCAGAGTCCTTTCATCAAGTCAGGCCCCAGTCAAAACAAGATGCCCTTCGTAAGGTGCGCTGGGAGTTCAAGCAGCGCAAGTGCCAAAGAGCACAGTGCAAATTTCACCGTGGCTGTGAAATCTGCTTGGGCCCCCACCCTTGGGCCTCTTGCCCATGGACCTGATGGGGCCAGAGCTCCTTTCGGGGTGCCAGAGGATCAGGGGGTAGTTATGGAAAAAGGGACGGTGCCCGGCTCACTGTGCCCACAGTCAATTTGGCCACAGCCCCTCAGAAACAGTGAGCCAGGGATGGAGGCAAGGGTGTTGGGGATGGCAGACACACCGATTATTCCAGATACCCTTCACCCCCTCCTAGACTGCTATCCAGACAGGGAGGCAGCACGTTATCTACGGGAGGGCTTCACACAGAGTTTCCACATCCCATTTGCAGAGGAACATATACATAGACAAAGATGCACCAAATCTTAAGACTCCTAGGGACATGCCAGAAGAAGTGGCAACCAAGATAGAGAAGGAGCCCAATGCTGGCAGGGTGGCCAGGCCCTTCTCTGCACCTCCAATACCGAATCTCACGGTTTTACCACTAGGAATTGTGCCCAAGAAGTCCCTGGGAGAGTTTAAACTTATCCATCACCTATCATACCCGAAAGGGGCCTCAGTCAATGACGCCATACCACCGGAGTTCTGCTCAGTTCAGTATGCCTCATTTGACCAGGTGGTAAGCATAGTGAAATCTTGTGGTAGGGGCCCCTTGATGGCCGAGTATGACATACAGTTGGCCTTCAGGCTGCTACCAGTGCACCCACAGGACTTCAGCCTGCTAGGTTTCAAATTTGATGACCACTGGTATGTGGATAAGGCCATGCCAATGGGATGCTCAATAGCCCGTGGAGCATTTGAAACATTTATTACCTTCCTGGAATGGGCAGTTAAAGTCAGGGTAGGTCACCCTCAGGTCACACACACACCCCCCTTGAGGGAAATGCAGGCCCTCCTGGGCCACCTCAGTTTTGCATGTAGAGTAGTTTCAACTGGCAGAGCCTTCTGTGCCCACCTGGTAAGGTCAACAGCCAGAATCCCGTCACCACATCATAATCTTAGAATAACAAGAGGCATGAAGGAGGACTTGAGGGCATGGGTGAGCTTCTTGTCTGAGTACAATGGCATATCATTCTGGCAAGATCATTTTGAGGCAGGAGCGCAGTTACAAATTCAATCAGATGCTTCAGGGAGCTTGGGGTTCGGGGTCTTCTTCCAAGGGCGTCAGTTTGCAAGAAGGTGGCCAAGCCACTGGCACAATGCAGGCATCACACAAGACTTAACTTCCCTGGAATTTTTTCCCACCCTGGTGGAAGTGTATACCTGGAGAGAAAGATTCAGGGACAAGCGGGTGCACTTCTGGTGCGACAATCAAGCAGCAGTCAGAGTCATTAACAGCCAGACATCAGGCTCAGACAGAGTCATGCGACTTGTCAGAAAATTTATGTTGGCGTGCTTGTTGACCAATATCCTGTTTTCAGCATAACACGTCCCGAGTGTGGATAACAAAATTGCAGACACCCTGTCTCGATTCCAGGAGAAGAAATTCCGGTCATTGGCACCAGACGTGAGAATCTGTCCAGACCCATTCCCAGAGGAGCTGTGGACACTTGGGAATGAGCAATAATGCAGAGAGTATGTAACTCGGTCTCACACTCAACACTGCTCATACACATCAGCAGCCAACACATTTAACACCTTTGCCATCAGCAGGGGAGAACAGGGCAGCTGGCCCCCATTCAAAGCAATGGTCCTACAGTATCTGGCTTCCATCCTTACAGGATCAGGGCCTTGTGCCCAAAACTATGTCCATGCCCATCCATTTTGCAGCCATCTCCTTCTTCAGTAAGGCATATGGGGGGGGGGGAGATCCCTGTACTTCTTTTCAAGCTAAAAGGGCATGAGAGGGCTGGTGCCAGGAGAGACCAGCAACTCCTGATGGGAGAAGGCCCATAACATGTACTCTGCTAGTGCAGCTGTGCCATAAGGCTGACAAGCTGGGTGTGAAGCCAAGTTATTCAGGGCAGCCTTCACCTTGGCCTTTTTTGGAGCATTATGGGTAAGCAAACTGGTGGCCGCATCCAAGTGAGATAGCTCAGGACAGGCCCTAGATGTTCAGAATGTGACAATACTGTCACAGGGCATATGCCTTAAGATCAGATGTTCAAAGACTGATCAGAAGGGGAAGGGCTAGCTAGTTCACCTGAGGGAGTCCCTGTCAGAGGGCCCTGGCCCCCTAAGGGCAGCTAGGACCTTTCTAGCTGTGTGGCCTAGGAGCCACTCACCAGATACCAACTAGTAAACATACTATGGGCTGGTATCAGCGCCTTGGGCCTCCCCCCCCCCCCATGAGTTCAGCTGACATTCCTTCAGGATTGGGGTAGCCACAACTGCAGCCAAGTGGGGAATGCCGGGGACTAAAATACAGGCAGTCAGTGGTTGGAAGTCACTGGCCTTCAGATCATACGTTCAAGTAAGGGCCTCTCGTCATTGATTTTATCTGTTTTACAGCTGCGGAGCACAACACCACATCAGTCTGGATCTGTGGGCACAGCATTGTCCATTGGGCATGGCAGCATGCATTATGGAATGGACTGGGCATCTGCTTAGGGATAAAGCTGACCTGGCGTGTAGGAGGGGCATACTCTGGGACAAACTGAAACCAATGGTGTTAGGACACACTGCAACACATAGCCACTCTGATGCCATTGTCATACAATTGGGTGGAATAAATGGATTGCAGCCAATACTCATCAAGCTGCTGAGTTGTCTTTCTTGGAAAGATAAACATAGTTTGCCATTGTACAGCTCCTTTCACCTAAGCACTGAAACTCACTCTTAATTTCTGCAACAAGTTTTCTCCACATTCTCAAGTACGTGTACCCAGAGACAGAACAAACAGCTGAAGGTGGCAAGTGGCTGGCTTGCCTCAGTGTCCTTTCTACTTTTGTCATCAAGGTTTTTCTTTTTTTTACTTGCTGAAATCAATAGGCTTGTATTCATATTATAGCTGTGACCCAGAGCACTACACAGCTAACTTCAGGGCCCCAGCAGGGCTGCTGACTTTTTCCTTTCCTTTCCTTTCCTTTCCTTTCCTTTCCTTTCCTTTCCTTTCCTTTCCTTTCCTTTCCTTTCCTTTCCTTTCCTTTCCTTTCCTTTCCTTTCCTTTCATTCCTTTCCTTTCCTTTCCTTTCCTTTCCTTTCCTTTCATTCCTTTCCTTTCCTTTCCTTTCCTTTCCTTTTCTTTTCTTTTCTTTTCTTTTCTTTTCTTTTCTTTTCTTTTCTTGAATAGCAGACCCAGGTGGCAAGGTAACAGCACCACAAGAACCCTAAAGAAACAGTCACATTGGCCTCGGCCAGGAGCGGGAAACACATGGGCCAAAGGCCATATGCAGCCCTCTCTGCCCCCTGATGCAGCCCCCACGGCCCCCTGCCACCACTCTCCCACTGAAATTTGTGGCTGCCCTATAAAATAGCTGTTTTGCTGCTGAAATCAGCAAATCAGCAGCAAATCATTGTGTTTCCAGCTGCATTTGGCCACTATAGCATTTTGTAGCTGACGATTAATAACGTTTGGTGACAAATTCTTTTGTCGCCACTGAATTCTGCAGAGTGGTGGTGTAGCAGCAAGAGTGCAGCCCATGGGGGAGTCTGAAATTGCTCACCCATAGCCTAGGCCTTCAGAACAGCTTTCATGACACGAGGAGTTCACTGAACTTACAAAGATTGTTATCTGAGGGCCGACCTATGCAGGTGATCAGATCTCCTAACATGTTGTCTAGTGGATGCTGCAACATCTCTTTAATTAGGATTTATGTAAATTGGCTAATTTTGGAGGTGTAACACAGCTAATGGTTTTTTTAAGCATCTGTTTTGACAATGCCCATTACTTGCCCCTTTGGGGGAGGAGGTCAGTATAAGGATAAACTTTGTATTGGAACACTCCTTTATATTTACTGATGCACATGCTCTTAAGTAATCTACCTGCTTCCTGGAAGTTAACACATGGTCAGCGCAAATGGATTCTCCATGCTCTTCTGACAGCTACAAAACTGATATTAGAAGATTGGAAGGATAAATGCTCACCTCCTATAATGCAATGCATTGAAGACCTTACAACACTTTCAACATTTGAATGTGGGGTGTATAGATACTGCCTGTGGATGGATACATATTTGGATAGTTGGTCTGCTTTTGTTGAAGTTTTTGTATAGTTCTTAGAAACCTGTATTTTCGTGTGTGTGTGTGTGTGAGAGAGAGAGAGAGAGAGAGAATACAGGTTTCTAAAAACTATAAAAAGTTCATACAAGAATATTGCATTATACGAGGTGTTTATCCTTTCAGTGTTGTAATATTGGAACACACACATACACACGCACGTGCACGCGCACGCACACACACACTTATGTATGCATTGAAATTGATATATTAAAATCTATGTAGCCATATTTTTCTTTTTCCTTTTCTTTTGTTGAAATTTTTCAATAAAAATGAACTCCTGATATCCCCTCTCCCCCTGAACTTAAAAGCAGCATGTGGTGGGGAAGAGATTGGCTTGGGGCAGCAGCACTTGAAAAGCCCCCCCCCCCCCCCCCAATCCCATGCTACACACCTGCTTCTTGAAGTTGCTAATTGTTTCCTTGTGGGGAAAGATAGGCACAATACCAGTATCTGTCTTTCTACCCCAGTGGAGTTAATAGCAGTGTTGGGAGGATGATTTCAATTTGAAAATATCACGTAAGGTTAAACATCTTCCTCCAGTGCCAGTGTGAGAAGGAGGAACATTTAAATGTATATATGTATTAAGGGGATTCCTATCCTGCCTCTCTACTGCCATGACAATACTCCAGGTGGCTGTTCTGTGTGCTGGCCCAAATGGCATGGAGCGTTTGTTGAACAACATCAGCTGCCCGCAGGGCATTGCAGTGCCGGTGTGCAAATTCTCCATATGGTTGGGCTGGCACATGCAGTATGGGCATTCAAACATTGCCTCCCACAATAAGAATCACCGCAGTGGCTTTCCATCACCAATCAGAAGCAGTGAGCAGTATATAAATTGTCATTAAGCCTCACTGAAATCACCACCAGGCTGACCTTGTGGAGGGGTCCAAATTCTTGTCCCTCATTTGATAGCTGCATGTTGCCACAATGGCCTTGCTCTTCAGATGCAATTACTTACTTCAAATTATCCCAATTGCAGTGCAGAGGTATTTATCCTCACCTTGGCTCACGCCAGTTACCACCTTCGTTGGAAGTGGAGAGGGATTACCTTGCTGGATGCAGGGAGGACGAATTCATCCATGGAAAGTGCCATTCAGTCCATGAACAGAAGGCAGTTGGCAGTGTTTGTGGCAGGGAGATATATGACTGTGAGTGTACATTCAAAGAGATGCCAAGGAATGTGGCTGCATATCAAAGTTGGTCATTTCCATCTGGAACTTTTTAGGGGTCCTCTTTCCAGCTTGCATATTAATGCCAAAACGTCAGCAGATCTACCTGTAGATGTCAAAACAAAACAGAAAACCACTGTTGTATATGTACATATAGCCAAGGCTCTACTGTGAGGCAGGATTAGGTGAATGCCTCAGGAGCAAATTAGATGCTGCATGCAGATGCACGTAAGTAGTGTTAGGCAAACGTATCCTAAGTGAATTTGTAATTTCCTCGGAAACTAATGAATTCAACCGTGTAATCTCAGATGAGAGTTCTCCTTTAATCTGAGATCTTTTTCTATGTATACAAGTGCGTGCACAAGCGCAATATCAAACTGCATCTTGGGAGCTGTAGTTTGGAATTGGATCATGGCCATGATGTCATGCATCAACATGTTATGTACCCCTTTCTGATTGTTTCCATGTGGCCTGCCTACAGGATGTGTACCCACTGTTGCTGATCATCTGTGGAGAGATGATAGTGCCACACAGACCTCCTTTTGTGCTTGCAGCAATGCTGCTGTCTTCGCAGACAGAGTTTCAGCCCAGCCTAGCCTTATGACCACACCAGGGGGCATCACATGGGATGGCCACATGGAAATTCTAGGAAGTGGCTGAAATGCTATCTGCAAAGAGAAGCTTCCTAGAATAGACATATGACCATATGAGAGTGTATTAGAATCATAGAATCATAGGGTTGGAAGGGGCCTACAAAACCATCGAGTCTAGCCCCCGCTCAGTGCAAGAAGCCTGATTCCCAGGTGGTCTCCCATCCAAGTATGAACCAGGGCTGACCCTGCTTAGCTTCCGAGTTCAGAGAAAATCAGGCGCATCCAACCCTTTGCATCTTGGCTACGTGGCATTTGAGAAAGTGCTGCATGCTGCTTGGCTGAAAAGACAGAGAGAAAAGTCATGGAGACTGTGCAGGCACTCATAAGCAACCTCAGTTTGAATAACAAAGTTTGTTGATAGTCATCCAAGCTTGGTACACATACAAGCATTATGAACATAGCAGATGCGACTTACAAGCCACTTAATTTCAGGTTTCATGGCATCCCTACACATAACAAAGCACCTGACAATGATTTTGGAATGTGATACAGGAACCAGAACTGGATGGGGAGGGAGCAGGCAGGGGCTGATTATGAATGTTTACCCTGGGTCTCCAAGAGTCTAGAAAAGACCTAACAAAACAATGGGCTGGGTCAGATGTTACCATGGAGATTGGAAGCAGCTGCTTCTAAACAAACCTTGGTTCCCTGTTACATCTCAACTGTGGATTTTTTAATTCTAGTTAGTGAACAAGCCAGGACTCCGAAATCATAGCTTGATCCTGGGCTGTTTGAATTTACTAGAGTTGGTTTCCCATTACATTTGAACAGGCCAGGTAGGTTGTAGATCATGAGGAAGGAGCCTGCTACTTACAGTTTCTCTGAAATCAAAAACAGAAATTCCCTTAATTCTTGGGCCTCTTACCTTTGCTTTTATAACTGGAATGGGGGTGCAGTGAGTCTAATTTTTGGGTTAATATTTGAGTAAGACTAACTGAAATTATTGTACTGAAAGTGTATGAGCATTCATAGCTGAGTCCCTCCTTCATCAGATGCTAGAGGGGCACATTAACAATTCTAGGGTACACATCCACATAGGGGTCATTATTATTAACATCATGCAGTATAATCTTATACGTGTTTACTCAGATGTAAGTCCCACTGTTCTCAATTCCCAGGTAAGTGCGTATAGGATTTCAGTTGTGATCTTGAGCATGTGCCTTTCCACCCTGTTCTGTAAAATACAGTGGTTTGGGCTTGGACAACTGATTTATTTTTATTTTTTTAGCATTAAGGTGATGGAATGGGAGTGCAATGTAAACACATGACTTTTCAGAACAGCATTGGTTTGGGGGAGGACCAGGGTGTGCACCACAGGAAGGAGAGTGTGCGCTGTTTTAGGTATTTCCCCTCAGGCACCAACATGTCTTGGCAGGCCCTGGATTTTTGTTTTTAGCCTAGTCCACCTTCTGCTTGTGGCAAATAATCAGCTGAACATATGTTACAGAATCAGGCACTCCACTGTAACTCTTTCCATCTATATATTCAGCTGATTTGCATGATAAGTTTTTTTCCAGATGCTACCGCATTTTTCTAGATTGCACATTTAAACGCTCCTCCATCCAGCCCTCCAAAAAACAACCACTCTTTACACATGGAGAAATTGCATGTTGGGGAGATGGTTCCCCTGACAAGATGGTTCTTGTCAGAGATGGTTCCCTGACAAGGAATAGTGGAATGCCTAATTGTGATCTATGCTTCTGAGGAACAATTGAAAGGCCAGAGTGTAGTCCAGGCAAAAGGCTAGCCGCATATGTTGGCCATGTGTACCTGGACGATACTGAAGGAATGTTCAGATGTTCTGATAGTACCAAGTTAGGCATATTACTTCCAGGTAACGGTACATAGGATTGCTGCCCAAGTCATGTGAAATGGATTGGGATTTCAAAGTGTTCCTTTCCCCCCAGTGGGTTAGATCCAGACTTAGGCATAGTTAGAGTAGATACACTGAAATCAATGGGACTTAAACGGAAGTCCCATTGATTCCAATGGGTCTGCTCTTAGCATGTCTAAGTCTGGATCCAGCCCAATGTCTGTAAAGTCAAAAGGCAGAAGAAAGAAAATTGCTCCTGAGCAATTACCCCAGGAGAAGCTGATTCTTAGAATACAAGATTTGGGCTCACCCACTTCAGAATAAATCGATCCTATGCATCTTTACCCAAATCTCACTGAGTTCAGTGGGACTTAATTCCAAATAAGAGCAGACACAGAACTGTAATCAATGGCTCCAATTCAACCAGCTGTGCATGTGAAGGCCTTAAATAAAAGCAGAAAGCCTGCCAATTGGCTGTTTTGTGGGAAACTGGACACTGGGTGGGGGTTGAATCCAGTCCCCCTCCCTCAGCCAAACAGCTGGTTGATGGGATATCTGCTTTGTTAAAGACAAACAAAGACTCCAGTTGTTGGAGCAGGTTGAGAAATTGTACATGTATCACTTGTTTACGCACTATTTCATATTCTGTTAGGGATATGCATGCAGAAGCTAGAACAAGGTGAAAATAAAAAAATAAACCTCTGCACAAAATGTGCATGCTTGCTCATCGACGGCCAATGGTAGGCAGTTAGCGACCCGAAGGAGGAATAGCCCTGGTTGGCAGCTAAGTTTTGATGAGACAATGGAGGATTGTGGGCCAAGGCCCCTCCCCTTCTCCAAAGTAGACTAGCTGCAAGTCCCTTTGCTGCCGCCACTGCTCCCTCCACACACACAACTGTTTAGTAACTGGGGGTGCTTCCAGATGAGACCTTTTATCATCTGATTGCCCTGCATGTGTGTCTAAACGACACTGTCTTCCACTTGTAACTCTCCCATGTTTTCCCTCTGCTTCTTCTGTCACTTTTTCTTACCACAGCAAATCTTTTAAGGAGGACAAGATGGAATAGACTGTCTGTTGGTGTCTGGTGCTGTAGCGGAGCCAGGGCTCACAGGGTCAAAGTGCCAGGACCTTTTGCTTAACAGGAACAATGACATCATCTGCCAGCCCACCCGCTCAGGCTTCCCTTTTCTCCTGAGCTTAGCTGTAACCCTCGCAGTAGCTGGAGGAAATGGATTGGCCTAGCAACAATATATTGTTGTGAATTAACAATTAAAGTTAAAGAATTAACTGTTGTAATGCAGAGTATTTGGGGGTGGCTTTGTCTTGAATGACAATTAAGATGTCAATTGGACATTTGAGAAAAAATGCAGGGGTGTTAAAATCTTTTTCACTCACTCACTCACTCACTCACACACAAACATTTTAGGTTTTCAAAATATGATACTCTAGGGAAGCTTCACCCTCTCAACTCAGCCCACATGGACAGATCCCTTCTCATTTAAGCAGCTCCCTTGCACACTCCCTTAGCACCCCAACATTACCTATTAGCCTTCCCTAAGCTCCTTCATTATATCTCCCTCCTCCCCCTCCAACAGAAACGTCCACACACCCAGCTGGATTGAACTACACACACACACACACACACACACACACAGTGGTGTAGTGGTAAATTTGGAAATGCAGGAGCTTATTGTAACAGTCTCCAAGGGCAGTTCAAAAATTTCAGGCAGCTATGTCGATCCATAGCAACAAACCAGTTCTAGGAGTTTTCATCTCCACCAGGAGCACGTCTTTGGTAAAGCGAATAGGTCTTAGTTGCCCATTCCAGACCCAGTCATCCCAAAGACTTTGCATTCCAACATGGAACAACATATTGTTGCCTGGAAAATTCATTCCCCCCGCAGCTACAGTAAGGATTGCAGCTAAGCTCAGAGGGTACAGGGAATTCTGAGGGGGTGGCAGATGACATCAGTCTCTGCTAATGAAAAAGTGCTGGGGCTGCTTCCCTGCAAGCCCTGCCTCCACTACACCACTGTTCAGGAGATCAACCCTAGGGCCTCTAAGGTCTTATTTGCTCCGCTGCAGTCCCCACTGCCTCAGAGGCTTCTATTCCCGCTTCTTTATATGAGCACCAGAACCTGTGACTATTGTCTCCTTAACAAGCATCCTGAAAGAAACAAAAAAGTCCAGGGAGAGGAGCAGGGCAGTACAAAGCAGCCTTCTCCAATCTGGTGCCCTCCAGATGTTTTGGACATCAACTCCCATCATCCTCAGCTAGCAGGGCCGGCCCGAGACATTGTTCTGCTTGAGGCAAAGAACAAGCCGGCGCCTCCTCCCATTCCATGTACAAAAGCCAACTAGACAGGCAGCTGAATATTTCTTCAACTCTGACAAGGGGCCAGTGTCCTCTGCTGCACCTGAAGGCAGTGGGGCTAGCTTAGGGGACACAGGGCAGGCCGCATGGCACACAGCTTTCTCCTCCAACACCTTGCTGCTGCCTTCCAGCATCTGCCAACTGAGGCTACTGTCTCTGCCTAATGGTAGGGCCAGCTTTTGTATTTTCTTCTCAGTAAGGAGAATCCAGAAACAAGGGTTGGATGTAAACAGAACTTTTCTTTATTTCTAAACCCTAAATTTCTACCTCTCATTTTCCCCTCACATCCTCGCTCCTCCCCTTTCTCTCTCTTCCCTCCTCTTCCTCCTTCCTCCTGGAACTCTTTAGGGACAAATTTCTTAATAACCCAAAACAAGGACGTGCATACAACTATTACAATACAGCACAGGCCCTGACAGCCAGCATGGACAATGGTCAGGAATGTTGTCCAAAACATGTGGAGGGCCCCTGGTTGGAGATGGCTGGTACACGCAGTCTTTCTGCCCCATTCCCCTGTGGTCCCCACAGCTTCAGTTAGCAGTGGTCAGCTTTTAATATGATGGGGACAGGAGTCTTGAAGTCTGAACCTCCAAGCTCTCAAGCCCATGGGAGGGGCTCGAAACAAGCTTGTGCCTGTCAAGTATGAAGTGAATCTAAGCTTAAGTCTCTGCCCTCTAGGAAGTGCTGATACAGTCCTAATTATAGCTGTGCAAATAGCATTGATATAATATCTCTAAAATAAATGGATACAGCAAAAAAGAAAAGTACTGAGATCTGTATTTCCTTACAGCCATGTGATTATGAGTTGGCTGAATCGGGAGGGTGGGGAGGAGAGGAGGAGAGCGGTTGGATTATACAGCATGTGGTGGGGAAGTCTTTGCTGACTTGGGCAGAGTATATTATGTTGCGCCAGCATTGTTAGAAGAATTGTCTGAGAGGGAGAACATTGCAAAGTAATGAACTTTGGAGTGCTGTGGAAAAAAGGATTGCATGCGTGTCTGCATAAAGAGGGAAGGGTGGCGGAAAGACTATAGCTGTGGGCTTTGAAATTAATGTTGTTGTTGTTCAGTCGTTCAGTCGTGTCCGACTCTTCGTGACCCCATGGAGCATTGCACGCCAGGCCTTCCTGTCCTGCGCTCTCTCCCGGAGCGTGCTCAAGTTCATATTCATTGCATCCGTGATGCTATCTAGCCATCTCATCCTCTGCCGTCCCCTTCTCCTTTTGCCTTCAGTCTTTCCCAGCATCAGGGTCTTTTCCAGGGAGTTTTCTCTTCGCATTAGGTGGCCAAAATATTGGAGCTTCAGCTTCATTATCTGTCCTTCCAATGAGCACTCAGGGCTGATTTCCTTTAGGATGGACTGATTTGACCTCCTTGCAGTCCAGGGGACTCGTAAGAGTCTTCTCCAGCACCACAGTTCGAAAGCATCAATTCTTCGGCGCTCAGCCTTCCTTATAGTCCAGCTCTCACAGCCATACATTACTGCTGGGAAAACCATAGCTTTGATTAGATGGACCTTTGTCGGCAAGGTGATGTCTCTGCTTCTTACTATGCTGTCTAGGTTTGCCATAGCTTTCCTCCCAAGGAGCAAGCGTCTTTTAATTTCATGGCTACAGTCACCGTCTGCGGTGATCTTGGAGCCCAAGAAAGTAAAATCTGTCACTGCTTCCATTTCTTCCCCTTCTATATGCCAGGAAGTGATAGGGCCAGATGACATGATCTTAGTTTTTTTTAATGTTGAGTTTCAAACCAGCTTTTGCACTCTCCTCTTTCACCCTCAACAAGAGGCTCTTGAGATCCTCTTCGCTTTCTGCCATTAGGGGTGGTATCGTCTGCATATCGGAGGTTGTTGATAATTCTCCCGGCAATCTTAATTCCGACCTCTGATTCATCCAACCCGGCATTTCTCATGATGTACTCTGCATATAAGTTAAATAAGCAGGGTGACAATATGCAGCCTTGTCGTACTCCTTTCCCAATTTTGAACCAATCGGTTGTTCCATCTCTGGTTCTTACTGTTGCTTCTTGACCCTCGTACAGGTTTCTCAGGAGACAGGTAAGGTGGTCTGGTAGTCCCATCTCTTTAAGAATTTGCCAGAGTTTGTTGTGATCCACACAATCAAAGGCTTTAGCGTAGTCAATGAAGCAGAAATAGACGTTTTTCTGGAATTCTCTTGCTTTCTCCATGATGCAGCGAATGTTGGCGATTTGATCTCTAGTTCCTCTGCCTCTTCGAAACCCAGCTTGTACTTCTGGTAGTTCTCGGTTCGCATACTGCTGAAGCCTAGCTTGTAGGATTTTGAGCATCACCTTGCTGGCATGTGAAATGAGCGCAATTGTGCGGTAGTTTGAACACTCTTTGGCGTTGCCCTTCTTTGGAATTGGAATGTAAACTGACCTTTTCCAGTCTTGTGGCCACTGTTGAGTGTTCCAGATTTGTTGGCATATTCAATGCAGCACTTTAACAGCATCATCTTTTAGGATTTTAAATAGCTCGGCTGGAATACTGTCATCTCCGCTAGCTTTGTTGTTACTAATGCTTCCTAAGGCCCACTTGACTTCACTCTCTAGGATGTCCGGCTCAAGTTCAGTGACCGCATTATCATGGCTATCAGGGTCATTCAGATCTTTCCTGTATAGTTCTTCTGTGTATTCTTTCCACCTCTTCTTAATCTCATCTGCTTCTGTTAGGTCCCTGCCTTCTTTGTCCTTTATCATGCCCGTCTTTGCACAAAACGTTCCCTTGAGATCTCCAATTTTCTTGAAGAGATCTCTAGTCTTTCCCATTCTGTTGTTTTCCTCGATTTCTTTGCATTGTTCATTTAAGAAGGCCTTCTTGTCTCTCCTTGCTATTCTCTGGAACTCTGCATTCAGTTGGGTATATCTTCCCCTTTCTCCTTTGCTTTTCGCTTCCCTTCTTTCCTCAGCTACTTGTAAAGCCTCATCAGACAGCCACTTGGCTTTCTTGCATTTCTTTTTCTTTGGGACAGATTTCGTTGCTGCCTCCTGAACAATGTTACGGACCTCCGTCCATAGTTCCTCAGGCACTCTGTCTATCAGGTCTAATCCCTGAAATCTATTCCTCACCTCCACTGTATATTCATCAGGGATATGATTTAGGTCATACCTGAAAGGTTTAGTGGCTTTCCCGACGTTCTTCAATTTAAGCCGAAATTTTGCAAGAAGCAGCTCATGATCTGAGCCACAGTCAGCTCCAGGTCTTGTTTTTACTGACTGTATGGAGCTTCCCCATCTTTGGCTGCAAAGGACATAATCAATCTGATTTCGATATTGACCATCTGGTGACGTCCATGTGTAGAGTCGCCTCTTGTGCTGTTGGAAAAGAGTGTTTGCTATGATCAGGATGTTCTCTTGGCAAAACTCTATTAGCTTTTGTCCTGCTTCATTTTGTACACCAAGGCCATGCCTGCCTGTTATCCCGGTGATTTCTTGACTTCCTACTTTAGCATTCCAATCCCCTA
Source organism: Heloderma suspectum (assembly GCF_057233095.1). Taxonomy (NCBI): domain Eukaryota; kingdom Metazoa; phylum Chordata; class Lepidosauria; order Squamata; family Helodermatidae; genus Heloderma; species Heloderma suspectum. The sequence continues at coordinate 112,080,779 of NC_139462.1, forward strand.
TGATGAAGAGGACATCTTTTTTTGGTGTTAGTTCTAGAAGGTGTTGTAGGTCTTCATAGAACCGATCAACCTCAGCTTCTTCGGCCTCAGTGGTTGGGGCATAGGCTTGAATTACTGTGATGTTGAATGGTTTGCCTTGGATTCGTACTGAGATCATTCTATCATTTTTAAGATTGTACCCCAGTACTGCTTTTCCCACCCTTTTGTTGACTATGAGTGCTACTCCATTTCTTCTAAGGAATTCTTGCCCACAGTAGTAGATATGATGGTCACCTGAATTAAATTCGGCCATGCCTGTCCATTTTAGTTCGCTGATTCCCAAGATGTCGATGTTCAATCTTGCCATCTCATGTTTGACCACCTCCAGCTTACCTTGATTCATTGATCTGACATTCCAGGTTCCTGAACAATATTGTTCTTTACAGCATCGGACTTTCTTTTCACCGCCAGACACATCCACAGCTGAGTGTCCTTTCGGGTTTGGCCCAGCCACTTCACTCTTTCTGGCGCTACTTGGAAATACCCTCTGCTCTTCCCCAGTAGCATATTGGACACCTTCCGACCTGAGGGGCTCATCTTCCGGCGTCATATCTTTTAGCCTTGTGATACGTTCCATGGGGTTTTCTTGGCAAGAATACTGGAGTGGGTTGCCATTTCCTTCTCCAGTGGACCACATTTTGTCAGAACTCTCTGCCATGACCTGTCCGTCTTGGGTGGCCCTGCACGGCATAGCTTATGGCTTCACTGAGTTACGCAAGCCCCTTCGCCACAACAAGGCAGTGATCCATGAAGGGGTTGAAATTAATGTACATTTAATAAAATCAACAATATTTCTGATGCTCTTCTTGCTCTTTCTGCTGTGCTCCTGGCAGAGCTTAGGATTCCAACTATGCTACAATGGGACAACAACTGTCATAGCAGCCACTTGGCATATCGGGACCTTAAGACTGGCCTGCAAATATTATCTGATTGGCTGTAGGACCTAACCATAATATTAATTAAATCTATATATCTATTTGCAGTTCAAGGCCCCTTTTGGATGGTCTCTTAGGGCAATTACTATATTTGAGGATAGACAAAACAAGCATCCAATTAAGGCAATCCCATAGGCACTTACCTGGAGTAAGGATCACTGGACTCGGTGGGACTTACGTCTGAGTATCTGACTTGTGCTCCAGCTTCATGCTTTGAAAAATGGTCAACTTTGGTTTGGACCAATTTGAAGTCTGTCTGTTTCGACTTGAGTACTGAACTGAGTCAAGAAACCTAGGCGTCATGCCTCCTATTGACTATCATGGGAAGTTTAAAAATGGCTGTCACTTTTTACGGTTGGTCAGAATTGGATATTTGCAGACATAGTAGCCCCTTAGAAGGGGACTATGGATGCCCAGTGTCAAAAAAAAGAAAAGGAAAAAAAAAAGGAGTAGGAGTCTTTGGGCTATGCACCAATATATTTTGATTGGCAGGGAACTGCCAATAACTTTTTTATTACTTGGCAGAACGGGATGAACATTGCAGGAATCTGGGGTAAAAGCAAGCTGAAGTCTTTCAAACCTCCATAGCTATTGGTTTTACAGAACTATGACTTCAGTAGATTGAAATGAGCCCTCCTTAGCAATTAACTCGGCTGGTGTAATGGAATGTTGATGAACATTCCAACTGCTCAGAAATTTAAAAAACTGTCAGCATACAACGCCTAGGAAAGGGAAAGGAACGCTTGGTAGGAATGAGTTCAGCAGAAAAGGGAATAGGCATTACTGTCAAACACTCTGTGCGTGTGTGTGTGTGCTTGCATGTGTGTGTGAGTCTAACATTTCACAGATGAAAATACAAGGAAGGCACTTGTTACACCCCAATTGTCTTAGCAAGGGCCCACTTTGTTAACAACACTCCCACTGTTATATTGCTGAGGGCTCTACAACTCCTGGCTGTAGGCTGCATTCATTTACCCTACAATTACCTATCATCCACTGATTTAAAAGCCAAGAAAGCAATTTTGGTAAAGAGAGTGGAGTGGGGAGGGAAATATATATAATTGTTGTACAATATATTATCACCAGTCCAAACATTCCACAGCAGCTCTCATGTGTCAAATGGCAGGCTGTGTACTGCATGGTGCCTTACTATTCATGCACATGCAGTTACACCCATATGTCCTAGAAGAAACAAGATGCATCCATCCACCCACTCAGGTGACACTTCTAGAGACCCCGTGGGGAAGGAGCTGAATCCTGAAGGACGACCATGCAAACAATTCATACTAACAACCTTTTTATAAAAACAACAAAGATTCATCTGACGAAGTGGACAGTGTCCACAAAACCTTATGCCAGAGTGAATTTGTTAGTCTTTAAGGTGCCACAAGACTCTTTGTTGGTTTTGCTGCAGCAGACCAATATGGTGACACGTCTGGAAATCTTTTTATAAGGCATCCACAAAAGGCAAAAACAAGGATATACATTTAAATCAAGGGTGCAGAACCTCAAGCCCAGGGGCCAAATCCAGCCTCTGGGGGTCCTAATCTGGCCCTCTGAGGTTCCCCAGAAAGCTACACTCTTTTGTCCCGGTCCCACCCACCAGTAATTTTGTGTTTTCCTGCCTTTTGTGCAGTTTATTCCCCCATCCTAAAAAGTTGAACTGCCTCTCCGAAGGCTTCGTTACTGGCAGGAAGAGTTTTAAGCTCAAACATGTGGGTGTCTTTGACATTTTTTGTATTTCGGCCCCACCCCTTTTTCCTCCCCCCCCCCCCGAATGTGCCCTCCTCCCAGCTTCTTCAAAATGGAATTTGGCCCTTGGGCTGAAAGAGGTTGATTTAAATGGGCAGGTATCAGAAAAGAGGGACAGTTGGAGAGTATGGAATGGTATGTGTGAATAGAGGGTGGGCATCAATAATTTGAATGGATGTGCATACATACATGGAGGGATGTATAAGGGAGTAAAAAGGGAATGGCTAGACAGATAATCTCTCTCCCTCTCTCTCTCACACCCCCCCCCCCTCTGCACCTGTGAGTTTACTGGTATTATGTGCTAGAATACAGGCCTCCACAGAGGGCAACTTCACATAGATGCAGCAGATGATAAATGCAAAGAAGAGGTGACTAACCAAGTGTGTGTTTTAGACACAATAAAATACTCCCTTTATGATGCTAATAGATCTTTAAAAAATGAATAGCTTTGAGAAGCTGGAGCTTTAATACACAGATACAAAATTATGTCCTCAAAAATATATAAATCACTACCACACTGTAACGCAATTAATTTTCATTGCTGCATTTGTGACCTACTTAGCCAGACCACAAACACTAATCTTGCCGGGTAATTAAAAGAGAGTAAATATCATTTGTCCAGTCCCCCAATGATTTGTTTTAGATGCTGAACAAATTCTCTGCTGTAAGTTTGTCGATAAGAATTTCTTGGCTACAGAGAGGGCTTTCATCTGCAGTTACTACTAATGAACCTTAATATCTGGTTCTTCTGCATACATCTGGAAGATAACTAACTGTACGTCAGTGTGCAATGGGAATATTTTACTCAGATGCGGTTCTTTGTTTTGTTTTGATGAATGCATTATTCGGATTTCAACAAGGCCTGGATGCATTGTACCAAAATGGCAAGCTTGTTGTAAGTTTTATTGATAATTAGATCTAAGCAAATTGTGTTTTCCTCCCATGTAGGATAATCCTTCAGCTACTCATACTAGATCAGACTCACTGACTGGGTTCAGTAGGGATAAAGTTTGAGCATATCCTTCTCATCTATGTGCTCTGTCTTTTTCTTTTTTTAACTTCTGGTATTTTTGGTTTGGCATTTTTTACACTTGGGAGCATTCAAAATGGTATGCCACATCAGATGTCTGAAGAGCTAACAGCCCAAATTCACCTCAGCAACTGCCTCATTCTGCTATGTAGCAGCCACCTCAGGCAGCTGATTTGGGTGCCATAAAAGGGCAGCAAATTATCCATTATTTAATTTATTATCATTGCATTTATTTGTTTGTTTTTACTATCAGGGAAGTGGTGAGGCGTTTGTAGGATTTTCTGCCTCAGGTGCCAAGATAATTTAACTAGCCTTGGTTCTTGTGGACTTGAGTCAGGGGTGCATTTGCTGCTCTATCTCAGCAAAATATCTTGAGCTGTCCCTCCGTGCATAGATCAGACCTCAGTACCAGTTGCTGTGGGGCAAACAGTAGCGGAGGACTGTTGCTTTCAGGCCTTGTTTGTGGGCTTCCTGTCTATATCTGCTGACCACTATTGGAAATAGCGTGATGGACTAAATTAATGTTTAGTCTGAATTATCAAAGACATTCCTATGAGCTGAACTGTGTGGGAGTTCCACCAGCTTTTTACTGGCACTGCCCTGGTGCCTTTAACAGCAACCTAACATGCAAACATGACACACATAAGTTAAGCTTTTCCTCTCATAGAGGTCCAGTGATGGGAATAAGTGGGGAGCACAAAACAATACTAACAATGCAGCGTTGCAAATCAGTATACTAAAACTTATATTAGTGGGGTTGTGATATCGACTAGCTATAGTTCTGCAGATATATTCTGCAGAACTCTTTAAGGGTATGAAGGATTCACTTCATTGTGCTGTATCTTTAAAAAGCATAGTGAATAAGCGACTTAATGCCTTTACCAATATGGCTGGAAAGGTGGCAGTTGTATTTAGCTTCACCATACAAAAAATAATAATTTTTATAGCTGCATTGTATTTTGTCATGCTGATTGTAATTTGTGAACCTCAGAGAAACTACCTTGAAAACTGACACTAAGCTAGAATTAGAAAAATGTTGCTTTAAGGTGTATATGGCTGGTTTTTTGAAATATTTTTCCTGTTAAAAGACGCAGATTCAGAATTATGCATTTGCACACAACCTTTATTGCATCCATAAATATATTTACACATTAAAGGTGCATGGAGGTAGTGCTGAAATTGTGGAGGAGAAAAAACACACACCATAAAAGCTAAGAAATGCAAATTTAAGGGTGAACGGCACCATGGGCCTTTAATATGTAGTCGCCATGGGAGCTTTAAGGCAGCAGCTAATGTGGGGTCCTTCCATGCTGTGATTAGTTATTGAAAGACATGTAGCACATTTTAGTCCTTACTGGTACATTTTATTCATTATAATTAGTGAAGCCACAGAATTAGAGAAAAACAAGTTAAGACTTGTGGGGGTGGCTGAAAGAAGTCAGGATTGCTGAGCACTGGACCACAACAGCCCTTGTTAAAAGCTGGCAAAGTCAAAATTGACCTCTTGTTTGCTTTAGAAGTGAGTTAAAGATAGAGTTGCCATGTTGCAACCTAGAGAACCTACTTTTACTTTTAAGCTGTGCCAATATTCACTAATTTTGATAATCACTTTAAAATTAGCATATATGATGCAGCCAAATTAATTACAAAAACCTGCTAATCTTAACAAACATTTGTACTGTGTCCCCCCCCCCCGCCTTTGTTTGCCCTGGCAGCAGCAGCTGCTTCCTACTCTCATTTCTCTTCCTCTTTGCTCTCACTGTCCTCAACCTCATTTGCCCTCAATGCCATTTAATCTGTGCTTGATGTGATTTTGTCAGTGAGATCACAACGTTTCATCCAATGTCCCAGATGCCTGTAAATGAAAACACATGGGTTTCCACAGTCAATCAGATTAAACAGTAGCGAGGACAAATGAAGCCAAGGACAGTGAGGGCAAAGAAGAAACAGAAGAAGAAAATTGCAGAGAAGAAACATTACCAGTTTGGGGGTGGGGAAGGGTGCTAAACATTGAAACAATGAAGATATGTTGAAAGATCATCAAAAACAAGAGGTGTTGAAGAAGAACATTAATGAGAACGAACACAAAAATGACTAGTTTTCACTTAGTTCTTTATTTAATTGTATTGATGCAGGGAAAGATGCTGCTGCTGCTGTGTCTCCTCTTCCATTTCATTCCAGGTTCCATCACTCTATCACCTCCCCCAACTGTTGGGGTGCAAAATTAAAGTCCTTCTTGCTTCAGATCATGGGGAAGGAGGGAGAGTAAGGACAGAGAATTATATATCATTCATATGAGCCATTTTAGGGACTTTTTCAGGCCAGAAAGGTGCCATAGAGTATTTGAAAACAACCCTAAACTAATGGATGGTGCTGCTCAAAGATAAAAATAGGTCTTCTGGATTGCATCCCACCAATATGTAGCTGTAGCAACCATAAAGCTGCACAGCTAACATATCATGAAGCAGCCTCCTGCGGGAATCTCCTCTCTGTGGCCATCCGGTGCTCTTGGTAGGCTCCAAAGAGGCTCCTAAATCTGTCTTTTTCTTTGGAGCCTTACGAAATATCTGATTGCTCTTCTACCACAATCCTCCAAATCCCACACATCCCATTTTGCATGTTATCTGCTTACTCCCCCCTTGTCTGCAGATTACACAGAGTCACTCCTGAGGAAATGCATTTCAGCAGGTTACAGAACCCTTTCATCCACATCAAAGAGCTAAAAAGTGGGAGCACCTGTTCTGAGAAGCCCAGGTGTGGTGTGAGGAGAGTCCAACTGTCAGTAAGCAGAAAGGACACTGGCAATTTCTTTCATTTTCCCTCATTTAGAACTAAATACTAGGGCTTCTTGTATATGTTGGACAAGTTAATGGTCAATCTGTAGTAGGAAAGTATTTGCTCTGTAGGGAGAAAAGCTAGTGTGGGAGCAATTCTTGATAGACCACTTCCAAGGAATGTTATGAATGCAACATTAGGAAACAAAATGAATCAGATGAATGTCTAGGGAGTCAGACTAGAAGCTTTATTTTGCTACTATCCATTCAAACTTAATAGCTTTTTAAGTCTCACTGATTCCAGTGAAAGAGTGCTTAACTTTAGGTAATCCTGGATCATATCCTCCAAACATTTCACTTGTGCTGTATTAACTTTAAGCCAAAAGGGCTTTGACTAGGTGGGTCCAGGAGGTTATAAATGCCTCCATGAGAGGGGGAGTGGTCCTTGAAGGACATGGTTCTGAGACCACTCCTTAAATCCTCACTGGGTTCTGAAGACTGTAACAACTATTGTCCCATTGCAAATATCCCCTTTTGGGGCAAGATTGGGCCCAAATCCAACCACAAACAACCCAGGAAGAGAGCCCATGGTTTGTTGTTGGGTTGTGAACTTTGGGTGATTTATGGTTAACAGGGTTTGCATGTAACACCAACCCACAATTCTACAATAACTCATATTCAACCTGTACTCTGCGGGGCCATCTACACGGCACTGCTTTCAATCTTCACTTTGGTGTAACCGCATAGCATTGCAGCTGCGAATTAGCTTCTGCTGTGGTACATGCATGATTTACTGTGGACTTCTCCAACAGGAAAATCCGCTGTGCCCTGACACATAGGCACTGAAGCAAAGTAAACTGTGGCAGTCGTGCTGTCCTTATTTTTACCATTATATTTAAATGCACAGCTGTGCAGGCACATGAGGTTGGGGGTGTGGCACTTCAGGTTTTAGTGGCTGTTTTGTATTGTAGGGGTTTTTGTGTGTCTGTCCATTCCTCCTTAGGTAAAATATGGGTGGTCTGCTCCCTCGTTACCATGCCAACTGTTTGGCAGTCCTCCAGCCCAAGACTCTCGCAATGGTTTGTACATGCCAAGGTGTGTGCCCATGAGAGGTACGTGCCTATCCATCATTCCAAAATGCTGGCTGGAGCAAAGTTGGGCCTGGACCTTTTGCTCCCCCGATACCCCCTGGCCCTTGGCCACTGACTCCAAAGCACCCATTGTGAAGATACGAAGCTGCAAAGGTGTGCGAAGATGTGGTTGAAGAAATGAGCATGCTTCTCCATGCCTCTGTAGCTGCACAGCCGTGAAGGAACGGGGAGGAGTGAAGGGGCATCACAGAGTGACACGAGCACTAGGCACGCCTACCACATGCCCACCACAAAATGTGAAGTCAGTTTGGGGGAGGGACAGACACCTCGCAACCATGGGAAACCTGCAGCAAACCACAAACGTTGCAGCAAAACACCTCTTTGGAAATCCGCATTTTCCAGGTGAAAACCACAGTTTGGCTGTGAAGTGGCGACTGCATCCTATGTCCCGAAGGACCTCGAATCACAGCAGCCCTGGAGTAAATGGCTCGTTTAGATGGGGCCAGGGTTGTTGTTATGAGCCCTGTGTCACTTCTCGTACTGCTCTGGAAGTACTCCAACCTTCTGGAGTAGATTTTCAGGGCTTGCAAGGGACTACAGTGGGAAAGGGAAATCAATACCCCCCCCCTTCTGTCAATGTGAGCATTCCCTGAGCAGAGACCACTTGTGAGATGTATAGATCCAACCCATTAAATTCAGAGAGAAAAAATTGTCAATAGATTCGGGAAAGATAAATGAAAGAACTTCTACATAATTAATGGATGGAATTAACAAGATATGATGGCAGCCATTGGCTTAAATCATAGCCAATGTGTTCCCCTTCAGATGATGTTGAACTGCAACTCCCATAATCTCTCAGCACTACCTAATCTAGCTGGGGGGGGGGCAAACATTCCTCACCTCTGGCTTAGATGTTTTTAAAAGGAGATTAGACAAATTCATGAAGGATGGTTCCAACAATGGCTATTAGCCCAAAGGCTAAATATACAGTCAGGGCCAGAAATATTGGAACAAGGATAACTGTGTTGGCAGTTGGTCTCTGTACACCACCACACTGAAGTTGAAAGGAAACACACCCAGATGGGAGCGAAGTCAGGACTTTCAGCTATAATTCAAGGGGTTTGACAAAAGTGGGGCACTACCCATTCAGGATGTACAGCCAGTGGCATACACACACCCCCCCAACGTTGGTGGCTCATAAGTAATAGAACGAATGGCTGACAAGCAGCTGCATGGCCAGGTGTGGCCTGTTTCCTGGGTACCCCATGACCAGTCAAGCAGATAAAAGGCCTGGAGGTGGTTCTGAGTGTTACATTTGCATTTTGTAGCTGTTCACTGGAAATCCCAACATGAGGTCCAAAGAGGTGTCCACGCGAGTGAAGGAGGCCATCATTAGGAAACAAAATAAACCCATCAGAGAGATAGCAAAAACAGTGGGAGTGACCAGTACAACAGTTTGGAACATCCTGAAAAAGAAGGAATTAACTGGCAAGCTCAGCAACAGCAAAAGGCTTGGCAGACCACGGAAGACAACAAAAGTGGATGACCGCAGAATTCTGCTCATGGTGAAGACGAACCCTTTCACAACATCTAGCCAGGCCAAGAATGCTCTTGAGGAGGTAGGCATGTCATTGTCAACATCTACAGTCAAGAGACGGCTTTATGAATGTAATACAGAGGCCTCACAACAAGGTGCAAACCACTGGTAACACTCAAGAACTGAAAGGCCAGGTTAGCCTTTGCCAGAAAACCCCTAAAAAGTCTGCCCAGTTCTGGAATAAGATTCTTTGGACGGATGAAACCAAGATTACCTTGTACCAGAATGATAGGAAGAGGAAAGTAGGGAGAAGGAAAGGAACAGCTCACAATCCAAAGCATACCACATCATCTGTCAAACATGGTGGTGGCAGTGTTATGGCATAGGCATGTATGGCTGCCAATGGAACTGGGTCACTGGTGTTTATTGATGACCTGACTGCTGATCAAAGCAGGATGAATTCTGAAGTGTATAGGGCTATACTTTCTGCTCAGATTCAGCCAAATGCTGCCAAACTGGTAGGACGCCACTTCATATTACAGATGGATAATGACCTAAAACATACAGCAAAAGCTACCCAAGAGTTTCTGAAGGCAAAGAAGTGGGATGTTCTTCAATGGCCAAGTCAGTCACCTGATCTCAACCCAATAGAGCATGCTTCTCGCTTACTGAAGACAAGACTGAAGGCAGAAGGACCCAGAAACAAGCAGCAGCAGAAGGCAGCTGCAGGAAAGGCCTGGCAAAGCATTGCGAGGGAGGAAACTCAGCATTTGGTCATGTCCATGGGTTCCAGACTTCAGGCAGTCATTGACTGCACAGGATTTTCATCCAGGTATTAAAGGTGATCCTTAAGTTTGAAATGATGTTGGTTTGTCCCATTACTTACGAGCCCCCAACGATGGGTGTGTGTGTATGCCACTGGCTGTCCTTCCTGAATGGTTAATGCCCCACTTTTTCAAACCCCTTGAATTACAGCTGAAAGTCCTGACTTCACTCCCATCTGGGTGTGTTTCCTTTCAACTTCAATGTGGTGGTGTACAGAGGCCAACTGCCAAAACAGTTATTCTTGTTCCAATATTTTTGATCCTGACTGTAGCCTCCACATTCAGAGGCAGTGTACTTCTCAATATCAGTTGGTGCTAGGCAAACAGCAGAGGAGGGCAGTTGCCTCTATGTCCTGCTTGTGGGGGTTTTGGGAGCATCAGATTAGCTACTGTTTGCAGAACTAGCTGCACTTTTGTTCAGATCCAGAAGGGTTCTTACGTCTTCATAATCAGAAAACAAGCTTCAACACCACCTTCAGTAGCTGTGTTAGACAACACAAAGTGCCAGTGCCCTGCATCCTTTCCATGTTGCTGAGTATGCTTGAGTTGCAGGCTGGTCTGTAGCAAGTGAAATTAACTATCCACACTGTGAAATTAAATGCTTTATTAAACATTCTAAAGGTTTTAAAAAACTAAACTGTTCTGAATGGTTTACTAATGCAGTTTCTTCAGAAGCCAATGCAAGAACAGTTGTTGCGCAGGGCTAGATCAGCGGAGACTCCCCCCCCAATCCTGACCATCACATGGGAGTGAGTGCGCACCTGCCCCTGTGACCCACCCAGTGTGCCCGTCCACAGTCCCTGCACATCTGCATGGGATAGAACATCTGAATACGGCCTGTCCACTTAAAATCCAACATGAGTAGGTCCAAATTACACGGGCAATTACTGGATTATTTTCTGGGGGACTGACCTCACAATTTTGGTCTATGTGAATTGGACTTCATAGATGTGGACATGCTATCTCCACGTGGATTTATGGCAATAGTGAAGGTGGGGTAAGCATGCCCCAGGTGGTCAGGGAGGACAATCAAACATTCAAATCTCCTCCATGTATTTGGCAAGATCAGGGGAGAGACGTATAATTTTATCTGACCTACAGTAAATGAACTCAGTGTACAACAAGTGGAAGAGAACTTCTGGCAATATGCAGTAATATATCTGAGAAGGGTGTGTGTGAGAGAATGGAAATGTCACAAGTATGCAAGAGTGTCACTATTTTCACATCTAAAACGTTCGTGGCATGACTAAAATACTTTGCCGACAATTTTTCAGGACGGTAGCCATGAAGTTAAATTGGCATAAAAATAACACATGTGTGGTGTAGCTATATCTGTAGAATTATGCCCACTTGTCTTTCCTACTGACCTGGCTCCTAAACAGCATTTTCCTACCTTCAGCATACTGGCCAGGTAACCCTTTTTTCATTATTGTTCACCATGGGGTATCTCTCAGTTTCCCACTTATATGCTCTCAGTTCTTCTGTCCCAACTCTATTTTGTATGTTATAAAGCCCAGGTGGGGAATGTGTAGCCTTCCAGATGTTCTTGGACTGCAACTCCCACCATCCTTCACCATTGGCTATGCTGGCTATGGTTGATGGGAGTTGCAGTCTAACAACAGGCTGTTATAAAGTAACACAACCAGTGGGTTACAGGGTTGGACTGTGGAGACTGGGGTTCTAGTCCCCATTCAGTCATGAAGCTCACTAGGTAAATTTGGGCCAGTCACTGTCTCTCAGCCTACCCTATCTGACAGGGCTGTTGTGAGGATAAAATGGAGGAGGAGGATCATGTATGACACCTTGGGCTTCTTGGAGGAAAGATGAGATATAAATAAATAAATAAATAAATAAATGTATACTTCAGACTTAAACTGGTGTAAGAATAATTTTTTGTTCCCTGAGAATTACCATTAGGAGAGGGCGAGCTCAGGATTAGAAAATTCTCACACTCTTACCAAATGTCAGTTCCCAGGATTCTTTGGGAGAACTCATTGTAGTTAAAGTGGTACAAAACTAATTATATTTGTAGTGCCCCTTTTCCTAAGTGATCTCAATAACAGGTGGAAGAAACTTCTCTTCCTAAAGTTTAATGGGGGAAAACTGTTTAACTATCACAGAGTTGGGGGTATGGGGGAAAACTCCTTTTCGACAAAACTGTCATCCATAAGTTACACCTACAGGAATAAGATTTGTTCCCCCAAGTTCAGCTTGTTCATATTGATGACAGTGAAGATGTATGCATATTCGATCCTAGGGCAGGATTTTTAAATGTATGTTTTTGCAGTCAATGTATCTTGCTGTATGGTAGTTTATGGACTTTAATATGCTATATATATCCACATAAAAAGTCACAGGCATTGCTGCACTTGTGTGATAAGTTTGCTTCTAAATGTTCCACAGATTAGCATTTGTAGGATTGTTTACAGTTCAGCTGCGGGAATGTTGTAATTCATATTATATATAGCGAACTGTTTATCCATAATTTTAAATTGCAAACTCCAATACAGTATTTCCACATACTTGGATTCTCTACCCCGCTGCCCCCCCCCACCTCGTTGCCGCCAGATGGTACAGCGCAAATTATTCCAGCACTCAGATCAACTGAATTTTAAGCAGACAAATATAACAGTCTGCAGATATAACTGTGCCTTGCTTGCTTTTATCAATGGCTGTAGTCCTGGCCTGTTTGATCACATGCAACTGAACAAACACAGCTCATTAATCAGCGCTTTGCTTCTTTTCATTCACAGGCCCTCTGAAAATTTCTTTGGCACAGCCCTTGCTGCAGAAAGAATGAAAATGTGTATGAGGGGGAGGGGAGCCGATGTTCTGAAATTTAAGATAAGTTAGCTCTAGTAAATGTGGCAAATAGCTACTCTGCCAAAAAGAAGTTAGCTGTCTATCTCACATGCCCACATCTGGCGATGTGGCATCTAGGAGCTGGCCTTTTGGAAGTCTGGCCTGTTCTATTAGGTATCCAATATTAAAGTTTTAAAAATGCACAGACTTTCTAAAAATATCTAATCCTGTAATCCTATACACCAGGGATGGAGAATGTGTGGCCCTCTAGATGTTCTTGGACTGCAGCTTCCATCATACTTCACCATGGACTATCCTGGCTAGGACAGATGGGATTTGCAGTCCAACAGCATCTGGAGGGCCACACATTCCCCACCCCTGCTATATACACTTACCTGGGAGTAAGTCCCATTGAATTTAATGGAGCTTACTTCTGAGTAGATGTGCATAGGATTGTGTTGCATGTGTAAAACTGGATCCTCAAAATTATGTAAGAAAAGTACATTGTAACATTTATTTATTAAATACATGTATTATTTTTATTTTTATTAATATATCTTTAAGTCGCCTTTCAGCCAGCAGGCTCTCCTAGCAATGTGCAATAAAATTGATTACAAATGGATTGTAAAGAATAGGGCTGAGCACAGACCCCCCGATCCACTTCTGATGCTGCTTCAGATCTTCAGAAGCAACCCCTATCCTCTTTGGACTGATTCGGACCCCTGTCACTCCAACTCTGATCTGAATCCGAAGCGAGATTCAGATATCCAGATCACTTGTTTTTGGCGTTTTCCCATTGACTTGCATGGGAAAACACAAATGGTCATAACTTTTTCATTTTTTGTGATACAGGCATGAAATTTGGAGACCTCTCCAACCCCCCTGGAGGGAAGGCCACCTGCAAAATTTCAGACAGTGGCCCAGTGGTTTTTGTGTTAAAATCTGGTGTTTTCCACAGAAACTCTCAAAGCAAAGAGCTGTAACTTCTCCCTGTTTCCACACACACACGTGACACCTTGTCCCCTCCCAGCCCCTCTCAAGGGCATCACCCCCTCCCCCCCAAAGCCCAGGCAGTTTGGCCTGCCAGCTTGTGTGCTAGGCACAGGTGAAATCTGAATTTTTCCAGGAAAACCCCCAAAGCAAAGAGCTGTAACCTCTCCCTGTTTCCACGCAAGCACGTGACACCTTGGCTGCTCCCAGCAGCCCTTGAGGGCATCACACCTCCCAAAGCCCAGGCAGTTTGGCCCACCGGCTTGTGTGCTAGGCGCAGATGAAATTTGAGTTTTTCCAGGAAAACTCCCAAAGCAAAGAACTGTAACTTCTCTCTGTTTCCACGCACACGTGTGACACCTTGGCCCCTCCCAGCCCCCTCCAGGGCATCACAACCCCAAAAGCCCAGGCAGTTTGGCCCACTGGCTTGTGTGCTAGGTGCAGGTTGAATTTGATATTCCCAGCAACTCAGACCAAACTCAAAAGGGAAAGTATGTTGAAGCAGCGGTCCCTAATCTCTGCTGCAGGTTTCTTTGAAGTGCAAAACAACCCTTATTCAGAAGAATTACCGGCTCTGCCTCTCTATGGCTGAATACACACATTATCTGGCAGGTAGGCTGGAAGAGGTTATTTTTATATCTGTTTTTCTTTATTTCTGGCACACACTAAATGAGTATTTTGAATGTATTTTACACTGTGGTTGCTGCTCTAGGTGCAGCTAAAGTTTGATTTTCTCCACAAAAACTCCCAAAGCAAGGAGCTGTAACTTCTCCCCACCTCTGCCCTTGCCAACACCCCGAAGATGCCTTATATTGCACTGGATTGCTTTGCCACATAGTGGGGTGTTATTGGACTAAGAAGGTCATTAATATAAATAGTATGTGTCTCGTGCTTTTTCAACACTGCCTTGAAATGTAGACATATAGTGTTGGTGGAACAACAGCCTAGCATGCACACGGACACAGATACACAAGAGCTAAAGAAAAGCAGAACTACTTAACCAAATGACAGGTATCTTTAACTTATTGTTTTATATTTCATGTTCTTTTATGGAAGGCAGGATAACTTCAAGAAATACAGGGCGACAGTGCAGGAGATAAGATAGCTAAATCAAACCCTAATTAAAACAAAACCCTTCTTTAATTTCTGTTTTGGGAGGATCAACACAGAGAAGATGCAGATGGTTCACTTCAGCACGGTGGGGGGACAGACACAAACACTACACACACAGGCTGCTATAATATGCCTTTCTTTAAGAATTTAGAAAGAAAGAAAAAACTAAATGCTTGAATATTACTTAAGGGGGGGGGGGCATGCCCAGAAGTCAATGTTTGTTTTTAAAAATCAAAATAACAACTGGGTTTGTTAACATCTAAAAGAGACAGGGTTGACTGACAAAAACAACAAGGAAATAGAATGGAGTAAGGGTCAATGTTACACAACAAATGCAGCCTTTTCCGGAGTCCAAGATCGAGATAAACAAACAAACACAGGGATGGCAGGGAAGGGGACAGCTTAGCAGCAACTAGAAAGGAAAAGCTATGTTAGTTTGAAGAAATATGGAAAGGAGAGATGAATCTAATCAAATACAAATAACAAATGATTCGGAGGTAGAAAGAAATAAGAGAAGGTGGCTAGAAGACACTGTCCCAAGGGGGAGGGACGATCAAGGAGCGAGGGAAGGGACCGCTCCCAGTACAGCCAAGCTGTTTCCTTTTCATTTAAATGTTGAGGAAAGCCTAATGGAGATCAAAATCGAATAAATTGAAGGAACAACTCCTAGGAGTGCACGTGTACGTGCGTGCGTGCGCGCACACACACACACACACACACGATCATCTACCCACACCAGCCCTCTCCCAAAGGCACAGCTAGCACAATAACCGAATGCAGCCTTTCTCCGAAGTATATATACCCCCTTCCTCCACCACTCTCTCTGATTGGAGACTGCTGGCATTGGTTCTGGCTGAGAGTTTCTATTTTCCAAAGCACACTTCGTCCTCCTGCCTTTGCCTCCCCACCTCCTCCCGCCTTCCCATGTCCTCTCGCCTTCCCCCTCCCTCCCTTCCTCCCTCCCTTCTCCTCCTCATGCCTCTCCATGTGAGCGTTGATAAGTTGATACATTTTGGAGACAGCCTGTCTGGACTGCTCAAACATTAAGTAGAGCTCCAAATATATGAGGTGGAGGAGGTGCTTCGTGGGGGAAGGTGCTTTGCCCTGGTGCACCTCGGTACTGCTCTGACCCACCTCGTATCATGAGGATTTTGCTCCGAATCAGCCCTTTTTGCCTCGTTATTCGGGCTTCGTAATGAGGTGGTCCACAGCCCTAGTAAAGAATACGCTTAAAAAAAGGAGCAAGAGAAAACCTAGGTGTGGGATCAACTGTGAGCTCCTCATTAATAACTACTAAATGCTGAGAAAAACACAAAAAAATTGATTGCCTGCTGAAAAGTAAGCAATGAATAGGCTAGTCTAATCTCCCAAGGGAGGGAGGTCCACAGTCAGGGTGTTGCCACAGAAAAGCTCCTGACCTGTGTTCCTGCCAATCTAATGTGTTTTGATGGTGAGACATAAAGCGCAGTCTCAGAAGATTGTACATTACAGCAGGTTCCTATGGAAATAGCTGGTCTTTTGTGGACAATGTGTGGCAAGATCACATGTGCCATCTCCAGAAGTAAATGGCTTGGATGACATAAACGCATTCAAGCAGCAGACAGATGTGCTACTTGATCCAGGAATAGAAGCTCAGTATGGATGAACACGGCCTCTGGAGAAGTTGACTCAAGTCTTAAGATTCAAGTGACTTCAGAATTAGAGGGTACCATAACAAGCTGCAAACAAAGAATTGGAAACACAACAGAAATTATAAGCTAACCCCATGCATGCTAGAGAGCAGGTTCAGGGTTATAGCCAGGGCTGTGGGTGCTGTATCACCTGGCTCTTTTGGAGGCACCCCCTTAGATCAGAGGTTCCCAGGAGGACATTGCCAGCTCTGGTCGGGAGAACACTCCCCTGTTCCACAACATACACTGCTTCTAAAATATCCAACAATTGTTCATTTTCCCTGTTGTTTTGTTAACAGGGAAGCCTGACATGGCAATCAGTTATTTTTTCCATGGGTTTCCCAGACATTTTTGAACATCCTCTATTTCTAATGTTCAACATGGGCTTCCTAGCTGCAGTGAGATGCCAGGTTAAAATGCATTAAGATAACACATCTTTCTTCAATGTTTGCAATTTGTCTTTTTGCAAAGATGGATATTTTTCATATTTTTGGCAGGTCACAAGCAAACGCAGCTCTGCTCTGTTGACATTATTATTTATGCTCTACAGCAACGTTATCAATGATGTTGTCAGCACCACTTTAGCATAAGGAGCTGTTTAAAACTGTGTTGATTTTGTTGACTGAACGGTTAAACCTATTGGACAAAATAGGACTGACATTTCTTAGAAGAGTTTTAGATTTTGTATCCACATTTTCTTAGAAGAGTTTGGATTTTAGCTATGTTCTAAGTTGTGAGCGTGGTGAAAGTAAGCAGATATGATCAAGACTAGAACACCAGTATAAGATTTAGCAGTGTTAGGGGAGCACTACCATAAGGGAACAAATATCAATTGAGGCAGATCCATGGTTGCTATGAAGGCCATTAAATCCTGACCTGTACAACATAAGAGGACCATGGGATAGATGTTGAACTCCCCTGAGATCTTAAATCTGAGGTACTCCAACACTACCCCCAAGACCACCTCTACCAGTCCAGACAGTGGGGTGGGCAGTACACCAACAGAATCCCAATTCTTTCATGAGAACCCACCATCAAATATATTTGTAATTAGGCCATCTGGATAGTGTGGTAGACTCATGGTAGATGTCTGAACCTCCTTTCAGAAGCATTTCAAGATACAAGAAACATTGGTAGGATTCTTTTCGAATACATCTGAATGAATCATAGAATCATAGAACAGTAGGGTTGGAAGGGGCCTACAAGGCCATCGAGTCCAACCCCCTGCTCAATGCAGGAATCCAGGTCAGAGCATCTCTGACAGATGGCTGCCCAGCCTCATCTTGAATGCCAGATAAGCAACCCCTGAGGAAGGAAATTTACATTGGGCAGAATATTTTTTTTCCAGGCACCTGAGAACTTTTTTCTCTACTGTTTTGTGAGACACAAGTGCCTTCCGCTCTTGCTGTGTCCTTGAAGCTCCATTTCCCTACCTCCCAGGTTTAGACTGCAACTGTACAAAGAACCATGGTGGACAAAACTAGGTTAACTACAAGCCCCAATCCAACAGGTCTTGCTCATATGTACTACTGCAGTATATTCATCTAGGATTAAAACCTGGATAGCTGAAGTCTTTCAATGTCTTGACCTGTCATTCAGCAGCAAACCTGGAGGGATGTTGTCACTGTTGGAGGGACTTGGATCCTGAGTCACTTAACCTGAACTTGAAGGGTTAATATTTACCTGAGTCAGGTGGGACCGTATCTCTGGGAGAGCATATTGCCTTCTTCCTTGTCTCCTCCCTCTGCTCTCCTTCTTCCTACTTCCTCCTGCAAGGGATGCTGCCCGTAGGGCTGACTTCAGCCAGCTTACCTTGACATGCAAACTTGTTATAACCCTAGTAAAGTCTGTTCTTAACCTACCACTCAAGTGTGTTTTGTCTACATCCGTGGCTACTGATAGGGGGCTGACACGGACTTCAGTCATGACAACTAGGATATTCTTGGTTAGACTAAGGAACAGAAGAAGGAATAACCATCTTCTCATGTAAAGGCCTGACCTTGCCCACCACCATAACTTCCCCACCCCTGGAATCTCAGGACTGCCACCCATACTTCTATCACCCCTGACTCCACCTTCCCAAATACTTACCCACTAGCCCACACAGCCCATACCAACATTCCTTATCTATCCACAAAGCCAAGGAAAGAAAAGCAACAACAACAACAACAACAAAGGGAAGAACAGACCAATTGGAGAATTTGCCTTTCCACTAAAAATGTAAGTGCTCAAGGTGGCTAATAACACACAAATAAAAAAATAAAGTACAGTACAATACAATTTTAAAAAAATCAAGACAAAGCACTGAAGAAGCAAACCAGCACCTAGTTAAAACATCACTCAGCATAACAACTTGATTCAGCATACAATTAGCAAACATTTTTGAGGCCATCAATAAATATGCCAGTAATTCCCAAAATGTGTGCCAATTAATATGTCACAAGAAAACTGTTAGTAAGAAACAAGTACAATGTCACAGAAGAGGCCACCTACTGTGAAACATGCTAAGATTTTGCCTTCTTTCAATCAGCCTACACTTCACTGGATGTGATTGGATCATCCAGTCATTCCAATGTGCATAGTTAAACTATGAAATTCACTACCACATGATGTAGTGATGGCCACCAACTTGGATGGCTTTAAAAGGGGGTTGGACAAATTCCTGGAGGAAAAGGCTATCAACGGCTACTGGTCTTAATGGCTATGTGCTACCTCCAGTACCAGAGGCTGTGAACCTATGTACACCAGTTTCTGGGGAACATGGGTGGGAGGGTGCTGTTGTGCTCATGCCCTGCTCGTAGATTCCTAGTTGACAGCTGGGTGGCCACTGTGTGAACAGAATGCTGGACTAGATGGACCCTCGGTCTGATCCAGGCATGGCTCTTCTTATGTTCTTAATTACCAGCCCTCAGAGAAAGTTGTCAGTTTTGCCTTTGCACCAGTCACTACTCTGTGCTCAGTTTGCTAATTGCCAGTCAGAAGGCACACCCAGAATGGTGACTTGCAGAAACACTGAGGATGGGTGAATGTTATTCATACACACTCCTTAGGGCAAGAATGAGGTCTGCCAGTTTTAATTCAGAAAAAAGGTCCTCCAGCTCTCCAAAGTTTGGCAAAATACTAAAATATGCTATATGCAGGACTACATCTACTATATGAGCCAATTGTTCTTTACTGATGCCCACTTCTGCAAACGTTCTAGATCGCCTTGGGGGAGAATGACACAGCCTAGAAAGAAATAGAAAGAATGGATATTTAATAATTCAGCAATCCATGAAATCCTATTAATTACACTATGCACTTTTCTGTTCCTAAAACAGCACTTAAGAAATAATGCCACATCTTAATGGTCTGGTTCACAGAAGATATTGCTGAATCAATATTTGAATGTGAATGTATATTCAATTTCGGTATAGGCAGAGGTTCATAAAATTATAGGACAGGAAGAATTTTAAATCCAACCCTCTACCCCAAAACAAGAAGCCCCTCCCACAATGGAATAACTGTATGGACTATATTAGGCCACAATCGAGTTTTAGCTTCTCTGTCATCTTCATAAAAACTAATTTCTCTTTATTAGGATGTGGACTGAATGATATAGAAAACATAGCTGAGTATTTTTAGTAGCAGTTGCAAACATATTCACAATTCTTTGCTGCTGTTCTTCACTGTGGCATTTTTCATCTTTTTTGCCATCACAATCCTTGACTACCCACATTACCATTTAATCTTACTGGCAGTAGTGATCCATGTGATTTTGCCAATGATGTCAGGCCACCATTGCCTGATGTGATAACATGATGAAAGCTTGTATACCAAACCATGTTGGTTGCCACAGTCAATTGGAAGCATTATAAGGCAAAAGAAAAAGGCAGAGGACACCAAGAAACAACAGCAGCAGCTCAGGAACAAGAGAGTGCTGAAAGCCACTGAGAGAACACAAATGTTCAGCAAGCTGAAGATTATCAGCAATCTTCTCAGCTGCATCAAATGTGCCAGTTCTGAAGTAAAACCTGAAATGAAAAAAAACATTTGGTGCAGTTCTAGCCCAGTTATTGAAAGCCTCCTGTTAGCCTTGGCATGGTTTAGTCCTGAACAATGGATCCTCACTTACTGTTCAATCAACTCTGCAGACTACCTGCCCCCTCCAGGTATTAGGATGTTCAGCTCATTCATACATCTATATACGGGAAGGAAAGACACTTTGGTGGAATCCAGTTACATCATTCCTCTGATAGAAGACCCTGTAGATTTGAATCTTTAATGTAGGGGTGTGTGTGTGTGTGTGTGTATCCCTTCTTCATCTTTTTGGGGATTTAACAGTCCCAAATGTATGCTATAGCCTGGCTTCAGAGTGCCTAACTTTATTTATAAAAATGCAAATAAACAAGGGATAAGTATCAGATCTACTGTGATAATGAGGCAAAAAGTGACTGAATCAGGTGTCATTTGCTAGAGGCTTGGCAGATTACAGTTTTGGAAAAATACATTGCAGGGGGAGGTACCAGTGAAGGGCTTTTGTTTGACATACGACATGGTTAGCTGAAAGTGTACAAACACACAAGAAAACTTTAGTTGTGTGTTGTGCATGTGCACCACTACAACTGTGATGTATGCTGTGCACAAGCAAAAGGAAGTAATCGGCCCCAACAATTACAAGGCTCACCAACCACCGCTGGCGACACTGCACAACAGATGATGTTGTGATGGATGGAGTGCCTGGGATGGGGATGATGGAGTGCCTGCGTCAAGCAAAGATGCTCCATGTTTGGTAATAACTCTGGAGACTAATGCTTATTTATTTATTTATTATTAGTAGTACTTGTATACCACTTAATAGTTTATTTATTGCATTTATATCCCACCTTTTTTCCTCCAAGGAACCCAAGGCAGCGCTATTAATATAATATAGATTATATTAATATTAATATTATGTTAATTATTAATATAATAAAATCTCTAAGCGATTTCCATACAACATTATTCTTTCAGTCTTTGAAATTAATTCCTGTTGCTTGCATTCACTCTTCCTCCACTTTCTGAAGTCTTGTCTATCCGTTTTCTCTCATCTCCCTTGGGTCTCCCTTCAGTGCCGTCTCCTCAGCTTCTACACTTCTTCTCTTTACTCGCCCTTCTCCTTCTACCTATCACCAACCGGTTTTACCCCCTTTCCTCTCTCCCATTGTTCTATGCCCCACCTGTCACTTACACTGCATTCTGTCACCTCCTAGGAGTCAGCATTACACAATACTGCCTCTGAACATTGAGGGTGAGTCTGAGAGCATGACTGTTGACAGTTCTAGCCTCTGTGAATCACTGCCTCATGCGGCAACAGATTCTATAGGTTTCTTACTGAGTTATGAAGACAGTACTTCTTTTGTCTGTCCTGAATCTACTACCCATTGATTCCTGCTTAAAGTCTGGTTCTTTTCCTTAAGTTGGGTTCTCCGCGGTATACTTGTTGTATGCCCCAACCCCCCACATTTAGCTTGGGTGAAATGCAAGCCCAGGGGTGTGCATTTCACCATGACCCCAGTCAAGGGGTGTTTCCTCCCATTGTGCTGAATGAGGCTTGTCCTCTGAATGACCACAGAAATTACAGAGATCCCCCTCAATTAACATGGCACATTTTAACGCCCAATTCTTTAAGTGCAATTAAGTGTGATGTCGAGACTCTGATCCATTGCCTTAGGAAGTACTTCACAGCTTCGTTATAGATATCCTGCGGGTTACAATGGGGGCTGGTGTCTGTCTTTTTGTTTACTGCTCTCTTTCCCACAATTACTGTCTCCTCAGAAGTAACTCCTATTGTGGTGAATGAGGTCCTCTGGGTTAAAATGGGGGCTGGTTTCCGTCTTTGTGTTCTCCCCCCTCTTTCCCAGCACAAGCATATGTGTGTCTACTCGGAAGTAACTCCCATTGTGCTCAATGAGACTTGCTCCTGAAATGCACGTGCATCTGGACTTTCAGGGGGAAGCAGAAAGGGGGGAGAGGGGGGCAGCCTCTCTTATTGGTTGAGCAGCCCCTGCCAGTCAGATGAGATTCACTCCAACCCCCACCCCCATCAGGAAGTATGTTCTGTGAAGCGATTTTACTGGTCTGGAGAATCTGCTCATGGAGCCCTGCTCACAGCAAAGCCGATTCCTTTAAAAAAATATCTGGTACTCCTCCATTAGCTTCTCCTTCCGTTGTCATGGAAACACAGCCCTAGCAGTATGAGAAAAAGAGAGGAAAAAACCTCCTCTCTCTCCCCACTTTCTCTACACCATTCAGGATTTTGTGAAGCCTCTCTGATGTCCCCAATCCCCACCTGCCCTTAGGTGATACTAATTTGGGAAATTGACAATTAACATCCACCTCACCCATACATTTATTATCAATAAACAGATTGCATAGGGCAGATTCCCCCACCCCCCGCCATATTATATGCTCTGTAAAAGAACCAACACTGATCAGCTTTCAGATTAATTGCATTCCCTATTATGGTATTTTCTTGGAAATTGTTGTTCTGATTTTATTGTGATTTTAAAAATGTTTTTGCTTTGTTGCTCCTCTAAAGCAACAGCAGGTCAAAAGGTGTTTTTCCTTCTCTCCAGTGATCCAGACCACAGAGGGCTAGATCCATTTAGGACAGAGTAAGTAGATCCACTCTCTGGCCACCTGCTTTGAGAGAGCAGGCACTTCTGTCCATCCTCCAAAAGAGGGCAGGCTCCCTCCTCTGCTTGCAGTTGACCTGCTGCTGCTACAGATCATCACTAGAGGATGAATTCTGCTGCCAAGTTTTAAAATAGCAACAGGCCACAGTACTGGGAAGTATCACTTTTTCCTTTTCTCTAGGAAGAGGTACCCCACCATAAGATGTACCCACCTGGTTTTTTTACCACCGTTTTGAGGTATTCTAGGAAAGTGTATGTGCTGAAAACAAACTTGGGGAAGAGTGGAACTAAAAGGTGGATTTTCACTGTTGCTTTTATTCAGTTCACACTTGTTTCCTTTATTTGATCTTTATTTTGGTTGGGAAATAAATAGATGGTGAAAATAGATAGAACTAGATGGTGGCCTAGTTCTCACAAACAGCAAATGAGGGGGTAACCTAACTTGTGTCTGGACTGTACCACTTCAGATTGCAGGTGTCGGGTTCACATGACTGAGTACTCCATAGGAAAACAACAACCAGATCCCGGCACACTGAAACCTAAATGCAGGGATAAAAGTTGTGGCCTTGCCTTCTTCATGACAAGCTAGTTTTCTATGTGGACTGAATATTTTGGTAAAGAGAAGCATTTGATGTGAGTCCCCACCTGCAGTTTGAACTGATACAGTCCAGACACATATTTATGTATACAAATATTTATGTCCCACCTTTCTGTCTTTAAAATGACTCCCTGAGCAGCTAACAAATCTCAGGACAATAAACATTGAACAGTTCAAAATGTACAATAAAACTACTGGGTAACAGAACCATATTATTGTGTTGACAGTCATTGTGGTGTAGCGGTTAGAATGTTGAACTGGGACTCAGGAAACCCGGGTTCTAGTCCCCACTAGGCCAAAAGGTCACTAGTCCCCACTATGTTCTGAAGCTCACTGGGTGGCTTTGGGCCAGTCACTGGCCACATTCAGATGATCAGTGGGGGAAACAATGCAGTACGGGTGGTTTCCCCCACCCCAAGAGCACCGGTCATGCGACTGGCATTTCCCTAATTACCCGCACCATGGGTTGCTGTGTCATCCAAACCAGGCATGCAGTGGGAGTAGCTGCTCACACACCCCACAACCGCTACTGCAAGCATTAGGCTGTAGCGTGGGTAAGAAGCCACCTGCACCATGTACCAGGTTCGGATGACACAGCAACCCATAGCACAGGTAATTAGGGAAATGTTGGTTATGCGACTGGCACATTTCCCCTGCTGATCATTCGAACCCAGTCACTGACTCTCAGCCTAACCTACCTCACAGGGTGGTTTTGAGGGTAAAATGGAGAGGAGGAGGATCATGTACGCCACCTTAGGCTCCTTGAAGGAAAGTAGGGATATAAATTAAACAAACACATAAAAACACCATTTACTGCCCAAGTATCCCCTATAGTCTCTGTGTCCCTAGATACCTACAGTCCAAACTGGCAACAACATTGTAAGGAATTATACTTTAAAGAAGCAGTGAAAGTTGCTGGGTCAAATCTCCCACTCCAGGGGACTTCTAATTCTTCCTGTAATTTAGGGAGCAGTCCTATGTGCGTGTTTCAACAGGAAAAAAAAATCCTACAATTGACTGGCTGGAGAAGGCTGGGAGTTGTCAGGATTTTTTTCTGTCGAGATATGCATATGATTATGCCCTTAATATCCCACACTTTCAACCACTGGAGTACCCAGGGCCAAGCCCCCACTTCCAGTGGTCATTGCATTCTCCCCCTCCTTCTCTTCTTCCTCATCCTTTGGAGGTGAGGGAGGAGAGAGAAAGAAGAAATTATATACGTAAGTTCAGTGTTGGCCTTATACATTTTCATAACTGCAACAAACTAAATGACACATTGTATTTATTTGTTTATTCATTTTTTTGTTTTTCATTTTTCATTGTATCATTGTTTATATTCGTCATCTAAAAATGCTCAAGGTAGTTCACCAGAATTTTTTTAAAGTGTGAAAGCCATGAAAACATCACAATTCAAATATTTCAACTTTATAGCAGTTTCATTTATTTGTTGTACAGCAGAGGTGGGCAACTTGTGGCCTCCAGATGGGAGCCGGGAGATCTGGGTTCTAGTCCCCACTTGGCCATGGAAGCTCACTGGGTGACTTTGGGCCAGTCACAGACTCTCAGCCCAGCCTACCTCACAGGGTTCTTGTTGTGAGGATGCAATGGAGAGGAGGAGGAGAATGTAAGCCGCCTTGGGTTCCTTGAAAGAGGAAAGAAGGCGGGATATAAATGCAATAATAATAATAAAAAAAATGTTTTGGCCTATAATTCCCATCAGCCCTGTCTAGCATAACCAACAGTGAAGGATGAGAATTGCAGGCCAAAACATCTGGAGATAACAGAAATGAATCCCTTCTCTCTTTCTCCTCTCCCCTATGTTAATTGGAGCTTATTCTTCTAATGATGTAAGGAGATAGAGGCTCAAGGTAGGAAAATGGCAGCCCCTCTTGAACCTATTCTGTGAAGAAACTGCTTTGTGGTAGGAAAGCACCTTTACCATGTTTACAGCAGAGTGGGTGGGAGAGGCTTGCCTAATTATTTGCTTTCTCCAAGGAGAGGAAGAGGAGATGGGGCAGAAAGAGAGCACGCACGAGCGCACATAAATACATACTGGGAGCATAGGCGTAGGTGTGTGTATCTTTGCTAATCTTTTCCTCCCCACTGCAGGTTGGGAAAGAACGTTGGTGGGTGGGGGAGAGAATGAGATGCATGTGCAAGTAAGAAAAGATTGTCATTTTAAGGCAGCAGTTTGAGAATTTAAAACTTACCTTTGTGACTGTGAGTGAAACAACAAAAAGCTCATGCTTGCTGAGATGGTAAAAGCCCTTGATTGGAAGGAGGTTTATATGTTTAGCAAACTGACACATTCATAATGACTTTGTACATTCCTGAGAGCAGTTTTAGCCACTAGGGGGAATGATGCTTATTCCTAAACTGCTTCTGGGGTTTGAACTACAGCGGGGAGATGGGTGTGCAGAAGAACAGGGGGAGGAGAGGAGGGATTTATGATCTCTTTCCCATGATGCACCAGGAGATGGGGCAGAGAGAGGGGGCGATTTGGCAAGTTTTCAATATGGACGAAGCTACGAGCTGAAAGAAACTTGGGTCTAAAGTCTCGGGGGTAGGGGCTGGGACTCTGAGAGGCCTGGTTTTACCCCTGGTGTAAAAACTTCAGAAGACCATCTGCCAAGGCTACTGTGAGTCAGATCAGCTAGACAGTTTGTTGATTGTTTCTTTAAAGGCATAGAACTGATGAAACTCCATACATACACCCAATTGTGGGTGTTTTATTTTACTTTTATTTCAGTTCAGTTCTAGGGTTCCTCTCCCAAGTGTACCTCTAAATTCTTGGATATAGTTGCAGGCCTGATTATTAATTTACAGTCTGGGTGTAATAGATTAGGGATACCTCAATGTGTGCAGATTATATTGTGTATGTTTGCAGACAAGCAGCACCAGACCAGAAATGATTGTAGAGACATGATCAGGTTTAGTAAAACAAATGCATATGGCTAAGAAATCATTTCCTCAGCACTGTGTGTTGTCAATATCTGATTTGTGAATTTAAAAAAAAATTGTATTGAGTGAACTACATGATCCTGAAAACCAAATATCACCAACCACTTGATTTGGGAAATGGTGGAGGAAACACCTTTATCTGGGCTTTTCACCTGTCTCAGCTTTAATCAGACATCCCTTCCAAAAGCATCAGTAAGCTACAGGCTGCTAATAGTAGCTGCAGATGGCTGCACTCAGTTTGCAAGAATGGCCCCAGTTGAAGAAGAAATAACAAAACTACAAGGTGGCAATGGAGAACGACCTGACCCCAGGGCAGATTTTAGCAAATGGATATGCTCACAGGGGAGAAGGTGATGTGCATTCTCCACACAATGAAATGTGTAAATGTTAAAGGAGCCTTCCCCAACCTAGCACTCTCCTGTTGTATTGGACTTGTTGTTGTTCAATCGTTAAGTCGTGTCTGACTCTTCGTGACCCCATGGACCATAGCACGCCAGGCCTTCCTGTCCTCCGCTCTCTCCTGGAGTGTGCTCAAGTTCATATTCATTGCATCGGTGATGCTATCTAGCCATCTCATCCTCTGCCGTCCCCTTCTCCTTTTGCCTTCAAAGGCAATCAAGGTGATGTCTCTGCTTCTTACTATGCTGTCTAGGTTTGCCATAGCTTTCCTTCCAAGGAGCAAGCGTCTTTTAATTTCATGGCTACAGTCACCATCTGCGGTGATCTTGGAGCCCAAGAAAGTAAAATCTGTCACTGCTTCCATTTCTTCCCCTTCTATGTGCCAGGAAATGATGGGAGCAGATGCCATGATTTTAGTTTTTTTAATGTTGTGTTTCAAACCACCTTTTGCACTCTCCTCTTTCACCCTCAACAAGAGGCTGTTTAGATCCTCTTCGCTTTCTGCCATTAGGGTGGTATCGTCTGCGTATCTGAGATTGTTGATAATTCTCCTGGCAATCTTAATTTCGACCTGTGATTCATCCAACCCAGCGTTTCTCATAATGTACTCTGCATATAAGTTAAATAAGCAGGGCAACAATATACAGCCCTGTCATACGCCTTTCCCAATTTGGAACCAATCGGTTGTTCCATGTCCGGTTCTTACTGTTGCTTCTTGACCCTCATACAGGTTTCTCAGGAGACAGGTAAGGTGGTCTGGTACTCCCATCTCTTTAAGAATTTGCCCCAGTTTGTTGTGATCCACACAAGCAACGGCTTTAGCGTAGTCAATGAAGCAGAAATAGATGTTTTTTGGAATTCTCTTGGTTTCTCCATGATCCAGTGAATGTTGGCGATTTGATCTCTAGTTCCTCTGCCTCTTTGGAACCCAGCTTGTACTTCCAGTAGTTCTCGGTTCACAAACTGCTGAAGCCTAACTTGTAGGATTTTGAGCAAAGCCTTGCTGGCGTGTGAAATGAGCGCAATTGTAAGGTAGTTTGAGCACTCTTTGGCATTGCCCTTCTTTGGGATTGGAATGTAAACTGACCTTTTCCAGTCTTGTGGCCACTGTTGAGTGTTCCAAATGTGTTGGCATATTTAGTGCAGCACTTTAACAGCATCATCTTTTAGGATTTTAAATAGCTCAGCTGGAATACTGTCATCTCTGCTAGCTTTGTTGTTAGTAATGCTTCCTAAGGCCCACTTGACTTCACTCTCTAGGATGTCCGGCTCAAGTACAGTGACAGCACTATCATGGCTATCAGGGACATTCAGATCTTTCCTGTATAGTTCTTCTGTGTATTCTTTCCACCTCTTCTTAATCTCATCTACTTCTGTTAGGTCCCTGCCTTCTTTGTCCTTTATCATGCCTGTCTTTGCACAAAATGTTCCCTTGAGATCTCCGATTTTCTTGAAAAGACCTCTAGTCTTTCCCATTCTATTGTTTTCCTCAATTTCTTTGCATTGTTCATTTAAGAAGGCCTTCTTGTCTCTCCTTGCTATTCTCTGGAACTCTGCATTCAGTTGGGTATATCTTCCCCTTTCTCCCTTGCTTTTCACTTCCCTTCTTTCCTCAGCTCCTTGTAAAGCACTTTGCTTTCTTGCATTTCTTTTTCTTTGGGATGGATTGAGTCGCTGTCTCCTGAACAATGTTACGGACGTCCGTCCAGAGTTCCTCAGGCACTCTATCAGGTCTAATCCCTTAAATCTATTTGTCACCTCTACTGTGTATTCATAAGGGATATGATTTAGGTCGTACCTGAATGGTTTAGTGGTTTTCCCTACGTTCTTCAATTTAAGCCGAAATTTTGCAACAAGAAGCTCATGATCTGAGCAACAGTCAGCTCCAGATCTTGTTTTTATTGACTGTATAGAGGTTCTCCATCTTTGGCTGCAAAGTACATAATCAATCTGATTTCGATATTGACCATCTGGTGATGTCAATGTGTAGAGTCGCCTCTTGTGCTGTTGGAAAAGGGTGTTTGCTATGATCAGCGTGTTCTCTTGGCAAAACTCTATTAGCCTTTGTCCTGCTTCATTTTGTACACCAAGGCCATGCTTGCCTGTTATCCCAGTGATTTCTTGACTTTTTTCGTTTTTGAGATTGTAGCCCAGTACTGCTTTTCCCACCCTTTTGTTGACTATGAGTGCTACTCCATTTCTTCTAAGGGATTCTTGCCCACAGTAGTAGATATAATGGTCACCTGAATTAAATTTGCCCATGCTTGTCCATTTTAGTTTGCTGATTCCCAAGATGTCGATGTTCAATCTTGCCATCTCATGTTTGACCACCTCCAGCTTACCTTGATTCATTGTTCTTACATTCCAGGTTCCTAAACAATATTGTTCTTTACAGCATCGGACCTTCTTTTCACCACCAGACACATCCACAGCTGAGTGTCCTTTCAGCTTTGGCTCAGCCGCTTCACTCTTTCTGGCGCTACTTGGAAATTCCCTCTGCTCTTCCCCAGTAGTATCTTGGACACCTTCCGACCTGAAGGGCTCATCTTCCGGCGTCATATCTTTTAGCCTTGTGGTACGGTCCATGGGGTTTTCTTGGCAAGAAAACTGGAGTGGGTTGCCATTTCCTTCTCCAGTGGACCACATTTTGTCAGTACTCTCCGCCATGACCTGTCCGTCTTGGGTGGCCCTGCACGGCATAGCTTATGGCTTCACTGAGTTACGTAAGCCCCGTCGCCACAACAAGGCAGTGATCCATGAAGGGGTGTATTGGACTACAATTCCCATAATCCCCCAGCCAGAGTTGTGGTTGAAAACATCGGGAGAGTACCAGGTTGGGGAAGGCTGTATTAAATTTACCTGCTGGGATTCTCTCTCAAGATGGGTGTCCCGTGTCTGCCACGACTCCTAAGTGGTTTAAAGAAGGTGCATAGCTGAGTGGTGGAACTCATACTTTCCATGCAAAAGGCCTCAAGTTCAATCCTGGTACCTCCAGGTAGGGCTGGGGAAGACTCCTGTCTGAAACTGTGGACAGCTGTTTCCAGTCAGTATGGACCAGGGTTGGGCAACATGTGGCCCTCCAGATGTTTTGTCCTACAACTTCCATGATCCCTGTGTGCCACTCAGTGTAGACAGTGCTGAGCTAGATGGACCAACAGTCTGACTCTGTATAATGCATAAGCAGGAGGGGGCTGGGGGGGGTCACAGATCAGGCAAGAGCAGCAAACCCACAGCCCCTTTGTATTTGCATCACCTAGCTAGACATGATATTAACTGCATGAAAGCAATTCATGGGCAGATTTTTAAAAATGTAAATAGCAGCAGATGAAAATTGCCTACAGAGGTGCTATTTGCAGTAGGGGCTGGTGGCTCCTATGTTAGTGGGGTGGTGAATCCCTTTGGGTTTCCAGCAGAAAGGAGCTATCCAAGGTGCTGAACCCATTTTGGGGATGGGGTTCAGCACCTTGGATGGTTCCTTTACAGTTCTGGCTGAAACACAGAGCAGCCTCACCGCCCCACTGACATCGGAGCCACCAGCCCTCACTGGCTGTTTGCATAGAGCATGGGTGCAGAACCTCAGGCTTGAGGGCCAAATTTGGCCACACCCCCTTTTGCCCAACCACCAATATGTACAATATGCTGGTATTTTTGGTAAGTCCCCCCCCCCCCCATCCCGAGCTTCTCTGAAATGGAATTTCCCTCTGGGGCTGAAAGAGGTCGCCCCCCCGCCCCGATCTTAAGGAAGGCCTCCTCCCATATGTATCTGCCCAGACTCTGGGGCATAGAGGGTATCACTGCTGGTGCCCCCCTGTAAATAACTGTAAACGTCTATTTACAGTATTTAAAGCAGACAATGAACATCGTGTAATATGGCATTAACACATTACTATCTGTGTTTAATTTCTTTGCTGCAGAACTGAAGTAATTCCCTTACCGACTAAAACATCATTGACAATAATGGTTCTATAAGACAGGAATGCAAGGCAGGGATTTTAAGATAAATAACAAGAATATTTTTTTAAGGGTAAAAGCAGCTATTACCTTCCTTTACGTGAAATCGAATGGAACCTATATAACAGACCTTTCTCCAGCCCCATGGAAATCTGCTTAGCTATATGAGGGGTTTCCAGGCTTGTTAGGGCCCCACTTTGTCTTCTCTTTTCTTCCTGAAATCATTACTTGTAAACAGCAACAAAAGCCAGCTCTGTTGCAGCAAGTCCCAGTCAATTAATTAAGCAGCAGGCAACTTGAGAGAGGCCATGGGGGAATCCAGAGCATCTCCTGAGTTCCCTGCTGCTTGTCTTGAATAAGCAGGAGGTGACAAGGGAGATGCACTTGTCTCTCTACTGCTGGCTTTCCCAAGGACAGTTGCAACAGGGGAGCGCAGCACATAGCCACACACCCTTCTTCTTACTGAACTGATTCACTGTAGAGGTGAGAGGGACACAATGCTGTATGCCTGGAACTCTCTCCCAGAATGCTGCTCCTTTCAAAACCCACCTTTTCTGTAATGGTGATGTATGAGGCAGAAAGGTGCGTCCCAAGATTGTGCTCAGGCACGGTAGTGGTGGGGTGGGGAGGTTATGTTAGTGTAGAAATAACAGTGTACTTTCTGTCCCCCTCCCCAATGGGAAGTGGGCAGCCCCAGGTGGTGGTGGTGGCAGGCGGGGGGGAAGTCTGGTCTGCTAAAAGAAGGCTTCAAGGTGAAGTGGGTGACAGGGGAGAGGAAGGGTTTAATCGGCACTGTATGAGCATTCCCAGGAGTAGACAAAGATTAATACATGGCCAGGCCAATGGCAAAAAGGCTCCTGACATACTGAAGCCTTGCCAGGAGTTGCTCACCCTGCACTGCTGCAAAGGCTGCAGGGACATGTGCTGGTAACAGGCGAGGAGGGGAGAGGGAAACAACCCAAGACCTGTGAAAACAAGCCACACTGCGCTCAATCATTTGGTGGTGGTACCATGCCTTAGCTAGGGGTAAAAACAACCCAATGTGGCTTCATTAGACCATGTCATGTGAACTGGCCCATTATGTCGAATTGTGGCTCCTTGCAGGCCATCATTCAGCATTAAGCACCCAGGCAAGGAAGTGCTGACAGAACATCTGAAACCTGCTATTGTCTATTTAATGGTGTGTGTGTGTGTGTGTGTGTAAAATCTTGTGATTAAAATAAAAATGTACTTAAATTTAATTTTCTAAACATTTCATTGTTTTCTGTTAATCTAACCCAAGTAAAAGGTAAATACTGGGAACCTAAGATAATAACTAGATAAGCTGGACCCCCTGTTTAAAATAAGTAGGTGGGCTGGCTCACCCTGACGTCCACCCCTGAATTGATGGTGTTATAGAAATATATATTTACTTCAGTTGCATTGTTCCATTGAGGCGAATTCTGACGTGAAGTAAGCCCACATTCTCTATTGAGACCTAAGGGGCCTCTTCAGATGAACATTTTTGAAGTGGGAAAAATTGAATGGTCTTCTGAAAGCATCCCTCATGGCATTATTGTGATTACTATACAGCACTTATGTAAAGGTAAAAAAGGTAAAGGTGTCCCCAACCAGTCGTGTCCGACTCTAGGGTGCGGTGCTCATCCCCGTTTCTAAGCCGAAGAGCCAGCGCTGTCCGAAGACGCTTCCGTGGTCATGTGGCTGGCATGACTGAACACCGAGGTGCATGGAACGCTGCTACCTTTCCTGCCAAGGCGGTACCTATTTATCTACTTGCAATTTCTTGCTTTCGAACTGCTAGGTTGGCAGAAGCTGGGACTGAAGACGGGAGCTCACTCCTTCACGCAGCACTTGGGTCTTGAACTGCTGACCTGCCGACCTTCCAGTCTGCAGTTCAGCTTCTTAACCACTAAGCCACCGCGGCCCCCTTATGCCACAGCACTTATGTACCTGGTGCTTTACAGAGGAAGCATACCCTATGGCTATACCCTCATCACAGTTTCATAAGGAGAATGTTCCACTGGATTCAGTGAGACTTCTGAGTAAACAAGTGCAGGATCGCATGGCACATTGTTAAGTGTACGTTGATCTTCAGTATGTGGTTACTCACCATGTGGTGGAGAGGTGGGTTTGGTGGTTTGTTTTTTGCTTTCAAGAATTGGCCCTCTGATTTGGTTTGCGTTAGTTGCCACGCTGATGTGGAGTTGCCAACTTTATTTTTAAAAATAAAATGTAAAAGTGTGGTGATGCAAGGGACCCGCCATAGCCGATTGATTGCCTATTTGTATGAGATGGAAAGGGTTTCCTAGAAAATGCAAGGGTTGCAGGTGTGAACCTGGGTGAAAATATTGTAATTTAAAAGTTCTTATCCAACATTATTTTTTTCTGGAATTAAGCGCAGAGCAGCCACAAGAATATCTGTACTTTAAGAAGCACCCCCCCAAATCCCCCCCCACACACAATTTCAGTATCCTCTTTGCCCATCACTGAGACCAGCAGAAGGAAAGGAAGCTGCAGTTGGGTATCCCTCCATCATACCTAGCTAGATACAGCTCCAGATAAAAGCCTCTCATCCTCCAGCTACCAATACCATCAAAAGGAGAGGAAGCAGCAGCCCACCCATTATGCTTTTATTTATTTATTTGCATTTATTAATTGCTTTTCTCCCACCAGCACCCTCAAAGCAATGTACAATATAATACAACAATACAACCATACAACAAAATCGCAACAGAATAAAAGTAGAAATAAAACATTATTTAAAAATAAGCCAGGACACTATTAAAATTCATTAAAGGCTTTACTAAAAGTTTAAGCTTTAAAAGGGATGGAGCCAGCCTGACCTCCTTTGGGAGATAGTTTCATAGTCAGGGGATGCTGCTGCCGAAAAGGCCGTCTTGCCTATCCACCAATGTAGCCTCTCTTGGTGGTCCAGCTCAGCAGAATTACTATAGCCAGCAGAATTTTATAACTAAAAATTGTGCCTTAGGGCCCAGTCCTATGCCAATGCTAGTGAGTCTCCAAACCTGGAGGCTTATCTGCATCCAATGCAGAGCAGGAGCAGCAGGCGAAGATCACCTCCACACGCCTCCTGCTCTGCATTTTGGCTAGATAGGCTTTTTTGCCTGTCTTGCTGGAATGCGTCAAGAGCAGAAGGGAAGAAGTCTGGGGAGGCCTTGGGATACATCGCATCTCGGCTTCCCTAGTCCCCTCCCCTCCCCACCCACCAGCACGCACCTTTTACATTTGTAGCCTTTTTCCTCTGCACACTGGCTGTGAGGGGAGGGGGCAGGGAGTGTGGATTCTTGGTTCCGAGGTTAAAATGCTGTCTCCCACCTCAGAGAAAGGAATCCAAAAATATCCTGTGGCCCCCAAGACACTGTCTAAGGGCCATAGGAACTCTCCCTTAGTTTGCTTTTTTCTTTATCTCTGCCAATCCCTTTTGCTTTTGTGCTGGGTTCTTTAGATTGTAAGCGGATGGCAGAAACTCTCTTTTGATTGGTAAGCTGCTCTGCGAGCCTTTGTCAGCTGAAGAGTGGGGTAAAAATGCTTTAAACAAATAAACTATACATTACAGCTGCAGTTTTCCAGATCATGATTATTCTGACAGTGGAACTAAACATTAAAAGAATGGGTTTTCGTCGCTATATTATCTAGTACAATTTAGCCTGTGTCTATATAATTGATGCTGCATGTTTCCCTGTCCCTACTCTACATCATTAGCTTCTGGTGGCAGTGGATTACACAGGCCTGGTTTACACATGGTGCAGAATGAGGTGGCAGCCAACTAGGGTGCTAGAATGGATTGCACCACTTCAGATAGGGAATCACATTTTTTAAATGCTCCCTTTGGTTATAAATTTCACACAAATAGCAAACCAACACAGCAGCAAAGGGCTGAACTGGAACCTTTCCTCCTGATATGCTAGTTTTCTCTTTGCAAGATGTTCTACAAGGGGGAGCATTCAAAAATGTTGTCCCCCACCTGTAGTCTGAAATGAGACAATCCATCATACCACCTCAGCATCCTCCCATCCCAATTCTGCTGTATGTGTAGCCTCAGCCTTATACTACTAGATGAAGAGGGAACTCAACATGGGCTGCTGTTTTTGCTGGCAGTCCCATATTTCTTGTACCATTTAGTTATTTCCTTTATTTAGTTAGTTATTTTAGAGCTGGTGGGTGTATACTAGACTTTTCTCTGTGCAGTTTTTCCAGATCATGGAAAATTAACAATAAGGGGGCGGGGAAAGGAAAGTATTTCAAATGAAGGATTGTTGCTATGAGGGAGCCTGTGGGAAAATAATCCTAATTTTAAGTGTCTGGGAAAAATATATTTGCATGATAAACTGTTCCATATAAATAGCTACCATTATTGATAGGTAGCTGTTGATCCAGCCAAACCAGAACAGGAATCATTAAGTGAGGAACTAGCAGTCAACTGAAAATGCACTGTGTCAAGGAAGTATCATGTGTTAAGATGAAAGATCTTGATTTTCCTGAAATCCAGACACTAGAATTCATCCCTGTGAAGTAAATTACTCACCAGTTATTCTGAAGTTATCCAGTCCTGCTGAAGTTGGTGTCCTTATATCCGGTTACTTGTCCCTTAGGGTTCAGGGTGCTTCCAGACAAAGCTTTTACTTTGTCTACTACTACTACTTTTTACTACTTTGCGAACACACCGGCTCATTCATAGAATATTACAAGAGATCCAGATGTCGTCTTCCATTTATAGCCCTCCCATGATTTCCAACTGCTTCTTCCATCTTTTTTCTTAGCGGAAAAACATCTCTTAAGGAAAAGATGGAATAGCTGCACAATGCCTTTTGAGCGTTAGCACTATGACCCTCCATCTGGAAGCACACTCAAACTTGAAAGATGCAGCCTAATTTTATGGATGCTTATCAGAGGTAAACCTTTTGGAATGCGGTGGGATTTACACCTAGGTAAGTGTGCATAGATGTAGTTTTAGTTCGGCAAGCAGCCTTACCGAAGGCAATGGGACTGGCAGAAAAACGAGGTCAAGACTAAGCAACGATCCAGAGAACTGTGCATTCCACAGAAGGCGGCTTTGCAACTGCAGCTGTGCTTGCAGTTTTAAAAGTGCGATGCAGACTGGAGAACAAGAGAAACAGGATGCCTACCTAGGTTGGGGACCGGCCGGAGCACCACCTTCCCCCCATAGGTGATCAGTAGTGAGGGTTTTCTTGGTATTGGTAAACCACATCCCAAAGGCTAAACACTTGTTTGTAGGGCTTGTCAAATCTCTTGAGGCTCAAACACTGAGATGCAGGGGGTGGACCCTGGAAACTAAGAAAGGCTCTGGCCTGGTGGGATAGGAACAGAGCCTAGTGACAGTTGGTGGGACAAAGGATGGCACTGGTTGCACCTGGCTCCTCAAGGTGGAGCCCTGAGGACCAAAATGCACAGGAGATTCATGACCAGTTCTCCCAAAGTTGCATTTCAAGTTTAAAAGGAGCCAATACTGAATTGGGTTGTGGTGCTGAATGAGGGCCCTTCTCTTCATGCCCTTTCCGTGACTGAAACTGCCACCCACCCCCGCTGCTATTAGCCATGCTTGGGGGAAAAAGACAGGTTCCTGTATTGTGCTTGACCTTTCCCTCTAGGCAGACTAATAGGATCTCAGGTGGGGTGGGGTAATATGATTTAGGTCAGGAAAATCATACGGGGGAGAATGCTGGAACACCCCATTCCACAGCATTGCTACACCAGTTCACAGCTGTGTTTACTTTTTAAAAAATGCGTGCAGATCCTGTCATGAATTTCCCACATTACGTCTGCTTTGATCCTGAGGGACATCGCTGGGGGCAGTGAATGGTAGGGCCTCTCAAGCCAATCAGAAAAGAGCTACCCCCTCGATCTTGGCCCTGCTCCTGTGCCTTTAACAGAAGCCTGACAAACAGAAATTTAGTAGGTGAAGCTCCTCCTGGACTAGAGATGGGGAATGTTTCATTTGCTACCTTTCTGCTTGAGAGGCTGCTGCTAAAAGCATAGGGACAGCGATAGTAAAACAAAAAACATCTCAGCAACTGTAGTCCTATAGTAGCATCAGCATGCCCTTGTAGCCTGTTTTTTATTTTATCACTTTCAAGCATGCCTCTTCTTTTGCTTCTAACTGGCCTAGCATCTTCTCACTGGTCTCTGTTTCCACTCTTGCTAACATATAGATGTGATGTGCATTCCTAGCTGGCCTTGACTGACCATTAATTAGCACTTGTTCCTCATAGCCAAGCTCAAAATAACAGACAAACTTTGAAAAGCAGAATCGCATTGCCAACAGCATTAAATGGAGGCTTTACTTCATCTTTATATATATTTTTACATTCCTAGAATGATGCCTTGCTGAACAAATATTGTCAAACTTGCAAATGAAGCACTTGAAAGAGGGGGAGGCCACAGAAAACTAATCCTTCCCCGTTGGGGATGTGTGTGGCGCATGAGCTTTATGGTCTGTAATTACAAGCAACAAAAAATGTCAATTTATTTACACACAGGCGATTCTCTGTTGGGAGCTGCGCTACAAGAGACTGGAGAAAGAGTGTTAAATGTTTTGTGCTGACACGAACAGCCGGCGCTTTCAAAAACGCTGAAGCTGAGCACTTACAACTGCCATTGACTTTAATGGCAAAGGCATGGTTACTCAGCACCTGTGAAAACTAGGCCACTGAAATATCACCTTATTCCTTGTGGCCTTGATGCTCAAAAAAGAGCGCAGCGTTCTTTGTAAGCTACTTTCTGCTTGAGTCTTGTCCCACAGGTTAATAGTGAAGAAAAATTCCTCTGCTGACCACACAGTCCAACCACAGAAAAAAATTATAGTAGGAGTGAATGAAAACCAGTGTGCTGTAGTAGATAGAATGTTGTTGGACCTGGGTTCAAAATCGCATTCACCGTACTTTGTTTTAAAATGGGGGCTGTACTCCCCTAAACACCCCCCCAAAAAACCCCTGTTCAGTCATTCAGCAGAACTCAGGCAACCTGCTACCTTTTATGATGTGCATACCTCTTCTGCTAGCAGGGAGGAAATACATGCACAACAACTGTGTGAGTGGGGGTATTTGATCAGGTTTTCAGTAGGGCTGTCAACTGATCAAAAAACTCCCCATACTGGCCTCCTCTCAGTGGAGGCTGGTGGCTCTGATGTCAGTGGGGTGGTAAATCCAGTCCGGGTTTTAGTTAGAACCAGTCAGAACTCTGAAGGAGCTATCCAAGCGCCTTCAATGGCTCCTTTAGAGTTCTGACTGATACTCGGAGTGGATTCACCATTCCACTGACATTGGAGCCGCCACCCTCCACTGCCTCCTCCAGAACCTTTAATAGCAGCTTGATCTGAACAACGCAGCAGTTGGAGTCTTTCCTAGCATGCAGATAAGTATCATCCCTGTGATTAAAGGCAAAGTAACAGGACCAACTTCAGCAAAGGAGTTACCTTGTCGTGGTGCTGGAGCTTGAGCACCTCAATGACGTCATGAGCTAAACCGTGAAGGGACACCCAAGACGGGAAGGTCATGGCAGAGAGGTCAGACTAAATACGATCCCTGGGGAAGGAAACGGCAACCCACCCCAGTATTCTTGCCATGAAAACTAAATGCATCAGTACAACCAGAGATATGTTGGTATACCATCGGAAGATGGGACTCCCAGGTCGGAATGGTCAAAATGCTACTGGGGAGGAACAGAGGATAAGCTCAATTAGCCCCAGATGTGATGATGCAGCTAGCTCAAAGCCGAAAGGATGGCTAGTGGCCGACGGTGCTGGTGGTGAACGACGAATCCGATGTTCTAAAGATCAACACACCATAGGAACCTGGAATGTAAGGTCTATGAGCCAGGGCAAATTGGATGTGGTTATTGGGGAGATGTCAA
The DNA here is from genome assembly GCF_057233095.1 of Heloderma suspectum. Taxonomy (NCBI): domain Eukaryota; kingdom Metazoa; phylum Chordata; class Lepidosauria; order Squamata; family Helodermatidae; genus Heloderma; species Heloderma suspectum. Next base: position 112,119,791 of record NC_139462.1, read on the forward strand.
GATTAAATATAGACATTTTGGGTGTCAGTGAATGGAAATGGACTGGAATGGGCCACTTCACATCAAATGGCCACCAGATCTACTACTGTGGACAAGAGGACCACAAAAGAAATGGAGTAGCCTTCATAATTAATAATAAAGTGGCTAAAGCAGTGCTTGGATACAATCCAAAAAATGATAGAATGATCTCAATTCGAATTCAGGGTAAGCCATTTAACATCACAGTGATCCAAATATACACCCCAACCACAGATACTGAAGAAGCAGAAGTAGATCAGTTCTATGAGGATCTGCAGCACCTACTGGATAATACGCCAAAAAAAGATGTTATTTTCATTACAGGAGACTGGAATGCTAAGGTGGGTAGTCAAACGACACCTGGAATTATAGGCAAGCATGGTCTGGGAGAACAAAAGGAAGCAGGACATAGGCTGATAGAATTTTGCCAAGACAACTCACTGTGCATAACAAACACTCTCTTCCAACAACCTAGGAGACGACTTTATACATGGACTTCACCAGACGGTCGACACCAAAATCAGATTGACTACATCCTTTGTAGCCAAAGGTGGCGGACATCTATGCAGTTGGTAAAAACAAGACCTGGAGCTGATTGTAGTTCAAATCACGAACTTCTTATTGCACAATTTAGAATCAGACTAAAGAGAATAGGGAAGATCCACAGATCAGTCAGATATGAGCTCACTAATATTCCTAATGAATATACAGTGGAGGTGAAGAATAGATTTAAGGGACTAGATTTAGTAGATAGGGTCCTGGAAGAACTATGGACAGAAGTTCGCAACATTGTTCAGGAGGCGGCAACTAAAAACGTCCCAAAGAAAAAGAAAACCAAGAAGGCAAGATGGCTGACTGCTGAGACGCTGGAAGCAGCCCAAGAAAGAAGGAAAGCAAAAGGCAACAGTGATATGGGGAAAAATGCCCATTTAAATGCAGAATTCCTGAGGTTAGCCAGAAGAGATCAGGAATTATTTTTAAACAAGCAATGCGTGGAAGCGGAAGAAGATAATAGAATAGGAAGGACAAGAGACCTCTTCCAGAAAATTAGAAACATCAGAGGTAAATTCCAGGCAAAAATGGGTATTATCAAAAACAAAGATGGCAAGGACCTAACAGAAGCAGAAGAGATCAAGAAAAGGTGGCAATAATATACGGAAGATCTGTATAGGAAGGATAATAATATCGGGGATAGATTTGACGGTGTGGTCAGTGAGGTAGAGCCAGACATCCTGAAGAGTGAGGTTGAATGGGCCTTAAGAAGCATTGCTAATAACAAGGCAGCAGGAGATGACAGTATCCCAGCTGAACTGTTTAAAATCTTGCATGATGATGCTGTCAAGGTGATGCATGCCATATGCCAGCAAATTTGGAAAACACAAGAATGGCCAACAGATTGGAAAAAATCAACCTGTATCCCCATACCAAAAAAGAGAAGCACCAAAGAATGTTCAAACTATCAAACAGTGGCACTTATTTCACATGCCAGTGAGGTAATGCTCAAGATCTTGCAAGATAGACTCCACCAATTCATGGAACGAGAATTGCCAGATGTACAAGCTGGGTTTCAAAAAGGCAGAGGAACTAGAGACCAAATTGCCAATATCCGCTGGATAATGGAGAAAGCCAGGGAGTTTCAGAAAAACATCTATTTCTGTTTTATTGACTATTCTAAAGCCTTTGACTGTGTGGATCATCACAAATTGTTGCAAGTTCTTGGTGGTATGGGGATACCAAGTCATCTTGTCTGCCTCCTGAGGAATCTGTATAACGACCAAGTAGCAACGGTAAGAACAGACCATGGAACAACGGACTGGTTTAAGATTGGGAAAGGAGTACGGCAGGGCTGTATATTCTCACCCTACCTATTCAACCTGTACGCAGAACACATCATGCGACGTGCTGGGCTTGATAAAGCCAAGGCTGGAGTTAAAATCGCTGGAAGAAACAGTAACAATCTCAGATTTGCAGATGATACCACTTTGATGGCTGAAAGCGAGGAGGAGCTGAGGAACCTTATGACGAAGGTGAAAGAAGAAAGTGCAAAGGCTGGGTTGCCGTTAAACCTCAAAAAAACCAAGATTATGGCAACCAGCTTGATTGATAAGTGGCAAATAGAGGGAGAAAACGTGGAGGCAGTGACAGACTTTGTCTTTCTAGGCGCAAAGATTACTGCAGACGCTGACTGCAGTCAGGAAATCAGAAGACGTGTACTTCTTGGGAGGACAGCAATGACCAATCTTGATAAAATAGTGAAGAGCAGAGACATCACACTGACAACAAAGGTCCACATAGTTCAAGCAATGGTATTCCCCGTAGTAACCTATGGCTGCGAGAGCTGGACCATAAGGAAGGTTGAGCGAAGGAAGATAGATGCTTTTGAACTGTGGTGTTGGAGGAAAATTCTGAGAGTGCCTTGGACTGCAAGAAGATCAAACCAGTCCATAGTCCAGGAAAGAAAGCCAGACTGCTCACTTGAGGGAATGATATTAAAGGCAAAACTGAAGTACTTTGGCCACATCATGAGAAGACAGGATACCCTGGAGAAGATGCTGATGCTAGGGAAAGTGGAAGGCAAAAGGAAGAGGGGCCGACCAAGGACAAGATGGATGGATGATATTCTGGAGGTGACGGACTCGACCTTGGGGGAGCTGGGGTGGCGACAGCTGACAGGAAGCTCTGGCGTGGGCTGGTCCATGAAGTCATGAAGAGTCGGAAGCAACTGACCGAATAAACAACAACAACAGGACCAATCCTAGTCTTCAGTGGCTAGAATAAAGAAAATGAGAAGGCACTGAGCAGGAGCAGCTGATCCTCGGCAAATCACTCTGTCCCTCAGCCTAATCTATTAACTTGCTGCGAGTGTGGCATAACCCCCATGTATACCCCGTGGAATTCCTTAGAGCAGACTTGCCCAACCCGGTGCCCCTCAGATATGTTGGACTACAACTGCCATCATCCCCAGTCAACACAAGGCAGGCTGCCTTAGGGGAAGAGTGGGCTATAATAAACAAGGTATAAGATGGAGGTGCTTAAGCGATGGGATAGGTCGTACAGATGGGTTTTCCTTGTCCCGCCCTTTCTTCTTGCTTCCCCCCCACCCTTGCCTTGCTTCCCCCACTCCTCACTCCTGCTCTGCTTTACTCAGTTCCTCACCACTTTCCTTGTTCCTGCCACCGGGTAGTCCCATCCACACATTGGCCATGCATGTGTTTCCCCTTGGCTAGTGAGGAGCTGCACGCATCATACAAATGAGCAACTTCCTGGCAGGCACATAATACTTCATGCCAAGGAACTGGTCTGGCAGATTGGGGGACTGGCCAACTGCTTTACAGCCTCTTCATGTTGAATTATGCATCACTGTCAGCGCTGCTAGCAGGCCTTCTGGAGAAGCTCCGCACTGACGTGACAACCCGTTGCAAGGCAGCTTTGCAGCAGGTGAAGGGTTCTCTAGCACGGAGACATGCATTTTCATTTGTTATTAAAGGCACACTAGCTTTCCATACCTGCAGGTAAAAAGTGTCTTACCCTGGCTGTGTAAAGTAAGGATATGACTACTTCTCTAGGCCAGCAGTTTTCAAACTGAATTTTAAGGAACCAGGGGGTTCCACGGTTAGAAGATCAGAAATGCCCCCCAAAGTTCAGGTTGCTCCCCAACACTGAATTTCCTCAGCAGCATGCAGCTGCAGAATTGCTGAGTTTGTCACAGGATGATTCACCTCGGATGATGAGGCCCACCAAACCCGGGCAGGTGACTGCGTTAATGGAGTGTGTGTCCTAAATCACTGAAGCGCACAGGTTCCACGGCAAGCAAGTGGGACTCTGAACACGCAGATATTGTGACATCATCACCAAATTCAGATTTTTTTTTCTTTTCACAATCCCCACCCCACCCCCATACAACCTGCTTTCTGTAGCATCTTACCTGATGAAGGGATGTGGAGATCTCAAAAGCTTGCACATTTCTTATGGTGTTTTGATTGGCCTAGTAAAGATACACTAGTATGGTACACTAGTATGGATTTTGTACACTAATATGGATTTTGGTACACTAATATGGTTAATACACTAATACACTAATCAGTACACTAATATGGATTTTGGATTTTTTTACATGGCTACCTTTGCTTTTTGTGTGACTTGGAGAACACTGAATTTAACTGTTCTACAATGGGACCCTACACTGGAGGAAGAGGATTTTACACCATCCAAAGTTTAAAATTTATTCTCTGAGAATTCATCCCCTCCTACTAGGCGATGAATTACTAGGCAAAGTTACTCAATTTGGCTTCAACTGACTTTTTAAACCCTAGTACAGTATCTAACATTATCTCAAGTTTTGTTAATATAAAGACTGCCTAGTTTCTTTCTGTGGTCTGTTGGTAAAAGGAGCCTGTGTGCTTTGCTCAGGATGGAGAACACTTCTGGGAACAGCTGGATTTTGTATTTTCAAAAATGGGGGAATCAAACATTTCTCCCATTCTTGCTCTCAGGAACACTGGACATGTAGCTGCCCCTAAACTGTAACCATCACATAACCCGCAGAGCCTAATTGGAATGTCTGGAGATCTCTTCTTGTCCACTTCATTTTAGGACACTGAATATGACTTTACCATCAGATCAGGTTTTTTCTTCTTCTCTCCCCTGCCCACTCCACTCGCCCACTTTTTGTAACATCTTACCTGATGAAGAGATCTAGAGTTCTTGAAAATGTGAACTTCTGGTTCATCTAATAAAGGTATTACGCTAATGTGGATTTTGGATTTTTTCTGATGGTCAGCACAGCTACCTTTGCTTTTTATGGTACAGTGGACAGGTCCACACTGATAACAGACATTTTGAAAACCATTGCTGTAGGCCAGGGGTGGGCAACTTGTAGCCCTCCAACTGTTTTGGCCTACAACTCCCATCATCCTTCACCACTGGCTATGCTGGCTAGGGCTGATGGGAGTTGTAGGCCAAAACATCTGGAGGGCCACAATTTGCCCACCCCTGTTGTATGCTTTTGAATAAGTAGTAGCTAAAGGTGCCTTCTCAGTGGGCTAGACAAGTTAAGTGATGTACACTATTGCTGCCTGATTCTGACACTCACTTTAGAGTTTGTTTCTTTTTCTTTGTGCTCTGTTATTGCCAATATCAGCTAATTAGTCACTCTGCCCTCATCAGAAAGATACAGACCAGCCTCCAGCACTTTTGGCTTCATTAACCTACCAGGTGTTTCTAATTAGGTCACCTATTTGGCATTGTGTTAGTGTGACAAGGTACACACAGTTGCTACTAGCCAAGAAAGTAACTAAAGGGCCATTCTAATGAAATTTAATTGTAAGAATGCCAGCAGATGTAAGACAGTGGGACTGAAGTGCTCATGCCTTTGAATGAGAATAGGTCCATCAGCTTAAACCATGGGTTACCATCCTGCCAAATGAATATCAGGGGATTATACAGCAATATGAGGTCCTGCAGGCCTGGCTGTGGCATAGAGTTAGGCCTGCATTCCTGTGCTGTGTTATTCCGCAGTTTAGAGGCAAAAATTCATCAAGGCATGAAGGCTTGAATATATACTGTTGGGTATACTTTCTCACAATTTGGATGTGGCTTTTGCACATGCTCTAAACAGTGGCTGCCCTTATAGGGCTTCTATAGTGGAATCAATACTACTGTAATTGTGCTACTAGAGCTTATCAAATACTGAGCAAACATGTATGTAATACAGAGAAAGTGTCATCCTACTACTACCCTCTCCTTGGACTTCTCAATTCCTACTTTGGCTCAGTCTTCTGCCAAAAGAGGGTCTATGACCCCCCCTGGCAAAGGCAAAGTACAGGCTGAAGGGGCAGGATTGCAGTTTGAGATCGATAGGCATATGGTCAAGGAACACCTCATTACTTTGAATGAGTTCAAATCTCCAGGGCCAGATGAACTGCATCCTAGAGTAATAAAGGAACTGGCAGAAGAACTCTCAGAACCGCTGTCTATTCTCTTTGAGAAATCATGGAGGATGGGGGAAGTGCCAGATGACTGGAGGAGGACTAATGTTGTCCCTATCTTCAAAAAGGGTAAAAAGGAGGAACCTAAAACTACAGACCAGTCAGTCTGACATCAATCCCTGGGAAAATTCTTGAGCAGATGATAAAGCAATCCATCTGGAAGCACTTTGAAAACAATGCAGTGATTACTCGAAGCCAACATGGATTTGTCAAAAACAAGCCCTGCCAGACGAATCTGATCTCATTTTTTGATCAAGTAACCTCCCTTGTGGATTGTGGGAATGCTGTAGACATCATATACCTCAACTTCAGCAAAGCTTTCGACAAAGTGCCCTATGATATCCTGATGAGCCAACTAGCTCAAAGTGGGCTAGATGAAACAACGATCCAGTGGATCCACAGTTGGCTACAGAATCGGACTCAAAGAGTGCTTATCAATGGGACCTTCTCAAACTGGGGAGAGGTAACGAGTGGGGTACCGCAGGGCTCAGTCCTGGGCCCAGTGCTCTTCCACATTTGTATGAATGACTTGGAGGAGGAGGTGCAGGGAATGCTGATCAAATTTGCAGATGACATAAAATTGGGCGGGATAGCTAATACTTTGAAAGACAGAAACAAAATTCAAAGTGATCTGGATAGACTGGAGCGCTGGGCAGAAAACAACAGAATGACATTTAATAGGGATAAATGCCAAGTTGTGCACCTAGGAAAAAGAAACCAAGTGCACAGTTACAAGATGGGGGATACGTGGCTCAACAACACTACAAGCGAGAAGGATCTTGGCATTGTTGTCGATCACAAGCTGAATATGAGCCAACAATGTGATGTGGCTGCAAAAAAGGCAAATGCTCTTTTGGGCTGCATTAATAGAAGCATAGCTTCCAAATCCCGGGAAGTACTAGTTCCACTCTAGTCAGCCCTGGTTAGGCCTCATCTGGAGTACTGTGTCCAGTTCTGGGCACCACACTTTAAGAAGGATGCAGACAAACTGGAGAGGGTTCAGAGGAGGGCAACAAAGATGATCAGGGGACTGGAAACAAAGCTCTGTGAAGAGAGACTGAAAGAACTGGGCATGTTTAGCCTTGAGAAGAGAAGACTGAGGGGAGATATGATAGCGCTCTTCAAGTACTTGAAAGGTTGTCACAGAGCGGAAGGCCAGGATCTCTTCTTGATCATCCCAGAGTGCAGGACACGGAATAATGGACTCAAGTTACAGGAAGCCAGATTCTGGCTGAACATCAGGAAAAAGGTCCTGACTGTTAGAGCAATACGACAATGGAACCAATTCCCTAGGGAGGTGGTGGGCTCTCCCACACTGGAGGCGTTCAAGATGAGGCTGGATAGCCATCTGTCAGGGATGCTCTGACTTGGATTCCTGCATTGAGCAGGGGGTTGGACTCGATGGCCTTGTAGGCCCCTTCCAACCCTACTATTCTATGCTTCTATGATTCTTTATATATTGTTGTAAAATTGGGGTTTGGACAGGAAAGTGTTAATGAAGTTTTCATAAATGGCCCACAATGACTAGGAAATACCCCAAGCCTTCTTTAGAAGGCAAGAGACATCGTGGAGAAAGGACATGCCTTTCTCTCACCTCACTAAGGACGAGGTCCTCAAAGTATCTGTGTGTGAAAAGAACAATAGAAGAAATTTGAGTCTGATAGAGACTGCAGTTTTTGGAACTCAGTAAGTTCATCATATTTTGGGATGTTGCCTATCTGATGTGGAGCAGTGGACTCCAGCAGACTATTGAGGTGTTTCAGTTTTGTGGCTCCTATGCTTAGCCTGTATATTTGTAAATGAACACACATATGACAAAACACCAACAAGCCTCCAGTGACTTCCTTTCAAAGGAAATGGAACCCAGGAAAGTGCTGCTGTCCTGGAAAGTCTCACAGATGTGGAGTGCTTGGAACATTGCTGCTGCTGCCGCTGCCTGTACTTTAATCTGTAGTATCTGAACAGCAAGGAAGAGAGAGAGGGGGCCGGCTCATATGATCAAAATAAGCCATGGTGGCTTATTTAATTCAGTGTGTGCCAGGCGCAATTTCCATAATCCCCGCTGGCGGCAGCTTATCGTGTTGTCCAAACATGGACGGCATGGCTTGTTGGAGGGGGAAACAACCCTGCAGCAACTCTACAACAGTCAATGGGTTATTGGAGGATGGTTTTCTTCTCCAACATTCTGCCCGAGTTCAGACAACATGACTTATTTTGATCGTGCAAACCAGGTCGGATAGAGAGAAGGAAGGATAGAAAAAAAAGAAAGAAGGCTGACACAGCATAGTATATCACAAACATGGTAACTGTTCAGCCCTGAAGGATAAACTTCAATTTACATTTCTTCCAAAAAGGAAAACAGAAGCTAATCCCATAAATTGTCTTTGTCCATGCTCCTTGATTCCAAGGTGATCCCTGCAATCATTTCATTTCATTTCATTTCATTTCTCTCTCTCTCTCTCTCTCTGTCTCTCTCACACACACACACACAGAGAGAGACTGTTCACTTAACACAGCAGCTCACCATGGGTTTTTTAACCCACAGTGTGGCTGCCATTTTGAATATGCAACCCCTCCTCTGGTGTTGTGTGAACCTGGCGAGCATGGGTTATGTGAAGGTTAAACAACCTTTGAATAACCCAGGGTCTGCTTTAGAGTTATACAAGGGTTGTTTAACCCTGGCATAACCCATGCTCACTGGGAAATCCAGCCCTAACAGTCTCCCATTATGAATAGAAAGTCATGAGCACTATGCAGAATACTCAGCTGTGCAATTCTCAGCCCCACCAGTAATTAAAAATTGAAGGGAGGTGGAAAGGGAGGGCCTAGAAAGAATGCTGAAACTAGGAAACATTGATATAAATGTCTCAAGACAGTTCATTTGCTCCAAAATGGTGTACTAATCACCAAAAAGTACAATACATTACTTAACTATACATGCAATCCGTATGACAATAGGGTTGTCATAAACTACTTTATCTCAGCTTTAGAGCTGCCCCTCTAAACCCCACAGAGCTAAACAACAGTGGGCTATACTGTATGCCTAGTACACTTACAGACAAGCTATGAATAATAAAAACAGGAATCATATGGAGACAATAAAAATGGCCTCCCTTACATGACTAATGCATTTTACTGAGATTATATTGTTTTGAATACCTTAAAGCACATTATAAATGTTGATTATTAGAGAGCCACAGCAAAGTCCTCCCCCACCCCCAATAGCAGCTTCCCCCTGGAGGCAAAAACAGCTTTGGCAGGAAGATTTTTGTTAGGATTATGGCATGGTGAGAAAGGGTCAACCCTCTGCCCCCCAGCTCCGCTCATACTAGAATCCTGATCTGGATCAGGCCCGTCCGCGGCTCCTTTTTTAAAAGAGGTTAGGAACCCAATTGTCTCTAGGGGTCAAATTGCACCCCCAGACTTCCCCACAGGCTGGACAGTGCAAGGGGCAAGGCACTGCCCCCTGCCATCATCTAGTCCCTGGCCAAAGCGACAGCTGGAGCTCTTCCAGTTGACACTTTTGCTGGAAAGTCAGCTTCATTTGGGTCTGGGACAGTCTTGCCTGCTTTTCATGGATTACTTTCGCCATGAGAGGGACTAGGGAGTGCTTCCTTGTTGGTTCTCTTGGACTTCCAATTCCCTTTGACCATAGTATCATACTGGACTTCTTGTCTGGGATGGGAAATGGAGGAACAGTTCTTGGTTCCTATCTGACTGGTCAGTTCTAGAAGGTATTGCTGCACTGCCCCATAGCATATATGCTATGGCGATATGCAAGGTTGCATCTTGTCCCCTATGCTATTTGATATCCGCTGGGAGGGGTTATCCAGGGATTTAGGGTGAAATATTAGTATGCTGATGGCACACAGCTCTATCTGTCCTTCCCATCTACATTAGGTGAGACTGTGGAAGTCGTGAAAGGATGTGTGGAATAAGTAATAGAATTCCCGATGGGCGTCAATAAATTAGGGGTGCTTCCAGATGAGGCTTTTATGGCACCATCACCCTGCCTTATTCACAGAGGTTTACAGGTGTATGTCCGTCCAGACATAGTTGTCTGCTATTCATGACCCTCTCGTGTTTACTTACAGCTTCTTCTGCCTTAATGCAAAATAACTGCACAATGCCTTCTGACTGTTACTGCTAGGAGCCCTCCATCTGGAAGCACCCTAAAGCTCAGTTCAGAGAAGACCAAGTTACTGATGGGATCAGGCCTGTTTTGAATGGGGTGTCACAGTCAAAAGTTCGCAGCTTGGAAGTGTAATTTAATCTAGATTGTTGATGAATGCTCAGGTATCCTCTGTGGCTTCTACCACTTTATCTCAGCTTTGGCTGATGGCCATTCCTGGACAGATGAAATCTAATCATAATGACACATGCCCAGGTAACACTTAGGATGGATTTCTGTAATGCACTTTACGTGGGGCTGCCTTTTAAAGTGTTTGGAAATGCTAACTAGCTAGGCTGATAACTACCAAATTTATTTATTTATTTATTTACAAGACTTATATATTGCTTACATCCAACAAGATTTCCAGATGGTGAACAAAAAAAGAAAACAGAACCAAAATCCACGATTATAATATTTAAAATCAGAGAACAATAAAACTTGTTGGTCAAATAATACCATATCTTGCCAATTCTTAACTACAGTGGCTGCTAATTTGTTTCTGGGCACAATTCAGGATGCTTGTTTGACCCCTTTAAACTTGAGACCAGAGTGTCTGAATGTTCACCTGTTCCCACACGAGCATGTTCACTATTTCAAGATCTGCTTCAGAGGCCCTTCTCAGAGCAAACTGCGCGGCAGCCTTCCTTAAATAAGGTGGGTGGCGACAAGGAACAGGGCCTTTTTGGTCATAGCGCTTCTCCCCTAGAACGCGCTTCATCTATCCATTAACTAGGCTCCCTCTTTGCTAACTTGTTAGAAAGGCTTTGAAGATGCTGCTCTTTTGTATTGAATATGATTTCTGAATTTGTGTGTTGATTTTTAAAAATTGTTTCATCTGCTGTTACTGTTAGGTTTGATTCTAAATTATTATTATTATTATAAAATTATTATTATTTTATTTTATTTGATACGGTCATCTGGGAGAAGGGTTCCGTCGGCTCCATGAATCTGAATCCTCACAGACCGGGGGTGGGGTGGGGGCGTCTAGCACCCTCTCCTTCTCCATCGTTGTAAGCAAGGGAAAGCGCGGGCGGAAGGAATCGGCCTGCCGGAACACACGCGCTCGGGGAAAGGTTCCCCAGTCGGACTCAAACTTGGCCGCACCTCTTTCCCCTTCTCGCTTTCTATGCTGGGAAAGTCTCTCCTCGCGGTTGCTGCCGCCGCTTCCTTCCTGCCGCCATTTTAGTCGATCGCGCTCCCTCCTTCTCGGCGGCCTCCTCGCGTCCCCGCTGCCATCATGTCCAAGCGCCACCGTCTCGACCTCGGGGACGATTACGCCTCCAGCAAGAAGCGCGTCGCCTCCGACGGGTGAGGAGAAGCCGCGGGCGGCGAAGCGAGACGGGGAGGGGGAAGCGCCTGCTCTTCCCGCTCGCTGGAGAGCGCCTGCCCCCCCCGGCTCTCGCCCGGTTGTTTCGCAAACCTGGAGAGGCCGCGCTGAGGGGAGGGAGCGGGAGAGGTCCACAGAGGCGGGTGCGGGGCTCTCCAGGTCTTGGAAAGCTGGCGACGCTGAGTGCCCTTGAACCCTTCTCCGGCCGCCCTCTGAAGGAAGGAGGGCGGCCGGTAACCAGGCCCGGCGGCCTCTTTGTTTTGTATTTCTGTTCCTAAGCCTCGCTTTCTGCGCCCGCCTCAAACAGACCCCGCACTCAGTGGAACTAACCCTGTTAACTTGTAAATCATTGTCACTCTTGCCTTTAGTGTCCTTTTTTTTAATTAAGGGAGTTGTCTTAATTGCTTTCTTGAGGGGGTGTACTAGCTTTATGGGGATGGGCTGCAGCTCAGCGGTAGAGCACATGCTTTGCATGCAAAAGGTCCCAGGTTCAATCCCTGGCATCTCCAAATAGGGCTGACTCATGCTTCAATCCTTGGCGACCTGCTGCTCTTCAATGTCGACTATACTGAGCTGAATGGACCTGTGATCTGAATCGTTACATGGCAGTTTCCTATTTCCACTTCCCTCCCCCCAATAATAAGAATCATGTAGCACTTGGAAAACTAACACATTTATTGTGGCATAAGTCTCATAGACAAAGCATATTTTGTCAGGTGCACACAGACACTCATGCAAATATACCCTGAATACAGAGAAGAGGGGGGAAAGGGTGTTACACGAACTGAGGCCAGAGTGAGATTAGGCAAGGCAAGATATAGCTATAAGTGTGTAGCTCTGCTGGATCAAACCAAAATGTTCTGTTTCCCAGTGACCAGTCAGATGCATCTGGAAGCCCAGGTGCAGAGCATGACGGCAATAGTCTTCTCCAGTGTTGCCCCACCCTGCCAGCAACTGGTATTTGGTGTCATGTTGCCTCTTGATATGGACATTCTATTCAGCCATCAGTGCCACCAATTGCTGATAAACCTGTCTTTTCTCCATTTTTTGTTGCCATTTAAAGCCATCTAAGCCTGTAGTCATCACCACATCTTGTGGCAGTGAATTCCATAAATTCATTATGCATTTTGTGAAGAAGTACTTTCTTCTAGTTGTCCCGATTCTACTGCTAACCAGTTTACCTGGGTGACCTGAAGTTCTTGTGTTATGGGAGAGGAAGAGAAAATTATCTCCACTTTCTCCACATCATGCATAATTTTTATAAACATTTATTTGTATAACCCTCCCCCAGTTGTCTCTCTTCTAAATGAAGAAGACCCAAATGGTTTAGGCATTCTTCATGAGGACAGTGCTTCAGTCTCCTGATCATTTTGGCTGCCTGCTTCACCTTTTCCAGCTCTAGGATATCCCTTTTGGGATGTGGTTACCAGAATTGTTCCAGTATTCCAAATGTGGTTGCACTTTGATGAGGAAAGGGTTGGTGTGGAGGAAACAGATCATATGGGGGAAATAGTCCAGTCTGTGACTTCTCTGGGATTTGAACTCCCATAGCTTAAGGCTGTGTTCCTTCTATAGACATTTAATTGGGAGTAAAACAACTCTTGCATAACCTTAAACAGACCATGGGTTATGTGAGGGTTGTTTAATCCTTGCATAGCCACCATACTCACCGGGTTAGCACTACATGACAACCCTGGAACGGGGGTTGGATATTCAAAGTGGTGGCTGTGTGCACCACAGCCTCACCATGGGTTAAATAACTCACAGTGGGCCGTTGTGTCGTGTCAACAGCCCCACTGCAGTACTTGTTTACCTCTTAAGCAAATGCTAACGAAGATACTACTTCCCCCTGAATCAGTGCCATGTCATAGACCTTTTTCCTTTCTTTATATCTCAATTTTTTTAAGTCTGTTTTTCCCCTTTCCAGTGTTGGAGTGCACATTTTCCTCTGAACTTATTAAGACTCTTGACTATTTGATATCTGTGCTTTTGAAAACAAATGTGATAAAGCTCTTCAGCATCTGTCCCACCCCCTCAGCCTATCCTCTGGGCAGTGACAGGTGCAACCTGCGGGATTGTATGGATAGATCCTAAGAATGATCAGAAGACTCAGCTTTTAGGAACTTTGGGTCCTTAAAAAAATCATATTAACCTGCTGTAACAAAAATACTAACAATATATTAGTGAAGTTGCTCACATGATGCTTAAGATTTGGGACTAGCTTCAACATTTCTGTGAATCCACTTCTTGGATTTGGTGCCTTTTTCATGGTCTGCATTCAATGAAACATGCAAAACTGTATCACTCAAATTTTAGAGTAGAAGTTATAAATAGATTCAGATTCTTGCTTTCAACGTCATGAATTCTAAAGCACCAATCTCCTTCAACTATTTTAAAAACATGCTTTGGCTCTGTCTTGTGTGGGGTTGATGATCTACTTGAGAATTTTGAGAGGCGGGTCGAATTTCTGAACGTAAACTCTTTGTCTTACAACACGATCCTACAGTACACACAGTTTCAGCGTTGTAGCTATAGTGGAGTATTTGTGAGTCAACTAGGGCAAGTTCGTTTTGCTAGGTTGCCTGACAGCTATGCTCCTATTATAATTAGGGTTGCTGTTTGATTGATTCACCTCCCCTGACCCCACAACACTTTGGTAACTTGACCAGTCAAATACTGTTGAATAACAGTCAAGTATTTACAGCATTAATTTTTTAGAACAGTGATAAGAATCCAGTCCCACCCAGAAGCTGTACAGAGCACTGTGCCAGATCATACAGACACCTCTCATATCCAGAGCAAATGCTGTTGACTCAGTAGTAGTCCTGAAACCAAGGCACTTGTGACATGTGCCAGTTTTGTTTACAAACATTCTGATACCCAGGATTGAGCACCTCTACACATGTGCAGAGTTCACTTCCTCCAAGGGAAAAGTTTTTTAAAGGACCTAAAAGCAAAGTGCTTCTGAGCATGTGTAGAGGGCATTTCCTTTGAATAGAAATGTTGCTCACCTATCCAGAAAATGTGGAATTTAATATCCTTCCCATCAATCAGCCAGCATGCCTTCCTACCTAGGAAGACAATGACCTTACAGATGCTCCACTGCCTGAGAGATAGTAGGTAATAGTTCTGTCGATGGAGGAGAGGTTCAATCTCTGCATTGGGCTTCCTTGTCCTTTCTACAGTCATCTTGGAAACCATATTTTTCATGAACGTAACCTCACCAAATGCACTCTGCAAAGTGGTGCCAGTGACCTTATTAAGGCAGGGCTGGGGAACCTGTGGCCCAAGGTCTGTGCGTGGCTGTCAGCCCAATATCATGTGACCCTCAGCATCAACTGACTGTTTGGATGCTTTGGGACCACTCTTGCTACCCCTGTGGAAATAGCTGCCACTCTGTATGTGAGAGGTAGAGAAGGGATGTGGTGGCTGTGCAGTACTGCAAACCCTGCCCAGCTTCGTCTCTGTTCACCATTGTCTGCAACTTCTGATTGACTTTTACTGTCCTTCAACATCCCTTCATAGTAAGAAGCAGCACATTTTTGCATTCATTTGAATTTGCAGACAAGGGGCCCTTACTCATGCCATAGGTACCAGCTGGCACTATGATGCAGTCAAAGGACCGTTGCTATTTAAATACGTTCAAACATTACGTGTAGCACACTTAAAGACTTTCTTAACTTCATGGCATATTTGACAATATTTGAATGTGATCCAATAATACATGGTCAGTATTCAACCAGTCAATTGACTGGTATCCCAATCCTGATCTATAACTGTTTAGAAAAGTAATGCCTTGCCTGTAGCTGTTTCATCCTTCCCCAACTGAATGACTGTTTTGAGGACAGTACTTGTCAGATCCATAAGGCAAGCTGCCCTTGAATGCACAGATTCAAGTGTTGGGATGGGCTGGCAGTTTTTTGTAAGCAGATATATGTGATAGACTTTGTTTAGCTGTTTTTCAAGGCTGCTATGATATTCACTTGGTTCAGACATTATTGGAAATAATGATAGCTTTAGGCTTCCATCCTCCCTTCCACCTTCATTTCCTCCTTTGCATCTGTGAGCAGGAGACTGAAAGCTAATTTTGATTCTGACCATGTTTCCCCGTGGTGTCCGAACTTGGGGGAAATGTGGTCTGTTCAAATCATGGTTCGTGAGAACATCTCAGGATCAAACCATGGTTTCAGATTAAGCGACTGACTCCCTGGCCGAGGTGCTTGAGGTGGTCTCTGATGTGCGTGTACAGTCCCCTAACTTACTGGTGTTGGGGGACTTCAACGTACATTCGGAGGCCATCCTCACAGGAGCACCTCGGGACTTCATGGAGACCATGGCCTCCTGGGAGCTGCACCATATTCTAACTGGGCCCACCCATGTAGCTGGTCATGCACTAGACTTTGTGTTTGTTTCTGAAGAAGCAGGGAGTGATCTGGAAGTCGGGGGTATATCCACCACCCCCTTGTCATGGTCAGATCACTATCTGGTGATGTTGGACTTCTCGGTTCCACAACCCCTCTGCAGGGGTGGAGGACCCATTAAAATGGTCCGCCCCAGGCGTCTTATGGATCCAAATGGATTCCTGAACGCGCTTGGGGATTCTCTGGGGCATGCCGACGGCCACTCGGTCGAGACCCTGTTGGGTGGCTGGAATGCCGCAATCACTGGGGCATTAGATCGGGTGGCTCCGAAACGCCCTCTCCCCCTGAACAGGGCTCGGATTGCACCATGGTTCAATCCGCGGTTACGAGCTCTGAAACAGGAGGTGAGACGGCTAGAGCGCCGGTGGCGGAAGTCTCGCTCCAAAGACGATCAGACACGGGCTAGAGCTGTATCTTCAGCCTATCACGTGGCGGTGAAGGCAGCAAAAAAGGAATATTATGCTGCCTCCATCGCGTCTGCAGAGTGCTGTCCCAGGAGGCTGTTCCAAGTGGTCCGGAGCCTGGTCGGTCCTGTGGCTCCGGAACCACTGGAGCATTCTAAGGCCTCCTTTGAGGCTTTGGCAAGGCACTTTGCAGATAAAATTGATCAGATTAGGTGTGTTACTCTGCACACTGTGGATACAGTTAGTGAGCAAGAGGCAGCCTGTGGCAAACCGGTTTTGTGGGATCGGTTCCAGCTTCTTCCTCCTGATGAAGTGGACAAGGTGCTTTCATCTGTAAGGCCGACCACCTGCTTACTTGATCCTTGCCCATCTTGGCTCATTATGAGCTGCAGAGAGAGACTGGGTGAGGGGATCAAGGTGGTGGTGAATGCCTCCCTTGAGGAGGGAGTGATGCCATCAGCCCTCAAGGAGGCAGTGATAAGACCGCTCTTAAAGAAGCCCTCCTTGGATCCTCAAGTTCTGAACAACTTTCGCCCAGTCTCAAATCTGCCATTTTTGGGCAAGGTGATTGAGCGGGTGGTGGCGGTGCAGATGAAGGCACACTTGGAAGAAACTGATTATCTAGACCCATTTCAGTCGGGCTTCAGGCCTGGGCATGGGACAGAAACGGCCTTGGTCGCCTTGGTGGATGATATGAGGAGGGCTCTGGATAGGGGTGAATGCTCCTTCCTTGTTCTCCTCGACCTCTCAGCGGCTTTTGATACCGTTGACCACGGTAGCCTCCTGGACCGCCTGGAGGGGTTGGGCATTGGAGACACTGTATTGCGGTGGTTCCGGTCCTTCCTCTCCGGCAGGTACCAGAGGGTAGCACTGGGAGAGGAGGTTTCGGACCCGTGGCCACTTACTTGTGGGGTGCCACAGGGTTCCATCCTCTCCCCGATGCTATTTAACATCTATGTGAAGCCGCTGGGGGCTATCATCAGGAGGTTTGGGGTGCAGTGTCATCAATATGCGGATGACACGCAGCTCTACCTCTCATTCAAATCTTCACCAAGGTTGGCCGTAGAATCCCTGTCCAAATGTCTGGAGACGGTGAGTGGCTGGATGGGGAGGAATAAGGTGAAGCTGAACCCTGACAAGACCGAGGTACTTTTGGTGGGAGACAAGAGGAGGCTGGGGGATGTTGACCTGGTGTTGAATGGGGTACGGCTACCCTTGAAAGACCAGGTCCGCAGCCTGGGGGTCATTTTGGACTCCCAGCTGTCCATGGAGGCTCAGGTGTCAGCTGTGAGCCGGACAGTGCTGTATCAACTCCATCTGATACGGCGGCTGCGCCCCTTCCTTCCCGACCATCTGCTCCCATCGGTAGTACATGCCCTGGTCTCCTCTCGTTTAGACTACTGTAATGCGCTCTACGTGGGGTTACCCTTGAAGATGGTTCAGAAGCTGCAGCTGGTACAGAACGCGGCGGCTCGCCTGATTAAAGGCAGCTGCCGGCAAGATCACATCACTCCAGTGCTGAAGGAGTTGCACTGGTTACCAGTTGTTTTCCGGGCCAAATTCAAGGTGTTGATTTTGACCTTTAAAATCCTATACGGTTCCGGCCCAGCCTATCTTAAGGAGCGCCTCCAGCAACACCAGACAGGCCGCTTAACAAGATCAGCCTCGGATGGCCTTCTGTCTGTCCCATCAGCCAGGACAGCTAGACTGGTGGGGACGAGGGAGAGGGCCTTTTCTGTGGTGGCCCCCACTCTGTGGAACTCCCTCCCTAGGGAACTCCGTCATGCCCCCTCTTTAATGAGCTTCCGTCGTGCATTAAAAACGTGGTTGTTCAGGCAGGCATTTGGGGCGGGTTAGGGTATTTTTAAAAAAATTTTATGGTAGAATTTTATTGTTTTAAATTGTTTTATGGTGTGTTGTACATCGCCCAGAGTGGCTGGGTGACCAGCCAGATAGGCGATTAATAAAATAAATAAATAAATAAATAAATAAATAAATAAATAGTTAAAACAAACCATAGTTTCACAAGAACCATGGTTAACTTAAAAACACAGGTGTCTAAGAGCTGGCAGAAGGAGTGCGTGAGTGCAAGGCTCACCGCAGCTTGTTCTTATACTGGGCAACCATGATATCCCATTATATTTGAACTGAGCCACTGGGTATGTGGAGTTGAGTACTGGCATAAGCCTTTAGGATAAGTGGGTGTAGGTTAGTCATCTGCAGTCCTTCATCTTTGCTCATTTCTATCGCATGCTGATGTGCTATATCTTGCAGTAGTTGATATCCATGTGGTAATATTGAAATGCGGCTGCACTAACAACATTCTGAGTCTGCTCATTTTGGTAGCAGAAATGGCACAAGACCCTACATCTAGTACAACTACAAGTCCTATATAGTTCCAGAGCACACTATAGTATAGTAGTATGGGGAATACCTAGAATCCTTGACCATTGGACATGCTGGCTAGGGTTTATAGGAGTTGTGGTCCAAAGCATCTGGAAGGCACCATGTTACCTCTTCCTGCTGAGTGCAACAAGTCATTAAAAATGTTCATCTTCCGTTCAATGGCAAACCACCCCGCTATAGTCTGCCATGAAAGCAGCGCAAGCGGCATCCCTCTAGGGGTCAGCAATGACCCGGTGCTTGCACAGGAGGAACCTTTCCTTTCCTTTGAGTATATAGTTAAAATCTTAAGTTGATACAAAGCTTGTTCCTTTCTAACTAGACATGTTTAAAGAATAGGTGATGAAAGCAACAAATATATAATGCTTTGAGAATAGGGTTGTTGTAGCATTTTAAAAATGGGAGGCTTAATTGGGTTAGTTGACTTGGCCAAATCACTTTTTGCCTCCAGATTCTGGACTTTGTTTCTCCTGGTATCTTCTGCCACATTCCTTCTCTTCTCCCAGTTTTTACTGTTGAACATGGTTTTACAGCCTAGCTGTTTATACAGCATCAGCAGATAGCCAAAGTGGACTTTAGGCTTCACATATGCAACTACATATCACCCACAGTAAAGAAAAAGCACTGGCATATATATTTATTCATTGTGTATATATGCTTCTAGAGGTGTACATCAAGGTAGTTAGAACATTAGCTGAACAATAATAGTAAGACTGTCACCAACCACTAAAATTTGCATTTAAAGTAGGGTGGTCATTTTGATTAAAGAAATCTTAAGTCAGTTCATTGGCTGAATCTGCATGAGTTAGGACAATAATTCAGAAGTAAAAGGCAAACGGTCCTTGTTTTTAGATTATGCATGTGTTGTAGCAGGTATCAGAGAGAATGGGGAGTGTCTCCTTTTTTTTCAGATGATGCTTATCTACAACATTACTTGTATTTAAAATGGTATCTATTAATACATGAGGGAGAGAAAGAACTTAAAATATTTTATGCCTGATTGATCAGGGCTCAATCCTATCTGGATTCTGTCAGCCTCTGAACTTGGAGGCTGATGAGCATCCTATGCAGAGTGGGAGAAGCGCAGGGGTAATCTTTGCCTCTGCGCTTCCTCCACTCTGCATTTTTGTTTTTGCCATCAAGCTAGGTCTCTGTGGAGGCAGGGGGAGGAGGCTGTGAAAGGCTTCGCCAGTACCCTCTCCACCCACAGAACTGCCCCCTTTCCTTCCTCTCCCGAGTTTGCTTTTGCAACCTCAGAGACATAGCTGGCACAGTTCTCTCTGCACTGGCTGTAAGGGGAAGGGGGCGGGGAGCTGGGACTCCTGGGTCCAAGGTCAGAGCGCTGTCCCTGACCCCAGATTCAGGAATCCGAAAAATCTATGGCCTCCCAGACATTGTGTAATTTAAAGGCATTTTCTTAGATGCTCTCTCTCAGGGAAGTTCATGCCATATATAGTATGCAGTATTGGTTTTCAGCTGGTGGATTGAAGTGAATTCTGCCTCCCTCCAGAGTTGGGTTGTAACAGTGGCATCACCACCAGTTCTTTGCTGCTGGTGGTTTTTTAAGTAGAAAGAAAAAGAGAGAGCTGGATATAATTATCTATGGAAATAATTAAAAGTAGGCCATATTTGGATAGATGGGGTTAACAGTGAGTTGGGGACTGAAAATGTTGAAGGCTTCTAATACACACAGTGGTATACTCACCACCGGAGTTACTTACAACTGGAATTGCTTAAACTACTAACAACTGCCAAATATTTGTTGCATATATGTATGCTAATCCGGGCACATTTGTGTTCACTGTATTGTGTAAGTCTATATCATTTCCACTGCTATAGTTGTATAGGGCTGTTTCACGTTACACAGCAAAACGTGGTGAGCTTGCACATGGCTAAAACATTAGAAGGTTAGCAATAGAACTCTGAAAGTGATAGAACTTGGAAATATAATATATTGCCAAAAACACAGAAGGCCAAGTAGCTAGGCATATTGCAACAAATAACTTTGTATCTTAGAAACATATGCTCTTTTCCCCCATTAATAGAGGGCAGAACAGGGTTGTTGCAGAAAATGGCATTCCCATATAAAGCTCTCCTCTTTGCTCCCATAGTGCATAAGATTCTGGTGTGCCCTCATCACATTGTGTGTTTCCTTGCCCCAAACTTGACATAACTGGCTTGGATGGAGGAATATGAAGAAAGGGAGAACTGAACAGAAATCCTTAATTTTTAATTGCTCCCCTATCTTTAAGCTGTTACAAGTTTTGTAGTGCAAATTGTGATATTACTAGTACTAGTCATTTTAATATCTTTAGCTGCAAACTGGTATGTTTTGTTATAACTGTTTAGTATGCATATGTTCAAGAAATCTCTAAATTAGAAAATTGATTTAAATAAATGATCTTCTTGGCCAGTTTGGAAGCTTATCATGGTTCCCTTCAATAAGGTGATCAGTAATCACAGACAACCTCCCTGAAACACACAGCTTCAAGGGAATATTGGTTGTGTACCTAGTACCTATAGGATTAGGTGTACTCTCCATTTATGTGGAGCACTGGTGAAGCCCCAAAGATATGGCCAGTACCCTTTGTGTAACTGATGGTGAGCCCTAGAAAACTTTCAAGAATTCCTTTATCTTGCACAGTTGTGTGTGTGCAGATGTATGGGGTTCTTTGGTTGATATCAGTGTGAAATGGGTTCCTTTAAACTAGGGAGTTTGAAATTCTACCACTCTGTTCGTTAGTGTATCCCATCTGCTTTAAATACAAGGCTTTTATGCACAGCATTATGTGTATTATTAAGCCACAACAGAAATGGGATAGTCTTAGGTTTTTATTGACTTAGTTAATGTCTAAGGATGCTATTCTGAAAACCAAGGGTGACTTGTCCTTTCTTGGTTGATGTTATCCTGGTCTCTGTAGAGTACATCTAGAAAAGGGAAAGGTAATCTAGAAACATGACTGTGTGTAGCAGGGAGGGGCCATGGCTTAATGGTAGAGCACTGGGGCAGGGGACACACTCTTTTTATTTCAATGTTATGTATCTTTTTGTGTCCTGAAAATCATTTAGGAAGGATCGAGATCGTGAACGGGATCGTGATGACCGATCCAAAGACCGTGACAGGGATCGAGATAGAGATCGTGAGAGGGAAAGAGATAAAGAAAAAGATTTACGTCCTTCAACCAATTCTGCACTCATTGCTGGTGTTGGGTTGCCACCTTTAAAGCCAGCTGTACTTCCGCAGGGTATTAATCCATTTACAAACCTACCACACACACCTCGTTATTATGAAATCTTAAAGAAACGGCTTCAGCTCCCTGTCTGGGAATATAAGGAAAGATTTACCGATATTCTCATCAGACACCAGTCTTTTGTACTTGTTGGTGAGACAGGTTCTGGTAAAACAACACAGGTAAGTTCTTGTTTAGCCTTTATGATTAATTTATAAAGCTTATGTGATGGATGTTATGTGTTGACTGTTTTGAATGGTTCTATGAAATTATTCAGTGTTGTACTAGCAATATTTCAGTGTCCTTAAAGAAATTCATTGTGCAGTGACACATCACAGGTCTTACCCTTTTGAGCAAGATCTGTTTAATGAACCTTTCAGTTGCTTAATGACTAGAAAATGATGTAATGAGATTTCACTTTCCTCCTCCACCTCTGGTAGTCTGTCTGTCTCTTCAGGGTCTGTTACCTTTTCATAAAAGGTTCAGTGAGGTTTGAATTGCTCAATACAAGCCTGTGTTAATCTACAAATAGCTGCTATTCTGGTTACTTGCATGTGCTGGTCTTCTAATAATGGTAGCAAAATGAGGGCAGGCTCTTACTCAAAACCAGATTTTTCTGAAACTGACTACTGTCTAGATAAAAAAAATCTTAATGGCATTATTTGCATTCTGATTCTATGTCATTGATAGCAGTTGAATTACTTTTCCTTAAATCCTCAAAAATATAAAATGTTTAGTACATATGTAGATTGCCATCTTGATTGTAACAGTGTCAAATCTAGCTCTCCAAGCAATATTGTGTCACTGAAAAAGGGGTGGTGAATATATTGCTCTCAGACCTCACAGGTGCAAGGAACAATGTTCTCTGGGAGTTCACAAAGGATAAAATATTGTAAATGCTATACTGAGACAGGCTTGTTATAGGTACAAAATATTCTGGTATGTTTGCTCTTAGTTCACATTTGTCATCAGCCTTGCAAGCATCATTAATCCTACAGGTGTCAATGGGATTGGTGACAATAGTGAAGTATGAACCATGCTTGGATCCTTCTTTGTAATCTCTGTCAAAGGCAGATGTTAAAAAATTATTTCTTTCATTATAGCAAAGAAACACTCATATGCAGGCAAAGGAATGTTCCAGTGCATATGTTTTGCTTTAAAGTAATTAGTTTCATATGAAATAATTCAGTCCTAAGATGGGAACCCTCTTCATGGATCATTGCCTTGTTGTGGCGAAGGGGCTTGCGTAACTCAGTGAAGCCATAAGCTATGCCGTGCAGGGCCACCCAAGATGGACAGGTCATGGCAGAGAGTTCTGACAAAATGTAGTCCACTGGAGAAGGAAATGGGAGCCCACTCCAGTATTCTTGCCAAGAAAACCCCATGGAACGTATCACAAGGCCAAAAGAGATGACACCGGAAGATGAGCCCCTCAGGTCGGAAGGTGTCCAATATACTACTGGGGAAGAGCAGAGGGAATTTCCAAGTAGCGCCAGAAAGAGTGAAGCGGCTGGGCCAAAGCCGAAAGGACACTCAGCTGTGGATGTGTCTGGTGGTGAAAAGAAAATCCGATGCTGTAAAGAACAATATTGTTTAGGAACCTGGAATGTCAGATCAATGAATCAAGGTAAGTTGGAGGTGGTCAAACATGAGATGGCAAGATTGAACATCGACATCTTGGGAATCAGCGAACTAAAATGGACAGGCATGGGCGAATTTAATTCAGGTGACCATCATATCTACTGCTGTGGGCAAGAATCCCTTAGAAGAAATGGAGTAGCACTCATAGTCAACAAAAGGGTGGGAAAAGCAGTACTGGGGTACAATCTTAAAAACGATAGAATGATCTCAGTACGAATCCAAGACAAACCATTCAACATCACAGTAATTCAAGTCTGTGCCCCAACCACTGAGGCTGAAGAAGCTGAGGTTGATCGGTTCTATGAAGACCTACAACACCTTCTAGAACTAACACCAAAAAAAGATGACCTCTTCATCATAGGGGACTGGAATGCTAAAGTAGGAAGTCAAGAAATCACCGGGATAACAGGCAAGCATGGCCTTGGTGTACAAAATGAAGCAGGACAAAGGCTAATAGAGTTTTGCCAAGAGAACACGCTGATCATAGCAAACACTCTTTTCCAACAGCACAAGAGGCAACTCTACACATGGACATCACCAGATGGTCAATATCGACATCAGATTATGTCCTTTGCAGCCAAAGATGGAGAAGCTCTATACAGTCAGTCAAAACAAGACCTGGAGCTGACTGTGGCTCAAATCATGAGCTTCTTGTTGCAAAATTTCGGCTTAAATTGAAGAACGTAGGGAAAACCACTAAACCATTCAGGTATGACCTAAATCATATCCCTTATGAATACACAGTGGAGGTGAGGAATAGATTTCAGGGATTAGACCTGATAGACAGAGTGCCTGAGGAACTATGGACGGAGGTCCGTCACACTGTTCAGGAGGCAGCAACTCAATCCATCCCAAAGAAAAAGAAATGCAAGAAAGCCAAGTGGCTGTCTGATGAGGCTTTACAAGTAGCTGAGGAAAGAAGGGAAGCGAAAAGCAAGGGAGAAAGGGGAAGATATACCCAACTGAATGCAGAGTTCCAGAGAATAGCAAGGAGAGACAAGAAGGCCTTCTTAAATGAACAATGCAAAGAAATTGAGGAAAACAACAGAATGGGAAAGACTAGAGATCTCTTCAAGAAAATTGGAGATCTCAAGGGAACGTTTTGTGCAAAGACTAGCATGATAAAGGACAAAGAAGGCAGGGACCTAACAGAAGCAGATGAGATGAAGAAGAGGTGGCAAGAATACACAGAAGAACTCTACAGGAAAGATCTGAATGTCCCTGATAGCCATGATAGTACGGTCACTGAACTTGAGCCGGACATCCTCGAGAGTGAAGTCAAGTGGGCCTTAGGAAGTATTAGTAACAACAAAGCTAGCTGAGATGACAGTATTCCAGCTGAGCTATTTAAAATCCTAAAAGATGAGGCTGTTAAAGTGCTGCATTCCAATATGCCAACAAATTTGGAACACTCAACAATGGCCGCAAGACTGGAAAAGGTCAGTTTACATTCCAATTCCAAAGAAGGGCAACGCCAAAGAGTGTTCAAACTACCGCACAATTGCGCTCATTTCACATGCCAGCAAGGTGATGCTCAAAATCCTACAAGCTAGGCTTCAGCAGTATGCGAACCGAGAACTACCAGAAGTACAAGCTGGGTTTCGAAGAGGCAGAGGAACTAGAGATCAAATCGCCAACATTCGCTGGATCGTGGAGAAAGCAAGAGAATTCCAGAAAAATGTCTATTTCTGCTTCATTAACTATGCTAAAGCCTTTGATTGTGTGGATCACAACAAACTGTGGCAAATTCTTAAAGTGATGGGAGTACCAGACCACCTTACCTGTCTCCTGAGAAACCTGTACGAGGGTCAAGAAGCAACAGTAAGAACCAGAGATGGAACAACCGATTGGTTCAAAATTGGGAAAGGAGTATGACAAGGCTGCATATTGTCACCCTGCTTATTTAACTTATATGCAGAGTACATCATGAGAAATGCCGGGTTGGATGAATCACAGGTCGGAATTAAGATTGCTGGGAGAATTATCAACAACCTCCGATATGCAGACGACACCACCCTAATGGCAGAAAGCGAAGAGGATCTCAAGAGCCTCTTGTTGAGGGTGAAAGAGGAGAGTGCAAAAGCTGGTTTGAAACTCAACATTAAAAAAACGAAGATCATGGCATCTGGCCCCATCACTTCCTGGCATATAGAAGGGGAAGAAATGGAAGCAGTGACAGATTTTATTTTCTTGGGCTCCAAGATCACTGCAGACGGTGACTGTAGCCATGAAATTAAAAGACGCTTGCTCCTTGGGAGGAAAGCTATGGCCAACCTAGACAGCATAGTAAGAAGCAGAGACATCACCTTGCCGACAAAGGTCCATCTAATCAAAGCTATGGTTTTCCCAGTAGTAATGTATGGCTGTGAGAGCTGGACTATAAGGAAGGCTGAGCGCCGAAGAATTGATGCTTTCGAACTGTGGTGCTGGAGAAGACTCTTACGAGTCCCCTGGACTGCAAGGAGGTCAAATCAGTCCATCCTCAAGGAAATCAACCCTGAGTGCTCATTGGAAGGACAGATACTGAACCTGAAGCTGAAATATTTTGGCCACCTAATGCGAAGAGAAAACTCACTGGAAAAGACCCTGATGCTGGGAAAGACTGAAGGCAAAAGGAGAAGGGGACGGCAGAGGATGAGATGGCTAGATAGCATCACCGATGCAATGAATATGAACTTGAGCACACTCCGGGAGAGAGCGCAGGACAGGAAGGCCTAGCGTGCTATGGTCCATGGGGTCACGAAGAGTCGGACATGACTGAACGACTGAACAGCAACGAACAAAGATGGGAAAGTGCGATACAGTGAATACTTGTGGGCCTCTTTAAGAGTCATAAAGGGCTAGTGTCTTGGCTATCTGAAATACATATTTCATCATAGGCTCCTAGGCCTGCCTACTTGTATGTGGGTGCGATAATTGTTATGTGGATAGATGTGGGAGTGATCAGTCTTCAAATTCTGAAAATCCTAACCTTTTCTTTATTGTGGAAGTATCTAGTCTTCATGATATGGAGATAGTTGCCAGAAATACAGCAAAGAAGCAGTGTCCAGACAAATGACAGCTTGCCAAATAGTAACTTATCTAGCGTTGGTCAGTTGTCTGGTCAAATAATGGGAAAGTATTTTTAATGTTGAGAAAAAAAGAAGCAGGTAATTATCAACCATTTTCACTTAGATTAATTACAAATAACAAATTAGCTGTTACTGAGAAACAATGACATTAACTTTTAAAAATAGTGTTGAGTTATTTTCTTTTTTATTTTGCCCTTCCTCCAGAGAGCTCAGAATGGGTGTACATAGCCCTTTCCTCCAATTTTATCCTCAAAATAATACTGTGAAGTAGTTTCTGCTAAAAGTGTGTGGCCCAACGTTACTTAGGGTGCAATCCTATCTAGATAGATGGCTGCCTTCGAACTCTGAGGCGACTGCCTATCCAAAGCAAGGCAGGAGAAGCACAAGGGGATCATTCCCTCCATGCCTCTCCTGCCCTGCTATTTCTGCTAGACAGCTGATTTCATCTGTCTAGCCGCGGGGGGTGGGGGGTGGCGAATGGGAGAGGAGGCTGCTATAGTGTCATAAACGCAGATCTGCTCTCCCCACCCCAGAACGCCTCCAGCCCTGCCCCTTTTTAGCTGCTCCGCGCTCTTCTTCTGAGTGTGAAGGACAGGGCTTCTCTCTGCTGCCTGTGAGGCAGTGTGGACGTGGGGGGAGGTTGGTTTTCCAGGAACCGACCTCAGGGCGTGGGCTCGGAGGTCGGTTCCCAGAAAACAGCATATCCTATGGCCGTCTAGCCGCTGTCTAGCGGCCATAGGATTGCTCTCTTAATGATCTTAAGTGAGTGGGAATGTGAACTTATTACTCTGATTCTAGTCCAACCCTTGACCAACTAATCATTGATCTTTATAACTTATAACTGCTTCTGTTCCTCTTTGGAGATACTTGCAGGTAACTAGTGGGAGACATTTTGCTATGCTGCTAGGCTTGCCCCTTACTACTGCTAAGTGAGAGAGCAAGCTTCCCTCATTCCTGCCCTTCCTAACAAATTTCACCATAATGAAATAAAAATGTAAGCTTCTAACTACATAGTGGCATTGTTGGAATATTTAACCGGTCAATTAGCAAGCATGCCAACACCTAACTTTCCACAGTGTGCATGGATCCAGTTAGTAATCTGGATATTAGTATTGTCTTTCCAAGTAATGAGAAAATTCTGGTCACGCTTGTGTACCGAGTCAGACATCCAGAGAAACGGGTGATGAGATTAAGTTCACTTGGCAGGGTAATACAGATGGTCAGCGTACCAACTGGTTCCATGCATGGGGTGGTCAGTCACTACTTCGTAAAAGGTAGGCTATATTGCTACCCAAAAAGGCATGCAAGAAATTGTGCACATGCACCTTGAATTTTTGTTAATGTTCACATTTGGCTGCTCTAACCACAGTGAGAGTTTGAAGTGTAATTTAGCAGCTTGGGATGTGTGAGTGTCTGTTCAGTTGGAGAGAACATTCACTTTCCTTTGCATGTGAATCCCTTGATTGTAAACACTGAACTCTGAAAGCATTTGCAGGTACGTTTGGGGGACTTGTTTGGCTCCTCCAGTGCATGTCATGTTTGTGTTTCAAGGCTCATTGTGTGAGATTTACCCCAGCTACATGGTCTGGTTGGGATCTCTGTTCCATTGTTTGGATTATGTTGACATTAAATTGGTTGCCTACCTTCCATACAAGCATACCTATCCTTCTAAATTAATTTTTCTGCAATTTTCTGAAGGCGTTCATCATAGCAATAAATTAAGCTGTTGCCAAAAACGTATTCCTAAATGGCTGACTTGTTCATGGTGTTCTGGCCTGCAGGCTTTAGATGTTTTCTGCTAGACTCAGATATGGCTTAAACACTCAGCCTTTGGTGAAGTGGCGTTGTTGCTAAAGTGACAGTATATAGCATCTGCTTTCATAAAAGCCACTCTACGATTATTAGCTAAATACACAAACACAACAACATTATGTATTGCGGATGAATCTTTCCCATAGATAAGGCATTTAATCTTCTTTTCCAAAGTTCAGAGCTTTACTTTGGTCAATACTTCTGGCCAATCATTTCTGTCTAATCTCCTTATACAAGGGTATATATGTAAAAATGCTCCAGTGATTTAATACCTCCTTCCCTCAAAGGCTGCTGTAGTGATTTTCTGGGAAGTCGCATAGCTAAAAGCTATCGTTAGCTTGGCAGGCACAGGTTGTAGCAGATATCTGTTTTCCAGGCAAGACTGTTATGTTAACCAAAGGCTGATGGCCAGCATGATTATTCACTCAATCTTCACTTGATATCTTCTCCCAGTCTGATGACAATTTCCAGCAGGTCATCAGCTGGTTCTATACCTAAGTTGCAGTAATTCCTTTTAGTTCATATCTTTCAGCTTATTTATTTGTGTATTGAACAGTATCAAGTGTTGTAAATTTTTTACAAATGGTATCCTACAGCTCTTCAACATCAAACGGTCACGTCTTGTCAAGTCATGACTCTGGCTGTGGCATTAAATCTGTAGTTTTAAGTCGTCTGTGCTTAGTCCCCTAGAACATTAAGATGAATTTCATTGTTCCACTGACTCATTAAACAGTTTAAGGACACAATCCTATGCATGCTTAGACAGAAAAAAGTCCTATGAAAAAGCCAGCATGGTTGCCTGGAGGGATGCTGGGAACTGTAGAACTTCTTTCTGTCTAAATGTGCATAGGATTGTGCCCTTATTCAACTAAACCCTGCATTTGTTCTTTCAGACAGACAGACAGACAGACAGACAGATAGATACACACACATACTCACTCTGTCTATACACACACACACACACACACATATGTAAGGCAATAGATAACTATTGCAGTATACAATTGCAGTTCATGCTCTTTTATTTTGATGTAACTCTTCTACTCTGCTACTGCCTTAAGCAGAGTCTTGATCCTAGATGGCAGTCCAATGATGTTTTGCTCTCCCCTCCGTGTTTTTCCTCCCTCATCACCCCCCGGTATCACAGATGAATGTTAACATGTTTATTAAAGTAGCTTGCAGAATGGCATGTGGTTTACGATTTAGGGCCAAAAACAAGCGCTGCCCCACTGCCCCTCCCTGACAGATTTAGCCACTTTGAGTGGTGGAGAGAGCAATCCTATAATCCCTGGGGGAGCATCCCAGGGACCATTGGATTGCTCAGAAAATCCCTTCCGAGATCAGAGGCGGTGCTCTGACCTAGAAAGGTGAAGTCAGAGATCTGACCCATCTCCTCCTTCCAGCTGGTGCAGAAAGAACTCTGCCAGCTGCCCTCCAAGGTTGGAAAAGCAATCTTGGAGGAGGAAAGGCAGTGTTCTGGTGGGCAGGGAGGGAAGGAGACCAAAGAAGCTAGGATACAGGATATCTGGAGCCTCCTTTCCTCTTCCAAAGCACCTTGCCAAACAGGCTGAAAATGGCCAAAAATGGATGGTGGGGAGACTTCAGCCCAGGAAGGCATTGGAATCTCAGAAGCCTCTGAACTCAGTGGTACGGAGCACTTTTTATCAGCTTAGGCTGATATACCAACTATGCCCTTATCTGGACAGAGATAGCCTAGGTACAGTTATCCATGCTCTGATAACTTCTCCGCTGGATTACTGCAATGCGTTATACGTGGGGCTGCCTTTGAAAACGGTCCGGAAATGTCAGCTAGTCCAAAATAGGGCAGCAAGATTGTTAACAGGGACTGGGCAATGAGATCACATTATGCCAGTACTTTTCCAGCTCTGCTGGCTACCTGTCCATTTCCGGGCCTGATTCAGAGTTCTAGTATTAACGTTCAAAGCCCTTAACGGCTTGGGGCCAGGTTATCTAAAGGATAATATGTGCCTGCCTGGACCCTAAGATCATCCTCAGCAGTCCTTCTCCATGAGCCCCTGCCAGAGGAAGTGAGGCAGGTGGCTACCAGGAGGGAGAGCCTTTTCTGCTGTGGCACCCTGGCTGTGGAATGAGCTTCCTAGGGAGGTTCACCTGGCACCCAAGTTGTATTCCTTCCAGTATCAGGTGAAGACCTTTTTATTCTCCCAGGCATTTTGGCTTCATAGTCCTTTAGCTTTGGTGTTTTAAATCTGTATTTTAAATCTCTGCATTGCTGTTAGGTTTTATTCTGGGTGTCTTGTTATATGTGGTTGTAATGCTTTTATATTTTATATTGTTTTATCCTGTGCTTTGTGGTTTAAATTTTTGTGAACTGCCCAGAGAGCTTTGGCTATTGGGCGGTATAGAAATAAATAAATAAATAAATAAATAAAAGATCCTCTAGCTCTCATGTAGCTGGTAGCTCTTCCACTGTGCCCTCCTGTCTTGTGGTGCTGCTATTTAACGCCAGATCGGTCTGCAATAAAACCGCACTCGTTCACGATTTGATCATGGCTGAGAGGGCCGACCTGGTGTGTATTACTGAGACTTGGATGGGTGAGCTGGGTGGAGTCAACCTGACTCAGCTCTGCCCACCTGGGTACTCAGTGCAGCACCAACATAGGTTGGAGGGGTAGGTGGGGGAGTTGCTGTGATTCATAGAACTTCCATCTCTATCACCAGGAGAACATTCCACCTTGGAGTGGGCCTTGAGGGGTTGTACCTGGTGTTGGGCCACAGAGACAGATTGGGGATGCTGCTGGTTTACCGCCCACCCTGCTGCCCAGCATCCTCCCTGACTGAGCTGGTGGAGGCAGTCGCAAGTGTGGTGTTGGAGGAATCCAGGATGGTGGTTCTGGGTGACTTCAACTTCCTTGCTGAGGCTGTGTCCGGAGTTCCAGCTCAGGACTTCATGGCCTCCATAACAATCATGGGGCTGTCTCAGTATGTCATCAGCCCAACACATGAAGCAGGGCGCACCCTTGATTTGGTTTTTGCTCCAACTTGTGAGATGGGTAGTCTGAAGATTGGGGGGTTCCAAGTAACCCCATTGTCATGGGCAGACCATTTCCTTGTGAGATTTGAACTTACGGCGTTAGTAAGTTGGGACCAGGATACCTGAGAGAGTGCCTCCTTCTTTACCAACCAGCCCGGTCGCTGTGGTTATCGGAGTAGAGGTGTACAGATTCCCTACCGTCTGTTCCGGTGGGAATCCGTGGGGAGGGAAGGTGATTCGTTCCTTCCCCTCGGAATCCTCCAGAGCAGTTCCGCTCCGCTCAGATTCCAGGAGGTGGGAACTGGCTTGGGGGCGCTTACGTTCCCTCCTGCCAGCTAGAGCTGTTCGTCTCCTCCCTGTCCCTGCCGATTGCCTTTAAAAAAAAAGTATATATATATATTTTTAATGGCGATCGGGAGTAGGGGTGTACGAAACACTTACCTGGTTCCTCTGGGCCATCCGCAGTGGCGGGGAGGCGCTCCTTCCCCCCTGCCCAGAATCCTCCCCGGCCAGCTCCGCTCCCTGGTGACTCAGCAGAGCCGCAGGCCAGGGCCGGCCGCAGCCGGAATTTTGCGTGGCTGCCTTTTTCGTGATAGGCTACGTAAATACTTATGTAGCCTATCAAGGCAAAGAGCAGGGGCGCAAATGGCGTAGGGGCCACCATTTGCTCTTTGCCGTGATAGGCTACGTAAGTATGTAGCCTATAACGCTAAAGCAGCCACGTAAATGGCGGCTGCTACGATGGCCTCTATTTGCGGCTGCAGCAGCCTGGCAGCAGCCGGGAGACCAGCCGGAGGAGCTGCATCTGCCGCTGCTGGAGCTGCATCTGCCGCCAGGTAGGCCCCGTCCCGGGGGGATTCCGTCGGGTGGCGCGGTGGGGGAAGGCCGTTCCGCCACAGATTCCGAGGGAGTCTGTGGCGGAATTCTCTGACATCCCTAATCGGGAGGATGTGCCCATAGACTTATACGCAAATAGAGTCATGAATCTTGCATATAAGTCTATGTGTCCATAGGCTTATGCGCAAGATTCACCGCTCTATTTTGCGTATAAGTCTATGAGCACATCCTGCCTTTTTTTTTTTAAAGACATTTTTTTTAAAGGCAATCAGCAGGGACAGGGAGAAGGCGAATAGCTCTGGCTGGAAGAAACAGCCGAGTGCCATTATGCCTCCAGTCCTCCTGGAGCAGAGGTAAGTAGTCTCGATCCGCTGCGGATTCCTGAGGCTGGATTCCTCATTTGAATCCTCAGTGGATTTCTCTGAGATCCCTACATCAGAGGGCATGTTCCTGGTGGTTCCACATGGACCCATGGCCCGGTTGGAGTCCACCAGGAAAAGAGCCTTCAGTGTGGTGGCCCCCTTCCTGTGGAATTCCCTGCCTTTACAGGTCAGGCAGGCACCAACATTGTGTTCCTTCCGGTGCCTCCTGAAGTTGTAATTTCAAGAGGCCTTCCTTGTATGACCAGCCGTGTTTTGTTAAATTCCACTTTGTTGGGGTTTGTCTTTTTTTTTTTTTTAATGTCTTAACTCTTTTAACCATTGTTTTATTCTTTTATCATGTTATTCACTGCTCTGAAATCTTCTGATGTGGAGCACTATATAAATATTGTAAATAAATAGATATAAATACCCCTGCCGCTTCTCCCACCCTGCTGGCTTCAGCCCAGGAAGGCTTAGGAATCTTGGCAGCAAGGGTGCAATCAATAGGATTGTGTTATATTCCGTTATAACCAAGCATTTGAAAGAATGGGGTTTTGTGTGTGTTACATGATGGCTGTCTTCCATGAAGTAGCGTTGTTTTTAACGTTTCTGTAGAGTTTAAACATAAAGTACTTTTAATACTTTGCTTTTGAGTTAATTTGGTTAAATTTTATCTATATTCCTTTGTTGAGAATTTTATATAGCCTGCCTTGTTAGAGTGTACTATAGCCAGTTTCCTTAGTATCTCTATAAATGGCAGATCTTTTGCTCTCTTATGTAAGGTACTTCTTTTGCATATGAATTTACAGCTTTTCGTGGCTTTTATTAATGTTGTCTGTATGTGCCAAACTATTGGCTAACAAAGTCACAAACCCTGAATGATCTGTCATAGATGTAGACTTTATTTGAACAGTAACTATGTCTGAAAGAAATATTTATCTTCGGTAGTTGAAGACGTGGGCTAAGTGCATTATTTTAACACTTTTATTATTGTAGATATTGATGGCTATCCTACTGGGTCATTTTAATGTATATTTAAATTGCTTCTTCCATGCTTTCCCCAGCTGCCCTTGCTTCTTAATAGTGGAAGTGAAATACAATTGCAGTTGCTAATACATGTTTCTTTAACTCTTGTTTCTTTCCCCCCCTACTTATGTTTGATTGAAGTGTCTTGAATGAGTGATCTGTCTATCTTTGCCATGAGTGATGCATTTATTTAATATAAATAATAAACTGAACACATTTCCCCCCTATAGATCCCTCAGTGGTGTGTTGACTATATGCGGTCACTGCCAGGGCCAAAGAGAGGTGTTGCATGTACCCAGCCCAGGAGAGTTGCTGCAATGAGTGTAGCCCAGCGAGTTGCTGATGAAATGGATGTGATGTTAGGCCAAGAAGTTGGTTACTCTATTCGATTTGAAGACTGCAGTAGTGCAAAAACTATTCTAAAGTAAGTATTGACTGCTGTCTTTCCCCAAAATCAGTAACCTCCTCCATTTGAAAGTCATTTGTGCGTGCGTGCGTGTGTGATTTTGGAAATGGCCTGCTTGGTAATTATATTACAGGGGGAAATCTCAATCTGGGATGAGCTTTAGGCATTCATGTTTCTTTCTCCCTCAGTGCATGGCAGAAGTAACAACTGAACTGCACTGTACATTTATTTGAGCTTGGTATCTCCCTGACAACCTAAACTGTTTCTGGAAAGAATAGATGTGTTTGACTGGATGGTTTGGGAGATAGATTTGAATATATATAGTATATCCCAAGCTGCTGTCTTTCTTCCTCGGTTAATGGGGAGGAACATTTGAATGTCCAAGGCTCATAATGGGTAGAAGTTTTTCCCTGGAATGTAGTATGTACAGACCCCTGGAGAGGAAACTTTCTCTTTCAAACTATAACTTGCTGGTTACTATACCTTGTTTTCTTTTTTCATTGCAGCAGTCTCCCTCTTAGGACAAGAGATTATTAAACTGATAGGGCCAGTAAAAAGTATCCTTGCAAATACAATCCAGAAGTATAAGAACCTTTTCCTTCTGTAGCCCAGGAGTTTTTAGGGAGTGCCTTAAGAAAAGTAACTATACAAAGTTGACTGGGTCTGATCTTGTCTTGTGCAATGAGGGAGTTTGAGGCAGAACTGTTATTGATACCCTTTAGTGTAGGACAGCCTTCCCCAACCTGGTGCCTTTCAGATGCTTTGGACTTCCAACTACCATCAGCACCTGTCAGCATGGCCAGTGATCAGGAATGCTGAGAGATATGGCCCAAAATACCTGGAGGGCACCAGGCTGGGGAAGGCTGACGTAGGGCATTGCTAATAGGGTAATATGTTAAAAATGGAGTACGTACTGGACTGAAGATATAATTATTTTGTTTGAATCTGAAGAATTACTTGAGCTCATCAGTTGAATATTCCAAAATTATGCTACTAAGGTGAAGGGCTTAGTTGTCCTTAAGGATGCATTTGTTTCTAGGAGCACCATAAGGCACAGTAATATGGATTCATTTTATACAGATTTGAGCTCCCATCCTTGAATATCTAAGCTGCTGCTAAGTTATTTTTAGTTGGGTACAGATACTAGAGTATAAAATAATTCACTGCTTCAGTTGTGAGGAGTGCATATATGTTTCAAAAATGACTTTTCCTTCTTGAAAATTCACATAAAGGTTGTTTTCCTCTTTCCTTTACTCTGCTTCCATACCGTTTGGAAGAGAAAAGATGTGTTCAGAATGCATGTGTGCTGTTGTATCCTTGTGTGAATACAAAACATCTCACGCAAAGCGTGTCTGCGACAAGCAACGTACTAAAATATCCTGGGTGTAGGGGATATAAAAAGGAATGAGGCTAGAGGAGTAACTCCCAAACAGAGCACTGTGAGAGAACTGCTAGATTACTGTCACAAATTAATTAAATATACCTTTGAGACCAAAGTACCTATCCACAGAGGAGGTTGCTTGTTGTATCTCTGTATCATTCACTGCTTTGGCCCAGAACAGTGACACTTGCAGCAACACAGTGAACTGGTTCAGACAACATGACAGCCCACCATGTATTCATTTACCCATGGGGGCTGACATGTTGTGCTGGGCACCTGTGGGTGCCTTTTTTTCATGGCGCCCGACTTGCTGTCGGTTGTCGTGCCATGCAAACCCAGGCAGCAGGGGTTGTTTGAGGGTTAGATAACCCTCAAATAACTTTAAAACAAGCCATGGGCTAGGTTTCTGTAAGAGTTATTAATTAACTCTTACATGCTCTGAAAGCAAACCTTTCGTGAAGTGTGGCTCAAATTTTCATTTTTGAAGGAAGTGTGGCTTGGCTATTAGCATTATAGGAAGCACTGACCCAGTTTGTTTTAATAGCTATAAGGCAGAGCTTCAAGGAAATTACACAACTTGAAAAGATACTAAGGAATTGAGGTAATTCTCTAGCACCTTTAGAAAGCAGTTCTGTGGCCCCTAGATGGTGTCTGAGGGGCCATATGGTATAGTGAATCTCCTCCAAGGCTGGAGACAGAGCTCCAACCTCAGAGCTCCACCTCTGCAGGCCCCTGCCAGCCACCACAGAGAGCTCTGCGGCAGCTTCCTCTCCTAAGGGGTGTGTGCTGGTGGCAGGGAGGGGAGAGGCCATAGACCCATTGGATCCAACGGCCTCCCTGTCCCTGGCAGCAAAAGAGAGTTAGATGGGCTCTGAGGCTCATCTAATGAAAAATGGCTGTTTGGAGGACGGAGAGGTAAAAATAGCCTCTGCCATTCCTCCTGCACTGCAAGACACTGGCAGAGCATTGATTACTCAGAGTGCTCCAGCATCTGGGCTTCCGTCCTGTAGGATTGCTCCCTTAGTTGGTGAAATTGGTGTGCATATCCATCCTGTACATATGGCTGTGATAAGAAGGGATCTGGGTTGTATTTGTCTTATAGCGCTTTCAAAGAAACGAGAAGACTGGGAAGGGCATTGTGCTTCCCATAACAACTGGACATGTTTTGCTGGGAAGCACATCTTGTATATTGAACTCCTTCATTAACTGATAACTAGAACCATCAAGTGTGCAAAGAGTGACACTAATGGCAAAAACATTGAACTGTGTAAAGTTTAATATTTAAACTTCAAAAGGAAACGGAAGAAAGTTAGGAACATTCTTTGAATGAAGTAAGAGAAGACGCAAAACACTGTATCTGGAATTAAAATATTGGTTCCTTATTCAGGTACATGACTGATGGTATGTTACTGCGTGAAGCTATGAATGACCCTTTGTTGGAACGTTATGGAGTAATAATTCTTGACGAAGCCCATGAAAGAACATTGGCTACCGATATTTTGATGGGAGTTCTAAAAGAGGTTGTAAGGCAAAGATCTGATTTAAAGGTCAGTGCTATATATCATATGTAGAATGTCACAAAATGCATTTGTAGAACATGTTCCCAATACTGATTGCTTTTCACACTGTTAATAAGGTTTAAATTTTGTATGTGTGGCTGAAATGTTTCATACTGGAAACTTTGTATTTCACAAAATAGCTTAGGTTTGTAATCTTATAGCATCTTCTTCCTCCCCAGTGGTTACTGCATTAACACATAAACATAATGATCTGGCATGTGTTTATTTGGAAGCAAGTCCCATTGAGTGCCGTGAGACTTGCTCCCAGGTATGTGTGCATAAGATTGTAACCTTAGCAAAAGAAAACATGACAATGACCTGGTTCGCATGTTGTGAATAACCCATGGCTTGTTAACCATGGGTTGATCATAATGAAGTGGGAGTGAATGTGCTGGCTTCTGCCTGCTCCTGCTGAGTTAACTAACCCTGACTTGTTTGTTGTCACATCTGAATCTGGAAGTGGGGGTTGTTAAGGGAGGAACAACCCAGACTTGTGACCCAAGAACAAACTGTGGGTTACAAGTCCGGGTTGTTCTTCCCCCAGCATTCTCCGATTTGGGTTTCAGCATCACAATAAACAACCCAGGGATGTTGTGTAACTCAGTGAGAGTGGTTGGTTGGGAGCCAGCACATTTGTTTCACAGGATTTGTGAAACCCTGGGTAGCTGTGACATGCGAACGGACCATCGTGACTGTCAGATTTCCCCTTTAAATTGCATTTTGGTGTACTGGAGAATTAGTGTGTTGTCTTCAGCTTCCAAATAATGCTATGTTTTTTTCTTTCTTTTACGTTGTAGGTTATAGTCATGAGTGCTACTCTAGATGCTGGCAAGTTTCA
The DNA here is from genome assembly GCF_057233095.1 of Heloderma suspectum. Taxonomy (NCBI): domain Eukaryota; kingdom Metazoa; phylum Chordata; class Lepidosauria; order Squamata; family Helodermatidae; genus Heloderma; species Heloderma suspectum. The sequence goes on from NC_139462.1 coordinate 112,157,701, forward strand.
AATTTATTTTGATAACTGTCCTCTCCTCACTATCCCTGGCCGTACACATCCTGTAGAGATCTTTTATACTCCAGAACCAGAGAGGGATTACCTTGAGGCAGCTATTCGTACAGTAATCCAGATTCATATGTGTGAAGAGGAGGAAGGAGATCTTCTACTTTTTCTTACTGGTCAAGAGGTATTTTTCACATGATTCTTTTTCATATGAATTGTAGCAACACATACATGAAAGGTTTTTGTAGTGTGTTCAGAAGTATTTTCTGTTATGAGTTGCTAATTGTTTATTTTTCAACTGTGGCTTAGTTTCATTAAGAAAAATAGATTCTGAGTGGATGACAGTTGAAATATAGTATATCAATGAATAGTAGCAAAAATGTAGGCTAAGAATAATAAAGCCTACATCTTGTAAAGAATGTGCTTTCTAGCTAAGCTTAAGTTGGGCCCAATCTCTCTCAGAGTTTTCTGTATCTTTATTTAAAAGATTTTTTATCTTGTCTTTGAACCCAAAGGTTTTTAAGCCAGTAAAAAGTTAAAGCTAGTTAAAATTCAAAACATTAACATTACAATAAACACTAAAATTATACTAAAACAGCATAGTAGCACAGCAACAACAATAAATGCAGAAGACTGAAGAACAGTAAAAGCAGAAGACAGTACAGTAAAACACCATCAGTTTTAAACTCAGGAGAACAGGACTGCTAGACTTTAGGTGCAAGGTATAAAAACAAACAGACAAACAAAAAACAAATTGGAATCTGCCAAGTGTCCCTGGGGAGAGAATTCCACAGCAGGGCTACCTCAGTAGAAAAGGCCTATCTGCAGTTATGAACTGTCTAGCATCAAATTGCGCCCCTGGAGTAGAGTTTCTCAAGACCTTAAGGTATGAACTTTCTCTCACAGAAGAAGATGGACCTTCAGATACTCTGAAGCCATATAGACCTCTGTAGGTCAAGATCTGCACCCTAAATTGTGTCTAGAAACAAATAGGGAGTCGGTGGTTTTCTTTAAAAACCTGGTAAAATTTTAGCCAGTTCCAGTTGTTGAATTAGAGGGAGTTTCTTAGACTTCAAGAGCAGACCACTGACATATACTGAGTCAGACCGTTGGTCCTTCTAGCTCAGTCCAGGAATGGGCAACATGTGTCCTTCCACATGTTGTTGAGTTACAACTCTCTCCATCCCTTGTCATTGGCCATGCTGGCTAGGGCTGATGGAAATTGGAGGGTCACATGTTGCCCATCCCTGGCTACACTGGCAACAGCCCTCCGGGTTTTCAGAAAGGAGTCTTTCCTGGCTCTACCTGAAGATGTCAGGGATTGAACCTGGGAACATTTGCAAGCAATGTATGTGCTCTACCACCAAGCTATAGCCCTTCCCTCTCTGTCCAGGAGGGTCTGCAACTGGCACACCTATCTAAGCTTGTGAAAGGTACTTTGTCTCTTAAGGTCTCCATTGTTAAACCTGGATCTAATAGCACCCTGAAGCGTCAAACTTGATTCTTTAAGGGGAAGTGCAATTCTGTCAAAAACAGATAGAATACCACCTCTAGGTCCATTCATACCTCCATCTTGTCTCATTGAACTTCAGCCCATTACTGACTCCAACTTCTGCTATTTCTCTACCATGACACCACACCTAAAAGTCCTGAACAACCTCTTCCATGTAGATGTTCCATAGTATGGGAGACAACATTATTTTATTTGGTAGGTCATTAGTTTGCCCAAGTGTATGAATTTTGTATAACTGTCACATCTGGCTTTTGCTGTTCCCTAGAACTTGGAATTTGATTAGGAGTTTATATTTGTTTTAAATTATTTTATTTGAAACAGTTGAAAGTACAGAAATACATTGAAGGTCTATGAACCAAATAATTTTACAACCAGTCTAGATGAAGAGATCCCAGTTTCTTTAAAAGTTTCTGATTTTCTGATTGCTTTCTCTAAACTTTACTGGATTTACAATTTGATCATAAAGCTATTAAACCAAACTCCTAACTGTGGCCTCTCAATCTTGTCCAGTTACCTTTGCCCTAGCCTCTATATGCAAATTATTCACTAATCCTTGACTTTTCAGGTATTATCCTCTGTATAGCCCAAAAGCAATCACAGAGGACATGTAGGTAAAGCAAATGATGTTATGCTCTGAATGGTTCTGATGATTTATTTCCAGAAGTCCTGAACTTTCCAACAGCTAACCATATATGCCAATAATTTGCATTAGGCTCTGAGGAGCACCAGTATGAATCTGGAATAGCAGTACTGCTTGTATTTTGAGAACAGCTTTAACATGATTTTCTCTCAGACTTGTGGATATAGTGGTGTATGACCCAGTTCTCATGTAACGGTGGCAAATAGTGGGTTAATTAACCTACCGTTAGTTGTTAAGTAAACTGGGTTGTTTAACCCATGATTAACCCATAGTGTCTGGGTTCAGACAACATGGAGCAACCTGTGATCAGCCTGATGGGAGGTTGCATATACAAAATGATAGCGGCACATCATGGGTTAATTAACCCAGGATTTGCTGCTGTTATGTGCCAATGGGCCTAGATCTTATTCCAGATGGTATTCCTTCTGAAATAGTGATTTCCACATATTTCCTGTTATGCATTCCTCACCATCTAATGCTGGATTGAAGTATTTTAAATTGTTGTATACCGCCTTGATGGCTTTTTAGCAAATAAGGTGGTATATAGATGATGATGATGATAATAATTTGTCAGTTTCAGGAGGGTACAATAAAAATGGCTCCCAATTTACCCAGGGAGGGTGGATGTTAACGATTTTTGGAAAGGACGATACCATTCAATAATTAATAATTAATATTATTATTAATAATTAATTATTAATAATAATTCAATAGATAACCAAGGGTTCTCCTTTTAAAACACACACACAGCTTTTCTATTACTTGAAGCAAAACGTCCAACAGTGTAGCATCATTCCCAGTTCAGGAGGGAAAAGATGGCAGCCCCCCTTGGCCAGTTGGTCCACCCATCTTTTTTCCTGTACATTGTCCCTGGAAATGATGCTACAGCATGATCTAGCATTGGTCCTTTTTGGGATACTCTGCTGTTAGGAATGAATAATGCCAGGCTATGCTCAGGTAGCTCCACAATCGTTTCTAGTAGTAGCATAGCTTTTGGGGTGTGTGTGTGTGTGTGTGTATATGTGTGTGTGTGTGTGTGTGTGTGTGTGTTTTAAAGTGAGAAAGAGAAACCATTGGACACCTTGGGCAGTATCCAACACTGCTGCTCCACTTATGCTATTGATGTACCCCAAGGAACCTCTGATACGCCAATAGCATAAGCTAGCATGATGGGTTTCCAGGGAAACCTGTCATGTCAGCTTATGCTATTGGTGTACCACTAGAGGTCCCTTATGCTAGCAGTACATCAATAATGTAAGCAGAGTTGCAGTGGTGAATACTGTCCCTTGTCCTGAATGGGTAGCCCCCCACGCTCCTATCTTTCTGTAACAATAAATTCTAACGTTTTGAGAGTAGCCCTTTAACAGCCACCGGAATTTTCTCATAGAATCATAGAGTTGGAAGGAGCTGTTTAGGCTATCAACTCTGTCCCCCTGCACAATGAAGGAATCCAGTTTAAGCATCCCTGACAGATGGCTATCCAGTCTCTCTGCTTGAATACCTCCAGCAACAGAGAGCCCACTATATCCCTAGACGCTTAGTTCCATTGTCTGACTGCTCTGAATGTTAGGACATTTTTCCTGATATTCAACTGAAATCTGTCTTCCTGTATCTTAAATCCATTATTTTATGTCCTACAGTCTTGGATGATAAAGAACAATTTACAGCCCCCTTCTATGTGTGACAACCCTTTAGGTCCTTCTGCAAAAGGGAGAAGTTCCCAGTTCATTTTGTTTCATCACCTACTCTAGAAATTATTTAATTTGAAAGTACTGGAATATGCATAGTCTCCTTTCCCACTCATTGACAAATATTGTCATATTGTAGGGTGCTCTATTAAGAAGGAAGGAAGCCCTTTCTTTTACTAAACCATGCTTTTCCCATATTTGAAAATTACCAGGAGACAATTCAATTTAGATTTTGAATTAACCAAGCAAAAAAAGACACTAGAGGGGAATTATCAGAAGAGTGTTTTCTCAACTTTTTCCTTAGCTATAACGACAAACTTTAACTATATTACATTTCTCTTCATATGTAACTTCCAGATTTACTTTTCCTATCTTGAAAGGGCCCATAATGAGATTCCTACTTCCTCTTCTAACATATAACACCAATATCTGAAGAATTCATAAGTCAGTATTCAGTAGCAACTATCTGTGCAGCAGGGCAGGAGGATAAAATTTGTTTGAAGAAAACCAAATGCTTTCTGCTTAGCAAAAATATATTTAATCCCCATCCAGAGCCTTGGAATATTAATGAAAAAAACCTGTTAGCTTCATTGTGGCAAGGCTTGTCTGATTCAGTGAGTGCTTGTGGATAGAAGTGAATGTGCTGAGGTATTCCTCCCCTACAGCTTTCATTAACTTAGGTTCTTACTACATGCTGGCACATCTGAGTTGGGAGCAGTCACCAATGTCTTTAGTTATTTGATTCAGCGGTATGGTTCCCCCAGTTAAAGAAGCTACACTCTTGTCTGGCTGGACACATGAAACAGTATTTCAGTTGCTCTTTCCATGTGCAGTGAGCTGTATGACTTTCTGTATTCTATTCATACAAAAGAAGGCTAAAGAGATCAAGACCTAGTCTGGGGTATGGAACTCCCATATCTTTCTCATTCCAGGAATGTTATTGAATGGTGGCTCTTAAATTCCTTGCAGAATCTAGTCCTGCTTTCCAGCATAGAGGGATAAGATGTAAAAGGTTGTTTCTGGGACTTGCATTCAGTACTAGTACTTCTTTCATTTGTATACTATCACCTTATGCCAGGTGAGGCATGCCTACCGATGTAGTTGTTGAAGAAACTCTCGATCCTCGTGCAGCCATTTCTTTTAGCTTAGGAGGTTCTGCTCAACTTAATATTGAAAGAAAGAAGGAATGAGTGTGTTACAAATGCTGTAATTCAGTGTGAGCCTGCAGTAGCTTTTAATGTCCTATAGTTACTTGAGAGCCAATGGACCAGACTTTCCTAGGGCCATGGTTTGGAACAATACGTGTAAACATGCTGGTCTGGTATGGCTAAGAACCAACACCCCTATTTCCTGGATCAAATGGAGATTTACCTAAGCTCAGTTAGCTAAGTGACTGTAGGAAATAACTTTCAGGGCCAATGGACTATGTTCTATTGCTAATGATTCATAGTGCAATTTGGGGGTACAAGAAAATACGTTGAATCTGTATAATCTGATTTTAAAAAATTAACATACAGAATTGCCCTTACATTCTACTAATAACAAGAAAAGCTTGTAACTACTGCTCTTCCTATGTAACAAAAATAGTTTTTCCACTTCAAAAATGTAAATGTACAATTGCCTCATTAGTCAAACACTTTAAGTGTAAGTGTGTGTGTGTGAGTGGGGTAAGTATTACATACACAGTTTAAAATAAAATATGTAACATCTTATTTTTATGTGACTAGTAGTCAGGCAAGAAAAATCCTACACAAACTTCTACGGAAAAAGCAGGACCTGAGGAATCAGTCCTTTTGTATAGAAAATGAACTGGCCGTTCAGCCTATGTGCTGCTCTTTGATGTAAACCGCAAGAGAGATGGAAATATTGCTAATATTTCTTCAATCCCTTTAAATTGCCTACCAAATGACTTGCTCTCCGTACTGCACCCTTGTGTACTCATTACAACCAGACACATAAGCAAACCATTTCAGATGTCTGAATGTTCAGTTGCATCTTCAAATTTTTAACTTGCCGATGAAGCCCCTATACTCTTCACATAGTAGCCCTAAATATGGTGGAACTAATGTATTCTAACACTTAACTAATGTATTCTGCTGCAGCTCAAAACAAAAGGCATTTGATAAGTGGATTGAAGTGTCTATGGTAACCTTAGCAGTATTTCCATTCTTGATGGAGCTGAAGCTAAGGAATTTTATATGCACTACATGATAATTCTCCATAAGTTTTGTGATCGATTTAGGGCTCAGATGGGACTAATTATCATTTATGAAGGTACCGTCTAATCCATATATTCTTAATCATTACCTTATGGTGAATAATTTTCCTTTATAGATATTCTCTTACCTTATGGTTGCTATGTGGGAGGACACTTGAAAAGTTTCTGAATTAAAATTTGGCTGCTTCTGCACTCCTAATACAGTTGTACTGTGCATTCCAACGAAAAGACACAACACCACAAGAGGAAGAGACAGGAAGGCATTGTTAGATACCATGTAGCTGCTGCAAGACTGCACATGCTCTGTGTTGCTAAGAAATCTTTTCAGTCAAGTCATTATTAATTTGCTGATTCTTAGATTGCAACAGCCACATGGCAGATTGCTTGAAGGACTCCTGTGTGGCAGCCATAAAATGAAACTGTTCACTGTCATGAATTTCCCACACTGGTGGTGTGGGAAGAAATGCAATATAGACATTCAGAGACTTCAGAGAAATTGGCTGTTCAGCATTGGTGGTTGTCTCATGGACATCCTGAAAGACCATCACAGAATACTGGTAGTCAGCAGTCTAGGAATTGCTATTCTAGTGTCACTAGGGTTCTTTTCTTTTTCTTTTTAATTTTTTTTTATTTGCAACACAGTAATAACCACAACAAACAATCAAAGAAACAGCCAAAAAATCATATTATGAAACTTACCAATAAACAGTAATAATTACCTATAGGGAAAAGGAAAGAAAAAAGAAAACACAAGGAGGGGAAGAATAAAGGTTAATGTTTCCATTTCAGATATATATGTTAATATAAGCAGTTCATATCTCTAAATAAGCACCCTATGACTTTGACAGTTGTAGGAGATATGCACAGACAAGCAGTAAGATGGCAAGAGCAGTAAGACCTTCAGTTCATTGAGTAATCGGTGGTGGGTGTTTCCCTTCCAGGCTTGAAGTATAAGTCTCTTTGCAACTGTAAAGACTCTCACTATCCACTTCTGCTGTCCATCTGTTAATCCCTACATCATAGGGATATAGTTTAAAAGTGCATGTACATCCGCTATTATAGCAGATTTTTCAAGAACAAAACTTATACAAGCAATGACATCCAACCAAAAAGAAGGCACTGCATACCCACATCATATACCTCAATGAGGCATTGTCCTCATTACATTAGCCAACTTCTTCTTAGCAAGACTTTGTGGTGCCCAGTATACCCAAAACATCAATTTTTGTTGAATCAGTCTCAATTTTATATCTACAGAAATAGTACATTTGGAAGCTAAGGCAACTTTCCATTGATTTATCTGTATAGAGCATTCCAGTTCCTTATTCCATTCATCTCTGACCTAGTTTCACTAGGTATGTTAGATTCTCGTCAGGGGCTTCTGAGGCAATGCTTTGTACCAGGATATATGTACCCAGATGTATGCTTGAAGTGTCAGTTCTGAAAGGCTGCATGTCTTTTCCATCTTTTCCGTTTAAAATATGTGGGTACAGTCCTTTGTTTCCATACATTTTAAAGGGCCAAGCAGCAAATATGTGTATTTTATACGATAAGTTGCTCTTGATTGGCAGTAAAATACTCTGCTCTGGCAGATTGTGCCAAAGCTCTCCTAGTGAGAAAGTCTTACATAGTCCTTTCCTACTGTACTTTGCAGCTGCCTTTTCTTCATTTAAAAAAAAAATCCCCAATCCACCCATCCCATATAGTTGCCATTACCCACTTCAAAAGTTGGAATGTTTGGACCACTTTAGAATGTATGTTCACTGTGTGCAAAATACTTTAAGGCTGGAAATAGATTTACATTGCTTAGGAAACAGCATCAGACGTCTTATATAACAAGTGCCTGGGTATTTCTCCGTGTTGCATTCCATAATTATCATAGTTTAAGTATCCAGGAAATGGAAATTCTGTAGGAGCTGGTCAACTGAGTGGAAGTACAGACACTGCTCAAAGTGGCACACAGGAAGGAAAGGCAGCTGAGCAAATACTTTCCTTCCATTCTCCTTAGGGAGCCAACACTTCAGTTCATTGGTGTGCCCAGAAGAAACAAAAGAGTCTGTCACTGTTGCTTAGCAACCTTTCTTGGATTCTCAGAGAGCCCTCTATAGTTGCTTTGGTAGCCCTGTTTTCCACTCTCCGTGGTGGAAGAAAGCTCCTTGTTCTTAGTCACACTTGCTATTCTAACAGCAGTTTTGCTCTTTTCTGTAGCAGAGATGGCAGGGCCCAACCCTGTCAGTAATTGAGGTGGCTTGCTGTGACCTCTATTTTTGTTTCCAAGCAGCTTCCAAAGCTATCCGGATAAGTTAGGTATCCAGACAAGCTAACTGTAGAATCTCTCTGATTCTAACACATACTTGGAGAACTGAACTGAAGTCATTCATTATTCATTATTCATATAGAAACTATCCCCCTCCCCATCTTGACACTTGTCATAGTCTGACTTTTATAAACCTACCACACTATATTCCATATTCTAAAACAGGAAGCGCAAGTCTTGGTATTCTGTCAGATGAATCTTCCAATTAAGTGCTCTTAAATTGACCGGGTTCGCATGTCACAACAACGCTGTGCTGTTTAAACCATAGGTTATTTGTGACCTCTGCTGACCGCTTGCAAATTCTACTTCATTTCCATTTTCGTAAACAACTCAGGTTTGTTGTTGGGTTAAAACTCTGGGTTGTTTCTCCCTCAGCAACCCAGAGCACTGAATTTGGACATCACAGAGCACGATGGGGCATTCCTGGGTTGTTTACCAAAGGGGAAATGAAGCGGAAGTGGCAAGCAGTCAGGAGGCAGCATGCTTGCTCACAAATAACATATAGTTTAAAGAAGCCACCATCATCATGATGTGTGAACTGGGTCACTGCCCTTGAGTTCCACAGTATCAGGCAGTGTAATCTTAAGCACTTGTCTGTGATGCCTTTGTACCACCATTGTCATATTTATGTGCGCTGTCATTATAACAGATGATATAGTACTTGACAAGCAGAGAGTAAAAGCAGCATGTATTGGAGTGCATAGTTATTGTTTCTGATTAGTAGCAAATTATAAAACTAATAAACTTAATGTGCTACTGGATAAATATGCTATGTTTATTTGTGGTCGTACTTTGGCCTGTTTTTGTCCGAACTTTTTAAGCAATTCAAAGATTCAAAATAACTAAATCATAGGTTTAAGCAGCCAATGTCTAATTTTTGTTTCTAATTTAATAGACCAGTAGGGGGCATGCTAACCCAGAGTGATAGAAGTATTTAACCTTTTTTACTTTGATATCACTTTGAAAGAAGACACTTAATAATAATAAAAAACCCTTTGGATTTCAAAAAGGTTTTCATGTCTTTCCTCCCCCTTTCAATACGCTCCTAAAAGACAGACCGGAAATAGTTTGTCTTTTAGTTCTTACGTAGATTGTACATTCTACTGACCTGTGAAGTGGTCAGTAGGTGGTGTAATTCTAGAGTATTCAGTAGAACAGGAAGAAAAGTGACAACTGCAATCAAATTTTGATTTGAAAATGAGTGAAAGGATAATAATTTCTGTCACATTTCTGTGTACAGAGAGCTTCATAATTCTTGCCTCCAGTGGTATAAATTATCTTTACTGTTGCATAAGACAATCACTTCTACCTACTATTCAGCCTTTTCATCCATTTAGTTGGAAGTAAGCTAGATTAACAGGCGATGCTGGCTCTTGAGACTGTTGCTCAGATCATTAAGAATATCTTAACTTGTGGAGAAAATACCCTAAAGTTCAAGATCTTTGCAGTCTTTACTTGGGAAGATGCAAAAATATTTTCAGGTAGAATTGTAAGGTCTACCATAAGCCCTGATAACTTGGACTGAGAAGGATGTACTTCTTGAACATCTATGTTTATACTGTAAAGGTGTTTGTTCTCATTAGGTACAATGAAGCAAATCTTCCATATAATTGCATTAGTGATACGTGACATTAAAGCTTAATTGGCTTATTTAAAATATCTTGCACATCAATTTCTTTTAGATTGTGAAAATTGAAAAGGTCATGAGTGCAGTTTCATATTCCTGGGTGAGAGATTTCAATTTTAGTACAATTTGTAGAGAATTAATTAGGAAATACGACTAAAAGAAAAAAGGGTGTTGAATGCAAATAAGGCTGTTATGCTCATTCGCATAAAGAATATGAGGCATCTTGGATTGCTGTGGAAGTCCCATTGAAAATTCAACAAGTGTCCAAATTAGTTTAAAAATAACCTGTTTTGTAACAAGACTGTTTTTTAAGTCTTCATAGCAATTAAGCTGAAAAAAAATTAACAGTTTTCATGGACTCTTATCTGTGTAGGAAATAGATGAAGCCTGTAAGAGGATAAAGCGTGAAATCGATGATCTGGGCCCTGAAGTTGGTGATATTAAAATCATTCCGTTGTATTCCACACTTCCGCCACAGCAGCAGCAGAGGATTTTTGAGCCTCCCCCTCCAAAAAAACCAAATGGTGCAATAGGACGAAAGGTAAGTTTATGAAAGCTGCAATCCTGTACCTACTTAACTGGTAGTAAGCCCCAGTGAAATCAGTGGGACTTCTGAGTGCACATATATAGGTTTGTGCTGTAAAGCATTTTCTGTCTTGGCATATTTTGTGGTAATGAGGTTACTCAAATTTACAGAGGATCTTAACTCTGGGCTTCTCATGTTAATACCATTGATATCTAGGAAATATGGTCCTGTTCTCTCTTCTTTCCTCAATTCTGTCTCTCCAGTTGTATATTATGCAAGTTTTTAGGATGCTGTGATGATAAATATAATTCATGTTTTTTACATTGCCCTTATTTCTATACAGAAATCAATTCGGGTTTGCCCTGTAAGCAGGAATAAAAATTATGTTTAATTTTTAAACTAAATACATTCAAGGATTGTTAAATAATTAAATAGCATTAAATTCATGATTTATGTACCTCATGTAATACAATGGAATTTTACAAATGGTTTAAATAGAGAGGCAGAAGAGGGAGACACTTGGTGAGTTACCCTTAATATTGGAAAATGCAGTTTGAAAACCAGATTGGGTGTATTAATTCTTAAACCTGATGTTAATGCATCATGTTGGGTCATGGGCATTTTTTGAATGATTTGCCATACTGCTGATAGTTGTGAATGATGCATCACAGTGAGGTTTTGAGCTCCCTTTAAGGGAGGAGCCAGAAATATAGATTTAAAACAATCCAAAAATCTCTTTATGAATGATCAAGAAGATCAGAAAGCAAGGAAGAATGATCCTTAATCTGTTATGTCCAGATCTGAGTTGGCGCCTTCCAGGACCTCACTTTATTATACAGGTTTGAACTCTTGATCGGAAGAGAACTTGGGTGTGTGTGTGTGTGTGTGTGTGTGTGCTGGAGATACCTACAACAGAGTGGTCATGACTATAATCCTGCCCATATTAACATGTCCCATATTTTCAGGCAACATTGGGTTGGAGGAGAGAGCTCCCTGAAAATTAGGTATTCTTATGTAGGTTATCTTCACCTTGATTGGGTTTGGAGACCTCACCCACTTTGCACAATACAGTTGTGTTACATAATGTGGCAATGTTACTACTGAAAGAGGTACAGAATAGTTGTTCATGCTATTCTTGTTTGTAGACAGAAACTTTACCCTTGTTCACGACCCACTTGCATGGTGTGCTACCACTGGTGGAATTGCAGCTACAATATATTTCTGGAATTCTTCAAGCTTGCCCTCCCAAATGGCAGGCACCATTTTGTGGCAGAATTATTGCTTCTATATAATCATAGTGTCAGGTGCAATGAATAAAGACCAATACAATATATAATCAACTCCCCCCCCCAACTTTGTAATTAGGGCATTACACCCCTCCCCCTTTAAACCTATATAATATGCTTGTAGTCAGGACCTCTAGTCATGTATGTGAATCATCTTAATTTTTGATTTTGTGTACACAATGAAATGAAGGCATTTTGTTACTATACTTGGTTCTGTAGCTTTAATAACATGCATATACCACACTATCTGGGTGCAAGGGGTGACACTGCAGGACAGATAAAATATGAGCTGGAGGAACTATGTTAGGTAATGATAAATAGAGATCATCTGAAATGCAGGAAGAAATAGGAACAGCAAGTTTAAGTGGTAGAAATTGCTAAAATTGCAGGGAATTCCACTGCCTCATGTATATGGGAGTGTGCAGTACACCTCCGACTTGCTTAATTTGAATCAAATTAAGAGAAACTATTCATATGATGCATTGCATTGTTCTTCAAAACAGAGGTAAACCTCTGCTGAACCAATTCTCAACCCACAGCCTAAAATGGTTTGAATAATGTTTCAGGACAATGGCATAATAGATCCATCATTGCCTAATAATACCCACATCCATTTTTTATCCTTTTCCACTCTAGCCTCTGTGAAAACTAATTTTATAGATTTTATAGTGCTGTTGTCTATACATGGCCTTAAGACTGGTGGACATAAAATGTCCACCTCCTGGTTTGAATGGGTAAATATGGCAGGCAGTTTATGCAGTTACCACAGTAGTCAGGGGCCTTTCAGTGCCATTGCAAACCTTAGTCGCTATGAGGGGATGGTTGTTAGTTGGAGCCATTTAAAGCTGCTTGATGTAGCTGCTGACTTTTGTGTCCTGGCCTTCTGTGCGGTGCAGAGGAATTCTGACTGTGCATTTCGCAATCGCTGCATAACTTAACCTTCTGTTTTATTGTTTTGCAGTACCTTTGAAAAAGACATGAGAGATTCAGGTTTTCCTAAATGTAAAAATGTGTGTGTAATCCCAAAGGGGTTCCACAGAGCATGCTTAATAAGCTGATTTTGTTACTGCTTGTTAGGACAAGGTATACATAGAGTGTTGCTTACGTAACTTACGACATATTTTTGTGCACAAGAAACTCCTTCAAAATTATTGAACAAGTCAGCTGAAACTGTTGTCTTAATTTACATAGGACCAGTTTGATATAGGATATCAAACAAAGCATAGTTTAGAATCTCCAAGTGTAAAATGGACAAACGATGAGTTAGAGTTGCATGTGTGCTTTTGTTTTCTGTCCTCTAAACACATTGCTTCATTACCTTTGTGATGCAAGAGGACATGGAAGTGAAGTAATGGCCATAACTATAGCTTGACAGTTGACATCTTGCCAAATACCATAGATAAGCTTCTTTAAGTATGGTTTGATGTCATATCTCAGTCTGAACTGAGCTAGAGTAGTAGGAAATGCTTATTGTATTGATTAGTTTGATGCAAGTTCAAATTTGAGTTATTTCAAAACTAGCATGATTGCGATGACATTAAACCAACAAAAGAGAAACTTGTCAATGCTAAAAAAATTGTGGGCTTTAAGATTTCCAGCTAGTAGATAGCCTGTCATAAGCCCTATGGTTTCCGACTACTATAGGTTACAAAATTTGCTGCCTGATCTAATGGACAGCCTATGAAATACTTAATGGACCTTATATGAACACTGGACTCTGTCTTTGTACCTTTGTTGAATTCTTAAATGGTTTAATGTTTTCTACCAATACTTGTGCCTAATTTGTAACATGCGCAGTAGAAAAATTATGCTCTTCAACAGGTTGTCGTATCGACTAATATCGCTGAGACATCATTGACAATAGATGGTGTTGTATTTGTCATTGATCCTGGATTTGCTAAGCAAAAGGTAAATATAGATTATTTCATACATGATGGATTCCCTCCCTCCACAAAATTAAGATGGAAACACTGTAGAATTGGCCTGTATATGGTATTCTATTCTACCTGTATTGTTGCTTAATGGGCTTGGTTGACTTAATCCATAAGTAGATGGAAAATAGGTAAAGCTGCGTTTGTGTAAGAATTTTTCAGTGCTATAATAATTGGTTCTAAAGCAGTTTTCAGCTTATTGAAGAACTTTCTTTGGACTTGCTTTCACTTTCCTGCATAAAGTGCCAAAAAGTGTGAGCAAAGGACAGGCAGGGGGCACTTGGTTCTTAAAGCAATTAAAAAAAAATCAGTTACAATGCCAGCCTGCTTATTAAATTCTGTTACAAATAACTAGTTGGTGGGTAGATATGGCTTGGCTTCATGCCTTGTTAAAAATGAACTACCTTTTGGAACCGATTCCTTCAGCCATATTTCAAATTTGAATTTTGAAATGTAGTTAGTTGTATTAAAATTGGAGGAGTTCAGCAGGATGCCAACAGATTAATAAAGTTAGGGTGTTTTATGTGAAAGGCAATAAACATAAAAATAAAGTTTTCCCACTACCAAATAGTATAGTGCTTATTTTTATAGTGCATTTTTAAATTTCTAATGGATGGGTTGCTTTGGTGGCTTACAGAAGTGTTACAAATGTACACAAAATTTTGTGCTTCTTTTAGAGATTTAAAGAGCAAATTTTTCCTCTTGCACTCGTACTAGATTGAGATGATTGTTTTCTATATTTAACTTTTCCATCAAACAGGTATACAATCCTCGAATAAGAGTGGAATCTCTCTTGGTGACTGCAATAAGTAAAGCTTCAGCTCAGCAAAGGGCTGGCCGTGCTGGTCGTACTAGACCAGGCAAGTGTTTCCGACTGTATACGGAGAAGGCTTACAAAACTGAGATGCAGGTGTGTAATGTTCAGTTAGTTGGGTTTAGTTTAAGTCCAGTTATTGTGCTGAAGCTTGATGCAGGATGTAAAAAAATTCATTTTATCCCATAATAATGGTTTCCTTTGCCATTGGGAAATATATGACATGCTAGAAGACTGGACTGTTTGCTTATTAGATAATTTTGGTTGTGGTAAGTTGAGTTAGATATTCATCTCCCTATACTGGTGTTGCTGCTTGAATGCTGAAAAGGTGCAACTTTTCCATTTGCCTTGACCTCAGTTATTTCTTATAAATGTTTTTTTGGTGTCATTACTTTCTTTTAAAATTAATGCTTAAAATTGCAAATACATATACACAGATATAGGCATAAAGAATTCTGGCTGTTATTATCAAGCAAGATACTAGCATGTACAAAATCCATAAATAAGAATATTAGGGGGAAAGGAGGTTTTTTATTTCAGTTCATCTGTTAATTGTTCCGTATTAGACTAGTATATTTTAGCAAAAGCAGAAGCCAACATTAATTAAAGTAAGTTCCCAATTCCTTTTTTACATTTCTAGCATATAGATTGGTAAGGAGCCTTAATTTTGCGTAATTTCTGACATATCTTATGTTGTCCAATTGTCCTGTTTTCCCAAAGTTAGTATAATGTGAAAAACTAATGCTGTATCCAGATATTTTCTCAAACATTGCCATTTTATTGTGTGACCTAGATCTTGTGCCCAGTTTATAGTAAGTTGCTCTTACTCAGTGATATGCCAACATTAGTTTCCAGATGTTTGACACAAAATGTTTCTTATTGCCATATGTTCCCTTTCCTCCCCTCCCTCATACAGTCCTCTAAAATGGAAGTGGGTTCGTTTAGTAACCGTTTAACATAAACTTTTATCTGCAAGTTCATAAAATTGATGTCACTTTTTGTAATGATACATTAAGGGTGCAATCTTATGCAGGTTTAGACAGAAAGACATTCTGCAACTCCCAGGCAACCATGCTGGTTGGGAGATGCTCAGAGTTGTAGGATTTTTTTCTATCTAAATGTGCATAGGAGTGTGCCTTAAATGTGTATTAATGGTATATATTTAAGAGGTGGTTCTTGGGTTGTTTTGTTTGATTGCATCCTTGGTACTGATGGGTGTACATCTGTTCCATGCAGTTTTTACTGCATCCAGTTTTAAGTCTCAGTGAATAAATGGACATGGATATATGTAACTGCACAGAATTGCAGTTGAATTGTATCTTGGCCTATGAAGGCATTGTATTATGGATATGCTGGGCTGTGGCTGCAGCCTTCTGTGCCAGCTGTGGAGCCAATCTTCATGTTTTTGCTGGAGAAGAGTGGTGACATTCGTCTCATTTGAAATTAGGAAAAATTGAAGAGTTAATACTAAAGTGAAGGAAAAATAAATGCTTTATTTATTTCATAGGACAACACCTATCCTGAGATTCTGAGGTCCAACTTGGGTTCTGTGGTATTACAGTTGAAAAAACTTGGTATAGATGATTTGGTTCACTTTGATTTTATGGACCCACCAGGTACAATTTTATGAATTCCTAAAATTACGTTTGTGAAATATAATAAGATAGATCTATATTGTTTGTTTTAACTTGGAGGCTTTGGCATAACCTGAATTAAATTTACTACCTGAAAAGGATTATAACAGGGTCTCTCTAATCTCTGTTATTGCATGCACCAGGCACTGGTAGAAAGCACTCATTATTATTATTTTTAAGTCTTCTGTCTTTATGTGAGAACATATCTGTTACACAGTGCCTCGTAATTGTAGAGCTAATTGTGTAACAGCTATCTCAGATGTGTAAAGTTGTACAGTGTGTTAAGCCTTCTCCATGCTGAGCAGCTTTATGCCACATACTCAGTAGTGGCTCCCTATTTTGAAACCAGTTAGTCTATTTTACTGACTATTTATTTGGCTGGCTTTTTTGTTGTTGTTTTTACTATTGTAGTATGGATTTAACCATGGTCATTGGAACTGGAATCCTCCAAACAAGCTAGCTAGGTCCAAAAGATAATATATTGAACTTGGAAGACTTGGCTTCATATGTCTTGGTCATAAAAATGCTAGGTAGTGTTTGCTATTTCTCAGCTTCAGTTCCTTACTTGAAGTGGTAAAGTAACTTACATAGTACAGCAACTGAATACCTTCCTGGGTACACTTCTGTGTTCTATGTCCGTGACCGCTTTCATTACTTATAGACTTTCAGGGGCCAGCTATAGGCATGGAGCAGTGAACACACTTGCAACCACCTAGAGGAGGGCTTCCTCCTAAATAATTTGAAAGAAGGGGAAAATAGGGGCTCTAAGGGGGTGCTTTCAGGTGGAGATTAAAAGTTGGGGATAGAGGAGGAGAATCCTTCCCTGCCTTTCTTGAGGAGAGCATCTTCCCCATCATTACTGTGCACTTCTGTTCAAGGCTATGAAGTCACAAACAACAGGTGTGGGTGTCTTTTTTAAGGATGGAGATAGTTGCATCCTTTGAGGTCGAACTGCCCCCTTAGTCCTGACAACAAAGACTAACAAGATTGATAATGGGTTATCAGTCTAAACAAGAAAGGTGAGCAGAAGCACTATAACAACTAGTTAGTGTTATGTAACATACAAAAATGAAAGCTTCAATCCTTTCACTACCTTCCTACTGAAATTGTGGGTAGAGTAATAGCATAGGAAAATATAAGAAACGTGAGTTGATCATGAACATCAGGATATCTGGCATGGGATACCTCGAGCTCCAGCAATTTGCTCGGGCCACAACTTAATTTGGAAGGTCGTGCTGAACTTGTGTTATAGAGTATTCTAAAGCTTTGAATGATTTTAAGTTATGCTGTGAAAATCTTAAGAATAGAAGGGCAAGAACGTGCCATAGACTATAGGAAGTAGCTTATGCCAAATCTAGTATAATAAATATTGTTATTTACAAATGTATGAAATGGCTAGATGAGAGCCTGCAAATCAGCATATCTGTAGCCAAATCTCAACTGGTCAAATTGCTAATCCCCAAGCAGCTTTGATTCTTGAGCACAACCCTAAAGCCAACTCCAGAGTTTTATTTGATTCATTGGTTGCTAGATTTCAGTAATTTCATTTGATGGCAGCTTGTGTTCTGAATTTCGTCAACTACAGAATGAAAAATGAGATTGTTTATAACAGTGTGTTATATTTTTGCTTGCTAAAGGCAGCTTAACTCATGTTTTTTTGCAGCTCCGGAAACCTTGATGAGAGCCCTAGAGCTTTTGAATTACCTAGCTGCTTTAAATGATGATGGAGACTTGACTGAACTGGGATCCATGATGGCAGAATTTCCACTCGATCCACAGCTGGCTAAAATGGTTATTGCAAGTTGCGACTACAACTGTTCTAATGAGATTCTATCTATTACTGCCATGCTGTCAGGTAATAGCAGGGACAGAGATGCCAATCAAAACACAGATCTCCAGTTAGGGGAAGCTTGTATTATTGTTCCTGCAACAGGACTTATAACTTTTAAAAAGCTTGAATTGTGCCTTTCAAAGTTACTGTATAGTGTGATTCATAATGGAGTAAAGTTTATAAATGAAAACAAAACTGAAGCTAAAGAAGTCATTGTGTGTGAAATGGTGATCTAACTTGTCTCATGGCAACAAAAAATATATTTATTTGTTAAGGATTACAGACCATAGGAACACATTTCTATCTATTAAAAATTGCACGTATGCTCATGATTTTTGTTACAAAGTGAGCAAGAGCAATAATCATCCACTTTATTTTTCAGTCCTCTAGCTTGTGATTGCCAGTTCCATAACTAGAACATTCCAGTTGTGTTAAGGAGAATCCTAGCAAATCTCTTATGTAAACTTCCCGAATTTTCATTGTTAAAGGGAACACTAGGGGAAGAAGCAACTTCTTAATATTACTACTTCCTATTCTTTTAAAAAGTGGAAAACATAGATAGGATAAAATGGACTTGTCTGAATAGCAATCATTTTGTTACAACTGACGAGTTTCATTAGGGCTGGAGTCTAAAGAGTTACCTGGGTAAATCTGAGGGCTTAGGTATGCCCAGTGGGCTTTTTAAAACATTGAACAGCACACTCATGTCACATCACTCACTGCTTTTGAAAACTGACTGAGTTTCAAAAGTGGTTTGGCACTGGGAAACTGCTGTTTGAGAAATTCAAGCCCAGAGCCCTCTTGGGCATGCAGAAGTAGCATGTGGTTATTTGGGTATTGGCCTAAGACTTTAATTGTTGGTTCCGGGGGAAAAAAACCTGTTCAAAATCTGTGTAGGCAAGGAAAGAAATGAAAGATTATATGGTTAAACCTCCGTCCCCATACTTGGTAATCTATAGTTATATTCTACAGTTAACAAGATGTCAAATGTTCATTATGGTAATAGAGACAATACCACTTACCAAATTATAAAAGAGATATATTTCGGTTGTCCCTGAAATGGGGAAGTTCACGGTAGATCAAAAGACAAAGGTTTGGGGGTAAGACAAGCTGTCACTTTATTATTGCAGCATATTAACAGTATAACAGTATTTTTCTAAAAGCAAGCTACAATGTTTATTGCAGAGTTTTGACAGTTCAGACTCAGAGCAGATGGGCAGGGCAGAATCTAATTGTTTCATGTAAATTGTAGCCTTATTTGCGGAGGTGGTGGTAGGTTGATGCCTGCCTTTTTATGCCATGCATTTTCGTCAAACCAGACTAAGACTTGATCTGAGCTCTCTCTATGAGCTGCTTATGTTTTAATCCCTTTAACTGTATATATAAATATTTTGAACGAAGACATTTTACTTAAACCTTGCCCTCCTCTTTATAGATACTTCACAAAATATTTATACATATGGTAGCTTTATTCTTTCTCAACTAAGAACTTGTACTGAATGTTGCATTTAACAGTATTGTATTAAGAATACAGTCTAAAAGACATTTATTCTGAAGGATAGTTACCCTCTTGGATGCAGTTAAGGCACAATTTTCTAAAATCCTGTTGCTTTCTACAAAGTGTCAACAACAGAACCAATAAACATAACCACATTGAACAAAACACATATGGGAGCCATCTAATAACAGGTTTAGATGCAATCCTATACATGTCTACTCAGAGGTAATTCCCATTGGGTTCAATGGGGCTTACTCCCAGCAAAATGGGTATGGGATTGCAACCTTACAGTACTGTGTTATATGCAAGTGGTAGATAAAATGAAGAGGAAAATAGTGTTGCTTATTGAAGTTAGCTAAACTGAAGTAATTTTATATATTTTTTAACTAAGGCCTTCATAAAATGACTTTAAGCTGATAAAAATTAGTACTGCTCTTCATTCTACTACTTGCAGGATAAACATGACTAATTTTTATCTGTAATTTCTAGTTGAACATTGAATTAATGGAAATATGCAGTAATAGTGAATGGTGTTTTATTAGCCTTAGAGCCACAACATTTAAACTGTTTTCTGTTTCTGGATGTTGGACTTGATTTGATTTTGTAGAAACTCTTCTCTTTGGACTTTTGGTACTTTATTTAAAAATTATGCATGTGGCTCTTGCAGTATTGCTGTTGGCATATTGCAATTGTGCACAGTATTCAATTTCTGTATTGTTATCAGTCATTTCCCAGTATGTCTGTACTTTTAGAAGGCTAAAAGACCAGTTTAAAATTGTGTGAATGATTTAAACAATATTTATGAGCTTTGGTTGTGACTAAGGCAAAAAATATCATGGAGTTTAAGGAGCAGGTAGATATTCATCTTGTTCTTTCATCATTCAATGTGATTAGTTTCACTTAAACACATGTGTAGCTTTTAAGTGGAATATTATTTTTGTACACAATCTCTAGGGAAAATACTTCACTCTTCATGTATGAGGCTGAGAAACTAGAACTAACTCATCAAGCGAGTTGCTTTATGGAGTGTTTACCACTATAAGTGGTGAAATCACTGCTTATGGTCATTAATTATCCTTCATTTTGACCTTTTAAATTAAAATAAATTAAATTAAAATGCATTACTTAAAGAGAAATTGATATGTAAGGAGAACAAGTATAGTCTCAAGCCACTAAATTCAGATTTGCTTGTTAAGGTCTGATAAAGCTGCTGGGCAGTCTACCTTCCACCACTGCCGCTATCATCAGAGCCCTGGACTGCTATATATTTATATATTTATTCACATATGTTTCTGTCTGCCAGTGCTGATAGCAATGCCTGCTGTTGATGACAGAGCTATAATACAAGTTCATATTTGCTATCAATAGAATAGTTGTTGGCATAATGTTTTTAGGGGTTCCTCTTGCTGAATACCCCTCGTTCCCACAGGTTTCTATTGACCATAGACTACTTCTCTGAAAATGCATTGTCTCCACTGCATTGGGTAGAGCTATCAGCATTTGGTTTTCACTGAGGTCACATGATCCTTCCATTACAGAACTTTGATGGCCTTCAGAATAGATTTTTTTGATGCCTACTTCTAGTCAAAATAATCAGGCATTCTGTAGCTTTGAAATCCTCTTGTCTTGCAGATGTGGTTAGGTGTTGATGTACCAATTCAAGGTAGTAGACAGTCCAAGATGCAGTTGGAGGCCATCCTGCCCTGCCCTATGCTCTGTGAACTGACCTAGCTAGGCCTTGTTCCTCTATCTGTGAATGCGTGACTCATCGATATGGGCGTTTGTGTTGGGCCCATACCAACCTTGTTTAGTCCCACAGTGTTTTGTTCGCCCCACGGAAGCCAAGAAAGCTGCAGATGAGGCCAAGATGAGGTTCGCCCACATAGATGGAGATCATTTGACGTTGCTGAATGTCTACCATGCTTTCAAACAAAGTGAGTATAAACTTGCGATACTTGTGTATTTGTTAGTGCATGGTGTTTACAGTTTGATGAATGTGTATTCACTCTAGCTGGAAACTTTTTTTGCAGAGACTACTGGATAGTTATGTATTACCACTTACAAAAAGACAGTATTTGTAGTGGAAAATACTCTGAGCTGATGTAGTGGATAAGGTGCCGAGTTCAAATTGGGAAGTCGGTGGTTCAAATTTCGACTGTGCCGTTAGCTCACTAGGTGGCTTTAGGGCAAGCTACACTTCCTCAGCCTAGGCTCTCCATCTGCACCACGGGGATAAAGAGACTGACCTCATTTACGTTCTGGATGTAAAGATTGCTAAGATATGTATGTGAAGTGCTTTGAACATTCTCAGATTCCATCTCACTGGGATAATTTTGCATTTTCTACTTATTGGAGAAATGGTTTTCTTCAGTTCAGGCATTTATGTCAGGGGTCTATACCACCCAGCAGCCGAAGTTCTCTGGGCAATTCACAGAATTTTTGAGACTTATACCGCTTTGATCCCAACATGAATTGGACCATCTAACAGGGTTGGAGATTGGGTGGGAGGAGATCAGTCTTAAAAAATGGGGGAGGGGAAAATGACCAAAAGCCATTAAATAAATCACAGTGTAAAAGTAAAAAAGATAGTTTCATGTGTTTATTAACACAGCTAAACCCTGAGTTGTTATTAATATATAACTTGCTTGATTAAACTGATACTTCTTTGAAAATACATATATTGTTGTAGTGTCATGGTAGGATGGGACTTAACATCTAGGTAGAGGAAAATAATGATTAGCTACGAAGGCCAGACAGAATTTGTGGACTCCTGACTATACCTAAACGGAAAACATTAATGTTACATTCTTCTGCTCATTGCTGAATTGAAATTGAGTGTGTTTTGTCAATACAAAACATCTGAATATCTATTATTTAGAGGTACTGGATATTGCAATAGGTATTACAGATGAGGAGAGCATTAATGACTCGGTTGGAAGTTTTATTTAAATCATTAGGAAAAAAATGTGTGTGTGTGTGTATGTGGGGGATGCAGAGGAAGGTCAATCTAGATTAAGGAGCATGCACAAATCTGTTGTTGACTCCTGATCATGAGATCAGTTTCAGTTAGCTGAAGTTGCTGAGTTTTGGATACTAGAACTACTCTGAATTACTGAGTAATGGGCAGGTAGGTGTTGCTTCACAGGGTAGCAAGTAATTGTGACAACTTTGTCACAAGGATATTGTTTGCTCTTGAGAGTTATCTGCACTAATGTATTCAGTCTTCCAATAACATCACTGTTTAGTTAAGTCTGTGTAAAAAGTTAGTCCAAGATCAAAGTGTGGAGCAGAAAAAGCAATTCTCTCTTCTGAAGAACTGGGGTGAATGACCTAGGTTTCAATTTATATTTTTCATCATTGGTTTTCATGTCAGAACTGATACCTATCTCTGTGAAACAGTGAATTACTCCATTTCCTTGAAGACTTACCTGACAGAGTAGTTGCACTTGCTTGTATAATCTGTAAATTAAAATGTGAAGGTAATGGTTTGACAGATATGAAAATGGTTCAAAATAGATTTGTTCTTCTCTAAACAAGCAAAAGCGAAGAACTTTTGAAGTTGCTGGTAGATCAGAAGTGTCATGGCAGATGCTAGTCGGCTTTTACCTTGTGCAGAAATGTATTTTGTCTTTATATGGAATGTGAGTTTTACAGTTACAGGCTGCCTGTTTTTTTTTCTATTGCAACTGTTAGATGCATTCCTCATCTGTAGTTGGAACACCCCTATGTACTCTCTGAAGGGCTCATAGATGGTCTTCGGATCTTCTCTTCAACAGTGCAAATCTGTTCCATTTGATAACACCAGCATGTTTCCACATTTAACACTGGGAGAATATGAATGGAGTCAGGGCTGGAAAAATCCCAGTGCTTAGTTGTCCAGGCTGCACGGTACTTGATGTTTGTGCCTACGCATGTAGAAGTGGGATCTTGCGTGCATATTGTCATGCACAATTTCACAGGTCCATCCAACAGCCAAGGCTGTATACACATAGCCCTTTAAAAGAAGCTGGAATAGTACTGATTAGCTGTTTGGGATTGGGTGGGTGTGGATTCAGTTTCTCCCCTCCCTACCAAACAAGTGATCAGCATGGTACTAGCTTCCTTATAAGGACTACGCTTCTGCAGTCCCAGCTGCTGCACCTGTGCACTATTGGATCAGAGTTAATGTTCTTTAGAGAATTCTGTACCAGAAACTAGCAGCTGTCAGCCATCTCCTAGCCTAAAAGCAGCTAGGTCTTTCATATATGGCATGCCAGAATCCAGAAATGAAACATTACAAAACTTGTAGAATAGAGCCCATTGTACTTACCAGCCCATAATGACTTTCTATTATTTATTTTTTTCCCCATGCTGTTTCCTATTGTCTTGGCCTCCTTGAACTAAGTTTTAAATATTTGAACAATTCAGCATTTACTTCCTTTGTCAGTGTTGCTGCAAATATAAGTCATTGGGTTTCTTATCCATGTAGTCTCATTTAAAGATTGCACAGCCAAATTAACCTAAGAGCAACTGAAAAGGTGTAGCAGTTGCTGTTTAAATAAAACAGTGTTATTTGGTATTTTAATCGGTCCACTGGATTGACCATTCGGCTGGTTTCTGTTTGTGTACTTGTTCTAATTTTGTAAACTGCTCACTTTTAGATGATTCATGACTTTTTTTTAACATTGCAGATCATGAATCGGTTCAGTGGTGTTATGACAACTTCATTAACTACAGGTCCCTGATGTCTGCAGACAATGTACGCCAACAGCTGTCACGAATCATGGACAGATTTAATTTGCCACGTAGAAGCACAGACTTCACAAGCAGGGACTATTACATCAATATAAGAAAGGCTTTGGTTACTGGTTACTTCATGCAGGTATGTCTACATATAAAATACAGGAAAATATGTCTCCACCTCTGTTAAAATTTACATTGAGAGCTCCTTCATCCTGGGATCTGTATTTTTCTTTGTGTAACTCCCAAGCTCCCTGAACATTAGTGATGCTATATAGATAATAAATAATCTTGTTTTTAGTTATGCTGGATAGTTTCTGCCTTTTCGATGCTAGGTGTTTTTAAAAAATGAATATACAGGTTCCATTTAATTCAAGATTAAGAGGTCTTGAAAAGAGGCATACTTTTAACCCTATTAATATGATAAAAATTCGTAGAATATAATTTTAAAAATAGGCTGACGCCTAAGAGGAAACCAGAAGTTCAGCTATGTATGAAATACAGATTATGAGTATAGGCAGACTGTATCTATGTACTTCAGTTTATTGTGCAGTGGTTGGACATCTACTTTATTAACAGCAGGTTGGGCCAAGTGACCTGGTTTCACATAACAGCAATTCATGGGTTGTTTAACCCATGAATTGTGACCACACGAGAGCAACGGCACTGCTTTGGCCTTTTATCCAGTTTCATAAACAACCCAGGAATGCCTTATTCCTGGATAGTTCGATGCGATGTCCAAACTTGGAACTCTGAGTTGTTGAGGGACAAACAACCCAGAGCAGTCATGTTTACTCTTTTTCAACTAGGAGCCAGTTTGGCAAAAAAAAATACAATGTGAGAGCCACATTAACTTGCAACTAGAATTAATGCAGAATAATCATATGCAAATCTTACTTTGGATTTCAGTTCCTGTCAGCCCAGCTAGCACGGTTAATGGTCAAAGATGCTGGGAGTTGTAGTCCAAAACAACTTGAGGGCACTAATGAATGTGAATGGAAATCTCTGTTCACTGTTCTGCAGAGCAGAGGGGAGCAACTGCTTGTGTGGGGTGAGGTGAGGCTCACTCTAACACAAAAGAAACCACCCAAAATTTACCATGTTCACCTCCACATTGCTTGATGTTACAGGGGGTGGAGGAGGATTAACCTAGTCACAGTGTCTCCTTTTGCCTTTTGTTGGGCTAAAAGGCAATCCTCCTTGCCCCCTCCCTGCTGCAGCTCAGCAGTCCTGCTTTTCTCTTTTCTTCCCTTTTTTAAACCTTTGAGGAAGCTTGGCTCTTTGTGGGGCTGGGCTAGGCTAGCCTCCCCTCCTGCCTGATGAAGTGGGAAATGTTGCTGCCAATCAGCACATACAAGAAAGCAATTTGCAGTACTGATTTCAATGCTGTGGCCACGCATCGTTTTAATGTAAAAACATTTTTCTCCGAGTGAGAGTGGTAGTATACTCAGCCCATCAGACTCCACCTTTAGGATAATACAGCAATAAGGGTGCTGGAACAGTGATGGAAGGGTAAGGGATCCTCATTGGCTGCATGACCAGAAAGGAGGAGTCCCGCTGAGCCCATTGCTATTATTGATCCTCTGAGATAAATATTTGAAGGTAAATGAATCTGTTTGACACAGAGAGAGAGAGAGAGAGAGAGAGGAAGAGAAAAAGGGGCTGGAAATGTGTTTGGAAATCTTCAGTGGGGTTTCTGGGAGCTGCCAGTAGCCCATAGGCCTTGCAGTAAAGGACAGTGATCCAGAGTTTTAACCCAACAGCAAGCCATCGGTTCAGACTCTGGTTTATTTGTCCCTCAACAACCCAGAGTTTGAGGCTCAGATGTCGCATCAAACAACCCAGGAATGGGGCATTCCTGGATTGTTTACAAAAGTAGGTGCAACATGGAAGTGGCGAGCGTTCACAAGGCAGCATGCTCGCTCTGGCACGGCCCTAACTATGGGTTGTTTAATACTTTAAATAATGCAGTCAATCTTATTCAGGACATACCAAACAATGAATTGAACTGTGCTTTCCGAGGCTCTATACTGTTGCCTGCTTAGACTTTGGCGAGGATCTTGTTGCCTCTTGTGTATGGAGCATCTGCCGATTTATTTCCCCTCACTTCTGCCTGCAGCCCTTTGAAGCAGATTGAAGGCCAAGTCTTTAGGAGAGGCTCTTTAGTGGGACTCTAGGACTTACAGTGGGAAGGCAATTCCTAAAAAGCCTCAAGTCATGTAGCACCATGTGCAGTCTTTTGGATCCCAGCCTAAATTTATCATTTTTGTATTACAGTTAATACCATGGCAATAATGTTAATCTTTCATCTGATTTATAGTTAGTTTTAGCCACAATATTACTAACCAATTTAGTAAAATGTACATTATCCATCCTAGTTGCAGGGAGTTTAAAAATAAACACATGGAACTTTCAGCATCCATCCTCAGGGTACATTCTTTTTATTCTGTAGCATCTAAATCACCAGAGGGTTCTGCTTAGACTTTCCTTTTTACCTGACAGTGTTCTTTAATTGTTTAGAGTATTACAGTATGTGTTCCCAGGACAGATCATGCATAAAACCTATCTAATTATTGGAAATTTGTAAGCCTGTTTGTTAAAAATGCACGGGAAGAAATAAAAACCCACCAAATAGTTTAATTTCTGTGAGACTGATGACCCTTGAGGTGCTTTTATGGACCTATTTACTTTCTGGATTACCTTTTTGCATATCCATGTTGATGGGTATTTGGAATTAAATACCCAGTCCAGTGATTTTGTTTAGGCATAGAACTCTGTTTACAAGAAGCAACTCTATTTGGACAGTATGTTTTACTCATTTCAGTGGCAGAAGCAGAATTATGTTCACATTGCTTCATGTGCATGAATCTGTTTCCTCTTTGAAGTGAATGGGACAGTCCACATGAACAAGAGTTCAGTGAGCACACTGGAGTATGCATGATCTTGATTGGGACATCTGCTTAGTACTTGTGGCTTGTTGAGTATTAGTTAACATTAGTTGAATCCTCTTGCCAGATGTACAAGGTTTTAATGTCTGTGGTCTTTATTTCTACTGCTAATCCTGTGTCCCCCCACCCTTTTTAATGTGCCCGTCTTATGAACATATATCTTAAGGATTTCATAGACTCCAAGGGGTAGTAAATTACCAAATATCCAGTTATTTTAGGATGTTACTTTTTCAGAATTCAGCTCAGACCAGGGTTTTGAGACTGAAAATACGTCCTATCCCTCTATAAGGGTTAGCGATTGTTACGTGCTTGGGGTTTGAGGGAGGAAATAGATGCTTGCGGAGTCAACTTTGATGCAGAATTATTGAAATAGAAATCGCCACATTCCAGATCTTGGTTTTCCACTTTTTCTGAGTGATATATCATGGAAGAAACATCGTAGTTACCACATTTCTAATTTGTGTGTGTGTGAATGTTGCTTAATGTAGGTGGCACATTTAGAACGGACAGGACACTATCTAACGGTGAAAGACAACCAAGTAGTGCAGTTGCATCCTTCCACAGTTCTTGATCACAAACCTGAATGGGTGCTTTACAACGAATTTGTTCTTACCACAAAGAACTACATCCGCACTTGTACAGATATCAAGCCAGAATGGTAAGCCTTTTTTTAATATCAGTTTCAATTATATTTATAAAAAGTTTGTTGCTCCAATTCCTCTCACCTGATTCAGTTAGGTGGTAGTATACGTAAGCCTACCCTGGGAGTCAGGAGGGATGGCCTGCATGCCATAAAGTTGTGATCCTTTCTTTTTGTAACAAAATAATAATAATGTAAACATTAATAAAGACTTCATAATTTTTAAAAGAACATTATGTGGACTAGTACTTGTATTTCTCTTGTTGGTACTGTTAATGGCATGCAGGGGAGATTTTGGATTTTAAAAGCTTGATTTGGGGCACTGCTGGCTTTGCCGCCATGGTTAAGAGTGGTCAAGCACCTAAGCCAAACCATTGTGGTGTGGGCGAATGTGTGCAAGAGAGGGAGGAGAGTGTGCAGTCACATAACCCGCTTGCTAAACCCTACTTAAGGGGCAAGCTAGCATTATGTTTATACCAGCACTCCTTTTTTAAAAAAGGGATGTTGTTGTGCTACTCTGTTATTATTTGTTTAATATTTTATCCCTACCCACAATTGTGCTACCTTTTATTCAGGCAATTTTGAATTGGATTGATAAAAAGTGATTGATGGTACTTTAATAAATAAAGGATTTTGAATAGTAATTGCACACATGCCAAAGTTGAAATCTAAGAACAATGATCATAACTGAAGACTTGTGTACTGCCTTATTAGATATGGTGGCCATTGTGGAAAAGAGATCATGTTATAAAAAGGTCCAAAAAGGAATGAATGCTAAGAAATAGGACTTCCTTGGTATTTTCATGCCTGCTCTTTCTAAATCCAGTTTTCTTTTCTTCCGCTATTATCCTTAAAAAAGAAGCTATGCTTAGGTAGGAAATGATTTGTTACTGAGAGGTTAACATCATAGGCTTGGGTTTCCAGTCCACCATGCCATTTCATAATCCCTGGTGAATTCTGAGTCCCTTCCTTACTCCCTGGCTTGATCACACCACGGTTTTCTGTTGCATCTGAACCGTACAAACATAGTTTGCCTGCAAACCAGAACATACAGTTTGAACATGGTTTCCAGTTCTGTTTTTCATGCAAAGTATGGTATGTGCAACCTATATTCCCAGTTCAGGTGTAATGACAGATTATAAAACCAAGAAGGTTCTGAACTTTCCAGTGATGGTTTGGAGGACTGGGAACACTACATCTGAACCAATCCATAGAATTTGACAGCAGTGAGATTTTTTTGTATATAGCTATAACACACAGTTTGGTTCTCATACTGCGGTTTAACCCCAAATTTGAAAAAAGAGATGAAAAGAGGTTCCTATCAGTCATGTGACAAACAACTGGATAATTTCCTTGTAACATTATTTCCAAGTTCATATTATTCCAAGTCAATAAAAAGTTGACCATTTTAATGAATGTTAAAAATTATTTTAATGTTATGGATACATAGCATTTTTATGTATTTTTATCCCTCTCGACAGTCACTGCATGTTACAAGCATTTTATATTGATCTTTTAAGTTTTGAAACTTTCAGAATAGTAAGGATACTTAATACTTGGAGGTGCCTTTTATTTTGAAACAGTGTTTTTCAGTTGGATGCTTTTTATACATAGTGGCTTTCCATATTTCTAGGCATTGTTAAATAGATTGATAATCTAATTATCATAAGTAGCTACTAATTGGGCCATTGCTATCGCCTGCATGATCATATCTGTGAACAAGTGACAAACCTTTCTTTCTTTGGCAGGTTGGTGAAAATTGCCCCTCAATATTATGACATGAGCAATTTTCCACAGTGTGAAGCAAAGAGACAGTTGGACCGCATCATTGCCAAACTTCAGTCCAAGGAATACTCGCAGTACTGAATTTTATTATTTGAATGGAAGTTGCTCAGAGGACAGCTTAAAACAATGAATTAACTCTTAAGTTCCAAGTTGTGCTCTTTGCGTTGGTTCAATAATGGCCTTTATTTGAAAGCTTTTAAATTTTTCTTTACAGTAAATATTCCATTCTGATTTCATAAATTAAACATGTATGCCTCCCTTTTGTGTTCACACTGTAGCTCATACTGGAAAAGCTGATCAATGTTTTGCAGTTTATTAAACGTAGTTCTATATATAACAATGTTATAAGCATTTCTTTAGAAATGGTTGAAAATGCTTCTAAAATGTGATTATCGACCATGGTATGCATGATCGTTGTAATTGTTGACATTCCTTTTAGAAGTTGTGAAATGTTACAACGTGCTTATGTAGACACAATCTTCAGCTTCAGTACAGAGGTACTGACTTCAATAAAGTCTATTTATACTAATGTTTTGGCAAAGTAACTTACCATTTTTGTTCCCTTGGTTAAAGAATGCTGTGGGTTCAAGCCCTATGCAGGTGTTTGCCTACAGCAGCCTTCCCCAGCATGGTGCTATGCTGGCTGGTAATTATAGGAATTGTAGTCCAACACGTCGGGAGAGCACCACATTGGGGAAGGCTGGCCTACAGTATGTGAGGGTTAAAGTGGGAGGAGATGTGGGCACGCACTCCCTCCACCATGGTCTCTGACCTCCTGACTGCTGTTACAGATCTTTCCATGTTTAGTGTGAAAATCTGAAAGGGTCAAAGCTTTCTGTGTTCGGGAACCCTGCTATATCAGGATTACCAGTCACATATAGGATTGTAAGTGTGTTCAGCTGAATGTCTTACAAAGCTCTTCCAGATCTTCATACTAAACGTGCAAAGATCTCTAACAGCAGCTGGGTGTGTGGGAACCACATTCCTGCTCCAATTTAAATCCTCATGTGTTGCAGGCAAATTCCTGAACTGGGACTCATTCATCCTGAAATCAACAGTTGAATGGTCTATTTCAGTTTATTGTGTTCAAATATTCCAGATAATTACTTAAGGATTGTTCTTGACCATAGAACAATGCTTGCTAACTAATGGATGTTGATATTATGTGTGCCATGCCAACTGCCTGATTACTACAACCTTACATGCTGAAACAGAAGTTTGTTCTAGGTGAAGAAACTCAGATGTGTACGTAGAGCTTCCCTGCCTGCAATCCCTTCTGCATGCTGGATGGAGGAAGCAAATCATGATGCACATTTCCATTGTAATTAATTAGGGCAGCCTACATGCGCAAAAAATTCAATGTGTCTATTTGAGCTCTTGCTGATCTCCGCAGCAGCACATACAGTCTGACCAAAACCTCTTCTAACAGTTTGCTCAGATATGTTCCTTTCCGGTATTAGAATGTAAAATCCTTTCCATTTACACTCATTGTCAAGTGAAGTAGACTTCACCTAGAAGTTCATAAATGGATGTACTGTTCCTTTTAAGAAACAAATAATAGTTTACTTTCAGATAAGTAAAATAAGGGCCATGATCCTGATGTTTTTGCAGACATGCATATTAAGACCCTAAGGCTTTAAGATGTACACAGTGGTCAGCTGAATGGATAGATACGAGCACTCTTTTAGTACCAAGATGCACTTTTGGCTGAGAGGCTTATGTACTCTCTTCCCAACCACATACATCTAACCATTCTTAGGGAACATTTATATGCATTCTTAAGGAGCTTGTTTGTAGAAGGTAACAACCCTAAAAGCCAAAAGAAAGACCACTTTTACTTTAGAGATGGTGGTATTAGTCAAAATTGTTATTAGACTGGCAAACATTTTCAAGACTAAGTTTGGGGATCTGCACCATCACTAGTCAAGGTTGTCTAATAAATTTTTAGGGCTTCCAGTTCTAAAATGTTTATGCAAGTATGGAATTGAACAATTTACAGTGGAATTCTTATAGTCCTTAAACTGTAAGCCTTAGTCCTGTTAAAACAAGTGGATTTCTATCTGATATTAGTCGGGAGTGAACCTTGGGTTTCTGCACATGGGTCAGATGAGACTTGATTCTCCATTTTTTGCAATGGACTGAACATGGAGAGGAGATAAAGGAAGGTCTCCCCTTCTGTATACACAAACAATTGTGTGTAAACATTCATACCCAAGATAGGTGTGCTAGTAACACAAAAAACTTAGACCATTAAGCTATTTAGTGTGGATACATTAAATCTTGTGTTCCTTTAAAAAAGTGTCTAAACTTAGAAAATTCAGATGATATGAGAAACTTTATTACAAGTTAAGAAATGTAATGGAACAAGTTCAGTAGGGTTACTAGTAAGAAACACATGCTGAAATAATGCAAATGCCACAATGTTTAACTGTTCCATTTTTTAAAAATTTCTTGAGAGAGAACCTGAGTTGTATTTTTGTGCTACAGTGAATCTATTGTGTCATTTGCCAAAAGCTATATGAAAGAAGTATTTCCATTTTTAAATCTCAGTGTCCTCAAAGAGCTGTAAGAGACAGCCTAGTTGGAAGGGGATTTCTCATCCACATTTAATTACTGGATTTACATGTTGAAAATCACAAAAAAAAATTAAGGCATAGAACTGTTAGAACAACATAATTATGGAAGACAATACTTGTTAGATGTGCATGCAATCTTCTAGAGAAACAGTTCAAAGCGGGGAGAGATGCTGAATAAAATAGGGAGAAATTTATTTACTTTTGGCATATGTACTCTTATGAACTTGGTGGGGGCAGGGTGTTACTGTCACTGTCTAGCAACTTAAAGAGGTATACTGTTGTTAATAAACAGGCAGGTTTGGTCCAAGCCAGTAACTGGAAAAAAAATCTAGGTTGTACACAATTTGTAAGTTGGTTTAACCTGCTATTGCCCAACCTTTCTGAGAGGAGTACCAAATGAGTGAGGCATTAAGTCAGAAATTAATATGTGGCCTATACCATAGCCAAACATACATTGTTGCAGTGGTAAAATACCTTGGTTCTTGTGGATTGTGACACTGGACTTTTTAAAGCATACGTATGGCACAATCCTATGCATGTTTAGACAGAGAAAAGGCCTACAATTCCCTAGCCAGCAAGGCTGTCTAAACATGCATAGGATTGCGCCCTTGAGCATTGTCTTAATTTAACAAAAGTGTGCATTATGACTAGAGTCGAGATCCTAGATAAATGCTTCTACCAGCTATTCATGTTTTCCCCCTTCTACTATGTTTTAGGTATAATTTAATATTTGATTTATTCAAAGGGAAGGTGTGAGTAGCTATTTGGAATCTTTCTATCAAGACATAAACTGTTGGTACAGCTCAGAACCACATTGTATGAGTACATGCTTTTATTGACCTGGCTGGTTATATATTAGGTCTTAAAAGTGAGATATTTGTAGTCCATCCAGTCTGCAAGTGGCCCTTAAGAGGTTTCCAGTACTACTTGCTATATATGTTTACATCCCATATAGCAGCCTTCCCCAATCTGGCACCCTCCAGATGTCTTGGTTGACAAATCCCACCACAACTTATCATTGCCCATGCTGGGGCTCATGGGAACTGTAGTTCAAAATATATGAAGGGCACAGGATTAGGGACGGCTGCCTTGGGCTGCAATCCTATACACACTTACCTGGGAGTAAGTCCTGTTGAACTCTGTGCTACTTCCATCCAAGTAGACATCCCTAGGATTGTCCTGTTAGCTTTGTATTTTAAATACCATATGACATTTCTAGTCTATGCTTGGTGGCCTTCTCTGATTCCAAGTAAAACTTCTATTTTGCAATAATATCTATCCAGAAATTGCCTCCTTGTATAGAAGCAAATAGAAATACGTTTTAAAGATTAATGCTAGTAATAAATATTGGCGCTAGTATCAACTAGGTTTTAAAGTAGTTGATTTATTGACCTGCTTTTTAATCACTTGAAACTTACCATTTGAATTCAGTGGGACTTACTTCTAAGTAATAAGCATGGATGTGGTTGAGAAACTGAAGGAGATATGAAATAATGCCATTTAATAAATGAAAGATACTGTTCACTGTTAGAACAAAATATCTCCCATGATTTTTTTTCATTCTCTGTTATGCTGACACACTGAAAGCAAAATACCTTCAATACATTTTTACCCATAAGTTTTAGCTCCACCAACTAAGGTTTTACTTAATCTACCACTTAACCCTTTTAAAGTTTGTAGCCCTAAAATACCTCTCATGGTTCTCTGTACTGTCTTCATTATTTTGAATTCTGTGACTGTTCTTTTTGTGTTCCTAGTCTTGTTGCTCAAAGCAGCGCAAATAAACACTTCAACCATCCTGCAGTTACTAGGCTTTATGCAGTAAAGTGTTGCCTATGTACCTGCCTTTTTCATGAATGCTTATGAAATTTCATGAATTTGCATTTTTTCAGTTACGTGATAAAGACTTCTTGTTTTATATTGGTAAATGGATTTTACCCACTTGTATGGTTACCTACAAGTCCAAGGATTATTGTTTTAAACATCAAAATTGATGCAGTTGACTAAAGCGTCCAACATTTTTGACATTTCAGACTTCAAGACGTGATACATTTGATGCAAAGTCAGATTTTTTATGAACCTTTCTGACACTTGCTTTTCAACCTGTTTGTAAATGATCTGAAATTAGGAGTGAGCAGTGAAATGGCCAAGTTTGCTGATGACACCAAATTATTTAGGGTGGATAAAACAAAAAGGGATTGTGAAGAGCTCCAAAAGGATCTCTCCAAACTAGGAGAATGGGCATCTAAATGGCAAATGCTGTTCACTGTAAGCAAGTGTAAAGTGATGCACGTTGGGGCAAAAGATCTCAACTTCAAGTATAACCTGATGGGATCTGAGCTAGTGGCGGCAACCAAGAAAGAGATCTTCGGATTGTGGTGGACAGCTCAATGAAGATATCAACCCAGTGTGCAGCTGCTGTAAAAAAGGCAAATTCCATGTTAGGCATAATTAGAAAAGGAACTGAGAATAAAAGTGACAATATCATACTGTCTCTATACAAGTCTATGGTGCGACCACACTTAGAATACTGTGTATAACTCTGGTAACCATACCTAAAAAAAGATACTGTACAGCTGGAAAATGCAGAAAAGGGCAACTAAAATGATCAAGGGGCCAGAGCATCTCCCTTATGAGGAAAGGTTACAGCAGCTGGGATTGTTTAGCTTGGAAAAAAAGAGGGTTAGGGGAGACATTACACAGAGATGTAGAAAATTATGCATGGTGTGGAGAATGGATAGGGATACATTTCTCTCCCTCAAAATACTAGAACCTGGGGTCATCCCATGAAGCTGATTAGTGAGAGATTTAGGACAGATAAAAAGGGAGAATTTCTTCACATAGCACATAGTTAAACTATGGAATTCACTACCATAGGATGTACTGATGGCCACCAATTTGGATGGCTTTAAAAGGGGGTTAGACAAATTCCTGGAGCAAAAGGCTATCATCAATGGCTACTAGTCCTGATGGCTATGTGCTACACTTGCTGAGGAACATGGGTGCTGTTGCACTTGTGTCCTGCTTGGGGGTCTCTGGTCAACAGCTGGTTGGCCACTGTGTGAACAGAATGGACCCTTGGTCTGATCCAGCATGGCTGTTATGTTCTTATGACACATAAGATCTCATGGCAGAAGGTTAAAAATGGTTAGATTCACACATTTGTAGCCTATAAGTATTTCAGGATATATTTTAAAACTCTCTAATATCCACAGAAGTGACTTGTTTGTCAAATGGTGCTTTTAGATATTAGTAATTTCATCAGGATTTGAAGAAGGGGCAGGGGGACAGTTGGGACCACTAATGCAAA
The DNA here is from genome assembly GCF_057233095.1 of Heloderma suspectum. Taxonomy (NCBI): domain Eukaryota; kingdom Metazoa; phylum Chordata; class Lepidosauria; order Squamata; family Helodermatidae; genus Heloderma; species Heloderma suspectum. The sequence goes on from NC_139462.1 coordinate 112,193,196, forward strand.
TCCACCAGACCATCACACTTTACAGTTGACCACCCAGACCTACCCTGCTTCTGTACATGTCTGTGTTTGGGGCTGGTTTTCAGGAACAGGACCTGGCATTTTCCATGATGTATATTCAAGGCTGTGGACTATGCATGAACAGAAGCATTTTGGTCCTGAAAGCATGCCTTAGTCTGCATGGCAAGGGTTGAGCCCTCTCTGTCACTCCAGCTCCTCTGATGGTCTGATTCCCACCATGCAGGTTGCAATTGGCCACACCTATGGATTTTTAGTGCAGACCTATCAAAGGTAGTGAAGGAAACTGTCATTTCTTTCTAACTTTTCTTCCAGCCAGAGTGCAATTTGGCAATACCTGTGATGTCTTTTCGCATTTGTTGGAAGTTGCTTAGACAAAAATCCAACAAACATCTATTCAGTTTTGGTTTTTGGATTTGGTTCTTGGATTACAATCATAACAGTAAGCAGAATTGTATTTTCATTCTTTTTTCAGTTAAGAGCATCAACTAGAAAGATAGCCATCATAATAAGAGAGGCTAAACAATAGATTTGCCTTGCCCAGTCCTACATCATTGCTATCCTTCTACTAGTTGCAAACCATGGGAGAGAGCACTTAATCTGCAGGGCCCCAGTATTGGGAGTCCCCTTTGGATGGTGGTCTGGGAAGGAGCAGTGGCCCGAATATTGGTGAAAAGGAAATGGAAGACTTTCCAGGTGGAAGAAAAGTCAGTGGGGTACTGTGTCTCCTGGCAAGATGAACTTTTACATGTGTTTGGCCCATAATTTCCTCATGTAAAATGTCCCCTAAAAATATACTAACTTAAATATTATCTTCTTGCAGGAGCTTTACTGTAGATTTAAAATTTCAGAGATCCATATCTTGAAGGCTCTTTAACATACATTTTGAACAGCAAATTGTGCTATTTTGATACCATATAAAGAGTTGCAGCTTTAGTAAAGCAATTCAAGGCTTTTCCTGCAAGTTGGCTTTAATGGCATAATTGTTAATTTTTGCCATTTATTAGGGTGCAAAAGACTAACCATCAATTACGTTGATGGAGAAGAACTGCTAAAAGGCCTGAGGTGGGCATTCAGTTATCACTTCATTTTAATAACTACAGTAATGTTGAAAGTTTCTTATGGGTAGGTTATTAGACTCATCAATGTTTGCTTCTACTTGAACAGATGAAAAGTTTATCCAGCTGCACACTTGACCATGTAGAATCTAAAGAGATCTTTATGTACCTTGAAAGAACAGCAACAACAAAATCAATTTATCTTGTTCTCTTATCTCTTGGCAGTTTTCAATTTGCTTTCAAAGAATGTTTCCATTATTTGTTTGCTTCCCATCACCTTAATTTTCAGTCAAGAGCAATTCATATGTAGCTATTCAGCTGAGCAGTAAGTATTGATCAGCTGCTTTCTACAACTTATGGGTCATACTAGATACAAATGCAAGTTTCCATTTTTTCTGGAACACTTGTGATTTTTACATATACTAAAGGCTAAATACATTTCTGTGTGCTCAATGAGTAGGGTTAGAGGAACAAGAAAACATCTTAATTTCATATCAGATCAATAGAAACAAACTAAACTGAGTAAACTCTTACTTGGCAAGGGATACAACATCCCTTGGATGAACGGAACCACTGGCCATGAAATAGTTTGCACAGTTTTCAGTAGAATTGCCTTCTTGTTTTTCCAACGAGTGTTTGTTTCTTCTATTTTCATACCATGATCCATTTGGCCTGTCATGAATGCACCTTTTAAAAATTTTCCATATGTTTTTCTTAACTGTAATTAAAAATAACATCCGGAAGGGCTTACCGCCCAGTCAATATCTTTCTCACAGCTTTAAAAATTGGATGTTAACTGGACTTTTCTTCTAAAACTTCAAGTAGTCACAAGCTTTGAAACGCCCATCCCAAGTCTGTATTTTCCCAATTATCTCTGGTCTTGTGCTGGACTGTAACATCCTTTATATGGTAAATTTTGGATGAGGTGGCCTTCCTAAGATTTTCTCTGCAAATAAAGGGCAAAAACTAAATTTATAAGGTTTCTACAAATGATAAATTCAGTTTGACTACAGGTAAGCTCATATTATTGGAAATGTCAGTGATTGTCAACCTTGATTATATCCAGCTGAGTGATGTGAAAATCTCTCCAGCTAAATAAGAGAATTTCCATCCCCTTTGCAATGTCCAAGATACTGAAAGGAAGTACTCAAAATTAGGCTTGGGACCAAAAATTATTTTGACTTCGGGAAAGCCACCTAACTTACAGCTATCCCTTTGAATATAGTTACAATATAGGACACAGCTAGAAAATGTTGTGTGAATTCCTTACACTTCACCCTTCACTAATTAGGACTGGTGTTTTTAAGTTAATGTGGTGGTCCCTATGTAAAACATTTATATCTCTAACTTTCTTTGCATTGTTTACAGAGGTCTGGTACTATGTACTTGCCACTGAAATCTTGCCTACAGTGAAATTAGAATCAATTTGGGGGAGGGGGTGAGTCTTAAGGGAAAAATCTCCAATATATTTTGAGGGAAGTCAAATTAATTTTCAGGAGATGATTAACTTTTTCAGAGAGTTTCCTTGTATGTCCAAAGTATTAGCACATAGAAGAAGTCCAGTTCAGATTTTGAATATACAAGTCAATACAAGAAGATGCATGTAGGAGCAAGCAATGCTGCTTATTTACTTGTTTTCATATTAAATGGGAATCCCTTTGGCATAGCTCAGCGTCGGATTTTAGGGGTCAAAACACGTTACATGGAGTTACACATTTCTTCCTCAAACTGTTTTTAAACATTTTCAGGTGGACAGGGTAGATCTGGAGGGGCTGCAAAATTCTTTACCCTTTGGTCACCATATCGAAATCATCTTTCCCATGCTGCTCGCTTTCCGAAGCAGCCCTGCCCCTGCCTTCTGCTCCCAGTGGCAGCCTCCAATGATGCTTTTTAGTTTCTGGAAAAAATTGTTAGGGGAGAGAAACACACAGCTGCATGTAATATGTAGTTTAGCCCTAAAATACAGTTTTTAAAGCCTATTGCTAGGTAGAGAAATATGGAGTGGAGAAAACTGGAATGTGCAATTTTAAATATTCTTAGGTAAGAATGTTCTTCAGTAGCACAGATGGTATATGTACCTGTGGGCAAAAAGACAAGAGTAAAAATTGCATGGTTAAGCAGAGACATATTCAAGTTCATCAGGGACTGGAAGTGGGGTGAAGGCACACATCCAGCATCTTTAAAAGCAAGTTCTGTCCTATCCTTAAGGTACAAACTGAAAACTAAATAGAGGAAGAGACGATATGCATGTAGAGCATGCAATGATATCAAAAAGCATTAGCTTAATGCTAGAAGCAAGACGGGTTGGACTTGACCATTTTTCTCATTCAAGATAGGACAGGACACTTTCTGGAATGACAGCACGAAGGAAAGATATACACATCTCCCCCCTGCCCCCGCCCATAGAGGGGAAAACTTGAATACCAAGGGCAATTTTTATGTGCACAGGTGGGAGGGGAATGGCCTCCATAGGATTTGTTCTTTTATAAAAGGGAGTATCTATATTGCATTATGAAGGTATTATTAGGAACCATGTTTGGGTGGGTATGTGGGTCGTCCACGTTGTAGTCAAATTTGCAAGTCATCTTGAGAAGAGCAATTGTTCCTTTACAGTGACCAGCGTGAAGCCATCCAGTGCGCATCACTGGAGTAGGACTTGGACTGGGAAACCTGAGTTCAAATCCAGAACTCTCACCACTACATCACATGGACTCAATATAGTTTCACTACATAGATCATGACCTATAATCCTGCATACTCCATCTGTTAAGAGGGAACAGCATCCTTAAACATAGGTTGCAGAGTAAATAATGAGTATGCATTTTCTGTACATGGATAATTTGCCTAAAGTAGATGTATGTTCTAAGTGCACATAATTTTGCATGTCTCGTTTGTAAATGGTCCATCAACAGCCAAAGTTCTGGTTTTCCAAAATTTGTGGTTGAAAGATAAAATTTATCCTAGGGAGTGAGTGTGTGTGTGTTGCAGGGAGCATTAAGATAGTACAGGGTGCTGGATTTTGGTAGGTAATAATGCAGTGAAAGGGCTGTTGAAAATTGCAGCAAGAGGACAGACTGCTTAAGGCTGCAATTCTATACCCACTTACCTGGGAGCAAACCCCATTGAACTTTGTGGAATTCACATCTCAGCAGACAAGTCTAGGATAGTGCTGTAATGTTGTGATCTTATGCACTGTAAATCTCAGTGAAATCAGGTAGAATTGGGCTGCATGTGTGAGAAATAATGCAGTCACTTTTTCAGAATGAGTGGTTTGGCTTCTGTGTGTGTGTGTGTGTGTGTGTGCGCACACACGCGCGCGTGCTTGCATGCATGCATATATGTATCTCAACTGCCTTTTTTTGGATAGCCAATCTGAATCACTCTTTTTCCATTTTCTCATTCCTTTCCCTTTGGTTTTTTATTCTTAGGACTTAGATTTAAAATCAATTTTGCCCCAACTCAGGGCCGGCCAGAGACATTTTCTTGCCTGAGGTGAAGGGCAAGATGTCCCAAGGCATAGTCTGAAGGCACATGTGGCAGCCACCTTGCTGAAGCTAAGCAGGTTTGGGTCTGGTCAGTGCTTGAAGGGGAGACCACCTGGGAACCACATATAGCCCCTTTGAATTCCATGATGGAAGAAAGGTGGGATATAAATGTAATAAATAAATAAGATGGCATCCCCACTCCATTCCATGTTCAGGAGCCAATTAGACTGGGCCTTGAATCTTCAGCATTAGTGACAGGATAGTATCCTCTACGGCACCTGAGGGCAGCAGGCTGGTTTAATGGGTGTAAGCAGGATAGGGTGCACACAGCTCTGTTTTCGAACAGAGGAATGACTAGGAAGAATGGCCAGGGAGGTGGCTGCTTCTGGTCCACACTCCAACATCTGCCAACTGAGATGGCTACCTCACTCTGCATGATGGACAGGCCAGCCCTGCAAAGGTGTTGTTTCTCTGCTGTAGCTCTTTTGAGCTACCACAGTCGTCTTAGTTATGAACTAAACGTATATCCTGCCTTTACACTGCAAATACTGCTCAAGGCATCCAACAACAATAAAACATAAGAAAGCACATGAAATTATAATTAAGACAAAAGCAAACCAGTTAAGAACACATCAATAAAGTTAAGAAATAAACAGCACACACTAGTTGAAACCTAACATATGTATGATGACATGAGCCAGCCCTCCCGAACTGGGTGCCCTCCAGACATTTTGGACTGTAACTCCCATTAACCCCAGCCAGCATGGCCAGTGGTCACGAATCCTGAGAGTTGTAGTCCAAGGCATCTGGTGGGCGCTAGGTTGGTGAAGGCTGGCCTTTGTAGACAACAGCCCACTTGATCAGATGCAAGCTTATGTCATAATAAATATTACTAGCCTTTCAGGTGCCACAAGACTCTTTGAAACAGACTAACACACCTGCCCTGGAAACAGTTAAAACCTATTTCAGTAAACTGCCAACGCAGCATCAAGACCCAAAGCCTATCTGATTCTGAATAAGAATGGCTTGCCTGCTGGTGGAAGGGCATAAGAGATAGAACTAGTCTGGCCTTGTTGGGCAGGGATTTCTAGAACCTCAGAGCAGCCACTGAGAAGGCAGTGATGATGGAATGGGGAGAGGGGCATCTATTGAAGATCTTCAATTCTCATATGGGAGAATCAGTGGAGGCTGGTGGCTCCGATGTCAGTGGAATCCACTCCAGGTTTCACTCAGTACCAGTCAGAACTCTAAAGGTGCTATCCAAGGTGCAGAAGCACCTTGGATAGCTCCTAAAGAGTTCTGACTGAAACAGGAGTGGATTCACCACCCCATTGACATCGGAGCCACCAGCCTCCACAGGGGAGAATGCAGTTTTTCAAACAGCCTGGCCCCACATTGTGTAGAGCTTTATAGGGAATAGATCAATTGCCAGTGAAGCTGATGTAACATGGGAATTGCATGCTCCCTACAACCCGGCCTTGGTCAGTAGTCTGGCTGCAGCATTCTGAACCAGCTGGTTTCCAAACACTTTTCAAAGGCAAGCCCTCATAGAGTGTGATACAGCAGTCCAAACGAGATGTAACTAAGGCATCTGTCACCATGACTGATGTTGTTTGTGTTGGTTGCAACTTTTTAAATATGTACTTTTAGAAGCAAAAAGGGCTGGGGTTGACTAGTGTGTCTCACCCAAGATAGGGCAGGGATCTTTCCATAATGACAGCATGAGGAAAATAAATGCAATTTATTTTGCTTCTCTTGCTGGGGAAACTGCAAGGGCAGGTGGAGGCTTAAGGGACCACAGTTAACTTGGATAAGGGGTACAAATTACTCTCTCTCTCTCTATATATATATATATATAGATATATTCTTTAAAAATTTGATTACTAATAGTAGCACTGGAACAGCCTCTTTTTCCCCACAGCCCAGCTGGCTCCTGGTGTAAGAGGAGGCTTTCCTGCTCCCTGTTGTTCACATGATCGCTTTTTTTTTTTTTTAGCCCAAACTAGGTGTGGTATGCAATTGTATGTATCGTGGTGTGATTAATCAAGATTTTTTCCCTTTATGCTGTAAGACTTTCATCAAGCAAATGCTTGGGTGTGTGTATTTAAATAAGACATAGGAACATAAGAAGAGCCCTGCTGGATCAGACCAACCAGCTGACAACCAGGCACCCACAAGCAGGGCATGAGCGCAACAGCAGCCTCCCGCCCACTGCTGTGCATTGGCTTACCACCTCTGATACTGGAGGTAGCATATAGTCATCAGGACTAATAGCCATTGCTAGCCTTATCCTTCATGAACTTGTACAATCCCCTTTTAAAGCCATCCAAACTGGTGGCCATCACTATATCTTCTGGAAGTGAATTCCATAGTTTAACTATGCACTATCTGAAGAAGTCCTTCCTTTTATCAGTCCTGAATCTCCCACCAATGAGCTTTATGGGATGCCTTTGGGTTCTAGTATTATGAGGGAGAAATGTCTCCCTATCCACTTTCTCCACACCATGCATAATTTGGTACACCTCTATCATATCTCCCCTTACTCTCCTTTATTCTGAGACCTTGCAGCCGAAAAAAAGTCCATTGAAAGTTGCAATGGAAATTGATAAGGTTGTTGATAGTACTTAACCTTGGTGTGTGCGTATAGATTCTGTTTAGCGTAAAGTGTGAGACAGCAGATACCCACATTGGCACATTGTTCTTGTGGAGTATTTTTCTTTTGCCTTACAGTCTGGAAATCTGTATCCTGTAGTTCAGGTGTCTAAAGTAAAATAGGCCTGGCCTTGAGCTTGTCTATCTCTTTTACCCGAGCAGGGAAAGCCAGCTAAGTGTGCTAAAAGACTCAAGAGATGAGACAATGCTCAGAATGCGCTGCCATTAGAGAACAGGTTCTTGAAATTGAGGCCTCCTCACATAAGGGGCCCAGTGTGGTGTAGTGGTGAGAGATTATTGGACTGGGAGATCCGGGTTCTAGTCCCCACTCGGCCATGGAAGCTCACTGGGTGACTCTGGGCCAGTCACAGACTCTCAGCCCAACCCACCTCACAGGGTTGTTGTTGTGAGGATAAAATGGAGAGGTTTAGGATAATGTAAGCCACCTTGGTTCCTTGCAAGAGGAAAGGAGGTGGGATATAAATAAATAAGACACTTTGTGCAGACACTGAGCCCAGCACCAGGCTGAGCTTGGCCATCTGACAAATAGGTGCTGGGCTTTAAGGCCTGCTCTAATAAGAAATACACTCTGGATATGCTCAGGCCATTTTAGCAGCTTTAGCTCTAGGATGAGTTCCCTCGCCTAAGCTCTGTGAACATACCTAGACTCTGCCCATGGTCAGAGGCTCTCTGAGCCCTAGCATTTGAGAGGAGAAAAACGAACCGGGCGCACGGGCTAACCACTGGGCGGGGAGAGGAGATGCACTGTGTCCTTGCTAGGAAGCCTCACAGTACCACGTTGAATCCTAGTATTTGAAAAAAACAGGGCCCGGGACTAAAACTGGCGGGCAGCGGAAGCACCTTCCCCTTTTCTTTCCCCTCCACCCCGTGCAGCCTGATCCTATGCATGTTTCCTCCGCAGCAAGTCCCCACCTCCCTTTCCGCGGGGCTCCCTCTTCCCCAGTTCACGCGCGCAGCGCCAGCCCGCTTGCAGTTCGGTTGCTGCAGCTTGGCCAAGTGGACCCCCTTTTTTGCGCATCTCGCCTGCTTGTTGGCAGGAGGGGGCGAGCCCAGCTTGGCTAGGCGGCGGGAAAGGTCGCTTCTTTGGCGCGGCTGCTGTGTGATTTAGGAGTAGCGGCGGCGGCGGCGGCAGCACCGGCTCGTTGGAAGCACACAGCCGGTCCCCCGCAGCAGCGGCGGAGTGAGCGCGCCCACGTGATTCCGGTGGCGGCTTCTGACAGCGTCTCTCCAAAGAGCCGCACACCAGAAGGCAACGTCCAGAGAGCCCCGCTGCTCCGCTCCGCTCCCCAGCCAGTCTCCTCACGCATCGTCTTCCTCGCTCGCGTGCGCCTTGTGAGTCAAACCGGCAGCCCTCGCAGCAAAGAGTTTTGCCGAGGCTGCCCGCCCCGTGCCGAGCCGAGCCGAGCCGCGCGCCGCCTTCCTCCCCAAGCGCTCGAGCGTCTCTCTGCGCACCCGGGGAGCGAGAGGGAGGCATGGCTGGCTGCGGACTCTCCGAAGATGCCGCCTTCTCCATCTCCGCCGCCGCCGCCGCCTCCTGCTCCTCCTTCTGCAACCTCGCCGCCTCCTGGGAAGCCCCTTTCAGCCACCAGGTAAAAAAAGAAAAAAGGCGCTCTCCTACCGAGGAGGGAAAAGAGGCACGAAATTAAAACAAATGTCACTGTTGTGTCTCGATTCGACGCCTGTTGGTATTGCGCTCTGGGCAAGGCAAGGCAAGGCTAACCTACGGTGGCTTTCTTGGGTGGGGTGTTTTATGTGTGTTTCAAAGGGCACGTCTCACCACGCTTGAGACAACGAGAGAGAGAGAGATACACACACACACACACACACACACACACACGTACGTTCCTTTTCTCTTAAAAAAAGGGGTGTGTGTGAAGAACTCCAAACACCTTTTCCTGAAATAATTGAGCTGAGGGAACGAGGTAAATGCGTGTTACCCAGAAACAACTCCAGAGCACAGCAAGCCAACTCAAGCAGAACCTTTCTCAAGTCTCTTTGGTTGAGCCCTTTCCCTTCCTCCTGTGAGGCAGAATAGAGTTTAGCTGAGGTGAATTTGCTGCTACAGAGGACCAAGGTTGCTTAATACTTTCTGCCCTCAGGCTCTTTCCTCAAAGGAGAAATATGCCAGACCCTTCAGCCCCTCACCCAATTTCTCTCAGAATTTTCCTGCTGCAAAACAGTTTTACAGTTTTTAAACAGTTGCAACTGGCTTTCTCATGCAACCCCCTAAGATGAAAGAAGATAAACCTCCATATGGAAACCCCACTGGACTCCACTTAGATGTAAAAAGAAGAAAGCACCATTCAGGTTTTCTTCCTGCCTCCTTTCCCTATCCCCATGCCTTATACTTAACTTTGATGACTGTGCAATGCAGAGCTTGCATCCAAAGTACAACAAAAACCCTTCCCACTTCCTTCTGTTGTTCGTTTTCTCTCTTTCATTTGCTAAAGTCTGATAGGAGAGGGCTTTTTTAAATGATTGGAAAGATAGAAAGGATAATAATACAGTTTCATGGAGTGGGGGAATTGTTAAAAGAGCGATTTTGCGAGCTTCCCAAATGTCTCTTGAATTAAATAGCATCTGTAGTAGGCTTTTGCTGCCCCCGCTGCTTGTTTGGTGAAAGTCTACAGGCAACCAGTCATTTAAGAAACTATTGTGCAAAGAGCTTGGTTTTTGGGGCTGTGGAGCTTTGTCTCTGAAATGGAAAAAGTTGACTTGTTAGAATAACTGGCTTCTAAAGAAAGTGAAATGCTCCAGCAGGAAGGGGTAGGCAAAACAGTAGCAGAAGAGAGAAGAGGGACTGGCAATACCTCTTGCCCCTTTTTTCTCCCTAGCTACGGGGGGGGGGGGCAGAATCTCCTTGGCAATGTGCCTGTCTGTCAGGTGGTGGATAATTGCGGGGGGGGGGTGACCAGGGAGGCTCATGTACTCTGCCCTCCCTTCCCTCTCTACTGGGGGCATTGCGTTGCTGAGTTCATGGAAAAACAGTGCAGCTCACAGCCCTGGTTTCCAGGAAACTAAACTCCCCCAAACTAGCAGTTGCCAGTTTAAGGTTACACCTCACAGCGCAAGATCAAGACACTGCATATTTCTCTCTCTCTCTCTCTCTCTCTCTGCCTCCAGGAGTTGTTGATACAGAATGCTCCTTCTTCAGCAGACAGTCTGAGAGCTCATCAGACGTTAAGGGAAAGAGAGAGAAGGAAAGGGAGCTCAGGGGCACAGAGTATTATTATTGATGGGGGCTTTTGGAGCCCTGACAACTGTGTTGTGTTTCACCTTAAGCAGCGGAATAAGTATTGAACTCTTTAGTGTGTCTCTGGGTGGGAGGAAATATTTACCAGCACCTGATGAAGAAAGCACCTGGTGTCAGGTCATGGTGATGGATGACTTTGCAAGTCCAGACTGGGCAGTGAGGAAGGGTTTCTAGTTAGAGATGAGGACTGCTATTGCTGATGCCAGCTAGGTATTTTATCTTCTCTTTCCACTGACCCTAACATTAAAACAAAAGACTTTCAATATACATTGAAATATAGTGTATTTCATAAAGTTAGCTTTAGCAAACACTGATACAACATGAAAAAGAGCAGGACAGTATAGTCATTCACTGTGAACATGGGGGAAATCTATACCACAGGCAACACTGTTGTACAGGGTTTTCTTTCTTTTGCTTTCCCATTTCTACCCCATTGAAAGCTTAGGTTCAAAATTGGCATTCTTTACCAGCCGAGGATAAGTGGGCATCATCTCGTAACATCGTAATGGTCTCTGTCTCATTGGCATTACTATTCAATTCTTATGTGTAATGCAGTATGATATGTTGAACATATGTATGCATATCTCTGCAGCAACTTTGTGTGATTTATGAAGGATTTATTAGTGATTTGTTCAAGCAGACAATTTCATTAAGCTTCTTATAAAGAGGGGGCTGGTAGGTAAATTATTCAACCTGACAGTACCAGTTCCTCTCATTTATAATGGTCTCACTAAATAGTTTTAAACTTGCAAAAATGTACAAATGTCAAATGTTAAGCCTTTCAAAAGTCCTTTCAATCTTTTTTAAGTAAAAGAATTGTGTTGAAAAGTAGGAAAAATACTGATAAATCTGTTGTTGCTCACTTCATCGTATGCCTGACTAATCTTGAATTTTAGTTCAGTTGAGAATTAGAGAGATAATTTGGGAAAGTTATATGTTTTTATTAGGCCTATAAACTCTTGAAATGTAGTATACAAACTTTATTGAAGTATGCATAATGCAAAAAGTTGATGGTAGATAGGGAATAGGAGAATTAATCATTATTATTGACACAAGAACAGATGGGTATATTGGTTTTCTTTTTCACAAACTATAATATATTTATTTTATACAAAAATAAAATAATTTTTATACACACTCCTTTCCCTCCAGAAAGGAGTTGTTCAGAGCAGCTTACAAATGTAAAAACAGATGTTAAGGGCACAATCCTATGCATGTTTAGACAGAAAAAAGTCCTACAATTCCCAGCATTCCCCAGCAAGCTGGCTGGAGAATGCTGGGAGTTGTAGGGCTTTTTTCTGTCTAAACATGCATAGGATTGTGCCTAAGGTAACAGTAATGTATCATTAAAGCACAACTACCAGACTAAAAGCACCACCAAAGGACAAAAACAAGAAAGAGCCAAGTTAACAATCAATAAATTAAATTAAGTAACAGCGGAAACACATATTTCTTTAAAGAGAAATGTCTTCTGTTGCTGGTGGAATACAAATAAAGAGGATGATAACCCAGCTAACCCCTTGATGGAGGTAGTTCCACATATAGGGTGCCACCACTGGGAAAGCCTCCTTATGTGTTGCCACCAACCATGCCTTGGAAGGCTATGGTGCAACAAGAAAGGTGTAACAGCTGATCTTAAAGGACAGCAGATTCACATGGACAGAGAGTCAAGTAACCTGTCTCAAGCCATTTAAGGCTTTAAAAGTAACAACCAGTTGCTTGAACTGCACTCGGAAACAAGCTGGAAGCCAGTGCAGCTGATAATGGATCATATGATCTCAGCACTTTGCCCTGTCAGAATTTGAGTGGTACTGTGGCAACATTTTGCATTAGTTGAAGTTTCCAAGTGGTTTTCAAGGACAGCACTGTGTAGAGTGTGTTACAGTAGAGGAGACCAGTCAAAATGTAACTAATGCATCTATAAATATGCTACATTTGTGAATGTAAGTATATTTGTTCTAGTTCCCTCTGTTCCTGTTCTTCCAGTAGAAAATATTAGTTGGAAATTCACTACCAATTTGCAATCTGGAACTAACTACAAAAGTGCATAGTTACATTTTTTTACTGGTAATGTTTTAGCATAGTAATCTAACCAAAGCCTAAAATTGAGACATGGTTGCGTTATTTTATTTTTGCTTGAAGTTATGTCAAAAAGGATACAAACTGACCTGGTTTGCACATCATAGCTACCATGGTTTGTTTAAACCATGGGTAGTTGTGAATGAGCAGGAGCGAGAGTGAGTATGCTGGCCCCTGTCTGCTTGCTTGCTCCCATGGTTTGTTTTTCGGTTACAACTCTGGGTTGTCTCTCCCCCACCATCCCACAATTCCAGGTTTGGATGTCATGCTAAACAACCCAGGCATGGAGCAACCCTAGGTTGTTCAGCAGAGCTGGTGTGGGTCGGAGCTAGCATGCTCACTCAGTCCTGCTTGTTCACGAATACCCAGGGTTTAAAACAGCCTTTCTCAATCTGGTGTCCTCCAAATGTGTTGGACTACAACTTCCAGCATACCCCAGCCAACTGGATGGAGCATGCTAGGAGTTGTAGTCCAACATATCTGGTGGGCATCAGGTTAGGGAAGGCTGGTTTCAACAAACCATGGGTAGCCTTGACATGTGACCTGGCACATTGCCTTCTCTCTAAATATAGCAACAACGTTTATCCAGATAAAATCAGTTATATGTAGCAGTACAATTCAGTTTAGGGAAGGAAATCTTCAAAGTTCAATATACCACAAAATGCCTTATAAAGGACAGGCAAGCTCTAGTAGGGGAAAATAGCTTTTTGTTCTAGGATCAATATGATGCACTCTGTGAACATCTAATACCGTATAAAAGCATCCTTTTTAAATATCAATAGAAGTTCAGCCAGGACTTGCTAAATCTGTTCCTGGCATAGCAGGATATATATTGTAATAAAACTGTAAACCAACAAAACAACATTTGCATAATATAAACACCCAAAAGGAGGAGGAGGAATCTTGTATACTTTCCATTTGACCCTGCAACTTTGAAATCAGAACATCAGTATCGACTCAGTCAAATATTACCATACTGGTTTTAACTTCTTTCTTTCATTTCCTTGGCATGAAACATTTCTCTGTGTTTCTGCACCAGATATATGGAATGACTTGCTGGGGGTGTTCTTCAATGAAAATATTCTTCATAGTGTGCCTAAACTGTCCCAGAAGAGCTTTACTTGAGAAATTGCATTGGAAATAAAAGAACTAAGCTAACTGTTTTAATGCAGGGAGCCTTGGATCTTAATTTTGAACAATCTTATGGTTGAACTTAGTTGGGGCCCAAAGTACTATTTTGGGTGTGCCCAGAAACTTGTGATTACTCAGTAAGATCTTTCACTACTCACCCCCTTGAACAGAAGCCCTGCCCCATGTCATATCACAAAATGGTTCTGAAACTCCTATTTTCAAATGCTATTTGCCATGCAGCATGTGGATTTCAGAAACACACGTTCAAAACCACTTTAGGCTTGGTTGTGTGGTTCTTTGGAAACATGGTTGTTACCTTTAATAAAGGAGAGGTCTTGCTTAGGGCTTCACAGGATATAGTTACAAGGTATGTGGAACAAGACCCGTTCTATTACAGCCCCTTCCTGTGAAATCCACTTCCTTTTGAGATATGCATGAGACTGAGTGCATGTGTTTATAACTTGAGTGGTGAACCTGTTGGGAAAGTGCATTCTTATATGTACAACCTTCTCTTTGAGATCAATCTCTGCAGAAGCTGAGCATGGACAGCATTGATTGGCTGACTCCTGTGAGCCCAAGTGTCCCTAGGGCACTTGCTCCACACCCCTCGTGGACCATTTTTAACAATAGTGCAGATAATGTGCCAAATAAATGTCCAAGTAACTAAACTTTCATCATGTGCTTTAGGAAGCAATAAATCAATAAATAAAAGAGGGGGACCAGTCCACCTGTAGAATGATAGGATATCTCTGTACATAGCCTAAGTAAATCACTACTGATGTTTAGGGAATGTTGTAAATTGTTCTTGCTTAGATGTGCATTGGAAATTATCCAATGGACTGGTTTCAGTGTAATTGCATTACTTTTTAGTTATTCTGAATATAATTTTATTTTCTGGATTATTCTAGTTTATTGTAAGCTGCCTGGGGTTTTATAAAATGGGTAGGGGGAGACATCTTAAATAAAATATTTTTTTAAACAACAGTTGGAGTGTTATTCCCCCCCCAAAAAAAAACATGGGTGGTTGAATGCCTATCAATCTAGGAGCAAAATGGTACCATCAAAGATAAGAGTGATTTCTACAGGCTTGGAGGCTCCCGAGGTATGTAGGAGTATATACATTTGTAAATTTAAGAGAGATTTTAACTCTACCCAATCAAAAGAGTCTGTCAAGTACCTGTGAGTTTCCAGGATCTGTGGAATCTGGAATGTTGAAGGGTGGATGGGTGGAGGGGCCAGGGGAGACAGAAGCAAATGGGGATAAACTGTCTAGCTTAAGCCGCTAACAGCTTATAGCAGAGAGCAGCCCAAGACATTTTGTTGTCTGAGGCAAAGGACAACATACCGTGTGCACATATGCATGCACACTCATTCATCCCATGTCAGAAGCCAACCACACTGGCTCTTAAACTAGCAATAGGACAGTGCCCTCCCATGCACCTGAGGGCAGCAGGTTGTCTTAGGGGCACAGGGCAGGCATACAAACCTCTGTCCTCCAGCACCTTACTATTGCTTCCCACGCCCCAGTATATGCTGCCTGAGACAGTTGCTTCAGTCTGACTAATGTTTGGGCCAGTCCTGCCAGGGATTGAACTTGGGACCTTTTTGAATGCAAAACATGTACTCTACAACTGAGGTACAGCCTTTCCTCATCTACGTAGTTCAAATACATTAGGATGTTTTTCTTTGGGTATGGAAGATAGCATAGATAAACAAACAAACAAACAAAAACTTGGACTACTTTACTTTCAGTGTAAACGTTCTGTGTGTGTTGTGTAATCCTTACTGCTGGTTTAATAGATATTAAAATTCAGTTCTAATAATCATCTTGAGTCAAGAAGGAAGTTGTCCAAACTTCTCCTCAAGGTGCATCTAACAGCAAGTTTACATAACCATTGTACATTATTGGCTACCTAAGTTCAGGTATGAACATCTTTTAAATGTGCATCCTTTTTGGATTGGAACCCCAAAAGTGCTTTTGCTTTCTTCCTCCTTCAGGATTGGCATATCTTTTTATTATGCTGCATAATAATACTCTGTCACTAGGTGTCACTATAGTGATATTTGCACAGCAAGCAGCACTACAGCAGAATTTAGAGGCAACACAAAGCATCAGCATCTAGAGTAGTGCTGTGCTAAGTCCTGCCCCTTATTTTTGGGAATATTTTCTCTCTCTTCGAAAGAGGCATTGTTTTTTCTGCCTCTTTCACAGGGAAGGGGAGAATTTCAGAGCATTTTCTCCTTGGGGACGGGGACAGGGTTTCCACATGCCTTTTTAAGCTTGGGAGGTGGGTGAAGGATCTTTCTATTTTTATTATTTTCTTTTACTTGAAAAGCACCTCCAGCATGAGACTCTTTACAGAGAGGCTTCTCCAGCCCAGCAGCACTTCTTGAACTCCCATGGGACCGCATGACCTCTCCCTCTCCACTGGGCATTCAGGAAGAACTCCCAGGTTGCAGAAGCTTCTTTTCAAAGAGTGTCTTTGCAAAGAACAAATGGGACTTTTGGAGCCTTAGAAAAAATGCTTATCTTGCTTGCTCTGTGTTGCTCCAAGGAAGAGCAGAATTTTTCTAATGCTCTAAAATCCCTGATTGCTTATGCTTTGTAAAGAAGCTTCTGCATGCCCAGAGCCTTTCCTGAATGCCTATTGGAGAGGGCGAGGTTACGTAGTCTCCTGGGAGTTCAGAAATGACTGCTGGGCTGGAGAAGAGTCCTGGGCCCCTGCAAGTGCAGGGGATATCTCTCTCTTGGCCACCGCCTACTCTTAAAAAGGTACACTGAAATCCTGTCCTCCTCACCAAGGAGAAAGTTATTCGAAATTCTCACCTCTCCCAGCCTCTTTCGCTAGAGTATTCATCCCCCCACACCCCCAAAATGCTGAAAATGGAAGAATCAAACTTTTTGGCACAGCATTAATCTAGAGCAAAGATAAATATATTGAAAATAGCCACTTGCTCTCTCTGGTAATGGGTGGGTGGGGCAATGTATTTAGATCTGTGGGACCAGTGCTCATGCCTATCTTCTTCCAAAGAAAATAGAACAAATAAGGTACACGTCCACACGTGTTAAAGGTGTCAGGGGTGTTTCTGAGCACAGGGAGTGGGATAGCAGTTCAGATTCTGAAGGAGAACCATCAGACATGGGGGAGGTGCTTTCCCAGGCTAGTCCAGATATGAGTAGGCCTGCTTCTCAGGTTACAAACATCCAGATGGCTGAGCACAAGGGTCCCTCCTCACCCCCCCTGGGAGAGGCAGCAAACAGGAGGAGGCGGGGTTTGGGGAGAATGACCTAATAGGTGCCAGACGCAGGCGCAGAGCAAGGAGAGAGAAGGCAGGGGCAGAACTTAGAACTTAGACCCGATTGGCCTTGTGTGAAAAGCTGCTCTTAGAGGCCTCAAGACAAGAGAGGGATCTCCCCCTCTTAAGTTAGGCTAGCGAGACCGCCTCCCTCTTCAAACGGCGTGCAACTCCCGTAAATTCCATTTGAATCCCCTGAAGGCATTCCTTTGTAGATGGAGAGTCTCTGAGAATTTGGATCTGTAAGACCCTGTGAAGTAATGGATTAAAAGCTGTAGACTGAAGCCTCTCGTCTGTGTATGTTTGGGCGTTGAAGTAAAGTGGGGGCTAAGGGAATCCTGACAAAAGGTGTCTTTAAAATGCCAAAAGCTTGAGGAAAAATGAGAATTGTTCCATTTCTGGATAATGCTTGGCAGTCCATATTAGGAAAGAGTGAAGTATCCTTCAAATACTGCATTGGTACAGAGAAAGAGAAGTATACCAAATTAAAGTACATAATGAGGGTTCTAGAAGATGTTGTGCCTACGCTATGGTCTTTTTGTGATCCATTTCACACTTAAAGAACCAGTAATTTATATATTCAGTCAGTGAGTCAACCTGCTGTTTTTGATGAGTTATTGAATCTCAGATGTTTCTTCTTAAGGGGAATGTAAGATGGAGGGAACAATCCTATGGCTGCTAGACAGTGACTAGACGGCCATAGGATATCGTGTTATCTGGGAACTGACCTCGGAGCCCACGCTCTGAGGTTGGTTCCTGGAGAACCGACCTCCCCCCACTTCCTCAGAGGCAGCATGGAACAGCCCCGTCCTCCGCATTCGCAAGAGGAGTGTGGAGTGGCCGAAAAGGGGCGTGGCTGGGGGCGTTCCTGGGTGGAGAGGGCGGAAGTGCCTGTACGACATATCCGATGTGTCATATAGCAGCCTCCTCCCCCACTCCACCCTCCCGTGGCTAGACAGCTGCAATCGGCTGCACTTTGCTCCTGTAACTTAGGAAACCAGGCTTTGCTTACATTTGGGGGGGCATTCTCTTGAGGGCTCCACGTGTGGAGGCTGTTTGGCCTGTGCATGCTGTCCCCACACCCTACCCCACTGTTGACTCAGTCCCTGATCTGTGATAAAGCAGGGTCTCCAGTTACATAGAAAGTTCTACTTGTGTTTGGCTGAACACAGGTAGAACTCCTCTCCAGACCAAAAATGCAGGGCAGGAGAAGCGCGGAGGGAGCAATCCCCTCTGTGCTTCTCCTGCCCTGCTTTGGATAGGCGGTTGCCTCCGAGTTTGGAGGCAGCCGCCTATCTGGATAGGATTGCGCCCTAAATCCTCCATGAATTTGTCTAATATTCTTTTAAATCCACCTATGCTAGTGGCTGTCACAACACATTGTGGCAACACATTCCATAGTTAACTATTTGCTATTTGAGGTCTCATAATTCAGCATCACTAGATGACCTTGGGTTCTAGCATTACGTGAGAAGGAGAAAAGCTTCTCTCTAGGTATAATTTTATACACCTCTATTGTTGGCTTTTTTCTAAACTATAACGATCCCCTCCGTGCTCCTCCTGCCCTGCTTTGCATAGGCGGTCGCCCCCGAGTTCGGAGGTGGCCGCCTATCTGGATAGGGTTGTGCCCTTAAGGACCCATAAGGTTCCGTTACACTATTCTTTTGAACCTACTTGCCCCTGGTCCCAGACACATGGAAGTAAGTACTGCTGGCCAAGTTTGCACGTCTTGGTTAGTCTCAATTTCACTTGGAAAGCTTCAGGAAATGTTCAGGAAAGGATTAAAATTGGTTAAGTTGGGCCATCTTAAAACTTGATTGTCCACCACGTCACCTGCAATTTGGAAACACGCACATAGTCTCCGTAACCCTGACAATTTTTAACAGTTAGCAACAAAATATAATATACACTAAAAGTTGCCGGTCAAGTTTTCTCATGTTGCCTTACCTGTGCTTTTTCTGATTATATTAATATAAATATGTAATATTTATTACATATTATACTTGATATAAATCTGTAGAACTTAGAAGTGGATTGAAACTATAACTTGTACTCCATAGTATAGTGAAGTAATCATGCCACTTTTGTATATATTTGGCATACTATCAAATATTCGTTTTGAGTTTAAGCTTTTTTAGATCTTGATGGACAATTCCATTTTTACTCTACTGAAAAGAGTTGTATGCTATCTACTGTTTTCTATCACAGGCACTGCTTTTCAGTTCTAAATGTGTCATTTTAAATTAGGGCAGGGGGGACCTGTGGCCCTCCAGCTGTTGTTGGACTCCAGTTCCCATCAGCACCACCCAGTATGGCCGATGGTCAGGGATAATGAGAGTTATAGTCTAACATCTCTGCAGTGGCCCCGCATCTTTGGAACAAGCTACCATCAGAGGTCCGCCATGCTCCATCACTGCAGACTTTTTAGAAGGCCTTGAAAACATATTATTTTACCTTGGCCTTCTCTTGATATGACTGCTGTTGTTGCTGTTACTGCTGTTAACATTGATGCTGGTTTTATTGTTGGCTTTTATTGTTGCTTTTATGTTTTTATCACTTTTAATATTTTAACTGTTTTTATGTATTTTATTGCTGCAAGCTGCTTTGGGAGGGCTTCTGCCCTGAAAGGCAGCCAAGAAATATTTTAAACAAATAAATAAATAAAATCTGGAAGGCAGCAGGTTGCCCATCCCTGCCTCATGACTTTGACTTTCCCTCCTTAATCTTTTTTTTTTTTTTTGTAGTTAGAAAAAAGATGGAAGGAAGCAGTGGGAAAACCTAGGAGGGCTAGAAATGGAAGCTGATGTTGACTTATGCTGCTGCCCAGGGGGCTATCTTCACAAGCGATTTGGTGCGAAGTTAGAGCAGTCTGAGGTCCTTTGTAACAGATGATGTCACCAATCTGCTGCCAACCAGCCACTTCCCTCTTGAAAAGCTGCATTTTCTGAAACTCCTTTTATTCTGACTTTTTTTTTTTTTACTGAAAGTGGCTCCCTGACGGTTTTGCCACAGCGTGCCATGTCCCCCCCCCCTTAAATCCTGGGTGTGCCTCTGTGACCTGGAAGTGACGTGGTCAAGGGGATGGGGCAACCCATTCCCCCTTGTTTCCCTAACTGAAGCAGTTTTTCATCTTGAGAAAATCCCCAGGAGTGCAGCAGCGACCCCTCACATTACTGCAGTAGTGGGGAAACTCATTCACCTTAGCTAGCCTGCTTATATCCCCCCTTCTGTGCATGTTTACTCAGAAGTAAGAAATAAATCTCACTCCCATACAGTGAGTCTTTAACATTTCTCTATGCAGTCAGAGCCATGGGTCTCATCTACCAACTTCTTACAGCTTCGCCAGGGTATTTTGCTAAAGCGGTAAAGGGTTAAAAGCTAACTTTAGTAACTTTCCCTAACGTGCTATTTTGCTTCTCCGATGCGCTCTTAAATTGCTATTTTGATGCTATGCTTCTTTGATGTTCTATAGTTTCTCTGATCTAAAGTCGTTTCTCTGTTGTTATGTTATGTTCTTCTCCAATTTATCGCAGTAATGATCTTTCAGGTTTACAGGAGCTTCTCATTGGGAGCAGGGAGAAGGAGAAAGGGAGAAGGGGGGGATTGGAAGCAACTCCACAGCAGAGTACTGGAGTGGGACAAAATTGGGCGGGCTGAGCTGTTCTCAGGGGGACCTTCAAATGCTGGACTCCAGAATTGGGGATTTTGGCTCCTCAAGGCAAAAGCATGCACATTGGGGAAAAGGGGAGGGGAGATAATGTCGTAGCAGGGGCAGCCTTCGGAATTGTGAATTAGCTGCTCTCCATTCATAATAGCGTAGTAGCGGGGGGGGGGGAGCCTGGGATGGGAAACAAACCTTTCCCATTGGTTGAACAGCCCTGGCCAGATTGATAACATTCAGTTCCACTCCCCCCACCCCACCCAGAAGTATGTTCCTTTCAAGTGCTGTGTGACCATGAAAACCGGATTTTAAAGGTATGCTGCACTCAGCTTATCTTGCTTTGTGTGTCCCTGACGGATCAAAGCTGATTCCATGAAAATCCAGATAATACTCCAACATGCTTCTCATTCCGTTGTCGTGAAGATCCTCCCCTGGTGTCCTCTTTTGTACTGGACTGCCCAGTATTTTAAGGGCTGCTTGGGAATGCATCTGGGTTTTATGTGCCTGGTACCAAACGAAAAGGATGAGATGAGGTGTCTGGATGATTTTTCTGTCTGTCTTCAAATGTAATAAAGCCAGCCAAAGGCAAGGCTCTACAGCAGCTGAGATGAGCTAACTGCCGCGCGACAGACATAGAAAGTTCAAACATCTCTGAATAGGGAGAGAAGGGAAATGACGTTGCTTGCATTTCCTTTACAAATGGCTGCCCCTATGGGCAGGCTGTGGGGCAGCTTTTCTTTTCCCATATAATAATCCCTGTAAAGAAAAAGGAAACATAATTTCTCTTCGATTACTACCCAGAAGCATTTGGAGTTTCAATTTGCACCATGCAACAGGGAGCTCAGCTCAGTTGCTGCAGCGCTTTGCCTTTGGCTGGCTTTATTACGTTTAAAAAAAAAGACACATTGGCTGGCCAATCGTGTCCTCATTTTATGGTAAAGATTGCACTACCACCAGAAGGGAATTGCAATGCAATTCCTATTTATCATTAATTTAATTTGATTTAGGAAGATAGTTATATGAATGATTGAACTAAATGGGGATAATTTATTGAAGGGAAATTGATTTTGGAGCAGGATCTGGATCATCTGGAAGTAGATTAATTGAATAAGAACTGATTTGGGTGACCTGGGGTGGGGTGCAAATTAATTTAAGAACTTGGGGATGTGTGATCTGGATGGGAAATTAATTGGTCTGTTTTCTGGGAAATTTAATTGCTAGTAATTATTTCTGAATTTGCATATATACATATAAATTAGCATATGCAAATTCTTTGTAGATTGGTACCATCTTTTGTCTTCATTTTCAGTGGTGCATGCCCTCTTTTTTTTGGCAATGTGTAACTGGCCACTCTAGATATTGTATGGATACCCCCCCCTTAAAATTCCATGAGGCAGAGAGATTGCATAATAAAAGCCTTGTCTGGAAGCACCCTTGGTCTCCTGGAAGCAGTTTTTACTCAGGTGAGTGGTTACTTTGGTCTGATTCTAAAACTAGTATGACTCTAAAACAAAGTTGCACAGGTATCAAAACCTTTATAGAAAGATAATTTTAGTCTTCTGCCCAGCTATGTAGGAATATTGTCATTTCTGTTAAGTGTTGTGACATTCTGCATAGGAACAGGTTGTGTTTAGTAAAGCATTCACTCCTCTTTGCAAACAGATCCACAGAAGTTTTACTAGCCTGCATACTTATCTGAGTTGGTTTTATGTAGCAAATCTACAGCATGAAAAGAAGCAAACAAGCACATACAACTCTTTCAGTTTACAAAAGCTTCTATGCCTAGTAGCTTGGAGGTGATTCTAACTTGCCTCAGGCAAGTGGCTATTTAGAACCCTGCATTCATTGTTTGCTTTAATAAAACTTTCCACAGTTTAGCTTAGGGTATTAGTATAGAAAACGTATTCATGCCCCAGAGGAAACAATGAAAAGGTGGTGTAGTACAAGAATATGATGTCAATCCATAAACATTCCAGTTACTAAATTAAAAAGTAATTTTAATTTATTTTAAACTTTAATTTACTTTTACCCTCCCCATCAGTGTATGAGCATATCTTTGTGTACTTAACTAGATATTTAAAGTTGAAATACAGTGGTCTAAAAATATATTTATTTTTTTTAGAGGCTAAAGAAGCTGGCATTCAAAATGCAAGAGAAGGAAGAAAAGTTAGTAGTTAAGAGAAGAGGGCAAAGAATTCTTAGCTGGTCACATGGTTAGGTGGGTTAGCAGAAATGTAAAAGTGCAGGGTTTGCATTGCAATGAGAATGGGGTCATCCACCCTTTGTACTCATCATCAGAGAAGCAGAACCTTCTTCCAGTGTGACCATAGGAAATCAATGAGTAGACATTGCTAGTGTAGAGATAAATGTGTACTGCTGAAAGGTATTAAATATAAAAGGGCATCAGTAGAATGATTTACTACATTGTGGCAGACAAAACTCTTTCCTCCTTCCAATGCCCCTGTATTGATGTTTATCAATTTATATCAAAGACATGGGAAGATCCTCATGAAAATAAAACCTGTATGTAATACAGTAATAGCTTCAATTAACACAGGTTCTGATTTGGGGTGTTGCATTTCTTCCAAGTCTTTGCTGAAGTGTGATCTTCAGTTTTGAAACTTTTATTATAAAATGGCTGAGGGTGGAAAAAAAGTTACTGGCACAGTTTGTTTATTTATTTATTTATTTATTTATTATTAAATGTATTAATCGCCCATCTGGCTGGTCACCCAGCCACTCTGGGCGATGTACAACATACAATAAAACAGTTTAAAACAATAAAATTCTACAATAAAAACATTTCCTAAAATACCCTAACCCACCCCAAATGCCTGCCTGAACAACCACGTTTTTAATGCACGACGGAAGCTCATTAAAGAGGGGGCATGACGGAGTTCCCTAGGGAGGGAGTTCCACAGAGTGGGGGCCACCACAGAAAAGGCCCTCTCCCTCGTCCCCACCAGTCTAGCTGTCCTGGCTGATGGGACAGAGAGAAGGCCATCCGAGGCTGATCTTGTTAAGTGGCCTGTCTGGTGTTGCTGGAGGCGCTCCTTAAGATAGGCTGGGCCGGAACCATGTAGGGTTTTAAAGGTCAAAACCAAGACCTTGAATTTGGCCCGGAAAACAACTGGTAACCAGTGCAACTCCTTCAGCACTGGAAAGATGTGATCTCGCCGGCGGCTGCCTTAAATCAGGCGAGCCGCCGCGTTCTGTACCAGCTGCAGTTTCCAAACTGTCTTCAAGGGTAACCCCATGTAGAGCGCATTACAGTAGCCTAAACAAGAGGAGACCAGGGCATGTACTACCGATGGGAGCAGATGGTCGGGAAGGAAGGGGCGCAGCCGCCATATCAGATGGAGTTGATACAGCGCTGTCCGGCTCACAGCTGACACCTGAGCCTCCATGGACAGCTGGGAGTCTAAAATGACCCCCAGGCTGCGGACCTGGTCTTTCAAGGGTAGCCGTACCCCATTCAACACCAAGTCAACATCCCCTAGCCTCCTCTTGTCTCCCACCAGAAGTACCTCGGTCTTCTCAGGGTTCAGGTTCAGCTTATTCCTCCCCATCCAGCCACTCACCGTCTCCAGACATTTGGACAGGGATTCTATGTCCAACCTTGGTGAAGATTTGAATGAGAGGTAGAGCTGCGTGTCATCCCCATATTGATGACACTGCACCCCAAACCTCCTGATGATAGCCCCCAGCGGCTTCACATAGATGTTAAATAGCATCGGGGAGAGGATGGAACCCTGTGGCACCCCACAAATAAGTGGCCACGGGTCCGAAACCTCCTCTCCCAGTGCTACTCTCTGATACCTGCCAGAGAGGAAGGACCGGAACCACCGCAATACAGTGTCTCCAATGCCCAACCCCTCCAGGCGGTCCAGGAGGATACTGTGGTCAACGGTATCAAAAGCCGCTGAGAGGTCGAGGAGAACAAGGAAGGAGCATTCACCCCTATCCAGAGCCCTCCTCATATCATCGACCAAGGCCGTTTCTGTCCCATGCCCAAGCCTGAAGCCTGAC
This sequence comes from Heloderma suspectum, assembly GCF_057233095.1. Taxonomy (NCBI): domain Eukaryota; kingdom Metazoa; phylum Chordata; class Lepidosauria; order Squamata; family Helodermatidae; genus Heloderma; species Heloderma suspectum. The sequence continues at coordinate 112,217,877 of NC_139462.1, forward strand.
TGAAATGGGTCTAGATAATCAGTTTCTTCCAATTGTGCCTTCAATTGCACCGCCTCCACCCGCTCAATCACCTTGCCCAAAAATGGCAGATTTGAGACTGGGCGAAAGTTGTTCAGAACTTGAGGATCCAAGGAGGGCTTCTTTAAGAGCGGTCTTATCACTGCCTCCTTGAGGGCTGATGGCATCACTCCCTCCTCAAGGGAGGCGTTCACCACCGCCTTGATCCCCTCACCCAGTCTCTCTCTGCAGCCCATAATGAGCCAAGATGGGCAGGGATCAAGTAAGCAGGTGGTCGGCCGTACAGATGAAAGCACCTTGTCCACTTCATCAGGAGGAAGAAGCTGGAACCAATCCTGCAAAACCGGTGGTGGTGGTGGTGGTGGTGGTGGTGGTGGTGGCGGCGGCGTTAGTGGTGGTGGTGGTGGCGGTGGTGGCGGTGGTGGTGGCAGCAGCAGCAGGCACGCCTCTTCCCCGGTGGTGGTGGCTTCTCCTGCAGGCCCTGGCTCTCCCTGGCCACCTCAGCCAGCCAGCTTATGTAGCCCCTCCAGGGAGGGGCAGGTAGAGCAGCACAGCTGGCTCGGTACCTGGGGGCCTGATCCTGCAGGCACTGGCAGTCTGCCAGGCAGAAGTCTACAGGGAAGGCCTGGTGGTGGTGGTGGTGGTGGTGGCAGCAGCAGCAGGCCCGGCAGCAGCAGGCATGCCTGTTCTCCGGTGGTGGTGGTGGTGGCTTCTCCTGCAGGCCCTGGCTCTCCCAGGCCACCTCAGCCAGCCAGCTTATGTAGCCCCTCCAGGGAGGGGCAGGTAGAGCAGCACAGCTGGCTCGGTACCTGGGGGCCTGATCCTGCAGGCACTGGCAGTCTGCCAGGCAGAAGTCTACAGGGAAGGCCTGGTGGTGGTGGTGGTGGTGGTGGCAGCAGCAGCAGGCCCGGCAGCAGCAGGCATGCCTGTTCTCCGGTGGTGGTGGTGGTGGCTTCTCCTGCAGGCCTTGGCTCTCCCAGGCCACCTCAGCCAGCCAGCTTATGTAGCCCCTCCAGGGAGGGGCAGGTGGAGCAGCACAGCTGGCTCGGTACCTGGGGGCCTGGTCCTGCAGGGACTGGCGGTCTGCCAGGCAGAAGTCTACAGGGAAGGCCTGGTGGCGGCAGCGGGGGCAGCGGCGGCAGCAGCAGGCCCAGCAGCAGCAGGCACGCCTCTTCCCCGGTGGTGGTGGTGGCTTCTCCTGCAGGCACGCCTCTTCCCTGGTGGTGGTGGTGGCTTCTCCTGCAGGCCCTGGCTCTCCCAGGCCACCTCAGTCAGCCAGCTTATGTAGACCCTCCAGGGATGGGCAGGTGGAGCAGCACAGCTAGCTCGGTACCTGGGGGCCTGGTCCTGCAGGGACTGGCAGTCTGCCAGGCAGAAGTCTACAGGGAAGGCCTGGTGGCGGTGGCAGTGGCAGCAGGCCCAGCAGCAGCAAGCACGCCTCTTCCCCAGTGGTGGTGGTGGCTTCTCCTGCAGGCCCTGGCTCTCCCAGGCCACCTCAGCCAGCCAGCTTATGTAGCCCCTCCAGGGAAGGGCAGGTGGAGCAGCACAGCTGGCTCGGTACCTGGGGGCCTGGTCCTGCAGGGACTGGCAGTCTGCCAGGCAGAAGTCTACAGGGAAGGCCTGGTGGTGGTGGTGGTGGCGGCGGCGGCGGCAGTGGCAGCAGCAGCAGGTCCAGCAGCAGCAGGCACGCCTCTTCCCCGGTGGTGGTGGCTTCTCCTGCAGGCCCTGGCCTCAGTTTATAGGAAACAGACACTAATCCTCTGAAATATAGTAATATTATAATCCATGGTTTACAGGCAAACTGTGGTGCAGTGACCTATGATTCTAGTACTACATATAATGGGATATTCTCATTGTTTTTCAGTATTACAGCTAGTGAGATCAAGGACAATGTTTTCAAAAACAGGCATCACTCCATACTTGTTAACTTATGTTTTGGTGCTAAGGTGCACATATAACCTGCTAGTAACTTAACCAGGGGGTGTCTCCACAAGCGATTTACTGCCGGTTGGCTATGTTAGGAGGTTGTTTGGGGCACATAACTTCGTGGCCATCTCACAGCCATCCTGGAGATTTTCACGGAAAATTTTTTTTTTCTGAGATGACTTTTAGTCTGATTGTTTTCCTTAATTAATTCAGCTTATTTGTGCTTCTGTTGCTGTGTATACCAACCTCCATATTTACATTGGCATGATAGCCCTGTCCAGGGGTGTGTCTTTCACCTGGCCATGACCTCGCTGACCCCGGTTAAGGAGTGTTTCCTCCAATGTTTCCCCTCCCTGTTTTTCCCTGATGTTTCTGCCATTTTGCAGCTGGCCCTTCAGGGGTTCTGAGCTACTTACTTCATGGTATTTACTTCACCTTGCCTACCACTAACCTCTGGCATCCATCCCCCCCCCAAAAAAAATATAGATATGCTTTGCTCGGAAGCCTCTAACTTTAAAAAAAATCCCCTTAAAAGTGCAACGTCAAAATAGCACATTGCTGCTCCATCATGAACCCAAAGTAAGCACTCCAGTTTCAGCAACCACAGCTAGTGTAACACCAACCCTAACACACATACTGGCCAGAGAAAGCAGAAGGGGCAGAACAAGGTGAGAGTGGGAGGGAGGGAATAGGCTCTCTAAATGATTATGGGGATGAGACTCCACCCAATAGCCATCCAAACAATTTGCAGTAAACTGCATCTGACCTGCCCAGAGCCCCAGGCTAGCTTTGGGGTAATCCAGATTTTCGACCCCCACGTGTCCCTAAATGGAGCTGATTCGACTCCAGTAAAAACTGCAACAAACAAACTAAACCCGTAGCCATGGAGATTCCCCCCAGGAAAGGGAGGTGGGTTTGCATGCTCCCTTCCTACCCCAGTCTGGAGGGATTTCTTCCTGTGATCAAAGTGGGATGGGGTGTAGGGAATTAAGTGGGATGATTTCATTTCAATTTAGGCCAGACTTGTTTTAGCCTGTGGTCCATTCACCATCATTCTGCCAGAAACCACCAACCTTGAATTAATACATTAAAACATTAAACAAATTAGAAAGAATTTTAAAAGAATTTCCATGGAAAGAATATAGTTACTACAACTGAAGTCAAACCCATTTATGAATGTGACCTAATATTAGGCTTGACGTACCTTCAAAATAGGGTGACCATTTATGAATCCCCCCAAAAGAGGAAATACATAATCACAAAAGTTGGCAAATGATGATACAGATTTGCATAAAAATTGCATATGCTAATTTATATGCATAGATGCAAAGCTAGAAATAACTATTATAATTTAAATAGAAATACAGTAGTTCTTCGTGGTCTCTGTGCATCACACATGTGGGCTCTGTGTCTGTGCGGAGATTCGTTCGGGAAACTTCCAAGCTGCACAGATTTTTGGCAGGAACCCCTCCCTCACCGTCTCTGGCATATGTAGCGTGGGTTCCTGCCTTCACCTCAGTTCCTTTTCGACCGCCTTAGTGTTACTTCGTGGGGAACTTCTTTCGACATTCTGTTATGCTGTATTTCTATCTTATCTAAACCTCATTTCTTCCTTCATCTTATTTTTCTTCTTTATCTTCAAAATAAGAGAAAGTGAGAGAGAGCGGAGAGAGAGCGAGAGAGAGAGGGACAGAAATTGTCAGTGGTGTTGGGGAGCGTCGTTCGCCTCAGCGGCGACACGTTTTTTCTTCCTTGGCCTGTGGCCCCAAAGCCTCCATTTAGAAGGTGCACGGCCTGTGGTAGCAAGGTGCTCTCAGATGGCCACTCCTTATATCTTCTTTGTTTGGGGGAATCCCACAAAGTTGAAACTTGCCACCACTGCCAATCGCTATCAAAACAGGCTCGCAAGAACAGGTCCGATTGACTAAAAGCGATCCTGTAGCAACGGGCTCTTCAGGCGGTCAACATGCCTAAGGCACAAACACCCAGGGACCAGTCCTCCGCGGCCCCCCTGTACAAGTACAGAAGCAGTCATTGCAACCCAATCTTCCCCCCCGCCCACCACTGAGCTGGTGTGAGTAGACCCACCTATTCCGGGAAGGAGCTTGGCCATTTCGGCAGCAAAGAAGCTCTCAAAACGGGCAAACACCCTAAAGCAGCAGTGGATGCCCCAGACAAGAAGAGGAAAAAGAAATCAAACAAGAGGAAAAGGAGTGGGATCTCCCACCTCCTCCTCCTTTACTGGATTCTTCTATTCGTGTTGTGCCAACCTCACACACAACTACTCTGGAAACGGTCTCTACGGTCTCGGAGGGTGAGGTGAGGGATACACCAACCCCCCCACCCAGTCCAACTCAGACAGCCATGGGATGGAGGTCTAGGTCTCCAACCCCGGTCGTTATGACATCCAGTCACCTCGGTATCGACCCACACTTTCCCCTCGACAGCCTTCTCGATACTGATCTCCGGATTGATTGGACGGGACAATATGACCATGTTGTACTTCAGTTCTTGGTTCTAAGGGAAGCAAAAGCCGAGTGTAGTCAAACGCGTACCCTGGATTTTAGGAAAGCTGATTTTAATAAACTCAGAACAATGATCAGTAAGGTCCCATGGCAAGTGACTCTAACGAGAAAAGGAGTCCAAGATGGGTGAGAGCTTTTAAAAAAGGAAATTCTCAAGGCACAATTACAAACAATTCCAACAAGAAGAAAAGGTGGAAGACAACAGAAGACGCCAATGTGGCTTCACAAAAAGCTTAGAGATGACCTGAAAACAAAAAAGGACACATATAGGAAGTGGAAGGAAGGCCAAGTAACAAAGGAAGAGTGCAAGCAGGTAGCACAGAATCGCAGGGATGACGTCAGGAAGGCTAAACCTGAGAACGAGCTGAAGTTAGTGAGGGATGCTAAAAACAACAAAAAGGCTTTCTACAGCTACATAAAAGGCAGAGGAAAGAAATGGTTGTTCAGCTATTAAAAAAGAATGGCAAAATGATAACAGATGACAAAGAAAAGGCAGAAGTGTTCAATTCCTACTTTGGCTCAGTCTTCTCCCAAAAGAGGGTCTATGACCCCCCTGGCAAAAGCGAAGTACAGGCTGAGGGGGCAGGATTGCAGCTTGAGATCGACAGGCATATGGTCAAGGAACACCTAATTACTTTGAATGAGTTCAAATCTCCAGGGCCAGATGAACTGCATCCTAGAGTAATAAAGGAACTGGCAGAAGAACTCTCAGAACCGCTGTCTATTCTCTTTGAGAAATCATGGAGGACGGGTGAAGTGCCAGATGACTGGAGAAGGGCTAATGTTGTTCCTATCTTCAAAAAGGGGAAAAGGAGGCCTGGGAACTACAGGCCAGTCAGTCTGACATCAATCCTTGGGAAAATTCTGGAGCAGATGATAAAGCAATCCATCTGGAAGCACCTTGAAAACAATGCAGTGACTACTCGAAGCCAGCATGGGTTTGTCAAGAACAAATCCTGCCAGATGAATCTGATCTCATTTTTTGATCAAGTAACCTCCCTTCATGGATCACTGCCTTGTTGTGGCGAAGGGGCTTGCGTAACTCAGTGAAGCCATAAGCTATGCCGTGCAGGGCCACCCAAGACGGACAGGTCATGGCAGAGAGTTCTGACAAAATGTGGTCCACTGGAGAAGGAAATGGCAACCCACTCCAGTATTCTTGCCAAGAAAACCCCATGGAACGTATCACAAGGCTAAAAGATATGACGCCGGAAGATGAGCCCCTCAGATCGGAAGGTGTCCAATTTGCTAATGGGGAAGAGCAGAGGGTATTTCCAAGTAGCTCCAAAAGGAGTGAAGCGGCTGGGCCAAAGCCGAAAGGACACTCAGCTGTGGATGTGTCTGGTGGTGAAAAGAAAATCCGATGCTGTAAAGAACAATATTGTTTAGGAACCTGGAATGTCAGATCAATGAATCAAGGTAAGCTGGAGGTGGTCAAACATGAGATGGCAAGATTGAACATCGACATCTTGGGAATCAGCGAACTCAAATGGACAGGCATGGGCGAATTTAATTCAGGTGACCATCATATCTACTATTGTGGGCAAGAATCCCTTAGAAGAAATGGAGTAGCACTCATAGTCAACAAAAGGATGGGAAAAGCAGTACTGGGGTACAATCTTAAAAATAATAGAATGATCTCAGTAGGAATCCAAGGCAAACCATTCAACATCACAGTAATTCAAGTCTATGCCCCAACCACTGATGCCGAAGAAGCTGAGGTTGATCGATTCTATGAAGACCTACAACACCTTCTAGAACTAACACCCAAAAAAGATGTCCTCTTCATCATAGGGGATTGGAATGCTAAAGTGGGAAGTCAAGAAATCACCGGGATAACAGGCAGGCATGGCCTTGGTGTACAAAACGAAGCAGGACAAAAGCTAATAGAGTTTTGCCAAGAGAACACGCTGATCATAGCAAACACTCTTTTCCAACAGCACAAGAGACGACTCTATACATGGACATCACCAGATGGTCAATATCGAAATCAGATTGATTATGTCCTTTGCAGCCACAGATGGGGAAGCTCCATACAGTCAGTAAAAACAAGACCTGGAGCTGACTGTGGCTCAGATCATGAGCTGCTTCTTGCAAAATTTTGGCTTAAATTGAAGAACGTCAGGAAAACCACTAAACCATTCAGGTATGACCTAAATCATATTCCTTATGAATATACAGTGGAGGTGAGGAATAGATTTCAGGGATTAGACCTGATAGACAGAGTGCCTGAGGATCTAAAGAGCCTCTTGTTGAGGGTGAAAGAGGAGAGTGCAAAAGCTGGTTTGAAACTCAACATTAAAAAAAACTAAGATCATGGCATCTGGCCCTATCACTTCCTGGCATATAGAAGGGGAAGAAATGGAAGCAGTGACAGATTTTACTTTCATGGGCTCCAAGATCACCGCAGACGGTGACTGTAGCCATGAAATTAAAAGACACTTGCTCCTTGGGAGGAAAGCTATGGCAAACCGAGACAGCATAGTAAGAAGCAGAGACATCACCTTGCCGACAAAGGTCCGTCTAATCAAAGCTATGGTTTTCCCAGTAGTAATGTATGGCTGTGAGAGCTGGACTATAAGGAAGGCTGAGCGCCGAAGAATTGATGCTTTTCAACTGTGGTGCTGGAGAAGACTCTTTCGAGTCCCCTGGACTGCAAGGAGGTCAAATCAGTCCATCCTAAAGGAAATCAACCCTGACTGCTCATTGGAAGGACAGATACTGAAGCTGAAGCTACAATATTTTGGCCACCTAATGTGAAGAGAAAACTCCCTGGAAAAGACCCTGATGCTGGGAAAGACTGAAGGCAAAAGGAGAAGGGGACGGCAGAGGATGAGATGGCTAGATAGCATCACCGATGCAATGAATATGAACTTGAGCACGCTCCAGGAGAGAGCGCAGGACAGGAAGGCCTGGCGAGCTATGGTTCATGGGGTCACGAAGAGTCGGACATGACTGAACGACTGAACAACAACAACAACCTCCCTTGTAGACCACGGCAATGCTGTAGACATCATATACCTCGACTTCAGCAAAGGTTTCAACAAAGTGCCCCATGATATCCTGATGAGCAGACTAGCTCAAAATGGGCTAGATGAAACAACGATCCAGTGGATCCACAGTTGGCTACAGAATCGGACTCAAAGAGTGCTTATCAATGGGACCTTCTCAAACTGGGGAGAGGTAACGAGTGGGGTACCGCAGGGCTCAGTCCTGGGCCCAGTCCTCTTCAACATTTGTATGAATGACTTGGAGGAGGAGGTGCAGGGAATGCTGATCAGATTTGCAGATGACACAAAATTGGGCGGGATAGCTAATACTTTGGAAGACAGAAACAAAATTCAAAGTGATCTGGATAGACTGGAGCGCTGGGCAGAAAACAACAGAATGACATTTAATAGGGATAAATGCCAAGTTGTGCACCTAGGAAAAAGAAACCAAATGCACAGTTACAAGATGGGGGATACGTGGCTCAACAACACTACAAGCGAGAAGGATCTTGGCATTGTTGCCGATCACAAGTTGAATATGAGCCAACAATGTGATGTGGCTGCAAAAAAGGCAAATGCTATTTTGGGCTGCATTAATAGAAGCATAGCTTCCAAATCTCAGTAAGTACTAGTTCCCCTCTACTCAGCCCTGGTTAGGCCTCATTTGGAGTACTGTGTCCAGTTCTGGGCACCACACTTTAAGAAGGATGCAGACAAACTGGAGAGGGTTCAGAGGAGGGCCACAAAGATGATCAGGGGACTGGAAACAAAACCCTATGAGGAGAGACTGAAAGAACTGGGCATGTTTAGCCTTGAGAAGAGAAGACTGAGGGGAGATATGATAGCGCTCTTCAAGTACTTGAAAGGTTGTCACAGAGAGGAAGGCCAGGATCTCTTCTCGATCATCCCAGAGTGCAGGACATGGAATAATGGGCTCAAGTGACAAAAAGCCAGATTCCAGCTGAACATCAGGAAAAATGTCCTGACTGTTAGAGCAATACGACAATGGAACCAATTCCCTAGGGAGGTAGTGGGCTCTCCCACACTGGAGGCATTCAAGACGAGGCTGGACAGCCATCTGTCAGGGATGCGCTGACTTGGATTCCTGCATTGAGTAGGGGGTTGGAATCGATGGCCTTGTAGGCCCCTTCCAACAATACTATTCTATGATTCTATGACCATGATCGCTCACGTTCTCCATCCCAAGATTGGGACCGCTTTTCGGCTTTGTCGTCTCCCCACCACTGATAGCGTTGGGATGTGGATTGGAGACTCGATAGGGACCGCGATCTCTTCCTTGATCGCTCCTGCTACCAACAGTCAGGGCCAGAAATATTGGAACAAGGATAACTGTTTTGGCGGTTGGCCTCTGTCCACCACCACATTGAAGTTGAAAGGAAACACACCCAGATGGAAGAGAAGTCAGGACTTTCAGCTGTAATTCAAGGATTTGGCAAAAGTGGGGCACTAACCATTCAGGAAGTATAGCCAGTGGCATACAGAGACCCTCATCTTTGGTGGCTCATAAGTAATGGAACAAACCAACATCATTTCAAACTTAAGGATTGCCTTTAATGTTGTTGTTGTTGTTGTTGTTCACTTGTTCAGTCCTGTCTGACTCTTCATGACCCCATGGACCATAGCATGCCAGGCCTGCCTGTCCTGCGCTCTCTCCCGGAGTGTGCTCAAGTCCATATTCATTGCATCGGTGATTCTATCTAGCCATCTCATCCTCTGCCGTCCCCTTCTCCTTTTGCCTTCAATCTTTCCCAGCATCAGGGTCTTTTCCAGTGACTTTTCTCTTCGCATTAGGTGGTCAAAATATTTCAGCTTCAGCTTCAGTATCTGTCCTTCCAATGAGCACTCAGGGTTGATTTCCTTTAGGATTGACTGATTTCACCTCCTTGCAGTCCAGGGGACTCGTAACAGTCTTCTCCAGCACCACAGTTCGATCGATTCTTCGGTGCTCGACCTTCCTTATAGTCCAGCTCTCACAGCCATACGTTACTACTGGGAAAACCATAGCTTTGATTAGATGGACCTTTGTCGGCAAGGTGATGTCTCTGCTTCTTACTATGCTGCCTAGGTTTGCCATAGCTTTCCTCCCAAGGAGCAAGTGTCTTTTAATTTCATGGCTACAGTCACCGTCTGCGGTGATCTTGGAGCCCAAGGAAAGAAAATCTGTCACTGCTTCCATTTCTTCCCCTTCTATATTCCAGGAAGTGATGGGGCCAGATGCCATGATCTTAATTTTTTTAATGTTGAGTTTCAAACCAGCTTTTGCACTCTCCACTTTCACCCTCAACAAGAGGTTCTTGAGATCCTCTTCGCTTTCTGCCATTAGGGTGGTATTGTCTGTGTATCTGAGGTTGTTGATAATTTTCCCGGCACTCTTAATTCCAACCTGTGATTCATCCAGCCCAGCATTTCTCATGATGTACTCTGCATATAAATTAAATAAGCAGGGCGACAACATACAGCCTTGTCGTACTCCTTTCCCAATTTTGAACCAATCGGTTGTTCCATGTCCGGTTATTACTGTTGCTTCTTGACCCTCATACAGGTTTCTCAGGAGACAGGTAAGGTGGTCTGGTACTCCCATCTCTTTAAGAATTTGCCCCAGTTTGTTATGTTCCACACAATCAAAGGCTTTAGCATAGTCAATGAAGCAGAAATAGACATTTTTCTGGAATTCTCTTGCTTTCTCCATGATCCAGCGAATGTTGGCGATTTGATCTCTAGTTCCTCTGCCTCTTCGGAACCCAGCTTGTACTTCCGGAAGTTCTCGGTTCACATACTGCGGAAGCCTAGCGTGTAGGATTTTGAGCATCACCTTGCTGGCATGTGAAATGAGCGCAATTGTACGGTAGTTTGAACACTGTTTGGCATTGCCCTTCTTTGGGATTGGAATGTAAACTGACCTTTTCCAGTCTTGTGGCCACTGTTGAGTGTTCCAAATGTGTTGGCATATTGAGTGTAGCACTTTAACAGCATCATCTTTTAGGTTTTAAATAGCTCTGCTGGAATATTGTCATCTCCGCTAGCTTTGTTGTTACTAATGCTTCCTAAGGCCCACTTGACTTCACTGTCTAGGATGTCCAGCTCAAGTTCAGTGACCGCACTATCATGGCTATCAGGGACATGAAGATCTTTCCTGTATAGTTCTTCTGTGTATTCTTTCCACCTCTTCTTAATCTCATCTGCTTCTGTTAGGTCCCTGCCTTCTTTGTCCTTTATCATGCCCGTCTTTGCACAAAACGTTCCCTTGAGATCTCCAATTTTCTTGAAGAGATCTCTAGTCTTTCTCATTCTGTTGTTTTCCTCGATTTCTTTGCATTGTTCATTTAAGAAGGCCTTCTTGTCTCTCCTTGCTATTCTCTGGAACTCTGCATTCAGTTGGGTATATCTTCCCCTTTCTCCCTTGCTTTTTGCTTCCCTTCTTTCCTCAGCTACTTGTAAAGCCTCATCAGACAGCAACTTTGCTTTCTTGCATTTCTTTTTCTTTGGGATGGATTGAGTTGCTGCCTCCTGAACAGTGTTATGGACCTCTATCCATAGTTCCTCAGGCACTCTGTCTATCAGGTCTAATCCCTGAAATCTATTCCTCACCTCCACTGTATATTCATAAGGGATATGATTTAGGTCATACCTGAATGGTTTAGTGTTTTCCCTACGTTCTTCAATTTAAGCCAAATTTTGCAAGAAGCAGCTCATGATCTGAGCCACAGTCAGCTCCAGGTCTTGTTTTGACTGACTGTATGGAGCTTCCCCATCTTTGGCTGCAAAGTACATAATCAATCTGATTTCGATATTGACCATCTGGTGATGTCCATGTGTAGAGTTGCCTCTTGTGCTGTTGGAAAAGAGTGTTTGCTATGATCAGCGTGTTCTCTTGGCAAAACTCTATTAGCCTTTGTCCTGCTTCATTTTGTACACCAAGGCCATGCTTACCTGTTATCCCAGTGATTTCTTGACTTCCTACTTTAGCATTCCAATCCCCTGTGATGAAGAGGACATCTTTTTTGGGTGTTAGTTCTAGAAGGTGTTGTAGGTCTTCATAGAACCGATCAACCTCAGCTTCTTCGGCCTCAGTGGTTGGGGCAGTGATTCATGAAGGGGCCTTTAATACCTGAATGAAAATCCTTTGCAGTCAATGACTGCTTGAAGTCTGGAACCCAAGGACATGACCAAATGCTGAGTTTCCTCCCTTGAGATGCTTTGCCAGGCCTTTACTGCAGCTGCCTTCAGCTGCTGCTTGTTTGTGGGTCTTTCTGCCTTCAGTCTTGTCTTCAGTAAGTGAAAAGCATGCTCTATTGGGTTGAGATCAGGTGACTGACTTGACCATTGAAGAACATCGCACTTCTTTGCCTTCAGAAACTCTTGGGTAGCTTTTGCTATATGTTTTGGGTCATTATCCATCTGCAATATGAAGCGGCGTCCTATCAGTTTGGCAGCATTTGGCTGAATCTGAGCAGAAAGTATAGCCCTATACACTTCAGAATTCATCCTGCTGCTTTGATCAGCTGTCAGGTCATCAATAAACACCAGTGACCTGGTTCCATTGGCAGCCATACATGCCCATGCCATAACACTGCCTCCACCATGTTTGACAGATGATGTGGTATGCTTTGGATCATGAGCTGTGCCTTCCCTTCTCCATACTTTTCTCTTCCCATCATTCTGGCACAAGTTAATCTTGGTTTCATCAGTCCAAAGAATCTTATTCGAGAACTGGGCAGGCTTTTTTAGGTATTTGCTGGCAAAGGCTAATCTGGCCTTTTGGTTCTTGAGCGTTACCAGTGGTTTGCACCTTGTTGTGAAGCCGCTGTATTTACATTCATAAAGCCGTCCCTTGACTGTAGATGTTGACAATGACATGCCTATCTCCTCAAGAGCGTTCTTGACTGGGCTAGATGTTGTGAAAGGGTTCCTCTTCACCATGAGCAGAATTCTGTGGTCATCCACTTTAGTTGTCTTCTGTGGTCTTCCAGGCCTTTTGCTGTTGCTGAGCTTGCCAGTTAATTCCTTCTTTTTCAGGATGTTCCAAACTGTTGTATTGGCCACTCCCACTGTTTTTGCTATCTCTCTGATGGGTTTATTTTGTTTCCTCAGCCTAATGATGGCCTCCTTCACTCGCATGGACACCTCTTTGGACCTCATGTTGGGAGTTCCAGTGAAGAGCTATGAAATGCAGATGTAACACTCAGAACCACCTCCAGGCCTTTTCTCTGCTTGACTGGTCATGGGTTACCCAGGAAACAGGCCACACCTGGCCATGCATCTGCTTGTCAGCCATTCGTTCCATTACTTATGAGCCACCAACAATGGGGGTGTGTGCATGCCACTGGCTGTACATCCTGAATGGTTAGTGCCCCACTTTTATCAAACCCCTTGAATTACAGTGGAATGTCCTGACTTCGCTCCCATCTGGGTGTGTTTCCTTTCAACTTCAATGTGGTGGTGTACAGAGGCCAACTGCCAAAAGAGTTATCTTTGTTCCAGTATTTCTGGCCCTGACTGTAGGAGCTACTTCACCATCGCGTGCTCCTTTTCAGTCTGGACAATGCTCCGGCTTCGACACCCAGGACCTTTTGTGCCCTCCTCTTCCAGTACCAATGCGCTCGATATCCCTAGCAATACACCAAACCAGTCGGGATCATCAAGCCGCACCACCTCCTGTTCCACCTCATGCTTCCGCTGTGGTTCAACGACCTACTCAATTGCAGGAGTCTGGGGAGGACTGCCAGGCCGACTCCTCCTCATATTCCTTGGTTCCTCCATCTCTCTCATCACTGGACAGTGTCATCCAGGACATGAGATAGAGCCTCACCTTCTGAAGACATGGGCCACTTCTCCGAACAAGTACTGAAGGTGGCACAATCATTGGGTGTCGGGCCACAACAACCTCCCCAACAGATTCATGACCCAGTATTTGATGCCATTGCAACGGACTTGTCCACACCAGTGGCCATCCCTTTTCTTCCAGCCCTGTTGAGTGCAGTCCAACAGACGTGGAAAACACCTTCAGCCTTGACCCCAACGTCCAAGGGGCTGGAATCGATGTACAGGGTTCAAGAGATGGATGCGTCTTTCCTCTTCTCACATCTGAAACCAAACTCCATAATTGTGGAGTCTGCCCAAGGTCGCTCGCAGAAAGCACATGCCTTGCCTGTGGATAAGGAGGGCCGCAAACTTGATATCATTGGACGTCATCTCTACTCCTCAGCAGCACTGGGGTTTAGAATTTCCAACTACCAGGTGATGATGGCCAGGTATCAGCTCTTCCTCTGGGAGAAAATGGACGAGGGAGAGGGCCTTTCCTGTGGTGGCCTCCACTCTGTGGAACTCCCTCCCTAGGGAACTACGCCATGCCCCCTCTTTAATGAGCTTCCATTGTGCATTAAAAACGTGGTTGTTCAGGCAGGCATTTGGGGTGGGTTAGGGTATTTTAGAAAACCTTTTTATTGTAGAATTTTATTGTTTTAAACTGTTTTATTATATGCTGTACATTGCCTAGAGTGGCTGGGTGACCAGCCAGATGGGCGATTAATACATTTAATAATAAATAAATAAATAAATAAATAAATAAAATGGACTCCCTCATCAGATACCTCCCTGAGGATCAACGCGACTTAGCTAGAATGTTTCATGCTGAGGCATCCAAGCTCTCTCGTCAACAAATCAATGCTGCCCGTCATCAAGCTGACTGCAATGCCAAGAGCATGATGGGATCCATTGCCCTAAGGCGGCATGCCTGGCTTCGCTCTGCGGGCCTAACTCCTGAAGCCTGCTTGCGGATAGAAAATCTACCCTTCGATGGTGAGGGTTTATTCAACGCCAACACGGATGACCAGATGGACTCCGTGCAGAAAGCCAGAATGACTGCTCATAAGATGGTCATTGGTCAAGCCCAGCAACAACAGCAGCAGCATCTTTCATACCGTCAGTGTCACTGGTACCGAAATCAGACCTATCCACCTCAGTAATTTGGGGACCAGACACCCAGATTCCCACAGCAGCAGCACCAGCAGAGAAAAAGCTACTCCTTCCCCAGGTTCCAACAAAAGGCGAAGGGTGAGGGATTCTCTAAACGTCGTCTTTGACTTCAGATCTGTCCCCCTCCATACTGACAATTACAATCTACCTTTCGGAGACCTCCTGAGCCAATATTACCTGGCGTGGGCAAGAGTGACATTGGACAACTGGGTGCTAGCTATTGTCCATCACGGATACAGAATAGAATTCAACACACCACCGTTTATGGGTCCAGTCTGGATCACCCCACCTTCGGAGGTCCTCCAGAAAGAAACTCAATCTCTCTTACGAAAGGGGCCACGCGTTCATCCAAACGTAGGTACAGAGGGGCTCTTCACTAGGTACTTCATGGTACCGAAACAGGATGGAGGCCTTCAGCCTGTTCTCAACCTTCACGACCAAGAAGTTCAGGATGACAACTCTAGCCACAATTCCCCCACTCCTATGGAAGGGCTCTTGGTTCGCCACGATCGATCTCGAAGACGCGTACGTCCACATAGCCATAGAACGCTCACACAGAAAGTTCCTCCACTTTGCGATCAGAGTGGAACTGTTCCAGTTCAACGTCTTGCTGTTTGGCCTCTCAACAGCCACACGCGTATTTACCAAGTGCATGGCTGTGGTCTGCACTTACTTCCATCTTCAGGGAGTAGAAATCTACCCGTATCTAGACGATTGGCTATTGGTGGCCTCCTCCCGAGAAGCCGTACTGCATGACATCGTGATCATCTTGGATTTTCTTCAGGCATTGGGACTACGAATCAGCGAGGAGAAGTCTCACTTTACTCCCGCTTGAACAGTTCAATTTATAGGGGCCGTCCCCGATTCCAAATCGGGCCGGGCGTACCTACCGACGACTCATGTCACAAACCTCGTCATGCAAGCCATGTTGATATTCTCTGCCTGCTGTGCTAGGGCACACAACGTTCAATGCCTCCTTGGCCACATGGCAGCCACGGTATCAGTTGTGGAATGGGCTCGGCTACGAATGAGGCCACTTCAACACTGGTTCATCCGGAACTTCGACTTAACTCACAACCCTCTCTTTGTGACACTCTCGATACTGGAGGTTGTTGCTCTCACCTTGGACTGGTGGATGGACTCCAGCCATTTGACCCAAGGGATGCCATTCCTTCCTGCTCCTCCATCCAGGGTTCTCACTACAGACACCTCTCTCCTAGGTTGGGGAGCGCATTGCGGCCCCCTTCAAGCACAAGGTCTATGGTCTTCCAAAGAAACACTATACCATATAAATTCCTTTGAGCTGTTGGCAGTTTGGAAAGCTCTCCGTGCCTTTGAACCATACCTCCGACATTGACACATCCAGATCCTCACGAACACCACAGTTCTCTGGTATCTAAACAAGCAAGGTGGAACACACTCCTCCCACCTCCTTTCTCTCACTCTACATCTTTACAACTGGGTCGTTGCCAAGGACATTCGATTGACTGCTCTCCATATAGCAGGACAAGACAACTTGTTGGCAGACTCTTTCACCTGTTTCCTCCGGTGCTCCCACAAATGGCAGCCAGACAAGATAGTCCTGCAACTAATTTTCAACCAGTGGGGCCGACCAGAGATCGACCTCTTTGCGACTCCAGAGAACACAGCCTGTGGACAATTCTGCTCCAGAGATGGAGTTTGCCATGCATCACTCAGCGATGCTTTTTTCCTAGAATGGAAGGATCGCCTATTCTACCTTTTTCCTCCATTCCCACTCCTCATGAGGATGATCTCCAAAATCAGACAGGATGCCATGAATTGCATCCCGATCACCCCTTGGTGGCCCAGACAACCCTGGTTCACAATGCTGTTGAACCTAGCGCATGGACGCCTCCTACCGCTACCGCAGATATACAACTTGATTTCCTGGGACCAGGGCAGGATCCTTCACACTGATCTCCACACCCTGAACCTCACGGCATGGAGGATCCACCCACCCACCATTTTTCCCCACTGATTCCACCAACAGTGCAGGCTGCAGTTGATGCGGCGAGGAAACCATCAACGTGCCGCTCGTACTCAGCAAAACGGGCTTCATTTGTTCGGTTCATGACTGACAACTGTAACCCTAATGACTGTTGTCTAGTGGACACATTGGTTTTCCTCCAACATCTTTTCAGCAAGGGCCTGAAGTACTCCTCCATCAGGGCGTATGCTTCAGCAATTTCTGTTATGAGGGGCAACATTGATGGGTGCGCCATATTCAGCCACCCCTTATGCAAGCAATTCCTGTGTGGACTCAGAACCTTGGCTCCTCCAGTGAGGGACTTCGTTTCTCAGTGGGACCTAACCCTGGTGCTTAACACCCTCACATCGGTACCATTCAAACCGCTTGCTACAGTGGACTTGAGGCTACTCTCTTGGAAGGTCGCCTTCCTGATAGCCATTACAACATTGAGGAGAGCGAGCGAACTCTCCGCGTTGCGAATAGACTCATCTTACACTGTATTTCACAAGGAAAAGGTGGTCCTGCTGCTGGATTTAGCATTCCTCCCGAAGGTGGTCATGGACTTCCATCTTAATCAACCGATCGTGTTCCCTGCCTTCTTTCCATCCCCAACTTCTGATTTGGAATGACGGCTACACACTCTAGATGTCTGGAGAGCTCTGGCCTCTATAAGTCACGGACCGAGCCTTTCTGCAACTCCCAACGGCTCTTCCTGTTCTATGGGGGACCCAATAAGGGCTCTCCAGTCTCCTCTCAGGCTGGCATCCTGGATCGTACACTGTTTGATTGGCGTACGAGGTTGCCGGGAAACACCTACTGACTCAAATCCGAGCGCACTCAACAAGGGGAGTGTCGACTTCCACTGCCTTCACAAGAGGGGTTTGCATTGTAGACTTGTGTAAGGCGGCCACCTGGTCTAAGCCTTCTACCTTTATTAAGCACTACATACTGGATGTCCGAGGTCAAGCGGACTGTGCCTTTGGCAGGGCTGTGCTTTCGTCGGTACCACATTGAGACACCGACCCACCTCTGGTAAGTTAGCTTGTTTCTCACCCATATGTGTGATGCACAGAGACCACAAAAAAGAAAGTCAGGTTGCTTACCTGTAACTGTAGTTCTTCGAGTGGTCATCTGTGCATTCACACAACCCTCCGCCATCCTCACTTCGGTGTCAACTGGTCTGTTGGTATCAAGGTGTTCGTCTCCTTGTTCTGGGACTACTTGTGGTCTCAAGAAACTGAGGGGAAGGCGGGAACCCATGCTATATATGCCAGAGACAGTGGGGGAGGGATTCCCGCCAAAAAACTACGCAGCTTGGAAGTTTCCGGAACGAGTCTCCGTGCAGGCCCCATATGTGTGAATGCACAGATGACCACTCGAAGAACTACAGTTACAGGTAAGCAACCTGACTATATCACCATTGGCTGGAAGACTGACCAGGTGACCTGTGTGCCTGCCTATTCAATCTGCTGTTCAGGTGCGAACTGTTGATTGACAACAGTTCTTACGGTTCATTTTCTTTAAACCAGAATTAGGGCAGTTTTTCCAGGTTCTCTGGAAGGGCTGTCCTCTGTAAAAGAGGACAGATGGACACTATTCAAAAAAGTTTTCAGATATTGTCACTGTGTAATTGTGTGCACTTCCTCACTGTAAGAGCAGGACAAGAAGTATAGTCATAATCATGTCACTTTCCTAATTGTAGTTTTACGTAATGTTCTCGCTTAAATTTTAGTAGTAGAAAGTCAACCAAGCTGATGAACATCAGTCTGAATGCTTTTATTAATAAGGAGTTTCTTACTGGAGAGAGTATGATAATCATATTTATTTATTTTAATTTATTTATTATTTATTTTATAGATGTATATACCGCTTTCCATAGTTAAAAATATCTCTAAGCAGTTATCATAGTACTGAATGCTTACTGTTGATATGATCAAAGTAGTAGCAGATGTCAAGTTTAGCTTGTAGGGGTTTTTTGCTTTGTTTTCAGAACAGGCCCTACTTCTATTTTCTAGCTTTGTCCAGATCCAAGTAGTTTGTGGAGCTGGGACAGGCAGCAAGCAGACACTACAGAGACAGGTAGGCACTTGGATAGATAGCTTCCTCTTATCCTAAACTTAATTCTAGCAGAGCCTCTTCTGGGTTGGGGGTTCAGTTGTTGGAGAAGAGGATGCTGTCTTTGCAAGTGCTTGCCTCTCCCAACCCCCACAAACAGCTCAGTCCTGGGTCAAATTACATTTTGCAATATTGGTGTAAATCTGCACTATGTTGCATCCCGGGATGGTTTTAGATCCATCGAGAAGAAGTGGGATGGCTTTAGGTCCACCTGAAAACAATTGGGATGACATCCCACTCCACCCCAACCTACCCTACCTAGGGTTTTCTTCCCTTCCTTTCCTACTGTTAACCAGGTTTCAAGTTATCAAGGCAAACTGACTGGGATTTAGGTTTGTGAAGATACCTTTACAAATTGGTCACTTGAGGTCCTAATTCCAGACTCAAACTTGTATCAGATTTATTTATTGTACCAATTTTATATATACAGATAGTAATCAGTGTGTGTGTGTGTGAGAGAGAGAGAGAGAGAGAGAGGTGGGGGGAAAGATGATAGCTAATTGCAATTAAATATTTAGGTCTGGGATCTCATTTGATTGGATCAGGATGCCAGAGATGGCTCCCTTCCCAATTTAGTTGCAATTATTTTAATGCCACTTTGAACCTGTGGGTTGATAACCTACCCACCAATAAGAACTTATTCTATGTTGTATTATAAACATTAACATTTTATTGCAAAGGATTGTCTCAAGAATTTTTGCATGGGTCCTACTTTCTTCCATCAGGCATTTTGAGATCCGAAGAACATACTTTATTTTATCCGTTGGTAAATACGGATCTGAATGTAAACTATGATTCCCGCATACACCTGGGAAAATAATGGTGTGAAGTAGGTTGGAAGGGACCTGGTTATATAAGTAATGGTTTGCCTCTGCACATGTTAACACAGCCATGGTTAATGATGGAAAGGGATGGGAAAATGCCTCCATAGAGGGGTGAAGGCCATCTACAAGCTATACTTCTCAAGGAATGTATTTATTTATAATATTTATATACTATTCCACATCAAAGATTTAGGAGTGGTGAACAACAAGTTAAAAGAATTGTTGTTGTTCAGTCGTTAAGTCGTGTCCAACTCTTCGTGACCCCATGGACCAGAGCACGCCAGGCCTTCCTGTGCTCCGCTCTCTCCTGGAATGTGCTCAGGTTCATATTCATTGCATCGGTGATGCTATCTAGCCATCTCATCCTCTGCCGTCCCCTTCTCCTTTTGCCTTCAATCTTTCCCAGCATCAGAGTCTTTTCCAGGGAGTTTTCTCTTCGCATTAGGTGGTCAAAATATTTGATCTTCAGCTTCACTATCTGTCCTTCCAATGAGCACTCAGGGTTGATTTCCTTTAGGATGGACTGATTTGACCTCCTTGCAGTCCAGGGGACTTGTAAGAGTCTTCTGCAGCACCACAGTTTGAAGGCATCAATTCTTCAGTGCTCAACCTTCCTTATAGTTCAGCTCTCACAGCCATACATTGCTATGGGGAAAACCATAGCTTTGATTATACAAACCTTTGTTGGCAAGGTGATGTCTTTGCTTCTTACTATGCTGTCTCGGTTTGCCATAGCTTTCCTCCCAAGGAGCAAGCGTCTTTTAATTTCATGGCTATAGTCACCATCTGTGGTGATCTTGGAGCCCAAGGAAATAAAATCTGTCACTGCTTCCATTTCTTCCCCTTCCATATGCCAGGAAGTGATGGGGCCAGATGCCATGATCTTAGTTTTTTTTAATGTTGAATTTCAAACCAGCTTTTGCCCTCTCCACCTTCACCCTCAACAAGAGGCTCTTTAGATCCTCTTTAATTTCTGCCATTAGGGGTGGTATCATCTGCATATCTGAGGTTGTTGATAATTCTCCCGGCAATCTTAATTCCGACCTGTGATTCATCCATCCGGACATGGAACAACCAGTCGGTTGTTCCATGTCCGGTTCTTACTGTTGCTCTTTGGCATTGCCCTTCTTTGGGATTGGAATGTAAACTGACTTTTTCCAATCTTGTGGCCACTGTTGAGTATTCCAAATTTGTTGGCTTATTGAGTGCAGCATTTAACACCATCATCTTTTAAGATTTTAAATAGCTCAGCTGGAATATTGTCATCTCCGCTAGCTTTGTTGTTAATAATGCTTCCTAAGGCCCACTTGACTTCACTGTCTAGGATGTCTGGCTCAAGTTCAGTGACCGCACTATTATGGCTATCAGGGACATGAAGATCTTTCCTGTATATGGTTCCTTTCCCAATTTGGAACCAATCAGTTGTTCCATGTCCGGTTCTTACTGTTGCTTCTTGACCCTTGTACAGGTTTCTCTGGAGACAGCTAAGGTGGTCTGGTACTCTCATCTCTTTAAGAATTTGCCAGAGTTTGTTGTAATCCACACAATCAAAGGCTTTAGCGTAGTCAATGAAGCAGAAATAGACGTTTTTCTGGAATTCTCTTGCTTTTGCCATGATCCAGCGAATGTTGGCGATTTGATCTCTAGTTCCTCTGCCTCTTCAGAACCTAGCTTGTACTTCCGGTAGTTCTCGGTTCACATGCTGCTGAAGCCTAGCTTGTAGGATTTTGAGCATAATCTTGCTGGCATGTGAAATGAGCGCAATTGTACGGTAGTTTGAACACTCTTTGGCGTTGCCCTTCTTTGGAATTGGAATGTAAACTGACCTTTTCCAGTCTTGTGGCCACTGCTGAGTGTTCCAAATGTGTTGGCATATCTTTTAGGATTTTAAATAGCTCAGCTGGAATACTGTCATCTCCGCTAACTTTGTTGTTAGTAATGCTTCCTAAGGCCCACTTGACTTCACTGTCTAGGATGTCCGGCTCAAGTTCAGTGACCGCACTATCATGGCTATCAGGGACATGAAGATCTTTCCTGTATAGTTCTTCTGTGTATTCTTTCCACCTCTTCTTAATCTCATCTACTTCTGTTAGGTCCCTGCCTTCTTTGTCCTTTATCATGCTCCTCTTTGCACAAAATGTTCCCTTGAGATCTCCGATTTTCTGGAAAAGATCTCTAGTCTTGCCCATTCTATTGTTTTCCTCAATTTCTTTGCATTGTTCATTTAAGAAGGCCTTCTTGTCTCTCCTTGCTATTCTCTGGAACTCTGCATTCAGTTGGATATATCTTCCCCTTCCTCCTTTGCTTTTCGCTTCCCTTCTTTCCTCAGCTACTTGTAAAGCCTCATCTTTGCTTTCTTGCATTTCTTTTTCTTTGCGATGGATTTCGTTGCTGCCTCCTGAACAATGTTACGGACCTCCGTCCATAGTTCCTCAGGCACTCTGTCTATCTGGTCTAATCCCTTAACTCTATTCCTCACCTCCACTGAATATTCATAAGGGATATGATTTAGGTCATACCTGAGTCATACCTGAATGGTTTAGTGTTTTCCCTACGTTCTTCAATTTAAGCCGAAATTTTGCAAGAAGCAGCTCATGATCTGAGCCACAGTCAGCTCCAGGTCTTGTTTTGACTGACTGTATGGAGCTTCTCCATCTTTGGCTGCAAAGGAAATAATCAGTCTGATTTTAATATTGACCATCTGGTGATGTCCATGTGTAGAGTTGCCTCTTGTGCTGTTGGAAAAGAGTGTTTGCTATGATCAGCGTGTTCTCTTGGCAAAACTCAGCATTTATTAGCGTTTGTCCTGCTTCATTTTGTACACCAAGGCCATGCTTGCCTGTTATCCCAGTGATTTCTTGACTTCCTACTTTAGCATTCCAATCCCCTATAATGAATTGGACATCTTTTTTTGGTGTTAGTTCTAGAAAGTGTTCTAGGTCTTCATAGAACCGATCAACCTCAGCTTCTTCGGCCTCAGTGGTTGGGGCATAGACTTGAATTACTGTGATGTTGAATGGTTTGCCTTGGATTCGTACTGAGATCATTCTATCATTTTGGAGATTGTACCCCAGTACTGCTTTTCCCACCCTTTTATTGACTATGAGTGCTACTCCATTTCTTCTAAGGGATTCTTGCCCACAGTAGTAGATATGATGGTCGCCTGAATTAAATTTGCTCATGCTAGTCCATTTTAGTTCACTGATTCCCAAGATGTCGATGTTCAATCTTGCCATCTCATGTTTGACTACCTCCAGCTTACCTTGATTCATTGATCTTGCATTCCAGGTTCCTAAGCAATATTGTTCTTTACAGCATCGGATTTTCTTTTCACCACCAGACACATCCACAGCTCAGTGTCCTTTTGGCTTTGGCCCAGCGGCTTCACTCTTTCTGGCACTACTTGGAAATACCCTCTGCTCTTCCCCAGTAGTATATTGGACACCTTCCGACCTGAGGGGCTCATCTTCCGGCATCATCTCTTTTAGCCTTGTGATACGTTCCATGGGGTTTTCTTGGCAAGAATACTGGAGTGGGTTGCCATTTCCTTCTCCACTGGACCACATTTTGTCAGAACTCTCCACCATGACCTGTCTGTCTTGGGTTGTCCTGCACGGCATAGCTTATAGCTTCACTGAGTTACGCAAACCCCTTCGCCACAACAAGGCAGTGATCCGTGAAGGGGGTCAAAAGAATAAAAGTCCATAATTAAAACAATTAAAACATCTTAAAAGAATCACTATATTCTGGGAATTGCAGGATCTTACACGTAGTACAGGCAAGGGATACGCACCCACTGTTTCGGACTGAACATTCTAAGCAACTTAGGAAACCAGGCTTTGCTTACATTTTGGGGGGCATTCTCTTGGACATGTGGGGGCTCCAAGTGTGTAGGCTGTTTGGTGTGTGCATGCTGTCCCCACACCCTACCCCACTATTGACTCAGTCCCTGATAAAGCAGGTTCTCCAGTTACAAAGAGAGTTCTACTTGTGTTTGAACACAAGTAGAACTCCACTCCAGACCGTGGTGCTCCATGTGGCAAGGTCAGGGACTGAGGGCTGGGGCTGAATGGAACGCATGGGGATGTAGGGTGTGGGTCAGTTTGTATGGCCCCATCCCCCTGCACACTTTGAACCTTCACACGTTCAGGAGCATGCCTGAAGCGGGCTCAGAATTTTTGTATATTAATTCATCCATGACCATGTTCGGAAGGTATGTGGGAGCACAAAGAACAGAACGAAGGTCTTGTCTACTTAATCATAAGACCTTTTCCATCCCTGCCTCAACGGTCTGCCTCTTGGCTTCATGAAAAAAACAGTTTAGTTATCTGAGAAGTGATGAAATACATGCCAAAACTCTTCCTTCTGTAATTGTCTCCTGCTTTTGCTCTCTCTGTCTCCCTTATTTATTCTATTTTATTATTTATTTGCAAGAGCAGTTTTAGTCCTTAATGTTAACAATGAATGATTATGATTCTCTACTTCCGTTTACAGCATAAATTAGCATTTTTGTTTTCCATTACAGCTTTTGAATGAGGAATTATAATGTATAATTTGCTGCAAATAGATGTTATCATCTTGCTGGATGAGAACAGCCACATAAACTGGTACAAGTGATAAAAATGGAATCAATTACTTCTCAGATGGAAGTTTACAAACCTCCACATAGAAAAGTGGCAGTGGTAGTGGTTGTATTGTGACAAATAATTAGATTTTTAAAAATAATATTTATTGAATTCTATTGACACTTTTTAAATTGCTCCCAGGAGCCTCAGATCCTCCCCTTTATATAAAGAAATGCAGCATACAAGTTTTGCATTGTGTTTAGTTTCCTCTAGGGTTATAATTAAGCTTAATGTATATTTATTTAAACTGCATACCCCTTTTCAAATATAAGGGAACAGAGCAGGACATTCTTAACACTAGTTATTAGCAAAAATGATGGGTCTGGGATGTCAGTCTGCAAAGGCTCCTGAGGAATAAGACATTAAAATGCATGCTTTATGGCAACAGTCCATTGAACATAGTGGGTATTTTTGTTGGATTGTCCTTTTATCAGCTCCTTTGTAGGGTAAAGAGTTACCCAGGAACACTGCAGTTCACTTGAATATGTTAGTTAAATTTCTATGCAAGTATACAGTCAGGGCCAGAAATATTGGAACAAGGATAACTGTTTTGGCAGTTGGCCTCTGTACACCACCACATTGAAGTTGAAAGGAAACACACCCAGATGGGAGCGAAGTCAGGACTTTCAGCTGTAATTCAAGGGGCTTGAAAAAAGTGGGGTACTAACCATTCAGGAAGTACAGCCAGGGGCATACCCCCCCCATCGCTGGTGGCTCATAAGTAATGGAACAAACCAACATCATTTCAAACTTAAGGATCGCCTTTAATATCTGGATGAAAATCCTTTGCAGTCAATGACTGCCTGAAGTCTGGAACCCATGGACATGACAAATTGCTGGGTTTCCTCCCTCGAGATGCTTTGCCAGGCCTTTCCTGCTGCTGCCTTCAGCTGCTGCTTGTTTGTGTGTCTTTCTGCCTTCAGTCTTGTCTTCAGTAAGTGAAAAGCATACTCTATTGGGTTGAGATCAGGTGACTGACTTGACCATTGAAGAACATTGCACTTCTTTGCCTTCAGAAACTCTTGGGTAGCTTTTGCTGTACGTTTTGGGTCATTATCCATCTGCAATATGAAGCGGCGTCCTATCAGTTTGGCAGCATTTGGCTGAATCTGAGCAGAAAGTATAGCCCTATACACTTCAGAATTCTTCCTGCTGCTTTTATCAGCAGTCATAAACACCAGTGACCCAGTTCCATTGGCAGCCATACATGCCCATGCCATAACACTGCCTCCACCATGTTTGACAGATGATGTGGCATGCTTTGGATCATGAGCTGTTCCTTTCCTTCTCCATACTTTTCTCTTCCCATCATTCTGGCACAAGTTAATCTTGGTTTCATCAGTCCAAAGAATCTTATTCGAGAACTGGGCAGGCTTTTTTAGGTGTTTGCTGGCAAAGGCTAATCTGGCCTTTTGGTTCTTGAGCGTTACCAGTGGTTTGCACCTTGTTGTGAAGCCTCTGTATTTACATTCATAAAGCTGTCTCTTGACTGTAGATGTTGACAATGACATGCCTACCTCCTCAAGAGCATTCTTGACTTGGCTAGGTGTTGTGAAAGGGTTCCTCTTCACCATGAGCAGAATTCTGTGGTCATCCACTTTAGTTGTCTTCTGTGGTCTTCCAGGCCTTTTGCTGTTGCTGAGCTTGCCAGTTAATTCCTTCTTTTTCAGGATGTTCCAAACTGTTGTATTGGCCACTCCCACTGTTCTTGCTATCTCTCTGATGGGTTTATTTTGTTTCCTCAGCCTAATGATGACCTCCTTCACTCGCATGGACACCTCTTTGGACCTCATGTTGGGGGTTCCAGTGAACAGCTACGAAATGCAAACGTAACACTCAGAACCACCTCCAGGCCTTTCATCTGCTTGATTGGTCATGGGTTACCCAGGAAACAGGCCACACCTGGCCATGCAGCTGCTTGTCAGCCATTCGTTCCATTACTTATGAGCCACCAATGATGGGTGTGAGTGTATGCCACTGGCTGTACATCCTGAATGGTTAGTGCCCCACTTTTGTCCAACCCCTTGAATTACAGCTGAACGTCCTGACTTTGCTCCCATCTGGGTGTGTTTCCTTTCAACTTCATTGTGGTGGTATACAGAGGCCAACTGCCAAAACAGTTATCCTTGTTCCAATATTTCTGGCCCTGACTGTACATACAGGTATCAAGTGAGAATGTGAGTCAGTTTTGGGAAATAGGTGTTGTCATATAGGTATGATAATCAGTAAGGTGGGATTAACTTTGGCTCTCTGTGTATACTGTCAAAGCTGCTTTTAAACTGCCATGTATTGACTGAAGGAATGCTAGTACTTTCATTTGTAGTGATATTTGTGGTGGTGGTGGTGGTGGTGGGGAGGCAAATTGTGTTTGCAGAAGGCTCAGTATTCATGCAGGCAGGGTTGCCGTTTCCTTCTCCTGTAGCCTGCAGTCATTTTTGCAGC
This sequence comes from Heloderma suspectum, assembly GCF_057233095.1. Lineage (NCBI taxonomy): Eukaryota > Metazoa > Chordata > Lepidosauria > Squamata > Helodermatidae > Heloderma > Heloderma suspectum. The sequence continues at coordinate 112,244,328 of NC_139462.1, forward strand.
CATATAGTTATTCTTTTCACTAAATGCTCTTTCACACTTTGTGGGTATATGTGTGTAACACAATGTGCACAGATGGCATTCTCTGTAATGATTTAATATCATAATCTTACATGGAGATGTGATCTTGGGATCCTGTAATGTGTGCTTGGGGGATATAGCTCTTTTGTAATGGGGTGCACCACTAATGTCCATCATGGAGGAAAATGGTTTTACCCATTTTATGTATGTTGCTTGGGAGCTTTTAGAAGCTCAGAAGTTCTATAAACAAAATAATCTTTTCCTAAACCTTTGAACAAGAGAAACAGTCAGAATAAGTTGATTGATTTGATTTGTATCCCATCTTTCTACTAAAAAATTGGCTCGCAAAGTGGCTTTCAGGCACAATTCAAATTGATTAAAATAATAAAACAATATATTAACATACAATAAAAACATAACAATTACAGAACAACATAAATAAATAACAGTACCCAATGCAACATACCCACTTACAAGCCAAAGGGCTTCTTGAATCAAGCGGTCTTTATCTGCCAACAGAAGGACAGCAGAAAGGGAGCTAGCCTCCCTTAGTAGAGAGTTCCACAGCCTGAGAGCAGCCACCAAAAAGGCCCTCTCTTGGGTTGCTACCAAATGTGGCTCTGAAGGAGGTGGTCTCAAAAGAAAGGCCTCTCCAGAAGGTCATATGAGGCAAGCTCATATGGGACCAGGCAGTCTTTCAGGAAGTCTGGTCCCAAGCTGTTTAGGGCTTATAGGTCATAACCAGCACTTTGAATGCTGGCTATATGGTTATTCCAGTCTGCTGGAAACAGACTGGTAGCCAGTGAAGCTGCTGTAACAAGGGAGTCATGTGCTACCCCAGTTAGCAGTCTGGCCGCCACATTCTGGACCAGCTGAAATTTCTGAACAGCTTCCAAAGGCAGCCCCACATAGAGCACATTACAGTAGTCCAAACAGGATGTAACTAAAGCATGCATGACTGTGGCTAGATCAGACATCTTTAGGAATGGGCGCAGTTGGTGCACTAGCCTCAGCTGTGCAAACTCACTCCTGGGCATCCAGGTTCAGGGCCGAGTCCAAGAGTACACCCAAACTGCCAGCTCAAGTCTTCAAGGGGAGCTGAATCCCTATTCCCTGATCTGCATTTTGACTGACCAAAAGCACCTCTGCCTTGTCTGGATTAAGCTTCAATTTGTTTGCCTTCATTCAGACCATTACCAACATCAGGCACTGATTTAGAACCAGAACAACTTCCTTAGATTTAGATGGAGCTGGGTGTCATCAGCATACTGATGGCATCAAAGTCCATAACTCTGTACAATCCTTCCCAGAGGTTTCATTTGTAAGTAAAATAAGATGGGGGATAAGATGGAACCCTGAGGGGCATCACAGGCCAATTGCCATGGCATCAAACAGGAATCCCTTAGCACCACCTTCTGGGATCACCCCATGAAGAAGGACCAGAGCCACCGTATACAGTGCCTCCCAGTCCTATCTCAGACACCTCAGAAGGATATCCGGAATGATGGAATCGAAAGTCATGGAAAGGTCCAGCAGAACTAACAGGGATACACTCCCCTTGTCCAGTTCCCAGCATAGATCATCCACCAACATGACCAAAACTGTGTCTTTCCCAGAACCAGGCCTGAATCCAGATTGAAATTGATCTAGATAATCCATCTCATCCCTGGAGCTGAGAAGCAACCACACTCTCTAGCACCTTGCCCAAGAACGGAATATTGGAGACCAGCCAGAAATTATCCAATACATTGGGGTTCTTCTTTTTTAAACAAAGGTCTTGCCACCACCTCCTTTAGGCATGACAGAGTGGCACTACCACTCTTACTCACACAGCCAGTCCCCCCCCCCACCCTGCTGCTTTTATGAACCAGGAAGGGCATGGGTCCAGCACACAAGTGGTAGGTCTCACCTCTCCAAGGATCTTGTCCACATCCCTGGGCTGTACAAATTGAAAGATATCCATTGTAACAGGACAAGCAGGAGCCAAAATTACATCCACAGGACCTGTATCAACTTTAGCATCCAAGTGATCGATTTTATCTGCAAAATGCCACGCAAATTGGTCACAGCAGGCTATTGACTGATCCACCTCTTCTTCTTGTGACTCAGTGTGTAACAGGGCTCTAACCACCCAAAAAATCTCTGCTAGGTGACTTGGAGTAGAGGCAATCTTGGTGGTGAAGTACAATTTCTTCGCTGTACTCATTGCCATGGAGTAGGCTTTCAAATAAGTTCTAGCCCATTTTTTGGTCAGACTCATTCTGAGTTTTCCGCCAACATCATTCTAATTAACAACCCACTTGTTACATCACCTGCAGCACCCTGGAAAACCAGAGTGCTTATTTGGCTTCATTCCATGGCAGATGACACCCTGGAGTGATCGTATCAACTGCCTGCGCCATTTATCCATTCCAAAGACCAACCAGGATTTTCACAGAATTGCTTGCCAAGGTGACAGGAAAATCCCCATGAGCCATCAGAAAGCCATCCATATCCATCAGTCTCATGCGGGGAGGGGAATCTTAATTGATTCCTGCCTCTTCAGAGGTTCTGAGTCCCAACAAGTAGTGAGCCCCAGCAAGTAAACCCCACTAGGTAGTGATTTGGCCATGACAGCAAGCTGGTTTGCATGTTCAAGCAGCCCACTGTGGCTTATTTAAGCTACAGCGGGCTGTGGTACATGCAAGTGGCCATTTTGAATACTCAAGCTGCCACGGTAGCTTGTCATGACATCCGAACCAACGAGAGTGGGTTGTTGGCATGGTTAACAAACCATCTTGACCATTAAACAGCCCATGGTTTTGGGGTGGCTTGTTAACCATGTCAACAACCCACCCTTGCCATTTCAGATGTCATGACGAGCCATGGTTTTGGCTTGAATATTAAAAAATTGCCTGTGTGGACTGGCACCACCATGGCAGTGACTCAGTGAAAGTTCCTTCACCTCAGATCACCATCATGCCACCCTACACAGAAAACCAGATCCAAAGCATACCCTGCTGAATGAGTGGGGCCAGATACTAATTGGGACAGATCCATGGTTGTGATAGAGGCCATGAATTCATATTAAAATTGTATATCAAAATCCCCTAGCACAACAAGCCATGGAGATTCCAGCACCAAGCCTGAGACCATCTCGGCTAGTTCAGGAAGGGAGACTGTTGACCAGTGGAGTGAGTGGTACACCAACAGAATCCCTATCTGTTCGAAACACCCACCTTTAGAAACACACATTTGAAACTGGAAGACTGTGGGATGGGGCACATGACAGGGATAGAATCACGATAGACCACTGTGGGCATCTCTATACCAGCCTAAAACCCTGCATTTAAAATGGGGCTTTCTGCTTCCGTTTTAAATGCAGGATCACAACGACTCCCTTTTTCACCTGCTTCCTTTTACCTCTCCCCTTCCCCCTCCTTCTCCCCATACCTGAGTCTTCCATTATCTTTCATTGATCTCGCTCCTCTTCTTGCCGCTTTTCCTCTTTTCACGGAGGGAACTCAAGTGGAACACAACGGGGTAATTTGATAGCTCATTATCTGCAATCTATTTAAAAACTGAACAAAGGGCATTTAGTGCAGGAGATGCCTTGGAGGTTCACGGCGTCCTGTAAAGAGCCTGCAAACTTCCATGAAGGAGCCATCTCACTCACAGGATAAAAGCTTCATGTGAAGAAAGCCTGTGACTCTGCTCCACCCCCTGGTCTTGTCTGCTGTAACATGGAGAACCCAGGTGGGCAAACCTGGGGAGAGATTTGCTCCCGCAGTCTCATCTGACCAGGTCTCTGTGATACAGGCCAAGTCAGCACATTCATCAAGGATCAAGTCTGTTGTTTTCCCAATTACTGACCTGGAATATTCTAGTCCAGTAACATTCTTTGTTTTTGCTCTACTAAGTAGAAAGTATAATTAGTGTAATTTCATTCATGTAACTTTGTATTGGCTTTTTAAATCATGTAGTGGCATATAATGTATGGGTATTGATTTGAGTTGAAAATGTAGGAGAGTGGAAGTTGTAAAAAGTGTCTCGTCTTTATTATTCTCCCTTAGCTACTATATTGCTCCTTCAAAACGTTCATGCTCTGCTAAAACTCAAACTTTGGGTTTAGGATAAGGAGCATGAGAAATGTAATGCAAGATTAGTAATTAGTATTATTTATTTCAAGCACATTGTTTCAGATTACTTAAATCAAATTTGGTTAGTACTTAGACCACAAACCTGTTGAAATTTAAGGGGAAAAGAGGGTTGGAGATAATTGCCACCAAGGAAGAGATCTTTAATGTGGCACATAATTAAATACTGAGCCTGTTTAAAACAATGAGGGCATGAACTACTGGACTAATTCATTAGGCAAAACAAAAGTAACACTGCACTTACATTTTTTTTTAATTGGAGTCCAGAAGGTTCATAATTGCTTGAGGATTAAAATCATGCAGCAATGTACTGAAGTGATAATAGCACACAAATTACAGAGGGACAGTGGTAATAGAAAATGCTGTTAAAAGATTTTTTTCTTCATTTTTATGATGTCAAAGATTACAAAAAAAGTTGTGGGACTTTGATGTCACTTTTGGATTTAAACAATATGTTACAAAACAAAGAAGTCTTTTCAGGTTTTATTAAAGGCTTTTTTCTTCTAAAGAGCTGGGGCATCTTTATTAATTGATTTCCTGACACTCATAATCACAGTTGCATTGCAAATATATTTATAAAGGAACTTTTATTTTCAGAGGCAGAACCCCTGCAGAATTTGTTGTGAAGAAGCGGATAGAGAATGGATTAATTCTACATGAGAATTCTTAGAGAATTATAATCTGCTTGATTGGTAAAACTGCTCTTCTGCTCCTTTGCATATTTTTAAACTATGCAGTAATCTCTGTGTGTCTTTTGATTCTATAAATAACTATGACTTTGCTCAGATTGTTGCTGTGGTATCTTTGTTTAGGTACTGATTGTGATTGTGTTGTTTAAACCTTTCAGAACTTTATGCTGCTACCCAGTTGGGAAGTCCTCTCCAGCTGTGAGCACAGATGTGGGTTATTAAAAAAGGTACAGGTAATCAGGAGATTTGTAAAAGAGGCCAATATTTAAAGTTTTACTGGATATGTGTATGTGTGAAGCAAATACTTGGAAGACAGAAATAGGCTTGATTGTGATCACAGGCATCACTATTGGGAAGACATATTGGTATGATAGGCTATGGCCATCAGGATATGTCGTTGAACCCTTTCTCTGCTAGAAGGAAGAGGGAACCTGGAAAAGGAGATCACTTCAAAACTTTTAAAATTAGATTCCAGCTTCTTTACCTTAACATGTGCCTGGCATTATTTTGCTGCAGATGCATCCACATGGTTGCTTCCAGGTCATTCCAGGAATGAATAAACCTCCTGTCCATGTGATTCAGCTTCACATTCTGTTTACACTTTATGCAACGTTTCCAAAAAAGTAGCCTTAAATTGGGTCTATAAAGGGCTGACAAACATATCCTAATCATATTTGCAAAGCGTTAGTTACAGGTAGTGCCATACTACAGATCAAAGAAGCTAACACATGGAGGGAAAAACATAAAAATTAACAAAAGATATGTAAAGCTTCTCTGCCAAAGCCATCCAGTTAATTCTTGTGCACACACACACAAACCTTCAGACTGTACATTGAGTTGACTTACAAAATTGCATAGGAACCAAAGTGCTGAACTAAATGAGATGCCATTCACACCATTAACAATAGCACGGATAGCTTAAAAAATGAACTAAAAAGCAGGCATGGGGCCTGGTGGGGATCCTGGCTTGGTGGGAGGACTTTAACTCTTTGCCCCCTGCTGTGGTCCTGATCTGGATCAGGTTCTCGCAGATAGCATATGAGGGCCCCAATCTGGAGCAGGATTGCAGCAAAGGGTTAAAAGCACCCATTTCTCCCTCCTATCTGGATCAGGCCATTTGTGCCTGCTATTTACCCTTTTTAAAGCCATTCATTAGATTGTTAATGGTGTGAATAGAGAGTCTCATCAAGTTTGACCCTTAATCTCTAGCATTTTAGATGTTGCTCCAGTGGTGCAAGGTTTCAGGTCAGCTAAGCTTTTCAACCCTACGAGGATGTTGAGGGAAGCCTGCTGTATGAGTGTAGGCTTCTTCTGAGATGCAAAACTGTGATCAGGGTTGCACATCAAAGGGGGAGCCTATGCATGTAGATTAGAATCTCTTCTACATATGTGTCCTCCCCAGTGCATGCACAGTAGGTGGGGTAGTGCAGGCGAGGACATGGGGGTAAACCTATCAGGTATAGGCCTGCACCTCCCCTCATGTAAGATCGGGGGGAATGTCCAAATAGCACTATTGTGTCTATTAAATTGTAAGCCATTATTTTAGATTGTACACTGCCATGTGTATGTTGGCAGAAAGGTGGTGGTATATAAATGTAGCAAATAAATGAATGAAAGGAAAATATACTGTGCACAGCAGAAAATTGTTATGAGCATTTGCAAATTCTTAAATAGTATGTGTGTAATGTCATATTATTTCAATGGAGTATAGCACTAAGCGTCACCAAAGAGAATTTGTACCTGATGCAAGCCCAGCTGGGAAAAGAGGAGGTTGCACAGCAGGAATGCTTGGTAGATTACACTTTTAAAGAACGTTTTGGAGTTGCTGTGCCTCTAGATGAAGCTTATTTTTATCTTATTCTTTCTCCCTAATATTGCAGAAAATAGTTGATGTATGCAAATGAAGTTATGTTGCTCTTGTTGCAAAGTATAATATTAAATGGAAAGCTGTTCGTGAGTCTCCTGATTTCTCCTTCTAGGGGGGAAAAGCATTTTGCTTGAAACTAATTGGGAACTGGAATTGTTCAAATAAATTCTTGAACACCCATAGGAGTTTTATTTGCAAGATGTCTTAAACCAACGTGAGAGGAACTTGAAGTTCTTTAGTAGGGAATTAACCAGAAGCCTAGTGAATTAATGTGGAATTGGGATATAGGACTTTATCTCTTTAACACCATAACAATTATGATATTCTATTGGTTTTAGGGTGCAACCTTATCAGTTGCACCCTCAATGATCATAAGCCTCCAAACCTGGAGGCTTGCAATCATGCTATGCAGTGTGGAAGGACCAACAGAAGCAATCTTCACCTCCCTACCCTCCCATCCTGCATTTTTCACTAGATGGGCTTTTTTGCCCTCTACCAAAGGCATATCAGAGGGAGAGGGAAGGAGGCTGGCAGAAGCTCAGGATAGTTCATATCCTGGCCTCTCCAGGCTCCTCCCCTCCTTGCCCACCAAAGTGCCCCCTTTCCCCCCTCTCAGAGCTAGAGTTCCCAACCTTGGAGAACAGCTAGTGTGATTCTGTCTGTGCCAGCTGCGAGGGGGATGGGGAGTCAGATCTCCCACTACCCCTTCTGAAGTCAGAGCACTGTCTCTGACCTCCGAGGGGGGACTCAGAATGATCTTATGGCCCCTCAGACACTGTCTAGGGGCCATACGATTACTCCCTCTGTTGGTTTTAATGTTTCTGTTAATGTTTTATATAAATATTTTGGCAATTATTATGTATTTTGATGTATATCATAATGTATTTTAATGTATCTAATTTTCTTTTAAACCGCTTAGAGATTTTTTAAAAATATGGTGAGTGGTATATAAATCTATCAAATAAATAAATGAAATAAATGAAAATGATCTCTCACCCTTCCCAGTGTAATATTTTTGACGCAAGGGCCATTTCACACAAACAGTACATGTTTTCCTATTCACATGGAAGCAACAGGACTTGCAATCTGTAATACGAACCATTGAAAACATGCATGTGTTGCATGCACACAAAACATGTTAGGTGTGCTCCTTAAAACATAATGTGTGAAGCAGCCTTAAGGAGCCCCTAGACAGAATGTGGTGTTGCAGAAAGAGAGAAATAAGCCCAACTCACTAAAGTGCTGCCAGGGGTATGGTGTGGAAGACAGTAGTAGCAAGGAATCCTTTACAAGGAAATATGGGTGCAGGGTGAAATGAATGGATAATGGGGTCACATATTGTTTTTGAGGCAATAGATGCTGCTAGTCATAAACTCATAATAGCGTTAGTGTTAGATACTGGGAACTGTTTCATGTGTCTGATGCTGGGAATGATTGCCCTGCCGGGGTAAGTGAGTCATACTGTCCCTGTGTAGAGAAATGTATTAAAAATGTGGAAATTGGTAAATTATGCTGTTTGGGGTGAAATGCTGAAATATATCTTATCTGCAGTCTGCATTGTTGCATTTCAAGTAGGTGCCTACCTGCAACCTAAATAAATATGAGTGCGGAATGATTTTCTTTCTAGATGTAGCTGGAGTGTGTAATCGGACATTTTCAGAAGATGGAGTACACAAGCAATAAAGGATAGAGGAGGGAAATGGGTAAATGTTAAATTAAGCCTCCGCCTTCAAAAATGATGTCATCCCTACAAACTCAGGAAAGGGTTATTATCTCGTCCCACACTTCAGAAATGAGAATTGCTAAGCAGTGGGGGGAGGGGACGACAATAATCTTGATGCTGTAATACACCTGAGGCCTTGAGTGTTGGTACACTGCACTTACACAGTGCACGCTTGCTAAGAAAAGCTGTTTGTCCCTGAGAAGAAATAGAGGTTTCCATATAGAGCGGTGACAAAGCCAACCAATCAGGTCCTTTTTCATAAAAGCACCAAATTTACACCATTTTTGGAGTCATAATGATCATTCTCAGATATTGAGGCATGTGATATTCTACATACGTGTATGTGCAGCCAACTTAATATTTGACCACTTTTGCTGAAATCCCCCCCCCCACCACAGGGGGTTAACAATTGAACAAAAGCCTACACTAGTGGCCATGGAGGCTTTTTTGCTTTTGTTAACCTCCCACTGGGGCGGAGGGCAGATTTTTAAAAAAGGGACGGAAGGTTTAATCCTTCTCTCCTAGCGCGCTGTGGTTCTGATATGAATAGGGGCCATGCATGCTTGCATTAGAATAAATGAAAAGTTAACTCTCTGAGCTACATGCTACGCAATTAGTGTATTGTGTAGTTTGGCCCTATGTCATCATTTGCTGGGTATGGAAAGATAACCATCTGGTCATACAGAATGCTCTGTCTGAGCTTACTGATGTGCTGCTAAGATTGGCACATGCCCCATATAGCATTCTAGAAGGAACTATGCATACTATCCAGAGGTTTGTCATATTGCTCTATGACCATCGAAGCACCTGATTTGGACAACGGCAGGAAGAAGCTCCGTGAAAATCACGGAGGAATTCTGTGGAAAGAATCCCACCAATACAAGTAGAATGTAAAGAGAGCAGTCTACTAGGGTGGCCACATCTCTGCTGTTCCTTCCCAAACAAGCTAGGGCTGAATTTGGATGGATGCCAGAGATATGAGCCTTCAAGTTCAAGAAGCTTCCCATACTTGCTGTGAACTGCTCTCTAGTGGCTACACGAAAGGACGTCAGAAGTGCTGTAAGTGCAAAAAGGCTAACATTCCATGGACTGCACTGTGCTCTTGTGAAGGAGAGTGATCCAGCAATTAAGTTCAATAACCCCAAACAATCTTGAGAATCATCGACGTTAAATTTAAAAGCTAAAATCACTTTTTAACAATATGTCCAAATTTGCATTTGATATCTATGAACAGCTGAAGTATTATATGCGACTAACGTAGACCTATTATATTAAATGTTTCTGCATGTGTATTATGTTTCAAATTTCTAAATATTACAACTATATGATAATTCAAAGGTATCCTAGTGTGTTTAATTACTTTATGAATTGTGTTTATATCATCTTGTGTTGTATACGGGTCACTGTGTGTTATACCATGCTCAATTATTTCAGTTGGCTATGCGTGCACATCTGCAATATCACATGCCTGAATATCTGAAAATAATAATTACGTATCACTCCACATATGGTGTAAATTTGGTCCTTTTTTATGAAGATGCCTTAATTGCTAGGGGTTGATGGGCGGGCAGGTTGCTGCTTGGGAGGGAAGGGGTGCAGCTGCAATCCTTGAAAAATCTCCCCTTCATATCAATTAGGCATAAGAAGCCTCCATTTGCACTTGTGGAAGCTTTTAAATAGCCTATAGTTTAATAGTTTAAATAACTGCTGCATGGGGGGGTGGGGGGTAGAAAGAAAAATGCAGGGGGATAATGGGACATAGAGAGTGAACATAAGACGGGACAGAGAAAGCGAGAGAGGGGGATAGAAAAGGGGGTGGGAAAAGAGACAGAATTGAATGCATGGAGAGTGCATGTGGCTATGCATGTGGGGCTGGGGATAGGAATGAACCCACCCTATCGGATTTCTATAGTATGATGTAACTGCACTCTGTAAATATTGAGAAATGTATGGTCTGTGTAGATGTATGTATATGTAGAGTACTATTTTAAATTAATCTAATCAATAAATCTAGCTTTATCAATTAAAAACTTTTTGATGGCTTCAAAGGATCTCCTAATCAAGCAAAACATTTTATGGTAATTACTTTCAATATAACTACCTGCAAAATTGCGAATGGCAGGTACCATCTTAGAAGTATTTTCCCTCATATGCAGAAGGAAATGCCTCTTCAAAATGATGCCTGCTGTGACATTTGCCTGCATCTTGTAAAAATAAAGTTTGCTTTCTTTGCAAAAAATTAAGTCATATGCAAATATATGCCATTAATCAATTAAGATATGATTAATAGATTAAGACTAAGATTAACTGTCCTAATCTAAAATGATACGTGGATGAGACAAAACAGTTGCCACTTGTCGTAATGTTATATCACCAGTTTTAAAGTCATTTAAAGGGTATTTCTGGAACCACACAGATGAGAGAATGCCTTTTCTTCGTGCACTTGTGTCTTGTGTAAACTGTGGCTGTAAAGTAGGAGAAAAATATTGAAAATGTGATGCTTAAGTGTTAAAATTCCAAAAGAAAGATAAAAAGGATCCAAACGTAGATTTCAAATCATGATTTTTAGTCAGTCCAATTATTTGTTAAAGGCAACAGATTGGTTTTACTACCCTTTAAAAGTCCAAATTTAGAAGCAATGGAAGGAAAGCTGGGTAGCTCACATAATATATCTCAGCAGATTCTAGAGGTGTGTGCAATTTGTAGTCAGTCAATGCTAGCAATCAGAATAATCACAATTTGGCTGTCTACTGCTTATCAAGAGAAGTGTTTTCTACTCACACGTACAGTAAGAATTTAAAAAATGGTATTCCTCACATTAAGAATTTAAAGCTTTTTGGACTGGGAAGGGAAACAGAAGAGGACCTATAAGAAAGGAGAACCTAGAAAAGAAATATGCAGGCAGAATCTGATTAAAATCTGGTTAAAATATTCTGGTTAAGAATCTGTCAGGGCTGTGAGTGACTATAGCTCAAGTCATTCCTGGGTTTCTGTCTCACCCAGGGTCTCTGCTATCAGTCTGGAGAGATTGTGTAGGTCTTGAACTGGTCTCATAGATGAGCTGGATTGGGACAAATCAGCTGAAACACAATTTGGACAATACAGAGGTGCTCTTGATCAGGAGGTCTACTGCCACAGTGACAGGTGGAAGCCTGTTCTGGATGGTGTTTCACTCTCCTTGAAATATCAGGTCTCTCTAGTTTGGGAATGCTCCTGGATGTCCAAGCAGGTATTTGTGATCTAAGTTTGATGCAAGTTTTCCAGAAATATTTTCAGCGCACTAAATTGAATAGGATCCTATTTAGCTTGGTTGACCTATATTTAGTAAGCAAAAAGTGAAGAAGGATGTCATGTTAATTGTTCATTCTGTATAAATATTCAATTATCAAAAAACCTGCTGGTTTAAAAGACCAGAAGATAAGGCTATCGCACATTGGTCCAAACTCCACAAAGCCAGGAAATTGGAAGCTAAGGCTGATGCCTTATCTGACATGTCCCGTGATCAGTCATGATGTCGTCACAAATTGTGCTTGCTTACAACTTACCCTCCATGCACTCACACTTTTCCTTGGTCTTTCAGTCCCAAATCCAGATTGGGAGGATGGAGTGCCTGGAACCAGCAAAGATGCTCCATGTTGTCCTGGTCCTGTATTGCCATATGAAGCATCTGAGCCTTACTGTATTGCTATGCTAGAGGAATCCGACTGTGAGATGACTCACACCCATGTCTTTACTGGGTGAGTTTATAGTGAGAGATGGGTGTCTCCTTTAATGTAGTTGGGCTGAGAGCAGTACTACTGCTAATAATGGTGTGTGGTACATATAGCTGTATTTCCTAGCAATATTATGAATGGTGCTGCTGCCAGTAATGGTGAGAAATGTCAAAGCTTGTTGGGGTGGGGTGGGGGATTGTTTTAAAGATTATTAAAAGGCATCCAGAAAAAGTGGAACTTGGTAGTGTGGGCATGGGGAACATAATGATTTTGAGTAGAAATCGGTTGCTACATTTGTTAAATTGAAGCATATTTATAGAGCAGTGCCTTCTCCCTACTAAAAGGTACTCACAGAGACTTGCATAGAATATAAAGTTAGACAATTGAGCTCACACACCTGAACCCACACATCTTTTCTGAGGTGAAGTGTTGTTGGGAAGATGCTGTTTGAAACAAATAAGTAGTGCGCTGGAAGCGGGTGTTTAAGCCTTCCACTAATCACTTATTTTAATCTACAACATCATACCACCAAAACTGTTTTATCTTCACCAAGCATCTCAAGATCCAAAGCAACCATGGGTAGGTCTTGCGTGCTGGTGGAAAATTCAATATGGTAGTGAAATGTAATGAATATTTTTCTTTCAGACTCCAAACCTATTCTATTGCAACCAAAAATCTCATATTAGAAAGCAACCCCAAAATCTTGCAGCATGCCTGCTGGTGGAGATCTCGGCGTGGTGCTGAATGACTTTTTTTTGTCTCATTCATGTTGGTGCAATGGAAAAACCAGAATAAAAAACTTGAAACAATGTAATACAGTCTTACCTTGTAGTGACACACAAAAAATAATATAAGAATGGTGAGGGGTGCAAGAAGAGGCTTCCTCTCGCTGATCATCCTGCAGGCTACTGGTGAAAACAACAAAGAGGCATGGGTCACCTCACAGTCGAATTCCTCTAGCAATACAGTAAGGCTCAGATGCTTCATAAGGCAATATAGGACCAGGACAACATGGGCCATCTTTGCTGGTTCCAGACACTTTATCCCCCCAATCTGAATTTGGGGCTGAAAGACGAGGAAAAGTGTGGGTGTATGGAGGGTAAGTTGTAAGCAAACACAATTTGTGACATTGCATAACATCATGACTGATCACTGGGCCTTAGCTTCCAATTTCTTGGCTATGTGGAGTTTGGACCAATGTGAGATAGCCTTATCTTCTGGTCTTTTAAACCAGCAGGCTTTTTTGATGATTTAATTTCCTTGGTTTTTGAAAATCAAATGTTTCCCCAAGGTGTGTGTGTGTGTGTGTGTGCACGCACATGCACACCGCTCTGTCTGTCTGACTCTTTGCAATCACAGTACAGTGCCTCTGAATGTTGAGGTTCTGTCTCTAATATGAACATAACAAGAGCCATGCTGGATCAGACCAAGGTCCATCTAGTCCAGCATTCTATTCTCACAGTGGCTAACCAGCTGCCCACAGGAAACTCACAAGCAGGACATGAATGCAACAGCATCCTCTGGTCCATGTTCCCCAGCAACTGGTGTACATAGGCATACTGCCTCTGATACTGGAGATAGCTATAGCCATTGTGACTAGTAGCCCTTGATACTCTTCTCCTCCATGAATTTGTCCAATCTCCCTTTAAAGCCATCCAAATTAGTGGCCATCACTACATCTTTGATTTGATTGTGCTTTATATTTATTCATGCAAGCTGTCTTGAGCACCTCCATTTTAAAAGTTTAGGGTATAACTCATTTAATAAATAAATGGAACATGTGCACACATTCTTACTTTAATTGGTAATACAGAAAAAGTTGGGATTTCTAGTTTTACAGTTGTTGCAATGAATACATGTGATCTTTATTGCTGTCCAGTTCTTGCTTCCATTTGAGGGGTAAGGTCATCCAAGTTGTTTGCTATACATAATGCACACCATATGTGAAAGTGTCTTGCCCATGGCACTGAGCAGATTAGGCTGAGATTAGGTTGAGTTCCAGGTCTTTGAGGGCCTTTGGGTGAGACACACTCATTTGGCTCTCTCACTCAGTGAATCTACTTTCTCACCCCCAGTATCACCACTGCTATTGCTTCTCTACCTCTTTCTTACTGCTAGTACTTGCAGAGAGTCAGTGAGCAAGTAGGGAATGGCACGTACAGCTCCTCCTCCTAGTTGCTATTGTTGTCTGGGCCAGAGTGAGAGGCAGGTGAACATGCAGGTTGCAAAAGTTGAAGAGGAGGAGCTAGTCCAAGGAGCTCTTGTTAGTTGTGCTCATGCTGGAGTTTGGGCCCTTGGTACGTGTCCAACAATGCCTATCCTTTGATGCAAGCTCTGCTGAGAATGACTTTACTTAAGGCCACACCAAAGGATTTGAACCTGGGCTTTCCACATCCAAATCCAGCACTCAAGCTATTACACCACTATTTAGCTTCTCTTTCTGCAGTGGGAAACTGGATGTAAGGCAAGGCTGTGTGTGCTGGGATTCTGCACAAGTTTGGAATGTAATATTGAGTGCAAATTTAAGCTTCCCAAGAATCTCTGCTTTCATTTCCCCCTAGAACCTATGGGTTTGAAGATATGCTTGAAAGTCAGTGCCTGATGACATCTTAGAAGAAGGAACAACTGCAGTATAGGATTACTAGTGATCAAAAGGTGCTGCTTCATAGCTCTGCATAGCCTCCACACCCAGTATGATCACTAGCAAAGAAGAATGCATTGTGAAAATATAAATAGTAAAAAAGAAAAAGTGAACCAAATTAAGTAAAATATGAGAAACAACACAAAAGTTCTTAGTTTTGTGTAAGTTATACAGACTGCAGAATCCAACTTTTCTAGGTGCAGAATTTTATTATTTCAGAGGGAGGAACTATTTTTTAAAGTTAGGAACATCGGAAGTTGCCTTATATGGAGTCAGACCATTGGTGCATCTAGCCCACTACTGTCGACACTGACTGGCAGCAGCTCTTCAGCGTTTCAGGCAGGAATTTTTCCTGCCCTACCTGGAGATGCCGGGGGTTGAACCTGGGACCTTCTGCATGCCAAGCAGGTGCCCTACCACTGAGGTAGGTACCTTCCCCTGTGTCAGAGGATGCATGCCCCTGACATAGATGGCTATGCTAATTTTGTTCACTGTGACATGGATTGTACAGACATAGAAGACCTGGCTTATGCCCCTGCTATACCACGTCCCACTCTGTCTGTGTGTATGTTTGTAGTTAATAGCAGCGGTCTTTGTGGGTTTCAAATTGGAAGGAGGGACCTCTGTATTGTTTTGTGTATTGTTGTGGATCCCTTTGGTAAATCAGAGACAACAGGCTCAGGGGCTTACTACGGAGATGCATTCATAAGATGAACATAAAATAAAATGACATTTACAAATGGGCCAGCTATGAGGCAAATCTGAGAGATTTGATTAACGTTTTTACCTTCTCTGTTGGTGCTAATTCAGTAACCATCACAGTTTAGCCAAATAAACTATGAGGGAGGTCATGGCACAGAGGAAAGAGTAATTCCCTCAGTTACACAGCGTCTCACAAGATTATAATTGTAGTGGCTGAAATAACTGCTGTGACTTGTAGTTACTCACTACATTCTTTGATGCAGAACAAGAGGTTCAAAACATTTTAGTGCCAATGTGGTTTGATTTGTTTAACCCGCCATTTTGCTTTCACACCCTCTTTGGAATGCTGTATTGAGCTTTATCAGGGCTCCTTGTGTAGAAAAACAAACTTGTGTGTGACTTCTGCCTGTTCCTAAGAAACGGTCAAAGGTCACAGTTGGATTCAGTGGGAAGGGTTAGTATCACTTGAAGAAGTTTATTTACCTAAATAGGCTGATATATTATAAACAGGCTGCTGATCTGCAGCTTTTTGAGTTGTCAAAACTTAGGTTGAGATTTGTATCAAAATTTGTACAATTTGTTTAAACAAACACATGGCACATAGGTTTGGGCACAATTAGTCATGGCTATTTGTTATTTATGGCTGAGTAATAGATCATGTCTACAGTTGTTCAGTATCCTTGTTTCTCTTATCGTGCTCTATTTGCTGCTGTGCCGTCTTTCCCCCAATACTCCTTTCAATGTTGAATGAGCAGACTTCCTGATGCCACAAAACTGCTCCAGAAGGTCACCCAATCCTGTAGGAAAGAAGGGAAATACAGTCTGCTGGCAGTTTCTGTTCTACTGGTGGATGTCCAGCATTGGTTCCAACCCAATGATTTCTGCAGCTGAGTGCAGTATCTACTGTAAGGTTTGGATCTATTGCTCTATTGGATATTCTGAGCCACTGCTTATGGCTCTCCTCTCTTTCTTCTGTGTAGAGGGTTTGTTTGCATATTCAATATACAGAGATAACTGGCTACTTTGGAATGGCAGACAGTGGCTGCATTCGGACATATTGCTAAACTATGGTTCAGTATTATATGAATGAGCCTCAGACCCGTGATGTCTCTCCCCTCCCCTAGCATGGATGCAAGGAGGAATGGTTATTCATTATGTCTGAACCTGGACAAATGGTGGTTAGTCTTAAGTATGGTTTAGGGAAATAAGCCAACTTCAAATCATGGGACAGTATTCAACGGTGACATTCCGCAAACTCAAACAGCGCTAGCGGAACTCCGCTGAATTGTTCCATTGTGCAAGTGGTTGACCGTTATACTTGTACAACTGGTTGTGCAAGCAGTTGCACAAGCGGTTGCACAATGGGAATGCACAACAGGTTGCACAACACATTGCACAAGCGTTATGCAAAACTGCTTGCACAAACATAACTTTAGTTGGATTTTTCTCTTGTGCATAGTTCAGAACCTAGTTTCCATTAGTGCAACATCATTTGTGCTAACAGAATGACAGAAGTTGGATATTGCCCATGGTTTACAATGCTGGCTTATTTCCCCAAAGTTTAAATCATAATGAAGATTGACCACAGTTCTGGATTTGAACATAAACCACAGTTAATTGAAAATGGAAGCAAAACCTTCTGTTTTCCTCCTCATGGCTGTGCTGTAGGTGGAGACAATGCATGAACCCAAGACTCATGAAGGCAAAGCTAAACCATAGTTTACATTGTGTCCAAACCAGTGTGGTTTTTGTTTTCTGGCACAGGGATTAGATATATTTCTGCTGTAGCCACAGCACCAGAAAGAACTTCATGAAGAGCACTGGCAGAGCCTTAGATGTGGTATTCCAGATGCAAGACCCATCCAAAACAAGTGCAACTTTTCCCCAGCTTTACCAGTACAATGCTATAATCAGTATGGCTTTCTCTAAGGGCATCAGAGTGCCTATATCAATGGAAGAGGTGGCTTTTAGGTATTGCAACGTAGGCATTTAATTAGGATGCCATTCCAAAGGTAATGCAGAGTGAACCATGCCAAGGCCATAGTATCAGCTTTTCAGCTCTGTGCTTCTTTCTGTCTGAGTGTCTTTTCTGACTGATACCTGTCAGATCAAACATGCTTGCTGACTTGACTTGCAGCACAACTGGAGAACTGCATCCTGCGCTAGTCTTGTGCACAGTTAAGAGAAGGAGAGAACACTGCCCCTTTGCTGTCTCAAGTTCTCATTACACTACTGCACCATGCCCCTTTAAACCAGTCTTATTTCCCCTGAATGGTGGGCAGAGCATTAGAACATTATATTTAGATGTGCCATTGGCATGGGACCAATACCCAATTTATATATTACTGGAGCAGATTGGGTGTTGCTTTCCTGTGGTCCTGTCCATTAACATCTACAGAGAGGAGCTTGTAGGTTTACTGAATGACCTGGTTCCATCTTATGCCCTCTCTGTGATCTGACAATTTGGCTAACCCATATGGTTCTTCTCTACAGACATTACTAAAGGTGTATGAGACCAAACAATGGATAAGTGTTTCTTTTGGCATTCTGGTAATGCATCAGCTAGGCCCTAGACAGAATAATATATTTGTTATGAGTATAGGTGTTACTGCCAAGACTCATTTCACTAATTATTAGTAATTATTAGTAATAGCGAGTAGAATTTGTTATGGAAAACCTAGATGCTTAGCAGGTAGTCTTTGCTGCAGGCATATGAGTGTTGCTTCTGCTGCATTTTAACATAGTTTCCCCCATTTATTCAGTCATGGTATTCCTTGGCAAGAATTGCATACTACTTCCCCCTTGCCCCCATCCTTTGAAAGACAAGCTATGAAAACACGCTCCTGTGTGCATATAGCTAATGCAGTCTGCAGAGCTTTAGATTATTTAACTGAATGATAGCTTTCCTTCCTGGCCACCCTGTGCTTCGCCCCTGCTTGACACAGATCAGTGGCTTCTTCATTATATCATTTTTTTTATTTATTTATATACAGTCATGTTGATATTCTTCCTATTCAGCAGTTCTCAACTGGCAGCTGATTAGTTTATAGTCCCATGCCTTAAAGTATGCTTGGTGTTGCTTGACGTAGGCCATGGTTTCTATCTCTAATGATGTCCGTGGGATCCTGTAAGTCGGTTGGAGGACATTGTGTGGAGAAATGGATACCTTCACCCATAATGAAGGGTTAACAAAGGAGATATGACTTGATGGAAGGTTGCAGGGAGGGGAGGTGTTCAGCCTTTGTGTACCTGAAATTTGCAGCTTGAGTGGATCATCTGCAGCTTGGGGCATCATTTGACGTGTTGGAAGGAAGTTTCTTTCCTAACACTGATTAGTTTTAAAAAACCAATTAAAGACTCGCCGCTCCCCCTGGAAAAAAAAACAAACCCATTTTAATAGGAAGGATAAGATAATACCCTGAAACATTGCTTTCTTTGTTGTCAGACTTGTTTATAAAAATGAACATGGTAGATTGTTATGTATATGCAATCAAGCAAAGTACTTAATCCAAGTGTTTATGCATGTGTTATATTTCCTAATCTTTTTATCTAGGTTAAGACAATAAATGAGTGATTGACACACACAAATTATTTTTGTTAATTCAATGTGACAATGTCTGGGTTTATGGACATATTTTTATTGGTTGCTTGTTGTCTGGTAGGACTGGGTAATATCCTGCATTGGCTGCAGCAGAGTGAGTAAAGAGGCTATCCAAAAAGCAAGGTAAGAAAACAGGCAAATGTTCAAACACACAGGTTTGAGTCCAATGGGGTTCATGTAGAAGGTAAGGACTGAAGCACAGGCAAGCAGTCAGATACATTACACAGTCCAGAAGCAGAGTCCAGCAGGAGTCCAAAAGTCAGTAGCATGGAGTATAAATCACAAGACAAGATCTGGGAGCCAAGACACAGGAACTGAACAAAATGCATTATTTCCAGTACTACCTAGGCAGACACTGAAACCTTTTATCATCAGAGCCTGCTAAGCCCCTCCCAAGGCTCAGCTGAAGAACATTAGAGTTCTTTGGCCAGAGCCTTACTCATGAGGAGTTGCGGACTCCTGAGGAGTCCTTTTTTGCAAGCGAGCACACCTTCTCAGAGGTGCCCTAATGGTCTGTCGCATAAGGCAACTACACTCGTGGGGGCCAGGGGGTTGCTCAGCCTCTGCTTCAGAGGCAGAGTCCCCTCCACTGACAAGGATGGACCTGCAGCTTTCTCCCCTGAGGGGTCAGTCTCCCCCTGGTCTGGTGGCAGTGACTAATCTGGGGCGCTCTCGGTTTCTGGGAACTCTTTCTCTTTCTCTGAGGAGGATTTGTCCAGTGGGGGCATGACAAGAAAGACAATGTAAATATGATTAATTTAAAAACATAGTTTTACATATAACCATTTTTCTAAGAAGCATTGTGTATGGTATAAGATGCAGTACATTTGAAGCTCAGTCCAGATAAGATGGAGTTGACTGAAGAACTGAAAAGCAGTGGATCTTGAGTGGGGATTTGTTGCCCATAGAAATGGGCTTCATAGCTTGAGGATGCTCATGGATTCAACTTCGCTATTGCATGTTCAGGTGGTGGCCATGCCAAGACTATGTTTCATAATGTGTGGATTATGTGTGTGTGTGTGTGTGGATACATTATCCACTAGTGTGTGGATAATGAGGACTATGCCTGGGTAATTTCATTTCTTGACTGCATAATTAATTAATGGGCTTCCCTTGAAGATAAGTTGGAAACTGCAGTTGGTCCAGAATGCCATGGGCTGTTTATTGTGTGCGGTTTTATGCAGGGAGCATTTTACAGAATTTTATATTATAAGAGCTCCGTTGACTTCCAGTTTCTGGACCAAAAAGAAAGTGCTGGCTGTGTTCTTTAGAGCTGGTTATGATCTCCCCTTAGAAAGAAGCATCCGATCTCAGAGGCTTCTGTGCATTCAATGCCCTGCCAGGCTGCTGCCCGCAGGCAGGATTAGCAATGGAGGTGCTTTTGCCTCTCCATCCTACTCTTAAATTATTTTCCTCTACAGGCCCTTGAGAGGGCACACTGGCTGGGACTGAGCAGGCAATAGGATTTCTTGTATCCTGGTCTCTCCTCTCCCTTCTCTTTCTTGCCCACCAGAACACCCCCTTTTCCCTCCCTCTGAGGCTGCATTTGTGACCTCAGGAAACAGCCAGTGCAGTTCTTTCAGCGGTGGCTGTGAGGGGGTGGAGGATCGGAACTCAAGAGTCCCGCCTCCTGAGGTTGTAGCAGTGTCTACAGCCATGGGAGGAGGACTCTGAACAATCCTATGGTCCCTGGGACTATCTCCCAGGGACCATAGGACTGCTCTCTCCAAGTCCAGATCAGACTTGTCATGGGGTTCTAGAGGGAACTGCCTGAGTACTGCCTTGATGGCCTTCAGCAGAAAGGCGGTATTGAAATAATAATTTTTAAAATCCCCACTCTCAAGAATTAAGATTGTACTTTGTTTCAGTTCATTTGAATAATTTAAATTGTCCTAGCCCTTCCATGTATATTATACCTGGAGAAGGAAAATTGAATCATAGTTGGAAAGGGGCCAAAGTCCTTTAGTCTAACTTGCTGCTCAAAGGCAGATTCAATTGCCCACATACTCCTGCACAAATTTAATTTATAATCAAAGCCATAGTGTGTTATGAGCAGATATACTGCCAAAAGGTTCCTGCAGATCACATAGCTACAGATGACTCATGGAAGTGATATGGGCAACTCATGCATGTTGCCTCAGCCTTTGTACTGCTTTCTAGCTATTCATAATGTTCATTTGAATTCCGAGTCTGCATTCTTCTCTCTCCCCCATCCTCTTTTAAAATGAAAGTTTTTAACTTGGAACTCTTTGGAACTCTAGATGAAAGGCCACGTTGCAAGAAGAAGCAATGCCCCACCTGCTACCCAAAATGGCATATTCTAGAAAGAATGGCACCATAAGCTATTTCTGCATTTATGAATTAGTCCTAAGCTTTTAGCATTTCACATATATGATGTTAAAACATCAGTGACAAGGACGTGGTGGCCCTAAGACTATGGTATGACTTTCCACACTATCACGGCCATACAGATTACCAGATTCTTTGCCCCCAAGAGTTGAGCAGAGTTTAAGAATTATGCTAGAAAGGCACAAATAGTTGAGTGGAAATGTCAACAATGTATGTTGCATTGGCAAAACCTTTGTATGGAGAAATAAACATAAATAACTTGTATGCTGCTTTTCCTGCACTCAAAACAGCTCACATAGAACAAGTTCAACCATATAAAGTGGGTTTAAAAATATCATTTAAACAAAAATTAAAACATCACAGCATCCATTAAAACAGTAATATCAGCAAAAAAGAAAAAAAAGAATCCCAGCCAGATGCTCCTGGAATAAATGAGTTTCATAACCTTCACAGAAGGCAGAGAGGAAGAGATGAACAGTTCCTGATATCACCTGGAAATTCATACCATAGCCTCAGGGCTACTGCAGTGAGGATCCTATTCTTTGGCACTGATGTTTGAACTTCATATATGTGAAATGCTAAAAGCTAATTCATACATACAGATATAGCTTATAGTGTAATTCTTTTTAGAGTATGCCATTGTAGATTGCAGGTGGGGCATTGCATTTTTGAATGCTCCCCTACATAATGAAAAAACAAAATTAAAACGCTTCCTGCACGTGTAAAGGTAGCATCCTAGCTTGCTTCCTTTCCATGGCCAGCGACTTGGGGTTCTTTATTTTTGTTTGTTTTAAACAGAACATTAAAAACAATGCAATCCCTCTCTTGCTATCTGAAGCGGTACACTCTAGAAAAAGCTGAACCACATGCTAATTCTGCACGCCGATGTTGGCTGTCAATTATAGCTTTAATTGTGAGGACTGAAAGGAAAGCATTTATCTTCAGCATTTTGGCATCTGCTCCGTAAAGGTGGATTTTAAAGGTGTTCCCTGATACGTTTTTTTAATTGCATGCAAGTTTTGCCTGAATGCAGTGGTGGTTGCTTGAGGCTATGACAGTTAGGCCTTGAAGAAGAAAAAAATTACTGAGGCAAGAATGCAAAGGCTGGGGATGCCAGTTTTTCAAGAGAATTGAGGTATGATGGCTCTTGGTATACACACTCATTTCCTTTGGTCCACTATTGCTTCTGGTCAGTTTTTTTTTAAAGCAGTGCAAAACCTGTGAATGGAGATAACAGTGGGCACACCACAGGCAATAATGTTTCTATCACACAGCCTCCACCTCTTTTGAAGAAAAAAAAAGTATCATCTGTTTCTAGTCAAAGTTTCAGCTACAACAGATTGGGAGATCTGATGCCTGTTGTCTTAAGATGAGTATTTCTTGATGTGGGAAGCTGAATCAGCTAAAATAGCAGCTGGCAAGACAAAATGGCAAGCATGCATCAATGCATTTGTCTTGTTTGTTAAAAAAGAAAAGAAAAAAAAGCTGCCATATGAGGTCACAGTCATGCTCCTATCCCAAATAAATGTGGGAGCCAGCAACAAGGGCTCTTATCAGGAGAATAAAAAGTATATAGACCTGTATCCAGAATATGTATGATTCTTATAGCGCTAATGTGAGAAAGTTAATTTCCTCTCCCTTGTGCGGATGGGGCAGTGAAGTGGGGAGTTTCTTCTATGTCTAGATATTCTGCACTGCTTGCTAATACAGTGTTTGGGGGACACTGGGTTGTCTCACAAACCTATTGGGAATTCTTCAAATATTGGTAATGGTAGAAAAGTCTCTCTGAGACAGCTTGCCCATCACCACTTCTCCTTTCTATAATGCACAGCTGCAGGAAAGTGTTGCATGTCTTCTAGGTCATGGTTTAAGCAAGGTGACAATATGGCAAAATAGGCCTGGCCAGTGCTCTGTGTGCATTGTGCCCTACAATCCTCCGCCAGTACACTGGGGAGTTCCTCAGAAGACATCAGTGTGAAAAGTGTTCCCTGAAGATAGAGATTTTGAAAACAACTGTGCCATTATATAGAAAATGGACTTTGCAATCCCTTCTTCTTAGTTGCACAAGAATGCTGCCATTTTAATCAATGTGTCCCGGCATCACCTGCAGTGACAGGAATGTATTTAACTGTATTGTAATACTTTTCATTTATAGTCAGACCTTGGCAATGTGAACTCTTTAACCAAGGTGCCTCCACAATTATCTTGAAAATTGACTCAGTTGCTTATTTTCCCATGAGCCATCCAACTTTTAGCAGTAAGTATAGATATGAGCCCCTTCGTGGATCACTGCCTTGTTGTGGCGAAGGGGTTTGCATAACTCAGTGAAGCCATAAGCTATGCCGTGCAGGGCCACCCAAGATGGACAGGTCATGGCGGAGAGTTCTGACAAAATGCGGTCCACTGGAGAAGGAAATGGCAACCCACGCCAGTATTCTTGCCAAGAAAACCCCATGGAATGTATCACAAGGCTAAAAGATATGACGCCGGAAGATGAGCCCCTCAGGTCGGAAGGTGTCCAATATACTACTGGGGAAGAGCAGAGGGTATTTCCAAGTAGCGGCAGAAAGAGCAAAGTGGCCGGGCCAAAGCCGAAAGGACACTCAGCTGTGGATGTGTCTGGTGGTGAAAAGAAAATCTGATGCTGTAAAGAACAATATTGTTTAGGAACCTGGAATATAAGATCAACGAATCAAGGTAAGCTGGAGGTGGTCAAACATGAGATGGCAAGATTGAACATCGACATCTTGGGCATCAGCGAACTAAACTGGACAAGCATGGCCGAATTTAATTCAGGTGACCATTATATCTACTACTGTGGGCAAGAATCCCTTAGAAGAAATGGAGTAGCACTCACAGTCAATAAAAGGGTGGGAAAAGCAGTACTGGGATACAATCTCAAAAACGATAGAATGATCTCAGTACGAATCCAAGGCAAACCATTCAACATCACAGTAATTCAAGCCTATGCCCCAACCACTGAGGCTGAAGAAGCTGAGGTTGATCGGTTCTATGAAGACCTACAACACCTTCTAGAACTAACACCCAAAAAAGATGTCCTTTTCATCATAGGGGATTGGAATGCCAAAGAAGGAAGTCAAGAAATAACCGGGATAACAGGCAAGCATGGCCTTGGTGTACAAAATCAAGCAGGACAAAGGCTAATAGAGTTTTGCCAAGAGAACATGCTGATCATAGCAAACACTCTTTTCCAACAGCACAAGAGGCGACTCTACACATGGACATCACCAGATGGTCAATATTGAAATCAGATTGATTATGTCCTTTGCAGCCAAAGATGGAGAAGCTCCATACAGTCAGTCAAAACAAGACCTGGAGCTGACTGTGGCTCAGATCATGAGCTGCTTCTTGCAAAATTTCAGCTTAAATTGAAGAACATAGGGAAAACACTAAACCATTCAGGTATGACTCAGGTATGACCTAAATCATATCCCTTATGAATATTCAGTGGAGGTGAGGAATAGAGTTAAGGGATTAGACCAGATAGACAGAGTGCCTGAGGAACTATGGACGGAGGTCCGTAACATTGTTCAGGAGGCAGCAACGAAATCCATCGCAAAGAAAAAGAAATGCAAGAAAGCAAAGATGAGGCTTTACAAGTAGCTGAGGAAAGAAGGGAAGCGAAAAGCAAAGGAGGAAGGGGAAGATATATCCAACTGAATGCAGAGTTCCAGAGAATAGCAAGGAGAGACAAGAAGGCCTTCTTAAATGAACAATGCAAAGAAATCGAGGAAAACAATAGAATGGGCAAGACTAGAGATCTTTTCCAGAAAATCGGAGATCTCAAGGGAACATTTTGTGCAAAGAGGAGCATGATAAAGGACAAAGAAGGCAGGGACCTAATAGAAGCAGATGAGATTAAGAAGAGGTGGAAAGAATACACAGAAGAACTATACAGGAAAGATCTTCATGTCCCTGATAGCCATGATAGTGCGGTCACTGAACTTGAGCCGGACATCCTAGACAGTGAAGTCAAGTGGGCCTTAGGAAGCATTAGTAACAACAAAGCTAGCGGAGATGACAGTATTCCAGCTGAGCTATTTAAAATCCTAAAAGATATGCCAACACATTTGGAACACTCAGCAGTGGCCACAAGACTGGAAAAGGTCAGTTTACATTCCAATTCCAAAGAAGGGCAATGCCAAAGGGTGTTCAAACTACCGTACAATTGCGCTCATTTCACATGCCAGCAAGATTATGCTCAAAATCCTACAAGCTAGGTTTCAGCAGCATGTGAACCGAGAACTACCGGAAGTACAAGCTAGGTTCTGAAGAGGCAGAGGAACTAGAGATCAAATCGCCAACATTCGCTGGATCATGGCAAAAGCAAGAGAATTCCAGAAAAACGTCTATTTCTGCTTCATTGACTACGCTAAAGCCTTTGATTGTGTGGATTACAACAAACTCTGGCAAATTCTTAAAGAGATGAGAGTACCAGACCACCTTAGCTGTCTCCAGAGAAACCTGTACAAGGGTCAAGAAGCAACAGTAAGAACCGGACATGGAACAACTGATTGGTTCCAAATTGGGAAAGGAGTATGACAAGGCTGCATATTGTCGCCCTGCTTATTTAACTTATATGCAGAGTACATCATGAGAAACGCCGGGTTGGATGAATCACAGGTCAGAATTAAGATTGCCGGGAGAATTATCAACAACCTCAGATACGCAAACGATACCACCCTAATGGCAGAAAGCGAAGAGGATCTAAAGAGCCTCTTGTTGAGGGTGAAAGTGGAGAGTGCAAAAGCTGGTTTGAAACTCAACATTAAAAAAACTAAGATCATGGCATCTGGCCTCATCACTTCCTGGCATATGGAAGGGGAAGAAATGGAAGCAGTGACAGATTTTATTTTCTTGGGCTCCAAGATCACTGCAGACGGTGACTGTAGCCATGAAATTAAAAGACGCTTGCTCCTTGGGAGGAAAGCTATGGCAAACCTAGCCAGCATAGTAAGAAGCAGAGACATCACCTTGCTGACAAAGGTCCACACAATCAGAGCTATAGTTTTCCCAGTAGTAACGTATGGCTGTGAGAGCTGGACTATAAGGAAGGCTGAGTGCCGAAGAATTGATGCTTTTGAACTGTGGTGCTGGAGAAGACTCTTACGAGTCCCCTGGACTGCAAGGAGGTCAAATCAGTCCATCCTGAAGGAAATCAACCCTGAGTGCTCATTAGAAGGACAGATACTGAAGCTGAAGCTCAAATATTTTGGCCACTAAATGCGAAGAGAAAAGTCACTGGAAAAGACCCTGATGCTGGGAAAGATTGAAGGCAAAAGGAGAAGGGGACGGCAGAGGATGAGATGGCTAGATAGCATCACCGATGCAATGAATATGGACTTGAGCACACTGCGGGAGAGAGCGGAGGACAGGAAGGCCTGGCGTGCTATGGTCCATGGGGTCATGAAGAATCGGACACGACTTAACGACTGAACAACAACAATAGATATGAGGAAGCCCATGGAATGTTTGCTTGCTGCCTTAAGCTGAGGCAGCTGGCCTTGGCAAGTTACATATAACTGGCAGAACATGCAGCAAGCTTTGCATTGCAAACCCAGGCTATAGCCTTCAAAAAGCTTACCAAGCAGACTTACTCACCCTAGGTAACCTAATCTTGTCACTGGCTGGGAATTTCTTGTATGTCTCAAGCATTCTAGTACCACACTTGTTTGAGCCATGTACCAAAAAGGGGCGTTATCAATTTTGTCCTGAAGTAGTATGAGAATGGAAGTTGAAGAAAGGCCATGGATATTCTTCTGATGGGAAAACAGGCAAGGAAGTGGATGACTGAATGTTTTCTGCCTCTTTCTGTGTCTGTTGCTTGCTTTCTGTGCTGTTTTGCTTCTGCAGCTGTGAAGGTACAAAGATACATCTGAGTTGTTCTACTTCTTGTTTTAGAGGTTATCAGCAGTAACACTGCTGGGCATGGGGAGGAGGGAAGGATGATAAAAAGAGAATAGTACAATTTGGCTGAAAGTAAGTACTATGTTAAGCTTCTCCCAGATATTTCCTATGAAGCAAAGGGTCTCCGTTGGCACAGTGGCCTCTCCCTCCTTGTGTAACTGGAAGCTTACACCCAGTACTCACGGTGGGAATCTCCATGGCTCAAGTCTATTTTAACACAGGATTTAGCCCTTTTTATATCCTTTCTCCTGCTGGGACCTTATCCAAAGCCAACCCATATGGTGCTGAATGGGCCATATGAGGCTCTTGCAGGTCAGCTGACAACCTGCTGAATCACCTGATACACTATTTCAGCTAACCTTATGATTGTATCACATCGTTCAAAAGAATTATTGTCTTGCTGGAATCCCTGTTGATGTATACTTCACTGTGTCCATAGCAATAAAGTTGTTGTCCAGTACTTGCCTGCAGCAGCCTTCATCTAGGAGCCTGTGGAGTTCCTGTAGTACAGCTTAAATCTGCCCTATTTTGGTAGAATTGCCACAAGGAATATAACCATGGCAACACTTCTTTTGCTGGGGTAATTCCCCCATGTGGTGTAGAGGCTTGCCTGGAGCAAATATATTGCTTGTACCATCCTTAGAAACGCTGAAGATAGTGCAGTGAGTGGTAGGTATATGAAGATCAGAATATGCTTTTTTTTAAAAAAACATATATCTGATCATTTTTGCAAGCCTTCATTCAACTATTAATTTTTCTTTGAAACATTTGCCTTTCAAATACATTAAAATGCTTGAGTTTTCCAAGCATGTCTCACTTTGTAGCATGATACAAATTTGAGCTGGAAAATGGTATTTTGCTATGACAGGAAGCAATTAAAAATAACGAACAACCCCCAGAAATAAAGTCCTCTTCCTTCTCCTGAGAGGAACAGAAGTGCATTGGCTAAGGCAATTAATCCCTAGTCACTCAGATGCACTGAACAGGAAGCAATAAAATGGCCCTATAAGGTAGGCCCAGACTATTTCCCCTATGTTTTAAATAGAGTGCTGAGGCTAAGAGAATAGCAGCTTGCCTGCAGCCACCTAGCAAATTCAGTGTGAAACAGGATTTGAACCCAAACTGCCTTGGATAGTAGCCCACACTCTTTAGCCACTATTCAACACCAGCTATCAAGAAGACTAGGCCCAAGCACGTTTTTGTGGGGTGTTGCCCAGGTCAACTATCATGTAAGTGTCTCTTGGCTTCGTAATGGCTTTGTTCATACCTCCCCCCCCCCCCCCCCGATCCATAAGCATGCTAGTCATATATTGGAAAAGCAGGTCTGCCCTTCAGGAAAGATGCAGAAAAGAGATACATTAGATTTGTGATAAGAAAAACAGAGAGACCGAGTTCCATAGCACTTAATTTGCTGCATGCAACATGCTGGAAAAGTTACTGAGAATTTTATGCTTCATGCCTCAGAGGCAAAGAAAAGGTATCGACAAGCAAATGCATTATTTTAATCTCCAGACAGTAGGCATTTTATTGCATGCAGCTTTTTATTCCTAGTTTTATTTCCTTCAACGAGAAAGTGAAAGCTAAGCTAAAATAGTTTTAAAAACTTAGATGACTGTATGCAACTGTAGTTAAAAACAACTTAACCTACCATTAAAAAACCTGACTCTTCTGAAACTTCATTGCCTACAATGCAGCCATCTCTGAACACTGAGCAGGAGCATTTGAATCGCATGGAAACTGCTTCCATGTGATTACTTGCCCCAGTTATGGCCATAACATGTGGCACCAGCCATGGCATCATTCTAGCCCCTGGCACGGAGAGATTTCATACCTGTCTGTCTCACAAATGGCAATGCTGGCGTGCAACTTCTGTGTGCCAGGCACTAGAGTGACAAGATAGCCAGTGCTACACATTATGACAGTGACAAAGGGAAGTCATAATGCACAGAACATTTTCAGCAATCTCTGCAGGATGCAAGCAATGTGTGCTCTGGCTCAAAGGGCCAAAACAGACGTTACTTTAAATCTGTATCTAGCAGCAATCTCTCCATCCCCTCCAAGCAATTTTTACTCTAGAGTAGGTGCAGTGTCCCTGATCTGGATTGGGACCCTAGCATGGGAAGGTAGAAGGCTTTAGCCCTTTCCCTCCTGCTAGGGTCCTTATCCAGATTGGGGAGGCCTGTGCCTGCTCTAGAGTAAAAAAGAAAAAAGACATAGCTGCTAGACATGCTTTTAAAGTACTGTTTTGGCCCTAAATGTCCATAACTGGACAACAACCAAACTTCCTGGTGTTGCAGAACACTTTTAAAAGCAATCTCTAGTGGTCTATTTTTAGATTAAACTTTATCATATAAAATTAGCATAACACTCCCAGTTTTAAATAAATGTTCTTTCTGTGGCATAGAAAAGTTTAAGGTAAAGTGCTTTCTAATTCCATAACATGGTAGTGTTGAGCTGGAGTATTTGCTAATTTCAGTCATTATTTAGCAGTGTCATGTACCGTATTCTTATCCTAAACATTTATACCCAGAATTAAGTCTCACTGGGTTCAATGGTACTTGCTTTATAGTAAAAAAGATCTAGGACTGCAGCCAGAGGCCTAGTTTTCAGGCATAGCAGAAGAAGTGGTAAAACTGTTCATGGATTGTACCACTTCATACTGTAGGTGTGCGTGTATGTGGTAGTAGTGAAGAATTGCCAGTGATTTGGAGAATAGAAATTTTTTTAGTGTTTTACTTTTCTGTGGAAAATTTTCCGTTTCAAAAGTTCGTTAGTAACAATGCATGGATGCCAATTGCAAATACAATGTTAGGCAAGCTTGGAAGTTTCAAACTTGTAATTAATGTTTTTCAGGTGATTATGCCTAGCAAGTATGTGAGAGAATACATATATGTCATTGAAATACATAGATTTCTCAGAGTGAAATAGAACTGATAGTGACAGCGAAACTGAAGGTGCCCCAACAACTGTAGTGGAAGAGAGCTGAACTATGCTGAAATATTTATTTTAATGTATTTACAACATTTATATACCATTCCACATCTAAACAGATTCTGGAGCAGTGAACAATACAAGATAAAAGGAATAAAACACAATGCTAACAATTTTATTAGAATTAACAAATTAACAAATTAAAAAACAATAACAGTAAAAAATCTTGGCTGGTCATTAGGGGAAGGCTTATTGAAAGATGACCGGTTGTCAGTATGGGCATTTCTACACCAGCCTAAAATCCTGCATTTAAAATGGGGCTTTCTGCTTCCTTTTTAAATGCAGGGTCACCACTGACTCCCTTTACATGCGCTTCCTGCTCCACTCCTTCTCCCCATATCTGAGTCTTCCATTATATTTCATTGATCTCGCTCTTCTTCTTGCTGCTTTAAGTCTTTTCACGTAGGAAACTGAAGCAGAACACAATGGGGTAATTTGATGGCTCATTATCTGCGATCTATTTAAAAACAGAACAAGGGGCATGTAGTGCAGGAGGGTCACGGCGTCATGTAAAGAGCCCGCAAACTTCTGTGAAGGAGCAATCTCAATCACAGGATAAAAGCTCCATGTGATGAAGCCCTATATCATGCACAGTTCTTTGGGTTGCAAAAATTAATTAGTGCAGTCTTCCTCAACCTGGTGCCCTCCATGCTGCTGACTGAAGGATGCTGGGAGTTGTAGTCCATCTTGAGGGCACCATTTGCTTCTAATTTTCCAATTTTCTGGAAAACCCACATCACTGGGAATTGGATGATTGACTCGTCCCCCATTAACACAAAACAAATCTCCCTACACTTGGAAAAGTAGATGTTGGGGGAAAGGTCTAGCCTCATTGATATCCTAGTTTTGTATGTCCAGAGATTCTTCCAGCACCCCCCCCCCCGCCATTTAACAACATAATCCCTAGCTGCAGGCTGAAGCGGTGCAGTTCCAACAGCAGTTTTACCAACTAATTAGCTGTTTATGTGAACTAGACCTTAAAAAGGCAAACCTTTAGCCCTTCCCTTGTGGCATACAGCTAAGCAGTTTGTTTCCATTCTTCCTGTGCCCATTTGGCCTATTCCATGAGGTTCTCCTAGATTCCCATTCCTTCCCATCTTGCCCCCCCCCCCATGCCCCATCCTCCTTTAATAGGAAGAGACACTGACTTCACTACCAAGTGTCTTTACCAAGACTAAGTGGTGCTCCTTTCTGCTGCCCTCTCTGCTGCTTGTTTCAGGCTCCACCTGCTGTTAAGAAACTGTTGGAGTGAAGTAGAGGAAGGAATTCTTACTGGAGCTCAAGCAGGGTGGCCACTTATGCATCACCAAAAAAGAAAGGAAATGCATTACTACAAATGAGTGCAAATGAGGATATGGATTTGCATAAAATTTGCATATGCTGATTTATATGTATAGATGCACGTTAAGAAAGAATTACATCTCAGTATAGTGTTAAACATTGTGACCAGATGACATATGTGTCCGTCTGCTCAGTCTGCTGTCCCAACTGTTGATGGGCAACTTCAAGGCCCTTACTGGCTCTCCCTTCTTTATCTTTAAATTGGACTTGGATTAGACATCCTTTCAAATAGAGGACTTTTCTTTGTAAAGTAGGGCACATGGCCATCCTATGCTCAAGTCTTGATAGAAACAGCAGCAGAATTTCCCTTAATCAGTTGAGGGGTGATGGATTGGGATTCTAGTGCAAAGGTAAGGGCATGCAAGGGGAAGGTTACATAGTCACATGGAGCTAGCTAAGCAAGCCTCCATAGATAGCTATGTAAATTGGGATAATCCCAGTTGTAGAGATGAGTCTGATTTAAGTGATTTGAACAATACCAAGAAGAAGGGAAGTATGATATTTGAATTGTACCAGGCCAAATGGACTAGTAAGTACATTGGAGCTACTTCCATATCTGTTACTGAATTATATTTTTAAATTAATGAAAAATGTAGAATATTCGCCACTCACAAATTCTGACAGTGACGTTCTGCCAAGTACTTTAACCCCCTTTCATTGCAACCCATTTTATGTCCCCCTCCCTCCTCAGGAACAATATATAGCATGTAGCAATCATCCTGGTATGATTTCTGTGTATCCACATGGTTGCTCAATAGTGTGTATCTTTACAGCAGGGATGGAAGGAAAACAATTGTTTTTTCGATAGAAATGAAAGTCACAGTCACATGTAATTGTAGGAATATTTAACTGGAGAGAGGAATGATGCCAATAAACCTACAACTGGCCATGAGTTATTTGAGGGTTGTTTCTCCTCAAACAACTGCTGCCACCTGGGTTTGGATGACATGACAAACCATGGCCACCCCCCACTGAGGGCTGAATTTTCAACATGGCTGCCAGCAAACACCACAACCCACCGTGGCTTAAATAGGGCTGCGGTGATCATGTGAACCAGCTCAGTATCTCTCACGAGAACCACAAACCATGTTACTGGGGTGGGGAGAGGGGGAGAGGTAGGGAATCTGTACAGAGAATCTGTGAAGTAGTTTTGGTTGTCATTTGAGAACACAGAAGCCTGGTTCACACATCATGAGAAGCCACAATGGGTGAATATCCCTTGGAGGGTTCTTGTTGTGGCAGCGGCCACTATTTTGAATATTCAGCTGCAGTGGGGGCCTGCTGTAACTTCTTGTTACATGAAAACCCAGCAAAGATGGGTTGTTGGGGTGGTTGATAAGCAACGCAGAACCATGTGCTGTTTTAGGGTTGTAGTTGTCTTGTCAACCACCCCAACAAGCCACCCTCAATGGGTTTGTATGTATTGAGAAGTTAAGCTATGGCACCCCCTACCACACCCTGAATATGCAAAAGGGAGAAATTCACCTACAAATGGCGAAATTCCTTACTTGCGAACCAGGTCAATAAGTCAAATGTTGCACTGAGCCATCAAGTGAAACAGGCAAAGCTTCCTAATTAAGAAACTACTTAACAGCACCTAACCCAGAATGGAATAAAGGAAAGGAGTTTGGAGATGTCTGCCAGGTGTCCGACTCTCAGTTTACAAAGGCGAGAGAGATGCGAGCTTATACATGCAAATCATGTCTTATGAGGCTTTGGATCTTTCAGAAATGGGATTCTTTTGAGCAGACTTATAAAGTATAGAGTACAGTTTAAGGTCTACATGGATCTGCAGTGGCTATGGTAGGACATACAGGAAGGAACAGGCCTTTGGATGTGAATCTTGGGCTGTAGTTCAACACAGGTTTAAGTGCACTGAAATCAATGGACCTGACTGATCTTCATTTTGTGTTGGATTGTGTCAAGACTCGAGAAGAGGGGAACATGGAGGGGGCAAAAAAGGGAGAGAGGTGCAACTGATGTTCTAGAACCCAGCAACCAACTGCATTGCCTTGCTTGCTGTGCCTGAGCTCATCTGAGGAGCTCAGATGAGAGCTAATGTATGGAGACAGAGTGAGGGTAGCAGAGTTGAGACTGAGCCCTGAACAGTGACCTTTTTCTATGATTCAACAATATTCATGAATTGTCTTTTTTAGTACAGTTGAGATCCCTTTTGAATTTAATGTTTAATATTGGATCACCTTGACTACCCCATCTTAAAAACAGCAGTGGTATTCAGAGCTCTGTGACTTAAGCTACAATCTTAGGTGTGTGTACCAGGATGCAGGTTCCATTTAAAATAAATGCCAGTCCATTTCCAGGCCTGATTCAAAGTGCTAGTATTAACATTTAAAGCCCTTAACGGCTTGGGGCCAGGTTATCTGAAGCATCGCCTCATCCCATGTGTGCTTGCCCGGATCTTAAGATCATCCTCAGTGGCCCTTCTCCGTGAGCCCCTGCCAAAGGAAGTGAGGCGGGTGGCTACTAGGAGGAGGGCTTTTTCTGCTGTGGCACCCTAGCTGTGGAATGAGCTCCCTAGTGAGGTTCACCTGGCACCTACATTGTATTCCTTTCGGCGCCAGGTGAAGACCTTTTTATTTTCCCAGGCATTTTAGCATTTTAGCTTTCTAGACTTTTAGCTTTGCTGTTTTAAATCTGTATTTTAAATTGCTGCTAGGTTTTATTGTGGTTGTATTGTCATATTGTGGTTTTAATGTTCTATATATTTTAAATTGTTTTATTGTGTGCCGTTTGGTTTTAATTTTTGTGAACCACCCAGAGAGTTTCGGCTATTGGGCGGTATAGAAATAAATAAATAAATAAATAAATAAATAAGAAAGAAACCTTATGAGTAAATAACATGATAGCCAGAAACAGATATTGGCATACTTGGAAAACGGTACTGCAACTGGATGTTCTGTAAGTATATTAAATAGCTTTAAATAGCTTTTTGTTAGGAAAAAATAGCTTTTTGTTAAAGCTATTCTTTAGGGAAGAGTGAGCTGGAATAGTGTAGTGGTTAAGAGTTTAAGTAAGCCATGATTTGGCAACTCCCCAGTTCAGGTCTTGGACACTGCACTGTTGCTCCATCTTGAATAGCTGAATCAGTGTGCAAAGTGATCAGGAAAAGTTCCTCGAACTAGCTGTTGTAGTGGTGGATTGTGAATGAATGGATGGAAAAGAACGCCACTTTGTTGAGGCTTGTTATCATGGGGTGGCCCTGTTTCAGAGAAGAGGTTCACCAGCTGCATTTTGCTCATCACTGCAAACCTGACAGAAAATGCCACACCCGTTGGACACAGGTGCGACGTAGAGGGGTTGGCATGTATCATTCTGCCAGTTAAAGGGTGTGTGTGCGCGCGCGCATACACACAGACACACACACAGACACACTTAAGGGAGTCCCCAGGAATGGGTAATGTATAGGCCTGTGTGGAGACAAATATTTGGGAATACTGAGAGCTGTTGGAAAAGGCCCTTCATTGTGTACACAGTTGCAGTAAATGCTGAACCTTGTGTGGAAGTGTCAGGCTTTTAAGCATTTATTGCAAACTGCCTGAGATGTTTCATAACTCAGAAGTTTTATTTCACTTCCTTCTGTGTTCAGGCAGTATTAACCTTTTTTGTGGTGGTGGTAAGGAATGTAACCCTTGTGATTATCCTCATACTTCCAATTGTGGACCCCTTCCTACTAGTTTTGAGCCATCACCACTCAATTCCAGACTTCACACAGGTAAGCTAAATGGACATGGCATAAAAACAAATCTAAACTTGCCTGTTGCTTCGATTTTGGCTTGAACTACTGACCTAGAAGTGAAACACTTCATATTCCATTACTTGTCTCCTAAGCCAGCTGCTCCCCCTGATATAGCCATAGACGCTGATAGTAATGAGTGGCATGCAGTGTCATTTCAAGATGAGAGGCTACAGCAGATTGAAAAATAATCCCATGGACATGAATTCCATGACACCAGAGCAGCAATTAACAGTCCTGTCTTTCGTCACTATGAGATGATTAATGTTTAAATTATTGGCAGTGTATTTCTTTAAAAGGAAGTGGGGAAGGGGGGAGTAACCTATTCATTAGAAGGACTTTTGGTAGTTTCACATTATCTTCCTCCTTGGGTTTATTACACAGAGGGTAAAGTATTCTCTTTTGGATAAAGAGAAAAGTTATTTCCACTCTCTAGGGGCCAGAGATAGCACCAAGAGGTGAGTATGAGATTCGGAAATGCAGAGTAAAGTTCTACCTCCATCCATCAGTAATATATTAAATCAGCATTTGGTTGGCCACATTTGTCATTGAGAATGTGTAGGTGGCTGGATGGAGGAATCCTTTACACAGATTAGTTGGAGTTTTTTTCATTTTGTCAATAAAAACTTTATAAAAAATAGGTAGGAAGTGATCTAGAACTTGGGTTATTGAATTTCAGATGTGGCACCTGGGTCATGTGGGGACTCGGCCATTTCCTCAGGAATGATGGGAATGACCCAGTTTGCATGATCAAAATAGCCCACCGTGGCTTTATTTAATCCATGGTAGATTGTGGTGCCTGCTGGCATGTGCTGGGCAGGATCTGTATATTCATGGCCCAGTCAGGGCTTGTTGTATCATGTGAACCCAGGCGGTTGTGTGAGGGTTAAACAACCCTTGCATAACCCTAGAACAGACCATGGGTTATGCAAAGGTTGTTTAACCCTTGCACAACTGCCCCTGGGTTTGTACAACACCACAAGCCACGACTGGAGGATGAATATTCAAAACAACAAACACTGCAGCTCACCGTGACTTAAATAAGCCATGATGGGCTGTTCAGTTGTGTGAACCAATGTGTAGTTTGTTTATCAAATCAAAGTTTAAGCATAGGTGATGGAGATAGAATGGAAAGAGTTTCTCCTTCAAAAGTCGCCTGTCAGATTACCTCAACATTAGATTTTAAGTGTGGAGTGAAAAGCTTTGTTTTTCTCAGGCACTTTAAGCTACTGATATAATATTTGCCCTTTTCTTTTAATTACTCTTTTTTATTGCTATTTAATTATATGTATGGTTCTTGCCTTACTGATTGTACATCACTTACTGTGTTTTTTTAAGGCAAAAACACAGCAACATAGAAAGCTGTGTTGTACTGAATGAGACTGTTGGCCTATCTAGGGGCCCATCTACATGGGACGCTTTCTCCTATGCTTCTGTGGCTTAAAGTCATTAGGGGCACATGATGTCATGGTCACTCTGCAGCCATCCCGGAGTTTACCTGTGGGGAAGCTGCATTTTTGCAGAGTACTTTTAGTCCATTGTTTTTCTTTTAAGTTGGCTCCCCTGTGGTTTAGCTGCTGTGTGCCTATCCCTCTGCTTTAAATTTGGTATGATGGCGGCGTTCCTAGTGTGTGGCAGTGCTCTCGGTAACCACAGAAATTTGCTTGTGTTTCCCATGCTTCAAAGCCCTACAGTGTTCTTTCCAGCCTTCAGGATCACCCTGAATTTCCTTTTTCCTGGTGGGAGCAATTAGCCTCAGTTTGCATTACTTCGCTTCTTCAGTGTTGTATTAAATCACTTCCCTGATGCTGTCTAAAGTTGATTCTCTGCTTATTGCAGTACCGATCTGTCGAGGTCTCTGGTGGAGCCTGCATTTGCGAGCAGGGAGGAAGTACCCAGAGAAGGAGAGCATGTGTGTGTGTGGAAGCTAGAACTCCATGACAGTTTGCTGGAATGGGGCGAAATTGGGAGGGTGGGATGTTGTCAGGGGTTGTCTTCAGATGCTGCACTTGAGCATCAGGGATTTTGACTTCTCAAGGCAAAAGTGCGCACATTGGGGAAGAGGGGAGAGAGCAATAACTCCGCGGCAGTTTGCTGGAGTGGGATGAAATTGGGAGGGTGGGATGCTGCCAGGGGAAGCCTTCAGATGCTGCACTGGATAATTGGGGATTTTGGCTTCTTCAGGGAAATCTGCACACACGGGGAAAATTAGTTGTTCTCATAATAATGTAGTAGCAGTGGGGGAGCCTGGACATGGGCTGGGAAAAAAGCCTCTCAAATTTGTTGAGCAGCCCCTGCTCAGTTTGATTCCATTCAGTTCTACTCCCCCCACCCCACCCAGAAGTATGTTCCTTTCAAGCTTTGTGTGACCCCCTAAAAACCAGATATTTAAGGTATGGTACACTCAACTTATCTTGCTTCATGTGTCCCTGATGAAACAAAGATGATTCCATGAAAATCTGGAATGTGCTTCGCATTCCATTGTCGTGATGATCTCCCCTAGGTCAGTATTGTCCACACCGACTAGCAGTAGCTCTCTAACTTCTGAGTCTGGAAGCACGCCAAAAAAGAGCTCTTTTGGCTTTGTTTAGACAAATCAGGTCACTAATGACTCTGTCAGCAAAAAGCACAATAATGTGTTACAAAAAGAAAACTACACCAAACTGCTTTTGTTTTTATTCACTTCATTAATTTTTTCATTCACTTTTGTTAGGAGAAAAAATCCTCTGCTTGTCATAAGTTTTGAACTGCCTAGATAATTGTATGAGACTTGACCCTTGGTTTTATAAAATTAAACTAAAAAAAACAATTCTCCTTTGGACAATTCCAAAAGAAAAATTCTAAAATCTATATCACTACAATGCCTTTAAAAGGCCAACTCAAAGGTTGCAAAATACTGTACAAGCCTTTGAATTTTGCAAAACCCTTCGTCAGGCAAGGTGGTAAAGAAAGCAAATGAAAGAAGAGGAAGGAAAAAAGTGGCTGATGTTCAAATCATGGAATCTGTGTGTGGTTACAGTCTTAAAAAGTGGGAGGAGACTTCAAACTTTTAAATTAGGCTTTTACCAGATACCGCAGTGGTTTCAGGTTGCAGCCAGGACACTCTTGGGAAGGGCTCTTGGGTGCAACCTGGGAAGAAGAAACAAACAATGGTTGATCGCTCATTTTAGAAAATATAAAAACCACTTGTTAGTCAAAAATGATCTCCATCCTTACACAAAACACACT
Organism: Heloderma suspectum; assembly: GCF_057233095.1. Classification (NCBI taxonomy): domain Eukaryota; kingdom Metazoa; phylum Chordata; class Lepidosauria; order Squamata; family Helodermatidae; genus Heloderma; species Heloderma suspectum. Next base: position 112,283,009 of record NC_139462.1, read on the forward strand.
GGTTCCTTGGTAGATGGAAAACAGAAGTAGAGACAAACTAGGCAGTTTATATTAAAGCTGGAGATAATTTTAGATGCTGTACTATGTTAAAAAAAGTCAATGGAGGCCAAATTGGGTAGCTTTTAGACAGAGGGGATGTACCCTCCAAGAATAAAGCCACCATCTCTTCCATTCCCTTACCAAACACTCACTATGTAGTTTGAAAAAGTAGATCAAGAGCTTTTCTACATGAGGCATTTATTGTGTGCTCATGATTCCCTACCCATGGTTGTTTATGGGTTCTTTAGATGTTGTCATGACCCTCCAGTTTCTCTTCTGTTTGCAAACTGCACCTTTGGCAAAGTTTTTTTAGAGCAGGGAAAATGCTCTATTGTTTCTGATGGTGAAAGAAAATGCTGTTTCCACTTGTGTATTTGTGCTGTTCCACTATACCACAGTGCCACCTAGAGGTTATGTCATGGAAAGAAGTACAACTTCTTAAAAAAAAATAGTCCAAGAGCAGTTTTAAGCAGCAGTGGCTGTCTGTTACTCTCACACAGCACCTTGATTCTCCAGCACTTGAGGAAAAGTTAGAGGAGTTGGTAATGCAGGATGAAGGGGCTTTATTACTGCCATTAGTTGTCCCAGCTAACTTTCCCACCTGAAATGAGGAGGAGGTGGAAGCAATAGCAGAAGCTGCTGCTGGGATGCTTTTCCTTCTGTACTGGGCAGCTACTTTCCAATATGCTCATCCCTCTGTTTACATTTTGGCTTTAAATGGCTACAGACGGGAGAGAATTGGTTCTTCAGCCTTCTTCTCCTGCACAAGCTAAGGTTGAAGAAGTTGTGATCTCAGTGCTGGTTTAGAATAGTTGTTTATTTGGGTTCCACCCCTACTCCCTAATGAATTTTATTGACATTTTTGGCAGGAAAGGGTTCCAGCATTGGAGACACCGATCGATCACACAAACAGACACACACACAAAACAGACTTCTTGGCCAGACAAATGGTACTGGAGCAGCAGAAAACATTGGTTGCCAAAGATTACAAAAGTTACACATCCACCACCCCAGGCATGGGATCACACACATGCATGCACACACAGCACAAAAATGCCTGAGAAGCACCTGCTTTAAAAAGTCAGAAGAATGGGGTAGTGACCATGAGGGGTGGGGAAAGGGGAGGTAACACCACTGCTCACATGGCTATGTTGAACCCACTGAGAAGAACGCTAGACCTCCTGAAGTGTGGATGGTCAGTTGTAATTCTGCTTCTAAGACACAACGGAAGAGCGTTGACTTACAGCGTCAGGAGCCATCTGTCTGGAAGAACCCTAAGTCTGGACTCAGACCATTGGGAGCTGACTTCTACTTTCTCAGGGCTGCATGGGCACTGTGGTAACCTGTTTTCAGATCAAAATATTTTTGTGCTGCAGATAGCTTACAAGGCTACAATCCTATACCCATTTACCTGGGAGTAAACTCCAATGACCTCAATTAAAATACTTCTGAGTAGGATTACACTGTAAGAAATATGCATGGTTTTCAGGACAGAATATAGGCCAGGACTGAGAATTTTTTTGCTCTTTCAAAACCCTGACACATTCATTTGTAAGAAGGATGGTCAACTGGTGAAGCCTTCAGTGCAATTTCATTCAACATATTTTGACAGTGGGGAAGATTTCACAATAATAAGTGTATGTGTTGGTAATGTTACATTTTTGGTTATGACAATAAATTATACTTCTGGCCCTAAGAATACAACTTGAAAAATAACAGAAGTGTCCATCCTTGGTTTTATATCCAATGTTAGTCCTACTTGGACTAACATTTAAAGAATTGGGGCAAGTTAGACTAACACTGGATAAAAACCTTGATCTAAAGCCTTAGATGTATGTGTCATTTATGCCCCTGTTTCATCAAACTTTTCCCATTAAGAGATCGAAAAATTATGAGCAAAAATCATACCAGTTAAAACTGCCTATCCTGCCTTGTTTTACTCCATTATAAGAAATATCAGCCATATATTTTAAGGAGGCAGGCCACACACCAAGGCTCCAGAATACACCCGCCAGATTCTAGAATGCATACACCCCACCCCCTCTTAATGCACACCTGCACTGCTCTGAGATCTGCTTTTCTGTTGTGTGATCCAATACAGCTGTGACATGTATATGAAAATGTAATGAAATAATAATAAATATCAAAATCACCTGAGTGAGACCAGTTGCATTGGTTTTTCTCTCCCAGCCCACATGGAAATAGTTCCCATTCTATTCAGGGACCCTCTGTCTTCGGGTTAATGGGGAGTAACCCCCATACTAGCCTCGCTGCATAAAAAACTCTGCCTGAAAAGAGTGGCATTGGGATTTTCACTTAATTCCTTTTTTTTTTTTTACAAAGTTCTGGGACTGCGGGTAAATTGCATGTTATTCTTTTTGTTCTGTCTCCCAGAATATGTTTGAATAGCTAGTACTATGATAGATTCTTATAAAATTAATGCTAGAGATTTTTATGCTGTATCCAGCTGTAGTGTTTTCATTATATGATAGTGCCATTGCTTCTCTTATACAATGCATTTTTCCTGTCCTGCTGCAGTTCCTGGTCAGATCAGTTTCTCAGAGCATCCTTCGCAATTGGATTTGGAAAAAACCATATTCCTCCTCCCAAAGGCAGCAGGCCTCCCAAGATCATTTTCTTATTGTGAACCCATAGAATATTAGAACCCATTTTCTACTGAACACTAAGACTGTATTCCGACATAACATTTCTGATCCTCCAGAGATGTGTTCATGTCCCCCTCTCCTCAGGCATTTGGTTTAAAGGATAACTTCCCCATTTGATCGAACCATAGTTTGCTATTACGTTGGTACTATGGTTTGAGCAAGCCCTTCAAACTAGGGCCGCAAAGCAGGATCCAACCATGATTTGCAATTCTGGGTTGGAGGATCTTCCCTTATAAACAGAAGATCCACACACCTACAGACTCTTTTTTTCCCTTGGTGTACACATGAACTCTGCATAGTCCTTCTGTAGCTTTTCACTTTATGAAAAATAAATGTTTGGGTATGTTTTCCTGAGAAGTCGGTTTCTACCTAGGCACCTAATTGAAACTGTCAGACTTCGAAAATTGTTCAAACTCCAGCTGCTTTCATTGTTCACAATGGACACAAATCACTTTTCAGAAAGCAGTGTCTTTATTATTTTGCTGTCTTTGATTAAGATTGTAAGTGTTCTACAATGTTCTTTGATGAGATGGCTTATGGGGCAATTTTGAAACCATGGTGCTAGGTTAATACAAAATGTTTCTGGATTTCTACTGTGCCATGTAGTAAAATGCAGAGCAGAAAGATTTCTGGGTGTTTATTACAATTGTTTCCTTCTGTCATGAGGACAGAGCCAGTAGAAATTTGAGGAGGTTTGCGCTAATTTAAGGCAGCTATTTTAGAATTGACAGGCATATCATAGACTTGAGAAAGCTTTTTGTTTCTCTCTTTTTTATACATCTGGAAGAACGTTATAGATTGCAGCCCTGACGCTGTTCACTCCTCACAGATTGTACGAAAGAGAAGGGAAAGACTGTACCATTTTATTTTGAGGTCTAGTACCGAGAAGACAAAAGGCATATAACAATCCTTACAAATACTGCTGTGCTCCACTTCTGGGTTGGCTGAGGGTGAAGTCTCTTTTAAAAAGGGACTCTTTCCCCCACCATGTTCAACATGATATCTGAACAATGAATAGTTTATTAGACCTAGAGAGTGTGAGGGCTCCAGCCACCTGCTTGAAGCTTCCCGCTCTGGTGGGTCTGGCCTTTGCGCATCTGCTGTCTGGGGAGAACTGTTTCCAATGTTAGAAAGAGAACTTGTCACTCAAGTGACAAGACATTATTGAGTATATTGTTCTCCATAGAAAGAGAATTTAATACAAATCAATATAAATAAGTGGTGATGTATTAGTGCTTTTCTTGGGAAGCAATGCCTCTTTGAGTTTCTATTAAGGCAGAGTAGTACTAGAAAAATAGAAACAAGGTATTCTTTTTCAGAACATGAACATGCCCATTAATTTATTACATTAACATCTCACTGTTTCTCCATGGAGCTCAGAGTGGAATGCATGGAGTTCACAAGCTGTATTCCATCTAGCAAACTGTCTTAGATTTGAGGCAGTCCTTTTTCTGTTTAGACTGTGGCTTGAAAGAGGGACCACTGTCTCTGGTGTATACTGTCATCTCACTTCCAGTTTTAATATTGTTTTTAAAAATCTGTTTGACAAGAGGAGACAGTAGGACAAAAGAAATAAGAGTGTACACTGTGGGAAGCAAAGCCCAGTCTCAAACCTCATATCTCTCTCTAAACTGTTGTATTCCTCCAGCTGTAATGTTTCACAGGCAGACTTCTATGAGTTACCTTCAGACTGATGTTTGACAAGGCAATGTACTCCCAGGGACTTGGAGCCTCTGCAGGGATTGGAGATCAGTTAGGATGTTCTGCCCCAGGAGGCTGAGGATCCAAAAGGATTCCTGACTGCACTCGGGGAGTTTCCTTGTTCTGCGGCTGACAGTGTTCTGTTGAATCTCTAGTGGATCTCTAGAGTATGGAGATAACTTAGGCAGTTGACACAGTTGCATGGTTCGCATGTAACAGCAACCCAGAGTATGGGTTGTTGTTGAATCATGGGTTATCATTATGTGCAAACCCTGTACTATGGTTTAACTATGGGTTGTTGACCAGAAACAACCCAGAATTCACAACCCAACAACAAACCATGGGCACTCTTCCTGGGTTTGCCTCACTAGCACAAAGGGCAGTTGGTTGTACTCTGTGAGGGGTGGAGGGGCCCAAGCGTAGAGCACCACTGAAGGAAAACCTGGAATGAATCTGACTAAACATGGGCTAGAGCCTACTCCATAGTGGTGATGGCAGTGAAGCCCAAACACTTTTCTTCTTCTTCTTCTTCTACTACTACTACTACTACTACTACTTGTTGTTGTTGTTCAGTCGTTCAGTCGTGTCCGACTCTTCATGACCCCATGGACCATAGCACACCAGGCCTTCCTGTCCTGCGCTCTCTCCCGGAGCATGCTCAAGTTCATATTCATTTGTTCAAAGTTAACTGTCAAAACCTCTGTGAGTAGTGAGAGTAGTTCTTCTCCATCTGATCCCACAAGAGAATGTTATTGATTAATCGATGCCCTGCTATGACTTCATAGACAAAATTGCTAGCATCTATTCCAACTTGGATTCTACATTGTCTTTAGTACAAATGCAAGGTTCTTCTAGAGCATGATCTAGTCATCTAAGCTCGGATGAATTTCAGTTGTAGCCTGAGAATGTTGACAGTGGTTGGAAGGGCTCAGCCAACCAACTCACTGTGTCTAACTAAAAGGAACCAGGGGATTATCAATGTGTCATTGACGGAAGGGTAGTACTGGCTGCCTTGAAGGAGGCAGTTGTGTAACCACTCTTGAGGAAGCCATCTTTGGATCCTGGAAAACTCGGTGACGGTTGACTAGTAGCCAGCATTACTTTCTTGACCAGGGTGCTTGAGACAAGTGGTTGCCTGCCAACTCCAGGCACTCTGGATGAAACTGATTATCCGGATCCATTGAGTCTGTGAATTCTCCTGGATCTTTCAGTAGCTAGTTTAGCCTTCCCCAACATGGTGCCCTCCAGATGTGTTGGACTACCACTCCCATAATTCCCCAGCCTGCTATGGGCTAGTTGGTGGTGAAGGGGGTTAACACATACTCCTCATCATCCTGGAATTTGTACCCCACAAAAAAAGAAATGTGCCTGTGAATATGTGCAGTATGGGTGGGATTTCTCAGTGGAGAGACCATGGCATTCTCCAACACATCCATGAATATGGGACAGTGTCCATATTGGAGGGCAAGAGTGCCACTTCCAAAATTGAGCTCCAGCATCTCTCATTTAGAAATTAAGCCATGCTGCAAGTTATACGTTCTTAAACCCATGCAGCATTTTAAAGAGGAACACTTCCTATTGCCCAAAAGAAAATATCACACACACCAAGGTTTTTTAAAAGGTCAACATCCCTTGCTCTTGTGATTGCATGCATTTTTTAAAAGGTGCCAGTGACTCCACTCTAGCTTCTTAAAACCAAACCAACTCTTCCCTTAAAATTAAAAAAATGAATGCATTTTGACTGTGGGCTTGTCTGGCTCCATTCCAAAAAGAGACAATGCAGCCTGAGGGCCAGTCCACACCAGCCTTTTTTCCAGAATTGTTATCTTTTGCGCACTCACATTTTACACAGTATCCAGAGATCCTAGTCTGTTGTGCATATGTATTTTCTGAGTTTCCCTCCCATCATTTTTTTCCATACATAATTTCTAGCTATTTGTCTTCGCTTAAACACAATTTCATGTGGCTTCTGCCCAATTACTTTCTTTGTGGTGGGTATCTTCCATCTGGTTCACCAAGGCAGCAAGAAGCCCCTCACTCACTCACTCATTCTCTCTGCTACCTGCATGTTGGTCTTTGTTTGGACTAATTCAAGCACCCACATCCAGAACATTTGTATGGTAAGAGCCCAGCTTCCTTCTCCTCCATCCACTCCCTGCCCTTCCAGGAAGGTGGGGGACACACACACAGATTAATTCTAACTAGATGTTCATTGCTTTGCAGCAGTAAAGCTACAGGGCTAACTTTTTTTAAAGGCAGTAATCATAGTATGATTTCCAGGCAGTAAGTCCCATTGCACTGAATGGGACATATTCCTGTGTAAATATTCTTAGGTTCTCACTGTACTTTTGCTGCTGCCCTGCTGACAGGCATTATAAGATGTTAACGTGGAAATTATGCTATATTAAATGTGTTGTGGAACCACAATGTTAATTGTACTTTCAGATGATTATGGAAAAGCAACATTTCAATAATACTAAATGACCCTTGTGTGGATGCTCCTGGAATCTTGATGTGACTCATGGTTCAGGATCACTTCCCCTTGAGGGTCAAACTACACATTACATTAATTGTATACCATGTAGCTGAACGTTATAAGAACATAAGAGCCATGCTGGATCAGACCAAGGGTCCATCTAGTCCAGCATTCTGTTCACACAGTGGTCAACCAGCTGTCGACCAGGAACCCACAAGCAGGGCATGAGCGCAACAGCACCCTCCCACCCATGTTCCCCAGCAACTGGTGTACATAGGCTCACTGCCTCTGGTACTGGAGGTAGCACATAGCCATCAGGACTAGTAGCTGCAGATAGCCTTTTCCTCCAGGAGTTTGTCTAACCCCCTTTTAAAGCCATCCAAATTGGTGGCCATCGCTATGTCTTGTGATAGAGAATAACTATGCACTGTGTGAGGAAGTCCTTCCTTTTATCTGTCCTGAATCTCCCACCAGCCAGCTTCAGAGGATGACCCTGGGTTCTAGTATTTTGAGGAGGGGAGGATTAAACCTTGCACCACCCCACTGCCCGCATGGGATTAAAAAAAAGAAAAAAATCTTCATTTACTCAAATAGAGAATTTGGGGAAGCAAATGGGAGGGGTGGGGAGGTTAAATCCCCAATCCAAATTGGCGTTGCACGTAGTTACTGTAACGTAAAGAAAAATTTAAAGCTCAGTCAGCTACACACTATGCAATTAATGTGTCATGTAGTTTGACCTGAGTTTGACCTGAAAATTAGTTTGTAAGACAGAAATAAATAAGATGATTAAGTTATTTTTATTTTATTTTTCCCTACCCTTCTTTTTAAGGAAGGCAGAGTGACTTAGCCCCTAATGTAACAGCCACCACTGGGATCAATCTTACATGAAAAGCAAATATTTCAAACATGACTGGGCTAACAATTTTTCTCTGATCTGTTTCATCCATGTTGGTCTTGATATTTTCCTCTCGGCTCCAGTGCTATTGCTCAAGGTAAGTATTTTTCAGATAATTTTAGAGATACCTGATGGGATAATACTGGAAAAAGGTAGAAATAAGTGCCTGCTGGTCCACATTGTAACAGGGCATTTATGGTAAGGGAGCATTACTGGCTTGGCAGCTATACATCTGCTGTAGGCACCAGATTATGCTTAGGCTGTAATGTGGGGTTTTAAGCTCACTACCGGTCATTATTTGTTTGGTAATGACTGAACACATTATTGTTATTATGAACAGTTCTTGTACTATTTTCAGGTTCCTATTTTATTGAGTGGTTGCTGACACCCTCAGCGAAGGATTATAGTGCTTGACAGGGCAATTTTGTGTGTGCATGTGAGCACTGGAAGGATATTTTCTGAGGTCTTGTGGTGTTTTGAAGAAGATGCACACAAACACTGCTATTTTTATTTGTATGGTGTCAAAAAGTTGAGGTTAAGAACTTAGATGCTATGTTACGTATTGAATCAAGAGATCTGTTTCCCCCCGATAGTGTTTATTAGGGCTTTAACCTTTAATAAAATAAAGCTTTTGTTTCAGTGATAGCCAGTTTTGATTAATGAGGCTGAGATTTAAGAGCATACAGACACACATCTACACAAGCCTTTTACTCTGGGGCGGCGACGAGTCCAGGTCCCTCGGGACAGATGATTTAGTTGCCACTTCGCAGCCATCCATGGCTTTCTCCCAGAAAATGAGGATTTCCGAGGAGGCGTTTTGCTGTGATGTTTTTCATTCGCTGCGAGTTTCCTGCAGTTGCAAGTCGTCTGTCCCCTTCCCCAAACTGACTTCACATTTTGCTGTGGGCGTGTTGTAGGTGTGCATAGTGCTTGCATCACTCTGTGATGCCCCTTTACTCCCCCCACCCCTTCGCAGCTCACAGTTACAGAGGCACAGAGAGGCATTTTCATTTATTTAATCACACTTCCACATATTTTTGCAGCTTCGTATCTTCTCAGTGGTTGTTTTGGACTCAGTGCCCAAGGCCTGGGTGTGTCTGTGTGTCTTGGGGGAGGACCAATTTAGCTCTGGCCACCATTTTGGAGTTATGGGTAGGCATGCACCGCTCATGTGAACCATGTGAGTCTCAGGCTGGGGCATGGAAACAGATGGCATGGAAATGAAGGGACACAGAACACCCTCTTTTTACCTAACGAGGGACGGAAAGACACAACAGTCCCCATAAAATACAAAACAGCCACTGCAGTGTCGCACCCCCATACTCACAGGACTTCACAGCTGCGCATTAAAGTATAATGGCAAAAAAGAGGGCAAGGTGGAGTCTGTTAGGGAAGCACACAGTAAATCACGAGTGTATTGCAGCAGAAGCTAATTTGAAGCTGCAATGAATGCAGCAGAAGCTAATTTGAAGCTGCGCAGTTGTGACGGGGTGGGGTGTGTGAAAGCGGCGCCATGTAGATGGGGCCACAGACACACTGTAAGGAGTTTTCTTTCCTCCTGTAAAAGGTAATTGAAAAAATTATAGAAAACCTGTCCTTCTAACAATGGGCTGTACCATTTTTGCTAAATTTTAAGTTCTTATACTTACTGCTATATCTCAAAAAAGCACATATATTGAGATTCTGGGCTGGTTTGGGCAGCCAGGAATACATACCGTGCTTGCCCTGTTTCTCCCTTCCTGCCTTTCTGTGCCTTTGTTTAAACCAAATTTTGTTGAATTTTCTATCCCCCGGGCCACACTTACTTAAGAGGGCTGAGAAATTATGAAGCCCATCATCCACAAAATGAAAGTGAGTTGAAGCAGAGTCAGTCAGAAAATGCAGTGGACAGATGTGCAGCCAAATCAGAGCATGATGATCACTGAAAGAAAAATGGAAGTTGATAATTTGGTATATTCACCTGGTGACCACTGACACAGTTTTCTATTGATATCTAATCCAGCTATGGAAATTGCTAAATTCTTTGCCACAGCAATTTCCTTATGGCAGCAAGTTCCATAATTCAGCTTTCCTCAAGCTAAGTGCAGACATTGGCTCTGGAGTTATCGTGACTTAACCCCCACCCACCCCCATTGTAGGCAGCATTTGCTGGTTCAGTTGAGAAGGCTTTTTAGCTTTTATTTACCCCCCACCCCCAGCATGCCTCCCAAGTGTTTTACTCATTTCCTGTCATTTTTCCCCCGGGCTTAATAAACCAGTAAAATTTATTTTCCCCTTCTCCTTCCATATTTAACTTGTACCTTATTCCCCACCACAACTGCCAGTTTTTTTCACCTCTTCTCCCTGATCTTTTTACATTTACTTCTTCATTTGGAGTTTTATCCCCTTCTTCTCTATTCTCAGTTTATTGTTTTTTAAAATATTAACCAATAGTTTATCTCTTTCTAATTTAGTTCAGCCTTCTCTCTGTCCATATTCCCGTAGCTCCTCTTTTCTCTTGACATCCATGTCTCATACTCCTCATGATGCTCTCAAACATAGTGTGACATGAATACCAAAATGAACACTTTGGGACTTTACCTTTTGCATGAACCAAAACCCGACTTTCTGAACTTTCTAAGGCAGTTCACTGTTTCAAAGAACTGCTAGCTGAGCTACATCAAGGGGTGACATGACTCCACAGCCTGCAGAGGGGGTAAAATGGCATTATAGACCAGTAATATGCATGTAAAAACACAATGTTCTGTGTCTTTCTCTTCCATGCCCCCCCCCCCATGTTCTACCTTGCTCTACTCCACTTGCTCTTGCCTCAGAGGAATGGGACACTCCATTCTTCCCCCTGCCCCAAGCTATAAAGCACAGATTTCTGTTAACTCCAAAATGGGAAACTGGTTTAATCCTGTTGTTTAATCCAAAAAAGATATGAAACCAGGATGGTAATATGTAAATGTACTTAATTTAAAGGCAGATGATAAACTAATCATTCTTTATAGGTTGCCAACATTTTCACGTTTTATGGAAGAAGTCAGATTTGTTCAAAAGTATTTTTCCTGCCTTGCGGATAGAAAGAATTGGTTTAGGATTATTGATTTGTTTAACATAAATTGGAGTTTGACACAAACATACCTTTAAAATAATGTTAGAAGTATCTGAAATTGAGACTTGGTAGGAATAAATGTTCCGTTATTTTTCAAGCTTTACCAGAGTTTTAGCACTGGCAACTATAGTAATTGTGTTTTTATCTTCTTTCAGTTTTGAGAGAGCTGGCATATTCTGGTTTACCTGGCTTATTCATTTTCATGTTTGTTTTTCTTTCAGTAGCTTAGAAAGAAGTCAAGCAGTAACTAGCATTATGTATGGTAACTTTAGGCTAACTTTATTTTCTATAAAGATATGAAAGGATTACTCCCCAAATGATACAGATAGAAGAAAAATGAGAAATCCTGCAGTATAATGATTTGCTTCTAGATGTGAATCCCTTTTCCCCTACAGGTGTAGAAATGAGAGATATTGAAGAATAGGATAAAGAGGTCATAATATTAAAACCAGAGGCTTTAGTTCAAACTGTTGAACTATCTGCTGTTTTGTTTGACTCCTTGGTATCAAGTCAAGTTTTGTTTGACTCCTAGTGTGTTATCTCCCAGGTTGATACCAAGGAGTTAAGATAATCACAGAAGGATATAGGAAGAGCCCTGCTAGATCAGACTAAAGGCTTATCAGGTCCATTGTCTTGTTGTTCCCAGCAACTAGTATTCAGATAGGTAATATAGCCACAATGACTATTGGCCAATGATAGCCGGAGGGAGCAATCCTATGGCCACTAGACAAGATGGCCAAAGGATATCTGGTTTTCCGGGAACCGACCACAGAGCCCGTGCTCCAAGGTTGGTTCCTGGAGAACTGACCTCCCCCCATTTCCGTGCTGCCTCCGAGGCAAGAGGAGCACGGAACGGGCGAAAAGGGGCGTTCCAGGGGACGTTCCAGGACAGGGAGGGCGGAAATGCCTGTACAACACATCCAATGTGTCGTACAGCAGCCTCCTCCCCCTCTCTGCCCTCCCATGGCTAGACAGCCGCAATTGGCTGTCTAGCCGAAAATGCAGGCCAGGAGAAGTGTGGAGGGAATGATCCCCTCCGTGCTTCTCCTGCCCTGCATTGGATAGGTGGCCACCTTGAATTTGGAGGCGGACGCCTATCTGGATAGGATTGCGCTCTAAATCCTCCATGAATTTGTCTAATATTCTTTTAAATCCACCTGTGCTAGTGGCTGTTACTACACCTTGTAGCAACACATAGTTAACTATTTGCTGTTTGAAGTCTCACAATTCATTATCACTAAATGACCTTGGGTTCTAGCATTACGTGAGAAGGAGAAAAGCTTCTCTCTAGGTATAATTTTATACACCTGTATTGTTGGCTTTTTTCTAAACTATAATGCCCCAAACATAAACTTTCCTCATAGGCAAGATGCTCCAACCCTCCTAATCATATTGTTTGCCCTTTCCCAGCTCTAGGATATTCTTTTTGAGATGGGTCAACAAGAACTATGTTCAGTATTCCAAGTGAGGCTGCACTGCAGATTCATGTGAAACTATTATAATCCTGGGAGTTTCATTTTCGATCCCCTTTCTAGCGATCCCTAACATGTAACCTTTTTACAGTTACCACATATTGGGTTGACATTTTCATTGATCTCTCCACCATGACCCCAGGGTGCCTTTCCTGGTCAGCCACCACCAGCCCAGATTCTATTCATGCATATAAGAAGATAGATTCTTCCGCACCCCTCAAAATGTGCTGTAAAGCTGGTTTTATAAATAGGGGGTCAACCTTTGGGATTTGCATGCACAGCATGTCAGGTAGATTATGGAGAACAATCTTATAGGCAGCAATAATTTAGTGTGCTGCTAGGGATAGGTGTGTGCAAGGAATTGTGCTTCCTCCACATGTATGGCCCCTAGCTAGAAAGGGGCATTTGAATAGCTAAAGGTATATCCTATAAATAATTGTGTTTCTTGTTATGGAACAGTCCACAACCTCTGTTACCATCCTGACACATTTTTACTCCCAAAGAGAAATTAGACAAGAGATATTGAATACGGTGTGCCACACATTGGTGCCATCTTAGGGGAATGTTAAGTGTTTGGTAGATGGTTACATTTATTTATTTTACAATTAAGTATGTAATCCCAAGGAAGTTCTTAAATCTATCTGTTAATTGGTATGTGACATTATAATTATATGTATAATCAAGGAATCTTATACTCTACCGTATTTACTTGCTCTCAGGACATTAATCTACAGAGATCATATATTAGTCTGCCTGTTCATTATATGGGGCCTCCTGTAGTTAACAGACAACTAAATTAGCTATAAGATGCCTTGTAAGTGATATCCAGCAGGTGTCAACAGTTCAAATCTTTTAAGTGCTTATTGATCCAGATTCAAACACTTCATTAATCCAAGGACACATTATATAGATTTTTCAATGTGATTTTGAAAAGGTTGAAAAACTATATTGAAGTATGATAGTCAAATTACATTTTTATAGTGTATCTTCCTTGGGTTTGTGACACATCCACATGGGAATAGTTACAAAAAATATGACTGCAGATAATAGTGCCCTTTTCATGTGTATACTATGAAGACTTGTTTGTGGGAAGACTTTGGAAGGTATCCCGAATACCTGTGGGAATATTTGGGTTCCTTTGCAAGAGGAAAAAAGGTGGGATATAAATGTAATCAATCAATCAATCAATATAAAATTCAGATAAATCGGAGATGTTGTAAATTGTTGAACTTACGTCTGGGAAGATGTCATGGTGTGGGGTGGAGACTAACAGTAAATATGGAAGGAACAGTGAATTATGGAGAGGAAATCTCTTGGATTGGAAGGATGAATAGCTTGGCCTTCACGATGGGCATCTTAAGATATTGGCACAAAAGAAGGAAATATGTTGCAGGACATGGGGAGTTGGACAGAAGATAGATGATCAGATGTTTGGGATGGGTAAATAGATGTTGGAACATATAAAGGTAGAAATTTCAGATGGTTTATAAATAATAAATAGTATTGTTGTTGTTGTTCAGTCGTTCAGTCGTGGCCAACTCCTCGTGACCCCATGGACCATAGCACGCCAGGCCTTCCAGTAAATAGTATACATGCCCTAAAAGACTTTGAATGGATTGGCTCCCAGTCAGTTTCCAATTACAATTCAAAGGGCTGGTTTTAACCAGTAAAGCCCCAAACAGTTTTGGTCTAGGTCGCTTAACAAGATGTTTTAAGAACATAAAAATATAAGTGGTGCTGGATCAGACCAAAGACCTGTCTAGTCCAGCAGCCTGTTTTTCACAGTGTGGCCAGCCAGTTGCCTATGGGAAGCCCACAAGGAGGACCTAAATGCTATAGCACTCTCCCGCTCATGTTACCCAGCGACTGGTATTGAGAGGCTAGCGGTAATATATATCCATCATGACTAGTACCCATCGATTATCCACCATGAATTTAAAGCCTTTAAAGGCCAAGTTCACAGACATTACTACATCTTGTGGTAGTGAATTCTATAGTTTAACAACATGCTGTGTGAAAAGGTAGTTCCTTTTAACTGTCCTGAATCTCCCACCATTCAGCTTCTTTAGATGACCCTGGATTCTAAGAGTTCTCCACATAATGCATAATTGTATACAGTATCCCTCCTTACTTCCCTTTTTTCCAAGCTAAAAAGCCCAAAGTGTTGTAATCTTAACTCATAGGGGAGTTGCTCCAGTGCCTTGATCAGAGCAAGGAAAGAATTGCCTAAAGAGGAGTAGTAGATGAGTATTTCTCAATCTCTTTGGTGTGTACCCTTCTAGGAACACTCTACATTTTGGTTCCACAACCCAGTACCATTCATTTGTTTTGTACACGAGCATGCAGAGATCTTCATGTACAGTTATATGTATATAGTTTAGTGCTTCAAAATCTGGCTTGGGGCATTACATGAACCAATGCTGGCATGAGAATAATAATAGTACAGGACATATCTAACAACTAGAACAAAGCAGCAGTTCTCCCCAGGGAAGAAAGGCTATAGCTTCTGCAGAATAACTCCCTTCCCAGTTTTATCACACACCCCAAGAGAATCCACCTGGGAATGGGGTTTTGGGGTGGGTTTTTTTTTTTTTTTTTTGAGAACCTGGGAATGGGTTTTTTCTCTCTCTCCAATCTCTTGAAAAAAACGTGTTACCAAAAATTAAACTAAAAAGATACCTGAGATTTGTGAATTAGTTTACTCATAGATTTAGATTTGATTTTAATGTCATGCAGATGGCAATATTCTTGTTTTACACTGTTTTTATCCTGACAAATATAGTTGTATATTTCTAGTTTTGTTAGCAACTACTCTTGAGATCCCCCCCATTTTTTTAAATGATAACCTCTAGAAGCTTGAACTACAGAAAATATTGTGACTTTATAAGAAACTAAAGAACAAAACTGTTAAAAGTGGTTTTTAAATTAGGGACACAGGTTTTTCAAGAAGGCTTGACTTGCCTGTCAAGATAATGCAGATATAATTTTATACATCTGCAGTAGAATACAAAATTTATTACCAATAAATTTGACATTGTTCATCATTTGTGGAATTTTATTATGCCTCAGTGCTCTAGGGAAAAACCCTCAAAGAAGTTATTCTCTAAATTCAATTTAAAGCTGTATTTCATCTATAAACATTAATGTATGCTAAATTTCAATTAAAATGAAAGCACATTGTACCATAACCTGCTTTTACTATAAAGAAGCCTGTCAAGTGAGATGGGATGATGGTACCAACTGGGAAGAGTCTGGCTAGCTTGCAAGCATTCACGTGTCAGCTAGGGATGAGTCTTGCTATAGCTGCTTAATTGTGCCTGGGTCAGGAGTGTTGTCTGCTTTTTTGAGGTGCGAGCTTATGTGGGAGAGCTCTATTGTTACATACTCCCTGCTTTATATCTCTTTATAGTTGCCTTCTCCTTCTAATTGGTATGAAACCTGTGTCTTCCCGCTTGTTCCGTAACATAGTCTTCACTCCTTCATACCCCTTCCTCTTCTCAAGAGGCAAACTTCACTTGCTCCTCTTCAGGCAGTCCTGCATCTTTTCCCTTTTTCCTTGGCTCCCCTAAATGTTCTTTCTTACTACTTCATGGTATCTCGGCTATGTTGATGTCTTCAACCTGGTATAAAACCCCCCCTTCCAATGTTCCTCTGAGTTTTTTTCTTTTCCTTTGAGGTCCACCTATTTCTCTTTCCTATGACTGCTTCCCTAGAATGTCATCATTCCCTTTTACCTCATTTTTTCACAGCTCCTAGGAACTCTTATTGAGTATTCTTATTTGCTCTCTGCCCCTCTGTTTCCCCACTTTTTATCCTATCTTAACCATTTCAAGGGCTGGCAAGGGGGAAGGTTATTTTTGCTTGTACTAAAATAACCCACACAAACCCAAAGATAGATGTGTAAAACTTGCATGAATAAAACTTGTATAGTTTATTTTTCCCTTTGTGAACACACCAAGCTGGCTGTCCTCACCATAGCATTTCAGGGTTTGGTGGGTATTTATTTAAAGAAATTACTCCAAGCAACTTTCCCATTGTATATGGGAGATGAAATATACTACAGGGGGAGGCAGGACATACCTGTCTAGATGTGCTATTCCCAGAGTAATACACTAGCAGTGTGAGTACTGGAGTAAGACAGCTGAAGCCAGGGCCAGCCTTAGGGGTGGGTGAGCTGGGAGCTTGCCCTGAGCAGCAAGCTGAGCTGAGGGGGGTGCCAAGCTGAGATGAAAGAGGTGCCAGCTGAGTTGAACGTGGTGCCAAGCTAAGCTGAGGAGGCGCCAAGCTGAGCTCAGTGGCTGTGTTTTTTTAATATACTGTCTGCAGGGAGTTAGGGTGGCAAAATGAAGGGTCTGTAACCTTTCTTTCAAGGTTCTACAGGTTGTTTGGGTACTAACTATAAAGTGATCCTCGTTCAGTTAGCTTTGATGTATGTGTCTTTTTCAATTTCTACTTTGATATCATTTGCACTAGGTAAAAACCAGTGGAACACAGCTTTACTTTGAGGCAACCTTACCAAGCACTTAGCATTTCAAATACCATAAACTCTGTAAGCAGTATATGAATAATAATAAAATAAAGCTGGAAGAAGTCAGCTGGATCACTTTTTTGTGTATAAAATTTTCTTTATTAATTTGAAAGATAAAAGTAATGGATATTCTAAAATAAAGAATGTTTACCAAAAGATAGGAACTGCTACAAAAAAAAAAAACATTTTAAGTAAAACATGTGATAGTTCTGTTGTGTTGCATAGTGCACTGCTCAGAAAGTGGTTTTTCAAGCTTTAAAGGTGTAAAGGTGTCCCCAACCAGTCGTGTCCGACTAGGGTGCGGTGCTCATCCCCGTTTCTAAGCCGAAGAGCCAGCGCTGTCTGAAGACGCTTCCGTGGCCATGTGGCCGGCATGACTGAACACCGAGGTGCACGGAACGCTGTTACCTTTCCCGCCGAGGCGGTACCTATTTATCTACTTTCAATTTCTTGCTTTCGAACTGCTAGGTTGGCAGGAGCTGGGACTGAAGACGGGAGCTCACTCCGTCACGCAGCACTCGGGTCTCGAACTGCTGACCTGCCGACCTTCCAGTCTGCAGTTCAGCGTCTTAACCGCTAAGCCACCGCGGCCCTAAGCCGCCGCGGCCCTTTTTCAAGCTTTGGCTTGTGCCAACTGTAGCACAGTGGCTGAAAGAACAAGGTTTTTCCAGTAATGTCATTCTTAATGGACATCACACCTCCACCAAGCCCCATAAATCCTCTGGGTGGCCCTGCAAAACTGACTGGGGGGGGGGCACCAAAGGCACTCCTTGCTCAGGGTGCTATTTTTCATAGGATTGGCCCTGACTGTAGCCAGCTCAGTCATTCAACAACTTTCTCCTATGCCACTGCAGAGAGGGAGCCCATAGGCAGGGGATTTGCCATCCACACTGTCCCTAGAGTCTGGACTAGATGAGGTTCTGAAGTATGTAAAGAATCAGTTCTTGACTCCAAAGGCCCCAGTTTGAGGGCAGTGGCATTTGACACTCTCTGAAAGCATCAGAATTAGGGCTGCAGTGTTTAACTAGTCAGGAGATCAACTGAAAAGGTGCCCCCAAATAATTGGGCAGCAGTGTGTGTGGGGTTGGGGTTTCATTATTATTTTTAAATTTACGTTCTTATAAAAATTGCAGATGGCAGGCACCATCTTAAAAGTGGCTGTAACACCACTGAAGAACTGCTTTTATCTGTAGTAAAGTGCTAAACTTCCCCGGAGATTTCTCAACTGTGAACCGTAAATATATAAATTATTGAAAATAAGGTATGCAGAAATTTAGGAGTTCAGAACGTTGTTAATGAGACCAAGAGTACTGTATTTGTAACCATTCTGGTAGAGAAGAATGTGTAATAATGTTTCTGTTTTGATGAACTGTAGAATGGAAAGAAATGGAAGCATTTGGGTCACCACCTGCAGAAAGTAGATAGAAAGTTCATTGCACTCTAAAGACTGATCTTGCTAAAGATGCTTAATGCCATAACCTGAACTTCCAAACTTGGTTGTTCTTTTATTTGAACATGTCTTCTGTTGCCTACTTAAGAAATGCTGTGCAAAGTAAGTGTGTGTGTGTGTGTGTGTGTGTGTCTGTTTCATCTTGGTGATGTTGTTGTTGTTCAGTCATTAAGTCATGTCCGACTCTTCGTGACCCCATGGCCGATAGCACGCCAGGCCTTCCTGTCCTCCACTCTCTCCCAGAGCGTGCTCAAGTTCATATTCATTGCATCGGTGATGCTATCTAGCCATCTCATCCTCTGCCATTCCCTTCTCCTTTTGCCTTCAATCTTTCCCAGCATCAGGGCCTTTTCCAGGGAGTTTTCTCTTCACATTAGGTGGCCAAAATATTTGAGCTTCAGCTTCAGTATCTGTCCTTCCAATGAGCACTCAGGGTTGATTTCCTTTAGGATGGACTGATTTCACCTCCTTGCAGTCCAGGGGACTCGTAAGAGTCTTCTCCAGCACCACAGTTCGAAAGCTTCGATTATTCGGCGCTCAGCCTTCCTTATAGTCCAGCTCTCACAGCCATACGTTGCTACTGGGAAAACCATAGCTTTGATTATACAAACTTTTGTCGGCCAGGTGATGTCTCTGCTTCTTACTATGCTGTCTAGGTTTGCCATAGCTTTCCTCCCAAGGAGCAAACGTCTTTTAATTTCATGGCTACAGTCACCATCTGCGGTGATCTTGGAGCCCAAGAAAATAAAATCTGTCACTGCTTCCATTTCTTCCCCTTCTATATGCCAGGAAGTGATGGGGCCAGATGCCATGATCTTAGTTTTTTTAATGTTGAGTTTCAAACCAGCTTTTGCACTCTCCACTTTCACCCTCAACAAGAGGCTCTTGAGATCCTCTTCGCTTTCTGCCATTAGGGTAGTATCGTCTGTGTATCTGAGGTTGTTGATAATTCTCCCGGCAATCTTAATTCCGACCTGTGATTCATCCAACCCAGCGTTTCTCATCATGTACTCTGCATATAAGTTAAATAAGCAGGGTGACAATATGCAGCCTTGTCGTACTCCTTTCCCAATTTTGAACCAATTGGTTGTTCCATGTCCGGTTCTTACTGTTGCTTCTTGACCCTTGTACAGGTTTCTCAGGAGACAGGTAAGGTGGTCTGGTACTCCCATCTCTTTAAGAATTTGCCAGAGTTTGTTGCAATCCATACAATCAAAGGCTTTAGCGTAGTCAATGAAGCAGAAATAGACGTTTTTCTGGAATTCTCTTGCTTTCGCCATGATCCAGCGAATGTTGGCGATTTGATCTCTATTTCCTCTGCCTCTTTGAAACCCAGCTTGTACTTCCGGTAGTTCTCGGTTCACATGCTGCTGAAGCCTAGTAGGATTTTGAGCATCACCTTGCTGGCATGTGAAATGAGCGCAATTGTACGGTAGTTTGAACATTCTTTGGCATTGCCCTTCTTTGGAAATGGAATGTAAACTGACCTTTTCCAGTCTTGTGGCCATTGTTGAGTGTTCCAAATTTGTTGGCATATTGAGGCTGCACTTTAACAGCATCATCTTTTAGGATTTTAAATAGCTCAGCTGGAATACTGTCATCTCCGCTAGCTTTGTTGTTAGTAATGCTTCCTAAGGCCCACTTGACTTCACTGTCTAGGATGTCCAGCTCAAGTTCAGTGACCGCACTCTCATGGCTATCAGGGACATTCAGATCTTTCCTGTATAGTTCTTCTGTGTATTCTTGCCACCTCTTCTTAATCTCATCTGCTTCTGTTAGGTCCCTGCCTTCTTTGTCCTTTATCTTGCCCGTCTTTGCACAAAACGTTCCCTTGAGATCTCCGATTTTCTGGAAAAGATCTCTAGTCTTGCCCATTCTATTGTTTTCCTCGATTTCCTTGCATTGTTCATTTAAGAAGGCCTTCTTGTCTCTCCTTGCTATTCTCTGGAACTCTGCATTCAGTTGGCTATATCTTCCCCTTTCTCCCTTGCTTTTCGCTTCCCTTCTTTCCTCAGCTACTTGTAAAGCCTCATCAGACAGCCACTTTGCTTTCTTGTATTTCTTTTTCTTTGGGATGGATTGAGTTGCTGCCTCCTGAACAATGTTACTGGACCTCCATCCATAGTTCCTCAGGCACTCTGTCTATCAGGTCTGACCCTTAAATCTATTCGTCACCTCCACTGTATATTCATAAGGGATATGATTTAGGTCATACCTGAATGATTTAGTGGTTTCCCCTCTATTATGCCTTCCCCTACCCTTTTTCCAAGTTAAAAAGCCCCAGACCTTGTAACCTTTCTTTATAAGACAGTTGTTCCAGCCTCTTGATAATTTTAGTTGCCCTTTTCTGCTTCTTTTCCAGCTCTACAGTAACCTTTTTGACATGCAGTGACCAAAACTGTACACAGTGGGTGGTTCCAGATGAAGGGCTCATAACACTACTTTATTTCCTCTTTAATGTCTTTTTCTACTAAGAGAAAAGACAGAAGAAGTGGGAAAATACAGGAGAATTGCAAATGGAAGACAATGTTGTCTGCCCCTCCCCCCAAAATTTCTGTGAATGAGGCAGGGCAATTGCGTGATAAAAGGCTTGTCTTTTGAAAAACAATGATCAGGGCCAAACTAAACATTATCTCAGTCAGTTATAGTTTTACTTACTCCTGTATAAGCATGTATGGCCCCAATTGGATTTGGACCACAGTGCTCTGGAAGTGTTTTTTTTAAATGTCCCCCCATTTCCCCCCTGAAAGTACACACACAGACACACACATACCCGCAGAGGGGGGAAAGAAAAAAAGCCTCCATTCACTCCAGTGGAGACTTACCCCCTTTTTTTAACCCCCCCCCCCAGCTGGCTGGGGGTGCTGGAATTTCAGGAAAGATCCCTCCCCTGTAGTCCTGATATGAATTGGGGTCACGTGTGCTTACACAGGAGTAAGTAAAACCATCATGCATAGCTACAGCATGCATGATTGGGAGAACATTTAGTTTGATCCTCCATCAGATGGGAAAAAGTAGGAAGAACAGATAGGCTTTCTTCACATGGAGGTTTTATCCTGCGATTGAGATTGTTCCTTCACGGAAGTTTGCAGGCTCTAAGAAGAGGAACGAGATAAATGAAAGACAATAGAAGACTCAGATATGGGGAGAGAAGGAGGGGGCAAGGGGAGGGGGGAAAGGAAACACATGTAAAGGGAGTCGTGATCCTGCATTTAAAATGGAAGCAGAAAGCCCCATTTTAAATGCAGGATTTTAGGCTGGTGTAGAGATGTCCATTGACATATTCAAATAGAATTTCCAGTGTGCTTTCCCACCTATACGGATGTAACTGAAATCTATCCAAAATGTATGGGATAATAAAACCAGAAATCATAATCTTACTTTGGGTACAGACAGATGTAACACTTTAAGCAGGGCTGGTGCTATGGGTCAGCTGCCATAGGCAGTAGATGCTGAGGCAACTGGCACTACCTCAAGACTTCAGGCATTAGTTCTTCCTCATTCTGCTGAGATCCTTTCAATTGGAAATGCTTGGGAGTGAACTCTGAGACTGTCTACAATCAAAATAGGTGCTTTATCATTGAGCTGTGGGCTTTTAAATGCTCGTAAATTTAGGGGCTAGGGAAATCAGGTGAAGGGTGAACTTGTATGTGAATTAATGTATGTGTACTGGTTTAAAAAACAACAGAGCCCATCTGAGGTAAATGGGCTCAAACTATAGGTGAAAAACCTGCTGTGACTCCTCTTTCAATCCTACATCTGCCTTGAAATCTGATGAATCTGCCCAACTGCTGAGATCATCACTTGAGGCCTTTCTCTGGGTATCCCTGCTGTCTGGATTGTGGTTATTGGTGACCAGAGAGAAAGCCTTTTCAGTGGTGGCTCTTTGCCTTTGGAATGCACCTGATGCCCTCATTACTATCATTTAGGTGCCAGGCAAAAACATTTCGGTTTCCCCAGGCTTTTGACTTGCTAATGCTAGTGTTTTTTAATTTAGAGCAGTTTTGATTTCATACTCTGTGGGCTGTTACTGTTAATTTATGTTTAGTTTCTAAGCTTATTTTTATTTTTTTATTGTTTCTTACTGCCTTGTTAATCACCCTAGAAACATAAATTTATGCATGTAAATAAATAAGCAAAATAAATTACCAAAGTACTTGTAGTATTTTTTTCCCTGTAGAATACCAAGAGCAAATAATCACTCCCTAGATATGGCTGAGGTGTGGTGTTCTGTCATAAGAAAGTAATTTCCCAAATTTTGTTTCCTGTATCTTGACAGAGAAGGTAGGAGGAAGGCAAATGTCAGAAATGGAAAGAATATTAGCAGCTGAAACATTTCAGTTTGAAGTATGCAGGACTGATCCAGGCACAACCCTCAGTGATCTTAGGGAGAAAAGAGATCCTCAGCCCTATACTACCCCAGTGGTTTCCTTCCCTTGGGGATTCTGGGCATGCTGTCAATAACAGTGACTCTGGGTACTGTGAACAAGACTTCCCTCATTTGGGGAGCCTTTCCCCATAGTCTCCAAGGGGTAGAATGAGGAACAAGAGCAGAGGGGAGCTCAGACTGGTCCTATGCTGAGACATCCAGCCCTCTTTTTCCCACCTGTTATGGTTGCCCTGCCTGCCACAAATGCATTCTTGTGGGTACATTGTATCGTATTATGAGACTGGTCAATCCAGTCACAAGCTGCCAAGAAAGTTGGGGTAAGAAGGGGGTGTTGTTGTTGTTGTTTATTCGGTCAGTCGCTTCCGACTCTTCGTGACTTCATGGACCAGCCCACGCCAGAGCTTCCTGTTGGCCGTCGCCACCCCCCAGCTCCCCCAAGGTCGAGTCCGTCACCTCCAGTATATCATCCATCCACCTTGCCCTTGGTCGGCCCCTCTTCCTTTTGCCTTCCACTTTCCCTAGCATCAGCATCTTCTCCAGGGTATCCTGTCTTCTCATTATGTGGCCAGAGTACTTCAGTTTTGCCTTTAATATCATTCCCTCAAGTGAGCAGTCTGGCTTTCTTTCCTGGACTATGGACTGGTTTGATCTTCTTGCAGTCCAAGGCACTCTCAGAATTTTCCTCCAGCACCACAGTTCAAAAGCATCTATCTTCCTTTGCTCAGCCTTCCTTATGATCCAGCTCTCGCAGCCATAGGTTACTACGGGGAATACCATTGCTTTAACTATGCGGACCTTTGTTGTCACTGTGATGTCTCTGCTCTTCACTATTTTATCAAGATTGGTCATTGCTGTCCTCCCAAGAAGTACACGTCTTCTGATTTCCTGGCTGCAGTCAGCGTCTGCTGTAATCTTTGCGCCTAGAAAGACAAAGTCTGTCACTGCCTCCACGTTTTCTCCCTCTATTTGCCACTTATCAATCAAGCTGGTTGCCATAATCTTGGTTTTTTTGAGGTTTAACTGCAACCCAGCTTTTGCACTTTCTTCTTTCACCTTCTTTATGAGGTTCCTCAGCTCCTCCTCGCTTTCAGCCATCAAAGTGGTATCATCTGAAAATCTGAGATTGTTAATGTTTCTTCCAGCGATTTTAACTCCAGCCTTGGCTTCATCAAGCCCAGCACGTCGCATGATGTGTTCTGCGTACAGGTTGAATAAGTAGGGTGAGAGTATACAACCCTGCCGTACTCCTTTCCCAATCTTAAACCAGTCCGTTGTTCCATGGTCTGTTCTTACCGTTGCTACTTGGTCGTTATACAGATTCCTCAGGAGGCAGACAAGATGACTTGGTATCCCCACACCACCAAGAACTTGCCACAATTTGTGATGATCCACACAGTCAAAGGCTTTAGAATAGTCAATAAAACAGAAATAGATGTTTTTCTGAAACTCCCTGGCTTTCTCCATTATCCAGCGGATATTGGCAATTTGGTCTCTAGTTCCTCTGCCTTTTCGAAACCCAGCTTGTACATCTGGCAATTCTCGTTCCATGAATTGCTGGAGTCTACCTTGCAAGATCTTGAGCATTACCTTACTGGCATGTGAAATAAGTGCCACTGTTCGATAGTTTGAACATTCTTTGGTGCTTCCCTTTTTTGGTATGGGGATATAGGTTGATTTTTTCCAATCTGTTGGCCATTCTTGTGTTTTCCAAATTTGCTGGCATATGGCATGCATCACCTTGACAGCATCATCTTGCAAGAAAGAAGGGGGTAGAGGTGGACAATCATTTTAAAACAGTTGAAAATGATGTGATGGAAGCATTGTGTTTGGTATACAAACACATTCCTTTTATCCTTCTCTCATCTTATCTCAATAGATTTCTGAGGCTTTTGACAACTACAGCACCCTACCAAACATCTGTGCTGAAGTGGTATTTGGGTGTATATATATTGTCATGGACAAGGATATTGGTGTCATTCCTGCTACATCACTCGGGGAAAATTATCGCCTGGCTTTTAGGCCTTGACAACTTAGTTCAGAAAATGCTACTGGCTTGGACTGTGGTCTACATCAAGTAAAATACAGAGTTAAAACTAAAATTAAAAATTGTCTGGCTAATGAGGAATCTTCACTGGAGGTGCTTAAGGAGAGTGCTTAAACAACTGTTTTAGATTTCATGAGACTTGCGGCAATGTGCAATGTTGGCTTTGAAAACCCTGCAGCTCCAATCCAGCTCTGTAATTTGGGGGGCATGGTCCTTCCAGTCTACCATGAAGAGTAATATTAATACGTAGCATTTATAGGCTACTTTAGCATATTCAAAGTATTTCACAGTAATGCTCAGTAATCCTTACAACAAGATCAATATCATCACCATAGGTGGGAAGCTGAGGCTGAAAGATTGTGATTTGTCTAAGGCCACCTAGTGAGTTTGTGAGTCAGATGGGATTTAAACCAGAGGCTTCACAGCTCTCATACTTAGCCCCTTCACTAGGCCAGCTCTGCAGGCTGCTGGAAGATTACCTTGGGTAGTAAGGGGTTACGTAAGGCCTGTGAGTCTTGGTGCATTACGTGAGTATATACGTTGCAGCAGGATGGGTGAACAATGTGAACGTACTGTAGTATAGGTGTGTTCTGTGTAAGTATGTAGCAAACAGCAAAGCAATGTTAAGCTGCTTTAGGCTGCAGTCTTATCCAGGAGTTAGCCCCATTGAACTCAGTGGGACATTCTTTGAGTAGACATGTACAGGACTGCATTAATAAGTTAATCAATTTAAAAACATTGGACTAAACAAGTGGCCCCAATTAATTATTTAAATTTTCTTTAAAGTATAAATATTTAAAAACTGTGGAAGGTAAGTGCCCTTGTAGAAGAGGCATTCTCTTCCTCACACACAGGAGATGGTGCCTCCTGAAAATAAACAGGCAGCATATAAAAACAAAGTATATATGCTTCTTTCTTCAAAACTATTGGTTTATTCACATGCAGATTTATATAGTTTAAATGAACATATTCATTTATAAAAACTCATGCAGTTAATATATGTGCAGCACAATCCTATGCAGGTTTACTCAGAAGTAAGTACCACTGTATTTAGTGGGGCTGTTTCTGGATAAGTGCTCGCTCATGGACTTTCTTTAATTGGGTGACAGCCCTAGAAGTCACTGTTCTTTGAGAGTCTAGGCCAGTGCTCAACTTTACTGAAATGTTAGCATTTTATTTTTGCATTTAGATTATAAAACTTCCTCTCTGATTGTTAAACGGGCACTAAAGTGGGCTAGAAACCCTTTTATGGTCTCTGGAAAGGGGCCACATATTGATGTTGTTGTAAATTATGTCCATTTTAAGCAAGATACTGACTGCCAGCTAAAAAGGGTAGAAATAACTTTTTTTTGTTTTTTCAAATGTAATTTGCAGTTTGTCCAACCAGAGGAATGGATGCAGCTGTCTTTTAAATTAACCCCATAGAGCCATCGGGGTCAGAGCCTTCATTGAAGTGATAATGCATTTAGCGTTATCTTTTCACATCAGGAAGGCCCAACTCTTCCAGGCATTTCTGAGTTAGGGGATGAAAAGTATATGTCTGTGTCACTGGAGAGCATAGGTTACCATAGTGACAAACCCCTGAAAGAAAACAGTGGCATAGCTCCTGGGCATCAACTCAGGAGGAGAGTCAACTTGTTTTGGTATTCCAGGATTCAACTTGATAATGAAAAAGGCCCACTTGTAAGGAAATACTTAGAAAATTAAGTATTTTGTTTTTAAAGGCCAGAGGTTTTGCCATGAAGTCTACCAAACTTAACAAAGAATGGGCTTGGGTCATTGTGGGTACAGGGCTGCCTATAAGAGGTCTTCTGGCAGCTCCACATTCTGCCTGGCCCATCCAGCAATGAAAGGCAGGCCAACACAGCAGGCCAGGAGTGCTGTGATGTGGTGCTGCCAGAACAGGGTGTCAATAGCCCAACACCCATCTCCATGGCTTTTAGGCAGCAGACAGCTGGATCTGTGGCGGGAGGGGCAGTAGAGCAAGTGCTCATCTCCAAGACATGGAAGGAAAGCATGGTGGCTTGAGCAGGAGATGGAGACAGAGAGAGCAGCAGAAGTGGCCTACCAACCAGAATAGCAGTGACTGCCCCCTGTTATGGGGAAGCATGCCTGGGAAGGTATCCTCATCTCTAGCCCGCAGCAGGAACTTCAGGGAAGGAGCTAGAGACAGCTGATGAGCAGAGCAAGCACTGAGCAGGAATGAGGTGAGTCCACTTCTAACCCCTGTAAGGTGGGCAAGGAGTGGGTGATGGGGAATAGTGTCTGTGAAGGAGCGTTGAGGCTAACCCCAGTGTCCCTGCAAGGTAGAACAGGCCAAATCTGGCCTCAAGCCCCAAAATACACCCAGTGACTTCCCTCTGCTGCCAAGAGGCACTGAATTTAGCACTGAGCTTGAGCAGAAAGGATCACACCCACTTGGAGTTGAATTATTATGGAGGCTCAGGTGTCAGTTGTGAGCCGGACAGCACTGTATCAACTCCATCTGATATGGCGGCTGCGCCCCTTCTTTCCCGATCATCTGCTCCCATCAGTAGTACATGCCCTGGTCTCCTCTCATTTAGACTACTGTAATGTGCTCTACGTGGGGTTACCCTTGAAGACGGTTCGGAAGCTGCAGCTGGTACAGAACGCGGCAGCTCGCCTGATTTAAGGCAGCTGCCGGCAAGATCACATCACTCCAGTGCTGAAGGAGTTGCACTGGTTACCAGTTGTTTTCCGGGCCAAATTCAAGGTGTTGGTTTTGACCTTTAAAACCCTACATGGTTCCGGCCCAGCCTATCTTAAGGAGCGCCTACAGCAACACCAGACAGGCCGCTTAACAAGATCAGCCTCGTCGGATGGCCTTCTCTCTGTCCCATCAGCCAGGACAGCTAGACTGGTGGGGACAAGGGAGAGGGCCTTTTCTATGGTGGCCCCCACTCTGTGGAACTCCCTCCCTGGGGAACTCCGTCATGCCCCCTCTTTAATGAGCTTCCGTCGTGCATTAAAAACGTGGTTGTTCAGGCAGGCATTTGGGGTGGGTTAGGGTATTTTAGAAAATGTTTTTATTGTAGAATTTTATTGTTTTAAACTGTTTTATTATATATTGTACATCGCCCAGAGTGGCTGGGTGACCAGCCAGATGGGTGATTAATAAATGTAATAAATAAATACATAAATAAAAGAGGGAAAGGGGATGGAGAGAAGGGGAGAATTAGAGGTGGTAGGTTGTACAGAGAATTACATAGCTGAAAACTTGCAAGGAAAACCAAAGCATACACAGAGCGCCTTTATACTGCACCCCCAAGCAAAATAATGAAACTGGCTAGCCTATCCTTCCACATACCTAGGTAAAGGTCTCCCAGGGTAGCATCCAGCCAACAGCAGGTCCAAGACCACCATGACGAAGGGAGACACCACACCCCTCCCTCAACCTCCTTTTAAGGCCCAGCCCTAGCAGCCCAGGGCAGTTCAGCCCCCCAAAGGAACCACCTTCTTCCAGAAGAGGTAGGATCTTCCCACCAGACCCAGCTGTTATCTGTTTCCCAATTAACAAGGACTGGGCATGGCCTTGAGCAACAGGGCCAAAGAGCTGGCAGATAACACACTATTCCAGGTAGACACCTGGGATGTGATGCCCCGGCCTGGTCTCATGGTGGGAAACAGATGGTCATTATTGACAGTGACTCTAAAGGTCAAAGGTAACACAGCCTGAGCTCATACCCCCTGAGCACATGTGACCGTTGTTTTGAATGTTGCAGCTCCTCTAAAGACAGAATTCTTTCAGCTTTGAGATAAAGCTCTTGTCCTTTCCCCTTTTCTTTGTACAACTGTTGGAGGTTCAAATATGTAAATGGATTTCACAAGAGTCAAGATCTGTTCTGGTATAATAAGGAAAAAGCGGTATCAATCTCCAAGCTGTATGTAGCCCTCATAAAGTCAATAAAAGGGCACTAGACATTAGAAAAACATCCAGTCTTTTGTCTATCATCTCTTAAATAGACATACTTTGTTAACATAATCATCTCTGCAACCTTCCAAACTTTTTACAATGGTTCTTTCAAGTGGGGATAGCATTACTTCTCCAGTTTCTGGCAACCCAAATCCTAGCAGTAATCAATGCATTCTGAACCATTTCTTTATGTATAGAATTAACGATCCTATAAATTAATTACTTTTCATTTACGCTAGGGGTGGGCAACTTGTGACCCTCCCATCATCCTTCACCATTGGCTATGCTGGCAGGGCTGATGGGAGTTGTAGGCCAAAACATCTGGAAGGCCACAAGTTGCCCACTGCTGATTTACTCCAAGGTAAGCAAACAGGTCACCTGATCTGGATTAGGACCACCATGCATAGTAATCCTTCCCTCCCCCAGCCACTTCCCTCCTGAAATTCACATCACACCCCTGTACGGCAGTTAAAAAATTTTTAAGGCTCCATTGGCAGCAATTAAGGCTTTTACAACTGCTGCATAGGGTGGGTGTGATGTGAATTTTGAGAGGAAGCAGGTAGGGCAGGAAAGATTAAACTTCCCCTCTCTATGCACTGTGGTCCCAATCCAGATCAGGGGCCCAACCTGCTTACCTTGGAGTGGATAAGAAGTGGAGAGAAGCTGCATGCTATATTATTGATGTAATGTGTAGTTTGACCCTGATTCTGTTTGCTTCAGGAACTTCTCTTTCCCTGGTATTCCACCCCGCCCCCCCCCCCAACATGTAACTTGCACTTCTACAAGGGGCCCAGCCCCACAGTTAAGGAATCACTGCATAAGTTACTGCCCGTCATCAGCTTCTTTGGGAGACTCCAAGTTCTTGTATCATGAGAGGGGAAAAAACTTTCTATCTTCCCTACACAGTATCCATAATATTATATTTTGAGATGTATGAAATTATGTATGATTTTTTTTTTACAAATTGTGATTCCTGTGTTTAATTTTGAAACCCATCACTCACACAGAGATGGGCTATAAGGCATATGACACAGTAAAGGGATTATTATACATGTGAATAATGAGAACATAGATTGTTCGGAAAATGCTTGTCAGATGTAGTAAGGAATCAATGTTTGTCTGTAAAAATATTGTTTTATTCAAAGTATTGTTTTCTTTGATATGGCAGTGACAGTGGCCGCTACCTGGTGAATGTAAGTTTTTTAAAAATAAAAGCCTGTTCCAGCCTAGATGCATTTTCCCCTTAATCCACAGCTGCCTCATTAAAAGCCTGATGACATTTTATGTGAAGAACTGCAGTGGCTGCTTACTTCTTAAAATACTTCTCTGAAGCACGTGCATTTTTAACGTACAAAGAAAGCTCATGTAACATTTCCGATGCTGGTGTCTTGTAACCTGGGAGCTGAGCCTAAAATGCAACAGCAAGCAAAAAAGAAAAGGAAAAAAAGCCCTGCATAGCATTTTAGGGGACTTGGTGTGGGTGGGTAGGTGGGTGTGGGGGGGTAAGTCTGACTTCATGTAAATACTAGTTGAGTAAATCTGACTTCAAAGCCCCCCCCCCCTTCCCTGTCCCCTTCAGGTCATTTGCTGCTGAAGGTTCTTGAAACTGGTGTCTGGGGGTGGGGTGAGGGCATGGAGTAATTGGACACCGCTTATTTTCTCTATGCATGTTAGTGATACATGCCTTGTGTTTAGGAAATCAATGCTAGTGATGTAATGGGAGTTTCTACCTCATGCTTTTATGTCATTCACCTGAAGAGAGCATCGTGAGGCTGGCTGAGATTGATGTCCTCTCTAAGAATAGCACTGATTATAGAACAGATTTTCCCATATACAGAGCCATTTTTAATTCACTGCCTATTGCAGCTGCCAGCCTGCGGAGATAATTCCTTCTAGCAGAATAGCTCTAGATTATTATAGGGAAATCAAATTTGCATAAAAGCATTTTATTTCACTTCTCCCGGCCCTTTTTTCCCTTGTCAAAAGTTACCAAACATTCACTGTCAGATACTTTTATTTGGAGGAACTTTATTGAACTGTGTTATTTCTTAAGTAATGTTATTTTAAGACCTGTCCTACACTTTGTTATTCTGTGGATTGAGAGCTTGGATCTGAATGAAAATAAATAACAGGGCAAGAATTTTATGCAAGGTAAAAAGGAGATACGGACTTCATTTATACATTAGTTGGAGCAGTGTGCCTGCTGCTTCATGATATCATTTGATCTACCCTAGCTGCTTGAGTGAAAGCTGTAGACATCACGGGAGAATAGCTTGGGAGAAACATTCACTCTGGGTAATGCAACCTGAGCTCAGTTAGTATTTATGTAGTATGTAGAGTTTTATATGTTTTTATTTGTATTACTGTATTACTGGTTTATCATGTTGCATAAGCTGCCCTGGGAAAATATATTTGAGGGCCGGGATATAACTCTATTAAAAAATAATCGTTGGCTCAAGAGTTGGCTCAAAATGTTGCCTTGGAGTTTATTCTCAATGCTAGGATGCGTCAATAAAGCCTGTAAAATTTAAACATTGATAATCCAGCCACTCCTGGTAAGGTATACATGGGGGCCAAGAGACAATTGGTTGGCTGGTACCCAACTTGGGTAGGCCCACTGATGCTCACAAGCTAACCTCAAGGTAGACTGTTAACATGAGTAAAATGTGAAAGAGTGGGTATTTATAATAAACAACACATGTGCAAGAACTGCATATAATTGTTGCTCTCAATATTTTAGAAAGGAACCTTAGCCCTTATCTCCGTTCTGCAGTAGAAACTGCCAGCGCAGTCCTATACATATCCACTCAAAAGTAAGTCCCGTTGAGCACAATGGGGCTTGCTCCGAGGTAAGTGGGTGTAGGGTTACAGCCTAAGTGACTTCCCCGAGGTCAGTCATAGTACAGCCTGCTCCAAGTGTTTAAGACAGTGGGTGAAATCCAGCACAAGACCTACTTTGAGTAGACCCATTGAAATAAATGGGGCTTAAGTTAATCATGACCTAAGTCCCAAACATTTCAATGGGTCTTCTCTAAGTAAGACTTACTTTGGATTTCACCCAATGTATTATTTTCAACATAATTCTTTTCAAAGTAATGTAGGGCCAAACTGCAGGTTAGGCTAATTGTGAGTGTGTAGCTGAACCTGATAGTTATATTTACTCTCCCATAAGTACATGTGAGCCTGTTTTGGACCACTGTCAGTGGTTCAGGACCACTGTCAGGGTGGAAACTGAGCCCATAGAGCCCCAGAGCAGTTCTGATTCTGAGGAGGAACAGCAATCCGTGGGAGAGGAGCTCGCTCATCTCTCACAGGCACAGCAGCTGGCAGAGATTCCTCCTGCCAGCATTCCTGAGATAGATAGTGACCCTGGCAGCGAGAGAGCACTGGAGGGGGGCTTGCTGGACGCTCGGTGCAGATGCAGGGAACAACGGCAGATGGAGGGTGCGGAAAGGAGGCGTAGCGCTCGCTTGGCGTGCAAACAACGGTGGCGTCCCGAGGACTCAAGGGAGAGAGGGAGGATCTCTCCCTAGCCCATAAGTTCAGGGTCTTCCCGTGGTTCTCCTTCAAACAGGGACCAACTGCCTTACCTGGAGCTTAGGCTACTCTGCTATCTTTCCCCAGTGTTGTTCCTTGCTTTGTCACTAGTGATTAGTATCTGAAAAGTCATAAAGTAATAAAGGAATCCCCTTCATGGATCACTGCCTTGTTGTGGCGAAGGGGCTTGCGTAACTCAATGAAGCCATAAGCTATGCCGTGCAGGGCCACCCAAGACGGACAGGTCGTGGCAGAGAGTTCTGACAAAATGTGGTCCACTGGAGAAGGAAATGGCAACCCACTCCAGTATTCTTGCCAAGAAAACCCCATGGAATGTATCACAAGGCTAAATGAGATGATGCCGGAAGATGAGCCCCTCAGGTTGGAAGGTGTCCAATATGCTACTGGGGAAGAGCAGAGGGTATTTCCAAGTAGCGCCAGAAAGAGTGAAGCGGCTGGGCCAAACCCGAAAGGACACTCAGCTGTGGATGTGTCTGGTGGTGAAAAGAAAATCCGATGCTGTAAAGAACAATATTGTTTAGGAACCTGGAATGTCAGATCAATGAATCAAGGTAAGCTGGAGGTGGTCAAACATGAGATGGCAAGATTGAACATCAACATCTTGGGAATCAGCGAACTCAAATGGACAGGCATGGGCGAATTTAATTCAGGTGACTATCATATCTACTATTGTGGGCAAGAATCCCTTAGAAGAAATGGAGTAGCACTCATAGTCAACAAAAGGGTGGGAAAAGCAGTACTGGGGTACAATCTTAAAAACGATAGAATGATCTCAGTACGAATCCAAGGCAAACCATTCAACATCACAGTAATTCAAGTCTATGCCCCAACCACTGAGGCCGAAGAAGCTGAGGTTGATCGGTTCTATGAAGACCTACAACACCTTCTAGAACTAACACCAAAAAAAGATGTCCTCTTCATCATAGGGGATTGGAATGCTAAAGTAGGAAGTCAAGAAATCACCGGGATAACAGGCAGGCATGGCCTTGGTGCACAAAATGAAGCAGGACAAAAGCTAATAGAGTTTTGCCAAGAGAACATGCTGATCATAGCAAACACTCTTTTCCAACAGCACAAGAGGCGACTCTACACATGGACATCACCAGATGGTCAATATCGAAATCAGATGGATTATGTCCTTTGCAGCCAAAGATGGAGAAGCTCCATACAGTCAGTAAAAACAAGACCTGGAGCTGACTGTGGCTCAGATCATGAGCTGCTTCTTGCAAAATTTCGGCTTAAATTGAAGAACGTCGGGAAAACCACTAAACCGTTCAGGTATGACCTAAATCATATCCCTGATGAATATACAGTGGAGGTGAGGAATAGATTTCAGGGATTAGACCTGATAGACAGAGTGCCTGAGGAACTATGGACGGAGGTCCGTAACATTGTTCAGGAGGCAGCAACGAAATCCATCCCAAAGAAAAAGAAATGCAAGAAAGCCAAGTGGCTGTCTGATGAGGCTTTACAAGTAGCTCACGAAAGAAGGGAAGCGAAAAGCAAGGGAGAAAGGGGAAGATATACCCAACTGAATGCAGAGTTCCAGAGAATAGCAAGGAGAGACAAGAAGGCCTTCTTAAATGAACAATGCAAAGAAATCGAGGAAAACAACAGAATGGGAAAGACTAGAGATCTCTTCAAGAAAATTGGAGATCTCAAGGGAACGTTTTGTGCAAAGACGGGCATGATAAAGGACAAAGAAGGCAGGGACCTAACAGAAGCAGATGAGATTAAGAAGAGGTGGCAAGAATACACAGAAGAACTATACAGGAAAGATCTGAATGTCCCTGATAGCCATGAGAGTGCTGTCACTGAACTTGAGCCGGACATCCTAGAGAGTGAAGTCAAGTGGGCCTTAGGAAGCATTAGTAACAACAAAGCTAGCGGAGATGACAGTATTCCAGCCGAGCTATTTAAAATCCTAAAAGATGATGCTGTTAAAGTGCTGCATTCAATATGCCAACAAATCTGGAACACTCAACAGTGGCCACAAGACTGGAAAAGGTCAGTTTACATTCCAATTCCAAAGAAGGGCAACGCCAAAGAGTGTTCAAACTACCGCACAATTGCGCTCATTTCACATGCCAGCAAGGTGATGCTCAAAATCCTACAAGCTAGGCTTCAGCAGTATGCGAACCGAGAATTACCGGAAGTAAAAGCTGGGTTTAGAAGAGGCAGAGGAACTAGAGATCAAATCGCCAACATTCGCTGCATCATGGAGAAAGCAAGAGAATTCCAGAAAAACGTCTATTTCTGCTTCATTGACTACGCTAAAGCCTTTGATTGTGTGGATCACAACAAACTGTGGCAAATTCTGAAAGTGATGGGAGTACCAGACCACCTTACCTGTCTCCTGAGAAACCTGTACGAGGGTCAAGAAGCAACAGTAAGAACCAGACATGGAACAACCGATTGGTTCAAAATTGGGAAAGGAGTACGACAAGGCTGCATATTGTCACCCTGCTTATTTAACTTATATGCAGAGTACATCATGAGAAATGCCGGGTTGGATGAATCAGAGGTCGGAATTAAGATTGCTGGGAGAATTATCAACAACCTCCGATATGCAGACGATACCACCCTAATGGCAGAAAGCGAAGAGGATCTCAAGAGCCTCTTGTTGAGGGTGAAAGAGGAGAGTGCAAAAGCTGGTTTGAAACTCAACATTAAAAAAACTAAGATCATGGCATCTGGCCCCATCACTTCCTGGCATATGGAAGGGGAAGAAATGGAAGCAGTGACAGATTTTACTTTCTTGGGTTCCAAGATCACCGCAGACGGTGACTGTAGCCATGAAATTAAAAGACGCTTGCTCCTTGGGAGGAAAGCTATGGCCAACCTAGACAGCATAGTAAGAAGCAGAGACATCACCTTGCCGACAAAGGTCCGTCTAATCAAAGCTATGGTTTTCCCAGTAGTAATGTATGGCTGTGAGAGCTGGACTATAAGGAAGGCTGAGCGCCGAAGAATTGATGCTTTCGAACTGTGGTGCTGGAGAAGACTCTTACGAGTGCCCTGGACTGCAAGGAGGTCAAATCAGTCCATCCTAAAGGAAATCAACCCTGAGTGCTCATTGGAAGGACAGATAATGAAGCTGAAGCTCCAATATTTTGGCCACCTAATGCGAAGAGAAAACTCCCTGGAAAAGACCCTGATGCTGGGAAAGACTGAAGGCAAAAGGAGAAGGGGACGGCAGAGGATGAGATGGCTAGATAGCATCACGGATGCAATGAATATGAACTTGAGCACGCTCCGGGAGAGAGCGCAGGACAGGAAGGCCTGGCGTGCTATGGTCCATGGGGTCACGAAGAGTCGGACACGACTGAACGACTGAACAACAACAACAACAATAAAGGAATAAAGTCTTGGAAAGAATTCCTCGTCGTCTGTGTCCTGAGTTGGCTATTGGTGGGGACTGCAAGAGGCAGCTAGGGTGCTCCTGACAACCACTGTGCTCTGGGAGGGGAGGAGTAAACTTTATCTCCTGGTTTCCCCTGAAATTCTGCCCCTTTCCATAGATGGAGTGGGGATTAAAAGGGGGGGAGAGCCTCCATTGACTCCAACTGAGCCTTTTTTCTTTTTTTAACCCCTCCCCGATTGGGTAGAATGGGGGGGAGGAAGGTTTAATCCTGCCCTCCCAGACTGCAGTGCTCCTGATCCAGACTGGGGTCCCACATGTTTACGCAAGAGTAAAAAAAGCGATAACCCTCAATGACATGCTGCATGATTACCGTAATGAGTAGTTTGGCTCGTAGATAAATCTATATGAAGAGATGTTAGAGAAAGGCATAAGAAACAGCTCTGATGCGCTTCCTTGCTGTCCTACAACCAGATCAGATTACAGGCTGTATTTTGAAAGTGACATACTTATTAAGACCGTTAGGACACAATCCTATTTGTGTTAAGACAGGAAATAGTCCTACAACTCCCTACATTACCTAGCCTGCAGTGCTGGCTGGGGGGTACTGGGAGCTGTAGGACTTTTTTTCTGTCTAAGCATGCATAGTGCCCTTAATTGCCTAATCTTTGCTGATCTAGAGCATCACCCATGTAATGGCCAGAAAGGGGTACTGCAGCTCATTAGCCCAGTTGGACCAGATGATCTGGGGAGCCAACAGTACCTCTTGGTTGGTTCCACAGTCCGTGCAGCTCATCAGATGGATAACTGCTCTAGAGATTCCTGAACCTCCCCGCCCCCTTGCCCTAGCCTGCTGCCTTTTAGAACCGGACCTTCTGCTGGACTTTGACTATGCACCTATTTCCATCTGCTGCTCTGGACCTTGAAAACTGCCTGCCTGGACTAAATAGTTGCTTCCGGCTTGTCCAGGGGACTGCTTGCAGGATGGACTTCATATGGACCTGACATATCTCCAGGCTATGCTTTTAACACAATGTGCCACAAAATGCCTAGCAGTGGGATGAGTGAAGAGTGGAGGCCCATACACATTAGCAAAGACCAACTGCCAGAATGTAACCTGTGATAGTAATCCAAAAACATTGCATACAGACATGGGATGCCGGGTGACAAATTGCATCATTATTCTAGTGCAAAGTCTGTTATGATCTTGCAATGAAAGCTCACAGTGTTAATAGTTGTCTGTTGATCAAGTGGAAATTTGGCCTAGTTGCAGTGTGTTCAGCTGATGAGAAGACAGCTAACCATGTTTTAGGGAACAGGAGCATGCAACATGATTGCACCCTCCCCTCTTGTGCCTAAGATTGGGAACTCCCTCCCCCTCGAGCTCCATTTGGCCCCTTTCAAGGATCTCTTTATTCTTGTGAATCATAAAGACCATCCTTTTCTATCTGGCATTTTATAATGACTGAGTCTTTTATACTTGCCCCCCTGGTGTTGAATAAAACATAAATGTTATCTTACCTAATGTTCTGAATTGGAGTTTAGAAGTGCCATTAAAAGGACTAGTGACAGTTAGATGCTTTGATGAACTGGGACAGACAGGAGCAGGAACAATTTGCATGTGAGAGGAGTGGGGTTGGTGACACATGCCCACTCCAGACCCTGATACTATGGTTCTTTGCTGCATCCACACTGACCCATATGTTTAAATCTCCAAAACTTTGAGCTGCATTGGACTTTCTCTTGTTTGTAAATATTTTTAACTAAAGATGGTATTTTAACTGTCTTCATTTTCTTTGCAATGAAATGTTATCATTCTCTAAGGGCTTTAAAGCTACTTATTATGTAACATAGGTCAATAATTTAAAATTAAAATACAAAATTGGCAAACAGTTGTGCTGGTTAAAAATTAGAGGAAGGGAAATTATCTACAATAGCTTAAGAGAGCAATCCTATGGCCCCTAGATAGAGTGTGGGGGGCCATAGGATAGTTCAGATTCCTGGAGCCAAGAATCCGACTCCCTGCCCCCTCCCCCTTGAAGCCAGCACTGAGAGAATCGTGCCAGATGCCTCTCTGAGGTTGCAATGGTGACCTTAGAGAGGAGGGAAAGGGGGCACGCTAGTGGGCAGGGAGGGGACTGGGGAGGCTGGCTTATGCCATATCGCCAGACCTCCCCAGCCTCCTCCTTTCCAGCTCCGCAGAGCCTTAGCTAGACCAGTGAAAAAGCCTGTCTAGCTTAAATGCAGAGTAGGAGGAGAGCGGAGACAGAGATAACCTCCTCTGCTCCTCCTGCTCTGCATTGGATGGCATAAGCCTCCGCGTTTGGAGGCATGTGGCCATCCCAATAAGACTGTGCCCCGAGTTAATTGTTTTTCACTAGGTATAACATTGAATTTGAGTTTTAGTGTAAATAAACTTTTGAAAACTGGAGTGCCATATTTGAAATGCATATTTGAAATGCATTAGTTTTAAAATACCTAATGACAATATATTTTTATTTGCTGAAAAATTCCACTATACTTTATTCATTCTTTCCACCTACACAGATAACTCAGATAATGTTGTGCCTAATTATTTTAAATCTACCGCAACCCCCTAAGCAGATAAGAAGTAGGTTAGTCTGAGGGGGAGCTAGCTTGCCTAAGGCTACCAGTAAGCTTCATGGCTGAACAGACATTTGAACCTGGGTCTGCCATATACAAACCCTTTATCTACTGCCCCACACTGCGTAACAGTAATACAAATACAGATTGGTCCATAACTGTGTGCCTGATGGTATATTCATTTCAAATTAACGGGCTATGTTGCTCTCCATCAACTGAGGATCAGGCCTCTTAAAACCACCCAATCACTCATTTTTCACCCAGTTCATGCACTTATTGCTTTACAATATAAGATTCACAATGGTTTCATGTTACCCCTGTCAGAGCTGATTTTAGTAGAGCAATGTCAGACTCTGCTTCAAAGAGGAACCTCAACTTAGGCCATGTGACCAATGGGTTAAGAAATTTGTAAATGGTGAGAAATGATGTTTGTTCCAGGACTAGCCTGTACTCTGGGGCAGGGGTTTTGCTGAATCTATCAAGGCAGTGTAGGAAGAAAGGTGGGCAGGCAAAGGCACAAGCAAGGCAGGCTGAGGTAAAGTAAAAAAAAATCAAATGAAGGGTGAAAAGAGGTAGGAATTAGGTCTATTGCAAAATTCCCAATTTGTTGCCACCACATTCATAGGTAAAAATGATGGGGGGGGGGGGAGTTCTTCAGGACGGGATTTCTGATAAAAGTTTCAGGAGCATGTTTACTGATGGTGGCTGCACAGAGCTTCTCTTCCTTTTAAAAATCTTTCAAGTTTTAAAAGTGTTTCATTGCTTTTTAAAGGCAGAGATCTATGCAGTAGCTCTTGACTGCCATTATTCTTCCTCAGAATGTCCCTGGAAGATATAGCATCATTCCAGAGAAATTCTAGGAAAGAATAACAGCAGCCATCCACTATGAGAAGAAACCCTGCTACCAGAGGTAGCAGCCAAACCTTAAAAAAGAAAAGAAATGATTAATGATAATGTCTAATGATAAGTGCGTGCCCACCATAACTGTTCACAAAATTTCACCTCCACTGTTAAAAACCTCAAACTTTTAGCTCAACCCTAGCAACAGAGATGGACGAGCTGTCCAAAGCTCACCTCAGATTAACTCAGGAGTCAGTCATCTAAGTTAAAACAAAACCAAACAGAATCCTCAGATAATTTTTGAGGCAATTCAAGGGTGTGGAAAGATTATCTGCCAGTCTCTGTCACCTTCCTCCATCTCCAAAAGCTGGACTCATCATTCCCCAAACATGCAACGCACCTTCTCATATCTTAAAGCACTGGAGGTGGAAGCAGCAACAAAGGTGCTTAGGGAGTTTTTTCTTCCCTCCTCTCCATTATCTGTGGCATTGGCCAACAGCATGCTGGGGACTATGGGAGATGTACTTTGTGACACCCACAGTTGCCGTTGCAGAGGGTTAGAAGTGCCAGGAAGTCTAAACTTCCCACCAGGCAGTGATCTGGCCATACCAACCGAGCAACTTTGAACATCACCACCAATAGATCACCCTCTTCTTCCCCAGCACAAAATCCAAATCTAGATTGTGTCATGTCTATCCAGGTCAGCATGGTTTGTCAAGAAAGGATCATACTTAACTTCAGTGGCACAACTGACTGTTTACTCCAGGGTAACTTAAACTATTCCATAGGGACAAAGTATAATACACTATCACAACTTGGCTAGTGGCCAATCAGGACTGTAGTGCATGTTGTGGTTGGCATGGGTATGCAGCCAGAAACAGCCTCTCTGTGGCAAGTGATATTTGTCCTGGCTGTAACGTAAGCAGGTATTCACAATGTAACTTCCCTGCAACATTTTGTGAGCGCCCATGCTCCTGTTCCATGCTGCCTATGGCTGCTGAGCGGTTTGGGGAGGGAGGCAGGTGTGAAGATTCACAGTGTGCTGGGGCTGAGCCACATGGTGAATACTTGAAATGTTATGGCCAGGA
Source organism: Heloderma suspectum (assembly GCF_057233095.1). Lineage (NCBI taxonomy): Eukaryota > Metazoa > Chordata > Lepidosauria > Squamata > Helodermatidae > Heloderma > Heloderma suspectum. Next base: position 112,323,152 of record NC_139462.1, read on the forward strand.
GAGCGAGTGCTGTGGTGGCATCGCAGTGGCAACTGTAACATACACTGCTTCTCTCTTTCCCTCATGCAGTACCAGGCATGAGATAGTATAGTAGTGTGAGCTTGGTTTATATATAATTCCACAGGACTTCAAAAATGTCAGATAAGTTGAAAGATGAATAAATTACTGTAAGCAAGCATAATTACTTGGTGACTTTTTACAGACACTTTTAGTTTGCCTGTGAACATTAGCTCTAATTAAAAAATTAGCTTTTGTTAGATTTTCTAAAGAAAACTCTGTGATTTTAATTGTGCTATCTTGTGCATACGACTATTTTAAGAACTGTATAGAAATCTACATTCTGCAACCAAGTCAGTTAAGACTGTAATAATGGTGATTGTCAAACCTTAGTGAAATGAGATCAGCTTACAATTTATCTGCTGCACTTATATTTAAAAGGAGAAGTATTTGTAGAGATTTGTAAAGTTTGTTTGAGTGCAGAGCATGTATATCTTAAAAAATTAAAATATTTTACTTTTAAAATACACTAATTACTATGATTTAAGCAAAGGAAAAGGCATCAAAGATCCTAGAACAAGAATTGTATCAGATGAAAACCACATCACCCCGTCCACTTCATCTTCCTCCTCCTTTCCCTACTATCAGTGTACATGTGTTTTATGGAGTTTCAGAAGGAAAACACACACACTACTAGCTCGCTGCCCCTAAGAACTTACAATCTGAATTTTGGTAGCAGGAAAGACAACACTGAGAGGTGAGGGGTAGAAAATTAGCATTGGATGGGAACAGAGGATTAGGGTCTTAAGGCAATGGCTTAAGAAGTTGAATTTTGAGGCAGGGGCTAGGTTTCCACAATAACGGAAGGAGAAGCTAATGGAGTACTGGGTTTTTAAAAAGGAATCGGCTTTGCTGTGAGCAGGGTTCCACAAGCAGATTCTCTGCACCACTAAAAATTGCTTCACAGAACGTACTTGCTGATGGTGGTGGGGTTGGAGTGAACGTCATCTGACTGGCAGGGGCTGCTCAACCAATAAGAGAGGCTTTCCCCTCCCTCCCTTTCTCCTTTCCCCTGAAAGTACAGATGCACCTGCATTTCAGGAGCAAGCCTCATCGATCACAATGGGAGCTACGTCCGAGTAGGCACACATATGCTTGTGCTGGGAAGGAACGGGGGAGAACACAAAGATGGAAACCAGTCCCCATTTTAACTCACACAACCTCATTGTCCGCAATGGGAGTTACTTCTGAAGAGACACTAATGGTTTTGTTGTGGGAAAGAGATGGAAACCAGCCTCCATTTTAACACACAGGATCTCTATAAGGAAGCTGTGAAATAGTTACTTCCTAAGGCAATGAATTGGAGCCTCTCACTTAAAGAATTGGGCGTTAAAATGTGCCAGGTTAATTGAGGGGGTTCTCTGTAATTTCTGTGGGCATTCAGAGGGCAAGCCTCGTGCAGCAAAATGGGAAGAAACATCCCTTGACTGGGGTCATGGTGAAAGGCACACCCCTGGGCAGGGCTAGCATACCCGAGGTCAATGCGAGGGTTGGGGCACACAGCAACTATACTGGGGAGAACCCAACTTAAGGAAAAGAATTGGACTTAAGCAGTCTCAGGAAATCCGGTTTTTCCCTGATAAGCTCCCGGGTGGCTGCTGGATGGCCACAGTGTCATCTATCCCTAACAACCTCAATACACAGCTGGTGGAAACACCCCCAGGGTCTGAAAAAAGAAAGAGAGGGATGTATTCACAGCATTATCTGGCATGATAAAGTTATGCCTTTATCAAAACTACATTTTAGCTCTTTAATGGGTGTTATTTGCACATTCTTGTTTTGTTTGTTATGGTCTGACATAAAGCAATGCCTGCTGCGCATTTTCAAAAGCCTGAGGCAGGGGTGCACAACCTGCACCCCCCCCCCAAGGCCTTTACTGCGGCCCCTCCTGACCCTGCCACCACCACTGAATTTTCCCCTATAATCTCCACCTTAAGAGGACCTCAGATGAGAAACATTGCCCCCCAAAGAACCAGGATTGGGAGCAGGGACAGGCTGGAGGGCTATGCAGGAACTCAAACTTTTTCAGGTGTTGGAAAATATAAATTGAACCAAACTTGCATATCATCAATTTAAGCTGGTTAATAGCATTTCAGCTTGTTATTAATAAAGCAAACTAATTTCTCTTGTAAATGGAAAGGAAATTGAAGTGCACAGTAATGCACATTGCTGTCATGAAAAGTGCTTTATAATAGCAATGAAGCGCAAATAACCAGCAGCTCTATATGCAAAGAAGCCAATCTGGTTGGCAAGTTTTTCCTCCTCTAGACTCTTAGTCCCACATGTTTGAAGGTTGGGTGTTTATTTTTGTTAGTTGAACATAGCTGGCTGTGGTAGCTTATATACTGCTAATTATACGATGGACAAATAATGTGGTTTCTTGATCCCCTAGGGTTTTTCTCCCCCTTTATCCATGGACTGGGTTTAGTTACTTTGAAGAGCAATCAATGGGAAACTTTAATTGGAGCTCTGAGCCAACCAAGACTGAGGAGTGATGATCTGAGGAGAGTGAGCATCTTTTTTCTACAAAAATAATTTGCCTGTCATTCAGTGTAAAAGTAGTAAAATGTATTGATTGATATGAGATGTGCTTTCTTCTCATTGTTTCAATACCATCTCCTGCTGACTGAGTTTTTCCTTATCTTAGGAGTAGCTCCTATTTGCATTAGCTGTTTCTGAAAATAATTTGAAGAGGTAGACCGGGTTCACGTGATCTCTGTGGCTCATTGTGGGTTATTTGAGCCACAGCAAGCCACAACACCTGCAGGCGCCATCCTGAAAATTCAGCCTGTGACCATGGCTTGTCGTGTTGTCTGAACCCAGTGGGGGTGGGTTGTGCAAGGGTTAAACAACCCTTGCATGACCCTAAAGCAGGCCATGGGTTCTGTGACTTACGCATAAACCTCACACAAGCCGCACCCGCACAAGCCGCACAGTAAACAAGAAATTGTTTATTGAAATTGTTTTTAGCTGTTTAAATGGTTTTAAATTTTCTATGTTAAACATTTTTAGACTATGTTCTTATTATAATGTTGTATTTTGTAATGTTGTTGTTTTTATTAATTGTTGTGAACTGCCCAGGAAGCCTCGGCTATGGGGCGGTATAGAAATGAAATAATAGTAATGAATAATAATGCAGGCAACCAGCCATGTGTGGCAGCTCCCCTGGGGCTTGAGGAACCTACATGTCGCCTGTTCGGGACTGCCAGAAGGAGTCCCCCCCCCCCGGACCATGTGGTAGGCCTGGTACAGGTTGTGCAGGCCTGCTTTGCCTTTATTTATCATAAACACTTTTGTTGGGGTTCAAAGAACCACTCTGTGATTTTTGACTCCCCCTGCCCTTTGAACAGAAAAACACCCCTGCCATATTGCAAACTACTATATCAGTTTCAAACGTACTTTCCCATATGGAAAGTGAAACTATTAGGGTTTTCAAAAAACAAAATTTTAAAAAAACAACAACGTTTTGGATACTCAGAACTAGTTGTGTGGTTTTTAGACCCCAACCTTTACTAATGTATTTTTGGAAAGTGTGGGATTGGTCCTCCACCCTCATGACTGTGTATGATCCTGGCTGCTTCATTATTCCATCTCAAAGTTTGCCTGAGGGTTTAGTGTAATAGTGATAGGACATACATCTCGCATGTAGAAGGTCCCAGATGCCACTGGTTTCATGTCCAGTTAAAAGGATCTCAAGCAGCACTGCTGGGACAGAGCTCTGAGTTGATCTAAGGCCTAGGTGGACCAAAGGTCTGACCCAGTAGTGCAACTCTATGCACTAGGATCTGTACTTGTGACTTGGAACCTTGGTGCGACCAGGGATTCCAACTGAGAATAGAGAACCTATGCATGTACAGTCTGTTCTCACAGTCCACTGGATGCATGGAGAAAAGTGGTTGGATTAGGAGATGCATGGAAATCAGGGACATGACAAGGTATGGATGGAACATTAGAACAGTGGTTCTCTAAGGCAGCAGCTTTAAAACTGGGACCTAAATTGAGATTTGCAAGTCCTTCTTGTTGCTGTTGGAAATGACCACCTAGTTTTTATAGTAGAAAGTATCCTGTTGCTACAGTCAATAAGAAGCTGAATTCCTGAAGAGGGCAGAAGTCACAAAACTTTGTGACTTCTCATTCATCCTGCCACAGGTTGCAGAGAAGAAATTCATGGTAGTTTTCTCTCCATTGTCATTAAACTATCAGTCTGACATGTTCCAGTATTAAAATGAGACATGGACTTAATTGATCATTTTTTTCATGCAATTTTTTGTTGTTGCAATCACTACCCTCCATTTCTTTTGTCTAGAAGTGGTCCTTAAGTCTGCAGATTGGTTGAAGAATGTACACCTTATCTTTCTTGAAGTCCCATAGAAAAGTAATCTGCTATTCATTTTGTTTAAATATAGGGACAGTTGGTCTGTCGTTGTGTACTAGTATTACAGAGTCTGTGGAAGAGTTTTCTGTGATAAAAATGGAAAAAAGTTAAAATACTTACAATTTACTACATTAGTCTACAGGGCAGCTGTTTTCTGTCTCTATCAGTATTCTAAAAAGATTTTTAAATGAAGAGATTTATGAGATTATTTTAATTTTGATGTCCATTTAACGCTTCATGCATTTTAAATACAACCTTTTAATATTTTTTTGAGATTGAAGAATTTAATTTAATTTTATATTGCAGAAATAAATGTATACTCAGGAGACTGCACCATTATTACAGGTTTTCAAAATTCAGCACTTTTACAGTACAGAGCTCAAGTATCAAGTAGCTCAGATGTATGTGTATTAAGGAGAATGCTTCCTGTAAGCACTGGAAAACAGTCTATATTAATTTTTAAGAATCATTTTTAAATTTTTAGATGGTAGTTTTCTGAGGATTCCCTTGAATGAGGGCTAGATTCTACCCACTTCATGCTAGCATAGCCATTCATCATCATCATCATCATCTAATTTACATGCCGCTTTTCCACAAAAAGTGCCCAAAGCGGCTAACAAAACAGCAATACAACAACAAAAAGCATACCAATACATCATTATAATAGGACATATAATAACATTTCACATTAATTACAAAGTAGGCAAAATCGAACTTTGCAACACAATATCAATTATTATCTTTCAGTAGTGTGTAACCCAGAGCCCAATCAACTAAATCTTTCTTATGCATTAATGCTTTAATAAACACAATGAACTGCAACAGCTACACCAGGAAAACAAAGTTCAGAAAATAGCAGCCAGGTTTCTCACAGCCTGAAGGAGATCTCTACTCCGCTCTCTCATGCTGGTGCAGTTCTCAAGGCTCCTAATTTCCTCCTACAGAAAGTAGAGGAAGGACCTAGAGGATTGGCTATCCTTGACTTGATCCTAAGCAACAGAGATGACATACTGGATAAAGTAGCAGTTACAGGAACTCTGGGGGAAAGCGACCATGTTGCACTTGAGTTCTTGGTTCTAAGGGAAGCAAAAGCCGAGTGTAGTCAAATGCGTACCCTGGATTTTAAGAAAGCTGATTTTAATAAACTCAGAACAATGATCAGTAAGGTCCCAATGCAAGCAATGCTAACGAGAAAAGGTGTCCAAGATGGGTGGGAGCTTTTAAAAAAGGGAATTCTCAAGGCACAATCACAAACAATTCCAACAAGAAGAAAAGGTGGAAGACAACAGAAGAAGCCAATGTGGCTTCACAAAAAGCTTAGGGATGACCTGAAAACAAAAAAGGACACATATAGGAAATGGAAAGAAGGCCAAGCAACAAAGGAAGAGTATAGGCAGGTAGCACAGAATTGCAGGGATGGCGTCAGGAAGGCTAAAGCTGAGAACGAGCTGAGGTTAGCGAGGGATGCTAAAAACAACAAAAAGGCTTTCTTCAGCTACGTGCATAGTAAAAGGCAGAGGAAAGAAATGGTTGTTCAGCTATTAAATAAGGATGGCAAAATGATAACAGATGACAAAGAAAAGGCAGAGGTGCTCAATTCCTACTTTGGCTCAGTCTTCTCCCAAAAGAGGGTCTATCTATGACCCACCTGGCAAAGGCGAAGTGCAGGCTGAAGGGGCAGGATTGCAGCTTGAGATCGTAGGCATATGGTCAAGGAACACCTAATTACTTTGAATGAGTTCAAATCTCCAGGGCCAGATGAACTGCATCCTAGAGTAATAAAGGAACTGGCAGAAGAGCTCTCAGAACCGCTGTCTATTCTCTTTGAGAAATCATGGAGGACGGGGGAAGTGCCAGATGACTGGAGGAGGGCTAATGTCCCTATCTTCAAAAAGGGTAAAAAGGAGGAACCTGGGAACTACAGACCAGTCAGTCTGACATCAGTCCCTGGGAAAATTCTGGAGCAGATGATAAAGAAATCCATCTGGAAGCACCTTGAAAACAATGCCGTGATTACTCAAAGCCAACATGGATTTGTCAAAAACAAGTCCTGCCAGACAAATCTGATCTCAATTTTTGATCAAGTAATCTCCCTTGTAGACCGTGGGAATGCTGTAGACATCATGTACCTCGACTTCAGCAAAGCTTTCGACAAAGTGCCCCATGATATCCTGATGAGCAAACTAGCTCAAAGTGGGCTAGATGAAACAACAATCCGGTGGATCCACAGTTGGCTACAGAATCGGACTCAAAGAGTGCTTATCAATGGGACCTTCTCAAACTGGGGAGAGGTAACGACTGGGGTACTGCAGGGCTCAGTCCTGGGCCCAGTGCTCTTCAACATTTGTATTAATGACTTGGAGGAGGAGGCGCAGGGAATGCTGATCAGATTTGCAGATGACACAAAATTGGGCGGGATAGCTAATACTTTGGAAGACAGAAACAAAATTCAAAGTGATCTGGATAGACTGGAGTGCTGGGCAGAAAACAACAGAATGACATTTAATAGGGATAAATGCCAAGTTGTGCACCTAGGAAAAAGAAACCAAATGCACAGTTACAAGATGGGGGATACGTGGCTCAACAACACTACAAGCGAGAAAGATCTTGGCATTGTTGTCGATCACAAGCTGAATATGAGCCAACAATGGAATGTGGCTGCAAAAAAGGCAAATGCTATTTTGGGCCGCATTAATAGAAGCATAGCTTCCAAATCCCGTGAAGTACTAGTTCCCCTGTACTCAGCACTGGTTAGGCCTCATCTGGAGTACTGTATCCAGTTCTGGAAACCACACTTTAAGAAGGAGGCAGACAAACTGGAGAGGGTTCAGAGGAGGGCCACAAAGATGATCAGAGGACTGGAAACAAAGCCCTATGGAGAAAGACTGAAAGAACTGGCCATGTTTAGCCTTGAGAAGAGAAGACTGTGGGGAGATATGATAGCGCTCTTCAAGTACTTGAAAGGTTGTCACAGAGAGGAAGGCCAGGATCTCTTCTTGATCATCCCAGAGTGCAGGACACGGAAGAATGGGCTAAGTTACAGGCAGCCAGATTCCGGCTGAACATCAGGAAAAACTTCCTGACTGTTAGAGCAATACGACAATGGAACCAATTCCCTAGGGAGGTGGTGGGCTCTCCCACACTGGAGGCATTCAAGACGAGGCTGGACAGCCATCTGTCAGGGATGCTCTGACTTGGATTCCTGCAATGAGCAGGGGGTTGGACGTGATGGCCTTGTAGGCCCCTTCCAACCCTAGTATTCTATGATTCTATGATTCTATGTAATAGAGGCAAAATAAATAAAAAATATTTCTCAAAAATCCTGCACACAGAAAGTTAGATACCAGGGAGAAAGGTTCAGTCTCTAGTTTCCTCTCCCAGATTTTGGCTTTCAAATATGTAGAGAGGTTTTTGTGTGTGTGGGGGGGGCATGTTCAAACACATAATCCCCCCACCTACTGTCTGAAGTAGTACTATTTAGGAGCTGTAGTAACCCCTTACCTCTGTTGGACTGCTTCTATAGCCAGGGTTGCCAGTTCTCCTGAAGTTCAGGCCTTAAAGCCATGGAGGCAGTATCTTGGAGGTAGGGGGTGAAGTCTAGTAGGGCTGAAGCAGAGCCTAGTATGGCAGGGGATGTATTTGTTGGGATAGGGGGCAGAATATCCCAAGACATGGTCTGAAGGCACATGAGACAGCCATCTTGCTGAAACTAAGCAGGTCTGGGTCTGGTCAGTGCTTGGAGGGGGAACCACATGTAGCCACCTTGAGTTCCATGATGGAAGAAAGGTGGGATATAAGGTAAATAAATAAATAAATAAATAAATAAATAAATAATAAGGAGATTGAAGATGGAGCCTGATGGATATGGGGTGAAGCAGAAACTTTTTAAAAACACACAGAAAGTAGCTTGCTTCCTTGCATCTATTTATTTATCTACAATATTTATATACCACTCCACATCAAAGATTACGGAGTGGTGAACAAGAGATAAAAGAATAAAACACAATATTAAAACAATGGAGGGTACAATCCTATTGGGATAGGTGGCTACCTCCGAACTCGGAGGCGACCGCCTGTCCAATGCAGGGCAGGAGCAGTGTGGAGGGGACCTTGAATTTGGCTGTCAGCTGTGGGAAGTCAGAGCAGGGGATGGGGGTGGGATGCCAGACGATGCATAGGAAGCATCGTAAAGGCATGTCTGTCCTCCCCGCCTTGGCCCACCCCCAAGAACGCCCCATTTTTGCTGCTCCATGCTTCTCTTATGATGCGGAGCACGGGGCTGATCTGCGCTGCCTACAAGGCACCGCGGGATGGGGTGGAGGTCAGTTCTCAGGGAACCTACCTGGGAATGTGGCCTCCGAGGTTGGTTCCCAGGAACCGACCTATCCTATGGCTATCTAGCCGCTGACTAGCGGCCATAGGATTGAGCCCTAAAACATTTAAAAAGAAACAGATTCCAAACAAAACATCTAGTACCTCACTCTGAGATTCACAGGTTCCATCCATAAACTAAAGTGAAGCCCAAGTGAAGCCATAAAAGGGTCTCCTCCAATTAGTCAGTTTAGCTCTTCAGTAGAGTGGGTTTGGTAGGGGAAAAGGTAAGTTCTACATGGGTGTAAAGTATCTGGGTATCAAGGTTAAGGGAAGTGGGATTGAGAAGAATGGGAGACATTGTCAGTGTTAGGAACATTTCAGTTTATAGACCACGTCTGTCCCTTTAGGTGTTTGTGACTCTGTGGTTCTACTGTATGATCAAATCATGCACTTCAGAGGCTGATATAATTGAGTGCAGAGGTGAATACCTTGGGGCTTCAATTTTTTACCCATGTGCTTTTTTGCCAGTATTGCTTATCTGAGAAGAAATTTTTAAAGAAGCAAATGGAACAATACTTCATCTGATTTATATGTCCTAACTGAACTATGTTGTGATTTTTGGCACGGGCCTAGGGTCAGTGGTGATTTATTTATTTATTTATTTATTTCATTTCTATACCGCCCAATAGCCGAAGCTCTCTGGGCGGTTCACAAAAACTAAAACCAAACAACACACAATAAAACAATTTAAAATATATAGAACATTAAAACCACAATATAACAATACAACCACAATAAAACCTAGCAGCAGTACAGGAGTTTAAAATACAGATTTAAAACAGCAAAGATAAAAATTTAGAAAGCTAAAATGCCTGGGAAAATAAAAAGGTCTTCACCTGGCGCCGAAAGGAGTACAATGTAGGCGCCAGGCGAACCTCACTAGGGAGCTCATTCCAGAGCCGGGGTGCCACAACAGAAAAAGCCCTCCTCCTAGTAGCCACCCGCCTCACTTCCTTTGGCAGGGGCTCACGGAGAAGGGCCGCTGGTGATGGCTATATTTTTTATTTATTTACTAGAGAAATGCTGCTTTTATGATGGGCATCTAGCATGTGAAGGAAGGTTCTGCATATTGCAGAAACCTTGGGGCCAGGGGCACAGAAATATATGACATCACGCATGCACACGCACATCCACCATCACCACCGAGTCCTGGCCGGGACAGTGGATGATGTGGCTGTCAGGGGTAGTGGTAGAGGTTTTGCCCTCACTGTAAAGTTGTCTGCATGTGCAATGCTTTACATATATATATGTTGGGTATTAGGAACAACTCCACATGCTTCTAGACACTAGGGGGCAATAGAGCATGTCCTGTAGCTTGATCAGTTCAGTTCCTATTTCCTGCTCCCTCCTCTTCCTCTCTCCTCTGCAACCAGTACCATGTGGTCTCTTCAGAGAGGAAGCAAGTAATCATATCTCATGCTTTCACTCACACACACCCAGCTTTGGGGGGTGCTTGTAGTTAAACAGTGTTAGCCTTCTCTGACCATGTGTATAAAAGCACTAATAAAATAAGCTGATTTGAACTTCTTTTAAACTGGCTGTAGCCTGCATTTATTGCCTCCAAAACTAAATGCTGTGTTGCCACACTTTCTCTGTATAAAACTACTCTGCTGTAAGTCACCCCAGACTTTCCAGCATGATAGGAGTGAATGGAAGCTGTTGAATTATATGGGTGAAAGTAAAGGGCTGCACTTGGGGACTCAGTTGCCATCATGGCTAAGCTTACACTTTGCTTCTGATGACCCCAATGTTTGTGGTGAGGGGGACAGTTGTACCTTCTCTCAGCTATGTTCCCAACTGCAGTTCATTAACTTTATCCCATATAACTGAAAAACGAAGCCAGCCCCTATCTGCACAGTCCTGCACAGTATTTTGGTTTTTTGTTACTGTGTCTTGATCATCCTGTAGAATGTTGGAACTTGGCTTTTAGGATGTCTGTATCTGGATATAATAGCCGGATGCTTTAGATGTTATACTGCTGTATTCCAAACCCTCAAGGCAGGTTATATCACTGAAAATCAACACATAAAAATATGTTTTAAACTTTTAAAACTTGCTAATTAAATCTGAGTCCCAATAAACAACAAAAGTAATGGTTTAGGATTGGATTGGTCACCAGAAAGGCGGATCCAATTAGCACGTTGCAAACAACATACAGTTTATTAACTGTGGGTTGTTGATAATGAAGCAGGAGCAAGTGAGTATGCTGGGTCCTGCTCACATGCCTGCTCCCACTGAGTTAAATGCTCTGTCCCTGGGTTGATTATCATGGTGTCCGAACCCAGAATTAGAGGTTGTCGGGGAAGAACAACTCAGACTTGCAACTCAAGAACAAACTGTGGCTGACAAGTCTGGCTTATTCTTCCTCCAATGACCTCCAATTCTGGGTTCTGATGTCATGATAAAACAACCCAGGGACTGAGCGTACCAAGGTTGTTTCACTCAACAGGAGCAGTCAGTTGGGAGCCAGTGCACTAGATTAGTGCCACTTGTTCATGGCTATCCAGGGTTTGTTTAAAAGCTGGGTAAGTGTGACATGCAAACCGGCCACAAAGTATTTGTCCTGAGCACCAAATTGCAAGTGGCACTAAGCAGCTAACTTTGGAATGGGGGTGTGGGTTGAGGAGCCATAAGGCAGCTTAGTTTCCAGAGGAGAAAAAAGAAGTCAGGGAGAAAGTGCAAGTCCCAGGAAGAAGAGAGTAAATACAGAGAGCGGAAAAAAGATCTGGGGAGGAAAAAAAAACCAGCGCTAAGCCTAGATGAAACTTCTCTACTATAGGGCTGTTTCAGTATTCACATATTTTGGCTGGGCTTGAGAGCCAGCCATTATTTGCAGTCACCTCTGATCATTCCTCTCACCTGAGTTCTCTGGCAAACACACACAAAAGAGCAGCAGGGCAGGTCTCTCACTTTTTGATGGTTCTGAGAAGTTCAGAAGCTAAACAAGTCTCTCAGTGCCTCTGTTCATGTTAATGAACTCAGAAGGGGGCAGGGTGAATCTAAACAGCCTAACTACGGAGCAAACTGCATTGAACACCTTGAAACATATTTCCAAGTAAACATGTCTAGGATTTTGCTGTAAAATGAAACGTAAGCAAGGCAACCATACAAATATTGAGCAGCATAATTCCACCATCCTTTGCCTTTTTCAGCATCCTTTCTCTTATATTCCTCCTTTTTAGCTGTCAAGCTAAAGCAATAGCACTTCTCTGCATGCCTGTTAGATTTCAAGTATCACACTTTAGGTTTCTAATTAAGAAATTAATTAAAATACTATACAGTTTACTGCACAGTCTATCAAGAGTAGGGCAGTTTACAAGATTTTTTGTGTTACGTGTACTATAAGCTACAGACATACATAATCATATTCATACTGATATTAACAGTTCTCCTTCAGAAACATATCTAAAAATTATTGAGAAGCATAAGTCACGAAGTAATTGTTTGAGCAGGAAACCTGGTGATAAGAAACTGAAATTTTAAGCACCAAAGACTGACATTGAATCTGATATGAGCATAGAAAATGCCTACATAGAGAAAAAAAATATTAAAAAGTACGATGTGCTAAATTTACGTTCAAGCTAAAAAGGTTGCAAAGTACCTTATCATTAAAAAACCCCCACAATTCTTCTGTTTAAGCCCCCAAATGGCAATATCTGAAAACTCTCAAGAGTAACCTGGATGTTTTTCTTTGTTGCTGCATTAGCTGATTAATGCTCTAAAATATTTGGACACAGGAAGGAAACTCCAGTGAAGCAGATTTTAGTGCAAACAAATACAAGTTTAATTTTCCTTGAAATGCGTTAAAAGTGCATTTTTGCAAGAATTTCAGCTAGAACCTAAGTCCTTGTCATATGAGCTCCTGTTTAGTATTGTAAGATCCTTTGTAAATCTCTCAATAGGGCTGAATCTACACATAGCAGTTGTACCGTTATCATACTGCAGTGATAACTATCGGTGCCTGTTCAATGAGAATTGTTGGAGTAGTTACTGATTTGAAAGTTTATACTCTAGGGTGGCAGAACATTTAAAATGTGGTCCCTTTCTGCAGGCTGGACATGTATGAGAATAAATCAGCAGATGGTGTGGCAATGGGATCCTTATCTATCAAAATTTGTCTGGGACTAAAAATCTTGGCTGGAATTAAAACTTCACAGACAGACAGGCTGAGGGCTGGGAAGTACAGGGACATGCTATGGGATAGGAACCCCAGAACCAAGAAGGCTGAAGGAAACTGTGGAGTAGGCGATGGACTGAGAAACACGAACTTGAAAGAAGGTTCAGTGGAGAATGAGGCTTGGGGAAAAGGGCAGAGGAGGTAGGTACTTCAGGCAAGATGGTGGAGAGCAATGAAGAAACGTCACCATTTTTAAAGTCAAGAGACGCAACAGACGAGATGGCTAAAGCACTTAAATAGTGGTCCAAAAAAGCAGGAACTTGACTGAAAAAATGGACAGTGAGACAAAGAGTTGGAGAAAGTAGGACTGGAACTGTACACCAGTGGCAGACACTAAGTGGATGGGTAATGGGCTATGGAGCTAAGGAAGTACAGGGTAATTGGGTCTAAAGTTCCATTTCTGAGAAGAGAAATCTGACAGTTGTGGCTTCTACTGTCACTGCATTATTATGTCTAGGCACGTGAATAGTGTCATTAAATAGTTTAGACACTAGGTGTCACAGAACTTAGTTGTATCTTGGTAGGGTCAGAGGTTTCCCGTTGCTATTCCTGTTGGAGAAAAATAATAACATTCTTCTGTAGCTTCATGACTAGGCTGACCATACGTACCATTTTAAACGGGGCAGTACCGTTTTTTTCATATTTCCCGACCGTCCCGTTGTTTTAATATAAATGTCAATTTTGTCCTGTTTTTAATTTTTTGTAAAACACTGAACGCGTTTATCATAAGGCTGTATGCTAATCAGTGCGTGCAGTAAAACTACTAGTGTGACGAAAGAGGAAGTTCCATTTACTTTATCCAGTCAGGGCCAGGCTTCTTGAGCTAGCGACGATCAGACGCCGCCCCCTTGCTTGTCTGCAATGGCGGGGAATTCAAGAGGCGGTCGCTAAGCCCCATTCAGCATGTGGGAGCCAGGAGGGTAAATCTTACTGTTATTTCTACCATCATTCTGCCCATAGAGATTCTTTCTGCCCTAGGACTTTTCAGACTCATATTTCAGTTCAACAGGCTGTTAGCTATTTTTTTATTACAGCGGAACTCTCCAGTGGGTCATTAGCATATACCGGCTTGTGATAGCAGTCAGGGTGTTCATTCCTTTTTCTTTTTCTTTTTGGTGTATGTTTATGATTTTTTGCAGTCTGACCACTGCAGTGTTCAGTGTGGTATGCCATACATATTTGTTTACTGCTCATGTGATATTTTATAAGTATTTTATATATGTATATTTATGAGTGTTTTTTTGTGTGTATATGCAATAAATTAGTGTTATTAATTTGTGCCCCTTTCCATGTTCTTTTGCAGTGAGTTTAGGTTGTTTTTTAGGTCTCTTATAGCCTGAGAGACCACAAAGGGAGCTGCAGTTGTTTTCTTATATTGTGGTTTTTCATGAATATGGAATATTACATAACCCCGTCCTGTTTTTGTCATCCCAATATCTCTTTTTTGTCTCAAGGAAATATGGTCAGCCTATTCATGATTCATGTGACCTCTTTGCCTTTGATGACTCCAGGTGACCCTAATGGGCAACAAGGACCACAAAGCAGTGTGTGGGTGAATTTCACATACTGATTTGAACTAGGCTGACAATTACGTTACTGTAGGTTTCTAGTTTTAGTTGTTAGCACTTTATTCCAGCTGGGTTTGTGTTATGCACAGTTGTGAAAACATTGTATCTTTAAAAAGAAGAAGAAAGTAATGCACAAAAGGCAACGGCCAGAATAGAAGATAGTTCATACCACCCCTGTGTATATGATATTAACACTATCTTTTCTCTGAGTGACCCCTAAATACTGACAGGTATTTATGGCAGATAGTAGGATTTTAAAGAGCACTTGTGCTACAGAGGCCCACCAAAGAGGGAAGAGGATAAAATGAAATGGCAGTTGTGGGGCATAAAAGAAGGACACATTGAGGAAGAGGGAAGGAAATTAAAAGCGAATATACAAAGGAGCAGGGCAAGGAGAGCCAAATCTCCTTAGTTTGGGACCCAGGTATTTGTCTCAAATGTTTTAAATGTAATTCTCCAAAGGTTACATCAAAGTTTTTGAAGGATGCATAAGAATCACAGACACTGCCACCCCTCTGGAAATTAGGACAATTAAACAAGAATGGGGTGGGGCAAGGTTTGAATGTAAAGAAAGCCACTTTTTCACTTGGAGCTAGAGGAGTGTGTGTGTGTGTGAGTGAAAGACATGCATTTTTCTGATGAGTTCTGTCTTTTTACATACATTAGCCTACTGTTAGCATCAGTGGGGAAGAGGTGCAAGGCACAATATCTCTATGTAATGAAATTCTTCTGCCATGTTTGGTTTTATATCTGCATCTCTTCTGCGGACTAGATAGGGTGAATGAGCCCTGTGAAAACAGTCTGTGTTGAGCAAAATATGAGAGAAAGCTAATGGATTGCTTTGGGAAATTTATGGGGATTAAATCAATTGTCAAAGTTCTGTGCTGACATGCAGTTGGGAATCTGTATTTTTATGACTTGTGGCTAGATGCAGCCCTGTTGCTGACATAGATGCATCATTGTGCTTGGATAGCAGGTTGCTTCCCAAGTAGTCCCATATTGCAGCTTGACAAGAGTAAAGGTGCTGATAGGACTATGTCATGTTATTCTTATTTATTATCCTTGCTTATATTTTGCTGTTGAGGCTAGTATGATGGGGAAAACATCTCACTTCATTGACATGTGGCCTAGTTTGATTTAAACAACATTGTGGGTCTGATATCCCCCTCCAACTCTCATATAAATCTTTTGAGGAAATAGAGCTAAATTGGTGTCAGCCCCATTTTGGATGGGAATTGAGATTAAACTCTTTTTCTTCTTCCTCTTCTTTGAGTGCCTTTTCCAAAACCATGGTTGGTGACTTGGGGCATCTCTACACCAGCCTAGAATCCTACATTTAAAACAGGGCTTTCTGCTTCCGTTTTAAATGCAGGATCACAATGACTCCCTTTTTTGTATGCTTCTTCCCCCTCACCCCTTCCCCCCTCATTCTCCCCCATAACCTCTCTCCGACTCCCTCCTTTCATTATCTTTCATTATCTTTCATTGATCTCACTCCTCTTCTTGCCGCTTTAACTCTTTTGATGGAGGGAACTGAAGTGAAACACAACTGGCTAATTTGATAGCTCATTATCTGCGATCCATTTAAAAACGGAACAAAGGGCATTTAGTGCAGGAGATGCCTTGGATGATCACTGTGTCATGTAAAGAGCCCGCAAACTTCTGTGAAGGAGCATTCTCAGTCACAGGATAAAAGCCCAGTGTGAAGGAGCCCTTGGACTAAAAGCCCCAAGGGGGCTCCAGTTCTTTTGATTTCTGCGTTTCTAATATATCTGGATATATTTATCAAATGTATGGGCGATGTGTCTATTAATAGCTATTACATATGGAAGCTAAATAGAATCTCCATGTTTAGAGGAAGATTGCCTTTTAATGGAAGGCAAACAGGGAAAACTGGTGTCTCCACACCCTGCTTGCATGCTTCCCAGAACCACCTGGCCCAAATCTGGAAATTTTGATGATGGGAGTTGTAGTCCAAGATATCTGGAGGTCACTGGATTGGGGAAGGCTGGCCTAATCAGTAGCAGAAATCTTACCACTAAACCATGTTAGTTTACAACCACATAGAATTATTTCACTCTTACAACCAGGCCTTGCATTTGCTTGTCTCACTGTATGCACTTTGCACTCTTTCTTTTCTTTTAAAAAAATCTATAATAGGAAGGACATTTAAATATTCCCATATAGAGTCTGTCGTATGACCAGCAGCACGACAGTATGGGAGTATAGGAACATACACACTGGACAATTTTGTCTTCTCTTTTTCTTTCTAGTGTTTCTCCTTTCTACTTCACTCTGACTGGCACAGTCCCACTACTGCAAAAACAAGTAGAAAACAAAAATGAAGTACCCAGGATTGATAGGTTGAAGCAAAGTCTGATAGTTACTGACTATCAGTAAATAAGATGCCTCTGGGTTGGATCCTGAGCAAACTGCATATAGTAGGACTGGAGAATATTTATATTTTAGAAATGATCAAATTGGTTCTTTGTTTACATAGAAAAGTCTCCTTTAATTTAATGTATCTGATAGATGGCCATGGTTTAGTTTAGAGATTAACTGTAGGGCTCAAATGCTTATATTCAGATCATTTAATGTTTCGTTATTCTTTAAGTCAAATGTAGTACTTACTTTTTTAAATAAATTTTTTTTTTTTAATCTTTTTTATTTTAAAATCCCCATCAATTTTTATGCAAGGTCTCTGCAAAATGAACTACAGGAGTAAGAATGCACCTGGCTGGAATATACTGATGATGAAGTTGGGGAGTTCATGGTGGAAATTCTCTAGTGGGAATATTGTGCTGGGTGGCATAACTTGAGGTGGCTGTAGAGCTGTTGAGCAAGTGAGGTGTGCTGCTGCTTAGAAAGGCTACTCCAGTGTAAGTGGCTTTAAAGTTAAGTTTGTGTTTTTTTTGCCCCGTTGTCTTTTATATGCCAAGGGCAGCCAGATCTTTGCAAATTGTGTATCTGCCCTTTAATGAGGGGATATGCCTAATGTCATCAACACAGATGAAATGGAAATTGTTTTTAACTATTTTAAATTGTTTAAACTTTTTGTGTATTTTAACCCCTTCTGTAAGACATCTTGAGTCTTTTTTAGAGGAATATGTCTAATAAATTTAATAAAAGTAATAACAAGGGAAGTTTGGAGGATGGCAACACGGGCGAGGCCCTTCTTGGTGACAGCCCCTTGATTGTGGAAAGTTTTCTTCAGTGAAGTCTGTCTGGTGCCAACACTGACATCTGCTAGTGCCTGCTTTCCTCGACTCTCAGGCATTTGACTGCATATGATGGAGCCTTTTAATGTAGGTTTGTTATCAGGTCATGGTAGTTTTATTGTTGTTTTTAACTGTTTCAAACTGTTTTAAATTTTTGTATGTTAAGGTTTTTATATTATGTTTTATCCTATTGTGAAGCACCCAGAGAGCTTTGGCTATTGGGTGGTATAGAAATGTAATGAATGAATGAGTTCATACATATTATTATTATTATAAACAACAATAACAACAACAACAATAATATAATTAAAAGAAATTACATAACATCTGATACATTAAATGTACATTTTGAGGTTCAGAAAGATAATACTTATTTGTAAAGGTATTTCATAAAATAGTATGGTGATAAGGCACATTATAGTAAAGTATTTATTTCTATGTACATTTAATACCTAATTAAAATAATGAGAAATGAGTAATTATTGGTTTCTCTGCAAGGCAGGTAATGGCCCTGTGTATTGACTATCTTGGAGAATAGTGCAAGATTTTTTTAAAAAATAAACTAAGTAAAATAGATAAAGTGCAGAAGATTGGTTTCTGGATATCGCTGGGTGGATTTATTAATTACAAATACAGCACTGAGCCATGGATTACTCCATCATTGCCATTGTTTTAGTTTTATGACTTCCCTTTTCAATACAGATTCGTTAGGAAGAAATCAAATGTCAGTGGGCAGTGAATTATACAGAAACGTGTTTCTGCCTCTAAATGCTGATTTCCCATTATAACTTACAATTTATAAAAGGACACTGCCAAAGAGTTTTGCACTGAAAACATAGATAGGATTTTAAGAATCAAGGACTTCAGTTTGTTTTACAGACATACCTACTAATAAGTTGAATGCTGGATTAGCCCTCAATTCAGCCCCTCTTCTTGTCCATCAAGTGGGCTGTCCGCCTTTTTTTAAAAAAAGAGTGGCATATGTACATTGATTTGTTCATCTTTCACTTTCTGCCAAGAAATGTTTGCAAGTGTTTATCAGACATTTGCTGACTGGCTGTGTGCATTTTGCAGTACTGGGTGGCGGTGGGGTGTGTATGCAGGGGGAGAGGTTGTTTATAGATGGAAGTGAATATATCCATTCACCACAGACAGATCTTCTCTATTCAGGCTGAAAACCTGCAGAACCTATTTTTCCAGAATTACCTCAGAACAGAAAAAATGTACATTGCTTACAGTAGAGCAGAGGTGTGATCAAACCAGCTCCCTGCCACCCCCTATCTATCTTCTTTCTACACCTTTGGAATTATGCTTCTTTTGCTGGGAGTCTGAAAAACTAATATGAGTTACAGGTTCTGCACACCCTGCGTTTACCTCTTATGAAAACTGGTTTGAATACGGAATATTTTTAAATAATTGAATGAGCAGTGTGAGAGTCACTTCCATGTGGCGCGATCCCATGCTGCTGTGGTAATGTTTGTAGGAAGGGACTGTGCCGACTGGGTGATGGACGTGATACCTTTCCAGGCCATCATCCACCCTACCTCAGGGGCTGGCACTCCTGCCATTTGTAGCTTACAGCATAGGGTACAGGGTTACTGTGGTTAGGGGTGGTGAGAGCTGCCCTCTCTCAAGGTTTCAGGTGCATCCACAAGCACTGGCTTGGCTTATGTGCTATGCACGGTGTAGCAAAAGCGAGGTTTTCTTTCTCTTGCATAATATTAGAACTCAGAGCCATCCAATTAAGTTGATTTGATGTAGATTCAGGACAGACAAAAGAAAGTACCACTTTACAGAATGTATAATTAACTTATGGAATTCACTGGCACATGATGGCCACTGGCTTAGATGGCTTTAAAAGGGAACTGCCTACATTTATAGGTATCTCTGTCATTGTCATGACAGCTGTGTGGAGCCTCAACATTCAGAGGCATTATGGCACTGAATACCAGTTGCTGGTGTAGGGGTTGTCTTGGTCTTTGCAATTTACTTTTTGGTACAATATGGGGTATGGGGAGTTTAAAGTTTAAGGGGTAAGAAATGGTGCTTATAGGGGGGTTAAAGCTAGTGTGCAACGGGGCAAGTAGGGGAGCAAGGTTCCACTGAATTAGATGCTTGCTAGATGCTGTGGCTGTTAAGAGATGTTTCGACAAACTTCAGCTTTATCAACTGTGTCTTCCTTATAAGGAATCTGGGTCAAAGTAAGGGGTTATAGATAAGAACATGTTGTGGTTTGGGATTCCCCTGTCTGGAAATAAAGGGAAGAAGAAAGGAGCTGTTGACCACATAAAAGGGGAACCATGATACTTTTGAGGGTAAACAAGATGTGTCAGTAGCAGGAGGGGATTCTGGGGAAATCGTGAGATGGGATGCATAGGATGATGTGGACCAATAGGATAGATAATATTGGAATATGTATTGGAGGAGAGGACACCAGAATAGAGGGGGTATTTAAGTTGATACATGGAGGAGATCTGGGTCTGTCTTTCTTCTTTCATCCTGAACCTGAGACATTACTCTTGAGCCTGTCACTTGGGCCTCAGTGACTCCCCGGTCATGCTTGGAGAAGGAGGGAGTTGTTAAAGTATATATACTTTACTTCTTGGTAAAGTATATGTGTGAGTATGTCTTATCTTTGCTTTGTTGCTGAGTGGAAAGTTTGTGTGCTTGTTAAACTTTATTTTTCTTTGTCTTTAATAAATACATTTAGCTGATGTTGTTTTAGTCCTTATTTGTAGAATTTAAGTAAATCTGAGTGAATGTGAACACTCTTATCTCAGTCCTCAAAGGAACCTCACCTATCAGGGCCAAGCTGAGGCTGTTTAAAGTAGGTGTGCCTATGTATCCAATACCAGGGACCCTGAGATTTTAGCTTCCAATTTTCCCCTTACACTGGGGAGAAATAGGAGGAGAGAGGTATTGCCAAAGTCTTGCTTGTGGGCTTCCTGGAGGCATCTGGTTGGTCACTGGGGGAAGCAGGAGGCTGGACTAGATGGACCTTTGGTCTGATCTAGCAGGGACCTCTTACGGTTTTTGACTTACATGCTGGCTTCTATTTATTCTTGCCAACTCCCCACCCCAAGTCTTTTGGCTTGCAGTGGTGTCATGAGGGCCTAAGCCCAGGAGGCTCTGCTCAGCAGAATGAGCAGGACCACCCCTGCAGAGCTAGCCAGGTGGCGCTTGTGCACATTTAAACAAGAGACAGGGTCGTGGAAGTCCTAGTCAAGCTGCTATATGGAACCTCAGAGCTTTGGCTGCAACCACAACATTGTTAATGCACAGCTGAACACTCCTTGCCTCACCCCATCTTGTCTCATCTTGAGTCATTCTCCTTCACTTTCAAGCAGATAGTTTGTTTGGCCTCCGACCAAACCACCATCACGTTCCCTCATGCAGTAGTGCTGTGTCAAAAGCCAAATCAGTACTCAGTTCACGCCTGCACAAAGAGGACTTGAGAGGAGATGGGGTGGTGGCGGTTACTGCCAAAACAACGATATTGTTATCCTCCCTCTCCCCTCCAAATCTCAGGGATGGAAAAGAGGAACCAGTACAAGTGGCAAGCTCAAGAAAAGAGGAGGAGCTTGGTGGTGGCAGCAGCTACTTTCCTCCAAAATGCTGGAGAAGCAGTAGAGTGAACAAGGGGAACAGCCACCAGCATGCTGGAACCTCTGAGTAGAATCCAACATGAGTCCTACCTAGAGTAGACCCATTAAAATGAATGGGACAAGTTAGTTGTGACTAACTTAAGTTCCATTCATTTCAATGGGTCTGTTCTAAGTAAGACTTATGTTGGATTTTACCCTCTGTATTCTAGAGTAGCAGATCAGTCCTACGCTTTGTCAAACCGATGACACAACTAGTTCAGTGTAGTGAACTTGGATTGCAACAGATATTCAGGAAAAGGGTTGCACTATACCTCAGATTTCTTCAAGGGAGATGCCAAAGAGGGAAACTGGTGCAAGATGTGCACCAGTATCTTATATGTGCAAGATGGAGGACCAAACTAGATGAGACTCCACTCACAGACTTAGCAATTAGGAGGGCTTTAACCCTTTGCCTCCCCCAGCTGTGCTCATCATTCAGATGAGTGGGCATGCCTGCAATTTACATTAGAAAAAAGAGCTCCTATTGGAGTGAATGAGAGCTTTTTTCCAATGCATATTGCAGGCCCCTCAGTTGGTACTGGGAACACTTCAGCAACAAACTGTTAAAGCCTCCCACCCGCCACACCATGGTCACATTCTGGATTGCTCCACATTCTCATTGTGCTGAGGTTTGCCTGAGCAAAGAAGCCACAAGAGAAGATCTGGCTATTTCTTCTCTTAGGGTGAATCCTATGCATATTTAGACAGAAAAATGTCTACAACTCCCAGCATTCCTCAGCTAGCATGACTGACTGGGGAATGCTGGGAGTTGCAGAACATTTTTATGTCGAAACATGCATAGGATTGCTCTCTTAGCCAAAGATACAAATCTCAAATATACAAATCTTTTTGTTGCTTATTGGGGTTTATTGTTTGTCCCATGGCAGTCTATTAGGTTCATTGGGCAAAGAAGACTCTGTTGTTTCTCTGGCTGACCTCCTATTTAATTTCCTCCCACACCCCTGTTTTGCTTACTACCTTTCTGGATATTCCAAAATGGCATCTGACCTTAGGATACGTTTCTGTCTTGATGCTAACTATCATTTTGGTTCAACGCAGTATATAAAAGAGACAGAAGTGCTCTTGTAGCTGCAGGACTGGAACTAGCTTTGGGTGTTTTTAATTTATAATTTTAATATATAAAAATGGAAGACTTTCAAGTAGTAAAGCAACTTTCAAGGAGACTTATAATCAAAGCACTTAAAACACAGAACAAAAATAAACTCAGTAAAAAGGAGTTGGAATTGTACACATCATCACCTGGGACAATAATTTGGTGCTTTGACTTGTTGAGTTTGGGATGATGGCAGTGCTGTTGAGGTTAGATTATTTTAAAAAGAAAACATGGTCTAAAATGTATGGAGCCATTGGCGTAAATTCTTCTAGTGTAGGCAGAGTCATTTGCTATTTGAGTGGGTAATACCAGCTCTTGCTGCACATGTAAATTGGATTTTTTTTTAAAGGGAGATGGTTGGTATGTTGAGTTTTGTACTTAGCTTCCTTCTACCAAGAGATTTAGAGCATAGGAAAGTGTACTGCATTATAATCTAATAGGTATGAAAGCTATGTAACGGCAAATTTAATGCAGGGTAGAGCATGCAGAGGCAACAATATAACTTGTTGTTACTTATATAGATACTAGAAGAGTGGTCTGGTCGATTGACATAAGATGAATGAATGGCCTTTGAGATTTGTTAAATATATTTAACATAGCACTTTGTATCCAACATAGACTTTTTTGTGTGAATGGAATTGCCATTTGAAATACCATGCATACAGCACTTTTACAATTCAGTAACTCATGACAGAGGGGGGAATATGGCAATCATTGCTGAGAGAAACTGATTATGTGTATCTATATAATATTCATTTGAGTGAGAAAAGCCAAACTGTGACATGCATGCAAATGCACATAGACAGATGATCTGTTTTCTCCCTTTGAAAACCTATGATATCAACTGTGTAGTCAATATAGGAGTCCTCCACATTTAAAACAAAATTAGGATCCAACGCTTGTTTAGGTAGCACTCTTGAAGCATGTTGGATCCTAGTGGTGTTGTTTTTGTTTAAATGGGGAGGACTTGTTCTGAAGTTTTTTTCTGTTTGAAGCTTAATCTTATAAGAAAATCTTTAGCCAAGTCAGGTTTTTAATCAATATGTTAGTCATCCCAGTGATTACATAAGGAATACTGTAGGAGCATTTCAAATACCATCAGCCGCATTGGAATAGTAATGAGAACGAAGTATTAAAAATATGTACTCATAAAGGCAAACATGGCTAGACTCTTACATAGAGAGATCATTTCTCTGTTCCTGAACATATCTTTACATTAATTCAACTTGTTTCTGAATCAGTGCAGTAGAAGAATAGCAAATTTGTATTAATTATTTGCACATATGGTGTGCGGCTAATGTTAGCTAATGTTACATTAAAGACAGACATGCTGGGCAGACATTAAATAATAAACTAAATGTTTGTATTGTTTATGACAAACTGATTCCTTCTCCACATCTTCAACTTTGTCTCTGCTGTATTCATTTGGTATGGAGTGCAGTATCTCAGAGCATTATAAATGTGCCCCCTTAAATCCAAACCCTACAAAATGGCCTGTGTTTTGACAGCAATTTAATGTTTAGTAACACTTTAAAAGCCAAATCATTATTGTTATTATCACAGCAGAATGTCTTGTTTAATATTAATCATGAGAGCTTATTCTATGTCAGAAGTGTTCTAAAGGATTTCCACTGCAATTCATGCGGAATGAACTGCTTAAAGGTATTTCCAAATATTTATATGAAATGGATTTTTAGCATAACTATTTGCTTTCAAGATGAACTAACCTTGCTCAACAAATAGTAAGCTGAAAGACTGCAATAGGTTCCTAGACTCTGTGTGAATTTAAAGTTCCTCTGCTAAGAATAACAGAATTATAGGCTGATGTAAAGGATGGCCCCAGGGACCATTCATTCTAATCCACTACTGAACCACTATATCTGAATTACCCTTGGCAGATGCTTGTCCAGTTTCTGTTGAAAAGACTTCAAAGGTCTTACTTGTATTGGCTGATTTTTTTCCATGCCTAAATTTACCTACCTATGCAAAGCTAGTTGTCCTTTTGTTTTACCCCCTGTGGTAAATGAGTCTGTGCAGAAATTTTGAAACATGTAAAAGCTGCTAAACAATCTCCTTCTTACTTTTCCTGCCTCTTATACTTATTGACTCCCTCTGCTTTCTTTAGCCTTACCACTTAGATCTCTCATACTTTATTATTTTTGTCAGTTATTTCTGAATCTTCTTAGATTTGCTGTTCTTGTGTAAAGCGTCACTCCAACAGGAAGCAATAGTTCATCTGGTGATGGCATTGATCAGGCTTGGATGACACACCACAGCTTGTTGTAGGTTATTTTACCCACGATGAGTCGTGGTGTCTGCAGGTGCCACATTGCATATGCAACCCCTGCTTAGGACTGGTCTTGTGCAAACCTAGGAAGCGTGGGTTATGCGAGGGTTAAACAACCTTCACATAACCCATGCTCATCAGTTTCGCATGACGTGACAACCCCCCAAGCAGGGGTTGCTTGCCTGTGATCTCACTTATAGGCCTGGTGCATACTGAATACACCATGAGTATACTGGCTCAGTTGTTCTCCATATACAGATGGTTTCCTGGAGCAGTTAAGAGAGACAAGTGGTGCCTGCATTGATTTTAAACAGGATTTTAAAAAACCCAGTTCACTGGTCTACTTAGGAATTAGGGATGGATGAAAGTCACTTACCTGGTCCCGCAGCTTGCTTCGCGGTGGGGGGGAGGCGCTCCGTCCCTCCCCCCGAAATTCTGGGCGGGGGGAGCGCCCCGCCTCTCCGGCCGCAAAAGTTCTTTTGTTCTCCTGCCGGGACGCAAATGGCAGCGGCCGTAGCTGCCGCCATTTGCGTCCCTGGCCTGCAGTCAGCCGTGACAGGTTACGTAAATCTTTACGTAGCTTATCACGGCTGACTTTTTTGGGGAAAAAAAAGTGCGTACGCAAATGGCGGCGCCCATGGGCGCCGCCATTTGCGTTCCTTATTTTGGCCCGGGTAGTCTACATAAATATTTACGTAGACTACCCGGGCCAAAATAAGGAACGCAAATGGCGGCGCCCATGGGCGCCGCCATTTGCGTACGCGCTTTTTTTCCAAAGTCAGCCGTGATAGGCTACGTAAAGATTTACGTAGCCTATCACGGTGTTTTTTGAAAATCTAGCCGTGATAGGCTACGTAAATCTTTATGTAGCCTATCACGTTTGTTGTTGTTGTTGTTGTTTTTACTTGGAAATGGTGGTGGCGGCAGCCGGTCGGAAGACCGGCTGCCGCCGCCGCCGCCCCGTCGCCAGGAGCCACCGCCGCCAGGGACATTTGCCGAAGGTAAGTCCCATCCTGGGGGGTGGTGGGGGGGTGGCAGACCGTTTCTCCACCAATTTCAGGGGGCCGAATGCGTTGGCATTCGGCCTCCCGGAGATTCGTGGAGAAATTCTCCGACATCCCTACTTAGGATGGGTGAATAGGAGCAAATCTTGGGCTTGTGCATATCCTTCCACTACATATGGAATATTATGTGTGACCTAAGGCAGACATCTCATCTCTGCAATAAGTTAACTCCTCTTTTCTTACGGTGGACAGATCACGCATATGGATATAGATGCTTATATCTTAGGCCATATGATATTCTCTGTGGCGTGTGTGTGTGTGTATGGCACGGGGGGTGTAAATACAGCCTGCTTGTTGGTTGACAGTATGAACTGTCCAAACAAAACTAATAGTAGAAAACATGATGACAGCATGTGTTTATGATAACAGCAGGACTGTAATTATCACAGCTGATAAGTACGATTTGGTTTCAGGTGGCCATATGCAGCCCTATCACTGAGCAGAGAGCACATGCGAGGTACTCTTTACACCCTGCATATCCATTCCTAGGACCTTGTAGGGGTGGTCGCAACACTGCAAAAAGGCTGGCCCAGTTGCAGGACTGTGATTCTCTGTAGAGCAAGTGGCTGGATAAAGGCAATTCTAGGCAGACTAATGATATTACTGCAGCCCTTGTCTGGAGCCAGCTCTGGTCTTTAATAATCCCCCAACCAAGGTGTTGCGTCTGGCTCCACCACCTCTGAGAGAAGGCTGTTGCAGCTTAAAGGCCTGCACATTCTGGCCCTGGAAGATGCCCTCCCACACCAAGGAGGGTACCAAGGAGGAACTGTGAGTGAAAAAACGTGTGGGGGGGAGATCGAGATTGCAAAGTGGGAATAGTCCAATCCGTTCTAGATCTTCCTCAGAGAGACCACACTGAGAGACTAGCCCTTTTAGTGCTGCACTGTGTTTCCATGGTACAGTACTAAATACTAAAATGCAGCATTGCATATCCAGGTAAGAGGGCAGAGGGAGGACCTAAGGTGAGTGACTTTGGGTGTTGTCCACTTTCATGAACTTGCATCTTTCCAGTACAAAGATCCCATCTATATGTCTGTCCTGGCATATTGCTGGCCTTTATCTGGGAATGCTTCCTGGCAGAGGGGTCCTAGTGCTACCCATCAAAAAGCATTTTGCAGCTCTTCCATTTTTTTTCCTCCTTAATGTTTTTTTTTTTCTTACCTAAAAAGCCCTAAACAGGTTGGGGCCATGATATCTGAATGACTGCCTTCTCCTGTATGAACCTACCCCAAACCTTCATTCATCATCTGAGGCCCTGCTATTTGTCCCACCTACTACAGAGGGGAGATTGGTGGGTGCTCGACACAGGGCCTTTTGTGTAGCAGTACCCCAGTTGTGGAATTCCCTTCCCAAAGAGGTTAGGCTAACCTCTTTATTGTCCTTTAGATGGCTAGTGAAGACAACATTATTCCACCAAGTTACTACCGCTCTCTATTTATTATTATTTCTACATTGTTCTTCACTCAATGAGCACTTGAGGCAATTGAAAAATAATCATTTACTATTAAAATGAATGAATAAATAAGTCAACTGAAATATTCCCATAGACTTCAGCAAAACTAGAGTAGATATTCTCCAGCATCAGAGGATAAAGCTAAGCATAGGTCTAGCTCAATTGCCTAAAATAATAGTTTTGCTGTTCCCCAAGATCCTACTGCCCCATGACTTCTCTACACAGAGATAAGAAAATAAGAAGAGCTATGCTGGATCAGATCAAGGGTCCATCTAGTCCAGCATTCCTTTCACACACTGGCCACACTTGGGAAAACCCACAAGCAGGACATGAGTACAACAGCACCTTTATGCCCACGTTCCCCAGCAACTGGTGTACATAGGCATACTACCTCTGATACTGGAGGTAGCAAATAGTCTTCAGGACTAATGGTCATTGATATTACTATCCTCCATCAATTTGTGTCCCCCCCTTTATAAGAACGTAAGAAAAGCCCTACTGGATCAGACTAAGGGTGCATCCAGTGTACATCCAAATAAAGCTTTTATTGTGCAATCATCCTGCCTCATTCTTGGAATGTTACAAAGGGTCCAGATGATGCCGTCTTCAATTTGCAACCCCCCTGTATTTTCCCACTGTTTTTTTTTTCTCCCACTGTACTCCCGATCCCGTGTTGACCTTTCTGCTGATGAACAGGAACTCCACCTTGTCTGATTAAGCTTCAGTTTGCTCACCCGTATCCAATCCCTCACTGCACACAGACACCAGCGTAGGACTTCCACATGTCCTTGGCATCAGCTGAAAAGGAAAGACAGGAGGAGGAGAGAGAGAGCGTGCTGGATGACATCAGCATAAAACAGAGTCGGATTTTCATCTCCTTCATCATTAATGTAGAGCATCCTATTTTTAAAGTGGCGTTTGAGTGCTTGCATATCCAGAAGGAATCTGTCCAGGGGAATTGGCTAAAGAATTGACTATTCAGCTTGTTAGGTAGTTCTGAGGCTTCAATGTCTCTCATGTCTCCTTAGGTAAATTAGATCACTGGATATGGGTAGAAGCTTGGTCACCTCCTTTGACTTCATGGCTCCTTGCAACAAAGGGAAAGTTAACCCTTGAGCTTGGGGGCGGCGGGGTGGGGGAGGTTTGTTTTTTATATCTAAAGGTCTGAACATTCAAATAAATCATCAGGCAAATAAGAGAGTATTCTGAGACGCAGAAAACCAGCTTAGGGCATTTCTACTTCTCAAAACAAAAACTCTGCTCTGGAGTATTGGTCTGCAAGGGCAATAAATATGTCAATGTGCTGATTCACTTGATAAAGCACTAGTGGCTATGCCTCTGGTTTCAGATTTGGTTCACAGGCAGTTAGACACTGATTTAACTGTACAACTCCCCGTTTCTGTTCCCTAATATTGCTTGCTAATCAGGAACATGGCATAGCCTACAGAAGAAACACTTAAATCAGTTTGTAAAGTAATCTTTAGTTTGCTAGAAAAGAAGAGAGTAAAAGATTTTTTAAAGTGTCAGTTCAGACTAGTTTATGTACTGCAGACTTTTGGTTCTTTTCTTTTCTTTTCAATACTCTTCTGATTAGCAATGTCAAGCAAGCAACTGAAAGCATGGGATTGTGGGCTGTGTAATAAATAGTTTTGGGGTCTTTCTTTTAAGTAGAAAGAAGCTTTGCTACACAGGAAACCCTTTGTGAAAATACACTTTGTTTATTACACTGGAAGTGTAATATGGCTTGAAGTGCTAATGATTGTATATCCTTTTTCATGGGATTGTAATGAATGTAAACTCATCAGCTATTCCTTAAGTTCATGTATCTCCTTGCGCAGCACGCAGGTTAATCACTAGATAGGTTTGTGAAATAGCCATCAGGTACTATACACTCCACTAAAGACAAAGCTTTCATATCACTTGACATCATTTCAAGCACAATACTTTGTATTGTTTCATACCGTATTTTAATATTTTACTTGTACTAACCCAGAGATTTTGTGTTATGGGGCAGCCATATAACTACAGTAAATAAATATTATTTTTATCTTCATATGAAAATGTATAAAAGCAAGGAATATATACAATATAGGCTTATGTTGTGGTATTTTCAGCACCAGGTGACGACCCTCTTATTCTCCCAGGCATTTTAATTATTTAGTTAAAAAAAATGTTATTGTATTTTTTAATCTTTACACTACTGCTGTTTTTTTTACTTTGGTTCTATACTGTAGCTTTAAATTATAGATATATATGTAGATATATGGGTAGTGTTATCATGCTGTGTTTTATGGTTTTAATTGTTGTGAGCCACCCATAGAGCTTTGGTTATTGGGCAGTATAGAAATGTAATAAATTAAAAAAATATGAAATATCAATTAAAAAGATATGTTAGAGGAGAAAGTACATATAGAGTCAAATACTGTCATGAAATGCATCATTTTGTATTAGAATGATACATTTGCAAAACATTAAGCTTTTCAGAAACACTCTACCTATTAATATCTACATTGCATATAACATTCATGTATTAAATTATACAAAAGTATCATGGAACTAATTCGACTGTTAGTTATGGAATACTAAAAACACGAATATATATTAATCTCACCACCATAATTAATCATCCAATATTCAAGAAAAGGACTCTACCTTCTTACCAGTTTAGGACTCTGCTGTTTGCCTTCTCACCAATTTTTAATAATTGTGCTAATTGTCAAAACTTATTTATCCCTTCTTTACATGTACATATTCCCCCCTCCCATTTTGCGGGGGAGCAATAATAAATTTTGATTCTGTGAATAAGTTAGAAATCATTGGTTGGTATATTTTTGGTACACAGGAATGCAAAAGTTCCAACAGCATTGTTTTTGGGTCAAAGATTAAGTCATTTCATTGTTATTCCTTTATATCTCTTTTGGCTTGTTCACAGAACACCTGGGTCCTTCCTTGGACATGACCACCACATATGCAAAACCTCTGCTAACTGTAACACAAATTTCCAGCATGCACAATTATCTGCATTATGAATTTTATTTAGTTTTAGATGTGTCAAATACCAACAGTAAATCAATTTATAATAATCCTCCCTTAGACTGACGCAAATTGAATTTGCCATCCTTCCTGTAAATATTGATTTCCATCCTTCTTCACTAATTCTTGACCCTATCATCTCCCAATGAATTCTGAAATATTTTCCTTTTAAAATATTCCATTCTAACATATGATATAACCTTGATAATAACCCCTTCACTTTTCATTTCTTTGAATGGTTTAAGATATGTTCTAAAAGAACCATTCCTAATTTCAGCACCAGTACAGTTTTTTATCTGCATATATTCATACCACTGGATTTGTTGAGATTTAATTCTGTTTTTTTTAAATAATCCCAGTTTGTCCTTGTTTAACAATTTCCCATATGTTATGATTACATAGCCACAAAGATTCTACACCTTGAGCACAATACTTTTCAATGCAGACAGTTTCCATTAACAATATGTACTCTGGGTGGTGAAGAGAGCAAACTTAAATCTGTAAAATATAAAAATACAAAATGAACATAACATTTAAAACAAGTCTTTGCCCTCAGCTCAGGGATATTCCAAAGAGCTGCCTGGGCTCTGTTCAGTGGGAAAGGCCACTAGAATGCGATCTTGTCAACTGCCCAAGTCATCTCTGCATTTTGCTGACAGCCTAGGACTTTGACAGGAGCACCAGCTTCTCCATATGAGAAGGAAATCCCATGGAGCACTCAAGAACTGATTAGCTTCTGGGCGCAGACTATTTTAAAAGCCCCTCCCCCCTTCTTGCAAAGGGGGAAGGCTGCTGAAAGTCTAAACATCAATAGGAAGTGATCCAGCCATGACAAGGAGGTAGATGTTACTCCCTGAACTTCCAGATGACCATCCTTCTGGCCAGTTAGAAAAATCAAATCCAGAGTGTATCCTGCCATATATGTTGGAACATGTTTATGGTGGCCTGGTAGTCCAGCTTGGAGCTGAGATCCTCCAGAACCATCATCTTGGGTCCTCAACACCCAATCTGAAACCCTGTCAGTTCAGACAGGGAGACTGCTGAGTTGCAGGGTGCGCAGCGCACCTGAGTTTATGTTGGTGTTGCATAGCCAAGTATCCAGACAGACACAGTTGTGAGAGACTAACTTGTCCCAGTTCACCCCTGTCAGGAGTGCCCTAGCTGCCTCTTACAGGCCCCTCC
The DNA here is from genome assembly GCF_057233095.1 of Heloderma suspectum. Taxonomy (NCBI): domain Eukaryota; kingdom Metazoa; phylum Chordata; class Lepidosauria; order Squamata; family Helodermatidae; genus Heloderma; species Heloderma suspectum. The sequence continues at coordinate 112,354,698 of NC_139462.1, forward strand.
AATAGCCAACGCAAGACACAGACAATGAGGATTCTTTCCAAGGCTTTATTCCTTTATGACTCTTACAGATACTAATCACTAGCAACTAAGCAAGGAACTGCACTGGGGAAGATAGCAGAGTAGCCTAAGCTCCAAGTAAAGCAGTTGGTCCCCGTTTGAAGGAGAACCGTGGGAAGACTCTGAACTTATGGACTGTGGAGAGATCCTCCCTCTTACCCTTGGGTCCTTGGGACGTGACCATTGTTTTAGCACCAAACGAGCAGAGCACCTCCTTTCGGCGCCCTCCATCTGTCGCCGCTCCCTGTGTCTGCGCCGAGCATCCAGCAAGCCCCCCTCCAGCGCTCTCTCACTGCCAGGGTAACTATCTCTCTCAGGAATGCTGGCAGGAGGAATCTCTGCCAGCTGCTGTGCTTGTGAGAGATGAGTGAGCTCCTCTCCCATGGATTGCTGTTCTTCCTCAGAATCAGAACTACTCTGGGGCTCTGTGGGCTCAGTTTCCACCCTGACAACCCCCTCTGTTCTCGGTGACAGACACCAGGTTGACCCCTCCCATTCTCAATCAAATCATGGAGGAAGGAGGTTTTATTTTGGACCAACCTGGTATTCAACAGCAGCATCACCCTATGTGAGGGCAAACTGGTTAGGTAACCAGGAACTGCCCAGTTAGGGGAAGATCCAGAAGAGGGAACAGGAGCATGATGTCTAATCACTCTTCTCCTCAACTGGCCTGGGGCACCCCCACCCCCAGGTTATCCAGTCAATTTCCCAGACACATATTCATTTATCTCAGAATAAAACAATATGAAACAATTGTGTTTGGCTGCAAATTATAAATGGTAGGTTCAGAAGCTCCAAAATCCTCCATGTAGAGTCTCCCCATGGAGGAAATAACATCTGAACTGATGCAACCACACTGGCAGGCCACAGCTTCCTTTGGCAATTCTGTAAGCATAGCAGGTAAAATAAGAATAAGAATTATAATAATGGGCCCCAAATTCATGCAATTTGCTGCTGGGAAGCGGTGCCTGTTTGTAAGGTTGTGTTGAGTGAAGACATTAATTCCTCCACATGGCAGTGTAGATGTGAACTCTCCATAGAAACGATTTTGAAGGATCTGAACTGGGCTTCTCAAATGATGTATGTGCATACATGGATCAAGCCCTTAGATTAAGAATACTGCATGTAAGTTTGGTGCATATAAGGTCACCATAGGCAACTTATCTTGATTTTAACTGTATGATAAAAATGAATTTCTATTTTTGCAAATCCAGAGGAAAATGGTTCTGTAAAATTTTAATATCACCTTCCTTTTTGCAATGAGACTCCATTGTATCAACTAATTGTGTTACTTATGTGCAAAAGAACACAGATAACACTACTCAGCAGACTGCTGGCCTGCACATTCTTTGTGCATATGTCTTCTAGACTAATATTTAAAGTTGGTGATTGTACTGGTAGTTTACAATACTGAATCCACACTGACTGCTTAGATCTGTGCAATAGGAAAAAAAAACTAATCTTGCTCAGTAATTATATACCATATTTAATTAATCATATAATGTAATGAAGTGAGACCATATTTTTTAAATGTGTCAAATGATTATGATAATTCCCAGTAATTATGTGTAATAAGATTGATTAAATATGACTTCCGTTTAGGTCTTAGAAATGCAATGCTTGTGATGGGGTAATTCCTATCCTCTCAGCCTATCCTCTCATAATGATCTTGACCACCTATGAGAGAAATCACCCCCTGTAATCTGTTACCCCCAAATAATGTTTCCCAGATTTTTGACCCAGAATTTTTGTGTTGCAAAATGTGTTGGATATAGTCTGGTGGCCATATATCTTTTAGATACTTGGAAAACTTAGTATAGTCTACCCTAAATAGATCAATAAGGCTCCAGTTTGCCAGAGGTGTCTATCATGGTGTTCAATGCAGAAGCATAATATCTCTGGTCCCAGTAAACTTGTAAAATGGACTTCCCACACACCATTCTATGATTTGTTTTGAAAGACTAGAGGATTGTTCAATGTCCTTTAGTTTCTTTGTAATTCCTTATCTAAGCTGTTTATGTTTCTGGCTCCCCAGTTTGTTTTTATAGCAAGGCATGGTAGTATGGTTAGTATGTGTGTTAATTATATACAAATGCCCTTTTGATATTGTTCCCTGTCTCTAAGATCCAGTGTCAGTTGTTTTATGCACTCTGGAGGTCACATTCCATGTTCTAGGGCCTGTAAATCCTATCAGTAGCACCTGTTCCTGCTGTCATCTCAATGTCTCTGATTATTGTGGTACTTGACTCTCCCTCCTGGTGTCACACCATTGATCCTCCTGTTTAGGATTAACAACATCCCGTTCGCTTGAGTTTAAAGGGTGGGAATATCCCATTAACTGAGACTCAAACATGGAGCTGGATGATACCATGAGGGGCAAGCAGCAGCTTTGGGTGGCCAATTTACACCAGGAAAATGGCATGGGGAAAAAGGTTAACCTTCCCCTTGCCCAGCACCATGGTCCAAATCAGGGGGAGCATGGCTGCTTTTACAGAAATGTAAGCAGATGGGAGAAGCAGGCTCCCCTGAAAACATGCACACAGCTTCTGACTTGCACTGACCCCATCTGCTGCTGCATCCTCATATTCTCTCTACTGCCAGTGTATACACTGTTAGACTCAGCCAGCATGCTGAGCTGTTGCAGCTGCTGTTGAAGTCAAGGTGACCCAATATGGCTATGTTACCATATTGGTTCCAGGCCTCCTTGCTTCCAGGCCTCCTTCTGGGCATGCTTTCAGTGGTGGTGGATTCCCCATTCTGCTGCAGAGATGGTTTGAGAGGGGGACAGAGATAGATAGACAGACAGATAGATGTTAATAAGCGATCCCTTTGATGATTAGCTCTCAACATGAATTTCCTGCAAAATTGAGTATATATTCTGTGTAATGTGCCAGGATCTGCAATATATTGACGGGATCAATATTCTTCTAGAAGGATTGCAATGTGTGTGGGATGGTAGTCATAATGTTGCTGAGTATCAGATGTTGGGGGTGAACATGTGAGGGTTATTGCCTGTTTGGAAATTTTCAGAGGCATCTGGTAGACCACTGCTGGAAACAGAATGTGGTCTGGATGGATCTTGGGCCTGATCTAGCAAGGCAGTCCTTCCGTTCCTAAGTGTGTCTACAGGTGCACATCTAGGGGCTGTGTGTTGAAATGCACTGAATATGTGGTGTCTCAACGAACTGCAGAGGAAATACATCCAGCTCTAATATATGTCCCTTGTCAGATTAACCCTGTCTTATCCCAACATTTTAGACTTATTTGATACAACAGAAAATTACTTTAAAACCATGTTGGACAACAGCATGCTCCTCTACATTGGGAATAGGATGATCACTGATAGGTGGCAATGATAAGGATCTGAATCAAGGCTACTGGGGGAGGAAGGGGGAGGACACAAATTGGTGCACATATGGCAGTGCCATGTAATCTGGCCATTCTGGAAAAAATGGCCAAGTGAATTGATCTTTTTTTAGGCATAGTGTATTGCTTCTGTAGGCTGTAGCTTCTTTTTGGCAATATGGATCCTCAGAGAATGCAGATAGACCTGTTGGAGTAGTGATGACTAAGAATCACAACAAATGAAGGTGCAAGCTGAAAGCTAATTTGTTTTTGGAGATTTTTTTTAAAAAGCACCTAGAGAGCCTTGGGTGCAAACAGGAATAACAAGTGGGATCATGTTGCCTAATAGCAAGGTGAAGCAAAAGAAGGTGTTGGTTGTTTTTTTAACCCTGAGGTTCTTGTGTATAAAATGACTAGCATGTTTAGTATGTTTAGTAGTAGTAATGGTTTCATTCTGTTAGAAGCTTGGACTGATTTGCTCTGATTTGCTCCACTTAGTCGGGCGATTAATTGTTGTGAACCACTCGGAGAACTTTGGCTATTGAGCAGTATAGAAACAACAAATAAATCTGTTTATGATTTTGTAAGGTTTGCCAAGCCCTTCACTTTGAGGACTCAGCTTACTTTATGCTGCCACTTCTGCTTATAAGGCCTGGGTCTGCTGAGCCATATTGGTGGAAATATTTCTGATGTTAAGGGCTTGGAAGACAAAGGATACTCCTCCCACCACTCACATAATGAAATGTGACTAAGCCAATGGTCATATTTACAGTCAACAAGAACTTACTTTAATGTAAGATTCAATAAGAATTGGCAACCATTCCATTGCATGAGTGATTTCATGTGTGACTTTAGGGCGCACTCCTATGGCTGTTTAGACAGAAAAAGTCCTACAACTCCCAGCATTCCCCAGCCAGCCATATTGGCTGGGAAATGCTGGGTGTTGTAGGACTTTTTACTGTCTAAACAGCCATAGGATTGTGCCCTTACTCTTGGAAATGTAGTAGACCAGGTGGGGGCATGTAGGGATTCTCTCCCATCCTTTATTTTTATTATTTCCCTCTTATTATGTGTTTTAGTGGTTTGCTCCAGCATATTTTCTGGACCTTGGGTCAAATTCTAACACTAAAGTGGGTATAATGGGTTGGGGAGGGGGTGAATAAGGGGTTATATTAAGATTCCACATTTAACAATTCAGTGCATTTGTTTTAACAGTTTTGATGATCTTGAGTAAGTCAACATTTTGTGTGTTTCTTTAACAGAAAATTGCTTACAACTTCCTTAAATAAATTGATGTAATAATTAATTTAAAGCTGATTGATGGATTATATGGTTTCAATTAAACATTTAATCCAAGATCCATGGGATCTTGTTTCTTTAAATGAATTTAAACTATGATTAACTTTTCATTTCATTTATTACATTTCTATACCACCAATAGCCAAAGCAGTCTTCTTTTTAGGACGGGATGGGTTGACATCAAGATGATTTCTTTTCCATAATTCTAGGCACCAGTCAGAATTTTTCTTGTTTTTTTTGGTCATGTTATTTAATCTTTATAATAGTGTTGGTCACCCAGTATGAAAATCCTTGGTCTTCTTGTTAGATCATTACTCAGAAAATAGACGCAGCTCCTCTATCAGGTGCTGATTTTTTGCTTCACTGCTGTGAAGCCATTCAAAGCATTTAGACAGAAGATGGGAGCAAAAAGACAACTCTGCCTAAGTGGAAATTCATGTGCTCAAGGATTTCGAAGTATGCTAATATCTTTTTATTGCTACCTGCACAAAGCACTGTATGTGCAGACTGTTCCCATGTTTGGTATGGTGGACTACATTGACCATTCATCTGCAGTTTTTTTAGTACCTAATTCTCATCTGTACCACCACTATGAAAAATGTTGCTATGCTTAGTCCTGTTGGAAGAGGAGTTAATAAAACCAAGTTTGTGATATTAATTTTGTCACCTCTGTCTTTATTAGTCAATTTAACAGCCATAAAAAAATCTTTGCAGCCATAATCTCTCTCGTAGTCTCATATGCTGTTTTCAATCAAAGTAATTATTGAAATATAATTAAATACAGCACCACTTATGTTTCTTTAAATCTCAGTTCTTATGATTAGGTCTGGAAGAACATTTCTATATGCAAAGCCCTAAATTTTAAATAGCAAACCCAGAGGTAGCTTTATGTTTCGTAATGAAAGAGAGTGCTGGTGAGTTTTAAGTAGCAACAGTATATGAAAGCATGAGGTGTTTAGTACTTAAGAAATCAAATACAAAGATTGATGCAATCAACTTGGCACCTTAGCCATAGATAATACCACCATTTGTGCATAATGAGTAACCATGGTTAGTTGAAAATGAACTGAAAACTAGTGGCTGAGCCACAGGAAGAGAAACATGGGAGGAGGCAGGGAATGCGTGAGCCCGAGACTCACCCAAGATCATTCCCATAACGCTAAGGCATGATTTAGCATTTCATCCAAATGCTGCCAGTATCTCTAAAAAGAGCTCCTTTCTTTCTATCAATACCACTCTTGTTTTAATAGTCTCTGCATTTATTTCACACATGCAGGGGCTATGTCAATGTTCTCGTCACTGCCTTGCTTACTACTCATCTTGAGTTTCTCATCTGTGTTCTGCATTCTGCTTGGCTTGTTCTTTCTTCCTGCCATTCCCTCCACGTTCATTCACTCTTTCTCAAACTTTACTGGCTGGCTTAAGTTTTTGTATTCACAGTAAACCCCCTTTTCTTATTTTTCATCTCTCTGCATTCCTGTCCTTTACTTTCCTGACTCTTCGAAATTTCCCTTAGTTCTGCTGGCTATAATCCCACCTTCTGTTTCCCATCCCCATCCATTTTCTATTGTAGCAAAATAATAATTTGTGGCAAAATTACTTTCAAAAATTCCCTTCCCTAATGATAGCAACACTACTTCAGATCTGTGTTTTCTTTCATGATTTTTCTTATGTTTTTCTTGTATTCCCACACCTTCAGCTCAGCCTCACACTTCCTATTTTCAGGTGCTTATCCTGCTTTACATTTCCCAATTGTTTATCTTCTTTTCACTGTATATCTGCAGCCATTGCCTACTTACTTGTTCTGTGTACTGTGCAAAGCTCTTTTACAGTGCAATCCTAGACATGTTATTCAGAAGTAAGCCCCATTGGGTGTAATGGGACTTACTTCCAGGTCAATGTGTATAGGGCTGCAGCCTGACTCTAACAATTTGACAGTGTCATCAAATCAGAATTTATGTTCTGATATGTGATATATGTGATATGTGAATCTTCATGTCTTCACTTAGTCTTTGGGGACATTTTGTTTGTCAAGAGCTCATGAAAAGGTCATCTGTGGAGTTTCAAAACCACAGCATATTTCACATATGGATTTGAACCATTTAAGCAAACTAAATTTAGTCCCTGTGTAAATTCAGCGCGAGTATTCAGTTCATCTTTGTTGCATACATGTTTCACCAAGTCTAGTTTGTCACACTGTGTTTATTTTTTGTACTTTTAACATTTTTGCACATCTAAGATGATCTGCCAACAACCTGGCATCACTACTATTGGTAAAATACAGACCCAGTCTCTTTATGTAGTGCATCTACTTCTCATGTGTATGTATTGTGCACTTTTATTGTGGTGTGTGAACTGGAGAGTGGAGGGGGCTGGGAGAGGTGTCCAGGAAGAGGTGAAAGCTTGCGAGCTAACTTACTAGCTCTTTCAACAAAGCTGTAGCTTAATTACAAAACTACCAACCCTAGAGAGTCCAGATGCAAAGGAGTGCAAGCCTTCTGAGCTTTTAGTGGTTGTGTAGAAGGGCTAATTTCAGTAGATGCTATTTGTTAGGGAGGGTGAGAGAAGCTGCACTTGGTGATATCCCTTTTGCACACGACTATTAAAGGAACAGAAGCTTTCCTTTCCATCTAGCTACCCTAACACACCTTACTTAATGTCACATAGGCATTACAAGGATATTGCACCAACAACAGGAAGCAAATACTCTGATGTAGATGTTTAGAATTAAGTAACAAGGTGTAATCCAGCCAGTCCACAAGAGCTCTTGGTACACTTATCCACCCATGCCTATATTCAGGGTTCCATAATCGCCATTGTGAGATGGGAATGAGGTTCTGGTGAGTGAGATGAGCCTGAGATTTCCTCTGAACCTGGTGCTAAAGTAGAAAGGATAAATTGTGCTCCCTCCCTAGTTCCAGAGTTTGTCTGAAATCTAAGATTTGTTTTGGCTCCAAGCTGGAAGGGAGAGGTGGAAGCAAGTTGGTTTGCTTGGCGCCTGAGCCTGACTGGTGCTCCAAGCTCTGAGCACTGTTCAGGCATAGAGACAGAGCGAGGTATGAACTGTTTAGGAGTGGGGGCATGTTTTCTGCACCCCTCCCCAGTTAGGGGCCTAGGGCTGGAGAGAGGATCAGGAGATTTTCCCCTGACCTTATGCTTTGTTTCAGGAATGTAGCACAGGGTCAGGGACAAAATCCTGCCTATTGTGGGAGGGGGATTTGTCTAGTGACAACCTATTTTTGGTTGGTCAGTAAGGCCAGCCAAAATGTGATGTCCCCCTGCCTCTTTCCATTATTTGTGGCCTAAGTAAAGGCAGGCAAAATTAAAAGCTTCCTGACCTGGTTGACTAGAGGCAATTCTTAGTTGCCACAGTGATCATTCATAATTCTGGTGTAATCCTAACAACATTTAAAGGAATCAGGAAGATCTGTTTAAGCCGCTGGATATGCCAAAAGAAATTTGTTCAGAATTACAGACATAAGGAAATATTCATTGACCACACAGAGTGATTAACAATAGTCTCATTAACCCAACAAACTTGGAACTAGCTTTCTGTCACAAAGGCCTTTCACTTAAGAGGGGCAGAGTGCTTCAAAGAGCTTGCTACAGCAGACCTGTCATTCCATTAATAATATTTGTATTCCATTTTATTATTTTCAATTACTCCATTAAAAGAAATAATATTCAATCACCTTAAATGATTGTACCATCATTTTTGTGCAGATTGTTCTCCTTGATCACATCTAAAAAAATAAAATCTAATGAGCAAGGCTAAAATCATTTGGAGACGTATGTGACTAAACACTCTTCTTACCATATCAATCAACAGATTTCTCAAGATGGAGGTCTCTTGAGTATTTCAGGTTTGCATGTCATAACTAAGATATCAGTCAAGCTTTCAAACTCTTCAAATGTTTCTTAATTAACTTTTTGTGCTTTAAGTGGAAGGGAAGTATATTAATCTAGAGCATTAGTGATGGGTAAAACTGAAACTATTCCTGTATCCATCACTGCATTTAAAGTTTTTGTTAGTTGGCTAACCAGGTAAGTAAAATTCCCATCAGTCTAACTTGGTATCTGTGTGAATTATACCATTCAAAGAGAGGTTAGAATAATAGAATAGTAGAGTTGGAAGGGGCCTACAAGGCCATCGAGTCCAACCCCCTGCTCAATGCAGGAATCTAAGTCAGAGCAGAGCATCCCTTACAACTTGTCCAGCCTCGTCTTGAATTCCTCCAGTGTGGGAAAGCCCACTACCTCCCTAGGTAATTGGTTCCATTGTCGTATTGCTCTAACAGTCAGGAAGTTTTTCCTGATGTTCAGCCGGAATCTGGCTTCCTGTAACTTGAGCCCATTATTCCATGTCCTGCACTCTGGGATGATCAAGAAGAGATCCTGGCCTTCCTCTCTGTGACAACCTTTCAAGTACTTGAAGAGCACTATCATATCTCCCCTCAATCTTCTCTTCTCAAGGCTAAACATGCCCAGTTCTTTCAGTCTCTCTTCATAGGGCTTTGTTTCCAGTACCCTGGTCATCTTTGTTGCCCTCCTCTGAACCCTCTCCAGTTTGTCTGCATCCTTCTTAAAGTGTGGTGCCCAGAACTGGACACAGTACTCCAGATGAGGCCTAACCAGTGCTGAGTAGAGGGGGACTAGTACTTCCTGGGATTTGGAAGCTATGCTTCTATTAATGCAGCCCAAAATAGCATTTGCCTTTTTTGCAGCCACATCCCATTGTTGGCTCATATTCAGCTTGTGATCGACAACAATTCCAAGATCCTTTTCGCTTGTAGTGTTGTTGAGCCACGTATCCCCCATCTTGTAACTGGGCTTTTGGTTTCTTTTTCCTAGGTGCAGAACTTGGCATTTATCCCTATTAAATGTCATTCTGTTGTTTTCTGCCCAGCGCTCCAGTCTACCCAGATCACTTTGAATTTTGTTTCTGTCTTCCAAAGTATTAGCTATCCCTCCCAATTTTGTGTCATCTGCAAATTTGATCAGCATTCCCTGTGCCTCCTCCTCCAAGTCATTAATACAAATGTTGAAGAGCACTAGGCCCAGGACTGAGCCCTGCGGTACCCTGCTTGTTACCTCTCCCCAGTTTGAGAAGGTCCCATTGATAAGCACTCTTTGAGTCCAATCCTGTAGCCAACTGTGGATCCACCGGATCGTTGTTTCATCTAGCCCACTTTGAGCTAGTCTGCTCATCAGGATATCATGGGGCACTTTGTCGAAAGCTTTGCTGAAGTCGAGGTATATGATGTCTACAGCATTCCCACGATCCACAAGGGAGGTTACTTGATCAAAAAATGAGATCAGATTCGCTGGCAGGGCTTGTTTTTGACAAATCCATGTTGGCTTCGAGTAATCACAGCATTGTTTTCAAGGTGCTTCCAGATGGATTTCTTTATCATCTGCTCCAGAATTTTCCCAGGGATTGATGTCAGACTGACTGGTCTGTAGTTTTAGGTTCCTCCTTTTTACCCTTTTTGAAGATAGGGACAACATTAGCCCTCCTCCAGTCATCTGGCACTTCCCCCATCCTCCATGATTTCTCAAAGAGAATAGACAGTGGTTCTGAGAGTTCTTCTGCCAGTTCCTTTATTACTCTAGGATGCAGTTCATCTGGCCCTGGAGATTTGAACTCATTCAAAGTCATTAGGTGTTCCTTGACCATATGCCTATCGATCTCAAGCTGCAGTCCTGCCCCTTTAGCCTGTACTTCCCCTTTGCCAGGGGGCTCATAGACCCCCTTTTGGGAGAAGACTGAGCCAAAGTAGGAATTGAGCACTTCTGCCTTTTCTTTGTCATCTGTTATCATTTTGCCATCCTTATTTAATAGCTGAACAACCATTTCTTTCCTCTTTCTTTTACTATGCATGTAGCTGAAGAAAGGCTTTTTGTTGCTCTTAGCATCCCTTGCTAATCTCGGCTTGTTCTCAGCTTTAGTCTTCCTGACGCCATCCCTGCAATTCTGTGCTACCTGCCTGTACTCCTCCTTTGTTGCTTGGCCTTCCTTCCACTTCCTATATGTGTCCTTTTTTGTTTTCAGCTCGTCTCTAAGCTTTTTGTGAAGCCACATTGGCTTCTTCTGTTGTCTTCCACCTTTTCTTCTTGTTGGAATTGTTTGTAATTGTACCTTGAGAATTTCCTTTTTTAAAAGCTCCCACCCATCTTGGACACCTTTTCTCGCTAGCATCGCTTGCCATGATCATTGTTCTGAGTTTATTAAAATCACCTTTCCTAAAATCCAGGATATGCGTTCGACTACACTTGGCTTTTGCTTGCCTTAGAACCAAGAACTCAAGTATAACATGGTCGCTTTCCCCCAGAGTTCCTGTAACTGCTACTTTATCCAGTATGTCATCTCTGTTGCTTAGGATCAAGTCAAGGATAGCCAATCCTCTAGTTCCTTCCTTTACTTTCTGTAGGAGGAAGTTATCTGCCACACAAGTCAGGAATTTCCTGGAGGGGCTAAGTTTTGCACAATTTGTCTCCCAACAAATATCGGGGAAATTGAAGTCCCCCATTACTACTACATCATGCTTCCTTGAAACATTGGCTATTTGCTTTTCAAAAGTTTCATCCTCGTCTTCTCCTTGCTTGGGTGGCCAGTAGTAGACTCTGACCACCAAGTTCCTTTTATTCTTTGCTCCATTTATTTTGATCCAGATGCTCTCGATGGAGCTACCAAGCTCCTCCTCCTGTATTTCTGTGCAGAGATATGTATTTTTCACATACAGTGCAACTCCACCTCCCTTTCTGTTCCTCCTGTTCTTTTTGAACAAGTTATATCCTTCAGTTGCTGTATTCCAGTCATGACAGTCATCCCACCAAGTCTCAGTTACACCTGTCAAGTCATAATTTCCCTCCTGTATTAAGAGTTCAAGTTCGTTCTGTTTGTTTCCCATACTCTGGGCATTAGTATATAGACATCGAAGACCATGTGCTTTATAGCCTGGCTTTCTTCCTACATGTTTCTGAAGACTGTTATTGGGCACTATTAGAGCTGTTGTCTCCATTGCGGTGCATGAGCCTTTGTCCATTGTTATCCCCAACTTTATGTCTCCCTTCCCCGTAGGATTCAGTTTAAAGCCCTCCTGATGAAGTTCTTCATGCTGTGGCCAAACACATTCTTCCCAGCCTTTGTGAGGTGCAACCCATCCCTTGCCAACAGTCCATCTTTCAGGAAGTATAGCCTGTGGTCCCAGAATCCAAATCTCTCATGCAGGCACCACCTTTGTAGCCAGTCATTCACCCGGAGTATTTTTCGTTCCCTTTCTATCCCTCTTCTAACTACTGGAAGGATGGATGAGAAAACTATCTGGGCCCCAAAGTTATTGAGTTTCCTTCCCAAAGTTTCAAAGTCTGACATGATTTCTTCGTAGCTCCGCTTGGTGGTATCATTTATTCCCACATGGATAAGAAGAAAGGGATACCTGTCAGTGGGCTTTATGAGTGCAGTCAATCTTTCAGTCACATCTCTAATCCATCCTCCCAGGAGATAACATACCTGGCAAGCCCACAGGTCTTCGCGACATACTTGGGTTTTGATCCCACGCAGCAAGGAGTCTCCCATTCCTCTTCTTCTTCTTGTTGTTGTAGGCCTGGGTTTCATCGCCTCTGCTTGACTGACCTGCTTGACTGACCTAGGTTGCCTAGTGCAGCAGTGTAAAAATAAAAATCACTGTGTTCATCAACTGCCCATTAATCTATTATGTGTTTTAGAATGAAAATAATTCAGTATAGGAAAAAAATTCTCAGTTGTGTGACATCTCCAAATGAAGTCAGAACTTGGAAAGCTCCTTTCAAACACTATCCTTTCAAATAATATCCAGATAATGCATGAAAGGGGCAATGATTAATCTTCCTTCTATAGTTTCTTCCTCACCCTTTTCCTCGAGGCTGTACAGACATAACACTCCCAGCCTCTTAATTATACAAAATAATTGGGAGCAGGCTCTGACACCACTCTTAACCATCAGGTTCCCTTTGGTTAGCAAAGCTTGGCTAGAACCTAAGTTAGCATTAACCATGGTTAAGGTTAGTGCTGATATAAACCTTAACCATGGTTAAAATTGGCAGGGGAAGGGCAGGGAGAATTTTCACTTGAGAGGGAGAGCCTAGGTAGAAGGATCCCCTTGTGCCCAGGCCCAGCAGGGAACAGACAGCAGAGTAGCAGTATCATTTATCCCATTCCACCATCCCCATGCTGGGTATAACTGTTTGCCAAGCATCTTGCAAAGTCTGCTCTCCCAGCATGCCCTGCTGGGACAAGAGATTCGGCAACCCCCCAGGAAACAGCTGGAATCATACTGGACCCTGCTGAAGGCCTCACTTGTGGTCTGCATGATATCGGAAGAGTGCAATATCTTCACCTGTTAGAGGCCAAAAGTGATGAAGGGGCAGGAATGAGTCAGAGTTAGCAGTTGTGACACAGTCTCTCAACCTAGATGCACAGTAGGTGCTTGCGAGGAAGTGACTGAGAGAAAGCTGCTGCCTAGGTGCTCTTCCTCTTTGGTAGGGAGGGAGTGCAGTGATTTGAGATAGTACTCCAGTTGTGGACAGTTGTAGTGGAGCTCCGTGGACAGTAGCTATTTGTTCAGTCCACATGGTAAGACAAAAGGGATCATGCATATTTGGCCAGGAGTTAAGCTGTTTGGAGCAGAGCAACTGGTATTCAGCCCCCACCTCCTTTTTGCCCAATGTATTTTTACCCTCTATCTTCTGTGTGCTATCTGCTGTAGAGGGAGGAAGGATTGATTTAGCCAATATAGTTTAGCCAATACAAAGATTGCACGTATTGCGGGGGCAGGGGAGACCTGGAGACATTTGTAGTAGTCATTCTCTGAAGCACGGACCATAACCCTAAATGCCTTGTAGAGTCTTTTCCTTGTTTACCCATCTGGGTGACTGTGTCCGAGGGTCAACATGTAGAAATGGAGTGAGAGTTCCTCCTGGGTATCTGTGGATGGAATCCTGTGGCAGGGTACCCCTAAGGGTTCTGAGAAAATCACTGTTATCTGGGCTTAGGCTGCTTCTGCAAAGTGCTCCCTTTTTGTGTAGAATTCACATTTCTCCATAGTTTCCATCACCACAGTTTCCTCTTGTGTGCTGTAAGTATGCACAGCAGAGGAAGATATAGCCCCATTATGTGTGCTCTGTCATCGGAGTAATAGGCTCCCTGGCAGGGATTTATATACCACTGTGGGTGTGCTGTGATTGGGTGCAGTTAGCTAGAATCCTATACTCCATTGTGGCAGTGTGGGCAGAGTGGGAAGAGGCAAGGGCAATGTGTTTTCGCCAACCATTGTCTTCAGTGGGAGGGTTGTAGCATACACTGGTTCTTTTGCTGAGTTAATATTACAAGAACACAGGGGCAAAGAACAGGATCTGAGAGGGTTTAGGAGTGAGACTAGGTGTCCTCCTTCCACAGCAACCCCCCTCAAATGCCACCCATTTTTTAAACCCTGCGCTGGGAGAATTTTGCTGCTGCTGGTGGGGATAAAGGTGTCCCCAACCAGTCGTGTCCGACTCTAGGGTGCGGTGCTCATCCCCGTTTCTAAGCCGAAGAGCCAGCGCTGTCCGAAGACGCTTCCGTGGTCATGTGGCCGGCATGACTGAACACCGAGGTGCACGGAACGCTGTTACCTTTCCTGCCGAGGCAGTACCTATTTATCTACTTGCAATTTCTTGCTTTCGAACTGCTAGGTTGGCAGAAGCTGGGACTGAAGACGGGAGCTCACTCCATCATGCAGCACTCGGGTCTCGAACTGCTGTCCTGCCGACCTTCCAGTCTGCAGTTCAGCGTCTTAACCACTAAGCCACCGTGGCCCCTGGCTGCTGGTAGGGATATCCTGGCATAATATTATGCCAGTGTATTCCTGAAATTACTCTATTATCAGGTTCCCAGCAGTGGTGCAGCTCCAAGATCTCCCCGTGCAGGGGATTAGCTCCAATCCTAAAGCTTTCCAGCTAGTGTGGTATGAGCGTAGGATTGTTTCCTGCAATTAATTGTTGGGCATTCCTACATGAAGACTTTGAAGGCAGAATGCAAGCCTGTATAGAGGACTGCTTAAGGCCCAGCAATTTTAATACTAATCTTTTGAGATTAATACACACATTTCATTTTTTGTTCCTGTAGTAATACTGCAAAGTAAGTTTATACTGGAATATTTGATACAGCCGTCTCAGTGGAAAGTCTTTTCAGGCTCAAATTAGTTTTGGATTTCCACTTGGGAAAAAATTGTAGCTCCTATTAGAATACTTGCCTCTGGTTATACTTAGCAGAGAAATGTATAAAACCATTGTGGAATCACTGTATTTGTCATCATGGAGATTATGCATTATACTGGGACACAGTCTCCACAAGGCAATGGATTGACAAGCAAATCAAATGCTAGTGGTCTTTCCGTTTTAAAATATTACAAATTCCAAAGTCAAATACTTCTTAAAGCAGTTTATATCAATTCTATTACATTGTTCTTATTTCTTCTTCCAAGGTATTTTTCTCCGACTATATATGATTTTATATTTGGGAGATTTGCTTCAGTGCTGCCAAGCCTAGACAAATGACTCAAGGCTCCTTCACACAGAGCTTTTATCCTGCTATTGAGATTGCTCACTCATGGAAGTTTGTGGGCCCTTTAGATGAGATCATTAAACTCCAGGGTGTCTCCTGAACTAAATGACCTTTATTCTATTCCATTTTTAAATAGATCGGAGATAATGAGGTATCAAATTCCCCCGCTTGTGTTCCGCTTGAGTTCCCTCCGTGAAAAAAGAACAGTCTCAAGAAGAGCAGCGAGATCGATGAAAGATAATGGAAGACTCAGATACGGGGAGAAGGAGGGGGAAGGGGGGAAGAGGAGGGGGGAAAGGAAGCATGTGTAACGAGTCTGTCGTGTTCCTGCATTTAAAATGGAAGCAGAAAGCCCCCTTTTAAATGTGGGATTTTAGGCTGGTGTAGAGATGCTCTCAGATTCTTCAGCATTTAGGCTTCAGTTGATACAGACTTTGTCTGAAGGCAGATATAACATTTTAAGGCTGCAATCTTGTGCATGCTTAACTGGGAGTAAGCCCCATTGAACAGTGGGCCTTTTAAAATTATTAATTTTTTTTAAAGTAAAGATGCACAGGATTGTGCTAAGCAGTGGAGCTGGTGCGACGATACCCTCACTATCTACCCTCACAGTAGAAATGCACCTTTTTTCTGTCCCAGCTGAGATTTGAAAAATGAGCTTGTAAATTTATAAAATTATTTTGATTTTATCTGGGAAAAGACAACTCATTGGTAAGTACCATGATATCTATAACACATTGTCTTACACACAATTACAACTATTTTTGCATGTTTAATAATGCAAATAATGAGTGTGTGTGTGAATATGTGTACATTTAAACATGTGATTTCCATTTTAAAATAATAGAAAAGAAATAGATGGACAGCTTGCCTGAGTCATGGGAGAGGAGGAAGAAGACTGATGATTGAATCAGTGTTTAGCTTGCTGGTATGTGTGTGAAAAGCAGGTTGTGAATTTAGAGTCATGGTACGGGGGAAGGGTACATGGTGGCTGCTGTTAAAATGCAATGTCTGTCCTCATTCTTAGGGCACAATGCATGTTTAGACAGAAAAAGTCCTACAACTCCCAACATCCCTCCAGCTGGCCAACTGCCTGGGGCATGCTGGGAATTGTAGGACTTTGTTCTGTTAAAAAACACATAGGATCGCATCCTTAGTCACTGCATTGTGATGAATGAGAATTTTGGCTGTGAGTGCAATCCCTTTGCAAACAAACCAGAAGGTCTTCAATTAACTATAGTTAGTGTCCTGTTTCGTTCAAAATGGGAATCTATGGTTAGTACCATCAGAACAAGCCAGGATATTAAACCATGGTTTGAACTTAGTTTAATATCTTATCCCATTTCAAAGCTGTTAATCATAGTTTCCCAGTTCTGACAAAGTGGGAAACTATAGTTAATTGAAGACTTCATAGGGTACCTGCTCCTGTAGCAAAGGGAGGAGCGAAGGGCTGGGTAAGTAGCCAAAAGGCTCATTCATTTCTCTATTTATTAAGCTGAGATGTAATAATTAAAATTCTTCCATTTTTTAATTCCCAAAGAAAATTGGGCTAGTATGAACTAAATGCCCTCTATTTAATTTGCTGTTTTATAAATAAATGTAAAGAAAAGACAAGGAATCTGTTTTCAGAGGCTGCTTGCAGCTGCTTCATGGAAAAGCCCACTCCTAGGTCTTTGCTTTGTAGTGCCAGAGATGTGCCTGTTCTTCACTCCAAACTTTGTTGATCTATCTTAGAAGTGAATGGTCTTCCATACAAAATAAATAAATATTTACATTAAAAACTCTTACATTAGGGAAAAGACTAAGTTAGAGCCTGCCCCCCGAGGCCTAGTTTTCTTTGTAGAAGGAAGCTTTTGTGTGGAGGAGTGTTCAGTCCTGCGAGTCTCTGCCTGCAGTCCAAAGAAGTGCAGCCCAGCTTCAGGTTTACCAGCTCTGTGAGGACATATACTTCAAGTTGCCCTGTGACCTGATTGCTTTGAATGTTGCCTCTGAGCCTTCCTCCTGTGTGGACTTGCATCCTGTCCTGCCAGGAATAGAAACTTAATGGGAGATTAAGAGAAAGAGGGATGAGAGAGGAATAAGTGTACAAACGGATGAGATCACCACCTTAATAAGCTAAATAAGCATGAAATGGTAATTATGAAAGGGTCAGTTCTAACTTTGCATTTTGTACTCAGATATCCATACCAAAGTCTAAACACCCTCACTGTTGCCATCTGTCCTCATTCACATGGACATGCAACTTGCATGCATATATTTGTAATGACCAGCACAGAACTTAAGGGAGCCTTTAAACAAAGGTGTGGGGGTGCACACAGTGAATTTATGTACTCTGCTCTTACAAAAGGGGAACAGCTACTTCTAAATAGGGAAAATTAGCTCAAGCACTCATTGAAGTCCCAAAGCATAGACTTTATTTTTATAGATTTTTGTTCTTGAAATACACACATGCACATTTGTTGTTTCAGAACACAAAAATAGCTTGGTTATTGTACTTTCCTGCTAGCACATGGGCCAGTATACTAGTTCTATTAGGCCTGACCAGAAAAGATAGGGAAAGACGGAGATTGGGGAAATTAGCATTTTCCAAATAAGTAGGGAAGGTGGAATAGTGGAAATGGCGGAGCAGGGGATCGGGAGACTATGCAACCAAAGGAGCTGAGGGGCTGGTGATAATGGTGGACTGCAGGGGTAGAAATGGATAGATTTAGAAGGAAAGGAAAATAAATAGAACAGGAACAGATATAATAACTTGACTTCAGAGGAAGGGGAACCCAAAGGACTTCACTTCTTGCAAAAAGTTTGCAAAAAGTTGGAAAAATGCTGTGGGCTCAGACTATGCTTGGGTTTCTCAGCTTTTAGTTACACATTCAAAAAACAGGGTGAAAACCTCACCGGCCTATTTGGCAGCAGGATGTACCACATTATCCATAGACAACCCATTTTTGGATGGGTGAAGATGGGGAGACTGAATGAAGGCTAAGCCATTATTAGGCACCTTGGAGCCATCCCAAATTAGTTAAAATAGATTTAGACAGAGAGCTTTGGTAATGGGGTTTCTCCTTAGAGTTTCCAATAAGATCCAGAAATTCTGCATTCAGCTCAAGACATTTCAGTAGCTGCTTCCCAATACCTTAAGGTCATTTATTGACCACCACTCTGGAAGTCAAAGCTGACAGCTCACGTGGAGGTTATAGAGCCCCTGTTTGGCCACACAGATCAAGCTGCTTTCCTGCACAGATGGAACCTGGCTTTGGGACTCAATGGGTACTTTACAAGGATTGGTATGCCATTTTCTCTGGGTGTACGAGGTAATGGATTTCGCTGGGCAAATAGAGCAACAAGGTGGGTCAACTGGAAAACACAAAGGGAACTCTGGCCTCGGAAATGTGGCATAGGCACAGAGAATTGTTCTGGGAAAGAGTCACAAGGAATGATATCGAGGAATAACCGGTGTGAGGGATGCCCAAGCTAAAAGAGTGAACAACGACTGCCCAAACTCCAAGGCAGTTATAGGATTTGTAACAAAGCAAACAGAGCTCAGAGGCTGGACCCAGGATGGGTAAAAAGGAAAAAAATAGTTTGGTTCTGGTGACTGAAAGAAAGCTCAGGGTAGTTCCTTGCCCCTTAATTTTAATTTACATCTAGCATTCTATTCAGAGCAATGTGGTACACTATCCAAAACACCAAGGCTGCTCAGGTGGTGCTTTGACCTTTGCTGACTTGCATGGGAGGTGTGATGCTTCAGGATTGGGCCAGGGCTTTTGACTGGTCAATTAAAATGTATCCTCATGGTTTCGATGGCTGTGGGACAGGAGGGCAATCAGGCAGGCATTTGCATGTTTTTGGTGATATAGGGAACAACTCCCTTAAGTCTAATCAAGCAGGAGGCACATATATTCTATGGGTTCCTTCACATGGAGCTTTTATCCTGCGATTGAGATCGCTCCTTCACGGAAATTTGTGGGCTTTTTACATGATGCTGTGACCCTGCCGTGACTCTCCAGGGCGTCTCCTGCACTAAATGCCCTTTGTTCCATTTTTAAATGGATTGCAGATAACGAGCTATCAAATTACCCTGTTGTGTTCTGCTTCTGTTTCTTTCGTGAAAAGAGTTAAAGTGGCAAAAAGAGGAGAAAGATCAATGAAAGATAATGGAAGACTCAGATACGGAGAGAAGGAGGGAGGAAAGGAAGCGTGTGTAAAGGGAGTCAGTTGTGATCCTGCATAAAATGGAAACAGAAAGCCCTGTTTTAAATGCAGGATTTGAGGCTGGTGTAAAGATGCCCTATGGCTCCTGTGCCTCTATGGTGGTTCCAGAGCCTTAACCACATTCCTGACAACTCTCAGCCTGTGCTTTCTGGAACCAAAATGGATTCTTGAGCCAAGGTGCTAGCGTAATGCGAAATAAATCCATAGTACACAATACAAATGTCAGAGAGCAAGTACATCTGAAGTTCCTCTGTAACAATGCCTCCTGTCAGGGCTGAACGGTTCATGTATTCATACTCTAAAATTCTCTGTAGTGGGAGTGAGAGGCCCTGTCCTGTATGGGTTGTTTTTTTTTGGTGATATGCTAAATTTTACATACATGGCTTCCTTCAGACTCACATGTTGTTTGTACTTTATCCACACCAAAGTACAAAATCTAAAGTGAGGATTGATCCAAATTTGGCAAAATGCTAGCTGTACAATGAACCATTCACAACATTTGGGAGAGGGCTTCCAGTCAATCAGATTGATAATTCCCCCCGATCAGTCTCTTTCTTACGTTCTTGACAGCTTATAATAAAAGGTGTAATGTTTTCTTGTATAGATGCTTAACAACTTATGATGATGCCCAAAGGCAATATTTAATGGCTGATTAGTCTATTATATTGGAATAAGATAAAGGTCTGAGTGTAGCCTCTATGTTGGGGTTTGAACAATATTACTGGGGTGGTTGGGGGGGGGGAGAAACACAGATGAAGGATAGAGGATAAGAGAAGACAAAGAAACCAAGGACAGAAAAACATTGTATTCTCCAAAACAGTGCATTTTCCTATCGGGTGATATTGAATGTGACATTAAAACACACAGGGAATAGAGAAATAGAATCAACATCTACATATTCCCTTTGAGAACTAAGAGAGGGGACTCAGCTATTTGTTAAAAAGTGACCTTTTGTTAATATACAACGTCAGCAATTAGGTTTAACCTCTTCTTGAGTCCTTGTTCTAAGCTCATTCAGTCATAAGGGATTTTTTTCCTGTATATTTGGAAATGAAAGTCCATTATGAAATATCCATTATTAAAATGGTAATGTGTTGTTGCCTAACCTTTTAATGTCTAAGCTTTTGTCTGACCACAACCCAAGCTGTGAGTACATATTCCCATTATCAGCATCATTCAGTAACTTGAAGAGTTGCAGTCCTTTATTGCCAAACTCCACCCTTGATCGTTATCCAAATACTATTATCACTCTCATCCTTCACCATGTCAGTAGATTTCATGTGGATAAGGATTTTCAGCGGGGAAAAATGGTATTCCTGAGAACAGTAGTATCTGCTGCTCAATCTGTCCTCTCCTATGGTGGGTATGGAAGGGAATGCATGGCCAATTTAAAAGCTGCAGCTCACGCACCACCAATGCCTTAATGCTAAGTGCAGCAGCCTCGTCAAACTTTGGTACCTTCCACACTCCCTGTGAAAGCTTATGTCATACTAATCCCATTCACATATGCACCAATCCCCAGTATGTGATATTACCTATGTTTCCATCAGCAGACATTAATATTCTTCCTACAGTTTATTTGAAAGTAGAGTAGCAGTGCATGCTTCACATTAGTTGCATTGCTTGGCATTTTTAGTAATGACTAGGGTTTCAAGAGTTCTCGAATTTGCGTGCCTGATTTTCAGAAACTGTCCAAAAAAGTTACAGTAGGACGATACCCCCCTTCATGGATCACTGCCTTGTTGTGTCGAAGGGGCTTGCGTAACTCAGCGAAACCATAAGCTATGCCGTGCAGGGCCACCCAAGACGGACAGGTCATGGCGGAGAGTTCTGACAAAACGTGGTCCACTGGAGAAGGAAATGGCAACCCACTCCAGTATTCTTGCCAAGAAAACCCCATGGAACGTATCACAAGGCTAAAAGATATGACGCCGGAAGATGAGCCCCTCAGGTCGGAAGGTGTCCAATATGCTACTGGGGAAGAGCAGAGGGTATTTCCAAGTAGCGCCAGAAAGAGTGAAGCGGCTGGGCCAAAGCCGAAAGGACACTCAGCTGTGGATGTGTCTGGTGGTGAAAAGAAAATCCGATGCTGTAAAGAACAATATTATTTAGGAACCTGGAATGTCAGATCAATGAATCAAGGTAAGCTGGAGGTGGTCAAACATGAGATGGCAAGATTGAACATCGACATCTTGGGAATCAGCGAACTAAAATGGACAGGCATGGGCGAATTTAATTCAGGTGACCATCATATCTACTATTGTGGGCAAGAATCCCTTAGAAGAAATGGAGTAGCACTCATAGTCAATAAAAGGGTGGGAAAAGCAGTACTGGGGTACAATCTTAAAAATGATAGAATGATCTCAGTACGAATCCAAGACAAACCATTCAACATCACAGTAATTCAAGTCTATGCCCCAACCACTGAGGCCAAAGAAGCTGAGGTTGATTGGTTCTATGAAGACCTACAACACCTTCTAGAACTAACACCAAAAAAAGATGTCCTCTTCATCATAGGGGATTGGAATGCTAAAGTAGGAAGTCAAGAAATCACCGGGATAACAGGCAGGCATGGCCTTGGTGTACAAAATGAAGCAGGACAAAAGCTAATAGAGTTTTGCCAAGAGAACATGCTGATCATAGCAAACACTCTTTTCCAACAGCACAAGAGGCGACTCTACACATGGACGTCACCAGATGGTCAATATCGAAATCAGATTGATTATGTCCTTTGCAGCCAAAGATGGAGAAGCTCCATACAGTCAGTAAAAACAAGACCTGGAGCTGACTGTGGCTCAGATCATGAGCTGCTTCTTGCAAAATTTCGGCTTAAATTGAAGAACGTCGGGAAAACCACTAAACCGTTCAGGTATGACCTAAATCATATCCCTTCTGAATATACAGTGGAGGTGAGGAATAGATTTCAGGGATTAGACCTGATAGACAGAGTGCCTGAGGAACTATGGACGGAGGTCCGTCACACTGTTCAGGAGGCAGCAACGAAATCCATCCCAAAGAAAAAGAAATGCAAGAAAGCCAAGTGGCTGTCTGATGAGGCTTTACAAGTAGCTCACGAAAGAAGGGAAGCGAAAAGCAAGGGAGAAAGGGGAAGATATACCCAACTGAATGCAGAGTTTCAGAGAATAGCAAGGAGAGACAAGAAGGCCTTCTTAAATGAACAATGCAAAGAAATCGAGGAAAACAACAGAATGGGAAAGACTAGAGATCTCTTCAAGAAAATTGGAGATCTCAAGGGAACGTTTTGTGCAAAGACGGGCATGATAAAGGACAAAGAAGGCAGGGACCTAACAGAAGCAGATGAGATTAAGAAGAGGTGGCAAGAATACACAGAAGAACTATACAGGAAAGATCTGAATGTCCCTGATAGCCATGATAGTGCAGTCACTGAACTTGAGCCGGACATCCTAGAGAGTGAAGTCAAGTGGGCCTTAGGAAGCATTAGTAACAACAAAGCTAGCGGAGATGACAGTATTCCAGCCGAGCTATTTAAAATCCTAAAAGATGATGCTGTTAAAGTGCTGCATTCAATATGCCAACAAATCTGGAACACTCAACAGTGGCCACAAGACTGGAAAAGGTCAGTTTACATTCCAATTCCAAAGAAGGGCAACGCCAAAGAGTGTTCAAACTACCGCACAATTGCGCTCATTTCAGCAAGGTGATGCTCAAAATCCTACAAGCTAGGCTTCAGCAGTATGCGAACCGAGAACTACCGGAAGTACAAGCTGGGTTTCGAAGAGGCAGAGGAACTAGAGATCAAATCGCCAACATTCGCTGCATCATGGAGAAAGCAAGAGAATTCCAGAAAAACATCTATTTCTGCTTCATTGACTACGCTAAAGCCTTTGATTGTGTGGATCACAACAAACTCTGGCAAATTCTGAAAGTGATGGGAGTACCAGACCACCTTACCTGTCTCCTGAGAAACCTGTACGAGGGTCAAGAAGCAACAGTAAGAACCAGACATGGAACAACCGATTGGTTCAAAATTGGGAAAGGAGTACGACAAGGCTGCATATTGTCACCCTGCTTATTTAACTTATATGCAGAGTACATCATGAGAAATGCCAGGTTGGATGAATCAGAGGTCGGAATTAAGATTGCTGGGAGAATTATCAATAACCTCCGATATGCAGACGATACCACCCTAATGGCAGAAAGCGAAGAGGATCTAAAGAGCCTCTTGTTGAGGGTGAAAGAGGAGAGTTTAAAAGCTGGTTTGAAACTCAACATTAAAAAAACTAAGATCATGGCATCTGGCCCCATCACTTCCTGGCATATAGAAGGGGAAGAAATGGAAGCAGTGACAGATTTTACTTTCTTGGGCTCCAAGATCACCGCAGACGGTGACTGTAGCCATGAAATTAAAAGACGCTTGCTCCTTGGGAGGAAAGCTATGGCCAACCTAGACAGCATAGTAAGAAGCAGAGACATCACCTTGCCGACAAAGGTCCGTCTAATCAAAGCTATGGTTTTCCCAGTAGTAATGTATGGCTGTGAGAGCTGGACTATAAGGAAGGGTGAGCGCCGAAGAATTGATGCTTTCGAACTGTGGTGCTGGAGAAGACTCTTACAAGTGCCCTGGACTGCAAGGAGGTCAAATCAGTCCATCCTAAAGGAAATCAACCCTGAGTGCTCATTGGAAGGACAGATAATGAAGCTGAAGCTCCAATATTTTGGCCACCTAATGCGAAGAGAAAACTCCCTGGAAAAGACCCTGATGCTGGGAAAGACTGAAGGCAAAAGGAGAAGGGGACGGCAGAGGATGAGATGGCTAGATAGCATCACGGATGCAATGAATATGAACTTGAGCACTCTCCGGGAGAGAGCGCAGGACAGGAAGGCCTGGCGTGCTATGATCCATGGGGTCACGAAGAGTCGGACACGACTGAACGACTGAACAACAACAACAACAGGACGTTACCTTTATTAGGATCAACTACATTGCCACAAAGTAGTGAGGAAGCATTCAGGTTCTCTTGACTGGATGTTAAGCAAAAACCCAAACAAACTAGGGATATGTACTGACCACAAGATTCAGTTTGGACTCTTAACTCAAGAGATTCAGCAAACAGCCCAATTCACCTCAGACCAATTAGGTCACTTTTTTTTACTCCCCCCACCCCAATCCAAAGCTTCACGCCTTCCATGGACTAAGTAGAATTCAACAAATGACTGTATCTTTTTTTGCTGTTTGACAGAACTGGATGACATTTGCAGGCATTGTAACCTCTTCTATGAGGATTAAATCTGCCAAGTTTTAGATGAATGGGTGCAGCCTTTTGTACAAGAGTGGCCTTTACAATTTGGGGGGTTACACTTATCCACCTACGTTTTTTGTGGGCAATTATTATGAAAATGACATGAATCACAGAGGTGGGCAAAGCTAAAGAACATGCAACATTTCATAAATATAGGTGCAGTGGTTTGTGTGGAAGGGGAGTCACCCAGTTTTGAAGGGGCAGAGTAATTTACTTCCCCTTCCCTGCAGTTTTTTTTTAGTAATTTGTATGAAAATGGCATATGTCACAGAAGTGTCCCTAGGCAAGGCATCTGCAGACTTTCAGAAGGATAGGTGCAGGGGCTAGGGAGTTATGATGAATGCAATCCAGTTTAAGACTTTTTCATTTTCTGCTCAGTTGGCACCAAAGTCACAGAAAGTGGATGATGAATGTGGAGCATACAGTGGCAGAGGAAGAAGGACTTGAATATCTAGCATTTTCTAAGCAAGCACCCACGGACTCCACCAAACCTTCATGGGATAGAGAATTAACAAAGAGCACTGAACACAGGAACATTCCTGTGATACGTTATGTCAGCATCCTCTCCCCAAAGCAATGTGATTAGAACCATTCGCTGTTATTAAAACTAGAGCTGTCACAAGTAGAGTACACAAAAGTACCTTTCCCTGCCTGCCCTCTTGCCACTCTGGCATTTTCCTTATATGGAGAGCTTGGGGAGACATGTAAACTCAACGCAAACCCAAAGTAAAATAAAACTAAACAAGATAAAAGGGATGGGGGAGGAAAACATGGAAAAGCCCCAAATCTGCAGTTCATAATAGTCTTGTGAAAGAGTGCAGGAGGTGCTAGGTAGAATTAATTAGCATAAGTTGTGCTGATGCAAAATAGATTTCAGGTTACACCAAAAGCTACTGAGATGCAGAAATAATGGCTGCTTCCCTTTGAAAATATAAAAGCCAGTAGTTCTGAATGGCCTCAGCCATTAAGTGCATAGCTGCTAGCTTTTATATTAGCTTGTTGTTGTTTTTGTTCTCCTTCTCCAGCTTGAAGAAGAGTTTTGGGGAACTGGAAAGCTTGCTTTTTTAAAATTGTACCTACACAGTTTATATAAATAAGATGCTATTACACTTTAAGTTTTAAATTTAAGTATAAATAAGATGCTGTTACGTTTCAAATCCACAACATCTCAATGGAACCGTGATGCTGTCTACCCATCTGGAGCAGCCTAGGGGCTTGTGTACTTCTTCTCCCCCCACCCTCTTCTCACAGGCTTTCCCCATCTAGATCAGTTTTGGAGCTAGCTATGGCTAACATTACATTTTACACTGATGTTTTCACAAACCATAATTTAGCTCAAACCTCAATTTGCAAATAGGCTTTTGACTAAATGTGTGGCTAGTCAAAACACTTCTGCAAATATAATTCTAACCATAGTTATTTTCACAACAGTGTGGTGAAGGATGAGCGTGTTTGTGGGTGGTGTGCAGAATTAGGCAGTATTACATCTGCACTGGGAGAACAATGGGCCACCTTTAAGTACTATCTGTCTGGTTTAGATTAACTTTCAATTTCATTCAGTTTCATTTCTTATGTATAAAATACTTCGTCCATACACCCAATGTGTGTGCCATTTTCATTGGTCAGCCATTTTGTTTTCTTAATTTTTTTGTATTCCAAGTAATTCTGTTCAAGATATTGTCAAGTTCATTCCTAAAAAGAAGATAAACTTAGGAAGTCAGAAAATTATGTCAACCAGATAACTGTTTCAGTTAGTCCAGTATCTTACACTTAAGAGTAATAGCTGATTGAGTAAACTCTGCAGAAAGCAATTACGAAATAAGCTGCTCACAGGAAAATATACTCCTAGTCCTCATTACTTTACAATTGGCTCATACCCCGAAGGCATGAACGTTTATATCTTTGTTCTTCACTGTTCTTCTTCTATGTGCTTGTGTGTGTGTGTTTAATTTCCTCATTGTCCTTTCTCAGATAAGGTGAAAACCTAAACAGACATTCAAGGTGAGGATGTACCAATTACATGTATAAATGGCAATGCAAGCATATATTCTGAAAATGTTCATATTTCTTTTTCAGTATAGCCTAAAGCGGTATCACACTTTCTGCCTTCAGGTGAGCCTTTCCATAGTGCTTTGTTTGCCAAAGATCCACTGCATCCCTTCCACAAAACCCCTACACATGGCAAAGGATTCTGGGATATGCTCAGATTTCTAGAAACACCAGATGTACCACGCCTGCTTGTACATTCAGAAGGTTTGCTTGGCAATTACAAGCAGCTTGGGGGGACATAATACTACTTAGCACTTACAGTGCTTTAGAATGCTCAGACACCTCATATACATTGACCCAGTTCGCACATTTCAAACCACCCACAGTTTGTTAACCAGGGGTTGTTCATAATGAAGACGGGAGCAAGCGAGTGTGCTGGCTCCTGCCCGTGTGGCCCTGCTGAGTTAAACAACCCAGGGATGCTCTGTCCCTGGGTTGTTTAGCATGATGTCACACCCAGAATTGGAGGTTAAGGATGGAACAACTCAGACTTGAAACCCAAGAACAAGTCTGGGTTGTTCTTCCCACAACAACGTCTAGTTCTGTGTTCAGTCACCATGATAAACAAGCTAGGGATGGGGTGTCCCTGGATTGTTTAATTCAGTGGGAGTGGTTGGGCTAAACTCTAGGTAGCTGTGATGTGGGAACTGGGCCAATATCTTGTCATCCTTACATTAGCACTATAAAGTACATTCATATTGTTCTGTATTCCCTGTTTCTGAGTGGTGAGAAGTTCCAGAGGCAGTGCTACAGGGTGTGTTGATTTTATTTTATTATTGTTATTCTGCTCTTCAATCCAAGGGTTCCCAGAGCACTTTATAATACAAAAACTGCAAGGCATAAGAATAAAATCAGTAAACAGAAAACAGTTACAAAAATTTGCATACAATAAACAGTGCAATCAATTAAAGCAGAGTTAGAATCAACAGATGTAAAAGGCCTGGGATTTTTTAAAAAGGATTTTGTTTCCTTTGGGTGTATATTTCATTGATTTACAAATATAGAAGCCAAACATAGTGGAAGCAAGCAGGCAGGCAGATCCCCAGAGAGTTACTTGTGTGTGCCCTCCACCCTGGGTGCATCCACCCCAACTCCAGCTAGAAACTTTGTGTCTCTCTATGTGTCTGGCCCATTATGAAACTGCTAAGTGTCAGTTTCCTCGACACAGTACACCCTGGAGAGTCCTAGCCTGAGACTACATCCCTGAAGGTGAATTGCCTATTTAGGAAATATCTTCAGCCACTAACTCCCATCAAGAGATGTTTTGAGCAAAACTATAGCAGGAGGCTCATTTACACTAATCAGTGTAAACTATTTTGTTGTGATCACTATTATGGTCCTCATAGTGCAGACTGGAGGCTGAGAGTGAGAGAGTGTGGCTTTCCTAAGGCTGCCTAGTGAATTCATGGAAAATATGATATTCAAGCTGGACGTTTCCTGATCCTTAGCTCTGTCTCTTAGTCATGACACTGTGCCAGCCCTCACTAAAGTAAATGGAGCCAGAAAAGTCAGGCAGAGTGACTCAGTCCTGACACTGAGGATTGAGAATTTTAGGTTCTCTGAATGCTTTTTCCTTTGTGTTTTTTTGTCCTGTTGATAACATTGTGGCCTGATGGGCACCCATTTGGCATTGTTGCCTCTTTTCTTCATTCAAGTTTAATTAAAGGAACTCTTAATTGCCTTGATAGATTTGCCTGTTTTTTTTCTACTTAGTCATCACAGTTTTCTTTTCTTCTTTCTGCTAATGTCAGTTTGTTTTTCAGTTAGTGTCAAATAAAGTAGGTTTCTATTTGTAAAGGTCAAATCACTGGCCCGAATAAACTCTTGTACTTTTTGTTATTTAATCATACTGTTTTACTTACTATTTTTGTTCTGGGGTATTCAAACCTGCTGTGACTCTAATAAGGTATTATTTTAGCTGCCTCCATGCTGTTTTGCATGGATTTTAATTTCTTAACCACCCCTTCAGGCTGTATAACTACATCCTGCATTTAGAACAATAGCAAGAATATTGCTCCGAACAAGATTTTTGTATCACTCCGTATCCTTTTAGTCCCTGAGAAGGGTCAGCTCTGTAGGGTAATAACAGTGTCCGTTCATGTCAGTTCCTCTTATGGCCTCTTCACAATTTTAATACATAGGTGTACATCAGGGTGGGCTTCTTTTTCAGCCCAAAGGACAAACTGGCCTTGGCCACGACCACTGCTCACACATTCCCACACATTTTCAGACACATTCTCTGTCTCACACACATACACACATGCCTTCCTCACCCACAACATTCTCTCTCTTGCAAATAAACCATACACATACACCCTTCGCAGCTCCTTTTCTCAGCAGATCAGCTCAAGGAGGGAGGAATTCTCAGCTCCCTTTGTCAGAATTGAGCAGGTAAAAGCGTTCATCTCCAGTCAGCAGCTAATCAGAGCTAAGAGCTTTTCCCTGCCTGGGAAAAGGGGGTGAGGCCTGGGAATATCCTATTTATCTCCTGTTCAAATTTTGACTAATACTTATGCTTTAAGTGAGTTGGACCTCCTTCTGTATGTGTGTGCTTTCAGCCACTGGTTGTCTTGCTTGGGACAAGCATTTTTACAATTTGTATCATTTTATCAAATCTCTTGATTTTAAACACATTACTAATTTTACAGTGGCTATTAGCATCAATAAAGTCTGATTTTTAGCAGTTGTTGCACTTGCACCATCTTACCCATACTTTCTAATGTTGCATTGTTAACAATGCAAGAGAAAGTAAGAAGGTGGGAAAATGCAGGCATATACCCTCAGCCTCCATCGTAAAATGACAATAAAACAGTCACAGGGCACAATCCTATGCATGATTAGACAGAAAAAAGTCCTACAATTCCCAGCATGCCCCAGCCCGCCATGCTGGCTGTGGAATTCTGGGAGCTGTAGGGCTTTTTTCTGTCTAAACATGCATAGGATTGTGCACATAATTAATGTGGTGTTCCCTTCTGTACTCACTACAGCATGCCTGCACAACATGGGTAATATCCAGTGTTAGTGCTACTTAGAGTAGACTCATTGAAATGAATGGGACTTAGTAATGACTAACTTAAGTCCCATTCATTTCAATGGGTCTACTGTAAGTAGCACTAACATTTGATACTGCCCCTTGTGACGAACAAAGCCAAATGCTGCCCACCAGCCTGTTTTTATTGCCTCTCTCAGAGTGCAGAAACGTGTGTGTGTGTGGTTTGAAGCACCTGGCAGGCCACCAGTGAGCAGCATTTTGGCCTGAAAGGTCACAAGTTGTGCAACTACAGAATCTCTTTAGTGGTGTATAAGAAAATATAATCTTTTTGTACATGGCAGAATTGCGATTGCAGGGGATTTCTCATTGGGAAGCTAGAAAACACAAATGGTTACCTGCTCATTTGTGAAACAGATTTTTAGTCTGTTGGCATGGAAGCTTGTTTGAAAGGTAATTGAATTTCTGTTACCTAATGGAAAGTGACAGTTAACAGTATTTATTTTCCATTTGTGTCTCAGCAGATAACATAATACAATTTTGATTTGTCATTAGCTTTGGAATCCGAGATTCCTCTTTCACTGTAATTTAAGGGATGGAAGGGTGATGGCCTAATAACAACAGCTTTTTGTTTTTACACTACTAAAACAGTTATTTGCAGACTAAATGGCTTCTATTCTGCTTATTGTCAGATGTAATATTTGCATTGTTCTTGTTAGACTTTGACATATAGTAGCCAGAATTGTTAGTCTTTAGATAGTTACCAACTAACTTTAGTAAGAATGTATTTCCCACTTCTTTCTAGTTTTCTTTCACTTGGAACTTTTTTTTAATTGTGATTTTATTAAATTATTTATATTTCTCACATTTGTTTAGTTTCCTTCATCTACGGTGCTCAGGGCAGTGTACGTCAGGGGTCCCCGAGCTTTTTGAACCCATGGGCACATTTGAGAAACTGCTGTGGGTGCTACCACAAAATGGCTCCCATGGAGGATGTGACTAGTGTCACAATGAGATCTTAATTATATAGGGCGGGATATAAATGTTTTAAATAAAAAAATAAAAAAATGGTTGCCGTGGGGGCCTGTGTAGTCAAAGGTGAGCTAAAGAGATGTGGAGGAGAGAAAGAGCAAGGCTAGAGGCTGGGAGGGAGGGGAACTAGCAAGGCAAAGGGTAGAAGGGAAAGAGCAAGAGTAGAGGCTAGAAAGGGAGAGAAAGAAGAAGGCTAGGGACAGGGAAGGGAGAAAAACAGCAAGGAAAGGGGATGTGGGGAGAGAAATAGCAAGAGACTAGGAGTGTGGGGCGAGGAAAGGCCTGTGTGGGCCGAGGAACATTGGGTGGGGCCAGAAAACAACTCCTTCCTTCTCTGTCTGCCTGCCAACAGCTGATCTGCAGCAGGTGCAGGAACAGGAAGGAGAACATGGCACCCCAAGGTTTTTCAAGATTTTTTTTTTATTAAAAATCAATTTTTGAAGGGGGCAGGGAGTTGAGAGCGTTGTGGGCACTGTTGGAGGTCCCCACCATGGGGGCCATAGTGCCTGTGGGCACTGTGTTGGGGCCCCTGGTGTACATGGTGGCATTATCTCCTGTTTTCTTCAGAACAGCCTTGCAAGGTGGGTTACGTTGAGAGACTGTCCCTAGTAAGCTTCATAGATGAGCAAATATTTGGACCCAAGATTCCCTGGATTAAGTCCAGCATTCTACTGGATTTTCCCAAAGCTTATTTTCTCTTAGTGCTGTGATGATAAATGTGGGGAAAGCAATAGGGCAGTATCCAATGGGGTCACTGGTTCTATTGTGCTCACGGGAGTGACCACTGGTGTGATGGGCCTTTTGTGCTTCTAAAAATAAAAAAAAGAGTGAAAATGCTTGTTTCCGGATCAGGACAGGTCAGTGGAGCTCCCTTCAGTAGGCTGAATAGCTGATTTCTCATATACAGAGATGTAAAATTTCCGGGAATTTTGAGGCCATGGGGAATTCCTCCCCCCCGAGGGGGGTGTTCAGAAAAATTGGAAATTTTGTAAAAAATGAAAAATAAGCAATACTTTTTTTTAGTGCTCTTTACAGATCTAAGGTCACTTTGTTGCTTTAAGACAGCCTTCCCCAACCAGGTGCCCTCCAGATATTTTGGACTTTAGCTCCCATCAGCCTCAGGCACCATGGCCAATCGTCAGGAATACTGGGCAGTGTAGTCCAAAACATCCGGCGGGCACCAGGTTGGTGAGGACTGCTTTAGGAACATAAAGTAGCGTTTCTGTTCCTACAGTTATTTTATTTATAGCTCTGTTTGCTCATAAAATTATCATTACATTTTTCAACTTCTAAAAGTAAATTCAGTTACTAAATTTGCAATTAGATTAGAACTACATTGAATGACTGCTACAGATCAGAAACACAGGACTATATAGAACAAAACTCAAACTGTCAAGAATGCACATTTACTGTCAAGTATACACAATGGTGACTCTACTCACATGTTGGGAAACTGAGCATAAATGTCTGTCGGTAAAATATACTTTAGATCAATAATTTTAATAAGGAATGAAAGAACTAACTATGCTGGGAATCTTACAGAGAGGATTAAAAAATATTTTTCCCCATGGCTTCATTATTTCCAGACATTTTACTTCTCTAGTCTTTCTATAAAATTGTTCTTATTACATAGTTTTTAGAAATAATTTTGCAGGGAGTAAAGGCTGGTATATACTTTGTCTAAAATACTAAAAGAATATTCCATAATGCAAAGCTATTCAATTTTTTCAGAAAAATCACCAAAAATGGTCCTCGGAAAAAAGTAGGGGGAAAATGTTTTTTTCAATGATTTTTTCTGGGCCTTCACATCTCTAGTCACATACAATCCATAGAAGCACAATAAAATGGCAAAATGCTTTAAAACACTGTATAGCATTTATTATACATATTGCATCATCAAAGAAGAGAAACCTAAAATACTGTATTGGAATAAAGGAGTCTTCACCATTTTCAGTAGTGAGGAAGACAAAACAGGCCTCCCAGGAAGGAGAATTCCAAAACTTTGGCACAACTGGTCAGAAGTCCCTGTCCTGCATGGCCACCTGCCCCACATTGGTGGAAGGGGACATGTACATCTCCTCCCTATAGTATTTTATATGTTTAACTGTTCTATGGCATGTTAGTTTTTTAGCTGTTTGTAATCCAAGCAGATAACGTTATTGGGCAGACTAGAAATGTAATAAATTATCATCACCATCATTCTTTGGTGCCCTATTTCTCCCCCTTAAAATTGGAACAATGTACGGCACGGGTAGATGACCAAATTGGGTGGGGGGACAGACTAGAAGAGCCCCACCTGCCAAACTCTCCATACGCTGAATGACCTCAAGGGGGGCATGTGCTACTGAGTTCTCATGACATGAGAGATTTTTACGTTTTCCAATAAAAATAATGGAATGCCAGTTGCTGGGTGGCAAACAGTGGGGAAGTGGCTATTGCCTTCATTTCATGGACTTCCTGTAGTCATCTGGTTGGCCACTGTGGCAAACAGAATGCGGGACTCAATGCACCTTTGACCTGATCCAGCAGAGTTGCGCTTATATTCTTGACAGTGAGGGAAACAGTAGAACAATTTTGAAGTGGCTACTGGGCAGCTCGATTTGTGCAAGTCTGGTCTGTACACAGCATGATCTCTCTTTTCCAGGCTGTTTTTCCGTTGGTTAAATAAGTATTCTAGTTCTTATGGCTGCTCAGTCACTAGTTTACATTGCTAGTCTCAACAGCTATCATTTTAAAATTACCCACTGCTCATTATGCTGTAGCAAAAGAACAGCTATTATATCAAAAACATTTTTAGTGATTCTAATAGTTAAGAGCTCATGAAATGAAGCTTTTTATACTGAATCAAATATCATAACTATTAATTATTCTAGCATTAGGGCGTTGTAAGGCTCATGCTGATGCATGAATCAGCAGGAAGTCAAATTTTTATGTGCTAGTCTGGCTTCTGAATGATGAAAGAACATTTTGTAATACACAAACCTTGCAGTGTTTGGACAAATCTAAAACACTGGTCAATATAAATGCCTAAGAGAATGATTTTTTTTCATATTGTTAGGCTATGATATTTTGTAATTAGAATGTTTTAAAAATGGATTCTAAAGCAATGCCCTTTAAAAATTCTTCACTACAAACTTATAATTATTTTCCATATTAAAATGTTACTTCATTAATTTTATCTGCATTTAACATCATTCCCTCTATTCCCTAAGTTCAGTGGGGAGTGTGGATCCTTATATAGCCAAAGTGGTACCACCCACACACTGTGGCCAGCCAGGCTTGGGGGAATTCCAGGGTCTGCAGAACTGCAAATAATTTTCAGGGGGAAATCCCAGAAAACTAGGTGGAGGAATAGGATGGACTACCGTGGAGGAAGGTGTAGTTGACTGACAGGAACACTCCACACCAACATTTTTGCTGTAGGTCTCACTTGTATTAACTATTTGTAGTTTACTTTTGATTGCGCTAACAAAGGCAAAATGACTTGCTGCATTCAGAACTCAGTATGTTTAGGGACTTCTGAAACAATTTCACTTGGCCGCAGCATAGGAACTGTTGGGACAGTGGGCATAATCCATTAGTTTGGTCGAGAGGCCAACTGCCATTTAGCTCGTCCTTCCCTGAACAGTCTCTTATTAGCAGCCATTCTAACTGGCTACAGCAGAGAGGAGATGGGGCAGTGGAACCGTCTCTTATCAGGTCAGCTGGGAGACCG
This sequence comes from Heloderma suspectum, assembly GCF_057233095.1. Classification (NCBI taxonomy): domain Eukaryota; kingdom Metazoa; phylum Chordata; class Lepidosauria; order Squamata; family Helodermatidae; genus Heloderma; species Heloderma suspectum. The sequence goes on from NC_139462.1 coordinate 112,389,260, forward strand.
ACTGCCTTTTGGCTCTCCCCGACACTGCAAGAACTGTCTCCACTACATGTGGTCATTCTTGTAACAATTCTTGTAACGCTTCCTTTGCTGCAGTCAAGTGAAATTATTCCAGAAGTCCCCAAACATATATTCTGAATGCAGCAAGCATTTTGCCTTCGTTAGATCAATCAAAAGTATATGACATACAGTTAATACAAATGAGACCTGCAGCAAAACGCTGCAGTCAAATTAACTGTTACATTAATTGTGTAGTGTGTCTCTGAGGCTTTAAAAAAACAACACTCTAGGCTTTTAAAAAACTTTAATTCTCCCCACCTAGTGTGGGGTGGTCCCAATCAGAATTGGGCCTGACACACTCTAGAGTGCAAAATTAGGTAAGCTCAGCTACATACTACACAATTCATGTAATGTGTAGTTTGCCTCTAAGTGTGTTGTGCTAAATGTGGGAGGATTGTGGAACTAGTTAAGAGCACTAGCCGCTTCCTCTGGCCTGAAGAGTGAGAGGCCACAGACTGAGAGAGCTCTGTAAAAGCAAGAGCTCTGGTTTAGCAAGCAGAATTTGTTTGCTGTAAGCAATTCCACAGTCTTGAAACTATTATTGAAGTTTAAAATTTGGTGCCAGAGTTGCTTGTTTCCCCTTTCTCCCCCTTTCCCTTTTTCTTTCAGTGTCATATTATACTGTAAGTCTGCAAGCAAGGACTATCTTACTTTTTAATTTTTGTGCAGTGTCTAGAAAATGTTAAGCTTATTATAGATGACCATGATGAGATTTAAAAGTTCCCCTAGAGTTTGTTTTAACCCATAGAACATTGTATACTCCATTGACAAATATTTTCATTTTAGTATGCTGAAATTCATCCACTGATTGATTAGTATTCACCAATTTCTATATCTCTTACAAATTCAGCAACCAATAATGAACAATTTAAAAATATTTATGACCTGTACTGAGATTCCAAATCAATCTCTTTTAATTTTTATGTCCTGGGTCAGATCTTTAGGTATTAACTCATCAGGTGACAGGGTTTAGGTTGACAATAAAGGGCAGTATATTGTCAGTAATTTAATTATTATATTTTACTGTGCCTTATCATAATGTGATTGCCATTTGGATTTTCAGTCTCAGCCACCAGAACATTTTGGGCTGTCTGTGTATGTGTATAAATTGTCATTTTCAGCTCCCTTGGCTTCTTATTTCCTTATTACTTACATTTGGTGAGCCCTTGGAGGGTAGAAATACTGGAAAAACTGCTGTGCCCTCTGAGCCCACAGGATAGAATGGGGGATCAATCTAATAAACAAATTGATGTTTCAGTATATCACATTTGAGAAATGCAGCTTGGCTTTATTCTCCAAGTTGACTAGTCCTGAAATGATATGTTGATTTGACTGAGTGTAGAATTAGGCACTTTCATTTATACTGAAACAACTTCATTATGAACTAAATTTCTTATTTTGGCAAATTACCCTTTCTGTTCAATGTGGAAGATCCTTAATAACCTGGTAACTGTTGCACAGAGATGAAAAAAATACTTCAAAAAGAAATGCACTTTTAAGAATAACAGGACACCTACTATATCTCTTTTGTTTTTCTGACAAATCTGTCTCTGGTCTACTGCCTCTGTCTTACTTTTCTCTTATCATGAGTCACTTTTCTCCTTTTCCTTGTGCATTTTCAGCTCCTGGAAGAAAACACAACATTTTAATCTTTGTAAACCACTCAGAGAGCTTTGGGTATTGGGCGGTGTAGAAATGTAATAAATGAAATGAAATTTTAAAAATGGCATAAATATAAGCAAAAAAAATATATGTTTCTATAGGATGCAGCTTTGGTAGTCATTTACTTTCTTCACTTTTTATGTTCTATGCTATTGAAAATATAAAAACATTACAAGGAAAATGTTACAGAGATTTAAAATACTAATTACAATCTTGAGCAGAGTAATGATTTCAGCAAAAAGAGATGTCAAAGGCTAAGGCCTTGTTCCTATTTAGACCTGAAGGATGGAACCATGCATAGTTGCCAGGATCTCTGGCAGTATCCTTCCCAATTCTGACTGAACCACTGATGCTGATCTTGGTAGTATTGTGATCCTTCTGACCCCACACAATTCCTTCATCCATCCATGTACTACTGGGGTGGCATGTCATCCAGCCATGGGGAAATGGAAACTGCTACACATGTGACTCCAAATTGTACCTAGATACAATAGATGAAAATAGTTTTCATGGGAATCCACTGAACTTAATGGACACAAGCCAGCAGAAATTAATAATAACTTAAGTGCCCATCTGTACAAATTGATCATATGGTACAACTGTTCTTTGGCTGCTCTAATTAAGATGACAGGTGAAAGTTTCATATTTGAATGCTCCTGAAAAAAAATCATTGCACATGGAAGAGTAATATTTTAGGGAGAAGACTGGGCTAGAATTTTTCTCAATTAAATACTACTGGTATGGTCCAGGAATAATTGTATGGAATTATTTGCTCATGTAGCCTAGTTCTGTCCTACTGAGAACAACTGAATGTGAGTTAGGTTTGTTTAACTTATATCCAGTATATTTTAATTGACTTAGGGTGCAAACCTATGGCCGCTAGTCAGCGGCTAGACACCTATAGGATAGGTTGGTTCCCGGGAACTGACCTCGGAGCCTGCCCTCTGAGGTCGGTTCCCTGAGAACCAACTTTCACCACCTCCCGCACTGCCTCATAGGCAGTGCAGAACGTCTCCACACTCCGTGCTTGGAAGAGGAGTGCAGAGCGGCGAAAATGGGGCATTCCTGGGGGTGTGCCAGGGCGGGGAAGTCAGAAATCTGGTACAACACATCCAATGTGTCATCTGGCTACCACTTCCCATGCTCCAACTTCCCATGGCTAGACAGCTGAAATCGGCTGTCTAGCCGCAAATGCAGGGCAGCTGAAGTGCAGAGGGGACGCTCCCTTTCGCGCTTCTCCTGCTCTGCATTGAATAGGCGGTCGCCTCTGAGTTCGGAGGGGGCCGCCTATCCTGGTAGGCTTGCTCCCTTAGTTGCAACCACCTTTTGCTGGATTGTGCCCATTCTGTTCAGCATGAGGGATTAGAATTCTTTCATTGTGCAGTTTAATTTGAGAAGGAGATATTTATAAGAGAAGATGTATTGAAGGTATGTATAACAATGAATCTTGAAGATAATGTATTCCCTTTTGTCTCTTGCTGTTCTCATCACACAAACTCTGCTGGATTCTCTGCTGCTAGTCCATTGATTCAGATAGTATATAAGCATCCATCAGTTTTGTATTGTTTAGATTTATTCTAAAATTCTTTCCTACATTACTGCAATTAATAAAATGAATGGGACTTCTAAAGCAGTAGGAACTGTGCAGTATTTCTGCAAACTTCAAAATAAAAAAAATGATATAATTTTAGAGGGCTTTGAGTTGAATAGGGTCAGACTTTATAAAGTTCCAGGGCTCTGTTTGTGCTGTGGGTGAATGTTCTTGATGCAGCATATAAAGAAGACAACGATCTTGACATACACATTATAGACTGATATAAGCCTGGCTCCAGAGTTATTTAGGTTTTACCTATTAAAAAAAAGTGTTAAGAACTTACTATCTGTTATACCAGAGCAGATAAATGTTGTCAGTATTGTAATGAATGTGGTAAATATTATATATATTATTGGGAAGGAGTTTGTGGGTGTCTGTTTGTTTGCTGCACCACCACCTACTCCTGATTAAGGCTGTTTTTGCCCCTTCCCACAAAGTAAATAAAAGGCTATTGTCTGAGCCAAGACGTGAGCCCTTGGCATGAGCCTAAGGGCAGGAGCTCAAAGGCTCCCATCCTGAGGCTCTCAGATATAGGTGAAAAGCCAGGAATGGAGAAGAACAGACTTTTGTCAAATTGGCATCACTCTGAAAGAGGACCGGCATTCAGCCACAGCTGCAGACCAGTGAGATGGGAAAACTTAAAAGACCCAGGAGCGCAGATAAAGATGATAATGTGCTGTTTTTGCTGGTTGTGCAGCCAGCAAGAAGTGCTGACAAATGGGAGAGCAGTCCATCTTCACTACCAGAGTACGTCTTCCAAATTGACCCTACTAACAAGAAGAACTGAGTTCCTGCAAGCAAGCAGGCTGTAACTGCTTCCTACTTCTGTGACAGCTCAGGAAACAGCTATTGAATAATCAGTGTGGATGGAGCCAAGGCCCGAGAGCATTTCTTCCTGTTCCTACTAATTCCGAGGACTGGCACCACCTCTCTCTTCAGTGCTTCAGAAGGAGTCATTGAGCTGCTGCTTTTTCCACCATCACCAGAGGACCTCTGCTACCTACTGCTTGTCATCTAGGCAAGAGAGTATTTCATCCTGTTCCTACTAACACCTAGGGATAACTGGCCCTGCTTGCCCCTGAAGCTCCTTAAAAGACCATACTCTAATATTAGTCTAACTAGCAAGGTCAAAGGGTGCTTGCTTTACTCTGTTTTTGTTGATAATGGAATTATTAACTGTTTTGATATTGTTGTTTTATTATGTACTGGTCATAAGACCATGAATTTAAAAACCATGGGTTTAAAACAGAATAAAACCAAAGTAAGAACCAAGATAAAAGCCAGCAGCAGTGCAAAGCTCTAAAAGTGCACTAACCCAATCTTTAAAACTGAATTGCTAAACAGCCTGTGAAAATAAAAAGGTCTTCACCTGGTGCCAAAAACATCACAATGTAGGTGGCAGGCGAGCCTCTCTAGTGAGGGCATTCCACAGCCGCAGTCCTTAGTAACCACTGGCCTCACTTCATTTGGCGGGGGCCTCTGAGGATGATCTTAGGGTCTGGGTAGGTATAATGATCCCCCAGGTAACCTGTTCCAAACCATTTAGGGTTTGGTAGGTATAATGATCCTATAATAATATTTGGTAGCCTCTGAGGATGATCTTAGGGTCTGGGTAGGTATAACGATCCCCCAAGCAACCTGTTCCAAACCATTTAGGGTTTGGTAGGTTAATACAAGGAAGGAGCAATCTTATGGCTGCTAGTCAGTGGCTAGACGGCTATAGGATATGTGGTTTTCTGGGAATCGACCTCAGAGCCCGTGCTCCGAGGTCGGTTCTGAAGAACCGACCTTTCCCCCTTCTGTGCTGCCTTGTAGGCAGTATGGAACAGCCCCGTGCTCTGCGCTTGGAAGAGGAGCATGGAGCAGCCAAAACAGGGCATTCCAGGGGGCATTCTGGGGCGGGGAAGCGGAAATACCAGAACGACCCATCCTATGTGTCATCCGGCATCCTCCTCCCCTGCTCTGCCTTCCCACGTCTAGAGAGCCAAAATTGGCTGTCTAGCCACAAATTCAGGGCAGGAGAAGCACGGAGGGGACGATCCCCTCTGTGCTTCCCCTGCCCTGCATTTTTTAGGAGGTTGCCTCCGAGTTCAGAGGCAGACACCTATCCCCATAGGATTGCGCCCTTAACCTTTGTAGGTTAGTATATTAATGGGTTGGATTTTCATGGAAGGAGAGTTCTGCTCATGGTAGGAGCCCCTCTGTTAGCAGAATGCTCCTTCCATTCAAGGAACAAAAACTGTGGATCCAACCCAATTATGAATCTTTTCCATGGGATAAATATTTTTCAATGTAAAAACTTTAAATTCTTTATCTTGAAAAATATCAATATGTATTTTTAAATCAATGTTTAATACTTTACCATATAGATTGAGCTTTGTGGAAAGGCATATGTTGGAATTGTGTATTCCAACAGTTCTAAAAACATCGCAAAACATATTCTTTAGATAGTTTGATCAAGTGTAATATTTTATTGCTTAACATTATTTCTTTCTAATTCACAAGTTTCTGCCTTGTTCATTAAATCTCTCTTACATTTTGAGGTAAATTATGTCATATGCAAATATAACAAAGTAGAGACAGTTTGTAAAATAAAAAAATGAAAAGCTGCCTTCAGGGGATTCAGTTTTGAGCAGAGGGGTTGTGTATGTGTACTTAACCTTTTCTCTGCAAGAAAAGGATGTATTACATCAAAATACTCAGAAAGGTGTGCTCAATCACATACAAACAGCTCTTGAAACTGGACTCAGGAAATCGCCCTCCACATATACTTTTTTGATGCTGCTTTTGAATTTTGACTTCTGTATAAACTTGGTAACTGTTGAAGTAGTTGAGAGCCAGTGTGGTGTAGTGGCTAGAGTGCTGGACTGGGAGCCGTGAGAACCGGGTTCTAGTCCCCACTCGGCCATGGAAGCTCACTGGGTGACTTTGGGCCAGTCACAAACTCTCAGCCCAACCCACCTCGCAGGGTTGTTGTTGTGAGGATAAACTGGAGAGGAGGAGGATTATGTATACCGCTTTGAGTTCCTTGGAGGAAAAAAGGCAGGATATAAATGTAATAATAATAATAAGTAGTTAAGATAGAAGAATGAATTTTAAAAATCCAAAATAACGTATCTAAAGCTTCTAATTGATTTATAATACTTTGACTTTATATATAATAAATGCAAATAAGTTGATATCTTTTTAAAAAAATAAACATTCAATATTTGAGCACTAACATTTTTCCAATTAGGGATTTTAGATACCATATGGCTAATAAGAGAGTGACCTTGTTCAGATGACATGACAACCTACCTTGGGTTACTTAACCCTTGCGGTGCCGTGGTGCATGCTGTCTGCCATTATGAATATGCAAAGCCCAGCCGGGGGTTGCCATGGCTTGTTGTGTTATGTGAACCTAGGCAGCAGGGTTATCTGAGGGTTAAACAACCCTTGCATAACCCATGGGTTGTGCGAGATTGTTTAACACTCAATAACTCGCGCCGGCCGGGTTTGCATGACACAACAAACTACAGTAACCCCTGGCTGTGGCTTGCATATTGGATAAAGTAACTCATGTTGGGCTGTTGTGATGTGTGAACTGGCCCATTCAGGGTGCAATCTCATAGTCCTGGAAGAACATTCTAGGAATCTCAGGATTTTCGGAGCCCCCCTCCTGAAGCCACAGACACTGCTGCAACCTGTACACTGTACACCGCTACAACCTTTCACGTGACTGAAAGGTTGCCTGCACTCATAAAGCCCACTGACAGGTATCCCTTTCTTCTCATCCATGTGGGAACAAATGATACCACCAAGCGGAGCTATGAAGAAATCACGTCAGACTTTGAAGCTTTGGGAAGGAAACTCGAGAACTTTGGGGCCCAGATAGTTTTCACATCCATCCTTCCAGTAGTTAGAAGAGGGATAGAAAGGGAACGAAAAATACTCCGGGTGAATGAATGGCTACGAAGGTGGTGCCGATGAGAGAGATTTGGATTCTGGGACCACGGGCTATACTTCCTGGAAGATGGGCTGTTGGCAAGGGACGGGTTGCACCTCACAAAGGATGGGAAGAATGTGTTTGGCCACAGCATGAAGAACTTCATCAGGAGGGCTTTAAACTGAATCCTACGGGGAAGGGAGACGTAAAGTTGGGGATAACAATGGACAAAGGCTCATGCACCGCAATGGAGACAACAGCTCTAATAGTGCCCAATAACAGTCTTCAGAAACATGTAGGAAGAAAGCCAGGCTATAAAGCACATGGTCTTCGATGTCTATATACTAATGCCCAGAGTATGGGAAACAAACAGAACGAACTTGAACTCTTAATACAGGAGGGAAATTATGACTTGATAGGTATAACTGAGACTTGGTGGGATGACTCTCATGACTGGAATACAGCAATTGAAGGATATAACTTATTCAAAAAGAACAGGAGGAACAGAAAGGGAGGTGGAGTTGTACTGTATGTGAAAAATATGTATCTCTGCACAGAAATACAGGAGGATGAGCTTGGTAGTTCCATTGAGAGCATCTGGATAAAAATAAATGGAGCAAAGAATAAAAGGAACCTGGTGGTTGGAGTCTACTACCGGCCACCCAAGCAAGGCGAAGACGAGGATGAAACTTTTGGAAAGCAAATAGCCAATGTTTTAAGGAAGCATGACATAGTAGTAATGGGGGACTTGAATTTCCCCGATATTTGTTGGGAGACAAATTCTGCAAAACATGGCCCCTCCAGGAAATTCCCGACTTGTGTGGTGGATAACTTCCTCCAACAGAAAGTAGAGGAAGGAACTAGAGGATTGGCTATCCTTAACTTGATCCTAACCAACAGAGATGACTTAGTGGATAAAGTAGCAGTTACATGAACTCTGGGGGAAAGCGACCATGTTGCATTTGAGTTCTTGGTTCTAAGGGAAGCAAAAGCTGAGTATAGTCAAACGCGTACCCTGGATTTTAGGAAAGCTGATTTTAATAAACTCAGAACAATGATCAGTAAGATTCCATGGCAAGCGACGCTAACGAGAAAAGGAGTCCAAGATGGGTGGGAGCTTTTAAAAAAGGAAATTCTCAAGGCACAATCCAAACCATTCCAACAAGAAGAAAAGGTGGAAGACAACAGAAGAAGCCAATGTGGCTTCACAAAAAGCTTAGTTAGAGATGAGCTGAAAACAAAAAAAGCACACATACAGGAAGTGGAAGGAAGGCAAGCTACAAAGGAAGAGTACAGGCAGGTAGCACAGAATTGTAGGGATGGCGTCAGGAAGGCTAAAGCTGAGAACGAGCTGAGGTTAGCGAGGGATGCTAAAAACAACAAAAAGGCTTTCTTCAGCTACGTGCATAGTAAAAGGCAGAGGAAAGAAATGGTTGTTCAGCTATTAAATAAGGATGGCAAAACAATAACAGATGATAAGAAAAGGCAGAAGTGCTCAATTCCTACTTTGGCTCAGTCTTCTCCCAAAAGAGGGTCTATGAGCCCCCTGGCAAAGGCGAAGTACAGGCTGAAGGGGCAGGATTGCAGCTTGAGATCGATAGGCATATGGTCAAGGTTCAAATCTCCAGGGCCAGATGAATTGCATCCTGGAGTAAGAAAGGAACTGGCAGAAGAACTCTCAGGACCGCTGTCTATTCTCTTTGAGAAATCATGGAGGACGGGGGAAGTGCCAGATGACTGGAGGAGGGCTAACGTTGTCCCTATCTTCAAAAAGGGTAAAAAGGAGGAACCTAAAACTACAGACCAGTCAGTCTGATCAATCCCTGGGAAAATTCCGGAGCAGATGATAAAGCAATCCATCTGGAAGCACCCTGAAAACAATGCTGTGATTACTCGAAGCCAACCTGGATTTGTCAAAAACAAGTCCTGCCAGACAAATCTGATCTCATTTTTTGATCAAGTAACCTCTCTTGTAGACTGTGGGAATGCTGTGAACATCATATACCTCGACTTCAGCAAAGCTTTCGACAAAGTGCCCTATGATATCCTGATGAGCAAACTAGCTCAAAGTGGGCTAGATGAAACAACGATCCGGTGGATCCACAGTTGGCTACAGGATTGGACTCAAAGACTGCTTATCAATGGGACCTTCTCAAACTGGGGAGAGGTAACGACTGGGGTACCGCAGGGCTCAGTCCTGGGCCCAGTGCTCTTCAACATTTGTATTAATGACTTGGAGGAGGCGGCGCAGGGAATGCTGATCAAATTTGCAGATGACACAAAATTGGGCGGGATAGCTAATACTATGGAAGACAGAAACAAAATTCAAAGTGATCTGGGTAGACTGGAGCGCTGGGCAGAAAACAACAGAATGACATTTAATAGGGATAAATGCCAAGTTCTGCAGCTAGGAAAAAGAAACCAAATGCACAGTTACAAGATGGGGGATACGTGGCTCAACAACACTACAAGCGAGAAAGATCTTGAAATTGTTGTCGATCACAAGCTGAATATGAGCCAACAATGTGATGTGGCTGCAAAAAAGGCAAATTCTATTTTGGGCTGCATTCACAGAAGCATAGCTTCCAAATCCCGGGAAGTACTAGTTCCCCTCTACTCAGCACTGGTTAGGCCTCATCTGGAGTACTGTGTCCAGTTCTGGGCACCACACTTTAAGAAGGATGCAGACAAACTGGAGAGGGTTCAGAGGAGGGCCACAAAGATGATCAGGTGACTGGAAACAAAGCCCTATGAAGAGAGACTGAAAGAACTGGGCATGTTTAGCCTTGAGAAGAGAAGACTGAGGGGAGATATGATAGCACTCTTCAAGTACTTGAAAGGTTGTCACAGAGAAGAAGGCCAGGATCTCTTTTCGATCATCCCAGAATGCAGGACACGGAAGAATGGGCTAAGTTACAGGAAGCCAGATTCCAGCTGAACATCAGGAAAAACTTCCTGACTGTTAGAGCAATACGACAATGGAACCAATTCCCTAGGGAGGTGGTGGGCTCTCCCACACTGGAGGCATTCAAGACAAGGCTGGACAGCCATCTGTCAGGGATGCTCTGACTTGGATTCCTGCATTGAGCAGGGGGTTGGACTTGATGGCCTTGTAGGCCCCTTCCAACCCTACTATTCTATGATTCTATGATAACCTCAGACGGGGACTCTGTGTTCCAATCCCTCCCCCCTCTTCCTCCCTCTTGCAGCTGCTGCAGAAATAACTATGGCAGCTTCCTCCCGAGGTCACATAAGTGACTTTCGGGAGAAGAAAAAGGGGGGCATTCCAGTGGGTGGGGAGGGTTGGGAGGAGGAGAGAACTATGGTCTCTCCAGCCCCGCTCCACCAGTGTGACTCTACTAGGCAGACTAATTTTTTTGTGGAAAAAAACCTAAAAATGCCACCATGCCAGCAGCAGCCTGACAGGGCACTGGTATTCAGAAGCCTTCGAGATCAGAGGCTAGTGGGTGGCAACTCAACAGAGTTGTGACCTCAGTGTACACTTTCTGCATCATTTCATATAAAATAATTCCATAATTCCAACTGTGAGATCTCCTTGCAAAATCCAAGAGAAATCATATACATTGTATTTTGTTGGATGATTTTATAAATACATCTAAATATATAAATAAATGATGCCAGAACTACTGATCCTCCTTTGAGATTAGATCAAAATGTTATAGAATTAATTACAGTAACAAATTGACCTAACATATTAAGAAATGCAGTATCACTTAAATGTATCACTTAAATGCTTAAAGTATAAAAAGTAGGTATGTTCTAATATTACAATTAACTAGAAACAGAAACCGTTAGATTTAATGCTGAGCTGAAATTTGCACGTGTGAACTTTCAGCTCAAAATTGGGATATGGGGAGAACAATTTTGGGAGGAGCAAAAGTTTCTGTATGTTTCATGGTGAGTGGGAATATCCAGTTATACTTTCTTTATATAAATTGCTCTTTATTTTTAAGAAATTGTAAGTGGTTAGTGCCCCTATCTCAAAACTTTCAGTTTCCTGCACCTTTTCTCTCCCAGAGAGGGGGGGGGCCGCTTGAGGGGGGCTATTTTGAGAGGGAAAATGGTCAGCAGTAAAAGGGTTAAACACCCATCTTCTTACTACCCTTTTTCCTCTCTTGATTACAGGCCCTAGCAGCTGTTTTTTTTTTGTCAGACAAACAAAAATCAGATAAAAGGTACACAGAATATACAGTTTTGTACTCCAGAAGCCAGTAAGGAAGATGGGTTAAGCATTGCAGAAGTGAGCAAGCAATATTTCCTTGCTTGAAGGAGTCCTGGGTGAGCACCAATTCAGCTGGCCTTTTGCTCAGAGCCCACAAAAAGAGTCAGCTACGAAGATGATGATTTCTGACTTTGTGATATATGCCTGGTTGCCTGGTTTATAGCTTCCCCTTGCCACTTAAGTGTATTCACCTTGCAATTGTGTAAGTGTACAATAGCATGAATCTGAGCAGAAACTTTTTTTTTAAAGAGACATTGAGGGATAGCTTGGTTATTCTCTTGTAGTCTAATATGTGTGAGCAGGATAACTGAAGAACAATCATTAGCTGTGAGAGGGAGCAGATAGTTCTAATGGAAGTACTTGCAAGCAATGCAAGCCAAACCTGCACAAAATATAACTGGTATGTCTTGCAGTTGTAGCCTGGGGCACCAGGGCCTGACGTACATATTTTAATGAACCAAAGAAATGAATGGTACTTATAAAAGAGAGGCTGTTAAAATCATATTCCCTTCTCTGTCAGATCCCTTCTACTTGGCGTCCTGTGTTGGAATGAATTATTATTCCAAAGTTTAGGGTCATTAAAATAACAGAAAATCTAATCCCCCCCCCCATCTTCTGTATCTACCCTTTCCTTTTATGCCAGAGGAAGCAGATGGAGAATGCCTGTGAAAAACAACTGTCTTACATCACTGCCTGTGCTGGCTCCCTGCACTTGCTGCCCACGCTGGCTTTCTAGCTGTATTTCAGTAAATAATAGTAGAACTGGCTCCTCATGCTTGCCCCTCTGTTTAATACTCATATCTCCTTGTCTTTGGGATATTTTCTAGGAATTGAAGTTTCAGGCCAATGGTCAGTAGGCTTTAGAGCTAGAGTAGAGGAAAATTATATGCAGGGACTGAAGAAGACAACTCACATTTGTCTTGAGTACCAACACTTTTATTTGTTGTATTTTAACCTGTGTGCATATCCCTTCAAGCAGGGGTGGGCAACTTGTGGCCTTCCAGATGTTTTGGCCTACAACTCCCACCACCCCTCACCATTATCTAAACTGTCTAGGGTTGATGGGAGCTGTAGGCCAAAATATCTGGAGGACCATAAGTTGCCCACTCCTGCCTTAAAGTTTCCAGGGCACCGCTTGCAAATTGGTACAGGGCTCACCTGCTAAGGCTAATGGGGATATGAGGAGCACTTCATACAGTATATAGGAGAAAATGCTTGTTTGCTATCATGCATATATGCTACGGGGAGCTACTCCCAGCTCCCAGCTCCCTGCCATGTGTTGGTAGGAGAAATGAGTTGGTAGTACAACATAAAGAATATGATTGTAGGAAAGAAATGGGTGGTGGGAGCATACATTCATTACATTCTAAGTATACAGGTTACAGGACATATAAGGACCCCTTGAAAACAATGTGGAATGGACCTCAGGTTACCTGCTTCACTGTAGAAAACTCGTCAAGTTAATTTCTTCAGGAATGTCTGGGGTTCACCTAATTCTCTCCCTTCTTTGTAGAAAAGGAAAGAAAAAAAGTAAGTATAATTCTTAGGACACAATGGTCAATGCAACTGAATTTGTGAGCAGTCCAAGGGTGCTTCATGTGCCCAAGGGTGCTCATGGCAACCTGCTTTTGAAATTTCCCTCATTTTCAAAAGCAGTAATATGGCAGCTGGGCCAACTGTTAAAAAAAAAAAAAAGGAACATATTCTATGCGGCTAGCGCAAGTCCCTTTTTGGATTCCTGTCTAAATATATAACTGCCATGCTAAATATATAACATGATTGCTGGCATGCAAGAATATAAATTAGTAGAGCATGAAAACTATAAATATCTCATGAAGTGCATATATCTTAGGGGTTCAGAGATTTGTATAAAAATGCACTTCGAGGGGATATTTGTACAACCATTTCTACAAATATTGTACAACGATTATTTGAGTTAGAAACAGCGACCATTTGCCTTCCCTCAGTGACATTCCCTTACCACTTGCTCCTTGGTGTCATCTTGACCCATTCCTGCATTCCTATTCACTTCTGAAGTATCCTGAGCTGCAGGTGTGTGAATAGGTGGAAGCGTTTTATCTTAATAAAGATTAAGAGTGCAGATCTTGAGTGTCTGTACCTTGTGTTGGGTACCCGGGACAGATTAGGGATTCTGTTGGTGTACCGCCCACCCCGCTGCCCATCGGACTCCCTGGCTGAGCTGACAGAGGTGGTCTCGGACTTGGTGTTGAGGACCCCCAGGATGATGGTCCTGGGGGATCTCAACTTCCATGCCGAGGCCGCTGTATCCGGGGCGGCTCAGGACTTCATGGCCGCCATGACAACCATGGGGCTGTCCCAACATGTCATCGGCCCAACGCATATAAAAGGACACACGCTTGATCTGGTTTTCTCGACTGGGCAGGAGGATGGTGATCTGAAAGTGGAGGAATTAACATCTGTCCCTTTGTCATGGTCAGATCACTTCCTGCTGAGGTTTAGACTTCTGGCGGCCTTTTCCCTCTGCAAGGGTGGGGGACCTATTAAAATGGTCCGCCCCCGGAGATTAATGGATTCCGATGGATTCCAGAGGGCTCTGGGGGATTTTCCTGCTGGTATGGCTGGTGCTCCTGTCGAAGCCCAGGTCGCTCTGTGGAATGCAGAGATGACTCGGGCGGTTGACACAATCGCGCCCAAGCGCCCTCTCCCTCTGAGCAGAGCCTGGCCAGCTCCTTGGTATACACCTGAGCTGAGGGCAATGAAGCAAGAGGGGAGACGGCTAGAACGCAGGTGGAGGAAAACCTTTGCTGAGTCTGACCGAACACAGGTAAGAGCCCACTATCGAGCCTACTGTGTGGCGGTGAGGGTGGCAAAGAGGCAGTTCTTTTCCACCAGCATTGCATCTTCTCAGTGTCGTCCGGCGGAGCTTTGCCGAGTGGTTCGCGGCCTGTTACATTCTGGGCCAGGGAGAGAGATGGTGGAACCCTCGGTAGCACGCTGTGACGAGTTTGCGCGGCACTTTGAGGATAAAGTCGCTCAGATTCGTCATGAATTGGACACCACCATTAATGCAGTTCCATTGGTAGAGGCGTTCAGAGCACCATCTGGTCCAGTTTTATTGGATGAGTTTCAGTTACTGAGGCCTGAGGATGCGGACAAGGTGCTTGGCCAAGTCCGATCGACCACTTGTGTGCTTGACCCTTGCCCTTCATGGCTTATTAAATCAAACAAGGAGGGGTTGTCCGGCTGGGTCCAGAAGGTTGTAAATTCCTCCTTGAGAGAGGGAGTGGTGCCTGCTGCTTTAAAAGAGGCAGTAATTAGACCACTCCTGAAAAAGCCTAACCTGGACCCAGAGGATGTTAACAATTATAGGCCAGTGGCCAACATCCCCTTCCTGGGCAAGGTGCTTGAGCGGGTGGTTGTAGGACAGCTCCAGGCACTCTTGAATGAAACGGATTATCTAGATCCATTTCAATCGGGCTTCAGGCCTGGTTTTGGAACGGAAACTGCCTTGGTCGCCCTGTGGGATGACCTCTGCCAGGAGAGGGACAGGGGGAGTGCGACCCTGTTGATTCTCCTGGACCTCTCGGCGGCTTTCGATACCATCGACCATGGTATCCTTCTGGATAGGTTGTCTGGGTTGGGAGTTGGAGGCACTGCACTACAGTGGTTCTGCTCCTACTTGGATGGCCGATTCCAGAAGGTGGTGCTGGGGGATTATTGCTCTGTGCCATGGCAATTGTGCCATGGGGTTCCACAGGGCTCTATTCTATCCCCCATGCTGTTTAACATCTACATGAAACCGCTGGGGGAGGTTATCCGGAGGTGTGGGCTGAGGTGCCATCAATATGCGGATGACACCCAGCTCTACCTCTCTTTCTCATCAAAACCAGGTGAGGCAGTGGCTGTTCTGAACCAGTGCCTGGGCAGGGTAATGGACTGGATGAGGGCTAATAAACTGAAACTCAATCCAGACAAGACGGAGGTACTGTTAGTGGGTGGTTCGTCTGCCCGGCTAGGTGATATTCAACCTGTTCTGGAGGGGGTTGCACTCCCCCTAAAGGATCAGGTTCGTAGTTTGGGGGTGCTCATGGATCCAGAACTGTCACTTGAGGCACAGGTGAACTCAGTGGCACGGAGCACTTTTTATCAGCTTAGGCTGGTATACCAACTACGCCCTTATCTGGACAGAGATAGCCTAGCTACAGTTATCCATGCTCTGATAACTTCTCGTCTGGATTACTGCAATGCGTTATACGTGGGGCTGCCTTTGAAAACGGTCCGGAAACTTCAGCTGGTCCAAAATAGGGCAGCAAGATTGTTAACAGGGACTGGCCTGCGAGCTCATATTACGCCAGTACTTTTCCAGCTGCACTGGCTGCCAGTCCGTTTCCGGGCCCGATTCAAAGTGCTGGTGTTAACATTCAAAGCCCTTAACGGCTTCGGGCCAGGTTACCTGAAGGATCGCCTCCTCCCATATGTGCCTGCCCGGACCTTAAGATCATCATCAGCGGCCCTTCTCCGTGAGCCCCTGCCAAAGGAAGTTAGGCGGGTGGCTACTAGGAGGAGGGCTTTTTCTGTTGTGGCACCCCGGCTCTGGAATGAGCTCCCTAGTGAGGTTCGCCTGGCGCCTACATTGTACTCCTTTCGGCGCCAGGTGAAGACCTTTTTATTTTCCCAGGCATTTTAGCTTTCTAAATTTTTATCTTTGCTGTTTTAAATCTGTATTTTAAACTCCTGTACTGCTGCTAGGTTTTATTGTGGTTGTATTGTTATATTGTGGTTTTAATGTTCTATATATTTTAAATTGTTTTATTGTGTGTTGTTTGGTTTTAGTTTTTGTGAACCGCCCAGAGAGCTTCGGCTATTGGGCGGTATAGAAATGAAATAAATAAATAAAAATAAATAAATTAATTAATGTGTGTGTGCAGTCTCAAAGCACAGCAAACCCATATCATGGCCAAAATATCACAACCATCTCCTGACAATCTATTCAGTTTGTTTGTTTGTTTGTTTGTTTGTTTATTTATTTAAAAATAGGTATCAGGTTTTGGTGGGAAAAGCTTTCTGATATAATAATCAACATGTTAGAATTTCATTAGATTTTGCAAAGCTTGGAAATTAGCGACTATTCCAGCACGCTATACAGAGATAGAGATGAGGGGAAGCAGGACCATTCCACCAGCCCTGCTGAGAGACTCCTCTTCCCTTCCCATCCCTTTTTCCTTGTGTGTCATGTATTTTTACATTGCCTACAGGCAGGGACTGTCTTGTTTTACTGATTGTGTGTAAGCCACTCCAGGAGCCTTTTTGGCTGAGGAGCAAGATCAAAATATTTTAAGTAAGTAAATAAATAACTTTATTTCATAACTTAATGATATCTGTAACCTTAAAATACTCCCCTCCTCCACTCTGCCCAGTGAATTCAGGTGCATTTCCATTATTGAAGCCAAAGTGGATATTTGATTGATCTTGTGTTCAGACCTAGTATTCACCACGATTGTGCTGTCAAGGAGATTAATTGCATGATGGAAAAATGCAGCCACAGTTCAAAATCTGAACTGTGTTTCAGTTTCAGACAAGGCTGATAATATAGATTATGTTATACTTTGTAATCAACATGGTCTGGTCATTCTTTTTCATATGTATCATTCATAAATATTCATAAATTTTAACCTGCTTTTTGATATTCTGAGATTCGCACAAACGAGAACATTCCTAAATAAATACTGCTGGGTTTAACTTTACAGGATTTATACAGCAGGAATTTGGGAAATGTTCAAAGAATGGGAACACATAAATTAAGCCTGCTGTGGAACGTCTAAAGGAGACATTTTACATGTGCATACTTACTGATTACTCATATATTAGGGGTTATTAGGGCATCATGAGTCAGTAGCCATTCATGCACTGGACTTTGTAATTTAGCTCTTATTTTGAAAGTACCGCCTCTGTGATAAGTGAATGTGTACTCTGGTGAATATGGGATTAATACTCTTAAGTAACATTTTTATGATATCCTAATATGAGTTGTGTTCCAGTGATTTGTTGACTATATTTATCTTCCTTGCCCTCAAGAGTAATCCTCAACAAGGTATATGCTGAAGTATCGTTTTCAAACTTTAGTTGTGTGTTTTTGTTACCTTTAATGCACAAGCTTATTTATGTGTACAAGTGACTTTTCAGAGCTAGACCTGCACAGCGGGACACATACTTCACTTCTGTTGTACAAACACTAAAGCATGTGTTACTGAAATATGCTGAACTGCACATGTCTGATTTTGAAATCTGGCCTCTGGACATTAGGACTAGACGTCAAGACTTTCTCCTTATTAAGGAGCAAAACAAGCATGTTAAACCAACAAGGTAGTTGTTTTTGCAGTTAGTTTGAATTGCTGTGTAGGAGTTGAGCACAAACCAGAAAGAGGTATTATCAGGTGAGAGCAGTGGATCCTTTCATCCATCTACATTTGCTAAATGGAAGAAATTAGTAGCACAGAATAGTGCTTTGACACTTGATTTCTTGCTTTAAAAAACAAAACAAAAATAATCCTGGCCATCATGCAAAACTGCTTTCTGACACCCACGCAAAAACCTATGGCAGGTCTCATTGGCCCAAGCTGCAGATATATACTGGAATTTGGAGGCAGGTAAGAAATTGCATTTACAGTGAAATCCTATACATTTCTGACCTCCAGTAAGTGGGTGTATGATTTAGCCCTATATACCTTCCTGTCAAGTGTGTAGTTTTGTTATGAGATACATTTCTGAAGCAATAATGGAAGATCTTAATCCGCAAAATGCGTGTGCCAAATTGACCTGCAGTGACTGTACTTGCTTGGACAATCAAAGCCTAAGGCCCAATGTAGACATAATGGTAGCTCCCTACAACCCCCAGTTTGCAAAGCGGAAGCCAGCTTTGGAATGATACGATTCCTCCTGCTCTGTCCTCCTCTGTCTAGTACAAATTCTCCATCCCCTTTCTAGCTTTAATCTTAATTTAGTGTGACACCAATGCTAACTAGGGTTCTCATTTTAACCAGAGTTTGAAACTAGGGTTTGCAAACCCTGGTAAGGGTGGGAGCCTGCTTGGAATCGGTGTAGATAAAGCCTTCCATAACCTGGAGCCCTCCAGATGTTTTGGATCCAACTTCTATCATCCCTGACCATGGACCATGCTGGCTGGTGTACATTTAATGGTAAAGCTTAAGGGAAGTTGGGCCAATTTGCTCTGGAGGAAGCATGCATTCCCAAGGCTGGCTCTCATTTGCAAACTGGGGTTGTCAGGGAGTCAGCCTTTTATCTGCATTGGGGCCTAAGAGTCAGATCTCAGATTTACTGATGCAAGCAGCATTAACAAAGAAAGTCCTGGGGAGTGTTTTGAAGTAACTTAAAGACTGCAGCATTTAAACCTATGTAAAAATTTGTACACAGTGGATTACTTGCTGCTTCATCCAGAATTGGCCTAAATGTTGTAGTTTTCTGAAACAGAGGTTTAGCACAACAGAAGCACTGTCTTAGCCATCAAAGTTCTTCTGGGGGCCAGGAATTGCCCACATTAAAAGAATGTGTAATCACTTGCTTCTAGGAGGCCTTGATCGTATGCATTGTTTTTATATTTCCCACTGTTAGAGTGGCCCTATGTTCCATGTGCATATGCCAGAGTCCTGATTTATAATTAGGAGCATATGGCCATGCTGCTGTCTAGAGCAATTTTCCTTGAGCTCTAAACAAAGTAAAAGTTTGGAGGCAGTTCTCATCATGTATCATAGGCAAAGGTGACACAACAGGAATGTCTGCTGGCCAAATACGATAGCAATAGTATTTTTTTCAGTTTACAAGCATGGTCATAGGTTTGGATAACCACATTTACCAACATTACGGTAAACAGAAGTGTGGAGTCTGAAACGGAGAAAAACAAATCATGTTATGTTTGCCCATCATTTTTGCCCATCAACTTTAAGACATAACTGAGATATTTGCAGTGCAATCCTGAGCATGTCTACCCAGAAGTAAATCTCACTGAGTTCAATGGGACTTACTCCCAGGTAAGTGTGCACAGAATTGCAGTATTAGGTGGGAAGTAGCCAATATGTAAAGTGACATGCAAAAGTATAACAGGTGGATAGACCCAATGAATAGTTACTATCGTCAATGAAATTAAGAATAATGTAGAAAATAATAATGCCTTACTATACAAAGAGATGGTATAGATCAGCCTCTCCATAGCTGGCTGGGTGATGCTGGGATTTGTAGTCCAACACATTTGGAGGACACCAAGTTGGGGGAGGCTGGTATAGATGGTAAAAATAAAGAGGACCAAGAACTGAAACTTGACAGATATGCAGAAAAGTGGGAAGTAGACACAAAACCATTAAAAATGGAAAAGAATGATCAAATATAAACAGAACTTTGAAGCCAAGCCTGGAAACAGAATTAATAAATTGTGAGGTCAGTCAGGTGCCCTACAGATGCATGAGAGCTGCTTTTGCTTGAGCGGATCCCATGCGGCTCTGAGCTGTGTCTGAATGACACAGCTACATTAGTGGGGCCCTCAGTGGGGTGCCAATTCCATGGAAAGAACCATGGGGTAAGCTCTGCCCAAGCAGTTGCACTAATCACATGCAGCCCCCAGCTACTTGCAAACCACATCACAGAAAAGTGGCTCCCACATGGCTACACCTGAAAGGCACCTTAAAGCGGAATGAAAACTGGACTGAATGGGACTTATCAAAGCATTTGATGACAGCATTTGAAGCTAGATTGTGGTGTTAAAATACCTCTCCAGCCTGATAGAAGAGTAGATCTCATAAAAACAGCTACAGGATAGCCAGTGCATTTGAACATCAGATTTATACGTGTGTGTGTGGTGTGTGTGTGTGTGTATGTGTATCTGCTATTTTTCAAACTTGCGATGTTGAGTACTGGAAAAAATGCACTTGAGTATTTTTGAAGTCTGAATGTCACTGAATAAGTTACTCCATAATAATAGAAGTCAGGATCGCCCAGTTAAATTGATTAGCAGTAGGTTGAGGACGGACAAGGGGAAATACTTCTTTAAACAGGTCAGCACATAATTAATATACAAATTCATTGTCTTAGATGGCTTTGAAATGGGATTAGACAAATCCATGGAATATCATTCTATCCACAGCCATCAACCATGGTGTGGGAGCTAAATGGAACCTCTATGTTCAGAGGCAATACGACTAAAATGCCAGTTGCTGAGGGGCAAACATGGGGGAATAGTAGTTGCCTCCATGTCCTGTCTGGGGATGTCCTGGAAACATTTGGTTGGCCACTGTTGGAAACAGTCTTCTGGGTTAGATGGACATTTGGTCCAATCAACAAGTGCTTTTACATTCTTACGTGCGTTGAGGCCATACCATATCATCTAGAAATTACTTCTGGGATTTTTTGTTATTCCAAAGAACACTCTTCCAGCCCCAAGAACCTTTCTGTGAGTTAAACAAGTACATAAGGAATTTGAGTGATAGATACTTTCTGTGTGACCTCTAGCAATAGCCAAAGAATCCTGGTCAAAAGCTATCTTTGGTTTCCTGGATGCCAGGTGCAGACTGAAAATGGTCAAGCAATAAGGTTAAGCATTTAGTGTAACATGATTTATACAGAGCCTCCAAGGTGGCAATGAAGTTGGCTAGGAACTGAAGCAGTTCTATTTTCTGGGCATCAAGCTCTGCCATATAAATAGGCAGTTGCCGTCTGCTGAATTTTTATAAAATGCCATCTCTCTGCCAACTGACTAAGTGGGCTTATCAAACAGTGATACTTGAATTGCAGTTTTCCCTATATGTTTTGTAAATGATTCTAGTCTATTTGCTTTTCTTTACTGTTGTGGCCTTATATTCTACAGTACTATGCATGAATTCCTTCCAAAAGCTTTGTGAAGAAGAAAAAATCCTAAGTAAAATTTCATATCTAGTGAAATAGCCTACATTTTATTAACGTGGAAGTCAAAACATATATATTGCTGCATCTGTATTGCATACACGTGCTCGTAAAAATGTTATAAAACACTGTTCTTCAATCTAAGAGGGAAATGGAGTTGTTAAAGACAGTTGATGGGACAACATCTGTTTGGCCCATAGTTTTATGCTCGCATTGCTTGGAGCAGATAGTATTAATAAGAACAGCATTTCAAAGTTGTAAATTTCATGTAAAATACTAAATTTGTCAATAATTGAATTATAGAGCAAACAGTTCAGGTACTGAGAGATTATAGCTTGGGTTCAACTGGGTAGCAGCAGGAATCCTCTCTTGTACTGTCCTAAGCAATTATTACTGTGTGTATTTATTTTATACTTTTTTCCTTTGTGGTCTTCTTTTTTTAAACAACTGCATTATGATGTGACATATCTTTTCTGGGTATTTTGCTTGAATAAATAAATAGAATATTGTATTCAACTGGGATATTAGTATATAAATTAGTTCTGTAACAGACATTGTAATGTTATTTGGATTTTTGGTTTACACAGACATGGTAGAAACTCCCCAGAGCTATGGTACAGAATTAGAAGAAGATGTGAGTTGATGTAGGAAAATTGGTTTTTGTAATATGCTGATGTCAGTAGGCTTTGCTGTGTGGAAACTGGAAAGATATTTAAATTAAAGCTTCTGCTTACCCTGTCATACGGACTAAAGATTAGTAATGATTTCAGATTACTTACTTGCTGGCACTTGGCCTTGGCCTACAAGACAATAAGCGTCTGTCCCTTTGTCAAGAGCTATTTATACAAAGAGAGCAACAAAAGAAAGACAAATCCCAAGTGTGCAGAAATTTCACCTCCTGTCACCAAAAACATGTTTTACACATTTAACCGAGAAGGGGTCTATGTATTTGTCATCTTACTGCTTGATCGTGGTCCAGCTGGTGCCCGGGTCTTGGAATGATGAGAAGAGAAAACCGCTGATCATCTGTGAAACCCAAATCCGCTTGCTAAACATTTATTGTGGTGGATCTTTTCATAAATGTGCAAATAATATTCATCAAGCATCACTTACTGCATGATTTGGGGCCATCATGTGGTATATCTCTATTCCAGTAGCAGTTGCTAGTGATGTGGAAGGGAGTGCAGAGACCCATTCTGTGATGGTCTTAATTTACATAGTGAGTAATGCGTGACATTCCGGCTGAGGTAATGGTAGGATATTTGCCATGAGGATGCCAAGCCCCATGGTGAACATACCATGTGCTCCAGGGGTGGGTAGACTTCATGTATGCTAGATCTATCGCTTTTTTTTTAAAAAAAAAACTAGAATCCTGAGGTCCACCAGGTAGAAAATAGTGGCTTGGGAGTGGATAACAGACATACACTTCTTAGGAGGGAACAGGGTGCCTCTAAACACATGCTTAGCCCAGGTATTTGTTTTAGTAACAGAGCTGAACTTGCAGTCCTCTCATACACAAAACCACTCCTAGTTTTCCCCTTAGCTTTTTCCATGTCAACAGCCTAATTTAGAGGGAAAATCCACCTTTTTGCTGCTATTGTTAAAGAACGGGAAGTCAGAACCCCTTGCAGATCTACTGCAAATCATCCAGAGATCTACCAGTACATCCGGATCTACCTTCTGCCTATCCCTGAGGTACCTCATGCCTAAGAACTGGGCCTCAGGTAGCCTCCCTGAACATCATACATTCTAATAATCTACTTAGTATTTCAGATAGGAGAGAAACATAATTTTGCTTTCTGATATAAATTATTTATGCAGTGTACTTATAATATGCATCTGTAATTTTTCAGTGAAAATCCATGAACCCTGACATACTACACTGGATTGTGGCCCTGATCCAGTTATCATTAGTCATACTGAAGTTCCATTTAAATCAATGGAGTTTAAGTTAGTCACATCTAACGTGTCCTATTCATTTCAATGGGACATAGTCATGGCTAATGTTAGCTGGATTGGGATCACAGACCAGACAGAGCAGAACTCATTTTATGTGTGTCATCATAATTTAATCATATGTCCTTTAACTGATGAATTTATTGATCGATTAAATTTACATAAATTTGCCTATTGCCAACTCCTCAGTATAGGTGCCTCTTTGAGATGCTAAATTAAGTGTAAGATAGTTAATAATTTAACTAACAAAATGTATCTCTCATGGTTAGAAGAAAAGGCCATTTTTAATCTTTTTCTTTTTTTAGCGCCTATTAGAGTAACACACCAGAACCAAAAATCCCGAAAAACTGACAGTTCTTTTGATGTGAACATGTCGCATCTTTTAAGCAGAGAACTCTTCATGTTCTACTTTGAGCAATTCAAAATTAATTTCATTTTGAGAGGGATCCTTCATTAAGGTGTTCCTGTCCATTGCCAGGTATGTGTGTCTTTTGCAGTGAGTCACTCAATGCCTCCATGGCAGAGGGAAAAAAGGGCAACATTGTTCTCCCACAGCTTAGCATGGCCCTTCTGCCAGCAGCTCATGGGCTCCTCCCAGCCTGGCCTGGCTATAAATACGTCCAGAGCAGGTCTGGATCCTTGCCTTGGCAACAGTCAGACTCTACCCTTAATTTTGAGGTTCTCGTTGTTACTTCAGTTATTTTTGCCTTTTACTGGCCTGTTCCTCTATTCTTTCCTTGTCTACCTGCTCCATTCCCAGCCTGTCAGTTTACCTGGTTGCTTGACTGCCCTTCTGTTTACTTACACCCATGTTCCAGCTCCTCTCCAGATTAATTTCTCCATTCAGAGCCTGGCGCCGCTGATTCTAGCAAGCCTGCCTTCTGAGGATCTGCCCCAGTAGTTCACCCAGTTCTAGTCCCAGGCCTGCTGGGAACTGTACTTCATTTCTCACCTTCAGTCCAGCGCTGAGCTGACACCAACACTCAAGAGCATTTGCATTAAAGTGATGTAGAACATGCTACGCTAGTTTCATGAGGATTACCCTTTACAAGGATTAAATGCCTATGCTTAAAAACAAAACAAAACACCCTTTGAAAGTGGCCAGAAGATAAATTCGAACACAACCTCAGCTGGGAAGAACTAAATTATGTACCTTCTTTTAAATTTATTTTTAATTGATTTAACATACACTTTCGCTTGCTTAATAAGGAATATTATATCTGAGGCAATGTGATCACTCATCCAAGTTAGATCTGCAGCATTTAAGAACACTCCTTTATTGGAGAGAAACTAATTTCATGAAGGGGCTGTCCTTGTTTACTGGACTGATGCTGATAATGTGTCTTGAATATTTTCTGATTAATACTGCAGCGTTCCTTGGCAGATAAATATAGATTATTAGATAAATTGAACATTCTGATATACTCCTTGACTGCATACTGTAGCAACTTTCAATTTCTTGTGTTAAACTCTATCAGGATTCAGGACCTCATGTAACTGCTACATTAATGGGGTGGGATAAATGAAAAGCTGCAACTGCAGGTTATACCTAAATAATTCCATCAGCAAGGACATCCTACTTTAACCCCCTCGACAAAGACAGACCATGCAGAATGCAGTAAAGGATTTCATGATGGTGGCAGGGTGTGAGTTGAAGTAGCCAGTAGTCTTCATTGGCTGAATTGCTCAGAACCTTGACAGGGGGCAGGGCAAGAAGAAGAACAGGGCGGTATCCAGAAAATTTCTCTTGGTGGAGCCTGAGAAATTCTACTGGGGAAGACTGTTTTTTGGGGGAAAGTGCATGTGTGCATGCATGCACGCTCTTGGACACCAAACATGGCTGGACTCCTATGGATCAGGGCAGAGCCTGATGCTACCAGTGGTTTCCAGCTGAATGTACAGTACCCAACCTATTCCCCTTTCTACACAGCAGAGCTTTTCAAATGGGCAATTTTGAACAGCACAGTTTATTTATTTTATTTATTGATCAGATTTATATACCGCTTTCTACAAAGTTTCAAAACACTGAACGTACAGCATCATACCATTCAAACAACAATAAAATAGAATCATGAGATTAAACAATAATAAAAATACTAATCGCTGATAAACTGCCCACTCTGCTGCGTGCCGCAGACTACGGCTGGCTGGGTCATACTTCAGGGAAAGCCTGTGTGAAGAGATGGGTCTCGAGGAGATGTCTAAACATCAGAACTGTGGCGGCCCATCTCATGACAGTTGGTAATGTATTCCAGAGGGTGGGTACTGCAAAACTAAATGTGCTATGGTGAATGTTCCCAAGGCAAACCTCAGGAGCATGTGGCACCCTTAGGAGTGCTTCCTCTGGTGATTGCAAAGATCAGGCAGGGACGTAAGCGGTGAGGCAATCCCCAACACAATCTGATACATGTGATTGTAATGCACAGGCTATGCATGTGCCACTACTACACACCTGTGCATTTGCCTTGTGTGCATGCACACACGCTTTGTTGCGTACGCGGTAATCTTATGCCCAGTTATCTGGGAGTAAGGCCCATTGAACCGAATAGGACTTACATCTGAGTAGGCATGCATAGACTTGGCTAGTGTCACAGGCATAGCATTCAGAAGCCTACACAGAGGGCTTCTAAATGCAGCGTTTGTTAAAACATGCATGGTGAAGCTAACGGTGCTAGCTTTCTCTACTCTCCTGTAAGTGTATGTGGCCCTGATTTGGATCGGGACCATGGCACTCCAGGACAGGAGGATTTAAGCTCCCCCTGCATGTTTTCTGTGAAATTCCTCCTCCCACGGGGGGCATGGGTAAACAACAACAACTCTTCATTGGAGTCATCCAGTGGTGATGCTGGTGCAGAATCCACCGCTTCTGAATATGGTTTCAAGAACTGCGCATCAACAGTTTCAGGTAATAGGGAGGCACATATGGGAAGAGGTGTTCTTAAAGAAACACAGAACCTGCATGATTTAAGACTTTAATGGTAATAATCACAGGTACCTTGAATAGGGCCTGGAAGACAATCCATTTAGGCAACAATAGGTGTCCTATGTTTCATCCTTGCCAAGAGGCATACAGCTATATTCTGTTGTTACCTTTGTAGTGCCCTGTGAGGATCAGATTACTCTTTCCATCCTTGAGATAACCAGGGCATGCATGATGTTATTGTGACTGTGCTCCAGAATCCCTCTAAGGAGAGAGTGCAGGAAGATTCTGAAAGTCCCAAAGGTTTGGCTTCCAATATTCTTACTAAAGTGAAAGATTAAATTTTCACTGCCATACCACCAAACTATTATATGGCAAATATTTGCATAATCTTAATTATCATACATTACAATTATTTCTAATTCATTTCAGCATACAAATCACTATTTTATATATGGGATGTTGTTAATGTTTACAAGTATAATTACTAATTTGCTATATGAGGCAGCAATTTAATAGTTATTCAGTTACATATAATTATTATGTCAAATAGGAGATGGCAGTTAACACCAAAATATATTACAAATTATTGAACCAAAATTATTCTGCATATATTTGAAACTTAATTGTCACATAAATAGAAGGCTGTATTTATTTCCTGTACTTTTTCTATGCTTTGTGGTGTTTAGGAAAGATTCTTCCAAAAAGCTTCCTATTAAGATATCCCAATGCAAAGCAGTAGGTTGGATAAATACAAACTTACTCAAGAGGCTGATTCTTGTATGCTGAAGATGAGAGGATGGAAGTTGCACTTGGAGGAATAAGTGGATATGCCGCTTAGCTGTAGCATTACTTTTGGCTGTTACATTTTGACTTTGTGTGAATCATATACTGTCTCTGTACAGTTTTCATCTTTTAATATAAGGAAAATACAGGAAATAGTATGGTTGAATGTAGTAATGATTAAGGGTGCAATCCTATGTACATGGGAGTAAATCACATTGAACTCTGTGGGATTTAAACCTCCAGGTAAATATGCAAAAGTTCATACTGTAGTGATTAATTTTTATTTAGAGACCAGTCTGGTTTCTGTTCCCTTATGGCTCCATTCCATATCATTCTGGGAATATGAAGAAGGAGGCTTTTACATGGATAGAACCAGGCTGACATTAGAACCTGGATTATAGGGTGGCAGTGTTTTTGAGGTTGTTCCGATGTCACTTGTTCACCTCTCCCACGATTTTTGCATATCTGGAGTAGTACCTGGCGGAGCCATGGAGTAGGATGGATTGGGAGCCACATCATTCCTGTAACATAAAAGTTACTTTTAAGTGCTCAGATAGAAAAAAGATGGATACCTTTCCTGATTCTTAAAGGCACTCTTTCCTCCTAACTGCTCTTCAGACAACCTTGTATAGCGTTGCTTCTCTGGGTAGTATCCAACTATGCCCCAGCTCCAGCGCTAATGACATCCTGTTAGCATAACCCAACCCTTGTGCAATATTACTAGCACTTGTACAACAAAACAAAACAAAAGTTATTTGCACCACTTTTTCCCGTTGCCCTAACAAGCGCTAGTTACGTTGCATGAGCATTGGCACAGATCATTGGCACTAGTGCTGGTGGACAGTTGGATCCTACTCCCTGTCTCCTCTGAACATCTGCCCCTGCATTTCACATTACTTCTCCTAGCCCTGGCTGTAGGCCATAAACAACAACAACACCATCATGTAGAGTTTTTAGTTATATGTTGCTTGTGTATATTGCCTGTCTGCTTTTATGTAAATGGCTTTTAAACTTTTTATATTGTATTTAATATTTTAACTTCTGTAAGCCACCCAGAGAGCTTCAGCTATGGGATGGTACAGATTTTTTTTTTAAAGTCAATGTTAACTGTGAATTTTAACCAAACAAAACAAACAAAAAACATCCCCTCCAATTTAAAAATGTAACAACATATTCTGAAATCCTCAGTTTCCAATATTACAATATTCTAAAGAGAAAAATAGAGAAAAATGGTTATACATTAACTTCAGTAAAAGCAGACCAGATATAAGTCCATTTGCAAGTTAGGCCTATATACCACTCTTTCAAATGCTGCTAGCGTTGTTAAGTCTTCAATCCATTGTATTTTAGGCGGTGACCTTTTATCCTTCCAGTGTCGTAGTATCAGTCTTTTAGTAACCACAAGGGCACGAAAGATCCATTTACGCTGACCATGTGTCACATTCCAAAAAACAGGTAAGTAATTTAAGAGAATATTTATATTGTTGTTGTTGTTGTTGTTCAGTCGTTCAGATGTCCGACTCTTCGTGACCCCATGGACCATAGCACGCCAGGCCTTCCTGTCCTCCACTCTCTCCCAGAGCGTGCTCAAGTTCATATTCATTGCATCGGTGATGCTATCTAGCCATCTCATCCTCTGCCGTCCCCTTCTCCTTTTGCCTTCAGTCTTTCCCAGCATCAGGGTCTTTTCCAGAGAGTTTTCTCTTCGCATTAGGTGGCCAAAATATTGGAGCTTCAGCTTCAGTATCTGTCCTTCCAATGAGCACTCAGGGTTGATTTCCTTTAGGGTGGACTGATTTGACCTCCTTGCAGTCCAGGGGACTCGTAAGACTCTTCTCCAGCACCACAGTTCGAAAGCATCAATTCTTCGGCGCTCAGCCTTCCTTATAGTCCAGCTCTCACAGCCATATGTTACTACTGGGAAAACCATAGCTTTGATTAGATGGACCTTTGTCGGCAAGGTGATGTCTCTGCTTCTTACTATGCTGGCTAGGTTTGCCATAGCTTTCCTCCCAAGGAGCAAGTGTCTTTTAATTTCATGGCTACAGTCACCGTCTGCGGTGATCTTGGAGCCCAAGAAAGTAAAATCTGTCACTGCTTCCATTTCTTCCCCTTCTATATGCCAGGAAGTGATGGGGCCAGATGCCATGATCTTAGTATTTTTAATGTTGAGTTTCAAACCAGCTTTTGCACTCTCTTCTTTCACCCTCAACAAGAGGCTCTTTAGATTCTCTTCGCTTTCTGCCATTAGGGTGGTATCGTCTGCATATCGGAGGTTGTTGATAATTCTCCCGGCAATGTTAATTCCGACCTGTGATTCATCCAACCCGGCATTTCTCATGATGTACTCTGCATATAAGTTAAATAAGCAGGGTGACAATATGCAGCCTTGTCGTACTCCTTTCCCAATTTTGAACCAATTGGTTGTTCCATGTCTGGTTCTTACTGTTGCTTCTTGACCCTCGTACAGGTTTCTCAGGAGACAGGTAAGGTGGTCTGGTACTCCCATCACTTTAAGAATTTGCCAGCGTTTGTTGTGATCCACACAATCAAAGGCTTTAGCGTAGTCAATGAAGCAGAAATAGACGTTATTCTGGAATTCTCTTGCTTTCTCCATGATCCAGCGAACGTTGGCGATTTGACCTCTAGTTCCTCTGCCTCTTTGGAACCCAGCTTGTACTTCCGGTAGTTCTCAGTTCGCATACTGCTGAAGCCTAGCTTGTAGGATTTTGAGCATCACCTTGCTGGCATTTGAAATGAGCGCAATTGTACGGTAGTTTGAACACTCTTTGGCGTTGCCCTTCTTTGGAATTGGAATGTAAACTGACCTTTTCCAGTCTTGTAGCTACTGTTCAGTGTTCCAAATGTGTTGGCATATTGAGTGCAGCACTTTAACAGCATCATCTTTTAGGATTTTAAATAGCTCAGCTGGAATACTGTCATCTCTGCTAGCTTTGTTGTTAGTAATGCTTCCTAAGGCCCACTTGACTTCACTCTCTAGGATGTCCAGCTCAAGTTCAGTGACCGCACTATCATGGCTATCAGGGACATGAAGATCTTTCCTGTATAGTTCTTCTGTGTATTCTTGCCACCTCTTCTTAATTTCATCTGCTTCTGTTAGGTCCCTGCCTTCTTTGTCCTTTATCATGCCCATCTTTGCACAAAACGTTCCCTTGAGATCTCCAATTTTCTTAAAGAGATCTCTAGTCTTTCCCATTCTGTTGTTTTCCTCAATTTCTTTGCATTGTTCATTTAAGAAGGCCTTCTTGTCTGTCCTTGCTATTCTCTGGAAGTCTGCATTCAGTTGGATATACCTTCCCCTTTCTCCCTTGCTTTTCCCTTCCCTTCTTTCCTCAGCTACTTGTAAAGCCTCATCAGACAGCCCCTTTGCTTTCTTGCATTTCTTTTTTTTGGGGATGGATTGAGTTGCTGCCTCCTGAACAATGAGACGGACCTCCGTCCATAGTTCCTCAGGCACTCTGTCTATCAGGTCTAATACCTGAAATCTATTCCTCACCTCCACTGTATATTCCTAAGGGATATGATTTAGGTCATACCTGAATGGTTTAGTGGTTTTCCCTACGTTCTTCAATTTAAGTTGAAATTTTGCAACAAGAAGCTCATGATCTGAGCCACAGTCAGCTCCAGGTCTTGTTTTGACTGACTGTATAGAGCGTCTCCATCTTTGACTGCAAAGGACATAATCAATCGGATTTCGATATTGACCATCTGGTGATGTCCATGTGTAGAGTCGCCTCTTGTGCTGTTGGAAAAGAGTGTTTGCTATGATCAGCATGTTCTCTTGGCAAAACTCTATTAGCTTTTGTCCTGCTTCATTTGTACACCGAGGCCATGCCTGCCTGTTATCCCAGTGATTTCTTGACTTCCTACTTTAGCATTCCAATCCCCTAGGATGAAGAGGACATCTTTTTTTGGTGTTAGTTCTAGAAGGTGTTGTAGGTCTTCATAGAACCGATCAACCTCAGCTTCTTTGGCCTCAGTGGTTGGGGCATAGACTTGAATTACTGTGATGTTGAATGGTTTGCCTTGGATTTGTACTGAGATCATTCTATCGTTTTTAAGATAGAACCCCAGTACTACTTTTTTGTTGACTATGAGTGCTACTCCATTTTTTCTAAGGGATTCTTGCCCACAGTAGTAGATATGATGGTCACCTGAATTAAATTCGCCCATGCCTGTCCAGTTTAGTTCGCTGATGCCCAAGATGTCGATGTTCAATCTTGCCATCTCATGTTTGACCACCTCCAGCTTACATTGATTCATTGATCTGACATTCCAGGTTCCTAAACAATATTGTTCTTTACAGCATCGGATTTTCTTTTCACCACCAGACACATCCACAGCTGAGTGTCCTTTCGGCTTTGGCCCAGCTGCTTCACTCTTTCTGGCGCTACTTGGAAATACCCTCTGCTCTTCCCCAGTAGTATATTGGACACCTTCCGACCTGAGGGGCTCATCTTCCGGCGTCATATCTTTTAGCCTTGTGGTACGTTCCATGGGGTTTTCTTGGCAAGAATACTGGAGTGGGTTGCCATTTCCTTCTCCAGTGGACCACATTTTGTCAGAACTCTCTGCCATGACCTGTCCGTCTTGGGTGGCCCTGCACGGCATAGCTTATGGCTTCACTGAGTTACGCAAGCCCCTTTGCCACAACAAGGCAGTGATCCATGAAGGGGAATATTTATATTAGTAAATATTAAAGAGCTTTCCACTACAAAATTTATCTGTATAATAACTTCCTCCCAAAAGGCAGCTATTATTGAGCATTTCCAAAACATATGGATAAGAGAAGCATTGACTACATTACACCTTCAACCATTAGCTGATTTTGACAAGCCATTGTTAATGAGATGTTGTGGCTTCCAATACACCCGAAACAAAAGGTTTTTTTGAATAAGGCATAACTGAATATCCATAGAAATATCTGATACAGATGCCCAAATGGTGGTCCATTGATTAAATAAAATAGGACATTACAATTCCCGGTTCCATTCCTGCGTAAACCGCATATATCATATTTGTTCATTGATAATAAGTATTTATAAACATGAATTGTATGTCAATAGTAGGTCAGCTTCAATAAGTATTTCCAGTAACAAAGGAGAATCTGAAGCAGTAAAAGCACCAGGACTGAATCTAGATACGAACAAATGTTTCAATGTAATAAATAATGTAATATTTATGAAATGTAATAAAGAACAACAACAACAACAACTCAGATCAGGTTCATCCAATGCAATTGTTTGGTAGTGGGTTCAGTACAGACAAAGGAAATTTCACAGAACACATAATTAACATAGGGAATGTACTGCTACAAGATATGATGATTTGAAAAAACTGTTAAATGTGTTTTAAATGGATAGGACAAATTCATGGAGGATGGGTCCATTACTTGAGTACCAAATGCTGTAGATAAACTATAAGGGAGGGCTGTTTCCTTCATGCCCGGCTTGTAAACTTCCAAGAAGTGTCTGGCTGGCCAGTGTTGGAAATAAAATGCTGGACTAGATGGACCTTTGATCCAGTTCAGCAAGGCCCTTCTTGCTCTTGTGTACAAGTAGATCTTACAAGAATATAGCAATAAAACAATAGTATATGAAATAGCTTGTATCTTAACAAAGTCACAGAACTAATTTCTATAAAGTTCATTGGCAAGTAGGCTGCCCTTTTACAGTTCTAACGGGGCCCTCCTAATCTAATTGGCTACAACAAAAATGGGGGGGGACACACTATCCAGGGGTATAAATTTGGAGCATAATTGCAAGAGAGTCCAGCATTATGAGCAAGAGGGGCTCCTACCTGACAAACTGTCCTAGTCAAAACAGCAACGAAAAGAGAAAACGGCTATAGAAGTTAGGCACCTGTGTAAGTTTAGCAGCAGGGCAAAGAGGTCAAGGAAGTAAATTCTACTTCCATCCCCTCCTAAATACAAATGTAACTTTTCAAGCACTCAAGCCGTATAAACCAAAAAACCTGTTATGAAGCTAGAAATCCAATAGGAGTGTGGAGTTATCCAATGTATTAATTTCATGGCATCTCTTGTGTCAGAAGTGATGGAATGCTCCAATGCAGCGATAGGGCAGAGTTATTCACACAGAGAAGAAGTCGATTGAAACAAGGCAGAGCAATATAGTGAATCGTATAGACGCACAGCAGGCAGCCTCCTCTGTGGGTGGGTACTTTGGGCTCAGGGAAGCAATTAATTATTTAATGAATGTATTTTTCATTGTCCACACTTTTAGGAATGATTACTGATATAAAGAATCAGTATCATATTTGAAGGCTGTGAACTGTAAACCTAGAAGTCCGTAATTAAGATCTCACTTTAGCAGTGTACATACCAGCTGGCCTTTGACAAGCCAGTTTTCTCAGCTTCAGCTCTGTAATATGGGGACAGTATTGGCATGCCTTATTTGGTTGCTTTAAGGATTACTGAGTTCATAGGGCATACTCTGAAGGCACATGAGGCAGCCACCTTACTGAAGCTGAGCAGGTCTGGGTCTGGTCAGTGCTTGGAGGGGAGACCACCTAGGAACCACATGTCGCCACCTTGAGTTCCACAATGGAAGAAAGGTGGGATATAAATGTAATAAAAATCAATCAGTCAATCAATCATGTATGTGAAGGGCTTTGAACATTATGAAGTGCAATCGCTCGTACTTGGGATCGCTCATACATGGATGGGGTTTAAGGTCCCCTTCCAGTGGCAGCTCTCCATGTTTTTTAAAGCCCTCCCCCTCTGCCCCGGTAAGGGGCTGTTTGAAGTGGCACCCTATTTGGTGCAAGGGGCTCCCGTCAAAACTAGATGTCACCTCTTGCTTTCTGCTTACATATGGGTGGGGTGGGGTTGGGTAGGGGTTTGTATCACAGTCATTAGTAGAGGTAGTGATACTAATATGATTCTCTGCCTAGGCAAGTATAGGCTTGTTCAAAAGAAAAGGATTTCAGATATTAGTCTGTGAAGCCACTGTATAATAAAGTACTTGCAATTCCTTCGCCTAGTTTACATCATGGTAAAATTAGGATGTCTTTAAAATATTGTTTAGGAGAAAATTACACCCTCTACAATTTCTTTTCATTCTTGAAATTTGTGAGACAATAAAACGCTTTCTTCCATTAATGTGTGTGGCAATTCATCTTAACTAATCAAAGTACTTTTAATACTGTGCTACATAAATGTTCCTCCTTCTGTATGTGCAAAGCTGAGATAAGTTCATTCAGTACTGGAAGATCTGAGCAGAGCCTGCCTTATGTTAGCATAAGCATGTTGACTTGTATCAGTCCTTTTGCCTGGTTTAAAATTGATCCCATAAGAAAAGTTAAATATCACCTATGTTTGTACATTGCTCGACAGCTATTAAGATAATTCTTTTATAAATACAGATGGTGCCCTTATCAAAATTACATGGCAGTAAATAGATGCCAGGAGAAGCAGTATGACACTTGATTAGCTAATAAAATGGAGCGCAAAAGAAATCTGGATGCTAAGTTGCTTTGACAGTTCTTGCACTCTCTTATTTATCGCTCATGTAAACGTTTCTAAAGTGCCATCACTGCTTCAGTTTAACTGGTTTTTGTACTTTAATTTTTTTAAATTACCTGCTCATTAGATCTGAGATGTAAAATATTCATTACCAATAAAGTCTTCATCCTGACAGCAATTGATTTTTCATTCTTCTGGTGCTTTTTTTCTGAAAGCACTGAATTGATAAAAGAAATACCATGCCAGAAGTGGTGAAAACAAAAGGGATTGAGACTGCCAATTAATATGTTATGTGAACATTATCGATCTGAGCAAATAATTGCCAGGAATTTGCCAAGTAACAGTGTGTTCATTCCTGAGGCCACAGCTCTCTGGCCATGAAAGAGCTGCTGATCATAATTCTTATACAAGTGAGACTAAAATTATGCCAGTGGATATTTATATTTTATAGAAGGAAATATGTAAATATAATCCAGTATTCAGCACAGGCTGCTTAATCTTTTGTCAGCAACTATCAAAAGGCACATTGAGATGAAAGCTAAACTAGCTGTTTAGTTCAGTTTTTCCCAGCTGGGAATAGTAGTATAACGCAAGAGATTCATTCTAGCTTTTTATTGGTATGTAACAAAGATTCACTTGCAATCCTTAAAGCAGACCACTGTAGAAATATTACAAGTTCTAAACATTATAGCCAAGTACTCTAGGATTGTAAGATTTGTAAAGTGGCTGAAAGGAGCTTAGTACATCTTTTATGGACTCAGCGAGCTTCTATGGTTTACTGAGGAGACTGGAGCTTCTAGTTAAAATCTTTCTTATGACAAATCATGGTAGGCAACATTATGTACTTTAAATTTAAACTTGTTAAATTTAAACTGTATCATGTTCCTTTAAGTTTAAGCATAAACTAGGTAGTTCCTGCCCTGTAGAGCCATCCTATTTATTTGATGTTCTGTGTAGGCTTGTATCGTAAATAGCTAGTCATAGCTAGGTTGACTGGAACAAACCAACTCCTTCCATTGCAGTGATGGCTGAAGAGTCTTTGGCTCAATTCAGAGAGGGGTCACCACCAATTACTAGTAGTTACTACTGTTGTAGTTATTCTTACTGTTAAGGAAGCATGTCTTCACACAACATATAGACACATTGTTAAACTATGGAATTTGATACCACAACTTGGACAGCTTTAAAAGGAAAAAAATGCCTCCGTTGATTCCAATGAAGGCGTTTCTCTTTTTCTAAGTAGTGGAACTTTGGGATGAAACTGGGTGGGTGGGGAAACCGAAGACTACCCCTTCCCCAGAGTGCCATGGTCCTAATCCAAATCAGGGCTGCATGTGCTTACTCTGGAGTAAATATACAAGAATGTTTAGTTTGCCCTAAGCTTATTTGTGGGGGCAGGAAAAGTGAGCTGGCATTCTCCGCTTGCCCAGCAGTGGCACAAGACCTCTGTGCCTCTTCTTGCTTGTGTGTGGGGTTGTTTATGGACTCCGGGCCTTTTTCTTACAGGTGTGTGTGTTAGGGTGGTAGCGGCGGCAGGTGAAATGAGGGGGCATTTTCTGAAAAGGAAGGAATTCTCTAAGAAGGAAAGCAGTCCACCCCATTCTTGAAATCCCTGCAGTTCCAAAGTCCAACTCTTTCAGCCAGTAATTCCCCAGCTCTTCAGGCATGGCTGTTTCTTCAAGTCTTCACGGACTTAACTTCACATCACAGATGTGGGGCCAAAACATTTATTTGAGTTACAGATCTATATGGATCTTCATGATTTTTATGCAAAAATGACATTTTATTATATGGTCACAGACCATTTGGAACACAAAGTAATCCTCAAAATAAAATACTTAAGACCACCTCCTCCAAGAGTTCAACAATTATTTAAAATATTTAAAACTTAAATACAATTAACATAGTATATTAAAATATCATCAGCCAATTGTTACATACGAATCTGGAGAATGACCTTACAAATTTTAACAGCAGAACATAAAATTTTTGCAACTGCCTCTGTTACATGCTTATTAGTATCAGCC
Organism: Heloderma suspectum; assembly: GCF_057233095.1. Classification (NCBI taxonomy): domain Eukaryota; kingdom Metazoa; phylum Chordata; class Lepidosauria; order Squamata; family Helodermatidae; genus Heloderma; species Heloderma suspectum. The sequence continues at coordinate 112,425,822 of NC_139462.1, forward strand.
AATAAGTAAATCAAATACCAGTCAGAGGCACACAATTAGGTGCACCAAAGAGTTGATGCAAAAAAGATGGAAGTATTTGTTCAAAGGCAGAGGAAAACCCTAAGATCCACACTGGAACTCCAAATAGTAATTGTGGCAGCACCTTAGCATTAAATACTCTGAGTGCAGCAGGAATAAACTGTCTTCTTCTAGTATAAAAAAACCCACGGAGTATGGCTTTAGCACTATTCAATGCTGTTTGTATAGCAAAAGTCCGGTGAGCCACCCAAGAACCAGAAGATTGAAAGACAATCCCCAAATATCTAAAATGCCTAACTTGTTCTATGGTCTGGCCACCTATAACCCATTTATTCAGAGAAAGGCTTTTGGTTAAAACCGTAATCTTGGTTTTACTAAAATTAATAGTTAGCACATTTTCTTTACAATAGCCTATAAATGCTCTCAGCATTCATTTCAAGCCAACTTTAGTAAAAGAAAGGAGAACAGCATCATCTGCATATAAAAGTAAGGGAATGCTAACTGTGGCCAATTTGGGGGCATGAAAATCCCATGAAGAATAAACCTTAGATAGATCATTACGGTACAGATTAAATAGCATAGGTGAAAGTATACAACCTTGGTGTACTCACTTAATAACAGGGGTAGAATTAAAGTGCCGTCAACACCACATCTCACTTGCACAGTAGTATTCTGATGTAAACGCATAATTAAAGTAATTTTTCATCAATGGAAGAGGAATAAAGCTTTCCCTATAGCTTATCCCTTGGGATTGAATCAAAAACAGATTTTAGATCTATAAAAGCAGCATATAGTCCCTTGCTGGGAGATCTTGTATATTTTTCTGATAAGTGACGTAAGACTAGGCAATGGTCAAATATTGACCTGCCTCTTCTAAAGCCAACCTGCTCATCTCCTAAGATATTTTCATCCTCTATCCAGGTAACAAGTTTGTTATTAAGGTAACGAGCATGTTGTTGTTGTTGTTGTTCAGTTGTTCAGTCGTGTCCGACTCTTCGTGACCCCATGGAGCATTGCACGCCAGGCCTTCCTGTCCTGCGCTTTCTCCTGGAGTGTGCTCAAGTCCATATTCATTGCATTGGTGATGCTATCTAGCCATCTCATCCTCTGCCGTCCTCTTCTCCTTTTGCCTTCAGTCTTTCCCAGCATCAGGGTCTTTTCCAGGGAGTTTTCTCTTCGCATTAGGTGGCCAAAATATTTGAGCTTCAGCTTCAATATCTGTCCTTCCAATGAGCAGTCAGGGTTGATTTCCTTTAGGATGGACTGATTTGACCTCCTTGCAGTCCAGGGGACTCGTAAGAGTCTTCTCCAGCACCACAGTTCGAAAGCATCAATTCTTCGGCGCTCAGCCTTCCTTATAGTCCAGCTCTCACAGCTATACGTTACTACTGGGAAAACCATAGTTTTGATTAGACGGACCTTTGTCGGGAAGGTGATGTCTCTGCTTCTTACTATGCTGCCTAGGTTTGCCATAGCTTTCCTCCCAAGGAGCAAGTGTCTTTTAATTTCATGGCTACAGTCACCGTCTGCAGTGATCTTGGAGCCCAAGAAAATAAAATCTGTCACTGTTTCCATTTCTTCCCCTTCTATATGCCAGGAAATGATGGGGCCAGATGCCATGATCTTAGTTTTTTTAATGTTGAGTTTCAAACCAGCTTTTGCACTCTCCTCTTTCACCCTCAACAAGAGGCTTTTTAGATCCTCTTCGCTTTCTGCTATTAGGGTGGTATCATCTGCATATTGGAGGTTGTTGATAATTCTCCCGGCAATCTTAATTCCGACCTGTGATTCATCCAACCCAGCGTTTCTCATGATGTACTCTGCATATATATTAAATAAGCAGGGTGACAATATGCAGCCTTGTCGTACTCCTTTCCCAATTTGGAACCAATCAGTTGTTCCATGTCCGGTTCTTACTGTTGCTTCTTGACCCTCATACAGGTTTCTCAGGAGACAGGTAAGGTGGTCTGGTACTCCCATCACTTTAAGAATTTGCCAGCGTTTGTTGTGATCCACACAATCAAAGGCTTTCGCGTAGTCAATGAAGCAGAAATAGACATTTTTCTGGAATTCTCTTGCTTTCTCCATGATCCAGCAAATGTTGGCAATTTGATCTCTAGTTCCTTTGCCTCTTCGAAACCTAACTTGTACTTCTGGTAGTTCTTGGTTCGCATACTTCTGAAGCCTAGCTTGTAGGATTTTGAGCATCACCTCCTGGCATGTGAAATGAGCACAATTGTGCAGTAGTTTGAACACTCTTTGGTGTTGCATACAGTTTACCTACTACTGATAGTAGGCTGATGGGCCGATAGAAGGATAATTTCTATCTCCTTTTTTGTAAATAGGAATAATAGCCTGAGACCAATTATTGGGCAATTGAGCAATCCTATTAATTTGTGTAAACAGGGCTGCTAATAAAGGGGCCCACCATATGACATTAACTTTCAAAAGTTCAGGCATAACTAGATCTGGTCCTGGAGCCTTTTCAGATTTTATTTGAGAAATTAATACCTTTATTTCATCTTGAGTCACAGGAGCCCAGTCTGAGAATTCAGAGATGTCTAAAGAGGAAAAAAGAAAATCCATTGAAACCTACTTTCTGGGTTCCCTAAAAACCATGGAGAAATATGATTCCCAAACCTGGGCAGGATTTGTACATGCTATTGAACCTGACAGATTGCCTAATGCACCTGTAACTATTGACCAAAAGCATTTAGTATCCTTTTCCAAAGAAGAATGTATTAGAATAGTCCATTGCCTTTGCACAGCTTCTTTCTTCTTCCAGACTATCAAAGATTTATAATGCCTTTTAAGATGGTAATATAACTGAGGTAATGCTCTACAATTATCTGTTCTATATTGGCAATGTACTGTCCTTAACTGTTTTTTAGCTTCAAAACATTCCTTGTCAAACCATGTTGACATACCCTTATACTTCAAGTTCCTAAATTTTATCTGAGTCGCTCTCAGTGTCATATCCAAACCAGAAAGCAACTGAGTATAATTATCCAAAGCGGTTCGCACATCTTGAGCTGCAGTAATAACATTTTTGAGCCTCATACCCTCTGAGGAATTTAAAAAGGCAGTGATCTTAGCATTCAGACATTCAGACCAAAAAAGTCTCCTGTGCCTAAGTACCAAGTCTGAATCAGCTAACTGGTAATTTACCTGTACTTCAGTTCTAAAAAAGGCTAAGAGAGTAAGGGAAAGAGTCAAATGATTGCTTTCCAGTCTGTCAGCCACAGAGAAACTGTTAATAAGGGCAAAAAGTGACTCAGAGACTATTACATATTCAACTGCACTACTTCCCTTCCCCAAAATATATGTATATTTACCACATTTCTCAAAAAGGGGATCCCCGTTAAGAATTCTAAGAGCAAGTTGGCCAGTCATCTGAACTAAAAATATACCAGCAAAGTTAACCCTAGAATCCTTGGAGCACCTATCATTGTTAAATATATAATCCTCATGTTCAATCAAACCCCAAAACCAAGATGAGAACAAGATATCGTTATTAGGTCCAATGCATGCATTAAAGTCCCCCATCACAACTGCATGAGCTGAGGGAAATTGTGACTCTAATCTACTATATAGTTTCCTAATTTCTCCCATTCTTGTTTAATTCGATAAATTATAGAAATAGGAGGAATATACACATTAACAAATAGCAAACTCAATGATCCAAAATTAATTAGACAGGCTTCTGCAATGTTACCGCAATGCGAGAGACATTTGATAGTAACCTGAATGGAAGTAGAGATCGGAATGGCTAACCCTGTCCTTGGTCTTCCTCTTTCAATTGGAGCAACAGCTGTTAAGTTGTTAATAAAGTAACCATTAAGGTCTAACTTTGCAGTACACCATGTTTCTTGAAGGAGAATAATATCGAACTTCCCAATAAAATCAACTGCATCAACATCAGTGGATTTAGAATTCCAGCCAGCTATGTTCCATGAAAGAATTTTAAGCTGAAAATTACTTAGAGATGCCAATTGTAAGTTATCAAGGGCCAAAGAATCAGCATAGGGTCTAGACAATTTAGAATCCCTACTCTGCTCTCCTTGATTCTTAGGTTATCAATCAGCTGTATGGATCTGGTCTAATTCTCCTCCTTTATCAACTAACACTGCCCCATTTCTCATAAGTGATTGTCTAATTACGCTAGCTTTGACTGTTGGTTGTCTTATTGATGTGCTCACCCAGTTCATTTGGTTCTAAAAGCCTTCTTTGCAGCCACTCCCTATCCATCATTGGATGAGCTACAATAGGGGTGGGAATGTGTTCTCTCACAAGGGGGTCATTTCTAATTCATAGAATCATAGAATAGTAGGGTTGGAAGGGGCCTACAAGACCATCGAGTTCAACCCCCTACTCAGTGCAGGAATCCAAGTCAGAGCATCCCTGACAGATAGCTGTCCAGCCTCATCTAGAATGCCTCCAGTGTGGGAGAGCACACCAACTCTCTAGGGAATTGGTTCCATTGTCGTATTGCTCTAACAGTCAAGAAGTTTTTCCTGATGTTCAGCCGGAATCTGGCTTCCTGTAACTTGAGCCCATTATTTCATGTCCTGCATTCTGGGATGATCGAGAAGAGATCCTGGCCTTCCTCTCTGTGACAACCTTTCAAGTACTTGAAGAGCGCTATCCTATCTCCCCTCAGTCTTCTCTTCTCAAGACTAAACATGCCCAGTTCTTTCTCTTCATAGCGCTTTGTTTCCAGTCCACTGACCATGTTTGTGGCCCTCCTCTGAACCCTTTCCAGTTTGTCTGCATCCTTCTTAAAGTGTGACGCGCAGAAGTGGACACAGTATTCCAGATGAGGCCTAACCAGTGCTGAGTAGAGGGGGACTAGCACTTCCTGGGATTTGGAAGCTATGCTTCTATTAATGTAGCCCAAAATAGCATTTGCCTTTTTTGCAGCCACATCACATTGACCATATGCCTATCGATCTCAAGCTGCAATCCTGCCCCTTCAGCCTGTACTTCGCTTTTGCCAGGGGGCTCATAGACCCTGTTTTGGGAGAAGACTGAGCCAAAGTAGGAATTGAGCACTTCTGCCTTTTCCTTGTCATCTGTTATCATTTTGCCATCCTTATTTAATAGTTGAACCACCATTTCTTTCCTGTCTTTTACTATGCACGTAGCTGAAGAAAATCTTTTTGTTGCTTTTAGCATCCCTCGCTAATCTCGGCTCGTTCTCAGCTTTAGCCTTCCTGACGCCATCTGCAATTCTGTGCTACCTGCCTGTACTCTTCCTTTGTAGCTTGGCCTTCCTTCCACTTCCTATATGTGTCCTTTTTTGTTTCCAGGTCATCTCTAAGCTTTTTGTGAAGCCACATTGGCTTCTTCTGCTGTCTTCCACCTTTTTTTCTTGTTGGAATTGTTTGTAATTGTGCCTTGAGAATTTCCTTTTTTAAAAGCTCCCACCCATCTTGGACACCTTTTCTTGTTAGAGTCGCTTGCCATGGGACCTTACTGATCATTGTTCTGAGTTTATTAAAATCAGCTTTCCTGAAATCCAGGGTACGGGTTTGGCCACATTCAACTTTTGTTTCGAAATGAAATAAATAAATGAATAAATAAATAAATTTCCTTTAGAACCATTTAGAAATTTCCTTTAGAACTCAAGTATAACATGGTAGCTTTCCTCAGAGTTCCTGTAACTGCTACTTCACCCACTAAGTCATCTCTGTTGGTTAGGATCAAGTCAAGGATAGCCAATCCTCTAGTTCCTTCCTCTACTTTCTGTAGGAGGAAGTTATCGTTCACACAAGTCAGGAATTTCCTGGAGGGGCCATGTTTTGCAGAATTTGTCTCCCAAAATATCGGGGAAATTGAAGTCCCCCATTACTACTACATCATGCTTCCTTGAAACATTGGCTATTTGCTTTTCAAAAGTTTCATCCTCGTCTTCTCCTTGATTGGGTGGCCGGTAGTAGACTCTGACCACCAGGTTCCTTTTATTCTTTGCTCCATTTATTTTGATCCAGATGCTCTCGATGGGGCTACCAAGCTCATCCTCCTATATTTCTGTAGAGAGATATGTATTTTTCACATATAGTGCAACCCCACCTCCCTTTCTGTTCCTCCTGTTCTTCTTGAATAAGTTATATCCTTCAATTGCTGTATTCCAGTCATGAGAGTCATCCCACCAAGTCTCAGTTATACCTATCAAGTCATAATTTCCCTCCTGTATTAAGAGTTCAAGTTCGTTCTGTTTGTTTCCCATACATATATACGATGTATATAGACATCGAAGACCATGTGCTTCATGGTCTAGCTTTCTTCCTTCATGTTTCTGAAGACTGTTATTGGGCGCTATTAGAGCTGTTCTCTCCATTGTGGTGCATGAGCCTTTGTCCATTGTTACCCCCAACTTTACATCTCTCTTCCCCGTAGGATTCAGTTTAAAGCCCTCCTGATGAAGTTCTTCATGCTGTGGCCAAACACATTCTTCCCAGCCTTTGTGAGGTGCAATCTGTCCCTTGCGAACAGTCCATCTTCCAGGAAGTATAGCCCGTGGTCCCAGAATCCAAATCTCTCATGCCGGCACCACCTTTGTAGCCATTCACCTGGAGTATTTTTCTCTCCCTTTCTCTCCCTCTTCTAACTACTGGAACGATGGATGAGAAAACTATCTGGGCCCCAAAGTTCTCAAGTTTCCTTCCCAAAGCTTCAAAGTATGATGTGATGTCTTCATATCTCCACTTGGCTGTATCATTTGTTCCCACATGGATGAGAAGAAAGGGATACCTGTCAGTGGGCTTTATGAGTGCAGGCAACCCTTCAGTCACATCTCTAATCCGTCCTCCCAGGAGTCAGCATACCTTGCGGGTAAATGGGTCTTGGCGACATTCTTGGGTTTTGATCCCATGCAGCAAGGAGTCTCCCACTACTACTACTCTTCTCTTCTTGTAGCTGTAGGCCTTGGTTTCATTGCCTCTGCTTGGCTGACCTTCAGCATCTTGCTTGCTCTCATGCAGGTCCCCTGTAATTCTTCCTCTGCAGGCTGTCCTCCATTCTCATCCTCAAGTACCTGGAAACGGTTCCCTAGTTCCACTGCCTCCACTGGTGCCATGTGTCTTCTAGTTCTTCTGCTCCTGTCACCCTTTTCCAAGGAGTATCCTCTACTTCATTTTCCCTCACCTCAGCAATTTTCTCTTCCACCTCAGCTTGCTGTTGCTGTTGTAGCTTTTGTTCTTCACTTTGCTGCTGTAGTTCCATCATTCTGTCCAAGAACTCTTTGTGTTCTCTTATCCCCTGGAGGGTTGACACTTGCTGCTCCAGTCCTCTTACTTTTTCTTCCAGCAGCATGATCAACTTGTAGTTGTTGCACATGTAGGCCATCTTGTTCTCAGGCAAGAAAACAAACATGGCACACACCTTGCTGGTCACCACTACTGGAGAGTCTTGTCCTTCCATAGCCTCTTTTCCCTTTTTGTGTCTAGCTTCCTGGTTGTTCTAGAGTAGCCTGTGCCTGGTCCTCTGTTCACTGAAGGTTAAAAACAGAGTCCCACTGGTATGGAAGTGTGTGTAATAAGACATATATATATATATATATATATATATATATATAGTTAGGGGCCTCCCCCTTGACTTCCCCTGGTCAACTCCTGTTTGCTCCCCCTGTTTGCTCGCTCTGATGGCTTGCTCTCTGGGAGCTTGCTTTCTTCTATAGTCCCTAGACCAGCTGGAGCAGCTTCTTCTGCTCTGCTGTACTCTGCTTAGCTGGGAGGCGGGAAACAGACTGAAGCTTGTCCCACCCCATTCCATGCTGTTTTAGTCAAGTCATCAATGTTATAATTATTCCTTTGCTCTAACCTCATTTGTTCAGTCTTTCTATCGGCCATGGTTGTTAGATATGGGACCAAGCCTAGCCTGATTTTTATATATCCAGTATCACAGCATAGGTGAGCTCTACATCCACCAATGTGATCTGTGATTGGATGGTGGTTTGGGAGAGATTCCAATATAAAACTCATGAGGATCTGTGCCTCAGATCTTTCCTCTTGGTTGAAAGTGGCGCTGGGAAGTGCCATATCTGTGCTTTTTGTTGTTCAATCCATGGAGACAGATGTGATTTCTAATTTCATGGTGGTTTGGGGTAAATCCCAGGTAGAAATCATGAAAATGCAAGAGAATAATTTTTTTAAATCCAGATGTTACATTTATCAATTCACATACAGTGAATTCTACGGATCCATGTTAGTCTTGGAGATATTTTGTGGTCCTTGTCTCTTTCTGAACTTTTATATATCATAGCCATTTTGTGATGTGACACCCCCTAAATGGTGGCCATTTTGCGACTGATGCCCACTGCACTTTGTTGGAATTCCACATGTGCCCACAGGCCCACAAAGGTTGGGACATCTGTCCTAGAGACATCATTGTCACTTAAGGCTCAGGTTGCCTCAATGGCATGAAGTGTCTTCTGCTGTAAGGCCTCAGGCCTGAACCAAGCTATTAGTAGTTTTAGAGGGGTTTAGATGATCCATAATGATCTCTGACTTTGGTTCAGTTGGCTGCAGTTTTCCCTAACAGGCCTCTTGATATACCAGGATGAGTCAAAGGTCGATAGTGCAGCCTCGGCACATTCCATACTAACAAGCTGCAGTGTCTTATCACTGAATGTACCTGGGAAGTGAAGCTTGTTTGCCTTAAAGCTGCAGGTGTCTGTGCTGGGAAAGGTCTGATTGTTTTCCTTCTGACGAAGTACTGTTAGCCTATGCTGGGAAAGTTGCAGATGAATGCTAAATAATGCTTGTTGCTGTCATGCTGCCTTACTGCTAAAATGTATGGTATAAAACCCATTTTACCCCATGGCTCCAGGTTCAGAGAAGCTGTCTGATCCAACCATTGGGTATGCCTGTGAGCTGTAAGTACTCAATAAAGGCTCCTTGTAAGCAAACTTGGATCTGGCTTGTCGCTATCTTGGCACCTCTAAATTAATAAGAGGCCTACTGCAGGGGCAATACACCTACTAGCTTTGGCTGGTGGCTTAACTATGCACCTACCTGGACAGGGATAACCTGGCTGTAGTAACCTTCAAGTTAGATTACTGCAGTGTCTTCTACATGGGGCTACCATTGAAGATGGTTCAGAAGCTGCAGGTTGTGCAAAATGCAGCAGCCAGAGTGATAACGGTGACCAGAAAGTGTGACCATGTAACACCAATTCTGTCCTGATCGCACTGGCTGCCTGTATGTTTTTGAGCCCAATTCAAGCTATTGCTCTTGATCTATAAAGCCTTACATGGCTCAGGACCACAATACTTGATAAAGAGCCTCTCCCAATACGAATCTACCTGTACCCTATGGTGTACATCTGAGGGAACTTCAGAGGGTGGCAACAAGGGAGAGGGCCTTTTATAAAACAGTCTCCCCAGTGAGGTCCACCTGGCACCTACATTGTCATCTTTTCGGCACCAGATAAAGACTGTATTCCCAGGCATTTGATAGAATGTGATGGGGCATTTTAGTTACTCGATAGTTTTATTACTAATTGTTTTTAACTTGTTTTTAAACTGTTTTAAATTTCTGAATCGTTAAAGGTTTTGTATTGTATTTTATCATGCTGTGAACCTCCCAGAGAGCTTTAGCTATTAGATGGTATAGAAATGTAATAAATTAACTTAATTAAATTGGATTAAAATATTGTCTGTGTTTAATCCAATGCCTAGAAACCAATGGCTTGCTCAGACAGAGCAAAGCAACCCTGTTCTCCTGAGGGAATTCTTAAGGCATCTGAGAACTTAGGGGGCGAAAGCTATGGAAGATTTACTCTGGTTCTACTGCACCTCACAGGCGATCATGGCAGATGACATTACCCCCACTCCACATCAAGTGTGTTTTTTTCTTCCCCAAAAGCCGCTTTTTTGTAAAGCCATTTTGCGCTAGATGTTCTCATTGCAGCAGCTTCAGTGCGGTTTGGGAGTCTGTGTGACCTCAACTGACTTTGGTGCAGGTTGGGAGGGAGCAGTGCTGATAGGCAGAAGGGAAAATTGTGTCATGAAAGGGTGGACACAAGGAGAGGTTTTGGCTAAGCATGCGTACTCAGAAGTAACTCGTTGTCTTCCCTTGAACTTCACTGACCACGGGAGCAGGGAGAGGGGCAGGGAGCAAGCTTCCGCTCATTTGCTGCCCTGCACCTATGCAATTGATTATGTTCAGTTCTATTTGCGGGACTCTTCCCACCCAACCCCCAACTAATGCAGTTTCATGTGCTGTTTGCCCCATGAACATGGTATTTTTTAAAATCTATACACCGCATTACTAATGGCATGTGCCTCTGGAGAAGCAAATGTGAATTTATGAAAATCTGGATTTAAACAGAATCGCCTCAGAAACCATCTCCGTGTAGATGGGCCCCCAGAATTTATCCAGGGCCCTAGAGTAAATCCGCATCTAGCAGCTATAGTTCTCCCTCTTTGTTACTCTAGAGTAGGTGTGGGGCCCGCTATCCTGCTATCCCCTGGCATGGGGGATGGGGGGCTTTTAGGATTCAAATGGAGGGGGGTGGTTGGATTGCCTCTAGAGTAAAAATGAAAAAAGGTGTAGCTGCTAGATATCAATTTAAAATAATGTTGGTTTTGTCTCCAACCAAGCTCTGGGGAAGCTTCCTAACCCAGTCAGACTGAAGCAAGATGCTTTTATTATAGGTTCTTCTAGCAATCCCTCTACCCTATGTTTCCTTTACCTCTTTAGCGTATGGTATGACTTTTCAGACAAAAAAAGATTTCTTCCCACATGTCTCAGTGTTCAATGCAGATTTGAGTATTTGCACTGAACAGACTGAGACAGCATTTTTGCCTCTGATAAACAGGTTTAGCAGGTTTTTGTATTGTTTGTATTGGCATAAACCCATGTACTTTGCTGTTTTCCTCTGCGGGGCATTTAGTAGCCTCAGAAACGGTGCAAGGTATAAAATACCTAGTCCCCTAATTAAACTTTTGATTGAAAACAATACAACTGTCTGTCTATTTTGATCCCTTGAGGTTCCTTTTAATCTGTGTTATGCCAAAACACAGGGAAGTCTGGTGGGTGGGGATGGTATTTGAATGGAAGGGTTGGGAGGACTGATCTAAAGCCTAGACCCAGGTAAATTGTGTATCTGCATGGGGCCTGAGTAGATTTCCCCCACAGGGGTGATTTGGTCAGTGAGGAAGTTTAATCCTTGTGATGTAAACTGCTGAGTATTACTATAGCTAAAACAAACAGAAACATGATATCCTTTCAACAGTCGCTGAGGAGAAAAGATGGACTCTTCTTTTCTTTTTTATATGGCTATGATAAAACCCAAGGCATTGTACCTATTTACACCTTTATATTAGTTAAAATTAAAAACATTTTTCCTTTTAAAAGAACAACCACAGAGCTCTAGAAACATATTCTTAATTTTCAAACCTCTGTGACTACAGTGTCAACTTGATGCATTGGGTTTTAGCTGTGTAAATCCTTTTAATGCTAGTGAGAGCTGTAAGGCTTTAGCCTTGCACACTATTTCAAGATAATATTCCTTCACCTTTTGTTTTTTAAGCCCTTTTATTGATTTTACCTATTTTCTCCTTTTGCTTTTTTAAAAATGAAAATGCAGACTAAATGCTTCTGTCAAACAGTAAGAAAGCCTGAGTTTGAAGTAATTCTCTCTCTGCCTTATTGTTAGATGGTCCTCTGCCAAATGAGGCCTTCCAATAGTTAATAGAGTAATAATAATGAAAAGCCTCTGCCTTGCAATTGTTTTGTTGACTATAAATGTAGCACAGTTGTTATAACCTGATTGTACCAGAAGTGACAAGTTATTTTTGATGGTTGTTTACTTTTGATTGATTTATCTATTTGCAGCTGAATCTTCCTTCCCCTCTCAGAAAAGTTGCATTTGACTTGGCCAAATGTATCTACAGATCTGACATTTTAAGGAAAAATCCCAGATAGACAGATATTTGTCTAGATGGAATTTTTATGATTTTGTGTGTGTGTGGGAGCTTGAAGCATAATGCAAATGACCTAAGCCAGACAGACTTCAGGTTGCTTGTGCATTTCAATTGAATGTTTAGTTGTACAGGGAATCAATCTATTCTGTCTCAGTGGGCGACAACCAAGCTGTACTTGAGTTCTTTAGGTTTGTAATAAAAACAAAAATAAATGCAAAAATCTGTTTTGTGCTGTCATGCCACTAGAAAATATCTTTTTGCTTTCATTCTTCTCTTGCTCCATGCCCTGTTAGGCAATTTTCATTACTATCTACTAAATCTATAATGAAGACTAGGCTCAGGGCTAGGTACTGTGAGAGACATAGGGCTGTTGCCACTTCATGTTTTTTCCTCCCTCTTCCTGGTAACATCTAGTGTAACCTATGTGATGTAGTTTCATTCGATGTGTGGTTCCCAGTTGAAACCTCATGTCATTGGCTTTCACCAACAAGGCAGAGGAAGGCACAGCGGTGTGCCATCACTTGTGCTATGTCAGCTGTTACCAAGAAGATGGCTGGCAGCTCCGTGTCTCTGGTCACGTCTGGCAGCTCTGTGCTGCTTGTAATATCAGGTTCTTGTCATTGTCTAGTAATCATGTTTGTGTATGTTAATGCTGGAGACAATTTTAATTCATGATTGGTGAGCTGGAATAGTGCAGTGGCTGTGTTGAACAGTACAAGTGACCCAAGCAGTTTCTTGGGGCAGCAGTATTCTCAGGAGTGTCAATGAAGCGGCAAGTAATTCAAGGGATGTATGCCCTAAGCCATGTCCTGTGGTGCCCTACTTGGGATGCACAGTACAGCTCCTAGCGAGTGATAATGGTATGGAATGGAATGTGAGCCTGATAAATCCCCAGACCAATTCTTGCCTTGACTATGAACTTGGTAGCTGTCCTTAAGCAATACGCACTCTCAATCAGCCCCAGCCCCCGCCCCACCTCCCATTTGTAAGGTGAGGGAAACAACAGAAGCCTAAAGATTGCCAAGGCAATTGCTTTGACCATTTTAAAGCACAGTATTATTATTTAGTCTTCTGCAAGGTGAAATTTGAATTGGGGACCTCCCAATATTTAGTCATTCCACTGCACTAGTTTTTTAGCCATCTGACAAAGGAATTTGTAAAACAGATTTTGTTAAATGCTCTGGGAAGCTTGAAAATAATAAATTCTAATCCAATACATTCTTGTTGTTTTGCCTGTTGTTTGATATGTCTGTGCAGATCTTCCTGGTTTTCAACTTACCTTTGTAAATTTAGTCAAGAACAGAACAGAGTCATATTTAGAAAAGATGGTTATGTTAATGTGACAGCAATCACAGGTTCAGCTATTGGAAATAGACCATTAATGTCCCTCTGCAGAATTAACATTTATAACCTTATGTCAGTAGCTCACTATTACCCTAATATCTGATTTTGGATTCTGTCCAGTCCCATTAGTTATCCCCGTGTTGATTGCTCTGTTACTGGTGAACGTTAATTGCCTCCAAATCTCTTTGGAGTTCAAACGCTTGGGAATAAAAACACTGCTTAGCCAAGCTGCCACTATTACTGGCAGACAATAAATATGTTTAGGAAAAGATATTTGAGTGAAATTTCTCAGACAAGCAATAGAAACAGTAAATCTTGCATTTCTTTGTGTCCGTCATACCTTACAGCCTAGTAGAGGAGAAAGTCATATTTACACTTAATATCTACATGCATGGTACTATTAGTTAATATATAAAACTAGGGTACTTTAGAAGCCAACAACTTCTCCTCTGAGTGGTGCCATTTTTAAGATGAACTAAAGGTTATTGGGCTGGTTGAATACAGAGATATATTTACATTTTTAAAAAAAAATCTCAAAGGCTTTTGGATGGTTTACAGTATGACAGACACAATCCACCTTCTTCTAGTCTGTGTGCCAATGAAGGCTCCCATCCAAATCCCAATGTTCCTCTATCCTTTTATATCTCACCCACTCTCATTCTTCTATCCCCAGTGGAGGCTGGTGGCTCCGAATGTGGTGGGGCTGTGAATCCATTCTGGATTTCAGTCAGAACCAGCCAGAACTCTAAAGGAGCTATCTAAGGTGCTGAACCCTATCCTCAAATTAGGTTCAGCAACACTTTAGAGTTCTGGCAGGTTCTGACTGAAACCCAGAATGAAATCACAGCCCCACTGAAATTGGAGCCACCAGCCTCCACTGTCTATCCCTATATTTATTTCAATAACATATTAAAATACTTAACTTTAAAATACACTTGATTTGTCATTGCAAACTTTCATAAAATACATTATTTTTAAAACAAAAGCATTCAAACAGTCTTCTCTCTTGCTTTTACTTGTATAAAACTAATTAACCTTGCATGGAAGCATACATGTACACTTCATCAAACTCTTTTTCAAGTTTGAGACTTTGGTTGTCTGCAGTATCTAACAATATATAATCCCAGCAGCTGTAATCATACCAGAAGTTAGTTCTTTATCCCTTGGATACACTCTATCTTTAGTGCATATTAAAAGGCATAGAAATGGATCAAGCGGTATATTATATACTAAGATTTGTTCCATTACAATTTTTATCCCCCTCCCCCAGCCATATTTCTTTGCAAAATAACATGCCCACCATAATGGGAAGAGTCACCCTTCTACTTATGACATTTCAAGCAATTTGGACTGTAATTTCTGTTTATTTTATTTAAATATTCCACCTGGACAACATCTAGATAAATTAGATAAATTATCTCTAATACCCATATTTAAGGAAAAACAATATCCAATTCTTCATGGATTCTTGCAGATTATTCTCCAGTATCTTGAGCCCACTTTGTCATATGTTATTGTTCAAATTCATATTTCAACAACATTTTAGAATTTTGTTTTCAGCATATATTTTTTCTTATTATGAAAAATCAGTTTTGCAAAAAACATTGCAGTTCTTATGGGTGACTATTTCTTTAAAACACAAGTCAGTCCTAACTTAAGCATATTCAAATCAAGGTGGATATATACCATACATTTAGGAAGTAATCCCATGGCCCGTAAGTTGAGTCTGTGGAGCCATAGAATAATTCAGATTCTTGTATCCAAGGTTGGAGACAGTATTCTAACCACGGATCTACAAATCCACACTCCCCTCCCCCTCCCCTTCACAGCCAGTGCAGAGAGAACTGTGCTGGTTGCCTCTCTGAGGTCACAAAAGTGACCTTGGTGAGGTGGTAAAGGCGGCACGCCAGTGGGCAAGGAGGGGAGGGGACTGGGGAAGCTGTGGTACAATGTATCCCCAGGCCTCCTCAGACTCTTTCCCTCCCGCTCCGATGAGCTTCAGGTAGATGGGCAAAAAAGCCCATCCAGCCAAAATGCAAAGTGGGAGGCGAATGGAGATTAAGATTGTCTCCGCCGCTCCTCCCACACTGCATTGGATGCCTGTAAGCCTCTGAGTTTGGAGGCTTACGGGCATCACCATAGGATTGCACCCTTAATTTCAATACATGCTAATTTTCTACTATATCTATTGAATTCCAATATCTGTTAATGTTGCAATCCTATGCATGCCTACTTCTAAGTAAACTTTATACAGCTTATGCCCAGGTAAATGTGTATAGAATTACAGCCTAAATCATGATATCTATCAGTATGAATGTCTGTGTCTTCTGTTGATGTCAGTGGTGATTTTGGGTGATGTTGGCTGCAATCCTAGACACACTGATCTTGGACTCAATCCTTTTGAACACAGTGGGACCTATTTCCAAGTAAACGTGTATTAGCTTGCACTGTTAAAAATAATTTCATACTTGTGTGATATTTTTAAAAGGCTAGGAAACCCATGATTTTCTGTTCCATTTTGCACATGTGAGTACATGGATTGTTAACCAATGCCACAATTCAATTGTTGTTGCTGTTATATAATGCTCACATATTTTAATATTAGGAATAATATATTTTAATAGTAGGGAACAAGAGATCTCATTCCTTACTGTTTTATTTATTTATTTTACAGTCAAATCAAGAGAATCCCCATCGATTTACTTTAGAACTATTATAAATCCATAAATCAAATGGTTGTAAAAATTCAAACAAATATGGCTATTCAATATTATCAAAAGCTTTTCACCATTGAGAACATTTTTAAATTCATGTATTTATTACATTTTCTCCTGTCTTTCCTCCACTGAGTTCAAAGCAGCATGCATGGTGTCTTCTCTCCTTTTATCCTCAGAAAAACTCTGTTAGAGAGAGATCCTGTCTAAGAGAGAAGAGAGTGGCTATCCCACGGTCACCCAGTGAGCTTCAGGGGGGCTGAGTGGACATTTGAATCCAGGTCTGCCCAGTTTAAGCCCAACACTGTAATCACTATAGCACACTGCCTCGTAGTCTTTTTTCTAGACTTATTCAGAAAGTCTATTGTTTGCAAAAATCCTTTGACTATTATCTTACATTTTGATTCCATATGTATCCACTGTGGTCCTAATATATATATTTATATGATACATTATTAAAATTATTTCTAGTATAGAGGTGAAAATCTTGTAATCTGTATCGACAAATAATATTGCTCTGTAAGATGTTACAAAAGAAGGATCTTTCCAATCTTTGTGAATAACTACAATATTGGCAATCTTCAATGTCTTGGGTAGCTCATTTCTTACTAAAATATTGCTTATTGTGCTTTTTGAAGGCTACACCAATACATTAATGAATTTTATCAGCAGCTACGGTTCATGGGCTGGGGATATTATTTTTGTTAATAATGACATAATAATATAATATTTCATAAATTCCCTCTAAATAAATTCAACTTGGATTCCTCTAAATAAATGAATTCTACTTGTTTCTGGCAAACCATGCTAACTCTTTAGACCCCTTCACACAGTTACTGGAGAATGGGGCTGTACTGCTGGCTTCACCACTAAAGTAGCACAACTTCCTTGCCCTGCCACCTGTCCGTGTATTGAGTGCAGACATCTACAAGGGGAAAGCCTACACTCTGCAAGCTGAAACTCTGTGTGGTCAGGGCCCCAGCTTCCAGGGAAGCCTATACGCATAGAAGTCTGTATGTAGCTTTCGCCCCAGTAAATGTCCGCACTTGCTGTATTGATGTAGAGGAATGGGGAGAAGAAGCCCCATTCTTCTCCCATTGGGGGTGGAGACAGTGGCATGGTTCTGCTGCTTAGTAATCACATGAAAGGAGTTTTTGTATTGGTGGCATCTGTTTCTTTGTTTGCTGATCCTTAATTGATACAATAAGAATTCATCAGATTCATTTCTCTCTCTCTTTTTAATAGTGTTTTCTGTTTTAAAAAAATTAATTTTAATCAGTGGTTTCTTGCAACTACATAATGTTTTTATTAATCTGAGGAGAACAAGTATCTTTATGGCTTTTTTCTAACTTCACTATTTCTTTGAACAAGTATAATCTATCTATCTATTTCTTTCTTTCTTTCTTTCTTTCTTAAAAATACGATGTGATTCCAGTTAGTTGCCCTCTTGTTAGAATCTCAAACCACAGCAGATACTATTTCTTCAGTATAACCACATAAGAAGAATGATTCTTTTTCATACTTACTTTTTCTATTGTGGTCTAAAATAATATATTCATTTAATTGCCAGTGATTTAACTTTGATTTAAACTCAGAAATAAGTTCAAGCAAAATTGCACTGTGGTCAGCATATACAGCTGCATCAGTGTTAACTAGCTTTGCCTTGCTCATTTTACTTTGAGTCAATCGAAGCATATCTATTCTTGTATAAGCATCATATGAAATGGAATAAGAAGTACAGTATTTTGTTGTTGGATTTAACAACCTCCAGGTTATCAGTTAATTCCAAGCATTCATACTTTCAACATTTTTGGCAAGGTGAACACATCTCTATTATTTTCTTAGACCTATCTGTCATAGTGTCTAGCAACCCATTGATATCTCCTCCTATCTTTGGCAAAGTCAGTAAGAATGTTGAGTGTTTCTGATCAATCTTCTTCTGTCCTTCACTAGGAACATAAACTCTTTGCCTCTCTGTCCATGGAGAAAGGTGTCAGATGACAGCAAGGGATAAGGCTTTGGGGAACTGGGTGGGGCTTTCGGGGGGGGATGGGCTCATTCCCTGACATGATCTGGCCTCTGCGGGTGTTCCAGGACACAATTTGCCCCCCAGGGCTGGAACAGTTCCCCACCCTTACCATAGGAGAACTAGGAAGGCAGGAAGCTGTAGAGGCAAGATGGCTTAGGGCCGGGTAGATGAGTAGCCAATGGGACAAAGAAGGCCAGAGGAAGATGGGGAAAATCTCAAGAAGGGCTCAAGGTCAGAAGAAGGGAGTGTGTTACACAGATGCCAGGTGGCTTGGGTGACATGGGGAATGAATCCTGAGGAATTAAGGAGGAAGTAGAGAAAAAGTGAGGTAGTAAAGGGAATGGAGGGACAAAGCTCTTGAAGAGCCTAAGGACAGGAGTTTGCTATATATTGTAGATTAGATTTCTGGCTCCAAAGACAAAATTCTGTTATGCAAGTGGAATCAAAGGGCAGAGCTCATTAGCAAAAATAGTGTGCTCATCTAAAGCATACAGCTATCCCATGAGTTACAAGTCCCCTGCCACAAAGAAATTATATAAGATATGTACATTTTATTAGGCTAACTAAGATCAACCTGACAGAATCCCAACTTTGTGTCACAACCACAAAAGCAAGAACTAAAAGTGCATAACTCAAGTAAGTGATCCGGTGACTACATACGATCATATGTGCAAGACATATATGCAGCATTCTTAAAACATTGTTTTATTCACTTTTTAACATTTTCAGTGTAAAGAATAACTAGAGAAAAAGGAATATGAATAAAGATCATGCAAACCTTATATGATCAAATTACTATTCTTTTGTTTGGTAGAAGTACATCCTCCATTTAACAATAAAAACTCACTGCAATCTCAATGCTGCAGCATATTATTGAGACGTTTAGCATTTAGAAGATATTCTAGAAAAATACCACCCATTTTACAGATGGGAAACACTGGGAGTCTCTAGTCTGAAGGGCAACCAGTGAACCCATGGAGAAAACTTAAAATTCATGATCTAACTTAACTATCACAATATGCATCATTTCAAGAAATGAAATATCTAAAGGTACTGAACATTTGGAAAACATTTACCTATTGTGTGTTTGTGTGTGTGTACACTCATACATACACGATCACAAAGAAACACGCTCAGACATATACCTATACCTATTTTCTCACATACAGATAGTAACATACTTATGCACATGCACACAGGGAGCCCCTCCTCCCAGGGAGCCGGTTATTGCTGCCTGCTGCTCTTCCATCTGTTTATGGTTGCAGAATTTGAGTGGATTGTGTGGAAGTTGGGAAGGCTTGGGCAGGTGAGGGACATATTGGCCAACATGGGCTGGTGGTGGTGGTACTGGTGTGAGTGAAGAGGGGGAACTAACCCATCCAGTGGAGTCCAGCACAGCTTCCTGGTGTCTGGTGACATTGGCTGCCATTGCCAAATATCAAGCAAGCATGTGAGGCTTTTGCAATGTGGAGATGGGTAGAAGTATCAAATGTGATCAGACTGGTACTTGATAGCTGAGGCTGAGGGGCCACAAAAGCAGGACAGAAATTATAGGGGACACTTATTTTTGGATGCAAACCAATGAGGATTGCTGAATTTTGCATCCTGATTCAAAACACCCAACACATAGTAGTATAGTAGGGTTGGAAGGGGCCTACAAGGCCATCGAGTCCAACCCCCTGCTCAATGCAGGAATCCAAGTCAGAGCATCCCTGACAAATGGCTGTCCAGCCTCGTCTTGAAGGCCTCCAGTGTGGGAGAGCCCACCACCTCCCCAGGTAATTGTCGTATTACTCTTACAGTCAGGAAGTTTTTCCTGATGTTCAGCCGGAATCTGGCTTCCTGTAACTTGAGCCCATTATTCCGTGTCCTGCACTCTGGGATGATCGAAAAGAGATCCTGGCCTTCTTCTCTGTGACAACCTTTCAAGTACTTGAAGAGTGCTATCATATCTCCCCTCAGTCTTCTCTTCTCAAGGTTCCCAGTTCTTTCAGTCTCTCTTCATAGGGCTTTGTTTCCAGTCCCCTGATCATCTTTGTTGCCCTCCTCTGAACCCTCTCCAGTTTGTCTGCATCCTTCTTAAAGTGTGGTGCCCAGAACTGGACACAGTACTCCAGATGAGGCCTAACCAGTGCTGAGTAGAGGGGAACTAGTACTTACCGGGATTTGGAAGCTATGCTTCTATGAATGCAGCCCAAAATAGCATTTGTCTTTTTTGCAGCCACATCACATTGTTGACTCATATTCAGCTTGTGATTGACAACAATTCCAAGATCCTTCTCGCTTGTAATGTGGTTGAGCCATGTATCCCCCATATTTCCAATATATGGCCTGGTTTCCAATATACTAAATAATCAAGAGCTTCTCTACTAATCTTTTATTAGTAGTTTGAAAATCTTGGCTAAGAATGTCTATGGCAAGCACATTATGAAGTCAACCTAATCAAGTCCATTCTATTCCTTTTCCACATGTCTATTCACATTTATGAGCAAGCAGAAATGCCTTTGCATGTTATGTTTTAGAAACAGTCTTACATTTCCTCTTTCATTTTAGAATTCATGATAACACAAATCAGATGCAGCCATCAAATAAAGCAGAGGATGAATAAAAGATGGTTTATGTTTATTTGGTTTTATGGGGTTTGTATTTTTCCCTGTGATATCTCTGTTAAATATATTCATGATTTATTGCAATGAAATAAATTTTGATTTACAGCTTAGTCCCACAACATTTTCACTTTCCACTCAAAAGTGGTTTGGGGAGCTTTTGTAACTAAGCTCTCCAGTGTGAGGCAGAGTGGCTTGTACTACATCACAGCACAATTAAGTGGCACAGATCTGTTTACACCAAGCAGTCACTGTGAGTCGGGGCATAATTCTCAGTAAACTTCTTGCTTCTTTTAGGTTAAAATTATGCCAAGCTGGGGTAGACCCCAGGGTCATCACTTCCCAGTGGGTGCTATGTCTACACTTTAGGGAATTTCAGTGAGACTGACTTTCTGATGCTAATCATGTCACTCTGCAACTAAAATCACCAAGAACTGGATTGCAGAGAATAGGAGATCAGCCTGTAGGTGATAGAATTTTCATGTGCATGGAGCTAAATAATATTAGTATGAGCTTGGATAGCATAGTGTCAAAGGGAGACTAAGCTGTGAACCAGGAATTCCCTGGTCCAAATCTTGTTTCTGCCATGACCTTAGGCAAGTCAGTGAGTTCGCATGTAATGATAAACCATAATTTAGGGTCACATGCAGGAGCTCAAAGTCCTGGTCTTCTCCTGCATGGCCAGGAGGAAGGATGAATCAGAACTGAGCTTCACTTTAGCAGATTACTGGGTTGTTGTTATGTCCAAATCATAGGAATTGTGGTTTAAAATAAACCCTACTCAATTGCTGAACAAGCCAACTTTAAACCAACTGGAGGTTCTTGTGATTTGTTTAGCAAACAAAGTTTTATTTTAAACCACAGGTCTTGGTTCACATGTAAAAGCAAACCAGCGTTCTGCTATGTTAAACTGAAGGCTGGTTTATTTCTCTTCCCAGTCATGTGGAAGGACAAAAGCAGGAGTGGGAGCATGCAAGCCCAGGACTTTGCGCAGGCTCATTCCTGCTTCCACACATTACCCTAAATTATGGTTTACCGTTACATGAGAACGCAGCTCTCTCAACCTCCAGCTGCTCTCTGCAATGGAGTGATAATCATATTTGCTATGCTATTGTAATGAGTACTGAGATTATGTATGTGAAGGATTTGGAGCATTCTAAAGTGCTATATAAATAGGTATTATTATTATTATTATTATTATTATTATTATTATTCATTGCTTTCACCAGGATTTTCAGTACTCCATGGTACGCAATTTCATATAGTAGCCAGTTATTGAGGGTGCATGCTGAGCATCTTGAAAATGTTATTCAGGTCTGTGTATTCACAGGCCAAAATATGGGAGGGTTTTAGGAATTGGCCAGAAGGCAATCCATTTACATTGCTGTCCTTGCGTCTGCCTAGATAGCAACCAAGTACATGTGCCAGAGGGTGCTTTCCAGCTGAATTCTTCCCTGTCATTGAGGTAGCACAAGCGTCTTTATTCTGAAGGGGTTTTTTTTTTGCCTCTGGGATGCTCAGAAGATCCAGTATGCACTGGTTCCCAACAACAGCGCCATTGGGCAGGTGTCGAGTGTGTGATAAAGAATCATAGAATCTGCTATAAGTATATTGATGAAGCCTTACATTTGACAAAAGCAGTATGGGAGCAACCATGCCACTTAAGTAACTTGTAAGGTGGGCCTGAGTCAGGATGAAACAAGGAAAGGATCTCAAGCGAACTAATTGGATAGAACTATGAACATTAATAGTGTGAGTGTTAGTTAATGCTGTGTTTGTGAACAGAAAGTGCTGTTTCTTCTCTAAAACATTTAAAATAACTTCTTAAGTGTGAGGTGGTGATGAAAGTTTTGCCTTGTGCATTGATCTTTGATTCACTTGTGGATATCACTGCATTGGTCAAGTGATGAATATGCATATATGAATCAGTCCAAAGGCTACAATCTTAAGCTCACTTACAAGGAAGCAACTCTCACTAACTCAGATATACTTCTGAGTAAAAATATGCAAGACTGGACTGAGAAAATGGCTCCCTGTAATCTGAACTCATGATAAATTTGGCCATTAAACTGAAATGTATGTAGAATGTTTTGGAGGTAATAATTCAGAACCTTTACAAATGCTCATACCAACATGTTGCTACCACCTCTGCAATTGCTTTGCTGCTGATCTGCATATGTGTTAATTCTTCCACCCCTGTAGTTCTTCCTGGGCAAGCTAATATATCACAAAACTGGCACATTGCCCAAGAGATTGGGTGTCTTTACATGAGCTCATATTGATATGGGAGCAATCACAAAGGTATTTGTAAAGGTAGACCTGATCTCAAACTCACTGAGCAAATGACACAAGCTATCCTGTATAAATAAAGAATGGCAGCTACAATTACAAATTTTGAACAGTCAAGATTTTGAACTATGTCAAAGATTATGGTGGGAAATTTGCATGTTATCTTAAAATATTTCTGAAATATCATATGTAGCTCAGGGTTTGTTTATTTATTTGTTTATTTAACATGTTTCTTGTTAGGGTTCTTGTTTCCAGAGCTTTTAGCAATTGTATGGATGAGAAATTTGAAGACCACAGTATAATTTGGCTGGAAGAAGAAATATCAGGGTGAAGGAGAAACTAACTGCAGTTGTTAACATTTTTAAAGACCTCCTTAAATCAGTAGAAGGGTGGGGAGGGTCGCTGACCAGAACAATAATTTGATTGACATTCGTATGGAATGCACACAGTTTGCAGATTATGTATTTCTCCTGCACTGGATTATATATTTCTCTAGAAATGAAAGAAAGACTGCAGTGAAAAATACTACTTTTAACATTGCCATGTAAAGCTAAGAGTAGAAGTGCCTTGAATACTCTGGAACAACATTCAACTTTAAAAGGACCTTGTTCTCTTGATGATATTCCAGCAGCTGTCTGTGCTAGTCATTAAAAAAAGTAGCAAAGTTAATCAAGACATCATGCAAACTTTTATTATTAAGATTACTCCCTAAATTCTAGTAGGCTAGCTGCCATAGCTTTCCAAAGTTTAGTCTTGGAACTGCCAAACTATAATATGGACTTAAAAATTGGAGGTGGCTTGCCTTTCTTTCTTGCTAGCACGTTTTCTAGGGAGCTGCTGGGTGAGTGACAGTATGATTGCTGCCTGTCAAATATGACGAGCAAAAAATCTAGCTGTTATTCTCTCCTGTATATTCCCCAAAGGTTATTTAAATCCCACAGGTCACTACTGGGATTTATTTTAGGAAGGAAGCACTCCAGCAGGGGTTTAGAGGTGCAACTGCAGCACTCTGACAGGCCATAGGTAAAGCTGTAAGGATTTCAGATACACAGAAATGCAGGTTGTTCTGTGATGGGCATTTTTGAACTTCTTATGACATGGATTTACAGCTTTCTCGAAGCTTTCCTTGTGGCTGTCAGTGATATCACGTGTCTGCCAATAATAGTCCTGATGCTGTATCCTTTTCGTGTGCAGAACGCTCTTTTTGGTTGAGTTGTGCCCAAGAAAGGGATAAAACATTAGACATCCAGTTGTCAATAGATATGCGTGCAACAGGAGGTTTGCTTGTGGGAGGTGTTAGAGATTTAAGCCTGAAGCCTAGTGAGCATGTGGCTCCTAGCTCAGTAATGTGCAGCATGTTTAGCGCACTCGTATCTCTGCAATAATAGTTGTCCTAAAGGGCCTGATTGTAACATCATTTTATACTGTTGTGTATCTGGCTGCATATATAATTGAAGAGGCTGAAAACCGATCCTAAGACTAAACAGCTCTTTGAAATCAGGCAGTACAACCAACCAGCCATTGACAGGCATATTTATATGTATCCCCCATATGATGCTTTAATATTCAAGAAGTTATTCCATAATGAAAGAGAACTGCAGAGAATTGTGTTATTAATACACAATTTCATGGCACATACAGTAAGCTCAAAATATTTAAGGGCTTCTCCTGCATATGGACCCCAAGCAAAGGCTTTCCCTGCCTCAGCAAGACTGAAGATCATTGTAGGTAGAATGGTCATTAATATAGCTATGTTTCTTGTTGGATATAACGTTCATTGTAACAGTTCTTATTCATATCAGAGATTCTTGCCCCTTAATTTTGTGCCTTTTACACAGTGTAAGGCTTTTCCTTATAAGTAAAGTTGCTGAACAGTATGCTCTTAGTATTGTTGCTCTTGGCCATCAGGGAGCACTGCACAAACGTGTTCCAGGCTGCTGCCACCTCCTCTTCCTCCAGCACATCATCACGTTTCTTGCCACTTATAATGTTGCTAAGGTCATGGTTAAGAGCTCCAAAATAAAAGGCTTAGCAAATATGCACTGAAAACACTTGCATAGGTGGAAACCTCACTTTGCATAATTTGTAACCCAATCTCCACAACATGCTTCCACTGCAACAGCTGAGTCGAAGGAGATGGAAAACGAAAAGATATTAGATCATGAGGCTTTTGCTGGCTTCAAACTGTGTGCTGTGTGAGTGAAATGTCACATTCCAGAAGGTCCTGGAACTAATCGTCTCGGTGTCGCATCACACACTAGTCTCTGGTCACACGATGCAAAGCCCTGGCTTTTTTCCCCTGACAGGGCCTAAAATAAGAAAGACATATGCTTTATTTAGGAGCATTGTGGCACAGTCGCCAAGATGTGCATAACCTTGGGGGAGTACTATAGTATGATCAGTTTGGATTCACACTAACTACCTGCTTCTTTATGGGGGAAAGAAAACATTTATCCAAGGTGCTGTGTTATTCATGAGGAAACAAAGAAGGCTGCTGTCCTGTTATTGGGCTGTTTGCCATGGAATGTGATATAAGTGTGTTGGAACATTTCTGTTTTCCTTTTTTCAGCAGTAACAGGTTTTCTTCTTTTCTCTTTCTGAAAGGAAGATCTTTAATAGGAATGGATTTTGAATATTTTCTTGGAGAACATGCATGGAAAATAACTCCTGCTTTGAACACTGCAAAAATTGATTATATTAACACATGTGTATAATGTTCACTTGAACATTGTTTTCAAAAAGGTATTTTGCTATGGCTGCAAGTGAGGCCACAGAACAATCCTATTTCATAAAAGTCTGAAGAAATGCCATGTATATAACTGTTCTTCTGTAATGTTTACTTTGAGTGGCCTGAGGCCTACTGTTGTTAGTATGTCAAAGGCCTGTGTTAGTTGTAGGTGCTTGGTGACAGTTCTGGAGGGGTAGAGAGAGACTGTTGCTTTTAATATTTTTGGAAGGGGCCTGGATCAGGTAAATTCCATTTTGATGGATCTGGGAAACATCAGATTCTTATTTACTGGGGGTTCTAGAGAGGTGGAAAAGAGCAGTTGGGAAATGACAAGAAGCTGATAGAGACAGTTAGTGGTCAGTCAGGGAGAAGGCCTGTTAGTAGCTGTGGGTTGTGTGACAGAAGGACTAGGAGAAAGTGAATAGCTAAGGCCTGAATATTAAGCTGTTCCCTCTCTGTGTGATAACCATATGTGGCTGGTGAAGAACTGGAGTAGGAGGCAGGTGGCTGAGTTATGCCAGGAGGCTGCTCTAAGATCTTGCCAGAGGAAGGTTATATGAGCAACCATTAAAAACCGGATAAACTGTACAACCAGCTGGTGGTACAACAGGAGGAGCGTTGGTGTTAGAGGAATACTGTGCCCAAGAGCTGGACCTGCTTGTGGGTGAATTTGGCTGGGGTGGAGGTTTAGGGGATTTGGCTTGAGGTGAAAGTAGTCAGGGTGCAATCCAGTGGCCGCTAGACAGTGGCTAGATGGCCATAGGATTGATGAGTTTCCAGGAACTTCCTCCCTGCCCGGGAGGGATCGCCCCGTGCTCCATGCTCATAAGAGTAGCATGGAGTGGGGTAAAAGGGGGCATTCGCAGGGGCAGGGAGGGGCAGGGAGTGAGGAGGTGCCAGTACGGCGTTTCCTGTGCATCATCTGGCCTCCCCACCCTGCGCTCTGATGTCCTGCGGCTAGTCAGCCGAAATTGGCCATCTACCTGCGAAAGCAGGGTGGCTGGAGCGTGGAGGAGAGGATCTCCTCCACGCTCCTCCCGCCATGTGTTGGATAGATGGTCACCTCCGAGTTCGGAGGCGGTCGCCAATTCTGATAGGATTGTGCCCTAAGAGGCTTGTGTGCGCAAAAGTATCTCTTGAGTCCTTATGAATTTTCAGTAAGCAGTCCTTTGAAAACCCCAAAGTAAATTCCGTTATGTACAAAATAGTCCTTTCATAAAAGAACTTGTTTTATAGTTCAAACTGTCTGTAGCGCTGGTGCCCATCTCATGCCAAAGCCTCTTATACCAAGCTACTAGGAGATTTTAAAATACTCTAAAAGAACTGATGGCATGGGGAAAACAGTCAGCTTGTGGAACTCTGAACTATAGTAGTAGGGAGTTCCTTATGCTCTGAAATACAAGGAATGTAAATATAAGCAAAAATAAAAAAAACCCTTCACAGGTGGGATTGCCCAGTAAAGGTGCAGTTTCCTCACAGTCAATGGAGCAAACATGTGTCTCAGCCATATTTAGAAGTCTCTGGTGGCTGCCTGTGTGACCACATTTTGAGAACCCTACAATGGAAAATTAAAAAGATTTTTGGAGTTGTGATAATGTTAGAGATTATTTTTTAAACTTATATGGTAGTCTTGTCCTAGAGTAAAACAACTTTTTTTGAAGAATGCTCCTGACATTATCAGAAAGCGCCTAAGCATTGTCGTACCTCCTGACCTAGTAGTGGCTTAAGGAATTAGAAATAAATTGCAAGTGGAAATAGCTTGAGAGGGTTCCATCTTTAAAGGCGGCCTAGAAATAATTTTAGATAGATAGCTAAATAGCTGGCTTTAGATGAAAACCCTTCAGACAGCCATAGGGATCCACCTTATTTTTTTTATATATATATATATATATATATATATATATATAAAAATAAAACCTTTATATATCAAATATAACATCAAACCTTTTCTCCAGAAAAAGTCTTTAACCTTTTCTCCACCTTTTCTCCTGAAAACTCAATGCAGCTAACAACTATGATATATAACATGGATTGTACTGAGACCATCAGTCCATCTAGCCCAGCACAGTCTCCAACTGGCTGCAGTTCTCCAGTATTTTCCAGAGAGGTCTTTCTCATGATCTGCCACATGGGCATTTAATTAGAAATGCTGGGGACTGAACCTGGGATGTGTGCATGCAAAACATGTACTCCAGCACTGAGCTATGGCCCTTCAGCTGCAAAACAAGTTTAAATAATTGCATTATTGGTCAGCATGGGCCACTTTTTTTATAACCAGTGTTAGAGGTGTTGAGAGACTTTCAAATAACTGTGCTAATTAACTTAAGGAAATTATATATTTATTTCTATCCCTCTCCGTTTCCTTTTTGTGTTGGACTATGCCTGTGGATTTACTGCTACAGTGAAGCTCTGTGTTTTACTTTTATAATGTGGTTAAAAGAAAAACTTAAACAAAGGTCTTTGAATTTTTTTCCAAGAGTTGAGGATGTAACAGCGTATCAGGAGGTGAAACATTGCCCCAACATTTGAGCATGAAAAGTTAGAGACAAACTGTTAGCTAAAGATGTCATTTTGCATTGCAGGAGCAGTTAGTATTCCAACATACTGTATCTTAATGTCTAAAAGCTGTCACCAGGCATGTTATGGAGAAGCCCTTTTATGTTTGTGATGGAGCCACAGGAATTTCTGCTCATTACTAGAATCTATCCAAGAAGAAAGAAGGAAATCAGATGTGAAATCAATAGCAGACAGATTTTTAGAAGCCTCTGCAGGCACAATCCTCTCTATTTATGGGTGGGTGCCTTACCTGAGGTATTTGCAGATGTGCTTCTCCACACAGCAACTGTGTAAGGGATTGGCAGAACACTTTGTAGAGGTTTTGTCTGCTTCCCTGGAGCCCCTTGGCAACTAAATTGGATGGATTTGGGTCATGAATGACAGTAAAGAAACCTCTGGTTGCCAGGGAAAGAAGAAGCCATGTTTCAAGTGCTAAGGTCCAAAGGCTCATAAGTACAGGCAGGCAGCCATCAGATCATGAGCAATAAATATAGACTGTGAGGTCTAAATGGCCCCTTATTGGTAAGTATTTTTAAAGCTTACATCTTGACTGGCAACTAGATTGACCAATGGAGCATAACATTGCTAGCCGGGAGCTTAATATTGCTGCATCAGACCTCTGTCTGTCTGTCTGTCTGTCTGTCTGTCTGTCTATCTATCTATCTATCTATCTATCTATCTATCTATCTATCTATCTATCTTTATTTCTATGAATCCCAAAGCTCTCTGGGCAGTTCACAAAAATTAAAACTAGAAGGTGCCGCATGAAACAATATAAAATATGAAAGCTTAAAACCACAGTATAACAGTACAACCAGAATAAAACCTTGCAGCAATGCAGAGATTTAAAATACAGATTTAAAAAACCCATCCTCCCATGAGGTGTATCTCCTCAGTGCCAATAACTCCTCTTACCTCCTCATTTACATGGATTTTGGCATCCCTTGTAAGGAAGGATGACCACTGGTTGCAATCCCCACAGAATGAGGTTACATAGAATAGTCTCAGAATTTGCAGAGGAACCCAGGAAACTCCTTAGATAAAGGAGATCTGGTAGGTCTGCAGAGAGACTGGTGTTAAATGAAAACAGTTACATAGATCTGACTACTAAGATCTTCTGTTTGTGGTTTACTTATTGTGACATGCAAACTGGGATCTCTAGCTTGCTCTTCTAGACAAGCTTAAGCTATGGTTTGTTCTTGGCTTATGACTCTGGCTTGTCTGGGGAGAGGCAAGCCAGAGTTCCCGGTTCGCACATCACAGTAAACAAATCATGGACAGAATGTCTGTGGTTTGTTTAGACGCTTCCAGCATGCACCAGCACACTGGCTTGTTCACAATAACTCAGAATTCTTTAGAATTGACATGCAAACATGACCACTGCCTACTATGTTGACGCTTTTACTTGACATTCCTTGCTGAGGCAATGTGAAAATTTCTAGACTCAAGGCATTAAGGGTGTATTTAAAACAGAAGCTAGTCTGCACTCCTCGGTAGCAGCGTCACTGAGCAATGATGTTCCGTGCTTCTTCCACATTTCTCTTCCATCTGGTAGTTCGATTTCCCTTGCCATGCTGCAATCTTATACTTGTTGTGTAGCTAAATCAAGATGAGTCATGTCACTTACAGCTCTTCATATTTTTACAAAATTATAGTTCAAGGTTGGTTTGTGATTAAGTTATTACCAGATCTATACATCTTTGGCAGTATAGTCAGACTGACTTTTAATGGGATTCAGATAGAAATTATTGAGCTTTCTTTGTTGAGCTTTCATAGATAGAGAGGGAAAAATTACTTTGAACTAGCTTAAGGAAATAAAGCTATACTGTCCATTAAGCTTAAATGGATAATTTCTTTTTTCCCCAAAAAGCCTCATTTGTCCACAACTATCTCATGTAGACAACAAACAACAATTTGATTTACAAACAAATGCTAGAGTTTATTAGAAGACTATTAAGTATATATTATACAATGTATAAAATATGAGGGCAGTAAAACAACACTTTTATTACGACCAATCTATGTTCATAAAGTGGTATGTGCATAAAGTGGTATGTGAATAGGAGAGTTCATCAGACAGGATGCTTGACAAAATCTTTTCAAAAAGATGCTTTTAAGTGATGGCATTTTGTTAAACCCTAGCTTAGTTTTCGGATGGTAAGAGAGGAAACAATTTCAAACTAATTAGGATGTTTGTGTATTTATTTATTTATTTCAGTATTTGGGTGCTGATTTTCAATTTATAGTCTGCAAAGTAGCTCACAACTAATAAAATAATGCAATTAATTAAAAAAAAGTTAAATCCTAAAACTAGCCATACAATATATTAATATAATTATAAAACAAACAGGAAAAAGGAAACAGAAGGCATTGTGAGGAAAAAGCAGCATAACTGCAAACATTAATAAAACAGGAGATCACAGATTAGTCATTAAAAATGGGGAATAAAATGGATTTAATCTAGTGCCTAAATTAGTGGGGTGCCACTACTGAAAAGACCCTCTCCCTAGTCACCACTCACATAACCTCTGATGGCAAGGGCAACTGCAGAAGGGTCTTTGTTGCAATTCTTAAATGGGCAAGTTCATACCAGAGAAGGCAGCCCTTCAAATAACCAGGTCCCAAAAGATCTCAGTTTACACAGCCTCATATGTTGAATGTATGGCCGCAGGCAAGTGTAGCCAATGGATGTTTTAAGTCAGCTTTCCCCAACCTTGTGCCCTCCATATGTTTTGAACTACAACTCCCAGCATCCCTGCCCATTGATTGTACTGGCTGGGGCTCTCGGGAGTTGAAGTCCAAAACATATGGAGGGCACCAGGTTGGGGAAGGCTGTATTGTGGTACAGCTAGGTAATTTTAGACCCTGGACTTAATGGTCTTAAGGAGGGGCAGGGGGCGTTCGATGGTCATGTGTATTACTTTAGTTGTGAAGCGCACATCTAACATTTCTCCCCTCCACTGCCATTCCATGATTTATAACTGCTTCTACAGTCTTGATATTTTAGAGCAAAACCCGAAAACAAACCCTGTTTGTCCACCTGATTAAAAAGAAACACTTGGAGCACGTGCAGTTTCACACTTTCAGCTTGCTTAAATCATAGCACCATCATGATTACAGGAATATAATGGAATTTACTTCTGTTGCTTGATGCTAAACATATGTACTTGGGAATAAGCCCCATTTTGTTGTTGAAAAGAATAATATATTTTAAGGTACAAATAATGAAATAAGCATCTGTAACCATACACATCTAGCTGGCTGCTCCTGGCTATAAAATGTTGTAAACATGAGAAGAAAGGATGCTGTGGTGAGCAGTGTCAGACCTGGTAGGCTCTGGCATGCCCATACTGGCCTAGCTGTTGACACTTGGCCTGTTAACCATTGTCCCCATCATTAGGTGCTCTCTAGATTAGTGCTATGCTGAATCCTGCCGCTATTTTGGGGATTCCACGCCCCCCTGCAAAAGAGGCATTGTATTTTGGGAGGTATTTGTTGCTGATTTCTAACACCCTAGAATTCCTGATTGCT
The DNA here is from genome assembly GCF_057233095.1 of Heloderma suspectum. Taxonomy (NCBI): domain Eukaryota; kingdom Metazoa; phylum Chordata; class Lepidosauria; order Squamata; family Helodermatidae; genus Heloderma; species Heloderma suspectum. The sequence goes on from NC_139462.1 coordinate 112,457,566, forward strand.
AAAGCACCGCAGCTTGTGCAGCCCCAGAACCTTTCGTGAATGCCTGAGCTGCCAGGCTGGAGAAGAGTCCTGGGCTCCTGCAAGTGCAGGGCGTGTTAAAAAAAAAAAAAAAAAAGTAGAAAGAAGATCTCTCAGCTACTGCCTACACTTTAAAAAGTAATCTGAATTCCTGTCCTCCTCCCCAAGGAGAACGTTAATCGAAATTCTCACCCCTCCCAGCCTCTTTAGCCAGAGTTTTTATTTCATCCCCACCCCACACCCCCACAAAATGCCAAAAATGGAAGAATCAAAACTTTCGGCACAGCACTACTCTGGATGGTCATTTGGGGGGTGCCTGGGCTGCAGGCCCACTCAACATCAGCCCCAAGGTCCAGCTCTGGCTGCCCCACTGCATTAGTGTTGGGTGCAGCCAGTAGGTGCAGTCCTAGTTCCGCCATATACAATGAAAGCGTGATGGGTGAATGAGTGAAAGGCCCTGAGCAGTTAGTGGAATCTGAGATTAAGATGTCTGGATTTTTATGCCATTATAAACCAATCTGAAATCTAGCAGGAGGAATGGTACATAAATATTTTAAATCAAATAAAATTACTCTCCATATACGTGCCCAGTGGGCAAGGCTGTCTGGGTTATTATTTGGGTTAGGCATTTATATATATATATATATATATATATATATATATATATTTGTATTCCGCTTTCCCTCACAAAGAGCCCAGGGTGGCTATTTAGTAAATATCAGTAGGCACCAAATATATGCAAACACATTTATTTATCCTTATGCACACAAATCAAAAGGGATTACAAAAGGGATTTCCTGCATGTGGTGTGTGTTGGCGGGGGGATGAACCTCCAACTCTGAGGGATCCTGACATAGCTGGGGCTGTTTAGTGTCTGTCAGGAACAAAACATAAAAAATGAAAACAAAGTGGAATTAATTGTCCTTTACTTGGATGGATGAAAGAAATGGCATGCTCACAGTCTGCTTTATTTTAAACAAAGACACAAGCACACTACCAATGGTGGAAGAGGAGCTGTGGGACAATGACTGGGCTGAGTGACATAAATGGCCCTATCCTGAACCAGACCATCGATCTCCTGAACCAGTCCATCGATCTCAGCATGGCCAACTCCAGCTGGCCCCAGCTCACCCAGATCTCAGGCAGGTGTCTTCCCCAGCCATGCTACCTGAGATCCTTCCGGCTGGAGATTTAGGAGATTGAACTTTGAATTTTCTATGAAAAGCTATGAATTCTCCCCCCCCCCCCAAGGGATGGTGCACATGACTTCACTTCACTCTTGAAAAGTCATGAACATGCTGAAGTGCCTTGCTGGGAGCATAAAATAATTGAACCCCTGTCACCTTATAGTCCTTAATCGATCAATGCAAAATTGCTTTATTTCCATTTTTGATGATATTAGCAAATAATTTGTAAATAGAAAATGAAATTCATAGTATGCTGTTCAATAAAAAAAATGTTTGCCTCAGCCGTGTAGCTATTTTGCCCTCCTGCAGGGGCTATTTTAATTAGCAGCATGAGCTTTGGATAGTTTATTTTATGAGTGAGTGTGTGTGTGTGCATGTGTGTGTGTTTATGTGAAAAACTCTTTTGGAAGGGAAATTTATAAATTTCCCACGTAATCCACAATAATATTTCAACAACTGCTGTTAAAGCAAGATGTCCTATGTGAGGCACCATTTTACATTTTTAAAATGCAGACCAACATGATATTTAGCAGGATGCTCCCCATCTCTATTCAAATAACTTTTTGCTGAAAATGGCAAAGGTGAACACTGTGAAGAAGAACATGTCATTAAACGAATAAGCAAACATTTAATTAATCCCTCACCTACAAAGCCCTCTTCTAGGGCTTCGTAGATCTCATGAAATTCAAGGTCAGGAAGGATCATCTGATCAACCAGCAATACTCCTTTTGTATGGGAGAAAGCTGAAACCAAGTCCCATTTTATACAGGCTCATGAAAGAAGACTTTTCATGCTGTGTACCACTTGAGTGTGCAGGTGTATCTGTGTGTGTGTGTGTGTGTGTGTGTGTGAGAGAGAGAGAGAGAGAGAGAGAGAGAGAATGTTTGAATCTTCCCTATGTAACAACAACAACAACAACCCTCCAAGCATGTGATTGGTTTCCTGACTTTTAAAAAACATTAGAACAGGTGCTGGGGGTCCAAAGCTGATTGGTATTCTGCCCGTTCCCCTCCTGTGCCATTTCTCTAATCTACATCACATATAGTCTTCAAAGCAGCTATTAGCCCTGTGAAGGGAAAATACTTGTACCTGCATTTTTCCTCCATGGGTTGAGATGGGGTGGAGTGCAATTAATATCATAAAAATTGTGGGGGGTCAGGGGGAGAAAGATTTAAACCTCTGGCCCAACACTGCTGCTTGGATCAAATGCGGAGTCTTCTGCATCTATTTTAAACTAAAAGACTTTGGGAGATCCAGTGAGGAATCCCCCACATAGTATGTGATTTGAGCCTGCTCCCTGCTTGGCTCTTCTGCATTGTACTGAATCTTCCTGGTTTAGTAGACTAGAGGCAAAACTACACCTAGGCAAAGAAGGCGACAGAGTGTCACTACCATGTAATTTGGATTTTGGACTCTCATGGATTGGCTGTTATTAACCTGGTCTGTCCACATCCCAATGCAGGATTCCTCAGTCAGGCAGAAACCTCCACAGAAGAATTACTGGGCTCTCATCAGCCAGGTGTTTCCCATCAATAGGAAGTGTGTGTGGTAGTTGCATTCTTCACAAGGCCATTTACCTAGATATGCATATAAGATATTTGTTGCAAGGCAGTACCAACAAGTCTTTAATTCACATTGCTGCTTGAGCGTATATAGCTTTTAATCTTCTGCCTCTGTCAAGTAATGCATGTGAGTAATAACCTTAAACTTGTAAAAAATCATAGTGACTTCAATGGAGCTGAGCAGTTTCCTAAGCATAGTAGGATTACTTACAGGTTTATGTCCTAGTAACTTCAGTATAAATTTAAAAAGTAAATTGGGGATTCAGAATGGTCAGATTTCCCTTGGATGCAAGGCTTTTGTTTCAGATGCATGTATGAGAGACCTTGATTTCTGTATGGAAGGAAGCCCCTCTTTATATAATTTAGTGTTCCTTATATGAAATATGAGGGCCCAATCAGATACTACTTTAATGGAGTGATTAGAAATTATATCTCTTAAAAAATTAAATATAAAGTGTGGGCTCCCCTGATTTTTATCAGAAAAGCAGTGTACAGGGAAAGGGGGGTTTAACCTCCCCAGCCATAATCTCAACAAAAATCCCCCCATGGCAATTATCAACTGTAGATGTGAATAAAAGAGCTATCTGATTCAAAAATCTCATTTAAATACTTTATATTATAAAATCAATTTCTGAATCTCTAATTTTATTGTGTAAACAGCATTCTATAACACAGGACATCTCCCAGAAAACCATCTAGTTGATGTTACCCACAAGAAAATTTATAACAGGGGGTGGTCTGAGGGTGCTATCAGGAGCTGCTGGACCTGTGTACAGCTTTGTGATGAACCACTGAACTGCTTCTCAGCATCTTCTCAGTGAAGAACCTTCTGGACTAACTCCACCGTCCAGGCTGACCATTGTATCTTTTTGGGGCAGGAAGGAATATAAAGGGCTTCCAGTTCCAGTTGAACCTAGCTTCAGCAACAAAGTCTACATGAGCCCTGCTGTGTCTTGTGTTTCTAGCCTTGCCTTTGGTCCTGACGCCTGCTTTGTCTTCTGGTTTGCCCTCTCTGATCCTGTTTGCTTGTCAGTCCTGACTATTAGCTTGTCCCAAGGCTCACCAGGTTTCTGGCTCACCTCAATCTGCTTCCCATGAGTCAGCCCTGACAGGCTCATACATGGCTAAAACTAAGCAGGTCTCAAACGGTCATTGCCTGGATGGATACTCCTTGGGAACCCCATATAAAACTGCTGTGATAGACATGCAGTAATTAAAGATGTTGTGTTTAAAGTATTTCAGTTGAGGTAGATTCAAAAACTTCCTAAGAATCTTATTCATTTCTAAGACCCCTTCAGAGAACATAATTCCATTTGCTTCTCATATGAAAAAACAAAACAAAAAACCTCTAATAGCTCTGTAATTATCTGCTTCTTTCCCAGTTTAATTATGAGCACTATATTTGCTCTTCTCCGGGCTTCTGGGGCCATGCCAGTTGTTCATGAACTCTCAAATCTGATCACTAATATTCTTGCATTTGCCCCATCAACTCCTTCAGGATCCTTGTATGAATGTCCTCAGGCCCTGCTGACTCAAAGTTGGTCACATAGTTCAAGTAGTCAAACTCTTTGATATGCTCCTCATTATCCTGACACAACCTTTCTCTTTCCTTGTTTTTGTCAGAGTTACTAAATGTCTCACCTCAGCTTTTCTCCTTTGTAAAGACTGAAGGAGAGTAAATATTGAACAGAGCTGGGAAAATTCCAGACATCTAGCCACTCTAGATCTTTACAAAAATTATGTTGGCACTTAGGAGTTTAGCTCAGTACAGTGCTGGCTAATTTTAAAAAATGTGTTCAAATTTGAAATGTTCTTAGCCCAGATTTTTGAGTAGTGAAACTTTGTTTTGATTTTTTAACAAGTCCATACTGTTTCATTAGTAGAAAGCACATGCATGCATTAAGTCTGAGATAATATCTTTTTATTGTGTTCTGATGTTGCTCTGAAATTCGTGCCATTTATCAGGGATGGCCAAGTTATGTCCCTCCAGATGTTTCAGCCTATAACTTCCATCAGCCCTAGCCAATGTAGCCAATGGTAAGGCATGATAAAAGTTGCAGGCCTAAACATCTGGAGGGACACACATTACCCATTCCTGTCTTATATAACATGTTGTGACCGCATTTGGAATACCGTATATAGTTCTGGTCACCTGTATCTCAAAGAGAATATCTTAGAGTTAGGAAAGGGCAACCAAAATGATCCAGCTTTTGCAGCACCTTCCTTATTATGGAAGGCTAAAATTATTAGACTTTTTAACGAAAGAAAGATGGCTATGAGAGGGATTGTGGCAGGGGTTTATAAAGATATGCATGGTATGGCACAAGTAGATAGAGAGAAATCCCCTAACCACTCTTATAATGCTAGAACTCAGATTCATTGAATAAACCTGATTGGCTGTGAATTCTGGGCAGACCAAAATGAAGTACTACTTCAGACAATGTATGGAAGGCACTGCCATAAGATGTAGCAGTGGCCCTTGGTTTAGCAGATTTTAAAAGGGGATTAGACCAATGTGATCAAAGGCAATAATATATCTAGTGCTGGCCCTACCATTAGGCAGACTGAAGTGGCTGCCTTAGATGGCAGATGCTGGGGGTCAGAGGCAGCACTCTCTGATCATTCCTCCTACCCACCATACTCTGAGCCAGCGCTCTGGCAGTAGCAGTGCTGCTTGCTGGCCTGGCCTGGCTAGCTTTCTTGCCAGTCATCTTCTAATGTATCACGGTCAATGCCATGGGGAAAGACTCCTGACCCAGCAGGCAGAACGGTAGCCAGCCCAGGAACACACTAAGGCAGACTTTGCTCATACACTGCATACTGGTGCTGCTACTGCTATACTGCAGCATCTGTTTGAGTGGGTAGCAAGCAGGAACCATGAGGGACTGGTAGTGAGGTGCTGGAGGACAGAACTCAGCTGTCTGTGCCACGCAGCCTGCCCTGTGTGCCCCTGAAGCTAGTCTGCTACACTCAGGTGAGCTGGAGGATGCTGTCCCATTGCTAGTGCTGAAGTTAGATTCAACTGCCATTCTGGTTGGCCTCTGGTGGTGCGAATGGTGAAAAACCATCCTGTCCTTTCCCTCAGGCAACAAAATATCTTAGGCTGGCCCTGAATCTGTCACTGAATTCCAGTTGCTAGGAAAGGGGCCAAATAGTAAGGGGAAGGCTGTTGCATTCATGCACTGTTTATTGCTAGTGGGAAGCAGGGCATTAGACTAGATGGACCCTTGGTTTGACCCAGTAGGGCTCTTCTTATAGTTATCTACAGCACCATGTTTATAATATACTTGCCTACTAAATGCATAGGGCAAATAATGCTTCAGTACAACATTACATTGAACTTTGGGATTAGGAAAAGGTGGAAACTTCCATAATTTCTTAGACTAACACAACATGAATCTTTAACTAGCAAGAAAGGTAAAAGGGGTTTCCCTGGATATATATGCCTTAGTGAATGGTTAAATGCCCTCTTCTTATTTTTTGACAGACAATGATTTTAAGATAGTGCTGTGTTTATTTATGGATTTTAAACATTATTTTTGAGCGTTTGTATTTGGAAACTTCTGACACAGTAACTCCACAGGCCTTTTTTTCTGTTGTTGTGTGTTTCAGGTGTCTTGTATTACTTGTATCCATTCTAAAGAAGTCTGTATTTGTAAGTGTTAATGCAGGTTTGCATGCTTCTCTGTGCATCTTTGAGAGTGTAGTGGATGGTAATGTAGCATACTGCAGTTGCTTTGACCAGAGCACCAGCCATGAAAGTTTAATGCAGTCTTCTCTAGTGCAACCCAGCAGTCATACAGGTGTAAGCACAGGTCAGTGTGCAAAATGGATGCAGATATATTTTATTTGGCATTGAAGTATTATTCACCAACACAGCATAGCTGAATAAAAAATAAAACACTTCCTTATTTCTGAAAACAATAGTCAGTGAAAGGCAGTGTTTTAGCAGTATGGCAGTAAAGCAGAGGCCCCGCAGTCCAACATACTTGTCACAGAACAGTATTTCCTAGTCCCAGGTCCATCGTGTTTCTCCCTAGCACCATGCCTACTTGTTGTCATTTTGACAGACACACTCTGCCTCTCAAATACAGATGTATTTATTTATTTATTTATTTTCATTTAAAGCATTTGTATCCCACCCTATATGATTAAGATCTCAGGGCGGTGTACAGATAAATTTAAATGGTTGTTGTGGTTGTTGTTCAGTTGTTCAGTGTCCGAGTCTTCATGACCCCATGGACCATAGCACGCCAGGCCTTCCTGTCCTGTGCTCTCTCCCGGAGTGTGCTCAAGTCCATATTAATTGCATCAGTGATGCTATCTAGCCATCTCATCCTCTGCCATCCCCTTCTCCTTTTGCCTTCAATCTTTCCCCGCATCAGGATCTTTTCCAGGGAGTTTTCTCTTTGCATTAGGTGGCCAAAATATTTGAGCTTCAGCTTCAGTATCTGTCCTTCCAATGAGCAGTCAGGGTTGATTTCCTTTAGGATGGACTGATTTGACCTCCTTGCAGTCCAGGGCACTCGTAAGAGTCTTCTCCAGCACCACAGTTCGAAAGCATCAATTCTTCGGCGCTCAGCCTTCCTTATAGTCCAGCTCTCACAGCCATACGTTACTACTGGCAAAAACCATAGCTTTGATTAGACGGACCTTTGTCGGGAAGGTGATGTCTCTGCTTCTTACTATGCTGTCTAGGTTTGCCATAGCTTTCCTCCCAAGGAGCAAGCGTCTTTTAATTTCATGGCTACAGTCACCGTCTGCGGTGATCTTGGAGTCCAACAAAGTAAAATCTGTCACTGCTTCAATTTCTTCCCCTTCCATATGCCAGGAAGTGATGGGGCCAGATGCCATGATCTTAGTTTTTTTAATGTTGAGTTTCAAACCAGCTTTTGCACTCTCCACTTTCACCCTCAACAACAGGCTCTTTAGATCCTCTTCGCTTTCTGCCATTAGGGTGGTATCGTCTGCGTATCTGAGGTTGTTGATAATTCTCCCGGCAATCTTAATTCCGACCTGTGATTCATCCAACCCGGCGTTTCTCATGATGTACTCTGCATATAAATTAAATAAGCAGGGCGACAATATACAGCCTTGTCGTACTCTTTTCCCAATTTTGAACCAATCGGTTGTTCCATGTCCAGTTCTTATTGTTGCTTCTTGACCCTCATACAGGTTTCTCAGGAGACAGGTAAGGTGGTCTGGTACTCCCATCTCTTTCAGAATTTGCCAGAGTTTGTTGTGATCCACACAATCAAAGGCTTTAGCGTAGTCAATGAAGCAGAAATAGACGTTTTTCTGGAATTCTCTTGCTTTCTCCATGATCCAGCGAATGTTGGCGATTTGATCTCTAGTTCCTCTGCCTCTTCGAAACCCAGCTTGTACTTCCGTTAATTCTTGGTTCACATGCTGCTTGTAGGATTTTGAGCATAACCTTGCTGGCATGTGAAATGAGCACAATTGTATGGTAGTTTGAACGCTCTTTGGCATTGCCCTTCTTTGGGATTGGAATGTAAACTGACCTTTTCCAGTCTTGTAGCCACTGTTCAGTGTTCCAAATGTGTTGGCATATTGAGTGCAGCACTTTAACAGCATCATCTTTTAGGATTTTAAATAGCTCAGCTGGAATACTGTCATCTCCGCTAGCTTTGTTGTTAGTAATGCTTCCTAAGGCCCACTTGACTTCACTCTCTAGGATGTCCAGCTCAAGTTCAGTGACCGCACTATCATGGCTATCAGGGACATTCAGATCTTTCCTGTATAGTTCTTCTGTGTATTCTTGCCACCTCTTCTTAATTTCATCTGCTTCTGTTAGGTCCCTGCCTTCTTTATCCTTTATCATGCCTGTCTTTGCACAAAACGTTCCCTTGAGATCTCCGATTTCAAGCGTGTGTACTACCGTGGCTAGGTTATCCCTGTCCAGGATAGGCCATAGCTGGAAGATTAGCCAAAGCCAGCTCCAAGTACTCCAGGCCACGGAATCCACCTTGGGCTCCAGTGACAGGGATGGATCTAGGAGTACTCCCAAGCTATGCACCTGCTCCTTCAGGGGAGTGCAACCCCATCCAGAACAGGTTGCTTACCCAATTCCCAGACTCAGGAACCACCAATCCACAGAGCTTCCATCTTGTCAGGATTTAGCTTCAGTTTATTGGCCCTCATCCAGCCTATTACAGCCTCCAGGCACTGGTCCAGCACCTTCACTGCCTCAGCCGACTCTGACAAGAGGGAGAAATACAGCTGAGTATCATCAGACTACTGGTGACACCCCACCTCCAAAATGCCTAATGTCGTCACCCAATGGCTTCATATAGATGTTGAACAGCATGGATAAGCACAGTCCCTGGATAAGACTGTGTAGGTCTCTCACCTCTGTTTCTCCCCTTATTATGACATCACAATAGGTAAGGGAGAACATGAGGTTTAGAATATTGCATCTGTAACATCTATGCATGGCAACAATCATGCTTCATTTCCAGTTGCACCAATTTGGAATTTTGGTTGAGGCTTTTTTGTTGTTGCACCTAGTAACGATTGCACGATAACAAGAGATACTTAAGGGCTAAACTGCATGATATGTTAAATTTGTAATGTCCAGCTTAGCTTCTCTTTCTTTTTTAATTTACAGGTAAGCATGTATACCCCTGATCTGCATGACATGCAGGTAGGGGAGATTTAAACCTTCCCCTCCAAGCTGCTTATTTTCCTAAATTCTCCCTCTGTGCAGCACCCCCCCCCACAGAAAAAATCCTCAATTGGCTTTACTCTGTAGTCAATTCATTCCAAAAGTTGCCAGCCAGATGCCTTTGGGAAGCACACAAGTAGGACAAGAAGGCAAATACCTTCTCCTGTCTTAGTTGTTTGGCCCCCAGTAACTGGTATTCAGAGGTACACTGCCTCTGAACATGCGGGTTCCCCATAGCTATCATGAGTAATAGCCATTGATCAATCTATCCTCCATGATTTTATCTAATCACCTTCACAGCCATCTTGGCAGGGGGCCATCACTCAACTTATGGCAGTGAATTCAAGATAGTTCAGAGATGAGCTAAATTTACACTTTCGTTTGTCCTGAAACGAAACCCCGGTTTCAATGGGTGGCCTCAAGTTCTTTGAGAAAGGAAGAAAATATCCATCTCCATTCTCTCCACATCCTTCCCTCTCTGATGATTTTAGAATAGTGATTAGGACCTGGCAGTTCCTGGGCCAAATGTAGTCAACTGAGGAATGCTGCCTGGCTCCCAGTTGCCCACTGAGAGGCAAAGAAATGGAGGAGAAACTGGTACCTCCGTCAACAGCTTGCAGGTTAGCTACTTTAGGTGTTTGGTTGCTAAGGTGCTGGCCCCCCATGGAAAACCTAGTTGGTGACCAGGGTTTTGGAACGAATGCTACTTAAGAGAGCCTCACTTAAACTTTCAATTTACCTAGATGTGGCATTGTGTGGGCTGTATCCCTGCATAGTTTAAGACAGAATAACTATATCCCCTCCTGTCCTTTCCTATCTCAGTTAATGAGATCTAAGTTGCAGTACACTTTAGTACACCTTGGTCCTCAACACCAAATTGCAGCTTCTCTTTTTGGCTACCTACTTCTCCAGTTGAGTGAAGGTCGGAGTCTTGTAATTCACTTTGTTCCATCATCATCGAGTTGGTGGCACTGATCCAAATGCTGAAAAATGTTTTCTAGCTTGTTGCCCTTTGCTTACATTGTGTCAGGTGAAGAGTGGATCAGAAACTGAAGTATCAGTAGTAGCAGAGGGGCTTTTGAAGGTTCATTTTCCATTGTGAAAGCAGTTTCTGTTTAATTATAGGTATTTCCAAGGGCACTGTGCTCTTCTGTGGTTTCTCTTTTTCTTATTGGGAAATGTTTTGCCAACACCTTCACATGCACATATGCAGAATTTATTCCCCTGCAAACAAAACGTTTCATGTGTTTTGCTTACGTGGATTACTTACGTATCCCCTTATCCCTTCTGTTCTACTTGAACATTTACTTTTTGCTTCTTGAGAAATTTGCTCAGGATTACTTAGCATCACTGTTAACCATGTTATTATTGCATTTGGTTGCCATTTTGGACTGAGAGAATATAGGAGACATAGACCCTGGTCAGATTATCCATTCTTGGTTTGAGAGGGGAGCAAGGTATGAGCCCATTCAAGCAGAGATCCATTTAAAGGGGAAGGTAACGTGCAATTTAATACTGAATATAGCCAAGAACCTTGTGATTCATACCCTCTCCCACTGAGGTACGATTGCCCCCCCTCCCCTATTGAAACTTAAAACAGTTTGGCTTGCTCTCCCTACATAGAAAGTAACATTCTGACCTGGCAGTCATAGAATGAGGGCAGGCGGAGTTTTCCTCAACCTTCTTCCTTTGCATCCTTGTTTATTCTCCTTCCCTACCCCCCAAATTAAATGCACCCTAGCAGACAGGCTGCGTGTGGTGGTGGTGATGATGATGATGATTTGCAGCCTTAGGAAAATGGAACTGATCTGGTTAAGCTGATCAAACCTTAGAAATCTGGCCAATGTAGGCCATTTCCATCACACTTGCATGATACTGGGGCCTCTTCTACACGAGGCATCTATCATGCACTCATAATTCCCTATTCATGGTTGTTTACAGGTTCTTTAGATGATGTTGTGACCCTCCAGTTTTGCTTCTGTGTCTAACCAGCACTGTCTGCAAGTTTTTTTAGAGCAGGGAAAATGCTGCATTTAATTGTGAAGGTGAAAGAAAGTGCCATTTCCTCTTGTGTATATGTGCTCTTCTGTTATAGCACAGTGCCACCTAGTGGTTATGTAGCAGAAAAGCAAATCATGCACTCAAGCTTCTCTCCTGGATACACATTCTACCCCCCCCACACACACACACAAACTTTCAGTGCACCCTGTCTACTAGGGAGAAATTAAGTAGTTTCCCCACAATTTTCAACCTACCCTTGTACCTTCCTGAGTTAGAATGTGCTAATTGTACTCTCCTCACTACACATAATAAACAAAGATTAAAACAGCAAGTTCAAATTAGTTAACCCTTGTCTCTCTAGCCAGCCCCTTCTATAATGCTATGGGGATAAATAATGGAGTATTCCCCTGCCCCCTCTACTTTGTCACTTCCATGACAGCCATCATAATCTGAGACTGGATAGGGTGAATCTTGTTTCTAGCATTTAAGTTTGATTGGACCCTCCAAGACTCTATAGAATAGGAAAAGTAACCAATGCATAGTTCATTTTCTTTCCATGCTACCTCCTGTTTTTCTCTTCCCTGTTAATAAAGTTGTTCTTTCAGAAATTTTGGAGTCTTTGACTGACTCTGTAGTACAAGCCCAGAGGGGCGATTTCATCACCTGTACTGCCTAGACCACTAAGTTACACTACATGCTTGCCTAAGAGGAGAGAAAGGGGAAAGCAAATTGGACTTGTCCCACAGTAATGGGGAACCAGCTGTTCAAGACCCTATCCTAGGCTGATAACTAACCTGTATCTCTGGAAATTCCTCTCTGGACCGTCCAGGTGATGGTATGGGAGAAGTGGTGTGTGGGAGCAAAAGGTTCAGGAGGGTTGTGTCCACTTAAACTGCCTGGGAGGGGTGTTGTGCCCAAGAACTCCATCACACCAAGTAAGGGAGTTCCTTTCCCTGTAGTATATTAAGCATAATCACCTTCTTCAGGTATGGGAGGGGGGAATCACAAGCTCCCCAAAATGGTGAGCCTTCAGTGCATGAATTCTGTGAATTACAAAATATTTTTATGCTTCCACACACTTCGGATCCATTACTGGATTACATGAAAATGCAGTAGAACAAATAGGGTATCATTCATCTGATCCACTGTGACATTGTGCATACTATATTGGACATAGACTAAAGAAACCTGCTTTTGAATTTCTGCTCAGCCATGAATCTCATTGAGTGAATTCTGTCATCTTAATGTACCTCACAGGGTTGTTGCGGGAGAGGGACAGATTGTCACTGTGACCTTATTGGTGGAGGAAGAATGAGATACAAAATGGGATTGATACATTTTTCACATTTTCAAATTATGTCTGCATTACAGTTTCATTGCCAGGGTATTCCAGCGGAAGTTTACATTTTTCACTTTGACTTCTTAAAGAAGACTTTAATCTGTAAGACTGAACTGTAATACTACATGCATAACATTTGCAAACGCTGAGTTCTGTGGAAATAGTTTCTCTGAAAGCTGATTGTCCTTGGTATCACTTTCTTTAATGGGATGGAGTGGTTGGTGTTTTCTTGATAATAAGCCAAGATTCTTCTCTCCACCCTAATCCCCAGATCAGGTAGTATGAAAAATCTGGAGTTGTTATGAATACCAAATCATTGTATGAAGATTCTCAAGCCATTTCAGGGAAAGTGTTTTATTGTACAGGTGTTAAACTAAGCAATATAAGAAAATATTTGCTTGTAATTATGAAATAAATTAAGGACGCAATCCTATGGCTGCTAGTCAGCAGCTAGATGGCCATAGGATAGATCAGTTCCTGGGAACCAACCCTGGAGCCCGTGCTGTGAGGTCAGCTCCCTGAGAACTGACCTCCACCCCCTCTGCGCTGCCTTGTAGGAAGCGCGGAACGGCCCCACACTCCACGCTCAGAAGAGGAGCGTAGAGCAGCAAAAACGGGGTGCTCCTGGGGGCGTGCTGGGGTGGGGAAGGTGGAAGTGCAGTTCTGATGCTTCCTGTGTGTCGTCTGGCATCCACCGCCCCCCACTCTGACTTCCCACAGCTAGACAGCCAAAATCAGCTGTCTAGCCATGAATGCAGGGCGGCTGAAGCATGGAGGGGACGATCCCCTCTGCACTGCTCCTGCCCTGCATTGGATAGGTGGTTGCCTCTGAGTTTGGAGGTGGCCGCCTGTCCCGACAGGATTGCGCCCTAAGTGTCTTATCCTGCATACCTGAATATATATGTAAAATGAAACCATCACAACCCAGAATTCTAAAAAAATAAATAAAACATCCTGTTTGAAAAATGTATTGTTCTTGTTTTATAAACTAATTAATTTCTCAGTGCCCCACTTCAAGTTCTCTTGTCATTGATGCCAGTGCATTTATTCCTCTTATTGTTAAGTTGAAATGCAGTATTCCTGGTGTGTGCGTGTGTGTTTGTAATATCCTCCTTTGATACAAGTCCCATTTCTCATGTTGCTGTTGTGTCACGTTGCAGAGGTACAAGCAACTAGTAAGCTCTCTCGGTATAGCCACAGCATACATAGGATGGCCATGCACCCTGTTTTACAGAGGCCAGTCTTCTGTTTGAAGGCATCTCTTAATTGAAGGGCTAGAGTCCAGTCCTGGTCCACTTTACAGATAAAGAACCATGAGAAGGGAGACCAGGGGCCTTGAAGTTACCCATCAACGGTTAGCACTTGGACAGCAGACTGAGCAGGCACACAGGCCACCTAGTCACAGTCTTCCCCATTTTGGTGAGATGTGTAGTATTTCTATTTAAAATATAGTAATTGTATCTAGATTTGTATCTCTACGTATAAGTTAGCATATGTGCATCTTATGCAAATCTGTGTCCTCCTTTGTCCTCTTTTTTGGTGATGCATAATTGCCACTCCAATGGTCAGTTTTACAGGTGGCTTATAAAGTAGAATGAGGCAGGGGGAATCAGTGCTGGACCATAGACCCCTAGTTCCTGCTATGGACAGAATTGTTGCAGGACTGGGGGCCAATCCTGACATAAGAGCTAGGAGCAATGTATCCATAGCCACCTGTTTCAAGGCTTATTTCTGCAGTTACATGTTGCATATGTCCTGCCTTGGTGGATTCATACTATGCAAGTTTTTAAAGAAGTAGAAACAGGATATTTGGCCTTTGCTTTGGCTTGGACCAAATTTGTCATATGTGTGTGCGTGTGTGTGTGTGTGTGTGTGTTAGGGTTCCACTCCTTTTGGTTGTGGGGAGAGGCACAGGAGGCAGGGGACACTTTTGAAATGCTTCTAAGCTGTCAACAGTGAAGAAGGACCAGTATGCCACATTATCTCTCAGCCAGGCAGTGGCTCCCATCTGAATTCATCAAACTGCATTTGCCAAGTGGTCTCTTAATTGATTATTGCAGCTGCTGAATGTTTATAGGCAGCTTATGCACATTCACGTAGTCAAATTTCAAGGATAATTTGGCTAATTTTCTTTTTGTTTTTGAAAAGGCCAGTTGACGTTTTTGCTGTCTTGCACTGAAACCATTCCAAGAGATTCTTTTGGTGACTGCAGGGAATGGCAGTCATGAAATGCTAGTAGGGGGCCTTGTATGTGGCTCTGGCAATCGGGAGACTGCAAAATCAGATGGAGGAAAGCATTGCTTTCCTTACTTGTCAATTGTATCAGTGCCTTTGCTCTCAGTGATCAGTTTAGTTCCAGTTCTTACAGATCCACTTGGGTAGATAAGAGCCAGCGGCTTTTCTTTATATCACCATATGTATATGAGCTACAGACTTGAGGGGCTTGAAATATTTCTGTGAAAAGTGGTATTACAGCAAGGAAATAAAACCATGATTAAAAGTTCCTACCAACATTAAAATCTAAAAAGGATCCTAAAAATCAAAATCAGAAAGGCCAGATAAGCAGCAACAACTAAAAACATTGTTTTTAACACTGTACTGTTAGCCAGAGGAAAACACCTTTAAGAATAGAACAGATTTTACCAGTCAGCAAAATGACAGTAAGAAGGGAACAGGGTGGATCTCCTAGGGTGTATCCTATTCTCTTCCTCACCTGTATAGACTGGATTCATAGCAGAGCTTTCCCTGCTGAACTGCGAGAATCAGAAGGAATATGTGGAAGTAAGTACTCCCTGAGACATGTAGGTCACAGATATTATAAATCTTTAAAGCCGATTTCTCTGGGTTGTTTTTCTTTTCTTTAATTTTGGTTCCCTTTACTCTATCTTCTGAGTCCCCTGCCAGTCCATCAGCAGCCACCTCTTTTTGAAGACGAGTGTAGGATCCTCATGCATATATACAGCCCATTGCTCTCTCTCTCTCTTTGTGTGTGTGTGTGTGTGTGTGTGTGTGTGTGTGTGTGAGTGAGGCAGCCTTCCCTGACCTGGTGCCCTCCAAGTGTGTTGGACTACAACTCCCATAATCCCAGCCAGCTATGAGTTGTAGTCCACCACATCTGGGGGACACCGGGTTGGAGAGAACTAGTGAAAGGATTATTCGACTGGGGCACTAACCCCAAACTGCCATTAGAAAAAGAGGTCTATGGGAGAGTGTCTCCTACTCCCTTTTAAAATCATGGAAGCAAGGGAAGGAGTCGATGTCACCAAAAGGTCCCCTATGTTCCCTCCCTCTTGGCAGCAACTTCCCTTGTTAGTATAGCCAAACATTTGCTGCTAGATGAAAATGTCTCCAATATTACTAGAACTTCTCAGCCCTCCCCCAGGTATCTTCTGAGTCCTTTCCCCCCCATCCTGTTTTTTACAGTCTTTATCTTTAAAGGTCAAAACCTGCACTTTGAATCGTGCCTGGAAGCAAATAGGAGTACTTCTTCATAGAGCTCATAGTTAATCTATGGAATTCACTTTCACAAGTTGTAGTGATGGCCACCAATTTGGATGGCTTTAAAGGGGGATTTGACAAATTCCTGAGGAGAAGGCTATCAGTGCTACTATCCTGATGGCTATATGCTACCTCCAGTATCAGAGGCATTATGCCTGTGTACATCAGTTGCTAGGGAACATGGGCAGGAGGATGCTACTGCGCTGATGTCCTGCTTGTGGTTTTCCTGTGGGCAGCTGGTTGGCCACTGTGTGAACAGAATGCTGGACTAGATAGACCCTTGGTCTGATCCAGCATGGCTCTTCTTATGTTTTTACATTCATGTTCAGCCACCCCCCCACTATAAAATTATTTTCAGTAGATTAAAGCTACATGCTGAGTGGCCTGTTGAGTTAGTACTTGCCTAATCCCCAACATGCATGCTGTTCTTGTAGTGTCTGTCCTTCCTTCTAGCTTGCCTATTCCTGTGCATGTCTTTGCAAGCAATAATAAATTCTTTGTAACTCTTAATTTAGGAAGCAGAATGAATTATGCAAAGTAAGTGGATACATGCAAATTATTTATCTTGCCTTGTTTGTTCAGGATGTTCCAGAGGCTGTTGACTGAGGATTGTAATCCTGAATCAACAAGCCCTGTTTTATGTAGATAAGGAAGTATAGGGTGTTTCTGATACATTCCAATGCTCTCTGTCTTGTGCTTTTCACTAGTTTCTTGTGCTTACAGGTAATTTTGTATCTTATACACCGTTGATACCAGCAATAATGCCATTGCTCTTGTTTACAGTGGGGATGACCACCTTCTCTATTCTCTGGGGACCACTCAATTCTCCAAACAATGTGTTTTGCCAGAAGTGTTTTGCTGCACAATTTCACCCGCTTATGAGTCATCTGACTCTGTATTAAAGTCAGAATCACCAGCAGTAGGGGATTTATGGGTATTGAATGGATACACTTGGGCAGTAGGGAGGTCATCAACTCATGAACAGGGACTGACAAATAAAAAGGCCCCCCTCAAGAGAATGTTTGGCTAGTGGTTCTATGCCTCCTTGGAATGCACATGAAGCAGCAACTCTGTAAAATATCTATAAAATACATGTGGTGTCTCACTGCTTCTCCAAGCTGCTTTCAGTCAATGCAAAAAACGCAATGCAACATCAAATAATAATATGAACAGTGATAGAGAGAATATTGTCAAAGACTACAATACCCAAGATATGATAAAGACTGGATTCTAGATGCATAGAATATGGATAGCTGCCCTAATCAATGGGTTGAAAAGGGCCACACAAATTGTCTTGTGAGCCTACTGCAGCCTTTCAGCTCTGCTCCCATTCTCACTGAAGTTCCCTATACCCTCTGAAAAGTGTATTTTTGTTATTGAATCCAGTAATCCAGTTGGATCATACAGTGCATTTAACTCTATATTTTTATTCCTTTTGCTTTTGTCCAAGTTTCTTTAGACCAAACACTGAACATATTAAAGTGTGGAATATCTCTAGTTCTCACACCTTTTGAAATTAATTTTCTTTAACTTATGAATGAAATTGTTGGCAAAGTTCTTTACAACACCTTGATAAAACTTTCATAGTGTGGAGCAAAGGAAACAAAGACCTGCAGCCCTTTTACAGTAGGAGCATGAATTGCTGTCTCACAGGCATTGCCTCTTTCTGCCACTTACTAGTTCACTCTCAGAACCAAACTGTTTGCTCACTCTACACAGAGCCTCCAGGGGCCAGATAAATGCTTCATGGGCCCATGGGCCACCTGTTGACCAACCTTGCATCCATCTTACATTATCAATAATCTCAAGCTTAAAGTATGGTAAGCACCGTTGATTTACCAAGCCACCTTCCCTTTCTTTCAGTTCTCTTCAGGCTGTGGTTTACCCCTTGACATATAAAAAAATCAGGGCTTCACATAACTCTAGGATAGCTGTGATGGTGTAAGCAAAAACTTATTTTGACAACAGAGTTGCATAATACTGTTGTTACTACAATAAATATTAATTTCTGAACACTGAAAGTTGTAATATTATATACTATTGAACAGATTTGTTGTTGTTCAGTCGTTCAGTCATGTCCGACTCTTCGTAACCCAATGGACCATAGCACGCCAGGTCTTCCTGTCCTCCGCTTTCTCCCGGAGTGTGCTCAAGTTCATATTCATTGCATCGGTGATGCTATCTAGCCATCTCATCCTCTGCCGTCCCCTTCTCCTTTTGTCTTCAATCTTTCCCAGCATCAGGATCTTTTCCAGGGAGTTTTCTCTTCGCATTAGGTGGCCAAAATATTTGAGCTTCAGTTTCAGTATCTGTCCTTCCAATGAGCAGTCAGGGTTGATTTCCTTTAGGATGGACTGATTTGACCTCCTTGCAGTCCAGGGGACTCGTAAGAGTCTTCTCCAGCACCACAGTTCGAAAGCATCGATTCTTTGGCGCTCAGCCTTCCTTATAGTCCAGCTCTCACAGCCATACGTTACTACTGGGAAAACCATAGCTTTGATTAGACGGACCTTTGTTGGCAAGGTGATGTCTCTGCTTCTTACTATGCTGCCTAGGTTTGCCATAGCTTTCCTCCCAAGGAGCAAGCGTCTTTTAATTTCATGGCTACAGTCACTGTCTGTTGTGATCTTGGAGCCCAAGAAAATAAAATCTGTCACTGCTTCCATTTCTTCCCCTTCTATATACCAGGAAGTGATGGGGCCAGATGCCACGATCTTAGTTTTTTTAATGTTGAGTTTCAGACCAGCTTTTGCACTGCTGGTATAGTGCAGTGGCTTAGTAGAGGCAATGCCCATGAGGCCATGAATTCAACTGTCAGCCTTCCCCATACCAGGAAATGCCCAGAGAATGGTCCGATGGCAGATGACAGAGTTACATTATTGCAGTTAAGTTGGTTTGGCTCTATCGGCCGACTGGATGGGAGACCACCTCTGGGAACCATATGCTTAGATATCTCCAAAGAAACAGTGGTATTGAAGTAGAAAATAATATTAATATAGAAAAAAACAAGTTGAGAACTTGTGTGTGTGTGTGGTGCTCAGAATTCAGTGACTGAGCACATGCTTGGTATGCCCAGTTAAATGTATCTCTAGCAAAGGCAGATTACTGTGTTCATAGACACTCATGACTTATTTGTGCCATCTGAGCAGTGTTAAGCTGACATTATTGGGCTCCTTTGTTGCCTTCTGAATGTTTAAAAACTAAAGCTTGAAATATAGGTAGTCAGAATTTGAAAATCTGATATTGAAATGAACTAACACATGCCAATAGGCAACTGTCTTTTTAAAAAACTTGTACAGTTGACCATACTGCATTTATGATTAAAGTTATTTCTGGTTATTTGAAAAGATCTGCATAGACTGGTAATTATTTGTAGTGTCTTTTGCACTTATCAGTGTTTACCTTTTAAGCAAAGTTTTATTTATTCAAAACCATTTTGCACCAGAACTAAGTGTGTGTAACCTTTACATAATGGTTTCAGTTGTCTTCAAGGTTTAATACATTGTTGGCGAGGTATGAACTGCAATAAAGAACAGCAAATATTCATACTAAAAATCTTTGAACCACACCAAGCATTCAAAAAACCCCTCTCATGAACAAAGACATGGGTTATTAAGGGATTTGACACCAGTCATTACAATCTTACTTTAATTTAATCCATGCTTCCTTTCTAGTGTTATATAATAATTGAAAAGGCTCAGCTTGCCCATAAGCAGGTAGTCATGCAAGAATGGCCCAGGGCTATATAATTGGAATAAGTGATGCTAAGTGCAGCATTGCAATCAATAGGGCTGCAATGGGAATAATGTGAGTGTATCTCGCTGAAAAGATTTAAATCGCTCTTAATATGAACGAAGGTTAAAACCACAGAAGAACAATGAGAAAGCTGCATGTAGCACAGAAGTATAGTGAATGTGTCTGACCCTTCTCAGAGCTATGATGGGTGGTGAGCTGTCTAAAAACAGCCTTGGTCTTTATGGTGATCAGGGCTCTGCCTACTTTCCTACAGCAAACATGTAAAGTGTGGATGAAAAAGCTGCACCTTTAAATGCCTGTGTATGTTAGTGATAATGAATTTCATTTGGTTCACCTTGGCTCACCTGTTGCAAGATTTCCCTGGGAATCAAGTATTTAACGTCATGTTTGTGTTCATATAAACATGTATGTGTGCCAAAGAGTCCTGATTGGCTATGAGCCCTGGCTCGTATAAACGATGCATAATTAACAAGTATCTGTCTCTCACACTTCTATGTTTTTCCTATGGGGAACACCAGTGTAACACTTTGTCTAGCAGTGACAAATATCATAGCCCCAAACTATGAAGCACCTCTCAAGACTCCTACAAATGTAAGGTTTCAGAGATCCATGTTAAATTGTAACACTTTCATTCTTGGGATTTTCTAGAAATATAATTACACTAAATATACAACAAAGTGTCAGCTAATGTAGTTCAGTATTTGGGAAGCAGGAACCTTTATGAGGGGAGTAAACAAGCTCAGTTTCAACCTGAAACATAACATTTACAAACACCTGAAAATTTGGAATAGCTAGTCTTTAATCGAGGCCTTTTTAAGCCATTAGCAATATCAGTGTGGCTTGCTTCCTTCCTTCCTTGCTTCCTTGCTTCCTTCCTTCCTTCCTTCCTTCCTTATCTAGAAGTGTGTTGTGTCACTGTTGTCACAATTCTTATACCAGGGGGCCAAGTCATATCTTGCATTCAGCCATTGGTAGGAACATTTAATAACTTACATGAGCATGCTTGAGCATGTAAAAATGAGGAAAATGCTTATGCAATATCACAGAGCAACTTCCATGTATGGGGGGCACTTAAAAATGGTCTCCCCTGCTCATGAATGAGTTACTGTACTCTCCCCATATAATTACTTGATCAAGTGAGTAGGGCTTTGGGTGGCTGTACCCAAACCTACAGATACTGAAGCTGAAGCTCAAATATTTTGGCCACCTAATGTGAAGAGAAAACTCACTGGAAAAGACTCTGATGCTGGGAAAGATTGAAGGCAAAAGGAGAAGGGGATGGCAAAGGACGAGATGGCTAGATAGCATCATCGATGCAATGAATATGAACTTGAGCACACTCCGGGAGAGAGTGGAAGGACAGGAAGGCCTGGCGTGCTATGGTCCATGGGGTCGTGAAGAGTCGGACATGACTTAACGACTGAACAACAACAACATCCCAAACCTAGCCAAGAAGGTCAGTCTTCCGCATCTTGGTGCCCTCCAGATGTTTTGGACTTCAATATGCATCAGTCCCAGACACTATATCCAGTGGTCAAGAATGCTGGGTATGGTAGTCCAAGCCATCTGGACGGCACCCTGATGTAGGTTGTGTTTTCCAGATTTAAGTTCCCTGGGGTCAGTCACTCACGCTCAAGGCTTCAAAAGCTAGACAGCGAAAAAAGCTGGCACCTCATGTGCAACAGGCATTGCTTTCTTACTGCAAAGTGACAGGACACCAATAGTATGGGCAACTCAAACATGTCATACTGGCTGAATCTACACCTAGCAGTCATCATACCATTATCATAACTATTGGTACACATGACACCAATGGGCACCAATAGTTATGATAACGGTATGATAATGATATAACTGCTATGTAGATTCAGCCACTGTGTCAGCGTTGGATCTGAGCCCATAGAGACGCAAAGCAGCTCTGATTCTGAGGAGGAGATACAATCCCTGGAATAGGAACTCTCTCAGGTTTCAGAGGCACAGCTGGAGGGGGAGCCCGCCCCGCTCACATTCCTGGGAGTGACAGTGACCCTGGCATGGAAAGGGAGGGACAACTTGAGCTTTTAGACGCCAGGCACAGGCACAGGCACAAGCGAGAGGTTGCGGGAGCCGAGCTGAGGCGCTCAGCCCGGTTGGCTCGACGTCAACAGCTGTGCCCAGAGGCCTGAGAATTTCCCCTCCTACTCCATAAATTCAGAGAGTTGTCACGCTTTTCTCCAAATGGAGACCAAGTGACATCCTAACTCTTAGAAAGCCCTGGTAGGCTGTTCCTTTGTATTTCCTCTGAGTCTCAGGCAATTAGCATCTGTAAGCCTCATTAGGTTGAATGGAAATAAAGCTTTGGAAAGCAGCCCTTTTGTCTGACTGTTGATTCTGGCTATTGGACTGTTCAGAAGACAACAGGGGCATTCCTGACACACTGCCTATCAATTGCTGGGGCTGATGAAACCGATGCATATTCCTTTTTATGGCTTAAGAGGGCTTGGAGGTGTGGGGAACACACAGGTCTTGCCTCAGACCATAAGGTCCCTGGTTCAAACCCTAAAGTCTTTGAAGGGAGCTTGCATGAGCTGCTAAGAGTGTATAAAAAGGTAAAAGGTAAAGGTGTCCCCAACCAGTCGTGTCTGACTCTAGGGTGCAGTGCTCATCCCCGTTTCTAAGCCGAAGGGACAGCGCTGTCTGAAGACGCTTCCGTGGTCATGTGGCCAGCATAACTGAACACCGAGGTGCACGGAACGCTGTTACCTTTCCCGCCAAGGCGGTACCTATTTATCTACTTGCAATTTCTTGCTTTCGAACTGCAGTGGCTAAAATGTAACAGGTTGAATGGCCTTGAGTAAGTGCAAATTTATAAGCAATTCTTACAGGGAAGAGCAATACCACAAGGTAATATTTAAATCCCATTCCTTATTTATTTATTTATTCATTCATTCATTCATTCATTCAATTTCATTTCTATACTGCCCAATAGCCATACCTCTCTGGGTGATTCACAAAAATTAAAACCAGAAAGCGCAGCATAAAAAAATATAAAATATGAAAACTTAAAACCACAATTTAACAGTTCAACCAGACGAAAACCTAGCAGCAATGCAGAGATTTAAAATATAGATTTAAAACACCAAAGCTAAAAGACTAGGAAGCTAAAATGCTAAAATACTGGGAGAATAATAAGGTCTTCACCTGGCTGTGGAAGGAGTACAATGTAGGTGCCAGGTGAACCTCTCTAGGGAGCTCATTCCACAGCTGGGGTGCCACAGAAGAAAAGGCCCTCCTCCTGGTAGCCACCTGCTTCACTTCCTTTGGCAGGGTTTCACAGAGAAGGACCTCTGAGGATGATCTTAGGGTCTGGGCAGGCTCATATGGGAGGAGGTGATCCTTCAGATAAGCTGGCCCCAAGCCATTAAGAGCTTTGAATGTTAATGTTAATACCAGTACTTTCCTATGAGCTCTTGCATGGCAACACTGTATTTTAACTGATCAGGAAATCCATTCCTTAAAATTTCATAGCATTTGCCATTATTATGATCTGAATGGACAATGTTGGGGTGTATTTATAAGGAAAAGAACCCAGAGTAACTGTACAAAGAAAGTAAGTGCTTTGTGACACTTTCCACTTTAATATGCTTCTATAAATGTTGATCTGTGATTTGTGTTTTTGTAATCTGCCCAGGGAATGTTTCCAATTAAACATATAACAAAGAAATATATGAATCTGGATGCAGCCCTCTCTTTCTGCTTGTGCTACGCAGCCTCACAGAACAGTACTTGTACACATGTATCTCCATTTGGCCTAGGCAGCTGGGAAATGGCAGGTGTTGTGTGTTTCTGTACTGTGCGCTGCAGCCAGTGGTGCAGCTAGACCATTTCAGAACCTGGAGTTAGGGTGCAATCCTGTGCATGTTTAGACAGAAAGAAGCCCTACCACTCCCAGCATCCCTCAGTCAATCATGTTGGCTGTGAATGCTGGGAGTGGTAGGACTTCTTTCTGTCTAAAGATGCATAGGATTATGCCTTTAATGGTGTTACATGCCCCCCCCACTTTAGACAGCTATATGTATTCCTTCTGTTGTGAAGCGTACCGCTAACATTTGTCCCTGCCCCCTCCAACTGCCATTCCAAGCTTTATAACTGCTTCTATTCCTGAAATGTTAGATAAAAAAAACGGGGGGAACCCTGTATGCCAACCCCAATAAAGAAAGAAATATTCATAGTATGTGTGGATTTGCATTTTTAACTCAGTTAAATCATGGCATTGCAGCAATGCACTGGAGTTTGGTTTTGCTGCCCTGATGCTAAACACATTTACTTTGAAATAAGCACCATTTTGCTGTAGAAAGGGATAATATATTTTTAAAGTAAAAATCATAAAATGAGCATCTATACATACTTGGCCAGCCACCCCCAACTATAAAAAGTCTTTAAAAATAAGAAGAAAGAAAGGAAGGATGGTGCAGTGAGTAGTGTCAGTTCCAATGGCTCTGGCACAGTCATTCCAGCCCAGGTGCTGAAGCTGGGCTTGTTTGCCGCTGCCCCCATCACCTGCCACTCTATGGGTGGTCCTTTGGGGGGCCCTGGACTTTGGCCCCAAGCCCAGCCCTAGCTGCACCAGTAGCTACAGTCTCACTGCATAGTCCAGGAGCTCCTCAGCAGAGAGAAAAAGACAGCAGAGAGGAACAGAGACGGTGGTTATTGGGACTTCAGACAGCTACCCAAGACGTGAAATAATCATATTTTTTTTAGGGCAGCATTTTGTACCCTACAAAACTCTCCACTTCACTTATTTGATCCATCCTAAACCGGTAACATCACACGGGACTGCTTATCATGTAGCTTGGCTCTGATTTTAAATACTAAATTGCATTATTCTTACTTTAAGCTGTTTTCAGACCTGCTGGCTTGAAGTGTGTTGTATTAATGTGGCTTCATATTTTAGGTATTCTAGTTTAATATTGTAGGTCTTGGTGTTATTTTACAATGCTTTATTGTACATCACCTTGGGAGGAACTATGTTTTGAAAGGAGGCATAGAAATCCCTGAAATAAATTTTAAAAATATATTTACACTTATATGGAGAGCAGGTGTGTTCTGGCAACCGCTGATGAAATTAAAACACAAAGGGATTTAATTCTCTCATTCCACATTTTGGTGATGGAAGTGCTAATGAGTAGACAAAAGAAAAAAACTGAGATGGTGGAATGCAGTGCTATAAGCAGGGCCGACCCTACCATTAGGCAAAGTGAGGCAAGTGCCTCAAGTGACAGATGTTGGGGGGCAGCAGGGGCAACCCCTTGGCCATTCCAACTGAGCCGCCAGCCATTCTCCTCTCTTGAAGGGCAGAGCTGTGTTTGCCACGCAGCCTGACCTGCATCCTCTAAGCTAGCCTGCTGCCCTCAGGTGTGGTGGAGGGCACTATCCTATAGTCAGTGTTGAAGTAAGATTCAACTGGCAGTCCAACCAGCTTCAGTACATGGAATGGAAGTCTTGTTCTTTGCCTCAGGCAGCAGAATATCGCAGGCTTATCCTGGCTATTATAACACTTGTATCACAAAGCATATAGCCTGCTTGCTTTTATTTGTGATCTCCTAGTCATGAAAATGCAGAAATACCACACAGCAATCATTGATCAGCTTTGTCCCACTTTTTTTTTTGCCATTCGAAAGAGCTTCACTTAAAGTACTGCCAGAGAAACAACATCCAAAGTGATGCTTCAGAAAACATGGCTTATGTATTACATGCTCAGTGAGGTAGAATATTGTATTTTTCTTTGCAAGCCCTCTTATATCTCACAAATTATAAGTACGGCAGATTTAAAGACCTCTGGCTTGACAGTGTTACTGTGTAATGGCTATTTGTGCTATGTGCATGAGGAACTTGATAGCAACTTGGAAGCTCATTGTGGCTCTTAAGAAAAACAACCCAACCCATTAGGCTAATTGCCCACTGGAAACCTCTACCTGTAGATGATGTTTTTCTGTTAAGGTTTATCATCACTCCTGCTACATCATGCTCTGAAATTATTAAAGCTTCCCAAGTGTAACAGTATGGGATTGCCAGGTTGCAATCTGTAGATGCTGTATTCTCCTTTAATAGTGGCAAAGTTGTGAGAGGGAATGCAGCTGTCAGTCTTTCCATCCTGTTCCGTAATAGGTAGGGATAGCAGAGAATTCCGCCATGGATCTCGGTGAAGTCGAATGCCAGTGCATTCGGCCCCCGGAACCCATGGTGGAACGAAGCCCCCCGCCCCCCCATCCCGCGAAAGGCACGCAAAATGGAGCACTCACCTGCTGCTGTTCGCTCTGCTCTGCGAATGGCGGCCACATTTGTGGCCGCCATTTGCTTCACCATTTTAGCCGTGATAGGCTACGTAAATATTTAAAAAGGGAACGCAAATGGTGGCCACCGTAGCCGCCGCCATTTGCTCCCCCCCCCTTTTTTTTGCCATGATAGGCTACGTAAATATTTATGTAGCCTATCATGGAAAAAAAGGGATGCAAATGGCGGCAGCTACAGCGGCCGCCATTTGTGTCCCTGCGCAGCCCAGCAGCAGCTGGATGTTGCTGTGGGCTGCCCTGGCTGGCAGCTCTGCAGAGTTGCTGCAGAGCGCAGCCGGCCGTCGAGGATTTCAGGGGGAGGGACGGAGCACCTCCCCCCCACCGCGGATGTACGAAAAGAAACAGGTAAGTCGTTTCGTACATCCCTAGTAATAGGTCCCCTGACCTGCTCCATTTCCCTACCTCACCCCATAGCAGATATGGGAGGTAGGTGGGCAAGGGTACTGATGGAGGAATGGGGCAGGAAAAGCCAAAGCTATATTGCCTCTAATGGTCTTGTAAATTTTCATAGAAAAATTGTTAACTGGCAACTTGATAATCTCAGCAGTGTCTTTACTAGAGTATTAGCCAACCTTATGATAAAACATATGCAGGGTATCAGGAGTATTTGACCAATAATGTCTACCAATGTATTGATTTTCATTAGGGGTGGCATCTGGCAGGCCTCAGTTTAACCTCAGCACAGCAGACTGCTCCTGGTGCAGTGAATAGGAGATAATTAACCATTACAATGGGAATGGATTACATCCCAAACTCGGACATCACCAGTGTGAAGGAATGACACTGTTCAGTCATTTTGTGCTTTGTTCTTGGTTGTAAAATGGTTGTTTATGTTTAGAGGCTGTTCTTCCCAGGACGTTCAAAAGGCCAGCCCAGGAAACTGAAACATAAGGTGTAAAAGGAAACTTAGTTTCCATAAGAAATAAACATTTAACAAAACTCTACTGCCCTTCTGATTGGCAAGAGGTTGGGAGAGGGAATTAAAGTAGCATATATACATGAAGCTAGCACACAGATTGGGGTGCTGTTTTGTGTCACTGGAGAATGAAGAAATAGCTGAAATTAGAAGAATGAAGAGTGCTGCAGAGAAACAAGACTCTAGAGACAAAAGAAACTGAGCTGAAATCAAGAAAGCTGGACGCTGCAGTGCCAATGAACTAGAATGAGTTGAAATTACATTATTGCCAGGTCTTGGTTTAGGAAGGAAACAGGCTAGACTAGATTTAGATAGATACATTTTCCCATGTTATTTTTGTTTCATTCTTGCTTTAATAATTTTCAGGTTCCAAATTGCAGTAAACCAACAGTTAAACTTTATTAACTATTTACATTATTAAGGAGTTATTATTAGGGTAAGAGAAATATTATGACTGCTACTGCTGCCAGATCACCTTCTACTGAGAGGGTCACACAGCATTACATTTATGGACAACGTGATAGTGTCCTCACAATTTTCATATGCTAATTGCTCTTATGTGTAACTGCCAAAATAGTTGTAAAATCTGCCCCCCCGCAACATATAATCACAATAGCTAATTAATTGCTGCTTTCCAAAACCTTTAGCAAAATCTACATTTCGTGTTGGCTAAACTTTGACCTGATGCCTTGATTTTCATCCATTGCCTCATCACCTTATCTACATGGCCCAGCACAGTGATTTGGCTGGATCAGTAAGTAAATTACAAAGATTAAGAGCACAATCCTAAGGGATTTCCATTAGATAGACCAAGTCTATCCTGTGCCCAGTGAGCAGGAGCCAGGCAGGCAGGAAGCTGATGGAGGTGAGAACATCTCCCATCTCTTTTCCTTTACAATTTCAGCTGGACAATCCTCTTTGCTCATCTATCTGACCCACCTTGTTGTAGTTGGGATGGGCAATGGAGAGGCTTTAGGATCCTAGCCTTTCCTTCTTCCTCCTCACCCACCATCCCACCCCTTTTCCCTCTTCCAAGGGATGTCTGTCACTGGGAAAACTGGCCCCTTTGGGGTCCGATGGATTCCTGTGGCATCCCAACTCAGCTTGCATTTGCGAGCCGAGCCAGGGGTTTGTTCCCTAAATCTGGGAACTTTTCCAGGGGTTTGTGTGCGTGCGTGCACTTGTGTATGCATAAAAAGCAATTTGCGCAAATTATGCAAATTGCTGCCAGAACCAGCACAAATTATGGCCACAATTTGTGCAAATTACAGCTGCAATTTGTGTAATTTGCACAAATTATGGCAAATCTTGCATAATTTGCAAAAATGCAATTGTGCAAATTTGCAATTTGCACAAATTGCTTTTTCCAAAAAGCAAAAACAGAAATTTGCAGGCTAGCCTGACTCAATGCAGGTTGAGTCAGACCAGCTCGCAGGAAAGTGAGCCAAAGTCTGGGGGCAGGAGGAGCTGACTAAAGGTTGGTGAACTTCACCCCCTGGACAGATTCCTCCAACATCCCTACCTCTCTCTGAGCTCTTCCAATGTCGCTATTGCAATCTTAGAAGAGCAGCCACTGTGGCTGCTATGGGGGGGGGATGATCTAATTTCAGACTCCCCCTCCTGAGGTCATTGCCGAATGACGAAGCTATGCTTCGGGAGAGTACGGGCAGTGGAATATGCCATGTCCTGTGCTCCCTGGGATGCCCTCCCAGGGGCCACAGGATTGCTCTACCCAGGGCTGTTCTACTGAAGGCAGCCTAGAAATAAAGATGTGCATTTGGTGGTAGTGCTTAGGACCACAGGAGGGGTTTAGTTAGCTAGTTTTCTCCCCTCCTTCATGTGATGCAGGCTATAACTCATGCTCTCACAGCTGGAATAGAGGATAGCATTGGAGATCCTTCATATATTCTAGAATTCCCCCTCCAAATATGGGGGGGGGCACGCATAACAATTCAATATTAAAAACCTTTAAGAATCAATGTGTTGTTGTTGTTGTTGTTGTTATTATTATTATTATTATTATTCATAACTTCTTTCTGACAAAGTCATTACTTTTTAGAGTTCCATAATGTCTTTTATCTCCTTAGTCTAGCTGAAAGAAAGCATGACTACATGTAACTGCTTTTGCACATATGAATTCCTCTTTACCTTTGCCCCCCCTCCTCCCTTGTCCCCTTTCTCTGTTAGCTTCCCACTGGCAAAATCTCCTTCCCTGGATCTGTGTGTGAATGTTTCGGTTTTTATGTTCCCTGCATATGTCCCTGCATACGTTGATGGTACTAAACAAAGAAGTGTTTACATGTTACTCCAATCACATGAGAGCAGCCAAAGTCTGTCTGCTGAGAATTATTTATTTATTATGTACAACATTTATATGCCACTCTACTTCTAAACATATTCCAGAGCAGTGAACAATAAAAGATAAAAAGAATAGAACACCACATTAAAAGTGTTTGTTTTTTAAAAACAGAATACCAAAAAAATCCTGTCTGGTCAGTCAAGGAAGGCTTCTTGAAATGAAGATATTTTCATCAGGCACCGAAAACAATACTATGTTGGTGCCTGCCTGAGCTCCAGAGGAAGGTCCACTGAACTTGTTTCCACAGAAAGGGAGCCACCACACTGAAGGGTCTTCTCTGGGTGGGCTCCAGTTGGGCGATAGGTCCATGCCAAACCACCAGGAGCACCCCATCTGATCACTTCAGTGACTGGGCAGGTTGACCAGCCTTACGGGCAGTGACCAGCCTTAAGGGCAGCCCCACACAGTGCGCATTGCAGTAATCCAGTCCGGAGGTTGCTAGCACCTGTACCACTGTGGCCAAGCCATTCCTGTCCAGGAGAGGCTGTAGCTGGTAAAGGCTAGTAAGAGGCACTCTGAACTGCCATGGCCACTTGGGACACCAGCAACAAAGATGGATCTAGGAGTACCCTTACTCTACAAATCTGATCTTTCAAAAGGAGTGTGACCCCATCCAGAACAGGCAATGAGCCCATCTCATACACTTGGGAACCACTCACCCATGGGGCTTCCATCTTGCCAGGATTGAACTTCAGTTTATTGGCCCTCATCCAGCCCATCACTGAGTCTAGGCACTGATCCAGAACCTGCACAGCCTCACCTAATTCAGATATCACAGGGAGATAGAGCTGTGTGTCATCAGTATACTGATGGTACTTGGCTCCAAATCCCCTAATGGGCACCCCCAGTAGCTTCATATAGATGTTGAACAACATTGGGGACAAGATGGTACCCTGTGGAACCCCATAGCTCAATTGCCAAAGGCCAAGGAATGGTCACCCAATGTTACTCTCTGAAATCCACCCCGCAGGTAAGACCGGAACTATAGTAACACAGTGCCTCCAATGCAATGGTTTCAAAAGCCTATGAGAGGTTGAGCAGAATTAGCAGGGTTTTGCACTCCCCCTGTCCCTCTCTCGATAAAGGTTATCCACCAGGGTGACCAAGGCTGATTCAGTCCCATAACCAGATTGAAATCCAGATTGGAATGGGTCTAGATAATCAGTATGCTGGGCAGCAGGGCGGGCGGTACACCAGCAGCATCCCCAATCTGTCCCTATGGCCCAGCACCAGGTGCCACCCCTCAAGGCCCACTCCAAGGTGGAGTGGATTCCTGGTCGGAGAGATGGAAGTTCTGTAAACCACAGCAACTCCCCCACCTTCCTGGAGAGCCACCATGGAGAATTATGAAGAGTTCCCTACAAACAAGCAGAGAAAATTGGAAGAGACTACAGTAAGAAATGCAGGGAAGGATGAGCTGTTCCCCAGCTTGCTGTTTGTTTCTCCTTTATACTTTGAGAGCAGATGATAGGGGTACCTTTCTGAAGCTAAGCAGGTTTTAGTCTGGTCAGTGCTTGGTTGGGAACCCCACGTACATCATATTGAGTTCTATGATGGAAGAAAGGTGGTATATATATTACCAAACCATCATCATCATCAACATCATCATGGTCCCAAGGCATAGTCTGAAGGCACATGAGGCAGCTGCTGTGCTGAAGCTAAGTAGGTTTGGGGCTGGTCAGTGCTTGGAGGGGAGATTACCTGGGAACCACATGTAGCCACCTTGAGTTCCATGATGGAAGAAAGGTGAGATATAAATAAATAAATAAATAAATAAATTCATCAATAGTGGCTAACTTTCCCTGCTCCTCCCCCTCTCACCTCTTAGTGAAAACTAGTAACTAAAGAGAGATATAAGTAGAGATAACTAAACCAGCCATTTGCTCCCCTTTGCTGCCTGTTTTCCCTCCAGAAATGTCTGCATAGTAGTGGGGGGACCTTCAGAATTCTCTATAGGCAGAGCTGGGGTGCTCTCGTGTGGTGAGCACAGTGTGTAGCCCAGCTAAAAGCTGAAGAGGCTATCTTTCTTTCGATATAGCAGCAGGGCTGTCAAAAATATAGCTTGTCTTGTTTCTGTTTTCCTTCAAATGCCACCTCAAGAACTCTGTAGATATTTCAATTAAAATTGTCTAACAATAGTGTACCAATGCTGACTGCTTTGCACTGCCTTATCTGCATCTGCCACCACTATAACACACTCGCAATGCCAGCGATGCAACGGCATCACGTTTTGATAGCACAGCAGTTGGTGCATCCCATCTTAAGCACGTACCTGCTGGCTCAGCAAATCTGGAGTAGTCTGGGTGTGAGGAAAGAGGTGAACTGAGGCATCTGAGGTCACCCATACATATGTCAAGCTTTGGAGGCAGCCTTTCTGTATTTTTTAGGCTGAACATGACTCCCCTTTTAAGCTCCTGCTCTTTGCATATATTCTGCAGTATTTTCTCATCTTTACAGAAATCGGAATAATGCTGTTGTTTTCTGACAAGCATGTCATTTGTTCTACCGGTCTGCAGTTGATTAATTTGCAAATGATATCCCAATAAAGTACTTAGAACTAGATAATTACAGTTATATTAACAGTTACCGGAGAAGCAGATGGTATTCTGAGAAGCTGCCATGTAGAATTAGTGCTGAAGCTCCACTGTAATGTACCATATACCCTGGCAACCCACAAACAACGATCTACAATCCTGCTGTTATTCCAGATTGTAACAAAACTGTGCTATTTGGTTTCACATCCAGTTCTTATCTGAGTTACTGTATGCCTTTTTCAGTGTTCAGCAAATTGATTCTTCTTCTTCTTCTCCTTCTCCTTCGGCTACCCTTATAACACTCAGTTTTGTACTTCCCAGTATGGAAAACATGCTTTCCACATGTTGGCTGCCATTTCTGCATCAGTTCTTGCCACTTCACACCTTACTCAGAGGGAGACCTATGCTGGCCACATATACATTCAAGAGCAGTCAGTCATAGGTCTCTGACAAGGGTATTTGTATTGGGTGTCTTAGGAAGTTGAAACTGTCCATTAAGTGGAACTCCATTATTCTTCCCTCCACTTTTTAAAACCCAGAGCAGTCTATGTAAGAGTAGAGAAAAATCACCCGGAGAGAGGCTGCTTTAACTCTTTCCTCACCAGGACATCATAAATTTATTTTTCATTGTGTGTGTGTGTAGAAATGTCTATATCTTTCCCTCTAGTATATAGTTCAACATCCCCAGACCTAGAACCTGTCACTGTGGTGGTGGGGTGTGTTTTTGCACTGTAAAATCAAAAGGGTTCAGGTTCAGGCTAGTACTGGGAATAGCAGTCCGCCAAGAGTGGGGGGAACACAATGTTCTCCCAATGTGGAAAATTGGAGAGGTAGAGACATTTGGAAACTATGTTACCAGTTCTCTGGTGCCATGGAATAGTTCACTATAGGATCGTCATTACTTCTCATCTGGTCCTGTTTGTGTCATGTGCTCTTTCTCTCCCCCACCCCCTCCCCCAAGTCAACATCCATATTTCATTGTGCTGTCTGAAAAAAAAAGTGGGCTCATTTTAATGCTTCTATCTGGCAAGTGAGAGGCCACGATGTCATGTTTTGTCTGTCTGCATCTATCCATTAATAATATTTTGCTCTAAGTAGGCTAGAGTTATGTAAGCCAGTAACACAAAAACTGTCAGAAGGCCAGAAAGAGGTTATGTTTGTGCCCCAGATCAGTTGAGTGTTGTTGCACTGGAGGAGAATGGAATGCTTATGTAGAAGGGTTTTGCACACTTTTTAAACAATGGGGCATTTGTGTAAGATGTAGGGAACATCTACAGTTGCACAATCCTTACTTAATTTTTTAAAAATTAGAATATTTTTGAAGGAGCACTTCTATGTAATGTATAGAAAGTACCTTTAAAGCTCTTTTAGATCAGATAAAGATTACAGAAAAAACAAACTGAGCCCAGCAAATGCTCAAATCATGCCAGGTGGACAATATTCTCAGAATAACAACAACTTGAAATCTTTCCTCTGAGTTAAACCACAATATTGGGGGCAGTTCTACTTGCACAGTTCTGTAACTATGTGTGCCAATTTCACCACCACCCCTTCTGCAGGTATTGTATACAAGGTATTGTATAGCAGAGTCTTCAGATCTAAGCTGATAATAATAATGAATTGTAAATAAGATCTTCTCCATTTTAAACTGAGAACTTTCTGTACCTTCCACTGTTATTCAGTGCTTTCCTTCATTTTTCCTTACTTTAAAATAATAATAGTAATCATCCCACTAAAAAAATGCACATGGTGAACAGCAGAAAACTTTTCATGGATCTTAAAAAATATTATTGGAATTTAGCTGTGCTATGAATCTTTTGAGCTTAATTTTTTCATTTTAATGGCAGTGAAATCCAGAAATCAAGCTGCATCTGTGCAAACTTTTCTGGTGCGGTGTGTTTAGAATGCATTACAGTACCAGTGGGACCTGTCTCATGGAAGCAAAATTCAAATAAACATTCTCTGGATTGGTTCTTCTGGGGTTTGCTCTTTGACGAATAAATAACACTCTAAAAAGCAGCTATTAAAACAATTATTAGAAATGCCTTGGAAATTCTCTTGGAATATGAGACATTGCATTTGCTGTCTTCTAAGACCCTGATCCAGATATGTTAGTGCATCCAAAACTGCTGCACTTCAGTAGTTCTTTGCATGGAAGTTGCCTGAGGCAGGGAGACAGGACAATAGTGGGCTGTGTGCATCTGCCTTAAGAGTGCCCAGTTATGTATCACCAAAAAAAGAGAACTAAAGAGGACATGTGTTTGCATAAAACATGCGTGCATTGAAGAATAGACATAAATTTAGAAAGAATTCTTATAATTTAAATAGCAATACAATACATCTCATCGTAGTGGCAGAGAAAACTGTGGTTGGGTGATATGTGTCCCTGTCTGCTCCGTCTGCAGTTAAGTGCTCACTGTTGATGGGCAAATTCAAGGCAACTGCCCTCCTTTCTTGTGGTTCTTTATCTTTAAGCTGGACTTGGATTGGACTACCCACCTTCAAATAGAAGATGCCTTCAACGGAAGGCTGACCACTGTAAGATAGGATACATGGCCATCCTATTGAGAATGTTGTGGCTATATTGATCTCAGCGATTGACTAGTTGCTCTGACCTCTGCAGTCTTGGAATGGACTATAGCCCTTCATACAAGGGATATGTTCAAACAGGAGACTCTCCTCTCTGACAACCCTTCAAACAAAGGACTGTCCTCTGTAAAATAAGACATATGGCCACCCTAAATTCTGTGTTACACAGTAATAGCTATTCACATCTGAATGTGATGTGAATAGTCATATGAGAATGGAGGAGGGTAGCTCAGCTGAATGTTACTTGCTTCTTCACATGCAAGACCTTGTGTGTTTAGAGATGGAACACCAGATCCATGTGCTTTCCCCCTTGGAACGAGACCAAAGGACAAAGCCTGTGGGCTGGATTTTATAGGTTTGTTTCCCCTCAGGAGCTGACAAGGAGAAGGGGGGCTTCCCTTCCCACGGGAAGCAAAACTTATCTTCCAGGAGCTGACAACATCCAGCTAACCAAAACAGCTTCAAGGTGAAGCTGTGAATTACTAGCCTGTGTGAAAAGGCTCTTAATTAACTAAAAAGCTGCTGGCTAGGCCAAACTACTCAGAACTCCAACAGCATATAGGAATGCTGTGAAGTCCACCTTATTGCTCGCCAACAAACTCACTACAGGAAGGGAAGGCTGACAAAAGGGAAATGTGGTATGAGTGGGTTGTATCCGGTGGTGGCTTGGCGCAAGTGGAAAGCAATTTTTTTTGCATAAGCCAGGGCACCCAGTATTCACCACCCCCTACCTGATGTGTCCCCCCATATCTGCTCCTGAGAACTGGGGGATATGATGCAGAAGGCTGTATGGTATGGGGATCGATGGAAATTGGATGCCCCACATTTTTCAAGTATAAGCGCTTTCTGCTAGTGCAGGGGTGCAGAACCTCAGGCTCAGGGGCCAAATCCAGCCCTTTTGGGGCCCTGATATAGTCCTCCAGGGTCCCCCAGATGGCCCTGCCCCCTTCCCATGGCCCCACCTTTCCTCTGACCACTGAATGTTTGGTGGTTTCCCAACCTTTGTGCAGTTTCATCTCCATTCTAAAATGTTGAAATGCCTCTCCGAAGGCTAGGTTACTGGTAAGAAAGTATGCTGATTTATTTTTGGGGGGGTATTTTTCCTCTGCCCCTTTTGCCTTTGGCCCTCGCCCACCACTGAAATGTGGCCCCTGAGAGCATCTCTGAAATAGAAATAGCCCTTGAGTTGAAAGAGATTAAACACCTCTGCACTAGCGTAAAGCCACCATTAGGTACAACTGAGGGAAAGAAATGTAGTTGCATGTACTTGGGCCTTTTCTCTGTTGAGGAAGAAGAAACCAAAGATGTCTTTTCCCTCTTTGTTGT
Organism: Heloderma suspectum; assembly: GCF_057233095.1. Classification (NCBI taxonomy): domain Eukaryota; kingdom Metazoa; phylum Chordata; class Lepidosauria; order Squamata; family Helodermatidae; genus Heloderma; species Heloderma suspectum. The sequence continues at coordinate 112,493,668 of NC_139462.1, forward strand.
ACATTTTTGCTTTAAATCTATTCTCTGGGAGATTTGCATAAACTATAGAATATCAAACACAACTGTAAGAGATATCACTGCTTCAAGAAGCTAAGGTTTGTATTCTTTATTTTCATACATACTTTTTTTTTAATAGATACAATTTGTATTTTTGGGAAATCCTGCTGTAAGCAAGGCTAGAGTTCTCTGCTGAAGTTCTTAGCCACACATTGCTCCAGCTGTTTTGTGATGATAGTTTATTTATTTATTTCATTTCTATATCGCCCAATAGCCGAAGCTCTCTGTTGACTTTTGATGCATCATACAAGTATGTAGTTCATTGCTAATTTTATCTCCATGTGATTTTTTAGACTGCTGATAGCTGTAAAAAACAAACAAACAGTTGATAGCTTGAATGTTCTGCTTGTTCGTTTCTCTGGTACCAAATGCAATTCCACCTGTTGTTTCTCCTGGTTGTGTTGACATGTTTAACAAATAACACAACATAGCAAAAACAGAAAACACAGTTAAAGGTTTATTAGACTGATAACACAGTGTATACATACGAGTGTGTGTGTCTGTGTGTGTGTGTAGGGATTCCAAAAGATGAAATTGCATGGGGTCAAACATAGTAGAGTTGGAAAAAGTGCAGAAAAGGGCAACTAAAATGATCAAGGGGCTGGAGCATCTCCCCTATGACGGAAGGTTACAACTGGGATTGTTTAGCTTTGAAAAAAGGAGGGTATGGGAAGACATGACAGAGGTGTACAAAAGTATGCATCATGTGGAGAATGTGGATAGGAACACTTTTTTCTCCTCTCTCATAATACTAGAACCCGGGGTCATCCCATGAAGCTGATTGGTGGGAGATTCAGGACAGATAAAGGAAGTACTTTTTCACACAGTGATTGTTAAACTATGGAATTCGCTACTACTGGATGTGATGGCTACCCGTTTGGAAGGCTTTAAAAGGGGACTAGATAAATTCCTGGAGAAGGTTGTTAATGGCTACTAGTCCTGATGGCTATGCACTACCTCAAGTATCAAAGGCGGTATGCCTGTGTACACCAGTTGCTGAGGAACATGGGTAGGAGGGTGCTGTTGCACTTGTGTCCTGCTTGTGGGTTCCCACTTGACAGCTGGTTGGCTAGAGTGTGAACGGAATGCTGAACTAGGTGGACCCTTGGTCTGATCCAGCATGGCTCTTCTTATGTTCTTAGTGTCACTCTGTAGCTTTCTGAAATGTCCATTTTCTTATTTTGTTTCATGACTTTCACAGGAAAAAACAACTTGCTGTTCTTGCCACAGTTCAGGAGCAGAGATCTCCATAAGGAAGCATGCTTCCATGGGTACAGGCACATCAAAATGATGTGGTCAATACATAGTGTGATAAAGCTGGTGCAGGGTAGTGATTTACACTGTGCTTTCCAGGGATGACACCTTGTTTATTCCCCAGGGTACAATTCTAGCCCTGCTGCATTTAATAGGAAGGCTTTAAAATATGTGTACTTGGGTGTGTGGGTGTGAGTGTTATCCTCCTTTGCCTGTATCCCAGTATACCTTTTGCCCCAATAGTACTCTGCAATGCTACATTCCATAGATAGTTTCTATTTAACAAGATTATTTCCTCTTGTGCTCTGAAAATCCAGCAAACCTTGCAAAACCATCTGATCCTTAGTAGCATCACACCTCCAGGGATTTTACAAGAACTGCTCTCTTCATTGCACCTCTACAAGAGACTACTTCCATCTCCAAAGGATTTAGGCTGAAAATGGGCCTGCTGAGAATAGAAGGTGCAGCAGACAAATGTCTTGTTCTCTGTGATGATATTTAGCTTAGAAATCTTCACTTCAAAAGCACCAGGTCCTTCACAGTCTTCTGCATAATTGGCACTGAATGGTGTGAGGGAGATAAGTAGAACAATAAAAAGGAAATGTCTTGTGTGGGTCTCTAGAATCAAAATCTCAAGATGCTGCTATGAAAACAAATCCAGATTCTGAAATCAGGACAAATGACGGAAATGGAGAGGGAGGGCATGCATTTATTTACTTTAGACCAGCTGAATTAGGAATTGTTTTTTGCATATAGAGTTGTGAGTAGGAATGAACTAATAGACATTGGAAGACCCACAGGTAGTTTTTCTGGATTTTTTAACCTGTTTTCAGGCACTTGGAGCTAGTTGTGCCTTTCTCCATGTAAGAGTTAGAAGCTTGCTAGTCTTATTAAAGTGGAAAATGTGGCTCTTGGAAATATTAAAGCTGTTATTCTTTCTTTTAATTGCTTTCATTCTATTTTATCCAGCCTCATTTTCCTCTTTAATCTACCTTCCTTCTCTTGTGTGTGGTCCTGCACTCTTCTGATACCAACCTCTCTGTTAGATCACAGATTAAATCTGTTGTCTCATTCCTCTATCCTTATCTTTTTGGAATTTGTTGCCCTCAGACAGTCATATAGTCCAGTCTCTCTGCGTCTTGAAGATGCACTTTAAGGCGTTATTTATTTTACAGTGCCTGGTCTAATTAATGGCAGTATCTTTATTTGGCATGTTCCTTCTTCTTTTCTCTTCCCATATCCTTCCCCAATCCTACTTTCATGTCTGTGTCGTTTAGATAGAAAGCCTGCTGGCAGAGGCTTTGTTGTGTTTTAGTCTATCCTACAGCACCTTTTAAGGCTGCTGCTGCTGCTGTCAATTCCTCACCTCCCTTTGCCCCAGGCACTGAGCTGTCTTCCTGACACCATGTCACCTGTCCAGACACAGCTGTTCTGTACTACTTCGCCCCCTTCTGCCCAGCTCCTGCATTCCCTGTCTTTCACTGCCAATTAATCTCTAATTTAAAGTAACTCAGAGTCCAACTACACGCTGAGCCTGATCTTTTCCTTTAATTTAGTGTAACTGTGCAACCCCAATTCTGATCAGGACCAGTAAGCACCAGGAGGGAAGGATTAAACTTCCCCCCATCACCTGTCTGCTTTCCAATATTCCACCCCCTATTCCTTTCTTTGGGTGATTCTCAATATTCATGTTGCCACTAAGTTGTGAAACATTTTTGTACCTCTTCGTTCCAGTTGGTGTGTCATCCTTCCCTCAACCACCCCACCATATACCTCAGTTTATGAAACCATGAAATAAGCAATCTTTTATCATGAAAGCCCTACTGTCAGGTCTCGCTTTATAAATGCTTTTTCTTTTCTTTTTTAAAAAGTGTATAACTTGGGTGCTGCAGTAGCAGCCCAATACCAACTTTCATGGCTTCCTCTGTGCAACTCCAGCTGGGAAATACAGTTAGTGCAGTAACAGGAATGAAAGGTCCAACAGGTGTTTTGGAAGCCTGGCTGACTTGTGGAAGTTTCTGCACTCCTGGTAATCTTTGCAACTGCCTTATCTCTTTTTGTGAAAAAAAGGTGGAGTTATCCTGTCAGGATCACTGCCACACAACAAGAGGCTGAGGGACAGGCCAAGCAGAGAAAGCTATAAGAGTGCTTACATCCCTTGTTCAATAGCACCTTATCTCTCCACAAGCTCCTTCACAGCTGGCTAACCATTTCCACTGATCAGTGCACTTGTTCTGATGTCTTTTCTCAAGTCTTCTATACTTTTCCTGACTTTGAGGATCATCTGTCTATCTTTCTGGTTCCCTCAATGTATGTGGCACATTATAGCCTAACAAGGAAAAGAAGACAGGGCCCTGCTCCAAAGAAGCCTGCATTCTAATGTCTTTGACAGTGTGAGAAGCAGCAAAGAGAGGGAAAGGAGAGGCAAGGGCAACAGAGAGGAATGGGAGCTGCTAGGACAACATGGGATGAATCTGAGCACATGGAGCTGGACATATGCAGTCTCGGTTTGAGGAGGGTGACAATTAAGTGATTAAGCCTTAATGGAAAACATGGGTTTTGAAGAAAGCTATTTCCTTTTAGGATCTGACATGAATAGGTTAATTTTGCTTTCATGGCAAGGGTTTCCGTGAGCACGCCTGGAAACATGCAGAACACATATCCATACTATATGCTCTGTCCCTGGCTGGAAGTAGTAAATAAAGTGAAAATAAAATAGATAAAGAGGACAGATGTTCCTCTTACAACCCATATGCCCTGTACACAATAGTAATAAAGAAATATATTCGCTGTTGTTCTCACTGGTGGTAAATTTCCTCCAGTGGGGCACTGTGCTGTAATAATAAAAAACACGTTTTCCTAAGCTAGGGAGCCCGAGATTTACATTGGCAATAAGTCACTGCTTCCAAATGCCATCAAGCGGAATGTCAAAGATAACTGGGAGTCTCCCTAGGATGGCTGACGCTGCACATAAACTGTAGCCAGGTGGAACCTATATGCCATTCATCTTCATCTTCTTTTTCTGTTAAAGCATTTGTATTAATGGCAACAAGCTCATTTATTGTAAGGACTTATTTTACACAAACAGAGTACAGAGAAACTTTACTGAATTTTACTTACTTCTTTTCTTACTCCATTGGTGGAATAGGCAAATGTTATATATTTAGTTATCTCCTTTTTGTGTTAATTAGTATTGTTATTTTCATTATTTTCTTATATTCACTTGTCATATCTCCATGTTGGGGCATGTGTGTGTGTGTTTAAAATTTTGAAGTTATGCTCTTTATACCAGGACCATATTTTGGAGGCAGCTGACGTTTACATGCTGGCCTATACAAGCACATTCATCACATGTTCACTACAACATTAAGTTGTGACATGCATGTGTGAATAATGGTGGATCTCCACATGCTGCAGAAGGGGGTGGACTATACCACTTCAGACCATGTGCCACATTCTTTAACACTTTACTCACATAAAATGCTTCTTGCAAGTATCAAAATAAAACAAGAGCGAGAGAGAGAGCATGAGAGCTCTGGGGTTGTAGGGAGTTTACATGGGGGAACATTTAAAGATGACATCTCTTATCTGCTGCCTGAAATAGTGCAATCCACTCTGTCACCTTGGTATTTTGCATACATAGACCAGACTGAAACAGTCACAAATTAAATACCACAGATAGGACTTTCAGATCACCATATGTCACCAAAACACAGGTCTTAATGGAATTGGTCACACATTTAGCTGTGAGTGTTAAAGAATCAAGTGATTTGCATGCCCGTATGAACTGGCTAAGGCCCCATGGCTGTGGTTCTGAAGCACTATTTTAAATACTTTTATTTTGATACCCTGTTGTGATAAATTGCATTTCAAAGAAACATGAAAGAGAGAGGGAGAGAGAGAGAGGTACTTGCATAGCACAATTTTTGAAATATATGATTGCAGTCTTGAGAGTCACACCTGCTTCTGAAGATGCATGAAAACAAAATGACATACCAATGTCTGTTGCCTCAGAAACAAAATACATGTGAGGAAAGACCCCAGATGCAGTCATCAGTGATGGTTCTATGAACTTATATGTTAGCAGAATAGTATCAATGAGGCAATTCCACCACTTCTGCGCATTGTACGGCTTACAGAGTCTGTTCTCTCTCAGCTATTTCCAGACTCAATAGTTGTCCATCTCTCAGGAAGAAGGGGATTAAGTGAGGAAGGGAGAGTCCCCATAGGAGACAAGATGATATCAATCTTGCTTGAAAGGGTTTCTTGTTCCCTTGGATTACAACTTTTCTCTCCAGAAACTGGAGCAAAGGGCAAGGAGGATTTCCCAGAGGAAGATCTGGGAAATCCGGGAAAGCTGCTCAAAGTGGGCGGTAAGGAGGAGGCTTGTAAGGTGGCTAGTAAATGAGCACAAGGGGTTGCGGTTGGATTTAAATGGAGGTGCCCATTTTCATCTAGCCTTATGTAACCGCTGACTCTGGCCTGGCTTTTGAGGACAAGGCAGGTTGGGTGGGTCACTGGGGTTCCAGGAAGCTTAAGAGATAGGAAGTGTCAGACTTTGAAAGTCTGAGGTCTACAGAGGCAAGGAAAAGAAAAAAAGTCAGGCCTAGAGGCCTGGGGTTTTCGTTTGGGAGGGGGTAACCCTGAGAAGAGTAGTTTCATTTCCCTGAGATTGGTTTCATGTCTCCAGATTTGAAACAGTACTTTTGGTTTTGGGGAAGGAGGGGATATAAAGGGAGAGAGCGCCTGGAGAAATCTAAGTGCAGGTATGGTAGAAGATCTTGAGCTTTTGCAACTTTTATTTTCTCTTAATGCCTTTTGTATCACTCAGCTCTATTGTGTAAATACCTGTAGTGGTAATTTGCTTGCTTTAATTCAACAGTAAACAACTGAGATTAAAACTCAAATGTCTGAAGTGCCAATCACCCCATGTTTTACAGCCTAAACCCCATGTTATTGGGAAGGGGAAGTTTTGAAGAACGAAGGTGGGACACTTAAGGAGACAAGAGATCCTTAAGTTGTTGCTCAGGGGGTCCAGGTTCCTAAGGTGAACCCTGACACAGACAAACAGGAGTAGCCAGGAGGCCTAAACAGCAACAGCGCCCCCATGTTTAAGAAACTGGGAGTTCTCCTGTAAAGCCTTTCTGGATTTCCCAGGAAGCTTGTTAAAAAGCCAATCAGGCTGCAACTGGTCACAATGCAACTAGTGTAACTCAGGTGCTATAACAGGTCCAGAAAAGGCCAGCTGGAGGGCTTGATTGACAGTACCCAAATTCTGGTGTTCCTTTACAGCAACTGTGAACAAAAGGGATAAAAACACCACACTTATTTCATGATTACTCACATGTTTATAACATCACTCCAGGCCTGGAGAAGTATCAAGAGATCATGATAACAAAACAAAAAAGACCTACAAAAGGTAGGTGAGAGGTTGTTAATTGATGTGCTAATTTAATCAATCATTTGAGGAAATGAGGGCTGAAAGGATGTGTATCTCTCTGTTAACAATTATTTATGCTAAATAGCAAGGTTGCCTTTCAGAACACAGGAAAAGGATGACAAATTCAGTACGATGAGAAATGTGGAGGAGAGATCTACACCAGCAATAACCACACACAGATCTGACATGCAAGGAGCTTCCCATTCATCCAGCCCATCTGCATTGAATTTATCATCAGCAGAGCAGCTGGAAAATGGAGGTCAAACTTCATTTTGGCCTGCGACTTGATAAAAATGACCTGCAAAATGTAGCTGACAGCTTGTTATTTTTATGCATTGGAAAATAGCAAAGATCAGGTGCTATCCTCGGTGAGTCCTCTTTTTTATTTTTATTTTGCTTTTGCATCCGATACCAGCTTTGCTCTGGCAGTATTCAGGTTTTTAGAAGACTCATCAGGGTTTAAAACAAGATGAATCTTCTTCAAACGGGCAGCTTCAAATCAGCACGGTCTGCTGAGAGTCACCTTTCAGCATGTGAGTCTCCCAATTTATCATCAACTACTAGCTTAAAAAAAAAGAAGAAAAAGAAATCTCATCTGCAAACATGGCATTTTGACATGCTCTTTCTTCTGATTTTTAGTTCATCTAATCTTGAAAGTCATCTGTTAATGGGGATTAATGAGTCTTAAGGAATTGCGATCTTTCAACAACTTTTTGGAGGCAGGAAGAAATCCTGTCACTAAAAGACAGCAAACCAGATGTGCGTGTGGAAAACGTGGAGAGTGCAGGAGATGGGTTTCAAATCTGCAAACAAATGTTCCTCTGACACTCAGTGTATTATGAAATGTAAGATCAAATAGAGACGGAAAAGGATTAATCTGGGATTAAGAATCCTTTAAACATATGAAGTACATAACCTTCACTGTGTCTGCTTCTTTCTGTCGGCAATTTTACTCCATCACTTCTGTCGAGGATGTGGTAACTCCCTGATGACTGCTGCATTGCAGCCTTCTTAATGTTTAGTCTTTTATGATTCAATGCTACTTTTGGTTTGCTTTGTGAAGATCCTTGAGGGACCTTAATTTGTGTAATTGTTATTACTGCCATCTACATTACAATATAAATACTTTTCAAAAAGAGCATCTCTCTTCAACTAACATTTAAAGACACATGTTATGTTGTTGTTGTTCACTCGTTAAGTCGTGTCCGACTCTTCGTGACCCCATGGTATACAACAACTAAATTGAAAAGTTGCAGCATAAGGCAAAATATAGTCTTAAAAATATAAACTACTGTCCTATATTTTTTGTATTTAGTTTTCCCCAGTTAATGAGGAGTAATTTCTTCCTTCCTAGTGCTCTTACTGAGACATTTGGTGCAGACATAACACTGGCTCCCCACAAACCATGGTTTGCAAATAAAAAGCCATCCCCAGAAATTCTTCCTTGTCCTCTCTTCTCCCCTCTCTAGCACAAATTCTTCTTCCCTTTCCTTGTCAGCTCTACTGTCATTTAACATTGCATGTGCAGTAATACTAACCATGGTTAACATTAATCAAGGTTCCCATCTTAACCATGGTTTGCAAACTAACTTCAAACCTGGTTAAGGTGGAGCATGATTTACAAACCTTTATTTGCAGTGAGCCACATGGTTTTATTTGTTTGTTTTACTACTACTGCTATTTTCTATACTACCCTTTAATAGAAATTCCCAGGGTGATTGACATAAAAAGAAAATACAAAAACAATTAAAATACAGGCAAAACAAATAAACAATAATAAAACACAAAGACTGAAAAGGCAGCAAGGTCTTAAGATAAAAACAACCAGCAGGGGTAAAATTAAGTCAAAAAGGTCTGGGATAATAAAACAAGCCTTTGTCTGGTGCCATCAGGGCATCAAAGGCAGATCTGTCTGGGAAAAGCATCCCATAATTGGGCCACCATCACCCCAACCAAAGAAGGCCCTCAACAGAAGATCCTAACATATGGATAAGCACATAGAGAGACATGTACTCCATCAAGTGCCCTAGACCTAAGCCATTAAGGGCGCAATCCTAACTAGATAGGCAGCCGCCTATCCAAAGCAAGGCAGGAGAGGCATGGGGGGGATCATTCCCTCTGCACATCTCCTGCCTTGCTATTTTTCGCTAGACAGCTGTTTTCGGCTGTTTAGTGGCGGGGGGGCCAACTGGGGGAGGAAGCTGCTGTACGACACATAGGATGTATCGTACACGCAGCTCTGCTGTCCCCACCCTGGAACCCCCCCAGCCCCACCCCTTTTCAGTCACTCCACACTCATCTTCCAAGCGCAGAGGATGGGGCTTCTCCGTGCTGCCTTTGAGGCAGCACGGACAAGGGGGGCAGTCAGTTTTCCAGGAACCGACCTCGGAGCACCAGCTCCGAGGTTGCTTGCCAGAAATGAGCATATCCTATGGCCCTCTAGACAGTGTCTAGTGGCCATAGGATTGCTCCCTAAGAGCTTTAAAGTTCAAAACCAGCATTTTGAATTGGGCCTGGAAATGGACTGGGTGTACCACTGGTGTGATATGATCATAATGCACTAGCACTCTGGAGATGTATACCTTACAGCTTTCTAAGTTGTTCCTGATCCCATTCTGCTTATCTATTTTGATCAAATGGCAAAATAGATATTCTGGCATTCTTCAAAGCTATGTCATGTTCATCAGAGATATGTGTGAAAAAGAGCATTCTTCCCAATGACAAGCTGGCCTGAAGAATAAGAAAAAAAGGAAGATAAATACTGAAGCAACCTTGTGAATGTAATCAGGTACCTAGGTTAACAAGATTTTTCAAATAGTCTGGAAAATCTGGATATCTGATGTTCTGTTTTGAAGCTACAGAATGCCCTAAGGGTCATGCTAAAGTCTGATCCTATCTTTAATCTTTCCAGTAATTATATATCATGAATTAAAGCTGTTCTAGTTATTCTCTAGTTACATATGTATGATTTTGAAGGGCACAAGGATCAGGATGTTCTTGTCAAATCCTATATTGCCTTAAAGGGTAAAATAGCAGAGAAGAGGATGTTAAAAAGGCACCCAGAAAATGCAGATGACAGGGGGGAGAAATGAAAGGCAACAGAGGGGAAATAGCATAGATAAAATGATAAGGCAATGAAGGAAAGCATGACAAGACTATGATAGTTTGCATAAGTAATGAGAACTGGAGTTGTGGTTTATAAATTGCTGTTAAAATTTCTATTTGCATGTTTATCAGAAATCTCATTTGGTTAAACTAAGCTGGCCTGTATACGCACACACATTTTATCTATGTACTCCACTTATTTAGCATAGATGTATGATTATAGTTGTGCTGATACAAGATACTACGTTGCTATATAACCTGTTAGATGCATTATACAATGCACTCTGTTTAGAAGAACATCTAATACTGAATTGTGTGTAAAGGGTTCTCCCCACATTACATTAATTTAAGAGTACAAAAGATTTTTTTTAATGCACTCCAAAAAATGTAAAATATGAACGTGACAAACAGATGTTCGAAAACACAGACATCATGCAGGCAATTGAGGCAAACTTTTCAAACAGATGGGGTTGGCTGCATCACCTGTGGAATGTACAACTGGGAGAAACCTGGTTTTGTTGCAGTGTGAAACTGCCCGGAGCTGGTTTGGTTGTTGTGGCTAAATCATGGTTTAACTGTTGGGTCCAAGACTGAGGCTCACATGCTACCTCTTTCTACTGCCCTGTTTTGCTACAATGTCCTCTCTGATTTCCTTGTTCACAGCAAACCATAGCTTGCCATTAGTTTGCATACAAAGCAGAATTGTAAACCATGTTCAAACATGAGTTTCCTATTCTGGTTTGCCAGCAAACTATAGCCCTATTCAGGTGTTCTGTTACTGTGTACATTAAACGTGTGAGCAGAGGGAGTGCTGTAGCCCCATCCCCTCTTCTGCCCATGGAAGGCAACTTTATGAAGAGAACTACAGTATCTGTGGAGCTTGGAGCAGAGAGTACTGGAAAAATCAATCTCATGTAGAGCTTCCATGGATACAGGAGGCTCTTCTCTTCAGAAAGTACTTCTCCAGTGCAACAGAAATACATGAGGAAATGGTGGGACTAAAGTGCTCCCTCTTCTCGTGTGTTTAGTATACACAGAAACAGAATGCCTGAATAGGGCTTCAGCCTTGCACAAACTATAGTTTCTTCAGTTAATGAACCAAGAAATCAGGGAGGGAAATTGAGCATGGGAGGGCAAGAGAAGAGGGACTATGTGAGCCCAAGGCTCAGAGTGAACAGCCATGGTTTGACTGTTATGTCCAAATTGATCTCAGTTTATGGAGATGGACTCATTATGAGCATTTCTGCCAATATTAGTACTTAGCTTCAGCTACAGTACAAGTATTAGCATGTACTTAGTTCAGATTTGAAACCCATTTTTCAAAATGGCAGCACCTCTGATGAACAGCCAACCCAGCATTGCACTACACATTGCCTGAGGGCATGAGCTAGCATAGATATTAATGATCCATGACTCTAACCTAACTGGCCTTAGGATAAAGCACAGAAATATGGCTGACTGATTAGGCAGGTCATGTGGTACAGTCAGGCACAATTTAAACGTAACTCTGTGAATGAGAAAACCTTTAGCTCAGCTTGGTGAGCTACCTGTGTTTGTATAGGGGTTTCTTTGATTCAAGCTATCTTCCATATACATATCTGTGGTGGGACAGATGGTACCCATGCTTAGCTGAAATTTGGATTTGTTCTTCTATGATGGTTTTGTGGTGTAAGAAGATGTTGATAAGATAAAAAAAGCAATAGACTTTAGTGATTTCTGTTGAGTGATAAACACACTTCTTAATAGGTTCTTGCGTGATAGAAATGAACCAAATGTACTTACATTTCTGTCTCTGCAGGAAACACCTATTGCATTTTCAAATTAACAAGCACTGTAATTAATCTAAACAATGCTCCTACACATTGGTACTATTGAAAGTCATATTTCTAATTTACATGTCCAAATTAGTTTCAACTTACTTATATTGAAGGATAATAGATTTCTTTTTCATATAATTAATGTAGTCTGCAAATGTACTGTGGATTAAATTTATCATTGTAAAGATCTTAAGATTCTAATATTTTTGCAGAGGCATGAAAAAGGGTCGCTATAATCATTTCATTATGTATGTATAAAAATAGGATGTGGGGAAGAGCGCATGCTTTCCTTCACTGATTACTCTTAATGTCTCCCAAATTTCCTGATTTACAGTATTCTCAAAGGATGCAGGTTTTTCTAATTGAAGTATAGCAATTTGCATATTTTTAGACCTTGTGAAACAGTTAATTGATATATCATACTTATACAGTACTTAATATATTTTATGCATTTTCAGTAGGGGAGATGACTTCTACAAGGCTATTACATTTTGCAAATAATCGCTGATTCTGGTCCCCCACATTAAAAAATTCCTCATTGCAAAAAATAAATACTAATATAATAACCACAGGTTTGACATGGCTTGTACATACTCAATTTTAACCGTCACGAGGCAGGTATTTTAAAACGAGGTTCCAAAAAAGTATTTTGTCTCGAAAATGCTTCTGTTCTGCAGTAATCATCAGTATAAAACATAACATTTAAATAAAAGTTCCTGGTTGTTAACTTAGTCATAGACCGATGAGATGAGGCATGTGACTGTGCTAGATATCCCTGCCCTTGAGAAAAAGCCGCAGTCACATCTTGATGGTGTATGTAGAGAATGCTATAATTTCATAGATGAGTACATCAGCTATTGCTGGGCTACAATGCAGCAATGCGTAGATTGCCATGGTTAATAGTGTGTTCTTTTTGAAATTTCTGCTATGCTTTTTGTAAACAAGAAGGTGCTGTTGCTTTTAGGGCAGAAAACATATGAAACTTTCATATGTTTTTGTTTTATGCAACTGTTATAGTCAGTTCTTGTTTTAAAATTATGTATGTATGTATGTATCTTTGTGCCGTCTTTCTGCTGAAAGCATTGAAGATAACTTACAGATATAATTACTTAAAAATAATACAGTATCCGATCTTAGGGTTCCTTCACACGGAGCTTTTATCCTGTGATTGAGATCTCCTTCACAGAAGTTTGTGAGCTCTTTGCTGTGACCCTCCAGGGCATCTCCTGCACTCAATGCCCTTTGTTCTGTTTTTAAATAGATCACAGATAACGAGCTATCAGATTACCCCGTTGTGTTCCACTTGAGTTCCCTCCGTGAAAAGAGGAAAAGCGGCAAGAAGAGGAGCGAGATCAATGAAAGATAGACTCAGATATGGGGAGAAGGAGTGGAGGAGGAAGCGCATGTAAAGGGAGTCTGTGGTGATCCAGCATTTAAAATGGAAGCAGAAAGCCCTGTTTTAAGTGCAGGATTTTAGGCTGGCGTAGAGATGCCCTCTATAACACATTTTACTAGCAAAAAAAGCTCTGATGTAAAACGTATCACCTAAGTTTAAGAGAAGGCTTTTAAAAATAAAAATGTGCAAATGGAGTTCTGCTCATGCAAGAAGTTGGGCCTTTCCAACTTCTTGCTAGGGAGGTGGCTAGACTGTTGGATATTGTTGGATAACAAGTTAAAGGAGAATAAGGACACTGCGGAGAAACTGAATGAATTCCTTGCACCTGTCTTCACTGTAGGAGATTTACAGCAGATGCCTGAACTGATATTTTTGGGAAAGGAGTCTGAGGAACTGAGGCAAATAGTAGTGACAAGCAGTGAATTTCTAGACTTTATAGACCTAAGTTCTAGACCGTATTTCATAATAAAGGAATTACGAGGTCCGGGTGATATCTATCTGACATTTCTTAAAGAATTCAAATATGAAATTGGTGATCCTCTAACAAAAATATGTAATTTGTCCCTAAGATCAGCCTCTGTACCAGAGGACTGGAAAGTGGCCAATGTAATGCTAAGTATTTTAAAAAAGGATCCAGGGGAGATCCAGGAAATCACAGGACAGTTAGAATAATATCTGTTCTGGGTAAATTGTTGGAAAGCCTTATTAAAGATAAAATCATCAAGCATCTAGAAGGACAAGTCTTGCTGAAGAAGAATCAACATGTCTTTTACGAAGGTAAATCCTGTCTGACTAACCATTAAGAGTTCTTTGAGAGTGTCAATAAACATGTGGGCAAATACCCATGCTTGAACTGATATTTTCAGGAAAGGATTCTGAGGTAGACTTCATTTATTTGAACTTCCAAAAAACTTTTAACAAATTCCCTCACCAAATGAACAAATCTAGCAGTTATGGGATAAGAGGAGAGGTCCTCTTATAGATCAGTAATTTGTTAAAGAACAGAAAGCACAGAGTAGGAATTAATGGAAAGTTCACACAGTGGAGAGATGTAAACAGTGGGATCCCTCAAGGATCTTTATTGGGACCAATGCTTTTGAACTTGTTCATAAATGATTAGAGTTAGGAGTGAACAGTGAGGTGGCCAAGTTCGCTGATGACACCAAATTATTTAGGGTGATTAAAACAGAAAAGTATAGCAAAGAGTTCAAAATGGATCTCTCCAAACTGAGGAAATGGCCAACGAAATGTTCACCAAGTGTAAAGTGATGCACACTGGAGCAAGAAATCCTGACTTAATGTATACGCTGATGGGGTCTGAGTTGGTGGTAACTGATCAGAAAGGGATCTTGAGGTTCTGGTGGATAACCTGATGAAAGCTGACACAGTGTGTGGCTGCTGTGAAAAAGGCAATGATGCTGGGAATCATTAGGAAATAAAAATAAAACCGCCAACGTCATAATTCCTTTAAACTATGGTGCAACCACTCTTGCAATGCTATATACCAGAGAAACAATCGTATACCAACCAGAACTTTTTTTAATTATCATTTTATCAAGGATCTAATGGAAGTATTAAATGTAAAGATTTACTACCATTCTTTTTAATTGCCACTTGCCAGACAATCACACAGCAGTGGAAAACTGGATAACTTGAATTTACCTGCATGGTATTGAAATATATGGTTGGCGGCGATATCAGAAAAAATAGCATATGACTTACGTTTGATTCAGGGAAAGACAGAACTGCTTGCATTTTATGCTATAAGGCAGAGTTTTATTCAACATACATCACAACCAGATTTACAACAATATATGCCCGCTTCTGAGCTGAGCATTTGGACATCATAATAATTAAATGAAGATTTTACAGCACACTTATTAGTAATCCCCCCACCCCTCTTTTTATTGTATTAATTCAGTCTCTTGTAATAGCCCATTGTGACCCTGTTTTTAGGGGACTGTTAGGGGTCTTTACTGTTATGTTGTTTTTGATTTTCCTCATATATAATAAAATTATTCTGTAACGACTTTGTGCAGTGCTATATAAAACTCTGGTCCCTGCACTGCAAAAAGGGTATTTAGAGATGGAGAAGTTGCAGAAAGGTGCAGGGGCTAGATAAGTGCCCCAGGGAATTAGCTTACAGTGTTTGGGGCAGTTTGGTGTTTTGTTTTTTTAAAAAGGCAAGTAAGGGAGTTGATGATGGAGGTGTATAACATGATATGTGGTATGGACAATTTTTTTTCTTCTGCTTTCATTGGAGTCATCCAATGAAGCTGAATGGTGGGAGATTCAGGACAGACAAAAGGAAGTACTTCACATAGTGAATGCATAGTTAAAGTGTGGTACTTGCTACCACAAGATGTAGTCATGGTTGCCAACTTGGATAGCTTTAAAAGGGGATTAAAGAGGATAAGACTATTAGTGGCTCCTGGTGTAGTCATGATGGCTATTGATTACCTCCAGTATCAGAGGCTTCTGAATACCAGTTGCTTGGGGATATGACCAGGAAGGTGATATTGCACTACTGTCCTACTTCTAGGCATCTGGTTGGTCATTGTGGGAACAAAATGCTGGACTAGATAAGCCTTTGGTGTGATCCAGCGGGGCTCTTCTTGTGTTCTTGGAATCTAAGCTAATGACTTAACTTTGTAGTGGCAACTGCCCATAGTGGAAGCATAGCAGATGCTGTTGACTGACATTTCACAATGTTTACTCAGGGTTTTCTCTTTTATATTGAACATTTCTGATGGGTAGCTTCGTACAGGAACAGCCTAGGATGGAGAGGTGGGACTGGTAATCTCTAAGGATGCACTGACATATTAATATTTCCAGAGGCAAACCCTTCTAGCACTGAATGTGACTTTCTCATATTCCTGGTATTGGACAGGCTGAAGATCAGATCTATGTAATGGGTGTCCTGCTGTAGAAAAGCATTCATAACTGATTTGGCAGAGTTGTTCCTGGAGGTGTGGGCATTTGGTTTCTTAGGGTAGGTTCAGAACGTTAAGGCTTACATGAGAACTATGAGTTAAAAAAAGAAAAACAACTTTTATGGAGTGATGCTCTCCACTTATCTATTCATTTGGTGCTCATTTTGATGGCTTTTGGGTGATAGAGCAAAACTATGCTATTTACTTGGGCATTTAGAGGGGTTATTTTAGAGGAATGTATTTAACTAGATTTTACTGCTTTTTCGGCTGTTACTGGTTTGTAGCCATCATATTTATTTATTTAAACATATTTATTTATGTGAGTTTGGTGGCTGTGTTCTGCTGGGTTTTAATACTGATAGTTTTATTTTCTGTTGATATTGTTTTTAAATCATTGTTGTAAGCCACCATGAGGAATGTAGTCAAAAGAACAGGCTAGAAATATTTTAAATACATTAAAACAAAACACTGCCTTAGAAACAAGTGATGGTTGTATGGAACATATATGTTAAAATACGTTCCATACAGTCACCACTTTTATTATTATTTGCATTATCTGCCTTGGCTTCCAGTTAGCTTCCAGGCCCAATTCAAGGTGCTGCTTATGAAGTCTTAGATGTTCTGGAACTTGTGTGCTATTGAGAATGCCTTTCTCCAACATGTATCTTCCTCTTTTAAGGTTTGCTGTTGAGGGCTCCAGGTACATTTTCCTCCCTGAGGTTAAGTATTATGCTGCCAGCAGCACAGTCTAGCTGTGAATCACCTTCCTTAAAGAAGCCCACCAGGCTCCTGTTTGGACGATTTCTGGATCCCGGCGAAAACTTCCTTTTATTTACAAATGCTTCTAATGTTTAATTCTGCTGCAGTACTTATTTTCAGTTAGTATTTTAACATATGTTTTTGAATGATTGAGTTGCTGTTGCTTTCATGATTTTATTTTATACTTCCTTGGGTGAACCAGTAGAAGGGGCATTTATAAATTATGAAAATAAATAAACTCTCTTTGGAGGACCTTGTCTACAGAACCTTGTCTCTGGATCCAGAAGATGCTCAGGTGGACCCAGAGCATTTTCTGGAGCCAGAAGAATGCTGTACTATAAAGCAGGTACTCAAGCTGTGTTATCTCAGAAACACACCCCTCTAATCTTATTCCAGAGTTGGTACCTCTTATGATGGAAGGGGAAGCAGCCATTTCTAAGCAGTAAATATTGATATTAAGTTGCCTGATTGACCTTTAAAAATGGGAAAAAACACCAAACAATAAAAAATGCCAAGCAGGTCAGTTTTTTAAAATGAGCCCCATATCAACCTTTTCTCACACAAGCTTCTTACACAGATCCAACTTATCTCAACTCTGTTCTGAACCATTTCTCTAACATCAGATATCTGTTTTATAGCGGTTTTACTTTCCTGAAGAGAAGTTATCAGGTCCACCTCGCTTCCTTAGCCTGGGCATTTCATCAGTTTCCCTTATAGAGACTGGTGTATGTGTGTGTGTGTGTGTATGTATCTATATCTCTCTGTGTTTGTGTGTATGTATCAGCAAAGGAGTAAAAGACTATACCAATTATCTCATACCCTGCAGCTGTGCCAGAAGCCACGTCAAGGGAATATTCATCTGTTAGGAGCTAACTTGAAATCCTGATGCAGAAGGATTTGGAATATCTTGGTGGGAAGCAGCATAAGCACAATGCTGTATTTTGAAGTTTGATCATATTTAGAGAAAGAAGATCCTTTTTTCCAGATCAGTTCTTACTGACTTGATATGAAGCAGTGTTTATTGAAAGAAGAGGAAAAGGCAGGAAAGCAAGAATAGGAATATTGTACACTAACATACTGGTGTCTTGTGAACTAGCAGTATACCCTTACCATTTCGTATCCAATGTCCTTTTTGCTTTGAAAAGGGTCATTTACTAAACATTTAAAAGGATTAGACACAGCCATGAAGTTTATAGGCCTCAGTAGATATACTCTGAGATGACTTGGCTCTGCAAAGTCCCCCAAGCAACATTTCTCTGGGCTGAGCACAAAGTTGTGACTAAGGGTTAAAACGTGTACTTCTGCAAAATTTGAAGAGGGGCAAAAGCCGTTGTCTTCTGTGTCCTTCAAATGAATACTGAAATTCCCCCCAATCCTTAACTCAGCAAAACTCCTGCTGGCAAGTGTCTAAGTTTAGTCACTCTCCATGTAAAGCTGAACAAGACACAGATTTATCCTAGAACACACAAAGGTTTATGTGATCTGCAAAGATTCAGAATTCTGAATTACAGCTAAATCTACATGCCCATTCATCTACAAATTTGTGCACAACCACAATGGTTGTGTGGCATAAATGTGCTTCTTGCATATGCAGAGAAATATATGCCATAATGTTCATCAGATCATTAGATAACACTAAAGCACTGGAGAAGGTTAGAGAAAAAAGGGGGGTTCAGCATAAACATATGTGTTGCATCTCCTTCATGCAGGGTGTTTTCATTTGCCTCATCCAGAGGAGTAACTGTGTTATCTGTTGTAGCACAAACAACTGAGGGTCCAGTGGACATATAATTACTGTTATAGAGGTTTTGTGGAAAGAGTCCACTTCAGAAGGTGCATAAAGTGGTACCCTAAGTTGACAGGTTGATATGTGCATGCAGAGAGAGAGAGAGAGAGAAGAAGAAGAAGAAGAAGAAGAAATTTTGTAAAAAGTAAGTCAAGGTGGGCCATGAAATGGGAAGGCTAGCAGTAAGTGTGATACCTTTTTCTGAAGAGCCCAAATGTATATAAGATAAAATCACAGTGACCCACTTCCAAAAGCAACTATGAGTGATATGTTAGCATAGCAAGAGATAGACAATTCGCTTCTGTAGTGGGAAATATATCCCAATTATGATTGCGTTTGAATTCTATAAAACCAAATTTGCTAATGAATTCTAGCTCAATAGTCTTACAGTTCCTCAATAGCTTCATGTCTCCTTGGTTGTTTTATCTGCCTATATGAATGATCAACTCAACCTTGCAGTATACATAAAAATAATGGGCACAATCCAGCCACAATTAACTCAGTATAAATCAAATAAATTTAAAAGTGCTTAATTTTGATTGGATTGCTGCTCTTGCTTAGCTTTGTTCCCTGTTAGTATTTAAGTGTTAAAGAGGATACAGAAGTGTTTGCTGTAAATTCATATAACCTGGTATTTATCCTTTTTGTGGTTTATGAACCAAATGTTTAGACTGCTTTCTCTCCCTTTCCTAAAAGCAACAACACCTTCTTGCTCTATATCGTGTAAATATTCCATATAGAATGATGGGGAATCTTTTCTTTAAAAACACAGGGTACCCTAAAATATTTGAACATATTTATTCTGTTATATTATAAAAGTCAGGGAAAGATGAATGAAATATACCCAGCAATTTAAAATGCACTGGCAATGTTTGATTGTTCCCCCTCCACCTAAAATATCTTTTTAAAATAATTATTAATGAACTTTGTTTTTTTAACGAATGAACTTGGTTTGTCAAATGTTTCATTACCAATATAATAGTTTGGGCATTGGAACCAGATTTAAATAAAAACTCAACACTTATTTAGGGATTTAAAAATAAAATAAAGGATTAAGTATCAGGTAAATGATCTGCATGTAAATAGCTATTTAAGACTGACTTCATTACAGTGCAGGAAAAGAACAAAACAACACTTTCATTTTTTTCCACAGATAAAATACAAAATCAGAAAACTGACTTGGAGCAAGCTACACATTATGCAAGCTTTGCAGCTTCACCTGTTTTTTTTCTTTTTTTTTCTAATTGAAGGCATGAAGGTGATTTACAGGTTATTTGGGGTGGGGATACTTTCCTTGCAGCAATGCCCTCCCCTTCCTCCCTCCCTCCCTCCCGATGGCTAGAAACACTGTTAGAAAAGTTATTGGAACTTTCCCCCTAATATTCCTAGCTGCACATGGGGGGATTTGGCTGGGGGGTAGGAGAGGTGGCATAGTGGGGAGGGAAGAGATAAACCTTCCCATGCACTGCAAACCCTCAAAAATTGTGCCCATGCTTGTAATTGAAAGATGAAACTGCATGCTAGGCAGTACATGTAATGTGCAGCTTGGCCCTTAGACAAGCTCTTGCCCTGAAGCTGGCTGTACTTGTGATTTCTGAAGCACCCACTCTGGAAACGTGCTCTAAACTAGCTTGGAAACCTAAACTAGCGTGTCAGGGCCTGACTGGGACTGTACCTGGAGGTTATGAAGTCTAGAGGCACATTGCTTGAGCAGGAAATTGGGCTCCCAACATTTTAGACCCAGTCTAGCATAGAGCAAACTGGTACGACTGTTTGCCCCAGACCCTTCTTCTGGCACTGAAGGGAATAGCAGTGTGCAACATAGCTTCTTGCAAATATCTGGCAGCAAGAATATGAAGCCTCTGGGTTGGTCAGGCCTAGTAAAATACTAAAAGGCTAGTCTTCTGCCCTTGTCTCGTCAACAGAGCAGAACTTGGCATGCTTCCAACTTAATCCTAGGCCCTCCTTCCGCCTCCAGGGAGAACATCCAGTCCTGAGCTGCATTCAGGAATCACCACCCATGGTTCAGCTAGGCCCATTCACTATATTTCAAACCTGACTTGTATATTTTCCTGTGTGCTCAGCAGGCTCCTGTGAGAAATAACTTTTTTAAAAAAATAAATAAATCCAGTTGTCTGTAGATTGATGGATTGATTGGGTTGAGTTTAAGGAGCAGCAATGACATAAAGAACTACATTCTAGTCTACAATTGTTCGCTCCATCCTACTAGTAAAAAAACCACTTCAAATTTGATTTATGGTACTTTTTACAGAGAGTTTATGTTTGTTAAATATACAAAAACAACAAAGAAAGCAATCCTTATTACCATCACCACACTCCAAGGACATTGTGATCATGTGTGATCATTTTTTTTTACTATGAATGGTATAAATGGACCAACATGACTCCCAAGGTGAAACTCTTATTTTTTCACATGTATATAATACTCATGGCTCTTTGCCTGTACAGGAGAACGCCTTAGGACCCAGTCCAGTCCACTGGGTAAGTCATGTTTTTAATTGCACTTTTACCCAACAGCGAAGTCAAGTTGGTCCATTTATACCAACTTTTGTTTGGTTAGACAATTTAGGGCCTGCTTTTCAATCAAAATTCCCAATATGGCAGGGAAATAATATATATACTGAAGGCTTTGTGGTGGACCTTAGTGAAGTAGTACTTGCTTTTCAAGATGTTGCTTAGTAGTGAGTTAACTACAGGATTCAAGGGAGAAAAAATAGATGTCCTTTTCAGAATCTCATGGAAATGTGTACTGACAACCTCATATCTCTTAACAATTTCAATGGGTGTCTTGAGAGGATCATTATGGTAATGGTACTATTTATGATGGGATCATGATTTCTTTGCAAATCTTTGGGGACCCCGTTGTGGAGTTGTTACTACTATTTTAGATGTGATAAGAAAGCAATTTCATAGATGCCTATGGAGACGAAATGACAATGATGTGACTGTCAATGTCAACAAGATTTGATGTATGTCTCTAGAGATTGCAATGTGATCACAAAATTAAATTCATTGTTGCCCATACAAATTGTTGTTCAGTCGTTAAGTCGTGTCCGACTCTTCGTGACCTCATGGACCATAGCACGCCAGGCCTTCCTGTCCTCCACTCTTTCCCGGAGTGTGCTCAAGTTCATATTCATTGCATCGGTGATGCTATCTAGCCATCTCATCCTCTGCCGTCCCCTTCTCCTTTTGCCTTCAATCTTTCCCAGCATCAGGGTCTTTTCCAGGGAGTTTTCTCTTCACATTAGGTGGCCAAAATATTTGAGCTTCAGCTTCAGTATCTGTCCTTCCAATGAGCAGTCATGGTTGATTTCCTTTAGGATGGACTGGTTTGACCTCCTTGCAGTCCAGGGGACTCGTAAGAGTCTTCTCCAGCACCACAGTTCGAAAGCATCAATTCTTCGGCGCTCAGCCTTCCATATAGTCCAGCTCTCACAGCCATACGTTACTACTGGGAAAACCATTGCTTTGATTAGACGGACCTTTGTCGGGAAGGTGATGTCTCTGCTTCTTACTATGCTGTCTAGGTTTGCCATAGCTTTCCTCCCAAGGAGCAAGCGTCTTTTAATTTCATGGCCATCTGCGGTGATATTGGAGCCCAAGAAAATAAAATCTGTCCCTGTTTCCATTTCTTCCCCTTCTATATGCCAGGAAGTGATGGGGCCAGATGCCATGATCTTCGTTTTTTTAATGTGGAGTTTCAGACCAGCTTTTGCACTCTCCACTTTCACCCTCAACAAGAGGCTCTTTAGATCCTCTTCGCTTTCTGCCATTAGGCTGGTATCGTCTGTGTATCTGAGGTTGTTGATAATTCTCCTGGCAATCTAATTCCGACCTGTGATTCATCTAACCCAGCGTTTCTCATGATGTACTCTGCATATAAATTAAATAAGCACGGCGACAATACGCAGCCTTGTCGTACTCCTTTCCCAATTTTGAACCAATCGGTTGTTCCATGTCCAGTTCTTACTGTTGCTTCTTGACCCTCGTACAGGTTTCTCAGGAGACAAGTAAGGTGGTCTGGTACTCCCATCTCTTTAAGAATTTGCCAGAGTTTGTTGTGATCCACACAATCAAAGGCTTTAGCGTAGTCAATGAAGCAGAAATAGATGTTTTTCTGGAATTCTCTTGCTTTCTCCATGATGCAGGGAATGTTGGCGATTTGATCTCTAGTTCCTCTGCCTCTTTGAAACCCAGCTTGTACTTCTGGTAGTTCTCGGTTCACATACTGCTGAAGCTTAGCTTATAGGATTTTGAGCATCACCTTGCTGGCATGTGAAATGAGTGCAATTGTACGGTAGTTTGAACACTCTTTGTCATTGCCCTTCTTTGGAACTGGAATGTAAACTGACCTTTTCCAGTCTTGTGGCCACTGTTGAGTGTTCCAAATGTGTTGGCATATTGAGTGCAGCACTTTAACAGCATCATCTTTTAGGATTTTAAATAGCTCAGCTGGAATACTGTCATCTCCGCTAGCTTTGTAGTTAGTAATGCTTCCTAAGGCCCACTTGACTTCACTCTCTAGGATGTCCGGCTCACATTCAGTGTTCGCACTGTCATGGCTATCAGGGGCATTAAGATCTTTCCTGTATAGTTCTTCTGTGTATTCTTTCCACCTCTTCTTAATCTTATCTGCTTCTGTTAGGTCCCTGCCTTCTTTGTTCTTTATCATGCCCATCTTTGCACAAAACATTTCCTTGAGATCTCCGATTTTCTTGAAGAGATCTCTAGTCTTGCCCATTCTATTGTTTTCCTCAATTTCTTTGCATTGTTCATTTAAGAAGGCCTTCTTGTCTCTCCTTGCCGTTCTCTGGAACTCTGCATTCAGTTGGGTATACCTTCCCCTTTCTCCCTTGCTCTTTGCTTCCCTTCTTTCCTCAGCTACTTGTAAAGCCTCATCAGGCAGCCACTTTGCTTTCTTGCATTTCTTTTTCTTTGGGATGGATTGAGTTGCTGCCTCCTGAACAGTGTGACGGACCTCCATCCATAGTTCCTCAGGCACTCTGTCTATCAGGTCTAATCCCTTAACTCTATTCCTCTCCTCCACTGTATATTCATAAGGGATATGATTTAGGTCATACCTGAGTGGTTTAGTGGTTTTCCCTACGTTCTTCAATTTAAGCCGAAATTTTTCAAGAAGCAGCTCATGATCTGAGCCACAGTCAGCTCCAGGTCTTGTTTTGACTGACTGTATTGAGCTTCTCCATCGTTGGCTGCAAAGTACATAATCAATCTGATATCGATATTGACCATCTGGTGATGTCCATGTGTAGAGTCGCCTCTTGTGCTGTTGGAAAAGAGTGTTTGCTATGATCAGTGTGTTCTCTTGGCAAAACTCTATTAGCCTTTGTCCTGCTTCATTTTGTACACCAAGGCCATGCTTGCCTGTTATCCCGGTGATTTCTTGACTTCCTACTTTAGCATTCCAATCCCCTATGATGAAAAGGACATCTTTTTTTGGTGTTAGTTCTAGAAGGTGTTGTAGGTCTTCATAGAACTGATCAACCTCAGCTTCTTTGGCCTCAGTGGTTGGGGCATAGACTTGAATTACTGTGATGTTGAATGATTTGCCTTGGATTCGTACTGAGATCATTCTATCATTTTTGAGATTGTACCCCAGTACTGCTTTTCCCACCCTTTTATTGACTATGGGTGCTACTCCATTTCTTCTAAGGGATTCTTGCCCACAGTAGTAGATATAATATTCACCTGAATTAAATTCACCCATGCTTGTCCATTTTAGTTTGCTGATTCCCAAGATGTCGATGATCAGTCTTGCCATCTCATGTTTGACCACCTCCAGCTTACCTTGATTCATTGATCTGACATTCCAGGTTCCTAAACAATATTGTTCTTTACAGCATCGGACTTTGTTTTCACCACCAGACACATCCACAGTTGAGTGTCCTTTCGGCTTTGGCCCAGCCGCTTCACTCTTTCTGGCGCTACTTGGAAATTCCCTCTGCTCTTTCCCATTAGTATATTGGACACCCTCCGACCTGAGGGACTCATCTTCCGGCGTCATCTCTTTTAGCCTTGTGATACGTTCCATGGGGTTTTCTTGGCAGGAATACTGGAGTGGGTTGCCATTTCCTTCTCCAGTGGACCACATTTTGTCAGAACTCTCTGCCATGACCTGTCCGTCTTGGGTGGCCCTGCACGGCATAGCTTATGGCTTCACTGAGTTATGCAAGCCCCTTCGCCACAACAAGGCAGTGATCCTAATACAAATTAGGTGACCATTAAACAGAATTTATCATATAGTAAACATACGTGTATGTGTGCGCACAGGCATTAACATGTAACATATACATTAGGAATGCCATTAAAAAAAACTTGGTTGATTATCTTCCTTTTAATTGTTTATTTTGAAAGTAGATACCTCATTTTTTGATCAAATTATTCTTAAAGTGGTTTACACAACAGGTTGTAAAAATACATAATATGCAAAATTCTCTCTCTCTCTGTCTTTCTCTCTCTCTCTCTCTCACACACACACACACACACAGCCTAGCAAGCCCGTAGTCCTCTGGCTATTGGATGGAGTCAGGTGCTTCCTTTTGCTTCTCCTCTTTCAGGGCAAGTTGCAGTTGTTCTTTCTGACAGAGGGTGGATAGCAAGCTCCATGCAACTGCTGTTTCTCTGGCAGATGGGTGTGGCCAGGCCTCCCTTACTATGATTAGGGATGTACAAATCCCTTACCTGGCTCCACGCAGGGGCATCTGCGGTGGGGGGGAGGCGCTCCGTCCCTCCCCCCAGAATCCTGCCCGGCCAGCTCTGCTCTGTGGCCAAGCCGGCGGAGCCGCCGGCCGGCTCCGGCCGCCCACAGCTGGCCATCCGGCTGCTGGGCAGCCCTGCAGGGACACAAATGGCGGCTGTCATAGCCGCCACCATTTGCATCCCTGTATTGAGCCATGATACCTGTCACGGCAGGGGGAAAAACCCCAGCGTACGCAAATGGCAGTAGCCACTGTGTCGTGCATCCACCAAGTCTGCTATCTGTGCTCGGTCACTCCCTGGACTGCTAACTAAACTAGGAATGCTGGTGGGAGGAATCTCCGTCAGCTGTTGGTCCTGGGAAAGAGGAGCGCGCTCCTCTCCCAGGAGCGACTGCTCTTCCTCAGAATCAGAACTACTCTGGGATTCTATGGGCTCAGTGTCTACCCTGACACACGGCTAGGAAGAGGAAGAAGCGAATGGCGGCCAGGACGGCCGCCATTCGCAAAGCAGTGTGGACGGGAGCAGGTAAGTGCTCCGTTTCGCGCGCCTTTCGTGGGGTGGGGGCGGTGGGGACTTCGTCCCGCACGCTTTTTGTGGGTTGGGGGGCGGAGGCTTCGTTCCGCGATGGATTTTGGGGGGCCGACCAAGATCCGTCGCGGAATTCTCTGACATCCCTAACTATGATGTTTCTCCTGGGAGGTGGGAGCTGTCTCCCAGGGGCCCTGGGTCCCCTGGCTGAATGCATAGAATGTTTTGCCCGATATATTGCCTGGCTAGTTGGTGGCATAGTTTAGTTGCCCATCCAGGTATTTCCCCTTTGCAGATTTTCAGTAAATGTGGCCTGGGTTTTTATACTATATCCCTGTGTTTCATCTCTTTATTTTCCCCTCCCCCTTTCACCCACAACTGAATATAAAGACTCTTTTTTTAGTAACTTGCAGTTTAATCAACAAAGGTATCTACCCCATTGCTATAATGAAAGGTGATTTTTAATATTTCCTTTCATTCACTGTTACACCCCAGTAACATGATAAGATCATCATCAATATCGTCATCAGTTGTGATCTTGACTATTAGACCCAGTGATTAAAATTGGCCCCTACCAATTAATAAATTAAAGACTTGTTTGACTAATCTATTGATAAAACCGATTTAAGTGTGCGATCCTAAAGCGTGCGGTTCTAATATAAAACACTCAAAACCTATATGTGTATCTATTGCAGGTATTTTTCTATTTTCAGTGTTTTGGCTGCATCCTTATATAGGATGCAAAAGATTTGCAGTGGATTTCATGGCATGCTGCTTGCTTTGTGTGCTCAGCCATTTATCTGAGCATAATTTATCTTTCTTCCTATTGGTTTTACCTAAAGGATGCTTTGAAACTTTATGCATTTCCACATATTTATTATCTTCTTCCTGGTCTATTTAGATATCTGAAATCTAAGAATAAGTCAGGCATCCCTGGAATCAAAAGAGAGAGGCAAAATCTGGCTTAAAGAAAAAAGGCATCCACCTCTGCAAACATGGTGGGAAAATGGCAACACTGCCTGAACAAGAATGCCTAGTTAGAACCAGGTATACTAAAGCGTAATGTTTGCATGTAACTCATTTTTTAAAGATATCAGTTCCATTGGAAACAACAGCTTCCCTAACAAAAATGAGGCTGAGCACAACAGGAACGTAGGAACCAAGGAACCAAAATACAAGACCTTTCTTGCAAGACAAGAAAGAAATAATATAAATAGATAGGAAACGTTAAGGCTTTCTCAACATTTCAAATAAGAACAAAAATATGGATATGTATCTTCTAAAGAACCAGATGCACAAATTGGCTGTAGAATAAATTACATGAGGAATCTACATAATTCCAGAGCTTTGGCTATGGGGCGGAATAGAAATGTAAATAATCATAATACATGCTTTCACAGAAATTGTAGCTAATGGGCCAAATCTGGTCTGCCTGGGGTCCCAATCCAGCTCTCTGGGGTTCCTCAGATGACCACACACCCTTTCCCCTTTCCACCAATTGTTGGGTGGCTTCCCAGCTTTTGTGTGGTTTTTTTTTACCCTTTTTAAAGGTTTCTCCACATGGGGCTTTTATCCTGTGGTTGAGACTGGGTACTCACAGAAATTTGTGGGTCCTTTACATGATGTCGGCAACCTCCAGCGCCTCTCCCATGCTTTCCAATAATTTCTGCTGCTTTTTTTGAAATGAAAATAATGAGGGAAATAAAAAGAGGTGGTTTGAATTTGTCTGTGTAAAGAGGAAGTGGCGCTGTAACAGTAGTTTCATCTAGTGGCTGTGTAATGAAACATATAGAACTTGCAGATAAAGCCAATCCTCTGGAAAGAAACAGGAAGTGTGTGTGAAGGAGCCCATCTTAATCCTGCAAAGAATCCAGAAGCAGAAGCCCTGGTAAAGTTGTGGGATAGAAAACCTGATGTAGAGAAGCCCTAAAAGGTTAAAATGCCTCTCCTCAGGCTGATTTATTTTGGCCTCACCCCATTTTTCCTTCAGTCCTGCCGCCACCGGAATGAAGCCCCCAAGAGGTCCTCTGAAGCCCACAGGCTGAAAGAGGTTCAACACCCCTGTGGTATATAAACAAAGTGTGCATGACTCACACTATAGTGAAACATGCTATAGTGAAACAACAGGGCTCTAAATGGGAACTAGATGACCACTAGCATCTTTGCTGAGGCTCTGAGTGAGGAACTAGACCAGCTTTCTTCAACCTGGTGCCCCTAGATGGGTTGGACTTCAGCTCTCATCTCCATGCTTGCTGGGGGCACCAGATATGGGAAGGCTGCACTAGTCAGTGCTTTAAATGGGAAACCATGTACAATTAAGCAGGTTCTTCCTCCATCTAGGATAGTCTTAATTTCGGCAGCGGCAGGTGTGTGTGTTGGGAATGCATATCTGCTTCTTTAAATAAATAAATAGAACACTCTGCTTTTAAATGGATGGGAAACAATGCATACTAATGCTTGGCTATGAACTAACATGCAAAACAGAATGTCATTTTCTTGCAGAAACAGCATACCAGCATTTATAGATGAATGCTCCAAATGTATGATGTCACTTTTCAAGAATGTGATTATAGCAACAAAATGAATACAGAAGGTACA
The DNA here is from genome assembly GCF_057233095.1 of Heloderma suspectum. NCBI lineage: Eukaryota > Metazoa > Chordata > Lepidosauria > Squamata > Helodermatidae > Heloderma > Heloderma suspectum. Next base: position 112,522,085 of record NC_139462.1, read on the forward strand.
CACCCTTATCAAAGATCTTCCTTTTGTACTAGAAGATGATCTTAAAGGAAAATGGCCCAGTTTGTGTTTCACTGCTGTGCTGTGTGTGTGTGTGCGTCTTGGGGAGCATCCTGGACAAGTAGTTTTTATAGGTTATGTTTCACGTTATTAATTGAAAACATCTCAAACTTCATTGAAAAATGAACTCAATAAACATATTGATCTTGCAGAGGTTGAATTTATAGATAAACGTGCATTGTAACTGACAAAAACTAATCAACTGAGTCAATTTAGTGTTTTTCCAGCTAGTTTGCGTAGATACTAAAGGGAATGATATTTATAGTGTACTGCTTGGAGGTATAATGCTAAAGGGGCAGACCTGATTAAATGGAGTTGGGGAGGGTGGAGGCGACTTCCAGCATTCCCACCCCCTGTCCCAGACGACTAGTCCTGGACAGTGTGCAAAAGCATCTCTGGTTCTTATGCAGAAATAAGTCCCATTGTGGGAATCATTGCCATGTCATGTGTTTAAAATTGGGGTGTTTGAAATAGACAGACTTAGTTCTGTGAAGATACTCAGCTAGTGGTTCATATTGAATATTCTCAGTAGTTCTGCTGAGCATGGTGAGAACAGCTCATGTTCTAGATCAGGGGTAGGCAACATGCAGCCCATGCTGTCCTTGAGGACAACTTGTGCATCGGGGCGGGAGGGGGGGCATTGTGTTTTCCCTGCCGCTGAAGTTGCTGCTGAGAAAAAACCCAGTGCTGCTACCTCCTCTGTCTCTCTTTCCCTTCTCTCCTTTCCTCCCCCCACCCCCAGTATAACTGCTGTGTGAAAACCGTAGCAGGAAGTATGGCTGCTGCTCTTGACTCCTCTCTGGGCTCATTTAAAAGTAGTCAGGGAAGGGCGCAGGCAGGCAAGCGTAAGATAACGCTATTGCATGAGGCTTTGACTGTACCCAGAAATGTAATAATTTGAAATTGTGATAATTTCAGGTTAAATTTGAATGTCATGGTGTAAGCTTTTAACTGGAAATGCATATTAATCAATCAGTCAATCAATCAATCAATCAATCATTCGCCCATCTGGCCGGTCACCCAGCCTCTCTGGGTGATGTACAAAGTATATAATAGAAAAGTTTAAAACAATAAAATTCTACAGTAAAAACACCATATTTCTAAAAATACCCTAACCCACCCCAAATGTCTGCCTGAACAACCACATTTTTAATGCACGGTGGAAGCTCATTGTAGTATGGAGCATGTAGCACCTCCACACAGGACCCTGTTTCAACAGGAAACTGCAGCTTGTGCTGTAAGTGAATGAGCACACACATGGGCAGCTTGTACAGTAGGAAATGAGGGCCCCATTCCCGGCCTAGTGCACAAGAGGAAATGCCTGCCTTCTTCTTACTTCATCCGACTGCCATGCCTGGACATAGCCATTCTAAGGTTTGCGTCTTATGTTATGGGAGTAGCATGGTTGTCACTCTTCAGTCCTTCCCACATTGGTCTGGCAGCATAGGAAGATCTATGTTCATGTCAGAAGCCACTCCTCCTCCCACATTGTTCCTTTCTTCCATTGCTGTGGAGCAGCATGGGGAAAACCCACAGTACTAGGAACCATACTTTTCTCACACCCCAAAAACTAGTCTTGATGGATAAAAGTGCTGTTAGGGGCAGAGGAAACAGTCAGTTGTGGCTAGTTAGGTAAGTGCAGGATGCTGTCTCTCAAATTATGGAATTTTGAGGAAGGAGAAGATCACTGTGGTAGGAGGGTACAGTGGCTGGCTGCAAGATCAGCTGGTCACATGTCAGCAAGATTGAGTGAGCAAGGAACAGCATTTATGAAGTCATGAGAGAGAGGTGTGTGTGTGTGTGTGGGGGGGGGGAGGATGTAAAGCCTGTCTGTCTTCCAGTCCATGGAAGCTGAAAGTCATATTTGGACTAGTCTACTTGGATGTGGATGAAATGAGCCTATGCACACAACACAGTACCCCATAATTCCTGAGGTCTTCCCTGCATCTATGCATCATTGAACCAGAATCTTTACCATTTTGGCTATCGTAGCTGCAAACTCTGGCACTCCAGCCCCAATCACATTTACCTGAGAATAAATGTCCCTCTACCCCACCTGTGGGGTCTGCCCCAAGCATCACAGAGGGCCTTAATGCTAAGGAGTCTTGGTCTGATCCTGAATCAGAACAGAGGGATGATTTAGGCTTTGGTATTGTAATGGAAACCTCAAGGCCTGGGAACCTGGCACATCCCGACTGCAATGGATTCCATAACAACGGCGAGTGTAACATCAGATCTGGCTCAGCTGCAAAATAAGGCATCATGTCACAACCATGATTTAGTGCCCCAGACAATAGGAACTGGAGAACGAGATGATTCTGAGGATGAGGAGGGATCCAGTATCTCACCCAGGGTGAGATGTCAAATCAAGAAGGAGGAGCAGCTAAGCTTCTCTGGGTTTACAGGCTAAAAGTTCAGGTAGGAGACAATCCTCAGAAGAGGGGAGTTAACTAAGCCCAGAGGGAGCTTCGGCTATTGGGCGGTATAGAAATGAAATGAATGAATGAATGAATAAATAAATAAATAAATAAGCCTACCTTGGTATTTAAAGTGGGCCATAGCTAATGACACCACCTGGAAATCAACGTCTTTTATACTTGGATATCTACTAGGTCTGACATCTCTTTGTCACTCTATGAACTCTTGTTTATGATAATTTAGCAACGGGTTTATGTATGTCAAACCTTTGTCGAGAACTACAAGGCTGAGCTTGAGGCCGCCTTCTCTGGAGTTAAGTGGAGGGGTCCTTGCTGTGAAGAAGCCAATTGTTTGTGGTGTGGACTTAAAGTGTTGCAAGCTACTTTACACGTCTTTGGAATCTGTATCTGTGTAACTTGATCTATAGAAATAAAAGCCTGAAGTCAAAGTGACCTCTCCTGTTGTATTTTCTAAGACAACCAGGGAGCCAAGGTTTGACATCACCCCCATTTATTCTAATCCATTTTTGTACATAGGATTATCAAAAGTACTAAAAAAAATTTAAAAGCAAATTAAGAAGTAAAACACCCCAGATGTTTCCCCATACGTTTGGCTTCATGATATTATAGGGATGAAGAAGAGTTGATATAACTGAGCCAGTTTGGTCCAGGTGGTGTTAAGTGGTGATTCAGTGTCCACTTTGCAACGTTGGATTCTAGTATCGACTCCAAGCTGCAATTATTAAACACACATTACTTTTCGTACTTTCCTAACTCTGACTCATCAGCCAATTTCCCACTTACCTCCATATCCTGCTAGGTGGTAGATTATCTGGGTAAGGACAAGAGAAGCAGGTGGTACTACCTACTGCATATCTATTGTGGTTTTTCAGCTTCTGTTTTTTCTTTTGATCTGTTAACTTGTAAAGGAAAGACAGGACAGTAGTCCACTGTTTTTCCATATGACATATGTAAACTGCATTTTGTATGACATATGTTATTTCGGTCTAATCCTGTAACCTGGCATGCCTAGTAAAATACAGCTACAGAAAGAGAGCCGGTGTGGCATTTAAGATCCAGGTTTAAATCCCCACTTAACCATGAAGCTCCCTGGGTGACCTTCAGCCAACCACAACCTCTCAGCCTAACCTACCTCACAGGGTTGTTGCGATGACAAACTGGGATGAGCCCATGTATGCCACTCTGAGCAGCATGGAGGAAAGGTGAGATAAAAATGCAATGAACTGGGATTTCCAACAGAATACCTAAAACATCTGGCAGCAATCAAGAACTTAAAACTTAGGCTGTATTTTTTTTTTAATGGCAGACATGTGGCAAATTCACTGCATTCTGTAATAAAATTCTCTATAACCTAACAATTGTTGTTACTACTACTACTGGTTTTCTTGCATAAGGGTAACTAACTCTTGCAGCAATCTATTCATGTGTAAGTCTCATTGGGTTGGATCTAGACTTAGTCTTACTTCGAGTAGACTCATTGAATTGATGGGAGTTAGTTATGAGCAATTTAAGTCCCATTAATTTCAGTGAATCTATTCTAGCTATGACTAGGTCTGGATCCAGTGCATTGGGTTCAATGAGACTTACTCTAAGCTAATTGTGCATAAGACTGCAATCTAGGGCTGCACTCCTAAACAAACATACTAGGATGAAAGTCTAAATGAAGTTAAAAAGATTTACTTCTGAGTGTATATAAATAACATTGCAATACATAAACTGCACATGATACAAAACATGTGATGTTTAATATCGAAACAGCAAATATTTGTTCCTGTAGGGGAAAAATGGATCAAACAATAAGCATCTCAAATATTCTGAATTTGTTAGTTTTTATACTATTATACAGTATTATTGTATGCTTATGAAATACATTGGAGAGCCCTCTTTTCTTGCCTCTCACAGACGCACAAGGAGAAGCCATAGCTCAGTGCAGAGCATGTGCTTGGCATGCAGAAGGCCTCAGGTTAAAAAGATCTCAGGATCTTGGAGACCCATTGCCATTCCGAGGGTAGACCAGCCTTCCCCAACCTGGTGCACTCCAGATGTGTTGGACTGCAACTCCCATCATTCCCAGGCAGCATGGGAGGGACACCAGGTTGGAGAAGGCTGGGGTAGAAGGAACTGGGATCAGTGGACCAATGGTCTGACTCTATCCAAGGCAGCTCCATGTTTTCATATGAATCGACTCCTTAGAGCGTGTGAAGTAATCCACAGTTTTGGAGGCAGATTTCTGTGAAACATCTGTGAGATCTGACAGATTCCAAGGCAGGACATACCCCTATAAAGAAGGAGGTCTTATACAGGGTATATACATGGAGGCTCAGCTGCTGCACAGGTAGATGTGGAGCTTTCCTCTACTGTACCGGTTTTGCACTGCTCAAGAAGGTTACAAATCTCCTTCACCCTTGGGGTTGGCAATGACCTACTTTTATTGTGAGAAATGTGCAGGTTGGCCCCTTGCTATGGGGCAGTAGGCTAGTCCGTCAGAGCAGAATTGTACCTTATGTGGTATTTTGTGGCAATCCTAACCTCAAGCCTTAACCTTTGTATTCAGAAGAGCAATTGTTTTTAATTAGACCTACTTCATATTGACTTTGTTTGCCCCTGATCTGTAACTCCAGAAGAGAAACACCCAAGTGTTCTCACCTCTTCCTGGTCTCATTAGGCAGGGATGGGGAATTTGCGACCCTCCAGATGTTGATGGACTACAGGTCCAACCAGCCCCAGTCAATAGGCTCAGTGGTCAGGGGTAGGGATGTATGGTTTGTGTAAAATTCGTTCTGTCTGTGTTTTGCACATTGTCAAGCGCCTTTTGTTCCATCATCCACCCATCAATGGAATTTGATTTTTTGTTTCTGAATTTGTGCAAATTTGCATTCGCACAAATGCAAAAATGCTCAAATTCTTCACAAATGCACATTTTCATTATCTCACCTTTGGGGAAATGTCCATTTTTGGCCAAGTTTTTTTTCATTGTGCATATTTTTCTACAAAGAAATCTGCGCAAAATTTGGGAAAGTTAGAAAACTGCTCTGCAAGTCTGCGGAATCTCCCCGACCGGTTCGCTGCAGAATCGGTAGGTTAGATTAATGAAAATCTGAACTCATGTGGTTCTGTTGCGGATTTCTTCAACACCCCTAGTCAGGGGTGATATGAATTGTAGCCCAACAGCATCTGGAGGGCCACAGGTTCCCCACTCCTGTCATAAGGTTTCCCAGCTATCTTGGTGAGATGGGTACCAGGAGAGCTGTTGTCTTGGATTCAGCCGTGGATCTATTTTTGTGGCCACCATAAGTATATAACAGAATTCAAGATAATGACAGACATGCTGTTTAACTCAATAAAAGTATATATCAAGATAGCAAATGAGTTAAAACCTTATGCTTTGCCTAAGACAGCAGGCATTGTTTCATAGAGCAGGAGAGAAGGGGATTAAAAACCATTGCTAAGAGTGCCACTTCTCTGATCTTTTAAGCCCATAGGGCTGCTAATTAGTAAAAAATTAAATCCTAATCACAGAACTCTTGGGTCATGCCTAGTTTGGCCTTAAGCCAAAGATCTATAGCTAGCTACCCCAAAGAGCATCCTCCAGTAGACAATATGTGTCTCTGTCTCTAATGTCTTAACTAACTCCTGTTCTTACTATAATGTCTGATCTCTGGAGAATGGATCCTGATTTAAATTTCTTCTACATAAGCACATTGTTTTTGTTTATTTTTAAAAATTTAGCCTCCTATGAGCACAAGCCTAAGAATGAAGTCCTGAAATGGCTTGAGAGACTCGTATGTGTCACTGATTTCAGCAGGACTCAATGTCCAGACATATGAAGCTGTCTTATTCTGAGTGAGACAATTAGCCTGATCTAGACCAGTACTGTGTACTCAGACTGGCAATGGCTTCCCAAATTCTCAGGGAAAGGTATTTCTCAGTCCTACCTGAGATCCTTTCAACTGGAGATGACAGGGACAGAATTTGGGATCATGTGGATGCATATCATGTGCTTTACCACTGAGCTGTGGGCCCTCTGGAAAATGGTTCCAGGATTTCAGCCTAGATTTCAAATCTTTTCTCATGCTACCCCAATTTTATTGATATACTGTTGTTTTAATTTTCTTTTTCAGCCTCTTTCCAGTGCTGATCTACCTACAAAGGAATACAACGTTCTTTTCAACAACGCACAGGTAAAATGTAATACTTTTTAATTGTAGAATAAATTGTAAACATAATTCAGCTAGAAATCAAGATATGTGATAAAAATTAGAGTTGCCCATCATATGTGTATGTGAGTTTGGTAAATGCATAACCTGACATATCAGTGGACTGTAGAATTTCTCCACAGTTCAGAGTGGTAGATTGCACCCGTAAGTGTGTTTCAAAGAGGTGCAGCCCTAGTCTGACCCAAGAGTTTCTGGGAATCCAGAGATACTTGCCAGGAAGCAAGTGTCTGACTCATCACTGGTGTGGATATTGCAATTTCTGTTTGCTCTGAAGTCTAGTTTTCTGGCACTGAACTGTAGTGAAGTAGAAGAGTGTCCCAGTAAGAATGGTAAGGGGTCTCCTCCACTGTACTTTCTTTGGAGTAGTGGTCAGAAAGTTCAGGTGGGAGAAAATGGGTGACTTACTCTGCCTCTTTCTGGTTACTGTTAGCTTCTGTTCTTCTGTTGGTTCCACCTCCTCCCACACTTGCTTCTTGAGTGTACACCATGTATGGAAGTTCTTGGTGTGTTCAGAAAAGCCAGATGTTCCACAGCTGTGTGGAACTTCACCTAATCTGGTGGTTACTTTTCCAGTGTGACAACTTCGCTTCTAACCATGCTGTAAAAGCAAACTTGTACAAAACACTTAAAAGACATTTCTAGAAAGTAGAATTGCTTACCTCTCCAGGAGTACAAAAACCATGGTATAAGTAGAGGTGTCAGGCATTTAGGGGAATCCAAGGGCTACTTCACCCTTGACATATTTTAGGTAGGCACCTGAGATGATTTAAGCGTATACCCAAAAGTAGAAAATGTGGATGCTGACAAAGATGTGTACAGTAACAGTCATCACGGATTTGTGATTGACTACAATTCCTGTGGAGTGTACATTCAGTGACAAACCCAGATTTGTTGCTGTATAATGTGTCAAATGGCCTTAACAGTCTATGACCAATCGAATATTTTAATTTTGACAACAGTTCGAACTTGTGTAGAGCGGAATGTAAAATGTCCATAGCCTTGCCAATTCCTCTTGCGCAATGGGTGATTTGTATATAACCTTGGGGGTCCATTTCACACATAACATAGCAACAAATCCAGGTTTGACACTGGGTGTATACTCAGACAGGGAGGGCTGTCCTCTGATCATCAGCTGTTCTGTGTAACACTGGGCAGCTGATGGGAGGCAGCTTCACTGCAGTGTCTCTTCTTCAAGTACATTGACTTCAGCTCCCCAAAAGGCCTTATGGACTCTATTAGAAGTATTGCCGTATTTAGTGTATGCCTCAGCATCTATTATTTACAGTGCTAAATAGCTTACTATTTAAAGTCATACAAACTTTCTCTTAGGAGTTTTTCTGTAAAATCTCCCCCCCCCCCCCCAGATGCATAGCTGAGCAAAATTCACAGCCCTGCAGCCTGTGCTCTTGGTAATGTACTACAGCTGAGTGGGGCAGGAGGCCTCAGTGGAAAAGCTGTGGCTGCATGTAGTAAATGATGTACGAAATGCAAAACCCCTCCTTACCCATGGCACAGATAGTGCAGAAAGAGGGAGAGGGATGATGCCTTCTGGTCCTTGCTGTGAAGTGCTGTTAGCTGGGATTACAGGTAACAGAAAAGAATACTCCAGATTTGAAAAAAGCGCTCCACGCACCACACACACATCCTTACCTACTGCTGACTATAGTTTGCTATAAAAATTGGTTGGCCAGCAAACTCAGCTATTGTCTGTCCGACTTGACATTTTTTAAAAACAACAACACAGAGCTATGTTTCATTTCAGCCACAGCACCTGCTTGAATCTGTCTATTTATCTTTTCTTTTAATTAAGAGATAATGGCAGAGGGAGGAAAATAAAACCTGAAAAGATGAAAATCTTCCACTGTACCATTCAAAACAAGAACACCCCCCACCCCCCAAAATGAAGAAGAAATGTTTTCTTTTGGCAGTGAGAGAAGAAAAATCTCCATTAGGTAGCAACAACTTCTTACAGAAAGGCTGTGCTGTGTTATACTAATGAATTAGAAATATGAACAATGAAGGGAAAGCAGAAGATCTGATCAGACAGTCCAAACCAAAGCTATCCACTGAGACCAGTGTAACAGAGTCTAATACTTCTTTGCTATTTTTAGACAACCTCATTCAGGTTGGCTCAGATATACTTTAGTTGACTGACTTGCAGAAAGAGCAAAGAGAATTCTGGTAATTAATACTGTTTTGTGCCTGAATCTGTGAAGTGCTGTACATCCCCCAATTCCTACACATTTTGAAAGGATGTGCACTTTGCTCATGAGGTTTGCATGTGTTAAAAAATCATGAGTCACCGTCTGAAAATCATGAAAGCCTCTTGTTTGCTTGTTTAAAGGGACACTGATGGTCTGTAAGTTGCATACGTTCTAAGGTCAGGCTTTGCTTAGGTGTGTGTGTCCAGAAACAGTGTGGATTAGAAATTTAAAACAAGGCATCCTTGTTTGTCCCTTAGGCTTGATGGTTATGTAAGGTGTTCAAATAGTTGGAGCAAAACTGTTGTTGGTGTGTGAGTCCAGGAGAATGACAGAAGTAAAAAGCTGCAAACCCCTTGATGTAACATCCTGATTTTGGCTGGAGCCTTTTGGTGCTGCAAAAATGCTTTTCACAAGTATAGGGTATAGTGTGGTACAAAGACACTTACATTGTACCCACCTCACAGCTTCTGTTATCTCCTATAGGCAGGGAGATCAGAAGACCTATTGAGAGGTGATTTTATATTTCTTTTTTTTTTAAGAAGCTATGGGGGACATAGCCCACATGTATGCTGTCACATAGGAGCAAAGAACTAAGTTAGGACATGTGGTATGGTACTTCACTATGGAGTAGCACTTGGGGGGAAGGGCTGTAGCTCAGTAGTACAGGACTTGCTTTGCATGAAGAAAGTCCCAGCCAGGTTCAATTCCTGCTATCTCTAAAGGTTGGAAAAGCCACTGCCAGTCAGTTTAGATAATACTGAGCTAAATGGATTAATGACCTAATGCATTATAGGAAGCTTCCTATTTTAGTAGAATTAGGAGTTGGGTCAGGAGTTATCTCTGTTGGTCACTGTGAAGGAACAGACTTGTCTTATAATTGTGTATATAGTTTGGTTTGGATGTTGTGGGGTTAATTCCTTTCTGTGGTTGTAAAAACCAAAAGGTTAACAGTTCAGGCAGTTGCCAGTAAGTCTACAGCCTGAAGGAGGGGAAAGGAGGTTCAGCTACAGTCCTTGCTCAGATTGTTGGAGCCCAAACTGTCTGCTCTGAGAGAAGGATAGGCTTCTGTTCTGCATGATTGCAAAAATGTATGCAGAGCACAACAAAAGGAATTCAGGCTAAAGGTGAGGCTTCCTGATTGGTCTATTACAAGAGCACAAGCTAGCTTTAACATGTTAAAAGGTGAGGCAAAAAGGCAGTTTTTAGAGAGAGGCAGGCTGAAATAAAGAGGAAGGCTGGAAGAAAATAAGAATTGGAAAGAAAGAAAAACAGAAAGCTGCTTGGGAGAAACTGAAGTCTTAGAAAAGCTGAGAACTCTGACAGTAAAACATAGTTGGGAAGAATGTAAAGAAAACAGGGGCCCAGATTTATTAGGATTTAGCTGGATGCATTTTCCCTGGTTATTTTCTTATTTATTTATTTTATTTGACTTGTCTTCCACCTTTAACCAAAATGTCACCCAAGGCGGGCACCCTTTTCTTACACTTTTGCTCTTACGGTTTTGGTGTGTGTGTGTGTGTGTGTATGCATGCACGTGTGCTTTGTAATCATGCAGATGTTAAAACCTTTTCCCTACTAATAGGAATTATTTTTCAGTAAACTTCTAAAGATTTGTTGTTTAAACCTTGTGTTCTCTTCTCTTGTTGGATTACCTACCCCACGCCTAAAGGCCAAACCCCACTCTACCTAAAGGTATTTACAAGAGATCCAAAGGGTTTTAAAGCAATTTGGTGGAAGCAGCTGGGAAAAATAAAGAATACCACCGGGTGGCAGCAGAAAAGTACTAGGAAGGGAAGGGCAGACAGAAGTGGGCACTCTAGTCGACCTTCTTCTCATGGGCCAGAGCATAGCTAGTCCCATGACAGTCACAGGTAAGAGCCAGTCTGGCTCTGGCCAGCAGGATACCTACGCTTTCACAGGAAAGGCTGCCACAAGTAGTCTTGCAGACAAGTAATCCAGTTCTCAATGGATACCAGAGGGAGAGAATCAGGACCAAGCCAGGTCAGAGTCACAAGAGAGAGACAGTTCTAAGATCTGAAGAACAGAGGTGCCAACTTTTGTTGTTGCTTCAACAGAGGCTTCAGGAAAATAAGCTGGTTTTAGCACAGGAAGAGTGATTTGCTGTTGGTTTCATTCAGCCCAAAGGAATGGCATGGTGCATAACAGTACATTTAGGGACCATTCCCAATTCCTCCATTTGCTGCTCTGGGCAATAATCAACAGGCAATTGTTCTCTGAGAAACACAGATAGGGGCTTGACTGCAAAAAATCGGGTAAGACATTGGGATGGTGGGAAAGTTTCTCACAGAACCCAACATAACTACAGAAACAGGCTGAGATGTTCCAGGCCTAATTCTATAGAGAGGGTGACAGAGAAGGCAGCATTAGTGATGGTACTCTCCTTAACCTGTGTGATGGTGAATCCAGTAAGGGATATTGCCTTGATAAAGTGATGGAATGTGTGTAGAGCAATGGGGAGAATACTCTAAATACCATGGGAGCAGGGAGATCTGTAATCTCTATATACACAGATAGCACTGTGTTGTCAGAATGGATCGTCCTTCTGCCTTCGCAGTCAGTGCCACAAGGAGACAAAGCTTCAGGCTAATACTACTTTATTTTGCTAGAGACTAGCCTCTTTACAAATGCAGATTCCAGGAAACTCTCAAACTGCCTCAGGCCCCTAAACAACTAATTTGCAATCCCTAATTAGATGAGACGAACAGGAGGGTAGTGAAGTTGCCAACAGTTGGGACATGAACCTCACAGCCAGACTTGCTTTGCAGTGATGCCCCTCCCTTGAGTGGTACCCTCCTATGTTGACTTCCAAGAGTGGCTATCCTGGCTGAGTGCCTGAGCCTATCCATAACTTTCCCTGCTTTGCCTTGTGATGTATGCTAGCATCTCCCAAGTCATACCCATCCTCCTCCTCCTCGGAAACTTGAGTTCAAACGGTGGAGGGAAGGGGCAGGGACTCAGCCTGGACCATTTGTTTGTCAAGGACTTTGGAGTAATCTCTCCCAGAGTCTTGGCGCACTAGGGATGGTCCCTTCCCAGCCTCTGATCTAGCTGCTCCAACTCTGATTCAGAATTGGAGCTGTCAGACACCTGAAGGCACTTGGACTCATCCCTGACATGTATAAATAACCAACTATAATAGTAGATACAGTTATAATGATCATAATAATAACCAGAGCTACATCAAAACACTGCTAGATGGTAAGCCCATAGCAAATGTCAATCATTATGACATTTGGTTTACTGGGGCGTGTCTCATAAGGACTTTGGTGCATTGTTGCTTTGTTGCATATTGTTGAAATGCTACCCTTGAATAACCAAAGTAATACACTCTCATATTGCCATAGCTAATCACTCTTGTATAAATAACTAGCACCTCATTTTTGTTGATTTACACACAGGTAAGCATTTTTTTAAATTGATGCTTAGTCTGATTCCTTCTAATGTCAGTCCTCTTCTGTTAATAGAAACTATTATAATATAGAAGTGCTGATATTTCAATTGCAGTTGGCCAACCCCAGCAAGATTGTTCATGCTCGTTTCTTCCACAAGGTTGGATTAGTCATTCAGCACTAATGTTGAGTTTTTGTTGTCTGATTCCTGCCAGCAACTGAAACTTGACAACTAATTCTGGAAAAGCACGATCAAAATTGATAAACCCTGCTTTACGTGGGAGCCAAAAATTGGAAGTGGCTGTTATTTCAAATACAATCTCTTATCTCATATGGCACAGTGGCATTTAGTGAAAACATGCAAACAAATATAGCCTTGGATTGCCCTGGAGATAGAGGTTTGGATGCAATTCAAATAAGTAGTTCTTTATTCTGCATAACTTTGGGATATAGTAAGACATTTCGGCTGCACCTGATATCATTAAATTTTGCAGCCACCACCTAAGCTTCCTGCTTTTCATTTGTACAAAGTGCCATATTAAAGAGAGACTGAAAATATGAGAAAATGCATGTTTGTCCTCCGTTTCCATATGCTCATGCTGACACTGTAAATTATCAGAGCTGAATAGAATCTAAAACCTAATCTGCATCCCACCTTTTATGATGGATGTTGGGTTCTACAATACAGGAAAGGAACATTGCATTTGGAGGGACCATAGCTCAGTGGTAGAACACATGCATTGTATGCAGAAGGTCCCAGGGTCAACCCCTTGCCTCTCTGGGAAGGGCAGGAAAATCTCCTGCCTGAAACAGTGGAGTTATGCTGCCAATTAGTATTGACAGTACTGGGCTAGATGGACCAATGGTCTGAGTCTGTATAAGGCAGATTCTTATTTTCTTGTGTTCCACTTAAAATAAACAAGCTACTGAGATTTTACTTGAAAGCAAGAGCAGACCAAACATTGCAGCCTTCTCTGAAGATCAGAGTGACAAGGATTTCAATCTTCAGAATACTTATGCCAGTGGCAGACCATTTGAAGCAAGCATTTAGGGGATTATTTGAGTAGAAGATAGTCTCTGGACTGGTTTTCCGTTTGGGGTGGAATTATTGTCTCATTATGAGTGAAGGGCAATGTATAGTCTCATAGTTGTATTTTTTGACCTGTATTGCATCAAATAAATACCTATCTGGTGCCTTCCTATAAAGCAAAATCACATTGATCCACCAAAACATGAAGTACAATGGTAATTTCTACTGAATATCTACCTCTTTTGGTTAGCCTTTAAACCCCCCCCCCCCGACACTTCCCGTAAAAGACTTCCTAGATTTGGGATTCTCTCTATTGATTGTGTCATCCCTGTTTCTGCCCGTTCCTGAATCAGTCTATATCTTGACTACTGCAACCCCTCTGGTCTTGGTTTCTGAACATTCCCCCTTTTAACTTTATCCGCAAAACATTTTCTTGCTGCTACCATCTTCCTATATTCTCTAATGCTGTCCCCTCTTTAAGGGCTTGGCGGGAAGAGAAAAACCGAGACTGGATTTATTAAGCTGTGAAGTAAAACCTAAGCATCCCCTCACCAATTTTGGAAGGGGCCTATAAGACCATCGAGTCCAACCCCCTGCTCAATGCAGGAATCTAAGTCAAGACATCCCTGACAGATGGCTGTCGAGCTTCATCTTGAATGCCTCCAGTGTGGGAGAACCCACTACCTTCCTAGGGAATTGGTTCCATTGTCGTATTGCTCTAACAGTCAGGAGGTTTTTCCTGATGTTCACCCGGAATCTGGCTTCCTGTAACTCATTATTCCTTGTTCTGCACTCTGGGATGATCGAGAAGACATCCTGGCCTTCCTCTCTGTGACAACCTTTCAAGTACCTGAAGAGCGCTATCATATCTCTCCTCAGTCCTCTCTTCTCAAGGCTAAACGTTCCCAGTTTGTTCAGTCTCTCCTCATAGGGCTTTGTTTCCAGTCCCTGATCATCTTTGTTGCCCACCTCTGAACCCTCTCCAGCTTGTCTGCATCCTTCTTAAAGTGTGGTGCCCAGAACTGGACACAGTACTCCAGATGAGGCCTAACCAGTGCTGTGTAGAGGGGAACTAGTACTTCCCAAGATTTGGAAGCTATGCTTCTATGAATGCAGCCCAAAATAGCATTTGCTTTTTTTGCAGCCACATCCCATTGTTGGCTCATATTCAGCTTGTGATCGACAACAATTCCAAGATCCTTGTCGCTTGTAGTGTTGTTGAGCCATGTATCCCCCATCTTGTAACTGTGCATGTGGTTTCTTTTTCCTAGGTGCAGAACTTGGCATTTATCCATATTAAATGTCATTCTGTTGTTTTCTGCCCAGCACTCCAGTCCATCAAGATCACTTTGAATTTTGTTTCTGTCTTCCAAGGTATTAGCTATCCCGCCCAATTTTGTGTCATCTGCAAATTTTATCAGCATTCCCTGCACTTCCTCCTCCAAGACATTAATAAAAATGTTGAAGAGCACTGGGCCCAGGATTGAGCCCTGCGGTACCCCACTCTTTACCTCTCCCCAGTTTGAGAAGATCCCATTGATAAGCACTCTTTGAGTTCAGTCCTGTAGCCAACTGTGGATAGTTGTTTCATCTAGCCCACTTTGAGCTAGTTTGCTCATCAGGATATCATGGGGCACTGTTGTCGAAAGCTTTGCTGAAGTCGAGGTATATGATGTCCACAGCATTCCCACAGTCCACAAGGGAGGTGACCTGATCCAAAAATGAGATCAGATTTGTCTGGCAGGATTTGTTCTTGACAAATCCATGTTGGCTTCGAGTAATCACGCCATTGTTCTCAAGGTGTTTACAGATGGATTGCTTTATAACCTTCTCCAGAATTTTCCCAGGGATTGATGTCAAACTGACTGGTCTGTAGTTCCCAGGTTCCTCCTTTTTACCCTCTTTGAAGATAGGGACAACATTAGCCCTCCTCCAGTCATCTGGCATCAACTCATCCTCCATGATTTCTCAAAGATAATAGGCAGCGGTTCTGAGAGCTCTTCTGCCAGTTCCTTTATTACTCAAGGATGCAGTTCATCTGCCCTGGAGATTTAGACTCATTCAAAGTAATTAGGTGTTCCATGACCATATGCCTATTGATCTCAAGCTGCAATCCTGCCCCTTCTGCCTGTACTTCGCTTTTGCCAGGGGTCTCATAGACCCTCTTTTGGGAGAAGACTGAGCCAAAGTAGGAAATGAGCACTTCTGCCTTTTCCTTGTCATCTGTTTTTATTTTTCCATCCTTATTTAATAGTTGAACCACCATTTCTTTCCTCTGTCTTTTACTATGCATATATCTGAATAAAGCCTTTTTGTTGCTTTTAGCATCCCTCGCTAACCTCAGCTCGTTCTCAGCTTTAGCTTTCCTGACGCCATCCCTGCAATTCTGTGCTACCTGCCTGTACTCTTCCTTTGTAGCTTGGTCTTGCTTCCACTTCCTATATGTGTGCTTTTTTTGTTTTCAGGTCATCTCTAAGCTTTTTGTGACGCCACATTGGCTTCTTCTGTTGTCTTCCACCTTTTCTTCTTGTTGGAATTGTGCCTTGAGAATTTCCTTTTTTATAAACTCCCACCCATCTTGGACTCCTTTTCTCCTTAGAGTTGCTTGCCATGGGACCTTACTGATCATTGTTCTGAGTTTATGAAAATCAGCTTTCCTAAAATCCAGGGTACGGGTTTGGCTACACTCGGCTTTTGCTTCCTTTAGCCAAGAACTCAAGTATAACATGGTCACTTTCCCCCAGAGTTCCTGTAACTGCTACTTTATCTAGTATGTCATCTCTGTTGCTTAGGATCAAGTCAAGGATAGCCGATCCTCTAGTTCCTTCCTCTACTTTCTGTAGGAGGAAGTTATCCGCCACACAAAGTCAGGAATCTCTTGGAGGGGCCATGTTTTGCAGAATTTGTCTCCCAACAAATCTCAGGGAAATTGAAGTCCCCCATCACTACTACATCATGCTTTCTTGAAACCTTGGCAATTTGCTTTTCAAAAGTCTCATCCTCGTCTTCTCCTTGATTGGGTGGCCAGTAGTAGACTCCGACCACCATGTTCCTTTGCTCCATTTATTTTAACCTACATGCTCTTGATGGGGCTACCAAGCTCATCCTTATCTTTATGTTAGGCATTTGCTTCACAAGTCTTTGCAATAGGGAATACGTCACATGCGAAGCCAAAATTTCATCTATTCTGTGGGGTCTTTCTAGAACTATATACTAGAAATAAACTACCTTTCTAACAATATAGAATTGTGTTTATTATTGATTAGGGTTACTGATTAGTTGCAAATTGTAAAGGCAGATAATCCATAGTTTCAAGATCTGATTTTTTTTTACGCTGTCATCTTCTGCCTAGTACTTCTGTTGTCTGCATGCCAGCTTTGTAGCTTTAACCAACAATTACATCTTCTCTTTCAGATGTTATGCTTTTTAAAGCAGGGGGTGATTTGTTTACTTTGTTCTTTTACAATTTGTAGCTTAGCTTGATCTGGGATGAGTTTTTTTAAGTATCAACTTCATTACAATGATTCAGGACAATAATCAACCCTCCTTTCCCCTACACAGTAAGGGACTGTTTCGAAGGCCTTGATGTGCACTGTGGTATGTCCTATCATTCCTGAAGTTCGGAAGTGTATTCATATTTTATGAACAAATTAACACATTTTATTATCTGCCTACTTGTCATGCACTCAAAAAGCCTAGGAAGCCTTCAGCAGTCTTCATCACTAACACGTCAAAATTAAGAACAATGGGCATGCCGCACTACAAATAAGCTCACTTCTGTTTGGTGCAGTATGAGGACCAATCTTTATATGCAGAAGAAGGATATAGTACAGTCATCCTGAGATTGTGCCACCTCAGAATGTAGATGGGGAAGTGCATGTTTGAATTTCCCTCCATATAAAAATAACTCTTAGCGTATAGAAAGAAACTAGCACAGCTGAAGGAAAACTAGGTTAGAATTGTTTTCCCTGAATGTCTAGTTTTCCACAAGTAGGGAGATTTTGACATAGTGGAACATTAAGGGTGCAATTCCATGGAAATTTAGACAGAAAAAAGGCCTACAACTCCCAGCATGCCCCCCGCCAACCATGCTGGTGGGGGCACGCTGGGAGTTGTAGGGCTTTTTCTGTCTAAACTTGCATAGAATTGTGTCTTAAATCCCCTCCTGAAATGGCACATCCAAAATGAGAAATGAATTACAATAGAAATGTACCCAACATTTATCGACATATATCATCTTCAGGGGCAACTGTAACTGTCAACATATATAGAGTAAAGGTATTACTTAGTTTCCTAGTAATCCAAGATCCTTTTGCACATCGCTCTGACCGTAATGTAATTATACTAAAGGGAGTTTTATCCATCACAACCTTAAGCTGCAGACTGGGCTCAGCACCCTTTAAACACTTCCCCGACCCCTGCTTTGCTTTGTTTAACATCATTCTTGAGAAAGAAATTTGGCACAACTTTTGTGAATCATGCTTAGTCCTGATAAAAGTCTTGCTTTTTGTCCTACTTGGGCAATTTGTAACATCACTCAAGATGTTAACTTCAATAAATTCCTCATTTCACACCAGCTTGAGATTTGCTTTCCTTGTTGTTCTTGTTGCTGGTTTCTTTTACTTTTTGATTGATTTTTCCCAAGATTAGGGATGCCTGAGGAATTCGTTCTTTGCGAATTTCAATATGAATTGACCTGATCCACACCTCCTATACTAATGTGCATATCATCAGAACTTAGTTATCCCCCAGCTTTTGCACTTCCCAAATGTTCCAACATAGTTCTTGGCTCAAAAAAGTGTCAAAATACATTTAGAAGTTCATATTTTGAGAGAAAATACATTTTAAAATATATGTTTAAATGCATTTTTTTTAAAAAATCACACATTAATTCAGAAATGGGATGGAACAGACTTAAGAGTGAATATGTGGGAAAAGGACACAAACTGTAAAAAAAGTGATTTTCGCACCCCCTACCCCCAGATTGGCTCTGTTCTATGACAAAATCTGGTGTTGACATATCCTCTGATGTCACTGGGCATGGCAAGGTTTGGGGTATAAGTGAGGAGTTTCCACATTTCCCCTAAGTTTTATTTTCAGCCTTGCTTTCCCTTGCTCCTGTCATTCTCTCTCTCTCTCTCTCTCTCTCCCCCTCCCTCCCCCCACCTCCCCCCTTAATTGCTAAGGTTCTGCCCTGAGGAAATTTTTATAGCTCAGTTACAAAAGCCTTCAGAATTTAGGATTTATATTGGGCCTGACACAGCCCTAACCAGAGCCATGCAAATGGTAGACTGCTTGAAACAAAAGGTTATCAAGCCTGTAATTTATTTGTTTAGACCACTTGCTGTACAAAAGAGTCGTCTTATCTTTTCGGTTCCTTGAGTATATAGCAACAAGCGTGGGTTCCTTCAGAGCGATGTCTCACTTTCTCTGTCAGTCGCTTTCTTTTCTGTAACGTTTTGCAAGGAGTGGATATACAAGGAAAGTGGATATTATTTTTTTAAGACGAGAGTTGGGTCTGCCTTCTCCCCTCCCTCCCTCCCTCCCTCCAATTCTGTACATCAGAAGATAAGGGCTGGATGTGCCTGATCTTGTCTGATCTCGGAAGCTAAGCTGGGTCAGCCCTAGTTAATACTTGGATGGGAGACTGCCTGGGAATCAGGCTTCCTGCATTGAGCAGGGGGTTGGACTCGATGGTCTTGTAGGCCCCTTCCAACCCCATGATTCTATTCTATGGCTAGGTTCAAAGTTGCCACCATTTGCCGTTTTCTGCCCTCTTTCAGGCTGCAGAGGATGAAAAGTTGAGCAGTGAACTCTATTCACATCTTATTAGGAGAAAAGTTCTTGATATAGCAAGTGGCAAACTTAATCTTGAACATTTAAAGTGATGAAGGACCAGCTGACAGAAAGCACTTAAATAAGAATCTGTGTACTAATGTACATCTTGAATTTTTAGAAAATTGACTCATGCTGCTTGCTCAGAAGATGGAAATTGCATGTCATCTGAAGCTGAAACAATTATAACATAATGATGTACTGAGAGATGGGCGCCATTTTTTGTGAGACCAATTTCAGACAAACCATTATTTATGTATTACATTTATAGTCTGTCTTCTTTCCTCCAGGGAACACTTGGCAGTTTACGTAGGGTTCCTCTACCCAGGAGCAGACAAGACTCAGACCTACTTAGCTTCAGCAAGGGTGATTGTATTATGTGGCTTCATACCATACCCTTAGACTGATCAGTATTTTCTGTGGTTCCTAAAGAGCCATTCAGCCAAAAGGCTTTGATAGAGCCATTTTACATTTGGTGAAGCTCCCAGTTACAATTTCAGTGGATTGCTCACAGGAGCAAATGTTCATGCACTCTGGGTCCTTGAGGATGATTTTTGGAGCTTAGTTTGCATATGGAACAACATAAAGAGAGGTAGCTTCCTTTCCGATTTACAGAAAAGGAGGGACCTCGATTCATACTGATCTCCCCATTTCTATACAGGCTCTCATGTTCCCTGAAATTTTTCATGGTTCGTACCTATGAGGCAGTGGAACTCTTATTATGGGGATTCACAGACCCACCCACAAGAATGCATGAGACTAACCTTGCCCCCCCCCCAAGCCATGGTGTCTGCATGTTTGGCATGCAAGAGAAAGGGCTGTACATGCCTGCTGATTTATGCATGTAGAGCTCATCCATTCGGAGGTGCGGGATTCTGCCTTAATCATAAATCCATTTTCACGAGCACCAAATACATGGACCAGCCATCCAAAGCCTGGCGCCCTCCAGATGCTTGGACTACAACTCCCATTATCCCTGGCAATTGGTGCTTGGGCTTGCTTGTTTGGGCTGATGGAAGTTGTAGTCCAAACATCTGGAGGGCACCAGGCTGGGGTGTGTGGCATGAACAGTGGGCGCAGCATGGACACTGGATGGGGAGCTAACCCACATGGCCCCACCAGCCCCGTAATATGATCTATGAGGAGTGTGTGTGTGTGTGTGTGTGTGTGTTTATGGGCCATCTGACCCGCCCACCCCATTATAAAGGCATGATGACCTCTCACTTTAAAACCACACTTTGGCTGTCTTAGGATTTGTAAGACTGTGGGTCCACAATATGTTTAGTGTAAAATTTATTCATTCATTCATTCATTCATTCATTTAATTTCTATACTGCCCAATAGCCGAAGCTCTCTGGGCAGTTCACAAAAATTAAAACCAAAGAGCACACAATAAAACAATACAAAATATATAAAACATTACAACACAGTAAACAATACAACCAGAATAAAACCTAGCAGCAGTGCAGGGATTTAAAGTACAGATTTAAAACAGCAAAGCCAAAAGTCTAAAGAGCTAAAATGCTAAAATGCCTGGGAAAATAAAAAGGTCTTCACCTGGCACCGGAAAGAATACAATGTAGGTGCCAGGCGAACCTCACTAGGGAGCTCATTCCACAGCCGGGGTGCCACAATAAAACAATTTGGTCGGGCAGTCTTTATTTGTATGTTTGGTTTATATATTCTGTTATTTTGTAAATATTCCAAGATGTTTTACCTTGACGTTTAGACTGCTCTTAATGGGAGAAATTTAGCCATGTGGACTGGTCAAGGAAAAGATGAAAAAACAAAGGGGTAAATATTTTATATGTATTGTAGTCCAATGTATTTTGGACCCTAACAGTTCTCCCTCAGGGAATTTCCGAAAGAAAATATCAAATTTGGATGTGCTGACTCTTCAACCTCCTATGCAGCAAATTTGATATTTCTTTTCTTTCTGAAATTCAGTTTTCTTTATTGATTCCAGTCAAGAAAGTGCATGGTGCAAGAGTCTGTTTAAATCAAGACTGCAATTCTACCATTTCTAATGGCTGAGGCTTCAAGGTCTAAGTACAGAATTTGTTTTCCAAATCCTCCTGCAGCATGATTGCCCATCATCATATAACCAATTGGAATTTTTTTTTTTGCACCAACCCGGCTTCTGCTTTCCCAAAAATTGAGTTCTAAGCCATCTCTTTCCCTTCCAG
This sequence comes from Heloderma suspectum, assembly GCF_057233095.1. Taxonomy (NCBI): domain Eukaryota; kingdom Metazoa; phylum Chordata; class Lepidosauria; order Squamata; family Helodermatidae; genus Heloderma; species Heloderma suspectum. The sequence goes on from NC_139462.1 coordinate 112,543,462, forward strand.
ATTCAAATTTCTGTAGGGATATAACCTAAAAAAAGTCTAAAATGCAAAGTTCAAATAAGCTTCCCCTCATTCCCATATCTCTCATGTCACATCTTGTTTCATCTAACATAAACTGCAAGTGGCTTGAGGGAGAGACTGTGCCTTTTACTTACCTACAGATCTCTGTATAACAAAAATGCAAAAATTCTGATAGCCTTACTTATGATAACTGCTATTTCATTCTGCTAGCAGGTTCTGTGTGATTATTTGGTCTCACCCAAACACATTCATACAGGCTTTGAAAAGATGGAAGACATTGAAGTTGTTTTGGGTTTCTAGTGTGAATCTGAGCCTAAGAAGAGGTCTGCTAGACTGGGCAAAGGTTGATCTAGTCCAGCATTCTGTTTCCCACATCGACCAGCCAAGCCTTGAAAGTGGTGGCTCTGAGACTTTCTTAGCTTTACCTTAAGCATTAAAACAACGACGACGACTGCCAAAATCCATGTGTTCTTACAGCCTTCCAACCTGGTGTCCTCCAAATGTGTTTGGCTACAACTCCCAGCATCCCACTGGGCACATCTGGAGGGCATCAGGTTGGGGAAGGCTGTGTTATTGCAATGGTATGGAAGATGTTTCTATATTGTTCCTTCTTTCTGCTCTGTTCTATTCTGTAATGTAGAGCCCTCTTCAAACATTCTGCATACATAAGCTAAGCAGACAGAGAAGAAATGTGTGTGGTAGCATAAGAACATAAGAAAACCCATGCTGGATGAGACCAAGGGTCCATCTAGTCCCAACAGTGGCCAACCAGCTGTTGACCAGGAACCCAGAAGCAGGACATGAGTGCATGAGCACCCTCCCACCCGTGTTTCTAAGCAACTGGTACACATGGGCATGCTGTCTCTGATACCAGAGGTAGCACATAGCTATCAGGACTAGTAGCCATTATAGACTTTTCTTCCAGGAATTTGTCTAATGACTTTAAGCCATCCAAATTGGTGGCCATCAATATGTCTTGTGGTAGCGAATTCCATAGTTTAACTGTGCACTGTGTGAAAAAGTACTTCCTTTTATCTGTCCTGACTCTCCCACCAATCAGCTTCATTGGATGACCCTGGGTTCTAGTATTATGAGAGAGGGAGAAAAATCTCTCCTTATCCATATTCTCCACACCATGCATAATTTTGTACACCTCCATCATGTCTCCCCTTGCTCACCGTTTTTCCAAGCTAAACAATCCCAGCTGCTGTAACCTTCTCACATAGGGGAGTTGCTCCAGCCCCTTGATCATTTTAGTTGCCCTCCTTTGCACGTTTTCCAGCTCTACACTACCTATTTTTAGGTGTGGTGACCGGAACTGTACACAGTATTCTAAGTGTGGTCACACCATAGATTTGTATAAGGGCAATATGATATTGGCAGTTTTATTCTCAATTCCTTTCCTAATTATGCCTCACATGGAGTTTGCCTTTTTACAGCGGCCACACACTGGGTTGAACTGTCCACCACAACCCCCAGATCTCTTTCTTGGTCAGTCACTTAGGGATGTATGGAAGTCACTTACTTTTTCGAAGGGTGACATTCGCGGTGGGGGGGCGGCGCTCTGTCCCTCCCCCTGAAATTCTGGCCGGGGGGGAGGTGCTCTGTCCCTCCCCCCGAAATTCTGGACGGGGGGGAGGCGCTCCATCCCTCCCCCCCAAAATTCTGGCCGGGAGGGGAGGCGCTCCGTCCCTCCCCCCCCGAATCCTGGCCGGCCGGCTCCGCAAATGGCGGCGGCCGTAGCCGCTGCCGTTTGCGTCCCTGCAGTCAGCCGTGATAGGCTACGTAAATTTTTACGTAGCCTATCACGGCTGATTTAAAAGAAAAAAAAAACCCACGTGGATGCAAATGGCGGCGCCCATGGGCGCCGCCATTTGCGTACGCACATTTTTTTTTTCTTTTAAATCAGCCATGATAGGCTATGTAAACATTTACGTAGCCTATCACGGTGTTTTTTAAAAATCTTGCTGTGATAGGCTACGTAAATCTTTACGTAGCCTATCACTTTTTTTGGTTTTGTTTTTTTTTAACTGGAAATGGTGGTGGCGGCAGCCGGTCGGAAGACTGGCCGCCGCCGCCGAACCACCACCGGAGCCGCCGCCGCCAGGAAGATTCGCCCAAGGTAAGTCCCGTCCCAGGGGAGGCAGGGAGGTGGCAGACCATTCCGCCACCGATTTCAGGGGGCCGAATGTGCTGGCATTCGGCCTCCCTGAGATTCGTGGCGAAATTCTCTGACATCCCTAGTCACTACTAGGTCAGATCCCATCAGGTTATACTTGAAGTTGGGATTTTTTGCCTTAGTGTGCACTTGGTTACATTGAACCGCATTTGCCATTTGGATGCCCATCCTCCCAGTTTGTAGAGATCCTTTTGGAGCTCCTCACAATCCCTTTTTGTTTTGACGACCCTAAATAATTTGGTGTCATCGGCAAACTTGGCTACTTCACTGCTCATTACTAACTCTAGATCATTTATGAATAAATTGAAAAGCATTGGTCCTAATATAGATCCCTGTGGGACCCCAATCTTTACATCCCTCCATTGGGAGAATTTACCATTTGTTCCTACTCTCTGCTTTCTGTTCTTTAACCAGTTACTGATCCACAGGAGGACCTGTCCTCTTATTCCATGCCTGCTAAGTTTTCTTGGGAGTCTTTGCTGGGGGACTTTATCAAAAGACTTTTGGAAATCCAAGTAAACAAATGTTGCATGTGTAAATACCCTTCAACATACGTGCATTCAGGGCAATATTTGTGAATGGGCACCTACAGCCGTACCATGCCCCTTTTCAGACACCACTCTGAATATGGTATGTCGAGGGGGTGAGGCCAGTGGTGCAGAAAGAATAGGAATATGGATTCCTATCACTCCTTGCGATTGTGAAACTGCACAAAGTCTCTTGATTGGCTAGGCCAATTTGTAAAGCTTTGGAGATTGGCTTTTCGTACTTGCCTGCTCAACAGAGCAGAACCTGTTGCTACTGTACTTCAAGCTCCAGGTTCCAATCCCAGCAAAACCTTCATCTCAACCACCAGCTCCTGCAGCTAGCAACACGGTATCCTGGGTTGAAAAAATATTCACTCTCGGTCTGTTTCCAAGTACAACCTTGGCCTGAACAACTTCCTCTTAAAACATGCAGAAGGAGATGGAGGTCATCATATGAAGGCTGCATTAGGAATTGCTGTGGAGTAAAATAATAGAAGGATTAGGGAGTCCATAGGCAGAATAACTCTTTATTGAAGTAAACCCAATTGACTAGTGTAGTATTTTCCTTGGTTCCATTCACAATGCAAATATCAAATTATTCCAGAAGCCTGGTCTATGCATCCATGGTCAACTAAAAAAAAAAAGACACCCCCCCCCGCCATCTCGCTTCAACGTAAGCCAACCTCACCCTGTATGACTGGAAGGAAGTGGGGAGGGCATTACAGCAGTAGCTCAGAAACTTCCGTGATGCTTTCTTTTTTTAAGTTAAAAGAAGAACTCTCCCCACACCTCATCTAAAAAATAACCAAGACAAGCCACAGCTCCCCACCCCAAATGTCAGGGAAGTTTTGCTCCCTCCCTACCAGTCATCAAATGCTTTTCTCTTTCACCTCTTCCTCCTTCAAATGGCTGAAAACAGATCACCTAAAATAACAGTCCAGCATGAGTCTTTATTCAGTGGTGGTGTGACTATTCAACAGTGTCCACAGGCATGGGAAAGGTGTAGGCTCTGGCAATAATGGGAGAAGTATACAGAATATATAGTGGTGTTTAGAAGTTCAATTTCTTCAAAAGAAATTGTGGGTACAGTTGAGAGCTTTGTGTGTGCCTCCTATAACGGAAAAGAAAATGGTATGTACTCAGGTTGTTACAAGATCTTCAGTGAACATTATTGACCAAGTGACATAAGCAGAGTCTTAGAAAAGACCAGAGGAGTAGAACGTTTCCTGCCACTGTGAAGCTTAACTTTGATGCAATGTGTATGTTGTTCACATTACCTTTCATTGCTATGGAAAAGCCAGAAATGACAAGATTGCAACCAGAGGACGCTATTTGCAGCTGTTGAGGCCAAGATGGTTTACAGATGCAGTTGTGTCACCATTCTCAAGTGAACACTTAACGGAACAATCCAGATCAAGAAGACAGTCATTTTGAGATGATAATTATAGTGATCAAGAATACTCATAAATAACAAAATATGCCTTTCTCGTTAGCATCAGTGTTAGCCTTTGATCCTTATTATAATATTCCTAATACTTCATTATATATTTATAAACTAAGATTTATATATACAACAAAACATACACAATAGGTCTCTCTTTCAGTGAAAAAGTGCATTTTCTGGGAAGTAGCCAGGTTTGCAGGAATGTAGGAGTTATAAATCTGAATTCGACACGCGTTAAAATATAGGAAATAGTTGCCATGTGAATCTGGTAGAACGTTTAAGCCTATGCACTCCACTGTTCCATAACCTACTACTGTGTTTAAGGAGAGACCAATAGATGAGGTCCTCTGTAAGTATCCCCACAAGTTTTCATTACGAATATAGGCATGCTGGCCTGCAGGTGGCTTATTGCTGTGTCCAAACACATGACACATACACAAACACCCCTACGCAAACTGCATTAATAATAAAAGGTGCTTTTAAAAACCCACAACACTTTTAGAAAAATGGGAGCATTTGAAATATGACAAGTACCAGCTAGCTTTCTTTCCTAACAGAATGACAAATGTGTCTTGTTTAAAAGGGCAATTGGGGAATGTGGAGTACAATAATATCTCTGCCTTCTCCCATTTTCCTTAAATGAAGTACAAACTAATATATGTTGCTGCAGGCAAGTGTGCACATTAAAGCTGCATATACAGTTTCTTACTGTATTTGTAGCTAGTTTCCAGTTTTGCGCGCGCGTGTGTGTAGGCTAATTCAAGCAGCTGGGATATGAATATGGACAGAAGAGACAAAACAGGTCAAAATTTGGAATTTGCAGAAACAGGTTGCTAAGAGGGTTCTAGCTGGAAGAAGTGGTTCCTAGGATATTGGGAGGCTGCATTGATGCTAGATTGGGTCTATACTGCCTGTATCTTTGCTAACTTCCCATCTACTCAGAACTGTACATTTGTTTATTACAAAAGACACCAGTATTATATTTTCTTGACATTTAAAACTGAGCATGTTAAATGCCCAGTAATTTCCTACAACATGGGGAACTGGCTAACACAAAACACAACACCTTTGTTTGTGATAGGTGGAAAAGAGATACTTTCCATTAGCAGGCCAAATACTGAAGATTACAGGGTTGATCATTCATTCTTTTGTTGACATAAGTGAAGGAGTTCAAAGGGAGCTGTATTTTGTCTGCCTGCCTTTTCAGACAACAAAACTGAATGTGTGTGCTTGTGTGAGGGAGGGGGTTGGTTGGTTGGATGGCAAGTTTGGCAACAGGCCCTTCCCATCACATATGCACATTTAGTAGAATGTCAGAAAAGACTCTATGTGTAGAAACTGTATGCATAGTGGTAGGATGTTCGGTCTTGTGCAAACATAAAGTCATACAGTCTGTTAAACGACTGTATTGATAGTCCCCATCACAGTTACAAGATGGGGGATACGTGGCTCAACCACACTACAAGCGAGAAGGATCTTGGAATTGTTGTCGATCACAAGCTGAATATGAGCCAACAATGTGATGTGGCTGCAAAAAAGGCAAATGCTCTTTTGGGCTGCATTCATAGAAGCATCGCTTCCAAATCCCGGGAAGTACTAGTTCCCCTCTACTCAGCACTGGTTAGGCCTCATCTGGAGTACTGTGTCCAGTTCTGGGCACCACACTTTAAGAATGATGCAGACAAACTGGAGAGGGTTCAGAGGAGGGCAACAAAGATTATCAGGGGACTGGAAACAAAGCCCTATGAAGAGAGACTGAAAGAACTGGGCATGTTTAGCCTTGAGAAGAGAAGACTGAGGGGAGATATGATAGCACTCTTCAAGTACTTGAAAGGTTGTCACAGAGAAGAAGGCCAGGATCTCTTCTTGATCATCCCAGAGTGCAAGACACGGAATAATGGGCTCAAGTTACAGGAAGCCAGATTCCAGCTGAACATCAGGAAAAACTTCCTGACTGTTAGAGCAATACGACAATGGCACCAAGTACCTGGGGAGGTGGTGGGCTCTCCCACACTGGAGGCCTTCAAGACGAGGCTGGACAGCCATTTGTCAGGGATACTCTGACTTGGATTCTTGCATTGAGCAGGGGGTTGGACTCGATGGCCTTGTAGGCCCCTTCCAACCCTACTATTCTATAATTCTATGTTGAATACATGTAGGTCAAAAATAGGGCCTGCTGGTACGATCCCATTCCCCTCACCCCTTCATTAAGTACCCCTAGATTTGTTGTCTGAAAAGCCTGGTAGTGTGGCCACATATTTTGGTCTTCTTTAGTGTTATGCCCAGAGAGTCTGAGTGGGGTGGGGTGGGGGTGGTACTGAGTAGTTTAAAATATCTTTGGCTATATCCTTTTTCTTGTGTTCCTGTATTAGTCTGTATAGTTAGTGAGACATCTCCTTACTAGATAGGAAATGTTACTTAGGAGTATTTGGAGAGAAGCAGTGTGCTTCCTGTAAGCCCCTAAAGCTGCAAGAGTTGCAAAAGGAGGCTGCCTTAGTGCTTCAAGAGTGGCTCCCATAAAACATAATTCTAACCATCACTGGGTCAAAGCCTTTGTCAAAATATAATTTCTGCTTTGCCAATGGTCTTGTTCAGGACTCATTTAAGTAGTTCAAATACAGCTAAATCTGCTGAAAACAATGCTGACACTCGTTGTTGAGGATCTGTGACTAATACACTGATGGTGCTTTTGTGTGTGTGATGTGATGCAATGATTACTAGCAGAAGGCACTCATGTCTATGCATGCAGGATGCCTTCCTAAAGTTATTTTCCCTTTAATACCTTTTATTTTAGTCGTAGACCAGAGAAGTGGAGCTTTTTTGTTGTGGATGTTTGAAAGAACCTCGAGCTCTCAAATGCTTTGGTCTTGCTCAAGTGAGCTGAAATTAATGCCAGTTTCTTTCCTCACGATTTTATGTTCCAAAGGAAGACACGCAACAATAGCCTCTCAGGGGCTCAGGTGCAGCAACAGTTTTTGCCTCTGAGCAAGAAGGAGATGCTGTTAAGCAAACAAGAGCCTTTCCACACTGGTAGTTAACTTAAACATTTTTTGTTTGGTAATGGTCACTGAAACAAAGTTCTAAGTGAGTAAGCGATGATCTCTGTGTTCCCTTCCGTTGGTTCATCAACCTTATCAAGGTTTAGCCATACTAAAGGATTGTAATAGGATCTGGCTACCTAGAGTTAGAAACAAAATGCTGAAGAAGATGGATCTTGTTGGCAGGTCCAGCTGCAGAGGGTGGTGACATGGCATTTGTTGAGCCACCAAGATTGAGACCACCACCCAAATTGAACTGTAATTGTCGCTTTGCACGGGGCACCCAAGCAACTCAGAGGCACCTTAAAAGATTCTTCGGTTTACAAAAGCTGCCTCTTCCAGAAGGGCTGTGCACCGCTTCAGTCCGAGTCCAAATCCTGAAGCAGATTGGAGTGATTCGGACCGAATCGGTCCAGTTCTGGAGCAGGTCGGGATGGCTCTGAAGCAGGTTGGATTGATCTCAAGCACTTTGGTCAAATCCGGACAGCCGCATGCCCAGTCGCATGAGCCCCCTGCTCCTTACCTGGACCCATTTATGCCCACTTACTGCCTGTAATGTTCCATAGATGGCCTCTTTAAATCTACGCAACATTTAATTACCGGAAGAAGAGAGTCACCATTTAAGAAGAGTCACCTTGGAGGGAGTCACCATTTAAAAAGAAAATGGTGACTCCCTCCAAGGCAGCGACGGCTGTGGGCACTTCTCACAGGTATAGGTAAGAAGCAGGGGGCTGGCGCGGCTGGGTGGGGAGTGGGCGTGGGGCTCACACTGCTGGGGGCAGTGGCGGCACTTTGGCTGTCCAGATCTTGCTTCAGATCCAGAGGCCGAAAGTGGGTCAGCCTGGCTCCGGTGGATTGGGGCTGAATCGGAAGCTCCGAATCAGCCTCCAAAGCAGGTCAGGAGGTCCCTGCACAGCCTATCTTTCAGATTGAAGTGTTCCACCAAGTGTGCCTTGCCTGAGGGTTCCCAAAGTCCTGGAGCCAGCAATGGACTTTAGCGCAATTAATACGAAGCTGCTATATATTGATTCAGGCCATTGGCCCACCTAGCTCAATATTCTCTTCGCTGATTGGCAGCAGCTCTCTGGGGTTTCAGATCAGGGTGTCCCAGCATTACCTGAAGGTCACAGGAATTAAACTTGGGTCTGACTATATGCAAAGCATTTACTCTGTCACTGGAGTATGGCCCTTCCCCACCAAAGCAATTATTCTCTACTTAACATTCAGCAGTAGCCACAGAGCACCTAACTATAAATTTTTATTTATTTATTTTTTATTTTTTATTTGTTACACTTATATCCCACCTTTCTTCCACTGTGGAACTCAAGGTGGCTACATGTGGTTCCCAGGTGGTCTCTCCTCCAAGCACTGACCAGACCCAGACCTGCTCTGCTTCAGCAAGCTGAAGCTGTTTCAGACAAATCTACATGCACCTCCATTTTTTCCAAGCTACTCTGGGAGAGGAAACGAAGTGGGAAATGCTTGCTGCATCTCCACTAAGAGACTCTGCAGGGGACTAACTGGGTGATTCTTTTTTGGTTCAGCTTCCTGGGGGTTGTCTCTTGTGTACCGTAAAGCATGATAGAAGCCCACTGTCTCCTCAGGAGCACATCCTGATGATGCTATTGGCCAGACTTCATTGTGGTTCAGCCACTTTTACATTGGGATGCTATCTTGATAGGTAGTTCCCTCCCTCCCTCCCTCCCTACTCTGTAGAAGAGGCATATCCATGAGCCAAAGTGAGACAGAAGGTTTTGAATGGCTAACCTGACCAGCAGGAGACTGGTCAGGTTAGCCATTTCATAGACATTTAATGTTGGGCATGAATATAGCAGTCACTTGGGTGCTGTTATTTATAGGAAATAGTGGGAGGAGGGGACTCCTTCCATAGTGATTGAAGGTCTCAGCCACTGAACTTTTTCCAAGGCACATCATTTTGAGCCCTTGATTTTGGGAGAAAAATACTGTGCTGTATGACAGTTTTTCTTTACTGGAAATCAAATGAAAAACGATATATGGATCCAATGGCTACTGCCATACTATTATTCATTTTTTGAGATTTTCTTATTCCAGTAAAAGCGGAAACCTATTTTAAAAATGTCACCTTAGTCCAGGACAATATACAAAACTGAACTGTAGAGCACTGTCACAGAGTTCATTCAAGAATGAAAATCTTAATAAAAATCTAAAGCAAGGGTATACAGCTCAAATCATTCTGAGGGGGCTACCTTAATATTTTTATTAACTCAAGGGAGCCACATTGCTAAGTTAACTGCCAAAAGCATTTTTGTTTGCAATTTCAGCTCAGTGATTTCTGTTTGGCCCTTCTCCTCTCTTTCCCATCAGAGGTTTGTCTTTGAGCCCTCTCTCTCTTAACGCTCCTTTTCTCTCTCCACTGCACAGTGTTTGTTCTTTCTGTCTCTGCACTACCACAGGTCTGCAATCTATCTCTGTTACTCTTTTTTTTCTATTTACTTGCCCACAGATTTCTCTGCAGCCCTTCTTCACAGTGAGTGCCCTTTCCCCCCCACTGCATACTATATCACTCTTCTCTGCTTGCACCCCACAAAACCCCATGAAAGCTCATTTTTCTGATTCCCAGCCCCACAGATCTCCAAACTGTCTCTTTTTTTTCTGTTTTCCCATGCTCAGGTATTCGTGCAGCACTACTTCTCAGCGACACTCCCCTCCCCCATCTGCATCCATGGCATCTTCCTCTTTCTGCAACACCATAGGACTCTCTATACCCCCATCTCTGGGCCAAAGGAAGCATTCTGAAAATACTTAGCATGCAGCTATATATGTGGTTTAGATTAAGTTAAGATTAATTCCAGGTGCATGGGGGTGCACTCCTTATCACAAACCCTGTGCATAGGGAGGGAAAGTTTTATGTCTTTATTCCCTAGCGCAGTTGGAGTCTTAAATTGCTGCCCCTGCCTCATGGCTGGAATGCAGAGAAAAAATCTCATTGGGAATTTGGAAGCGGGCAGGCCTTACAAGATTTCTACAAAATTGTAGGAAATGGTCTAAAACAGTGGGTAGTAGGATTTTTCTTAGAGCACCCCACATAGACAGGACAGTTAATAGGACAGTTAATATCCTCCAGGTCTCAGGTTGTACAATGCTTTCTAGCTTTTCACCACCCCTGTCTTACTTCCCCAAGTGTACTGCATCTGAACTGGATTTTTCAAAGAGGATAGAACTCCACAGAGTATAATCTCTGGCTCATATAATTCTCAAAAGTTAACTTTAGAACAAGTCAGATATTTCCCTGAGCAGGGCCAAGAGGGCTCCCAGGAACATTAAAGATAATGCTAGACAAAGGTCATGCAGTACCTTGTAGGTTTAAAGAGCAGTTGTAAAATTGGTACTTTGGTTTAATTGACAGCCATAGGAACCATTCTAGAATAAGTTAAATTAGCTCTCTTTTCAACTGCGAACCTCCTGGTTGTGTAACCAATCTCACAGTATTCTGCAGTTAAGCATGTAAGTAACTATAGGCTTGCGAATAATCTAATCTTGATGTTTCAAAAGCATGAATAATCGTCTTGAAAACTTGGCAGAGACTGAACTAGCTGTAATTTAGTGATATCATAGAATTTACAGAAGATTTCCTCAGGATTTGAAAAATGAAAGTAACATTTTATTCAGGTTTAAATATTTGAGCATCACAGTGCTCATTTGCATATTGACTGAAGAAGAAAGAATTTGCATATTGACTGAATGGAACTTGAATAAAAGAACTGCACAGCCAAAACAGACATTACTTTAAATCTGTGTCTGGCAGCTGCACCTCCCCGCCCCCATTTCTACTCTAGAGTAAGTATGGGGGGGGGGAATCCATACCAGTACCCTAGCATAGAAGGTAGGGGGACATCTAAGATCTGGGTTATGAACCCTGCACCTACTCTAGAATAAAAATATAAAGACTTAACAGCTAGATACCGATTTAACGTAATGTCTGTTTTGGCCCAAAGTTTAAGTAACCATGTATGCATTATACTTATCCTAGGAGTAAGTCCCATTGAACTTGCGTACTTCTGAGCAGACATGCAAAGGTTTGTGTTGTTAGTCTGTCAAGTAAAAGCCAATAAAAGAGGAAGTATGTTTAGAAGAGCGTATTTTGTGAGAAAATACCTTCCAAAAGGTGTATTCAAATATGTATTTAAATATAAATTCCCATTTGAATTTTTTTAAGTCACACATTAATATGGAAAAGGGGCAGAATGGATTTATGAATGAACACATGCAAAACTGACATGGACTGGAAATAGTCTGATCTGTCCCTTGCCTATTTATAGTAGAAGCTTTGGCTATTGGGTGGTATAGAAATATGATAAATAAATAAAAAATAGTGGAAGGCAGGCGGCAGGGGAGGGCTGCAAAGTTGCTGGGGCAGGAAGTGGTTACAATTTTCTTTGCAGGCCACTTTAGCAATAAAAATGCCCACCACCTGTCTTCCCATCCAAAGAAGTCCCACCATTCCATCCCCCTACCCTGGGTGTAAAGGCAGGCAAGGGTGCTGATTTTGAAAGAAACAATAGCCCACATGGAAGGGGTTAATCATCCCCACCCCCAATTCCCTCATTGCTGCTGTGATCAACTTCACACACCACCTGCCTGCATTCCCCTAAAAACAAAACACTAACCATTCCCGAACCATGTGTATTTTGATCCCCTGCATTACTAAGGAGTGTTAAAGATGTTAGAGTGGGAATTAAATTATTCTCTCTCTCCCGCAGCCCCCATTCCCCCGGACATACACACATCTGGTCACTTTCTGTCAGGGTGTGGTTCATATTTTTAGAGGGGAATGGCCACACACAAAAAAGGTCAATCTACTTAAATTGCTCAGACCTCCCCCGGCCCAAATCCAATTACACATTGCCTTATGCATCAACTTGCCTGCAGATGTGTTGTGTTTTTGTCCCTAGGAAAGCATAACGCTGTACTCTGTCCTTTCCACAGTCAGGGTTACCAGTTTCACAGCTGGCACCAGTGGAGGGTTTTTTCTTATCCAGCCCCCTCTGGGGTGTTGTTGGCAAATATAGGAACAGAAGTGGCTGAGTGGGAAAGTTTCAACCTCCCCTACCTGCATGTTGTGGTCCTGATCCAGGTTGTTGTTGTTCAGTTGTTAAGTTGTGTCCGACTCTTCGTGACCCTATGGACCATAGCACGCCAGGCCTTCCTGTCCTCTGCTCTCTCCCGGAGTGTGCTCAAGTTCATATTCATTGCATCGGTGATGCTATCTAGCCATCTCATCCTCTGCTGTTCCCTTCTCCTTTTGCCTTCAATCTTTCTCAGCATCAGGGTCTTTTCCAGGGAGTTTTCTCTTCACATTTTGTGGCCAAAATATTTGAGCTTCAGCTTCAGTATCTGTCCTTCCAATGAGCAGTCAGGGTTGATTTCCTCTAGGATTGACTGATTTCACCTTTTTGCAGTCCAGGGAACTTGTAAGAGTCTTCTCCAGCACCACAGTTCAAAAGCATCAATTCTTCGGCGCTCAGCCTTCCTTATAGTCCAGCTCTCACAGCCATACATTGCTACTGGGAAAACCATAGCTTTGATTAGACGGACCTTTGTTGGGAAGGTGATGTCTCTGCTTCTTACTATGCTGTCTAGGTTTGCCATAGCTTTCCTCCCAAGGAGCAAGCGTCTTGTAATTTCATGGCTACAGTCACCGTCTGTGGTGATCTTGGAGCCCAAGAAAATAAAATCTGTCACTGCTTCCATTTGTTCCCCTTCTATATGCCAGGAAGTGATGGGGCCAGATTCCATGATCTTAGTTTTTTTTAATGTTGAGTTTCAAACCAGCTTTTGCAGTCTCCTCTTTCACCCTCAACAAGAGGCTCTTTAGATCCTCTTCGCTTTCTGCCATTAGGGTGGTATTGTCTGCGTATTAGAGGTTGTTGATAATTCTCCCAGCAATCTTAATTCTGACCTGTGATTCATCCAACCCGGCGTTTCTCATGATGTACTCTGCATATAAGTTAAATAAGCAGGGTGACAATATGCAGCCTTGTCGTACTCCTTTCCCAATTTTGAACCAATTGGTTGTTCCATGTCCGGTTCTTACTGTTGCTTCTTGACCCTCGTACAGGTTTCTCAGGAGACAGGTAAGGTGGTCTGGTAGTCCCATCTCTTTAAGAATTTGCCAATGTGGTGTAGTGGCGAGAGTGACGGACTGGGAGCCGGGAGATCCGGGTTCTAGTCCCCACTCGGCCATGGAAGCTCACTGGGTGACTTTGGCCCGGTCACAGACTCTCAGCCCAACCTACCTCACAGGGTTGTTGTTGTGAGGATACAACGGAGAGGAGGAGGATAACGTAAGCTGCCTTGGGTTCCTTGCAAGAGGAAAAAAGGCGGGATATAAATGCAATAATAAAATAATAATAAATAATAAATTGCCAGAGTTTGTTGTGATCCACACAATCAAAGGCTTTAGCGTAGTCAATGAAGCAGAAATAGACGTTTTTCTGGAATTCTCTTGCTTTCTCCATGATCCAGCGAATGTTGGTGATTTGATCTCTAGTTCCTCTGCCTCTTCGGAACCCAGCTTGTACTTCTGGTACTTCTCGGTTCACATACTGCTGAAGCCAAGCTTGTAGGATTTTGAGCAGCACCTTGCTGGCATGTGAAATGAGCGCAATTGTACGGTAGTTTGAACACTCTTTGGCATTGCCCTTCTTTGGAATTGGAATGTAAACTGACCTTTTCCAGTCTTGTGGCCACTGTTGAGTGTTCCAGATTTTTTGGCATATTGAGTGCAGCACTTTAACAGCATCATCTTTTAGGATTTCAAATAGCTCAGCTGGAATACTATCAACTTCACTGGCTTTGTTGTTAATAACGCTTCCTAAGGCCCACTTGACTTCACTGTCTAGGATGTCCAGCTCACGTTCAGTGACCGCACTATCATGGCTATCAGGGACATGAACATCTTTCTTATATAGTTCTTCTGTGTATTCTTGCCACCTCTTCTTAATCTCATCTGCTTCTGTTAGGTCCCTGCCTTCTTTGTCCTTCATCATGCCCGTCTTTGCACAAAACGTTCCCTTGAGATCTCCGATTTTCTTGAAAAGATCTCCAGTCTTTCCCATTCTATTGTTTTCCTCGATTTCTTTGCACTGTTCATTTAAGAAGGCCTTCTTGTCTCTCCTTGCTATTCTCTGGAACTCTGCATTCAGTTGGGTATATCTTCCCCTTTCTCCCTTGCTTTTTGCTTCCCTTCTTTCCTCAGCTACTTGTAAAGCCTCATCAGACAGCCACTTTGCTTTTTTGCATTTCTTTTTCTTTGGGATGGATTGAGTTGCTGCCTCCTGAACAATGTGACGGACCTCCATCCATAGTTCCTCAGGCACTCTGTCTGTCAGGTCTAATCCCTTAAATCTGTTCGTCACCTCCACTGTGTGTTCATAAGGGATATGATTTAGGTCATACCTGAATGGTTTAGTGGTTTTCCCTACATTCTTCAATTTAAGCCGAAATTTTGCAAGAAGCAGCTCATGATCTGAGCCACAGTCAGCTCCAGGTCTTGTTTTGACTGACTGTATGGAGCTTCTCCATCTTTGGCTGCAAAGGACATAATCAATCTGATTTCGATATTGACCATCTGGTGATGTCCATGTGTAGAGTCGTCCCTTGTGCTGTTGGAAAAGAGTGTTTGCTATGATCAGCGTGTTCTCTTGACAAAACTCTGTTAGCCTTTGTCCTGCTTCATTTTGTACACCAAGGCCATGCTTGCCTTTTATCCCGGTGATTTCTTGACTTCCTACTGTAGCATTCCAATCCCCTATGATGAAAAGGACATCTTTTTTTGGTGTAGACTTTGGTGTAGACTTTTGGTGTAGACTTTGGTGTAGACTTGAATTACTGTGATGTTGAATGGTTTGCCTTGGATTTGTACTGAGATCATTCTATCGTTTTTGAGATTGTACCCCAGTACTGCTTTTCCCACCCTTTTATTGACTATGAGTGCTACTCCATTTCTTCTAAGGGATTCTTGCCCACAGTAGTAGAGATAATGGTCACCTGAATTAAATTCACCCATGTTTGTCCATTTTAGTTCGCTGATTCCCAAGATGTCGATGTTCAATCTTGCCATCTCATGTTTGATCACCTCCAGCATACCCTTGATTCATTGATCTTATGTTCCAGGTTCCTAAACAATATTGTTCTTCACAATATCGGATTTTCTTTTCACCACCAGACACATCCACAGCTGAGTGTCCTTTCGGCTTTGGCCTAGGGATGTCAGAGAATTCCGCCACGGATCTCGGTGAGGCCGAATGCCAGTGCATTCATGGCCCCCTGAACTCCGTGGCTCCGTGGCGGGCCTGCCCCCCTGTGTATCCCGCCCAGGATGAGGCTTACCTGGGGCGGATGTTCCGGACGGCAGCGGCTCCAGCGGTGGCTTCAGCGGCTGGTCTTCCAACCGGCCGCCGTCGCCATTTGCAGTTTGTCCCCCCCCCATTTGTGATAGGCTATGTAAAGACTTATGTAGCCTATCACATCTGGGTAAAAAAAAAAAAAAACGCGTACGCAAATGGCAGCGGCTATGGCCGCCATTTGTTTTCCTTATTTTTGGCCGTCTTAGTCTATGTAAATATTTATGTAGACTAAGACGGCGAAAATAAGGGGGAATGCAAATAGCGTAGCGGATGCTATTTGCGTTCCCCCTTATTTTCGCTGTCTTAGTCTACGTAAATATTTACGTAGAGTAAGACGGTGAAAATAAAGGGGAACGCAAATAGCGTCCGCTACACTATTTGCGTTCCCCTTTCTTGTCTTCGTCTTAGTCTACGTAAATATTTACATATACTAAGACAGCGAAAAATAAGGAACACAAATGGCAGTGGCCGTAGCTGCCGCCATTTGCATACGTGTTTTGTTTTTGTTTTTTTAACCCAGACGTGATAGGCTACGTAAGTCTTTACGTAGCCTATCACGGCTGAATTCAAGGACGCAAACGGCGGCGGCTACAGCCGCTGACATTTGCGTCCCTGCTAGCCAGCGGCCGGATATCTGGCTGTTGGCGGAGCCGGCCGGTGGCTCCGCGGAATCCCCGCGGAGTGGAGCCAGCCGGCCAGGATTCCGGGGGGAGGGACGGAGCGCCTCCCCCCCCAGCGGAACCCAGCGGAGCCAGGTAAGCGGGGTTTCATACATCCCTAATTTGGCCCAGCCGCTTCACTCTTTTTGGTGCTACTTGGAAATACCCTCTACTCTTCCCCAGTAGTATATTGGACACCTTCCAACCTGAGGGGCTCATCTTCTGGCGTCATATCTTTTAGACTTGTGATACGTTCCATGGGGTTTTCTTGGCAAGAATACTGGAGTGGGTTGCCATTTCCTTCTCCAGTGGACCACATTTTGTCAGAACTCTCCGCCATGACCTGTCCATCTTGGGTGGCCCTGCACGGCATAGCTTATGGCTCCATTGAGTTACGCAAGCCCCTTCTCCACAACAAGGCAGTGATCCATGAAGGGCCCCCCAAATGTTTATGTCAAAGTACAAAAACAAAAAACTTTGAGAATCAACTATACATGACATATTTAACATAGTGTCTAACCCTAAAAATACTTTTGCCTCGACTCTTTCTATTTCCTGTTTGTCGAGTTAAAGTTTGTCTAGTCATAGGTGCTGCCCATTTTCTTGCTTCAGCTATGTTGCCACTACCTCTTTGTTATTAGAGAACTTTGACATGCTGTGACCCCCCCCCCCGAAAAATCCAGCATGGATTTAAATCTCTCACATGGACAATCAGTCAGTCATTTGGCCCGTGTTTGCCGAGTTCAGATGTCAAAATACTCGCTCCTGTGATTCTCATGCTTGAGTGAATCTTTGGCCTACTTAGGTTTAGCTCACTTATCTTTAGACTTCTCATTCTGCTTGAACAAAAAGCCTTTGAAGCAAAAGTTATCACTCCGTCTCCCAGCTAAATTTTGCCAAGGCTTAAATTATATCTTGTTTTCTGGGATCTTCCTCACATTCTGTTTGGGATTTATTCTGGCACCACCCAGTTGCTACAGTGTTAAACAACTGGTACTAGAGAACCTCTTACCATCTTGTTCTAATTTGTTTTCATTTTATTTTGCACAAATAAAGAATAATGTTTATAAGTAAACATTATACCTAAAATAATTCAGTGGCCAAAGAATACAGTTCTCATTTACAGCGATCAACATCTTTGCGTGTGGTTTGATGGTTTTCTATAGTTAGTCCTGAACAAAGTACAGCTTACATAAATGCATCCTAATGGTTTCTATCCATATTCTTCCGTGAGTCTGTGGTTACCATCTTGCTATAAAATCTCAGTCACACTTTGATCATGATAACCAAAAAATCAATATATTAATCTTTTGAGCTACACTAAACTCAAAATGATGAATGCAAACACTGACTATAAATTCACTGGAGTAGTAGCAACTTGCTGGCTTAAGAGAGAGGGGTGGACATTTTGTAAACTAGCAAAAAATTTTTATGACAACTCTGAAATGAAAAAGCATCACATTTTAACATGAGGCTGCATGACTTTGTAAACATTCAAGCAGAATCCAGATGATTAAAGGTGCAATCCTATGCTAAATTGATGCTGGCTGGAATGCTTTAGGATTTGGTGTATGTCACCCTGATGGATCCAGATACCAGGTACATCAGGGATATACTGGTGTAACATTACACCCATGTATTCCCACCACTGGCACAACTCTGCTGGAAGAGTCAGGAAAAGGGACCAAGTGGGCTTATGATAAGTCCTAAATTCCATTAGACCTTGCTCCCAGCATCTATACTGACATAACATTGAAAATGCTCCGATTGATTTCATTGGGGAGTCAAAATACACTGCTCCTCCTCCTCTGACAATCATGGACTTGGAAGGGGCCATTTAGGCCATTGAGTCCAACCCCCCGTCCAGTGCAGGAATCTGTTTTAAAGCATCTCTGACAGAAGGCTGTCCAGTCCGTGGATGAATATCTCCAGCAACAAAGAGCCCATCACCTCCCTAGTCACTTGGTTCCATTGTCCGACTGCTCTGACTGTTAGGGCTCCTTGTCCTCCATTATTCCACATCAGGATCTAGACTAACTCTGCACCAGATTATAGCATTCGAACAGTACTATGCCCGGGTATCCATAACTCGGATGATAGGGCACGCCTCGTATAGTGCAATATCTAAAAACAGATATTATATCATTTTTACTGTAAAGTAGGTGCAGGGGCAGATTGGGACCCTAGCATGGAGGTAGGGAGGCTTTAACCCTCCTCCCCTTTTGTGGGCTCTATCTGGATCAGGCCCCGTGCCTGCAGTTTCTATTGCAAATGATCCACTTGCTTTATGTATCACTATTTGCTCCTACCTACTTCTTTCAGGTAATGTCTCCTTTGGTCCTTAGAGCACACAAGAGCTGAACATGGGATGTCAGGGTTGCCTCTGAGCACATAGAGTGGCAGAGCAGTTCAGATTCTGAGGAAGAGCTGCTAAACGTGGAGGAGGAACTTTCCCAGGCTTCCGAGGCACAGCTGGCTGGAGAGGGCCCCCCTTCTCACATCCCTGTGATAGATAATGAACAGGGGGAAGCGGGGGCAGGAGAACCTGAACATGTAGACGCCAGGCACAGACGCAGACACAAGTGGGAGATGGCAGGGACAGAGCTTAGATGATCTGCCCGATTGGCTCGGCGTCAACAGCTGCATCTAGAGGTGTCACGAGAGAGAGGGAGATCTTCCCCTCCCCACCCCTTAAGTTAGGATAGTTTGCCACCTTTTCCTAAATGGTGGTCAACTTTCGTAGCTTCCCTTTGAACTCCTTGAAGCTTTTCCTTTGTAGTCTGGGAGTCACTAGCAATTTGCATCTGTATACCTCATTAGAGTCAATGGATTAAAGCTGTAGAAATAAAAGCCTCTTGTCTGTGTTTTGATTTGGCTTTTGGAGTTCTCAGCAGGGTGAAAAGGGAGTCCTGACATGGGAAGTATGGAGGAAGGGCACTTGGCACAAACAGCCTGACCTCAGAACACATGTGGGGAAGGTACATTGCTAACGCTTGTCTTCTTAGAACTCTTACAGGTATTCTGCCTTGAAACTCCAGATGCCAACCGCAATAAAGACAAAGCATGCCACACAGGTAAGCAAAGTGACTGTTGGGCGGTGGAATGGGGGGATACTATGTCTCAGTGAATGACTTCTTTCTACACCCCTTGTGAACTGCATTTTGGCAACATTGTTTTCATTAAATAATCCTTCCTTCCTCAACAACTAGTAACAGTGTTTTGCACAGTGGAGAACCAAGGTAAGTCTGCACTGTGCAGAAGGGGAGAAGGGCCTGGTGGATGCAAACCCGCACCTGCCGGTCAGCTCTCTGTTGGAGCACTTCACATCAGCCATTGCTAATACCACCAATCAAGGCGTGAGGACCTCTGAACACTCCTGTTCCTACTTGCCTTGAAGGATCATAGCCTGGCCACACTGCGTAGAACCATTCTGCACACAGAGTTCCATGGCAAACCTCTACAGAACGTAGATAAGTGTTGACTCAGTTACTACATCGGGGGAGGGAGGGTGAAGCTAGGGCGTTGGGAGAGCAGTTAGGTAGCAACATTTTCTTTCACCATCACTTGCTCACAGACACTGAGTGAGTATCTATCTGCTTATTTCTGTTCCCATTTTTCTCTTGACTTTCCGCAGGCGGCCGCAATGCCGAGGCATTTATATTCACCACTCCCACTGCCTTGAAGACCGCAAGAGAGACCTATAGCAAGACCAGCAGCCGTCACTAGTGGCATCCGAGTTATTCCACTGTGGAGTTGCCACCTTACCCCCCACCTTAGGGCCTTGATCCAAATTGGGTCCCCCACACTTACTTTTGAGAAAGGAAGAAAAAAGGACAGAGCTCCCAATAGGGATGTACGAAAGTCACTTACCTGTGATGAAATTTGATTCGCGGTGGGGGGGAGGCGCTCCATCCCTCCCCCCGAAATTCTGGCCGGGGGGGAGGTGCCCTGTCCCTCCTGCCGCGAATCCTGGCCGGCCAGGACTGCAAATGGCGGCGGCTGTAGCTGCCGCCGTTTGCATCCCTGCAGTCAGCCGTGATAGGCTACGTAAATGTTTACGTAGCCTATCACGGCTGAGTAAAAAACCCCCCGTGTGTACGCAAATGGCAGCGCCCATGGGCACCGCCATTTGCGTTCTTTATTTGGGCACATCTAGTCTACGTAAACATTTACGTAGACTACAGTGAAAATAAGGGGAACGCAAATAGCGTAGACGCTACGCTATTTGCGTTCCCCTTATTTTCGCCGTAGTCTACGTAAATGTTTACGTAGACTAGACGTGCCCAAATAAGGAACGCAAATGGTGGCGTCCATGGGTGCCGCCATTTGCGTACGCATGTTTGTTTGTTTTTTTAACTCGACCATGATAGGCTACGTAAACATTTACGTAGCCTATCACGGTATTTTGAAAAAATCTAGCCGTGATAGGCTACGTAAAACTTTACGTAGCCTATCACGTTTTTTTTTTTTTTAACTTGGAAATGGCAGCGGCAGCCGGTCGGAAGACCGGCCGCTGCCACCGCCGCCAAACTGCCGCCTGTCAGGGTGGACACTGAGCCCATAGAATCCCAGAGTGGTTCTGATTTTGAGGAAGAGCAGTCGCTCCTGGGAGAGGAGCGCGCTCCTTTTCCCCAGGGCCAACAGCTGATGGAGATTCCTCCCACCAGCATTCCTAGCTTAGATAGCAGTCCTGGGAGTGACAGAGCGCGGGAAGCAGACTTGATGGACGTGTGATGCCGACGCAGAGAGCGGCGCCAAATGGAGGGCGCAGAAAGGAGGTGTAGTGCCCGTTTGGCGTGCAAATAACGGCTGCGCCCAGAGGATCCAAGGGAAAAGGGGAGGGACTCTCCTTAGTCCTTAAGTTCAGAGGTCTGCCAGTAATTCCCTTTCAAACGGGGACCAACTGTTCCAACTTAGGGCATAGGTATTCTGCTGCTCATATTTAGTTGCTAACGGTAGAGTTGTTAAGTTGTAAAAGAGGAATAAAGCTTTGAAAAGAATCCCTTTGTCTGTGTCTGGACTTGGCTACTGGATTAGACTGAGAGAGGCCTCCAAGGAGCCCTTGACACCGCCGCTGGAGCCGCCGCCGCCGCCAGGGAGATTCGCCCAAGGTAAGTCCCATCCCGGGGGGGGGGGGGAGAGACCATTTCGCCACCGATTTCGAGGGGCCGAATGAGCTGGCATTCGGCCTCCCTGAGATTCGTGGCGAAATTCTCTGACATCCCTAGCTCCCAACAACCTCTTTAAAGAATCATGTAATTTGATCCTGAGTGGCTACCTCGGGTTAGGTTGTTTCTGATCATCTTCTCCGCTCCCTTTCTTTTTGCTTCGGATATGACTGTGACTGGCCATGCACGCAAAAGGTGAGTTGGGCCTTACTCCTACCATTTCCTCGGGTTGGGCTTGAACTTCGAGCACCATGTCCTTGGGGTAAGGTGTGGTATAAATCAAACCTATCAATCAGTAAATTTTATTCATATTTTTTAAGCTGCTCAGAGAACAGATGTTGATCGGTGGACATATAAATATGGTAAATGAACAAACAAAGACACATCTCCTGTTTTCCAACCTCTTCACCTCACCGTTGGACATATGTGTGGAGATTAGGAACATGCCTTTGTGTCATGAGGCCAAAAGGGTGGTTGTTAGCTGTCTCTGAGTGGCACAAGCGGATTGAAACCCCTGTGCTGGAGGATCTGAGTTTCTGTGGTTTTTCTGCTTACTAGGGATAGTGCAGGTGACTGATTCCATCCGGGAAACTGGCGGACCCCCCGCTGCCCGCACCCCCAAGACCCACTCACCGTGCCCCTGCCCCCGCTCGCCCTCTGTCCGCACTTGGCGAGCAGCCCACACTTACTCCGGCAGTCTCGTTGAGGACTGCAGTTGCCATTTTTTAAAAAATAAAATGCTGATTGCAAAAATGCGCATATTTGTGGTGGTGTTGTGTCTGGTGGGTTGTGCTTTATGTGTGCGTTGTGAAAGGGAGATGTCAGAAGTTGTGTATGTCATGGGGAGGGAATTCTCCATCATTGTGTGTGGCTTGGGGCTTGGCTCTGTCCATGCCTGGCTGATGTCCACATGATGCTCTATGATTGGTGGGAGTTGGTGATATTGCCATGGATGCTGGGTGAGTAGCTGTGCGGGTAGTATGTTCTGTGTTTTGAAGGGTACTTTCTCTTCTCAAATCTTGTTCTGGGAGTACATAGGATCCTAACTATGTTATAGTGATGGTATACTGGTATACACCAGTTTGTTGGGATCATAGGATTGACCTGTAAGTATAAAACAAACTAAGAGAGGATGGACAGCAGTGGGGGATTTTTTAAAGTAATGTCCTATCATGCCACGACACACAAGAAAAGATGTAGCCAGGGTTGTGCATATGATACAATTCTGTGCAACCCCAGAATGTGGTGTTGCGTGGAGAATTCAACTTCCTAAACATTTTGATGAAAGGCAATTTTGTATCCCTTTTGATTGTGATAAGATGCATGAATGTTGTGGACAATCCCTGGTCAGATTTCAAATGGCAGAAACCTGTCTAAGGTTTCTTTCGAGTCAGCAGGGGTGGAGCCCTTCCATAGCAGAAGCAGAATATTTTATGCAAAATGTGGGGAGTTGTGCAAATATGCTTAAGGGCACAATCCTAACTAGATAGGCGGCCACCTCCAACCTCAGAGGTGACCGCCTATCCAAAGCAAGGCAGGAGAGGCACGGGGGGGGGGATCGTTCCCCCTGCCTTGCCATGTTTTGCTAGACAGCTGTTTTTGGCTGTCTAGTGGCGGGGGGGGGGCAACCGGGAGAGGAAGCAGCTGTATGGCATATAGGATGTGCACAGCTCTGCACTCCCTGCCCCGGAACACCCCTTTTCAGGTGCTCCACACTCATCTTCTGAGTGCAGAGGATGGGGCTTCTCGGAGGCAGAGCGGACGAGGGGGAAAGTTGGTTTTCCAGGAACTGACCTCGGAGCGCAGGCTCCGAGGTCAGTTCCTGGAAAAGAGCATATCCTTTGGCCCTCCAGACAGTGTCTAGTGGCCATAGGATTGCTCCCTAAGTTGCATTATTTACACAGGTTGCAGAACTCGGCTTTCCTTAGCACAAAACTTTGTTCTTTTTTAAAATATACACAGCTCAGAATGCAGTACTAAAGGTAATACCAGCACAACTTCAAAATATCTTCCTGGTTATACTGAAGTATCCCTGTTTTCTTGCCAGTGTTTGTTTGCGGGGAGGCATTATCAAACCTTGCAACAGCTGGAATATGGTTATCTAATTGCTGTTTCAATAGCATTGTGATAATACAAATGTATTACCTATGCAGAATGTCAAAAAGGCAGCTATCAAAGTGAGCCTTCCCTTTCTCAGAACAAAGAAACAATAAGCCAATTCGTAAGCTTTATTTTTAAGAGTGTTCAGTTTCTTGTTAGTGAGAGGGAGGGAGGGAGGGAGACCAGGTTTAATACAATGTGATGAATCTGTCTACATAAAATAAGAGCTGGAAGGACAGGAAGATTGTATTGCCTATAAAATCCACTTAAGATGCATCATGGATTCATTCAAAATATTTACGATGCCATTGTAAAAAAATGTATTTGTTTTTAAGGATCAGAAAATGACAAGCCCCCGCTTTTGACTCTAGGAGCAAACATTAAACCAGAATGTTCACAGGACGCAGGCATATGGCCCACGAACTGGTGCTTGCTTTCATTTGCAAGCTTATGCTTTTCCTGCTGCTGTAGTTTATATACGACGGTGTCAGCTTCAATGCCTGTGTTTACTCTTGCTGCAGTTATTGACCACAGTCCAGTTGAAGTCTCTGTTCTGGGGGTTATCAAGATTTAGAGTGAGTGACCTGGCAGTCCTGTACAATTCTAAGAACTAATATGTTCAAGGGAAGAGTGTTTGCTCAGTTTGATTGTGTTCTCAAAGAACAGATTATAATTTAAAGGTACAATTTGAAACCCCTTGTTCTTTTATCAGCCTGGGTGCTTCAACTGACTGTTAACTATTGAAGAAGAAGAAGAAGAAGAAGAAGAAGAAGAAGAAGACGACCATGTATTTGTCCAATATTAGCTTGATTCAAGAATGATTTAACTGCACATTGGTTTTATCAATCCTGTGTGTGTGATGAAACTCCTTCTAAAAAATCAAATATCTGACACAGGAATAAAATTATTAAGCTTATATAAACCTGCTTATTACAGAAGAGCACATGACCATTTTTTCCTTGTTAAATGGATAAGCTCCTTATTTTCCTTCTGAGACACTAGCACAATAATTTTGGAACATCTTTTTCTCCTGTAGCATACTTTGGCTTCCACATGTCCAGATCTGCTTGGCCTCCCTGCCCCATTGATCTGGAACATTTTTTATATAAACTGGCCTTTGCATGTACACTATAGGCCTTCATTTAGAAGGATCAGTTGCACACCTAAAGAGGCACTTCTGCAGAGATAGTGTGTACAAATAATTCAGTTCAGACAAAGGGAAAGTGCTTGTAGTTTGGGTTCCTCCAGGGACATGAAGTGATATGAAGAAGTGTTCTGGGTTCTTACAGAAGGGCGTATGGATCTCTGGATGGGAGAGATGGTAGGAACTATTGGCCATGAATGAAGGAGGAGCACCTCCTATGTCTTATTGAGAATCATTTTCATTTGGGCTATTATTGGTCAATAATGGGTGTTTAGTAAAGTAAGTGGATATAATCATTTCTATTAAATTGCTCAGATATTTGCAAATGAAGTTAGAATCAACAACATGAGTTTTTATTCATTAGGATTTTTAAACTGGCCTAATTCCAAGGGAACCTACAATATGTTTTAAACACCACAGTTAGGTTCTGGACCATAGAAGCAGAAAGTGTTTCCATTCATTGACAGAGGGGTTGCCAGTGTCCCTTTGCACTGCACTGAATTCTGTTCTAGATGGTCCCCTAGCATACAGGACTAGCTTTTCAGGGAGTGTGAGAATGACTGTAGTGGGAAAGGAAGCTAGAAAATCCCTTGGGATTCCTGCTTTTATGCCAATATAATGACACAGCTCTTTTCCTTCTTTGAGAAGGGCTGTGGCTTAGTGGTAGGGCTTTGCATGTAAAAGCGTCCCAGGTTCAATCCCTGGCTTCTTCAGGTAGGGATGAGAAAGACTCTTGCCTGGAAACCTGGAGAGCGGCTGCCAGTCATTGTAAACAATGGTCTGACTCACTATAAGGCAACTTCTTATGTTTCTTTAAACCTTTCACTGAAAATCACCTTTATACTGTGTAGCCCTTGCGTAGCCCCCCCTTCCTTCATCAACAGTGGTAAGTCTAAGTGTGTTTAAATCCTTCAGGTCACTGGCTCAGGTACAGCCCCCCTTAACCCTTTCCCATGTCACTGCTCATCACCTTCTATTCTCTCCCCATTGTAAAAAATTGTAAGATTCTAAGCTCCTTTGTAGGGATGGGGGAACCGGGGATACTTGAACTCGCCAAATTTCTCCGAACTTCATTTCGAAGCTCAGTTCATTCATCTCATGCCCATTTTATTTGCAACCTGCTTTTCAATTCGTTCAGATGGGGAAAGTGTGCATTTCTGTGTGAATGTTTTGAAAATGCACACTTTCCCCCCACTAACTACAGTGTTAACGTATATTTTTGAAAAAGAACACATGCATTTCAGAGTGTGTATTTTAAACAAAATACACATTTTTTGAATACGATCAAAAGTTCAGGAATGTGTGAGCATTTTTTTTTTGAATGCACCCGTTTATGTTCAGGGTTGCAAATGGAGCAAGTTCAGATGTTCTGCAAAATGAAACAACATTCCTACAATCCCTACTCTTTCAAGAATGCACCTTTTTTTGTTAGTTGTAAAGTGCCTTGTACGTTGAGGGTGCTATATAAATAATAACAATAGACCAATTAGTTTTTCTTCATCCACCCCCAGCTCTTGTTAAAATTATTTTGTACTTGGAAAGTTAGTGCTTAGGCATTGTTTGGTCCCCCATCGTCACCCTCCTGTGTTCTTAACACATTTTATTTTGAGGGCCAGAATCCATAGTAACCCATAATCCTTAAGTACAGTCCTTATAACTCTTGTGTTTCAGTCCACAAACTGAAGAACCGAATCAGAGCAGACATCAAAAGAAAAGTTCCCCCTCCCCTATTCTCTTCAGGTAATATTTGCATTTCAGTCTTTTTTTTCTTCATTTTTCCTTCCTTCTCCCATTAAGTCTTAGAAGGCTTATGGTGTCTCTGTGGGTCAGGTTATCTGCATTTAGGTCCTGTCACCATCCCAGTTGGACCCCTCACACAACCCCTTGTGCCTTACCATCTCCTTATTTGGAGCAAGCCTTCCTCTTCCTGTCTAAACTCCTCATATGCCTCTCTGTCTATTTTAGTCCTTGGGTTGTATCCAATGTTACTCTTACTTATAGTAGACCCATTGAAAAAGAACTAACTTTGGATATAACCCCTTGTCTTTACCTCCAGATTCCTCCATAGAGTTAAAAATAGATGCTGATCCCATTTGATTGATGCCTTGTTGTGTATACTCCTTCTACCTTTGTAATAACTACATTAAATTATTCAAATTTCTGGCTCTGGGCTTTTTGCTAGTTCCTCATTTTACAGGAGCCAGTTTTAGATCTATTGCTTTTCCCACTTGGGCATCCCTGTTTCTGCTGCTGTGCAAAGACCCTATTAACGCGTGTTCCTCCTGTACACATGAACATTACATGTGTGGACAAGGACATGTGGTAACAGGGTTCAACCCATGCTAAGTGCAGCATCTGCATGCCAAGGAATCATAGGACATCATTTGCTGTGGATGGAAAAGTGAGGCCTATGTGTACTTCCCATATCCCTGTCCAGTCTGCCTCAGGACCAGGACCTTGGAGGGGATATAGATGGGGATGTGGGAGGCACACACAGGCCTTCCATTCTCCAATATAATCTGATGTGATGCCTGCAAACACATCCATCCATTCATGCCAAGGAGGAGGAAACAGGGACTCCGTTATGCCCTGTGTGCTCTTCTTGCATAGGGGTGCTGCACCTGTAGTGTACTGGATCAATCCCATAATATACTAATATTTAAGATGTAAGTAATATATTATATGCAAGATTTTATGATAGAATCCTTCTTCCTCTGTTAAAAGTGTCCTTAAGGGTTACAGTTGTAAGTGCCACTGAAAATAATGACACTTGTTTGCAGGTACGCGTATTCAGGAACTGTTAAATGCTAGCCCAGATAGGAAATGTCCCAAGCTCTGCCAGTAGTACATAAAGACAAACCCTCTTATAGGAAATCTGATGAAGAAATGAATTTGCGCAGTAAATTCACTTTCACCAAGACTGTATTTCTAAGATTTCTACTGTATTGTCCTTGCAAATAACATTTATTTCTGTAGTGTAAATATGCAAGAGTTCATTTTAATAAAATGTAAGCCCTAAAATAAGATAAACCCCATGACTAGACGTGCATTGAAGATTTAAAGTGCATTCATCTGCTATTTTTCTATATAAATATTCATTGGTTTAGTGTTCTCAGGTGCTGGAACTTTTAATCTGCATTCAGATGGAGGCGCTTTAATCAGAGAGTTCATAAAAATCTAACTTTTCCATAAAAATATAGTCTGGTATAACAGAGGGCTGCTAGAGCTTAAAAAAAGAAATAAAGCAGGTAAGCATCATCTTGAAGGGGGGAAAAATGCAAGCACTGATGGCATTCTGCACCATAATATCAATATTCTATTAAAAATAAATCTCTCACTGTTATACTGAAGTGCCTCAAACAACCTGTCACTTTACTGCAGTCTTCAAAGATGACTGATAATGGGTGAAAAAGATATAAAAATAAAAATCCCGTAGCATCTGTTTACCATGTACTCTCAGAAACTCTTAGGATTTTTTTTTTTTTAATTTCAGAAGTAGTATGTACATGTATTATCTTAGAGAGATCAAGCCAACAAAGACAGATCCCCTCCATTCTGGGAATGGAGGGGATGCTATTATAAATTGGGGCGAGAGGGGGGCTTTGTCAATCAAAGGAAGGCAGGGTAAGTAATTTTTAAAAAGCCCCCCTCATACCACATTTTGTTTTGCAACAGTTTGTCTACAGTGTTGATGCTTGTTTTTTTAAACATTGTTTATAAAGACTAGGGCTGAAACAAAACTACTTCGTTGGGTTTATGTTCTGCCACGTAGCTTTGCAGAACCTTCTGAGTGGCTTAGAGTGCACCTGAGAAGCCATAGGTTACTGGAGGTTTTCCTGCCTGAGGCCGTAGGCAGAGCTACAACCTTAGAGGGAGAAATCCAAGCAGGGATTCCACCCTGCCCCACCCAACCACTGCTGAAAGCTCCATGGTGGCTCCCTGTCCTGAGATCTGACCTCCAACCTCAGGATGAGCAGAGGGGGATGGAAATGTGTTGGTGGGTGGAGCAGGCTCCCATCCCTGGCAGCATATGTCAGCTCGACCGTCACAGAAGCCCATCTATCAAAACACACAGCAAAGGAGGACAGAGAAACAAAAAAGCCTCCTTCACCCCTCTTGCCCTGCCAGCAAGAGTCCAGTGGGGCGTAGGATACTCAGAAACCTCCGATCTTGAAGGCTCCTGTCATTCAGGCATCTAATCCCTAGGATTGTGCCCTTATTGTCACGTTCCTCCGTCCTCTTCCTTCGCAGTCAACACATTCCAGGAAACAAAGCTCCAGGCTAACACTACTTTATTGGTTAAGCTTCATTACAAATGCAAATTCTAAGAAACTCTCAGACTGCAGTGAACCAGCAAATCCATGCATCTACGAATATCAATAGAGGATACGAAGTAGAAGTTAGGAAAGTTGCCAGTAGTCTGGGCAAGAACTTCACAGTGAGACTAGCTTTGCAGGGATGCCCCGCCCATAGGGTGGCTCCCTCCGACGTTGGCTATCATGGGTGGCCACCATGGTGGAGCGTCTTAACTCTGCCCCTAACTTTTCCTGCTTGGCTCTGCGATGGACTCTGACATCCCTCAAGTCGTGCCCTTGCCCCCCCCAACTTGTGTTTCCATGGCAGAGGAAAGGGAGGAGGCTGTCTGTTCAGCCTGTGCCATCTGTGTGTCCTGTCTTGGGAAGAAAGTATCGCCGTATCTGGGCTCACTGAGGAGGTTGCCTCCCTCTGTTCTGGATGCTCCCATTCTGACTGAGCTGCCAGACATCTCCACATGCTCAGATTCATTCCTGACACTTACTTTGTTTTGTAGCTATTTTTGTGAATATTGAAAAGCACCTCCCATTTTCAGCAATTTTTGTATTTGTTACAAACTCATTTCTTTCTTTAATATTTGCCTACTCCTCCTTTCCCTGTTCAGTCCTTGGCCTCATTTGCCCACTGTGCCATCAAATCCTGTTTACTGTGGCAGCCCCCATGATTTTGTTGATGATGTTTGCAACCATACATTTGACATGATGACTTCATGGATAAATGAGGTCATTTCAGCTGATCAAATTAAATGGCAGTGTGAGGAAATGAGGCTAAAGGAAAGAAAAAGGTGGGAGAAAGCCTTTGCTCACTTTTTGACACCGCCCACTCCAAAGCATGGGAAATTTTTCTTTTTCTGTTGTGCTTTAACAGTCTGAGCTTCTGCAGATTCCTACGTGGCAGCATTATCCCTACAGGGCAGCATTATTCTAGCTATAAAAGTGTTTGCAGGATTGAAGGCCAGTCCAGCAAAAGCTGGCCATGAAGTTCAAACCAAAGGGGCTAGCGATCACTATGGCCACATCCTATTCTATTTTTTTCAATGGGACTTCGTTGCAACTAACGTTAGTTATATTGTGCCACAAGTCCTTTGCACCTAGTGAGCAACTGGGGGTGGGTGGAGGTGAGTGTCATGCCATTTTTTAATGATGCAGATTTTAGCTGCCAGGAGTAAGTAAACTCTTTTTGTGAGAAGCAGAATAGCAATTCCTTCTGTCCTTTCTTCAGCAAGATACGTTGCTTGGCTTTGGCGTGCCCTGGAATTGAACTGAGCAGGTGAATATGGCAAATGTTTCAGTTGTAGGAAGGTTAATTGTGAAAGGCACTACATTTGAGGTCAGTTGGAGTGAGGTGGGAAAAGCAATGCTTACATGGCTTAGGTTGAATTTTGCATTAGCCAAGCCATTTGGTAACCTGAGCATTCATCAAGTACAGAAAGTCATATAGGTGCAATTGCTGACTAAACAAAGTTTGCTTGACAGCCTTGTTAGCAACTGCTATATTACTTGACAATTCTGCACTATTTAACTACTTATATATGAAACAGGGTATGTTGTCCTGGCAAAGTCATTGTATTACAAGCCACTTTTCAAACTGAAATTCATAAATCAGTGAGGATTTCCCTCCCTTCTCCCTGTTAGAATCATTGTGCCTTAAAAGTGGGCAACTTTCCCACCCCCTTGTTTGCTGCTAGAGGCATGGTATATATAGCATACAAATATATGGTAATATGTCCAAGTACCTCATCTTTCTGATTTTGCTTGAAATTGCTTCATTAAAAGTGTTCCAAAGGTATTTAGTTTCAATGGAAGTTGGCAGTAAAAGTATCTTATCGTTTTTAGCAAGAAAAAAAGAAGAAACAAAGTCTTAGTGCAAAGGGAAAGAAAGAGAAGGGAAATCAATTCCCATTAAACTCCATGGAGAAGGTCTTTTTGATTTTTATAGAAGTAGAAGTCTGGACAGATACAAATGGTTCACAGCCTCAGCTGCATAGCTCAGGCCACACAGGGGGAGTTCACATGTTCAGATTGCTAGCATTTGTGATTACTTGGGGAGTCATTACAGATGATTGCCCCTGAACACTTCAGAGCGTGGATCTCATAATTACTGAAGTCAGTGGCAATGGTTAAAACTTGTTGCATGCTCGTTAACATCTCAGTTTTTATTCATTTAATTTTTTTTTTCTAAATTGGAGGATTATAGGGAAAACCCATAAATGAGAATCTGAATGGTTGGGTGTAGTGGCTCAAAATCAAGCAAGAAACATCCATAAGACTGTAAAGTCTGCTTCATAAGTCACCTGGAGCACTGTGGTTACCCGGAGCACAGCCCACTTGGTTAGGACTAGGGATGTCAGAGAAATCTATTTGGGAAGTGGAGTTTGACAGGTTTTCCTAGGTTTGGCCTCCCAGACTTAGTTTCGGTTCCTGCTGTGGTGCCAGACTCAATCTGCAGTGAGTTGGGCCAGTTTGTGGATTTTCCAGGCATTTTGTGCATTTTTTCCGCAGGTTCCACAATTTGCACAAATTTCTGAGCAATTTGCACAACTTGCTCAGAAATTTGTGCAACTTGTACAAATTGAGGAGCCTGCAAAAAATGCGCAAAAAGTTCCCAGAGTTTGGGAGAAGCCTGCAGCTCGGTTTGCAAACACAAATCAGCCATGCCGCAGAACTCCCATCGAGTCCAAAAAGAACTGGATTTCTCAGTGACAGAGATCCGTAATTAGGACTAGAGTGAGGAGCGCCCCTCCTGCCTTCTGAAATCCTCAAGTAGCCAGAATCAACACACAGACAAAAGGGCTCTTTTCCACGGCTTTATTTCCATTCAACCTAATGATGTTTACAGATGCTAATTGCCTGAGACTAAGTGGAAAACTCAAAGGAGCAGCCTACCAGGGCATTCTAAGCATTAGGACGTCAGTTGGTCTCCATTTGGAGAAAAGCGCGGCAACTCTCTGAACTTAAGGAGTAGGAGGGGAGAGTCCTCCCCTTTCCCATGGGGCTTCGGAGCACAACTGTTGTTGTCATGCCAATCGGGCTGAGTGCCTCCTCTCAGTGCCCGCAACCTCTCGCTTGTCTCTGTGCCTGCGCCTCGCATCTAGAAGCTCAAGTTGTCCCTCCCTCTCCATGCCAGGGTCACTGTCACTCCCAGGAATGTGAGCAGGGGGGGCTCTCCCTCCAGCTGCGCCTCTGAAAAATGAGTGGGTTCCTCTCCCATGGATTGTATCTCTTCCTCAGAATTAGAGCTGCTTTGGGACTCTATGGGCTCAGATCCAACCCTGACATCAAGATGGAGAAACTTGATGGACAGAGAGAATCAAAAGGATATAATTATCTATGAGTATAGAAGCCCAGCATAAGGGTTGGGGTGTTGAACCTCTTTCAGCCCAACAGCTGAATTCCATTTCTTTTTTCTTTTAAAAAGGTTTTTTTTAAGTATATATACATAAATGTGTATATATCTGTAACAACTAATATATGTTAAATGCATATATATGAAAATACAGCTTACTAGCAATTATACATAGGCGTCAACAAAAGTGGACCAGATATCCACATAAGTATCCATTTGAAGGTGGCATCTATATCCCACTTGTTCAAATGTTTAAAGCATTATAAGGTCCTCAATCCATTTCATTGGAGTGGAGCTTTTATCCTTCCAGTGTTGTAATATCGCCCCCCAGAACACCCCTTTTCAGTTCACTCCTCTTCCAAGCACGGAGGATGGGGCTTCTCCACGCTCCCTCCGAGGCAGCCGGCATGAGCAGACAGGTTGGTTCCCGGAAATGAGCATATCCTGTGGCCCTCTAGACAGTGTCTAGTGGCCATAGGATTGCTCTCTTAGCATGATAAAATGGATCAAAGGGTAACTGACGTGACATTACATGCCACGCCTCTCTAACTGTAGAAGCTGTGGGAGGAATCCTATGATTTCTTGTATGTCCAAGATCTAATGCCATCCATTCAGAGAGAGGAACTAGACAAGAAGATTCCAAAACTGACCACGGTGGAAGTTGTGATGCAGACAGGAAAGACAAGTCAAAAGATAAGCCCAATGATATAAGACAAGATCTGGAAAACCAAATCCATCTTCTCCATTTGGAAGCTACATCCTTTTCAGAGATAATCTTGTTGGAGAGGACCCGTCCCCACAAAATATTTATGAAACAAAGCATTGATTTTCTGAAATTATTTGCCAGGTATAGATAAGGGGAAATGACATACAACATAAACAATCCAAAGTATAGTATTAATCTTAAGTGTATTTGCCTTACTCCACAATCTCATCTTTAAAGATGCCCATCTATCTAAATCTCAATCAATTTAGTTTAATTGAGCATAATCATTTAAGATATATCTCTGGGAATAAATATTCCAATATAAGTAATAAAATCTAGGCACCATCAAAACTGCCAATCAGCTAATAAACTATGAGATATAGAATCTCCAATCAGCATCAGTTCAGATTTTGACCAATTAATTGAATAACCAGACAAATTACCAAATGTACTAATCATCTGCATCAATGCCAGCACAGATGACTGGAGTTCAGAAATGAACAATAAAAGATAATCAGCCTAAAGAATAATGTTACATTCTAAACAATCATGCACAAATCCATGAATACTGCTATTCTGTCTAATAGCACAAGCTAGAGGTCCGAAATATAAATGAAATATCAAAAGAGAAGTGGACATCTGGTTCATCTCTCAAGTGGAAAAAAAGCCACCATCACCCCACTATCCGTTAATCATCATTTGGAAATGAATATAAAATTCTTGCATTTCTCATACATCCCTTCTTCCTGACCTATCCTTGGAATGGAATATAGATATGTGAATTAGACAACATTTCTACAAATTGTTCCTTACTACCCTGTAGTACTTTTACATTACACAAGGTGGTCCATGTCCATCTCCCACCCCCATGTGTTTATTTATGTTTAGTTTAAAGCTGTTTGCGGCAGTTACAAAGCCGAATAAAAATTCTTTCTAAAAATGCCCTAGAAGAGGAATTTATGATGTGCTGTCACTTCCTGGGTAACTGTGCAGAAAAAACAATGGCTGCTACTATGTACCTATGGTGGCAGCCATCTTATTTTCTATGCAGTGTCCCTGTGGGTCATAATATGCTGCCTCTTTCTGGCCATTTTTAGACACATTTTTTTTTATCCCACATGGCACCTGCTGCACTTTGTAGCTGCTGCGAACAACTTTACACTTTTAAAGAAAGGGGAGAGTTCTCGGCCACTTTGTAAATACATACCTTATTTTGATATATTTCTTTAAAATTAGAGTTTGATTATGTGGATTTTAAAAGATTTTCTCTTTAAGATCTGCACAGAAATAGGACAGGAGGGAATTGGGTTGGGACAAGATGTGGACATGTGAGGAAGCAATACATGAAACTGCAGTGTGAAGTTATCCAGAGGACTGGAGTTAAGAGTCACCAGTATGCTGATGACACTCAGCTGTATGTCTCATTGTCATCTGAGTCAGGTGAGGCTGTGGAAGAATTGAATAGGTGCCTGGTTTCGATAATGGGCTGGATGAGGGCCAATGAACAGAAGCTGAATCCTGACAAGATGGAGGTGCTGTGGGTGAATTGTTCCCATGTCTGGAAAGATGGTGGTCAGTCCATTCTAGAGGGGGTTGCACTCCCCCTAAGAAGTAGGTTTGCATCTAAGGGGTTCTACTGGATCCAGCTCTGACACTCAAGGCCCAAGTGGCCTCTGTGCTGTGGAGTGCCTTTTACCACCTACACCCTGACCACTTCTGGATAGGAATAGTGCGGTCATCCATGCTCAAGTAATCTTGAGCTTGGATTACTGCAGTGTGTTATACATGGGGCTGTCTTTGACGATATTTTGGAAGCTCCAGTTAATACAGAACATGGTGACCAGAATTCTGACAGGCTTGTCTTATCTTGCTCATGTTACATCAGTTCTAAAAGAGCTCTGGTTCCCTGTCTATTTCTAAACCCAATTTAAGGTGGTGGTACTTATCTTTTAAAGTCCTAAACAGCTTAGGGCCCAAGGAGGGCCTATTCCATACTTTTAGCTCATCTGACAAAGCCTTTTTCCAGGTGCCTCTCTCATCTGAGTGGCACTGACATCAACATGGGTGAGGGATTTTTTTTCATGCTCTTTGAGCAGGTGTTTCAAAACTCTTCTTGTAACACTTGTCATTGATTGGGCTTGTCTAAGATTCTGAGAAAAGGGGATAACAGTGTTGTGGGCCACTGTGTATGCCTTTGGTTGTTTTGGGGGTTTGGTTTCATCATCATGAAATCAGTCTAGTGCTGAAAAGCTAGTTTCTTAGGTTCATAAATATTTTTTTATTTAATCATGAAATATATACTTTTGGGGGCAATCTGGCATGAAATATGCAGCCTTTTATCACGAAATAAGCAATTGTAGACTGAAAAGCAAGTATTCCCTCTTGCCACAGCACAGGCTATTAGTGAAGCTGTATTCTCTTTATTTATTACAGCAAACATTTTCTTTATAACAAATAAGCTGCATATTTCACAGGATATAACAATCCCTGTTGTGTTTGTGACATGACTTCCATTTACTCTGGGACTGCATTTGTAGCTTCTCAGGCGGGGTGGGGTTGTAGCACTTTAAAGTGATTCAATGCAATTTAACTTAAATCATATGATTGTGGCAGGGCTGTAGGGTAACGGTCTTCCCTGGAAGTAGATGACAAGAAGGAGGAATTTAGAGTGGAGAAGTAGTGAGGGGAGGGCACACTTAAACCTTTCCTTGTTTGCCATTTCTCTTCTCCTGATTGTCCCTCCCAAGTGGCTTGCTTTCCATGGTGTTTCAAATGGAAAACATGAGTTTTGGACCCCATGGAATAAAAACTCCAGGGGGGGAGGTCTTCACATGGAGTGAAGAAATGGCAGACACTTCTCAGCTCTAAAATTCTTGAAATTCTTGTTGGTTCAAAAGCATTGCCAGGTACTAGCACATACATTAGACTCATGGTATCACTCCCCACTAACAGTGGTAGAGGACTTATTAAAATTGTCAGTCCTTGGAGACTTATGGAATCTGAGGGATTCCTGAATATTCTGGGGGAATTTCTGGTAGGTAGAGCTGATGATCCTGTCAAGGCCCTGGTCTTGCTTTGAAATGGTGAGGTGAGGCAGGCCATTGACAGAACTGCTCCCATGTGCCCTCTCTGCCACAGTGGAACCCAAGTGGCTCTGTGGTTTTCTGCAGGCCTTTGAGTATTGAGAGTGAGACAGGGGAAACAAAAGCTAGCATACCTTTGCTGTAGGACTTGTTGTGAGAGAAAATAACATGCGTGAGAGCACATCATCTTGCCCACTGCATGGCAATGAAGTCAATGAAAAAGGCTTATTTTGCTGACCCAATTGCATTCTCAAGTGGCTGTCCAGCAGAACATTTTTGAGTGGTATGAGGCTTAGCGTCATCTGCCCCAACAAACAGTATGCCCGTATCTTCAGGGACCCACTGTGAAAAATTTGCCCGGTACTTTGAGGACTAAATTACTTGCCTCCATAGTGATGTGAAGATTGAGACCGGACCTGATAAGGTGTACAATACACCATCTTATCCAATTTTGTGGGATCAATTCAGTTGAGGTGGGCTGAGGATGTGTAGAAAACACTCGCAGTGATGCAGCAGACCACACGCCCTCTCAATCCTTGCCCGTCTTTGTTCATTAAGACTAGCTGGGGAGGTTTGGCTGGAAGTGACCAGAGAGTGGTTAATGCATCTTTATGTGGGGGAGTGGTGCGAGCCACCTGTAAAAGGGTGAGTGTGCAACTACTCCTGAAAAAGTGATGACAGCTATGTTTTGGGGTGAGGTGCTTGAGAGGGTGGTGGCAGCACATCTGCAGATGCTCTTGGAAGATACAGACCATCTGAACCCATTTCAATCTGGTTGGCTTGGTTTCAGACAGAATCGGGGCACCCTGGAGAATGACCTTTATCAGGGGAGGAACAGAAGAAGTGTGACCCTGTTGCTTCTCTATGATGTCTCAGTGGTTTTAATACTGTATGTATGTATGTATGTATGTATGTATGTATTTCTATACCACCCAATAGCCGTAGCTCTCTAATATCCCCTGCTACCATGGTATCTTCCTTGATTGGCTCCATGAAGTTAGAGCAAGGGTCTCTGTATTGCAGTGGTTCTGCTCCTACTTGTGGAGTTGGTTCCAGAGAGATGGAAGTCTCTGGGTAGGAGGATTGCATTTTGGCCCCTTGGAGATTGTGC
Source organism: Heloderma suspectum (assembly GCF_057233095.1). Taxonomy (NCBI): domain Eukaryota; kingdom Metazoa; phylum Chordata; class Lepidosauria; order Squamata; family Helodermatidae; genus Heloderma; species Heloderma suspectum. The sequence continues at coordinate 112,580,688 of NC_139462.1, forward strand.
TGTGATGTGCCACAGGTCACGGTACTGTCACCAATGCTTTTTAACATCTATGTGAAGGCATTGGGTGCAGTCATTAGGGGATTTGGGGCAAGATGTCATCAGTTTATGGATGTCATCCAGCTATATTTCTGTGTTACATCTCAGTCAGGTGTGGCCATGCATGACCTTGACCAATGCCTGTATGCAGTGGTGGGCTGGTTGAGGGCCGACCAACCGAAATTGAATCCTGGTAAGACAGAGGCTCTGAGGGTGGGCAGTTCCCAGGTCCAGGAGTTGGGTAATTTACCTGTCCTGGATGGGGTTGCACTCCCCCTACAGGGACAGGGATGTAATGTGGGGATGCTTTTGGATTAATCTCTGTCACTGGAGCCCCAGGTTGCATCTGTGGCAAAGAGAGCCTAGTATGACAGCTACAACCATTCCTGGACACGGATAGCCTGACCACAATGATCCAGGAATTGGTAACCTCAAGACTGGACGATTGTAATGTACTTTATGTGGTGTTTCTCTTGAGAGTAGTCCAGAAGCTTCAGCTATTAATGTATGCGGTGACTAGATTGTTCAGTGGAGCTTCCTGCTGTGCACACATGACTCCTGTGCTGAAAGTTCTGCACTGGTTGCCAGTTAGCTACCAAGCCATGTTCAGAGTATTATTGTTCGTTTATATGGCCCTAAAACAACTCAGGACTAGGTTGTCTAAAAGACCGCCTCCTTCCATATAGGCAGCCTTAATCTTCTGAGTGGGAGGCCTTGCTTACTGTACCACAGCCTACTGATGGTCATTTGATCATAGTGTGGAGGAAGACCTTATCCATTGTGGCAGGCAGGCGGGCTCCTCATGTGCAATGTTCCCACTGACAACTAAAACATAGCTTCCCTGACCACTTGCATTGCCATCTAGCCTTGGTTATTTTAATGAGATATTTTATTATTTTATCTTTTTATTGATAAAAAGTGGGGTACCGCAGGGCTCAGTCCTGGGCCCAGTGCTCTTCAACATTTTTATTAATGACTTGGAGGAGGAGGTGCAGGGAATGCTGATCAAATTTGCAGATGACACAAAATTGGGAGGGATAGCTAATACTTTGGAAGACAGAAACAAAATTCAAAGTGATCTGGATAGACTGGAGTGCTGGGCAGAAAACAACAGAATGGCATTTAATAGGGATAAATGCCAAGTTATGCACCTAGGAAAAAGAAACCAAATGCACAGTTACAAGATGGGGGATACGTGGCTCAACCACACTACGAGCGAGAAGGATCTTGGAATTGTCGTCGATCACAAGCTGAATATGAGCCAACAATGTGATGTGGCTGCAAAAAAGGCAAATGCTATTTTGGGCTGCATTCATAGAAGCATCGCTTCCAAATCCCGGGAAGTACTAGTTCCCCTCTACTCAGCACTGGTTAGGCCTCATCTGGAGTACTGTGTCCAGTTCTGGGCACCACACTTTAAGAAAGATGCAGACAAGCTGGAGAGGGTTCAAAGGAGGGCAACAAAGATGATCAGGGGACTGGAAACAAAGCCCTATGAAGAGAGACTGAAAGAACTAGGCATGTTTAGCCTTGAGAAGAGAAGACTGAGGGGAGATATGATAGCACTCTTCAAGTACTTGAAAGGTTGTCACAGAGAAGAAGGCCAGGATCTCTTCTTGATCATCCCAGAGTGCAGGACACGGAATAATGGGCTCAAGTTACAGGAAGCCAGATTCCGGCTGAACATCAGGAAAAACTTCCTGAGTGTCAGAGCAATACGGCAATGGAACCAATTACCTGGGGAGGTGGTGGGCTCTCCCACACTGGAGGCCTTTAAGACGAGGCTGGACAGCCATTTGTCAGGGATGCTCTGACTTGGATTCCTGCATTGAGCAGGGGGTTGGACTCGATGGCCTTGTAGGCCCCTTCCAACCCTACTATTCTATGATTCTATGATTCTATGATTGCTTTATTGTATGTTATAATTATTTTAGTTTGTGAACAACTTTAGGAGTACTTTTTTAAAAAAATGAAAAGCAGTATAGAAATTTTCTGAAATAAAAATAAATACATAAGGATGCAATATGTAGTTAGCCTCTAAATCAGGAGAGGGCACCCACTTTTGGTCCAGCGGCTGGATTACCCCCTGCCGACCAAGCCAGTGGGCCAGATGATGTCAAGGGGATGGGGCCTTGCGCTTGAAGCCCCTTGCCCTCCCATGACATGATGTCATTGACTGCACCCACTGTATAAAAAAAAATTCTCTGTGCCCAGGACCAATTTGGGTTATATTAAAAACCGCAGGAGAACTAGAGATAAAATCAAACATCAGGCAGGTGGAAGGTCTGTTGAAAACAAAACAAAAACAGAAAGTCTTCAGATTGTGGTGGATTGTCATTCCAGTGGTAGCCTTCCTGGGTCGAGGGTTTAATAACTTAGGCACAGCAACAGAGAAAGCCTTCTCATGTATCCCCAGCAATTTCACTTCAGGTGGTGGGAAAACATGGAGGCACATCCCCAGCTCATCTGAGTAGACATAAGAACATAAGAAGAGCCATGCTGGATCAGACCAAGGGTCCATCTAGTCCAATATTCTGTTCACACAGTGGCCAACCAGCTGTTGACCAGGAACCCACAAGCAGGGCATGAGCACAACAGAACCCTCCCACCCATGTTCCCCAGTATCTGGTGTACATAGGCTCACTGCCTCTGGTGCTGGAGGTAGCACATGGCCATCAGGACTAGTAGCCATTGATAGCCTTTTCCTCTAGGAATTTGTCCAACCCCCTTTTAAAGCCATCCAAGACAGGGAGGCTTATGGGGCAGGGAATAATCCTTTAAGTCTCCTGGTCCTATGCCATTTGGAGCTTTAAAGATAATAACCAGCACTTTAAATTGAGCATTAGACCATATCTTCCATAATTATGTATTACATTTGTCTCCCAGCTTTTCTCCATGGTATTTAGAGTACATGGTATTTTGTCCTCACACCAATCCTGTGAGGAAAATTAGGTTTAGACATTATGACTGGCCCGAAGCCAACCAGTGGGGATTTGAAACTAGGTCTTCCCAGTCCAACTCAAAACACTTTTCTCCACTAGGCCACTAGTTAATTCATTAGTTGCCTCCAACCAAACTTTCCCAGGGGTCAAATGATATCTAATCAGGTCCTTTGAAACATTTGTGTTTGTGGGCATAGAAGTTATTTACAGGCATTGCTGGGCTCCCCATCTTCTGGAAATCAAATTGTTTTAAAGAGATTTAAGGCAGGGTAACGAATACGAACTAGATTCTCCTGAAAATGGAGGGTCAGCAACCTCATCTTCAGAGCACTACACCAACTTAATCCACATTGAAATGTGAAATGAATGGAGCTTGCAGTGGACACATGGTTAGAGTTTTTAGTGCACCTAAACCATTGAAAGTCCTAAATTCCTGAAGCACTTTGGAAAATGAGATTCAGAGCATCAGGTTTCACCCCAAGTAAAAGGACAGACAATTCAAGGGCAATCTGTGCATTTAATTTTCTCTCTCTCCTATAGCTCCTATCATTGTACTATCTAATCATTGATCTCACATTGTCAGTTGCTGAGACTCAGAGCTGAGTCCACCTAATATCCAGCCATCTATTTTCTCCTTCAGGATAAGCATGATCTTCAGAGTTGTGCCTCTGTTTTACCTTCTTTCCCCCCGCTGTTCTAGAGGTAGAATAGTTGCAAGAAAATATGAAGACAAATCTCTTATCTGCCATTGGGATCATGTCATGTGTCTGATAACAGTTGGATAAGAACAACCTGGGGTGGGGGGGGGAGAGAGAGAATGAACCAAACAATGCCCTTGAAGGTGTGCGTAATATACTAATTATGTAGGCAAACATTCTACTTATCTAGGGGGAAAGAATGCATTAAAATAATGGGGACAGGAGGGCTCTTTCAAACATTTCAAAAACAACAAATCAGGGTGTGCACTAAGCATAGAGTTTTCTCATATAATACACACATTTTCAAACACCAGCTTATTGTTTTAACACTTTATAGTTCAGCTTTACACTTTAAAAAATCTTACAGGCCCAGTGTCGCTAGGACCCTTTGAGGGTGTTTGGTATGCAGATGAGAAATGAGCTCTCATGTCAGAAATGTGCTGTACAGACTATGGCTACACATAAGCAGATTTCCCCTATTCACTTCCTTCATTGTTTCAGATGGTAGCTCTGTGCTGTGTACCACTCCTGCTTAATTCCAATTTAACTAGGATCATTTCTAAAATTAATTCAAGAATTGGAGCATGTGCAGTCTGTTGCAGCTTTCACTTCATTTGCATCCCCCCCCATTTCATTACAGAAGCTCATGTACAAATTTATAAAATACTGCAACAAAGCAATTGTGATGTGATTGTACATATAATTGCATAGCCATTCTTATTGTGCTATTTCATACTGATACACACATGCACTCCTAAGCCTTGGTTAAACACCACACCAAAAGGATCTTGGTGCAATCATATATATAAAGTTCGCTTTTTTGTGGTGGTCTTTCAATGCACACATGTGTATTAGTGTGGGATGGGAGAGAGAAAGGCACAAATAAACTGAAGGCATTCAAATCTGGTAAAACACACATGCACATAACTCTGTACAAAAGTTAGGCAAAACAAAGTGAAGAAGGATTCCTAATTCATTGTTTCCAATTCAGGTACAAGACCAGGTAATTCAAAGTCCAGGAAGAAATTTGGATGGAGAACATATTATAGCCCCATCTATGCAGTCCAAGAACATTTGTGTAACAGAGGGATGTTGGAAAAATCTGTTTGGGGGGTGGAGTTTGACAGTTTTTCCTAGGCTCGCCCCCCCGGACTTTGTTTCAGTTCTTGCTGCGGTGCCCGACTCAATCTGCAGCTAGTTGGGCCAGTTTACAGATTTTCCAGGAAATTTGCACATTGGGGAGCTTCTGCCATTTGTGTAAATTTCTGAGCAATTTGTGCAAATTACGGCCAAGCTTGCATAATTTATGCAAATTCAGCTGTAAATTCTGCAAATTGCTCAGAAATTTGCAGACCCTTCCAAAAAATACACAAAAAGGTTCCCAGAGTCTGGGGAACAGCCCGCAGTTCGGCTTGCAGATGCAAAGTGAGTCGTACATACTGCGGTATTCTGTTGAACCAAAAAAGAACCACATTTCCCAGCGACGGATATCCCTAGTGTAAGAACACCACATCATAGGAAGAAAAGGAGCACCCAGCTTTGTTTTCTGGTGGCATATCTTCCCCATGACACCCATCACCTACACACACATCTTTTACTTCCAAATGGGAGGCAGTGGGAGTGGTTATTGGGGAGGAAATATATTCTCATCTTCCCCAAATCTCCAGCTGTACTGTCTGTGCACCACCTGCACTCCAGTAAAACTGTATTGTTGTCTACAATCTGCTCTCCAATCTGATGGAAGAAGTTTGGAAATAAACCTCCTTCCTAATGTTTAAAAAGTAAAAAGGGATGCCCCAGTCCAGGGAATAGTATAAGGCTCTCCAATCTGACGGAACAAGTTTGGAAATAAACCTCCTTCCTAATGTTTAAAAAGTAAAAAGGGATGCCCCAGTCCAGGGAATAGTATAAGGATTTTGCTCTGAACACCTTAGGCAGAGTACTGGGAGAGGCTAAGGCAGATGCTCCCTTTTCCAAACTATCCCTGCTATGGGTATGGTGGAGGTCTAACAAGAAGTGCACATATGAATATCTGTTTATTACCTGGGGGAAGCTTTTGACACATTTATTTATCATATTTGAATCCTCTATTTCCTCCAAAGGAAATCAGAGTGGTTTTATCCCATTTTATCCCCATAATTCCATTAGGTGTGTTGGTGACTTGTCCAGGTACATTCAGTAAGCCTCATAGATCACTTGTGTTTCCCAGTTCAAGCCAAACACTCTATCCACTGTACTTTACAAGCACTGTTCCTTGCCCACAATTATTGGAATTGCTGCAGTTATCAGAGCTGTCATTTGCAGGAGCTTTGGAAGTGTACTCAACTGCATGTGCTTACAATAGGGATGTATGAAAGTGTTACCTGGATCTGCTCTGGGGCATCCGTGGGGGGGGGGGAGGCGCTCCGTCCCTCCCCCCGGAATCCTCCCCGGCTGACTCTGCTCCACAGTGCCTCCATGGAGCCGCAGGCTGGGGCCAGCTGCAGCCGGAGTTCTGGCCATGGTTGGGCTGCTGCGGCCACAAATGGCAGCCGTCGTAGTGGCTGCCATTTGCGTTCTTGCAGTCAGCTGTGATAGGCTATGTAAGTATTTACATAGCCTATCACAGTAAAGGCAGCCATGCAAATGGTGGCCGCTACGTCATTTGCGTGGCTGCCAAGCCATGATAGGCTACATAAATACATAGCCTATCACGGCAAGGAGCAGGGGTGCAAATGGCGTAGCGGCCGCCATTTGCACCCTGCTCTTTGCCATGATAGGCTACATAAATACTTACATAGCCTATCACGGCTGACTGCAAGGATGCAAATGGTGGCTGCTACAACGGCCACCATTTGCGGCCGCAGCAGCCGGCCGGGAGACCAGCCAGAGCCACCGCTGCTGCCACCACCAGGTAAGATCCGTCCTGGGGGGATTCCGCGGGATGGCTGTGGGGCCACATATTTGACCCTACAGAAGCACAACAGAATATCCATTTAAGGCTGCAATCCTATGGATGCTTGCATTGAACTCAGTGTGAATTACTTCTTAGTAGGCCTACGCAGGATTGCTCCGCTAATCCTATCCACTCACATACAAGCCCCAAAGGAAAGGAACATGTCCCCAGCCCCCAAAGGCAAGAAAATGTTTTCCCTTCCTTGACCCCAGGATCGGCAACTCTGTTCGCCACCTGGCAGTCCTCTGCCATCACCCCCCCTCCCCCGGGAAGGTGCTGTGTGTGTGTGTGTGTGTGTGTGTGTAGAACAAGAAAAGGGGCTGGAAAGCGAGTGAAAAAGAGCAAGGCTAGGGACTGGGACAAGAAAGAAATAGCGAGGGGGGGGGTAGAGGGGAGAGAAAGCAAGGGTAGAGGCTGGGGCAGCGGGGGAGAAACTATGAGGTAAAGAGGTGGGTTAGGGTTAGAAATAGCAAGGGTAGAGGCTGAGAGAGGGACATAACCAGGCAACAAGGTAAAGGGGAGAAGAATCTAGGAAGAGAGACTAAGAAGAAGGCCAGAGATGGGGAAAGGAGAGAAATACTGAGGAAAGGGGTTGGGGAGACAGAAATAGTGAGGTAGAGGCTGGAGGTGGAGAGAGAGAGAGAGAGAGAGAGAGAGAGAGAGAGAGATTAAAGTGGAAAGCTCTGTGTGGGCAGAAGAAGACTGCACAGGGCCAGGAAGCAAATCTTCTCTTCCTGCCTGCCAACAGCTGATCAATGCCCTAACATTTTTCAATTAAAAATACATTTTTGAAGGGGGGAGAGAGTGGAGAGTTTTGTGTGTGCCACTGGAGGTCGCTACGGGCACATTGGGGGGGGGGGACCTATGCTCTAAATTCTCGTAAGATTTGCTTGTTTTCATACTTAGCTAACAGTCCAGGGGTCTGTCCAGCTTGCACAGCATGTGAGTCTCTTCAAAGACTACAGTGGGAAAAAGAAGATTCAGGAAAAACAACGTTTTGCCTGCAAAAATCATAGATAAGCAGTCCCTAGCAGAGGCTAGTCTGCACTACTCTTCCTGCACTCCATCTTAAGGCATACAGAAGATACTGCAGCTTTATCATCATGCCCTACTTTTTTTCCTTCTTCCCCGTCTCATTTTAACATCCAGCCTGAAGAAAAGTTCTGGAGAACTCAAAAGCTTGTTCGTGACTTCATGACATTTTAGTTGGTTCCAATAAATATATTACCATTCCTGAATTTTTCTGATCCACTTTATAATGATGGAAAAGACTGCAATGATTTCCTAACAGGGATTTAAAAGCTTAACTGAGATATGACCATATTTTAAGTGGTCTGAGTGTTGAGGTTTCCTACAGTCACCTATGGAAAGGAAAATATCTGCATAAAATCTGCTGAAGTACTCCAAGTCTTCAGAATTGCAGGCCACATCTAAACTCCAAAGAGAAATGGATCCAGACACAGCTTATGCTTCTTTCTGTACATCCCAGGTTAATAGTTTAAAGTTTAGCTTACAATAAGGATCATTCTTTAAAGAGAGGCTCTGGCTGCAGTCCAGTTGATGGGATCAATGTGTATAGCCAGAATCCTTTGTTTGATTGTGAACAGGTAAAGGGAACTATCTGCCCGTGGTGTTTATTTGTTTCAAGTATTTGAAAGCCTCTTTAGGGTGACACCCTCACCCTCATTGACAAATCCATATGTGTGCTTGAGTATCAGTTGTATTGTTTGTCCCAGTTCAGATGTAATGCTAAACTATGGCTCTTTGTGCATGAGGATCAGTGGGTTGTGAGCTTGCACACTGCCCTCTCCTCCTGCGTGGCTGTGAGGAGACCAGAAGCTTCTGCTTCCAACTAAGCAGCTTTTGTCATTACAGTTTATCTGGAGGAACTCTGGTTAGTTTATGTTACATTCCTGGCTTGTTTGAACAAACTGTCGTTTAAACTAATCAGGGATTCTAGTTAGTTTAAAAGCAGAGGCAAATGTTTATGTTATGTTCCTGGCTTGTTTGAACAAATCATAGCTTAAACTAATCAGGGACTATGGCTAGTTTAAAAGTGGAGGCAGATGCTTCCAGTCTCCGCACAGCTGCACTCAAGGAGCAGGAAGGAAAGAGTGCCAGAGCCTTCGCCTTCTGCTGCTTGTTCACATAATACTAAACCATAGTTTATTGTTACAACTGAAAAGGGCCATTGTGCTCATTGCAAACAACAGCTATTGGGATACTCCAAGTGGCTCACCCTCTGTGGAATCACCTTGCTATCTTTTTATATGAGGAAACAATCCACCACGAAACAGCACTCGGATTACAAGGGGAAAGGTAGGTGGACCTTTAATGAAATCCACAAGCCCCAAGACTCTTCCCAATGTTAGTGAGAACATACCTCCTGTACCACTAAAAGGAGTACCTGAGGGAGCTATCACAAAAGGTAAGGGAGCTGGGGGGCCCTTTCCCCCCACCATGTAATTTGAACCCCGCTGGGAAATTCTACTGCATAAGCCCCATTTGCTCTTGCACAGATCTCATTCATATCAATAGAATTTGTGCAGGTGAACTCAGTGGCTCATGCTCAGTGCTATTGATTAAAGTTGCCCTTTTTGTAACTGTTGCATTATTTGCATAGATGATGGCTATTCTTAATTGGAATGCTTTGCCCATCTTGTGAAGGAAACATTACTTTCGTTTTTAGCTTCTCTGGGGTTTTTTTCCTATTGCCTTTTAATCCTTGGTGCTGAATTCTACTGGACGACAGTGATTTACAGTTTATAAATGTCTTCCTTAATTCCACATTATTTAGAAATCAATACTTAATTTGAATTGATTATGTTTCTGGGCCCTTAGATCTTTTATTAAGAAAAGGGCTGACTCGTGTTCCTGGCAGCTGAACATCAAGTTTCTCTCCTTAACCAGCCCCCCCCCCCCTGCAAATCTTGGAAGTAATTCTGTTAATTGGAATGCACAGTCGTTGCCTGGTTGTAAAATATGAGTGTTTCTCCTAATTACTACCAGAGAATCCCATCTGATTTCATTTAAGCAGATTTAACACTTATATATAAGAAAGAAAAATCAGAGGAATTGCTTGTCTTCTGCAACAGTGTCAAAGTAGCACCATTCCATAAATGTTTAGATTCATATATTTAAAATGCAAGAAGAATGAAGTAATTGCCTCTCTGGGAACACAAATCAGTTGCCAGCTTCAACACGGACTTTGACATAGGCCAAGTTGCTTAGGCTCCTTGCCTTTGCTTCCCAGTTTTGCAAAATTTGAGTAATATAGTAATGACCACTTTCACCAATGGAAAACAAAGAATAATTAAGTAAACACAGTACAGTAAGTTTATAGACAATATGGGAAATTATTAATCACATTTTTACCCCACCATTCCTTGAAGAAGGTCAGGATGGATGTACACAGAATTATCCTGTTTTAACCTCACAGCAACCCCATGAGAAATGTTCAGCGAAGCTTGAAGAATTCACAAAGGGACACATGCCAGAAATAGACTGATTTGTCCATCCATAGATAAGTTAGGTTGAGAGAGAGAGAGAATGACTTGTCCAAGGCCATGGTTTGAGCTCTATAGCTGAGCAGGAATTTAACCCAGGTCTCCCTCATGCAAACACCCCATTTGCCCAAAGATTAATTTGTAAACCACATGAAGTATTGAATCAATTTGATTTATTGTATAATATATTCTTGAATATAAAGCATGAATAAAATATAGACTTTTTTTTCCAAAAAGCTACAGTATTTTTAATATCCCCCAAAGGCTGCTATAAGCAATAATCCAGGTTAATGTGCAACATATATAAAAGAAGGAAACAGAAAGGTGTAAATATGCACAGAGCAATCCTATGGCCTCTGGGAGAGCATCCCAGGGACCATAGGATATGTTCAGTTCCTCCTCCCAAGGCTGTAACTCCTATGACTTTGGGAGGGGGAATCCAAGACTGTATTGTTCCCCATCTCCCTCATAGAGCCCATGGAAAGTACCACAGTGGCTGCTCTTCTGAGGTCACAACAGTAGCCTCGGAAGACATCAGGGAGAGAGAAAAGGGGACATTCCAATGGGCAGGAAGGGGAGGGGAGTAGGATCCACAGGATCCTACAGCCTCTCTGTTTCCTGTGCCCGCCCACCACCAGTAAGAGAACTAGCTGACTTCTGTTTTTTTAGGGGCTCATCTAGCAGACTTTTTTTTTTTTTTTGGAGGAGGAACAAATTGCCTTGGCCATTCCTCCCGCCCTGCCTTGTTTTTGATAGCTGGGTGTAGGATAGATGGAGGGCTCTGATGTTGGAGCCCTCCATCTATTCGAAGTGCTATTGCACTCTAAAAGAACAAATACACAAACAACACATTGAAAGGCTTATTAATTCACTAGTTTTATGTATTCTCACAAAATATTATGTATGGCCATGGGTTGATTTTTGGGAAAGCCTCTGTAATTTATACATTTGCATGTTACGTTATTTTGAGTGCATTAATTTGGCTGTTGTACAGCTACCATTCATTTTCATGGAATCTCACAGGAGAATTTCCCAGCAGATTCTGTTCTTTGTGGCTATGCCTTTCCTATGGCTTACTCTTGGATGTCTGTTTCACTGTGGTGGTAATCTCCACATTAATTTGTGAACACTGAGGTCTAGATTTCATTTTAGGAAAAATCCTCAATATTTATTTTTTAAAATTATACTGCCACTTGGATTTTCTCCAGTATAGGAGGGGTAGCCACAAAACAAAGTAATTACCACCTACTGAAATCAGTTACCAATCTTTGTTTGATATAAAGAACTATCTGTATTAGGCTTAAGTATTAAATAATAACAATATTAAAACGATGCGCTGCATGATCTGAGAAGTACATGATTTCTTGATTCCTTTGTTCAAATTTCAAGTAAAGTCATTTCAGGTTGGAATGTAGCTGATGTTTCCTGCCACTTCATTTTAATTTTATACTTTTTCAACACCCTTAATTGGAAAGAAAATGGAAGAGTCGGTTTGTGGGGATGTTGTAGACGGAACAGGAAACACTTCCCAACACTTCCTGTTCTTTCAGTTCTTCATCACATCTAAAATACCCATCTTACTGATGCAGGGGCAGTTTGCACATTTCCTTGGTGCAGGAGATATGAAAGATCTATTTTGGATGAGACAGAAATGCAGGGAACAGGAAGAATAAGGTCTTGCATTTCCTGTTCTCTCACTTGAACTATGTTTGACTGTAAGAGGAAGAGACACTGAATTCACCTTTACATTTTTCCTACAACAAAATGACAACTTCTTATAAGGCCTTTAAGTATGCCACTTACTTTTTGCCTCCATTGACCTCATATTTATATACTTCAAGGTTACTGTTATGCTAGAAGAAACATACTGAAATACTTTAGGAGAAGCTGATCTTCCAGTTTTCCCTGCTTGAATGAAAGTGGTAAGTGTCAGATCTTGTACAAGAAAGCAATTATGGAATTTCCAGAAAGTTTTTGCTGATGTTCAGAGCTTGGTTTGTTCAGGTAGGCACACTTTTGACATCACAATATACTAGATGTCTTCTTACTAAAAATCAAGAGATACTGTTGCAAGTTTTCTGTTGTCTTATTCTAAATGCCCCTACTTTTAACTTTTTCATTTTTCCTGTCATACTTTCTGAAGGCATTGGTGGAAACACACACACACACACACACAGATTTGGCTGATAAGAAGATGGCTATCCTAGTCTTGCAAATAAGCTCCCCAAAGTTGCCAGCCCACAAGAAAGTTTACTATTCCAATTGCCCATATGTAATGATGTTAGCCATGGTACAAGGATGCCCTTAACAAACAAACAAACGAACAAACAAACGAATTCTTTTCCTGTTAACAAAAGCTCTTCTGCCTGGTCACTTTGAAAAGGTTCTTACGTACCACCAGCAAGTGCTATTTACAAGGCTGGGCTAACACTGGGTTCCTCACCCAGGCCACCCCGAGGTCAAACACAACTGCCTCTACATTTCTTATGCCTTCACTGGGTTTGGAAGCAATAAGATATGCACACTGGGAAGACAACGTGATTTATAAAATTATAATAAATAAATAATGCCTTCCTCAGGCCTGTGAGCTGGAGGGAGTTCTCCTCAGCAGAAATGATGCATGTCATATCTCACCAGGGATTTTTGGCCTTGAAGTCCCAGCCCCAATGGGAACTGATTCTCTTCTGGGCCTGGGAGGTCCACAGTGGCTTCCACTGCCACCTCCCAAAGCCCAGAAACTTACCTTGGTGCAGAGAAAGGGGGAGGCAGCAGTGGTGGCAGTGGGTGTTTTGCATGTGCTTTCGAGCCTGTCTGAACTTTCCATTGGAATACTTGTAAAGGCATGGCCTGTTGTAGGTAAGCAATGAGCTAGCCATGTATCCCTATTGTGAAAGCCACTGTGGTGTGTAATGGAGAGAGTGTTGGACTGGGAGTCGGGAGATCTGGGTTCTAGTCCCCACTCGGCCATGGAAGCTCACTGGGTGACTTTGGGCCAGTCACAGACTCTCAGCCCAGCCTACCTGACAGGGTTGTTGTTGTAAGGATAAAATGGAGAGGAGGAGGAGGATTATGTATGCTGCCTTGGGTTCCTTGAGGAGGAAAAAAGGTGGCATATAAATGTAACAAATAAATAAGTCCCAGGTTTTAGTCTGCACAGCCATGAAGCTAACTGGGTGACTTTGGGCCAGTCACTGACACTCAGCCTAACCGACCAGACAGGGTTGTCGGGAAGATAAAATCGAGGAGGAAAGGCAAGATATACATGTACCAGTTTTAAAAATAAATAAAAATGTGGCTATAACCTGCAATAGCAGGGGCTTTCCCACCACCAGGAATCTCAAAGGAGCAGCGGAAGTGTTCTTCATTTAATGTGTACCCCTCTCCAGCCTTGGAGCCTACCAGCTTCCCTTGTGAAGGAAAATGAGACAAATCTTTCAGACAAAATTTCAACATCAAAATGCATGAAAATTATCCACTTACTTTTAGTGCACGGACTTCACCTCCTGCAGCAGAAAGTCATGGATGTAGTAATAATTAAAAAGTGCTATCACATCAGCAGATTGAGAACTGACTCTCTGTTGAACTCTGGGTACAAATGATGTAATCAGTGTTTGCTTGCCATGGGCATTAAAGGGGTTATTACAAGGCTGTATCAATAAGAAGCTGAATGAACGCCTGCATTTAGGATATAGATGATGGTCTGCAGTCATCTATAAAATAGGGGTCCTTTTCCAAGAGAAGAAAGTATCTGATACTTAAAGAATCGGGAAAGCCCATAAATATTAGGTCTAGGGTAAATCTGACTTTATAAACACATCTATTCAAGTGTTGTCTGTGTCTAGACTAAAACCTGGGACTTATTTATTTGTTACATTTATATGCCACCTTTTTTCCTCCTCAAGGAACCCAAGGCAGCGTACATAATCCTCCTCCTCCTCTCCATTTTATCCTTACAACACCAAACATATGTTGCCACTTTGAATAGGTGAACTAATGAGAAGTTCTGAGAATGCTTTGAATGGATTCTAGGGCTCAGCCAAAATTATTTCCCCAAATTGGATGGCCCATTTGCAGGTGGTCAGTGTGGGGAGCATTTTGGGTGCATTCCTGGGAAAATATTTGAAAGATGTATGGGTAGGGGCCTTACCATTGGTGGTGCATGGGTGTCAGCAGCCATGTTGCTTTAAATTTGTTTTAAAGCCTGTGGCAGTAGCAGAGCTTCTCTCAATAGTAGCTGGTGGATTGCCCCCATATTCCCCCCAGAAGGCCCCCAAATGATGCTACATCTATTTTGAGACTATGGATGGGAAATGGTGGTAGGAATTCTGCCACTGCCACGGGCTTTAAAAACAAGTAAAGAACAAAAAGGCTGTTGCTGCCCTCTCAAATCTTTTGCCCCCTGTTCAAACCACCTTGATTTCTTCCCCCACCCCATTTTAAGCCAAAAGCTAACCCTTGAGAACTTTTCAGATCAGATTTAAGTTTAAGTGCCAGCAAATCTGCTCTCTGTGGGAAGAACTGTGTGTCGGCAACAGCCCTGACCTCCTCAGCTGGACATTGTTATCTGCTCTGCTTGTAGATTTGGTCGGCATTTGGTGGGGTGGGGTGGGGTGGGGGATGATTTCCTGACAAAGGAATAAACTTATTAAATGAAAATGTGCCGCTGTGCACCTGTTTATGCTCAAGTGGCATCCTCCAATTTTCCATGAACAAATACCTCATAAAGGAATAAATTAACAATACAAGGTTATGATCTTGACAGGTCATTGCTATTGCCACAAAAGAGATGCCTTATATTATGCATGGGATCAAGATGAATATGTCCATAGAAGCCCCAGAGTTGCTCCCAACCAGCGTAAGAAAGGGCAAAGCATTCCTTGGCTTCTCATTCCTTGTTTTTCTACTGCAATGAAATGGGATGATATAAAAGATAGCTCACCACTCCATTTTATCTTACTGCCTCCTTATGTTTGGAACTTTCCCATCAAACACCTACATAATGTCACCCCTCTTGAAATCCTTCACGAAGACAGACTTTTTCTATGAACCTTTTACTCCTCATTCCCATTCTGATGCTGTTCTGTTTTTAATTTCATGTACATTTTTATATTTATGGTTTTAATTTTTTTCTGTACACTGCCTAGAAAACCTGTTAGTGAGCAATATAAAAATCCTGTCAATAAATAATAAATAAAATAAATAATCAAAACAAAGCATAGGGACCCATAACTACATTTTCTTGCATTCATTCCTTGTGTATGTTCTCTCCCTGCTATGGAAGTTAATGCTGCAAGCTTCTTGGTTTATGCTATAAAGTCCTATGTAGTATTGTCATCGTCATCATCATCATCAAAAATTCTAGACATTCCTGCATTCTCTGGTCTTTTAAAGCGCCCACAATGTTATTTTACTAAATCCTAGCCTTGTCCTCTTTTGGGGCCATCGCTAACCTCCATTCTTATCTACTTGATTCCACATCTGCTCCTTCCAGTCTCTCCTATTCCCCCACACCGGTTATCCTGCTCCACCTCATGGGACAGCAGACCTTATTCTCTGCATCAGAGGCAAAGGAACCTTTTCAGCCCCAGAGCCAAATTCCAATTTGGGAAAGTTCTTGGGGTTTGCATTGCAGCAGTGAAGTGGGCAGACCAAAGGTGAGGTGGTCAGAGCAAAAGTCAAAGTGAGTGGGGCCAAAAGTGATTTCTGACTATCTGCAATCACAAATCAGGGAAGCTTGCCACTTTGAGCATGTCTGCTCAGAAGTAAGTCCCACTGGACTCAATTGAGCTTACTCCCAAGTAACTGTATCAGTCGTAGGAATAGCATCTCAGAGCTACACTTTCAAATTCAGAAGTGTAGCCCACTGTTCAATCTGAATTACTCAGAAGTAAGTGGATACCGTCCAACAATTCAACAACAATAACCTCACTTCTTGTTGTTGTTGTTCAGTCGTTCAGTCGTGTCCGACTCTTCGTGACCCCATGGACCATAGCACGCCAGGCCTTCCTGTCCTGAATTTTAAGTCCCTCTCTCAAACGAAAACACTGATCCATTGGTGATTTTTTAGCTTTACCGAGGTTTAGGTATATCCAGGTGGGAGTACCAACATCAGCATCAATCTATAGCTGCGACCAAATGGAACAGTACAAAACTGCAGCAGAATCTCTGCTGAAGTGACAGTGAAAATCCAGATATGGCTGAAAATGTTCGAAGATTTCTGAGCAACACCAAAGCATTCCAGAAATGTGGAGCAGGGCCTGGAAGGTTAGGAACATTCTGGAAAGAAGACGGAAGGCCATGGAGCCCAGGGAGAAGCCAGAACATGCTTGCAAAGCACAGTACAAACTTGTGTTCTGCCAGGCAGGATTTCAAAGCAAAAACCTACATCAAAGAAGCTCAAAGGCGAGGGAGCATGGTGGTAAAAAGGGGGCATGCCCAGCATGAAGACCCTTGTGGGCCAGATTGGGGAGCCCATGGGCCAGAGTTCCCTATCCCTGCTGTACATAGTGCAGCAACACATAGAACAAGTTTAATACATAATGAGGAGAAATACCTATTTTCAGACATAGGGGGTCTAGTCTAAGGATGGATGAAAGTCCCTTACCTGGTCCCGCAGCTTGCTTCGTGGTGGGGGGGAGGCGCTTCGGTTCTCCCCCCGAAGTTCAGGCCGGGGGGGAGGCGCCCCGCCCGGCCGAAATTCAGGCCGGGGGGGAGGCGCCCCATCCCTCACCGCCGAAATTCAGGCTGGGGAGGAGCGCCCCGTCTCCCCGGCCGCGAAATAAAGTAAATGTAAAAAAACACAAACACACACACATGATAGGCTACGTAACGATTTACGTAGCCTATCACGGCTAGATTTCCAAAGTCAGCCGTGATAGGCTACGTAAATCGTTACGTGGCCTATCGTGTGTGTGTGTGTTTTTACATTTATTTTGTAATGGCGGCGGCGGCAGCCGGTCGGAAGACCAGCCACCGCCCCCGCCGAAACGCCGCTGAAACGCCGCCGGGACCCGCCACCGAGAGGGACATTCGCATGAGGTAAGTCCCATCCTGGGGGTGGCGGAGAATTTCACCACCAATTTCGGGGGGCCGAATGCGTTGGCATTCGGCCTCCCCGAGATTCGTGGAGAAATTCTCCGCCATCCCTAGTCTAGTCTTGCTGACTCTTATCTACCTTTTGTCTTCATTGCCACTGAACCTACAGGTACATCTCTTGCTCGTGCACATGCACACACGGGTCGAATAGCAACTTGGGATAGAACCTTTACTTTGGGAAAATGGCACGGGTGGAAAACTACTTTTAAAAAACAAAAGCTGAATTTTTAGGATGTATAGCACATTCCTTTGTATGTTTATTATGCATCTGAAAATATGAACAAGTATCAGCTTTTTCAAAAGGAAAGAGCCACATTTTCATAAGCTTTCATAGAATTTTCACCATTACCCTTAAATACATATGGCATAGCCCACCAAGTACTGCTACTGCACCACCTCCTTCATTGCACTGGGATTTATTTAATTTCATTCTTCATTTCAGAGAGCCAAGTGTCTCATCTAAGGCCCACTGAAATGAATGGAAATTACCCATCTGCAGTGCCTAGTGGATTGTGCCCATTAAAAAAAAAACAATAAATCCATCTCTCTTCTCTCCCTCTCTACCTTAGCAAACAGAAAATTTACCTAGGAATAAATTTTTCCTTTGCATCACTCTTAGCCACAATGATGTTTGTTTAAATATTATCTCATTTCCTCAGCACTTTATTATTTACCGATTTAAAAAAGGCATAATTACTTTTCTTCTGATTTTTTTCTCCAAATGACAATAGTGCAATTAAATTACTGAATTCATTTATATTTAATTGTGCTCTTGATTTTTAATGTGCCAGTGGAAGGCATTTCTTGCGGCTGCTAGTTTTCCACACAACATGAGAAAATCTAAAGCTATATTAGGGAAATATATTATATGGGCAACACTGGGCCTCATTAATGTTATTTATTGTACGGTGAAACCTCATTAGAAGGTATCCTGGATCCAAAAATGCATTACCAGGAGTGCTCATTCTCTCTCTTTTTAATTTTTCTTGTAAGAGAGAAATAGCTTTTTATTGTGTTCCTTTATCACAGACAAAATGGCTACTTCTGTTTTTTTTTTAAAGTATTGCATTAAGGTGTGTGTGGGGGAGAGACAATGAATGTACTAATAACCATAACCCTGTTACAACATGTGGTCAAAAAGGGATATTCTGTATGCTATTTGCCTTCATTTCTTGACTAACCATTAGTTCTTAACTTCTTTCACTAGAGGTAAGAACCACTATTTTTTAGTGCAGTTGTTTGCATCTTAAGCACCAATAATGTGCTTTTAGTGCATCTGAGATCAGGGATGAGTGAAACCTGAGGTGCAGAGCCACAAATAGCCCAATTTAGGAAGTAGTATTTGCTCTAATGAGAGCGATATATCCAGTCCTGCGTAAATATTGTTTGGTAAGCCATATGAAGAGCCATTATTTGTAAGGAAATGCGAACAAAAGAAGAGTCCCTGAATTGTCAGTTGTCAAGAGGGAAGTCGTTTTCAGGAGGCAAATATCCTTTGCCAAGTTTGTGTTGCAGCCATTACTTAACTTACACTGACTACTGCAAACGGCTCTTTATTTTTCAAAAAAATCAAATCCCTCTTCCCTGCCAGACCTTGATCCTTGATGCTGCTGGTACAAAACAGCTGCAAATGCTTCATTCTCCCTTTCATTTTACTTCCCACTGCAGTTGGTCACTGTCAACGGTGCTCCACAGCTGACAAACTCTTTTGCATTAGTGCTTCACAAGGCTGCCTCCTGACAGCGGTGTTACCTGGTCGCTGCATTCATTGTTTTGACTTATAGCGTCGCATCTACTTTGTGCTAACTCCACACGCAACTGCTTTGATGGTGCGTGCATGTATCAGACCTTCTGCATAAATGCTTGTGCTAAAATGCTTGGACCGTCAGGGGTCCCCACTGATCAACCAAATGCTGCTTACCATCACAACTTCCTTGCACTCAAAACTCCAGATGTGACCTCTATGGTTGCTGCTGTAACCTTTATGGGTGAAATGCTCTGTGGGTTTATAATGGGTGATTGGGAATACGAGTGCCTCTTTTACATCTGGACAAGGTTAAAAGAACCCAATGAACTTTAAAATATCAAGCAGCCTATCCTTTTTCTATATTAATCAAGTCATGGAGCCTAATCACAATGTGGCTATCTCCAGCTTTCACAGAGATGCTCTCCTTAACTCCAGCTTTCACAGAGATGCTCTCCTTAACTCAATTTAGTTCAGCCTTCATGAGCTTTCTCAGTGAGTGTTTTTAGAAAGCCCACCTGTTTCCAAGACTTTTCTCTCCAGTTCACAACATTGGTGTGCACACTGATGATGCCATGTGCATACACCTTATTGCGTTGTATCCTTGCCTACAAAGCAGCCTGCTCCGCCTGAGCAGTGACTGCACATGTACAGAAACTCATTTTACATTCTCACCTGGAGAACATCTGGAGGGAAATTATGCTTGATTTGTACACCCCTGAGCATTATGAGCCAATGAGATTTTTATTCTGACACAGGTAATTACAAACTCCAGTTGTATCTCAACTTCCCTTCTCTTGTTCTCTACCCCCGGACTCTCACCCTTTGACTGCTGTGCATCGTCACTAGCATTACCAATGAGACTGACTTATCTTGCTTTTAAAAGTATAGGCTTGGAGTCTTCTTCCATTGCAGTAGTTATTTTGAAGACTCCCAAGGGCTCCTGTTCTTTCAGTTCTGACTTACTGCATAGTGTGTCAAGATGATGGTGGGTGATAGGAAGGGGAAGGGAGGGGAGTGGCTCCGGAACCGCTGGAGCATTCTAAAGCCTCCTGTGAGGCCTTGGCAAGGCACTTTGTGGATAAAATTGATTGGATTAGGAGTGTTATTCCGTGCGCTGTGGATACAGTTAGTGAGCAAGAGGCGGTCTGTGGCAAACCAGTGTTGTGGGATCGGTTCCAGCTTCTTCCTTCTGATGAAGTGGACAAGGTGCTTTCATCTGTAAGGTCGACCCCTGCTTACTTGATACTTGCCCATCTTGGCTCATTATGGGCTGCAGAGAGAGATTGGGTGAGGGGATCAGGGCGGTCTTATCACTAAGAGTGGTCTTATCACTGCCTCCCTTGAGGAGGGAGTGATGCCAGCAGCTCTCAAGGAGGCAGTAATAAGACCACTCTTAAAGAAGCCCTCCTTGGATCCCCAAGTTCTGAACAACTTTCGCCCAGTCTCAAATCTGCCATTTTGGGGCAAGGTGATTGAGTGGGTGGTGGCGATGCAGTTGAAGGCACACTTGCAAGAAGCCAATTACCTTGATCCATTTCAGTCGGGCTTCACGTCTCCTGGGCATGGGACAGAAACGGCCTTGGTCGCCTTGGTGGATGATATGAGGAGGGCTCTGGATAGGGGCAAATGTTCCTTCCTTGTTCTCCTCGACCTCTCAGCGGCTTTTGATACCGTTGACCACAGTATCCTCCTGGACTGCCTGGAGGGGTTGGGCAGTGGAGACATCGTATTGAGGTGGTTCCAGTCCTTCCTCTCTGGCAGGTACCAGAGGGTAGCACTGGGAGAGGAGGTTTCGGACCCATGGCCACTCACTTCTGGGATGCCACAGGGTTCCATCCTCTCCCTGATGCTATTTAACATCTATGTGAAGCCACTGGGGGCTATCATCAGGAGGTTTGGGGTGCAGTGTCATCAATATGCGGATGATACACAGCTCTACCTCTCGTTCAAATCTTCACCAAGGTTGGACATAGAATCCCTGTCCAAATGTCTGGAGACGGTGAGTGGCTGGATGGGGAGGAATAAGCTGAACCCTGACAAGACCGAGGTACTTTTGGTGGGAGACAAGAGGAGGTTGGGGGATGTTGACCTGGTGTTGAATGGGGTATGGCTACCCTTGAAAGATGAGGTCCGCAGCCTGGGGGTCATTTTAGACTCCCAGCTCTCCATGGAGGCTCAGGTGTCAGCTGTGAGCGGGACAGCGCTGTACCAACTCCATCTGATATGGCGGCTGCGCCCATACCTTCCCGACCGTCTGCTCCCATAAGTAGTACATGCCCTGGTCTCCTCTCATTTAGACTACTGTAATGCACTCTACGTGGGGGTACCCTTGAAGACAGTTCGGAAGCTGCAGCTGGTACAGAATGTGGTGGCTCGCCTAATTAAAGGTATCACATCACTCCAGTGCGGAAGGGGTTGCACTGGTTACCAGTTGTTTTCCGAGCCAAATTCAAGGTGTTGGTTTTGACCTTTAAAACCCTATATGGTTCCGGCCCAGCCTATCTTAAGGAGTGCCTCCAGCAACACCAGACAGGCCACTTAACAAAATCAACCTTGGATGGCATTCTCTCTGTCCCATCAGCCAGGACAGCTAGGCTGGTGAGGTTGAGGGAGAGGGTTTTCTCTGTGGTGGCCCCCACTCTGTGGAACTCCCTCCCTAGGGAAGTCCGCCATGCCTCCTCTTTAATGAGCTTCCGCCACACATTAAAAACGTGGTTGTTCAGGCAGGCATTTGGGGTGGGTTAGGGTATTTTTAGAAATATGATGTGTTTAATGTAGAATTTTATTGTTTTAAACTGTTTCTATTATTGTACATCGCCCAGAGTGGCTGGGTGACCAGCCAGATGGGCGATTAATACAATTAATTAATTAATTAATTAATTACCCTTCCCTTTCCCCACCCTCCAGTGCCATTGTCCTTGCAGGCAAGTTAGGAGGAGGATGGTGGGGGTGCTTTGAGGCTGGGAACATGGGCATTTATTTCTTGAGCCTCTTCTTTGGACATCAGTTCATGTCTGGTTTTGGGGGGAAACAAATCTGTTTATTTCCAAGTCAGTCCAAGGAGAGCCCAGGTGAACACATTCACCAGTACAAAAAGCACACATCATAACACTAGATCCGGGGAGAGAACCTCAGGCCCAGGTCCCAAGCCAGCCCTCCAGCATCCCCCTGATGGCCACGCTCCCTTCCCTAGGCCCCACCCACTTTCCCCAAACCACCGATCATTTGGTGACTAATAGTGACTAGACCATATTGAGACTTGCATCTTATTTTGGTATTTCTCTATGCTGGAAAGGAGAGAGTAGAGAAATGTGATTATTTTATTTAAGGCATTTACAGTACCAATTAAACAAGAAAAAGTAGGGAGGAAAGTTTGCAGATCTTGAGAGTTCCACCATGTCAGTAATATTAAGCAGTGGTCCTTTTTTAAAGGATAAATGGGGCACAGTTTTATCTGGATTAAAATTAGAGGCACACTTCACTCAACTCTAAAAAAAGAAGTTGCTATTGTTTATTTCTATTTATATGCAGCTCTTTCATCTTTATAGTTCCCAAAGTGGTGTAATGAAATGAACATAATTTTAAATTAAAATAATAAAATCCATAAAAAATCCATATGAACAATAAAACAACAATCACAAAACGCAGTTGAAGACAGCTGCACCTGTCAACTAAGTATGGCATCAGAGAGCACCCATCTTCTTTCTGTTAGGATAACAACTATCACTATCACTATCATATGGACAGAGCAGAGGAAGCATCAATGCTTCCATGCGGCTTCCCTGCTCCATCTGGCATAGAGTAGTGTACGAATCCCGACATGGGTAGTTTCATTTTTCAAGACACCTCCCAACCCCTCTCCTTCCACAGTATTGTGGCCTGGCCCACAGTTAGATCATCTCTGTACTAACTGTTCAAGACATACACCAGCAGGTTTACTTGTTGAGTACTTATTGTGTGAACCTTCCTCTGCAGGAAAAGCAAGATTTCATTCTATTTCAACTTTAAAAGTAGGAAGAGAGGGAGGATTTTTTTTTAAAGGAGAATGGATCTGATTGCTTTCTCTTTCATTAAATGATGCTCACTCCTACTGTGATATCAGAAGAGTTAGAAGAGCTTCCATCTGTCACTAGCAAATCTGCCTGGCACTCCGATGCAATATATTACTTTAAAGATTTATGCTGTCTCGCACCCTTCTACTGTGCCATACATTGTTAGCGCTACTAATCTCCTAACATGGGAGATAGAGCAGACAATTTGTTGCTCAAGCATCCGTGATGATTTGTGAGAAATTAAACTAAAGGCATTTGGAAGATCACCACCACTTAAGTATTGATAATGTGGATAAACTAAAAATATTATTCATTTGCAGGGATGTTGGCTTTTCACACAATGCAGGAACAAGGGAGAAAGGAAATGGAGGCAAGAACTTAGATGTCTCCCTCCTACCCCACCCCATGAAAAGGTGTTCTGTTTATGTGCCTGAAATAGGAACATAACAAGACCTGATAATGTAGTTCAGCACCTTAAACATAACAGATAGTCTCAGAAGCCTAACAGAGAATATCTGTGATGGGTATGTGCGTGTGTGTGTCATACCACCTTTTACTTCCATTATTGTTTCAAAGTAATATCTTGGGTTTCATCCATTGCAAGACATAATATGCCCATGTATACATTCTAGGGCTGTTCATAGCCTTTACTCCTGGAGAAGCAATTCCAGTGTTTCACATGGGCCTAATCGACCTGTTCTGTGGCTGTAGATTCAGGGTGCGTCCAATTCCTGCCAGCAGCTTCCTGCCTGTTACGTTTGGCGCATGGCACATTGTTCTGGACACGGAGAATGTGCTGGAAAAAGTTGCTTTGGTTGACCGGGACGGGGAGGATTCTAGTTCTTACCAGAGGGTGTCAGCTTTGCAAATGACACTGACCTACTATAGTTCCTTCTCAGTTGTATGGACTGAGGGAACAAACCTCACTAGAGGGAAGTGTCCTTGGTTGGACTACCTTGTGCACCTGGGCCACAAGGACTGGGAGTACTGAAACTGTGGCTGAGATTTCTAGAATGATTATACCTGGATGCAACTTTATAGCCCCTATTTATATGATGTAGTATAGTGGCTAAGAGTGCGAGCAAGTGGGCTATGAAATCTCCAGTTCAAATCTCACCTCCGCCATGAATTCACTAGATAAACCATTATCACAGCCTCAGCTGCTCCCCCTTTGATATGGGTATAATAATACGGATTTACCTTACATGGATGTTGTAAGGATCACTGTGGTGAAGAATGTGACATGCTTTGAACTTTCTAAAGTGCTGTGTCAATGATGAGTTCATGTGAACTGCCCCATGCAAACACACATTGCATGTGGACCTAACCTGAAAGCCAGCCTTGAGGCAAATCACCCAACTGGTCCTGTTTGACTTTAATATTGGGGAGCCAGCCTACTTTTTCTCCTGCTTGTGGGTGTCCAAAACTGAAATTCAGCTCCAAGTTGGTGATGGTGGATTGGGCCCTTCCTAACTAAACTCCCTACAGATCCCAGGAGGCTGGAGACAGGGATCCCAACATGCAATAAAAAGCAGAAATATTGCCAAGGGTTTTCTGATAACTGCGTGTCTGGGTCCAGGATTTTCTGAAATACAGATTTGCTTCTAAGCTGGGGGAGTGGAGGCAGGGAAGTACCTAGTAGATCATACAACAGGATTTATGTGTGCTTTGTTTTGCTGGAGAAGTTAAAGCCATGAAGTAAAAATTCTCTTTGTGATGTTAAGGATTAGAACAGCCCTTTGTGATGTTTTAATCCTCAATTACTTGGCTAGTGAGGTGGTGGACTGAAATTCCATTGGCAGTATGAAGATGTAAGAGTATCTCTACAGACACTTCAGTTTTCCTTCGAATCATTTGTATCAGGAATATTATATGCTAGATCTTTTTCTAGCCAAACAGTATCTCTTCATTTAGGACAGCAGCAATGAGCTAAATCCATGTTTATTTAATATGAATGCGACTGTATTGCTTTCTCTCTTGTCCTGTAGAAAGCCGAACGACCATTGCTGATCTGGAGTTGGAGGGCATTTCAAAAGTATATTAGATTCCCAGCCTCTCTGCCTGCATTTGGTGCCCTCATACCACCCCACAGCACAACCTTCTATACCCATGAAGGTTTTACTATTAGCTGAACCCAGCTTCTGTTTAAAACTTAACTGTTCTTGAGCAGTTCAGACAGTTTGGGCTTTGGACCAGTGCCTGGAAAATCAGGTGACCCCCAAGGAAGCACAAGTTGCTCTTGCGGTAAATTGTTAGAATCCTTTATCAGTATTTTAGTTCTTCTATGAAAGATCCTAGTTTGAAAGAATGAAAGCAGTTAAAAAGAAAAGTTGTGTTGAAATCTGTTTTTACAACATTACTTTTAACAAGTAAGGGGATATGTGCTTTGAAATGGGCAAAATGTCTTGCCTGGTATGTTCTGAATATTGGTTGAAAAGTTCTGTGCAACTGAAAAGCTTGCTAGCATAGCAGGACGGTTATCTGTGACATCTTCTAAAACATATTGGTCATAATCTGAAATGTTACTTTCCCATGACCAAATACCAGTGAGGTAAAGGATGGCACTGGTGTGCTATATTTTTTTAATTCAATATGTTGGTATCTGCCAAGGAGTAAGTTGCAGGAATTATAACACCAGCTGTTGCACAGTAGTAGCACTGATATACCACCACTTCATACAGAGCTACTGGTTGCAGACATGCTCTATATAATAATTTAATATCAGAGGTATTTTATAACACGAGTAGTAACCGGTTGTGTATATTGTGCTATTCTTGAACTATGACCACATTTGGTTATTGAAACGTTCGGTCATGAACCATAGTCGTTGTAACTGCACGTTGGGTTGCATATGCATTCCCAGCAGCTATTACCAGACAGGCAGTATGTTACTGGCATTATTGTCCCTGTCTCAAGAAATACTATTAGGTAAAGCAATACCTTTACCAACCCAACTTCTACACCTTCTGTGGCTTTTACTAACAAACCCAAACAGGCGCACACACATATGATAAATTTCTTTCCATGACATTGCCTTCTCCAACTTCATTAGCCTCACTCCAAAAGTCTTCTATTCTCCTACATGATTCTGCCCTTCCCCCTGCTATTCTTTATGCCAGGAATTCTCTCCCAAAATGTATGTGAGGCTACCTTTTGTTGCCTTCAAATTCTCCTCTAAATCCATCTTTTCCATGAAGCCTTTGGTTTAACCCTTCAGTCCACATTCTCAATTGAAACAAAGCCTATCTACAGCATTGGCTTGCAGTCATTCTTTGTTCCCTTTGCCTTCCCCACATTTCCCCTCCCTCCCCCTGTTGTCTTCCTCTATAAGCTCACTGAGGCCAAGCTTGTCTTCTTGTGCTTGTGTTCTATACAGTACCATGAACACTTGAAGGTGCTAGATTACTATCACCCCTACTATATGCTAATAAAAAGTGGTGCAGTAGTTACTCCACATTTGTTACAAGTTAGACAATTCCATTTTTTTTGCTGGAGCAACCAAATGAAACTGGTTTGTTCTGAAGGCTGGCATTAAAGTGCCAGAGGAGGCCATGTTCTACTCCTCAAGGCTTGGGTCTGCACGGGTCAGCAGCCCTGTTTCTGGCAATACTGACGATCTCACCCAGGGAACCCATACCATTTCCTGGATTCTTTTGTGTCAGTATGACTTGCGTTTGATGAATTTTAAATTCCTTGCTGGGGAAAAAAATCACTTGCAGGATCTAAGGGTTTGCCAAACCGGATGCTTAAGCAATTATCAGTAATGTTATAAATCCTCTTTAACAGTCCTTGGTTTACTAAATGCAAACGCATCTGCCTAACAGTAGTTGATAGATGTTACTGAGATAAACAGAGTTGCTCAGGAGGTAAGTTCTGAAGGAATTTCTAAAGCCCCGCATTAGGCAAGGGGCATGTGGATATAAGAAATCCTTCTTGTTGACTGGGTGTTATGCTAATTGACATTATCTGCAAAAAACTGGTCATAAAAATAGTGAAGACAGAGTTTTGTTTGCATATGAGAAGATCTGGTTGTGCTCAGAAATCTGCTTGGACAGCTGAGGTAAAACCTGACATTTGACCTGACAGGCCATGGATGGTTGAGATCTAAAGCTAGAGGAAGGCAAAACACTGTGATATTTACATAACTGCTTGAGATGTAGTAGACTTGTTTAGAAATCAATATGAGGACCTTTAATACAAAGCACATCTTCATGTAAATATTTCTGGATTTCTATATCTGGCAAAGAATATTTTTTTCCAGTGGTTGTTGTGGTGGTCACTAGTATTAATTGATAACTGGATGATATCACAATTCCATAGTGAGAACTCTGGTACCATTCTGCTAGGCCACTGTTTCTCTGATGTCTGGTAGCTGACATGCGCTTTCTTCTGAACTAAAATTGGAGGCACATTTTGCTCTTATAATGGAGTAAGTGTGATTAGAGCCTACTTTTAGAGCCCACCCACTGTTTCTCTGCATGAATCGCCGCTCTGGACCTCCTGATGGTTGGAAGGAGGCCAGCCCAGATTGGTGACTGCTCATTTTGGTGCATCACTGCATCAGGAGAGAATCATTGCTCCAGTCACACTTGATGCAGAGGCAGAGTAGAATTACCATCCACTGTGGCAGCTGATTGAAAGGAGGCAAGCCCAGAGTAATGGGTGCTGAGATGCAAGTATTCTCCTTTGCAGGTGGGTAATTTGTACTCACAGGAGCCTTTGATTATGTCGTTTCTATCTTGTAGCCCACTAGTATGCCCCAACACACAGTTTAGAAATTGCTATGGTAGGCAATATTATATTATCGGTGACAGGCACATATTGTTACTGTGGTAATAATATTAGCATGATCATATTAAATCCCCATCCTTAAAGAGCTCAACTTTTGATTGTATCTAGAAAAGTGCGGGCTTTTAATACAAAGGTAAAAGTTGTTCAGTCTGCATTACTTTTTAATTTTTGTAGTTGTCTGTTATAAGCCCTATGCTCAGGCAATATCCTTGTGATGGAGAAAACACACAGAATCAAGACTTGGGTCTCCTTCACATAGAGCTTTTGTCCTGCGATTGAGAGATTGAGATTGCTCCTTCACAGAAGTTTGTGGGCTCTTTACATGATACTGTGACCCTGCTGTGACCCCCCAGGGCATCTCCTGCACTAAATGCCCTTTGTTCCATTTTTAAATAGATCGCATATATATCTTCCAAAATAACCCTCCCAAGCACTCGCCCTCCACCTGTGTTGCATGAAGATCCACTAAGGAAAGAACCTCCCATGTTCACTCAGTTTTGGAAGGAGCAATCAGCAAGAATTGTAGCTGGGGTCTAGGAAATAAAGCTAGCTGAGGAGGGTGGCTGAGCAGTGCTGGTGGTGGCTGTCTCCTTGCCAGGGCACTGGACAAGGGGATGGGACAGCTAGGAATGAGCTTGGAAGAGCTTCTTAGCTATATCTCACTGTGTTGGTTGCTGAAGGAAATGAGGAGATGGAGGCTGAGGTTGTGTGATAGACTCATAGAATAGTAAGGTTGGTAATAGTAATAGTAACCTATAAGACCATCGAGCCCAACCCCCTGCTCAATGCAGGAATCTAAGTCAGAGCATCCCTGACAGATGGCTGTCTAGCTTCATCTTGAACGCCTCCAGTGTGGGAGAGCCCACCACCTCCCTAGGTAATTGGTTCCATTGTCATATTGCTCTAACAGTCAGGACGTTTTTCCTGATGTTCACCCGGAATCTGGCTTCCTGTAACTTGAGCCCATTCTTCCGTGCCCTGCATTCTGGGATGATCGAGAAGAAATCCTGACCTTCCTCTCTGTGACAGCCTTTCAAGTACTTGAAGAGCGCTATCCTATCTCCCCTCAGTCTTCTCTTCTCAAGACTAAATGTGCCCAGTTCTTTCAGTTTCTCCTCATAGGGCTTTGTTTCCAGTCACCTGATCATCTTCGTTGCCTTCCTCTGAACCCTCTCCAGTTTGTCTGCATCCTTCTTAAAGTGTGATGCCCAGAATTGGACACAGACCATACACTTTGTGAGATTTTGGAAAATCAAGAGAGGTGAATACCAACAAAACCATCTCCCTACCAAAGGGAGGACTTCACTTATTCTGCTTCCATTACATCCACAAGACCATGTGTAGTTGTATCAGAAAGGTAACTTCCCTGAGGATTGTTGAGCAAATGCACATAACGGGTAAATTCAGGTGGAGAATGAGAACATAAGAATTACCATGCTGGATCAGAATAAATATTTATCTGCTCTAGCGTTCTGTTTCCCACACTTGCTTGCTGTTATAGCCCTGAGCCATCAGACTCAGAATCCCCAAGTGGCTCTGAGGAGGAGATGGACACACTCCCCAGCCCATGCCAAGTAGACCTGCCAGCACCAGATTCCACACCTAGCCCCACAATCCTGGAGGATGTAGCTTTGCCTATAGACTCTGAGGAATGAACTTCTGACTTTTCTGAAAAGCAAAAAAAGCCCTGCAGAGATTCTACTGGCCCAGTTCCCACAGCCCACAAACCCCACTGTCTCAAAGGAGCCAGCAGCTGCACCAAAAGACAGTGTCCCTTTAACTGACGTGTTGCAGCTCGCAGAAGGTGGTGTTTCCATCTTAATTCTCCAGGCCAGATTATAAAGTTCTGGCAGCTGCAGCAGCTGAGGCAGCTTGGTCCTCATGATCCCAGGTGCAGGATTGCTGTCCATGATCCTGAAACCCTAGCACCTAGCACCCTTGTTCCTGTCCAGGGCCCTGTCCTCACTCCATATAAAGCTTGTTTGGGCAGTCCTGGGCCTGCCTCCCATGGTCTCGTTTGGACTCTTCTTGGCAAGAAATATCACCATGGATCAGGACATAATCAGAAGTTTCTAAAAGTTTCCAACCATGGCATGTACATGGAATATAACTGCAGTCTCCTTTTTAATTATTTCTATCCAGCCATTGATACTCAGAGATACACAGTTGTTGTATGTGGTCGTTCTGTTTAGGAGTCATGGACACTATTCGCTGATTTTTAACTAATCCTACATAAGAATTCTTTTTGAGCTAGGAGCCATCATTGTATTTTCTGTTAGGAGATATTGTGGCTTGGTTCAGTCATAATGGGAAACCATGGTTTCCCACTATGAGAAGAGTCTATAGTGAGCCTCAGGCTTATGTATTCCCTCCCACTGTTCTCTTTTGTACCCAAAAGAAGAATAGTGAAAGCTTTCACCTTTAATTTGAAACTAACAACAGTTTCCTGAGATGTTCAAACTTGAGAAACCATGGTTTATTTCAACTATGGGTAGGGAGAAGAAGCCATGGTCAAAATATGGTTTCGGATTCTATCTTGTTCTCAGACTGGAGTTGAAACAAATCACATTTCTGGAGTCTGGACATCATAGAGAACTGCACTTAGTTTAAAATGAAACACAGAAGATTTCAGTCTGCTTCCAGGTGCAGAGGAGGAGGAGAGGGGACTCAGGAGCATGCAAGTCCAAGGTTCACCGCAGCTTGTTCTTGCAACAGGAAACCATGGCTTCCTATTTTGTCTGAACTGAGCCTGTAAGCTAATTATGCAGTATGTGAATGGTCTGGATGATCATGGGGATGGGTGTTCAGGTTTTGTGGCCTTAAGGCAAATGTTAGATGTTTGATTAATACAGGGATGTGTGTGTACATGCATGCCTTTTACTTTATCAGGCTGGTAAAGAATATTAATCATTCATTTAATTCAAGGTGTATTTATTGATTCTTTTCTCCTCATTTGATATTTTCTGACATTTTATAACACTCTATATCGATTTATACAAAATCTGTAGCCTGCTTTATTCACTTGTCATTTGTGGTTTTCTTCCCTAATAAATATAACAGGCCATGTATACCCAATCTGTTGAGATCTTGAGGAGCTACTCTCAAAGAAATGACAATCTGGCTCTAAGAAATATGAAATTTGGTGAGAAGCTTAGAAGTTGCAGTCTAGGTAAGACAGGCAGAAAAAGGTGACTGTCGACATACTGGAAACACAGTGAAAGGACTCCACGTTAGCAGAGGCAGCTGGATTAAGGCAGGAAAAATTGTAATTTGGATTTAACTTCCAGAATGCCACACTGTAATAAGTAGAAATAGACCAAATGAAATCAGTACAGGGAACCTATGCAGCTAAATGTTTACACAGCAGGAAAGACACCCAGTATGGTCCTTCCATTAAAGCAGTTTGCCAAGGAAAACAACAAGTTGGACATATTAATGTGACGTGCAATTACTATGTACTTTTCCATGGTTTTCCTATTCAACTTGATCCTTTCACACATTTACGCCAAAGTAAGGCCCATTATGTTTCAGTAGGACATACTCCCCCGTGAATGTGCATGAGATTGTAGCGTTTAATATCAACAGGGGCAATGAGCACGTTTTTGAGTTGCAGAAGATTGAGTTGCTCTGATCTATTCACAGGCAATGAAATGTGGGGGTGTTTTGGCAACTTTTTCAGGGGAAGCTAGCCAAAGGTACCACCATTAGGACTCCTCTTGGCAGCCATGCTATGTCATCACATAGCATTGTTCTGAGGGGACTTCTGGGCAAACCAGTGGTGGCTGCCAGATGCCAAGAGGGGCATTGCCACTGTACAGGTGGCAGTGAAAATGGATGAGCTTGAGGTAACAATTTTGGGGCATCCTTTTCCCTCATCCACTCCCACATAGAGAACTTTCATCTCAGACTTACAATTCACCATTCTGGCATAAGATTTTTTCCCCTTGGCTCCCAGAAGGCACAAGAAAGTGGAATTAATGTTAATAATAAACTGACATGTATTATACTATGTGCTTTCTGTTGCTTAGGTAAAATACAAGTATAAACACATTGTGTTTTAATGCTAGTCTTGTCTTAGACTGCATATAATATTTATACCCTAGCATAGTATTTCAGAACCTGGGAACTTTGGTTTTTGAAATCAGAAATACCTAGTTTGTAGAAAGAAATTTCTAAATATTCAGAAAAGACATTGGTGTGGTAGGATTTCTCATGCTCAGGGGTAGTGACTTTTGTGCCCTGTTCACATCCATTTTCTTTGCAGTGGTTCTTGTTCTTGCCCCTCCCTCCCTCCCCTCTTTGTTCTGCTGACAGACATTCCTCCCTTTTCCTCTCTGTCAATCTTTGCCAAAATGATGTCAATCCTTGCCAAAATATAGTCTAAAGGTGGTATCCAATTAACTCCTTCTGCTGATGGAACAGATTCTGTAAGCAGAACAGGGAGGGATGATTTCCCCTCCTCCCGGCAGCCCCCTGTGCACCCTCAAAACTTGCTCTGGACAGTTCAGGGGTTCTCCAGAGCAGATTTGGGGGGCATGGGGGCTGCAGGGTGGAGGAGAGGAGGGAAAAGGCCCATTGCACAAATTATGTCTACTCATACAAGGTTAGAGTTCACCCCACGTCTTTAAAAATTAACAAACCTTTGCAATTGGAAGATGATGCACATGGCATTTGTGCTAATCTGTGGAACTTTCATTATTTAATGTTCCATGTGCACAGCTCCCCACTTCTCCCAGCAGTTGGATATTTCGGGGACAGCTACACATTTATTGTGATGCAAAAAGAAAAAAACAAAGATCACAATCTGATATGGATGTGAGATGGAACAAGCTTCGAAGTGGAATTTGGAGAACTCCCATGAACTGAAGTTTTTCTTGTATGCACAACCTAACCCTAACATCTAGCCACTGAAAATGTTCCCATGTTGTCAGGCCAGCAACATTCACCCATGTTCCTAAGATGCATGCATGAACTAGCCCTATCCAGATCGCTCTAGTTCATTATGTAACCTTTGCTGCTCTGAGGACCTCAGAGTAGCTTTTATCTGGTTCTCAGGCCATCTCCGTTCCAGGAGGTTTACAGGGCTGGCCAGACCTGCTTATCTTTATCTGTAGAACTGTGTCATGCCTGTACTTTCAGACTATTCTCAAAGAACAACTGGTAAGCAGCTTCATTTGTGTGTGTGTGTGTGTGTGTGTGTGTGAGAGAGAGAGAGAGAGAGAGAGAGAGAGAGAGTTTGAATGATATATGAAACCTCTTTAACTGCATAGAGTTAGATTCGATTCTTAGCAAATAAGTGACAACTTCAAAAGGGGGAATTGCTGTTTCCCTTCATATGATGATTTTTAATGTGTTTCTTTGCTTCGGGCTCTTGCATTCCAAAATAATTCAAACACTCTGTGAGTAAAAAAAAAAAGGTTTTCTGATTTCCATCAATAAATGTTTTCATATTCCTGCAGTTCATACGCAATTTGCACAGCTCCATTGTTGAAAGGTGGTGGTGGTGGGGAAGAGATAATTAAATGAGAATAAATGAAGTCCAATGTGCCATAGATTTAAATAATTGCTGAAACATATGGTTCCAACCTATGTTTCCCCCCACTGTTTAGTGTGCCACTTTCAGTACGGATATATCAAGGCCATTGCACATATTACCTAGAGGCCGGCCTGGGTTTGCCACTGAGTGTACTGTACACTCAGCAGGAAGCTGCAGCCAATTGCCACCTCTTGATGAGTGTTGCTGTTTGCTGTTTAAGTGTCTAGTTCACTTGAAATCTTCAAAGTACACCTAAAAATGTAATCTAAGAACTGCTCTTCAGTAGTGACTGGCAAATTCCCCCAGGCTCGATTCAGATTGGCACAATAGTTATGAGCAAAACTGGAGAATGCTTGGGGGAAAGTTGTGTTTCCCAACAGTTCTAGATTAGCTGATAATTGCTGGTCACTTCTCCCATGAACCCTCTTACGTTGTGATTGCTATAGTGGCTGCAGCTATGTGGTGGTGGTGGTGGGAGTCTCTCTAATAGCCTCCTCTATTATGGCTGCTATGGCCACAACATGGGGTAGGGATGTCAGGTGGCCTCTTTCGCTCTTCCCGTCCTTCTCCTTCTCTCTCGCTCTAGAATTCTAGGTGCCAGGAACCCTGAAAGATATAATTTTCCCAAGGTACCTGAAATCCATACTAATCTCATGACTGGGAAAAGCTAAATTTTCCAGGACTCCTGGTGGTTGTATTCTACTGATGAAGAGGATGGGGGAGAGAGACCTTCCTCTCTACTGCCACCGTAAGCACTGCAGCAGCCACCTAAATGGGTAAGACTGGGAGGGTATTTTCTCTGGCTTGAATTAAAAACTGAGCTGGAAAAGAACTTGGGAGCTGTAATGCTAACCTCTGTATTGAAGATGAACATCAGAAGTCACTGAGAAGTCATATTCCAAGTCTAGGAAATCATTTTAGTTCTTAAGGGGGTAGATTACATCCATCTATATTTGCCATATAGCCAGGAAAGCAACAATGGGCCTATCCATGCATTAGTGACATCAAGCGTGAATAAGAGGGAGCAGAGTCACCCTGCCCCAACAAAATGCCACTCTGCTCCAGTCCTTAGCCTCTGTGCATCAGGTGAAGGTCTGAGTGGGAAGCCGTCTGTACTTGTGTAGGCTTCTCCATGTAAGAGCAGTGTGGGAGCCCTCATTGTGCAGGGCTTCCAAGAAGTGCAGGATCCCTAATACTGCAGGATTTTTAATCAGCCCCCCACCCCTGCCTTCAGATCTTTGAGGGGTAGGGCCAGGATGCTTGGTCCCCTCTGTGAGTTAGTTCTCTATGTGGAGGAATAATGCCTGAAAAGCCGGGTGGGGTGGGGTTAATATGTAGGCACAATCCAGCCAAAATTAAATACATTTTAAAGTCCTAAGCTGTGAATCTAACTGGAACTAAGTCCTATTAACAATAGCTGGACTTTCTTACGAGTAAACATTTATCAAGGTGCCATTGATTTCAGTGAAAGAGATTTAAGCATTTTTTTAAGCCATTTGGCTTCAGCTCTGTACAAAATGTTCTTTTGTTGTTGGCTTGATTAACATAAAGCCAGCCCCACACTTCAGCTCCTAGATAATCGATGGCCTTCTAGTGCTGCTCTGGGAGCAATGGGGAAATGGACAGTTTTCTTTCCCCTTTTTCTTTTTATTAACTGTATTTATAGCTCACCCTATAACACAGCCACCTCCAACCTGGCACCATCCGGATGTTTTGGACTACAGTGCCCAGCATTCCTGACCACTGTCCATGTTGACTGGTGCTGATGGGTGTTGGAGTCCAAAACCTTTGGAGACCACCAGGTTGCGGGAGGCTGCTATAATAAAGTCCTTGGGGCAGCTTGCAATGAGGAATGTACTCCATTTAAAAAATACCAAGTTACCAAGTTAGCAGATCTGGACAATAACTATTGCAGTCTGTGACTTTCTACTCTCTTTTTGTTACTTGTTTGATATGTATCTCTGTGTCTCTAAAAAAAAGAAGAAGGAAGTGTGGATTCTTCCTGTGTTCATATTGGTTTACCGCTTGCTCTCTTGATCTAAAAATAAAGTACCCCATACATGTATCAGACTATCATGTTCATTCTTGCTCTTATTATGCAACATGAGAGCTAAAGTCAAACAGTGTTCTCTGGAGAAATTTTGCTTTATAGACCCACTATGTACTATTTTAGTAACCTATTTATTTATTTATTTATTTATTTATTTATTTAGAAGTTGTGGGTAGTCATGATATGTGTGTGGTGTTTTGCAGAAACAAAGGTTCAGAAGAGCCCAAAGTATGGATGCTTTTAGTTTCACATTGGTTCATTCTGCTAGACCTCTCAACAGTATTCAGTACCATAGATCTTGGTAACCTTATGGGATGGTTGGCTGATACTGGGTTTGTGAGGAATGTTTTATGATGTTTCTGGTCCTGTTTGGCTGAATATTCCCAGAAGGTGATGCCAGGGTACTGTTGCTCAGCCTTGTGGCTGTTGGCTTATGGGTTTCCTCTGGACTCTATGACCATCTCCACACCAGGCTAAAATCCCACATTTAAAATGGGGCTTTCTGCTTCTGTTTTAAATAAAGGATCACAACAGACTCCCTTTACACATGCTTCCTTTCCCCCCTTTCCCCCTCCTTCTCCCCCTTATCTGAGTCTTCCACATGTTTCATTGATATCGCTCCTCTTCTTGCGGCTTTTCCTTTTTCACAGAGGGAACTCAAGTGGAACACAAGTGGGATAATTTGATACCTCATCATCTCCGATCTATTTAAAAATGGAATAAAGGTCATTTAGTGCAGGAGATGCCCTGGAGGTTAGCGGCATCATCTAAAGGGCCCGCAAACTTCCATGAGTGAGCAATCTCCATAGCAGGATAAAAACTCCATGTGAAGAAGCCCTATATCAGTGCCACTGTCAGAGATAGACCATGGAGTGCAGGACTGGGGGCCCTGGCCTAGGAGGGCTGCCAAATGACCCCCTGACAGGCAGCATTGCTCCTCCTCTTCCTTGATGACTCACAGAGTGCTGTG
The DNA here is from genome assembly GCF_057233095.1 of Heloderma suspectum. NCBI lineage: Eukaryota > Metazoa > Chordata > Lepidosauria > Squamata > Helodermatidae > Heloderma > Heloderma suspectum. The sequence goes on from NC_139462.1 coordinate 112,617,046, forward strand.
CCAGCTGGCTGGTCAAGGCTGCAGCCCTGTGGCACGCCATTTTAAATTAAAGCCCGCCCCCCACTTTGAGTAGCAGCAAGCTGAACCAGTCAGATACTGTCTTTGGGGGAACACGTCCAGTGAGGGCACAGGACCAGCATAAAGAGCGCCCCTCCACCGCTCCTGTGCCTTCGTTGGCTGTGTCCCCAAAGGGCAGCATCTGATTAGTGTAGCGTGCTGCTACTCAAACTTAAGAAAGAAACATGCTTTCCTTTGAAATGGTGGGGCATGTGGCTGCAGACTCAACTGGCCGGCTGCCACAGCACTTCCTTTAACCAGAAAGAGGAAGAGGAAGTGGAACTGTTGCTGCTGCTGCCGCCCCCACCCACTGCCCTCACAGGTAAAAAAAGAGGGGGGCTCACAGGAAGAGGGAGCCAAGCCAGGCCACCACCACCCAAAGTAAGAAAAGAAAAGGGGGGGGGCTGGCAGGGCAGTGGGGAGGAAAACAACTAGCATAAGGCCCCTTTAAACCTATTGGCGCCTTTGCTCTATGTCGTCCCCTATGCTTTTTCACACCTACATGAACTCATTGGGAAGGTCAGCTGAAGTTTTAGGGCAGGGGATGGTGCATACCTCTAGCTGTCTATTTAACTGATGCCAAAGAGGCTGTGGAGGTTCTGAACCATTGCATGGATGCAGTGAGGGATTTGATGAGGACTAACCAATTGAGGCTCAGTCTAGGCAAGATGGATGCTCTGTTGATCAGGAGACAAGAAGGGAACTGGGGGTGGGGGTAGTCTTGAGGCTCAACATTGCTCCTAGAGGGCCACGTAACTACTGTGTTCAGAAGCGCCTTTGCCCAGTGCTGGCTGGTGCACTAGCTGGGTCCCTTTCTCAGGAAGGTGGATTGGGCCATGGTGATCCATGCCTTCATTACCTCTCATTTACACTAGTGTAATGTATTGCGGGTACATGAGACAGGGCCTTTTCTGTGGCACCCTTGTCTGGGACACCCTTCCAAAGAAGGTCAGTTTGACTCCATCCCTACTGAGTTTTAGACAAGCAGAAAAGCCTATTTTGCTAGGCCTTTGATATATTTTAATATTGTCTTGGCCTGTTTGTTTTGTTTCTGGTTTTATTTTGTTGTGTTTGTATTGTATTATTTTAAATTGTTCATTGCTTTGAGGGCCTCGACAGGCAGGAAAGCAAGTTATAAATACTGTGAATACATACATAATGCACCTTGACTGAAATTGTGCATGTGGTGGGGAATTCACCCCCTCACCTCCCTGACTGTGCATATATTAATTCATCTTGAATATGCACCCTCCCAGGAAGAGAGCGAGAGCCACTGAAGTTATCCCAGCCATGTTGGAAAGAAAAGGGCTCAGAAAGGTGGTTACTCTTGGAGTGTCATATCACTTATGCTTTCAACTTGGAGCCAGGAAGGGGATCAGTGTAGGTGTGAGGGGGAGAGAATTCAAGTTAAATGGTCTGGGGGTACCTGATACTATGGCATTAATAAAGTGAAGTAGATGGAGATCTGATCAATACCTAGATGGGAGACTACAGGAAACCCCATGAAAGTTACTCTGAACTTTCTAAAGGAAGACTAGGATGTAAGCATTAAACATAAAGAAGCAAGCAAGCAATAGTTATAAGTATGTTGTAATTATTTTCTTGCAGTGGCTGACCCCAAACACACGTTATGTGTAGTATCTGTGGCACAGCAACTGAAATTAAATATATTAATTACCTGTACTCTATTCCTTACAGCTATATATTGCACAATCTTGATCTTCCCCATTGTTATATCCTTTTCCCCCCCATAGGAAAAAAGCAACTTACCACATGCATATTTAAAACTAGAATGTTGAAGTAACAACCCCAAACCTGGAATGAGTAAGGAATCTGAACCTTAATTCAGTTCCTCATACATCTCACAATAAGTCACGTTGGGAGCCTGTTGTAACCTCTCACAAAGTTACCAGTGCTTTCCTCCCAGCCACAACTTAGGTTTCCAAAGGAATGAGATCCTCTTACTTCTGGGAAATGGGGAGTAAAAGGAATCTTCCTTTCCACTTGGTGGCCACAGATTGCCCTCAGCTTTGCATGAGAAGCATCACTTATGCTGAGGATTTCTGCTTAAGGGGAAAAATGGAACTGCAAATGGCAGAATCTCTTTTCCCTCCCTCCCCCCCCTTTCCGCCCCCCATCCTGTCTCCTTCTTTAGGTACCCAGTGTTTAGTCTTAGAATATGGAATGATGGCACCCAGCGGTGTGTGAAACCATTCAACTGGGTGCCATCATTCCATCGTAGTATGGAATAGTAATGTGCCCATAGATAAGATTCAAACTTGGAATGCCTGGTTCTGGTTTCGGCATACTCTCCAGTGGACAGGCAGTGACACCGGAACGAATGCATTCCCTGCTGCAACTCCTAAATAAGGCAGCAACTCCTGCTGCTTCACCACTTAGGCTCCCACCACTGGCAGCGGCCTGGCCAGGTGTCCCAAGGCCAGATTGGCACTGTTGCTCTTGGGTAAAAGTGTTGGCCAGTCCACGGAATACCACTGGTGGGTGGCTTTCTCTGTTATCTCTCAATAGCCCCAGCTATTGCACTTCAGACAAAAGAGAAAGTGAGTGATGGTGGCTGCCCAGCCAGGCATTCCATAGCCACCAGCACCTGGCTAGGTCAGCCAGAAGCTGGAGCACCAGAGTAGGCAAAAGCTGCCCACAGACTGAGGCTGGGCCACTTGCGACAGGACTCAGGGCTCCCCCAAGTCTTGCCCAGCCAAGCCTCACAAGACATTGCAAAAGCTGCGCAAGACCTAATGCAGTCTCACAAAAGCAATGTCGTCTCACAACACTTCACCACAGGCTTAGTAAAGTCACATGGGGCTTGGGGCATCTTCTCTGTGGAGCCAGAAGCAAGTAACAGCTGCCAGCGGCACAGGGAGCAGTTGGCAGCGGGCCCTGTCTCTGCTTCAGGTGGCAAAATGGTTTGGGCCAGCCCTGCCAGTGGGCAATCCTCTCCAACAATGACAAGCAAGGAAACAAAGCTCCTGGGAACATGTTCCTAATGCGTTGCCCATTCATAGCAGATTAAAGGGTAGGAGTTATTTATGTTGCCCTGATGGGACTAACGCTGTTGCTCTTGGGTAAAAGTAACTGACTACAGAATATTAACTTCTGCTTCGGGCTAATTCACACTTCATGTGAACATGACACATGTTTTTCCATGTATACAGTCAGTGTATATAGTGTGAAGGGGACACTTGTGCCTGCAAACACATAGAGACATGTGGTTGGTGCCTGCTAGGGTGGTACAATTATCTGGGAACATCATTTAGGGCAGGGGTGGGGAACATGTGGCACTCCAGCTCTTGGTAAACTGCAGCTCCCATCAACCTTAGCCAGCATGGCCAGTAGGGTGGGAGTGGCAGTCCAACAACATCTGGAGGGTCACACGTTCCCTATCCCTGATTTGGGTAGTTTCAGAGCACATGAACCCTTTCTCAGAAACACCTGTTTCTCTGCCCAACATATTTGTTTAATGCACTGAGTGATTATTATAAATAACTAAAACAGCAAATGCTATTAAAGCCACTTCTTTTCTTTTCCCAATTTCATCAAGAGCAGGTCTTTGAACCATACTTGGAACCTTGTCCCCACCACTAAAATCTGAAATGACACTTTTATTACTCATAGCCCCCTGGTGTAACCCACCATCCACCTTCACCCTTTACAGTATTCACCACTGAAATAGCAGGTAGATGTACCTGCTGTGTAAACCATCCCTTACCTAAACCTGGAATCTGCAGCAGTTCACTTGCCTACATTTTAATGAGCCTATTCCTGTCAACATGGTGGTGTCATTATTTGCTCTCAAAATGTTTTTCTGTATGATGAGTAGGATATATATAAAGGAAGGGTGTGCATATTGCAGAAACCCTCCACAGTGTGCAGTACACTTCTGTGTGGTCTGCATCAGGAAGGATTGATTTAAATCAAGGCAATTTAAATCATTGTTTTAAATCACTAAGAAAAGGGGCCAATTTAAAAATGGATTTAAATTGAGTTGTCAGCATTCTAATTAATATATTTCCTGAACAACTGTGCATACTAATTGGTTGCTACTACAAATTAAATATATCTGTTTGTCAGTAAGTAGAGCCTTTATACTATGCAGGAGCATAATCTAAAACCTCTGGTCATGCAACCCATATGTCTTTTGCACTACAAAATTTAGAATACAAGGGAACAGTTGTAAAAACACGAATTTCTGTTTGGCTTCCAATATACACATGCAAGAACACTAAACAAGATCACTTGCCTGAAGAGTAAGTTCCCAAAATTTTCCATAAGCAAGGGCTATTAGTTACTTAGCACAATAATGTTTCTCCATCCCATGGAAAATAAATGGAAGGGACCATTGCTCAGTGGTCGAGCACATGCTTTGCATGCAGAAGGACACAGGTAGGGATGTACAAAAATCACTTACCTTTCGCGGATTATGCTGATGGTGGGGGGGGAGGCGCTCCGTCCCTCCCCCCAGAATCCTGGACGGGGGGGGAGGCGCTCCGTTCCTCCCCCCCAGAATCCTGGCCAGCCAGCTGTGCTCCGCAGGGGTTCTGCCGAGCCGCCGGCTGGCTCCGCCAGCAGCCGGACATCCGGCCGCTGGCTAGCAGGGACGCAAACGGCAGCGGCTGTAGCCGCCGCTGTTTGCGTCCCTGCAGTCAGCCATGATAGGCTACGTAAATGTTTACGTAGCCTATTACGGCTGACTTAAAAAACAAAAACGCGCGTATGCAAATGGCGGCGCCCATGGGCGCCGCCATTTGCGTTCCTTATTTTGGCACGTCTTAGTCTACGTAAACATTTACGTAGACTAAGATGGCGAAAATAAGGGGAATGCAAATAGCGTAGCATCTACCATGGCCGCCGCCATTTGCGTAAGCGCGTTTGTTTGTTTTTTAAGTCAGCCATGATAGGCTACGTAAACATTTACGTAGCCTATCACGGTGTTTTTTTAAAACCTAGCCGTGATAGGCTACGTAAATCTTTACGTAGCCTATGACTTCTTTTGTTTTTGTTTTTAACCTGGAAATGGCAGCGGCGGCAGCCAGTCAGAAGACCGGCCGCCGCCGCCCCGGAGCCGGAGCCGCCGCTGCCAGGAAGATCCACCCAAGGTAATCCCGTCCCGGAATGCGCTGGCATTTGGCCTCCCTGAGATCTGTGGCGGAACTTTCGTACATCCCTAGTCACAGGTACTGGAGAGCCACTGTCCGTCAGAGTTGACAGTACTGGGCTAGATGGATCAATGGTGTGATTCAGTATAAGGCAGCTTCCTATGGTCCTATCTTTCTAAGGGCGCAATCCTGTGACCTCTAGACAGTGGCTAGATGGCCATAGGATTATTTGGTTTTCGGGAATGCTCTGAGGTTGGTTCCCAAAAAACTGCCCCCCACCCCACCCCTGCTGCCTCGTAAGAGGTGTGGTTCATCCCTGGCTCCACGCTCATAATAACAGCATGGAGCGGGGGAAAGGAGGTGTTCCTGGGGGCAGGGAGGGGCAGGGATGGTGGAAACGTCATTATGACGCTTCCTATGCGCTGTCTGGCCTTCCCCCCCACCCTCCAACCCATTCTGGCTAGGCAGCCGAAATCAGCCATCTAGCCACTAATGCAGGGCAGCTGGAATGCAGAGAAGATCCCTTCCGCGCTCCGTCCACCTTGAGTCTGTCACCTCCAAGTTCGGAGGTGGTCAACAATTGGATTGCGCTCTAAATGTTTGTGTTGTTTTGTTGACAGAGTATAAATATGCATAATTTGAACAATAAGAAATACAGTACATGAAGTATTGTGTCATATTTGTGCCCCTGGTTTATTATTCTACATAGAAAACTCGGTATAATCCAAGCAAAGTTAAGCACATCTAAAACTTGTTGGTAAGCATGTGTTTCAGTCTCCCCTATTAAAATCTATGAGATGTAGAAGTTCTTAAATTTGGTTGAATTATACCCACTGTGCTTGGAAGAGGGACATGGTTATAACCTTAAGAAACTGAGTGTGGACTTTAGTGAGTTTATTTGCATTACACTCAGATATCATTTTAAACCAGGGACACTTACTATAACTGAAATTTTAAAAGATAAGGAGAATCAAATTTAAATTCAAAAAATGTTTTAATTTTTTTTAAAAATATTTTTTATCCTCTGTGGACTTAGTCTACTCTGTCAGGGTAGGGTAGGTTTTGTCCTTACCACAACAGTGTCCTCAAATGCACTGTTTTACCTTTCTCTCATAGGAATGAGGGGCCATCATTCACTGATTTGAGAAAAATCAGAGAGGTGTGTTTGGGAAAATGCCTGCGGTGGAGGATAGACCTGTTCCTAGCACTCCAGTCACGCTAGCAATCAAGCTCCTATCTAAATAGCCCCATCCTGGATTCTGTTTCTTACTTACTTTAGAATGTGACAGAATGATGGAAACTGGCTTTCATATATAGGTATAAACAGAGAGTCTTGTGGCACTTAAAGACTAACACATTTATTCTGACATAAGCTTTCGTGGACATGGTCCACTTGCATCTGGTGAAGTGGAATCTAGTCCATGAAAGCCTATGCCAGAATACATTGGTTCATCTTTAAGGTGCCACAAGACTCTTTGTTGTTTTTGCTGCAACAGACTAACATGGCTGCACTCTGGAAATTGTTATATACCTTTCTTGAATTCTGAGCAGTATATTACATATTTGTTTTGAAGAGACATATATGAAAACAAACATGTTATAAGCAGACTCTACATAGATATTTATAGATTCTGTATTTATGTAAAAAAATAGTATTCCCCTCTGTCTTTTTTAATCCAGTTTTATAGCACCATACAAAGAATTTGGGACAGGGAAAGAGTGTTGAACATATTTTGTTAGCATCACATTCTCCGTTTTGCATCTAATTAGAGCTCTTTTACTTTGCCACAAAAGCTTTTTTTCATTACCTAAGCTATTGTGAACTCCCTGGCTATTGCTCTGCACTTACTGGACCTGTCAGCATATGTTAGAATGCACTAGCACTTCTTTATAATTTGGTTCTCCCCCAAAGTGGGCTCTTCATGTCAACACCCCCCCCCCCGTGTTCTGGCATGACATTCTCTTCATGACAGCCTGCCTCTGAACTGCACTTGCTGCTGCGGTGGTTAAAAGGCTTACAAAGAGAGTCTAACAGCCAGTGGCCAATCGAGATTGTGCAAGCCACATCTGCTATGGATGAAACACGCACGAGGGAGAATAAGGACTTGGAGGAAGACTGGATAAAAGGGCTGCGACGGGAATCTAGCTGGCAGGTCAGTGATATAAAGGTGTCTGTGAATGCTTGAAAGTATGTTATTTTGTCTTAAGTGCCAGTAAACTCTAAACTTTGTAGGCTAAGTATAAATGAAATACATTAAGTTGATTTGCAGCTCAGCAGTTTATGAAAGCAGATTCACAGGGAATCAGTGATCATTATGTTTTCATTGTCTTGGAAAGAATGGCTAGGCGATTCCAAATCTGTTTAGTTCAAATTGCAGGGGGAAAATAAGAAAGGTTTTGCAAATCTGTAGACATTTCTAAATTTACACTTCCCTTAATAATGGTACTTACATTAACAAGCTGCAGGTGTGCACTGCACTATTAAAGGAAATGTGTGGGGCTTTTTTCTCTCCTTGTGCAAGTTTATTTCATTATAAAAACAGAATGCAACACCTGCCACCTAATGCCATAGTAATTTGTAACAAGGATTTTTGTTTTGTTTTAACTTCGTTTAATGATGTGACCCCTTCTTTTAATGCATGATACATGCCTGCCTTATTATGCTGAGCTAATAGCGGGTATGCATGCATTTCCTCCTGAAGTAATGAAAGGCAGTTTTCATTAGGGTGAGTATTGCAAGGCAATAGTGTTTACACACTCTGCAATACCTGTTTCAAATTTGCAGAATTAGATATTTCCATTTCATAAGCCGATAAATGAAATCCTCTGCTAAGCACCACTGAGTGGCTTTGATTGCTCTTTACATTACATCCTACACAGCATCTCTGCACTTTTTTCTGCTCTGCTGCATTTTAATTAGACAATAACAATATTGAAGAGATATGTCACACGGCAGCTTCTTCCTTCTTTTGACACTCCTCACAAGCTGTGTTTTTGGGGATGCCGTTGTTAACAAATTCTGATAAAGTGTTAATGTGATCTCTTTCTGTCATGTGAAACTGCTCAAAAGTACAGGACTAGTGATGATTAGCATGCACCACAAAATACTTTTTCTTCCTCCAGATAAGGAAATACATATTTTTAAATGTACCAGTTCTCCCTTATTTCACACTGAGTAAGAGAACCATAACTGTAATCTCTACTACTGCAGCATGACCTTGGCTATCCTGGGGGACATTCAATACTTTGGAATGATTAGAAATTCAGTGAATAGAACTTCTGTTTATATAGTGCTATGTGGGAACTACTTGGTGGATTTTAATAACTAGGATATTTGGATAATCAAAAGTTGAATAATTGAAATTTGATTTTACATTATATACAGGCATATCTTTGGGTTTTCAAGCCTACCCTGTCCTGGAGGTTAAGGGCATGTAACAATTTGATAATTATAGAGAGAATACTGATAGAATATGCTAAATTTAGAGATGATTTATATGATACTGGAGCAGTATACTTGCCGCTTGCCCCTGACACTCTGGTACCATCAAAATCCACTACTCAGCAATGGATCACCCAGGATGTAAACAAACCAGTTCTGCAGTATGCGTGGGGACCAAATATGTCATGTGTCATGTGATCCAGCAGTCCCATGTGATCACTAGATTTGGACATTACTGGAGCAGTATGGAATGACCCATGGGAAAATGGAAACCACACCACTCTGAAATTATGGCTGGGTTCAGATGACATGCTAAGCCATGGTGGGTAAATTCTGGGAGCAACCCATGAGGGGTTAGCGTGTCATGTGGGGGGCATTTTTCAGGATGGATTAATTACCCCCATTAAGCCACCCTCATAACCCATGCTCTGCAGAAGGGTTTACATGCCCCTCGGTGGCTTACTGTGTCGTCTGGTGAGCACACGTGGGTAATGGGGACCTATCACAGAGACGCACACCTAGAGCAGCTGAAAACACTCAACAGATCACCATGATCTGCTCAGCAAGAGACGGAGCGGCTGCCGGGAACCCTCTTCTGCCACAGAGGTCACTGGGATGCGAGGCTGCCAGGCCTGGAAAAATCGGGCGGGGGCGTGCGTTGAGATGGGTGAGTGAACTATGCTGTGTGGCATAGGTGCAGGGTCATGTGTTGAGAGGACAGCCCCTTCTTTTGGTAACCCTCTCTGCAGAGTGGGTACTGAACCACCATAGATTAATGTGACGTGTGAACAGGCCCTATATCAATTAATCCTTAAACCAGGTTAGACAACCTGTTGCCCTCCAGATGCTTTAGATTACAAATCGCATAATCCCTGATGTTTGGCCTGCTGGCTGGGGTTTATGGGGGTTGTAGTCTGAAGCATCTGAAGGGCACCAGGTTGCCTATCCATCCCCACCTTAAACATACACAAATGCTTGCTCAAATGGAAATCTTGCACTATTTCTAAAGTATATTTAGGTTATGGCTTTGATGTACCTCCAGTAAATTGTTCAATAATTGTTTGATAAATGGGAGTACCTCCTAAGAATACCCTTCAAGTCTACTGAGTTTGTGGCATTAATGGTAATATTGGTCTTACTCTTAGCATGAACTGGAAAGTCTTCCATTGAATCGCACCTCTTCCATGGCCTCACTAGGTAGCCATAGGAAAACAGGATATTTCATTCTGCGGTAGTATTTGATTGGCCTGCCAGCAGCCTCTTCCTGCTTCCTTTAATAGCGCTGCTGGGAGGTTAAGCCAAAGAAAGCAGATGAATTCATGTTCAAGAGGCCTCAGGTGAGTGTGCTTTCGATGGCAGGATGGGGCTTCAGAGCTCTTCCTGCTAGGTAGCAAAACAACGTTCATGCTAATAAATCTTGGACATGGAATTTTTTATGATGTGTAAAATGCTTTAGGTACATTTTCCTATGATTTACTTACCTATACAATGGCATACCTTTTCTCCATTGTGGGACTGTTTCCTTGCTGATTTGCTGTACCATCTTTTGAACTTTTCAGGCAACATTAATGCTGTACCATCATACAACATTAAAATACAATACAACAAAATTCAAAGGTATTATAACTAAAACACAGTTAACACAAAGATTTAAAGTAAAGAAGAAAAATATATAAAGGTTCATGTGCCAAAAAGAAATAATACAGGTTTTGCTTCTCATTTTGCACATAAAAAGTCAATTTCTCTTAAAAGACTGCAAATCTGATAGCCTAATTCCAGATGATGTAAAATGTGAGAATCACTTGCATAAATAGGATGAAAAATATATAGGACAAACAATCCCAAGAAATGGGAAACATCCCAATCACTGTGTTGTCAGGGCAACAGTTCCTCCTGGTGACATATTGAGGTCTGAAACTCTTTACCTTCCCAGGTCATGGTTCAGTCCATTATCTGCTTCTGGGTCACCCCAACCCTGAGCTTTTTTTTCTCTTGATTTCTGTATTGCCTCAAATTGGCTTTATTGGAGAAGGACATACATGAGTACAATCCAAAATACTAATTATGCATTCCAGGTACTTAATGATGACTGCACATGCTAGACTATATTGCAAGCATTTATTTCTTAGGTTTCAACTGTTCAATTATTATGAGATGTTACTTTTTTCACCAGCAATAATTGTGATAAATTTGAGAGAACTTTGTCACCCTGTCATCACATTGAAATTAGGGATGTGCAAATTGTTCCTTCCCGAGAAATGTCACCAGTTTGATAAAAACTCTTTTGCATTCTCTTTAAAATTTCTGAGATGTTTCATCTGTGGAGGAACCCTCAAATGTCACTGTAGGTGAAATTTCAGTGTTGATTCATGTTGTGACCAAAAAGGAAAAGAATTCAGCTGGAATTGTGTGCACAACTCGGCTGTTTAAATTCCATTGACTTCAGTGGGATTTAAGACATGTGATTGTGTGCAGGATTGCAGCCCTAATAGGTCAAAAATGAAATCAGTTGGCTCCCAGTTCTCTGGCTACTTTTATATTATGTCATCTGGTAGAATTAAAAATATGCCTGTTTATATATGTGAAATTTTCCAGTTGTACAACAATATTATTTCAATATAGAAGTTACAGAAACCATTCAGCTGAAGTAATTTGTAAATGCACTTGTTAATTCTTGCTCTATGGTCTGTGTAATCTTTCCTAAAGCTTATAAAATTTCTGTTCTTAAATTAATAAGCATTTGGTCTAAAGAAATTCTTCTCTCATGTGCAGCATGATTTTAAAAAATTAAACCAAGAAAAAACTTTAAGCTGCTAAAGTTTGTATTTGAGATGAGTTTTTTTTCTTTCCCTCAAGAAAATGAATTCCACTTTCATTTTAAAGGAATGAAAGCAACGAGTGGAGAAATTTTATGCACAATCCAGTCTACGTTAAGCACATTTAAGTAGAATTGAATTTGGTTTAAGAAAGTTGAAAACATGCTTAGCTCTCTATTGAAATTAATGGGACTTAGGAGTGCTGAACAGCAGGATCCTATACATGTCTACTCAGAAGTAAGTCTCATTGAGTTCAGTGGGTTTACTCTCAGGTAAGTGGGTATAGGATAGGATAGTCTACCTCTGGATGGATCATGCCTATTCACATTTATTTCATTAGCATTATCAATGTAAATAACTACCTGGAAGTTTAACAGGTTGTTTCACAGCTGGTAATTCATTACATAATATGTGGATTCCTAGACCTTTTTTTTTTTTTTTACTTTACTTGGAGTTCCATTTCCTCAAAAGTATGCTAACTGTATGTATGCCAAAATCATTCAAAATTGTGATTTTTATTAGTTGAGCAGCAATCTTTGGAAGATGCTGAATGGCATGGCTATTCATGATGCCTTTGAAATAATGAAACTACTGGGATTTATTTAAGCAAAGACTGGACATGTTTTGTTTTTTTACTGCCTTTGCATGAGCAGTCATACATGTGCCTTTTCACTCTGTGCTACTCCATGGGCAGAATCCAGTGGAGCGCTTATGCCCCCACCAATTCCTTTCCGCCCCGCTGATTACCTTCCACAAGCAATGGGTACCGCCAATTCCTTTGCGTAAGCAGAACCCACTGGTTACTCAATGGAGATTTTGCGCTTCCTGGAGGAAGCCCTGAAATGAGAGGAAATGCTAGTTTCTCGAAGAACACAGGTTGGCAGAGTTTACTTCTGTGAGCTCTGCTGACCTGCCTCCTTCCAAAAATGAGTGTTTCTGCTTGTTTCGGGTTGCCTCACAAGTGTTAAATCTCAGTTGTGCAAGCAGTAGGGGCTGCTTGCGCAATGGAATTGAAGGGGCATATATTCCCTTCTCAGCTGAGCAATAAGAGAGCAATATATTAGAAGGCCATGGTCTCAACTGATTGCTAAGAATTGGGGATGTACTAGGGAATCACAGTGTTATACCTACCATTATAAACTCCAAAGCTTAGTGGCTCCTAAGCTAGGCATTTCCCTGAAGTTCAAACTGTTGGTGGCATCAGCAGATCTGGGTCTCTCGTAGTCACATATAAAGTGAGGGAGGGACTGATATTTAGAGCAAGAGGGTCACTTGAGTGTGAATAGTAAGTAGGGATGTGGAAAAAATGGTTGGCATTTTGGTTCACAGGAACTGACCTAATCCACACTTCCTGAACTTTTGCAGTTCTCTGATCAAAAACTGCACAAAAATGCATATATTGGGAGAAATGCATTCAAAAATTTATGCCTTTGGTATGCATCTCAGCTAATATGTGCATTTTTGTATGCATTTCTGCTAATGCATACATTGAGGATAATGCATACAAAGCTTCATATATTGGGAGGAATGTGTGGAAAAATGTGTAAACGGAAGGGATACGTACAAAAATGCATATTGATTTTCATGCAGACTCTTGGCCAAAATATTTACAAACAATGCGCAAATGGGATGGAACAAACATATGCTTCAGAATGTCCAAAAGTTGTAGAAACTGCAACAGACAGATTTGTCCTCCCCTAATGCTTAGCCCTGAGTGCAACCATAGTGGAAATAGGCTATAGGAAGGGGGTAAATGGTTGGGGGAGGGGGGATTCAGCTCCCTCACCCAAACACCTCTTTTGAACTAAATTTGGACCCTGTACCATGTTTTATACAGGTCTGGGGTAGACCTGAGTTTAAACAAATGGGGCAGCTGCTGATACATGTAGTCTGAGCCTGAATATACATATTAATAAACAATATGGTTACAGTTAGATTGATTTTTAAATGTATTATTAATCTTGATTGTAATCTAGGACAGACCTAATTCTTTGGATCCTCATAGCCCATAGTACTTGCAGTGAGCCCAGTGATGGATTTTCTTTACTGTGCTTCACCCATTCAACTACTATCCTATGAAGCAAACTGCTGTTATATGCGCATAATACAGATAGAATATAAGCCTGATTGTGACCTACCCAAGGCCAGCCAGTGAGTTCATGGCTGACCTTGAGATTTGAACTCTGGGGTCCCAGGTACAAGAGGGTCAACTCTGCAATTGCTGTCTGCCTACTCTGCAGATAAAGGGTGTGGCAGCTTTGACAAAAGAGGGTCTGTGTGTGTTGGAAGGATAGACGTCTCCAGTGTATGGGAACACACTAGGTGAATATCGTTGCATTTATAGAGGGGACTACTAACGATTGTATGATCTTAAGAAAGTAGCAAAAATGTAAAGATAATGAGTTAGAGCCAGACTAGCCTGGTTGAATTTAGTTCCCATTGAAACCAATAAGACTTTAGTCATGAATTACTTTTCCCATTGATTTCATTGGCAGCTACATTCAACTAACTTAGTCTGGATCCAACCCAATATATATTATAATCCTCCTTGGCCTACAGCAATCTTGTTAGACTTGCCATCTATTCCCTATCGAAGGTACTCTTTTACAATATCCTCCCCACCCCACCTCATTACATGGTTCATTGGCGTAATGTGGTTGCAGTTTCTGTAATCTTGGATGTCCAACTTGTTCTTTAAAAGTGGGAATATAGAAATAAATTCTCAGCGTGCCTCGCATCTTCTCCTTCATTAGGACTGGGTTCATGAGCAACACTAGGTAATGTCCCCTTTACCTTGTCTCTTTGAAGATTATTTCCCATCTAGCATTCTGCTTCAACCAGTGAAAGAATCAGAGCTCCATCATTTAAACAAACAAACAAACAAACCCAAATGATGGGCTTCCTCTCTCTTGAAGAGAATGCTTTGATTAGCCCAAGCCATACCAAAATGGAAGTAACTGCAGTATTACTTATATCAGTATTTTTGTATGTCTCTCAATGCCTTCATTCCCTTTTGCAGTTTCCATTAATTAGGAGCTGTAACTGTGTAATGAAACTGAAAGAACAATATGGCATCAAATGCTCCCTGGTCAGAGTTAAACGATTTACTGCTATAGGATGTGTCACAGATTTCTTCATTTTAATATGATGAGGAGGCATTTGATAATAGGAGGTGTAGATAGTTCAGTATTGTAAAGTGGCAGGGAACATAATCTAGGATGAACATATTTTCTTTTGTAAGCACACAAAGTTTTTTGGGAGAGGTTTTTTCCTTTCTGTTTTAAAGCAGTGGTATAGCCAGGGACAGACCATAGGGCACAGGTCCAGAGCTCTGGGGTCTGGAGGGCCCCAAACGACCCCCTGAATTCCTGATAGCCTGACCTGGTGTTAGTGAAAGAAAACCTTGCAGGCAACAGAAGGAGAAGCAGCTGATTTTGCTTCTGGGAACTTAAGTAATTTAATACCTTGTGAAATGCACAATTCCTGCTCTGTGCTTTCAAGTTTATTCATAACCAGTTGTAGCACTTGTGATCTAAATATCTTCATTCTTTTGAAAGGACAAGGTCAGTTAATCTCAATGTATTGCCAGTTGCAGAAGTGTTTGTGCAGTTTCTATTATGGTATTGATTTATATGGTGAACTTTTAGTTTTAAGTAGTAATTAAATCAGGGTGTTTTATTTTGAAATGCCTTGCACTAGGACTTGGGTATA
Organism: Heloderma suspectum; assembly: GCF_057233095.1. Lineage (NCBI taxonomy): Eukaryota > Metazoa > Chordata > Lepidosauria > Squamata > Helodermatidae > Heloderma > Heloderma suspectum. The sequence continues at coordinate 112,632,186 of NC_139462.1, forward strand.
AAACATCATTGAATATACCCTAACATATATACACAATTATCCCAGTTCTCATAGTGTTTCATTTTAGTGCAAGTTCCTTTCATTCCATTCCCATTGTGTTCAAATGTGAAAGTGATCGTAACTGTCTGCCTTGGGAATGCCCAGGATTGTGTTGGCAGTGTCAGCAAATAAGGGGTACTTTTATGACTACCCACAGTTCTGAAATTCAGGTAGATAAAGAAAGAAAAAGGTAGGATATTAAAATTATCTTTAAAGCCCCCTCCCCTCCCGCCCGTGTAAGGTTTGGACACTTTTAAGTAATTGCTACCAGCCAGCAGCACAGGAATCCGTGCATTTGGCAGGGGGCAGTTTGCACAAGGACTGTGTTTGGGCTGTAGGTGCCCGTGCATGTCTCCCATGCAACATCCCCTTTTGATGTTTCAAAGAGATGCTGCCAGTGGTCTGCACAAGTGGCTGCATGTTTGTTGATAGTGCACCTTCATAATGTTCAAGCCTACTCTCTTAAGTAGTATTTTGGAGTGCTGAGACACAGGTTGCTAATTTTCTGTAACTTTGCTCTTTGATAATTCCTCCTGTTAAGTTACCTTTCTAGCTTGATAAATTGCACTCTTGCTAACAGCATTTACTGTAGTCATGTACTAGCAAGAACTGCTGTGCATAGAGCTGTTTAAGTAGAAGTTCTCTGTTAGAATATGGTTGAAAGTTAAGGTCACTCAGGACCAATTTCATTTTAATTGCTCACTCATGCTCCCTCTTTCTCATCTACGGATATCATTTTGACTCATTCTGCTTCCACAGAACTGTGTTCTAAAGAAAATAAGAGGCAGACATATGTCCAGAAGCATGAAACTCTTATTCATCCCCCACTTCCTACTAAAATGTGATACATGGAGCTATTTGACCTCACCCATGGAGATCCACTTGCACTTGCACTTCCTCTTTCTCTGCTTCTTTGTAACTTTTGAAGCAGCACTCACTGCTCCTATCTTGTCCTGCTCTAACACCTTCCAGTTTCATCCAAGAATTCTGTAGTGAGCAGGAATCAATATAGGGCTTTTCACAAAAAGTCTTCAACAGACTTTTTCCCTGTCACTTCCAGTGGTAGTTAGATACAAGAATGCTGTAGGTAAGATGAAGCACCGTACTGTAGTGCAGGGATTTTAGTTCAACAATCTAAATAAGTTGTAAATCTGATTTACAACTTAGCCAGCTGAAGAGGACCAGAGTTTTAACTATGAATCGGATTTTGAACTCTAGAGCTTTCAGACACATGACAAATGGGCAAAACAGAGAACCATGTAGTTTTCTCAAAATGGTGCATATTGTTTGTACATGGTTTCCTACCGCTGTGGAGAAGAAATGTCTTATGTGGAGTTGTCCTTTAAAAAGGAAGTCAAGAAGGAGCCAAGAAATTACAATCACATTAACCTAACTTCTGTCCCAGATAAAGCATTATTAAAGCTATAGTGATTAAACATATAGAAGAAGAAATCTTGCTGAGGGAAAACCCCCAGCATGGTTCTGCAAAGATATGCTTTGTCTCACTAACATTTTAGAGTTCTTGGGGAGAGATCCAGTAGTCAATGTGGGTACTTGGACTTAAAAAAAAACACAGCTCTTGACAAAGTCTCTCACCAAAGACTCCTGTGGAAACTTAGCAGTCATGGAGAAGATGACTGATCTCTTAAAGATCCAAAATGGGTTAAAGAACAGGAAATGGAGGGTAGGAGTCAATGGATAGTTCTCACAACACTGAGGCCAAGGATTTGTATTGCATTTGGTGTGGTTTAATTTATTCATAAATGACCTGGAGTTGGGGTGAGCAGTATATGAAGTGCTCAGACACTTTGAAGTGCTGTAGAAATAGCAAGTGAGGTTCAATATAAGAAAGGGTAAAGTGATGCACACTGGGGCCAAACATGCTGGCCAAACCGGCAGTGAGGAACCAGGAGACAGCTCTGATCTAGGTCTAGGGTGGTCAGATGACAGGGGTCCTGCACCTCCTGTCAAAAGAGGACAGGGCTCCTGCACCCTTAATGGCTTGCATGGTATGCTACACCTGTCGAAATTCCCTCTTCTACACAACTAATAAAGGTGCAGGAACCCCCATGCTGCTTTGCATCTGGCCATCATAACTAGGTCTAATCCATCAAGGCTGCTCTTACACTTGTCAATTATCTTTAGTAATAGCTCTCAGCTCTCATTTACTTTGGACGACTGCACCTTTAGTCACTTAAGGTGAGGCTCATGAAGGGTGACAATTTAAAAACTTGTATCTGAGTTATTCGTGAAGTAACAAGTTGAGTTACAACTGGACAGGTATTTTTGTTTTTCTCCCATGCCTCTTTGTTTAGTTCATGCAAGCAGCAAAATTCATAAACTTGTATCCTGGTTTTTTAAACATATGCTTTTTTGTTTTTTTCATGGAGGACACCTTTGTCTCTGACCATGGTGGCAACTAGTATCAGTGGGCTGCAGAATAACCAGCATATGATAATAGAATTGAAATATCTAATTTGGAATTCATCAATAAGCCGTTAGGTTACTATTCCCCAAAAGATCTCCTGAACCTGTGAATAGGAGATGTGCAAGCAATGGATTGTGCCCTTGTTCTTTATAAAATTCACGAACTAGCCATTGTAGATTTGTTTGATCAATTCAACTGGAGGATAAGAAAGTCTTTGGAAACTGGATCTCTCAGCAGGATTCATTATTGTCAACCATGGTATCCTTCTTCATTGCTTGGTTGGGATGGGGCTAGGGCACCACTTTATAGTGGTTCCAATCCTTTCTGGAAGGTAGGCCTCAGGAGGTGGTGCTTGGGGACCTCTGCCCAATGCTTTCACCTTTGTTGTCTGGTGGGTTTCTCTCTTGTCTGTCATGCTGTTTAACATCTACATGAAACTGCCAATGGAGTTTTGGAGTTGTCATCAGTTTGTTGATGACTAGCAGCTCTATCTCTCTATCCAACTCAGTCCAGGGAGGCTGTGGAGGTTCTGAACCACTGCCTGAAATCAGTAATGGATTGGTTGTGGGCTAACACGAAAAAATAATCCAGACAAAACAGACATGCTCTCTTGGTCAAGAGATCCATTGATAAGGATTCAGCCTTTTTTTTACAGGGCAACATACCACATGAAAAATCAGATTCACAAGTTGCGAATGCTCTTGGATTTGGTGCTGCTTTTGGATGATACGGTAGTAGCTGTGCCCAGGAGTGCCTTTGCCCTGCTTGGGTTAATAGATCAACTGTACCCCTTCCTGGAGAAGGTATACAAAATGTATTCTACATTGAGATTGGATTATTGTGATATAGTCTATGTGGGGTTGTCTTTGAAGAGTGTTTGGAAACTTCAACTGGTTCAAAATGCAATAGAAATTATCTGTTTGGAGCATGTGATCACTTTTTAATGTCAGCAACAGTAAATTCCAGTGAGTTCTGGGTGCAATTCAAAGTACCAGTTATCACCTTTTAAAGTCCTTAACAGTTTAGAACCAGGATAAGGACTTTCTCTTCACTACAACTGATATGAACTGGTTTATCCATTACAGTCACAATGACCTGCTTTGCACAATTTCCCCCCCCCCATGGCTTAAATTAGCCACTGTGGGTTGCGGTGTGTGCTGGCCACCATTGTGAATATTCAAGCTGTGGTGGGCAGTCGCCACAGCTTATCATGACATGCGAACTCAGGCTGGGTGGCTTGTTGCTGCGGGTGACAAGCCACCCAGAACCCATGGGCTACAATAGGGTTCTGGGGCAGCTTGTTAACCAATGCAACAAGCCACCCTGTCTGGGTTCACACATCACGATAAGCTGCAGCGCCCGCCCACTGCAGCTTGAATACTCACAATGGTGGCCAGCATGTCCTGCAACCCACCTGCCTTCTGCGTGTCTTACCACTATCAGAAATAATGTTGGTGGGAACAAGGAAAAGGGCATTATTAGTTGTAGTGCCCGGTACTAGAAGATTCACCTTGGCTTGTCTTTGTTAATATTCTGCCACCATCTGAAGACTTTTTTCAACTACGATTTTTGTTTTGGCTCCCTCCAGAAATTGTGTGGAATTTTTTAATGATTTTCTGCTGTGTTGACTTGCTTTTTTGTTTTTAATATTGTTTTATTGTTTTCAAATTATGATATATTTTTTTTATTTATTTTGCTATGGTAGCTCCCTTAAGTGTCTTGGCAGAAAGATGGAAAGGTGGGATAAAAAATTTAGGCTGTTTTACTGTAATTGTCTCCCAAGCTTACCCATAATACATTAAGGACTGTAATCAGTGAGTCAGTCACCTTTCCCCCTCAATTGTTGTATTGTTATCTAGTGTTCTTCCTTTTTGTGGCATTTTATGTATTTTTAACTTTATTTCAAAATAAAATTTCATGTAAATAAGCAAAACTACAATTATAAAATGCCTCACCAGCCCATCTACATCAATATGCTGAGGAGGCCTCCTAAAAAAAGCAAGATCTTCACTCCATGGTGAAAGCTGCTGTAAAGAGAGGAGGCCAGGCAAGCATCGCTTGAGGGTGTGTTCCAGAATGAGGGTGCTTCAAGACAAAAGCTCCTTTTCCTCAGTTCCCAGATATAACCCGGAGACACTGATAGCAGAGCTTCTCAAGTTGATATCAGAGGGTGGGCAGAAATATATGCCCACTCTCTTTTTTAAAGTGATTTGTACTTGTAATCAAAAACGCACAGTCAGTCAAATAGCTTTGATGAGTTCCTTCATGTATCTAGGGAACTCTCATTATTTTTTAAAAAGCTGACAGAAGAACCTTAAAGTCTTTCACTCTAGTTTAAACCTAGGGCTGCAGGTAGATGGTCATTTTGAGGAGAGTTGAAAAGCAGTGTGATAAAGGCATTCTTACAAAGGATACATGCACCAGTTTCTTTGTTCCTGCTGTCAGTTCCAGTCAGATGAGTTCGGAAGTTTCTAAACAATGCAACAGCCTTCCAATCTTTTTTATCTGTAGTGATGGAGGGATGAGTACAAAAATGCATACACAGTCATGGCCAGGCTACGTCATATCACATCAAACACTCTGGAAAGAGCCATCATCTGTCTCCATCCTCAGACTTGTTGTGATCCCAAACTCCACAACACAGACAATACAGTACTTCAGACCTTTACAGTACAATCCTATGCATGTCTATGCAAAATTTTGTCCCACTGAGTTCAGTAGAACTTACTCCTAGGTACATGGATATAGGATTGCAACCTTAGTATTTTTGTTTATATAAACATTCATATCCTGCCGTATAACTCCGAAAGGCTTTCAAATTCTCACAGTAAAATCACATTTAAAGACAAGTATCATGAATAGAAACAATATTGTTTCCACAAGGTCCCAGGACCATTCAGCAGAGCGTTCTGCATGAGCCATTTGCCCCAGTGCTGCTTCGAAGGGAAGATCTTTGCGACAGATGATGCAGTTGCCGCCGTGCAACCCAATCATGGTTTTCATGGAGAAATCTGGGTTTTCTCAGAGTCCATTTGCTGTGAAGTTTTCACTGGCTTCAGGTTCACTGCAGGGGGCTGAGCTGTCTGTCCCTTCCTCCACTTGAAATTGCAGCATCGTTAGTGATGGTCACTATGTGACGCCTTTTCGCCCCTCCTCGTTCCTCCTCCTTCGCAGCTCCGCAGTTATAGAGGTATGAAGAAGCGGGTTGGTGGAAGCCATGCTGATTGGTGGAAGGAAAAGTAGCCTTGGACAGGGGAGAGGGAAGAGCAGAGGGGTAAACATGTCTACTGGGAAGTAACTCATTGTCTTCAGTTCCGTGTCGCTGCCCTGTCACTTTTAAGTATAGAGCTTGAGAGTGGAGACATTCAGCTACAACGGAACACAGCTGAGAAATGCTGGATGCCTATGGATTCGAAGCTGCGCACTTGAGAAAGAGTGGGTGCCAGGGCGGATGATTTTCATAAACATTGGGCAGGTAAGTGACTACGTGCTACTTGCTCTCTCCTCCTCCCCAGCTCCGCACTCTCTGCTCTCAGCGCTGGCTCAGTCTCTGGATGCAGCGGCTGCCTGCTTGCCTGCCCACCTCAGAAATGTGTACGCAGGGTTTGTTTTGAACATCTACTCACAAGCAAGTCCTATGTGCTAGTTGCACACTCTCCTCCCTAGCTCTGTGCTCTCTGCTCTTCCCGGCTTGGGAAATCTGCTTTAAGCCTCCCATCTACTGCCCCAGTTGTTAATTCACAGCGCTAATAAAGCACAGCTCCTACTGAGCAAACAATAAAATCAGTGCCATGTAGATGCAGCCCTGCTCTCGCCCTTGCCCAGTTGTGACATCCTGTGGTGCTGCCCATTGGTCAAAGCAGCAGCTCCTGTTGAGAACCTCTGAGGCAGCCTTCCCCAACCTGGAGCCTTCCAGTTGCTTCATTCAAAAACTCCCAGCATTCCTGATCATTGGCCATGCTACCTGGGGCTGGTGGCAGGTGAAGTCCAAAACATCTGTAGGGCATTACATTGGGGAAGGCTGCTCTCAGGCAAGGGTTTGTGGCTGAGCCTGGAACATGCTGAGCAATTAGCCATTGTAGATTTGGGGAACAGCTCTTTTTCAAAATCAGCTGGTGCTTGTACTTTTGCAAAACAATGTATTCACTGCTCTCTAAAGACAAGCAAATTGAGTTGCCTATTTGCTGCAGATACTTTGTTACTAAATTGTGTGTGTGTGTTTTTTATCATATAGGCACATTCATGGAGCATGTGTGTATGTATACACACACACACACACACACACACACACTTTGTCTCTTAATAGTTTGATTTAGAAATGGCGATAAAATAAATATATGTTACCTTTTTATTTGAGATGCTTCTTCACTTTCCATATATTATATACTTGTTTTTCTTAGTGCATTAAAATAATATTTGGGGGAAAATTGATTTTTAAACTTAATAGCATGGATTATAGAAGCTGATAAATCTGAAATTAATAGCTAAGAAAGCAGTCATTTTAGATGGGATAATTTAGAATTTTATCATTTATTAATCATAAAAAGTAAACCTGCTCTACTGCTAATTTTAGTTTTATCAAGAAGATGAATTGTTCAGGCTAATGAATGTATAGATATTCAATGCCAAAGGCATTCGTGGGAATCTGTTAATCATTTAACTGTGTCAAGGCATATGCCTTGTCTCCATAAACCAATTAAAACGCAAAACTTCCTCCACTAAAATGTGTGCTGGTCTTTCTTGCCTAATGCAAATTAAAACAGCATTTGTTTCAGAATGCGCTTCAATGTAGTGTTACTGTCTTCAGGTAAACAATTAAAATGTGTTGTGGGGGGCACTAATAGTTTTATTGTGGCAAACCAAGTTTCACAATATATGTGAGCTTTGGAGTTACACAGAATTCTTCTTCCTGCTGATCAAAAGTTAATCTTTGTCTTTGTTTTGGTCATTCAGCATGCTATGCATATTTCCTCAGAAGAGAGTCCCATTGAGTTCAAAGGGATTTATCCCACAGTACTTCTGTTTATGATTTCAGCTTTAAAATGGTAACGGAAGAAGCCCTTTCTTGGCTAATTGTATTGTACCTGTGTCTTCTGCTAAACATCTCAGATTAAACTCGGAGGCATGCTGACTGTTTTTGAACAAGGAGTTCATGACAAAAAAGCATTAAAATAGGAGTGGGAAGCATGTTCCCCCTCCCAGTTTTGCAGCCCCTGCTGCCCCTACTGCTGAATTTGCTGCAGCAGTGGCAGGCTGGCAGCAAAAAAAGAAGACAGTGGTTTTCAAGAAAACAAGATCCATTCTGTTATGCACCTTGTTTTCATGCAAAAGGGGGGGGGGATTGCTGCCATAGCAGCAAATTCAGTGACAGCAGCAATTTCAGCAGCATCAGGGCTGAAAGTAGCCCCCACTGGATTCCGGAGCGGGGGGGGGAATCAGCCCCCTGATCCCCAGAGGTTGCCCATCCCTGTTCTAAAAAATTCTGTTAAGCATTTTCTGGTTAAAAATATATATGAAAGTGTTTCCCAATCTGTAAGTTGTCTGTAGGTGGTAGCACAGTAAGAAAATACTTAAAAACAAAAGGAAATGTAATGGTTACCATTGTGAAGGAAACAGCTTGGGAAAAGTGTTTTCAAGGTAGTCTGGGGCAATGCAGTTGCAAATCACATTTGCAACATCATTTATTTTAAAAGAATTTCACATCTGCTTTTCACCTACAGATTTTCTTAGGGAAGAACATTCAGTCTTATCAGATTTAGATGTTTGGAGTTTGGAGCCCTGTGAGACTCAGCCTCATGTTAGGTCAAGAGTTTTGTCCAAGAGTGTTCTTGAGTGTACAAAACAACCAGAAGGAACAGGAGCATGGCTTGTAACACATTACAGTCCCACTGCTGGCTTGAACAATCGTTCTTCTCTAAGAGGAAAAACACCAAAGCTTTAGGCTTTTTTTCCAGGGACTTAAAGAAAAATAATACTTTTAGGACATATTGCCCTAGATTTAACTCACTTCTGGGAATAAGGAAGAAAATGGATCTTCTTTAAGGCTAAAAGAATGCTGCTGATGTAGAGAGGAGGGAACCGGGTCCTTAAGAGCAATGAACTTGGTTCTAAATGGAGTGTGGAAATGTACGTCATGGTATACTTCTAAATATGGGACTCCGGTTGTAGAAAGAAATCTTGAATAGAGGGAATGGTATGCAATTGTGCTTGGGCAGGGAATCTCAAATTTTGCTCAAAGAAAAGCTTTGTCAGAAAAGAGTGAACTTCTTTGCACATGCTGCCCAAAGGGTAGTCAACTTAAAAGTCATTGTTTTTAATCTGAATTAAGAATAAAAGGGAGCAAAGTTAAGAATTGGGATTCAGTTACTGAGGGCATTTTGTGGTCTTTTCTGCTTCTGCATTTATATTTTTCTCAGGGGTGGTTTTATCATAGATGGCAAGCCGAAAAACACTGCCGATAAAAATCTGGAGATGCATATTTGTCTTTTCAGTGAAATCAGCAGATACATTTCACACCTCTGGCAGGTAGTACCACCTGTTGGAGGGTTTAGATATGGAACTTACTAAAGGCATTCTGCTACTAGGCCTGATCTTAAAGTTCTCACAGGAGAACTTTGGGCTTAAATTTGAGGATGGGCCGCCCTGGCCATTTCTCCAAGCTTTTCAGAGAGCACACATTTCAGCACCAGGAAGGGTGCCATTCAAACACTATTTTTTTCCATACAATCTCCAGGAACAAAGCTAGGCCTGGGGCATTATGTGGGGGAAAAAATGGTAGCCGGGCTGCCAAAGGAAGAGCTTTGTGGTTATTGCCACCTGAGGCAATGGTGGTAAAAAAAGAAGGCAATTTCCACTCCTGCTGAAGGTGAAATATCCCCCTGGAAAACTCAGAGAAATGGTCCCCCCAAACTGCTCGCAAACAGAACTACAAAATTTAGGGTTTGGCCCTACCTTGGGCCTAACCGTACCTCATTGGCAACTAGTGTTCAATAGAAATCATATTTTTTATTTGAATGATGAATGATGGGTTAGCAACATTGTCTCCATGCACTGACTCACTCCTCTGGCAGCCAAGCAAAGGCTCTTTAACAGAGTTTTTGAGAGACTCCTTTCCTTATTTTGCACCCAAACTGCTGCTGGCCCCTACGTGTGTGCAAACTGGAGTAAACAGCTGGCCAAATTAGATGTGATGTTAAACAGGTCATCTCTCCCAGAATTTTTCTTTTATAGTAGTAGCTTCTGAGGAGGGCAATCTGCATTCGGACCATCCCACTGAGGAAAGGGGTTTAAGTGTAACCCTTTCCTCTGTGCCCTGAGGTGAGTTAATAAGGGGATTTCTGCTCTTCACACTGCACCCAAGGGACAAACTACACGTTGTGTTAAAGATATCGCATACAGCTGCTGCTCTATTCTTAAATTACTCACAAATAAATTCAGGGGGCCTCAGTCTTGATCAGGGCCACTGTGTATGAGGAGGAGAAATGTAAGCATCCCCTGCACCCCCGCACAGAGGATTTTTAAAAAGAAGACACCCACTGATACTAATTGCACCCCCACTACCTTTTTTTAAACCCGTGTGCGGGGAAAGGGAACTTCAGGAGGGGAGCAGGTCCACCTCCTGTGCAGTGGTCCTGATCCAGATCAGGAGTCTGCATGTTATTTGAGCAATTAAAAAGTAGATGGTTGCTGCATGTTACATCTTAAGCATAATGTGATCCTTGTGTTCCTAGGCTATGCTGAAAGCCAGTTGGGAAGTCCCAAGGGCCACACTGAGTCCCTCCAGTCTACTGGTTGCCTATTCATATTCTCAGTCGAGAAAGAATGGTCTTCCTATTAGTGGGGCTCTATTCAATGCAGCAAGCATGATGGGAATGGGAAAGAGACTGCCCTACACCAGGCTTGGGAAGGATAGCAGATAGAGAAAAAGAGTTCTCCTCCTGCACCACCACCAGCAACTACTGCAAAATTCAGAATAGGGTTAATTGTGGTAAGAGATCAGAAAGACACAGTAGGTTATAGAAAATAAATGAAATTTATGCTTTGCACTCTTGAGAACCTCCGTCCTTATTTCATGTCAGCTAAGTGAATCAGTAAATAATGAACTCTTGAGATATCTCTACTTCTTGTTTATATTAACATTTAAAAAGAACTCCTTCCTTTGTGCTTCAAACAATGCATTCAGAGATAGATTTTCAACATTCCGTGGAGAACCTTTAACAGCCCAAACCCTCATCTCCCCCCACCCCAAGATACTTTGTATAAATTCTGACTGAATACCTATATACCACAACGAATAAGGTTAGGACAGTCGCAGCTACTTAAAGGTCAGGAAAACATTGCATTAAGCAGCACATTCTACGCTCCCAGACACGTAGCCATGATAAATTTTACGCAGTACATTTCTGCAACTTCAATAGACACTGTTTCTTCAATAATTCACTACCCTTTAAAAGCTTTATTTTTCTTCCGGTTTTGACAGTCTTTTGCAGGACCTGCTGCCGGACTTCCAAGATCAGTTGAAGAACAAATGGTGTTAAGCTTTTATAAAAGCTGAGAAGGAAGCTGTTCAGAGGATTTCACCTTTCACGAAACCTGTGGCATACAGATTGGCTCCTTGGAGCACTTAGTATACTTTTGCCCTTTAGCTCTTTGCGCATCTCGTTTTTATCCAAGATTTCCCCATCCCACATTAAAACCCCACAAATCAAATGTTTAAGTGTGAAACCAGTGTGGAAGGATTCTCAACCTTTATTAGCCTGCGTATTCACTGAGAAAATGTCATTTGTACCATGAGGCTTTCCACCACACATTGCCTTCCCAGCTTCTGTTTGCCAGCGTAAAGTCAGCAGAAGCAAATTGGCTGGCATGGAGACTTGTTTCCAGTGGCTTTTGCCAGATATTGTGTGGACTGCCAAATTAGAATTGATTTCTCAGTAAAATGGACTTCAATATCCCAAGCATAATCTGAGACAGAAATGACAAAACCTTCTCATTCAGTTTTTCACTCTGTTTTGGTCTTGGATACTTTTCTGCAGTGGTCATTGCTGTCTTCCTGGTGTCGCTTCCCTACTCCAGGGGAATAAAAGCTGCTGCTGCTACTGTTTTATTACTCCTCCAGTAACCATACCACCTTCCAGAGTAACTAAAAATAAAAGACAGGCATTTGTCATGAGGAGCTTACAATCTGACATTTAAAAGCGGGGGAAGAAACAGAAAGGGGGAGATGGAAGAAAAGAAGTATGGGTAACAGGATATGCAGCTATGCAAATCTATTTACATGTACTTAGGCATAATTTTATCTGGTAATTTGTTTAATACATTGCTTTATTTATTAACCCCCCCCTTTCATCCAAGGAGGTCAGGGTGGTACATACAGCTATTCTCCCTCCATTTCAGCTTCATTACAGACTTGTGAGGTAGGGCAAGCTGAAAAACACCAAAGGCAACAAGAGCTCAGGGTGGGTTTCCCCTGAAATCAACTTTTTAAAAAAGCTAAAACAAAAGTGAACCTTAAACAACGGTGACACTAAACTAATGCAAATGAAGCTAAATGGTGATGGCATTTGGAAACTAAAATTAAACTAAAAGCTCGACAATTTCTTTCAAGTGCAAACTCTGTAATCTCTGCTGAGCCCTCCATGGAGAGGGGGTGGTGCCAGCACGGGAATGGACTGTGCCTTATGTTGAAAGACAAGGCCTTTCTCACAGGCTCACAGGGTGGTACCATCAGCCCAGCAGGACTTTGAAGCAGATGTCTAGGGCCCCGCTCAGCAGAACAAGCAGAAGGGCCCCCAGATAAAGGAGGGCTGTCTTACCACATTGGAAGTAAGTGAAATAATGCATTATCATCTGGGGGAGGGGGGGAGGGGGGGAGCAGAAGACTGTTAAGTCCAGAATCTAAAAATTACCTAACTGCACTACTGGTCTAATCAGCTAGGAAAAGGCTCAACACAAAAAGCACTTTGCTTGCTGTCCCCATATGTCACAGTGACTGCTTAATTTCTCTTACATTCCTTTGACAGCTGATTCAATGTTACAAGGTCATTATCTCCTCTTCCATCTTTATTTCATAGCCCTCCAACTCTTCCTACACAACACAGTGCTTTGGGTGCTACCAACCAGTCGAATTAATTTTTTTAAGAACTATTATAGAATTAATTCCACCGGGTGCCCTGCTTCATTGGAGTTATGGTATTTCCATTTTTTCCACTTTCAAAAATAGCCATTGATGGGTTAAAAAAAAATTGGACATAAGGGCCATGTCTGTGGTTTCCATGATTATATCCGGTGAATCTATATCAATTTCAACATTTATATCCCATCTTTCTTAAAACATTAGAATCCAAGGCATTCTTATGTAGCATGGAAAGCTACATCATTATCATCATCACCATCATCATTAATTGCATTTCTGTACTGCCTTTCTGAAATCAACAGAAGTGGTTTACAAAAATTCCATAAAAACTATAATCAAATAAAAACCATAGTAAAATATTAAAAAACAACCTTTAAAAGCCACAGTAACCAGAAAAACTATTTTAAAAGCCAAGTTAAAAAGATGTTTCTTGACCCCCTTGGATTCTGCACTCTGAATTCTGCAGTTCTTCTGGTCAAGCAGGTTGTTTGCCCCTTGTCATTCTAGATGATAAGACAAAATGGCATCATTTAAATAATGTCAAAGGTTCTCCCTGCGTATATCCCCACATTTTGCTCCCCTCCCCCTCGCCTTAGAAGCTGCTACATATACATCTGACATAATCAAGGATACTGAAAACTCTGTGGCCAATATCCAGTCTAGGCTGAGGCTCTGTTTACAAGGGGCAAAGTTTCAAAAGCATAGTTGTGAAATGCAATACCTTGCTATTACAGGCCAGAGTTCCAGCTGCTTTAAATTGGCAGTTGCCATCAGTTGACATGAAGCTGTCCCAGCAGACTCCTTGACCCTATGTTTTGTTTAGTGCTAAAATACCTCCTTCACCATCTCCATCCTGCTCTGCAACACCTTCTAGTACAATTTGTTCCCTCATTTTCCCATTTAAAGGTAGTGGTGGTGGGGTAAATATATGAAAACTTTGAAAACACACAACTGAAGCCACTAAGGACATTTGTTGTAGCTCTTCTTGAGAAGGTTTATCTGGTTAGCTTTTAGAGGTTGAGGCTAAATACACGGAAACAGTTTATATGGCAAAGCATCGTTATTTTGGGAAACACAGTGGCAATTTAAGGATGTGCATATATCACAACTCTTTTCTTCCATCTCTGCTCAGGACTGTTTGCACTCAATGTCTTTGACTGGGTTCACACAACCAGGGCAGGAAAATAAGCCAACGTAGCTTATTTCCGCACCCCATGTGTGATGCTCACATGACATCTCATTACCCTAATTACCCTTGCCAGGCATGGTTTGTCATGTTGTCCAAACCCAGCAAGGGTGTGCAGCGGGTAGGTTTACAAATCACCCCACAACCCATGGTTTGTTCTAGTGTTGTGGGTGTCAAGGGCTCCTTGGAGGCCTCTCTCAGTCTAATCCAGTAGCCAAGTCCAGACACAGACAAAGGGATTCCTTTCAAAGCTTTATTCTTTTACAACTTAACAACTCTACAGGTAGCAACTAGATCTGAGCAGCAGAGTACCTATGCCCTAAGTTGAAACAGTTGGTCCCTGTTTGAAAAGGAATTACTGGCAGACCCCTGAACTTAAGGACTAGGGAGAGTCCCTCCCCTTTTCCCTTGGATCCTCAGGGCACAGCCGTTGTTTGCGTGCCAACCGGGCACTGCACCTCCTTTCCGCGCCCTCCATCTGGCGCCGCTCTCTGCGTCTACGTCGCGCATCCACCAAGTCTGCTATCTCTGCTCGGTCACTCCCTGGACTGCTTTCTAATCTAGGAATGCTGGTGGGAGGAATCTCCGTCAGCTGTGGGCCCTGGGAAAGAGGAGCGCGCCCCTCTCCCAGGAGCGACTGCTCTTCCTCAGAATCAGAACTACTCTGGGATTCTATGGGCTCAGTGTCCACCCTGACAGTGGGGTAGTTTGTAACCCACCCCTGCCGTGCACCCTCACTGGGTACACACATTCAGGTGGTAATGAGAATCTAGCTGTATTCAGGCATTCTGACCCTGAGTAGAACAAATGTGTGAGGAGAGGGAGTGGCCCTGCCCTGCCCTCCTCCATCGTTGTATTTGTTTCCCTCAACTTGTGAAGGGTGACTGTCTGAAGAGGAAAATCTCTTGTATCTGTGGAGGTTCTCCATGTGAGCAAGAAACCTGACTTTCCAGCATTCTTGCTCATGTGGAAAGCCTCTATGGATACAGGAGGCTCTCCTCTTCAGACAGTCATCCTCCATGAGTCACCTCTCCTCTACTGTCTTCTCTAGTGCTTTTTTATTCACTCACTCCTCTTCTAGTCTCTGCAATCCCTTTCCCCTTTCAAATGTTTCAGTCTCCCTCAGAATTGCTTCAGGGAAAAACTCCTATGGCAGGTCTTTAGAGACAAAAAGCATTATGTTCCAAGTATATTGCAGGAGGCTACACTTTACATGGTTACATATAACCCTTACTCAGGCTTTGGCCTGCTTGTGTGTAGTGCTAAAGTGTTTAGGGGGACATGGGTGTGCACGTAAGCTCCACCCCCGGTGTCTCTGTGCACCCAGTACCCAGTTAGATGTTCATGTGTTGAGATCAAAAGTCTGAAGAGGGCTCTGTAAATGTGTTCAGCAGGCCCGGGGGTGGGAATCTGGATGAGGACTTCAGCAGGCAGAAAGTGTTAAAGCCCCATTTCCAATGCTAGGGTCCTCATCTGGATTGGTCCCCCTCTGCTTATACAAGAGTAAAAAAAGAACAGAAGCTGCTTGCTACATATTTAAAGTAATGCTGAAGCTCAAATATTTTGGCCACCTAATGCGAAGAGAAAACTCACTGAAAAAGATCCTGATGCTGGGAAGGATTGAAGGCAAAAGGAGAAGGGGACGGCAGAGGATGAGATGGCTAGCTAGCATCACCGATGCAATGAATATGGACTTGAGCACACTCCAGGAGAGAGCGGAGGACAGGAAGGCCTGGTGTGCTATGGTCCATGGGGTCACGAAGAGTCGGACACGACTTAACGACTGAACAACAACTACTTTGGCCCTAGGAGCTACCATATTCTGTCACAAGTTCTTCCAGGGGAAGAAATGCCCTTTGACGGGTGAAAGAATATAGGGCTATCACCAAGATAGTATGATGCATGAACACCTGTACAGTCCATTACATGTGAATAACTGTATGAGTTTCAGATCAGCAATCTGTGTACACAGGCTGTATGTGCATTGAATGTAACATGTAAACAATCCTTTGTCTAGGGATTGCATGAGTTGAGTGTATGTGCCCGGTCTCAACACATAGACTTGCTCCTGCCTTCCACCATGTGTACACTGTAGTCCCTTTCCCTGCTTCTGCACCTCCACATCCTAAGGGACCATAGCTCAGGGCACAATGTTCATGCAGAAGGTTCCAGGTTTAACCCCTGATATTTCTACTTCTATTTTTTAAGGATCAGGTTGCAGGTGATGTGAAAGTCCTCTGCTTTAGATTCTGGAAAGCTGCTCCCAGTCAGAGTAGGAAATACTGGGCTTGTTGAACAAATAGTCTGATTTGCTATAGACAGCTTTCTGTGTTCTAATATCCAGGATTACCCCTGCTCCTTTGTATAAGAACACCTCCCCTACCTTTTGTCTGTAGTAATTAAGGATTTACCTTACCTTACCTGGCCCCAGGACAGCTTTGTGCTGGTGGTGGGGGTGGCGCAGGGAATGGGTGGGAAAACGACACGTTTCCATAGATCTATTCCACTTCTGGACCCTCTAAACATATTTGGGAGGGGATTTCCTTTTGTTTGACCTATTCCCATGAATGCCGTAATAATAATATTTTGTTCTTAAAAAAGGTGTGGTGGCAGAAGTGACCCAAGGGAAAATGAGCAGCAGCGCTGTTCAAAAATAATGCAACTTTGAGGCAGTATCCAATGCTGCCCTTGCACTAGTGGGACCCACCGCTAGCATAACACAAAGCCAGTGCTTTGTAAGTAGGGATGGTGGAGAATTTCTCCACGAATCTCCGGGAGGCCGAATGCCAACGCATTCGGCCCCCCGAAATAGGTGGGAAAATTCTCTGCCGGCCCCCCGCTCGCCCCCAGGATGGGACTTACCGTGGCCGAATGTCCCTCTCGGCGGTGTGTCCTGGTGGCGTTTCGGCGGGGGCGGGGGTGGCGGCCGGTCTCCCGACCGGCTGCCACCGGCGCCATTGCAAAAAAAAAAAAAAGTAAAGTAAAAAAAACCCACCACACCCGTGATAGGCTATGTAACGATTTACGTAGCCTATCACGGCTAGATTTCCAAAGTCAGCCGTGACAGGCTACGTAAATCGTCACGTAGCCTATCACAGGTGTGTGTTGTTGTTTTTTTACTTTACTTTTTTTTCATGGCCAGGGAGACGGGGCGCTCCTCCCCGGCCTGAATTTCGGCGGCGAGGGATGGGGCGCCTCCCCCCCAGCCTGAATTTCGGCCGGGCGGGGCGCCTCCCCCCCCTCGCCTGAACTTCGGTGGGAGAACCGAAGCGCCTCCCCCCCACCGCGAAGCAAGCTGCGGGACCAGGTAAGTCCCTTTCGTCCATCCCTATTTGTAAGGCAAACAGAAAGCGTGCAAACATTAGTTTCTGGAATGGGGCACGTCAGTAGAGCTTGCAGAAAGGACATGCTGACATGTCCCGTTCTGGGAATAAGTGTTTCCACTCATTTCTGGACTTGCTTTTGAAAATGCTAGTTCCTGTTGTGCAGGCACAACGGAACTAGTGGAGGTGCAGTGGCAGCAGTGGATATTACCCTATATCTTGACGCAGATTCCAATGTTTTTTGTCTAACCATATTTGTAAAGGAAGATTATGAATATTTCTGGTCCTCATCACTGAGTGGCTGATACCAGATGATCAGCCCCAATTGCCTTAGTTGAATTATGAAGTCTGCACCCTCAAGAAACAACAATGGTAAATATCAAAATATATCAGGAATGAAAAATACTGTCTTTTTCTAAACAGCTCCCCCCACACACACACAATTATTCCTAACAGCTTGTGTTGTTTTGATCCAAACTGTCCCAGCGTTGCCACAGTAGAAGACAAGGGCAGTTTTCTGATCAAGGTATCCTCTCACAGCGGGTGTACCAACCTCAGCTGCAAGTGCATGTCATATGGCTGGGGTTTTGTCATTTATTTCTGTTACTACTCACAAATTGCCTTGCATATTAGTTAGCTGCCATTTTATTGTGCCTGAAGCCAGGCTGACAGCATAGAAGCTGTCTCAGTGATTGGAAGCCAGCCAAGATCTGCGAAGGACCTTGCAATGAGCCCTTGGTAGCAGCCTGAGAAGGTACCTCCACACCTCCACATATAGGCACAGTATACCAGTGCATACTGGTATAGCCTGACGTAACTGGGAAGTGATGTGGGTTGAGTAAATAAAAGTAACAATGATTGCATACTTCAGTCCCGTTCTGAAAACACTCGCTGCCTGTGAACTGAAATTAGCTATGTTGTCATCTGTCCTCAGTTTTGTGGGTCGTAAGAGTTAGCTTTGGGAACATTATACTTCCTGCATTAAAGGACTACTTGGCATGCCTTTAGAAGGTGTTTATTAGGAACATGTGTAGAGGAATTGAAACCTAGAAACTGGAGAATGATAGGTCATCCTGCTGTCACTTTTTATGGCCCTAGGTCAACTGCTGCATCTCCTTGGCAGCGCAGATTTTTTCCACGTCAAATGCATGCACATCAGAAAATCATGAGTGTTTTATACAGAAGTGGCAGCAAATATTCTTGAGAACTGACTTGGAAATACAGTTAGTGTAAGTTACTTCATTACTTAACTACTTTATTATTTTTAAGCAATAAGCCCCTTCCTTTCAGAGATTCTTCTAC
This sequence comes from Heloderma suspectum, assembly GCF_057233095.1. Lineage (NCBI taxonomy): Eukaryota > Metazoa > Chordata > Lepidosauria > Squamata > Helodermatidae > Heloderma > Heloderma suspectum. The sequence continues at coordinate 112,650,599 of NC_139462.1, forward strand.
AGCCTTTATTGACATTGTGCAAATCCCCCCTTTTCATTTTTAATTGCCACTCGTTACTTCTACTTATGACTCTGTGTTCTGCAATTATAAATGGCACAGCATCAATTTAGAAGATAATCAATGGGGAAGGGGTGTCACTAGGGTCGGTCCTGGCTGCAGTGCTGCTTAATGTGTTTCTCCCCCTAAATAATATACATTCAACGATGCAATTTGCAGATGATACCAAATTAGGAGGGATCGTAAAACTGTGGAAGACGGGGAGAGATAACAAAAGGATCTTGAGAGTTTAAAGAACTGTGTGAAAATTAACAAGATGAGATTTAATTTAGATAAAATGCAAGGTCGTAAACTAAGAGAAAAATTCCAAGTACAAATGGGAGAAGGCTAGTTAGGGAAACCGACATAATAGTGATGTATTTTACAGTTTATATAGCAGCTTATTTTCCCAAGGGATGCCAAACTGTTTTGCTGATCAAAATTACAGCACACTGAAATGCAGCAACCTCTATTGCAGAACATGGCCACTGCTTGAATGGCACAAAATGTCAAAACTAGGGCAGTGAAACCACCAGAGGCAAACTCTAGTTCCAGGCCCCATGCTTTATTTCCATGCTGCTGTTCACTCTCAGTCACACAGCTCACAAATCACAATATTGTGAGTTTCCTCAAGGTAGCCTTTATTATGTTGGAAGGCAAAAGTGATTAGTTGTACTCACAGAGTAACAAAATCTATCCCCCTATTTGTGGATATTTCTGCTTTCTCACATGCAGGCAGTGAGGACACTGTTTGACTCACTGCTGCACACCACGTGTGCATTATTATCCTCAGCTGAGTTAATTATGCATATGTTCACCATTCAAAAGGCGCAGGCGGGAGTACAATGCAGATCTGAATCATGGCTGCAACAGCAACAATGAGTGGTTTTGCAACAGCATGCCACTGAGTCTGTCAGTTGAACCAGTCATCCACTGGAATGAATTCAAGAATATATTCCAGAAAGTATGGCTTTACAGCCCTGTAAGCAAAGGGTGGTTATTTGGGGAATGCACATTTGAACAAATATGCAGTGGGCCCTTTCATTTACCATCACAGTTGACCATGCAATGCATTTATCAGAAACTGGCCTTTAGAGAAATAGGATTCCATCAGTAGACCTATGTAACATTTGCGTCCTGTTAGAATGTCTGTTTCGTTTGAGTGTAACTGGTTTAGGATGTCTATGTTGCATGTTAGGTTGAATGCAGGAATTCAGAGAGAATGATGATGTGTATAAAGTAGGCCTGTTTCTTCCTGTAGTGCTCAGAATCCTCTTTGATGCAAGACAAACAAGACAAGAAACATACCAACCAGTCATTTTCCACATACCTTTCTGAGCATGTAGTGACTTATTCTGTAAAGTAAGAACTGACTAGGCATGTTTACTCAGAGGTAATTGTTCCTCTTGGCAAAATATACTTAGGACTGCAGCCTTAAGTGAATTCAGACCCTGCCACTGTACCTCCTAAGTGCGAGAGCCAAACTTGAGAGGATGTGGGGGATTCATGACTGGGGTCTCCCAGATTTTTAAGAGTGTTAATAGCCAGTCTGGGCAGGGTGGGTGGGTGGCTGAATTCAGATTGTGACTATAGAGCTGGTCAAGGGAGGTTTAACTGTTTTCCCCACACAATTTCCCCAGTTAAGATACCCTCCCCAAAGCTGCTTTTTCCCCTGTAGGACATAACATACAGCTGCCTGTATGATACCTAGTTTAGCACTTCTGCTTGTGGCCCTGAAACTCTGCATAAAACTTATTACTGTTCTCCTTTCCACAGCTGGGATGGCCACTTATGCATCACCAAAAAAGAGGGCAGAAGAGGACACACATGTCCGTGAAATTTGCATGTGCTGATTTTTATGTCTAGATGCAAATGCAGAAATAATTACTCTACTTTTAACAGAAACAGAATACATCTCATAATAGTGGGGAAGTCTCTGACCTGTGGGCCTGCTCAGTTTGTTGCCCAGGTGCTAACTGTTGATGAGCACTTCAAGGCTCCTGCTGTCTGTTCTTGGGGTGTGTGTGTTAATCTAAGGGATGGCAGAGAATTCCGCCACAGATTCCAGTGAGGCCAGATTCTTTAGAATCCAGCCCCCCGGAATCCATGGTGAAACAGCCTCCTGCCCCCCTGCCCCCCCCCGCGGAATCCCCCCGGGATGGAACTTACCTGGGGCGGATTCGGCAGCAGCAGCGGCTCTGGCGGCGGCTGCAGCGGCTGGTCTCCTGCAGCCGCCATTGGCAACCTTGCAGCTGTGATAGGCTATGTAAGTATTTATGTAGCCTATCACAGCTAACCCCCCCCCCTCAAAAACCAACATACGCAAATGGCGGTGGCTACGGCTGCCACCATTTGCGTTCTCTTTTTTCGCTGTTTTAGCTGTTTTAGTGTAGCCGGCACCATTTGCGCCCAGCCAGGCTGCAGTGATAGGCTATGTAAGTATTTACATACACTATCACGGAACCCCCCCCCCCCAAAAAGCATACGCAAATGGCGGCGGCTACGGTGGCTGCCATTTGCGTTCCCTATTTTTCGCCATCCTAGCCTATGTAAATATTTACGTAGGCTATTATGGCAAAAAAATAGGGGAATGCAAATAGCGTAGTGGGCACTATTTGCATTCCTTTTTTTTCCGCCGTAAAACCTACATAAATATTTACGTAGGCTAAAATGGCAGAAAAAAAGGAACGCAAATAGCGTCCACTATGCTATTTGTGTTCCCCTTTTTTTCACCGTAATAGCCTTCATAAATATTTATGTAGGCTAGGATGGTGAAAAATAGGGAACGCAAATGGTGGCCGCCGTAGCCGCCGCCATTTGCGTACGCCGTTTTTTTTTTGGGGGGGGTGCCATGATAGGCTACGTAAATACTTACATAGCCTGCTATGCCGGCCACCATTTGCATCCGCACCAGCCTGTCCGCTGCCAGAAATCCAGCTGCAGACGGCCCTGGCCGGCTGCTCCGTGGAGCTGCTGTGGAGCGGAGCCAGCCGGGCAGGATTCCGGGGGGGAGGACCAGGTCACCTCCCCCCCGTCGAGGATTCCGGGGGGAGGGACAGAGCGCATCCCCCCCCACACTGCAAATCAATCTGCGAAAAGGTGAGTTTCGTACTTCCCTAGTTAATCTTTAAACCAGACTTGGACTGGACAGCCCTTCAAACAGAGGACATCTTTAAAAAGAGGACTGTGTTCTGTCCAACCAGAGGTGCTGAAACCAGCAAGGCATGTGCAAGAAAGGGTGGTCAGCACAAGACCCGCCCTCAGAGCAAGCCTGGTCATATCCAATCAGGTCAGGTCAAGTGGGGTCAAGCCCCGTGGCATCAGGTCAGGTCAAGTCAGGGTTTGGAGTGCTGAATGGCAAGGTTAGACCAGACAGAGTCTTTCAGAACCTTGGCCAGCTCCAAGTTCACTGAGACTCAGTTAAGGTGAGCTGTTGACTCAGCACCAGTCAAAGGCTTTCTGAAGTCTTGTAAAGGCCAGCAGCTCAAGACCTGCAGTTACCACTCATAGAAGCAGTTTGTTTCTTAAAGGCCAGATTTGTAGCCACTGGCTCCTTTGGGGTGGGGAAGGCTGTAGTGGGGAAGTGCCGTCTGCATCTGAGAACTCTGGTAGAGGAATACCCTCAGGCCTGGAAAGCCCTGGCATAGAAGGAGTTGGGTTAATGGAGGGAGTCTCCTCTGCCTCTGAGCCCTCTTCGGAGCCAGAGGGCAGGTCAAGGCTGAAAACAGGACAGACTGTCCACTGACAGCCCTTCAGACAGAGTTCCGTCATCTGTAAAGTAGGAAACCTGACTATCCTGTCTACAGCTGCTGATCAAAAAAGAGGGGAATACTCCTCGCTCCCCTCACTCCATGCTTGGATGCAGCTCTTCTAATACATGGATGTTCTGAAAATATATGAATGAGTCGACTCGGGCTCCATTAGAATATATAACTACAGTTTAACTGTTGGAGTTTTTGTTCATACTCCTGTTCCTTCTCTTCCATTAGGAAGGCTAAGCTGAGATGCAGACCAGTGGGCAGGAACCTGTGCTACAGGTTCTGCTAGAAAGAGAGCCTCTTAAACTCTCAAAAGCCTCTTAAACTTTCCAAGAGTACTTGCTTCCTCTCTTTTCTAGTCTGGTGACAGGATTTGTAGGGAGAGAGATTGGCTGCGCTTCCCACTTCTTTCTGATCTGCTCACCAGGAGGACAGGGTAGGGATTCCTGCAGATGGGCCTGGGGTGCTTTGGATTGGTCCTGCTTTCCTGAGGCAGCTGCATGCTGTCATTGCGGCTACCACAAGGATAGTATCGCAGCAGGAAGTCTATGCCATGATGAGGGACCAGATGGTGATCCCTGGTCGGATTGCATGGCTACCATCTGCACTGGAGCAGGAATGGTTCTGGTGATGGGAACCCCTGTGGGGAACTGCTCCTTTTCAACACTGATTATCCATTCCCATTCTTCTCAAAGAGAAAACGCAAATAGGAGGCAATTTATTGAAGGCCTTGGATCTTAAAAACAAGATAATAAAAATCTGGGATTGGGGTTTTCACTAGTAGCCCAGAAAAGTAGAGGCTTCCTTTCAGGCTGATTTCCGATCACTATCCTACAGGTGCTTTCAAAAGGTAGGACATCTGTCTGTGTTGTTTGGGGACTGGTGATGGAGTTCCTTGGTCATTATGTCTACAAATGGCAGGAGTATAAAGCATGTAGCCAAGGAGAGGCCTTACAGGGCTTCTCTTGTGTTGAGGTAAATTTTCTACCACCTGTTACCTCTGTCCCTTCCCCAAGGTCAGGGTTTTTTTTTCTTTTCTGTTTTTGCTTGTGTGTGTGTGTGTGGTGAGGGGAGGGGAGGGGAGGCAGAGTTTAGCCAATTGCTATACCACACTACCCAGAGGGGGCTCACACATCACTAATTAGGTGTCCTTTATTTGGTTCAAGATGCTGTGTTGGGGTGATTAGTAATAAAGGCAAGGTACAATGTTGGCTGGTTAAAGGAAGTATTTGGGAGGGTTAGTGAGGGATGGTAGAAGCAAAAGCCATAGTCCCCCTTCTCCTGCATAAGGGAGGCCTTGAGTTAGGGAGTACAATGGTTTGGGTGCTGGAATGAGGCCTACTTGTGTGAGAAGCATGGGAGTGAGTAGAAATTAGTTAGGGCCACCTGTTGCCTTCCTGTAAGACAGTGGGAAAGCCTGATAAAGATGAGCAGATGAGAGTGATTTGCAGCTTTTGTATGTGAAGGAATTTGGAATCATTTGGAGAAGCTGGGACTTTTTCAGCTGAGCAGAAGGCACAGGGCTCAATTCAAGAGAATGTTATTGTGTAGTTCATAGCTCTTTAATCTGTTTTTTAAATCTTCAGGATATAGAAACATAGAATCATAGAATAGTAGGGTTGGAAGGGGCCTACAAGGCCATTGAGTCCAACCCCCTGCTCAATGCAGGAATCCAAGTCAGAGCATCCCTGACAGATGGCTGTCCAGCCTCGTCTTGAAGATTGTGGTTCTTAATATCTCCATTTTTGTATTTTGAAATGGTTATTATTCATGCTGAGCCTGAAGGAGGGGGTGGAATGAAAATGTAGATGTTGTTGCAATAATAACATCACAACAAAAATGGCATCGGGATTTTGTGTTTGAATGATTGCTGTTCAAAGAAGACATCCCCTACTGGGGCGAGGGGGATATGTCAGGGCTGTTCACAGCAACACTGTCATCTGTGATTCTGTGGTTACATGCTGGTGGGAAATACTCAGAGGAGATTCATTGTGTGGTTTAAAGAACTTAGCCTCGAGCAATAAAATGTTGACTGGACTTGCTCAGTAAGTATCCTAGTAAAAAAGAAAAGAAAAAAAGAGGCACAGTAGCAGCAGCAGCAGAGCAGTGTGCTTGTTAAGATTTTTCTGCTCTCACACATGCCCTTGAAGTTGAATGGTTGTTACTAGAGAGGAGAGGTTAAAGGCTGGCTCCCAGAGACCATAACCTCACTGTTTTATCATGGCTAGAAGTGAGTGAGCATAGCTAGAAGTGAGAGAGTGAACATCAAGGCGCTGGAGAACACAATGAATTATTTCTGGTTAGTCACTAGTTTGTTGTTAAGGATTCTTTGTTGGTGGAGAGGCACTCCAGGGTCCTAGGCCATAGTGTAATATGTGAGGGGGATTTTCAGACCCTGCTCATTTTGGTTGTTACTTAGCTGGCATATGTTACATGACTCCAAAGCATGTTTGATCAGTCCAAATGTATATAAAGTTTAAACATGCTGCTGATGGCATAATATTGTTGGGCTGGATTTGGAGCATGAACAACTCAACTGTTAGTTGACCTGAAAGGCTGGGTATAAATCATAACAGGGTCATCTCAGGAATCATCTTTAACATACACCACAGTAGGAAGTCTTCCCTTCTAGTAAGGTTTGTTCGTTAGTTTCTAATATTTATACCTGGCCTTTCTATAAGAATAATCAAGACACCTTGCAATCCTATCAATAAAAGGCATATCAGTAAAAGCTATTAAAGCGACAGCAATGGAAGTTATCAAAGCAGAATCCTGGAATAAAACTTGCCAAAAATTGAGCAGGATCAGGTATGGCTCTCTTGGGAGGATCTGGGGCAGCACAGTGGGAAAGGTTGTATCTCTAGTGCCCATGTGCCATACCTCTTGAGGTGTGTGTGTTGTGTGTGTCGGGAGGGGGAGCTCACAAGGGCCTCTGGATTGGAATGAAATGCTCAGGCAGGCTAATATGGGGTTTGTGATTCTTGAGCTATTCTGGTTCTGGGCCATTTGGGGCTTTAAAGTCAAATTAGCACCTTGAATTGACCCCAGAAACAAATTGGTTATCAGTGAAGTTGGTAAATGATTGGTATGAGGTGAACTACTCATCATCATCGTCATCATCAACATCATCACTTATATGCCTCCAAAAAAGCCATCAAGGTGGTGCTCCAGCCTGGCAGCCACAGGTAGAGGAAAAGTCTCTGTTTCTTTGCTGCAAGAGACTCTTTTGAAGTACAAAAGCTTGGCCAATGGGAAGGGATATACTGTCTCTCCTCAAATTACGGAAGAGTTTGCCAGCCTAGCCTGTGTTACTGAGACCTGGTTGGAGGAAGGGGAAGGGATTAACCTCTCCCCAATGTGACCACCAGGGTTTCTGGTGCAGCACTAAACTTGACTAGAAGTGTGGGAAGGGGGTAGCTGTGGGCTATAGGGATTCCCTATTTCTGGTCAGGTACCCTGTCCAGCAGCAGTCAGCCAGCTTTGAGTGTCTGTACCTGGTGTTGAAAATCCAAGACAGGATGGATTCTATCGCGGTACTGACCATCCCGCTACTTAACGGTCTCTCAGACTGTGCTGCCATAACAAGTCTCTAGTGTGTTATTGAAGACCCCAAAGCTGGTGGTCTTAGGGGATTTTAATAGATTAATAGCTTCAGCTATTGGGCAGTATAAAAATCTAATAAATCAATATTCATTCCAAGGCCACTGGAGCAGCTCTAGATGCCATGACTACTATGTCAACCATGGGCCTGTCTCAGTTAATATCTGGCCCTTCACAGGTGGCAGAACATACTTTGGATTTGGTTTTCTGTACTAGATTAGGGGGCTACGATCTGTGGATGGGGGAGCCAGTAATGGCTACACTGACATCGACAGATCACTCCCTGATCAGTTTTGACCAGGCTACCTATAACCTCTGCAAGGGTCATGGACCAACTCTGATAGCATTTAGAATTCATTCTAGAAAAAAAAAATACTTTTGCCCATTTTACAGCTGGGAAAACATGAAGCTGAGAGTCTCTACCCCGAAAGACAGTCAGTGAATCTTTGGCAGAGATGTTTGGGGCCAACCCATGCAAAACAGATCACTCAAGGAAGTGACCCAGAATAGCTACAGATTAATATGCATGGCCAAAGAATTAACATTAGAAAACACTTTCTTCTTGCACACTCCTACCTTTCATATATATTCTCTCACAGTTACATCCCCCTCTTTTCATGTGCACGTATGCTCACAGACCTTCCTCTCACAGGCCTCAGTGCTGCTGCTTGCTGATTTAGGCTGTGTTTGTTTGTTTGTTTATTTATTGCATTTCTATCCCACCTTCTTTCCTCTTGCAAGGAACCCAAGGTGGCTTACATTATCCTCCTCTCCATTTTATCCTCACAACAGCAACCCTGTGAGGTAGGTTGGGCTGAGAGTCTGTGACTGGCCCAAAGTCACCCAGTGAGCTTCCATGGCCGAGCAGGGGCTAGAACCCGGATATCCCAGCTCCCAGTCCAACACTCTCACCACTACACCATGCTGGCTCTGAAGGGCTCCTTGGCAGGCATGTGGTCTGAGTGAGTGGAGTGAGGCAGACCGGTCCAATGCAGCTTCTCCTGCTGCCATCACACTAGTGCCAGCAGCTTCATTTCCTTTATGACTCCAGCTTCCTCCACTGTTGAGTGACCAAGTGAGACAGCCAGTAAGCTCTCACTGCCACTTGGAATGGGGTCCAGGGAGGGAAGACAATGTCTGGGCCCAACTAGTGTGACATAAGCTGACAGCAAAAATCAAATCAAAATTACCATTGCCATCTCTGGTGGCACTGGATAAATATAAAGCTTTTGGTAGCATTAATTGGATTTTTTTTTTTAAAGAATGCACTGAAATTGTATAGATTTGGCCCCAAATTTTCCAGTGCCATGGGTGCCATATATTGCCCATCATGGCAGGGTCTATATAAAAATAAATATCTCAGACTCGGAACACTTTGAAATAGGAAGTGGAACTCAACAAGGTTGCCCCCTTTCCCCAACTTTATTTAGTCTTGTTATAGTATTTTTAGCTAACTATTTAAGAAATAATGATAATATCAAAGGAATCACAACAGGAAAAACAGAACACCTAATCAATGGTTGTGAAGGTAATATGCTGTTAACCCTACAAGATCAAGTAAAAGCTGCCCCATTCTTACAGAATTAATTAGAGAGCAATCCTATGTCCCCTAGACAGCGTCTGGGGGAGATAGGAGTTTTTGGTTTCCCAGCTCTGAGCTCATAGACAGTGCTATGAGCTCATAGCCAGAAAACCGTGCTCCCCTCCCCCACCCCTCTCCCTTGTAGCCAGGGCAGAGAGAACTGTGGTGGCTGCCCCTCTGTGCCTGTCCGTGCTCGTACTGCAGAGCACAGACAGGGTGAAAAGGGGGCGTTCCAGGGGGTGGGGAGGGGAGGAGACCACGGAAGCTGTTTAAGATATCTTCCTATGAGGTCTCCAGCCCTGTTCTCATGCCCTCCCTGAAGCCGCACTTAGACACCCGAAATCAGGCATGTAAGGCAAACTGCAGGGCAGCCAGAACACGGAGGGAATCCTTTCCTCCGTGCTTTAGCCACCCTGCATTGGATAGGCACTCGCCTCTGACTTCAGAGGAAGTTGGAGGTGACCGTCTATAGGACTGTGCCCTTAGATAACTTTAAAAATTTAGCAGGCTTACATATTAATTATAATAAATCAGAATTAATGAATCTAAACATACATGGATGACACACAGCTCTTCCTCTCGTTCAAATCTTCACCAGGGTTGGCCGTGGAATCCCTGTCTAAATGTCTGGAGACAGTGAGTGGCTGGATGGGGAGGAATAAGCTGAAGCTGAACCCTGACAAGACAGCTACTTTTGGTGGGAGACAAGAGGAGGCTGGGGAATGTTGACCTGGTGTTGAATGGGGTACGGCTACCCTTGAAAGACCAGGTCCGCAGCCTGGGGGTCATTTTGGACTCCCAGCTGTCCATGGAGGCTCAGGTGTCAGCTGTGAGCCAGACAGCGCTGTACCAACTCCATCTGATATGGCGGCTGCGCCCATACCTTCCCGACCATCTGCTCCCATCGGTAGTACTTGCCCTGGTCTCCTCTTGTCTAGACTGCTGTAATGCACTCTATGTGGGGTTACCCTTGAAGATGGGTCGGAAGCTGCAGCTGATGCAGAACGCGGCGGCTCGCCTGATTAAAGGCAGCCGCTGGCGTGATCACATCACTCCAGTGCTGAAGGAGTTACACTGGTTACCAGTTGTTTTCTGAGCCAAATTCAAGGTGTTGGTTTTGACCTTTAAAACCCTATGTGGTTCTGGCCCAGCCTATCTCAAGGAGCACCTCCAGCAACACCAGACAGGCTGCTTAACAAGATCAGCCTCGGATGGCCTTCTCTCTGTCCTATCAGCCAGGACAGCTAGGCTGGTGAGGACAAGGGAGAGGGCCTTCTCTGTGGTGGCCCCCACCCTGTGGAACTCCCTCCCTAGGGAACTCCGCCATGCCCCCTCTTTAATGAGCTTCCGCCACACACTGAAAAAACGTGGTTATTCAGGCAGGCATTTGGGGTGGGTTAGGGTATTTTTAAATAATGTTTTAATGTATAAGTTTGCTGTTTTAAATTGCACCATTGTACATTGCCCAGAGTGGCCGGGTGACCAGCCAGATGGGCGATTAAGAAATTTAATAAATAAATAAATAATCCCCCCCCCCCATCAACTTTTAATCTCCCAACAGCTTGGAATCCCCCTAGTAAATAAACATTTCGGATATCTTGGAATAAATATAACAAAAACCATAACAAATTATTTCTCATTAATTATGGGAAAATTTGGACTGACATTAAACAGAAAATTAAAAACATACACATAACCACTGCTGTATCTAGCTGGGCCTTGGCGTTGTCTTCCCTCCCATTCCAAGTGGCAGCAAGAGCCTACTGGCTGTACTGCTTGGTCACTCAGCAGTGGAAGAAGCTGGAGAATCCCTCTCCCCTCCAGTTCAATTCAGATTAGGACTGACAATTAGAGAATGATCATCCCAGAGTTCAGGACATGGAATAATGGGCTCAAGTTACAGGAAGCCAGATTCCGGCTGAACATAAGGAAAACTTCCTGACTGTCAGAGCAATACGACAATGGAACCAATTCCCGCTGGAGGCGTTCAAGATGAGGCTGGACAGCCATCTGTCAGGGATGCTTTGACTTGGTGCCTTCATTGAGCAGGGGGTTGGACTCAATGGTCTTATAGGCCTCTTCCAACACTACCATTCTATGATTATATAACATTTCAGGGAAAGGTTGCTTCTCCCCATTGGCCGTATGGAGACTCATTAAGAACATTCAAAGCCCATCTAGTCCAGCATCCTGTTTCTCTTAGTGGCCAGCCAGATGCCTCCATAAAGTTCATAAGCAGGACATGAAGGCAATAGCTTTCCTCTGCTGTTGCTTCCAGGCAACTGGTATTCAGAGGAATATTGCCTCTGACTCTGGAGAAGGGCCAGCCCTACCATTAGGCAGAGTGAGGTGGTAGCCTCAGGCAGCAGATTTTGAGCGCGAGGAAAGGGCAACACATGCTTAGTTATTGTGCTTGTTATGACTATATTTTTACTGCCAAGGAATAGTGATTTTCTGCCTCAGGCACCCAAATAACATGTCTGGCCTTAGGTTATTTGCACCTTGACTTGGGAGGGGGCACGTCACTTTCTGCTCTGCCTTAGGGAGCAAAATAACGTGGGCAAGCCCTGATGTGGAGGTTCCATGTAGTCATCATGGCTAACACATTTTGACAGACCGATCTTCATGGCTTTGTCTAATTCCCTTTTTGGTACTTGGAAATGACAAAAAAGGAGTTTGTCAAATACCTGGGCAGCTGCAATGCTAACTGAGTTCTCAGACAGCACGGGGGCAGATGTAGTATATACCTTTGGTACAAGTGGCAGCTAGGTGTGGGTTCACTACTTCTATGAGAGTTTCTAAGTTGGGGTGGGCAACACACAACCTTATTTGTGCTTCTCACTGCCCCTCAAGTTGCCGACAATGAATTGCTGCCAAATTTTGGTGGCACAGCAGCAGCAAAAAGGCCGCATTTTCATTTTAAAACAAGGTGTGCGGGGCATGCAATTTTGCATTAAAACAAGCTGCATGCAAAAAAGCTCCCCAGAATTTGGCTGCTTCCAGATTGCCGGCTGAATTTTGGTGGCAGTCTTGGCAGCACAGGGGCCAGCTGTTGGTGGGTTCCGGGGGTCAGAAATCAGTCCTGGACCCTCTGAAGTTGCCCACCCTTGTAATAAGTAGCAGATGAACTGAAGAAAAGGGGTTCTCTGTGATCAGCAAACAGCCTTCTGGTGCTGGCTTTAGAACATAATACCTAGGTCCTAACTGTCATCTTTCTTGAAAGAGCTAGAGAACTTGAATTATGGTGACATCTATTAGAATTCCATTAACAGTAGCTAAGTGACCCAAATGAACATTCTTTGTTAATTCAAGCCAATGTTCTATCTATGCTGTTCTCAGGCCAAGCAATACCTCTGCAACTAGTTTCAGAGCTCCAAGCTTATATAATAAAGGCCACACTGCTTTGGTCTTGCTAATATTATTGCCCATGTGGCACATAGTCAAAACAGTTTAGATTTCGAATACAGCATGAAAAAAGGGAGAGTGCAGGAGACATCTTGGTTAGTTGATGAAGGTATGTGTAATATTTTCTCTCCTTTGAACGTTGGCAGCTGCAGTCAATTGTTTAACTAGAATCCGATTCCTGAGATCATCCTGTTTTTGTTTTGGCAAACAACACCCTGGGAAAACAATTCCCCACAACCTACCCAGTTAATTAAAGTAGTTAAATACATTGAGAATCATTAGCAGCATAGGAGCAAAATGTAACAGAGGAGCATCTGAAGGCAGAACCTAATCTGCACATAACCTCTCCTCTCTCCACTGGAAATAAGCATTGATCTCATAGGTTTTGAAGAATTTGAAAATGATCTAACCAGTTGGAAAGCCAGAAGAAGAACTGGAACCAGAGAAGCATCCTGTTACACACACTAGTTTAGATGGCAAGTAAAAAAAAGTCACATGTATTCTTGAAGGTTCTCATTAGAATTCATTCTCCCCTATAAGTTAATTTATTTATTTAAAACATTTCTCGGCTGCCTTTCAGGGCAGAAGCCCTCCCAAGGCAGCTTACAGCAATAAAATACATAAAAACAGTTAAAATATTAAAAGCGATAAAAACATAAAAACAACAATAAAAGCCAACAATAAAACCAGCAACAATGACTATGGCAGTAACAGCAAAAATAGCAGTCATATCAAGAGAAGGCCACAGTAAACTAATATGTTTTCAAGACCTTCTTAAAAGCCTGCAATGAGGGAGCATGGCGGACCTCCAATGGCAACTTGTTCCAAAGGTGTGGGGCCACTGCAGAGAAAGCTCTGTCATGTGTGATCACCCACCTGACTGCTGTCACAGGTGGGCAGATGAGAAGGGCCTCTTTTTCTGATCTTAAAGTGTGGGCATGCTGATATGGGTGAAGGCGGTCCTTCCAGTAACTTGGTCCCTAACCGTTTAAGGCTTTAAAGGTCAAAACCAGCACTTTGAATTGTGCTTCAAAACACACCAGTAACCAGTGAGTGCAGCTGGTGCAGTGTAGGCATTATGTGATCAAATCACCTTGGTCCCACCATTACTTGGGCGGCTGCACTCTGCACAAGCTGGAGTTTCTGAACCATCTTCAAAGGCAGCCCCACGTATAGCGCATTACAATAGTCCAGCCTGGACAGCCGTAGTACATGGATAACTGAGCCAAGGTCCGTCCTCTCCAGATAGGGCCGCCTAAGCTGGTAAAAAGCACTCCTGGACACTGCAGCCACCCCATCTAAGACCATTTGTAAACCTCCATCCAAAGTAATTGGTTTCCCAACCCACAGTACCTCTGTCTTGTCTGGATTAACTTTCAGCTTATTCACCCTCATCCATCCCAAAACAGTTTCCAGAGTTCCACATCCTCCTTGGGATGTGCAGATGGAAACGAGATGTAGAGCTGAATATCATCAGTATACTGATGACATTTCAGTCCAAACCTCCTGATGACTTCCCCCAGTAGTTTCATGTAGATGTTAAGAAGCATGGGGGACAAGATAGAACCTTGCGGCACAGCACCCCACAGGTGAACGGCCATGGGGTGGAACAGAAGTCCCCCAACACCACCTTCTGAGACCACTCCTCCAGAAAGGACTGGAACCACTTTAAAGTCGTGCTTCCCCAGCCCAGTCCAGATAAATGATCCAAAAGGATACCATGGTCAATGGTATCAAAAGCTGCTGAGAGGACCAGAAGAACCAACAGGGTTGCAGTCTGCCCATCCATTTTCCGGCGTAAGTCATCAACCAAAGTGACCGAGGCTGTTTCTGTCCCATAACAAAGCCTGAAACCTGACTGGAATGGATCTAAGTTATCAGTTTCATCCAAAATGGCTTAATTGTATGTCCTGGTGGATATATGACTGGTGTGGAGTGTTTGCCACTTTTTTGTAGTTTGCTCTTTTGCTACTACAGTAATGCTTGATGGACAGAAATACATAGGTACTCTTCATGTCAGTGCACCCACCCCTAAAATGGGCCACACATCATCCGTGTGTGTGTGTGTGTGATTCCAATAAAATATTAGCCAGGCCTATGTACACACATAATGCCATACATCGCTTTCTCAAATTAGGTCCATTGCCAGTGTAAATGGATAATATCCATTTGTGACACATCTGAATTAAATTCATACAGGAAAAGTGTTGGTTATACTGAGATTCTTCTTCATCTTCTGTGCAGGTTTTCCAGCAATCTAGCTACACGCACGTACACCCATTTAACATCCTAGCATTTATAGAGGGAAAAAATAAGTCTGAACACATCTTAACAACTGCAGAGTAAATATATTTTGATGCTGACTGTGCCCTCGTAGAAGGAAAACCTAAAAAAAAAAAATCTGTTTCCAGCCTCAAAAAAATCTGTTTCCAACACAGTTATATGCATTTACTTATCAGCACAGATGGTACTTGAAATGCTGAATACTGATTGTTAGGAGCTATGGAAAATGGCAAGGAGAAGTTAAATGTGGCCACTGGAGTTATATGATTCTGCACTTCTAGGAGAAAGATGACGGAATTTACAAATGTTTAAGCATGTACCTTTGCCATAGAACTGACTCTCTAACATAGTTACTAATTATTGTGGATATTGAGCAGAGAACAACAGTAAAGTGTTGGTTGTTGTCAAGGTTGGAAGGTAAAGGCGAAATTCTCACAACATTTGCATTTAATGCAAAATTAATCCCTGGCTTGGTTTTAACAGGAGTGGGGTCTATAATCATGTCTCAGTTAGGATTGCCCACCCAGACATAATTTTTATGGAATTGTCATATTTTGGGAGCTCTGTCTGAAGTAGAAAACTTATCACAGATAGAATTTGTCCATATCTTTAGAGAAGGAAGCAGAATTACATTTCTACACCAATCTCAGTCAGTCATGCGTTCTTTTTCAAAAATGCATGCCTAAGAGAAAAAGGCTTCTGAAAAGAGCAAACAGCAAGTCTACCTTAAAATAATAAGTACAAAAATAATAAGGGTAAGATAGGTTGCTCAAAAAATAATGCATACTATTATTCAATTTAAAAACAGAAAATGCTATGTAGGCTAGCTAATAAGAGGATATAATGATTTGGCATTAGTATCTGGTTTTCTGACTTCATATTTAGGAATAAAAATGATGTGACTCAATAGCTGTGATTATATTGGTGTCCTTCTAGTTTTGCTCCACTGATGTGCCAAATGGGTGGATTGTGTGGTTAAAAGATGGCAAAACTAGTCCCAGGTACAACCCCGCATTTGTGTTTGTTCACTTACGGAGTCCTCATAAATGAATGTTCTTGATCCTCTGAGACTAAAGGGGAAAAGGAGTTTTGAGATGGCCTCTACATTCCAGAGGGAGCTAGGTGACTTCTGAGTGAGGGAAGTATGGCTGCTATAGTTTCTGGAACGCAGTACATCTGTCTAGTTAGCCCAGTTAAACTCAGAATTCAAGTCAGCTGCTGGGTTCTACCATGGCAGCCCCAGACAATGGATGCCTGGATCGGGGGGCTTATTGGAATCTGCAATGGCCAGGGTTGCCTGGTCTGGAACGTCCCAGGCCCCGAGATTTCAGGGCCCAAACCTGAGACCTTGGGACAGCGCCTGGTGATGTCCACCAGAGGTGGACCTAAGGGCACTTATTTTGCTATACACAAGCCTTTTGTTATGCAGTTTAACCCACCAACTGCCCTCCCAGACATTTCTCTAGAATAATAACACAGAGAAAGCATCTGTGGCAGAGTCCACTTATTGAAAGTGATGGGGGGGGGGAAATGCATTCCACACACAGGCAAACTGAGGCAGCAGGCAAAAACTCAATGACTGGAAGAGAGTGAGTTTGAGTTACATAATTGCAGCATACTAAGTTCACAGAACCAACAGAGAGCAGGCTTTTCTTTTTAAAGTGGCTTTAAAAAACCACCCCAATTTATCCAGAGTATGTCACAACACAGAGAAAGGCATTTGTAGGCCCATTTCTCCAAGATTTAAATTAAAGGGAGATGGGAGACCAGGAAACCCATTTCCCATACAGGCAAACTCAGGCAGCAGACAATTAAGAGTCAATAACTCTTCAGTGAGAGAGTTTGAGTTACATAATCACAGGGGTTTTTTATGTGCAGCCCAGCAAACATTAAACAGGATGAATTTAGCTAGGAATATGTTAACATGCACCACCAAAAGGAAAGAAAGGATTTTTAAAACCACATGTTCACAATGTTATGCAGATGAGTTATATAGCAAAACAAAATGGCTTCCAGGCCCAAATGTACAAACAGTTCAGCCCACCCTGCCACCCCCGCAAATGTATCCAGAGTAACAACACAGTTAAAACAATTTCTTGCAGAGCTGGCTTCTCCAACATTGAAAGCAAAGGGGAGTGGGGAGGGAAAGGGGGGAAAAACATTTCTCACACACATACACATGCTTACATGGGAGTAAGTCCCATTGAATTCAGTGAGACATACTTCTAAGTAGACCTACATAGGGTTGCTGTATATATCCCATCATTTAAAAGTACTTGGCAGTTGGCACACACAAGCAAATAATGCCAATGTGTATTCTGTCACAACAACAACAACATGCTCAGCTCTGTCCCTGAAAAAAACAAGTGCTGGGTCTCAGCTGTCTCTCAAAATGATCTCTGGAGGGTTGCCTTTCTGGGCCTCCTCCCAGGCATTATCTATCTCTCCTCATGTCTTCCCCCCTTTTGTTCCTCCCACTCTTGCCTTTCCCCCCCTCTTCCCCACTTTCACACCTTTCCCGCTCTTTCCTTTCTCTTTCTCTCTCCTTCTCAGTCTGCCCCGTCACAATACCCGCCAGGCCAACCCAACAATCCCAGCTTGCCCTCCCCGCCACCAAGATTGGGCTGGCGAAGGGAGCGTGGATGCTGTCTGAGGGGACCATACAGGAGGAGGATGGAGAGGAGCTGCCACTTCTTGCCTGCGCAGCCCGCCCTCCATTCCCTTCTGTCGTATCCACCTCCTCCTGCTTGTGAGTGGGGGGGGGGAGCCACAGCCGGACGACAGCTCTCGCCTGGAGATTTCAGCTGCTGTCCTCTGACCCAGAAACTCAGAGTGAGGACCGGAAACGTAGGGCATGGACCAGAGACCTGGCAAGCCTAGCAATGGGTTCCACCTCATTTCCTTGGCATCCCTGGGCTTTGCTAGGCCTTTGCTGAGGCTTCTTGGTGCTAGTATCCAGGGATGGCCCAAGATATTTTGCTACCTGGGGTGGAGTAGCAAGTGGTGTCCCCCCCTCCCAAGTCAAGGTTTGGGCACCTGAAGCAGAACATCCCACAAATGCCTCTCCCCCTCCTTGGCAGTAAAAACACAATCACAATAAACTAACAACTGGCTGTCCTTTTGTCATGCTCAAAATCTCCTGCCTGAGGCAGCTGTTTCACTCTGCCCAATGGTAGGCCTTGCCCTGCCAGTATCCCAGCTGACTCTGGGGGTAGCATGTGAGACAGTGAGAAGGCCCTCCTTGCTAAGCAGGTAGTTGCTTGAATGCACTGTAACACCACTTGCTTGCTCTAGCATCTACAGACCTTTCAAGTCTGGTTGCTTCTAAAACTGGTAGCTTCTCTTCATTTCAAGGCAGACACTCTAGCTAGAGCAGTAGAAAACCAACCCTTAAATCTGGGTGGGAAGCAAATTAAGCTATAGTATTTCTCTAATAAATGCCACAAACCTTTGGTCTTCAAGAAATGTCGACAGAGTCGCGGCACAGCACACGAGCACCCCGCTCAATTTAGATAGCTACAGTCTGAACTCATGGAGTTACAGGCAGATGTAAGAGGAAATCAGAATATTCCTCTAACACAAAGCTTTTTCTCCGGATTCCAGATGTTTAAAGGACTATGTAAATTTTCAAGTTAGACAGGGCAGGTGTTAAATATTTTGTGATCTTACCAGTAATATTTTGCCCTCCCAGTTCAGCTGTTCCCATTGTTTCATGGCACTACTTGCAGCTAAGTTCAGTGCACCTCAGAAATGCAGGAGGTGACATTTGAAAGCACTGCCTATGTGACAACAGAGAAGAGCTACGCTCATGCAGAGCAGTATTAAGGACATAAGAGCCCTAGTGGATCAGACCAAAGGTCCATCTGCTCTAGCATCCCAATTCCTACAGTTGCCAACCAAATGCCCATGGGAAGCCCACAAAAAGGACATGAGGACAACAGTCCTCTCCCAGAGTCGCTCTCCAGCAACAGGTATTCAGTGGCATGTTGCTCCTGAATCTGGAGATTCCATATAGACATCATGACCAGTAGCCATCGATAGCTTATCCTCCCTCCATGAATTTGTCTAATTAAGGTAGTGGCCATCACAACATCTTGTAGCAGTGAATTCCATAGATTAGTTACGGCCATCATGTGAAGAAGTACTTCCTTCTGTCTGCCCTGAATCTAATGCCAATGAGTTTCATTGGATGTAGGCAGCTGCCTGGAGTTTCCTAACTGTAAATCCATACATGTATTATGACCGGCTTTAAGGGCCCTGTTGAGACAAAAGGTGATATATAAAGGGTGAATAAATAAAAATATAAATGTTTGGTAGTGAGAGGTAGCTTCACTTCTAAAGTATGCAAAACCTAAGCCATTTCATCATGCAAAGTCTCATTTAAAAAGCTAAAATCTGCTCTTTTCCTCAATAGATTCAAGGACTGGCATGATTTGTTAGCACAAATATTTGTAGCTTATAGGAAATGTGAAGGGCCTGCTTGTACAAATAGACAAAAAGCATTTAAAAAACAGAGTCCCAAATTTATGTTTGTCTCAAATTCAATATACTATAAAATAGCCGAAGGATTGTGTTACTGGGTTTGTTTAAGTTTTATATTATTAAATTTAATGAACAACAACAACCTGTCTCTCTTTTTGGTTTGAAGCTGTTGGAGAAATGTCAAAGTGCCATGGAGTTCACTTTTGCCAATCTACTGAAATCAAAGGGACATGCAAAAAAAAAAAAAAAGTTCAATAATGCTCCATATACACAGGCCTATAGTTGTTAGGTGAAATGTCCTTCTCTGCAACTAGCCAGAATCTAATTATGTCCTGCTACGGTTCTATTTGTGTGGATCAAAAATGTGTCCAGGGCTTTTAAAATCAAAATACTGTGCCAGAGTAATCCAAATTATGCACCGAGAAAAGCTAAATTCTGCAAGCTATATCAGTTATTCAAGCTAAATAAATGTATGTCATTTTTGTATTTTGCATAGTTTATTTTGCATCTAGTCAGGAAAAAGGGCATCTTCACTGACACTCCATCACCTGACCATTGGCAGTCTTCTTCGGCAACCTCTCTTGATTCTGAGATTTCCCCACACATTGCCCACACACGTTTCAGCATAATTTTTTATGCATAAAGGCTTGGAAGTTGCTGAGAGACAGATTTTCAGCAAGGTGAGTTCTTTGTCCTCCCATGCTTTTTTGAGCTTGGGTAGAATCACGCAAGCCCTGTTCTCACCTTCTAAATCACATTAACTTAATGTATGGAGGCGGGAATGGGATTACCCCCAGTGACCTCTGACCTGTGGTAGGTGTGAGCAAGGCTCTTTGCACATAGACCACGCAGCGTTCCTGATCATGTGGAAGAGCCTGTAGCACATATAGGTGCGGATGCCTACAGCTCCATTTGCACTTGCTCAATGCTTGGAGGTTGGGGGTGGAACCAGAGGGCACAATCCTACTTCTCCTTCCTTGCATTCGGTCAACTCAGTTTATAAGGTGAGAATAGGCCAAGTTTTGTATATATGCATACCTCTCAGCTCTACTGGTATGGTCACTAAGAGTGCTATCCATAGCAGGGCTGATTACGCAGGGGCAGATTAATGTAGGTGGCAGAGGCCAGGTTATGCTGAACTCACACCACTTAGCATTAAAGGTGGGCACTGAGTAAGATTTTAATTTCAATGTAAAATTATACACATGGTGTAAGATTTCTTAAAATTTCAGATATTCCTTTTTCTTTTCTGTTTTTAAAGTGGTACTTAACTATTTGGTGCAGTATGAAGACTATATGTCTGTTTCAGTCAAGATAATTTATTTGGGGTATGACAAAGCAGTAAAGATGTACACTCTGCCAGGGTATTATTCTTATGTGTCCATTTTGCCGCAGTAGCACAAAAATTGAATCTTTCCAGGGAATCCCTCCAGCACAAAGGCCAAGGAGAATCCCTCTTTAGTGCAAGTTTTTTTAGAGCAGAAAATGGAGAAGAGAAAGAAAAAGGAAGGGGGGGGAGCATGTGATGGTATAATGGGAAACAAAAGGTGCTTAAACTGTACAAAGGGGAGTAGGGAGTAGGTTTGTAAGGTGCCTCTCACAAGGAAAAATCAGAGCACAAATCACACACACCCTTCTGGTAGGAAATCAGCTTTAATAATGAACACCATCAAGAGCTTGCTACATTCCTGCAGACAGTTTTCTCTTTGAAGGGAGAGAGGGATAGGAGATGAGTTGAGCATGGTGGATGACTCATCCAGGAGGCCCAAGGAAATACAATCCCAGTGTAGTAGTATCTATTGGCATTTCCAGTGTAAAACTGAACTTTTTCTGCCCTCTTTTTTCCCAATACAAAGTATGTAGGACTTTCACTGTAGAGATTTTAAGGGATCGAGTGACACCTGTTTGCATCTATAGAGAAACACAGGCAACAGTGGCTCTCAATTTAATACCAGAAGTTCAGGCTGCCTGTACTTAGTATTTTTCTCTCTCAGGTGCCCAGAGACAATAAACAACGAGATGGAGCAAGGAAATTAGGGAAAGGGGGATGAAGTCTCACAGCCCTTCTGATGACAAGGTCTCTGGCTTGCCCTCGAAGGATGAATAATACTAGACCAGATATTTGGCATCTCTTGCTAAATGTTGCTATTGTTTCTCTTTAAGGAACAAAGATCCTTGGGGGGAGCATAAATTCAAGGTTTATAGCCTCCAACAAGCATTCCATGTCATAGCCCAGAAATGGTAGCTTTGGACACACAATCAATGTAGGTATTGCGTATGTGCGGTACAAAGGAGTCAGGATTGCACTTGCTGAACATCCCCCCAAGCTCCATTTGGGGCTGCATTATCACAGGGCCCTACAGGTACAATCCTATTTGGAGGTATCAGTTATTTCTCATGCATTCAAACCAGGTGCTCATATCTGTGTTTAAGTGTTCCTGTATCAGATAATACTGTTTTACATTATCATGCAAGTAAGGAAAAAAAATGGAGTGTTTCAAAATTGTCTCCAGAGACCAAGAAGCTTTTAGAAAATAAGCCGCCTTAGCATATACTGTAATGCATGGTTGTTAGCATCTGTTTCCCACCTAAATTAGATTGTTGAAATGAACAACTAAAAATGGGATCTCGGCTTCTTTGTATCTTAATAGTTTGTGAAGTGTATGCATGTTGTCTCTTCCATATTGTACTTCAGAAAGGTTCAGCCATTTGCATACTCTATTGAGAAACCATACCTCATCCTGCACCAGCTTTGAAATAGAATACGGTACTTCACTGGTTGTACTGCCTTTAGAGATCACTACAGAATGGCATTTGTTCTATCATGC
The DNA here is from genome assembly GCF_057233095.1 of Heloderma suspectum. NCBI lineage: Eukaryota > Metazoa > Chordata > Lepidosauria > Squamata > Helodermatidae > Heloderma > Heloderma suspectum. The sequence goes on from NC_139462.1 coordinate 112,672,573, forward strand.
AGAAAATGATCCATCAAGGAAAAGGAAAAAGCTACATGCATCTGTAACCCACACAGTCAAAAGAAAACAAAAATCCATCTGCTAGTGAAGAGTTATTTCTGTGCAGAAGCTGGTGAGGACACCCATGTAGAAATGAAGTGAGAGTTGTCTGAAGGCCCAAGGGACAGCTCTACTTTAACTTCAAGAGGTCTGGCCCTGTAAGATGCCTGACTGGGACACCTCTTTGGTCCATACATAAGCTTGTTGGAGGAAAAGAGAGAGGGAGAGAACAGAGAGGTTTAGGAAGGTGAAGGCAGTTGTAATTCCTTTCTTTCTTTCTTTTTTACAGCCATGTATGGGGATTCTCTGAAGCTTAGAAGAACTTGGTCTGCAGGGCTTTATGCTAGTAAAATACTGATGCCATTAATCCCCCTTTAATTCAGATCTGGTTAAAGGTGTTGTGCTGATAGAATTCGCAACAAGAGAACTAATACTTCTTAATAAAAGAGATAAGCAATATCTTGACAAGGAAACATGCCCCCCTCCTTAGGATGCTGGAGAAAACTGCTCCCTTTCAGTGCCTTTCCCTCTTAATCTCCCACCCACTCCATACACACACTGTTTATTTTAATTTTATTTGAAGCACAATCCAACCATAGTTAATCATTTTAAGGCACACTGATTCCAGTGGGAGAGTTCTGACATCAGTGGAACTTGAAAGGGCTTAATTGTTTTTACTAGATCTTGCCCCATGTGTTTCTGTCATTTTCTCACATCCCCTGCCATCTATACAGGTGCAAGTCCATGATGAGGATACCTGAGTTTAATTTTGCATGGCCATGTGTGAGGAGTGAGTGAGGCATGAGCAGGGATTATATCTAACATGCAGTGTAATACTATGCTGAGAAGGTAACTTCCTTTATTATAAAATAATACAAGCTTAAATTAAAATGAATGTGACAATTAAAATACATAATAGTGAATGGCCCCAGTGTATGATAATATTGGTACTAAATTCTCAGGTCACAACATCACATTAATGTTGTGTATCGAACTCATTAAAGTAATTAGGGTGCATTTTAAGTTTATTAGTGAACTGACTAATGCACTCTTTAAAAGGTTGATTTGGAAGGAAGTCAATAGATAAAGCCAATAGCACTCTTGAGAGTTTGTGCACATGCAAACTCTCTCATAGAAATTCATGTTATCAATTTTCATGTGGCTCTTAATCAATTACAGTGACAAAGAGATGATTTGAAACCAATCTTCTGTTGACTGGTTGCAAATTTAGGTTTTGACTATGCATATGTTTCATTTGGTTTTTGAGAAATGAAGAGTGCAGGGCTGGTTTGTAGTGGGTGGCAACACTCCTTTGACATGTGATGCACACACTTGGTGCAATTTTACATGCACTTGGGGATGTTTTGCTGCAGATGGAGCTTTGTTTGAGTTTTCACCAGAGGACGTTGTACTGCTGAAAAGCCAAGCTGCTTCTTTTGACAAGTGGCTCTACCTCTTCAACAGTCAGAACTGATCGCACGTTAAGCATAAACTGACTTGGTTGGTGGTGAGGAGCATCTAAAAATAAACCTAGCTTCACATTATTCTTTTTTTTCTGACTAAGTAAGTCACTTCACAGTGTGTAAGTACCGTACTGAAGTAGAGAATGATATGAGGTGAGGAAATACGACAAGCTGGCATGTATCTTTTTGAAAGGGCTTGATTTCTGTATGATGGTTGATTCTATGAAGATCTGTCTCATTGGATGACAATATTCAGTTTTCATTATAGCGGCCAAGTTTGCACATCATTCTAAACCATAGTTTAATGTGATGGGAATGAGAAGGAACAAGGCACCGTGAGCCTTGGGCTCACACACTCCCCCTCCCCTCCCATGTGGCCAAGTGGAAAAGTTGCCTAAGTCTTTGCTTTGGCTTTTCCTCAACCACGGTTTGTTGTGTCATCCAGACTGACAATCTTTGTAAACTGCCCAGAGAGCTCTGGCTATTGGGTGGTATAGACATGTAATTAATAACTGTGGTTAACATTAACTATGGTTAGTTTCAGACAAGCCAACTTCAAACCATAGTTACTGAAGCTGGCCTATTTAAATTAACCATAGATAAGATTAACCACAGTTCTGGGTCAGGATGTGAACTCCTCCTCCTGTCCACATGGGATAAGGAGAGGGGAGCAAGCTTAAGGCTTGCTGTGGCAACCTGCTCCTGCTCATTCATATTGGTCTCATGAACGAGCAGGAGATGTGGAAATGCAGCCACTATAACCAAAACAAGATTGCCATCAGTGAAGACTGATCATGATGTACAGACATGGCCATTATGTGAACTGACGCCATTGAAAATAACTGTTATGTGGAAGATGCAAGGTGGTATTGTGAGATGTGAGCTGTGGTGGCAGAGGGCATGATCTGCATTGGATCAGGTCACAGCCTGGGTGTGGGGTCCCAGGATTCTCGTCTCATGTGTGAAAGTTGTATAGTTCACCTTGGGAGCTTTGCTGCCTCAGTGTAGATGAAGCTTTGACCAATGTTTTTACCGCAGCAGTCCATGCTGCTGAAGAGCAAAGGTACTTTTTACATGTGGATTGTTTTTTCAGCAGTAGGAACTACTGCAGTGAAACATCAAACACAACGTTGTCTGCATGTGAGTCTCTCTCCCCCTCCGCACAGCACATCTTCTCTGCCTCACAGCCTGTATGTCTAATGCAGTTAAACTGAGGCAAAGTTGGCCTTCAGTGATAGTGATAAGAAAGTGGAGACATTTTAAATAATCTGCTATGTGTTTTAGTTTCATGTTCTCTGTCTGTCTGTCTATTTACTTCTGAAGTAGATATGTTCCTGGAGATTTGAGCAAAATAAAAAGGCTGGAAGCCATCAAACACACACCAGTAAATTATTTATATTTTGAATGCAAAGTCAAGGCCACAGTACCTCGTAAATGAAGATGCTGCATGTGGTGCTCTGACTCTAACTTTTTTGATATCTGCAAATTGGGTAGCTTTTACCATTTACCACAAATGAAGCTCTGCGTAAATGGTTCCCTTATTCTGTGCCATCTGCCCTCGATTTTCTTGCTGCTTCGCCTATGATGATGTGCAGCAGAAAAATGCCCATCTGCTGAGGACTGAGGTATTAGGCAGAGGTGACAGCACTAAATAGGTATTAGAGACATGTCAAACTGAGTTAAACAGAAAAAGATTAAGGGGAAGATGTCCCAGGAAGATGTGGCTAGTGAGCAAAAGCATTTTATCCATCATAATACGGGGAAGGTAAGAAGGAGAGGGAATTGTGGGGAATAGAGAGGGCTTTCAACATTGTGTAGTTAGAATTCTTGCTACATATGGTTAGAAGTCTTCAATACCTTTGAAATGCAGTGCAGTGAGACTGGGAAGTATCCACGAGTGCTTCTTCAGACGGTCATACGGTTATTTTTGTGTGCAGATGTTGCTGTTGCAAGGTGGGTTGAAGTCCTGTCTGAAAACCAAGCTACCCCTTGCAACAAAAACACAAACGCTGCAGGATGTGATTCTTCCCTCTCTCCTGGTAAGTGGCACTTGCCACTTTAAAGTATACAAATATTTTCAGCCCTCTTCTCAAGCATTGCTGAACAATTGCTGAAACAAGTGCTGTGGTGGCCCCCACTTTATGGAACTCCCTCCCTAGGGAACTCCACCATGCCCCCTCTTTAATGAGCTTCCGCCACGCATTAAAAACGTGGTTGTTCAGGCAGGCATTTGGGGTGGGTTAGGGTATTTTTTAGAAATATGATGTTTTAATGTAGAATTTTATTGTTTTAAAACTGTTGTATTGCGGTACACCGCCCAGAGTGGCAGGGTGACCAGCCAGATGGGCGATTAAGAAATTCAATACATAAATAAACAAACAAGGGGCCCTTTCTAAGGAGAGTGAAAGGTTTTTACAAAATCAAGTCTGCTATTTGGACTTCACACTAATAGCCACAACTGAGAGCCGGGTTGGTGCAGCGATTGTCAGACTAGGATTGGGGAGACCTAGTTCAAGTCCTCTGTCAGGCATGAAGCTCACTGGGCTAACCCTTGGGCTAATCACAGTCTCCACAGTGCTGGAGGGGCTTCTCCAGAGTAATCATGTTAGCCCGTCGTGTCCCACCATTCCATTGTGTGACTAGAGCTTCAACAGGATCGCCGACTCTGGCTACTGGAATTTTCCCCGGCGCATTCAGGAATCCATAGGATTCCATAAGCCATTTGGGGTGGACCATCTTAGTGGGTCCTCCACCCCAGCAGGGTGAGACTGGCATCATAAGCCCAAACTTCACCAGATATGGTCTGACCATGACAATGGAGCAACTTAACCCCCCCACACATATCTGGACCTCCCCCTTCAAATGCAGAGGCAAAGACTAAATTGAGAGTATGCCCTGCCCTATGCATTGGCCCAATGTCAAATTGAGAGAGCCCTGGATGGTCATGGAGGCCATCAAGTCCTGTGCTGGCCCAGTCAAGGCTACCTTGGTGTAAATACTGAAATCTCCCAGGACCAACTTCCCGTGGTTCTCCAACTCCATGCTCGAGACCACCTCAGTCAGGGAGGCTGTTGCATAGCAGGGTGGGCAGTACACCAACAACATCCCCAATCTATCTCGCTGGCCAATGCCAGGTATAGGCCCTCATAGCCTGCTCCATTCCAGGGGGGTTTCCTGGTGATACCCCCTTCTGAGGTCAAAGCACTGTCTCCAACCTTGGAGATAGTATTCTTATGGACCACAGTGACTCCCCCCCCTCCCAGCCCTCTAACTGGGGTTGATGCTACACCTCAAACCTGGGGGGGGGGCAGAGCTGGGTCAGATCAACCCCACCCAGCCTGCTCATCCAGGTTTTGCTGATGCATACCGGATCAGCTCCCTCATCCACAATCAGATCACCGATGAGTGAGGTCTTATTGTGAACAGATCTGGCATTAAGCAGCTACATCACCAGGTGAGAGGGGCCAGTAGCCATGCCACCGGGTACCTGTAAATTAAGAGAAGGGGCAGCAGAAGAGATAACCTGTACCCATCTATATCCTCTGGACTGCTGATTCCTCCTTCTCCCTGTCTCATGCTGTCCTTGACCAGTAATCACCCCTCTAGGGGCACCTCCATTCTCCACCCTGCTGTCCCTCCTATCCAGAAACATCCTAACTTTCCAAACAATCCATACACATGTGCCTTAAAGACACACATATACACAACCCCAACACACACACACACTGCCCAGAAAGGGAGCATTAGTCTAACAATTTCTGAAGTTAAGGCCACCACAAGGGCACAATCTTAAAAATCCACCCTCTCAGCATCTAAGATGTGCATTCACAGGCAGAAACCAAGCCCTCGTCTTAGCTGCTGTCCCCCAAACTCAGCTCTCACCAGAGCTTGGGCTGAAACCAACAACCCTGACTCTCAGGCATTCCTTGATCTCACCCAGGAGAACCCACAACTAACAGCCAGATAAGACATTCACTCCATGGGGGGCTGTGCGCTTGGTGATGCTGGCACAGTGGCAGCTGCTTGGAAACTGGGGACTGGGTCTAATTCCTTCCAAGCTCCTTCAGCGTTCTACTGTGTCTGGTGGCCTGGCTCCCTCTGACTTGTTGCCTCAGCTGGGAGCTGCAGGATGAGAGCCCTTGTGCTCACGCCTTGGTCCAGGCCCAAGCTTTATAGTACCTGGATGGAATGTGAGCATGGTGTGGGGTCAGTCTAGGCTGGTGAACATTGCCTAGGGTTCTCACTTTTAAAAATACCGATGCTGTGCCTTCAACAGCAGCTGGACAAACAGAAATTATGGAAATGACGCTTTTCCTGACATGGAAATAAACTGATGAGTAAAGTTTTTTGGCCATAACTTTAAAGCTCTATGTGACCGAGGTCCAGCATATACATTGGTAAGGATGTATGATAATTTAGGTTTATTGATAGGATTGTACCCTCACTGTTTGGAAGCCCCTGAATTCAGAGGCTTCCCAGTTTCTTTATGCCCTGCTGGGCTGAAGCTAGCAAGGCAGGAAGAGTGGCGGAGGCAGCCTTCACCTCCCTGTCCTCTGTCTTGGGGGATTTTCACTAGATGGCCTTTTTAGTCCATCCAGTGAGGGTGCTTAGGAGGGGAGGAAAGGAGGCTGGAGGAGGCTCAGGACAAATAGCATCCTGGTCTCTCTGGTCCCCTCCCTGTCCACTGGAACACCCCCTTTTCTCCTCCTTCTCCAAGGTTGCTTTTCTGACTTCAGAGAGGCAGCCAGCATGATTTTCTCCATGCAGACTGTGAGGGGGAGGGGGAGGGGGGTTGGATCTCTGACCCCCCCTTCCGAGGTCAAAGCACCATCTCTAACCATGGAGGGGGTTTCTTATGACCTCTGGGATTCTGTCTTATGACCTCTGGGATGCTCGCCCAGGCACCATAGGATTGCTGTCTTAGTTCCTGTTTGCAAATCACGTGGACATATCCTATTCGCAATTCTAAATGCGAACACAAGCAGGAGCATAATTCTCAGGAAAATTTTGCAATTTCCTGGACTTGTGTTCGCATTTGAAAGTGCACACTTCCGAAAAAGTGTATGTCCCCCGTGAACTACATGTTTATGCTTTAGCCAATGGGAGGAAAGTGCGCTTTTGTGGTACATGTTTGGAAGAGTGTGCATTTTTTCATGTTCAAAAAGGTGCACTTTCCTGTTAAAAACTGCACGTTCATTTTCGCGTTCAGGAGCAAAAATGAGACAAGTGAGCATCAAGGTGGATTACAGAGAACCTCAATGAGCTCGAACATCACTTATTCTCTCATCCCTATATATTGGTTGCCACATCTCCACCCATGTGAACATCTCTACATTTTGAAATCTGTTGGAGAGGTCTTGCTTTCGGTCCCTTGGTGGTGCTGGTGCAGGGGTCAGGGAAGGGAGGTGTTGCCATCTGGGGAACCCTGGAGAGCTGGATTGGGATTCCAGGGGGGCTGGATTTGGCCCCGGGTTGGAGGTTCTACAGTCCTGTGTTGTCTTCTCTCCCTGGTGGTGGCACTCCAGGGTCTCTGGCAGGGGTCTTTTCCATCATCTGTACCCTGCTCCATTTTTAAACTGGAGATGCCATCAATTGAACCTGGGGCCTTCCACATGAAATCTCTCATGAGCTATAAGTGGGAGCAGGGGGCTGGCTCCAGTGGTTCAAGAAACATAATTCCAACCCTTTCTTAGAGCTAGGTGCAAGGTTCTTTGGATCTGGGCTTCTTTATTTAAGAGAATCTGTTACAGAGCATGCCATGAAGGGACAACTTTAAATGCTAAATAATCATTTTGGCCTCAGGCAAAGAAAGAATGCTACTGAGTAGAGAGAGGGGCGGGGAAACCTGCTGCATTTTCATAGCCTGATGGTTTAAACTTTTGTATTGCCAAGGGCTGAATTCATCACAATTATAAATACAAAGTAATATGTCATTATCGTTGCAGTAGTAGGAGTTAATTGCATGCTGCTTTCTTCAAGGAAACAAATAAGAGGGAAAAGCCTGTTTATAATAAGACTGTGTATAGATGCCTCCTTAAACCATGAAGCCAGGTAAATAAGCACAAGGTTAAGCAAATACATTGGAGTGATTTTTTCCCTTTTGCTATAGTGTATTATAGTGTCCGTGTGAGCTTCTGTGGGCCTTTCAAGGTGAGACCTTTTTAGAGCAATCACTGCATAGTTGTAACTCAGTTGTTGCATGACATACAGATGCCAGTCCTGAGGATAAAGCTGCTGCAGGGAATGACATTTTCCCAGCACTCTGTATTTTGTTGCTGGAAAAACATTATTTCCTCATTTCCCCTCCCACCAGCTAGCTTGTGGCCATCCAGATGATGCTGGACTGCAACTCTCATCAGCCCTCACCACTGGCTATGCTGGCTAGGGTGATGGGAGTTGTAGTCCAATGAGATCTGGAAGGCCACAAATTGCCCACCTTGGAGCTAGCATGTCAGTAATGAGTGCACTAGTGAGTAGGATGTTGCCATGTGAGTGCCTCTGATATCACTGTCGATGAGTGACACAACTCCTTCCTATCCTATCAGTGCTTGCACTATTTTCAAAAGAATTGATGGATATAGCTCAGCCATTCTTCATTGGATTTTTCAAAACTGCAGGGGGAAATTATACCAATCATCAGGCCTGATTATACCCTTTATAAGGTAGATTTTCTGTGCCAGATTTAATACAGATAGTAAGGACAAATCAGCTTGGTTTTATAACAACTAGACTTTTCAGTCATTATAATGAAAAACCCAGCCACTTTAACTATACAGCTGCTCCTGCCACTGTATAATAACTTTAATATTACTTAACTGCAACCATTAAATTATATATAAACTAGGGATGGACAAGCATGCCAGGTCCGGTTACATGGACCTCTGCCATTTTTCATCACTGAATCCATCCTGTGCCAGGTTTTGTGCTTTTTTTCTGTGCGTGGACATAAATCCGTATAGCCTTTTGTTGTTGTTTTTTGCATACTTTAAAAAATGCACATTTTTTGCACATTTTTCACATTGTACACTTTTTTGTACACATCCACCCATTGACTAAAATATGTTTATGTACATCTTTGATATGTACATCTTTGATATGTACCCATTTTTCTTTGCACACTTTTCAGAACTGTGTATTCATCCGATGCTTTCTTTTTGGCCCACAGAATGCATTCCAAATCCTCAAATATTCAGACTTTTGGATGCAAAACATGTCCAGTCTATGTCATTTTCCAGGGGCTGTGGATTAAAGAAATCGGTTACAAAAAAATCTGTCAGAGCGGATTCCTCACACAACTCTAATGGAAACATATCTTTAAACCTGAAATGTATTTTATTTATATATTTAGAATATTTTTGAATTGCCCCTCCGCTCAGTGAGTGCTTGAGGCAATATAATTAAAATACAAAGATTAAGAACATAAGAGCCCTGCTGGATCAGTCCAAGGGTTCATCTAGTCTGGCATTCTGTTCACACAGTGGCCAACCAGCTGTCGACTGGGAACCCACAAGCAGGACACAGGTACAACAGCACCCTCCCACCCATTTCCCCCAGCAACTTGTGTACATACGCTCATTGCCTTGTGTACTGGAGGCAGCACATAGCCATCCGGACTAGTAGCCATTGATAGCCTTCTCCTCCAGGAATTTATCTAACCCCCTTTGAAAGCCATCCAAATTGGTGGCCATCACTACATGTTGTAGTAGCGAATGCCATAGTTTAAGTATACACTAGGGATGTGTGAACTCACCCCTGTCTGGGTTCTCCGGACTCCTGCCCAGCCCTGGCCCTGCTCTCCAGTCCTTGGACTGCGCTCAAGCCCCTCCCACTCAAAGCGAGCAGCCCACACTCACCCCAGTGGCCTCATTGAGCTCCGCGGTCACCATTTCTAAAAAGAAATGGTGATCGCAAAAATGCGCATATTGTTTTATGTGCGAAAATGTACATTTTTGTGAATGTGCATATTCTCAGGTGTGAAATGTGCATTTTTGCAAAGGCATACAGTGTGTGTACAAAAATGTGCATTTTTTGGTAAAATACACATTTTTGTGCACACGCAAATATGCGCATTTGCAAAATGTGCATTTTCGCACACGCGAATATGCACATTCACAAAAATTCACATTTTCGTGTGTGCGCAAATTTGCACATTTTGTGATCGCCATTTAATTCCTCAGAAAATGGTGACTGCGATGCTTGACGAGGCTGCCAAGGTGAGTGCTGGCCATTCGTCGAGCGCCGACAGGGGGTGAGCAGGGGCATGGACTCAGCAAGTGGGGCTCGGGGATGCGGGCAGGAGCAGGTCTGCCAGATTCCCGGACTGAATCAGGCACCTGTGCCATCCCTAGTATATGCTATATGAAGAAGTATTTTAAAATAGATAAAATCAAGTAGTATTGCTAAAAAAAGTTCCTTATAATTAAATACAGCACATATGTGTGTGGTGTTTGTCAAATCATGTTTGGCTTTCCTCCAGACTTAAGTTTTTTAAATGGAAACCACTTTCACCCTGATCCAGGTAACAAGGTCGGTGTTTGTTAGCAGGCTTCCATGCATTCAACATTTGCCGGATCAGGAACCACAGACCTAACTCTGATGCACACATCCTACCCAAAAGGCACTGTCTTCAATTGGATGCATAAATGCATAATGTCAAATGCATAAATGCCATTAGGCATGCACAAGCATCCATCTGTTTTCCTCAAAAGGGGCTTCAACCTTTGAATGAGATCCAAGTGAGTGCACACATACGAATAGTAGTAGTAGTAGTATTAATAATAATAATTTTCATTATTATTATTAATTACATTCATAGCCCACCTTTTTTCCTTTTGCAAGGAACCCAATGTAACTTACCTGGCCATTCTTCTCTCCATTTTATCCTCACAACGACCCTGTGAGGTAGGTTAGGCTAAGTGGCAGTTACTGGTCTAAAGTCACTCACTTGGCTTCATGGCCAAGTGGGGACTAGAGTCCTAGTCCAACACTAACCATCACACCACACTGGCTCCCATAGATAGAGTCACTTTCCCGACAGGATTGCTGGGACATGTAGTCCCAGAGTGTTCCTTGGTGGTAAAAAAGTAATTGAACAGGGTAATCAAACAGCAGAGGGGGCCTTTATGAGCTCTCTTTTTCAGTTACTCATGACATCTCCCCTCACATTCCATCTTCAGGGAGCCTTGAGCATGATACTTTTTGGAAGCAGGGCTGGGGCCTTTCTCTCTTTGCTATTGCTTCTCACTTGCAGGACAGGTACCTCAGCACAATCTTACCAGGGACCATCCTGCTCAGTAAGTGATTGGACACCATGCCCTGCTGTGACTTCCTCCTTCTTGCCTGAAGCTTTTTGGCTGATCACAGTTCATGTGTCTTACACAGTACCCAACCCTATACTCACTATTTCCTGATGGTTTCCTACCTTAAAGGCTTGATCGCCCATTTATCAGCATCTCCTGTTCCCATTTTGATTTTGATTCTGCAGACTGGATCCCTTGAATTCAATATTTACCTGTTTAATGGGCTTAACATTTGCCCATATGCTCAGCTTTCCACCTAGAGCCTCATACTCACCTGAACTGCAAGGAAGTTCTGAAAAATAGTGCTGATACTTTCTGCACAATGAATTGCCATTCTTTTGGACACTATGTGGCCTCCACTCCCTTATCCCAGAGAGATATTTCTTGTAGAGTTTTGTGGTTTATAATTTAAAAAGCACAACTGTTCACCAAATAGGTGTGGAGCTTTAAGTGGGATTACTGGTTCCATAGTTGTTTCATTAGCCTTCGAAATGTGTTGTTCTCTCCCTTTCATTGTAGCAGCCAGTTTCTGTAGATGGGAGTGATGACCTGTGCCATGATCTTCTCCGAGAGATAATGGAGAGATCTTTTGAAGATGTTGTCAACATCTTTTGATGGCATTTTCATAGGGATTTGAAAATCGACAGAGTGATGTATTTGACTGAATTAAATTACCCTCAGAGTGGTGTTATACGCTGTGGGGAGAGGAATACATGTCCAGGTGTACATGTATTCTTCCACTGCCTCAAAGGGAACAGAAGTGTGAGGAAACAAATGACAGTGAAAAATTTAGCTACTGAGGCATGAAACGAGAGGATGAAGGTAAAATGCTGTTAGCCCGGTGAGCAAGCTTCTGGGAATAATGACATTGTGGCCTTTCTCAGTGCATCATGAACATGCCAGAAGGACAAAGTCAGAAACTTCCTTGTAAGCATCTACACTTCCATTGCACAATGAAGGGCTTAGAGGGAATTTACAAGGGCAAAGAGCACTGAGCGGCTGTGCTTTTTGAAGTTATGCAGTTAAAAGCTCATAAATGTATGGTTCTTGAACCATCGCGTTTACTCAGAAGTAAGTCCCACTGAGTTCCGTTGGAATTACCCCCTAGTACAGGGGCGAGCAGAAAGTAGTTTTGGACCTACTGGTAGGTCTCTGGTGATTTGCTGTAGGTTGACAGTGTAAATCGCATAAGGTTTGTTAATATGTTAAGCAGTATTAAAGTCTTACAAATACATAAATAGACATGAGTTTCTGATTCTCATTCGTTTAACAATAGCGAGTAACATTGGAAGTTTGTATATACAATGTATGTATGATATAATTATATATACATGGGGTGCAGTAGGTAATTGACTCCGCTGTCCCTACTTCCCCTACCCACCCACTAATTCGCACCTGGCTCTGATTAGTGGACCTTGGAGTTCTAGTAAAAAAACAAAGTGAATCCTACAAGCCTGAAGTCTGCTCACCCCTGTCCAAGTAGGTAGGCTTAGGGTGGCACCCTAACTGAATTCAATGAGACCTACTCCCAGGTAAGTGTATATAGAATTGCAACCTAAGAGTTTTTCTCTTTACATGGCCCCAGTGAAACATACAGAAATCCCCACTGACTTTAAAATGTAATATAGGAAATATTATACTCAGTGATCTTGGGCAAAAGCCCTTCTTTTTAAAATGTGGTATCTTGTTTCCCAGCATAGTATTGAACTTTCCCAACTTCCCTCAAAATAGCATAGCAAATACTCCACAGAAAAAGCATTTCCTTACCTGTGCTAATGGAGAAGTGTGATAGAGATCTTTGAATAATAGGGTTTAGAAATATCCGCTATTGGGGCCGTATAGTCAGCGTTCCCAGTCAGTATGGCAGCTTTCCTTTTGAGATGAAGCGAGGCTCTGGCATGTGCAAGGAATACATGTTATCCAATATTTCCAACAGAATACTTTTGCATCTCAGATGGATTATTAAATGCAAATTCAGCAATGTGAGGGAGGAAAAAACAGATTATTTTTCTTTTGAGTTTGCTGATTAGTCAATTGCTTAGTTCATGGAGGATGCCACTTGTGTCAAGTTTCTGTACACTTTCATAGAATTGGAGCATGATACTTACCATATCTCAAGTGAATGATTTTTCAATTAGTCTGCAGTTCCTTGGCCGTATTTCCTTTGCAGTCCCAGACGAGTGATGTAGAGCAAAGGTTTAAGAGGTTTTGGACAATTTATGACATTGGGAGAGACTTATTTGTCAAGAAACAATATCTGCGGCAACTTTTACGTTCCATTTCAGTCTTGGGTCTTTTGTTTATTTTTATAGCACTGCTTTCTAAGACGTTAAAACTAGCTTTAAGGTATTGTTAAAATGTAGTGAAGGGGGCAGACGTAGAGCTTTGGGATCAAGATATTATGAGGCAAACAACGATTCTACAATGCAAAAGGGAGCACACTTGGAATTTATTTTATTTTACCCTGCTAGATGCAAGAGAAAGGAAGGAAAGATCAGGAACATTTGAAAATGAGATCATACAGCATGTGAACTATACAGACATCTTGCCCATGTTTTTTTTATGAGAAGTCTTACTGACATTTGAAAAGCAGAGCCCTGTTCCTTAGTCTTAAGGTTGACTGACATTTAAGGGCAACAGAAAGCTTGGTTTTCTCCCCACTCCTTTTAAATTGAAGTTTTCATAAATCAGTGCAAAGGGAGAAAACTGGTTACATCTTACAAAATGTGACTATCTGGATGGGAATATGAAAAAGTCACCTGTGACATTTTAAACACATCCCTGACTCTCGATACACCTTATATATTGTGCTGAGCCTAAAAAGAGAAAAAGACAGAAAATGGTATCATTTCAGGTCTTTGCCCTGAAAGCGTGTGGACACTATCCTAAAGGGCTTTCCAGTTGAAATGGAAATACCTTGGGGCAGGAAGGAGAGATCATAAGAAAATGTGCTATTCTCTCAGGCTTAGCCTCTGGCAGATGATCCCACCACACAGAATAGCAGCAATTTCAGGAACCATCCACTCCCTTCTTGCCATGTTGTGTCATTAGGTTCTAAGTTCAGGTGAGTACCAATGCTTAAAATAGCTCCAGTGTTGGATTTGTAAAGGTTTCCATTTGCTAGTTAATCCATGATATGAACCATGTATTTTGCTGTTTATGTGTGATTTGCTGTTCCCTCAAAATAATAAAGCAGGAATACCCATATTCACCCTGAAATCTCATTCTAGTCAGAATCAGGGGCAACTCTATTCCAGTCCAAGTTCAACACAGTGACCACAACATCATCCCATTCTTGGACAGGAATAGAGTTACTATTGAATTTTGTCTAGTGTGAAGTTTTGGGTGAATATGGAGATTTTGGCTTTATTATTTTGAGGGAGCCTAAAACAGTGCAAGTCAAACTAAAGCAGTTTCCCGTGTGTGTGTGTGCGCGCGCGCGCGTGTGTGTGTGAGACATCCTTTAATTGCCACTGAGGGCCAAAACAGAGAAGAAATTTTAAAAGCCATAGCTGCTCGATACAGATTTAAAGCCTGTTTTGGCCATGGAATTTCACTCAAAGTTAAATTCAAAGTCAAGCAAAATATCTGAGGAATTTGAGGGAAGCAAAAAATGTTTTGGTAAGATCAGCATACATTCTCAGGGACTTTGCATATCCCTAGATTTGAAAGGTATGAGCAAATCTCTGCTTATCCAAGAAGATCACTGAGTGGCTGTGGACACTTTGCGTCCACTTTGCTTTGGATACACATGAGATAGAAGATGCTTCCAGATAAGGCTTTTATGGTGGCTTTGCCCTGACTCATGTAGATAATATTATGGGGAGTCAGACATGGTTGTCGTCAAGTCATAACCCTCCTATGTTTTCCAACTGCGTCTTCCAACTTTTCTCTTTCTGCAGATAATCAGTTAAGAAATGAAAGATGGAATAGCTGTGCAATGTCTTCTGATTCTTACCACTAGGGCCCCTCTACCTGGAAGCACCCTCTGTTTCATGTGTGGGCAACATGAGATGCCACTAGGCATCCCACTGGCTTCTCTGAACAACTGAAGAAAAGGCATACTGAGGTCTTGCTCCAGATAGCACTGTCGTCTGAGGCTAGCCGCCCCAGCTGCACATTATGTAAAATACATAGCACACAGCTGACCCTCTTCTTTTTCTTACCCTAAAGTAAGCATGTGGGCCCCCAAATCCAGATCAGGACCACCGCAAAATCCATTGGCACTAATGGAGGCTTCCCCCCCCCCGTTTTAACCCCTATGTGATGTCCTTCATGTTCAGTGGCCCTGATCTGGATTGATGCATGCTTATTTTAGTGGGGGGGGGGAGAGAGGATGAGTTGCACACTAAATATTTAACATAACATGTAGGTTATAAAACCAGGCTGATAAAAACAAGGAGCAAGTTCTTTCTGTTGTAGTTTTTGAAGGTTGACGTGGTAGCCCTATTTTGAATTCTTGTTGCTGAACATATTTTTATTGTACCTTGATTATATTTTAGAAAGTCAGGATAGAAATCCACTTGATAAATAATACTATATTTTCAGTGTTGACAGTGTCATATAGAATTTCATATGTATAATTTCCAAAGGGGTAGCCTTTTTGGTCTGTTGTAGGAAAAACAAAAAAGAGTCTTGTAGCTCCTAAAAGACTAACAGGTTTGTTTTAGCATAAACTTCCTTGGATTATCCGATGTGTGAAGTGATGTCCTGAGTTGCAGCTATATATATGGAGGATTGTGGGTGGATTGTGAACAGTGAAGTCAGAGGAAAATGAAATGGAGAAAGTATAGACAGTGGTAATTACTGTTACTAACAGTAACCATTCTCAAAGCAGTTAAGCAGCTTATGCACATATGTTGCATGATAAAAAAAACAAAACTTTATCTTGATTCAAGCCACAGGTGATAGAATTGAACCTCTTCTTGTTTTGTCATTCAGCAGTTTTACGTTGCGGTATCCATTTGAAGTTCCTTTGGGATGTTTGGGGAGTTGAAATGTCTCCCCCCCCCCAGTTTTTTTAATATTGCAATTTCTAAGGTCAAATTTGTGTCCATTTATTCTTTTGCATAGAGACTGGCTGTGGGCGATACTTGCCTGTACTTGCTTACAGCAGCCCCCAACCTAATACAGCTACTCACCAAGCCATATAGAGATATGGACACAGGGACGACGTGGCAGGCCCAGATGCTGACTCTGTCCTCATAAGTATGCTGCAACATGATCACAAGACCTAATAATGTCAGCCACAACATCAAGTGTTCATCCACCTGCTCATCTTCCAATGTGATATATGCCATCATTTGTCAGCAGTGCCCTTCTGCATTGAACAAACAGGCCAGTCCTTACCCCAGGCTTCCCCAGCTTGGCACCCTTCAGATGTGTTGGACTGCAACTCCCATCATTCCCACCCAGCATGGCCAATTATGGGAGCTGCTGTCTGACATCTGGAGGGTGCCAAGTTGCGGAAGGCTGTCCGACAACAACTGGTTTGTGAATGACCAATGTTAGCGATTTACCACTGTCCCTACTTTCTGCACTTCACCCCCCCACATTAATTATATGTAAATATACCTGTAACTCAGAATCTGAATCTGATGAAGAAGACTGGAGTCCCCAAAAGCGTATGCCATGAATTTGTTAATGTTTAAGGTGCTCCAAGACTCTTTGTGTATAAATCATGGATATTTTTATGATACTGCTTTAATGGTTTGATATCATTGTGAGCTAACCTGAGAACGGCTGAACAGAAAGGTGAGCTACAATCAGGAATCCACAAATGCACTCATCATGGATGCCATATACATGCCCCTCCCATTCCTGGAGAACATCCCTTTCCTGCTTTCTGATGGGACTGAGCAGATTAATGAAGATGAGGCCCAGGCAGACTTTTTAAAATATTCAGTGCTTCCTAGTTTAGGCTAGCAGTGTGATGTTACAACTGAGTGTTTGCTCAGTCAGATCTGTGCCTACAAAGGCTTACAGACCAAAAAAGAGAGAGTGGTGGCAGAGAATGAGTAAACTAATCATGCAGGGCAAGCATTTTTAAATGGTAATAGTTGTTCATAAGGTCCTTTAGTTGGTGGTTAGAAATGCAAAGGTTGCAGTGCAGCTTCAGAATAGTTTTTGTGTTTTACAGCCTGATCTTATTCATGCTTATTCAGAAGTAAGTATCACTCTCAGGTAAATGTGCATAGGAATTTGGGGAGGAGTCAAAGTTTGTTGTCTGGAACATTTGGAAGTTAGGATTATAATTGGTATACAGAAGATTTCCCCCACCCTTTTTAACAGAGACTTATACTCAATTTTTTAAATAAACAATTGTTGGCCAATTCGGAGAGCCCTAAATGAAGGATCTGACCTGCCAAAAATCTAGTTGAATCCTGAATAAATAGTAAACCCCAGAGTAGTTTGAAAAACGGCACCTGTAAAGTAGATTCTATAGCCTAGACTATGAAAACTCATCCCCCCAAATGTTGTTAGTTATTAAGGTGCCACAAGACTCCTGCTCCTTGAAAAAGTTGTAATCATTTATTCATTTTTGTAATAAAATGTTTTAGATAAGGAATTAAAATAGAGCCCCTATGTACTGAAACCCATACTTTCCCTACAGGTTGGGTTTTGGACTAGAAAATGTAAACTATGCTTAATGTTTGAACTTTCACTAATAATAAAAAGGTATATTTGGGATGGAGGGGAGAGATATGCCTTATATCTTAGGGCAAAAAGATAGGAGCATAATCATAGCTTAATTTTTTAAGAAATAATATGTTCATTAATCTAGATAAAGCCAAAGTTATTAGTAGATAAACATTAAGTCTGATGAAACTGATAATCTATTTTGAAAAGGCATATACAATATTGTTGCAGTATTGTTGCTTATAGAAAATTATGGATGTCTACCTAGGCAGGCCAGAATTTGTGGATCCTTGACTACAAAAAGTTATTGATGGTGATGAAGTACATTAATATCTGGCCAACAAAGTGAATCTACATAGCTTGCAATATGTGAATGTGTTTTGATATGCGTTCATTTGCTCCAGATAATATTCTCTTGCTCACAATTTAAATTGTGTTGCAACTTTAGCCCTATTAGGGTGTTCAGAATCCCTATTAGGGTGTTCAGAATCCCTATTAGGGCGTTTCCCAGCATTCTTAATTGCATGGAGCACCACCATGGATACAGGAGGCCCTCCGCTTCAGACCATCGCCCTGCATGAGTACAGGGCAACGGAAATGTGTGAGGAGGGGGGTGGAGCTAGAGCATGCCTTCTCCTCGTGTGTAATTTGACATGGATTCTGATCACCCTGGCTTTTATGTGCCTGTTTGGCATGTATGCATACCACCACCATTTCAGAGATGAAAACTCCTGTGCATGAGTGGGTGGACTATGGTAGGCCAACACAATCCAGACTCAAATGTGCCATATGTAGAAAGAGGACACGAAAAGTGTATGCAGGCAGATGGTTCCAGATGACAATGTTGTTATTGAGGCAAGTCACACACTCCATGGCGGTACTATATTTTGCCCGTTTCTTTGCCTCAAATCACAGATATACAAGCTATATGATCATTATAGCTTTTAGCATCACAAGCCAAAAGCCTATACAAACTTGCTGCACATTTGATATATGATATTTGTGCTGAGCTTAAGCTGACATAAACACATCTAATTGAGAGAGAGAGAGAGAGAGAGAGAGGCAAAAGGCAAAATGAGTGGAAGGCAAAATGAGGAAGAGCCCTCATACAAATAATCCACAGATATAGACTATGTTAAATTTATACCTTTTAGAGGAATAAATAGGTCCTGTTTTCTAGCAGAGAAATACCGATGTACAACAATAAATGACTAGTGCAAGATCAGTCAGTGAAATCCATGGCACAGAATTCCTAAGAAGAAATAACATTCAAATCATAGAGAAGAGAGTACCTCTGAGCATATGCAAAGTGTTTTCCTCTTATTTATTATTAATAGTGTTTATATACAATATTTATATACAATATATATATTATTAACAATATTTGAAACAAATCCCTATTTGAGCAATTGCAGCTTCTCCTTTCCATACATGCTTAGACTCAAGAAACAGGGTTTACAGAGTGATGGCATATCTCTCATACAGATTAAAGCCCCCAGCATATTTCCTCTGATTTCTCCAATGCACCAGGTTTCTACAGTATGTACAGCTTTGTAGGGCTAGGGATTGAAACAGGATCTCTGAGAAACAGACACCATTTATCTTATTCACTATGCCAAAAGAAACTTCTGGGCAGAACTCTCCAAGCCACCATTATCACCTCAACATGGCACTACCTCCACTTCCTTCAGCACCTGCTACACCAGGAGTTCCAAAACATTCTGAGTCAGAGGGCACATTTGGCATTTTGAGGGAGCATCATAACGGCTCTAACAAAATGGTTGCTATGGGGGTGGTTTACGTGTGCATGCTTGCCATTCATAAAATGGCTGCCATGGTAAGCATGGCCCAGCACAAAACACTCATTTCCCAGAAGGCAAACTAGTAAGATTAAGAGAGAAGTAACTGGCCAAATAACCTAAGTACAAGGCAGAGGTTGGGTCTGAGCTCTAAAGCACAAAACCACCCTTTTAAAGTTACGTTTTAACTGTACAAGTTTTTAATGTTGTAAAGCCGCCTTGAGTCCCAGCATTGGGAAAAGGCGGGATAGAATAATAAGAATAATAATACACAAATATACATTGTGCTCAAGGGGAGCACTTCATTTTGCAACATGCCAACCTCCCAGCCAATTATTTTTTAAACTACAAAAATTCTTAAGAAATACAATACAAATTAAGAGGGATGAGGTGCCTGGTGGGTGCCAGGAGAGGTATCTGTGGGCACATTGGTGTCCATGGTCACCACAGTGGAGACCCTAGTGCTAGACTCTCTGTTACCTGCTGTCTTCCTATTCCTGCCCAGCTTCCTTCTGCTCAGCTTGTCCTGCCTTGCCATACCCCATTTTCGCCCTTTGCCAGTGGATTGCCACTCTGGTCTTGACACTTTGCCTATCTATACACTTCACAACTGCTGGTTCCCATTAGTCTCTGCTGCCATAGCTGCCAAAGCTCAGGGATGAACTGCTGGTGGCCATCCAGCATGAGGTATAGGAGACTGAGAGCTCAAGGCTGCTGCAGTTCCATCGGTGTTCCAGGTTAGTTTTCCTTCAAGGTTCTGAGTTTTTCTCTTCTTTGTGATACTTCCTTCTGGTTCTGATTAAGGATGGGGAGAAAAAGACATTGGTTCCTGAACTGAAAATGTTTCAGATAATTAATTTTTGGCTGCAGAGTAGCGCTTAACAGCCATGACTGTGAAATGATTGACCAAAATTTTACACTTGATGTTTAAAAAAAAAAAAAGTGCCAAAAGATTTAATCATTTGTTGTGTACCTTTTCCCAAGCTGAATGAGATTTATTATTCTGAATATTGTTAAGGAAGTATGGCACATTGTTGGTACCCTCATGGCTGTATATTATAGCAGGGCTGGCCAACCTTTGTGTTCTTGGGGACCTCTCTGTTTTCTAGACTGATCTGGGAGCCAAATGTTTATTATGCTCCACAAGGGGTTGGCCATATGGCTGGTCAGGCTCCAACATACATTGGTGCCATCTAGCAATAACAACTTCACAATTAAGAAGCACTTACCTTCTGGCACAGCCAGATCATTCCATATAACGTCTGAAAGAGACATAAATGAAAGTGTGGGATATCTATTCTTTACAACCTGAAAACATTTTTCTTTACCAAGTGAAACTGTAGGTACATCTTTTTCAATGGGAGTGGGGCACAGATAGAATTGCTTCAGAGCCAAATCTGACCCTGGACCACCAGTTAGCATGTATCATATGATGTATACATCCTATTTTGTATCATTTCATTTACTATATTCTTTACCGCCCCATAGGTTCACAACAATTAAAAACCATTAAAACACATTATATGAAGTACAAAAAAGCACTTACATAAAAACTATGTAAGCAGATAGCACACAAATAGACAACATATATCTACAAACAATTTTGTAAACAATCAGCCAAAGACGATCCAGGACTTAATTAAAAACTTAATTAAATACACCACCAAATGCTTGAGAGAAGAGGGCAGTTTTAACCTGGTGCCAAAAAGATAACGATGCTGGTGCCAGGCAGGCCTCGTCAGGATGATCATTCCATAATTGGGGGGGCCGCCACTGAGAAGGCCCTGCATCTTGTGAGTCTCCCTCAGAGGAGGCACCCAGAGGAGAGCCTTGGGTGCTAAATGTAGCGTACGGGTTGATTTATGCCGGGAGAAGCGCTCCATCAGGTGTTGTGGTTCTGAGCTGCGTAAGGCTTTATAGATGAAAAACCAGCACCTTGAATCGGGGTTGGAAATACAGGCAGCCCGTGCAAGCGGGCCAGAATCGGTCTTATATGTTTGGACTTTCTTATCCCTGCTATCAATCTGACTGCCACATTTTGCACAAGCTGCCACTTCTGAACTGTCTTCAAAGGCAACCCCCTGTAGAGTCAGGTAAATTCTACTGAAAGGGAAAGCTCACAGTAATGCATTTTAACATTGTACAGTGATGTTCAAGCGCAATGGATGTAACATCTTATTCTGTGGCTTCAACACAGTTTTTTCTCTCCTGGGCTGCTACCACCACTAGCAGATTTCCTTCCTAGTAGCAGAAGATTCAGGAAGAAGTGGTTTGGATGTAATAGAGCTGAGAAAAGTCCTGTGTGGGATATCTGGAAAAGACAGAAAAAATGGAAGGTGATATGGGGAGATCTGAGAGGAAGATGGGAGCTTTGGAGGCTGACGAAAAAAGCAAGGTTAGAAAAAGGAGGAATTCTACTGGAGTTGTTGACATCCTGAAATAGTTGCAGCGTAATCAGTGCTGGAATAAACAGTTACATTCACATTTAAGTTGTATGATTTTGCTGTAGGCACACACTATAAAAAGATCATATCAAGATAAAAATTTCAAGGGAACTCTTAAAATATTGTGGCATGGATAATGTACACTCTGTGGGTGACTTCAGGTGTCATGATATTCATCGAATAGCAGATGTGAGAATCTCTTACATTTTGTATGCAAGACTGGAAAAGGTCAGTTTACATTCCAATTCCAAAGAAGGGCAATGCCAAAGAGTGTTCAAATTACCGTACAATTGCGCTCATTTCACATGCCAGCAAGGTGATGCTCAAAATCCTACAAGCTAGGCTTCAGCAGCATGTGAACCGAGAAGTACCGGAAGTACAAGCTGGGTTTCGAAGAGGCAGAGGAACTAGAGATCAAATCTCCAACATTCGCTGGATCATGGAGAAAGCAAGAGAATTCCAGAAAAACGTCTATTTCTGCTTCATTGACTACTCGAAAGCTTTTGATTGTGTGGATCACAACAAACTGTGGCAAATTCTGAAAGAGATGGGAGTACCAGACCACCTTACCTGTCTCCTGAGAAACCTGTACGAGGGTCAAGAAGCAACAGTAAGAACCGGACATGGAACAACCGAGTGGTTCAAAATTGGGAAAGGAGTACGACAAGGCTGCATATTGTCGCCCTGCTTATTTAATTTATATGCAGAGTACATCATGAGAAATGCCGGGTTGGATGAATCACAGGTTGGAATTAAGATTGGCGGGAGAATTATCAACAACCTCAGATATGCAGACAATACCACCCTAATGGCAGAAAGCAAAGAGGATCTCAAGAGCCTCTTGTTGAGGGTGAAAGTGGAGAGTGCAAAAGCTGGTTTGAAACTCAACATTAACAAAACGAAGATCATGGCATCTGGCCCCATCACTTCCTGGCATATGGAAGGGGAAGAAATGGAAGCAGTGACAGATTTTATTTTCTTGGGCTCCAAGATCACCACAGACAGTGACTGTAGCCATGAAATTAAAAGACGCTTGCTCCTTGGGAGGAAAGCTATGGCAAACCTAGACAGCATAGTAAGAAGCAGAGACATCACCTTGCCGACAAAGGTTCATATAATCAAAGCTATGGTTTTCCCAGTAGCAACGTATGGCTGTGAGAGCTGGACTATAAAGAAGGCTGAGCACCGAAGAATCGATGCTTTCGAACTGTGGTGCTGGAGAAGACTCTTACGAGTCCCCTGGACTGCAAGGAGGTCAAATCAGTCAATCCCAAAGGAAATCAACCCTGACTGCTCATTGGAAGGACTGAAGCTGAAGCTCAAATATTTTGGCCACCTAATGCGAAGAGAAAAGTCACTGGAAAAGACCCTGATGCTGGGAAAGATTGAAGGCAAAAGGAGAAAGGGACGGCAGAGGATGAGGTAGCTAGATAGCATCACCGATGCAATGAATATGGACTTGAGCACACTCCGGGAGAGATCGCAGGACAGGAAGGCCTGGCGTGCTCTGGTCCATGGGGTCACGAAGAGTCGGACACGACTGAATGACTGAACAACAACAACAATTAATCCAAAGCACTGATCCAGGTTCTTGTGTGTAGTCAGATCCAAATGTAGCCCTTGGGTTTGGGGTGAGTAACTACATAAATTGGAGCCTTGTCCGTTAGAGCAAGGGTGGGGAAACATTTTGGCCTGAGGCTGAATTCCACCTTGGAGAAGCAATACAGTGGTGGATGGGGTCAAGGCAAAAGTGGGTAGGGTGACATGCAAAAGGAAGTGGGGCTGAAAAATCCAACCCCAACCCCCCGGCCTCAATTCGATTATTACCAATAGGACGCATGTCTACTCAAAAATAAGCAGGACAAGATTTCCACATGTCTACTCAGAAGTAAGCAGAACTGAGTCACTCAGCGGCACTTCCAAATGACCTTCCAAATATCAAACCTTTGCATGCATACTCACAAGTAAGCATGAGCAGCATGTCTTTGACAGGTGAGCAGGACTTCTTCAGGAATAAGCAGGCCAAGGCTCAGAAGAAAGCAGGACTGAATCACTCAGCAGCTTCCTTCCGGTCCCCACCCTTCAACCCAGCAGGGGGAAACTCTTGTCTGTGATCAGCAGCTGATTGGAGATAAAAGCTCTTCCCTCCTTGGAAGAGGGGCCAGGGACTGGGGAAGGAGCAGCTGGGCTGGGTGTGGAACTCCTGCAGGCCTTAAGAAGCCCGTGGGCCAGAGGTACCCCATCCCTGCATTAGGGAGAATGAGGCATGGGTCCACCAGATCCAGGGGGGTCTGCTTCTTTACAGTCAGTCCAAGGAGTGGCACTGGCTGACAACCTCATCCTTAGGGAAGGGCAAATCTGCCCATTTGTTTTTCTCTCTCCTAATATGCACAGTTTGGCATTCACGTTTTCCTAATAGACACATTTTTGTACTCATTTTATCTCATTGGAGAACTACATTGCAGATTTCCTGTTTCCTCTGACCCCCTGAAGCTCTGTACCTATTCCTCCCCTGCCCAACCTGGGCCCTGGCAAGGGCCTCCCACTCAAGCTGCTCTAGCTTTGGGCCTTCTCCCCTTCCCAGGCAGAGTTGGGAGGAGGATCAGCACAGCCATCTGCCAGGGACATCTATATGTCATCACCACTTTAGAGCTCAGCAAAAGGGAAGTCATCAGTCCACATTACAGAGGACTGACAGCGAAGAGATCAGGCCAACAACATGCCCAGTTATAGAAGGGAGAAGAGGCATCTGTCTCTGTGCTCGGGTGAGGAGTGGGGATTGGGGCCTGTAGCTGTGTGATCTAAACATGTACCCCTGGTGCCGTTCCAGCCCTAAGCCTGTCCTTTCTCATCTGGGAATGGTGACCTAACTAGAGGACTGGGGTGGCTGGAAAGGTTGGTGGATACCACTTTTTCCCCCAGCAGCAAATCAGGTATGATAGCATCGAAGCCTACTGAACCAAAGACTATTCTTAAGTTCAGTTAGGTGTTAAGAGTTACAGAACTGCTGTTGAAGTGCTTATTCTTAGTGGCATTGCAAGGAGGAGGATGGTGACAAAACCAGAATAGTTCGTTTCACCTACCATTGGCGTTGGTGCCACCTACAATTTGCTTTGGCGCTGCCTGCTGTTAGCCACCCTGCCCTCCACCCCACCCATTCCAATGGGCACCAGCCATCGCTGACTGTACATAAATTATCAGTTCAGCTGAGTGAATCCTAAAGACAACAAATTCTGTGGATCAGTTACTAGGATGCTTGGCTCTTCGTCAGAATGTTACCTTACATTTGTTACTTGGATTTGGGCTGATCAGGATGCCAATCAGGGTGTTGTATTCAAAGAGTTTTTGGCTGAGATTGGGCTCCATTGCTGCTCTTGTGCCATTATCCTGTGTCCCAGTTGTAAAGAAATTGTCACTCAGATTTTGGTGGAGGATCCTACACAGCATTTCTCTGCAGGAAATGTCAGACACTGTTTGTTTGCGAATCACACAATGACTGTTTCTCCTATTAAACAATCTCGGATGCAAACTCTTTCTTGCATGGCATTTATGAAGGTGTCCAAATATGGAAGGCAAGATCTTAAAAGGTAACCCCATTCCAGTATCTAGGGAAGCATATGTTGCCAAAGCCAAGTGCTAGGTTTATTGCTGGATAACTCATTAACTTAAAAACAGAATACGAATGTAAATTATAACCTTTGTTATTACTCATAACCACAATTCAGATGCCAACTTGGCAGTTTTCCCACTGTTCCTTTATAAACCACTAACCTCGAGAATAAATGATACATGAGACATAATACATAATTGTCTTTAAAAAGGCAATCATTGTTCTAAAAGGTAGGCCTTGCTTTAGTTTTTCTTGAGAAATAGACACGACTAAGCTGGAAACTTTTAATGGCATTTGTCTCTTCGAGGTATTGTAGCTGCTTGGTCAGAAGTGATGAAAATAAGGACTTCAAAAAGGGAGTTGTGCCGTCCTCCTGCCCACAGTTGACAAGGTGACAATCCCATGACAGGCTGTAGCTCAACGGAACAGCACCTGTTTTGCATGCTTAAGGTCTCCGATTCAATCCCTGACATCTCCAGTTTGAAAGATCTCCGGCAGCAGGGCTGGAAAAGACCTTGGCCCGAGTCCTTGGAAGAGCCACTGCTAGGGCTCTGAGGCAAATCTGGTGCTCTCTGCCCCAGTTTTTCTCTTATAGCCCTAATGCAGGCTCTAGCTGCAATTTATTGAGGAGAGGGATGCATTTCCCTTCCCACACCTGTTGATTCTCCCCTATAAGTCTCTCTTTGAGTCTGCTTTAGGTATTTCATTTCTTTATCTAATTTATATCCTGTGTTTCCACTACAGGATCATGTTAAAGGCAGCCAAGAACAATAAGATACAAGATAAAATACAAAATTTTAATTAAAACATAAAAACAGATCAATTAAGAGCACATCAATAACAACAACAACAACAACACCTAGCACCCCCCAGTTAAAACCAACTTCATCAAACAACTTATAAGCCAAAAGCCTGTCTGTATAAAAATGTCTTTGCCTATAGGTGGAAGGACAACAAAGATGGCACTGGCCTCCCTTGGCCTGGGAGCAGCTACCCAGAAGGCCCTCTTATGTTCCTACCAAATGTGCTTCCTATGGTGGCAAAACATAGAAAAGGTCTGCCTGAGGATCTTAAAAGACCAGGTAGGCTTACAAGGCAGAATGGAGTCTTTCAAATAGACTGTCCCAAGCTGTGTAGGGTTTATAGGGCATAGCCATCACTTTGAATTATGCCCAGAAACAGGCAAGTAGCCAGTGAAGCTGATGTAAGAAGGGAATCGCATGCTCCCTGTAACTGGCTGCCTGGCTGCAGCATTTGGGGACAGTAGTCCAAATGGGATGTAACTGTTTCAGAGTTGGTAGACTGCACCCCACAGATTCAACAGACTCTGCTTCCAAATAAACTTCCAGGTTTTATTTAAACAAAGGCTCTTCCTTTACGGAGCTCTCTCAGGTAGGGATGGCAGAGAATTCCGCCACGGATCTCGGTGAGGCCGAATGCCAGTGCATTCGGCCCCCCAAATCTGTGCCGGAATGGCCTGCGTACATAGCCTATCATGGCCTGCGTACGTAGCCTATCATGACTGGGTGGGTTTAAAAAAAAAAAAAAAAGATGTGATAGGCTACGTAAATCTTTACATACCCTATCATGGCTGGGTGAGTTTAAAAAAAACAAAAACCCACGTACGCAAATGGCGGCGGCTATGGCCGCCGCCATTTGCGTTCCTTCTTTTTGGCCATCTTAGTCTACATAAATATTTACGTAGACTATGACGGCGAAAATAAAGGGGAACGCAAATAGCGTAGCGGGCGCTATTTGTGTCCCCTTTTGATTCGCCGTTTTAGCCTACATAAAGATTTACATAGGCTAAAACGGTGAATCAAAAAGGGACGCAAATAGCGTCCACTACGCTATTTGCGTTCCCCTTTATTTTCGCCGTCATAGTCTATGTAAATATTTACGTAGACTAAGATGGCCAAAAAGAAGGAACGCAAATGGCGGCAGCCATAGCCGCCACCATTTGCGTACGCGGGTTTTTTGATTTTTGTTTACCCAGAGCCCTCCGCGGCCCGAAAGCCGGCTGTGGACGGCTCTGGCCTGGCTGGGCCTGGCCGGCTGCTCCGCAGAGCTGCCGTGGAGCACAGCTGGCCGTTCAAGGATTCCGGGGGGGTGGAACGGAGCGCCTCCCCCCGTCGAGGATTCTGGAGGGAGGGACGGAACGCCTCCCCCCCCCATAAACATAATCCTCGAACAAGTAAGTCACTTTCGTACATTCCTACTCTCAGGTTGTGGCGTCTCTCCCCCAGGGCCAGAAGCAGTGGGTGTTGCCCTTAACTACTTCCTGGTTCCTCCCAGCAAGCAAACTCCATTCAGGCTGAATCCAGCAGTTCTTTCATATTGTTACAGCAACTAAGGCATGTGTCCTTGTGGACAGGTGTGACATCTCCAGGAATGGGCGCCGATGGAACACTAGCAAACACACTGCTGGCCACCGCAGAAACCTGGACATTCAGGTTAAGAGCTGAGTCCAGGACTACACCCAAACTCCGAACTTCAGTCTTCACAGGGAGTGGAACCCCATCCAAGACAGGATGAATGCCTCTTCCCTGACCTTTCAACAGAACACCTCTGCCTTTTCTGGGTTAAGTTTCAGTTTTTAAAAATTTGTTCACCGATTATTTTCCTCCAGCTGCAATCAAAGGTTGGAAGTAAGCCTAGATGGGTGAGAAATGGCCACAGGATGGGGGTATTTTTCAGGAATGACTCAGTGAGTGCAAAAGGGTTAAGCACACCACTCCTGTTCATGCTGGTTTTCCCCCTACAAGGCAAAAGAGCCTGTATATTTCCCTCATGGGTAGGGAAGCAGCGTAGGGCACAGTCCTATGGGGACAGTCGGCTGCCTCCGAAGTTGGAGGTGGCCGACTATCCAATGCAGGGCGGGTGGAACACAGAGGGGATCCTCTCCTCTGCGCTCCAGCCACCCTGCATTTGTGGCTAGACAGCCAATTTCTGAGCGGGGGCGGGGAGGCTGGATGGCACATAGGAAGTGTTGTAACAGCACTTCTATGGTCCCCTCCCCAGGAATGCCCCCTTTTCAGCCGTTCCACACTGCTCTTCTGAATGCAGAGCCGGGGACAACCCACACCTCCTACGAGGTGGCAGGGGAAGGGGCGGGGAACTGGATTTCTGGGGAAAAAATGAAACCAGAAACTGAAAAATGCTATGGCCATCCTGGCACTGTCTAGCGGCCCTAGGATTGCACCCTTAGTGTGTTGCGTGTTTGCAGTTTTGAATAGAATAATGGCAGGAAGAAAAATGTTTAAGCAGCTCTTCCTTCCCAGTGTTCTTCCACTCCTGATCACAGCCTCTTATGCTGCTTTCCAGTTTTAAATGAATTCCCTTTGGAGGCTGTTCATTTCTCTCAAGTCCCACGTATCATCTAGTTTGGCCCTGGGGTGTCTTTTCTCAAAACAGCATTTCTGGGTGACAATACTGCAATCTGCCAGCACGGAAACACAGTATTTATTTTTTCTTGACACTGAGAAAATGTAATTCTTCTTCCCAGCAAAAATGTACCTTACTCCTGTGAGTGGTGTGTGGAATGTGGTCTTGTGAATCTAAGAGCCTGGAACCTGGACTGTGTCATCAACTGCTAGGGACCAGAAGATTTTGCAGATCATCAGAGGCTGCTTCTGTAGGATGGCAGCGAGCCGTACCATCACCAAGCCCCTGAATCATTCTGCAGCTCCTTTTGGCTTCTTCTTCTGCAGGGAAAAGCCTGAAACCTGGACTATGACATCCTCTGCCATAGACCCTTGCTATAAATACATCCTATATATTCCTAATACTGGGGTTTCCAACATGGTGCCTGTGGACCCCTCACAGACACCTCTTTTGTGCCCATCAGGCTCCCTGCCCCTCCTGATTTTTATTTTATTTCTTACAGGTTTTTTAATTAACATTTTAATTGTCTATTCTGAATTATGTTGCAGGTTTTTTTTTAATTGTTCACCAATTATTTTCCTCAAGCTGCAATCGAAGGCTGGAAGTAAGCCTAACTGGATGAAAAATGGCCACAAGATGGGGGTAATTTGCTGCAAAACTAAGTGCTGCCCTTCAGTTCCACTGTTATTTGGGTTCAAGAGTTGTTGTTGTTGTTCAGTTGTTCAGTCACGTCCAACTCTTCGTGACCCCATGGACCATAGTACGCCAGGCCTTCCTGTCCTGCACTCCCTCCCGGAGCGTGCTCAAGTCCATATTCATTGCATCAGTGATGCTATCTAGCCATCTCATCCTCTGCCGTCCCCTTCTTCGTTTGCCTTCAGTCTTTCCCAGCATCAGGGTCTTTTCCAGAAAGTTTTCTCTTCGCATTAGGTGGCCAAAATATTTGAGCTTCAGCTTCAGTATCTGTCCTTCCAATGAGCACTCAGGGTTGATTTCCTTTAGGATTGACTGATTTGACCTCCTTGCAGTCCAGGGCAAGAGTGGTTTTGTGTTTTTAAGCTCTGACCCCCCACCTTAGGTTTGTACTTAGGTTCTTGGGCAAGTTACTTTTATTTTAGTCTCACCAGTTCTGCTTCTGGGAACTGGGTGTTCTATGACTGGCCGTGCCCACCATGGAAGTGATTTTATGAATGGGCAAGATGCTCCCATGGTAGCCATTTTCATGAGAGCACCCATGACACTATCTCAAAATTCCCAAAGTGCCCACCAAACCAAAAACGTTGGTGAGTCCTGTCTTAATACATTTCACCAATCTGTGGATTATAATTGTAAGTCTCTTTAGGTCCCAGTCTTGGCTAAAAAGTGGAATATATAAAAACAAGTTCCTATTGGATAATGCTTGGTACATCTCTTAGTTACAAGTGACATAGCTCCCCACCCCACACTATTTAAATACCATTTTTATATGGTGAGCACTTCCACATTTTTCAGTTTTATAAAGGCTATAGTCTGTAAGATCCACTTGCTACTCACTGATCCAAGAGTAGGTAACGATCTCACCTCTTTCTACCTATTTCATTTCCAGTCCTTCTAGAATTACAGACCACTTTCTTTTATCCTCTCCCTGTGTGAGTGCAGTTATGCAGTTGATTGGTTCACCAATGACCTTCATGATAATTCTATAGAAACTTGACTCCCTGTGACTTTTTTTTTTTTAATATAGAAAAGCATTGTGGGCTGATCATCAGGTTTGACACATTCTTCCTCCCATGGGCCAATCCTGGAATGTCAGGCTTTCATCCCCCCCCCCCGATAAATTGAGTTCAATGTAGTTTATTTTTGAGAAGATTGGGGTGGGGGAAGACTGCTCACTCCTTGTTTGCTTTGTGTGAACATTAAATGTATGATAACTGTTAAGGTTTCTCTCACTATCCTTGACCAAATTACGGTGTACCTACCCGTTGTCCATTAAGCACAGCATTCCATATTATGAATATCCTCTTAGGCTAAAATAGTCTTCGAATTAAAGGTATCATGCACACCTGAAATACTGCTGGTCAGATGATATCAAAATACAGAGATAAATATTTATTTAAGTGACAAACAGTCCACTTGTTTAAAGGAAGTATTTGTTTTCTTCACTTACACTGATTAGGTATTCATTTATTTTGATTTAGAACTATATAATTTTACTGTCATTCAAATGGTACTTCATAAGGAAAACTGCACCATTTGCTCAGATTATGTTGCACAAAGAGGAACCCACCCACCGCGCCCCCGCCGGTTACATTTTATGAGCTGCCAATCTCCCAGATTATTTTTTCCCCTTTCCTGGCTTAGTTTTCTCATACTTGCAATTTTAAAAACATTAACAGTTTCCATAATGTAAGTCTGCCTATCGCAGTCCTTGTAGTTTTTCTTTCTTTTCCTTTTTTTTTTTTTTTTAAAGTCTGATTCTCAATTAATTTTGTTTGCTTGTTAGATACCCTTGTAAAATGGACAGCGTAAAGGTTAGGTATACTTTGTCTCCTGTGCTTCTTTTTTTCCCCTTTCTTTTTTAAGCTTGCAAGATACATTGCAGAAAACATTTCACACGGGAATGTACGTGTCACTATAATAATTGATACTAGAAAGTTATGTGAAGGTCTTTTCGTTATTAAATAAAATAGCCTTTTCTAACAATGGAAAGATAGATGGTGGGAGAGTAAGGAAGAAAGTGGCTCTAAAAATGACCCACAAGTTAAGATATACAGGAAAAGAACTCACATGTTTTTATCCTGGCTCAGAAAGGTCACTATTTTTCTACAGCAGTAACAGAATAATGACATCTTCAGTTAACAAATAATTGCACAACAGCACAATCTCAAGCACCTATAGATGTTGCAAGTAAATTGCAGGGAATTCTGTACTTCCAGTCTTTGTTTGCTGCCCTTCCACTGATTAGAGACTGTCAGTCAAAACTTGAACTCCTGTATAAAGCTAAATAGGAGCAAGATCTTTTGTATTTTTGAAGGGTAACCACACATGAATGCCAGTATGGGCAAGACAGTGCTTGCTTTTATACCCTGACTTGTAAAACGTCAATACTACATCTGAAGCAGCAGTTCAACTGCAAGGTACGTTAGATGGGATTTTAAATAAAATTTAGCCTTAAAATATTGTGGCAAGAACTGGAAATGAGACATGCACACTTAGATCTCCGCTGTTGTACCCAATATGCCTTACAATGTTCTACTTATTGTCCCAATGAACAAACAGGATTTTTAAAAAGGCAATTCTAATGCTTCTTGCTTAGAGTGAGGAGCAAACTGAAGACACATAATGGGTTGGCTTGTCAGTTCTGCCTAGTCTGAAATGAACCCAGCTGGATGGCGCGTGCTTTTAGGGTGCTGGTCCTGGACTTGTGAGTTCAGGCAGGTTCTATTCTGGTTTTGGTACAGCCTAGTATTGGCTGGGTTTTATTTGCCTGCAGGGCATAAGACATATTGTGAGGCTAGACAGAGCATTATAAAGGAGGAATAAAAGAGGCTTTTTTTCTGAATGCTGTGAAATGTGCCAATTTCTGATATATTCATTGTCACCAAACAACTAATGCTACCTACAGACACCTTGGTCTACCTTCAAACTTGTATAAATGCAATTGACTTCTGAATGTATATAAAAAAGAGCCTAATGTTGTAACTGAGGTTATGATTTTGGTGGAGAGCCTCTGCTAGGCAGGCAGGAGATCAGTTGAAGTGATCTTAGTGTCCCGTTCCACCACATCTGCTGCTCCCCCACCATTGCCCCCCCATATCCCAGCAATCTACTGTGAAGTGAATACCCAGCACTGTGAAGTGAAGCACCAAGGAGGTGGCTACAACCACTGTCTCACCCCCAGGGCCTCTGTAACATCAGGGCCCAGGCCCAGAAGCACCAGGAATAAGGGAGAGAGTGGCAGCTGTGATCGCCTGGCTCAGCCCTTCCGTTTGCAGTACTGGGCCAAAAAAAAAGGAGGAAAAAAATTAAAAGAGAACTCTGCACCAGCTGCAGCAGGCTCTGGCATTTGCCCCTCCTCGCCCGCAATGCTGGGTGCTGACATCGGGTCTGCTTGTGGAGATTTTCTGATGATTCTGAATCAGAACTTCCTTTAACACAGCAGTGAGTATGTAAATAAAATGAGACGTGCTTAATAATGGTTACTTTTTATGCTGTCTTCTCCTTTCCAATCGCTGAAAAAAAGTTAAAACTGCTCAACCATAAAAACTGAAGGTAAAAGTGGCTTCATTTCCCCTGGTGAGGCTCTTGTAAGCTTAAGAATTCAGAGAAGTTAGCATTCAGTTGGAGGCTGTACCAGTACTTGCAGCAAGATAGACATGAAACAGTTCTCGGTTGGAGTGAAGAAAGGACTTTTGAATTCATATTGTGCAAAGAATCCCAACATAGTGGGATTAAGAAGGGATATATGTGCCATTCTTTTGCTTGTCTCCTACCTTATGTGGAGAACTTGCCAACTCAGTATTACAACTGTTTAATTTCAGGCTAGGAAATAAAAATTATAGTTTTGGGGAATAAGAAATGTTGGCAATAATTAGAACTGAGAATGTGCCAGATCTTTTTATTCAACTTTTCCATACTTTTTCTTTTGAGTAAATTATATGGAATAAATTGTGTACTTTGAAACAAATGGGATTATTTTGGAGCACATCTCTGAAATGAAAATTGAGCTTTGGAAGACAGGCCCACTTTGGGATCTAGGAATCAACCTGATCCATATTCCAGAATATCTAATTTTGCTTCCATTAGTCAGGAACTCAAGGAAGGCTATATTTAGGTTTAGTATCTTGGCATCTTCTCTGCTCATGTAGTGTCATCTAATAGTGCTCTTCAAGTACTTGAAAGGTTGTCACAGAGAGGAAGGCCAGGATCTCTTCTCGATCATCCCAGAATGCAGGACACGGAGTCATGGGCTCAAGTTACAGGAAGCCAGATTCCGGCTGAACATCAGGAAAAACGTCGTGGCTGTTAGTGCAATACAACAATGGAACCAGTTACCTAGGGAGGTGGTGGGCTCTCCCACACTGGAGGCATTCAAGACAAGGCTGGAGAGCCATCTGTCAGGGATGCTCTGACTTGGATTCCTGCATTGAGCAGAGGGTTGGACTTAATGGCCTTGTAGGCCCCTTCCAACCCTACTATTCTATGATTCTATCTTTCTTATCCTGAAAGAGCTGCAAAATAAGGCTAAGTGCATGGGCCAGTAATTAACTTTTGGATTCTAATATTTGTATCAGCACTAGGACTAAGACAAAGGGGAGTGTTCTGACCTGCCCTAAGCAGGCACCTACTCAGATAACTCCAAGTGCACAACTTGCTTCCAGAAAACCTGGAGAGTGACTGAGGCCTTATAAATCCCTCCAGCCAGATTATTTCTCTTAGGCCAATCCCCTGCCTGAAGAGTGTGACTTCTTAAAGAGGCCTCCTCTCTGTGGCCTCTCGCTTGGAGTGCTTCCTGCACTGTTGGACAGGCAGTGTCAAACAGGAGGTGTTTGGCTCCTCGGGTGAATTAGGAAGGCCCAGGGGAGGCAGGTGTCTGCAGGTTCATGACCTTGGGTTTGATATCAAGAATTTGGCTCTGTTCCTCCATCAAGAGTATACCATCCCCAGACTTCACCAGCTCATCTTCCTCCATCTCTGGGCCTTGGTGATCGCTCAAGGCTAGAGCCTGTGACAGGAAGGCACTTTTGGAAAAAAAAAAAATTGGCAGTTGTGAAAAATACCCCCTTTTGGTGGGTTTCTCTGAATGCGAGCAAAAGTGAATGCCCTCATTCAGGAAGCAGTACCCTCACTTATCATTGGCTTTGTGATGTTACCACATAGCCAAATCTGATTTGCTGTATAATCAGGCATCATCAGATTGAATGTGTAATCCCTGATTGGCTAGAAACACCCCCATGACTCTTCCTAAGAAAAAGACCAGTAAAAATGGCACAAAAGCAGCAGCAGAATTGGGTAACAGTGAACACTCAGCAAATAAGGTGACCGCTCACATTATTTTGGGAATGGTTTGGGGAAATATTTCAACCACTCCCCAAAGTATTACTTTCATCCTGATGAATGAAATGGGTAAACATTCAGCACAGTCTCAGTTGGCACAATGGAGTACAAATAGTACAAATACAACTACACTACACATTCATATTTACTTGTCTGCCTTCAGCCCACAGAAAGTATCTGTGGTGGAAAAATATGAATCACAGCAGAATTGGGACAGGCTGTTAGGCAGGTTCATAGGAGGGTCAGTGGCATCCGCCACGATCTGAGCTGAGAAGTCTGCACACTAAAGGGGTGGGAGCACGGATTCAGGCAGGAACAAGGGCAGGCAAGCAGATAGAAAAGCTGGCAGACTGGTAGGGATATAGTGAAGGTGGCTGACAGGAAGAGAAACTAGGAGCAAGACTAAGGCGCCACTCAGGCAAAGTCAGAGTCCTGCTGTTGTCCAGACCAAGACCCCTCAAATAACCAGGAACTAGAGTGCCTAGAACCTGGGAGGAGAATACTGCCTCTTCATCCTCTAGTCTCTGTTAATTGGTTCACCCCACAGAGCACCAGTCAACAGACCAGGGGGTGTCTCCACATTTGATCTGCTGCAAGCTGGCTCCATTTCAAGGTTGTTCGGGGCACATGGTGTCATGGCCAACCTGTAGCCACCCTGGAGTTTTTCATGGAAACACCAGATTTCCTGAGACTGCTTAAGTCCGAATATTTTCCTTAAGTCGGAAAACTCCACGGTACAGTTGTTGTGTGCACCAACCCCTGCATTGTCCTCAGGTATTCAAGTCCTGCCCAGGGGTGTGCCTTTCACCGTGACCCCAGTCAAGGGGCGTTTCCTGTCTCTGTGTTTCCCGTTCCTGTGTTCTCCAGCACAAACCAATTAGTATCTACCCAGAAGTAACTCCCATTGTGGTCAGTGAGGCTTGTCCCCTGAATGCACACTTCAGAATTTACAGCAATCACCCTCAATCGAAATAGCACATTTTAAAGCACTAATTCCCTAAAGGCTGTAAAGTGCTATCTCAAAGCTGTGATTTTCCATTGTTTTATTTATTGCTGTTTGGAAGTAACTAATTTGCACCGTCGAGTTAGAAGTGGGGCTGGTTTCCCATCCCTGTGTTTCCTGCCCCTTCCTGAGCACAAACATATGTGTATCTACTCAGAAGTAACTCCCATTGTGGTCAATGAAGCTTGTTCCCGAAATGCGTGCTCCCGAAGTTACCGAGATTCCCATGCATCGAAATAACACATTTAGGAGCCATAATGTTGAAGCTGCATCTCTTTGATGTTTGCTTCCTTGCCTTTCGGAAGTAATGATTTCGCAGTTTCGATCCTTTGCAGCATCTGGAGCTTCAGCGGAAAGGAGACAGGGGATTAGAAAGGGGCTGTTTTGAGCCATGGTGCTGCAAGTATTCAGAGGGTTAACTCTCTTAAAGGCTGTGAAGCTGCTTTCTCAGCTGTAAGGGAGTAATTATGCGAAGCATCGAAGCTTCAGTTGTTCACAGCATCCTGAACTTCAGGAAGAAAGAAGGCTGCAGCTGTGTTTCTTTAAAGTTTGCTTTGGAGTAATTAATGCAAAGCTTCGCAGCTTTGTCAGCTGTAAGGAAGGACCAGGGAAGCCTCTTGCATTGGTTGAGCCCCTGCTAGTCTGATAACATTCACTCCAATCCACCCACCCCACCCCTAAGTTCCTGTGAAGGGACTTAGAATGGTGCGGTGCACTTGTTCGCACAGCCGTGCACAGACAAAAGCTGGCTCCTTGAAAAATCCGGGTAAGCCACCATTGGCTTCTCCTTCAATGTCATGGAGACACCCTCCCCTCCCCCAGCATCAGTTCCCAACAGCTACCTGTTCCCAGAGCTAAAGGTTAACTTGGTCTGCCAACCAAGCTATTGTTAGAGTTGGACAAATCTGTTAGTTTCGCTTTCTCCCACATTCAATTTTTTTTTCATCTCCAGATCTTTCCATCCTATTTATGGAGAAATTTGCAATTGTTGGTAAGTTCTCATCAAAAAAACAACTGAACAAAATTCTCCCCGATCTGCACTGGCCACGTTCAGTAGTCACAGCTACTCCCAGCATGGAGAGGATCATGCTGTACCTTCCTCCCATGTACCTGTTAAAGATGAGGAGCCTGTCAGAAAAAACACACAACCCTATTTCAGCACTACAAATGTGGCCAAATACACAGGGATTTCAAGGGTAGTGTCCAATATTAGACCTACTTAGAGTAGACTCATTGAAAGGAATGAGACTTGCATTAGTCATGACTAACTTAAGTCCCATTCATTTCAATGACTCTACTCTAAGTAGGACTAACATCGGATACTACCCAAAGTTAGACTTTTAGTAGTTAAGCACTCAAAGCCCTCTGCTGGGATGGACAAATCTGTCTGTTTCACTTTCCCCACATTCAGATTGTTTAAATCTTGAGTTCTTTCCATCCCATTTATGAAGAATTTTGCAGATTTTGGTTTGTTCTTATTAAAAAAAACCGCATGAACCAATTGAAATTCTTACTCATCTCTACCTATTGAAAGTCAGCATGTTGGCCTGATGTATACATACCACAGAATTAGGTGGTAAAGTGGACTGTGTCACTGCAGAGTGCAGGTAGGGATCATTGTTGTTGTTGTTCAGTGCTCCCCTATCTTAACAAAAAGCTTCCTGCAAAAATAAATCTAGCACAACAGAAACACATGTTCTGATCCCACCCTTTTGTTGATGTGCTGGTTTTCCACTTACTAGGAGATTTTTATGTAGGGGAGTTCTCCAAGATTATTTATTTAACGTATTTATACCCTAGCATATCATACAAAAATGTGATCCCCACTCCAGTCTGAAGTGATAGACAATCCTATCACTTCAGGACTTTGTTCCGTCATTCCTACCTCATTCTGCTGAAAGTGTAGATGCCATTTTCAGAGCCAAATTATCCAACCAGCAGCAACCCACAGTGCTATTCTTGCTGGATTGTACCATGTCAGGTAACAGGTGGGAGATTGCTTATTTGAAGGCTCCCCCATAAATAGTTTCCTGGAAACAGAAAACTAGCATGTTGGGAAGAAAGATTTAAGCCAAGCCAGTTTCTTGTCCACAACAAGTTTATTTTTTTATATGGGAGACCCTCCAACCTGAGATCTTCCCCCTGCTGTCTGAAGTGGCAAAATCTAGCGAGAGCTGCATCGTGTAGCTTGGGTCTCATTGAGGAGGAATGCAGTCTCCCTAGGTGACTGTTGACTTGGACAAGGTTG
This sequence comes from Heloderma suspectum, assembly GCF_057233095.1. Classification (NCBI taxonomy): domain Eukaryota; kingdom Metazoa; phylum Chordata; class Lepidosauria; order Squamata; family Helodermatidae; genus Heloderma; species Heloderma suspectum. Next base: position 112,710,537 of record NC_139462.1, read on the forward strand.
GCAGGAAGGAACTGTCTTTCCTTCTGCCAAGCTAACCGTCATTCGGGAGGCTTGTACACATGCCAGGTGAATTAGCTTCTTGGCAAAACAGGCTGATGGACATGAAGCTATGGTGCCTCCTAAGTCTTGAACTTTTCTTGTGATCAGGCTGGTTTCAAAACTCCGTTTCCTTTTAGCGTCTCTCACTCTGTCTCTCTCCATGCAGGATGGACATTTGCAACAGCAAATACATAATTATTCAATCAATCAGTAAAAGTTTATTGTTCTAGCCTTAGGAATGAAGAGCAAAAATAGACATAGAGCAAAAATAGACATTTATGCAACCTTTGTCCTTTCAGATCAACATGGCAGTGAACAACATTAGTTTTGACAGACATTCTTCTCCAGAGTCACATCTTCCCATTACTACAGAAGACAGGCAATCGTTTTTATGAGAGTTGCCGGTAGTACAATAGACCCAAGGTTTCCTGTGTTGTTGGCTATTTTTTTTTTAATCCCCCTATCATTTCGAGTCAAACAAGCTTTGCAGATTTCTTAATCACTTGGGACAAGGATGTATGTATGCCACAGGCAGCACCACCTGTATTAGCCTTCCCCAACCAGGTGCCTTCCAGATGCTTTGGCTTACAATTCCCAGCATCCCCCAGCCAATCATAATACCATGAGCTCCAACTAGTAATCGTGTCCAGCCTGAGAGAAAACTGAAATTTTTGAGTGGGAGAAGATTCTAGTTTAAAAAGGGAACAAAATGTCATCCCTGGCATGTCGTTAAAACCAAAGGTTCAATAAGCCTACTTTGGGACGTCTTCAAATTTTATCCACAGAGAGGGAGCTGGGCCATGCCTCCCTCTCCTGCTGCTAACAATCGTGCAGGGCTCCTGATCATAGAATCATAGGACAGAAGGGTTGGAAGGGGCCTACAAGACCATCGAGTCCAACCCCCTGCTCAATGCTGGAATCCAAGTCAGAGCATCCCTGACAGATGGCTGTCCAGCCTCATCTAGAATGCCTCCAGTGTGGGATAGCCCACCGCCTCCCTAGGGAATTGGTTCCATTGTCGTATTGCTCTAATAGTCAGGAAGTTTTTCCTGATGTTCAGCCAGAATCTGGCTTCCTGTAACTTGAGCCCATTCTTCAGTGTCCTGCATTCTGGGATGATCAAGAAGAGATCCTGGCCTTCCTCTCTGTGACAACCTTTCAAGTACTTGAAGAGCGCTATCATACCTCCCCTCAGTCTTCTCTTCTCAAGGCTAAACATGCCCGATTCTTTCAGTCTTTCTTCATAGGGCTTTGTTTCCAGTCCCCTGATCATCTTTGTTGCCCTCCTCTGAACCCTCTCCAGTTTGTCTGCATCCTTCTTAAAGTGCGGTGCCCAGAACTGGACACAGTACTCCAGATGAGGCCTAACTAGTGCTGAGTAGAGGGGAACTAGTACTTCCCAGGATTTGGAAGCTATGCTTCTATGAATGCAGCCCAAAAGAGCATTTGCCTTTTTTGCAGCCACATCACATTGTTGGCTCATACTCAGCTTGTGATCTACAACAATTCCAAGTTCCTTCTCACTTGTAGTGTTGTTGAGTCATGTATCCCCCATCTTTGTGCATTTGGTTTCTTTTTCCTAGGTGCAGAACTTGGCATTTATCCCTATTAAATGTCATTCTGTTGTTTTCTGCCCAGCGCTCCAGTCTATTAAGACCACTTTGAATTTTGTTTCTGTCTTCTTCCAGGGTATTAGCTATCCCGCCCAATTTTGTGTCATCTGCAAATGTGATCAGCATTCCCTGCACCTACTCCTCCAAGTCATTAATACAAATGTTGAAGAGCACTGGGCCCAAGACTGAGCCCTACGGTACCCCACTCATTACCTCTCTCCAGTTTGAGAAGATCCCATTGAGAAGCACTCTTTGAGTCCGATTCTGTAGCCAACTGTGGATCCACCGGATCGTTGTTTCATCTAGCCCACTTTGAGCTGGTTTGCTCATCAGGATATCAAGGGGCACTTTGTTGAAAGCTTTGCTGAAGTCAAGGTATATTATGTCCACAGCATTCCACAGTCCACAAGGGAGGTGACCTGATCAAACATTGAGGTCAAATTTGTCTGGCAGGATTTGTTCTTGACAAATCCATGTTGGCTTCGAGTAATCACGGCGTTGTTTTCAAGGTGCTTCCAGATGAATTGCTTTATCATCTGCTCCAGAATTTTCCCAGGGATTGATGTCAGACTGACTGGTCTGTAATTCACAGGTTCCTCCTTTTTACCCTTTTTGAAGATAGGGACAACGTTAGCCCTCCTCCAGTCATCTGGCACTTCACCCGTCCTCCATGACTGCTCAAAAATAATAGACAGTGGTTCTGAGAGTTCTTCTGCCAGTTCCTAGGATGCAGTTTATCTGCTCTGGAGATTTGAACTCATTCAAAGTAATTAGGTGTTCCTTGACCATATGCCTATCGATCCCTGCAATCCTGCCCCTTCACCCTGTACTTCGCCTTTGCCGAGGCCTCATAGACCCTTTTTTGGGAGAAGACTGAGACAAAGTAGGAATTGAGCACTTCTGCCTTTTCTTTGTCATCGTGGGCAGGATTCTAAGCACGCTCAGCCAAACATGCTTAAAACACCCTTTCAGACCTTTCCACACAAGCCATAAAGGCTGAGTGTACAGGTGTCATTCGTGGCCACATTGGAGGTGGGACTGGCATACACAGACCCCATTCCTCCTGCACGGGGACAATTCAGGGGTCCAGTGCACTAGGCTCTGCACTAAACTCTCCCCATGTATATAAAACCTGCTTTGTCTTTGCACATTTCTGTACTAGCCCTCTGAAACCAAATATAGTTCTGTTTGCATTATAAATGCTTTCCTTAGATTACCAGAACCTAGCATCTTGGGAGAAGCGTCCCGTGTGTGTGTGTGTGTGTGTGTGTCCCCCTCTGTTTCTCAGTCCATACTTCTCAGAGTTGGTTGCACTTATCTGCAATTGCCAAAGCTAAGAAATGGAAAAGCCTCACTTCTGGATAAACATGTTCCTTTACCACAGGTCTTCCTGGGGATTTGCATGTATTAAAACAAAATAAAACCAGTTAAAACTGATTGAAACATACCAACGAACAAAACATTAGTCCATAAGCTGCTTCCTTGCCAATCATTTTGTTTCCCAAAGGCCTGTGTAAATAAAAAGATCTTCATCAGCCTATAAATAATTTCAGGCAAGCCAGGCTGACAAGCTGCCTTCGGCAAGGAATTCCACAGACGGGGTGGCACTAAGCAGAAGACCCTGTGCCTTGTAACCACCTGCTTATGATGTTCAGACAGTGGTGCCCTTGAGGCAGGGCCTCCCCAGATGACCTTAGAGCACATGGAGAAACATATGGGAGTTTGTCGCCCTCTCAGGGAGCTCAGTGCTGCATTCATGTGATTTCCTATTGTATCATTACAACAGCAATGTAAGGTTAGTCCAAGACCATGTGGTGAATTTCACGCCTGAGTAGGGATTTGAACCCAAGCCTCCCCAGCTTATGTCCAACACACACTCTACCGCACCAGGCTGTTTCTTTTGCGTTGCATGGTAGAGCTATAAGTAAGATGCTTGCTTTCAAAAACCACAAGTCTCAACCCTACCAGGGGAGTTGAACCTCTTTCAGCCTGAGGGCTGGATTCCACTTTAGAGAGTCTCTTGGGGGGGGGGTGCATTCCAGTGGTGGGCGGGGCTGAAGGCAAAGAGGGAGGGGCCCCAAATACAAAAAAATACCAGCATGGTTGAGCTTAAAGCTCTTCCTGCCAGTAACGGAGCCTTTGGAGAGGCGTTTCGACCTTTTAGAGTGAGGAAAAAACTGCACAAAAGCCAGGAAGCCACTAAACGACTAATGTTGGGGAAAAGGGGGTGGGTTGGGGAAAAGGGGGTGGGCTGGGGAAGGGGCGTGGCCATCTGGGGAAATTGGAGGGCTGGATTGGTACCCCAAATGGGCCAGATTGTGCCCCTGGAACCAAGGTTCTTACCCCTGCCTTATACGTATGGCAGTATAAAGAAAAGAGTGCAGGTAGTCTGGTGGTTTTCCTGGATTAGGAACACATTGGTAAGCAATTGCTTTTTTTTTTTTTCTCTCGTCTGGAAACAGCTCAATGGGCACTTGACAAACTGGAGGGCACTTGGTGCTTTTAATTTTATTGAAATTAATGTTTATGTTGAAATTATGTCTTACATCAAAGAACATGAATTTATACATATTAGATGACACCTATTTAGACTTTGGCTCACATGGGTTTATGTTGCTGTTCTCCCAGTGTATACTTAGCCTTAAGATCTAGCACCTGTAATTTTATGAACTAACCATGGTCCAGCAAATTCTATATTAATCCTTGCAGGCCATTGACTGTAACGGTTTGCTTTCCCCTTATAAACACTTTCCCATTGTTGCTGTTGAAATCAATACTTTTATGGCTGACTCCCTCCTCCGCTTCTACCTTGTGCCTTCAAGATGGATTCTCTTTGTACTACAGAGTCCAGCTTTAGAGATTATATCTCTCCCTTCTTAGACTAATAGATTTATTATATCTTTTTCCCTTTTACATGAAGATGCCTATGTTTGTGCACTACACTCTAATTAAGGGTTGGTATCCAGCTGTAGCGGCTTACATTTCTCGAACAGCTTTTAGGGGTGTTGTCACATGGGGTTAGCTCCGTTCGAAGACAGCCAGATTTTATAGCAGTTAAAGGTTTTGGAGGAGATTACCATAATTACAAGTGATCAACATTCAGTGCTTTTGTGCCCCTCCTTTCCACCACCCCCTCGCCTTTTGCACAGCTTATCACACTGCAAGATACAAAAAGGAAAGGCAGTGGAAGTGACTTCATAACAAGCATTGCTTTGTTAGTTTGGAATGGTCAGATTTATGGACAGAGTTTCAAAACATTCTACTTTCTTTAATTGTAATAGCTTGGGTTTGCTGTGAGTCTTTCACTGATAGAATCAATAAAAACAATTTAACATAAAATCATCAAACCACAACAAAAGCCTGCAATCCAGTATAAGATGATTAGTCAACCAAGCAATGGTCCCAAAAGCTTCAGTGAAACTTGGGTGAAGAGCCAGGTGTTGACTTGGCTGCCAAAATGAAACCGGCATTGTCACTAGCCAGGCCTCTGCTGGGAGGGCACTCCATAATGGTCACCGCAGCTAAGAAGGCCTTCTCTCGCATCTCCAACATAAGGTACCTTTCTCAGCGGGGGACTTAGAGGAGGGTTGCCTTGGCAGATCTTAATACTGGATCAGGGATATACAGGAAGCCGTGTGCTTCCAAATATCATGACCCCAAGTAATTTAGCGCTTTAATGACATCACTAGCACCTTGAACTTGGGCGGGAAGCATATTGGCAGCCAGTGCAGTTCTTGTACAACTGGTTCTATATAGTGCCTGTAGGATGTTCTTGACAGCAAACTAACTACTTCATTCAGCACTAGCTGCAGCTTCTGTGTCATCCTCAAGGGCAGCCCCTCACAGAATGCACTGCAGTAATCTAGATGGGAAGTTACCAGCGCATGAACTACCAATGCCAGGTTAACCTTGTCCAGGAACGGTCGTAGCTGGTGGAGTGACTGAAGCTGGCTCAAAGCCCTCCAAGCCACTGAGCATACTTGATAAAGATGAATCTAGGTCCTAGATTCTAGGAGTATTCCCAAGCTACATCCCTGTTCCTTCAGAAGGAGTGCAACCCCATTCAGGGAAGATCACTTACCCAGTTCCCAGATCTGGGAACCACAAATCTGGAGAGCCTCCATCTCAATAGATCCTCTTTTGGCAATGTAAATTAAAAGTGCACCCCCTCCCCTCCCGTTTGGATCAGGAATGCATAGGGTGGCGTGTGTGTGGGGGGGTACTTTACAGAGGACAGCCTCTGTAAAGTCTTCTATTTTGGAGAGCTGGCAGAGGATAGTCCTCTATGGGAAGGTGCCCTCTGTTTGAATTGGCAGCCTGTTTAAGTCTGGTTTAAAGTCAGAACCATAAGGAGGGAGAGCAAAGGAGCTTGAAGTAGCCCATCAGTTAACACTTGGACAGTAGACTGAGCAGGCACAAAGGTCACCTAGCCAGCTGTATGTATGTATGTATGTATGTATGTATGTATTTTATTACATTTATAGCCCGCCTTTTTCCCAAGGTGGTGTACATAATCCTCTTCCTCCTCCTCCAATTTATCCCCACAACAACAACCTTGTAAGGTGGGTTGGGCTGAGAGTCTGTGACAGGCCCAAAGTCACCCAGGGAGCTTCCATGGCCAAGTGGGGACTAGAACCTGGATCTCCCGACTCCCAGTCCAACACTCTCGCCACTACACCACACTGGCTCTCAGTCTTCCCCAGGATGGTGAGATATTTTGTATTTCTATTTAAATTATAGCTTTTTCTAAATGTACACCAATACATATACATTTACATATGCAAATACCATGCTACTTGGTATCCTCTTTTGTTCTCTTTTTTGGGGGTGATGCATTTCATCTTTTTTGACAATGCACAGTGGCCATCCTACAACTGCAGTGGGGGGCAAAGAGTTAAAGCCTCCTATCCCACACACTAGGGTCAGATAAAAAGAAGTACTTCTTCACATAGTGCAGCATTAAACTATGGAGTTTGCTACCGAAAGATGGAGTGATGGCCACCAATTTGGATGGCTTTAAAAGGAGATTAGATAAATTAATGGAGGATAAGGCTAGCAATGGCTACTAGTCTTGATGGCTATACGCTACCTCCAGTATCGGGGGGCAGTATGCCTATGTACGTCAGTAGCTGGGGAACATGGGTGGAAGGATGCTGCTGCACTTGTGTCCTACTTGTGGGTTTCTCATATGCAGCTGGCTGGCCACTGTGTGAACAGATTCTGTTCTAGATGGACCCTTGGCCTGATCCACCATGGCTCTTCTTATATTCTTAGGGTCCTTATCCAGATTGGGTCCCCTGCACTTTCTTTTGAGTAGGGAAAAAAGATGTAGCTGCTAGCTATGTCTTTAAAGTAACATATGGTTTGACCCTCAGGTTAGCTCACTGGCTAGATCTCAGGCTGTGGAGATGCTGGAATCTCAGGCCACTAGTCAGCTGAACTGGCTAAAGATAAAAACAAACAAAGCAAACTTGCAGGCGAGGGAGTGGAATTAGTGTGCACTTCATTTACTGATTTAAGTTCACCCCAAATTACCATCAGATGCCTATTTTGTGATATTTTGAAAAAATGTTGTATTTCTCTACCAAATACATCAGTGCAAGCTCTTTTTGTTTTGAATAAGAGGTGGGTGTTTATAATTAGCACCTCTTAATTATATATATATATATATATATATATATATATATATATAATTATGAGTAACCTTTCTGCTGAATAAGTAATAGTCCATAGTACGTACTGTATATTTCCCAAATAAAGAGAGGGCAGTGTGTCCATCAGGTGAAGATTCTGGTAGATGGTCACCAAGATGAATTGGGTTGACTCAATGATGCTGATCAACAATAATAGTAAATATTTAATATTGATCAAATGCCTCTGCTGAGTAGACTTCACCCCTGAAACTTACAGTAAAGTAGGCACAGCCTGTGCAGAAAATAAGGGAGGGAGGTTGAAGAAAATCAAAAACAAGCGGTGAGGGCTGAGTTGAAGGATGGGGAGCAACCAGGACACCAACAAAAGTTGAGGTAAGCTTACTATTAAACTTCCATTGTTAGTTTGTGTAAAGAAATAACATAGAAGTAGATCATGTTAGAACTGCCATCTCTGTTCTATTTTACTACTGTTTTGGGCTGAGAACTTTGATAAAAAGGGGTTAAAAAGCAAGCTATAACAAGAACATCTTGGATAGATGAATCCATTTATCCACTAATTAATAGCGTACTTCTAACAATGGAAAGCCATTAAAACATGAAATCATGTTTTCTGAGTCACATTTATCAAACACTGTATGTACTGAAGTTCTATTATTTATACAGGGTGGTGTTTGTTTTTTTTAAACAGATTGTATGGATTTTTTTTTCACTCAATATAAAAGCAGTAACAAAAACACATTTTTATCTCCTTTTTCATTTTTTAAAAGGTACCCAAGCTAAAAGGAATATTAAATAAGACCGGAATGTTTTATGTCAACAGTAACCTTTATGCTGTGCTCTTTAGATAAAACTGTGAATATTGGAAAAGGGGAGTGAGGGCGGTGGGAGAAAGATAAGTACCTCCCTTATTCATCTTAGTCCAAAATCTATTTTACCTGCTGCTGCTTGTTGGCATTGTTTGATGATATGACACGGTAGCAGAGCATCAGGTTATAAGTAAAGGAGATTCCCAATTTAATAGTTACTCACAGAAATCAAAGTAGTTTTCCCTTTATCTCAACATCTCCCCCAAAAGTAGCTGTTAAATTTCAAATTATGCAGTCTTCCCGATTTATCATCATATCATGGTTACACTTAGCTGTCTAGCATCAGGAAATCCAATAAGTCCTGTCATATAAGAAGAAAAGAGAATCCTATTGGATAATGGTTTACATCCTTCCCAACAATGATTTATTTCTGTCACAAGACTTAATTTTATCACAAGGCAGATGCTCCGTCTATATCAATGCAATGCCAGCCCTGCATCCATTTATTACGCACAGTACCTGATGTTATTTTCAGATACGATGGGTTTTTTGTTGTTGTTGTTATTCAGTTTGTAGAGTGATTAGCTGGTGTTTAATCACATGTGTAATTTTCAGTTTTCATAATTCTCCGACACAATAAAGGAAGTCCGCTGTGAAAAGGCATAATATTAGATTAAATTGCACACAGTAGCAGTTACAGATGCAGCTGGTGTTAACATTTTTCGATCTCTGGTACTTGTCACGGCAGAGCATGTCAGATGGAATAAGGAGAGCTTGCTTAGGCTATTAGGTGATCCCTCTGGTACGAATGTGCTAAACTTTGTCTTTAAATAAGTTACCCTTGATATTTATATGAAATAAAGTGTGAGGTGTTTTATTCTTATTGTATGCAGCGGAGAATCTGTTTTTAATATTAAAAGAAAAGCAACATTGAGCGAAACTGGAGCTGTAATGACCATCTTGCACCCTGTGAACCATTTCCTCCCTTCAGTCTGGCATTTAATATTGATTATACTCTTCTGAATAATCACCTTTATTCTGTCGGGCAGCCGAGGTCCACAGGTTGGGATACTCCGCCAACTGCCATTAGGCTGCGGGAGCAGTCTGCATCTGCTTGTATTCGTTGCCTCTGTGTGTGCAGACACTCTGGAGTGGCAGGGCGGAAAAGATGGTATTTTCCTTCATATGTAAAAAGAGGCCACACTGAAAGACTGTCAGCTTGCTCAACTTTTCAATCAGCTGAGGATATATGTGATTTCCATTTGACGTTCTGCCTGGAGGAGTATCTATTGTCAGCTGCCGTTGACAAGTGACAGTGGATCTGCGACTTCTAGGAAGTTTATTTTCTGCTGCCGTTGCTGCTGCAGTTGCTGCTGCTGCTGCTTTCCTCTTCACATCCTGTATTATTCTCTGATCTATCTATCTATCTATCTATCTATCTATCTATCTATCTATCTATCTATCTATCTATCATCTAGCTAGCTATCATCTATCTATCTATCTATCTATCTATCTATCTATCTATCTATCTATCCTCCTTGACCAGCTATTTTGGTATGGAGAAGCAAAGCCAGGTCTGTGGCAGATCCTCCCCAAAGTTGCAATTTGGCGCTCTCGTTACAAGTAAGTTAATAGACAGGAAAGGAGACCAAGTTAATGACAATTCTCCAAACAGCTGTTGTACGATGCAACTCCACTACCTCAGTTAATTAATCAGCACCTTGCTGGCAGCTCTAGGGGAGATACTCGTTAGATACTGGAAGCAAACAGACAATGCTTTCATATCAAATATGTTCAGCAACATCTAGAACGGCGATAACTTCTGCAGAAGAGGCCTGGGAATACTGTAAGTCATCAAGGCTCTGAAGAGGTGACGGCTGATACTCTTCTGTACAGAGAAGCGGTTCACAAGTTACATATGTTGTTTTCTCTATCATTTCTTTAAGTCTCCCCTACAAAAATAGGAGGTTGAAAAGCAGCTCCAGGCTGTTTTCTTAGACATACATATAGCTTTGTTATTCCTACTGGAGTGGAGGTCCAGGGTGGGGGATGAAAGGAGAGATAGAGATAAGTTGGTGTACTGTTAGACTTGTTGGTTAGATGTCAGTACAAATATGTAATAAATTAAATTAAAAAATTAAACTTTTTTGTTTCAGGAAGCATAACAGGTATTTTAAAAATCATGCTGCTATATCTCATGAATGCAGTGACAATGTAAATTTGCTTCTAATAGCAAGGCTATCACTTCAGAGAGAGGAGAGCTACCTCAAAGCTTTTCCTCTGTTCTTTGGTTTTAAACAGGAGATGCTTTGAATCCTACCTAGTGGGTCAATAGAGCATTAATATTTTATCAGCGATAATGCATAGAAACCTTAAACCAATGAAATTACATCTGGATATTTTTGGTGTACTGTATAATTTGGTACAGCTCTCAAATGGATGTTGGTTTCAAATTCAAAGCAAAGCTTGCTTTTTAAATCACTCTTTATATGCCATGAAAATGCACGGTTATATACCCAACTTCATAACACTGTGATCCTAACATCATTTGTTTTTCAGATTTAACCCTGCTCATGTACATGTTTTCTAACTGCAATTCGAAATTATTTTCATTTCGTTTTGTTTTCATAAGAACATAAGAAGATCCATGCTGGATCAGACCAAAGGTCCATCTAGTCCACTATTCCATTCACACAGTGGCCAACCAGCTGTCAACCAGGAACCCACAAGCAAGACACAAGTGCAACAGCACCCTCCCACCCATGTTCCCCAGCAACTGGTGTACATAGGCATACTGTCTCTAATTCATGTATTACATTTCTATACCTCCCAATAGCCAAAGCTCCCTGGGCGATATACAAAGATTGTTGTTGTTGTTCAGTCATTCAGTCGTGTCCGACTCTTCGTGACCCCATGGACCAGAGCACACCAGGCCTTCCTGTCCTGCGCTCTCTCCCGGAGTGTGCTCAAGTCCATATTCATTGCATCAGTGATGCTATCTAGCCATCTCATCCTCTGCCGTCCCCTTCTCCTTTTGCCTTCAGTCTTTCCCAGCATCAGGGTCTTTTCCAGGGAGTTTTCTCTTCGCATTAGGTGGCCAAAATATTGGAGCTTCAGCTTCAGTATCTGTCCTTCCAATGAGCACTCAGGGTTAATTTCCTTTAGGATGGACTGATTTGACCTCCTTGCAGTCCAGGGGACTCGTAAGAGTCTTCTGCAGCACCACAGTTCAAAAGCATCAATTCTTCGGCACTCAGCCTTTCTTATAGTCCAGCTCTCACAGCCATATGTTACTACTGGGAAAACCATAGCTTTGGTTATGCGAACCTTTGTCGGCAAGGTGATGTCTCTGCTTCTTACTATGCTGTCTAGGTTTGCCATAGCTTTCCTCCCAAGGAACAAGCGTCTTGTTATTTCATGGCTACAGTCACCGTCTGCGGTGATCTTGGAGCCCAAGAAAATAAAATCTGTCACTGCTTCCATTTCTTCCCCTTCTATATGCCAGGAAGTGATGGGGCCAGATGCCATGATCTTCATTTTGTTAATGTTGAGTTTCAAACCAGCTTTTGCACTCTCCTCTTTCACCCTCAACAAGAGGCTCTTGAGATCCTCTTCGCTTTCTGCCATTAGGGTCGTATCATCTGCGTATCTGAGGTTGTTGATAATTCTCCCGGCAATCTTAATTCCGACCTCTGATTCATTCAACCCGGGGTTTCTCATGATGTACTCTGCATATAAGTTAAATAAGCAGGGCGACAATATGCAGCCTTGTCGTACTCCTTTCCCAATGTTGAACCAATCGGTTGTTCCATGTCCGGTTCTTACTGTTGCTTCTTGACCCTCGTACAGGTTTCTCAGGAGACAGGTAAGGTAGTCTGGTACTCCCATCTCTTTCAGAATTTGCCACAGTTTGTTGTGATCCACACAATCAAAGGCTTTAGCATAGTCAATGAAGCAGAAATAGACGTTTTTCTGGAATTCTCTTGCTTTCTCCATGATCCAGCGAACATTGGCGATTTGATCTCTAATTCCTCTGCCTCTTCGAAACCCAGCTTGTACTTCCGGTAGTTCTCAGTTCACATACTGCTGAAGCCTAGCTTGTAGGATTTTGAGCATCACCTTGCTGGCATGTGAAATGAGCGCAATTGTACGGTAGTTTGAACACTGTTTGGCATTGCCCTTCTTTGGAATTGGAATGTAAACTGACCTTTTCCAGTCTTGTAGCCACTGTTGAATGTTCTAAATTTGTTGGCATATTGAGTGCAGCATTTTAACAGCATCATCTTTTAGGATTTCAAATAGCTCATCTGGAATACTGTCATCTCCACTAGCTTTGTAGTTAGTAATGCTTCCTAAGGCCCACTTGACTTCACTCTCTAGGATGTCCGGCTCAAGTTCAGTGACTGTACTAGCATGGCTATCAGGGAAATTAAGATCTTTCCTGTATAGTTCTTCTGTGTATTCTTTCCACCTCTTCTTAATCTCATCTGCTTCTGTTAGGTCCCTGCGTTCTTTGTCCTTTATCATGCCTGTCTTTGCACAAAATGTTCCCTTGAGATCTCCGATTTTCTTAGGGGTGGACAAAAGTCCCTTACCTTTTGTCGAAGGCCGTTCGCGGTGGGGGGGAGCGCTTCGCTGCTCCCCCCGCGAAGTTCAGGCTGGGGGGGGAGGCTTCCCGCCTCGCCCGGCCGAAATTCAGGCCGGGGGGGAGGCTTCCCGCCTCGCCCGGCCGAAATTCAGGCCGGGGAGGAGGCGCCTAGCCTCACCCGGCCGCGAACGCGAAAGTAAAAAAAAAAAAAAATGCCCCCTGATAGGCTACGTGACGATTCACGTAGCCTATCACGGCTAGATTTGCAAAGTCAGCCGTGATAGGCTACGTGAATCGTCACTTAGCCTATCACTGGTGACTTAAAAAAAAAAAGCGCGTACGCGAATGGCGGCCCCCATAGGGAGCCGCCATTCGCGTTCCTTATTTGGTCGCTGTAGTCTACGTAAATGTTTACGTAGACTACGGCAAAAATAAGGGCAACGCAAATAGCATTGCCCTTATTTTCGCCGTTGTCTACGTAAACATTTACGTAGACTACAGCGACCAAATAAGGAATGCGAATGGCGGCTCCCTATGGGGGCCGCCATTATCCGTACACCCTTTTTTTTTTTTAAGTTACCCGTGATAGGCTACGTGACGATTCACGTAGCCTATCACGGCTGACTTTGCAAATCTAGCCGTGATAGGCTACGTGAATCGTCACGTAGCCTATCAGGGGAAGTTTTTTTTTTTTCTTTCATTGGAATGGCGGGGGTGGCAGCCGGTCGAAAGACTGGCTGCCGCTCCCGCCTTGCTCGAACACCCGCCGAACCGCCGGCCGGACCAGCCACCGGGAGGGACATTCGGTAAAGGTAAGTCCCGTCCTGGGGGGGGGGGTGCGGGGTGCGGGGGGGGGTGCGGAGGATTTCTCCCCGAAACTTGTTCAGGGGGCCGAACACGTTGGCGCTCGGCCCCCCGAAGTTTCGGGGAGAAATTCTCCGCCATCCCTAGATTTTCTTGAAGAGATCTCTAGTCTTTCCCATTCTGTTGTTTTCCTCAATTTCTTTGCATTGTTCCTTTAAGAAGGCCTTCTTGTCTCTCCTTGCTGTTCTCTGGAACTGCTATTCTCTGCATTCAGTTGGATATATCTTTGGCTGCAAATGACATAATCAGTCTGATTTCGATACTGACCATCTGGTGATGTCCATGTGTAGAGTCGCCTCTTGTGCTGTTGGAAAAGAGTGTTTGCTATGATCAGCGTATTCTCTTGGCAAAACTCGATTAGCCTTTGTCCTGCTTCATTTTGTACACCAAGGCCATGCTTGCCTGTTATCCCAGTGATTTCTTGACTTCCTACTTTAGCATTCCAATCCCCTGTGATGAAGAGGACATCTTTTTTTGGTGTTAGTTCTAGAAGGTGTTGTAGGTCTTCATAGAACCGATCAACCTCAGCTTCTTCGGCATCAGTGGTTGGGGCATAGACTTGAATTACTGTGATGTTGAATGGTTTGCCTTGGATTCGTACTGAGATCATTCGATCGTTTTTAAGATTGTACCCCGGTACTGCTTTTCCCACCCTTTTATTGACTATGAGTGCTACTCCATTTCTTCTAAGGAATTCTTGCCCACAGTAGTAGATATGATGGTCACCTGAATTAAATTCGCCCATGCTTGTCCATTTTAGTTCGCTGATTCCCAAGATGTCGATGTTCAATCTTGCCATCTCATGTTTGACCACCTGCAGCTTACCTTGATTCATTGATCTGACATTCCAGGTTCCTAATCAATATTGTTCTTTACAGCATCGGATTTTCTTTTCACCACCAGACACATCCACAGCTGAGTGTCCTTTCGGCTTTGGCCCAGCCGCTTCACTCTTTCTGGCGCTACTTGGAAATACCTTCTGCGCTTCCCCAGTAGAATATTGGACACCTTCCGACCTGAGGGGCTCATCTTCCGGCGTCATATCTTTTAGCCTTGTGATACGTTCCATGGAGTTTTCTTGGCAAGAATACTGGCGTGGGTTGCCATTTCCTTCTCCAGTGGACCACATTTTGTCAGAACTCTCTGCCATAACCTGTCTGTCTTGGGTGGCCCTGCACGACATAGCTTACGGCTTCACTGAGTTACGCAAGCCCCTTCGCCACAACAAGGCAGTGATCCATGAAGGGGATACAAAGATTAAAAGACCGTTAAAATACTGTATTATGCATAATATAAAAACAGTGTAGCTACAAAGATATAAACAGAGGAGAAACACATACATATCCAGACAATATCCCATGACCTGATTATAACCTATGCTGCCAAATGCCTGGGAGTAGAGGAAGGTCTTAAACTGATGCTGAAAAGATAACAGTGCTGTGCCAGGCAAGCCTCGCTGGGGAGTTCCGTAATTGGGGGACCACAACTGAGAAGGCCCTCTCCCTTCTTGCCACTTTCTGAGACTCTCTTGGAGGAGGCACCTGGAGAAGGGCCTTGGGCTTGTGTTTGGTAGGTTCATACTGGGAGAGGCACTCGAAATTATGATGTTTAAGAGATCAGAATACATGTTTCCCATTACGTTGCTCTTTGCTTATTAAGTTCTATTTATTAATATCATTTTATTGACATATTAAGGATGACAATAGCCTGCATAAGATTTTTTATATGGATAATTGGCATACTGTAAGCAAAGTGCAGGCATACCTTTTGGGCTGTGGGCACATTTGGCAATTTGAGAAACTGTCCTGGGTGCCACCACAAAATGGCTGCCATGGGCATATGCCATTGGAGTATGTTTTCAACTGCCATGCATGCAAAGTTCAGAGAGTTTGATAATCGTCATACCGTTTGTTGGGTGTTAAAAGGAGTAGATGGTGCCCCCTCCGGGTTGGGGGGAATTGACAGTGGTCGATTCAGCAACGCAAGAAACCTAAATAGCTAGAATTCTAGAGGTCAGGATGATGTCCTGTTGCATCTCATTTCTATACGTACTAGCTAGTATGGTTGAAGGCAACATTAGCATCAGCTTCTCAATGAAAGTAGGGAAGATATCATAATACCTATGACAGCATGTCAGTGTTAAATTTAAGTCTACCACACTCAGGTTGTATGTGTTTATATGCGACTGTACGATTAACCCAAATGGTTTGTCTCAAATATCATTGCTATTTCCTGTGGGGGGTCAAATGGTAAGTGACCTTTATATCATTTTTTAAAATGTGCTGTAATTACACGTTAATGGGGAGCCTGCCTTAAACTTCCTCTTGCAGTTGTTCACACTCCAACAAAAGCAGGATTCATTCTTAACCTCACCTAACCTGCAGTTAAAAAACAAACAAAAACAAAACATCCTCAGATAAAAAGGACTCCTCCTCCTCCTCCACCCTAATCCAACATCTCAGATATGGTTTCCTTTCAAACTGCACTAAATATCTCTCTTTACCTTGTTCGTGCAAGAAGTATGTTGCTGAAAAGGGAGCATGCATTCATTCAGACTTGGCAAAAACTGCATCTGTAATTTAGAAGAAAGACAAAAATGTATGAAATCATTGCCGTGCTTCCTTTATTCAGGAAAGGCCACCAGCCCTACGATTCTGCATACATTTCTAAAATGTATTTTGTGGCTACAGGGATAGAATGTCTATGGCTGCTTTGTAGCATGATGGTCCTAAACTGCCAGGCATTCCAGCATCTGTTTTCAGGGAGTTACGACATAAAGTGTTGGCATTTCTTTCCTATAGATCTGGGAATAAAGAGGTTGGGGCGACTCTGTTGTGAAGGTGTGTGTTGCAGATAAGGAAGACCTTCGTTTCTCCACAATTTATGCTCTTTTAAATCTTTTTTTCTCATTATTCCTTTGCCACACTGTTCCTGAGATACACTGTTGGATATGCCTGCAAAGGTTCCCACGAGTTTCTCTAGTGATAATTCAAAGTTCTGTATTATTGAAAATGGAAGCGTGAAGAAGGACCACAGAGTTGGAGATGGGGATAAACAGGGATTAGAGAGTTGAATTTCCTCTCTCTTGAACCCCCATTTTTTGGCTAGTGACGGGCCGGAAGAGAGGAAGAATGGTTAGAACAAGTGCCTGCAAAAAAGGGTGGTCTGTGATTTGTTGTGTATAGCTATAAGCTGAATGGTCTGTTTCTCCATCGTTTTTATTTTCATTTTTTTATTTAAACGGGACACTTTGCTCATGAAGGGTGACAAACCAACAGCAGTACAGTGAGGTAAGCATTTCTGGTGTTCACCCCAAACATTCATTGTTTGGATAACACTAGCTGCAGATGAGGGCCAGTGTATGTTTTTCTTTTAAAATAGCAGCCACAGGGCAGTGCAGTTAGGATTAGGACAATGGCACCCTCAGGAGGGTGATTTTGGGATGGATTGATGTGTGAGGGAAAGGATTAAATGTCTCCTCCCCGGGTGCTGTAGTCCTGATCTCTCTCTCTCTCTCTCTCTCTCTCTCTCTCTCTCTCTCTCACACACACACACACACACACTTGCTACTTTTAAAGAATAAAAGGTCAACTCCATGTTTAATGTCACATATACCTTGGTTTTTCTTTTTTCTTTTAAGCCCTGAATTGCCTGGGACTAGGATACATGAGTGGTGGACCCTTTTTCTCCTAAGGACCTTCCATTGAACATCATGTAAGCTCCTGGCCCAAGTGCCATGGCTTTTAGAAGCTGGATTTCTAGCAACAAGGAGCAGGACTTGCTCAGTTATGGCGCATGTCCTTTAGGACTCCCTTCCCAGGGAGATCTGCTAGGTTCTGCCTTTTGTATTTCACCTTGTTTATGGAACTTTTGTCACCAGTCTGCAGCTCATGTTATTTTGCTGTTCTTATAGTTTTACACTGAAATGTAAATGGTTAATTTAAACTTTGTGGTTAATGTAAACGTGGCTGTTATTGTATTGTATCTCTCCCACCTCTTGGACTACACACAGTCCAGTCCTCCAAGGGGGTTTACAGGCATGGGCATCTGCAGGAATTTTTCCTGGGAAGGGTCCAAAATATATGCATACATAACAAGCCCCAGAGAACATGTCTACCATTTCTCATTGATTTGGTGACTGAGCAGTGGTGAGGCCTGTGCAGCAGTGAGGCCTTCTGAGAAACTCATAGACCTGGTGTCCAGATGATGTCTCCATCTGCAGTGGAAATCCTCAGTTCTTTCCCTGCCTCCCTTCACCTCCTCCACCACTTAACTAATTGCACTGCTGCCACAATAAACGTCATAGCCCCCCCCCACACACACACACACACATGCACAGATTTCACTAAATAAAACCAACATGCCAGGAGGCTGGATAAAAATACTAGACTAGTACACTGCAGGGTTGTCAACTGCTACTCTAACTCCGAGTTCTCCCCAGCCTAATGGGTGTAACAACACTAAACATCTTTGTAGGGCTGGAGTAAGCCACATTCTTTCAGACACAACCCCATCCCTGCATTTTTAAAAATGAAATAAGCCACAGAAAGTTCAGGAACTCCTCCCTTTGCTGTTATCCTTTGGTTTTATATGGGCACAGTACTGCCCAACCACAGCTACACTAAAATCCTGGACTTCTGAATAATTTCTATGGGGTAGGAATCAGTTGTCCAACAGAGAAGACTAAAACAATGGTTTAAAAATCAAACAAGAAGTTCTTTCTCCAAACAGTAAGCATGGCAGTCATTGTCTATGGAGTCATTCATTGCCTAAGGACACTGAAAGGTGGGAGCGGGCTAGTTTCTCACAAATAATTGGGTAATAGAATAGTGCCTGCACATTTTGCTCATATCTTGGGTTCTATAAGGGCTTGAGACTTTAAAAAAACGAAACCTGGGAATCTGAGATGACTTAGTGGATAAAGTAGCAGTTAAAGGAACTCGGGGGGGGAAAGCGACCATGTTGTACTTGAGTTCTTGGTTCTAAGGGAAACAAAAGCCGAGTGTAGTCAAATGCGTACCCTGGATTTTAGGAAAACTGATTTTAATAAACTCAGAACAATGATCAGTAAGGTCCCATGGCAAGCGACGCTAACGAGAAAAGGAGTCCAAGATGGGTGGGAGCTTTTAAAAAAGGAAATTTTCAAGGCACAATCACAAACGATTCCAACAAGAAGAAAAGGTGGCAGACAACAGAAGACGCCAGTGTGGCTTCACAAAAAGCTTAGAGATGACCTGAAAACAAAAAAGGACACATATAGGAAGTGGAAAGAAGGCCAAGTAACAAAGGAAGAGTACAGGCAGGGAGCACAGAATTGCAGGGATGGCATCAGGAAGGCTAAAGCTGAGAACGAGCTGAGGTTAGCGAGGGATGCTAAAAACAACAAAAAGGCTTTCTTCAGCTACGTGCGTAGTAAAAGGCAGAGGAAAGAAATGGTGGTTCGGCTATTAAATAAGGATGGCAAAATATAATAGATGACAAAGAAAAGGCAGAGGTGCTCAATTCCTATTTTGGCTCAGTCTTCTCCCAAAAGAGGGTCTATGACCCCCCTGGCAAAGGCAAAGTACAGGCTGAAGGGGCAGGATTGCAGCTTGAGATCGATAGGCATATGGTCAAGAAACACCTAAATACTTTGAATGAGTTCAAATCTCCAGGGCCAGATGAATTGCATCCTAGAGTAATAAAGGAACTGGCAGAAGAACTCTCAGAACCGCTGTCTATTCTCTTTGAGAAATCGTGGAGGACGGGGGAAGTGCCAGATGACTGGAGGAGGGCTAATGTTGTCATTATCTTCAAAAAGGGTAAAAAGGAGGAACCTGGGAACTACAGACCAGTCAGTCTGACATCAATCCCTGGGAAAATTCTGGAGCAGTTCATAAAGCAGTCCATCTGGAAGCACCTTGGAAACAATGCCAGGATTACTCCAAGCCAACATGGATTTGTCAAAAACAAGTCCTGCCATATAAATCTGATCTCATTTTTTGATCAAGTAACCTCCCTTGTAGACCGTGGGAATGCTGTAGACATCATATACCTTGACTCCAGCAAAGCTTTCGACAAAGTGCCCCATGATATCCTGATGAGCAAACCAGCTCAAAGTGGGCTAGATGAAACAACGATCCAGTGGATCCACAGTTGGCTACAGAATCGGACTCAAAGAGTGCTTATCAATGGGACCTTCTCAAATGAGTGGGGTACCGCAGGGCTCAGTCTTGGGCCCAGTGCTCTTCAACATTTGTATTAATGACTTGGAGGAGGAGGTGCAGGGAATGCTGATCAAATTTGCAGATGACACAAAATTGGGCGGGATAGCTAATACTTTGGAAGACAGAAACAAAATTCAAAGTGATCTGGATAGACTGGAGCGCTGGGCTCCAACAGAATGACATTTAATAGGGATAAATGCCAAGTTCTGCAGCTAGGAAAAAGAAACCAAAGGCACAGTTACAAGATGCGGGATGCGTGGCTCAACAACACTACAAGCGAGAAAGGTCTTGGAATTGTTGTCGATCACAAGCTGAGTATGAGCCAACAATGGGATGTGGCTGCAAAAAAGGCAAATGCTATTTTGGGCTGCATTAATAGAAGCATAGCTTCCAAATCCCGGGAAGTACTAGTTCCCCTCTACTCAGCACTGGTTAGGCCTCATCTGGAGTACTGTGTCCAGTTCTGGGCACCACACTTTAAGAAGGATGCAGACAAGCTGGAGAGGGTTCAGAGGAGGGCAACAAAGATGATCAGGGGACTGGAAACAAAGCCCTATGAAGAGAGACTGAAAAAACTGGGCATGTTTAGCCTTGAGAAGAGAAGACTGAGGGGAGAGATGATAGTGCTTTTCAAGTACTTGAAAGGTTGTCACAGAGAGGAAGGCCAGGATCTCTTCTTGATCATCCCAGAGTGCAGGACACGGAATAATGGGCTCAAGTTACAGGAAGCCAGATTCCGGCTGAACATCAGGAAAAACGTCCTGACTGTTAGAGCAATACGACAATGGAACCAATTACCTGGGGAGGTGGTGGGCTCTCCCACACTGGAGGCGTTCAAGATGAGGCTGGACAGCCATCTGCCAGGGATGCTCTGACTTGGATTCCTGCATTGAGCAGGGGGTTGGACTCGATGGGCTTGTAGGCCCCTTCCAACCCTACTATTCTATGATTCCATGAGGATTATGGCTCATCCGGTTCTGTGTGTGTGTGCGCGCGTGTGCCTGCCTGTGCCTCCTCCCTGCAGACTTCTATGCTTATAAGCCTTGAGAATTAAACTGGAATAAAACTGATACAACCTTGTAGGGTGGCTCTGTCTTGACTCTTTTGTACTTTAGGGCTTAATTTGAATGGTATTTGGATCAGATGTTATCCATGTCAAGAGATGGCAAGAAATGTAATTGTTCTTTGAGTGGAAGTACATATTCCATAATTCCTTTCCTTGAGGACAAGGAAAGGATGAGGACATCCTTTTAGTAGGTAAAAATGGTGGTGTCGTATCAAGTGGAGGAAGAGTGGTGGGGGGAGAAAGAGGAACTGCTTAGCTCTCTTCTTCTCAGGCATTTGTTCACTCATAATTCCCACCCCACCCCACCTCCCAGCTGCTTTCCTTCTGGAGAGATAAATGGTGCATTTATCTCTCAGGGAGAAGGAGTTGGGGAAGGCCAAATTTGAGCAGACCAATGTCTGCTCAAAGTAAAACAGCCCCATCCTGAAGTTCTCCATTCTATCTGATCCACCTACAGCTGCTTTACCTGATAAGAAAGTGCAGCATTCCTCAAAGTGGTCACCTTCCAAATGTGTTAGACTACAACTCCCGTCATCCCCAGCCACATTGGATTTGTAGTCCCATACATCTGGAGGACACCAAGTTGGGGGAGGCTACCTTAAGGGAAAGAATTAGGCAACTACACATAACCTGTACTTTTGCCTGTTGTCTTGCAGTATAGTAGACATGCAATATTTTGTCTTCTGCTCTGTTCTGTTCTCCCTAACTCCTTTTCTGGTTCAAGAAAGAAAATGAGTTAGGTTAGGTAGTGTGTGATGGAGACCTGTTTTCTGCTGTCACACACCTTTGTTGCTCCAATTCAGTTGCTTCCTGAACCCATGTTCCCAGAATGTAGCTGAACACTGAGAAATTTACATTGGTACCCAATTAGGGATGCTTGAGGAATTAATTTGGTCTTGTTGAATTTGGACGAACGTTAGGATTTGAATATAGTTATCCACTGGATGTCACACTTCTTGAATGTTCTGATACAGTTCTTGGCTCAAAAACATATGAAAATACATTTTAAAATGTGCTTATTGAGAGAAAATATGGTTCAAATACATATTTTTGTGTGGATCAAAAAAAAAAAAAAGCCCAAAGGTTAATGCAGAAATGGGATGGAACAGACTTATGGGGGAGCATATGCAAAAGTGGCACTGACTAGAAATAGACTGATTTGTCCATTCTTATGGCTGTGCAAATGGACGCTGGAGAAGATGAAGCAAAAGGTCAATCTGGAGACTTCCACAGACCTGGCATTTCATCATCCTCTCCAGCCTCCAACTTTGCACGTATTGAGAATCAGTATCGGGGATGCGATGGGTAAGTTCCCTCGTTAAGAGGTTTGGCTCACTGCAAACATATATTGTGTCAGTTGCAGTCTAGATCAACTTTCCCCAACCCAGCCCCCCCAGATGTGTTGGGCTACAATCCCAACCATCCATTTGTAGTCTACACATCTGGATGGCACTATGATGGGGAAGGCTGCTCTAGAATGGACAAATCATAGAGATCGAAAGGTCCTTTGAAGTATCTAGTCCAACCCCAGGCTCAATGTGGCATCTATAGTGCAGGATGCAACTGCAGCATCCGTGACGGATGGCTGTCCAGCCTCTGCTCTATAATGGGAGAAAGGACCAGAGCAGTCAGATGGCTGGAATCTCCAATTCCACATTACATTATGGCAGCCCTACCCTGCACCTGTTTTATTTGTTGCTTGTTGCAAATGCCTCTTTCCAGCATAGAAGGTTTGGGACGTTTTCTGAGAATCACAAGAGAAGAACGCACATGGAATCGCGGCAGAATAATTTACCAGGCCAACCTGTGTTCCATTCCTTTCTCTCCAAGCTTCTGTGTCTTGTGGAGTTTAAAGTACAAGAACTAGGTTTATATGGATAGGGAGATAAAAGTCTCTATTTTTGGACTATCACTACAATGTTTCAGTTGTTGGGGTACAGAGCCATTGTTGCTCTGACACCCTTTTCCGGCATCATTCTGATTACCATTTTCCAGCATGGAAGATATTTCCTCTGATTTTGCCAGCGGAGAGAATTGTCGACCGTGTGCCCTGCAGATGAAGAAAGAGCTGCCTTCATTTTGCCTGTGAGGCAGCTCACAGATGGTGTCCTGACCTCGCCGTCTCCTTAGGATAATCCTCTGCATCTGGTGATTTGGACGCCTCTGTGCCAACATGACTTTTCTCTTTCTGTGGCACAAGTTTGGGAAATGAGGCCACCTGCACCTGGGTGTAGACGTCCCATTTTGTTTGCTTAGTGGCTGCTTTCCCACATAGGTCTTTTAGAACAGCTCTTAGAATATTAAAAAATGGCATTCATGAAGCATGTACCTTCTCGGTCCTTTTCTGTACTACCTTCTATGGTTCTATGCACTGGTATCATAACTGAACCGAAAGATATAAAACTGTATGTAGACCCCCACCTCAACTCGTGCCACTTCATACTCCATGTAATACCCCATAATAAAAGGCTTAATTCTTCCATGGCCTCTCTCTCATGCACGCACTCACAGTGCATTGAGGCAGCTAGGGCTGGACTATGGGGCCAAAGTCCAGGGCTCTGCAGCCCGGGGGTGCCCAGATGATCCCCCAAAGACTGGCAGGGGATGATGGCAAAAGAAGCAAACTTGCTGCAGTCATGATGGCACTATGGTTTAAATGAGTTTATAATACAAAACTGCACAAGCTCAGAGTTGTTGTTTTTTTAAAGCAGGGTTGGCAAACAATTTTGTTGTTGTTCTAATGTATCAGGATTGTAGAAACAGTTGTAAGTCTAGGAGAGGCAGCGGAGGGGTGGGGAGGAGAGAAACATTGTGTGCTTCACAGCTGAAGTCATACACAAGACCATCTAAAGGAGTGGGTGGGGGCATTAGATCATTAAGTCCAGGTATAACATTACCTAGCTGCATCACTGTTGCAATACACACACTGTATTTGTTTGATTTCTAAAAAAAGGTTTATGGTACAATCCTATGCATGTCTAGATAGAAAACATGACTGGGGCATGCTGGGAGTTGTAGCACTTTTTTCAGTCTAAACATGCATAGGATTGCACCCTTAGGGTTTCTTTAAACAGGCATTAAGGGGCCAGACCCTGTTAAAGTTAATGGTGGAGGGGGAGGGAATGAAGTGCCATCCATTAAAAATATCAGGCATCTAAATGACTCCAGCATGGTGAAACCTCTCACTCAACAGCGTGTTTTTATGTTGATAGTTATCATGAGAACGGTGCTAATCAGTATTTTAAAATATACCTCCAAGAGGTTTTGAGTTGAAGGAAAAGTACCTGAGTAAATGTATGCCCCAGCCATGGGCTGCTAAGGTTTGGAGGTGCCGAGATAGTGATAAGCCAGATCCAGGTTTGCTGACAATAAGCCTTTGTTGAGTACTTACAGCACACAGGCGTACTCAATGGTTGGATCAGACAGCTTCTCTGAACCCAGAGCCAAGGCGTACAATGGGTTTTATACCATACATGTTAGCAGTGAGGCAGCATGACAGCAGCAAGCGTTAATTAGCATTCATTTGCAACTTTCCTAGCATAGGCTAATAGTGCTTGTTCAGAAGGAAAACAAACAGAACTTTCCCAGCACAGACACCTGTAAACAGATCCTCACTTCTCAGGTGCAATCTAGGCCCAATAAGATTCAGAGCTCATTAGCATGGAATGTGCTGAGGCAGCGATATCGACCTTTGACTCATCTTACCAGCCAAGAGGCCCACTAGCAAGGGAATTGCACCAAAGCAGAAAGCATTATGGATTTCTAGGCCCCTCTAAAACTACAGGTGACTTGGTTACAGGCCTGGGACCATTACAATAAAGTATCAAGTGAGATAAAGACCCAGTAAGAATAACGTTGGGATCTTTACAGACCCCCTAGATGCTGTCTCTGTATAGTTACCCCCTTATATTATGTAAAATAATCCTTAGTACAGTGTTATATTTTACATTGAATTAGTTTAACTGATAAATCATTCTTCAAAAAACAACCTATTACTTAATTGGGGTTTATTTGGCTGCAGTATGAGAATACCGAAGTGCTTTTCTCAAGAGGAAGAGGGCTGAGATGCGTGACTTTAGGTCACACTTGCAGGAGTCAACTCTTCCTTCTTTGTGGACTCTGCTGCCACTAACAAATCGTGGCAGAAACAGCATTAGATAAATGAGAGCTGGTGTCTTCAAACACAGTGGAAGTATTTAAAACAACAGTTTTGGTTCTTCAAGTGCACTTTAAAGAAGATAAGATGTACTTAAACCTGACTGAAAACTAATGAGATATAAGTCCTCAGTTAAGCACCTAAGGCTGCAATCTTGTGTACACCTATTTCGGAACGAGTCCCATTGAAATCAGTGGGTCTTACATCTGAGTAAACATGCTTATGATCAGTCTGTAAGTTTCATTGGTTTCTCTGGGACTTAAGCATGTCTTGCTTTCTCTGTATTGCATGTTTAAGGAGCTAACTATGGGGATCTCTACACCTCAAGTTTATCATGCATTCCTGGTTGCACACTCACTGAATGGTGTGGGTCCATTACATGACATTGTCATCATCTAGTCATTATTCCACTGTTTCCTCCCAACTATCCCATGTTTTCCTCAAACGGAAAAAATGGGTATTTTTCCAAATATGCACAAATGGAGCGCCATGTCCTCCTCGTGTATTTCTCCCCTAGTGTGAATGAAGTGCTGAGTGTGGATGTTGGGGGCATAGTCATGATGTCAACGGTGGCAACAAAGGTCTTATGGGAATTCAGCCTTCCCGCTCCTGCGCCATTTTGGCTTCTCGCCATTTTCAGCCTGCCTGTTCAAAACAGAGTGGCAGAGCGGCAGCAAGAGGGGGTGGCAGAGCGGAGCAGCAGCAGAGCGGCAGGGACTGGCCAAAAGCATGGAAGAGGGAGGCAGAGCCCCAGGGAGATCGGTGGGGGGGATGTCCACGTGTCAGTCCCCATCCACCAGTAATGTGCAAGGGGAGGGAAAGGGGCAGGAACCCAGGAGCGAGCAAGTATTTCTGAACCTGGAGTGTGTGTAATGCCTCTTCAGGGAAACATAAGGCTATGGGAATAGCCATCTACAGAGAAGGAAGCGCGTGTAAAGGGAATCAGTTGTGATCCTGCCTTTAAAATGGAAGCGGAAAGCCCCATTTTAAATGCAGGATTTTAGGCTGGTGTAGAAATCCCCAAATATTAGAACACAAACACATGGAACTGATATCCAGTTCTGTTTTTTAAATAAAAAAGTAGCTTTGGGAGAGGGGAATTTAGGGCTCCTTCACACCCATCTTTTATCCTGCAATTGAAATTACTCTTTCACGGAAGTTTGCAGGCTCTTTACATGACACCATGACCCTGCCGTGACCCTCCTGCACTAAGTGCCCTTTGTTCCATTTTCAAATATATCACAGATGAGCTATCAAATTACCCCGCTGTGTTCCGCTTCAGTTTCCTCCCTGAAAAGACTTAATGCAGCAAGAAGAGGAGTGAGTTCAGTGAAAGATAATGGAGGACTCAGATACAGGGAGAAGGGGGGGGGAAGGGGGAAGGGAAAAAGGAAGCACATGTAAAGGGAGTCAATTGTGATCCCGCATTTAAAATGGAAGCAGAAAGCCCCGTTTTAAATGCAGGATTTTAGGCTGGTACAGAAATGCCCTTAGAGTGGAGAAGAGTTCTGAAGCCTCTCTGGTGGTTCTCTAAATTGCCCTTCCAGGTAGCATTTTCCTTCGTAAGTTTCCAAAAGAATATTTAGAACTTCTTCATCTTCTTTTCCCAGAATTACATTATAAATATCCCAATTTCAGCACTCAAGGCTATTTCAACCAGAATTGTTTCCTCAAAAAAAAATTTCCCATTTCCACACATCAAATTAAACTTCCAAATGCTTACATGATGAATCAGGTCTCATTGCTGTTGCCCTTGTGAATTTACTCTTGTCAGGGATGGAGGAAGGGATCACTTGTACTGGTGATGTACTGGGAATGAGGCTACAAGTATTGTCCTTATTTACAGCCATAGATAATATTTCTTCACCTACCTTTGTCAGGAATGGCACTACAAAAATTCTGATAAATCTTTTGCATTTTAGCATTGTATTAAAATGTGTTTTCTGCTTTGAGAAACATTATGGAAATCCCAAGTTGGAGACCCACAGGGAGCTGTATTTCGGGGTTTTAAAAAAAGTTTATTATTGTATGTCTGCAACAACTTCTCGTGTCACTACCATTTCTGTCTCCGAGCACTCAGAAAGGCCAGCATTGTAATATAAATCAGAAGTGTCCATGAAATGTGTAGTACTTCTCAGCAGGAGTGTAGTGTTTAAGAGACATTGGCTGTGTTCTCAGTGCTATGAAACAGCAAATAGATGGTATTATTTATATTTCTTGAAAGCAGATGGCAATTTCTTATGGTTAACACAGTATTGTGGTAATTACTGCAGGAACACAATCTAACCTAATGTGTATTAGTTTTGCTTTCTATAATCTAATATGCATTAATACTGCAGCGGGCTGTGCTTACTAATGACTGCATTAATACATACCATGCGCATATTATAGCACATTGTTTTATTTATATTGCATAATTTTCTGCAATGTGTACAGTGCTGACAATTGAAACCCATAGTAAATTACAAAACAAACTGGACTGGTGTCATACATTGTATTTGGAGCACATGGCATATTTTCATGGCTCGCCATAAATGAAGCAAAGGTTGCTGGATGAAGTTATTTGTGGAGCTTAATATCATCAACATACATTTTATGAACAATAAAAATTAATGCTTATGTTTCAAGTATAAAGTAATTAAAAGGGTACTATCACAGCTGTGTTGGACTTATGCTCCTTATTTGTTAGCAGTCCTCTTCTAAAGTGGACACTGGTCAATTAGATGAAGAAAAAACAAACATAGTACCCACCATAAATTACATAGTGCATGATGGTTGATAACAGAACTGTAATCACATTTCCCCTCTAAAGTGATATTAGAGATGACTCTGTAGGTACTTTCTGGGGCAAAGTATCTATGGAATGTTGAAGGAAGCTGAATTAATTTAAATAAAGTTAGTGGAATTCTCAGGGAACTTTTACACATCCCTAGTTAAAGGGCAGACATGTTGATGGTATGATGCAGTTGCCATCAGCTGGAACAAAACATTATCTGAAATATGTTCAGTTGCCACTGAAAACCGCTGCTGCGAGTTCCACCCTCCTCCTGTCTTACAGCTTACTTCATGCATTGGCTGTGTTTCCCTGAGCCTGCTCCACACCATATGGGGCAGTGAACTGCATAACATTGTCATATCACTACATGAGATGAGTTATACAAGACATTACAGAGAGGAGAGGGGAGAATGAGACACATGGCTGCTGTTTTTGTCAACAGTCACATGCCATTGTTTTAGGTATCATGTATTTCTGGCAATAGCACCTGTGGTTACTCCATACCATTGGTCATCTGTCCTTTATACAATTGCAAGGAAAAGGAAAAGGCATCCAGTGTGAGAGGCGGTGAAATTTGAACGCACATTCTGCCAGTACGCAGGGAAATGTCATACTCTTTTAAAAGCAATCCTACCAAGAGACATTTGTGCAAACAAACATTTAAGCTCTAAAATCCTGTGCAATTGCAGATGAAAGGATTTCTGAGATATAAATGTCCATAATGGAAAAGTTCCAACCAATGGGAGATGCTCACTGGCATTTGCTAACATCTTATTGCAGATATTGAGATGCCAGGAAAACCTGAACTTCTGGGGCTCAGATATGACTTTCAAGAGTTCTTACCATTTGCCTCAAAGAAGAGGTTAGCAAGGAACTTTGAATTCATCTCTTGCTCAGAATAAAACCCAAGCCAGAGAAGAATTCCCATCCAAACCCCCTCCCTTCCCCTCTTCAGTTCCTTCTGCACTGTATTGCAGTGTGCCAGAAAGCAAGGTCACAAGGTCACAGCACCATATTTCCCTTGTAATCACTGTTCCACATGGGGGGGAAGGGGCAATGGGATATTTAGGCCAGACTCAATCATGTTGAATTAACATTGAAAAGATAGTTATAGGTCTAGCTGGAAGGAAGTGGGATGGTATCCCCCAACCCTACCCAACTTTGAGCACTGCTTGTAAGGCAAATACAGGAACTGAGGTAATTTTCAGGGAATATCAGCAGATAGAAGGGGAGTGGTTAACCCTTCCCATAGTGAACTGCAAATGCAAATGCTTTTCTGGCCATTTTTATTCCCCACCCCGCTATCCAGTCTCCAAAACAAGGACATAAGAAGACCCATGCTGGATCAGACAGTGTTCACACAGTGGCCAAGTAGTGTCAGGAGCGCCCTTGCTGCCTCTTACAGTCTACTCCAATAGCCAACTCAAGACACAGACAAAAGGATTCTTTTCAAGGCTTTAATCCTTTTACAACCTAATGACTCTTTCAGATGCTAATCACCAGCGACTAAGCCAGGAACAGCACTGGGGAAAGATAGCAGAGTAGCCTATGCTCCAGGTTAGGCAGTTGGACCCCGTCTGAAGGAGAATCACGGGAAGACCTTGAACTTATGGGCTAGGGAGAGATCCTCCCTCTTTTCCTTGGGTCCTTGGGACGCGACCGTTGCTTGCGCGCCAAATGAGTGCTACGCCTCCTTTCCGCGCCCTCCATCTGTCATCGCTCCCTGCATCTGCGCCGAGCGTCCAGCAAGCCCCCCTCCAGTGCTCTCTCACTGCCAGGGTCACTATCTATCCCAGGAATGCTGGCAGGAGGAATCTCTGTCAGCTGCTGTGCTTGTGAGAGATGAGCGCGCTCCTCTCCCACGGATTGCTGTTCCTCCTCAGAATCAGAACTGCTCTGGGGTTCTATCGGCTCAGTTTCCACCCTGACAACTAGATACCGATGGGAAACCCACAAGCAGGGCTTATGTTCCCCAGCAACTGGTATTGGAAGGCATACTGCCATTGCTACTGGGGATAATATGTAGCCATGATAACTAGTAATAATTAAGATCTTTATCCGCTATGGAGATGAGACTACCTGAGGGACTAGGAAAGAATTCCAGAGGGGTGGGGGATCAGAGAGACACCTTCCCTTCCCACCAATTCCCCCCTACAAATACCCTTCACATACCTTGGCATATCTGGCTTTGAGAACCTATAATTGCTTAGGCAACACATAGTTCCACCCTATAGTTTTGTTTTTGTTTTACTTCAGAACTGGTGTTTCCTGGTGCAATCAGTTGTCCACAATTGTTTAGGAGTAGGCAACATGCATGTGAATTCGTTTGCTAATTAACAGCTTGTGTGGTGTAGTGGACAGATTTCAAGACATAAACTATGGAGTCCTCTCAGCCTAACCTACCCTATTTCACACAGCTGATCTGAGAATAAGATGAGAAGAATTCAGTATGATGCCCCAAGAGCTTTAGAGGAAAGGTGGGATATAAATGAATAAAATAAACGAGTCAGCATATTCTTCTTCTTTCACAACCTTAAAATCATGCTTAATTAAAATAACCATGATATATCTTTGTCCAGTATCATTTACACATTATTGTAGAATAAATAAATAGATGATACTAAAGCTACCAAAAGCCAAGTAGTGTTGATTGAAGAAAGCTCTTTTTTTTGCAGGAAGAACATAGAAGTGTTTGAAAGCAATATTTTATTTCAAGCTCTTGCTGGTTGCAGCCATTTTTGACACAGTGGGCCTGCCCTATTAAAAAACCCTTCATCATGCTTGTTCGCGATTTAGCAGTCATAAAAAGCAGCACATCAGGAGGAAACACATCCATCCATTATCGTTATTGCACTTTCCTGATCTCTCATTTTATTCCCCCCCCCCTCTCTTATCTGGTACTATATTGCTTAGTTTAAGCCATAAGACTGATGAGATCAGCTTAAAAACAATTAAAATGCAAAATTTAAGGTTCCAAAAGAACATAATTTTACATGATTTACTGTCTGGCTTTCTCCTAAGCACTCCACAATACCCAACATAACATTTGGTAAATAACTGAATTGAAGGGTTTCGTTCTTTTTATGCAATCCAAAATAACTACTGTTCCCAGCCCCTGCCCTCCATTCCTTTGCTTGTGCAAACTGTTCTAAATGTTGGATGGGAAATTCTTACCAAACAGAATGGTACCAACAGCTTTTACTGTTTAAAAATTAAATGTTTTGTTTAAATATTAAACATTTTAAAGTTTTCTTCTAATTGCTAAATCTGTTTAAATGAGATTTGAAACTGTTAAAACATACACTCGAAAGAAACAGGAGATTTAAACGGAATTTGAGAAAGCATTTAATGGTTTCACCCAAGGCAGCCATTTAGCACCCAGCATAGAAAAGACATGCTATGTACATGTCAACGTTGTCACTTCTCGCTGTATTTTTAGAGGCATTTCTGAGGAATTGCAGCCCAGCCGACGTAAGAACAGAGGTGCCTTTTATCAGCTTAGACTGACTGGCCACCTGCATCCCTATCTACAAAAAGTAGACCTTGCTACAGTAATTCATGCCCTGGTTACATCCAGACTAGACTACTGTAATGCGCTCCATGTGGGAGGTTGCCTTTAAAGATGGTTCAGAAGCTTCAGCTGGTGGAGAATAACACTGATGATGGTGATGGTGATGGTGATGATGATACTGCATTTCTGTAAAAACCACCAAGGCGGTGTACAGTGGTGAAAAGAAACAACAAAAAAGCAAACTTCCTTTAATGATTGCAACTTTAAAGGAGCAAGACTGAGAGGCAAAATCTAGTACACAGAAGAATCAACACATTCAGTGAAAAGAAAGTTCGAAAGAAAATGTCCAGCAACATAAAAAAAGACCATAGCCCAACTCATGGCAGAAAATAGAGAGCAATAAGGAGATGATATATAATAAAAGAAGCTGCAATAGTTGGACAGTGTATTAAGAAGAAATACTGTTAAGTTGAGGAGTGTTCTAGAAAGAAGTGAAGACAATCAATTAATAGCTTTTGTTGAACAAGTACTTGGAAACATATTGACAGTTAGAGAAAGTGTGTGCAGTAAGCATTGAGAGAGTCTTTGGAATTAACTTAACCTTTTCCCCAATGGCAGAAAAACCAAGACAAATAGTTGTTAAATTAATGAGCACTAGAATTAGAGATGCAATAATTCAGCATGTCTGGACTGGTATCAAACTTTATATTGTTTGGCAAGAAATCCAAATTATGGCTGATGTTAATTGAGAAGTACTTACACAGAGGGGAGAATTCAGGGTTCGGATTGACAAGGCTGCAATCATATACTCACTTACCTGGGAGATGCCCCATTGAACTCAGTAGGGCTTAATTCTGAGGAGACATGTATAGGATTGAACTGATAGGGAACTAAACATTGTAGCAGAAAGGGCTAACTTTCTGTCTAGCTGGATGATGTAATTAGGAAGGGACAGCTTTGTCTGTGAGTTGACTGTAATTAAGCACTTGGAAAAATCAGCTCTGTCTCAGCTCTGTTAGTACAGATATTATATACATGGAATGTTCATTTTAAGGCTGAATGTTTTTGTTAAGAACTTAGGGTTCTTGTTGACATGGTTGATGAAGTTCAACAATTAATGGATGTCTTAATAGAATCTATGCCAATTAGGGTGGAGAAACTTCAAAACGTTTCTGGATTAGTATAAATTCTTATTATTATAGTGGATACAAACAGCCTAGTTAAAATTAAGAGGGTTGGATCCAAACTTAGTCATACTTAGAGTAAACCCATTAAAATGGTTTAGGGGTATCTTTTTATATGATAAGCAGTATATACATTGATTAAATAAATAATAAAATCAATGGGACTTAAGTAAGTCATGCCTAACTTTTCATTGATTTCAGTGGGTCTACTCTAAGGATGTCTAAATCTGGATCTAACCCAGAGAGTTTACTGTGATTTAAAGCTGTTGCATATAGATACTTAGATGCTTCAAGAACTCACATTAGTAAAAAACATGACCATCTTTTAAAGCCACTTAGGGAGCAATCCTATGGCCACTAGACAGCGGCTAGACGGCCATAGGATATCTGGTTTTCCGGGAACTGACCTCAGAGCCTGCACTCCGAGGCTGGTTCCCAGAGAACTGACCTCCCGCCACTTCTGCACTGCCACGGAGGTAGCGCAGAACAGCCCTGCCCTCCATGCTCACAAGAGGAGCGCAGTGGCCAAAAAGGGGCATTCCGGGGAGGGGGGTTATCCGGGGTGGTGAGGGCAGAAATGCCTGTACAACTCATCCTATGTGTTGTACAGCAGCCTCTTCCCGCGCTCTGCCCTCTCGCAGCTAGACAGCCGTAATCGGCTGTCTAGCCGAAAATGCAGGGCAGGAAGAGTGCCGAGGGAACGATCCCCTCCGTGCTTCTCCTGCCTTGCATTGGAGAGGCGGTCACCTCCGAGTTTGGATGCAGCCGCCTATCTGAATAGGATTGCACCCTTACAGTCATTTTAGGGATGCTCTGAGTCATGCTCAGTTTCCTAAGATGAGACTAAGATTTACCATATCATAATATGTTAAGAAAGTGAGCATTCTGGACAGTCTGGATTTTGTTCTATAGAGTCCAGTGTTTGGGGGCTTGTTCTGGTTAGATGTTGTAGCAGTCAATAAAACCCACATGTAAGAGAAACACCATACATTATCCTGCCACTGCCACCACATGCAATGGAATGACGTTTGGGTTCATAGAATCATAGAATAGTAGGGTTGAAAGGGGCCTACAAGGCCATTGAGTCCAACCACCTGCTTAATGTAGGAATCTAAGTCAGAGCATCCCTGACAGATGGCTGTCCAGCTTCACCTTGAATGCCTCCAGTGTGGGAGATCCCACTACCTCCCTAGGGAATTGGTTCCATTGTTGTATTGCTCTAACAGCCAGGAAGTTTTTCCTGATGTTCAGCCAGAATCTGGCTCCTGTAACTTGAACCTATTATTCCGTGCCCTGCACTCTGGGATGATGGAGAAGAGATCCTGGCCTTCCTCTCTGTGACAACCTTTCAAGTACTTGAAGAGTGCTATCATATCTCCCCTCAGTCTTCTCTTCTCAAGGCTAAACAAGCCCAGTTCTTACAGTCTCTCTTCATAGGGCTTTGTTTCCAGTTCACTGATCATCTTTGTTGCCCTTCTCTGAACCCTCTCCAGCTTGTCTGCATCCTTCTTAAAGTGTGGTGCCCAGAACTGGACACAGTACTCCAGATGAGGCCTAACCAGTGCTGAGTAGAGGGGAACTAGTACTTCCCGGGATTTGGAAGTTATGCTTCTATTAATGCTATCCAAAATATAATTTGCCTTTTTTGCAGCCGCATCACATCGTTGGCTCATATTCAGCTTGTGATCTACACAAATTCCAAGATCCTTCTTGCTTGTAGTGTTGCTGAGCCACGTATCCCCCATCTTGTAACTGTGCATTTGGTTTCTTTTTCCTAGGTGCAGAACTTGGCATTTATCCCTATTAAATGTCATTCTGTTGTTTTCTGCCCAGCGCTCCAGTCTATCAAGATCCCTTTGAATTTTGTTTCTGTCTTCCAAGGTATTTTACCTATCCCGCCCAATTTTGTGTCATCTGCAAATTTGATCAGCATTCCCTGCACCTCCTCCTCCAAGTCATTAATAAAAATGTTGAAGAGCACTGGGCCCAGGACTGAGCCCTGTGGTACCCCGCTCCTTACCTCTCCCCAGTTTGAGAAGATCCCATTGATAAGCAGTCCAATTCTATCCCACCTGTTTTTGTTGTTGTTTAAATAACCTTTTTGGCTTGGGTCTATGGAACTCACTGCCACAGTTTTAAATTCCCAGTTAGACCAGTAAGGAATTCTGCCTCAGTTATAGAATCTTTAACTGCTGCTACAAATAGAAACCCTGTATAACTAAAAGAAACACAGTTGTCTGGTTCTTATGGTGTAGGCATGGGATTGACGCCACCTCTAGTAACAGTCTTTCAAAATAAATAAAAATTAAGATGTTTATTAAGGGGAATGTTTCACAAAAGAGAATAAAATGTCACTCTTCACATAATAGTTTGAGACTCCATAACAGTACTTAATTAAGGATGCAATCCTATACAATTTCCAGTAGTTGTAGGACTTTTTTCTGTCTAAACATGCATAGGATTGCACCCTAAATATGTTAAATATTCCTAGTAGGTAAGACTAGAGAGTCTTCCCCATCGAAATAAGCTCTCAGTAGCTCTTTCCTTTAGACCAGATTTCCCTAAATTTCATACCAACCTATCCCTCAGAAGCAGAAATAGATGCTATATACCTTACCCTCTGGCTCTTCCTGCTTCTTTTGGCTTCTAGAATTATTCAGACGTCTCAGGGATGACTGGCTGAAGTTTCCTCTAGTCAGTTATACAATAGGAACATAATTGTATTATATATAAGTCAGTTTGCTACTAAAATTATTGTGTCTGACATATTAAATTTTAAAATATTAGTTATTCCAACAATAATTACAATTTATAGAGTTTAGTTTTAAATGTTTTTAATTTTAATAAAAACATTACCAACAAACCAAGTTATACACAATAGCTTTTAAGTTCCCAAAGTTACAGAGTGACTTTAGATTTGTAAACAACACTATACAATAAGTATTGCATATTTTTCCATTTCCCCCAACATTTCCATTTTCCATTGAGCCCTCTGGGGGGAAAAGAAAAAAAGCTTCCCCCCCACCCCATGGCTTCAAAATTTCTGGAAATTTTACATCTCTGCTTACAGCACAATCCCATACATGTCCACTCAGAAGTAAGACCCATTGAGTTCAATGGCAGTTATTCCCAGAAAATTGGGTATAGGATGGCAGAAAATTGGGTATAGGATGAAGTACTATATATTTTGCACAATAGTCCTTGAAAGCTTTAGGATTCGCTATCTATTTGATGAGATCAGGGTGGAGACAGCAGGCGTGATCCCAATATCCCCCCATACACTCATCTATAGACAGGTTAAAGCAAGGGCTTTAGATCATTTTAACTTAGTAGATAACTGTCATTTCTGTAATCCAGAGGAGAAAGGCTTTATTTTTAGTAACACCCTCATAATACGTTTCCCGGATTGACATGTTTTTCTGTTCACCATCTTCTTAAGATGATTTAAAAAGTAATGAAAGAATTAGAAATCTTTCAAACCATGCAAAGCTATTTTGTGATGTCCCTTTGAATGAATCCAAATCAAAATGTAAGCCTTGAAGATGGAATATCTTGTTGTTGCTGCAAGTTAAAGATGTGGTGCAGAGAATTTTTAGGGAACTGCAACTATATTTTGATGAAAATAATATGGGAGATTCAAGATTAGATTCAATCTGGGTGGAAGGAAATGGCAGTGATGAGGGACCACTTCCTTGATGTAACATCACACAGAAATAAACAAAGACAAGATCAGAGTGCTTTAAAATTATACGATCTGGAAAGGGAGCATAAAAACCTTAAAGTGAGAGGATCTTTTGATAGATTGGAAGTAGCTAAGAGGAAGTTAGAATTGATGGAAGCGTATAAAACTGAACAACCATTATGGTTTTTAAATTTTGAGAAAGGGGACCAACCAAACAGGTTGCTGGTCTCAGAGGGGGCTCATCAGAAAGAAGACAGTTCTACGACCTGGAAAAATTCACATGGTGATTCAAAGAGAACTTGTTTCTTAGATTAAAAGGTTATACACATCAGAGAATTCTGATTAGAGGAAGATCAATATTGTCTAACAGGGCAATCCTATGCATGTCTATTCAGAAGCAAGTTCTATTGATTTCAGTGGGACTTAGAGCCTTCCTACATGAGGCATTTATTGTGCACTCGGGATTCCTCACTCACGGTAGTTTGTGGGTGCTTTACACGACATCCTCCTCCTCCAGGGGCATTATAGCGTGGGAGGGGGGTCTAAGGAGGAATGTCTGGTATATGTGCCAGTGGTAGCATGTAACTGTAGCATATTGGTGCAATTCTGCTGTACACAGTGCCACCTAGTGGTTGTATAATGGAACATATAGAAAGGCAGAGAAAGAAAACCCTTGGGGGGGGGGAACACGTGTAAAGGAGATTCCACCTTAATTCCACAAAGAACCTGGAAGTGGAGCCTTCCAAAATGTGCTGCTGATGAGGAAACAACTTTTGGGCTGCTGCAAAATTATGACTTTATACATTCCTTCTGTCTGCAATATTTATTTGTAACATCATTTGGTTCACGTTTGTTTACTTATATTTATGCACCTGTAATATTATTGATTATAAAAAACACACACAAATAGTGTAACCAAATTGCAAAAGCATCTTCTGTCCCTTAGTTTTTGCAATAAAATCTTTGGATTCAAGCCATTACTAGGATGTATTGTTTTCAGTCATGCTTTAGTCCTATTGAAATCAATGGGACAAGTTCATCATGGCAAACTAATCTGGATCCAACCAGTATATTTTAGCTGAATGTTCTATCCATTGTAAGACCTTTTTCTAAAAGCCTTTTAATTTTGAGACTGAGTCAAAGAATCATTGCCTAGTCGTTTTGGATAGAAGCCCCCTTTCCTTCTCTTTATCTACATTCTATTTATCCCACGTAAATGTTTCAAAGGTATTTGGACTCTGCCTTAGGCTTTTCAATTAATGCTCAGATCCTTGCCAGTAAATGGTTAGCTTCTGGTTGTTTACTTGGAATTCTCCAGTCCTCGGTGATTTGGTGAAGAGGATATCAATCAGTAGCAAAAGACTAATGTGAAAAAGTGAGCAAAAATCTTTTATTCTCTCCTGAGAGATTTCCCATTTCACACTTTATTTTAAGATGGCTGTGCTTCTTCCAGGAAATGTATTGCTACTAACCGAGAGAAGTCTCTCTTGCTGGTGCTTAACAGGTTTTACCACAAGAGTATTACCCTGTCTGTATTTTGCTTGTGGTTATTCCGAGACTGAAATCTATATTTTAATGACATTATGGCTCTCAGCAGCAAACTAAGGACAAAAATATTCTTCACTTGCTGTGCTTTTCCAAGATGGTACAGGTCTGAAATATTCATGAATATGCATTGAACATTTAAAAGTAGAAGAGCCAGTATGGGTCAGGTCATACCTATAAATCTTCATCTATGGTTGTTTTTCCAACTGTTCCAAGCTTTTATGTTTTACCTAAGGGTACTTTCTCAGGAGCACTCTCTTTCCCACCCCTAATTATTTACTTGAGAATAAACAGCAGCCTATGATTCTGTTCTGTAATCACTAATGGAGATTACAGATTTGCTGTTGTTGGGTAAAGGGAGTCTTGGTCCAGCTGGGGAGAACAATTTTTTGCCTTGTCCTTCACCATTCTCTGGGTATTTATCAAGCCTTGAGGCTTGCCAGAGGCTGAGAGAGAGCCTTGATTCAGCTGGTGAATCCCCTCTCTCTTTTCTGGATAGTTATCAAGCCTTGAGGTTTGCTGGAGCAATGAGCCAAGGGGAAAGAGTCAAGGGGTTCTTGGCCTTTAGAAAGTAGCTTGTGGCATTGGTTGGAACTAGGAATTGCTGTGAGCATCTCATGATGCTGTCAGAAGACTGGGCATCCTAATTCTTGGTGGGATCACACATATACATGATCTTGGTGTGAAAACCTTATATGTGAAAACCTGGGGACACCCTAGGAACCCTGGGTATCCTCAGTGAGTAGATCAGTAGTAGTGGACTTAAAAGATAGTTTGCCTACCACTTCTGGCCTTATTGTGCCCTGTAATTGTGTAGCCTCAAGGGAATGTTAAGCACATTCTAGGGTGCATTCTCAGCTCATGGGAACAACAGCAAGGCCAGCTAGCGTATTGTATTGGGCACCTGTCAAGATAAAGGGGAACTTGCGCAAATGTCCCAGATTGCTACCCATAATGTTTCAGTAGAAGACGTTCAGGGATCCTTTGGCTGATAAATGTTGTGAATTGTCATGTTTACTACATGTAATTCTTCAGGGATTGTGCACGCACCTGTCACGGAAATATAGCACCAGAAGAGAGTCTCAGTCCCAATTATCTTTTCTGTGGGATAGTTCCCATGTTATGTACTCAGACACTATAAACATAGAATTATCATTATCAAGCCTGCTGACTGGGGCTGGTTACAGGGAGCATACAACTCTCCTGTTAAAACAGCTTCACTGGCTCCTAGTCTGTTTCCGGGCACAATTCAAAGTGCTGGTCATGTCCTATAAAGCTCTATACGGCTCGGGTCCAGGTTATCTGAAAGACCATATTCTCCCCTATGAGCCTACTCGTGCCCTGAGATCTTCAGGGGAAGCCCTTCTTGCTGTCCCACCACCATCACAGGCACGCCTGGTGGGAACGCGGGAAAGGGCCTTCTCGGTGGCTGCCCCAAGGCTCTGGAACTCCCTTCCCAGGGAGGCGAGAGTGGCACCCCCCTTGATATGCTTTCGTAGGCATATAAAAACTTTTTTGTTCCAGCAGGCCTTTGGGGATAACTAGTCTGGACCTGTGAAAATATGACGGATGGATACTATTTTTCTTGTTGTCTTTTAATGTTTTGATATTTTCACAATTTTAATATTGATTATTTAATTATATTTTTAACTTTTGTACACTTGTATTTATATTTCTATTTATAGGTTTTGATTGTATAAGTTTTAATGTTGTAAAGCCGCCTTGAGTCCCAGTATTGGGGAAAAGGTGGGATATAAATAAATATAATAATAATAATAACAACAACAACCCTTAAACGCCCTTTAAAAGAACTACAGCTGCAATGTTCCTAAAGACATCTTTTGGATTTCTGCTTGTTTTTCAAAAATAGCAAGTTGCTGCCTTGTTCCTTCCTTCTTCAAGCCACAAGCAGATGGATGAAAAGCATTTTGGTTGGTGCGAAGCTAATCAAGGAGGCACTTCAGCGGCAGGCAAATTTAATGTTAAGTAGGGCTGTACACCGCTTCAGTTCTGGATCCGAATTCTGAACAGAAGCAGGGTGATTCAGACCGAATCGGAAGTGGATCCGGATCAGTCCACAGTGGGTCGGACCACTCTGAATTGCTTTGGACCGATCTGGACAATTCTGAAGCCCAGACAGCATGTCTGGGAAATGTAACAATTTGCTGAAGATTAAGGGAGAGGGGAGAGGAGGACCTGGGAGGGGGAAACTGAGCCTTGGCAAATGACATCTCTATGGGGCTGAACTGTTAGCCCTGCAGTTGGCAATCACATATAACAAGAGAATCTGCTTTCATTCCCAGTATGAGAGAGAGTTGGTAGAAGGAGGAGAGAGTTCTATATTACTGGATTGTGCTAGTGCAGCTTCTTCCCAGTACCTACACATACATTCTCAATCCCATTTCTTAGTCTTCCCTTTCCCTTAAATCCTTCTTCTAGATTCTTTAAAAAATAATAATTTAAAAACCTTTCTCTTCTAGTTGTTAAGCTCCTTGCTTTTCTGCTTGTTCTTTGGCACACATCCCTGCCCCCCGCCCCCCCCTGCTGCTCAATTACTATTCCCCCTTCCCATTTTTCAACTCTTCATCTATGTTCTTCTTATAGAAAACAAGAAATCCAATTTTTCTTCTGTTAGGCTTTAGATAGATAGATAGATAGATAGATAGATAGTTAGTGTTAGTGTTATTGTTTTGCCCCCACCCCTTAGCTTGTGTAGGTAATTTTTTCTTTCCGTATCTGCTTTTCTTTTGGTCTCGTGCGTGTGTGCTCTGTGAATGCAGCATACACGTTATTGTGCATAAGCAAACAGTGTGTGGCCAAAGCAGTACATACACAGTACAACATATACTGCGGGGCAAAAGACTACACATAATGTACATATGAAACATCTTATTTACTCCCAGGTAATGTGTATTGCAGCCAAAGAGAGGTTTGGGGGTGAAATCCTATTGGGATAGTCGATCAACCCCAAACTCGGAGGCAGCCAACTATCCGATGCAAGGTGGGCAGAGCACGGAGGGGATCCTCCCCTCCACACTCCGATCACCACGCATTTGCAGCTAGACAGCTGATTTGTCTGTCTAGTTGGGGGCTTGGAAGTGTGTGGGGGGGCTGGACGATGCATAGGAAAAGGTGCGATGACACTTCCACAGTCTCTTCCCCTCCTCACCCCCGGGAACGTCCCCTTTTCGCCTGCTCCACATTGCAGTTACAAGTGTGGAGACAGGGAAGAACCATGCCGCCTACGAGGCAGCAGGGGAGGGTGCAGGGAGCACAGTTTCTGGGATCCAAACTCAGAGCCCTGGCTCTGAACTCGGTTCTCAGAAACCGAGAAATTCTATGACCATCTAGACACTGCCTAGCAGCCATAGCAATGCTCTCCCCACTTTTTTCTTCCCGTAATGAGAAGCCTCAGGTCATCCAGTGAACCTGAATAGTGGCAGATTCAGGACAGACAAAACGAAAGTACTAGGGGAGAGGGGTTATTTTGCACTTCAAAAAAACCTACACCAGAGATCATGGATAGTAACCTCCTAATTGTCACCTTAAAGACCTTATGATTAGGATCTCTAATCCCCTGTGTGGAGCTTGACAGGTTTTTTTTTTTTTTTTTTAACTTTTTAGATTTTGAGAAAAGGAAACTTTATGCATGGCTAGCACAAAAACCACTGGACCTAATTCTCTGAAATTTGGCACGTTCAGTCACCTCCATAGGGGCTGCCAGGTCCCCAAATTCCATGCACTTATGTGGAAGCATAGAAAAAATTATAGCTCTTTGCTTTGACAAATTTTCTTGAAAAAAGCAAATTTTACTTGTGGCTAGCACAAAAGCCACTGGACTTAACGAAATGTGGTAGTTTCAATCACCTCCATAGGGCTAGGTCCCTACATTTCATGATTTAAACATAAAAACTAAAGAACTTATGGTCATTTCTGTTTTCCAGTGCAAGTCAATGAGAAAATGTAAAATCCAAATGATTTGGATTTCCAAATCTTGCTTCGGATCCAGAGTCCAAAGCGGGTAAGATCAAGTCCGAATTGGTCCGAAGTGGGTTGGGGCAAAACCTGAAGTTCTGAATTGGCGTCTGAAGCTGGTTGGGGGGGGGGTGCATCTGTGCACAGCCCTAGAGTAACATTCTAATTCTAGTTAGAAGAGAATAATGTACTAGTGAAATATTTTCCAGAACTCTGGAGTAGTGTTGTGTGTTTTTTTAAATTATAGCTGGAGTTTTTTTAACTGATGCTGTTATTATGTCTTTGATATACATGACATATTACAGTCTAATCAAGACCGGATCCTGCCCAAAGAAGCTTACAATCTAATCTTTGACAATGGAGAGTAAGGAGATGGGAGAAGCAAAGGTAACATATATAGATCTTCAGAGGATTGGTCACCATGGAATATTCAATGAAGGACTCAATTCAATGTAGTAAAAAAAAAAAAGAGTGTTAGGTTGCATAATAAATGAAAAGAAAATAACACTGAATTTGGATAATACTGTTATATAAACCTCACAGTTCAAAGTATAATTTAACCCTTGGGTGTTTTAATTGTCTAAAGAAATTGCCAAATGCTCTTTAATTGATTTTCTGGGTTGCCCATCATACCTTGCCCGCATGTACAAGGTAATTTTTTGATATCACAATGTATAAGAGGACTTCTAAGCAGTGCTTCTATTGCTTCTCAGATG
Source organism: Heloderma suspectum (assembly GCF_057233095.1). NCBI lineage: Eukaryota > Metazoa > Chordata > Lepidosauria > Squamata > Helodermatidae > Heloderma > Heloderma suspectum. The sequence goes on from NC_139462.1 coordinate 112,752,918, forward strand.
TTGGCTGTATGGCAAGGCTATGTTGTATTTTGCCAAAATGGAAGTACATTGCTGTTAGTAGTAAGATTACAGCACTCTCCCCATTAGAAGATGACTGAAAATATTAGTGGTATTTGCTCTGCAAATACTGTATTTATTTTTTTTAAAAATAAAGACTCATTCAGAAGGCAGAAACAGTGTTATGCTTCCGCATGTTTCGTAATACAAGAACAAGGAGACATTCAGCAAATTGAAAAGTGTCCAGTTAGACCTGATTGTTGAAAGGAAATAACATTTTAACACAGTGGATTGTCACACAAACTGGCAGTGGAAGTCATTGCCACAGAATATGCCTGAGGCGATATGTCTGGCAACATTCAAGGGGAGAATGGAAAATCTTTTTGGATGGGGCCATTATTAAGAAATGCAATAGTAAATGAGAGAAAATGTTTCCACTACTGAGCCAAAGCGAATCTGCAATTATATGGTTTTAGAATGAAATCTTCCATAGAACAAGTATTTCCACATTTGCACTGTCTCGTTCCACTCTGGGTGGTGCCCTCTGCCATTGACAGGATGCTAGGTTAGGTGGGCTAGTAACCTGGCTCCTGTTTTCAAGGAAACCTATAGCATGGTCAAGAGAACTGAAGAAGGAGGAAATCTGGGAGAGGCTCAGCTTCAACATCTGGAATAGCTTGGGAAACAATTCCCAGTTCCTCAGGTCTCACTCAGAATATGGTGCTTTTGCCACTCTCCTCTGTATTGCTTGGGCTTGCAAAGCACAAACAGGTGGGTGATTAAGGCCCCATTCACAAAAGCCAACCAAGTTGTTTGGGCTAATGGCCTAAGCGTGCTACCTGGGACTGTGTGCTTTGCTGAGGCCTCAGCTACAGAAACAAATATTGGTGTACGAGTATGGTGCCTATGACTGGCAGGTAGCATGAAGCCCCTGGATTGACCAAGCCTAGTGTAAATAGTAGAAACTGGAACATCTGCTCTGCCTGGTCACCTAAGCAGTACCCCCCCCCCGTTGCACTTCAGCCCCCTCCAGCAATAGTTCAAGCCCACAGTTCCAAATCCAGCAAATGACTGCAGGGACTCTGGGTTGGACAATACACAATTCAGGTCTGGAATGGGCAGGGTGTTTGTGGCTGCCCATGGACCAGGCCTGGACCTGACACAAAGACTGGCATGATGGCAGCTTAGGCGCGGGGCGCAAAACTCATCAGCCCTATCCTGGCTGTTCAGAACTTCAGACAGCAGCTGCCACAAAGGCACTATGTGGTGAAGTGGTGGCTTTCTGAGTGGCATTCTGGAGGGGAGGTGGTTCTTCCCACTGGCAGCCCCCCCCCCCAGGAATACTGCTTGGAACAATGCTATGTCACATCTGGGGGATTACCAAAAAATAAAAATGGCAGCCACTATCCCAAGGGAAACTGCAGTCGTGCTGCCAAGTGTTGCCCCATCTCCAAAATATGCACCCAAAATCCAAAGAGGGAAGGCAATTTCACCCCACCCCCTCAGTTTGCCAGCACGCGCTTTCATGCACTTTCTTTTCAATCAGTGTGTGTGCATGTGCACGCACCATAATTAGGCTTTAATTGCCCGTGTTTACCAGGCAAGTGGCTGTGGGGTATTATAATGTACCATTTCAATATGTGATTTCAAATAATCTCAAGGAATCTTCATGTCCCCATAATGAAAGTGGATAACTTTATCTACTTTTGAAAAAGCTCAGAGAATCTTCAAAGTCAAGTAACGTAGTCACATATGTTTGAAGCTAGGCAAGTTTGGGCCTAGTCCATATTTGGATGGCTGACCTCCTCTCAGAGACATACAGGTGTCACCCTTGTTTTGAGTAAGGACAGGATGCAAATGTAACAAATCTAAGCATATATAACCCAAAGAATTAGAGATCCCTTCACTCTTTCCTCCTGCCTCCATTTCCCTCCTGTTCCTCTGTTGTTTCTCCCATACCAAATTTTAGACTGTAAGTTCCTTGGGATCTGTCTTCTTGAGGTCTATAAAGCTAGATATATAACAACAACAACAACAACAACGGCTGGGTTCAGACAACACAATAACCCACTATAATGGCCCCAGGCCTGTAACAAAGTCACCTGTAACAAACCCATACTCAACGCTTGTGTGCTGGTTATCATCTTGTCTGAGCCCAGACAATATGTAATTATAAGAAATAAAAATGATATGCTTCTTCATCCCAATATACAATGTAACCAGCCTATGAAGTGCCTCACACCATTAATACAAGTCACATGAAACCAATATTCAAAATACTTTCTTTGGATGAAATGCATTATACGTGGGGCTGCCTTTGAAAATTGTCTGGAAACTTCAGCTAGTCCAAAATAAGGCAGCAAGATTGTTAACAGGGACTGGCCAACAAGATCACATTACGCCAGTACTTTTCCAGCTGCGCTGGCCTCCAGTCCATTTCTGGGCCCGATTCAAATTGCTGATATTAACATTCACAGCCCTTAACAGCTTGGGGCCAGGTTATCTGAAGGATTGCCTCCTCCCATATGTGCCTGCCTGGACCCTAAGATCATCCTCAGGGGTCCTTCTCCATCCTTCACTTGGCACCTATGTTGTATTCCTTCTGGCGCCAGGTGAAGACCTTTTTATTCTCCCAGGCATTTTAGCTTCCTAGTCTTTTAGCTTTGGTATTTTAAATCTGTATTTTAAATCTCTGCATTGCTGCCAGGTTATTCTTGTTGTATTGTTATATTGTGGTTTTAATGCTTTTATATTTGATATTGTTTTATCCTATGCTTTTTGGTTTTAATTTTTCTGAACCGCCCAGAGAGCTTTGGCTATTGGGCAGTATAGAAATGAAAATAAATAGTGGTTAGAAAAATAAGAGGAGCTTCAAAAGGTTATTTCATTTCTCCTTCTGTCTTAAACTCTGGCCTTAGCAGAATCCTAACAGACTTCTAGGGATAAACAACAGAGAGTAGCCATCACCTTAATATCCTGCTTGTAGCTAGCCCAGAGGCTTCTGGCTGTCCACTGCTGGAACAGGATGCTGAACTAGACAGAACCTTGGCCTGATCAGCAAGGTGATTTTTTTGTTCTTGAAGAAGACACCTAACAGTTTGGGATGTGCAGCTGTTTGCAAATAAGTAGTTAGATGATTACATAAAAGTTATGATAAATGGAGAATAATGAAACAGTTGCTTGTATTGTGTCACACGCACTTGAGGCACATTTGAAAGTGCTTAATGTGTATAACTTTGCTTTAATCCCTCCCCCTCCTCCCCATCTTTTAAGGCACATTTTGGAAGAGCAAAATGGCATTATGTAGATGCAGAAACCATTAAGGTTTCTGGTGCCCTGTGGTAGGAAGAAATATATTAAAAATTGATTTTTGGGTTTGCCTTTGTCTTGGTAACATTTATAATAAGGAACACAGTGGAAAGTATCATTTGAAACTGACATTCAGGGCTTTTTAGTGTGAAAATATGCTACACTAAAATGTTTAGATAGCTAAGTAAAATGGTCAGGATCTGAGTAAGATGTTTTAAATGGTCCATTAAAAAATGACATTAGCATACTTGAATTATTTAAATAAGAACCAAGATATTTGCCACTTATATCAGGCATGGTAAGCATTACCACTGAACCAAGTTTAGAAAATGCAGCCCTATATGAATATAACATGGAAACAATGACAGGAAATTGGTAGCATTAATTCTCACTTGTATTCCAGTTGTGTTATTGTTGGCTGCTGCAATATAAGTGTACCTTGCATGATGTCAGCGATGAGATCTAATGATACATGTTGTTTTGTTGCTGGGACTCAGTCTTTTACCACTTCTGTAATTGAAGGAGCCACTGTGCATGCTTGAAAAGTGTACTGTGAGGCATTCCATAGCTGCTGTTGATTTCATAGTTGCAGTATATCAAGCAAAGCCCTATTGAAACTGATGTTCTTCATAAACTCCTTAGGCCTAGCTCTCAGTAAGGTGCAGATTGAAGGTGAACCTTGCATAATGGAATGCCTTCATTCATATACCCCCCTACCCCGTACATGGAATTCCTTCTTTCATATTCCTCCCCACCCCCCCCCCCCCGGTACATTGAACATTGGCAAGTCAGGGGGAAGGGTAAAGCCTAGTCTGACCCCTGAGAGGCTGGTTTGATGTGCATAGGGATTTAAAAAAAAAAAAACTGTTTAGAGGTACATCCAGCCATTTGAGTCTTTCCCTGCAGTCTGAAGTGGTGCAGCTCTCACGTATGAGTCTAAACCCTTCAGTGAGAACTAGACACTGTTCATGAGCCCACGCACTTAAGAGTCAATCCCTGCTAATTTCAGTATGGGAACTGGTTCTATGTCTCATCAATTACAGTGAAATTTATTGCCAGATCATGGCCTGATCCTAAATACACTTACCCCAATCCTCTTGCGTTCAGTAAGTACAAGTAGCTTGGGCTTTGAACGGGTAGCCTCAGTCAGATCATCATAGATACAGCCGACCATCTCTTTAGGGGGAATGGCTGCAGCAGGGGAAGGGAGATGAATCCAGCCCTATTCTCCTGCCTCCTAAAGAGATGGTCAGCACTATCACCAGTGACTTAATTGGAGCTACACGTGTCCAATGCCGGCTGTTGGACAGGGCAAAATACTGCGTACCACATCCATATATGAACCTCCATGTTCAGAGGCAACGTACCTCTAAATAACAGTTGCTGGGGGGACAAACTGCAGGAGAAGGACATTGCCTTCGAGCTGTGCTTGTGGCCTTCCTGTAAGCATGTGGCTGGCCACTGTTAGGAGCAGGATGCTGGACTAGAGGGACTCTTGATCTGATCCAACAGGGCTCTTCTGATGTTCCAGTGCAGGCTCCTTTTTTCTATAGCATGCATAAGAACACACAGAAGCCCCAAGCTGAAGGGAAATAAGGCCCATTGGAATAACTGGGGAAATGATGTAATGGTAAATTTTGAAGTGCAGGTGCTCATCCTGAGAGTCCCCACAGCCTCACCCGCAAGGAGAGGCAAAAATGCAAACAGCTGTGTTGAACTATAACTAGATGTGCATGTGTGCATGCACGCGCGTGCATACACACACACATATACCCCAAAGAGCAGCAGTACACAGCATAATACCTGTCATGCTCCAACTGGAGGAGTCTTCCTCAGAGGAGGATCTAGAAGCTACAGAAGCCCAGGACACCCCAGATCAGGGGCTGCCACCAGACCCACAGGAGCCTGAACCCTTAGGGGAGGTGGTTGCAGGGCCATCCCTGTCAGGAGAAAGCGACCCTGCCCTTGAGGCAGAAGCTGAGCAACCCCCTGACCCCCTGGAGCTTCGTTGCCTCAAGCAACAGGCTAGTAGGGCTCCTGTGGGAAGGAGTGGTCACCTCCAGAAAAGGTCTCCTCAGGAGAAGGGGACTCCTCAGGAGTAGGGCTCTGGAAGGGAGCTCTGAATCTGATTACTGCAGCTGAGCTCTGTGTGTGGCGCAGCTGGCATTGGGCTTAAAAGTCTTCACTAGAAACCCAGCCAGAGTTGGAACAACTTGGTACATCCAGCCTCTGCCATGTACCTTGTCTAGGGATAGTGCAGATGCACAACTGGGTCTGGGAGTCCATCAGGGTCCCCCCCCACCTGAACCCCCTGACTGTGCCTGCTGAGCCCCTGGCCTCACTGAGCCCCGCTCACGCCCTCCCAGATGCTCCCCACACTCACCCAGGCCCGCCTGCGAGTGCCTGCCATTTTGCCGAGTTTGTTTTGTGTGTGTGTGTGTGTTTTTACAAAAAAGGAGCTAATTCAAACTGCACATATTTAAGTATGCTAACATCCGGGCTGGGAAAGCTTGATCTACGCAGTATTAGAGGCATTGCCTCTAATATTGCAACGCCTCTAATACTGTGTAGATCAAGCTTTCCCAGCCCGGATGTGTGCATACTTAAATATGTGCAGTTTTAATTAGCTCCTTTTTTGTAAAAAAAAAAACCCCAACCCTCAGCAAAATGGTGAGCGCTTTCAGATGGGACCCAGGGTGAGTGTGGGTGGCTTGCTGAGCTCATGGGGACTCAAGTGCAGGTCTAGGGGAGCTCAAGTGGGGGCGGTGCTTCAGCAGGCACCCCCTGATACTGGGCGGGGGTGGGTTTGCACATCCCTAACCTTGTCTCGGGAATCATGCCCTCTGATTGATGCTCTGTTTACGGACCATCCAGACTGCCTAACGACCCCGCTTCTGGACTGCCTAACATACCTGACTGTGTGACCGCTTGCTTGTTACCTTGGCTACTCCTGCTGCTGCCTCATCCTAATTGCCTGCCCGAGTGACTGTGCTCTGACCTCTGCCTGGATTTTGACCACTCCTGTCTTAGCCTAAACCTCCTTGGACTGAACCTGTGTGCTTGACCATTTGCTTGCCAACTTGAATATTCTATTGCATTGCTCCCTGTATTTGCTTGAAAACAGCCAAGACCGAGTCTAGAGCAGGCAGCTGACAGTCATAGAATAGTATGATGGCAAAGGTCAGCGTAGTGTTTAGTATGTTGGATTTCATTTCATTTATTATATTTCTATACCGCCCCATATCAGAAGCTCTTATGAGCTGTTCACAAGACTTAAAAATCATTATAGAAAATACATTATAGAAAGTATAAAAACCATTCACATAAGGAAATAAAACAGATAGCATATACAAGAACAACAACATATATCTAAAACAATTGAAAATAATCAGCCAGAGACAATGCAGGACCTGATCAAAAAGAGTCATTATATGCTGCCAAATGCCTGAGAGAAGAGGGCAGTTTTAACCCGGTGCTGAAGAAAATGACTTCGAGTGGAGAGACCTGAGTTTGCATGAAAAGGGAAAGAGAGAGACACAACATGTCCGTAAAGAGCATTAGGCCACCAGCTCAAGGTTTTCCCACTTTGCCGGGAGTTTCAACACGCTACTTCTAGCAGTTTTTATCTCCATCAGGAGCAGGTCTTTTGTAAAGCTAATGGGGCTTAGTTGGGCATTCAAGTCCAAGCCACCCCAAAATACCCTACATTATAACATAGATAACTCACAACACCATATTGTTGCAGGGAAAACTACTGTGGGCATTGCAGCTAATCCCAGAGGGAACACAGACGTCTGAAGGGGTGGCAGAGGATGTAATCATCCCTGCTAGCCAAAATGTCCCAGTGTGTCGACCCTGCAAGCCCTGAGTCCACTACACCACCAAACTTGGATTTGCATACTATTCAGCAGCAGTATGGTGTAGTTGGACCTTTACGTACCCAGGCACTTCATTTCTATGAGCAACAGAAAAGCATGCTCTTGTGTGCATGAGGGAATCTGTGTGTGCACCGAAAATCTTATCTGTAGCAGACTGAGATGTTGCACACTTGGCTTTGAATCATATCAATAGGTCTAGCAAGTTCATAAGATTACAGTTACATGTGACCTTGGGACTTCCAGTGAATGTATTCAGGAATACAATGTGGTTTGCAGGAACAAAATGGCATGCTCCAGCTTCTACTATTTCGTTAATCAGATATTTTGTTTTCTTTGTTTTCTTGTTTTGTAACTTTGCAAATAAAGGACTTTTGAAACAGCTTGATAGAATAATGCTGTCTACATGTTTAGATTTATCATGCATTTTAATATTCAATAGAAGTCTTCAGGGACCTGGACCAGTACTTAAAAAAATATATAGCAAAAAAGGAAAGAAAAACCATTTGATTCAATATAGCAGTGATGGTTTGAAGTGTTAATTGCCAAACCACCTAAAGTGTATAAAGGATGTCATTTTATGCAGCATAATCCATCATATTTTAGAGAGTTGGGTGATAGATTAATAAACACTGTAAATCTTACATGCAAACAAAATATTTATAATAAATGGACTGCAAACTAAACAGCCCTTCAGTTAAATTAATATAAGTAGTAGCCAGGATGGGGAGAGAGAATGACTACAGAATCATGATGGTACGGATCTAAAGCCCAGGAAGTTGCAATGCTGTTGTGTGCTTTCTTTGAAAATGCCTAAACTATATAATGGAATCCCCTTCATGGATCACTGCCTTGTTGTGGCGAAGGGGCTTGCGTAACTCAGTGAAGCCATAAGCTATGTCGTGCAGGGCCACCCAAGACGGACAGGTCATGGCAGAGAGTTCTGACTAAATGTGGTCCACCGGAGAAGGAAATGGCAACCCACTCCAGTATTCTTGCCAAGAAATCTCCATGGAACGTATCACAACGATGAGCCCCTCAGGTCTATATAAGGTGTCCAATATACTACTGGGGAGGAGCAGAGGGTATTTCCAAGTAGCGCCAGAAAGAGTGAAGCGGCTGGGCCAAAGCCAAAAGGATACTCAGCTGTGGATATGTCTGGTGGTGAAAAGAAAATCCGATGCTGTAAAGAACAATATTGGTTAGAAACCTGGAATGTAAGGTCAATGAATCAAGGTAAGCTGGAGGTGGTCAAACATGAGATGGCAAGATTGAACATCGACATCTTGGGAATCAGCGAACTAAAATGGACAAGCATGGGTGAATTTAATTCAGGTGACCATTATATCTACTACTGTGGGCAAGAATCCCTTAGAAGAAATGGAGTAGCACTCATAGTCAATAAAAGGGTGGGAAAAGCAGTACTGGGGTACAATCTTAAAAACGATAGAATGATCTCAGTACGAATCCAAGGCAAACCATTCAACATCACAGTAATTCAAGTCTATGCCCCAACCACTGAGGCCGAAGAAGCTGAGGTTGATCGGTTCTATGAAGACCTACAACACCTTCTAGAACTAACACCCAAAAAACATGTCCATTTCATCATAAGGGATTGGACTTAGGGATGGGGGAGAATTTCTCCCCGAAACTTCGGGGGGCCGAGCGCCAACGCATTCGGTCCTCCGAAGGTTGTTCGGGGAGAAATTCTCCGCCCCCCCCGGGATGGGACTTACCTTTCATGAATGTCCCTCCCGGCGGCGGGTCCCGGCGGCGGTTTGGCAGGCCTTCATCAGGGGCGGGGGCGGCAGCCGGTCTTTCGACCGGCTGCCGCCGCCGCCATTACAAGCAAAGTAAAAAAAAAAAAAAAACGCCCCTGTGATAGGCTACGTAACGATTAACGTAGCCTATCACGGCTAGATTTGCAAAGTCAGCCGTGATAGGCTACGTGACGATTAACGTAGCCTATCACGGCTGACTTTGCAGATCTAGCCATGATAGGCTATGTTAATCGTTACGTAGCCTATCACAGGGGCGTTTTTTTTTGTTTTACTTTTCTTTTGAAGTTCGCGGCCGGGGAGACAGGGCGCTTCTCCCCAGCCTGAATTTCGGCCGGGCGAGGCGGGAAGCCTCCCCCCCGGCCTGAATTTCAGCCGGGCGAGGAGGGAAGCCTCCCCCCCCGGCCTGAACTTTGGGGGGAGCAGCGAAGCACCTCCCCCCCACCGCGAAGCAAGCTGCGAGACCAGGTAAGTAACTTTCGTGCACCTCAAATTGGAATGCCAAAGAAGGAAGTCAAGAAATAACCGGGATAACAGGCAAGCATGGCCTTGGTGTACAAAATGAAGCAGGACAAAGGCTAATAGAGTTTTGCCAAGAGAACACACTGATCATAGCAAACACGCTTTTCCAACAGCACAAGAGACAACTCTACACATGGACATCACCAGATGGTCAATATCGAAATCAGATTGATTATGTACCTTGCAGCCAAAGATGGAGAAGCTCCATACAGTCAGTAAAAACAAGACCTGGAGCTGACTGTGGCTCAGATCATGAGCTGCTTCTTGCAAAATTTCGGCTTAAATTGAAGAACGTAGGGAAAACCACTAAACCATTCAGGTATGACCTAAATCATATCCGAATATACAGTGGAGGTGAGGAATAGATTTCAGGGATTAGACCTGATAGACAGAGTGCCTGAGGAACTATGGATGGAGGTCCGTCACATTGTTCAGGAGGCAGCAACTCAATCCATCCCAAAGAAAAAGAAATGCAAGAAAGCCAAGTGGCTGTCTGATGAGGCTTTACAAGTAGCTGAGGAAAGAAGGGAAGCGAAAAGCAAGGGAGAAAGGGGAGGATATATCCAACTGAATGCAGAGTTCCAGAGAATAGCAAGGAGAGACAAGAAGGCCTTCTTAAATGAACAATGCAAAGAAACCGAGGAAAACAATAGAATGGGAAAGACAAGAGATCTTTTCAAGAAAATCAGAGATCTCAAGGGAAGGTTTTGTGCAAAGACGGGCATGATAAAGGACAAAGAAGGCAGGACCCTAACAGAAGCACGTGAGATTAAGAAGAGGTGGCAAGAATACACAGAAGAACTCTACAGGAAAGATCTGAATGTCCCTGATAGCCATGATAGTGCGGTCACTGAACTTGAGCCAGATATCCTTGAGAGTGAAGTCAAGTGGGCCTTAGGAAGCATTACTAACAACAAAGCTAGCGGAGATGACTGTATTCCAGCTGAGCTATTTAAGATCCTAAAAGTTGATGCTGTTAAAGTGCTGCACTCAATATGCCAACAAATTTGGAACACTCAACAGTGGCCACAAAACTGGAAAAGGTCAGTTTACATTCCAATTCCAAAGAAGGGCAACGCCAAAGAGTGTTCAAACTACCGTACAATTGCACTCATTTCACATGCCAGCAAGGTGATGCTCAAAATCCTACAAGCTAGGCTTCAGCAGTATGTGTGAACCGAGAACTACCGGAAGTGCAAGCTGGGTTTCGTTTCAAAGAGGCAAAGGAACTAGAGATCAAATCGCCAACATTTGCTGGATCATGGAGAAAGCAAGAAAATTCCAGAAAAAGTCTATTTCTGCTTCATTGACTACGCTAAAGTCTTTGATTGTGTGGATCACAACAAACTCTGTAGGGATGGACGAAAGCCCCTTACCTGATCCCGACGCTTGCTTCACGGTGGGGGGGAGGCACTCTGTCCCTCCCTCCGAAATTCTGGCTGGTGGGGAGGCGCCCCGTCCCTCCCCGCCGAAATTCTGGCCGGGGGGGAGGTGCCCTGTCCCTCCCCGCCGAAATTCTGGCCGGGGGGGAGGTGCCCTGTCCCTCCCCGCCAAAATTCTGGCCGGGGGGGAGGCGCCCCATCCCTCTGGCCGTGAAACTTTGTCTCCTGCCGGGACGCAAATGGCCGCGGCCGTAGCCGCCGCCTTTGCATTCCTGCAGTCAGCCGTGATAGGCTACGTAAATGTTTACATAGTCTATCACGGCTGACTCTGAAAAAAAAAAAAAGGTGTACGCAAATGGCGGCGCCCATGGGCGCTGCCATTTGTGTTCCTTATTTTGGCACGTGTAGTCTACATAAACATTTACGTAGACTATGGCGAAAATAAGGGCAACGCTATTTGCGTACGCCTTTTTTTTTTTTCAAAGTCAGCCGTGATAGGCTACATAAACATTTACGTAGCCTATCACGGTGTTTTTTTAAAATCTAGCCATGATAGGCTACGTAAATCTTTACGTAGCCTATCACTTTTTTTGTTTTTGTTTTTTTTTTACTTGGAAATGGTGGTGGCGGCAGCCAGTTGGAAGACCGGCTGCCGCCGCCAAACCGCCACCAGAGCCGCCACTGCCAGGGACAATCGAGCAAGGTAAGTCCCATCCGGGGGGGGCGGGGGGGCAGACCGTTTCTCCACCAATTTCGGGGGGCTGAATGCGCTGGCATTCGGCCTCCCCAAGATTCGTGGAGAAATTCTCTGACATCCCTAAAACTCTGGCAAATTCTTAAAGAGATGACGATACCATCCTAATGGCAGAAAGTGAAGAGGATCTAAAGAGCCTCTTTTCTAAAGGAAATCAACCTTGACTGCTCATTGGAAGGACAGATACTGAAGCTGAAGCTCAAATATTTTGGCCACCTAATGCGAAGAGAAAAGTCACTGGAAAAGACCCTGATGCTGGGAAAGATTGGAGGCAAAAGGAGAAGGGGACAGCAGAGGATGAGATGGCTTGATAGCATCACCGATGCAATGAATATGAACTTGAGCACACTCCGGGAGAGAGCGGAGGACAGGAAGGCCTGGTGTGCGATGGTCCATGGGGTCACGAAGAGTTGGACATGACTGAACAACTGAACAACATATAATGGAATATTCTCCTTAGAAGAGAATGTGTGTGGCAGAAAGAATGTGTGTGCACTTCAAGATCCCCGAACGTGTGGGGATAACATAGAAGCCTGTTGAAGGATAGGCAGAAAAGCATAGGGAGACAATGGGCAGAATCCAATACTGCCCATCCACTAGTGGAGCTGGCCGCCAGTTGTGGTCTGCATGCAGCCAGCCCCACCACTTCCTGTCCGCAAGCAGCCCCTACTGCTTGTGGAATGACAATGTAGTGCTTCCGGAGGTGAGCCCCCAAACGAGCAGAAACGCTCGTATCTAGAATGGGGCAGGTCGGCGGAGCTCCCTTATGTGAGCTCCGCCAACCTGTCCCCTCCCAGAAACAACTGTTTCTGCTTGCTTCAGCTTGCCTCTGGAAGCACCAGGTCTCTGTTGTGCAAGCAGCAGGAGCCACTTGCGGACTGGAATTGGTGGGGCCAGCCACGTGCACAAGGGCAGCATTGGATTCTGCCCAAGGGCTGCAGGGAGTATGTGGGCTTTTCTACACAAGGCAATTATCACATCTTCATCATTCCCTGCTCATGGTTGTATACAGGCACTTTAAGTGATATCGTGATCCTCCAGTTTCACTTCTGTGTCTAACCAGCACTTTTGGCGAGCTTTTTTAGAGCAGGAAAAATACAGCATTTAATAGTGAAAGTGAAAGATAGTGCAATTTCCTCTTGTGCATTTGTGCTATTCTGCTATACTACAGTGCCACCTAGAGGTTATGCAGCAGGAAAGGCTCCTTGTGTAGTGCTTGGATTTCAATTCTGCAATGAAACTGAAAGTAGATGCAGCTGATTAACAGCCTCATGTAAAAAGGTTCTGTGTTTAAAGTGCTGGCCTCTCCATCTTGTCCTGGAGGACATTCTTCTAGGAGCAGTCTTAGTAGCGCAGTTACCCTGAAACTTGTGAAGCCTTGCCCTCTGCTGTGGAAGCCCACTGCCCTTGCCCCTGATGGGGTTAGTGGCCAAGACACTCTGCACGTGGTCGGAAACAGCTTCACATGGTCATTGTCTGGTGGCACAGAAACAAACAAAAGCTCTAGGTTAAGGCTTGATGAGCTTGTCACAAATTCAGCCTTAAGCTCAAGTGTCCTTCCCCACAGAAACCTCCATCCCTACCCCTTGCTATGTGAGCAGTCATTAATGAAGAAAAATGCACTTTGCAGATACTCAAAGGCACTGTCCCTGTTATTTCACTAACTCTACTGTTGAACTTCAACATTAAACAGGTTCTGGGCTGCAATCTGGCACAAATAAAATCCTGGTCTGTTTATCTATGTTCCCTCTTCCTGCATGCCACCCTTTCCCTTCCATGCACTTTCCTCCATGCCCAAGTAGGTGGAACTCAAGCCTGCTTGGAAGTCAGGTCCTGTGGTCAATGCCACTGGTGAGTGGATGCCTCTCACCTAACCCTGTGCCTGTGTGGGAACACAGACTTGTTTACTCATCGGTGAGATAAATCCCATCTGCACATGTTCACAAACAATGTTTCACATGAGCTGAGATGGACCATAGCTCAGATTAGGTGCTGGATGGCTCTCTGATTCTTCGTCTTTAAACTCATTGAAGAAAAGAGCTGTATGTCAAGTGGCCTGCCCTCTGCCCCCTGCTGCTTTCCATAGGGTGGTGGATGCTGTCACATCACCAGCATTGAAGAAATATGCAACTGCTTGTCCAGTCAGCTTTTGGATATGGAATGGGAGGGATTCCACTATGTAGGAATGAAAACTACATAGTGAGAATTCCCTTGTGCTAAACACAGAAAGAGATGCATGACATTCTAGTGTAGCAAGTTTGCTCTATCTTTAAGGAACATTAACATTGGACATAAAATAATAATATAATATAATGGGGTTTTGTTTTTTTTAATTTAACAAGATGTAAGCAAATTTGTGTGACAACCAATTTCATAGCACAAACTTTGCAAGAAAAAAAAGATGTATGTCCAGTACTGATAAGACACGGTGTTTGAAAGTTTGGAGGCATCTTTCTATTATTGTTACCCTGCATGTAGCACAGTACACTTTCTACAGCAACTGCAAAGACAACACTTGCATACTCCATACGTATAACTGCCTTGTTATCAGAGCTGGACCATGGAGAGAATGGTCTGGAGAGACGTTAGGAACTGGGAGCAATCTGCATTGGAGGGAAAACCAGGTAGACCTCATTGCTCAAGCAAGGTTCATCTGCCACAGGAAGAGCTTTATACTCCTTCCTGCCCAGAAGGATCCAATAGCCATCCTGGGTGGGCAGAGTCAGTCCAGGTTGGGAAGATTCTTTGCTGGCAAGCTGCCACCTGCAGTTTAGTGATGCACAACATGGGGCAGTTGCATGCAGTTCTGGACACCTCCGGAGATATGGACTTAGGTGTCACCAATATGCGGATGACTCCCAGCTCTGTTTCTCCTTTTCATCAAATCCAGGTGATGCAGTGGGTGTTCTGAACCAGAGCCTGGCTGCAGTAATGGACTGAACGAGGGCCAATAAACTGATACCCAATCCAGACAAGACAGAGTTAGTGGGTGGTTTGTCTGCCCAGCTCAGTGATGTTCAACCTGTTCCAGAGGGGGCAGCACTTCCCCTAAAGAATTAAGATCGTCTTCTTGGATCCAGCATTCTCACTAGAGGCACAGGTGAACTTGGTGGCATGGAGCATAGGCTGATATACCAGCTATGTCCCATGGACAGAGATAACCTAGCTACAGTTATCCATGCTCTGGTAACCTCTCTTCTGGATTATTGCAATGCATTATAGTGGGGCTGCCTTTGAAAACGGTCTGGAAACTTCAGCTGGTCCAAAATAGGGCACTGAGATTCTTAACAAGGACTGGCCAACATGATCATGTTATGCCAGTACTTTTCCATCTGCACTGACTGCCTGTCCATGTCCAGGCCCGATTCAAAGTGCTGGTATTAACATTCAAAGCCCTAAATGCCTTGGGGCCAGGTTACCTGAAGCATCATCCCCTCTCATATATACCTGCCAGACCCTAAGATCATCTCCAGCGGTCCTTCTCTAGGAGCCCCTAGCAAAGGAAGTGAGGTGGGTGGCTACTAAGAAGAGGGCCTTTTCTGTTGTGGCATCCCGTTGTGTGTGTGGCGTCTTTCCATGGTCCAGCTCCGATTTATAACTAGGCAGTTATAGGTATGGAGTATGCAACTGTTGTCTTTGCAGTTGCTGTAGAAATGAGCTTCCTAGAGAGGCTCGCCTGGTGCCTATGTTGTGCTCTTTTTGGTGCCAGGTGAAGAGTCCCTTATTTTCCCAGGTGTTTTGGTCTTTCAGTTTCTGTTGTTTTAAATCTGTTACCGTATTTTAAATCTTTGCAGTGCTCCTAGGTTTTATTTGATTATTATACATTTTATTGTGTTGTATTTTATGGTTTAGGCTGTACATGGCCTAGTTCTCTACTCACGTGGAGGCTCACATGATGGAATGCTCCTCTAAACAAACAACAAATTCCCTGCACTTAGAAAATTAGCATGTCTGGCAGAAGGATAGGATAGACCCCTTCATCCTGATATATGGAGAGAAAAATTGGAATAGAAAAGAACCCCACCTGTAATCTGAGGGGGTACAGCCCTCCCTTGGTTTACTACCTTTGTCAGAATGAGACCTCTGAAAAAAGGAAAAAAGACTGTAAGTTACATATAACTCAGAAATTCAAAGCAAAACATTTCAGAACTATATATTCGAGCAAGAATGTGCAAAGGCTGCCGATCCTTTTTTGCAGATTTGCAAAAACTGTCAAGCTATTTGCTTGCTGAAATTTCAACCTTCTAATATGCTGGAATGGTATGTTTGAGACATTTATCCATAAGAATAGATATGTGACTTTTGTAAAGTGGCTGTAGAACACTGTTGTGCACGCATGTGTTTAATATCTGCTATAGTCTTAATTCTGCATCAGTTGTTCCCCATTCAAAGACATAGGTATGATACAGATCTCAATTCTTGTTGGGGATCCTACTGGATCAGTTGCCACTGCCTTTCTGGTGGATCCAACGAAAATTTGTAAACCTGCTCCCTGTTCAGGACACTTATCTGCAACACTGAATATAAGCTTTTCTACATGAAGCATTTGTTGGGCGCTTGTCATTCCCTACTCATGTTGTTTATCAGTTCTTTAGATGATGTCATGACCCTCCACTTTCGCTTCTGTTTGTAAATAGCACTTTCCCTGAGTTTTTTTTTAGAACAGGGGAAATGGAATATTATTTCTAAAGGCAAAAGAAAGTGTGATTTCCTCTTGTGTATTTGTGGTATTCTGCTATACCACAATGCCACCTAGAGGTTATGTAGTGGAAAAGCAGGAAACACTTCTTGTGTAGTGCTCCGATCTCAATTCTGCGATGAAACTGAAAGTAGATTAACATTAAGCCTCGTGTAGAAAAACCCTATTTGTTTCAGGAGTGGAAAATCACAGATATTCATGGCAACTCTCTATTTGAGGGGAAGCCCCAGCGGTTCTTTGTTGTTGTTGTTTATTTACCTGCACATACTGTCAGCATGGCTCAGGTTGGACTGAAATGCTGGTTGAAGTTTCAGCAACAGAATGGGCCTGTTTGGGAAACATTTCCAACAGGTGTTCAATGTGTGGCATGGGAGGAAAATCCTATAATAAATTAATAGATCCACATTGATAGCAGAGCATACCCCCCAAGGAGGGAGCGTTGAGTTTAATTGCTTTTTCTGGAAAGACTACCTCGACAATGTAGCTGTTGCCAAATCCCACTGCCAAAGATGTGACTGGCAGCATTAGGCAGATGAGGGCAGCAGCTATACAGGCATGTCTGTGGAAAACACTTACGGTCATGTTCAGTCGCTTTCTGATGATGGGACATTCTAAGTATCAGTAAATCCAGGGGGTCCGATGGCTTCTTGCACTGAAGAAAACTAAAGCTGCGGTGCCAATCCCAAATGCTCAACCTTCACCAGTCCCACCTCACTTTCCTTCAAGTAGCACAATATTGCCATGAAAATGGATGCAATTTGCAATGAACACATACTGATTTCTGAATTATTAGTCTGGCACCATAGCTACATTTTCAAGCTGTCCTGCACAAAGATGTCACCTGGAATTCTGCAGGCATGTTTTAAATGTGTCTTGAAAACACCTATATTTTACAGCAGACCAAACCTTTCTCTTTATACTGTTTTAATAACTGTGCAGGCAACTCATTCTTTTTCCCTGTGTTGGTTACATGACTGGTATCCAGCCAGAGTTTTGCCATTATTTGCCACTAAATAATGTACCTGTGTGAAACAGCCACCATCATGTGGTACCAAGCGCCATAGCTTCTACAAAGGACCCCACTGCCACCACCACACTTTTGCAGAAGGCTAGATCGGTTTGTGTTTTTGCTTTGTTTTTCATTCACTCCCTAAAAAAATAAGTAAACAAACCAAGTCAAACACGAAGCTGACATTCATTGTACCAAGTTCCAGGCATTCCAGTAATCCTGTGGGCCTTAGCAAAACAAGGTGAAGACAACTATTGCCAGAGTGCAGATATAATATTTGCTGCTGAAAATGTTGTAAAATGATGCCACAGGAGACTGAAGTGTGGAACAAACTTTGCTTAACACTGTGCAACTATTACAGTAAAATAAAATACAAACCCTTCAGTTTAAGAGAGGAGTTCAGGCACTTGCAAATTCACTCATGCAGCAAAACATAGAAATGGCATGTTAAGATGCCCACTTAGGTTCTATGCAATGTAAGCAGTAGACACATTCTAGTCTCACAAGCTCGACTGTGCTTGTTTACAACTTAGCTTCCAAACACCCATGGTTTTCCCTGGTCTTTTCAGCCCCAATCCCATTTCATTGCTTTCAATGGAATGTAATCACAATGTTCTTTTACTGGATACCCTCTTTGGTATTTTAATACAAAGCCAAGCATTGTAAGGGTTTTGAAGGGCCCAGTGAACAGTCTGGAAACAGCAGGTGAATATTCTGAGAAACACAAGTGGTGTACTTTTATTGAAGCTAAGCAAGTGTAGACCCGATCAGCAATCTGGACTGGAGCCCCCATGGAGCACTACGTAAAAGGTGGATATGCATATAAAAACAATTAAACATGTTTTGGAAATCTTAAATGCTGAAAATGTTGTACTACAGAAAATTATAGCTAGCTAAACTTTAAAAAATATTACAATAGTAATCAAGATATCATTAAAAGATATCCCTTATCTCAATATATTGGACATAAACACTGCTGCTCTGCAGCTCTCCTTTGTGAAATGTTGATCTTATGGCCTTTGGCCACAAGGCACATATAAGCAGTCCCACACTATTCTTCACGAAATCAAGGGAGGTGTCATTACTGTTACTTTCAGTAGGCCCAGAGTCACGCCTAAAGAAGGAGATGGGCTTCTGCAGGACGTGAGGGCTTTCATGAAAGCAGGTGCTGTAAAATATACATCCCTCTTAAAAAAAAAAAAAGGGCAGGAGGCAAAGGTGGCATTTGTTTCCTGAACAGCCTACTGCTAAAAAAGGTTAAAATCCCATTGACTGAAAAGCTGACGGCTCTAGCACTCACTCCATGTGTTCACAGCACCACTTAGAGTTTTAATTTCTTTTCCACCACAGAATTAGCTGTGGTATTTTGTTTTATGAGAACGTAGCCAGCGCTGAATGGGCATGAAGTAGCCCTACATTGCTTGCCCTTTCTATAATAATAGCAGTGTAATTAAGAGACCTAGCCGTCCATCATTTCTGTGTGTGTGTTTTAACGTGGAATTATTTCAGATGCCTGGCATACGCACCCTTATCTGCTTGTCCAAAACCCTTACATACGATACAGTCAATAATCTGCAAATTAAAAGTATAATAAGCAGTTGCATTAAAACACACACCAAACCTATCATACACTTCCATGTCACTCACCACATTCAATTCAGGTACCAACTTCCAATTCCTTCTGTTTTGTGCTGGGAAAGAGGCTCTGAGATGTTCTGGTCCTCCCCTCCAGGGAATTGTGACACATTTTCATATGCTTCAAACCATTCTCAGAAGCTTGCCTCGTAAGTTTACATTTGCAGGGCTAGATCTCGTAGGCAGCCTAGATTTAAGATTGAGAGGCAAGAAAGAAAACTCCATGGAGGATTTAAATCCTAACACTGAGCAGCCACAGTTCAATCTGATTACAGACTGCCCTTCCAACCCCCACCCCCAAATGCACCAAAGCTCTTCATATAAAGAGGTTTAAGCCTCCAAACACGAGCTCCACATAACAGGCACACCATTTTAATTTCAGTGGCAACCTTTTCAGCAAGGCCTAAAGGGCTGCTCATTGCTATGGAGCTTCGGCTATTGGCTGGTATAGAAATGAAATGAAATGAATAAATATTGCTATATTCATGATTAAAGTGAAGGAACACATCCGCTGTGGCTACTTTTTATCCACCAAAGTAGCTATATCAGTGTAATCCGTACAGGTGGGTCATACTTTTTTTTTTTTTTAAGGAAAGGGATTTGTGTACAAGATCTGCAAATGCATATGACATTCACTGCATATGACAAGATTTTCTCCATCTTTTAAAGCCTTGACTCCATGTATTACCTGATCCTTCAGCTGCTACACTTTATCTCTCTCCTGCACTCCATTACCGTTCCCCTTTAGGGCACAATCCTATACACATTTAGACAGAAAAAAAAGTGGGCTGGGGAATGCTAGCTGGGGAATGCTGGAATTGTCGGACTTTTTTTCTGTATAAGCGTGCATAGGATTGCACCCTTAATTCTTCCTCTGTATGCAGCCTTTCTTCTTTTTCGTATCTTATATCTGGATTTTTGTTTGGGGAAGCTTATTGTGACATATAGTCCACCACCACCACCATCATCATAAATATCAAATGGATTTGTACCTTTGGCATACATATTTAATACACACGAGCCCATTTTTTGGTTTATAGTAATGGTCACCCATTGTGTAGAACAACTGAGTTGGGCAAAAAAATAGCCTTTTCTAAAGAATAATCACATGTCTGAACCACAGGAGGGGAACCCCCATTCAAAATAATTTCCCTGCTTCATAGTATATATTTTCCACTGTGAGGCAGAGCAGTACTTCCAGAAAGAATAACAGAACTTCAGCATCTTTTTCTGCACCATTCTTTAAATCAGTATTCCCCAAATTTCTGACCCCAAGGCACAAGAGTGGTTTTTTTTTTCTGAATTACAGTTGTAGGCATGCTTAAAAAACATTTACCTTTTAAGATGTGCAAGCGTGTGGGTTACCCAATCACTGTGGAGCCCATTTCCTGTTTCTGTGAGAGTCACTCTTCTGGGTGTGCATTCTAATTGGCAGATAATGATCCATGCAGAGCTGCAACAGGCAGCCTCCTTTGAGGGTGGGTAATGCTTTGCGCCTCTACAATGGGAGTGGGAGATGTGGTGGAATTACTTGGACACAGCAGAGGCCTGAAAGGTGAATCATAAGACACGGTGGGCAGCTTTCCCTTTGGGCAGCTGACCAGAACCTTGAATTGTTTAACATATTTAGTTCTGCCATTACTCTGGTTAGGAAATAACATTGGGGGATTCAGATGACAACCCCATATATTTAAGGAATGCATAAGGGGGCCTAGGGACTGGCCAGGAACCTTCCCCCTCTATCACTGCAAGAAGGGTGTCTGTTTGAACACCCCTATTACCTACCAACTATGAGAGTTACTGGGTGGGATGGTGTGGGATACCTCCCCTTCAGTCAGGCACAATGGTGCTTGAACACATTTTCCAATCAGGCAATGAGGAAAGAATTATTCATATTGTAAAGAATCTGGTCTTCCCTCTAGTACGTCTGTGAACAGACACTGCCAATATTTGAGCCATGTGGACATTTTGTGTGTTGGACAGTATCGCTTCTACAGATGTGCTTAAAAGTATTTTCATCTCAGTTTACATGTGACTTTCTGAATTAGCACTAGGTTTGCATTTCTTAAGTAATGTTGGCTCCCTCCTAAAACATATTTGAAGTAGTTCAACATGAGTTAATGTTTTGCACATAAATACTTGTATATCAAGCGGGAAAACATAAATTTATCTCTTTTTTATTTTTAAAGCAAGTATAAATGTATTGCTTCGACTTCAAAGGGGAAAACCCAGCATGATGGACTACCTATTAATTATGAGGATTATGTTTAGACTGCAGCTTTTGGGATTTATCTTTGAACTAGAAATATATGTCTATTTTCTCTGATTTTTCAAAAATGAACTACTAATCTTTGAAAAAGTATGATGGGCTTCATCCATAATCACCTTGATATTTTTTTTTAAATGGTCCCACTGATACATTTTTAAAATAGTGTGATTTGAATGGCCGTGAATTGCACCCACTGTGTAAAGGCCAGGTAGAGCCAGAAACCTGTTTAAATTAATGGAACAGTTTCCACTAACTTCCAAGTGCTTTAAAGCAAGCCTAATGAATGAAAACGTGAGCAGTTTTTATTTTTCCGTACAGCGCTACTATTTATGTAGTAATAATAATAATGACTATTAACCTACATTATTTTTTCGATAGCTCCGTGAGCTTTAATAAAATACTGGGTGTAATTTGGTTTGATATTTTTATGCCGCCATAATGAATTTGTTTGTTATTCATTGTAGCACCACTCTCTGCACATAAATCAATTTTGCTTAGTATTCAGCTCAGATAATGCACATGTATTTCTAGAGGTTTTCTGGGGGGGGGGGGAAGAACGGCATATTAATAGTACATAAATAAACTCTAGTGTTTTAGGTGCAATTAGAAAATACCGTAAAATCTTTGTCTAGAATTGGTTTTGGATGGCATGTGTAGAAAATAAACACCGCTCTGTTGAATACTTAGAAGAATCTGACTTCTACTGAACTTTTATGATAGTAATACTATGAAAATTACTGTCATTATGACAGGGTGAGTTGTGTGCAAAGGCAGGACCAACTTTACACAAAGGGGCACACTGCACACCCTTGGGGCCCCTGCCAGTGGAGGCCAAACACTGTCAGGGACTGTAGGCAGGTTTTGTCAACACTACAATATTTTTCCCCAAGTTCAGTGCTTTATTTTTCTCCTAAGTATGAACAGAAGTCATTCACTTATACCAGGGATGGGGAACCTCTTCCAGCCCAAGGGCTGAATTCAGTATTGGAGAAGCTCTCAGGGGCCGTATTCCAATGATGGGTAGGACTAAAGGCAATGGGGGGCAGGCTGAAAGCAAAAGGGATAGGCCCAAAATACAAAAAATACCAGCATATTGTAGCTTGCAGCTCTTAATTCTGGTAACTCAGCCTCAGGAGAGGCATTTCAGCCTTTTAGAATGGGGCCAGGGCAAGGGGGAAGGCCATCTACGGATTTGACTGTCTGGCCTGAGGTTTCCCAGCCTGACTTGCATGGCTGAAACAATATTAGTCCACAGGGGATACCACTTGGGTGTTGCAAGTTTCAGTGGTGCAGTTAGGTAATTTTAGTTTCTGGCATTAATAGCGCTTAAAACAAAAACCTTACAGGGCCCCCCTCTTTAAATGGCAATGTGTACTACTTCACTTGTGTCAACATGTGGTAAGCCAGCTCTGCCTATTTGCCTCCTGCTCATTCTGCTGAGTGGGGTCCTGGACCTCTGCCCCAAATTCCTGCTCTGATGGCACCACTGGCATGTTTACCCCCTTCGACTGAGTCGTAGGTTGTACCTTGTTTACACAGACAGACACACAGACAGACAATGAGAGAGAGATTTCTATCTATCTACCTATCTAAAATTATTTCTAGGCCACTTTTAAGGGAGGGACATTCTCAGGGTGGTGTAGAATGTAAAAACCACAGAACATGGATACAATTAAAAAAAATCCATGAAAGCATGCGTCAATAAAATCTATAAAAATAGATTGCCAATTAAAACAATTAAAAACAAAACTTATCAATAAAAACCAACCACCCATACTTCAGGGAAGGCCAGGGAAAACAGGCTGGTTTTCACAGCTTTCCTGAAGACCTGCAAAGAAGCAGCCTGATGGAACTGGGTTCCAGAGATTTGCCTTATGGTTACAAGTTGTAATAAACTAACTTTTTCTTTGAACATGGGCAGAAGAGATCTGATGCATTTGAGAGCATATGCCACCATTTCCTCCTTGTTAGCAGTATTCTTATTTCCACTTGTAGCTAACATTTATCTACAGTGACATTTAGTGAAAACAGCAAGACTGCATCAAAACTGTAATCTTCTCTGATGCTGATGCCTCTTTGTTGGGAATACAAATCATGGCCTTCTTGGCACGTTAGCCTATATACTGAAGTGATTTTAAGAATCCCTCATACTGCTGGGATGGATGGATGGGTATGTGCGTGCGTGTATGTGTGTGTGTCTGTCTGTAAGTAATTAGCTCAGTGTTCAAACATTAGCACTGGCAAGCACAGCCTGATCTTGATATCTTGTTACTTGTGTGAGTAAGCCCATAGACCTTTACCATCTTCATGGGCAAATTTCTAACATTCATAATGAAAGCGGAGCAAAACTCAGCTTTTCTGGAAGGCCTTACTAATTAAATGGCGACATTACGTTGTGTTGCAATATAATTCTTCTCCTTAATAAGCATAGAATGTTCCCTCCTTGACTCTCTAGGCTCTGTCTCTCTCTTTGGATAGGTTCGCTCGTAAGTACGTCCATGTGTTCTGACATACTCAATGGGGGTCAATGTGTAATTAGGGTTGCATGTGTTTAATGCAAAGGAACAAACAAAACCCTATGTAAGGCAGTCCAAATTCTGCACCAAAAAAAGGATGAATTCTGCTGTTTGTATGAACTATGGAAATTAATTAGCTTTGCCTAATTTCACCTGTCGTTATTATTTCCTTTGCAAAGTTTATTATTAGAATGATTTATTTTGGCCCTGCCAGTTTTGGAGAGGGAGCATGCAGTTAAACAGCCCCTCCCCCACCCCCATTAATTAAGGCCACAATACCCTGCTCACTTTTGTGAGACCAGTGAAGGGGTGTGTGTGTGTGTGTGTGGGGGGGTGATCTGGAGCTGGAGTTGGGGGTAGGCTGTGTTTGAGAAGCTTGTTTACTGTAGCTTCTGCCAATCAATCTAAAATCTACCTCTCCTGCTTACTTTATAAAAGGGCAGGGCTACCAGGAATATTGGGCAGGAGTTTGGAGCAGGTGGTATGTGAAATCTCAGGACTTTCAAGTGGAGGTACTGTGGGCTTACCTTTAAAAATAAGGCGGCTGAGCTCCTCCCACCCCTCGATTTTCTTTAACAGGAAATAAAGCTTTGTCAGTGCCTCAAGTGGTAGCTAGGCTGCCACCAGCCATATACTTCCTTATTTATTCTCCTTTTTACTTATTCCCATGCAAGATATCTAGCGATTTTGGTAAAACCCCAGTCCTAAGCATTTCACTGGTGTAGTGCACTGCAGTTTACCAAGCTCTGCTGCAGTGTGATTTCCAGTGGGGATTGTATAGGGTCCCCATTCTAAACTTTATTGAAACTAAAGGGTGCTATGTAACAGCTGTGCTTAATCGGTTATTTTGTCTATCTGTAACTCAAGCATGATACCATGGCCTTTGTTAGGCTGTATAGTTGACATGCCTCATCCTAAACCTTTGAGGCCCACCAAGTGCCTTCTCTCTTATGTTTTCACTTATAGGTGGCAAATTTTGCTTTCTCTAAGAATTAATTTAATTTGCTAGTTAGGCATGTTTTTCATTGCCTACTACATTTGAATGTCTTTATTGTTGATGTGTTTATATCGTATTCTGTTGTTCTTTAGTATAGAGTGTTGCTCTGAGTGCTTTTTGTGGGAGGTGCAAAGGCCGTTAATTTTTAAACAAACAAGTGTGGTGCAGCAAATCTCATGATGCTAGAACTATAAAGATAAATATGTTGAGACTACTTTGCCAAACTGAGTCTGGACTGTTTATGCCCAAAATGGCCTTTTCTCTCTCTATATCTTTCTGTCTCTCTCTCATGGAAGAACTGCACCAGTGATATGGACAGACCACCCCACAGATGGCTGTCTTAGACCCATAGACCAGCTTGACTAACAGACTTGTTTGCTCAGTGTAGTTCTTCATTGTTGCTATTGGCATCTTTCCCTGCCACACTAAATGCCGTAAATAATGTACCAGCATAAAAAGAAAAACCTCAAGAGTTTTAAAACTGTAAAATATGGGAGATCTATTAAGTGAAAATTGCAAATGTGACACAATTACTAAAAAAAAGTCATTAAAGAAATTACTAATGCTAAAAACAAATATGCATTGTGCTATACTAGCATATGCTTGGGACCAGGCTATTAACAGAAGTGCAATACATGGAAACGGTAAAAAAAATCCCCATACATTACTAAACTGCTAGAGTGGAAAAACTAAACCTTCTTCTTCCCCTGACCATAAACAGTCAGTTGACTTTCCTCCTTTGCTCCCTTTCTCCTGTCTAGTTCTAATGGCTTGTAGAAAGCATTCTAAGAAAACTGCAGTGTCTCTGATAGTCCAGTTGTAAGGAAAGTATTGCTGTGGGGACCTATTAAGAACCCATTGTGTTCTTATTACCTTATTAGTAATAAGGTATTTATTTCTGTTGCTCTGATACAATGTTCCTTAAACTATCAGGAATTTCCATCATTTAATATTTTTAATGCATATTTTCAGTTGAGTTTAATACTGGGTCCTAAAGCAGTGCTGGCCCAAGACATTTTCCCACCTGAAGCGGAGCTCAAAAGGCACTCCCACCCTGCTAGACACAAAACTTTAACATGCCTTGCTACACCATTCAGACACCAATGCCGCTCTTCCCTGCCTTCTCACATGGGGCAGGCTGCTTCACTGGCCCTGGTGTGGCTTCAGCCTGTGCACCCCTACTGAACTTTGGCCAAAGGAAGGAACTACAGGGAAGCCCGACACCAGACCACCTTTTAACAAGTCATGTGGTACTTGCTGACCCCATAAAAGTTTCTGGGTCAGACTTGGTCATTAGCCAGAGCAGGAAGTGGACTCTATAGCTGTGTTACGATATACTGCCTCCCCTGCCCTTGACAGGAACTGAGTCTGACACCAGAGTAAACACAGAAATGAATCTGCAGCTATGACAATTGGGTCTTATAGTGCACTTCTGTTACACCTAAGACCTATCGGAGGAAATGAATATCTATTACTGCAGTATAAAGTGTGCATGCACCAGAGGATGTAGACTATAAATCCCCCCCCCCCCCTGCCACGCCGTTGTGGTCTGATGAAGTCAATCCTAGCTCTCTTCTTTGGGTATAGTTTGTAACAGAGTTCTGAAAGCCTGTTTACTGGTTCCTGTGTTGGGTGGCCATTGTGGTCTTCATGGATGGTATATTTATGGTTTTCAGAGTGCTGATTCAGCAAACCTGCTGCATAATGATCCTCATTTCATTGTTATACTGTAAGTGGTTAAAGCCCAAGTATACATGAATATGTAATGTGCTCCTCCAGTTTCATAGCCTTGTAATACATTATACTGGTGAGCTATGGAGACATTTATTCCAAAGCAAATGCAGGGAGTGATTTAGAAATGCCAATAACAATAATGCAATTACAGTTGCAAAACATCTCAGTTGACCAAACCATCTTTTCTAAAATGCACCTGCAATATTTCTTTAGCACATTTTAATTAAGTATATATTCAGCATATTTAGTTTGAGACTCAATTAAGGACCAAGAGCATCAAGGAATGAAATACAGCAATTGCTACTTGGTATTCTTATTTAAATTTAGCAGTGATTTTGTTCAGAGGTGGTTTTTGCTCAGAAGACTGGGGCCAAATTGGTAAATGCCATTGTTAGCTTCAATAACAATTATGATCCTTCAGGTTGCAGTTACTAGAGAACAGATTTTAATAAATGTTAGATGTGTATAGCTTTTCAAGATGCTTTCAAGCACATTATTATAGTTTTCTTTATTGATGTTTAAATTGTCTCATTTTCCTTTGTTTCTCTTGTACAGGTACACACACATTAGTAACCATCTTAGATTCTTTTGATCTATGTAGAAACAGATCTCTGTGCAGTATTTACAGCTCTACTTTAGTTTCTAGTTTATATATCAAGGTGTCAATGTATCTCCCAGCCAAGCAGCAGAACACATAGAGTGAAAGTGACAGTGAGATGAGGTTACAACGTTCCAGCCAGTAAATCAAGATGCTGCAGTGGAGCCATAAGACATTGACAGTGAGGGGCAGACACAAGACCATTTTAACTTTCAGCATAATGCTAGATTAATGACTGGGATAATGGTTTCAGTTCTCAATAGTTAAAAGAACTCTCTGGCTGATAATTGTCCAAGTAATTACAAGACACAGGAATACATTCTGCCGCAGGCATGCCAGAGGGGTAAAACATGAGGAAGAACAGAGAAAACTGGCTCAGGATGTAACATGGAAACCAGGCCATGTTGTGGACTTGAACTTGTCCCATCTTTTGCTATAGGGCTATTTTGTGGTCTCAGGCAAGTCAGAATCTCTTGCTCCGTTTTCTTGTGTTAAAATTACCTATACTTACGAAGGTATAGGTAATTTTAACATAAGATTCTGTGTCAGGGCCTTGCAGGGTCAGGCCTGGAAGTGCTCTACTGGAAGGGCCAGAGGCAAGTACGTAGTCCACATCAAGCCAAACAAAGGATGCAGAGCAACAAACTAAGACCTGAAGGGCCAGAAACGGGTAGGTAGCCCAGCTCAAGTGGAAGTCAAGGTCCAGAGTAGCCAACAGTGGTCAGAGAGGCCAAAGGCGGGCATGTACATAGTTAAGGTCAGGCAGATATTCTAGTGCCAAAATGTGGGAAAGGGAGGCAAGAGAAAATGGAGGGATCTGTATTAGTGGTGGGCTGATGTTTTTGGCTAAGCTGTATTTGGCAATTGTGTGTGGGGGACACATCCACAAAGACTGGGCGTGGGTGAGTTTTCCTGCCATCTTTTGTGGAAGGGTTGATTACCTGGTTTAGAAGATGAGATGGCTGAGGTGGTTTTGTCCCCCTGTTTTTCTTCACTTAAAAAAAAAAAAGCCCCATCATTGTTGTCCACGCAGTGACCACAACGAGGCTTTCTGCATCTTGTGTTCATCTCCAGAGCACTCTGTTCCAGGAAGCATGGGTGGAGGCTGCAGAGTGGAGAGCCTAGGCACTGGTTGTCGTATGATTAGTTGCAATGGGGCTTTTTGTATCTGTATGTATGAAAAAAAGAAGCCACCCATTTGGCTGCTTGGTCTTCGAAGTCAAGTAATCAACTCCTTCTGAATACTTCAGGGAAATCCCCTCCCTCCAAGAACACCCCCCTCATTTTCATGAGAAGGGGCTGAGGAATACTCCTGCAAAAATGGGGATGGAATTTCGGCACTCACCTTTAGCCTGTATGGCTACCCTTTGACAAGTTTCTTAGACTGAGGAAGCCAGCCTGGATAATACAGCCTGAGGAAGCCAGTTTCTATAACGCCAGTCAGGCCCATATTGGCTTCCCTGATCACCTGGACAGTCGAGCTGGGCTGATGAGTTGCGGTACCACCGTACCCCTCTCTGACCATTATTTGGATGGCACCACCACACAGGTCAACAGCTCCCTTTGCCTGAGTGCTACCCCAGTGGTGCAAGGACTAAGGCACCACTAGGGCACCTGGGCCCTGCTGCTAGAGATTCCCTGCTTCAAATCCCCTGGTGTCTTACACCCTGCTGGATCAGAGCATGGCCAGCACCCTGTTTTTGACACTGGCTGCCAGGCTTCTTCCAAGCAGTGCAAAAGATACAAATAATGTAATGTTTCAGTGTAAATACACAAAGCCCCATCACTGCAGGCCTTTAAGCAGGCCCTAAAGACCCTTTTGTTTAGAATTGCTTCTCTTAAATAAGGATTTTATTGGGTTGCTGTATTTATGGTGCTGCTGTAATTTTAATTATTTATCTGATTTTATTGTTTTTTTACCAGCTTGAATGTCATTTGTTAGTCTTATTGCTGGTTCTTTTAAAAAAAAATTATTGTGACAGTGTTTTATGGTTTTAAAGTTGGTTTTGATTATATATTGTGAATTTATATGCTGGAAGCCAGTTTGGGAATGGTTAGACCCTAAAAGGTGGCCTACAAATATTTTAAATAAATAAATGGTGAGTTAACGAGCTGCTGACAATAAAGATGTATTGCACAGTCCAGCTAAAAGGTGTAACTATGTGTAATTATGTAAAATGTGTAACTATGCCACATTAATTAGAAGCTTTCTCTTCCCATCTAGCCAATGAATGGATCATCTCCCCACGTGTCCTGGAATGTTTATAAATATTCCAACTGCTCAGACATATATACAAAAATGTCAATACACTAGGCTTAGGAACAGAATGGGGCTGTTGGTGGAAAGGGGTGCAGAGAAGGCAGGAGGATCACTATTAGTCAGTGTTTAGGCTGTATCTGTGAATAGCATGGTGTAGTACGCAAATATGAATAGAAGTGTGCATAGTATATGTGCTCTGTGTGAACGGTATGAATTGGAGTGGAATACATAAAAGATATTACAAATAGAAAACATCACCTGTGAATGTGCATGTATCTGTCTTGTGCCCACTAAAATGCACGACACCTGATTCACACAACACAACAGCCCACGGTGGATTAATTTACCTGCAGGGGCTGTTGTGTTGTGCTGGGAAACCATGGGCCCCATTTTTGCATGGTGCCCAGGGGTGCCCAGCTTGCCATTGGTTGTTGTGTCTGTTAACATTGTTGCTGGTTTTATTGTTGGCTTTTATTGTTTTTATGTTTTTATCACTTTTCATATTTTAACTGTTAACCCTCAAATAAACCTAAATAACCCTCAAATAAACCTAAAACAAGCCATGAGTTATTTGAGAGTTGTCTAACCCTCAAACAACCCCTACTGCCTGGGTTCGCATGACATGGCAAGCCTGGCCCCCGGCACAATGCAACAGCCCCCATGGGTAAATTAACCTATGGTAGGTGGTCATCTCGTGTTAATGATATTGTACCATAAACTCAACCCCATTCTGACTTAACCCCAGTCCCTAAAAGCCAGCCTGAATGAGGAAAGGCTTCCACTGCTTCCCAATAATGTTCAGCTTCAGACTTTAAAAGTTCAGTAGTATTGGGGCAGCCACTGGGAACACATCTATACTCTTGTCATGTAAATGCGCTGATAGTGTAATTAGGAGAGTACTTTAGAAAACACAGTGGGATGGGCAACGTTTAAAGTAAGTGTGCCCCAATCATTTTGTGATTTATATGCCAAAACCAAAGCTTTGGATTGCGCTCGGAAACTATGGCGAGAGATTCAGGTTCTGGCATTGTGGACTCCCGCAAAGCTTGCTCAGAATATTCTCCCATTTTGGCATTCAGACCAAACATGTTTGGCAAAAAAGCCCATCTATCTATCTATCTATCTATCTATCTATCTTTATTTTATTAATCGCCCATCTGGCTGGTCACCCAGCCACTCTGGGCAATGTACAACAATAAAAAGTTCAAAACAATAAAATTCTACATTAAAAACATCATATTTCTAAAATTACCCTAACCCACCCCAAATGCCTGCCTGAACAACCTCATTTTTAATGTGTGGCGGAAGCTCATTAAAGAGGGGGCATGGCGGAGTTCCCTAGGGAGGGAGTTCCAGAGAATGGGGGCCACCACAGAGAAGGCCCTCTCCCTTGTCCTCACCAGCCTAACTGTCCTGGCTGATGGGACAGAGAGAAGGCCATCCGAGGCTGATCTTCTGAGAATATGCTCTCATTTTTAAACATTTGCCACCATTCCTCCTCACCCTCCACCAATGTTTCACTTTGTTAAAGCTTCTTTTTTTGTAGTGCTGTTTTATACTGCGCCTATAACTTCCTTCACTGTCCACCTAGAACTAATCTTGTAGCTTCCTACTGAAGACATGAATAGCGAGCGTCAAACTTTACTCTGAAGATGTAGTTAGCAGCTACGTCTTTTTTCTTTCTTTCTTTTTTACTCAAAAGTAAGGGCAGGGCACTCATTCCAGCTCAGGGCCCTAGTGTCGAGATAGGAAAGCTTTAACCCTTTGCGCCCTGCTGTGGGTCTCATCCAGATTGGACTCACAGTGGGGAGCAAAGGGTTAAAGACTCCTATCCTCCACACTAGAGTCTCAGTCTGGATTAGGTCCCCTGCTATTACATTTGAGTAAAAAAGCAAAACAACAATATAGTTGCTAGCTACGTCATCAAAGTAACTTGTAATTTGAGCCCTAATGCTTGCAGATTGGGGGTGGCAAGCTCTGTGTATGCTTTATGTACATTCGTTCAAACATATGTACAGGGTCCAACAATGGTTTAATTGTTGGCTTTAATTGTTGTTTTTATTGATTTTTATGTTTTTATCACTTTTACTATTTTAACTGTTTTTATGTATTTTATGTGTGAGCCATCTTTGGAGAGCTTCTGCCTTGAAAGGTGGCCAAGAAATATTTTAAATAAATAAATATTGTAAATAAGTAAATAAATGTGTGTGTGTGTGTGTGTGCACGCATGCATACACCTGAGTGCTCCATTCAGGCAGAGTCTGCTGCCCTTGAGGTACACATGCTTGATTCTTATTCTTCCTCAAGCCCAGGAGCTTCATATCGATAACTTCTTGAGATAGCTAACAATGGGTCCATTTTGCTTGCACCCTTTTAGAAGTCTCAAGAACTGTTATGAAAGGGTCCATGTGACAGGCAAAGCATGAAAATCCACCCACAGATAATACTTCTTGAATGCCAGTGTCTGGTAGCTTGTCATGAAGGCATTCTGAGGGCCCTTTTCTTTGTGTTTTGGATTTGGAATAATTCAACATCTGTGCCACAAGGGAGAGTGCCTGTGGTTCTTGGGAGTCCTCATAAGGAAGTATTTTCATTACTGAGTCCTAGCAGAGTGAGTCTTGTGGTTGTGAAAAGCATTTCCCTCGGAAAGGCATGTCTTGAGGAAATAGCATATGTATTGTGATTGGAAATGCACATGAGGGGAAACAATGGATCCAGGCCAAAGGAGGAGAGGGAATCCTTCTGCTGTAGGTCTAATACAGGTTTTCTTGCCCTTGAAACAGTGCTAGGCTGTCATCTTGCATTTTGTGGCACTACATCAGGGTACAGACTGAACATCTGAGACCTGTGAGTGATGAAATGGAGTTGCAGAATTGGTATGTGCTTCCACAACATGGCAGCTTGTAAATTTACAGGATTGACCTTGGAATATTTTGATAACAGATGGAATAAAAGATCACATGGCACCATTTAAACAGTCAAAGCCTGACCCCAATGTCCTGGTCAGTGTGCCTTCTCCTATTTAATGATATTGCTAATTAATTGGCACAAGTGTTCCTAGCTAGCTTTATGTGGGATGCTGTTGGAAGCTGGCTGGCAGTGCTGGGAAATGGCATTCAGATATGCTGCAATCCCTAGTTGGCCAGAAAATCAGGGTTTGGTGTGTGTGTGTGTGTTTTAACAGTAGCAACAAGAGAGATGAATGCAAACTCTGGAAAGCTGCTGTAGTACTTTACCTATTTTCTATATTTTACATTGCTTTCTCAGAAGCTGGTCAGATTGTGGGTTTGTCAGGCACCAATTTGGAGCAGAGCTAACATTTGAATATTTTTTAAAAATATTATTTCTTTTTGTCACTCACCTAGAAAATGAAGGCCACTTGGTAGAATTTTCCCTGAATATTCTCCACCATTTCGTAGTGATGCTGCTGGTGGGAACTGCCATTTCCTCCTATTTTTGCCATGTCGAGGGCATTGTGGAGATTGCAAAATGATGGCCTGGCTGCTGACACTTTTGCCACTTGCAGCAGCAGTAGTAAAAAAAAGAAGAGAGAAATTAAAAGCTTAGGGGGGGAAGGAAGAAGCCGTGCTACTGAGACCGCTAATAGTGAGCCCCCAGTTGAGAAACTGTTGGATAATTTCTCCAACCTCAGGAGAAATGTAGTGAAATGGTCCCCAAAGTTCTGTGCCAACAAATAGGGTGCAGAATTTCAAGAGGCTTTCAAATCGTTCTCTAGGTGGAATTTATCTGAGCCATCTGACAGTGATACTGTAATACAGCCTTTCCCAAGATGTTTGGGATGTCAGCTCCCACCAGCCCAAGCCAGTATGGCTAATGATCAGAAATGCTGTAACCCAAAACACCTAGAGAGCACCAGCTTGGAGAAGGCTTCCATAATAGGTAATAATGGCAACTATCATGGAACACTTCTTTTTTGTTTGCCAAGTACGCAGATTTACAGGCTGCTTCAGAAATGTGCCTCTTCCTCTCCATACAATTAGCACAATTAGCCCCAGTGAGTCATTTAAACATCCAAATTATTTTAAAAGCTGCAAATAAAAATTAATTTGTCAAATGTTTATTCCATCTTCCACTCACAAAATTTGTCTTAGAAATGTGGGTTTTTAATCACAGAATTCTAGGTGATTGTCATAAAAGCATTATTTATGGTGGAACTACTTGTTAAGGAAACACAAGACTATTGCCAGAACTACCAGCCCTGCATCTCCTGTTCTGTCTTGTCTGACAATATCTAGTATGCCAGAACTAGACATGTCACCATGGCTGAATCTACACACAGGAGTTTTACCGTTATCATACTGCAGTGATAACTGTTGGTGCATAGTCAGAAGGCACATGAGGCAGCCACCTTGCTGAAGCCGAGCAGGTCTGGGTCTGGTCAGTACTTGGAGGGCAGACCACCTGGGAACCACATGTAGCCTCCTTGAGTTCCACAATGGAAGAAAGGTGGGATAGAAGTGTAATAAAAAAATAAAAAGTAGTTATCACCGCAGTATGATAACAGTAAAACTGCTATGTGTAGATTCAGCTCACACTGTGACTAGTCTTCCTACTGTATTCTCAGCAGCCAATGAAGCGGAGCATGGGCGGGAAAACGAAGAATGTGGTGACATCAGATCACATGTTTTAGATTCCTAGGCATTACTGGGAGCGGGAAGGGGGGGAGCTCCTCTTTGTCATGACAGACTTGCATCTCCCATATTCTGGCTTTACCGGCCTTATCTGAAGAAAGGTGAACAGTGTGAAGGTATCCACTGTGTGTTGTTTTTATCAAGGATGTTCTCCACAGTGGTTTGGAAAGATACTTGCGCAATGAACTCCCGTGCATGAGTCCCACTCTGTTTAATGGGGCTTACTAACAAGTAACTCTCTTTCCAGGGAGTAAGCCCCTCTGAACACAGCGGGATGCACATCTGAGTAAACGTTGCACAGCACGTTTGTTTTGTGACTCTTATTCTGCTACTTTTTCTAGTAAGATTCATTTACTAGTAATATGTTTGCATGTTTGTGCTCGTTCATTCTTCACACCTGAGTGCATTGATGGGACCCATCTTCCCCAACCTGGTGCCCTCCAGATGTGTTGACTTCCCAGAATCTTTGAGCCAGGTTGAGGAAGACTGATGCAGACCATCTCCACAGAAAAAAGGGTTGTCATAGTTTTGGAAACTGAGCCCTTCTTCTCTCTCCCTCTCTCCCTCCCTCTCTCCCTCCCTCTCTCCCTGTCTTTGCTCATCCTCCCCCAGCTTGATTAACCCAAATTAAATTTCCCGCAGTCATGCCAGAGGCAGTTAACAAGTCATTTACTTGTAAGGGATTTGGGCTGATTGTAGGGGGAAATATGATTGCCTTCATTGCAAAATGTGTAAAATATAGAGAATAATTGTGGAGCAAAAATACCAACATTTATTGCATAATTAAACCTGTACAAAATAATAACCAACAGAATTACTGAGATTGCAGGGTAAAAGTAATCATGAATGAAAGGGAAATGAAATTGTGCCAGAAAATTGAGTACACCCTTCATTCATTCATTCTTCAGTACTGCCTAATTCCATGGTTACTATATAGCAGAGAGAGAGAACAATAATTTAGACAGATAGTGATTGAATAAGGTAAGATTACAAAACAAACAGAATCTAAGTACTAGAACTGAACTTGCTAGTAGCTTTACTGAACTTGATAGAAACATGCACTGATTATAAGGTTGTGCAGTTCTCTGAACAAATTAACATGTAAAGCTATCTTCTACCAAGTCTGACCATAGGCCCGTCTTCCTCTATAATTATTAGAATGTTTAATGGACACACAGTACATCTCACCATAGTGTGGAAGACTGTGACCGGGTGACCTGTGTGCCTGCTCAGTCTGCTGCCCAGGTGCTCTTGATGGGCAACTCCAAGGCCCAGCTCTTCCTCCTCCTGATGGGTCTTTACCTTTGGATGGACAGCCCTTCAGACAGAGAATGCCTTCAAAATAGAGGACAGTCTTCTGGTAAACCTTCAAGTTGTGGACTGGCCTCTGTAAAAGAGGACACATGGCCACCCTAAGAGCCTACACACATGCAAAAGGCTCCCCATTTCAGACGTTAGCCCACAACGTGGAGAGGATGACCGGAACAGGGATGGTGGGGGCATGCAGAGCTAGTGTGCTCAGCCACACTCTCCTCCCCTTGCCTCACATGTTCTTTCTACCCTGAAGCAAGCACCTGCTCTGTGCTATATTTAATATATAATTTCTGGTTTATCTTAAAGGTCGTGGTGACATATAGAAGTAGAGATGGTCTCTGAGCGGAGGCCTTTTAGGGCATTACTGGTCCTAAACCTAGAGCACTGGTGAAATGTACTCTCAGTGACTCACATGCTGATGAAGATGAGCCACTATGTTTTCCACAAGGTGAAGTAATGTTTACTATAGATAATGAGGAAGAGTTAAATTCCCCCTGGTGGTGGTGGTTGTTATTCCAGCTATCTCAGCACACACAGTGTACGTACAAGTTACCTGCCCCAAATACAACTTTTCAAAGATAGCCTTTGGCTTTCATGTAAAGTGTTCTGTTATTTTTCTCTTTATTTTAAATCACTTCTAAGTGGTTTTCAGGCTGACCTGCTGGGCTCGTGCAGAAAATTGTACAGATTACCTGAAGTGAAACTGTAACACACAAATGTATTCGACTTTATAGCCTGTGACTTAAAAAGACTTCATCTGTTGAAAGGGTTATATGAGCTTGAATGGACTTGCACTCTAGACATAAATTGTTTATGTAAATACTCGATTCTCACAGTAGATCGTCACTAAGAAATGCTCCTCGTTTGGAGTTCAAAAAACAAAATAAGAGGTGATTATGACAGAATTGTGGTTTTCAACTTGTACTGTTAATATATGCTTAAGTCTAGGATTCCCAAAGGGACCAATTTGCAAACACTAAACATGCTCATTTCAAATAGGGAGCAATGAATCCAGAGATGTGTGGGTTTTTTTTAAGTTTACAGCCTGATTTCTACCCTCTCTTAGTAGCCCTGGAGTTCCAAATTAGTAGAACTTTCCCCTCATCCTCGTATTAATTAGGAATTATCAGAAGGTGAAATATTGACATTGGCTTGCCAGAGGCAAAATAAAGATTGATCTGTTGTGGTACCCCAAAAGCTCATGATAGCGATGATGCAGTGCACAAAACTTCTAATAAACTGGAAATGACTTTGATTAACTTGACAACAGGTAATTAATATAAATCCGCCCTCTCAGGAGATGCATTATATTGGTGATTCTGTTAGTACCACTGCTAGGGATTCTCCTTTACTTTTTGGTTATACTGCATTTGTCTGTACTATAGTACATATGGCACTAATTGGAAAGTAGCCTGGATTACAAAAATACTGTCCCCTTGGGACAGGTGAAAGAATGACAGAATTAAAATTAATCAGAGGGAGAAATAGAAAGTTGTGAGTGGGCTGTAGATGAAGCATCCTTGGGGACTGGTGGAATCTGATGCAGGACTGGTAGATTTGCTGGCATTCTGAGTGAGTCTCTACTTGTTTCCAATGTGCTCTGCTTGTAATTTTTATTTTATTTTATTACAAAAACAGCATAAATCTCCCAAACTCTCTCATCCAATTTTATTGCTGCTCCCTGGAACATCTCACTGCTCAGAGAAATTGAGAGTACATAGCAATATAGTGGCAGATGTATATGGTTCCTTAGGGAGCACATATATTCCACCCCATTATTTAAGATCAGATGGCAAAGTCCTGCTCCTAGTTCCATCTGTGAAGTAAAATGTATATGTGCTCAGGGCAGGGCCCCACAGTGGTGGCACAATTGTAGAATAAGCTCCCCAGAAAGGCCTGCCAGACAATGCTCCGCAGAAAGGCCTGCCAGACTCAACTACATTAAGACCTTTGTTGGAGGGAGCAATCCTATGGCTGCTAGACAGTGGCTAGATGGCCATAGAATATGCCGTTTTCCAGGAACTGACCTCGGAGCCAGCACTCCAAGGTTGGTTCCCAGAAGACCTGGAGGTTCCCTGGAGGCAGCACAGAATGCTCACAAAAGGAGTTAGGAGGGGCCGAAAAGGGGCGTGGCTGGTGGTGTCCCGGGGTGGGGAGAGTGTAGCTGCGTGTACGACACATCCAATGTGTCCTACAGCAGCCTCCTTCCCCGCTCCATGCTTCTGTGGCTAGACAGCCGCAATCAGCTGTCCAGCCAAAAAAGCAGGGCAAGGGAAGCACGGAGGGCACGATCTCCTCCATGCTTCTCCTGCCCTGCTTAGGATAGGCGGTTGCCTCTGAGTTCGGAGGCAGCCACCTATCTCAATAGGAGTGCGCCCTTAAAGTCTTGACTTGCTGCATTTGTGACTTTACACATGCCATTAAAAAATGGTAGTTGCAGCAGTCAGTTGTTTGGTAGGGAAAGGGGGCTGTGGGACTAAATCCAGCTTCCCATCCTGAGTAGCTGAGCAGCACCACTGTGAATTTTCTTGCAGGCCTGCACATCTGTACAGACCCAACAAATGCATTGGGGGAAGGAGCCACTTCCACAGCACCTGCTTGCGCATCTTTTCAGTTTCTCATCCAGCTGAGGAGAAGCTTGTGGAAACTCATTGGATCAGAATATTTACATTCCTACAAAGGAGTTTTGCTCCTTTGAATCCCAAGCAGGTTTTTTTTTCATTTTGTTTTGTTAAAGAAATATTAAAATGCAATATGTATTTTGTTGTGTTTACTCATTTTGTATTTATTTTTCTTATTTCAGTAAACAGGACGTTAGCATGAGAGCGCTGAGTATGTGCAAATCAGGATTAATTTCCTCTAATTATAATTGTTCCATAGTGCTTTAAAAAGTAAGTTTTGCTGGAGGTGAGGAGGAGACTTTTAAAAATTCAACTTGTATGTATATCCAGTGCCCTATCATACCAATAATAACTCATATACACCTAGTGCTGATTGAAAATGCTTCCGAAATTTGCTGCCCCATTAGCAGGTGGTGAATTTAGGGCAGGGGCAATTTTGGTAATTTTTCTTTATAAACCTCAAGGGGCTTACTATTTGTGGGGGCAGCAGTATGTTATGTCAGTCCTTTCTTGTCTCTTTTTTAACCATTTTAGTTTGAACCACTGGCTGTAGCAGCATCAACATCAGCAGAGCTCTTCTCATTGATCACCAGCTGGTGCCACTATTTGTTTCCTTAGAATGCTCCGGAAAGA
Organism: Heloderma suspectum; assembly: GCF_057233095.1. Lineage (NCBI taxonomy): Eukaryota > Metazoa > Chordata > Lepidosauria > Squamata > Helodermatidae > Heloderma > Heloderma suspectum. Next base: position 112,791,472 of record NC_139462.1, read on the forward strand.
TGGAAAGATGTTACATCCAGGCATTCTATGGTGGGAGAGGGGGAGAGAATGGTGGTCATTGGCTACTAAGAATAGCTTTGGCAGCCTAGGCAGTGGTGCCAACATAGTTTTGTTTTTTTTAAAAAAAGGACCACCACGTCACTCCGCTTGGAAATGGTAAGCCTTCTGATTTTTTTAAAGGAATGGTTGCCCTCCTCAAGTCATTCCCATTTTGTAGGGCCCAAAGGTTTGTTCCCCTCAAATTCAAGCCAAAAGTGTTCATTTGACAACATATAGATCAGGATTCCAGACAAACCTTCCACCACACAGCCACATCTGAGGTGTGTTAATGTTTTCCTTACCTCTTGACAAGGTAGTTTGACCATCTGTATGGGCTTGCAGTTTCTCCTTACTGCAGACGAAGATGTTTTAGATTTAATATACTTCTGTGAAAACAAAATCTCTCACTCTCTTTCCCCTCTTAATTTTCCTCTTCTGTCCAGCCTTATTCCTTGCGTTTCCTCTTTTCACACCCACCCACCTATATGACTGTAGGGTTTTCCTCTGTGTTTGAATTGACTGCCTTTTATTTGGGAAATGCAAGTTCTATTAAAATTCATGGGATTGCTGTCACCATTGATTTTAGTAGTAAAAATAATGGACAGTCATATTTTGTTTTATTATATGATATAACATTACATGCGAACATAAAGCAGTCACTTGCCCGGACTTGTATGTGATATGTGGATGTGATAAAATCATTGCTATGCCTCTACAGGAATCTGACACGCTGCACTTCAACCTTATTCCTAACATCTTTGGGGTGTGGACAATAGGGATGATGGAGAATTTTGCCACGGATCTCAGTGAGGCCGAATGCCAGTGCATTTGGCCCCCCGAAATCCGTGGCGGAACGAAGGGCCCCCTGCCCCACCACCCGCTTTGCGAATAGCGGCCGCGTCTGTGGCCACCATTTGCTTCACGATTTTTTCCGTGATAGGCTACGTAAATACTTACGTAGCTTATCACGGCTAATGCAGGGACACCATTTGCGTCCCTGTGGAGGCCGTGATAGGCTACATAAATATTTACGTAGCCTATCACGGCAAAAAAGGGAACACAAATGGCGGCCACCGTAGCCGCCACCATTTGCGTTCCTTTTTTTTCGCAGTGATAAGCAACGTAAATATTTACGTAGCCTATCACAGCAAAAAAGGGAATGCAATTGGTAGCCACTGCCATTTGCGTTCCCTTTTTTTCACAGTGATAGGCTACGTAAATATTTCACCTATCACGGCGAAAAAAAGGGACGCAAATGGCAGCCGCCATTTGCATCCCTGTGCAGCCCAGCAGCGGCTGGATGTCGCTGCGGGCGGCCCTGGCCGGCGGCTCTGCGGAGTTGCCGTGGAGCGGAGCCGGAGCCGGCGAGGATTTTGGGGGGAGGGACGGAGCGCCTCCCCCCCACCGTGGATGTCACGAAACGAAACAGGTAAGTCGTTTTGTACATCCCTCGTGGACAAAGTGGGCCGGGGCACAGTTGGACACAAAATGTGTCGTTGGGAGAAAAAAGTGCAGTTGGAAAACTAATAGATATGCAGTAGGAAAAACGGGGAAAATTAGACTTATGTTAAGCATATGTGCTTATTAAGAACTTAAACAACAGACAATTTCAGGGATGGCATGTAACACAAATGATATAAGGCTAGAATGTGTCCATACTTACAGTAAATTGCCCAAACCATATTTAAACAAGTTCTTCTTTTTGGCTGGATCTCCTCCTCGTCACCTTCATCTTCAGGCATCCTTGCTGATACCTTAAAGTACCCTGTTCTTGTGCCTTAGGCCTGACTTGCACCCTACATTCCTTCTTCTGCAACCAATTCAAACAAGCTGGTCTTGGGTCCCCGTCAGCCAATGGTGGAATATTATAATGGATGTACAGATATAAGTTTTCTGTTTCTACAGAGAATCAGGCCCTGCTTTTACTTCTGAGTGCAACACTTGCACTTACGAGCCTCTCAGTGTGGTGCTGTAGGGTTTGGCGGTGAGTATGCAAGTGAAGATAGTAGCAGTGCTCTTGTAATTTGGCAACCCTGCAAAGAATATGACTTTGACCCTCGAAGCCATGGTGCATATACTCTAGATACACCCTTCCCTAAGCTATACCTGTCCCTGCACAAAAAGCATAACAGATGGGCTGACAAACCCCATTATAATTGTGGTGACTAGGATTTGCTCTCTGTAATAAAATGGTTATTGTCCCTGTAAAATGTGTTGAAGGTTCTGTTTCTATTTACTCCTTTGGTATACTAGGGGTTAAGGACAAGCACAAGTGAAGGCCTGCATCTGACTCTGTACAGGGATGCTTTTAGAAAGGGATGGGCGGGGGGGTAGTTATCCTGCTTCCTTTTAACCCATATGTATGCCTCTCACCGTTTAGCCCTCAAACACCCAAACAAGAATATCATATGGTGTCAGGAGTTATCATGTTTCCTCTGTGAGTTAACAGCAGCCAGTACTGAAAGTCTGCAAGCCCTGTTGATTGCAGTGCAAAATGGGCCAGTTTACGTCACCCAGTCAGTGCTGGCTTCACATTTTTGAGGGTCTTTGGGCAAGACACCCTCACTGGGGCCCCTTCCTCATTGAGTCTCCCTTCTCACTGCTGTTGTCACCAGCTGCTATTTCTCCTCATCTTTTTTCTCATCATTGCTACCACTTGCTTGCTTGACAGGCAGAGAGCCAGTGAGCAAGTAGGCGGTGGCATCTAATGTTCCTCCTTCTCACCACCACTGATGTCTGGGCCAGAGTGAGAGGCAGGTGAATGAGAAGGTTGCAGTGATGAAGAGGAGCAACCTGAGGGGGCTCTTGCTGGGGTGTTTGCCCTCAGCAGGTGCCCAACCATACCCACCCATGACATCAGCTCTGATGCCACTAGCTTAGTTGTGCTTAACAGGCACTCTTGATGAAAGCTGGAGAAGGTGGGAGCAGAAGGTTCAGCTGTACTTGACAGTCGCCCAAACAACCACTCGGCCTGAAGATTTTAAAATGGCCCTTATGCTTTCATTGCACTGGAACTGAAATGGATAACATAACGGCATGCAAAAACCCTGCAGAAGCTTAAAAGCATTCAACGATAGTGTGGCCACTTGCACATCATCACAAGAGAGAACATGCATCTCTAAAAAAGAGGACATAGATTTGCATAATACTTATATTTTCTAATTTGTTTGCATAGATGCACATCTTGACATAATTACTATAATTTAAATAGGAATACAGTCTGTTGTCCAGGTGCCAGTTGTTGATCGTGATCACCAGCACTCCTGCTTCACCCTTATATTTTTGTTTTTATTCAAACTGGATTTGGACTGGACAGGCCATCAACCTGAGAATGCCTTCAAATAGAGAACTGTCCTCTTTAAAGTAGGACACATGGCCACCCTAGAATTTTTGTGAACCTAGGGGGGAGAAAACAATGTTTGAGAGGTACTAATGTTGGCGGCACAACTTTGATGAGGCAGTAGGAATCGATAGATAACTTTGTTACGGAACAAAGGCAGATTCGTAAACGAATTGTCGCAATAGAGTAGATAAGAACTGCTGATTCCAATGGATACTGATGGTACTCCTATGGATACTCCTATGGATACTCCTTGCTTACGCTACTGATACAGGGTGTAAGCAGGGAGCAAAGCAAAGCACTCTCTGTTCATTTGGCCCTCTTTTCTGTTTTTTTTAGTGTGGGGTGCCTGATGGGGCATTTGTGCAGTTGGGAGATCTGCTTTAAAAAACCCCCCAGATTCTCCTTTCTCTAGATATAATGCTGTTGTCCTTTCAACTCTCACATCAGGCTGAGGACTAGGCCTCTGCCCACACTCTTGTCCCCTCACACAGATGTTCCTAAGTATAATAAACACAGACAGAGTCATTCAAAAGTGTAGTGAAAGTGGTTTGAACACACACTTGTCTCATTTTGAAGCATTTGTCATCAGGACAGAGTGTGTGTTCAAAGCAGTTCTTCCAACACACTGAACATGGGCTTTTCTTCCCCCTGAATCTGCCCTTCAGAGTTCATGCTGTTCAGACTCCTCGGGCCCCTATCATTGGCCAATTGAAGTGTTAGGTGTGGATTCCAATCCACGAGAGTAGGTTTGGTTGCAAGCTGAGCTCAGTCCTTACTGTGGAGACAAATTGCTTAGTCAAACAGCCTGGGCAGATTTTAAGGGCCTATAGAGCAAGGTAAAACACCATTTGGGACCACGTCACTGAACTCACTGGTGGGAAAGCAAGGCTCAGCCTGAACATTGGAGGCTGCACTGGAAGTACTCTAAGGTGGCAGCTGCATTGGAAGTGCGCATGGGATGGCAGTGAATAAAAGGTTTAAGATGCTAGTGGATCTCTCGTCTAAGCCTACTAGGTCTAGTTCTTACTGAGATGGTGAACCAGTGTCTGAGCTATGCTGCTTTTGACCACAGAGGAGGGCTCACGTGAGGACTGAATGCTTCTCCATACCAAAAAACAGACAGACAAACACAAAACCCCTTCCAGGATTTATAAAATTAGCATGTCTGGGAGAGAATTCAGCTAGAACCCTTCTCCCATCTGGAGGGACGTTTTGGTATGGAGGAGTATTCAGTCATGTGTCCCCACCACTGGCAGTCTGAAATGGTACAGCCCAGACACAGGTTTACCACGTCGGTGAAGAACTAAACCTTGCTTGCTGGATCAGACCAAGGGTCAGTCTATTCCCTTTATCCCTAGCCAGCTGCTTCAGAAGCAGACCCCTCCTGCTCTTTGACCTCAGCAGGTGTCCACAGAGTTTGGCTTAGTTGAATAGCCAGCTATTAGCCAACAATCCCTCTCCCCCTCCTAAGTTCTGCTCTCATTTCACAACGGGATCTGCAAAAGGCAGAAGCAAAGAGAGTCTTCTGCACAAGCCCTGTGCAAAGTGAAATCAACTCCTCCCTTCACCTGAGCCCTCTGGAAAGTGCAGGAGGTTCACGAAAGGACTGGATCTTTTTTTTCACTTTGCATGATGTCTGGTGCTTTCTCCACATGGAGCTTTTATCCTGCGATTGAGATTGCTTCTTCACGGAAGTTTGCGGGCTCTTAACATGACTCCATGACCCTGCCATGATTCTATGCACTAAATGCCCGTTGTTCCGTTTTTAAATAGATTGCAGATAATGAGCTGTCAAATTACCCCATTGTGTTCCGCTTGAGTTCCCTCCATGAAAAGAGGAAAAGTGGCAAGAAGAGGAGCGAGATCATTGAAAGATAATGGAAGACTCAGATACAGGGAGAAGGAAGGGGAAGGGGAAGGGGGAAAGGAAGCAGGTGAAAAAGGGAGTCATTGTGATCCTGCATTTAAAACAGAAGCAGAAAGCCCCATTTTAAATGCAAGATTTTAGGCTGGTGTAGAGATGCCCTCTGTGAAGGGTTTAAGCAGCAGAATTCTGCCTCATTGCTTCCCCCCTCCACAATGGCTGGTGTGAAGTGAAAAAGAATCACCGATTTCTTTAAACACATCCCAAAATGGAACAGGCAGTTTGAAATGAGCACAGTTAATGAAGCTGGGGCACAAGACCAAAACCTAACAGCTCCTGCAAGAGATTTTTTGCATCATCCACCACTGGTTGTGCAGTAAACTTGTCAACAGCTGCAGCGTGGTTAGTGGTCATCTAAATCCTCCCATTGTTGAGACAGATGCTATTTGAACTTACCCAACAAAATACCTTTGTGTCCTGTGCTGCAGCTGCCTCTTACTTCAGCCCACTGCCTTTGGGTATGAAATTGCAATTCATGGTATATCAGGTGTCAGTTTGCTGGTGCTGGCTATGACCACTAACCTCATCTGCGCCAAGGCTCCAAACAGTCAAAATCTGCATGCCAGCCTTCCAGTAATAAAAAAGTTAGATTACGAGCTGCTAATCTCGCCTACATACCAAAGTTCATAAAGCATGTAAGAATACCCACTGTTCCGAGGCCCTCTAATAGCCTGAGCCTTTAATGTTATTTTTACATCTTTTTCAATTTAATCTTGTGTGCTCTCGTTGAGCTACATGAGTGGATTAGTATACAGCATGATCTAAGGCAATTTCCCACACAATAGATAGAGGGGTTGGGGGGATGGACAGACGGATGCAAGTTTAAAGCGCGAGAGGATTTGCATATTTAGTTCTGCTTTACAGCCTGTTTTAGAAGAGTGGGATTAATGCTCTGCTAAATTATGAGAATCTTCTGCACAAGTATGAATTTCAACTCAGTTTCTTTCTGCAGGGGCAGTTGTGCAACTTCCTTTGAATGAAAGCAGAAACTGAACTCAGGAAAGATGTGTACTAGTACAGCAGGAATAGGGACTTGTCATTAGGAGTGACTGAATTCCGCCCTGCCTCTGATGACCAGTTGGCTAAGAGAGCTCCCAGGCCTGTCTTGACTAATGAGATTACTCTGAAGGTTAAAGAGACTTTGGGCAGCGCAAGCTTGGAAAACTCTTTGAGGCTGCTCGTAGCTCCCAGCCTCATGCTGCCTAATGAGGCTTCCCATAAAACAGCATTGCTGTGAATCAGTCCTTGGCACAGGTCTCGGCCTCTTCACTCGTATTGACATTTCTTGCTCCAAGAGAGGTTTGGGCATTCAGGTTTAGAAGGGGAGACAAGGCTGCTGAGAAGAGGGGATTACCCACACACCATTTTCCCAGCCTTTTCGATCACTCTATTTTGTGCTCACTGGACTACTTTTGATGTTATCCTGCAAGACTAGGAACAAGGAGACAATACTTCACAGTAAGCTATCCACATAAAGCCAGTCTTGTGTAGGGGATAGAGGGTTGTATTCAGTGGGGTCCTTCCACCACCTGAACAGACACTGCTGATGGATTGAATTCCCCCTCCCTTCTGCATTCCCCACCTGCCCCCCAAATCTTCTCCAGAGAGTTAGGCAATCCTGTAGAGCAGATTTGGGGGTGTGCAAGGGGAGAGGAGGCGAAGGGAAACATGTGTAATGTTGGATTTAGCCCAGAATGCTTGTCTTGGATTAGGGAGAACCTCTGCTCAGCCATGAAGCTCCCTGGATGAACTGATTGGTCTGGTCCCTGTCCCACAGCCTAAACTATCTCACAAGGTTGTTGTGGAGATAAAATGAGATAACCCCCAGGTGTGGTGCTCTGAACTCTTTGGACTAACAGTGGATACAAATTCAGTAAGTTTTTCAAGGATGGACCTGAAAGAAGTTCTTGAATGCCTGTTTAGTCCTGCTCACAAATGTGTCTCTTGAACAGTTACATAGCTAACATGATGATATTTCTTTTTAAAATGAGCCAAAAGCAGCAGATACTTTGACCCTCTTCTACTATACACACTTACCTTAGTTACAGCTTCATTTTATCTGTTTTACTTGGAAGTAAGTTCCATTATATTCACTGGGACTTACTCCAAGTTAGATGTGGATAGGATAGCCGCCTGTTCATGCACTCAGATGTCCCACTGGGTTCAGTAGGGTTTACTCCCAGGCTGGAATACTGTATCCACTTACCTTGCAGTAAACCCTATTGCACTCACTGGGACTTACTTCTGAGCAAAGCCTGTATAGGGTTGCACTGGTAAACACTCTAAAATTCCATTCACTTCAGTGGGAGGGATTTAAACCTATGGTTAACTCTTCCATTAAAGTCTGTCTAACTTTTAAGCTTATCTCTTAAGTTTAAGTTTGGCCATATTGTGTCAAGAGTGCTTAGAACTGGGCTGTAAGCACTCCATTCCTCAACTTGCCCCCCACCCTGAGGAATTCCATCAGTCATACTGCAATTTTTCTGATTTCCTTCTAACGTTTTTGCTAATGCCAGGACCTCCAAATTTGCCTTGAATTTTAACTTTAGATGAGATTTAGCGGCAGCACTAGATTTCAGATGCTGCTTGGTGCAAGGCCCTGCCACAGCATTTGTTTTCAGTGCTAAGAGTTAACCCTTGAGAAATATGAAATGAAAATGGGAGAAAGTGCCTCTCAGCTGGTACAGAGTGCCTTTCCCTCACCACCGAGTAAGTGCGGCGTGCATGCACACATCAGGGAATAGTGGGGAAAGCTTCCAGGACAGTGAGTGGTGTTTCCAGGCAGTTTTGAGACATTTCATTTTTGTAGGAATTAAGTAATGAGTTGGTTTGGGTAACTCTTTCATACACAGTACTAGTCTAGGTTGGAAGGCTATGAGATCCTTCTCTCCATCCACTTAAATACAGCCAGGAAATAACACTATACATCCTGAACCCCAGAAGAGAGGCACTAATCAGCAATGTACACCATACCAACTGACAGCCATTGTTATATACACACACACACTCCCCCCCCCCCAAGGAAGAAAAACACTAAAGACCATAGCTAATAATAATGTGACATGACTTGTACATACTGGAGATCCTGTTCCACAGAAACAGGCAGCTGTTCCAATTTAGCATAAATGCAGGCTGTCCATGGTGTCAAGAACTGCCTACATGGCAGGAAAGACGTGGCTCCTTGTGGCTTAAGATTTGCTGTCTGGGCAGCGTATACCTTGCTGAGTGATTGATGATGGTACATAGGGGGGAGGTGTTCAGCTCCACTTGACGTCAAATAGAACCTTTGCATTGACTTCCATCGAAGTTGGATTGGGCCCTGAAGGAGCCATCTGTCCACTTCTTTGCTGCTTTAAGGAAACCAAGGAACTGTGCTTTCCTGCTCATTTTCTTGCAGTCTTCCTTTGGAGCATAACGTTGCCCATGTGTTGGAGACCTAAATGGGTAGTCATGTTTCCCTTTCCACAGGGAACCCTGAGAATTGTAGTTGTGTGATGAGAGGGCTGGGCATCTCCATTAGAGATAGTCAACTACAATTCCCAGGATTCTTGGTAGGAGTCCATGTCAGTTAAAACTGGAATAAACCTATATGTTTTAGGTAGTGTAAAGTATAGCCCAGGTTGTTGATAGAAGAGTGTGCTGTGCCTTGCAGTTTAGTATATGTGAGTGCGTGTATGTCTGAGGCATTAGCAACATATCGCTGCCATGCCCTGCTCCAGGATAAGCTCCAGGTTGGCCACAGCCAGTACCAGGATGCTGCACTAGATGGACCTTTGGTCTGACCCAGCTGCGGTGCTCTTCTTACGTTCTTATATACTAAACAAGTCCTGAGGCCTTAATACAAAAGCACTGTCTTTGTATTGTGAGAGACTTCATAGTTTAGAGAACTGGCAGAATCATGCTACAAAACTCGAGGGCAGGAAACCAACAACGCACACCTTGGCTTCACTCCGGATACATGTACAAGCCAAGAGCAGTGGCAGGGAGCATTTCCACATGTGTTGCAATGCAGATGGGAATAGGATCACCAACTGACCTGGAATAAAAGGGGCTGGCCACTCTTTTGATCTCTGGGCTAGCTGCCAGAATATTTTGTATCAAAGCTGGAATTTTGGCATGGTTGCCAGATTTTTATTGTTGTAAAACTCACCAGCATAATTTCTATGAAGTGCATGTGCCTTAACTGTGTAGCTGATACACGTGCACCCAGGCGCCGCCACCAGATCCCTAACACGATACTCAGACTTGCTGCATGCCACACTTCAGTTGTGCATACCTACCCTCTACAGCAGGGCAAGGAAACCTGGTGCCCTCCAGATGTTTTGGACTCCCATAAACCCCAGGCAGCATAGCCAATAATCAGGGATTATGGGAGTGGTAGTCCAATCATCTGGAGGGCACCAGGTTGCCTACCTTGGGCTTTGAGCAGGGAGATGCTGAGTAGCTCAGGACCAGACAAAGAAGGAGGATGTGATGTCAGAACGAGGTGATGCAGCTGCAGCGTCTGTGGGGATTGCTTTTGCTCCTGCTGCACTGTTAGGGGTGCACGAAAGTCACTTACCTGGTCTTGCAGCTTGCTTCGCAGTGGGGGGGAGGCGCTTCGCTGCTCCCCCCGAAGTTCAGGCCGGGGGGGGAGGCTTCCCTCCTCACCCGGCCGAAATTCAGGCCGGGGGGAGGCTTCCCGCCTCGCCCGGCCAAAATTCAGGCCGGGGAGAAGCGCCCTGTCTCCCCGGCCGCGAACTTCAAAAGAAAAAAAAAAACGCCCCTGTGATAGGCTACGTAACGATTAACGTAGCCTATCACGGCTAGATCTGCAAAGTCAGCCGTGATAGGCTACGATAATCGTCACGTAGCCTATCACGGGTGACTTTGAAAAAAAAAAAAAAGCGCGTACGCAAATGGCAGCCCCCATAGGGAGCCGCCATTCACGTTCCTTATTTGGTCCCTGTAGTCTACGTAAAGATTTACGTAGACTACGGCGAAAATAAGGGCAATGCTATTTGCGTTGTCCTTATTTTCGCCGTAGTCTACGTAAATCTTTACGTAGACTACAGGGACCAAATAAGGAACGCGAATGGCGGCTCCCTATGGGGGCCGCCATTAGCCGTACGCGTTTTTGTTTTTTTTAAGTCACCCGTGATAGGCTACGTAACGATTAACGTAGCCTATTACAGCTGACTTTGCAAATCTAGCCATGATAGGCTACGTTAATCGTTACGTAGCCTATCACAGGGGCATTTTGTTTTGTTTTATTTTGCTTGTAATGGCGGCGGCGGCGGCAGCCGGTCGAAAGACCGGCTGCCGCCCCTGACGAAGACCTGCTGAACCGCTGCCAGGACCTGCTGCCAGGAGGGACATTCGTGAAAGGTAAGTCCCATCCCGGGGGGGGGGGGACGGGGGGGCAGAGAATTTCTCCCCGAACAACCTTCGGAGGACCGAATGCGTTGGCGCTCGGCCCCCCGAAGTTTCGGGGAGAAATTCTCCCCCATCCCTATGCACTGTACAGCTCCTCTGTCCCATTCTCCAATGCAGACCCGGGGGGGGGGGGTGTGTCTCCATGAGCGACTCACTCCAAGCTGGCTGCATTTGGAGGTTGCTAGGGATACATGACATCATGGCCATCCAGCAGCCACCCCAGAGCTTATCGTGGAAAAACTGGGTTTCCTGAGACTGCTTCAAGTCCGATTCTTTTCCTTAAGTCAGGTTCTTCCCAGTGTAGTTGCTGTGTGCCTCAACCCCCACATTTTGCTAGGGTATGTTAGCCCTGCCCAGGCTAGCCCTTCACTGTGACCCCAATAAGGGGTGCTTCCCATCCCTGTCTTTCCCAGCACAAACCATTTAGTGTCTACTCAGAAGTAACTCCCATTGTGATCAATGAGGCTTGTCCCCTGAATGCGCACACCAGCATTTACAGAGATCCCCCTCAACGGAAATATCAGATTTTAAAGCACTACTTCCCTAAATGCTGTAAAGCGCTTTTTACCGAAGCTGCGATTCTCTGTTCTTTGGTTTATTGTCATTCGGAAGTAACTACTTCCACCTTTGATCACCGGATCCTGCACAGCATCAGGTTAGAAAAGGGGCTGGTTTCCCATCCCTTCATTTCTCCTCTGTCTTTCTCAGCACAAATATATGTGTGTCTACTCAGACGTAACTCCCATTGCGGTCAATGAGGCTTGTCCCCAGAATGTACACTCCTGAAATTACTAGATCCCCATGAATCAAAATAACACATTTAGGAGACTTAATGTCAAAGCTTAATGACATTTGACGCTTCGATTGATCACATCATCAGCTGATCAGGACAGAAAGAACATTGTGTTCTTTTAGTGATGATTCTTTAAAGGAGTAAATAATGCTGGGGGTCGGGAGAGAGAAGGAGATTGTTCCCAGCATTGTCAGTTTCAGGGGAAGGTGAACACTGTGTTCCTTTAGTGATTGTTGCTTAACAGAGTAAATAATGTTGGGGAGAGAGAGACAAAGAAGGAGAGTGATTTATGTAGTGACACAGGAGGAAAGCTCCTGGGATTTTATCAAAGGTGACGGGGGGGGGGGTGAAGCCTGGAGAGGGGGAGCCTGTCTTATTGGTTGAATAGCTCCTGCCTGTCAGATGATGTTTACTCCAAATCCAACACCCCACCTGGAAGTATGTTCTGTGAAGTGACTTTTACTGGTGGGATACACTTGCTCGTGGAGCCCTGCATGGAGCAAAGCCAGTTCCTTGAAAAATTCAGGTACGCCATGATTGGCTTTTCCTTCCATCTCCTTCCATTGTCATGGAGAACAGCCCTGCCCCAGCTCACCAGCCTTGCCAGGAGCAGCCACAGGAAAAAGCCATCACTGTTTGCTCTGCCACTGACCCACCAGAGTTTGCTGGGCTATGTTCCCTGGATCACCTTGGGACCCACCCTCTGGCCTCACTCAAGTACCTACATTTCTGAAAAGTTGGTAAGCCTTGGTGGAAATTCCTTGTTGCATTGTTTGGCACAGTGGGGCATAGGCTGTACCTTAGTGGCTGCACATCCCAAAAAAGATACGCATCTTCATCCAGCCTGAACCTGTCCTTCCCACTCCAGGAAGAAAATCCATGTGGGGAAGGTGGGAGGGTGCTTCTGAACAGAAATGCATTTTGCATAAAGTCCAGACTTTTCTCACTTTTCCTCCATTGCCTTTCTTTTCTTTTTTCATTCCATTTTTAAGTTTTCAATGTTTGTATTAATGTTCTAATCTGCACTCTACAGTTTGTTTCCTTCTTTGGAGTTAGTCTCTAAACAATGTGTCTCATCCCTTTTCTCATTTTCTCTCATTTCCTAAATACATTTTCATGTATTCTTCCTCCTCCACATAATTCTTTCTAGGGGCACCATTTAGGGGGAGTGGGATAAACTATCCCCCTGCCCCAAGTTTCAGTCCGCATCTGACAATTCACTGGGATTTTTTTTTCTTGCTTGCTCACTGTTATTAGGCATATTGTTAAACTATACATTACTGAGGGTTAAACTAAACATTCTCCTAATCATGAATATGGGGCTGTGCATGATTGTTCTCCCAACTCTCGTGGAAGTTGAGTTGCACCCCCCATTTGGATCAGGACTGTGGTGCTTTCACAGAGGAGCTCCCCCCCCCATTGTGTTCATCATGAAATTCCACCCAATGGAGGAATTTTCCTTCTTTTTTTAACACCCTGCTGCCATGAGAGGGGGGGGGGATGGAATTTCAGAATGAAAATAGGTTGGGGGGGAGTTTAAACCCTCCTCTCTGGAAGTGCCACAGTCTCAATCTGAATTGGGGCCATGCACACTTGCAGGAGAGCTGGTGCGGGGGTGGGGGTGGGGGGGTGGAGGCTGTCTGAACAGAAACAAATAGCTAATGTTATTATAAGGTATTAATAATAAAAAACCCTTACAACATATTGCTTTTTTCAAAAGACATTTGCAAGCTGCTTTGGGGGGTGGGGCATATAATCTTCGATGGTAACCTTGCCCCCCATCCTTAGCCAGAATTAGGTTGATGGATACCAGGGAGAGAGCCTTTTCAATAGTGGCCCCACAATTATGGCACTCCCTTCCTGGGGAGCTACATCTAGCCCCCTTTTTCCTGTCTTCAGGCTAGACAGTACTTTTTTTTGCGCTAGGCATTTTCTGAATAAATTCTATGGTGGTTTTGTATATTTTTATATTGCTACATTTTTCAAAATGGTAAAATGAATGTTCTTCATATTGTCGTGAATGTTGTAGATATTGTAAATGTTGTGAATGTTGTTTTGAATCTTGTACATTGCTTTGGATAAATGTTTTGTTTTGAAAAGTAGAATATATGTGACATGAATAAATAAACAAACAAACAAACAATCTTCCCCTTCCCCTCCGAAATCTCATTGCTTCCCCAATCCAAAATGGTGACCCTGACCCCTTCTTCCTTTGCTCAGTGCAGCTGAGATCGGACTTGCAAGCAGCTTCATGTAGTCATGTGCCCTTCATGGGGCACAGATGTAGCGATGCACTACAGGCAGCTGGACTCCTACTGTGATGTTTACTGCTCTCATTCCCCTGCCACTGGGGACTGGGTATAAAAGATGTCACGCTATAAGCTATGAAAGCAAACTTGGGACAATCTGTATTCTCTCGTGAACTGGAGTGCCTTTCGATCAACCACTGCTCTGGCAAAGCTACACATGCTCTCTCATCCTATTTCACAGGGAATATTTACTCATAATTCCCCTAATGTCTTACGGTCTCACATGACTCTAATGTACTCTGTTGTATTTCTTCCATTGGAATTTAACACTCCTTATCCCAGAGCTGTTTTGCAAGGAGTCATTGTATAGGCTCAAGATAGAGCTATCAGATCCCCCTGTTACGTCCTGTTCTAGGAAGAACCGCCAAAGAATATAAATTATATCTCTTATTTCAGAGTATACAATATTTTTATTAGTATAGTTATGTGATTAGTATAGTTTCTTGCTAGTATAATTTCCACAACATTTTGCACAATGCTTTTTAAAAAATATCTTGCTCATCTGCACAACCTGCTTGTGTGAGAGGTCACTGCAATGGCAAAGTGAGGCAGAGTAACTTGGCCAAGGCCTCAACTTTAGTCAGTTTCAGAGGTGGAATGTCAACCCAGGTCTATACCTAACTCTCTCTGTTGTGGGCCAAAGCTGCTAGGATTCGGGAAACTTATTCTTGGGCTTTACACTTGGAGTCTCCTCTTCAACCCCTAGATTTATTTGTACAAACCCTGTTTCAAAATGTTCTCTTCATCGTCGTCTCTTCTCCCACTTCTGTCTAGTATGAGATGCCCACAAGTTTGATCTTTTCCGATATTCAGTCTCTGCCTCTGATTAATTCAGAGCTGCTCCACATCTGTGATCCTTGCTTGTTTGCTCCACATGATTCCATGTATAGGTCATTGGCTGTAGAGAGAAACATCAGTGTGAACTGGGGAGGGGGGTACATGGTAGCGGGAAAGCGAGCAGACAGCCACATACACAGAAATGGCTCAGCTCGCACAAACATTTCTCCATGTTACCCGTGTATGTCTGCAATTTGTGCCAAAATTTGTATCTCTCATTTTGCATCACCGCCACCTCTCCCCTCCACCCCAGCTTTGGTCTGTCTTCTTTCTTCTGGCTCACGGTGGGTAGAAGACACCAATAAATATTTATCTGCATTATGCAGTGCCTGGGGTGTCATTTCAAGAGTTTTGGGGGCGGGATTAACAGCAGGATTCAAAGGCCTGTTCTTGGCTGAATTCAAGATTAAATTCCCAAAACAGAAAACACCCCTTGTATTTTAACTTGCACTTTTTGTAGTTACCTTTTTATGCCTCATTAAAACAACAACAAAGCCTTAGATCCTCCTGAGGAATAATTGCATGTTATCGGAAACACTGCTGGAGGGGGCAATTCCAATTCCACCATCCTTGTGCCTCCCTACGTCTTTTGATTTCGCACGCTAGTCTGTGCATGACGACACACACACCTTCTTGCTTCTCACAGAGCCCAGAAGAGCCAAGAGTTAGCTGGCAGGAAGCTGGGGTTGACCTGTGATGCCTCTCCTGCTCCTCTTCCCAGAGTAGAAGTTCTTCTGCGGACCAGGCTGGCTGCATTTCAGTGCCTGACTGGACCGCCCCCCCCCCCCCGATTCTATGTCATCATCTCTAAGAGGGTTTGCCAGCATAGATGCAAAGTAAGGCGTCTTTACTATTTAGCTGCTGCACTCACTTCAAGACCAGCTCTGAGTATCTAAGCCAAAGTTCAGATGAAGGGCATCACGGCTGCCAGAAAGTCATGCAGCTCACATGTTGGTTAGTATGTCACTTTGAACAGCCTTTATCTGATATTATTATGCCTAACCCGGTGCTGACAGCATGGAACAGATTGCAGAAGCCACGTGATGATTATTTAAGGCATCGCGGGGTAGTGTTACTAATATTAACCCATTCTTTCTGGAATAACTTTATGTGTAAATTACACCCTTGGAGGGAGAGCACAGTAAGGGAACACATGGTAATTACATCAAGGTTTATTTCCATGAAAACTAATTGCCAGTGATCATACATTTATAGACTGGCTCCTTTGGCCTGCCCTAGGCATTATAATTTGAAGCTGGGAATAGAAGTTTGCAGATTGAGATTGTGTTCTATGCTTTAAAAAGTTCTTTAAAAAAAAGAAGCAACCCCCCCCCCCCCCGCCGCAACCTGAAAATATTACTTGTAGCAGATACAGGACTTTTCCAAACCCTGCATGCCAATAAAATGTGGACTTTGGTTTGGCTGTTTTGATGGCTGATCTTTAAAGTTTATTGCAAAGTGCACCAAAGTCATATGCTGGAGAAATAGTCTTTCGGCACTGTACAGAAATGTCACAGTAAGAAGGTGATATAAACAACAGAGGTAATGATTTGTGCATAGTGTAAGGCCATGAGGTGAGCACACATATTGAACCCTTAATAAAGACTCTTGCAGCTACATGGGGCATTTCAAAACAATGCCAAATACAATGTTATTTGAAGTACAACAGTGGCAGAAAAGAAGAGTGTTGGGAGTGATGCAGGGATTAAGGCATTTTGCCTGTTACACCCGTTTGGAATTAGATTCCAGATGCAGAGAGACACTTGTAGCAAAGTGGCGATTCCCATGGAAGGACAGCTCTTGCATCACAGGGGGAGGCAAAATGCCAGGAGTTACCCAATTTCTACCCCAAAGAAGTTAGGGAAACATGGACTGGGGTAGCAGGCATCAGAATACAATGAAGTGTATCAGCATTTAGAGCTGTGCCAAAATGTCTGAGAAGACATTGTTCTGAGAACATGTCTGTTGCTGTTTTTCTTTTTCTCATTTCCCTTCGTGGAAGTTTGTCCAAATTTTCTCTGCCATTTTTTGTGTGGCAGCCACCATTTCCGCCCCCTGTTCACCCACACATGTAATGCCCCAGAAGAACGATGGGACAGGGGCATTCCGGAGAATGCAAAATGGTGCTAGGTTGCCAATACAGTTGTTCCTATTGCTGCCAAATGCAATGGTAGCAAAAACCACCATTGCACGTAGCAAGAAGAAGCTGTGCTAATGGTGAGCTCCACCCCTGAGAGAGTGTAGATTAATTTCTCCTCCCCGTGAAGAAATTCACTGAAATGGTCCAATCGCTCTGCCAACAAATTTTAAGAGGCCTTTTGCCCACAGCTCTAGGCAGTGCAAGATGAAATACTTTGGGGGTAGTGAGGGGAGAACCCTCTGCCTGCTATCATTGTGTGTGGGAGTGGGAGTGTGATATACCTGGGATGCCTCCTGAGGCCTTGGGAGGTTTTATCTGGCCAGTAAATGAAGGACAGGGTGATTCTCCTTTCAGCCACACTGCTCCCCCTCCCCTTTGTACTATGGAGTCTCCGCTTCATGATCAGTTTTGCAAATACATTATGAAGCACAAATGACAGTTTTCAGTTTTAATCTGTTGAGATTCTGGTCATAAGTCAGAGTTTGTTCACATTAAACTAGAGATGGGGGAGACATTTGCATTTCCCAAACCAGTATTTGAAATGAAATGCAGTTATCCTTCAGTATTTGCATTTCTCCAGATTTTGTGATGCAGTTTTCCAACCAGAACGTCATGTAAAAACATGTATATTAGGGAACAATGTGTACAAAAATGCATACATTAGTGAAAGTAACATACCAAAAATGCATTATATTACAAAAAAAATCACTTGCAAAAATGCACATATTAGGGTAGATTAGGCTCCTAATAGTGTTCAAACTACCGTACAATTGCGCTCATTTCACATGCCAGCAAGGTGATGCTCAAAATCCTACAAGCTAGGCTTCAACAGTATGCGAACCAAGAACTACCGGAAGTACAAGCTGGGTTTCAAAGAGGCAGAGGAACTAGAGATCAAATCGCCAACGTTCGCTGGATCATGGAGAAAGCAAGAGAATTCCAGAAAAACGTCTATTTCTGCTTCATTGACTACGCGAAAGCCTTTGATTGTGTGGATCACAACAAACTGTGGCAAATTCTGAAAGAGATGGGGGTACCAGACCACCTTACCTGTCTCCTGAGAAACTTGTACGATGGTCAAGATGCAACAGTGAGAACCGGACATGGAACAACCGATTGGTTCAACATTGGGAAAGGAGTACGACAAGGCTGCATATTGTCGCCCTGCTTATTTAACTTATATGCAGAGTACATCATGAGAAACGCCGGGTTGGATGAATCACAGGTCGGAATTAAGATTGCCGGGAGAATTATCAACAACCTCAGATACGCAGATGATACCACCCTAATGGCAGAAAGTGAAGAGGATCTAAAGAGCCTCATGCTGAGGGTGAAAGAGGAGAGTGCAAAAGCTGGTTTGAAACTCAACATTAACAAAACAAAGATCATGGCATCTGGCCCCATCACTTCCTGGCATATAGAAGGGGAAGAAATGGAAGCAGTGACAGATTTTATTTTCTTGGGCTTCAAGATCACCGCAGACGGTGACTGTAGCCATGAAATTAAAAGACGCTTGCTCCTTGGGAGGAAAGCTATGGCAAACCTAGACAGCATAGTAAGAAGCAGAGACATCACCTTGCCGACAAAGGTCCATCTAATCAAAGCTATGGTTTTTCCAGCAGTAATGTAAGGCTGTGAGAGCTGGACTGTAAGGAAGGCTGAGCACCGAAGAATTGATGCTTTCGAACTGTGGTGCTGGAGAAGAGTCTTACGAGTCCCCTGGACTGCAAGGAGGTCACATCAGTCCATCCTAAATTAAATCAACCCTGAGTGCTCATTGGAAGGACAGATACTGAAGCTAAAGCTCAAATATTTTGGCCACCTAATGCGAAGAGAAAACTCTCTGGAAAAGACCCTGATGCTGGGAAAGACTGAAGGCAAAAGGTGAAGGGGACAGCAGAGGATGAGATGGCTAGATAGCATCACTGATGCAATGAATATGGACTTGAGCACACTCCGGGAGGGAGTGCAGGACAGGAAGGCCTGGCGTACTATGGTCCATGGGGTCACGAAGAGTTGGACATGACTGAACAACTGAACAACAAGGCTCCTAATACATGTATTAGGAGAAGAAATGCATATGAATTTTCGCGCAGACCTTTAAAAACAAAAACTGATGCAGAAACAAGATGAAGAGTGGAAAAAGGAGAAAAGGAAAGAAATTGAAATAGATAGATGCATCCATTTTGGCATTAAAGACATGCCCTGGTATATTGAGTAACCATGTCATTCCCATTGCCCCTGACTGTTGGCCATGCTGACTTTGGCTGATTGGAGTTGTAAATAAATGAATGAATAACTAATAATTGCCCAGCAACATCTGAAGGGCCACAGGTTTCGAGCCAGATGATATTAGGGATCGGAGATCAGTGAGGTGGGATTGCTGCTCACATCAGAGGTAACAGCAGGGATTCCCCTTAGTGTGCCATTTGCCCTCTGAATTGGGAAAGGGAGTAGCACACAGGGGAATCCCCACTGTTCTCTCCAATCACTGATCAGAGATAACAGTGAGGATTCAGCTTCATGGGCTGCTCTCCATCCCAGTTCATCCCAGTGCCAGCTGAGTCCATTCACTTGCCACCCAATAAGGACAGCCTGCTCCAGGTGAAGGAGGTGCCCTGCTCAGCCAGTCTCCAGGTGCCAGGCAAGTCCCTTTCTCTATGCAGCTCATTAATCCCCCGGGGCAGGGGAGCAATTCAGCCTCCAAACCAAAATAGCATCTCTACCCCTGGCTTATGCTATAATAAATCTGTCCATCTTTAAGGTGCTGTAAGACTCTTGGTTGGTTTTGCCTCTCTTAAGCAACTCACTTGCTGGTGCTTATGTCTGGGACTTCCTTCCCAAACCCCTTCTGAGTGCCATGTCTTTCTTCAACTTCCGTTTCAAACCCCAGCTTTTCCATAAAGCCTTTGGCGTAACTCCTTCATCTTCACATTCCCAACTGAAGTGAAACTTCGTAGTATAACCAGATGCATGTTTACTCACAGGTAGGTCCCAACTGTATTCAATAGGGCTTACTCCCTAATAAGTGCTTTTAAGCTTGTAGCCTAAGTATGTATGATTGCCTTTGCTCCCATTCAGCCCATCCTATGCTTGCTTTAGGCCCTATCCTTCCTTCTCATTGCTGTTTGTTAGCATTGACAATACCTCCAGTACCCTCCTTCATTGTATAAATTTATATTGCAAGCTCTTCGGGGCAGGGACTTTTTATGTTTTTGTTACCCTGTAAAGTGTCGTGTACTCTGATGGCCTTATATAAATGTATACTAATTACCTGCATGAACATCCTCAGAGATAATAGATTGACCTGTTGCACAAGGCTTCTGAAAGATGGGGGCCATTTATAGTCCTTGAAAGGAGAGTGTTGCCACCTGCCAGAGCACACAGTGAGTGCGCAGTACACACTTTAGAGGTTGTCTATGTGGGGAGGCATTTCCAGCCTGAAGGGCTGACTGTGCAGTTTCTGCAGCATTTCTACCTCCTGCAGGCCAGAATGGAAGAAATTAATTGGATTCCTACTAGCATGGAGAGGAGTAGCTCTTCAAAGGAAAGAGCCAGTTTAAGCCTTTTTGTATTGAGATTATTTTTATTCCTGCTATGATATTGTAGTCCAAACTCTCATCCTCCCATGCAAGAGAAGTTAAAAATCCTTTCCTATCCATCCAAATTGCTGCTTATCCAAATGGTCTTGACCACACACAGTGTAAGCATTAATCTATGTAAATGGTAAAGGAGTGGCTATTGCAGAGCCATTGTGTGTGTGTGTGTGTGTGTGTGTGTGCGCGCGCGCGAGCATATATATATATATATATATATATATATATGCAAACATGTGCATGGCGCCATTAATAGCAACTGGCACATACATGTTTAAATGGCTGTCTTTCCTGCATTGCACATGGAAGCCTTGAGTGTCATTTTTTTTAGTAGAAAGGTGGGGTATAAATCAAATAAAGAAAGGAAGGAAGGAAGGAAGGAAGGAAGGAGTGATCAGGAAATATTAGGGGCCCTGCTTTCATGCTTTTTGCCAGGAAACCAAGCCCTTTAAATGCACATGTGGCATTCATAAGTGACAGCACTGCAGGCCATATCAACTCTGGTATTTTATAAAATTCAAAAGGCATGGCTCAACACTTGCTCTGTAGTAGAAAAAAGACAGGTTCCTGATATAGCATCTTACAATACACACACTTTAAGGTGCTGCACCATTCTTTGGGTGCATAAGATAATTGAATGCTGAAGTAAAAATTTGTTAGAAAATTTGATTCCATTCATTTAGGTCTTAATCAAACCATGGGTTTCTGTTCCACTACAAGTGTTAAATTAGCACTTCAAAGCTCGGAAGACTGTATTATGAATTGCTGCTCTTGTGAATGGACACTATTTTTTGTCTTGTATGAAATGTTACAAAACTACTGAGGCTCTTGTAACTTCAAGACTGGGCTACTGCAATGTGCTCTATGTGAGGCTGCCTTTAAGGCTTCTCTGAAAACTGGAACTAGTGCAGATTAGAATGCAGCAGCTCGGCTATTGTCAAGAGCTGCCCCTTTTCAGCATGTATTGCCTTTACTGAGGGAACTGCACTGGTTGCCTATTCACTACTGGGCCAGGTTTAAGGTTCGAGTACTAGTGTACAAAGCCCTAAACACCTTGGAACCAAGATACCTGAGAGAGCACATTCTCCCTTACCAACCTGCCTGGTCACTGATGTCATTGGAGGGCTTGCTCCTGGTGGTTCCACATGTACCTATGGCCCGATTGGAGTCCACCAGGAGAAGAGCCTTCTGTGTGGTGGCCCCCTTCCTATGGAACTCCCTGCCCCTGGAGGTGAGGCAGGCACCAACATTGCATTGCTTCCGGTGCTTCCTGAAAACAGCACTGTTCCAGGAGGCATTCCGTAACTGACCAGCCATGACTTTTATTGGCATTCTGGTCTTTTTAAGCATAATTTTAATATGGTGTTTTAATCTTTTTATTCTTTTACTATTTTACGTTTGTTCACTTCTCCAAAATCTGTTTTAGGTATGGAGCGGTATACAGATGTTGTAAATAAATAAAATAAATAATTATTATTTCACAGCCTTTTAAAAACACTATTTATGTCTTTTTTTCTGTGTACCCATGTATGATTGTATGTATGAGAGAGAGAACAGAAAGAGAGGCCTGCTAACTGAGGATAACACTTCATGCACCTGATGTAGTAGCTTCTAAAGCATATGCGGTACTAATTTGGTCAGTCTTTTAGGTTCTACAAGACCCTCTGTTGTTTTTACTGCAACAGATTAGGCTCTCCATCTTGAATTTGACTGTAGATTCATTACCCATTGGTAAGTGTATGCTTTTAAAAAGCTTTCTCTGCTATATTCCCAAGCAGGAATCCTCCCCCCCGCCACTTCATGCTTACAATTGGCGAAGTGGAGACTCTATTCTAATATCTGTTTATGATCATCAGCATATAACCAGCAATGTGTATTAAGAACTGCAGATTGATTAACTTGTAAAGCAATGATATAAGGGTGTGCCTGTGCTGGTGTCAGTAAGCACTAAGCAGCATCATTTTGGCACAAGCGGTGTACAGATTTCCTACCATAATCATACATAAACCAGCCTTCCTCGACTTGGTGGCCTGCAGATGTGTTGGACTGCAACTTCCAGCATCCCCCAGCCAGCATTCCCAACACATAGGGAGGGCACCAGGTTGGGGAAGACTGATATAAACCATCTTACGGATAATAAGCTTGGGACATGTTTCTGCAAGAACAGATTGGAATCACTGTTGTGCATCGCATGATAATAGTATCCGCATTTTTCTATCATAGCTTATTCCATCTCTCGGGATGTGTTTTCCTCTTTCCCTGTTCCTCTTTTCATCTTCTCTATTGGAAAAGAGAGCAGTCAGGCCAAACGTCCATTGTGCGCCTTATGTGTAAGCACTCCTTGCCCCGTTCTTCTCTAGAGTATGCAGGGATGTGGAGCTTGGCATGCTAGTCCCAAGTTTCTGTTCTCTTGGTTGATGTGCTTCCTTTTTCCTTCTTGGCTCATACAACAGTTCTTGCCCTACGGCAAGGTGACTGTTGGATTTTTGTTTTACTTCCATCAGGACGTCCTGCCAAATTAAGAGTATTTGTGTAGTTCTCCTGGGGGGGAGGTGCCTGAGCTAAGGTGTTTGCCTAGAAGTGCTTGGCCATGATGGAATTTGTGGATCTGTATTTGTATTCAGGGTTGCTGTATTTATTTATTTTTTTGCCTCCCTCCCTCCCTCCCTCCCTCCCTCCCTCCCTCCCTCCCTCCCTCCGTCTCTGACAGAAGAAATTGTTCCCGCTTATCAGGTAGTATTGAGTAATGTTCCGGTGGTGCAAATGGGGGTCTCTTTTCCACAGCTCCATTGACATGTTTTCCACATACCCCGCACCCCCCAAATTTATGCACATGTATTTTGTGGCACAAACTGCTTCTTAGTATGAAATCTGCTGTTACTGTATTTTCGGAGTATCACTGGTAAATTTGTCATTCTGCGTACAAAGCAGATGCATCCATTCAATAGCTTTCTTTTGATGGGCCCTTTAAGAGTGGTTGTCGTCTCCATATGTTATCAGTGGGTGTTGAATTCCATAGCCCTGTAGCAGGTGTAGTACAGTGATCCCAAGTTTCCCTTTTTAAACTGTTGACTTAAGAGTACATGTCCTGCAGTGACTCTTGAGCAGCCAATTTACTGTTTTTAAAGATTTATGCTTATATTGCTATTTTCTGCCTTTGGTACAAGAATTCATTGAGCACAAGACAGAATAGAAAACAGCACTGGATTAGTAACAGAAACCAACCTGCAGTTAAAAGTTTTATTATTTTCATTTTTGTTGAGATTAAAATATTGAGTGGTGAGACACTCCAAGGGCATCGCTACAGGGTTTGCTCTTCTTTGGAGCACCGGAGACTTACAATGCCTTTGTATTATTTGCTTTATTTGCAAACAGACTTCTGCAAGAAGCAGCAAATCTGCCAGTGCTGCATATGATTCCCAGAGGGAACCCCTGACACACACACGCACATGCACATGCATACGCACATGCACACACCCAGTGCTTCAGATTCAACCAAGCCACAGTACTCTGCCTCTTTCTGCCTCTCAACTCAACCTGTAAACTGGCTACAGTACAAATAGCGATGGGCGAACTCACCCTGAGTGAATTCATTTTTTACATGGAAAGTAATAAATTCATCCACATGAGCTCAGACAAGGGTTCTCCTTTGATATGAGTTCTTGTTCCGTGTATATGAATTTTTGTGAATGCACAGTATCGAGGTGCATCTTGGGAGCGGTAGTTTAGAAGTGGGTGCCGCAGCATGACATCATGCCTCACCATGATCAGATCATCAGAATCCCTTTCTGATGGGTGGCTTTCGCATGGCCTACTTGCGCAATAATGTTGTGGGATGTCACCTCACTGTTGCCAATTGCTGGTACAAAGATGGGCCTGCAGGGTCCTCCTCATGGAGTCAGAGCAGCGGCAGCAGCAACAAGGAAAGCAGCTAAGGAGGTTGCTTCAAGTAAGTTTTTTTTGGGGGGGTCTAAGTGGAGGGATGACAGAAAATGTGGTGGTGGTGGTGGTGAATCTGTGTACTACTTTATTCTGCATGTGTAATACATCAATCCAGGCTCATTGTAAAGGTGAGCATTACAAACAGAAGAGTTTCAACAAGCCAACTAATTACATTCTTGGGCATCACAAGCTACAAATGGGTTCTGTGCCCCCTCCCACTAGCTGGAATGTGTCACCTTCCCAAACTGTATTGGGTATTGCATTGCAAAGGCTGGGATCATCAAGGAACATTAAGGTTTTCTGGATTCCATAGAGTCTTTGAGGAGTTTACAATTGACACTGCTGGTACTCCATCAAAGCTCTCATCACATTATGGAAATCTGAAATGATCCGAGCTGTCGCAAGAACCTTCTCCCACTGAGTGGAACCCATTCATCTCCTTCATATTCCCAGGCATTGGAGGCTGTGAAGTAGCAGGGATGATCAACAGAACACATGTGGAAGAAAGCTCAATCCGCCTATGACTAAACACAAGTTAGAGCTCATCTCTGAGCCTCTTCATGGCAGTGATGCGTCCACTTAGTGCTGTCCAGCAAAGCTGTTTTGAGTAGTTAGGGGAGCCTCGTGTGGCGCAGAGTGGTAGGCGGCAGTAATGCAACCGAAACTCTCCCCACGATCTGAGTTCGATCCCAGCGGAAGCTGGTTTTCAGGTAGCCAGCTCAGGTGGACTCAACCCTCCATCCTCCCGAGGTCGGTAAATTGAGTACCCAGCTTGCTGGTGGTAAGGTAATTAGGACTGGAGAAGGCAATGGCAAACCACTCCACTATACAGTCTGCCAGGAAAACGCTGAGGAAAATCGGCGTCCCTCTACGGGTCAGTATTTGCACAAGAGGAACGTTTCCTCCCTTTCCTTAGTCAGATCACCAGGATGAGCTTGGAGAAAACTCATAGGCCTGCCCTGCTGTGAACTGTTATCAAAGCATGGGTAAAATCATGCATATCCATTGTGATTTGGACTGCACAGTTCAGCCACACAATGTGGCTAGAGAACTGTCTAGTTCTTTCCAAATGGATGAACTTCAGATGTGGTGGCCTGAGAATTTTAGACATAGTGTCTGGAGGGGTTTGGTCTACCCCCTGTTTGCTTACCCCTTGCCCCCCTTGTGCAATCCAAATTTTGTACCAGTTCCAGGACTGCAGCCAATTCGATCCAGATGCTGTCATGGTCCCAGATCCCAGACCTTTGGAGGAAGAGTACTCAAATGGCAGCAGCTCCAAGGAAGCGTCAGATTCAGTCCCTGCTTCTTCTGAGTAGTGCTACCACCCTAGAGTCTACATCCCATCCACTGACCCCTGGGGAAGTACCACTGCCATCAGACTCCAAGGAGTGGACTCCTCCATGGAGCAGGAAGGCCCCAAGGAATATTCCCCACCTAAGTCACCTCAACTCCAAACCGCTTTCCCTAGAAGAAGCCAACGACTGCATAAATAGGCTCTGGACCTTTGCGATGGTCAGATGCAGCGCTGGGAGGGGTGTGTGGAGCTTTCAGAGTGACTCACTTGGCCAGCCCATAAAACCTGGCAGTTGCTCCTGGCAAGTGCTGGAGTAACTTGTCTCTTTGCCTTAAGTTACAGGATTGCTAGCTGTGGTGGTCTAATCTAGGTGCTGGTCTCTGGATCAGTACCTTCAGCCCTGTCCTGTATCCTCACTGTACCCCTGCTCAGGTCAGCACCACCTCCCACACTTGCCTCTTGCCATCTCACCTGAGATGTCGCCTGCACCTGGTGGTGGAATTTGTGATGGAGCAAGCCAGATATTCACTATCATCCAAAAATGACTGGAACTGCCTGGCTAACACTCACTTGAGCAGTTTATAGTCGAGGGCATAATTTCCTGTTTTGCACAACCTCACAGAGCTGTTGTGGGTATACAATTGGAGGGTGGGGGAGCATCAAGTATCTTGCCTTGAGCTCCTTAGGCAGGTCAATGCAATAACTAACTTAATAACTAGCTAACTAAATAAGTATTGTTGTGAAATTAAGCAAATGTGTGTGATTTCTCTTCACATCCACTTTAATAGACCCAGCACAATCTCAATCAATATGACAATGCTCAGAGCTGGAATGTAGGTTGTGTAATTGCTGGAATATAAATGGCAACAGTGTCGTGAACTCCCTTTTATGATGGTGGAAGGACAAAGAATTTCTGTGGGCAGCCGTGCGACCAAGTCAATGCATGAATGAGAAACTAACATCCCCCCCCCCCATTGCTTTGTGCTGCAGCACAGA
Organism: Heloderma suspectum; assembly: GCF_057233095.1. Classification (NCBI taxonomy): domain Eukaryota; kingdom Metazoa; phylum Chordata; class Lepidosauria; order Squamata; family Helodermatidae; genus Heloderma; species Heloderma suspectum. The sequence continues at coordinate 112,818,100 of NC_139462.1, forward strand.
AACTGGGATATCCAGGAGGAGGTACATTCTTCCAGGGCCTTGTGACTGAAGCCCCGTCTGGAGGAAGGAACAGCATAAAGAGCCATTATTTAGCATTGGCTTGAAATTAGCAATCTGTATGAATGTCAGAACAAAACATTTCCTCGCTGGCAAAATGCCTGTCATTACGTGGGGAGGGTGTGTGTAGAGGGAGAGTTTTTATATAATACAAACCTTGGGGGAGTTGGGGGGTGGCGCAGTGCATCCCTTTGTACTCTGTTCACAGAGACACATTGCACACATACTCTATGAAATCCTTGCCAGCAAAACTTGGGCCATCTAGTGTCAGTGGTGGAAGTCAGATTTTGCCCTTGCCCCCACATTGTCCCCAATTGGAGCATTTTACTCTCTTCCATAGGAATGAAAGGAAGCAAAGGAAAGGGATGAGACTTCTCCTCTCTGCAGAGCTCCATCCTGGGTTTTTCTTCTTGAATGTGATGGACTAGAAGTGATGGAATGCAGGAAAAGAAGATACATAGATAATGACCCTGAAAATATAGGGAATTACTTGATTTTTCTTCTTTGAGAAGCAGAAAAGGCTGTGTTGGACCTTCAGCTTTAAATGTAGAAAGGCAAAACATTCAGGGCATGCAAAGACTGATCGCTGACAGTTACAGCCAAGGACAAGTTTAATGCAGGTTTATTTCACAAGCGGATCTTCCCGTTCTTGCCAGTGTGGGTGACATTCTCCTCAAATCTGGTTGGAGTCCAGCCCGGGTTGCTGCATGAAATGAGCTTGATGATATCAGGTCAATCCCTTGTGAGTTATAATCTTCATCACAAAGCAGCTTGTCAGTGATTCACCATGGTCTGGTATTCTGTTCAGCCTGTGCCCAGCGGAGGCCCGAACCTAGCTAGCCTGAAAACAGAAGTGTGTTTGCTTCCCTGGTCCTAACCTAAATGCCTCTCAACTAGACCGGGGTTAAGGTCATGGGCAAATGAGTGAGTGAGTTACTACACCTTCCCTTTACATGAGGAGGAAGGCAATGCCACAAAGTTATATTTCTGTTTTAATCCTATGAGTGATTGCTTTTGTTTCTGAGTAATGCTGAGCTACCCCCTTCACGATGTAAGTGCGTCTTGGCGAACAACCAAGCACATTAAACTTCCGTAGGAGTTAGGTGGGGGGTGGCCTGTCCCCTACCTCTCGGAAGGATGTTCATATGGAGTATTCCTTCTGGAATTCATTATGATGAAAGCAAAGTTTGAGCTCATCCTCTCTTTTTTGACCTGTTTCTTTCTCAGATGCACTCCTTGACTCCATACTAGGACACGAATGAGTGCGATCACTCATGCAAAAGCAGGAGTGATAAACTAAGTGATTTGGCCACAGTGCATTTGGGAGCCTAGGGGGATTCACATAACACCCCCCATGCATTCATAAATGTAAGAGGCAGGAGGGGGCACCCCTGCTGGCTGCTCCCCTTGCCCTCAGCCTCACTGTGAGCCGCATAACAGATTTATACAGGTAGGGCTCCTCAACACAAGGGGGAACCCTGGGACAATCAGCATTCCCTTTTGCAGGGGGGAGCCCAATGTGTGTATGATGACTCCTTCCCATTGAATGTGTGGTCTGCAAGGGGTGTGGCCAATGCATGCGTCAGCATGTAGGGGGTGTGGCAAGAGGATGTGACTGCCCCCAGCTCAAGCATTCATGAAGCGTGTGGTTCTGTGAAACTCCCTCCTATGAATGACACTCCACATATGATGAGACACGTGTGGTCATGGTAACAACTTGCCATTCTGATAGCTGCTCCAGCTCCAGTGAAGAGCCCTTTCCAACCCTCGCTCAGTATTGACTGCCCTCACTCAAAGGGGTTTGGAACTTGCTCAGGCTCTGGCCTGGGTGTTCCACTCATGCACCACTCCTTTGCCAGCATGTCCATTTGTTGTCCGTTATTGGCACAAGAACTTGTGAGGTTCTTCTTGGCCCATGTAGTGTGGGAGGTGGGTCTTTAGTACAACTTTATATTGGGCCCCAAATAACCTATTGTTGGTCCTGAGTGTGAAGGAGATATTGTTGAGCCACAGTTTGCCTGACCAGGGAGGTGGCGTTCAGTCTGTTATGTACGGGGTAAGGATGGAGGAGAAATTCATTTGGTCTGTGTTTTAAAGTGGACCAACCTAATTTGCACTTCCTGACTAATATGGGGATCAAAGCATAGTTATCCTTTGGACTGTGCAGTTCCCCAAATGTTGCAATGCAGTTCTTGGCTAAAAAATTGCATACAGGAATGTGCATATTGGGGAAATGTGCCTACAAAATTGTGTATGTTGGGGAAATGTGCCTACAAAATTGTGTATATTGGGGAAAGTTGCATACAAAAATGTGTACATTTGTGAAAATTATGGACAAAATGTGTATGTTAGGGGAAATTGCATATGAACATAAATGTGAATTTTTGTGCTTTAAAAAAAATTGCAGGCTAATAAAGAAATTGGGCTGAACCGACTTATGATTGTATACAACTGAAAATGACATGGGCAGGAAGTAGACTGATTTGTCCATCCCTATTACAGGTTTGCCTTTCCCCTTAAGAATCAGGTTTGCAGTCTTGGGGTACTATTAGACCCGGCCTGGTTTTTGGACATCCAGGTGGCTTCGGGGGCACAAAATGCCTTCCACCAGCACAGGCTGCTTTGCCAAGTGCAACTCCTGGCCAGAGATAGCTTGGCCACAGTTATCCATGCTCTAGTAACATCCCATTTAGACGACTGTAATGCGTTGAATATGAGGCTGCCTTTGAAAACGGTTTGCTAACTTCTCTCGGTGTGAAACACTGCAGCTGGAATACTGACTGGGACTGGGTGGCTGGAACATTTCTTGCCACTTTTAAAGCAGCTGCATTTGATCCTAATTAGTTCCTGCGCACAGTGCAAGGTGCTGCCTTTCCCCCTTAAAACCCCGGAATGCCTGGGGAGAAGTGAACCTCAAGGACCACTTACTCCCATATCTGAACCTGTCCGGTTGGTAAGACCCTCTTTTGAGGCCCTTCTTCACAGGACTAACCCTATCATTAGGCAGCATAAAGCAACCCCCTCAGGCAGCAGACACTGGGGGCAGCAGCAGCCCCCCGGCAATTCTTCCTGGGCGCTCCAACCATTCCCCTCTGTTGGAAAACAGAGGTGTGCATGCCTCACAGCCTGTCCCTCACCCCATAAACTGGCCTGCTTCCCTCAGGTATGGTGGAAGACACTGTCCTGTCACCAGAGCTGAAGTAAAATTCACCGCCAGTCCAATCTGCTTTGATAGGTGGCATGTGGGGAGTGGGGGGAGGCACCATCTTGTCCTTCACCTCAGGTAGCAAAATGTCTTGGGCTGGCCCTGTGCTTCAGGTCCCTTTTCCTGCAGAGGTGAGGCAAGTGGTGATCTGAGTTAGGGCCTGTGCAATGGTGATGCCTTGTCAACAGCATGCTTTTCCTAGGGAGGCTTACCTGGCACTGTATTTTATGTCCTTTCACCATCAGGTGAAGGTACTTTTATTCATGCCTTTTAGATTTTAATAGGTCTTTTAAATTCCAGTACAGCTGTGGCTTTGTATTGTTTTAATGTCCATTCCACTGTTTAAAATGTTCTGGTAACCCCTTTCAGGGTTGATGAGAGAGTTGCAATTTGTACAAATAAAGTAAAAGTTAAATGTCCATTAAGACAACAACAGTTTTCCATTTTGTATGTTTTACTGCTGAACCTGAAGTGATGGTGTAGCATAAGGGAAACCATTTTGTCTCTAGTGGTTTTATTGTGCTGCCTCAGTACCTCCAGGATAACCTTTCCTTTCTTTTCTGCTTTTTTTTAACTGCTCCTGTATGGGTGCGAAGAGGCTGGGAAATAGCTTCATCAGCACCACTAAGAAAAAGGGGAAAACTTGTCAATTGCTGGACATGTAATCTACTAGAATCCCAGGCAATTTACTATTACCAGTTCATTTTAATGCTCCCCCTTCCCCCAATATTGTGTGAAAACATATGTATTTTTTATTATTACTGGTTGTAGTATATTCAGAGATGCTCCATTTATTTATAGGATTAGTGAGCTACAGGTAACTGTGAAATAAGCTGTCCCTCTGGCAAATTCAGCTCTCTGTCGGAAGATTTCCCCCTTTTAAAGGGTGAGATGCAGTTCATCTTGCCTGGTACATGACATTCCTCGCTTTCATACTTAATAACCCCTTTTGTGTCAAATCACTCTAATTACCCAGCCTGTGACAGCTTGGCAAATTTAGATATTAAATTGCGTTGATCTCTTGATATTACGAGCCTCCAAAATACTTTTCACCGTGGAGTTAATAGTGAACTTTTGGAGGTCAGAAGCCCACACGTTATACAACAAAACACCTTGTCCACCCAGGAACTATTCCAAAGACTGCATCTGTGATATATCTCAATGAACAGAACTATTGTATTCTGTAAGATTGTTATCAGCGGGGTCCTCTGATTCCTACCATGCACATTTGCTCTGAGTCACAAAATTAATTAATGGAGAACATTTATTTTAAAATCGAGCAGTGAAGCTGATTTAGTATTCCCCCCTTCATTTATAAATGTTTCCACCCCTATGGCTAAGGGTTACATTAACAGTTATTTTTCTTTTCTCCACAATCTTTGTACAATATGTTATTATAAGATGAGATATCAAGAATTACACTCTGGCAAGGAGCCAAACACATTCTATCAAACACAGTTGGTTAAGTTTTATAGTTGTCTTTTGGGGGATAGTTGCATCCAGAGAGGATACCAAGATAGCTGGGTAGCCCCAGCAGGTACAACTTCTCCGGGCAGGGGGATGCACCAATGGAGAAAGCATCAACCTGTTGCTGTTAAAGGCAAAGGCACCCTAATGCTGAATTACCATGAATGCTGTTGGAACACTCTTGTGTGCATCTCGTCCTGCTCGTCCTGTTCTCACTCTCCTCTGCTCTCAGGGAGAAAGAGAAATCCCCTCTTCCCAGAGGTATTCTTGGATGGGGTGGGGAGTTGGAATTAACTAGGATGTCATTTTCATAAGTAGTGCTGCCTTCCCATGCCACGTTGTCAGGGCCAGCCTGGCTGCTTTACAAAGGGCCCACATAGGGTTTTGTGCTGCAGCGTCAGCACAGTCTACACACAAATAAATGAGGCTTTTATGTACTTATTTAAAATATTTGACCCTTTTTTTGAATAAAGTATCCAAAACAGTTTACAAAGAAACTCATCTGACTGGGTTTTTTAAAGGCAACATCAGCAAAAGAAGCAGTCTAAAGTCAGAATACAATTGCTGCCCAAGCCCATAAAAGTAGCAGACACCAATCGCCCACGAGAAGCCTTGGGGAATCCAGCAAAGAGCACACACTATTCTATGTGTGCAGCTGAGCTTCTCTCCCACCCCTTTTCCTGTTCTAGCTCATCATGTCCATGAAAAGAAGTCTGAAAGTTGTGAAATGGCTAGAATGGCTTGTGAACCAGCATGGAGGGCTTCTCCTTGGGGCAAAAGTCTGTGTCCCCCATGCACAAATGGAAGTTCTTTCCACTTGCACATGGGGCCCTTTGAATCCAAGCACATGTATCCACCTTTAATTGCATTAGGGATGAACAATGATCACACAAGTGGCTCCTATCCAGCTGTGGAATCTAGGTTCTTTTCAAGATGCCTTAAATCAGCTCCCCCCAACTTGGTGCCTTCCAGATGTGTTAGACTACAACTCCCAGTTGTTGTCCAACACATCTGGACAACAGCCTCAGGTTGGGGGAGGCTGGTTTTCACTCCCCCAGGTAGGTATTGTATAAGACTTGTCCTTCAACTTTGGTCCTCGGTTCTAGTGCTAAATATTCTTCAACTGTTTATCATCTATTTGACAGATATTTCCTATGTGACATCAGTTTATTGGATAGTATTTGGTAATCAAACATCCATATCTGAAGTAATTTTTGATATTTGTTAGTTTCTAGTTGACAAGTGTTGGATAAATGACATGCAATGGCACTGGGTTTTGATAGTATTTGACAGCTGATGTTTGATGTCTGATACCTGACACAAACAAAAGAATAAAAAAACTTCCAATGAGTTAAAGTGCTCAGGTCTGCCTGTGGGCCAAATTGGCACGTTCTATCCTTTGCATATTATGCATCCAAGACCATCCAAGGGAGCTCAAGTAAAACATTGCATCAAGCAGTTCAGGTAAAAGAGGAACAAGAAAACACAGGTTCTGAATGCATAGTCCATTGTGTTTAGGATTAATGAAAAACTTGATCATCCAGTTATATAGACTGAAACTAAACCTTGTGAAGACTCCTACTGTTTCCTGTGTTGTGTTACATGCTTATGTGTTCTACAGTGAGGGACCAGGGGAGGATTGTCTCTGTCCTATTCGTTTTATTAAACCAATTAAAGCATTTCAGACTAGGAAGTACTTTTCCAGTTATTATGAAAACAATGAAAGGATCAACAAAAAATGGGGGGGGAGGAGAATGGTGCTGTATAGGTTTTGCAAATGTACAGTAACTAACACAATGTTGTAAGATCCTGTGAAAAATTATGACATCATCTGGCCAAAGTTAATAATTTTTAATTTCTGTTGATTTCTGCGGGCGAGAAATCAACTTTACTTTGTGTGACAGTGACTTAACAGGCTGATCTGCTTCATTGTAAATTTATGGTTAAATCTCTGGATATTTCTGAGCAGAAGGGAAATAAGACAGTACTACCCATTACTGCTTTGTAATGCTACAGTGCCATCATAATAACTAAAAGAAAGGGAGCAAGGTTTGGCTCTGGCTCATGCATAACCAATAAAATTGCTAATTAAGGGACAGATTCTGCTCTCTCATATTCAGATGAAACTCTCATTAGAGCAAAATAATGGTTTAATTTTGTATTCAGGCCAAAATCTGAATCTTGTTATACTTGTGCCAATCTGATTTTCATCTGTTAAGACTATTCTCCAAGTTGAAGTGGGGGCAAGGTGGGGGAGGATATCAATAGAGAGAATTTCATTGAGCATGGCTAAAAATAAGACTACTGCAAAGCAATTCTCAAATCTTTCATTTAGGTTAAAGCGATGCATTTACCAACAGAATGCTGGCAGGGTCTTGATTAAAAAAAAAAATCCCCAAGAAGCAGACGGTAAGTGAAAAAGATGGCTTAAAGGCACCTGAAAATCCCTATTCCTGTGGCACTGAAGATATTCCACATAATCCTCCCCTGTGATGAGGGCCATAGCTCATTTGCATGGAGATTCCATATTGTAGAAGATCCCAGGTTCAGTTATTGTCATCTCTAGTTAAAAGGGATCTCGGGTAGGAGGACCAGGAAAGACTTCTGCTTGGAGTCTTGGAGAGCCACTGCCAGTCAGAGTAGGAAATACTGTGCTAAATGGATCCATGATCTGACTCAATATAAGCGTTATATTTTATGTATGTTGCATGCAGACATCCTGCAAGGGAATTCCCTCCCCACACATCCCCACTGGTGATGTTTTAAATCTTGCCCCATCAACTGTGTGCTTTTGTGTATGTTCAGGTCAGGGGGAGGACCCTTCATAGACAAGGCTTTCCTTTCTACTTCCCCTGGCAGGAAGGCTGTTCCAAATGATCTCTAAGACACTCCATCTTGAAAACCGGCATGTTAGGCTTGGAGCTGGTCTTGGACTTGGTGTTGAGATGGATTTCCAGATGGATCTATCCTAAATATTAAATAATAACAACACACACACACACACACACACACACCTGGAAGGGAGATACTTGATATTGTGTATTTAATGTTTCCCCCTGCCCTTGAAGCAGGAGATTTGTAGTAGGCCTTTGGACAGCCTCCTGGTTTTCCAAGGAGATTCCCTTCTGGGCTTCTGCCACAGTTGTTCCTGGGTACCTGAATGGGGGAGAAATTAGTTTAGTTCAGTTCACTTACATAATTCATGCTTGCCAAGCCAATGTGCAATGCAAAACACAGTTATACTTTTATATTTGCATTTTTTCAGAATGTTATGATGAAGTTCTGTTAAAAAAAAAATCTGTACGTGTGGGAGACTTGCACACAAAAATGTGTGTGTTAGTGAAAATAACATACAAAATGCATTACATTGGGAGAAAATTGCTTGCAAAAATGTAAAGCTGAGGGATTCTCAGAATGCTGAATTCTGTGGCTTTTGCCAATGCGTACAGCCTAAGTTCTGCTGAACTCTGGTATCCCTCTAGTCTCCTTCTTTACCAAATCATTTGTAAAAGCACAGATAACACACACACAACACACACACACACAACACACACACACACACACACACACGCTAAACCCTTTCTATGGCCATAGAAGAGATTTCTTATTGACAATTGAAGCAAATATTAGCTTGCTTTGATGCTAGGGTTTTCAGGTTTAGATGCAAGGGGAACTGACTGTATGATTCCACAAATACTTTTGTTTTAATCCAATGGGTTTTGCTGTCCCTTGCAGAAAGATGTCAATAGTGACATGAGGGATTCAAGATAAGAAACGGATCTTTTTATCAGGGAGGCTGGCTCTCCATTATGGATCCAAGAGCAGCAAATGGACGGGAAGTGGTTTGGCTTTCACTTTTTGTTTTTTTACATGTACTGACCTCCTTTCATGCCACTTACTGTGAATTAAACCTGCGAGTGAGAACCAGTTGGGGCATGTGGAGCGGCATTTACAGCCGTCGCTGCCAAGGAACAAGATTTATGTTTCTAAGGAACTTCAACAAAAGAAAAATCGGAGGGGGGAGAGTTTTAAGCGCCAGTAGCTGCCACTGTGTAGAAGTATCTATGTTCAGACAGCAGGGAAAAGGGGCTGGATTACCTCATCCTATACTCGTTTGTTGAGTGCTCTCGTATCTGAAAGTTCAGAATGAAACAGCAATGAGGGTGTGAGATCTAACACATCTCATACCATTATAGCTGTCAAAAGTCAAACGGGATAAAATCAGTTGTGTGACCTGCTTGGGACATGTGATTGCATGAATGGAATGACTCTCGTTTGTTGTTCCCTTGGGAATGATTAGTAACAGCGAACTAACTCATGAAAGGGATACATTGAAGGCAAAGAAAGAGGGGTGCCCTCCCTTTCTTCATCTTCATGGCTTCTAACATGTAAAACTTTTCATCTGTACTGAGCCCAGCGCTGCCAAACAGTGTCATTTTCCACTACCTTTCAGTTATAAATAACTTGAGGCTGTGGAGCAATTGTAGCAAGGATGTCGCCAAAAGGATTGTTTGTGTAACAAAGTATCTATAAAGGACAAAGCAGCACAGACTGAATCCAAAGGAAAATAGAACTCTGTGAAGAATAGTTTAAACTCCCTCCCCCCCCCCCCGGCACTGGACGGGGAGCCATCTGTCCCCTTTGCTGATAACAGACTGCACCCATGAGAACTAAATCTGTGAGAAAAGTACATGGCATTGTATATATTTACTCCAGGTCTCTATCTGATTGGAAACCCACAAGTTCACTGCAAAGAATGTATTATGGCATTAGCCTTCATGGGCCAGGGCCCACTTTGTCAGATGGAAGCACATGGATTTCTCCAGTACCCTCGTACATTAAACATGTGCTTCCACTTGAGCTTGGAAAGTGTGTGATCTTATGACTTGTGCCATTTATGTAACACAGCAATCAGGAGCTCCCTGAATCCTCCTCCATGCAAATGCCGGAGGAAGCTGACTTTCATATTAAGCAGTGGAATGTCCTCTGTAACAAGCTGCTGTTTTTAAATAACCAATATTTGTATGAATCTCAAATTGCCTAGAAGATATTTTTGTCTGCTTATTTGCATGATATGGGGGGGGGGAATTCAGCAGTGAGTGTTTTAAGCTATTTTGGTGTTGCTTTTCTTTTGGAGTGATCAGAAGGGTATACATTTAGCATCTCTCTCTCTCTCTCTCTCTCTCCCCTTTTGAAGTCAGCAAACAATCCAATTTGCAGCAGAAGAGAGAAAGAGTTGGAAATAGTACATAGACCTATATTTGAACTTGGGAAACCTTTGAGGAGTTTTGAGAATCTGTATTTGAGAAGTCACTTGTAAATTCTTTTACTTTTTAAAAATGAACTTGAATAGCTTCATATCAAGCATTAATTTCTCCATGTATTACCCACAAGGTGGTCAGTTCTGCTTCCTGTCATGTTGGGTGGTGGGCAAGGTGAAGGCAAGGCAGGGTGCAAGAGGGCGGGGCAGAGACAAAACTGAAGAAAGTCTGGCATGGGGAGCAGGAACAACAGAAGTGGGAGTAGCAGCAGTGCCCCTGTTGTTCAAATGAGGGAGCAAGCTTGATATGGAAGCTTTTATAGGGGGTCACATGACCCATTCTGACCTATTGCTGGCATAGTTGCTGGTCTGATCAGATTCCTGAAGCTTCCTCCTTCGGCCAGGGTTGGGGTACTGGTGCACAAGCTGAATTGCTTCCAGATGTCCTTCAGGTCCCAGACTCAGGCCTGCTGCAGCCTCAAGTCTACAAATGTGGAATCCAGGGGCAATTTCCATGAATAACAAGCTGAGTGGATTTCCGATTGCTGGTGCATTTTTCAGCAGACACGAATCACAATACTTAGCATGTATATAGTACACTGCAGATATTCAAACTGTTTCATACACAGTGATCGCAATCATCCTTACAAAAGCACACACAAACAGCCTCCATATTATAAACCCTTTCATTAATCCTCACAACAAGTGACTTGTGTTTTCTATTTTTTGTGCTTCTCTTGGTATGTTTAGAAATACAACACAGGCATGTCTCCCCTCCAAAGAGAAGCATGAGTTTTCTCTGCCTCTAGATCTCACAGGAGAGGTGTAGGTTCTGCTCTGAATATTATGAAGAAGCAGGGAGAACAGGAAGTAAACGTCATTCATGTTTCCTAGGGATGTTTCTTGTGCTCCACGTATCATAGTGTTCAAAGGCATGCCGAGGATGTGTGTTATGCCCAGCATTAACCAGGCAAACTGAAAAACACTTATGAGGAATTAAGGCCCCATTAAACACAGTGGGGTTTACTTAGGAGTAAGCATGCATAGGATTGTGCTCCCAGTGGGTTTTTCTGGTTGAAAGGGGATTTAGAATCATAGACTCATAGAAAGTAGGGTTGGAAGGGGCCTATAAGACCATCGGGTCCAACCCCCTGGTCAATGCAGGCATCCAAGTCAAAGCATCCCTGACAGATGGCTGTCCAGCCTCACCTTGAAGGCCTTCAGTGTGGGAGAGCCCACCACTTCCCTAGGGAATTGGTTCCATTGTCGTATTGTTCTAACAGTCAGGGAGTGTTTCCTGATGTTCAGCCGGATTCTTCCTGTATCTTGAGCCAATTATTCCGTGCCCTGCATTCTGGGATGATTGAGAAGAGATCCTGGCCTTCCTCTCTGACAACCTTTCAAGTACTTGAAGAGCGCTATCCTATCTCCCCTTGGTCTTCTCTTCTCAAGGCTAAACATGCCCAGTTCTTTCAGTTTCTCCTCATAGGGCTTTGTTTCCAGTCCCCTGATCATCTTCATTGCCCTCCTCTGAACCCTCTCCAGTTTGTCTGCATCCTTCTTAAAGTGTGGTGCACAGAACTGGACTCAGTACTCAAGATGAGGCCTAACCAGTGCTGAGTAGCATTTGACTCTGAGTCTTTAATATTTGTATCCAAACCTCTGTCTGTTGCTCTCATCTGGCATTTTTGAGGAGACTAGATGTTTCATCTGTCCGAAGACAAACCCACCAACTTCCCTGTGTTGAGGATGTCTTGCCCAAGAGCCCTCAGAAACCTGGCCCTGGGCCTGGTTATCCAAAGCTCTGTTTTCCTTTAAGGGTTGCTTGTTGTGTGATATCAGAAATTGCGCATAAGAGTGACATTTTGTGCACATTCACATTCAGGAAAGAAGCACCACCACCCCTGTCCTGCATACACCAGCTTCTCCATTACTAAATTTATGTAAAACCATTCCAGCTTTCATTTAAAAATATCTACTAGTGCTTTCATTTTGAAATATGTGCTTTCATGCATCAGGTATACAAAAGAAATACAAAACATACAAATAAAGTCTTATTTTATTTTTAAATTTATATTCCATCCACTGGGCTTCAAAAGACTTCAGGGTAGCCAACAACTGAAGAGCACAATCCATAGAAATAAAACCACTAGATAAATAAAGTCATGTATTGTATTCTGTATTTATTCTGTATTTGTATTGTTGGGATTTTAATGTGGAACACTCCTGTGGGGTTCTTATGTTCAGTGGTAATTACTGCGTGGGTTGGTATTAAGTGGAGCAGGCATGGTAGACCTCTCTTGGGAAGGTATTCCATAAGGAAGTTGCCACCATAGAAAAGGCCCTGGTTTTAGGAGATGTCAACTTTGGTTGCCTCTGTTGAGGTGTTGAGGGAATCTGAGCAAACCTTAAAGATCATGGTATCCCAGAAGGTGCATCAGAGCAGGCAATTCCAAGCTGACAGTGTACGTGTTGCAAGCCCAGATCAGGCAGTTTGAAATAACTCCTTCTAGATACATTGAAGGGCTCTCTGGGACATAGTTTCAAAACTACTGCCTTATGAGATATAGAAGGTGCTCACGGCAGGAGTGGGCAACTTGTAGCCCTCCAGATGTGTTGGCCTAAATTCTCATCAGCGCTTGCCAACATGGGGAGGGATCATGGGAGTTAAAGGTCAAAACATCTGGAAGGCCACAAGTTTGTTTGTTTGCTTGCTTGTTTGTTTATTAATTTATTTATTACATTTCTATACCATCTGGTAGCTGAAGCTCTCTGAGCAGTTCACAATTCTATACCACCCAATAGTCCTGACTCTCTGGGCAGTTGTCCACCCTTGGCTTATGGCCACTGCCCCGCCCACCAAATGCTCTAAGAGTTTGACTAATGGACAACTGGCAAGTTGACTAATGCTTGTTTCAATGTTCTTCTTACCATATGCAGATGCACCCATATTTAATCTCTGCACACCAATGTGGGCTTCCTTGTGTCTTAAATCCTCCCATGTTGTAATCTATGATTGATATTAAGTAGGTTTCTGCAAAAGTACAATAATCCTCAACTTGAGCTGAACTCTCTCAATCTCATTCTCTCTCTAAATATATATGGCTCTATAGTCAAGCTTTATTAGTTGAAGAAAAGAATAGGGTATAGGCACTTATACAAAACTCAAGCTTCAGTTTGAATTAATGTTGGCAGGGCCTTGAGATTATTTGGTTCCTATGGGTGAAGAATAAGAATAAGAAATAGCATACCATAATGTCACTATGTTTACTGACTCATTTCTGGCATTTAAAACCTGTTGCCACATTATACATGTTAAGGCAGTGTCCCCTCCCCCACTTTCCGTCAAAGATGAAGGTGGGCACATTTTAGTAATTAAAGGGAATTTTGCCCTCTAAAGAGTCAGACACAGGGCAAGCTGTCATTCAAGCTCCCATTACATGAGGTTGGGGGCAGGGAGGGGGGAACCTTCTGGATATCAGCAAATTCCCAGAATTCTGTAGCCTCTTGTGTTATTTCTGCTTTGTGATGTGATAACATCTATTTAATATGCCATTCAACAGCGCAGGTCAAATGCCATTTTCTAACATCATGTTACTTCCTGTCTCATCAGTATGTACAAGACAGGACGAGTCTTGCATCTTAAAACATTAGATAGTGAGGGTCATAATGAAATAACATGACATATATATATATATATATATATATATATATATAATCTTCTGAAAGCAATTATATTAAAGGCTTTTCTATTTTGACACATTTAGATTAAGTATGAGGCTTCCTGTTTCATGCGCCTGCTGTCAAGAATGATGTTAAAATGAGGAAACTACTTCCAAAGAGAACAACTTTTAAATACCAAAATGCAAAGGGATAAGCACTAAACATGTGGGTAGATATATTATGCTGTAATGCCGATTTGTGGTATCCTTAATACAAAGCACAGTAGGGCTTAATTAAAAAGTGATTGTGCCGATCTATCACCAACCTGCATTACAAATATAGATGCCAAGGAAATTAAGTTGAATAGGTGGTAGTAATGAAATTGATTTTTTATTGAATAGTTTTTATTTCTCCAGCTTTGTTTTCTAATCCAGCCTCTCCATCAATAGGTGTATGAGACATTTTTCAAGCAAACTCTTTTTAACTTCAGCATGCAGCTGGCTTTTGATATCGACATTTGCATTTCCATTAATCCTTTGTATTGTTTGGTACACTTAAAAAAATGCTTAAAAGTGCCGATAAAGACCTGAAGACTTAATCATGGCAGTAAATGAAGAAGAACAAGGGCCTTTCAGTCATGTTCCTTTCCTTCTGGTTCCTTCAGCACAATGTTCAGGGTGCTACTGGAACAAATCTGTGTTTTTTTTAATGTCATTTAAGCAAAAGTCTGAGACAAGCTAAGAAGGCTCCAGGCAGTCCCTTAACTGTGCTTTATTACTTCATAGACAAATCCCCAGCAAACAGCCACATACCTTCTCAGCCTGATTTATTAAATGTTTACCCGTTAACACTGTGTAATTTAGCCCAGGAGACAGCATGGACACAATCCACCATATGCTTCTGGTGTGTTGCACTCAGTTTCAATGACTGTTGAGCACACATTGCAAAGGTCTGGGCATGATCCAGCCAAAGTTAAGCACCTTAAGAGTACCATGGATTTCAGGGGAAAGGATTAAGAATATGTTGAACCATTGCAATCAATGGGATTTATAAGAACTCACCTTTGTCAGCCTGTTCTTCCCTGCCCCATCTTTCTGTCCACCATTTTCTTCTGCTCACAGTAGGGAGTGTTTTGCTCTACTTTAAGAGAAATAGAGGACAAAGAAAAGGGCTGAAGGAATGCTCTGTGGTTACCTTGTTTTCCCCCCCGATTGGTGTATTTAAAGGCAAACACTCTTTCTCCAAGGTGCAACCTGTTCATTGTATCTCACAACAGCCCTTGCATAACGCTATTCATAATGAGAGTCTACAAAAAGGAAAGCCAGTGGAGTTACAAAACAAAGGAATTTGTTTTGATCCGTATACATAAGACCACGCAGAGTTACTACATAAAGTATGAAATGCGAATGATTATATCACTGAAAGCTACTGTTATGCAGAATAATTCTGCAACAGATTGTGGGTTCATCAGAATTTTATTTTTATTATTTCTATTATTTATTTGTGACATTTGTATACTGCTGAATATAATAAAATCCCTCAGCAGTTCACAATACATTTAAATACAATATTAAAAACACATTGAAAACACAACATTAAAAACCCAAAATTGAAACAACTACATTAAAAACAATTCAAGGAGCAGCAAAAAGGAGCAGTATGATTAATTTATTTACAGCTCAGGGAACGGCTGTGTGAAAAGGTGCGTTTTCAGGAGACATTTAAAAGATATCACATTTTCTGCCTCCCGAACTGCACGGGGAAGGGTTTTCCAGAGGGTGAGTGCCGCTACAGAGAAGGCCCACTGTTGGGGTTCTTCATGGCGGCATTCTGTTCATTGAAAGAGCCATATTGTTGAGGGTGGATATATACTTATTATTACAGTCATCTCAGAATTTTATTAAAGTTATCCAATACCACAAAGCTATTTTTCCTAGATCAATACATGCTTAAAGTGTAATTGCAAAATGCATTTATTTTTTTTAAAATGGAGAGCATACCATAAAACTGGGAATTGTAACAGGCAATGGGTAATTTTTACCATGAAATAAGAAATTAGTTATCCTGAGGGAAACTGAGACCAAAAATACATGTTTGGAAATAGACTTCTACAATAGCAGGGTTAGCCACAATATAACAGTAAAAACTTTAAAAAACAAAACAAAACAGTATTATATTTTTACAATATAGTGGAAAGCAGAAATTTGCAGATGGCATGACATTAATTCAGAGAGTGAAGTATAAAAGGACATTTTAAATATCTGCAGAAGATCCTCTCACACGTACGAAGTAGAATAGCTCAGTAGTAAAAAGTGAAGAATAATTCAATTTTGAATGAGTTAATCTTAAGTATACTTGTATTGTGTTTCACTGTGTATGAACACTCTTGGGATTCTTTCATACATGCACAAGTATCTCACTTGCTCTCATCAGTTGACACTACTGAAAAGCATTGGGTTGACATTGGGCAAAAGAAAAGTTATCTCCATTACATTGAATCTGTGATCATTCACACATGCAAACAAACACTTGACACTACAGTCAATGAGTGATGGACGTCCATGTGTGAACTGCCCCAATGCTATTCTCTCGAGGGAGCAGATCAGAGTGTTCTATAACCAGTAGTAATTGTCTCCAGATGACTAGGCGTGGTCCTGCTGCCACTGTGTGTGAGCTGTAGGACCAGGTGGAGCAGGCAAAGCACTCTGCGGTGTTTCCCCAACTTGAGAGAGATGCCTTGATTGTATTGCAGGTGGCATCCCTGTTTATAGTGCCTTTTTCTCATGCTCGATGCTGGCAAAAGGACATGCAAAGATCAAGACCGCATCTTACACAGGTTTTCCACCAAGTGTACATTCAGCAGAGAGCTACAGCCAATTGTGGCTCACTGACCATTTTTTAATGCTTGTGTATTTATTTGTTTGTTTGTTTTATTACTTTTCTATACTGCCCAATAGCTGAACCACTCCGGAATTTGATGGGGAAGAAGACTTATACTAAGTGCTATCCATGGTATCCCATGTGTATGTGTACATACGCACACACACACCTCCCCACCTTCCATTTTTTCTTTAGTTGATTGATAAACTTCCTGTAACAGGCATTGACTTTTATACCTACACACCCATGTTTGTTGCATTCACACTTTATTTTTTTTAGGTGTGCCCCTTTAAAATGCAATCTATTGTGTTCCCTGACTGCTGTTTCCATTGTCTCTCTCTTTCACTCTTGGCCAAAAGAGAGAGAGAGAGAGATTTCCAAGATCAGGAGAACTCACAGAAACTCCCCTCTGACTCCTTTATCGGAGAGAAGCACTGTGATATGTTAGTTTCCCCTGCAACTAGCTGCCCTTAAAGAGAGAGTGAGAAATACAGAGAGTGTGCAGGTAAAGGGCAGAAAAGGAGTGGAAAGTCCATGCGCACCATAGTAGGGTAGGCAGAAAAGTAATATGCAAGCTGCTGGAGCTTGGATGACCACTCCCAGGATATATGTTTCAAACCTTCTTTAATATAGTTTTTTTCCTGTATTTGAACGATGTGGGGTTCGATCCAGACTTAGTTATGCTTAGAGTAGAGTCACCTAGGTTAGTCATGAATAACTCTTCCCATTGGTTTCTGTGGGTCTACTCTAAGCATGATTAAGTCTGGATCAAACCCATAGCATGTTAATGCTGGGATAGCAGCCGCACTGAGCCAGATTTGAGTAGCTGTAGGACCAGGGACCACATTGCTTGGAAAGAAAATGGTAGGGGTATGCCTGTGCATGTTTAGGGGCTGTGGCCTACAATTCCAACTATTATAAAAACAGGTAACTTATTGCATACAGAGCATGTGATTCCCAATTAACAAAGCGGGTGAGACAAGCTAGAACGTCTCTCAATCCTTCCAGCCAGGACCACACGCAATAATAAAAAGAAGATCCAAAGGCCTTCATCAGTTCTGCCCTGTCAATTCAGAGGGGGGCTAAGGGGGATGGAGTCAGACTTCCATGGCAGAGGGTGGGGCTCCAGGGAGGCTTGAGGGCTGGTACCTCCCTTCTGAAAAAATGATGCACCATATTGCCGAAGCCTGGCAAGCTGGGTAAGACTAGACAAGACAAATGAATTGGGGGAAGGGGGAATGTAACTTACCCAGCCTGCAGCTCAAGAGACTTTCTGCTTCCCACACTGCTGCTGGCGTCTCACCGTCCTCTGGAGAGGTAACAGCTCAAGCCAGCACTTCCCCTAAACCAGGCACTCTGGTCCAGGACAGATGCAGGAGAGTCAGCGCACCTACTCTAGCCCAATTCATCAGTCACTATCCAAGATAAGGCAAGATTTTGCCTTATGGAGTGGAAATTCAGTCTTGCATCTGATGAAGTGGGCTCTACCCTATGATAGTTTCTGCCCCCATAAATCTGTTAGTCTGTAAGGACCTCAGGTCTCTTTCTGTAGCAGATGAACAGGCCTACCACCACTCCAGGATTTTATGGGGAAGAAAGCTTATACTAGCCAGAGTGCTATCCATGGTACCTCTCTCTCTCTCTCTCTCTCACACACACACACATGCACACACACACACACACACACACACACACCTCCCCACCTTCCCTTTTTTTTTTTAAGTTGATTGATTGATAGACTTCCTGTAACAGGCACTGACCTTTATATCCACACACATATCCCACACTATCATCGCCAGGGCATAAAATACTGTTTGTTGTTCTTCTTCCATAATTTAAATGTGTTCCCTAACTGATGTTCTAGTGAAAGGGGAAGTTAGGGGAAGTTGTGCCCACAACACAGCGTGGGGCAGGGGGGAGGTAACAAAATCAAAAGCAAGTGCTTTTTCCTGTGATGATGAGCAACTCATCTTCTGGCAGCTGGAGAAGATAACAAAAGGGAGGATTTCTGGGGTGGTGGTGGAGGGGTTGCCATTGGCACGTTTGGGGGCAGGAGAAGAAGAGAAAATAAACGTTGCCTTTCCAACTGTCTGGGAACTGAGGTTAGTAAAACTTCTATCCTATGTGAAGAGTAAGTTTCATAGAATTTAGAGGGGTTTATTGCTAAATAAACATAATAGTTTCAGGATTCACTATAGAAAATCAGGATCAGGATTCACTATAGAAAATCAGGCAGCAGGAAAACCGTAACGCAAAGGCAGAAAAGGGTCTCAAGTGGATCTGCTATGTGTAGTCCCCCTTCATTTTCTCCCATTTGCCAAAAAATAAAACAAGCTCCACCCTAACCACAGGCCTTCATTATTTTCTGCTGCACATGCCCTAAGGCAAGGAGAGTCTGCTGGGTCCCTGCTGCTTAGATCAGGCAATGAGCTTCTGAATGCCTCTTGGGCAACATCCCCCAACCTGATGCCCTCTGTTTTGATTTTGGACTATAACTCCCAGCATTCCTAACTATTGGCCATGGTGGTTGGGGCTGATTGGAGTTGATGTTCAAAACATCTGGAGGGACCAGGTTCCGGAAGACTGTGCTTGAGGCTAAACTACACAATACATTAAATACATAGTGGGCAGCTTACACTCTCTTCCTTTTTTACTTACAATTAAGCACACATGAGAGCCTCATGTGGCGCAGAGTGGTAGGTGGCAGTATTGCAACTGAAACTCTCCCCAAGACCTGAGTTCGACCCCAGCAGAACAGCAGAAGGTGGGTCTCGGGTAGACGGCTCAGGTCGACTCAGCCTTCCATCCTTCCGAGGTCAGTTAAATGAGTACCCAGCTTGCTGGGGGAAAGGTCGTCACGACTGGGGAAGGCAATGGCAAACCACCCTGCTACAGTCTGCCAAGAAAATGCCAGCGCAAGCAGGCATCCCTCTAGGGGTCAGCAATGACTTGGTGTTTACACAGGAGGAACCTTTCTTTCTAAGCACACATGGCCTGGTGTGGATCAGGAGCACCATGCATGGGTAGGGGACGTTTAAACCTTCCCCTCCAAGCCACTTGTTTTCCTAAATTTGCCTCCCCCCCAAAACAGACAAACGCACAAACCCTCCATTGGCTTTAGTGGAGTTAACAGTGGGGACACAACCCGCACCCCGCCCTGGTTGATAACCTAGGAGGATCACCTAACAGCCGTGACAATCCTGGGTGATTTGGTTCAGTTGATAGGTAAGGAATTGTTGGTCTGCGGTTCAGAGTGTAATGCAGAAAGGGCTGCCCGAAACCGAATTATCTACTAGCCACTGTTGAAAGCAAGGTCTGTCGGAATACAGAAGAACTGCAGAGTAGCAAGCTGGGAACAGGTACCACATAACAGGACAAAGTGTAAGCCAGATTGTTATCTTTGCATAGACTTAGGCCTGATTTGGCAGCATTGATAGATGGGGCCAGATGGGGAAGACAGTGGGCTGTCTGGGGCTTGGCTCCTGGACTGGATCATGAAGAGGACAATACCTCTCCCACCACCACAACCACCTTTGAGGGTCTCAACTAGAGATGGGTGAATTTGTCCATTGCTTTCTCCTGCATTCACATTTTTAAAATCCCAAATTCTTTCTTTCCCAACTATGAAGAACTCTGTGAAGTCTGGTCAATTCTTATCAAAAATAAACTGAAATGAAATTTGCAGCCATCTGCACCAGCCAAATAAAATAGGTACAGCTGCTCCCAGCACAGTGGACCATGATGTACCTGCTTGCCATATAGTTGTTAAAGATGATGAGCCTGTCAGAAAAAAAGAAGTTGGAACCCTAATTAAGCTCTAACATGGTTGAATACACAGGGATTCAAACCCAGACCTTTAACAGCAAAGTATCCAAAGCCCTGGCCCTGTATGGGCAAATCTGTCAGTTTTGGTTTCTCCCACATTTGAATTCTGTAGGTCTATAAGTTCTTTTTGTCCTGAAAATGGAGAACTTAATGTTGGTAAATTCTTTTCAAAACTCAGTGGAAATGAAATTCTCACCCATGCAGTCTCAACATATTCTTCATTTTCAGTTGGTCTAGTCCAAACATTTGGCTATCTTTAATCTAATGAGAAGCCAAGGACAGTATGCAGAGGAAGATGATGTGGGAGGGCGCAGTCACGCCTTTCAACTTTGGAATTAGCCCTTGACCAAAGTGAGTAATCATTTGTTCCTGGGTTATTGGATCCATCAGTCAAGATATTCTGGGGTTCATTGGCAAGTGGGTTGTTCTTGCTGGTTAATTTGTCTTTTTGTAGGTTGATGCTTATCTGCAATCCAGTCTCAGAGTTAGAAGACTTATGGCTCTTCCTCAGTCAATATACAAAAAAAACCCAAACCCAGAATGAGGCAGAGAAAGTCCGGAGTTAGTAGTCGGCGGATGTTTCTAGTATGCAACAGTATAATATTGGAAAGGAGAGATGCTGGTAATGATAGCATTGGGACATGCTCATGGAAAAATCATATATATCTTAGGAATTCTGAACACCAACAGTAGAAGATATAGTATTTTATATCAATGTGTCATTTTTCAAATGTGCCTCTTTATTTATGAGGCAGTCCTTGTTCCCAATGATTAAAATATTTTTAGTTGTTTATGTCTCATCTAAATCAGCATACTTTTGGTGATTTCAGCAAAATTTGGAAGAATGATGACTTTCCTACTTATTGTTTGGAAAGATTTACTCATTTGTATAAATGACTCTTTAAAAAGTTGGCAAGACCTTTTCTTCCCAGAAATATTTCTGACAGTAAATTATCGTCTGCTAGTTTAACATCACCTGTCATTAAAATGACCAAATAAAATTCAAAATATGTTTGCTGTTTTCTCCTTTGCACTTCTTTTGCGGGAAACAAAATTTGAATATGTTTACTGGGCAGGAATTAATAGCTGCTGTGTTACAGTTTATGGCATTGTACTATAGTCAAGGATTACCATTTACTATCATTCTCTATGTACCTTAAGGCTGTCTCAGTACTCGGTCCCCAATGAATAAGCCTGCGGTTTGCATTGCACACTCCCATTCAGCGTTAAAAGGAAATCTGCAAACAATGTAATATTATATTGAGCTGGAGCACACACATCTTTTTCCGTTTCTTTGTAAACAGGGACACATGTGAGAATGAAACAGCTGGAGATATTCCTCCAGAAAACCCCCTGGGGTTATTTCACAGTCATTTCTTCATTGTATGCAGCCCTGGTGTAATAAATTGGTAATAATATGATGATGAAACGTTCGCTCTCGCTCTTTGTTTGCTGGGATTGGAATATTTTAAATATTATTATCTTAAGAACTGGAACCTTGCATGATGCAGCCAACATCTCATAAACTGAAATAACCTGAGTCTAGTGAAGAGCTTCACCTAGCAGAGTGCAGTCCAAGGTGTTCTCCAGTGCAAGCCCCACTGGGGTTAACTAGAGCTGTGTAAATATAAGAATCCTGTCAACTAGTTAGTTAGGCAGTGGTGCCACCAGGGAGGTAGGTCTGGGGCCCCGCGATCCCGGTGGGCCTCCAAACAACCCCCTGAAGGCGGTGGCACCAGCAGCAATGGCTCCTCCTCCTCCTAGCCTAGCCAGCCTCACTGGGAAAAAGAAGTGCCACAGCAGCTGACTGGGCAAGCCTGCAGGCCCCATGGCATGACATTTTAAAAGAACTTTCTTCCTTAGGTTTTGAGTAGCAGCAATCTGAACCAATCAAACTGCCTTTGGGGGGAGTGGTCATGGACAATGAAGGCACACGAGCACCGTAAAGAGCTTCCCTTTGCTGCTCCTGTGCCATCCTTGGCTGTCCCCCCCCCCCAGGTGTTTTATGATTGGTTCGGATAGCTGCTACTCAAAACATTAAAAAAAAACACCTTTTTAAATAAAATGGCTCCTTCCTGGTCAGACTAGACAGTAGGGTGACCACTTGTGAATTGCCAAAGAAAGAGGAAATACATCACCAAATAAAGGGGACAAAAGAGGACAGTGATTTGCATAACATTTGCATATGCTAGTTTATATGTATAGATGCAAATTTATCAATAATTATTACAATTTAAATGGAAATACTGTGCATCTCACCATAGTGTGGAAGACTGTGACCTGATGACACGTGTGTCTGCCTGTTCAGTATGCTGTTCAGGTGCTAACTGTTAATGGACATCAATTCTTATGGTTGGTTCATTATCTTTAATTCAATAAACAAAAACTCTGTGGGTCACAAAAAAGTTAAGGCTATACAGTTTAAAACCAATCACCCCAAAGGAGGGAAATTGTGAGCTAAGGCTCACAAGTTTTAACACCACATTCCCCCTACAGAGGCAGATTATTTATTTATTTATTTATTTAGGGTGTTTTTACCCTACTCTTCAGCCAATAAAGGCTCCTAGAGTGGCTTACAAAGATGAATATTAAGACAGTCCCTGCCCTCGAGCTTACAATCGAAAAGACATGACACAAAGTTTTTGCTTTTGTTTTGTGTGTGCATGTGTTGCGTTTGCATGTGTTGCATGCATGTGTGCATGTTTCTTCGAGCATCACTACTTTGCCTTGTTTGAAATGGGGATTTTGTTGTGTTTTGTGTGATCAAATATGTGATTTGGCGATTGTGGCTATGACCCTATCTCGGCCTTGTGCTCTGTTTCTTGGTGAAGTTACTTCTGAGAAATGGGTGTTGGAGTAGTTAACTGTGGGTTCAAAAGTGTGGTTTTGTGTTTTTCAGCTCAGAGCCCACCTCTGCCTTGTATTTAGGCTGTTGACCAAGTTACTTTTATTTTAGCCTCACCAGTTTGCCTTCTGGGAAATATGTGTTTTGTTACTAGCCACACCCATCATGGCAATCTGGGCCGTGGTGGCTTAGTGGTTAAGATGCTGAACTGCAGACTGGAAGGTCGGCAGGTCGGCAGTTCGAGACCCGAGTGCTGCGTGACAGAGTGAGCTCCCGTCTTCAGTCCCAGCTCCTGCCAACCTAGCAGTTCGAAAGCAAGAAATTGCAAGTAGATAAATAGGTACCGCCTCAGTGGGAAAGGTAACAGCGTTCCGTGCACCTCGGTGTTCAGTCATGCCGGCCACATTACCACGGAAGCATCTTCGGACAGCGCTGGCTCTTCGGCTTAGAAACGGGGATGAGCACTGCACCCTAGAGTCAGACACAACTGGTTGGGGACACCTTTACCTTTTACACCCATCATGGCAGCCATTTTGTGAATGGGCAAGCCTCCCAGGTGTCCATTTTATGAGAACACCCATGACATTCTCTCAAAATTAGAAATGCGCCCAACCAAAAAGGTTCAGGATCACATTATTAAAAAATCCTATTCAGAAACTCTTGTGTATTCATATGTATCGTTCAGCCTACATTTTCATCCATAAAAATGGGTTATTCCCCTAAATGAATGTTTGACCAGTGTTTTACAAACACACGCATGCACATGCTGAAAGAGTCACATCCAGCTCTTTCTGGCAAGCAATTGTGAGTGAATCGTTATCATTTCCAAGACCGAATCTTGACTTTTTAAGTTTTTAGGGCCATTCTGCCTTCAGGTGAAATGTTATGTCAAGCACCAATTGCAATTAGATTGTCAAATGCATTTGCTCTTTCTGTGTTCTACCACCAAAACACCAAAAGCAAGCTGATGCAATTTAAGAATATCGGCAGCTCCCATGGAGGAAAATTCCAGACCCAAAACATCAGCTTATCAGCAACCTTTAGTCGGAGGAGATGGTTTGCAAAGGAAACTCCAAACAATGCCAGAAATAATCTTTTCACTTAAGGCACATACTCAAAAGATCACTTTACAGCTAACCATATTTTTAAAATTAAAGAATGGTAAAAGGGTTAATTTTTTTGTCTCCCCCCTTTTTGAAATGCATGCTTATGACTGAGCTTGAGACTCTGATACTCACTAGGAATAGTAAGAAAAGAATTGGGAATTCCTGAATATTATGAATTAAACCCCCAGCAGGTCCTCAGTCTTGGCCTAAGAGATACTATTACTAGGTGGACACAGCCTGTGTGTCATCTTCAAGATCTGCCCAAACTTTGCAGGGGCAAACCAGCAAAGAAGCCTTATGAATGATCTGCCTGAGCAGATCACAAGATAAAGCCTGACCCCTACAAAAGCTTCTGAAAGGTTTGTTCTGCTAGGGTGGCTAGGTCTCCTCTTTTACAGAGGATTGTCCTCTGTTTGAAGGGCTCTCCTGACCAATTCCAGTTTATAGCTGCCACAGCACTTACAGTTATGTTAAGGAACTAATTACCTAGGGAGCTAGTGGGCTGTCCCGCACTGGAGGTTTTCAAAATGAAGCTGGACAGCCACCTTTCAGGGATGCTCTGACTTGGATTCCTGCACTGAGCAGGGGGTTGGACTCGATGGCCTTGTAGGCCCCTTCCAACCCTGTGATTCTAAGGCCCATCAATAATTAAGCATTCCGTCATGTTACATGATTATCATGGGTGTGGGTCATTCTAACCTTTATAAAAACAGAATGAATTGACCAATCTATCTGAAATTTTCAAGTGCTATAAAGAAGTGTTCATTTTATATACCTTAAAAGTTCAAGATGATTGGTGAAAACTTCAGGGGGAAAGAGCAATTTAAAGACAAAAACCAAAACCACTCTCTGTCAAAAATGACTTCGTAAAAAGATTGGCAACCTATTTGTAGTTGCAATTTCCGAAGAGACCAGAAATAATGATGGCTTCCTATTCTTTTTGTACTGGAGCCAGTGGAAACCTATTTTTTTCCCATGTGTTCTATCCTAACACTAGAAGTGAGAATGCTCACATATGTTTTATCCTATTTCTGGAAAAGAGGATGTCAATGGCTATGCTGGCTGGCAATGATGGGAGCTGCAGGCCAATCCATCTGGAGGGCACTAGGCTGGGGAAGCCTGGAATAGACCCTATGTACATCTGGCGATCCGCACACAATTGAGAATTCAGGTTCATGTTGAGAGAGCCCTAGGTGCACACAGTTGCACATAGGTAGCCTCTGTTTTGACCTCCAGCTAAAGACATGGAGGTTTGAGAATGGGGGAAGCTCATGTGATCCCACTTCCCCACTTCATACATTCAGTGAATGTATGATTTTTGTTGTTGTCAGAATAGGACTACTGAAGTGTTTTGGAAATGTTCACGTAGCTAAATTCTTTTGATTCTGTACTTATTCATTTGAGTTGAGGTTACAAGAACAACCATTTTTAAAAGTTGGTCTTTTATCAGAGGATTGATTAACATAGGATATAATCCTGCATGGCTTGCACATGCCATGGAACCATTCCCATGGGATTGAGTAGATCTCTGCCCCACAGGGCCATCACCATGCTACCAAGCAAGCACATATCACATTTTGGCCAGGCCATTTGTTCTAAAGCAGGCTGTGGTGTACACCCACAGAAGCGTGGTGGTGGCCTGAAACAAGGGCAATCAGGCAGGGGAAGGGTAGAATTTCTTGGCTCAGGACCTGAGGTGCAAGGGGTGGGACCTGGCAGATCAGGAGGTGGAGCCTGGCAGGAAGGGGCAGAGCATAATGCTACTTGGCGGGGCAGATGGTATCTGGCCAATTAGGAGAAGAACCTGCCTGCGCCTGGTGCTTTAGCTTGGAGCCTGAGGAATGGGTGCTGGTGGAGCAAATGGCAGAACATATCAACGCAAGCAGAAAATGCCCAGCCTCTCTGCTTCTGGCCTATCACCATGTGCTGTTCCTCCTTCTACTGAAGAGGATGAGAACAAATTGATGGAAAATGAAAAACAAGATAAAATATGAGAGATGGCATTTTCTCCTAAAATATGAGAGTATTGCCTTTTATTTTTATTTTATTTATTTAAAATGATTTTTAGGCTGCCTTTAAGGGTAGAACCCAATACCTTTTGTTTATTGCAGCACTTTTATATTAAAGTATGCTTCATCCAGTAACTGAAAAAAGCAGCTCTGTTGAGGTTTTGGCGATAAGCACAGTTATTTACTGTTTTTTGCTTTTGCTCATCGAGTGGTGCATTTTCCCATTGCCGTCAGTGGAGCAGGAGTGGGGAAATGCCCAATATGATAACATCACAACATGGAAAAAGTGATCTTACGCATTACAGAAAAGTGGAGGAGAACTCAACATGGGGATGCCATTTTTGGCAGCATCCACATGTTACATGTATCATGAAGTTCCACCATCATAGAGCTGTTGTTGTTCCTAGTGTGTTATCATTATTTCTCACCCTCTATTGTCTTTAGTCAAACAAGTTTTGCAATGCTTTAAAAAAAGTGTTTAAAAAAACCTGCAGACTCTAAATGACCAGACACAACACTGGGTCCAAAGAAATAGGTGTCTACACTGCAGTAACAGATGTCTCTATCATAGTTTTTGAACTATGTTCTCATCTATGGCAAGCACTGGAAACCTCTGGGACATCTTGAAAAGGAGATGATTGGTTACTAAGAACTAGAAACTGGCTCCTGTTGTCTACAGATGCATCTATTTCATTTTGGAACTCCCCCCCCCCCCCTTCACTGACTACATATTTCTCCCGGGTAAATGGGAAGGATAGAACAATGAAAACAAATAAAAATCTTCTACTGAAACTAATCCAGACTTTTGTAGAAGATAATCTCCTTGACATTTCCCACATTTTGGCTTGCCTTGGTAGTGCTCCCTCCTTCCCGCAAAGGGACAAATGCCCAAATATGGAGCAGGATTACTGCTGTGTATGATGCTTAAATGATTTGCATTCTGATACGGTACAGGTTTACTGAGAAATAGGCCCTACTGAGTTCAGTAGAAGTTACTCCAGAGGTACATTTTCATAAGATTTGCTGTCTTAGAGCCCAACTGTGATTGGCAGCACTAAGTCTGGAAATGTATTTGTCAAGTGGTGGGATGAACGATGTGCAGGAAAGACGCAGTGGATAGAGGGAACGTTGCTTAACCTTTCCCCTGCAATCCTCTTGCCCCAGCCACTTTCTCCTGTGACAAGGCAAATGCATATCCAGAATCTTCAGTAAGTAGTTGTGCAGTGGTCAATTTTGAAGTGCAAGCATGCATCATACCAGTCCTCATACCCAGGGCCCCAAGGAAAGTCCAAAAATAGGCAGCTATGTTGTTCCATATCAACAAATCTGTTCTGTCAGTTTTCATCCCCACCAGGAGCAGATCTTTTGTAAAGCAAATTGGTCTTAATTACCCATTCGAGACCAAACCACCCCAACATATTTTGCATTCAACAGGGATAGCTCGCAACAGTATAATGTTACTGGGAGAATCCATTTCTCCCCCAGCTTCTGTGAGGATTGCTGCTATGCTCAGAGGGAACAGAGAAACCTGAGGGGGTGTCAGATGACATCATCATCCCTGCTAAGCGAAAAGTCCGGGCGTCTCAACCCTGCGAGCCCTGGCTCCACTACACCACGGACAGTCGGGTGGGACTGTCGGGTGACAGAAAAGCTGCTGTCAGGATGGGTTTGGAAAGGAAAGGCAGGGGGTAGGGAAAGGGTTAAGCTTCTGCAGCAAATTTCAGCCCGGACACTGTGCAACTGCTTGGTAGCCATACACCATTCCTCCCCACTGCAATTTTCATTGCACATTTACTTGGAAATAAATCCCATTGAACAAAATATGAATTACCTCTAAGTAACCATTCATAGAGGGGCTGCGGAGGCTTAGTGGTTAAGACACTGAATTGCAGACCAGAAGGTCAGCAGGACAGCAGTCCGAGACCCGAGTGCTGTGTGACGGAGTGAGCTCCCGTCTTCAGTCCCAGCTCCTGCCAACCTAGCAGTTCGAAAGCAAGAAATTGCAAGTAGATAAATAGGTACCGCTTCGGCGGGAAAGGTAACAGCGTTCCGTGCACCTCGGTGTTCAGTCATGCCGGCCACATGACCACGGAAGCGTCTTTGGACCGCGCTGGCTCTTCGGCTTAGAAATGGAGATGAGCACCACACCCTAGAGTCGGACACGACTGGTTGGGGACACCTTTACCTTTACCTTTAACCATTCATAGAATCAGGCTACATGTTTGGTTCCAAAGGGGCACAATCCATGGGGCAGTTCTCCTATGCCAACCCCCATTAAAATGACGGGCTTGTGCATGAGCACAGCATAGTTCCTACTCATTTCAACAGGGCATGTGCAGGAACCTCCCAGTGGATTTTGCCCGAAGTATGGAAGCTCAGTTCCACTTTATTTATACACTTTAGATTATTTGATTGCATTTATTAATTTGTTTGGAGTTAAAGAATACAAGTCAGTCATAAGGCTTCAACAAACATAGGGAGCCAGTGTGGTGCAGTGGCTAGAGTCTTGGACCGGGAGTTGGGAAATCTGGGTTCTAGTCCCCGCTCGGCCATGGAAGCCTGCTAGGTGACTTTGGGCCAGTCACACACTCTTAGCACAGCCCACCTCACAGGGTTGTTGTTGTGAGGATAAAATGGAGAGGAGGATAATGTAAGCCGCCTTGGGTTTCTTGCAAGAGGAAAAAGGCAGGATATAAATGCAATAAATAAATAAATGAACATGTGTTTCTTTAAAAAAAAAAAAGATCATTGGAAACCCCCCCCCCCTCATTTA
The DNA here is from genome assembly GCF_057233095.1 of Heloderma suspectum. Classification (NCBI taxonomy): domain Eukaryota; kingdom Metazoa; phylum Chordata; class Lepidosauria; order Squamata; family Helodermatidae; genus Heloderma; species Heloderma suspectum. Next base: position 112,847,190 of record NC_139462.1, read on the forward strand.
TATCCAGCATCAAACTGCACTGTAGTATAAGAAAAGATAAACACCAGGCTCAAGTTCCAAAGAGAAAAGGCTGACTCAAATAAAGTGAAGATCTATCAATCGGCAGATTTTTATTTGAAGATGTTTTGCTAAGGCTGTCTGCTACCACTAGTTTATTTAAAATGAAATTATCATAGGCACTTACAGCTGCCTGCTGCCTTTCTTTCTGTTCCTCTGCTCAAAAGTACTTGGTGCAGATGGGGCTGACCATATAGGATGTGTCTCAATAAATGGGTTCGTATAAAGGATACTATGCCTACATTTTAGTACTGTATCGCTGACTAAGGGCCAAAACAGACATTACTTGAAATGTGTGTCTAGCAGCTCTGTCTTCTTTTCATTCTTATTCTAGAGTGGCTGCAGAGGGCCTGATCCAGGTCTTAAAAGGCCCCTACCCTGCCCCCCCATGCCAGGGTCCCGATCTGGATTGGGGGCCCTGTACCTACTGTAGAGTAAAAATGAAGGGGGAAAAGATGTGGTTGCTTAGACACACATTTCAAGTAATGTTTGTTTTGGCCCTGAATATATCCTGCACTGCAACTTTTATTAGGGTGAAGCATGTGACCCCCATGTGATGCCCCTTCTCCATATAGGCTTTGATATACTCGTATTATCCCTTGACATGGTGCTAGTCGAGAACAATACTGGCAGTAAAATCACTCTGGCCAATATGGGTCTTTTCAAACTGATGGTTGCCCGCCCTCCTACCTGTGTGATAGTCAGATCAGATGTGACTATTTCTCAGGGTCGCTTAAGAACCTGAGAATCAGGCACTGCATTTACACAAACCCTCCAGCTAGTTGTAGCAACCACTGGTGTTATTCTAGTCCTCCATGGCAGCGCCTGACTCCTTCAGGCAGCAGGAAGGAGGAAACCCCAGTCATGGCAGCAGCTCTACTGAAAGGAATGAGACTTGATCGGTCATTACTCTCCTATGCTCAAATATAGTTTCCTCTTATACAGCATCACCTGTTGTTGTTGGTTCAGGTGTAATGTTCTTAATCCTCTAAATCAAGGTTTAGAGAGCCAGCGTGGTGTAGTGGCTAGAGTGCTGGACTGGGAGCCAGGAGATCCGGGTTCTAGTCCCCACTTGGCCATGGAAGCTCAGTGGGTGACTTTGGGCCAGTCACAGACTCTCAGCCCAACCTACCTCACAGGGTTGTTGTGGGGATAAGAGGGAGTGGAAGAGGATTATGTATGCCGCCTTGGGTTCCTTAAGGAGGAAAAAGGTGTCATATAAATAATAATAATAATAATAATAATAATAATAATAATAATAATAATAATTAAAGGAAGGTTTGGAGAATTAGGAAAGGGCTGCAGGTTCACCCCCCCTTCCCTCTCCCTCATCCCTTTCCCTGATGCGTTCCCAGTTCTTCCCCTCCCTTATTTGTTTGAGCAAAACCATAATTTGTTGCTTTGAAAATTTCCTCACCACTTATTTCCATGCCAGGAAAAGCTTCATCTGCTTAATTTCTGTGTCTCTGGCTGCTGTTGAAGACAAAGGAAGATGAGTGTTTTTTTTTTAAAAAGTAGCAACCTACATAGTATTGTGAAATAACTAGTATAATATGGCAAACCCTCTCTTATTTGCCCCAGTTTCAATCAGATCATTCTTTGAATAGATAAAGGAAAATAAAACAAGGACACTTCTGTATGGATTAGTAAAAGACAAATATGCAAATCTGAAGGTTTGGATTTCTGCGCTATTTATAGGAAATGTAAAAGTGGGAGAACATGTGTTGGCAAAACACGTTGAGCAAATATTGGTGTGTATCTATATAACATTGGTGGCTGCAATCAACATGTTTGAACAGTGTTTATTAATAACAATAATTAGTAGGAATAAAATGTGAAATTAAGGAATGTGCCGAAAGACATTTGGGCTGCAATCCTTTCCATGCTTACCAGGGAGTAAGGCCCATTGAATTAAATAGGCATGACTTGTAAGTAGACATACATAGAATTGTGCTGCAAGAAATGCCATCATCATATTTGCTTCTTTGGAAATGCACTTGTCCCACTCTGAAAGCTGTGAACAGGTTGTTGGCAAGTAATTGAACATGAAGCTAAAGTACATACAAGAATTAAACTTTACTAATGAACACAACAAACTTTCAACAGAGATAGAAAAGGTAAAACGCCAAGCTAGCAAGACATCAACTTAACTGTCATGTACAAACTGTCACAACAGACCAGCAGATAGACTGTTCAGGTAACTCTGGAGGCCACCAGCTTGTTGTTGTTCAGTCGTTAAGTCATGTCCGACTCTTCATGACCCCATGGACCATAGCACGCCAGCCTTCCTGTCCTCCGCTCTCTCCCGGAGTGTGATCAAGTTCATATTCGTTGCATTCGTGATGCTATCTAGCCATCTCATCCTTTGCTGTCGCCTTCTCCTTTTGCCTTCAATCTTTCCCAGCATCAGGGTCTTTTCCAGGAAGTTTTCTCTTCGCATTAGGTGGCCAAAATATTTGCGCTTCAGCTTCAGTATCTGTCTTTCCAATGAGCAGTCAGGGTTGATTTCCTTTAGGATGGACTGATTTGACCTCCTTGCAGTCCAGGGGACTCGTAAGAGTCTTCTCCAGCACCACAGTTCGAAAGCATCAATTCTTCGGCGCTCAGCCTTCCATATAGTCCAGCTCTCACAGCCATACGTTGCTACTGGGAAAACTGTAGCTTTGATTATATGAATCTTTGTCGGAAAGGTGATGTCTCTGCTTCTTACTATGCTGTCTAGGTTTGCCATAGCTTTCCTCCCAAGGAGCAAGTGTCTTTTAATTTCATGGCTACAGTCACCGTCTGCGGTGATCTTGGAGCCCAAGAAAGTAAAATCTGTCACTGCTTCCATTTCTTCCCCTTCTATATGCCAGGAAGTGATGGGGCCAGATGCCATGATCTTCGTTTTGTTAATGTTAAGTTTCAAACCAGCTTTTGCACTCTCCACTTTCACCCTCAACAAGAGGCTCTTTAGATCCTCTTCGCTTTCTGCCATTAGGGTGGTATTGTCTGCGTATCTGAGGTTGTTAATAATTCTGGCAATTTTAATTCCGAGCTGTGATTCATCCAACCCGGCGTTTCTCATGATGTACTCTGCATATAAATTAAATAAGCAGGGCGACAATATACAGCCTTGTTGTACTCCTTTCCCAATTTGGAACCAATCAGTTGTTCCATGTCTGGTTCTTACTGTTGCTTCTTGACCCTCATACAGGTTTCTCAGGAGACAGGTAAGGTGGTCTGGTACTCCCATCTCTTTAAGAATTTGCCCCAGTTTGTTGTAATCCACACAATCAAAGGCTTTAGCGTAGTCAATGGAGCAGAAATAGACATTTTTCTGGAATTCTCTTGCTTTCTCCATGATCCAGCGAACGTTGGCGATATGATCTCTAGTTCCTCTGCCTCTTCGAAACCCAGCTTGTACTTCTGGTAGTTCTCGGTTCACATGCTGCTGAAGCCTACCTTGTAGGATTTTGAGCATCACCTTGCTGGCATGTGAAATGAGCGCAATTGTACGGTAGTTTGAACACTCTTTGGCATTGCCCTTCTTAGGGATTGGAATGTAAGCTGACCCTTTCCAGTCTTGTGGCCACTGTTGAGTGTTCCAAATTTGTTGGTATATTGAGTGCAGCACTTTAACAGCATCATCTTTTAGGATCTTAAATAGCTCAGCTGGAATACTGTCATCTCCGCTAGCTTTGTTGTTAGTAATGCTTCCTAAGTAGGGATGTACGAAAATCACTTACCTTTCGGGGATTATGCTGATGGTGCAGGGGGAGGCGTTCCGTCCCTCCCCCCGGAATCCTCGCCGGGGGGGAGGTGCTCCGTTCCTCCCCCCGCCCGGAATCCTGGCTGGCTAGCTGTGCTCCGCTGCGATTCTGTGGAGCCGCTGGCCGGCTCCGGCAGCAGCTAGACATCAGGCTGCTGGCTAGCAGGGACGCAAATGGTGGCGGCCGTATCCACCGCTGTTGGCATGCCTGCAGTCAGCCGTGATAGGCTACGTAAATGTTTACGTAGCCTATCACGGCTGATTAAAAACAAAAACAAAAAAAGCAGGTACGCAAATGGCGGTGCCCATATTTTGGCACGTCTTAGTCTACGTAAACATTTATGTAGACTAACTGACTAAGATGGCGAAAATAAGGGGAACGCAAATAGCGTAGCGTCTACGCTATTTGCATTGCCCTTATTTTCGCCGTCTTAGTCTACGTAAATGTTTAAATAATAAGGAATGCAAACAAGGAATTAAGGAATGCAAACAGTGTGTTTTAAATAATAAGGAATGCAAACAAGGAATTAAGGAGTGCAAACCATTTGCGTATGCACTTTTTTTGTTTGTTTGTTTTAAAAGTCAGCCGTGATAGGCTACGTAAACATTTACGTAGCTTATCATGGTGTTTTTTTTAAAATTTAGCCGTGATAGGCTACGTAAATCTTTACGTAGCCTATCACTTTTTTTTTTTTAATCTGGAAATGGCGGCAGTGGCAGCTGGTCGGAAGACCGGCTGCTGCTGCGCTGCCGCCGGAGCTGCCACCGGAGCCGCCAGAGCCAGGAAGATCCGCCCCAGGTAAGTCCCGTCCGGGGGGGGTGGCGGGGAGGTTGCGGGCCGTTCCGCCACCGATTTCGGGGGGCCGAATGCGCTGGAATTCGGCCTCCCTGAGATCCGTGGCGGAACTTTCATACATCCCTATTCCTAAGGCCCACTTGACTTCACTCTCGAGGATGTCCGGCTCAAGTGACCACACTATCATGGCTATTCAGGGACATTCAGATCTTTCCTGCATAGTTCTTCTGTGTATTCTTTCCACCTCTTCGTAATCTCATCTGCTTCTGTTAGGTCCCTGCCTTCTTTGTCCTTTATCATGCCCGTCTTTGCACAAAACGTTCCCTTGAGATCTCCGATTTTCTTGAAAAGATCTCTAGTCTTTCCCATTCTCTTGTTTTCTTCGATTTCTTTGAATTGTTCATTTAAGAAGGCCTTCTCGTCTCTCCTTGCTATTCTCTAGAACTCTGCATTCAGTTGGATATATCTTCCCCTTTCTCCCTTGCTTTTCGCTTCCCTTCTTTCCTCAGCTACTTATAAAGCCTCATCAGACAGCCACTTCGCTTTCTTGCATTTCTTTTTCTTTGGGATGGATTGAGTTGCTGCCTCCTGAACAATGTGACGGACCTGCGTCCATAGTTCCTTAGGCACTCTGTCTGTCAGGTCTAATCCCTTAAATCTATTCCTCACCTCCACTGTATTTTCATAATGGATATGATTTAGGTCATACCTGAATGGTTTAGTGGTTTTCCCTACGTTCTTCAATTTAAGCCAAAATTTTGCAATAAGACGCTCATGATCTGAGCCACAGTCAGCTCCAGGTCTTGTTTTGACTGACTGTATGGAGCTTCTCCATCTTTGGCTGCAAACTACATAATCAATCTGATTTCGATATTGACCATCTGGTGATGTCCATATGTAGAGTCACCTCTTGTGCTGTTGGAAAAGAGTGTTTGCTATGATCAGTGTGTTCTCTTGGCAAAACTCTATTAGTCTTTGTCCTGCTTCATTTTGTACACCAAGGCCATGCTTGCCTGTTATCCCGGTGATTTCTTGACTTCCTACTTTGGCATTCCAATCCCCTATGATGAAGAGGACATCTTTTTTGGGTGTTAGTTCTAGAAGGTGTTGTAGGTCTTCATAGAACCGATCAACCTCAGCTTCTTCGGCCTCAGTGGTTGGGGCATAGACTTGAATTACTGTGATGTTGAATGGTTTGCCTTGGATTCATACTGAGATCATTCTATCGTTTTTGAGATTATACCCCAGTACTGCTTTTCCCACCCTTTTGTTGAGTATGAGTGCTACTCCATTTCTTCTAAGGGATTCTTGCCCACAGTAGTAGATATGATGGTCACCTGAATTAAATTCGCCCATGCCTGTCCATTTTAGTTCGCTGATTCCCAAGATGTCGATGTTCAGTCTCTCCATCTCAGGTTTGGCCACCTCCAGCTTACCTTGATTCATTGATCTTACATTCCAGATTCCTAAACAATATTGTTCTTTACAGCATTGGACTTTCTTTTCACCATCAGACACATCCACAGCTGAGTGCCGTTTCGGCTTTGGCCCAGCCACTTCACTCTTTCTGGCGCTATTTGGAAATTCCCTCTGCTCTTCCCTATTAGTATAATGGACACTTTCCGACCTGAGGGGCAGGGCTCATCTTCCAGCGTCATATAGCCACCAGCTTACCCGCAACATATACAAACATGTATTTTAGCTTATACACACAATGCATATATTGTAACTCCAATGGAGGTTCCACCATGCTATTTGTTAGCTTTGTGAGGTGATTAAAGTATATGCTTTTAGGTAGTACTTAAATGAATAGTTCAATCTCATTGTAAGAGTGGGGACACCAGGTTTTTTTGGGGGGGGCACACTGCTTTGGCAACTTTACCTCCTGGTTTCTCTCCCCACTTCACCATTCTGGTCACTCAGTTCCCTCCCCATGTATCAGCAAGTAGGAAGGGGATGAATGGGCCCCTTTCCTTTCTTCCCCCTACAAATGTTTTACAAAGGTTGTCAGGTGCTCTAGGCAGCAAAGCAGAAAGGAGAAGGAGCCATTTGTTCCTTGAGTACATCTACATGGAAATGGAATGAGAAGTGCTTTCTGGTTATATTTGGATTTTCATGAAATCTGTCAGGGGCACACGAAGCAAAAAAAGCAGAGTATACACTACCTAAAAATCCACTTTAATAGGTCACACAACACTTGAAACCTCCATACTTCGGGGCTGGGTGGGCAGAGTAGAACTGAACACCGTCAACCCAGTATGTGCTGCTCAGCGAATGAGAGGCTTGTTCCCTGCCCCGTCCATGCTGCCCTGCTCAGGGAAGTTTACTGGAAGCGCTGAATTAAGCCCTTGTTTTTTACCCCACACCTCTCCTCTCTCACCCACCACTGGGATATTGTGAAAGATTAAAAGATACTGCACTATTGTGAATGGGGGGAAAGGCTACATAATCTGAATGGGTGAAGTGCTGTTGTGAATGCTTGAAACAGCACTACTACGCTATTATGAATGGGAAATAACAGGCTGCAAACTGTGAATGGGGAAAGCAGCTATTGTACTAGGGTACATGTTATGAATGGGAAAAGAGCACTACTGCGATATAGTGAAAGGATGAAACAGCGTGAAGTAGTGCTAACTGGGAAAGAAAGCCTGTGTCCAAAAGCCCCTACTGCAAATGGGGGGAAAGAGGGAATGGGTGTGTGTGTGACCACACCCCTTGATCACATCGCTGTCAGGTCACAGACGTGTGTCCAGGATTTAATATGGGGGACTTGGCACACTGCAGCAGAACCGCGCAGGAGCTGCATTTAAGGAAAAAAGATGCACTGAAAGGACTTTCTGAAAATGCGCCTTTTCCAGAGGGAAGCTGCTGGGTTGCTGCAGACTGGCGACAGCGTCATCGACCCTGATGTGCTCTCTCTCTACGTTAAATCAGCCATGTGGATTGGACCCTTGTCTCCCTGGTCTTTTCAGTGGGGTCTTGTGGCTCTGATGTCAGTAGTGCAAAGCACCTGGGATGGCATCTTTAGAGTTCCGACTGGTTCTGACTGAAACCTGGAGCGGGTTTACCACCCCACTGACATTGGAGCCACCAGCCTGCACTGGGTCTCTGTACCCATCTCTTCTCCCACCTTGCCAGGTGGTTGCAAAAGCAGGTGGTGGTGGTGGTAGTGTTGGCAGTGGCAGTTGCGGCAACATTCTGTCTGCTTTTCTAAGCTTTTAAACAGAGGCCTGGCACACTGTGTAGCAAAGCTCCTTGTGAACCGGCCATCTTCAGGCCCCAGAAGACATCTGGCCTCTGTTTAAAGTTTAAAAGCACAAATACAAATGACATTGTGCTAACTTCCACTGCCAGCACTGCCGTTGGGGGGCCCTCCAAGCTGCGGGCCAGTGGAGCAGTGCCCCATGGTCCAGCCTTAGTCACTGCATTGTTACCCATGTAGAGTGCATATTAAATCACTCCAGTTTCCAGAGTATACTACAGGGTCTGCCAACTTTTGTACTCTGTGGCCATTCTGTTCTTTAGAAGGTAGTCCAGGAAGTGTGTGGGTGGGGGGAAGGGGTTGGTGGATGAGAGTTGCTATACAAACTCCCCCCCCCCCCCCGATAGTCAGGCTTCACAATAAAGTTTGAGCTCTACAGCAGTACCAACTGAGAAATAGCTGAGATGTTACACAGAGTATCCAAAAGGAGATGTAATAATCATGTGTGGACTATCTCTATCTCCTAGAACTAGACTCCCTCCCCCCGCTCCACACACACACCAGTTTCCCTTATAAATGAAACTGTGGGCAAACACGTTACCATACCTTGCTTAAAATTTTGCTTAAAATTTCTAGTGTCTCCAAGGACCAGATTAAAATGACCAAGGCCATTTTCGTTGTTGTCCCAGACCAGCCAAAATGCAGCAGTCCTATGCATGCTAACATCAGAGTAGTCTGGCCGCTTACTTGGGAGTAGGCTTGCCCCTATTCCTTTTTCAAGGAACAGTTAGCAATACTGAATTTTAACTTTATTAATTTTATTTTAAATAGCATTAATTAAAAAAAGGAAAACGTTAACTGTAATACTAAGTTTTAATACGGCACCATTCCTTGAAATAAGGTACTGGTGGAAAGCCCACTCGGGCGTAGTGCTGTTGAACACAGTGGGACTAACTGGTGAGTTAATGGCTGGCTAGGGCGTGCTGGGAGTTGTAGGCCTTTTTCTCTCTAAACATGCCCTTAAAGTCAGGATGCTTGGACAGTCATGTAATAATTGGCTCATTGATTGGATATTGCTGTGGTTTTATTTTTTACTATAATTTTTGGTTTGTCGATTGTTCTCAAGAGACAGGAGCAAGTATGTTATTTGGTTAGACTTCTAACAAAACTGACATTCTGGAAACTCTGATGAGGTATTCCCATAGCAGCTCTTTGGATCCCAGCCTATGTACCTCTTTCAAACCTCTGTAGACGTTGACCCTGCCTTTTGGGAAACATTAACTCAAAACAGACTCCAAATATCCACAGGCTGCAGTTTGGAATGGGGAAGTTCTAACATTAAATGGCAAGATGGCATGTAAGAAGGAAGGAGTAGATTTTGAGTAGTAGTGCCCTAAGGAAGAGTCAACCTCAATAAGTCCTGGGGCAGCTACCCCTTCCCACCCAATGACCCAGGATCATCCCCCGCCCCCCCCCCGTCATCAAGGGCCATGTGCTGCACCTGGAGTCCTTCCGATGGATCCGACAGATGGTTCTATGTGAGGGGGGGTTTTTTCTGGAGCTCTCCCCACAACAGAACAATGCTTCTGGGAAATCCCTTGGCCAGCCTTCAGAGGCAGTGCACACAAGACTCAAGGCCAGAGATAGGAGGTAGGACCCTTCCTCCTGCCCCCCCCCTTAGTTGAGGGGAGGCCTGGCTCAGCCTAACTGAGTAGTGTTGTCATTTATTTTACTGTTTGTGGCTCTGTGTCTTTAACATTCAATATAGACTAGTGTGGCCACTTATGAATAACTGAAAAAGATGAGATGGATCACCAAAAAGAGAACAAGAGAGCAGTGATTTGCACAACGTTGCCATAGGCTAATGTATATGTATAGATGCAATTTTAGAAATAATTGTTATAATTTAAATAGAAATACAGTACATCTCACCATAGTGTGGCCAGGTGACCTGTGTGCCTTGCCTAGTCTCCTCTCCAGGTGCTTTTGATGGGCACCTTCAAGGTCTAAGCTCTTCCTTCTGATGGTTCTTTGGCAGCCCTTCAAATAGAGAACTGCCCTCTGTTTTGAAGGCATCCTCTGTTTGAAAGGCTGTCCTGTCCAAGTCTGGCATAAAGATAAAGAACCATCAGAAGGAAGAACTCGGCCTTGAAGTTGCCCATCCAAAGCCCCTGGACAGCAGACTGAGTGAGGGGGCATTGTTCCCAGAGTGGAAATAGAGTGATGGGCAAGGTTTCACCTGTTGAATTTCTACTCAATATGCATCTGTTAGAGGTACGGAACTCATGGCGGAGGTCATAGTGTTGGGGTACTCCTCAAATTGGAAAATATTCCATCTACAGGAAGAATTGATAAGCCCTTGCCTCATTCTTCTGTAGGCATTCAGTTAGTGGCATTACTCATAGTATGGTGGATAACAAGTATTTTTCATGAATATTCACATTCAGATCATAAGGATTACTTGAGTAATTAATATCCATAAACAGGAACAGGCTTTAGATGATTAGAGTGAATGTTAGTGTGTGAGCACGCACACCTGCCCTCATCCTCGAAGTAATCCCATTATCTCTTCAGGTACCACTTCTACAACCACTTCAGTTGTATCACTTCTAGAGATAGAATACTTAATTTACTAATGCTTCAAACTCCTTGTAACCAAGGGACTATAGTTCAAACTCTGTTATACAGAAGGACTACAAAGCTTTCCCATCCCTGTCCTTTTGTTGTCATTTCTGGAGAGGCAGCAAAAACAGGTTTATCAAGCCCCTGTGGCAACTTCCATACCATATATGACTGGTAAGCTAGGTTTGCTTCAGAGAGACAGTGGCTTGGACTTTGTGTTAGAGAACCAATCCCTGTGGTCATCTTGGTGCCCTGAACAGGCGTTTGTTGTGGTTCCTCCAGCCTTTACACCTCCATTTCCTCTTCACTTCTCTCTGCCAAGTGTTGGCCTTTGTAGATTTCTGGCTGAGGTTGAACTAGATGATGGTTGCCAACACAACCCTTGAACCCACACACCTGCACTGTTAGTGTAATTGTGTGTGTGTGTGTGTGTGTGTGTATTAGAGTTAAGGATGTATGGTAGCTCCCTAATCTTTTTTTTAAAAAACGCTTTTTCCCCCTTTCAAAATTCCTCAAAATGTTTTGCCCAAGCAGAAAACTCCATATTCAGCTTGGACTCTTTGCTTGGGGGAGAAAAATGATGGCAAATCTAATAAATGGAAGATACTCTTTGCATGTGGACTCTGCCATGCAGTAAACCTTGCCTCTGTTTTGGTTGCCACTAAAAGTGCTGCTCTTAGTATTTTGCTTTTGAAGCAAAAATACAATCTAATAAATAAAAATAAAAATTACACCCATTTCCCACTGCTCTGGACTAGAGGTTGCTGTTGTTGTTTGTTTGTTTGTTTATTTCATTTCTATACCGCCCAATAGCTGAAGTGCTCTGTTGTTGTTGTTGTTATAATTAATTAATTTGAGGTATTTTTATATTGCTCTTAAATCACATTCCCAGTTTACCAAAACTATTAATAAATAATAATAATAATAATATAAATTCCAGCCACTGTTTTATTCAAGTATTGACTTTAACTGTATTTTTGGGGGGAGCAGGTATTTTGTGTTATTTGTTGTATGCCACTCTAATATCTCTTGATGTGGAGCAGCATAGAAGTTCTGTGCTAAATAAATAACTAAATAAAACAATTAAAATGGAAACAAAAGTAATAAAGTAAAAGACCACCAAAGCAGTATAAAACAGTCTTCAAAATTAAAATATTATCTTAAAAGCTTGGGGGTGGGGAGGTCCTTACCTGGGGCTCCGAAAAGACAATACGGTAGGCAGCAGACAAACTTCTTTGGCAAAAGCGTTCCACAATTGGGGAGCCACCACTGAGAAGTCTCCCTCTGTCTGTCATGCTCTGGTAGTCACCTGACCTGCCTCACCTCAGACAGCAGGCCATCTGCAGGAGGCCCTCCACTGAAGATCTTAAGGTATGAGTAGGTATATATGGGAGGTTAAAAGCAGCACTTCTAAATTGTTAAGACTCGCAGAGATGGAGACAGGTCAGACAAATAGCACCCCTCTGGATTCTGCTGCCCAGTTTGATTTGTTCATGGAAGGGATGTCAGAGAATTCCGCCACGGATCTCGGTGAAGCTGAATGCCAGTGCATTTGGCCCCCCGAAATCCATGGCGGAATGAAGCCCCCCCGCCCCGTGAAATGGGCCCGGAACGGAGCACCTACCTGCTGCCATCCGTGCTGATTTGCGTCTGCGGCCGCCATTCGCTTCTTCCATGTAGCCGTGATAAGCTACGTAAATACTTACGTAGCCTATCACAGCTAACACAGGGACGCCATTTGCGTTCCTGTGGAAGCCGTGATAGGCTACGTAAGTATTTATGTAGCCTATCACGGCTTAACTAAGGGAATGCAAATGGCGGCTGCTATGGTGGCCGCCATTTGCGTTCCCTTTTTTTCCCCCGTTTTAGCCTATGTAAATATTTACATAAGCTAAAATGGCAAAAAAAAGGGAACGCAAATGGCGGCCGCCGTAGCCGCTGCCATTTGCATCCGCTGGTGGTTTTTTTTGCTGTGATAGGCTACGGAAATATTTACGTAGCCTATCACGGCAAAATATGGGGACGCAAATGGCGGTGGCTACAGCCGCCGCCATTTGCATCCCTGCAGGCTGCCCAGCAGCTGGATGTCCGGCTGCGGGTGGCCCCGGCCGGCGGCTCTGTGGAATCTCCGCGGAGCGGAGCCGGCTGGAGAGAATTTCGAGGGGAGGGACAGAGCGCCTGCCGCCCACCGCGAATGTCACCCTTCGAAAAGGTAAGTGACTTTTGTAAATCTCTAGTTCATGGTAAAGCTTGCAGTACTGCTGTAGGAAGGAGAAAAATGTGCACTTGGCAGCCAGCAATATTTTGTTTCTTAGCTGTGTATTTTTGTGAAAAACAGCCCAAATGCATGGCCAGCACTGCAAAGCATGGATTCATGTTCTGCTTAACTGTGAAAGGGCATAAGGAAATTGTTTGATGGGAAGAGTACTGGTGGCTGATTCTGATTGACTGAGGGTATAAAGAAAAAAGCTCAACAGGGCAGAAATGCAGCACAACAGAAGGTCTGAGTGGAAAACAAACAGACATGAAGAAGACGAGAGAGGAGCAGTGTATTTTCTAATAAGAAAATTAATACAGTAAATACACGGTCTATAGGACATCCATTTGTGCAAGCCAAGCTTTTCAGTAAAGTTCTGTTGCCCTTTAGTTATCATAGTACAGCTTTACCTCTTGGATCTAAGTGATGTCAGTGATCACTGTCTCCACATTTTCAAACTTTCTTCTCCAATAATGAGGACAGCAACCTTGCCTTTATTTTTAAATCTGGAAGCTGGAATTCTTACCATCAAACATTGAAAATGTACTGGATAGCATGTGCCTGGAACGTACGAAACTCAAAATCACTGCCACTAGAGTACTATCACCATTATTGTAATCACATTCTAGTTCTTGCGCATGAGAGATTAGCTGGCATTGGTTGGAGAAACAGGAACTGAGGAAAGATTGACCTCAGCTGGTTGGAAAGAGAGCCATGGATATTTCCACACTAGCCTGTGAGTCATGTGAGCAGGGAGCATGACAAGGTCCCTCCTCTGTCAGATACTGCAGGGAAGAGAGTAAGCCTTCTGCTTTTGTTTCAAAGAATTTGTCAAGAATTAAAAATAATCATACAACAAAACCAAAATGATACAAATTAGTATTCTTATTTACTAAGTGCCTGTAACAACTAGGCACTGTACAGAATTAGTTTTTAAAACCATAGCCCCACTGAAATCTTATAATGTAATGGAAAATAAAGGGAGAGGTAGATTAACAGCACAATCCTACACATGTCTACTCAAAAGTAAGTCCCACTGAGTTCAAAGAGAGTTACTTGAGTCAGTGTGTATATGACTGAAGCCTAGAAAGAACAACTGTCCACTTTGTTTTTAAGAGTCTCCTACCAGGGTTGTAACTGCTTTTGCTGCTCTTTCGTACTTTTTGTTGTTTTTGTTGCTATTATGAGAATATTTGATATTGCATATTACACAAAAGCACAGTGCCATCTGATGGACAATTAAGGGAATAAGCGCACAATGTACTACAGTGCAGTTTAGTGCTGATTAGTTAAACACCACTTTCATACCCCTCAAACAAGATCTAGTGGTGTGGTTAGAGTGTCAGACTAGAACTGGGCAGAACGAGGTTGAAATCCCTACTCAGCCATGAAATTTACTGGCTATTGGCTAACCTTGGCCAGTCATTATCTCTCAGCCTAATCTACCTCACAGGGTTGTTATCAGGATAAAGTGGGGGGCATGAATGATACCCTGAGTTCCTTGGAAGATAGGTAAGATAAAAATGTAATAAATGTTTTTTTTAATGTAATCTTCTACAGTGGAACTATTTTACATATTACATTGATCAAGTGTAGAGAAATCCAGTGATGTCTAAACCATGGTAAGGATTCAAAACATTTTGAAACAGAATTCTGCACTAGAGTTATGCTTTTCTTCTCATTTCCTCCTTTTGTTCCTCCTTTTTATTATTAGATCTACCAGAGTGTCAAACTACATTTAGCAAATATGATAAAAACTCCCCAATGAAGCTATTTATAATATTTAGATTTTAGCTACGCGGGTGTTTGAAAAAATGGGGAAAGCCTTTCTGTTGAGCCTTTGAATCTTTGCTGGAGTTAAATCATCGATGTTTCTGCAGGCATAGATGTCCAAACAATAAGACATATTGTTTGGACAGAACTTTGATATGAGTTCTTGAAAACTGTGGTAGCTAATGCAATATGAGCTGTAAAGTGGGATGACTCCATAGAAAAATCCTAGATTGCTTATAGCAGTCATTGTTCTGTGTGCTGTTACTTGGAAATGGATGCACTAGGTAAGTTTCTCGCCATCAGTTCTGAACCGCTTCTAAGTTTGCGATTACCTTTTTGTCAGTTAACTTGCTAATTTGACAGGAAAGCAGTGAAGTGGAATTGTAGAAAATAGAAAACAACATGGGCAGGTCGAAATACCCTGCCCCCCCCAGCAATCTAAGATGTTGCAGTATAAATACAATTCTGTAAAAGGTGTGAATGGAACTTAAAAATAAAAGTGATGGATTTGGTACAGTCAGTGAACACAATTATAAGTAGATATGGCAGAAGACTATTTCTCCAAGCGTGGATCCACTGATAATTTTTAATAAAAATCTACTCCATTTCCACCAGTCAGCTGCTGAACATGACTTCACAGATGAGTGTTCTAAAGGCAGAGGTAGCAACCTTTGCCCCAAATCTTAATAATATACTACTGTTTTATCATTAAATCAGCATTTAATTTGGAAGGATTTTTTTTCATGACAAAAGCAAAGATATATTATTAATCATTTTTGTGTATGGCTTGTCTGTATTGATATTTTGCCTGATTGTTGTTGTTGCTGTTTGACTGAGTAAAGTAAAAGCAATGTTATTTTTTATCATTCAGTTTTGATGAAAATATGACAGCATGATGGTATTTGTCATGTATATAGAAGCAGGGGGACTCTGTACGTTGCATCCTTAACTTCTTTTTTGCATCTGTCAGCAAAGTAGTAGTAGAAGTAGTGGATAAGAAAGGTAAATGGTTAAACATTTACTTGCTGCTTGATTCATATTTTGAATGGGCACAAAATTTGGGGGGGAAAATGACTGTTTCAAGAATTGCCGCCTCTTGTCAGTCAATTCAGCTCTGTCGCGGGATAATAATTGTATTCATTTAGCATTTAGAATACTCAGATTTGCAAATGACAATCCGAATGAATATTTCATAACAAAGAGGCATGATCCATTATGGTAGTGTGACTCTAACTAGTAGCGCAGCATGACTGATCTTGCATTTAGAATTTGTAAGAGAGACTGTGGCACATCAGCTAATTAAAAGTATAGCTTTTAATCTTAAAACATGAGAAGAAAAGAAATTCAAGACTCAGGTGGAGGAAAAAGTCCTGTTTTTCCTGTTGTGGGAATGACGGCTTTGGTTTGTTGTGTGTTCATTTTGTTGTGTTATCATAAAACAGATGCACCTGTATGATGTTGTAAGGGGAAAACAATCTTTTGAGTGCCTCATGGTGTTGGGAGTACATTTTGTGCCCTCCCTAGAAAATGCATTGCCCAGATCAGCAGCATGGCTAGTAGTATATAATGTTTATACAAAAATGTGCCCTAAAGCAACAGTGCTGATTTGAAAGTGGAAGCAGGAATTTACGATTGTATATAACAACACTAGTTTTCAGGAGTGCCCTCATGAAAAATGGACAGTGAAAGGATCAGGGGAAAATGTGTGCTTCTTCATTTTTTTCTTCCTTTCAATACATTCAGAGTCTGGGCAATTTACATGTTAGAAAACGCTTAAAAATGTATTGATAACACTGGTAGCTGGTATTTTCTTGTAAATATATTTGTTGTACAACCCCCTGCCCTCCTCAACAATTTAGCATTTAATCTGGGATTACTAACATACTCTCTTATTTTATTCTAAAAAAAGACATGTCTAGGGGGTTCAGTTTGACTGAATGAGTCATAGAGAGCTATTAAGAGCTGTTGCTTGTGGTGATCAAATGGAACCCAATGTAGAGAGGCAGTGTACCTCTGAGTGGTGGGAACAGGCGACCTGTGGGGAGGTTGCTGCCTTCTTGTCCCACTTGCGAGCTTCCAAGCCTGTGGTCCTACCCGTACTTACTTGGGAGTAAGCCCATTGTACTTAGTGGGAATTGGCTTCAAGTAAACATGGTTAGGATCTTACTGCATAAGGGAATACCACACCAGCTGGACCTTGGTCTGATCCAGCTGGATGGTCCCTATCACCAGTACTCTTTTGGGTCCGTGTCCAAAACTTAAGCACCGCAAGTCATTTAGTACTAACTTAGTACTAGGTCATGCTTATGATTCCCCCCGCCCCCCATCACAAGTAGATTTTCTTGTTGCCTGCCTTCAAAACATCAGCACTGGAAAACGTTTAGCACTAACTCACCCCAGTATGCAAAGTTGAGAATTTAAGACACAATGGGGTTCTAGTCAGGTCACAGATTTCTGTCCTCTTCCCCACTTCGGAAATAACTAGCCTTGTCCTTTCGGATTGTTTGGGAAGGAAAAAGAATGGATTGGAGTGGGGGACGAATATAGATGTACATATAGATACACACACACACACACACACACACAGCAAGTGGATGTGAACTGACAGTGCAGCAACTGGGTGTCCTGGAGGGGTGGCGCCCGGGGGCGGGCACGCCGTTGTGAGCCCCGGGAGGTGCTGAAGCCGGAGAAGGTCTGCGGGCGCGCTCGCGCGCGTGGGCGCGCGCGTGTTCGGCTTGACTTCACCCCAGCCGAGGTCTGCCTCGGAGCGTGACGTCACTTGGCCGTAGCACACACAGCAGCGGCACCGGAGCAGGCGGCTGGGTGAGTGACAGGCCAGCCTACTTTTTAATAGCTTTGTCATGTGACTGGGAACAGTAGTAAGACAGGTGCCTTCGGTTCACTCTCAGTGAGGGGCTGGTTGGCTGCGTGCGAGTATATTTGCGCTCTCTCCCTCTCTGGCTGTGGATTGTAGTTTCAAAGCTTTGCTGCCGTCATTCAGGAGCTGGATGGCGTGGGACATGTGCAATCAGGACTCTGTCTGGAGTGACATCGAGGTGAGCTGGTGGGAACGGTCGATCGTTTTGTGCAAATTCACCCAGCCGGAGGGCTTGTTTCCTTATATGCTCTTCTTCCTTTCTTCTTCTTCTTCTTCTTTTGCTTGTGTTGCTTTGAATCGTGTTTTGTTTTTGTTTTTTAAACGGGATAATAGTGGAAGGAGCTAGAAGAGCCCTTTTGGAATGGAAGCAAGCCTGCATCTTATCTTTAATCCTGTAAGTTTTTTTCTCCCTCCCCCTTTCTATTTTAAGATTACTCTCCAGTTCCTTGAGAAAATAAAAACAAAACAAAACAAGAAAGCACACACCCTGCCTCCTGTCACCAGGATCTCCTGCAGTTGGAAACTATTTTTATGTGCCTTTGGCTCCCTTTCCAGTCATTTGCAATATTTATGCTCCAAGATATTGATATGAATTGGTGTCTGAAGTCTTTCCAGTGGCATTTAGTGGGATGGATGGAGAAAGGCTGTGTGTGTGTCTGAGATGGGGGGGGGGAGGGGGAAGGTTCTGTTGCTGATCTTCTTAAACTTGTGCAAAAAAAAAATTGTGCTTTTATATTTGTAGAGGATGATTAGCTCCAGGGCAGAGATGCTTCCGTACAGAGAGGGATGTGGCTGAATTGTTGGAATGTGGCTTTTACACTAGAATGTTTGGAGAGAGATGTCCTGGTGCTTTGGTTGCGTTAAGGGTCCCATTCATTCAGATGGCTAAGTGGTGCTGTGCAGCTGAGACAACAGGACGGAGTATGAGAATATAGTTTATATTTATGCCAGATCTTGTGTTGCTTGCTGCTGTTGCCACCACTGCTTGAGTAAAAATAGATGGCAATACATCAAAACTGCAGCTTCTGCTGGTACAATTCATAAAGCGGGGAGGGGGGAGAAAAGCAGCTAGGAATGTCTGGAGTGTAAGAGTGGAGGCTTGACAATGTCTAAATGTTTGCAAGCAGCAAAACCAAACCAAAAAATCCTCAATGTGTGCTGTTTGAAAGTTCTTACAACTTGGGGAAACTTTTTGTTCCTGATTATCCCCAAAACAGAGCCTCAAATGATAGCTACTTTTGCAGGCCAGTCCTATGCATCTCTGTTCAGTAATAAATCCTAGTGACTTTAGTGGAGATTATTCTCAACTAAGTGTGCCTAGGATTGCAGCCTTAAATGCTCCCCTTGGCAGGGAAAAAAGGCTATTGGTGATCTTGTGTGCCTGTGTGTTTGTTTAAAAATCAGAGATGTTGACATAGTGCAGGGGTACATATAGAAGCATTTAATATTTTCTGCATAGACATTTTTATTTTCTCATGGCAGGAGGCAAAGTTTGGAGCATCATTTTTTCTAAAATGTTTAAAATATTTACACCTCATCCGCTGTCTTCTGTTTGCATATCGTAATTGCTCATCTCTTGTTTTGACTTCTTAGTAAAGTAGAATAGATATAGATAATTCATATGTCCTGTAGCTATTATGAGTCAAGGCGGTAAGTGAGTGACTTACTGGCTCCAGAAGTCCTAATTTGTTTCTGAGTAGCTGCCTAGCTGGGAGTATCCAGTGGATTGTTGTCTTGGTTTTTGTTGCATGGGTCTCAGCTGCTGTGGCTTAGTTTTTTCCATCATGCATTATTCCTAATGCTGCTAGGAGCTTATTTGAGGAACCAGTGTCTGTGGAAATGGTGATGATCTATTTTAATCACTGGTGTTGCTGCAGAAATTTCAGACTTGTAACAAGAAAATCTAATTTATGCCAGTGAGCAGTTATTATTATTTTTTGCTTGTTTAGTGGAAGGAAGGGGGTCTTTAGAACTGCGTGGCAGATCGGGTGGCTTTTCAGTACAGTTCTTCCAAGTGGCATGCGCCTTGCCCTGTGTGCAGCCAGCCTGATTACCTGCTGCATGCTAGTGCTGTTGCTCTGGGGAATCACCCTTTTCTGTTCTTAAAGTACTACTGTCATCAAGTACTGAAAGGCAGCTTTAAAAAATCCTCAAAATTTACTTCCAACATAAAATACTTTATATCCTCTTGTTCGTAACAATGAGATTGCATGCTACTTAATAAAGGCCTGCACATCACAGTAGCTGATCAGCGTCCCACAGCGTTTCTCTGTTTAATGAAGGTAATGTACGATGAGGCTGCAAGGATTGATAAGGAGGATGTTTGCTTTAAGCATATTGTCCATGTTCAGGATCTCCCCCCCCCATCCCATCTCTTTTAAACAAGCTTGTTAAATACAGATTATTGTTTTCATTAATACCATTTAAATGACATGCATTCAGTCCCCCCTCCCTCCCAAATCATCTAGTTTTAAAAATTACCTTCAAAAGCACATGAGCATCCAAAAAGGTTAATGGAGAATGATGCTTAATTATGATGATTCATTATCATTGATGCAGTTAAGCTAATTTATTGTGTGCTCTTTAAGCGTTTGGAGGGGTGGGTGGGAGGGAATGGTCTAGGGCCAAGAAAGACACAATAATTAGCCTTTGTGTTTAGTGGTTGCTTTATCCCCAAAAGGCTTATTACAAAATTAAGGGTATAATTGTGTAATAACTGCCAAAAACTGTGAGCTGTTAAAAAAAAAAAAAGTGATATTGCATGGAAGGTGCACCTGTTAGAGATGTATAGGCAAACGCCAAATATCTGCGAGTCAGATGAGGACAGTTATAGGACTTGGAGTGTTAAACCTGGCATCATTCAAAGGCCAAATATAAATTAATAACAGGAACACTTGCTACTAATGTGTCTCAGATTAGAAGCGTTGTGCCATATCCAGAAGCATTGATTTTATTATCATGTCAACATTGGCAAGAGTGGACGTACTTTACTTCAGCTATTCACTTTTTTTTTTAAGTGACACTGCAGTCATTAAAGACAAATGAGAACTGCAAAGGGAAGACTTTTTTTTAACCTCCCCCCCAACACAGTTATTTCTTATATTGCTTCAAAATGGCCACTGCAGGCTCTTTTTAAAAAGTGTACTTATTGAGAGAATCCAGCCTGTTTAACTAGGCAGTGCACACACATAGAAAGATAGAATCTGTTTGTTACAAACCAAAAGTAGTAAAGGGATCCGCAGGATATTTTGGAGGTCCAGGAAATCAGCTTTGACGCCACGGACCTCCACAACACAGACCTGGAGAGCAATGCTGAAAATCTACCTTTTCAGGCAAAGACCCAGATTATTCTTTAATGAGATCAGTTTTCATTTGTGTATCAAGAAAAGGTCATTTCTGCATTAGAACATTTGCAAATGGAAAGTACTGGAACTTTAGGACTGGAAACAGGGGAGTGGGGGAGAGACATTTTTAATGGTTGGTTTTTATTAACACTTTTGCTTTATAGTTTTCCTTGTGTTTTCATTCCATGCCTCACTGCAAGCACTATATCCTCCATATGTACATGTATACCTCAGGCCTTGGACAGTTAATGCTCTGGGCTCTTTCAAAGAATAGGAATAAAGGAATTGATCCGTCAAAGACTCACCTTCCAGCCCTCAAGTTTCCCTTTCTCTACACCTATTGTCTGATTGCCTGCAGTGTCCTGCTTGGCCATGGAAAGTGGAATGGTAAATTGCAGCCTTTGCCAGCTGCTCTGAGTGTCCTGACCCTGTTTCTCTTTTTCCAAAGCGTGCCTTGTGATTAGGTTATCACATGCAGAATATGCAGGGCCGGATTTGGTCTTACAGGGATTGCCGGTCAAATGTTTCTAGGAAGTTTATTTTGCTGTAGTCCAACTTTAGCAAGAAACCTGTATTTACTGTTGACGTATGACATGAGAGACTCTGGGGAATGGATGCATTTGCAGTGGTGGTGGGTGTTCTGGGGCTACCGATACGCTAACCTTAATTGACTTCATCCAAGGAAAAATGGGAAGGTTTATTAATCCAGGAGGCCATGCCACTTTTGTGGCTGATTGACAGTCCGTGGCATCTGAAATCTAGTTGTGTTTTTTCTTTGACCTATGTGCAACATCTTTACACAAATAAAGGCAGGAAATGAAGGTGGCAGATTGGAAACCTCTTTTCTAATCTGATCACTGTTGTCACCTGGCTTTTAACCACATAATTGCTATATCCGTTATCTTTCCTGTAATACAGCCTAATTCATATGGGTGGCCAGTTTAGGGAAGTTCCAGATATACACCCCCAGCCCTGCCCCCCTCAGTGTGTCAAAGCTGAAAATATTCTTGAAAACACAGAAGGAGTGAAGGTTTAGCTGTATGCTTACATGCAGTCTGGGCATGATACAGCCAAATTTAAGCGCTTTGAAGTCCCAACTATTTCAGCTGGAAAGCTAACAGCATGCTTAGCTATGTCCTATTAAACTCAGTGGGACTACAGAGACCTTGACTTTGGCTGGACCATGCTCTGTATTCATGACCATGTAGTTAAAAGGAAATATTCAAGGTCTGCAGCTTCAGCCTCCCCTCCCCCATGCCTGGTCTTGAGTGCTGCACAATTGTGGTTGCACAGTACGAAGATGGGCATCCTCCGTCAGCTTGATACGTAAAGTCAACAAGGATGAGAAATCTAAGGAAACACATTGACTTTTTTGTTGATGTGTTTGGTATTCCAGACGCATTGACCCAAATTCCTTTCACCTGCTTTAAGAGGTGGTTGGTTTATATGAGTGTTAATTACTGCCATGCAAGGTCTGTGTGTCTTAATATGTATGACTGTCACTACCTTCCAGGTCTTTGTGGAATGTGCTGTAGATTAGTCTGTATGATGATTGCAAGGTTTGCTTTGCAGTGACGTTCCATATATAAGAGTTACGCAGGAAGACTTTCCAGAGCCAAATGGTGAACGTCATGAGATCAGAATGAAAATCATAGGATTTAAACAATATTCCTTTCTTTATTAAATTTAGGCCCCACCTTTTGGCCAAAAATGGCTCTCAAGGCAGCTAACAATAATAAAAACAGATTTAAAAAAATTAAAATAGAGAAATAAATCAGTTGAACACGGCAATAAAATAAAGAAATGGCATCCAATCAGTTAAATCCCCCTCGAGCAAGACACCAGTTTACATGCCAAAGGCCTGCCTCAATAAAAACATCTTTGCCTGGAAGGACAACAAAGGAGCCAACCTAACCTCGCTTGGCGGGGAATTCCAGAATCTGGGAGTGGCCCCCGAGAAGACCGTCTCTTGCGTCCCCACCAGAGATGCCTCTGATGGCAATGGGACTAAGAAAGGGACCTCCCTCAAAGACCTTAAAACCTGGGCAGGTTCGTCTGGCAGAATGCAGTCATTCAAATAGCCTGGTCCCACGTTGTATAATAAAGTAAAATTACACATTCTCAAGCACTTCTCTGAGAAGGAGATATGATGGCTCAGCATCATGTTTTCTGACGTAGAATGAATTTCACAGGAAGTCCGGACCCTTCCTGTTTGTTCTGTTGGCCGCTGTCCACATTCCCAGGCAGAGGTCTCTCCTAGGCCTGTTGGCTGACATACTTAGCTGGACTGGAGAGACCAAGGATTAAACCATGGATCTTCTGTATGCAATGCGTGTGTCCTGCAATGAAGCTATAGGCTAGGAGTTTGGAAACTTTTTTTCATGCCACAGCTCAAACATGGACTTTGCCCCCATCTCTAAGTTACTTGTAGCAGTACTGGCATTGCCATCCCATGGTTGCTCCCACACTGCTCCCAGTAACTAGGCAAGTTTTACCCACTTAGAGTGAGTTGCACATGCTATGACAGCTACACCACCCTCTAGTGGTGGTGACTCTAGTGGTGGTACATAAGGGCAGCATATCCATGTAGCACAGGGGTGGGCAACTTGTGGCCCTCCAGAGGTGTTGGCCTACAACCCCCATCAGCCCTAGCCAGCATAGCCAATGGCGAGGGATTATGGGAAGTGTAGGCCAAAACATCTGGAGTGCCACACATTGTCCATTCCTGACGTCGTGGAAGATTCATGCATTACTGGGAGTGTTGTGGGAGCAGCCATAGAAAGAAGTCAAGGCAACACTCCTATGAAGCAGGCATTGCAGGGTAGTCTTGCTGGGCCGGCCGGCCCAACCATTGGACAAATGCAATATATGCCACAGCTTCTAATCATGCATCTGACACCTTCTACTCCCAGGTGCTGTTATCACCCCTGTCATGGCTACTAGGTACTCAGTCCTAGCTAGTGCTATAGCTAGATTGGGTTAGCAACACAAATGGTTCCTTGTGATGGTAATAGTTTTAGAGGTGCTAAAGAAACAGTGTGTGACCCAGGAGTTGTACCTGGGTCTCCTCTGTGGCATTTGCAAGAAACCCTGAAGCCCATTGTTGGAACTGTGCAGCCCCTCAGATGACAAACTGCCTTGGACCAGCTCAGCTATTTAAACTTGGGGCACCATTTCAGATACGTTCTGGGTGGGTGGGGGCAATGATTCAAAGCAAATGTAAAGGCCTACTCGTGAACATGTGAATGATTAAACTGCAGAAGAAGTTGTGTATTTAATAGCATTTGTTGTGGTTTATTATACATGTGTGCATGCATGTGTGCAGGTATGCATACACACCTGATAACTAGATATGCAGTCGTGCCTGAGGAATAATCATATTTGGTCTGAAACATGGAGTACACACATTGCCCTCCCTAAATAACACCCCTGTTTGCATTTCATTATTCTTGAATCCAGAGCAGTTGCAAGGTGGAATGTAAAGAAGAAGCTGTGTGCCCCAGAAGGAAAGGGCATATCAAGGATCTGCAACAGGTGCAAATCCCAAAGGGGAAGGAGTGCATAGAATGGAGGGGTTAAGGTGCCAACCATATTTGCGTGCTTACATACCCAGAGCTATGCAAAGCAGAGCAGGGTTCCCAATCCCCCGCGTCTGCGGGTGGGGGAGGGCAGTCTCAGTGTCCATCCCCCTACTCCAGTTCCCTGTCTCCAAAAAAGGAATAGAACTGTCCTGCCTTCCAAGTTTGTTGTGAAGCTGGGCATATGTCTTTCCTATCCTGAGCTTTGGTGCATGAGCTACAAAAAACCCATTAGTGGTGCTTATTGGTTTGGCCGGAGACCAGTTTTCTATTGGCCAGCAGCTTGCTGTTCAGAGACTGTGCTCGTGACCTAAAAGTGACTCTTATATAGATTGGGAGACTCCATAACTGGAATGTGACATTTATAGATATTTGGTCATTACTTGGCAGGTGCTCAGCTTCCTTGTGCCATGGGAAATATTTCAAAATCTGCTTATTATGAGGGCGGTGTAGCTTAGCTGTAGCAGCTTACTCAAAGTTGTGTTGTGGCTAATAATTTTGGAGCTGTTTGGTGAGAGAATGCAAAGGTAGATGGGGTGTGTGTATGTGCGCCCAATTTCACATTGATGCATCTTCTGCTGATTTTGTCCATAGGGTAGAAGCCATAACACAAGCTTCTTTCAGGCTCCTTTTACATTAAGGCCCAATGCTGCTGGAGACGCATGGCTGCTGCTGAAAACAGCCTTAGATTCTTCCCCCCTTCCCCCTCCTGCTCTTCTGGTAATGCTCTCCTCTTCTTAACCAACCTGCCCGGTGACTGAGGCCATTGGAGGGCTTGCTCCTGGTGGTTCCACGTGGACCTATGACCCAGTTGGAGTCCACCAGGAAGAGAGCCTTCAGTGTGGTGGCCCCCTTCCTGTGGAATTTCCTGCCTTTGGAGGTCAGGCAGGTGCCAACACTGTGTTGCTTTTGGTGCCTCCTGAAGACGTTGTTATTCCAAGAGGCTTTCCCTGAGTGACCAGCCGTGGTTTACTATGTTCATCTGCTCTTTTAAAATGTTTTAATTTGTTTTAATTATGGAATTTTATTCTTTTATCTTGCTGTTCACCGCCCCAAAGTATTTGATGTGGAGTGGTATATAAATATTATAAGTAAATAAATACCCAATAAATAAATAAATAAGTAAATAATGTCAGTCGGGGTGTGTGTGTTTCTAAATAGCACAGCAGGGCATGGCATGGCATCCTCTTCCTCCCTCCACTTCATTGGCTACCATTTGTAGACCTGGGAATCCTCAGGCTACAAACCTCTACACCAGGTTGGGCAAATTGTGGCCCTCCAGGTGTTTTGGCCTACAACTCCCATCATCCCTCACCCCTGGCTATGTTGTAGGCCAAAACCTCTCGCGGGCCATAAGTTGCCCACCCCTGCTCCACATCAGCCTTCCACTGGTTGGTTCCCTTCAGATGTTTTGGTTGACAGCTCCCAGCATTCTTGACCACTGGCCATGATGGCTGTGGCTGAAGTCCGAAATGTCTGGCAGGCACCAGGAGCAAGTCCACTTGAACTCTGTTTCTGAATAGACATACATAGCAATGCCCTGTCAAGAATGCCACGTTATACTCTGCCTAAAAGAGCGTGGTGTTACTGAAGAGGAAGAGGCACAGGCTTGCTCCTTTTGGTTGCTCCAAGAATGTCTAGTTTTGGCTTAACGGAGAGATCAAAAGTAGCAGCCAGCCCTCCCTGCTTCTTGAAAAAAGACTCCTGCACTTCAGGGAATGTGAGTGAAAAGACAGTGATTGTTCCCAGCACAGGAGGGTGATTTAGAAGGCAAAGGTCAGCTTCTCTCCCCGCAGGCAGGCTGGTGCATGTTTCTACACACACACACACACACACACACACACCTGTGCCAAGTCAGCATTTTCTTCCCCAAAATGAAGTTAACTCCCGTGACCTGCCAAGTGGTGTAAGTGAGTTAACGGAGAGATAATCCTTCTCATGTCCTGTTGTTGGTCCCGGTTTCCTCTAATTAATGAAAGCGTTTCTGTATTTCTTGTTTTTATTTTTTGTTTTCCCTCTCCAGTGTGCTGCTCTGGTTGGCGAAGACCAGCCTCTTTGCCCAGATCTTCCAGAACTTGACCTCTCTGAATTAGATGTGAACGACTTGGATGCAGACAGCTTTTTGGGAGGGCTCAAATGGTACAGTGACCAATCGGAGATCATTTCCAATCAATACGCCAATGAATCATCAAACATTTTTGAGGTAAGGAAAGACTAAATGGAATGTCCTGGATGATGGTCTTTATCTGCCATGATCTCTGATGCTGTTTGCAAGCTGCAATGCTCATAACTACTTTTTTCAATTCCTTGGATATAGCTTTGGTTATTATACATTAACCCTGCAGAGAAGCCTTCCCCAGCCTGGTGCCCTCTAGATGTGTTGGACTACAACTCCCAGCATCCCCGTGGCTTCCTGGGAGTACTGGGAGTTGTAATCGAACACATCTGGAGGGCACCAGGCTGGGGAAGGGTGCTGGAGAGGAACAACAAGGTATATCAAATAGTTGTAGTGCCAGAATCAACCTTTCCAATGGCCCCGTGTCTTGGGGATGCCAACTTTTGATTTCTAAAATATGGCCCCCAGTGGGCATGGACAGGGAAGAATTCGAGAATGGAAGTTGGTGGCTTGAGGGTGGAGCCAGAACAGAATCTGACAGGTAATGGCTTTAGGCTGGCAGAATCTAGTAGGCTGTCATCAGAGCAGGGTGGAACTGGGAGTTTTCTAACCTTAGTACCAATTAAGTGGTAGGATATGGGTTTACTGCTCGGACCAGTAAAAGACTGTTCGGTTAGCATCTGTAGAGTGACCTAGTGCTCAGTGTTCCAGCTGTGATTAGAATGGTTTGTTTACAGGGCAGTCCAATATGCCTGCCATGCCAGTGGTTAGCTTCTGCCGCTATAACATTGATGCCGCGTAGTCAGGATTCTGTGCATACCCAACAGTTAAGCCAGGAACAAAACAAGAGCACACTGGATGACACAGAATATACCAATCCTGTCAGCCATTTTGCCCAGCATCCATGGCAACAGTGCTGATTCCCATTTAACATAGAGTGGCATGCAGCCAACCCTCCTTCATCAGCCAGGCACAGAAAGAGCAAATACACACATGGTGAGTGGACACCCCTCATGCTGTTACCCCTCCCTACACACACACACACACACACACACACACACACGGCATTACCCCACAGACACAGTAAGGATGCTACAGTAGCCTCAAGTGTGAGAACCTCTATGGTGAAGGCAGTAAAAGCACATAAGCTGTAATGCCCCACAGATGCTTGCACATCAGGGCATTAACCTTTGTACACAATTTGCACGCTGCAGGTCAACACTCTTTTGTCTGTCCAGCACACAGTGTCACAGAAAATCTAGAAAGCCCTTTGACCAATCTGCAAAGTGTTTTGCAGATACAATTGCTTGCATTCTGACATGGGCTGCATGTTAATTGCAAATGGGCTTCTGGGTGTTCCCGCAGTCCTACTTAACGTATTTGCTTGGGAACTTTCTGGTTTTTGCAGCCTGCTGAGTTGGACTGGTGCGGGGGGGGGGGGTCATTCTGTGGCAGTTCTGGTTCTTCAGGGAGGAAATGTCTCAGAAGGTGGTGCTCAGAGACTGCTGTTCTCCTCTTGAGGCTATTGGTCCGCAGGCTACTGCAAGGCACCATCTTGTCTCTTGTGCTGTTCAACAACTGTGTGGAACCAATAGGTGAGATCTTCTCGCAGGGTGTTATCAGTATGTTGATGACACCCAGTTTTATTTCTCCTTTTCATCAAATACCCTAGTGGTGGTGGTGATGGTGAGGCAATGAATTAGTGTTTAGAATCAGTTATGGGCTTTGTGAAGGTGAATGAGCAGAAATTTAATCCAGACAAGATGGAGATGTTGTTGTTGGGAGATCAGCTGATCGAGGAGGAGGCATACAACCTCCAGTTGTGTTTGTACTTGCTCTTTCAGCTCTGTTCACAGGTTGGGAGATGCACCCGGGTGCCCACTTGGTGGCAATGATCAGGGGCACCTTCTACCAGCTTAGGTAGATATGGTAGCTGTGATCTCGCTGGATAGAAATGGGTCAGGTTACTGTCATCCATAGACTACTGCACTGCACTCTGGACTAAGCTACCTTTCAAAAAGCATCCAGAAGCTACAAATGATCCAGAAGGCGTCAGCAGCCATGTTAACTGGAGCATGCTGCATGGAGCAGCCTGCTCCAATTTCGTGCCAGCTTCACAGACTCCTGAGGAAGGCTCGCGTGACTCCTTCACTGCTGGGCTTCAGATGGCAAGTGAAGACCTTGCTTTTTGAGGCTGCCTTTGGGGTAGCCCACTACTAGTTGTCTTTGTCGTTTATTCAGGTACTGGTGTGGTGCTTTGCATTATTTTGTTACACTTGCATATTTAATTGATATTTAGTGGCCTTCAAGATCCTATTGGATGAAAAGGTGGGATATTTAAAACAAATTGAATGCAGATGTTATGAAGCATTCTGGGTAGAAGACATGATTAGGTTCCCAAGGAATGATTCATAGGATTTGAGGAAAGATGTACTTGTCTTCTTAGTCCATTAGGGCTGAGCTGAAACATCAGGCCTTCACTTCACAAGCCTTTTTGTGGGCTGTGAAACTGAACAGTGGGCAAACTCATCCTTTGTTGGGGGCAGGGAGCGGCTACAAACATGGGGAAAGTTTTCCCATTGTAAGGAGGGGGATGGAGAATGGAGAGCCTCCCTGGACCACAGGGGCACTACCCTTACCTTCTGGGGCTGTGCTGGGAGGGAGCTACGAGGAACTGACAGCTGCTTTGGATCATAAGAAGCAAAAATGCGGTAAGTTTGGAGGGGGGCATTTTGTGCCCCATAATGACACTTTGGCTCACACTACGGATGTGTCATTGAACTGGAGGCTCAACAATGAATTCAGCGGAAGAAGGGAGCCTGTGGCTGTAATGCTCATACTGGCCACCTTCCAGGTTGGTTCCTTTCCTGTTCCAGCCATGAGAGGCAGGAGGCTGCCTTACCCAGCCCCGATCCTGTGTGGAATGTGCTCACTCCATCTTGTTCCTCCGTCAAATATTAGAAGAGGGCTGGCAGGCAAATGCCTCTTCTGGCTGGGGCGAAACCTGTGTGCCTTGCTTGCGGCAACTTGCACCCCTGAATACAGTTACTAGCAAGCGTGTTTATACTGGTATAAAACAAGAAAGCGTAAAAGTGGCTGTCCAGCTATTGTGCCACTCACAGTAAACATTTGGTAGGATCGCTTTAATATAGCTTAAGGGCGAAGGTTGGTCCTCATCATAGCTCTGATGTGAATTGTCCCCTGTGGGTTTGACTACGGCATGTCTACCACTCCAGCCTACTGGCTGTATGGATTATAGTAGAAATGATTCCAGAAGAGTTATGCAAACCTAGTTCTAGATACATCCGTGTTATCCAAATACATTGGATAACTACATTGGCTCTGTAGAGCCCGGCTTCCCACATGATTAAATCATGTGGCAAAGAGTTTCTGGGATTATACCATTCAGATTTCGGGTCAGGGATTGCAAGTTCAAATTTTCTGCACCTGTATTCTTTTTCCTGCTGTGAGGCTAATAGTAGCTTTTGTCAGGTGACTTTAGTTAGAGAAAGGTGTTTTTTTTTAAAGCGCTACTGCTCTGATCAAATTTCGGGGCCCCTGGGCATGCTTTAAAGTAAAAATGAGTCACAGCCATGGATGCCCTCCATCACATGTAGTTTGGCATCTCAGGTGAGCAGTGCTAGCCTTTAGAGTAGGATCAGTTCTCCAAAAGCAAACAGCATGCCCTTGGGACCACCCTCCCCCCTGCCCGCCTGCCCTGGCTCCTTCTTGCCAATCAGTTGGAAAGCTCACACTTCACTGCTGTCTCCTTTGCTGGCTGTGTTCCAAATGCCACGCTGTTTCCCTCGGCCCCCATCCCAAGCAAGTGGTGTATATCCAGTAGCTAAAGGCTCTTAGCAGAGTGCAGTAGGACTTACTTCCTGGTAATTATGCTTACAGTTGCATCCTTAATGTTTCTCTAATGATTAAGAGTCTGGTGATAGAGCACAGAGTAGCTCAGATATTCCCCAAAGTATCTTTATAGCAGGGGTATCGAACCTTAGACTTGTGGGCCAGATCCAAACAATCTGGGGTCCCAATCTGGCCCTCTGGGGTTCCTCAGATGTCCATGCCCCCTCCCCACCCGACAACTTATCATTTAGTTTCTCAGCTTTTGTGCAGATTTTCCCCCATTCTAAAAGGTTGAAATGTCCCTCTGAAGGCTTAGTTACCGGCCGTAAGGGCTGTATGTTAAAATGTGCTGGTATGCTTGGAATTGTTGGCCCTGTCCCTCTCACCTTTGGCACCACCCCCTTTGCCTGTGGACCTACCCACCACCGGAATGCGGCCCCCCAAAGCGTCTCCAAGATTGAATGTAGCCCTTGGGCTGAAAGAGCTTCAGCACCCCTGCTGCCTAGGTGGATCTACTAAACTGGTGTGTGTGTGTGTGTGTGCGCGCGCGCGCGCAGAATGAAGTAACGTGTGCTGAGCTAGTTAGGTGCCATGCCTAGTATCTCGTCACTTAATTTATTGTCACTGTGTTTGCTGTGTTTCCTTTTAGTTGAGGCTCTTGTCATTCCATGGGAGATAAATTTATAGAGATGAATGCGTGTAGTAGCCACACAGGCTACCGTACAAGCCTACTGAGGATACATGTTCTGTGTAACCTCACCTATGTCATTGGGCTGTACCACCCCAAATTGCATGTGGGCGAAACCAAATGCTTGAATGGTCTTACTAAAAAAAAAAATACTGCCTGCACATTGGAGAGGAGAATTCTAGGTTAGTCTTTGCCCTGACATGCTTGTTTTCTACATGTAGGGAGTTTTATTTCTTTTAAATAATGATTCTCTCCCCACCCCAGACCTGGAGTCAGTTGATCAAACTTTGTTGTTTAGCCATAGAACCTGAGCAGTTAATTGTAAACTACTGCCATGTCTACAAAAAAACATCCTCTGTCTGTGTCATAAGCAGAAAATAGGTTAATATGATAAAACGGGGTCCATATTAACTTTTTGAAATGTGTAACATCATACAAAACAGCAACGTACAAAACACCGATAAATCCAAAATCCAGTCCCATAATTCTGTACTGCCGGACAGCATGCTAAATTGTCCCTTAGCACTGGACGAAAGTAGATCAGCATCTGAAGAGTCTCAGTGCAGGCCCAGATACATAGTGCAAGTCTACTGACTATGTATCTCGGCTCTAACTAGAGTGGAATCTGTGTAGTAAAATGTGGAGAAGTCACATATTTTTTGCAAAGCGTAGTGAGCAGTTGAACTACCCTGGCTTCTGTCAGATGTGGATTGTGAAATATTGCTTGGAGCACTAACAGATGCCTTGTATCTTCTTTGAGCTAAACAAAGAACAGTTCTTCCTGGCTTCATGAAGGTGCTTCATTTCTTTGCCCCTCCTTTGCATCTGAATTTGCGACCAGACAGTGCTGGTTTGATCTAGCATGGACATTAGGACAGCAGGATGTTCTTTCTGTAGATCAGCCTTCCCCAATCTGGTGCCCTTGAGATGTGTTGGACTATAACTCCCAGCATAGCTGGTTGCGCGATCCTGGGAGTTGTAGCCCAACACATTTCAAGGGTGTCAGATTGGGGAAGGCTGCTGCATATTCTAGCTACTTGCTTTAAATTCTTCCCAAATGTGGCTCCTTTCCCCCCAATCATCAAGGAATTTCATGGCTTCCCAGCTTTTGTGCAGCTTCTTCCTCATTCTAAAAGGTCAAAATGCCTCTCCTACAGCTTGGTTACTGGGAATAAGAGCTTTAAGCTTCAATATGCTGGCTTTTTTATTTTTGGCCCCTCCCCTTTTGCCTTTGGCCCCACCCGCCACAGGGATGTGGCCCCCCGAGAGCTGCCCAGAAATTTAATACGGCTCTCAGGAACCTCTTTCAGTTCGTTGGCTTCGACACCTAGCTGACTTTCGAATCAACGAAGGACAGAAAATAAGCTGACAGTTGAAACAGAAGCTGAGGAGCACAATCCTATACATTTTGACTTGGAAATAAGTTCCACTGAGTTCAATAGGACTTACTGCCAGGTAAGTAGGGCATAGGATTGCAGGCTACGTCATGTACAGCTCCAGTCAGCGGTGCTGTCAGGGCAGGACTTTGGTGCAGAGGTCATCAGAATAAGCAGGAAGGCCCCCAAACAGAGCAGGAGTGGCTTAGCACATTTTGAAATAATATACATTGAAGGATGGGGGAATCGATCAATTTTGCTTTCCCCAGCATTTGAATTTTTAAAATCTAAAATCTTCCAACTTTTGTGAATTTTTGGTAAATTCTTATCAAAAACAAACTGTCACTAAATTCACTGACAAACTGTCACAAAAATAAATAAATAACATATATAAAGTCTATATATTACCATCTGATGGCCTTACTTTTGTAAGGCCATAATGATAATTTGATATCATTAATGAAATAATGATAATTTCAGATTCTGGGGTTAATCACTGTTTCCAGTGATGCAAGTTGAACTTCTCCTCTGTTCTGTGTGAGTTCTCGCCATATTGTCTTTGCCTAACATTTTTCTTCTTGTATGGAACAGTTCATACAATCCTGTTCTTTGGTTCTGCTGCTCTTTTTTATGACCACGGGGTGTGCTCAAGAACCAAAGAAGACACGGCCTCTGATTGGATTTTACCCTCATGCTGCTCTCAATAGAGATTTTGGCACAAGGTTTCACCTTTGATTTCCCCCCCTTCATATTGATTATAAATTTAATACTTCAGCTTTCATAGCTAAACCAGAGCCGTCCCAAGACGTTTTGCTGCTTGGCAAACTGTGTCAAGTAATTTTTTTTACAAAATGTGCTTCTGAGCAACAGAAAAGTGCCCTTCCTTGGCCACTTCCCTGTAGCCTATTCCCACAGACAGATTGTTTGGCACTGACAGGCTTGCTTTGAATACAGATTCTGCCTTAATTCTTCAGTAAGACTGTGTGTGTGTGTGTGTGTGTGTGTTTGGCAAAGCATTGAGTCATGTCAGCCCTCACCTGCAGACTGTGGCAATACAGCCCAGATGCTGGTTTCCAGATGGAGGTGAAAGCTAGCCCAAAATATGCGGGTGACCTGCATGTACAGAGCACGCAACAGCTGTCTTGTTCTTCATCCATGGTGTTTGGGGTTCATATCTGGGCAGAGGGGGACAGGTGTTTCACCCTTTTGCTGGATTTCCTTCCTATTGTATCTTCCAAACTGTCCCTTCCTTTGCCACCAGCTCTTATCCCCCTGGAAGGCACTTCTATGTAGTAGTATCACCCCATGCTTTCAGTTTAGTACTTTAGCACTAATTTGGAGAAAGTGGTGAAATGGGCAGTCTGGCTTCCATGCTGCTGCTATGAAACCTGCTGTGCAGTTTGTGCTGCCTGGTGTGCATGTACAAGATTAGGTATATTTAAAATCATATTTAAAACCAGGTAGAATAAAATAGACGCAGCAGGTCCTATGGAGGTAATTCTAGATATAAATATATGAATATATGAAAAGTTGTGGTGTTGGGGGGTGAATAAAAGATGAGTTGTATTTTTCTTAAAAGAGAATGCGCATGCTTGCTGATCAGGAATAAGTGCCACTGAAATGAGGGGGACTTACACAAGAGCAATTTAATGGCCAGTCTCCAATAAGACACATAAGGAAAGAGAATTTGCAAGTGTAGCATTCATTTGACATGGCGCTAATTTTTACCTATTAAAAAGATTCTTCCTGAATTTCTTTCCTGATTTTTTAAAAAAGTGAACCAAGGTTTCAGTTGCCACACTCTCGTTATAATTATGCAGAATTGTCGAGTGTGTTTGTGTTCAGCTAGGGACAAGGTACTTTCAGGACCGTGATGCGTGTGAGGTATTTGGAAAGCAAAACATAAGCTACTGTGCTTCTCTGTGGGCAGCCAAATCTGTTTATTACAATCCATGAGGATGAGGGGGGAGCAAAAAAGATTCACAATGGAAGCATACACCGTGCGTCGTTCTTGGCAAAGAGGAAATTTTACAAAGATAAATGACTTCGTATCCATTTGGAATGGTTTTGCATGGCAAAGACGATGGGGGCTTCTTTTTTATTATAGTCATCTGGGTAATTTGCATAGATACATACCATAAAGCTCCGATATTCTGTTGGGGGCTTCTCGCACTCCTGCAAAGTTACTCATTCAATGTTTGTGGCCAGATTGATTAATGAATTACCAGATCTTGCATAAAACAACTTGGCCTGACTTTCAAACAGCCCCCAATGCTTTCTTTGCAGAGTCTTGTGACTGGTGTTAATAGGTTTCTCGGGGGCTGAATGTCCTATGGAGCTTTCTCAACTGGTCTCTGCCAGTATATGTGGATGGATGTGTTTGTGTGTGTTAATTCCACTTTGTAATTTTCTCCAAAACTAGTAGCCCAAGGCAGGCCATTTAAGGAGATACGATCGTGGGGAGGGAGCCTTGGTAGTCAGGCTCTTGATGGCTGCTACCCTTTGGTGCCAACTCGGCATGATTTATCATAGCCGTCTATTCTGCACAGCCGTCTGGAAGGTGAGTTGCTTGGTGTTACTAGCACCAAATGCATAACTGGAGCTCTGAACCTTTGAAGGGAAACCTCTGAGCTATTTGCAAAGTGCTGGTGCTTAGTGAATACTAAATTACATTTAGGAAACAGTCTAGAGCCACCAGTTATACTTCATTTTTATTCTTGACACAGACACCTAAATCAGAGAACAGTAACATTTCAGAGATTATGGAAGCAGTTTGGGTATGTTCCAACGCTATAATAGGATCAGAATTTTAAGGCCCTTTTTATTATTACCAATAGTCACTTAGTTTCTACTGCAGTGTACTTTGTGGGGAATTACAGCTTTTACTAAAAAGATTAAAATGCTATTATGCAAATGATTGCAGTATGTTATTATGTTTACAAATTAACATCCATGGCTCAACACACAAATTAACTAACTATTCTATCTATATTATTAAGGATTTAATAAAGTAACTGTTGATAAAAAGGGAAGAAGCTTCGAATTGTTAATAGGAACCGATTGTGATTTAACGGCAGGATTAAAAAACACAACATTGTGTTTAATGTTCTAGATGGCACAATGGCCGAATGAAGCTCATCAGGGTGCTTAATGGAATTGAGGATGGAGAGCAAGAGCAGAATGTCTTGGGCCTTAGCAAACATAAACTACATTTCTCTGGGCTATACGATAGAGCGGTCAGCATATCAGTAAATCTAAGAGCGATGTAAATGGTTCTCCTGAAAAGACCCACAGTTTGTTGAACTTTATAAGCAGGTTTTTGCAATTCTAATGGCCACACGTTAAATGCTTTAGACGTCTTTCTAAATATGTCGAGCATACTTCACAGCTTGCATCCCTACAAAATGCACCTGTATAATGACATTTTTGTTATGGCAAATGGGATTTTGCTGCACATGGTATTGCTGTAGGACAGAGGAGGAGGAGGAGGTTGAGTTTTCGAGATGGTTTTACAGACAGCCCTACAAAATTGCTTGTTCTAACATTTCAGAAGAAATCATAAAAATGAAAAGTGACCATGTCCTAGAGAAATGAATGTACGGTATGTGGTTATTGGATAGCTTTAGAAGAGAGAGACAGACAGCTTTGGGTTTAGAATAACAGTAACTATATTTTTAAAAGCCAAGATGTAGATTTGGGATATAGTAGCTCCCAAGAACAATAATCTCTAATGCTGTCGTAATTTTTTAATGCATTGTAAGAGATGTGGTATTCCTGGATTCTAATAGGATTGAATTGAAGGTCACAAGGCAAAATATGAGCAACTGTCTTAAAAGGGAGGGGGAAGCTGTATCTAACTGATTAGCACACTGTGTGGTAATTCTTTGTTTTTATTTATTTAAAGCAGCCATGTTGGTCTGTTGTAGTGGCTAAAGAGTCTGACCTACAAATCAGGACATCCCTCGCCTGGAACTGCTTAAGGCCAACATAGCTGGCCTTAAGCAAGCCATACTGTCCTTCACTTGGCTTTCAGCCTGTAATATAGGCCAGTATTGTTCTCATACTGCAGATTGGGGAGGGGTTGGAGGCTGAGAGAATAGTGGTTTACTTAAGACAGAGGTTGGCAGAAGGTACATTTCAAAATCTTTTTGACTTCAACTCCCAGAAGCCCCTGCCAGTATGGCCACAGGTCAGGAATGCTGGAACCTGAAGTCCCCTCCAAAATCTGGAGATCTACTTTCTGCCCACCCCTGCCTTAAGGCCACCAAATGTGTTCATGGCTGAAGTATTTGAACTGGAGTCTTACTACCTTACACTCTTAGCCATCCTAGAGGGGATATGAGGTCAGTAGCATCTTTTGACAACAGGACTTCCAAGCAGTCCTGTTGGAATAGGAGTCATGGGACTCCATTCTCCACCTGACCATCCACTACATCCAGTTGGTGAACAGGTGGCATTAGGTAAGTAAGTCCAAGGCAGCGTCCCTTGCCTAGTCCAGGTCACACTGTCCGGTAAGTGGAGAGCAGAAGCAAGTAAAGGTACCAAATCAAGGTGTCTGCAGACCAAGTGGTTCCAGATGAATCATGTAAGTGAGCCACGCC
Organism: Heloderma suspectum; assembly: GCF_057233095.1. Lineage (NCBI taxonomy): Eukaryota > Metazoa > Chordata > Lepidosauria > Squamata > Helodermatidae > Heloderma > Heloderma suspectum. The sequence continues at coordinate 112,884,081 of NC_139462.1, forward strand.
ATGTTCTAGGGTGGCCTCTCCTAACCTGACATCCTCCAAATGTGTTGGACTACAACTCCCACCATCCCTCAGACAGCAAGGCCAGCTATTTTGTCAAGCAAACGGAGAATTTTTTATTTAGTAGATTTGTATGCTGCATTTTGACTGAATTCCTAAAAGCGGTTAACAGCATGTAGCAAATATGTTAAATCTCATACGCGTAAACCAAAATTCTTGCCCAGAAATGCCTTCCCAGACCCAAATCTCCCAGTTGGTTATACTGTGAAACAGCCCCCCCCACACACACATAATCAAATGTTTGGCTCTAATGACGGGTGGGTGCTGCTGTGTATATTGGAGACCAAGGTTTATGAAACAAAGGGATGGCTGGAGATATTGTGTCCACAAACACATTGTTAAAAAATCTGCCCAGCAGTTGTATATACACTCATGTGCCATCAAGCTTGATCTGCGCGTTGCAAAAACCATTCTCAAGCAATTCACTGCATTTCAAGGTAGTACTGTACACAGCATGAAAATATTTATGCAAATTTTTCCCTATCTACCTTTTGCAAGGTGTGTTTGTTTCTTCATTCTTTTTCCTAAAGTGGATGAAATGTGCTGTTCAATGCTACTCTAGATTATGTATCAATTGAAGCAAGTCCATGCAAATTGCTCTTTTCCTGTCTTCCCTGACGATTCGCAGCCAAACTGGCTCAAGGTGGCTCCTTTGAGAATTTATAATGTGGTGGCATGAGTGGTCTTGTCCAGTTACCAGGCATGAAGATGTAACCGGTTGCCCAGTGTAATCCTGTTAGGCATTCCTCAGTGTTTGCCAGGTCTCTCCTTGGAATGGCCAAGGTTGACAATGCTTTCTGGGGACGAGAAAAAATCAGGTGCCCAAGTGTTGGCAAGACCCAACTCCGGGAACAACAGGTATCTGGAGCAGAAGGCATAAGAGGCAGGATCCCTTAGTGGCTTTCCTCATGAATGACTTGCCAGACTGAGGTAGCACAGCAGATCTTGGAGCTGAGAATTATTCTGGTCTTGGTTCGTATCCCATCTTGAACTCCCTGTAGTTCCCTCTTCTCGGTCACAGTGCTGTTGGTGCTGGAAGTCAGGAATCAGACCATGAACTACCATACTCCTGGCACAAGCCGTATGCCTGACAGTGAGAAGAAGAGAAAGTAATGTTCATCTAGGAAAGGCGGCTAAGCTCAAGTAAAGTGGTGAACGTGAACATAATGTTTTGGCCCATGTGTGTTAAAACAAACCCCTTGAGGACACTGTGTTCTTGCAAGGCAGACATCTAAATACAAACCAGAGTCAGCTGCCATACAAGCAAAAAAATGTATTAGCCTCCCTTCTCATAGGTCATCGCAAATCCACTTTGGTCACAGTCGTGCTGCACATCTGTTTTAGTGAGATGTGGCTTCTTAAGGTGGCATTTGGAACTTCATCAGCACACAGACAATCCAGCTCTAAACTGCTGCTGCTGGAGTTACTATGAATAAGTGTATACTGTTTCATATTTATAATGGTGAGGCTTCATAATATTCACAGTGAATATATAACACAGATCAGTTCAACAAGCATGAAATTGTATGTTGTCAGGTTGTCACATAAATAGAGCCATATTCCGTGTTACGATAATATTGGACTAAATATTTTCTTCCCCTTAGAAACTGCACAGAGGGTCATGTAAAAGGACAGAAGGTAGTAAGTTACTTCCTTTTCTTGGATTGAAGCAAATGCTATTTTAAAATAAATAAATCTTGCAGGATATTTTTTCCCTCTAGCCCATATGTAGGGGAGAAAATATTTACTTCAACAAATGCTAATTGGTTAAACTCGTACAATGGTTTTTGTGTGTGCTCCCTAATGATTTCATTTCTAAAGTATCCATTTTTAAATGTTGTGTCTATTTTTGTATTTTACATTGGTGCTAATTGGTACTAAATGCTGCAGCTTAACCTGGACGTGTGGTCTCCCTCCTGACCCATCCCACTTAGCATTAATTTATGGCAATACCGTTATGGAATGATAAAAGATCACAGCCAAGTATAATTTAATACTTCCCCCTTCCCCTTTCTGTTTTGCTTGCATATTGCATGATGGTATATGTCAGGAAGAAGTCGGTCTGCCTACTCTCAAAATAAAAAAAACTTCTGCCCCTTGGCAGAACTCCCCACCCCCCAATACACCCAGGGACACAGTCTCCAGTCAATGCTCTGTTCATCTGGTGCTGTGTGGTGGATAGAGTGTCAGATTAGAACTGGAGCGACCCAGGTTCAAATCCCCATTGAAGGAATTGTATAAGTCAATACCTCTCAGCCTAGCCTACCATGATAAAAGTGGGGAGATGGAAAAGTGGGCAGCTGGCTGGAGGGAGAGGAGAGAACTGGATATAAATGAGAGAGAGAGAGAGAGAGAGAGAGAGAGATCGAGGTATTGCCTGTACTTCTAAATTCCTTTCCACCCAGCAATACTTTACACACATGATATCAATCTCCACAGAACACAGTTCAATCCAGATTACAACTGTGCCACAATCTGAAAACAAGGACTATAATCCAGGTCAAGTCATACATGCAGTATAAGGTCAAGGAATTAAGACTTCCGCTGACAGTCTTTCATCATATGTACACATATGCAGGAAACAAGACTTGTATGATACAGACTCTTGTCTCTGTTTTCCTCTCATTACTATGGGGCCAGTCTGGTTAGGAGGCACAGAGAAACAACCACCAGCTAGTTTAAAAATGCAGTGTGATTGTACGTTCATGTATGTAATTTCATAATGTTAAATATAGCGCATTGTTTTTTGTACACTGCAAGTGTTGGTAAATAAAGCAAGACCACAATCTCTTTCCATGTTTTTGGTTTGTGTGTCTGTCTGTGTTCTTATCTGTCTAATATAAAAATAGAAGCCCTTGGTTAGGGACTGGGTTACTTGTATTTTCTGTTTAGTGCCTGCCACACTGTTGATACTCTTGTGCATCTCCCATTCATTTCTGCATTGCTTATGCAGGAGATCTTCTTGATACCCTAAACTTTTAGTAATAGTAGCAGTAGTCACTCCTTGATTCTGCTTCTCTTTGTGTGCCTGCAGTTATACCCATGTACACATCTGAACTTTTAATGGCTTCCTTCCTTTCAATACTATTTGGTGGCAATTGATTTGGTATAGGTGGGTTTTTTAAGTAAATTAATCATCTTTTTAAAAGGTCAAGCTGAGGAGGATAAACCTTTTTATTTAGCCAGTTCGGACCTTTGTGCAATAAGAAATGGTAACAACCAATGTTGCTATTATTGCATTATATGTGTGTCTGTGGAATTCCTTTTTTTAATACAGCCCCTTTGGATGTTGTGCATATCCTATGTTTTCCTGTAAACGTCAAAGAGTATTGACGATTTATTTGCTTTATATAAGTTTGAATGCTAGGACTTATTATGGGTGTCCTAGAATGCCATTTTTGTAGTATGTTCAAGCTGAGAAAGTAAAAGCTAAATGATAATTTTAAAACCCCACATGTAAAAGCCATGCTGCGTCTCTGCCAGTTTTTGCAGATGTCTAGTAAACTATACAGATTGAAATGCACATGTGCAGAACTTTTATGTATAGGAGAGGTGCAAGGGTGGATTCAACAACTGCTATCTTCCAAGAAGTGAAATCAGTGAGGGGAAATTTACAGGCCTGTTCAGCTCTGAGAATAATGTTGTTTCCTCCTCTCTGCCCACCCCCCTTAACCCTGAGAAAACGTCAGGTTGGCGTTTGGGCTTATGGGTGACTTCTTGTGTGCACCCTTAACACAAATACTGATCGAAACAGCTATCTATTCATGTCATTTTATATCTTCCCCTATGCAAAGGTCAATTTTGGGGGGTATAAATTATGATGAAAAGAAAAGGTAGCGGAGTGCTTTCTCTGAAGGATGCACAATTAAATTGAATATCCAAATGGGGACATCTAAAGGAAAGTACCTGTCCTCTCCCACTTGCTCACTGAGGAGATCCTTCTGCTCTACATGCAAACACTTTGGTAAGCTTGAAACTCCCTACCTCCCCCTTTTCATCTGTAAATTTCACCCTTTTGGTTTCCTGAATAAAACGCTCGCAATTGCATCCTATGTCCTGGTTCCTGGCCTACCTACCGGAGAATATAAACGGAACCTTCTCCCTTTCCAGTTTCCGTATACTCACCCCTTCTAGACCAGTATCGTTTGTTGCTGTCCTCTGCGGGGGAAATGATGGTTGACATTCCACAGATGGAGAGGTGTAGTCTGTCTTTCTCTAACCCATTTTCTTTCAGCCGTAGGTTGTTTCCCCCCTCCCCCTTTGTCAAGTCAGAGTTCATTTGGCCATTTATTCCTATGAATTTGCATGCAAGTATTTCTTGCTCTGATAGGACTTCATATCCAAGCTTGGATCACTTTTGATTCAGCTTCAGCTGCGTCTCCTGAATTATCTCCAGATATTTGCTTCAGGTTGAATAAATGGCTTTTGAGTACACTTTCACGTATTGGCCCATTCTTTGGAACAATCTCGGCAAGCAATGCATAAGAGTAATTGGCAGCTGATTGTAGCAATGAGCTGTTGTGCCTGTGGTGCTTTTTATCATTGTGAAAACCTTGTTATTGGACAGCAGGACAATAATGCTAGGGGAACATATTCCTGTGGAAAAACCACATCTAAAGTCTGTTTGTGTAAACCTGGATCCCATACTTTGGGCTAAAAGGTGAGGGTGGGAAGGGACGGCATTATGCTGTTGAAAACCTATATCAGCAGCCTTATAGGGAAATCGTATTGTGTTTGTGCGTGAATCGCATTTTCCAGGTTTTCCCTCTGTCAGGCAGGTTCTGTCTCCTGGCTTGGGGGGGGGAGCAGGGGGACCACCCACCTGCCCAGTGCTGCAGCCATCTGCCTTGTCCAACTGCCCACCTACTTCTGCTTCTGGCCATCATCCACCCACCCACTGCCCCCTCCCCCTGCCTGAGACAAAGCTGGGAATGGTGCCCAGCAGCTAGATTTTTCTCTTGGATTGAAACATGGTAGCTGCCATGCTTCAGTCCAAGAGAAAAAGTCATCTGCTGGCCAAGCTGGATTCCAGCGGCCGCCGACATCTGTCCATCAGAGGGGGAGGAAATGGTGGAGTGAGTAGTAGTTTCCCAGCCCACACGACTCCCTTTATGAGCAAGCACACAGAGCTAGCTGCTGGCCAGTGGAGCTCTGGACAGCTTGGCTTCAGGTTCAGTGGTGGTGGCATTATGGCCTGAGCCTTGGTCTGGTGGCAACAGCAGCTCCACCACTGATCTGCATGCATGTGGCCTCCTTTTTCTTTTGTTGCTGCTTCTGGCCCCCACTGTGTGCAGAGCACTTGGCCCACATAATGAACTGACTTGTTTGAGGCAGAGTCATGAAACTAGCGCTGCAATCTTTTCCTCAGATGTAAGCCCTATTAAGTGGAATGGGAGTTAGTCCCAGCAAAGTGTAGAGAGAAGTGCAGACTAACAAGCTTGACCATCTTCCTGCAAGGAAAGGCATGCAGTGTACACTTTTGTGGAATCCATGCCTAGTTTGTTGATCTCTCAGGAGAGAGAGAGAGCAGGCATTATCTGGGGAAACAGCAAAGGGCACCACTGCGTAAAGCATGAAATGGAGGAGAAGGGTAACACCGGCACAGAGAAGGCTCAGGGAAAGGAAGCAGGTGGGAACCTTTAGGGTATAGGTCTTATATCACCACAAAGACGGATGTCTCTGGGGAAATTCAGGCTGCTTACATAATAGACAAGTCCCTTCCCCAACAATTCCCATAGGGTTATGTACTGTGTGTATGTAAACAGTGTATACACACTGGGAGCCAGTGTGGTGTAGTGGTGAGAGTGATGGACTGGGAGCCGGGAGATCCGGGTTCTAGTCCCCACTTGGCCATGGAAGCTCACTGGGTGACTTTGGGCCAGTCACAGACTCTCAGCCCAACCTACCTCACAGGGTTGTTGTTGTGAGGATACAACGGTGAGGAGGAGGATAATGTAAGCCGCCTTGAGTTCCTTGCGAGAGGGAGAAAGGCGGGGTATAAATGCAATAAATAAATAAATAAATAAATAAACCACTTTGTGCAGCTTTTTCTCCTGAGCTCGGAGAATGGCTACAGGTTTCTCTTTTGGGGGGTCAGGGCTCCTGTGCCTTTTGCAGCTTCTAAGTCAGCATCCTTGGGATTGCGCTGCATGAGTGTGAACTCAAGTGTCACTTCAGCCATGAACCATCAATGGCTGAGGTTGAGCTGCTCTTTTTTCAGCATCATCTGTCTCATCTGCAGTATGGGGATTTATACTTACAGGGCTATTGTAAGGATTATTGAGATCCTTACAATATTATTAGTATTATTATTAGTATTATTAAATACTAATGATTACTAAGTCTGACATGAATTAACTTGACTGACCATGGGTTCTAGGTACTTTGACAGAGGAAGGCACCATCTGCTTCGCTGCCTAGGCAGCAAAATGTCTTGGGCAGTCTTGTCATTCCATTCCTACTGAAATGGGGCAAACTACTTAGATGGACATTTTTCCTGTTCATTGCACTGTTTGTTCTTTTGGTCTGTGAACCCCTCAGTCTTCCATGAGTGTGTGAAACGTTCTCTTCAAATGTTGCTGTAACTTTGACATCAAATTCCACATCGTAGGAGAAGATGTGAGGAGGATTCACAGATGCGGGGTTATTAAATAATGATGGCAGTGTCTGCTGATATGATCTTGCATGTGCTAACAAGCCATCATAGCTGTAACACCACAGATGGAACTTCCACATCTCAGATGCAGTGCTTTTCCAATGGTACTGGCTCACAAATCCAACTGCTGGCAATTAGGGATGTGCGAGCTCACCCCAGTCCGGGTTCTCCAGACTCCTGCTGAGCCCCTGCTCACCTGTCCCTGGACCATGCTCAAGCCCCTCCCATGCTCAGCGAGCAGCCCGCACTCACCCCAGTGGCCTCATTGAGCTCTGCGGTCACCATTTCTAAAAAAAATAAAATGGCGCTCACAAAAATGCACACTTTTTGTATGTGCGAAAATGTGCATTTTTGCAAATGCGCATATTGTCGTGTGAAATGCACATTTTGCAAAGGTGCACATTAGTGTGTGTGTGTGTGTGTGTATGAAAATGTGCATTTTTGTAAAATCACAAAATTCACAAAAATATGCGTTTTGCATACACGAATACGAGCATTCGCAAAAAATGTGCATTTTCACATGTGCGCACATTTGTGCATTTTTCCGATTGCCGTTTTATTTCTCAAAAATGGTGACCATGAAGCCCAATGAGGCTGCCAGGGTGAGTGCAGGTCATTCGCTGAGAGAGGGCAGGGGACGAGCAGGGGCTCTGCGAGCGGGGCTCAGGGGTGCGGGCAGGAGCAGGTCTGCCAGATTCACGGACTGAATCGGGTGCCCGTGCCATCCCTACTGGCAAGCGCGTGTAGAGAAATCCATATGCTATACATGCATGTGTGAACCAGCCCATGGACATGCTAATTTACGGATGATGTTGCTTTAACAACTCAGTTGTCATGCTGAAATGTGCTGTGCCTAACTCTGAAATTCCTCTTTTGTTGCCCTCACAGCAGCACCTGTTTAGTTGTGCTCCCTTATACATCCACCATCTGGCTGAAATCCCTGTGCCACTGGTGTGCTGGTTAGTTTTCCCTAACTTGTCTTTGATTAGTTAATTTGTCTGCCGAGGTGTGCAGGAGCCTAGTTCTTGCGGGGTGGGACAGCGGGGGAGGGGGGGACAGGACACACACTAACAAACCTACCAACAGATGGAAAATGCAGTTTGCAGATGATGGAAGTCCTGCCATCTCTAATATGGCTACAACAGTGAGACTTGTATGTTAGTGTATTGGTGGCACATTAGTTCTCTTTCTCAGTTCGAGTAATATTGTCTGTGAACAAAATCTCCTGCAAAATTTCCAAGGATGAATGCAGCTCTTTGGTCAGGGCTGGCTTTTGCGCTTCCTCTATAATGTTCAAAGGGAAAACTTGTGCAGACGAGAGATGCAGTTGTGAGTGTACCTGAAGTTTCCACTCCATACCCTGTGCAAGATCCCCTTTGAACAGCAGAGTGAAAACAAGAGGCCCTCATGCTTCCAGTTTCCAATGCTGCTTATAACTTCTGAAGTCAGTTATATAATCACTTCCCCCCCACACACCTGGATTCAAATGAATCCATTTAATTTTACTGATTAATTAATTTGTACCCACATAGCTAAATGGCTGTGTAATTTCATGGCATTCAACAATTTGGCTGTCTTTGATAATTTTCATAATTGGTGATCCTGCACTTGCAATTTGCATTCCAGGCTAGATTTTGGTTGAATTTTTGGAGGTTATAGAGAAGAGGGGGAGGGGACATGGGAATGTCTTTCTTCCCATGCTTTTGCTGGAATCTGTAACAGGTTAAAGAAGCTCTGCCCCTAACGTTTGCATGTTTAACTGGTGCTGAGAGGGAATAAATAGGAAGTGCATGAACAGGAAGCATGAATTGTGGTTCCTGCTGTCTACCCATGTTGTACCTCCAAAGTCCTTTAGTGTCCTCTCACACTTGAAAATGCCTTGTGTAAAAATGAAACTTAGCTATCGTTATCATCATCATCATCATATCAAGAACAGTGCATGCTGCATAGTGTTTTACAATGTTCAACGTACTTGACATATATTAATTCTGGGATACTTAACAATCTAAAGGCAGGCTGATATTCGGGTCCTAAGTTACCTGGTGACTTTATGCCTGGGGTGAGGTTTGAATTGGGGAACTCTTGACTCACAATTCAGCCATTGTGCTATACTTTCCTCTACCCTCGCTGTACCTTATTCTAATTTTTCTCCCTAGAATATTGTTTGTCTTTTTGATGGATGTTAAAGGTGCATCCATGCACTTATTCCTTTCAGTTTCTGTTTATGTGAATGTAGTGATTATTAGTGTTGAGTGCATCAACACTACTGCTATATGTCCAAGAACTTAGAGCAGTCGTGCACTATGTCCAGAGAAGTGACTGCCACTGTTATCTTAACCCACCCACCCCAATGTTGTCTTCAGGAAATCCTTGCTATGGAGTTGGGGTGGCTGCCCCTGTCCTGAAGGCATTTGTGTCAATTTTTGCAAGGAGAAATCTTCTCTGCCCTAAACTGCTTTACAATATTTGCTCAAGTAAAAAAAAAGAAGAAAGGAAAAAAGCCCCAAACCCAGAAAATATACTCTGCCCATATTACACTAAGAGAGTTCCTTTTTTAAATGCACTTAGAGGTAACTGGATGCTGCCTGTACCTGACTGATAACTGGGTCTGGACACCTATGCAGAGTGATCCATGGCCTTTTAAGATTTGTCTTTGAACGAGCAATGTGTATCTCCACTGAGTCAGCACAAGAGAGATGATCTTCTACAAGAGCTGTCCTAGACTTCTCTCTGCTTCTCTAGAGAAGACAGCCAAGCTGCTGGCCTTGAGCCATCCCCTCAGCTGTTAACATAATATTTGGAAGTCAGTTTTTAAATAAAACTATCTTAGTGAACCATATGCATACTCATCAAGTGTTCTGGACAATCAAAGATTGGTGGTGGAGGGAACATTAATCAGTCTGGAAAATGAACTAGTTCAGCTCCACGTTGTAATTGTAACAGCAGGTGAAGAATCACTGCTAATTTTGCATATAACTATATCTTCTACTACTCCTGTGGTTGCTCACCTGACACATAAAACACACACAACCTTTCTCACGATATGGAGCTAAACTCACAGAATACTTAAAAGTTGGTGTTTTGATGTCTTCTTCTTTTTTAGGATCTTGGATACACTGCCATCATGTTTTCAAGAAGAGAATGGAGATTTATAACTCGGATTTCCCCAATTTTTTTAAAAGGCCCAATAATTGCACTGGTGATGATGGTTATATAGCACCAACAATATAGTGTTCTTTAGTTCTGCAATATAGTGTTCTTTAGTGTTGGAAAGGCCCATTTAGGCCATTGAATCCAACTGCCTGCTCAGTGCCGAAATCCAGTTTAAAGCATCCCTGACAGATGGCTGTCCAGTCTTTGCTTGAATACCTCCAGCGACGGAGAGCCCACCACCTCCCTAGGACGTTGGTTCCATTCTCTGACTGCTCTGACCATTAGGATGTTTTTCCTGATGTTCAGCTGAAACCTGCCTTCCTGTTACTTAAGACCTTTATTTCATGTCCTACAGTCTTGGATTGTAGAGAATAGTTGTGTCCCTCTTCTGTGTGACAACTTCACACCGTGCGTTACTTCAGAAGTGCTATCATATCCCTCCTCAGTATTCTCTTCTTAAGGCTAAACATATCCACTTCCTTCAATCTTTCCTCATAGGACTTAGTTTCTAGTCCCCTGATCATCTTTGTTGCCCTTCTCTGAATTCATTCGAATTTATATGAATCCTTCTTAATGTGTGGTGGCCAGAACTGGACAAAGTATTCGAGGTGAGGTCTGACCAATACTTCTGTTGATGCAAAGTAAATTTGCTTTTGCCTTTTTTGCAGCCACGCCACACTGCTGACTCATATTCAGCTTGTGAATGAAGGTTCTTTTCACACATACTATTGTCAGGCCAGGTATCCTCCGTGTTATACCTGTGCATTTGAGTTCTCTAACCTCAATGAAGAACTTTGCACTTGTCTCTGTTAAATTTCATTCTGTTATTTTCTGCCCAGTTTTCTAACTATCAAGATCATTTTGAATTTTGTCTCTCTCTTCTAAGGTATTATCTATCCCACCCAATTTTGTATCATCTGCAGATTTGATAAGTATCCCCCCCATACCTCTTTCTCCATGTCATTAATAAAAATGTTGAAGGGTACAGGGCCCAGGACTGAGCCCTGTGGCATCCCACTTGATACCTCCCTCAGTGAGATGGCTTTCTTCAGCACCACTTTGTGACAGGGAAAAAGTGGTTGTTTAGAAAGATTTAACAGAACCTTGGGTATATATTGTGTTGTGATCAGAGCAGGAATTGGATAAAGCTAAATCTAGGTGAGAAAGTGAGTGTATTTGTTTTTCCTTGCAACACAATCCAGTCCTTGTCAAGTTGAGGAGAGGATGAGGTCATCCAGAGGTGAGGTAAGTATGTAGTGTAAATTACCTTGTTTTATAGACTGGTCAGCTCTTACGTGGGGCAGGAGTGGAATACCACGTAGTTTACTCTAGCCTAACCCAATTATGGGGTTCCTTGTTGTTTTGGTTTAGCATCTGTTCCACGCTCAAATCCTGACAAATTTCTTTTGAAGTACTCCTTCAAGATATATATGCTTTAAATACATTCATCTTACATTTATGGATTGCTTTAGCAGCATATCAAACCTTACGGAAGATACTGGTGACATATAGGAAGCAAAGAACTTGAGAATTGGAGATGAAGAATAACTTACATATTCTTGACATGATTGATCAGTGGCTACACAGAAAAATAAGACTGGGTTTGGTGTTTCCAGAATGTCTTCTGATTTTGAATTCTCGGTACACTGAGAATTCTTGAAATAAATCTTGCTGGTGTTTCTGAATACTTACAGCAAATTAAAATTGTATCTGGACATGCTGACAAAAATATCCAAATAATGAAACCCTGTTCTTGCTTCACCCGATAGGAATCTTTTTCCTACAGCCAAGTGACCCCAAGGTAGCAAAACTAAGACAAAGCTGGACTTGCTGAAAGCTGACTACTGTCTTCAGATCCTTCAATTTCACCAGGCATTATAACCCTGAGCATCTTCCCAGTAGCAATCTATGATTCACCTGAGATTGTATCTTATCTCTCATTTTCTTGCTTCAATAAACACTAAGTATCTAGTCTGTCTTCTGACTTCCTCCTGCCAGCAAAATTCAATCTGCTGCCAGTGCTGGTCGCATTGTTCCTGCAATGTTCCACATAGGTAACAAGTGGTCTGCTACAAGTTCTCATTTTCCAAATAAAAGGCTCTGGCTGGGTTACTGGTAACTTAAGATTACCACAGTGGTAGAAGACAGCTCCTTACCAGCTGCTGTTCCTTACATCTGTGGATGTAATCTGTTAGACAATGCTGAAAGATAGCAGTCGGTTTCCCTGAAATGGAAAACTAACACTTTTACAAGATATAGACCTGAACTGCTAAGAAGTATAAGATTTGATACAAAAACCTCTTGGGGGGTGGGGAGGCGTTGGTTTCATGAATGACTTTCTGGACGCCTCCCACTATTATATATGTCCTAGCATATTGGGTTTCTGTTTTCTCTTTCAGTGATTTTACAGTTTCTGTATGGTGTGCCACCACATGAGACACTGATAGTCCACAGTATGACAGCGAAACTCTTTGTTTGAACCAATGCTAGCTCATTGGCTCCAGTTCATAATCAGGTGCATACAGCAGAGGTGGGGAACCTTCTTTCTGTCAAGGGCCACATTCCCTCGTGGGGTGGCATGTCATTGGTGAGTGTGTTTGAAGGCAATGGTGGGTGGGACTAGAGCCAAAGTCTCTTGCCAGAGGTTTCAACAGAGGTCCAATAGCTTGCAGAGGGCTTTTGAGATTAGCCCTCGGGGGCACACCCTGTATGCAGCCTAGGCAGGGTTGTGTGTGTTCGTTATGCTAAAAATAAAAATGAAACTCTGTGCTCTGTCCTGAAAAGCTGAATTCTGTAGTCTCTTTAAATGTTACTAATCTGAGCAAATTTGCCTAATTTTATCTTTCCTTGCACAATTCAATCTTCAAGGGAGTGGTTAAGCCAGGCTTTTGACCAAATCGTGCACTTCGGGTTACAGCCTCAAACTTGTCATGGACATGCAATTAAAAATGCCTGATTTCCTGTTATAGATCCTTCCTCACAAATGCACCAGCCTTATAATAAATCGGGGAGGGGGAAATTGGAAAAACCACCTCCTCCCCCATTCTGCCAATAGAAATGCTCTGCTGGACCAGAAGGCTTCTGTGGATGGAAGGAAAATTCTGGGTCCAACCCATAGCTTATTTGTTCATACCACTTTTCCTGAGTTTGATCATGAGCTGTCTACTTTGGTTGCTGTTGAGATCCACCTTTCTTCTCCCAACCCCAATCTGCAGGACTTGGGAACTTTCGAGCTCTTTGAAATACCATTTCCCATACATATCCTCCTGACAGATTGAGCACATTGTGTGTTGAGAGCCATCTATGTTGGTGGAATATTCCCCAGGGATTGTGACCTTCTTGAGAACAGATGCTGCTTTGCCTCACTGATTTTGCACAATCCACTGGTTTTGCCATACAGAAGTATTACAAACCTTTCAAAAAACATCATGATATTGTCAGGGATATGCGTTGAGGCTTCTGCCAGTGTCAGATACGTGACTTTTGGAAACAAGATCCATGTGTCTCAAGCTAATTTATTGCCTTTCTCAACAAAGAATGAGGTTATATCATGCCCAGTGGTCATGAACTCCCTTGCTTAAGATTATCCTGTGCTCAAACAAAGAGTTGGGCCAGACGTAATGATTGTTAGGGTGGAAACTGAGCCGATAGAACCCCAGAGCAGTTCTGATTCTGAGGAGGATCAGCAATCTGTGGGAGAGGAGCCAGCTCATCCTTCACAGGCGCAGCAGCTGGCAGAGATTTCTCCTGCTGGCATTCCTGAGATAGATAGTGATCCTAGCAGTGAGAAAGTGCGGGAATGGCGCTTGCTAGACACTCGACGCAGACACAAGGCGTGACGAGCGATGGAGGACGCGAAAAGGAGGCGTAGTGCCTGTTTGACACGCAAGCAACGGCTGCCTCCCGTGGACCCAAGGGAAAGAGGGAGGATCTCCCCCTAGCCCATAAGTTCAGGGTCTTCAAGTGACTCTCCTTCAAACGGGATCAACTGCCTACTCAGAGCATAGGCTACTCTGCTGTTCCTTGCTTAGTCACTGGTGATTAGCATCTGAAAGAGTCATTAAGTTGTAAAAGGATTAAAGTAGGGATGGCGGAGAATTTCTCCCCGAAACTTCGGGGGGCCGAGCGCCAACGTGTTCGGCCCCCCGAACAAGTTTCGGGGAGAAATTCTCTGCACCCCCCCCCCGCACCCTGCACCCCCCCCCCCGGGACGGGACTTACCTTTCTTACCTTTGCCGAATGTCCCTCCCGGCGGCGGGTCCGGCCGGCGGTTCGGCGGGTGTTCGTGCGGGGCGGGAGCGGCAGCCGGTCTTTCGACCGGCTGCCGCCGCCGCCATTGCAATAAAAGAAAAAAAAAAACGCCCCCGTGATAGGCTACGTGATGATTAACGTAGCCTATCACAGCTAGATCTGCAAAGTCAGCCATGATAGGCTACGTAAATCGTCACGTAGCCTATCACGGGTGACTTAAAAAAAAAAAAGCACGTACGGATAATGGCGGCCCCCATAGGGAGCTGCCATTCGCGTTCCTTATTTGGTTGCTGTAGTCTACGTAAAGATTTACGTAGACTACAGCGAAAATAAGGGCAACGCTATTTGCGTTGCCCTTATTTTCACCGTAGTCTACGTAAAGATTTACGTAGACTACAGCGACCAAATAAGGAACGCGAATGGCGGCTCCCTATGGGGGCCGCCATTAGCGTACGCGCTTTTTTTTTAAAGTCACCCGTGATAGGCTACGTGACGATTAACGTAGCGTATCACGGCTGACTTTGCAGATCTAGCCGTGATAGGCTACGTTAATCGTCACGTAGCCTATCATGGGGGCGTTTTTTTTTTAAAAAAAAAACTTTGGAGTTCGCGGCCGGGCGAGGCGAGGCACCTCCTCCCGGCCTGAATTTCGGCCGGGCGAGGCGGGAAGCCTCCCCCCCGGCCTGAATTTCGGCTGGGCGAGGCGGGAAGCCTCCCCCCCCAGCCTGAACTTCGCGGGGGGAGCAGTGAAGCTCCTCCCCCCCACCGCGAACAAGCTTCGAGGACAGGTAAGTGACTTTCGTCCACCCCTAGATTAAAGCCTTGAAAAGAATCCTTTCGTCTGTATCTTGAGTTGGCTATTGGGGTTCTACTGAGAGAGGCCGCTAGGGCGCTCCTGACAATGATATGCCACTCAGGGACATCCTCCTGGAGGTTGGGTGTACAATTTGGCGTGGCTTAAAGCTTTGTTTGTGGTGCACACCTCCAGTTCTTACTCATTTATACATATTTTTGCTACTGTTGACATGGTGGCAGCATCCATTACAGTATTTAGTGCCCAAACAAAGCCTTGTGATGAATGTGATGGCATGCCATCTCACAGAGGATGCTGCACTGGAGCTTTAATTGTGGCTTGGGGAGGCCCAAAGCCTATTATGATGTGCATACTTCCACTTCTACAGTCATAGTGTATATTGGGTATTATTGGCCTGGATGTGCCATGCTTGATGTTGTCTTGTGCTCCAATGTGCTCCAGTGCGTGCACACACACACACACACATTGCTGTTGTCCTGGTGGGAGTACACTTGTCAGTGTCTGGTGCCCAAATAAAGTATTCAGCTGGAAGCAGTGCTGTGGCAGCTCATAGAGGACACCGTACTAGAGGTGTTGGTCATTTTGAGGTTTGTCTTCTAGGCCTGCCAGTGCCGTCTTACGTAGGTCACGTCATCGTGCTGCATGGCAGGGCCAGTTGCAGGTCACCTGTTTTCCATCATTTGGATTGTAGAATCTCATTCAGCATCATTCATCACACGTGGTGAGAATTTTTGTCCGGCCTGGTGACAAATGCGTTATTCTGTCTTTTAGTCCATCTTTTACCTGCCTGGGGGACATTGCTTACTGGGATCCATAGCAAAAAATATTCAGTGTGGGTGAACGTATGGGCGGGCCACGTTTCATACTTTCAGCCCAGAGTTCATGATTTTAGGCTTAACTGCTGCACTACTGGTTTTGCCGGTGCTCCTAGGAAGCTTCCGCAGACGGAGCCAGACCATTGATCCATCCATGAAACAGTTTGCGCTACAAAGTGTTTCCATGTACTTAAGAACTACCTGGTGCTGCCTCCATGTGATCATATGCATGAGGAGCTTTTATGGGGAGAACGTGGCCGAAAGGTAATTTTCAAACCAGCCTGATAAAAACCATAGTTCCTTTGCTGTTGTATGATATGATTGTGGCTTTCTCACTTCTGATTGTTTTGATCTTGTACCACAAACTACATCTTGTCCCACTGTTTTGCATGTGTTTATGTGTATCGTCATGTACATTAGAGTAAACTAAGCAGTGCCATCATGTGGTCTTCTGTTCCAGAGTTATCAAGTATCATGACCAAGTGATTTGACAGTGCATTTGAGAGGTAGAAAAGAAGTATGGATTTAATCAAGGCCTTTCATAAAGGCCAGGAAGTAGCATTTAGGATTCTCAAGGATCTGTGCTACATTGCCATCGTCTTATTCTTTCCACCTTTGTATCTAGACCCACAGTATGTATGATCACAGAATACTGTTGTACAATGCAGCCCTGTACTTCTCTAAAAAGCAAACCCCATTGAGTTCAATGGGACTTACTCCCAGGTAAGTGTGTGTAGGATTTCAGCCTTAATTATGTGGCTTGTAACTCCTCATTTGTTTTGACACCTTCTCCTTTCAGCCAGTTGTCACTCTCATTATTCATTGTTTCTCATCTGAAATACAGATTTTGGAGAAGGAAAAGTAATTTCCATTGATGCCCTTGAGTAAGAAAAGGCTAGTGTTGCATTTTATTTATTTATTCAATTTATATCCCACCACATGCTTCAAAAAAGCCTCAGGGTGGCTTTTCTTAACTGATAAAGAGCTCTGTGTCCTACTTTGCTACAGCTTGGACATGGGAAAGCTTAATTTGTACGTGGATTTAAAAAAATCCTATTCCCATCTTGAAAAATATCAAATAATGTTCATTTCTTGTTTCTTTGAGTTCTTCTTGCATTTTTACAGTACTGTCAACACAACACCATTGGTGTATGCTATGTCATGCTTGCTTAGCTAGACCAGTGGTCTTTTGGACTTCAGCTCTGTGGCTGGCCAGGTGCCATAGGAGAATTTAGAAGTATGATGTGGTTATGATACCAAGACTTTTTTTTGTAAGCTGTTGGCTATCATGACACCCTATGGAAATGCATTTCGTAGGTTAATTGTGAAGGAATCTCTTGCTTTAAATTTGCAGCCTAACATCGAATAATTACTCGCAAGTTTTTGCATTTTGACCAGTATTACCTGCAATGCTAGAATACTGCATGAAACAGAGTTTTTAAACATCCTCAGCATAATGTGTGTGTGTATATCATTTCCATAGATTGGGATTTGACTAGATGACCACTGGGTCTCTTTTAGACCTATAGTTATAAATTGATGGAGAAATGTCACTGACCATGCAATCCTATGCATGTCTATTGGACAGTAAGACCATGGCATTCAATGGAACTTACTCCTAGGCTACTCCTGGCAGCCTAAGACAGTCTACTCAAACACTGAGCTGGTTTAGCATCCCCAGGATAATGAACAGTGTTGTTGTTGTTGTTGTCATCGTCGTCATTTTTAAAGGGATGCTATGAATTTCTGGCTGGGTAAGGAAATGCACTTTCTAAATGAAGACATATGGAGGATTTTAATGGCAGTTGCAAGACATGTGGCCCTGTTACGCCATTGTGCTTTTTAGCATAGAAAGGCAGTGGATATATATATCTTCTGAAGAATCTGTGATTGCAATGCTAGAAATAACATTCCTCACCCTTGAGCAAAGGACAAGTGAGATCTTACCACAACAGCAAGGGCACAAGATACATGTCGAAATGGACCAGATACTGTTGCTTCCAGGAGAAGCCAAATCCCTTCAACAATCCCAGAGCAACAGATCTTCCTTTAACTTTGCTGTGGCCTTAACCTTGCACATTCACCTGAGTTGGGCACCCTCCATTTCTTTTATGGGATCATTTAGCTTCTGGGCCAGATTATTGCCTTTTTAAAGCCTTAATTGGTGTGAGGCCATCCTATATTTCTCTGCTTGATTTGGATTTTGGTGGCAAAGGGAGACATCGTAAATTTCATTCCATCATGCACTTGATGCTGGCTACGTAATAAAACGTAAAGTCGCTTCCAGTTCCCTTCTGTAGTTAGCCAATTGTAACATCTTGGCTAAGAGGGCCTTCTCTGTGGTGGCCCCCACTCTGTGGAACTCCCTCCCTAGGGAACTCCGTCATGCCCCCTCTTTAATGAGCTTCCGTCGTGCATTAAAAACGTGGTTGTTCAGGCAGGCATTTGGGGTGGGTTAGGGTATTTTTTTTAAAAAAAATTATGGTAAAATTTTATTGTTTTAAATTGTTTATGGTGGGTTGTACATCGCCCAGAGTGGCTGGGTGACCAGTCAGATGGGCGATTAATAAATTTAATAAATAAATAAATAAAAGAGTGTGAAGGGAAGTCCCTGCTAGGTGGCCTTAGGCAAATCCCTATCTCTCTGCCTCAGTCCCCCATTTTGCAATATTAGAATACTGATCCACCTTTATTGACGGGGGAGGGGGGCCTGCACAGGTTATGTGACACAACTGTGAATGTTCTAAAGCACTATATAGAAATACCAATTATTATGATTAGAGTTTTCACATTGTAGTATGTTTGCCGTATGATGTTTTAGTACTGTGAACTGTCTTGACCTGCTCTTAGGGATTTTTTGATCTTATAACAGAGATGGCACCTCCAAAATGGCCTTGTATGATTCCAGATGCACTGTAGACCAGCTCCAGCATCATGGGTCAGCTTTGCTGGGGCCCTCCCAAGGCCTGTGCCTTAGTAGGAAGTCCACTGCACATCTCTGGAGCCTCCTGGCCTTGCTGCACCTTCTTGTTGGGGTGCAGGTTTATGTACCCTCTCTAAGCGAGTGAACAAGGCGAAGGAGCATAACCTTTTGTCCACTCAGGGTGCTGATTGGGCCCAGAGGGCCCCATATGGACAATGGGACCAGTGACATGGAAAATGAGGAGAGGGGGCCACTGAGAGAATCTTGCCAGAAGGCCCTCCAAAGTCTGGAACCTACACTGCCCCATACAGTAGGGATAGACAAATGGTAGCTTGGAGACTCAGTCCATTCCCCTGGCTCTCCCATTTCGCCCTCAATATAGCTTCTAAGCCCAAACATTCCTTCCTCCCCTATTAACCATCTTGTCGCAGACAAAGGGATTTTTAACCCTGCTAATAGCAACAGAAGGCTTCGCAGAGCCCACCCTAACTTTGCAGCTCAGTTGTTCATCCCGTCTGCTTGCGTTCTTCTGGCTAAGAATGAGGGAGAAATTCATTCAGTTTACATTTTAATGTGAACTTACCTAATGCGCAATTCCAGAAGCAGAGTTCCCCGCCTATCGAGGAGCTGAGATTTGTGGGGTATGCAGGTCCAGCAATGAAGAGAAGAAAGGGGGAGGAGGCCTGCTGAGCCAATCTGCACTCTGAGGGACTTGACGGGGGCGGGCCCAAAGGGACGGACAGATGGCGGCGAACTCTCTCCTTTGTTCTCACTCCAGTCCAACCTGAGGCTCCTAAAATCAGGCCCCTGACATGGCTGCAGGATCACAGCCACAGACTTCCCTGTCCACTTACTCAGGGTAGCAACATGACTTGCAGTGGCAGAAGTAGTCACTGGTTAACGGGGCTGGGAAGGATTTTTTCCTGCATACCAACTGGCAAAGACAGTGCAGGTTTTTTTGCCTTTCTTGCTGCAAGATTATTTCCTTGTAAATAATTTGATCTGGACTGTCAGTAAATTCCTTGTGGATGCTTCATTTTGTAATGTTTATGTCACAACTAGTAGGCATGGTGGACATTGGGCTGGATCCATATGTGAGGAGTAGTGAGATTGGGGTCTCCATTCCCCCATGGTGGAGATCCCCATAAAGGGTCTTGGGGATGTGGCACCAAGACCAGCCCAGCATGGAGGCCGTGAGCTGGCCACATCTGGGGTGGTGGAAAGAGGTTCACATTAGTGATCTGTGCCATGGTGGGGCCCTGGCCCTGCCATGCATCACCAGCGCTCCTAGCAAACAGGCCAGGAAGGCAAACTGGACAGCAGGCGGGCTGGCTGATGACAGGATCTGTGCCCTATGCTGCCCCCAAGTTTATTCAAGTGAAAGTCAATAAAGTTGTGACCAGTTTATTATCTCAGCTAGGTCTGTGTGTCTGATTTGTTCCCTTCCCCCTTCGCTGTGTGGACTCAACTAAGTGCTGCACCACACAACCAATACATGTACCAAACCTTCTACTATTCACTTGTTTCTGAGTTTTGGGATGCAGTACTCCAAGTCAAAAAAAAGTGTGAATTGTGGAAAGTTGTGCACAAAAATGTGCAAAAAAATCATATTAGGGAAAGTTATTTGCAAAAAATGCATATATTAGGGGGAAAGTGCCTACAAATATGCTTTTATTAGGAGAAATGCATGCAGAAATGAATATCGCAGGAGTGATATGCATGCAAATAGAAGATCGACACGTGTAAGTATGGATCTTGTGCCTAGACGCAGGTTGTGCCACAGGAAGGTTGTGCTTTACACTTACATTGAGGGGATATTAGCCATGAGACTTGAAAATGTGTAAAACTACCTATATGACTTTGATACTGAATTGTTAGCTTAACCCAGTTAAGGTTGAATCAGCAGCTAGGTATATAGCTATGAGGTAGCCTGAGAAACAGAGATGGATAGAGAGAAGTTACGGCTGTCAAGTAAGGGAGTGGGATTGGCAGGTAGTATTGGAGGTGTGAGTGCAACGGGGCAACTCAAAATGTAGTGACATTGGGCTGGGCAGAGTGAGGGGTAGAGCAGAGACATGGTAGAGAAAGAATATTCACCTACCCCAGAGGAGAAGGGATATACAGAGGAATGCTGTAGGTTCCAGGTCCTTCTGCAATGACATGGCCCTTGCAGGTTCCTTTAACTTTTGCATGTCCTTTTTTCTGGAAAGCTTGGAGGGGATACACCACACCGTGTGTTCTCTCAGGGCCCCCCTGACTGAATCAATAGCAGAATAACAAACGTGGGTGGAGGGAAAGGAAACTGAGGAAGGAGGGAGGGGATTGGAGCTAATTGCAGGTAAAAGCGTAAGTGACCAACACCCAACTCTATCTTACTAGAAAAGAAATCTGTTTTAAAACCTTAATCAAAGGTTTGTGTGTATGTATTAGGGGGGAGGTGTTGTGTGTGTGTGTGTGTGTTCAAAATCAAAAGGAATCAAAATCTCTTGCCATTGGTGCACAGAATTTCATGTGCAAAAGTGAATAGGGATTCTGGGTTACCAGGGATACCATGTGCAAACATTGGGTCAAGATTCCTATTCTTAATGGCTGTTAATTAACAAGAGTTCAGGTGTTTACTGATAGTGGTGGTGCTTCCTGGATGGAAATTCTGGATTGGCCCATTCAGAATTTGCCTTGGGTCTCTTGATTAGGTTGGGGACATGGCCATCAGAGAGTTATTTGCAAATCTTGGGGTCCCCATTCCTTGCATGGGGTGGTGGGTTGCTCTTCATGATTGAACTAGGTTAGAGGTCAGTAGTAGCTCTCCTGCTCTGGTTGATCTTGAGCCCTTGCTTAACCAGCCTCCTGGGACAAAACTGAGAACCTGCAGTGTGTAAAGTATACTTGGCAGGTGGCAGCTGAACTTCTTGGTCCCGCATTGGGCAGAGTGATGTGTAGTCCTTGCTCAAAACTCGAAATGTGTTCCTCTTACGTCGCCTTTTATGTACTGTATGTGTGTCTTTTCTGTAAAAGAAAAGAGCAGTGTTAAAAATAGACAGGATATCAAAATTTTAACATGGACATATCAAATCCCTTAAAAAAAAAAAAAGGCAAACTCCTCTGTCATTGCAATTGTGCCCATTTAGTACCCGCCCCCCCTGAAACATGGTAAAATGCATGTTTGAATGGGGATCCACAAGATGCTGTGATCTCAGCAGTCACTACAATGCTGTCTTTCTGTTTTAAGACACAAAAGCTCGAGGGGAAGAAAACGAGTAGATGGAAGTATCTTGCAGAGACAAGATTCTTGATTTGCTCATGTGCTGTGACTGCTAATGACAGTAGGGTGTAGAACTATGTCCAGAGGTGTTGAGAGGTGATGCACGAACAGGAGGGATTTAGAGCCATTGAATTCTGCCCATCTTCTCTGTGTTGTGATTAATAACTCTTAAGGGTTTCTGTGGTACGAGCTAAATGTGCGAGGATTTCAGGCTGTTGACAGGGTTGCCCCTGTTACAACATTTTAAAAAGTAAGTGGCAATCTTTGGGAGTAAATGAAAGAGAAAAATAATTTCTTGACGTCAATGACTCAGTGGACTGTGTCACTTTGCAAGTGTAGATGCAGTCTTTGAATACTCCCTCATGTTGGAAGAACTCCCTGCAAGTTCCAGACTAGCATATTGGGGAGAGGGGTTGTAGCCCAGTCTGCTACCTATATGCTACATTTTCTATTTACAGGGAGGTGTTTGTGTTTTTTAAGGCAGAGGAAGATTTTAAAATATGAGACTCCACCTGCTGTGTGAAGTGGTACCATCAATTCTGCCATCTCATATGTAGACGAGGCTTTATTATTTCTGCTATAAACTGACTTTGGTTATATACCATTCTAACTGTCATGGCTTCCCCCCAAATAATTGTGGAAATTTTGGTTTGCTGAAGAATTCACTTTTAGAAATCCCTTGACCACCTTGAACCACAGACATACCATTCATTTTGGAGAGGGGAAGATACCTCTCTCAAAGAAAACAGTAGCCGTGATACACCCTCAGAAATGTAATCAGGGAGACAACGTTTAAGCCACAGAGTTCTTTTAAGAAGTCCCCTCACACACACTAACCCTTGAAAAGCTATTTTTAAAACTCCAAATGTTAAGTACTAATTGATATAATATAGTCTCAGAAGCTTGGTGGCATGAACTAGTAACCTCAGGTTCTGAGGCATCATGAAGTACTGCAGACTCTGTGGTCAGGCCTGGATCTCTCATTAGGCACAGAAGGGAACAGGAATTGGCTGGCAGTGTGAAGCCCTTGAGGTGGCCAGTTATAAATTCAAGGAGCCTGGGCTTCTGTCTTCCCTGGTCCAATAGCTCAGTACTTCCTGCACTTCAGGCTCCAGTTTCAAATTTGAGCTGTGATCTCATGTGCCCCAACTTAGAGGATGAACCCTCCCGGTTTAGCTTTGTCCTTGGAAAAAGGAATGTGTTAGATCAGCCTTCTCCAATCTGGTGCCTTCCAGATTTTTTGGACGCCACCTCCACAATCCCTAACCATTGGACATGCTGGCTGGGGCTGATGGGAATTGTAGTCCAAAACATCAAGAAAGCACCTAGTTCGGGAAGGCTGAGTTAGATTATCCCATCCCATTGTGTGTGTGTGTGGGGGGGGGTGCGCGTGTTTGCTGGGGAAGAGAGGAGAAGAGAAAGGAGAATCATTGCTTTAGATTTGCTTCTTGCTGTAGACTGCAGACTGTTAACATTTCAGTGCTGGAGGGGCTCTCCCACCTAATCCAAGTGTTTGGAGCGCTAGCAGCTCATTAGAATACTAACAGTAGGATCAAGCTGAATAAGAAGGGATTCGTAGGTGGATCCCCACAATATATTTTGGTTGTGGGGGTGTGAAGAGGAATGGCATACAGAATCAGAAACTAATTAAATAGTTGGCTAAAGCAAGCATACTTTAAAAAGCTCTAAAAACTTCCAAAAAAGGAAACATATTACAGTTATCTGCATTCACAGCACAGAACAAGTTTGGTAGTATTTAAGATAATTCTCTAGTGCTTGCTATTTTTAGCCCACCAGTAAGCTTCTGTAAGAGCTTTTTCAGCTATGCATCCCTTTAACCTGGCCTAACAAGCTAAGCCAATAAGCTGTCTGATTTCCGTCTTACACGAGGAAGAGAGATAGCTGAAACAAATCATTTGTGGTGAAAATGTTTCAGCCTATCTTTGTATTAAGTGTTCTTTTCCCCCTATATGGATTTTGCCCCCTACACATCCCAATATTAAGTGTAGCTTGTCAGAGACCAAAATGTCAAACTCTGCTGTTTTGAAATTGTAGAAGCAGATAAATAAAAACAGGATTTTTACAGACCAGGCTAATGGGGTGGGGGCGGGGAGGGAAGCATCACTACTTCACAGATGTGAAACCGAATCTCTGCTCTTTAAGCTGCTCTTATTGACAAGTAAAGACCCATACAGTCTTGCAGAAATGTGTGGGGGGGGGCCTTTGCTCTCAAGCATTTGCCATACTGCTTCTAAGCACTGTAAAGACTGAAGTCTTGAAAGGCAACTAAGAAATTCATCAAATAAATAAAAAACTAAGCTGTTGGGAAAAGACTAGAGTTGTACATGGCTTGAAATTTCAGTTTTAAATGGAGAGCCACCCTTGGGCATGATGCTTTTCAGATGCAGAATGCGACAGCGTTGTCCTCCATATCTCTGTGGTGAAAGCCATATATACCTAGCACTGGAAATGGGAATAGCAGCCAGTTATGTTCAATACCCAGAGTGCCAATAAGGACTGCAGTGGGACTGTGTCTTTCTATGTGTTTGTGTGATGAAAATATGAGATCTTCAGGGGGCCTCCAGGTATTCCTACTGTGGATTTAGTGGGATAAAAGGGTTGGAATCTTCCCCTGGTGCACCTAAAATCAGGCCACTCAATGCGAGAGGTCCACAGCCACTCCACAGGGCTTTAAAGGAGGCTCCAATGGAGCTGCTGCACTCCCTGCAGTGCCCCACGTCTTCCAGGAATGTGGCTTTGGGGGATTCACAGCAGTGGTATACCCCTCGATGCCAATGGACGCTCTCCTCCCATTGCAAATCACAGGCGTGTGTGGAGGAGCTCCATTCTGATCAGGACCGTGGCAGCCCTGTCTCCTCACCACACGATCCTGACCTATTGTGGCGAGGGGAGAGGGGAGATACCGGGAATTAGGGGGTTTATTATCTAAAGTTGTTATATTTTAATACTGAGAAGTGACACCAGTCAGTATCCTCAACCCACCCACACCTCCTTAAAATTACCCCTCCCCTCAACAGTAACCCTACCTTCTGCGACATATAATGCAGCCACACTGTACAAAAGAAATCAAATGCAGATGAGACAAAAGAGAAGGGGAAGGGAGGGATAGCCGAAGGGGAGGGGAAGGGAACAGGAAGAGCGTCTCCTGAGTAACAGCTTTTAAATTCCCTCACAGATCTAGGTTAACTGTCAAAGAATTCCAGGAATGTGGGCCAAATACTTAGATATTTTTTGCCTGCCTTTTCTCTGTTAAATGACAGCTATTTATTAAAAAAGCCAACCATGCAAGGCCAAACCATATGACAAACATCACATCTAATTTGGCCTTTAGTAGCACTTTATCCATTTTTCTCACCCTCACTACCTGCCTGTGAATAAATAAATTCATTAAGGGCACAGTCCTATGCATGTTTAGACAGAAAATAAATCCTACAACTCCCAGCGTTCTGGCTGGGGCATGCTGGGAGTTACAGGACTTTTTTCTGTCTCAACACAGGTAGGATTGCACCATAATTCTTCTTTCTAATTGAATACATTGATTATTTATGAAAATCATTGGTAGAATCAAATTATTCCCCTTCTCCTGTAATATATCTATATCAGTCTTTAAAAATCAGGTTACAATTTGAGGACACTTTCTGATTCCTGATTCTGTAATTGAGGGGCAGGATAATCTAGGATTTTCCACCTTCCCTGGTAACTGAGTGTGTCTTAGAGCTGGTTCACACATGCATGTTCTCTTGTCACTTGATTACTTGATCCAGGGGGCAGGAAACACTGTGATTTAGATTACATTGATTCAGGCCCAGATTTAGATTATATGAATGTTCTATATGCGATAATTTGCAATATCTTATCAGTTGATGCTACAAAATACATGTATGAGTGAACCAGCAAGGTTTAAGAAACTCTGCCTCAAGATCCAGAAATCATGGCCATGTAAACCAACCACTAGTGCCTCTGAGGGGTGTGTAGGATTCCCTGCTGAATTTACAAAGCAGTGCTTTATTGTTAATGTAAACAGCAGATCCTGGTCACTCCCTTCATCAGAGCTGTCCAGATTACCTAGCTCTTTGTTTGCAATATTTGGCATGAAGGGTCATATTCTTTTTGGTTGAACCATGTAGCCAGTTGTTTTCTATCTCTTAAAGGTCAAGTTTATGGGTGTATTCATGGGGTAAAGACAACATGTGTCGATAAGGTTGAGTATGGAGAACTAAAACTATTTGACATACTGTTAAACTGGCTCTAGAGTCCAGAATATACGAACAGCAATGAGAGCTTTGAGCACACACTCTTAGGGTTTCCAACAGGATATCGCCAAAACCGGAAACCCTGCACCGGTAATAATCTGTAGGAATACTCTCCATGTGCATTGGAGCATCACACCAGGAGTCATCAAGTCCCAGTTCCTGGTGTAGGGCTCCTGGCTGAATGAGGATTTGAACCAGGTTGTTTTTGTCTGAACACTTCCCTCAGACACAAACATCATGTTACTCAAAGGCACATGCAATAGTAATCCTAATTGTCCATTTTAGAACAAGGGGCATCGGGAAAGGGGAAGCAGTGAATTAATTCTTTGAATGCTATTTCCCCTTCGCTCCACCCAAGTGGGTTTCAAATGCATGTCTGAGGGCCTTAAAGTTGGCTGTTAATACATATTTGGGGCACTGCAGAGCTCAAACTGGGAGCCTCAACCATCTGAGCACCAGCTTCTTACAGTACAATTGTATCAGAAGTTACCTATCATCATGTGGAAGTCACATGTTGCTCCCTCTAGGAAACATAGCATTTTCTATTCTTTTCATAACTCTCTGTAGCAGCAGAGGCCCTTCCAAAGCAAGTGGGGATATCACATTTGCTTTTATTAGTTGGCAGAAAAGTGAAGGGATGTGTGCTTTTATGAGGATGTAGCATGCATTGAGATTTGTTGCACTTTAATTTTAGGAATTCAAAAGAACATTTGATAGTCGCATACACCATTGCTTTAAAACCTTCCGTCTCTGTAGGTACTAAGGCTGAAAATAAACGTTCACGTACCTCATTTGCACTGAATGGCGGTGAGCAAATGGCACTCTGTTTTTAAAAGGCTATCGGAGAACGAGCAGTCTGTTCACTTCTGTCCATAAATGTAATCTCTGAATGCAAGGAATGCAGCTCTGCCATGTCTCCTAATGCTCTGCCGCTGCATCAAGTACTACAATCCTGTTGTTGGTATAAGAACACTGGGAGCAAACGAGCAAAACTTTTTGGGTTATAGTGAAACGCATTTCGTCAGCCATGGCTGTGAAGACTGATACATTCTGGAGAAATGAGACATGGTGCAGAAGGGCCACCCTCAAGTAATCCTTGTATGCTCTTCTGTATACATTTAGCTGTTTATAAGCCTTGGCCTCTGGTTTTTCTTCCTCTGTGTGTACATCAGGTCTGCAGATTGTGTGACACCCCCCCTGCCCCCCAAGCAATGGATTAGAGCCCTCCAAGTGCCTGACAACCCCTCCCCCTAACGTTTGCAGGTCCGGGCAAGCCACACAAACAGGAGACTCGCGTGGCTACTAAGGGTGTGTTTGTCTTGGTGGGTTACGTACTTTGCAGGCTTGTTATTTGTATACGCAAGCATCCACACCCTCGCTTGTGTGTATACAAGAGAATATACTGGGTAGGACACAAGCTGCTAAATTGAGGAACTATATAATCAAAGTTGTTAGGAGGCAGCTGACGGCCTTAAATCTGGAGGATTGCTCACTTTAGCTTAAAAATGTGGGCTAGACTTTATGGAAGGAGGCTTTTGCTAGTCTTCCATAAATAAAGACAAAATCAAGCAGTTATATAGCACTTCTGTATGTTCAAAGCACTTCACATACGTTATCTTACCCTCCTTCCAACAACCCTGTAAGGTAGGTTGGTATAATTATTCCTATATTGGATATGGGGAAGTGTGGCTGAGAGCGACCGACTCTCCTCCAAGGCCACTTTGAGAGTTCATTGCAGAGGCATGTCTTGACCCACGGACTTCCTGATTTACAGCTTACTCAGAGCCTCTACACTCATACAAAAATAGACCCTGCTACTGCCTCCTGAAGTTGAAGGAGTTGTTTGACTATTCTATACTGTATAAGTAATTTCTTCTTGTTGTATAGAAGTAACTGAAGGTGACTGAAACAGCGCTTCTGCTTTGTGTCACATTAGTGACAGAATCCCCTGTTATATGAAGGCTGTTGTGTTCTCGGTGTACTATTTGCTCTGTAGTTCTTTTCTGTTTCGTTCAAGTGAGAACATCACAATGCAGGGCCTAATAGATGGCTCACTTCAGCTGGTTCAGAGACTTACTAAAAGAGACTGAACCTAGCAGATCTGAGTATGTCTGATTACCACCCTGGCCTGCCCCTGACAACAGGTAGGTATTGTAAGCAAAAGGTTCCAGAGTGTCTTTGCCCCTTCAGACCGACGTGGGAGGGCTGAGTTCAGGGGATGGAGTCAGATGAGGAGTGCACTGTACCTGCTGTTCCTGAAATGCATCCTAAGAGACCATCTCCCCTCTCATATCTCATTTAGCTCTTTAGTATCTACCTAGTAAACCTGTTTAATATCATCGGCCATGCATCAAGTTCAGACAGCCTGGGGCACCTAGAAAAGGGGTCCCCAACCTTTTTGGACCTGTGGGCACATTTGGGAATTTGACAAACTGCTGAGGGCACCACCACAAAATGGCTTCCATGGTTGACGTGGCTAGTCAAACAATGGCATGCCACTTTACAGAGTATTCCTATATAAGAATAAGTATATTCTTATACTCTGTAAACAAGCCACTGCCGGAATGAGCTTATTCTCCAAAACTCAACACAGGGGAAGCAGAGGTAGGAGAAATAGGACAAAGTGCAGTTATTTCAATTACACAAACGTAGGCTTAGTTATAATTAATTATAATTAATTAGGCTTAGTTAGGTAGTTATTGCTTACAATAGGCAGCCTTCCCCAACCTGTTGCCCTTCAGGGCTATAACTCCCAGAATCACCCAGCCAGCCATGCCGGATTCTGGGAGTTGTGGTCTAACACATCTGGAGGGCAACAGGTTGGGGAAGGCTGCAGTAGAGCATGGGAATGGAGATCAAGATAGGGATGCTTTGGGAAGGTTTAGCCTTGCTCCCCCCCCCCCCCGTAACATGATTGTATGTTACATGTCGAATGTTGTCTGCTCTGGGGTTTTGGGATTAGGCTGGTTATATATTGAAATAAAATCTCTGCAACTGTAGTGGCCTCGTGTGTGTGTGTGTGTGTGTATAGAAACCAAATCCTCCCCAGCATTTCTTCTACATCGAATTGGGACTTCCCTTGCAAGCACACAATAACTTGTAGGCATGTGATGATGATACCGGTGCAGTTCATTGCTCATTTCTATTTTAGTCTCCTGGCTGGGGAAGGCATGAAGATGATAAGCCTATGTGGAAGAAAATGTCATATGACGCCAGAACCTGAGCGAGGAGGAAACTATTCAGTGGTTATCAATAATAATAATAATAATAATAATAATAATAATAATAATAATAATAATAAATTGATATAGCATATTTCAAGTATTTAATACATCTCACATACATTTATCTTGGTAATCCTTACAAAAACCTTGTGGGGTAGGCCAGCATTGGTATCCTCCTATTTCAAAAGGGAGGTTAAGGCTGAAAGAATACTAGCTTCCCTAAGACCATCTACTGAATTTGTAGCTAAGCTGACATCTGAATTGGTGACTTCCCATGCCACACTTTTTATTATTATTTATTGGCTTTATCAATAAAACAATTACAAAATATTGAAATGTGTCTCATCCTTCTATTGATATGGAATAAATCTATTATAATGACACTTTACAAATCTAATTTATCATTCTTTCCTCTGTTGCCCCCTCCCCTTTTGTTACTTTCCCAAAATAATAAAAACTCCTATAAATCAAGCAAATGAAAAAGGCAAAGTAATTTTTTAAATGTTTGGTCATTTTAAAAAGGCAGTTCTTCTAGACAAGAAAATGTGACTGCTATAAGCAAGCATCATTCAGTTCCAAATCATTGCATAAACACCGACTTTCCATAGCAGTTGCTTCTTAGTTAAAATAATTCATTTATCTTATTTGGTTGGTTGATAGGTTTTTCTTCACTGCCATCGATGTCTGGATTTTGATCAGGTATTACCATATATGACTGGCCTAGTTTGCTGTTATCATCTTCTGTGTTTGTACATTTGCTGTTTTTGTCCCAGAGGATGAACTACACAGAAATTAGGTATACCCTTTGATTGTATCACCTTTATTAGTTGCTGAAGATTTCCAGGTTCTTGAATTTCATGGAATTCTAACTCAGGCAGAATGAGCCAGAGTTTAACCTATTTGAGAACTGAAGATGAACTGTTATGGTCCCAGATGACTGGAGAAGAACAAGTACAGTGCATATCT
Source organism: Heloderma suspectum (assembly GCF_057233095.1). Lineage (NCBI taxonomy): Eukaryota > Metazoa > Chordata > Lepidosauria > Squamata > Helodermatidae > Heloderma > Heloderma suspectum. The sequence goes on from NC_139462.1 coordinate 112,914,475, forward strand.
TTTAAAATAGGGAAGGAAGACCCAGGGTCTTCCTACAGACCTATTAGCCTGAACCTTTTTACCTAAGGAAATATTACATCATCTGTTATAACAATTAAGTTGAAAGCACCTACAGGAAAATGGGCCAATTACTAGCAGGGTAAAAATTGACAGTGTCTTTGGACTGCTCTGTAGATTCGATGCCCAGATGGGTCTTTGCAAGGGCCCAGTTTTGTGACTAAGGAGGAAAGAGGGCTCTCCTCATCCCCTCCTCCCTGTAGTGATGACTGTGACCGATGGATCTTCCCATGGCCTCAAGAAATGGCTTAGGTTGATGACTTCAGTCTCGAGAGCAGCCTTCCCTAATTTAGCACCCTCCAGATGTGTTGGACACATTCATTTATTTAACTCATTTATCACATTTCTATACCACCCAATAGCCAAGGCTCTCTGGGCGGTTCACAACATGATAAAACATAATATAAAAACCTTTAACATACAGAAATGTAAAACAGTTTGGAACAGTTAAAAACAACAAAACTACCAGGACCCTATTAAAAATTAATATTAAAAGCCCCATCATAGGCCGTCAAATGCCTGTGACTAGAGGAAAGTCGTAACCTGGGGCAGAAAAGTTGACAATGTTCGTGCCAGGCTGGCTTACCTCACCAGAGAGAGCATTCCGCAATCAGAGGGCCAGCACCAAAAAGGCCCTCTCCCTTGTTGCTATTCTCCAAGCCTCACTCGGAGGAGGCACTTGGAAGGGGGCCTCAGATGTTCATCATAGTGTATGGGTAGTTTCACACCAGGAGAAACTGTCCAGGAAATGCCAGGAGTTGTAGTCCAAGAGAGGGCACCAGGCTGCGAAAGGCCGACCTCGAAGTCTCTGTCCCAACTGCTCATTGCTGCTCAGGTGGAAAGTTTGGTTCTTAGAATATGTATTCTGTCTCCCTCCTCTCCCATTCTGAAAGTATTTGAGACAGCTGCAATCATCTCAATAAGAACAAAACTCAGACTCAAAATATAAAATCCAGTTTAAAATAATGAGAACAAAAGCAAATGACCTGGGAAAATAAAACTAATTTAATTTGGTGCCTAAAAGATAACAAGTGGATATTTCTGTGGAGGGAATTCCAAAAGTGGGTCACTACCACAGACCCTATTCCTGATTACCACTCATCCAACCTTAGAAGACGGAGTACCTGAAGCAGGGCCTAATGCAGATGAGCTTAAAGAACAGGCAGGTTTACTCTGGTGAAATGCAGTCCTTCAGATACTTTGGGCCCGAATCCTTTATTGCTTTATAGTTTAAAACTAGCACTTTAAATTGTGCCTGGAACGAGCCTGGAAGCCAGTAAAGATCCTCTGATTCTGACAAAATATGCTCAGACCGGTGAGTCCTGTTTAACAATGTAGTTGCCATATTGTGAACCAGCTGAAGTTTCCAAAGACAGTTGCATGTACCGCATGTCACAATAATCTAATTGTATGCAACTTCCAATTAAAGACTGTGGATCTTGCTTTATAGCATTGGGTTTATCTGCTGACTCGTACTGAATGTTGGTCTTTCCCGTCCGCATCAGATCTTCTGCCTCAGTCAGTTTTGGAATCTTCTTGTCTGGTTCCTCTCTCTAAATGGATGCCATTAGGTTCTGGACTTACAAGAATGCACAGGATTCCTCCCACAGCTTCTACGTTAGAGAGGCGTGGCATATAATGTCATGTCAATTACACCTGATCCATTTTCTCATCCTAAATTGACTTTATGGGGCAATCCAGATCTAAAAATTGGTAAGAAAATATTTCTGTGGCAGACATGGGCAGATAAGGCAGTTTTACCTTGGATCAACAGGTGGGTGCCGATTATGATGAGTTCTTGTTGTTATCTATCCTGCTTGCCAAATATGACTTGCCAGCCTTGGCTGAATATGGCTCAACTGCAGCATCTGTTGGCATCTAGGTTTGGTCTGGCTGCGTTTACAGCATCAGAATCTCCGTCAATATTGGAAGCACTTATTGAGGCTGGCCAGGCAAAGCGACTCATGCTCCATGTCTATAAATACTTGTTATTGGTGAATAAATACAATATAGAGGGTTCTAAGCAGGAATGGAGTAGGGAACTGGATTGTCCCATTCTGGGACACCCTCCCACTTTTTGACCATCTGCTTATTATTTAAAATGTATATACTTTCCTACATCGGACATGATTCACGAGCAATTTACAGTCTATATCAATACACACAAGCCTGTGCATATAGCACCCCTCTGAAACTACCGTTGAATCCTGCATGAGGCAGAAATTGGGGGCAGTCCTGTACTTCTGTGCAGTCACAAAATGATAAAATATTACTTCCTGACTTCAGCTGCTCTCGGCTGAGCTGCAGGATTGCATGGGCTTCCAGTTAGAAGGATGAGAGTGAGTGCCACCAAATAGCAGGCTTGCTTGCTCCCATGCTACTTGGTCCTCCTGCAGTTATTCTATGGCCCTTGACTCCTCCATTTTTCTTAATGGAAAAACTAGAAACCTGAGGTTACTAGTTCAGACTACAGAAGGCAAAGAGAGTGTGTGCGTGTGGAGCACTTACACGCAGGCAGGTTAAAGTGCTGTGGTGACAGACAAAGATGTGTTGAGCCTATTCGTTTGTACTGCAGTTCCTTTACACTGCAGAAGTTCTAAAATCTAGATATGCTCCTATTTCGGGTAGAAGGGTCTATGTCAGCGGTGCAAAACCTCAGGCCCAGGTGACAAATCCAGCCCACTGGAGGTCCCAGTCTGGTCTTCCCTGGTTCGCTAGAAGGCCACACCCCTTCCTTTCCCCCCTGACCACCAATCATTGGGTGGTTTCCTGGCTTTTGCGCAGTTTTCCCCAGTCTAAAAGGTTGAAATACCACCAGTTACTAGTTGTAAGAGCTTTAATACTAAAATGTGCAACTGTTTTTGGTATTATGGTTCATCTCCCTTTTGCCTTTAGCTCTGCCCACCACTGGAATACAGTCCCCAAGAACTTCTCTGGAATGGAATGTTACCCTCAGGTTGAAGGAGGTTCTGCACCCCTGTCTTAAGGCAACCTTCCCCAACGTGGTGCCCTCCAGATGTGTTAGACTACAACTCCCAGCACCCCTCAGCTGTATGCAAACGTATTTGCGGCATGCTGCTTTAACTTAAAATGCCAACATTTCCATTAAATATTTCCTGTCTTTCCACAAAACTGCTCAAGACCGGTTACAATTAACATCTGCAGGCCTGCTTGTTCTGTAGTAGCTGCCTGTGGACATCTCTGAGTATAACCCATCTGGCAGCAACAGGGCAGTATGCAGAGTGATAGTTCCTGGTATCAAAGAGCATGTGGGACTGCTTAGCTGGTTGTGGCCTCCCTTGCTTCTGACCACAAAAGCAGCTCTAAGATGGAAGTGGTTTGCTTAACGGCAGTGCATGTGCATGTATCCCCAGCTTGCATTTACATACTTCTTAGATGTTCACGAATGTACCCAACTTGCATGTACACATTTCTTAGATGTGCGCATATGTACCTGGCTTGCTGGGCCTAGGCATGAGCGAGGGTGCCTGGATCTTTCTTGTTTCCACAGTCCATTCTATGTATGGACAAATATAACACAAGCATTCCTATATATTTCATCTCCAGACTAAGGTTTTGTCCTGATTTACATTGCATGTTGTGGAATGCACGGACTGGATGGGAAATCCACAATGTGCCTTGGCATTTTAAAAATGTGCTTGATATGCTGATAGTAAGAAAGCTGGCAATGCATTTGCCACCGTCAAGTTCTCGACACATTTAAACATCCCTTGTGTGGAAAACACAGTTAATGCATTTATTTAGTAATCAGCATATTATCTCATGTAGTCAGTAAATGTTGAGGCCTGAACTGCTGATAAGATCATTTGCTTTCAGGTGTTTTCTCAATATTGTGCATGGCGTCAACTATAAATTGAGTAGACTGACCTTTTGGTTCTGAATCAAATTGACTGCATTTCTGTGCTTTCAATTAGAGAGAGAGGGAGGGAGGGAGAGGAGTCTGCAACAATCGTACTGGTTCCAGCACTACAGTATCTTATCATTTAGTTCTGTTAACACAGTCAAGAGTCTGGTAGCTCATTCTCCTTTTCATTCTCCGTGTTCAAAATCAAAGCTTTGGTGTCAAAGAGAGGAACAGACAGGCAGTTTACACAAATGAAATCTAATCATTTAGCAGCTTGCAAGAACCTTAAAGGATTTTTGGTCCAAGGATGTAAAAAGTGTTGCTACAGGTTGCTAGCCGGGTACTGCGTTTGTGAGACGAACAAGTCAATTAGTAGCTGCTCAGTTTATTAGAAACTTAACTGTCAGGCCATGATGGCAACTTCTGAACTGCGACAACTCATTAGAAGCAATAAAACATGCAAGGTATGTTTTTGTTTTGCTTTTCGGCAGAAGACTTTTAGTAGGCTCTTTTAAAATGTCTAATGCCAAAAAAAACTCAGCTTTATACCCAAAACAAAGCATCAAATTAGAGAGGAGGAAGGGCCCTATTTGAGTCTTTCCTGTCTTGTGAGTTTCAGCTGATATTTGCTAACACCAGCATTTGGTGTTGATGATGCTGTCCATTTTACACATAGATACATGCCAGGCATCTTGGTACATCATTGTGCTCCGGAATTCAACGATAAACACTACTGGTAGTTTGTGCTCCTGGAAGTTATTCTCATGTTCATAAACATTTTGTCAGTATTACATGATTACCTCAGAGAAAGAGAACTAGGTGATACTGCTTGTGTCTAACCCATTTCGTACATAAACACGATCTTTTACTGATATTGCCTTGGCTTAAGTCTTGCGTAGAGCTGATCCGAAACTCTTCAGGGTATGGGATAGTGGTGGTTGTCAATTGTTTTTGACAGTGCCAAATACCTCCCATTCATTACATGATCTCTGATTTGGTGGGATCCACAGAAAGAGCTGAAGCATAAGTGTGGTTGTATTTTTTTTAATTGTTTGGGGTTTACTTCAGTTAATTAGCAAAAAAGAAAAGGTGGGCAGGACACTGGTGCTGGATGGAGAATGAATTAAAATAAAAAATGCCCAGGGTGCTTAGACAGAAAGGTCTTCTTAAGTGGCAAGGGCTATTTCAAAAAGGTACTGTCTCAGAATTTGAGTACTCAAAAAGAATCTCTCTTTCATCCGGCTCACATCTCAGGTTCTTGTCAGCCATAAGAACAAATTCATAAAATGCCTCTCCTGTCTTTTCTGTATCAGAAAATGCTAAGGGTGAGACTGCTGTGTCAATCTGGAAAAAGTTTGGGTTTTAAAATACTCTGTGAAATATTACTTTATTGATGGCAGTTTCAGTAACTTCGCATTGACAAAATCTGGTGCTTGGAACATTTTTGCTGCAGAAATATTTAGCAATTCTTTATGTTTATATGGAATATTATCACACTTTCACAGGGCCATTCAGACTAAAATGTATGGGATCATTTCAGCTAGGTGCTGAGTGTGCTTCTTGCTCATTGACCTCGTGCTCAGCACCTGTCTGGATCTATTCAGTCCTCTCCAGGATGAGGCTATGCCATATAATTGCTGGCATGTCCCCTGTGGAAGATGAGCTTCGTAAGTGGCAATGCTGGAATAGTGAAATTTACAGCTTTTGGCTGCAGCTTGGCTTTCTCCCTGCGCTGTCAACACCAGCACTCACACCATGAGCACAAAGCAGGGAGTCGACATTTTAATGAACATTACCCTAAGACTGATCTATTATAATATTGCAATTACTCTTTTGGCAGGGGGGTGGGTATGCAAAATGACCTTCTCTCAAGGCTTTTGTAGAGTTTGCAAGCTCAGTGCATGTTTAATGGCCTTTGGTGTGCAATGGCAACTATCTATTGGAAATTGTGATGCACCCCAGTAGTTTGGATAGCAGCTGGAGACAAAATGGATTTGCTGTTGGAATCGGGCTGAGCAAAAGAGAGAAGAATCAAGAATGTGATTTTGGAGAGGGATTGATACTCCTTTAAAGATAAGCAGTTTCAGCCATCTGAAGGTCTGTTGCTCCATCAGACAACTTCACTCTTTCTCCCTTGCTGCCCTTTCTGTCTAGAAAAACAGGATGTTTTTCTAGACAGCTCACTCTTCTGCCACCTCCTAAGTCAGGTAAGCCCAAGAAACCCAAACCCAGCCCATAAGAATTTCTCTGAAATTTCTTCACCATTAAATTTCTTTTTAAAAGTAATTTCTCTTCCATCAAATTGAACGAGAACGCTAAAAAAATATGGGAGAAATTTTTGGCACAGCACTAGTATAAAGGCAGTATAATATCATGAGTTGTATTCTCAATTCCTTTTCTAATTATGCCTAACATAGAGTTTACCTTTTTTTACAGCAACTGCACACTGGGTTGACATTTTCATTGAGCTGTCCACCACAACCCCCAGATCTCATTCTTGGTTGGTCCCTGCTAGCTTAGATCCCATCAGGTTATACTTGAAGATGGGATTTTTTGCCCCAATGTGCATCACTTTACACTTGCTTACATTTAACCCCATTTGCTATTTAGATGCCCATTCCCCCAGTTTGGAGAGATCTTTATATTTGGAGACATGCCTTTATATTAAGTTCGGAAACGTCAACTGGTACGAAATATGGCAGCCAGGTTGGTCTCTGGGACATCCCGTGGAGACCATATTATATTGGTTTTAAAATGCTTACACTGGCTGCCAATTTGTTTCTGAGCAAAATATCAAGTGCTGGTTCTTACCTTTAAAGCCTTACGTGGTCTAAGTCCAAGGCACCTTAGGGAGTGCCTTCTCCCCTACGTCCCAGTCTGCCACCTCAGGTCCTCTGAGGGCTCTCTGCTGCAGCTGCTTAATGTGAGACTGGCAGCCACACGCAAGAGGACCTTTTCCTTTGCTGCCCCTCAGTTGTGGTATGACCTGCTGGTTGAAATGCATTTGCTGACCTCACTGAAGGTTTTTAAGCAGGCATTAAAGATGCTATTATTCCGGCAGGCCTTCCCTTTTTAGAATTCCTGTTCCTTTTGCTGACTTGTGTATACTGGTTTAAGCAGTGTTGTTTTAAACTGTGCTTTATTGTAGGATTTTTTAAAAATGGTTTTTAGTTCAAAGTTGTTTTTAGCTGTATTCTTTTTGAATATATTGTCTGGAAATTTTTGTGTAAATGGTTTTAAAACTTTCTATATTGTATTTTAATGTTTTAACTTTTGTAAACTGCCCAGAGAGCTTCAGCTATGGGGCAGTATAGAAATAATGATGATGATGATGATATCTTTTTGGAGCTTCTCACAATCCCTTTTTGTTTTAACCACCCTTAATAATTTGGTGTCATCAGCAAACTTGCAACCCTCTACCTAATGCTGCTTCTCTCTCTTCTTTCATATTCCTCCTCAAATCCCTTTCCCCAAAAGTCTTTGCAACAAACCCTTAGGGCACAATCCTATCAAGATAGGCGGCCGCTTCCGAACTCAGAGGCAGCCGCCTGTCCAAAACAAGGTAGGAGAGGTATGGGGGGGGGGATCATTCCATCTGCGCCTCTCCTGCCCTGCTATTTTCCTCTAGAGAGCCATTTTCTGCTGTCTAGCCACAGGGGGGCCGACCGGGAAAAGAGGCTGCTGTACGACACATTGGATGTGTCGTACATGCAGCTCCGCTCCCCCCGCCCCGGAATTCCCCCCGGAACTCCCCTTTTCAGTTGCTCCGCATTCCTCTTCCGTGTGCAAAGGACGGGGCTTCTCCGCACTGCCTCCGAGGCAGCATGGACATGGGGGGAGGTTTTCTGGGAAAGAAAACCTGGTTGGTTTTCTGGTTGGTTTTCTGGGAGTGGGGGCTCTGAGGTCGGTTCCTGGAAAACAGCATATCCTATGGCCCTCTAGGCAGTGTCTAGTGGCCATAGGATTGCTCCCTCCCATCCCCTGTTTGTATACACTGCAGTAACTATGGGAAAAGCTACAGGAATATGAACATCAGAATGTAAAACTAGGTTAATTTTGCCTAAAAGGACAACCAGAATGTTGCTCAGGGGTCAGGCTTGTGCAAATAAATGTATGGGAAATGGGACTCCAGCTGATTAAAGGGAAGAGTAGATTACACACATAACAATGGCACATTCTTCCCCTGTTAATCCCTGTCTCCATCTCGCTCCCCTTGTCCTGGTCTGAATTTTAGATTCTGAAATCCTTAGGGCAGCATCCTGCCCTCTTGTACATTGTAAAGAATGATGCATGTTGATGGCACAGCTGCTCATTATTATTATTATCATCTTCCGGTCTGCAGTTCAGCGTCTTAACCACTAAGCCACCGCAGCCCCACTATTATTATCATCATCACTGTGTAAATCAAGGGTCACCTAACCTTTTTTTTTTTTAGTGCTGGTGAGCACATTTATTTTGAGGGTGTCATGGGCAAAATGGTTGACATGGGGGCTTGTCCCCATTACAAAATGAGTGCCATCGTAGCTGTGGCTGGTGGCAAAATACTCATTTCCAACTTGCACAAGAATTTGTATAAGGCACAGTTGGCGTCACAGTTCCAAAACACACGACCACTCTTTAGAACCCACAGTTTTTATATCCAACACACATTTCTCAGAAGTAGGGATGGCGGACAATTCCTCCACGGACCCCAGGAGTTTGTGGAGAAATGTATCACTTACCTCCGCCTCCCTGAGGAATCCTCCCTGGCCGGATCCTCCCTGCCTGCTGGCTCTGGAGCACCAGTGATACGGCTGCCATTGCCGTATCGCTGGCTGGGCTGACTGACTCCGGACCCAAATGGTGTAGCAGATGCCATTTGCAGCTGGAAAGCAATTAGATTAAGCTAAATGTAGCGATTTACAGCTGCATTTAGCTTAATCTAATTGCTTTCCGGCCACAAATGGAGTCTGCTACACCATTTGTGTCCGGAGTCAGTCAGCCCAGCCAGAGATATGGCAATGGCAGCCATATCGCTGGCGCTCCAGGGCCAGCCAGCGGCTCTGCGGAATCACCGCAGAGCGGAGCCGGCCAGGGAGGATTCCGGAGGGAGGGAGGGATCACCTCCCCCCGCGGGCGTATTCCCAAGTGGAGGAACAGGTAGGGAATCTGCCCATCCCTACGCAGGCAAACTAAGAAAGCTCGGAGATGAGTAACTTTGCCAAGAAAAGGCGTACAAGGCAGAGGTGGGGTCTGAGCCACAAATGCTAAATCAAATATTTGCTCCCTCAAGGCACAACAAGATACCCATTTCACAGAAGGGTAACTAGTGATGCTCGGAGAAAAGCAAACACATATATGCACACACAGAGGCAAAACACCCATCCATGTATAAAAATCCCCAAATCAACCCAGGCAAAACACACATACACACAACCACATGAACACACAATGTAAATAAACTGATTTCAAAAGTCCCCAGGACTCTCTCCTTGCAAGGGAGCTGACCCTGCAAGAGGCAGGTCCCTGAAACTTCCTGTTGCTCAGGGAAGCGGGAAGAGCCAAACGTTACGCTTCCCCAGTCTCCCTTTTCTCAGCCCTGCTCTTGCTATGTTAACTAATAGAAATGTTTCTGTATAAAACAGTGTTTAAGAGCAAGCGCATGGTTAAGCTTCACAAAGGTTATCTCCCAACGTCATTTCGCTGCTTAATGCATTCCCCCTGCCATGTCATTTGTGAACAGACATGTGCTGGCTGGGTACTGTGCCGTCATCTGTGGTGACGTTGATTTATTTGCTCTGTAAATTGGGACTGGAGCAATAATGGAAAGTGACATTAATTGTTTTAACAGAGTCCTCATTGTCACATCCTTTGCTTTTTCTCTGAGGGGTGTTTGATTGTTTGAAACTTGTGCAAAAAGCTAATTGAAATTGCTCTGATGAGGCAGGCCAGTGTCCACTCCACCTTCTGACTTTGAATGTCAGCACACTTCGGCATCTGTTTGACAGCACAAATGCAGAGCATTGGAATGACAAATGCTGAAGATTCTGCAAGAGTTCATATTATCGAAGAAGGAATGCTGACTTGGGAAGAGGAATTTTTTTTTAAAGTTCTGTGGAAAGGTTTGGTTAGCAGCTGGGTGAAATCAGGACGCCGCAGAAGTGCTCCTCTCCAGTCAAGAGAGGAACCCAAGAGATTCTGCTTACAAAACTAGTGGCAGCAAGCTGTAGGAAGGACTTTCAGAGTTTATTAGACTGTGGTCCTCAGGTATTTTTATTTACTGATACAAAAAATGTATACCCTGCTTTCCCCCTCCAAAAGGTAGCTACTCAAAGTGGCTTAAAAAATATAAAGGCAGACATAAAAATAACAATCCATCATTAAAACACAATTATTAAATAAGTTATGAAACTAAAAGCATCTTGAATACCCAAGGGGTTGAGTGTTACTTGTCCATTATGTATGTACAACACTATTATGAACAACACTATTGTTTAATGTAGTAGTGTGTAATGGTAGTATGTAGCAGCAGCAGTAGTAGTATAGTAGTAGTATTATGTAGTGTAGTCACTTGTCCATATGTATGTTCAACGCTATTATGAACAACACTATTGTGTAATGTAGTAGTGTGTAATAGTAGTAGTGTGTAATGGTAGTATGTAGCAGAAGCAGTAGTAGTATAGTAGTAGTATTATGTAGTGTAGTCACTTGTCCGTATGCATGTACAACACTATTATGTACAACACCATTATGCTTGTACAACACTCAGCTAGAGGTTCAGCAGTAGGTAGAAGCCGTAACATGGACCCTGACTGCAGTGGGTGCAGCCATGAAGGCTGCGGCAACCATATTAGTCAAGGTAAATGGTGATTGTAAGCCCTATTTACACATCAAGAAAAAGTGGTGGAGCAGCAGTCAGGCACCTCACCTAACTTATGCATCTTGGATGCAATGTGTGAAATAGTACTACAAGTAGAGTCAATTTAGGCCCAATGTGCAAACCTGGGAGGAGGGAACAAATTTCTAGCTTCTACTTATTAATCAAACTAACCATTTATTTCTGATTTTCTACTATAGCCTATGTTTGCCTAACAGGCAAGGGGGGATGTGGGATAAAAGAGGGGCAGTCAGAATGGAGAAAATTCAGCTTTATTGATGCTTTGTTTATTGAATAGACACTCCCAAAAAATCTTGTTTCTTTAGTTGTTAAATCTTTATTGATACCTAATACACATAACAACAACAAAATATCAAGGGGTAAAGTTTGCACATGATTAGGCCAACACTCATTGGACGGGGGGGGGGGGGCTGAAATAATAAAGTGCTCAAACATTCTAACTGCATGTTTAACTGCTTTGTTGTTGTTGTTGTTTTTGCTAAAGGGTAGATTTAACTGAAAAGGAGTTAATTCAGTTAAGAACAATCCTAACTAATCTCTAATGAGAAAATCTTTTGAGGTTTTCACTGTGTTTCGGGTACCACCCCTTGTCCATTCCTGGGTGGTATTAAACTACTTAAGTATGACATCTACAAAGAATATCTAGACTGCTTCCTTTTTCTTTCTCTTTCTGAAAAATGTATTTGACTGCCAGCAAAGTCTTTGCATGGACTCCACAGGGAGTTTTCCCAAGCCCTAAGTCATTAATAATTGCAGTGACAAATCTCTAAAATATAATAAGTGCTTTTATTTTTCTGCCTTCCAAATATATGTATGATAATAGAAACGTATTGTGTTGTGGAATGCAAGGATTTGACACAAACAAATCCTTGGTACTGAAATAAGATATCTAGTACAAATTAACGTTGCAGCCACATCTGATTAGAAATTAATCTACTTTTTATAATTGTGGCCTAAATTAGATAAACGCATACAGTAGTTGCATTGAGTACTCAAACTACATAACTGAAAAGGACAACTTCAAAGGTAACCTGCAGAATACATTTATTTTAAAAAGGAACCACCGAGTCTGTCATTAATAATAAGAGCATTGATTGCTATTCTTTGAAATGCATTGAAAAAAGAAGCTATATATTGGTTACTAAATATGGTAGTGGGGGGAAGCTTTTGGCAGGAAATAATGGTGTGTGGGGCTTTTCTCCCTGTATAGATCTCATTTAATGTCTTTTTTGTGAGAATTGTAGTTTTGTTAGGTCAGATATAAGTAGCATTCAGTGGATGGGCGGGGCGGGGCGGGGCAGGGAGCGAGACAGATATCTTGGATATAGGACAAACTGTGTGATGATTGAGCTAGATGTGTTAGTGTTGAATTAAAAATAGAGAAGTGGATGGTGACATTTGAAACAACAGTTGCTGCTTCAAATAGGGGTGTGTGTGTGTCACCCCAAAAGCACCCTAGATAAGTTAATTACAACACTGCAGCTTACTCTCTCACAAAAATGGATTCATCCAAATTATGTTTTGTAAGCCCATGTAACCATATGATCCCTTCCTGACTTAAGTTTCTCTCTTTTTTTTTCCTGCTTGTGTAGAAGATAGATGAAGAGAATGAAGCAAACTTGCTAGCAGTCCTGACAGAGACATTGGATAGTATCCCTGTGGATGAAGATGGATTGCCCTCATTTGATGCACTGACAGATGGAGATGTGACCAATGAAAATGATGCTAGCCCCTCACCAATGCCTGACGGCACCCCTCCACCTCAACAGGCAGAAGAACCGTCTCTAGTAAGAATCTACCTTCCTTCTGTTTAACAGGAAATGGAGGTGCCCTCTCACTATCCGCTGCATGGGTATGACGTAGTCACAGTAAGGTTTGGACTTTTCATTCAGACTGAAAACCCAAAGAAAACTAAATCCCACTTGGAAATTTTCATGGGAGAGTCCAGAATAAACCTAAGTCTGTTTCTTAAGGAATTCTACTGGAGAGAATCTAGAGTACTGGTTGGATGTTCTTCTAATAACTGACAACCTTACTTAACATTGTGTTCAGAAAAGAAGAACTGTACATAAGAAGACCCATTCTGAATCAGACCAAAGGTCCATCTAATCTAACATTCTGTTCACACAGTGGCCAACCAGCTGCCTGTGAAAAACCACCAAGTAGGACATTAGTACAATAGCACCTTCTGCTTGTGTTCCCCAACAACTGGTATACATGGGCATACTACCTCTGATACTGGGGGTAGCATATAGCTGTCTGGACTAGTAGCCATTGATAGCCTCATCCTGAATGTGAATATATGTCTTCTTACTAGAGGCTGTCTGGTACATATGTGTAGATTTATTTTAGTAATGTGTTACAAGATGCCCCAAAGGTTGGATTCAGTTTTGGCTTACACACTGCTAACATTTACTTCACTGGTAAGTGGGTGAAAGGAAGAGAATTCCCCTTGTATGGGCATCAGCAACTGAAGGCCCCAGTGCCAAATCTGTCCCACAGAGAAGTAACACTTGACTCCCGTTTGCCAATGCAGAAGCAAGAGGGAGCTGTGGCTATGGCAATAGGACTTGCTGATTGTTTAGTTAGGGGAAGAGGGAAGGATGCCTTGCCCACCACCCCCATCCTCTCCGCAGAGTAGCCCTAGTTGCCGACTAGGCCCCTAGGACATAGTTACACTTTTGCCAACCAGTTCCTCAGTGAACTGAAAAGGTTAACTGTGATGGTAAAACACCATCACAGCTCTTAGGTCACATGATCACATCTGCTTTACTGATTTAAACAGGTTTAACAGCCACCCGCTCCCTCCTGGGAATTGTAACTGAAATGTTTGTTATAAACAGGGACCCCCTGATCCATCTCAGAGACTGCTTTGGGGCTTCCGAGGCGGGCCCGATCTGCTTTGGGCTGATTTGCCCCCTCCCAACCCACTTGGTTCTCCAGAGCTGAAGGGGGATTTGGATGGCCGAATCCTGCTTCCCCCCCTGATGCCCCTGCTGCGCAAGCCCCCAGCCCCTTACCTGGGCACTCGGAACACGCGCCATCAGCTTTCTTCTTGTTCCATTAATGTTGTGTGCTTGATGGCTGCCATCTGTGCAGGATCTGTTTCTGGAAATACAGGGAGTTGCCATTTTAAAAATGTCGACTCCCTGGAACAAGAAGATGGGTGCTGGTGCACATCCCGAGGTAAGGAGCTGGGGGCTGGGCAGTGGTGGCTGGGCTGGGCTTCTGGATTGCTCCAAAGTGCACCGAGCAACCCAGCCTGCTTTGTGCCACTTCGTGCCCCCTCCGCCTTACCTTGAAAGCAGCCCGAAGCGCCCCGCTCTGGCTTGCAGTTTGGGCTTCGAGCCGAAGTGAGGTACAGCCCTACTTATAAATAAAGTGTAGTTCTGTGAGAGGGCCTGCAGGGGTAGGCAACTTGCAGCCCTAGGCCTCAGCCTCATTTTAAAAGCACTCTGTGTGCAACCAGTTCAGATCTCTGGCAAGAGTGATCTGTCCCCTTCCCTGGCAGCCGGCTGTGTGGGAAGGGAGAGGGAGAAAAGGAGGTGGCAGAATGAGAAAGGGGGTCACCCACCCACTTATGGTTCTGGCCCTGCTCACCAGTGACATGCAGCACCCGACAAATTATCCATGAGGGAATGCAGTCTTTGACAGAAAAAGAGTTGCCCACCTCTGGCCTAGGGCTTATATTGATGGAGAATCTTCAGTACCCTTTCCAAACGACTGTTTTCCGGATGCTTTGAAGGAAACCATGATAGCTAAATGGCCTTAAGGATTTGATCCATTATACAAGTCAATGAAAAAGATGTGCATGGGCACTCCCTGTTTTCTCTCATGTGTTTATTTCCCCTTCCTCTATCCCAATTCCAGTACAACCTGAGTGAAATATGAAGATTTTTGTTAGATATATGTAAAACACTCCAGAATACCATATTGCAGTACAGCTTTCCCCAGCTTGGTGCCCTGCACGTGTTTTAGCCTTTATCTCCCATCAGCCCCAGCCAACATGGCCAAATGCCAGGAATGCAGGGAGTTGTAGCCCAAAACACCTGGAGGCACCAGGTTGGGGAAGGGTGCCCTCTACCTTCTAGAACATCTGTCTGTCTTCATACCTACAGAGGCAGAACAGATAGGGATGGAAAAACCAGTGATTTTTTTAGGTCGCCTAAATTGTCTGAAAATCACTTCAAAGCTCGTTTTGTCTCACTTCCATTTTCGGTTTTGAATCTGATCTGTTTTTATGCTTGTTTGAATGGGAAAAGTGTGAACTTCCCCCATTGATTAAAGCATGGAAATGCATATTTTTGGAAAAATGATCATTTCCACGTGCACATTTTTCAAGCATGCACATTTTTTGAATGCAAAAGAAGCACTCCTACTCACGTTCAAGTTTGCAAACAGGACATGTTTGTATGATTTGCAAGCAGAAACAAAATTTTCATACATCCCTAAGAAGTTCACAGACCAGTTGTTGCTGTATCATGTTTTATGAATTTAATATTACATTTACCACAGAACTTGGCAAACTGTTCGTGAGATTTCTGCTCCCACCCCCCGTCATATCAATTAAATAAACATGTAGACAGGGGTGATCCAGTAGACATTCTTTACTTGGACTTCCAAAAGGCTTTTGACAAAGTCCTTCACAAAAGACTCTTGAGCAAACTTAGCAGTCATGGAATAAGAGGAGAGGTCCTGTTATGGATCAGTAACTGGTTAAAGAACAGAAAGCAGAGAGTAGGAATAATTGTAAATTCTCCCAGTGATGTAAACAGTGGGGTCCCACAGGGATCTGTACTAAGACCGATGCTTTTCAACCTGTTCATAAATGATCTGGAATTAGGAGTGATCAGTGAAGTGGCCAAGTTTGCAGATGACACCAAATTATTTAGGGTGGTTAAAACAAAAAGGGATTGTGAAGAACTCCAAAAGGATCTCTCCAAACTGGGAGAATGGGCATCTAAATGGCAAATGCAGTTCAACGTAAGCAAGTGTAAAGTGATGCACGTTGGGGCAAAAAAAAAATTCCAACTTCAGGTATAGCCTGATGGGATCTGTGCTAGCAGTGAATGACCAGGAAAGAGATCTTGGGGTTGTGGTGGACAAATCAATGAAGGTGTCAACCCAGTGTATGGTCACTGTAAAAAAAGAAAAGAAAGAAAAAAAGGCAAACTCCATGTTAGGCAGAATTAGAAAAGGCATTGAGGATACAACTGCCAATAATATCATTCTGCCTCTATACAAATCTTTGGTGCGGCCACACTTGGAATACTGTGTACAGTTCTGGTCACCACATCTAAAAAGAGATATTGTAAAGCTGAAAAAAGTGCAGAAAAGGGCAACTAAAATGATCAAGGGGCTGGAGCATCTCCCCCATGAGAGAAGGTTACAACAGCTGGGATTGTTTAGCTTGGAAAAATGAAGGGTAAAGGGAGACATGATAGAGGTGTCCAAATTTTGCATGGTGTGGAGAATGTGGATAGGGAGACGTTTTTCTCCATCCCTCAAAATACTAGAAACTGGGGTCATCCTATGAAGCTGATTGGTGGGAGATTCAGGACAGATTCAGGAAGGACTTCTTCACGCAGCACAGAGTCGAACTGTAGATTCGCTACCACAGGAAGTAGTGATGGCCACCAGTTTGGATGGCTTTAAAAGGGGGTTGGACAAATTCCTGGCGGAAAAGGCTATCCATGGCTACTAGTCCTGATGGCTGTGTGCTACCTCCAGTACCAGAGGCGGTGAGCCTATGTACACAAGTTGCTGGGGAACATGGATGGGAGGGTGCTGTTGCGCACATGTCTTGCTTTTGGGTTCCCAGTCGACAGCTGGTTGGCCACTGTGTGAAGAGAATGCTGGACTAGATGGACCCTGGGTCTGATCCAGCAGGGCTCTCTTTATGTTCTTATTAGAATATACTGCAAGAGCTAGAACTGTAAGGTTTGGAGCTTTTCTGCATTCTGTCCACAGCAATGGATATCAGTACTGGAAAACTCATGAAATGTGGGAAATTCAAAGTCTGAATTTGAATCACTGGACGGTGCTTCTGTGTGAGGTTTTATGTTTTTCAGATAGGGTTGTAAGGCATAAATCCTCAACCCCCCTCCTCCATTGTAGTCCCTCTCAGATGATTGGAACTATTCTGGGGTAAAATGCTCTGAAGGTTGAAGTCAGGAGAAGGTCTCATGAGATGTTATGCAAAGAAAAAAAGAGTCTGCAAAGACTTTCTAACTTTACAAAACCTGATTCTGTTGCCAGAAGACATTTTTAAAAATCTTTCCGTCATAATGGAATTGAGATGTTCAGTATTTTGTAGCTATGACTATCACAATGTCTTGTAATAGCATTTCCGAAATGATTTTATCAGTGACCAAGAAGATTCATATTATTTTGCTTCGCCTGGCAAACAAACAAAACACCCCCCCCCAAGCCAATGTCTAGATGTTGTTTACTTTGAGATGCAGTCTTGTCTTGCAACACTATGGGTTGGATCCAGACTTAGTCATACTTAGAGGAGACTTATTGAAATCAGGGGAACTTAAGCTAGTCATTTATTCAAATGGGTATACTCTAAGTACGACTATAAGCTTTATGCATTCCTATGTTTGACTTTCTTCTATTGTAGGCAAATGTTGTCTTATGTCAGATGCATTTTCACCACCAGGGGAGGAAATTTCAGGACTGTGCAAAAACTCTGTTCAACATTTGGCTCCTTGTAGCTTACCCATGAACCACATTAATGTGGGCCATCATTGTGGGGCAGGATTGAAAGAGGACTTAACTCCAGGGCTGCCTACACTTTTTGTGGGCCCTTGAGTTATCCATTGTTGTTCTTTGTTGCTACTCCTTCTCCTTGTCACTTAGGGAGAGAGGGACGTTAAGCAGGTGGCTGTGACTGAAATTGGATAGCTGTGTATGCATGTTTAGGGATGTCGAAGGAATCTGTTTGGGGAAGCTTTTGCCAGTTTGGGCCCCCCTGACTCTGACCCGACACCTGCCAGCTGGCCCGACTCAGCCCGCACCAAGTCAGGCCAGCTGGCGGATTTTCTGTCTTTGCACAGCAGTGGCGGAGGATGGGACAGGAGTGCTATGGCTCCCCTCTCACGCCTCTGCCGATGTGCAACTGTCGTCTTTCTCTCTTTGCCAGGGCAAACCCTGGCAGAGAGAAAGGGATGACAGTAGTGCTGTGGGGGCGGTGCAGCAGCAGTGTTGGACAGGTGAGGCTCCTGTCTCAGCTTCCTGTTGCCACTGCCACACTGCCCCCACCGCTGCCACCACTGCCATCGTCCCTCTCTCTGCCAGGCTTGGCCCCAACAGAGAGAGACAGACGATGGTAGTGCGGTGGGGGCGGTGCGGCAGTGGTGATGAGAGGGTAAAAGGGGAGCATCGTAATGGGAGGGTGAGAGGGAAGCATCATCACCTTCACGCCACCACTGCTGCACTGCCCCACTCCTGTCGGTGCCACATTACCGTTGTCCTAGGCTTGGCCCCAGCAAAGAGAGAGGGACAGCTGTTGCATGGCAGCAGCAGTGGGGACTTTTTGTCTTTTTTCCCTTCCATAAATGCATTTATGGAAGAAGAAAAGTTCCTGGATTTTGGGATGAAACTCCCAGCTCATCTTGCAAAGGCAAGCCAAGCTGGGGCATCACGGGAATCTGTCAGGCTCTAAAAGGGCCAGATTTTCCCGCAACACACATCGCTATGCATGTTGGAACAAAATAAAATGGCAGCATCCAGGTAGAATTTCCGGGGGTCAGGTTGGTAGTGGACTCTGGCGATGCTGCCTTTGTTCACCACTGTCTCTGGGTGTGCTTGGCTCAAAGGCATTTCCCACATGGGAAGAGGACAAGATGTAAAACAAGGAGGTCCTGCTCCCTTCCACTTCCTGTACCAGCGCTGGGGAACCTTTGGGCCAAATCTGAGGCTGCCCATCCACTAGTGGAGCTGGCCACCAAGCCTGGTCTGCTTGCACCCAGCCCCACTGATTCCGGACCTCAAGCAGCCCCAGCTGCTTGCAGAACGACACTTTAGCACTTCCAGAGGCAAGCCCCCAGACGAGCAGAAACGCTCATCTCAGGAAGGGAGCAGGCCAGCGGAGCTCCCTTACGCGAACTCTGACACCTGCCCCCTTCTAGAAACGAGCGTTTTCCTCTCGTTTCCACTTGCATCCGGAATTGCTAAATCACCATCCCGCAAGCGGTAGGGGCTGCATGCGGACTTGAATTGGCAGGGCTGGCCGCATGCGCAAGGGCAGTATTGGACTCTGCCCTTTTTCTGTCAAGGCCTGCATTCCCTTAGAGGTAATGGTCAAGGGGGCATGCTGGCGGTGGATGGGGCCAGAACCAACAGTGGGCCACTCCTTTTCTCCCCCTTTTCTCTTTCTCTTTGCTAACCTTTTGCTATTTCTCTCTCACCCCGCCCGGTGGGCTGCCAGGGGAGGGACAGCTCACTCTTGCCAGAGGTCTGAACTGATAGGTTGAGCAGAGCTTTTGAAATTAAGCCAAGGACCCCTGGTTCCCTCCCGTGGCCTGTATTATCCTTCTCCTTTGGAACTGTCTCGCATTGCCTGGGTTCTATCCAAGCAGGGGGTGATAAAGGGGATCCCTTTGCGTAGGTGCATGAAATGAAGTGTGTAGCTATGTGCCTTTGTGTATATGACAGCAAATGCCCATGACTCTTTGCATTTGAAAGTCTTTATCAATGCCCTTGGGCACAATCTCCACTTAAAATTAGTTGTGGGCTCCCTAGGCAAAACAGGCTTCGCACTGCTGTTATTTGTAAAATCATAAATGAAATGCAGCATACCTTAAAAAATAAAAAAAATAAACATCCTTTTTGGCCTAGAGATAACTGCTAATATATCACTTTTCAGTGTGTAAAATGGTTTTGTGAGCCTTACGTTGCTCATCTTTTTGACAACTCTGTGAAGTAGGTTTTTTATCTTTCTTGTTCTGTAGGAGCGGAGGCTTGAAGCACAGCGCCATTTCCCACATTGTGAAATTCCTTCCTTTTAGGCATAAATGCAGAACCCTTGCATCACTCATAATGCTTGACAATCCTTGTGAAGATTAGGGGTCAAAGGGGGGGTACAGAAACACCCCCAAACTTATTAAACTGTCTCAGTTGTTGGAAAAGGACTCTGAGAATGCCTGTAAGTGCCCAGTAAAGGAGCCCCCAAAGAAGAAAAAGGATCCCCAATAATTGTGGGGAGTCTTATAAAAGACTCTCCTCCAGTTAGGGATAGTTCAGATCTCTCAGTATCTTTAGCCTCCTAGTAGTGTGAGTGGGGAGAGAAAAGAGACCCCAGGAACAGAATTATAATAACAAAAAGTTATACTGTATTTATTTAAGGAAATCAGAGTTTACACGGCTTTAAAGTCAACATGGAAAGAAAGGTTCGAAGGGACAACAGTGCGGCCTTCTTGCTACCTGGTCTATGATGCTGTCTGACCTGGAGCTCCATCTATGTTCTTTGTTCCAGAAAAGTAGCTTGTTGCATTAACCCATTGAAAAGGTGGAAGCTAACACATGCCTCTCTTAGAACAAATGAGGCATGGAGAAGGAGAAGCTCAACCTGTACCAACCACATTCTCATAGTCTAGCCTGAGAGGAAGATCTCTCTCTCTCCCTCTCTCTCCCTCTCTCTCTCTCTCTGGCACACAAAGAACTCTTTTGAATCTCCCAACTCTGCCTTTTCAGTAGACAGAAACAGGCTCACCCAAAGAGGGAGGCATCAGCCTACCTTGGACATGGGCCAGTCCCTGTTGGCAACAGCTAGCAGGGTCAAGGGGTGTACCAGCCAATCAAAGATGATGATGTCCTCTAAGCTCTCCTTCACAGAAAATGGAAAGTAAACACCCTTTCACCACAGAGCGATCTGGCACATTTCTCACCTTCACGCAACTATCGTCCAGGATGTCAGACACCCCTTTAACCATGTGCACATTAAAATCCAACAGGACGAAACATCTGAGAGTCTGCTGCTGGGAGCCAGACTGATTCACAAAGCTTTTACTTCACTTTAAAAATAAAGCTAATTCCTTCGCAATCCTACAGGGAGATTTCTTGCTTCATTGGCAAATGTTTGAAGCAGCATGTAGCGACTTGCCCAAGGGGCCTTCAGGGCTGAGTGGAGATTTGACTCCACTTTTCAGGAGCAGGATGGGCAATTTTGGTGCACAATGCACAAAGGCAGGTTTCTTCACCCCGTCCTGGTCTGCTGTCAGTCCACACAGCTGATTAGATCCAGTACTGACTGGTTGTTGCTTTGCCTGCAGAGGATAAGCTGGAACCAAGGATATATCTGCCTTTTCAGCGATGCTTTCTGCACTCCTGGTTGTTGTATAATGCCGAAGTTGGAGCATGGGAAGTTATAATGTTAATCTATATTTTCCTGCCATTAATTAACGTTCGCCTGTTTTAGACAAGCTTCGAGATACAACGGTGGCGTGAAAGTGCTTCCCCCCGCTCTCTGAGGTGTGCCTGTCCTGCCCCTGGGCTTGCAGAATATTCATGGATTGAACATACTGTTTGCGCAGGGCTTGTGTGAACAATTTCCAACCTGTGTTAATAATGTCTGACATGTGTAGGCCTAAATTCTGCAGACAAGTCCCAGATTTGACACGGGTTGACTACTGTAGAGTGTCGCCCTGTGCATATTGGACTCAGTCGGGCTGGTGGCTCCGATGTTGGTGGGATGGTGAATCTGCTCTGGGTTTCCGTCAGAACCAGTCAGGTGCTTCTGCACCTTGGAGAGCTCCTTTAGCGCTCTGACTGGTTCTGACGGAAACCCGGAGTGGATTCGCTGCCCACTGGCATTGGAGCCTCCAGCCTCCACTGACTGGATTCTATGCACATATGCCCTCTTCAGATCTTACATCCACATGTAGACACCTAGCAGACCTGGATGGACACAGTCCTGATTACCCGTCCCGTGTGGCCCCTCTGCATGCAGACGTCTGCCTGAGCTGGCCAACGATTAAAAAATTCAGATAAAACAAAACGTAAGAAATGGAGATGCATAACCTCATTTCTTTTTCTTCCTACCCCTTCCCCTTCCCCACCCCATAACCCTTTTCCCCCGTTATGCCTGCAGCTTAAGAAGCTCTTGTTGGCTCCAGCTAACACCCAGCTAAATTACAATGAATGCAGTGGCCTCAGCATGCACAACCATGCAAACGCCAATCACAGGATCAGAACCAGCCCTGTGGTGGTTAAGGTACTGAGTTCACCTATGCAATACCTGTAAAAATAGTTGTAAAGGCTTTCTATTTTTTTGTTAATCTCCTCAATTCAAAGTGTGGCCTAGTTCAAACATTTACCAGGCCGGTGAACAAGGAGTAGCATGTGTCCCACTCTTTCTCCATACCCCTCATGTAACATAACATGGTACTCTGTGCTGAGGCTGGTGGCTCTGATTTTGGTGGGGCCATGAATCCATTCTGGGTTTCAGTCAGAACCTGCTAGAACTCTAAAGGAGCTATAGGATAGGATCCAGCACCAATCCAGATAGGTGCTGCATCCTATCCCTAAACGACTGAAGTCCATTTGCACAATGGGCCAGTTGGCATGGTCACCACCACCCCCTTTGTGTGTGCGAAGGTGAACAATCTTGAAATTGGGCCATCATTCATACACACCTCAACACGGAGCATCTTTATTCAATATTTGGCGAGAGGGAGGGAAGGGGACAGATACTTACCTACTTTTTTGCCACATGGCATGCCATCCCAGTAATGAATCGCACCTAAGTGCACTGAATTCACTGACCTGGTATCTTCCAGATTCTGGGGGAGCAGCAGAACAGGTTTGTTTATTCAAAGTTATGTTCAGGCCACCCTAAATATCCCAAATTAAAAGAGAAGTTGCTTTGGTTCCTTTGAAGGTTATGAATAATACATGTGGCACCTTCTTCTTTTTTCTTGGCAGAGTTAACTGGCATTTTTGACTGTCTATTACTCTTTTCGTATGCGCAGAGTAGTAGACATTGCCATTAAAATATTACTGATAGGCTGATGTGTTGACGTGCAGTTCCAGGCCACCACTTCACCAGCGGTCTAACTTAGAAAAGGATTATGCGGGAACCTTAGCAGAAAGGTCTGTTGTCGGCCATTAATTGGCTCAGATGCTGGCAGCAGTGTAATTCTGTTAGTGAGGCTGTATTAAACAATGTTTGTCTTGCCATTGACTGTAACTGAAAACAGAGCGTTTAGGGGTACTTAAGAGAGTTGTGAGTGCTGGGCTTGAGCAATCAGCAGCAAATTAAGGTTCAAACCAGCTTATTTTTTTCCCTGTTTGTAGTAAAGGCGCTGTAAGGTCTTGTTAGTTATGTGTTGCTGAGTAGGAACACTGAAATGTTGGAGACATGAAATAAAAAGCCTCATAAATGTCATTTAGGAATTTTAAATGTAATTTTCTTTCCTTGTTCTGCAAACAATTATTCACAGCTCATAGATCTAGTACACTTAGACCAAACACTTCACTGAAAATCTCATCTCTTCAGAAAACCTATATCCATTCCGATAGGGTTCAGTTCACTAATTTCAGCTTTCTTTTCTTTCCATTTTTTCCTTTTTTTTTAAATTGTGACTTGTTTCTTAAGACTGAGAATTCATGGAGCAATAAAGCGAAGAGCATTTGTCAACCACAAAAGCCACAAAGGCGTCCCTGCTCAGAGCTTCTCAAGTATCTGACTACAAACGATGACCCTCCTCAAACCAAACCAACAGAGAACAGGAACAGCAACAGAGACAAGTGCACCTCTAAAAAGAAGGCACTTTTGCACTCTCAGACGCATCATTTGCAAGGTAAGCTTGGGACCAAAGGAGAGCATTTTGGGCAACCAGTGTCAGGGGAGTAAGTGAAGTGGTCAGGCCCATTCCCTGGGAATCTGAGGATGTGGTGAAGCAAAGGCAGGAGAGAGAGGTGAAGGGAATGTGTAGCTGCCCAGAGAAGTTCTCCTGGCTGCTCAGACCACTGAACAGTCTCAGCCTAGACATATGTAGAGGAGTTGGGGAACATGGCCAGACCCTTGCGGTCCTTTTGAGTGGACAAAGCTGCCTTACCGTGAGTCAAACTATTGGTCCGTCTAGCCCAGGATCAACAGAGGCTGGTGGCTCCAGTTTCAGTGGGTCTGTGCATCCATTCTGGCTTTCAGTCAGAATCAAGGCGCTGGACCTATTTGGGGGGTCAGGTTCAGCACCTTGGATAGTTCCTTTGGGGTTCTGGCTGAAACCCAGAATAGATTCACAGTCCCACTGAAATTGGAGCCACCAGCCTTCACTGCCCAAGATGGTTTGCCATGGTTAGCATTGGCTGCACCGCGCCACGGTCTCACACAGGAGTCGCCCCCAGCCATGCTATCCAGGAGCCTTTTCAGTGAAGCTGGCTGAGACCAAACCGGGGCCCTTCCACACAAGAAGCCGGTCACTGAGCTGTGGTCCATCCTGTTAAGTGGTTCCCTTGGCTGACCTCCCTTAAGGCCCCCTGTTGGCCAGTGGGGCAGAGGCTCAGTCCCTTGCCTGACCTCCCTCGGGGGGCTAGTTCAGCACTTTCAGTTCAAGCCCAGAAGCTGGACAGAGGCTTGAATACTTAGCCCCTTTTGTGACGCATTTTGTTCATTTATTTATTTTCAACATTTATATCCCACACCTTCAGCATAAACGTATATTTATGTTCACAGGGTGGCTAACAAAGTAGCAAGGGAGTATAATAATAATACAAAAAAGATAATATAAAGCATCCTAGCACGACAAACTAAAATCGCAGCAGTGCATTCACATCCAGCTGTCACCAACCTGGTGCCCTTCAGATGTTTTGGACTTCAACTCTCAGCAGCTCCAGCCAGCATACCCAATTGTCAAGAATAAGGGGAATTGGAATCCAAAGCATCTGGAGGATGCCAGGTTGGGGGAGGCTCAAATAGGCAGTAAAATCAAAACTGTTCAAAGTTTATTTTATTTATTTATTTATTGCATTTATATCCCGCCTTTTTTTCCTCTTGCAAGGAACCCAAGGCGGCTTACATTATCCTCCTCTTCTCCATTTTGTCCTCATAACAACAACCCTGTGAGGTCGGTTGGGCTGAGAGTCTGTGATTGGCCACGTGGAGACTAGAACCCAGATTTCCCAACTCCTGGTCCAAGACTCTAGTCACTACACCAGCATTAGCAGTTTTTAAAAGCCTGAGGATATGGAAATGTTTATTGGTTGTGCCTAAATGAAAGTAAAAGTGTGTCTATTGGGCCTCCCTGGGGAGGGCAGTCTACTGATTTTATTTATTTATTTATTCATCCAATTTAATTAATTCATTTGATTTGGAACATTTTTACAGTACCTGTCAGCTGGAATAGCTCCCAAAGAAACAAAATATAAAGACAATATATTTTGTTTGTTTCAACACAATAAAGCCAGCTCAATAAGCAGAAGAAGATAATATCACGGTAAAAACCAGCAATTAAAATGGTAGGTGAAACAAGTTCAAACAGAACTTGAAAACTTTAAAAGCCCAGAAGGTCTTTGCCTGGGAGCAAAAAGATAACAAAAAAGGAGCCTGTTAAGCTTCCCTGCAGAGAGGGTTCCATAAACAACACCTCACCCTCTCCCTAGTGATCACCTACCTGACCTCAGGTGGCGGGGTGCCAAGCAGAGATCGCAATGTACTGGAAGGCTGGAATGGTACAGTCATTTCTTAAGGCAGCCTTCCCCAACCTCCAGATGTGTTAGACAACAACACATCTGGAGGCACCAGGTTGGGGAAGGCAATCTTCATGGAGTTGTGCTCAGAAATGGACCAGAAGCCAGGACAGCTTTTTAAGCTCCGGTTTCTGGCCCATTTCTGACATAATTTACAGCAGGTTTGGGCATTACGGCAAGGAGCCGTGTGGCCTCTCTTATGTGCGGCATTGGCCAAAATGTTTAAAAAAATTACCAAGAGAGAATGTTCAAGATCTGGATGTGGAAGTAGCTTGCATGTCCTGCCTCCGCCACACCCTTTTCAGATATTATAGCAGAAGCAGAGAGAAAGGGCTCTCCTGTGGTTTGCACACCCTCTTGACATAATACCCAAAGGTGCTCTTAGACAATCTTACAAAAGGAAATACAAGAAGCTACGGAAAACCAGTGCAATGAAGTTGATTAACCCTCTTAGTGAAAATGAAAATATTACCTTTGCACACATTGCACATGCAAAGCCTCAAGGAACTGACGTTTTAACTGCAGTCAAGGTTTATGCAGACCCTTGTTGTTAATGGTAATAGATCAACTATGAGAGCATCAACTATGTGCTAAGAACTGTTTTGGGTAGAGGTCTTAAGATCTCTTAAGTAAGGAGATACATAAGGATGTATCTTGATACATAAGTATTTTTAGGTGCACACCTAAGGTGTGGGTATTGGGTCCCTGATTCTGTCAGGGCCTAGTCAAAATAGATTAGTTTAGATTACCAAGATGAATCAAAGCCACTTTTGCAAAAGGATGATAGCAAATGGATGCAGAAAGAAATATGCAAAGAAAGCTCACACCGCTCATCAGCCAATGAAGCTATCACAGCTTGGTGTCTGTCTGGGTCCCCAAGATAGACAAGATATTGTTCCCCTAGGACTGGCAAAAATTCTCCAGGCTGGCAGTGCGAAATTCCCCCTTGGAGTGAGACCAGAGACCAAAACTAGCCTGCTTGATTTTATAGGTTTCTCTCTCTCTAAGCTCAGGAGCTGACAGGGAGAAGGGGGACTTCCCTACCCACGGGAAGCAAAACTTATCTCCTAGGACCTGACATCATCCAGCTAACCAAAACAGCTTCAAGGTGAAGCTGTGAATTACTAGCCTGTGTGAAAGGGCTCTTAATTAACTGTAAAGCTGCCGGCTAGGCCGAACCACACAGGTCTCTAGGTGGCTAACAACAATATATAGGAATGCTGTGAAGTCCACCTTATTCTTCACCAACAAACTCACTATAGTATGTTAAGAATACTCCAGTGAGAATGCATTGTGAATATGACAAGCATGTATTTGTAAGTGCACCTCTGAACGGAAGACTCATCAGTGAGCCTGGATTGGCTACATTTCTGGCATACCTTGGTTTGAAATAGCCCTATATTGTATGAAATGCGTTATACAGAGAAGACGATAAAGACAATAGTGATGAGAGAAAGCCAAGCCAAGACCAAGGAATTGTAGCTCTGGGTGAATGGAGGGTTAACTGGACTCCAACAGCAGAAACTAGTGATGAGCCACTAGGAAATAATTATTGCTCTGGACAAGTTGGGCAAGACAGTTCATCAGGGAGCCTCTTTTCTTTTTACCAGGCTAAAATGAAGACATCGTTAACTTGCAGTGTATTCCTTAAGAGACAATAAAAACAGCTTTCTTGCAGCTTCTGAATAGGCAATAAATGTGTCAGCCCCATTTTATTGTTTTATTTTCTAAACAGTGTCAAGCGTAGGAACCATCCTCACCTGTCTTGCTCACTTAAAAAAAAACTTTATTACCAACTAAACATCTGTAATGAAGTTTTGTATCCTCCCGTGTATTAAGTGGCGCTTGGTACTATTCCTAACTCCTGTGGCAGGGTCGCAAGAATGCAAAGATAGCCCCACCCTTTGCCCAACTCTATTGCTCTTTTTCTCCCTTTCTCCTGCTATCAAAGCCTACAGTCCCAAGGAGGGCTGTATTTAAAGATACAGCTACTTTAAAAACTCACCTACTGACTCTGCTTCCAATGGGGAGAAACTTTAGTCTCAGTAACATTGGGAGCTACAGCATCAATGATCAAAAGAAACTGGGCTGTATGAACAGAGTTAGAAACAAACATAAATCTCATTTCATCTCCCCACCACCACCACCCCGTGAGTTTCTTGCTCCCCCAAATCGTGATACCAGTTGATTAAGCCTGGGAGCAGTGATGTCTTACATATCTGCAGCGCAAGGAGTGACTTCCTGTTTTGATTTCTCCAGCTGTGCCTGGAATCTGTTAAGCCACTGCCACTTTGGGTCTTGCCTCCTATGTAATGAGCACTTATATTTCTATTGTCCAACCAATCAGGGATCTTTGTTTTGTTTGATTTACTTGAAGACAATTTCATACCACAAGCTGGGGTCTGCCTAGTGCTCAACTTATGTGGGGAAAGGTGGGGTGGGGGCCTGGATTAAATCCACCAGGTTTGATGTATGAAGAATTGTCTTTTTAAACTGTTCTTATTATGTCTGTGTGTCTCCCAAAGAACAGTGGTTATGGGGCATCTGCTAAGCAGGGTATGTAAGTAAATAAGAAACAAGCCCTCCTCTCTTTCTCCCACCAAATTTAGACAAAATATGTGGCTGTTCTAAAAGTACTAGGTGAGCAGCCATCACCAAAGGTAAGGGGCTGGGACCCCTCTGCCTCCCCCTTGTAATTTGAGTGCTGCCTATCTCAGCCCTTTACTCAGAGTTGATTCAGGGATAAGACAAGGCAAAAAAAGAAGAATAGGGCCTTCCTTATTGATCCCTAGCCCTAACTAAATCAATAGTTGTGATTCTATATATATTTACTGAAGACTGACTACATGTCAATGCTTACTTTTTCAAGCATATTTCATGCTCTGGAGAAGGAACCAAAATCAATAAGGTGGCCGAGGAATTACGCTATGGAGGGAGAGGCCGTATTGTTCTTAACGAGCAGTGGGGGAAGACTGACTCAGGAAAGTTTGAGTGCAGCGTGTACCTCCTTTCCACTGTGAAATACGTGCAGATAAGTGAGAAACAAAGAGATGATTTACACCCACAGAACTCTCAGATCACCTTTAGCACAATAGAATATGCATTCTGTGGCATACGTTGCAACAGAAATAATTCAGTACAAGTATTTGATGCATGCTGATGCCCGTGATCGAGCAAGGGCCAAACTAAATGAGAGAACAGAGATCTGTGATTAGAGCTCCCGTCTCTTTTAAATGTTTGGCCAATTGCTGCTGCATGTGTGTGTGTAAATCTGGATTGGGACTGTGGTGCTGGAGGGAGCAAATGCTTTCCCCCTCCACTGTTTTCCTAATGAACCTCCCACCCATTTGCCGTTCTTTGAGAATCTGTCATGTATGTTTCCCCTAATGGGGCAAATAACATGTTGAGGATGGTGGGATTTTCAACAGCAAAACAGTGCTGGAGCCGGAGGGAAGCATTAACCCCTCCCCCCCAGCACCCTGTCCAGATACACACTAGCTCTTCTCAGATCCTGAGACCGTGGGCCAAAGCACTCATTACTTTAGACACAACGGGTTACTATTTGGCAAAATATATATCACAGTTGTCCCCACCCCTCAATAAAGATTGGGACTGCAGTGGGAGAGGGAAGGGTTAAAGTCCCCCCCCCCCCCCGCTAGGGTCCTGATCCAGATCAGGGCCCTTGCACTTATTCTAAAGTAAAAGGAAAAAGGAAAAGGGAAAGTACCATGTGCTGTGGGTCTCAGGGCAAAATCTGGGAGCAAAAGGGTGATGCTGGTGGATCACAGGATGGGCACTGGTAAGATTAAGGACGGAGTCTGGTGACATCCGAGAATGATCAGACTGGCTGTCTCATGCTGCTTAATGGCGATTTCTTGGACTTGAATAGCAAAACCTCTCAAGCCAAGCAGAAAATTGCCTGCTGCATTGATTCTGGCCCCTCATCCTGACATTTAACTGCTTCTCCTGGTTACTCTGAGAAGAAGGCTGAGGTTCTTAGACCTGGCAACCCTATTTTAGGGTCACTGCTTTCCCTGACAACTAAAGAATGCACTGTAGTTCGAAAACAACATCAGAAGATGGGCATCACAATTGATTTTCACAAACAAACCCTGCAGAAGGCTCATACTTCTACAGCTAAGAACACTGTTGTTCATTCATGTCAGGGTTTTAGCATGGGAGAGTTAAACCCCAATTTAAGCCATCTGCGACTCTTTTCCCCCTCTTTGCCAAATAATTTGCAAGCTCTTGGATCATGTTTGGTTGGGTCTTGGCCTCACAGAAGCAACCTATTTTCCTCATGCTGTATATAAAACTGTATATTGTACAAGTAAAATCAACTGAATATTCATAGAGTTCTGTTGCTTTGTAGTTATACTGCCGCTGTCGCCTCCAAGTGAAACGTGAACTGTAGTCTAAATTAAATGTGAGAGCAGCACATTTTCACAGTATGTTCTGTGCATTTTGTTTGGTAGTTTTCAAAGTTCTTCAGGTTTGTATTGCAGTGGCTCAGCAGTTGACATACATTAATCTGCAATGAATGTGGCCATTTAAGGGTTCCAAAGTCATTTCCTTTTATTTATCTGTAATATATGTGTGTGTGCCAGAGCAAGACATAATGCAAGAAGAGTGACTGCTGCTGGAAACAGCCTTGTATGCCCTCTCCCATTCTCCAGAGGTAGCAAGTAGTATTACAGGTTAAAACAGCTTTTGCCAACCTGGCACTCTCCACATGTGTTGGGACTGTAACTCTCAGAATTCCATGCTGGCTGGGAATTATGGGAGTTGCAGTCCAACACATCTGGAAGGTGCCAGGCTGGTGAAGGCTGGGTTAAAAACATCACAGTGCTGTGAGTTTCTCTGCCCCCACAGGTAGCAGCCCATGGAGTGGGGCAGAGGCTGGGGAACTTGGGGTCCCGGTGGTGTTGCGTCCTTCATTTTAGAATACAAGACTTTGGGGAAAGAGGAGGTGTTGAGCTCCTGTTTTCCAGGAGCAGCCACGCAGTTCCACAGCAATGATATATACAAATGTGTGTGTGTGCGCGCGCGCGTGCGCGCACACACAAAATTCTCTAGTCCTTTCACAATATTTCAATCTTGGTTTTCCATTTTTTTTGTTCTCCTCCACCCTCCCTTCAGCCAAACCAATGAGTTTATCGCTTCCTTTGACACCCGAGTCACCAAAGTAAGTATCAAGAACTGTCAATATTTACAACAGGGAGGGGGTTTTAAATACATTTTGGCTACAGCAACTCCATTTCAGCTTGTTTTTATAAATGTGCCCTGTCTTCCAGTGATCCCAAGGGTTCCCCATTTGAGAACAAGACTATTGAACAAACTTTAAGTGTGGAACTCTCTGGAACTGCAGGTGAGAAGTGCAATGTTAGATATATATCTGTGTTTTGGGGGGGCGGTTATTGCTAGCTTGACATTATGAAGTGCATAGTGATATGTTACTTTGGTCTCTTAAGATATTAATTTTAATGTAGTTTAACAACGATTTTTCCCCACACAGTTTCCTAAGATGAGATTTGCTTTAGAATTACGATTCCACTGTTACATAGCATAACATAATGTCTGGGGAGGAAAATGGAAGGAAATAATTTAACTGGCATAAATTCCCAGTCCTCCAAAGACTTGTATATCACTAAATATCTATTTTCAATTACTTTCTCTTTGTCCCCCTTTCCCCTGCATGGAATCTTAGGCCCAGTTCACACATGCGTGTTCATTACTTGATGACTGTAGCATCAGCTGGCGACTTGCATGTATGAATGAGCAATCACAGGCACTGCAGGTAAAGCTTCGATAGTGCCTCAGGTGTGATGCTTTCCAGTGGAGTGATGTCACAGCTTTATTTTTCAAGCAATTAAAGATTGAACGTATATGTGAACTGGATCATACCCTGTACAATAGAAGACTTGCACCATCTGATCAGTGTTTTAGAAGATGGTTAATTCCTGTTTAAATTAGAGGAGAAAAGGTTGTCAAGCAACCTTTACTACATAAGAGCAAAGGGACGATCACACTTAGTATTACATTGCTGACTTCTCCAGATGACATTTGCAGAAGCACAAAGCAGTAATGGAGTAATGAGTTCTCCTGTTCATCTCTACCTTCAGAAAGTATAAGCTTTGGGGATACCTGAGCATTAGAATGTAGACCTTGGCCGTCTTTCTTGAAACCCATCAGTATTGCTGTCTGCCATGAGCCTTTCCTTTTTTGAGTGAAGGCTGTTCCACAACTTTAAAAAAAAAAAAAAAGGAGAAGAAAAAATTATGGACTCCGTTTTTTTATGTCCTTATGTCTTGTACCTTCATTGTGCATTTCTGTTCCATTCTTGATCCATCCAAGCTTCAAATGCTTTTAGGCTTTTACTGTAGTAATCCATACCGTGGAGATATTATACTTACATACTCTTTTTGCAGAAGTCTAACCAGTGGTTAAGAGTGCAATCCTATGCATGTTTTCTCAGAAGTAAGTTCTACTATATTCAATGGGGCTTACTTCCAGTTAAGTAAGTATAAGATTTCAACCTAATCCTACCCACATTCACTTAAAAAAAAATTCCAGAGATTTTAGTGGGACTTACTTTCAAGTCAACATGCATAGGATTACACTTAAAGTTACATGTTTTGTTTTCTCTGGGGCCCCAAAGAGACATTACTTTAAATCCGTATCTAAGCAGCTGCATCTTTTTTTATTTCGTTTTTACTCTAGAGTAGGCACAGTGCCCCTGCTCGGGATCAAGGCCTTAGTATGGGGGTAGGGGGCCTTTTAGGATCCAGACTGGATCCCCTGCACCTATGCTAGAGTTGAAAAAATATGTAGGTTCTTGAGATGGATTTAACGTAATGTCTTGTTTGGCCCTGAGCCACCTGCTGTGACCTCCTGAACAGCGAGAGTTGCAAAAACCCATGGGAGTTGTGATATTGGCCCTGGCACTGTACAGATCATTGTTATGTACAGCAGAAGATTTTAGGTCTATGGGTTGATGATAAAATACAGTCAATTAATCACATTTTATTGTAGTAGCCAAAGCCCATAACAAAATATAGCAACATCAAAATACCTATTTTGCAAAAAAACCACACCCATATTATACTAATGATAACAGGTAATCACTTAAATTTATACATTTTGATCCGTTGCTTTGGCTCTAGGTCTACATATGCCTAAGGAAAAACATGCCACTTTTTATGGATAAAGATCTGTAACATAAAAACATTTTAGCTATAATTGGCTGTTGCCAAACCTATTCAAAACCTTACAGAGCCCCTTATCTTTTGGACTGCAGTATGCAGAGTGGCAACGCCTGCCTGACAAATATGTAGGGCAGCTTTCCCCAAACTGGTGCCCTCCCGATGTTTTCAGCTTCAACTCCCAGCATTCCTGATTATGGGCCAGGCTGGCTGGGGCTGATGGGTACTGAAGTTCAAAACCATTTAGGGCACCAGATTGGGGAAGACTGATGTAGACCATAGTCATAGCTTTGCATCTGCAAACATTCTTCAAGGGCTGTATTAGAACCACAGCTCTAGAAAACTCCATCTTCCCTGTCAATTTGTAAGTGTATAAATTTAACATTCCCCTCTTAGCACCAAATCCTCAAATAACTGAGGTCAAATCAGCTTCATTCAACAGACAATTTCAAGGTAGAAAAGGCTTTTTGATCTTCTGAATAGATACCATCCACTCTCGTTTCATATCACTCCTGCATGAATTTCTTTTGTCAGTTCAGTGTTAAAAGTTCTGTTCCCTGTCCTGGATACAAGGCCCAGCAACCACCTTGTTATTTTGCTGATGCTGAACATGTTTCTATTACCAGGTTAGCTATAGCCCTATTGAGATGTTCCAAAAGTGATGACTAAACACGCAAGGAGGGGAGGGGCATGCTGGGCCCACCCCCTCCATTGTCACTTTCATCACCTTGTACACGTGGGAGGGTAACTTTGTGAAGAGGAGAGCTTTCTGTATCTGTGGGGGCTCTTCATGAGATCTGGAATACTGATTTTCAAGTGTTCTGGAGCATGCCTGCCTCCTGCCCCCATGGATACAGGAGGCTCTCCCCTGCACAAAGTCTCGGTCCATGTGTAGAGGGTTGATGAAAGCGATGATGGAGGGGATGGGCTAGAACACACCTCTTCCTTTTACTGATGCTTTTACTCATCACTTTTGGAACACCTGAATAGGGCTTAGTTCTGAATGTGATCTACAGCCATGTTTCTATGTGATCTAAAACCACGGAGTCAGTGCTGTATATATGGAAGATTCTGTAGCAAACTGGTTTAGCACATGCAAAGGGTTACATACAGTGAACAGATATGTGCAGCTTTTTACCATAGGATTTTCATGCCTCCAGCTTCAAGTGGTGACTTGTAAGTGTGAATGAACCATTCTGGATCAAAACCCAGAGAGAGAAGTTTCATGCTTTCCAGCAGAGTCAGTTCCACACATTCAGTTGTGAGTCATCAAATAATGAGAAATCAAGCAATGTTCATGCAGATGTGAACCAATCCTATGGTAATGATTAACCTGCTTGGGGAAACCATTAAAAGCAGTAGCATGTTTGAAAGCCTTACAGTGTACAAAAAAATACTTCTTTGAGCTATCTCCTGCTGATATCCAGATAACCATTCTGATTAAGGGCTGGAGCATAATGTTACATGCACCACTAAGAGTGGTCCATGACCAGCCTATAAACTTAGAAATAATTACCTTATATAGCTGGGTCAGCCTGTAATAAAAGGTTCTAAACATTATGGGCCTATCTGGGATCACTCACACAGGGATGCCATCTTCTTTGGCTTCTCAATGACAATGGTCTAGCCTTCATTCCATGAGTCCAATGTAGCTTATCCCCTCCTCTTTTTTAACAGCTCCTCCCTCCGCACACTGCATGGCAGTCCTATTTTGAAATAATTAAATATTGTACAAGCTAGTTTCTAAGGTCCAGTTTTACAGTATCAGTAAATCAAATAGTAAAGCTTTTCCTGGAGTGTACCTCCTCAGAATACCTATGGGAATGGTTTGTGTGTTTGAATGTTTCACCGTAGGAGGAAAAATTGAAAGTAAGCTAAAAGTTCTCAAAAGTTTCAGCCACATTGGGGGGGGGGGGGGGCTTTTGCAGGTGAAAGGCGAATGAAACTGGTTGTCTGCTTTTCATTTCAATTTTGAGTGTCGGGGCTCGGGGGGAAACTTCAACAGAGCTCTCCCAGCTTTTCTCAGTAAACCATTTTGGTTTCCCCAGAATGCCCAGGACTAATGCTACATCATGAGTTTTGCATCCCCTTTGAAATTTGCCTCCTGCCCCCCCCCCAAATAGATAAAATCCCCCCTCCACTTTCATGACCTGTGAAAAGGGACATGAAATCGGGGGGGGGGGGGGTGTCACCCAGCTCTTTTTTTTTTTTAATCCCTCCATGAAGAAAACTACTGTGTTTGGGGAGAAGTCTAGACTGACCCTTTCACCACGATAGGCTAGTATTCTATATGTAAGGAAGGGTTTTTTCCCCGTTGATGGGGGAACATTCAAAGTTACAGCTCTTCCCCACCCCACCCTTGCAGTGTGAAGTGGCACCGTCTAGGAAAGCTTTACCACATGATTCTGACAATGGTGTACCCTGGCCCTCAAAGTTGTAGAGTGAAAGAAAACAAATCTCTTGGGTAGGCCCCAGTTTAGTTCAACAATAAAACCCCAACATTATTTCTTATTAATAATGGAGTTCAGAGATGGACTCAGGCAACTCCATTCTATAGCTGCATAGTAGTGTTGCGTCTTCTGCTTGGATAGTACGTCTTGTGTTGCCCTGGCTCTATTTATAACAGTTTAAATAGTGGTTGCCTTGATCTCACTGTTGAACTGAAAAGGCCATTAGTGGGCCCACTCACGCTATCGAAGCACAAAATATTATAACATAAATAACAACTTCCTTGATCTCTCTCTCTCTCTCCCCGCCCGCCCCTCCATTGCCCTCTCCTCTAACACAAATGTGCTGGTTACATTACTGCATAGTCAACTGATAATTTTTTTTCTCCTCAGTCATATAGTCTGGACAGGTGTTGAGAAAGCTGAATCACAGATTCATTCTATGCATCAAAAATATTTTTCTTGGATTTTGTTAAAAGAGTTGCAAGACTAATTATATATCAAGAGTTTAGAATTCAGAATTTCTGGTAATGTCCCTTCAGCAAATTTGGAAAAAAGAATTATCTATCGGTGAACCAACTTTTTCCCCCCAAACAACCTATCCAAAGATTTTGCCTGGGAGATCAACACTTTTTGTTGATCTCCCTTTAATAATCTGAAGCCAGTGGCAACTTTACATTGCATTACATTTTAAGATGGCAGGCCCTCTCATGGTTTTATAAGTATGTTGGGGAATTTTAGACGTGTGATGAGATGGTTGAGATTTTACATGTATTTGAAAAGCACTGAGACAAGTTGGCTAACATTAATGTCTAATTAATTTATGTGTCCTCTCTAATTGTTTCTTTTGTATATACCTCTAGGAAGAAATACAAATAAAGGTGCAGTAAAGGTGGCAGTGTGGGTGTTAGAATATTTTAGTCGCATAATACAGCAAAAGCCCCAAATCTAATTCTAGGATTTATTACAATACCTCGGTATGGTATTATTTATATTGCTAATCCCTTATTAATGCTAAAGTATTAGTATTAATTAATACTAATAATTCTAAGCCAAATGGATACTTTATGTTCAGAAGCAGTATAGTTCTGAATATCAGATGCCAGCTGTCAACAGGTGCCACAGACAGAGAAAGGCCATCACTTTTGTGCCCTGTTTTGAATTTTCAGAGGTATTTGGCTGGCCACTTACTTAAGAAAGGGAATAATGGACTAAATGGACCCAAATGTGGTCTGATCATTGAGGCAATTCTTATGTTCTTCCTCTATATTCTAAAATAGCTACTTTGTAAAATAAAATAGACCTACAGAGAGACACATAGCATAAAGTCACATTGTCACCTATTGGTTGTGAGCATCTGCAACATAGCTGTTCTGAATTTTGTGGTAGTGTATGCCTTGGAGAAACAGGACGTGACTAATTGGTTCAAAGCCATTCCTTAGCCATGGCATAAATGCCTCTGAAGTAGATGAGCAACAAATGCCCAAAAAATTCTTTCCGTTCTCCATTCACCTGTTGGCCAATCCCTTATCTCCTAGATATCTTGCAGAATATCACAAATTCAACATAACAAGTGCTGAGTTACTAAACTTTTCCACCCAAATCCTGTACTGTTGAAGAGTGTATTTCCCCTGTGTTGGATCCAGATTTAAGTTAAACTTTCCATTAAATTCAATGGGACATAAATTAAGTCTAGTTTAACTTACCCCATTGAAGTCAGTGTGACCTAAGTTCACCTGACTGAGTTGAATCCAGACCCTTGTCTCCAGACATGCAAACTTTGTCACTGTCAGCTCTTCCCCCACCTCCTCTTCTTCTTTTTAGCTGCCCAGGTATAACTAAGTTGTATGTTACTCCGAAGTGTTGTATTCATTGAAATCCTGTATGAGTCAAACTTGTGTTAGCACTGCTACTTGTGAGAAGGAGCAAAATCAAGCTATGCAATTGCTTAGGAGTCCAGCCACATCTGTTCAAAAGTCGTGTGAAAGTAAAAAAATAAAAATACAGAATCATGTATTCTGTGGGCTTGTATAGCATGAATTAAGGCACAAAAGGAAGGAACAGAAATGATTTCACTCTTTTCTTCTACTTTTATTGAGCAGACAGTAAGATGAACTAAGTGTTAAAACATAGCAATATTCTCACCACCACCACTCTGGTCTGGATGCTGTTCTGAAACCATTTCAGTGAAGTTCTTACAATCCTGGTCCTTATGGTGCCTGCAGATATAGTTCATAGCTTTACAGAAAAATTTCCCATGACCCACATTCAATAAATAGCCCTCCCAAACATATCCCCCAATCCAGCTACTGAGGCTCTAGTGAGTGTAGAATGCAGGGGTGAAATACAGGGGTGGACCACTTGTAGCCTTCCAGATGTTTTGACCTATAATGTTTGTCATCCCTCAGCACTGGCTATGTTGGCTAAGGCTGATGGGTGTTATCGGGCAGAACATCTGGAGGGCCACAAGTTGCACACCCCTGGTGTAACAGGAAGGACTGGAGGAAGGATGCCCCTTGTAGAGCGAGGAATACCCAAAGTCTGAACCGGTCCCTGCCTCAAGGAGATTCCATTCTAAATGTTGACAGTGGGAGAGATAATGACAGGAGAATCAAGGATAATAGACAGAGAGAAGGGAGGAATGGAAGAAGCAACGTCAGGAGATGAATGCAAGCAAATGAGCTTTCAAGGAAGGACTTGAATCTGAGCATCTCTGTTTCTGGTCTTTGCAAAAAAAATATTGCATGGTTATTGTTTCTGTCAAGGACATCGTTGAATGTTTGTGGCTATTGGCTCCATCACTGTTTCCAAATGGAGAAATGACAGAGGGCGCTTTTGATAAACAACTGTGTTTAACTGGGAAAGCAGAGAAAAGAAAACTATTTGTCATAAGAGAGGCAAGAGGTGACTGAAAATTCTTAATCCATGTCAAAACCAGTATCTTTTTAATAGTTACCTTGTCAGATTGCACTCTGTCAAAGACTTTTAAAGTTTCTCATGAAAGAACACTGGTGAGAATGTTACTGTTTGTGCTTGATGGATCACAGGCAATATTGTAATGCAAACCTAATTTGAATAAATCCCAAATGCGTAGCTGATTGTTGGTGTGAGCTTAAGCGTACATTTGGAATCTTTGCATTCCAGATCTTTACTTTGCTAATGTGTAAGGCAGACTTACACTTCGGGAGACCAGGACGGTGGCTGAGCGAGGATTAAGAGCCTGTTCCAAAGTCAACATTTGTGGCATGGGAGCTGCTTCAGCATTGTACTTCCCTAGTGCCACTTAGTAACTTCAGAAGCCCTGGCTTACACGGGAGTAGGGATGGCGAGAAATCCGCCATGGACTCCAGTGAGGCTGGATTCTTTAGAATCCGTCCCCTGGAATCCGTGGTGGAACGGACTGCTTCCCACCGCCACCCCACAAAGTCCGGTAGGGATGGACCCTACCTGGCGCCGGCCGGTCCATGTCCATCTGCAGCCATCCGCTGCCGGGCTGCAGACGCCATTTGCGTCCCTACCCTTGGCCATGATAAGCTGCGTAAATATTTACATAGCCTATCACGGCTGAGGTCAGGGATGCAAATGGCATCCGCTATGCCAGACGCCAAATGTGTGGCAGCAGACTGAAGTCTGGCTGCGGACAGGCCTGGCTGGCAGCTCCACAGACTTGCCGCGGAGCGAAGCCGGCCGGGAAGGATTCAGGGAGGAAGGATGGATCGCCTCCCCCCCCAGCGGACGCCCCAGACTGGACGGGTGAGTGGGGTTCGTACAGCCCTACATGGGAGCCATCCAGAACATGGCTCCTTCCCATGCCACCTCCTGAAACTGTGATTTCTGATCTCACAGCAGTAGTTCTGGAAGGAGCTAGACTGCAGTTGTCAGGGTTCCCTTATGACCTGGAACTCCTCAGTAACTTCTTAAGGATCTCTTGCCTCTTTAAAAGTCGCACCTTCTGTCTTTTACCTTCCCGTTTCAAGTAATGTGGGGTTTAGGCTGTAGACATGGGCTGATTGACCCTCTAGACACAGGGTTTAACCACAACAGTTTACTGGTAAATTAAAGCAAGCAAATTGCTGCTAAAGGTATTTACAGAATAGAGCTGAGTGATACAAGAGGCTTTAAGAGAAAATAAAAGTTGCAAAAAAAAGTTCCTTTACCCTAGCTGTACCGAGACTTCTCCAGGCTGCTTCTTCCTGCTCCCTCTTCAGGCTCTGGTCTCCTCGACTCTGCTCTTACTGCTCTGGTCTTTCTGACTTTCTCTTTTTATATCCTCCTTCCCTAAAACCAAAAGTACTTTTTCAAACCTGAAGAAATGAAACTTAACTGGGGAAATGAAACTGAAAATGAAACTACTCCTCTCAGGGATACTCCTTCCAACAAAAAACCTAGGCCAATAGGCCTCACCTTTTTTCCTTTCCTTGCCTCTGTAGGCCTCAAACCTTCACAGCAGTTAACATCAGAACAGGCTTCTTCATTAATGTATATACTTAGCAAATCTCATATGTCTACACAGCATTGACTCCATGTTGTCCTTTATTTTTGAAATCTTTCACCCGTCATCTAGAAAAGAAGCTTTAAGCCTGAGGATTTTCCACATTGGGTGTACATCTGCACGCTTTCTCTCTTTCCATTGTTCACAGTGGTGCAGCCAAGTAATTTTAGACCCTGGACTTAATGGCCTTACTGGACGGGGGTGGGGGCTTTACATGGCTATGTGTATTAGTTCAGTTGTGAAGTACACAACTAATATTTCTCTCCCCTCCGCCACCACAGCCATTTCATGTTTTATGACTGTGCCTTCTACGTTCCTGATACGTTTGAGTGAGCAAAGAAACAAAAAACCTGTTTGCTAGCCCTGATAAAAATGAAAAACTCTGAGCATGTGCATTTTTGCATTTTAAACTCACTTAAATCAAGCCTGCTGCTTGATACTAAACACATTTATGTGGGAATAAACACCATTTTGTTGTAGAGAAGGATAAGAATCAGCCCTGGTATGTCCATGCTGCCCCAGGTGGTGATGCCAGTTTGCCTCTGACTCCATTACCAGCTGCTTTCTGCATTGCCATTTGCCTGCACCCCACCCCCAGGG
This sequence comes from Heloderma suspectum, assembly GCF_057233095.1. Lineage (NCBI taxonomy): Eukaryota > Metazoa > Chordata > Lepidosauria > Squamata > Helodermatidae > Heloderma > Heloderma suspectum. The sequence continues at coordinate 112,954,709 of NC_139462.1, forward strand.
ACTGTGAGACCCTGGCCTTCAGCCCCCAAATCTGGCCGTAGCTGCACCATTCTTCATGCTGGACAAAAATATGTCTTGCACTTCTCTGTGTGGTTCTTCATGCCATCATGATTTCCTGTGGGCTAAAGTTAAAGATATTTAAGAGTGTAGCTGACTGTGGGTTGGATCAAGACTTAGTCTAGACCCATTGAAATCAATGTAACTTAAGTCCCTGTGGAAATACTTGTTCACTAAAATGTACGTATCTATGCAAGCTTTCACTCAAGTTAAATCTGATTGGGTTTATTAATTTATTCAGTTTATTTCTAAAATGTATATTCTGCTCTCCTTAAAGAAAGAAAGAAACCCAAGGTGCTAAGCAGTGAATTATCTATAATAATAAAAGAGGATGTCTGTTAGCACTATAGCACCAAGACCATGAAACCTAGACACCTGAAACTTGATGTCCTTACCAAGGAAACCTTTTGGGAGTACACCTTGACTTTATTTTGTTTTTTAAAAGCATTAAATAACTTTCATTAATATAAATGTGACTGTGCAGTTGAAGCCTACAGTAACATCTTCAGTCGCTAGGGCAGGCATCTGTAACCAGCACCTAGCTTTGCAGTCAATACAGTTTGAAGCCACAGGAGATTTAGGCAACTGTCAGTAGTTACTGCTGTGTCTCTGAGTTTTTGGACTTACACAAAATTTGTCTGGGATTGTTAGCTTTCACATGTGGATGTAGGCCATCACCAAATTCTGGACAGCCGCTGTAAAATACGTAGATTTACACTCACCACACACACATCCTACTGTCTGGAGTTTCCCCACAAGTACCACTGCAAATCAATATACATAAATAAATATATATAGTGCTCTCTGTCCACAAACTTGCCTTCTGATAAAGCAGTATGAGCAAGGACTGTTGGCGGAAAGTTTGACCAGAGGAAATGCCATCTAGTAAATTATTATATATTTCCAAAGATCTGTATTTATCCTCTGCTGTACTGACAACAAGATTAAACTGATGGCTCAACAGACATGTAGTCCTTTATTATATGATGGCTATTTAATTTTATTATCCATTCCCAGCTTCTGCCGTTTTGTGTCATACAGAAGCCCTGCTGATTCTTTTACTGAATCAGGCCATTATCTTGTGTTCAGTGCCTTAAGTGGCTTTAAATAATGTTTCCCTTGATAATCCCATTTCCACACTCATAAGATGTAAAAGAATCTATTTTTTTTAATAATGCTGATACTCGCAGCGTTCCTTCAGGAAGGTTCAGCAGACGCACTTCTCTCCAGCCCACCAATATGTATCCGCAAACGAGATGCATTATCAGATGTTTTTACATTAACACTGAAATGCTATCAGTCATGTTAAATTTTGACACTGAAATGGCTATCAGTTTAAGCATGCATTGCACAGGATGAGTCTTAGAATTAGTGGGAAAAGAGTATTTGGGAGCAGCTGGTGTTGTTGTGCAGTTGATGGAGTAGGCCTGCACAACTTGTAACCCACCACAGTGAACGCAGCCTGCCAGCCACGTATTGTGTCCTGCCAGCCGCTTGACCACACCCCTGTCTTGGCAGTCCCATCCAGACAGCAAAAATGGGAAGAAAAGGGGGGACTCAAAAGCTGGGCATATGGCTCATGGATTACATTCAACTTGGTGGATCACAAGATGTACAAGCCTAGGCTAGAGGATTGGTCCTGGACATTGGTACCCTGTTCTGGATAAATTCTGTCCATCAGGTTAAATGTATTAGGGAGCAGATAGTGTAGTAAGCACTGACATCTGTATTTTGCTTGTTACCCACTTAATCAGTCAATAACTAATTCTGGGTCAATAGGAAAAGAAATGGGGTTATTCAAGACTTAGATAAATGTGGCATTTATAATCATGATAACAACATTTATTTAGCACTCTGGGATTGTTCAGAGCACTATGCGTTTATTGGCTGAGTTAAAAAGTCTACTTCGGGTGTTCCCCTAAGGGCTTAGCCACGCCCAATGGAATACTGAATCCCTTGCCCCCAATTTGAAGGGCAGTGCCACATCACAGGCTGCTTCTGAAACTCCCCTCTGTTTTCAGAGAGGGTCGCTGTGTGGCATGGGAAGCTGTCGTCAGAGAACCCCAAGTCCAAAGTTTCTTAGGGCATGTGGAATTAGTTGAGTAACTCTTTAAATGGGGACGTAGAAAGCTGTCTTATACCAGGTCAGACTATTTGACCATCTAGCCCAGTATTCTCTATTCTCATGGTTGGTGGCTCTCCAAGGTCTCCAGCAAGGGTCTTTTTCATCATCTGCACACTGATCTTTTTTCAGCTGAAGATGCCAGGAATTGTAGCTGGGCTCCTCTGCATACAAAGCAAGCAGGTGCTATCTATGGTCTCACACACACCCCGCAGAAACAATCATACCCCTAGAGCAAGGGTGGAGAACTGGTGATCTATGGAGCTCCCTAATCAGCCTGTGGCCTCCCTCTCCTCAGCTGTCTTCCAGCAGTTATGCTTGAAAAAGCCTCCCATCGGTGCAAATGGGTGATTTTTCCAGTCTGATTGCAGCACGGAGGGGGCCCCAACGGAAAGCCTTTCGCAAGTCTCACTGCTGCATGGGAGGAGGATCTCCATGTGCGTGTATGAGTCTGTATTAGTGCTGTGCCGAAAATTCCTCCCACATTTTTTTCGACCATTCTCATTCAATTTGCTAGAAAAGAAATTGCTTTTGAAAAGACATTCAAAGGTGGAGAAATTTTGGAGAAATCCTCATGGGTTGGGTTTGGGGTTCTTGTGCTTGCCTTCCCTATGAGGTTGCTGAGGAGTGTGCATGAGTGTCCTGTCTGTCATTGTACAATAATCTCTGTGGCAGCCTGTAGCCACCTTGGCTTCCCACACTTCAATGAAAGCCATCATGAGGAGGAAGACATCATGAGGCAATTCCTCCCATGGGCTTTTTCAGTTCAGGAAGTGCAGGTGGCCTGGGAGGCTGCAGAGCAATGGAAAGATGTGTAATAGAGAGAGAAAACATACATAGCACCTGCAGCCACCTCACAGTGATTAGGTAAGCTCAAAAACCAAAAGAAATTCAAAATTCTGCCTCAGAAAAGTGGAAGCCTCAACACAGTTGATGCTGTTGCCACCCACTGAAGCAGTGCAGTAAAGCAAAAACCCTTAGGAATAAATGCTACAACCCCTGCCAGTAGTGAGCCCCACCTGGAGAAACTTGGAGAATTTCTCCTCCTCTAGGAGAAATTCAGTGAAATTGCCCCCCCCCCAGTTTCTCCCCCCACAAAGAGGCTGGAGAATTTTGAGAGGCCATTTGTGCACAGCTCTAGTCTGCATGGATGGGGGGAGTATGTGGCTTTGGTGCTGCCAGTTGCCAACATGCAGCTCCCAGATTACCCACAAGGGAAAGCGGCCCTTGGGGTGTTAAAGGTTCCACACCCTCCAGATCAACAAGCTGGACCTGAGAACAAACCATGGTTCTTCTGTAGCCCCGTAAGATAGGCCAATATGATTATCCCCACATTGACAAGAAAGGACATAAGCTAAGAGAATAGTGACTTGCCCAAAGCCACTGTGAGTTCATGGCTAAAGTGAAATTTGAACCAGGGACTTCCATGTTCCCGCCAGCTCGTATTTTCATAGGACTCTCTGTGAGGCACGTTCTAATAATGAGAATGATGCCGTATGTGGTATTTTATTAATCCATAATAGGCATGAGGGGGGCGTATTTTCCAGGAGTGAATAAATTCTTCTTTTTTACATATTTCAAAATGCAGAATGTCAGAGATGCAGACATGAAGATAGTTTAGCCTATGCCCTGCCTGTGACAGTATAGGACTATAGCCTTGTATGAGCACAGCTCTGCATGCCGGGGGGGGGGGGCAGAGCAGTCGGGGAACACGAGAAGTGAACCAAGAAGGAAGCAGCACAAAGGGCCTGCATCATCCTTGCAGTGGAGCATTTGCAAAGCCATTCAACTGATCAAAAGGCCTTTTAAAGAAAAGGTTTTCTTTAAAAGTTGGCCTTGAACTTTTGCTTCAGGCAAAACTCGGCTGCAATTTAGCGATGTCTGGACCCTCCTCGAAGACGTTTGGCCAGTCTTCCCAAAAGCAATTTATATTAAATTTCAGATCTTTTGCTTCTCTCAAAATGCCACTAAGCCAATGTTTGGCTCATGCAGGAACATCCACATTTGCATTCACCCTTTATGCGGAATTTGGTGGCAATTCTACTTTTTATACTGTGGCGTTGGGGTGGGGTGGAGATATATTTCCGAACACAAGTAAGAAGGCTTCTTTTGAAGGGAAGATTATTGTAGAGTATGTACCACTTCTACTGGGTTTGCTGTGCAGAAGTACGTAAGTGTGAGTGATGTAGAGGTACTTGTTTATTATAGAGCACATTTCAATGCAGTAATCATAAATATTGCTAAGGTTGTGCTCCGTTGAAATATGACCTACATACTCTTGATTGTTTGTGTTACGTGATTTGTCTGACACCCATTACATTCCGGGTAATGGCAGCCATTTGTTGCTGTGCACAGCAGGCGCTTTTGACAAAGGAAAATAGGCAGCAATAAAAAAGCTATAGTCTGAATTACATTCTGCACAGTGCCGCACTGCTGAGAGTTTGTGCAAGTGTGTTAACAATGCTCTGAACTGCCTCTTGTCAGCCTTCAGCCTGTAATGGCCATCTGTCCTTACATAAATCTGTCAAAACCTGCTAAGTTCAAGAGAGAGCACGGAATATACCTTGCACTGTCAACGGGAAAATGTACACATTTGCCGAGGGAAAATCAGCCGGCGTGAAATAATCCAAAAGGGCGCAGAATGTTTTAGCACTATTGATTTAGGATCATGGCATGAGATGGAACTCAGATTACTGTGATTAGAGTACAGGCAAAGCAGAGGCAATACTCGCCGTGAATAAATATGGGATAAATTTTCTCCAAGTTTAGATTCAGGGGAAGTGGGCAGAGTTTGACTGTAGGAAGGAAGGGAATTGGGGGAAATAACCAAGTATAGAACTTCCTTTCTAACTAAGTGCATAGTGTAAACCCCCCCCCCCCCCCGACGCTGAACGGCATTCTCACACCATGGCAAATGTGGGTTTGTCCCTGCAAGTGCCCTCAACCGGAAGCATGGCTAGTCCTCGTTCCTTAATGTGCACATGTATGATGCTTGTACTTAACAAACTCAACTTCGTACCCATTTATTGTTCATACTTCACATTTAAAATGGGTGGGCGACTTGTGGCCCTCCAGGTGTTGTTGGCTTGCAATTCTCATCAGTCAGCAATGGAGATTTAAAACCTCCTGTGTCCCTAAAATCAAGCCTGGTCTACACCTGGAGCAGAATGAAGTGGTAGATTATATTGTACTACTTGGGACTGTGGGTGGGTGGGCAGGTGGGTGGAGGGTGCCAATTTGAATGCTCCCTATGTTGAAAAGTCCTGGCAACTAGAAATCAAGCACAGCAGATAAAGTGCTAGACTAGATCTTTTTTTCTCAGTATGATTTCCTATTCACAAGCCATTTGTTCTTTTTTTTTTAACAAGGGCAAACATTTAAAAGTGGTAACCCCCTCCTGCACTTGTGTACAGCCCATTTAACCACCTCAGGACTCTATGACTTCATCCCCATCTTATTCTTCCTCATACTGGCATATGTGTGCACGTGCATGCACGTGTGCACGCGTTTAGTTTTAATTTTTGTTCATTTATGCAGTTCTACCTTTGCTTCAACCCAAAGGGGCATACAGTCCAGGTGAGTTGTCATATCTCTGTGCCAAGTCCCTGTGCATCATCTTTAAGTTCCTAGTCCTTATGTTTAAGGCTTCCCACTTCTCTGTCCCTAAACTTATCAGCTCCTCATCTCTCCTTATTCCTTTTGCACACTTTACTTTGTACACACTAGATATATGGAAAGCAAGCACCCCTGAAAACTAGATTATTTAGCTTCCATTTGATTTTTATATATGTTTCACCTGAAGAGTGAATTTGCTCTGAATTTTTATTTTGGGTGAAATTCAGTGGTGGCTTTGATACAAACCCATCTGCAATCACCTCTTGTAGTGCAGTCCCACCCAGTTAATGAAATGCACCCTTCCTGTAAATCCCTCCTCAAAACCACAGTTCTTCTACCAAACCTTTCCTGGACTGCCACACAGCATCACTTTTATGGAATGGTTTGCTTCCACATAAACCTGTTCTGTGTAGTTTAAATTAAAAACTCCACGAAGTGTGCCCAAGTTCTCTGAGCTTGCCTAAAGGGTCTGTTTGGGTCCCATCCTTGCTGGAACCATCTTTATCACTTTATGCAGTTTTTCTTTTACACTTTAGTTGTACAATCAGTATGATGCATATTGGGATGATTTGCTTTAATGTAAAAAACTGTAACCTACATCTGTTTAGATACCTATGTTAGTCTTAGGTCACAGTAACATACGATCTTTTCAGACCAACTGATTTTTAAGACAGCAGAAGCATTTTTAAGCTGCAGCCTATGTCTTCAGGTGCAAAACATGGAATAGCTGACAGCAAGCAGTACAAGGCAGTTCATATAATACCTAGTCTTGGTTATCCCTATTCTTAAATTGACTGTAACCGATGTTACAATATACATGGATGGGTTAGGAGCGAACAATGATAAATGGTCCACTCAGTCTTTATAATGGGAGAACCAACTGCAGTCTTTGGTTTACATGATCAAAATTTTGTATGAATTCCTTTTCTGCTACCTCATGTTCCATACCTATCAGAGCTCAGACCAGCACATAATTTCTGTTTTGGGCAAATAGCAGTATTTGCTTGTTAATTCTTTAGATTTTGGGCTGAAAGTTTACTTCTCCTCCTCTTCGTCTTCCTCCTCCCCCTCTTCTTCTTCTTCTTCCTCTTCCTCCTCCTCCTCCTCCTCTCTTCACACATTTGTCCCTCATTGGATGTGCTTTTCTGAACCAGCTGTCTTCAGTTCAGGCATGGCGAAACTGAAGTGCAAACTTAAATACAATTCTATTCAGCATTATTTAAGTCAGTCCTGTGCTGTGAGGCAGCAAATCCAATACCCACATTTTCCCTGGAAGATATTTGAGTATTCAGTGAAACATTTCCACTGATGAAAATTTCTGAATCTCCTTAAAAAACAAAAACAAAACCTGCTTCATTGCCCAACTTACCTCTCAACTAGAAAGATTTAGTTCCCAACAGTCTGTAAAAAAAATCATTCTATTAACGTCACCTTTTATAAAACCTGAAAGAAACTCAAAAGAGTTGCAGACATCTACTGCATAAAACTACCAGCAGTGGGATGAAAGCTTTGACTTCTTTCATTTTAGGGATTTCAGTGTGGCTGTGTGTGATCTTTCATCTCTACAAAGATATCTAGCATAGTAAATTAACATCATGCTGTGGGGGGAAACCTGGTAGTTATTGATCTGACATTTGTCTCCTCTTTATTTACTTAAGCCTCTATGTGCTAAAGGGAGGATAAATTTCAGTCTCTCCCTCCTGATATTTGGGTACAATTTAGGTTGCTTACTTGCTGTTTCAGTTTCATTATCGTTGTTCACTTACTCTTTTCCTGCAGAACCATGCTTTAGGAAAACCTAGTTGTTCTGTGCCTAACAATGTATTCTACATATGTTGAGAAGGGTTTACTGTGTTAATGAACTCTGCAGATGAAAAATATTGCTGTCAAATCGTAGAATCACTGTTGGTCCTTGCAGTCTTTTTGTGTCATCCAGTAAGAGTGCTTACTGGAGCACTCTTTAAATTCATACCAAATTTACTTTTCTCCAAATTTTGTCACCTAAAATTATTTTGGCTTTTAAAAGACTTGGGTTGGGTAGAAAAGACTGTGTCAGTGTTAAAAATTACAGTGTAATTTTACCATTTATGGTGTAAATTTTGTATGATGAATGCTATTTAAACTAGTTTAGACTTATTTTATTTACAAATAAGACACCAAAATCAAGATCCGTGATGGAAATATGATCGTGTTTGCTGGAGAATCGATGCTGTTAGCTTTGGTATTTGAAGCACTAAACATTCTCATCATCTTAGTGGGTTACATTTGGGGGCCCTTTGAAGCATTGGGCAGTATCCAGCACAGCTGCAGCCCTAGCAGAAACAAATGCTAGCACAACAGGGAGCATAACTGGAAACTAACTCCAATTAGCACTTCCAGAATGGGACAAGTCACCGGAGCTTACGGAAAGGAGCTCCCCTGACTTGTCCTGTTCCAAAAGTGCTAATTTGGGCTGGCTTCCAGGTTTGTGCTAGCATTCGCTTCTACTAGTGCAAGGTGTTTAGCAATGCCAGTACGCCAGCATGGGATACTGCCCATTACCTTTAGCTTTGGAGCCATAGCAATGTGATCCCCTCCCACATCACATGGAAAGAAGCTCCAACATTTGCTTCTCCCTTGTGATTTTGGACATTATTAAGTGGTGCAGAAAAGAACCATGCTGCAGCTGTCCCACACCACAGAAGGGACTCTTGGTAACATTTAAAAAATCATTTAAAAAAGATTTATTGTTCATCATTTATATATCACCTTCAGCATGTATAACACTTTACAGCAGAAAGGGCAGCAATGGCCCCTGCAGAACTCTTTGGGAGCCAATGAGGAAGTGGGGTAAGTGGGACAGCAGTGGGAGGGGCAGGAAACACACACATTTCTATGCACCCCCTTAATTCTGTCACTCTCACACACATGCTTCCACCCGTCCCCGATACTGCTTAAGATTACTGTTTTGAATCTGGATCACTGTTGTGGGGGAAACTTTAACCCCTGCCCCCCCAACAATTCTGGCAAAAATAGCTGTTTCCCCACTCTTAATAGCAGCAGGGAAACAGAAGCTTATTCCCTGCTACTGTGGGCCGCAGAGAGAATAGCTGGGGGCCACAGGTTGCCCACACTTTTGTAAAGCACACAGGTTGTGCTTTACAAAAGAACAACAAAAAGGAAGGTCTCTCAGGGAAAGCAATAGAGGGATGGAGGAACATGGAAGTAAAAGTTAACAGGAGAAGAATGTGTGTTCTGTTTAGCTGGACATACTTAAGCTTAGCAGTTTGAGCAAAGGATTAATGGGAAAGGAAAGTTTTGAGAGTCACTGTGGTGCAGTGGTTAGAGTGTTGAACTGGGACTCAGGAGACGTGGGTTCTAGTCCCCACTTGGCCATGAAGCTCACCGAGTGACTTGGGGCCAGTCACTGACTCTCAACCTAACCTACCTTATAGGCTGGTTGTTAAGATAAAATGGAGAGGAAGAGAAGGATCATGTAAGCTGCCTTGAGTTCTTTGAAGTAAAATAGGCAGGATATAAATATAATGAATTAATTGAGGAACTATGTGAGGGAAGTGGGAAGGAGAGACCCCATCATGCAGCTATTTGGAGAACGAGGATTTTGGAAAAGCTAGGGTAGAAGCCACACAGTAAGACTTGGATTTTTTTGCTTTGCTTAGGCCTAACTCCGCCTACAACCCCTCCTCACAAAGCCAACCAAGACAACCCTTTTAGGACTTCACCAAAGCCAAAGTCGTCATGCAAGACTGTTATGCCACCTTCCAAAAAACCCCGCTTCAGTGAGTCTTCCAGCTCTCAAGGACATAGCTTAGTTCGGAAGGGTCCAGAGCAGTCAGAGCTGTATGCACAGCTTAGCAAGACAACTGTGCTGTCTCTCGGTCATGAGGAAAGGAAGACAAAGCGGCCTGGTTTGCGGCTATTTGGTGACCATGACTACTGTCAATCTGTTAATTCAAAAACAGAAATACGCATCAACCTATCCCAGGAACTTCAGGATGCCAGACAAGTAGAATTAAAAGGCTGCATGCCTGGGCGGTGGTGTCATATTTGTTCTTCTTTTGAACAACACAACCAGTATGACAAGAGAGAGATTTCACAGGCGAGCAAGCAGTATTTGCAGTACAACAACCGGAAACAGCTCCAAGATCAGGAAATCCGGGCTGAACTCAATAAGCACTTTGGTCACCCTAGCCAAGCTGTTTTTGAGGAAGAGACCATTAAGACCAGTGACCTGAGGGACAACAGTAGTTATAGCGATGAACAATTCTCCAAGCTACCCATGTTTATCAATTCAGGACTAGCAATGGATGGTCTTTTTGATGATAGCGAAGACGAAAGTGACAAACTGTGCTGCTCGTGGGATGGGACGCAAGCCTTCTCTTTGTTTGACCTGTCGCCATCTTGCTCATCCCTTAACTCTCCATGCAGAGATTCAATGTCTCCACCTAAATCCTCACTTTCTCAAAGATTCCAAAGGATACGCTCTCGATCAAGGTCCTTTCCTCAGCGCAGGTCTTGTTCCCGTTCTCCATATTCCCGGTCGAGATCAAGGTCGCCGTGCAGTCGATCCTCATCAAGGTACTGTATGGGCAGAGGGATGCCGAACAATGACACTTGGAGAAAGTCACTGTGTCGAAACTATATCAGCAATTTCTCTGATATTAAGTCAACAAAAAGCTGTGTGTGGGGGGGGAGGTTTAATGCTCCCCTCATGGTGTGCAGTGGTCCTGATCCAAATCTACTCTAGAGTAAAAGAAAGTTAAGGCTCAGCTACATCCTGTGGAATTAACGTTAATATGTAGTTTGATCCTTCGGTGTGTGTTTTTTTTAATGATTAAACACATGTGGAAAATAAGTGTATCATAGGACAGTAGCTACGACAAGCCAAATGAAGTCTCCATAATTGAGGTGGGGCCCTACAGATGGCTGAATATCATGTGCATGGCTAGTACATCATCCTGGAGTCCATCTGGCTGGCCACTGTTAGAGACCGGATGCTGGACTAGATGGACCCTTGGTCTGATTCTGCAAGGCATTTCACATGTTGTTATTAGATGGCTAAGAGAATACACAGATTATCATTACAAACCTTTATAAGCAGCTAGGAAGAAATGATGGATCGGGGGCCATGGGAAGTGTATAGGTCCTATAACATAGGAGCATAATGTGAATGACTCATCCTTTATAACCAAGTGGAATGTTCTTTTTTATTTCTCCTAACAGATCTTCTTACTATTATGAGTCCAGTCATTGTAGACCCAGAGCATATAGAAGTTCTCCCTTGTCTTCAAGATCACGATCCAGATCGCCATATAGTCATAGACCCAGGTAGCATAGTATACTGTATTTATATGTATCTCACATTTTTTACATATTATTTGGGTGGGGTAGGGGCGGGGGTTGCATATGCCAAAAAACAAACACCTAACTCTTATAATTCATTTGTACCTCTGGGAAATTCAGGTGCTTGCTTTTTAATGATTAAGTTGTGTCTCCTAGATATGACAGCTATGAGGAATATCAACATGAAAGGCTGAAGAGGGAAGAATACCGCAAAGAATATGAAAAACGGGAATCTGAAAGGGCCAAACAAAGAGAGAGGCAGAGGCAGAAAGCAATTGTAAGCGCTATGCAGATACCTTTCCTTTTGGGAGAGATTTGTTTTTCTTTTGTAGGGAATATATATATGTGTGTGTGTAGTTGTTGTTGTTTACAGATATATATATATATATATATAGATATATATATATATATGATGCTAAAAACAACAAAAAGGCTTTCTTCAGCTACGTGCGTAGTAAAAGGCAGAGGAAAGATATGGTTGTTCAGTATTAAATAAGGATGGCAAAACAATAACAGATGACAAAGAAAAGGCAGAGGTGCTCAATTCCTACTTTGGCTCAGTCTTCTCCCAAAAGAGGGTGTATGACCCCCCTGGGAAAGGCAAAGTGCAGTCTGAAGGAGCAGGATTGCAGCTTGAGATCGATAGGCATATGGTCAAGGAACACCTAATTACTTTGAATGAGTTCAAATCTCCAGGGCCAGATGAACTGCATCCTAGAGTAATAAAGGAACTGGCAGAAGAACTCTCAGAACCGCTGTCTATTCTCTTTGAGAAATCATGGAGGACGGGGGAAGTGCCAGATGACTGGAGGAGGGCTAATGTTGTCCCTATCTTCAAAAAGGGTAAAAAGGAGGAACCTGGGAACTACAGACCAGTCAGTCTGACATCAATCCCTGGGAAAATTCTGGAGCAGATGATAAAGCAATCCATCTGGAAGCACCTTGAAAACAATGCCGTGATTACTTGAAGCCAACATGGATTTGTCAAAAACGAGTCCTGCCAGACAAATCTGATCTCATTTTTTGATCAAGTAATCTCCCTTGTAGACCGTGGGAATGCTGTAGACATCATGTACCTCGACTTCAGCAAAGCTTTCGACACAGTGCCCCATGATATCCTGATGAGCAAACTAGCTCAAAGTGGGCTCGATGAAACAACGATCCGGTGGATCCACAGTTGGCTACAGAATTGGACTCAAAAGAGTGCTTATCAATGGGACCTTCTCAAACTGGGGAGAGGTAATGAGTGGGGTACCGCAGGGCTCAGTCCTGGGCCCAGTGCTCTTCAATATTTGTATTAATGACTTGGAGGAGGAGGCGCAGGGAATGCTGATCAAATTTGCAGATGACACAAAATTGGGCGGTATAGCTAATACTTTGGAAGACAGGAACAAAATTCAAAGTGATCTGGATAGACTGGAGTGCTGGGCAGAAAACAACAGAATGACATTTAATAGGGATAAATGCCAAGTTCTGCACCTTGGAAAAAGAAACCAAATGCACAGTTACAAGATGGGGGATACGTGGCTCAACAACACTACAAGCGAGAAAGATCTTGGCATTGTTGTCGATCACAAGCTGAATATGAGCCAACAATGGGATGTGGCTGCAAAAAAGGCAAATGCTCTTTTGGGCTGCATTCATAGAAGCATAGCTTCCAAATCCCGGGAAGTACTAGTTCCCCTCTACTCAGCACTGGTTAGGCCTCATCTGGAGTACTGTGTCCAGTTCTGGGCACCACACTTTAAGAAGGATGCAGACAAACTGGAGAGGGTTCAGAGGAGGGCAACAAAGATGTTCAGAGGACTGGAAACAAAGCCCTATGAAGAGAGACTGAAAGAACTGGGCATGTTTAGCCTTGAGAAGAGAAGACTGAGGGGAGATATGATAGCACTCTTCAAGTACTTGAAAGGTTGTCACAGAGAGGAAGGCCAGGATCTCTTCTTGATCATCCCAGAGTGCAGGACACGGAATAATGGGCTCAAGTTACAGGCAGCCAGATTCTGGCTGAACATCAGGAAAAACGTCCTGACTGTTAGAGCAATACGACAATGGTACCAATGACCTAGGGAGGTGGTGGGCTCTCCCACACTGGAGGCGTTCAAGACGAGGCTGGACAGCCATCTGTCAGGGATGCTCTGACTTGGATTCCTGCATTGAGCAGGGGGTTGGACTCGATGGGCTTGTAGGCCCCTTCCAACCCTACTATTCTATGATTCTCTGTCTGTCTGTCTGTCTGTCTCTCTCTCTCTCTCTCTCTCTCTCTCTATCTATATATATATATATACACACACACACACAAACACACACACTCCTTTTCTATGACTTTTTCCCTTTGAATGGAACAAAAAAATGCACAGGCTAATCTCTTCACAGGCATTTCTCAGTAATTCTGATCTTTTATACTCCAGTGTGCTTTCATTTCAATGCTCACTTTGCCTTTAAAATGTAATATTTTAAAGCTACTGTAAATCATCACTTTTTACATTCAGTAGCCACTAGAAGATGTATTAGAAAAGGGGTTTGTCATGGATAGCAAGCAGAAAAGTAGCTTAAATTTAGATAGCATATGGATGTATAGAAATATAAAAATCTACCATAGAAGAAGCATATTCTGTGGTGTGGACAAAAAGTAGTTTATCCTAAGCAACTGATATATCTGTGTTCATCTCGGGACATATTTATATTACAAAGTTATGTCAGTTCTCATGTCATGGCATCACCTGAAGAATCCTGGAAATGGTAGTTTTATAATGGTGATAAAAATCCTCTGCTAGAGACTGTTAGAGAGAAATCCCACTGCCTCTAGGCAGTGTCTGGGCGCCATAGGACATGGTGGATCTCCTCCTCCAAGGCTGGAGACAGAGCTCTGACTTTGGAGGAGGAGATGAGACTGTGGATCTCCCCACCCCACCCTCCAAGCGCCTCCCAGCTGCTGCAGAAAGCTCAGCGATGGCCCTCTCTCTCCTGAGGCTGGGACCCCAACTTCGGGAAGGGGGGAAAGGGGAGTGTTGGGGGCAGGCCAGTGGGTGGGGAGAGGAGAGGCTGTGGATCCACTGGATCTGACGGCCTCTCAGCCCTTGTCCCCATCCCTGGCAGAGAGAGCACGTTAATCAGGCTAACACAAACTGTTTCAAAGGAAGAGGCAGAAGCAAAAGACGAAGAAAAAGCCTCCGTCGCTCCATTTGCCTTGTTGGCAAAATTTCAGCAGGGCATAGGGCAGATGGAGGCCCACAGGATCTCTCTGTGAGCCCCCTTCCCCTGCTTACAGAACAACAGTAACCCCAGAAGAGGAATAACTCAAATCAATTTCAGTCTGTAGGGATAATATGACCTCAGCAGTCCAAGTCAGTGGAGAGGTTTACTGTTAGCACAGGTGTACCACCTGAAGCTCTAGTTTGCTTGCTTGTTTGTTTTGGCCTTTGTTATTGCTTCAGGTTGCTTGCTGGCTGAGTGGGGCCACGGCAATACCATTTTCAGATCTTTCTCCACGCCCTTGTACCAGCTCCTGTCTTGCATTCCCACCCACTGAGTTGCTGTCATGCCTGCACTTTCCTCCCCTGCCTCTTCAAGCAATAGTGCAATAGGCTTGATTTTCCAGATTTGAGCAAGGCCTGGGACTGTTGCTTTCCATTTTGGAGTTATAATATATTAAACTGGAGATACATTGTTTGGCAGTGCCATTTCTGTAGAGAAACAACAGTTGTCAGAGTAATGCTAAATGAATTTGTTAATGGAGCAGGAGTAGAGGCTGCATGAGCAAGACAAACAGCATCTGCTACCAGTCCCCCCACCCCCCACTCCGGCCTGTGTGATACAAGGGCTTAGACCCAGCACCTGCAAAGCAATTAGTGTGATGCAGTCTTAAAGCCATAGCATGTCTTAGGCTTGGGGCTGCAGTCACATTTCCAAAAATTACTTGGGAGCTTAAACAATGAGGACTTCACTGAGCAAACCACAGCACTCACATATGCAGCAGCACATAGACTGTAGTAGCAGTACGCAGAGGTCTTGAAACCTTTCACATTTCCCTCTCCAAAACATGTGTGTAAAGCCACTTCAGCTGTAATTCCATGTATAACCTAAATACTAAGGTCTTTAAATAAAGCATGTCTGTCTTCTTTTTCCTATACAAATTTTGCTAATATAAAATTTCATTATGGAAGAATTAATTTGCCTTATAGCATAACTATCAAGTTCCTTTATAGCACAACCGACTACCTGCCACTTCAGCTATTGGTTGACCAAAACAGCATAAGGCATGCACAATTTGGCGGGAACCAACAGACATTCTTTGCTGTCTGTAATGATTCAGCAGTAGTGTCCACTACCTGACCAAACAGAAGTGGGTAGACTCTTAAGTACAAGGACAAAAACCAGAATTTTAGTTAGATCTCTGTATTCTTGGATTCACCTGCTCAAAACATACGTGTGTGTGTGTGTGTGTGTGTGTGTGAAGAAAACACAGTTGATATTAGCAATCACTACTTGGCTGTAGCCTATTAGATGGTGTTAAAAAGAAAGCAATACATGGAGCCCTGGGTAATCTATGTGTCAGATAATGTTGGCATTAAATAAAAATAATCAAAACCAGAGCAGATTTTTATAAACTAGCCTCGAGTATGTTTCCCCCCTCTTCTCATCACAGGTTTGGATGTAACCCATTCTCCGTGTGTACCTATTCTGTCTGCCCTTCTCCTCAGATGTAGAAATGGGAATGATGGAATATTGATTAACATTTTATTTATTTATTTATTTATTTATTACATGTATATATTACCTTATCTGCTAAAAAGGCATCAAGGCTTTTCAAGCACTGTGTGTACCAAATTCTTACAGATGTTCTCCATGAAGAGTGCCAAAGCTTGTCCAAGCGCTTCCTCCCTTAAGATCAATAATCGCCCTGGAAATTGTCAAGTGCAGCTGTAACACTGTGGGATGGTTCTTATATCATGTCACAGGAAAGAACAGCAGTGTACAGGGGAGCAAAAGGATGCAGTTACTTCCCAAATGGGTGTGCCCCTCTTCTGCTGCCACCCTGATCAAAATGCCCCCACCCAGCAGCTACTTTTTATTTTATTATTATAAATGAGAGTTCAGTTTGGCCCTTAAAGGTGTTAGCCGGCGAGCGTGAAGAATCCCTTAGAAGCACGCATGGTCCACCAGACATTAGCAAATGTATTGGAGCAAGAAGACCTTCAAATACTGAGGTTTCAAATCTCTTCAGGATTTTTTTAAGGAAATTCCTCTTTGACACAGTGTGGTCTGCTGGATACAAAGGCAAAAATGTGACCTTCCTGTGTATCTGCCTTGGTGTATACATTTTCCTGAACAAGTGCAAAAGGAAGCATGTGGTTGATACATATGATGCAGCAATTCTGCTGAATGTAAGCTAGTCTGGGTCTGATCAGTGGCTGAAGACTACCTTGGAACCCCACCTCAGAACTCGGGCAGAGTTCACAGCCACAAGATGTGCTGATGGCTTAGATGCCCTTAAGAGGGGATGATACATATTCATGGAGGAGAAGTCCATTAGCCATGACTGCTAAATGGAACCTCCATGTTCAAAGGCAGTGTGCTTCTGAATACCCATTGCTGGGGGGCAAGCAGCAGGGTGCTACTGTTTCTTCATGTCCTACTTGTGGGATGCCTAGAAGCATGTAGCCAGCTACTGATGCTCAAAGGATTCTGGAATGGATGGGCTGTCTGTCTTATCCAGCAGGGCTCTTCTTCCTTCTTATGAGGAAAGATGGAATATAAAATCATAAACACATGAAAATAGATTAAAAAAAATGTGGAATTGCTTATGTGCATTACCTATTTTAGAACACCTAATTTTAAAACTATCTCACCATCTAGAGATAGTTTTGTTTTTAGCCTTGTATTGCTTCATAGAATCATAGAACAGTAGGGTTGGAAGGGGCCTATAAGACCACTGAGTCCAACCCCTGCTCAATGCAGGAGTCCAAGTCAGAGCATCCCTGACAGATGGCTGTCCAGCTTCATCTTGAATGCCTCCGGTGTGGGAGAGCCCACCACCACCCTAGGGAATTGGTTCCATTGTCATATTGCGCTAACAGCCAGGAAATTTTTCCTGATGTTCAGCCGGAATTGGCTTCCTGTAACTTGAGCCCATTATTCCGTGTCCTGCACTCTGGGATGATCGAGAAGAGATCCTGGCCTTCCTCTCTGTGACAACCTTTCAAGTACTTGAAGAGCGCTATCCTATCTCCCCTCAGTCTTCTCTTCTCAAGGCTAAACATGCCCAGTTCTTTCAGTCTCTCCTCTTAGGGCTTTTTTTCCAGTCCCCTGATCATCCTCATTGTACTCCTCTGAACTCCCTCCAGTTTGTCTGCATCCTTCTTAAAGTGTGGTGCCCAGAACTGGACACAGTACTCCAGGTGAGGCCTAACCAGTGCTGAGTAGAGGGGAACTAGTACTTCACATGATTTGGAAGGTATACTTCCATTAATGCAGCCTAAAATAGCATTTGCCTTTTTTGCAGCCACATCCCATTGTTGGCTCATATTCAGCTTGTGATCTACAACAATTCCAAGATCCTTCTCACTTGTAGTATTGTTGAGCCAAGTATCCCCCATCTTGTATTTGGTTTCCTTTTCCTAGGTGCAGAACTTGGTGTTTATCCCTGTTAAATTTCAATCTGTTGTTTTCTGCCCAGCGCTCCAGCCTATCAAGATCACTTTGAATTCTGTTTCTGTCTTCCAGGGTATTAGCTATCCCGCCCAATTTTGTGTTACCTGCAAATCTGATAAGCATTCTCTGCACCTCCTCATCCAAGTCATTGATAAAAATGTTGAAGAGCACTGGGCTTTAATTCACCCTGATCAATTGTCCCCATATAAGGGAAACTACAAAGAAATCCAGTGTAATCCTACTGGAATTATCAAAAAGCCTATGCCAGAGTCAAAGCACACAATATGCCTTCCAGTACTTAGGCACAATGGCATGCCATTTAAGCGAATAGTTAGTAGAATCTCTTGTCGTACTTGCATATTGGAGGACATATGGTACATTTCCGTTTTAAATTTGAATTTCTGTGATTTGGTTGTTTTTACTTATTCCCTTAATTGTACTTTACCAAGCTCTTTTTTTTTTAATGGTTCAGTTTTAGCAGGCGGGTCTTTCCTTCCCTAAAAAAAAGAGAGAGAGAGAGAGAAGAAGGAGAAATAAAAGCCAAAAATAATCACACTCATGACAAATCTCATGGAAGCATATGCAGTATTTATTCCCATCACATAGCTATATTACGTTTTCAATGTTGGTGCGTGAAACGTTATGGGTTCCCCCCCTCCATTCTAGATATATTATCTGAAATGAAGTGTATTAGAAAGTCTGCTGTTATGTTATGCTCCATCTGGTCAGTCATTTAGGTTCAATAGCTAGTGTCAACTGAATTGTTTCTTATCAAGTGGTTCAGTGCAGTTAAGTTTTTTGTTTTGGTAAGACATTCGGGGTGGTGGTGGTAGATATTACTCTGTGTGTGTGTGCAAATCTTTACTGTTTCCAGATTTATGAATGGAATCCTCCCTGATTCCAAGGCGGGGCCATTAGGAACAAAGACAACCTAAAATAAAGCCAAGAAGTAGGAAAAGGGAAAAGGAGAGGGAGACTATGCTTACATGTTCCTGACAAGATATACTCTATTTGGGTAGCTTTTCCAAGGCTAAAGACGTTTCCAACAAGAGGGTCTCACAATTGTCCTCATCGTAGGGGCTGCACTATGGCCAGTGTAGTGGTTCGCAAACTGATAACTGATATTTGTAGGGAAATAACATTTTTGTTCGAGCAATCTGTCTATTTCAACCCCTGACATTGGAAGTTAAACCCCTTTGTCCCTTGAGTTCTGTTGTCTTTAACACTGCCATGTTGCTCCCAATCACAATACTCTTACCTAATCATTCTGGGAACAAAAACTTCATGGGAGCATCATTTATTTAAGATCATTTATCCGTGAATCTATTGTTTTGATTGTGGATTAGATGAAATAACCCAAGAACAGTAGTTGAGAAACATTTGGAAACCTTTTCAGTAATGTGATTAAATTCCAGCATGTATTGGAAACATGTTTTAATGTTATTTATTTAAAATTATCCTGCTTTATCTGGCAAGCACCTCAAAGTTGCTAACCCAGCCTTCCGCAACATGGCCTTCCGCAACCCCTATCCCTAGTAGGAAAAAGATGCCCCACCAAGTTCTGAGAGTGTCAGCCGCTGCCTGTCCCAAGGTAAGTTCCTTGGTGAAAGGCAAAGCTGCACCAATTTGCATGTTTAGAGTGAACACAGCGCTGCTTGTATCAGACTGCAAGTTGGGGTGTGCTCACTCAAATCCTGCTTGTAAGCATTCCAGGAGCAGTGTTCATGTATGCAAGCGTCTCCCCTTGAATGCTCACATCATCCCTAGGAGCAAAGATTAGAAAAGCCATCTGCTACAGATGCTGGAGAGCAGATACATTAGACAATAATGGTGCACTAATTTATACTCAACCCAAACTTAGTCAATTTATAATTCAGCCCATTTTTAGGGATATACGAATCTGCTATAATTTCTGCAGTCCAGTTCTTTACTAGACAAAAGAATTGGGCTGCAGAATAAATAAATCCTTTTTGTATGTATGCATGTTATAGAATCATAGACTAGTAGGGTTGGAAGGGGCCTATAAGACCATCGAGTCCAACCCCATGCTCAGTGCAGGAATCTAAGTATTTTAAAATGAAATGCTGTGTTTCTGTCAATTCTGATTTCAAGGTGGCTCATAGCATAGATTAGAAAGGTCAGTTAAAAATACAAAATTACCAAAGGTCAACGACCCAATCCCAACAAAAAAGAATAAAAATAACAGCTGATATCCCAGTTTGGAAAAAAAAAAGTGATCGGTAATCAGCCAGAGATTAGAATAATAAAATAAGCAGTTTATTGCAGAAATGTAAAAGGTAAATACTAGGGGTGTGCACCAACACAAGATTTGGCTTGGACCCTGATTTGATTATTTGGAAAAAAAGCCCAGTTCAGCTTGGACCAATTTGGAGGCTGCTCACTTCAAATCGGGTCTGAATCCAGTTCGGAAGTCCAAATCATCATGCCTCCCACTGACTATCATTGGAAGTTAACAAACATCTATAACTTTTGTTCTTTTTATCAGAACTGGACCTATGCTTGCCAAAGTTGAGGCAAATAGTTGCAGGGTGGTTTGTGCTACATGCTTTTAGATTTAGATTTATGTTTTTTGGTAAGGGAACTGCCAATTAATTTCTGCATGAAATTTGCAGGGATAATGGCCTCTTCTGAGGGGATCAAGCCTGCCATGTTTCAGATAAATCAATGCAGGGAGCTTTGTGCAGAAGCAGCTTTTACAGTTTGGGGGTTTCTAGAAAAGGATTTGCTTGCCCTTCTGTGCTTTTGGGGGGCAATTGTTATGAAAATGACATGCAGCATAGAGGTTACCCTAGTTAAGAAACCTGCAAAACTTCAGAATGAGAGGTGCAGTACTTTTTGTGGAAGGGGAAACTGGCGGGGGGTTAAATTATTCACTTCCCTTTACTCCCTTCATGGTTCCCTCCCCCTTTTTTGGTAATCTGTATGAAAATGACATATGTCATAGAGGTGTCCCTACCCTAGGCAAGATATCTGCAAACTTTCAGAAGGATAGGTACAGGAACTAGGGAGTTATGCTCATAAATGGAGCACAGAGAGAGCAAAAAGAGAGTGGTCCCAGTGGGGAGGAGACCATCAAAGCCACTTTAGACAGCTTCCTATTGGGTCTCCAGACCCCTTCCCTCCCCCTCCCCAAAGCCACGGCTAGATGAATGAAAACATGCATCTAGCCACAAATGCAGGTGGCTAGAGTATGGAGGAGAGGATCCCCTCCATGTCTGCTCGATCTGCATTGGATAGGCGTCAGCCTCTGAGTTTGGAGGCTGGTGTCTATCTCGATAGGATTGCATCCTATTCCTAAGACTTTTTTGTGTGTTTTGCTCAATTGGCACCAAAGTCACAGAAAGTGGACTAGGACAGGGGTGGATGATGGATGTGGAGCATATAGTGTCAGAGGAAGAAGGACTTGAACATCCAGCATTCCCCAAGCAAGCATCCAGTGCTCCACCCTCCCAGGTCCCATAAACTCCACCAAACCTCTTTTAGTAGCCCTGCTCCTGGGAGAGAAAACTAGCAAAGTGCACTGAACACTGGGTCAGTCCTGAGATATATGGCATGGAACTTCAAAACAAAACAAAAATTTGGGTTCCCTTTGAACCTTACAAATCAGTACAACGGTGGCAACCAAACTGTCTTCTAATGAGGATGTGCTAATCAGGAAAATGTGACCTCGCTGAGGTTCCACCTTTAGGCTCATTCTGACTCATGTCCTTATCAGATTGCAAGCTTGGCGGGGGTGGGGGGAGCCGCACAAAAATTTGTGTGTACTTTAGTGCACATTTTTCGTCAGTTGTGCATATTTTTGAAATGTCCATATTTTTCTCCCATTGAATAAAGCATGTTAGTGTGCATTTTTCAAATGTATGCATTTTTCATGCACATTTTTCAAATCTATACATTTTTCGAATATATCTTTTGTTGCGCGAATCGTGTTGTAAACTTAGAAATGTACAGACTTCAGATTGTGCTTGGGTTCTGGAAGTTGTAAGTTGGGTACATTCTGGTCAAAACTGAACTAAACAAATTTCACACTCATCCCTACTTCTGACTGTATTGAACTTGAAGGAGAAACACAAACTAACTGCATAGGCTCTTTGCTGACTGCAATCCTTGGTTTTGAGGAGGGTTTTCCCCATTATAAAAAGGCAGGTGATGGGATCTAGATCACTAGGGGAGGGGGTGTCTGAGTTTTCCCACCGTGAGTATTGAATGCAAACATGAAGAGTGCAAAAAAGGGGGCATGTGCATATTTTGGATGTAGCTCCCTAATTTTGATGGATGCTAATGTCTGCTGATGGACAACTAAGAACCTGTGTTTACCAGTGGATTTCTTAGTGCATGATGCTTTCCTCATCAGGATTCTTGGCAAGCCGATCCAAAGGCGTGTCTGGATTATTTGAATGCACTAGTAACCTGGCAGCATGAAAGACATTTTCTGGTAGTCTCACACCCCTGGCATAGGGTGAGAGTCACTCCTGTGATCTGTATTAATGGAGGATAGCCATGGGACACCTGCTGCTTAGGCCCTGGGTACCCTGGGTACAGAAGAAGTCCCATCTTCTGTCTGCTTTCCCAGACAAAATGGAGACTTTGGAGCCATGTTAGTGAACTTCTCAAATTGGCAGTGAGGCGGAGCCGCTTGGTAACAAGTCAACCAACAAGCCAACCAACAAGTCAAGCAGAACCATCCTGAAAGCACTTCTAAAGAGCCATGTTTAGCCATACACTGAAAGGTGGTCAAGGATGGAGCCAGACAGGTTGTCTTAGGGACAGGCTTCCATAGCCATGGAATACCTACTGCCTGAGTCTGATATTGGGTGCTGTAAAGAGTAATGAAATATACTGTCTAGTCAAGGTCTTTTGTTTCCATTTGGTATTATCTGGACTTCTGCACACTACTTTTTGTCCAATAGCAGAGAAG
The DNA here is from genome assembly GCF_057233095.1 of Heloderma suspectum. Classification (NCBI taxonomy): domain Eukaryota; kingdom Metazoa; phylum Chordata; class Lepidosauria; order Squamata; family Helodermatidae; genus Heloderma; species Heloderma suspectum. The sequence continues at coordinate 112,977,439 of NC_139462.1, forward strand.
TGACAATGCTTTTCACAAATGTGATAATTTGAAACTAAAATTACATTATATTGTGCTCATATAAAACAGTCGAATATACCAGAATAGATGTTCTCATAGAACTGTATTGCTATGTTTGAGATGAAGCTGGATCTACTCTCTCAAATTAAACTGTTTTTGCTGCAATTCTTGGAATATAAATCACTTCAGTTTTGTGCATCAATGTGCAAATAATCATCCTTTCATGCTTATTCATGTGGAAATTCTGTGCTTTTCCTCACCAACAGGAAGAACGGCGTGTAATTTATGTTGGTAAAATTGTGCCTGACACAACCCGTACAGAACTGAGGGACCGGTTTGAAGTTTTTGGTGAAATTGAGGAGTGCACAGTAAATCTACAGGATGATGGGTAAAACTGGCCTTTAAGTTTTTTCCTTGTTAAGAGATTTCCACATATGAAAAAGAAAAGAAAAAAAGATGGCAGTAAGATCATGGCATTGAGAATTCCCCTGAAAGTGTTGTGACAAACTAAGGTTTTAAAAAGCCTTTTGCCCTCCTTTACCCTTATTTATTAATCGAGCTATAGTTGAGATTGTCTGTCCCAAAAACAAGTAGTTAGCTGGCTGACAGGACAATTGTGCTGGTAAGTGGATGTGGTGGGTTGGGCATTTATAGTATGTGAGCCCCAGAGGCGTTCTTGCTTTTTAAGAAATGGTAACGTTGATGGGCGTTTTAACTGTTGCGCACAACAATTGTAATAGCACTTTTTCATTGTTGTTCACAACTTGTGTTTTCTTTTCAATTACAGAGATAGCTATGGTTTCATCACTTACCGCTACACTTGTGATGCTTTTGCTGCTCTAGAAAATGGATACACTCTGCGCAGATCCAACGAGCCTGACTTTGAGCTGTATTTTTGTGGACAAAAGCAATTTTGCAAGTCTAACTATGCAGACCTAGGTATGATATTTACAGCTTGCTAAATACAGTATACCTGTGAGTTTTTTTTAATTTTTAAGGTAGACTAAAAAAAAGGCTGAGAAAAGCTTATTTGAAAAGTAGCGGTCATTGCCTGGAACATACTTTGTAAATTGGATTCAGGTATTTCTGATGACATGGAAGGTCTCCAATTTTGAGATGAGTGGAATGTGGCGGAAGTGGAAGTGGGCCCAGTTCTGCTTGCGGTGGAATGTTGTGACAGCGCTTCATGACTAGCACAATCTTTTTCCATTCAGCCTGTGTTTCTTGAGCCAATGCAGAACTGCTGAATGTGGCTTCAGCAGTGGGGCAGTAAATGGAGTTTAGATTGCAGGTAGGACTAGTGACTATGCACACACAATAAACCCAGTGTGAGTTGACATGCCATACACTCTGCCCATATTCTCACCACCTCCAAATGATTATGAGACCTAAATTTGGATGTTCCCACTGCAGTGCCTTTGCATAAGGCAGATAAGACTTTCCTAATAATGGCTTCCCAATGTGTTTATCTTAAGGCTCTTAGTATGTTAATGGGTCCTATGAAATGTAAGTTTCAATATTAAGGTTAGATCACTTGAGGTGAAACTTGGGAGGACAGGAAATATTTTTGTCTTACCAAAGGGAGGATAGAGTGGAGCCTCTTGTATGATGTATCCCTTCTTAATAATCTAATTGTGGTGGGTTTTTTTTTTTTTGTAAATTAATGAAAACGGTAATTATGATTTCTGCATAAAGGCATACCTCCATGTGTCTGACATTTATTATGCCCTGCCCTCTGTTTCGTGTGATGCAGGAAACTATATTTTCCTTAACCAATTGATGTCTTCTCAGAGTCTAAATGATAAAGACGATATGCATTGTTCAAAGTGAATATGCTATAATTCACTTCACTGGCTAAATAGATAGTGTAAAGCTGAGGAAAGGCAGCTGACTGCTGGAGAGATAGAGGCCCAGTGATGAAAATATAAAAGGTGGCAAATCATTTGTTCAAACACTGGCTGATAAAACCAGAAAAGATGGATTGAAGCCTTGACTTGATTTGACTTATCTTCCACATTGATGAAGTCAGGGGTGTTTCTAGTATCTCAAAACATCTAGGGTATAAAATAAACTGTCTGAAAGAGACCTTCTTGAACATTATTCATCACTGAGAGTGGGCTCTTGAAAAGCTTTCCATGTCGATCATGTCTCCTCAAGCCTTTTCTTCGGCAGAACTTCACAAATGTCTTTCTGGGCTTTTCTGTTAGAGACTGCTGTGCCTTTACTTTAAGTTTAAGAGAAAATGTGTATTGATGTAAGGGTCAGGTTTTGAATACATTACTTGAGAGACTGGTTTTGGTGGGAAGACAGTAGTAAACTAAACACAGAAGAAGAATGAGGCCCTAATCAGAAATTTGTGGAGAGAAGGCATCGTAATTCAATGTAAAACAGAAAAATCCTAAACACAAATAGTTAATTTATTAATAACTAGTGAACATACCCGGCTTCACACGGGGTGGAATAACCATTAGTTTGATAAAAGCCTTCAAGCAAACTCACACAGCTGTCAAAGTGGACACATTGTGCCCACCCCATCTGAGTGAAGAGGGGTGGGATTGCACAGAAATTTGTATGTAGTGTTGGGAGGCATGGCTTCTCCCATGGGGCACTCCTATAGTTCCCTGAGGAGGAGTCTGTCCATTTCCTCAAGGGGGAGTTGCCCCACAGCAGGAGGGAGCAGACATATAACTGCCCTTTGGCCTACTGATCTCCCCTGGCATCAAACTGCAAAGCCATGTGCTGGTTAGGGATGTCTGCCCCTACTGGTTTAAGTTGTTACTGCAGGCTTCAACCACATGAACACATTAAAACTAATTAAAATTAATGCATTTAAACAATAAAATAACCCCTGGGTCCCCCCGCCCTTAGTATCCTTGCCAGGTTTCACAGTCTTGGTACTATGGTGCTGATGGACAGACAGATAGACATCCTCTTGTATTATTATAGATTAAAAATAAAATGCAGGGGAGGCATAATAGAGGTGTACAAAATTATGCATGGTGTGGAGAATGTGGATAGGGAGACATTTTTCTCCCTCTCTCACAATACTAGAACCCGAGATCATCCCATGAAGCTGATTGGTGGGAGATTCAAGACAGATAAAAAGAAAGACTTCTTCACACAGCACAGAATCAAACAATGGAATTCGCTACCACAGGAAGTAGTGATGGCCACAAATTTGGATGGCTTTAAAAGGGAATTAGATAAATTCCTAGAGGAGAAGGCTGTCAGTGGCTACTAGTCCTGATGGCTATGTGCTACCTCCAGTATCAAAGGCAGTATGCCTATGTACACCAATTGCTGGGGAACATGGGCGGGAGGGTACTGTTGCATTCGTGTCCTGCTTGTTTTTTCCTGGTCGACAGTTGGTTGGCCACTGTGTGAACAGACTGCTGGACTAGATTGTCCCTTGGTCTGATCCAGCATGGCTCCTCTTATGTCCTTAAACCATATAGTATATAAGTACCTTAGTGGGGGAGGGAACGTCGTTAGTGGGACTATGTTGAAGCAATCAGAATCTTATGCTGCTATATAATGAGCCCACACATCTTGTTCAAAAGAGCTTGTAACCTGCCAGCTCTATAACTTCTTCTAAGAATAACTCCAACCAATAAGAAGTGACAAACATAATACATGTTGTTATATTCATTGTTACACTAAAACCAAATGTATTAAATGATGAGAGACTTGGAGTGAATATTTGTTTATCCATCCAGATAGCATTGTACTGTCCTGTGTCCACTGAAATATACCACTATCAATTACCGCCTCTGACACTCCCTGTAGTGTCCTGGAAATCTCCTTCCACCACGACTTCATTCCATTAGAAGACTGAAGTCCTATAAGAGGACTACATTCTGTGGCTCCTTCCCACGCTTCACCCCGTTCTGATTACTGCAGCAGTATTGGCATGGAAAGAAGCCATAGCATGGCTTGCTGAGATGGCCAGTTTTTTTTAGCTCAAGCTCATTTTGTCCTGTTTCAGCGCAAGCTTGTGCTGAAACAGAAATGTTTCATTTCAGAAATCCATACAGAAATGTGTACGCATTTTTTGTAACGTCCGTATTAACGTACAATGTTTGTGTGTGCCTCTTTAAACGTACACATTTTTAGATGCGGGTACCCATTAACTAAAGTATGTTTCTGGGTGTTTTGGAAATGTATGCATTTTTCTTTGCACAATTTTCAAATGTGTGCATGTTGTTGAACATTTAAAATTGTGACAACATGGTTGGGTCTACTCTTAAGTATGGCTAAACTGAGCGGCGGGGAGTTATGGAACGCATCTCAAGTTCAGAAATTTATGGATTTCTGACTGTAAATTGTATTTGAGCCCATATTCAGGTTCAGGAAGTGCAAATTGGGTAAATCCATTTTTTTTTAAAGAAATCCTCAAGGCAGTGAATTTCTCACACATCCCTACTCCCACTTGGCTTTAATATTCCAGTGTCGTACAAACCACACTGCACACACCGATGAAGGTAAAATTTGAAGGGGCCCACATCTCTGAAAATAACATTGGTTGGGTTATTGCTTGGGTTGCTACCTGTGAATGCATAGCATGGTGAATGCATCATGGGGGTTGGGTTACTCCTCAAATATAAAGAAGTTGTAGGCTGCCAATGAGTTATAGTTATCCAATGCATATTAGAATCTAGGTTTCATGGATCTCAGTGCAATTCCAAACCCAAAGTTATGTGTGAACTGGCCCATACTATCATGTTTTGGCTCTGGCTTATGCATTATTGATAAATAACACCAATGGGATCCAGATTTAGTAGATCCATTTGAAATCAGTGGGACTTAAATTAGTCATGACTAACTCAAGTCCCACTAATTTCAGTGGTTCTACCCTAGGTGTGACTAAATCTGGATCCAACCCAGTGTGTTTTAAGGGTTGATACTGCCTATTTTGTAATGAATTTAAAATATTTTAATGTTGGTATTGAGGGGCTGCGGTGGCTTAGTGGTTAAGCTGAACTGCAGACTGGAAGGTCGGCAGGACAGCAATTCGAGACCCGAGTGCTGCGTGACGGAGTGAGCTCCCATCTTCAGTTCCAGCTTCTGCCAACCTAGCAGTTCGAAAGCAAGAAATTGCAAGTAGATAAATAGGTACCGCTTCGGCGGGAAAGGTAACAGCATTCCGTGCACCTTGGTGTTCAGTCATGCCAGCCACATGACCATGGAAGCGTCTTCGGACAACGCTGGCTCTTCGGCTTAGAAATGGAGATGAGCACCACACACTAGAGTCAGACACGACTGGTTGGGGACACATTTACCTTTTTAATGTTGGTATGAGTGGAATGAATTGTTTGGGTTATTGTAATTGTAATGATGTATTATTGCAATTGATGTATTGATATGCATTCTTGTTTTTGTATTGTTGTTCTAGTGTTATGAGCCGTTTTGGGCCCATTGTATGGAAAAGCGGCATGCAGATTAAAGTGATAATGGTGGTGGTGGCAGCAGCGATGATGATGTTGATAGTGATGATGTTGAAGAGGCTCCATAAAAGTAATCAAAAATATTTTTTCTTCTAGATTCAAATTCAGACGATTTTGATCCTGCTTCTACTAAGAGCAAGTATGACTCCATGGATTTTGACAGTTTACTTAAAGAAGCACAGCGAAGCTTGCGGAGGTAATGTGCATCATGGCCAAGGATAACGGAGGGATGGTGAATACCTCATGGACGTCACGTCCTTCAATAATGGACAATGAAGAAGTCATGCTTACAAATTTCTCCTACTTTACACTCTCCGTACAAAAAAAATGGTTTACATGGACACAGCTGCTTGAGGAATGAAGAGGCAAAATGGGATTGTGTGAGCATTTGTGTACCCCTGGGTCTCAGCTTTGCTTTCCCAGGGTGGTGAGGTTGTGGGTTTTGATCTTCATAGAGAGTGCCAAGTGGGAACCACTTGAAATGGCAGCAGTTCCATAGAGATACATTTTACAAAATGATAACTAAAAAATGTGTACATACGACATTTTCAAAACGAAGCAAATTCAAACTTGAGCTGCTGACATCTGAGACACACTGCGTTTTGGTTCTTTTTTTGGTTTGTTTATTTCTTAAACAAGCTTCTTCTCACACCGTGTTGTTTTAATATGGCAACAGTCCTGAAGAGAACTACAGATCCTGCAAAACCCACTGTCTCTTATTGTGCTTTTCTCATGAAGGCGAGGAAAAAAATGTGGAAGGATTAAAACCTTCCATAGCATTTTAAAGTTTTGTCTTTTTAATTGTGACATCCATGTCAGTGTCCAAAACATTTATCTAACATAGAGAAATGTTAAGATCCTCATTAACAGTCAACGTGTTCGGTGTTTTTTTCTTTTGAGCCAACGTGGTGTTACACTACAAAGAAGCTGAGGGTAACTATTTGGGGTGGGGGTGGGGGTTGGATGTACAGTTAGATTATTTACTACATTCTCAAATGTAGTCAAGTATTTACAGATGTTAAATGGAGTATTTTTATTTTATGTACATACTGTCTGACAAGACAATGCTCTTTTTTGTTACAGCTATGCACTGTAAATGCAGCGTTCTTTTAAAAAAACTGCTGAAATTTTTCTTAATCAAGAATATTCAAATGTAATTATATGAAGCAAAACAATATTGTACACTGACATATTTAGAAAGCGGAACTTATGCTTATATATATTTGATTGTAAAAACAGAAAAGTGTGTGAGTGAGTGTGTGCGCGTGCGTGTTGAGTGCAAAAATATCGATGCTTTACGTACTTCATCCATCCCTTCTTTAATTAGCCTATCTAATCACATCGATCAGAATTCAGCCAAAGTTAAGAATGTTCAGGCCTCATTCATTAGCTAGACTGGCTTATTTGGTCCCGTCTTTTACCACTCGTTGAAAAGTCTGTATCAGTGGTTTTTCAACCAATGGTTTTTCACAGGTGGAAGGAAGGCCACCACTTGAAAAGAACTGGTCTAAATCTTCCACCAACATAGTTAAGGCAGGTAGGGTGGTTATGTACCAGGATATTGATGCTTATCACATTGCGGGGAGCGTAGAAATCTGGACTGGGATATATATACCTGTCCCATATATTCATATTATATATGATATTAAAGTCCTGTGACCTCCTGACGGATGTCTTAAATTGGACATAAAGTCTGACATTTCTAGTGTTGCTTGCTGAAAGTGTCATGGGATGCTGCAGGTTTCTGTGAAGAGTTTATAACTGATGTTTGCTTTAAGTTGGAGACACGGTTTGCTAAAGAGGATTTGTCCTGTGGCTTCCAGGATCACTAGCGTCCTGACTAGAGATGGTGAAATTGCTAGATGAGATCACCGGGGCATTTCCTGGAAAACTGCTTCTAGTTACTTATAGTGTTCATTAGGTTTGTTGCTTCCTCTAATGTCTGGATAACTGGTATATCTGCCCTAATTGTGTGGCCAGAGGATATAGATGTTGCAGGGACTAGCATGGGAGGAATCAGAGGTGGCAGTGGCTCTCTCATTCTGGATATATATAAATAAGGGGCTAACAATAATAAACTCGGTATTCAGCAGTAGACACAAGGCTGGTAACTTAGTTGCCATGTAACAACTGCAAAGCAGCACAGGACTTTGTGAAACATGGAGCAGAGAAGCAATGGGCAAGGGAGACGATTAAGCACTGAGGTTCTCTGCCATGTGTCTGTATAGTACTAGGTCCAACTAATTTCAATAGGAGAACTAAGCACATATTTAAATCTCTCAGTTGAACACAGTGGAGCTGAAGACTGCAATTCTGTGCACACTTACTTGGGAGTAAGCCCCATGTAACTCAGCAAGACTGACTTCAGAGGAAACATGCATAGGAATTGTGCTGTAAAAGTGCTTGGCTTTGGCTGGTTCATGCCCTCTGAAGTATCTTCGCCAACTAGGCATTAATCTCCTTTGTACTATTTTTTTCCACATGTTCATTTTTTTTTTTTTTTGCATCTCTTTCTTTAGCAGTTTTATATACATAAATTTTATTAAGGGCAGGGGGGAGAGATTTTTCTCATTTAAACGTTTTTCTAGGAGATATCATAATTTTATGTAAAGCTTCTTAAATGGGTAATCATTAAGGAGTGTTTTTATTTTATGTATTGATGAAATTTTGGAACTAGAAGTCAGAAACCTTTTTAGAAATGATACTTTGTTTTAATTGTTGTGACGTTACTTTGATAAAGAAAAATTGCTGTGGTACAGAGCACAGTTATGGTTTTACAATAATTCTGTGTGTCTGAACACTGTTCTTGAAGCCAGTAATCTTTTCATTGGCAGAGTTCAATGATTACCTATGATTTTTAAATGTACGCATCCTGTATAAACACTAATTCTTCATTCCTTTGTTTACTTAAAGATGCATATTTATTGGTTGTGATTAACCTATTTATTATAAATTATGAGGTGACTAAAATAATAAAAAGGCCAGTGGAAATTTTATACCTAGGATGCACACAGGTTGTCAGGTTGCTAAATGTATTTTCATTTGGGGGAAAAATTAGCTTGGGGTGTTCTTTTATCCAGAAGCAGTGACTCTTTCCTCCCTCTTTTTCTTATTATTTCACTATGCACTATTATGGCCTTAGAGGTGCTCACAGCACTGTGGGAGCCTTCAGATCGTATCAGAAATTGTAGAATCCATTTGCGAGTTTATGGGCTGGCACAGTGCACGCCGCTAAAACGGACTAACTTGTGCAGCCATCACATGACTGGTGTCTTGTCCATTAAAGCCATTCCTGTCAATTACCCTGTTGGATTTCAGTTCACGCACTCATTGCAAGGTTGTTCCCCCTTTTAATTTTCTCCTTTAGGGCATTCACTGCTTGTTTACAGAATCGCCAGAAATTCCCCGGAGCGCTTTCTAGCGTTAAAGAATGTATACAGAACCCCCTAGCCTGCCAAAACCAAATTGCTTTTTAGTGCCACAGTGGGCATGATGAGGTCCACTGCAGATACAGCACTGCACACAGAGGATCCCAACAGGGCTTAGGAGAGCCCTCTTCTCCACCTGCCCACACACAAGGCAGCGCAAGGGATTGTCCGGGTGAATGGAAGACCTGCTCTCTGAAAGAGGGTTCGATGGGGACATGCGAGACGCGCATAGACCCCCCGATCATCCAAATGGCTACCTACACCCTGGATATGGATGTAGGTAGTGATGAGGGGAAACAGGGCTCTTTTGAGACTTATTGGGGTACTTTGCACATGTGTGCCGCCCCCACCATAGACTGGATCATGCCTAGTGCAAGATGTGGTGGTGGTAGTGGGGGTAATGGGCAATAATTTGCCTATTTCAGCAATCCAGAGTGGAGGTAGTAGTAGTTGGAATACACTGCAGCATCAACGGTGGGTCTTTTTAACCAGATGTTTAGTACTCTCGGGTATGAAGAGGTGAAGGAACCCAAACTGAGCTCCTGCTCTCAGGCATATTCAAGTGGGAAAGGGCTAGTTGCAACACAGCACATGTATTTTTGTACTTGGGTATTCATTCCCAAGTTACCAAATATAGTATATCTTCTAATAACTGGCCCTTTATTGAAAGCCGTGAAAGTAGAAGCAGGGTTTCCCCCTTCCAACTATGCCTGCCTTCATGTGCACACACAGCCTGTGGGAACCACTTCCCCTTGGTGTGCTTGGACACCTGCAGTAAGCATGTGAACTGGAATCATGTAGATAGTAGAGTTGTGCACAAATGGCCTCTCAAAATTCTCCAGCCTCTTTGTGGGCAGAGAAACTGGGGGGGGCAATTTCAAAAAATTTCCCCTAGAGGAGGAGAAATTCTCCAAGTTTCTCACAGATGGGGCTCGCTACTGGCAGGGGTTGTAGCACAGGTTCTTTCTTTATTCCTAAGGGTTTTTGCTTTACTGCACTGCTTCAGTAGGTGGCAACAGCATTGACTGTGTTGAGGCTTCCACTTTTCTGAGGCAGAATTTTGAATTTCTTTTGGTTTTTGAGCTTACCTAATCACTGCGAGGTGGCTGCAGGTGCTGTGTATGTTATCTCTATTACACATCTTTCCATTGCTCTGCAGCCTCTCAGGCCACCTGCACTTCCTGAACTGAAAAAAGCCCCATGGGAGGAATTGCCTCATGATGGCTTTCATTGAAGTGTGGGAAGCCAAGGTGGCTACAGGCTGCCACAGAGATTATTGTACAATGACAGATGGGACACTCATGCACACTCCTCAGCAACCTCATAAGAAAGGCAAACCCTAAACCCAATCCATGAGAGTTTCTCTGAAATTTCTCCTCCTTTGAATGTCTTTTTGAAAGCAATTTCTTTTCTATCAAGTTGAATGAGAATGGTCGAAAAAAATGTGGGAGACATTTTCAGCACAGCACTAGTAGATAGGAGCCCATCGCTTGGGTCTTCCCCAGTCAACTGTCACCCAGGTACAACAGAACGTAAGAAGAGTGCTGCAGTACCAGATCACAGGGCCATCTAGCTCACCATTCCGGCACATAGGCAAACAGGACATCTGGGCAATAGTCCTCCCTAGTATGTCCACAATATTGGATAAGAGATCGGGTGAGCTTTCGCAAGGAGTGAGCTTGCAATGTGAACTCCCTTGCTCAAATAGGCTGGCCTCACTTTGAGTCTAGGCCAGGCCCTGGGTAGACTCAATTCAAAATCAGGCATACAACTCAGCTCTGCAGCTCCCCTAACCTCCTTGCCAGTTCTCCCATCCACAAGGAATAAACAAAACCTGGCTTTGTGCAAAGGGAAGCAGGCGCCAAAGGTAGAGCAGGCTCTTTGGCTGCAAATGATGCTCTGTGCATCGGGAATGTGTGGAGCAGAATTCGCCACTTATGAGAGGCATCCGCCAGATCTATTACACTGGCCCCCAAAGTAAGGATTCGGGCTCTGTCCACATAGGTGGGGGAGGCTGGAAGGTTTTGGGAAGTGAGGGGTTGGGCTTTGGGGGTCAAATAAAAATCTCGCATTTGACTTGAACACTCAAGGCCCAATTAATTTGGGGAGCAAGCCAGGCAGGGTTCAGCCAGCCTTATGCCCTACATTCAGAGCTACACACTGCCTCTGAACATGTTCCATCAAGATACCATGGCCAATAGCCATCGATAGGACCACAGTTGGGAAGGAGGTCTTTGTGGGAGGGGCTCGTCCTACATGGTTCCAGCAGCTCCCACACAGAAAGGGGCCTGAGTCGTTAATTCATTTTAAACATGGAAGATATAAGTGGAGTGCACTTATTGCTACTTGGCATTCATTACTTCTTTTGAAGATGCAACATACCTACCTATGTAATTCCCAGGCCCCCCCCCCAAAGTGTAGAAAAATTGATTTTTGTCCCATGATTAGTGCAGCTATGTCTGACAGCTGCCCTCATTTTAACACCAGCATATTGTGTTCCAGTAGATTCCACTGTGTCCTGTTCTATGCTCACTCTTTTATTTTCGTCTTTGTAGGTAGACAGCAATAAAAAGAGAACTTTTTCACAAGTTCTGTTTTGCATATTGTAGCACCCTTTCAATCTGTGCAATTCTTGCCATTCATTGCTTTGTAGGTTGAAGATACAGGTATTTTAACTTTTGATCGTGTGAATGCCAAACTAAACGTTTACAGCTGTTTCTTTCTGGATTTTGAGTGTCTTCTATTGTAAAGGGAAAAAAATTAAAGCAATAAATTATTTTTTAAGAAATCAATATTTAGTATATCATGTGTTCAAGGACAAGATGCATTGCTGATTTTTGCCTTTCAATTTTAGTGATTAAATTTTAAATACTTTCTATTTTGCTCTGGATTGCTGACTTGAAGAAAAATTTGTGTGGGGGTTTCTCGTTTTTTTCTTTGAAACAGCTGCTATATCACAGCCAGGTTTTGTTTTGTTTTGTTTTTCTCACCCGTTAGCCTGACAAATATTTTGTTCTTGAAAATGGTTCTTCCTTTGCAGATATCAAGCACATATGTAATTAACGTAATTTTACAGTCGTTGAGCAACCTATCACCACAATCCAAATAAGGAGATGAGATTGGAAAACAGCCTTTCTTCCATACATGAATTTCTTACTGAATTGGGAACTACAAGCACATGTCCAACACACATCTCAATGCAGATTCCATCTGTCCTCATTGCATTTATGCATAGTCACATCCACATTTCTGGCACAATTAGTCAGGCATAACTAAAAACAACTAGAGTTGGATTAGGACATACACCTTTGGGCAAACTCTGTGGGTAGCCCATCAGAATGAATTGCAAAGTGCTTCTATTCTTCAAAAAGACATTTCATATTAGTACATGTCCCACATTGCCAAATTGTAGCACAGATCTGTATCTCTTTTAGATGAAGATGTTTTACCTCTGCTTCCATGCTGTGGTAAGTACCATATCTGGTAAGAGAACTGGTACTTAAAAACAATAGCCTTTCCACACAATATAACAAAGTAATTCCTTGGAAACACAAAAAATGATCAGAATCCAAGCAGAAGAGCCCAACTCTGGGGAAGAAAAACAGCAACTGGTCCAAAGGGGCTCCAAACCACCAATGGCCTGCCAGCACAGATTGTAATGGAAGGCGTGGTTTGTGCTGTTAGTAAAAAGTTGGGTCCATTTGGAAAAAAATAAAAATAAAACCTTAATAGCCCTTTAGATGTGAGCTTCCAGCAGGCAATGATTATGTGTCCTTGGATGGCTGTAATGAGAACTTCAATCACTGTAGTGTAAGATCTGATCTATAAATGACCTAAAATAGCCATGTAATGTGATGGTTCTAAATTTGTACCTATGTGACAGACATTTTCAATAATGTGAAACTACTGATCTGAAGCAACTACTGCAAAATGCGTACAGTAGGGAGAAAGTGGTAAAAGCAATACTAAACAAAGGAGAGGGAGCTATTAGGCTAGCCCTACCTGGGCATTTGTTCCACCTCTACATGTACTGTTGTGTGTGGGGGGGTGTTTTTTAACTCATTGTATGACAATTTCCTATGATAATTTCCCCTTTTTAAAAAGAATGTGCAGTATCCATCAGCCTTGCTGAGCAAAATAAAGGGACTCAAATGTTTCCAACCACACTTGTTCTCTCCAGCCCCCCCCCCCCACACACACACACATACCTTCTGTGTCTCAAGCGACAAAAGTCTGTGCATCCGAGCTGGCCATGTACAGGATGATGTGGATTCTACATATGTGCAGAAAATATACACAGAATGTTTAGCACAAAAAATGGCAAAATCTCTGCTTTCATTTGAAAGTTTTCTAGATATTCTGGTATGAAAATGTGCAAGTGTAGCCTGTTGAAACAGAAGGTAGCTGGGCAGGAATATTGTATGTACCAGAATACAGTTCTGGTCACCACACCTAAAAAAAGATGTTGTACATCTTGAGCATGCTCCGGGAGAGAGCGCAGGACAGGAAGGCCTGGCGTGCTCTGGTCCATGGGGTCATGAAGAGTCGGACACGACTAAACGACTGAACAACAACAACAACCATTTGGAAAAAGTGCAGAAAGGGCAACTAAAATGATCAAGGGGCTGGAGCACCTCCCCTATGAGAGGTTACAACAGCTGGGGTTGTTTAGCTTGGAAAAAAGACGAGTAGGGGGAGACATGATAGAGGTCTACAAAATTATTCACAGTGTGGAGAATGTGGATAGGGAGACATTTTTCTCCCTCTCTCATAATACTAGAACCTGAGTTCATCCCATGAAGGTGATTGGTGGGAGATTCCGGACAGATAAAAGGAAGTACTTCTTCACATAGTGCCTAGTCAAACTATAGAAATTGCTACCACAGGACGTAGTGATGGCCATCAACTTGGAAGGCTTTAAAAGGGGGTTAGACAAATTCTTGGAGGATATCAATGGCTACTACTCTTGATGGTTATGTGCTACCTCCAATAGCAGAGGCCGTGGAACACTAGAGGGACAGTGCTGTTGCACTCATGTCTTGCTTTCAGGGTTGTCATCGACAGCTGGTTGGCCTCTGTGTGAACAGAATGCTCGACTGGATGGACCCTTGATCTGATCCAGCATGTTTTTTCTTATGTTCTTATGATGGGATTCAGTGTTCTGCATAGCTCCTTCCCACTGCCCCTGAGAATAAATTATGCAAATAATTTGATTATATTTGTATAATTGACAGGTAATCAACTTTTCTTGTAGAGAATTTGGGTTACCTTCACATCAGATATATTTTTAGCAGAGTGTACACAGCCATCTATGGTTCTTGGTTTTAATCACCATTTACATCTGAAAGTCCACTCTCTTATTTTCTGAACCAGAAAAACAAATGTAAGATGTTTTACCATACGAAAGCTAGTAAGTGAGAGAAGTGTGTGTGTGTGGCGGGGGAAGGATATTGTTCAACTTTTAAGTTATAAAATGACAGAGCAAGTATCTGGTCCAAGAAAATCTCTCATGGGATTTTGTTTACAACTTCTTTTGTCCAAGTTATTAGGAGCTGTAACCTGCCATTAAAGAATTTGGGACCTGGGAGGCCTATTAGCTTAATGTCTGTTCCAAATAAATTGGTGGAAAGTGTTCTTAAAGATAAAGTTATCAATAGAGATGTACGAAAGTGACTTACCTGTTCGCGGATTATGTTGATGGTTGGGGGGGGAGGCGTTCCGTCCCTCCCCCCAGAATCCTCGATGGGGGGGGAGACGATCCGTTCCTCCCACCCGGAATCCTCCGTGGCCGGCTGTGCTCCGCGGCAGCTCCGCGGAGCAGCCGGCCAGGCCCAGCCAGGCCAGAGCCGTCCGCAGCTAGATTTCTGGCCGCAGAGGGCTCGGGGGGGGGGGGAGAACCACGTACGCAAATGGCGGTGGCTACGGCTACGGTCGCCGCCATTTGTGTTCCTTATTTTTGCTGTCTTAATCTACGTAAATATTTACGTAGACTATGACGGCAAAAATAAAGGGGAACGCAAATAGCGTAGCGGGCGCTATTTGCGTCCCTTCTTGATTCACCGTTTTAGCCTACGTAAAGATTTACGTAGGCTAAAATGGTGAATCAAAAAGGGACCCAAATAGCGCCCGCTATGCTATTTGCGTTCCCCTTTATTTTCGCCGTCATAGTCTACCTAAATATTTACGTAGATTAAGACAGCAAAAATAAGGAACGCAAATGGCGGGGGCCATAGCTGCCGCCATTTGCGTACGCGGTTTTTTTTTTCCCTAACCCAGCCATGATAGGCTACATAAATCTTTACATAGCCTATCACGTCATTTGTTGTTGTTGTTTTTTAACCGAGTCATGATAGGCTATGTAAATCTTTACGTAGCCTATCACGTTTTTTTTTTTGTTTTTTTGTTTTACAAGACAAATGGCGGCGGTGGCAGCCGGTCAGAAGACCAGCCACCACAGCCACCGCTGCCCGGAAGATCCGCCCCAGGTAAGTCTCGTCCCAGGGGGGATCCGCGGGGGGGGCAGGGGGGGCAGGCCATTCTGCCACAGATTTTGGGGGGCCGAATGCACTGGCATTAGGCCTCACTGAGATCCGTGGCGGAATTCTCTGCCATCCCTAGTTATCAAGCACATAGAAGGATAAGTCTTGCTGAAGAAGAATCAAAATGGCTTCCGCAAAGGTACGTCCAATCTGACTAACCTTCTTGAGTTCTTTGAGAGTGTCAAGCATATGGATAGAGGTGATCCAGTTGACATTGTTTACTTGGACTTCTAAAAGGCTTTTAGTACTCATGGGAGAAGACGATGGCTCCTCTTGCATATCAGTAACTCATCAAAGAATAGAAAGCAGAGATCAGGAATAAATGGGTGGTTCTCATAATGGAGGATCTGTCCAAACTGGAAGAATAGGCATTAGAATGGAAGAAATGGTTCAATAGAAGCAAGTGTAAAGTCATGCACATAGGGGCAAAATGTCCTAACTAGGGATGGGGGAGAATTTCTCCCCGAAACTTCGGGGGTCCGAGCGCCAATGCATTCGGCCCCCCGAAATCGGCGGTGAAATTCTCCGCCACCCCCCCGCCACCCCGCGAGATGGGACTTACCTTTCACGAATGTCCCTCCCGGCGGCGGGTCCCAGTGGCGGTTCGTTGGGTCTTCATCAGGGGCGGGGACGGCAGCCGGTCTTTCGACTGGCTGCCGCCGCCGCCATTACAAGGAAAGTTAAAAAAAAAAAACAACCACCCCCGTGATAGGCTACGTAACGATTAACGTGGCCTATTACGGCTAGATTTGCAAAGTCAGCCGTGATAGGCTACGTTAATTGTCACGTAGCCTATCACGGGTGACTTTGGAAAAAAAAAAAAAGTGCGTACGCAAATGGCGGCCCCCATAGGGAGCCGCCATTTGCGTTCCTTATTTGGTCCCTGTAGTCTACGTAAAGATTTACGTAGACTACGGCGAAAATAAGGGCAACGCTATTATGCGTTGCCCTTATTTTCGCCGTAGTCTACGTAAATGTTTACGTAGCCTATGATGGCTGACTTAAAAACAACAATAACGCACGTACGCAAATGGTGGCGGCCACGGCTTTCCTTATTTTGGCACATCTTAGTCTACGTCAAGATTTACGTAGACTAAGATGGCGAAAATAAGGGGAACGCAAATAGCGTAGCGTCTACGCTATTTGCATTCCCCTTATTTTCGCCGGCTTAGTCTATGTAAATGTTTACGTAGACTAAGACGTGCCAAAATAAGGAACGCAAATGGTGGCGGCCATGGCCGCCGCCATTTGCGTACACACGTTGTGTTTTTTTTGTTTTTTAAAGTCAGCTGTGATAGGCTACGTAAACATTTACGTAGCGTATCACGGTTTTTTTTTTAAACCTAGCCGTGATAGGCTATGTAAATCTTTACGTAGCCTATCATGGCTTTTTTTTTTTTTTTAACTGGAAATGGCGGTGGCGGCAGCTGGTCGGAAGACCGGCCGCCGCAGCCACCACCGCCGAACCACCACCGGAGCTGCTGCCGGAGCCTCCGCCGCCAGGAAGATCCGCCCAAGGTAAGTCTCGTCCCGGGGGGGGCGGGGGGGCTGGCGGGCCGTTCCGCCACCGATTTTGGGGGGCCAAATACGCTGACATTTGGCCTCCCCGAGATCCGTGGCGGAATTTTCGTACATCCCTACTGAGGGGGCTGAGCTGATGGTGACTGATCAGGACAGGGATCTTGGGGTTGTGGTGGACAGCTTGATGAAAATGTTGACCTGGTGTACACTTGCTGTGAAAAAGGCAAATTCCATGCTGGGAATCATTAGGAAAGGAATCAAAAGCAAAACTGCTAATATCATAATGCATTTATGCAAATCTATGATGCAACCCCACTTAGAATACTGGCCTTATACTGGTCACTGCACATCAAAAAGGATATTGTAGAGCTGGAAAAGTTATAGGGAATGACAAATTTATCAGGGAGGTGACTCCTCTGAGGAAAGATGACAATGTTTGCGGCTTAGAAAAAGAGTGACTGGGGGGGGGGGCATGATGGAGGTGTACAAAATTATGCATGATGTGAAGAAAGTGGACAGGGAGTATAAAAAATGAGCCAACAGAGTTTTGATAAGACTAGAAAAATTCCCTCCCTATTCTTTCTTCAAGTCCATCGCGTTGTTGTATGTGGGCATTATATGCATTATAGTGAGCTTCAGGGTGGATAGTGATCTTGAAGCATGTGGCCTGGTTTGCTCCTGGGATATTCTGTTCCAGCCTGCCCTCTACTATTCTTTTGATATTAGTTTAATTTGTCTGTTCTGGTCCCTTGTAGTTAAAAATAAAATATCTGAGCTCAGAATATATTATGGAAATTAACTGGATTAGTATATGTTGCACGGTTAATTTTGAGACAATAGGCAGTATCCAATACTGTTGCTGCACTCCTGCAATTTCTGTTGCACAACAGGAAGTACCACTTCTGTCAAGTGATCCTGGAAACAAGAGAAAATGCTCATTTCTGGAATGGGCCAATTCAGCAGAGCTCCCTTCTGCAGCCTGCCCCATTCCAGAAGCAAGTGTTTTTCTGCTTTCTGATTGCTGCAGGATTCACTAGCTTCCCATTGTGCTAATGGTGGGTCCCACTAGGGCAGGGGCAGCATTGGATACTGCCCTATATGTTTTATCCTACTATAAAAAAAACAATCTTACTATTGCATGGACCAGGAGTACGCAACCTGCTCCTTCTGGATGTTTGGGACTACAGCTCCCATCATCCCTGATCATTGGCCACACTATTGTGTTTATGGGAGTTGTACTCCAAAACATCTGGAGGGCACCAAGTTGCCTTCTCCTGGTATAGATGTTCTTCTCATAGTCTAAGATGTCTTTGATGCTCAGATAGACAAACCCTAACCTAGCCTGATCATAATTAACTGGATTTTTTGCACTGTCTTGACCTGGTTAACAGAGCCCACTCACTGGGCTTGAACAAGTTCCAGCTTCAAAATCAAGCTTTCTTAGATCAAGTGAGCACCAGCGTACCATTATACTCCAGTAAAAACATCTAGCCTAGCATGTTCCTTTTGAGTGCAAGATGCCTTTAAAGTTATGGCTGTAGGATTTATCTCCACTGCCTTCAGCTTGAAATTTACTTAACAGCCAAATTAGATTACCTTTGTTTGCCCAACACTTACTACAGAACGCAAGCATGCTTTGAAAACACCTTATCACAGAGGAAGAAGCAGAACACATTATTAAGAGACTGAAAATGTGTGCAATTCCAGAGTGGCACAGTTGAGTGAGCCAGCAACCAGGAGTGAAAGAGGTGTGGGCCACAACCATTGGAGAGATGGAGAATGGATGATTGACAGTACATCATGCCACAACAGGGCACCAGCCACCATTGCCAAGGTGAGGCCGAGATCCCTTGTGAAAGTCAAATACAAGGTTCCTCATGCAATAATGTCTGCTAATGAATTTGACTCAAATCTCATCTATCTGCAAAGAGGGACCAATCAAGGATACATCCTGTCCCCCTAGTTGAGGTTTAGGGATGGGAGAACCTGTAATTTTCGAGTGCTCCTAAATTCTCTGGAAATCATGTCAAACTTAATTTCGTCTCACTTCTGTTTTCAACCTGTTTTTTGGCCTGTTTGAATGGGAAAACTTGGAATAAAGTGTGAATGGCACAGGTTCACATGATTTGCAAACAGAAACGAAATTCTTGTACATCCCGCCACAGAAGAATGAGAGCAGTCAGGGGTAGATATCAAGGTGGAACTCTGCTGACAGTATGATTCTATATGTTTCCAACCAAAAGTTGCCTGTTCCACAAATAAAACTTTATTTGAGAGATTTGGCAAAGCTTCTGGATATAAGGCCAGCTATCATATTTATTTAATTTATTTATTACATTTATATCCCGCCCTTTTTCCTCTTTAAGGAACCCAACGTGGCGTACATAATCCTCCTCCTCTCCGTTTTAGCCTCACAACAACAACCTTGTGAGGTAGGTTGGGCTGAGAGCCAGTGACTGGCCCAAAGTCACCCATGAGCTTCATGGCTGAGTGGGGACTAGAACCTGGTTCTCCCGGCTTCCAGTCCAACATTTTAGCCACTACACCACACTGGTTCTCCATATGACTGAACTGATACACATGTCTGTTTGCAACCCAATACCATTGGGCGGGAAGGGGAATAAATTCTGTCTTCCACATATTCTGTTGGAGATGATGATCCTGTACTGAGGAAGATACAGCTATAAGTAACTTGGAAATAATAATAAAAAGAGAAGGCGGGAAAGACAGAAAAGAAAGAGCTGGATATCATCAGAGCTAGATAACAGTGATCTGATATAATCCCCCAAACAAATCAGATTGTCAAGAGGAAGCATACAGAGAGTAAAGAGAAGAGTGGCACCACTGTTGGGGAACATTCCAGGAAGATTAGGTCCCTGATCAGTCCCTCTGCCTCCTACTTTTCCATCCCTTGGCACACCAGCACCCCTTAAAATACACACGGAAGCCTAGCAAGCCTGCTGCATCCGTGTGCATGTGTAAACTGGCCTCAATTTGCAGCCCCTCTGTCCAGATAGAGATATTGTTGAAGCGGGCTAGGAAATCCCACCAAAGCCAGTAAACCCTCCCTCATATCCTGTGTGACCATGAGTCAGTGATGGGGCCGGTGGGCTCCCATGATGGGATCGCAGAGCTGTCAGGAAAAGGCTCGGCCTGCTACCACCAGGGTGGTGAACAGGGCCCAACCATACTATACTCCCTCTAGGCCTCACCCCAGAGGACCCCCATGCCCAGCCCCAGAAGCAGCAACAAGCCTGATCGTGCCAAAGCCCATCGGCGGTAACTGGGCTAATGGCACAACTCCTGCTGCTAGTTGCGACTCGTGTCCCCGATGCTCCCTGCCTAGGGTGCTCTGGTGCCCGCTCAATGAAGACACAAGCCCCAACAGCCTCCATCACTGGCACTTTTCTCCTCCACAAGTTGGCTTTGACTGCTGACCAAATGACAAGTGTGGCAGACAGGACACAGGGCTGGACACACATAAGCCCCCACGGCCTTGATGTCAATGTCAGGATGCAACAGGCAGCTGCATGTCAGGCTCTTGCATGCTCACCTGGCCCTGGGCGATGGCCGTGCGTGTAGTAACAGCATTACTATCCCCCCATTGTGGTGTGTGTGGAGTTCAAGCTGCGACAGAGAAAGACCCTTGGCCACAAACTCATTTCAGATAAACACTCCAAGTTCTGCAGAGATATCCTGGGTGTCGCTCCAAATTATAAAGACACAATCCAACTTCAGGAAATAGTAGGGAGCCTATAAGGATTTTTTTCCCCTAGAAATATTTTTCTTAAAATTTGTTCATATACAGACCTGACGTTTCTGGGGCAAAGCAACACCCCATATAAAACATATCAATTGAAACAATTGATAATGATGGATAATTAATAATAATGATTGATAATTATAATTAATAATGATGATTGATTGATAATTAGTAATAATTAGCAATATAATAATTAGTAAAATGGTTATGATGATACAAGTGAGAAATGCATGTATAATTCTGATTAGGCTGTTGGGTCCCCCCACCCATTTCAGATTTTTTTCTAAAGATATTTTGAGCTCTGCAAACTTAAATCAACCCTGCTGATATATCCTTATTGAATGTGGATGATACTGTTTTGGCCACATACGGACTGGCACTCAGAGAATGAGTTTGGTATTAGTAAATAGGATGAATTATTATTTTCATTATTAAACATGCTAACCATCATCATCCTACATGTATCTAGTGTAACCAAATAATAGAATACCACGTGCTGAACTCTCAGTGTGACTTAAAAGTGCTAAACTTAGTTTGCATTCTTCCCATTATTTTTTAAAGCTGTTTATGAGGTAGGAGAAAACCTCCTAAACTTAATTCTAGATTTAACATTACAGAGCACAACGGACCTGATTTTGCTCAACGCTAATTAATCTTTCTGCATTACACTCTACCAGTGCAAGCTGATATTGTCAACTTGCATTCAACATTGATATTCTAGGTTTACAAGCACACCACTACACAGTGTTACAAATCAATTTTCTCTACTTTATCAAACAGCAGAAAGTAATAAAGAAGGTCACAAACAGTACACTAGTTCCTTGGAGGTTTGTAACTTCATGATTTAATTTAAACCTCACAAGATTGAATCAAAAGTTGAATTAATCCCTTAGGGAAACAATTCTGTACTGATTCTATTGATAGACACCAAGCAACCCATCCTCATTGGGGTACAGCATATTTGTTAATAAGTTGGGACAAAGGAAATTTTTCCCTGGGGAAAAACACACAAACATTCTGTACAGTCACATCCACCTTGTGAATCTATTCTCTATCTTTTTTCCACTGGGGAAAATGCTTAGCAGATCAGTTTTTCTGTTGTTAATACACATTTTTCTAAATATGTGCAGGCTGTATGTACTTGTCTTAATCCATTTGTTGTATGGACCTGGCAAACGTTGTCATCTGAAATACCTCTCTTGAAATATCTAAACTAATTCTTGCTTTATGGCCAGAGCACGTTCAGTTTTTATACTTTGGTTTGTATTTGATTTATTGCTAGCAACATGTCCATCATGGAGGATTTTGTGGAGAGCTGGAGACTGTACATTAGAGGGACCTGGGAAGTGTTGTGGTGGTAGCACGCAAGGCATTTGTATGCTCAGCTCTGCGCACAGAAGGGAGGTGGTGGTGGTCCTGTGATCCCCTTCACACATAGAAAGAATGTGGGACCGTTTGTGAAGTAACGCTGTTCTCCCCCCCACCACCACTGCCAACACGTGCACTGGCCTCCTCCATCTGTGCATTCAGTGTACCTGGGAAAGGGCTGTATGCGCAGAACAGTGGAGGCTGGTGGCTCCGATGTCAGTGGGGCAGTGAATCTGTTCCAGGTTTCAGCTAGAACTCTAAAGGAACTATCCAAGGACAGCTCGTTTAGAATTCTGACTGGTTCTGACTGAAACCCGGAGCAGATTCGCTGCCCCACTGACACGAGAGCCACCAGCCTCCACTGGCACAGACACACCTGGGCTGGCTGGGCCAAGCCATTCTGATGTCTAAGGTGAAGGACAAGATGGTGCCTTCCCCCAGTCCATACAAAACC
Source organism: Heloderma suspectum (assembly GCF_057233095.1). NCBI lineage: Eukaryota > Metazoa > Chordata > Lepidosauria > Squamata > Helodermatidae > Heloderma > Heloderma suspectum. Next base: position 112,999,956 of record NC_139462.1, read on the forward strand.
CAACCGGTTTGGCAGTCGAATCTTACTTCGACACTGGTGATGGTGCAGGCAGTGTCCTCCACTGCACCTGAGGGCAAGAGGCTACCTTAGGGGGCGCCGTGTGGCACACACAGCTCTGTCCACTCCTTGTCCCTCAGCACCTGATGCCCCACTCTGCCTAAAGTGAGGGCCAGCCCTGGTAAAGCTCCTCCACGTGAGGAAGAATTCTGATTGGGCCAGAATTCCAGCTTACATGAAGGAGCCCTACGTGCACACAGCTGTATGCTACAAGGCTAAATAAAGAGGGACATCTAAACCTGCCATGCAGGACCCCATCGTCTTGGATGAGGGGCAGGTTATGTCCAATCTCAACTGGGCCCCAGTTTTTGTCGCATTTACTTTGTTCCATAGGATTCAGTGGGAACCCCTGGGAAATGAGCCAGCCCATCTCGGCATAGATCTTTCCCTTCCCCTCTGTATCCTTGGTAGTGCCAGAGTGTGACCCTAGAATGTGGCAGAACCCAGAAAATAGCTTTTCAATATACAGATGATTTCTATAGCAGTTTTCAGTGTACAAATATATTTGTAGATCTCTTCTGTTTGCACTTGGGATCCACATGGTTAAATGCTGCTCCGTACTGCCCCTGTATAGAAAACTAGATGCCAAGGAAACCATTTATCTTTTCCTCCAACATGCTGCTTTTTTATGTGTAGGGATTTATTTCCTTTCTTTCATGAGAGAACGTTCCATCTTGTGAGCATCCACGGCAAGCTGAAGCAACACAATCCACACCTGGGTTTGCTACCTCAGCTGCCATTTTTGTGCACTAGGCCTCAACATGTAGAACCACTGAGATTCCCTGCAATAGAGGAGCACTTCAGGACTAATCATATACAATCTGAGAAATAGGAAGAAGGGGACTGCCCTTGTGTCTTCCCTAAACGGTACTCCTTAGATCCCCTCTTAATGCTGTCTTACGGCCTTTCTACATAAGTCCTCTGTTTACCTATAAACAATGAAAACACCAACCACCCGCTTGAAAATTGGAATTTGCTTACTGTTCCAAGAGACCATGCCATTGTAACTGTAGCTTTCTGTGGCATGAATAATGTACCATATTAGTTAGACATGCTCTCGGTGGTGCACTCCAGCCAGCAAGTAGTGGAGAGTAGGAGCTATCACTGAATAATGATTAATTACTCTCCCTTCTGGCCAATCTTACTTTAGTAAACTGGTCACACAGCATGTTACACAGGCTGTGTCAGCTCCATATGAGATTACTCCCTCAACGATGCACATCGCAACCATTGTTTGCTTCCAGTTTGTGCCGAATGAGCATTTAGATGGAAACTCATTTATCTACTTATCTCGCCTGCCAGTCAGAACTACTAAACCCAGTGGTGCCTACTGCAAATCAAGCACAGAAGCTCTATAGAGTACTACCTTTTCCAAGAGCTTCTGTTTGTGTCCGCTATATAAGGGTTGGAAATACTCTAGAGCAGTAGTTTCCAAGAGCCCTGGGGTTCTTCAATGAGAAGACCAGTAATGGAGGGTGAGGGGTGCCCTAAAAGACAGCTTGCCCCCGCTACTGCAAATCTGCCCTGCAGTGTGTAGCTGCAGGAAAGCGTTGGGTATGTTCTAGGTCACCCTCTTAGTTTATGGAAGGCAATGAGTCCCAAAAGACTTGACCACTCCAATGCTCTACATCAGCCTTCCCCAACCTAGTGATCTCCAGATGCTTTTGCCTACAACTCCCATCAGCCAGCATGGTCAATGGTCAGGAATGCTGGGAGTTGTCATCCAAAACATCTGGAGGGCACCAGGTTGTGGATGTTCGTGCTTTACATGAACTGTATGTGTGCCCTGTAACATTCCCCAGAATCTTCTGTGACACACAGGACTACGCAGAGAGTAGGGCACTCATCATTGAGGACTGGGCCACAAAGGCGGGAGAGCAGATTTTGTCCATGCTGCTGTCGTGTTCCAAATGCAGCGCTTTCTGTTTCCCCACAAACATAAATGATAACAATTCACTGTGGTTTGGGAGAGCAGGCAGAGGTGAATTTAGGGATAACGTTCTGGTGAAGGCTAAAACTGCCTCATGCCGCCGGTAACCCCACTATGTGGAGTGAGGTCAAGTTTAGCTCCCTTACCATTTTGTGACCCGTATTGGAGCCTGTTCACTTTGTCCAACTGAGCCAGTGGAAGGAAATCAAGCTCACTCTGGTCTGGGTAGTCCCTTTCCTTCATCTGCATTTGCCTATCCTGGGCTCCATTTCTCAGGCATGCTAAAGTTTGATGGAGTCTTGTGCATTGGCCCTTACCTATCTGGTTAGTTGTACAGGATTGCAGCCTTATGATATGAACAGTCCACTACCTCTTCCCTCCCCATCATGTTTTCCTTTTGTGACGTGCACCTTTGTGACAGCTAAGCGTATGAGCAGGGATTGCCTTGTTTTTATGATTGTATGCAAGCTGCTCCGGGAGAATCTTTTGGCTGAGGATCTGGATAAAAATGCTTTAATAAATAAAATAAATACTTCCACACAAACCACACAAACACCGCTTTCGCAACTAGCCTTTGGGTCCAACATACCAAGGTCTCTACTGCCTGCCCTATGTCCCTTAAAATGGATCAAGTATCTCCTCACAGATAATGAGAAAGTGGAGGGAACGAGTATGTGCAACTGAACTGCACATCTTCTTTCCATGCTTCTGCTGTCTCATGCAGATGGGGAACTTGGTTGGACATCTCCCTCCAATGGAGGCTGGTGGCTCTGATTTCAGTAGGTCTGTGCATTCATTCCAGGTTTCAGTCAGAACCAGCCAGAACTCCAAAAGAGCTATCCATGGTGCTGAATCTTACCCCCAAAATAGGTCCAGCACTTTGGATAGCTCCTTTAGAGTTCTGGCTGGTTCTGACTTAAATCCAGAATGGTTTCACAGGTCCACTGAAATCAGAGCCACCAGTCTCTACTGTCTCCCTCTCAGGGCACTTCTGCATAGGGATGTACAAACCCACTCCCGTCTGGGTTCTCTGGGTGCCCACCCAGCTGCTGCCCCTGCTTGTCAGTCCCCAGATTGTGCTTGAACCCCTCCCACACTCAGTGAGCAGCCCACACTCACCCCAGCAGCCTTGTCGAGCTCTGCGGTCACCATTTTTTGAAAAAAAAAAGTGAACGCAGAGCTCGATGAGGCCGCCAGGGTGAGTGTGGCCCGCTCGCCGAGCACAGGCAGGGGGCGAGTGAGGGCAGGGGCTTGGCGAGCGGGGCTTGGGGGTGCGGGCAGGGGGGGTTCCATCAGATTCCCAGATGGAATTGGGCACCCACATCATCCCTGCTTCTGCATGTGGAGCTCATGCATGTCTCCACATGAGAGGAATTAAACTTTCCCCTTTATCCATTACCTCAGAAATGCAAAGAAAGGAAGAGTAAACCAATTCCTCTTTCTTCACATCTGGAGTCACCCTAAGAAAGTAACGTATGTGAAGTGTTTTTAGAACTTCGGAAAAAGTGCCACATAAATTAAATACTACGGATTGGAGCCAGACTAAATACGTTGAAATCAGTGGAACAAGTTAATCATGACTTAAGTCCCATTGATTTCAACAGGAACTAAATGCAATAAACTTAGTCTGGATCCTATCCTGTATGCAATATGTTTCCTTCTAAGAAGTTTGTGTGTTCATTCAGGCAGTTATACCTCCTGAGCGTACCATGTACTTCAGTGGAACTGCTGAAGCTTTCAGTGGAAGGTGTAAGTATCTTCAAAATGCCAATCCTCTACCTAGTGTCAGCAGTTATTAAGACATTTCTTGGACATATGGGACATATAGAAAATGGTCACTTTTTGCAGTGTAGGGTGGTCCATCTAGTTTTTTAAAGTTTTGCTTCAGAATAGAGCCAAACTGAAATGACTCACAGTTTTTTGCAATCATTTTTGTCAGTTTAAATTAACAACTTGATTTTTTGGTATTGTTACGAAAACATTCCCCTTATGTTGCTCTCTCTTGCTCTTATTCCCAATTGACTTCCTTTATCCTCAGTGGCATCATCACCAAACTGGCTATGTAACATTGAGATGAGGTTTTGCTTTATTTATTTATTTATATTTATTTCATTTCTATACCGCCCAATAGCCAAAGCTCTCTGGGCAGTTCACAAAAATTAAAACCAAAAAGCACAGGATAAAACAATATAAAATGTAAAAGCATTAAAACCACTGTATTACAATACAACCAGAATAAAACCTAGCAGCAATGCACATAGTTTTGCTCACTATGTGACCCCAGATTTGCTGGGGCCAATCAATCACAGCTCACCCAGTCTGAGTGATCCAGAAAAGGAAAAGAAACATCAGCTATAGGGAAAAATGGCGTCACAGCAGCCACTGAGCAACTCAATAATGGACGGTACTGGAAAAGGTTTGCTAGGAGAAGAGCACAATTGTTGGTGGAAAGGTGGGATATTAATTAACTAACTAACTAACTAATTAATTAATGCATTTCCCCAGAATTATTACTACCTACTGAATTCACTCTTTTGGATCTGAAAATCCAGGGTGGGCAATATTCACCACAGGCCTACCTCAAAGTACCTGAAATTGGGAATAGAATTGTGTTGGTTCCCTTAAGTGTCCACACATGTTACCTTTCTTTGGCTAGTGCTTTATTTTTGCTTGTTATATATGAGACGTCAGTTATTTATATTATGTCAGCTGGCCTTTAAAATTTCAGATTTGATTGCCCTGACCATTATTAAGTCTTGCTTTTGAGCCCCAGGAATGGGCTGGAAGTGTATCTGTAGAAGGAGGACAGAGCTGATTCGAGCCCAGCTGATGGAGAATGATTTTAGCAATGTGATTGTGTCTGACACGTTTATCTGTACTGAGCAAGATGGAGCAGTCAGCTATTGCATGTTTTATGTAAGATGCTTTCTAATTCACAAAGCTCCCCATACAAGTGCAAGTCCATTACTTCCTAAATCAACATACTGTCTGTGACATGATTTCTCATAGAAAAATAACGGTCAGGAACTGTAATATGTGCAGGAAACACGGAGGCAGAGTTGGCATAGTTCTACATAACTCACCTGTCTGCTGCTAGCTCAAAAACAGAACTCACTGGGAAAATGATCACAGGACATATGAACCCCAATAAAGAATGCTGGCTTTAGCCTTTGTGGGTGGTTGCCTGTCTTCTGATGGATACCATCAGTTTTCATTATACACGGGCAACGGTTCTATCATGTTTTATCTCTGACTTGAGCAGGAAAATTATGTAGCAACAGATGAGAGCAGCTCTACCTGTTATTCACCACAGGGCTACAGCAAGGAAGGGAATGGGTTTGTCCTAAGGGAACATGGACCGTGCCAGTCAGCACTAGACGCAGGTCCACCTGCTAGTACCATAGTTACACAAAACTGGCTCCTCTACACTCATCTCAAGCATCTTTTCACTGGATGGCTTCAGAAAACATGCCCCCCCAACCCCCATGGATTCTTGCAATCACTACACAGAAGAGATCATGTGGAGCTAGATTAAGAATGTAAGAATTGCTTGCTAGATCAGACCAAAGATCATCAATCTTTTGTCTCCAACAGTAGTCAATAGGGATGTTAAAGAATTCTGCCATGGACTCCAATGAGTCCGTGGCAGAGCAGACCACCCACCTCCACCACCCTGCGAAGTTGCCCTGGAATGGATCCTACCTGCCACCATCCAGTCCAGCCTGTCCGCTGCCATCCTGCGGAAGAAAATGGCATCCGGCATTTACGTCCCTTCTCTTTGCCGTGATAGGCTACATAAATCTTTACATAGCCTATCACGGCAAAGAGCAGGGATACAAATGGCGTCCACTACGCCAGACGCCATTTGCATCCCAGCAGCCAGAAGTCCGCCAGCAGCCGGAGCCGGCTGACAGCTCCATGGACTCGCCGCAGAGCGGAGCCAGCCAGAGAGGATTCCGGGGGGGAGGGACGGATCACCTCCCCCCCTGCAGACCCCCTGTGGACTCCAGGTAAGGGGGTTTCATACATCCCTAGTGGTCAACCAGGTTGTCTGAAGGGGTCCATCATGCAATGCTGGATCATTTTCAGAACCACCCCTTGGTCAAATTAGTCTTTGCAGCTTGCTCAGCAAGCAGTGGCTGAAGATGACTTTGCTTGTTGAGAACTTACTTCCTCTTGATTCCTGATACCTGGTGATAGCAAAAATCAATGTTTCTTGGGAAGAAATGTGTTGCCTGAATATAGTCCTGATTAGACCAGGGGACAAAAGAAGCCGCTGCAAAGCACTGCTAGTCAGATAAGCTTTTAAAATCGAATTCTTCTAATGCAGGCATGGGCCACATGTGCCCCACCCTGACCTTTTTGTTCTCTCCCTCACCCCCCCATGAGATAAATTAGATGGAGAGAAATGTTGAGGTGGTGAGGAACCATAGCATTTGCCTGGCCCAATGGATTCCTGAATCCCAAAGTCACCAGAACAATACGGAACGAAGCCACAAAGAAGCTGTTCCAGTGCTGTTGCCATCAATGGCTGGATTGGTCCTCTGGGAAGGTACTTGCCTTCACTCCCCGCCATTTGGTGACCTCATTGTCAATACTTGTTGTGGTGGGGAAAGGGCTATTTCCCTGAAATCCTCACTCTCAAACTTTTGAATTAACGGATGATGTATATGTGATATGGAAAGAAACAAACTGCAATTCTGATTTGATTGGCTCTTTTACAAATCTTTCAGACAGTCCACATTGCAGAGGAATGAATTATGTATTCAGCCCAATGACGGCACATTTTCTACTAAGATTCTGCTCAGCAGAAATAAACAAACATCGAGGACAAGAAATTTGCCATTATTGTTAATGTTTAGTGTTTGTCTATGAAGTATGAACAATATCTTACTTAGGCACAAAGAGATAAAGACAAGCCCCCACATGTCCCAACAACTTTTTACACATAGCCTGGATCATCTTGTGGTAGACCAAATCAAAGCATCATCTCATGCTGCAGTCTCGTCAGCACTTTCAGTCTTCCTTCATTCAAGATCTTACCTATTTTCCTAACTTGTCCTTTGCTGAAACAGTACAAGCCTGTATTTTGAGGGAAAAACATTTATTCAGCACAAATCTCCCAGTCTATTGCATAGGACTTAACTGAATAATGTAGTGTCTATGGGGATATGGGGATGGATTTGGGGAAGCTGGCAGCCTGGGAAGTCAGAATGAGATCTTTGTACTGCCATCTAATGAACATGGACAGAGAATGTGCTCTGAGCATGAACCCAGACCTTTCTAAAATAGCACAGAATTTTTCAAAACCAGAAATACATCACATGCTCAGATCATAGTAGATTCACTAAGAGTGCAATCCTATGCAAGTTTAGACAGAAAAAAGTAGGACTTTTTTTTGGTCTAAACCTGCATAGGATTGCACCCTAATTCTACAGGAAAAGTGTAACAATGCTATACACTTCGGGACAATCTACATGGGACTTTTACTCTGGTTCTGCGAGTAGAAATGAACATCATCAACTGCATAGGTGTGCAGGGCAGCGAATGAGCGGAGCCTTTTCCACCTCTATCTGGGCTCCGTGCTGAGTAAGTGCAGTGCAATTCAATGGGAATTACTTCTGACTAGACACGTGTAGCAGGTTGCTTCCAGGGGACAAGTGGAGGTTTCCAAAGAACAGACTCATCCCAGAGCGCAGGCTCATTTGGGGGAAAACAAAGCATGTTCAGCTCATTAACATTATGCGAGAAGCTGCTTTCCGGAAAAGCGGAAATTCAACACAACAGGCTTCCCTGCTTATCTCCATGGCTTATCATGTCTTGAGTTTTTTATGCCCCAGTATGGCGGGATGAAGTTGGAGCAGAGAATTATGTTAAAGCTGTACTCCTATACACATCTACCTGAGAATAAGCCCTATGGAATGTAACAGTACTTTCATCTGGGAGTAGACATGGATAGGATTGCACTGTTAAAAACAGGCCTCAATAGCAAGGGTTCAAGTAACTGGGGTGGGGGACACATTCCAGCAGAAAAAGACTCATTTGGAAAGGTTAAAACTAATTATAAGGTATGTCTCTGTCTGTCTGTGGATCTCTGTAGAAGCATTTAGACTCTAGAGCAAGGATGAGCTAAAACAGCTGCCCCTAATTTGCCACCTCATGCACAGGTAGCAAATTGTGGGTAGCCATTTTGGTTTCATTTTGACATTTGTGATTTGATCCTGGCTGCTTTGGAAACTGTTTGAAAGAGGGGGGATGGGAAAAAAGCAAGAACTCTGTCCCCCATAATTGTAATCCCCCATCTCCTTGAATGATTTTACCCTGTCTCGTTTTGTTTTGGAGTTCACTCCCAAATGCACGGCCCAAATTCAGGTGAACTCCTGTGTGGAGAAAACTACATTAATCTACAGTTCAAAGGTCTGACATGACAGCTTCGAAACAATCTAAAGTTCTTCAAAGTACTCTTGCGTAGATGACAATCAGGTCACAGATCTAAATGTCACTATTGTATGCCTGATTTGCCCATTTCCAAAGCCATTTGGTAATTTTTGCCACCCAGCTTATGGGTCACTAGATAGGTGCAGCTTTTCCTAGACTGTAACATTTTAGGCTGTGGCTGTGGGATCATGGATGTGCTTTATGTGCAGACCATAGGTCCATCTAGGCCCCGGCTGGGCAACTTGTGGCCCTCCAGATGTTTTGGCCTACAGTTCATATCATCCCCAGCCAGCATGGTCAATGGTGAGGGTTGATGGGAGTTGTAGGCCAGAACATCTGGAGGACCACAAGTTGCCCACACCTGATCTAGGCCACTACTGTCTACTTCAACTGGCAGAGGCCATTCAGGGTTTCCAGCAGGGCTCTTTCCCAGTCCTGATGCCTTATATCCTTTCATCTGGATGAACCTGGGACAGTCTGCGTGCAAGGCGTGTGCTCTACCACTGAACTATGGCCCCATCTCTCCACATGCTTGCATGCTCTCCCACAACAAAGGAAACCTCTGCTCATCAAAACGAGCATGTCAGGGAGAAAGCTAGGCTCGAACCCTTCTCCCTGTATTCCATTTCTTTTTTGTATGCGTGGTGAGACTTTTTATATGGCGAGCATTCAACCATATAATCCCCCACCTGCAGTTTGAAGTGGTACAGCCCAGCAAGAGATATATCAGGTGCGGCTGCTGATTGCATTGTAAGAACAGTGTTGTATGAACAGCAAAACAGTTTGAGACACTTCTGTGATAAACCAATATGTTTAGTGACAAAACTCTCTCCCAAGTATCCGGGGGGCAAAACATCATTGCTTGCGACCTCAAGCACAAAACCTAGCTTTGGCTGGCTGGCTGGCTGGCTGTTTGCACATTTGTTCTTAGGCCTAGATAGTGTGACCCTGAGTAATGGATTTTGCAACAAACTCCTGCCTGAAAACACTATGCATATGTAGAACCCATAGAATCCAAGCGCTGCAAACCTGTAGTAAAACTGCTGTAACTCAGTAATTCTGGAATGAGCTAATGCAGAAATCTAGCATTATGAGGGAGAAACTACATGTTGGGGGTAGACATGGGGCTGCCACCAAAGCCAGAATCGCTCGGTCTATCTCTCTTTTCTCATCCATGGAACGTTTAGTCAAACCACCACACAATGTGACGTCATGACTGTGTGAGTTTCCCCAGCCAGGCTTGCTATCAGTACCTGCCATGGGCAGCATTCTGATATCACATCACGGGGATAGTTTCACTAGACATTACAAGGACAGGGGAGGGAAGAATGTGTAGCAATGCCTTTTTCGGTATCTGCTGTAACATCTAGTTCCAGTTGGAGAGAGGGAACAACATTTCTTTCTCTCCCACAGTTCATAATTTCATAGATCTCCATCAGGTTTCCCCTTAGCTGATGTTTTCTGCAACGCTGAAAGGCCTCAGATATTTTAGCCTTTCCTTTTAGGGAAGTATTCTTTTCATGGAAAAGCCTATCGAGGAGGGAATATGACCTGAGGCTGTTTGTCACATATATGAATGCAGGCACATGCATTCTCTGAAGTGAACTGTTGTTAGCTGCTGGCATTTGGGGGCTAGTGCAGGGCATTTGTTTAATACCTGTCCTTGTAACAGTAACAGATTAAACGACTTACTACGAAAGAAGCATGTTTCAGCACTTAAGTTAATTGAAGTGTTACAAACTAAATATGATTCTCAATTGCTTCTGTATTCCAGATCACTTCATGCATGCAGATAAAAATGGCAAAAATTACCAAATGGCTTTGGAAATGGGCAAATCGGGCGTACGATAGTGACATTTAGATCTGTGACCTGATTGTCATCTATGCAAGAGTACTTTGAAGAACTCTGGACTGTTTTAAAGCTGTCATGTCAGACCTTTGAACTGTAGATTAATGTAGTATCAAGACAGGGAAGTCAGGCACCATTCAGATGACAGAACCCTCGGCATCAGACATTTGACTTAACCCAGAAAATAATCTTTCCCTGGATAATTTCATGGTGAAAGTAAGAACGTGCTTTTGGGGAAGAAGATCTGGCTTCTCCTGCATACAGGACATGGCCATATTCTTTTAGGCTTTAGTTCTGAGTTCAGTATTGGCCTAACTAAAATGAGCAGTTCATTCCTCCGTGAATAGGAGTCTACATTGCAGCTGAACCGCCTTGTTCAGTTAAGTAGAATTGGCTGGCTGTCCATAAAACAAGTAGAAGACCAATTTAGCATGGACACTAATCACCTCTCAGCTATAAAGAAGGATAACCCTTTCTGGGACCTGATGACAAATAATAAACATAGTTTATTTTCAGCAAGTCCCTGGGACAAGGTAAATAAGAGATGGTGAATGCATATTTTCTCATAACATAAAAGCCAGATGGCACTTCTAGTTTGCAATTATTTCTTTTGATTAAGAAGCTACCAACAGCTATAACAGGCAAATCATATCTTTCAGTAAAAATGCAAAAAAGGGAAAAGGAAACTATTTGGAACACAGGCTGAAAGAGCTTATTGCACAGATCAAAACAGTTCTGAAAGCAAATTATGTATCGGGTTCACAACCTTTCCAGTGGCCAGTAAGTTTTACATTTGCAGTTCTTTTCACCACCAGAGACAGAACCACGTCACCTCTCACCATGGGCATTTCGGCAGCATTTGCTGCCTGCAGCAAACATGGAACGCATAAGAGCCATGTGCATGGATCCGGAACAGAGGGATAGCAGGGCCTAGCATCTTACTGCCCATAATTAAGGCTTAGGAGGAGCATTTCAACCTTTTGGAATGAAGGAAAACCAGCACAAAAGCTGGGAACCCACCAAACAATTGGTGGTTGGAAGAAAGGGGGTGGGGCCAGGGAAAGGAGGCGGGGCCTTCTGGGGAAACCTGGAGGGCCAGATTTGGTTTCTGGGCCTGAGGTTCTGCACCTCTGGGCTAGGATATGAAAAATTGAATCTAGGTGAGCGAACGGGATTGTTTGGGGAGGCATAACCAAACCAGTGACAGAATTATCTTCTTGGGTCCGGTCAGTTAAACGTTTACAAATGACTAACTGTACAGAGTAAGTAACTGGCCACATGCCCTATCGGGTCGCTCCCCTGGAGACAATGAGCTAGTTCATACATTATCCTTCAGTGGTCCTCTTATGAACATGGTGGGAAAATGTGAACACTGATGTCCTCCCGCCATACATAAAGATAAAGGTGTGCTGAAGCGGTATCTGCAGACAATTTATGTGCTCCATTGCTCCTTCCCCAGCCCTGTAGCCAGCCTTCCTTGTTAGGTGGGGCAACCACTAGGTGGGGCATTTGAGGGGGGAGGTGCATAGCACCAGCCAATAGCAGCCACCCCCACCCCACTCACTGGTGGAAAGGATATGAGCGCCAGGCCAGGGGAAGGGAAAGGCAGTGATGTTTGTGCCCAGAAACTCTGAGAAGGCCTCCTGGCTGCTGAGTTGCACACATTGGAAAAATCAAGAATTAGGCCTGAGTTACAGCCTAGGTGGCCGGCTGGCCAGCGAGCTAACTGTGGTGTGTTCCTCTAGGGCTGTTTTCATCTTTTGCCACTAAGTACTCAGGGAAAAGAAGAAAAATAGCCACTATGAATGAGATTATAGTGAGTGCTTTAAAAGACTAAAGGGTAAAGGGTAACTTAGGGCAGATATATTTTCAGATCACTTTAAGTTATCTATTTCACCCTTTAGCAGTAAGCACCCAATCCTGCTCTACTCCTCAAAATAACTGCAGAATAAACAAACTCTTACTTGCTGGCTGGGTAGAGAACACAACTGAAAATGAAAAGCAGAGCAAAAGAAGTCCAAGGGATGGAATCTAACTCTGGCCTATAAAACACAGTTCTAATAGTTAACTCTTAAAAGGTCATGTTACTATAGAGGCTGTTTTTCCAGGATCACTAATCCTATGGGGATAGGCGGCCGCCTCCGAACTTGGAGGCGACCATCTATCCAATGCCAGGCAGGAGAAGCACGGAGGGGATCATTCCCTCTGCACTTCTCCTGCCCTGCTTTTGCGGCTAGACAGCCGATTTTGTCTGTCTAGCCTCAGGAAGGCAGAGCAGGGGAGGCAACTGCCAGACGACACATTGGATGTGTTGTACCGGCATTTCTGCCTTCCCTGCCCCGGAATGCCTGTTTTCCCTGCTACATGCTCCTCTTCCAAGCACGGACCATGGGGCCATTCCGAGCTGCCCGCGAGGCAGCACAGAAGGGGGGGAAGGTCGGTTCCTGGACGTATCCTATGGCTGTCTGGCCGCTGACTAGCAGCCATAGGATTGCCCCTCCAGTAATTATTGGGTGATTATGATCAAGACTAATCCACCCTCAGTCAGGGAAAGTCTTGAGTGAGCAGACTTTGGGGGGCTCTGCCAGATGAGGCTTTTGTTGTCCACTCGCCCTGCCTTATTCACTGAATTTTTAAATTTCTCCTGTTCTTAAAACGAGCTGTCATTCTTTAAACGGAGGCTGTTATTTTCTCTCATGTCACAAATTGAAAGGACAATTTCCCCCCAAAATCCTGGGGGGAGGCAAAGCACAGCTCTAGGGGCAGGGGGAGGGGCACCCATTTGTCCCACCCTGGCTTCAGGACTGTCCTTCCTGCTCAGCAAGGGAATCATACAGACAAATGCAGACAGCACATGTTGCATTTGTAGAAATGGTAGGATTTGCACTGTGCATGTTTAGGGTGAACTAGGGACTGCTTGCTGGAGCTTACTTTCCTCGTTGCATCCTGGAAAGAGTGTGGAACTGTAGTAGTCCCTGCAATGAGTTAAGAGCACGTTGTCTGATGTTGGAAGGACAAGGAATGGGATCCTGACTGCAACTGATAAAGTTTAGAGGCAGGGGCTGCTGGTAGGGAACATGCTGGGGAAATAGGAGAAGAGATAAGAAGACTATGGATTCAATGAACTGTGTACTTACTCAGGGGTAGCAAGTCATCTTTATTTAACGTCACCTATCTTACTCCCAAGTAAATGTGCATAAGTATTCAGCCTACCAGATGCAGGGAACCTAGATAAGTGAGATGTTGCTTACTGGAAATGGAGCAGATGAGGGATAATTGCAGGCCTTCACTTGCATTTCTCTCAGCTAAGGATAGGAGATTACTTGCTGACTAAGCATCCTGACAGATGCACCTTCCATTTGATTCATAATGCCTTTGAGGAAATCAAACAGTTCAATGACAGACTGCATAACTCCCCAGAGCCTTACCCAATGAGGACAATATTTAGATTCAGCTCACTGGGAAGTAAGGCCCTCATGTGTCCTGTCACCTCCTCCTCCTCCTCCTCCTCCAGCACTTTCTCATAACTTTATCCCATATGCTGTCTGACCACAATGGTGGAATCACAGAACTGCAAGTCCTTCTTCTGACTTTTTCAGCATTAACTCTTCTCAAGCTTAGATGGACACAGGTGCTATAGGTCAAGGGCCCCATGGCTGAAGAGGCTGCGTCAGTCCTCTTCAAAAAAGGAGTAGACATTGTAAGAATACTCAGGGAGACAGCTACCATCCATTTTACCCCCATTTCAGTTTTGTCTAGAGTTCTGCAAGGCTGCAGTTAAGATGTGTAGTGTGGACTCTTACACACTGCCGAAAAAGAGGACAGATTTGCATTACATTTGCATATGCTAATTTATAGATGCTCATTTAGAAATAACTTCTGTAATTTAAATAGTAATGCATCTCACCATAGCAGGGAAGACTGTAACCAGATGAATTACGTGCTCGCTAACTGCTGGTGTGCAACTTCTCTGGGCTCTCCCTTCTTCAGGTTCTTTACCTTTAAACTGGACCTGGACTGGACTGGACTGTGTGTCAAACTGAGGACTGTCCTCTGACAGCCCTTCAAAGAGAGGACTGTCCTCTTTAAGGTAGGTCACGTGGCCTCCATCACTGCTGCTGGTACTCAGCAGCTATAACCTGAAGCCAGCTGCTGTGCTTTCCCTCAAACAAATGGGGACCCAAGCTAGGCTCAAACATGGAGATTAAATTTGTTAGGCAAGGTGGGGTGGCCAATTTGGGGGTATAATTAAAGGGGAGCAAGTTGATTATTTAGTTGATTGTAATATTTTTAACAGTGAGCAGGGCACCATTTGGATTTCCTGCCTTGAGCACCAAAATGTCTTGAACCATCTGCAACTAAGACCAAAGATGGATCTCTGCCTTTTTTTGCTCCTCCTCTAGGAGTGCATTACTGCTCACTGCTACCAAGGGCAGCTTCTTTTTTGATATCAAGAGAAAAAGCTTAATCTCAAATGTAGTCTGCAGCTCCAATTGTTTCTTCCATTGGCTAGGAGTTAATAAATATTCTTCTTCCTTACAATACCAGCCATATTGTGATGTATTATAAAACACTGCTGATGTAGACTCTACCTGAAAGCTGTTTGATCTCAGATAAGTATCTTCATCCCATTCTTCATTTCAAGAAAAGAAAATTTCAAGCACACACCAACATAGTCATCTGGTTTGGGTTCAGCTGAAGATAAGCTACACTTCGTGGCACATCTAATTAATACCAATCACATGGAAAGCAGAAATTGGACAAAAAGTGGCATTTCATTTCTTCAGGCTGGTGAATCACAGCAGGACTCAGTGGGAACACATGATGCCTGCACGAGGACTCCACTCAGTCCTCAGATGAGGGGAGGGGGTTAAAAAGCACCCCATTTTTCTTCCTGGCTCAGCTGAGGTAATCCTCTCTAGCGGGGCTGTTGCTAGCCCAGCTTCCATCCCGACCTGCTGCTTCCAGCCCAGCCAGTACCCACTTCCTGCTTCTTCCCCAGCAACCTCACTGCCCTCTCCTGTGAGATAAGGAAAATGTATTTATCTCCCCACAACAGGGCTGGCTTTCCTCTTTTGACTCCATGACCACCTCTGCAGTTCATCAGCCTTGTGCCCAGTGGTTCACATGTGAAGATGCATACCAGTCTGTGTTATTGTGGGCAGACTACTGGGCATCTCTACACCAGCCTAAAATCCTGCATTTAAAACGGGGATTTCTGCTTCCGTTTTAAATGCAGGATCATGACTACACCCTTTTTCACCCACTTCCTTCCCCCCCCCCTCCTTCTTCCCATATCTGAGTCTTCCATTTTCTTTCATCGGTCTCACTCCTCTTCTTGCCACTTTTCTTCTTTTCATGGAGGAAACTGAAGCGGAACACAATGGGGTAATTTGATAGCTCATTATCTATTTAAAAACAGAACAAAGGGCATTTAGTGCAGGAGATGCCCTGGAGGGTCACGGCATCACGTAAAGAGCCCACAAACTTCCGTGAAGGAGCAATCTCAATCGCAGGATAAAAGCTCCATGTGAAGGAGCCCACTGGTTGCTTCGGCCAAAACAGACATTTCTTTAACTCTGTTATCTAGCAGCCACATCTTTCTTTTTTTTACTCTAGAGTAGGTGCAAGGTTACTTCTGGATCTTAAACGCCTCCCTACCCCAGGGCCCTGATCTAGATTGGGGCCCCTGTGCCTACTTTAGAGTAAAAAATGAAGAAGAAAATGATGTAGCTGCTACATATAGATTCAAAGTAATGTTTGTGTTTACCCTTAATCAACCACTACTATGAGAGTAGGGTGGCCAGCTGTCATACTTTACAAATTACAGGCCTCAATTTTGGGGAGCAGGTAGAGCCGTCTATTTGAAGGTGTCCTCTGTTTGATGGGCTGTCCAGTCCAAGTCTGATTTAAAGTCAAAGAACCATAATGAGGGAGAGCAGGGGCCTTGAAATTAGCACTTGGACAGCAGTGTGAGCAGGTACTCAGGTCACGGAATCAGTCTTCTCCGCTATGGTGAGATGCACTTCTATTTGAATTACAGTTATTGTTTCTACCTTTGTGCTTATATATTTACATATGCAAACCATATGCAAGTTGGTATCCTCTTCGCCACAACATCTTTTTAGTAAAGTCAAATTCAGCTAATTGTTGGAGGTGTAATGCAATCAATGCTTCTTTTATTCATATGTTTTGGAAATGCCCAATGGCCGCCTCCTTTTCGGAGAAAGTTATTGTATGGATAAATTTTGTATTGGAAAGCTCTTTAATATTTACTGATGTAAATGTTCTCTTAAATTACCTACCTGCTTCTGGGAACGTAACACATGGTCAGCGTAAATGGATTTTTCGCACCCTTTTGGTTGCTAAAAGACTGATACTATGATAATGGAAAGATAAAAGCTCACTGCCTATAACACAGTGGACTGAAGACTTAACAACACTAGCAACATTTGAAAGAGTGGTATATAGGCGTAACTTGCAAATGGACTTATATGCAGATGTTTGGTCTGCTTTTACTGAAGTTTATGTCTAACCTTTTTTCCCGCTTCCCTTTTTTCTTCTTCTCTCAAATGTTAGAAACTGAGGATTTTGAATATGTGGTATTTTTATTTTTATTTCATTTCTTTCTTTTAAGTTTTGTAATGTTTTAAGTTTGTTTTGTAAAAAATCACAATAAAAGTTTAATTTAAAAAAAGAAAAGAAAATAAATTGGTGTCCTCTTTTGCTCTCTGTTTTGGTGATGCAATTCCTCTTTTTTTGGCAATGCATAAGTGGCCTCCTTATATGAGGGTAGTGGTACTCAAATATTCTGCAGGAGCACTAATAAGCATACACACACACCGGTATACAATATGCAAACAATACACTAAATATACATTTAAAGCAGAAATATCACAACTGTTTAAATTTTTTAAAAAAACCTAACGCTCGAACACACCTTCTTCATGTCCAAAAGCAAAAACCCATCGGCAAAATTGCCAAAGGAGAGCTGGAATAACACCCGGCTTCTTACAGGGTTTCCCAGGCAGAGCAATGGAGCAGAGCAGATGAAAAGAAAATTGCCTTGGTTGGAACAGCATTTCTCCCCTGAAGCTGTGCCACCCTGAGACCTGAGTAGGGGTGGTGGATTCTTTAGAATCCGCCCCGCTGGAGTCTGTGGTGGAATGGACCATTCCCCCCACCCCACCCAATGAACTTCATCCCGGACGGACCCTACCTGGTGCTGGCCGGGTCCGGGTCTATCTGCTGAGTCCTTGCGTCCGCTGCCGGTGTGTGGATGCAAATGGCGTCTAGTGTAGCGACGCCATTTGCGTCCCTGGTCTTTTTGTGATAGGCTACATAAATATTTAGGGACCCAGGACACAAATGGCGTCTGCTACGCTGGACGCCATTTGTGTCCGCTACGCCGGATGCCATTTGTGTCCACACACCGGCAGGGCAGTGGACGGAAGTCTGGCTGCGGATGGGCCTGGCTGGCGGCTCCGCGGACTTGCCGTGGAGCAGAGCCGGCCGGGGAGGATTCCGGAGGGAGGAACGAATCACCTCCCCCCCCACGGACCCCCCAGGCGAGTGGGGTTCGTACACCCCTAACCCTGAGAGACTCCAATCCAACAATTGGTTTTCTGTTCTAGGGGCATCAGATTCTTCTTCTTCTTCTTCCTCCTCCTCATCCTCCCCCCCCTCTCTCTCTCTCTCTCACACACACACACACACACACACGCACACACACCCCTTGGATCTAGCTGTATGAACTGGATTCTTTGAACGTCTTTCTTGAGTTCTACCTTGCTAGTTCCTGACTTGATGTTTGTATATATTAACATTCAAAGATCTCTATTAATATTGTTTATTTATATTTTATTTCATTTATTTCTACCCTCATATGGCAGCTCACAATTAATTTTTTTTTTTTCGGATAGAACATAACAGTCTACCAGCTTTTGAGTCAAAGGCCAGCCTTTTCAAATTCCAGGCATTACCAGGGAGGTGTCTCCATGAGTGATTTATTCTGAGCTGGCTGCATGTTGAGGTCATTACAGATACATGATGTCGTGGCCATCCAGCAGCCACCCTAGAGCTTATCACAGAAAAAACAGGTTTCCTGAGACTGCTTAAAGTCCAATTCTTTTCCTGAAGTCAGCTTCTCCCCGGTATAGTTGCTGTGTGCCCCAACCCCCGCGTTGACCTCGGGTATGCTAGCAAACCTAGACAGCATAGTAAGAAGCAGAGACATCACCTTGCTGACAAAGGTCTGTCTAATCAAAGCTATGGTTTTCCCAGTAGTAACATATGGCTGTGAGAGCTGGACTATAAGGAAAGCTGAGCACCGAAGAATTGATGCTTTCGAACTGTGGTGCTGGAGAAGGCTCTTATGAGTCCCCTGGACTAAAGGAGGTGAAATCAGTCAATCCTAAAGGAAATCAACCCTGAGTGCTCATTGGAAGGACAGATACTGAAGCTGAAGCTCAACTATTTTGGCCACCTAATGCGAAGAGAAAACTCTCTGGAAAAGACCCTGATGCTGGGAAAGACTGAAGGCAAAAGGAGAAGGGGACAGCAGAGGATGAGATGGCTAGATAGCATCACGGATGCAATGCATATGGACTTGAGCATGCTCCGGGAGAGAGCGCAGGACAGGAAGGCCTGGCGTGCTCTGGTCCATGGGGTCATGAAGAGTCGGACACGGCTGAACGACTGAACAACAATGCTAGCCCTGCCCAGGGGTGTGCCTTTCACTGTGATCCCGGTCAAGGAGTATTTTCTGAGTGTTTGCCGTCCTGAAACAAACCAATTAGTGTCTCCTCAGAATAACTCCCATTGTGCTCAATGAGGCTTGTGCACATCAGAATGTACAGAGATCCCCCTGAATTGAAATACAGATTTTAAAGCACTGATTCCCTGAAGCCTGTACAGCACTCTGTGGCTTTATTTATTGCCTTCGGAAGTAACTAAATCACACTTCTATTACAATGATCCTGCGCAGCATCGGGTTACAATGGGGGCTGGTTTCCCCGTCCTTGTGTTTAGTGCTCTCTTTCCCAGAATGAACCCATTAGTATCTCCTCATAAGTAACTCCCATTGTGCTGAATGGGCCTTGCCCTCTGAACGCCCATATCATCTCCCTGAATTGGATACAGAGTTTAAAGCACTTTCCCTGAAGGCTGTAAAGTGCTTTACTGAACCTGCGATTCTCCATGGCTTGGTTTGTTGCCTTAGGAAGTAACTACTTCACACCTTTGTTATAGAGAGCCTGCTGTTAGAAAGAGGGCTGGTTTCCCATCCCTGTGTCCCGCACCCCTTTCCCAGCACAAGCATACGTGTGTCTACTAGGAAGTAACTCCCATTGTGCTCAGTGAGGCTTGGTCCTGAAATGCAGGTGTATCTGGAGTTTCAGGGGACAGGAGAAAGTGGGGGAGAGTGTGTGGGGAAACCTCTCTTATTGGCTGAGCAGCCCCTGCCAGTCAGATGACATTCACTCCAACCCCCACCCCCACCAGGAAGTATATTCTGTGAAACAATTTTCACTGGTGCAGAGCACTCGCTTGTGGAGCCCTGCATGGACCAAAGTGCAGCAAAGGTGATTCCTTTTTTAAAATCCGGTACTCCTCCATTCGCTTCTCCTTCCATTGTCGTGGAGACACGGTCCAGGCTGCAGAATGGAGGCAATGATGGTTCATCACTCAGGAGGACTCACAGCTGAGTATATGAATTGTCTCCACCAAACAGCATTGCGTATCAGTTGTCATCAGGTGATATGGAAATTCAGTCTGTAGTAAGTAATATGTGGGTGTGTTTCCATGCTATCAGCTTCACTGGCTTGTACCTTTGTTGCAATGTTTCCCCAATTGCATCTGCTCCTTTTCCAGTTTCCACAGTTCTTAAAGTCCCGGCTTATCATCGCTGTAGCCTGGGGCTCTGTGCTGTTTCCACTGAGCTCTAATCAAATTATTTTCTTGATGGCTGGGTGGAGTCTGGGTTGGGTCTGATTACCTCCCCCCTCCAGGCTGTACTCCCCTAGGCAATCTTGGGAACAAGCCTCATTGACCACAACAGGAGTTATTTCTGAGTGCACTTCCCAGATGTATGCCCATTTCTGCCCATTTTTTCCCCTTTCCCTCTAAATAGCAGGCTACCACATTAGCATGCACATGCTAAGTTGCTATCTCATTATCACACTATTGCGAAAGTCTTCCATCAATACACACTTCAGTATGTTGCTATAACTTTGTCACTCTATCATTCAATCAATCACTCAATCGCGAAATAGCACTAACACGCATTTGCACTATAGTGCAATAGTGCATTAGTCCAGGGGTGTCTGCTAACTCCTGTTGAGATCAAGGAGGCTTGTTCCAGAAAATTCACGATAGCGCAAATGCGTGTTAGTGCTATTTCACAACTGAGTGACAGAGTGATAGAGTCATAGGAAGATATTGACCTAGAGGATGTGCATATTGATTGGAGACCTGTGCAATAGTGTGATACTGAGATAGCGATTTAGCATGTGATATGAAAACTAGACTATGATGCTTGCGGCATTGTTTCCCTGGTCCAAATGACACGAAGGAATATTAGCTGTGGATCCTCCCCATGTGTAGTTCTGGGGAAGTGACCTGAGATAAACTTGATTTTCAGGCTGTAATGGGGGAGTACTTGCTTGCCCGTGATAGCAGGCTTATATTAGGGATGGCAGAGAATTCCGCCACGGATCACGGTGAGGCCGAATGCCAGTGCATTTGGCCCCCCGAAATCTGTGGCGGAATGGTCTGCCACCCCCCGCCCCTCTGCGGATCCCCCCCCGGGATGAGACTTACCTGGGGTGGATCCTCCGGGTGGCGGCGGCTCTGGCGGCGGCTCTGGCGGTGGCTTCGGCGGCAGCGGCTGGTCTTCCAACCGGCTGCTGCCGCCACCATTTGCAGGTTATTGTTTTTTTACAGAGACATGATAAGCTATGTAAGTTTTTACGTAGCCTAAAACGTCTGGGTAAAAAAAAAAAAAGGGCATACACAAATGGCGGCGGCTACAGCCGCCGCCATTTGTGTACGCACTTTTTTTTTTACCCAGATGTTTTAGGCTACATAAAAACTTACATAGCCTAAAACGACTGGGTAAAAAAAAGAAAGGCGTACGCAAATGGCGGCGGCTACGGCCACCGCCATTTGCATTCCTTAGTTTGGGCCATCTTAGTCTACGTAAATATTTACATAGACTAAGACGGCGAAAATAAGGGGAACGCAAATAGCGTCCGCTACGCTATTTGCGTTCCCCTTATTTTCGCCGTCTTAGTCTACGTAAATATTTATGTAGACTAAGATGGCCCAAACTAAGGAACGCAAATGGCGGCAGCCATAGCCGCCACCATTTACGTATGTGGTTTGTTTTTTGTTTTGTTTTCCCAGAGCCCTCCGCGGCTGGAAATCCAGCTGTGGACGGCTCTGGCGTGGCTGGGCCTGGCCAGCTGCTCCGCGGAGCTGCTGCGGAGCACAGCCAGCCGCAGAGGATTCCGGGGGGGGGAGGAACGGAGCGCCTCCCCCCCTGGCAAGGATTCCGGGGGGAGGGACGGAACGCCTCCCCCCCCATCAACATAATCCGTGAAAGGTAAGTGACTTTCGTACATCCCTAGGCCTTATAAGCACTAGTGTCCTAGCGCTTATTTTCAATGATATTTTAAAAGTTGGTCCCTCGGCATCCTGTTCCAAAATGGCGATGAAACTTCAAGAAAACAGGGAGGGAAAGAGTTGGGTCACTGAGGTCATGAGCGACACACCCACAAAGGCCGGGCTACATGCCCCATGGGCAGGTCTATGATACCAAACGCAGTGCGGTTGTGGAAACAGGTCAGTAATGGAGCTGAAGTAAGCTGGAAAAGTTGGACTGTAAGCAGTCTTAGAAGAAGCCGTTTTTCTGCGATAAAATGCGGGGCTGGTGCTGAATGGCCATGACACAGAGACGTCACTGCACAGCCAAGTTGGAGTAAATCGCTGGTGGAAACACAGCCTGTGAGCACTCATTCACACATGCAAGCTATCAAGTGATGCTCAGTGAAGCCCTATTCAGGCATTCTGTGCCTAAATAGATCAAACAAGTGAGGAGAGGGAGCATGGTAGTCTAGCCCCCTCTGTCATCACATTCGTGGAGGGCAATGGTCTGAAGAAGATAGCCTTCAGAGATACAGAAGGCTCTTCTCTTTAGACCATCGTCCTGCGTGAGTGATGAATGCAGTGATGGAAGGTAGCACATTCCCTCTCAAGTGTTTGCTCTATTCAGGTACAGGATGCTTGAAGGCCTTGAACAGGGCTTTTGTGATGAAAAAATGTATACAAATTGGCCAGGGGTCACTTGAGTTCAGCTTCATTCACTCCAGAAGGGGTTACATCTGAGGGCCAAATTTGATGTGACATAAAAGATACATAAAGTGTCTAAATATTTTTGTCCTACTTTAGGAGGATTCAGACAACCTCTCTCACTCCACATGTTGAAAGAACATGTGGGTTGTGGGGCTGCGTGGGTTAACATGATACAGCCCTGCCCCCCTTGCCATCTGCACATTTGCCTGGCATGTGAAGGGGCTCTAGGTGAGTACTGATATAGAAATGTAGAGCTCATTCACATGAAGGGGGGAACTCTCCCTTGCATGGAAGAATTTGAGTCATGTACACCAGTATGTGTGTGTAGGCCCTTCACATGTGGGCAGAAAGCACAGATGATGGTTGGGGGTGTGTCCTGAGTTGTGCATCGGTGGGTGGTGCTAGCCTGCATGGCCCCCCCCATGCATTTTTTGAATGACTGCATGTGGTGGGGGAGGGTGGCATCTGATCTGAACCTCCTCCCCTACAAATGCAACTCTGGGGGGCTCTGACTTTGAAAGGGGCAGCTACAAGTATGAGAGTGCTTTTTCTTGGTAGGCTGTTTTCCAATCACTCTGCCCCCACACAAGCGGCTTTCCAACTCATGAGCGTGGCTGGCCCAAGACGTTTTGCTGCTTGAGGCGAAGGACAAGAAGGCGCCCCTCTCCATTCCATGTACAGAAGGACTGCAAGTTGAATCTTACTTCATCACTGACAACAGAACGGCACCCTCCACTGCAGTTGAAGGCAGAAGGCTAGTTTAAGGGCTGCAGGACAGTGGGAGGTTTCCACCACTGCCCCCTCCACACCCCAGCACGTGCCACATCCTGCCTAATGGTAGGGCTGGCCATGCTCTTGAGGGACAATATCCAGGGCTCATGTATATGTTTCCCTGTTTGCAGTGGGTGGGGCGCTTTCAAAGAATGATTTTTAATGGACAGATAGCATGTGGGGGAAGGTTTACACAGCCCTCTGTGAGTCTCCTGTGGCTGCATTAAAGTAAAACACACACATATCAACCACGTAAGAAGAGACTGCACATGTTTCCTGATTATGTTTTCTTTGCCCCAAGGTACCCTTAGGGTGCAATCCTATGTATGTTTAGCCAGAAAGAAGTCCTACAACTCCCAGCATGCCCCAGCCTGGCATGCTGTCTAAACATGCATAGGATTGCACGCTTAGTGTTTTTCTTTACAACAGTTCCACATTTGAGTCCTGTAGGGGACTAAAGAATAACTCAGACCCAAAGGTAGAGGATATTCTCTGTTTTAATGGTCAACTACACTGTCCCTTTTTTGCAGTCATTCTAGAAAATAGCAAATGTGTGGCAGGGGAGACACAGAAATAAAAAATAGAAGGGAAATTAGATTTAAATTACTCATTTAGAATTGCTAGTTTCAATCAATGACAATTTTAAGATATTAAATACATTCCAGAGCAACTTGTCAAAAAAAAAAAAAAAAAGGATCTTGCAGTTGCTGGCATTCCTTGAAGTTTTTTAATAAAATCAGGGTCAGCGATGGGAAATAAGCAGGAAGATGAATAGGATGTCAGAATTAAATTGAGTTCCAGAAGAGTTATCTCAAGTTCCGTAACAAAAAGATCTCACAGAACTTTGCCTCAGAGTGGATGGTTAGCACATGATTCAGCATCACAGACAGTTGGAAGGCTGACAGACCTCTCTAGAAGTATTACCTGGCCGATTTTTTATCAGCTTGAAAAACACCTCATTCCTTTGAATTCTGAGGAAAGAGAAGGTTCTCCTCGTTTTCAGTCTTAATGATTTCT
Organism: Heloderma suspectum; assembly: GCF_057233095.1. NCBI lineage: Eukaryota > Metazoa > Chordata > Lepidosauria > Squamata > Helodermatidae > Heloderma > Heloderma suspectum. The sequence continues at coordinate 113,024,369 of NC_139462.1, forward strand.
GATGCACCAAATGCTTTCTTTTCTTTTCTTTTTTTTATAGAAGAAACCAGATTAATTGTCTGAGCCATCTGACTAGCCATTACTATCATAGGATATACATCTTGTTAAAGTTTTGGAATTGTGGTGGAAAATACAATTTTAACAACCCATATGTCTTTGTTTTTCTGATTTCTTTTTTGTTGTAAAATATTCAAACTTTTTTTATCTTTTAAACTGTGAACTGAAATAGTTCTTGCTGGCACTAATGGCCACAATCCAAATCTCCAGGGGTGAACACCACCCCTGACATTTTGCTGCTCTTCACAACTGAAAGATATTTTGGCTTCCCAAAAATTCCTCAGATGCTTCACCCAAGAAGGAACCACATTCGCTTAAGGCAAAACCTAGGGAGGTCCCCCTCCCAAGGAACTGAATTGGTCTTATCAGACTCAACTTCCTTTCCTCAAAATTCCTCTCACGTTAGTCAAATTCACTTCAGTTTTGATGGCAACTCCAATGGAGGCTCTAATGCACATACAAAGTTCTGCTCCATTCAGTTTGTTGTTGTCATGCCAGAGTCTTACAGTGGCCATGTGTCCTACTTTACGGAGGACAATCCTCTGTTTAAAGGCATCCTGTATTTGAAGGGGTGTCCAGTCAAAGCCCAATGGAGGGAGCAATCCTATGTGGATTGACGGTCGCCTCCAACCCCAGGGGTGACCACCTATCCAGTGCAGGGCAGGAGTGGTGAGGAGTGGATCCCCTCCCTGCTCCCCCTGCCCTGCTTTTGTGGCTAGAAGGCCCATCGGTCAGCTGTCTAGCTGCCAGACCTCAGAGCATGGGGAAGTGGCAGCTGGACAACAAATAGGATGTGTAGTGCCAGCATGTCTGACCGCCCTGCCCCTGAGAACGCCCTGTTTTCCCCACTCCACACTGTTCTTATGAGCGCGGGACTGATCCACGCTGCTTACAAGGCGGCACGGGAGGGAGTAAGGGTCAGTTCTCCAGGAACCGACCTTGGAGCACGGGCTCCAAGGTCAGTTCCCGGGAACCGACCTATCCTGTGGCAATCAGTCTAGCCGTTGACTAGTGGCCATAGGATTGCACCCTTAAAGATAAAGATCCATAAGAGGAGAGAGCAGGGGCCTTGAAGCTGCCCATCAACAGTTAACACCCGGACATCACTGAGCAGCAGGCACACAAGTCACCTGGTCACAGGCTCCCCTACTATGATGGGATGTATTATATTGCAATTTAAATTACAGTCAGTGGATTGGATCCAGATTCAGTCATGCTTCGAGTACACCCATTGAAATCAATGGGACAAGGGAGCCATGACCGACTTAAGTCCCATTGGTTTCAATGGGTCTCCTCTGACTAAATCTGGAGCCAAACTTTTATTTCTAAATTTGTATCTATACATATAAATTAGCCTATGCACCTTTTATGCAGATCCGTACCCTCTTTTGCCCTCTTTTTTGGTGATGTATAATTGGCTGCCATTCAGAGTCTACGTAAGTGCAACTTATTTGGAGGTGGAACAAATACGTACTTATCTTAATTGCTCTGAAACACGTCAAGAAAGACAGACTGCTAGATTAATGAATTCCAGATACCTGGAATGGCAGATTGCACAGCCAACCCAGGTAGTCTGTGGATATTAGGGGCACACCACCACCTGAGCACCATATGCAGCACTGCAAGGGATCCTGGGGGCGCCTCTTGGATCCTGCAATTCAGGGCAGGCAACATGTCTTCAGCTGGCTTTGAAGGGCACAGAGAGCGGCTTAGGACTAAAGTAATTAGGACGGTGTCTGTGTGTGGCTCCTCTGGTTGGGGAACTCTGGTGCATTCACTTTGCCGTTCAATCACATTAGGAACAGTCTCAGTCGATGAGCTGCAGGCCGTCTCCTTTCTGAGTTTCCCTCCCTACTGGCTGGCTGGCTGGGCTGAATGAGGAATACCCTGCGGGTGATGATCTGAAGGTAGCTTCTGCACTGCACATGCTATGTGGCCTCCTTACTCCCTGGTGCAGGCTAACAAGAAGTGGATGACTTCTTTATTTCTTAAGCGACATCTGATAGCCAGTTATCTTAAAGGAACCGTAATATGTGTTACAGTAGCACGAGCGAATATACTGAGATGGACGCAGATTTAAGCTGGCAGAAGTGGGTTTCCCCACCCAGTCCTTCCTCCAGCAGCCCTTCCAGCCCCCTGAAAATGCTTCACAGAGAGTCAGGAACCCCTGCTGATGGGGTGCTCTGAGGTGTGTGTGGGGAAGGGGGACACCCACAAATTGGGCAGAAGGACCTCCTATGAGCAGAATCCTTCCTATTAGTGAAGGCAGATCCTGCATCCAACCCCCTGTAATTGACTACTGAAGCATACGAAGTGGTTATGTGCACACTGTGTTAAGTCACCACATGACTAAATGCTGATTTTACATGTTGATCATGGATGTTGCTGCCAAAGCAACAAGTATAAGGAAACACACTGCTAAATCAACACACAGCCAGGGTGAGCTACGGGTATCAGTGTAACACAACAGAAGTCCTTTTTCAGTTTCTGGTGCAATGCGGGAAGTGGGGTTCACGGATCAACCCCAAATGAGATCCTTGAGCTCCAGAAGCCATGAAGGATTGAAAAAACCTACAACGACAAGAGCCTGTTTCTGGCTGTGCACCAGAAGTGGGAAAAGAAATGTGAATTAAATTTTCTGTTTCTTAGAATATGGGGCTGTGAACTTGCTTTTTGATTATGCAAAATATCCCCCTTTTCTCTTAGGTTTTTGTATAGATGGAAACTAGGGACCTTTGGTGGCTGGTGGCTGGCTACCTCAAGTCACTAGGATTTTGAGCACACTCCACCTGCGTGGATGGGAACAGAAAGAACAGTTTTTGCATGCTTTAGTTTGGCCAGGAAGACGGTACGAGTTTGAGTTTCGAGCTGGCTGGAAAAGGTTGCTCACAAGTTTCGAGCTGGCAAAATCAGCTTCTAGAGTGGTCCTTGGAACTTTCTGCCACTTGGGGAAATAGGGAGTGCAAAACACCATGAGCAACATATTGCAGTTACGCTTCTTCTAGATAACAGCATGGTAGGGAGTCTAGGGACCATTGCATTGCAATGGACTGTGGCCAATTACATGACCATTACATGGCCATGTATATCAGTACAACCTGCTGAACTGGAGACTGAACTATCAAAGCCAGTAATTAGTCTGGGCCTGCTGCAATCATGCATTGCTAACTGCTGATAAATGTTCCTGTGTTAACAAGATTTCAAGAAAAGCCAGATATTCTGCGTAGCTGCTCAGGAAGTTTGTTATTTACTCTGGTAATTTAAAAAAATCTAATCACTCTCATGGATAATCCTGTTTCCTTTGGAGCTGCTTTATCTCTTTTGATAATAATGTAAGCTGGACATGTGATAAGTAAACTTGGATCTAAGTGTGAAGGGCATATGGATATACCTAGAAAATTACTAGTAGGATCCTATATGTATGAGCTGAAGCCCACATGATCAAAAAGACCTGAGAGCATATTTACTTCTCCTATTTCAAATAGAAAGAAACCACAGATTACCATTTCCAGAAATAAACAGGGCTTCCGGTCACCTCTAGCACGTCAGTCAATCCAGTAGCTTCATGTGGGCACCAGAGCTCCAATGCACACATGCAGTTCCTTATCCTTAAGGGCATCCGCATTCACTTTACCGTAAGGCCCAGTTCTGTGCATGCAAAGGAATTTGTGTATGGGGAATGGGTCCCTCCGTTGAACTGACTGGGGAATTTTACACATCCAAGATCTCTGAGTGCACACAAACTTCCAGGTCTAGGGAAGAGAAGACTGAGGGAAGACAGGGTAGCGCTCTTCAAGTACTTGAAAGGTTGCCACAGAGAGGAAGGCCAGGATCTCTTCTCGATCATCCCAGAGTGCAGCAGCAGGACATGGAAGAATGGGCTCAAGTTACAGGAAGCCAGATTCCAGCTGAACATCAGGAAAAACTTCCTGACTGTTAGAGCAGTACGGCAATGGAACCAATTCCCTAGGGAGGTGGTGGGCTCTCCCACACCGAACGCATTCAAGACGAGGCTGGACAGCCATCTGCCAAGAATGTTCTGACTTGGATTCCTGCATTGAGCAGGGGGTTGGACTCAATGGCCTTGTAGGCCCCTTCCATCCTGACTATTCTATGATTCTATGAATGTCTTGAACTGGTATGAAACTTTCCATCCTTGAGGCTCTAGGACTGTGGAAGCCTTCCTAAGAAATGTTTCTGATCAGTTCTTTTATCTTCTCTTGAGGTTTCTGCAGATGTTTCATCGTAGCAGGATTCTCCTGAATGAACCTCAAATTCACATAGAAGAATTTCTTTAATTGATATTTTTGAGCTCTTTGTTCCAGGCTCAGACTTTAGCAAGGTTTATCAGAAGCAAGTTCCTTAACACTGTGGAGCAGCCACTAAAGTGAATGTCTCTCTGTGCATTGAAGTGAAGCAGACATCTCGGTTGACTTTAACTGTTATGATGGAACGTACAAAGGAGAAGCAAGTCTCTACGAATGACTGCAGTTATGTCACACAAATGTGGGAGAGGGGGGAGAAAGTCTGGGTGAACTGTGACTCCCTTCCCATGATTATTGAGTGGCCAATGGCCATGCTGGTGGGGATGACTGGAGTTGTAATCTGGAATGCGCCAAGTTGGTGAAGGCTGGCATAGGCTAAAGAAGAGCCTATGCAAAAACAACAAGGGCCTGGTATTTTGAGGTTAACTCTTCTCATTTTGGACATTGAGATGCCCTCAAAAGTAGCTGAGTCAAGTATTGTATCCCTGCGATCCAAACATATGATCCAGTTATTACTCCTTTCTTCTTGACTGATTGCCTAAGAACAATGGAGCAGAAGTAACAACACCACAACACAAAATGCATCACTATTTCACATCAAGTTAATTCTTTCTTTCTCTCCAAAGTGTGTATCACATGAGCAGAATTACAAACAGAGAAAGACAAATTACAGCTGCAGCTCCAGTAAATACTGAAACTTCTAAATTTCTGTAGAAAGTTAAAGGGAAAGAAGACTCGTTTCCCCCATCTGCTTAATAACTAACATGCAAATGAATAGAATTCCATTTTTTCATTGCCTTCCCTATTGAATTAAATTTTACTTCATTCTAAAGGACTTGTCTTATTCTGTCAGTCTTTTGAGTAGCTATTCAGCAGCCTATCAATACAAATGTTTTCATATATGCCTTGTACTCCCTCCCCATAAACTGCATCCCCTTATCTTATGATAGTGTTTCTGCCAGTATAACGTTAGGCAGGTGCATGTTAATATTTCCATTCTAAAACCTGTTTTATTGTAGGATATTTATAACCAGGCTTTTCTAATCTATACAATTAGAATGAAGCTAGAAATAATCTTAGCACTGTTTTTCTATCCTATCCTGGCCCCAACCTGCTATTTTCTTTTTAATTTTTTTTTTTAATACCCCAGTTCAGCAAGGCCCCTCCACATACTCTAGCAAGTTTCAAAGCACGTTTGGGCATGTTAGATCTGCTCCTGTAAGTGTGCTGTGCTCCTGAAAACACATACAGGTAACCCTTTACTGGATTGGTCCCTAACAGATGATGAACACCATCTACTTTGACAGTGTCAATCCAGCCTCACTTTCAAAAGGTGATCAGTGATACCTAGGGGTGTACAAAACACTTACCCCTTTCCGCTGGGGCCATCCGTGGTGGGGGGGGAGGCGCTCTGTCCCCCCCACCGAATCCTCCCCAGCCGGCTCTGCTTCGCGGCGACTCCGTGGAGCTGCCGGCCGGGGCCACCCGCACCCGGACCTCCGTCCTGTGCTGGGCTACGGCTGCCATTTGCGTCCCTGCCATAGCCGTGATAGGCTATGTATATATTTATGTAGCCTATCATGGCAAAAGACAGGGATGCAAATGGCGTCCCTGCGTTAGCCGTGATAGGCTACGTAGATACTTACGTAGCCTATCGTGGCTTGGCAGGGATGCAAATGGTGGTTGGCGTAGAGGCTGCCATTTGTGGCCGCAGCCCGGCAGTGGCCGGAAGACGACCCGGAGCCGCTGCCACTGCTGCTGCCAGAGCTGCCGCCGCCGCCAGGTAGAGGGGATTCCGCGGGGTGGCGGGGGGATTGCCCTGTTCCGCCATGGACTCCGGGGGGTCGGATTCTAAAGAATCTGGCCTCACTGGAGTCCGTGGCAGAATTCTCCAACATCCCTAGTGATATCCAATATGAGGATGTTGACCACCTGTTCATCAGGGTCATGTGGCCACCGAATGTACGAATGCCTTACCTTGCGTCTGTAGGGGGGGGTCTGCCGGGGGGAGGCGACCCGTTCTTCCCCCCTGGAATCCTTGCCAGCTGGTTCCGCTCCGCGTTGACTCTGTGGAGCCACTGGCCAGCTCCGTTCTGCCAGCAATACGGCCGCCATTGCCATCCATACCACTGCTGGGCGGAAACAGGAAGTGATCCAGATGCAAATGGCATCCGCGACGCCATTTGCATCCCTGTATTTTCTTGTGATAGGCTATGCGTTTGAATTTGCATAGATAGTTGCATAGCCTATCGAGTGAAAAAGCAGGGACACAAATGGCATCCACTATGCCATTTGTGTCCCTGCTTTTTCATGCAATAGGCTACGCAACTATCTACACAAATTCAAACATGTAGTCTATCACGAGAAAATACCGGAATGCAAATGGCATCACAGACGCCATTTGTGTCCAGATCACTTCCTGAACGGAGCCGCCGGGAGGGACGATTCGGTCCGTGTGGGTCTGGGAGGAGGAGGTGAGTACATCCGTTCTGCCATGGACTCCAGGGGGCCGAATTCAATGGAATTTGGCCTCATTTGAGTCTGTGGCAGATTCCACGGACATCCCTAGCCACCAGTAAGGAGTCTGCATTAAGAACTGAGGGTTTAAGCAGTAGTTGAGGCTTTCTAAAATGAAATTCAGGCTGACCTGGAAGGTAGCCTTTAAAAAATGGAAAGATATGGCTAAGCGCTGGTAAATTCTGGCTCGGGGTTGATTGCTGCTGCATCACTGCAATTTCTGTGTGGATGGAATTACATGCTACAGCTGGCAACTGCATGTGTTGAGAGTATCACAGAGTAAATTCCCAAGCCAGAGCTACACCAATGCGGGGAGGTCTTGCTGCCCTAACATGAAGGGTGATGCAAGGGATGTATGAGAATTTCAGTTTTGCTTGCAAAACATGTAAGTATGCCCTGGTTGAAGTCCTGAGTGCGATCATGATCACGAGAATGTGTCCCCTGAAAATGTTTGCAAACTGCCGGACATGTGCTTGCGTTCAATTTTCACGACTAATCCAGTTCAATTTTGTGCAAATTTCCCCATACACTGAATCAGCTCTGCTTTTGTCTATGGAGCAAGTTTGCACAAATTTCACATTTGATCACTGTCCGATTTGTGCAGTTTTCCCATTTGTGCCGAGGGAGCAGCGATTGCAAATGCGAACAGGAATTGAGCACGAGATGTGTGGTGAGACAGTGTTTTGAGAATCCTAGTGATCTCAAAGATTGCCTGTTTGCCCATCCCTAGGTGACACTAACTAATCACAGTAATAGAATTGTTCGGAATTAAGCAACAGCAACAAAATACGGGCCCACAACGGGAAAGAGCAAAGTGGATCTGCAAGTAGGGATATGCAAGCAGGGTCAACCTTCTCATTAGGCAAAGTGAGGCAAATAATTCAGGCAGCAGATTACGGAAGAGCAGTGGATCACAACTAGCCTCTCTCCCTGCTTCTTCCCATCTTAGCCACTTTGGCGTGCCTCGGCAATGCTGCTGAGTGCTTGCCTTTGTTTTGTTTGGGGTCAGGTTGGTGGCCTCCACCTGCCGCCCTCGCAGCCGCTTGCAGCCTATCATGCAGAGGCAAGGTGAGCCCAAGCTCAGGAGGTGGATTGTGGGGAGCAGGGCTGGCCCTCTCATGAGGCAAGATTAGGGATGTACGAAATTGGCTTTACCTGGCTCTGCCGGGTTCCGCTGGGGCAGGGGGAGGCGCTCCGTCCCTCCCCCCGGAATCCTGGCCGGCCGGCTCTGCTCCACGGGAATTCTGCAGAGCCACCAGCCGGCTCCGCCAGCAGCTGGACATCCGGCCGCCGGCTAGCAGGGATGCAAATGGCGGCGGCCATAGCCGCCGCCGTTTGCGTCCCTGTAGTCAGCCGTGATAGGCTACGTAAATCTTTACGTAGCCTATCACGTCTGACTTTAAAAAAACACACACACACACGCGTACGCAAATTTGCATTCCTTATTTGCATTCCTTATTTTGGCCCGTCTTAGTCTGCGTAAATATTTACGTAGACTAAGATGGGCCAAAATAAGGAATGCAAATGGCGGTGGCCGTAGCCGCCGCCATTTGCGTACGCGCATGTTTTGTTTTGTTTTTAAAGTCAGACGTGATTGGCTACGTAATGATTTACATAGCCTATCACGTATTTGTTTTTTTTAAACCTAGCCATGATAGGCTATGTAAATCTTTACGTAGCCTATTGCGTCTCCCCCCCCCCCCCCCAAGATTGGAAATGGCGGCAGCGGCAGCCGGTCGGAAGAACAGCTGCCGGAGCTGCCGCCGGAGCCGCCAGGAAGATCCGCCCCAGGTAAGTCTTGTCCCGGGGGGATCCGCGGGGGGGTTGGGGGGGCAGGCCATTCCGCCACAGAGTTCGGCCTCACCGAGATTCGTGGCGGAATTCTCTGCCATCCCTAGGCAAGATGAGTGGAGGCTGGTGGCTTCTATTTCAGTAGGGTAGTGGATCCGCTCTGGGTTTCAATCAGAACTTTGATGGAGCTATTCAAGGTGATGAATCCATTTTGGGAATAGGCTTCAGCACTTTGGATAGCTCCTTTAGAGTTCTGATTGGTTCTGACTGAAACTCAGAGCAGATTCACTGCCCCACTGAAATAGGAGCCATCAGCCTCCACTGGGCAAGATGAATCCTTTGCTTAGGCATCAGACTGGGGGGCATGGGGGATGATTAAGCACCCGCCCAGCCCACTGCCTTGCCCCCACCTCCCCTTCCTGCAGCCACAGGTTTCGTCAGAGTTCATACAGGCCCGCAAGAGCTCAGTTGAACACTCATGAGACCCACCTGAACTCTTGCGAGAGTTGGGGCAGCTGAGAAAGGGCGCAAGGTGGTGGGTGGCAGGCGGTGGCACGTCTTCTCACCCCAGGCGGTGAGATGCCTTGGTTGGAGGCTGGCGGGGAGCAGAGAAGAAGTGAGCAACAGGCTTTCTTCCTCATGGACTGAAGCTGCACAGCGCCCACTTCGATCCAAGATGGGAAAAAGTCCACACCTCTGCTGTGCTGCCCCTAGCGATGTCCCACAAGGAGGAGACCAAGGAGGAAAGGTGGAGTGAGCCCTTTGCCATGTTGTTTCTGTCCATCATGCCAGTCAGGAGCGGAGAGGTGGAAGCAGAGGGGAGTCTCCATCTAGCCTGCCCCTCTAATAAACAACCAGCTTCACAGCCTCCCCAGTTTTCTCCACCTCACTGTCTGTGAATTATATCAACCTTTGCTTCCTTGTTCCCCCCTCTTCACCCACATCACTTGGGGCGATGTGACACACACCCCTCCAATCCTACACTTGCTTAAAAAAAAGAAAAAGAAAAGCTCCACTGAAATCAGTGGGGTTTACATGTTAGGTTCCTGAAGGATTGCAGCCTGTGTGTGTGGACAAGTCAGTAAGTCTCACTGGCTGTGCAAGGCTTTGAACGGTATGAATGTTTAGTCAGGAGAACGTGCCATGATATTTAGTGGCACTTACATGTTGTTGCCTGAGAAGAAGGAGAAAAACAGTGGGGTGTGCTGGGAAGGTGGGACAGGATTCTTAAAGACAAAGAAGACAAAAGAGAAACAGAATGTGGGAGTGCAGATTTGCCTGTGCGTGGATGAGGGGGGGGGGGGAGAGAATATGAAAGATCCCAAGAGGAGGAGTCAAGAGAGGGAGACTAGCTGAGGAGTAAAGCAAGAGGGGAGAGGCTGGAAAGAAAAAAAAACCTCTTGCCTGGCTTGGGAGTGGAGGGGCTTTGAAGTTCCCTGGTGAGTCATTCTCTTCCACAGCACAATCCCATCCATGTCTACTCAGAAGTAAGTCCCGCTGAGCTCAGTGGGGCTTACTCCTAGCTAAACTGGTATAAGATTGCAACCTTAATTTCCAGTATGCTACAGGTGATTGGGCTACGGAGTCCTCTGTGCCTGATTCTCTGCACATCTCTGGGCATTTCACTGATGCTTTATGATTTGCCCATAGGTTGTGCTCATGTCTTCTTTTGAAGGGAGATCTGTCTCAAACGTCAGTCACCCAGGGAATTTGATGGGCAGCATGGCAAATTGAAGACAGACAAAAAGAAAGTCCTTCTACACATATAACACATTAATTTATTGGAATCCGTTGCCACAAGATGTGATGGTCACTGGCTCAGAGTATAAGAAGGAAGCTGCCTCAGTGCATGTGCAGAATGCAGATCCTACAGCAACATGCCTCAGGTAAAAACAGTGTTGTCCAAGGCTTGAGTGGGAGGGAAGGCACCACTTGAAGCTCCGCCTCAAGCAGCACAACGTCTTGGGACATCCCTGTGTAGGAGAATTTAGCTTCCATTCATTTAAGAGCAGAACTTGGCCTTTGTCACCCCACCCCCCACCAAGCACAAATGCATTTTGTGGACAAAGCTTGCACATCCCCGAGCTTGCAGTGATGCTCATTTGCAAAATGCGCATTTGGGAAAATGAGCGTTTGGGGGAAAGTACAGGCAAGTATACAAATGTGTACTTTCCCCCACTGAATGCAGTGGGGAACTCACAACTGGGAATGGGATGAGGTGGACCAAGCTTCGAGGTGGGACTCAGAACTCTGACAAACTTGAGCCTCGCTGATTCTTCCATACCTGTCTAAAGCACGCTCTCTCTCTCTCTCTCTCTCTCTCTCTCACACACACACACACACACACAGAGCATTTGTGTTTGTGCATGTACCAAGCTAGGTAAGATGTAGGAGAGGTCTCTTTTTTATGACTGAAAAGAAGGATGTCTTAGCCCTTACCCTTTGTGCTGTCTTTCCGCTCAAAACTGCCCTCCCCAAACTGCTTTTCTCTCTGCAGGAGAAAGAAATGGGGATCCCGTATCTCTCCCCACCCCAGGGTAGGACAGCAGTTGGTGAGGAGCAACGTTGAGTGGAAAAACAGCAGGAAGGGAAAGGATCAAGCAGCTTGATCCTTTCCCACTGCCGTTCTCTCATGCTGAATCCTTGTCCATGAAGCTGTTTTCCATTGTAAAAAATGCCTATTGGGACACTGTTCCTTTGTCTCCTGCATCTCATCCAGTTTGGCTCTGTGTGTGAGGACTTACATCTGAAACGTCACTCATGGGTGAATGCATGCCAGATGAAATTTGCATTTATTCATATTTTTATCCCCATTTTACTCCCCAAATGAATATGAATATCTGCTTTTGTCCACAGCTTTGCTCTTCATGCTTGCCCTTGGTAGTAAATTTGACTCCTGTTTACAGCTGGTGAAATTGCTCAGGTTTGTGAAATAAAGGCAACTGCTTAAAAAAACAACAACCCTTTGTTGGTCAGTCTGTGGGCACCACCCATCCCAAGTTAAGCACTTTTAGGTTCCATTGGTTTCAATGGGGAAGTCAAGGATGCTTTGGAATCTCTCCCACTGAAATCTAAGCTATCTGTGAGCAGAGCCAACACCAACCTCCAGCATTCCCGCAGCCAATGGGTCTCCCACACACACACCACCCCTACTGCCACATCAGCCGGCTCTCCAGCTCTTGCTCTCTCTTTTTTACTTCTTTTCTGTGTGTGGGCAGAGGGGAAGGGGGAGACAGTAGCTCCTCCTCTAGTTCTCCTCCAGCCAGCTCTGTTGGCAAAAGGAACTGCTGTGTCAGCCAGCTATACCACACTATTTTAAAACAGAACGTTTCAACCTTAGGTTTCAAATAACAGTGATCTGAACCAATTGCATGCTGCCTTTGGGAGGGCAGCCAATGAGGGCACAGGAGCAGCAAAAAGACCACCCCTTTGCCCCCCCCATGCCCTCATTGGCCATCCTCCCCAAAGGCAGAATCTGATTGGTTCTTTTTAAAAATGGCATGGTGTGGGCCCTGTGTTGCCCGTGATGCTTCCTTTAACCAGCGGGGCCAGCTGGGCAAGGGGATGGAGAGAGGAGCAGCAGCAGCAGCAGCTTGGGCCTGGTGGCAGCTGTGGCAGGGTCAGTGCTAGGCCCTCTTCAGTTTCTGGGTCCTCAGCAGTTGCCCTCTCATGCTGACTCCTGATGCCAGGCCTGTCTGTGAGTGCTTATTGTTGGCGGGATCATTGATGGATTGCTGCTGTCTCATAGTTTTTACTATGTTGCTATTTGAGGTCAGAGGTTGGCAGACTTCAGACCTTTTTTTTACGGGAAACCTGAGGTCCACCATCCAGAGCCAGATGCAAAATAGTGGCTTCAGAGTGCGGAGGGAGCAGTGTGGGACAAGTGCATTCGGAACTAAGAAACAGGGTACCTCTGAACACATGTTCAGCCCAGAAATTCGTTCTCAGTACCAAGCTGAGCTCACAGTCCTTTCACAGAAACCTCCTTCTTGTTTTTCTCTGAAGCTTTCTTAGTGTCAGCAGCCTAATTTAAAGGGCTGTAGAAGGCCATTGTGCTACTTCTATTGTCAGTGGCCCTAGTAGGGTTGAGCCCCCACCCTCTGCCGCTGCACACTGGGCACCTAGACTCGTAGAATCAAAAAATAGTAGGGTTGGAAGGGGCCTACAGGCCATGGAGTCCAAGCCCCTGCTCAATGCAGGAATCCAAGTCAGAGCATCCCTGACAGATGGCTGTCCAGCTTCACCTTGAATGCCTCCGGTGTGGGAGAGCCCACTGCCTCCCTAGGGAATTGGTTCCATTGTCGTATTGCTCTAACAGCCAGGAAGTTTTTCCTGATGTTCAGCTGGAATCTGGCTTCCTGTAACTTGAGCCCGTTATTCCGTGTCCTGCACTCTGGGATGATCGAAAAGAGATCCTGGCCTTCCTCTCTGTGACAACCTTTCAAGTACTTGAAGAGCGCTATCCTATCTCCCCTCAGTCTTCTCAAGGCTAAACATGCCCAATTCTTTCAGTCTGTCTTCATAGGGCTTTGTTTCCAGTCCCCTGATCATCTTTGTTGACTCCCCCCGCTTAGTTAGCTTAGTTAGCTTTGTTGACTCCCCCTGCTTGACTTAGTTCACTCTCCCCTCAGTCTTTCTCCCTCCGTGCTCCCCTTTCTCTCTCTCCCACCTTACCAGGCAGCAATACAGCTGGAAGTGGCGGATGATGATTTTAGTTGCTTCTTTTCAGCTTCTTCTTTGGGCATCCTGGAGACATTAGGTTGGATCCAGAATTATACTGGATCAACTGCAGTGGCGGAAGTTGTCTTCCCTGCCTCCACCTTCCCAGAGCAGCCCCTCCAGCCCTCTGAAAATGCTGCACAGAGTCAGGAGACCCTGCTGGAGTAAGCTGTGGGGTGTGTGTGTGTGTGTGTGTGTGTGTGGAAGATCCACCTAAATCAGGCAGAGGGGCCAGACTGGAGCCCTTCCTCTCACGGAAAGCAGATCCTCAATCCAAGCCTTCAGCTGCACTCACGCTCATCTTGATTTCCACAGAGTGCTTCTAAGGCCTAGAGGACTGCTGGGGAAATCAAAATGGTTAACCATTTTGCTGCTGCTGCTCTTCTGTTTTGTAGTTGACTTTTTAGTATTTTAATTATTAATTTTAGTGTGTTTTATGTTCGTCACCTTGGGTACTTTGGTATAGAGGAGACTATTACATGTCACAAGTTAATAAGCAAATAAATAGTCTGGTAGTTTACTTGGGACCATGTGAGCTAAAGCCTCATAGCCTTCTTGAGGGACAGAAGGGAATAGATGGCTGTCACATCAGCCCTCTGGATTGTGCACATTGCCTGGTATAAACACCAGGAACCTGGCCTCATGCCCTTGCTTGATCAACAGAGCAGGATGTTTTGCCTACTCCAGCCTCCATCTACAGTCCCCCACTGGATTGCAGGGACCCCGGTTCGGGGAAGCACTCAAGCTTGGTATGATATAGTTCAGCCTGACCTTGACAACCATGTCAGAAAATGATTGGAGCGCTAAAGATGTTTGAGCAAGTTTGATGCTCAACAGCCTGATCAATCGGACTACAACACCATTTGCTTCAGCTGGACTAATTGGCTTAAACCCAACTACGGCTTCTTAATTGATTCATGGAGTGCAGCTTTTGATGCCCAGGAGTCCAGTGCAGTGATTAAGTATCATCTCTGCAAGATTGAGGTACTTATTTATTTTTACATTTATCACTATTTCCATTTATGTCTAATGCATCATTTTAATGCCCAGTCTATGAACAAATGCTGTTTTTCAGTGAGCTACGTTTTCTGTCCCAGGTTAATATCCAACACTGTCCTACACTAGCTGTTCATGCTTCTCACCACTCAGTAATGTTCATCAATCAAGATCTTTCTCCATTGTCTACCTTTTTACTTGGCATCAGTGAAAAATGGTCTGAGGGTGGAGCGCACTAGGTATATTTTAATTTTCAAAATCTTGAAATTTTGATAGAACCTAGCTGACTTTATATGACAGATTGTGTAGCCAAAAGGCATGATCCAGCCAATATGAACTCCTGGTGAAAGCAAGAGAATAAAATTTGGTCACAGTTTACTTAGGCCTAGTTCTCACTGAGGTGGTGAACCTGTGTCTGGGCTGTATACTTCAAGATACAGGCAGAGGTCACATAACTGAATTCTCCTCCATAAAGAAAAATTCTCTGTACTGAGAACATTCGCCTATCAGGGAAAAGAGAGGCTAGAACACTTCTCCCTGACTTATCGCTTTCTGTGTGGATTATTTTTTTTAAAATATATTCAATCCTGTGAGCCCCCATGTACAAGACTGGATTATTGTATTTATTTATTTATTCACAATATTTATGTACTGCTTCTCATTTGAAACAAATCCTGAAGTGGTTTATAAAGGAATAAAAACAAGCAAACCAAGCAAAAACCACACACCTACACCCCCAATAGTATCATGAGGCTGGTATCAAGATAGCTGATGGCTGTGGGAAGGCCAAAGCAAACAGATGCTTTGGCTTTCCAAAGGGACTCGCCAACGAGATCATATTACGCCAGTACTTTTCCAGCTGCACTGGCTGCCAGTCCATTTCTGGGCTCGATTCAAAGCACTGGTATTAACATTCACAGCCCTAAACAGCTTGAGGCCAAGTTATCTCAAGGATCGCCTCCTCCCATATGTGCCTGCCTGGACCCTAAGATCAGCCTCAGGGGTGCTTCTCTGAGAGCCCCCACCAAAGGAAGTGAGGTGGGTGGCTACCAGAAGGAGGCCCTTTTCTGCTGTGGCACCCCCGCTGTGGAATGAGCTTGCTAGAGAGGTTCGCCTGGCACCTACGTTGTTCTCCTTCCAGCGCCAGGTGAAGACCTTTTTATTCTCCCATTATTTTAGCATTTTAGATTCTTAATCTTTTAGCACTGCTGTTTCAAATCTGTATTTTAAATCTCTGAATTGCTGCTAGGTTTTATTCTGGCTGTACTGTTATATTGTGGTTTTAAGCTTTTATATTTTATATTGTTTTATGCTGAACTCTGTGGTTTTAATTTTTGTGAACCACCCAGAGAGCGTCGGCTATTGGGTGGAATTACATACATACATACATACATACATAAAGATGCATCTTCAATAAATGCCTAAAAGACACTGAGGCCTGATGTACCATAGAGGAGAGATCGTTCTACAGGATGGGTGCCACTGAAGAGAAGGCCCATCTCCATGTTACTTGCAAACAGGGCCAGCGCAAGACCTCCCGCCACCTGAGGCAGGAGGTTGCCCCATTGCCCTCTCTCTTTGTCCCACACCTGCGACAACGATGGTGGTGGCAGTGGTGAGTATTGCTGCTTCTGGCACTCCCATCCCTTCCCCTCCTCCGGTGGTGATAGTGGTGGCAGTGGCGGTGACCAGCCCCTCTCTTCGCTATCCAGTGGCGGCAGCAACACCCCCCCACACCAGTGGTGGTGGCAGCAGCACTTCAGGCGTCTCTTCTCCCTTGATGCCTTGCTTGAGGGGACCTTCCTCAGATTGAGGCACTGGCAGGGAGGTGGCCCTGAAGACCACCTGCACTGTGGCAGCTCAGGCAATCTCCAGGGCTACCTCCCTGCCAATGCCTCACTCCGAAGAAGGACCCCTCACAGCAAGGCATTTGGGCTCGGCTCTTTGGAGAGCTGTGCTGGCCACTCCCTCTTCTGGGCTTCCCACAGAGTCTACCTCAAAGTCAGGCATTGGATGGGTGGCACTCGAGATAGCTGTGCCAGCTGCTCTTTTCCTGCGGCATTTACTGCAGCAGGAGACTGGCCAGCACAGCTTTCTGGGGTGCCAGGTGGGGAATGCTACTCTCCTGGCAGCTGTGGCCTGGAGCACATGAAATCTGCCACCATTTGGGATCTGCCACCTGAGGCAGGGGATTCACCCCACCTCATGGGAGGGTTGGCCCTGCTGCCAAATGGAAATCCATTGCCAGTGTGGTGTAGTGTCTAGATTGCTGGACTGGGAGTCGGGAAATCTGGGTTCTAGTCCCCACGCAGCCATGGAAGCTCACGGGGTGACTTTGGGCCAGTCATAGACTCTCAGCCCAAGTGACCTCACAGGCTTGTTGTTGTGAGGATAAAATGGAGAGGAGGAGGATTATGTACGTCGCCTTGGGTTCCTTAGGAAGAAAAAAGGTGGGATATAAATGTAATAAATAAATCCATAGCTGGCAGCATGGACAAGAGGGCCACCCCTAACGATCATAGTGGCCTGGGGGGTTGGTACAGGGGGAGGTGTTCCTTGAGGTAACCTGTTCCTGAATTGTATAGGCCTTTGTATATTCATCCCAACACCTTAAACCTAGCTCAGTAACAGACTGGCAGCCAGTGTAGATCCTTTAGCACAGGCATAGTATGTACGCAGTAAGGCACCTCAGTCAGTAACCTAACTGCTGCTGCATTCTGCACTAGCTACAGCTTCCGAACCAGCTGTAAGGGCAGTCCCACATCAAACACATCACAGTCATCCAGTCTTGAGGTCACCAATGTGTGGATCACGGTGGCCAGGCTATCCCTATCCAGGAACAGGTGGAGTTGGCGTACCAGCCGAAGCTGGTGGTAAGCGTTTCTAGCCACAGAGGTCACTTGGGCCTCTAATGACAGTGATGGATCCAGGAGCACCCCCAAACTGCAAACCTCTCCTTTCAGGGGGAGTAAGTCCCCACAGAGTAATGTGCTCTATGTGGGGCTACCCTCGGGCTTGAAACCTGCAACTGGTGCAGAAAGCTGGGGCAAGGCTGCTAACAGGGGCTTCTTTCCAGCAGTATGTTACACCTCTGCTAAAAGACCTGCACAGGCTGCCAATAAGCTACCAGGCCACGTTTAAGGTGTTGTTAACATATATTTTTATTATTTTTCTTTATTAGCCACCCATCTGGCTGATCTAGGTGGTGTACAGTACAAATAGCAACACAAAATACAATAAATCAACTGAACAAAACAACATTACTCTAAAAAAACCCTAACCCACCCTTGATGCCCACCTGAGCGGCCAAGTTTTCAAAGCCTTGTGGAAGCTCATCAAAGGGGGGGGGGCATGGCGGAGGTCACTAGGGAGGGAGTTCCACAGAAAGGCGGCCACCACAGAAAAGGCCCTCTCCCTAGTCCTCACCAGCCTAGCTGTCCTGGCTGAGGGGGCAGACAGCAGGCCTTCCGAGGCCGATCTCGTTGAGCGGCATCCCTGGTGTTGCTGGAGGCACTCCTTAAGACTGAATATAGGGTTTTAAAGGTAAATACCAACACCTTGAATTGGGCCCAAAAAACAACTGGTAACCAATGCAACTCCTTCAGCACTGGAATGATGTGATCTTGCTGATGGTGGCCTTTGATCAGGCGGGCCGCCATGTTCTGCACCAGCTGCAACTTCTGAACCATCTTCAAGGGTAGCTGGGAGTCTAAAATGACCCCCAGGCTACTGACCTGGTCCTTCAGGGGCAGCTGCACCCCATTCAACACCAGGTCAGCATCCCCCAACCTCCCCTTTTGATCTCCCACCAAAAGTACTTTGGTTTAGTCAGGGTTCAGTTTCAGCTTAGTCCTTCCCATCCAGCCACTCACCAACTCCAGACACTTGGGCAGGGTTTCTACAGCCAACCTTGGCGAGGATTTAAATGAGAGGTAGAGTTGCATGTCATCCGCATATTGGTGACACTGCACCCCAAACATCTTCTTAGGACCCGTCTCTTCACACAGGCTTTCCCTTAGGTGTGACCCAGCAGATAGTCTGCAGTACACAGCAGAGTGTATCGTATAATTGTTAATCAGTAATGATTTATTATTGTATTAATTGTTATATTTTAGTAGCAATTACATTGTATGTTTGCTGCTTTGATAACTTTGTCAAAGTGGTATATAAATTTGTATAATAAATAAATAAAAATACAGTCTAAAATGGTACTGTCCGGGTTTACTACCTCTGAAAGAACTAGGCCCAAGTCACAGCTAACTTTTGTGTAGTGTGGCCTTTAAGGAGTTTTCCCTCTGTTTTCTTCCTCCATTCTGATTTCATAGAAATAAAATAAAAGGAGGCGAGCTCATTATCATACAATTATAGAAATGGAAATGAAACACCTAATCAAGGATGAATAGCTTGTGTAACTATTAACCAGTGCATGACGAACCTTTGCTCTGCATTAAATGATCCATCAGGAGAATTGTGGCAGCCTCTTGGCTAATGTTTAAACCATTCCACAGCAATTTTAACTTGAAGTTAATGGCAATCTCTTAACCATGCATTCACATTTAGAGCCTTTCCCAAATGACAGGGCTATTTGCACAATAAATGCACAGTTGTTATTCATTGGTTGATGGGAATCTAGCTGTTTTTCTTCATAGTAAATACTACTACTACTAATGATAATAATAATTCTGAGGGGCATTCTGGGAAATCCCATATAGCTGCCACCAGCTTGATGGGACTTAGAAGAACTCCATTAGGTTTTCCCCTGAAAATCATGCTCCCAATCTCTAAGAATATGGAATAAGGAAAGTGGTTTTTTGCCCCCCTCTTTTATTACTGAACCTCATGCCAATTTGGGCTGAATTGACCTGCCAAATGTTCATCCCAGCACTGGGGAGCAACTTGGGGGCTGATTATTCACAAAGGAATAAAATATGATCTTATAGCTGCAGATAAGTTAACCAATAAAGTTGTGTCCCCTTTTATTTTCAGTACCTTGAATCTTGTCTCTTTATTCCTTATCTGAGTGCAGTTGAGAGTTCCCTGATCATATTAGCGTAGAAGGTTTTGGTCCCTATTTTATCATGTACTTAGGATAGCGAGTAATCAAGTCCTGCTTATAACAACAGTATTATGTACATTGTTGTCTCCTAATTATAATATTTGGGTGATAATACTCAGTGGTTTAAACAGTATTTAGGTTTCACAATATTTACCTATCTTAGGTCCTTGCTGGAGGAAAACAGGCTTGCAAAGGAAATGTTTTAGAATGTCTCAGTAATTTTTACAAACCTGTAAAAGAGGTCAGTATTATTATCCCCATATTGAGAGTGGGGGAGGTGAGGCTAAGAGAGAGTGGCTTGCCTAAGGCCACCCTGCAAGTTCATCGCAGAGGCAACCATGAACCAGTAGACTCCACAGAAATGTAGAACAGAAGTGAGAGGGATTCCAACAAGAATTAGATGTAGAGATTGAGATTCATTGTTGAATCTTGTTGTTACAGTTTATATTTTGAAATGGAAAATTATGTTAAGAGCAGACAGTGATCAGGAGGTGGTGAGGTTAAGAACTGAAGTCCCAGGGGGTGTCTCCACTAGCGATTTACTCTGATCTGGCTGTGTGTTGAGGCCGTTAGGGATACATGATGTCGTGGCCATCCAGCAGCCAGCCCAGAGCTTACCAGGGAAAAACCGGATTTCCTGAGACTGCTTAAAGTCCGATTCTTTTCCTTAAGTAAGGTTCTCCGTGGTATAGCTGTTGTGTGACCCAACCCCCACATTGACCTCGGGTATGCTAGCCCTGCCCAGGGGTGTGCCTTTCATTGTGATCCCGGTCAAGGGGTGTTTCCTGTGTGTTTCCCATCCTGAAACAAACTTATTAGTGTCTCCTCAGAAGTAACTCCCATTGTGCTCAATGAGGCTTTTCCCTTGAATGCCCATATCAGAATTTACAGAGATCCCCTCAATTGAAATGGCACAGTTCAAAGCACATTCCATAAATGATTTTAAGTGCGATCTCAAGGCTCCGATTCTCCATTGTTTGGTTTATTGCCTTCGGAAGTAACTACTTCACAGTTTCGTTATAAAGATCCTGCGCAGTATTGGTTTGGTTAGAAAGGGGGCTGATTTCCCATCCCTGTGTTCTTCCCCCCTCTCCGCCGCTTTCCCAGCACAAGCACATGAGTGTCTACTCAGAAGTAACTCCATTGTGCTCAATGAGTCTTCCTCCTGAAATGCAGGTGCATCTGGACCTTCAGGGGAAAGGAGAAAGGGGGGGGGGAGAGGAGGGAAGCCTCTCTTAGTTGAGCAGCACCTGCCAGTCAGATGACGTTCACTCTGACCCCCAACCCCTACCCGGAAGTATGTTATGTGATGCAAGTTGGAATGGGACCGTGTCATGCACACCTGCATGGACCCCTGCCCAGACCAAAAGTGGCTTCTAGAAAAATGAGGGTAAACCACTTCTCCCTTCTCCTTCCATTGTTGCGGAGACACGGCCCCAGTGAGTATAAACCGAAGGAGAAAGGAGGGCTGAAAAAAATTCTTCTTAAGTGGGGTGGGGGGAGTAATGATAGAGAACATAAAGAGGTAGGATCTGAAATCAAAGAAACTGTATAACCAAAGAGCAAGTTAACAAGAGACAGTTAAGCCTTGATACGGATAATGATAAGAGTTGGCATGAATATAAGCTTGGTTCGAACAGAGAGGATGGGGGAAAAGAGAAGACAATTCTTGTGAGATGTTCATCAGAATCAAATCCAGCACATTGTGGCCTTTAACATAAGTAAACACCAAATGCCACAGTCTTTGAATTTACACAGAATAGAGACAATCTCTATGTATGTCAATATGTCTAAGGCTGCAATGCTATTCACACTTGGGCGTGAGCCACATTGATTGCAAAGGTACTTGCTTCTGAGTAAACATTCTTAGGCTTCATCTGTACCGAGAACATTAAACATTGATCAGTTGTTTGAACCTTGACCAAAACAGTTCTGCAGCACAGTAGCCAAAGCAAAGTACCTTTTCCTCTGACCCAAGTTTTGCCAAGTTTTGTGAAATGTTCTACAATTTCCCACTTATTTCCTATCCAGTTGTATGGATGTTCCTGTTTCAGTGGCAACCCATTATTATGATTAAAGCTGCAATCCTAAGCTCACTTACTGAGAGTAAGCCCTACTGAACACAGTGGGACTTACGTCTGAGTATTCTTACTATTACCCCACTATTAATAATGCGTTACCAAACGCTGTAGAAAAAGGAGCTTACTTTTACTAAAACACCATGGCTGTTGTCATCCTTCTATGACAATCAGTAATGGCTTCAGTTCTTGGCCCAGTCATCCATAGTAATAGCTAACACATTTACAAATGGGAAACAAACACATAATTGAACTCAATAGGAGCATTTCCATTGACTTAAATGGAGCCACAATCTCCCCTCAATTTTTTCCAGATAAAAATAGAGGCTATCAGGGAAAATATGTACCAAACAATGTAAAAGATCCAGCTAAATTCTTCATTCTTTAAAAAGAATGCTCACTGTCAGAGATTTGCTAATTAGCTTTTTCTGGTAGATAGTGGCCTATTGTTCATGCCAGTCAATTTCAATCCATGAACCGCGTGTTCAGATCTCAAAACAGTCTTTCCATATTGTTTGCTTTAATACTATTTTTTTCTACTTGCCTACACTGTTCCAATAATTGTGAAATTGGAAATACACTAGAAGGTGTAAGTGAACTGGATCTAATAGCTCTTATTAATGAACTCTTCTAGGAAACTCATGAGGGTTATGACCTCTCTCAGAATGGGAATCATGTTTTTATGAAGAGCATATATTTGAACAAAACTAGGTTGGCAATTTGATTGAATGAAGAGAGGTTACAGAAATGGTGCACTGAAAAGGTTGATGATGAAAGCTTAGGAGGGTAGTTCCTGGTATTCCTTCATTTTCTGAAATCATAAAATAGTATTGTAATGGGTTTTAAATTGTCCACTGTTCCCAAATTAAGGGGATTTGGCAGGAGGAGGGGTAAGAAAATAGGCATAGAGAAGTCAATTGCGTTTTCTACCCTTTTTTGATAACTTCCTGATGCCTAGATGGAATTATGCAAAGGCAAACAGCGTTTTTGCCTGTAAGATGAATAAACTCATTCTTTTATTTTTGCCGCTGAATATTTTCTTGTGTTATATCAACTGCAAAGCTAGATGTGCATCAATAATGTGTTTTTCTGTTCAGAAAGATGAACTTTTATTATTCAATTTTATATCATACAAAGAATGCAGAAAATTAAGTAAAATCTTCTTTGAGAGTCACGGATTGGATCATCAAGACTCCTTAGTATACAAAACAAACAGAGACATTTCCCCATAGACATCACCTTGTTCTGTTATTAGGGTTTTTGTTTTGTTTTTTAGTATCCTTTATTTTCTCTGGGTCCCTTTAGACTTAAACAAGCAAACAAGAGGCAACAAAGAAAGTGTCTTATGCTTCCCCTTTTCATGCGTCCTGTGTAGTGTGTGTAGAGAGGGGCAGGCAGAGCAACCCTGTGGTCCCACTTACACAGCTGTAATGTCAGTGCAGCTTGGTTGGGATCCTATGCATTCCCAGCAGAGCATGAATTGCTTTGTACAACTATCTCTGAATCAGGGCCATGGTATTTCATTGGTAAAACTTCTACTGAGATCCATATGCATCCAGCATGGATTTGTTTGTTTGTTTGTTTAACAAAAATAAAAATATTACGCATGGGCTGGGCATTCATTCCCATAGTCCCACCAAGATTGCAGCTACATTACACTGACCTCCTGTTCATGTCACTAAGGGCACAATCATATGCATGTTTAGACAGAAGAATGTCCTAGGGTGGAAAGCAGGGCTGGCTGGAGAATGCTGGGAGTTGTAGGACTTTCTTCTGTCTAAACATGCATAGGATTGCACCCTAAGGCTGCAATCCAATGCACACTTCCCAGGAAGAAGTCCCTTTGAATACAATGAGACTTATCTTAGATATGCAAGCCCTGCATTGTTAGTCGGGATCCTATGCACAAAGATTGAAAATAACACAACAGTACAAATTACATAGAACATAGGAACTGGGAGTGCTACTCTCCCCGCCTCCATGGTAAGATCTAGGGATGTACAAATCCCTTACCTGGCTCCGCTCAGGGGCATCCGTGGTTGGGGGGAGGCGATCCGTCCCTCTCCGTGGAATCCTGCCCGTGGAGCCGCTGGCCGGGGCCAGCCGCAGCCAGACTTCTGGCCGCTGCCGGGCTGCGGCTGCAAATGGCGGCCACTACGCCGGCCGCCATTTGCGTCCCTGCCAAGCCGTGACGTAGCCTATCATGGCTTGGCAGGGACGCAAATGGTGGCGGGTGTAGAGGCTGCCATTTCCGCCCGCAGCCAGAAGATGACCTGGAGCCTCCGCCGGAGCTGCCGCCGCTGCCAGGTAGGGTCCATCCCGGGGGGATTCTGGGGGGTGGCGCGGGGGGGATTGCTCCGTTCCACCATGGACTCACTGAAGTCCATGGCGGAATTCTCCAACATCCCTAGTAAGATCATCAGCACACACCAATCCCAGAGTGGCATGCCAGTGACGCCTCCACATTAGCCACATTAGCGTAGTAGACTGACTGAGCCAATCTACGCATGGCAGGGATGTCTCCGTGACATCACATGAACAGGGACACCGTAATGCCCTCCACAGGATGAGCTGCTGTAGTGCAGACAGCAAGAGCTTCTAGGGATCGCTGCACACCAGGGTGTGAATCTCCGAACACTATTCACACACATAGACATCTCATATTTATTACTCATTTGCCTGCACACCATGGGAAGAAAGCATGGGCCATGTAGCAGCATACCCAGACAGATCCTTTGAGAGGAGGCTGGCATAACAAGCCTACAGCAGGGTGGCCGCTTATGCATTGCCGAAAAAAGAGGCTATACACTTGCATATGCTAATTTATATGTATAGATGCTCATTTAGAAATAATTACTCTAACTAAATGGGAGTACAATACCTACTGGGGATGACTGTGACTAGGTGACCTTGCTTCTGCTCAGTCTGGGGATGGATGGACCCATCTCCGTCCAGGGTGCAGGGGAGCTCAACGAGTCGCCCCACCCCCGCTCGCGGGGCCTGGACCTGCTTGGCGAGCCTCCCTGCTTGCCCCGCCCACCAAGCCTCACGAGCCACCCCTCCTCTCCATGAACAAGGGGTTGACTGCCGGAGTCCTCGGCACAGCGCACCCCCCAGTGCTCCCACCCTGGCCTCTTCCTGAGAAAGCCAGGCCAAGAGTGCTGGGGGCCTGCGGACGCCTTCCTCCCCATGCCAGCTGTCAAGGGCTTCCTTGACCACCAGTGGTGGCAGGATGGGTCCCAGTGTGGCCACCCCCCACATGGCCATCCCCAGCAAGGCCACCCCCCAGCGCTTTTGCCCTGGCTTCCTCCAGAGGAGGCCAGGGTGAGAGCACTGGGGTGCCACGGCACTCCCAGCCACTCGCCAAGCTCCGTCAGACACTCCACCCCCTCTTCTGACTCCCGTGCCATCCCTACCGATGTCCAGGCACTAACTGCTGTTGGGTAACTTCAAAGCCCCTCCATGCTCTCCCTTCTTAGGGTGCTTTGCCTTTAAACTGGACCCGGACTGGACAGTACGTCAAATAGAGGTCTGTCCTCTGACAGCCCTTCAAACAGAGGAGTGTCCTCCATAAAGTGAGATACCTGCCCACTCTACCATGGAGGCTGGCCTGAGACATTGATTCAAGGCCCAACTGGGTGGGGCGGGGTGCAGGGGGGGAGAAGATGCCTTTTGCCAGGCAGAGAAAGGGAGGAACTAGGGGAAAAGAGAATAGTTCCTGAGACAAGGAAGCATGGAAGGAGTTGCTTCCTTGCAGTAGAACCCTTGCATACTGTGTCTCATTTGTGTTATTCCATGTGGTCAAGATGTGTTCCTGCAAAAGTGGTGACTGTTTGGCCAGTAACAAATTTGGGTGTGTAGGGCCTGGTCTTCCCAAGAGAGAACTTACTGGCATGTTCATGGCCACTGGGACCCTGCTTTCTGCACTGTATATACTTACATAAGAACATAAGTAGAGCCCTGCTGGATCAGACCAAGGGTCCATCTAGGCCAGCATTCTGTTCACAGAGTGGTCAACCGGCTGTCAATCAGAAAACCACAAGCAGGGCATGAGTGCAACAGCACCCTCCCACCCATGTTCCTCAGCAGCTGGTGTACATAGGCATACCGCTAGTGTATGGTGTGTCTATTGCTACTAGCTGTAAAGGGCTGAAGGGATGATTAGCCAAACCATTTAGCTAAGACACAGCTGACAATATTGAAAGTGGGGAGGAGACATGGGGGTCATTTTCCAATATTAAGGTGCCATAAGCCTCTTTGCTGGTTTAGGGGGCATTTGCCGTAGTCCTACTTTGTGGCATAGGAAAGTAGGTAAGGGAAAGAGGGATAAAGTGTGTGTTAACCCTCCCTTCAAACCTTCTGTGAATTTTTGTGGGTTTTCTCCAATTGTTTCACATACTTCCATGTCAAAGTTACATACACAGAGAGATTAACACAGTTCTAAGAAAAATATTGGCAGATACATAATGAAGCTTAATTTCTAGGAATTAAAAAGCTCTTTATTCTGTGGTGAACCATACTATTTTCACTTAAAATGGCAGTTGCAAATAAACAAACACATCATGCATCAAACAGAAGCGATATAATGTGACAGTGCTGTTTTTCCTGATCTGTCCAGTCTCTTTACCCCAAATATGTACAAATGGTAGCTCATCAGGTTCCTGCCTTTTCAGCATTTTTTAAAAGTTCCACTAGGGCTACTTCTGCAGCATGTTTTGCAGGAGAAACGGGTGGTTTCTTCTCTGCAAGTTTCAAGAAGAAGCATTGTGCTTTGGCGTTCAGATGGAAGGGACCTTCCTATAGCGATCCCAGACGCTACTGCTGGTGTAGCACTAATGCTATCAGCACTGATAACCCCAGCCCACAGGACCAAAGGGAATGTGCTTAGCACTGCCACCTGAGCATAAACTTGCCATGTTCAGAAAGAGCCTTTAAAAAATGTTGATGGCAGTGATGGCTCCAGGTTTTTGAGGGTGTTTGGGCAAGACACCCTCAACTGGCCCCATCCTTCAGTGAGTTTACCTTCTCACCAGCATTCTCTGCAGCCGCTATTCCTCCTTATCCTCTTTCGCATTATTGCTACCACTTGCTCGCTCGACAGGCAGGGAGTCAGTGAGCAAGCGGGCAATGGCATCTGCTACTCTTCCTCCTCACCACCACCACCGTCTGAGCCAGGGCGAGAGGCAGGTGAACAAGCAGGTTGCAGTGGTGAAGAGGAGGAACTACTCTAACTTGCCCTGGCCGTAACTTGCTCCTCCTGGGGTGTGGGCCCTTGGCAGGTGCCCAACCATGCTTGCCCTGGACACCGGTGCTGGTTGACACTATGCACTGGAACAGAGGACAGTTTGAGCATAAAAATATGTGGGGTTTGGGAAAGAAACTGGTAAATGGCTTTCTAACCTTCAGTTTTCAGAAAGATACAGGTAGATAGGGGAAGGATTTGTGAACATATGTGGACCTCGGCACTCAAAGAGGATAGGAGAAGGACTTGTGCACTGCTAGTCTCTGGAAAAGAACTCCAGAGACTAACAGTGTGATCTAATGTCTACCCAGAAGCAAGCCCCACTGAGTTAAATGGTGCTTCCTCCCAGGCAAGGGAGGATAGGTTTGTGGCCTTAGGACTGCAATCTTAAACATCCTGGATGGGATCCAATTATAGGTCTGGCAGCTGGACTAGCAAAAGCAGACTCCTCCCCAAAGCAGCCCCTCCAGCCTTGCAGAAATGCTACACAGAGGGTCTCAGGATTGAGCTGAATGGGGTGAGGTGTGGTGTGGGAGAATGGGGGGATCCTCCAAAATTGGGAAGAGGTAGTTTCCATGAGTGGCGCTCCACTAACAGGAGGTGCCTCTGCCTGATTTTTGGAATTCAGAATTCTCCTCTTCTCCCCACACTACAGCACGACCCATTCTGCAGGGTCCCCTGACCCTCTATGTAGCATGGCGGGAACAGGATGGTGAAGTCTGCTTCTGCCAGTCTTAACTGCACATGTCTAAATCTTGATCCAACCCCCTTACAGGGGAGTAAGCCTTATTGAACATAGTGGGCTTGTGCTTAACAGTACAAAGCAGCTTTGTTTGAAACCACATTTGGTTCATCTGTTGTTAACCATGCCTAGTAGCAGCTCTACAGTATCATTCTCTAGCTATAGGGCATCCTTTAACTGGAGATGTTAGGGATTTGACTTAGACCTTCTGTGTGCTGTGCCACTATGCTATGGCCCACCTTTTGCGGCTTGCCTCCCAGCAATGTTACAGGCACCATCCAATGGAGCCTGTGATATTACCAACTAGGGATAGACAAATCAGTTAGTTTCACTTTCTTACACTTTTGATTCTTTAAAAAATCTCAAGTTCTTTCTATCCCGTTTATGAAGACATTTGTGAATGTTGGCAAGTTCTTATGAACAAGAACAACGACAACAAAACAAAATTCTCACCAATTTGCACTGGCCAGATTTAAGAGGTGCAGGCGTGCAGCTATTGCCAGCATGGAGAGGACCATGTTGTACCATACAGCTGTTAAAGATGTAAGACAAAAAGAGATGGCAATTCTAATCCAGCACTGAAACATGGGCCCCATCTACATGGCACCGCTTTCAACCTCCACTCCGTCGCAGCTGCGCAGCATTGCAGCTTCGAATTAGCTTCTGCTGGGATGCATTCACAATTACTGTGCGCTTCCCTAACAGACTCCATCATGCCCCTTTTTTTGGCCATTATACTTTAATGCGCAGCTGTGCAGTCCCATGAACACTGGGGTGCAACACTTCAGTGGCTGTTTTGTAAACAGCCACTGAAGTGTTACCTAACTGTAAGTGTACCTAACTGTTAGGTAAAAAGTGGGTGTTTTGTGCTTCTTCGTTTCCATGCCACCTGTTTGTCAGTTCCCCAGCCTGAGACTCTCGCAAAGGTTTGCACTCACAAGCGGGAGCAGTACGTGCCTACCCACCACTCTGAAATGGTGGCCAGAGTGATGTTGGTCCTCCCCCAAGAACCCCCCTCCTGGCCCTCGGGCACTGAGTCCAAAAGCAACTGTTGCAAAGATACGAAGCTGCAAAAATGTGCGCAAGTGTCATTAAATAAATGAAAATGCCTCTCTGTGCCTCTGTGCGCAGCTATGAAGGGACAGTGGGAGTAAAGGGGTGTCACACAGCAATGCAGGCACTACGCATGCCTACAACATGCCCACCGCAAAATGCGAAGTTGTTTGGGGGAAGGGACAGATGGCTCACAACCGCGGGACTGCGAAGTGGCGACTGTGTCATATGTCCCAAAGGACCTCGACTCGCAGCCACCCCGGAGTAGGCTGGGGCCATGGCTGAATACAGAGGGATTGAAACCCGGACTTTTAAGAGAACTCAAAGCCTTCTGCATGAATGGACACATGTGCCAGTTTTGCTTCCTCCTACATTCAGTTTTCGAAAATCTCAAGTAATTTGCAAATTTTTGTGAGTTCTTATCCAAAAATATTCACCAAATGAAATTGTCACCCATCTATCTTAGCAACCACCATACATCTTCCCCATTCTAAGGGACTTGCAAGTATCTTGTGATACGTGCAAGACGTGATATTTACCAACAACTATGGGTAGAGATATGAATACTGATATGTAGGGCTTTCCTCACCATTGAAGTCCGGGCTGGAATGTCTCCATTTGGCTCACCACCGCTCAACATTTTGTCCATTTGGCTCACCATTTCCTAGTCTTCCTAGGAGATGAACAGTATCTGAAAAGACCTTTAGAACCACAGAAAAAGAAAGAAATGCAATGTTGCAGCCACAGGTGATGAATCATGGAAAGCAAGTGGATTATGACTAGTAAAGGGATAGAGAGTTGAAAAAAAAAGGAAAGGTTCCTCC
Organism: Heloderma suspectum; assembly: GCF_057233095.1. Classification (NCBI taxonomy): domain Eukaryota; kingdom Metazoa; phylum Chordata; class Lepidosauria; order Squamata; family Helodermatidae; genus Heloderma; species Heloderma suspectum. The sequence goes on from NC_139462.1 coordinate 113,053,709, forward strand.
TGTGCAAGCACCGAGTCATTACTGACTCCTAGAGGGATGCCGCTTTTGCTGGCGTTTTCATGGCAGACTATAGCGGGGTGGTTTGCCATTGCCTTCCCCAGTCGTGACTACCTTTCCCCCAGCAAGCTGGGTACTCATTTTACCCACCTCGGAAGGATGGAGGGCTGAGTCAACTTGAGCCAGCTACCCGAGACCCGGCTTCCGCTGGGAGCCTGGGATCGAACTTAGGTCGTGGGGAGAGTTTCGGTTGCAATACTGCCGCCTACCACTCTGCGCCACACGAGGCTCTTATAGAGAGTTGAGGGTGTGTTTATTCTCTGAGACTATACAGTAAATGCACAGCTGCTGCTAAGAACAAACAGCCAACTGTTTAGTTCTCCTCTTTCCTTCCGTAACGTCTAGCAAAACTTATTTGTGCACTGATGTCATAACAATGTGCCACTATGCCCCCTGCCAAACTGGTGTGGGACAGGAAATTCACAATGTCATAGTAGCAGGACATGGGCAAGTTTTTCTAGATGTTATGGTGGTGGCAGTAAGTGATGATGGCAGTCAGTGGAGACAGCCACATTTCTAATGTAATGTCTAGTTTTAGTACAAGCGGAAGAGGCCTCTTCACTGAAGAGACTACGCAACCCTATCTTTGAGATTGAGAATACTGCATATACCTGCAGAGGTGGTTGTTGAGATGGAAAAATTAAGCAGGTCTGTATTTTGTCCCTCGTTTTTTCCTTTGTGGGAGTTTTTGGGCATGCCTTTTAAAAATATTAAGGGCATACGAACTTTCCTTCCATATCTCCTATACTAAATGCTGAATGTATTTGCAGCTATTCAGTAAGTACAACCAGCTAAATTGTGAAAGTAATAGTGCAATCTGATGCATACTTTCTTGGAAGGAAGCCCCATTATGTTCAGTGGAACTTACTCCCAAGTTAAATGTACATAGGATTTTGGTCAGGCAGAGCAATCCAATGGGTGGTTGAGGGTGAGCTCGGATGTTGGAGGAACTTAAGATTCCAAAGCCCTGCTTCTCGGAGTGGGGAAGTAGCCACTTTTTAAAAATCTCCCCTGACACTTTTATGAACTTTTTAAAAAGTCCCTCCTATTGCTTTTTGATCAGTTAATCTGCACCACCTTCCCGACCGGCATAGATCTGCTGGTTTGGCAGCAGATCTATGCTGCCAAACCAGCATAGATTTGCTGGTTTAGACATAAACCAGCAAATCTATGACATAGACATAGACATATGACATAGACATATGACTCTAGACATAGATTTGTCTAGAGACTGTGAGGACTGTGGTTCCTGCAGATCTACCGCCTCTCTTGGCACACCCTCTGACATCAGAGAACCACCAGCCACAGAGACTTCTGCGGCAGCTGGAAGAGGGATTCTGAGGTTGGATCTCCCCCTCTGAGAGTGGATCTCTCACTGCCCTTAGCAGGGAGATCCAACATATCCTATGAGCCCTGGGGCACCAGAGAACAAAGCATTGCAGCCTTAATATTCTATAAAAAATCTCATTTTGGGGGGGGAATGTAAAATCCCAGAGGCTCAAAAAAGCAGAATATACATTTAAACTTATAAAAGGGTAAGAATAATGCGCAATTTATTTAATATGCCTAGACATGCAAAATTTCCAGAAATTTTGAAGCCATGGGGAAAAAAATGATATTTTTTTCCAGAGGTTTTGGGGAAAAAAACATAGTTTCTAGAAATCATTTGCAAGGAGTAAAGATCTAACGTCACTTTGTTATTTTAGGACAGCCTTCCTCAACCTGTTGTCTTCCAGACGTTTTGGACTTCAGCTCCCATTAGCCTCAGGCACAATGGCCAATGGCATTGTAGTCCAAAACATCTGGAGGGCACCAGGATGGGGAGGGCTGCTTTACGACCATAAAGCAGCCTTTATCTTTCTAAAATTATATTATGTGGAACTTGGGTTGCTTGTAAAATTATTATATTTTAAAACGTTTGAAAGTTAACTCAGTAAATATGTAATTATTGTCTAAATAAACTATGCTTTTAAATTTAAGATACCAAACATGACAATTTTATCAGCAAACCAGCTTATATATAACATATATTTTAGATTTTATGTCTGACAAGAGGGAACTTCAGCTGAAACACCTGAATCATCCTAGAAGCCGAAAGAGCCAGGAAGAAATAAGGATGTCGGAGGATTCCATTCGGGGAGGGGGGGTAAATTCACTGGGTTTTCCCACAGCTCAGCACCCCAGACTCTGACTTGCCAGCCTGTAGGCTGGCCCAACTTAATCCGTGTGAGTCGGGCCAGCTCGCGGACTTCCATTGCCACTGTGCACAAGCCTCCCTCTCTCCCTGCCGGTGCTTACAGAGAGAGCAGGAGAGTTGTGCATGGTGGCAAGGGTGATGGCAGCAGAAAAGGAGGGGGTGGCAACAGTAGGAAGGGAGGGCAGCACCACAGTACCCCTCTTCTTCTGCTGCCACCACTGCTATTGCCGCCACTGTACACTGGTGCCTGGCATGGAGAGCAGAGGAGTTGCGCATGGTGGCGTGACAGTGGCAGCAGGAAGGGAGGGGAGCCGGGGCACTGCCCTCCCTTCAGCCAATGCCACTGTGCACAACTCTCCCATTCTCCCTGCCAGGCACTGGCAGGGAAAGCAGGAGAGCTGTGCACAGCAGCAGCAGCAGCGGCAGGAAGGAAGGGGAGCTGTGGTGCTGCCCTCCCTTCCTGCCACCACTGTGCGCAACTATTCCACTCTCCCTCCCAGTGTTGGCACCAGCACGGAGAGAGGGAAGGTTGTGTGCGGCAGCATCTTTTTTTTTTCTGTAAAAAGGGCAAGTTATGCAAATTGTGGCTGCAATTTGTATAACTTGGGCAAATTATGACCATAATTAGCATAATTTGTGCAATAATTATTAATTATTAATAATTATTATTAGCATAATTTAGCATAATTTGAGAACTGTATTTTAAAAACCATGGCAGTGAGTTCCATAGACCCAAACCTCAAAGTTAAGTTAAAAACAGGAAGAAACATAGGTGAGATAACCCACATGCTATTCCGTTGCATCTTGTGACAGTGGCGGGATATAGCCTACAGTATTTTTTTCCATGTGTGGGTTTTAGATTAGAACTACATTAACTGACTGAACAACAACAGTATCTAACCAGAACAAGCCCAGAAACACAGGACTCTATAGAACAAAGCCCAACCTGTTGAGACTGCACATTTTCTTGGATTATGGATATTATGGATTATGATTTGGTGCCTCTACTCACATTCTGGGAAACTGAGTATGACCTGAAGGGATCTATCGGTAAAAGATACATTAGATCAATAATTTTAATAAGGAATAAAAGAAATAACTGGGCATGTTTAGCCTTGAGAAGAGAAGACTGAGGGGAGATATGATAGCACTCTTCAAGTACTTGAAAGGTTGTCACAGAGAAGAAGGCCAGGATCTCTTCTTGATCATCCCAGAGTGCAGGACACAGAATAATGGACTCAAGTTACAGAAGCCAGATTCCGGCTGAACATCAGGAAAAACTTCCTGACTGTTAGAGCAATACGACAACGGAACCAATTACCTAGGGAGGTGGTGGGCTCTCCCACACTGGAGGCATTCAAGACGAGGCTGGACAGCCATCTGTCAGGGATGCTCTGACTTGGATTCCTGCACTGAGCAGGGGGTTGGACTCGATGGCCTTGTAGGCCTCTTCCAACCCTACTATTCTATGATTCTGTAAATAACTGCTAGGAATTTTACAGAGAGGGTTAAAAATGTTTTCCCCTGTGGCTTCCTTATTTCCAGACACTTTACATCTCTAGTCTTTCTATGAATGTCTTCTTATTACATAGGTTCTAGAAATCAAATGAGGGGAGTGAAGGCAATAAACACATTGTCGTAAATTCTAAAAGAAAATATTTCATAATCCAAAGCCGTTCATTTTTTCCCATTTTTCAGAAGAAAATAAAAACAGTTCTTGAAAAAACAAATGGGAAAAACACATTATTTTTCCTTGGAATTTTTAATTTTTTTCCCCCTCCACATCTCTGGACACACCGACTCCAAAAAACTTGCTGGAATGGAGGACAGTCTATTGTAGAGTAAAATAGTATATAGCAGGCAAAGGGCTTATAGATATGAAATAGGGGGAGTGACACTTAAGCAATTAACCCTTGTTATGAGAAAAGGGTTAAGTAAACAAGTGTCTCTCTGTTTTTATCTGTGCAAACTTCTAAGAGCTTGTTGTGTGCTTAGAAAACTAAGTGAAGGTCCATATTCTGTCCTGTGCTGATCTGATAGAGCAGCCTTCCCCAACCTGGTGCCTTCCAGATGTTCTGCACTACAGCTCCCATCAGCCCCAGCTAACATGGCCAATAGTCATGGATGATGGGAGATGTGGTCCAAGACATCTGGAGGAAACCAGGTTGAGAAAAGCTGTGACAGAACCTGCTCATGACCCAAAGAAGGCTCACAAATTCATCTGGAATCCATCCCCCACCAAAGAGGGTTGAATATCTTAAAACAAAAAAAAGGGTGAACCTTTTGGCGTTGGCGATAATGCATAAGCTCTTTTGAATCCTACACAGAAATCAGTTACAGAAGGCATGTCAATTTAAGAGAAGGCAAGCCTCACACACAGGAACTCGGGATTAGAAAATAAAGGAATAGGGAATTGCAAATCAGCAAAGGTGATGACTGTTTGTTCAATAATATAATGTGCTTGAAGCAAATCTATGTTTCTGAGCAGTTATTCCTGAGTAACTGTATCGACTTATCCAGAAAAGAAGCCAGGCACATTTCTAATACAGTATCCAACCAGTTTCCCAGACGTGACAATTTCCTCCAAAGACTCAAAGGACATCCTGAGTCATTCTTCCTCCTGTGCTAGAAATATTAGCTAGAAATATTAGCTCCTGCTACTCTTTGTAGCCCTAGATCAGCAAGACTGACACTCAATACTGTCTCCTGGTAGAATAGACGTCCAGTGAAGAGTTCACATATCTGTGACTCATGATGGTGTAATTCCAAAATGGCTGAGGATGCCATGTGCTGCTGTAGAGCGAAGAGGGAGTGTGGCATGAGAGGAGAAGGAATGTGACAGATACAAAACAACTGTATTTTGGTCTCTATGATAAGCATATGTATGAACATAGTACTAATCAACTTATATGTGATTATTTTCATATGCATCTCTGGTATATTTGGTTGTATTTTATAAATGTAGACAATGTCTTACTAGAATGACACTTTTACTGGTTGTGTACATTTGGCTTTGTTCTCTAAAACTTTATTTCTTCTTTTCCAAAGAATTTGTGGACCTTCTTAGATAGATTGACAGATAGATTCTTTTAGATTTACAGAATTTACTTATTTACTTATTTTCTTATTTATTTATTCTGTATCCCACCTTTCCCCCAAATGATACTCAAAGCTGCAATGCTGTTACTGGGACTGCTCCCCATGCTTTTGCTCACATGAGCATGCAAATGCGCATCTACAGGCATGCATAGAAATCTCAAGAAACATTAGGATATTTGGTGGAGGTGTGACACCCGCAAAATGCACTGTGCTAGATCACAGTGGGGAAATTATTAGCTCAAGAATACAGACACAGATTAAATTTTAAAACATAAAAGTTTTACTCTGCCACCAGTGTTTACAGAATGGAATTAGAGAGCGTGCTAGGGTGATTCCAGCAAAATACACAGTTAAAAGCCATCATGCCTGAGCCTTTTAGTAACAAGGCAGCTAACAGCAAAAATACAAATACCATAAAATCCTCATCTTTGGCTTGTCCATCCCTGACCTGGCTCTGGCTGTGCTCCTGACCTGTGGGATCAGGGCTGGCTCCAGATTTTAGGGGGCTGCTAGAAGCTGGAATGTGCACTAGTTGCCCGTTGCTATGTCAGTGGATCCACCTGGGCTAACCTGGTTCTCCTTTGCAGCAGCCATTTTAGGACGCAATCAATCCTATGGCCACTAGTCAGAAGCTGGACAGCCATAGGATAGGTTGGTTTTGGGGAACTGATCTTGGAGCCTGCACTTTGAGGTTGGTTCCTGGAGAACTGTCCTTCACCTCCTCCCACGCTGCCTTGTAGGAAGTGTGGAATGGCCCTGTGCTCTGCGCTTGGAAGAGGAGCACGGAGCGGCGAAAACAGGGCATTCCTGGGGGTGTGCCAGGGCGAGGAAGTCAGAAATCCAGTACAACACATCCAACGTATCGTCCGGCTGCGGCTTCTCCCTCTCCAACTTCCTGTGGCTAGACAGCCGAAATCAGGTGTCTAGCTGCAAATGCAGGGCAGGTGAGGCACGGAGGGGATAATCCCCTCTGCGCTTCTCCTGCCCTGCATTGGACAGGTGATCACCTCTGAGTTCGGAGGTGGCCAGTAGGATTGCTCCCTCCATTTCCTACCATACTGTTGAGATAATGTCACCACAGGGAAAATTAAAGTGGAAGCCCCGAGGCCCAACTGGCCAGCACCAAATAAAATGGTTTAAAGGGGCATATGATTGTGGGCCTTGCTGGGGCCTTGGCAGCTGCCCAGTGATTCCATATGCTTACATTTGGCCTATCTGTCTTTCCTTCATGCTCCATCCCCAGCTGCTCAGATTCAAACCTTGAAAGTTACAACAGCTGGGATTGTTTAGCTTGGAAAAAAGACGAGTAAGGGGAGACATGATAGTGGTCTGCAAAATTAAATTATGCATGGTGTGGAGAATGTGGATGGGGAGACATTTTTCTCCCTCTCTCAAAATACTACAACCCGGGGTCATTCTATGAAGCTGATTGGGAGATTCAGGACAGATAAGAGGAAGTACTTCTTCACATAGCGTATAGTTAAACTATGGAACTCACTACCACAGGATGTCATGATGGCCACCAATTTGGATGGCTTTAAAAGGGGGTTGGACAAATTCCTAGAGGAAAAGGCTATCAATGGCTACTAGTCCTGATGGCTATGTGCTACCTCCAGTACCAGAGGCAGTAAGCCTAGGTACACCAGTTGCTGGGGAACATGGGTGGGAGGGTGCTGTTGCACGCATGCCCTGCTTGTGGGTTCCTAGTTGACAGCTGGTTGGCCACTGTGTGAATAAAACGCTGGACTAGATGGACCCTTGGTTTGCTCTTCTTATGTTCTTAAACTTGACTCTACCTTCAGAGAGCGGCTGTGGCTCAGTGGTATAGCACCTGCTTTGCATTCAGAAGGTCCAAGGTTCAATCCCCGGCATCTCCAGGTAGGGCCTAAAACCTGGAGAGCTGCTACCTGTCAGCACTGACAATACCGGGCGAAGTGGACCAATGGTCTGGCTCAGTGTAAGGCAGCTTCCTCTGTTCTCTCCCTCACCAGTCCAGCTCCCAACAGACATAACCCGAATATGCCAGGTTCTGCCTGGCTCTACTTCTTAGACCTATTTAGGGGTCAAGTATGTTAAAACTCAAAATGTGGCAGCCCTCGTAACCAAAGCCCCTCACACGTGAAATGTGTTGTGTTGTGTTTCCCCTATTTTGTTCATTTTTTATTTTTTTTTACAAAAAGCCTACATGTTTTTTTTTATTATATTCACTAATTGATCTATCTTTTCTGACCTGAGTAAAAGACATGCACTCAATTCTGCCATTATGCCAAACCATGGTTTGCATTAACCAGACCTTAGAACCCTGGAGTGGCATGGTTTGAGCTTCCAGACATGCTGCAGGTAAACCAATGCCACGCTGTGTAAGCCTATGCATTGTTACTCAAAAGTAACTCCCACTGTATTCAGTGGGGCTTACTCCCACATAGGGGGAAGCCAAAGTGCAGCCTTAGTGTGGCTTGTCTGCCTTCATTTTCCATCCTCCCAGCACTCAGCTTTGTAAGGGCACTCTGGCCTCATGGTTCCGCCACCTCTGAAGGCAGAGCTATGGATATAACCACGGTTTGTCAACCTAGATATTGCACCAAACCACAGTTTGCACAAACTATAGTTCACATACCCACTTCAAACCATGGTTTCTGAGTCTGGGTTGTCAGTTGGTTGCAAACCATCATTTGTCAATTCATACATTATTTATTTACTATAAAATGTATAAACATTACCTCAAACTTAGTGGAGCTTTCTTAGCCATGGTTTGGCATGATGTCTGAATCGAGTCCTGCTGTTTCAGACAGCTATTGGTGTAAAAATTGTACATGAAACAATTTAATCCTGCTAAGTTCTATAATTCTTAAGGGGAAAAATGTGTGTGGCGGGTGGGGGGGGGGAGTCGAGGGAAAAAATCTGTATTCTGTGCTTTAGTCTGATGCAATTTTGCACAAGTTGTTAAACACTGAAAATCAGGGTTCATGAGGGAAATGCATACTAAGCTGATTGCTGTGCAACTGGTGCAGCTATAATGAGCTCCAGACACTCTTAGATTAGCAGATCTCCATGTATGTCTACAAAGGAGTAGACAAGAAAGACAAGCCAGATGGTGTACTTAACTGCACTTAAAATCTGATTGCTAGTGTCAATAATGAGTGCTCAGATACGATGATCCATAAAAGCCAAAAATGCATAAACAAAACATGAACAAATCCATGCCTTACAGGAAAAAGAAAAGGGGGCTGGGGTTGTTATCCTGGCCTATAATGAGAATTTTACTGTAACCAATTTCTCTGTGGTTTCATAGGGTCCATTTGCAATTCTGCATGGTGATGTGATCTCTCTCTCTCTCTCTCTCTCTCTCCATATCCACACCCTAGGATAGCTGTAATAGCAAACTCTGCATTGTCAGGTAGGGTGGCCATGTTTCCTCCTTTACAGAGGACTGTCCTCTAACTGCAGGGCTGCTCTGTCCAAATCTGGTTTTAAAATAAAGACTCATCAGAGGGATGCACTGCACCTTGAAGGAGCCCATCAAGAGCACCTGGCCAACTGTCTGAGCGGGCACACAGGTCACTTGCTAACAATCTTCCCCACTATGACATTGTATTTCTCTTTAAATTGTAGTAATTGTAGTAATTATCCCCAAGTTTGCATTTAGGCTTGTAAATTAGCATATGCAAAATTTATGCAAATCGGTGCTGTCATTTGTCCTCTCTTTTGGTGATGCATAAGTGAGAACCGGATTGTCAGCTTGCATTTTGTTCTTTAAACCGCGTCCCAAATGGGTCCTGTGGCGCTGCAAGCCAAACACAGCTTCCCAGCCATGTTTTGTGGCCTGCCAGGTGCCTGATATCCCCTATTAGCCATTGCCTACCAGGGGCTCAATTGAATAATTGCCATGTTTTTCCTGCCTGCCTGACACTGAAAAGGTGGGAAACTGTGCTGCACTTACACAGGGGCCAGCCTTTTGGCTCTGCCCACCGCTGGAATGCAGCCCCCGAGAGCTTCTCTGAAACAGAATTGGGATCATTTCTCTTTTGGCCCTTGGGCTGAAAGAGGTTCAACTCCCCTTCTCTAGGTGAACTCATTCTTGTACTCCAGCAGGGGAATGAACAGGTAACCATAGGGGCCGCGGGGAGTCCAACTCAACTAGCTATCAGGGGCCACACAAACCCTATGCAGGCATTACAGAATTGAAAGCATGGAAGGTACCTGGGGATGCATGTGCTGACTCCTCCCCCTCCACCCCAACATGGTTACAGCCCTTTGCGTGGTTGGAAGCCTTACACACTCAGGCTTCCCAATTATTACGTAGGGAATTGTAACTGTGTTCAGCCAAACACGGTTACAGTCTCGTCCGATTCAGGCATTCTGTACCTGAACAGGGAAAACATGTGCTCAAGCCCCGCCCTCTCTGTCACATCCATCGCCCTACTTGTGGAGGGCATCTGTCTGAACAGGAGAGCTTCTATCCATTGAGGCTCTCCACCCGAGCCAGAGCACTGGAAAATCAGCATTCTGGATCTCATGGAGAGCTTCCAAGGACAGAGGAGGATCTCCTTATCAGTCAGTTATCCATGAGTAGAGGGCAACAGTTGTTATGAAGGAGAGAGATGAGGCTGGAGTGCTCCCTCTCATCATGTGTTTGCCCTACTCAGGCACAGAAAACCTGAATAGGGCTAGTCTCTTCAGACCTTCCTGGTCAACACAGGGAGGTCAGGGTGAAAGGAGCAAGGCTGGTGCATGCCTCCCCATGTCCCCTTCATGCTTTCAATTTTGTAATGCCTACATGGGTCTACTGAAGAACAAGATTCTGTCTCTTTGGGCAGGAGGCTTTGCTGCTGCAGTGCTCAAATCACAGGAGGGGACAAGGCCTCCAGCGTCCATAACATTTGTGAAAGTCCCCTTAGCTACTGCATTTAGAAGGCTACAGAGAGGACACAATTGGATGAAACTGGGGGAGAAGCTTGGCTTGTGGCTTTCTTTATGGGCTCCATACCTTTCAGCCATGATTCGAGCACTGCACAAGAGTATCTAATGAGATTTCATATGGGAAATGTTGGAAGAGACGTATCAGGCTCGAATACCTTGTGATTAAGCCAATCACAGTCCACCAGCAATGCCTCATGATCTGCCGAGTACTTGACACCCCGCCCCCCACACACATTTCTGCAGCCCTGTGCAGGGCAGGCAGTAGATGCAGGAAGCTTCTTGAACATCTAGTGGCTGGTGAGCTGCATTCAGCTTGCCAGGTCCCAAACTGTACAGGTCTGATCTGTATCATAATGAAACTCCGGTGTGGAAGTGTGTTTGGCCAGTCTTAGCTGCTTTTCCACAAGTGCCGTATGTATATAGCAGCGCCATGGGAATGGGGAGGGGGAAATGTAATAATGCAATCACAAAATTGCTACAGAAAGAAAGTAATTTGGTCTGTGTATTATAGTCAGAAAGCTTCGACATTCTGAATACTTAAGGAAAGAATATGAAGTTTTTATACCTCTTTTACATGCAGTGTGAAATGCCATAAAAATACAGGAAGCCAAATATAACATCTCCCATGTAAATTGAACAAATACCAGAGTTGACTACTATTAGAAACAGAAATAGGCTGAAGGTCTCTTAGCAGAGATAGCTAATGGGCTACCCAGCAGGCTTTAAATATCTCGGTTTATGATAACATCAGGTTTCAAATGGTGTCTGGGTGAATCGAATTCTTCATCAGTTCAAGGGAAAATGAAGTGGGGGAGGAGTCACTCCTGTTATAAAATGGAAGTCCTGTCTGGTATTGTATGGACCATGTAATTTTCTGTAAAACGGTGGCATTGGTTCTGAATAAGTCACATAATGCAACAGTCCCCCAATGTTCTTAGTACTTTAGTTTTTAAAATTAATAGCCCCAATCTATGGGTAATATCCAATGTTAGTCCTACTCAGAATAGAATCATTGAAATGAACAGAACTTAAGTTAGTGTAACAAGTCCCATTCATTTCAATTGATCTACTATAAGTAAGGCTAGCATTGGCTACATGGAAACAAGTTTCCATGCATGGACCACCAAGGGCACATGCTTTGCATGCAAAAAGTCCTAGATCCAATCCCTGGCATCTCCAGGTAGGCATGAGAAAACTTCCCTGTCATTTGAAACTCTGGAGAGCTGCTACCAGTCAGGGTAGACCCGCCTTCTTTAACCCAGTGTCCTCTAGATGTTTTGGACTACAGCTCTCATTAGCTCCAGCCAGCATGGACAATGGCAGAGATGATGGTAGTCATAGACCAAAATGGGTTGGGGAAAGCTGGTGTAGAGGACAATACTGAGTGAAATGGACCAATGGACTAAGGCAGGTTCCTCTGTCCATGGAGAAGTCTGCTGTAGGCAGCTCTGTATAGGAAGCCCCAGCATTCATTCCCCATATTGGAGAGGAGGAGTCCAGTCAAGGGAGCTCCTTTCCCTTCCTGCTAAATGTTTGTAGAAAGAAGAGGAGAGACCCATGAGCATCCTCTAAGGATGATGTTTGGTTCTCTGACTTTTAGGACCCTACCCTGCAGGAGCAAAGTTTACCTCCCATTTTTCTGCTTTCTCTTCTTCTGGTCCATTAATAATGTTGTTGTGTGGATGGTAGAAAGTTGTTGTCCTCCAAAAGCAATGGCAGCCCCTCACCACTTGCCAGCTTGCTCAAAAAACTCACCAGCCAGCCAGTTGACAAAGTGGGATTGCCAGCCTGCTCTTATGCCTACAACTGCAGTTTGATCGGTAGACATAGCATAGGTTAATACTGATCCTGATGAGATGAAAAGCTTTGCCTGCTGATATCTGCCAATCAAGTTGCTATTAAAGGCAGAGGATCAAGCCAGGCTCCTTTTGACCTGGTTAGCTGAGAACTCAGTTCTCTGGTCAGACCCCCCAAAGTGCCCCTTTTCCAAGTCTTTTGGTTCACACTCAACACTTTGATGCTACAACCCAATTCCCAGTTTCTTCCTACACTTTGGATGACTGGGAGGTGACCATTCCAGTGGCCTAGCTCTCCTGGCTTGATCACCTATTAATTAGTATTGATGGTGGACAAGCAATGATAATGCTATGGGGAGGAGTAGCAGGACAGCAAGACCCATAACAGCAAATAATAATACATCTCGCCATGGTAGGGAAGACTGTGGCCAGGTGATCTGGGTGCCCGCTCAGGTCCTAGTTGTTAATGGGCAACTTCCAGATCCCTGGTCACTCGCTCTTCTTATGGTTCTTTATCTTTCAGCGAGACTTGGACTGGATATTCCTTCCAATATAGGATGCCTTCAAACAGAGGACTGTCTTTTGACAGCTCTCCAAACAGATGGCTGTGCTCTGTAAAGTAGGACACCTGGCCAGCCTTGCTGTCACTCTTACAGCTTGACCGTACATACGTTTATTTTAAGGGATGTCCCTCTGTTCAACGGGGTTTACTCCCAAGTAGGTGTGCACAGGATTGCAACCTTAGCCATTCCACCAGCTTTGAATCCTTTTATTCTAATGTTGTTTGGAGTTCTAAATTCTATGTAATGCTCCCTTGGAGAGTGGTTTGGCAAGGCCTAGTCATCATAGTACCCACTTAAAAATAAAAATGAGTTTGCAAGAAATAAAGAACAACCAACATACATGGGTGGGTTTTCATTGCTAGCAGAGGATCTTAAAATGCTGGTATTACATAAACAAAACACTGAGGAACTGATGTTAAACTTAAATAGTTGGAGCAAGTTTCAACAAGTGGGAGGGGGAGAGGACACTTTACCTGGGCCCAGAGACCTGAGGGAAGGGAGGGCTGCATCAGAATATTTATGCAGACTTATTTACATGTATCTCTATGGGGTGCCCAGATCTTGTAAGATCTGCTGGAACTAATCGGAAGCAGTCTTAGAACAGAACATGCAACATTCAGAATAGTGAACTACCAGCCTAAACCCTTCTCTAGAACACACACACACACACACACACACTGAGAATGTGTACAGGCATCTCTAGGACTTGTACTTTGAGAGACAAGAGAGAAGTGTGCTACCCTATGTGCCAATATGTTCCCCCAGAGTCCCAAAGTTCCTATGAGCATTTCCTGTGCACCCTGAAGAGGGAGCCATCAGGTTGTGGCAGCTGACTGGCAGCAGGAGGGAGGAACCAGCACCATAACAATCCAGGACGTAGAGGTCCCAGTGATGGTGCAAGCCAGCTACTGATAGGAATTACAGGGCCTGGAACATGTGAGTGAAGACGTCAAGCCTCTGGTCTCTAAAATGCATAGAGAAACTGAAACCAGAGCCCCCTTCACACATTAACTGAATACAATAAAGGGGAAGCAAGGTCACACCACTGACCCAGTCTCTGACGTCACACAACTTTCCTGGCCCTGCACCAACATCCATGTGTTGAGCATAAACATGTGTAGCAAGAAACCCACGCACACTGATGACAATGCATGTAGGATTCCATGTGAGATGGAAACTCCAGTCACACTGGCTTCTAGCTTGTGTGGAAGCCTGTGCATGTAGAGATGTATGCACATAGGCTTCCCTAGGCATCAATGTGCAGATGGCAGGAGCAGGGCTGGGAAAACTGTGCAATGTTGGGATGGGGCCAATAGTGCAGTCTGTTTCCCCTTCACTGGGTGAAGCCACCTCCCATGATTAATACATGAAGGGAGCTTAGGTCCCAAATACAGGGGATACTGTGTAAAGGCATTTGCCACAGTGGTGTAAATTAATTAACATACAGAAATGCCATTCTGCCAGGCAGCCGGAACCATAAAGAGATTAAACAAAAGCCCGTAAAGAAGCTAAAGGGCACTGATGAATCCTCCAGTTTCTCAAAGCAGGTAGGACCTTTCATGCGGGGGGTGGGGAAGGGGGCCTGTGTTACAAGCCTGCACTGGGTGCAGAGAAATGATGTTTGGACACGGAGATAAGGAACACCTCTGCCTCACTCACATACAGAAACGATGTGGGAACAGACAAGAGGGAATCCAAAGAAAAGAATAAGCTCCAAAGAGAAAGGAGCCATCGATCAGAAGCCATACGTAAATTGGACCTGGCATTTTAAGTGCCTTAAACATTAGACGTTAAGCCTTAAGTGGCATCCTGATTCTTAAAGGAAGCTAATAAATTGCCCACTGAACAAACAGGTGGCGTAATCAAAACGAGCCATGCTGCTGAATCCTGAACAGAGTGCAGAGCTGCAAAAGGAGGAGGGGGGAGGCCAGACGTGCACTTCTCCTCCCTCAGTTGCTCAGTGCCGAGGGTTGCTTCACACATGCCTGCTCGTCTCTTGATGACTGCCACATGAAGAGCCCTGCGAGTTCAGGCCAAGGGGCCATCTAGTCCAGGGGTGCAGAAACTCTTTCAGCCTGAGGGCCGGATTCAATTTCAGAGAAGCTCTTGGGGGCCACATTCCAGTAGTGGGCGGAGCTGAGGTCAAAACAGGGTGGGCCAGAGTCAAATGGGGTGAGGCCTAAATATAAAATGCTGGAAATGCGCATTTTAAAGTATTTTTCTAATATGATTGCAAGGTCAGGAATGTATGGAGTTTTGTTGTTGTTGCTGAGAAAATGCAGCCTCACTTGTGTTCAGGGTTGCATGATTTGTGAACAAAATTCTCACACATCCCTAGTTTTTGTTGTTGTTCAGTCGTGTCTGACTCTTCGTGACCCCATGGACCATAGCACGCCAGGCCTTCCTGTCCTGCGCTCTCTCCCGGAGCGTGCTCAAGTTCGTATTCATTGCATCGGTGATGCTATCTAGCCATCTCATCCTCTGCCATCCCCTTCTCCTTTTGCCTTCAGTCTTTCCCAGCATCAGGGTCTTTTCCAGAGAGTTTTCTCTTCGCATTAGGTGGCCAAAATAGTTGAGCTTCAGCTTCAGTATCTGTCCTTCCAATGAGCACTCAGGGTTGATTTCCTTTAGGATTGACTGATTTGACCTCCTTGCAGTCCAGAGGACTCGTAAGAGTCTTCTCCAGCACCACAGTTCGAAAGCATCGATTCTTTGGCGCTCAGCCTTCCTTATAGTCCAGCTCTCACGGCCATACATTACTACTGGGAAAACCATAGCTTTGATTATGTGGACCTTTGTCGGCAAGGTGATGTCTCTGCTTCTTACTATGCTGTCTAGGTTTGCCATAGCTTTCCTCCCAAGGAGCAAGCGTCTTTTAATTTCATGGCTACAGTCACCGTCTGCAGTGATCTTGGAGCCCAAGAAAGTAAAATCTGTCACTGCTTCCATTTCTTCCCCTTCTATATGCCAGGAAGTGATGGGGCCAGATGCCATGATCTTAGTTTTTTTAATGTTGAGTTTCAAACCAGCTTTTGCACTCTCCTCTTTCACCCTCAACAAGAGGCTCTTTAGTTCCTCTTCGCTTTCTGCCATTAGGGTGGTATCGTCTGCATATCGGAGGTTGTTGATAATTCTCCCAGCAATCTTAATTCTGACCTGTGATTCATCCAACCCGGCGTTTCTCATGATGTACTCTGCATATAAGTTAAATAAGCAGGGTGACAATATGCAGCCTTGTCGTACTCATTTCCCAATTTTGAACCACTCGGTTGTTCCATGTCTGGTTCTTACTGTTGCTTCTTGACCCTCGTACAGGTTTCTCAGGAGACAGCTAAGGTGGTCTGGTACTCCCATCTCTTTAAGAATTTGCCACAGTTTGTTGTGATCCACACAATCAAAGGCTTTAGCATAGTCAATGAAGCAGAAATAGACGTTTTTCTGGAATTCTCTTGCTTTCTCCATGATGCAGCGAATGTTGGCGATTTGATCTCTAGTTCCTCTGCCTCTTCGAAACCCAGCTTGTACTTCCGGTAGTTCTTGGTTCGCATACTGCTGAAGCCTAGCTTGTAGTTTACCTTCCCTCAAATTCTCTCCTGATTTTGCTATTCATCATCTGATCACAGCACAGGCATCAAATTGCTTTGCACCTTCCTAATGATCAGGGGATGGCCAGTTTCTTGAGTTGTCCCCTTCAGCAGAATGGATATGGGGTACTCATCAGGAACAACAACAACAAAGAGCCAACCTAATGAGATTAGAGAGACAAAAGAAATTTGGTATAGTGAATACTGACTCTGAAATAGGGATGGATGTATCTGTCAATTTCGATTTCTTTCTCTGTCTCATTTTTCCAGTCTTAAGTTCCATTTGTTCTGAACTTTGAGAATGTTTCTTTTTTTAAAGTTCACATGAAAATTTATATACATTTTCATGTGCATTTCTCCTAAAACATGCATTTGTCTATGCAATGTAGCCTAATTCATATGGTTGTTTTTTGTGTGTGCAAGAAATGTTTCTAATATAATATATTTTGAATGTTATGAACCAAACACGTTTCTCTCCGATCCCTACTCCAGTCCAGATATCTCCCCTCCAGCACCAGAAATAAATGGAACTGGGTTTCAGAGAGAGAAGTAGCCCTGGACTACCTGCTGGAACAACCAGGTAGTTCTGTTCTCCAGCCAGGAAGGGTGAAGTCCCTTTGGGAGGCCAGATCTGCTTCCCATGGGTCCTACTGGGTAGACTGGGCTGCTTCCAGATGGAAGACTCCTAATTAGAAGGCAACGTGCAGCCATTCCACCCTTTTCTCTGGAATGGATTTTCTGCAGTAAGAAAAAGATGGAAGAAGCCCTGGGAAAACACAGGAGGGTTACTCAAGTGGAAGGCAGTGATGTCTGCACCCCCATAAAGTTCTGCGAATGAGGCAGAGCAAAGGAAGTATCCCTGGATAAGAGCTGGTATTACCAATTTTATGAATTTTTCTCTTGTGGTAACACTTTCTCAGATGATAAGATTATACAAAGCAATCCAAACATTCATCTACCATTTTAACAGGATTTGAAAATTAGAAGCTACGTGCGAAATGTTATAAGAGGAATACATATGCATAGGCCATCGACATCTTTTGAAAAACTTGTAACCCTTGGAAAACCCACAAGAGATTGTCATAGATCTACAATTTTTTCTTTACTTCTTGGGAACAAGTAATATAAGTGACTCAATTACTTTAATGGAAGCGCTGCATAATCACAACCAGTGCTCCAATGAAACATGCCATGTGGTCAGGATAGTCACATATAGCAGTTCTTGTTCGGCTGTGCCATTTCAGAAAGCATTTGGGAGAATGCATATTTGAATGCTCCCCAATACGTTAAAAAAACACCCTTTCTATGAAGAACTAGCAACCCACCTCCGCAGCTTTGTAATGCTATTCTGGACTCGTTAGAAGAACATACAAAGAGCCATGCTGGATCAGAGCAAAGGTCCATCTAGTCCAGCATCCTGCTCCTAACAGTGTCCAACCAGATTGGCATTTGACTGTTCAACAAACAAACTGACTCCTAAGTTCAGTAATGAATGTTCATGAGCTCCCCGCCCCCCCGCCCCGAAACTCTTGTACTCTGAGGGCATTTCTATACCAGCCTAAAATCCTGCATTTAAAATGGGGCTTTCTGCTTCCTTTTAAAATGCAGGATCACCACTGACTCCTTTTACATGCGCTTCCTCCCCCCCACTCTGCTCCCCGTATCTGAGTCTTCCATTTTCTTTCACTGATCTCGCTCCTCTTCTTGCCACTTTAAGTCTTTTCACAGAGGAAACTGAAGCGGAACACAACAGGGTAATTTGATAGCTCATTATCTGCGATCTATTTAAAAACGGAACAAAGGGCATTTAGCGCAGGAGGCTCATGGCAGGGTCATGGCGTCATGTAAAGAGCCCGCAAACTTTCGTGAAGGAGCAATCTCAATTGCAGGATAAAAGCTCCGTGTGATGAAGCCCTAAAGTTGTCCACCCATTTTCACCACTGGTGGGCAGGGCAGAACATTTAAGAATTCAATTATAACTATTTGTTATAATTTTTGTATAACAATATAATTGTTATAATATTTGTTATATTTTTTGTGAACTGCCCAGAGAGCTTTGGCTATTGGGCGGTATAGAAATAAATAAATAAATACATAAATACATAAATAAATAAATAAATAAAACTATGCAACTGTATCTGACATATGTAATAACACTTCAAGTGGTTCCTCTGCAAACAGCATTGGTTTAATTGTTAATGTGGATTTCAAAATAACAAGATGGCCTGGGTTCCAAAATGTCCTGCTCATATCAGAAAAGGCATCCCAATTACTGCCAATAACAAAAATCCCAAGAGAGGTCAGGAGACACTTTGGATAAGTTAACAAAGTCAGTCCTCCACGCTTCTGTTCAACCTTAAAATACACGTTCTGCCATCCAATATTTGCACTTAGGCCAAGCTGGCTAGCAGAGCAGATTCTCTGTCTTGGTGTGTCACGTGAATGAGCAAAATCGGCATGGCTGTCCTTTCTAAAGCAGTAATACCATAGCATCTAAAAAAAATGTGTAAGAGGAGAATTTAGATTTTAAAAACTGGGGTGCAATAAAAATGGAGAAAATCCTGTATTCCTCTAGTCTACCCCCATCAAGTTATTCTTGGTCTCAGGTCCTACGCTGCAAAACCAGCGCCAACCAACATGCAAGGCCATACTCAGTTTCTTTCTTTGCAGTCCGGGGACAGTGGTATAGAATTGACATCAGTTGGCTATGGCGAAATGCTGAAGGGAGAGAAAAGGACCAGGAAGGAAGGAGGTTCCAGCAGCATCAGAATGGGAGGAGCATATGACTAATGACAGCACACCAAGCCCAACACAAAGAGAAGCTGAACTCCATAGAATCATAGAGTTGGAAGGGAACTTAGAGATAATCTAGTCCAACTTTCTGCTCTATGCAGAATCTGCAATGCAGGATACAACTTCAGTGTTCCTGACAGATGGCTAGCCAACCTCTGCTTAAATATCTCCAGTGATGGAGAGCCCACCACCTCCAGAGTGAGCCGGTTCTGCTGTTGAGCAGCTTACTGTTAGGAAGTGTCTCTTAATATTTAAGCCAAAATCTGCTACCATGCCATTTCCACTCATTTGTTGCCCCCTGGAGCAAAGAGAACACGTCTGCTTCATCTTCTGCATGACAGTCCTTCATATATTTGAAGACCACTATCATGTTTCCCTTGAATCTTCTCCAGGCCAAACACACCCAACTCTTTCAACTGTTTCTGATAGGACTGGGGTGCCACCTACATGGCACTGCTTTCAACCTCCACTCCGTTGTAACCGCGCAGCATTGCAGCTGTGAATTAGCTTCTGCTGCAGTACACGTGCATTTTACTGCGGACCTCTTAAACGGGAAAATACACTGCGCGCTGTAGCTGTTGAAGCGAAGTAAACTGCAGCAGTCACTTCTTTTTTTTTACCACGATATTTAAATGCGCAGATTCGCGGTGGGGGGAGGCGTTCCACACCTCCCCCCGAAATCCTAACCCGGCCAGCTCCGCTCCATGAAGATTCCGTGGAGCCACCTGCCGGGGCCGCCCACAGCCAGACATCCGGCCGCTGGGCAGCCTGCAGGCAAAAGAACAACAACAGCGTACGCAAATTGCAGTGGCTACGGCGGCTCCCATTTGTGTTCTCTTTTTTTCGTTGTTTTAGCCTACGTAAATATTTACGTAAGCTATTACGGCAAAAAAAACGGGAATGCAAATAGCGTAGTGGACGCCATTTGCATTCCTTTTCCTCCCACCGTTTTAGCCTACGTAAATATTTACGTAAGCTATTACGGCGAAAAAAGAATTTTTTTTTTTTTTTAGCTTGCCGTGATAGGCTACGTAAATGCTTACGTAGTCTATCATGGCCTCCACAGGAATGCAAATGGTGTCCCTGCGTTAGCCGTGATAGGCTACATAATTATTTACGTAGCCTATCACAGCTATGATGAGGAAGCGAATGGCGACCACAGCGCAGCCGCCATTCGCAAGTCAGCGTGGTCGGCAGCTGGTAAGTGCTCCGTTTCACGTGCATTTCGTGGGGCGGGGGTCGGGGGCTACGTTCCACCATGGATTTTGGGGGGCCGAATGCACTGGCATTCGGCCTTACCGAGATCCGTGGCGGAATTCTCTGACATCCCTACTGCAAAGTGGCGACTACGTCATGTGTCCTGAAGGACCTCGAATCACAGCAGCCCTGGAGTAAATTGCTTGTGTAGATGGGCCCAGGGTTTCCAGACCCCTCACCATCCTGGTGGCCCTGCTCTTGATATGCTCCAGTTTGTTAATGTCCTTCTTAAAAAGTGAAGCCCAGATCTGGACATGGTATTCCAGATGCAGCCTGACCAGTGCAGAATAGAGTGGAACTATTAATTCTTGACTCATGGTCTGGACACTGTGCTTCTCTTAATACAGCCCATAATTGCTATATGGCTAGGGGCTACAACATGGTGCTCAGGGGCACCAGTGTGCCTATGGAACCTGTCTTGGTGCTCACCAGGCTGCCTGCCCCTCCTGATTTTAATTTTATTTCCTAAGATTTTTTTTTTAAAAACTGGGACACGGCCATGCTGCAAAGCTAAGTGCTAATATTTACATAGGCTAAAACAGCGAAACAAAAAGGGATGCAAATAGCACCCGCTACGCTATTTGCATTGCCCTTTATTTTTGCTGTCATAGTCTACGTAAATATTTACGTAGATTAAGACGGCCTAAAATAAGGAACGCAAATGGCGGCGGCCATAGCCGCTGCCATTTGGGTACGCGGTTTGTTTTTGTTTTTACTCAGCCATGATAGGCTACGTAAATCTTTACGTAGCCTATCACGTCTTGTTAAAAAAAAAAACAACCCCGACAAGACTGCAAATGGCGGCGGCAGCCGGTTGGAAGACCAGCTGCTGCAGCCGCCGCTGCCACTGCCGGAGCCACCACCGCCCGGAACATCCACCCCAGGTAAGTCTCGTCCCGGGGGGGATCCGCGGGGAGGCGGGGGGGTGGCAGGCCGTTCTGCCACGGAGTTCGGGGGGCCGAATGCACTGGCATTCGGCCTCACCAAGATCCGTGGCGGAATTCTCTGACATCCCTACCATTTTATTTTTCAAACTATGGCGACCGTGGAGCTTGATGAGGCCACCGGGGTGAGTATGGACTTCTTGCCGAGTGTGTGTGTGTGTGGGGGGCTCGAGCATGGTCCAGGGACTAGTGAGTGGGGGCAGGGGGTGGGCAGGTGCCCGGAGAACCCAGACAGGGGTGGGTTCGCACATCCCTAGCTATAGTTACCAATTGATGTGAAAACCACTACTCCATGAGTGCACTGCCCTGGCCCTCTTCTGAAAGTGTCCAGTTTACAACCTTCCCCAAGCTGATGACTTCCAGATGTTTTGGATGTCAGCACCCATCAGCCTCAGCCAGTCCAAAACAACTGGAGGGTGCCAGGTTAGGGAAGGCTGGTCCAGAACAACCATGCCACAAATCCAGAGCTTTTGAGACCCCTGTACAATAGCGGATATGAAGTAATATGTGATCATCACTTGGAAAATGCATCAGTGCTAAGTTTAGCTTCGCATCGATTGCAATTTGCCTTGGGATGTTTTGCATGGAGAAAGAGCCTGGAAGTGGAAGATTATAATGTATTATTGCATTTACAGTATTGATAATATTGAAAATCATTTCCTAATTTCCACAGGAATATTTTGGACACATTTTCTGAACCAAATGGAAAGATTAAGACAAGCATGCTGGTTCTGTTACAAGGGGGAAAGTGAAGGATGTTGACGTATCAGTACTGCAAAATAGTCAATTTGCTTCTTAAATTGGAAACTGTGAAGGCTCTGTACAAATTAAACTTGTTTTTAGCTAGATTTAAGGATTAGATTAGTCCTTACTGCCTGCATACTTGAAGTAAAGCATAAATGAATACTGAATATAAGCTGAAGATGATATGTAAGAGAACCCACTTAAAGATGCTTGCTGAAGTGTTTAACTTTTTCTTAAACAAAGAAAAAAGTTTCCAAGGAGCAGTAAAAAAAGAAAGTAAAAACAACTAGCTAAGGTGGTTAAGTACTTCCAGAGAGCTCTCCATCAGTACAGTGAGAGAGTTCTCTCTCTGCACCAACTACTAAATGGTGGAAAGGAAACCACTGCTCAGATGTGACCTACATAAAGTGCAATGTGACCTACATAAAGTGCAGTGTGACCTACATCAAGACTGTGAGTTTTGCCATGGACTTTAATGGGAAGTAGATTGCACTAGTGTGTTTGTAGGCACTGTGCAAAATGAACCAACCAGAAAGAAAACAGCAAAAGGTTGGACACTTCCATTTTCATCTGGAGACAATTCAGTACTTGCAGAGCATACTTAGCTGATTAGTAAGTCAAGCTGAAATCAGAGAGACTTATTGCTGAATAAATATGCATAGACGCGGGCCGGTCATTCCAAGTTGATTTCAATAGGAATGTCAAGCACATGCTTAAATCTTTTCCACTTTAAGTCAACGGGACATAAAAGTGCTGCCCTTTAGCTTTAATTGTACCTCTTTATTCACATGTCCCTGGTTCATTCCAGGGCACCAGTGTGACAAACAAGAGGACACTGGACAGGACAGGAAGAACTGGGAGGAGGCAACCTGAAGAGAGGGAGGTAGGAGCTGGGCAAGAAGAGTGTCTGATGGACTGTCAGGGGGAAGTGAGCCAAGGATAGCCCATCTCAGGAGCCATGGCTGGCAGAACAGGGAAAGGGCCTGGCTAGCTGACATTCAGCCCCTCAGAGTGGAGCAAATCCAAGGCTAGGCAGTGCAGCGTAGCATGTGATGGTTGTGGGAAAATTCACGAAGCACAAGACTGAAAAGAAGAGCCCCCAGTGTGAGCTTGCAGCTTGCCTTTCCCTTTCTCCCCCTTGAGCAATGACCCTGCTGCTGCCGCCACTCCATATCCCACCCCACCCCATTTTATTTATTTATTTATTTATTACATTTATATCCCACCTTTTTCCTCCAAGGAACTCAAGGTGGCGTACATAATCCTCCTCCTCCTCCATTTTATCCTCACAACAACAACCCTGTCCATGAGGAAGGAGGCATTAGAGTGTGATGTTCCAGAATGCTGTAGAGTAGGGATAGGCAGAAAGTAGAGCTTCAAATGTTTTGGACTTTAACTCCCAGCATTAATGACCATTTGCCACGCTGGAAGGGGCCTCTGGGAGTTGCAGTCCAGTTGTCTGAAGAACTACCTTCTGCCCATCCCTGCTGTAAACTGCTGGAACAAATTGGGCTTTATGGCACATCTGTACACAACGCTTCATGTTGACTTGGATGGAGGGGCCACTCCCTGAGGAACTGATGACATGCTGCTTGTCAATTGTACCTTGCAATTTATTTTTTAAATATTACAATATGGCAGGTGGATAGTATAATATGGAAGGCACACAGGTAGGGTAGCTGCTTAGCTGGTTCTGCAGTGACCGTCATGCCTTGCTTTAGGCGTAGCTGTCCATCAAATTAGGATCGGGTTTGACCCAAAGTTTCAGGATAAATCTCCTTCTCAGAGTCCCTAGAGGAAAGATGTTAAAGCTCAGGGTGAGGAGCCAGAAGCAAGGGGACAAGTAGTTTTCCTCTGAGCTGATTTTCCAGGTTCCTTTCCCCACTTCTAGCATGTAGGGATGTCGCTGGAGCCCAAGAGGGGGGTGGAGTCCGGCGGATTCCGCCCTGCTTGGGTCCCCAGTCCCTGCTCACTGAGCCACCACTACTTACCAGACCTGTTCACCAATGTAAAAATATAAAAAAAGAAAGAAAAAAAAGAGTAATGTTGTGTAAATGGCCCCTTTACGGCCATCATTTATGCAACATTACTTTTACAGAGAAACCTGAGTCACCATTTTTACGCAAAATGGCGGCTCACTATGGGGACGGGTGTGGGTTGCAGTGGTGGCACAGTGAGCACCCAGCAACCACAGACAGAGGTGAGTCCATTCATCCCTACCAGCATGTTCTTCCAGTCTCCATATCTTTCTCTTTCCTTGGAGAGAACCACTGAGAGGTAGGTCCAAAATGCATAGTATTTTTGAAAACACATGGGAAAGAGAGCAAGAATTCAGCACTGGAAATCAGTTTGAAGTAGAACAGGGGTGCAGAACCCCCAGCCTGCGGGCCGAATCTGGCCCACTGATCTCCCCAATCTGGCCTGTGGATCCTCCTTGGGTTCCTCGGGCGGGGGGGGGGGCTTGGCCTACAAACCCCACCCCCTAGAGGATTTTCCCCTGGAGGAACTCTCACTGTTATGTCTGAGGCAGTTATCTCCCCACTGTTATCTCTGGGGCCTTGAAGCCCCACCACCTGGAAGATTCCTTCCTGCTGTTATCTCTGATTTGAGAAGTAGAAGATTGAGAAATCTATGTATACAATCACAAAGGGTTGCCAGCCCTTACTACTCTGACAGATGCCATCACTGAGCTCTCAGGTCCACCCCCTCTGGCACCGAGGCTCAGTGAGCCTCAGGGGAAGTGGCAACCCTATGCTAGGAATAGGCATGAACTTCCACTAACGTTAACTTGGATGAAGGCTTGACAGATTTTGTCTTCCCCTACAGCACATGGTGTAGCTTGATGATGAAAATGCTGATCCTAAAGATCTGAGCTGGCAGAAGTCAGGGCTGGCAGTCTTGAAGCATGGCTATGTCCAGAGTTAGGTACTACTGAATGAAGGCAGGCTGCGGGAGGTGAAGCGGAGCAGGCCCTGAGCAGGTAGACAGGTAAGCTAGTGAGGAGGCACAAGCAGTCTGATAGCAGCTTTGGACTGGCTCGATGACTAAGTTGTTCAGACTAAGGGGGCATGCCCATGTCCAAGGCCCTGTGAAACCCCCATTGATTCTTTGTGTCATCTGACAACTACTGAGTCAGGAAGCTGCAGTGCCTCCTTCAAGCCTTCTGCAACTGGTGACACCCAAATACAGTGGATAGCAGGCCAGCAACCCCCTCCTCTGTCAAGCCATCATGGTGGTGCATAAAATCAGGGATTTCGATCTGGCTTCCAGAGTCCCTAATCTGAGACCTCTAGTGCCCTATCAATGGTGTCACCACAAGTTTGGCTTGCAGTGACACCATCCATATTGTTGTGGGCCACAAATCTGCAGGTGGGCTGCAAATTTAAATAATGTAAGAATGAATGGATACATCTGCAATACAGATGTAGCCACATATATTGTGACATTGTATTGGTGTGCCTAGTGTTGATGGGCTTGTCGGTACAAACAAGATTTATACCTAAAGTCTGTATCCACTTTGCAGGGTGACAGTCAGTTCCCCATCACCAGCTGCCATGTTGCATCAGTGACATCTGACATTCAACATCACAAGAGCAGCCTGGGTCATGTGTGGGTTCTTCCCTTACCAGGGCCATACCTCCCACATTTCTTCAGTAATGGCTGAAGTTCCGCATGCTATTTGTCGGTTCTTTCTCATCACTTTGGCCATGTGGATACTTCCCACAGTGAAGATACAGCATGGGAAATAATACCCACATGGTCCAATTAACTTGTGAGATGAGAAGCTTCAGGTGTTCATTGATGCAACATGGGAGCCAACCATGTTAATATCAAACGATCAATCAATATTCAGTTGGTATCACCGCATGACAGTTGTCTTGAGAGAGCAATCTTTGTTTTCATAAAAAGAGCTCTGCTGGATCAGACCAAAGGTCCATATAGTCCAGAATTCTGTTACCCACAGTAGCTAGTTGGATGGCACAGGAAAACTTATCTGGTACTCGGAGGCATCAACAAGGAATCCAGGATGCCATAATGCTTTGTTTTTCCTCTATAGCCCTGTTTGGATGTTCTCCTCCTGCATTCCCCATTGCATGGGGTAGAGTAGGGATGCACTCATTGGCCCTGCCCTCTCCATTGCATTCTCAGTGGCCCAACCATGCAGCCCTCCACACAGTGGGGCTGAATTTCTCCAGTGGGGAGCTACTGTACCTGTGTAGGCCCCCTGGGCAATTTAGAAGCCTGATCGTGCAGGTTCTAAATCACACCAGCAGTCAACATGAGTACACAGCAGCCTCCCCATTGCAGAAATTCAGCCCCACTGTGTGAAGGGCTGAAGAGATAGGTCATGGGGAAGGAAAACATGATAGAGGGGGACGGGCCAACAAGTGTGTCCCTGCTCTCCCTCCTTGCATGATAGGAACATGTCAGGGGAACAGGGCTTACCATATTGCTCACTGGAACTGTAAAGTCCACCCATCAAAGAGAATAGACCTGCTACCATTTACACCATGGGTGGCCAATGGCAGTCGCAAGCTAGGCTTGTTTCACAAGGCAATTTTATCCGGTCCCTCAGCAGGCCTACCATGTTTTAATCAAGATGTGGTAAAATGTGTGCCCACAGTATTGCTTGGAAGGACCTAAATACACACACTGTCAATTTGTGAGAAATAGAGACATTCAGCACTTCAACATTACATCTCTATTTTTTGGTTTTTGTATAGAACCCCTCAGGGCATGTGCTTCATCAGTGTGAGGCCCTTCCTGCTAGATGGCACCAGCTTTATTATGGAGCCTGACCGTTCACAAGAGGGTCAGCTTCCAGTCCCCTGCTTCACTGTCTGGAGAACAGAGTTGCTGCCTGCAGAAGACCACTGTTGACCCTGGTTTACAGCAGTGGCGTTCAAACTCGGCTCCAGGGAAAGTTCCTTAGAAGCTTATTGGGATGCTTCAGTGCAGTGGTGGTCAAACTTTCCTGAAAAATGGCTTACCCATCACTGCTGGTGTTTCCTTCCAACAGGAAATTGTAGGGGAGCATTGAATGCTGTCCAGATGGTGTTCATTGGTTTGATGCTGAAACTTGCCAATGACCCATGAGTCCTGAAAATGGCCCCCTGAAATATGCTCCAGAATCTTCTGCCCTGCACAAAGCTTCCATGGGACACGTTCAGGGGTTCCTGGCAGACATGTCAATGTAGAAAGGGTTCCTTCAAAGAAAAACGTTTGGGAGCCACTCATTTACAGTGTCGCATATCTTAGAATGAAAGAAAGAGTTAAGAGTCTCTCATGTTCCCTGATATCACTGATCTCTCATTTTCATGCTCTAAACACCCCTTGAATATGTAAAGAAATCAGATGTCAAAGTGAGTTAAAGGGCTGTTATCCCAACATACCTGATTGCGTAAATTGGCCAAGATAATGGTAAATAATCTCTGGGCATCAAAATAAAACCATGTGAAACATTAAGGCTGCAATCATATACTCACTTACCTGGGAGTAGTCACACTGAACTCAGTGGGAACTACTTCTGAGAAGATATGTATAGGATTGCACTGTAAGAGTATCTAATCCTGTAAGGGAAAGGCTGCTTTAAAGAAAGCCTAGAAAAGGGTCTCTAAAGTCTTGTACTGTGCCCTTCTGACAGGGCATACATTTGTTGTTCAGTCATTAAGTCGTGTCTGACTCTTCGTGACCCCATGGAACATAGCACGCCAGGCCTTCCTGTCCTCCGCTCTCTCCTGGAGTGTGCTCAAGTTCATATTCATTGCATCGGTGATGCTATCCAGCCATCTCATCCTCTGCCATCCCCTTCTCCTTTTGCCTTCAATCTTTCCCAGTATCAGGGTCTTTTCCAGTGACTTTTCTCTTCACATTAGGTGGCCAAAATAGTTGAGCTTCAGCTTCAGTATCTGTCCTTCCAATGAGCACTCAGGGTTGATTTCCTTTAGGATGGACTGATTTGACCTCCTTGCAGTCCAGAGGACTCGTAAGAGTCTTCTCCAGCACCACAGTTCGAAAGCATCGATTCTTCGGCGCTCAGCCTTCCTTATAGTCCAGCTCTCACAGCCATACATTACTACTGGGAAAACCACAGCTTTGATTATGCGGACCTTTGTCGGCAAGGTGATGTCTCTGCTTTCCTCCCAAGGAGCAAGTGTCTTTTAATTTCATGGCTACAGTCACCGTCTGCGGTGATCTTGGAGCCCAAGAAAGTAAAATCTGTCACTGCTTCCATTTCTTCCCCTTCCATATGCCAGGAAGTGATGGGGCTAGATGCCATGATCTTTAATGTTGAGTTTCAAACCAGCTTTTGCACTCTCCTCTTTCACCTTCAACAAGAGGCTCTTTAGATCTTCTTCGCTTTCTGCCATTAGGGTGGTATCATCTGCGTATCTGAGGTTGTTGATAATTCTCCCGGCAATCTTAATTTCGACCTGTGATTCATCCAACCTGGTGTTTCTCATGATGTACTCTGCATATAAGTTAAATAAGCAGGGTGACAATATGCAATGCAGCCTTTGTCGTACTCCTTTTCCAATTTTGAACCAATCGGTTGTTCCATGTCTGGTTTTTACTGTTGCTTCTTGACCCTCTTACAGGTTTCTCAGGAGACAGCTAAGGTGGTCTGGTACTCCCATCTCTTTAAGAATTTGCCAGACTTTGTTGTGACTAGCGTAGTCAATGAAGCAGAAATAGACGTTTTTCTGGAATTCTCTTGCTTTCTCCATGATGCAGCGAATGTTGGCGATTTGATCTCTAGTTCCTCTGCCTCTTCGGAACCCAGCTTGTACTTCCAGTAGTTCTCGGTTCACATACTGCTGAAGCCTAGCTTGTAGGATTTTGAGCATAACCTTGCTGCCATGTGAAATGAGTGCAATTGTACAGTACTTTGAACACTCTTTGGCATTGCCCTTCTTTGGAACTGGAATGTAAACTGACCTTTTCCAGTCTTGAGGCCACTGTTGAGTGTTCCAAAAATGTTGGCATATTGAGTGCAGCATTTTAACAGCATCATCTTTTAGGATTTTAAATAGCTCAGCTGGAATACTGTCATCTCCGCTAGCTTTGTTGTTAATAACGCTTCCTAAGGCCCACTTGACTTCACTGTCTAGGATGTCCGGTTCAAGTTCAGTGACCGCACTATCATGGCTATCAGGGACATTCAGATCTTTCCTGTATAGTTCTTCTGTGTATTCTTTCCACCTCTTCTTAATCTCATCTGCTTCTTCTGTTAGGTCCCTGCCTTCTTTGTCCTTTATCATGCCTGTCTTTGCACAAAATGTTCCCTTGAGATCTCCGATTTTCTTGAAAAGATCTCTAGTCTTCCCATTCTATTTCTTTACATTGTTCATTTAAGAAGGCCTTCTTGTCTCTCCTTGCTATTCTCTGGAACTCTGCATTCAGTTGGCTATATCTTCCCCTTTCTCCCTTGCTTTTCGCTTCCCTTCTTTCCTCAGCTCCTTGTAAAGCCTCATCAGACAGCCACTTTGCTTTCTGGCGTTTCTTTTTCTTTGGGATGGATTGAGTTGCTGCCTCCTGAACAATGTTACGGACCTCTGTCCATAGTTCCTCAAGCACTCTGCCTATCAGGTCTAATCCCTTAAATCTATTCGTCACCTCCACTGTATTTTCATAACGGATATGATTTAGGTCATACCTGAATGGTTTAGTGGTTTTCCCGACGTTCTTCAATTTAAGCCGAAATTTTGCAAGAAGCAGCTCATGATCTGAGCCACAGTCAGCTCCAGGTCTTGTTTTTACTAACTGTATGGAGCTTCTCCATCTTTGGCTGCAAAGTACATAATCAATCTGATTTCGATATTGACCGTCTGGTGATGTCCATGCGTAGAGTCGCCTCTTGTGCTGTTGGAAAAGAGTGTTTGCTATGATCAGCGTGTTCTCTTGACAAAACTCTATTAGCCTTTGTCCTGCTTCATTTTGTACACCAAGGCCACGCTTGCCTGTTATCCCGGTGATTTCTTGACTTCCTGCTTTAGCATTCCAATCCCCTATGAAGAAAAGGACATCTTTTTTTGGTGTTAGTTCTAGAAGGTGTTGTAGGTCTTCATAGAACCGATCAACCTCAGCTTCTTCGGCCTCAGTGGTTGGGGCATAGACTTGAATTACTGTGATGTTGAATGGTTTGCCTTGGATTCGTACTGAGATCATTCTATCGTTTTTGAGATTGTACCCCAGTACTGCTTTTCCCACCCTTTTATTGACTATGAGTGCTACTCCATTTCTTCTAAGGGATTCTTGCCCACAGTAGTAGATATAATAGTCACCTGAATTAAATTCGCCCATGCTTGTCCATTTTAGTTCTCTGATTCCCAAGATGTCGATGTTCAATCTTGCCATCTCATGTTTGACCACCTCCAGCTTACCTTGATTCATTGATCTTACATTCCAGGTTCCTAAACATTATTGTTCTTTACAGCATCGGACTTTGTTTTCACAACCAGACACATCCACAGTTGAGTGTCCTTTTGGCTTTGGCCCAGCCACTTCACTCTTTCTGGCTCTACTTGGAAATACCCTCTGCTCTTTCCCCAGTAGTATATTGGACAACTTCCGACCTGAGGGGCTCATCTTCCAGCATCATATCTTTTAGCCTTGTGATATGTTCCATGGGGTTTTCTTGGCAAGAATACTGGAGTGGGTTGCCAGTTCCTTCTCCAGTGGACCACATTTTGTCAGAACTCTCTGCCATGACCTGTCCGTCTTGGGTGGCCCTGCATGGCATAGCTTACGGCTTCACTGAGTTACGCAAGCCCCTTTGCCACAACAAGGCAGTGATCCATGAAGGGGAGGGCATACATACACACACACTAACAATCTAGCCAGATAATGTAAATGCTTAAGGTACAATTCTTTCATCTTTTAGAAGCTTATTAGCTTAAATGAAAGGGGCCGTAGCAATATACTTACAGAGTAATATTGAAAAGATAATATGTGATATGAGTAAGAGAGAGAGAGATGGAGAGGGAGAGATGGGGTGGGGGAGCACCCAAGCCTCTGATCTCAGAAGCAGCAGATGAGACAGATAAAGTGCAGACCTCGATGGCAAAGCCAGCAGGGAACTTTTACGCATATATAAAAGCAATTATAAAAGGTGTTTGATTTTTTCCCACATTAAAGCAAGCCAATTAGTCTCATTTCTTTTAAAAAAATCATATACATCACATTGAGCAAATGACCTAAAATGCAGATCAGGAAAGCAAGCAAACAAAAAACGCAGAGAGAGAGCGAGAGAGATTCTAAAGTATGCTGCAGCAGTAAAGCTGACATGGCAAAACCAACCCCAAGCTTCCCTCTCTATTCTTTTACAACTTGTGACGGCTTTCGAAGGCAATTGACACAGAGACATCCAGTGCTGGAAAAATTCCTCGAGGGCCTTGGGTGGAAGTTGACTGTGTAGCTCATTGTGAGGCCAAGGTGCAGCCTTGTTGGGTTGCTCGTAAGGGATGGCATGCTAGTGCTGGATGCATCCCCATGCTTTAGGGTTGCAGCTGAGGTATGCTATTTGTTTTAGTGCACATTTGCTTCTCTCAAACGAGCAGAGTTTGCGGTCGCGGGAACACAAATATACAGGGGTGGTTGCTCTGCTCTGTTTAGTCTGCACTCTTATGATTGTATGGTGGTATTACAAAACAACCTTGTTTGTATTCCCATAACCACCACCACCCCTTAAACCTCACATCAGCGGGCAGATTTCCCTCAGGTTGTATTCAGCAACTACTAGCATTATTTCCTGCTGCAGTTCAAAGCAGGACCTCAGGTTTGAACCAGCTGCTTCATGGATGCTTCTCAGATCTGAAGCCTATGAAGTCAAAAACAGGTGAAAGTGCTTTTGAGGAGGGGCACTGGGCATTTCACCACACTGAGTAACTATAGCGAGTCCTCACACATCAGGGATTGAAAGGATGCAGGGCCCGCCCAGTAATTTTTCTGCCTAAGGTGAAGGAGAAGATGGCAGCTCCCTGCCTCCACCCTCAGTTCCACATACAAAAGCAGACTTGGCAGTTCAATCTGACTTCAACCCTAGTGACAAGACAGCATCTTCCACCGCACCTGAGGGCAGCAGGCTAGCATAGGGGGTGCAGTGAAGGCCACCTGCTACACACAGCTCTGGCCTCTGAGGCCTCGCCTTTGCATGCTCACCACTCTGCCTGGGGCCTGCTTCTTGCCCACTGAAGGAACTACTGCAACTCAGCAGCAGCAGCACCGACAGGGATGGTGCGAGCAGAGCCACACGTGTCGGCATGTGCAGGGCCTCCTGGGGAAGCAGCTGGGTGAGGCCCAGGAAGATTAGCTGGGGTGGGGCAGCTGCCTTTGCCTCCCAGGATCCACCACCTGAGGAGGTAACCTGATGGAGCCAAACCTTAGCCGCCAAAGCAGCAGCAAAAACCACTGTTGGGAGACGGGAGCCCCATAAGCCAGCCTGGAAGGTGCTAGGCCAGCTGCTCACTCACCTCTGAGAGGGAAAGGCAGTCTGAAGGGCCATAGACTGATGTCAGTCCCTCTGAGATGGCTGTGTGGGAGACCCCTGCTTTTTCTTATGTGCATATGAAAGCAGCAGAGGCTGCTTCCTGTGTGGGTCTACATGAAGGCCTCTGCCACCCTAATTTCCACTGTCCAGGTGGTGCTCCTGTTTTAGGGCACCCTTACCCCACTAAGCATGCTTCAGTGGCCCTGGTCCACAACGCAGCTGGACGCAATGTTCCTCTCAACACCTGAACTATTTCATCTTCACCTGCCTGTGAAACAAAAATCTATGGAATCTATTTTCCTGTTCACTTAACTTTGCAACTTCATGAGAATCATTGTCAGGGCAATGCTATAGTCCCACTAGGCTAACGCCAGCCTAGTGGTATCATAATGTAGTAGAGACTAGAGGTATTCCGAGTAGCGTGGTCAGTGGCAAAATAATACTACTTTATGCAAGAGATGACAGATGCTCCTTCATCATCCATGGCAGCACTACTGCCCCCCTTCCCCCCGCCCCTACATATTTGCCATGAATATAAAGAACCAACCAACAGAAGTGACAGCAGAACATTTCCAGACTGCTTCCAAGGAGCTGGATTTAAGGAGTAGGATTTAAATGCTTTAGGACCAGGGTACCTGAAAGATGGCCAACTCTGAGGCTGCCTGGACATTTGGATCTCCAGGGGGGTGTCTCCATGAGTGATTTATCCTGAGCTGGCTGCATTTGGAGGTTGTTAGGGATATATGATGTTGTGACCATCCAGCAGCCACCCTGGAGCTTATCAGGGAAAACATGGATTTCCTGAGACTGCTTAAAGTCCGATTCTTTTCCTTAAGGAGGTTGTCCCTGGTATACTTGTTGTGTGCTCCACCCCCAGCATTTAGCTCGGGTATGCATAGGAGTGCACGAAAGCCACTTACCTGGTCTCGCACTTTTCGCGGTGGGGGGGACGCGCTTCGCTGCTCTCCCCCCGAAGTTCAGGCCGGGGCGGGAGGCTTCCCGCCTCGCCCGGCCGAAATTCAGGCCGGGGAGGAGGCGCCTCGCCTCGCCCGGCCGTGAAATAAAAAGTTAAAAAAAAAAAAACACGCCCCCGTGATAGGCTACGTGACGATTAACGTAGCCTATCACGGCTAGATCTGCAAAGTCAGCCGTGATAGGCTACGTAAATCGTCACGTAGCCTATCACGGGTGACTTTAAAAAAAAAAGAAAAAGCGCGTATGCAAATGGCGGCCCCCATAGGGAGCCGCCGCCATTCGCGTTCCTTATTTGGTCGCTGTAGTCTACGTAAATCTTTACGTAGACTACGGCGAAAATAAGGGCAACACACGTAGCCTATCACGGGGGTTTTTTTTGTTTTTTGTTTTACTGTTATTGGAATGGCGGCGGCGGCAGCCGGTCGAAAGATCGGCTGCCGCCCCCACCCCTGACGAAGACCCGACGAACCACTGCCGGGACCCACCGCCGGGAGGGACATTCGCCAAAGGTAAGTCCCGTCCCGGGGGGGGGTGCGGGGGGCGGGGGGGGTGCGGAGAATTTCTCCCCGAAACTTCTTCGGGGGGCCGAACACATTGGTGCTCGGCCCCCCGAAGTTTCGGGGAGAAATTCTCCGCCAACCCTAGTATGCTAGCCTTGGGGTTTCCCTCATTTCGCTTTTTTAAACTACCACCACATCATCTGTTAGAATTGCTGTTAGTGCTCCTTGGTTAGGTGTTCCTTCCCTCGGTACTTGTCTCTTGGTACTAGTCTTTAAGGAGATTATGAAAGCCCCCCCCCCCCCAATCTGGTCTTCATTGTCATCTTTAACCAATTTATTTTTATTTTCACGTACTGAAAGTTAGATCCCCTCTCTGTCACATACACACACATAATTGTGGCAAGGACTGACAAAAGAAGCAGTAGGAGGGACACATACAGCCAGATCAAAAGCCAGAAGTTTAAAACTGGAACCCAGTCTTTAAGGATTATAAATTTCAATGGCAATGTATGACTGCACTCTTAAGGGCATGATCTGAATCAAGAAATCATATCCAGAGAATGGGCAAGCTCTTAGAATAGAAAATAAGTCAACATACTGAATCGTCATGTAAATAGTTCTCACAAAATCATACATATTGGTTAAGACCTCTAGCAGTGTCCTAGTAAAGATTATTAAGGGTGCAATCCTATGCATGTTTAGACAGAAAAAAGTCCTACAGCTCCCAGCATTGTGGGGACTCATAGGACTTTTTTCTGTCTAAACATGCATAGGATTGTGCCCTAAATGTTACATAGCATTTGAGGCCTATAGAGGTGCTCTGGCACTAGATAATGGTTGGAGCAGGAATTGGGTGAAGCAATGCAAAATATCTGAGACCCAGAGTGAAGGAGTTGCAGGGGTTGATAGTCAGATCACATGTAGAGATTGTATTAGGAGCTAACCTGGAAGAGTGCCCAGTTGTTTGTTCTTAGAGGGCACCATACAGGAAGTAAGTAGGAGGCAATCCTGAATGTTGGTTGAGCTTGTATGGTGTATGGAGGAGCAATACATGGTCAGAAGAAAAAGAATGTGGAGCTAGGGGGTATCCATCTCTGTCCAGTCCATGTGAAATAGCCATTTTGAAGCACTGGGGTATAGCCACATGACAAACTTGAATTGGTTTGATAACAGTTTAACTTTCACGGCTTCTTGCAAAGAATTCTAGGAACTGTAGTTTGAGAAACAGTTGAGATTTCTTGCAAAGCGATTCCTACCCTACCTCACAGAAATACCATGCCCAGGGCTCTTGATGAAGAGGAAATTACCATACACTTGGTGTAAGTCTTTGGTGCAGATATGACGTTGATGTTCCAGTAAGTACAAATTATGGGCAAAATGTAGGCAAACGTAATTGTGTTTATGTCCCAACAATTTCAGTAGGAGATTTAATCATGTGCTTAACTCTCTCTCACTTAAATCAATGGAACCTTTAAGTGCTGGATTATAACCTCATAGAATCATAGAATAGTAGGGTTGGAAGGGGCCTATAGGACCATCAAGTCCAACCCCCTGCTCAATGCAGGAATCTAAGTCAATGTAGATTAGATATTGCAACCCTACTGACAGGATGTGTTCCTTTCACTTCTGTTATTTGTAAACCTTGCTGTGATAGCTTTTGAAAATCTATCGTACCCTGGACTGAGCTGTCACTCAAGGCCAAAGTAGATGTGACGGGGCAGCCACATTTATTGCTTAGGCATCTGCCCTGTTCATGTATAAAATCATGGTGGGGAGGAGTGTCTTATTCTTACACAAAAAGGAGCATATGGGTGAGGAGACCTGAACCTTTCCCCCTGCCCTGCCGTATCTCTCTATGCTCCTTTGCCCCAGGCACTTTTCTCCCAGCCTAAAGCCAATACAGGAAGTAAGTTCAGCTGGGCAAAGTGCCTGAGGTGCCGGAGTGCAGAGAGGGAAGGCAGGAGAGAGAGAGAGTTCAGCTGCCCTCAGCTGTCCCTTCATTGTTTATGAGTTACCCTCACACACTTCACTTCATATGTGAATAAATATGGCAGTCACCATCACAGCTCATTTGGCAGTGAGTTTCTTGGAAGAAGGGTGGGATGCAGATGTCACAAATTATTATTACTATTTTGCTTGAGAGAGAGAAAAAGTTCAAATCTGCACGTTGGCAATTCCCTCATCTGAAGTTGCCTTTGAAATATTCATTTAGGGGGTCTAATCATTTCTACAGCTCATTTGCTGAGTACATGAGCAGCAGTGCAGGCACGATGAGATACTCACACTCACTGCAGTGCTAATCTTAAGTGGCCAAGGGGAAGTGTTTTCCAGAGTAGGTAATCATCTGTTCCAGAAAGAGGCATCGCTCAGGGCAAGGTTTGTGTTTGTGTTCTTAACCCCCCCCCCCAAAACCCTCTATAAATTGATCCCTGATCCTTTCATCCCTCAGTATGTTGAACTTGTAAAGAGTAGTGGGGCCCCACTGGACTAATATGTAATGACGCACTCACTCAGTGGGGCTTACATTGCCACCGTTCCTCTGCTAGGTATGTTTCTTTGATCGACTAGGCGAAAATCTCAGTCAGTAAATTGTGCAGTACAAACAAGTGCATGCTTTGTTGATTTAGAATGTACTGTCCCCATCGTCACTCTGTTGCTTTCCTCCAATAGTTACCCATACACACCGGGCCCACGTCATGATCTTTGGACTTCTAACCAGTCATCAATCAAATACTGGTGCGTTGATGTGAACCTTGACATACATTCTAAAGGATCCCAAGGCTCTAAAGGATGGGCACACTTTCAGGTTTCCTTATGGGAAGTCAAACTGGGCTATAAATGGGAAGACCTTATTCTTTTTTTATTTTGGACAGTTTTACTCTGCCTTCCTTTATAAAAAGGAAGTGGCTTATAGCATAAATAAGCATCCAGAACAAAACCAGTAATTCAACAGAACATAGCAATAGTTTTAAAAACAAAACAAAAAGCAATTCATATGCATATATAAAAGGGAATAACACTGCCCGGACTTGGCCAAGCCCAGAGACAGGCTGCAGCTGTGGATCTGATTCAGGAGCAGGCAGACAAGAGCCCAAAGGGCCAGAAGCATCTGCCATGGTCTAAGATGGGCTGGAGGTCAAATTCTGGAGCAGGCAGACAAGAATTCAGTAGGTCAGATGATGTGGCTAAAGACAGGCTGGTGGACAGGTTCCAGGCCAAGCAGACAAAGATGGCGCGGGACTCTGTGTGGCTACTCAGTGAGACAAGCTGCTCAGACTGAGGAGCTGACGTGGACATTAAGGTTTTATAGAGTCTGGTTGGCCTTGATTGGCTTGTAGGGTTCAGCTAACTATTCAGGCCACTACTGAAGCCTTGAGGGTACCCTTAGCCTACAGTGTTTAGTCTTCCTGATTCTCTGAGAAGTCAGAGTGCTGGTGGCACAGGAGGTAAGATGCTAGAAATTGGTTGCTGGATACCTCAGTTTGAGACATATACACCCTAGTTCCTTACAAACCTTCATATCAGAGCAATGTACCTGATGTTTGGCAAATCTGATGCCTTGCAGGAGAAGCAGAAGGTTTGGAAATGTCATTCCAATTGGGTGAAAAGCAAGGGAAGAGCAGCTGGGACTCCCAGCAGAAGTGATGGAAAAGGAAAACAAATGGGAATAACAAAAATAAATGCAATAATTCTGAATAGTTTATGAAAAGGAATAGAAAGCAAGCAAATGAATATGGAAAAAAATGAGACTTGGATTAATGAATAGAGTCCCTCTTCTTGTACATACACGTAGTTCAGGGCAGTAAGAATAACGGGTGGCTCAGGGGGCAGAGCCTGGTGGCTCAGGAGTGGGGCTCATAGCCAAACCCCTCAAGCCAAGCAGAATTTTACTTCTATAACAGTATATTATAGAATATAATAAGTTTATATATTTAAGTTAATATTAAAACTTCTGTGGTTTTAATGTTCTATATATTTTAAATTGTTTTATTGTGTGTTGTTTGGTTTTAATTTTTGTGAACCGCCCAGAGAGCTTCGGCTATTGGGCGGTATAGAAATGAAATAAATAAATAAATAAATAAATAAACAAATTCTAGCCATTCCTGGCAATCCTGAGAAGGAGGCTAAAACCCTGGAACTTGTCAACTCTGTTCCCAGAGGCATCTGGGTTGCCATTGTTTGGATGAGTTTGCCTAGGAAACAGGGTGTCAGACAGCTTTACTCATTCTGGAGGAGAAGGAGACATTTCTAAAAATGTTTAGAAGGACCATGAAAGAGTTGGGGGCTATTACATCTACTCTCAGCATGACAGGGTGTTGTTGCAGGATAGCACGGCCCCTATGAAACTCTCAACACACCCGGCCAGAGCAACAAACCAGAGCAGGAAGCCCCTTGCTGGCTGCCTGACCAAGCTGCCAGCCTTGCATGACCCAGCCGGCCCTCCAGCCTGCCTTCTGTGGCTACAGCTCATGAGATCAGGGTGGTTTGGGAGGAGACCAATGAGGGAAAGGGGGGGGGGCTCTCCCTCAAATGTCAGGAGCACTCTTTTCTTCTTGGCCTCCCAGCAGCAAAAGAAATTGAGCGGCAGCAACAGTGGGGATGACAGCAGCCGTTCGGGGAATAACAGAGAGGCTGTCTTGAGCTATCTTCTCTTGGGAACCTCAGTCTCACAACTGTTTTTGGCCAGGGGGACCTGACCATGTAGAGCCCTTTCCATCCCACCCTGATTGGGGGTCAAGAGAGGACAGAAAGAGGAACAAGCAACCAGGCCCGGAAGGAAGGCAGGCAGGCAGGCAGGCTGGCTTCCTCATGGTGATGGGGAAATCCTCCCTGCATGTAGTAAAGTTGCACATCAGACAAGTGCTATGCAAAATCTTTCTTCCTGGTTAACTTGTTTTCTACATGCAGGGAGGAATTCGTTTTTAAATGCAAGAGATCATTCAACATGTGACGCACCCACCCAACCACTGTGGTCTGAACCGGTAGAGCTCAAGGACCCTGAGAACTCAGTTTTTCACCACTGGGAAACATTCTATATTATTTGTAGAATGGCTCTTAGCTGCTATACTGTTGCAGGTGTGGGGACAAGAGCTTCCCAAGCTTGGTTCTTCCTGGAAGCTGGGCACCTTGGGCTAGGGATATACCAATTTTGTGAAATCCATTTCATCTGTGTTTCACAGATTGTCAGGCATCTTTCGTTCTGTGCTGTCATCCATTCATTGATGGAATCAGGTGTTTTTAAACCAGAATTTCATTCTACTTGTGCTAATGCACATTGGTGCAAATGTGCACTTGTGCACTTGTGCTAATCCATATTAGTTAATGCAAATTAGTACTAATGTGCATTAACTAGCACATTTGCACAAGTGTGCATGAATACTAATGCGCATTAGCACAAATCTGCCTGCCCACCCCGCGAAATGAAAAACTGGTCTGCAAGTCCATAGAATCCATCTGACTCAGAAAAAGCCAATCTGATGCATACTCCACAGATCTGATTTGTAGAAATCTGAACTCATTTGAATCTGTTGCGGATTTCTCCGACATCCCTACCTTGGGCACCATCTCACACTCCCAGCCATTTATTTACCTGGAGAGGAATGAATGAATTGTTTGGCATGTTAGCACAAGTCTTTGCCCTGCTCTATTTGGTAATGGCTGCCTGAAGAGTACACTTCTTTTACAGTCTGCCTGGGTCACGTCCATTTACAGGTGTAAAGGACCTGAAGGCTTAAATGAAAACCCTAATATTTCACCAAAGCCTTAAAAAAAATCGGGCTAAAAGAACTGAAATGCATACATGAGATGCTGGAATAAAAAGAATGCCTGACTATAAAAACTCTGATAGCTTTAAGGCCAACAAGATTGTTAGAGCCGTTACTCACCGTCACTGTGGTTAGTGGGATGCAGGCGTGAGTTTTTAGTTCTGTGGCATTCTGCTGACTTTACAGTAAAATCAGGCTTTCTTTCTCAGATTTTAATGTGCTATGTCAGGAGTATATTCTGTAATGGATGCTTGGGACTTTTTGTCTTGTGGACTGATTCCATAACAAATTTCCCCCTTCTTTTCCTTAGAGAGGGTAATTAATGGAGTGTACCATTATTTCCATATGAGATAACGTTTGCAGAACTTTCTCCATTGATGTATATGTAGCTTTGCAAATCCCCCCCCTCTCTTTTTCTTTTTAAAGGAAGATAGCTGAAAACTTAAAATGAGACAGGCTTGTGTGAGCAATCCTACTTCATTCCATGGTAGGGTTCTTGTTCCTTGTCATTGATAAAGTGATGGTCAATCCATGCACCTTTTTATGCAAATATAAAAGACTGCCTGCCAGCTCTACTTCCTTAACATTAGAGTAGTAGCAAAGGGGGACTCACAAAGCTGGCGGTGGCAGTGGTGGTGGTGGTGGTATGTGTGTGCCAAAGCCTGCCTTGCTAGAAGTCTGGTCACTACCATGTAGAACCTGGAGAGAGTGAGATAACTTTCTGTGCACATGATTGTCTCTTGAAGTTCCCAGCTTCTGTTTAGAGTCCTGTTTGGATTCTTGGTAAACTCTCAAGTAGTCATGGTTTTCTTTGTGAAACTTCATAATACCCAAAGCTGTATTCATGTTTTATAGAGATTAGATAAATAAAAAGATATTTGGAGGTGTCAGTGCACATGATGCTTACAGTGTAACTCCAAACAAAGGAGTTTACAATTTAAAATCCATTTTTAGGGGCTGTAATCTATTGGGAATTTTTCTCATAATTAATCTTCTTCCTCCTCCTTTTCCTCCCCACAACCTCCATCTTTCTCACATGAACGTCCTGCTTATACTTCTCCCATACCATCTCACAGAATGAATTCACTTGCTAGGGATGTACAAAAGTCACTTACCTTTCCGCGGATTATGTTGATGGTGGGGGGGGAGGCGTTCCGTCCCTCCCCCTGGAATCCTCGACGGGGGGGAGGAGCTCCGTTCCTCCCCCCCGGAATCCTCCACGGCTGGCTGTGCTCTGTGGCACCTCTGCAGAGCAGCCAGCCAGGCCCAGGCCAGAGCCGTCCGCAGCCGGATTTCCGGCCGCGGACGGCTCTGGGTAGAAAACAAAACAAAAACAACCCGTATACGCAAATGGCAGCAGCTACGGCCACCGCCATTTGCGTTCCTTATTTTTGGCCATCTTAGTCTACGTAAATATTTATTTAGATTAAGACGGAGAAAATAAAGGGGAACGCAAATAGCGTAGCGGGCGCTATTTGCGTCCCTTTTTGATTCACCATTTTAGCCTACATAAATCTTTACGTAGGCTAAAACGGCGAATCAAAAAGGGATGCAAATAGCGCCCGCTACGCTATTTGTGTTCCCCTTTATTTTCGCCGTCATAGTCTACATAAATATTTACGTAGACTAAGACGGCCAAAAATAAGGAATGCAAACGGCGGCGGCCATAGCCGCCGCCATTTGCGTACGCGGTTTTGTTTTGTTTTTTACCCAGCCATGATAGGCTACGTAAATCTTTACGTAGCCTATCACGCCTTGTAAAAAAAGCACACACACACACACACACACACACGACAAGACTGCAAATGGCGGCAGTGGCAGGCGGTCGGAAGACCAGCCGCTGCCGCCGCAGCTACCGCCGCAGCCGCTGCCACCCAGAACATCCACCCCAGGTAAGTCTCGTCCCAGGGGGGATCTGCGGGGTGGCGGGGGGGTGGCAGGCCATTCCGCCACGGAGTTAGGGGGGCCGAATGCACTGGCATTCAGCCTCACTGAGATCCGTGGCGGAATTCTCTGACATCCCTACTTGTCACGCTGAACTAACATGTGTGCATGGTAAGAGTGTGGAGATGGGGAAAAGTAATATGGTGGTGTGTTGGTTCTGCTTGGAGCCAGACTAGGGTAGGCTGGAAGGCATAGTCTGGCCAATTAATTATCTGTGGATAAGGCTAGATGTTATCTCCTGAATCTTGACCCTGCTTCATGCTTTTGTCTGAGAGCACATGCATGTGGGCCTGTCCTATTCTTCCCATAAAGTTAATCTCAGTATGAGGTTGCCGTTTCCTCAGAAAAACATCACTCATCTTGTGTATGTGCACTGACTCTAAAAAATACTTGCATGTTGATTCCCCCCCCCCAAATTCCCTTTTCATTAATATATAAAGGTAGTACAATTTATCCATGTCCATGTATGTTGATCAGACAGATCAGAAAAAAGTGTTTTATATAGGGATAGATGAGTCTGACAATTTTCATTTCTCATTCTTCCAATCTTAAGTTTGGTTCATCCCAAACTTTGAGAATTGCATGAAAATGTGTAGGAATTTTTGTATGCATTTGATTTCTCCTAATACACACATTTTTGTATTAGGTTTTGCCTAATATACACATTGTTTGCAAGCAATTTTCCTAACACAATGTATGTTAATATTATTTTCACTGATCTATGCATTTTTTCTGCACTTTCCCCCAACTTATGCACCTTA
The DNA here is from genome assembly GCF_057233095.1 of Heloderma suspectum. Classification (NCBI taxonomy): domain Eukaryota; kingdom Metazoa; phylum Chordata; class Lepidosauria; order Squamata; family Helodermatidae; genus Heloderma; species Heloderma suspectum. Next base: position 113,096,097 of record NC_139462.1, read on the forward strand.
TAAACAGTTTTTGATTGGACAACACCACTGCAAAATTTGGAGAAGTGTGACATTTGAAGGCATACTGAGTTTTGGCTTGCATATTGGATCAAAAGTGCGATACTAGGTAAGTACTCATTAAAAGGTGATCTGAATGAATGTTTCACCATTCCCTAGTTTTAGTACAAGAGATTTCAGATGTGGAATGTGTGGGTGTCTGTTTTGAATGTGCAAATCCATAGGATTGGTGAGTACAGGCAAAGGAGACTGCATGATTTTTTAATTGCATTTATATCCTGCCTTTTTTCCTCTTGCAAGGAACCCAAGGTGGCATACATAATCCTCCTCCTCCTCTCCATTTTATCCTCACAACAACAACCCTGTGTGGTAGGTTGGGCTGAGAGTCTGTGATTTGGCCCAGAGTCACTCAGTGAGCTTCCATGGCTGAGTGGGGACTAGAACCCAGATCTCCCGGCTCCCAGTCCAACACTCTCGCCACTACACCACACTGGCTCTCAACGATGATAATGATTTTCATAGCACCCTTGGTTAAATCATGAGATCCGGGCTCATGGGGTACTCCTGTTGACATAAGAGGGTGATGCAATCTTTGCCAATTCTCCCTGCAGCCCTCTGTGCCCCAAAAAATCTGTCCAAGGGGGTTGGGGGATCCACCAGACTAGTGTGAGAAATAGCCCAAAGGGCTACAGAGGCAAAGGGGAATCAGTGAACATTGCCTATCCCTGCTTCTGCCAGTGGGAGCTTCCATCTGCGAACAGGAGGAGGCCTTGTGGAAGGATGACTCGGGATCCAAGCCGTGGCGCTTTACAAAATTATTTGAGCAAAAGGGGGGAAAGTGGACCACTGAGGAGACAAAGGGAGAGCAAGGAAAAGGAGAAACATGGGTTACAAGGGCTGAACATGAGCAGGATGTGGGTCAGTGCAATGACATATATTTAGGCTTCATTTCCTGGGCTGAATCTACACATTGCAGGTATACCATTATTATACATTATTATACCAATAGTTATGATAACGGTATAACTGCTATGTGTAGATTCAGCCCTGATCTGCATGTCAGAGACAGATGGAACTCCAGAATGTGGTTCAGCACAGGACTCCAAAGCACTGTCCCCTTTCCCTCCTTTCTTCATTAACCATCCTAAGGCTTGGGGCTGGTTGCAGTTGCTGTAGTCCTTAACTCTCTCTGTGTGTATCTCTGACTCTTTTTCTGTTTGTCTCTCTCTCTCTGTGCGTTTAACTCCACAAAAATTTTGTACTGGGGCACATTAATCTGTGAATAACCTAAGAGAGCCAGTTGTGCCTGCAGCTGGAACACCCCAATTTCCTTGTGTAGATGGGCTAAGATAACACTATTTCAAGCTTGGATGTGTAAGCAAGCTTTCAGGTCCTGGAAAGACCAGAGTCTGAGAGCCATAGAAGCAAAGTATAAGATGTGTTGACATCACAAAGCTACAAAGGCCTGTTATAGTCTAATCTTCTGCGTTTAACAGATCCCTGGTGTACCACAACCTGTGCAGTGCTCATAAAAAGTCCTCTGTAGGAGTCAAACAGTCTTCATTTCTCAATTACCATAGTTTTCTACAGCTTCTGAGGATGGGCTATTAAGTATTCAGTGTCAAGACACACCATGCTGTTTCTTGTACTGACTTCTGACACACTCATTAGCTCAGACTCCTTGACTTTCTGATTACGTCCCTGATTTTCAGAAACTCTACTAATAGGCTGTAATGAAAAAAGAATGAAAACAGCCAGTCATTTTGTAGGAGTTCCATTTTTGAAGACACTCTGTGTTCACCCGTGACAGACCATGCTCATTTTTGTTTGGACACTGAATATCATCAGGTGCCAGATTCAATATATATGTAGCCCAATTGCAAGTGGCTGAAATGAGGGTTCCATGATTTGGTCATTTAGATAAGAAAGCAAATTGTCACTTTCATTTCCCAATAATGGCTTCTGAATAACAGGTCTGCCTATTAGTTTTCCCCTGTCTACACTCTTAACCAAAAAGTTGGAGAAGTGTGATCAAAGACAATTAACAAATCGGAATGGGCCTATATTGGACTATTTGCAGTACAATGTTATTTTCTGACATCAAATAGATGACAGCGAAGACAATATTGAGCACAATTAAGCACATTTAAGTCTTGTTGATTTCATGAAATGAATGGGACTGAAAGTGCTTGACTTTGGCTGGATCATGCCCATGGAAAAAAAAACAGCAGCAAGCAATACATTAATATACCAGGAGGCTGTATGCAGAAATATTTATTTATTTATTTATTTTAAAATATTTCGTGGCTGCCTTTCAGGGCAGAGGGCCTCCCAAGGAAGCTTACAGCAATCACATACATAAAAACAGTTAAAATATTAAAAGTGATAAAAACATAAAAACAATAAAAGCTAACAATAAAACCAGCAACAATGTTAACGCAGTAACAGCAACAGTAGTGGTCCTAGAAGTGCCCTGAACATTGTCAGTAACAATTGCTATCATTCTCATAATAAGAACATGGGGACAAAAGAACGGCCTTGTTGGATCAGGCCAAAGATCATCTAAGTCAGGAGTGGGGAACCTTTTTATTGGTTGAAGGCTGCATTCCTCTGTGTGTGTGTGTGTGTGTGTAATTTTTCCTTTGAGGGGGTACATGCTGGGTGGGTACATGTTGATGGTTGGTGGGCCTAAAGCCAGGGGCAGGCAGAGGCAGGGCCAAGAATGGGGTGTGCCCTTTTTCTCTCTTTCTGACACCCTATTTTTCCTCTTTTGGACACCCTTGTCTTTCTCTCTCTCCCCCCCTTCCTTCCTTCCTTCCTTCCTTCCTTCCTTCCTTCCTTCCTTCCTTCCTCTCTCTCTCTCTCTTTCTCCCTCCCTCCCTCCCTCCCCTTCCTCTTTTGCTCTTTGTGACACCCTTCCCTCTCTCACACACTTGTACTATATCTCCCTCTTCCTGCCTGACCAGCAGACTGCTGGGAGAGGGGCAGAGATGCCTCTTGCCAGAGGTCTGAAGTGATCACTTGCAGAGGACTTCTGAAATTAGACTGAAGGCCACATGTGGCCCGAGGGCCAGAGGTTGCCCACCTCTGACTCTAAGTCTGACATTAATTTCTTACAGTGGCTGGCCAGATGCTCCTGAGAAGTTAAGAAGTTTTCAGCAAAAGCTGGCATGGAGTGTAACTTACTCTTCCACTTCAGAAAAACACTTTGGACACCCTAATGAGCTTTAGAATAGAAATGGTAGGTATTATTAATATTAAATGTATGTGACAACCATGGTTGCAACAGGAGGGGTAAATGAATGATCAAGCAAGGGGGCATGTAGATTCAAGCTAGACACAGAGAGCAGGCGAGTGTGTCATGAAATATGTGGCAGGTGACTGCCTCAGTTCCAAGCATCTTGGGAACTGCCAATGGATGCTTCATGCAAGGCACAGAAGCAGAAAGGCACTGGAATGTTTGTTCAAAACTGGTTCCAAGGCTCCCCATTATACAGCCTACACCTGGAAAAGCAAGAACCTTCTTGTGCTTCTATTTCTGCAGGTTTATCATTAACTCTAGGGGACCTAGGGATCACTGCTGAAGAGAATTGCCCGCCCCCCAATATGTTACTAAGCCAGCATTAATGGCCAATTCGCTGGAGTGTAAACCACTCATTGCTTTTGCCTTGGGCTGTCTGGTTTGTTTAAGTTAACTGTGGAACAAAAATAACTGCTGTTTTGGCAAGCATAAGCCCCGCTTTACCGTGGGGAACTCATAGCTCCTTCACGCTAAGCATTTTCAAATGCAAACGACCCTCCAAATTAGGGATGTCCTGCTTCTTAGAACCACTGCTAAGCAACCACCTGCACATGTTCCTATTCAAGAGCAGGCCTACTTACCCCCATATGCAACTGCTCTCGTGTTTTATTCGAAAATCTGTTTCAGCTTTGCAAGGGAGTGAGCAAATTATGGATTGCTCATTTTGTCAAAGTCATCATTGATGACAATTCCGGCATCAAGAGGCTCATTTAATGCTGCAGATGTTGGGTTTCTTCCTCCCCAATGGGAGATAAATTGCACTTGCCATCTTTTTTAAAAAAAATGTGCATGCATGTGCGCATGTGATATACATCTTGGAATAAGAGATTGCACACACAATGCACATGAACTAATTGTATGATGGAAGTGAAGAAATACACATACCTTTTTGAAACCTCAAGAGCTTTTCCACTTCAAATCAGCAGAGCATACCAATAGGTGTTATATTTAGTACCATGACAAGAGGCTAAAAGGGGGGTGGGGGGACACTGAGCTTTTTATAGAAAGCGGATGGTCTTCTCTCATTCGCTCTTGGATAGCAGCCAAAATTTCAACAAACCATAATACTACAGTTTCTAGCCAGCCTGAAAAAAAAAAAAAAAACTGTTTTACAACACAAGCATTTTACATGTCTGGAGCTGGTGTTACTTTCACATTAGACCAAAAATAGAAGTAATTATTGAGATGGTAAATGAAGCTTTAAAAATACAAATAAAAATAAATGCTCCATTCATCTGGGAGTAAACAAAATTATGCAAATGTGGGGCATTTCCAGCTAGAGACCTATCGTATTAATTTATACCTGCCTAGTTTTCATGACTGGTGTGAAGTCCTTTGTCTGTAATAGGTAGTATTTGATTTGGTCTGGAGCAGGGTTAGGAGCGGAATTGGTTCCATCTGATTGGAAAATAACTGAACCTTCTAAGGATGCCCATTGGTCCTAAATTTATACCGAGGTGGTGAAATAGAATGTTGGCCACGCCAAAGCTGACTGGCTGGAGGGCTCTGACTGGAGCGAATATGAGGAACTGTGGAGAAGTCTGTCAGGAGGACTCTGATGGGGGAGTCTGAGAGGAGAGTTTGCTTGAGGAAAAGTAATCAGGAGGTGTCTTTGTGACAGGCTGGGGAGCCTGAAGAAGACAACAGCCAGGAAGAAGAGCAGCTACAAGACCGGGAGGCCAAGTGAGGGGGCATGTGAAGCAGATGTTGAAGAAGGTCTGCAAGTAGGGAGAGGAAGACTCCTGGACCACCTTCAGGGGAAAGAGCTAAAGCCTGAGTGACAGCTGGTGGCGGTGGTCTGACTGAAGACTGAGCAGCTGCTGGACCAAACTGAAGACTTCAGGAGAAACCTGGTGAACAACCTTGAAGGTTCCAGGTGGAAGTCAAACTGAACCAGAGAGAAGACTGCCTTTCAAGCCCTCATTGTTAATGCCTGTGAATTAACCATGGAGCTTGTTAGGGCTTAAGATTGGTATGGGGTAGGAACTTGGATTTCCAACACCTGCTTGGTGGTAAAAGTAACTGTATAGAAACCCTGATTAAAAGTAGTAACAACATGAATGAACAACATTCATAAATAATAAGCTTCCTTGTTTTATTTCTTTTCAATACAATACTATGTATCTTTGTTTACTTTCCTGGTACCTCTGATATTTTAAATTAAGGGGTGTAGTTTAATGGTGGCAGTGGAAGTGAAGGGAAGGATCGCCCAGTGGTGGTGGTGATTCTCCACATTTGGTGAAAGGGGTGGGATTGCCCCAGTGCAGAGGCTTTTTCACTCGAAAGAGAGGTTCTCCACAGGGCTGAAGGCAGGTCTCGTCTAAATGGGTTGAAGACTTCTTGTCTAGAAGTTAGCAATGTACAGCTCCTCGTCTGATCTCCAGCCTTTAAATGAGCAATAGCTGTTAATAATATGCCATTTTAATGGCTGTATCTTGAGGCCTTGTCACGCAGCCTTCATTGGCATCTGTACCTTGCTCATATCTACTCAGTATTTTAAGGGGGGGGGGCATTAATTGGTCAGTGACGTTTATCTCTTTTATAGTTGTGTTTTTAATGTATTTGTGTTCATGTTATGTTTTAAGTAAGATTTTGTTTTTAATATGGATTTTATTGTTAATCACTTTGAGCACTATTTTTTGGCAGGAAGGTAAGATAAAAAATAATTAATTACATAAATAAATACTGACCAGGCTCTCTGTGAGCTTGCTATTCCCCATAGGTTTCTTTAGGTTTTCTGAAGGGAAGAAGCCTGGTAGATAAGTTGTCGGCATTGGTAGACCATGAGGTGGAGCTTGATGGGGGAGGGGTGGAGTTGTACCTGGGGGAGTCAGGGCACAGCACCTGGTGGGCAGAGCCTGGCTGTGCCTAGTGCTGTAGGAATGGAGACTGATGGACATAAATATTAGCAAAAGCTCTTATCAAATCAAGAAGGGAACTGCCTGGTCCTTGTTCTGGCCCGTAAAATGTTACTCCTTCCTCCGGAGATCCCGAGAAAGAGGTTAAAACCTTGAAACTTCAGATCAAACCCCAGGATCTGGCAATCTTGCTTTCTTATCTCTTCTCTTTAATTATTGTTGATTGTGACTCTCCTTCTCAGATCTTCTGGTCAGCCTCCTCTCCGCTTTGTCAGGTCCTTCCTGACTCTGCTCCTTTGCCTTGGCAGCTCCTAAGTGAAGGTTCTATGTATGAAGGAATTCGCGTTTGTCTTACCTCTTCTCTAATTTCTTTCAGAATGCTCTTAAAGGCAGATCTGCTTAGCACTGCATTTCCTTCTGGAACCCCCCAACGTTTCCAAGAAAAAGCCTTGCTAAGTTAGGAACAAAGGCAGTAACATGTGGGGAAGAATGAGGGTGGTGGTTATGACTGGCAAACTGTGGGTGAGGGCTTTGTTGTACAGACAGAAACCTGCAAATAGGAACGGCATTCTTATATCCAACGCCTTCCCAACCTGGTGCCCTCCAGTTGTGTTGGACAGCAACTCCCATCATTCTTAGCCAGCATGGCCAATGGGAGTTGCCATCCAACACATCTGGAGGGCACCAGGTTGGGGAAGGTGGTTGTAGAGAGTAGGATTCAATGTTAGTCCTACTTAGAGTAGAACCATTGAAATGAATGGGTCTTTCATTTCAATAGGTCTACTCTAAGTACAACTAACATTGGATACTACCCAGCGATAGGAATGAAGGATTAGTCATCGTTCAGTTCCTACAACTAGGTTTCTCATGTGAGAATATCACCTGTTAGGGCCAAAACAGATACGATACAGAAGATCTGTGATTGGTTCTCCCAGCTAAAAAAGAAAGAAAGAAAAGCACTTTAAAGTAGTCCTGGAATGCTCTAATTTTAGCTGGAGCAATGACACTGGGATAGGATTGTTTAGCCCTTTCCCCTCATCCTATTTGCCCAAACGAAATCATCCTCCCCACAAGTGGCCATGAACTCCGCAGGGAAAAAATGCAGCCAGGTAAGTGTATCGTGCCTATATTGTTCCCCCAGCAGTACTAGTAGCAGTTTAGGAGTCAATTTAAATTAAGAAACCAATATAAGGGGAAAGTGTTAAATACCCCTTCCCTCCTCACCAATGTTCTGACCAAAATCTGAACCCCTTCCTTATGGCTTCTTTAAAATAAAGAAGGTGGAGAGATCCATTCACAGATCTGCCACATCACATTATAGCTTGACTGTGTTTAGCAGTGTAGTGGTAGTGGGTCGCGCCGGGGCGTTGCTCCGGCACTTTTTTTGAAGCCAGCCCCCAGCTGGGTCGCAGTCTGCTAGGGAAGGAGGGGGAGGTAGAGGGTGTGCAGGCGGCTGCCTCTTGGCTGCTGGCCAGACAAAGGGAGCGAGCAAGCGAGAGAGGGAGACTGAGGGAGCTCCGCAGCATCCACTCGCCCCCCCTTCTCCTCCTCAGCTCTTGGCAACTCCACCCCTCCCTGCTCCTTGCCTGCGCGCCTGGTGCTGCCCTCATCTCCTGCAACACTGCCCCCCCCCCCCGTTCAGGGCTGCTGCTAGCCAGGGCAGCAGCAGCAGGAGGGTGTGTGTGTGAGTGCTGCCATCATTATTTACTTATGGGGCAGGGCAGGTGGCTGGTTTGTGCCAGTGTTTAGGATTTATCACACAATCCAATGCGTGTTTACTCAGAAGTCAGTCCCACTATGTTCAATTGCCAACTGGGCTTTCCCCCAGGTAAGTGTGCATAGGACTGCAGCCTTAGCTGCCTTCCCAAGATCTCTGCAAATTTAATTCGAAATAAACACACATTGGATTGCACTGTTAATTCTTGAACATTAATTTCTGCACTAAGCGGAATTGCCAAATGCAACCTGCTCTGCCAGCTACCATTTTTGGTACAAGGTTGGCATGTACCTGGGCAAACAAACGCGGGTGGAGGGAAGGGAAACAGAAAAAAATCAGTTGCTGTGGGAGGGGAGAAAGAAGGTATGTGTGTGTGTGTGTTTCAATCCAGCTGGGTGTGTGGATGTTTCTGTTGTGGGATGGGGGAGACATAATGAAGGAGCTTAGGAAAGGCTAATGGGTAATGTTGGGGCACTAAGAGAGTGTGCAAGGGGGCTGTTTAAATGAGAAGGGATCTGTCCATGAGGGCTGAGTTGAGAGGGTGAAGCTTCCATAGAGTATCGTATTTTGAAAACCTAAAATGTTTGTGTGTGAGTGAGTTAGGGATGTCAGAGAATTCCACCACGGACTCCAGTGAGGCCAGATTCTTTAGAAATTCTTTAGAATCCAGCCCCCCGGAATCCGTGGCGGAACAGCCTCCCCCCCCACGGAATCCCCCCGGGACAGAGCTTACCTGGGGCGGATGCGGCAGCGGCGGCTCCGGCTGGTCTCCCGGCCGGGCAGGATTCTGGGGGGGAGGACCGGATCGCCTCCCCCTCCCAGCGGATGCCCCGACCGGAACCAGGTAAGGGATTCATACATCCCTAGAGTGAGTGAATGAAAAAGATTTTAACACCCCTGCATTTTTTCGCAGACGTCCAATTGACATATCCCCGCCTTACTCTCAGCTGCGCTGTTTTTGGATCCCAGTTGATGGCTGTATATCTTACAAGGTTGTACAATCTTAGAAGGGGTGTGGCTGTGAGGGGGCGAGGCTTTGAGGGGGCGTGGCTGTGACTGTCACAAAGGGATCCTGCACTTCTGAATTTGCCACTACCCCTCTCATTGTGTTAAATGCCGATCACATCTCAGTTAACACAGATGGGTCTTTCTTCTTTTGGAATACAGTAATCAATAGTGGGAAGCTAGCTACATCCTATTGACTCTCTTGGGATGAAGAGATTAGGGATGTCACAGAATTCTGCCATGGATTCCAGTGAGGCCGGATTCTTTAGAGTCCGGCCCCCCGGAATCCTTGGTGGAACAGCCTCCTGCCCCCCGCGAAATCCCCCCATGACGGAACTTACCTGGGGCGGATGCGGCGGCGGCAGCAGCACCTGGTTTCCCAGCCGGCCGCGGCCAGGCTGCTGCGGCCACCCTTTGCGACCTTGCAGCCGTGATAGGCTATGTAAGTATTTACATAGCCTATCACGGCAAAGAGGAGGGATGCAAATGGCATAGCGGCTGTCATTTGCATCCCTGCTCTTTGCCGTGATAGGCTACGTAAATACTTACGTAGCCTATCACAGCTGCTTGCAAGGACACAAATGGCGGCCACTACGATGGCCGCCATTTGCGGCTGCAGCAGCCTGGCTGCGGCCGGCACTCTGGCTGTGGATGGCCCCGGCTGTCAGCTCCGCGGACCTGCCGCAGAGCAGAGCTGGCCAGAGAGGATTCTAGGGGGCGGGACAGAGTGCCTCCCCCCCACTGCGGATGCCCCTGCGTGGAGCCAGGTAAGGGATTCATCCATCCCTAGAAGAGATTAAACTCTGGATTAAGTGGCTCTGGGAATTTCGTAGTAAGTCAATGCAATTGGGCAGTGAGCTCAGTAGTTTTTGGGAAATAGTAAACTCATAAATGGCTAAGCAGTGTTTTGGAATTCAGGGCGCAATCCTATGGCTGCCAGACAGCTGCTAGATGGCCATAGGATTATTTGGTTTCCGGGAACTGACCGTGGAGCCAGTGCTCTGAGGCCAGTTCCCAGAAAACCTCCTCCACCCCCCCGCCACCTTTTAAGAGGTGCCATTCGTCCCCAGCTCCATGCTCAGAAGAGCAGTGCGGAGCGGGGGGAAAGGGGGCATTCCTGGGGGCAGGGATGGCGGAAGCATCATTACAACATTTCCTATGTGACGTCCAGCCTCCCCGCCCCCGTTCCAGCTAGGGCCATCTAGCTGCTAATGCAGGGTGGCTGGAGCACAGAGGAGAAGATCCCCTCCGCACTCCACCCACCTGCATTGGATGGTTGGTCACCTATGAGTTCGGAGGCGGCCAACTATCCCCATTGGATTGTGCCCTTGAAATCTTAACATGCTTATTCTAGTCAGAGTTCTACGCTCTCAAAGGAATAAAATTGTTTTTGTGCTCTAGTTAGTATGGTTCTGTATCATGCATTACCTTGCATGGAAAATGGTAGTATGGCCAGCATAGGGTAAATGCCACTAAGTCTTTCCCTGCCTAAGCCGTCAGCTGTTCACTTCACTGGGCTGTTCTTGGGGAAAGCACTGGGAGGCTTGCCGGCATGTATAAATCCTGCATAGAAGCCTTTGCAGAATACGTGACATTGGCATCTGAATAAGTAGAAAATGTACATATAAATGTTAATAAATAAAAAATAAAAAACTTAGATCTGAGTTTCTTTTCTTTAAAAAGTCTTGTGACCACAAACAAGGGCAGCTATGGAAGTTTATCTAAGGTACTATTTATTGATATAATTAATGTATTTAAAATATTTCATTCCCACATTTTGTCTGACAACAGGCCTCCAAGGCAGCTAACGGTAACTGAAAATTAATATTGAATAGCATAAGAATATGTTTTCAAGGAAGTGGTGACTTTTGAAGACTTGGGGGGGGTGATGATGGAAAATGTCCATCTTCAGCTGCGTTGCTGTTCTAGCCCCACCCCACTCTGATGTGTCCTACGTAGCGTCCAGGGCCAAATTTATTTATTTATTTCATTTATATCCCACCTTTCTTCCATTGTGGAACGCAAGGTGGCTACATGTAGTTCCCAGCAGGGATGTACGAAAATCACTTACCTTTCGGGGATTATGCTGATGGTGTGGGGGGAGGCGTTCCGTCCCTCCCCCCGGAATCCTCGCCGGGGGGGAGGCGCTCTGTTCCTCCCCCCCCCCCCGGAGTACTGGCCGGCCGGCCGTGCTCCACAGCGATTCTGTGGAGCCACCGGCCGGCTCCGCCAGCAGCCGGATATCCGGCCGCTGGCTAGCAGGGACGCAAATGGCGGCGGCCGTAGCCACCGCCGTTTGCATCCCTGCAGTCAGCCGTGATAGGCTACTTAAATGTTTACGTAGCCTATCACGGCTGATTAAAACAAAACAAAACGCGCGTACGCAAATGGCGGTGCCAATGGGCGCCGCCATTTGCGTTCCTTATTTTGGCACGTCTTAGTCTACGTAAACATTTATGTAGACTAAGACGGCGAAAATAAGGGGAACGCAAATAGCATAGCGTCTACGCAATTTGCGTTCCCCTTATTTTTGCTGTCGTAGTCGACGTAAATCTTTATGTAGACTAAGACATGCCAAAATAAGGAACGCAAATGGCGGCGCCCATGGACGCTGCCATTTGCGTACGCGCGTTTTTTTTTTTTTAATCAGCCGTGATAGGCTACATAAACATTTACGTAGCCTATCACGGTGCTTTTTAAAAATTTAGCCGTGATAGGCTACGTAAATCTTTATGTAGCCTATTACCTTTTTTTGGTTTTTTTTAAACCTGGAAATGGCGGCGGCGGCAGCCGGTCGGAAGACCCGCAGCCGCCGCCGCTGGCGAACCGCCGCCAGAGCCGCTGCTGGAGCTGCTGCCGCCAGGAAGATCCACTCCAGGTAAGTCCCGTCCTGGGGGGGTAGCGGGCCGTTCCGCCATCGATTTCAGGGGGCTGAATGCGCTGGTATTCGGCCTCCCCGAGATCCGTAGCGGAACTTTCGTACATCCCTAGTTCCCAGGTGGTGTCCCCTCCAAGCACTGACCAGACCCAGACCTGCTTTAAGCTTCAGCAAGGTGGCTGTCTCATGTGCCTTCAGGCCATGCCTGGATAGCACCAGAAACTTTGGTCTCTAGGGGATGAGGCATTTCCTCACCCAGACGGCTGGCCTATCTGCAGTTCTTGATCCTTCCTGGTGGCAGCAGGGCTGGAAGAAGGTGTTGACAGGGACAATAAGGGAAATGTCCACTCCTTAGGCCTTAATAGAGAGAGCACAAGATCGGGATGTACATTTGCCCCAGTCAAGAGAACTATGTGCAAACCGCTGGAAGGGACCCGCTGGTGGAACAGATTTTCCCTTCCTCACTGCAGCCCCTCATGTGCCCCCCAAATCTGTTCCAGAGGGGTGGGGGACCCTCTGGAAGAAATTTAGGGGTGCACAGAGGGGCTGCAGGAGGGACAGGGTGGGAAAGTCCTGCCATGTGAACTGAAGTCCCATTCCATGAGCAGACTCCTGCTCGCCTGACGGTTGGGCCAGACCCCAAAAGTTTACGTTACCAACCTCCTTTCTGCTTGAAATTTTCCGACTTTACACCTACTACTTAGGGAAATGTTTCCAGCTATATGCCCGTCCCCACTCCTCCATCAAGAATGAAACAAAACAAACTAATCAATACTTACCTTTAAAACTGGGTCAATGGAGAGCATTTCTTTTAAAGTGAATTTCCTCCATTTACTTTAACTTCCATATGATTTACCATTAAAGCTTTAGGCAGGATGAAATGTAGTAATACAAGGTGTTTTTTTTTTTTTAACAAGCTTTCATGAGACTGACAATAAGAGATGAGAACCCAGAAACATGGAAATAATAAGCCATGAGGATGCCAACAAACACAAGCCTCAAATAGACATGAAATGTAAAAATACTTTAAAAAAATGGCATTCTGCAGTCTGGTTTTGCTTTAACCATTTGAGCTCTTTCTGTGTATTTCCTCCGATTTCAATACTACCAGTGCAGATACCCCCTGGACTGCAACCCTTTCCCGAGTGCTGCTCCCTGGGAATGGAGCTGGGTCAGGTCAGTCCTGCCCCCGGGTGACCTTGGCTGAAAAAGTGTGTGTGCTGCTGCCACAGATAGAACTAGGGATGTGGGGGCCTGAGGAATAGGGATGTACAAAAGTCACTTACCTTTTCGCAGCTTGGCTTCGCGGTGGGGGGAGGCGCTTCGCTTCCCCCCCCGAAGTTCAGGCGAAGGGGGGGAGGCTTCCTGCCTCGCCCGGCCGAAATTCAGGCCAGGGGGGAGGCTTCCTGCCTCGCCCGGCTGAAATTCAGGCCGGGGAGAAGCACCCCGTCTCCCTGGCCGCGAAACAAAAAGTAAAAACAAAAACAAAAAAAACTCCGTGATAGGCTACGTAACGATTTACGTAGCCTATCACGGCTAGATTTCCACAGTCAGCCGTGATAGGCTACGTAAATCATCACGTAGCCTATCACGGGTGACTTTGAAAAAAAAAAGCGCGTACGCAAATGGCGGCGCCACATGGGCACGTCTAGTCTACGTCTAGTCTTTGGCACGTCTAGTCTACGTAAAGATTTACGTAGACTACGGCGAAAATAAGGGCAACGCAAATAGCGTGCCCTTATTTTTGCCATAGTCTACGTAAATCTTTACGTAGACTAGACGTGCTAAAATAAGGAACGCAAATGGCGGCGTCCATGGGCCGCCGCCATTTGCCTGCGCACTTTTTTTTTTTTTTTCAAAGTCACCCGTGATAGGCTATGTGACGATTTACGTAGCCTATCACGGCTGTCTTTGGAAATCTAGCTGTGATAGGCTACGTAAATTGTTACGTAGCCTATCATGGGGTTGTTGTTGTTGTTTTCTTCAGCTGTAATGGTGGCGGCAGCAGCCGGTCGAAAGACCGACTGCCGCCCCCGCACCCGCTGAAAGCCCGCCGAACCGCCGCCAGGACCAGCCGCTGGGAGGGACATTCGGCTATGGTAAGTCCCATCCCGGGGGGGTGGCGGGGGGGTGGCGGAGAATTTCACCACCAATTTCGGGGGGCTGAATGCATTGGCGCTTGGCCCCCCGAAGATTCAGGGAGAAATTCTCCGCCATCCCTACTGAGGAATCTGGTTTTCCTTGGACTAATGGACAGATTGGAACTTCGCCATCTAGCAGATTTCACACTTCTCTCTCTTCTCTGAATGCTGTGATGCAGTGCTGAGCAGTTTAGAGCTCTGCACAAATGGCCTCTCACAATTCTTCACTCTGTTTGTGAGCAGAGAAACCGAGGGAACCATTTCATCAAATTTCTCCAAGGGGAGGAGAAATTGTCCTACAGTTTCTCAGGAATGGAGTTCACCACTAGTAGCACAGCTCCTTTCTTTTTTTTCTTAAGGTTTGGTTTGGTTTTGGTTTTGCTGCCATTGTAAGCAACTGTGTTGTCAGCCAGGCCACCATTTTGCATTCTCCTCAATGCCCTGGACCTGCCGTGGTTGCCACACAAAAAATGGTGGAGGTTATTCAGAGAAAATTCTGCAACGTGGCCTTCTTTTTCTAGGGGCAGAATCAAGTGAGGCGCTTATGCCTTGACTGATTCTCTTGCTCCCCACTGACTCTGTTGCACAAGCAGTGGGTCCCGCCAATTCCATTGCATGAACAGGACCCACCGCTCATACACGACAGATTTCGTGCTTCCCAGAAGATGCCCTGAAACGAGTGGCAATGCCCCCTGATACGAGCGCCACTGACTTGCCTTGTTCCAGAAACAAGTGCTTTTACTCATTCCGATTGCCCCATAAGCACTGTCTTCATTCCACAAGCAGTGGGTTCTGCTTGTGGACGGGAATTGGTGGGGCATAAGGGAATTGGCAGAGGCATAAGTGCCCCACTGGATTCTGCACTAGGAGGTGGGGGTGAGAAAAACAAAAATCAGAAATGTTCTCAGAAAAAAATGTCTTCTGCAAGTGCTTCCAAAAGAAAGGATCCTGGTACTCTCCCCCCACCCTGCCCCCTGGAATGGAGTTTCTGTGCTAAGAAAGCAGACAAAAGAAAGGGGGGAACATGTAGGGATGCTAGAGAAATTCGAGATGGAGTAAAATGAGCTGATTGCTAAGAATCTGACCTGTGGAATTCACTGCAGAGTACCCCCCTCAGGCCCCACGGAGTCCATGGACTTTCGGATGATTCTTTTACTTTCCCGAAATGTACACATATAAATTCGTAGGGAAATATGTATGTCTCTGCTGAGGAAATGTTGAATGGCAAGGGGGACAATATGCTAAAAGTTACGTACTAAGGTAAATTATGTAAGTGCTCACGTAAATATTTACATAATTATTTGCATATTTTTCCCCATGACAAAAAGAAAAAATTCACATCCATCTGTGGGTGAATGATAGAACAAAAGGCACCTCGCAATCTGCGAAAAGCAGATGGGGCAGATTTTACACAGTCCATACATACATGGGAAAGTTATGACCAGAAGACAATGACATTGTCTGGGTCCCCCCTAAACGCCTGTGAATGGGGTATGGTGAGGGCACCATAACAGCGTTGTCCAGATGCATTCTGGGAAACTTCAACTGAACTCTACCACTTTCTCATTCTGTGCAATTAGCTTAATAGAGCAATATCTTGCGTAACAACATGTCATCCCTCTTTTGTAGATCCAGGAGAACTGTCTGAGAAGCCCTGTTGCCCACATCCTTTGCTATGAGTATGTGATTTTTCACTCTCAAACACAGAAATCATGAGTAGTTGCTGTATTCTTAGACAGAAGGTTCTTTCTTTCCTTTCCAGCAGCACCACCATGGAATTTTACTGAAAAACAACAGAGGGCAAACAACTGATAGAACGACTGGTGCTGTGTAGCATGGAGCTGAAATAATTTTCACACATTCACATTTTGGATTTGAGATTTGAATTCAGGTAGTGAAATTTTCTTCAAAATTGTAGTGCATTAGGCTTGTTGCATCTCCTGCTACTTTGATTTTGGCAGCCAAAAAATTTAAAATCTCATCAGTAATATACTTTCATAGTCAATATCATAATACCACTGCATGTCAACCATCAAATGCTATTGCATATTAACTCCCAAATGTTAAAATATTTTTTTCAGTGGTTTCCAAACACAGATAACACATATTACATGAATATTTGGCAAATTTTGGTGTTCAGAGAATATTCAGTAAATATTTAAGATCATGCCACCTCAGACCAATTTGAACTATTTCTGGTGGTTTGGGGGGAAATTACCCAAATGGTGCAGAGAGCTATTGCCATGCCAAGAAGATAAAGGACTGTTAAAGCAGCTTCCATATGGCTGTCTTAATGTTTGCCTCAACCCTAAAGTTCAAGTGAACATGTTAGCTTACCAATAGGCAGGGGATGAATATTCATTTCTATTGTTAACCATTATGAGATGCCTTTTTAGATGTAGTAACTGGTGTATACATTGTTTAAATGAATAATAAAATGAATGAAAAATGAAACAAATACACTGTTTCTAAGGTATTTCTGTGAAAAACATATGGAAATATAGAAATGAATAGGATAAACAGTTAAAAATGCTTTCATTTGGGTTCTCGTATTTGTTTCTCATAGGAGAGATTCTGATATGAGTCATTGCACAGCATTGCTTCACAAATTGATACCTTCAGGGAACATTCTGTAGGGTCAAGGATGTTGGAGTGCTCTGAAAGTGACAAACCATGAAAACTCTCCAATCTGAAGCATAAAACAATGGGAAGCTTAGAAAATGTCACCCCATTTTAAAAATTGCTTATAAAATGGAGTTAACTTTGTCAATCCGTCAGAAAAGTGGCATATCTGATGCCATAGGAATCTAGGAGAACTGAAAATCTCATGC
Organism: Heloderma suspectum; assembly: GCF_057233095.1. NCBI lineage: Eukaryota > Metazoa > Chordata > Lepidosauria > Squamata > Helodermatidae > Heloderma > Heloderma suspectum. The sequence continues at coordinate 113,112,825 of NC_139462.1, forward strand.
CTGAAAAACACCAAAGTTATGCACATCAGAAAACAGGCTGGATTTCCACTGTAGTTAAAGCAGAAATAAAATGACTGACAAACAAATAAAAAAGAGACTGTAACAGTAATAAAAACAAATGATACAATAATTAATGGGAAATTACACAAATAGCCCTGCCAGAAACGAAATTAAAAAGCAGTCATTTATCAAATATACATCCCAGCCAATAGGCCCATTCAAATGCACCAGGATGTGGCCATTGCTCCACTCTAAAGTCTCTAAAGATAAGAGTTCTGTGCCTGAGAAATGGTTATATCCTAGGAAAATTGGGCTATTACTGATGCGGGGGGGGGGGGGGTTGAAGGGCACCTACAGGAGGAGATGTGCATTCCTTGACCTCAGAGCTAAAGCCACCAGGTGGAGCCAGGCTAAGATACAGCTGTGTGACTTAGAGGAAGCAAGGGGCTGATCAGTAGGGCAACGACAACATGCTGTAGACCAATGGCAGTTTCATATGGTGTCGGGTGTCAGCTGGTTTCTACTACGGTCGAGCCGAACATTTGAATTCTTGAATGTTTGGCTCAAAATTAGGGGGCAGGGGCAAAAGGGGGGGTTCAAAAGGGGGGGATTTCCAGAGGAGTGACAAAATTGGAGGGGAGTTGGGAGCTTACCAGTGGGTGGTGGCAGTGGCTCTCTTTCTCCTTTGCCACAACTTCCTGTTCAGCATAGTTCCAGGGCATTATAGGGCGAAACAGTGACTGCCATTGGGCATTGCCATTATTTTCTCAGGACCTGCCTTCATGGGTCATTTGTTGCGAGTTGGGACCATTTGGAGGTCCTTTGTGGCACATGATGTCATGGCCAGTCTGCAACCACCCTGGAGTTTACCTGTGGGGAAGCTGCCTTTGTGCAGAGTATTTTTACTCCGTTGTTTTCTCTTGAATTCGGCTCCCCTGTGGTTCAGCTGCTGGGTGCCCAGCCCTCCACTTTAAATTCAGTATGATAGGGTGTTCCTAGGGGTGTGTCTTTCACCTGGCCATGACCTCAGTAACCTAGGTATCTAGAGGAACTAGCTAACCAACTCATCAAAGCGCTAGAGCGATCTTCTGTGACTTCAGAATCGCACTGTACTTCCTTTTCACCTGTAGCCTCCATTTGCCAGCCCATCCTCCTTGAGAGCCGTCTCTGATGCTTATGTTATTTCGCTGCTTCTCTATGCAGAGGGAAAGGGCTGGCTGGAGTTGCCTCCCTCTGCTAGCGCTGCTGCTGCCTCTGCTGGCTGCCTCCTCTCCTGCATTCTTTCACTGTATCCCCGTATCGATACAGTGAAATACCGGGCCTGCAAGTTCCCACTCCTGTCCACTCCATCTTGCTAGATAGCTACTACTTGAAACAGTGCAGCTCCGATTTTCTCAATGGGAAAAAAGATGCTACAGATTCTCAGTGGGGGTAAAGCAGGCAACAGGGCCTGCAGACTGAAAATGGGTGAAGCAGCTAGACTGCTGTATTTCCTCCCTGGAAGTGTGCAACTGGAGTTTTATGACTGGGCAACACAGGCTGCAGACTGTCAATGGGTGAAGCAGCTAGATCCCTATATTTATTCCCTAGAAAAGGAGAAAGGGGGTGGAAGTTCTAACTCCCTGACTGTTGGCTGGAATGAGGTGAAATTGTGCTGGTGGGGTGCTCTCATGGGGAGCCTTCAGATGCTGTCAGGGGTGATAACGTGGTAGCTGGGAGAATCCTGGACAGGGGCAGGAAACAAGCCTCTCTCATTGGTTGAGCAGCACCTGCCGGGTTGATGTTGTTCAGTTCTACTCCCCCCACTCAATTCGGAAGTATGTTGCTTTCAAATGCTGTGTGACCCATGAAAAGCAGATTTTAAAGGTACAGTACACTCAGCTTTTCTTGCTTCCTGTGACCCTGATGGACCAAAGCCGATTCCATGAAAATCCAGATAATAGTCCAATGCGCTTCTCATTCTGTTGTCATGAAGACACCCCCTCCCGCCCAAAAACCTTGCTATTTTCTGGGGCATAAAGGGTAGGACACCAAGAGGCACTATTAACTGGGCTCTCCCACAGTTGCAAAAAGAGTGCCTGCCTGTTGTTCAGGGAGCTCCTTGAGAAAATACATATATCTCTTTTGGCAAAGGCCCTGGAGCATCTGAAGTAATAATAGAGTGCTCCAGGGTGTCTTTATCTATTCACTGAGTAAGCAGTATCTGCCTCTATACAGCTGGGACAGAGAAGGCCCTCCATGTCAGTGGAAATACCATCTAGGCAGGATGGTGCCCTGAATTTTTTCATTGTAAGAAGAAAGCATTGCTTCATAAATTTCATTGTAATTTTTCCTTCATCCCAAGCATCTCTCTCTCCCTTTCTCTCCCTTTAAACCTCTTTTTTGTTCCTATTTCAAGAAACAATTTAGTCTTCCCTACAAATTGTAGAAATCACAGAGCTAGCAGTTAGAGTTATTGTAGGAGCACAAATAGCTGAAGACAGATCGCAACGTCCCCAGTGATCAAGGAACTATATAATGCTGACGTGCTCGAGCAACGGCAGCAAAAATTCTATAAGCCAGCTGCTTAGATTTCAGCAAGCTCACCCTCTTCATCTTTCTCTCTCCCCTCCCTCCCTCCCTCCCTCTGATAACCAAAAAACTAAACCCACTCGTTACTTGTATAAGAAATATAGCACCAACTATAAAAGGTGGGGGGGAAGGGGGGAAACACTGAATTGTTAATTGCTGTGTGTTCATTTTTGCATTTAAAATGTACTTCTAAAGATTGTTTACATGACTGGGGATAAAAGGGTTCCCTTCCTGAGAATATAGATTTGGGGTGGTTAGTCTGACTAGGAAATCCTTATTTAAATACTCACTCCCTGTGTGACCAGACATCTGTAGCCAAAGACTGTCCGGGTGTTTAGTTCAAATCAATACATGAAACAGAGTCTGCCTCCCCACCTTCTTTTTTACCCCTTTACAGTAGCCGGTTCCTCTTTCTCTAGATCTGGCAACTGGGGATTTGGCTGAAGTGGTTGGACTATGAATTTGCCCAGCTCGTAACGTTTGGCTCTGGAAGCACCATTTCCCCCAAAAGTTCTTCTCCATCTCAGAAGATAAAAAAATATTATCTGCAATGTGCACAAGCTAGCCAGAGTTTAGTAAACCAGGTACACAGAGACAGCTACTTTGTAGATGCATGGGCAGAAGTCCTAGGAACACAGGAGGGTCGGACCATTCGTCCATCTAGTGCAGTGTTGCCAGTACTGACTGGCAGCAACTTTTCGGGGTTTCAGGCAGGAATTTACACTATGGTAGAATGTGGGAGAGGAGCTTCTTTGCTGTGGCACCCCAGTTGTGGCATGCCCTCCACTTGGAGGCCCGATTGACGCAGGCATTGGTTTCATTTCGGCACCAAGTAAAAACATTGCTTTTTACCAAAGCCTTTGAGGGCTAAATGCATTCCCTAAAGTAGCACACTGTTTTAACTGTTTTACTGTTTTAGATTTTAATTGGTAGCTTGTTTAATAGTTGAATATACTTTTAGGTGTTTAAATTATTTATTGTTTTATATGGTGTAAATTCATTTTATCTGTACGCCGCCCTGAGATCTTAAGGATACAGGGCTGGATACAAATGCTAGTTATGAATGAATGAATGAATGAATGAATGAATAAATAAATAAATAAATAAATAACTTCTCCTGCCATACCTGGAAGTAGTGGGGGCTGAACTTGGGTCCCTCTGCATGCAAAGCATGTACTCTACCTACCACTGAGCAACAGCATCAAGTCCTTTTGTTCATCATAGTCCCTTACTCTCCACAGAACTCTCATTGATTGGTGTGGAACTATGTGAGCGATAAAGACAGTTGTTTCACTGGTAAATGCTAAAAAATTATTTAATGTTGACTCCTTTTGTTGTTTATTCAGTCAGTCACTTCCGACTCTTCGTGACTTCATGGACCAGCCCACGCCAGAGCTTCCTGTCGGCCGTCGCCACCCCCAGCTCCCCCAAGGTCGAGTCCGCCACCTCCAGAATATCATCCATCCATCTTGCCCTTGGTTGGCCGTTCTTCCTTTTGCCTTCCACTTTCCCTAGAATCAGCATCTTCTCCAGGGTATCCTGTCTTCTCATTATGTGGCCAAAGTACTTCAGTTTTGCCTTTAATATCTTTCCCTCAAGTGAGCAGTCTGGCTTTCTTTCCTGGAGTATGGACTGGTTTGATCTTCTTGCAGTCCAAGGCACTCTCAGAATTTTCCTCCAGCACCACAGTTCAAAAGCATCTATCTTCCTTTGCTCAGCCTTCCTTATGGTCCAGCTCTCGCAGCCATAGGTTACTACGGGGAATACCATTGCTTGAACTATGCGGACCTTTGTTGTCAGTGTGATGTCTCTGCTCTTAACTATTTTATCAAGATTGGTCATTGCTGTCCTCCCAAGAAGTAAACATCTTCTGTTTTCCTGGCTGCAGTCAGCGTCTGCAGTAATCTTTGTGCCTAGAAAGACAAAGTCTGTCACTGCCTCCACGTTTTCTCCCTCTATTTGCCAGTTATCAATCAAGCTGGTTGCCATAATCTTGGTTTTTTTGAGGTTTAACTGCAACCCAGCTTTTGCATTTTCTTCTTTCACCTTTGTCATGAGGTTCCTCAGATCCTCCTCGCTTTCAGCCATCAAAGTGGTATCATCTGCATATCTGAGATCGTTAATGTTTCTTCCAGCGATTTTAACTCCAGCCTTGGCTTCATCAAGCTCAGCATGTCGCATGATGTGTTCTGCGTACAGGTTGAATAGGTAGGGTGAGAGTATACAACCCTGCCGTACTCCTTTCCCAATCTTAAACTGGTCCGTTGTTCCGGACCAGTCTGTCTGTTCTTACTGTTGCTACTTGGTCGTTATACAGATTCCTCAGGAGGCAGACAAGATGACTTGGTATCCCCATACCACCAAGAACTTGCCACAATTTGTTATGATCCACACAGTCAAAGGCTTTAGAATAGTCAATAGAAATAGATGTTTTTCTGAAACTCCCTGGCTTTCTCCATTATCCAGTGGATATTGGCAATTCGGTCTCTAGTTCCTCTGCCTTTTCTAAACCCAGCTTGTACATCTGGCAATTCTCGTTCCATGAATTGGTGGAGTCTACCTTGCAAGATCTTGCATTACCTTACTGGCATGTGAAATAAGTGCCACTGTTCGATAGTTTGAACATTCTTTGGTGCTTCCCTTTTTTGGTATGGGGATATAAGCTGATTTTTTCCAATCTGTTGGCCATTCTTGTGTTTTCCAAATTTGCTGGCATATGGCATGCATCACCTTGACATCATCATCTTGCAAGATTTTAAACAGTTCAGCTGGGATACCGTCGTCTCCTGCTGCCTTGTTATTAGCAGTGCTTCTTAAGGCCCATTCAACCTCACTCTTCAGGATGTCTGGCTCTAGCTCACTGACCACACCGTCAAATCTATCCCCGATATTACTATCCTTCCTATACAGATCTTCCATATATTCTTGCCACCTTTTCTTGATCTCTTCTGCTTCTGTTAGGTCCTTGCCATCTTTGTTTTTGATCATACCCATTTTTGCCTGGAATTTACCTCCGATGTTTCTAATTTTCTGGAAGAGGTCTCTTGTCCTTCCTATTCTGTTATCTTCTTCCGCTTCCACGCATTGCTTGTTTAAAAATAATTCGTTATCTTTTCTGGCTAACCTCTGGAATTTTGCTTTTAATTGGGCATATCTCCCCCTATCACTGTTGCCTTTTGCTTTCCTTCTTTCTTGGGCTGCTTCCAGTGTCTCAGCAGACAGCCATCTTGCCTTCTTGGTTTTCTTTTTCTTTGGGACGTTTTTAGTTGCCGCCTCCTGAACAATGTTGCGAACTTCTGTCCATAGTTCTTCCAGGACCCTATCTACTAAATCTAGTCCCTTAAATCTATTCTTCACCTCCACTGCATATTCATGAGGAATATTAGTGAGCTCATATCTAACTGATTTGTGGGTCTTCCCTATTCTCTTTAGTCTGATTCTAAATTGTGCAATAAGAAGTTCATGATCTGAACTACAATCAGCTCCAGGTCTTGTTTTTACCAACTGCATAGATGTCCGCCACCTTTGGCTACAAAGGATGTAGTCAATCTGATTCCGGTGTCGACCATCTGGTGAAGTCCATGTATAAAGTCGTCTCTTAGGTTGTTGGAAGAGAGTGTTTGTTATGCACAGTGAGTTGTCTTGGCAAAATTCTATCAGCCTATGTCCTGCTTCCTTTTGTTCTCCCAGACCATGCTTGCCTGTAATTCCAGGTGTCGTTTGACTACCCACCTTAGCATTCCAGTCTCCTGTAATGAAAATAACATCTTTTTTTGGCGTACTATCCAATAGGTGCTGCAGATCCTCATAGAACTGATCTACGTCTGCTTCTTCCGCATCTGTGGTTGGGGCGTATATTTAAATGGCTTACCCTGAATTCGAAATGAGATCATTCTGTCATTTTTTGGATTGTATCCAAGCACTGCTTTAGCCACTTTATTATTAATTATGAAGGCTACTCCATTTCTTCTGTGGTCCTCTTGTCCACAGTAGTAGATCTGGTGGTCATTTGATGTGAAGTGGCCCATTCCAGTCCATTTCAGTTCACTGACACCCAAAATGTCTATATTTAATCTTGGCATCTCCCCAATAACCACATCCAATTTGCCCTGGCTCATAGATCTTACATTCCAGGTTCCTATGGTGTGTTGATCTTTAGAACATCGGATTCGTCATTCACCACCAGCACCATTGGCTGCTAGCCGTCCTTTCGGCTTTGAGCTAGCTGCGTCATCACATCTGGGGCTAGTTGAACGTATCCTCTGTTCCTCCCCAGTAGCATTTTGACCATCTTCTGACTTGGGAGTCCCATCTTCCGATGGTATACTGACATATCTCTGATTGTACTGATGCATTTAGTTTTCATGGCAAGAACACTGGGGTGGGTTGCTGTTTCCTTCCCCAGGAAGCGTATTTAGTCTGACCTCTCTGCCATGACCTTCCCATCTTGGGTATCCTTTCATGGTTTAGCTCATGACGTCACTGAGGTGCTCAAGCTCCAGCACCACAACAAGGTAACGATCTCCTTTGCTGGAGGTTGACTCCTTAGTCTCACCAAAATTCTCATTGATTGCTGTGAATTACATGACCAAAACACCCAACCATAGAACCTTTTAGTTGGTAAGTATCTTCTCTGTTTGCATCAATACTCTTCGATGATTCTTCCAAACATTTCTATGGTTTCTGTTCTTCATTTAATTTTAAATTCTACTCTGTTGCTTTGGGAAGCAAGAGGATTGGTTTTCAAATAGCTGTCTGCCATAGCCAGTGTTGGCATTATAATTCCCACTGGCAATATGAAAAGGCGCATGTGAGGCACTGTTGGCAAACATGTGCTAACATTAGAACAAAGATAGGCGACTTGTGGCCTTCCAGATGTTTTGGCCTACAACTCCCATCATCCTTCACCATTGGCTATGCTGGCTAGGGCTGATGGGAGTGGTAGGCCAAAACATCTGGAGGGCCACAAGTCACCCACCCCTGCATTAGAAGATGGGACAAAGCTGGTGAAGGGGTAGAAATGTATTCAGTTTGCATCTGAATGCACATTTATTTCATTCACTCTTTCCGAACCAACATGCAAACTGTAGCACAGTTATACTTCCGTGTTTTCACTTTCTCCACTTTTGTGATGCAGTTTTCCAGTCAAAATATGCATACAAAAATGTGTACATTCCAGTCATCAGTTTTTCCCATGAACCTACTTCTCTTCCTAGGACCTGTGTGAGGTTTTAATCCCACCCAAATGGACAATGTTCCTTTCCATCACACAAACTGGACTGTAGACATTTTGACAGCTCTGTTCTCTGTACAGTGGGGATATTACAATTATGAGTGTTTCACAGGATCATATCAATCAGTATCAGAAACTTAACTGCCACGGGCACAATATAGATTGCAGTGGCTCTGAGCTCTACCCATCTGTGAAGGCTAGAGGGCTTCTTCTCATGGTCCATGTGTGGTGTGGCAGCTGCCCTAGTGCAGCACTTTCCCCATGCTACTCAGGTAATGTGACCAGTCCCAGGCCATGGGAGAGGAGACTACCACAACTCCTCGCCATGTTGCTGGAGTTTCTGGGATGGGTGATGAGGACCCTGGCTCCTCCCATGTGGTTCTCACATTACTGAAGTGATATGAAAAGTAGCAGTGGTCCAGTGATTACTACGCCACAAATATAACATGAGAAGGGGCTCCATGATATTAACTCTGCTGTTGACAGATGGTCATTTGTCCCAGGGGTGTGCAGAAAGTAGATCTCCAGATATTTTGGACCTCACCTCCCAGCACCTTCATGCCAGCCAGTCATCCTATAAAAGTCTACAGTTAATCTCTTCCCCCTCCACACCCTAATGTTTTCCTTCTGGATCATTATGGGTGACCGCTCACCTACTCACCTACTCATATTTCATGCTCTGTATGATGGCCACTGGATTCCTTCCTTGCCCCATTTGCTGCTGAAATCTTGGCCTGAGTAAGTTTCCTCCATACCCTGTGGAAGCCGAGATGCTTTCCCTGCAAAGCATGTGCCCAAGTAACTATGTAAGGTTGTCTAATAATGAGGGCAAACTTAGATTGTTATCTCAGGTTAATCAGTCATATGGACCAGTGATTCCTAAGGCAGGGGTGAGCAGAACGTAGATCGCCAGTTATTTTGGACTTCAACTTCCAGCATTCCTGACCATTGGCCAGGCTGGCAGGGGCTTCTGGGAGTTGAACTCCAAAACATCTGGAGAACTACGTTCTGCTGCTCACCTCTGTCCTAAAGTTTTGATACATAAGGCACATAATTTTTTTATGCAATAAAACTAGAGGCATACTTGCATTCAAATAAATACATATTTTCTCCATCATTTCCCAGAATACTCTTTTGTACAAAAATATACATGCTTATTTTTATTTATTTTATTTATAACCTTACATCTGAGTCACCTTTCAGCCCAATTTTAAACTGGAAAACAATTTAGAAACTTGTGTGATCAGGCCCTAGGTGCTGCCCTTGCAACTGTAGGTTAGTCTGGTTAATATTGCCTTCTAACATTCCCCCCCACCCCGCCCCCAGTAAGGGTTCAGGATGCTTTGGGGAATGGAGTGATGCTTCTGAGATTCTCCCAGAACTGTCATCTGTGGTACGGACTGCATCAGAAAATCCTAGTGCTTCCTTTCTCCCTCCCTTGGGATGAAATTATTGTCTATATATTGACGAAAGAAATGGGACGGGTGCTGCACAAAGCCTTCCTGCTCTGAGGGACATAGAATGGTGGATGCAGTCCAGATGGTGACTTTGATTCTTCGAGGCACACCAGCCTCTCACAGCACATGTGTGTTTCCCAGTACACACATGGGGAATCACTGGTATTGAAAGCCCTGTGTATGCATCTCTGTAGGAAGTATTTTGATGATCACTTCCCTCCCAAAATAATGAGTGGAGCTTTTGTATACGCATATCCAGGAGCCCTTAGGGGATAAGCCTGATTAAAATTCCATTTTTGTGAGTATGATTTCTGAAGGTGCCTTTGCACACCTACCCTAAAATGATATCATTTCTTAACAGCTCTGTTGCTGAAGCGCTCCAGTGGTACAAAGATCCACAGAAGTGAATCAGGATTGTGCTGGTCAAGCATCAAGGATCAGAGCTCATCAGTGGTTTCACAGTAACTGCACAATGATCCATATTCAAACATGGCTTTGATATGTTGACTGCAACCGGAACACCATTTTTTCCTTTAAAGCTCCACAAGGTCAAAATGGGACTTCTCCCACTGAGGGTTAACCCCCCCCCACACACACACACACACTGCTTCCATAATTAAATTAACAGCCCCCATAACTGCTTTGAAGTTAAGAAAGAAAAAGATACTGGACGATCCAATCACAGATCTTCTGTGACATGGCTGTTTTGGCCCCCACTGAGGTATATCGTCATCATTATCATCATCACATTACAGCTCACTCCAAGAAGTACCCAGATTAGTTTACAAATGGTGTGTGTGTGTGTGTGTGTGTGTGTGTGTTGGGGGGGACAATAATGGAACAATCCTAAACCCTTGGACAAACACCAGGAGGAGTTAGGTTTGGGTAGCAGCCCCCCCCACTGCTGGTGGCGCTCCATTCTGTTTGCCCCAAAGACCCATTTTCACATGCAAAAAGCTCCACGGGTGTAAACGGACCTCTGCCCCTGGTGGTGTTCCCATTGGCAATAGGCACTGGAGGGCTCTAAACCCTTCTATTTCCCTGAGAGGAGAATGGACTGGGCCAATCAGCTATGCAACCTTGGATCTGACATAGCTAAGCTAATTCCTTCTCATGGTTTTTGGTGTGTGCGTGTTGGGGGTGGGGGGCGGAAGAGATCGTCCTAGCCAAAAAACACAGCAAGGTTGCCCTCCTGGAAGGATCCATCACTTCACTTCTTCTCCAACCCCACTTGGGGTTCCTCTGTGGTACATTTGTATTATTTGTAGTAAACATTGGCATTATTCTAGCAATATTCTAGTACCAGTTTGGACTGCAGATGGGGGCTCCCATGACTGAATGCTCCAACATTTGACAATGGAACCAATTACCTGGGGAGGTGGTGGGCTCTCCCACACTGGAGGCCTTCAAGACGAGGCTGGACAGCCATTTGTCAGGGATGCTCTGACTTGGATTCTTGCATTGAGCAGGGGGTTGGACTCGATGGCCTTGTAGGCCCCTTCCAACCCTACTATTCTATGATTCTATGAACATACAAATGATTTCTCTGAACATAGAAACGATGCCTAGCATTCTCCCTGACATGGACGCCTACGATGTGCAGGGTTTTTTTTTTTTGTATCAAAGAGCATTGAATCCTGTGAGTCTTCACCTGAAGTCTGAAGTACAACAGTGCAGACACAGATTAATCACCTCAGGGAGAACTAGGCCTGTATTACCAAGTTCCCTGTTTTGATCCATAAAAAGGAGCCAATGCATACAACCATCTAGAGCTTTGCACTACTTTGGTCCAAACCTCGAATCCCAAAGTGGATCAGAGAGCTTCGGACCGAAGCAGTGCAGTTCTGGAGCAGGTCAGGATCAGGCCAAAGCGCTCTGAAGCAGGTTGGATTACTCCAAAGCCCTTCAGGGGCACTTCAGCCCTATCTGGACAGCCACCCTGGCCAGCTGTGCGAGTCCCCTGCTCCTTACCTGGACTCCTGGGGAGCACCCACAGTCATCGCCATCTTGGAGGGGGTCACCATTTTCTTTCAAAATGGCGACTCTTCTTCTTCTGGTAAGAGGAGTTGCCATTTCTTTAAAAATGGCAACTCCATTGCAGAGGCCAATGGCTGTGGGCACTCCCAGCAGGTCCAGATAAGGAGTGAGGAGTCTTGGTGGTGGTAACGGTGGCATGGCGGCAGCAGGGGGGGGGCTTGGGTCTCTGGATCTTGCTTCGGATCTGGAGCCCGAAGCAGGTCGGCCTAGCTCCGGAGCAGGCCAAGGCGGGTCGGGGCCAATTCAGGACCTCTGAAGTGGCCTCTGAAGTGGGTCAAAGGAGCTGTGCACAGCCCTACAAGCATCCATGATACCATGCGTCCTCTAAACATTTTACCACACATCAGTGCTCCTTATGATTTGACAGGATGATGCAGAGGGTGGAGCTATCTTGTGGTGAGAATGCTCTCCCCATAGCTTGGTCCTATGTATCAGCCCAAGTACGATCAAGATCAGGTGGTTCCTGGGAACCATCGCATGCCACTTCTTGGTTTGGTTTAAAATCCATCATCCCAAAGTGACTGCATCCTTTGACCATAAGTTAGCTACTGCTTTGCTGTTCCTATAACTGCCTGTGAGAACAAAACAGTCTTGTCGCCTGCCAACTTCTCCTTTCAATACTTGGACAAGGAGGGGGGGGGAGCTGGCTACCTGGAAGAAAAAGAAAAGGGATGTGATCATTGTTTCAAATGGCTGATGTCTCCTGAGACCCTTGCATGCCAGCCTTACTCTCCTTCCAAAAAGCTTTGTGCTAGTGTCCCAGCTCAAGTTCCTTCTTTCGCCAAGGTGATGGCAGGGGCGAGCAAACAATGCCTTTGACATTTGTCATCTATCCATTTTCAACAAAGAAGTCACCCATCGGATCCATATTTTCTCAAGTGCATTTTCTCTCAAGAACTCATCCTCTTTTATAATGGATGTTTCTGCAGTACTTGCACAGCCTTTGCCTGAAACATGGCAGGCTATATCGATCAGAAGAGGGATTTAGCTGGTGATTGGGAAGTGTTAGCATGGAGGGGTGGGGAAAACGGACCAACAGCCAGAGTTGGCTGGGTAGCCCTTCGCAAGCTATGTAAGAAAAGCCATCCTTGGCATCCTTCTTACCTCCATGGCCGCCATCCTAAAGGGAGTTGCTAAACTGTGATATGGGAAGGAACTGTCCTCAGGAAGATGGGCAACTTGTGGCCCCTCAGATATTTTGGCCTACAAATCCCATCAGCCCTCATTGGTTATGCTGGCTAGGGCTGATGGGAATTGTAGGCCTAAACTTCTGGAGTGCCACAAGCTGCCTACCCCTGGCTTACGCTCTCTATTTCTCACTGCCATTTGCAAAACAAGGAAACCTGTAGATTGGATGCTTCCTTGTATTAAATTCTGAGAAAGGGGGCGGGATTTCCTTCCACCACCATACTTCTGTATGATCAGCTCCAGGGAGGGATTAGCTTACCATCACCTCATCCCGTCCTACTGTGCAGCAGCTGCTGTGTTTTTGAAGCAGCAGTTCCTCACTTGTTCTGGACTGGTATCATCTTATCTCCACTGCCTGGGCAAAGGCATTTGCAGCTCCCCAAGAACTGGGATGAAGCACTGATGAACTGGTCCCCAAAGCCTCTCCTGCTGCTACTGTGACTGAACGTACACAGGAGCATTCCTGTCCGCACAGTCCTTTCCATGCCAGCACTATGCTCTGCATTTAACCACTATCCTAAAATGACTGTCATTTCTCCACAACTGTCCTAATGCAGCCCTGAGTGCCATGGCATGTTGGGCTCTAATTCAACCCACTTAACGATCAGCCCACCTATGTCCATTGCTCTGCCTTCAGCCTAGGGATGTGCAAACTGGGTTCTTGCCCCTGCTCAGCTGTTGCCCCTGCTCAATGGTCCCCAAACTGTGCACGAGCCCCTCCTGCGCTCGGCGAGTGGCCTGCACTCACCCTGGTGGCCGCATCGAGTTCTGTGGTCACCATTTTTTGAAAAATAAAATGGTGTTCGCAAAAATGTGTGTATTTTCACATGCATGAATATGCACATTTGTGAAAATGCATGTTTTTGCACATATGTAAATGCTCGCATTCGCAGAAATGTGCATTTTCACACCTATGCACATTTTTGCGATCACCATTTTATTTTTCAATAAAAAAATATGCGGCACTCAACAAGGCTGCCTGGGTGAGAGCAGGCCACTCGCTGAGTGCGGGCAGGGGGTGAGCGGGGATAGGGGCTCAGCGAGTGGGGCTTGGGGGTGCGGTAGCAGGGGTTCCACCAGATTCCTGGATGGAATCGGGGACCCACGCCATCCCTACTTCAGACTAATAAATCTGTGGCATATGTCATTTGTCCAGAGTACTGGAAAGGTTGCTTTGATGGAAACATACATAGCAAGCCAGCAAGTACACCTTTCAAATCATCCGTGTGGAGCAACATAGCAAGCAGTAAAAGGTTTCATTTCAGTTCCAATGTTCTTTTGTGCTAAATCCATTGCAAATTAAGCTAGTTGGTCTGGAGACTATAGCTGTTGCTTGGAGCTTGCGCAAGAGACAAGAGACAATGTAATGATCTGTGACGGCATACCATCCACGAAGGCTGCAACCATCACTCAACAGCATGATCCTCAGCATCAAGATTCATTAAAGTCGGTGGGAGCTGCCAGGCTAAAGCTGTGTGTGTCACTTGGAAAATGTAGAGGTTAGTATTTGTGAATGAGAGGCTGAGACGAGGGAGAAAAGAATGAAAGAGAAATCAGAGCAGCTGCAGATAAAGGCAAAGTTGAGCCTTTGTGGTTGAAGATTACTCTTTGGGACAATCATAACCCAAAAGAAAATAAACTGAAGCATTTCCAGAGGAAATGATATGACAATATATCATTTCTCACAACAACAAAATGCTTTTTTTCTTCCCCTCCTTGCTACACTTATCTAAATTGCTTTCCGTTTTCCATCGACTTAAGAAACGTTACATATCAGCGCAACAACTTGAGTGTGTGCACCAGCAAATTATAGCATCCTTTCCCCCTTCTCAAACAGCTCTGACAGTAATAAAGTGGCTCCTTGGAGTTTTGAAAGTGTTAAAAAGAAAGTTAAACCATAATTACAGGCAGTGAGATGCTAAAGGGAGAACTACACAGAATTGTAGCAATGACATCTGGACTAGGACAAGCGCGCACATTGTGTATCTGTCACTGACAACTCACTGGGCTACGCGTAATTCAGAATCATCACTCATGTTGTCATCTTCCACAAGCACCAAAGGAAGTGACTGCAACTTTGGAGGTGGGAAGAAGGCCTTCGCAGGAGGGGATTCTCACATGCTGGATTCCAGAAAATGACCTCACAGATGTTACCGCAGTGGACAGAATAAATGTCAGTGAATTTATTTTGAAGTGAGTGGAAGTTTACCAGCGAGCCAATGAACATGCTACTGTTACAGTTGCCACTTAGTTTCTCTCTCAGTCCTGGTTACGTCTGGTTTAGCTCACATTATTTGTGTTTCCTGTCCTCCACTGTATCTCATTGCTTGAAAGGGTGATAAAATGCACATGCCATGGTGTCACAGCCTACATTATGTTGCACTAGACCTAGCATGAGGAACCGGCAGCCCACAAGCCACATGCGGCCCTGAGCATAATTTCATGTGGCCCTCAGTGTCACCCGGCTCTTCAGACCCTGCGGAACCACTCCTGCTCTCTAGACTGCCCCTCTGGGAATCACGTCCTCTTCTGCCCCATGTGTGAGTGTGTGTGTGAGAGCTTCGGCTATTGGGCGGTATAGAAATGAAATAAATAAATAAATAAATAAATAAATAAATAAATAAAATGTGTGTGTGCATGCGTGCGCATGAGGGGTAGAGAGCTACAGAAATCCAAGTGGGGATTTTCTCCCTACCCTTCCACTTGCCATGGAAAGCTCTGTGGTGGCTCCTCTTCTGAGGTTGCTTTTGCAACCTCAGAAGAGGAGAGGGAAAGGGGCATCATGGTGGGCGGGGACAGGAAGGCCATGGTCTGCTGGATCCATGAGCCTGTCCATTCTCATCCCCGCCCACCGAGAGGTAAACTAGCTAGATGGGCTCAGAGGCCAATCTAGCTAAATATGTTAAATAGCAGGAATGGGCAAAAATGCCTCCATCATCCCTCCTACCCACCCTGCCTGCCTGCCAGGGTTTAGGATAGACAGAGAATGCCGATCTCAGATCCCTCCATCTACAGAGCGACAATCCCATGGGATTGCATTCTTATTCCAATTATTTCTGTTTTCCCTTTCTATCCTGCTAATGGTCCAAATTCATTTATTAATTGATCCATTTCTTGGAAAGACTATAAGGTTTTGTGACAATTAAAACGGTATCTACATAGAGTTAGTTTTTTCTAAATAATTTCCTATTTTTATTCCACAAATTTTAGTATTTTCTCTATTTTTTTGATTGCTAAGGATTCTAATGCCAATATAAAAAGTAATGCAGAGAATGGGCATCCCTGCCCAGTGCCTTGTCTTAATGCAAATATTGGTGATAATATACCATTTTATGTACTCTTGCTTTAGGATTTAAATAAATAGACTGTACCAATTTTTTCAAATATCAGTCCAAAATTAAAAGTGTTCAAAACTTCAAATAAAAATGTCCATTCAGTGTTATTAAAAATGGTGCCTTGCTTTTGATTGATTGTTGTAATGACAATAGTTGTAAAAATAAACTACTACATTTAGTTAATTGAAAAATAATTCTTTACCAACAATTCATCAAAAGTTATTTGGAATTAATTCATAGGAACATTGGCAGTTATTTCATTGGAAACATCAACAATTAATTCAATAAAGGCATTAGAAAATTTGGTAAAGAAATCAGTAGTTAATGCATTGAAACACCAGCATTTAATTCATTGGAATTAGACATATCAGCATTTGATCTCCTTAGAAGTTATCAGTATGTAATCCTTTAGAACGGTCAGCAGTTAGTTCTGTGAAAGTCTCAGCAATTACTTACTATTTCATTACAAATATCAACAGTTAACTACGAGGAAATGTCACCCATTTATTCATTGCAGTTATCAACAAAGAGCTTATTAAAGGTATTACCAGTTGATTCCTTGAGGGTATCAGTAGTAGATCCATTGAATAAATCAGTGATTATTACTGCAATCATATACACACAACTGGAAGTAAGCCCAATTGAACTGAATGGGACTTGCATCTACTGGATTGCACGCACTGGATTGCAGTGTAAATTGATAAAGAGCTTCACCACACAAGGCTAAAATCGCGCATTCTTACCAGAGCTTCTGCTTCCGGATTCTATGTGGGATTAAGATCAGCTCCTTTACACGGGAGGTCATGTGTTTTAAATCGGGGAATTCCTCTCTCGGCAAGTTCTGTATGTTTCATTTTACAGCCACTAGATGACACTGTGGTTATAGCACAAATGCGCAATTACACACAGCTGATATATTGGATTAATATTCCTTATCGGGTTATCTCCGAGCTTTTTCAAAGCAGGATAAAGGCCAGAAAGTGCGGGAGACACCCTGGAAGTTAATGACATCATGTAAGGGACCTGCAAACTTCCATGAGTGACCAATCACGAGCTTGCAATAAAAGCCTTGTGTAGACATGCTCAAAGACTTCCACTGAGGCTGCAATCCTATATGCCAGGGGTGAGGAACCTTTGGGGCACAAACCATATGCAGACCTCCAGGCCTCTCAGTCCAGACCTGAGTAGACATGCACAGGACTGTGCTGTGTGAAATCTAACCATCATGCAGTGATGGGGGCAATTAATTCATTCAAGCCTTCAATGTATCACAATGATCTCTGGCCTTTGTCTTGATCCTGGCTAAAGTAACCCACCAAAGGAATGAGCCTCCCTTGGCTCCGTCAGTGACTGCTGAGTTTTAAATAGTCCAATGGGGCTGATGGTTTTGTCTCAAACTAGATGTGATGGTGGAGATCCATGATTGGAACTCCCGATGCCTTTTTCATTTATAAAAAGCGCGGGGGGGGACGACTTTTCCCCAGTACTGTTTTTTTCACTGAACTTTGCCATCATGGGTTGGGGGCAATTTTGAGCTGGAAATGGGTTCTTAAACCTCCCTCTCCCATGTTTTGTAAAAGGAAAAAGTGTTGGGAGTTCCAGTCATGGAATTCCTATTTCATGTCTAGTTTGATTCTCTGAATAGCTTGCCTCCTGAAAAACCTTGAGGGGAGGGGTCATCTTTTCTGCTGTCCGGAATTCCCCCAAAGGGGTGCCTACTTACCAGCTGGGGGGCAACAAAGCATTCCACAAAAGGGAGAAAAATGGGTAATGAGGACTTCTCTCACACACATTTGTTCTGTCACTGACCTTGGAAGCTAAGCAGGGTCAGCCCTGGTTAGTACTTGGATGGGAGACCACCTGGGAATCAGGCTTCCTGCGTTTAGCGGGGAGTTGGATTCGATGGTCTTGTAGACCCCTTCCAACCCTATGATTCTATGACACTGACTCTGCACTTGCTTTGTTTCCCAGCATCTCTGTATCTCTTGTAACACCTACTCCCACCTTGGAGCTGTAAACTGATTTTGAGTTGGTTAATTATCTGCCTTCTGACTGACTAATATTCACTTAATTAATTGATTAAATTGAAATATATTTGCACATTCCCAAGTCTACCACAAATGTGCCCTTTTGAGATACTGATGAAAAAAAAAGACTTGCCATTTAATGAACAAAGGTCACCACTCCCTGTTAGAGGGCTTGGCCCTCTTTAATTACTGCTTGTTCATTCCTAGTACAGTTACATATCTGATGGATTAAAATTCAAAAATTTCCTTTTTCCAGTCTGAAACTCTGACAGATTTTGAATTTTGGCAAACATTTGTTTCACCTCTCATCTCAGTTTATCTTCTACTAGATATGTTTTATCATGATAGTCACATTTTGGGAGAGTTGAATGGATGCATATGTGTTAGGATCCATTAATACTTTCAATAGAAGCCAGTGGTAAAAAAAATGTCCTGGACTGTACCATATTAGGCTGCAAGTGAAGGTGGGTGCAGTGGAGGATAGACACTTGAAAACTAATATATACACACATAAAATTCCCTGCACATAGAATAAAAGCAGTTCAAAGAGAATGATGGGGGGCACCTTTCTTCCTGACATGAAAGTTTACTACTTGCTTGGAACTCCCGCCACCACTCCCAGTGGGGAAGCCATTCAAACATGCAACCCTGTACTTGCAGCCTGGAAAATGGTACAATCAAGAAAATCCTTTGCCACTCAGCTCTGTTGATTGTACAAAATGGCCTTTCCTCAATCACTAATATCGATCTGCATGGCTTTGCTCATGAAAAGCAACTTTGAATTTCATTGGTAGAGATTATGTATGGATTGATTGGTTGGTTGGTTGGCCTGTTTTGGAGAGTTATACCCGACCCTTCCCAGGGTAGCTAATGTAGGATACATAGGCAGTTTGCACAATTAAAGATTAACTTGTCCCCCACATGAGAACTCTTCCAGATATGCCCACTGATTTGATCACATATTATTGTCCTCTCTATGTTATGAGGTGACCTGCACATTTCCCTGTAGTTTATGGCAGCTATGCTTCTTATTCATAGCAGATTGGGTAGAAACTCTTTGGACTATCTAGCGTATAATCTTTCTTTATGTATCCCTGTTATACGACTGTGTGCGTTAGTCCTGGTCCACTGGGTATTCTTTTTTATTTAAAGTCTTCAAGCCCATATTGTAATAATTCTTTAAGTAGAGCTACTGCCTAGTTCTCACTGAGGTAGTAAGCCTATGTCTGGGTGTACCACTTCAGGATTCAGGTAGGGGCTTGCATGATTGAATGCTCCTTGTACACTAAAACAAACCTCCACATAGAAAACTGGCACATCAGAGAGACAGCTAGGCTAGAATCCTTCTTCCTGACATTTAATTTTTTATGTGCAAGGAATTTTTTGGTACATAGGAGCATTCAGTCCTGTGAGCCCCCTCCTGCAGTCTGAAGCGGTAGACGTCACCCAGCACGCCAGCTTACCACCCCAGTGAGTGCTGGAGCCCACCATTTGGAACTCAACATTTGGGAAGTTTTTGTTCTTTGCAGGAAGACCACCAGTTAAATCACATTTAGTGATGTTGGAGGAGAAATCTTTGCTCACCGAAACGAAATAACGCAATGTTGTTATGTTGTTTCATCCTGGGCTAGATGGAAGGGACTGTTGCTCCTCCCTTGCATGCATAAGGTCCCAGGTTTGATCCCTGGCTTCTCCAGGAAGGGCAGGAAAAATCCCTGCCAGAAACCCTGGAGGGCATTGCTGCCAGTCAGTGTTGACAGTACTGGGCTAGATGGATCCATGGTCTGACCTCAGTATAAGGCAGCTTCGTAATATTCTCTACAGCACTCTGCGAGGCTGCAATTATTTAAACACTTAAAAGAACAACCCATATTCACAATGGCTGGGTTCAGACGATCACCGGGGAAAAGAAGCCACTGTGGCTTCTTTTCCCCACCCCCACACACGCTGCTCGTGCACACGCATTTGCTTAATTATAATTACCCACAACTTGGCATGGATTGTCATGTCAGTCTAGCCCAACGAGGTGTGCAGCAGGGCTGGCTCCTAACCCGCCCCACAACCCATGGCTTGTTGTAGGGTTCAGCCTTCACAACAACCCACGCTGTATCGTGGGTAGTTGGGCAAATGGCGGGTGTGCAAGTGGCATGCACAGGGGTGGGGAAAAGAAGCCACAGTAGCTTCTTTTCCCTGGTGATCCTTTGAACCCGGTTACTGTCTTTAAAATGATCCAGTACTTTCTACAGTCTGCCAAGGCTAGCATTTTTATGTCTTCTCCCAGGAGTACTCCTTTGCCTTTCTCATCCACAGCAGCTAAAACTTTCTACAATCTTTCCACTAGGGATGGGTAAGAATTTTATTCGGTTTACATTTGAATGCTAACATACCTCATTCACACTCCCTGAACCAACGCACAAACGGAATGCAGTTGCACTCCGAAACCCACACTTTCCTGAACGTTGAGCTCAAGTCTGGCAATTAAATGACACACACAGAAAATCATATATTGATTTTAAAAAATGCGCACAAAATGTGCATATTAGGGGAAAGGCAACACAAAATTGATTTAGCATGTGTGTGTGTGTGTGTGTGTGTGTGTGAATGCACACATTTAAACATGCAGATAAAAATGCATACATTTGGGAAATTGTGTACAAAAAATCTGCGTATTTGGAGAAATGTGCATGAAAACATGTACATGTTTTTGTCTGGATTAAAAAAAAAAGTTCACAAATCAATGTGGATATCAGATGGAATAACTTTGACTGTAGAAATCCAATTAACTGCCCAAACGAAACTTGGCAAATTTGCCCATCCCTACTGCTATCTGCAACATCCAAACTACTCATACTTTCCTGTCAGTCAGCATATGAGTAACCTTGATCTTTCAAGGTAAATCAGGGGTGGGCAACTTCAGGCAGTCCGGGGGCCAATTCCCCCCCACACACACACACACACAAAAGCTGCACTCCTTCCACTTCCAAATTTAGCTGCAAAAGGAAAAAGGGAAAAAAGCTGTTTGCCACCAGAATTCAGCAGCAAAGTGCCACAGGGTTTTAGAAAGGCCAAAATTACCTAGAAAACAAGTTATTTTTGTCCTTTCTAAGGTATTGTAGTGGTTTGCTGCAGAAGATGATGGGGGCGAGGGGGAGGCATGTTGCCCATGGGCCATGTGTTGCCCACCCCTGAGTTAGATATTACCCTGAATTGAATATTCTTTATGTTTTCTGTTAGGGTTGTGCGAACCCACCCCTGCCCGGGTTCTCCGGACGCCCTCCCAGCCCCTGCCTCTGCTCGCCAGTCCCCAGACCGCACTCGAGTCCTCCCCATGCTCAGTGAGTGGCCCATACTCACCCCAGCGGCCTCATCAAGCTTTGCGATTGCCCTTTTATTTTTCAAAAAATGGCGACCGCAGAGCTTGATGAGGCCACTGGGGTGAGTGTGGGCTGCTCACGAAGTGCGGACAGGGGGCAAGCAGGTGCAGGGGGTCAGCAAGCAAGGCTCGGGTGTGTGGGCAGGGGGTGTTCCACTGGATTCCCAGACAGAATCAGGCGCTCACACCATCCCTATTTTCTTTATGATGTTTGCAAGGTGAACTTGCCCAGCCCCTCCCTGATGAGACATGTGAAATCCGTACGCATCTGGATGTGCACATTTCATCCATTGTATTCCATGGATTTGTCTTTTGATTTCCATTGATATTTCTGCCTTTTTCCTGTGTGTTGCCATTACATGCTCAATGTACGTATCTGTGAGAGAACTGTACAATTTTCACAATGCAGGTCTGAATCATTATTGCACATTGCATAAGCACTATTACTAATAGTCGGCTTAATAGCACATCATATTCCCCATTCAACATCACACAGTCATCAGGTTAAATTGTAGGCTGAAGGTCTGAATCATTGTGGCACATTGTGCACGCAATTGGCTTAATTATACAATAACCTGTACATCCACGTGTTACTTATTTTTTTTTTTTTACTGCAGAACCAATTTTTATATTTTCAAACATTCTGTGAACTTTTCCACAACTATGAATGTTTTCACATTGGAAGGCTGCCAGTCTCATATGAGACCACCCAGCTTCTTCTGCTATGGCCTCCTCGGTGGAAAGAAGGATACATGTTTTCGAGAATGGCATGGACAATATGCCACTGTTGGTAACATGGGGAAGTGCTTTCAGAGTTATGAACATTCTAGAATTACTAACCATCTTTGCTTCCAGATAGTGTATAACTCTGAGGTTTATCACATTTGGTTTTGGTTGTTAGAGTAACTCTTCACACTAACTGTGTTACAGGTTGTAGAGCAGCGGTCCCCAACCTTTTTGGGACCAGGGACCGGTCCGTGGAAGACAATTTTTCCATGGATCGGGGGGGATAGGACCGGGCCACAGTAGGGGTGTGGGAACCCCCCTTACCTTGGGTCTGCGGGGGAAGGATCCATCCCTCCCCCCCCCCAGAATCCTCGTTGGCCCTGGACTTACCACGCAGCTGCAGGCTGACTCTGGCTGGGGGAGGACTTCTGGCCACTGGGACGCAAATGGCGTCCGCGTAGCAGACACCATTTACATCCCTGTTCTTTGCAGTAATAGGCTGTTACTGCAAAGAACAGGGCCGGAGCTGGCCGGCAGCTCTGTGGACTCGCTGCGGAGCAGAGCTGGCCAGGGCCGGCGAGGATTCCGGGGTGGGGAGGGATGGATCCTCCCCCCGCAGACCCAAGGTAAGGGAGGGTTCCCACACCCCTACTGCAGCCTGGTCCCTAACAGGCCACGGCCCGGTACTGGTCTGTGGCCTGGGGGTTGGGGACCCCTGTTGTAGAAAATTAATGAGAAAATATTTCCTAGCAACAGAACATTTATACTTTTATTTTTTATTGTTTCTAAGGATTTCTGTTTTGAGAAGAAACCCACATAATAGCATTTTCTGTACAGCTGTTCTTTTATTCACTTGTTGGGAAATGGATTCCGGGGTTAAAAAAATACAAGTACAAATAAACACTAGTTTAAAATATGATCCTGTTTCTAAGAAGTATGTCATTTTCTTCCACGCAGTACATTCCCATATAAATTAGACATAGGTGCATTTTTACTGAGATCTGTGGCAGGTCTCTTTTAGTATTCATAGGTGTTCCAGCATAATACAATTCATTTAGGAATATGACACATCTGTGTAATTTGTAGGTGTTGACTGTCTAACCCTCAGACAACTTGATGGAAAAAAATAATTCATCCATAACAGAGACCTTTATTTTTCCATCCATAACATTCTATTTAATGTGTTAGAACTACATGAGCAAAATTGAAAAGCTAGACAAATAGAACAACATGGGGAAAAATCCTTATTGTACAGATTTTCATTGCCAAATATAAAGACAGATGCTATCCTGGTATAGTACAAAATACTCTATAGCACGTGGTCTCTAAATCTTTGTACAGGATCATCTCAGAAGCTTGTGAACACTAGAAATTTTGCACTGGATTAAAAGCAGGAGTGGATGTAGACGTGACTTCAGTCTAGTTAGTGTCTGACACAGAACTATGTCTGAAAAAACATGCATGAAAAAGTGGGAGGTAGGGATTTTTATCATTTCACTCCCCTCCCTCAATGGGAACTTTCAAAGCAAAAGTTGAACCTCAGTGAAATTGTGCACAGCACTACTTTCTGAAAGCCTTGAAAATTAGAAATAAATAAATATGCATTCAAGCTAGTGCACAATGCATGTGCCTTCCCACCTTAGTAACTACAGAGGCCTAGTCAGATATGGGAATATTCAATAATCAGGTGAGGAACACCGTAACTTCTCAGGACACTCTGTCACTGACTTTAAGTTAGCTGTTCTTGAACAAAGGTACTTCAAGGACAAATTTCAATGTGAAACAGCTGAACAAGAATTCACCAAGCAGTTCAACTCTGACCTGGTTTGCATGTAACACAACCCATTGGTTAAATAAAAAATGGTTTCTCTAGGGATGAACAAACTCCCCTGCACCCACCTTGCACGCCACTTGCCAGAGCCCTGCTGCTTGCCTGACCCTGGCGGGTACACAGGGCAAGCTGCTGGACAGTCCACAAGCGCCCGGCAAGTGGTGTGCGGGGTCCCACTTTCCCGCGAGCCGCCATTTTACACAAAATTGTGGGTAAGCCTTTTACGGAAATCGCTATTTTGTGCAAAATGGTGGCTGTAAATAGTGTAATTTGTGCAAAATTGCAGGAATAAATGGTCTAATTAAATAAACCATGTGATGTTGTGTACAAGCTGGTGGGCAGCCACTTCCTCTTTTACTCTATAACCCATGATCAGCTTGTTCATAGGCTCTGGAGTGTGACATCTGAACCTGACCATTGCGTTATTTAGGGGCTAAACAACCCAGCAGTTAAACCATGTTTTTTTCTTGGGTTAACTGCTGGGTTGCTTAGCCCCTAAATAACCCAGCCGTCTAGATTTGAATAGGGATGTCAGAGAATTTCGCCACGAATCTCGGGGAGGCCGAATGCCAGTGCATTCGGCCCCCCAAAATCGGTGGCGAAACGGTCTGCCCCCCCTGCCCCCCCCGGGACGGGACTTATCTTGGGTGAATCCTCTTGGCGGCAGTGGCTCCGGTGGCGGTTCGGCTGCGGCGGCTGCGGCGGCCGGTCTTCCGACCGGCTGCCGCCGCCGCGATTTCCAATAAAACAACAACAACAACGACAAAATGTGATAGGCTACGTAAAGATTTACGTAGCCTATCATGGCTAGATTTTTTAAAAATACCGTGATAAAAATACCTATCATGGCTGATTTAAAAGAAAAAAAACACGCACATGTACGCAAATGGCGGCGCCCATGGGCGCCGCCATTTGCGTTCCTTATTTTGACACGTCTTAGTCTACGTAAACATTTCCATAGACTAAGACGGCGAAAATAAGGGGAACGCAAATAGCGTCTACGCTATTTGCGTTCCCCTTATTTTCGCCGTCTTAGTCTACGTAAATGTTTACGTAGACTAAGATGTGTCAAAATAAGGAATGCAAATGGCAGCGCCCATGGGCGCCACCATTTGCGTATGCATTTTTTTCTTTTAAATTAGCCATGATAGGCTACGTAAACATTTACGTAGCCTATCATGGCTGACTGCAGGGATGCAAACGGCGACAGCTACGGCCGCCGCCATTTGCAGACCCGGCCGGCCAGGATTCGGGGGGGAGGGACGGAGCGCCTCCCCCCCACCGCGAATCAATTTCGTTAAAAGGTAAGTGACTTTCGTATATCCCTAGATTTAGATGTCACGCTCCACAACTTATGAACAAGCTGATGGAGTAAAAGCAGTGGTGGCCACTACCCACTCGTCCGCAACATCACATGCTTTATTTAACTGATAGGCTGTTGTTATGTGCAAACAGCACTGCTATCTCCTATGGCTTGAAAAGGGTCAAAGGCTTTTTATCACACTACATGTGTTAATCAGTTCATCATTGCAAGGCTGCCTTTGTTACCATGCAACAACCATTTTGTGAATGGCCACTGTTAAGATAATTATCACTGTCTGTACTAGCTGCATTTTAATTGCCCCAGATCTGACTATTTACAATTTCCAAATATGTGTGTATATTCCTGCCAACTGATGAGAACACTTCATGCATCTGATGAAATGGACTGTGCCTATGAAAGTTTATGTCATAAAAATGTGTTAATATATAAGGCACTGTAAGACTCTTTGTTGATTTTGCTTCAACAGACTAACATGGCTACCACTCTGGAAATTGTTATAGAGGCCTAGTTCTCCCTGAAGTGGTAAACCTATGTCTGCTTGTCCATTATCACTTCAGGCTGTGGATTGGGGATCATATGAAGGAATGCTCTCCCCACCAAAAAATAGAAAATGATCATGTCAGGGAAATGGCTAGGGTAAGTCCCTTCTCCCTTAGATACTAGTTTTCGATATGTAGGGAACTATTTGTACAGATGAGCATTCAATCCTGTGAGCCCTGGAGCCTGTCATAAAAGCCAAGCACACAGAGGTTTACCACCTCAAGGAAAACTAAGTCAGAGTGTCCCTGCAGCCCAGGGATTGGGTAGGAGGATCAGAGGATGGTGCTTTGAGTCTGAGCCTCAACAGCCCTTTTCCTATTAATTAAGCACTGGTATTTCCTTTGGGACTATGTCCAAAATGGGGCCCTTTGCATCGTGGTAAAACAGCCCACCACATCACAGAATGCATATCACACCTTCTTTGGAACAGTTATATTGTGGTAGCAAGAGCGACTCCTTTTCTCTCTCTTCCTTTCTCCCCCTCTTCGGGTAGTAATGAATTTTATACCCATGTGTTTCTGTTCTTTTGTCTATTTTTAATTCAAATATGTAAAAGCTTTTTAAATACAGACTCCCAGGTGTCAGTTGCTGCCTCAAGTCCCTTTTCTATCCTCTATTGTTCTCTTAATTGTTACTTCAAAACAATTAGCTGGGCATTCATATGCAAATGAATGCAAATGAACAAGGGGATTGGGTGGAAGAGAATACCACCACTCGTTAATTTCCACTTCGAGGTCTGCTGGTAGAAGGAAGAAAATTGCTTAACAATTCTTTTTTCCCTGGGGTCTAAAGGGTGCACTCTTGAAGAAACTCGCCTTCCTGCTGGCTAGGCAATTGCCTAGGGTCTGCCATACCACTTGGTCAGAATCACTCTCTTCTTTTGTCATGGCGGCTGTGTAAAACTGACTGTTCCATGTTTATTGACCTTGTCCTTCTTCAAGTTAATGTCTATGTAACTTGGGTGCACCCCTGGCAGAATCTAATAAAATAATAATTGCAATATTCATCAGGAAAACGCTCGTTATGGGGAAGCTCTTGCGTTCCCAAAGCCAAATCAAAACTTCCATAATTTATGAAAAGATCATCTCTTCTCCTTGCATTTTTGTGCCACAGAAGAAAAAAGACATAATGACTGATGAGCTGAAGCTCTATGAATGAAATTCTAGGGAGATTTTCTCAGTCGCTGAGATAAATCGGATCTCTTTCAGAGGGGTTGCAGCCTATTGTGCAAAGCTGAATCACTATTTTAGGCTGTGCATAGTAGAACGTCTTATGAAAAGCGATAGATTAACATAGTATTCAAAAGGTATTTCCAAAGTAAACAATGTTGCTTTAAAATGTATAATCAAGGGTACAATCATCGTCCGCACAAAAGGAGAGAGAATCCTGGCCATCAGAGTCCGGGCTTTTGACCCCATCCCCATCATGCTTCACCTGTGTTACTAAGCACGTGTTCTAAAACTGTATTTTTAAAAAAATGTGAATGCTATTCTAGCCAGCTTCCATCAGGCCTGAACTAGACAGCAGGAGGACCCAGTTTTTAAAGTTCTGAAGGAATCTCTCTCATAATCAGAGAGATTGCACCCTGGTTCATCAAGGGCAAGCTTCAAACCAGTACCGAGAGAAATCTTTTTTAATATACATTGTTGTTGTTTTTAATTTTCTCATGGACATTCCTGAGAGAATTCTTTTGGGGGAGGGGGGTTTCTTTAGCAGGCTTCTCCACAGGTGCTTTGCCTGTTTCTAGGCCTCTTAGTGTGCCATTTTGTATTCCACATGGTAGTCATTTTGCATTCCACAGGTTTTCCACATGTTCTAAGGGCACTGAGAGCTGTGGCTGTTTTCAGTCTGCACTGTGCTCCAGAGTTGTCTCCATTAAAACAGGCATAATCCTGTGCGACCATTTTGACCTTGAACGAATACTCCAGGATGTGGTTGAAAGGTAATATACAAATAAATGCCAGAAGGGATCTTTAATTGTAATAGCTCTATTTTTACCTTCCTTAAAACCTGGAGAAATAAATGGATGTATTTGTCTTCATTACAACACAAGCACCTGTGAAAGGTTGGAAGGTACCGGACGAGCAAATGTATCATGCCGGCAGCCAGTGTCCTTACTGTAGCCTTGTCATAGCTCACCAGCCAATATATTTTATCTTCATATCAGGCTGAAACACGGCAGATTTCTGGAATTTAAAAGGGGAAATAAAATACATCCATCTTCCAGAGATTATGAATGGATGACCATTGGCAATATTTGAGGAAAGATTAACACCGTCATACTGATCCAGCCAGAGAAGTGTGTGTGTGTGTGTGTGTGTGTGTGTGTGTGAAAGCCGATTCCATGCATAGATTCCTCCACTGGATTGGGAACCATGAAGACTGGATGACAAAGTGCAGCTGGATGTGGATCTCTCCTGCAGCCTCCCCCAGCCTGGTGCCCTCCAGATGGCAGGAATGCTGGGAGTTGTAGCCCAAAACATCTGGGGGGCACCAGGCTGGCAAAGGCTGCTCTATTGTAAGACATATTTGGAAGTTCTGGTGCAGTTCCATATGCAGTACATGGTTTGGACTGTGGTCTGAATATATTGCACTTCAATCCCACTCTACTGTGGAAGAGCTCAGAACAACTTACATGCAGTTCTCATACAGTCTCCTATACAGCTTACAAGGCCAAGCCTGTTTAGCCTCGTCCATAGAGTGGTAAAACTAAAAAGCCAGCTAGATTTACAGCAACAGATCACACAAATTACACAATGCATGGCACTCATCAGCCAGACAGAAATCATTTTAACACATATTGCTAAAACACCCACAGATCAGAGATTTAATTTCCAGGAAGAGGGAGGGCGGCTGAAACCCCAACATTTTAAAAAGGGATTCATATAAGGCAGCATTCACCAAGTTGGTGCCCTCAGGATGTGGTACACTACAACTCCCATCATTGGCCATATACATCTGGGGGGCACCAGGTTGGGGAAAGCTGCTGCAGAACAAACCAGGGTCTGTGGTTTGCCAGAAGCAGGTATCAGAAAATCAGGCCTGTTCCTGATAAATAAGGACACCAGAAGGTTATGTAAGACGAGGTATGATCTTATCAATGCAACATGAAAGGGGGGGGGTACTGGAGGGCAGGCATTTGAGCCATGCAAGCTACATTACACGAGAGAATGTATTATTTCCCTCACCTATGAAAAGCTTTACATCTTTGATTCACATTTTAATAATGTTTTCCTCTCTCCTTTTTGATGCATAGAATGTATTAGATGACATCCATGAGTTCCATACTGTAGAGGCCCTTTTTTTTTTCAATTATACCCATCCTTTCTAGTCATTTGGAGCTGTATTACAACTACCTAATTCCCTTTGAGCAATTGTACAGGCTAGCAAAATGCCTCTAATTGGGATGGGTGGGGTTTACAGAGAGGGAGGACCCGTGTACTGCAAAGACCCCTGGCAGTGTAAACACACTTTGCCCCACCTGCAGGGTCCCTGCTGGCAGTGGGAGTCTGGGCAGGTATTTTCAACACAACAGTATTTCCAAGTAAGTAATTATTTCAAGCGTTTCTACTCCACCAGTCTATACCCCTTCCCAAGGTGGCTCAGTAAAAACAAAAGAAAACAATGCGAAGGCAATCAAACGCATTCAAAATTTCAAAATCACGACGGAGGAGTCAATAAATAGAAGGGAATGGATGCCCCATTACTATGGCGGAAAGCCATGCAACGTGCTCAGGAACACCACAGGATGAGGGGGCCAGCTTGCTCCCTGCATCACGTCGCCCAGCCAAGGAGACTCAAGTCTGCTTCTATCTGAATAGCCGTGCCTCCTCATCTTCATTAGCCCCTTCCTGCTTCCGTCTGTTGGTCATACTAGAGCAGGAGTGGGCAGCGTGAGGCCTGTGTACTGCATGTGCCCCCCCCAGCTGTTTATGCACCCCCCCCACTGCCCCACCGCTGCTGAAATTTGGTGGTGCAGTGGTGGCCCCCCCAAAAAAGCATTGGTTTGCCACTGAAATTTGGTGGCACAGCAGCGAAAAGGGGGCTAAAGGGGAGCTAAAAGAGAGCTGGAGGGGGCTAAAAGGTGGCTAAAGGGGGCCAAGGGGGGCTGAAGGGGGAGTGCATGCCTTGTTTGAAAGGGAAATTGCTGTTTTTTGCTGCTACACCACCAAATTGCAGTGGTAAAATCAGTGGTGCGCCAGTGGCAATTTTGGTGATAGTGGGGAGTGGTGCAGCACCCAAGGGCGGGGGGATTGGCCCTGGGCCCACTGAGGTTGCTAATCTCTGCTCTAGAATGTGATGGAATGATCACACGGAACTGCCTTTTATAGGGTGGTAGAAGAAAGCCAAATTCCTGTACTCTGGCATGATGACGGTGTAATGTGACCAAGAAAATGGAGTCCAGAGGAAAGCTATGCTGATGACAGGACAGGTCCATGCAGATAGAGGAGTTGCCTGAATCTATGCTCCCACTATGGGACAAAATAGATGCTTCCATGGGGCAAGGAAAAAATGAGCAAGCTGGTCAGGAAAGAGGCAAATGTTGTGGAGGGGTGAGGTTTAGACCCCATTCCAGCAGTGTCCCACTGTACACACATTTATTCTAATTCATGTGGGTGAATGGCTGCCATTCACTCCCACAAGAAAAGGCTAAATGGGCCACTGTTGCAATGTGAGCCAACCCTACGCCCTGCCCTGACCTTGGGAGCAGCGGAGGCTGCTGGCTCAGATTTTGGTGGGGCTGTGAGTCCATTCTGGGTTTCAGCCAGAACCAGCCAGAGCAATAAAGGAGCTATCCAAGGTGCTGGAGCTATTTTGGGGGTGTGTTTCAACACCTTGGATAGCTCCTTTAGAGCTCTGGCTGGTTCTGGTTGAAACCCAGACTGGATTCTCAGCCCCATCAAAATCTGAGCCACCGGCCTCCACTGCTTGGGAGGCATAGTGATAGCTGAGTTTCCCCTCCCTCCCTTTCAAATTCCATGTGTGTGTGTGTGTGTGCGCGCGCGTGTGCGTGCGTGCGTGCGTTGGGCAAGCAGCTTCAGGTAATTTGGAGAAAAGCTGTGAATGGGAAAAGGTTTAGCCACCCCTTCCCCCTGCTCCTTCACTTCAAATCCCCTCCCCTCCCCAAATGTTTTTTCTTTAAAACAAGACAAGCACTTCAGGGCATAATGTGTAGTGAGTCCCTTGAGTCAGTCCCTCAGGTAAGAAGAGGCTAACAAGCTATGGGGGCCTCTGAAATTCAATTCAACATCTTGAGCTGCATCCAGATGCAAATGAAAGCCAATGAGGAGCGCCTGAGAACTCTCCAATGAGTTGCAATTGGCCACATGGAGCGGAGCAAGGCAGCCAATCACGACTGTGAATGCCTTTTTACAAATGACTGCTGCACGGTGCCAGCCGCTCGTGCTCGCCAAATGCGGCAAAAGAACTGTACAAACAATTCTGCCTTCCACCCTCCAGTTCCGATGGCTCAAAGCCCAGACAAAGGAAACTGGGGACCGCTGGGACTGCCAAGGGCAAGGGACACTGGCCTCTGAAGTCCACTAATGAGCTGCATTGTACTCCACTCACTGTACTTGGAGTCGTTCTTTAGCATTGCCTCTCATTATTCTTTGTAACCTTGTCCCATCGATTCCTGTCAATCTGAACACATTAATGGTGCTTTAACATTAGCTGGCTGGTTCCCAGCTCCAGGTGACTTATTCAAGCTGGGTGACCCTGGAAGCTGTCAGAGGCATCAGGAGAAAGCAGAAAAGGGCACAAGAAGAGGCATTACACTGCTTTCAGTCTGGTCTCATGAACATAACCCCCGCCGTCTCTGTAAGTAGCCACTGGGATGAAGTACACAGAAGGCAACCTTTCCACTGCACAGTGCTAAATTTTAGAGGCCTCATTCAAGTCTTGAAGCTACAAGGTAAAAGGAGCCTGTCCCATTTTTTTTCTAAATGATGTCCTGCTACCTGAAGGTATTGTCATGACCCAGCAGGACCAGAAGCCTTTGGAGACTGAAACTTCTAGAGACAGTGTCTCCAAGGAGGCACCAGAACAAGTGCCTGGTCCTTCTGAAGTGAGGCCCACTGTCTCGGATCTCATATCCTATCCACATGACCCCCAGGAGGTGCCACTGCCCTCTGAGGAGTGGACCTCATGCTCCTCTGGTAAACAGGAAGACTCTGAGGAGCAGTCCCCAAGTGGCTCCTCATCCTGCCTAACTTCGCACCCCTGGAGAAGGCAATGCCTACAGGAAAAGGCTGCTGGCCCTTTAACAGCCAGCCACCTGAGGGGATGAAGCTTCCAGAACGATAAATCCTGTAAGTCAGTGGTGGGGTAACTTGTCAGTAGCCTAGTTCCAGGCTAAAAAAGAAACAAAAAGGTTGAAATTAGTACTACACGTTACACACTGCGCATTGGATCACTTATCCTTTGCCTTGCCGCCATCATGTTATGCATTCCCTGCCCTCTGCTGTGCATCACTGGCTGTCACAGGTGGTGGCAGGGGAAGGCACAATGTGATGAAATCAGGGCATAGGGTGGGGGATCCTGCACATTTTCAGGAGAGCATGATGCAGGAGCACCATTTTCAATGGAAGCTCCATGGCAAGTATAAAGTATTTTATTCATTCATTAATTCATTCATTCATAGAATCATAGAATAGTTGGGTTGGAAGGGGCCTACAAGGCCATCGAGTCCAACCGCCTGCTCAATGCAGGAATCCAAGTCAGAGCATCCCTGACAGATGGCTGTCCAGCCTCGTCTTGAACGCCTCCAGTGTGGGAGAGCCCACCACCTCCCTAGGGAATTGGTTCCATTTATTCATTTCATTTCATTTCATTTCTATAATGCCCAATAGCTGAAGCTCTCATTTATGAACTATACATTCAGACTATACATAAAAGTAATAACCAAATGCTCCTACACTGATGCAGAGCATTTCTGTTGAAGTAATGCAAAATCCACTTGTGAATCAAAAGTGCTCTTTCATGCTGTTTTCCTCCAGTTTATATGCTATTTCTCCCCACACCACCACCATCACCAATGATATCTAATGTGTTAGATCATGTTAGTTGTGTCAGGCTTTTGAATTCTTGACCTCAGGTGGTCTTCTTGCTTTGTACATCCTCCCAGACCTGCTTTCCCCAACCTGCTACCCTCCAGGTAGTGGGAATGCAACTCCCATAATCTCCATCACTGGCCTAATGGGAGTTGTAGCCCAACACCTATGGTGAGCGCTGCGTTGGGGAAGGCAGCTTTAGATATCTAAAGTTTTGATATCTCTTGTAGACCACTTGGTACATTTTCTGCATGATTTAAATAACAGGCAATCAAATTCTAAGATGGAGCTGAATTTTTGTGCATATTCTCCAAAAGCGTGGGCTGTTACATTGGCACTCTGGCTCTGGGGAACTCTTACACATAGTTGTATGTAACAAGGGTCACAGGGGGAGGGGGGAAGGTATGTACTGTCTCAGACCTGATCAGACCCCACAGCAATTGAACAACCGTTGGCTTTTCATCAATAGGTCCCTTTTTTTTTTAATTTGTTGTTGTTGTTGTTTGTATCCTACTTTTTTTGTCTGAATCAAGGCACTTTACAAGATAAATGGAAACATAAAATACAAGGTCCCAAAATATGAAACCTACCATTAAAAATTATAGTAAAATCAAACGGAAGAATATACGAGTCAAAGAATTCATAGCCAGCAATACAGTAAACAGTAAACAATATATTAATAAAATGAATGTGAGTTCATCAAGCTAATGAAACACTTTCAGAAACAAGTGCTAAAAGCCAATAAATAAATGGGCAAGCAAGCTTCCCTTGGGAGGGAATTTCAGAGAATGGGTGCCACTGTGGACAAGGCCCTATTTCTTGTGGTCATGAGTTTACATTCTGATGCTCATGGTACCCAGGGCAAGGTCTCTTAAGAAGCAGTGGAGGCTGCTGGTTCCAATGCTGGATGGCTCCTTTAGAGTTCTGACTGGTTCTGACTGAAATCTGGAGTGGATTCACCACCCCACTGACATCGGAGCCACCAACCTCCACTGATAAGATCTAAAAACACACTGCCTCAGACTGCCTGACCAGACCCTGCAGTATGTGCAAGATGCCAGCAAGATGGACTGAATGAGAGAAGGCATACCTTGATACCATGGTTCCAGGCTATTTAGAATGTAAATGTAAAATTCACCTTGTTGAATTGTGCCTGGAAGCCAACTGGCAAACATTAGGGGTGATTAGAGGTGAGCCAAAATAACATCCCTCATTCACCATTGCATTTGTAGGTAGAGAATGGTGTGTGTGTCACTTTGTAGGGTGTGTTTTTGGAGATGGGAGAGAAAATGTGAAAATCATTTTGGCAGGTGAGGGAGTGCTTACCATGGTTGCAGGTAGATGGTTTCCTTTTCCTTCCACTCTTTTTAAAAAAGGTCACCTGTCGTACCAGTAGAGGCAGCTTTTATTTTTACACTTCAAGTGTAGAAAACCCTGTGGCATGTACCTACCAGTGGAGGTGTGGCCAGAGCTCTGGCCATCATGCTGCCTCCCATGCTCCTGGAATAACACTAGTGACATGATGGTAGCATCAATTCAGGGGTACTTTGGGAGGGGGAACCATGGTAACCAAAGCTCTGGCCATCACTTCCACTGGCAAATGCAGCACAGATATTTTTTATACTTCAAAGCTTTGGGGGTTTTTAAAAGATGCCTCTTCTTCCATTACAGGTGCCATTTTAAAAACTGTTTTTAAAGGGGATGGGAGCACAGGGAAAGAAATCTGCCTACCAGCTGCCACAGTAAACACTCCCTACCCCACCAAAATGATTCCCCATGTTTTCAGTCACAATCCCCAAGTTTTCCCTCCTCGTTTGTGGGGAGGGAGCTGTCATGAATGCCCCCAAGTTGAAAGATTCCTGAAACTGGCCAAATCCAAACCAGCCCTGTGATAATTCTGGTCAACAGCCCAGTTGCTATATTTTGAACCAGCTATAGCTTCCAAACAGGCTTCAAGGGCAGCCCCAAATAGAACACATTGCAGTAGTTCAAACGTGATGTTATTAGTGCACGTATGACAGTATGTATGTATGTATTTATTTATTAAAACATTTCTTGGCTGCCTTTCAGGGCAGAAGCCCTCCCGGCAGCTTGCATCAATAAAATACATAACAGTTAACAGTTATAACAGTTAAAATATCAAAAGTGATAAAAGTGATAAAAACAATAAAAGCCAACAATAAAACCAGCAACAATGTGAACAGCAGTAACAACGACAATAGCAGTCATATCAAGAGAAGGATGCAGTAAAGTAATATGTTTTCAAGGCCTCCTTAAAAGTCTGCAATGAGGGAGCATGGTGGACCTCTGATGGCAGCTTGTTCCAAAGGTGTGGGGCCACTGCAGAGAAGGCCCTCTGAGTGTTCCAATAAACTTTCTGAAGGCAAATTAGCTGGCAAATTAGCCAAAGCTGGTAAAAGGCAGTTCTGACCATAGCTTCTACCATGGCATCCAGATGAAAAACTGGTTCCAAGAGGATCCCCAGCAAAGCTTCATATGTCCACTTATGTCTGTTTCCAGCCATGCTGGACACCTTTTAAAATCAAGAGTGAGGAAGCTGTAGCCCTCCATATGTTGTTGAACTCTAGCGCCCATCAATCCCAGCTAACATGGCCAATGGTCAGGGACAATGGGGGCTGTAGTCAAACAGTATCTGGAAGACCACAGGCGCCCCAGCCTGATTTTAGATGAATGACATGATCACTGCTTCCATCGTCTCTGCATTCACGATGAAACGGATAAAAGAGGTAAGCGAGAACACTGAATAAAGAAGTATGCTTCAGGGAAGGAGGGAGAAAATGGGAAGATCTTTGGCATTCCTGGAATGACTGTGATAACCACTAAAATAATTCAGAACTAATTATATTTGTTATCAGTCAACATAATTTCCTGCCATTCTACGCCCAACATCATTTCCCTCTTTTTGCAGGCAGTCTGAACAAACGTTTTCTCCTTGTCATTATTTTACCAAGAAGCAAAGTAATGTTGATTGAACTAATCGTGTAAACAGAAGGATATCACTTAAAATGCTCAAAGATGTGGTGCTATTTTTCATTCTACTATAATGCTGACATATTTGCTGACAATGAACATTTCCCTCTAGTATTTTGTCCACATAGTTGGGCTTCAGGAGTGTAATTCAAATTCTGCTGGTTGTAGATATGACTGAGGCCTCATTCTCACTGAGGTGGAAACCCAGTGTCTGGGGTCAGACTGTACCACTTCAGATTACCTGGAAAGGGGGGCAGGTGTTCATATGATTGAATGTTCTTCCACATTGAAACAATCACTCCACAAAGAAAACTAGAAGTTAGGGAGAAGAAGGAACCTTCAGCGAGAAGTAATTTTGAGAAAAAAATATTTTCTACAAACAAAAGAATAGAGGCTTGCAGACTAAAAATAGGCTGCTTATTTTTCAGTTATATTTTATTGTATTTTTCCCCAAAGAGGTAGTATAGATAAACCAAACAAAGTGAAAACATAAATCCAAAAAAGACCCCAGAAAAACAATACATATATAACCAAACGTTGTCTGTAATTAAGATAGATCTTCATAATGAACAATCACATAAAATACATGCAATAAACATGTCCTTCCTAAAAGATCTGTGTTCCTTTTGGGTTCCCTGTATTCCCTATGTTTCCATTCTCTCTTTTATTTCTCATTTTCTTCCCAGACTCCTCCTCTGGCCCTTCTCTTTGAATTGTTCCTTTGGACTACTCACTCATTCTTTCTTGGGGTGCAACTTCCCTTTCCCCAAACTGTACGTACATGGCATACTCTTTTGGGGGCCAGGCTCTTCACTGTTTTTCCCTGCAGCAGAAAATTTATCCTTCTATCTATCCTAAAATGTATGAGCTGCTTTTCCGCCCAAAAGGGACCTTACGTTTGGAAGTTATAGGAAATAATAAAAAGTGTTTCTCAGGTAAAGAAGGGCTTTGAAAACCGGCTAATGGGAAAGGTTTTTTTTTCTTTTTCTTAACCAGCTATTTCTCTCCTCACAAGGATATGGCTGCCCTGCTAAGGTGACCACTTACACATTGCCAAAACAGAGGGCATAGATTTGCATAACTTTTGCATATGCTAATTTATATGTAAATAAGTTCACTTAGAAATAGATACTGTAATTTAAATAGAAATATTTAACTTCAAGGCTCCTATTCCACTCTCCCTTCGTACCGTTCTTTGACTTTAAACAGGAGTTGAACCAGAGAGCACTTCCAACAGAAGATGCCTTCAACTAGAGGCCTGCCCTCCATAAAGCAGGACACATGGCCAGCCCATGTCCTGCTGGAAGTTGATGCTGCTGCTTGAGTGGCAGTGACACTCTGGCGGGGCTTTGATCTACAGCTGATAACAGGCTAACCAGATCGCAAATTATATCCTATTCCATTTGTTCCATTCCCTTTCATTTGCTTTAGCCGTAGGCCATAACAAAATACAAAAGACAACGGTCATTCTAAACATAGGGCAACAGTCAGAATATAAACAAGAAGGGTTTAAAAAGAATGAGGAGGAGAAGACAGGAAACATCATAAAACTACAATAATAAAACATCAATAATCCAGTTTGCTGCCTACAACGTAAGCATCCAAATAACTTTGGTGATGTGTTGCTGCCGCCAAGGCACAATTGGCTACATTCTGTAATATCTCCTTATTTTCTGTTCCAGCATTATTTTGTTTAGCCACTGAGTGCAACGACAATTAATAACAAAAGTAAATACCATCAACAGTAAAATGCACGAGTTTATAACTCCATTATCATACGATTGGTTTTCAGCTTACTTCAGACATGGATTTGTTTATCAAGATAGCATAAGTACATTGAGCAGATCACATGCAAATTCATTGACCAAGAGGACAATTTGTATCAAAATATGTTAGATTCTACTTTGGAGCTGCCAAAGCACATGTTGCCGCTCCGCTTTGTTATCATTAGGAAATTGTTGTTGTTTATTCGCTCAGTCGCTTCTGACTCTTCGTGACTTCATGGACCAGCCCACGCCAGAGCTTCCTGTCGGCCGTCGCCACCCCCAGCTCCCCCAAGGTCGAGTCCGTCACCTCCAGAATATCATCCATCCACCTTGCCCTTGGTCGGCCCCTCTTCCTTTTGCCTTCCACTTTCCCTAGCATCAGCATCTTCTCCAGGGTATCCTGTCTTCTCATTGTGTGGCCAAAGTACTTAAGTTTTGCCTTTAATATCATTCCAAGTGAGCAGTCTGGCTTTCTTTCCTGGGATGCATTAAAAAAAAACCCTCTCTCTCTTTTTTTTGCATATTAGACCAACAGTCATGTCCTTTAAG
Organism: Heloderma suspectum; assembly: GCF_057233095.1. Taxonomy (NCBI): domain Eukaryota; kingdom Metazoa; phylum Chordata; class Lepidosauria; order Squamata; family Helodermatidae; genus Heloderma; species Heloderma suspectum. Next base: position 113,150,825 of record NC_139462.1, read on the forward strand.
GAGGTGAAGGGTGACTCTTTCACATATGCTGTCAGTCAAATCAACAGTGGGATATCTCTGGAGATGGAGACTCCATCTCCAGAAGTGCAGCTGTGTGCATTGTGTGGAGTTTGTATTTGCTGCAGTACAGGCGAAGCGCGTGCTCTCTCTTCTCAAGAGAAATGTACCTAAATCATCCAAATATTTTGAAGGCCATGTTGGTAGCAACGTTTGTGCTTGAAACAGGGAACACATTTCGTGGAATGACAGTGACTCTTAGGCCTGCAGTGGCCATGTGTCCTCCTTTAGAGGGGAGAGTCCTCTCTTTGAAGACAATTCTGTGCTTGAAGGCATCCTCTATCCGAAGGGCTGCCCTGTCCAAGTCCACTTTCAAGATGAAGAGCCACAAGAACTGAGGGACGGAGGGAGGCGCCATAGCTCAGTGTGACAGAGCACATGCTTTGCATGCAGAAGGTCCGTGGTTCGATCCCCAGGTTCTCCAGGTAGGGCAAGGAAAGAATCCTGCCTGAAACCCTGGAGAGCTGCTGCTGCCAGTCAGTGTCAACAGTACTGGGCTAGATGGACCCAGGGTCTGACTCAGTATAAGGCAGCTTCCTATGTTCCCATGTGAGGGTCAGCAGGGGCCTTGAAGCTGCCCATCAACACTTAGCAACTGGGCAGCCGAGGAAGCAAGGCACACAAGTCACCCAGTCTTTCCCCATCATAGAGAGATGTATTGTATTTCTGTTTTAAGGATAGTAATTATTTCTAATTTGCACGTGTATGTATAAATTGGCACATGAATGTTATGCAAATCTGTGCCCTTTTTCCTTGTCTTTCTTGCAATGTGAAAGTGGCTGCGAGACATAGGGCGCGCAATCCTATGGGACTGCTGTCTGAACAACAGAAGCCTCTGGTTTCAGAGGCTTCCGAGAATACAACACCCTGCTAGGCTTTTGCAGGCAGGGCGAGTGGGGTGGCAGACACTACAGAAACTTTTTTAGCCCCTCCACCCTCCTTTAGTGTGTTTTTCCCCCACTAGACAAGCCTTTGAGCTCTTCTAGTTGAATTGTGCACCTGGGGCAGGGACTGGGGCCAAGAGGCTTTTGGATCTGCTGCATCCATAGTCTTTGCTCTCCCCATGCCCGCTCTACCCACTGGCATGCCCCCCCTCCCTGTCCTCATCCCATGGTCAGAACTCAGACCTTAGGAGAGGAGATGCCACGGGGCTTTCTGTGGTGGGGTGGTGGTGGTGGTGGAATCTGAGTGGGGATTTCCACTTCCAAGGTCATAGGCCTGTCTACGGGCTCAGAGGGGGAAATCCCCAGTATCATATGGACCCTCAGACACTGTCTAGGAGCGACAGAATTGCTCTCTTTGGCCTAGTTCTTATTAAGAAGGTACACCCATGAGTGGGCTGTACCATTTCAGGTTGTACATGGATTGTCTCATGATCGAATGCTCCTCCATGCAAGACATTTCCCTACACACAGAAAACTAACAGGTCATGGTGAAAGCTGGACCAGAACTCCTAGGCTCTTGATTTCTGAACGAAGCGTTGACTGTCAGGAAGATTTATTTTGCACCAGATATTACATAAAATGAATTCTTGTTTTGATTTTCAAGGTTTGTATTTCTACTTTCAAAGATACTTTTGGGGTCCCCTTTGGCTTGTATGAGCATTATTTCATTACTGTTGTTTTGAAAGGATACGAACAATGTTAATTTCTGGTGTCCTATGTTTCTACCCCCATACAACATGTATGGATATAATTTGGATTCTAGTATATTCAGAACTGGATGTATTTGCTTACCCCCCTTAAGTTTTCCAAATCTCCAAGACTACCAAAGCAGACTGCTTCACTTCAAGCTTCCCTGGTCTCTCCAACTGCGAGTGCAAGAGAATAGAATACTCCAGTAGTAGGAGGGGGTCAAAATCCTGCTCCTTAATTTTCACCGAGTTTTCTACTTTTCTGCTCCATGATGACACAAGAACATAAGAAGAGCCATGCTAGATCAGACCAAGGGTCCATCTAGCCCAGCATTCTGTTCACACAGTGGCCAACCAGCTGCCCACAGGAAACCCACAAGCACCGTCCTGCTCATGTTCCTCAGCAATTGGGTACATAGGCATACTGCCTCTGATACTGGAGATATCCCAAACTGGGACAGCTATCCCAAACTCCATGGAGTGTCTCAGGTCTCCCTGCCCTCAGGAACTGTGAGTTCTGAACCCTATTAAAACTAAGCAGCTCTGGATCTGGTCAGTGCCCAGAAGGGAGACCGCTTGGGAAACCCATGTACATCACCTTGCATTCCACCATGGAGGAGAAGCAGAATATAAACATAATAAATAAAATATATAGATATAAGCAATGTTGAAAACATAAAAGTAATAGTAGTACTACTCTCAAATAGTATGAAGCTCTGCAGGGATCTCTGGTCCCTCCCTTCTTACTGGCTGGGTTCACATGACACACTAAGCCATGGTGGGTGAATTCTGGGAGCGATCCATGTGGGGTTAATGTATCATGTGTGTGTGTGTGTGGGGGGGTTCTTGCCACCCACAAGGGGTTAATTACCCACCTTTGTAATCCACGCTCTACAGCAGGGGTAAAGGGTCCCGAGAGGTCATGTGGGGAGTACACGAGGGTAACAGGGACCTACCATAGAGACGGCTACCTAGAGCAACTGAAAATGCTGCTGCCACTCTGCTCTGCTCAGCAGATCTCTGTGGCTGAGATCTGCCTGGCAACAGATGGTGCTGCCGCTGGGATCCCTTTTCTGCCGCGGTGGCCACTGGGAGGCATGGCCGCTGGGCCGAGAGGACTCCAGAGGGGGCGTAGGGGAGGGGAGGTAAACCACACTACGCAGCATTGTTGCACGGTCATGTGGGGGGAAGGCCCGTTGTTTTGGTAACCCTCTCCTCAGAATGGGTACTGAACCACTATTGGCTCCCATGTAATCTGAACATACCCACTGAGAACTGTGGATGAGGCACAGAAATCCGGTTCTCCTCCAAGTTACTACGTACGGTACAAGGCCACTACTTCTTCACTCAACTGCCTGGGATCAGGATACTTTAAGGACCATCTCCTCCCATACCTAACTCCCAGTACACTCAGATCAGCATCAGATGCTCTCCTCAGTGTCCCCAGAAGTAAACCTCACGGTTTACTTTCCGCCATTTCTGTGGTGTCGTTCTAATGAACATCAGACCAGGACTGGCAAGACATAGGCTCAAATCCCCACTGGGCCAGGAAGCTCAGCAGGTGACCTTGGGCCAGTCACTCTCTCTCAGCCTAACCAACCTCACAGGGTTGTTGTGAGGAAAAATGAGGGAGAGGATAGGGAAGAAGCGGGATGCTGCCCTAAGCTCGTGGAAGGAAAGGTAGGATAAAAATGTAAGAAATGAACAAGATTCAAGCCACCTTGAATCTCCTCTGTGAACCCAAGGTGGCATATTAATACAATAAATGGAGATGGAGGTGGAGGTGGTGGTGGTGCAGTTCGAGGGGGAGGAGGAAGGGGAGGAAGAGCAAGAATGAGCAAATGCTATCTATTGCTTCCAGTGAGATGCACACTCTGCTGTTAAAGGCCCAGCTGGCTTGCACAAGAGGTTTTGCATCCAGTTGCTGACATTCCTCACCCCCCTCCGACAGAAAGGAAATCATCCATAAAGTGGGTTCAGGATTATTGACCACAGTAGGGGAACTCCAATACCTGCATGAGAATGGAACCTTCTGGATTACCGCAACTCTCTACTAAAGAGCAATATTATCTGACTTGTTCAGCCCTTTGGGAGTTGAGACGCCACACCTGTTGCGATCATTTATTGCAAAAACAGCTACTTTGGTTTTCCCATAATTTATTTTTAGCAGTTCCCTCTTACAATAAGTGCCAAGAGCTACCGACTGTCTGTGGAGATCTATTTGCGTACGGAGACAAAAGCACCATGTTGTCTGCATACAGTAATATGCAGTTTTTTCTTGTTTCTTTTTTTTTCTCCATCTTTGGCAGGTGGGGAGGTAGGGAATGATCACTACTGAGGTCTGCTACTACATCATTTATAAAAAGATTTAACAGAAAAGAAGCCAAGAAGACACAGCCCTATTTCACTCCTGCTTTGGCTGGAATATAGAGATCTAGAGAAAGATGTTATTGTAACTCTAATTTGGTATCAAACTAGCACAAGCAAGTGATGTTCCACATTTTCATTTGCCTATTTATCCCATAACCTTTCTCTATCACTCATATCAATGGAAGCTTTTAAATCAACATCATCTGCATACCAATGAACTTCCTTTATCTTAACTTAACATAGTTATGGATCAAGAAGTGGAAGGACTAAGCGGTTATCTGTTGTAAAGTAACCAGGCCTAACGCCCAATTGTTCTCCACAGAAAATATAATCTGGCACTGCCTCATCCTCAGGTTTACTCAACAAATACATGGCATATAATTTGGCCAAGATGTCAATGAAAAATTATAAGCTATTATTGGAAAGTTTACTCCTGTCACTCTTCTGATGATATTTGTGTTCTGTCCAGGAGGAATGTAACTTGCCAAATTCATGGCTTCAGAAATCCTGACAATAAGAGGAGGTGCCCGCATCAGACTAGATCACATTAAAAAAATGTCACTTAAGCAGACAATCCTCAACCAGAGTCATATTTTCATGAGTCAGCTGCAAAATTAGATGCTCCACCTCCTGAATAGAATCATAGAATAGTAGGGCTGGAAGGGACCTATAAGACCATCGAGTCCAAGCCTCTGCTCAATGCAGAAATCCAAGTCAGAGCATCCCTGACAGATGGCTGTCGAGCTTCATCTTGAATGCCTCCAGTGTGGGAGAGCCCACCACCTCCCTAGGGAATGGGTTCCATCGTCGTTTGCTCTAACAGTCAGGAAGTTGTGATCCTTAGGAGCCAAACCTCCCTGCCCCAGGACTAGAAATCACCACACCAGTTGCCTGGGTTCCTGGGTAGCTTCCAGGGCCCCCCTTGTCACCCCCAGGCCCACAGAAGCAGAGGAGGTAACAGGCCAGGCAGAGCCTGAACGCCAGCAGTGAAATGCCTGGCTAGCTGCATGAGAGCTTACACAGAAGGAGGGGGACCATGTGTAAACAATTGCCTGGATCAGGGCCTGGCTGAGAGCCAGGAAGAGGTGGAGCCACCAGGTCCTAGATAATAAGCTCCTAGTCAAAGATGAAGTGCTGCTGGAGCAACAGTTCCCTTGGAGCAGGGATAGGGAATATGTGGCTCTCCAGAGGTTGTTGAACTGCTGAGGTTCCATCATCCCTCACTATTGGATATGCCAGGTAGGAGTGATGGGAGTTGCAGTCCAAGAACATCTGGAGGGACCCACCCCTGCATTAGAGCCTTCCTGAACCAGGGAAGTGGGCAGGGCCTGTTGCCAAACCTCCAGAGCCTACTAGCTGCTCCTCAAGGCTGCTGTCAATAGTCGGCGTGGTTGAACACATGCTGAGGGCCCGCACTCCAGCAGAGGGGCCACTGGCAAGAGTCCCTCCTCTTCACCACCACACCCTGCTTGTTCACTGGCCTCTTGCTCTGGCCTAGACAACAGTGGCAGTGAGAAGAAGGAACAATAGATACCACTGCCTACTAGTTCACTGCCTCTCTTCCTGAAAAGCAAGCAGGTGACAGCCATCTTGAAGAAAAGGAAGAGAAGGAACAGCAGCTAGTGGTGGTGGGAAAGTGAGTTCACTAAGGGAGGGGGTCCATGAAGGGCATCTTGACCAAGGCCCTCAAAAATCTGGAGCCATCAGTGTTCCTCCTTCTAGCTGCCACTTCCTGTTCACCTGCCCTCTCTGAGTGAGCAAACAGTGACAAGAGTGATACAGTGGAGCAGGCTCCTCATTCACCTTCCTCACTCCCACTGAGCAGGTAATGAAATTTGGGCCCAGTGGCAGAGAGCAAGCCAATGAGCGGTGGTGTCACTGGTGATGAGGAGATGTGGGCCCGACCAGAGACGGAGGCCCGCTGAGGACACCTTGCCCAAGGATCCCCACCCAACTGGAGCCAACACTGGACTGAGGGGTGCAGCCCATGCTCTGAGGTCGGTTCCTGGAGAACCGACTCCCACCTCTTCCTGCACCGCCTCGTGGACACCGCCTTGTAGCATTGGTCTCACATTCCGCGCCCATAAGAGCAGCACGGAGTGGCGAAAACGGGGCATTCCCAGGGGTGGGGTGGGGAGGTTGGAAATGCTGGTACGACACATCCTATGTGTTGTCTGGCCGCTGCTTCCCATGCTCTGAGGTCCCGCTGCTAGACCGCTGAAATCAGCTGTCTAGCTGTGAAAGCAGAGCGGGGGAGCAAGGAGGAGATCCACAACTCACCACTCCTCCTATCCTGCACCGGATAGTCAGTCATGCCCGGGGTTGGAGGCGACTGTTGATCCACATAGGACTTCTCCCTCTGAGACTTTCCCCCTCAGCCAGCAAGAAAGGCTAAAGCTAGCTCTGACCATGTCCCTAATGTTACCCTCCCCACATCCCCTGATGCCACCCCACAAGGAGGGAAAGATACATGAAGACACAGTTTAGTTCTCCCTACAGAGCCAGTGCGAGTGTCAGGGTGGACACTGAGCCCATAGAATCCCAGAGTAGTTCTGATTCTGAGGAAGAGCAGTCGCTCCTGGGAGAGGAGCGCGCTCCGCTTTCCCAGGGCCCACAGCTGACAGAGATTCCTCCCACCAGCGTTCCTAGATTAGAACGCAGTCCAGGGAGTGATTGAGCAGAGATAGCAGACTTGGTGGATGCGCGACGCAGACACAGAGAGCGGCGCCAGATGGAGGGCGCGGAAAGGAGGCAAAGTGCCAGGTTGGCGCGCAAACAACGGCTGCACCCAGAGGCTCCAAGGGAAAAGGGGAGGGACTCTCCCTAGTCCTTAAGTTCAGGGGTCTGCCAGTAATTCCCTTTCAAACGGGGACCAACTGTTTCAACTTAGGGCATAGGTACTCTGCTGCTCAGATCTAGTTGCTACCTGTAGAGTTGTTACGTTGTAAAAGAAGAATAAAGCTTTGAAAGGAATCCCTTTGTCTGTGTCTGGACTTGGCTACTGGATTAGACTGAGAGAGGCCTCCAAGGAGCCCTTGACAGCTTGGTCCTCATTCCTCTTTTTTTTTTTCACTCCTCTCTCTCTCTCTTCTCCTATTGCCTTATGGAGGGTGCCGAGAACCCAGCGGTGCAAGCTCTGGCGCAAGAGAACCAGATGCTCCATGATCAGATGGCTCAACTAACGGCTGCCATGCAGAATCTACAGGCAGCGTTTCAAACCCCCCCACCTCCGATTCCCCCATGCCGCAAGTGCCTGGTGGCGTTGCCAGAGAAGTTTTCTGGTGAGAAAGGACTTTTTCAGATTTTCAGGGCCCAATCACAGCTGTACATGCGTCTTAGACCTGAGGATTTCCAAATGGAACAGGTTCGTGTGGGTTTCATCATTAACCTACTGTCAGGCATGGCAGCTAAATGGGCTTCGGGACTCCTGCTCGCTAATGACCCCCTGCTCAGGGACTATCAAGGTTTCATGACAGCCATGGCACATTTTTTCGGTGACCCCCTGCGCACGCAGACGGCTTCTCGGGAGATTCGCCGCCTCCGGCAGGGCAAGGACTCAGTTTCCAGCTACGCGACAACCTTTCGCTTGCTGATGCAGGATTTACAATGGAATGATGCCGCGCTACTGGCTCAGTTTTTGGATGGTTTGAACGGCGAGATCTTAGATGAGTTGGTGCGCACGCCCTGCCCGCCTACTTTGCAGGAGCTCATCCAGACCTGCCTTCAGATAGATAGTCGGCTGGAGGAGCGCCGGCAGACCCGGCGGGGCACCGGGGGCCGGGATTTCCCTCCTCCCATTCCCCCACGTTTCCTGCCTCCTCCCCCACCCCCCACTCCGGCGCTGGGGGTGGAGGACACCCCGATGCAGCTGGGGGCTACCCGAGCCTCACTGCCGCCAGAGGAACTTGAGCGCCGGCAAGCTGAGCGCCGATGTTTTCGATGTGGAAACCTGGGGCATTTCGCCAAGACCTGCCGAGTTAAATCCATGGCTCCGCTGCCTCCTCCTCCTCTCCTTCCCCCTCCTCCTCCTCCTCGTCCCCAGGCTTGACTAGACTGCCCCCCAAGCTTGTTGGGGGCCTCCAGTGTGGGGGTCAGCTCCCCACCGGGTGGGTGCCTTCCCCAACCCCCCCTCCCATCTGCTGTTGCATGTTCACCTCCGCTCCTCACAGCGGGGTGGCGTGGAGGCCCTAGCTTTAGTGGACCCGGGGGCTACGACTCGTTTCATGGATGAGACCTTCGCCCTCTTCCACAGGATTCCTACCCTGCCCCTTCCTGCCCCCTTCGCAGTCAGACCATTGATGGGCGTCCTCTCTCTTCAGGCGAGGTGACCCGTATTACAGTTCCGCTCACTCTGCGCACCCAGTCCCACGTTGAGCAGATTCAATTTCACTTAGCTAAGGTTCCCTTATACCCAATCGTGCTGGGTTTTTCCTGGCTCTCTAAGCACAACCCTCAGATTTTTGGGGGGCTTTGGCAAGTGGAGTTTGCATCTCCCTACTGCCGGGAGCATTGCCTCATGGAGGAGGTGCCAGTCCCGACCCAGGCATTAACCCTTCCCCCCCCTCCTTCTCTGCTTCTGGCAGTCCCTCAGCTACCATCATCCCCCCAGAGAAGTATGCAGCTTTTCAGGATGTGTTTGACAAGAAGGAAGCTGACCGGCGTCCCCCCCAAGACCTGGCGGCAGCTGCGGTGCCTCATTCTTGGGAGAAGCTCCTTCTCTCTGCACAGGCTCAGGATGCTTTTGTTCGCACAAAGGTGGAGGAATTGGGGCTAGCCTCTGCCCCCCCCCACTCTACCCCCTTCTCTTTGCGAGGTGGCCTGCTTTACCATTCTGGCCGGGTCTATGTGCCTTCTAGACCCCTCCGCGAGAGGGTCCTCCATCAGTGCCACGACCCCCACACAGCTGGGCATTTTGGCATCGCCAAGACCCTGCATGGAGTGACGAGGGATTTTTGTGGCCTCGTGTGTGTCAGGACGTCACGTCCTATGTCGCCTCCTGCCCAACCTGCCAGCAGGCGAAGGCCCCCTCAGGCAAGCCCACAGGCTTGCTTCACCCCCTGCCTACCCCCTCAGGACCTTGGAAACTGCTCTCCCTTGACTTCATCACTGACTTGCCTCCCTCACACGGTAAGACCACTATTCTGGTGGTGGTGGATTTGTTTTCTAAGATGGCCCATTTCATCCCCTGTTCTGGGTTGCCCACAGCCAGGGAGATGGCAGAGCTGTTCGTGGCGCACGTTTTCCGCCTCCATGGATGGCCCGAGGGTCTCATTTCTGATAGGCGTGGCCCAATTCACTGGCCATTTCTGGAGGGAGCTACTGGCGTTGCTCCATGTGACGCTCCGTCTTTCCTCCGCCCACCATCTACAGACGGACGGTCAGACCGAGCGCACCAATGCAACTCTGGAGCAATATCTGCGCTGTTATGTCAATTACCAGCAAGATGACTGGTTTTCCTTGCTGCCTCTTGCAGAATTTGCTTATAACAATGCCTGCCATGCTTCCACCCGTCAAAATCCATTTTTTGCCAATTTTGGTTACCACCCCAAGGCCTTCCCGTCCACCCTAGCTCCCTCTTCAGTGCCAGCGGCCCATGACTTTTTAGAGGAGTTGCGAGCGGTACACCACCTCTTACGGGACTCCCTCGAGCAAGCCAAGACAGCCTACAAGGCCTCTGCAGACTGGCGGCGCCAGCCGGGTCCGTCTCTGCAACCGGGGGACTGGGTTTGGTTGTCTACCCAATACCTCCCCTCTCACTCACCCGCAAGGAAGCTCGCACCTCGCCACACAGGGCCTTTCCAGGTTACGGCCCAGATTAACCCTGTTGCTTTTCGCCTGGCTCTCCCCCCCTCCATGAAGATCCATCCTGTTTTTCATTGGTCCTTGCTGTCCCCCCTGGTTTCTGGCGACCCTCATCACTCAGTCGGCTCCCCCCCCACCAGTGCTGGTGGAGGGGGAGGAGGAGTTTGAGATCGCGGAGATTCTGGACTCCCGCCTTTCTCGTGGCCGCTTGCAATATCTGGTGGACTGGAAGGGGTATGGGCCTGATGAGCGATCCTGGGAACCCGCAGAAAATGTGCATGCTCCGTTGCTGCTGAGGCACTTCCAACAGCTGTACCCCCACAAGCCCGGGGCCCCATGGGATCGGGGATGATGTCAGGGTGGACACTGAGCCCATAGAATCCCAGAATAGTTCTGATTCTGAGGAAGAGCAGTCGCTCCTGGGAGAGGAGCGCGCTCCTCTTTCCCAGGGCCCACAGCTGACGGAGATTCCTCCCACCAGCATTCCTAGATTAGAAAGCAGTCCAGGGAGTGACCGAGCACAGATAGCAGACTTGGTGGATGCGCGACGCAGATGCAGAGAGCGGCGCCAGATGGAGGGCGCGGAAAGGAGGCGAAGTGCCAAGTTGGCGCGCAAACAACGGCTGCGCCCAGAGGCTCCAAGGGAAAAGGGGAGGGACTCTCCCTAGTCCTTAAGTTCAGGGGTCTGCCAGTAATTCCCTTTCAAACGGGGACCAACTGTTTCAACTTAGGGCATAGGTACTCTGCTGCTCAGATCTAGTTGCTACCTGTAGAGTTGTTACGTTGTAAAAGAAGAATAAAGCTTTGAAAGGAATCCCTTTGTCTGTGTCTGGACTTGGCTACTGGATTAGACTGAGAGAGGCCTCCAAGGAGCCCTTGACAGCGAGGGACAATTATCTCCTTTAAGGGCACAATCCTGTGCACGTTCAGACAGAGAAAAAGCCTACAACTCCCAGCATGCCCCAGCCATAGTGCATGGTTCCTTACTTACACACAACTGCAGCTTCCCAATGCAGCACAAAAGTCAACTTTCCGTCCAACAAATGCTAATGAATTAAAAGGGGAGGGTGGAATGATGACCAGTTACCATTATTCCAATAGTTCATCATTAGTACTTGGACTTTCTGAGTCCCCACTTCTTTCTTTGTGATTTTCCCAAGCACATTTGTCATCACAGGATTTCTAGGACCAACATTCCAAAATGCAAATAGTGTAATACCTTTATTAGGTGAACAGTCCCTTTGGAGATAAATGTGTTCTTCTTCTCTTTGTGCAACATTTAATACAGAGCTCAATGAATACTATTTAAGCATGAAGCATGGGAACTCTTCCTTGTGAGAAAGCAACATTCTTTCAGAATGAGCTGCTTGCATTTCTTTGATAATTGTCTCTTTGCCCTGATTTCAGTCTCTCTGCTGGAACTAGGGATGTACAGATCTTTTAAAATGTGTTCCGTTTGAGTTTTGCAGTTGTCAGGTCCCTTTCATTCCATCGTCCGCTCAGTTTCCTGATTTTGCACAAATTTGCACTTGCACAAAAAGGCAACCCTCCCCCCAATGTGCAAATCTTCCCCCAAATGCACATTTTTATGCATTTAGCCTATGAGTGAAATGCACATTTTCGGTCAGGGTTTTTTATTTTACATATTTTTTCTAAATTTGTGAAAAATTCTAAAAGGTAAAAAAAACAAAAAATGGTGTCCATGCAACTAAGGAAAAGTTGGTCTGCTGTGGAATCTGTGGGTCGGATTCATAGAAATCTGAATTCATTTGATTCTGTTGTGCATTTCTCCGACATCCCTAATTAAAGCAAGATCTTCTGGTGAAGATCAAGTTCAACAGAAATTATATAGCTCCCAAAGCAACAGAGCTCGATCCAGCAGGACCAATAGACCTACTGCAACTTATGAACACCATTTGTTGTTTCAGCACCAAACTCTTTGGAAGGATGAGACATAGGACACCTGTAGTTCACCGTACAGATGATGGAAAACATAGAAGTTGCTATATAAAAAAGTTAAAAGGTGACAGTGACAAGGAAGCACAGTGATGACTAAGCCACTGGAACAGTGTTTCCCACTGGTAGCTGAGATGTACATTTTCTGAATTAAAATTAGAGGCATACTTCATAGAATCATAGAATCAGAATAGTAGGGTTGGAAGGGACCCTATAAGACCATCAAGTCCAACCCCCTGCTCAATGCAGGAATCCAAGTCAAAGCATCCCTGACAGATGGCTGTCCAGCCTTGTCTTGAATGTCTCCAGTGTGGGAGAGCCCACCACCTCCATAGGGCATTGGTTCCATTTCGTATTGCTCTTAACAGTCAGGACATTTTTCCTGATGTTCAGCCAGAATCTGACTTCCTGTAACTTGAGCCCACTATTCCGTTTCCTGCACTCTGGGATGATCGAGAAGAAGTCCTGGCCTTCTTCTCTGTGACAACCTTTCAGGTACTTGAAGAGTGCTATCCCATTTCCCCTCAGTCTTCTCTTCTCAAGGCTAAACATGCCCAGTTCTTTCAGTCTCTCTTCATAGGGCTTTGTTTCCAGCCCCCTGATCATCTTCATTGCCCTCCTCTGAACCCTCTCCAGTTTGTCTGCATCCTTCTTAAAGTGTGATGCGCAGAACTGGACACAGTACTCCAGATGAGGCCTAACCAGTGCTGAGTACAGGGGAACTAGTACTTCACGGGATTTGGAAGCTATACTTCTATTAATGCAGCCCAAAATAGTATTTGCCTTTTTTGCAGCCAAATCACATTGTTGGCTCATCTTCAGCTTGTGATCTTCAGCAATTCCAAGATCCTTGTCTCTTGCGGTATTGTTGAGCCAAGTATCGCTCATCTTGTAACTGTGCTTTTGGTTTCTTTTTCCTAGGTGCAGAACTTGGCATTTATCCCTATTAAATGTCATTCTGTTGTTTTCTGCCCAGCGCTCCAGCCTATCAAGATCACTTTGAATTTTGTTTCTGTCTTCCAAGGTATTAGCTGTCCCACTGAATTCTGTGTCATCTGCAGATTTGATCAGCATTCCCTGCACCTCCTCCTCCAAGTCATTAATAAAAATGTTGAAGAGCACTGGGCCCAGGACTGAGCCCTGCGGTACCCCGCTTGTTACCTCTCCCCAGTTGGAGAAGATCCCATTGATAAGCATCTTTGAGTCCGATTCTGTAGCCAACTGTGGATCCACCTGATAGTTGTTTCAACTAACCCGCTTTGAGCTAGTTTTTTGCTAATCAGGATATCATGGGGCACTTGAAAGTTGAAAGCTTTGCTGAAGCACTCTGCTGAAAGCTTTGCTGAAGTCAAGGTATATTATGTCCACAGCATTCCCACAGTCCACAAGGGAGGTGACCTGATCAAAAAATGAGATCAGATTCGTCTGGCAGGATTTGTTCTTGACAAATCCACGTTGTCTTTGAGTAATCACTGCATTGTTTTCAAGGTGCTTACAGATGGATTGCTTTATCATCTGCTCCAGAATTTTCCCAGGGATTGATGTCAGACTGACTGGTCGGTAGTTCCCAGCTTCCTCCTTTTTGCCCTTTTTGAAGATAGGGACAACATTAGCCCTCCTCCATTCATCTGGCACTTCACCCGTCCTCCATGATTGGTCAAAGAGAATAGACAGCGGTTCTGAGAGTTCTTCTGCCAGTTCCTTTATTACTCTAGGATGCAGTTCATCTGGCCCTGAAGATTTGAATTAATTCAAAGTAATTAGGTATTCCTTGACCATATGCCTATCGATCTCAAGCTGCAATCCTGCCCCTTCAGCCTGTACTTCACCTTTGCCGGGGGCTTATAGACCCTCTTTCAGGAGAAGACTGAGCCAAAGCAGGAATTGAGCACTTCTGCCTTTTCTTTGTCATCTGTTATCATTTTGCCATCCGTATTTAATAGCTGAACCACCATTTCTTCCCTCTGTCTTTTACTCTGCACATATCTGAAGAAAGCCTTTTTGTTGCTTTTCACATCCCTCGCTAATCTCAGCTCGTTCTCAGCTTTAGCCTTCCTGACGCCACCCCTGCTATTCTGTGCTACCTGCTGTACTCTTCCTTTGTAGCATGGTCTTCCTTCCACTTCCTATATGTGTCCTTTTTTGTTTTCAGGTCATCTCTAAGCTTTTTGTGAAGCCACATTGGCTTCTTCTCTTGTCTTCTGCCTTTTTTCCTGTTGGAATTGTTTGTAATTGTGCCTTTAGAATTTCCTTTTCAAAAAAATCTTGGACTCCTTTTCTCATTAGAGTCGCTTGCCATGGGACCTTACTTATCATTGTTCTGAGTTTAGTAAAATTGGCTTTCCTAAAATCCAGGGTACGTGTTTGGCTAAACTCAGCTTTTGCTTCCCTTAGAACCAAGAACTCAAGTATAACATGGTCACTTTCCCCCAGAGTTTCCGTGCCTGCTACTTTATCCACTAAGTCATCTCTGTTGGTTAGGATCAAGTCAAGAATAGCCGATCCTCTAGTTCCTTCCTCCACTTTCTGTTAGGGATGTACGAAAGTCACTTACCGTTTCGCGAATCTGCTTCGTGGTGGGGGGGGAGGTGCTCTGTTCCTCCCCCCGGAATTCTGCCTGGCCAGCTCTGCTCTGTGGGGATTCTGCGGAGCCGCTGGCCAGCTCTGCCGGGAGCTGGATATCTGGCTGCTGGGCAGCAGGGATGCAAATGGCAGCGGCCATAGCCGCCGCCGTTTGTGTCCCTGTACTTAGCCATGATAGGCTACATAAATATTTACGTAGCCTATCACGGCAAAGTAAAAAAAACGCGTACGCAAATGGTGGCGGCTACGGCGGCCGCCATTTGCGTTCGCTATTTTTCGCCGTTCTAGCCTATTTAAATATTTATGTAGGCTAGAATGGCTAAAAATAGCGAACGCAAATGGCGGCCGCCATAGCCGCCATTTGCGTGCGCTGCGCCCAGCCGTGGCTGGTCAGGAGGCCAGCCGCCGCTGCCCCCACCACCACCGCCGCCCCCACCGCCACCACCGCCACCACCGCCGCCACCGCCGCCACCGCCGCAACTGCCGCCCCTGCTGCCGCACCCGCCGCCACCGCACGTTCTGCCGCTGCTGCTGCACCTTCTGCTGCTGCCCCTGCCACTGCCCCTGCTGCCCCCGCCGCCGCCCCTTCTGCCACTGCTGCCGCACCGCCGCCGCACTGCCGCCGCCGCCGCCGCAGCCACCACATCCGCCCCAGATAAGTGCCGTCCTGGGGGATTCCGCAGGGCGAGCAAGGGGGCAGGAGGCCATTCCGCCACGGATTCCGGGGGGCCGAATGCCAGTGCATTCGGCCTCACTGGAATCCGTGGCGGAATTCTCTGCCAATCTACTTTCTGTAGGAGGAAGTTATCAGCAACACAAGTCAGGAATTTCTTGGAGGTATCATGTTTTGCAGAATTTGTCTCCCAACAAATATCAGGGAAATTGAAGTCCCCCATCACTACAACATCTTGTTTCCTTGAAACAATGGCAATTTGCTTGTCAAAAGTTTCATCCTTGTCTTCTTCTTGATTGGGTGGCTGGTAGTAGACTCCGACCACCATGTTCCTTTTATTCTTTGCTCCATTTATTTTAATCCAAACTCATCCTCCTGTATTTCTGTGCAGAGATATGTATTTTTTATGGTTGGCGGAGAATTTCTCCCTGAAACTTCGGGGGTCCGAGCGCCAACGTGTTCGGCCCCCCGAAGAAGGTTCAGGGAGAAATTCTCCACACACCCCGCCCCCCGCACCCCCCCCGGGACGGGACTTACCTTTGGCGAATGTCCCTCCCGTCGGCGGGTCCCGGCGGCGGTTCGTCAGGTCTTCATCAGGGGCGGGGGCGGCAGCTGATCTTTCGACCGGCTGGCGCTGCCGCCATTCCAATAACAGTAAAAAAAAAAAAAAACGCCCCTGTGATAGGCTACGTGACGATTAACGTAGCCTATCACGGCTAGATTTGCAAAGTCAGCCGTGATAGGCTATGTAAATTGTCACGTAGCCTATCACAGGTGACTTTAAAAATAAAAAATAAAAAGCACGTACGGCTAATGGCGGCCCCCATAGGGAGCCACCATTCGCGTTCCTTATTTGGTCGCTGTAGTCTACGTAAAGATTTACGTAGACTACAGCGACCAAATAAGGAACGCGAATGGCGGCTCCCTATGGGGGCTGCCATTTGCGTATGCGTTTTTTTTTTTAAGTCACCCGTGATAGGCTACGTGATGATTTACGTAGCCTATATTGGCTGACTTTGCAGATCTAGCCATGATAGGCTACGTTAATCATCACGTAGCCTATCACGGGGGCGTTTGTTTTGTTTTTTTAAGCTTTTTATTTCGCGGCCGGGCGAGGCGAGGCGCCTCCTCCCCGGCCTGAATTTCGGCCGGGCGAGGCGGGAAGCCTCCCCACCAGCCTGAATTTCAGCCGGGCGAGGCGGGAAGCCTCCCCCCCAGGCCTGAACTTCGGGGGGAGAGCAGCGAAGCGCCTCCCCCCCACCGCGAAAAGCTGCGAGACCAGGTAAGTGGCTTTCGTGCACTCCTAGTATTTTTTAGTGCAACTCCACCTCCCTTTCTGTTCCTCCTGTTCTTTTTGAACATGTTGTATCCTTCAATTGCTGTATTCCAGTCATGGGAGTCATCCCACCAAGTTTCAGTTACACCTATCAAGTCATAATTTCCCTCCCGTATTAAGAATTCAAGTTCATCATTCTGTTTGTTTCCCATTCTCTGGGCATTAGTATAGAGACATCGAAGGCCATGTGCTTTATAGTCTGGCTTTCTTCCTACAAGTTTTTGAAGACTATTATTGGGCGCTGTTAGAGCTGTTGTTGTGTCTGTTGTGGTGCATGAGCTTTTGTCCATTGTTACCCCCAACTTTACATCTCTCTCCCCTGTAGGATTCAGTTTAAAGCCCTCCTGATGAAGTTCTTCATGCTGTGGCCAAATACATTCTTCCCAGCCTTTGTGAGGTGCAACCCATCCCTTGCCAACAGCCCATCTTCCAGGAAGTATAGCCCATAGTCCCAGAATCCAAATCTCTGTCATCGGCACCACCTTTGTAACCAGTCATTCACCCGGAGTATTTTTCTTTCCCTTTCTATCCCTCTTCTAACTACTGGAAGGATGGATGAGAAAACTATCTGGGCCCCAAAGTTCTTGCGTTTTCTTCCCAAAGCATCAAAGTCTGATGTGATTTCTTCGTAGCTCTGCTTGGTGGTATCATTTGTTCCCACATGGATGAGAAGAAAGGGATACCTGTCAGTGGGCTTTATGAGTGTTGGGCAACCCTTCAGTCATGTCACTAATCCATTCTCCTGGGAGACAGCATACTAGGGATGGGGGAGAATTTCTCCCCGAAACTTCGGGGGGCCGAGTGCCAACGTATTCGGCCCCCCGAAGTAGTTTTGGGGAGAAATTCTTCCCCCCCCGCCCCCCGCCCCCCCCGGGATGGGACTTACCTTTCCCGAATGTCCCTCCTGGCGGCAGGTCCCGGCGGCGGTTCCGCAGGTCTTCGTCAGGGGTGGGGGCGGCAGCCGGTCTTTTGACCGGCTGCCGCCGCAGCCATTCCAAGGAAAGTAAAAAATAAAAAAGCCCCCGTGATAGGCTACGTGACGATTAACGTAGCCTATCACGGCTAGATTTGCAAAGTCAGCCATGATAGGCTAAGTAAATCGTCACGTAGCCTATCACGGGTGACTTAAAAAAAAAAAAAAGCGCGTACGGCTAATGGCGGCCCCCATAGGGAGCCGCCATTCACATTCCTTATTTGGTCGCTGTAGTCTACATAAAGATTACTTAGACTACGGTGAAAATAAGGGCAACACTATTTGCGTTGCCTTTAGGGATGGCGGAGAATTTCTCCCCGAAACTTCGGGGGGCCGAGCGCCAACGTGTTCGGCCCCCCGAACAAGTTTCAGGGAGAAATCCTCCGCACCCCCCCACCCCCCCCCCGGGACGGGACTTACCTTCGCCGAATGTCCCTCCCGGCGGTGGGTCCGGCCGGCAGTTCTGCGGGTGTTCGAGCGGGGCGGGAACGGCAGCTGGTCTTTTGACCGGCTGCTGCTGCCGCCATTCCAAGAAAAGAAAAAAAAACAAAAACGCCCCCGTGATAGGCTACGTGACGATTAACGTAGCCTATCACGGCTAGATCTGCAAAGTCAGCCGTGATAGGCTACGTTAATCGTCACGTAGCCTATCACAGGTGACTTTAAAAAAAAAAAAAAGCGCGTACGCTAATGGCGGCCCCCATAGGGAGCCGCCATTCCCGTTCCTTATTTGGTCGCTGTAGTCTACGTAAACATTTACGTAGACTACAGCGACTAAATAAGGAATGCGAATGGCGGCTCCCTATGGGGGCCGCCATTAGCGTACGCGCTTTTTTTTTTAAAGTCACCTGTGATAGGCTATGTGACGATTAACGTAGCCTATCACGGCTGACTTTGGAGATCTAGCCGTGATAGGCTACGTTAATCGTCACGTAGCCTATCACGGGGGCGGGTTTTTTTTTTTTTTAAACAATGGAGTTCGCGGCCGGGCGAGGCGGGAAGCCTCCTCCCTGGCCTGAATTTCGGCCGGTCGAGGCGGGAAGCCTCCCCCCCGGCCTGAATTTCGGCCGGGGCGAGGCGGGAAGCCTCCCCCCCGGCCTGAACTTCACGGGGGGAGCCGCGAAGCACCTCCCCCCAACCGCGAACAAGCTTCGACGAAAGGTAAGTGCATTTCGTCCACCCCTAGTTGCCTTATTTTCACCGTAGTCTACGTAAAGATTTACGTAGACTACAGCGACCAAATAAGGAACGCCAATGGTGGCTCCCTATGGGGGCCGCCATTTGCGTACGCACTTTTTAAAAATTTTTTTAAAGTCACCCATGATAGGCTACGTGACGATTAACGTAGCCTATCACGGCTGACTTTGCAGATCTAGCCGTGATAGGCTACGTAAATCGTCACGTAGCCTATCACGGGGGCATTTTTTGTTTTTTGTTTACTTTTTATTTCGCGGCCGGGCGAGGCGAGGCGCCTCCTCCCCGGCCTGAATTTCGGCCGGGCGAGGCAGGAAGCCTCCCCCCCGGCCTGAATTTCGGCCGGGCGAGGAGGGAAGCCTCCCCCCCGGCCTGAACTTCGGGGGGAGCAGCGAAGCACCTCCCCCCCACCGCCAAGCAAGCTGCGAGACCAGGTAAGTGACTTTCGTGCACCCCTACAGCATACCTGGCGAGTCCATGGGTTTTCGCGACATACTTGGGTTTTGATCCCATGCAGCAAGGAGTCTCCCACTACTACTGTTCTTCTCTTCTTGTTGTTGTAGGCCTTGGTTTCATCACCTCTGCTTGACTGATCTTCAGCCTCTGGGTTGCTCTCATGCAGGTTCCCTTGTAATTCTTCCTCTGCAGGCTGTCCTCCAGTCTCATCCTCAAGTACCTGGAAATGGTTCCATAGCTCCACTGCTTCCACTGGTGTAGAGTGGCTTCTAGTTCTTCTGCTCCTGTCACCCTTTTCGAAGGAGTATCCTCCATATTTCCCCACCTCAGCATTTCCCTCTTCAGCCTCATCTTGCTGTTGCTCTTTTAGCTTCTGTTCTTCACTTTGCTGCTGTAGTTCCACTGTTCTGTCCAGGAACTCTTTGTGTTCTCTTATTCCCTGGCGGGTCGACACTTGCTGCTCCAGTCCTCTTACTTTTTCTTCCCTTTTTTTTTTTTTTGGAATATATTTTTATTTATTTTATCTTTATAAATTAAATAAACAATACCAACAATATCTTCCAACAGCGTGATCAACTTGCACTTGTTGCGCATGTAGGCCATGTTGATCTCAGGCAAGAAAACAAACATGGCACAGACATTGCAGGTCACCACCAGTGGAGAGTCTTTTCCTTCCATAGTCTCTATTCCCTTTATGTTTCTAGCTTTCTGGTTGTACTGGAATAGCCTGTGCTTTGTCCTCTATTCAGTGGAGGTTAAAAACACCAGCCCACTGGTATGGAAGTGTGTGTTACAATAAATTTTTAAAAATGAACCCCCCCTGGAAAAAACATTAGGGGACTCCCCCTTGACCTCCCCTGGCCAACTCCTGTTTGCTCTCCCTGTTTGCTCACTCTGATCGCTCTCTCTCTGGGAGCTTGCTTCCTTGTATAGCCCCTAGACCAGCTGGAGCAGCTTCCTCAGCTCTGCTCAGCTGGGAGATAGGAAACAGATTGAAACTTCCTTCCTACACAGCTGCTGGGATTACTCAGGCCACACACCCTCAATTCAATTGGAGCTCTCAGGAGCACTTGGTGAGCACACGGCAACTCAGAATGGAAAGGACAGCCCCCTAGGCTTACTGCAGCCCACTCACCACTTTGCCTTTGTCTCTTCTTCCACTGAAAGTCTGCAACTCCCCTGGCCAACTCCTGTTTGCTCGCTCTGATCGCTCATTCTCTGGGAGCTTGCTTCCTTGTATAGCCCCTAGACCAGCTGGAGCAGCTTCCTCTGCTCTGCTCAGCTGGGAGACAAGAAACTTCACTCTTTCATACTCCAGTCGGCAGTGGTCCCATCAGAGCAGGACTTTGGGGCAGTAGTCCAAGGCCCCACTCAGCAGAATTAGCAGAATGGCCCCCAAATGAAGCAGGGCTGGTTTACCATTATACCTAAAATTACTTAATTGCACAGCTGACAATAGGTTTGTGAGTGCATCAGAGTGAGCATTACCTCCCCTCAAGAGTGCCTAGCCTGTATGTCTCTGCATGAGTCCCTGTTCTGGGAAAGTTTTCTGATTGGAAGGAGGCAAATTTAGAGCAGTAACTTGGGCAGAGATGCAATTGCTGGCCTCCTTTGGGGACTGGACATTGCACTGCACATCTGCATCATGGATGATTGAATGACCCATTCACATCTGATGCCAAGATATGGCAGAATTAGGAACATGGGGAGTTGCCATCCTGGGTCAGACCATTGGTCCATGTAGCTCAGGATTGTCTACACTGTCCTGCAGAGGCCCTCCAGGGTTTCAAACAGGGGTCATCCCCAACCCACCTGAGAGATGCCATGGATTGACCGTGGAGCTGTTGGCATGCAAAGCATGTGCTCCACCAATAGGCAGGCGCCCTTCGGGGTGGATACTTCATGCTTAAAGTCTCAAGAGCCTTTTGAATTATTTGAGATATTTATTTTTCATGGTACACTGGCAGTCCTCCCATGGCAGATGAGCAACCCTGGCGTGCTGTTTTGGAATCACTGCTCTAGACACCGAATGGGATGCCAGTGGAACAGGATTTTAGGGAAGAACCATTAAGGCAACACATTTCCCTTAAACGAGAAATCAAGGAACCCCCTCCCCACCGTAGTCTTGCCTTTGATATATGAATACAATTCCCTAGCTTCAGCTCCCTCGTGTCTCTTGCAGCTCTTGATAATTTAAGATTATTTTTATAATGTGCTTGGCTGCTGCATGCAAATCACATCGCCTTGCCCAGAATTGCATTATACAACACAGCAAGGACCATCTGAACTGAATAAAGACGCAGCATTAAATCAGGTGCTTAATCGCTCATTTTCCTTTGATTTACTGAATCCATTGTCTTCCGGTTTTATGTTACCAAAAGAAGAAGAAGAAAGAATCCCACGCGTGGTGGGGGTGGGGGGAGGTAGATATAACAAGAAGCAACTTGATACGACATGCCCCAATATGCAGTGTCAGATTAGGAAACAATATATTAAGGGTCCTAGTGGTTTAGGAAAATCAATACAGACATGCTTATTCAAGTGACTAGTAACATCACAGGGGCCATTAAAAAAGTCGATTGAGGGCTGACCCACAAATATGCTACCTAGTGGGTTAGTTGCTGTTTTCTTGTTATTAACATGGATGAAAATTACAACACTCCAGTTGTAGCTTTTTCCTGTTGAATGTCAGGTGGGAAACAAATAATAGCCTTTTCAGGATGTAGAAGATATGACAGCCATTGTTGTCCATGGCATGCATACCCATCACACAGAAACCTGAGAAAATTGTCAGACCAGAGATGGCAGAAGGACCAAATGCATGAGTATATGTATGCCACAGGAAACAATGCCTCCATCGTACCATCTTCAACTTTTCGGCTTTATGCTGCCAATCACAATCTCTTTCTCTCTCCCTCTCTCTCTCTCTCTCACACACACACACACACGCACACACACACTGATCTAGGGACAATGCAGGAAGACATGTTTCCATGAATGTTCAGTAGACCAGCCAAGGACTATTTATTTATTTATTTATTTATTTACTTAGGGAGCAATCCTATGGCCAATAGTCAGCAGCTACACGGCCATAGGATATCTGGTTTTCTGGGAACCGACCGTCCCCCCCTTCCACGCCGCCTCTCAGGCAGCACGGAACAGCCCCGAGCTCCGCACTGCAAAAAGGAGTGTGGCACAGCCAAATAGGGGCGATCCAGGGGGCGTTCCACGGCAGGGAAGGCAGAAATGCCAGTACGACACATCCTATGTGTCATCCGGCAGCCTCCTCCCCCGGTCCGCCTTCCTGCAGCTAGACAGCCGCAATTGGCCGTCTAGCCGCAAATGCAGGGCAGGAGAAGCGCAGAGGGAACCATCCCCTCCATGCTTCTCCTGCCCTGCATCAGATAGGCAGTCACCTCCGAGTTCGGAGGCGGTCACCTATCCCCATAGGATTGTGCCCTCACTTACTTATTTATTACATTTATATCCCTCTTTTTTCCTCATTAAGGAACCCAAGGCAGAGTACATAATCCATAAACCCAGTGAGTTTCATGGCCAGGTGGGGACTAGAACCCGCTCTTCTGACTCCCAGTCCAACACTCTCGCCACTACACCACACTGGCTCTCAGTACAGCATGGGTATTTTTTCATTAGGAACAGAGGAAGCTGCCTTGTACTGAGTCAGACCCTGGGTCCATCTAGCGCAGTATTGTTGACACTGACTGGCAGCAGCGGCTCTCCAGGGTTTCAGGCAGGATTCTTTCCTAGCCCTACCTGGAGATGCCAGGGGTTGACCCTGGGATCTTCTGCATACAAAGCACGCACTCTGCCACTGACCAAGAGTCCCTCCCTTTCCTTCCCCGCAACGTCCCTCTGTTGCCAAACACCTGCGTTTGTTTATTTGTTCTTCAGTTCATCCCATTTATGAATTGCCCCATAGCCGAAGCTTTCAGGCCAACATACTTAATAAAAACAAATATAATAAAACCAATGATAAAACACATTAAAAGAATGTAAAAGCATTTGAGCTGCTCAGTCATCATTGCTGAAATGTAGGGTCCAAATGACATGTTCATAGTTTAACCTTCGGGGTTCAGTTGAGCTGCATTATGGATCACAGCTCTGGGGTTTGTGCTGACTGGAATGTTCATTCCACCGGAGGCCAGGGCTACACCCAGGCACTGACCATGAGCCCACCTCTTGTGGGGCTGGCTACAGTCTCACTATTCTTTAGCCTTCTTGTCAGAGTTTCCACCAAATTTCACCTAAAGCACATTTCCAAGGTGTCTATGGAGATTACTGCATGGGCAAAACATACGTGGGATCTCAAGGGAATTCATCGCTATTTAAAAAGTGGTGTGTGGTTTCTTTTATTAATTCTGTTTTGTTACGCAGACTCAGAGGCCTTCCTCTGAGTCGGTGTACACCTTCAAGAACAGGAGCTAGAATGACTCCATGGAACTCCTTCCCTGGAGAGGCTGTTTTTTCTAGTCCTATTTAATCTTCATGACATTGGTTAAGACTTTTTTAAAAATTCCAGTAAGGTTTTGATGATGCTGATGAGCTGAACTTGGAATGTTGCTTTTTACACTTTGATGTTTTTACGATGTGATGGCTGTATAATACTTCCAGAATTCATGCCATTTTTGTCATCTCTATCTCTATCTCTATCTCTATCTCTATCTCTATCTCTATCTCTATCTCTATCTATCTATCTATCTATCTATCTATCTAGACTTGTTTATTAAGTTTTGGTTTTTAAAAATTATGTACGATGCCTGGCGAGCCAACTGATGGAAAAGCTGGATATAAAAAACAACAAACATATTTTTAGAATCCCTTCCTATTTGAAATATTTGAACCAATCACATTAATTTGAAAGATGCATGCTTGATTATTAGAAATTGCTCTAGAGAAAATATTGTCTTTTAGACTGCAGCCCTATATGTGCTAACTTGTAGCATCTTCCACTGAACTCAATGGGACTTACTTCCAGCCTCATGGGCTCTAACTTCTAACAAGGTAATAGCAAACACCCTCTATAGCCACAGTGCTCATACTCCCAAGAGTCATCATTAACTTATGTCCAAGATACAATTTTCATTAAACACAATGGGCACAATCCAAACAAAGTTAAACACTTATAAGTCCCACTGATTTCAATGAGAAAGATATAGCTATCGCTGCAATCCTGTACACACTTATCTGCGCGTAAGCCCCGTTGCACTCAATGGAACTTATTCATTTACTTGTATAGGGTGGTGCTGTTACTATGTTTAGATTTGGCTGGATTGAACCCAAGGTGTCTGAGCTTTTATAAGAAAAAGGCAAAGTATAGAAGTCCTTTAGGATTTATTTTAACTTTTACTGTGTTTGGCAAACATGAAGGAATAAGAGCAAAGGAACAAGAGCATTTTCTTTGCATCATATTATTAATCATATTAAAAAATTTGCTGTCCCCAAATTAAACTGCAGTGCCACTTATTAAATTCCAGGGACTATGAGATACATGGAATTATTGCTTCAGTGGTTTCAGCTCAAAATTATTTCCCAGACCTTATGTTAATTAAATTAAGTACTTAAATTAACTGATGTTCAAGTGATCGTTTGTGTATGCTGTGGATAGAAAACCAAGGTTCAATACTGTATTTGCTCTAATTGACATTAATGTCATACTGGTAAAATGGGTAAAGCCCCTGTTGTTAGTGTAATGAAAAATTGGGATAGCACCATGTTAAATTGTGCATATTTTAAATTTCTGTTTGTGCAAATTAAAATTCTTGCAGGTCTTCTAATTATACTCAAACTCATGACAATATTTTACATGAATCAAACATTCTTTTGTTCATGTTCTGACGTGCATTTTAGGTGTCTGGGTGCATTAGAACACTACAGATTTGCAGCATACCTGGCGAGGGCATGCTGGAAGTTGTAGGCCCTTTCTCTGTCTAAACATGCATAGGATTGCGCCCTAAATTATCTTTAACTACCATGACATCCTTTAAAGAATCTTGGGGGATTTCAGTTTGGTAAGAGCCCCGAGGTTCCTTTGTTAGAGGCTCACATATTCCTCCTAGAAACACAACTACTTCTTCCTCTCTTGCACTATCTACCAGCATATCAAGGAAGTATACAGCCTTTCCACCAGGCAATGAAGTTCCTGGGCAATTAACATGCCAAGTACAAAACTGGAACTGGATCCAGCATTGTTTCTGGACGCCCAAGAGGCTGCTGTGGCCAGGAGTGCTTTACCCACTCATGGCTGCTGCACCAGTTGTCCCCCTTCCTAGAGAAGGCACATCTGGCCACAACCCTTAATCACCTCCTATTTAGATTACTGCAACAGCTCTATGTGGGGCTGCCCTTTAAATGATTTCGGAAACTGCAGCCTGTGGAAAATGCTGCAGCCAGATTGCTTTTTGGTGTGCACTTTATTAATGGTCTTACACCAATTGCATTGGCTTCCAATTTGTTTCTGGACCCAATTCAAGGTGCTGGTTCTTGCCTATAATGGTATACACAGTTTGGGGACATGATATCTGAAAGATCACCTCCTCCCATATAAAGCCTGCCCATAATTTACAAACTTCTTTGGAGGTCCTGTTGCATGTCCCATCCCCCAAAGAGGAATGCAGGATAGGGCCTTTTCTGTGGTAGCACCCTGACTGTGGAATTCTCTCACTAGGGATGTTGGATTGGCCCCATCCTTGCTCAGTTTTAGCCAGGCGGTGAACACATTTTTGCTCCTTTTCGGTTTTAATGTGTGTGGTTTTAAATTATTCTCTTGTCTGGGTGTTTTAAAGATAGCTCTGTGTTTTTAATCTGATTGTTTATTGTAAGCTGCTTTAATGTTTGTCATTTACACTGCCTCAGAGGCCCAGATAGGCTAGAAGAGTGGTTTATAAATGTCCTAGGGGGTGGGGGCGGTGGACATACTGCAAAGACACCAGCTTCCATGGGTTCCATCTCCAGTGTACTAAACTTTAGTTGAATTAAGACAAATAAAGTTTTAATTCAGCATTGCATCATTTCCATCACCACTTGGGGTGTGGGAGGAAGAAAGAAAGGACCTAGCAGGTAAGTTGTCTCAGGCTATATCCCAGGTGGTCTTGTGAAGGCAGGAAGGATGCTGGTCAATAAGATGAGTATTACACCCCTCCTGTTTTGCTTTTGTTTCAGAGCATGCTGGTGACAGGTAGAAGTTAGAGGGCTGAGGAGTCGAGGTAATGGCTCCCCTTCAGTTTTTTCTCTAGACGTGCTTGTTACTGGGATGTCTGGACACAGAAGACTGCTCAGTTCTCCAGGGGGTAAAGGCACCTCAGGGGCTGTTTCCAGGGAAACTTGGTTTTGTTTGATGTTCCAGCGTAGTCCTTTCTCCCAGCCAAGACCTTTTGAGATGAGGAAACTACTTCTTCCTCCCAGTGAGACAATGTTGTTAGACTTTCTTCAGATGGTTGAGTGAAGCTCTCTGTTTCCCTCTTCATATAATACCTTCTCTTTGTGCTGTCCTATTTTCCCCCCTGTTTTTCCTCTCTTGGCCTCTTCTCACTCCTCAATGTCTTGTCTCTTCTTCTCCACTTCCTGTCCACCACATGCCAACTTTGGCTTGCATTTAAATGTCAGCATCTCATCAGCTGACCTTGCCCCCGCTGGGGCAGTGCAGTGGCTTCCCCAGAAGTGTCACTAGGGATAGCAACAAACTCTGGAAGTCACTGTGGGTCTGTGAGTGGCATGTTTGGTGCAGGAGAAAGTGGCGCAGAACAGTGAAAGCCACTTCGTCACGGACAATAAAGATGTTAATAAGTAACTAAAGAAACCATGTTGCTATGTTCCTAATGAGCTTTAAAAAAAAAAATCAACCTCCCCCTAGAAGTATATCCTCCATGCATGAAAATATAGATGCATCAAGTGAAAATGGTTCCGTCCTAAGGAACTGTTCCCCACTTCCCCAGTGTGATGTCTTCCAAACCCAAGATTCTTACTCTCCTCAACACTTAAGAAGCTCTTATGGCAGGAGCAGACCCCTCTACAATGTTTTTGATGGTCTCATCTTCATAGCTCTCTGCTTCTCCCAGTCAGCCACCTTAGCATCAAGTGAACAACCTTGTACCTTATGCCAGGAGCTCACTGCTCTGAGCACATGCTCACAACTGCTGCCTAGCAGGTATATGGTCATACATATAAAGCTTCATGCAAAACAGTGGACAGCTTGCACACCCCTGCTGGTTTTCTACCATCAAACCTTTCAACTGTTTTATTTTCTCCTCTGATAATGTAAGGGACTCACCACAGCCAACCCAACAGAGTCCACCAGATGGAGGCCTAGCAAGAGCCCTGTGGCCATCGCCAATGAGCTGTTTCACCTGTGCAGTGCCTCTGCAGTACAACAGTTGCCTCAGCAACTGAGTTAGTGTTTCAGCTAGTGAACAATCAGCTGATCAAGAAGTGGATGAGCAACAATGGTCCAGTTGCTATGGCAACAGGGCTGCCACCAGTGGAGGCTGGTGGCTCCAATGTCAGTGGGGAGAGGGCGAATCTGCTCTGGCTTCCAGTCAGAAAGGAGCTATCCAAGGTGCTTCCACTGACATCGGAGCCACCAGCCTCCACTGGGTGCCACCTTTTGCCCCTTTTGTGCAACCCACTGCGCATTCCCATTGTGCAACTGGTCACACAACGGCTTGCACCTGTTGTGCAATGTACTGTGCAATGTGCTGTGCAACCGGTTGCACAACTGCTCACACAACCAGTTGCACAACAGAAAGATTCAGTGGAGCTCCACTAGTGCTATTTGAGTTTGCAGAATGTCACCATTGGATATTGCCCAGAAGCTCCACTTGGCCATAGTAGCTCACTTAATACCTTATCCACTATACTAGTTCTTCCCTTCCCTTCCCTACCTTCCCTACCTTCCCTTTCCCTTTCTCTTTCCTGATGCAGCTTATCCCACCAGTGAGTCAAAAAGGTTTCCAAGACAGTTTAAGAACCAAGTACATAACGTCAATCTGCTTTAAGATAACACCTGACTCTAAAATGGGTTAAATGGACCAGAATTGTTCTTAATTTTGGTGAAGACATCATATATATACTAACAGTGAACTCCATTCTCTGAGTGCCTATCGTTACGTAGATAAAACAGCACCACCCATGCACAAGAGGGAAATATCTGGGGAACCCTAAGATTTGCAGAAGTACAAAAATATTTAGGGGAAAGCCCCGTAATGGGTAGAGGAATCCGAAAACAGCTCAATGCAGACTGAGCATGCTCAATGGGCAAGGAATGCTAACTGACTGTAGGAGGTGGACACAGAAAACAATCGGGCAGGGGAGAAGGGAATGGCATATCCTTCAACCGGGCATGGCTGGCTGGCGGAAACCCTGAATGGGAGCATTCCACTCTGCAACGTTTTGTTGTTGCAGGTGCCACTTCTTTTAGAATATTGATGTGGTGGGTTTCATTACAGGGTGTGCTCCGATACAGCACTGTGTGCAGGAAGAGTAGGAAGGATGAATTAAGGATCATTATTTAACCATTAAATTCTTATTTTTTTAGGATGAGCCAACATAATTTATTGTAGTTGACTTTAATAACAATGTCGCTGAAGCACTAGCATGATTTGAGATTTATACCGTCTCATTTAAGGATTTTTTCAAAACAAGTTCTTCTGGATATCGAAAGAAATGCAGGGCATGGAGAGGCAACCGCCTGTTGTTTCCTCTCATTTTCCTGTTCTTCAGAACATAATGATTTTTCTGTCATTAATGGTGCTTTAATTGAGTGGGATTAAAGGTAGATTAAAGGAGCTCTCATTAGAGCAAAACCTCCCTGCATTCACTTCCTGTTGGGACCTCTCAACACGAGAGCTTTCGACTATAGGAATGTGGAAAACACTTAAAACGTGGGAAGAAGGCGGGGTGGGGGTGGGGGAGCACACTTGAAATGAAATTCACTTGTGAGGGGAAAGAATGTAAATGTCAGTGGGAGATGATAAAAGCTCAAGGAACAGGCTCATAGGCATATGTTTTGTGCTGGGGGTGGATGGGTGGAAGTGTACATGTACATTGACTTCACATACGTAAGTCAACGCGAAGGAACAAAAAACAAAATGCAAGCATCTTAATATGTTTACATTAAAGTTGTTTTCTGTGCAAACCTATACATGCCTACTCAAAAGTGAAGCCCACTGAGTTCAATAAGATCCAGGCAAGCATATATAGGATTTCAGCCTTAATTTCTCAACAATGCAATCCTATACATGTCAACTCCCAGGATTGCTGCCTAAGGAATTTTCATATAGCAAGCTTCATTTTAAAGGAGCTAATGTCATTTAAATTTTGATATTAAAAATACATGCTAGTTCTTGTCAATTCCGTTTCCGTGGGTTCACTCTGATCTTTGATCTGCTCCTCTTGATTTCCAGTTCAATGGAGTATTTCTAAAATCAATTCCAGAACTGGAGACTGTGTGGGATGCCACCACTTTTGCTTCCTTCATTCCATTTGCATATCCCCCCCAACTACATTACATGTGCACTGATGAAGCAACACCACTGCAAAAGCAATCTTGAGAAACAGCACAAATGGTTGCATCAAGTATCTTTTTGTGTGCAATGTTTTTTCCATGTGCACACTTGTAATGCAGAAAGGGGGAAAAAGACACAGAGGAAGTGAAAAACCCCAAAGCTGCAGCAAACTGTGTGTGCATAGCAAGCACTCTGTATGAAATTTGGAAATAAAAAATGGAACAGAGGATTCCAAGTACATCAGTTCCACTTCAGAAATAGGAATTCCAAATTCCAAAATCCGAGGAGACATTTGAATGAGAATTTCAGAAGCATTCCTATTTTGCACTCATTGGCTGGAATGTTAGAAGCTGTGAGCAGTTATTTTTGTTTATTGTAAGTGGTTTTATATTGCCACCAGTCATAGTCCAAGGAAAACTCACAACAGGAATAAAGGAATTAAAATGAAAATACACAAAAAATAATAATTATATACTCAGTTTCCAATCAGAAGTTGAGAGTGCCATGCTTATGTAGGTAAAATGGCACCAGCCATGCACAAGAGGGAGGTCTTTGCATGCTTGGTTTGCAGAAGTACAAAAAAAATGTAAGAAAAAGAACATTTATTTATTTACAATATTTATATACTGCTCCACATCAGAAGATTTTGGAGTGGTAAATAACAGAAGTAGAAGGAATAAAACACCAGGTTAAAACATTTTTTAAAGACAAATTCCAACATAAAAGGGCAACGCCTGCCCCCCAAACAGAATCAGGAACATTGCACATGCATGCGGTTGTACAGAAGAAAGGGGAGGGGGAAAGACCAGGGACCAGCGAGCACATATATACAGTGGTGTAGTGGACTCGGGCTCACAGGGACGCAGTGCCATCACTTGTTGATTAACAGGGATGCTGACATCAACTGCCAGCCACCCCCACACCCCAGAATTCCCTGTTTTAGCTGCAGGCTTCGTAGTGGCTGAGAGAGTGCTGTTGCACTCACATCTTGCTTGTGGGTCTCCCATCGACAGCTGGTTGGCCATTGTGTGAACAGAATGGTGGACTAGATGGACCCTTGGTCTGATCCAGCAGGGCTCTTATGAAATGAATTTTCCTAGTAACAATATATTGTTCCTTGTTGTAATGCAAACTATTTTGGGGTGACTTGATCTTGAATGGGCAATTAAGACCCATTAGCTTTACAGAGTCAGAGTCAGAGTGTTTAATTATATTTGACTAATAGCCATTACAAAAAACATAACTTACAAACAATGTAACTTAATAATGCAATACAAACATAAGACAGAAATCAAGTTAACGAATCACCTGTACAGTCGACTGCAATAGCATTCAGAGTGATTGCACGAATATGTTTTGCGGCCTTAGCAAACAGGGCTGTTTTGTATGTAACATAAAGGTCGCAATCTGACAGTAACCAGCAAATCTTCACACAGATACTTTTACCCTGTAAGGATGCCAAAATCTATCCCAGAAATCTCTCCCTGGGGTTTTGATGGCAGTACAGTAAATATTGTAAGATATCCTCTACCTCTTCCATACTACAGATAAGGAACCGTACGTTTCTTGGAACGTGCCTATATCTTCCATCCGAGAATGCTTTGGATATGGTTCGGAAGCATATTTCTGTAAATGAAGTTCTCAAAGAAGCAAAAGTGAGAATGTATAGGTATTGGACTCTTCATGATCCATTTTAAACTGGCAGTACCACTGAGAAAAATTTGAAAATGTAAATAGATCTAAGTCCTGGTTATTTTCTTTCCTATACATCCAATCTCTCAGTTTCTTTTTGGCACCCAGTATGGTGAAAATATCTGGTGGAAGGTTGTCGGAAATTAGCAGCTCTTGGCATGACTTAGCCCAGCCACCCTTCTTCATTTGTTCTCTCAAACAAAGTTTGGGGAGGCTATTTTCAGGCATTTCCAAGACCCTCTTACAATACAGAAGGGCTGCCTTCTGAGCCCCCATTAGTTTTACAAAAGACCTGCTCCTGGGGGAGATGAACACACCTACAACTGGTTTCTTGGTATGGATCAACAATGGCCACCTGCAATTTTGAACTCTTTTGGTGGGGGGTGGCAATGGAGACTACCATGATGAGCACTTGCACTTTAAAATTTACCACTACACCGTTGTATAGATTAGCCTGTGAAGCAATCAGCACAGCTTTCTAGTGATATTAAACTGAAATGATGGGAGAGGAGCACAGAAAAGCAGGGAACACCTGGGATGACAGAGGACAATGAGAGATGAGAGGCAAATCTTTCTGGGGAAACTGCACCATAATTAGGGTGCCAACACTGAGATGGCCTCCGGAGGTGAGGTGAGGATCTTACCTTACCTCAGATGTTAGAGGCGCTTACAAGAGGCACTCCCCTGACGAGCTTAAGATATGGGTAGATATACATATGGAGGCAGGTGGTCCTTCAAGAAAGTTGATTGAAAAGGTCTCCTCCTTGCTGAGCAATAGAGTAGAATACTGCCTCCATGCTTTGCTTTATGTCTCCAGAGCCTTAGGACATGGTCCGGCCAAAGTAAAGCACTTTTAAAGTCTCATTGATTTCAGTGTGAGGAAATCACACTGAACTTGCATAACAGCACACACTTATACATGTTTACTCTGAAGTAAGACTCACAATATTCAGTGAGGCTTACTCCCCACCAAGTGGGCATAGAACTGCGCTCCTGACCTCTCCTACTGAAATCAACAGAATTTAAAAGTGCTTTACTTTGGCTGGATTGAATAATTATTGTTGCTGTTGTTTGTAATGTGTTTAGGGATGTACGAAAGTGACTTACCTGTTCGCGGATGTGATTTGTGGGGGGGGGAGGCGCTCTGTCCCTCCCCCCGGAATCCTCGATGGGGTGGAGGCGATCTGGTTCTCCCCCCCCGGAATCCTGCCCAGCCGGCTCCACTCTGTGGCAGCTCCGCAGAACAGCCGGCCAGGGCCATCCGCAGCCGGAGTTCCGGCCGTGGATGGGCTGCTGCGGACGCAAATGGCGGCCGCCATAGCGGCCGCCTTTTGCATCCAGCCAAGCTGCCGTGATAGGCTATGTAAGTATTTACATAGGCTATTACGGCGAAAAAAAAGGAACGCAAATGGTACCCACTACGCTATTTGCATTCCCCTTTTTTTTCGCTGTAAGAGCCTACGAAAATATTTACGTAGGCTAGGATGGCGAAAAATAGGGAATGCAAATGGTGGCCGCTGTAGCCACCACCATTTGTGTACGCTGGGGTTTTTTTTTGGGGGGGGTAGCCGTGATAGGCTACGTAAATGTGTTGAACATTCAGAGTAGGGGTCTGGGAATGTTCTGTGGCTCTCAAAGCAGCTCTCCTCGTCTTTAAGACTTTGTGTAGGAGCACACTCCTAGACCATTTAAGACAGCAGAAAGAAATGTCAGAAGTGATTTCACATTTGGGTTCATTCTTAGACTCACTGCTGATCTTCTTGTAAGCCTTTAGGCAGGGTTTGTTCTTTTTAACCTTCTTGCACAATAAATACGATACAGAGATCAGGTATTCAGTATTATGGTGGTGACCGTCATGTCACTTCCTACTTTACATTTTTAGGTGTAAACATAAGATGTTTAAGTGTACACCTCAGAAGGGAAAATGTGAATGCAATGGATTTATTCTGCCAAGTATACAATTGGTTTTAGCTCCCTGTTGATTCTTACGTCCAGTGAAGAAAGGTAGGCTTGCCTCTGAATAATGTGTAAAATGGCACTTAGGCCAGATCTACACCTCGTGTCCTATCGATACAATCCCATCATGGTAACACTATATCCCTCTTGTGCGCTGATCGCGCACACAATGACGTCTGTTGTGGTATTTTGGATAATATGGAATAAAAAGCAGGAAATAACGTTAGAAAAGCAATGTATCGAATATGTAATGTGCCCCCACAGTTATCAGTGCACTTCAACACCGATAAAAAGCATTAGTGTAGTTCTAGCCTTAGACACAGGCCACAAAGTGAGGTGGGTGTGGCTAGTTTATCTATCACAATGGGACATCCTCGTCTGGGATACACTTACAAAACTTTACAGCTTAAACAACTTCTTACAATGTGTGTGTGTGTGTGTAGCTCTGACAGAATTTGAATAAATCTCACTAGCATACCAATGTGTTTTGTGTTGTTGTTTCTTAAGCAGAAATCTATATATAAATAGAAGCTTTGCAGATCACAGGTTTGTAATAAACTGGATTTGCAGTAACAAGGGTTTACTAGATTCTGCTACAGTGTAGAGGAGCAATAAAATATTATGTTGCTGAAGGTTCCCCACCCCCTCCCGCCAGCATGATCAGTGAAGAGAAGAACTCTGTGATGTGAATCTTGTTTAATTAATTCTATGCATATGTGCCTCACGAGGGCCCAACACTCCAAAGAAGCAAAAAAAACTGAATTCACGTCAAGCTTAGGACCAAGCCTTTTGTTTAAGAAATTACAGGATTAATGTGTCTCATCCAGGGCTAGTATCAAAGGTAGACAAGACTGGGCACCTGCCAAGGGCCCACATCCCAGCTGGGGCCCACTGACAAGAAACCCTGGGACTTGCTCCCCCTCTTCATCAATGCAACCTACTTATTCGCCTTCCTCTCTGGCCCAGACAACAGTCGTGGTAAGAAGGAAGAGGAGTACGTGCCGCTGGCTACTGGTTCTCTGGCTGGCAAGCAAGCAAGCAAACAAACGGTAGCAATGCTGAGAAAGAGGATGAGGAACAAAAGCAGCTGTAAGTGACTATGGCAGTGAGAAGGTAGATTCACTGAGGGGGCCCATAGAAGGTGTCTTGCCCAAGGGCCCTCAAAAACCTGGAGCCAGTACTGATCTCATCCTTTAAAAAAAAAAATCTTGCAATTGCATTCTGCGCAATTATTGTGGTCAATATTGTGTATTAGCAAGATGCTCACCAGACACTGCACATATATATGGAAATGTGGCCATACAAATAGGCTGCAGCTGAGTGAATTTGTTTTGCCCTCCTTTTCTTTCCCTTGTCCTTTATCCCCCGCCCCCCTTGGGCCTAGCCCTGATTGTGATGGGAATCCTGAGTCTGGGCTGTACCACTTCAGACTACAGGTGGGGTATCACATGCTCTTCCATACAAAAGGATTCCCTGCACATGGAAAAGTAGCATGTTAGGAGAACATTGCCAGGCTAGCTTTGAAAGAGTAGGACAGTTTTGTTTGTTTTTTGCTTGTTTGTTTTAATCAGGGAGCTTTCCTTCATGTAAACCCAGACTGAAGTAGTAAAGCCCACATACAGATGTACAACTTCAGTGGAAACATGGTTTTAGTCCCCTGTGACCTTTGCTCCTTTAGGATGGTCATCTTTGGCTCCAGCTATTCCCCGATATCAGCTGTAAAATATAAAGCCATGATGCCAATTCCAGTGGGGTGGAGGTGAGGATATCTGGCACAGGTAATCAGGAAACTTTGCGACTGCACATGGAACAAAAGGGCCGCCAAAGCACACCTGTGAATTTTCCTTGTGTGCACACATGCTTTGTTTCTTAGTGCCAAAGTAAATGTTCTGCTAATGACACACACCAGAGCTGTGCATGATTGGCTTACTTACTTGACTGTAAGTGTGCATGTCCCCTATTTGGATTGGGGGGGAATTAAGTTTTCCCCCCTTCCATTTTTGCTATGAAATTCCACACACCTCATGCTGGTGGTGGTGGGGGGTTAAAAAAAAGGGGGGGAAATCTCCATTGGAATCCATGGAGATGTTTTTTTCTTTTTTTAACCATCCCACAGGGAGGGGGGATTTGGGGCCAAAAACGGGAAGGGGAGCATAACTCCCCCCTCTCAAATTGCCATGGTCCTGATCCAAATCAGCGCCATGCACATTTACACTCAAATAAGTAAGCCAATCAAGCGCAACTCTGCTCTGCTTGATTAGCAGAACGTTTAATTGTCCCCTGTAAGTCACATTCCATGGCATTCAGAAGCCTACATAGACTGGTAGAAAATCCTTTGAGAATTTGACCACAATACTGCAGATTAATGTTATGATGATTATCATCATAACATCCTAAAGCGACTTAAACAAATACAGAAATCCATAATTAATATAATACCAAAAAACCCCAACTCGATATAAACCATAATCAGCACAATAATACTAATAAAATAAACACCATAAAAACATAATCTAAAACCAATACTATACAAAAAGTGCTCATCCACAATACACAAACTCTCCCTCCCCATCCCTGACAGCCTAGAATGAATACCACAAATGCAGCCCTCAACTATTAGGCCATAACTAATGTCCAAACGCCTGGGAAAATAAATGTCTTTCTGGAGCCAAAAAGATGACAGTGTTGGTGCCAGCTGAGTTTCTTTGGGGAGAAAGTTCCATAAATGTGGGGCTATCAGAAAAGGAATCCATGGAGACCGTTCCCAAACTGCCACCCACCGAGCGTAAATGGCTGCATTTAGCTTAGACTAAGACCTTTACGGCCGCAAATGGCGCAGTGGACACCATTTGCGTCCCTGTTTTTTGACACGGTAGGCTATGCAAATATTTGCGTAGCCTATCACGTGGAAAAGCACGGACGCAAATGGTGTCCACTACGCCATTTGCATCTGCAGTCAATCCGCCCAGCCAGCAATATGGCAATGGTGGTCATATCGCTGGCACTCCGGAGCCAGCTGGCAGGGAGGATCCGGCTGGTAAGGATTCCTCCTGGAGGCAGAGGTAAGTCTTCTGATTCTCCACCAACTCCAGGGGGCTGGATTCTTTTGAATCCGGCCTCACTGGGGTCCATGGAGGATTTCTCTCCCATCCCTATCCATGGCCGAGTGAGTATGGACTAGAACCCAGGTCTCCCAAATCCCAGTCCAACACTCAAGCAGCTATATCACATGGGCTTTTTCTTTGGTGTGGTGACCAGAAATGGTGTGGTGACCAGAACTGGTAAAAAAGCTAAGAATCAGAGGAGGGAGAAAGCAGATACTGCAGGCCTCAACTAACACCTGTCTTGGTACACAGACTACATCAGAACCTGGAAGAACCAGGAAGTCAACTCTTAAAGAAATAATAATCCCCCACCATATGCCATAAAGAGAGAAAAGAAGTAGTGGTGCCAGAAGTATGTAGACAGTTTTTGCTCGCTTGTGATTTGGCTTGTCTTCTTGTAGGCCACAAGCAACTGGTGTGCGTGTGTGGTCTAGGGCATGGCTGACTTTTGTCTTGTCATATATAAGGAGATGAAAAGCATGTTTCCATCTAGACTGACGGGAAATGTTTGTGGGAGGGCTGAGAATTCATACTTCCCAAGTACCTCTTTGAGGTCAATATATGACTGACTTCTCATTACGAAGATAAATCTAGATAGCATATTTCCCTCTTTTCAAAGCTCAGTGGTTCTGTCCCTGAGCATTGTCTTGCTGTATTTGGCGGAATCTTTAAATAGCTTCAAGGAGGCTTTTTTCACTGGGGACCAGTCTGACTGCTGTGCTGATACTTTCAGACACAAATGTTTCATATAGCTTTTTCCCAATAAGATCCCTGTTAAGAATGTCACATTGCATATTTTCTGGCACTGCGGCCCTTATCCCAACATTGATAACTTCATATGACTTGTCAGAAAAGAAGTCTTCAAAATTATTTCCTCCATCTTTGAAACATGAGTGAACACTCTGTGGAGAGTAGCAGCGGAGCCTGTGGGGAGTGTCTTCAGTGGGGGAAGGAGAAACGGGTTCACTTGACCAGGGTCTGGGTTCTGTAGGAGTCTGGACTGCTCACTTTACATTTCACGTTGTTTTCAGTCACTTTTTACCTCAGCTAATATAACATAACTTTTGCATGACTTTAATTTTTGAAATGTACAAATGTTATTTTGGAACTGCACATTTTCGCCCCTAGGACTGTACATCTTGTGCCTTGAGGCACATTTTTAAACACCCTGCAGGGAATCCCTTTTGTTTTCAGCTTCTCCCTCCACTCTCCTCCATCTCTTCCCACCTGGCTTCTTGGAGGAGGGATATGGTCATGCCTCCAATTTTTAATAATAATAGTTTATTGTTTAAAAAATCAGTAGCCAAGCTGCGCAACTTCACATGCCATGTTCCATTAAATGAAAGACTTCTGTTTGTTTGATGAAGCTGCCTTGAAGAACCCTTGTTTCTGGCTAGTCACAGATGTCACCACAAGACATGTCAAAATTTAATTTGCACTGATGCTCTCTCTCCACTACTTCAAAATGAAGACAATTTTGTTCATTTGTCTAAATATTGGCCGTTATTGGAACACACGCTCCATTAAGCTGTTGCTAACAGGCACTGACAGCTCGTAATGTACAACCTTGTAAGGGTTTGGTGGAGTCAGTTCTACATTTTTTCGAACAGTAGTTTCCAACAGCTTTTTTCGCATGAAGTTTCAGCTGTGATTCTCATGGACATTGCGTTCTTTTATTGTTGCATACTTTGAATACAAGAGCAAGACATTTGCTTCATTTTTCATCATGGCCATGAGGATACTCCGGAGTGTCAGACCTTTTCCAACCCAAGGGCTAAACTCAATTTCAGAGAAGCCCTCAGGGGCTGCATCCCAGTAGTGGGGCGAAAGGCAAATGGGATGGGCCAAAATACCAAAAATACTGGTGTATTTTTTTTTTATCTTATAGTTCAGACTGCCAAGGCCAGCCCTATCATTCGGCAAAGTGAAGCGCTCACCTCAAAGTGAAGTACTCGCAGTTGCTGGGAGGCAGCAGCAAGGTGCTGGAGGAGAGAGCTGTGTGTGGGCCATGCGGCCTGCTCTGCAGTCTTCAGGGGCAGTGGAGGATGCTGTCCCATCATCCGTGTTGGAGATAGATGGCAGCAAAATGTCTTGCTCTGGCAGCAAAATGTCTTGGGCTGCCCCTGCTTACTGCCAGTAACTAAATCTTAGGAGAGACATTTCAACTTTTAGACTGGGAAGAAAACCATGCCAAAGCTGGGAAACCACCAAATGATTGGCAGTCAGGGGAAAGGTGTGGGGCCAGGGGAAGGCTATCTGGGGAAACCCGGAGGGTCAAATTTGGCCCACGGGCCTGAGGTTCAACACCCCTGAGGTGTTGGACACCTGGACTGTGAAGTCCAGGTGTCCATGTCAAATTCTGGAGTGGAGGCATTCAATATGGCTAGAATATGGTTAGAACTGGGCAGCCCGATGATGGCTTTAGGTCCATAGAAACCTAACTGAGGTGTTTTTTTAAAGTATTGGGCACATTCACAAACAATAGATCAATCAATGGCTGAAGTTAGCAGCATCGTCTGATCTCCCCGTTGAGAGACAGAGACTGAGATGAGCCTGGGGAAGGCACTGGGAAGGCAGGCTTAAGCAGATGAGGAAAGCTCTGGCATGCATCCATGTGGCCAAAGAGACACAGTGTGTGGTGCCTGTGCTGAAGCATTGTCTGACTGCCCATTGAGAGAGGGAGTCAGGCAGGCTTTGGGAGAAAGAAGCAAAGCTTTGGCAGGCATTAAGGCTGGCAGGACGGCCCTTTAAGAGCTGCGGTGTGGGTGGTGCTCCTTCTCAAAGAGCTGCATGAAGGGGGAGGTTTAATCTCAGGAACCCCAGCTGCATCACCAACTCGGGTGCCAGCCTTGAACAGTCTGGTGTAGGGTCGCCCATTCACTTGGCAGATGGTGTGTACGCAAGATAGTGGCTCCTGGACCACCACAAGGGCCAGCTGTGGCCACCACACCTGTGAAAAACTCAGTGGGGTCAACACACAGTCTGTGATCTCTTCCCTTAGTCTGACTGCTGTGGTCAAGGGCAAGCATGGTCGATCGGGTATGCCCTACACCCAACAGGGGTCCACCCCGAACTTGCTCCCGCTCCTCACCACTGCAGCCTGCTGGTTCCCCTCACTGTCACTCTGGCCTAGACAACGGTGGGACTGGGAAGGAGGAGCAGTAGATGTCATGGCCTACCTGCTCACTGGCTCTCTGCCTATCAAGCAAGCAAGTGGTGGCAATGATGAGAAAGAGGAGGAGGGGCAAGAGCAGCTGGTGACAATGGTGGTGAGAAGGGAGCCCCACTGAGGTCGGGGGCCCATTCGAGGTGTCTTGCCCCAGGGCCCTTAAAACCCTGGAACCAGCACTGGCTGGGGCCCTGACTGCCACCCCAGTAGCCTGTGCCTCTCTAGCTTGTCCTTGAGAAGTCCAGCCCAGCATGTGGCTTGTGGTGATGGTTCTGCTCTGTGTGCCAGCAGGGCTGCTGCAAGGCTCCCCCCACTCCACCTCCCTCGTGCCCCTCTTTCTCTGTGTCCTGTGGAATCTGTTTGCCTTCTCATGGAGGAGGGAATTGTTCTTATGTGCCACGCTCCTCTTCAGCCTTGCTTTGCACATGGCAGCCAGTGGGTACTCCGTCTTCCCTGTGAGAGGTTGCAGCCATACTTCTGTTTGATACTGCAACCGGGTCTCCACCTGGGCCACCAATGTCTGGCAGAAGCTGAGCTCTCCACTGCCGGCTAAGGGATTGGTGTGCATCATTTATGGGGCTGACCTGAGCAAAGGTGGCACTGGCAGGGATGTCCTTTAAAGTCTTAAGGAATGTTACCAGCTGTGGTACAATCAGCCACTGGTTCCTGCTCAGTGCTCTTGCCACCCAAGATCATCCACCCATGCCACCTCAAGAAGAGCCTTCCAGCATGAGGAGGGTGGAGTTCCCCATTCTGCCCACATCCTGCCTGAGACATGCTGCAGGATGCCCACCTCCGCTTGCTTCTCCCTCAGCAGCTGATTGCTCTCCACACTGTGACTGAAATGTCCTGGGACCTCACTGCCTGTCTCTCTAAGATCCTGAAGGTCACTGCCAACACCACCACCCTTGCCCAGTTGCTCAGTCTGCTGTCCAGGGGCTGCTGATGGGCAATTCCAAGGCCCAGCTCTTCCTTCTGATGGGTCTTTATCTTTGGACTGGACAGCCCTTCAGACAGAGGATGCCTTCAAAACACAGGACAGTCCTCTGGTAGACCTTCAAAGAGAGGACTGTCCTCTGTAAAAGAAGGCACGTCCCTGTAAAAGAAGGCCACCCTGACCCTGGGGAATGACATGAATGAGATCTGTTCATTTCTGATTTTCATTTGTTACAAAACAAATGCACAGTCCAACTAGCATCCCTTTGGGTGTTGCATCCCTCATCCATTCCCTTGGTCCACCCTCTGACTTTTGGGGAAGCTGGTAGCCACAGTGAAGCCATTTCCTTCCCACTGCAGCAGAGAGCATATGGGTTCAGTGTGATGTGAGGATGTTTTGATTTAGAGGCTTTATAGCAGGTGTGGGAACATGTGGCCAGATGTTGTTGGCCTGCAATTCCCATCAGCCAGTATAGCCAATGGTGAGGGATGATGGGAGTTGCGGTCCAAAAACATCTGGCAGGCCACACATTCCCCATCCCTGCTTTATGGAAATATCCAGCATGTGATAAAACTGTTCGAAGTCTGTATATATTCAGACCAAAGGTTAGGGATGGATTTACCCATCTCCCCCAACTCGGGCGGCCCAGACCCGCCTGGCGAGCCTCCCTGCTCACCTCACCTGCCCACTGAGCTGTGTGAGCCACCCCTCCTCTCCACACCAAGGACTCCGTCAAGCCCTTTTGCCTCATGTGCACAAGGGCTTGACTGCCAAGTCCTTCGTGCGGCCAGCCCCCAGTGCTCTTGCCCTGGCCTCCTCTTAAGGAGGCCAGGGTGAGAGTGCCGGGGTGCTGCCGAGGCCCTTGCACTCTGTGCTGGCTGTCAAGGGCTTCCTTAGCAGCCAGCATGAGAAGGACAGTTCCCGGCATGGCCAGCCCCCAGGGCAAGAGCGCTGGGGTGCCATGGTGCTCCCAGACGCTCGCTGGGCTCCTGGCGCTCGGCAGCCAGGTCCGTCAGCGCCTTGGGGCTCGGCGAGTAGGGTCCGGAAAGCTGGACAGGGAGGAGTCCGTTGGACTCCACCCCCTTTTCAGACTCCCATGCCATCCCTACTGAAGGTGCTCTAATGCAGCCCTGTATAAGAAATCTCTGTACATTGAACACTGCATCTCAGAAGCCCAGCCTTCTCCCTGACATAGCTTTATATTATGTGGAGATTTTTTGTGGGTGGCCCTTTAATCTTGGAATCCTCCACCTTCAGTCTGAAGGGGAATGGCTCAGGAACAATGTTGCCATGTGACTGTCTGAAGAGTAGGGCTGAGCTGAATGTTTAGATCAAAACTATTAATTTTGTGGGGTGGGCAACACCCCTAAACCTCTCTTAAATCCTACCTTTTTCTAGCTGCTCAGTACTTTCAGCAGCCACTTCCCCCTTAGGAAGCTGCCTTAAACCGAGTCAGGCCATGGACCCATCTAGCCCAGTATTGTCAACGCTGACTGGCATAGCCTCTCTAGACCTTCTTTGTGGTTCACCTTTGAGAATGAACTGAAGAATTAGGCTGCAGTCCCATACACGATCACTGCCTTGTTGTGGCGAAGGGGCTTGCGTAACTGAGTGAAGCCATAAGCTATGCCGTGCAGGGCCACCCAAGACGGACAGGTCATGGCGGAGAGTTCTGACAAAACGTGGTCCACTGGAGAAGGAAATGGCAACCCACTCCAGTATTCTTGCCAAGAAAACCCCATGGAACGTATCACAAGGCTAAAAGAGATGACGCCGGAAGATGAGCCCCTCAGGTCGGAAGGTGTCCAATACAGGAAGGCCTGGCGTGCTATGGTCCATGGGGTCACGAAGAGTCGGACACGACTGAACAACAACAAAAGTCTTATTTAATTGATTAAGCCTTCCTTCTGAGTAGGCATGCATAGGATTGTGCTGTTCACTACCCTATTGTACCCTTTGCATCACAATACCTCTCAGCAATGTTGTGAATGCTGAAAACACCTTCACGTTCGCCAGGAACCGGAGGATCTTCTACTTCTTGGCAATTTTTCAGGTCAAGGTCATGAGTGATGTGGACTGAAATTTGCTAAAATCTTATGAAACATTTTGTGAGTGATGCTGAAAATCCTAGCGTGCAATACATCAAATTTATTTCTAGCCTCGCTGAACGGGTAAATAAATACCAGGAAGGAAATGTTCAGAGCATGTTGTAAGCAAATTTCAAAATATGTGGCATGGATTTATATGCAGCTTAGTTTACGGGGAGATGTATGATGTAGTTAAATATAGTGTGGTTCTGTGGATAGGTGATTCGATACTTTTATTTTCCTAGATATGACTGTTTGAAAACAGGTTTCGTCTAAACACTGATCTTCACACGGATACTTTCTTCTGTGCATAGATTTAACCCTGCTAGATCTCAGCACACATGCAGCTTTGCAAAACAACGTAATTTCAAGTCAGCCTGTCAATTTCCATGACTTCGAATACATCCCACTTGGGCCAGGGATAGTGCTGATAATATACAAGTAGGAAAGAATGACACTGCATTTTTGCAGTGCAATCATGCCTATTCAGAAGTAAGCACCATTGGATTCAATGGGACTTACTCCCTTGTAGGTGTGTATAGGATTGCAGCTTTAGAGTCCTTGCGTGAGACTTACAGATAGAAATTGTATATTGTTGCTCCTGTTGTTAACTGTAATTTTTGTTCATCATTTCTGGGAACTCCTTAAGAGGCCACTGATGATGCAACTTCAAAACAATTTTCCAACAGAGCAGAATTTGGAGTGTGATGGTTGTGCTGGATCAATTTAAATAATCGCTATCAAAGAGCTGCTAAGAAATGTCATGAGACAATCATAGGCACTGTAGATGAATGCAGAATAATAAAAAATGTGCCCTTCTTGCAAAGGATTGTAGGAAATGTTACCACCTAAAATGCCAAATTTATTGGATAGTTAACAGAACTTGTGATTTAGATTTAAACATACATGCTTGTGCATCTGCCTGGAATGCTGAACATAAAATCCTGATTTGTGGCATGGTGCTGACATATGAGGTTCGTTTGTATGCTTCATCTAAAGTAGCCCCCCCACACACACACACAACCTTTTTGGACCCATGGGCACATTTGGGAATTTGAGAAACTGTTGTGGGCACCACCACACAATGGCACACAACGGAGTTCCGGCCTCAGATGGGCTGCTGCAGACACAAATGGTGGCCGCCATTTGCATCCTGCAAAGCTGCCATGATAGGCTACGTAAGTATTTACGTAGCCTATCACGGCAAGCCAAAAAAACCACAAAAACCAGCATATGCAAATGGCGGCAGCTACGGCAGCTGCCATTTGCGTTCCCTATTTTTAGCCGTTTTAGCCTACGTAAATATTTACGTAGGCTATTACGGTGAAAAAAAGGGGAACACAAGTAGCGTAGTGGGCGCTATTTGCGTTCCTCCCCCCCCCCGCCGTAATAGCCTACGTAAATATTTACGTAGGCTAAAACGGGGGGGGGGGGAGGAATGCAAATGGCGTCCACTATGCTATTTGCGTTCCCCTTTTTTTCACCGTAATAGCCTACGTAAATATTTATGTAGGCTAAAACGGCTAAAAATAGGGAACGCAAATGGCGGCTGCTGTAGCTGCTGCCATTTGCGTACGCTGGGTAGTTGTTGTTTTTTTTGGCTTGCCATGATAGGCTACGTAAATACTTACGTAGCCTATCATGGCAGCTTTGCAGGATGCAAATGGCAGCCACCATTTGCGTCTGCAGCAGCCCATCTGCGGCCGGAACTCCGGCTGTGGATGGCCCTGGCCAGCGGCTCTGTGGAGCCGCCGCGAAGCAGAGCCTGCCCAGGGAGGATTCCGGGGGGAGGAACAGAGCACCGCCCCCCCCCACGAATCCAAGCTGCGAAGAGGTAAGTGACTTTCGTACATCCCTAGGCCCTAGGAGGGCTGGATTTTTCTTTTCACCTGAGCTCCCCATCCATGGTCTGGAATGGACCAATGGTTTGCAGTGTAAGGCAACTTCATACATTAATATATATG
The DNA here is from genome assembly GCF_057233095.1 of Heloderma suspectum. Lineage (NCBI taxonomy): Eukaryota > Metazoa > Chordata > Lepidosauria > Squamata > Helodermatidae > Heloderma > Heloderma suspectum. Next base: position 113,195,287 of record NC_139462.1, read on the forward strand.
TTCAAGCTAAATGTCATTACAAGTTACAAGAGGTCCAAAAAATCCCAGGAGAAGGCACAAGGTCAAAAGCTTCATCCAGGACTGGGCAAGGATTGGGTACTAGTATATCCACCTGAAGGAAAGAGAGGAAAGCAAAGATAGAGGGAGGAAAGAAAGCTGGAGAGAAGGTGGAGGGCAGAAAGAAGAGTTGGAGCAAAAAGATAAGCTGCGGGATGAGGTCTGGAAGCAAGAAAGGTAATAGGGAGCAAGAATGAGTAAGGTGAAGGTCCAAGAACTCCCACAGCAACAAGATACTAACTAAGACATTGCTTAAATAGACAAAGGCTAGTTCACACACTTGATCACTTGATTTCACACACTAGTTCACACACTAGTTCACTTGATTTCACCTCATCACTTATTTATTTATTTATTTATTTATTGCATTTATACCCCGCCTTTCTCCCTCTCGCAAGGAACTCAAGGCGGCTTACATTATCCTCCTCCTCACCGTTGTATCCTCACAACAACAACCCTGTGAGGTAGGTTGGGCTGAGAGTCTGTGACTGGCCCCAAGTCACCCAGTGAGCTTCCATGGCCAAGTGGGGACTAGAACCCGGATCTCCCGGCTCCCAGTCCGTCACTCTCACCACTACACTACACTGGCTCTCACTTGATGGCTCACAGCTGAGTGCATGAACTAATTCTGTTGGAATGCCTTGTTTTTGAGGTGTGATGTAAACTGATATGGAGGTAGTGTTAGAGTTGTGATGGCTCCTTCACAAACAAGCCATCACCTGATGTTGCAGAATGATGAATGTACACGTGTGAACTTTCTTTTAATGCAACTGCCCCAGGACTCCCATAACCTACAAAACAGATGAACTTATTTATTTGTTTTATCTTCCCTCCACTCAATGAATGTTCAAGGCGATTTACAACAAATCCATAAAAACAATGAAGTACAACAATTTCATTAAAAAAAAACACACCCCTGGCTAAAACAAACTGATAAAACAACACACGCATTGCAGTAAAACAGGAGAACCTTCTAAAATCGAAGAGCAGCATTAATCACTAAGCACTTAATTTTATGTATTTATTTATTTAAATTCTATCTGGCCCAGTAACCGAAGCTGTCTGGAACAATGGAACAGTATAGTTTTTATCAGCAGTCTAAAGGCCAATAACAAGGGAGCCAATCTAACCTTCCTAGCAAGGGAGTTCCACAACCACAGCTCTGCTTCAGAGAAGGCTTTCTCTCACGTCCCTACAACCTTTACCCTTTAGGAGAGGTGACATGTAGCTAGGGATGTTAGATAATTCCGCCACGGACTCCAGTGAGGACGGATTCTTTAGAATCCAGCCCCCTGGAGTCTGTGGCGGAACGGAGCAACCCCCCCCCCGCCACCCTGCAAAATTTACCCAGGACGGAGCCTACCTTTGTTGGCCATCCACTGCATCGCGAATTGCTGCCCCGGTCTGCGGCCGCCATTTCCTCTCTACTTTAGCCGTGATAGGCTACGTAAGTATTTACGTAGCTTATCATGGCTAACGCAGGGAAGCAAATGGTGTAGCGGCTGCCATTTGTGTCCCTGCGGTAGCCATGATATGCTACGTGTAGGGGTGCACGAAAGTCACTTACCTGGTCTCGCAGCTTGCTTCGCGGTGGGGGGGAGGCGCTTCGCTGCTCCCCCCAAGGTTCAGGCCGGGGGGGGAGGCTTCCCTCCTCTCCCGGCCGAAATTCAGGCCGGGGGGGAGGCTTCCCGCCTCGCCCGGCCGAAATTCAGGCCGGGGAGAAGCGCCCCGTCTCCCCGGCTGCGAACTTCAGAAGAAAAGTAAAAAAAACAACAACAACGCCCCGTGATAGGCTACGTGACGATTAACGTAGCCTATCACGGCTAGACCTGCAAAGTCAGCCGTGATAGGCTACGTTAATCATCACGTAGCCTATCACGGGTGACTTAAAAAAAAAAAGCGCGTACGCAAATGGCAGCCCCCACAGGGAGCCACCATTCGCGTTCCTTATTTGGTTGCTGTAGTCTACGTAAAGATTTACGTAGACTAAGGCGAAAATAAGGGCAACACTATTTGCGTTGTCCTTATTTTCCCCGTAGTCTACGTAAATCTTTACGTAGACTACAGCGACCAAATAAGGAATGCGAATGGCGGCTCCCTATGGGGGCCGCCATTAGCTGTACGTGGTTTTGTTTTTTTTTAAAGTCACCCGTGATAGGCTACGTGACGATTAACGTAGCCTATCACGGCTGACTTTACAGATCTAGCCATGATAGGCTACGTTAATCGTCACGTAGCCTATCACAGGGGCGTTTTGTTTTTTTTTTAATTTGCTTGTAATGGCGGCGGCGGCAGCCGGTCAAAAGACCGGCTGCCGCCCCCGCCCCTCACATAGTCCTGCCGAACCGCCACCAGGACACGCTGCTGGGAGGGACATTCGTGAAAGGTAAGTCTCATCCCGGGGGGGGGGGCGGGGGGGTGGAGAAGTTCTCCCCGAACAACCTTCGGAGGACCGAATGCGTTGGCGCTCAGCCCCCTGAAGTTTCGGGGAGAAATTCTCCCCCATCCCTAGCTACGTGTATATTTATGTAGCCTATCACGGCAAAAGACAGGGATGCAAATGGCGTAGCGGCCACCATTTGCATTCCTGCCTTTTGCCATGATAGGCTACATAAATATATACGTAGCCTCTCATGGCTACCGCAAGGATGCAAATGGCGGCCGCTACAGCGGCTGCCATTTGCGGCCACAGCCCAGCAGCAGACAGAAGTTTGGCTGCAGGCAGCCCCGGCTGGCGGCTCTGCAAGCTCCCCGCACAGCGGAGCTGGCTGGGGGGGATTCCGGGGGGGAGGGACGGATCGCCTCCCCCCCAGCGGATGGCCCCAGCGGAATGAGGTAAGTAATCCGTACACTCCTACATGTAGCAGGGCCTAAGATGACAAACCCAGGCTCCAGGCAGGTTCATATGGGAGGAGGAGGTCTTTCAGATACCTTGGACCCCAAGATGTTTAGGGTTTTATAGGTAAGAACAAACACCTTAAATTGGGTTCCAAAAAACACTATATAAGATACTCTTGACAACAGTTTTTTGCACTAGGTGCAGTTTCTGAACAGTTTTCAAGGCCAGCCCCACATAGATGGTGCAGCAGTAATCTAGACATGAAGTGATGAAGCATGGACCACTGTGGCCAGATGTGCTTTCCCCAGGAATGGACAATGTTGGCAGTTGGCACACCAGCCAAAGCTAGGCAAAGTTATAGCAGATGGTTCTGCATCATTCTGGCTTGCCATAGGATATCTCATTAACAGTCAAGGCATGTGTAATCAGGACAAGACCAAAAATAGAAAGGGAACTTAGAATTTAAAGCACTTGTAAGCAGGGTTGTTATTTTTTATTATTTATTTGTGGTATGTATATACCACTAAATAGAATAAAATCTCTAAGCAATTCACATATTATTTGCTGGGTTGTGGGAAGAATTATTGAGGAACTCTCACAGGTGATGGCAAAAGGAGAAGGGGACGACAGAGGATGAGATGGCTAGATAGCATCACCGATGCAATGAATATGAACTTGAGCACACTCCGGGAGAGAGCGCAGGACAGGAAGGCCTGGCGTGCTATGGTCCATGGGGTCACGAAGAGTCGGACACGACTGAACGACTGAACAACAACAACAACAACAACACAGGTGATACTATTTTGAAGCCTGCAAATGAACTGAGTGATATAGGGTGGCCACAGCGAGCAAAATGGGAGATCTGGGTATGTGCATAGCTGTGGTAGCAGTGTCCTGTTTCTTGAACTGTTTGTACTATTAGTGTATATCTATTTTTCATCATGAAAATAAACATCCCTGGACCTTTCGGACAGATTCCATCCATTTCAGAGGTCGATACGGAGTGGCACTATTCCTGTATCAATAGAGAGCAGACAAAGACAACAAGTAAGGTAGGCTTCCTGAGGGCAGCCTCCTCTGTCAGTGGAGGAGAGCAGCCATATTGTAAGAACCAAAACACTCTGCATGATCACCAGACACAGGCCATCCTGGTTTGGACAACTTCAGACTCCATTATTATTAATTTATTATTATTGTTATTACTATTATTGTTATTATTATCAACATTTCTATACTGTCCCACAGCCAAAGCTCTCTGGGCGGTTTACAGAAGTTAAAACATTAAATACAATATAAAAAGTTAAAAAGCCATTTACGTAAAAACACACAGACAATACACACAAACAACATATAGACCAAATGTACCTGCACATAGAAAACTAGCATGTCAGAGAGAATACTAACCTAGAACCACTCAAATCTCTTGTCCGCATCCCACAAAAATCTGAAATAGCACTGCTGGGCACAAGGGCATACTTATTCCGACTAGGGTAGGGATGTCGGAGAATTTCTCCACGAATCTCCAGGAGGCCGAATGCCAACGCATTCGGTCCCCCGAAATTGGTGGGGAAATTCTCCGCCTCCCCGCCCCCCCCGGGATGAGACTTACCTCGTGTGAATGTCCCTCGCGGCGGCGGGTCCCAGCGGCGTTGCGGCGGCGGCGGCAGCCGGTCTTCTGACCGGCTGCCGCTGCCGCCGTTTCCAAGTAAAGTAAAAAAAACACACACACACGTGATAGGCTACGTAAAGATTTATGTAGCCTATCACGGCTAGATTTTCAAAGTCAGCCATGATAGGCTACGTAAATCTTTACGTAGCCTATCACGGCTGACTTTGGGGGGGGGGAAAGCGCGTACGCTATTTGTGTTGCCCTTATTTTGCCGTAGTCTACGTAAATCTTTACATAGACTACCCGTGCCCAAATAAGGAACGCAAATGGCGGCGCCCATGGGTGCCGCCATTTGGGTATGCGCTTTTTCCCCCCCCCAAAGTCAGCCATGATAGGCTACGTAAAGATTTACGTAGCCTATCATGGCTGACTTTGAAAATCAGGCCGTGATAGGCTATGTAAATCTTTACGTAGCCTATCACTTTTTTTTTGTTTTTTTTTACTTTACTTTTTTCTTTCGCGGCCGGGGAGACGGGGCGCTCCCCCCCTGGCCAGAATTTCGGCGGGGAGGGATGGGGCGCCTCCCCCCCAGCCAGAATATCAGCGGGGAGGGGCGGGGTGCCTCTCCCCCCCCCGAAAAAAGCTGCGGGACCAGGTAAGGGACTTTCGTCCATCCCTAGGGATGGGCAAACTCACCAAAGCTTGCCCGTCGTGCCACTTGGCAGACCCCTGCAGGTTGCCTGACCCTGCTTGCTGCACGTGTTGAGTCCCCAGGCGGTCCGCGGGTGCCTGGTGTGCAGCCAACCCACTCTCTCGTCAAGCCACCTTTTTGTGTGGAAATGGCACCTCAACCTCTTTTGTAAGTAACCATTTATGCAAATGACAGCCGTAAAGGAGCCATTTTCACAACATTACAGGCATAAATGGTCCATTTCTGCCTGTAATGTTGCATGAATGGCTGCTTTCTGGCCACCATTTGCATAAATGGTTCTTACAAAAAAGGCCGAGCCATGCTTACGCAAAATGGTGGCTTGATGAGGGAGCAGGTGGCCGTGCACTTGCCTGACTCAGCGCCCACCGAGTTGGGCAAGCAAGGGGATCCAGAGACTGGCATCTGGGAGGCCAAGCCAGCAAGAAATCACTGAGCTTTGAGCCCCAACCAGACGCCCGTGCCAGCCCTACTTCAGACACAAACTACCTCCATGTTGGTTGAGTATGGGATGAACTCCAGTGCTGAGGTCCTAGATACTTTAATATATTGGTATTATCTTCATGGGAACATAAACCCTCTCCAAAACAGTGCAACTTAAACCATGCATGAATAAGCTGACATGGTATTTATATCAAAGTCTTATTTGTGCCTTACTCACATGTAGGGCATTCATGCATTGATGAAGGCACGTGGCCCTGCTGCTGGTGTTGCCCCAATGCTTCATGCTCATGCGAACTCTGCCCCCTGCCCCCAGGCTGTGCACTGAACACAGATGTCTGAAGAGAAAGCCTTACTGTGGGCAGCTTCTTCAACGTGGGATCATGCTACAAGTAAGCAATCTGTGCATATGGCTCGGGTTCTAAATGGTTCCGGCATAAATGCCACAGGTAAGCTGTGACTTACACCAGTTTCAATTTAGCATTGTCCCAAGAAACCCACTGCAGAGCCAAAAGCTTGAATCCTCTTAGTAAGTAGTCTCAGTCCCCTACAATGTATCCCTTTATTTATTTCTGTCTTTCTTCGCCAATTTTGCTCTGTTTGGATATGGGGGAAAGTCAGTTTAGGACAGCTTAGCAGTGTTTAAATATTAATATGGCAAGTCATGTTAAATTGTGAAAAGGGCACTTAGAAAGACGGAGCCTAAGTGAGAGGGGCAGTGTCAAGAATTAGTCATATTTCCTTGTCAAGTTGGTAATTCCTTTGTAACAAATGTCTAAATGTATTAAAACTGGCTGGCAAGAAATTCACTTTGTCATTACATTTCAATGCATCGGCACAAACTTGCCATTTGTGGCCAGTGGTCTAGTCTTAAGTCATGTAAGTAGTTCTCTCTGTGTGTATTTACTTATTTAGCTACTTAGAGAGCATGTGTTTCACACTGAAATCAGTGGGACTTAAAAAGTGAATACTTTTGGCTGCATCATGCTCAAAGTATTTAAAAATCTTATCTCATTAATACGTACAGCCAATAAGGGAAATCAAAGCCAGGCCTGTACAACTTGTGACCCATGAAGCCAAATGCAGCCCACCATCCATGTCAGGTGCTTGACGCACATAGAGTTGGTGGGGTACATTTGACTCTGGCCACTTGCGTATCACAAAAAAAGAGGAAATGCAGCCCCAAAAAAGAGGAGAAAAGAGGGCATTGATTTGCATAAAATTTGCATGTGCTGGTGTATGCGTATAGATGTACATTTAGAACTAATTGTTATTATTTAAATATAAATACACTATATTTCACCATAGTCTGAACAATCTATGGTTATCATCATATATTCCTGTTACATCTCTGTATTTTATGGTGAGTATTTCTATTGTGAGAGGGAGATCACCTGTGATCAGGTGACCTCTGTGCCTTTCTCAGTCTGCTGTCCAGGTGCTGTTGATGAGTGTAGCGTTTCTGCCTTCTCCTAGTGAGAATTCCCCTTCTCTAAATAAAGCCCTTCTCACCCCCCGCAGGAACCACCTTCTCTCTCACACACTGGGTTTCGCTGCCACCAGGACCTTTAAGGCTCAGGCCCAACCCTTTTCTCAGTCCTCTACCTGTGAGGGCACACAGACTTTACTTATAACCTAATAGTGTTCTCTTGATACCTTCCCCTTTCATAGCCAAGAGCAGAAGGCATAGGGTTTATAAACAAAGAAAGCTTTATTGATTACTGTAATAAGTAATCAAATAATAAACAGGTAACTTTTAATGGCTCTGTTAATATATGTTCTCTGATGAACTGTTCTCTAAATTACCGTCTCAAACAATCACTTCCCAAATCACCATAGATGCCCCCCAACCTATCTTATCCCTCACCATCTCTGTCTGTCTCTCGCAAGCAAAGCACCCAGTTTATATAGCACACATACCTGACCCCCACTTCACTCACTCAGCCAATCAGCTCATGTATGCAAATCCACCATTCTTCCAGCCACTCACCTCTCTCTTACAATAGAAATACTCACCATAAATTCAGAGATATAACAGGAATACATAATCATAAGCATAGACTCATAACAGGAACACATTGCCATACTTACGTAGAGACATGGAACATCACCTTGGGCAGCTCCAAGGCCTAGCTCTTCTGATGGCTCTTTATCTTTGGACTGGACAGCCCTTCAAACAGAGGATGCCTTCAAAACAGAGGACAGCGGTAGACCTTCAAGTAGAGGACTGTCCTCTCTAAAAGAGGACACATGGCCACCCCAGTTCTAGCTGTTTTTGGATTTCAGGCATGCAGAAAAAATAAAAACAAAACAAAAATGGGAGATTTGGCCACCATACATACACATCCAGAAGATTGCAGACATCTGGATTGAACTGACATCCTTTCGTTTTTACCCTCTCCTGAACCAGGGTTTAAAAAATGGATGGGGCCTACCTTCTTGCTTGAAAAGGCTCTTTCTTCTTCAGTAACCACCTGCTTAAACTTCAAAAGTGGGGATGCCCAGAGATGGATTGCAAAAAATAAATACATCAGGAAAAGTTCCACCTGTAGCATTCAGGCCTGTCAGTCTATTTTACTGTTAAAGGCACAGTTGGGAAACTCTGTGCATGAAGGTCCATATGTGTGTAAAGGAGTTTGCCGCATTGGGGTCTTTTTTGTGTATTGAATCAAGAGCGGTAATGCTTACACTGTAAGCCTTACAGGTGCAAATGATCTTAACGTTGCTTCACCGTGAGAAATGGTAGAAAAGTTGGGTCCTTCAGGCACTCCACTTAGAGCCATTATGAATCTCAATGAGAATTCTATTGGCAGTGCCCTGTAATTCCCACTCGAGTCCTCAAAAAGCCAGGCACTCAAGGCCTATTGCTTACAGCAGCTGCAAAGGTTTCTTTAACTATCTTCTAGATCAGTGGCTAAAGAAATGACATAATGGCTTCTACACTATATTGGTTCAATGAAGGAGCAGATGACTCAGGAGATCATACACCCTAGTCTATCAAGTCATGGAATATTTAAATGCACTTTACTTTGTAGATCAATGATCTGATAAACTGTAATGGAGTCATTATGATCCGATGGAGAAAAGCAAGCGTTGCTCCTTCACCAGGCACTAAAGCCAGAAGTCCTACTCCAGGGATTGATTGAAGCAGGCTCTGCTCAGAACACTTTAAAGTAGCAGATGATCAGGTTGATGGTCTGGATTAGACCAGAAAGATCCATTAGGATCTACTATATCAAGCAGTTATCTTTACTCATGTAAGCTGTCCAAAAAAGCTTCTGTGGGTATTTGCCACCCTATACAGAAGAGGTAGCAGGAAAAAATATCCACACAAAGGGGCCAAGGCACAACACATACATTAGCAATGTATGGAAGCACATTTCAACGTGGAATAGGGTTGTCAGCTTGGGCCGGGACAGAGCTGGGACAGCCTATGACAGGAGAGGGCACACAACGTCTTCCTGACCATTGGCATGCTAGCAGGGGCTTCTGGGAGCTGAAGGCCAAAGCATATGGAGACCTCCCTTCTGCCCATCCTTGGCCTAAGGGGTTGTGCCACGTCAGGTCACATGTGGAAGCTGCTGACTCAAGGAGGGGGTCAGGGGCAAAGGTGGATTATGGGTGGGGCCAGATGGGTCTGTGTGGGGTGAATAAGAATACATTTTCTTAGGCTGGTGCTGATAATGCTGACCAGTAAAATAAGAACCTGTTGGCAATTCTGCATTTGACTGTTGTAACTCTGCAAAGACAGTCCTGTCTGACTATTTGATTCTTCTGTCACATGGCCAGATCAGATGATGGGATGCAGAATCTCATCAAGGAAGTTGGAGGGGAAGTTGGAGGGGAAGTTAGAGATGAATCTCAGAGCACCCCCAGGCTACATACCTGTTTCTGTGGTGGGAGTACAACCCTATCCAGGACAGGTACATTTTGTACATTTGTTGCCTAGGGTCACCTGTACGACATATGCCATTTTCATACAAATTGCCAAAAATCCCATGGGGGGGGGAAGGGAAGTGAACTGCTTTCAAACACACAAAATGCTGCACCTATCCTGAAATGTACAGGTTTCTTAACTATAGCCCCCTCTGTGCTGCATGTCATTTTCATAACAATTACCCACAACAAATGTACTGGGATAAGAGCATCATTTTTTAGAAATCCCCAGACAGCAAAGGCTACTCTTGCACCAAGTTCCTTAAACCTGTTCATCTTAAACTTGGCAGCCGTAATCCCATCAGAAGGGTCAACTACCCCTGCAAATTTCACCCAATTCTGCCTGGAAAGCTACTGGCAGTTCCCTTTTTTAAAAATATCAAAATATGAAGGCTTTTAGTACAACCCACCCACCCACCTTTGCAAGCATTTATATGAGATTCAGCGGACGTAATCCCTTCATGGGAGACTACTATGCCTGTTAACATTCATCCAATCATTCCGGCCAACATTATAGCCATTTGTTGATTTCCAATGATCGCCAGTGATGATTTGGATTTCCAAACTGAGATTCAGACCCAAGTTGAGGCGGGTGGCCTCCAAATCAGTCTGAGCCAAATTGGGCTGTTTCCTGAATCAGGCTCTGAACTGAATCTCCTGGTCAATGCATACCATAGTAACAGGAGTTCTGCACTCACTTACCTGAAAGTGAGCCCCACTGAACTCAATGGAACTTACTGTCAGGCTCCAATCCTGTACTCATTTGCCCGGGAGCAAGGCCCATTGAACTCAGGGGCCTGGTTCACACCATCACCGTAGCTTAAACAAGCCACGGTGCATGCCGCCACATGCTGGGAGCCATTTGCCTAATTACCTGCCCAGGCATGGCTTGTTGAGTTGTCTGAATCCCCTTCAACGAACCCATGTGGCCTCTTGTGCTATTTGAGGGTTGTTTCCCCCTGAAACAAGCCATGCTGCCCAGGTTTGGACAACACAACAAGGCGGGTATTTAGGCAAATGGTGCCCAGCACAAGCCGGATTGTGCGAAGCAAGTCAATGAGGCCTACTACTGAGTAGGCACATAGGATTGCATGAAAACTGTTCCACCATGTTGTTGTTGTATTAATTATTCTATTATATTTGGATGCTATATGACTATGCTAATGATGCTATATGCTAGGCTAATCTGTCACATTAAGGCCTTCAAGTTTAATAATATTGATAAAGCAATTACCTAAAATATTTAGAAAACTCTACATACATCATAATCTCTTTATCTCAATGGGGTGAAAGATATCTAAATCATTTAGATTAGAGGGTCAGAGGAACAGGTGTGTGGAATTGGAGAGGGGGGAAGTAGCCAGGGGCCATGAGTAAAGAAGAGGTGAGCAGTCTCAGGTATATGATTTACTTCAAAGAATACCTGAGGCACAGAGCCGGTACCTGCTTCTCCTTTCCAATAATTCAGGCCAGGACATGAAGTCTGAAAGTCACCTTCGGTTTCTGCCCACATTTCACGCTTTGGGGGTCTTCTACATTCCTTCACAGCAGCTTTCCCAACCTAGTTCCCTCCAGAAGTTTTGGACTTCAGCTCCCATCAGTCCAAGCCAGGATGACCAATGGTCAGGAATGCTGGGTGTTATAGTCCAAAACATCTGGAGACACCAGATTGTGTTAGGCTGCTTCACAGGAGAGGAAGGAACCCCATCTGTGCCCGTGGGCAAAGCGGCCCCTGAAGTTGTGAGTGACCTCATCCTTTGAAGCAGCATCAGCGTTGACCTCACCTACAACACCATGCCACAGGTAGGGTGGCCATGTGTCCTCCTTTACAGAGGTCAGTCCTCTATTTGAAGTTGTCCTCCATTGGAAAGGCTGTCTGGTCCACGTCAGTTTAAGGATAAAGAATCATAAGAAGGGAGCCCAGAGGCCTTGAAGCTGCCCAGTCATCACATGGACAGCAGATAGAGGGCCAAAGCAGAAATGATATTCTTTTTTGTAAATGCAGCCCCCCCGATCTGGGTTACGACCCTAGCATGGGGGGGTACAGGGCTTTAACCCTCCCCAACTCTCCCTGCTGTGGTCTCCATCCAGCTCGGCCCCCCTGCACCTGAGATTGAGGCAACAGGAGAAGGGGACGGCAGAGGATGAGATGGCTAGATAGCATCACCGATGCAATGAATATGAACTTGAGCACACTCCGGGAGAGAGCGCAGGACAGGAAGGCCTGGCGTGCTATGGTCCATGGGGTCACGAAGAGTCGGACACGACTGAACGACTGAACAACAACAAATAATGATCCATTTTCTTTCGCGTGGGGGGGGGAGCAATCCAGATTGGGACTGTAGTGAGGGTGGGAAGGGTTAAAGCCTGCTTACCTCTCACACTAGAATCCCAGTTTGGACGAGGGGCCCTGTGCTCGCACTAGCTTAAAGAAGAGCAAAAGATGCAGCTGCTTGTGGAGTGTTGCACATAGTGTCTGCTTTGGTTGCCTGGCCACAGCCTTCCTCAAGACAGTGAGGTATATTGCAGTTCTCATGGAAGCTGGTGGCCAGTCTGTCTCCTCGTTTTTGCTGATGCATTTCCTCTGGGGGGAGGGCCATGCAAATGTGGCATCCCTCGCCACAGGCGATCCAGGCAGATTGACTGACCCGTTATGCTCACTGCTGCTGGCCTTCTTCCCAGCTCCCTCCTTTTGTGGCATGCCAAAGACCATGCAGCGATTTCAGGACTGAGCGATGATTTCAACTGGAGACTTCCTGGCTCACCACACATTCCCTTAACCACTGATGTGAGGACCCAGGGGCATGGTTTCAGGGTAATCATGTGCAATTCAAACAAACAAGGGAGTGGGGACATCATACTTTGCTCATTTTACGTCTTTCTTTGATTGTGGGGAATTAAAGGGTATGGAGGGTTGAAGGCCAATGTAAGCAGTGGTGGGCCCTGCTGAAGTACTGGGGCCCACACCGCTGCCCTAAGATACAGAGTATTTTATTATACTGATGCCATGCCTGAGTATTTTATTACTGAATCCCCTTCCAACCAATTTCATTGAATGATCCTGAGAGAGGGAGGAAAACCTCTTTCTATGCACTTCCTTCACACTCCATGTATCCTTTTATAAACGTCTGCTACATCCCCACTTACTTACCTTTTTCTAAACTAAAACTCCACCCACCTTGGGAAAAGTGCTCCAGCCCTTTGATCTCTTTGGTTTCCCTTCTCTGCACTTCTTCAAGCTCTATCCTTTTGGGATTGGGGTGGCCAGAATTGTGCAGAGTCCTCCAAATACAGACACATCATAGATTCATATACCAGCGCAGGACCTAGCCCATGCAAGAGTATTTTACTTGCCAAAGCCTGGGATGTGACGGAGGCCTAAGCTATCAAAAATGGCAAAGGAGGCATATTGGAAAGCATTCTCTGATCAGCCCCTCTTTTCCTTTGAAATTTCACACTAAAGTTGTTGTTTCAATTAAAGAACACTGATTGCCTTTCCTTTTTGGGGTCACTTTTACAGTTATTCATAGCTAATCACTTTGTTTTTAATTGAGTTCAGTGCTAAGGTTTCCTATTCTTTTAATTTAATCTAAAAATATATGAATGAATACTAGGTCCAGGAAAGATTATCAAAGCTCACCTGATATGCAAGCAGATTTTTCTTTTATAAGAGTGTGATGAGCTCAAGATAAGAAAATTAAGCCTTGCAAAATGGAAACTCAATTATTTTTTGCTCTCTAATGGCATGAATTTTCCATACATAAACTCAGTAGATTGTGTGATATTGGGTATCTGGCCTGTCTCTTAGACAATTTAGAGTATTTTTGGTGTGTGTCCCCCCTCCCCCCGCTCTATTTGACTGTCCTCTCACCAACTGTTTGGTGTGTGCAATGGTATGCAGCCTGCTGTTGTGTGTAAAAATCTCTGGATCTGAGAGAATAGATATTAAAGGCCAAGCTGAACCAAAACTACTGGGGGGGGGGGTGTCAAACATTTTCAGTAGTGTTAAAAAAAGCTTCCCTCCCTTTCCCCACCCCCAGCACTCTATGCACAAATGTACACTTGTGCATTTATACAAGCTTGATATCATTTGCCCACAGTGACATCAACAAATAGCCAAAGCTGATTGGCTATATAGTGTTGTGACATCATTCCATTCACTGCATGATTGGGTGGGATTGTCCATGTGACTAATCTACGAAGAAGCAGCAGCTGGGGTGGGGTGGAGATAGGGATGTATGAAACCCACTTACCTTTTCATGGAATCTTTCGTGGTGGGGGGATGGGGTGAGGTGATCCGGTCCTCCCCCCCAGAATCCTCGACGGCTGGCTTCGCTCCATGGCCAGGCTGTGGAGCAGCCGGCCAGGGCCATCCGCAGGTGGATTTCTGGCTGCGGATGGGCTGCCATTTGCGTCCAGCCAGGCAGCCGTGATAGGCTATGTAAGAATTTACGTAGCCTATCATGGCTAACCCCCCCCCAAACCCCCAGTGTACGCAAATGGCGGCGGCTACGGTGGCTGCCATTTGCGTTCCGTATTTTTCGCCGATTTAAATTGGTGAAAAATAGAGAACGCAAATGGCGGCCACCATAACCGCCGCCATTTGCGTACGCTGGGTTTTGGGGGGGGGTAGCCGTGATAGACTACGTAAATTCTTACGTAGCCTATCACGGCTGCAAGGATGGCAATGGCGGCGGCAGCAGCCCGGCCGCGGCCGGCCAAGAGACCAGCCGCTGCCACCGCCAAATCCGCCGCATCCGCCCCAGGTAAGTGCCGTCCCGGGGGGATTCCGCGGGGGGGGGCAGGAGGCCGTTCTGCCACGGATTTTGGGGGGCCGAATGTACTGGCATTCGGCCTCACTGAAATCCGTGGCGGAATTCTCCGCCATCCCTAGGTGGAGATGTCCTGAAGATGGAGCAGCTGAAGGAAACAATGGCACAGAACAGAAATTAAAAAGTGAATATTCATGAAAATGATTCTCCAGTAAAATTTCTACCCCATCAAAACTGGTAGTTTCATTCTGAACGTTGAGACGGGAATCCTCAGCAGTGCCAACTTGAGTAAAGGTTCTTTTTGCAGAAGTGCTGTTGCCCCTTTTTTTTTTACCCCATCACGCTTCTTCTTTGGTGTGGCAACAGGAGTCAGGACATGTCTTGCTGCTCTAAGCATTAATAAGGTAGCCAGGTGTCCCTCTTTACAGACAACAGTCCTCCATTTGCAGAGCTTTCCGAGGACAGGCCTCTATTTGATGGTGTCCTCTGTGTAAAGGACTGTCCAGTCCAAGTCTAGTTTAAAGATAAGGAACTGTATTAAGAGGATCGAGCAGGGATCTTAAAACTGCCGATTGACCTGGACAGCAGACTGAGCAGGCACACAGGTTGCAGTTTGCCCCCACCGTGGTGAGAAATTTTGTATCTCTATTTAAATGATAGCAATTATGTCTAAATTTGCATCTACACGTAAACAAATGTTATGCAAATCACTGTCCTCTTTTGTCCCCTTTTTTTGGCAATGCATAAGTGACCTCTCCAAGCATTAACCTGAAGGACAGGAACTGAAATGTTCCTTTTTCTAACTGCTGCTTTCAGAGAAAACAGGAAGAGGGGCACAATAGGAATTGATTCTTTTAACCCCCACCCCCCAAGTAGTGAATAGCCTGATTTCCAAGCCCATTTGCACCTCCTTGCGATCAGGAATTGTAAACCTCTCACCCTTCTCTGTTCTACTCCCACCTCCCCAAACAAACAGATAAGCCAGATTGTGAGATATGCAAGCTGTGACGATAGCTTGTACATTTCAATGCAGGGAGCAGATATGAACATTGCATTTTGGATATTGTGGAGAAGCCGCGGGAACAGGAAGCATAAGGGATTCATGCCTCACGTCCTGCTTGCATCTCCAAACGTCTGGATAAAATGTATGGGGGCCGCTCAATACCTTAGTGGCAGAGAATTTCATTCCTCCCTCGGTGCAATATCGTTTTCAACTAAGAAGAAGGCTCTCGGATGCATGACCAGGTTTCTTCCTGTTAAGGAAATGATTATACATGCTGTACAAATCCCAGGCCATAAAGTTGGGAAGTATGGCTTTAAGTTCTCTGGGGATGTACACAGAACAGACAGTCCATAAAGAAACTTATGTGTATTCACACTGTGCATGACCCCAGCTTCATTGCTAGATAGAAGCCCCTGCTTTCAGAACACGCAGTAGTATGTGACCCATCCATTAACTTGTCTCTAAATCTTGTACATACAAATTAAGGTTAAATCCTGTAGACTTCACTTGCATCCACACCGAATGTATGATTTGATTTGTTGTTTGTTAGGAGCTTAATGCCACTTACGTCCATGTGGGAAATACCGCTCCATTTCTCTTAAAAGCTGATGTTTTCATCTGCGGGTGATAATACCCTCCATTCTTCGAAAAGATCACATTATTTGATTACTGGCAGATACTAATAATTAGTAATTAAGGTCAAGTGGGTCACATTTTTTCTAGGTCAAGTCAGCCAGGGAAATACGCTATTTGGGATGTTATGATTTTATCATGGACAGCTGAATGCTTGACTGGCACAAGCGCATTTTCCCTGTGGCAACATTTTCCCCACTATGCGTGAAAAGCGACGGAGGAATGAAGCCGTCTCAATCCACTTTGCTCCTTCTCTGCATTCTGAATGTGAAGGGGGAGCACGGCTGGTGCCTCAGTGGGCTTCGCTCCAGTGAGGGAAAGCCCTAGCAGAGCAAAGATGGCTCCCCAATTGAGGCGCTGGCTGGAAGCCAACTTCACTCCACTAGGGCTTTCCCTGGCTGGGAAGAGCCTGCACGGTGTGAAGCCAGCTCCCTGAGTGCCATGGACAAGGCCCCACCTTTAACATCACCAGGGCTGGGGAGAATGCAGCCCCCGGACCCAAAAATGTTCCCCAACCCTGGTCTATAGGGATTCCAGCTCACTGGTATCATGTCCAGCAGTCAGCCAGCTACGAATGTCTGTACCTGGTGATGGGATCTCAAGACAGGCTTGGGATTCTCTTGGTGTACTGACCACCCCACTGCCTAACAGTCTACCTGCCTCAGCTGTGGAGGTGGCCTTAAATAAATGTGATATTGATGGTGGTTTTTTCTTTTCACGTGAAAGTACGTGTGTGTTTTCAGGCATATTTTCCCAAATGTACACTTCAATTGTGCACATCTTTGAAATGTATCCATTCTTCTTCCATTGGTTAAAGCATGTTTGTGTGCATTTTTTTCAAAAGTAAGCATATTTTCACACGCATATTTCGAAATGTAACATATGCTGTCAAATGTAATTTTTTGTTGGTCCACAAATCATATTGTAAGCTCAGAAATGTATAGATTTTGACCGCAAATTGCATTTGAGTCCATGTTCACTCTGGGAGGTGCAAACTTGGGAAAGCCTGATAAAAAACCAACTGAAAGAAATTTATCATACATCCCCACCTGCAGGTTTAACGGGCAGTCCTGCTATGCTCTTGGTCTCGACTTGGAATATGGGGACAACCCAGGCCAGTGATATGGTCACTCCCAAGGGTCCTCGACCCAGTCTTAGCAACTTTAGCCAACTGCTGTAATTCAGGCCTTGATTATTTTTGTTTTTGGGAAGAATATTCAAAATTTTATACTAAGATTCATGTATTAAAGAAGCCAGAACGGTATAATATATTTGTGAGACTTTAATTAAGTCTCTCTTGCTTCTTGGAATAATTTTCACTTTCTTTGAAGAGTGTCTCACTGTCATTTCTGACTGGAAATCAGTCACACTGAGGACCTATCTAGATATGACTGTGGCAGTTGGATGTATTTAAACATGGAGCAGCTGCCCCAATCACATAGAAAGGTTAGGGATGGCATGGGCATCCAGCAGACTCCCGCCCCCCAGGCCCTTGAGCCACAGCTGCTGAGACCCTGCCCCTGCTCGAGGTCCCCACCCATGCTCACTGAGCTGCACGCACTCACCCTGGACCCATCTGCGAGCTCCACAAGCACCATTTTGCTTTAAAAAATGGCAACCACAAAAACGCGCACATCTAGTCTTATGCAAAATGGTGCCATGAATGGCTGATATTTACACCCGTAATCTCGTGTATATTGGCCATTTGCAGCATAAGACTAGATGTGCGCATATTCATAATCACAATTTTCTTTCGCAAAATGGCGCTTGTGGTCCTCGCAGATGAGTCTAGGGTGAGTGCGGGCAGCTCAGTGAAGGGGGGAGCTCAAGCATGGGTCTGGGGGTACGCGAGCTGCATCAGTGGCTCGGCGAGTGTCTGGAGGGCCCAAACTCTGGGGCATCCATCCATCCCTAAGAAAGATGAGTGTGGGATCCAGTTTCTGTTTTGAACCAAAGGTTCATGTGGCTGCAGAGCTGAACCCTCCCCAATCCCGTGGTTTCCCCACACATACACACTGCAGGGGCTCTCCCCACAGACTTTTCTTTCAGCCAAGGTCACTTCCAGCATCAGGCTCCTGGCTGGGAGAAAAGGGCCTAGAGAGAGGAGCCATGTTTAAACAGCTGCTGTCATACTGAGTTTGGCCCTCAATTTAAGTAGAGTTTAAGAAATTGAGACATCATGTAATATGAGACAAATGGTGCTTTCAGATGACGCTTCTATTGTGCAATTGACCTGTCTCATCCACAGAATTTTACAGGGGGTCCAGATGGTGTCATCTTCCATTTCCTCTCCCCATTGTTTTCCCACTGCTTCCTGGGTCTTTTTTCTTGCCCCCCCCCAATCTATTTAGGAGGAAAAGATGGAATAGCTCCACAATGCCTTTTGATCAGTACTGCTAGGAGTCTTCCATCTGGCAGCACCCAAGGTAAATCCATTATCATTTGTTGTGGGAAGGGCAAAAGCCCCAGATCTAAGATGATAAGATACATAATTCTGCTGCTTAAAAGTCTTACATGGGCTGTAGAGAATTGTACCTGTTGATGTTTAATATTTCAAAAATCATTCTGGGGTAGCATGTCACCAGGTACTAGAGAAGTTGTCCGTTCATGTTGTTTGTCACTGCCATGCTGGAGCATGCTTGGCATGAACTTGTGTGTGCCCATTTGCAAAATGTATATATTTGAAGCGATGACCTGGTCCATACAGCTGGAAAAGCTGTCTCTCCATAGGCCACTTACATTCAGGTGCTGCCAATTCATTTTGCATACGAGGACAAGAGAGGGAAATAGGTAGTATAAGAGCGAAAGAAAAAGCAGACAATTTAACCTGGGAAGCAGAAATAGGAGGTTTTTATGTCCCTTAGAAGTAGGTGTATAGCTCTGAGCTCAGTGAAGAGGAAGAGAGAGTCTATAAGCCGAGCAGAATCTCCTTCACATAAAGTGGGTCTCACTACTATGCGAGCGAGAGATGGGAGAAATTATTCTGGAAGGAGAGTAGAAAAGCCTGCCATTCCTTCTCTTCATCAAAGGGGAGGAAGAAGCAAATGAATCAGAAATCAAGGATTGAATATCATCGGTCTTGCTGACAAAAGACATCAGCAGCTCCCTTACAGCAAGTGCAGGAGTTTGTTGAACAAAGCTAAAAGGACAGAGAACCTTTGAATAAAACCACAGCTTTCCATTTATAAAATTAATTTTAAAACAACATTTTGATTTAGTGGCTGTGAAGAGTCTTTGAATAAAAGCGTCTGTGTATATATAGGGCAAAATCTGACCATTTTAAAATACTTTGAAGTCCCAGTGCTTTGATGGGAGAGTTAAACATGTGCTTAAAATTCTCCCATTTAAATACATACAACGTTGTTAGGATTAATGCTGCTATATATATCTTATATGGAACATGTCAGAAGCATGGTGAATTTTAACTCTTTAGATTTAAACAGGCAAGGTGGTAATAGAACAAAACGCAGACCTTTACTGATAAATACTAAAACTCAAGGCTAGCCAAGTGCTCTTGTCAAATTACTAGTGCTGATTTTGATTTCCAGTGTTTATTATTAAGCAGGGCATTTTAGGATGGCCTACTTAACCAAATGTTATTCTTATGTCCATTATTCACTGGTAAAGAACATTTGCCACAGCACAGGTGCGAATGTTGAAAACAAACTTCTTATGCAATAATGACTGGGATTCACTCCTTGAATGACTAAGGGTGCAATCCTATGCATGTTGAGACAGAGAAAAGGCCTACAACTCCCAGCATTCCCCAGCCAGCAAGGCCTTTTCTCTGTCTCAACATGCATAGGATTGTGCCCTAAGTGCCTTTAATAAATGACTAAGGTTCACCCTTGTTTCTATCAGTTACTGGTGAATACCAGAATTTACCAGGCTGGGAAATGTCCAGAATGATGGAAAAAATGAACAGCTTTTTCTAAATGTCATCACATATATTCTGATCTTCCTGAATAACATTAAAGTAATTATCAGTTACACTGAAGGATATTATACACCAAATCATCAATAACTTGATGAAATATTTCCTTGGCTTTGGAGCCTTCTTCATGTAAGGAACTGACAGCAATTCCTTTTGGGGCCACGTGAAGCCAGCCTTGGACAAATGAAGCAGTGGTTATTGCTGCTACTCTCTTGTCAAGATCAGACAACTGCCCAGGGCTGCCAAAGGATGTTTGAAGGAGCTACCTAATGTAGCCATGGGCCTGGGGCAATCCATAATCCTTCTGGTGGACTTCTTGTGTTCAGGAGACCAACAGAGAGGGTGGAGTATCACTTGTTTGTCTTCAAGGCCTTCCCAGTTCACTTATATGGAGGAGGAAGCATCATTAATGCAGAAATATATGGTGGGGAGGGACTTACCCCCTATCCTGAAGGAAATTGTGAAGTCTGGCATGCAGGAACACTGTGTATATGTTGGATCAAGGACATTAACTCATGGAAGGGCAGCAGTTTACCGTAAGTCATATGAATCATATGAATATGTGCAAATAACGGTGGCACATATATGGGTTTCATATCGGCAGATGTCGAGGACTAAGAGGTTAAGCCAAAGGCTCCAGGGAAAATATGAGTTCTGAGGAGGGATTTGAAGGAAGACAGTGACATGACTATGTCTGAGTAATTGCTGTCAGGATAGCAACGTTGCTGGGTGCTCATATTGAAACAGACATTGTTGTATTGAATTCGATTCTTGGTTGAGGCTGCTGTCCTAAATGCATGGAAACATACATAGGATAGCACTGTAAAGCCTCCTATAATTCTGGCAGTGATATAGGTACAAAAGCATTAAACATTAAAACATTAGACTCTGAAAGAAGAACAAATAACAAATCTAGTTTTTTGGTGAATCAAAAATTCTTGACTTCCTCAGAATGCAGATAACTACAAGAAAATTGTGAAATGTATTTTCTGGCGGCCTCCAGAAAACAACACTCCGGGGGCGGGGGGGGGGAACCAACCTACCTTTCCGTCTCACTCACTCACCCACCCACCCTCCCACCCTTTCCTTTCCTTTCCTTTCCTTTCCAATTTATTTAAGTGTTTGAAGCAACAAACATGAAACAGAAACAGAATAGTTTTCAATGGGTAGCAAAGATCATCTTCTTAGTTCTTATTTTAGTTAAGGGAGGAATACAAAGCAACTCCGGAATAGCAGATCTCAAGGTTCTCTCACTGCTCTACATCGCAAGTAGCCAAACCCATCTCTCACCAAAATTTCATTTTAAAAAACCTTCCTTCATTAACCTAATCATTCATTCATTCGTTTTAGTTTCCCAGTGAACTCCAGTTTTCATGAGCAGGCAGAGGCACACCGCGGTAGATGCAATCTTTCTTTGCATATTACAAAATCGACTATATACATTCCCACCATATCCTTGGTTTGAAGCGCTTTGGGGCAAACAGAGCTTTGCTCTGCCACAGTTGGAACACCGTCTTGTACAAGGTAAATTGGGCAGAACCATCCAGCTTTGTCCTACCTGTTTCTAACAAACCCCTCCAAGCACACTTGCTACACAAAAGCTGTGATCCTATATCCACTTAATTGGGAGTCAGCACTATTAAATTCAGTTAGGATTTACTTCCATATAGGGTTGCACTGTAAGGCTACAATCCCATGCACACTTGCCAGAGAGTAGGTCCCACTGAACACAGTGTGGCTTACTTATGAGTAAACATGCATGGCATTGCACCGTAATTTCCCAGTGCGAATGTGAGCTAGTACTAGGGAGATGGGGCTCCTCCTGTTGCTTTTTGGATGTGATACCAAAGAACTAGGGCAGTAAAGGGAAGGAACACGTGGAAGAAGATGCTCCATACATTACAATGGGGGGGGGGGATTAAATCGACAATGCCTGATATAGCTAAGCAAATTTTGCCAAATTTATGAAAGCCCATAAATGTTATTCATATGCTGCGATGCCTTGGAATTTTGGCTGTAGCAATGGAAACAGGGGGAAAAAAATCAACTGAGGCTGCTTTCATAAAATGGCAAATTATTCAGTGGTGAAAGCCAAGTTTCTGTTAAACATCTTGTGTTATCTTAGGTGCCAGTCGCATAATCCCTTATCAGCAAAACTTTTTTAAAAAAGAAAAAAAAGAGGAACTTATATTCAAAAGGCCAAAGAAGAATTTCTAATGAGAAAGGATGTGTCAGCTTTTGGGGAAATTAACTGCTCCAGTGAATTGCAGAGATAAAGCGGAAGAAATTATCCCAATGATTCGTCTATTGTAATTAGGGCCTCAGCTTCTGAGGTTCACAGCCAGATCCAAACTTCCCTCAGACTGGAAGGGAGGTGTGGGCTTTGCCTTCCTTCTCTCTCTCTGTCTCTCTCTCTCTCACACACACACACACAAATGGTTAATACAACAGACAGATGAGTTGAAATCCCAGTCGCATATTTTCTTGCCAGAAGGTACAAGTGGAAGCTGCTGGTGTTCAGGTGAACTGCTCTGCTGTGGTACCCTGGCGTCAGCCCTGCTGCCACGTTTGAGTATTTCTATTTCCCTAGCACAGCCTTCCCCAACCAGTTGCCCTCCAGGTCTTTTGGACTATAACTGACCACTGACCACATGGCATTCTTGTCCACTGGCAATGCTGGCTGGGGCTGATGGGAGCTGAAGTCCCAACCATCTGGAGGGCACCAGGCTGGGGAAGGCTGACCAGCACTTTGACATCAAAAACTCCATTTTGTTTGGGAAAGTATACTAAACAGAGGCTCAGTCAGAAAGGGCAAGGAGGAGACAGCAAGCGTGTACTGGCTGCGCACTAGCAGAGAACATGGGACTCGCTCCCAGCCTATGCTCAGCAGGATGGGATCTCCAGAATGTGGAAATACTTTACTCCCTGCCTGGTTCTTGTAGCGACTGTAGTAATTTACAAACATTTCCTTACAAGGAACATGGGGATGGGAATTTGGAGATGATCCCTAGAGAGAAGGGTGAGGGGTGGAGCCGGGACTGGCTGAGGGAGTGCCAGGAAAGAACCATTAATTGTTGTAATTCTATTTAATAAAACCACCATGTTATCCTCTTAAGATATGGACCCAAACGTATTACAGTTCTTAGTGCAATCAACTCATCCGGGCCCCTTACCTAAAGCCCTAATGGGGAAAAGCACCATGCAGGAACCCATCACAGGGACTTGGCACCCACGGGCATCTGTCTAGATTAGGTAGACCTACACCCCCGATATAAACACGCCTCTCTGCACCTTTCCACACTGGACACCCCTGGTTGGAAACTAACTCTTGGTGCATCCCCTCTGCCCCCTTCTGATCTCAGGGAAAGCCCTCTCCCAAGCCAAGGCATTAAGAAGGAATTCTGGCAACAAGTTTAGTCCCTGTGCCCTGCAGCATGTGTATATAAATCTGCCAATTTGGGGTTAACACTTCATGCATCTAATGGAGTGGGCAGTGTCCACAAAAGCTGATGCCAGAATAAATTTGTTCATCTTTAAGGTGCCACAACACTCTCTGTCGTTTTTGCTGCAGCAGATGACATTTCCAAGCTTGCAATGCATTCCACAAAACAAAAGAAAAAATGTGTTCAGCAATGTTCGCCCATTAGAAAAACGCACAAAGAAAAAGGCATGCATTTCAAAATTTGTACAAACTCACTTTAGTGCATGTGTCCAAAAAAGTGTGCATTTAAAAATGCAGACAGATATGCATGTATCAATGTGTACATTATGAAAAGTGTGTACAAATTTCTGTAGGGATTAAAAAAAAAACCTCATGCAGAAACAGGACAGAACAAGCTTGACCTAAAAATAACTGACAATCTTGGCAAGACCAAGGTCAACAGATCTGTCCGTCCCCATGTATGTTAGCTAGATTACCTTGGGGTCAAGAGATAGTTTATCATGTACAATCAGGCCCATAGCCGTAGCCTGCCTAAAAGTTCTTGGGGGTGTGCCAAAAAGGGGGAGTTCATCTGTTGCAGTTCAATGTTTGCAGGCCTTCGAAAGACAAAATTGTAAACTGTTTTTAATTATTTGTTTATTTTAAAAAATTAGGGGTGCAGAGAAAATTTAGGGGGGCAGGCTCCTCTACCCTCCCCCCCCCCCCGGCTACAGGCCTACATGGAATATCCTTTATTGCTGCTAGAATTTGTTTCCAAAATCTCTTGGCTTGTTTACATTGCTACTACAGTAGTAAAAACAAATAAACTCTCTTTGTCACATTTCCAACAATTGTTAGAATAAAGCTGCTGCTGCATCTTCAGTATTTTTTGCAGAGGTCTTATAACTCTGTACCCACCATCTTAACACCGTTTTCTTTTAGCAATGTAGCTAGTGCGCACTTATCTAATTCCACATAAATTTCCACAATTCCATTGATGCTGCTGTTTGAAAATCCCTGTTCCATTTTGTCATGTATCCTGTTTGATCCTGCTTTAATATAATATAATAAATCTGGGATAATGACTTCTTTGGTTTGTTCACTAAAATCCTCTCTGCCTAGTACATCTAAAATGGCAATAAAAGGCCTTGTTGAAGCTACAGTTGTCACATTCTTATTGTGTGATGCGACTGGATTTATTCATCTCACATTGCAGGAGTTAGATCCTCATCAATGGGACCAAACAAAAAGTTGAGGGAAAGTCACATGAAAGAGAAGGATACATTGTACAGGGCCAGCCTTAGCATTAGCTAAAGCAAGGCAGAGGGAGCTGCGTAAGGCAGCAGATGCGGGGTGGGTGGGTGACTGAGCGGTGGCAAGGTGTTTGGAGGACAGCCTGCCGTGCACTCCGTATGCTACCCTGCTGCCCTCAGGTGGAGCGAAGAACGCTGTCCTTCCAGGAGTGTTGACGTAAAGTCAACTACCAGTCTGGTTGGCTTTTGCGTGTGGAATTGGGAATGGGGGGTAGAGGTAGGGATGTACGAAAGTCACTTAACTTTTCGAAGGGTGACATTCGCGGTGGGGGGGAGGCGCTCCGTCCCTCACCCCGAAATTCTCTCCGGCCGGCTCCACTCTGTGGAGATTCCACAGAGCCACCAGCCAGGGCCGCCCACAGCCGGACATCCGGCCGCTGGGCAGCCTGCAGGGATGCAAATGGCGGCAGCCATAGCCGCCACCATTTGTGTCCCTGTATTTTGCCGTGATAGGCTACGTAAATGTTTACGTAGCCTATCATGGCAAAAACAAAACAAAACAGTGGACGCAAATGGCGGCTACGGCAGCCGCCATTTGCGTTCCCTTTTTTTTTTGGCCGTTTTAGCCTTCATAAATATTTACATAGGCCCATTTGCGTTCCCTTTTTTTTTGCCGTTTTAGCCTACGTAAATATTTACGTAGGCTATTACGGCGAAAAAAAAGGGGGAACGCAAATGGCGTAGTGGCCGCCATTTGCGTTCCCTTTTTTTTTTGCCATATTAGCCTACGTAAATGTTTACGTAGGCTATTACAGTGAAAAAAAAAGGGAACGCAAATGGCGGCCACTACGCCATTTGCGTTCCCTTTTTTTTGCTGTATTAGCCTATGTAAATATTTACATAGGCTATTACGGTGGGAAAAAAAGGGAACGCAAATGGCGGCTGCCGTAGCTGCTGCCATTTGCGTCCGCAGTTTGTTTTTTGCCATGATAGACTACAAAATACTTATGTAGCCTATCACGGCCTCCGCAGGGACGCAAATGGCGTCCCTGCATTAGCCGTGATAGCCTACGTAATTATTTACGTAGCCTATCACGGCTATAATGAGGAAGCGAATGGCAGCCGCAGACGTGGCCGCCATTCGCAAGTCAGTGTGGACGGCAGCAGGTAAGTGCTCTGTTTTGCGTGCCTTTCGTGGGGGGGCGGGGGCTTCGTTCTGCCATGGATTTCGGGGGGCCAAATGCACTGGCATTCTGCCTCACTGAGATCCGTGGCAGAACTAGGCAGGGGGCGGGTTGCCCTTTGCCTTGGGAAGCAAAATGTCTTGGGTCGGGATGTCGCAGGAGTCTGAGGGGAGGGTGGAGTCTGGCGCACTCCCCCCACTCGGCCTCCCGGACCCCTGTCAGTGGAGCACCACCACTTACCCACCATGTTCAGCTCCCTGGTCAAGGGAGCAAGCCACCATTTTCCATAAATGCTGCCTCCTCATCGAGCCGCCATTTTGCATAAAAAATGGTGGCTCGTTGTTTTACATCAAAGACATTTTACATAAATGGTGGCCGTAAAGTGGACACTTACGTAAGATTACAGGTGTTAATAGGCCTTGTTCAGCTTCCTATGTGGTGCCTTCCTTTCCATTCTTCCTCAACCCACACCTTTTCTGTGATGTCCTTTCCTTAAGCCCCAGACGTACAGGCATTTGCTTACATTCACCTCTTGTTATGTTTGTCTGTCCTGCTCCTCCACTTTTCACTCATCATCTTCATCAACAACAACAACAACAACAACAACAACAACAGCTTACAAAGCACGTTTCAAGCATTCAAAGCACTTCACGTGGTTGTCATGGGACATGAATAGAGGGCAGAAAGCATGCAGAGCATATGACCACGACAGATCCCTGAAACTAGGGGTGCGTGAACCCACCCCCATCTGGGTTCTCCAGGCACCCATCCAGCCCCTGCCCCTGCTCGCCAGTCCCCGGACCGCGCTTCAGCCTCTCCTGCACTTGGCGAGCAGCCCGCACTCACCCCAGGAGCCTCATCAAGCTCTGCAGTCACCATTTTCAAGAATTAAAATGGCGATTGCAAAAATGCGCAGATTTGTGTAAGTGCAAATATGCACATTTTTGCAAATGTGCATATTCGCATATCTAAAATGCACATTTTGTGAATGCGCATATTTGCATATGCATGTGGCAAAAATGTGCATATTCGCACATACACAAATATGCACATTTTTGTGATCACCATTTTATTTCTCAATAAACGGCGACCTTCGAGCTCGATGAGGCCCCCAGGGTGAGTGCAGGGTGTTCACTGAGATGAGCACGGGGAGAGCAGGGGCAAGGGCTTGGTGAGCAGGGCTTGGGGGGGGCAGGCAGGGGCAGTTCCGCCAGATTCCTGGATGGAATCAGGCACTCACACCATCCCTACCTGAAACAGTAACTTTGTCAAAGTCCATGGAGAGCCTGCACTGCATTCCTCTCAGGCTGCATATGTTGGTGCGAACTCATTTCACCCAGTATAAGTAGTAAGCATTACTTTTCAGGGGATGGTATAAACAGTAGCCATGGTAAGCTATGGCCGGTGGTTACTTCTTTTTTATAAATTTTATACTGTAGTTTTAAACTTCTAATCTTTTATATTATGCTTTATCAAGTTGTAATTTATAGTTTTAACTGTTGTGAACCGCCTGGAGAGTCAAAGTCCCCCCCCCAAAAAAAAACCAAGCCCCAGACATTTGGTATATGTTTTATAAATGCCAGCAATCCAAAGCACTAGGAATAAGAAGGTGCTAACTCAGACAACCAAACACACACACAGCATCACAGATGAATTGGGAAGAGAAAATTAAGATGATAGGGAAGTGACTGGGAATCACATCAGTGAAGAAGAAGTTTTAGGCAAAGGCAATGCTATTCTTGTTTCTGACTCAACAAAAAAATGAGACAGAGGAAAACTCTAAAAGTTACAAGGCCAACCATATCCAAGATAAATTTTTCTAGTTTAATTAGAATCTTCCCCTCTCAGCATTCCTCGGATGTTTATCCGGTGCAAGAAACACCAACCTCACCTTGACATTTCACTTCGGTGAAATATAAGGAGACAACCTCTAATCCCAGGTCCTAATGTGGGCCCTAACTGAAGTGACTCTTCACCTGGATTTTCAGGCAGGCATCCATTGCTAGTAGGCGTTAAGTGAAACCCAGAGCACAGCCTCACTAACAATGTGCAGAAATGATTTCTGTGGGTTTCTAGTAGGGACATGCAGAGCACCCCGCTCCCTGGCAAGAAATGTTGCTATATTGATAAAACTCTGCCTTCCATGAGGGTCCCCTGCTTTTTTCTCCAAGCAGGAGCCTCACATTTGCCTTGATCTTTCATTTTAGATGGAATTTGGTCACCACGGAGACAATCTAAGATTGTAGTGCCTGTGGAAGAAAATCAAAATGGCACTCCCTGTGCTGGTTAATAATAGTAATAATAACAATAAATCCAATAATTTGCTGTTCTTTAATGACACCCCAAAGTCTGCCAACTGAGGAGGTCCATCTCACCCTGCCTAATGGCAATACCGCCCTGGCAATTCTAATCCATGCCGATATTCCAGCTGCCACAATCATAGAAACAGCCACTCTGAGCCAGTTCCAAACAACAGAAGGTAAAATTGCATCACTGAATCTATTTATTGAAAGTTGGGGGGAGTGAATGAATGAAGCATGTTATAAACATAAGCATATTCCTACTAACAAAGTAAAAAACTTTTTTAAAGAAGGGAAACAATTATCAAGCAAATAAAGGGAAGCCAAAATCACCCCAATCCCTATAAAATCTAGAGACAAATGCAGATAAAAAAACACGGCTAAAGCAGACCTCGAAGCAGAGCAGCCATCTGTACCAGCCACGATTTTGTAATAATCCAACTCCTAATAGCATTGCGAATAATAACAGTAAAAATGGCAAGAGTCGCTATGTTTTCCCAGCAGTAATTATAGAGCCTTTCCGTGGTGTCTGATCTTTGCTTATGGATCATTATAACTGTGCTTAACGCTTTCAGAAATACATTTCTCTTTTTCACAATACTCCTCCCTCCACCTCCTAGTGTGACCACTTATGTATGGCCAAAAAAGAGGAAATGCCTCACCAAAAAATGAGGACACGAAAGGACACAGATCTAAAAAAAACACCCCCGCATATGCTAATTTGTATGTAGAGATCCACATTTCAAAATGATGATGATCATTGAAATAGAAATACAGTACATTCACCATAGTGAGGAGGATTGTGACCAGGTCAACTGTGTGTCTGCTCAGTCAGCTGTCCAGGTACTAACTGTTGATGGGCAACTTCAAGGCCCCAACTGGCTCTCCCTTCTCATGGTTCTTTGTCTTTAAACTGGACTTGGGCTGGACAGCCTTTCAAATAGAGGATGCCTTCCAATAGACAACAGTCCTCTGATAGCCCTTAAGATAGAGGATTATCCTATGTAAAGTAGGACACATGGCCATCCTACCGCCATCCCACTCACATTTCACAATAGAGTGCAAGCATTTCTCTGATTCTTTCCTGGAGATGTTCATCGTGTGTCCACCAATGACATTCTAGACAGTCATGACTCTAATGTATCTGCGCTATAACAAGTTTTACTTTATCCTCCAATCAGAAACTGAATTAATGGGCCTCATAGGAAAGCACGTGCCTGGGTTTGCCTGAGACAATCATCAAGTGAAGATCATAGATGGTTGTGCTGCTGCTGGTGGAGGTTGCTGCTGATGCTGGACTTGTTAACAAGTACAAAGTTTTGAAAGAAACAAGACCTTCCTACAAGTTTTTCATCTAGGTTGTCCACTTACACAAAACAAAAGGCATACAAGTGATCCCTCTCAGAGACAGGGGTCTATGAGAATTTTGTTTGGGTTAATTTGTGAGCAGAACGTGCCCCATCCGCATCCCCGAACATGAACCTGAGTACATTTTGCAAGCAAAGTTCACACATCCCCGAGCTTGTGATGCTGGTTTGTGAAGTGCACACTTTGGAAAAGTGGGTGTTTTTAAAAAGCGGACACTCCGACAATGTATTCCATGGGGGGAAGTATGCAATTGGGTGTACACATTAAAAAATTTGCACTTTTCCTGTTCCAGAAGAAGGAGAAGGAGAAGGAGAAGAAAGCTCGCATTCAGGAACAGGAATGAGGTGAGCCAAGCTTCGAGATGGAAATCAGAGAACCTTGATGAACTCAAGCGTCGCAGATTCTCCCATCCCTTCTGAGAGAGAGAGAGGCTCATCCATCTCCCCATGCTTGTCACTGGTGGCACGCTCAATGAGGGCAGGTGAACAGGGAGTAACAACAAGGAGAGGCGTAACAGAGCCAGGAGACCCCAGGAGTCAGCAGTGGGGGACTACCACCCCTGGGCCGTGGTCTTTGGCAGTTGCCTTCTGATGCATGCCAACCCAGTCTACAGGAGAAAGGCAGGATATATATGTAATTAATCAATCAAGTAAATAAAAACGTGCCAGAACTTATCCCATGTCATCATGTCACTATGATGTTGTCTCCCTGCTGCCAGTAGTAGTTGCCAAAGATGTGGGGAAATGCTCATCATAATGACAAATTGTACTACAGATGAGGACGCTCAAAACCACAACCTTGTGTTCTTTGTAATGTGCAGTTCTGCTTGGGTGTGGTGGAGAGAAATGAATGCAGACGTTTATCTCACAGAGGAATTGTTCATTTCAAGAGGCATGATGAGGCACTCCTACAGAGCATCATGCTAACGTAGTCTGCAGAAAGTCTTTTTTCTGTAATCTGTATACAAGCCTGAGTAAGGGCGTTGAATCAAGAAAACTTAATTTTGACAGGCCTGATATATAGTCTATTTTGGTTAACCAAAAGGAACACATACATTTTCTACATTAGAGAAATTTCCATTATTTTCCTCTCAGCCATGAAAATCGATTCTGATGTGATTACACTCAGAGGCCGCTTGATGTGCCTCTGACAGTACAAAATGGATAGAAACGGTGGGTGGTGTTGAATCAAGGATACTGTGGTTAGCTGAACTCTGTCACAAAGTCAAAATGGTAAGATTAAAATGCACACCATTCGTTTGTCTCATGCCGGAAACTAACCCTGTTGCGCGCGCGCGCGCGCGTGTGTAGGAGTGAGTGTGATTACAATATTTTGATGTTAGACTATCACAAGGCCTTATATCATCTTCTGCTTATTGTAAACACTGCTAGAAGGGGGATGAAGTCACCACTATTCACAGTACAAATATCTGTTGATACTAAATAGTGGGATGTAGCTAAACGTGTAACACAGGTGTACAGGCAGAGCTGAAAGCTGCATGTTGGTCGGCCATACAACTGGCTATTGGAGCTGATGTTCACTGATGTTCACTCACATGTTTGGTGCAGCCCTCCGAACTCTTGGGCAAGAAACTTTCCCAGCCCAGATATCAGGGTAATGCCAACAATTAAACCTGGGACATCCTTCAACTCAAGATGCTGTGTCTCTGAAGTATGGACCTTCTTCCTATAACAAATCCTGTAAGACCTGTAATATGCTCTGCATATATGAAGCTACCTTCTGTTGTTTCAGGTCGTTGGTCTATCTAGCACAGTATTTTCTATTCAGATCAGCAGCAGCAGTCTAAGGCCTCCAAATGGGATTTTTTTCAAGATAAGATGTCTAGGATGCTTTTAACAGGAGATACCAGAGATTAAAGCATGTACTGTACCACTGGTGATCAAGAAGAGCTTAGGAAAGCAAGAAAGAAATGCAGAATGTCTTCTACTTAGAGAGGGGGGAGAAATTGTTCACTATGCAAACTTTAGTTTAGTTATCCTTCAAAGCTCTCACTTCTCTGAATTTTGCAGTGGTGTTCTCCATTCATAGAATGTGTACAAACATGTACATGTTAGGGGAAATGCTGTTAAAAAATGAATTATATTAGGAAAACTGCTTGCAAAAAGTATCTATACTAGGCAAAATTCCATACAAAATACATGTATTTGGACAAATGGTCACAAAAATGCTTATGAATTTTAATGTGAACTTTAAAAAAACCCAAAAAACAACCTTCAGTGTTCAGTACAAAAGATTGGAAAAACTGAGAGAAAGCAAAATGGATGGGTTCATCCATCCCTACTTCTGCTTTCTTTCTGATTTAAAGGAGAAATGATGAGAACCTTTAGACGTGGGAGTAGGGATGCAATGCATATCCACAGTTTTTGTTTTTTGTTTGATGTGTTTTTTGTTTGATGTTTGATGTGGCGCAAACATCACACATTTGCCGCTGCAGTGCAAATCAGATACAGCAACAGAGTTTTGAAAGCTTATAACCAGGGAGGCCTCCAATATTCAATCAAGAGGGTTCACAAATGCAGGCACCTGGATAGAATGCTTGATAGCAAGACTGGGGCAAACATTGTCCTGATCCTGTGAACTGCCTCTGCCGCCTCCCCCTTTCCTTGCCTTAAGTCTCTTCTGAAATCTACCTTTGGACAGGGCAAAGGCAGAGGCAGCATTTGCTGCTCCAGTCCTCAGTGAAATGCTTTTTCACACTGGGGATTAGACTGGGATTAAAAGTCCCAGCATCTCCAGTGGGAAAGTGTGCATACTATTCCCACTGGTGAGGGGTGCGGGGCAGGGTCCTTCAGTTCCTGGGGAGCCTTGAGGCAGGAGGAGCAATTCACAGGATCAGGGTGAGAAGCAAGCGCACCCCTAAGAAAAAGATGGGGTTGACTCCAATTCTGCTTTTGACTGAATGCTTGAGACATCTCTAGTTCAAACCATTTCCATCACAGGTAGGATGGAGAAGGGCATGTATTCTAAAGTGGAGTTGAAGTGCTTTGAACATACATTTGCTGCATTCTAATTACACCCATTTCTAGCAGCTATGTCTTTTATTCATTTTTATTCTAGAGTAGGCACAAGGCCCTGATCCAGCTCTTAGAAGCCCCCCTACCTCTATCCAGTCCCAGTCTGGATTGAGGGCCCTATG
This sequence comes from Heloderma suspectum, assembly GCF_057233095.1. Taxonomy (NCBI): domain Eukaryota; kingdom Metazoa; phylum Chordata; class Lepidosauria; order Squamata; family Helodermatidae; genus Heloderma; species Heloderma suspectum. The sequence continues at coordinate 113,227,903 of NC_139462.1, forward strand.
CCTACCCTAGGGTAAAAAAGATGTAGCTGCTAGATACGAATTTAAAGTAATGTCTTGTTTGGCCCTGAGGCATTTAATTTTAGAGCAGATAGTAAGTATTCAAACCTCCTCCACCACACTTAGATCAAAGATGAGTCTTCACTTGTAGACTTCTATATTAGTCTTCGCCTAACACAGCCTTTCCCAACCCTCCCAATGTTTTGGACTTCAGCTCCCATCAGCCCAACCACCATACCCAATGGCCAGGAATCCTGGGAGGTGCTGTGCAAAGCATATGGAGAGCACCAGCTGAGGAAGGGTGCCCTAACACCTCTTTACCATGGCCACTCCTCTGTGGATATAAGAGGAAAAAATCAGGAGAAAGGACACAGTCATACACTGGTCCTCATTCAGGGCCTTCGCTTTATCTGTCACTTTGGTTGTACACACAGGATGGTGAGATTGTCAACGATGCTGCTAGTGGCGTTTATAAGTTTTTAAGCCTGAATGGAAAATGTATGGCATGACCTTCTTAAAAGGTTTTTCTGTAATGCTTCTGTGAAGGCATAATGGGCCTATTTCTACCCTTTGTGTTTATGTTTATTCACTGTACATTGCTGAGAAGGTTGCTCTTCTCAGGAGAATAATGGAGCCAGTTAGGACGTCAAGAAATGAACACGTCTGGCCTGTGAGCTTTGACAAAATGGTTAGCGTCATGGTTATCAGGGTTTAACATTTACACTGGAGAAAATAACTTCTTCCATGTGCCCTTTACAGTATTTTCCTGATCATGAAGTGCATCCATTTTCAATGCATATTACTTCCCTTACGCTGTATACTACTGTATGTTATTTTAACACGGATTTTTCTCTATAGTTCTAATGGCCTGTTATGGGATACATCTCACCCAACCCAGTCCTATGCATGTTTAGTCAGAGGTACATCCCACAGAGTTCAATGGGACTTATTCCCAAGTAAATGTGCGTAAGACTGAAGCCCTCAATATGATGCCCTGCATATACTGGTCAAATGAAATCTCTTATGCAGATAGAATGATAGTGCCCCCCCCTCCAAGGACTAGTGTTGCAAATCATAAGACATTTGACCTGCCCATTCAGTATGTTACTCTTGGGTTGTGTATCAGATATTTAAACTGAAGGATGGTTCAATAATTCTTCTACTCACCCCACACTGTGACCCACCAAGTCCCATCCTCTGACCCTGTTGCACTCATGCCTTCCTTGTGGGTTTCCTACAGCATTCTGGCCACTGTGTGAACAGAATGCTGGGTGAAATGGGCCCTTGGTCTGATCTGGCATGGCTCTTCTTATGTTCCTATGACCCACCCAAACCCATCAAGCTCTGCCACATGAACTATCCTGGGCTAGCACCCATGCAGCAGGACTTTCATCAAACCACAATTTGGCAACCCTATACAGGGCTTTTGTAAAACACACACACACACAAAATCCCTGCAAACAGAAAAGTAGGTGCCAGGGGGAGGGATTCTAAGTTAACCTTGTCCCTCATGTGCTAGCTTGTCAAAGTGTAGCAATCTCATGGGGGAGCATTCCATCCTGTGAGCGACCCACCCAACTAAAGTCTGATGTGGTGTAGTTCAGATGCAGTTTTGCTGCCTAATCTCCTGCTTGTGAGAAGCAGCCCTAAGCATAAGAACATAAGAAGAGCCCTGCTGGATCAGACCAAGGGTCCATCTAGTCCAGCATTCTGTTCACACGGTGGCCAACCAGCTGTCGACCGGGAACGCAAAAGCAGGACATGAGCGTAGCAGCACCCTCCCACCCATTTCCCCAGCAACTGGTGTATATAGGCTCACTGCCTCTGGTACTGGAGGTGGCACATAGCCATCAAGACTAGTAGCCATTGATAGCCTTTTCCTCCAGGAATTTGTCTAACCCCCTTTTAAAGCCATCCAAACTGATGGCCATCACTACTTCCCGTGGTAGCGAATTCCATAGTTTAACTATGCGCTGTGTGAAGAAGTACTTCCTTTTATCTGTCCTGAATCTCCCTCCCACCAATCAGCTTCATGGGATGACCCCAGGTTCTAGTATTTTGAGAGAGGGAGAAAAATGTCTCCCTATCCACATTCTCCACACCACGCATAATTGTGTAGATCTTACCCTCCTTTTTTCCAAGCTAAACAATTCCAGCTGTTGTAACTTTCTCTCATAGTGGAGATGCTCCAGCCCCTTGATCGTTTTAGTTGCCCTTTTCTGCACCTTTTCCAGCTCTACAATATCTTTTTTTAGGCGTGGTGACCAGAACTATACACAGTATTCCAAGTGTGGTTGCACCTAGGGATGTCAGAGAAATCCGCTGCGGATTCAAATGAGGCTGGATTAGGGATGTCAGAGAATTCCGCCACGAATCTCCAGGAGGCTGAATGCCAGCGCATTCGGCCCCCCGAAATCGGTGGCGGAATGGTCTGCCCCCCCCCCGGGACGGGACTTACCTTGGGCGGACCTTCCTGGCGGTGGCGGCTCTGGCGGCGGCCAGTCTTCTGACCGGTTGCCACCGCCACCATTTCCAGTTAAAAAAAACAACAACGTGACAGGCTATGTAAAGATTTACGTAGCCTATCATGGCTAGATTTAAAAAAAACACCATGATAGGCTACGTAAATGTTTACGTAGCCTATCACGGCTGATTTAAAAGAAAAAAACGTGCGTACGCAAATGGCGGCGCCCATGGGTGTCGCCATTTGCGTTCCTTATTTTGGCACGTCTTAGTCTACGTAAACATTTACGTAGACTAAGACGGCGAAAATAAGGGGAACGCAAATAGCGTAGATGCCCCTTATTTTCGCCGTCTGCTATGGCCGCCGCCATTTGCGGAGCCGGCTGGCCAGGGTTCGGGGGGGAGGGATGGAGCGCCTCCCCCCGGCCAGAATTTCGGGGGGGAGGGACGGAGCGCCTCCCCCCCACCGCGACTCACATCTACGAAAAGGTAAGTGACTTTCGTACATACCTAGGCTGGATTCTTTGGAATCCAGCCTCAGGAATCTGCAGCAGATTGGAACCACATACCTCTGCTCCAGGAGGACTGGAGGTGGAAAGGCACTCGGCTGCTTCTTCCAGCCAGAGCTGTTCACCTCCTCCTTGTCCCTGCTGATTGCCTTAAAAAAAAAAGTCTTTTTTTTTTAAATGGTGATCGGGAGGATGTGCCCATATGCAAATAGAGTCATGAATCTTGTGTATAAGTCTATGTGTCCATAGGCATATACGCAAGATCCAGTGCTCTATTTTGCCTGAGTCTATGGGCACATGCGATCAGCAGGATGTTCCCATAGACTTATATGCAAAATAGAGCGGTGAATATTGCGTATAAGCCTATGGACACATAGACTGCAAGATTCATGACTCTATTTGCATATAAGTCAATAGGCATATCCTCCCGATCGCTTTTTTTTTTTAAGACTTTTTTTTTAAAGGCAATCAGCAGGGACAGGGAGGAGGCAAATGGCTGTGGCTGGCAGGAGGGAAGGAGAGGGCCCCCAAGCCAGTTCCCCTCCCCCGGAATCCGAGCAGAGTGGAACCACTCTGGAGGATTCCGGGGGGGAGGAATGGATCACCTCCCCCCCCATGGATTCCCCACCGGAACAGACGGTGGGGAATCTGTACACCCCTAGCCGCACCATAGATTTGTACAGGGGCAGTATGATTTCGGCAGTTTTAGTCTCAATTCCTTTTCTAATTATGCCTAGGGATGTTAGAGAATTCCGCCATGGACTCCAGTGAGGCCGGATTCTAAAGAATCCCCCGGAGTCCGTGGTGGAACGGAGCAATCCCCCTGCCACCCCGCGAAACTTCCCCAGGACAGATCTTACCTGCTGTCAGCCATCCGGTCCATCCACTGCCCTGGTCTGTGGCCATGATTGTCTGCCCCAGTCTGTGGCCGCCATTTCTCTCCCTACTTTAGCCGTGATAGGCTACGTAAATATTTACGTAGCCTATCATGGCAAAGAGCAGGGATGCAAATAGCGTCCGCTCTGCCATTTGCATCCCTGCTGTTTTCGTGATAGGCTACATAAATATATACATAGCTTACCACGGATAACACAGGGACGCAAATGGCAGCCGCTACGCCATTTGTGTCCCTGTGTTAGCCATGATAGGCTACGTAAGTATTTACGTAGCCTATCACAGCAAAGAGCAGGGACACAAATAGCGTCCACTCTGCCATTTGCGTCCCTGCTCTTTTCGTGATAGGCTACGTAAATATATACATAGCCTATCACGGCTAATGCAGGGGCGCAAATGGCAGCCGCTATGGTGGCCGCCATTTGCAGCCGCGGCCTGGCAGCAGACAAAGGTCCAGATGCGGGTGGCCCCGGCCGGCGGCTCTGCGGACTTGCTGCGGAGAGGAGCTGGCTGGGGAGGATTCTGGGGGGAGGGACAGATCCCTCCCCCCCATGGACACCCCGGACCAGAATGGGGTGAGTAATCCGTACACCCCTTATAATGCCTAACATGGAGTTTGCCTTTTTTACAGTGGCTGCACATTGGGTTGCCATCTTCACTGAGCACAACAACCCCAAGATCTCTTTCCTGGTCATTCACCACTACATCAGATCCCATCAGGCTATACTTGAAGTTGGGAATTTTTGCCCCAATGTGCATCACTTTACACTTGCTTACATTGAACCGCATTTCCCATTTTGGAGAGATCCTTTTGAAGCTCTTCACAATCCCTTTTTGTTTAAACCACCCTAAATAATTTGGTGTCATCTGCAAACTTGGCCACTTCACTGCTCACTCCTAGCTCACTGGGTGACTTTGGGCCGGTCACAGACTCTCAGCCCAACCTACCTCACAGGGTTCTTGTTGTGAGGCTAAAATGGAGAGCAGGAGGGTTATGCCACCTTGGGTTCCTCAAAAGAGGAAAAAAAGTGGGATATAAATGTAAGAAATAAAATAAATAAATAAATAAATAAATAAGCAGCAGAGGTAGTTATATATCACCAGAAATCTGTCCATATAATTTGTTTCCCATCTCTCTCTCTCTCTCTTTTTTTAAAGAAGCAGCTGATGTTGATGGATCTCAGTTCAGCTGCTGTTGTGGTTGTGTTGATGCTAACATAACCCAGAACAGGAGGTACAGCTTCTGCTGCAACTATTGCAGAGGACTCCAAAACCCAGAGGCTGATAAATATGCCTACATATTTGCTTTTCCTTCTCTCAAATCTTTTAAAAGCTGAGTGGCACAGTTTCTGTTAGCTGATGAAACAGCCAATGAGGTAATATGAATACCAGTGGGAAGAGCTGCCACCAGATTTATTTATTTTATTTATTTATTTCATTTCTATCCCGCCTTTTTTCCCCTTGCAAGGAACCCAAGGTGGCTTACATTATCCTCCTCCTCTCCATTTTATCCTCACAACAACAACCCTGTGAGGTAGGTTGGGCTGAGAGTCTGTGACTGGCCCAAAGTCACCCAGTGAGCTTCCATGTCTGAGTGGGGACTAGAACCTGGATCTCCCGGCTCCCAGTCCAACACTGTAGCCACTACACCACACTGGCTCTCATTTATTTGGTGAATGAGCTTGCACAGGGAGGCAAATGGCAGCCGCCGTAGCCACCACCATTTGCGTCCCTGTATTTTGCTGTGATAGGCTATGTAAATATTTACGTAGCCTATTACGGGAAAAGACAGGGGCGCAAATGGCATAGTGGCCACCATTTGCGCCCCTGTCTTTTGCCGTAATAGGCTACATAAATATTTACGTAGCCTATCACGGCAAAAATAAAGGGAACGCAAATGGCAGCCGCCATAGCCGCCGCCATTGCGTTCCTTTGTTTTTTTGCCGTGATAGGCTATGTAAATACTTACGTAGCCTATCACGGCTATAATGAAGAAGCGAATGGCGGCCGCAGACTCAGCTGCCATTCGCAAAGCAGAGCAAATGGCAGCAGGTAAGTGCTCCATTTTGCGCACCTTTCGTGGGGTAGTGGGGCGGGGGGCTTCATTCCGCTACGGATTTCAGGGGGCCGAATGCACTGGCATTCGGCTTCACCGAGATCCGTGGCAGAATTCTCTGACATCCCTATCAGAATCTAAGGTCGATGAGAAGCAAAGCCAGGACAGAATCCTGTAACCTTCCCCTTAATTTCTACTGTGAGTTAAGAGAAAGGGTTTGGCAAGAAGGCCTTACGTTTGCTCCTAGCCTTTATCAAACTGTAATGGAACTAAGTGACCTTCGTTGAATTCTTTGATATATAATGAATATCATATGATAATGCCTGCCCATCTGAGGTAGCCATGGGGCCCATACATAACTGTGAAGTTGCCTCTTCCACCTTGAGCAACCATTGTTCCTTAAATATCAGACAGACCTAGTTGTCCTCCCCAGCTCGTAAAGAAGATCTTAAATTTTTAAAATTCGAATGCGGAGTGTCAAAAGGCACTTTCCGTGCAAAATGTCAAATATTCACTCAGCAGGGATATCAGTGCTCAATGATCATTCTTATATATTCTCTTTCTTTCTTCTAAATCTTCTTTCAACATATCTCTGCCATTACAATTTTTTTTTAAACTAGATGTATTATGGTTTCTACTGTTATTGTGATTAAGTCTCTCCTTATTCAGGCACAACTTCCTTTGTGTTTGGAAGCATCTTTACGATTTAGGACTCAAGGGTTTATATCGTAATCAAAGGAAACTTTGATTATTAATTTGGTAGTGAGTTTAGTCCCACAGAATAAGATGTATGAAGTAGATAAAGTGACGTCCTCTCTCTTGGACCATCTTGTTTTCACGTAAAAGTAAGCAAGCGCTTTGTGTAACTTGGAAGCTTGCAAACTCACATGGGCAGATCTAGAGTGTAATCAGCTCCACCACGTTCAGTGGGATTTACTCCCATGTAAGTGTACCTAAGATTGCAGCCGAAATGTGACCATCAAAAGCCCTATTCACATATCCAGCCAAGTGCATGATGGTAGAAACTGGGGTTGTAGGGCTGTGTCTCCAATACCCCTGTGCACAGTGGCTCCACTTCTGACCTTCACGTGTTGAGTGTGATGGTCTAAAGCAGGGGTGCTGAACTCTTTCAACCCAAGGGCCAAATTCCATTTTGGAGGAGCTCTAAGCGGTGGCATTTTAGCAGTGTGTGAGACCAAAGGCAACAGGGAGAGCAGGGCCAAGGGTAAAGAGGTGGGGCCAAACTGCAAAAAATGCCAGCACATTTCAGCTTCGAGCTCTTCTTGCCAGTAATTCAGCCTTAGGAAAGGCATCTCAGCCTTTTAGAATGAGCGGGAAAAAATGTAGATGTCCTGGCCCAACACTCGAAGACACTTTCAGGTACAACATGCCTTTATTGAGAAAGAGAAACAATGCTGCAGCAGAAAGAGTTCACCTTCTGCAAGGTGCAAGAACTCTTCCAAGCATACTAGACAAAGCTAGCTTTTATTAGGGATGTACGAAAGTGACTTACCTTTCATGGATAATGTTGATGGGGGGGGAGGCGTTCCGTCCCTCCCCCCGGAATCCTGGCCGGGGGGGGCGCTCCGTTCCTCCCCCCAGAATCCTCAAACTGCCGGCTGTGCTCCACGGCAGCTCCGTGGAGCAGCCGGCCAGGCCCGGCCCGGCCCGGCCAGGCCAGAGCCGTCCGCAGCCGGATTTCCGTCCGTGGAGGGCTCTGGGTAAAAAAAGAGAAAAAACGCGTACGCAAATGGCGGCGGCTACAGCCGCCACCATTTGCGTTCCTTCTTTTTACCGTCTTAATCTACGTAAATATTTACGTAGACTATGACGGCGAAAATCAAGGGGAACGTAAATAGCGTAGCGAGCGCCATTTGCATCCCCTTTTGATTCCCCGTTTTAGCCTACGTAAAGATATACATAGGCTAAAACGGTGAATGAAAAAGGGACGCAAATAGCGCCCGCTACGCTATTTACATTCCCCTTGATTTTCGCCGTCATAGTCTACGTAAATATTTACGTAGATTAAGACGGCCAAAAAGAAGGAATGCAAATGGCGGCGGCCGTAGCCACCACCATTTGCATACGCATTTTTTTTTTTAAACCCACCCCCAACCATAATAGGCTACATAAAGATTTATGTAGCCTATCACGTCTTTTTTTCCTTATTTTTTAAACCTAGCCATGATAGGCTATGTAAATCTTTACGTAGCCTATCACGTCTTCCCCCCCCCACATGCCTGGAAATGGTGGCGGCAGCTGGTCGGAAGATCCGCCCCAGGTAAGTCTCATCCCGGGGGGGATCCGCGGGGAGGCGGGGGTGGCAGGCCGTTCCGCAACAGATTTCGGGGGGCCGAATGCACTGGCATTCGGCCTCACCGAGATCCATGGTGGAATTCTTTGACATCCCTAGCTTTTATTAGCAAATGATTACACAGCCACTTGATCATGCGCAGAATGCTTGTTTACTCAAACCTTTTAAAATGACCATGCTGCTCCAGTGGTATGATCATTTAAAAAGTTTTTTTCTTTCTTTAAAACAGCATTGCTTTAAATAAATAGTTTATCACTCAGGCACACCTAGGACAGCCTTCTTTTGGGAAGCCCCTAGGAAGAGGAAGTGTTTTGGCTGAAAGTAAATGGAGATGGAGAATTTCAATTAAAAAAGAAAAAGTAAATATTTGCGAAAAATAGTGATTCTTATGGAAGTTATGCAGACTCACGGAGATGGCTGGGCACCGGAATTACAGTTGTCGGTACTAGGGATGTCAGAGAATTCCGTGATGGATCTCGGTGAGGCCGAATGCCAGTGCATTTGGCCCCCCGAAATCCATCGCAGAACGAAGCCCCTGCCCCCCCCATGAAAGGCGCATGGGACAAAGTCCCCGCCACCCCCACCCCACGAAAGGCATGCGAAATGGAGCACTTACCTGCTCCCGTCTGCGTTGCTTTGTGAATGGCGGCCGTCCTGCGGCCGCCATTCGCTTCCTCCTCTTCATAGCCATGATAGGCTAGGTAAATACTTACGTAGCCTATCACGGCTAACGCAGGGACACAATTTGCGTCCCTGTGGAGGCCATGATAGGCTACGTAAGTATTTACCTAACCTATCACGGTGGGGGGCGGTGGGAACCCAGCGTACGCAAATGGCGGTGGCTGCCGCCATTTGCATATGCTGGGTTCCCCCCCCCCCCCGCTGTAATAGGCTACGTAAATATTTACGTCGCCTATCACGGCAGGGGGAAAAAAAACCCAGCGTACGCAAATGGCGGCGGCTACAACCATTTGCGTACGCTGGGGTTTTTCCCCCTGCCGTGATAGGCTACGTAAATATTTACATAGCCTATCATAGCTCAATACAGGGACGCAAATGGTGGCAGCTACGACAACCACCATTTGCGTTCCTGCAGGGCTGCCCAGCGGCCAGATGTCCGGCTGCGGGCGGCTGGAGCTGGCTGGCACCTCCGCGACTTGGCCGCAGAGCCGAGCTGGCCAGGCAGGATTCCGGGGGGACGGACGGAGCGCCTCCCCCCCACTGCAGATTGCCCGGCGCGGAGCCAGGTAGGTGTTTTGTACATCCCTATTCAGTACAGGTTTATCTTTGTAATTTTCGGAGCAGAAAAAAAAGAGGAGATTTCCGGGGGCTTGTGAATGGCGGAACGGAGCACTGGCCACAAACTGAGGAAGTCAAGCAGCACGGAAGGTACACAATTTATACATCCCTAGAAACAGGAGCTGAGAAGCACAAGTGTCACTTTAGACCAGGGCTACACAAATTGTGACCTGCCAAGCCAAACACATCCCACTGGACATGTATTGTGGCCTACCAGGTGCTTGATACCTTCCCCCCTCCCCATTTTTGAAGTCCTGAACTGGCATCAAAAGTAGGATGTTTATTAAGCCCTTTGTGGGCTGCCATATATGGGTGAAGATTCAGGTTACTGATAAACAGTGGTTAGCTATCTCTCATTGTGTCTGCTAACCTTTGGCTCATGGTTTGTGTACTCTGAACCTGAATGACTGTGCTCCTTATCTCAGATCATTATCTGTGCCCAAATATAGAAGAACCTTTTTCGGGGCCAGGTGTAATGCTATGTCATCTATGATTATGGAAGGTCATTTTGAAAAAATTCTGCTCGTGCAAAGACTCTGTTCTTATCATTCATGTGAAATTGAATATCTTGCACATATGCTTTTTACTGAAGTTTTTATGAAAGTGCAAGGGAACACTTGCTGTTTCCCTTAATAATAAGGACACTTCCTGGTAGATAAGATTATTTTCAGCTTGTTTTTGTCTTGATGGGTTCAATGTCGATGGTACGTTATTAGTAGCCAATTCTTAAACATTGTTCTTCTACTAGACCTTTAATGTTTGACAATTAGAATTGTTCTTGACATTGAACTCTATATATTTTCCTTTGACTTGCTCCCTGTTTGGCCTATATTATGGTCAACTGACTTATAAATTCTGATTGATCGATCAGTCAGATAAGCTGCATTCTTCTTGGTAGGTCACAAATTATATAATCAGATGGAAAAGAGAGATAGAAAGGGGCATCATCCTTTGTTGATGACAACACACTCCCAATCTCCAGGCCACCTCACTAAACAGATCTTAAACAGAATGGGTGACAAGATGGAACCCTGAAGAACTCCACAGGCCAAAGTCCAAGGGGAAAAACAGCAGTTCCCCAGCACCATCTTCTGGAATTTACTCTCCCTGTAGGGTCAGAACCAATACAAAACAATACCTTGGAGCCCTAACCTGGTCAACTGAACACAAAAAAGATACCATGGGTGATGGTATCAAAAGTAAAACGGAACCAACAGAGACACACTTGTCCTGGATAGTTCTTGGTGTAGGTCATCAACCATGGTGACCAAGGCAGTCTCACTCCACAAATTGTACATCAGAAATAGGACAGGTCCTTGCACCCAAGAAGCTTATTAGCTAAGCTATGATGGGATGGGGGGAGGCAAGATGACTATTTTCTAATTTAGTCTTACATATATCTCACATGACTCTATGCCCACCCCCCTCCATCAGTTAGTTATCTTTCCCCCTCGCACACCTATATTCTGTGGATGGTGTTGATGATATGTTTCATTATCAAGCATCTGCTTTTATTTCATTTGGCTATTTACTTTTGAAATTACATTATTAATTGAAAAACTTGTAAATATTGGTAAAGTTGCCACTCAAGGTAATTGCCACCACATTCTCAATTCCGCCCTCAGCACTGTCTCTACATCATTCATGTGTAAGCATGCTGCATTATGCTAGACTGTGTAAATGAGAGAGCACCAGACATTACAGAAAATATAAATCAAATCCAGAACTCGGGAGGTTCTGTTATGGCACACACCTTCACAGAATTTTGAAGGCTGCCATGGACTATGAGGGAAGCCTCAGAAGTCAGGCAGAAAAACTGATGCATGCTGTAGTGGATACAATGTTGGACTTGAACCCAGGGGAGCTGGATTCAAATCCTTGCTCAACACTGAAACTCACCATGTGGCCTCAGCTGTGTCTCCCTCTCTCTTAACATACCAGGGAGCAGCCTTCCCCACCCTCTAGGTGTCTTGGACTATACCTCCCAGCATTCCTATTGGCCATACTGGCTGGGGTTGCTGGGAGCTGAAGTCCAAAATATTTGGAGGGCACTAGGTTGAGGAAAGATCCCTCAAAAGATGCTTGTGAAGATAAAATGGATGACTCCATCTATGCTACCCTGAACTCTTGGTTGGAAAAGATAGATATAAATGCTCCAGCTGGGCCAAGATCCATGCTGGAAGTTTGGAGAAACCAATCTAGAGCAGAATCAGCAGGCAAGAGCCAGCTGGCACAGGAATGTCTTGCAGCTTTTCCTGGAAGCAGCAGCCTTGTTCTTGAGTGGAGGGAGGCATCCTGCACTCCTCTCTTACTGACTGAATGTGAAGCAGGACTTGATTTGATGAGTGCAGTTACTAGTGGAGGCTGATAGGGCAAATGGTGGCATTATATGGAGCTGTCTTATGGAGCCTAGGGATGTCAGAGAATTCCGCAACGGATCTCAGTGAGGCCAAATACCAGTGCATTCGGCCCCTTGAAATCCGTGGCAGAATGAAGCCCGCCCCCCCACGAAAGGCGCACGAAACGGGGCACTTACCTGCTGGCATTCGTGCTGCTTTGCCATTCGCTTCCTCATTATAGCTGTGATAGGCTACGTAAATAATTACGCAGGGACACCATTTGCGTCCCTGCGGGGGCCATGATAGGCTAAGTATTTACATAGCCTATCACGGCAAAAAACACACAAAAAACAGCAAATGCAAATGGCGGCAGCTACAGCGGCCGCCATTTGCGTTCCCTTTTTTTGCCATTTTAGCCTACGTTAATCTTTACGTAGGCTAAAATGGCAAAAAAAAAAGGAATGCAAATGGCGGCCGCCATAGCTGCTGCCATTTGCATTCGCTATTTGTTTGTTTTTTGCTGTGATAGGCTACGTAAATACTTACGTAGCCTATCACAGCAAAATACGGGGACACCCTACAGGCTGCCCAGCGGCCAGATGTCCGGTTGCGGGTGGCCCCGGCCGGCGGCTCCGTGGAATCTCCACGGAGAGAATTTCGGGGGGAGGGACAGAGCGCCTCCCCCCCATCGCGAATGTCACCCTTTGAAAAGGTAAGTGACTTTCATACATCCCTAGCTAAGCCAGACCACTGGTTGTGTCTACTCCAGCTAGTGTGGGCTTCCCAAGGCTGAGTCTTTTGCAGCTGTGCTGGCTGAGATCCTTTTGGGTAGAGATACTAGGGGTTGAACCTGGAAACTTCTGCATGCAAAACGTGTGATTTACCACAGGGCTATGGCCCTTCTGCCACTTTTCTTTGAGAGCATGCTGCTGAGATCGCCCATAGTTCTACATTCACATCTTGGCTTGTCCATCATACTTCATCCAGCCACTCTGCAAAAGACAGTCATCATGGGTTTTGGTTGGTTTTACAAGAAACTCCACCTGACCAAATGCAAAGTTCACTCTAGCATGTTCCAGTTTAAGAAGGCCAGCACCTATGACAGAATCCAAGTACTTATTATGACTCCTCCCTCCTCATACATGTCAAATAATCTTTATTATGAGGGACACCGTTCATTTGGCAAAGTTTTCATTGTACTTTAAGCATCAATAAATTGAAGTAAATTAGACATTTGAAGAAACCAGATTCTGAAAAGCAAATTAGGGAAGCCAGACCAAGTTTAAACAGGTCACACAAAAAATAGAAATGTGGCTCTCAATGAGAAATACTTGGATGTATTGCCTGTCTAGTTCCTGCGATCATCTTGTCAGGTTTCAGAGCGTCATCTTGGAGCAGGAAGACAATGCTTTTCACACAGTTTCAGAGATTTCACTAGTAGTCATAGGACAACTGCAGATCTATCCTGTGATGTCACATGTCACACTGATCACTTCTTTTAAAAGTATTTGACATATTAATGGAGAATAGGGCTATGAACAGCTATAAGCTGTGGTTCTCAAGTGGAACCTCCAGTTAAAGAGGCAGTATACCTCTCAATGACAGATGCTGGAGATAAATAACAGGAAAGATGTTCATGCCCTACTGGTGAGCTTCCAGAACCATGTGCCTGGCTCAGGTTGAAAACAAAATCCTAGATGGATCTTGTTCTGTTCCACCAAGCTAATTTTTATGCTCTTTATGCTCTTCCAAATAACGAGAAGTGTTTAACTAATCACTCACAGTTCTTTGATCAACCCAGTATAGGAGAAGGGTGCCACTTTTGAAAATTAGAAAAGGAAGGTAATGCAGCCGTATAATCCGTGTATATTGGAAAATGTGTAGCCTAACTTTGCCAGCTAAGTCAATTTGATCAGGAGGGAAGGTCTGCAGGATAAGGCTGATGGAATATTAGCAAAATAAGAAGGAGGAATGTGGTGGAAATTGAAAGGAGCGTTGTAGGCATGGATAGAAAATATATATGGCTTGTGTATAACATCTGTAGGGATTTCAGGAAATCTTTAAAACTGACATCAAAACAGGCATTCAAAAGGAATCACTGGGCTGGGATTAGTGCTATCAAGCACAGTCCTCTGCTAGATTCAGTTAATGTACTGATTAAAAAGACAACTCAGCTTAAGTTTCGGGGAGTAAAGTAAAACGTTTCACTTCTATCCACTCCACGCAACCACACACAGACAGAGCCAAATTGATTTCTTGCTAGCTAGAAGAGATACCTTGTTTAACTGTGGAGCCGACCAGTTGAATTAATGGATGTTTTCTACCTTTAGGAACTACTAAGCAGACAAGAAAAATGGAACTTCTCCATGAAACAAATAAACATACATACAAAATATTTTAAAAAAATAGCAAGAAACAAATCTGTTTTTATAAATAAATTAAAATTCTACCCCAAAAAAGCTATTTATAAGGGTATTTGTTTTGTTTGAGGTAAAGCACATCTATTATCATAAAGATAATTAACTCAGCCTGACAGATCTAATAAAAGGACAACTTTAGCACTGGCTTAGCTAGAAGCCCAAGGCAAGCAATTTTTATAATTACTAGTTATTGTAACTGGGCTCTGAGAAAATGGTCTGTGATATTTAAACAGTAATGTTAATTTGCATTTAGACCTGTTTTTTTTTTTTTTCCTTGGGTAAGATCTATTTAACGGGAATAAGTGAAAGAAACTCAAATAACTTTTAAAAAATCAGAATAGCTCTCTTCACGGAGAAATGTACTCCTTTTAATGTCTGGATAATTAATATCCTTATGAGGTAAGTGGCCCGGTAATCAGAAAACAATTCAACAACTTAACACAGTTTTAACATGCAGAAAATGTCGAATTTTCAGCTTTGACCAATGTGTCCAAATCGCTTATGTCTTGATGCAATCTTATTTACTTATTCACAGTTGATATGCCAACATGCACTGTATTGTATTTTCTCATTTATGTTCCTAGCGTTAAAGTTGATCAAGAAAAGGGTAAGGCAGGGATTAAACATAAAGGCATTCCAAACTCCTGTCACCAAATGGAGCCCATTCGCAAGCAGAAAAGGGATGACAACAAAGTGTTAAAATACGCAAATCACAGTAAATGACTCCCTTTGAGATGCAGTTGGAGAATCCTCACTTTACACCATGTTGTTCGGCAAGAAAAACAAATGCAAGTTCCCAAAGGAAGTGATTCTTCTTGTTGTTTAAGGGAGCAATCCTATTCAGATAGATGGCCACCTCTGAACTCGGAGGCAACCGCCTATCCAACCAATGCAGGGCAGGAGAAGCGTGGAGGGGATCATTCCCTCCTTGCTTCTCCTGCCCTGCATTTTCGGCTAGACAGCCAATTGCAGCTGTCTAGCCATGGGAGGGCTGAGCAGGGGAGGAGGCTGCTGTACAACACTTTGGATGTGTCGTACAGGCATTTCCGCCTTCCCCACCCCAGAAACGCCCCATTTTGGCCACTCCACGCTCTTCTTGCAAGTACAGAGCACAGGGCTTTTCCACGCTGCCTCAGAGAACGCATGGAAGTGGGAGAAGGTTGGTTCTCTGGGGACCGACCTTGGAGCATGGGCTCCGAGGTCATTTCCCAGAAAACCAGATGTCCTATGGCCATCTAGCTGCTGACTAGCAGCCATAGGATTGCTCCCTCCATGTCTTGTAGAGTTATCAATACATGCTAACCAGAATCTTCTGAAATTCTGCCAGTGGCACTGTAAAAATGCCACCCCGCTGCACGACTGACTCCCTGGCCGAGGTGCTTGAGGTGGTCTCTGATGTGCGTGTACAGTCCCCTTACTGGTGTTGGGGGACTTCAACGTACATTCGGAGGCCATCCTCACAGGAGCACCTCGGGACTTCATGGAGACCATGGCCTCCTGGGAGCTGCACCATATTCTAACTGGGCCCACCCATGTAGCCGGTCATGCACTAGACCTTGTGTTTGTTTCTGGAGAAGTGGGGAGTGATCTGGAAGTCAGGGGTATATCCACCACCCCCTTGTCATGGTCAGATCACTATCTGGTGACATTGGACTTCTCGGTTCCACAACCCCTCCGCAGGGGTGGAGGACCTATTAAAATGGTCCGCCCCAGGCATCTTATGGATCCAAATGGATTCCTGAACGCACTTGGGGATTCTCTGCGGCATGCCAACAGCCACTCGGTCGAGACCCTGGTGGGTGGCTGGAATGCCGCACTCACTGGGGCATTAGATCAGGTGGCTCCGAAACGCCCTCTCCCCCTGAACAGGGCTCGGACTGCACCATGGTTCAATCTGCGGTTACGAGCTCTGAAACAGGAGGTGAGACGGCTAGAGCACCGGTGGCAGAAGTCTCGCTCCAAAGACGATCAGACATGGGCTAGAGCTGTATCTTCAGCCTATCACATGGCGGTGAAGGCAGCAAAAAAGGAATATTATGCTGCCTCCATCGCGTCTGCAGAGTGCTGTCCCAGGAGGCTGTTCCAAGTGGTCCGTAGCCTGGTCTGTCCTGTGGCTCCGGAACCACTGAAGCATTTTAAGGCCTCCTGTGAGGCCTTGGCAAGGCACTTTGCAGATAAAATTGATCAGATTAGGTGTGTTACTCTGCACGCTGTGGATACAGTTAGTGAGCAAGAGGCGGCCTGTGGCAAACCGGTTTTGTGGGATCGGTTCCAGCTTCTTCCTCCTGATGAAGTGGACAAGGTGCTTTCATCGGTACGGCCAACCACCTGCTTACTTGATCCTTGCCCATCTTGGTTCATTATGAGCTGCAGAGAGAGACTGGGTGAGGGGATCAAGGCGGTGGTGAACGCCTCCCTTGAGGAGGGAGTGATGCCATCAGCCCTCAAGGAGGCAGTGATAAGACCGCTCTTAAAGAAGCCCTCCTTGGATCCTCAAGTTTTGAACAACTTTCGCCCAGTCTCAAATCTGCCATTTTGGGGCAAGGTGATTGAGCGTGTGGTGGCGGTGCAGTTGAAGGCACACTTGGAAGAAACTGATTATCTAGACCCATTTCAGTCGGGCTTCAGGCCTGGGCATGGGACAGAAACGGCCTTGGTTGCCTTGGTAGATGATATGAGGAGGAGGGCTCTGGATAGGGGTGAATGCTCCTTCCTTGTTCTCCTCGACCTCTCAATGGCTTTTGATACCGTTGACCACGGTATCCTCCTGGACCGCCTGGAGGGGTTGGGCATTGGGGACACCGTACTGCGGTGGTTCCGGTCCTTCCTCTCCAGCAGGTACCAGAGGGTAGCACTGGGAGAGGAGGTTTCGGACCCGTGACCACTTACTTGTGGGGTGCCACAGGGTTCCATCCTCTCCCCGATGCTATTTAACATCTATGTGAAGCCGCTGGGGGCTATCATCAGGAGGTTTGGGGTGCAGTGTCATCAATATGTGGATGACACGCAGCTCTACCTCTCGTTTAAATCTTCACCAAGATTGGCCGTAGAATCCCTGTCCAAATGTCTGGAGACGGTGAGTGGCTGGATGGGGAGGAATAGGCTGAAGCTGAACCCTGACAAGACTGAGGTACTTTTGGTGGGAGACAAGAGGAGGCTGGGGGATGTTGACCTGGTGTTGAATGGGGTACGGCTACCCTTGAAAGACCAGGACTGCAGCCTGGGGGTCATTTTGGACTCCCAGCTGTCCATGGAGGCTCAGGTGTCAGCTGTGAGCCGGACAGCGCTGTATCAACTCCATCTGATATGGCGGCTGCGCCCCTTCCTTCCCGACCATCTGCTCCCATCGGTAGTACATGCCCTGGTCTCCTCTCGTTTAGACTACTGTAATGCGCTCTACGTGGGGTTACCCTTGAAGACGGTTCGGAAACTGCAGCTGGTACAGAACGCGGCGGCTCGCCTGATTAAAGGCAGCCGCCGGCGAGATCACATCACTCCAGTGCTGAAGGAGTTGCACTGGTTACCAGTTGTTTTCCGGGCCAAATTCAAGGTGTTGGTTTTGACCTTTAAAACCCTATATGGTTCCAGCCCAGCCTATCTTAAGGAGTGCCTCCAGCAGCACCAGACAGGCTGCTTAACAAGATCAGCCTCGGATGGCCTTCTCTCTGTCCCATCAGCCAGGACAGCTAGACTGGTGGGGACGAGGGAGAGGGCCTTTTCTGTGGTGGCCCCCACTCTGTGGAACTCCCTCCCTAGGGAACTCCGTCATGCCCCCTCTTTAATGAGCTTCCGTCATGCATTAAAAACATGGCTGTTCAGGCAGGCATTTGGGGTGGGTTAGGGTATTTTAGAAAATGTTTTTATTGTAGAATTTTATTGTTTTAAACTGTTTTTATTGTATGTTGTACATCACCCAGAGTGGCTGGGTGACCAGCCAGATGGGCGATTAATAAATTTAATAATAAATACATAAATACATAAGTAAAAAATGAGAACAGCAAGCAATCTGACATGCTGATATGAATTAGGCTTCATTTGCTAACTTAACCTTTTGCTGTTTTTATTTAAATTCTGGAAAACTCTGTGTGGACACATGTGATCCAAAAGCGCTCACTCTTTTCATTGCATGTACTCAGTCATGCATGGATGGAATTTGAATTCAAGAAGAAGGTAGGCTCCTGTAGATTATAACGTGTAATATTCTTCCTTCACCATTACATGACTTGCTTGCCTACTCCAACAAAGTGAATGGACAGCCAAATCACCCAACACATTTTACATCAAGTTGTATCTCTTCACAGACCATCATTCAGAATTAACCATCCAAGCCAAGAGCCAAGACAAACAACCATTCAACAAAACATCTGTAGCATTCTGGAGCCTGCTGTAGTCTATTTAATGTGTGTGGGGGTGGGCATGGGGGTATGTGCATAATCTTTTGATTCAAATAAAACAAACTGAAATTTAATTTTCTAAATATTTCTATTGTTTTTTGTTAACCTAGCACAAAGAAAAGGTTGTATATTGAGTTGGACTTTGCAAATTTTTGAAGTGAAATTGGAATGTTCTGCTTTGGCAAAACATATGAGGGATTCTAAGGGCATCAAAAAGGAGTTTCAAATAGACTAGCGTGATTTCTTTGGATGGACCTGGGGTTGTACATTTGTGAGTTCCATTTGGTAGAAAGGCAGATACAAATTTAAGAAATGAACAAATAAGTTGCCACAGAGTTTTACCTAAAGCACAATTTTGAGGTGAATTTGGAAGTTTCCACTCATGTGAAACATCTGAGGATTTGGGGGGAAGCAAAAATTAGTTTCAATAGGCCAAGTAAAAGTTTTGGGAAGAGGGAACATATACATCTCTACATTGCCACAGACTCAGGAAATATCCAAAGAATTTCATGGGAAGCAACCACAAACAAATAGAAACTGACATTTCTCATTGGATTTGCCCATCCCTACTCAGAAACATGCATATATATGGACAGACCATGTATCCAATCAACTAAAATGGATATGGCAAAATGTTTGGAAAGTTTGGGCGCTAATGTCAACTGAATGTTTTTTGCATGTGCTAACAGTGTTTGCCATTCCTACCGGAGTGACAGTTGAGGAAGAAGGAACAATTCTGTTAACAAAAGACTAAGACCTTTCTTGGTCCCATATTACCTGTTAAGTGGATGGTTGGAATTGTGAATACAATCCAACCAGAGCATTTCTATTTAATTGGTGACAAAGCCACTCTATAATATTCTCTAGGAGTTTTCCACATGTGAATTCTATTTTTATTTTGTTATTAATCATAAGAACAAAAGGATTGTTTTGCTGGATCAGAATGAGGTCCAGCATTTTGCTTCCAAGAGTGCCACTGGGAGCCCACAAGGAGGACATGAAAATGATGCCTTTGTCTGTTGTTTGTCTCCCAACATTTGGTCTTGGGGGGTATATGGAGGTTCCATTTAACTACTAGGACTCATAGGCAAGGAATTGGATACAGGATCTGCCTTCTACAAGAAGAAGGGACCTCCATGAGAGGAAGGGCTCCACTTGTAGAAGGTCCCTCTGTTCAATTTTTAGGGATCTCCCTTCCACTCTCACCACAACTCACCCCATTCAGCAGGGTCTCTTAACTCTCTGTATAGCATTTTCAGGGGGCTGGAGGGGTTGCAATGGCAAAGAGGTGGTAGGAAAGTCAGCACCATTGAGCCAGCCAGCTTAAATCTGGATCCAACCCAGTGATATCCTTCATGAATTTGTTGATTCTAACAATCCTTGTCATGATGATCTAGTTATAGTGATGGCGGTTCCATTTGTTTTAAACCCCAAACCACTCCAATTGCATAGAATGAGGGTATGGGGTCTGGCTTACCTGTTTTACTTCCCTGAATCTTCTTTCCCTCAGTGTTCTTCTCCCTCAGATCCTCAGCAGAGTTCTGGTGCTGTAAATGACTTGGATGAAACATACTTGGGAAGAGGGCTTGTTATGGGGAAGTAAGCAAATGGACATGGCACAGGAAAGTGAGTGGTGGTGGCCAGCCCTACCATTAGGTAGAGTGAGGCAGCTGCCTCAGGCAGTTGATTTGGGGTGTCATGAAAGGGCAGCATACTGTTTATTATCATTATATTTGTACTGACAAGGATTATGCACTGTGTGAAGAAGTCTTTCCTTTGGTCTGTCCTGAACCTATTGCCAAACAGCTCCATTAGGTGATCCTGTTCTATTAGCATGACAATGGGAGAGGAAAAAAAACAATAACACCTTTCCACATTTGACATGCCATTTGTGATTTACCTAATCACTCTCATGTCTCTCCTTGATCTAAAAAGCCCCAAATGCTTCAGGAAAGTGGTCCTCCCCCATAATGGCCACAATCCAGCATAGCTTTAGGCATATAGAAGACCACTGGTTTTAATGGGCTTAGGTTGCAATCCTATGCATGTTTAGACAGAAAAAAAGGCCTACAACTCCTAGCTTTCTCCAACCAGCTTGGCTGGTTTGAGATTGCTGAGAGTTGTAGGACTTTTTTCTGTCTAACGCTAAACATGCATAGGATTGCACCCTTGGGCAATGTAATTCGGTGCTGGATCATGGTCAGTTCCTTTAACAGTTCAAGTGGGTCAAATATTAAGCCTCGCTATAATGATGGACACTCCTTGGAATAAACTCCCTTGGTAGAATGTTGTTAATCATGGTAGTAAGCACAAAATTATAGCACCATCTTCTTGCTGAGAAAGGCATGTTTTTCTTTTTTTATGAATTGATCCCTGCAACATTCCTCATGGGAACGTCACTCACTCACACACACACACACACACGCACACACCTCCTTCTACAGCAAACTAGCTTTCAGCTACAGATGTGCTAATCTGTAGGAGACTCCTGAACTCATTGATTTAGGGGCAGCATGGATATTTGTCTACCTTGGTAGGAAGAAAGAAGGAGCAATTAATTAAGCATCCCCCCCAGGGTTATTTTTCAAAACAGCAATGTAAGTAGTGATGAGGAAATCTCCAAGGCTCGTGGACTGTCTTGACTTGAAATGTGACCCTTTAATCTTTTTTTTAAAAGAAGTTTTAACTGCTGTTTTTCAGGGTATTAGGAAAAATAAAATTACTTTGGTTCATTTCTAAGATCATGTCTACATGGGGTGTTTGTGGGAAATTGGATGCCTTTATTCACTTCTTGTAGGCTTCCTGGAGGCATCTGGGTAGCCAGTGTTGGAAACAGTATGCTAAAGAACTAGATCAAGGGAACCTCTGGCCCTCCAGATGTTGTTGGGCCCTCAACCTTGCCCCAGCCACCATGGCCAATGGTCAACGATGATGGGTGTTATTGTCCAAACTACATCTAGAGGGTTCCAGGTTCCCCATCCCTGAATTAGATGGATCCTTGACCTGGCCAAGCAAGGTTCTTCTTAGGTTCTGATCATATTAACATTTCACTTTTGAATTTATTAAAAAATATAAATACCTTGAGGGAGCTATCATGGTCAACATTCATTGCAACTGTAATACATGGGTCATGCTGGGATGCCTCAGAACTGGGCAGTCTGAGCCTTTTTATGATAAACCCTGTACAGGGAAAAACAAGCCCATAAGGTGGATTCTTCAGAGGTTTGGTGTGGCTCCACATTATACTCCTCTAGCCCTGTGTGGCCTGTTCAGCTGGTGGTTTGGGGTGCATGTGAACCAGACATACTGACCTTTTAAAAGAAATCTTATACAGGGCAGAACAGAAGCCTTTGGAGGTTTAGTGTTGCATTGCATCATTCGCATGAAGCCTTATGGGATATGACAATTTTGTTCTCTCGGATGCCTCAAAATGGAGTTCTATGCTGTTGTTTTTCAATAATTCAGTTGCCTAGAATTATTCCCAGATGTGGATTACTCCAGTGTTTCACGCAGCGCTGCGTTTAGTTCTATGTGTCAGCTTGGTTTCATGGCGGGCATGTGCATCAGAAGGAACTGGCATTTGGGTCTGGTTTTGTTATTAAAAATCAGTTCTGTCTGGAAATAGCTTAATAAGATTTATTAAAGCATTGCTTTCATCCCTAAAACACTGTTCTTAAATGATCCTTACACACCCCACTGGTTTTTTCCATTGCTTTCCATTATAAAACAGCTGTTGTACTGTTCTAGCCTGCTGCAGTGTTTATAACTTCTGGTGGGCTCTTTCCTTCCGAGTGTGAGGCAGAGTGAGGGAAATGCAGGGTCACAAGGTGGATGTCTAGTCATCGCCACCTGTAGACCCTTGACATGGGGTCCTCTGAGGGCTCCCCATACTGATGGGGCTGTGGGCTTCATGTCCTTCTCCACCACAGCAGGCTTTCTTCTCCTCTTCCCCAGCCTGCCTACTGAGGGCTTTTTCCTCCTCTCGTCTCCCAGCAGATTTCTTCTTTTCTTCCTCCTCCTCTCCTCCACCTTTGAACACCAAGATGAGGGACCTCAGTTGTGGCCTGAAGTGTTGCTAGGCACTTAAAGATTCCCACAGGACAAAAACGTGCATAAAATCTGTATATGCCAATTTCTATTGTTGTATGCAAATGTAGAAATAGTAAGATTTATTTAACTTCACAGGAGGCAAAGCCAGCCAATATATTTCTCATTCAAATCATCTCGAATAAAATAAATTCTTCAATTCATTTGCACCTTGACCCAAATCATCCCAAACCAATGGAAAAGGTGCCCCCCCCCAGCTTAATTGCCATGCAAGGGAAGATTTTGTTGAGAGCTGTTGCAGCATGTGTAGAAGGGAGAATTAACCCTTCCCTTCTGAGCTGCAACCCCCTTGAAAATTGCCCCCTGCATAGCAATTAAGCTGAGAGAAAAAATTACATTGGTACTAATAGACACTCAGGGCTCTGTAGAACATATCTGGACCCCTGAGAAACCGATCTGGAGATTGGGCACAGGCTTAGCAATGCCCCTGGTTGTGGCACCCCATTTATAGAATACCCTCTCCAAGGATGCTCACCTAGCACCAACACTGTTAACTTTATGGCACCAGGCAAATACTTTTCTTTCCTCACAGACATTTTAAAGGATTGGTTTTTACATTTTCATGACTGTTCCTATATATCTTTATATTTATTTATTCCTCTGTTGTTTGTCATTTTGTATTGTATCTTATTCTTTTAACTGTTTGTATTGTATTCTATTCTTTTAACTGTTTGTAACCTCCCAGGCAACTCTTGTTATTGGGTGGATTAAAACGATAAATAAATTAATGTTGCACCTATCCTGGTGGAGGCCATAAATGGCTGGTCTTTGGCCTCCAGTCCAGTAATGGAGGACACATCCTTCTAGCTTGGACATCGTCATCATGAGACATTTCAGTTTAACACTACCGTTTCCTTACACTTCCCGACAGAACTGGAAATATTGTGTTGGCCCCCATGTCCACAATATATTCTAATCAAATTCTTGATTATTTATTTCTTTACTGCGGAAAGCACTATGCCTCGAGAGATTTGCCCTTCTATCAGCCATTCACATCCTGATCCCATGTGACTACCTGCCAAATATAACTCACTCAGGCACTGGTCTTCAACTACTGGGTTGAGATCTACTACTGGGTCACAGTCTGACCTAAAGTGAGTTGCAACAGCAGCACTACTACCATAGAAATAAATGGCAAATAATTAAGAAGTGAGTCCCCAAAGGCATATCTGGAGTAATAGTGAGTCTTAAGTCTGAAAAATTGATGACTACTACAAATGTTTTTTTCTGATATTATCCACGTTTGTACTAGCTGTTTTTAAAAACATTTTGTATAAGCAACGTAATTTAACTTCTTGGTGTAGATCTGGGCCTTTTAGGAGTCTGGCCAAAGCAGGTGAATATATTTAATCCTACCTTCAAGTGTACATTTTTGCCTGACAATTACAGGATAGTTAATGCTTGAGAAGTGTAATGAAGTTTTTGATAATGCCTTGACTGCCTGTAGCAAATGGGTTTATTGTACAATCCAGGATTAGTTCAGGAAAACAACAAGAAAAATATATAATCTGAAGAAGCAGGCCTGTAAATAATAGAAATAAGGTATTGTTTTAGTACGTTTTTAGTACTAAAAGCAACAATTGACTTTTTCATGTTGGAGATTTTCTAGCTAAAAAGAAAAAAAGATAACAATAGTTTCTCCCTGGTTTAACTTTATTCCTTGCACAGATATTCAATCAGCCTTGTTCATCCAAAAATACTTTGCCTGCATGGACTGCAACAGCTTCATGTCTATGGCAGCGGAACAAAGCTTACTGCTCTGTTCTGACAAGCCTTGCTTAAACTTCTGAGGGTTCACAGCAAACCATTCTCAGTCAGTTGACCAGCTTGTTGTACCAAAGAGGCCCTAGAACAATACCTACATTGCAATCTTAATTTCCAACACAATGATTGGGTTCCACCCTTCATTCTTTTCTCAGGTGTTGTCCCTCATCAGTTCCACAGCACAACAAATCTTCCAAGAACTCAGAGCCGTACCCTTCAGGAGCCAAGCAAGCCTGCAGAGAGGCTGCAGATTCCCCTGTGATTGAGTCCGGCATTAAATTTCAAAAGGTATAGATAGAGAGGTGCCAAATTCAGTTCAGATGATGGTTTGATGGTTTCCTCCTAGGGAGCGGCATGCTCACTCTCAAAGTAGACTCAGTAGAGAGAGCATTTACTTAATTAAGGGTGCAGTCCTATGGGTTGCATCCTCATTAGATGGAAGCCTCCAAACTTGGAGGCTTCTGTGGATCCAATGACCTGACAGGGTATTGCTAGCAGGGCAGGAGGAGCGATGGAAATGATGTGCTTCTCTGTGCTCCTGCTGTGCTGTTTTCTCTCTAGACAGGCCTCTGAGCCCATCTAAAGGAAGCACACTGGTGGGGGCGGGATGGGGGCTGAAGAGGCCATAAGATTCTGTAGTCTTTGGAAGCCAACTGTGTATGCCTTCCACAACGGAGCCAGAAATAGAACACAAGAGACTTGGGCCAACGGGTCTAGTGTGCCATGCAGCCTAGTAAGCCTGCCTACCCCCACCCTAAGGAGCTGTACCCTGACTTGTACTTTTTACAGTTATGCTCGCAGAAATATTACTCGTGTTTGAATTGTTGTTGATGATGTTAATTTCTGCCATCAAGATATGAGGCACTTTTCATAGAATCATAGAATAGAAGGGTTGGAAGGGGCCTACAAGACCATCGAGTCCAAGCCCCTGCTCAATGCAGGAATCCAAGTGAGAGCATCCCTGACAGATGGCTGTCCAGCAGCCTCGTCTTGAACGCCTCCAGTGTAGGGATGTCGGAGAATTTCTCCACGAAACTCTGGGAGGCCGAATGCCAACGCATTCGGCCCCCCGAAATTGGTGGGGAAATTCTCCGACACCCCCCCACCCCCCTGGGATGGGACTTACCTCGTGCGACTGTCCCTCACGGCGGTTCGGAAGCGGTTCGGTGGCGGTTCGGTGGCGGCAGCGGCAGCAGCCGGTCTTCCGACCGGCTGCCGCTACTGCCATTTCCAAGTAAAGTAAAAAAAAAAAAAAAGTGATAGGCTACGTAAAGATTTACGTAGCCTATCACGGCTAGATTTTCAAAGTCAGCCGTGATAGGCTACGTAAATCTTTACGTAGACTACCTGTGCCCAAATAAGGAATGCAGATGGCGGCACCCATGGGCGCCGCCATTTGCGTATGCACTTTCCCCCCCCCAAACTCAGCCGTGATAGGCTACGTAAAGATTTACGTAGCCTATCACGGCTGACTTTGAAAATCTAGCCATGATAGGCTACGTAAATCTTTACGTAGCCTATTCACGTTTTTTTTTACTTTACTTTTTTCTTTCGCGGCTGGAGAGGCGGGGCGCTCCCCCCCGGCCAGAATTTCGGCAGGGAGGGGCGGGGTGCCTCCCCACCCGCCAAGAATTTCGGGGGGAGAAACGGAGCGCCTCCCCCCCGAAAAAAGCTGCGGGACCAGGTAAGGGACTTTCGTTCATCCCTACTCCAGTGTGGAAGAGCCCACCACCTCCCTAGGGAATTGGTTCCATTGTCCTATTGCTCTAACAGTCAGGAAGTTTTTCCTGATGTTCAGCCGGAATCTGGCTTCCTGTCACTTGAGCCCATTATTCCGTGTCCTGCACTCTGGATGATCGAGAAGAGATCCTGGCCTTCCTCCCTGTGACAGCCTTTCAGGTACTTGAAGGGCGTTATCGTATCTCCCCTCAGTCTTCTCTTCTCAAGGCTAAACATGCCCAGTTCTTTCAGTCTCTCTTCATAGGGCTTTGTTTCCAGTCCCCTGATCATCTTTGTGGCCCTCCTCTAAACCCTCTCCAGCTTGTCTGCATCCTTCTTAAAGTGTGGTGCCCAGAAATGGGCGCAGTACTCCAGATGAGGCCTAACCAGTGCTGACTAGAGGGGAACTAGTACTTCTTGGGATTTGGAAGCTATACTTCTATTAATGCAGCCCAAAATAGCATTTGCCTTTTTTGCAGCCACATCACATTGTTGGCTCATATTCAGCTTGTGATTTACAACAATGCCAAGATCCTTCTCGCTTGTAGTGTTGTTGAGCCACATATCCCCCATCTTGTAACTGTGCATTTGGTTTCTTTTTCCTAGGTGCAGAACTTGGCATTTATCCCTATTAAATTTCATTCTGTTGTTTTCTGCCCAGTGCTCCAGTCTATCAAGACCACTTTGAATTTTGTTTCTGTCTTCCAAGGTATTAGCTATCCCGCCCACTTTTGTGTCATCTGCAAATTTGATCAGCATTCCCTGCACCTCCTCCTCCAAGTCATTAATAAAAATGTTGAAGAGCACTGGGCCCAGGACTGAGCCCTTTGGTACCCCACTCATTACCTCTCCCCAGTTTGAGAAGATCCCATTGATAAGCACTCTTTGAGTCGGATTCTGTAGCCAATTGTGCATCCACCTGATTGTTGTTTCATCTAGCCCACTTTGAGCTAGTTTGCTCATCAGGATATCATGGGGCACTTTGTCGAAAACATTGCTGAAGATGAGATATATGATGTCCACAGCATTCCCACAGTCCACAGATAGATTGCTTTATCATCTGCTCCAGAATTTTCCCAGGGATTGATGTCAGACTGACTGGTCTGTAGTTCCCAGGTTCTTCCTTTTTATCCTTTTTGAAGATAGGAACAACATTAGCCCTCCTCCAGCCATCTGGCACTTCACCTGTCTTCCATGATTGGTCAAAGATAATAGACAGTGGTTCTAGAGCTCTTCTGCCAGTTCCTTTATTACTCTAGGATGCAGTTCATCTGGCCCTGGAGATTTGAACCCATTCAAAGTAATGAGGTATTCCTTGACCATATGCCTATCGGTCTCAAGCTGCAATCCTGCCCCTTCAGCCTGTACTTTGCCTTTGCCAGGGGGCTCATAGACCCTCTTGTAAGAAGACTGAGCCAAAGTAGGAATTGAGCACTTCTGCCTTTTCTTTGTCATCTGTTATGATTTTGCCATCCTTACTTAATAGCTGAACCACCATTTCTTTCCTCTCTCTTTTACTTTGCACATAGCTGAAGAAAGCCTTTTTGTTGTTGTTGGCATCCCTCGCTAACCTCAGCTCGTTCTCAGCTTTAGTCTTCCTGATGCCATCCCTGCAATTCTGTGCTACCTGCCTGTACTCTTCCTTTGTTACTTGGCCTTCTTTCCACTTCCTATTAGGGATGGCGGAGAATTCCTCCATGGATTCCAGTGAGGCCGAATGAACTGGCATTTGGCACCCCGGAATCCGTGGCGGAACGGCCTCCTGCCCCCCGCCCACCCCGCGGAATCCCCCGGGACAGCACTTACCTGGGGCGGATAAAGCGGCTTTGGCGGTGGGTGCGGTGGCGGCGGTGCAGCGGCAGTGAGTGCGGCGACAGAGGAAGGTGCGGTGGCGGGTATGGTGGCGGGGGCGGCAGGTGCAGCGGCGGCGGAAGGTGCAGCGGCGGTGGCAGAAGTTGCAGAGGGGCGGCGGCAGCAGAAGGTGCGGCGCGACGGTGGGGGCAGCAGCGGGGGCGGCTGGTCCCCTGGCCAGCTGCGGCTGGGCGCAGTGTACGCAAATGGCGGCGGCTACAGCGGCCGCCATTTGCATTTGTTATTTTTAGCCATTCTAGCCTACGTAAATATTTACATTTGCGTATGCGTTTTTTTTTGCTTTGCTGTGATAGGCTACGTAAATATTTACGTAGCCTATCACGGTTAAGTACAGGGATGTAAACAGTGGCGGCTACGCAGAATCCCCACGGAGCAGAGCTGGCCGGGCAGGATGCCGGGGGGAGGGACGGAGCGCCTCCCCCCTGTCGAGGATTCCGGGGGGAGGGACGGAACGCCTCCTGCCCCACCGCAAAGCAGATCCATGAAACGGTAAGTGACTTTCGTACATCCCTACTTCCTATATATTAGGGATGGCGGAGAATTTTGCCACGGATTGAATTGAGGCCGAATGCACTGGCATTCAGCCCCCTGAAACCCATGATGGAATGGCCTCCCACCCCCTGCCCCCCCGCAGAATCCCCCTGGGACAAAGCTTACCTGTGGCAGATGTTCCGGTGGCGGCGACTCTGGCGGTGGCTCCGGTGGCAGCAGCAGCTGGTCGCTCGGCCAGCTGCTGCGGGCTCAAATGGCTGCCGCCGTAGTAGCCGCCATTTGCATCCGGCCAGGCTGCCATGATAGGCTACATAAGTATTTACATAGCCTATCACGGCAAAGGCAGCCACACAAATGGCGGCCACCATGCCATTTGCATAGCTGTCTTTGTTGTGATAGGCTATGTAAAATATTTACATAGCCTATCATGGCAAGCTAAAAAAAAACGCGTATGCAAATGGAGGCCGCTACGGCGGCCGCCATTTACATTCCCTTTTTTTCACTGTTTTAGCCTACGTAAATATTTATGTAAGCTATTACGGTGAAAAAAAGGGGAACGCAAATAGCACCCACTACGCTATTTGTGTTCCCCCTTTTTTTCGCTGTAATAGCTTACGTAAATATTTACGTAGGCTAAAACAGCGAAAAAAGGGGAACGCAAATGGCGGCTGCTGTAGCTGCCACCATTTGCGTACACTGCTTTTCCCGGAAGCCTGCCCAGCGGCTGGATTTCCGGCTGCGGGCAGCACCAGCCAGCGGCTCCGCAGGATCTCCGCGGAGCAGAGCCAGCCGGATTAGGATTTCGGGGAGAGGTGCGGAGCACCTCCCCGCCACCGCGAATCACCCCGTCAAAAAGGTAAGTGACTTTCGTACATCCCTACTATATATGTACTTTTTTGTTTTCAGGTCATCTCTAAGCTTTTTGTGAAGCCACATTGGCTTCTTCTGTTGTCTTCCACCTTTGTTTCTTGTTGGAATTGTTTGTAATTGTGCCTTGAGAATTTCCTTTTTTAAAAACTCCCACCAATCTTGGACTCCTTTTCTTGTTAGAGTTGCTTGCCATGGGACCTTACTGATCATTGTTCTGAGTGTATTAAAATCAGCTTTCCTAAAATCCAGGGTACGGGTTTGGCTACACTCGGCTTTTGCTTCCTTTAGAACCATGAACTCAAGTATAACAGGGTCGCTTTCCCCCAGAGTTCCTGTAACTGCTACTTTATCCAGTATGTCATCTCTGTTGCTTAGGATCAAGTCAAGGATAGCCGATCCTCTAGTTCCTACCTCTACTTTCTGTAGGAGGAAGTTATCCACAACACAAGTCAGGAATTCCTTGGCGGGGCCATGTTTTTCAGAATTTGTCTCCCAACAAATATCGGGGAAATTGAAGTCCCCCATTACTACTACATCATGATTCCTTGAAACATTGGCTATTTGCTTTTCAAAAGTTTCATCCTTGTCTTCTACTGGATTGGGTGGCTGGTAGTAGACTCTGACCACCATGTTCCCTTTATTCTTTGCTGCATTTATTTTAACCCAGATGCTCTCTCTCTCTCTCTCTCTTTTTTAAATATATTTTTATTTATTTTATCTTTATAAATACTACCAAAATTACCAACAACCTACTCAATACTTCAATTTCATCCATACAATATTTTCATTAGGACACCATAATAACAGAAAGAGAAGAAAGGAAGGAAAAAAGAAAGGAGAGGAAGAAAGGAAGAATGGAAGTCAAGAAAAAAGAAACAAGTTCTTTCCCCTTCCCTCCTCTCTCCCCCTCTCCACCCCTTAAGAATTATAAACTCCAACATCTCCCAACCTCCAATGGTACTATTTTAAAAAACTATATTTATTATACAATCTTACAATTTAGTAAAACAATCTTTTATATCAACGCAATAGTTCTACCCCCTTCATGGATCACTGCCTTGTTGTGGCGAAGGGGCTTGCTTGCGTAACTCAGTGAAGCCATAAGCTATGCTGTGCAGGGCCACCCAAGATGGACAGGTCATGGTGGAGAGTTCTGACAAAATGTGGTCCACTAGAGAAGGAAATGGCAACCCACTCCAGTATTCTTGCCAAGAAAACCCCATGGAACGTATCACAAGGCTAAAAGATATGACGCCGGAAGATGAGCCCCTCAGGTCGGAAGGTGTCCAATATACTACTGGGGAAGAGCAGAGGGAATTTCCAAGTAGCGCCAGAACGAGTGAAGCGGCTGGGCCAAAGCCGAAAGGACACTCAGCTGTGGATGAGTCTGGTGGTGAAAAGAAAGTCCAATGCTGTAAAGAACAATATTGTTTAGGAACCTGGAATGTCAGATCAATGAATTAAGGTAAGCTGCAGGTGGTCAAACATGAGGTGGCAAGACTGAACATCGACATCTTGGGAATCAGCGAACTAAAATGGACAAGCAAGGGTGAATTTAATTCAAGTGACCATAATATCTACTACTGTGGGCAAGAATCCCTTAGAAAAAATGGAGTAGCACTCATAGTCAACAAACGGGTGGGAAAAGCAGTACTGGGGTACAATCTCAAAAATGATGGAATGATCTGAGTACAAATCCAAGGCAAACCATTCAACATCACAGTAATTCAAGTTTATGCCCCAACCACTGATGCTGAAGAAGCTGAGGTTGATTGGTTCTATGAAGACCTACAACACCTTCTAGAACACCAAAAAAAGATTCCTCTTTATCATAGGGGATTGGAATGCTAAAGTAGGAAGTCAAGAAATCACCGGGATAACAGGCAAGCATGGTCTTGGTGTACAAAATGAAGCAGGACAAAGGCTAATAGAGTTTTGCCAAGAGAACAAGCTGATCATAGCAAACATGCTTTTCCAACAGCACAAGAGGCGACTCTACACATGGACATCACCAGATGGTCAATATCGAAATCAGATTGATTATGTACTTTGCGGCTAAAGAAGGAGAAGCTCTATACAGTCAGTAAAAACAAGACCTGGGGCTGACTGTGGCTCAGATCATGAGCTGCTTCTTCCAAAATTTCAGCTTAAATTGAAGAATGTAGGGAAAACCACTAAACCATTCAGGTATGACCTAAATCATATCCCTTATGAATATACAGTGGAGATGAGGAATAGATTTAAGGGATTAGACCTGACAGAGTGCCTGAGGAAGTATGGACGGAGGTCCGTAACATTGTTCAGGAGGCAGCAACTAAATACATCCCAAAGAAAAAGAAATGAAAGAAAGCCAAGTGGCTGTCCGATGAGGCTTTACAAGGAGCTGAGGAAAGAAGGGACGTGAAAAGCAAGGGAGAAAGGGGAAGATATATCCAACTGAATGCAGAGTTCCAGAGAATAGCAAGGAGAGACAAGAAGGCCTTCTTAAATGAACAATGCAAAGAAATCAAAGAAAACAATAGAATGGGAAAGACTACAGATCTCTTCAAGAAAATCAGAGATATCAAGGGAATGTTTTGTGCAAAGACGGGCATGACAAAGAAGGCAGGGACCTAACAGAAGAAGCAGATGAGATTAAGAAGAGGTGGAAAGAATACACAGAAGAACTATACAGGAAAGATCTGAATGTCCCTGATAGCCATGATAGTGCGGTCACTGAACTTGAGCCGTACATCCTAGAGAGTGAAGTCAAGTGGGCCGTAGGAAGCATTAGTAACAACAAAGCTAGCGGAGATGACAGTCTTCCAGCTGAGCTATTTAAGATCCTAAAAGATGATGCTGTTAAGGTGCTGCACTCAATATGCCAACAAATTTGGAATGCTCAACAATGGCCACAAGACTGGAAAAGGTCAGTTTACATTCCAATTCCAAAGAAGGGCAACGCCAAAGAGTGTTCAAACTACCATACAATTGCACTCATTTCACATGCCAGCAAGGTGATGCTCAAAATTCTACAAGCTACGCTTCAGCAGTATGTGAACAAAGAACTACCAGAAGTACAAGCTTGGTTTCGAAGAGGCAGAGGAACTAGAGATCAAATCGCCAACATTCGCTGGATCATGGAGAAAGCAAGAGAATTCCAGAAAAACATCTATTTCTGCTTCATTGACTATGCTAAAGCCTTTGACTATGTGGATCACAACAAACTCTGGCAAATTCTTAAAGAGATGGGAGTACCAGACCACCTTACCTGTCTCCTGAGAAACCTGTACGAGGGTCAAGAAGCAACAGTAAGAACCGGACATGGAACAACCGATTGGTTCAAAATTGGGAAAGGAATACAACAAGGCTGCATATTGTCGCCCTGCTTATTTAATTTATATGCAGAGTACATCATAAGAAACACCAGGTTGGATGAATCACAGGTCGGAATTAAGACTGCTGGGAGAATTATCGACAACCTCAGACGATACCACCCTAATGGCAGAAAGCGAAGAAGATCTAAAGAGCCTCTTGTTGAGGGTGAAAGAGGAGAGTGCAAAAGCTGGTTTGAAACTCAACATTAACAAAACGAAGATCATGGAATCTGGCCCCATCACTTCCTGGCATATGGAAGGGGAAGAAATGGCAGCAGTGACAGATTTTATTTTCTTGGGCTCCAATCACCGCAGACGATGACTGTAGCCATGAAAATAAAAGACGCTTGCTCCTTGCGAGGAAAGCTATGGCAAACCTAGACAGCATAGTAAGAAGCAGAGACATCACCTTGCTGACAAAGGTCTGTCTAATCAAAGCTATGGTTTTCCCAGTAGCAACGTAAGGCTGTGAGAGCTGGACTATAAGGAAGGCTAAGTGCCGAAGAATTGATGCTGTCGAACTGTGGTGCTGGAGAAGACTCTTCTGTTTTCGGCACCTTTGACACAGGAGTTGTGGGAGGTGTTGAAGCAAGCCCTTTTCATCTCCTCGGTTCAGCCATTATTTTCTCCAATAAATCTTACAGGTCCTCAGATGTTCTCAAATATTGTTCAAAGTTCTTATATCGTCTATCATAGGTTGCTGATTTTTCTTGCATGATATATTGTTATGGAACACGCCAGCCCTGTTTTCTCCTATAAAATAGGAGTCTCATTACTAGGGATGTACAAAAGTCACTTACCTGGTCCCGCAGCTTGCTTCGCGGTGGGGGGGAGGCGCTTCGGTTCTCCCCCTGAAGTTCAGGCCGGGGGGGGAGGCGCCCCGCCTTGCCTGGCCGAAATTCAGGCTGGGGGGGGAGGCGCCCCGTCTCCCCGGCCGCGAAATACAAAAGTAAATGTAAAGACACGCACACACACACACGTGATAGGCTACGTAACGATTTACGTAGCCTATCACAGCTAGATTTCCAAAGTCAGCAGTGATAGGCTATGTAAATCGTTACGTAGCCTATCACGGGTGACTTTGAAAAAAAAAAGCACGTACGCAAATGGCAGCGCCCATTGGCGCCGCCATTTGCGTTCCTTATTTGGGCCCGGGTAGTCTACGTAAAGATTTAGGTAGACTATGGCGAAAATAAGGGCAACGCAAATAGCTATCACGTGTGTGTGTGTGTTTTACATTTACTCTGTAATGGCGGTGGCGGCAGCCAGTCGGAAGACCGGCCGCCGCTCCCGCCCCCACCGAAATGCCGCCGAAACGCCGCCGAGAGGGACATTCGAGGGAGGTAAGTCCCATCCGGGGGGGGGGCGGAGAATTTCACCGCCAATTTTGGGGGGCCGAATGCGTTGGCATTCGGCCTCCCCGAGATTCGTGGAGAAATTCTCCGCCATCCCTACTCATTACAGCTTTTTGTGTTGGTACAGCCCTGGGAGGATAACCCTGGCATCCAGCTTCCCACTATCATGTGGGGGTTACCTTACTCCAGGCAAAAATCCAGAGCTATTTGCCTTGCCCCCCCTTTTCAATTCTAGGGGGAAGATGAAAAGGGTTTTCAACCTTTTAAAAAGCTGTTTGAGAAAGCTCCCATGGAGAGTCTGTGGAAGCTGCCATGGCTACATTGGTCCCAAACTGGAAGTCCTTTAACCCAGATGCTCTCAATGGGGCTACCAAGTTCATCCTCCTGTATTTCTGTGCATTTTTAACATATAGTGCAACCCCACCTCCCTTTCTGTTCCTCCTGTTCTTTTTGAACAAGTTATATCCTTTTCAGAGTAACATAAGCAAAAGACACAGGCCCCTGTCCAGAAGGATTTTACAATATTGAGCACTATTTAGTGGAAAGGCAGGATACAAATTTAACAATAAACAAACAAATAAATAACTACTATTTCAACAATTGGGGAGACAACAGAAGAAGAGGGAAGTAGGGATGTACGAAAGTCACTTACCTTTAACAAAATTTGATTCGCGGTGGGGGAGAGGCGTTCCGTCCCTCCCCCCCGAAATTCTGGCCGGGGGGAGAGGTGCTCCGTCCCTCCACCCCGAATCCTGGCTGGCCGTAGCCGCCGCCGTTTGCATCGCCGTTTGCAGTCAGCCGTGATAGGCTACATAAATGTTTACGTAGCCTATCACGGCTGAGTAAAAAAAAGAAACAAACAAACCAGACCACCTTACCTGTGGTAAGGTTTTGTTTTTTGTTTAACTCAGCTGTCATAGGCTACGTAAACATTTACGTAGCCTATCACGGAATTTTTTAAAGATCTAGCTGTGATAGGCTACGTAAATCTTTACATAGCCTATCACTTTTTTTTTTTTTTACTGGAAATGGCAGTGGTGGCAGCCGGTCAGAAGACCGGCCGCCGCCGCCACCACCGCCGAACCGCCACCGGAGCCGCCGCCACCAGGAGGATTCACCCAACGTAAGTCCCGTCCCGGGGGGGCGGGGGGGGCAGACCGTTTCACCACCAATTTGGGGGGGCCGAATGCGCTGGCATTCAGCCTCCCCGAGATTCGTGGCGAAATTCTCTTACATCCCTAGAGGGAAGGACAAAGCAAAGGTAACAACAGAAAGAGGGGTGAGAAAGGCAAGGTAAGAACGGATGAACACACATGCATTGCCTGTACTTAAGTCCCTTTTGGGTGGAGATGTAAACAAAAGTGGGAAGAGATTGGAGTCTGAAAGAAGACAAGATGACGTATCACAGGTGATAGACGAATCCATCAATTTCATTTTCTCCTAGGTTCTTATTTTTTCCACTGTTAAGTTTGGTTCATCCCAAACTTTGAGAACTCTTGTTTTAAAATTTGCATGAAAATTCGTATGCATCTCCTAACACAGACATTTTTGTAGGAAATTTTTCCTAATGTACACAGTTTTGCAGGCAATTCTCTCAATACAATGCATTTTAATGTAATGTTTCACTAATACACACATTTGTTTGTATCCTTCTCCCTAATTTATGCAAGTTTGTACACATGTTTTGATTGGACAACTCTATTGAAACATTTGGAGAAGTGCGGATTGAAAAGGAAAACTGAGTTTTGATTTGCCTATTGGTTTGAAAGTGCAAAATTAGTGAAGATCGCACTAAAATGTAAAATGAACTAATTTCTCCCCCAATCCTAAATATCACATTTATCTATAAATTATAAGCTAACCATATATGTATTATGATTTTTATGGATGCCAGGGATGTGTGTGTGTGTGTGTGTGTGTGTAGATATAGATAATAGCACCATCCTCTGTTTTGTGCATCCTCCACAATACTTTGGCAAACATTTGAGCTCTAACATTTTAAAGATATTTGCTAGACCTCATCATAACCAGATGGTCAGCAGTTGTGAACTGCTTTCTCAACTGCCCTTGAAGCTGTGCCAAACTATCAGAATGTGTGTGTGTTCCTCATGCAAGTGAGTGTGATAAGGTCATGAGAATAATAAAGTCGCAAACAATTCAGCTAGTGCAACGGACGTGTGCCTGTTGGATCTAACCAAACATTCATGGTTAAAGCACACTTAGGAAACTCCAAACAGAGAAAGCAGGCTGGCAGCATAATCAAAAGGTTATGTTGCCTTTTCCCAGCATTTGCAGTTTATCCACAGAATCCTAGCATGTTTTGCAATAAACCTGATTATTCAGAATTATTTGCTGACAACGGTAGCATGAGCCTCATAAGCTCAGCAGAGGAGGAACTGCCCAGTTGGGGCCTCCATTAATTCTTTTTAGGCAAGATGATAAATGGGGACCTCCAGATGTAGAAGATACTCATATTTCAAGATATCCTGGAGAGCTCTGGTGGCACAATGCATTTAGCATCTCCTGGCATTCCAGCTTGTCCTATATATGGTGAAGCTGAATGTTCTTCTATGTATGTATGAATGTATGTCTAAAGTTTCTCTAGACAGACTTCCCCAACCTGGTGCCCTCCAGATGTTTTGGATTTCAACTCCCATCAGCCCCAGTCAGCATGGACAATAGTCAGGAAGGCTGGGAGTTATAGTCCAAAACATCTGGAAGGCACGAGGTTGGGAAAGGCTGCTCTAGAACTACCATGCCTCCAAGGTGTTCTGGTGGAAGCAGTATGGCATCTTGGACTTCTGACCATGATCCACTGCCCAGGAACGGGACTTCTGACCATGAACTGGAGTTCGGACCAGGAAGATCAAGACACTGTCCATCTCATTGACTTTAACATCACTAGTGCGATATGGTCCGGGT
Organism: Heloderma suspectum; assembly: GCF_057233095.1. Taxonomy (NCBI): domain Eukaryota; kingdom Metazoa; phylum Chordata; class Lepidosauria; order Squamata; family Helodermatidae; genus Heloderma; species Heloderma suspectum. The sequence goes on from NC_139462.1 coordinate 113,265,045, forward strand.
TGAATCTAGGGATGTACGAAAGTCACTTACCTTTTCGCAGGGGTGCTTCGCAGTGGGGGGGAGGCGCTTCGCTTCTCCCCCCAAAGTTCAGGCTAGGGGGGGAGGCGTCCTGCCTCGCCCGGCCGAAATTCAGGCCAGGGGGGAGGCTTCCCGCCTCGCCCGGCCGAAATTCAGGCCGGGGAGAAGCGCCCCGTCTCCCCGGCCGTGAAACAAAGTGTAAAAAAAAAAAACCGTGATAGGCTACGTAACGATTAACGTAGCCTATCACGGCTAGATTTCCAAAGTCAGCCGTGATAGGCTACGTAAATCGTTACGTAGCCTATCACGGGTGACTTCGAAAAAAAAAAAAGCGCGTACGCAAATGGCGGCGCCCTATGGGCACCGCTATTTGCGTTCCTTATTTGGTCCTGGTAGTCTACGTAAAGATTTATGTAGACTACCGGGACCAAATAAGGAACGCAAATGGCGGTGCCCATAGGGCGCCGCCATTTGCGTACGCGCTTTTTTTTTTTTCAAAGTCACCCATGATAGGCTATGTAACGATTTATGTAGCCTATCACGGCTGACTTTGGAAATCTAGCCGCGATAGGCTATGTTAATCGTTACATAGCCTATCACGTTTTTTTTTTTTTTTTTACACTTTGTAATGGCGGCGGCGGCAGCCGGTCGGAAGACCGGCTGCCGCCCCCGCCCCCGACGAAAGGTTGACGAACCGCTGCTGGGACCCACCACTGGGAGGGACATTCGCCAAAGGTAAGTCCCATCCCGGGGGGGGGTGGCGGAGAATTTCACCGCCGATTTCGGGGGGCCGAATGCGTTGGTGCTTGGCCCCCCGAAGATTCGGGGAGAAATTCTCCGCCATCCCTAGTTGAATCTAAGGATGAAGGCAGCAGAAGGGCTGTAGCTCAGTGGTGGAGCACATGCTCTGCATGTACAAGCTCCCAGGCTCAAACTCTGGCATCTCCGGTTAAAAGGATCAGACTGCAGATGATGAAGAAATCCTCTGCTGGAGACCCTGGAGAGCTGTTGCAAGTCAGGGTAGATAATGCTGGGCTAGATGGACTAGGCTAGATGACCTAGTTTCAGGTAGCCTCCTATGTACCAGAGACATACATTCTAAAGTATAGCAGAATGGTTTGCATAAGAGCTGTGCACCAATGGCCTCTTGAAATTCCCCACCCTATTCGTTGGCAGAGAAATGGGGAGGGGGGCAATTTCACCAGATTTCTCCAGCGGGAGGATAAATCCTCAACAATTGCTCATAGCTAGGGCTCAGCACTGGCAGGGGGTTGTGGCGCAGCTTCTTATTTTTTTGTAAGGGCTTGGAGGGGGTTGTGTTGTCATTGTAAGTGGCAACAACACCAACTGTGGTGGCAGCCCCCCATCCCCCATTTTGCATCCTCCACAATGCAGGTGTGAGCGGGGGCAGTGTTGTCTACCTCAAGGGAAAAGGTGGAGCTAGTGCTGTGCCAGAATCTGTACCCAATTTTCTGAACATTTTATTCTCCCATGAAGTAGGCTTCCATTGTTCTGCCTCATTCTCAGGGTGTTTTATAATTTATTTGTGGTGTTCTTGAGCTTACCTAATCACTGTGAGGCGGCCAAGAGTGCTATGTGTTTGTTTTCTTTCTATGACACATCTCTCCATTGCCCCACAGCCTCCCAGGCTGCCTGTGCTTCCTGTTGTGAAAAAAGAGCCTTATAGGAGGAATTACCTCGTGATGTTTTCCCCTGGACTTTAATTAAAGTATAGGAAGCCAAGAAGGCTACAGACTGCCAGGAAGATAATTGTACAGTGAAAAACAGGACACTCACACACACTCGTCGGACATTTCCTATGTAAGCAAAACCAAACCAAACCAACCCAACGAGAATTTCTCCAAAATATTCTTCACCACTGAATTTGTTTTCAAACCAGTTTTCTATCAAATGGCATGAAAAAGGTTTAAAAAAATGTGAGAGATATTTTTGGCACACCATTAGTTTGCATGTACATTTGCTGTATTCTGAGGCATTTGTTTTCACAGCAGATAGTGTGTGTTCAGATACTTCTGCCACACTTTGGAGAAGTGCCCATCTTCACTCCTACTTTGCTTAGAATGTCACGTTACCATTCGCCTTATGTCTGTCACTATCTCCTCATTTCCGGTTTTGGTCACTCCGTCCTAGGCCTAGCGATTTTGGATTTGCCAATTTCAGCTTCTGACCCACCAGCCGGGTATGTTGTTCTGTCAGGAACTTAAAACAACAACTCCTTTTTCAACTATCTGCCTGGGACTACAAAACCTGGGACTGGATTAGGGGGAGTTGTCAAGTATCTGGCAGGCCACAATACAGGCCACAAAACAATAGCAGCCCATGGTTGGCTTGACTGGTTGCACGTTGTGCAGTCCTGGACTAAAAGTTAGTTTCAATAAAGCACTGGACAAACTTGTGGAAAATGGATCTAATGGCAACTGGCCAAGGACTCAACTTTGCAACATATTCCTTGTCTTGTTTGGAGCTAGAAAAGTGACATCTCCAAAAGAATTTGAAAGTTGTGCTTAGAAGAAACATTTTTGAGTCATTTTAAGGGAAGCTAAAAGTTCTTCAATAAGGTGAATAAATGTTCTCAGGGGCAGATTTCTGCACATCCCTACCTGGGACCCACAGTCTATATTAATTTAGGTGTCATCCTCTGCCTCTCACCAGCCCCAGGAGGGAGTGGTGAAGAAAAACTGTCCAAACTTTAAGCAAAGTGAACTAAAATGAAACTTCACTGTGAATTTGGAAATTCCTGCTCAGGAGTAGGAATGGGGGAGAAATTCACTCAGTTCACATTTTAGCGCAAACTTACCTAATTTTGCACATTTGAACTTATATGCGAACCTAAACCAGTACAAATCTGCGCATGTTAGGGCAAAAGCGCACAAAATTGCACACAAATTTGAATGCAAACTTTAAAAAGACTTCTCAGATTGATGTGGAAACAGGACAAACCAAACTTAAGATTGAAAAAATGAAAAATGGAAACCAAAATTAAAAGATTCATCCATTCCCTACTCATGAGAAACATGTGGGGAATTTCAAGGGAATACAAATCAGATTCTATAAGACTAGTGAAACTGGGGCAGGGGGTATCCACACATCCCTTGCTGTAATTTGCATAGCAAGAAATATTGCATTTGTTTTAGTGCTGTGCCAAAAATGTCAATTGTTTTATTTTTGGCATTTCGGGGGGGGGGAGGGTAGGGGAAAAATGAAAACTCTGGCGAAAGAGGCTGGGAGAGGTGAGAATTTTCTCCTTGGGGACGGGGACAGGGTTTCCACATACCTTTTTAAGTTTCGGCAATTCTTGAGAGGTCTTCTTTCTATTTTTTTTTTTAAGCACCCCCTGCATTTGCAGGAGCCCAGGACTCTTATCCAGGACGGCAATTCTTTCTGAAGTCCCAGGAGACCATGTGACCTCACCCTCGCCCATAGGTATTTAGGAAGAACTCCTGGCTGGAGAAAAAGTCCTGGGTTCCTGCAAGTGCAGGGGGGAGTTTTTTTTAAAAAAGTAAAAAATAGAAAGAAGACCCCTCAAAAATCACCTACGCTTTAAAAACGTACATGGAAACCCTGTCCCCCTAACCAAGGAGAAAATTCTCCAAAATTCTCCCTCTCCCTGCAAAAGAGGCAGAAAAAAACAATGCCTCTTTCGCAGGGGGAGAAGTTCCTGAAAATAGGGGGCAGGATTAGGCACAGCACTAGTTTGTTTACAGACAGACTGGAGTGCAGGAGTGAGGGCCCTTTTGAGGGCCACATCCCCCTGGAGATCATCTTTTGGGGCCTTCATGCCAGTGGTGGGTGTCACTAGAATCAAAAGTGGGGAAGGCCACCCCCTTTTCTCTCTTTCTCTCTCTCTCTCGTCTGCTGGGGGAGGGACAAATCACTTTTGCCAGAGATCTGAAATGGTCACTTGCAAAGGGCTTTCAAAGTTAGGCTGTGGGCCACAGGTTGCCCACCCCTGTTGTAATGCTTCTTCTTTTTGAAGCATCATGAATACATATTGTGCCTTACAGCAGAAGACATGAAAGACAAATCCCAGCCCCAAGGACCTTATGATTTAAACTTTGGCAGCAGGGACAGAGTGAAGGGCCAGGTGGAACAGGAGGAATGAGAGAAGCAAGGATCACAAGGGATGCCTGTGTTACTGAAATGTACTTCAGCAGTTGAGAAGACTCTCAGGCAAGGATAAGGGATTGCTATTACCAAAATCTGGATGTGAATGTCTCCTTCCCATTTCCCTTCTTCAAACAATATCTGCACGGTCGTGTAAACTTTGGATCTTTTTATATTCTCATGAATGGAATATTCTCTGACTCTCTCTTTTCAGCTTTTGACTTTCCTTGTTGTGCTATTTATTCAAGGAGTGGAGGGTTTCCGATGCCAAAAATAACACTTGGCACCTACATGCTCTTCTTGTTTTTGAAACTCGATTCCTGAGAACTCTGTTTTGCACCAGGTGCCAGAGAGACATACAGCGAAAGGAGATCCCTACCTAGAAAGGGTCATGGTCAAAGAAAAGAAAAAAGAAAGGAGTGGAAAAGGGAGAAATTGCCCTTTTCACAACATGCCGTTGTTTCTGTTTTATTTCACTTGCCCCTCCCCCTTTACATTTTTTCAGAAATTAAATTTAGCTGCATGCCTCGAGGCTCAGGCTGTTATGTCATGCTTCATTAAGACCCTAATCTTTCAGTTGAATCTTTATGCTTACTGCTTGGTATTTGTTTGGATTTTTTTAAGGTTTACAAGGACTGTCCCTATTTTAATGTGAAGCCTCTGGTCCTGATAAAAGGAGAAGTTTTCATGACCACCCCCACCCGGCCCACTGCACCCCCAGCTCTGAAAATCCTGTCCAGCTGGATCTGCTTGACTACACAAGCAAAAATACAGTGGGACAACGGTGTTTGTAAGGGCACTGTGTGGATAGTGTCATTATATAGTCTAGTTCAGGGGTGCCCTCCAGATGTTTTGGATGACAACTCCCCTAATCCCTGACCATTGGCCACGCCACGCTGGCTGAAGGTGATGGGGGTTTATTTATTTATTTCATTTCTATACCGCCCAATAGCCAAAGCTCTCTGGGTGGTTCACAAAGATTAAAATCACGAAGTGCAGCATAAAACAATATGAAATATGAAAGCTTAAACCCAGAATATAACAGTACAGCCAGAATAAAACCCAGCAGCAATGCAGAGATTTGAAATACAGATTTAAAACACCAAAGCTAAAAGACTAGGGAGCTAAAATGCTAAAATACTGGGAGAACTGTAGTCCAAAGCATCTGGAGGACACCAAGTTTCCGACCCTTTGACTAGGCACTAGGTAATTGCAGGTAATTTTATGTTGGTGGAGGCAAGAGTTCAGTCACTGTTCTGTTCTTGTTTAAGAGAGACAAAAAACCATCAAGGCAGAAAAATGTACAAAGCTTTTAAAACATGCTGCAAAGGGACGCCATCGTGGGACATGGTGGTTTGCTTCATGCATCCCCCCAAGTGCAAGGATAGGTTCTTTCTGAGGAGGGAAGGGTGCTCTCACCCACCGCTGTTTCAGCCAATGCCAGAGAAACGTTCTTCATCAGGAATCAGGATAGGTTTGTGTGGCACAGCAGCAATAGACCACTGTCTTTTCTCGTTCTCTCCTTATCTGGTACCTCACTCTCAACGAGCACTTACTGCCCCACAGCAGTCACACTTCCACGATACCTGCAGCTATCTTTTGAAAAGAGAATTTCCCTGTTTGCTCTAGAGCTGAGCTGAAATTTCTCAGGATACTTATTTGTGAGGAAACATCTGACCACCTCTTCTTAGAAAAAGGCCACATTGCAGAATGGTCTCCAAATATTGTACACCATTTTTATTTTTATGGTGAACACCATTTTTCTCGCTTGCTCTCTCTCATGTGCACGCATGCACACACACATAGCCCCATAATGATGCTAGGTCCAGGACATTGTGGAGGATGCAAAATGGTGGCCAGGCTGCCCACATAGCTGCTGCCTCTGCTGTTGCTAAGTGCGGCTTCCTTCCTCACTCCAAAGGGGCAGAGAGGCTATCGGGGCAGTCGGAACAGGTAAGGTGCTGGATTTCACATATTGACTTGAAAATCCAGCTAGTCGTTAGGCTGCAGGCTACGAGTGTTCTTTAAAGTTTGCACTGTCTTTCCATTCCATTATGCAGCCTGGACTGTATAGGTTGGCCAATGGAGTGCTACAGGATGGATGGTTCTGACTTTGGGTAGATTAGCTGAGATAGCGTTTTGGTCCATTCCAAGTTCTCTATGCATCCATAAGAAAGGAAAACAAATCCTCTGACCCTCTCAACCACCTTCCCTCTTTGGACATATGGAATGACTCCAGAGGAAAATGTGCTTCAGTGGAGCAAGGGACTGTGATTCAGCAGTTGCCACTAGCTTATCAAAACTCCTTCAAAATAAGATATTAAAGGAAAAGCATAAAGAGGGCTGTGCATTAGAGGTAGGTCTAATGAATACGAAGGGTCAACTTCCCATCTTTCCCAATTTATGTCACGTAATAGACTTTTTATTCTCTAACAATTAATTTATTGTCTTTTAAATGAATATATGCCCCTCTTCAATTTAGATATTTATTGCCGGGGGTGGGGGGAGAGCAGCTTACAGAATAGGCCTGGGGAAATAAATGGGTCTTTGCCTATTACCAAAAAGCATCATCAGGTGAGGCTTCCTAGATAGAGCATGCCACAAGTGGGGCATCATTACCAAGGAAGAGGCGTTTCCCCCAGTCAATACCCACTTCAACTTGGGGGAGGCACCAGGGAGAGCCTCTGAAGATGCCCCCAGTACATGGCTAAGCTCAGGTTGGAGTAAACAATCCTATAGCTACATGCAGAGGTGCCCCCCACAACTCCCCCACTTTCAGGGGGATTCATCCCCCACAAAAGTGTGGGGGGAGGATTTTTCTGCGGCTTCCAGGAGGCAGGAGAAATTCAGCCGGCTTGGCTTACCTTAGTTAGAGGGTTTTTCAAATCCTTTTTTCCCCACTTAAAAAACAACAACCGCAGCTTATCACAGCAACTATGTACTTGCAAGGGCCTCTGCAACCTTTCACTGCATTTCCTGGGGGCTGGGTCAGAAGAATTACCATGTGGGAATTTGAAGCTGCATGAGGTCAAGTGGAAACTTGAGGCTAAGAAATCTGAATTTCCTTAGTCTTGGATGAGATGATTCATAGGAGGACAATACTCCTCCCCACTATACACTCAGGATATGGCTACTTCATTATGGAAAGATCATGATGTCTGAATGAGTTCCATCCTGGCTATGAACTAGAATCAGTGGAGTTGCTGATCCTAGCCTCCCACAACCTTCAGATGTGTTGGACTACAATTCCCATCATCCCCAGCCAGCATGGTGGCAGATTATGGGAGTTGAGGTTCAGCACATCTGGAAGGCACCAGCTTGGGGAAGACTGCTCTAGACCCTCAAAAAATAACAGAAGCCAAGTTGAGTGGCTTCATATTTCTTGAGCTTTTATGGTCCCTTATTAACTACCATTCTCAACACCTGAGAACCTGTCTTGGCCCTTAATTAAGTCTCTACCATTTCTCCCTCCTTTGTCTCTGCTTGAGAAGCAGCTGGAAACCATTTCTCTGCTTGCTTTCTCAGATCTCTCAGGATAATTTTCTAGACTTATTCTGATGGGTTTTTTTTTATTACTGTCTTTGAGGCAACAGGGAAGTTTACATGCTTCCTGTCCCCCTCACCTTGATAAGGAAATTGGAAAACAACAGTAGTAAGATGCCACTCCCCACACCGAACTACACATGTAGTTAGTAAAGAAGATCGGGATAGGGTTGCTACCTCCCTTAGCTTACTGTGTGCATCTTAAAGAGAACTCAAGTCATCCTCATTCCAGAGACCAAGATTTTGTGAAGGCAGACCTACTGGAGAGTGGCATGACTTTCTGACTCCATGGGTTATCTTATCAGCTTCCGCTCCTGATCCCTAGGATGCAAGGGAATTGCTGGCCTAAACCTTAAGCGCCTCCACGAGCAACTGCATCAGCTTAAAAGCAGAAATGATTAAGCTTCTTAATTTAGTAATTTTATTCCTTAAATCTGGCTGTCTCTTATTCTTCAGAAAGTGAAGTAGAAAAGTCAAACCTTTATTAGCGTAATCACTTTATCTGACTCAGTCCAGCACTCTGACAATAACTTCCTTCCCCGTGTCATGTGCTCACTACTTATAGAAGCAGCCACGGTCCCAGTGACCGCTGCCTTTTTCCTCTTCTCAGGCTAGACACAGGCAATTATGCCTCCAGCCATCCAGTTGCTCTCGCATGATCACTTACAACTCAGTAGCCACTTAATGGTTGGTGTCCCTCTCCACAGAAGATCAGCCACAGCGCTGTCCCACCACTTTCTATATAACTAACATACATTTTCAAAACTGACATTACAGTATAAGAATACAAGATATCAGGATGGGTTGTTTTTTAAAAAAGTGTAAGATACAAAACTCACTGTATCCTTCAAAAAAAACTAACAAAAAATACAAATAAACACATTTAGGCTGCAATCCTATGTATGTTTAGACAGAAAAAAGTCCTGCAACTCCCAGCATTTCCCAGCCAGCCATGGTAAACAAGACGTTGACAGCCCTAGATAAGGTCAAAGAGGCATCTCAAAATAAATAATGAATGGGTGCCATATTTCCAAAAGAGTATTTTATTTGTCATATTAGTCTCTCTAGATAGCTTCATCTGAAAAGTCAGCTTCTGCATATATGAGCCTCCCAAACCTTTGAAACTTGCTGTTTCCTTGTCACTTGTTTGGAATCTTTCCATAGCCTGGAGGAGGCAATTTTAGCAGCAAGAGTAAAACAAAGCAACTAAAAGCTTCCTACATTCATAAAGAGGAGTTGATTTATCAAAAACAACTTAAAAACCAGAAGTGCAGGATCCAGGCAGATAAGGTATTTCATAGCCCGACTACATGTTCTGCCAACTTTCTTCCAAAACATTGAATTACATCACAACCACACCATAACTTGCTGGTCCAATTTGTAACAGACCTTTATGCTGTCATTTTTATAAAGGTCCTCAGTACCATTTATATTTCTGAAATGTACTAAATGTGTTTGTCCCTCACTGTGTGTATTTCACAAACCAAAGTGGCTAATAAAATGTATATATACACCATCTCACACACACACATACATACATACACACACGCACACGCACTTGGTTGCACCCCAAAGTAACTGTTACTACTGTTCTAAACTTCTTGGAAATCCAGGGAAGCAGGCAGATGTGTGTAGGGTGCCTTGATCTCTACATTGCTTTGTTCAACAATAGCCCTTGTGATATAAGTTGTTGCTTGACTATGGTCCAGACACAGTGGGCTGATACCATAGTCCTAGTTGGGCATGTCCTCTCACATGATTACAGTCACCTGAGGGGTAAAGCAAGGACATGTTTGCTGGCTCTGCTCCCTCTGTCATATTTCTGTCAGGCAGTCTCACTACCTTCCACGTTTTAGATGGGGAATATCTGCAGCAGGGAATCTGATCCATGCAAGCAGATTCTCCATGTGATTTATAATGCAACTGTGCCCTAGAACAGTTAGTAATGGAGCCAACCCAAGGGGAGGTATTCTGGACTTAAGCTTAACTGGTGCCACCCAGAACCAAGTGTGAAATGTGTACATAGGCAGTATGCCCATATACACCAGATGCTGGAGAACACAACCAGGAGGGTGCTATTGCACTCCTGGGTGTCCCTGTGCACTTGTAGGTTTCCCACAGGCAGCTTATTGGCCACTGTATGAACAGAATGCTGGACTAGATGGACCTTTGGTCTGATCTAGCATGGCTCTTCTGAGGGAAATGGTAAAAAGGAAGTTGAAAGGAAGATGGAAGTTAAATCTCTCCCAAATCAAATGCTTGGAGTTTGCTCAAAACCACAAAAGCAGAATCTCAGCTAGAATGTATACCACAGATTAGAAAAGAAAGCACCAAGTCCAGGAGGTCAACAACATGCTTAATGAGCAGTGTCAAGGAAGCTATTAGAGAAAAGAAGGCTTCTTTCAGGAAATGGAAGTCTTGCCCAAATGAGGATAACAAAGAGGTACTGAAACTTGCACAAAGGAAATGCAAGCAGACAATAAGAGATGGGAAAAAAGGATTTTGAGGAGCATGTTGCTAATAACAATAAAGGCCAATGATAAAGAATTCTTTAAATACAGCAGAAGCAGGAAACCTGCTAGGGAGGCACTTTGACCGTTGGATAACAACAGAGTTAAAGGATTATCAAAGGAGGAAAAGGAGATCGCAGAAAAGTTGAATGAATTCTTTTCATCTGTCTTCACTGCAGAAGACATAGGGCAGTTACTGATGCCTGAACTGATGTATTCAGGAAGGGTGTCTGAGGAACTGAGGCCAACAGTGGTGACAAGAGATGAAATTCTAGACCATATTAACAAACGGAAAGCTAACAACTCACTGAGTCCAGATGGCATCCATCGCAGATTTCTTAAAGAATTCCAATGTAAAATTGCTGATCTTCTAACACAAATATGTAACATATCCTTAAGATCAGCCTCTGTGCCAGGGGACTAGAGAGTGACTGATGTAACACCATTAATAAACAAACAAACAAACAAAGGAATCTAGGAGGAATCAGGGAAATCACAGGCCATGAAGCTGAATGGTGAGAGATTTAGGATGGATAGAAGTACTTCTTCATACCATTCATAGTTAAACTATTAAATTCACTACCACAAGATGTAGTGATGGCCACCAACTTGGATGGCTTTAAATTTGTGGAGGATAAGGCTATCAATGACTACTAGTCATGAGGGCTATATATTACCTCCTGTATCAGAGGCAGTATATGCCTATGTACACTAGTTCCTGGGGAACACGAGTGGGAGGGTGCTATTGCACTCATGTCCTACTTGTGGGCTTCCCATAGGCAGCTGGTTGGCCACTGAGTAAACAGAATGCTGGACTAGATAGGCCTTTGGTCTTATTCAGCATGACTCTTCTTACATTCTTATGACCCTTCATGATGAGGTTCTACATTGTGTGGGGAATCTACATACATAGAACAGGCTTCCCACTTCAGACGTTCCCACTTCAACACAGGGAAGGTGGTAGGGCCAGGTGACAGGGACCCAGATGAGGTGGGGCCAGCAGGCACATCCTTCCCCTTACCCTCATGCAATTGTAATCATGTGAGGGGGAGTGCTTGAACTGGGCTCATGCTAATGCTTATCTACATGGCACACGGATTACTCCTTGTCAAGGTTCAGAAATACTGTCTTTCAGGGTCTGGTAGAGACTCTGACACAATCATACCATTAAGACAGCTGATCCAAGAATACCGTGAGCTTTCTTTACTTCAGTATATTTCAGTATAAGTTTTGGCACACGAATACAGCCAGGTAATGTCTCCAGCAACTATTTGTCCCTGCTATTGATATTTTGTGTTTGCCTTGTTCTGTCTTCTTTGTCCTTCATTGATTTCTTTGCTCTTCATTTGTTCATCCCCTTCTCTTCCTCATTTAATTCCTACTTGCTTGAATAATCTCCTGAGAGGGCTTGGTGTTATCTTTTCCAAGCCAGAGTCATTTCAGAGGTGCCACCTCCCCAATTGCCCTTCCATGAGAGTTGGTCTGCTGGGGTATCTTAGCTGTTGATGCCTGAAATTAGAATTTCTAGGGTCGGTGGTAGGGCATGTCCTTTGGAGGCCAATACCTTTGGAACTGGCTCCATAGGTTTGTCCACTATAGCAAAAGTTTAGTGAGCCTCAGAGCACACTGCAAAGGCTTTTGAATATATGAAGCTGCCTTGTTCCGAGTCTGACTATTGTTCCATAGAGCTCAGTGCTGCTACTCCAACTAGCAGCAACTCTGTTGCCGGCACAGGTCTTCCTTAGCCCTACTACCTGAGTAGCCTATGGGCTACAGATCTAAAAGATGGGGGGAGCATTAACATCTGATCAAACAAGATAGTCTTTTTGGATAGCTGAAGATCCTAGTAAAATTATTAACCATGCTTGTCAGTGGTAAAGAGTAGCTTTTGCCACCCAAACCTCCTTAATTATTTTTAAGAAAAAGAAAAAAAAGGAAGAATCTGAAAACACCTAATATTCAGTTTGGAGCTGTAAGAGGTTCCCAAGCACAGAGGATGGGGACGGAAGGGTGCATTTCACCAGGGCCTAGAGATCGGGGCGGGGAGATGACCCAGGCTGCACCGCATTACTGTGAGGGGGAAAGTGAGGCTAAATAGTAGATCATACTTGAGGATATTTATGGAAACTCATTTCCTTTGTATAAGTGTATGTAGCAGCTATATCGGGGATCAGACTAAGTAGCGTCATGCAGTCTCATGCTTCATGTTCTTGCTGAGCTCTTTCTCCCTTGAATATATTGTTGTAAGCTGACGAGACACAGGAATTCCTTATCTTGTCAAAGGTCATACAATTGTATATCTTGTTCTCTGCTGTTCTCTTCTGTTCTCTCCTTATCATGGCTACCATATAACCCAGTTCTTGTATTATAAACAATGGTGCTAAGAGAATAAATGTTAAGGACTGCAACCCCACGCGGGAGGGGGAGGGGGAGCCGTTTCATATGTGTCACAATGTCTATAAAACCAATGTGCTGATGTATTTCGGGGCTTCTGGCTCTTTGGAAATGATTCCAGCCTTAAGCCCGCACGTTAAATAAAGAATCTCTTTTTCCTTCACTCCGTGGTCTCTCTGACTCTGGGTTCTGCAACATAAATGGTGCCGTGACTCGGATGTGGCAGGCTCTGAGCCAGACAGGTGGCAGTTGCCTGCTCTTGATCGCCGCACCGGGAAGACGAGCTCGGCGCATGCCTCCCTTTCTTGGCGCCACCGACCTTTTTGTCAAGTGAATGGGAGAAAGCCTGCACCGGGATCGCCCAAATGGTAGCGAGCAGCAAGAGAACCTTGGGAAGCGGAGGAAGGAACTTGAGCCCTGCCTGTATCGCAGCTGCAGTTGAGTTGAAACCCACATTGGAAGCCTTCAGGAGAAAGGCAAGTATATGGGAAAAAGAGGGCCCTGCCTTTAGGGAGAAAGGCCACTGGGCAGAAAAAAAGAGGGCCCCGCCTTATGAAGAAGGTCAGTGTTGGTGGCATACGTATACAAAAGAACCTACTCCTTGCGAGTAGAAGGGGGGCCTGATCACACCCCCGAGTGGGCGCCAATACCCAGCACGCCAGTACTCAGTAGGAAGCTGAGGAAGCTGGGGAAGCCGCTTTCCGCTCTGGTAAAAAGTGGGAAAAGTGGGTGGCAGGGACATATGGATGTAGTGGAGAGATTGATGATTGTGTGAGTGGCTACTGCGGTTTCTGACGCATACCGTTGACCGTCCGGGTGCCCAGGCCAGTAGCAAAGTGCGTGGTGTATAAAATCCTCTTGTGTCGGCCAGTGAGACCCCTTACTCACTGACCAATTCCCATTCCCTTATTGTGTCTGTCTTCAATTTAGGAGGGAGGCTATGGGTGGTGGGGGAAGCAAACCTCGCACCCCCTTGAGATTTATGTCAAACAAAGAAGGAAAAAGGTTTTTTAAAAAGATTCAGAATAGAGAGAGAAAACAGCAAAAAGCTCAAGGTCGAGCTGAGAGGGAAAAAAAACCAAGATCTGAGGCTGTTAATTAGAGAAATGTTGCAGGACAGTCTGGCTTTTAACAAAGCGTGGGAGCGTGAGAGTGTAAGGCCGAAGAAGTAGCTGTTAGCCTAGCGCGCCGAGAGAGGGGGGGCAGGAAAATTGCCCACAACGTTCTGAGTTGTGCAACATCATCACCTTGCCTAATTGAGATGAAATCCCTAAGAAATGGAAACTAAAAATGAAGACCCAGAAGATGAAGGCAAAATAGAAAATAAAGGTAAAGAATCAGCCCCCAGAGCACAGGCTAGACCCCTCTTCGAATGAAAAGTGTGCCATAAGACTGTCCCAAAGCAGAATAAACCGGAAAGACCATGTTGAAGATCTCTGTCAAGGTAACCATGTTTAGCTTTGAACTGTGTTAGAATTGCATAGAGCCTGTAGCTACTGACCATCAGCTATATGATTTCTGAAGAGCGTAACCATTAAGCTTTTGCCGTGGGATTCCCTGCAATAAAGAAATCTCACTGATTTGAGTGTCCAGTGTTACACTGCCTAAATGTGTGTGCTGAAGAGACCGAGAAACCAGACAGCATGTTCCTGGCCAAGCCAAAATCACGCTACTACCATGCTCCTGAAAGCTGCAATAAACTGTGTAAGCTGGGAGACCCAACCTGATTGAGAAGAAGATATTGGAGCAACTGTCTTAAAAAAAAACAATGAGATCTGTGTAGCTGGCTGGCTGACGCTGTCAGTGATGTTACAACTTTAAGACTGTTTTCCTGTTTGAGACCCCAGCGAAGAAAGCTGACCCGAGTTATTTGTTGCCCGTGCCAAAGCAAGAATTTGGCTGCCCTGTACCTCATCATGTCCTGTTTTAAGCTTGGGATTTACAAATACAGACAAACTAAGAAGCTTGCCTTTGAAGTCCTGCAAGTCACCCCACCGCCTCCCCGAAGATTAATGGCTGCCTGAAAAATGCAAGTATAAGGCGATGCCCATCACCCCCCAGCGTCCTGAGTTTCGGCACTCAGTGTTTCAGTGCTTTTGTGTACCAGGTTAGAAGAGGAAAAAAAAAGTAAGTTTTTAAAATGTCTGTGAGAACCTGACAGAAGTAGAATAAAATTTACAGAAGAGTTGCCCAGGTTAAAGCATCACGGCTAGAGAGCTGAGCTGTGCCGCTCTGTTTAGACAGAGGCCTTGCTAAAAAGTTAAAGGCCCTTGTCTGTCAGAAGAGGTGTAGGGCCACACTTTCCCTTTTTAAACTGATGCAGAAGTGGAGAGCCTTTGCTGAAAACATCGCATCTTCATTGCCCAGAGCCTTCTCTGTTTGCCTCCATCATTGTCTGGGCTTTTTAGAGACACTCTGCACATGAACTAAAATTTTAAATTGTCAAAGACTTGCCATGGACAGTGCTGTGAAGCTTTTGATAAACTTGAACTCTCATCGCTGTGGACCGTGTGTCTGTGTTTGTAGTTAGCTCAGTGTACAGCAGGCTGAGTTTGATCTATAACTTTTAGATTTCCTTCTGCCAGAACTCATGCAGCATAGAGTTGCCGAGGCAAAAATGGTGACCTAGAACTCTTTGCGTGTGTGGGTATGCCCGTCCCTTAATTTTAATGGGCCCTGAGCTTTCAGCCAGAAGAGCAGTATAATTGCTGGATCTGCTCCATCATGCCTTACCATGCAAAAAGTGTTTTCCATTCATTGTGTTAAATTGCAGAAAAAGTTTGTTGTATATATTTTATGATTTCTTAGATATCATAAAATATATGTGATATTTGCAGATTAGTGTTAGTTGCAACTCCAAATGATACTAAGTGTGGTTCCCAATAGATGACAAGAAGAAAGAAAAGGCAAGAGGCAAAGAAAAAAAAACATTTGTAGAAAAGAAGCGTGGCCATAGTTGCCCCCAGGGTAAATTAAAAGCAGCTGATTGTGCCTGGAGCTTATTACCTGGGGTAAAGTAGCCACAATAATGTAATAGTTCTTTAAGATGAAAAAAATGTAACTAGAAGGAGAAGAAGAGCCTATCCCAAATGTGTGTCATTGGGAGGGACTAGTGTAAGGCAGAAAGGTTTAAGTAAGTGAGTTTAACTTAAAAAAGACAAATAAAGAGACAAGGCTGGTGCATGGAGCAGAAAGTTTTATATAAAAAGTTTGAAACATGATCTGCAATACAGGCAGATCAGCAAAGAAAAAGAAAGCAAAAGAAAGAGAAAAAATTTGTCTTCCCATACTAATGAATAAAAGTGTTATCAAGCACTTTGGGAAGCGAAGTTGTTTATAGGAAGCTGTGCCTGAGAATCAAACACTTCTAGCCTATGCTGAAAATGCTTGCTAGTGTTGTGTTGCCTCATGGGTAACATGTATAGTATAAAAACCCATTTAGCCCAATAGCTCGTGGTTCAGAGAAGCTGTCTGATCCAACCATTAAGTACGCCTGTGTGCTGTAAGTTACCCAATAAAGTCTCCTTGTAAGTAACCCCCCCCCACTAGAATCCCAAAACACAAGTGGGGCTAGAGCGCCTCACCCAGTATCAAACCCTGCTGTTAAAAGCCGTAAAGGCAGGTATAAAGAAGTCAATTAATATGAGCAAAGTGTCTAAAGTGCTGCAAGGTGCCACCGAGGCCCCAGAGCGTACTTGGAGTGTCTTTCAGATGCCTATCGCCAGTACACCCCCCTCGACCCAGAGGCCCAAGAAGACGTGGACGAAAGAAAAAAGAAGAAGACCCGGCAGAGGCAGAAGATTCTTAAAAAAGAACCAGTGTGCCCAGTGTGGACAAGATGGACATTAGTGGCATGAATGCCCAAATAAAATAAATCAAATACACAAAGGAGAAAACCAAAGGGGCCAGAATGGGCGAAGAGGGAGACAGCTTGAGAGGGGCCGTGACATTGACTTCATGATTGACACTGGAGTGGTATCAAGAGCAAGCAAACGTTAGCCTTAAACAAGAAGTCCAAACACTGAGCAAAGTTCTTCAAGCCCAGCGTCGCTTTGTCTTAAAAAAATAAGCCATTCCCATCACAGAAGCTCATCCTTTCCAACCAAGAGTTAAAGTATGAGTTAAAGAGGGAAAAATAACCCTTTGACTCCCAGATGGAGAAGACTGAAAACTGTCATACTTTCCACCCCCGCAGCTATGAAAGCAGCTAGAATTAAACCCTGGATACATTGGACACGAGTCAAGAGAGCGAGAGGGGGAGAGTAAACTATGAACAAAAATCCTAAAAATCCTTTGAAAGGATTTCTTTCCTTTTCAAAAATCCTTTAAAAATCATTCTGAAAAAGCAGTAAGAAGACTCAGGCTAGACCTTACTGTGGACACACCGGGAGACTGTCCCCCTGCGTACGGTCAGACCTGCAACTGGAGAATTGAAGAAGGGGACTAGACCCTACTGCAGCTTGCCAGGTGAATAGCTGCCCAGCGTATGGTCAGATCCCAAAGAAGATCAAACATGCGTGTTGTAGTGTTAGTAGTGTTGCATTGTGTTTCCTTAATAAGGTGCAAAAAGGGGGGTCTGCCCCTGGAAGGAAAAGTTTGTCCCAGTGATTTGCTGATAATTACTGGCTTCACCTGGCTAACATCACGAGAGTAAAACATTTTTGTTTGCCAAGAAGTATACCTGCAAACAGGCTTATTAGCTCTTGCCTAATACCTGTCTGTAGACATCCTGGGAAAATTCAAAAAGATACCATGTTAAGAGTTTATGGTGTAAGTTTAACTTATTCCCAAAATGCTAATTGGGGCGTGGTTGCAAAGATCCTACCCCCTACAGAGTTCACTCTACGCACCCCCATCATTGCTGAAACAAATGCTACGTGTGCACAAGTGCTTAATTGTCAAAATTTTTTCCAGAAAATATAAAGCTATCCCTGGCCCCCCTTCCACTGTAATAAAATTCAAAACTTATCTTTTAATGATGCCCACATACTTTTGCCTCACGGATGGTTTTAGACATGTAGTTCCCGCACTTGGTCATTCATTCCTGCCAACTTGTCTAATAACCACCCATGTTGCCTCAGCCACCAATTGAACTGGTGCCAATTCTTCCCCTGTAGCCCGAGAAAATCTGTCGACGGCAGCCTCGAGCACTCCAACTAACTAAAAATTGTAATAGTCATGTGCAGTTATATTCTGACTCAGAAAAATTGGCCTTAACAATGTCACTGGTTGGGGTTCCAAGTTTAGCCTTGGCTAATGGTCTAAAGATCAACTGGTTAGCTTGCAGCTTAGCCAAAAGCATAAATGCCACCTCACGAGCATTGTCATTGTTAAATAAAGAGTTGCATGATCTAAGAGGTGCAGTTCTAGAAAATAGAGCTGGTATAGATTACCTCTTCCTTCTTCATCATTTAAGTTGTGAGACACACCAAAAGCTCTGTTGTTTTAACTTAACTGATAATGGCAATGCTGTAGATGAACAGATCAACAAGCTGCACAATATAGTAGCTAACAAAACAATAAGACAAAACAATTAGCTCAATTAGTTAACCCCTTGGCTTCCAGATCTTAGCTGGCTTGAAGCATTGTTCATCCTAATTCTACCAGTGTTGTTCATAAAAGTTCTGTTATGTCTCTGCGTTCCTTGTCTTATGAGCTGTTTAACCAATCTGTTTTATGTCTCAGCTAATAAAACTGCTGCCCTCTACACTCTACTAGCCCAACAAGAGGCTAAGTAATATGTATGTCACAAAAAGCTTTGTATGGTTATCAGAAATGCTATAATTGTAATGAAATTATGCATTTAAGGGGGGAATGTAGCAGCCATATCGGGGATCAGACTAAGTAGCCTCATGCAGTCTCACGCTTCATGTTCTTGCTGAGCTCTTTCTCCCTTGAATATATTGTTGTAAGCTGACAAGACACAGGAATTCCTTATCTTGTCAAAGGTCATACAATTGTATATCTTGTTCTCTGCTGTTCTCTTCTGTTCTCTCCTTATCATGGCTACCATATAACCCAGTTCTTGTATTATAAACAATGGTGCTAAGAGAATAAATGTTAAGGACTGCAACCCCACGCGGGAGGGGGAGGAGGAGCCGTTTCATATGTGTCACAATGTCTATAAAACCAATGTGCTGATGTATTTCAGGGCTTCTGGCTCTTTGGAAATGATTCCAGCCTTAAGCCCGCGCGTTAAATAAAGAATCTCTTTTTCCTTCACTCCGTGGTCTCTCTGACTCTGGGTTCTGCAACATGTATACATATAATCTGGAACTTTTGAGATTGGTTGAAGCTAATCAGAGAAGTAGTGTTAGAGCAGAATTAGAAACGTTCTGAACAGAGAGTTGCTGGCCCAGACCCTTCTCTAGAACCGAGAACGTGGGGTTGTGCAATTAAACAAGAACTTATGGTTGAAGAGTGTGTGTGTGTGTGTGTGTGTGTGAGAGAGAGAGAGAGAGAGAGATGCGTGCTGTGATTTGAGGTGAAGTTCTGAAGTGAATTGATCTATTTACAAAATATCTGCAGCCACATTGGTCGATTTGAATACAAAAATCAACACATCAACAGGATAAGATCTTTATTAGGACCAACTTAAAAATTACAAAATAGGCAGCAAGCTTTTTAGGACTCTTCTGCTGTTCATGTTAAACAAAAATAGCAAAGAAAGGCGGAGTTGGGGAGAAAAGCCATTGTATAATTTCAGAAATACAGAAACTGTAATTTCAGAATTTCATTTCCTTTTTCATTTCATTTATTACATTTCTATGCTCCCCAATAGTCAAGCTCTCTGGGTGATTTACAAAGATTAAAAACCTTAAAAATACAGTATTGCACATAATATAAAAACCATTAACATACAACCATATAAACAGACAATATACACATATGTGCGCACATGCATGTGCACACGCGCGCACACACACACCTCCAAACAATTTTTTATAATCAACAATAAGAAATCCCAGGACCGGATTAAAAATCTAATATGCTGGCAAATGACTGAAAGTAGAGTAAGGTCTTAACCTGGCACCAAAATGATAACAATGTTGGTGGCAGGTGGGCTTCACTGGGGAGATCGTTCCATAGTCGGGACCCACTACTGAGAAGAACCTCCCCCTTGTTGCCACCTTCCAATCTTCCTTCAGAGGAAGTTTCTGGGGGAGAGCCTTAAATGTAGAGCATAGTGTATAGGTAGGTTCATGCTGGGAGAGGTGCTCTGTCAGGTGTTGCTTTCCTTTCATGATTCATGAGATTATTCATATGGGATGGGATCATAGGATTTGGGGGGAGGGGTGGCTTACAAGATTCTACTGAGACCCAAATATGATGCTTGAAATCCTTGCTATAAGTTTCACATTTTGGGCCAATGAGAGCTGAAAGGGGCTCAAACTGACCAGAAAAGATCCATAATATAGTGAAATAATTTTGGGAAGCATCACTGAAAAGATCATAGAATCACAGGGTTGAAAGGAGCCTATAAGACCATTGTATCCAACCCCCTGCTCAATGCAGGAATCTAAATCAAAGCATCCCTGGCAGATGGCTGTCCAGCTTCATCTTGAATGCCTCCGGTGTGGGAGGGCCCACCACCTCCCTAGGTCATTGGTTCCATTGTCGTATTGCTCTAACAGTCAGGAGGTTTTTCCTGATGTTCAGCCGGAATTGGCTTCCTGTAACTTGAGCCCGTTATTCCGTGTCCTGCACTCTGAGATGATCGAGAAGAGATCCTGGCCTTCCTCTCTGTGACAGCCTTTCAGGTACTTGAAGAGTGCTGTCCTATCTCCCCTCAGTCTTCTCTTCTCAAGGCTAAACATGCCTAGTTCTTTTAGCCTCTCCTCATAGGGCTTTGTTTCCAGTCCCCTGATCATCTTTGTGGCCCTCCTCTGAACCCTCTCCAGTTTGTCTGCATCCTTCTTAAAGTGTGGTGCCCAGAACTGGACACAGTACTCAGAATGAGGCCTAACCAGTGCTGAGTAGAGGGGAACTAGTACTTCATGTGATTTGGAAGCTATACTTCTATTAATGCAGCCCAAAATAGCATTTGCCTTTTTTGCAGCCACATCACATTGTTGGCTCATATTCAGCTTATGGTCTACAACAATTCCAAGATCCTTGGAATTGAGCACTTCTGCCTTTTCTTTATCATCTGTTATCATTTTTCATCCTTTTTTTAATAGTTAAACTACCATTTCTTTCCTCTGTCTTTCACTATGCACGTATCTGAAGAAAGCCTTTTTGTTGCTTTTAGCTCACTAACCTCACTAACCTCAGCTCATTCTCAGCTCTAGCCTTCCTGACGCCATCCCTGCAATTCTGTGCTACCTGCCTGTACTCTTCCTTTGTAGCCTGGCCTTCCTTCCACTTCCTATATGTCCTTTTTTGTTTTCAGGTCATCTCTAAGCTTTTTGTGAAGCCACATTAGCTTCTTCTGTTTTCCAGCTTTTTTTCTTGTTGGAATTGTTTGTAATTGTGCCTTTAGAATTTCCTTTTTCAAAAACTTCCACCCATCTTGGACTCCTTTTCTCATTAGAGTCGCTTGCCATAGGACCTTACTTATCACTATTCTGAGTTTATTAAAATTGGCTTTCCTAAAATCCAGGTGCAGAACAGGTGGTCAAAATCTGTAAATCATGCATTGAAAAATGTTGGTTTTTAGATTTCACTTATGGATAACATTGTTTATAGAAAAAGAGGTGTGCACTTATTTCGTAAATTTCTACTGTTCTGTTGAGAGTAGGAAATGAGTTTTAGTTGTAACTTGGGAATCCTGTCGTCCTGATAATCTTACTGCCTGAAGTAGGGATGTCAGAGAATTTCGCCACAAATCTCAGGGAGGCCGAATTCCAGTGCATTCGGCCCCCCGAAATCGGTGGCAAAACGGTCTGCCCCCCGCCCCCCCCCCGGGATGGGACTTACCTTGGGCGAATCTTCCTGGCGGCGGCGGCTCTGGTTCAGCGGCAGCGGCTGTTCTTCCGACCGGCTGCCACCGCCGCCATTTCCAGTAAAACAAACAAACAAACAAAAAAAGTGATAGGCTATGTAAAGATTTACGTAGCCTATCACGGATAGATTTAAAAAAACCACCGTGATAGGCGGGCTACGTAAATCTTTACGTAGCTTATCAAGGCTGACTAAAAAACAAACAAAAACAAAACGCGTGTACGCAAAAGGCGGCGCCCATGGGCGCCGCCATTTGCGTACGCGCGTTTGTTTGTTTTTTAAAATCAGCCGTGATAGGCTATGCAAACATTTATGTAGCCTATCACGGCTGACTGCAGGGACGCAAACGGCAGCGGCTACAGCCGCCGCCATTTGCAGACCCGGCCGGCCAGGATTTGGGGGGGGAGGGACGGAGCGCCTCCCCCACCAGCCAGAATTTCGGGGGGGAGGGACGGAGCGCCTCCCCCCCCCGGCCAGAATTTTGGGGGGAGGGATGGAGCGCCTCCCCCCCACCTCAAATCAATTTCGTTAAAAGGTAAGTGACTTTCGTACATCCCTAGCCTGAAGCTTGCAGTAAATTTCTTCTCCAAATTTCTTGTACAGAACAATATAAGTTGCAGCTAAAAGAAAGGAACTTATGCTGGAAGTCATCAGAGCTATGTATGTACAGATGGTTTTGACTGCACAGAGTCATAATTTGTCAGTGAGAGATGTCCTGGCCCATTCACTTGGACAAATTCCTTGGTCATTAGCAACATGTGATGGTTCACTCAGGAAAAAAAAATGACATCTACCTTAGCTGCTGAGCCTGGGAAACTAGTGCAACTTGCTGAAATTCTTCCAGAAGATTCAACATATTTACTTAGTGACGTGAGCATCATATGAAGAATGAAGTGTGACCATGTCGTACTTCGTGATGTAGCAGAAGTGTATGGAAGACTTTGAGGGTCATCAAAGCAAAAGGATCACTACTGCTTTTGATATATACTGGACTGTGTCAATAAAGAATGCAGAACAAATGCACAGATATGGCCACGATGCTCCACAGTAAAATAACATTGTGGGAAGCCACAAGATGGCCTTGTAGGCCCCTTCCAACCCTACTATTCTATGATTCTAAGATATAGCAGTGGTGAAGTTTCTTATCAGCATCATCTAATAAAGCAAATACTGTAGCCTCTCTGTGTGGAGAATGGAGACAATAAAACAGGGAAATACTCTGGGGAAATCTTATTAGTAGTAGGAGAATTATTGCTACAAAATTATGCAGGATGATGTTGAGAACATTACAGAACTTCTATCAAATCAGGAAGAAGCAGACATTGGACTGTTGCTCCATGCCCACCATACAACAAAAGAGGGCTATAAAGCAAGCATTACTGTATGTGCAGATGTAATGGTCCAAAGAATTGTGCAGTGTCACAACATAGCTGCCCCTATCTGTCAGAAGCATGGATTACAACAATCAAGGTTCACAGATATCAGCCAAATCACTCCTGCTGTAAGACACAACGTAGATAATGTACTGCCTGGGCTACATGTGTTTGCTGGCTATGATGCTGTAAGTGCTTTTGCTGGATGTGGCAAACCTGCTGCACTAAATTTGTACAGGCTTGCCTGGAATTTCAAATGACATTTCACAACCTGGAGAAACAATCAACGTACCATCCGAACTCTTACAGTGCCTTGACATTTTTATGCATTGTCCGCATGGCTCTAAGGACATAGCAGATATAAATGCATTACCTTGCAAAATCCTACACCATTTTCTGTGTCTAAAGGGGTGTAGTAGAATCACATCAACTTCCACCTTGCCATGACTCCCTTCAGTAGCAGATCCATTGTGCTAACGTTTGGAAAAACTGCCTGTCCCAGTTTCCATACATTGCCAACTAGATGGTTACAGATGGAAGATGTAGAGGTACTTACCATACAGACAGAGAGAAGAAATCCAGCACCAGAGTCAGTTCTGGAACTGTTGTCCTGTAGTTCTAAGCAGTCTTGTGGGGCACTCGCACATACCTGTATGAAGAATGGTTTTATATGTACAGCGATATGCCATGTAAAACAGCGCGACAACCAAGCTGACAAAGATTACTTTGAATTTTTCCTTGAAGGAGATCATGACAATGACTAAAGATTAGTTTAAATGCTTTTGAGAACTTTGTACTTCAACTTTGCTGGTTTGTAGTTTTGTAAATGCAGGTATGGTAGTAAGATACCGGCATAATAAAAGGTATTGTCATAGAACTGAGTTCATTTTCAGCTCTCTTACTTTTATTTCAGATAGAATGTGTTGTATTTGTCACGTTGTTTTGTCACCTTATGCCCACATTTGAGTATTACTTAGTCTGGGCTGCTCCTCCTCCTCCTCCTCTTCTTCGTTTTTTTTTTTTTTACAGAATTAGGGCACAATCCCATGCATATTTAGACAGAAAAAAAGTCCTATTATTTCCAGCATTCCCCAGCCAACCATGCTGGCTGGGGAGTGCTGGAAGCTGTAGGACTTTTTCTGTCTAAACATGCATAGGATTGCTCCATTAAGATGTTTGTTTTTTTATTGAAAACTATTCATTACCAAAAGCATAGTGTGTGTGTGTGTATCCTAGTTTTACCCCTCAAGATGCAACCAACCCATTTAAAGACCCATGTATTTGGAAGGAAATGTGCTGACAGATGAAGGGGCTATTGTTTTACACCAGAAATGTTCCCTCAATAGAGATATGATTGATCACCGATCAGTGTCAGATAGCAGGCTAAATGAGGAAAATGTTGGCATATAACATCCAAAAGACAGACCATACTTCAGCCTCTATTAACAATTTTATCCATCAGTGAAATCTAAAAATAGGTTTTTTCCCCACACATTGCCCTGTCTGTTCTACGTCATTTCAGTGGTTCTCCCCACAATTATTTCAACACATTGTAGGTCTTATCAGTTTGAGCTCTACTGGGCCAAAGGTGTGGAAACTTACAGCCCCAAACTATTATGTGTCTGTTTGTGTGTGTGTTTGTGTGTGTGAGTGAGAGAGAGAGAGAGAGATCACAATTAAAGTGGAGGGTTTTTTTGTAAAAGCAACTCATTATTTACAGACATCATGGCTAATAATTTTGCTAGAGTCATGGGCTATCTAAAAAGGCTGCATTGTTCAATCATTCCAGACAGTAATGACCACCCCATTTTTAGACCATGGCCTACAGACTATTTAATTGCTGGATTTAAGGTGAGGTCTACCTAAGCCCAATATTCTGTTTCCAATAGTGGTGAAAGCTCTGAGAATTGATCCTATTTGACATGATGAACACCCTCCACCATCACCACCTTAGTGACATGCCTCTCCTATAGCTCTTCCACATCACTAAGGCTGAACAGAAAACCTTTGCTTACGCGGTTGAGGCATCCTCCATGCAGACATTTGCTCAAGGAGGGTATCATATCAGTATTGGTTTCCTTGAGGCTGGAGTCTATAATCAAATTCTCAATGAATGAATCCTTCCCCCCACCCCCTTCTTTTAAGATACTGAAGGACTTCTCCTGCAGGCCTTGTACTGCCTCACCAGCTCTAACTTGTTTCTTCCCAGTTCTGAATATGTCTATTTATAGTTATTTTAATTGTTGTGTGTTCTTAATACTTAGGGGTACATTTGCAGCGTACCACATGGGGATTTAGCTTTGTGAATCCTACAAATGTTAATGGAGGTCACACAGTTAAATCTCAATGCACCATGCTGGAAACTTACCCCCAAATGTCCTTCATGTATATCCTACCTTATTCTCTTCCATATTGTCACGAGCCATATCCTCACCTGAATTCCCATCCTGCCACATTATGTATAGCTAATTCTGTCTTACCGCACTGTCAGGACACTGACTTAGTCCTTTGCTACCCAGATGCTCATTTGTCTACTTGTTTGGTGTTTGTGTGTTTAACTGACATTCTCCTGCTGTCTCTTCACACCATAAATACTGCTATAACGTTACACTAACAGTGCAGTCCTATTCATGTCTACTCAGATGTAAGCTCCATTGAGTTCAATGGGACTTAATCCCAGAAAACTGTGTACTGAATTGCAGCTTTGGTGTAGTTCTTGAAAAACAAAACATTCCAATTGTAATGAACAGTGATAGGCACAAGATTGATGAATTAAAGATATCCTCATATATATATATATATTGCTGTTATAATGTAGATAACACATTTCCCATCTGAAGATAAAAAAATCAATCTTTTGTCTGCATCTTCTATTTTTGATTTACCATTATGTAAAATAAAATATTACAGTATATCTTGGACTAAGAAAAAATACCTCATTTAAATCAGACATATAAGAAGTGCATTTAACTACTGATCTATCTTAGTTCTAATCCTATAGGTGACTTGCTGCTTAGCCATAATCAAATGGATGTAGAATTCATGTGCTTTCCAAGGCTCATGATATCCACACACTTCACATATTTTTATACCCATGCACACCCGGTAGGAGATGGCCCATTCCTTTTATTTAGCTAGTATGTAAATATGCTTCCTCATTAGGTGTGATGGCTAAAAGGTTCTTGATTAAATACACATTGATGGATGGTGGCTACCAGGTATTGGAATACCCTTCTTGCTCAAGTGAGGGCTGAAGGAACAGTTGGCAGTTGGAGTGCAGCCAGTGAAGAAATCAAAGTCTATGTTTTTGCAGCTGCTTTGGAAGAAAGGAAGCAGACCTCCGGACATATTGTTTGTTTTAGGGGAACTGATCTACATTATATACTAGCCCTGTTGATCTGGGTGCCGTCCAATTCAATGTGTACATTTGTAAACCTTAAAACAAACAGACACCAATGCATCCCCAATACTTCCTCCTCAGATGGGGACTGACCCTGCAAATAGCTACTCCTGGAACTTCCAACCACTTAGTGAGGAGCATGAAACAATAAATAAGTAGATCCTTTGGACCTGTTCAGACATCATGCTAAGCCATGATGTTTAGGGAATTTGCAGAAACCAGAGTGTCTTAGCCTGTTGTGTGGGAGGTGAAAACCACATTCCTCATGGTTAGTAAGCCACCCTGGCTAACCACCCCCCTGCAGCAGAGTTAAGCAGCCCCGGAGTGGCTTACCACACCTTTTGGCGGGCTCCCCGCTGGTTAAAAGGGCTCCAGAGAACTTCCAGGCCACGAACATAGAGTCCACTGGCTAGAGTGTCTGCCACTGCCAGTGGCACTCTAGCCGCCCACTGCACATTTTCTCTATGGTTATGCAGCCATTTCAGACACCAGAGTGGCCACTGGGAGCCCATTCACACCGCGGAAGATGATGGGATGTCTGCTAACCACACCGGGAAGGTCACCAGGTAACTGGTGGGTGGTTAGTGGAACAACGTGGTCATCTGGCGGGCCCACATGCCATGGTTTTGCTACAAAAAACAACCCTCCGAAGTTACTCTAACCACCTTCTCCCCCTGTGTGTTTGAATAGGCCCATTGTCTTCACAACTATTTGGGGCTTGTGTGAAGGCAATATTCTCCAGTTGAGAGAGTGCATGACATGATTGTGTTGCTTCACTTCAGGACAGATTCATCAGCTTTCTTGGCCTGGTTTCCACACAATTCCCATTGTTTCCCAATGCAAGTACCTGGTTTGTGTTGGGCGGAAGGAACAGGCAATATAACCGATGGCTTGAATATGCCACTGATTAGAACGCATGCTTTTGGGAAAGAAGTGGAACCAGGGCCCATCTTTATATTTCCAGCTCAAAATTATAGCCCATGTTTCTTACACAGATTGGACATTTCAGTAGTCTTATTGCGGGGACTACACTTCCCAGGATATTCAGCAAAATGGAAGAAGGTTGGGAGAAAGGAGACCCAGGAAAAGAAAAGGGGAGGGGGACAAAAACCACAAGCAGTGTATAAAATCATCCCAAATGCTCTATTGTTTTTGTTGTTACATACAAATTACAGAGAAGAATTTATCCTTGTTTCCTCTACAAAAAAAATGAAATTCTGCCTTCCTTTTGCAGGGCAGGAAGATCTGAAAATGACGCTCCTTCTAAATCAGGTATTTTATATGTGCCAGTGTATGATCCATGCTAGAGGGAGTAAAGATGTTACAAGAAAGACATGCAGAGAGGAATGCAACTGGTGAAGCCAAGTAGGTGCAAATATAGTTCAACAAGCAATTGCCAATGTATTTTGAAATATCTTCTTCAGGGGAAGCTATACAGTAACATATAAACATCACATGTATTTAAAAAATGTGTATCAAACATAACATTACACTAACATATTTAAAATGTATAACTATGCGTTTAAAAACGTATATTTGGAAAAATCATTATTAACAAACAAAGGGCCAAGTTTCTAGGAATTTTTCAATACATTCTGGTAATATAATAGCAAACAATCTATTCTTGCTAAATGCATATGACAAGGAAAATATTATTAAAATGAAAAATAGTCAAACTAGTTAACAATTAAACTGCTAAGCAATTAAATGCAAAAACGCATAGATTTATAAATGGTTATGCCTCTACCCAATTAAAATAAAAATGAAAAACAGTCCAGCTGATAATCATAAACGTAAACCATCAAAAGTGAAATTCTGTGTTCATTTCATGGGACAGCAGGATTTGAAAATGAAAATGATGTTCCTTCTAAATTGGGTATGGCAGAAGAGATTTGTGGCCAAAGACCACAGGGGGCAAAGATATATTACTATGCACACAGTTACATGGCATTCCCACCATTGTTCTGTTCATGCAAATTGTTTACATGTTGGTGGTGTTTTTACTGTTAGAATCAGTTCTACATTTATGATCACCAGTGATGTATGGTCACATGATGACCAGAAGCAAAGAAGGGCAGAGTGCATTTACCTTGACTGGCTGCACAAACAGGGCAGGCGCTGCTTGTCAGGAAAGTGTGAAAAAACCTGCACCTGCTAAAATGAGGCCTACCAAGCCATTAAAGACAGACCAATCAATTTATTAAATTTAAATAAATGTGTGTATCATCAAACACTCAATAAAGGTGTATTTTTGAGTAGTGAAGGAAGTTAAGTGATAAAAAATAATGTAATGAACTAAAGCTATCACTCATGCTGAGAGGGACAGGCCATCTTTAATATTTTCTTCTTTGTTTACAAAAACATTTTTTTATTTTCAGAAAGGTACTTTTTAATCACAATAAAATAGAAAGATGGAGGTGGGGGAAAACTGATTAAAGTCAGTTTACTACTGTAGAACTAGCTAACCAGAACCAAAATGAGCTTTAAAAGCAAATAAATGTGTCCTTAATTCACCATACCACCAATTTCAATTTGTCCATACTGACTAAAATTGGACCCATCAGTCAAGCAACTATAACGTGTGTTGATTAATCTATCTCAGGGGTGGGGAAACACGACCCCATCCTTTTTTTACAGCCGCACCCAAATCACTACTACCACACTGCCGAACTGCCACCAATTTCGGCAGCACACACTGACAAGAAAAAAAGCCACTTTTTCACTTTAAAGCAAGATGCACAGGGAGCACGCACTTTGTTTTAATGCAACATTGTGCTCCCCCCAGGGCTTTCAGGAGCTTGATTTTGAATTAAAACAAGCTGTGCTCCCCCTGTGCACCTTGTTTTAAAGTGAAAATGTGCCTTTTTCTTGCTGCGGAATTGCTGCAATTTGGTGGCACTGGTGGGGGCAGCCCCCAGTGGGTTCCAGGGGACAGAAAGTGGCCCTCCCAAGTTGCTCACTTCAGATCTATTGATTAACTCTACCATTCCTGTTCTAAACAACCTCATAGGACAGCTATAAACTTTCTCTAACTGAACCCTCATGCAGTTCCTTGATTAAAGCCTGCTCTTAAGAGACTGAAGAAAAGATGCCGTTTTCCTGACCACCCAGGAAACAGCATTGTTAACACCTCATTTACATTGGCTACTACTTAGCAGCTGTTTGTGGGGAAGCTGTGCCTGCAGAGTATCTGTGAAGTATCGCAAGGAAGTGAGAAATTAATTGCTGAGCAGTAAGTTCCCTCATCATCATTAGCAGCAGCATCCCCACAAACACTTGCTCATAGCAGCCAGTGTTTAATGAGGCTCTAACAAGGCAGATTGCTGAGAGTTTCGCAAAATATATATTACTCAGCATTCCAGGAAACTCAGTATGGGATATCAGTGCTAAGAAATCACCAGTAGCTAGGGCTAAACCAAAATTACTCGGCGGCTTCCCTTTCAACATTTTTAGCCCTCATTGTGAAAACATTTCCATGTTCATTTAAACTGTCTTCACTTCACCTCCTCATTCACAATTGTCCCCACTTGCCCTCAATAACATGCAACTAGATCTGCTTACCCCTTCATGGATCACTGCCTTGTCGTGGCGAAGGGGCTTGCGTAACTCAGTGAAGCCATAAGCTATGCCGTGCAGGGCCACCCAAGACGGACAGGTCATGGTGGAGAGTTCTGACAAAATGTGGTCCACTGGAGAAGGAAATGGCAACCCACTCCAGTATTCTTGCCAAGAAAACCCCATGGACGTATCACAAGGCTAAAAGATATGACGCCGGAAGATGAGCCCCTCAGGTCGGGAGGTGTCCAATATACTACTGGGGAAGAGCAGAGGGAATTTCCAAGTAGCGCCAGAAAGAGGGAAGCAGCTGGGCCAAAGCCGAAGGGACACTCAGCTGTGGATGTGACTGGTGGTGAAAAGAAAGTCTGATGCTGTAAAGAACAATATTGTTTAGGAACCTGGAATGTCAGATCAATGAATCAAGGTAAGCTGCAGGTAGTCAAGCATGAGATGGCAAGACTGAACATCGACATCTTGGGAATCAGCGAACTACAGTGGACAAGCATGGGCGAATTTAATTCAGGTGACCATTACATCTACTACTGTGGGCAAGAATCCCTTAGAAGAAATGGAGTAGCACTCATAGTCAACAAAAGGGTGGAAAAAGCAGTACTGGGGTACAATCTCAAAAATGACAGAATGATCTCAGTACAAATCCAAGGCGAACCATTCAACATCACAGTAATTCAAGTCTATGCCCCAACCACTGAGGCTGAAGAAGCTGAGGAGAGACCCTGAAAATAGAACACAATGTTCTGATCTGAAAACTGAGCGCATGCTACTAGTGTACTACTTTGCCTCCTCTTATTGGCCTGGAGGGAGAGGAAGAGGTAGGGCAGAGCATGCTCAGAAGGAGAGAAGCATGAGGTGGAAAAGAGGACTCTGGCCATCTTTTGGGCGGTCCAGGTTCTGTTTTGGTGGCAGTGAAGCAGCGGCAGTGGCACATTTGCCTTCTTTCCTGTCTGCCCTGCCTCTTATGTATAAGGGATCCAAGTCAAAGGGAGTCCAGGTGCAAATAGAAATACGTAAGCAGACTTTGTATCGATCCTGCACAGAGGTGCCATTTAGTGTCCCATCACATCTGCCCCTGGCTAGGGTTATCTCCGGCAAAGTCAGTCATGCTGAGAAACTGCATGTGGTGCAGCATTCAACAGGAGCTTCTTTATTCCTGATCACCTCACTGGTTCCACATACTGACTATTATTGGATTGGCCAATCTTAGCTTGACCAGTAAAATGGGCCCTCTGAGGGAGGGGCTGTGGCTCAGTGGTGGAGCACCTGCTTTGCATGCAGAAGTAGGGATGGAAAAACCACCCCACACCTGCCCCTCATGCCACTGATCGGACCCCCATCACTTACCTGCCCCGTTCAGCACACTGGGCGAGCCACTGGATGGTCTGCCAGCACATGGTGCGTGGTGTTGCCCCATCCCATGAGCTACCATTTTGCGTAAAAAGGGCAGCTTGGCTGTTTCCGTAAATTGCCATTTATGTAAAATGGTGGCCGTAAATAGCACCATTAAGCAAAATTACAGGTGTAAATGGTTTAATTAGACCATTTACATCTGTAATTTTGCATAAATGGTGCTATTTCGCTGACGATTTATTGTAAACAGCTGAGCCACCATTTTTATGCAAAATCGCGGCTCGCACAGAAGCGGGAATCCCCACACTTGCCTGACTCAGCGCATGCTAAGTCGGGCAAATGTGGGGATCTGCAAACTGGCATCCAGGGGGCCAATCTGGTGGGAAATCACCAAGCTTGAGCCCCATCCAGACTCCCACAACATCCCTATGCAGAAGGTTTCAGGTTCAACCCCTGGCATTTCCTGGCAAGGCAGGAAAAAACCCCGCCTGAAACTCTGGAAAGCTATACTGCCAGTCAGTGCAGACCTTGCTTCCCAAACCTGGCTTCCTCCAAATGTTTTGAACTACAACCCACATCCACTAATGGTCAGAGCTGATAAGAGTTGTAGGCCAAAACATCTGGACGGCACCAGGCTGAGGAAGGCTGGTGTAGACAACAGTGAGCTAGATGGACTAATTGTCTGACTCAGTATAACGAATGTTCCTATGACAGTGAAACCACCTCTTTTGCCAGTATAACATTATGGCGGCTTAGGTGCCAGAACCAGGTCTGGGGGAGTTTAGGGTCTGGCATAAGCCGACAGCTCCCCAACATGCCCCAACACCAGCACCTTTTTGTTCCTCCATTGCCAGTGGTGTACCAGCAATACGGGTGCACCAGTGATGGGGATCCACCAATGTATCTGTGACTTTACGCCGGCATAGGGTTCCCAACAGAGGTGTGTCTCAAAATACACTAGAGAAGGCAATTTATTCCAAATCCTGTGGCACTCCAGCTAGCAGAAATTTAGCACAGAATTGCTCCCTGGAGCATGTTTAATATTTCCATAAAAGGGAGCTTTACAGATCAATGGTATATGGAATATTCACAGAATTTCTGGAGTCAAAAATCGTCTTTAAAAGAAATATATTTTCCTTTATCTCAAAGATTTAATTCCTATCCATGCATTTTTATGGATGTCAATAGAGCTTTTCTTCACACAAAAATATCTAAATATTCATACCATTTTTGCTCGAGCAAATACCATTTTTTCCCAAAGTCAAGCACCATTTAATCTAACCAACACTTACTCAAATCAATACATTTTAATTGAAACTAATGGTAGTTAGTTTAAACCAACAGATTTTTCACTGAACTAAGTACATCAAATCAATGATTTCTTTTAAAAGGGCTATAGCTTATATAACAAAGTATATTTTTATTCTTGTCTAACTTCACTCTTATTCAAACATATGTGGTAATAATAGGAGCAAGTAAAAAACGGATATTACATAGCATGGGCGGGAAACCTTCTTTGGCGCAAGGGCCAGATTGCCACCTGGGAAACCTCTTGAGGCTACATACCAGCAGTGGGTGTGGCCAGAGACCAAAGTACGTGTGGCTAGAGCCCACAGTGGGCAAAGCTACCCATCCCCTCATACATACACACCATTCACACAGACATACACCCATCCACACCATTCTCACCCCACCCCCAATCACATACACACACATACCTTTGTCCCTGCCGTCTCCTCAGCCTATAGCAGATCAACTGAGCAGGGGAGGTGTTTTCATCCCTATTGCAGTGCACTGGACAAGGAGCTTTAACTGTCATCGCCCAATCTGGCCCTCTCCTATCCTCAGCTAATCGGTGTGTATCAGCTAAGGAGCAGAGAGGGCCAGACTTCACTTGCATCTTGGTGTGCTGGTCGGGGAGGTTTAAAAGTGTGCTCTGATGAGGATGAAGGTCATGCCAGAGGCACGGAAGGGAGTGTGGCTGGGACTGTGACATGGGAGAGTACTGTGGGCCAGATTGGGGAGCCTCATGGGCCACATTCGGCCCATGGGCTGCATGGTTCCCCATCCCTGCTTCATGGCATGATTGCATCAAAGGACTCTTGTCTCACACACACCCTCCAATTTGAATGGTGGTTGCCCTTTTCCAAGGTTCTAGGATCACAAAAACCAAGACAGTCACATATCACCCAGGCTCCTCCTCATGTGGGGGAGCACTATACATGTACACTGGTATGTGTGTGAAGTCCCTTCATAAGGCTGCTGAATGCAGGGCTGGGCATCTCTGGCATGTTCATCAGGGTTTGGGGGTAAAGCTACATAGCACAGCCCCACAATCCCTTGCTACCCTCTCATCTAACATGTGAGGAGGGTTTAGTCAGCCCCGGTATAGAAATCCTGAGAAGGTGGGGAAAACCATAAAACATCAGGTTGGACTTTGAAAATTGGTAACCCAAAACTCTCTCCCTTCCTGGTTAAGGAGGCTCACTGTAGGACTTTTGCCAGAGCAAAGCCAAAATAAACCTTTTGACCACTACTTATTGGATGTAAACTCATTGTTTCACCCAGCCCTATAGATTCCCAACCAGTCTCACAATTCTATAGACACTCCACAAGGACAATTGCAATGCTAGACATTTCTTCCTAGCTTGCCAAAAGGAAAGTTCCCCATTAGCCCTTTGCAGTCCTGCATCACTATATCTGGCTTAGCCACCTTCTCTCTTCAATCGCTTCCTAACAGGAAGTGTGGATGCATCTTTTTCCTTCCTTACATAAGGTGTGAATCAGCAGGTAGCCAACTAGCCATTTGTGCGTGTTTTTTCTTGGCCCTAGTTAGTTGTAAGGTTAATGCTGTTATGCTCCATGCCTCCATACCTATAGGGCAGGAGTGCAGAATGGCCAGCCTGTGAACCAAATCCAGCCCACCTGGGGTCCAAGTCCCACCCCTGGGGATTCCCAGAAAGCCATGCCTCCTTCCCCTGACACCGCCCACTTTGCCCTCACCACCTGTCGTTTGGTGCTTTCGCAGCTTTTGTGCAGTTTTTTCCCCATTCGAAAAGGTTGAAATGCCTCTCCAAAGGCTTAGTTAGGCAGCATAAGAGCTTTAAGCTGCCATATGCTGGTATGCTTGGAATTGTTGGTCCCACCCCTTCCCTGGCCCACTATGGGAAAGTGGCCCCAGAGAGTGTCTCCAAAACGGAAATTGGCTCTTAGGCTTAAAGAGCTTCAACACCTCTGCTACAGGCACAGAAAATAGTAAGAAATAAATGGAAACAAGGGAAGCATTGGCTGCTGTGTACACAAGTAAACCATGCCATCGAGGTCAAGAGAGGAGTATGTGAAAAAGGAGAGTTTAAAGAAGTCCACATGGACATTTGAGTACTGTCACACTGCTATAGTGGATAAGCACAGGGAAACATCTGTGTGTAAAGCACGATCCCTAATCTTGCTAGGTGAGGGACTGTGGTTGGCATATGGTCATCTGTTTAAGTATTTAATTACAATCACAACCTAACTAGACAATCTCTTTAATTGTGAGTCCAAATTTGGGTGGGAAATTTGTATGTGTAGTTATGCTTTACTGAGTTTTTAGTATCTGGCACTCTATTCCTTTCCAATTGAATTAGTAAAAGATTTTGTCTTCCATACCCTCTTATTTTCTTACTAATTTTCAAAATGGCTTCAAAAACACAAAGTAAGGTCCTTGGGCTTTTAAACAGATGGCCGCTGACTCATGTTTAGCACATATTTTCTGGACTCTTATGCAAAGCTCTGATCTTGCAAACTGATTTTGTGCAGGAGGTTTCTGTAACATTCATAAACTTGCTGAGAAACTGGCTTCCAAAGCATTTTGTCTCATTCAAATCTGACCCGAAGGACTGAATGTATTAGGGATGGACGAAAGTCCCTTACCTCATCCCGCAGCTTGCTTCGCGGTGGGAGGGAGGCACTCCGTCCCTCCCCCCAAAATTCTGGGCAGGGTGGGAGGCGCCCCATCCCTCCCCCCCCGAAATTCTGGCTGGGGGGGAGGCGCCCCGTCCCTCCGGCCGCGAATCCTGCTGTCCTGCCGGGACGCAAATGGCGGCGGCCGTAGCCGCCACTGTTTGCGTCCCTGCAGTCAGCCATGATAGGCTATGTAAATCCTTACGTAGCCTATCACGGCTGAGTTTGGGGGGGGGAAAGCGCGTACGCAAATGGTGGTGCCCATGGGCGCCGCCATTTACGTACGTGCTTTTTTCCCCCCAAACTCAGCCGTGATAGGCTACGTAAGGATTTATGTAGCCTATCACGGTGTTTTTTTAAAATCTAGCTGTGATAGGCTACGTAAATCTTTACGTAGCCTATCACGTTTGTTTGTTTTTTACTGGGAAATGGCGGCGGCAACAGCCGGTCAGAAGACCGGCCGCCACCCTGCCGCCGCACCGCCGCCGCAAGCCGCCAGCACCAGGGACATTCGGCAAAGGTAAGTCCCATTCCGGGGAGGTGGCGGGGGGGTGGCAGACTGTTTCTCCACCAACGCATTCGGCCTCCCGGAGATTCGTGGAGAAATTCTCCGAAATCCCTAATTTCTTTTTATTTTTTATTTTATATGATTGCCCCCACTGAACCTCACAAATGCTGCAGAAACCAGCATTACCACATCGGTGTGGCATTGCAGTGGTGAACATGGAAGACGGGCGAAAGCCAGGCTGCATGGAACAACATGGACCTTGCACTCGACCAGCCTCCCCCAACCTCGTGCCCTCCAGGTGTGTTGGACTGCAACTTCCATCATTCCCAACCAGATGGGAGTTGCAATCCAACACTTCTGGAGGATATCAGGTTGGGGAAGGGTGTGCTAGACCACCAGTTTTCAACTGGTGGGCTGCAACTCTCATTTGGCTTACTGTCTGACTTAAAATTAGGGAAGGATAAACCCTCCACTGCTGGAGAAGACTCTTACGAGTCCCCTGGACTGCAAGGAGGTCAAATCAGTCAATCCTAAAGGACATCAACCCTGAGTGCTCATTGGAAGGACAGATACTGAAGCTGAAACTCAAATATTTTGGCCACCTAATGTGAAGACAAAACTCTCTGGAAAAGACCCTGATGCTGGGAAAGACTGAAGGCAAAAGGAGAAGGGGACGGCAGAGGATGAGATGGCTAGATAGCATCACCGATGCAATGAATATGAACTTGAGCACGCTGTGGGAGAGAGCGCAGGACAGGAAGGCCTGGCATGCTATGGTCCATGGGGTCACGAAGAGTCGGACACGACTAAATGACTGAACAACAAACCCTCCAAAGCTCTCCTTAGATTAATTCAGGAATAATCTGAATTCTTCAAACATCCCCCACTGCAGATGAAAAACTTTAATCTTTTTTCCAGCCAATCTGAGGGCTTAGGGGAAAATGCCCATGCCTGTCCCTGCCAACCCTTGCTGTTTCTAGAGTTGACCCACCAACCCAACAACAACAGCAACACCTTCCCCCTTTCCCTTTAGTTACCTTTCAGGTAGCAGCAGCCACAGTGCACAGGGAGAGGAGAAACGTCTTCTAACATCCGTCCCCTTTTTTCACTTTTCTCTTTTGACAGACGTTTAATGTGTAAAGTTTTACTGCTGCCAGGTATTATAGTATATTTTAAACTGCTGCTCTTTTCGTTTACTTATGGACATTTCT
The DNA here is from genome assembly GCF_057233095.1 of Heloderma suspectum. Lineage (NCBI taxonomy): Eukaryota > Metazoa > Chordata > Lepidosauria > Squamata > Helodermatidae > Heloderma > Heloderma suspectum. The sequence goes on from NC_139462.1 coordinate 113,301,935, forward strand.
AATGTGTATTTTTCCATTTTAATATATCTATATTATCTCTTTTGTATTTCTAATATTATGAAGTCGCTCTGGGTGCCCTATGGGTAGTAGAAGAGCAGGGGTCTTACTTACATAGGGTGCTTCCAGATGAAGAGCTCCTAGCGCTACCAGTCAAGAGGCATTGTGCAGCTATTGTGTCTATTCTCCTTATCAGATTTTTTGTGGAAGAAAAAAAGATTGAAGAAGTGGCGGCAAAACATGGGAGGTTTGTGAGTGGAAGATGATGAAATCTGGATCCCCTGTAAAATTCGATAAGTGCGACAGAGAAATGGCGCAATAAAAGCCTTGTCTGGAGGCACCTTTACTGACAGACTGACTCACTCTATGTTCCCTTGCCACCTGGTATATAGGGCATGAGAGAGGGGACGCTTCGCAGTTGTCACACTGAGGCTATGGAACAGCTTGCCTAGAGAGGTTTGCCTGGCTAGGGATCGGTGAGAATTTTGGTTGGTTGGTTTTTTTAATAAGAACTTTCCAAAATTCGCAGATATCTCCATAAATGGGCTGGAAAGAAATTTGTATGTGGGAGAAAGCAAAACTAACAGATTTGTCCACCCAGGCAGAGGGCTTTGCCCGTATAGCTCTTAAATGTCTGGCTTTGAATTCCTGTGTGTTCAGCCGTTTCTGGTGCTGAATCAGGGTTGCCACAGGCTCCTCATCTTTAACAGTTATGTGGCAGGCAGGTACAGCATGGTCCTTCCCACACCGGGAATAGCTGAACCTCTAGAATTTGGCTAGTGCGGATGGGTGAGAATTTTGTTTACTTCTTCTTTGATAAGAACTTACCAAAAAATGTGCAAATCTTTTCATAAAGAGAACAATATGAACTTGAGATTAAAAAAAAAATTGAATGTGGGAAAAAGTGAAAATGACAGATTTCGTTCATCCTTATGCCTTTGGTGAGCAGCAAAGACAATTTTACCCCAGTGTGTGCAGCTTATGAACCTGACCTCTTTGATGTATTTTAACTACTGCTCCTTGCATTGTATTGTTCTACCCTGTTGTGTAATTGTTTTTATTGTTTTTAGGATTGATGTGAGCCCATTTGAGAGGTGGGGTATGAATAAATAAAGAAATAAATGCATGGGGTGGAGATGCTGTCTATGAGATCTGCTTTCAATGGGGTTTGCATTCAAATGCACATCCTCACCCATATTCTGAAAAACCAGTCATGCATAAATACTTTTTTAAAGTGTTCCTGGACCTGGATTAGGGTAGAGGCCTACATTAACTGTGATCCAGAAAGCTGAACACAGCACAGCAAATTTATATCGTGGCCTGTCAGGTGCTATATTACATTGCTGGTGGGCTGTATTCTAGACTCATTATATGGATCAAATCTGAATTTGAAATGCAATAGCATGGAAAGTTAGGTAATGTCCAGAACTAAATCTAGACACAAACCTTTGTGTTTATTTGGTTATTACACTGATATCTTGTTCCCTTTGCAGATAGCTCAGGGGAGCTTACTCGGGGCTTCCACAGTGGTCTCCTATCCAGGCACTGATTAGATCCTCAACCACTTTGCTTCAACATTAGGGATGTACGAAAGTCACTTACCTGTTCGCGGATTATGCTGATGCTGGGGGGGAGGTGCTCCGTCCCTCCCCTGGAAATTCTGGCCGGGGGGGGGAGGCGCTCCATTCCCCCCCCCAAAAATCCTGGCTGGCCAGCTCCGCTCCGCAGGGATTCTGCGGAGCCGCCGACCGGCTCCGCCAGCGGCTGGACATCCGGCCGCTGGTAGCAGGGACGCAAATGGTGGCGGCCGTAGCCGCCGCCGTTTGCGTCCCTGCAGTCAGCCGTGATAGGCTACGTAACGTAGCCTATCACGGGTGATTAAAACAAAACAAAACGCGCGTACGCAAATGGCGGCACCCATGGGCGCCGCCATTTGCATTCCTTATTTTGGCACGTCTTAGTCTACGTAAACATTTACGTAGACTACAGCGCAAATAAGGGGAACGCAAATAGCATAGACGCTACGCTATTTGCGTTCCCCTTATTTTCGCCATAGTCTACGTAAATGTTTATGTAGACTAAGACGTGCCAAAATAAGGAACGCAAATGGCGGCGCCCATGGACGCTGCCATTTGCGTACGTGCTTTTTTTTTTTTTTTTTTATATCAGCTGTGATAGGCTACGTAAACATTTACGTAGCCTATCACGGTGTTTTTTAAAATTTAGCCGTGATAGGCTACGTAAATCTTTACATAGCCTATCATGTTTTTTTGTTTTTCTGGTTTTTTTAAACTTGGAAATGGCAGCGGTGGCAGCCGGTCGGAAGACCAGCCGCCACCGCCGCCGAACCGCTGCCGGAGCCGCTGCCGCCAGGAAGATCCACCCCAGGTACGTCCCGTCCTGGGGGGGTGGCGGGCCGTTCCGCCACCGATTGTGAGGGGCCAGATGCGCTGGCATTCGGCCTCCCCGAGATCCGTGGCGGAACTTTCTTACATCCCTAACAGTGCTACTGATTTGCTTATTCCCAAACCAATCACTGGCCCCGGCAGATATTTGGTTATTCCCAGAGCATGCTGCACATAAAACACATCAATTTTCTTTCTCATTTTTTTTTTTAAAAAACACTTATTCTTACATTATTAAAATAGTTTTATTTATTATTTATTTATTTAAAGATAAAGATGTATAGGGAGTGCTTAGGGAATATCTCTCATTTTAATTCTTTATAGTACATCACTTCTTTATAAAACAGTTTGATACAATGGGGCTATATTCTCCCCCATTTTAACTGAGTCAAAGTCAGGCATGTACGAAGTGGTGAAGAAAGCGTATCTCCTCCGCCACCGCCTCCTCCTCCTCGTATGCCTTTCCCTTATCTTATTCTTCCCTGTCCTTTGCTGTCAGATATATCCCCAACAGCCCACAGTTAAATCCCTCATTTAATATACAGGTAAAGCAAGGAAAAGGGAAATCAATTCATTCCCTGAAACCTGCCAGGTTTTACTGCCCTTCAAAATCCTGCATGCACATTGCACAATGTTTGACCCTTCTTGACAAAAGAAAGGGTTAACCCCATTTCTATCAGCCTCCAGAATAAGTTTATATAAAACTGTCTGTTCCACAAGCAATTAAGGCTTAAATAAAGTGTTCCAGAGTAGTAAGACCAGTGCTGTGTGTATGTTTTGATTCTGTGCAAGTGCAGAATGTACCACTGAACACAGAGTTCTACTTCCTCAGCATCTCAACGTTCGTGATTTTTTTTTTTAAAGCAAGTTTCTAGCCCTTATGATTGTTCAAATATGCTTAAAGTTAAGCCTGTCTGGCCATTATGTAGTGAAATCTAGGGCTGGACAAAAGTCACTTACCTGTCGTCGAAGCTTGTTCGTGGGGGGGGGAGGCGCTTTGCTGCTCCCCCCGCGAAGTTCAGGCCGGGGGGGGAGGCTTCCCGCCTCGCCCTGGCCAAAATTCAGGCCAGGGGGGAGGCTTCCCGCCTCGCCCGGCCGAAATTCAGGCCGGGGAGGAGGCTTCCCGCCTCGCCCGGCCGCGAACTCGAAAGTTAAAAAAAAAAAAAAAACGCCCCCGTGATAGGCTACGTGACGATTAACGTAGCCTATCACGGCTAGATCTGCAAAGTCAGCCGTGATAGGCTACGTAAATCGTCACGTAGCCTATCACGGGTGACTTTAAAAAAAAAAATAAAAGCGCGTACGCTAATGGCGGCCCCCATAGGGAGCCGCCATTCACGTTCCTTATTTGGTCACTGTAGTCTACGTAAAGATTTACGTAGACTACGGCGAAAATAAGGGCAACGCAAATAGCGTTGCCCTTATTTTCGCCGTAGTCTATGTAAATCTTTACGTAGTCTACAGCGACCAAATAAGGAACGCGAATGGCGGTTCCCTATGGGGGCCGCCATTATCCGTATGCGCTTTTTTTTTTTTTTTAAGTCACCCGTGATAGGCTACGTGACGATTTACGTAGCCTATCACGGCTGACTTTGCGGATCTAGCTGTGATAGGCTACGTTAATCGTCACGTAGCCTATCACGGGGGCGTTTTTTTTTTCTTTTATTGGAATGGCGGCGGCGGCAGCTGGTCAAAAGACCGGCTGCCGCTTCCGCCCCGCACGAACACCCGCCGAACCGCCGGCCGGACCCGCCGCCAGGAGGGACATTCGGCAAAGGTAAGTCCCGTCCTGGGGGGGGTGTGCGGAGGATTTCTCCCCGAAACTTGTTCGGGGGGCCGAACACGTTGGCGCTCGGCCCCCCGAAGTTTCGGGGAGAAATTCTCCGCCATCCCTAGTGAAATCTCAGATGCCAGAAGAATTCCTTAATAAGATTTCTAGAAATCAGAGGATGGGTCAGAAGTTCTACGAGTACCAGAAGCAGAATGAATTATGAAAAGTAAGAGAAGTTATGCAAATCTGCTTGGTTTGCATAATTTATACAGGTTGCAGAACTTGGCTTTCCATGGCACAGAAGTGTGGTTATCTTGGCACATACATTGTTGTTGTTTTGTACAGAGTGTAAACAGCCCTGCCCAAGCATAGGAGACAGTGTTGCTGTCATAACTCTTTGGATACTTGCTGCTGCTCCTGCTGCACAGAGGGAGGTTGGTGCTTGCCCCCTGCACTGTTCTCACCAGACTGTCAGAGGAATTAAAGAGATGAGAGCCTCCATATTACAGGGGAAGCCCCACCCACTAGTCTTCCTGACCATTCAGATCCCTGCAGCCTGCTCTGGCCCCACTGAAACTACAGAGGGTGGGGGCAGCCGACCACCCTGTGCTGATTAGGCATACCTACCGGAGGATATTTGGAGGAGGCCCTGGCAATCTGAGGGCCCTGATCCTGGTAAGTAGCAGGGTTTAGAGGTAAGGGGGCTGGTGCCCTGCTACAAGGGCCATTCCAACAGCAGGGGGAGTTCTAGAATGTGAACTGAATGTTTGGAAAGTGGGACAGAATATTGGGAATTGGGTTTTATGTAGGATTAATATTGCTTTTGTTGAATGTTGCTGTTCCAAACTTAATGTAAACTGTGTCTTTCAAGTCTTCACAGGAGATACAAGTTTCCATACTGAATATTAGTTATATTTGGTTTACTGGGTGGCCAGAGAAGAGGAACTTCTTGCAAGATCAAAACATCAGCACTTTTTAATTACACTATTATGTGGTAGAAAGACCTGTGAGATGACCTACAGAAGGAAGTCAGCAATTTTTTAAAGTACGAACCAGCATTTTTAAAAAATCTTTTGCTTCCTTTTAGTCTGCTCTTCTCTTTTAAATGGATCAGGTTCCCCTTCTTTGGATCTTTAGCTTGTGTCCATTAGTACCTCCCCAAAGACTATTTTATCAAACAAAGCAAAACACTTAGAGATGATTTTAAGTTTGTTGAAGAGTTATAGCCAGTGCTTTGTTTATGTATAGCAAGCATTTACGGAGCTAGCACTCCCCAAAGCAAAATCGGAGTAGATACCAAGAAAAAAATGTTTTAGATAATTGCTACTTGGTTTGATCTCTTGGTATTTCAAGGTATTTTACACCATCTTAATGGTATCACCTGAGATTCTTGGGCTTCACTGACATTTTGAAACAATGGTCCCAAACAACCTGTAAATGAATGAGTTCTGGTAGCCTTGCAGTAAGCGGCTACAATGAAAATATCCATGATTCTTTTCACCATGTGCTGTGCATGGGAATATGAACCTTCCATCATTGAGGAAGTGACTGATTCTGATGTTCTAAACCTCGATCCTTCTCTTTCTCACTAGCTCACTTTAAAAATGGAAGGCTCAGAGACCATGGACTGAACGCAGACTAAATTAGTTGCACTTAGTTCCCATTGCAATCAATCAGACGTTAGTTAAGGCATGACTAACTTTTTGTATTGGTTTCAATGAGATCTAAATACAACTAACAGCACAATCCTATGCATCTTTACTCTGAAATAAGGCCCACTGAGTTCAATGAGATTTACTCCTAGGTAAGTGAGTATAGGATTACAGCCTTAGTCAAACTGGCCCTGGATTTTGGACTTCTGACTCAGCAGCCAGATGATGTTTTATATATGCAGTCATCTCCAAGATTTCCCCAGAAGGGTGAATGTGAGATCTTCTACCAATACTTTAAAGCCCATGTAATTACTGTTTTTAATATGGAACCAGTAGCATGGTATACAAAAATCACTGAACATTTTGATAGAAATGAAAATAGATTCAGTCAATGATTTTTAATTACTTTGAATTCTATAGGCCTATTTCTGGATCAGTGACAATAATGTAACATGAACAGAATTTCCAAAAGCTTAAGTTCTGTAATGTGTGTGTATGTGTGTGTGTGCACGCGCACACATGTATGCGGAGGGGGGAGGGGAATTGTCCTCATATCTCATACTGCTCACCCCACTGTCCTTTAAAAAACATTGAAAAACTCTTCCTCCTGCTCTTACATTTAATCATTTTCCAATCTACCAACCACAGGACAGTAACATTTTTGTGAGCAGTCTGAATAGCAAATGTTTGGCAAATCGATTAGCTAAGGAAGGATCCAGAGAGCCGTGGATGGTGCTCTTCAGCTTCTGAGCTTTGGTCTCAATACAGGCCCTTGTGCTTTCCCACCAAAGCAACCCCCAAAAGCCAGGAACTGTCAGGACAAAGCCAGGGCCATGAGCTGCTGCACTCTACCTGAGATGTGGAAGATGGGCTTGGCAGCTCTGGGTCATGGATGCCAGCGACCAGAGCCGGAGCCAGACCTACAGGAGGTGCTGCTCTGCTGACCCAACAAAGGTACAACGGCCAGGCTCCTAGTCAGAGTTGCCACTTACACCAAAAAAAGAGGAAATTCGTCACCAAAGAGGAGGACAAATGAGGACAAAGATTTCTAATATTTGAATATGCTAATCTACATATGTAGATACACATTTTGAAGTAAGGACTATAATTTAAGTAGAAATACAATACGTCATACCATAATGAGGAGGACTGTGACCAGGTGACTTGTATGCCTGCATGGTCAGTCTGTCGTCCAGGGACTGCTGGTGGGTAACTGCAATGCCCCTGTTGTTCTCCCTCTGACACACCTTCGAACAGAAGATTGCCCTCTGTAAATAGGATACATGGCCACCCTATTAGTATTTATACCAATCCAGAGCTCTTGTATTGCCTAACAATTGCAAGGGTTGCACACCCCTATTCTTTTCTGCACTTGAATGGAGTGAACGCGTGACATTTTCCACCATTTTTTCTTGCATTGGTGAGGGGTTATAAAATGGTTGCTATTTCATTTTGAGGCTGTTCAGAAGTGCGTCAGCATACCCATGGGGCTCTTTGGATGCCACCCCTCATCACTAAATTCGAAAATGCTAACCTTTTGCTACCTTCTGTGATTCACCTCCAAAAATTAACAGGGCAAACTTCCTTTGCACCAGGATTACTGATGTCAAAGGATGAGAGAGAGTGCAGGATTGCCATTTATATTTACATGACAACGTCAAAATATTGTGTCTTGGCAATCAGTGGGCTCTATATTTAGTTGCTGGACCTCTTTCCCTTTCCTTATCTGCTCTTTTATCACCGGATGCCAGCTGTAAGCATTTATCCATATGAAGGCCTACATGTGTGCTATCAGGGACTCTCTTGTCAGACATAGGATCTGGCAAAGAAAGCACCAAATTATTTTTCCACAGGGACAACTGTTACATTATTTCCCAAGTGACCAATCTCTGTTGGGAGCCACTTCATTTGTTTAATATAAATCATTGTTGTTAGCTAGTTATCGACCAGTTTCATACTTTTGTGGCCATTTTGCCCATTAATTTGTTTCATATCTCAGACCACTTATGAATCTACAAAGAATATCTGTTCTCTAGATATTTAATGGCCCCCCCTTTTGGCATAATGATTAGCATTTATATAGCACATTTCATTCCGTTCTCTCAGTAATCCTGACAACAGCCCTATAGAGCTAGGTAGACCAGGGTTACAATCGTCATGTTGTGCCTCTGGTTGGAGGAATAGTGACTTTCTGACAGGGTGGCCATTTATGAATCGCCCCAAAAGAGGAAATGCAGCACCAAAAAAAAGAGGACAAGAGGATAGTGATTTGCATAACATTTGCATATGCCAATGTGTACTTATAGATGCAAATTTCAAAATACTTTATGGCCTTGTTCAGACATCATGCTAAGCCATGATGGTCAGGAGTTTTGAGTTAACCATGTTGGCTTAGCATGATGTCTGAACAGACGTTGGTCCTAACCATGGTGGTTTATTAACCACGGACTAACCACTCTCACTAACCACTTGGTGGTTATTGGGCTCTACCATGGCTTAGCATGATGTCTGAACAGCCTCCGTGGTTAATTGACAGCTGCCATAGAGCTCTGTGGCAAGAGGGGCCAAAGAAGGAGTAGCCACCAAGAATCAAAATGGCCAGCAGCACCAAGCACCAAAATGGCTGGCAGCACAAAGGCCACTGGGATGCATGGCCACCCATCCAGAGCACTGCTAATTCCTTTGGGAGGGAGGGTGGTTAGAGAATGGTTAGTCTAGCCACATTGCAGAACATGGTTACCTGCATGTGTGGCAGTAGCACTCGCAGTGGTAAGTGGTAATCACCATGTACCATGGTTAGCCTAACCACCCTTCCCGATGTGTGTCTGAACAGGGCCATTATATTTTAAATATAAATATTTTATATTAAATTAAATATATTTTAAAGCATGTTTGTTTAGATGGCCCTTGATGTGATCCAGAAACGACACTTCTTAAAATTCTTAAGCAAGAGTGCATATTTAACACAGATTAGATCAGCCTTACCACTAAAGAGATCTTGAGTATGCTTTGTAAATTTAAAACACATTGATGGACTATTGGGATTCTAGTTTTGTTTTGTTTTTTAAAGGGGGGTAAAATCTTTTCCATTTACCTCATATGAATTTTGTCTGTCAGATCTGTGGAGACTAGTAGACTCTTAGGAGAATAATTTTACATTTTTTCCTCAAATGTGCATAATTCCTATTTCTGGTTGGATTGTTTTATATTTTACAATTGAAGAAAAGAGATGTGTGAAGCTGTAGCCCCATACACACTTATGTGGCAGTAAGCCCCATGGAACTCAGTTGTGCAGGATTGCACTTTAAATCATGATACTGGGGTGTAAGCCCTTTCAGGTCATGCTCCAGTTAATAGGGAAGAGCTCAGAGTTCATGCCCCCTTTACTGAGCAGAGGTGGGAGGGCTGAATAGCAGTATGGGAGGTTTCTCATTCCATGTAATGGCCTCGTTTGGTGCCGGCACATGAAACCAAGAGGGGTGGGGTAGGATGGGAATGGAGGATTTCCCCCACATGCAGATGCTATATCTAAACTGGGAAGGATTATGTCCCATCTATCTAGGCTGACAAACCTTTTCAGTGTTAGTAGGGCAATCATTCATACTAATCGCTAATTGCAATTAAAACAAGAGCTTGAAATTCTCTGAAGTGCTTCTAACCTGGGATTTTGAATTAGTCCAGGGGGGGCTCAGGGATTTGTAATATACTGTGAGCTCATTCTGTTCCTGGAAAAATCTGTTTGTTCATAGTCTGGTGTAGTCTGTTTTTTAAAAAAATAAAAATAAAAATGAACACTGTGCAAACATAGGCTGACTCCTTTTTAATCTGTCAGCACATTCTTTACATCTGTGCATAAACATTATTATTGCAAACTCAGTGTGTTACTGCAAAAAAGATCAGAGTCCTCGAAATGTACTCTGCACTTCCAGTAGAATGAGACTTCAATGCATTAACATAAAAACAAGCAAGATCGTGTGTGTGTGTGTGTGTGTGTGTGTGTGAGAGAGAGAGAGAGAGAGAGAGAGAGAGAGAGAGAGAGAGAGAGATTTGGGGCGGGGGGAAATAGCCATTTTGTATTTGCAGAAAATTAGCCAACATTTTCCTTTACTCTCATATTTACAGGCAGGGTAAATATTTTGATTTGAGAACAATATTGCCTTATGGTACCTACTTGGCCCCTGATTTTAAAAAAATCAATTAAGTATTTACATAAAATATTAAATGTTGATGAAAAGACAGAGTTAGATTTAGTAAGAGATCAGAAAGTGGCACGTTTTCAGAGATTTGTCAAGATTACTTGATGGACATGGAACTTCTAAATGCTTGTGTATTGGTGTGTCAGAAGAAGACGAATATTGTGATCTTGTTCATGTTTATAGCAGGGCTGTCAGTTTCTCCCCCTCCTCCTCCCCACAAAACTGTTGTACCATTGGCCTACTGAATGGTTTTACAGACTGAGGGCCCATTGCTATGGCACAGCCTGAGGGCACATGATGCAATCCTGTGCACGTTTAGACAGGAAAAAATGCCCCAGACAACCATGCTGGGAGTTGCAGGACGTTTTTCCTGTGTAAACATGTATAGGATTGCACCTGTGGCCAGCTTGGTGAAGCTAGACAAGCCTGGGTCTGGTCAGTGCCTGGATGGGAGAGTGCCTGCAAGCACTGTATGCTGCTTTGGATTCTGTGATTGAAGAAAGGTGGGATATTAATGTGCTTGCTGAATTAATTGCTATAAACTAGCAAATGAGCCTATGTGTACTAGGTATTCATGCCAAAAGTAAAAATCCCTTTGCTTCAAAAGAAAGGAAAAGAAAAGAAAAGAAGTGGTTCAATTGTGTTGGCAACTTTATAAGGAAAACAGCTAGGAAAATGTTCTTTAAATATGTTGCTTTATTAATCGTTTGTAAAAGTTACAGTATTGAAGTGAGGAATGGAAATTTTGGATCATCACAGAATACAAAAAAAACACATATCCATGTAATGCGGAGACCATCTGCCTCATTTCAGATGCCCCTGGCCAGTGATCAGTGTAGCAAGATTAATCTGGTCCTCCCCCAGGAGCCCACCGGTGGGGAGAAAGATTGGGGGCAGGGGAGAGAAAAAGCGTGACAAAAAGAGAGAAAATGAATGGCCCTACCCCCTTTTTGGCTCTGGCCCCTCCATCTGTCTCTGGCTGGCATGGGGCCCCCTGAAAGACTACTCCTGAAGGAATATGGCCTCAACATAAAAAAAGTTTCCCCAGCCCTGGTCTAATGTCTACAGTGAATTGTGTTTTTGTCATATTGAGGTAATTAATTAATTGTGATCAATGCCCTAAAAGTGCTAAGGTTTTTGTCTTCTTTCTTTTGCACTTATGACAATGTTAATTTAGTTTTAATGGCATATTCAGAATTGCTTATGGTGCAATCCTATGCATGTTTAGACAGAGAAAAGGCCTACAACTCCCAGCATGGCCCAGCCAGAAGAAATCACAAGAAATGCTTCTTAACTGGGGTGTGCATGTATGTATGCGTGCGTCTCTCTTGAAAGGGCCCTCTGATTTTGCTGAATGTTCTCCCACTTCCCACTCAGTAATCTTCCCTGCCACCACCACTGTAATCTGAAACAGGACCCCTAATTCACAGATGTGAGCTTTTCTGTGATAAAGCTAAGCTTTGAAGCAAAAGCATGTATTTAATTGCTTTCTAGACTTACTGAGGCTATTCAGTATCTCATTTTGTTATATAGCCACCAAGTTGCATATGTTTAGTAATCTGTTGGGTTAAAATGTGAATTTGGACTTGCAGAAATGTTTCGATGTTGGAGTTCCTTTTCCCCCTCCTGTCAGTATTCCTGTATACCTAATGAGGTGACAGAAAGAATTAAAAATGACAGATTGTTTTGGCTGCAATGGAGCCATCTGAGATATATTTCCCTGTAATACAGCTCAATAAGCTCAGCTTGTGTGAAGTCCTCTGTGTATGATTCATTGCTGCAGCAAGGGTACTCGTGGTGTTTTTAACGAGAGATGGTCGTGAGCTGGGCAGCAGGGAGATGGAATTGCTGTCAGAAGACAATGGTGACAACTGTCTGCCAGCACTGCTACATGAATTCACCGAGGTTGGCCAGACTACAAAGTAATAGACTATTACTCTGTAACACACCTAATTAGGAGCTGCACAGGCTGGCTGACACAAAAAAGCACATGCCTAGCCAATCACCTGGGGGAGGGGGGGAGATGTGCTGCTCCAAATCCGTAATGTCTGCAGATCTGTGGCTGCCCTGTCTGCAGGCCAATCCCAAAAGCCCTGGAGTTAACTCAGGGAGATTACAATCAGGCTTTCAGTCCGCAGTAATAAACCTCTTAACATCCATGCACCATTACTCTGCCAAGTGTCTGGCGGAACAATAAAACATATCAAAAGGGATTCTTCAAGACAGAATGGTTAAGTACAGGTGTTAGACTGATAGCCGGCGTAATTAAGAAAAAAGATCTGTCATTTCACAGTCAGCCTGGAATAAATTCCAGATATCTCTCCATAATCTTTCGAAGTACCTTTATCTCTAGAGCCAGCAAGGGTGACCATGGAACACCCTGAACCCAATTATGTGGTTCTCTGATTAACATACCTTTATTTCTCAAGGCACAGGCTGGAGCGAATTTTTTTAAAAGTTTGAACTGTAGTAATTTCAGATATCAGGTACTAGTTATGCCTTTAACCAGCTTCCAGGGCTCGACACTGTAAGCTCTTCAGCATGATTCCTCCAGAGGAGTGAAATGAATGGCAAATTCAAAATAACTCTGCCCTATGGAAGCAACCTCTGCTATACAGCAGTAGTGGACAACTTATGGCCCTCCAGATGTTTTGGCCTACAATTCCTATCAGCCCTGGCCAGCACAGCCAATGGCGAGGGAGTATGGAGTTGTAGGCCAAGACATCTGGGGTGCCACAAGTTTATCACCTCTCCTGCAGAGACAGACAAAACGTCTGTGAGAAGTACAGCAACAACAAAACTACTTTCCCTAAAATCTTTGGGCTCAATAAAAAAATGCAAACAGATATCAAGGAAAGCATAGGCTCAAGAAGGCAAGTACAATCCAAGTTTCGGAATATATAAAAAGAAAGCCAGTTCCCAGCATTCTGCTGCACTGTAGCATCACACTCTACTAATGATTAATTCAGTGAACCCAAAAAGGCAGTGGGGGGGGGGGCCTGTTCTACAGCAGTGGTGGTATGACCAAGAATGCCCTGCTTCACATGTCACACAATCAAACCTTCAAAAAAGAAATCACCCAGAGCAAAGAATCACCAGCTGCTCATAAAATTAGGGATGTACGAAAGTGACTTACCTTTTGCGGATTATGTTGATGGGGGGGGGAGGTGTTCCGTCCCTCCCCCTGGAATCCTGGCCGGGGGGGAGGCGCTCCGTTCCTCCCCCCAGAATCCTCGAACGGCCGGCTGTGCTCCACGGCAGCTCTGTGGAGCAGCTGGCCAGGCCCGGCCCGGCCCGGCCAGAGCCGTCCGCAGCCGGATTTCCGGCCGCGGAGGGCTCTGGGTAAAAAACAAAACAACCGTGTACGCAAATGGCGGCGGCTACAGCCGCCACCATTTGCATTCCTTCTTTTTGGCCGTCTGATTTACGTCCCTTTTAGCCTACGTAAAGATTTACGTCCCTACGTAAAGATTTACGTCCCTTTTTCATTCACCGTTTTAGCCTACGTAAATCTTTACGTAGGCTAAAACAGCGAATCAAAAGGGGACACAAATAGCGCCCGCTACGCTATTTGCGTTCCCCTTGATTTTCGCCATCATAGTCTACGTAAATATTTACGTAGATTAAGATGGTAAAAAGAAGGAACGCAAACGGCGGCGGCTGTAGACGCTGCCATTTGCGTATGCGGTTGTTTTTTTTTAAACCCACCCCCAACCATGATAGGCTACGTAAAGATTTACGTAGGCTATCACATCTTTTTTTTCTTTTTTTTTAAACCTAGCCATGATAGGCTATGTAAATCTTTACGTAGCCTATCACGTTCCCCCCCCCCCCCAGAAGCCTGAAAATGGCGGCGGCGGCAGCCGGTCGGAAGACCGACCGCCATCGCTGCCGAAGCCACCGCCGGAGCTGCTACCGCCCGGAAGATCCGCCCCAGGTAAGTCTCGTCCCGGGGGGGATCCGCGGGGGGGGGGCGGCAGGCCGTTCTGCCACGGAGTTCGGGGAGCTGAATGCACTGGCATTCGGCCTCACCAAGATCCGTGGCGGAATTCTCTGACATCCCTACATAAAATATGGAAAGCCTATATGAGAGAAGATACTAACACAGAGAGCCAGACATTACAAAAACTGTCAAGAGTCATCCCCTTCATTGCGACAGCTAGTTGCTGATCAATTATCAATGGGCTGGTGTGGACAACACTGGGGTGGCAGGGGCCACACATATGCTTCCATGCATACACATCCCAGCAGCAAGAGATCTTTATCTTGCAGCAACAGCATCTGTTCAATGTCACAGAATCAAGGTGTAGAAACCCCAACCCCAGCAACCACAATCCATTCACCAAAAAAGAGAGGAAGAAATACTCTAGGAACAGGCTTTATGGTTCCTGTCATAGAAACCTTGTTCCTAAAGTATCCTACAAAGCTGGCAGGAATCTTCAAACACTTTTTCTTAAGATATTCTAGGGACACTCTAGGAACAACGTTACTGTGGCAGGAACCATAGAGCCTGTTCCTAGAGCATTTCCCCTTTTTTTCAGTGGCGGTAGATGCTGGGGATCTGGGGGCTGCATATATTGCTTCCCTGGGCTAGTATTCCAGCTTCAATTATCCCTCTTTAATTCAGAAACCATGTAGCTTCCTTCCAACAAGAACAACAAATTAGTTTAATCTTTATTATAGGATAAGGGAAAATACCTACTTACGTACATAGGCTATAGAGTAAAAATAGGAATAGCATTGTTCAAACACACATACCCCAAGTCTGCTCCAGAAGTAATTCATCCATCCATCCATTATACTTCTATACCACCCCATAGCTGAAGCTCTCTGGGCAGTTCACAGAAATTTGTGAATTCCAGGTTATTTTATTTTATTTATTCAGATTTTGTGAGGGCTACATACTGGGTTTGAAGCAGATGGAGGCCTTATCGCAGTGCCTACTGTGCCTTTTACCTGCTGTCTGCATTATTAAGGGGGCAGCAGAGAGGGTCATTTTAAGCAATGTGGCTGGTGGGGTCTGAAACTGATCCAATCAGGATTGGGCCCAGACTCTGTAGGGATCTGGTTCCAATCTTCATTGGATCCACAGGAAGACATGGTTCTGGTGCCAGAACTGACCCATACTGAGAATTTTACCATATCACTAAATAGGTTGCCTAGTCACTAAATGGGTTGATTACTCAGGTTGGCTCATAAATGCCCACAAAACACCAAGAGCAGAATCCAGTCAAACTTAAGCATGTTTAAGTCCCATTAATTTCAGTGGGAGAGATTTAAACATGTTCTTAACTCTCCTATTGAAATCACTGGGGAATTCAAAGTCCTTCCCTTTGGCTGCATGCATTTTTCTATCACTGCAAGAAGGGAGAAACCTTTTTCCCCCAGGACAGAGGCAGACATTATATATCAATGCAATTTACATTTTCAAGCTTGGTTCCTTTGGATATAGGCATATCTCCATATCCCTCCCTCTACAGAGATGAGGACTGCAAGGGCCAAGGCAGGGTATGAAACTGGAAGGCACCAGGGGCCTCAAGCCAGGTCTCCAAGCCAGCCAGCCTCCTGCACCTCACCTTGTGTGCCATTGAGGCAGAACACCCGCTGAGGGAGATACCCAGAGGTGCCAGCCAGGCAGCAGCATTACAAGCAAGCCCCACCAGCTGGCTCAGCACCTAGTCACAGGGGACCAATGCAGCACCACTTGGCTGTATATAGCCCCTAGGCTATCCTTCTTCAGTCCGAGTAACTTGTCTCCTAGAGAGGAAAGACCCTGGCAGTCTGAACGCCTACTTTCTACCTTTCCTTATGGTAGCTACAGCTGCCATAGAATCAGGACCTACCTTTGCCAGCCTGAAGGCTATGCTGCTTGCCTACCTCACCAACTATCAGCCACCTCAGGAACCCACCTTAGGCTGCTTTGCAACCTCACCCTAATCCTATTTACTTGAATGCAATTCCTACAGTGCTCAATGGGGCTTATTTCCAGGTAACTGTAAATCGAACTGAACCTTTGGACAATGCTCTTGCCTGTGACCCATTTTCTCATAGCTGCTGGCTCTGGAACCTAGACGAATGCCTGTTTTAGACCACACTGTTTGCTTGCTCTCTCCTGACCCTATGGGTCCCTTGCCCCACACTCTTCCATTTTAGCCACGACTGCCACATTTTTCTGTACCCCATCATATAACTATTGATCATGTTCACTAGGTAACTTTAATACATTGCTTTTACTATTGACTAGCCCTCTCTGCTTCTCCCAGAGCTGCTATGGATATTTGAAGAGGGGAAGAGGGATGGATGTAAAACAGGGGTGGGCAACTTGTGGCCCTCCAGATGTTTTGGCCTACAACTCCCATGTGCCCTCACCATTGGCTATGCTGATTAGGTTTGATGGGATTTGTAGGCCAAAACATCCGAAGGCCCACTAGTTGCCCACCCCTCATGTAAAGAGCAGGAGATGTCTGGATGAGGGAAATGGTTTCTGGCTTCTATCTCCTCCCTTAATTTATTGATAATGTCAGGGTTGGATCGGAGCCCATAGAGCCCCAAAGCAGTTCTGATTCTGAGGAAGAGAGAGAAACTGTTGGAGAGGAACCCACGCGCTGTTCAGAGGCGCCGCTGGAGGGACAGCCCCTCCCTGATCACATTCCTGAGAGTGGTAGTGACCCTTGGCAGGCAGGGGGAGGGACAACTGGAGCTTCGGGATATTAAGCGCTGGGACAAGCGGGAGATGGAGGCCGCCGAGAGGAGGCGCTCAGCCCGCTTGGCGTGACGTCAACAGCTGCGCCCCAATGCCCCACAGGAAAGGGGCCCTTAAGTTCAGAGGCTTCCCGCCTTTACCCTCCAAATGGCGATCAACTGATTCACTAAGGCTAGAAACCCCTAGTAGGCAGCTCTCTTAAGTTTCCCTCATTAGGCTCATGCAGTTAGCATCTGTAAGCGTCATTAGGTTGAATGGAAATAAAGCCTTGGAAAAGAGCCCTATCGTCTGTGTGTTGATTCTGGCTACTTGAGGATTTCAGAAGGCAGCAAGGGCGCTCCTGACAGATAAAATGTTAAGATGAGCACTAGAAAATGAAAAGTGTCTTCTTCTGTGGTGCTGGTAAATTGTTAAAAAAAAAGAGAGAAAAGAAATAAAGAGAAGAAAACATGTTGGGGATTGGCTGGAACAAGAGGAGCAGGGTGGGGGAAGGAGAGGAAAGTATCAGTGAACTGTTGTGGAGAGATTACTGTACGCTCAGCCTGCCTATGCATGTACTTAGAGGCAAGCTGCTTCTAAATGCTAGGGGGGCGGGGGGAGATTGCAATTGTTCAGTGATGAGTGAAAGGCACTGTACACATGCTCAGAGATAGTTTTCTTTCCATATCCCAGGACTCAGCCCTATTGTTAAATATGGACTAGTGGGCTACCCTAATGAAATCTTAGCATCAGTTAAGTCGGGGGTACAGGCTGAATAGGCAAGCAACAAGGAAGCAGGGGGTGGGGTGATGTTCGGGGGAGTAGTTTTTTATGAAGAGATTGCGAATGGAGGAAGGAAAACAAGAAGTGGATTGCTGTGTGGAGGGGAATTAATTTTTTTCCAGTTGTACTTTCTTTGCAATGGAAGTTGGTAATGTGGCTTGCCTCACTACATTAGCCATCTGGAGCCGATCTGTTTGAATGCACCCTTAGTTCCTACTTTTGAGTCTGGATTGTGATTGTGTTGGCCCCACCACTGTCCAGCAGGCCACATCCCTAAGCTGCAGGACTCCACCCCAGCCTCCCCCACTGTCCCTTTCCCTTCTGTCATCTGTGAATGGCAAGGGGTTATGACTTGGGACGGCAACTCTCAGGGGAAGAAATGCTGTCCCTGGTGAGCCAGACTCCTCTCTCATGATTGATTTTTCATCCCCAGGTGAAAACCTGGCATGTTCAGAAAGCTTCTCCTCTAGGCTGATTTGTTCTGTTTTAAATGCATGCATGGGATTTGGGGCTGGTTGCTTACTTACTTGTCATTTTATTGCTAAGCTGTCATGATTTTATTGGGAGCTGTTCTGTTTTTCCTTTTGTTATAAGCCACTACTGGTACTATGTGAATGGCGGAGAATGCAGGCTTTAGATATTTAAATAGTAAGTAAATTTTAAAAATGCAATTTGTCAGAGTGTTTGCAGCTCTGGTGACATCACATAGCAGTACTTTTCAGCCGCTGAATATACGCATTTTCAAACCCACAGGTTTGCATTCATGCATTTATGAATTTGTTAGTTGCTTTCCTACTAAAATTATTCAAAGCAACCAAGATTTCAGCCAACCCATTTATGTGGATATTATCAATGGGGTAATGGGTAATGCTCTAGAATGGGCTTTTATAAAAATGGAAGTGACATTTGTCCATTCCCTTTGTATTCACTAGCGCTTCAAGCACACAGTGTTGGTATGTGTACGCCATTGATTTGCTGACTAATGTTTTTAATCTGAACATTATGGACTGTAACTTTCTGTCTATTATCTTTACGCAGCCTGCTACTGTAACTAGGTAAAAGGTGGGATGTAGAATAATTAAGAAGTCCTCCATATTGTTATTTCTTATCTAGCCAAGGCAAAACACACCATTTGACAAGGGGGAAGCTGTATTTTTAGAGAAGAGTGTAAATAGGAGATGAATATACAATATTTAGTTCCTTAATATAAATTACTCTAGAAGAAATAGTACGTTGCCTTGGGGAAATCAGCAGCTTCTTCAATTGGATTGCTTCTGTCACTGCGTGGACACAGTCTTGTTTGATGTCCTCCCACCATTCGTCTTGTATGGAGTCTTTTATCTAAATCCAAAGCAATGCAGTCATCACCAGGGCAATTCAATAATGGCTCCACGGGAGCTGTCATCCACAGTTTGCTATTCATCTTGTAAAACCTTTTGAGTTTTCAAAGTGCCAACCAAGGTTGGTATTTCAATCACTTAAGGCTCTTTTGTATGTTCAAAACAGGTCTAAATTGAGGATGAACAGATATTATTGAAATATTCAAACTCATTGTGCTATAGGGGACCACAAACTACTACAGAAATGTCAGGAGGTAATTGGACAGTCTGACCCACCTTCAGTCTCAACAGCTTGACTGCCAGAGGGTGAATCAAGTTTTTCTCCGCCACATCGCAACCTGGGAATCCCACTTAGAGAAAATAAAAACAAATTAAAAGCACAAATAACTGTGGGAAGACTCTAGAGGTGACATGTGGCCAGGGTCATGTGATATCATATCTTGCTGGCCAATCAGCAAGATGCCACATTTTGATTGGCTGTTTGGAATTTTGAGGAGCATGCATGCTTTCTGCAGCACATATGTATGAGAACATCCAAGATGGCAGGAATTCTAGAAGCTTAACTGTGTTGGTCTGTCACTGCAAAATCAAAGCACCTTGTGGTACCTTAATGACTAACAGGGCAATCCTGTGAGGGGTCAGTGGAGAGCAATGAGGAAGATCTCCGCTACATCCCCAGCACCCCTAGCCTGGACCAGCCAGGGCAAAAGATAGGGAGCATTTTCACTGGCCTGTATAGCCCACTGGACCTATATGTTTACATTCCTCCCCCTGGCCTTGAAAGCAATAGGGGGATTAGCTATGCCTGCTCTGGGGTTGGCCTCACTGATGGGCCCAAATTGAGCCTCAACCATGTAATGCCCCCATTTTGGGGCTTTCCATCTGCTACCACTATTAGGAGAACCTGCAACGGCAGCTTTCTGCTTGCCCGGCTGCAGTGTGGGCCTCTGCTGCAGCAGAGACCCACTATCAGGGTGGTCTGGGGAGACGGTTTTGAAAGGTGAGATTAACAAAAAGAATGAACATATCCTGAAAGCAGCAATATGTCAGTTAATCAAATTAAGTGAATGACATTAACTCACAGTGGGCTACAAAACCCCTACATTTAGATGGGTCCAGGCACATTCAGCTGGTGCTCAGTTGCATGCCACCATATGTGAAAGCATTACTACTAGGTCACAATGCAAGTCCAAAAACATTGCGTCAGATCTGTCAATGAACTCCATTTCTACAATCAAACCCATGGTGGGTACCACCTTTTAGCGTGGTCTTTGTGTACTATGCTCCATAACCACATACATGCACAAGAAAGTACGTCTACGATACTACCTAGTCTGGCATCCTTTGTCTCTTTTCTCAGTGAGGAAATGCTCCAGAGCTAGCAGATATCCTTAAGCAAGAATGTAGTGGAACAAGTTGGCCAGTCAAAAGTAACATTTCAAATTAAACACCATTACAGTACACAACAGAAGACCCTGGTGTGGGTATCCAAGCAAGCTAAATGAAAATATTCTTAGACTCCAATCCTGGGTACTTTCTTACTAGGAAGAAAGTCCCAATGGAACTTACTTCTGAGTAAACACACATAGGATTGTGTTGCAAAGAAAGCACTTGGGCAGAGCGACTCTATGCTTTCCAAAGGAGTGCTCTGAAGTTGGAGTACTCCAAATAGCCAACGCTCTGCCAACAGAGGCCTAGCAGAGCAAAAGGAACAGAGGTGATCTTCACCTCTCCGTCCTCCTTTCTGTTGCTTTTCTTAGCAGTGGAGTTGGGGGGACGGACTGGGGGGCTTCAGGATGTTGCAGATTGTCGGTGCCTTCCCTCCTGCCCCCTCATTTGCATCCTTACTGAAGGTCGCAGCTCCGACCTTCGATGAGGAAGCTGCCACACTGCTTTCTGCAATGCTGCAAGGAGTGGGGGTGGGGAAATAATCCCCTTTTGGATTTCCCCTCCCGAGGTTGTAGCAGTGTGTGCTGCCTCAGAGGGGAACTCCAAAATATCCTCTGGTTCCTGGGGCACTCTCCTGATAGGACTGCTCCTAAGAAAATGTAATATGTATACTTTATACATTTGTGCCCATACAGTACCTCCTCCTTGTAAGATTGTAGAGTCAGAATCTGATTTTTCTGCTAATACATAGCGAGCAAGCAATAAAACAATGAATACATTTCTAAATCCATTTAACCCTCACCTTTTAAATTCTTGTTTAAGTGATTGGTTCACTGGCACAGTAGTCTATGAGCCATAGCAGGGCCATGCCCCAATCTCAAGTGGGTCACAGCAATGGCACCCCCTCCCCATTTTTTTCTTTTATTAAGGAGGAGGAGGAGGAGGAGGAGGAGGAGGAGGAGGGAGAAGCATGAGAGAAGTAAAGCAATCATTAAAAGCATGATCCATCCTAGCCCAAACCTAACACTCACAGAGCTCAATAAAGCCACTCCCCACCCCCCACCCCCACTCTGCTTGTGTACATGGTCATGCATTTGCTCAGAGCATGCAGATCACTATGGGATTTGTAGGTTCGTGTGAACCTCCAGTTTCGCCATCCAGCTCTCCTGCTTGGTTCAGTGCAAATTACTAAAGTTTGTACGTGTGCACAGACCTTCCATTCTCTGTAATGGCCTGATGTACTGCATGCACATGGACTGAGCAGGTACAGTGGGAAACTGAAACTTATGGCAAACCCACTATGTGTTGGTGCTGTACCTGGACTAGACTGACTGTGCCCTAACATTGGATCCTATGTTGATGGTTGAGACTAAAGGTGGGTTTCAGGCAGGGATGGCCCAAGACATTTTGCTGCCTGAGGTGAAGAATAAGATAGCACCCCCTCCCACTCCATATACAAAAGCCACCTGGACCAGCAGCTGAAACCTTATTCAACACAGATGATGGGACAGCATCCTCCACCGTGCCTGAAAACAACAGGCTAAGTTAGGGGGTGGAGGGCAGGACATGTGGCACACAGCTCTCCTCTAACACCTTGCTGCTGCCTCCCAGCATCTGTCACCTTTGGAGACCTCCTCACTTTGCCTAATGGTAGGGTCGGCCCTAGTTTCAAACTTGAAAAATATTAGCCAAAGGTTTACTGTATTAACATGTGATAGTAGTGTCAGGAAGCTTAAATATATTTCTAATAAATATATCCTCAAAAAATGTTTATAAATATATATATATCTTCCACTGCTACCCTTGGTTCAGACACTATTCTTAGTCTAATTAAGAACAATGAAAATGTAATACAAAGAAGATATATTTCTTTTTTAAAAAGAAAGACATTTACAGTCTTTTAAAATACAAGAGAGAGAGCTAAACATTAAAATGTAAGATACACATATAAAATTATTCAGGCTCAGTCGTATAAAATGGAATCTAAATTGAGCATATTTCAGTAGCATTGGGAAACCTCACCCCAGAGCTAATAATGTAGTTGCAACAGAGTTTTATACACAAAGGAGTATTCTCTGGCCTACTTTATTAAATACCTTGGAGGACTTTGTATGTATCTGCACATCTGAACAATGCAATTTATTAAGATATCTTTCTCCTCTTCTCTTCTCCTGTTGCCTGAATGAATTTTTGCTCTTTTTGTATCTAAATCAGTTATAAATAATGCAAATGGTATAAATACATCTTATTCCAAAGATCAGGCCTTCATATAATTCACCAGAAAAGAAAACATGTAATCATTGATTTTTCCATTGTGATTAGTTATATCTGTTTCTTTTACTTTTTCTCCCTCCTGATGAATAAGGTAATTTCATTGACTGCTGTTATTTGCTGACTTGCAGACATTTTTAAAAGTGTGGAAGAGAGCAGAAGAAATCATCCAGAACATATCCATTGGCCATTTTAGCTGAAACATTTCATACTTAATGTTTCCCACACTTCTGATAGCTGAGATGCTTTTTTCTGAGTTAAAATGAAAGGCATGCTTCATTCCTGTACCCCAAAGGTTTACGTTTACAGTGTGTAACACTATAAGAATGACTAACCTTCAGAAGAGCCCATTCCCTGTATTTCTGCATGAGACAACCCTATTCAGGGCATACGTCATGGAACCATGAGCAGTGACTCACGCAGAGATGCAAGAAGTAACCTCCTGTGAGGGGCAGGTCTCAGGTGTATCTCTGCCCCCTTGTGTTACATGAAAGCTTCACATATGGTGCTAGCCCAAGATACTTTGCTGCCTGAATGGTGCCACGCTGAGGCCAACACTTTAAAAAGTCTAGCTACACCAGACACCAATTCGTGTCTTCATCTGTTTCCCCCCTATCCCCTATGCTGCTGAATAGCAGGAGGCTGTCTCCAGGTTTGAGGAGGCTCTAGGCAAAAAGTCCTTTGGTGCCCCCCACCCCTCCTCTGCAAATGGGCATATTTGGCTGGGGTGGCAGTGATCCTACTTGTTTTCTGTCTGTCAAGTAAGCGAGTGGTAGCAATGATAAGAAAGATGATGAGGAGCAAAGGTAGCTGGTAACAGAAGTGAGATGGTAGACTCAGTGAGAGAGGGGGCCCATTGTGGGTGTCTTGCTCAAGGACCCTCCAAAACCTGGAGCTGACACTGCTTGAGCTCCTTGAAGGAAAGGTGGGATATAAATGTAACAATACATAATAAACTCATACATGAAATGTGGAACTAGGCAGAGATAGCCCAGCCTTAGTGCTGGCCCGTTAACATGTAACATTAGCATGCTAGCAATTACACCCAAGTTGGTTGAGCTGCTGCTGGTGAGCTAATGCTACACGCAAGTGGGCCAGTGCATGTGGTAAGTGCATTTAATCGTGATAAGGAGATGCATGGAAAGTGTACAATGGTAAGGGCTTACTTGCAGCCCACATCCTGTATTAAGCAGGTCTTAGCCACTGAAGGAAAGGCCAGATAACTGCTGGCAGTTGATCTTACCCAGTGGGCTCAACAGGGCTGAATGCAAAGTGCCGTCTTTGCCCTTCCTACTTGTGCAGGCTGTTGATGCTTGCTGTGCCAACAAAAGGGATAAGTGAGGGCTGATCTTGACTTTCCCTCTATTGCTGGTTGTTGACATTTCCTGGATCAGCAACAACAACATTATAGCTCTTAATATCACTGTTAATAAGGTGGTATAAACCTTTTTTTGAAATTACAGAGAGTGGTACTGTGCAACTGAGATGTTGGACTAAGCAGTGAGCACAAGTTACCCTGCAGGTCTAGACGCTTGCTGAAATGATCAGAAAAAGTGATCACTGCTGATGCCTGTCCTGCCCCACCCCTATTTTTTCTCTGGCCTGGCACTCTGAGCAGCACCAGGTGGCTGAATCTAGCCACCCTTTCAAATTCCCACAATGCCCCCAACATGGGATCTCCCTGGAGCATTGGGGGAAACTGAAAGGGTGGCTAGACCCACCTGCCTAGTGCTGCTTGGATCACTGTTCCTCCTTTTCACCAGCACCATTGTCTGGGCCAATGTGAGAGGCAGATGAACAAACCAGTTGTAATAGTGAAGAGGAGGAACAACTCCAGGGGTGTGGGTCTGCAGCAGATGCCTGACCATTCTCGCCCTTGACACCAAACCTGAACTCAAGGTGGCATACATGGTTCTCCTCCTCCTATTCTATCCTCACAACAACCCTGTGAGGTATGTGAGCTAGGTTAGGCTGAGAGATAGTCACTGGCCCAAGTTCTCTCAGAGGCCTTCCTGGCTAGATGGAGATTTGAACCTGGGTCTCCCCAGGTTCATTCTACACTGGGGGGGGGGGGGGTTCACCAAAATGTGCATTTGAGGTGAGTGGGGCTGAATGAATTAAAACTGTTTCAGGGAGTGGTGACCTTACTGACAGCAGCTTCCTTTTCCCCTTTGTTTTTGGGTTTTTAAAGGAGATGTATTGGGACAACAGCAGACAAGCTACCTCTCCCCCCCCCCAAAAAATAAAGTCTGCACAGCTGGAGCAAGAGCTCTGGCTGCTACCATGTTTCCCCACCCACGCCCAACATGTCCCCTGGCTAGTGTCATCTCAGGACATGCTGAGGGTGGGTAGGGAAACATACCCATGGGGGCTTTATTTTTAGGGGGAGGGGGGAGAAAGAGGGCCAGATTGCCTGCTTGCCTGCCACTGGTCTCCTGGGTAGTTTTTAAAAGAAGAAAGTGGGAAATGAAGCATTGCCTATAAGCACACACAAACCTCCGAAAACAGTTTGAATCCTTTCAGTTTCCACCCTAAATAATCAAAATGCTCCTCTGTAATTTGCCCCCTGCAAATGGGAGTGGTGTGAATGAGGGGAGATTATACTTAATCTTAACCAGAACATTTGGTGATTGCATTTAAATATGATGGGGTGTGAATGGAATGCTTATGCGAGTCAGAGCTTTACCCGTGGCTATACACCCTGTATACATCAGACTTAAGAATAAACCAATAAAGAGCTATTTTAGCAAGCAGTGTTTTAGGTTTTATAGCCCAATCCACAATCAAATTTAAGGGAAGTACTAAGAAATTTAACTGATTTTGTCTCATTGAGATCAATTGGATTAAACCAACTCAAAATTAAGTACACGTGGATTAAGTGGTTTAGTGTATTTTTATTCCATGTTTTATTTACGAATTAAAGACCTAGAGTAATAGATGCATAACTAATTGGTTAATATTTAAGGATCTGTGATGTCAGAGACTAACATGCAGTCTTATGTATGTCTATTCAGAGTTCAGACGTATGAACCACTGAGTTTAATGGGACTTACTCTCAGGTAAATTTGCATTGGATTGCACCCTCAAAGGATCCACATGCAAGGATCCAGAGAAGTATTAAATTTTGTAAGTTTTAATCCAGGAGGTTGCATGGGGATAGGGTGAACTTCACTTTAATTTAACAGATGCCAAAATATGGACACAGATGACTGAGTTGCCTGGATAACAGAAATGTCTAATGAACTTGAAAAAGAGAAGCAATTCATTCCCAACTTATGAAGTGCTAATGTAGTAAAGGGCTATACCATTAAAAGTAAATGGAACAGATTTAATTTCCATGGAATTATTGTTAAAGGCAATCTGATCTGTTCTTGAATGATATTTCTATTAGAAAAGTCATAAATAACACCCATTTGTCAATGCAGATGAATGGTGGGTTTAAAAAAGAAAAGAAAAAAAGAATGTAAGGTAGAAGTTCTTGAAGAGTGAAATATGCATCACCGAAGGAAATGCTAATTAGAATCTGGAATAAATTATATTGCATCCCAAACCACATGGGTAAATTGGTTTGAGAGATAATAGAAGCTGTTGGAACTGCACTGGAAGTATGAGGCGATTAGAAACATCTGCTGTAGGAGTGTAAGGCAGTTTAAATATTGTGTTCAGAAATATCAATACTGAATGAAACAATCACGGGTGAAGCAGAGGTCACGTCCAGGACCACAATGCCAAATATCAGATAGTCAAGCACATGGTAATACAGCGTTGTCCTGAATGAGACTCGATTTCGATACTAACCATAACTGCTTACTTGAAATTGAAGGAATTGCCAGTTCTATCATTTAAGGATGTGCAGAATCCCGCCTGAGAAATTTTGCTAATACTATGTAAATTACTTGTTTTTCCTTTGAAAGCTTCTGCCCAAGCAGGAACTTCTGAATTGTCTTTAAAATGTCACTTCAGGAGAAAATTGGTGGCAACTCTTTCTTGGAGAACCTCCTCAAGAAATTTCACTAGTCTTAATAAAACTCTTTGCTTCCCTCAAAATTCCTTAACTTTGCCATAGAAATTCACCTTGAAACTTTGCCTAAGGCGAAACTCAGAGGCAAGTAGGGCTGTGTCTGCATATATGCAACTGAGAACTTTGACTGTCTTATGAAAATTCTTCTTGTTTCCCTCCAAATATTTCAACAAAGCGTGAATTTCCAAATTCTCCTCAGAATTTCACTTTAACATAAAATGGATGGTAGCAACCATTTGGTTGCTTTTCACCAAGTAGTAGTAATAAGTATGGAAAATGTTGTGTCAGAATGCGAAATCTATGTGAAAACTAGTTCCTACCCATGATTGGTCAGGGGTTTTCTCCCTGTTATTTTCTTTTTTCATATGCACATCTCTGTATAGGAAAATATTACCTCAGAACTAACCCCTAAGCCATGTTCTTCTATGTCTACAAGCTGGTTTACACACTATATTCTTAATAAGGGACCATATTATACATGTGATTAATACTAGTAATGGAACCCATGAGTATTTTGCATAGCAAATGACCATTAACTACTGCAAATATTGTATTTCATTTGATATCAAATTTCTACCCTTGGAAAGGTGACCTATATATTGTTAAGGCCTATTTTTTATATTCAGTAGAATCAAGGAACACCTTTCCTAGCCGTCCTGAAGGGTAGTTATATTAGTCTCTTTCCACAAAAACAATGAAGGGTATTGTGGCAACTTAAAGACTAATTGATTTTATTATGGCATAATCTACAACACAAGATCACACTCCATGCAGCTCTAGTCCACAAAAGTTTATGCCATCATAAAATATGTTAGTCTTTAAAGTCCCACCAGATTTTTTGTTGTGTTATCTAGACTGTACCGCTTTAGGCCATAGATGGGGGATCTCATTTTGTAATGCTTATCCATAGAGGAAAAACCTCCCTTTGCATGTGGATGAAAAATAGCATATCAGGAAACAAGCTAGACTGAACTCTTTTTCCTGACATGCTAGCTTTCTGCATGCAGAGAGCTTTTGATATGGTGGTGTATTCAAACATTAAACTGCTTTATATCAGCAGCCTGAAGTGGTATAGTTGAGGAAAGATGGTATGTATGCTGCATGTATTGTTCAGTCGTTAAGTCGTGTCTGACTCTTCGTGACCCCATGGACCATAGCACGCCAGGCCTTCCTGTCCTCCGCTCTCTCCCAGAGCGTGCTCAAGTTCATATTCATTGCATCCGTGATGCTATCTAGCCATCTCATCCTCTGCCGTCCCCTTCTCCTTTTGCCTTCAGTCTTTCCCAGCATCAGGGTCTTTTCCAGGGAGTTTTCTCTTCGCATTAGGTGGCCAAAATATTTGAACTTCAGTTTCAGTTTCTGTCCTTCCAATGAGCAGTCAGGGTTGATTTCCTTTAGGATGGACTGATTTGACCTCCTTGCAGTCCAGGGGACTTGTAAGAGTCTTCTCCAGCACCATAGTTCGAAAGCATCCATTCTTTGGCGCTCAGCCTTCCTTATAGTCCAGCTCTCACAGCCATACATTACTACTGGGAAAACCATAGCTTTGATTAGACAGACCTTTGTCGGCAAGGTGATGTCTCTGCTTCTTACTATTCTGTCTAGGTTTGCCATAGCTTTCCTCCCAAGGAGCAAGCGTCTTTTATTTTCATGGGTACAGTCACCGTCTGCGGTGATCTTGGAGCCCAAGAAAATAAAATCTGGCACTGCTTCCATTTCTTCCCATTCTAAATACCAGGAAGTGATGGGGCCAGATGCCATGATCTTAGTTTTTTTAATGTTGAGTTTCAAACCAGCTTTTGCACTCTCCTCTTTCACACTCAAAAAGAGGCTCTTTAGATCCTCTTCACTTTCTGCCATTAGGGTGGTATTGTCTGTGTATCTGAGGTTGTTGATAATTCTCCCAGCAATCTTAATTCCAACCTGTGATTCATCCAGCCCCGCGTTTCTCATGATGTACTCTGCATATAAGTTAAATAAGCAGGGCTACAAATTGCAGCCTTGTCGTATTTCTTTCCCAATTTTGAACCACTTGGTTGTTCCATGTCTGGTTCTTACTGTTGCTTCTTGACCCTCGTACAGGTTTCTCAGGAGACAGGTAAGGTGGTCTGGTACTCCCATCTCTTTAAGAATTTGCCACAGTTTGTTGTGATCCACACAATCAAAGGCTTAGGGTAGTCAATGAAGCAGAAATAGCCGTTTTTCTGGAATTCTCTTGCTTTCTCGATGATCCAGCGAATGTTGGCGATTTGATCTCTAGTTCCTCTGCCTCTTCGGAACCCCGCTTGTACTTCCAGTAGTTCTCGGTTCACATGCTGCTGAAGCCTAGCTTGTAGGATTTTGAGCATCACCTTGCTGGCATGTGAAATGAGTGCAATTGTACGGTAGTTTGAATACTCTTTGGCATTGCCCGTCTTTGGAATTGGAATGTAAACTCACCTTTTCCAGTCTTGCGGCCACTGTTGAGTGTTCCAAATTTGTTGGCATATTGAGTGCAGCACTTTAACAGCATCATCTTTTAGGATTTTAAATAGCTCAGCTGGAATACTGTCATCTCCGCTAGCCTTGTTGTTACTAATGCTTCCTAAGGCCCACTTGACTTCACTCTCAAGGATGTCCGGCTCAAGTTCAGTGACCGCACTATCATGGCTATCGGGGACATTCAGATCTTTCCTGTATATTCCTGTGTATTTTTTCCACCTCTTCTTAATCTCATCTGCTTCTGTTAGGTCCCTGCCTTCTTTGTCCTTTATCATGCCCGTCTTTGCACAAAACGTTCCCTTGAGATCTCCGATTTTCTTGAAGAGATCTCTAGTCTTTCCTATTCTGTTGTTTTCCTCGATTTCTTTGCATTGTTCATTTAAGAAGGCCTTCTTGTGAATCTTGTCTCTCCTTGCTATTCTCTGGAACTCTGCATTCAGTTGGATATATCTTCCCCTTTCTCCCTTGCTTTTCGCTTCCCTTCTTTCCTCAGCTCCTTGTAAAGCCTCATCAGACAGCCACTTTGCTTTCTGGCATTCTTTTTCTTTGGGATGTATTTAGTTGCTGCCTCCTGAACAATGTGATGGACCTCTGTCCATAGTTCCTCAGGCAGTCTGTCTATCAGGTCTAATCCCTGAAATCTATTCCTCACCTCCACTGTATATTCATAAGGGATATGATTTAGGTCATACCTCAATGGTTTAGTGGTTTTCCCTACATTCTTCAATTTAAGCTGAAATTTTGCAAGAAGCAGCTCATGATCTGAGCCACAGTCAGCTCCAGGTCTTGTTTTTACTGACTGTATAGAGCTTCTCCATCTTTGGCTGCAAAGGACATAATCAATCTGATTTTGATATTGACCATCTGGTGATGTCCATGTGTAGAGTCGCCTCTTGTGCTGTTGGAAAAGAGTGTTTGCTATGATCAGCGTGTTCCCTTGGCAAAACTCTATTAGCCTTTGTCCTGCTTCATTTTGTACACCGAGGCCATGCTTGCCTGTTATCCTGGTTATTTCTTGACTTCCTACTTTAGCATTCCAATCCCCTATGATGAAGAGGACATCTTTTTTTGGTGTTAGTTCTAGAAGGTGTTGTAGGTCTTCATAGAACTGATCAACCTCAGCTTCTTCGGCCTCAGTAGTTGGGGCATAGACTTGAATTACTGTGATGTTGAATGGTTTTCCTTGGATTCGTACTGAGATCATTCTATCATTTTTGAGATTGTACCCCAGTACTGCTTTTCCCACCCTTTTATGGACTATGAGTGCTGGTCCATTTCTTCTAAGGGATTCTTGCCTACAGTAGTAGATATAATGGTCACCTGAATTAAATTTGCCTATGCTTGTCCATTTTAGTTCGCTGATTCCCAAGATGTCGATGTTCAATCTTGCCATCTCATGTTTGACCACCTGCAGCTTACCTTGATTCATTGACCTTACATTCCAGGTTCCTAAACAATATTGTTCTTTACAGCATCGGATTTTCTTTTCACCACCAGACACATCCACAGCTGAGTGTCCTTTCGGCTCTGGCCCAGCCACTTCACTCTTTCTGGCGCTACTTGGAAATACCCTCTGCTCTTCCCCAGTAGTATATTGGACACCTTCCGACCTGAGGGGCTCATCTTCCGGCGTCATATCTTTTAGCCTTGTGATACGTTCCATGAGGTTTTCTTGGCAAGAATACCGGAGTGGGTTGCCATTTCCTTCTCCAGTGGACCACATTTTGTCAGAACTCTCCACCATGACCTGTCCGTCTTGGGTGGCCCTGCACAGCATAGCTTATGGCTTCACTGAGTTACGCAAGCCCCTTCGCCACAACAAGGCAGTGATCCATGAAGGGGATGATGCATGTATACACTGGTTCTATATACTCCCACCTGGAATGATGGAGGACAAATTGAGGACAAATTGACTAACATAGTAGCCCTGTTCAGGCATTCACATGAGGGCTTTAAGTGGGTAGAGGGTCAGGGCCATAAATGCTGGCCCTGCTCCCTATGTCTCTGGGCATCCCCCCCCCCCGGCCCAGTTTGGCCCTTGTGGTGTTGAATCGGCAAGGTCTGGAAGGGAGTTCTACTCACGTTCATTTGAACACAAGTAGAACTCTCTGCTCGATCACAGATCTGAACTGAAGTGGGCAAGGCCAGTGCACCCAGAGATGGGGGAGGGCTAGTGTGCACAGATCTGACCCTCTGCTCACTTAAAGCCTTCAAGCGTTCAGGCAAATGCCTGAACAAGGCTTCCCCTGACACATTGCCGCCACCACTTTCAGGTATAATAAAATGGGTGGATTTTCTCAACACAATGAGCACAAAGTCACTCGAATGAGGAAGTTGTGTATGACCAGCCTGTGGACTTCCTTGTTATTCCATGCCCTGTTCCCTTTGAATTATGAGTTTGGAATCCTGACTTCAGCCAGGTTGTTTTGCACAAGAGTAAGTTCTGCTTAATATGACATGTGGTTTTCAAGGTCTAGGGAGCACTTCCTATAATAATAAATCTTACGGACTTTTCTAAGAGCAGTAAAGCCGCACAGGAGAAGGAGACTAGAATTTGTACAAGGAAGAGGTCAACCATAATAGTGGCCTTGGGACCAGAAGCAATGTTCCATATACTTTATCCAGCACACCAAGAAAATAAAAGGAGTATGCAGGAGGCTAGGGTTCAGTGGCAATCACCCCCTTAACAATAATGCATTAACTGATGAGAATCCAAATGACTTACAAGGATTTTTGCCATATTTATAAATCCTGCACACTCTTCACCTTCAAAGTTTAAGCACAGGTGCACTTCAACTAGGTTTTAGTGCAGAGATGGCCAAAACTGTTGCCCAGGAGCCACGTGCAACTCTTTGACAATTCAACTGCGGTCTCGAGCCAACAAAGTGGTCTACATATTTTGTGGCTTCTGGATTCTTCCCCAAGATGCCGACAGAGTGGGCAGTCCATGCCCTCTGCAGCCACGTGGGCTGCGCGGGCATGCTGATGGCAAAGGCGAAGCATCTGGCATGGAGGAGAGAGAAGCAGTAACTGAGGATGAACGATATGCAGGAGAAAGAAGAAACTGGTGAAGAAGCATTGGGTGTGGGGGAGTCAGAAGCAGCTGCAAAGAGGTGTGGATGGCATGGCAAAGGGTGAGTTGCTAGCTGACCAAGATTGCTAAGGAGGTGTGAACAGCATGAAGATGAGAGACAGCAGGCTCAGCCAAGAAGGAACACACACAAGCCCAGGGTAGAGAATAGGCTACCAAGGACTGGAAAAGGCCAAGAGATCAGTCAGTGTTGTCTTGTCCCCTTTCGGGTACCTGTGGCTGCATTGTAGGAGGCAGGCCATGACTAAGAAGCATACTCCACGCCTTTGCCCTCCACCCATGCTCTGCAGGACTCCGCTGGGGCCCAGGGGGATTAATCTGTCCCCTCCAATGCCTTTTCTCTTTTCACAGGGCATTAGACCAGGACAGGGGATTAATCTGCACCTTCCTCAGGACTTTCTCCTCCACATGCTCTTCATGCCTCACCTGGGAAGGCGACAGCGGGGAGGGGTGGACAGTTTACCCCATCCAGGTTAGAAATTGTCTGGCAGTGCTTGCTGGCAATGAATTTGACATCTCACCCCCCTGGAATGCACCCTTTGGATGCTGGAGTTGGCTGTGGCATCTAATCCCACATCTCATTCTATCTTCTTTTCATGGAAGAGTCCTCCAAAAGTAGGAATCATCAAGCCATGAGAAATGCAAGTATGAAGTAGAAAATAAAAAATGTAAGCCTGAAGGACTTCCAGCAAAGATGGCAGAGTGCTAAGAAGAAAACCACAGCTGCTCCCACCCATGCCTGACAATCCAGCATAATCCTACCTCTCTTGGGTTGCATATATCCCACAAAACCCCCACTCATGATTAGAAATGGCAGAGAATTTTGCCACGGACCCCAATGAGGCCAGATTCTAAAGAATCCGCCCCTCACCGGAGTCCGTGGCAGAACGGAACACTTACCTCCATCTCCCTGTGTAATCCTCTTCAGCCGGATCCTCCGGCTCCGGAGCGCCAGCAATATGGTCGCCATGCTGTATCACTGGCTGAAGGGGATTGACTGCGGACGCAAATGGCATCCAGGACACCATTTGTGTCTGTTTTTTCACATGATAGGCTACGCAAATATTTGTGTAGCCTATCACGTGAAAAAAAAGCAGGGACACAAATGGTATCCAGCATGCCATTTGCGGCCATAAAGGTCTTAGTTTAAGCTAAATGCAGCCTTAGTTTAAGATAAATTACGCTAAATGCATTTGCCATTTGCGTCCGCAGTCAATCCCCTTCAGCCAGCGATACGGCATGGCGGCTGTATCGCTGGCGCTTCGGAGCCGGCCAGCAGCTCCTCAGAATTGCCGCGGAGTGGAGCCGGCCGAAGAGGATTCTGGGGGGAGGAACAGATCACCTCCCCCCCCGCGGGCTGATTCCCCATGGACCGGCTGGTAGGGAATCCGCCCATCCCTACTCATGATCCCTAAGAACCCCTGAACACAGAGAGGGGACAAGTTTGAGACTCATCTGGCTCAGAGCACCTCCACAAGTGACTGGGAACAGTCCAGGGGGGAAAATAGCACAGCAGGCCTCTAGCCCCGACAACCTCCAATGCAGCAAGGCCTCGCCATATCCGATCTGCAGGGCCCACCATCTTCACTCCGAAGGAAAAATCAGAGGTATCGGTTTAATGTACCTCCTACACCTGAGGCGCAGCACTCCTGAAGCAATGGCCCTCGGGCATAAATGGGCAGGTACAGCACCTCAGCAGCCACCTAGAAATAGCTTGGCTGAAACAGGATCCCTAACAGCACGGAACAACAACAAACCCACAAGGGAGTGAGGCCTAGAAGGATAGGGGACTCCACTCCAGGAGAAAAACACCACACGAAGAGGACATACTTGAAAAATACCTCTCCCCCCGCCACTTTGAGACAAGAGAAAGCCTGGCATTTAGTAGTAGTAGAGAAAGTCCCATCTTTTTGCTCAGTCCTTTTTCTCTGTCTGCTAGGTAAGTTTCATACTGGTAGTATCCCTAATATTTTCCCCTCTCTTTCTGAGATCAGCTGGATCTGCTTACTGGTCTCTGTGTGGGACTTTAGCCTCCCAATCGAACCTTTCCTGGCCTGTGATATCTTATTGAAGATGCACCAAAATCAATAATAAATAATACATTGAGACCTGTACTTACATTACTGACCCCACTTTAACATGGGAAAATCTACTGCTAAAACTCCATCCAAACCACCCACAGACACCTCTACTCAAAAAGACTCCACTGACACTTCAAATATCTCTGCAGAGGGGGAATCCCTTACATTGCTGAAATCAATTTCAGCAGATATCCTGTCTGAAATCAGATGTTGCCCTTCTGAAAATTGAGGCGGCAGTTATTCAAACCTCCTTGACTATTCTGGGCACTAGGACTGAGGCAATGGAAATCTGAATAGCCTCTGCAGAGGATAGAACAGCAGCGTTAGAGAATACGGTGGATGAGGTGAAGAGGGAACAACCCAAAATTAATGCAAAATTAGTGGATTTGGAGGGATGCTCCCCACGCAATAATCTAAGAGTGGTGGGGGTCAAAGAAGGAGTGGAAGTGGGTAACCCGACCACTTTTATACAGGCTCTACTTAGAGAAATCCTACAGCTCCCAGACAACTATGAACTGGACACTGAGCGAGCACACAGAGCTCCAGGACCACCACCCTGAGATAATAACAAGCCCAGGCCATTTATTATCAAGCTCCTGAAGTATCCAGTACATGACAACTTGCTGCGGAAGGCAAAAAAGCAAGCTCCATTAACTTGGGGTCCGGACCAGCACAAATTAAATATTTTCCCAGACTTTGCCAAGGGGGAAGTAAACCAGCAAAGAGCCTTCATAGAAGCACGGGCAATGGCTCGTGATCACAACCTCCAACATTTCACAAGGTTCCCAGCAATCTTCTGCATCCGGCAAGGGGAGAGGATACCTGCATTTCGTTCCTCGACAGAAGCAGAGGACTATGTTTTAAGTCTGGACCTGCAGTGCCCCTACCTGTAGAGCAATGAGGAAGGAGAAGAAACAGCAGTACTGACCAGAAAGGGAGAAGGAAAGAGAAAAGGAGGAGAGGAAGAGAAGGAAGGAGATGAGGGAGGAAAAAGGGGAAGGGAGGGAAAGGCAGAAAAAAGGAAAGGAGAAGAAAAAAACAGAAAGAGAAGAGGAAAGGAATGATTAAGACATGCATTCAATATCTTTCATGACTTTGAGTGCAGGGAATCATACAGCCCCTCTTGTTGAGTACTCTGATCATCTCCCAGAGCAAAACTTTGAAAGCAATACTCAGCCCCATAGCTGAGGGTAAATTGGAACTGAAAATGAGAAATTTTCTATTGTTTTTTTCCCCCTTTCCCCTTAACAACCAATAGTCCATTGAATGTTCGGGGGGAGGTGGGGGCTCTTATCCACCTGACCATGGTGACTTATCCCAGGAGAGCATGGTAAAGTCCATGCCAGGGGGGAGATATATCAGTATATCGATATTCTCTTTTCCATGGGCTGGGTATATTTGCTCAATTATATATGAGGGAATTAGGCAGCTTGTTAAACATGGGTTTCTGTGATCAGCAGGAGGTTTATAGAGCTGACACATTTGAACTCTGCAATAGGGCAGGTGGGAGGGATGGGGGGTTGACTTCTTTTTCACACCTGGAAAGCCAGGAAGTTACTGTTCTTACAAAGAGGGGAAGAGTACAGCATGGAATTTGTTCCATTGCTATATTTGTACTTGGGGATTTTCCATTATGCCTTGTTAAGGTATAGGGGGTTGTTGAAAAATTTCTTTTATCATTATGTAGGTGTTAACCTATTTACATTTTCTTTCCACTCCACATATGGAGCCAAATGACTCCCTGCAGAAAGCCACTCTCAATATGCAGTCATGAAGGCAATGAAACATCTGTCCTGGGGTTTCACCTCCTGTCTGTGCACCCTATATTTGGATCAGAGTTGCTCCTTCCTGGTCTTAGGAAATTATTTACATTGGCTTCACGGCCTCTCTGACTTCACTCCCCCAGGGGACTGGCTGTCACCTAGGTCCAGTGCAACAAGCAAGTTATTCTGTCTGGTTTTCACACCCTTACACATCTCAAATGCTTGAAGTAGCGACATGGAATGTTAGAGGTCTGGGTTCCCCTCATAACATAAACAGCTGTTGTTAAGGTTAAGGAAGCTCCATGCAGACATAGTGTTTCTTCAGGAAACCAACCTACTCCCCTCAGATGCACATAGGCTCCAGTTCATGTGGGTGGGGGAAGTGTATGCAGCTAGCTCCTCAAAAGGGTGAGAGGGGTGGCAATACTGATCCGAAAAAACATGAACATACAAATCAATCAAATTGTAGCTGACCCAATGGGCCTATATTTATTGCTAGATGCAAGTATAGAGGGGCAATCCTTAATTCTGGCAAAGTTATATGGTTCACAAGTTGATTTGGTACAGACATTGGGGGAATGTGTTAATAAGATAGTTGCTATGTCTCCCCAAAATAGTTTATGGGGTGGGGATTTTAATGAAATTCTAGACCCTTTATTAGATAGAAATACCCCTCCGCCAACTAAACCACACACAGGCATGAGAGCAGCTCTACTGGATTATATGCATGATTTGAAACTAATCAACCCTTGGAGACTTATCCCTCAGACAGGAACTATATCTTTTTTTCAGGAACACATCATAATTTTTCTAGACTAGATTATTTTTTATTGTCTGGCACAATGACCCCGTTAGTAAGGGAGGTAAAAATAGATAGTATCATTATCTCAGATCATGCGCTGGTAACGTTGTCACTGCAGCTTAAATGTTCCCCTCCCCCCAACCGCTCATGGAGGCTAAATACGTTTAAATCAGGGATCAGTCTCATCCCAATTAACTCTCTGGGATACATACAAGGGCTATATCAGGGGCAGAATTATTGCCTTCACATCCTACACTAAAAGGGCTAAAGAACAGCAAATTAAAGAGCTTGAGACTGAGTTGGGAATTCTCACAGATTCTAACAGCACATCGCCCACTCCCTCTTTACTACATAAGATGCAGAGAACCCAATTTGAAATTAACAAACCCTATGCCCTAAAAGCAGGGTTTTTTTTTTTAATGCAATGCACTAAGCAAGCATTTTGGGAATCAGGAGACAAGAAAGCTCCTAGCCTACAAGCTGAAGCAAAACACTTCATTGGAGGGCAATCCCAAGTATCAGGTTACCCGATGGCTCTCATACCATGGATCCAGAAAAAATCAGTGAAGCATTCTATGAGTATTATTGAAACCTATACATGAAAGATGGGGCAAGTACTACAGCAGATCCAGGCTCCTTCCTGAATTCCCTTAACATCGCCAGCCTGACTCAGGCCAAATGGGAATTTCTGCAGGCACTAATATCTTTAGAGGAAGTTCACCAAGTGATGGGCTTGATACAAACAGGTAAAGCACCAGGCCCGGATGGGTTTCCAGTGGAGTGGTACACAACCATAGGAGAGACACTGACCCCCTGGCTGCTGGACACATACAGAACCTCCTTTGGCGAGGGCAGACTATTGGATTCTCAATATGGGGCAGTGATCTCTGTCCTCCCTAAGGGGGGAAGGGATCCAACATTGGTCAGTAACTATAGGTGTATTTCCCTCATTAATGTAGACCTATAAATCCTAACCGCCATACTGGCGGAGAGAGTGCAAGGCATCATTAGAAGTCTAATACACATTAATCAAACAGGGTTCATTAGACACAGACAGGGAGCAGATAATATCAGAACAGTTATAGACCTGATTTCCTCTACCCCACCGGACGTACCACCAAGTGCCCTAATTGCCATAGACGCCAAGAAGACTTTTGACTGGGTCTCTGGGACTTCCTTATTAAAACATTAGAAACCTTTCAATCCCCCCCCCCCCCGAGTTTATAAATTGGATTAATATTCTATATTGCTCACCCACTGCAAGAGTGTTAACCAATGACTTGATTTCTAAACCTTTACCCACAGAAACAGGGATGTGCCAGGGCTGCCCACTGTCCCCTTTACTCTTTGATTTGTCATTAGAACCATTGGCCTGTGCACTGAGGGCGGACCCAGAAATTATAGGGATTAGACTGGGTGACACTGAACAAAAAATATTACTGTATGTGAATGATGCCCTAGTGCAACACTCCGCAATCCCTACCTAATCTAATTACCACACTAAACCAATATAGCAAAGCCTCAGGTTACAGGGCCAACTGGGAGAATCAGAGATTATGCCCCTAGGAACCCCACATAGCAAGACAGTTTATTCGGATTGGGGATTTAAACTCAGTGAAGATTCTTTCAAGTATTTAGGTCTCTCCATCCCTAAACTGTTACATAACTTAATCCCATATAATTTAGATCCCCTAATGGAGCACATAAAATGACACTGAATGATGGAAGGGACTTGGATTAAGTTTGTGGGCCAAAATGAATACCATTAAAATGAATATCCTCCCCAGGCTGATTTACGTTTTAAGGGGAATCCCCTTTAAAATATCTAAAACTTACGTTACCCTTGTGAATAAATTATTTATAATGTTCTTGTGGAAAGGAAAAAAGGGCAGATTCTCTATTGCAAAAATGAAACTCTCAGTGCAGGAGGGAGGCTTCAGCCTGCCAGACCTGGGCACCTACCATACTGCCTATATTTTAACATGGGCATTGCACTGGTCTGAACCAAAAGGATCAGAAACCCGTCTGGGTGACGGTGGAGGGGCAAGCTTTGGAACCCATGCCTGAGTTACAGGCATTGGGCTACTTCTGTGTATGCCCTGGTCATTGCCAATTCCGTACCATCATAGAGGCAAGGAAGGTCTGGGCACAAGTGGGACTGACACTGAAATTTCACCCTCATTCTCATGTGGGCCTCACACTTTGGAACAATCCCAGCATAGTTGTAGGGGGTAGACAAAGATGCAGGAGACACTAGTTTACAGCAGGCATTTTTTCGTTAAACCAGTTGATAGATGAGCACCAAAATTTTGAGAATCTACCGATGATGGCTCCCCTCCCATCCATAGCTAGGTGGCAGCTACTACAATTGCAACATGCTCTCAAAGCTAAATTTCGTCCTGCTGCCTTCTCAGCATCAGATTTCCCATCACCATGTACAGTCCTCCAGTCAGCATCCCCCCTCCCTAAGCAAACACTAGTTAACCAATCAAAAAAACTCCAGAAGTTTAATCTTTCTCATATTAGGGAAGCGTAGAACACTGAACTTGGCCAAGAGTGCCAACTTTCAGAATCCGTTTGGCGGGCCCTAAGAGCACAAATTTAAAAAAGCACCCTAGATGTGAAATTAAAATTCTTCCAACAAAAAATTATTCTAAGAGCCAACTGGACACCTGAACAACAGTACCAGAAGAATTTAAGTGACTCTCCCCTTTGCTGGAGATGTCAAAAAGGGAAAGGGACTCTAATGCACATGCTCTGGAGTTGTCCAGTGTTGGAACTATTTTGAGGGAATGTGATTGAAAGGATCAAATTCACTCTTCAATTAGATTTTGACATACTAGGCCATACAGTGGTGTGAGGACTCAGGCCATCAGTATGGAAGAGTGACACACCACTAATGGACTGGTTGTTAAGGGCGACTCTAGTGGCTAAAAGATTGGTGCTCCAGGCATGGAAGGCGAAACCCCCACCCAGGATTGAAGTGTGATGTGAGGCCATGTCATCTTTGGCCTCCCATGAATTAATTGTTGTTTAATCACCTTATGAAAGAGGACAGAAGACTCCTGATTTGGCAACCATATGCGGAACTGTTTGATTAACCACTCTTATTAAGTGATTTTCCCCTTTTGCTTTCCTTTGAATATTATTTTTTCTGTCTGGGGTTTTGGGGTTTGTTTGTTTTTTCTGAGTTGGACCTGAGGAGGGATCACTCAGGTGGTGGGTGTTATTGGAGGGTGGGGTGGGGGTGGTAGGGAAAAAGGACTATAAGAAAAAGAAATAGAAATTAATGCAACAATGTGCAGAATTTGAGAACGTTTATTCATGTTTCCCCTTCATGGATAGGGATGTACGAAAGTCACTTAGCTTTTCGCAGGGGTGCTTCGCGGTGGGGGAGAGGCGCTTCGCTTCTCCCACCGAAGTTCAGGCGAGGGGGGGAGCCGTCCCGCCTCGCCCGGCTGAAATTCAGGCCGGGGGGGAGGCTTCCCACCTCGCCCGGCCGAAATTCAGGCCGGGGAGAAGTGCCCCGTCTCCCCGGCCGCGAAACGAAGTGTAAAAACAAACAAACAAACAAAAACCCCGTGATAGGCTACGTAACGATTAACGTAGCCTATCACGGCTAGATTTCCAAAGTCAGCCGTGATAGGCTACGTAAATCGTTACGTAGCCTATCACGGGTGACTTTGAAAAAAGAAAAAAAAAGCACTTACGCAAATGGCGGCGGCCTATGGGCGCCGCCATTTGCGTTCCTTATTTGGTCCTGGTAGTCTACGTAAAGATTTACGTAGACTACGGCGTAGTCTACGTAAATCTTTACGTAGACTACCAGGACCAAATAAGGAACGCAAATGGCGGCGCCCATAGGCCGCCGCCATTTGCGTACACGCTTTTTTTTTTTCAAAGTCACCCGTGAATGATAGGCTACGTAACGATTTACATAGCCTATCACGGCTGATTTTGGAAATCTAGCCGTGATAGGCTACGTTAATCGTTACGTAGCCTATCACGGGGTTTTGGGGTTTTTTTACACTTTGTAATGGTGGTGGCAGCAGCAGCCGGTCAGAAGTCCGGCTGCCGCCCCTGCCCCCGCCGAAAGGCCGACGAACCGCCGCCGGGACCCGCCGCCGGGAGGGACATTCACCAAAGGTAAGTCCCATCCCAGGGGGGGCGGGGGGGCGGAGAATTTCACCGTCGATTTCGGGGGGCCGAATGCGTTGGCGCTTGGCCCCCCGAAGATTCGGGGAGAAATTCTCCGCCATACCTATTCATGGATCACTGCCTTGTTGTGGCGAAGGGGCTTGCATAACTCAGTGAAGCCATAAGCTATGCCGTGCAGGGCCACCCAAGACGGACAGGTCATGGCAGAGAGTTCTGACATAATGTGGTCCACTGGAGAAGGAAATGGCAACCCACTCCAGTATTCCTGCCAAGAAAACCCCATGGAACGTATCACAAGGCTAAAAGATATGACGCCGGAAGATGAGCCCCTCAGGTCGGAAGGTGTCCAATATACTACTGGGGAAGAGCAGAGGGAATTTCCAAGTAGCGCCAGAAAGAGTGAAGCGGCTGGGCCAAAGCCGAAAGGACACTCAGCTGTGGATGTGTCTGGTGGTGAAAAGAAAATCCGATGCTGTAAAGAACAATATTGTTTAGGAACCTGGAATGTCAGATCAATAAATCAAGGTAAGCTGGAGGTGGTCAAACATGAGATGGCAAGATTGAACATCAACATCTTGGGAATCAGCGAACTAAAATGGACAGGCATGGGCGAATTTAATTCAAGTGACCATCATATCTACTACTGTGGGCAAGACTCCCTTAGAAGAAATGGAGTAGCACTCATAGTCAACAAAAGGGTACGAAAAGCAGTACTGGGGTACAATCTTAAAAACGATAG
This sequence comes from Heloderma suspectum, assembly GCF_057233095.1. Taxonomy (NCBI): domain Eukaryota; kingdom Metazoa; phylum Chordata; class Lepidosauria; order Squamata; family Helodermatidae; genus Heloderma; species Heloderma suspectum. The sequence goes on from NC_139462.1 coordinate 113,343,557, forward strand.
AATGATCTCAGTATGAATCCAAGGCAAACCATTCAACATCACAGTAATTGAAGTCTATGCCCCAACCACCGATGCCGAAGAAGCTGAGGTTGATCGGTTCTATGAAGACCTACAACACCTTCTAGAACTAACACCAAAAAAAAGATGTCCTCTTCATCATAGGGGATTGGAATGCCAAAGTAGGAAGTCAAGAAATCACCGGGATAACAGGCAGGCATGGCCTTGGTGTACAAAATGAAGCAGGACAAAGACTAATAGAGTTTTGCCAAGAGAACACGCTGATCATAGCAAACACTCTTTTCCAACAGCACAAGAGACGACTCTACACATGGACCTCACCAGATGGTCAATATCGAAATCAGATTGATTATGTATACACAGAAGAACTATACAGGAAAGATCTTAATGTCCCTGATAGCCATGAGAGTGCGGTCACTGAACTTGAGCCGGACATCCTCGAGAGTGAAGTCAAGTGGGCCTTAGGAAGCATTACTAACAACAAAGCTAGCGGAGATGACAGTATTCCAGCTGAGCTATTTAAAATCCTAAAAGATGATGCTGTTAAAGTGCTGCATTCAATATGCCAACAAATTTGGAACACTCAACAATGGCCGCAAGACTGAAAAAGGTCAGTTTACATTCCAATTCCAAAGAAGGGCAACGCCAAAGAGTGTTCAAACTACCTCACAATTGCGCTCATTTCACATGCCAGCAAGGTGATGCTCAAAATCCTACAAGCTAGGCTTCAGCAGTATGCTAACCGAGAACTACCGGAAATACAAGTGGGGTTTCGAAGAGGCAGAGGAACTGGAGATCAAATTGCCAACTTTCGCTGGATCATGAAGAAAGCAAGAGAATTCCAGAAAAACAGCTATTTCTGCTTCATTGACTACGCTAAAGCCTTTGATTGTGTGGATCACTACAAACTGTGGCAAATTCTTAAAGTGATGGGAATACCAGACAACCTTACCTGTCTCCTGAGAAACCTGTACGAGGGTCAAGAAGCAACAGTAAGAACCAGACATGGAACAACCAAGTGGTTCAAAATTGGGAAAGGAGTACGACAAGGCTGCATATTGTCACCCTGCTTATTTAACTTATATGCAGAGTACATCATGAGAAACGCCGGGTTGGATGAATCACAGGTCGGAATTAAGACTGCCGGGAGAAATATCAACAACCTCCGATATGCAGAAGATACCACCCTAATGGCAGAAAGCGAAGAGGATCTAAAGAGCCTCTTGTTGAGGGTGAAAGTGGAGAGTGCAAAAGCTGGTTTGAAACTCAACATTAAAAAAACTAAGATCATGGCATCTGGCCCTATCACTTCCTGGCATATAGATGGGGAAGAAATGGAAGCAGTGACAGATTTTACTTTCTTGGGCTCCAAGATCACCGCAGATGGTGACTGTAGCCATGAAATTAAAAGACGCTTGCTCCTTGGGAGGAAAGCTATGGCAAACCTAGACAGCATAGTAAGAAGCAGAGACATCACCTTGCCGACAAAGGTCCGTCTAATCAAAGCTATGGTTTTCCCAGTAGGAATGTATGGCTGTTAGAGCTGGACTGAGCGCCGAAGAATTGATGCTTTCGAACTGTGGTGCTGGAGAAGACTCTTACGAGTCTCCTGGACTGCAAGGAGGTCAGATCAGTCCATCCTAAAGGAAATCAACCCTGAGTGCTCATTGGAAGGACAGACACTGACGCTGAAGCTCAAATATTTTGGCCACCTAATGCGAAGAGAAAACTCTCTGGAAAAGACCCTGATGCTGGGAAAGACTGAAGGCAAAAGGAAAAGGGGACGGCAAAGGATGAGATGGCTAGATAGTATCACCGATGCAATGAATATGAACTTGAGCACACTCCGGGAGAGAGCGCAGGACAGGAAGGCCTGGCGTGCTATGGTCCATGGGGTCACGAAGAGTCGGACACGACTGAACGACTGAACAACAGCAACAATTTATGTTTAATCAGTACAAAGACATGGACTAGTGGACACTGTTGATTTCTTGATATATTGTTCCTTTGAAACTAAAAACTAATAAAGTGTTATTATTATTTTAAATGTAAGCCTGAATGGGAGGATGATTTTGCATTCACTTTTAAAAGGAGGCAAACCCCTGTGCCTTATCTGCAATGCATTACTCACTTACTACGAAGTAAAGCTCTTGAAATGCCACTATGAAGCAAATTGCAAAAGCATTTCATCTGAACACCCATGTGGATCAAAACTAAGGAAAAATAAGCTAACTGCATTAAAATCACACCTCAGCAATCAACAAACACTGCCTTTGGCATCCACTAGAGAAGCTGACACAACAAATGAAGCCATTTTATGATGACAGTAATTTATATTATCAATATAAAATTAATATTCACCGCTTGTGTAAAGGTTGTGTGTGCCTTGAACTTCTGAGTCTGTGGCTCAGAAGGTCTGAAACTTTGGATACCCCAGGTTTAGTGGGTCTCAGCCAGCCCTGCACAATTTTTGACTTATCAAGCCAAACACAGTCAACACCTGTGTGTTGTGGCCCGCACGTGCTTGACAACCCCCTTATTCTTGCAGTCCCACAGAGGCAGCCAAACCATGAAGTATATTGACCTCCTGGTAGGTGCCTCTAAATGTCTGGTGAGCAAGTTCCAAGTCAGGCAAGCCTGGTCGAAACTAATGCAGACCTTACAACTCTTCCTCCACTTCCTGCTACTCCCCAGTCCTGCACAATTTCTGATTGGGTAAGAAACAGGAAGCCCTTGTTTCAAATCTTGCCAGTGCTATGAATTTAATAAGTGGCCTTTGGCAAGTTACAATCCTATGGTCCCAGTAATTTGGGGCCAATAATACAGAAGTACTGTTCGGGGCTATTGTAAGGATTTTGGGGATAATGTACATGAAATGCTTTGAACACTCTAAAGTGCTATAAAAATTCTAAGTGGTATTATTATTATTACTACTACTACTACTATTAATTGGTGTCAGCAGGAGGAGGGCACTGGACTGCTTCATCTACTTCTTTATTAGAATTTGACTCCTAACTACCACAATCTTGTCTAGTCCTCACACTTTGAACTGTGAATTATTGAAGTGTGAATTAGAGATGCAGAGGTCAAACTGATCACTATAAAGCATTCTGCCACTACCATCCTGCATGATTTGGCCACTAACTTGTTTTTTGCTAATTTATTTACCCTGTAGCATGTGATTCTGTTGCTCAAGATATCTGGAGCCACCTGATCTGCGAGCTCTTTGATGTGGTGCTCATTCTTCATTCCTGTTGTTTAATGATGGCATTGTGTCTCAGTTGTGTGGGTTAATCTGGGGTGAAGCAGGGAGGAAGAAAGAAAATGGGAAGCTTCATGGATCATGACAAATTAATTGTCAAACAGTCACAGTAGATTCATGTCTGACTTTGAATTTTAAAAATCAGAATCCTGCAGCTGGCACTAATGAGGATGATGATGATGTCTCTCTCCCTTCTCCAGTTTCCAGACTGGCAAGCAGAATAGATGCAACTTTCTAGCCAGTGGGCCTGAGGCCAAACACACGGGCGTGCGCACGCACACCCATTGCTGCCTGGCCAGGGACAATAGCAGTAGTAGCTCTGATAATAATGGCATTTGCTCCCTTAAATGACTTATTCTACAGTTCCCTGTTCTTTGGCAGTTCAACAAGCATTAATAACTCTGTTGCTATTGAGTAAGAGGAAAGGTGGTACTTGCAGAGCTCTTTGCCTATGCCTCAGCACATATAGGAACGAATCGGTCAGAGTCCATGTTGTTGATCTTTGCTAAATTCAAAATATGGCACCTGTTGAAAATTACTTGCCAACTGAGACTCTACGTGGTCAGACCTTGCGGGTGCATAGGGGGGAGAAATGACGAGACAACACAAATAAAGTTGGGATAAAACGGGGCCACATTTATTGACATATTACAATCTGCGAAGGAAGCACCGGCGGGCACATAGAAAACAAGTAATCATGACAGGTATAGAGTGAGGCATTCGTTGTCTGAGGCATGGCGTCTACTGTAGCCACCCTGCAGATCGATCCACCCAATTCTGGGCTGGGAGACCTTCCCCTGTCACCACCCCTCGAGCCACGGAACCCGAGTGGGTGAGGAGGGTCAGCCTCAAAGGTAAGCCTTATCTCCCAACTCGGGGCCACAAAACCCGGAGCCGAGAGCCTCGGGCCTTACCAGTCACCTGAAACGGTGCCCACGAATGCTCACCTGTCCCCTCCCCCAGTGGAGTGCCCACCCGGAACCGCCAGTACAGTTATGTGACCGGATAAAAATAGCAATCAGATGATACCAATTAGCCTACATTACTCCCTATCCCACCAGCAGTATGAAGTAGGCAAAAAACCCATAGCCCGGCCAATCTGGCTAAGAGTAAAAATTCCTACTCGGCCCCCAATAGGGCAACCAGTACAACCCACACTGCATGTTGGGTGGGAGGGAGGGAGCCAGAAGAGCCAGAATGAATGAGGAAAGGGGGCGGGGAGGCCTAAATATCGGCCAGCTCAGCCCCCACCCCACCTGGACGTCAGGAGCGAGGGCGAATGGCCCTCGATCTTGTCCCGCCCTCCCCCCCACCCGCAACATCCCCCCCCACGGCCAGGCAAGCCGGACGTGGGGTGAGGGGATTTGCGGGTGCATAGGGGGGAGAAATGACGAGACAACACAAATAGAGTTGGGATAAAACGGGGCCACATTTATTGACATATTACAATCTGCGAAGGAAGCACCGGCGGGCACATAGAAAACAAGTAATCATGACAGGTATAGAGTGAGGCATTCGTCGTCTGAGGCATGGCGTCTACTGTAGCCACCCTGCAGATCGATCCACCCAATTCTGGGCTGGGAGACCTTCCCCTGTCACCACCCTTCGAGCCACGAAACTCGAGTGGGTGAGGAGGGTCAGCCTCAAAGGTAAGCCTTATCTCCCAACTCGGGACCACAAAACCCGGAGCCGAGAGCCTCGGGCCTTACCAGTCACCTGAAACGGTGCCCACGAATGCTCACCTGTCCCCTCCCCCAGTGGAGTGCCCACCCGGAACCGCCACAGGAGGGCGACAAGCCTCTGCTTAGTCACCCTCCCCCCAACCTACGCAGCAAAACACTCCAAGATGCCCCTTCGCAGATACTCCTACAAGAAAACATTGCCTAGGTCAGAGATGACCACCATCTTCAGGGATCCCAACCGTCATTCCATGCCCCTCTCGGCAGCAGGATGGACCCAATGATAGCAATTCTGGGCCAGCAGCACCAAATCAGCTGTAAATCTTAGGCTTGAAGAATCAGGGCCTTGCCCTTCAGCAGGCATAAATCATTCCCCCCATGTGCAGAACCAGAATCTTCAGGGGAACCTTCACCAGCCCTTGCTGGAAGAACGTGGACAGGAGGCGCACCAACACATGACATGTCTGCACAGCCACTGGATGGTGGCACACCGGCTGAGCCCCAGCTAGGCTCCGCCACTTGAGGAGGGACTCTGACTAGCCCAGAGAACCATGCTGTGCCCCCAGATGAGCACGCATACCGGTTCCATCGCACCCGGACATCTGAAAGAACAAGAGACAAACATGTGAACCCAGCATCCTCATGTCCGAAAAGGCCCACCAGGGGCCTTGTGGAGGCCCAATACGCCTTGGAGCTCTACCTGCCGCCAGCCTGCACATTGTCTGATGTGAGCCCCAGAGAAACGGCGCAAGCCCAACACCTTCAAGGCCACAGAGTGACTACCCAGAATTGATGTTTGGTCAGGGGAGAGGAGTCACTAAGGCAGAAGAAAGGGCCGGGGAGACTCCTCCAGACCTAGAGAAAAGGCCCCCAGGGTGGTGACCGGACAAAGGTCCAGCACCCTGGCTGGGAACAGCAACGCGCTAACCCCACTCCCGACCTGGTCGGTTTTGGACTTCCTCAGCAGAATAAAGACCACCTGCTGGGGAAATTGCACATCACTAAACTGCCAAGCCTCATGTGGTGAGGTAACCAAAGGCCACAGAGCCCGTAAACCCAGCAATATGTCTGGCAGCAGAAGGGGTCTGGAGTCTGGAGGTGCCAGGGATCCCCGAGACCAACCCTGGAGCACCTGCCAGACCAGGAAGTCAGCAGTGTTGTCGGCCACACCCTTCATCTTTAGCCCAGAAGGCCAGTGCAGCAAGCCTGCCCAAATAGTCTGGGCAGTCCCTTTCATGTTTAAAAATTGATTGTAGTCCTGAATCAGTTCCAGCTGAACAGGATGCTGAGGCCTTTGCTTGGGAAGAAGCTGAAGCCAAAACTATAGTTACTCTAGCAGGATACCCTATGGGTAGGGTAAGAGAAGAGCAAAAGAGCCTAGACTAGATCTTACTTAAAGGCCAGGATTGGACACATCTCCTGTACTGCCATAGCACTGGGCATAGTACAGGAAGCTGAATAATAAGAAAAACTCCTGCTATACATATAAGCCCAAACAGCTCCCATCAACTGCCACAGAGAAAATCTTAACAATTTGTCAACTACTCTCCAAGACTGTCTCCATTCAAAAGTCACCAGGGGGAGCAATGCGAGGTAAGTTAGAAGCCGCACAATGAAACACAAAATGAGTATTAGGACCTGCATGTAGCACTCTAAATGTTTGTTAACCATTCTGCTACTTAATGCTGAAGCATAGCACAGCAAACCTCTAAGTTTTTAAAAGAAGCTGGTTGACTTTTATTTTCTGATTAACACACGGGCTTATAAATATCCAATTCAAAGATCAGGGGAAAAATTAACAACAGGAATTAGCTGCTGGGTACAGCTAAAACTGGAAGACATCAGCTTTTGCCACCCTCGAGGTGATGCCACCCTGGCTTTAACACTGGCACACCAAGTTGGTGTTCTGAGCTTTCCCTGGCCTGTCCACCTTGAAGGTGGACTGAGGGGCCTGTGATTGTTCCAACTCATTGCCCCTGGTCAGCAACCAGTGAGGCAAATTCTGCTAACCACACCCTCCGAAGCTGGCAATGATATAAGTTGGGTTAGCAGCCCATTACCTTCTAGGAGGTGCTCCAAACGCATGCCGCATCTGCCAATCACTGAATGGTGGCATACCGGCTAAGCCCAAGCTGGGATCCACTGCTTGAGGAGGCCCTCCGACGGGCACAGAAAACCATGTCGAACACCCGCACCAGTTCACAAACACTCCGACCATCTACCCAAGCGCATTCCTCCAGTAAAGTTGAGGAAACAAGCTGGACCGATGATCATTATAGCTGGCAAATTGTGCCGCATGATCTGGGAAAGGTCCTTGCCTTTCCCACCCACACAGGTTGTTCCCTCCTAGATGCAGCACTGGAACCTGCAGGGGAACACGCACCAACCCATAATGGAACGGAGTGGGAAGAAAGCACTCTTGCTACAAGCTGCGCCAGTCAATCCACGAACACATGCACCGTGGAACAGGCTGCTCCGGGAGCTGCAGCTTGACGTATGGGTTGATGTCCAATACATTGATCAAAGAAAATAAATAAATAAATAACTGTAAGGACAAGAAAAGAGATGCCGAGCAGTAAAGTCCACACTTTAGGAATGGACACAAGACCATAACTGTAAACTACCGGGAGGGCTACAACTGTTGCAGCTGAATGAGAGAGCAACACCCCAGGGCTCCCTGTCAACCCAGGTACAGAAGGCCCTTGTCCTGTGAGACATGAAGCGCAGCATGGCTTACACTACTTAAATACACAACCCTCAACGAGAGCCTCTTAGCGTGGTTTCTGGAATTTCCAGCGTCCGGGTATTAGATGAAACATTGGCACTGGTGCTCAGCCTGCCGTTTGTATGCCTCATGAGAAAAACAGGCGTTACGCAGGAGGTGTGTTGCAAATTCAATACTACTACCCGATCCATAAGGATCAGATTGCGGGAGGACTGTGGTTTAATAACCTGAATGGAGGCCTGCCCCTCATACACAAGGAATTTAAGAATGGATGTAAAGCCTTGAATCAGCCTGCATGGGCAATGCTGTGTATAAGAGAATTTTGAAAAACGGGATTTCAAGAGATCATAGGGCAGCCCTTGGGCGTGTCACTACGCACCAGATGATCCTATACATTGACCCTAACAGGGTAGTGTTTCATACCTCCCGTGTTACTGCACAGTTGTAACCTTAATAAATTTAACCAGTTAGCTGAATTGGCACAGACTCCTGCCGCTGACTGTGGAGTAAACAAAAAAGGTGGGGGGGCAACCTTGTTTAGCTTCAGCAAAGCAGAAGCTACCTGTTCCTCCCGAGCATGCCCTTGGAGTGAATGCTAAAGCTGCTGCCTTGCAAGATGAACAAAGAACAACCCTTAGAATCATCAACCCAGTGAGGCGGGTTATACAGAGAGCCAGGGACTGGCCTAAGTCACACAGTGAGCTTTACGGCCAATTGGGGACTAGAACCCATATCTCCAAGTCCCATTATGGCACTTTAACCACTGCACCAAGCTGGTACTCTAAGCTGTCAGGGAGGAGTGAAAACAGGAGAACCCCAAACCCACATAGCTACCAGTCTCCCCTCGCGGGGGTTGGCAATGGCTCTACCAGGGGCGTGAGTCAAGATTCTCACCACGCCCTACCCAGGGAAGCTGGGTATCAAGCCCCAGACTTTGTTAAAAATAAGGGGGCTCTGTGATATGCTCAAAGGCCCGAGTCTGAAACTTAGGCAAGGCGGAGGGCCTTCCCCCTTCCCCCCTGCTCACTTTTCTTCTCATTTCCTTTTGTCCCTTTTCCTCCCTGTCTATGGACCTTGCACTCCGACCTGAAAAATTAAGACCACAATTCAAAGCTGCCTCCCTGCGGAAAGGAGACGTTCTATGTGGGGTGGGAATGGATGGAAACAACCCTTTGAATTGTAGAGGGGGATCTATGTCTTCACCTCCGCACCCAAACACAACTTCCCCTGCAGCAATGGGGCCACATGCACATGTCCCCATTCCTTCCTATGAGGGTGAGAAGGAAGAAATCTGCTCACAGTGCATAGCCCTGATGCTATGTATTCATTTGGCCAAATAAAAGAAAGCCTTTATCTCTTCTTCCAGAGATTGTCTAAAAGATCTCTCTGGAAGAGAGGGAGAGACTAATAACAAACAAAATACGTGGACTTCCCATGCAGAAAATAAGGCCACCAAAAATCATAGAATCATAGGGTTGGAAGGGGCCTAGAAGACCATTGGGACCAGCCCCCTGCTAAATGTGGGAAGCCTGATTCCCATGCGGTCACCCAGCCAAGTACAAACCTGGGCTGACCCCGCTTAGCTTCTGAGATCAGGAAAGATCGGGCACATCCAGCCCTTTGACTGATTGCTTGGAGGTATGGGGAAAGAACTCGGCTGCATGCTGCTGCTGCTGCTGCTGCTGCTGCTTCTTCTTCTTCTTCTTATTATTATTATTATTATTATTGCACTGCAGGCTGTTCAGGAGGCATGGGCGAACCCCCCCACCCCTCTCTGGGCTGGCAAGGCCGCTCTGCTGCCACCCACAGCAAAGGCAATTCAGGCTGCTTCGTAGCACTGAAAACTCCCCTTCCCTCTGCAGGGGCGGCAAGGCCACTTAGCTGCTGCCCACTGAAATCCCCAGCCCTAAGGGCCTCACTGGAGGTGCAGGAAGCGCCTGTAGCGCAGCAAGGCCATGCTACTCAGGGGTGATTGCTAGCTGGTAGGCCGACCTGCTATATTGGCCAAACAGGCCACACTACCCGCAAAATGGGAAGAACCCTCAGGGAATGAACCCCCGTTGGCTGCAGCCACTCCAGGGTGCGGGAGGGGGGAATTCCCCCAAGAAAGGCAGCAATACAGGGGCCTCAGTCAGCGGCAAATGGGCTGCTCTGAGGCGCAGGAAAAAGCCCGCGAAAAGGCGGCAATTCGGGCGAGGCGGGAGAAAACTCCCCCCTCTTCCAGTTGGAGCGGGAGGCCGTCGCTGCCACCGAGAAAGGTGGCAATTCCAGGCTGCTCGGGGAGAGGGAAAACTCCCTCGTTGGGCAAAATGGGGCTCCACAGAAGGCGCAGGAAGCCCGGAGGGAGGAAGCTTGTGAAAATCCCACTGCTGGGCCAGCAAGGCAGCGCTGCAGCCGCCCGCTGCAAAGCGCAGCAGAATCCGGGCCATACGGGGCATGGGAAACTCCCCCCCCCTCGATAGACATGGCGAGGGCCTGCAGTCAGCGGCCCTAGTGGCAAGCGGGGGGGATGCAGGGAACTACTCCCTCCCCCCACTCGAGGGTGATGGCCCCACGAGGTCCGGGGAAAAACAAACACAAACAAACAAACAAAAACAGCCTGCCCTAAGAGTGGCTGGCACCCTCCTGTGGCTCGCTGGAGCCCTCACTGCCAAGCGCCGTCGCTTTCTCCACAACGCTCACCGCCTCCTCCTCGACGCTGCTGCTGCTGCGAGAAAGAATCCTGGCCGGCCGGCCCTTGTGCTCGCGCTCCCTCGCGCGCTACTAAGCGGCGGCAGCACACGGACAGAGAAGAGTCTAGACAGAGCAGCACGGAAGGCGAGCCAAGGGCCCGCGCACGTGAAGTCAGCCCTCGCTCTCCTCGCCCCCATCCTGAGGCGCATGCGCTCTTCGCTCCGCTCTCCTATAGCCAGAAGAGCCAGAATGAATGAGGAAAGGGGGTGGGGAGGCCTAAATATCGGCCAGCTCAGCCCCCACCCCACCTGGACGTCAGGAGCGAGGGCGAATGGCCCTCGATCTTGTCCCGCCCTTCCCCCCTCACCCGCAACATCCCCCCCCACGGCCAGGCAAGCCGGACATGGGGTGAGGGGACTTCTTTTAATCTTCATGTTATTCTCTTGTATGGGTGGATGCCATGCCAAGAAGATTTCCTGCACTGAACACAGTGGCTGCAGTGCAATCCTATGCAGAACTAGGCATGGTTATGCCCATGGTATCCAGTGGGTTTAGGTGTGCCGAATTCTGCATGGAATTGGGCTGACTCAGAACATAAGGCTGATTCTGCACTGAACATCTTTGCAAAATCACATCAGCAGCATTTGGGAAATGGCCTCTGTGAAGCAATATGTTTCTTGCATCATTCATAAATGAATCTTACTCAAACAGCTTAATGTTAATTTTGATTTTCATTTCACCTCTTTCATCAACTGGTTGTCAAGAAGATGTCTCTAGTTTTGGTGCATAAAGCAAATGTGGAAATTTTCTCTGTGGATACCTTTTAAATAAATTCTCTCTTTTGCCTGAAGAGAATTAGATGTTGGCTTTTGACCTCTATTAATTTTTTTAATTTAATAGTTCTCTGCATGCATTAATAAATATTATTACCCATACTTTGTACTCCTGCATTTCCATTTCCTCTTCCCCAAAGCTTTCTCATCCACTGCAGCAGGTACCCAGTTGGAGAGAAGATTAGCAAAAGCAGAGGGAATAAATAGAGACAGATTCAAGACCAGGAGTTCACCTCCTCATCAAAAACAAACACAGAGATCTTAGTAAGTCTCTATCTTTTTATAATTGACTACTTTGCAAAAAAAGAAAAAAAAGTAATTATAAATTAAATTGCTATCTAAAAGGCTTGTTGTGCAAAATAACATTGTTTTCATATCATTTACTCCCTTTGGAAGGCTATTTAAAAGGCATTTCCCATGGAACATTGTTGTGTGATTATAGACCCAATCATGCAATTACAATGGTCATGTAAAGTTTAATCAGGCAACTGCAGAAATCATGTGATGATGACAATTGTGCATCTATAATCCTGGATCCAAGGTTTAGGTCACAATGGTTTTACTTGAAAAGATGGTTAGCAATGCTGGGGATTGCTGGGCTTCCTGCAGAACTGAGGCTTTCAAATCAAGCTGCCTAGGGTTCCGCCTTCATGAAAGCACACATATACAAAGAGACATGGACCAGCAAACAGAAACCTACAAGCATACATCCAAGGCTCTAAAGACCCCTGGTTTATTATGAGAGTGACATCATCATCTGAGTGATGGAGGAATGTAAACCATAGCTTCGAACTGAGCATATTCTTTTATTATTTCCTTAGACTACTACAAACATTCAGCTTACTCTATACACTCACACATTTCTGTCAGCTATATGTGTACGTCTCATATACCTTTCTCTGCTTAAAGACTATGGGACCTTTTCCCCTAGAGAACATGGATCATCAGGGAACTACCTGTTCAAACAGCTTACGTTCTTCGCCTTTTTTGGATATTACTTGCTACTCCTCCATGTATTCAATGAACGTGGGCTGGGGGGAGTATGGCAGTGGCAGGTTCTACACTCCATCTATACATATTATTTGAATTCTTGAACAGGACCATTGTGGATGTGCACAGCTTTGAGACTCCCCCCCCTGCCGCCATGTGTGTCCCTTGAACACACGGAGCAGTGGCAGCATAGCCCCTTAGGAAGAACATGTCACGTTCCTTCATCCTTCCCCTTCACAATCAACACACTCCAGGATACTAGGCTTCAGGCTCACTACTTTATTAGTTAATGACCAGGTTCCTTACAAATGCAAATTCTAGGAAACGCTCAGGCTACAAAGGAAACAGCAACTCCACACAATTACGAATGCCAGTAAAGGAGCCAAAGTGGAAGTTAGAGAAGTTGCCAGCAGTTTGAACAAGAACTTCTCGGCCTGGCTAGCTTAGGGGGAATGCCTCTCTCCCTTACAGTGGCTCCCTCCTATGTAGGCTATCACGCATAGCCAACCTGGAGGAGCGTCTGAGCTCTGCCTCTAACTTTTCCTACTTTGCTCTGTGAAGGACCCTAGTATCCCTCAAGTCACACCCCTCACTCTCCTCCTCCCCCAAGACCTGGGTTCTCATGGAGGAGGAGGGGGGGGCCTTCAGGTTGAGCCATCTGTGTGCCAAGGTCTTGAGAAGAATGCCTTGCCGTATCTGAGCTCACTGGGGAGGGAGCCTCCCCTGGTTCTGGCTGTTCCCATTCTGAATCTGAGCTACTAACTATCTCCACATGCTCAGATTCATTTCTGACAGAACAGCCCTGCTGGATCAGGCCAAAGGCCTATCTAGCCCAGCATCCTGTTTCCCACAGGGTCCAACAGTTGCCTATAGGAAGCTCACAAGCAGAACATGAGGGCAGCAGGACTCTTGCATGTTTGCTGCGGGTGAACACTAGGAATACCACAGCCCCCATCAGATGTAACACCCATATGTTACTAGCCCTGCCCTGTATGTGGTGCACGTCTGCTTTCTCCACCCTCTGGCATCTGCACATACAGCACAAACATCTGCAGCAGGGAATCCTTTGTGCATACACTCCACAAGCCCTGTATGTAATCCACTTTGTGTTGCTCCACTTGAGGCTGTTCACACAAGAATTCCCAGACATGGTGTTAATCCTCAGCAACATCTTTGTATGTTGGGAATAAAGCTCATTGCTACAGAAGTTTTAAAGCACACGCTTTAGCTTTTTTGAAGGATTTCTGAGTGATCGAGCAGGCTCTCCTCTTCAGACAGCCGCTCTCCACCAATACAGGACGACGGGAACGATGCCAGAGGGGTTGGGGCTAGCATGCTCCCCCTCCTCATATGTTTAAACAACACTCTTTAAGAACTCCTGAACTGGGTTATAGTCTGTCACACAGGTGGGCAACCCATGACCCATAGACTGCATACAGCTCTCAGCCTTCCACCGTGTGCCCCCCCCCCCGTACCTTGTGCTGCCTGCCACCACCATGATGAGAAACAGATCAGCCAGTAGGAAGGTGCCCTGGCAGGAAAGTGCAACCCAACCAGAGTGCAGTGCACCTGCAGCATTGTTCCTCCACTGAACTTTGGTTGGGTTGCATTTGCACCTGGTCACCTACAACCCAACCACAGATTGCATGTACCTAGAGTGGTCTAGGAATGACACTCTAGGTGCCACACTCTTGGGCTGGATCATTGTGTACCTCACTGCCTTCCTAACAGCTCTTCTGTTTTTCATTGTGGCAGCAGCATAAAGATATGGGGGACGGAGCGCACATAGGGAGCCTTAGCAGAGTAAACCCCTCAAAGAGCCAGGAACTGGAGGAAAGCTGGAGTAGAAGGTTGGAACAGAGCAGGCTGGCAGGCTGGGGGATGAGCAGAGGCTGGCTCCCAGAGGGAGGCAAGCTGGATGGTAGGTTTGGGGTGGAGATCCACAGTGAGTGCTTGTGTATGTGGGGGGGGGGGATGGATGAATGAATGCATGAATGATGGATGGATGGAGAGGACACTGTGTGCATGTGTCCGTGACAGAGGGAGAATGAATGTATGAATGTATGAATAGGACACCATGTGTGTGTGTTGCAGGGGGGAATGAAGGATGGATGGATGGATGGATGGATGGATGGATGGATGGATGGGACACTGTGTGTGTGTGGGGGGGGGGGATAGCCATTTTGTATTTGCAGAAAACTAGCCAATATTTTTTCTTTCTTTACAAGTGTATCCTGCCCACTTTTGGCTGAGACCCTTGACCCTGAAAAGGTTGCCTATTCCTGGTCTATCAGGAAACTGGGTATCAGAGCTCAATGACAGGGCTGCCTGGGCTGAAAGCCAAGAACCCCAGCAGGGTATGCCAGTGGTCTCACAGCTACAGGCATTAGGACAGAGAGATAAAGGAAGTCTTGTTGGCTACTGACAGGCAAAAGGCCCTCAGGTTCTTGACTTTCTTCTGAAATTGTCTTTGTGACTTACCTGGACCTAATGTTTGGAAGTATGTCTTTGAAATGTACTTGCTCTTTCCTTGGAGTGCGCTGTGATCTGATCTGTGAAGGGTAGATAGATGCCTTTGTGACATGGAGCTGGAGTAGCTACCTTCCAACTCTTATGAGTCTATGCAGTTCTCAGAGAGAAATATTTTGTACTAATTTGCGCACTGCACCAAAATGCCTAACATTTGTCCATAGGTAGCAAAAACCTGTTATCCAAAGTTACCAATTCTGTAGACTGTGCCCAGTCACAGACATCAAGATTATTGCAGTATGGGACTCTTTTCACACCTGCAAGTTGATTGGCTTACCAAAACATGTCCTGGTTCCTTCAGAATTCCACATATGTTTCCATAGAAATATTTGCCATGGATATTATCTTTAGCACCAGCAGTATCAACACTGTGTTGTCAGCACTATTACAGTACTACTGTATATTTAAATTAAAGATCTCTAAGAGTGCAATCCTACGGCCACTAGACAGCGTCTAGACGGCCATAATATTTTTCATTTTCTGGAAACTGAGCTCAGAGCCAGCGTTCTAAGGTCAGTTCCCAGAAACCCAATGCTCCACCCCCACTTCCTCATAGGTGACGCACTTTGCCCTCGGCTCTGCGCTCAAAAGAGCAGTGCGGAGCGGCCGAAAAGGGGGCATTCCTGGGGGCTGGGAGGGGAGGGCAGAAGCGCCATTACAACGCTTCCTATGCACCATCCGGCCTCCCCTACCCCACTCTGAGGCGCCCTGGCTGGACAGCCGAAATCAGCCGTCTATCCACAAATGCAGGGTGGCCGGAGCGTAGAGAAGATCCCCTCCATGCTTCAGCTGCCCTGCATTGGATAGTCAGACTATCCCCACAGGATTATGCCCTAAGGGCCATTTCACACAAACCAAAATTGGCCCTGGCTATGTAGGATTTGATAAAGGACAAAGAAGGCAGGGACCTAACAGAAGCAGATGAGATTAAGAAGAGGTGGAAAGAATACACAGAAGAACTATACAGGAAAGATCTTAATGTCCCTGATAGCCATGAGAGTGCAGTCACTGAACTTGAGCCAGACAT
Source organism: Heloderma suspectum (assembly GCF_057233095.1). Taxonomy (NCBI): domain Eukaryota; kingdom Metazoa; phylum Chordata; class Lepidosauria; order Squamata; family Helodermatidae; genus Heloderma; species Heloderma suspectum. The sequence goes on from NC_139462.1 coordinate 113,359,293, forward strand.
CCTCGAGAGTGAAGTCAAGTGGGCCTTAGGAAGCATTACTAACAACAAAGCTAGCAGAGATGACAGTATTCCAGCTGAGCTATTTAAAATCCTAAAAGACGATGCTGTTAAAGTGCTGCACTCAATATGCCAACAAATTTGGAACACTCAACAGTGGCCACAAGACAGGAAAAGGTCAGTTTACATTCCAATTCCAAAGAAGGGCAACGCCAAAGAGTGTTCAAACTACCGTACAATTGCGCTCATTTCACATGCCAGCAAGGTGATGCTCAAAATCCTACAAGTTAGGCTTCAGCAGTATGCGAACTAGGGATGTCAGAGAATTTCGCCACGAATCTCAGGGAGGCCGAATGCCAGCGCATTCGGCCCCCCGAAATTGGTGGCGGAACGGACTGCCCCCCGCCCCCCCCGGAACAGGACTTACCTTGGGCGGACCATCCTGACGGCGGCGGCTCCGGCAGCGGTTCAGCGGTGGCAGTGGCAGGTCTTCTGACCAGCTGCCACCGCCGCCATTTCCGGTAAAAAAAAAAAAGAAAGAAAGAAAAACGTGATAGGCTACGTAAAGATTTACGTAGCCTATCACGGCTAGATTTTTAAAAAAACACCGTGATAGGCTACGTAAATGTTTACGTAGCCTATCATGGCTGATTTAAAAGAAAAAAAAATGTGCGTACGCAAATGGCGGCACCCATGGGCGCCGCCATTTGCATTCCTTATTTTGGCACATCTTAGTCTATGTAAACAGTTACGTAGACTAAGACGGCGAAAATAAGAGGAACGCAAATAGCGTAGATGCTACGCTATTTGCGTTCCCCTTATTTTCGCCGTCTTAGTCTATGTAAATGTTTACGTAGACTAAGACGTGCCAAACTAAGGAATGCAAATGGCGGCGCCCATGGGCGCCACCATTTGCGTACACACGTTTTTTTTCCTTTTAAATCAGCCATGATAGGCTACGTAAACATTTACGTAGCCTATCACGGCGGGCTGCAGGGACGCAAACGGCGGCAGCTATGGCCGCCACCATTTGAGTCCCTGCTAGCCAGTGGCTGGATGTCCGGCCGCTGGCAGAGCCGGCCGGCGGCTCCGCATAATCCCTGCAGAGAGGAGCCGGCCGGCCAGAATTTCGGAGGGGAGGGACGGAGCACCTCCCCCGCCCACGAATGTCACCCTTCGAAAAGGTAAGTGACTTTCGTACATCTCTAATGCGAACCGAGAACTACTGGAAGTACAAGCGGGGTTTCGAAGAGGCAGAGGAACTAGAGATCAAATCGCCAACTTTTGCTGGATCATGGAGAAAGCAAGAGAATTCCAGAAAAACGTCTATTTCTGCTTCATTGACTACGCTAAAGCCTTTGATTGTGTGGATCACAACAAACTCTGGCAAATTCTGAAAGAGATGGGGGTACCAGACCACCTTACCTGTCTCCTGAGAAACCTGTACGAGGGTCAAGAAGCAACAGTAAGAACCAGACATGGAACAACCGATTGGTTCAAATTTGGGAAAGGAGTACGACAATGCTGCATATTGTCGCCCTGCTTATTTAACTTATATGCAGAGTACATCATGAGAAACGCCAGGTTGGATGAATCTCAGGTCGGAATTTAGGGATGTACGAAAGGTACTTTCCTTTTGCGGATTATGTTGATGGTGGGGGGGGAGGCATTCCATCTCTCCCCCCGGGATCCTGGATGGGGGGGCACCCCGTTCCTCCCCCCCCCCAGAATCCTGGCCGGCCGGCTTTGCTCCGCAGGGATTCTGCGGAGCCGCCGGCCGGATCTGCCAGCAGCCCGACATCCGACCACTGGCTAGCAGGGATGCAAATGGCGGCGGCCATAGCCGCTGCCATTTGCGTCCCTGCAGTCAGCCGTGATAGGCTACATAAATGTTTACATAGCCTATCACGGCTGACTTAATAAAAAAACACAACAACGCACGTACGCAAATGGTGGCGGCCACAGCCACTGCCATTTGTGTTCCTTATTTTGGCACGTCTTAGTCTACGTCAAACTCTACGTAGTCTACTTAGACTCTACGCTATTTGCGTTCCCCTTATTTTTGCCGTCTTAGCCTACGTAAATGTTTACGTAGATTAAGACGTGCCAAAATAAGGAACGCAAATGGCGGTGGCTATGGCCGCCGCCATTTGCGTACACGCGTGTTTTTTTTTTTAAGCCAGCTGTGATAGGCTACGTAAACATTTACGTAGCCTATCATGGTGTTTTTTTAAAAAATCTAGCTGTGATAGGCTACGTAAATCTTTACATAGCCTATCACGTTTTTTGGTGTGTTTTTTTTACCTGGAAATGGCGGTGGCGGCAGCTGGTCGGAAGACCGGCCGCTGCCGCCGCCAGGAAGATCCATCCAAGGTAAGTCCTGTCCCGGGGGGTGGGGGGGGTGGCAGGCCGTTCCGCCACCGATTTCGGGGGGCCGAATGCGCTGGCATTCGGCCTCCCCGAGATCCGTGGCAGAACTTTCATACATCCCTAGCTGTAAGAGCTGGACTATAAGGAAGGCTGAGCGCCGAAGAATTGATGCTTTTGAACTGTGGTGCTGGAGAAGACTCTTAGGAGTCCCCTGGACTGCAAGGAGGTCAAATCAGTCAATCCTAAAGGAAATCAACCCTGAGTGCTCATTGGAAGGACAGATACTGAAGCTGAAGCTCAAATATTTTGTCCACCTCATACGAAGAGAAAACTCTCTGGAAAAGACCTTGATGCTGGGAAAGACTGAGGGTAAAAGGAGAAGGGGACGGCAGAGGATGAGATGGCTAGATAGCATCACTGATGCAATGAATATGGACTTGAGCACGTTCCGGGAGAGAGTGCAGGACAGGAAGGCCTGACGTGCTATGGTCCATGGGGTCACGAAGAGTCGGACATGACTGAACGACTGAACAACAACAACAATGTAGAATTTGATGCATATTGAAGTTTTCTGTGTAGCAAAGCAATTTTCATTGTGTGAAAGAGCCCTCAGATAGCATCTGTAACATGCATTGATTAGATAGGTGGCCCGGGAGGTTTCTGAACATGTAAATTAGCCCTAATAATAATAAAGCATAATACTTGGGCCTCTTTTGACATGTTTTACATGTGTGAGATGTAGGATGTTTCAACTATACATCTAAAAATGTCAAGTGTAATTGTGATAAACACTTGTCTAAAGAGCATGTGGATCATGCTGCACTCGTCAGAGAGCTGGAATTGGCTGTGGTCCCCACTGAGTGAATGTACACATGGAAGCAAATCCAGACCCATTGCTGCGTAATGTGGAAAATATGCCTGACCTACTCCTCCTCCTCCAATACCATCAGGAGTTGCTGGATCAGGGCTCAGGTTGCAATTCTATGAGCTCTTACATGGGAGTAAGTTCCTTTGAATTCATCAGGATTTATTTCAGAGTAAACATGCATGGGATCATTAGAGCACATATTTATGATTCATTTTTATTTTTGTTTCTTCTAAACAATTGTGCCTATTAATAGTAGGAAGTCAAACAGCTGCCAGATAATTTATTAACAACTGCTAATATTGATTCACTCTGGCATGGCTTTTTGTTTCTGGTATTATGACATCGAAGAAGTAAAGTCTACACTGGAAACCAACAACTAGGCGAGAAAACATTTATCATACAGGAACAATTGAACCCTCTAGTGGAATCAACACCACACTGCAATTGTCTGTTTATGGTGACTTAAAATTAGCAATGCAAATATCTACAGCAGGATCTATAACACACGGATACAACTGTTACGACAAAAGTGTGCAATTCCGATGTTATTTGTTTGCTGTCTTAGAGGACAGATTCACTCCTTTCATGATGACTGCAAAAACAAGTAATCCAAACTCCCAAATGTTACTTACTCCTACTTCTACACAACTCAACTGGGCCTGTCTGTTTTGTATCTGATGTCTGTATACACAGGCTCTGTGGCCCTTTTGCATCTTGCACAATATTTCGTTGTTTGCTGAAAATAAATGTATGCTCCCAGCTATTAAAGAATACGTATTCCTTGATTTGTTGACTCATCTTAGAGTTGATCCACATGTTCCAGTAGGGATCAGCAACTAGAAGCCCCTGGCCAAATGTGGCCTCCTGAATAGTGCCCCCCCCCCAAGGCAAAAGAAGAACATGGATGAAGGGCTGCTGTAGAAATGGTCCATGGTAGTAGACCATTGGCAGGTATGGGCTTGAGGCATTGGCCCACCCCCCTCTACTCCCTTGTCAATGTGGTCCCCCAGCAAAACTAGCCACTGACCAAGACCTTACATGGAAAGTGTTCATTTGAGTCCACTTCTATTCGTTTGGGAATCCGAGGAAGGGAGGAGAGTCCAGCCTAGGTTTCGCTGAGGTAGTAAGCCTATGTGAGGGCTGCACCATTACAAACAGCAGGTAGGTCCTCAGTTGACTGAATGCTCCTCTGTTCAAAAAATTGTATATATACAGAAAACTAAATGTCATGGGAAAGGGTTTTTAGCTCATCCTTCCCTCTAACTTGGTAGTTTTCTACTTGCAAGGATTATCTAAAACTATTTGGGAGGAGCATTCATTCATGTGAGCCCCTATCTACATTTTGAAGTTGCACAACCCAGATACAGGTTTATCACCTAGGTTTGACATAAATGTCCCTTCTACTAGCATCCAATACATTCAGAGGGGGCTGGTGAGACTCACTGGGCCTGGCTGATTTACTGCTTGCCTTGTCCCATACTGAGCAAAGGGAGGCCACTACCATTGCCCACACTGATCAGTCCGTGCCCTGGTCAGCACCATGGCAACTGAAGCAACTTGCTTGAAAGCAGCCATGCATTTCAAGCCAGTGATTTTGCTTACCAGGCAAAAGTGGACCACAGTAAGTGCAAAATAGGCAAATTCCTGACAATCTCTCTTATATCAAAGATGAGATATAAATGTAACATTTATATCTCACCTTTGATATGGTTCCACATATGCAGTGTTCGAACTGTGGTGCTGGAGAAGACTCTTACGAGTCCCCTGGACTGCAAGGAGGTCAAATCAGTCCATCCTAAGGGAAATCAACCCTGAGTGCTCATTGGAAGGACAGATACTGAAGCTGAAGCTCAAATATTTTGGCCACCTAATGCGAAGAGAAAACTCCCTGGAAAAGACCCTGATGCTGGGAAAGACTGAAGGCAAAAGGAGACGGGGACGGCAGAGGATGAGATGGCTGGATAGCGTCACCGATGCAATGAATATGAACTTGAGCACACTCCGGGAGAGAGCACAGGACAGGAAGGCCTGGCGTGCTATGGTCCATGGGGTCACGAAGAGTCGGGCACGACTGAACGACTGAACAACAACAACAATGCAATGATCCTAAGTGTTTAACCAGAAAAAGTAATTTTTTTTAGCAATGACTTTAACGTATGTGTAAAACAGTTGTCAGGGTTGCTAGGTTTTGACTCAGGGTTCGCTATTTTTCAAGAGTTGTATAGCAGAAGATATATTCAGCAGGTGTGGCTTCTTCCTATTACAGTGGCAGTAAAGCCGCCTGTCCTTCCTAAACTTCTCCCTGCCGAATCAATGCTAAAAATTCAGAGCATCGAAAGAACTTTTCCAAGAAAGATGGCAATGAAAAATAGCACACTTGAATGTAACAGAATTAAGAAAGAAGCCATAGATCACAGAGATGGCATAAAGCTCTATTACTTTCAATCCCTCCTTAAATCCCATTTCTTGCACAAACAATTCCTCTTTTCCTGCTCTGTGACTAGCAATGTTGCTTGCAATATATTGGCAAATCTGAACTATCCATGTTAAAGCATTGCTTCCAAGTATTTTAAAGTAGCACATGCCAGATTTTACACACATGGGCCTTTCAGATTTGACAAGAAGCACATGTGTTATTTACTTGGATGTTTTTACCCATTTAAAAAATAAATTTGACAATTTATTTAGTTTTATATTTGATTAGTGTGCTGCCTTTCTACCAAGAAAAATGGCACTCAAGGCAGCTTACAATCACAAATAAAACCTGATAAAAACAAGAAAAAACAATAATTAAAGCACCATTAAAAACATAACAAGAACAGAGTAAAAACAGCATCCAGCCCAACAGACCTGCTTCAATACCACATGCCCACTTGAATAAAGCAGTCTTTGCCTGCTGGCAGGACAGCAGAGATGGGAGTGAACCGTCCTAGCCTCCCTTGGCAGAGAGTTCCATAGACTGGGCCATTGGGAAAGCCCTCTTTTGTGTTGCCACCAAATGCACCTCTGAAAATGATGGTCTCGAAAGAAGGGCCTAGACAGCCGGTGTAGTGGTGAGAGTGTTGGACAGGGAGCTGGGACATCCAGGTTCTAGTCCCCACTCGGCCATGGAAGCTCACTGGGTGACTTTAGGCCCATCACAGACTCTCAGCCCAACCCACCTCACAAGGTTGTTGTGAGGATAAAATGGAGAGGAGGAGGATAATGTAAGCTGCCTTGGGTTCCTTGCAAGAGGAAAAATGGTGGGATATAAATAAATAAATAAATAAATAAATAAGGGCCTCTCCTGAAGATCTTAGGACCCATGCAAGCTCATGAATGTGGTTTTCCAGGTAGTCTGGTGCCAAGCCATATAGTAGAGATGTATGAAATGTACTTACCTTTCCACGGATTATGTTTATGGTGGGGGGGAGGCGTTCCGTCCCTCTCCCTGGAATCCTCGATGGGGGGGGAGGCGATCCGTTCCTCTCCCCCAGAATCCTCGATGGCCGGCTGTGCTCCACGGCAGCTCCGCGGAGCAGCCGGCCAGGCCCAGGCCAGAGCTGTCCGCAGCTGGATTTCCGGCCGCGGAGGGCTCTGGGTAAAAAAACAAAAAAACAAAAACCGCGTACACAAATGGCGGCGGCTACAGCCACCGCCATTTGCGTTCCTTATTTTTGGCCGTCTTAGTCTACATAAATATTTACGTAGACTATTACAGCGAAAATAAAGGGAAACGCAAATGGCGCCCGCTACGCTATTTGCGTTCCCCTTTATTTTCGCTGTAATAGTCTACGTAAATATTTACGTAGACTAAGACAGCCAAAAATAAGGAACGCAAATGGCGGCGGCTGTAGCCGCCGCCATTTGTGTACATTTTTTTTTAACCCAGCCGTGATAGGCTACGTAAATCGTTACATAGCCTATCACGTCTCTGTAAAAAAAAAAACCAAAAAACCTCCAGACTGCAAATGGTGGCAGCCAGTCAGAAGACCAGCCACCGCTGCCGCTGAAGCTGCTGCCGGAGCTGCTGCTGCCCGGAACATCCGCCCCAGGTAAGTCTCGTCCCGGGGGGGATCCATGCGGGGGCAGGGGGGTAGGCCGTTCCACCACAGATTTCGGGGGATCTCACCGAGATCCGTGGCGGAATTCTCTGACATCCCTACCATATAGGGCGTTAGAGGTTATAACCAGCAGTTTTAATTCTTCCCAGAAACAGATTAGTAGCCAGTGAAGCTGTTGAATAAAGGGAGTCACATGCTCCCTATAACCAGCCCCAGTCAACAGTCTGGCAGCAGCATTCTGGACCAGCTGAAGTTTCTGAACAGAACTGGATTTGCAAGTTGTGACCAGGTAACTGAATCCTTGTAAGGGGGAGGGACAGGGGGAATGCGACCATGTTGATTCTCCTGGACCTCTCAGCAGCTTTCACTGCCATCCACCATGGTATCCTTCTGGATAGGTTGCCTTGGGAGTTGGAGGCACTGCGCTGCAGTGGTTCCGCTCCAACTTGGATGGCTGATTCCAGAAGGTGGTGCTGGGGAATTATTGCTTTGTGCCATGGCAATTATGCCACGGGGTTCCACAGGGATCTATTTTATCCCCCATGATGTTCAACATCTACATGAAACTGCTGGGGGAGGTTATCCAGAGGTGTGGGCTGAGGTGCCATCAATATGCGGATGACACCCAGCTCTACCTCTCTTTTTCATCAAACCCAGGTGAAGCAGTGGCTGTTCTGAATCAGCACCTGGGCACCGTAATGGACTGGATGAGGGCCAATAAACTACAACTCAATCCAGTCAAGACAGAGTTAGTGGGTGGTTCCTCTGCCTGGCTAGGTGATATCCAACCTGTTCTGGAGGGGGTTGCACTCCCCCTAAAGGATCAGGTTCATAGTTTGAGGGTGCTCTGGGACCTAGAACTGATACTTGAGGCAAAGGTGACCTCAGTGGCATGGAGAACTTTTTATCAGCTTAGGTTGGTATTCCAACTACACCCTTATCTGGACAGAGATAGCCTAGCTACAGTTATCCATGCTCTCATAACTTCTCATCTGGATTACTGCAATGCGTTATACGTGGGGCTGCCTTTGAAAACGGTCCAAAAACTTCAGCTAGTCCAAAATAGGGTAACAAGATTGTTAACAGGGACTGGCCAACGAGATCACATTACACCAGTACTTTTCCAGCTGCACTGGTTGCCAGTCCATTTCTGGGCCCAATTCAAAGCATTAACATTCAAAGCCCTTAACGGCTTGGGGCCAGGTTATCTGAAAGATCGCCTCCTCCCATATGTTCCTACCTGGACCCGAAGATCATCCTCAGTGGTCCTTCTCTGTAAGTCCCCACCAAAGGAAATGAGGTGGGTAGCTACCAGGAAGAGAGCCTTTTCTGCTGTGGCACCTCAGCTGTGGAATGAGCTCCCTAGTGAGGTTCGCCTGGCATCTACGTTGTATTCCTTCCGGCACCAGCTTTTTATTCTCCCAGGCATTTTAGCATCCTAGTCTTTTAACTTTGGTGTTTTAAATGTGTATTTTAAATCTCTGCATTGCTGCTAGGTTTTATTCTGGTTGCATTGTTATATTGTGCTTTTAGTAATTTTATATTTTATATTGTTTTATCCTGTGCTTTTTGGTTTTAATTTTTGTGAACTGCCCAGAGAGCTTCAGCTATTGGGTGGTGCAGAAATGAAATGAATGACAGTAAAGGTAAAGGTGTCCCCAGCCAGTCGGGTCCAACTCTAGGGGGTGGTGCTCATCTCCATTTCTAAGCCGAAGAGCCAGCGCTGTCCGAAGATGCTTCTGTGGTCATGTGGCTGGCATGACTGAACACCGAGGTGCACAGAACGCTGTTACAGAATGAATGAACTAAATTAAATTGTGATTTGCCACTTATCTGCTAAGCTTGGTGAGTGGCCATTGCCCTAAGACAGGCTTCCCCACCCTGGTGCCCTCCAGATGTGGCAAACTCCATCATCTCCAACCAGCCAGGACCTTGCTAGCTCGAGAAGATGGGAATTATAGTCTAACACCAGGTTGGCACCAGGTTGGGGACGGCTCCCCTAAGTCAAGTTCCAAAGTAGCAAATTGTGTAGCCGGTATGATCATGATGGCTCCCCATTTGGTGCTACCCCTCTCTTCTATAAGAAGGAGAACCTCAGCTGCATATGTACTGATTTGGACCCTTCTGGGTACAAGGGAATTGGCAGCAGTAGTAGTTAGTGGTGAGGGGCAGGTGAATGGATCATCGAATGGGTGGCAGCCCTCAGGAACAGATTCCAAGACTGGGATAAATGACTGTAAAACATCTTGGTCATCCCCAGTGTTTTCACCTCTAGTTCTTTTCCAAATCAGAGAAAACTTTTTTTTTTTTGCCATGCTGATTTTTTTCTGTGCTGACTGAATGTACACATTTGCATCTGATGTTGGAGTTCATGTTTAGAATGTGAAAGCTTATCTCAAGATAAAGCACTCAAGAAAAGTGCTTTAGACTTTTTGGCATCTCTATGGTTTTGATGTTGACAGGCATCAACGACGAAAGCCAAGGTAGGAGAGTGATAAAGTGCTGGACTTGGACTGCGGAGAACTGGCTTCAGTTTCTCACTCAGACTTTAAGCTCACTGGATGACCTTGCTTCAGTCCCAATCTCTTAGTTAAACCTCCCTGAAATGGCTTTTGTGAGGATTCATACTGGAAAACATGGTTCCTGACAGCGAAGCAACTGGGAAAGATATTGTTTCTGTAAAGCCCTGGCTCCGAGGGTCTTTTAGCTGAGTGGAAGAGCACACGCTTTGCATGCGAAAGGTCCCAGGTTCAATGCCCACCACCTGGAGACCCAGTGTGGTGCAGTGGTGAGAGTGCTGGACTGGGACTCAGAAGAACCAGGTTCTAGTCCCCACTCAGCCATGAAGTTCACTGGGTGACTTTGGGCCAGTCACTGACTCTCAGCCTAACCTAGCGCAAAGGGTTGTTGTGATGATAAAATGGAGAGGAGGAGGAGGATAATGTAAGCCGCCTTGGGTTCCTTGCAGGAAAAAGGAGATGAAATAAAAGCAATAACTATTAAATCTCCAGGTAGGGTTGATAAAGATCCCAGGCTGAAACCCTGGAGATTTGCTGCCAGTCAGTATAAACAATACTGAGCTAGATGAACAAATGGTCGGACTCAGTATAAAGCTGCTTCCAATGTTCCTATGATTTCCCAGTTTTGAGGGTTTATGAAATATGCTCTCAGCTTTCAAATAATGTGATAACATTGACTGAGTTCACACATCACAATAAGCCACCATGGGTTAATTAACCCTCGGGGTAGCCACAGTGCATGCTAGGCACCAGTTTGAATATGCAGGCCCCAACCACTGGTTGCTGTGGCTTGTCATGTCGTGAGAACTCAGGTGGCATGGGTTGTGTGAGGGTTAAACAACCCTTGCATAATGTCAGAACAGACTACGGGTTATGCAAGGGTTATTTAACCCTCACGCAACTCCCGCCACCCAGGGTTACACAACATGACAAGCCATGGCAACTGCCAGCCAGAGCTTTCTTATTCAAAATGGCAGCCAACACACATCACAGCACCCTGAGAATTAATTAAGCCTAGGTGGCTTGTCACGTCATGCAAACCGGCTACTGTGTGTTACCTGTCCAACACTATCAGTAGCGAGGTTGCCAAACTTTGTAATTATCCAGTTGGGAATACAAATCTGCTATGCTCATAATGTGCACTGGTATTCTGAACTCCCCGCAGCTCAGATAGTAATCTGAGCCAAAAAGGAATTTGTCATTCCTATTTCCAGCTATTTATAGGGATGTCAGAGAATTCCGCCACGGACTCCAGTGAGGCCGGATTCTAAAGAATCCGTGGTGGAACGGCCTCCCACCCCCCCGCAGAATCCCCCCGGGACGGAGCTTACCTGGGGCAGATGCGGCGGCGGCGGCGGCTCCAGCTGGTCTCCCGGCCGGCCGCTGCCGGGCTGCTGCGGCCACAAATGGGTGCTGTCGTAGCAGCCACCATTTGCATGCTTGCAGGCAGCCGTGATAGGCTACATAAGTATTTACATAGCCTATCACGGTAAAGGTGGCCATGCAAATGGCGTAGCGGCTGCCATTTGCATGGCTGCCTTTACCGTGATAGGCTATGTAAATACTTATGTAGCCTATCACAGCTGCCTGCAAGCATGCAAATGGTGAGGGCCTTGTAGGCCCCTTCCAACCCTACTATTCTACTATTCTATGAACAGGATTCCGGGGGGGGGGAGGACCGGATCGCCTCCCCCCCATCGTGGATTCCGTGGGGAGGAATGGATCACCTCCCCCGCCCCAGCGGATGCCCCAACCGGAACCAGGTAAGGTATTCGTACATCCCTAGCTATTTAATCTGGCTACTGCCAAGCAGGAAATGGCATTGCATAGTTGTCAAATACTAAATGCAATTACATGTCAGCTTCCAAATATTGCAATCAATTATCCGGATCAAGTATCCAATATTAAAATCAAATATTGTTGGATGTTACATTCAAAAATTCAATATTTTATAAATATCTGAATATTCAGAGACTGCAGGAGAATATTTGACTTTGAAATTCACAGAGGAGAATTTTGACAACACTTTTGGAGAGCAAATTCCTTTCAGTTCTAAATCTGATGGTGTTAGGAAAGATTCAAAAGCCTGACAAAGATTCCATCTTTTTTATGCCTACATCAGAAGCCAGAGACCAATGTGAAATCCTATTTATTCTATGAATTTACAACTCTGTCTCTCTTATCAGCCCTAGTTGTTGCCACTGATATAATTTCTGAGCACCTAACCAGAACCTTGGGAGTTAAAGATTTAATAAGAAGCTTCACTGTTGTCTATTAATAATTGTATTTGTTTAAATAGGTTTGTAGCACATTTTAAACCATCTTTATCTTACGTCAACAGTATTGTGTTCAGTCTAGAGCTGAGCTGAAACAATTCATAGGTTTTTCGTGAATGCTTTATCAGCATTACAAAATTCCTCCCCTTTTCAGAAATATTTTGGCATTTCTTGTCAGAGTATTCTTTACTTATTCATATACACTGCCCTCAGTGATATCATCCTGTAGCCAGAGATGACTGGCTACATTGTGACAACATCCCATTCACTGCACTGAGTAGCTAAGATCACCTATGCGACTAATCCAGAAAAAGTAAGAAGCCAGGGCTGGGTGTGGTTGCACTGAAGCAGCAGCAGGGGAAACAACGGCACCAAAAAGGATCAACAAAATGTGCACATTTGTACAAAGTGCTTTTCGTGAAAAAAGTTCTACCCTGCTGAAATTACTAGTTTCTAACCAAAAAAATTGAAACTGTACAATATGCAGACGCAGCTCTTGTTCAAACATGAAAACATATTACTGAATGGCGTATGATTTCCCCCCTATTTATATAAGAATCACAATGATCTCCATAGAACTGCATGTCACATACTGATTATCTACAAATCATTGTATGGTAGGACCATGGTGGGCCTTTTAAGATGTCATGGGCTGAGACGTTAATGAGTGTTTGGAGAAGCCTAAATTCTAGGATCATTGGCAGGACACGCTCAGCTATCACTTTTTTCTAAAGCACATCAGAGGTCAGGTTCTTTTTTCTAAAGCACCATCAGAGGTCAAGAACATCACACAAGTTCTTAACTCACTTGGTCAGTAGGACTACGAAAGAAGGTGCTGTTACAGAAACTGAGCCCTGCCATGATGTGGTATGCTCCTACATGGCCAGAGGCTGTTTGTATTGCTCTAGGGACATGGAATAAGCCATTCAACAGCACTTTCCACATCTCCAGTCTAAAGCAAGAAGGATAGCTGAGATATAAACCTGACTCATTTTTTTCTCTACCTGTATTCAGGCATTAAGCTTACAGTTTAGCTGAACACACAAGCCAGGAGCAGGGACATGGAGAGTAGCTCCACTCCTGATGCTGCGCATCTCCCATAGTCCTTCCCCCTGGCATCTGCACATATAGTGCAAATGTCTGCAAATTGGGGGTCTCTACATGTACAGTTATACATGTGGAGGCCTCCATACAAGGTGTAACCTGTTCTGTTGGGGTTCCAGCTCACGTGGAAACCTCTGCGAGTACAGCTGTAGACATGAAGACCTCCTCTCTGCAGACATATGCCCTTCCTGAAGTTGTACCCCATCTCTGCAGACATATGTGGATGCCAGGGGGAGGGGCTACATGACACACACAATGTCAGGATTGGAGCTACTCGACACAGACCCATTCCTGGCTTGCGTGTTCAACTAAACTGTAAATGTAATGCCTGAACAGGTCTTCTTCCTTGTATTCTGGGATGAACATGGTTGATAACAATGCCATGAGTTACAGATTCCAAAATCCATAATTAAGTAATACTGCTATTATTACCAACCAAAACTGTCAGCAACAAAACAACTCAACTTTTGTTGAGTTCTATAACAAAACAGTAGGTGCTATGCAGATTTCAGGTTGCACCTAGGAAATATTTGTAGATGCACATCAAGACTAAAATCTCCCCGTGCATATTATTCTTATCAAAGCAGACAGCTGAGTTAAATAGTAGCACTCTCTCAGGTTGCCAGATCAAAACGTAACACAAGAACATTTTAGCTATGAATTGTAGCATGTGCATGTAGTTCTAGGGATGTACGAAAGTCACTTACCTTTTAACGAAATTTGATTCGAGGTGGGGGGGAGGCGCTCCGTCCCTCCTCCCAAAATTCTGGCCGGGGGGGGAGGCGCTCCGTCCCTCCCCACCCCGAATCCTGGCCGGCCTATCAGTCAGCCGTGATAGGCTAGGTAAATGTTTACGTAGCCTATCACGGCTGATTTAAAAGAAAAAAAACCCGCGCATACGCAAATGGCGGTGCCCATGGGCGTCACCATTTGCGTACGCGTGTTTTTTTTCCCTTTTAAATCAGCCGTGATAGGCTACGTAGCCTATCACGGTGTTTTTTAAAAATCTAGCCATGATAGGCTACGTAAATCTTTACATAACCTATCATGTTGTGTTTTTTTTTTACTGGAAATGGCGGTGGCGGCAGCTGGTCAGAAGACCGGCTGCCGCAGCCTCCGCCGCCGCCGAACCGCCGCCGCCAGGAAGATTCGCCCAAAGTAAGTCCCGGCCCGGCCCGGGGGGCAGACCATTTCGCCACCGATTTCGGAGGGCCGAATGCGTTGGCATTCGGCCTCCCCGAGATTCATGGCGAAATTCTCTGACATCCCTACAGTAGTTCCAGTGTTGAGAAAAGGCCTGACATCAGATCCAGATCAAATTAGAGATAAGACCAAGACATATAACAATACAAGACCTTGAAGGGCGGTTAAAAATTGGGTATGATGAGATCTTGTTGGATGGAGAGAAGGGAACAGAGCATTCATAAGCTAGATAGCAAGGGGTTCAGGAACTGAAGTGTTAATTATAACAAAAGAAAAGCAGACATACAGTCAGGGCCAGAAATATTGGAACAAGGATAACTGTTTTGGCAGTTGGCCTCTGTATACCACCACATTGAAGTGGAAAGGAAACACACCCAGATGGGAGTGAAGTCAGGACTTTCAGCTGCAATTCAAGGGGGCTGACAAAAGTGGGGCACTAACCATTCAGGAAGGACAGCCAGTGGCATGCACACACACCCATCGTTGGTGGCTTGTAAGTAATGGAACAAACCAACATCATTTCAAACTTAAGGATCGCCTTTAATACCTGGATGAAAATCCTTTGCAGTCAATGACTGCCTGATGTCTGGAACCCATGGACATGACCAAATGCGGAGTTTCCTCCCTCGAGATGCTTTGCCAGGCCTTCACTGCAGCTGCTTTCAGCTGCTGCTTGTGGGTCATTCTGCCTTCGATCTTGTCTTCAGTAAGTGAAAAGCATGCTCTGTTGGGTTGAGATCAGGTGACTGACTTGGCCATTAAAGAGCATCCCACTTCTTTGCCTTCAGAAACTCCTGGGTAGCTTTTGCTGTATATTTTGGGTCATTATCCATCTGCAATATGAAGCGGCGTCCTATCAGTTTGGCAGCATTCAGCTGAATCTGAGCAGAAGGTGTAGCCTTATACACTTCAGAATTCATCCTGCTGCTTTGATCAGCAGTCAGGTCATCAATAAACACCAGTGACCCGGCTCCATTGGCAGCCATACATGCCCATGCCATAACACTGCCTCCACCATGTTTGACAGATGATGTGGTATGTTTTGGATCATGAGCTGTTCCTTTCCTTCTCCATACTTTTCTCTTCCCATCATTCTGGTACAAGTTAATATTGGTTTCATCAGTCCAGAGAATCTCATTCCAGAACTGGGCAGGCTTTTTTCGGTGTTTGCTGGCAAAGGCTAATCTGGCCTTTCGGTTCTTGAGCATTAGCAGTGGTTTGCACCTTGTTGTGAAGCCTCTGTAGTTACGTTCATAAAGCCGTCTCTTGACTGTAGATGTTGACAATGACATGCCCACCTCCACAAGAGCGTTCTTGATAGGGATGTCAGAGAATTCCACCACGGATCTCGGTCAGGCCGAATGCCAGTGCATTCGGCCCCCCGAAATCCGTGGCGGAACGAAGCCCCCCGCCCCCCCATCCCACAAAAGGTGCGCGAAACGGAGCACTTACCTGCTGCCATCCGCACTGACTTGCGAATGGCGGCCACGTCTGCTTCCCCATTATAGCCGTGATAGGCTACGTAAATAATTACGTAGCCTATCACAGCTAACGCAGGGACACCATTTACGTCCCTGTGGAGGCTGTGATAGGCTACGTATTTACATAGCCTATCACGGCAAAAACAACAACAGCGGACGCAAATGGCGGCGGCTACAGCAGCTGCGATTTGCTTTCCCTTTTTTTCGCCGTTTTAGCCTACATAAATATTTACATAGGCTAAAACAGCGAAAAAAAGGGAATGCAAATGGCGGCCGCCGTAGCCGCCGCCATTTGCGTCTGCTGTTTTGTTTTGTGTTTTTTTTGCTGTGATAGGCTACGTAAATATTTACGTAGCCTATCACGGCAAAGTACAGGGACGCAAATGGCGGCAGCTACGGCAGCTGTCATTTGTGTCCCTGAAGGCTGCCCAGCAGCCGGATGTCTGGCTGCGGGTGGCCCTGGCCAGCGGCTAGGTATGTCTAGGGATGGCGGAGAATTTCTCCCCGAAACTTCGGGGGGCCGAGCACCAACGTGTTCGGCCCCCCGAACAAGTTTCGGGTAGAAATTCTCCGCACCCCCCCGCACCCCGCACGCCCCCCGGGACGGGACTTACCTTTGCCGAATGTCCCTCCCGGCGGTGGGTCCGGCCGGCAGTTCGGTGGGTCTTCGTCAGGGGCGGGGGCGGCAGCCGAGCTTTCGACCGGCTGCCGCCACCGCCATTGCAATAAAAGAAAAAAAAAACGCCCCCGTGATAGGCTACATGACGATTAACGTAGCCTATCACGGCTAGATTTGCAAAGTCAGCCGTGATAGGCTACGTAAATCGTCATGTCACGGGTGACTTTAAAAAAAAAAAAAAAAAGCGCATACGGATAATGGCGGCCCCCATAGGGAGCCGCCATTCCCGTTCCTTATTTGGTCGCTGTAGTCTAGGTAAATCTCTACGTAGACTACGGTGAAAATAAGGGCAACGCTATTTGTCTTCTGACCGGCTGCCGCCGCCGCCATTTCCAGTTAAAAAAAAACAAAACCGTGATAGGCTACGTAAAGATTTATGTAGCCTATCACGGCTAGATTTTTAAAAAACACCGTGATAGGCTACATAAATGTTTACGTAGCCTATCACGGCTGATTTAAAAGAAAAAAAAAAGTGCGTACTAATAGCGTGTCTACGCTATTTGCGTTCCCCTTTATTTTCGCTGTCTTAGTCTACGTAAATGTTTACGTAGACTAAGACGTGCCAAAATAAGGAACGCAAATGGCGGCACCCATGGGCGTTGCCATTTGCGTACGCGCGTTTTTTTTCCTTTTAAATCAGCCATGATAGGCTACGTAAACATTTACGTAGCCTATCACGGCTGACTGAAGGGATGCAAACAGCGGCGGCTACGGCCCCTGCCATTTGCATCCCTGCTAGCCAGCAGCCGGATGTCCAGCCACTGGCGGAGCCAGCCGGTGGCTCTGCAGAATCCCTGCAGAGCGGAGCTGGCCGGCCATAATTTCGGGGGGGAGGGACGGAGCGCCTCCCCCCCGGCCAGAATTTTGGGGGGAGGGACGGAGCGCCTTCCCCCCCACCTCGAATCAATTTCGCTAAAAGGTAAATGACTTTCGTACATCCGTACCGGCGGCTCCGCGGAATCTCCCTTTCGAAACATCCCTTTCGAAGTTGTAAATGAATTTGCTACAGGGATGTACGAAAGTCATTTACCTTTTTGAAGGGTGACATTTGCGGTGGGGGGGAGGCGCTCCGTCCCTCCCCCCGAAATTCTCCCCGGCCGGCTCTGCTCCACAGCAACTCCACGGAGCCGCTGGCCGGGGCCGCCCACAGCTGGACATCCGGACGCTGGGCTGCACAGGGTTGCAAATGGCGGCTGCCGTAGCCGCCGCCATTTGCGTCCCTGTATTTTGCTGTGATAGGCTACGTATATATCTAAGTAGCCTATCACGGCAAAAAAAAAAAAGGGAACACAAATGGCGGCGGCTACAGTGGCTGCCATTTGCGTTCCTGTTTTTTGCCGTGATAGGCTACATAAATATTTACGTAGCCTATCACGGTAAAAGACAGGGGCGCAAATGGCGGCGGCTATGGCGGCTGCCATTTGCGTTCCCTTTTGCCTTGATAGGCTACGTAAATATTTACCTAGCCTATCACGGCCTCCACAGGGATGCAAATGGCATCCCTGCATTAGCCGTGATAGGCTACGTAATTATTTACATAGCCTATCACAGCTATAATGAAGAAGCTAATGCTAATTCCCAAAGCAGCGCGAAAGGCAGCAGGTAAGTGCTCCGTTTCGTGTGCCTTTCGCGGGGTGGGGGGGCGGGGGGCTTCATTCCGCCACGGATTTCGGGGGGCCAAATGCACTGGCATTCGGCCTCATTGAGATCCGTGGCAGAATTCTCTGGCATCCCTATGAAAGGGTTCCTCTTCACCATGAGCAGAATTCTGCGGTCATCCACTTTAGTTGTCTTCCGTGGTCTTCCAGACCTTTTGCTGAGCTTGCCAGTTAATTCCTTCTTTTTCAGGATGTTCCAAACTGTTGTGTTGGCCACTCCCAATGTTTTTGCTGCCTCTCTGATGGGTTTATGTTGTTTCCTCTGCCTAATGATGGCCTCCTTCTCTTGCATGGACACCTCTTTGGACCTCATGTTGGGAGTTCCAGTGAACAGCTACCAAATGCAGATGTAACACTCAGAACCACCTCCAGGCCTTTTATCTGCTTGATTGGTCAGGGGGTACCCAGGAACAGGCCACACCTGGCCATGCAGCTGCTTGTCAGCCATTCTTTCCATTACTTATGAGCCGCCAATGATGGGTGTGTGTGCATGCCACTAGCTATCCTTCTTGAATGGTTAGTGCCCCACTTTTGTCAAACCCCTTGAATTACAGCTGAAAGTCCTGACTTCGCTCCCATCTAGGTATGTTTCCTTTCATTCATTCATTCATTCATTTCATTTATATCCCGCCTCTTTTCCTCCCTAAGGAACCCAAGGCGGCGTACATAATCCTCCTCCTCCATTTTATCCTCACAACAACAACCCTGTGAGGTGGGTTGGGCTGAGAGTCTGTGACTGGCCCAAAGTCACCCAGTGAGCTTCCATGGCCGAGTGGGGATTAGAACCCAGATATCCTGACTCCCAGTCCAACACTCTCACAACTACACCACACTGGCTCTCCTTTCCTTTCAACTTCAATGTGGCGGTATACAGAGGCCAACTGCCAAAACAGTTATCTTTGTTCCAATATTTCTCAATTTCTGGCCCTGATTGTATTTTTTGTGGGTAAATTTATTTACCCACAATAAATTACATGTTAAAAATATAAATAAGTTAATTAAACTATTTATTTACAATATTTATATACCGCTCCATATCTAGAACAGATTCTGGAGCGGTGAACACAAGAGATAAAACAGTAAAAGGATTAAAGCACCAGATTAAAATTATGCTATTTTTAAGAACAGAATACCAATAGAAACTGGGGGACTGGTCAATTAAGGAATGCCTCCTGGAACAGTGCTGTTTTCAGGAGGCCCTGGTGCTTGCCTGACCTCCAGGGGCAGGAAATTCGGAAGAAAGGGGGCTGCCACACTGAAGGCTCTTCTCCTGGTGGACTCCAGTCTGGCCATAGATCAGCAAAGGAGTTGCACGCTGAGAAGGGGCAGCTCCAGAAAAGAGCCGAGCTGCTGTGTTCTGCACTAGCTCCAGCTTCTGGAGTAGCCTCGAAATTGAAAATAGAAATGCAAAAATAAATACAATTGAAAAGTAGGGTGGAAGAAGCCATTAAATAACATACATTTTAAACATAGGAATGAGCAGCAGAGGAAGAAGAAAGGTGTCATTACCATACTTGTAAGAATGAACAAAGAAAATCCATCTTTTTGGTGTCCTATCACAACCAATACTAGGAATTCCATACAGCTGTGAATTCAAGTGCCATGTGATTACAAGGGCTTCGCTTGCGTGTTTGGAAGTAGCAAATTCATTTACAACTTCGAACAGTTAGTCAGAGAAGCCAATAAGACAGAAGCCTGGAACTACAAATAAAATATAATAAATCAGTTTTGTTAGCCTCTAACAGATTGAAATCCTGGCAGGGTAGGAGGAAGGAAAGGGCCCTGCTGTGAGGCGGAGGCAGACACCGTAGTTCTGTGATGAAGGTAAATGCTGATTTACTAATGAACCATTTGTGCCTCTAGGCCTGATGAGGTTGAAAAAACAAAGCTGCTTATTACAGGTTGGAAAATTCTGCAAAGTGTACATCCTTGAACTGCATTTTGTACACCTAGCTCAGAGCTCTTGTAGCCCAGCAGTTAAGCGGGCGAGCCATAAAGTCTCCACTTCAGTTCTCACCTCAGTCACAAACTGACTAGATGGCCTTAGGCAATCCACTCTCTCCCAGCTTCAGCTCATCACCTATCAAGTGGGGGGAATCATAATATTGACCTATCCAACAGAGCTGTCATAAGGATTACTGAAGTATATATGAAGGACTTTAACTCCTTAAAATAGTGGTGGCATCTTCTCTTGTAATTGGTCTGTTCATAATGGTGAACTCCACCCACCCACCCTGCCTATTACAAAGTTAAAGTAGATCCAGGCTCACCTAAGTTTGGATCCTAGGCTAGATCTACACTAGTGCTTTTTATAGGTATTGAAGTGCACAGATAACTGTCGGGGTACATTACACATTCTTTATGGCATTTATCTAGCGTTATTTCCTGTTTTTTATTCTGTATTATCCAAAAGACTGCAACAGACGTCATTGTGTGCACTATGAGGTATAAATGTGCAAGACAGATATAGCGTCGCCATGATGGGATCATATTGATATGACGCGAGGTGTAGATCTGGCCCATGTCTTAATTCGGCCTTCCACAACCTGTTGCCTTTCAGATGTTTGGACTACAACTCCCAGAATTCCTGAGGACTGGCCATGCTGGCTGGAGCTGATAGGATTTGAAGTCTAAAACCTCTGGAGGGCACCAGCTTAGAGAAGGCTATCTGAATGGGACTGACTCAGAAACAGACCTCCCTGACACAAGGCCTTCATAAAGGGTCCAGATATGAAGAGTTCATGCAACCCGAGCTGAATCAAATCCAAATTAACTCATCTGAGATGGGTCCATTATGAATTAATTGTACTGGATGAAATGACCAATTGGTCTAATTCAGTAGAAAGTAGCTCCTTATATATAATCCTCCTTTAGAGAGGGAATACATAGTGTTCCTAAGAACACAGTTTGATTACTATTACTCTCTGGGCTGGTGGCAGCAGTCAGCATGGTCAGGCAGCTGCCAGGGTTCCTGGAGGGGGCCCACTTCCATCCTGAACTTTGTGCTGCTGCAGTTCCTTCCTGCTCCCTCCACTGCCGTCACTGCCCACTCACTTGCAAACAGTGAGGAAGAGCAGCAGCCCCATCACCCACTCAACGTCTTCATCTGACAAGGCAAAAGCAATGAGGCATTGACAAGGAGAAGCAGCAGTACCTGCCGACTCACCTGCTTGCCTGCAGCACACCGTGGGAGGCCCAACCCTCACAGTTCAAGGGGGACGGCGGAGGGAGTGTTGCCCAAGGGCCCTCAGAGACCTCGAGTTAGCAACAGATACTAAACTATTAGCTACAGCAAGCATCTTCCATTCTGTCCACACCTGATCCCTGCCTTTTAGCGTACTATAATAAAGATGAGGCAAATTAACCTATAGGGAGATTGATTGTGCCTCCAACACCAAGGACTCCGCTCAGCAAGATCGGCCTCGGAAGGCCTGCTGCCTGCCCCCTCAGCCAGGACAGCTAGGCTGCTGAGGACTAGGGAGAGGGCATTTTCTGTGGTGGCCCCCACTCTGTGAAATTCCCTCCCTAGTAACCTCCACCATCCCCCCTCTTTGATGAGCTTCTGGTGGGCTTTGAAAACCTGGCTGTTCAGGCAGGCATTTGGGGTGGGTTAGGGTTTTTTAGAGCAATGTTGTTTTGTTCAGTTGATTATGTAAATTTGTTTTATTTTGTGTTGTAATTTGAACTGTACGCCACCGAGAGTGGCTGGGTAGCTGGCCAGATGGGCGGCTAATAAATCTAATAAATAAAATAAAATAAATGTAAGACGGGGTCAAAGACATACAAATTAAGAAAAATTGAATGAGTCTCTTCCATTGCATCTCTTTGACTTTTTTTTATTTTGAGACAGACACCGGTGTGGTGTGTAGGATGGGAAGGATAGTGTGGAAGAAAGGTCGATCCAGGGGCTGAAGCGTGTGTGTGCATGCGCACGGACACACATGTGTTTGTGGGGAGGAGTGGGAGAAAAAATGCAGCAATTTAGGATTCTAGTGAAAACTAATTCAGCGACACCATGAGGACTGCTGTTGGATGCATGCTGGCTGACCAGTGGGTCATCTGGACATCTCCTCCACATCAATTTAGCTGGCAGGCACTTTAATTTCTTTCTGACCATAGCTGCTGCTTCCATCTGCTACTGTGGACAAATATGGATTGTAATGCCCTTATAGCATGATCTGCAGTGACGCAGGAGGAGAAAGGTTTATATATGGATAGTTAAGATTCATTTTATAATTTTGTGTGCAATGCGTTTATGGTGAAAAGCCATCTAGAAACAAGCTTGCTTCCATGGGACCCAGTACCAGCACAAGGTCAAAAGCAAAGAAAGAGAAGAAAAAAAGTTGTCCCTGGAAAAAAATGAGATAGCTTGGAAAGCTATGGCAACAGAAAGGGGGGGAAACCCTCCTAGAAATGCAAAAAAGGAGGATATTCCTGCTGTTTGCCCCCTGCAGATGAGAAAATGCAAAATGCAACATGAGTGCATGCAAATGTGTGCAAATGATATGCAGATTTTTATCTCATAGTTTTTGATGGCCCAGAATTACCACCTCTGTAGCTGGCAGTCCAGAAGGAATCAGTCTTTTCTTTTTCCTGCTAAAGCAGAAACGTTTGGTTATAGAGTAGGATATACTTGTTTTCTTGCCATCTCTGGTCTCAGAAATAAAAGAAATAATTAAACACAAAGTTCAAACTGCATAATTTGTCTGGACGTTGTGCCATCCATCATAAAACATACAGAAGGATGTGATCCTTTCTATAAAAAGAAAAAGAAAAGGTCTTGCTGTTCACTGTGGATGAAGTGAACTCCATAGGGCTTAGAGGCATGTGTCTTTCCTCCTCCCACTAATATATGCCCAAAACCAGGGTTCGATGGCAATGGGGGATTTATGGGTGCTATCCATGTCTATATTCTGCACTCTCCCTTTGCTCTGTGCAAGTTACTCACAAGCACATGCACTCAGAAAGACCATCCCACAAAAAAAAGGGCTGAGCCAAAACAAGGAGGGCACAGTTTGTAAACATTCACTCTGCAAAATCTACTTCCCCTTGAATAAGGACGTATCCTCACCTATATTGCCCTCAGTGATATCATCACATAACCAAATTTGATTGACTACATGACAGCATTACATTTACTAGGGAAGAATGGCTCCCCTCGCCCACCCCCTCTGCAACAAAAATGGTGCTGCACAGTTAGGCTAGAGTAAGAAATACTGGGAAGAGAGTCACCTGAATGTGGGTTGAAATGGCACAGGTTCCCTAAAAGTTCTCTGAAAAGAAGCACTGCCACCACTTTCAGCTAGCTTTCTTTGCCCTGGGTAATGTCACTTGTAACCGAATTTGATTGACTGGGGCTGATCGCATGACATGACAGCCCATCATGGGTTATTTAACCCACAGTGAGGCTGCAGTGCATGTGGGGCCTGTGGGGCTGCCACTGTGTATATACAATCCCCGCTCAGGAGTTGTCATATCTTGCGAACCCGGCAAGCATGGGTTAGGCAAGGGTTAAACAACGCTTGCATAATCCATGGTCTATTTAACCCTTGCATAACCCACACTTGCCAGGTTCACATGATACAACAACCCCCAAGCGGAGGCCCCGCAGGCACCACAGCTCATTGTGGGTTAAATAAGTTACAACAAGCTGTGGCGTATCATCCAAACCCAGTCACTGTGTCAATGATATCACTGTTACTAGGACAAATGGCTATTTTTCAATAGCAGTGCTGTTTAACTTGTTCATAAATGATCCGGAGTTAAGGGTGAGCAATGAGGTAGTCAAGTTTGCTGATGACACCAAATTCTTTGGGGTGGATAAAACAAAAAAGGGACTGTGAAGAGCTTCAAAAGGATCCCTCCAAACCGGGGGAATGAGCACCAAAACGGCAAATGAGATTCAATGTAAGCAGTTCAAATGCGGTTCAACGTAGAGTGATGGATGTCAGGGCAAAAAATCCTAACTCCACATATATGCTGATGGGGTCTGAGCTGGTGGTGACTGACCAGGAAAAAGATCTCAGGCTTGTGATGGACAGCTTGATGAAAACATTGACCCGGTGTGCAGCTGCTGTGAAAAGGGCAAATTCCATGTTAGGGATTATTAGGAAACGGGTTGAAAATGAAATTGCTAATCTCATAATGCCTTTATACAAATCTATGGTATGACATGTGAAATACAATGTACAGTTCTGATTGTCACACCTTAAAAAGGATATTGTAGAGGTCAAAAGGTGCAGAATAGGACAAGCAGCTCTATCAAGGGGCTGCAGCAGCTCTATGAGGAAAGGTTACAACATATGGGACAATTTAGCTTAGAAAAAAAAGGTGAGTAAGGGGAGGGACATGAAAAGGGCATATAACATGATGTGGAGAAAGTGTATATGATTTGCAACCACAAGACATAGTGATGGCCACCAATTTGGATGGCTTTAAAAGGGGGTTACACAAATTCCTGCAGAAGGCTGTTAATAGCATAGAGGCATCAGGACTAGTAATCAGAGGCAGTGAGCCTATGTACACTAGTTGCTGGGAACATGGGTGGGAGGGTGCTGTTGTGCTAATTACCTGCTTGTGGGTTCCTTGTCAACAGCTGGTTGGCCACTGTGTGAACAGAATGCTAGAGTAGATGGACCCTTGGTCTGATCCATCCAGCATAGCTGTTCTTATGTGTATGGAGAATGCATAATTCTAGAATCCAGGATCATGCAATTAAACTGAATGGTGAGAGATTTAGGACAGACAAAAGGAAGTGCTTCTTCACACAACACATAGTTAAACTATGGAATTCACGTCCACATGATGTAGCAATGGCCGACAACATGCATGGCTTTAAAAGGGAGGTTAGATGAAGTTACAGAGGTTAAGGCTACCAATAACTACTAGTCATGATGGTTATATATTATCTCTATTATCAAAGGCAGTATGCCTTTCAAATAATATCAGTTGCTGGGGAACAGGCCCAGTTCTGTAGCACTCATGTCATCCTTGTGAGCTTCCCATAGGTATCTAGTTGGCTACTGTGGGAACAGAATGTTGGAGTCGACAGGCCTTCGGTCTGATCCAGCAGGGTTCTTATTTGTTCAGTGAACCTTTCAGGACACACACCCCGGTGAATGCCCCTTCTTGTGCCAAAAGTGTTTGCTGAAGAATAATCAGCTCGGCTCTCTCAAAAAACGTGAGTTGGGTCTCACCCGTTTTTCAAATGATACAATTATGGTTTGATGGTAGCTACTGGTTCTTAAGGAGACTTTGATGCTCCAAACATTCCTGAGTGGAAGGACAACTCAGAGCAGACTTTTATTTACAGGATTAGTTTTCTTGTGAAGACTGGTTACTGCAGACTTATTGTAACATCTGTTTATTTTAATATCTATTTATATCTTAATATTTAATTGGAGCAGCTAAGCACCTAGACAGCAATTTCAGTACAATCTCAGTCCCCCAACAGCAACAACACACATTTGTAGCTCCATCAAATCTGCTTCTAGTCAACTAGGGCAAAATTCAGGTTTCTTTCTCTTTCCTCCTTGGACAGATGCAAATTGCAAAAGCATTTCCCTCATCCTATTCTGAGGCTGGTGGGATATGACATAAACCCCAGAGGCTTAGAGGAGCCAGCAACCATCAAAGGTATTAAACAAACATTTTCAGCTACCAAGCTCTACAAAAGCATAGAGAGAAGATCTGTCTCAGTAGTGTGTTTCATAACAACAGAGTTCAACTTTTCAGACTTTTCTTGGGAACTTACAGGAGCATATTTTTCTTAGGAGATGGATGTGTAATAAAAGCCCAGCATAATAATTAAATCCTGCAAAGAAAGATAATATATTGGAAATTAAGGTGTGAGTATGCTATGTGTGGAATCACAAAAACTTTCTAACATACTTTCTTTTGTGGGGGCCTATTTTGCTCTTAATGAC
This sequence comes from Heloderma suspectum, assembly GCF_057233095.1. Taxonomy (NCBI): domain Eukaryota; kingdom Metazoa; phylum Chordata; class Lepidosauria; order Squamata; family Helodermatidae; genus Heloderma; species Heloderma suspectum. Next base: position 113,385,416 of record NC_139462.1, read on the forward strand.
TGGGTAAATGATGTTGTTCTGTACCACCCTTTGGGAGGGTACATGCATAAGGTCCCAGGACAGGTTCAGTCACCAGTATTTCAGCTATGGGATCTGAGGTAACTGGGCTGGAAATCTCTCTTTTGAGGTCTGGCAGAGTGGCTGTCAGAATTTTAGACTACATTGGCCAGCCTTCCCCAACCTAGTGCCCTTCAGATGTGTTGGAGCACAACTCCCATCACCCAGCCAGTGTGGTGATGGGAGTTGTATGTAGTCCACAACATCTGGAGGGCATTTGATTGCAGAAGGCTGAGATAAACCAGTGGTCTGACTCAGTATAAACAAGTTCGTACGTATAAAGCAAGCAAAAGCTGCAATTTACCACTTGGAACTTTTCTGGGCACCTCAAATAAAAGTATCGAATTATGCTCCAAATTCACTGATGTTTTGGAGTTTCATTAGATTCCCATATTTGGCCAAAGTAAAGAAATGGGTTTGTTTATTGCCTTAGTTTTTATTAGATTTTTATTGTTTTTAACCTACCTATTGTTTTTCAAATCTTGGGAGCTGCTCTGTGAAGTTGTAGGCCTAGGAAAATGGAATACAAACATCTAGATAAATAAATGCAGCTTAAGCCAGCAGATATTATTAGCGTGATAATCATTGTGTATTACAGCCAGCACTATGGTCTTTGCACAGAGATGAGCATTGGAGGGCTGACAGAACAGCCTTAATTATATGCAATGTTTCAGGCTGCTTACATTTTGCAACCTCAGCAAGCCATGAGTGATTCCATCTCCAGAATTTGTGAGCGCTCCCTCCCCCACTTCACACCAATAATCTTGCAAGCCAGTCTAATTGTAGGACTATTTTTTTTAAGCATTGTAATTACATCTTTCTCAAATGGCAACAGTTGGAAGTGTGTCCTTGTGTGTTCAGTCACTTTTCTAATAATACCGGAATAGAGCACTATACTTGATGTAGCAAGGTTACTGAAAAGAACAGGATTGAAGGAGAACAAATAAGGAAATATTTACCCAGCTTCAAGGTAAAAACCTTTTTGCTCAAAAATATATACATTGCAGTTACCTAATGACATGTCTTCATCACCACAACTACCCAGCAAATGATTTCACACCAATAATGTAATGGATAGATTTCAACACTAGTTTCAAAAAAGCCAAAGGCAACAGCTTGTAAGGATTCAATTCTAAAGACAAGACATCAAGGTGGCCTCAGTTAAGCCATAATATATACCATTTAATCTTGGCTAAAACCTCTTCATTCTTATCCCTATCGAACAGAGCAACCCACATAACATTCTTAAGATTCACACAGGAAGCAAGTTCTTCTGGGACACTCTTGACACTGCTTAAATTTATCAGAGTCGTGTAAATTTAAATTTCAGATGGGATCAACATGTAATGTTTCAGGAACTGGCACTCTCATAAACAATCTAGAAACCAACATGTAATATCTCAGGAACCGACACTCCCATAAACGATCTAGGGGTGCAAAACTTACTTTCTTCTGTTGTTTGTGTAAACATACATTTCCTAGTGCAAATGTTTCAGTTGCTAGTGGAGGCATGTTAAAGATGTGGCAGAGTTCCAGTTATTGGCTACCATTCCTGTTTCTATCTGCTTTACTTCCTGGACCTGCCAGCCAATCCTCAGAGGATCCAAAGCCCAGGGAGCCTGATGGGCTATAACAGGAAATTCTCCCTTGAATATTACAATTCTGCACCAACTGCTGAACCAGACACAGCAGCCTATTTGGTTGGCTCAATGGGATTAGAACATCCATAGCCACTCTCAGAGTTCCTAGTAGGTAGACAGTCTTTTCTGCAGGGAATCGGGGGCAGGACTGCCAGAACCCTTCAGTCTTTGTTCACCTTCTGCTGTTCTGTCTCCCTTCCCCAAGGTAAGGGGGATTGTCCTTGGGGGAGGAGGGGACAGTGTAGCAGCCCTCAGGAGGCTGGCAGCGCAACTAGAATTGAGCCTGAACCTGCTCAAAGTGAGCTGTGCTTTTCTCAGTTCTTTCATAACAATTCAGGGGGAATTGCATACTCAAGCATCTCTGCATCGAATGTTCAACCCATCACTACCTACCCTCTTAGCTACTTTCTCATGCATTTTTGCACCTGTTTGTAGCCACTGTTTCCCCGACCTTCTGCTGTGCTTTCGTAGCATTTTATTTGAAAGGGCTTTCCAATGCCTGATCCCAGCCAGAGATCACAGAGTGCACATAATGATGATCACTGCAATACATAGCCACTCAAATTTAGCTACATGACATCAACACTGGGAATAAATAAAGCCTTCCCACTGTCCTCATTCTGAATGAGTGAGAAAGATGGAACATATCATCTCCCACATTACCCATGCAAACAGGCCCACTCTCCCTGTCTGCTATGCTGCTGTAGTTTAATTACTGATTACTCACCAGCAGTGCACAGCAAGGTTTTCCCCCACCACCACCTGCATTCCAGTTCCAACTGCATGTAATTAGAACATAAGAAGAGCCCTGCTAGATCAGACCAAGGGTCCATCTAGTCCAGCATTCTGTTCACACAGTGCCAGTGGCCAACCAGCTATCCACAAGCAGGACATGAGTGCAGCAGCACCCTCCCACCCATGTTCCCCAGCAACTGGTGTACATAGGTTCACTGCTTCTGGTACTGAAGGTAGCACATGGCCATCAAGACTAGTAGTCACTGATAGCATTTCCTCCAGGAATTTGTCCAATTCTCTTTTAAAGCCATCCAAATTGGTGGCCATCACCACACATGATAGTGCAGAAAAATGTATATGACAATGGGTGTCCCATTGTAAATGATGCAGTGTGGATGTCAGCCATCCACATCTGCATGAACATCCAAATGCAGATGTAATCCACTACAGTGGGGAGACCATTCAGATGAGCACCCCCATAATCATTCCACCAACCAAGTGTAGTCAACATGGTTCCTGGGCAACAGGGATACATTCCCTTTTCCACCAATACCATCCCCTTTGTAAACAGTTCCACACCCTTTCACAAAGGGGTACAAACATTTTGCCAGAAAGGAAGCATGGGGGGGGGCAAAAATATTCCTAACATGTGCCTCCTGTTTCAACTCTGTATTAGTCTGGACTGCTCCACTTTTGACTGTAAGTAGCAAGACTTGCTAAACTAGAACCGGAGCCGAGTGAAAATACCCCCTCCCATTATCCTCTACCCCAGTGATTTTCAAACTTCCTACTTTCAGGAAAAATTTTCAACATAAAAAACAAAAGAGGGAACTTCTGAGCTTCTTCTATGGAATCCCTGTGTGTTGCAGAGAATTTTCTCAGGCATGTTCTATGGCAGGGTTGGGAAACCGTTTTTCTAACAAGCAAAATAGACGTTACTTTGAATCCATATCTAGCAGTTATGTCTTTATTTTTACTCTAGAGTAGGCATAGGGCCCCCCTAGCATGGGTGCAGGGGGACTTTTAAGATCCGGATCAGGGGCCCTGCACTTATTCTAGAGGAAAATGAAAAATATATAGCTACTACATAGGGATATAAAGTAATGTCTATTTGGACCCTAAACGGCACCCAATGTTGGACAGAGCCAGAACTTATTGTAGGTTGAGCCAGAGCAAAAGAAGGTGGAGTTTACAGCATTGTTTACTTATTTTATTTATTGCATAGCTTTCTCTCTTTGTGCCACCAAATTCCCTCTACCTCTCTCTGTGTGTTTGTTGTCTCTCATACCCACATGCACAGAGAGAGGGAGAGAGATGAAGAGGAATCAATACCCAGAGAGGTGATCTGGAAAGCAAGAGTAGGCCTGCTATATCTGGAGACAGAGTGACTGAGGGACAAATGAAAATAGGCCAAGGGGCACAGCTTCCCCACTCAGTTCTAGGGCCTTCCCATCAGCCCTTACGAACTGAGGCATGTCCCCACTTTCCTGCAGCAGTACATTTCAAGAGAGGACCAGCAGTGGAGGACAAATCTTTCAGGGAAACTTGGCCACCATCACTGATGTTCTCATTCACTGAAGAGCATCCAAGAAACTCCAGGATTCCCCAGCATACAGTGTAAAAATGCTGGTCTAGTAGGCTCTTTATGAATAATTGTTATTACATTTTATTATATCTATAAAAATAGGGAGGGGGAATTATATTATTGGGAAAAGGTGCAGGGGAGAAATGGATTTGCATCTGGCTTAAAAGCAAACTAATCTCTTCTTACCAAGGATTACTATTAGGTGTTTGTTTATCTAGTACTAACTTTATGTGCAAACTAATTCAATGTGCTCAGCTTCCATTGCTGAAATATTTTACCTCACGTCTGTGCAGTTTTCTTTGGATATTTGCATTTAGATACCATACATGTAAAATGAGAAATCCAAAGAGGAAACAAAAATCTTATAAAAAGTAAGATTAAAAAGAAGAAATCAAATGTCTGAAAGAACAAAGGCAGGAGATAAAGTGAGAATATGTCTTTAGGGCCAAACCAAATACTGAAAGGGATGTTAATCTCTTGGGAAAAGGTGAGCAAGGCAATAGGGGAAAAATAATGACAGAAGGGCAGAATTATTTAAACAGTGCGAGTTGTTACTACTTCACATTGCAACATTTTTTCCTCTGGAAAACCTGAGACAATGGAATTGTTGCAGATTTATTGGAGTTGAAGAGTGAGGGAGAAGATAGGCATAACATAAAAAAGTGACTTTCGTACATCCCTAGTGAAGATGGTGTGATGCCACATTTGGAAATCACACTTTGAGCTCCCTTTTAATATTATGTCTCTCTCCCATATGAATCTGCCCAGGCTTTAAGATCTTCAGGAGAGACTCTTCTCTACAACCCACTAATACCTGAGGAATGTTTAGTTGGTGGAGGCATGTGAGAGGCCCTTTGGAACTTTGGACAGAGGGAGGCCCATCTAGCCCCCTCTGTCTGCTAGCCTTCTGAATCTATGTGAAGACCTTTCTATTGAAGAAATATGTTTGTGCTTCTGATTAGCTATTATTAGTTGACAGCTATTTTTACTTACTCTTGTAGTTTTTATCTGCTCTTGGTTTACTTTTGTAGTAGTTTTAATTATAGTTTTTCTTTTTCGATACGTTGGAATTATATACGACGATAGTCACTTTGCGTGCTTAATTTAGGGTGGCCACTTATGCATCGCCCAAAAAGAGGACAATAGAGGACACTGCTTTGCACATAAATTACAAATGCCAATTTATATGTAAGATGCAAATGTAGAAATAATGATTATAACTTAAATACAAATACCGTATATCTCACCATGGCGTGGAAAACTGTGACCAGGTGATCTGTATTCCTGCCTATTCAGTCTGTTGTCCAGGTGCTAGCTTTTGATGGGCAACAGTTCTTACAGTTTTTTTAAAATCTTTAAACTGGAATTGAACAGGGCAGCTCTTCAAATAGAGGACACCTTCAAATAGGGGACAGTCCTCTGGCAGCCCTTCAAATAGAGGACTGTTCTCTGTAAAGAGGACACATGGCCACCCTTAATTGTGGAAAGGCAGAGTATAATCTACTAATTAAATAAACTTTTCCCTGAGTTTTAAAAAATCTTTGGACCCTACCTACTTAAAGGGATATATCTTGCTTAAAGGCCTATTGCTGGCTCTCTTACTCTCTTAGGGCCAGTTTCAGACATGCATGTAGGTCACTTGATTTCTCTGTAGTAGATGATTGAATAGCCCACACCTGAATGCACAAATGGGCTCCACTGGAAAACATTTTGCTTAAGGAAATGTGATGTTTTATGGAGGTTCTATCTGCTCCATTTGCTCTGTAATGGCACTTTCTCACATGCAAAACAACACTGGATTCTGCAGGGATCAAATGATAAGTTGCTTAGAGTGCAGTCCTATGCATGTTTAGACAGGGGGGAAGTCCTACAACTCCCAGCATGCTGGGAGTTGTAGGACTTTTTTCTGCTTAAACATGCATAGGATTGTGCCCTTAATCTTTAAAAAAAAATCATAGGTGGGACATTCTTCTGAAGAGTCTAAACACTGTTAAAGAGGCTTGTTCACTTAGTTCAAGTATTATATTATAGCCTCTTAGTCCACTTATGATAAAAGAATAATTTCTTTTTTTCCTTGTCTGATGTTGGAGGGGGTGGTAATGATAGTCACTGATAGTAGGAACCAAGTGTTGCACAAATGGTTGTACCTAGGGAAGCAATTCTGGAGGACACCAAACAATGAACAGACAGTGCAGCAGCAGCAGCCATTTTATATTCTAAGTGTTGCACTGTTCAGCTATAGTTCCTTCGGTTGCACATTCCAGTCTTCTGCTGCATAATTTATAAAGTTTGCATCCTCTATTATTACAGGCATGTTCTTCTGAGATGAAAAAGTTTGAGAAACCCTGCCTTAAGGCATATAGAACACTTCTCCTACTAAGGATTTGATCATGGGCCTCGGCCCTCCAGTCTGTGTCCAGGGTATTAGCTACTAAAGCATTGCCCTTCAGATTTCACATCAGAGGGGGGAAAACATTCCACCTTTCTAGCATAAATGGATAGGACTGCAGAGCACGTACATCATTGACAAGTGTTCTTGTTTGGATCAAACGGTAGGAAGTCCATTTTAAAACTGCCACGTCATCTTTCACTTTCAGTATCAAAATGAAATTGTTCAGGGGAGACGAAGTACAACAGGAGTAGGTCCTACCTCTGCAGGTACAATTTTTCATGTTGGCTTTCATCAGCTCAACCAGAACCTCTTCCTGTAGCCTTAGGAGAATTTAAGACAAATGCCCATATTTGAGAAGATCTACAGAATCATCAGTTTTTGAAGTGCAAAGAATCCTTTGTGACAGCCCCATTCCCTTCCACGTAATCCAGACAAAGCCTGGCTTCCTGAACTGCTTCTGGGAACTTTTAAAATAAAAGTAAAGTGGGCACAATTGCATACTTAATGCAAGTTCTAATGATTTTTTGTGTTACAAAATTATTTCCTCTTGTTAGTCTATAACATCAATGCACATGGCACTTTACTGAGTGCATAAGTAAATTAGGCAGGTCTCTGACTCGAGGAAACAACAACCTAAATTTCCACAGTGGTGAGGCAACAGACAGAAGGGAGGAAAGAGAGAGGCAAGTGAAACAAGGAACAAATTAAAGCAAATGCAAGTCTAACTTTGCCTACAGGGATTATTACTGTTTTAAGACAAATTAATTGTGTGCCTACCAAATATATTAATTCCTACACATAAACCACATACACACACCACATATTTTAACACATATTTAGGTTATATAGGTCAGTAGAAAAGATAAGGTACATCCCATCACGCTATATTCCAGGAATGAGGTGAAACAGAAAGCACTAAGAAAAGTGGGTGTTAAAGAATTTAGGATGCTAGCGGGGTGTGTAATGGTTGGTCTACACATTCATTCACCTTAATCATGTGCAGACTTCCTGGGGCTGTACCATTATGAGACTATGGGTAGGGATTTGCATGGTTGTATGTTCCCTCACATCAACATTCCTGTCCCCTCCTACGTTTATCATTATGTGTAGATTGACTCCTCTCTAAAATTATAACAGCAACCAAGCAGCTGGTAGAAGAAGAGGGGAAATCACCTTCTGGGACTGATAGTAACCCCCTTCTCTTCTCAAATTACACCAGTGGCCAGTCTCTCTGTAGCTGGCCCCTTGTATCGGACTGCTGGGACTGGAAGCCACACAGCCCTTCCCCACTCCTATCAAACTACATCAGGCACCAGCCATTATGGCCTGGCAGAAGGAGAAGGTGGGGACAATTAGATTCCTTTCTACTATTCTGCTGGGACAAACAGCTACTCCACTGGACAGCCAAATCCATCCACGTGCCTCTTACTGCCCCTACTGGGAAGAAAAGCAGGATGCCTGGGGACTTGGCTGGCACTGGGAGAAGTGGCATGGAATTCAGGACAGAGAAAAGGAAAATAGATGGGGGTCGGGTGATGATGTTGGTAGGCAATACCCCCTTATGATATCTGGCCCACGGAAGGCATGGTGGGGGCAATACCACCCTCGACCTAAATAGGTTCTGCACTCTGTCTTAGAGAATACTTCCTCCAGGATGAACTGCCTCAGACTCTTAGATCATTGGGTGGGGCCCTGCTCAGGAAGCCATCCTCCTTAGTTGGAGCAAGGCACAGAACATATCCTGGGTGGCACCTTGCTGGTTTCCTTCTAATCTTTATTCTTGGTCTTTGGGCAGTCTTATTTTTTTAGTTGTTATGTTAGATGTTATCTGTGGTTTTTTAAAATATATGAATGTAGTTTTGTACAGACTTTATATTGCTGTTAGCCATCTTGGAGACACTGAAATTGGTGGAAAGGCAGAACACAAATATATAAAATAAATGAGGCTTTCCAAAGCGATTTCTTTATAGTCAATAATTAGCATTGTCAACCATTCTTTCTGGAAAGGTCTCTGTACTTTTAATAGCTGGGCAACAGGCAGACATTCAACAAATGAAACTCTCTGAATCACTGGACCTGTCCGCCCAATCATGGAGGGTGAAATAAGTCCTGGTGGCTTATTTCCCTTGCTGTGCATGCCGGGGGGATTTGCATAATTGCCCTCACTGGCGGGGCTTGCTGTGTCATCATGCGAACCCGGCAAGGGTGGCTCACTGCTGTGGTCAACAGGCCACCCAGAATCCATGGGCTGTTTTAGGGTTCTAGGGTGGCTTGTTAACCACGTCAATAAGCCACCCTCGCCGTGTTCAAACAACACAGCAAGCCCTGCCAGTGAGGGTAACTATGCAAATCCCATAGTGCAGGAGGGGAAGTAAGCCATGGTGGCTTAATTCCCCCTCCATGATTGTACCAACCTGGTCATTGCTTCATATTAAACTAGCGGCAGGAATAATTGAGCCAGTATGGTTGCATAGGGCCAATTCACACATTACTTGCTTAGGTGTATACCAAAGATGCTTTGCAGCACAATCTAATGCATGCTTATTTAGAGTCACACCCATTGTGTTCAACAGGGCTTACTCCCTAGCAAGTGTATTTAGAACCGCAGCCTTAACCATACACTGACAATGTAAGTGGCACTTTAAAGTGTGAACACATGGTTCCAAACATGTGTTTGCAAATATGAGCACAATACACAATATGAGCACCCTGGGATGCCAACACCAGCTATGGCTCCGTTTCAAATGTGTTTTCAGTAGCAATCCAGGCTTACCCTGCAAAAGGCTCTTAAGCGCGAAGTTCAATTTTACAGGCCCTATTTGCTATCACTGTTTTCCTTTGGAACTTCTTGTCTGAGATGTGTCACACTGGACAACTTTGTAATGATGTAGGCCACACTGACAAATAGTTACATCCAAAATGTACCAAAGGAAAAAAAAGGAGGAAAAACTCCCCCCACCCCAATCAGTAAAAAGCATTAGATTTCCTGAGTGTTGTATCATGCCGATGACATATCTGGAGACTCGAGAATGATTAATTGTCCCCGAGGGGTCCATGTAATATTCTATTTGGGGCAAAAAAGATCTTTTAAAACATATCTAAGAACTGTAATAGTGAGGGAGGTTTGGGACCCATAAGCGTAAACTGGTTCTCCCTGTGTTCCTTTTTTTAAGTACCTGCCAGCAACTGAAAGATGGAGCGCTAGAGAGCATTTTGTGCCAGCAAGCAGAATGCAGCAACTTTTCAGGATAAATTCTATCTGCCATGAACAGTTTTGTCTAGTAAGAAGCCATGAATCTAGTAATCTGTTCTCCAAGACAATAGATTGCGACAACCCATCAGCTCTATAGGACGCGTTGCTCCCTATCTTTCTCTTACCAAAGGAGGCCCCCAAGTGCCCTTTACAGCAATGCCATCAACCCTGTCAGCATTGCCAATACAAAACTGACTTAAAACAAATATCAAGGCTTTTATTACCCATGACTTTATTAGTTTTGAGAATTTTACTGCTGACCCTTTAGTATTTTACTCTGTTTTATGTCTCTTCTAGTGTTTTATAGATGGTTTTGGATACATTTTTTATTTCATTTTTAAGCTGCTTTATAGAACTGTTGCGGGCCCTGTTGTTGTCAGATTAATGGAGAAGTAACAGTCAGACAAACAAAAACCCTTTCAAGGCTGGTACAGCCAAAATTAATTTAGTGCTGACATTTGTCAAAATTTTCTCATTTGTTAATTTTAATGTCAAACACTCACAGGAACTCTAAATATCTGCATATTTACTGAATATTGACAAAATCTGACATCGGCATGTGTCATTGAATTATACTGGATTTCAATATTGGCCAAGCAAGTGTTGTTAGCATGTGTACCAGACTTGGCCAATCTGGATGCTGCCTGCTGTATACCAGCTGCAGGGGAACATGGGCGGGAGGGTGCTGTTGCACTCATGTCCTGCTTATGGATTTCCCATGGGCAGCTGGTTGGCCACCGTATGAACAGAATGCTGGACTAGATGGACCCTTGGTCTGATCCAGCAGGGCTCTTTTTATGCTGCCTCCCAAATGCAGGGGTCAAACTTGCACAGCCCCATTGCCTTCTGTGCTGAAGAGGGGCCTGAGACCCAGACACACAGAGCTACAAGTAGCTCACAGAAACACAGGATACAGCCTTATACCAAGTCAGAATATGTGTCCATCCAGCCCAGTCTTACCCACTCTGATTGGCAGCAGCTCTCCAGGGTCTCAGGCAGATGGCTTTCACATTACTTGTCACCTGATCCTTTTGACTGGAGATGCCAGGGACTGAAGCCGAGGCTTTTTATTTGACATAGTTATAAATTGCCCCTCTGACCACTGGCAAAGCACGTGCTCTACTACTGAACTACAATTGCTCCTCATTAAGCTAGATTTCATCTCCTGGCCTTCAGTCAAGATAGTAACTTTGTTACTTTTTTCACCCATGCTTTATAGCAAAAAGATCCCATCATGTGAATTAATAAGTATTCTCCCAGCTTCAGTTCAATATTTCCAGAGCCTTGGGATACCAACTGCACTATCTTTACTTAGACTGATTGCAGGAGACAATCCCTGTGGCAAATTTAAGTATTTACCCAAGCAGGTAAACAGACAAATCTGTCAACTTTGCTTTCTCGCACCCACATTTGAATTTTTAAAATCTCAAGTTTTTTCTGTCCCATTTATTAAGAAATGTGCAAATTTTATTAAGTTCTGATTAAAACCCCCCCGAAGTGAATTATATTCTCACCCATTCCTCTTTGGAATACACTATGCATTTTGGGAGCACACAGATTGGCAAACAAAATGCATCATCCATTTTTGTAATGATTTCCATAAAGACAGAGACCAATGCAGCCAGTATCCCAGGACTCTCAAAGCAGAATTAACACCGACATGGTACTTATTAATTCAAATGACAGCATCCTTTTGTTGCTTTTCCTCAAGCATGGGTAGAATGGACAGTGTCGGCGATAATTTGGAACTTCCTGTCTTTTATCAATATGTGGCACAGCCGCAGTGTTATTTAAGCATCACTTTTGGTACCTCATGGATTTAAGCAGCCTGATGAGTCAGATGTGAAGGTCAATAAAGCTTACAGGGGCTATGTAATTGTTTGGCCTGAGGTGAATGGAAGCTAAAGGTTAGGACTACTGACACTTGAGTAACGAACTCAGCATTAGCTTGAACTTTGAGCGTAAAATATATACTTTGCATAGGAATTTAGTTGCACAAATTCTATTTCTATGAATTCATAGCATAAATTCTATGGTCACTCTGGGTCTAATTTTTTTTTTAAATCTAATGATATTCATGCAGTGGAAAAACAGTGATATACACTGAAATTGTACAGTACCTACAAACATATTCCCGGTAATGTCATTAAGGGAGGGAGAAGAGTAATAGAACCCCACTCAGGTTTTAAGCTCTAGATGAACAGCCTCTCGACTTGGAGCTAGGGATGTACGAAACACCTACCTGGCTCCGCGCTGGGCAATCCGCGGTGGGGGGGAAGCGCTCTGTCCCTCCCCCCGGAATCCTGCCTGGCTGGCTCCGCCCCGCGGCCAAGCCGCGGAGCTGCCGGCCAGCTCCAGCCACCCGCAGCCGGACATCCGGCCGCTGGGCAGCCCTGCAGGGACACAAATGGCGGCTGTCATAGCCGCCGCCATTTGTGTCCCTGTATTGAGCCATGATAGGCTATGTAAATATTTACGAAGCTTATCACGGCAGGGGGAAAAACCCCAGCATACGCAAATGGCCGTAGCCGCCGCCATTTGCGTACGCTGGGTTTCCCCCCCCCCCCTGCCGTGATAGGCTACGTAAATACATACGTAGCCTATTACAGCAGGGGGGAAAAACCCAGGGTACGCAAATGGTGGTAGCCGCCGCCATTTGCATACGCTGGGGTTCCTCCCCCCCCCCCCGTCGTGATAAGCTAGGTAAATACTTACGTAGCCTATCATGGCCTCCGCAGGGATGTAAATTGCGTCCCTGCGTTAGCCGTGATAGGCTACGTAAGTATTTACCTAGCCTATCACGGCTATGAAGAGGAGGAAGCGAATGGCGGCTGCAGGATGGCCACCATTCGCAAAGCAGCGCGGACGGGAGCAGGTAAGTGCTCTGTTTCACGTGCCTTTTGTGGGGTGGGGGCGGTGGGGACTTCATCCCGCTTGCCTTTTGTAGGGTGGGGGGGCAGGGGCTTCGTTCTGCGACGGATTTCGGGGGGCCGAATGCACTGGCATTCGGCCTCACCGAGATCCATCACGGAAATCTCTGACATCCCTACTTGGAGCATCTGTGTCTCTTCAACTCACTGGTTCTATATTTATGTATGAGAGTTGCAGCATAGCATAGTGGCTAGGAGCACAAGCCATGAGCTAGGAAGCCCCCACTTCAAACCTTGTCTCACTCACAAACTCTGTAGGCAAGCCATTATCTCTCTGCCTCAGCCTCCCACCTGCAAGAGGCGAATAAGAATCCCAACCTTCCAGGGCTGTGGTAATAGCACGGGTTTGGCCCCCCACTCCCCGTGATATTGCTGAGAGCACACACCTTAACGTTCTCATATATAAGTGAATAGCTGACACTCATATCTATCGGGAAAAGTAAGTGTGGCACTTGGAAACACTTACTGTGGTGGGAGCATAAGCTGCCTTCACCCCCTTCCCATACACCACATAAGGGAACATCTGCCATAGATGTAGTCAATGCCAGCCCAAATGGAGGGCCCTCCCCCTGCTAGAGTCAGCAGTGTAAAATCCCTTGCTGCTAGGGATGTATGAAAGTCACTTAACTTTTCGCGGAATTGATTCGCGGTGGGGGGGTGGCGCTCCGTCCCTCCCCCCGGAATCCTCGACGGGGGGGAGGTGATCCGATCCTCCCCCCCCGGAATCCTGCCCAGCTGGCTGTGCTCCGCAGCAGCTTCGCGGAGCAGCTGGCCAGGGCCATCCACCGCAGACGGGCTGCTGCGGACACAAATGGCGGCCACCATAGCGGCCGCCATTTGCATCCAACCAGGCTGCCGTGATAGGCTACATAAGTATTTACGTAGCCTGTCACGAGAGGGGAAAAAAAAAAAAAAACAGCGTACGCAAATGGCAGCGGCTATGGCGGCCGCCACTTGCATTCCCTATTTTTCGCCGTTTTAGCCTATGTAAATATTTACGTAGGCTATTACGGCGAAAAAAAAGGGGAACGCAAGTAGCGTAGTGGGCACTATTTGCGTTCCTTTTTTTCGCCGTAATAGTCTACGTAAATATTTACGTAGACTAAAACGGCGAAAAATAGGGAACGCAAATGGTGGCCGCTATAGCCACCGCCATTTGCGTAAGCCGTGGGGTTTTTGCCCTGCCGTGACAGGCTACATAAATACTTACGTAGCCTATCAAGACAAAGACCAGGATGCAAATGGTGGGCGCGGCAGCCAGTTGAAAGACCAACCGCCAGAAACGCCGCTGGAGCCACCGCCGTCCGGAACATCCGCCCCAGGTAAGCCTCATCCCGGGGGGAATCCGTGGGGGGGCGGGGGGGCAGGCCGTTCCGCCACGGATTTCGGGGGGCCGAATGCCAGTGCATTCAGCCTCACTGAAATCCGTGGCGGAATTCTCCGCCATCCCTACTTGCTGGTTGCTGCACCATTAAAACATCAATGCCTGCCTGCATCTATTCCTCCCTGCTCATGGTGCTACCTGAAGCAGATCACTTCACTCTGCTGCATGGCAGGGCTGGTTCTGCAGACAGTGTGCCTCTAGGGGTCACTGCATTTACTGGCCTTCCTTCCACACACAACAGAAGTGATAATGACAAACACTTCACTGGCAAGGTATTAAAAAAAGAATCTTAAGCATAATAAATGTTCTTAAATTACACTGCTTTTTTACATTGTAGGCCTTTGAAACTTCCTCTGAATTCCCTCACGCTGCCTGACACCCTGAAATCACTTTGACTCCCCACTCCAACGAAATCTTAAACAGTGTCCCCCCGCCCCCGCATATCACTCCCATCATACAGTCAAAGCAATTTTAGCTTTTTTAAAAAATGTAATACCTGCTGCCTGCTACTAGATAAATGTATGCTACCTAACAACCTTAAAACAATAAACCATAAACCTAAATTATTATAGAAGTCAATTAGTATGCCAATTAGTCTATACTGCAAGCAATTCACACAGAAGAAGAAGAAGAAATACCTATATTGTTTGCTGTCATACAAGGTGTCAAGAAATGAACTCTTGTCATTTAAGCTTCGCTAATAATTATAAACGGGAATTTGACAAAGTATGATATGATTCCATAAAGCAGGGACATAAAATAGCTAACCACCAAAATGGTAAAAAGCTTTTATACTCCAGAAGCTTTTAAAAGGGTACACATGGTAATAGAGGTTCACATTGCAATAAGATAAATAAATCTGGAAATGCATATGCTTGATGGCAGTTTCATGCGGGTTCTTAAACAGGATTTTTACTGGAAATGTTTTCAGCACTAAAAAAAAAAAAATAATAATGTAATGGGGTTAAAAAAGAAAATAAAATAAAAGAAAGCATGATCCATCACGTATGATACACAAAAGCAAAATCTAACATTATTCTTGAGACGACAGACAAAACAAAACAAAATAAAAACAAAACCCATGGCATAATAATCCATTCAAATCCATAAAGTTCACTATCCCAGAATAAAATGTACAGCAAAAACAGAGAGCAAATACTTCCAAACAATATGTAAACAGCATATGCTTCAACAACTGCAAGAACTGCCTTGCTGTATCAGAGTCAGACTGAAGGTCCTGATAGCTCAGCCTCTTGTTTCCAGTAGTGGCCAGCAAGACGGCCCCTGGCAACCCACAAGCAGGGCATACAGGCCACAGCCATCCCCCGCAGCTTGCCCCCCAGAAACTGATACTCAGAGGTGCACTGCTTAATACTTATCTCTAGTTTTGCTAATACCAGGACTGCCACATTATTCTTTACTACCATTCCCATCCTTACAAGGAACCCAGAGATTTCAATCAATGCTTCAGAAAGATGGGGGGGGGGGATTGCTTCCCTGTACCCATATGCCTCGACTGAAACCTTCTGCACAAGGCATAGGTCGAACCCAGCCTTCCCCAACCAGGTCCCCTCCAGGTGTGTTGCACTGCAACTCCCAGCATTTCCCAGCCAGCATTGGGGTTGTAGTCCAAAACATCTGGAGGGTACCAGGTTGGGGAAGGCAGATGTAACCTGTCTGCAGGCTCACTCCTGCAAGTATTTCTTCATTACCAACTTTAGGCAGAAATGAACAGCAGTTCAGGCTGAATGTGAAGGCTGAGCCGAAAGTTCTCAGTGGGCTGGGAGCAGATGAGAGATCAAATTCAAGGTGGAGCAGTGAAATATGCCAGCAGGTTTCAGCAGGGGGTGGGGTGGGAGGGTGCCACTGGTGGCAGCAGTTTCTTTTTCGCTTGTGTGTTCACTTTTTCTGCCACCCCCACCAAAGGTAGCCACCAAATGGGGCTTTGCTTCTAATAGTGAGATGCCCCTGCGAAAACAAAAACAAAACCCTGCTGATGAATTTCACTGTCTCACCAATCAACCCAAATTCTCTGCCTGGGAATAGGGTCCAGTTTCCAATAGGGGCCATGGACATGCCATCAGCCCCCAGTCTGTGTGTGCAGCCAGCTGAGGTCTGCACGTGGCTGTGATATTGAGCTTATTGGCAAGCCCCAAGCCCACAATATTGGCAAGCCCGGCACGTGTGAAAAAACACGTTTCCAGAAGGGGCAGTTTGTGCCCCTTCCGGAGACACATGTTTTCGCACGTTTCAGGGCTTGCCCTCAGAACTGCGATACCTGGCAACCCTCCGCACGTGCAGACCGGGGCCTGGTGGGTCTGGCCACGCACACATGGACCCTATTGGACAGTGGGCACTACCCAGGGTGATGAATGGGGAAGGCATTTTCTGTCAGCCCTATAACCTTTAAGTATTGCTCCTCCCCTCCTCCTATCCCAGTTTCAAAGCTATGTTACTGAATTAAACACAGCAGAAAGTATTTATCCAAAAACTGACCATGATTTTAGAATTAAGGTGTTCCTTCCTATTGTTGATCACACTATCAGTGAACTTAAGAAAAGATTTACAGGCAATTGCAATGTTTTGAATAGGGTTAGTGCTTTCAATCCCAGATGCTATTACTTTCTTGATCCAAAAAGACTCAGACAGTTTGCAAAACATTATAGCAGTGACATGGATGGATTGGAAGCAGAACTCAAGACTTTGTCCAAACGTTCTAGAGAGGCATGAAATGAGCAAGACAATTAAGAATCGACACAATGAACCAAATGCTTACTTCAGAAGATAACTGTCTTTCAGTGAACTCCACATATCTTGTGCAGTAGCCATCATAATACCATCAAGTGCTGGATGTGAACGAACGTTTCATGTCTGCAGCAAATTAAGACCTACTTGAGGAGTATGTGTTAGTATTATTGGAACCTCGCCTGCAAGTTACAAGAAGGGGCAGTGTTGCAGTTAGCTAATTAATGCATGGGAATTCAGGGCATACCTGGCCTTAGGATCTCTATAGCCTACAATGTCATTTCCTGCTCCTCCCCTTCCTCCCCCCCCCACACCCTCAATTTCTGCTTTCCTCCATGGCTTGCTCCCTTGCTCCTGCCTGTTTAAAGGAACAAAAAATGGACAGAACAAACTACTTTTCAAACCCTACACTGTGCCTGAATTTGTACGCGCAAGAATATTTGTGAGTAAGCTGTTTTTCTTTCTTCACTTTGTTATCCAAAGATAGCCTGTGTGGGACTGGTAAACGCTCATTCTGTTCTGCCTTCCCGCCCCCCCCCCCCGCTAACTGCCTTTCTAGCAAGAGGCAGCAATACCATATAATTCCCATCAGTATGGGTGATGAACGCCTAAGTAACATTGCTGTACTGGCAACTATGAAAAGCCCTCGAGTCGAACTTGAAACTGTTGTCAGTCATTTTGCAGATGTGCATAAGAATCTACATATTCACGCCCAACACCCCCTGGACTGATTCCTCCAACATCCCTAGCAGCAAGCAATTCCCGACCTGGCTGACACCAAGGGGGGCTCGAGAAAAAACAACAGGGGCTGTACTCCCCCCCCCCCCGCCATGCAGCTGTCCACACCTCAATTACTTCTCTCTCATGCATGTCAGATGCTTCCTCAGTGGATTGCCACTGGTCTGTTGGGATCTTGAAGAGTATGTCACAAGCTGCAAAATGTATAGCCTTTGTTGGCTCAAGAACTGCAGCCGAACTTTACTTCGGTGCCCAGGAAAACACATGACTTTTTAGTAGGGATCGACGGATTGCTTACCGTCTGATCCGTGGTGTTGTCTGCTGTGGGGGGAGGCGATCCGTTCCTCCCCCTCGGAGTGACTCCACTCCATGACGATTCCGCAGAGCCACACACCGGCTCCGGACCACTTCCGATATGGTAATGGCAGCCGCCATTACCATATTGCTCTGAGGAATACAGCCACATATGGTGTAGTGGACGCCACTTGCGGCTGTAAAGCCCTTAGTTTAACCTAATTGCAGGGCTTTACAGCCACAAGTGGCGTCCACTACGCCATTTGCAGCTGTATTCCACAGAGCAATGCAGCAATGGCGGCCGCCATTACCGTATTGGAAGCAGTCCAGAGCTGGCGTGCTGTTCCAGAGGGAATCCTCCTTTCCCTCATTTGGGTCCACGGCAGGATTCTCTGCCATCCCTATTTTCACCAAAGCCTTTGAGGGCTAAATACATTCCCTAGCACATTGTTTTAACTGTTTTATTGTTTTAGATTTTAACTGATATTAGCATATTTAATGGTTTAATATGGTTTTAGGTGTTTAAATTATTTATTGTTTTATACTGTTCAAATTGATTTTATCTGTACGCCGCCCTGCGATCTTAATGATATAGGGCAGGATAGAAATGTTTTAAATAAATAAATAAACTGTAGAAGAGCTACAGAGATTATAACATATATGAAAGCACTTGTATATGTGAAAAATGCCTTTCCTTCAAGTAATGACAGGAGTCCAGCAATGGGGGGGGGGAGTGAGCTCCTTGTTTGGAGGGGGTGCTTGCCCCCTGCCCCCCTCTGGCAATGCCCCTGCATCCTTTTTAATTTTTCCTTTACATGCAGCCCTAGGATTAATTCTGTATAACTCAAAAGTTCACATATAGGGTTGAATCCAAACTTAAGGCGCAATCCTTTGCATGTTTAGACAGCATTCCCCAGCCCTGGCTGGCTGGGGAATGCTGGGAGCTGAAGGCCTTTTCTCTGTCTAAATATGGATAAGATTGTGCCCGTAGTCGTGTTTCAGTTTTAGACCCATTAAAATCAAAGGGACTTAAGTTAGTCATGACTTATGTGTTCCATTAATTTCAATGGGTCTACTCAAAGCATGACTAATTCTGGATCAAAGGACGAGTTTTCGTGTCATTATTTTTCTCCCTCTCCTTAGGTTTTCATGAACATTTGAGACTTACAAGTGCAGCTTAGTTACAGAAATGGGATACAGATATTCAGATTCATCATTTTTAAATGTATAAGAAATAAAATGTTCAATGTGGGAAGTTTTTGAATTATTTATAATGTCATTTAATATATGAACCTTGTATGGTTTTATAAAAAAAAATGATGCTTAAGGGGAGAACAAAGAAAATATATTAAAGGAAGTTTCCAGCAAAGTTGGTGCACTTTTAAACTGACATTGCAAACTGCATGTGCTATTGAATGCATAGATATTGTAACACTGCAATTGGTTTACATTTTGGAGTATTGCTGTTCTCTGCACAGATGGTTCTTTGCCTTGATTGTTGATTTTATTTTGTAATTTCAATATGTTTGTGATCTTTAGTTATTGTTTTTCAAATGCTGTATTGTTTCCTGCCTGTAGGAAGAAAGACCTAGAACTCCCAGCATTCCCCAGGATTGTGCAAGAACCTTTTGACGTGGTGACACAGGACTATTTCAAAGGTGTAAAACAGGGTTCCCATATGAGCTGTATTTATTAGGGCTGGGCTGGGCAAAGTCCCCACCACTACCACCACCACCACCACCACCACAAGCCTTCATTGGACCTTTCTTTCCAACAAAGGTTGGGGTGAAAATTTAGGGATGTTTTGGGGGCTTCCAATTTTAATTTATAGAAAAAAAATGTGCCTCTGTCAGCAGTTGACAAATAAGGTCAATATTATGACTAAGAATTTAATTCTGTTGAGCAACTAGAAGCCACCTACCTGTCTTGTTTTGGTCTTGGGTTGTTGTTGTTTTTAACTTCCAGCATTTTTCTTATTAAGCACCTACAGTTAGGGGTGGGCGGATCACTTACCCCGTTCCGGCTGGGGGGGGGGGTCCGCGGTGGGGAGAGGCGATCCGTCTCTCCCCCCAGAATCTGTCCAGACTGTGCTAAGTCCGGACGCAAATGGCGTCCACTATGCCATTTGCGTCCCTGTTTTTTCACGCAATAGGCTACGCAAATAACTACATAAATATAATTTGCGTAGCCTATCGTGTGAAAACAGGGACGCAAATGGCATAGTGGATGCCATTTGCGTCTGGACTTAGCACAGCGATACAACACGGCAACGGTGGCTGGCTCCTCAGGATCACTGTGTGGAGGAGCCAGCCTGGACGGATTCCGGAGGGGCGCAGAGGTGAGTGCTCCATTCCGCCATGGACCCCAATGGGGCTGGATTCTTGGAATCCAGCCTCACTGGGGTCCGTGGCGGAATTTTCCAACATCCCTACCTACAGTTCACTGCAAGAATAGGTTGCTGTTTATCTTTAATCCTGCTTCACCCACACTCTTCTGACTGACTGGATGGGATAAGGCAGGTGCAATTTAAAATCTACCTTTTACTTCCACCAGTTCATTTAATGCCTGCTGCTTGCTTGCCTCTTCCTGCATCTCCACCTTTGCAAAGTTCTTCTTCATTCCCCAGGCCCACTTACAACTGGATTTCCTCTCTCCCACTTTTCACACCAGAAAGGAGAAAGCAAAAGTTTTGCATCAGCTCCCTTTGTTTTGTCCTCCAGATTAAGAAACAACAACAAAGAGAGAACAGACCTGCTGCAGGGAAGGAGAAAAATCTGGAATGGATTGCTTTGAGGAATAGAGGGAAAGACTATGTCTCCTAGCATTTTTAGTCCTGGTTTTGCAAACAGATGCTTGCTTGGCTATTCTTTGGTACAAATAAAGCCCTTTGTCAAAGTGGGTGCAAAGAAGAGCGAGTGCCTGCCTAAGGCAAGGGAGTTCGGAGAAGGGGAGTATTTTAATTGTGCAGAAGCAGAACTGCTCGATAGGAGTTTGGAAAATAAGAATTTGTTTTTTATTATTTTATTATTATTATTTATTACATTTCTATACTGCCCAACAGCTGGAGCTCTCCAGGCGATTTACAAAGATTAAAAACATTAAAAATACAATATACAGAGATTATAAACCATTTACATAAAAACACACACATGAACAGACAATATACACAAAAGACACATATAAAACAACTTCAAACAAACAATTCCAAAAGCAAACAACCATAACCATATTCCAGAATCGATTAAAACTTATCATATGCTGCCAAATGCCTGGGAGAAGAGAAAGGTCTTAACCTGGTGCCGAAAAGATAACAATATTGGCACCAGGCAGGCCTCATCAGGGATATCATTCCACAATTTGGGGGCTACCACCAAAAAGGCCCTCTCCCTTTTTGGGAGAGAAGAGATTTTTAGAGATAAGATTGCGTGTTCTCTAATTAACAGACTTGCCGTGGAAACGGGGGCAATGTTCAGTTTTCAGAAACAGTCCTACAGGGTGTTCAGACTTATGGAGAACAATGTCAACTGCACTGTTAGCCCTTCTCCTTAATTCTGTAGGAGGAGGAAGCTGCACTTGCTTGGTGGAAAGGGAAAAACATTTTGCATGTGCTCAGAGGCACTTTAATATATTCCTGTTGGCTATTAATTTCTTGACTACCAATTCCAGATATAATTTTTAGGCACAGGCCTCACTTATCAGAAATCTGAGAAATACTGGTGTGCAGCATAATATGTCAACAAGTGTGGAGCTGAGATATCTATTGTTCAGAATTCAACTAAATTCTGTAAATTAAATGTGTAAATGTGCCGTGTAAATTTTGACTAAGATATCGTTGAACCATAACTCCCATCATCCCTGACCATTGGCCATACTGACTGGGGCTGATGGGAGCTGGAATCCAACAGTGTCTGGAAGGCATTGATCTACTACTATGTCATATCTGAGGTTTGGAATTCAGTATGACAAACCACAGTTCCCTTTTGTAAAGAGATTACAGCAGGAGCCAAATCCACAATGTCTCTTGTTAGGAACAGGTTAATTAGCTTGGTTGTTTTTTTAAGAGTAAACTGTCATAAGGAAATACACAATAACATAAAAAGCGCCTGCTAGAAAAGGAGGTGTCTTGTCCCATTCTTTTGAGATTCAAAGATGTATCTCAAAAAACCATATTTTTAGGTGAGATGAAAGATAAAATCGGGAACAGAATACTCTTCATAAATTATTTCCCTGTGTTATTCACTCAGCTGGTGCAAGATAGAAAGGTCCCTTTACAGAGAAGTGACTCTTATCAGTTCTAATATTTATAACTGCCTACTGATGACATACAGTGTCCCATAATGACAGTGCTAAAATTGGCTTTTACTTCGTTAAAGCATCATTGTATTGAACCATGTAACCAGAAAATCACAATGCACTGATCTTTCTCTCCACTAATCCTTCTACGAGAGCTTAATGACTTGTCTGTTCATCTTGAAGATAATAAACTTCACAATGGAAGCAATAGCTGTCTTGGTGACTTTGCATAAATCATTATTTGCAAAAAAGAAAGGAGGATGGGGGTGGGGAGAGAAAATGCCTACACCCAGAAAGCAAAACAAAGTGATTGCTCATTTTTAAAGGTGTATTGGTGGTAGTTTTTTAAAAAAATATATCAGCTAATGAATTCACAAATACAAATAATATTCCTTATCAGCTTAATCAGTTAGGTCATGAATGATCCACCCAAATTTAAAAACTTTAATTTCTCAGTGATTTCAAGAGAGATTGGAGCTTCATGGATGAGTGAAGAAGAGGTGGGTCGTCTCATTTGCCCTAATGACTCTTGGATGCGTTGATGGCTGAAAACTATCCTGGAAGGCACATACTTCGGTATGTATAGGATAGACTCACTAGCTTTGTTATTTTGCTTGGGGATGCGTATAAAGGCTCTCAGTGTTCCTGGGTGTTCTGTTTGCTGTAATCTTGTTTGTAATTTCCTGTACAACCTACCACCTCTCCCTTTCCCTTCCCCAATTGTCCCTTTTCCTTCAAGAAACTTTTCCCCAACTTCATGTTGGTGTGGTGTGTTCTGCATAACTTCAGTGCTGTTTTCAGTGCCTATTGGCTTGGGTGGAAGGCTACTGGGTTATTGTAGGGATTTGTAGCCAGGTTTGGCTTGTCCTAGAGCCTCGTGTGGCACAGAGTGGTAGGTGGCAGTATTGCAACTGAAACTCTCCCCATGACCTGAGTTCGATCCCAGCAGAAGCCGAGTCTCGGGTAGCCGGCTCAGGTCGACTCAGCCCTCCATCCTCCCAAGGTCGGTAAAATGAGTACCCAGCTTGCTGGGGGAAAGGTAGTCACGACTGGGGAAGGCAATGGCAAACTACCCTGCTACAGTCTGCCAAGAAAACGCCAGCGTAAGCGGCGTCCCTCTAGGGGTCAGTAATGTCCCGGTGCTTGCACCGAAGGAAACTTTCCTTTCCTTGTCCTACCTTGCAGGGTTGTTGGGGCTAGCCTCAGCAATCCTTCACAGCTACACTGATGGAGGAAGCTGCAGCAGTCCAAATTATAAGAACGTAAGAAGAGCCCTGCTGGATCAGACAAGGGTCCATCTAGTCCAGCATTCTGTTTACACAGTGGCCAACCAGCCACAAGCAGGACACAAACACAACAGCGCCCTCCCACCCATGTTCCCCAGCAACTGGTGTACATAGGCTCACAACCTCTGGTCCTGGAGGTAGCACATAGCCATCAAGACTAGTAGCCATCAAGACTTGATAGCCTTTACCTCCAGGAATTCATCTAATTTGTTTTTCCTACACATCTATTAAAGAAGCAAGAGCCTGCTTCACTTTGCCAAAGCATCTGTTGCAATTCAAATGGGTGTGTGAAAGGGATCCCATTCCCATTTTGCAGGGCATGAATGTGTGAATGAAATGAGTGGAGCCAAAGTTGTTTGCTCCTTGAACCCCTGCCCAACTTCAGTACAGTCCCTGTTAAAAATTAGTTGCTCATCACCACCAACTAGGGCTGTAGCCTAGGAATGCCAATGATTTCGGGGGTGGGGGCCTAATCTCCCGAGCTTAGTCGGAGGGACGTGGAACAGTGATGGAGCACCTGCTCTGCATGGAGAAGATTCCCAGGTCCAATCTCCAGCATCTACACACAGGGCTGGAAAAATCCTGCCTGAAACCTTGGAGAGTCACTGCCAGTCAGTGTTGACAATACTGGGTGCTGGCTGGGGAATGCTGGGAGTTGTAGGACTTTCTTCTGTCTAAACATGCATAGGATTGCGCCCTTGGTGGCAATAAATGTAAGGCTGTGATTAGATACACACACGCATGGAATTCACTTCCTTTGACCATCCAAGTGAATGCATTCAAGGTTGGGATGTAAGTATCAAAACATATGGATTGGAAGGAGACCTTTAATAATTCTGAAATAGAAACCCAAGGTGCTTGTTAAACTTTATTGCTATACGGTATTAAACTGCGATGGGACGTTTCAACAGAAAAGCACTAAGTATGGTGGGTTATAGGACTGTGATTTATAGGGAGTCTATAGCAGTAACATAAAATGAGGGCTTAGGAGATTCCTAAACCACTACCTCTCCCACTGCCCAAACCCCCTATAGTTAAGTGGTGTAAAAATTCAGCAAGAGAAGAATCACTACTCGTTTTCAACAATAAGAGCCTTAAAGAAACAGTGGTGGGGTATACATGGCCTGTTGAAATACCATCGTTCTAGATCAGTAATTCTCAATAACTGTCATGTTGAGGACCATGATTATGGGCTGTTCTGTACTCCTGCTGGGAAATTCCTTACAGTAAGGGGAAATGGGCTGAGAAATAAGATCAGAATCCAGCAAAAGCAGGCAGAAAAGACAGCAGACTGGGTAAATGAGGGAAGATGAGGAGGTACTTACAGGACCAAGAAGAGGAGCAGGAACAAGGAACAGTAAGAATGAAGAGCAGGAATCTAAACTGTACACCTATCAGTGGCTTGTTGCATAGACAAGACTTCACAGGAATGGGAAGTTGATACAGGGAAAAGGAGGAGGAACCAATCATGTTGGGAAGTGGACAGAGGAAGAGATAAATTGTATTAGGCCTCAGAGAGTCCCTGAGCATGGTGGAAATGCAGTGGCTCCATGGGATATGTTTCTGCTAAGTTCTTGGAAGGTTCATAGGCTGAGGGCTTCTCCACACCAGGCTTTTTATCCTGGAACTTACTAGGGCTTTTGCTTCCAGATTCTTTGCAAGATTAAGATCGGTTCTTTACATAGCATTTTTTTCTTTAAATGCATAATGCTACATGCCATTTACACTGGTGGGTGGAGCCTGGTGGGATGTTACCAGATGTCATCAGCGTTGTACGCCCCCTGCCCACCCTCTCAGGGTAGCTCCCCCCGACATGACCTTTTCCATTTCAACTTCCTTGCCTCCCCTTTTCACTTCTGCTGCCTCTGATCCCTACCTTGGCCACTTTTACATAGATTCCACAGTACTTTCGCAACTTCAGAAGCCTGCTCTCTGCCGCCCCCAACAAGCAATTACTCCTTTCTCATTTGTGTGTGTACATGGGGACTGAGTGGAAAAGCGTTAAAACTTTTCTGGGCAGCAACCGCAAAGTGGTGCGATCCCCTGATCCCACTGTAAAGTGCTGAAAGAAGGAGGAGGGAGCGGAAAGGGCTTGCATATATAGAATCTGGAAATGCTGCTTCAACCTCCAGGGCATCTCCTGCACTAAATGACTTTTATTCCATTTTTTAATACGTCAGAGATAATAAGGTATCAAATTACCCTGCTTGTGCTCCACTTGAGTTCTCTCCATGAAAAAGGAAAAGCCGAAAGAGGAGCGAGATCAATGAAACATGTGGAAGACTCAGATAAGAGGGAGAAGGAGGGAGAAAGGGGAGGGGGGAAAGGAAGCACATGTAAAGGGAGTCAGTTGTGATCCTGCATTTAAAATGGAAGCAGAAAGCCCGATTTTAAATGCGGGATTTTAGCCTGGTGTAGAGATGCTCTTAGTTGCCTTTTTCTGTACTTTTTCCAACTCTACAGTATCCTTTTTTGGGTGCAGTGACCAGAACTGTACCCAATATTCCAAGTGTGGTTGCACAGTACTTTTGTATAAGAGCAGTATGATATTGACAGTTTTATCTTCCCTTCCTTTCCTAATAATGCCTAACATGGAATTTGTCTTTATCATAGCAGTCACACACTGGGTCGACTCGACATTTTCATCTAGCTGTCCACCACAACCCCAAGATCTCCTTCTTGGCCAGTCACCACTAGCTCAGATCCCATCAGCATATACGTGAAACTGGGATCCCCCCCCCCCCATGTGCATCACTTTACACTTGCTTACATTGAACCACATTTAAGTTCTGATGCCCATTCTCCCAATTTGGAGAGATCTTCTGGAGCTCTTCACAATCCCTTTTTGTTTAACCGCCCTAAATAATTTTGTATCATCAGCAAACTTGGCCATCTTACTGCTCACTCCTAAATTCAGATCATTTATGAACAAGTTAAAAAGCATTGGTCCCAGTACAGTTCCTTGTGGGACCCCACTGTTAACATCCCTCCATTGGGAGAATTTACCATTTATTCCTACTCTCCGCTTTCTGTTCTTTAACCAGTTACTGATCCATAGGAGGACATCTCCTCTTATTCCATGACTGTTAAGTTTGCTCAGGAGTCTTTGGTGAGGGAGTTTGTCAAAAGCCTTTTGGACGTCCATATAAACAATGTCTACCAGATCACCCCTGTCCACATTTTTATTGACAGTCTCAAAGAACTTTAAAAGGTTAGTGAGGCAGGATTTACCTTTGCGGAAGCCATGTTGATTCTTCTTCAGCAGAGCATGTAGGGATGTACGAAACACCTACCTGGCTCCACGCCGGGCAGTCCGCGGTAGAGGGGAGGCACTCCGTCCCTCCCCCGGAATCCTCGATGGGGGGGGGTGATCCAGTCCTCCCCCCCGGAATCCTGCCCAGCTGGCTCCACTCCGCGGCCAAGCTGCAGAGCCACCGGCCGGCTCCAATCGCCCGCAGCCGGACATCCGGCCGCTGGGCAGCCCTGCAGGGACGCAAATGGCAGCTGGCGTAGCCACTGGCATTTTCATCCCTGTATTGAGCCGTGATGGGCTACATAAATATTTACGTTAGGGATATATGAAAGTCCCCTTACCTGGCTCTGACGGGTTCCACGGGGGGGGGGAGGCACTCCGTCCCTCCCCCCGGAATCCTGGCCGGCCGGCTCTGCTCTGTGGGGATTCCACGGAGCCACTGGCCGGCTCCGCCAGCAGCCAGACATCTGGCCGCTGGCTAGCAGGGACGCAAATGGCGGCGGCCGCAGCCGCCACCGTTTGCGTCCCTGTAGTCAGCCGTGATAGGCTACGTAAAGACGTACGTAGCCTATCACATCTTGTTAAAAAAAAAACCCGACAAGACTGCAAATGGTGGCGGCGGCAGCCGGTCGGAAGACCAGCCGCCGAAGCCGCCGCCGCCCGGAAGATCCGCCCCAGGTAAGTCTCGTCCTGAGGGGGATCCGCAGGGGGGCGGGGGGGCAGGCCGTTCCACCACAGATTCCGCCACAGGTTCCGCCACAGCCTCACCGAGATCCGTGGCAGAATTCTCTGCCATCCCTAATTTACGTAGCCTATCACGGCAGGGGGAAAAACCCCAGCGTACGCAAATGGCGGTAGCTGCTGCCATTTGCGTACGCTGGGTTTTTTTCCCCCTGCCATGATAGGCTATGTAAATACTTACGTAGCCTATCACGGCTATG
This sequence comes from Heloderma suspectum, assembly GCF_057233095.1. Taxonomy (NCBI): domain Eukaryota; kingdom Metazoa; phylum Chordata; class Lepidosauria; order Squamata; family Helodermatidae; genus Heloderma; species Heloderma suspectum. The sequence goes on from NC_139462.1 coordinate 113,412,942, forward strand.
AAGACGAAGCGAATGGCGGCCGCAGGATGGCCGCCATTCGCAAAGCAGCGTGGACAGGAGCAGGTAAGTGCTCCGTTTCGCGCACCTTTCGGGGGTTGGGGGCAGCGGGGACTTCGTCCCGTGCGCCTTTCGTGGGTTGGGGTGGCGGGGGCTTCGTTCCACGATGGATTTCAGGGGGCTGAATGCACTGGCATTCAGCCTCACCGAGATCTGTCGCGGAATTCTCTGACATCCCTAAGAGCGTGTCTTTCTACATGCTTATTCATTTTATCTTTAATAATGCTTTCAATCAATTTACCTGGAACAGATGTTAATCTAACCAGATGTACTCAGTTTGCTACACAGCATATTCAATATGCCTTTAATTCCAGAAACAAACACAATACTACATCTCCACCTTCATAATAGGTATCCTGATAGGAACCGTTTTGAAGAACCTTGTTTTTTGTCATTATGTGTTGCACTACAGATCTAAACACCAAGGGCTAAAAAAGAAAAAAAAAGAGACATATTTTTAAGAGAGAGTGGAACTCATTTGCATATCAGAATAACAAACATGTGGGACCTTTTATGTTTACTTATGGGCTACAATCCAATGCAGAGTGAGCTTAAGTCTATGTCCCAGTTTGTACATTTGACTCACTGGGTCTGGCTGGGAGCTTGCCCTCTTCCCATCCACCACGCAGATAACATCTTGTATGAGCCAAGCACTCCACGTGAACTCCCACACATAGAGGCCTGAGTCCCATGGTTCTCCCCCACCTCACCCTGCCCTGCTCCCCGGCACACACAAATAATGGTAGGGAGATCATGTGAACTGGCCCTCCACACAATTAGGTGTTCACCTGGATTAGGCATCTGGCTCATATGAGATATTATCTGTGTGGCGGAGGGAAGTGAAGAAGGCTCACTTTTTTCACCATCTTAAGGTGGCTCCTGACTGAGTGAATGTAGCAACCTGTGGTCATTTTTCAAGGTTATCTTACATAACATTTAATAAGGAATATTTATATAGTACATTTCAAGTTTCTAACTGCTTCACATACATTATTTCAGGAGTCCTTAAAGTGGTATTGTAAGGCAGACTAGCAGTATAATCCCGATGTTGCTGGTGCAGGACTGAATCAGAGAGAATCGTGGCATGTGTCAAAGACCACCTAGTGAGCTCATAGCAAAGACAATATTTGAAGCAAGGACTTCACATCTCATTCCTTGTTTAAAGCAACCATATATCCAATAAAGAAGTTTTTCTCTTGAATATTCCTTCAAGCCTCCCCACTACTTCTACCTGAAATATTCATAGGAGCCTTGGATGACTATTCATTTTTCCAGTTCTCACATTACTTTTTGACTAAGGTCACTAAGAAGTGCTTTTATCACATCAATTAAGTGTGTCAAATATTTCAGTGCAATACATCCATCTCATGTGATGAAAATGGGTACTTACTGAACTTCCTTGCTCCAAAACAAATTAAGCAAAAATACAGAAAAGGGTGCCTTCTGATTTTATGGACTGTCCCTTGCCACTAAACGAGCACAATCAATCCCAACATATCTGGTGAAGAAGTCAAAAGTAGGCCCCATATTGCAGGCGGCTGCTGAAGATGAGTCCAGTTCTAGACCAGGAGTGGAGACTGTGGGCCTCCATATGTTGTTGGACTACAACTGCCATCAGTCCCAGCCAGCATGCCTAATGGTCAAGGATGACAGGAGTTGCGGACCAACAATATTTGGAGGGCCACATGTCCCTCATCCCTGCTCTAGATGTTCTGTTCTTAAAATGGAAGCAAGACACACATGCTTCATGCAGTAAACTCAAGAGCTGAGTGCTGATTCCCAGGAAGTTCCAATAGGCTCTTTAGTCACTTTGTTACTGGGAATACTGCAGGATTACAACTTTTCCCTCCACTACTTGTCTATCTATCTCTCCTAGTCCTCAGCTGCAGCAATACCAAAGGATACCTATTTTTAGGAGAAGGACAGAAGTTCAGTGGTAGAGCACATGCTTTCCATGAAGAAGGTCCAAGTTCCCAACTAGGGCTGAGAAAAACTCCTGTCTTAAACCATGGGAAGTTGGCTGCCAGTCAGTGTGAACCTGAAATAGATAAGGCAGCTTCCTACCTCCTATGCCTTTCCATTCAAAACAAAAAGAAAGTCACCTTTCACTGTGTTCTGTAGCCCTCCTTCTTAACAAAGAAGGTTGTTGGTACTTTAGGCCACTTGTGGCACTCTACATATTGTGGTCTACAACTCCCATGGTACCTCACCGCTGCCTATGCTGGCTAGGGCTGATGGGAGATGTAGGCCAAAATATCTGGAGGGCTGCAAGTTGCCCAACCCTGTGTTAGGCTGTTTCACATGGAATGCAGTGTAAACATAAGTCTGCCAGTGTGTCAGCTAATCTTTGCTCCCTAAAGAATGTCCCTGCATGCTTCACGTGAGTGTAAACGTTTATTTGTCACATTCATTTTTACATTCACTTTTCTGCAATGCAAGTATGAAACCCAGTTTGAACTGTACTTGTGTTTTCCACGGCGTATCCCCTTCAATAATACACCTCTCCCTTTGCCAGAATCCAATATAACAATGTTTTCTAAAATGTACTCCGCTTTTTGTAGCTTTTGACCACAGACTGAAGCCGGAGTGTTAAGGTGTTGCATATGCGTCGATCTGGTTTTCTTCAATCATTTGTGTTACAAATGCAATACAAGATGCTGGATAAATATTTCTTAAAGAAATATCTTGCCCTTTCAAAAAGCATGTCGTTTTCCCTTCAGCAATATTCCATTTCAGCGTTACTTCACAAGGTCTCAGCTGGGAGCTATTTAACACTCTCAAGTTAGCGTTTACAAGTGAAACTAAGTTTAAATTGGCTGTTTCAGGACAAATGACTGCTCTGTCGAGGCACAATGGAAAAAGGTATCTCAACCTCATGACTGCTAGTACATAAGGCACAGTTGGCAGATTTTAGTAAAGTCTGCCATCACTACCCTTCCACCATCCTTTGCTATCAGTAAATCAAACAACATAATAGAATCGTACAACTGTACAGCTGGAAGCAGTCTGCACCAAAGAAGGATTTTATTACCAAACACTGCTAAGAGATTAGGCAGCACAAGAGAAGAATAAAGTCCATGGTCATCAGGATTATGTCGGCTACAATCCACCACCCGTTTCCCCCAGAACTGTGAAACGTACGATATCCATGATTTTCTGCTTTTGATGCAAAACCTGCCCGTTAGATGTTGCAGATAAGTGTTCCAAACAGATAGCAGGTATATATGAGAATATCAACAGCAGATCCACAGGGACTGGGGTGAGTGTGTGTGTAGTAAAGCAGGAACTGTACGCACTTCCAGGGTAAGAGAATTTGTTTGATCATGAGTGTGCTCAGTTGTGCAAAGGTAAATTTTGAAGTTCAGGTGCTCTTCATGTCAGTACCCACAGCCACACCCCCAAGGACGGTCCAAAAATGCTGGTACCTGCATTGAGCCATATGAACAAACCAGTTTAGCAGTTTTCATCTCCACCAGAAGCAAATGGGTCTTAACTGCCCATTCAAGACCAAGTCACCCCAAAATACTTTGCATTACAGCAAGGAACAATATATTGTTGCTGAGAAAATTCATCCCCCCTGCCCTGCCCCAACTACTATGAGGACCACAGCTAAACTAAGAGAGAACACGGAATTCTAGGGGGTGGCAGATGACATCAGCATCCCTGCTAATCAAAAAGTGCCAGCAGTACGTCCCTGTGAGCCCTGGCGCCACTACACTATTGAGTGTGCTTTACTCAAGAACCAAATCAGCCAATTATATTCCACCTACTGTATGGAGGGAGCCAGATGTTTACCTGAGGACTGTTACATTTACCCGAGGCCTAAAAGACAAGAGGAGCTGAAAGAGAAGAATGGAATTCACTCATAAATGCCACGCTCATGAAGGATGTGAAATCCTTTTGGCAGTCAGTTGCTGGGGCCTTGTGGAATTATCATGAATCCCCTGATTGTTGTATTTCCACACAGGTTTGGGAAAGCCAGTTTTCAAAAATTTTTCAAGGTGATGCCAATTTTTCTTTACATAACGACTTTACATAGCAACCAGTAACTTCTGTTGAAATAATTGATTCAAGGGGCAATCCTCTACATGTTTAGACAGAGGAAAGTCCTACAACTCCCAGCATTCTGGGAGCTGTAGGACGTTTTCCTGTCAAAACATGCATAGGATTGCACCCTTAACTGCCCAGGCCCTGATTGTGTAGGCACAAGCCTCATTTGTTAAAATCTAACCCAGAATGTTGGCGCCCTTACTTTTAGTCCATTTTATTCTTAATTAATAGAACTGGGTATTTTCTTGATATTTGGAGCAAACGTATTATAATACCCTTTAAAAAAAAGGAGACAGGTTAAATCTGGCTAATTATCAACTTCTTAGCCTCCTTTCAGTTATTGGGAATTATATGCCAGGTTTCTCAAAGATACAACAATATCATAGGTGAGGAACAGACTGAATTCAGAGCTGGTCACTCTTATTCTTGACCATTGCTGTGTGTAGGCTCATCTGGCAAAGAAATATACCTCAATTCCTGTCTCTTCTCCATCTTCTTTGATCTTAGGTCAGGTTTTAACTTGGTCCCAAGGAAATTACTATTCCTATGTCCAAATTAAAGAAAACCTCTAGAAACAAATGCATATTATTTCTCCTTAAATGCTTCTATTGCCCAATGTCTAGCCAAGTTAGATGTGGGCAACAGGGTCAGGTTTCAAACTCAATTTTTGTCACCGCAGGTATCAGAGCTATATTTTGTCCCTTTTTAATTTATATCTTAATGGCAAGGCTTCTAACTTCTAGGTTGTTGAATCCCACACCACTAAACTGTTATCTACAAGAATTCCCCTGTTGCTGCATACTGATGATGCTGTGCCGCTTTCGTTGTCCAGAATAGGACTAAACTACTTATTGTCTGCTTTGGGGGCCTATTGTACAAAAACCAGGTTGATTATAATTTATAATAAGTCCAAGGTCCTAGTGTTTATTAAAGACTACAAAAGGTACAAGCGGGTCTGAAATAGTAATAAAATAGAACATGTTTCTCATATAAAATACTTCAAAATTAAGAGAGCAATCCTATGGCCCCTGAACAAGCATCTCAGGGACCATAAGATGGTTCAGATTCCCCCTTCCAAGTCCGGAGAGCACTCCAACCTTAAAAGGGGGGGGGGGGTCAGAGATATGTGAGACAGCCAGCATGGAAAGAACCGCACCAGCTGCCCACTGAAGTCAGAAAAGCGACCTCAGAGGAGGAGGAAAGGGGTCGTTCTAGTGGTCAGAGAAGGGAGGAGACTGGAGAGGCCAGGATATGAATTATCCTGAGCCTCTTCCAGCCTCTTTCCCTCTCCCTCCAAAGGGCCTGTCTAGTGAAACTGTGGAACGGGAGGACAGGGAGACAAAGATCACCTCTGCTATTCCTCCTGCCCTGAACTGGATGACCCTCCAAGTTCAGGGGCTTCTGATCATCAGTTGCAAAATACAGTTTCCTGGTCCAAACAACGAAAGCAGGCAATTGATTCTGCTAATCGCAGTCAACAGGCCATCTCAAGGTTTGTTTGCTTTTTTCACAAGATGTCTTCCACCTTCTACAAATAAAGCCAAATCTCTGAGTCAGCTTACTTTGGCATTCCCATATGGATTTCTGGCTTCAACTCTCAACTGAAAAGGGTCCAATCTAGTTCCCTTAGGAAGATTTTGGGTTTGACACCCTTTGTGCAGCTATGTACCGGGAAGTGGGTATACAATCAGTTTCATGTAAAGCTAAATGCCTTGAAATGGAGGTTGTGTCTCCACTTTTCCACTGCTCCCTCTAGTCACATTAACTTATTGCTCTCTGATTCCTTTGCCAGTCAGTGGATGTGGGTTATGAAAAAGAAGATTCTTAAGCTGGGTTTCTCCCTTGAGGTTTTGGGTAATGGTGGTCTTAAAAAAGCCTCAGCTCTCTTAGGCAAGCATTAATAGACCTAGATTTACAACATCTGAGAACTGCAGCTGATAAGTCTTGTTCTCCAGTATCTGTAAGGAATCTTTCAAATTATGGAATTACCAGAGCCCCATACTTGCACACATCAACTGTTTTCAAATATAGGAAAGCATTTATGCTCACTTGCTTTAATGTAATGCCCTCTGCTTTCCTAACTGGCCAAATCAACACAATTCCTCAACAAATGACTTTGTCCTTGAGGAATTAGAAAAATAAAGTCTGTTGGCCATGTTCATTTATACTGCAGTTTTTATGGGGAGCCCAAAAACAAGTTGAGTCTCTCTTTACTAAGAATTCTACCTGGAAGATCCATTGAAACTCTGGTAACTTTCTTTTAAAGGGATGATTCTGTTTAAGGGAAATTATTCATATCTGTATTACTGAGAGGGTAGCTAAATTCTTTTTATCCTCAATACAAATTAGGAAGAATTCTCTTTTGGCTCCTCTGATTTTGTGTTCTTACTATGCATTAATTTCTTGTACTAGCTTTTTATCAGCTTTGTTGTATTAACCTCTATTTGTCTTTGAATAAATCACTCACTCGCTCACTCACTCATTCACTCACAATTAAGACAATTGCTCAGGTGGTGTACAACCATGATTCAAATCTGCATTATACTGCTTAGATAGATTGTCTGTTCTTATGGATGCAGGGTGAAGCCAACAGTGATGCACAATATGCATGTGATGCACAACAATGATTCAGATCTGCATTGCACAATGGATCATGTCCTTCAGAATGATTAAAAAGCTTAAATGCTGCAGGGTGTACTAAAACGGAATACCAGATATCCCCACATGGAGCCTTTTTGGAAGAAACGCTTTTGGAATAATGGACAGCACTAAGAAAGCTTATCTTGATTTAATGCTGTTCTTATTTCAAAAAGGATATTACATAGGTGCAAAAAGGTACAGAAAAGAGAAATTAAATTGATCAATGCACCTTTCCTTCAAGAAAACTGTAAAGCACTTAGGGCTTTGTAGTTCATGAAAAATATGGAATTTTGCACTATATATACTAGAAATGATTAACGGTAGGAAGAAAAGATCTCCCACCCTCCTTAACGTTACTCAGTGTAGTTGATTGGTAGAAGGTTCCAAACACAGAAACGGAAGTACTATTTCATACAACAGGTAATTAACTTGTCGAAATCACTAGCACCACCTGGAGGCACATTGAAAAGAAGTGTTCACCATGCAAAAATGGCGTATATTTGCATTAACTTTTGTCAAACATGCCCGGGCAGGTGATGAGGCACATAGTATCATATAACTTCTGTTAAGGAGGACTTGCATCCCTTGTACCTAACTGCAACAGGGGAAACTGATCGTGCCATTCAGGACCTATTGAAGTTAAAGTAGACCCATTCCCAGTATAAATTCACAGCCTCACAGAATCATGTAAAAACCTCACAGAGCGGGGATCTCTGGAGAGAAGCAGTATTACTGTAGCCTCAGGCTTTCTAATTCCCGGATGTGTTGCTAGATAACCAATGCCACAAGCATTGTGGGGAGAAACTGATGCAGATCCATGTGTGATGTATTTCTCCTATGTTAAGAAAGCTCTCCATTACTTCTACAAGGAAACAATAAAAATTGGGCTCTCCGAAGAAAGCTGTTCTAACCAAGTGCTTTATCCAGCAGCAATTGTGACTTGCCAGCAGCTATTTTCAAAAGAGCCATGATGAAAAGAAGAAAACACAACCTGCCCCAGCATGCAAAAACAGGTGCTTTGAAGCTCAAACAAAATGATCCAGTTTAAGAGAGATGCCATCATACAATTGCTTAGGATGTTTCATGGATTTAATGACATTGCAGAATGGAGGTAACAAACACCCCCCCACACACATTTTAATTAGGCCTATGACCCAGCTAGCGAAACACAGCTTACCAGTGGCTTATCGGAGATATGGCCTTGAGCGCCATTTTCTTAGTGCTCAAATAAGATCAAATAAACAAATAAATGTGGTCATACTGTTTATTTATTTATTTGGGATATTTATAAAATGCCCTTCACCAAATCACCATCATTATCACTTTTAAGTTGCATACTATTTATTTATTTATTTGGGATATTTATAAAATGCCCTTCACCAAATCACCATCATTATCACTTTTAAGTTGCATACTATTTATTTATTTATTTGGGATATTTATAAAATGCCCTTCACCAAATCACCATCATTATCACTTTTAAGTTGCATGCCACTTTTCCACACAGTGTTCCCAAAGCACCTCACAACACAAGAACAGCGTATCAATACATCAGTTGCAATAATACATCAACACCATAACAAGACAAACCATTCAGGGCAGTAAAAAATAACTACAAAACAAAAAGAAGAAAATACAATTATAAAACAAGAAAACACGGTTCAAAAAACAACAACCATAAAACAGACTGACCACTTAACATGCCTGGAAAGACAAAAAAAGGTTTGACCAGGTGCCAAAATGATAGCAAGGTTGGCTCCATTTGCACCACCATGGGGAGGCTGTTCTACAGATGGGGTGCCATAGCAGAGAAGGTTCTTTCTATAGTTGTCACATGCCCCTGGAAACACAGTGGGATACCTTGATAAGAGCATCCACTGCAGATCTCAAGACACAGGACGGCTTGTACAAGGAGAGGTGTTCCTTCAGGTATTTGGGCAAGAATCCCTTAGAAGAAATGGAGTAGCACTCACAGTCAATAAAAGGGTGGGAAAAGCAGTACTCCCCTTCATGGATCACTGCCTTGTTGTGGCGAAGGGGCTTGCATAACTCAGTGAAGCCATAAGCTATGCCGTGCAGGGCCACCCAAGACGGACAGGTCATGGCAGAGAGTTCTGACAAAATGTGGTCCACTGGAGAAGGAAATGGCAACCCACTCCAGTATTCTTGCCAAGAAAACCCCATGGAACGTATCACAAGGCTAAAAGATATGACGCCAGAAGATGAGCCCCTCAGGTCGGAAGGTGTCCAATATGCTACTGGGGAAGAGCAGAGGGTATTTCCAAGTAGCGCCAGAAAGAGTGAAGCGGCTGGGCCAAACCCGAAAGGACACTCAGCTGTGGATGTGTCTGGTGGTGAAAAGAAAATCCGATGCTGTAAAGAACAATATTGTTTAGGAACCTGGAATGTCAGATCAATGAATCAAGGTAAGCTGGAGGTGGTCAAACATGAGATGGCAAGATTGAACATCGACATCTTGGGAATCAGCGAACTAAAATGGACAGGCATGGGTGAATTTAATTCAGGTGACCATCAGATCTACTATTGTGGGCAAGAATCCCTTAGAAGAAATGGAGTAGCACTCATAGTCAACAAAAGGGTGGGAAAAGCAGTGCTGGGGTACAATCTTAAAAATGATAGAATGATCTCAGTTCGAATCCAAGGCAAACCATTCAACATCACAGTAATTCAAGTCTATGCCCCAACCACTGAGGCCGAAGAAGCTGAGGTTGATCGGTTCTATGAAGACCTACAACACCTTCTAGAACTAACACCAAAAAAAGATGTCCTCTTCATCATAGGGGATTGGAATGCTAAAGTAGGAAGTCAAGAAATCACCGGGATAACAGGCAGGCATGGCCTTGGTGTACAAAATGAAGCAGGACAAAAGCTAATAGAGTTTTGCCAAGAGAACATGCTGATCATAGCAAACACTCTTTTCCAACAGCACAAGAGGCGACTCTACACATGGACGTCACCAGATGGTCAATATCGAAATCAGATTGATTATGTCCTTTGCAGCCAAAGATGGAGAAGCTCCATACAGTCAGTAAAAACAAGACCTGGAGCTGACTGTGGCTCAGATCATGAGCTGCTTCTTGCAAAATTTCGGCTTAAATTGAAGAACGTCGGGAAAACCACTAAACCGTTCAGGTATGACCTAAATCATATCCCTGATGAATATACAGTGGAGATGAGGAATAGATTTCAGGGATTAGACCTAATAGACAGAGTGCCTGAGGAACTATGGACGGAGGTCCGTAACATTGTTCAGGAGGCAGCAACGAAATCCATCCCAAAGAAAAAGAAATGCAAGAAAGCAAAGTGGCTGTCTGATGAGGCTTTACAAGTAGCTCACGAAAGAAGGGAAGCGAAAAGCAAGGGAGAAACGGGAAGATATATCCAACTGAATGCAGAGTTCCAGAGAATAGCAAGGAGAGACAAGAAGGCCTTCTTAAATGAACAATGCAAAGAAATCGAGGAAAACAACAGAATGGGAAAGACTAGAGATCTCTTCTAGAAAACTGGAGATCTCAAGGGAACGTTTTGTGCAAAGACGGGCATGATAAAGGACAAAGAAGGCAGGGACCTAACAGAAGCAGATGAGATTAAGAAGAGGTGGCAAGAATACACAGAAGAACTATACAGGAAAGATCTGAATGTCCCTGATAGCCATGATAGTGCGGTCACTGAACTTGAGCCGGACATCCTAGAGAGTGAAGTCAAGTGGGCCTTAGGAAGCATTAGTAACAACAAAGCTAGCGGAGATGACAGTATTCCAGCCGAGCTATTTAAAATCCTAAAAGATGATGCTGTTAAAGTGCTGCATTCAATATGCCAACAAATCTGGAACACTCAACAGTGGCCACAAGACTGGAAAAGGTCAGTTTACATTCCAATTCCAAAGAAGGGCAATGCCAAAGAGTGTTCAAACTACCGCACCATTGCGCTCATTTCACATGCCAGCAAGGTGATGCTCAAAATCCTACAAGCTAGGCTTCAGCAGTATACGAACCGAGAACTACCGGAAGTACAAGCTGCGTTTAGAAGAGGCAGAGGAACTAGAGATCAAATCGCCAACATTCGCTGCATCATGGAGAAAGCAAGAGAATTCCAGAAAAACGTCTATTTCTGCTTCATTGACTACGCTAAAGCCTTTGATTGTGTGGATCACAACAAACTCTGGCAAATTCTTAAAGTGATGGGAGTACCAGAACACCTTACCTGTCTCCTGAGAAACCTGTACGAGGGTCAAGAAGCAACAGTAAGAACCAGACATGGAACAACCGATTGGTTCCAAATTGGGAAAGGAGTACGACAAGGCTGCATATTGTCACCCTGCTTATTTAACTTATATGCAGAGTACATCATGAGAAATGCCGGGTTGGATGAATCAGAGGTCAGAATTAAGATTGCTGGGAGAATTATCAACAACCTCCGATATGCAGACGATACCACCCTAATGGCAGAAAGCGAAGAGGATCTAAAGAGCCTCTTGTTGAGGGTGAAAGAGGAGAATGCAAGAGCTGGTTTGAAACTCAACATTAAAAAAACTAAGATCATGGCATCTGGCCCCATCACGTCCTGGCATATAGAAGGGGAAGAAATGGAAGCTGTGACAGATTTTACTTTCTTGGGCTCCAAGATCACCGCAGACGGTGACTGTAGCCATGAAATTAAAAGACGCTTGCTCCTTGGGAGGAAAGCTATGGCCAACCTAGACAGCATAGTAAGAAGCAGAGACATCACCTTGCCGACAAAGGTCCGTCTAATCAAAGCTATGGTTTTCCCAGTAGTAATGTATGGCTGTGAGAGCTGGACTATAAGGAAGGCTGAGCACCGAAGAATTGATGCTTTCGAACTGTGGTGCTGGAGAAGACTCTTACGAGTCCCCTGGACTGCAAGGAGGTCAAATCAGTCCATCCTAAAGGAAATCAACCCTGAGTGCTCATTGGAAGGACAGATAATGAAGGTGAAGCTCCAATATTTTGGCCACCTAATGCGAAGAGAAAACTCCCTGGAAAAGACCCTGATGCTGGGAAAGACTGAAGGCAAAAGGAGAAGGGGACGGCAGAGGATGAGATGGCTAGATAGCATCACCGATGCAATGAATATGAACTTGAGCACGCTCCGGGAGACAGCAGAGGACAGGAAGGCCTGGTGTGCTATGGTCCATGGGGTCACAAAGAGTCGGACACGACTTAATGGCTGAACAACAAAGCACTAACACTTTGAATTGGACCCAGAAGCAAATATGAAACCAGTGCAACTCCTGTAGGAGCAACATAATATGATCCCATTTAGCTACATCTGTTAACATTCTAGCAGCTGCATTCTGCAGAGGTTGAATCTTCTGGGTTATCTTCAAGGGCAGCCTCACGTACAACACATTACAGCAGTCCAATCAGGAGATTACCAGAGCATCTGGTGGGAAGGGGAAACTGGTAGGATGGAGGCAGCATCTGGTGGGTTGGGGGGCAGAGGCTGGCTGTGCCTCATCGCTTAAGACAGAGCCTGGTGAACATCAAGATAAAACTAGTAGCAAAAGCTCTCCTGCCTTCTGCCCTCTCACCCTGAGATTTCAGCCCTTCTCTTGAAGACACTGAAAAGGAGGTTAACAGCACAATGCTATACAAGTTTACTCAGAAGGAAATCCCACTGAGTCCAATGGGATTTACTCCCAAGTGAATGTGTATTGCAGCCTAAACTCTGAAATGTCAGATGGAAGCTTGAGAGCTGGCAGTCCTAGTCAGTTCTTAATTAACCAAGGGCGTAATCCTATGCATGTTTAGATGGAGAAAAGGCCTACAACTCCCAGCATGCTCCAGCCAGCCATGCTGGCTGGGGCATGCTGAGAGTTATAGGCCCTTTCTCTGTCTATATGCATAGGATTGCGCCCTAAGGGTACAATCCTATTTTTCTTTAGACAGAGGAAACTCCTACAATTCCTAGCATGCCCCTATTTCTGTGGGCTGGTCAAGGGATGGGGCTGCCCTCTTTTCCCCCCATTCCCTCTTTTTCCCCATTTGTAGTAGGGCTCCTTTCACAATATGTAGCCTTTTCCCATTCACAATAGCACTGTTTCATTCACAATAGCAGAGTAGCCAGCTTTACCTATTCACAATATGTAGTGCACAATAAAGTATACACAGAAGGGAAGGAGAGAGGGCAGCCAGTAGCAGGAGCCTGTAGTATCGGTATATTGCAGTAGTGTTACTGCAATATAGTGAAAACAAAAGAATACACAGAGCGGGCGACCAGTACAGCAAGGGAGCATAGACAGGGCAGGAAACAAGCCTCTCTCATTCGCTGAGCAGCATCTCTGCGGTTGACAACATTCACTTCAACTGGTGGGACTCTGCCACCCAAACCACCCAAAGTAAGGTGGTTTAAAGTGCTCTGTTTGACTTGTGAAAGTGGGTTTTTAGGTGGTGTAAAAGCTCAAAAAGTTTCTGCATGTGTTTCCATGTAGATTGGGCCAGAGACAGAGAGAGAAGGAGGAGGAGAGAGTAGGAAAAAGAGAGAGGAACCAGAGGAGGGAGAGAATGATAAACACATATGGCATAAAATTAAAAATCGGCTAGTGTTTCAGGCTAATGATAGGTCCCAGGTCTGAAAAAGTTGAAGACTATTGTCAAGCAAAAGACCCATGTGATTATTCTAAATCACCAAGGTAAAGGTAATTTACAGTGAGCATGAATTAGTTCTGCACTCAGTAAGATGAGCTTAAAACATAAGATTAATGCCTGTATATATTTGTTAAATTGGCTTTTTGCATTTCCATGTGGATCCCATTATTTGCAAGGGAATAAAATCAGGACATTTTACTTTTCGTTGCAACTCGCACAACCACTCTTATCTCTGAAGCTGGGTTTCCCAGCTGTTAGACTGGAGGAGGCTCTTTTCTTATTACACTCTTCTGGCAGTAAATGATAAGAACGACAACAACACTGTATTTTAAATAGCTGTACCAATGAAAAGCTTCCATTGTTATGCAGGGCACTGCCAGTTGTAAATATTAATCTCAACGAATCTAATAACTTAATGAAATCATCTTCGTCGTGGGCTATTTTGTATGCCACAGCTTGCAGAGTGTCATGAACAAGATGAAGAACAAGTTTATTTTTCACAATTTTCAAGTGTCTTCCAGCTAGGAGTACCAAATGGGCGTAATGAATTGGTTTTTAAACAACCCCCAAATATTACAGTCACTCTGGATGCTACGATAAAACAGGGGCAACCATATCCTCAAAGTAGTCTGCTGAGTGCATCTGCCTTCACTCCAACAGAGATTGTATCGCTGATGCTGAGGCCCTTTGAGGATTGTGCTATCCATTTCTAATAACCTAAAGCTTGGCTGGCTAATTGTTAAATGCAGGTCTGCTGAATCTGTTTCAGCCAGAAGGCTTCATCCTAGTCATGGGGTGGAGACAAAGGCAAAAGGGATAGGGCCAAAATATGGGGGGAAACCCCCAGCAAGTTTTAATTTAAAGCTCCTACTGCCAGTAACGAAGTCTTAGGGGAAGCATTTCAGCCATTTTGAAGGGGGGGGGGACTACACAAAACCCAGGAAACCGCCAAACAATCAGAGGCTGGGGGAAAAGGGTGTGGCTGTCTGAGGTTCAGCCTACCCTCCATTTCAGAGGCCTACTGTCCAATTTTGGGCCTACCCTCCATTTGAATCAGGTGTGGTTAAAAAGAAAGTTTGCCCTTACAAGTCTGATTTGTAAGGAAAATTGTACAAAGTGCTCAAATTGTAAGAGGGATTGTCCACATCTGACCACCATAGTAGAGCACTGGCTTTGCATGCTGAAAGTCCCAGGTTCTAATCCTGGCATCTCTAGTTAAAAGAATCAAGTAGTAGGTGAAAATCTGATAAAACTGAGATAAAACTGAGCAAGATGGCAAATGGTCTGATCTCATTTAAGGCGGCTTCCTATGAAACACTACGGTGAACGTAACCCATCAGGCCTGGATGGATGGAAGCCACCCAGCAGCTCCTCCTTTTCCACAAAAAAATATTGAGAATATTCATAACTTGACTATCATGGGATTAAATTTAGAATATCTTTATTTGGAGCAAGCCTTAGAATTACACCGCACTGCCCCCCATTCCAGCAACGAATAGCCAATTTTCTTTTTCCGCAATGAAGTCACTATGAGTTTAATTTATATATTATAAAATGTATCAGGACCCAGAAAAACTTAAATGAGTGTTTTAAGTAGCTCACAAAAACTGCAGATATTTACATCTTCCAAAATATGTAACAAAACACTTGGAATAGAAATCTGAAACCTTACCTTGCAAGCTGACTGAAAACGATGGGGAAAAGCAGGAAAAGAAGCTCTGCTTTACATTCCACTGGGCTGCAGAAGAGGGAGAAATGGGAAGGAGGGCATGTTCCATCAGGTCTGCCTAGAGCTCTATTTGGCTCCTCTCCTCCCTTAAGTGTCATCTAGCAGTTCCATCTGGTTGCAGCGGAGGGAAGGATGGGAGGGCAGGGCCTGCTCTCCCAGAGCTGTTTCTGTTTTAGCTGGTCCTTCTGAAATCTTTAAAAACTGGTGTCTCAGTTTGTTTTTTTCCTCTTCCTTTCCCAACCTTTTTTCCTTTTATATCATGTGTTTTAACTTGCAAATCTGCAGGCTGTCACTTTCTCATTCTTATTGATCTTATGTAAACTGATCTGGAAGCTCTTTCAACAAAATAGCAGGGTAAAAAATGCTTTAATTAATTGATAAAATACCATTCTAGCTGTCAGACTCTATAACTTGGGCAATACCTCCCCTCATCAACAAAACATGACCATGGGTTAATCAATGCAAATGAGTCACTGTGTTGACCTATCTACGAATAAAAATGATTAAATCTTGCCGCTTTTAAAAATAATCTGGTCAGGAAGTGCAATTTAGGGAAGCTTTCTACCTGGCACTATCAAGAAGGATTTCTCAAGACTTGAAACATTTTTATGAAGCATCTCAAATTTCATGGAACCTGGATGATTCAGGCTTGCAAGATCTCCTGCAATCCTCAAAAGGTATTTTTGTGTTATCGTTATCTTTAGATGGGAAGATATCAAGATAATACTGAAAGCCAGTGTGGTTACTGGACAGAGAGCTGGGCTTGGACTGAGAATCCACACACTAAAATGAAGGGGGGGTGACACTTTGGGAAGTTACCATAGCTCACCCTAAACTACCTCAATAAGGCTGTTGGAAGGATAAGGTGGGATGACCACATGATGCCACACTGGATGAAGGGTGGTATAGAAATATGGGAAATTTATTCCAAAATAATAATAATAATAATAACAATAATAATAATAGACATTAGGAAACTGTTTATTTGTGGCCTCTGCTGAATGTATTTCACAAAGGCAGTTTGAATGAAGCTTTCAAGTATAATTTCAAAGACAAATAATTGAGAGGAAAATCAGTTAAGGGGAGAACAGCGTTGAATATGCCCTGGTATTAAACAGCACAAAGAAACGAATGACGTCGGATATTTTAACTTTACCTTTTATTATCTCATCCCAGTTTGCTTACAGCTCATAAGACCTCCATAGTACATTTTGACTTTGAAATATTTCTCCATTGAAATGTGCCTTTGAATCACTACCTCCACTCATTTATTCCAGCCAAGACGTTATGTAGAGTTCTAAAGTGCTGTTTATATAAAGAGTCTTATATCACCCTCAAACATAGTTATCACCCAACAACATATATATATATATATATATATATATGGAATTGAATGCCACTTGGATAACGTTCCTATCATAGTGCTTATGACAGGGCTTGTACAAGCCGCCTGTGGCTGATATGGAAAGATTAAAGAAAATAGCTATCTAATAATTCCAGGAGTATCAGAAATGTAAATACAAGCCTGACACAACAGTTCCTTTTTAAAATCCTTGCTCATGTCTGCCACACTGCTACTCGTGCTGGCATAAATCTGAGTTTGCAATCAGCATCCTTCAATGTTCACTCAATCAGCTTTAAAGTCAATTTTTCTTTAATTTTTCTTCTGCTTTGTTTTATGCATGCACCATCTTGATTTTAAAAAATCAAGCAGAATATAATGGAGGGGCGGATCAAATGATTTCCACTCTAGGTTCTATGCAAATATATTTTTAAGAAATAGAAACTGTAAAACACACACACTGCCCTATAGGCATAGCTTGCCCTGGAGACCTAGGGTAATATTAACTGATCTGTAACATAGATTCAGAAAGGCTATAATTGTTATGGTGAGCTGGATACCTATTGAAATTACCTATTACCTTGCTGAGGACTCCCTGAAGCAATTTGGTTGAGAAAATGATCAAAACCATGATTTCAAATCTATTTGCATAAACTACCCACCCCCTCTGTATTTCATGATTGCTTTACAAATGCTGCAACCTTGGGCCCACAAACACATGAATGCAATTAAGGGCATGTCTACATTAGAAAACCTACCTCGGTTTTACGGCAGTTTAGCTGTACCCAGAACAAATCTGAGAAATGTAGTTTGGCAGTCTAGTCTGACAACTGCAGTTAGTTTCTATACTTTAGAAACTTGAATGAATAAAGGTATTCCAGTCAGTGAGTGGAGGCATCTTTTAGGGAGCAGGGGCAGTCCCTGTATTTTTTAGACTACATTGCCCCTTACATTTTCAAATGTGGGCTGTGGCATTGTAACATCAGGCTCTGCTCTCAAGTCTATAAATTTATTACAAGCCCCAACACACACTCTCTTTCTACCTGATCGTGCTTTTCAAGCATTCCTGGTTACACAGAGATCCCCTATGTGTACAGCTTGAGGATTCTTTGTCTATGTTCTAAATGGACATAGGCCAGAGTACAACCTGCTGCAGAACCAGCCCTCCCATGAGGTGAGTTGAAACCCCTCCCTCAGGTGGTGGAGCAAGCAGAGCAGTGAGAGAGTAGCCAGCAGGGCTCTCTGGAGCAGCCGCCCACCCTCTGTTTCACTCAGAGAGCAGTCAGGCGGGCTCTCTTGAAAGCTGTTTCAGAGCCCTGCTGGCCACTCCCTCTGTCTGCACAGCTCTCCAGAGTCCGATGTGGCAGCAATAATAAAGGAACGGAGAAGAGGGGTGGGGTGGGGTTATGCAGGAAGGAGGCACAACAGGGGAAGGGGCTGGGGGCGCAACATGGGAAGGCGAAGGGGGTGGGGTTCAAAATTCAGTAAAGGGAAAGGGGTGCTTGATACGGTAAAGTGATGGGGCGCAATGTAGTAAAGCAGGGGCTGGCAACTGGGAGGTCTGGGGGCCATTCCCCCCCCCAGAGCCCCCTGGCTAGTGCTGAAAACGGGGGGGGGGGATTAAAAAATAAAACAAAATGGCATCTGGAGCAGCTATGGAGCTCAAAAAGAGTATCATTTTTCACACTCCATAATAGCTCTGGGCCCTATTTGTTTACAAAACAAAGTTTTAACCATTTGGGGGGCCTCCCAACTTTCGGGGGGGCATATATGGCCCAGAGGCTACATTTTGCCCACTGCTGCAGTAATGGGAAGGCCAGCATGGCGGCAGAGGCATGTGTGCTCTCCCGCCTCAGGTGAGGGGAGAGCTTGCCCCGTGGCTGACCTATTTCCACAATTACCTGCCTCAGTGTATTTATTGAGCACATGAAGAATGTGAGAGGCTGGTGTTATGTGATATAGTTTGGACAGTTCTTTGGTTCTGTACACACTGAGGGTCAAAATACATGTTACATAAATTACACAGTGTGCAGCTCCCTGCCTGTTTTTTGTTTATTCTAAATTAAGCATGGAGAACCTCAATTCAGATCAGGACCACAGTGCATGGGGAGGGGAGGTTTAATCCTTTCTTCCCCAGCTGTGACACCCCCAACCAACCTCCCCCCATGTAGCAGCTACTGAGGTAAAAAAGTGCAGTTTTACCTTCAAAGGCTCTTATTAGAAACAATTAATTGGCACTGGGTATTATTTATTTCCTTTTTTTACAATATTTGTATACCACTTTTCAGCCACAAAGGTTCTCAAAGCAGTTCACAATAATAACATCAGATTTATCATTTGGCAATATTGCTATCTTAGTGATGGATCCCCTAAAGTGTGTGCAGGCGCTGGAGAAGATACTTTTTGAATATTATTATCCATTTGCAATGGCCTGTGGCTATAAGCAATACATATTCATTGTATTGTATTGTATATTGTTATCCAGCTGGGTCTTGAGAGAATTCCTGAGGCAAGAGAAATTAGCCTCTTCTTTAAGCTCTCTGTCTTTGGAATACCAGGTGCTTTCGGTGGTATTAAACAAACCTGGGCTGACGTCCAACTCCCATGGCTCCTGGCTCTGTCCTTCCACAATTGCAGTGGTGGCAACAGGCAGTTCTGGGGGAAATATCCTTCAGAATCTTCTTACCTTAGTCCACCAGGTGTTTCTTCTGTCAATACTCCTGCGACTGCTACTCTGAGTAGTTTGTTTGTTTGTTTATTTATTCCACCCAATAGCTGAAGCTCTCTGGGCAGTTCACAAAAATTAAAACCAAAAAGCGCAGGATAAAACAATATAAAATATGAAAGCATTAAAACCACAATAGCCAGAATAAAACCTAGCAGCAAAAACAGAGATTTAAAATACAGATTTAAAACACCAAAGCCAAAAGACTAGGAAGCTAAAATGCTAAAATACTGGGAGAATAGAAAGGTCTTCACCTGGCACCAGAAGGAGTGCAACGTAGGTGCCAGGTGAACCTCTCTAGGGAGCTCATTCAACAGCCGGGGTCCCACAGCAGAAAAGGCCCTCCTGGGTTCACTGCAGGTATTAACAGCTCTCATCCCTTTGAACTCTCAGGGACACGTCTGTTGGAGGCAGGGTTGGGGACACTGATGTAGGCCTCGCCCAACCCCTCTTGCTGGTATCACTGCATCATGTAGCTGTGGCCATGAGGGAAACAGAAATAGGCTATCAGGCAGCCTTATGATCAGCATCAGCAGCCAGATGTTTTCAGTTTCTGTGGGGATGAGGTTTCCTCACCTGGGTTGATTCCCAACTACCATGGCCTATTGCTCTGTTCCCCCCACCCCCAATGTTAGTGGAGGCGAAGGTAGGTTCTGGGAGTAGGACAGATGTTCTTCAGAGTACTACCTCAAGTCTAGTAGGTGTTTCCGCTGTCAAAACTGTTTCCACTGCTGCTCTGGACAGATGGTATCAATGCCTCAGGGGTCCTGTTCCCTCTGCTGCAGCCAAGTGGACTGGCTGCTGATGGAGAAAGCTCTGGGAGGGGTGGAGCCTCTCAAGTGCACTTGGCATGCACACCAAAGGTACAAATCCCTTTTTTTTTTTTTAGAAAATTAAGATGATAACACTTCTATAATTATTGTGATAATAATTAATTGTAATTAAATGCATATAAAACACTCTTTCCCACAATTTAACAATGAATTACCCAGGAGTGGGCCTCTTCGTCCTCTCCCTTCGCAGTCAACACACTCCAGGATACCAGGCTTCAGGCTCACTACTATATTAACAACCAGGTTCCTTACAAATGCAAATTCTAGGAAACTCTCAGGCTACTCCACACAATTATGAATATCAACAGAGGAATGAAAGTGGAAGTTAGAGCAGTTGACAGCAGTTTGCACAAGAACTTCTCGGCCAGATTAGAGGGGATGCCCCTCCCTTACAGTGGCCCTCTCCTACGAAGGCTATCACGCATAGCCAACCTGGTGGAGCATCTGAGCTCTGCCTCTAACTTTTCCCATTTTGCTCTACAACAGACCCTAGCATCCCTCAAGTCATGCCCCTCACTCTCCTCCTCCCCCAAGACTTGAGTTCTCATGGAGGGGGGGCCTTCAGGTCGAGCCATCTGTGTGCCAAAGTCTTGAGAATCTGAGCTCACTAGGGAGGGAGCCTCCCGATGTTCTGGTTTTCCCATGCTGAATCTGAGCTGCTAGGTACTTCCACACTCTCAGATTCATTCCTGACAGCCTTGCTGAATCTCCCGCCCGCCCGCCTCCCCCCGCAAAAAAATATGAAATGGTCACTCTGAAATCCATGCAACACTTGGGAAATCCCAGAGAGAGAGAAAGAGATTGAAGGCTACCAACCAGATCGGGGTGGGTCCCCCCCACCTTTTCTTTCATGCCTGTTGCTAGAAAAGTGAGGGACAAGTTTTCTTCCCTTCAGCCATTTTTTTAAAAAAAGATGTGCACCTTAAGTGTAATGAAAGCTTTACCCCTGAGCCCACCCAAAGTCACTGGACCCTACCCCCAGACAGGCTCCAAACTGATGGGCTCCATTTCCAAAACTGCCCCCAAACTGTTAGTCTCTAATCCCTGACTCCACCCCAGGCTCCTTTCAGGTACCAAAATATTAGACTTCAGCAACTGGCAACCCTAAGGAGATTCAAACACATTGACCTCAGCGATCTCACTGATGAGCTTTGATGAAAGTGTAGCCAAGGGATACCAGGAAATATTTTTTTTTCCATCTACCATTAGGATGTATCATGGCTAGAACATTGTATTTGAACTGGGAAATGCTGGGTTTCCATTGTCATTCATCCATGAATCTCACTAGCTTCTGCCTTAGTGTCAGGCTTTGGATGTCATGAAATGGCAGTAAATTGTTACTAATTTAAGGCACAATGCTATGTGTGTTTAGACAGGAATAAAGTCCTACAGTTCCCAGCAGTCCCCAGCCAGCATGGCTTGCTGGGGAATGCTGGGAGTTGTAGGACTTTTTTTTCTGTCTAAACATGAATAGCATTGCTCTCTTAATTTATTATTGTTATATTTTTACTGCCAGAGTGGGCAAGTGGTGCATGTGGGATTTCTGCCTCAGGTGCCAAATATACCTTGATTTGGGATGGGCAGGGGATGCCATTAGCTGCTCTGCCTTGGCCTGGCCCTGTTATTTTCCAAGTGGGTACTTTCCATGGTGTGGGGCACACAACTACTTGCTAAGCCAATCATCAGTACTTTTGTGACAAACAGTGAGGATACCCTTTCCTCTCCCCTTTACCTCTTTCCTGGACTTCTGAACAGGTGTAGAAGTGTGGTACTATTCCCTTGCAGATGACCACCCTACTGAGTGCACACACAGTGTAAATTACCTTTGTCAGATACCACTTGGCAATGGTTATCTATATTCACACTTCATCATCCCGCCAAAGATGAAAAATAAATATGTCAGCTAAAATATGGGGCACATAATTTATATTATTGCATAGGCTGCCTTGCAAACATTTATTGTACATGTTTATTAATTAAAAGAATGTTATTTTGAATTGTGGCTCTATGTATCCACCTACTGCCTCTCAGCCTGGCCTACCTAACAGGGTTGTTGTGCAGGGTGAAATGAAATAACCCAACTTATGCTGTCTTGAGTTCTATAGAGAAAGGACAGGATCTAAATGTGATTACGAAATACCTAAGAATCCCAAACAAGTTTCACTTGGATTGGTTTTTCAGTGCTTCAGGATTACTTCTGGGTGCTGCGAGTTAAAAGAAAAGGCAAGCAAGAGCGATCGGAAGGCATTAAACACTAAAATTAACTTCATTCTTTCGTGCTGCAGATGCCACAAGTTGACAAAACACCCTGATGTTTCATGACTTGTAGAAATCATTACTGTTGTAAGAAGGTGCCCGGTGACAGCAAGGCTAAATGTAACAATAGCTCCTGAAAAATGAGAGCTCTGTGTACTCATACAAAGAGCAAAATAGCCAGGAATGTTCAATCTTCTGAAAACAGCAGTGGGCTATTGGGCTTATTTCATGATAATGAAAGGCTCATAATCTATGATTGCTGCAGGCAAAAGTGATTTATTGGAGTACTCTCACATACAAGAGATAAACCTATAACTTGCCGGCAGCCATTTTTTAAAGAGTGTGTGTGGGGGGGGAGGTATGGGGGTGTGCATCTTCCTGACTTTTTAGCCCAAGAAAGTGGTGATTTGGGTCTCCAAAATACCAGTTTTGATGAATAGCTGTTATGAAATTATAACTGCTGTTCTACAGTGAGATAAACCTCTATGAAGAAAATATAGATTAAAGGAAAAGAAAAGAAAAGAAAAGAAAAGAAAAATATTATAAACTATCAAGATGGTATATTCTTTCTTGCAAGCTGAAAGATGTTGAAAGATTCTGTCTTTTCCAGCAAATACATTAATAACATTTAGCTACTAGGAATCTATGGAAAGAAATAGCAAATTGTTTTAAAATTTGTTAATTCAGGCTGCAATCCTGCATATACACACTTAAGAATGAAGGAAGTCTTGTTCAACTCAGTGGGACTTGCTTCCAGGTAAACACAGTTCAGACTGGGCTATTAGTGATGTATTAATAAGCTGGGTAAGGCTTTTAAATATTAATGTTAGTAGCATACAGTCTCCATTGGGACATCTGTTTTTATGTACAATGTTTAATAAAAAGCACATAAGACATTTAAACGTAAAAGTAGAAATATAGCTTTCTTGGCAGTGACAACTTCCTGAAAATAGATTAACAATAGATAGAATATGGAATGAGACAACTCAAAAGAGACAGACCCTTTAGTGAAGTAATAAGTTTATTTCTAACAGTTCAATCCTATTCATGTTTGTTGTTGTTTATTCGGTCAGTCACTTCCGACTCTTCGTGACTTCATGGACCAGCCCACACCAGAGCTTCCTGTCGGCCGTCGCCACCCCCAGCTCCCCCAAGGTCGAGTCCGTCACCTCCAGAATATCATCTATCCACCTTGCCCTTGGTTAGCCCCTCTTCCTTTTGCCTTCCGCTTTCCCTAGCATCAGCATCTTCTCCAGGGTATCCTGTCTTCTCATTGTGTGGCCAAAGTACTTCAGTTTTGCTTTTAATATCATTCCCTCAATTCATGTTTACGCAGAAGTAATTCTTACTGTATTCAGTTGGGGTTACTCCAGGGTAAGTGTGCATAGGAATTCATATAGATATGATCATTATTATTATTTTATATCCTGCCTTTCACCCAAAAAGTATCAAGGTAACTCACATCCTACAGTAATCCAGAAAAGGAAGTTCAACTACATTAAAACAATCCATGTAAACAATAGAACTAAGAAAAGATAGCAGGAGAAGATAATATATGTTAGGCTGGGGCCTCTAAAATGTTAGAGTGGTACAAGCCCCACCCACCCTGGCAAGCCATTTCCATCAGAAGAATTTGGCAAGTTAAGAGGCAGAGCCCAGAAGGCCAAAGGTCAAGAGGCAGGGCCTTGCAGGCTAAGCAGAGTCTGACAGGTCAGGTGGTGGAGCCTGGCTGAGGCCAGCTGACCAGGGAATGGAGCCCACCAAAATTGTTCTGTCCATCTAAGATGCAGAAATTCTGCACCTGTTAACAAGTCCCCTGCCACCAAGCAACACCATCAACACATGGTATTAGACCACCATACAGATGAACAGAATCCAGCCAACATCTGCACTTCAATCAGAAAATAGGAAATGCCATACATGCAGAGCTCGAGGAAGAGGGCTGAGGTACACAGAACACACACGATAAGATTATGGAATTAAGCATGCAGAAGACTTTATCAAACAGATTCTCCATTTTATTTATTTTAAAATATTTAAATACCATGTGTAACATATTCAGGTGGTGTACAGTAGTAAAAATACAACTATACATTAAACTAATGTTAGAGATGGAGAACGTGACACAATGCCAAAGAGATGACGACACGCACACCTTCTCTCCCTCTGTCTCTGTCTCTGTCTCTCTCTCTCTCTCTGAATATTAGATGCTGGGGACAAACAACAGGGAATGCTATTGGCTGCATGCCCTGCTTTTTTGCTTCTTATTGCTGGAAACAGAAGGCTGCTGGACTAATGAAGACCAGTGAGTTGCCTAAGGCCTGAACCTGAATGCAAAGAATCAGAGTCCCAACACACCAAAACACTCTCTTTTGACCCAACATTTGCTGATGCAACACAAGCATTTACAAAAGGCAAACCAGTGGATTTCCCACACAGATCCCAGCTGAAATCCATATCACTTCAGCTGACTCCCTGCCAGCCAGACCCACAAAACTAATTTCCCATTTAGATAATGCTTTCAAATCGGTACCCTTTCAACTGATTTACACTCTTCCCCCAACCGTCAAGATCCTCTCCAGTTAATTTCCCCGTTCTACTTCCTCTCCCATCCCGCAAAAGAAAAACCAGTTTCCTTTGCTCTGGCCCAGGCCAGCTGTCTCTCACACACCCTTCTCCCACCTACATTAATACAAGCCCTATTCAGGTGTTGTGTTTCATCATAAAATGAACATGCAGCGAGGCAGAGTGAGGATGAGCACACTGGCTGCATCTCTTCTGTCATGGTCCTCATCATCCTCCACAGCACAGAGCCTTTCTATCCATGTAGGCTCGCCAAACAACTTAGAACGTGCAAACTGCTCTGGGGGCAGTTTGAGAGAGGGCGAGAAGTATATTGGCAATTGTTGAGAACCAGTGTGGTGTAGTGGTTAGTGTGTTGGATTGGGACTCAGGAGATCTGGGTTCTAGTCCCCACTCAGCCATGAAGCCCACTGGCTGATTTCGAAACAATCATTGACTCTCAGCCTAACCTACCTCACAAGGTTGTTGTAAGGATAAAATGGAGAGGAGGCGGACCACGTAAGCTGCCTTGGGTTCCTTGCAAGAGGAAAAAAGGCAGAATATAAATGTATTAATTAATTAATTAATTAATACACGGGTGCTGAGTAGACAGCACCCAGCACGACCAATTTCCCCCCAATGAACTGAAAACTTTCAAAAACATTTTCTTTCACCCCATAGTTTACTCCAAGATATTAAAATGAACATGCCCTTTCAGAGCAGCAAATGCACTTTCACATCTGTTTGCACCCCAACTTTCCCTACAAAAGAAAATGACATGAGTTAATTGTTTTTTTAAAAGATAACATCAGATTTTGTCACCTATATGATGGGAGTTTAATACAAATAGAATGATGTGAGCAGCATGCTTCCACATGTCCCACAAACCTTCATTTTCAGCCTTCCTTGAGTTCTGAGCACACTTCTTTGTAATAAAGCCTTTTAAAAAAATCTGACAATCCTCTTTTCCCTTTCATGACTGCTCAGCATAGCTACAAAACCCACTTATATATTTGTGAGGCAACAAAACCACAATAAATTATGCTATTTTTCCAAAGAGGGAAATCTCCAGTCGCATTTTAAATGACACGTCTAAAGAAAGGACTTAATTTAGAATGTATGAGAGAGTTATTATATGTTAATTAAATACTCACTGATTGCTATGAATATCTGTTGAAGGGTAATGACAGATTGTATGAAGACAAATATCACACAATTAAATCTCAGTAAATACATTCTCAATAATAATTTAACACACACTAACAGCCTGATCCACAATCCAACTAAATTGAAGTACTCGGTTTTAAATCAATTTAGTCTCATTGTTCTCAATAGGAATAAATCAACTTGAGTCTAAATATGCTAGCTTAACTGGGTCAAAGGCTGAGCTTCTTATTATGTGACTGAATGTGTTTCTTTACTTTGGCTTGCACAATTTGTGACCAACCAGCCTACCGACCCTGTAGTATGCCTGGTTTCATAGTCCTGGGCAAACAATAGAAGGAGGTGGTTTAAGGAGATCTTTGTGGAGCACCATAGATGATTGGCAGTCTTCATTCAACTCGGAAGGTCACCAGTTGTGCAGATCTGCTTCACTTGATTTGGCTCCATTGTATTTCAGGCACATTACAGCTCAAACAAGAGTTGCCAGTTGCCACATTAAAACCTGGAGACTTCCTGTATACTCATAAATTCACCACTGGGAGATAAGGGAGCCAAAGCTTTTCCTGCCCAGTTTCTACCCACCACCACCCATCCTTTCATCCACTGTAGCAAGCAAGCCTCCAGGTATGCTGTAGAGCAAGCAGAAAAGAGGTGTGTGAAAGGCCTGTGCATATAAGAAATTTGTTTCAGTTCTTTGTCAAGCAGAATTTTCCCAATTTGCACCTCCTGGAACCAAACACACATATGAATGCAATCTGCAGTCAAAGTCTGTACATTTCCAAGCTTGTAATGTGGTTCGTCCCACAAAAAAATATGTCCAAAAATGCATCCATTTGAAAAATGTGTATTAAAAATGGGTGCATTTGAAAAATGTACACAAACATGCTTTAATCAATGATAGAAAATGCATACATTTCAAACATGCATACAATTGATACATACATTTGGGGAAATGTACACAAAAATACACTTGAATTTTGATGCAAAAACTTTAAAAAGCAAAGCTGTGTGTGTGTGTGTGTGTGTGTGTGTGTGTTTTAGTGTAATGAGCCATCTGGCTCTCTGCATGCAGAGAGCATGGTACATACTGCATTATATATGCAGAGGACCTCACAATATACAATCCCTCCCTCCACGCACACTCTACCAGTCATAGTGACCACCATTTGTGCAGGCGTATTAATGAAGTACTACTAATTGCACCCAAGAGTAAATGAAATCCTTATTTAAGCATATAAAACACACATGAAAAATATCAGTCTCACAACATGTTACTGCAGATACTCTCGTCAACTTGCCATGAATAGTCAGTTGCTTGATAATTTGTTGGTAGCTTCCTGAAATATGAGTAATCTAAATGAAACAAATGCTTAAGCATTTCAGGCCTTCTGCACTGATGTTCGGAGTATTTCTCACCCTGATCCCCTACTCCTTGTGCCATCAGGAGTCCCAGTCTCACAAGCAATGTGGTAGAATCCCCTTTGGGGTCTTCTCTGTGTATAGAATGAATATGTGGAAGAGGGGGATATGGGACTATGCTCTGATGCTGTGTGCCTGCTGGCCCGACCCCTGGGCCCTGACCTTGGTGCATTGAGCCGAAGTTCTGAGAAGGGGAGCCTAAAGCTGTACATGCATAGATGTTCCATGCAATGGGCTTGATGTGCAAAAATCAGGGGCAGAGCCAGCAGAAGGTCTTTCTCGAGTCATGTTCACCAGGTGGATTTTAAAGGGCGAGGAAGCTCATCTGGTACAAAAGGCCATCCCCTAATTTCAAAGGTACATAACCACACTTGCACTTTCTGTCAACAGATCCTCATTGTCTGTTTTGAATCCTTTCACAGTGATTCCAAATACTCAATGTCCATGCTCTTACCCAGCTAGGACAATATTTCTCAAACCTTTTGAACTTTTGGACCCCACCTTCTAAACTTTACCTTCTGCTGCCACTGTCAGCCCAGTACATCCATCCGTTCCATAGGTCAGGGTGCAGAGAACTCAGCATGCATCTTGTGTATGAAGCTCTTTTTCCCAAATGAGCTTGAGATGATGAGCCCGTGGAGGACCAGTTAGCGCTTGTCACGCACACAAAGCTGAAACACATCGATGAGAGGTCTCTGCCATGGGACGTTCTGCCCACCCAGGTCTTGGCTGGTAATTATTGACTTACTACTGCCTTAAGCACCATTTTCTGGTGGAAAGGTGGGGTATCAATCAAACAAACAAACAAATATCCTGCCCCGTATCTTTGCACCCTCTTCACCTGGCCTGCACTTACAGTTTGAGAACTACTGAACTGGGGCAGGCATGCGCACATTGAATCAGGCTTCTCCATATGCATCCCCAGTTGGATAAGAGACTCTTGATCTAGCTACTGGTGACTGACCAAGAAAGAGATCTGGGGTTTGTGGCGGACAGCTCAATGAAAATATCAGCCCAGTGTGCGGCTGCTGTAAAAAGGGCAAACTCCGTGTTAGGCGTAATTAGGAAAGGAATTGAGAATAAAACCGCCAATATCATACTGCCTTTATACAAGCCTATGGTGTGACCACACTTGGAATACTGTGTACAGTTCTGCTCACCACACCTAAAAAAAAGATATTGTAGAGCTGGGAAAAGTCTAGAAAAGGGCAACTAAAATGATCAAAGGGCTAGAGCAACTCCCCTATGAGGGAAGGTTACAACAGCTGGAATTGTTTAGCTTGGAAAAAAGGAGGGTAAGGGGAGACATGATAGAGGCGTACAAAATTATGCATGGTGTGGAGAATGTGGATAGGGAGACATTTTTCTCCCTCTCTCATAATACTAGAACCCAGGGTCATCCCATGAAGCTGATCGGTGGGAGATTCAGGACATATCAAGGGAAGTATTTCTTCACACAGTGCATAGTAAAATTATGGGATTTGCTATCACAGGATGTGGCAATGGCCACCAATTTGGAGTAAAACTATGGGATTCGCTACCACAGGATGTGGCGATGGCCACCAATTTGGATGGCTTTAAAAGGCGGTTAGACAAATTCCTGGAGGAGAACGCTGTCAATGGCTACTAGTCCTGATGGCTATGTGGTACCTCCAGTACCAGAGGCAGTAAGCCTATGTACACCAGTAGCTGGGGAACATGTGCTGGGGTTTGGGTGCTGTTGCACTTATGTCCTGCTTGTGGGTTTCCTGTGGGCAGCTGGTTGGCCATTGTGTGAACAGAATGCTGGTGTCAGGGGGCCCTAGCCGGCCTTTTTCAGTCTACTCCAGTAGCCAACTCCAGACACAGACAAAGGATTCTTTTCAAGGCTTTATTCCTTATACAACTTAATAACTCTATCACCAGCGACTAAGCTATGAACAGCAGAGTAACCTATGGCCCGGGTTGGAAACAGTTGGTCCCCGTTTGAATGAGAATCACTTGCAGACCCTGAACTTATGGGCTAGGGAGAGTCCGTCCCCTTTTCCCTTGGGTCCTCTGGACGTGACCGCTGCTTGCGCGCCAAACGGGCACTACGCCTCCTTTCCGCGCCCTCCATAGCTCGTCGCTCTTTGCGTCTGCATCAAGCATCCAGCCAGCCCTCCTCCCATGCTCTTTCACTCCCAGGACTGCTATCTATGTCTGGAATGCCGGCAGGAGGAATCTCTGCCAGCTGCAGGGCCTGGGAGGGATGAGCGCACTCCTCTCCCACGGACGGCTGTTCCTCCTCAGAATCAGAACTGCTCTGAGGTTCTATGGGCTCAGTGTCCACCCTGACAGCTGGACTAGATGGACCCTTGGTCTGATCCAGCATGGCTCTACTTAACGTTCTTAACTGTAGACACATCATCCTTTCGAAAGATCAGTGCTAGCACTAATCAGCTGTTTAGCAAGAAGGGGAGCATTGAGGAGACTAAATCTAGTCCCCACTCCCACTCGCAAACAGCTAATTAGTACTCTCGCTGATCTTCTGAAAGGGCTATGACAGTGCCAGTCAGAGGGGAAACCGAGAACTGGGTGTAGTCCTTGCAATCCATTCTCTCTGTTCCACAGCTGATTGGTGATAGTGTTGACTTTCTGAAAGGGCTGCATGCATGAAGAGATCAGAGCCTCAGGCTCTCAGTCAAGAACAGAAAGACTGGGACGTGCTTGTATGTGTTTAGTGACTAGACAGAACACCAAAAGAAGCCGTTCTCTCCTGACCATACCTGTTGTTGAGTTTTTGTTTTCATTTCCATTTGTATATTGACTGTCAGGCTACTACATGCCAGTTTAAGCAGTGTTAACTATTAAAAGCAGCAGTAGCTCCAGTTAGATGGACAAGGATTGTTTGGGAGAAATAAAAGCTTTGCCAGAAGAGCTATTAAGAATAAAGGTGTACAAACAACATCACAGTTTGGATTGGTATCCATTTTAACATGACAAAATGCCCTGTGAAGGAATAAAATAAATAAATAAATAAATAAAATAACTAATTATGATTAAAAGCAAAACACTGATATATGATGTAAATTTAGCGATAAACCACACAGCTACTTCTTTCATTAATTGGCAAAATAACTTGGGAAAGCTGGAATGGATGTGTGTGTGTGTGTGTGTGTGTATTTATATGAGTCATATAAGCTTAATTAAAGTTGGCTGTGGCTTGTCTGCAAGCTACATTGAGCTGCTTCATACATTAACGGTCCAATCCGTTGCATGTTTAGGCAGAAAGAAGTCCTATAACTCCCAGCATTCCCCAGCCAGCATAGCTAAGCATGCATAGGATTGCACCATAGTAATAG
Source organism: Heloderma suspectum (assembly GCF_057233095.1). Classification (NCBI taxonomy): domain Eukaryota; kingdom Metazoa; phylum Chordata; class Lepidosauria; order Squamata; family Helodermatidae; genus Heloderma; species Heloderma suspectum. Next base: position 113,443,671 of record NC_139462.1, read on the forward strand.
TTGACATTTATATAGTGTTTTTGAGCCTTCAAAGCACCTCATATACATTCTGTCAATGATCCTTACAATAGCCCTATAAGGAAGGCACGTATTGTTATAATCCCCCAGCCCACTGCAATGTGGTTGATGTTGAGAGAGTAGTTGTTTACCTAGGGACACCTAGGTAGTTCAGGTTTCCGGTAAGATTTGAACTAAGGACTTCGCTGCTCACAACCCCCATGCTTAGCCACTTCTCCAAACTCACTCTGTACTGCAACAATGTGCATGCCACTCAAAAATGCTTCTCCTGGTCATAGGGCTCCATTCACCTGTTGGACCACATGTAAGGGGATCTAGCCCATTGGGATCTAGCCCATTAGTTCATGAGCTAATAAAATCAAAGAGCAGGAACCCTTTTACCATTTGGGAGCATCAGTGTTGAGCAGTGGAGGCTGATGGCTCTGATGTCAGTGGGGCGGTGAATCCACTCTGGGTTTCGGTCAGAACCAATCAGACTCTAAAGGAGCTATCCAAGGTACTGAACCTATTTGGGGGGATAGGATTCAGCCCCTTGGATAGCCCTTTCAGAGTTCTGACTGAAACCCAGAGTGGAGCCACCAGCCTCACAGCCACAGCTGGTCAGCTTTGCTCACCCTGCTTCACCCACAGTGGTGCAGCTAGGTCTGGACCTTGGGGCTGAAGTCCAGGGCCCGGCAGTCCAGGGCGCCCACAGATTACCACCCAGAGAGGGGCAGGTGACAAAGGCACCAGGAAATCGAAGCAAACTCCATGTTATTCCTCAAGTCATGAAGGTGCTGTGATTGAAGGGAGTCTAAAATGCAAAACTGCACATACTCAGGTATTTATTCTTTTTACTCAGGGTTGGCAAATCATGTTTTTATTTATTTATTTAAAACATCTATATCCTGCCCTATATCATTAAGATCTCATGGCAGCGTACAGATAAAATCAATTTAAACAGTATAAAACAATAAATAATTTAAACAGCTAAAATCATATTAAATCAATAAGCTAGCCGATACCAATTTAAAATCTAAAACAATAAAACAGTTAAAACAGTGTGCACATTCAGGGAATCCAGTTGTTGTTGTTGTTGTTGTTGTTCTAATACCGGGGGGTGGGCAGAAACCTCAGGCCCTGGAGTCCTAAGGCAGCCCACTGGCATTCCCCAGATGGCCCTGCCCCCTTGCCATGGTCCCACCCTCTTTCCCCAACCACCGATCATCTGGTGGTTTCCTGGCTTTTTGTACAGTCTTTTCCCCATCCTAAAAGGTTGAAATGCCTCTCTCAAGGTTTCGTTAGGCAGTATAAGAGCTTTAAGCTGCAAGACGCTGATATTTTTTGCATTAGGGGGCTCTGCCTTTTGGCTCTGCTCCCTTTGCCTTTTGCCCCACCCACCACTGGAATGCAAACTCTGAGAGCTTCTCCGAAATTGGTTTGAATTTGGCCCTCGGGCTGAAGCAAGTTCCCTTCCCCTATTCTAATATGTCAGGAATGTAGAAGCAGATGTAAAGCATCTTTTGTGGGGGCCGGGGAGAAGAGATACGTTTGTTCTGTGCTTCACAATTGAAGTAATACACATGTCTGTTTAAAGACCCCCTATCCACCCACCCCACCCCACCCCACCCCCGACCATTAACTCTAGGGCTTAAAATTACCTAACTGCACCACCATTCACCCAGAACCTGTACTTAATTTTGTCTACAGTGGCATGCTTGTCTTTCCATAGCTTGGGTAGTTTGTGTTCATATGGCATTTTGTTACTACAATTTTGCTGCCTGTGCATATGAAGTTCCCTCCAGGCCCGAGAACGTTCTAACCAAATGCAAACAAACTAACTGCAGGAGGAAAGAAAAGAGATGTGTTTTCTTAAAAACATAATCAGCAGCAAAATGAGAAAAGAAAAATGGAAAAAATTCCAAATTCTGCACACAGATCTGAAGTGTGAAGCTCCTTTTAATCGGAATGCAAGTAATGTTGCATGTGCTCCAGAAATTTTATAACTAAATTACTTGATCAAAGAGCTTGTCTGGCAAAGGAGATAAACCTTCTCTTTAAATAGTAGAGGAAATGAAGCATCCTTTGGAAAACTCGTCATTAAGAAACTAACTTATGGTGTACAATCTCAGTGTGCTGCCGAGAGCAAGACTGGCTTTGAGTGCAGCTGAGCATGTAACCAGGGCAGAAGACACAAGGAAGTGGAGGTGTTTCAAAAGAAGGAGAGGGGAGGAAGGGAGCCCCCATCTCTTGGAAATATGATAATTCCATCCATTATTGCATGCATGGTAAACTCTCCATTGCTTTTAAGGTTGAACACAAGGAGCTGCCTTATACCAAGGGCCAAACCAGATGTGACGCTTGTCATGCAGTGAGGCCTGGCATACTTGCTTTAAAAAAAATTAATGGCCCCTGAGCTGGATCAGGACATGGTGTAGAAGGAGGCAGCTTTAAGCTTTTGCTCCCTCAGCAGTCCTGATCAGAAATGATGAGCCCTACCCCCATGCCTGCTCTTTGAGATGCTGGTGGGAACAAAGGTTTACAGTAAGGATAGGGGAGAAATTCGTTTCAATGCAAACTTACCAAATTCGCATCTCCTGAACCTACTACACGCAAACTGGAATGCGGCTATACTGTGATATCTGCACTTTCCTGGATTTTACGATGCAGATCTAGGGGTGGACGAAAGTCCCTTACCTGTCCTCGAAGGACGTTCGCGGTGGGGGGGAGGTGCTTCACTGCTCCCCCTACGAAGTTCAGGCCGGGGGGGGAGGCTTCCCACCTCGCCCCGGCCAAAATTCAGGCCGGGGGGGAGGCTTCCCGCCTCGCCCCGGCCGAAATTCAGGCCGGGGAGGAGGCTTACCACCTCTCCCGGCCGCGAACGCGAAAGTTTTTTTTTAAAAAAAAAACGCCCCCTGATAGGCTACGTGACGATTAGCGTAGCCTAATCTACGGCTAGATCTGCAAAGTCAGCCGTGATAGGCTATGTCAATTGTCACGTAGCCTATCAGGGGTGACTTTTAAAAAAAAAAAAAGCGCGTACGCTAATGGCGGCCCCCATAGGGAGCCGCCATTTGCGTTCCTTATTTAGTCGCTGTAGTCTACGTAAATGTTTACGTAGACTACAGCGAAAATAAGGGCAACACAAATAGCGTTGCCCTTATTTTCGCCGTAGTCTACGTAAAGATTTACATAGACTACAGCGACCAAATAAGGAATGGGAATGGCGGCTCCCTATGGGGGCCGCCATTATCCGTACGCGCTTTTTTTTTTAAAGTCACCCGTGATAGGCTACGTGACGATTGACGTAGCCTATCATGGCTGACTTTGCAAATCTAGCCGTGATAGGCTACGTTAATCGTCACGTAGCCTATCAGGGGGCGTTTTTTTTTTTCTTTTATTGCAATGGCGGCGGCAGCAGCCGGTCGAAAGACCGGCTGCTGCTCCCGCCCCACTCGAACACCCGCCGAACCGTCGGCCGGACCTGCCGCTGGGAGGGACATTCGGCGAAGGTAAGTCCCGTCCCAGGGGGGGTGTGGGGGGCGGGGGGGTTCAGAGGATTTCTCCCCAAAACTTGTTCGGGGGGCCGAACACATTGGCGCTCGGCCCCCCGAAGTTTCGGGGAGAAATTCTCCGCCAACCCTATGCAGATCACAAATCAAAATATGTGTGCCAAAAATATGAAACATTGCAGAATGTGCTCACAAAAATGCATTATATGGAGGGGACATCACTTGTTTAAAAAGGCATACAAAAGATTTTAAAAACTGAATTAGGAAATATGCGTACAAACATGGGTATAATTAGGAGAAATGTGTAAGAAAATACGTATAATTTTCATGCATTCTTTTAGGGGGGAATCGCAAACTGATGCGGAAATGGGATGGAAGGAGCTTAATGCTGGAAAAATGAGAAACGGCAGAATCAGACTTGGCAGGTTCATCCATAAAACCATCCTCCTCCCCACACCATGATTCCAAACTGGCTTAGGACCTCCGATGTCAGCTATTTATTTTTCAAAAAGCAAGCATGCCAGGTAGGGATGGGTAAGAATTTTGTTTCAGTTCAGTTTTGATAAGAATTTACAAAACTATGCAAAGTTCTCCAAATTCAAGATGGGAAGGACCTGAGATGAATAAAATCAAATGTGGAAGAAACCAAAACTGACAGATTCATCCATCCAAGCCCAGGGCTTTGAGCACTTTGCTCTTAAAAGTCTGGTATTGAACCCCTGTGTATTCAACCATGTTTGTGCTTAGTAAAGGTTGCCACCTCTTTTTGACAAGCTCCTCATCTTTAACAGTTATATGGAGAGCAGGTATATCACTGTCCTCTCCATGCTGGCAATAGCTATACCTATTGAATTTGGCTGGTGCAGATGGGTGAGAATTTTGTTTCAGTTCATTTTTCATAAGACTGTACCAAAATTCACAAAGTTCATATTTGTGAGAGAAAGAGCTTGAGATTTGAAAAACTGAATGTAGAAGGAAGTGATATATGTATTTAACATATATCAATTATATATCAATTTAAACAAGACAGATTTGTTACAGTTCTTGTTCCAGATCAACAGCCATTTTTGAAATGGAAGTTTGTTTGTCTGGCTTGGACATAAAGTTTGTCTGGCCCCACTAAAATTTGGTCAACTCTATCCGTAATTGTTCTTCTGCTTCTTATGAAGAGGTTTGTGGCAACTTAAAGACTGACAGCACAGTCCTATACAGTTCTACTGTACCTAGGTCCCTCTGAGTTAAAAGAGTTTCACTTCAGCTGCAGCCAGATACATGGAGTATAACAGCAAGTTCTACGATACAATCCAGGGGAGAATTAAATGAAGGTGGGTGGGGGGAAAGGTCCTGTGTTTTTTTAATTACTCATTCAAAGGTAATTAATTAGCTTTTTTATTGGAAAGTAACTTTCAAGATATTTATTAGGGGTGTACGAAACCCCACTTACATGGCTCCGCCGGGTTCCGCTGGGGGGGGGGAGGCACTCCGTCCCTCCCCCCGGAATCCTGGCCGGCTGGCTCCGCTCCGCAGGGATTCCGCAGAGCCGCTGGCCAACTCCGCCAGCAGCCGGACATCCGGCTGCTGGCTAGCAGGGATGCAAATGGCGGCTGCCGTAGCCGCCGCCGTTTGCGTCCCTGTATTCAGCTGTGATAGGCTAGGTAAAGACTTACGTAGCCTATCACGTCTGGTTTTTTTAAAAAAAAACGTGTACGCAAATGGCGGCGGCTATGGCCGCCACCATTTGCGTTCCTTATTTTTGGCCATCTTAGTCTACGTAAATATTTATGTAGACTAAGACGGCGAAAATAAGGGGGAATGCAAATAGCGTAGTGGGCACTATTTGCGTTCCCCTTTATTTTCACCATCTTAGTCTACGTAAATATTTATTTATAAATATTTACTGTAGCCGCCGCCATTTGCATACGTGTTTTTTTTTTAACCCAGACGTGATAGGTTACGTAAGTCTTTACGTAGGCTATCACGAATGGGGGGGGGGGAAACAGACTGCAAATGGCGGCGGCCGTTTGGAAGACCAGCCACCGCCAAAGCCGCTGTTGGAGCCGCCGCCGCCATCTGGAACATCCACCCTAGGTAAGTCTCATCCCGGGGGGGATCTGCGGGGGGCGGGGGGGTGGCAGGCTGTTCCGCCACGGAGTTCGGGGGGCTGAAAGCACTGGCATTCGGCCTCACTGAGATCCGTGGCAGAATTCTCTGACATCCCTAATATTTATGCACAAAGAAACATCAAGTGCTAATACAACAAAAAGTGTTGTTGATTGAGTGAGTTTATGATCGATTTACTATTTTGTAGGGATAGGCGGATTCCCTACCTGTCGTTCCAGCCGGAAATCTGCCCTTGGGGATAGGCGATCTGTTCCTCCCCCCGAAATCCTCTTCAGCAGGCTCCGCTCTGCAGTGATTCCATGGAGCTGCCGGCCGGCTCTGAAGCACCAGCGATATGGCCGCCATTGTCGTACAGCTGGCTGAGGGGGATTGACTGCAGACACAAATGTCGTCCAGTACGTCATTTGTGGCCGTAAAGGTCTTAGTTTAAGCTAAATGCATCCATTTATGGCTGCATTTACCTTAATCTAAGACCTTTAAGGCCGCAAATGTGGCAAATGGCATACTGGACGCCATTTGCGTCCCTGCTTTGTTTTCACGTGATAAGCTATGCAAATATTTGCGTAGCCTATCATGTGAAAAAACAGGGCTGCAAATATTTGCGTAGCCTATCACGTGAAAAAAAAGCAGGGACACAAATGGCATCCACTACGCCACTTGCAGCCGTAAAGGTCTTAGTTTAAGCTAAATGCAGCCATTTACGGCTGCATTTACCTTAATCTAAGACCTTTATGGCCGCAAATGGCATACTGGACGCCATTTGCATCCGGAGACAGTCCCCCTCAGCTAGCGATACGGCAATGGCAGCCGTATCGCTGGCGCACTGGATCCAGCCAGTGGCTCTGCAGGATCGCCGCAAGCAGGATCTGGCTGAAGAGGATTCCGGAGGGAGGCGGAGGTAAGTGCTCCGTCCTGCCAGAGACTCCAGGGGGCTGGATTCTTTAGAATCCAGCCTCATTGGGGTCCGTGGCGGAATTCTCTGCCATCCCTACCTTTTTGTATCTAACAGTGTAATCCTGCTTCAATTTAGTAAATCCCCTATGATGGGGAACTTACTTATGTTGACAAGGTGAAGTTATGATGGCATGATGATGTAGCTACACTCTCTGAACTTTAAGTCAATGTAAATGTAACACTGCCATAACTATGACTCTTGGCCATGGAACGTCTCCCCTGAAGTATGAAAAAAAGCCCTGTGCATGGGTTTTAGAAACTTCCCTAATGTTGTAATCTTATACACACCTACCTGGGAGAAAGCCCATTGAACTCAGTGGGACTTACTTCTGATTAGAGATGTATAGGACTGCACTGTTAGTTAACACATATTGACAGCGTTTCCCATAAAGAAGACACAGGGTAAGTATGCAATGTGAAGGAAGTGGCCCTTGTTCCCACAACCCAGGTATGTTCCCACCATGCACTAGGAAAGTAAATGGGGATACAACCACTTCCAGAGCATTCTCCTCACAAAGAAACAGCTCTTGTAGTGGCTGCCCTTGGAACTTCCTGCTGCTCAGGGAGCCTTGCACAGACAATATTTTGTAGTTAGGGGCAACATTTCTACATTGCCTGCCTACCATAACAACAAAAATTCAGGAAGGGTGGAGAAGGAGAGGTGCCCAACAAAATAGCGTGTAGGGTAATTGTGAACTGAAATAAAAGGCTGTATTTGACTGACAAAAGAACACAGGGCACAAAAATGAGAGTTGCCATGCTTTGTCTTGCTTCTGTAAAATTAGCTCAGTATCTGCTGAAAAACATCATTAATTGCAATGTAATTAAATATAATTAATAAGACATCCTGGGAGTGTGTGTTGCAGAGAGATAATGTCAGTCCTTGGGTGTGACCTATGGTCTGATGTTATCACAGTGAAGCTTGTGTGTTCTGCACTCTTGCTGAGCTGTAGAAAATGGTGTTGTTGTTTTCATTTGAAAGGCACTTCATTAACTTTTTAAGGGTGCGATCCTGTGGTCCCTGGGAGGGCTTCCCAGGGCCCATAGATCAGATCTCCCCATCGGGGGGAAAGATCCACCCTCGGATGCACCCTTCTAGCCCCAATGGAGAGTTCAACAGTCTTTACCTCATGATGCGTGATACTGCAGTCATCGATGTACCTGCAAACATGTAAATGTGGAAAGGGACTGGCTTTAGCCAAATTCATATTCACAATTACAACTGCTAGGATCAGAGTGTAAGAAATCAAAACATGAACAATGCCAAACAATAATAAAAGAACATGAGATGATAGTTTTAAACTGGTAATTGCAATACTTTATTATATTTACCTGGCCACCCTGTCCATGGTACAACTTGAATTGACTTCATTGACACTGACTACTAAAATCCAGCAAGGTTTCTATTCTAAGCACACTTCTTAGAAATCCAGCAAGGTTTCTGTTCCAAGCACACTTCTAAGCACACTGAAATCAGTTACTCTAAAGTAATTACAGTGATTGGTAAATGTGTCACATTTCATTTCCTAAGTTCTCATACCTGAGTAGCTAAGCGAACCATAAGTTACTAGTGTTAACTAGGATGTGTGAGTATTAGCCACAAAGAAAATGCATCTGTGTGTTTTTTTTCTTTTGTAGGTCAAACAGGTATTGCATTTACATGATATTTCTTTAAGTCAAAAATGTTGAGAGACAGGTTTAACCCAAAAATCTTACTTTACTTTAAAAAATAATCAAACAGAATATTTACATTATATAAGATATGATTCATATGAACATAACATACATATACAATTCTGAATGTGGCAGTAAGAAAAAAAAACATTCAAAAACTTTCTAAGGATTCAGAGGGAGCAATCCCATGGCTGCTAGTCAGCGGCTAGATGGCCATAGGATATGTTGTTTTCCAGGAACTGACCTCGGAGCCCATGCTCCGAGGTCAGTTCCCAGAGAACCAACCTTCCCCCCATTCTACGCTGCCTCACAGGCAGGACAAAGAAGCCCCGTGCTCTGCACTCGCAAGAGGAGCGTAGAGCAGCCGAAACGGCATTCCAGGGCATACAGCAGCCTCCTCACCCGCTCTGCCCTCCCATGGCTAGACAGCCAAAAGTGGCTGTCCAGTTGAAAATTATGCAGGGCAGGAAGAGCACAGCAGGAACAATCCCCTCTGTGGTCTCCTCCCCTGCATTGGATAGGCGGTCGCCTCCGAGTTTGGAGGAAGCTCAGCTGCCTATCTGCATAGGCATGTTGAGACAGAAAAAAAGTCCTACAACTCTCAGCTTTCCCCAGCCAGCCATGTAGGATTTTTTTTTTCCATCTCAGCATGCATAGGGTTGCGCCCTTAAGGACTTTTGATGAGCACGTTCTTCAATCAAAATCTTACCCACCAGACCTTTCTGGCTGACCCAAAGGAGAACAAAAGTCTAGCTATATGAGCTGATGTAAGCTTCCTAAATGTCTAGACCCTGGCCCTCATATTTATAGCCTAATGAGCTTGCAAGGAATAGCTAACTTGAAAAGGATCCTTGAAAACTATCTCTTAACAATGGACTGTTAAAGTTTCAGATTGTAACGTATAAATGTTTACTTAATTTCCATGTTGGCATCTCCAAATCCATTTCTTCAAACAAAACTCTTGACCTTAGATTGTGTTTAAGCTTCCTTCAATTGATCCCAGTTTGCTTTATTATTAACTCCTCAGAAGAACTCTATTTATTCTTCAGAATATTTCCTCTCATTTTCATTCATGTCAGCATCATAAGCAAGATTACGAAAGGTAAGGTCTTTACTAGCTAACCAGCCTTCCTCCAAATCAGTTCTCAGTAAAGCCATTGCTCTCTCTCTCTTTTACTTTTTCTGAGAGACAGATGCTAAAATGCAAGTTGGCAAAGTCTAATCCTGTTTGTCACTGGCTTCAAACACTGAGTTGACAGAAAAATACACTTTACCTTTCCTGTATGATTAAAGCCTTGAATGCACATTGGTGTGTTGTTTTTTAAACAAAATTCAAGTGCAGGCCCTGATCTGGATTGGGACCAAAGTGGAGGGGAAAGGGTTAAGCTTCCTACTCTCCCATGCGAGATTCCGAATTCAGATCAGCCTCCCATGCTGGTAATTTGTTAAAAAACAACAACAACAACAACGCAACAACTTCGCATTCACTCAAGATGGGTGTTGCACAGAGAAAGTAAAGTATAGTTTGGCCCTAAGAAGAAGGGGAGAATAGACAGAGGTTAACTAAAATGAATCAAGTTAAAATGAGGGTGAATCTCAAATATTCATATTTTCTCTTAATATCCTCTGTGAGATATCAGCAGCAATCATTCTGAAGTCATAATGTAAATATTGTTAGGCAGCAAATCACTCATGATACGGCAAAACTCTTACTACGTTCAGGAAAGGACACGATGCCAAAAAAACAGAGCAATCCTTTGGTCCTTAAGACAGCATCCCAGAGGCCATGGGATAGATTGGAAATCCCCCTCCAAGCTCCGATCTCAGATCCCTCCTGCCCATGAAAAGATCCGTACCTCTTGCATCTCCAACACAAACATAGGATTGTGCCATAAGGCTGCATTAAACCAGAGTGGAAAGGCTTCTTGAATAGGGATGGCAGAGAATTCCGCCACGGATCTTGGTGAGGCCGAATGTCAGTGCATTTGGCCCCCCGAACTCCGTGGTGGAATGGCCTGCCACCCCCCCCATCCCCCTGCGGATCCCCCGGGACAAGACTTACCTGGGGCGGATTTTCTGGGCAGCAGCAGCAGCGGCAGCGGCTGGTCTTCCAACCGGCTGCTGTCGCCACCATTTGCAGTCTTGTTAAAAAAACACACACATGACGTGATAGGCTATGTAAAGATTTACATAGCCTATCATGGCTGGGTTTTAAAAAAAACCCGCATACGCAAATGGCGGCGGCTATGGCCGCCGCCATTTTGTTCCTTATTTTTGGCCGTCTTAGTCTACATAAATATTTACGTAGGCTAAAACAGGGAATCAAAAAGGGACGCAAATAGCGCCCGCTACGCTATTTGCATTCCCCTTTATTTTCACCGTCATAGTCTACATAAATATTTACGTAGATTAAGATGGCCAAAAATAAGGAACGCAAATGGCGGAGGCCGTAGCCACCACCATTTGTGTAGGTGGTTTTTCTTTTGTTTTCCCAGACCCTCCGCGGCTGGAAATCTGGCTGCAGACGGCTCTGGCCTGGGCTGGGCCTGGCCGGCTGCTCCGCAGAGCTGCCACGGAGCACAGCCGGCCATGGAGGATTCCAGGGGGGAGGAATGGATCGCCTCCCCCCTGTTGAGGATTCCGGGGGGAGGGACGGAACGCCTCCCCCCCCACCATCAACATAATCCACTGAAAGGTAAGTGACTTTTGTACATCCCTATTCTTGAATGATACTGAATTAAACAACAAAAAAGAGTGAAATTAAATCAATATTTTTCTCTAATGTCCATGACACATGGAAAAAGGGCTCGGGGCAAAACACGTAGGGTTGCATTCACACAGGGATCTTTTTTTTTTCTTCCTCTTGTTGCACAGAATTTTCATGCCCATCTTCTTAACATTAAATCATTTGGGGAAGGGCGAAAAAGTTTGTACCTTAGTGGTAGAAGCATCTCTGCCAAAAACTGGAGAAAAACGGGCACAGGTGTTATAAGCCCTTATATTTGGTTTTAACATACATACAAGAATTAGACACAAACACAAAAGGTTTTGTTTCTTGTTGTTGAACAAGCAGATTAAAGTAGGACTCTGATATGGATTCCATCACTTTTATCCATTCAGGCTGCCTGCCAAAATGATTTTAATCTAATATTTATTCATCCATACAAGCATAATAATTGATATTTGACATTCAATAATGCTACTTAACCATTTTTATTTGTTTCTGATCTTCCTCCCCTTCCTGCCTTCACATCAACAATCCTCATGTCAGCATATCCATTGCTCTAATGACCCTTTCAAGCATCAAAGCCAAATATTAATCATGAATCTGATTGTTCAAGTTTTCTTTTTCTCCAGTTGTTGTTGTTGTTGTTGTTGTTGTTGTTACAAGAAAGGTCAAATATTAAGTTGGAAGAGTTAAATTCATATTAAACTTCTTTATATGCTCTCATTACAGTATTAGGGGAATTGTATTGTGCAGTGCCAAATGGAGAAAGGACCGCCTCTCGTTTTTTGTATAACTAATAACTAAAGATGTTTCTTTAGTGAGTACTGATGGCTGGAAGAAGTTTGCTTAAATGGCTACTCGCTATTATCTAGTCTAATTATTAAAGAAAGACTGTGTCATGTGTTTGCCCATTTAGATTTCTGGGCTTGAAATTGAGCTTAGGGGTGGGAAAAATATTTCTCACCAAAACCTTAATCAGTAGAATGTTCTTCATTCAAGCCTGTTAGTTTCTATTGTTTCTGTTGCTGCTGTGATAACATTTTTATACTGGAATACTGTGTTCTCTCCTTTCTGGATTAATCATATTGGAGACCACAGCTAATCAGGGATCACACATAATGACATTACTATATATGTATAGGGATGGCAGAGATTTCCGCCACGGATCTCGGTGAGGCTGAATGCCAGTGCATTCTGCCCCCCGAAATCTGTGGTGGAACAGCCTGCCACCCCCCCGCTCCCCCGCGGATCCCCGCCGGGACGAGACTTACCTGGGGCGGATGTTCCGGGCGGTGGTGGCGGCAGCGGCTCCAGCGGCGGCCGCAGTGGCTGGTCTTCCGACCGGCAAATAGCGCTGCCCTTATTTTCGCCGTAGTCTACATAAATGTTTACATAGACTACACGTGCCAAAATAAGGAACACAAATGGCGGCGCCCATGGGTGCCGCCATTTGCGTACGCGCACTTTTTTTTTTTTAAGTCAGCCATGATAGGCTACATAAACATTTACGTAGCCTATCACGGCTGACTGCAGGGACGCAAATGGCGGTGGCTACAGCCACCACCATTTGCGTCCCGGCAGACGACGAGGTTTCGCGGCTGGAGGGATGGGGCGCCTCCCCCCCCGGCCAGAATTTCGGCGGGGAGGGACGGGGTGCCTCCCCCTGGCCAGAATTTCAGCGGGGAGGTACGGGGTGCCTCCCCCCTGGACAGAATTTCGGGGGGAGGGATGGAGCGCCTCCCCCCCACCGCGAAGCAAGCTTCAGGATCAGGTAAGTGACTTTCGTCCATCCCTAATACCTCCCCCATGTCATTAGCTGCTTCTCACCAAGGCAGGGAAGCGCATGAATGGGTGCATCATGGGTAAGTTGCCTAAATGCAATGGGGAGAGGAGGGAAATTCAGTATGGGGCTGTTGTCACATGTCGCTTCTAACTCTGCCCCAGAAAACATGAAAGTCTTTTAATATATCAAAGAATTTGAAAAAGACAATAATAATAATTGAACCATACCCACCCTTCTGAGGTATTTGTTTATTTATTTGATTTTTACCCTACCTTTCCACCAAAATAAATAAAGAAATGGCACTCAAGGCAGTGCTCAAACTGTTTGTGGAAGGAGGAGGTGCTGCAAGTAGCACAGAGAAACACTGCACCCTATAGGTCCCTGTCGGTAGAGGCTGGACTAGCCACCCCTGAGGCTGAGTGAGCAGCTTTGGAACTGCTGAAAACTGAACAAGTCTCCATCAACTCATCCCTGCCCTGGGTTCTGTTTCTTGGTGTGATGCCAAAATGTGACAAAAAGAGAAATGTTGAGAGTCCTGGCTATTTCTTCTCTGACACAACTTGGCAGAGGGGAGAATGCAAGTCGCAGGAGACAAGGGATAAGGATATGGGGCTGCTTCACACTTCACTTTGCTAGCCACGTTTCTCCTTCAGTTCCCCACTCCACCCTGGCCACCACTGTATATTTGCTGCATCAAATGGGGGAAGCAACTGGACGTGCGTGTGTGAGCAGGGGAGCCAATGGGCCACAGAAGCTGCAGCTATGGAAGAGTCATAGCTCAGTGGTAGAACACCTGCTTTGCATGCTAAAGGTCCTAGGTTCTACCCCAGAAATGTCCAGATAGGGCTAGGAAAGAATCCTGCCTGAAATCCTGGAGAGCCACTGCTGTTAGTCAATGTTGACAATACTGGGCCAGATGGACAAATGGTCTGACTCAGTAGAAGGCAGCTTCCTATGTTTCTAGCCCTCTTTGTTGCCAAATCTGGGACCATTACCTTTATTATGCAGACACAAACCCAGGGTACCATTTATTTATTAGTTAATGGCAATATTTAAATACCATTTCTCATATGAAACAAATCCCAAAGCAGTGTGCAAAAGAATAAAAACAAACAAGAAGACCACACACATACACAGAACAGAATAATGAGGTTGGTACAAAGATAGCTCATGGCCAAAGCAAACAGATACATCTTCAGTGAGCGCTTAAAACACGCCAGCATTGGGGCTTGACATTCCTCACAGAGGAGATCACAGGTGCCACTGCAGAGAAGGCCCATCTCCGTGTCACCAGTGAACAGAAATCCATAGGCCTCAGCATGGACAACAGGGCCAGGGAGCTGCAACCAATCACTGCTCCCTGACAAGTCTACCTATCAGCAGAGGCTGGCGGCTCCAATGTCAGCGGGCCAGTGAATCCGCTCCAGGTTTCAGTCAGAACTCTACAGGACCCATCCACTAGTACGTACAGGATATATTTGTGTGTCTCATTCAGATTTTCAGGGAAAGACTTCAAACATCTATGATGCGACGCAATGTGTAAAAAGGCCCTGAGAGACTATGGGCAGCAGGGTGGAGGGGCCAAATGGGAAAGACAGTGGTAAAAAGGGATAAATGTCAGCAAATATAGTACACACATAGTCCTAGCTGCAGTGATAAAGCGATGGGGGGCTGAAAATAATCCTCATGAGCATATTATTAATGGAGGAGAGATCTTAACCTCACATACTGAATAGTATCTCTCTGTTTTTTGTGTATGTACTTGCACGTCGTGTAATCCCAAATGCCTTTCTGCACCTGTTAATGTAGAGTGCTGGATTTGCTGGATGAGCAATACTCGGCATTGTGCAGAGTTGGTGGAAATTTGAAGCTGACGGTGTGCTGCTCTTTTCACAGCACATGGAGAAATAAATAGCTCCTGCTCAAAATAACTCAGAGTCTAATTTTAGATCAAATATGAATGGGAGGCAAACAGAATGGAAAGGACGGTGCTGGAAATGATTGGAGGTTACAACAGTAATTCAGCTGCTAGTTGAGTCGTATGCACATCACATTGGCTGAATGAGATACCTATTTATATGTCTATATAGCTATAAATAGCAAAATATGGATAATTAGATAGATAGTGCCCCATAACCCTCCGTACTATTACACATATTTGCAGCCAGATAATAAATACAAGACATTCGTCAGATTATAAGAAATTGCTTGAAATGCATTTGAGAAAGGATTTTAATGGGCTGGAGCAATACAATTTATCATCAAAAACAGTCCACAAATGTTGAAATTTGTTGACCAAACAGCCAATAAACTGGGTTCTGTTAGGAGACAATCCAGCTGTTGCATTTAAAGACCAATAACATTCTGTGGGAAATGGCAATTTTCTCAGCTGAATGACTCCCACCCACCACTGAAGTTCAGACTTATTTAAAAGAAATGACTATTTTGGGATTTTCGCTTTATGCTGAAAAATATTCATTGTGGCCTGGCTACATGTTACACTTCCACGTAAAAAAAGAAGCCAAGTATAGCCCTACCTCTGAGAATCAAACTACACATTACATTGTGTGCAGCTCACTTTCTTGTTTTTCTTTACTCTAAAGTAAGTACACAGGGGCCTGATCCAGATTGGGACCACGGTGAATGGGCAGGGGAGATTTAATCCTTCCCTCCCCAGCCACTTCCTTCCCAAACTTCTCCACACAGATGCAACAGTTAAAGAAATAAATAAAGCTTCCATTGATGCAAATGAGTGTTGAGAAGTGTGGATCTATGCTGGAGACAGGTAGAGAAGTCTGCATGGGATGACAGAGCCACTGGCTGCCTTTCTCTTTCTGTTGTTATCTCTGCTTAATTTATCTCTTCTCAATATTTATTGATTTAAGCATTTTACACCCCACTTGTGGATCTAATGAGGATTCTCAAAGTGGCTTGCCAAAAAAGAAGAGAGAGATTAAAAATACATGAGCAATAAAACCAATAATGCTATAACACCCCCCCCCAACAATACTAATGTGTACCACAGCACAGAAAATATCTGCATAAAATAGATTCAGAGCTTTTCTACATGAGACATTTATTGTGCGCTCATCATTCCCTACTCCCAGTTGTTTATGGGTTCATTAGATGACACCAGGACTCTCCAGTTTCTCTTCTGTTTTAAACAGCACTTTCAGAAACTTTTTTTTTAGAGCAAGAAAATGAGGTATTATTTCTGAACACAAAAGGAAACGCTTGTGTAATTATGCTGTTCTGCTATACCACAGTGCCCCCTAGAGGTTATATAGCAGAAAAGCAGGAAAGGAAACACTCTTCATGTAGTGCTCGGATCTCAATTCTGTGACGAAACCAAAAGCAGAAACAGCCAATTAACAGCCTTGTGGAGAAAATCCCTTAAAACAAACACATCTAAAAGGCCTGGGGAAATGAAAAGGTCTTCATGTGGCACCAAAGAGATATCTGGCCCAGTGTCAGCCCAGCCTTCCTGGGAAAGTGTTCCATAACAAGGGTGCCACAACTGAAAAGGCCCCATCTCCAATTAATGCTATGTACACCTTCCTTCTCCCCACCCACCCTCACCCGCCCTTTATCCACTAGGGGAAATTAATCACTAAAGGAGTGGTATGTTATAAGCAAAGATAAACAACAAGCAAACAGAGAAAGGCAACCAGCAGTTTCTGCTTCTCTTTGTGTTTTCGTATGGTCCCCTCCTGCCTCCTCGGCCTGTCTCTGCGCTAGTTTGGAGATAATGCTGGTTTAGCATTTTAAGAATGAACAAAGCCTCCTCCCGCTGGCTCATGCACTCCCACCCTTCCTCCGGTGCAGCCACATCTGAACCCAGACAAACTATGATTAATCTGAACAATAGTTAATGGAAACAAGCCAAGTTCAAGACATAGTTTATGAAGTTGATTTGTTTTCATAGTTTATCATTACATCCAAACACAGCTTCTCTGTAGGAGCACTTCTGAATTCTCAGCAGCCAGACTCTAGCATTTGTTGTTGTTCAGTCGTTCAGTCGTGTCCGACTCTTCGTGACCCCATGGACCATAGCACGCCAGGCCTTCCTGTCCTGCGCTCTCTCCCAGAGCATGCTCAAGTTCATATTCATTGCATTGGTGATGCTATCTAGCCATCTCATCCTCTGCCGTCCCCTTCTCCTTTTGCCTTCAGTCTTTCCCAGCATCAGGGTCTTTTCCAGGGAGTTTTCTCTTCGCATTAGGTGGCCAAAATATTTCAGCTTCAGCTTCAGTATCTGTCCTTCCAATGAGCACTCAGGGTTGATTTCCTTTAGGATGGACTGATTTGACCTCCTTGCAGTCCAGGGGACTCGTAAGAGTCTTCTCCAGCACCACAGTTCGAAAGCATCAATTCTTCGGCGCTCAGCCTTCCTTATAGTCCAGCTCTCACAGCCATACATTACTACTGGGAAAACCATAGCTTTGCTTAGACGGATCTTTGTCGGCAAGGTGATGTCTCTGCTTCTTACTATGCTGTCTAAGTTTGCCATAGCTTTCCTCCCAAGGAGCAAGCGTCTTTTAATTTTATGGCTACAGTCACCGTCTGCGATGATCTTGGAGCCCAAGAAAATAAAGTCGGTCACTGCTTCCATTTCTTCCCCTTCTATATGCCAGGAAGTGATGGGGCCAGATGCCATGATCTTAGTTTTTTTAATGTTGAGTTTCAAACCAGCTTTTGCACTCTCCTCTTTCACCCTCAACAAGAGGCTCTTGAGATCCTCTTCGCTTTCTGCCATTAGGGTGGTATCATCTGCATATCAGAGGTTGTTGATAATTCTCCCAGCAATCTTAATTCCGATCTCTGATTCATCCAACCCGGCATTTCTCATGATGTACTCTGCATAAATAAGCAGGGTGACAATATGCAGCCTTGTCATACTCCTTTCCCAATTTTGAACCAATCGGTTGTTCCATGCCCGGTTCTTACTGTTGCTTCTTTACCCTCGTACAGGTTTCTCAGGAGACAGGTAAGGTGTTCTGGTACTCCCATCACTTTAAGAATTTGCCACAGTTTGTTGTGATCCACACAATCAAAGGCTTTAGCGTAGTCAATGAAGCAGAAATAGATGTTTTTCTGGAATTCTCTTGCTTTCTCCATGATGCAGCAAATGTTGGCGATTTGATCTCTAGTTCCTCTGCCTCTTCGAAACTCAGCTTGTACTTCCGGTAGTTCTCGATTCGCATACTGCTGAAACCTAGCTTGTAGGATTTGCATACTGTTGCCTTAAAAAAAACCGAGTTGCTCATGGAAATTTTCTATTATCTTTTAACAATTTTAAAAAAGATAAATAATAAGAAGGCTTGACATTCAGAAAAGCAAACCCGTAATCCCTTAGGGTATTGGATTTTGAATATAGCAGAATCTTAGACATTCTGAACAGCTAGGGCATAGAGGGTGTTTGTAACTCTGAAATGTTCCTTATTCTAATCCCTGGAAATGGAGACTGGATGGTAATGCCACATATTACTGCAGGGAACACCAATGTTAAACTGATTGTGCCAAGGTTTACAAAGCATATACACGAGTGCTTAAAGATGTAAGCACATATAGTGTATATATAATATGAAGTTCACTGCAGGAAATATGGGTGCAGAACCAGTGATTTTCTGCAGCAATAGTACTGTGTAGAACAGGAGTGTTGATCATCAGGCCACATCCGGCCCTCTGCTGTTCCCCAGATGGCCATGGGCCTTTTCCCACCAACCACCAAACTTTGGTGGTTTCCCACCTTTTGTGCAGTTTTTCCCCATGCTAAAAGATTGAAATGCCCCTCTGAAGGCTAAGGCTACCTTTACATTAAAGTAAAAACCCATAGTCCTCATGTTATGGAGCCTTTCTGCGTTTACAGTGGCAACCACGTGATTGCTGAGAGGGGAAGCTTTTAATTTTCAAGGTTCCATATAACTCAATGAAACAGCGCCATCTAGTGCTGTTTCAATCACATAACATTCCAACTTTTAAAAAAATAGTTCATTAGTTCAGGATCTTTTTGAGATGGAATAAGCAGGATGTGCCCTGGAGGTTGATGATGTCATGAAAAGGACCTGCAAACTCCTGTGAGTCGGCAATCTCAATAGCAGGATAAAGACTCTGTGTGAAGGAGCCCTGAGTTACTGGCAGCAAGGACATTACACTAAACTGTGCCAGTGTTTCTGATATTTTGGCCCCACCCTTTTTTGCCTTCTGCCCACCACCCACTGCTGGAATGCAGCCCCGGACAATCTCTCCAAAATGGAATTCAGCCCTCAGGTTGAAAGAGGCTGGTGTCTCCTTCAGCATTTGAGCCTCCCCTCCAGGGTTAATGGACTAAGAAGGACAGAAACATTCTGTTGACACTTTATAAGAAGCAACTTACAACGTTTACTGAGAAGGTAACTTGTGCATATGAACCTCTGTGTTCAGCTACACTGGAGAATAATATAAGTTGATATATACAAGAGCGTTTGCTCATCGGCACCCCAACACATACCATCTCAATCCTTCCATGGCTACTCCCGCAACGCACATACAACATTCTTGAGAATACTATCCCATATTGGTCTAGCATTCTGTACAAACCTGTGGTACTCACCCCCTTCATGTTTCTCCTGGGGTCCTTTCTCCCTTAATTACCTTGACGGATTCATTGAAGGGCCAGCTACCTGAGCCCAAAGAGTTAGCAATCAAGAGAGCCACAGGGCTGGTTCAGTGTTTTCCCAGCCAGTGATCCTCTTCCCATGGTGAAGGAGTGGGGCCATGTGTCACTCTCCACTCTCCAGCATGGAGGTGTTATGTGGGTATACCACACAGAGGCAAGAGAGCGCAGAATCTCAATTCACGCTATTCCTGACTCTCAAAAAAGAAGGAAATTGAGTGCAATTCACACGGAATGCCTGTATCACACAGTATTTATGTAACAGATTTAATGTTGTTCTAATATGGTTGGGTTTTATGCTTTATGTTATTATTGTTCTTCTATTTGAATTGCTGTATACCGCCCTGTTGACTCTTGTGGTAAAAAGGGTACAGAAATATTACAAATGAATAAAATGAATACATGGTGGAGAGGACATGGGAAAGGATAACCAGCCAGGAAAACATGTGAACCGTCCAATTGACTGGGCAGTTAATGAAGTCTATGAAGACTGAATGTCTGAAATTCTAGCGTATCTCCAGAAGTCCAAGCCTGCATAGATTGACATGGCTTTTCCCAGTTAGAACATTCCACAGCAATACCAAGTTCTAAGAATTTACACTTTTCATGAGGTCAGGTGTCATTTGTTGTAGTCCTGAAGGCAGACAAAACTACAACAGTGTATTTACATAAGCACATTTGCCAATTGGGTCTATATTGTGCATATTTAAGATTTTAGCATCAGTACCTTCAAGAAAACCCATTACAATAATTGAGGGAATACATTAAACAGAGGCCACTTCCAAATCCGGCACACTGGAATGGTGACATGATGAGTTAACAGTCTGTCAATCTGGCACCGTTTCAAGCAGCAGCAGCTGAGGTGTGCTTTAAAATAAGGATGTTTTAATTGGATTCAAAATCAATTAAAACCCCATTAGAAACATAATTGTAGTAATACAAATCATAAAATAATCTCTTTTACAATAAACTATAAAACCGAGGAAGCTTGCATAATTAATTCTATGTGTTACATGGGCAGAACCATACCTTTCAATGCCCAAAACGTGGCAAGGACCCATCCCTTCCCCATTTAGTATATGGCATCACACTGCACAAGGCCACACTGGGCGGAGTGGTGGAATGGAGATGTACAGTCACCACTGAATGTTACCTAAAGTTATATTTCAAGACACATCGGGAGAACTCTGCAGGAGAGAAACTCCACTTGAATTTCAAACGAGGCTAAGGGCGCAATCCTATGCATGTTTAGACAGAGAAAAGGCCTACAACTCCCAGCATTCCCCAGCCAGCAAGGCTGGGGAATGCTGGGAGTTGTAGGCCTTTTCTCTGTCTGAACATGCATAGGATTGTGCCCTAAAGGTGTTGTGATAAGACAGAGGGTTCTGCACATCCTAACAACAAAAGGGCAGCCATGCTAGATCAGATCAAAGGCTTATTTAGTCCAGTTCTCACTGGACTTTATTCTGTTCTCACAGTGGCCAACCAGATGCCCATGAGATGCCCACAACAAAGACATGAGTGCAGCAGCAATGCACTCTCGCACTTGTGTACCCAGCAACTGGCATACAGAGGCATAATGCCCCTGATACTGGAGGCTCTATAGAGCCATCATGACTAGTAGCCACTGATAGCCATATCCTCAATGATAAGGAGGACAGCTACCTGGGTCCCAAGAAAACACGAATGCAGGCTGTTAGTCAAGCTGTACTTTGGATGTTCTCTACCACACTTACCAGTACTGGATGTTCTTTCAGTGAAGAGAATCACATCATAGGGATGGATGAATCTGTTGCAGTTTCTGAAGCTTTCAAACTTTTTGAAGTTCAAGCTCATTCAATCCCATTTCTCCATCAGCTTACAAATTTGTTAGTAAAACGTCACAAAATTAATATGCGTTTCTCCCAATGTATGCATTTTAATGCATTGTTTAATCAGAGAACAGCAAAAATTGAATAATTGCATTCCAGTTCACATGTTAGTTTGGGAAGTGCAAATTACTTCGGTATTGAAACGCAAACCAAATGAATTTCTCCCCTTTCTCTAGATTTTACCAAAAGCAAAGTTTGGTGGCTAATTTAGAGATTCCTGTACAGGAGAAACATCTGAGGAATTTCAATTAAAGTAAAAAAAAATTGATACGTTCAGTGAAATTTCTTGGGGCGGTTCCATGCATCCATATGTAGATATATGATATCCCAACATAACTTTTTCTGAATAAAGTGTTGTTCTTTTCTAATACCACATAAATACTTCCCATGAGGAGAAGCATATAATCATTTACTGAGTGACTTAGCATAATGTGTGGATAACTACTCATTAAGGTGGTCATCTGTATTTGCCAACTGATGAGAACAGTTATACAACACAACAGCCCCTGATTATAAAGCTGGGGAACCAGGACAGTGATAAAATTCCCTTCACTAGTTGGCCAGGGCAATACAAACGAACAACTTAACCAGTTAAATGCACACAATGGTAATTTACTACATAGTAAATAGTTCTGTGTATTCACCGCAAAGTTATAAGCAAATGGAATACAGACGATCCTTTTCCAATATATACAAGACTGGCAAATTCATGTTTCAATACATGTTTTGTCCCTTTTCAAATAAAATCATAGATTTTGGCAGATTCAAGTAATGGACAAAGGTCATTTAGAACCAATTCTTGCTTACTCACTGCAGTGATGTCACCCTCCATGGATGTGTGTATGAAGGAATCATGTTGGCAGGGCAATGATGCCACTTCTCCCCACATAAGTGTCATCCAACTGGGACCTTTCTTTGAAAGTCCAATGAAGTCTGAACTGGACTATCTCTCGGGCATGACAAAACCATTTGCAAATCAAATGTACACTCTAGGCATTACCTGTTAAGCACAGATGTAAAAACTGGGATTTGCATTTTCTACACCATTGTCCCAACTCCAATGAAATGCACCTGGAGCAGCAGGACTGCCCACACAGAGCCCTTCCTTAAAAAGCAAAACCACCACAGATCCATGGTGTGACCAAGAATGGTGTTATGTGCTTGGGGTCAGTCTAAATTAACTCCAGGAGTCCCTTACAATGCAGTGCTGCTGAGTACAAAGAGGACTGAGGATTTCCCTCCAACAACTCTGACTCTTGGACTGGTAACCTTTGTCCTACAAGGCCTGAGGGGGTGGGAGGAAATGAATCTGGGGAACAGTGAATCTTAGACAAAGAGAGAGCGGCTTTTGTCTTGCAGATGAAGATCCGATGGGTGGCTGAGAGGAAGCAAGGTTTGCGTGGAGTTTGGTTGTTTCAGGCCTTCATCCTGGGCACAGTGTAAATAAACCTTTATGAATGAAACACCACAAGTCTCCAGTGCCTCCTTCCTGGAAACCAAAGCCTGAGTGAGTGCTGAAGCCCCCTGCAAGATCACCCCTCTGAGGACTGGGCTGCAGCAGCGTAACAATATATTTGTTTCCAAACATATATATGGCGGGGCAGAGGGGGGCGGCCATTTCAAACAGCAGATGCAGGGGTGGGTTGGGAGGAACGGCAGCCAGGTGTCGGAGGACAGAGCTGTGTGGACCAAGTGACTTGTCCTGCCCCTCCTAAGCTAGCTCACTGCCCTCAGGTGCAGCGGAGGAGGATGCCCTATTACCAGTATTGAAGTGAGATTCAACTGGCCGGCCAGTCAGTTTCTACACATGAAATGTGGGAGAGGGGCATGACCTTGACTTTGACCTTTGCCTCATGCATCAAAATGCCTCATGCTGGCAGGAAGTTTTGTGGCATGACGTTTTGTTTCTGTAGGCCATAGGTCTTCCACACGTGGGTCACCTCCTGACCTAAGGTAGGTTGCAGCAGTGACACCAATAACATTTCCTTTATCAAAAGTAGTAGGAAAATGGGTATGAAGGGGAAAGTGGAAGAGGAGGAAGGAAGGAAGGAAGGAAGGAAGGAAGGAAGGAAAGAAAGAAAGAAAGAAAGAAAGAAAGAGAAATTTATGCTGGTTCTATACAAGTTTAATTTTCATGAACCCCCCCCTCCCCTCCCCTCCCCCAATATCCTGGGGATTGTAGTTTGGTATAGCAGTAAGAATTCACTATTAGAGATCTCTGCCACCACCATTCCATGGAACTACAACTCCCAAAGTTCCTAAGCATTATTTAAACTAGTATGTTTTCCATGTGGAAAGATAAAGGTAGATGGGGAAGAAAATGGAGGGACGATGTATCTATCTGTTTAAAAACTATAATTGGGGTTTCATCTACACTAGTTTGTTAGCACCGGCAAGGCACTGCTTTTCTGCAATTAGCTGGAAGTGGAATTAAAACAGAGATTCAACACAAGTACTTAGCAGTATATTATCAAATAAGGTTCTTTATCATGGCCAAAATCTTCCTATAATCTTTATTCGCTTATGTTCAGCAAAGGTTTCCAGCAACATTACTTGAAAGTTTCCTCCTTTTAGATTCACCATTTCATTGTTTTCTGATGAGTGCAGGTGGAATTAGTGATGAATAGCTCATGAATTGCCCCCTAAATATTCTCTATTAATTGTACCAATGTTTGTTTCTGTTCCTGCAGGGGGCATATTTAATTATAGGTTTCTCTCATTATGCTTTCTATTTATTTTCATATGATGTAGTGATATTTCACTACAAAAAAATTAGAAACAAGACAGAGAGAGAAAGAGAGAAAGGAAATCAGTACTTAGAGTCTTCGCCCAGATGGGAACAGAAACAAACATGGAGGCAATTAGGAGATGCTATTGAAGAACCATTTAACATCACTAATTTAACCACCACTCATTCTCATCTGATGCTTATCAGGAAGCTTTAACAACAGGCTGAATCTGCAAACTAGAAGTTTTCAATTAAAGGCACAGAAGCCCTTAAATGTCTCAGTAACGTCCTACTTGTCCACAATAGACAGGCTGATACACAACTGCATGTTATCCACGAACACATACACACCCCAAATCACCCAACAATCTGACAACAACATCATCTGGATGATCAGTAAAAAAAAAAAAAGTGAGTGAACAAAGGATGGCCATTCAAGACAAAAAGGCTAGCATAAAAGCAATGTGGGTCCCCCAGGTTACAAATTCGGGGTAAAGGCTGGGTCTGAAAAGGCTGGAGATTACTACTCAAGACTACTCTTAAGTGTTAAAGTGATTTTTAACTTGCTTTTTTTTCTAGGATTGCAATATATCTAATTTTTCCGATATTTCCACTACCACTCATGTTTAATGTCACATTTTTCTTTATGGCAATGTGTGGTTAGAAATATTAATTTCAAGTGATAATTCATTTTCATATATATATATATATATATATATATATGTGTGTGTGTGTGTGTGTGTGTGTGTGTAGCCAATGATATTTGAAATAAGTGTCCCTGTAAAGATTAAGTGCATAATTTAATTGTCCTTGTATCTGATGGAGAAAAAAAAGATTCCCTACAGCAGCCTATTGACTCTTTCAACCTTGCCTCTTGAAACCTTCCTGAATGCAGGAGCTGATACTGCAGGTTTTGTATTTATAATGATTAATTAATTCTGCGCTAAGCAATGTTCCTGACTGCATGAACAAAATCCACTTTAGAAAACATAAATGACACCCTGCCTAAAATAATTAACACCTGCACTGATAGAATTGGGGATGTTTCTCTCTCCGCTTTATGCTGGTGTTTCGGGAGACTGTAATTACAAAATATTTCTCCCAAGCAAAAAGGATGGCATTAAAAAAGAAGCATGATTCATATAAAGAATATATGTTACAGGCACAAAGCATTGAAGAGAAAAATGCTGGCTTAAAATGGAGATATAATGCAATGACTTCTAGTAATTGACTGGGACTGTTTTCTTTTTTCTTTATCAAAACAAACATGCCTCAGCTGTTCATCTTCTTAGAACTGGATTTCTCAGATTTAGCCCAGTTCAGACCAAGCTGTGAGCATTTAGATTCCCGTAAAATAGCAACTCTGGATGGATGTGCAAAAAGACTCATCCAGTCAGGTTAATGGGGCTCTGATCAGCGTTGCGATGGGAATGCATTTGTGCGTCTGCATTGGCTGGTGGTTTGCCCCTGCTGGATCAGGATGAAACATGCACATCCAACTCTTGATGGCCACAACAATGTTTTTCAGCAGAGGCAGTTCACACAGTCAGTTGTGAGTTACCGACTATTAATAAACCAGTGATGGGACACATTAGGTCACTTCAGACATGTGGCAGCCCCCACAAGAGAGCACAGATCTGCTGTGGTCATGCCAGTCTGGGCTTGTGTCAAGATGCCAGGAGTGAGAACCAGCGCAGGCAGCCAGTATGTGAATGTCCCAGTTCACCCAATAGCAGTAGTGCTATTTTGAGCTCACGTCACCATGGGAACCATTATATATAGACAAGCCTTCCCTATTGTCTGCCTATAGAGAGACCCACTTCACTTTTGAGAAATTTCTTTGTGCTTTGAATTATGCAATCCTTATTCAATTAGAGCAATGCTACCTAATCTCATTTTAGCCCTTGTAAATAAGGATGCCATGTTTACGTCATAGCAATGGAGCTGCAAAGGACCACAAGGTTTTCCAATGACAGTGTCCATTTATGGATAGGAGTATAAAAAGCTGCCTTATTCAGAGTCAGACAATTGGTACGGTTAGCATTGTTGACTCTGACCACCACTGGCTCTCTAGAGTTTTTCCAGCCCTACCTGGAGATGCCAGGGATCCTACAGCCATGTTGGACAGAGCACGTAGGCCCACTTTGTGTGATTCTTCCATCTTGGAAAAACGGTGGGGAGATCATGAGGTTCATGACTAGGCACATACAGTTGTATTCATGAAGTCATTGTCCCACATGATCTTATGTGCATAGAGAAGGGGAGTGCATATCTTCTGTCTTCTACAGAAAGAGGAGCATAGGCCTGATAAGTATGCGCATGTGTGCCTTAGTCAGAAATGTTCAGATGTTCTGTCAGCGGTGTCTCTATTTTGGTTTGCTGCTGAGCACGTTCTACCTTCCTATGAATTTTCAAATGTCCCAGAATGCACCCTGTACTTAGAGACAAGTTACAAGAATTCAATCTAACATTTGGACAGGTCCATCCAGTTTGCCTCCCAATCTCAGAAAACAACCCAGTTCCCTAGGAAACATTATTAAATTTCAATTCAGGGATGGAATTGTGATCCTTTCCCGCCTAGCCAAATCACAGTACCTGTCTGTGGACCGGTAAAAAGAAAAAGAATGCACTCACTTAGTGTTTAAATGCTCAGATGACCCAACTCATGCAATATAAATAAATGTGACAGGAGCGTGGAATGTGAATGTTGCATTTTCCCATGAATATCTAAGCAGATTATACAAAATTACACTACAAGTGGATGCTGACAGCTGGAGAACATGCAACACAGAAAAGCTGTCAGACCATGTCTCTATAAAGCATTTCCTTTTGTGTATAAAATTATTTGATACTGTCATCACAGTTCTCTCAATTGCAATATCCATGCTCCAACTTACAATGATATTCAAAACTGTATATGCAAACACAGGGCGTGACTTATCTGAATTCATTCTGCACAGTAATTCTGCTTTACAAAAACTATGTTCTGTAATTAAAAGAAATTCTCTTCCACAGAAGCGCTGTGGGTGACAATACCAAGCTCCAAAACTCATTTAGTGCTAGGAATGTGCTATCATCCCCCAGACCAGAATGCTCAGAATGACCTTGAGATGGAAAACAAAATCAGGGAGCCCTCCAAACAAGGAAGTGTTGGAATAATGGGCAACTTCAGTTACCCCCACATTGACTGGATAAATGCATTTGCCGGCCATGACAAAGAGGTTAAATTTCTCGACGCCCTAAACAATTGTGCCTTAGAGCAGTTGGTCATGGAACCGACCAGAGGCAAGGCGACTTGGATTTAATCCTAAATGGTGTCGCCCAGGACCTAGTACAAGATGTAAATGTTGTTGAACCCATTGGAAACAGTAATCACAGTGCTATCAGATTTAATATATATTTAGGTAGAAAATTGCCCAGGAAGTCCAACACAGACACATTTGAATTCAAAAGGGGAAACTTCTCTAAAAGGAGGGAACTGGTGGAAAGGAAGTTAAAAGGGGGTCAGGAGGATTAAATCTCTTCAAAATGTGTGGAGATTACTAGACCACAATACTAGAAACCCAGCTAAAACCTTGTTTCCTAAAACAAGGTTAGGAAAGGTAGCACCATCCCATGAAGCTGATTGGTGGGAGATTTAGGACAGATAAAAGGAAGTACTTCTTTACGTAGTGCATAGTTAAACTATGGAACTCGCTACCACAGGATGTAGTGATGGCCACCAATTTGGATGGCTTTAAAAGGGGGTTAGACAAATTTCTGGAGGAAAAGGCTATCAGTGGCTACTAATCTTGATGGCTATGTGCTACCTCCAGGACCAGAGGCAGTGAGCATATGTACACCAGATGCTGGGAAACATGGGTGGGAGGGTGCTGTTGCACTCATGCCCTGCTTGTGGATTCCTGGTCGACAGCTGGTTGGCCACTGTGTGAACAGAATGATGGACAAGATGGACCCTTGGTCTGATCCAGCAGGGCTCTTCTTATGTTCTTATGTTTTTACGAGAGGGACCTGCAACATAACATTGCAGTGTCTCCCCATGCCCTAATTTACTTTCCCCACCCCAGATATTCTTATTTCTATTTTATTTTTGAGCTGATAACCCAACATTCCATAGGTCCCATAAGCTCAGAGGTCCTTCTTGGTCTTTTTTATTTCTTAAAAAAATTCTTTTCATGTATAAACTGATATACTTCTGCCCACCTGGGGAATGAGTATGCAGTAATGACTATGCAGAAACCGCTATTTTATTTTTGCGTTGCTATATTTCTCTTCCAAACTGATAGGATAAGAACATCCAGTTTTGCTACTGGAGGGAGCAAATTGAGTTTAAAAACAAATAATGACCCGCACACACAATAATTTCGTCAGAATGCTTGGAATGATGCTCCCTCATAGCCCTGTTCAGAAATATCTCTCACATGTCGGATAAACACATGAAGGAGAGCAGGGCCACATTGACCAAGCCCACCCCTGACATTGTGTGTGGCAATTAGTCCCACCCCTTGCATCCATGCATATAGTATGAAGGTCTCAGGGAGGCATCCTTCACATGTACAGCTACAAACACTTCCATGCAATCTAGAAGAAATTATGCAGGGTTCAAGATTGTGTGGAAGCCTACATGCATACATCTGTCCATGCAAAAGCTGCTTCCCTGCAGATTTTTCCACTGTACACACACACACACACACACACACACACACACACCAGTGGGCAGGGCTAGTCAGGATGGCCCCCTCCCCCCTCCAATATGTGAAGGATACTTCTGAATATGGTTCATGATGTAGGATCATTCTGAGCATTCTGGGGGAGAAAATGGCATATGTCAGCCTTTGAGGAACACAGAGGAGCAAAGGTGAGTTTTGCTCCCCATCCCTGAAATTTTCACCTTTCCCTCAAAATGTGAAAGATATGAGGCAGTTTTGTCCCCACCTTCACTTCAAATTTAGTTGGAAGTTCTTAGTTGAGTTTAAAATTGCCCCACAGATATAACACCTGTTACATAAAATTGCCCCACATATCTGTTAACACCTGAGGAAAGGATTCTGCCCAGCCTCCATGAGCCTCCTTCCTACACGAGGCTTGTGATTGCTCACTTACGGTAGTTCGTGGGTCTTTTAAACAACATCCTCCTCCTCCAGGGCTTCTCCCATGCTTTGCAACCATTATCCTGGGCTTTTTTAGTTTGAGGAAAGTGCACTACTTTCCTGAATGGCCTTATATTTATAGTACATAATTGTGCAGTTCCGCTATACCACAGTGGCAACTAGTGGCTGTATAATGGGACATACAGAAAGGCAGAGAAAGAAACCCCTTGAAAAAAGCACGTGTAAAGGATCCGATGTTAATCCTGCAAAGAATCCAGCAGCAGAAGCCGCAGAAAAGGATAGAAGTCTCATGTAGAAATGTTCCATGTCATATTAGCTTTTTGTGTGAGTGGAGCTCTTTTGTGAGGTATCATTCACACATCCAAACCTCCACCAGTAGCCCAAGGTAGCATTATTTAGGAAAAGTCTTCCCTCAGTACAGGGTCTAACAGGTGCACCCCTTTCCTGCATCTACTGGCCTGGGGCTGTGCACAAAGCTACTCCTACTCTGTGTGAATAGAGAAAAAAAAGTTCAAAAATTTCTTCTTGTGTGGAAGAGCTTTCCAGCATTTTGTGCTCAGTGAGTCTAACACTCTGGCCCCTTCCCTCACCCCCTTCAGAAAGATTTAAAGACAGTCCCTTTTGGGTGTGCTTTTAATGTTATCAGATTCCCACAAGTTATTTTTTTATGATGATGCTGTTTTTAGTAACTATGGTTAAGTTTTAACTGATTTTTTAAAATTCCTGTGAGTTGCTTTGGGGACTCTGTGCGGGGCAGCGGGGCTAAAAAAGGCAAATAAAGGGGGACATAGTAAAGATGCATAAAAAGTATGCATGGTGTGGAGAAAGTTGATAGGCAGATGGTTTTCTCCCACTCTCATAGCAGGAGAGCCCACGGTCATCCTATGAAGTTGATTGGTGGGCAATTCAGGACAGACAAAAGGAAGAACTTCTTTACACAGCACATAGTTAAACCATGGAATTCACTATCACAAGATGTAGTGAAAACCACCAACTGCAACAGCTTTAAAACGGGATTAGACAAATTCATGGAAGATAAGGCTATCGTGGGTACTAATTATGATAGTTATATGTGAACTTGTGCACCAGAGGCAATGCGCCTCTATATACCATTTTCTGGGGAACATGAGTGGGAGGGTGCTATTACACTCATGTTTTCTTTGTGGGCTTCCCATAGGCATCTGGTTGGCCGCTGTGGGAACAGAATGCTGGACAATATAAGCCGTTGGTCTGATCCAGCAGGGCTATTATGTTCACAGAAATATTCCTGAGCATAAAAAAATAAACTGAGGACAGTTAAGCTTCCACTCACATTCAGGGCCAAACTAGGCGTCATGCCAAATGTGCAACTGCTGCCAAAAATGGTGGCCATATGTGTAATTCTCCCCTCTGAAGTGTCTAGTAAAATTGATCCTTGCTCCCTGTCACGCCAAAGAGATGGAGGAGAGTCAGTGACATTGTAGAATGTCATGACGTCATGTATATGTTAGTCTAAACATTACACAAGGGGATGTTAGAGATGTGGCTGCCATTTTTGATGGTGTCACATGGTTATTGTCACATTCAGTCTGGCCCTCAGCTGCAGCTTATCTTTATGGATAGATTTCAATGCTCACATTTGGTGGGCATCTCCATGCTGAGCATAAAGGCCCTGCTTTCCATGGCCGAATCTATATGGAGACGATTTTTGAGGTGATTCCGTTTAAATACAGATTTTCATGAAACCAGATTAGCTCCTCCTATGGCAAATGGTAGCCAGTAATGTGTACATTAAAAAAATCCACTTGCATGGGGCAAATGGCACCTGAAACCGTATTAGTTTGGGGCTGAGTCTGACAAGTAGAGCTGAACATCATCACCTGTGTAGGTGTGGGGCAGCGAATGAGCAGAGGCTTGCTTCCCCCCCCCCCTCAGTGAAATTCAATGGAGGATGAGTTACTTCCAAGTAAGTATGTGTAGCAGGCAGCTCCCCTCCACGTCTAGCCCTTCTCACCTGGATTAGGGGTCATTTGGGAGCCATTAGCTCTTAAAATCAATAAAGCCCTGCATAGCTACACATCTCCAAAAGGGCATACCTTCGCACTTCCAGCGTAGTTTTAAAGCAATTGGTTTGAGGCTTGCTCTTTGCCTACCCCTCCCCAGGTCAGTGCAGTACAATTCGAGAGTGTTACTCCCAAGTAAGCATGTTTCTCCAGTGCACATTCACAACAGCGCAGTTTCAATGGATCAGCGCTGTCTCCCTGCCCCCTCCCCACTCCTGATGTCAGTGAATATTTAATACAACAGGCAAAGAAATTTATTTATTTATTAAATTTATTAATCGCCCATCTGGCCGGTCACCCAGCCACTCTGGGCGATGTACAACAATAAAAACAATAAAATTCAACATTAAAAACATCACATTTCTAAAATTACCCTAGCCCACCCCAAATGCCTGCCTGAACAACCATGTTTTTAATGTGTGGCAGAAGCTCATTAAAGAGGGGGCATGGCGGAGTTCCCTAGGGAGGGAGTTCCACAGAGTGGGGGCCACCACAGAGAAGGCCCTCTCCCTTGTCCTCACCAGCCTAGCTGGCCTGGCTGATGGGACAGAGAGAAGGCCATCCGAGGCTGATCTTGCTGAGTGGCCTATCTGGTGTTGCTGGAGGCGCTCCTTGAGATAGGCTGTGCCAGAACCGTATAGGGTTTTAAAGGTCAAAACCAACACCTTGAATTTGGCCCGGAAAACAACTGGTAGCCAGTGCAGCTCCTTCAGCACTGGAGTGATGTGATCTCGTCGGCGGCTGCCTTTAATCAGGCGAGCCGCCATGTTCTGTACCAGCTGCAGCTTCCAAACCGTCTTCAAGGGTAACCCCACGTAGAGCGCATTACAGTAGTCTAAACGAGAGGAGACCAGGGCATGTACTACCGATGGGAGCAGATGGTCGGGAAGGAAGGGGTGCAGCCGCCATATCAGATGGAGTTGGTGCAGCGCTGTCCTGAGCCTCCATGGACAGCTGGGAGTCTAAGATGACCCCCCAAGCTGCGGACCTGGTCTCAAGGGTAACCGTACCCCATTCAACACCAGGTCAACATCCCCCAACCTCCTCTTGTCTCCCACCAAAAGTACCTCAGTCTTGTCAGGGTTCAGCTTCAGGCCTTCAGCTTGTTCCTCCCCATCCAGCCACTCACAGTCTCCAGACATTTGGACAGGGATTCTACGGCCAACCTTGGTGAAGAGTTGAACGAGAGGTAGAGCTGCATACTGATGACACCGCACCCCAAACCTCCTGATGATGGCCCCCAGCGGCTTTACATAGATGTTAAATAGCATCAGGGAGAGGATGGAACCCTGTGGCACCGCACAAGTGAGCGGCCACGGGTCCGAAACCTCCTCTCCCAGTGCTACCCTCTGGTACCTGCCGGAGAGGAAGGACCGGAACCACCGCAATACGGTGTCTCCAATGCCCAGTCCTTCCAGGCGGTCCAGGAGGATACCGTGGTCAACGGTATCAAAAGCTGCTAAGAGGTCAAGGAGAACAAGGAAGGAGCATTCATCCCTATCCAGAGCCCTCCTCATATCATCCACCAAGGTGACCAAGGCCGTTTCTGTCCCATGCCCAGGCTTGAAGCCCGACTGAAATGGATCTAGATAATTGGCTTTTTCCAAGTGTGCCTTCAACTGCATCGCCACCACCCGCTCAATCACCTTGCCCAACAAAGGCAGATTCGAGACTGGGCGAAAGTTGTTCAGAACTTGGGGATCCAAGGAAGGCTTTTTCAAAAGTGGTCTTATCACTGCCTCCTTGAGGGCTGATGGTATCACTCCTTCCTCAAGGGAGGCGTTCACCACTGCCTTGATCCCCTCACCCAGCCTCTCTCTGCAGCTCATAATGAGCCAAGATGGGCAAGGATCAAGTAAGCAGGTGGTCGGCCTTACAGATGAAAGCACCTTGTCCACTTCATCAGAAGGAAGAAGCTGGAACCGATCCCACAAAACTGCTGTGCCACAGACCGCCTCCTGCTCACTAACTGTATCCACAGTGCATGGAATAACACTCCTAATCCGATCAATTTTATCTGCAAAGTGCCTTGCCAAGGCCTCACAGGAGGACTTAGAATGCTCCAGCGGTTCTGGAGCAACTGGATCGACCAGGCTCCGGACCACTTGGAACAGCCTCCTGGGACAGCACTCTGCAGATGTGATATACAGGCAGCATAATATTCCTTTTTTGCTTCCTTCACCACCACGTGATAGGCTGAAAATACAGCTCTAGCCCGTGTCTGATCGTCTTTGGAGTGAGACTTCCGCCACCGGCGCGCTAGCTGTCTCACCTCCTGATTCAGAGCTTGTAACTGTGGATTGAACCATGGTGCAGTCCGAGCCCTGTTCAGGGGGAGAGGGCATTTCAGAGCCACCCGATCTAACGCCCCAGTGATTGCATCATTCCAGCCACCCACCAGGGTCTCGACTGAGTGGCCGTTGGCATGCTCCAGAGAATCCCCAAGCGCATTCAGGAATCCATTCGGATCCATAAGCTGCCTGGGGCAGACCCTGCGGAGGGGTTGTGGAACCGAGAAGTCCAACGTCACCAGATAGTGATCTGACCATGAGAAGGGGGTGGTGGATATACCCTCGACTTCCAGATCACTCCCCGCTTCTCCAGAAACAAACACAAGTTCTAGTGCATGACCGGCTACATGACTGGGCCCAGTTGGAATATGGTACAGCTCCCAGGAAGCCATGGTCTCCAAGAAGTCCTGAGGTGCCCCTGTGAGGATGGCCCCCGAATGTACGTTGAAGTCTCCCAACACCAACAAGTTAGGGGATGCACATGCACATCAGAGACCACCTCAAGCACCTTGGCCAGGGAATCAGTCGTGCAGCGGGGTGGATGGTACATGAGCAGAATCCCCAGACTGCACTTTGGGCCCAACCTCCAGTACATGCACTCAGCAACCTTGGTCTCCCGGAGAGGTGGTCTGGTGAAGACCAAGGTCTCTCGATAGATAACAGCCACTTCCCCTCCCCGATCTCCAGCCCTTGGCTGCTGTGCATACGAAAATCCAGCTGGACACATGGCCGCAAGGGTTGGAGCAGCAGCCTTGGCCAGCCAGGTCTCCATAATACATGCCAGGTCTGCAACCTCATCCAGGATCATGTCATGGATGAGGGAGGTTTTCTGGGTAACAGACCTGGCATTGCAGAGCAGCAAACGAAGGCCAGAAGATGGAGTCACGCCTCCCCCAGCCATCCTTTGGCTCTGGACAGGCCTGGAGAAGGGGACAGATACTACACATCTCTCCCTTGTTCCCCTTACCTGGCATGGCCTGCCCCTAGCGCTCCCAACCCTTCCGCTGTACTCAGCCTGCCCCTAATTCTCCCGACCCTTCCACTGTACTCAGCAAAGTGCAACTGAAGTTACTTCTGGGTAGACTTGTTTAGCCCTCTCTTCTCCCCAGCCCCCCCCCCCGAATCTTTCCCTTCTGCTAATCAGCGGTGCTCCGAACAACCTGCACCAAAGGCAGTTCATGTCACACGGACTCCTAAAGCACGCTGAAGCCGTTGCAACAGGAAAATCCGTCAGAAAAGTGGTTTCAAAAACCCTGGATTTTACAACTAGAAGCAGCGTGCTGGCTACGGAAAAGGGCATGCATCATCTGACACAATCAACTTGGGGGCGCAATGGAACCGGTGCAAAAGCCCCATGTAAATACCCCCTGTATGAGGAGTACTATCAGAGCACAAAACAACTGTGAAGTCCCTAATGCATTCTGGGGAGGTTCGCATGAATCATCTTCATTCCATAATAAGGGAACAATTAAGATGAAATTGATCAGCTAAGTTGTGTAGCATCCCAAGTGTCTGCAGATAAGAAATAGATCACTCACAGACCTTAAATGGGACATTTAAAAACAGCATAACTCAGTTGGATTGCAACTGATTTTTTAAAAAATGTAATTAACTTTTGCATCCCAAGTAAACTTGATTGTTTTCAATTTTAGGATATAAAGCACAATGGGAAGGATGCCCCTAACTCTCTAACAATAATCAGGTTCCCTTCAGCCTTGTCACAGATTCATGCAGGGACTATATTATCAACTATTAAAGAGTGAGTGAGACAGAGAGAGAGAGTGCAGCCCTTTTGAAGCAGCAGTAAGTCTGGATAGCAAACAGTTACAATGATCTATGGAGTTCAAGACAGATGCCAGCTAAATCATTTTTGGAGGAAGCTAGACAGGCAAAATGAAACTCTTTGAAAACATCAAATGAAGTGAGTCTACAGCCTGTTATCAAATAACTGTAGTTATAATTTGGTCAGGTGATCTGCTCTCATTCAATCATGTATTTTCATTTCTACAAGAAGAGTGTACAAGTTACTGTACAACTGAAGGAAGGAAGTCACAATTGAATTTGTCATTCTCCTTTCTTGCCCTTCTCCATTCATCCTCCCTCTATTTTCTTGTCGCTTGTACTCATGCAGACTTCCAAGGCCCAGGTAGCCAGTGCCTATTGGGAAGACGCAAGGACAAAAACCAAGAGGCATGCAAGTCATGCAGAACTGTATCCCCAAATGGGCCACTTAAAGGGTACTTAAAGGGCCACTTAAAGGGTACAGATGGGAATCATCCTCTGTACCTATTTGTAGTATTTAAAGCAAGTTCATAGGACAGTGGCCCATCTGGTTGGAAATAGTTACTTGAGCTCCCAATCGGTGCCACCCCAGGTTTTTGAGGGCTATTGGGCGAGGCCTCCTCCCTCACTGCATCTACATTATCACCATTATCACCAGCTGCCATTGCTTCTCATCCTCTTTCTCATAGTTGCTACCATTTCCTTGCTTGACAGGCAGAGAGGTAGCGAACAAGTAGGCAATGGCATCTATTGCTTCTCTTTCTCAGCACCATCTTTATCAGGGCCAGAGTGGGAGGCAGGTGGACAAGGAGGTTGCAATGCAGAAGAGGAGGAACAACTCCAGGGGACCCTGCTGGGGATGGGCCCATGGCAGGTGCCTGACCATGCCTACCCTTAATGCCAGTCCTTCTCCCAATCAGCCCCCTCTCCCTAGCCAGCAATTGATCCAGCAACTATGACCAGACACCTGAATCACTCACCTAAAAGGAGAGAACCTTGCTGAGTATTGACTGGGATGAGGTTGGGGCTGCTTGTGACCATGTTGATGAAAGTCCCTTCCAGGTTCAGGTATGTCGATGGGTTCCTCAAACTACAGTCCCTGCCTGTGGCCAGGATAGCTACTGGAGTGGCTGTGACTAACTGCAATCTATGATGGTCTCCTTTGATGACAGAGTGAATAGCCAAGAGCCTGCCTCCTCCTCCCTCTGTATTTCATCCTGCTCCATTTCCTGCCATCGCCATCCCACTGCCAGTCAGTATTGATAATAACTGAGCTCGATGGACCAATAGTCTTACTCAGCTCCCTGTGTTCCTATGATGTGTCTGGTGCTGAATTCAGGAACAATTGATATGTGGGGAGGGGATGAAAACCTACAGGTGTGGGTCCCGGGTTTGCTGTCTGAAGGAGCATTTGAGTAAAGAGCTGCTGCCAGACTGTGGACTGGGGCTGGTTACAGGGAGCATGCAACTCCCCTGCTAAAACAGCTCCACTGGCTCCCAGTCTGTTTCTGGGCACAATTCAAAGTGCTGGTCATGACCTATAAAGCCCTTTACGGCTCAGGTCCAGGTTATCTGAAAGACCGTATTCTCCCCTGTGAGCCTGCTCGTGGCCTGAGATCTTCAGGGGAGGCCCTTCTCAAGGTCCCACCACCATCACAGGCCCGCCTGGGGGAAATGCGGGAGAAGGCCTTCTCGGTGCCTGCCCCGAATTCTCTTCCCAGGGATGCGAGAGTGGCACCCTCCTTGGTATGTTTCTGCAGGCAGGCAAAAACTTTTTTGTTCCGGCAGGCCTTTGGGGATAGGTAGTCTAGACCTGTGAGAATATGATGAATGGGTACTATTGTTTATATTGTTGTTGTCTTTTAAAATTTTGATATCTTATACAATTTTAATATTATTGATGATTTAATTATATTTTTAACTTTTGTTTATTCCTATTTATATGTTTTAACTGTACAAGTTTTAATGTTGTAAAGTCTCCTTGAGTACTGGGGAAAAAGGCAGGATATTATTATTATTATTATTATTATTATTAATAATAGAGTATGAAACCCATAATTTTACAGGCGAACCAATGGCTTTACTAGAATGTAAATGTTAATGTAAACTGAGGGAAAACTGTGGTTGAGGGCATCTACACTGCAAATGTATGTTTTTTGTACCAGTTCATATTGTTATGGCTTCCCTTATGGTACAGGTGCAGAACTGCAGGCCCAGGGTCCCAATCTAGCCCTCCTGGAATCCCCAGATGGCCACGCCCCCTCTCCCTGCCCCCACCCCCTTTTCCCTGACCACTGGCCATTTGGTGGTTTCCCAGGTGTGGGCCAGTTTCCCCCCCCATTCTAAAAGCTTGAAATGCATTTCCTACAGCTTAGTTACTGTGGCAATAAGAGCTTTAAGCTAAAATACATTGATATCTTTTTCTGTTTTGGCCCTGCCCCTTTCGCCTTCAATACTCATGCCTTATGGCTTCCCTCAAAGAATACTTGTAGATCACTGAGTTGTTGAGATTTCTGTTAGAGATCTCCTCTCAGCCCTTCTCAGAGAAGAGGAATTGATGATTATACTGGTGTATTGAATATACCGTGGTGTAGATATGCCTGTTCTCTGCTGTCAGACCTTTCCAGAAGGGTGTTGCTCATCTGGCCAAATCTCTGCCAAGATACAAGTTTTGCTTGTTTGGGACAAGCTATGGCACACGATATGGTATGGACTTGCCTCCCTCCCACCCCCCAACTTTAACAAAATTTGACAGCTTCAGAACATCAAAGTAAGAACATCAAAGCAATTTACTGCAGATATTTTTTGGGAACAGCAATACCAAGATTCAGTTCACCCTATATATGCCATTTCTTTCTTCCGAATAATAGGGACTTCAAAGACAAATGAGGTAAAAGCAGTTGAACTCATTGATTGATCTTTGTCTGGAACATTTAAAAGAGAAACCATACCTCCCAGATATTGACTTGGAAAATAGTGTTCTGCTTATGTAAGCAGTAGTATGCAGACAAGAGTGATATTTCTTTAGCTGTGTCAAATGGTTTGGAACAGTTCATGTAACTTTTAAATAGACTTCAATAGACAATCGCTTGATCGTATTACGAAGCGTCAGGAGAAAATCTGACCCTATTATTATTATTTTAAGGAAGAAAGATAATTTGAATTTAGCTGCTAGCTGCTTTTATTAAATAGCATTGTCATGTTGTTTTCCTTCAAACCGTGGAAACACAGAGCTAAGGGTACATTCACTGACCACATCAACTATTTTTCACACTAGTTTAGTTGCCTTGGTTTTTTCTCAAAGAACCTTGGGATTGGTAGTGCTTTACAGAGTGTTGAGAATTTTCTGTTAAAGAAACAATTTTCACAGAGAACTATAATTCCCAAGGCTTATTTTTTTAAAAAAAAGTTATGTGGCATCGCATATACCAAGAGAAACACTGGGTGATTTTGAGGAGGAAGTCACTATCTCCTGCCTAGTCTGTCAGAGCAAGGCAAAGCTCGGGCAGGCGGCACTCCAGTTTAGGTTTGGAAGGTGTGCTGTCTATCTCAGGCAGGATCCCGGAAGTCAGTGGCTTGAGCTAGAAGCTGAAACCTGAAGGCGATGCTGCTTCCTTGGCAAGATGTAGAAGAATAAATGTATCCCACAGTGTGGTTTGAAGGCATGGATTGCAGCAAACCTTGCGGAAACTAAGTCCAGGTCTCAACCGTACCTGGGGGGGGGGGGTGTCTCCACAACAACAGAAGTGGAGAGTGGCTTACCTGGATTTTTCAAGGAGCTGGCTTTGGTCCACGCAGGGCTCCACAAGTGAGTGCACCGCACCAATATAAGTCACGTCGCAGAACACACTTCTGGGGTGGGGGTGGGGGTGGGGGTGGGGGGTGGAGTGAACGTCATCTGACTGGCAGGGGCTACTCAACTAATAAGAGAGGCTCCCCCCCGCATCCATGCTCTTCCCCCATTTCTCCTTCGAATATAATCACTCTCCTTCTCTCCACCCCCCCCCATTATTTATTCCCTTAAAGCAGCAATCACTACAGGAAGGAACACAGTGTTCTCTCTGCCTTGAACCTGCCGAAGCTGCAAACAATCTCCTTCTCCTCCCCACCACCACATTACTTACTCCCTTACTTCCTTAAAGCAGCAAAGATCATAGGAACACAGTGTTCTCCATGCCATGTTGTGATCAAATGAAGCTTCAAAGCTTTTCCATTAAGCCTCCTAAATGCATTATTTCGATTCATGGATCTCAGTAACTTCCACAGTATGCATTTTGGGAACAAGCCTCATTGACCACAATGGGAGTTACTTCTGAGTAGACACACATAGGTTTGTGCTGGGAAAGACAGGGAGGGAAACAAAGGGATAGGAAACCAGCCCCCTTTCTAACCCCTGCACAGGCTCAGGTGATTAAAGGTGGAAGAAGTTACTTCTGAATGGCAATAAACCAAACAACAGAGAATCACAGCACCGAGATCATGCTTTACAGCCTGTAGGGAATTAGTGCTTTAAAATGCACCATTTCTATTGAGGGGGATCTCTGTAAATTCTGAAGTGCGCATTTAGAGGACAAGCCTCATTGACCACAATGGGAGTTACTTCTGAGTAGACACACATAGGTTTGTGCTGGGAAACACAGGGACAGGAAACACCCCTTGATGGGGGTCATGGTGAAAGGCACACCCCTGGGCAAGGCTAGCATATCCTTGGGGGTTGGGGCACGCAGCAGCTATACCACAGAGAACCCAACTTAACGAAAAGAATCAGACTTTAAGCAGTCTCAGGAAATCCGTTTTTTTTCCACGATAAGTTCTGGGGTGGCTGCTGGATGGCCACGACATCAGGTATCCCTAATGACTTCCAAAGGCAGCCAGCTCGGAATAAGTCACTTGTGGAGACACCCCCCATGTTGGAGACCACCTCAGAACTCCGTGTATGCTGCCATGATGATGATGATAGACTTTGAGGTTTCGATAAGCCAAAGAATGGGATATAAAAGAAAGAAAAGGAAATATATAGAGTGCAGGTGTGCCCTGAGTCAAAATGACGAAACAGTATTTTGGAAAGTAAATGGTGCACTTCAAACTGCTTTTAGGATGTACGCTTTATGACCCTTATCAGACAACCCTAATAGTCCCAGATATTCCCACCAAAAGGCGCATGACATGTAGAGGAGGACATGAATCCAAATACACAGCAGCTGCTTCTTCTGGGTACAGATCTCCCGTGTCAGATCAGGGTGCAAGTCTACTGAAAACTGATGCACAGCATGCCAGCTTTTAAGCAGGATCTTAACACCATTATATTGACTCCAGTCATAGTATAAAATCATGCCATCATTAGTTTTAAAAATCACATCCATATCCTGCCCTTCCTCCAAGGATCTCAGGCTGGCTTACATAGAGCCATCTTATTTAATCCTCACAACAACCCTATGAGGCAGGTTAGGCTGTGTGAAAGCTTGAACCAGAAACCTCAATGTCAGAGTCCAGGGCCCAATCTCTTGACCTTCCAGGTACTGTGTATACATGGGGTGCAGAATCTTCTTCAGGCACAGAGCAGGAATGGGGCTGCCCTTGAAGATGACTCGGAAGTTGCAGCTAGTGCAAAATGCAGCAGCTAGACTGCTGACTGGAACACCTCATCAAAATCATATAACACCAGTTTTAAAGGAATTGTGCTGGCTGCCAATACGCTTCTGGTTGGAATTCAAGGTTTTGGTGATGACATTTAAAGCCCTAAGTGGCTTGGGACCTCGATATTTGAGGGAGCGCCTCTCCCTATATGTGCCTGCCCAAGAACTGAGATCTGTTGGAGGGGCCCTCCTCTGCGTCCCACCAGTACGAGACATACACTATGGTGGGACGTGGGAGAGGGCCTTCTCTGGTGTGGCATCCTGGTTGTGGAATGCCCTCCCCTTGGAGGCCCAATTGGTGCAGACATTGGTCTTGTTTCAGCACCAAGTACAAACATGGCTTTTTCCCAAAGCCTTTAAGGGCTAAATGCATTCTCTAGCACATTGTTTTAACTGTTTTATTGTTTTAGATTTTAACTAGTTTTTAGTTTGTTTAATAGTTTAATATGTTTAAATTGATTTTATCTGTACACCGCTGTACAGATCTTAATGATATAGGGCAGGATAGAAATGTTTAAAATAAATAAATAAATAAATAAATGCAACA
The DNA here is from genome assembly GCF_057233095.1 of Heloderma suspectum. NCBI lineage: Eukaryota > Metazoa > Chordata > Lepidosauria > Squamata > Helodermatidae > Heloderma > Heloderma suspectum. Next base: position 113,485,103 of record NC_139462.1, read on the forward strand.
TAAGCAACTGCAGTTGGCAGGCCGTACGAAGGCTCTAGATTGGCCAAGTCTGGAATAAATATTAGGCACCCAGCCTTCTGCCCTTACCTGCCACCGGGCAGTATCTTTTGCCTATTGTACTTCCAGCTCCAGTTGTGGACCTCAGAGAGCCCTAACTGGAGAACATGCTTCCCAGGTCTAAATTTGGGTACTGCCTGCTCTAGTCTCAGGATTACTTTGATAGGCTGAAACATAGTGACTTCCCCAAGGTCATCCAGTGAGTTTCATGGCAGCACACAACTCTGAACCAAGTTCCCTCTTCTAGTCCAAAGCCAACATGCCAGCCACTGTCCCACACTGCCTCTCTGGGTACGTGCCATGCAGCTTGCAAAATTAGCATTGTATAACAGGGCAGAGGCTAACACACATGTATGCTGAAGATGCGAGTGGTACAAAAACAGAAAGGAAAGATTCCCAGATCAAGATAGAAAAGAAATCACAATGTTGAGTGACACATGAATGGATAAATTGGGAAAATCTACAACTTTCTTCTAGGAATGAATGAAAGATCCTTTACACTGAGAACTAAATATTGTTCAATGGTTACAGAAAGAAAAAGCTTTCTTTATTATCAGTTAAACAGAAGAGATGTACCTTGTGGGCAGAGGGCCTTATTAGGAGGGAAACATGAAAATAACTGATTGAGGGAAATAATCCCCATAGTCTCAGAGGGGCAAGTGAGTTGTTACGTTACACTTTTTGCTGTTTATCTTCATACAAGCCTTTGCAGCCTCTTCAGAATGGAACTGTGGTATCTTAGCAAACCACCACCTCTCCAGGTCAGTTAAGAACATAAGAAGAGCTTATGTTCTTATATCAGACTAATGATCCATCTAGTCCAGCATCTTGTTTCTCACAGTAGCCAATGTGTTCTGGGAAGGCAACAGCCCCTTTCCCATTGTTGCTCTCCACCAACTGGCACTAAGAAGCATACTGCCTCAAACCTGGAGGTAACCTATAGCTATCATGATTAGTAGCCGTTGGTAGACTTATCCTCCATGAATTAGTCTAATCTCCTTTTAATACCATCTAAGCTAGTGGTGAACACCACATCTTGTGGTACTGTGGTCCATACATTGATTCATTGTGGACCAGACGGGGAATTCTTGGCAGCCATAGAGGAAGCCAGGGAAGTACCAAGAGAATCCAACAAATTCATATTTGACCACAGAAGTTGGTCCAACGAACCATCTTCTGAACAAATGTGACTGCTGAAGGAACAGAAGTCGAGTTCATGAAGAAGCTCACAAAGGAGGCTCAGCATGGTGAAAAGCCTCTGAGTGACTGTAATAGCCAGTGGTTCTGACTACTGCTGCAGCTACCCACAGAGAGCTCCCGTTCAACCTTCCCTCGTTGCTACTCACTTGCTCCCTCATCTTTCTGCTGGCAATACCTAGCTTCTCCTTGGACTTGGCGCAGTTCACAAATGCGTGTTCATGAGCTGATGTCTGCAGCAACAAAGCAGTGAATTCCAAGTGTAAATGACCCCTCCCAGATCAATAGCACAATCTGGATTTCCTATCACTTTCCATGTTCTCATCCACAATACTTCTGCATGCGGTCCTTGATGAGGGTTGTCATAGCCAATAGGATTAAATGGCATACTTTGGAAGAAAATGGCACCAAGAACAGCAGCATTGAAACAATGCAAATATGAGTACAGAAAAAATCACTGGGAAATGGAGATGCTTTTCAACAGTCTCAAAAAAGAACCCAAAACAAGCTAAGTAGTATTCTTCACTAGCGGTTTGCCATCTACATACTTAGCTGGCAGTGGAGAATGTGCAAATATCTACAAATGTTTACTAGTTTACAATCAAGATGAGTATACAGAAATTGGCATACTTTATATTAAAATATGAAATGTATAATAAAGGAACCTAGATTAAAGTATAGCATAACATCTGTAAGTTCTTGTTTTCTCTTTTAAGTGGGGGCGAACATTTTACATCATTAACTTCTTTCTTGCGACTGCTCTGCTAACTATTACCCTAAAATCGAAAAACACAGCAAGCTTCTAATGCTGCTGAACAGCGAGAAATCCTTAAAGCTATTCCAGATAGTCAAAATAAAAAAAAATCACCAATGACAATTATTCCAGTAAGTATGAAATTATTATAAAACTGTCACATTTCAAATATTTCATATCACTCCTGACCATAAGCTCTACAGCTATAAAAGCAATATCTCTGTCTCTTCAATGTATGGAAATGATGGTTTGCATTCTACGGGGCTTATGATGGTAAAATGCCTTTAATTATGTTCCAGACAACTGTTGGTAAGGAATTCTTAAACTCCCATCAAGGTCAAAGCTTTACTTTCTTGCTGATCCTGAGATCATCAATCTGTGATTTCTATTTCACTGACATAATATCTGTATTATTCTTGAGAGACACTATATTACTGCATAGTCCTCAGCGGTACTGGATAACATCAACTGTCCCTAAAGGTTTGGATGCAACACACTGATGTCTCTTTCTCCTTTACTAGTCTTTAAAGGTCAGCTAGACTGAAAACTAATGTATGTGCTTATTTCATATGTGAACAGATAGTAATATCACAACATTATATGGGGGGGTGTCAACTGAGGTCATGCATCTCAAGCATATGGTAAACAGCATCAACATCCTACAAAAGTCTGTTTCCAATGACACATTTTCACTCAAACGAGGGGGTGGAATGATTGGTTGCCAATCACAGCTCTAACTGGGCGCCTTGAGAGCCCCAGTCTCTCTGTGTAGTTTTGTTGAATTTAAACGATTGCTAGCTATTCGGCACACAGTAATACACTCTTACTCCCAAACCATTAATTTAAACTCTGAGACACCAAAACCCAAAGAAGAATCATCTTCATGGATCACTGACCTTGTTAACAAGTATAAAATAGAATAAATTGTCTTAAAGCAATGCTTACTAGCTTTGCTGTATGGAAGGGTCTATAAATATATTTCTGGTATTACAAAATCCTAGTATCAAGATGGTAGTTATAGGATAAAATCACCTTGCCTTTTGATTGGATATCAGTAGTCCAATTTTCAGTCTATAATTTTTTTTAAGGCTCTAGCAACAGTTAACACATTCAAACATTTTAGCTGTATTAAACTATAGGACAAAAATCTCCCACAAAGTCTAGATAAATGCCACGGATGTGGAAGAGAACAAAAGACTGGCAAAACAGCACAACTGAGGCTTCCTTCACATTTATACACATATGTGCAGACTGGGCCTGATCACAGGGGGCTTCCCCTGTGGCACTAGGCATTGCATTTTCTGTGCTACATTTGATCGTATATGTTATTGTGTATGAATCAGCATTTATGTATCGATAGTTCATGTCAGATTTTAGGTGAATGGGTTCCATTAGTATGAACAGAACGCATATGTTGGGTTCTAGCAAGGCCATGAGCTATGGAGTAGTAGAGCATCTCTACGCCACCCCAAAATCCCACATTTAAAATGGGGTTTCTGCTTCCTTTTTAAATGTAAAGGATCACAGACTCCCTTTACATGAGCATCCTTTCCCCCCTCCTTCTTCCCCTTATCTGAGTCCTCCATATGTTTCATTGATCCAGCTCCTCTTCTTGCAGCTTTTCCTTTTTCACGGGGGAAATCAAGCGGAACACAAGTGGGGTAGTTTGATACTTTATTATCTCCGATCTATTAAAAAATGGAATAAAGGTCATTTAGTGCAGGAGACACCCTGGAGGATGACGACATCATCTAACGGACCTGCAAACTTCCATGAGCGGGCAATCTCTATAGCAGGACAAAAGCCCCACGTGAAGCCCTTAGGGTTCTCAGAAATAATGCCCATAAGCACTTTTGAAAACTGGATGAAGAGGCCCTTTCAATCTGAGATCAGCGAGTGTCGTGTCTGCAGTTAGTGTCCTGTAGAACAACGGCTCAAAATTCCCCTTGTAACATCCTGTGGAACAACAATTAGGTCCATGGGCAGCTCACCCGGGAGTACTGCACCCACCGCAATGAGGCCATCTTTTGACTTGTAAGTAGTCAGCAGTCAAACGTGTGTGAGAGACTGCAGTGACCATGGATTAATAGATGTGGGTCAACAGCCAAACCAGTTGTGAAGTAATGCCAGGACAGAGGACTAAGGGTCAATGATGTATGTGGACTGATGGATATAAAAGTGGGCTTGAGATCAGCCCAATCTGGAGTTCTCATAACATCAGGAAGGTGCACACCTTGAGACCCCATAATCTCCAGGGCAAAGTCTTACTGGGTGGGGTCGGCCTCCCATTGTAGTGAGTGGTGATGAGTATGATTGGATAGAGACCAAATGCTATTTATAGGATATCTAATATCTGTGATTTGAAGTGCACATTCTCTGTATGCTATTGGTGTAATCGTTAAAGCAATGTAAGATTAGAAGAGCTTTCGTACGCAGCTTCACTCCAACCCTTTTCAGATCCCAGGCCTGACTGGGAGTGCTCACCCATGATCAGACAGATATGGTCAGTCACACCCCCATTCAACCATTGCCTGCCTTCCAATGAGTTGACGATCAGGTGGAAGAAATCCATGCAGTCGGCCCCACCCATGCAGTTAAAGCATTCACACACCTACGTCAGCCATAAGGGACTGCATCTGCATCGTGTTGAAAAAAACACCCACGGAGAAGAAGCGTGAGCCAAACTGGAACAGAAAATATCCTATCGGCATTCCCAGTGGAACCAAGGATGTGAACAGACAGAGAGACCAACAAAAAGGGAACCGTTACAAATCGTCAAAGGATATTCGACATATGTGATAGGTAACACTTGAAATTGCACACAGTAAAACAATATCAAAACACCATATGTAAACACTCGTAAGTGACTACATGCATGAGAAAAGAAAAAAATGGAGGAGCGTAGAAGCTTGGTTTGGCTGAGAGTTACTATCTCACAGCCTAACCTACTCTCACAGGGTTCTTGCAAGGAAAAAATGGGGAAGGGGGATTATGTGCGCCACCTTGACATCCTTGGGAGAAAACTAGGGTATACATGTAATAAATTGTTGTTCAGTCGTTCAATCGTGTCCGACTCTTTGTGACCCCATGGACCATAGCACACCAGGCCTTCCTGTCCTGCGCTCTCTCCCGGAGCATGCTCAAGTCCATATTCATTGCATTGGTGATGCTATCTAGCCATCTCATCCTCTGCCATCCCCTTCTCCCTTTGCCTTCAGTCTTTCCCAGCATCAAGGTCTTTTCCAGTGAGATTTCTCTTCGCATTAGGTGGCCAAAAAATTTGAGCTTCAGCTTCAGTATCTGTCCTTCCAATGAGCACTCAGGGTTGATTTCCTTTAGGATGGACTGATTTGACCTCCTTGCAGTCCAGGGGACTTGTAAGAGTCTTCTCCAGCACCACAGTTCAAAAGCATCAATTCTTCGGCGCTCAGCCTTCCTTATAGTCCAGCTCTCACAGCCATACATTACTACTGGGAAAACCATAGCTTTGATTATACGGACCTTTGTCAGCAAGGTGATGTCTCTGCTTCTTACTATGCTGTCTAGGTTTGCCATAGCTTTCCTCCCAAGGAGCAAGTGTCTTTTAATTTCATGGCTATAGTCACCGTCTGCGGTGATCTTGGAGCCCAAGAAAATACAATCTGTCACTGCTTCCATTTCTTCCCCTTCCATATGCCAGGAAGTGATGGGGCCAGATGCCATGATCTTAGTTTTTTTACTGTTGAGTTTCAAACCAGCTTTTGCACTCTCCTCTTTCACCCTCAACAAGAGGCTCTTGAGATCCTCTTCGCTTTCTGCCATTAGGGTGGTATCGTCTGCATATCGGAGGTTGTTGATAATTCTCCCAGCAATCTTAATTCCGACCACTGATTCATCCAACCCGGCATTTCTCATGATGTACTCTGCATATAAGTTAAATAAGCAGGGTGACAATATGCAGCCTTGTCGTACTCCTTTCCCAATTTTGAACCACTCAGTTGTTCCATGTCTGGTTCTTACTGTTGCTTCTTGACCCTCGTACAGGTTTCTCAGGAGACAGGTAAGGTGTTCTGGTACTCCCATCACTTTAAGAATTTGCCACAGTCTGTTGTGATCCACACAATCAAAGGCTTTAGCGTAGTCAATGAAGCAGAAATAGATGTTTTTCTGGAATTCTCTTGCTTTCTCCATGATCCAGCGAAAGTTGGCGATTTGTTCTCTAGTTCCTCTGCCTTTTCGAAACCCAGCTTGTACTTCCAGTAGTTCTCGGTTCGCATACTGCTGAAGCCGAGCTTGTAGGATTTTGAGCATCACCTTGCTGGCATGTGAAATGAGCGCAATTGTACGGTAGTTTGAACACTCTTTGGCATTGCTCTTCTTTGGAATTGGAATGTAAACTGACCTTTTCCAGTCTTGTGGCCACTGTTGAGTGTTCCAAATTTGTTGGCATATTGAGTGCAGCACTTTAACAGCATCATCTTTTAGGATCTTAAATAGCTCAGCTGGAATACTGTCATCTCCGCTAGCTTTGTTGTTACTAATGCTTCCTAAGGCCCACTTGACTTCACTCTCTAGGATGTCCGGCTCAAGTTCAGTGACTGCATTATCATGGCTGTCAGGGACATTAAGATCTTTCCTGTATAGTTCTTCTGTGTATTCTTTCCACTTCTTCTTAATCTCATCTGCTTCTGTTAGGTCCCTGCCTTCTTTGTCCTTTATCATGCCCGTCTTTGCACAAAACGTTCCCTTGAGATCCCCGATTTTCTTGAAGAGGTCTCTAGTCTTTCCCATTCTGTTGTTTTCCTCGATTTCTTTGCATTGTATATTTAAAAAGGCCTTCTTGTCTCTCCTTGCTATTCTCTGGAACTCTGCATTCAGTTGGATACATCTTCCCCTTTCTCCCTTGCTTTTCGCTTCCCTTCTTTCCTCAGCTACTTGTAAAGCCTCATCAGACAGCCACTTTGCTTTTTTGCATTTCTTTTTCTTTGGGATGGATTTAGTTGCTGCCTCCTGAACATTGTTACGGACCTCCGTCCATAGTTTCTCAGGCACTCTGTCTATTAGGTCTAATCCCTGAAATCTATTCCTCACCTCCACTGTATATTCATAAGGGATATGATTTAGGTCATACCTGAATGGTTTAGTGGTTTTCCCTACGTTCTTCAATTTAAGCCGAAAGTTTGCAAGAAGCAACTCATGATCTGAGCCACAGTCAGCTCCAGGTCTTGTTTTTACTGCCTGTATAGAGCTTCTCCATCTTTGGCTGCAAAGTACATAATCAATCTGATTTCGATATTGACCATCTGGTGATGTCCATGTGTAGAGTCGCCTCTTGTGCTGTTGGAAAAGGGTGTTTGCTATGATCAGCATGTTCTCTTGGCAAAACTCTATTAGCCTTTGTTCTGCTTCATTTTGTACACCAAGGCCATGCTTGCCTGTTATCCCGGTGATTTCTTGACTTCCTACTTTGGCATTCCAATCCCCTATGATGAAGAGGACATCTTTTTTTGGTGTTAGTTCTAGAAGGTGTTGTAGGTCTTCATAGAACCGATCAACCTCAGCTTCTTCGGCATCAGTGGTTGGGGCATAGACTTGAATTACTGTGATGTTGAATGGTTTGCCTTGGATTTGTACTGAGATCATTCTATCGTTTTTGAGATTGTACCCCAATACTGCTTTTCCCACCCTTTTGTTGACTATGAGTGCTACTCCATTTCTTCTAAGGGATTCTTGCCCACAGTAGTAGATATGATGGTCACCTGAATTAAATTCACCCATGCTTGTCCATTTTAGTTTGCTGATTCCCAAGATATCGATATTCAATCTTGCCATCTCATGTATGACCACCTCCAGCTTACCTTGATTCATTGATCTTACATTCCAGGTTCCTAAACAATACTGTTCTTCACAGCATCGGATTTTCTTTTCACCACCAGACACGTCCACAGCTGAGTGTCCTTTCGGCTTTGGCCCAGCTGCTTCACTCTTTCTGGTGCTACTTGGAAATTCCCTCTGCTCTTCCCCAGTAGGATATTGGAAACCTTCCGACCTGAGGGGCTCATCTTCCGGCGTCATCTCTTTTAGCCTTGTGATATGTTCCATGGGGTTTTCTTGGCAAGAAAACTGGAGTGGGTTGCCATTTCCTTCTCCAGTGGACCACATTTTGTCAGAACTCTCCGCCATGACCTGTCCGTCTTGGGTGGCCCTGCACAGCATAGCTTATGGCTTCAATGAGTTACGCAAGCCCCTTCGCCACAACAAGGCAGTGATCCATGAAGGGATATGTAATAAATACTAATTTGTAACTCTGTGCACCTCCACTGTCACACTGGCACCAATATCATTCACTGATCATGGAGTCCCCAACTCTCGAACAGTCAGATTTATTTATTTTGGTAGCATGTAATTGTGTTGTTGTTTTTTAACTATTTTTGCTCTTAATGTGGCAACTATGTCTACTGTATATAGCTATCAGAATGTTTACCAGCTCAGCAACAGAATTCTTTAGCACATAACTAGAAGAAATGGGGAGGGGGGAGGCTTTTTCATTCCAGACTAGTTTGTGGATTGGATTGGGTCATCAAGAAAAGCACAAAGATGTGGTGGTGATGATGATTCCCTTTCCAACCCACACAATGCTATGCAGCGCAATCCTAGCCATTTCTTCACAGAAGTATGGCCTTTATTTATTTATTACATTTATATCCCGCCTTTTTTCCTCCTTAAGGAACCCAAGGCGACTTACATTATCCTCCTCCGCTCCATTTTTTCCGCATAACAACAACCCTGTGAGGTGGGTTGGGCTGAGAGTCTGTGACCGGCCCAAAGTCACCCAGTGAGCTTCATGGCCTAGTGGAGACTAGAACCTGGATCTCCCAGCTCCCAGTCCAACACTCTCGCCACTATACCACGCTGGCTATTAAAATTCAATGCGACTTACTCCCATTTTGTGTGGATAGGATTGCAGTCTTAGTTTCCTGATGGGTGAGAATGATTTTCAATTGCAGAAATTAAATACAGATTCAACCATATAACTTAAATATACAAGGTTCCCAAATGTAGAATTCATTTTGTTACCAGTAATTAATATTAATTAAGGCTGAAGTTTTAAGGTATGAAACAACTGAAGGAACCGACAGGGTTCAGACTCCTATTTGTCAACTTTTATTTGAAAACAGCAGGAGAAGTTTTGATCTGAACAATATTTAGCCTCAAACCATCATGCAGTTTGTTTTGTGTGATTGTAATTGCACAAAGACAGCTTTGGTCGAAGCTCCTGAACACTTTTTATTGCTAATTTTGGCTGTAAACCTGTTAATTAGTTACTAGTAAAACATTAGTGAATGGAGCAAAAAGGACCCATCTGTTTAACATTACAAAGATGTCTTCTGGGCATAACAGTTTAGAACAATGGTGGCAATCACTGTATTACCTATTTATTGAACAAAACTCACACAAACATTTCTTCCCTGTCATATATCTAGAGCCTATACTTCAAAACCCTTTTTGGAAAGGGGAAAAAAAAGGAAAGCTATGGAGCTTTCCCAGCTGCCGTGGAAAGCTCCATAGCGGGTTCTTTTCCCAAGGTCGGAGTTCCACCCTCAGGAAGCAGAAGAAGGAGGGGGGATGGGTGTGTGCTGGTGGATGGGGAGGGAAGAGTCCATGGATCCAATGGCCTCTCACCCCCTGCCCTCAGCAACAAGCATTAGTTAGATGGGCTCAGTTTTTGTCTAAACAAAAATGCATTTTAGGAGCAAAAATAGTTTCCATTGCAACTTTGAAACCTCTTTAAAATAAATACAAACGTCAATTTAACATTACATATGGAAAGAGCAATCTTATGAGCGTCCAGACCAAATGACAAAAGGCTCTGATCTCGAAGCCCTCTGCCCATCCTAAGACCTGCCAGACTGTTGCCAGCAGGGCAGGAGGAGCAATGGAAACTATTTTTGCTCCTAAAATGCATTTTTGTTTAGACGGGCCTCTGAGCCCATCTAACTGATGCTTGTTGCTGAGGGCAGGGGGTGAGAGGCCATTGGATCCTTGGACTCTTCACTCCCCATCCACCAGCACACATCCATCCCCCCTCCTTCTTCTGCTTCCTGAGGGTAGAACTCCGACCTTGAGAAAAGAACCTGCTATGGAGCTTTCCACAGCAGCTGGGAGGGTCAGGGATGGTGTGGGAATCCACAGTCAGATCTCTCCTGAGGTTGGAGGTCTGTCTACAGACTTGGAGGGGGAGATCTGTAGCATTCCATAGCCCCTCAAATGCTTTCTATGGGCTACAGGATTGCTGTCTAAGTGCACTCTGGGAATATAGCATGGTTTGGAATACTTACACTGAAAAAAATCTACCCACCACCTGCATAGTATTTTTTATTATGGCCCTTCCTGTTAGGGACTGAGAAATATAGCTATCTAACAAGTGCTCAATGGCCTACCATGCGTTTACATTTACAGTCAGGACCTTGTAGATTAAAAATAAACCTACCATGACAAAACAAGACAAACCAAGACAAAAGGCCATTACCATGACACCATCAGACCAGTACTATCAACGATGACATTGTGGACAACCTCTGATGCAATAGGTCAATCCTGCACCAATAGGATGTGGGTTTTTCAGAACCAGTGTTAGATTTCCAAAAGGATCAGGGTAAGGTATATGACTACTAAGGCTTGGTTTATCATACTCTCAGGAAACCCCCACAAAACAATGCAGCCACGTGGAGGAAAAAACTTCTGAACTGCCTCAACCATGCTGGCAATCTCTGCTTCCCAGCAATGATTTGTGTGAGCATCCAAGAGGGTAGGGCAGAGAAGGTAAAGCAGAGGCAAAGTTGAAGATTGCTGAGAACCCCAGCAGCAGAATCTTGTTGCACGGACCAGTGAGGAAGCCTGACTTGGAAGCTTTTATAGAGACCAGGAGAACCACGTGACCTACTCGGCATCAAGAGGCTCCCTTGCTGGTCTCTGGGTAGTCCCCCCAGCCCGGGCATAAGCTAGTGTTAGTGCGTGGGCTGTATCCTTTCTGCACTTGACATTCAGAACCTTCTGCGGGCTCAAGAACTCATGCACAAGAGTCAGCAGAGTCCAAATTTAGAGGGATTTAAACTGGGTGCCTCCAGGTCCACATGCCGGTGCCCTGGTCCTCATCCACTTGAACAGTGAAGGAAGAATAAGGCAATGTTGTTCTTCTAAGTGCTAGAATAGTTTTACCCCCACACCTCCATAGAACCCTATCGGTTCTTCCTGAGTCAGCCTTATATATTTCCTGGTCAAGCTCGGGTCCTTTGTTTGCCTGAGCAAGGTTGGCTTCATGCTCAAGCTTCTGTTTCACATTTTTAGCCTATGTTCCCCCTCCTTCCCAGTTCTCTTGTCCTTTCCTTGGATGGATTATCTGGCTCACAACCTTAGGTCTTTCTGGCTAGTTCCCTGTAATACTGCTCACTACAAGTAGGTGGGCTACCTGGCAATGACTTCAGTGATTCTTGACTTTGGCTTGGATTTTCAGTTGTACTTATCACCTTACTGGACTGCTTAGATTGTTCCAGACCCTTGAACCTTACCTCCTCTGCCTCCATATCTCAGGCCTATTAGGGATCTAATAGGCCTGATCCATCTCCTGAGGACTTACCTCAGTGCATACAACCTTGGCTGCCATCAGCCCAGTGCTGACACCACAAGCTCGCAGATTTCATCTACCTCATTCATTACAGAATATTACTGCTTGAGCTTTGAAAAAACCCCACCTTTCATTTTGATTGTATCAGAAAATTAATTTATGCTATGCTTCAGATGCTGGCTCATCCATAAACGTGTGGCTTAATACAATTCCGTTTACAGTATTATTCATGAACAACCAGATTGACAAGCAAGTTCCTTTTTTATGTTATATTTTTATCAGTAAAAATGGTTAGTCAGGCAAGACATTGACACAAACCGTATTTCAACTGCCATAACTGGGAATGATAAAACAGAAAGGCTTTGACAAATAACGTTCAATGAGAAATATTATGAAGTACTCCAGGACAGAAAAACACAAAAACAACAACAAAAACAAAGTGGAGACTAATGGTACCAAAATTATTGGAGGTACAAAAATGTTCAAAAATTGCTACTCAAAATTAGCAGTGCTGGCTGCAGGTGTTTGAGGGCCCTTGGCAAGACATCCTCAATAGGCCCCCTATTGACGTAGACTCAATAGCGAGTCTAACTTCTCACGGCCATTTTCACCAGCTGCTATTGCTGCTCATCCTCTTTCTTATCATTGCTGGCCCTTGCTTGCTTGACAGGCAGAGAGCAAGGTGGAAGTGGTGGTATCTCAGTTTCTGTTTTAAACCTGGTATTGCATTTTAAATCTTTGCACTGCAGCTAGGTTCTATTTGGTTATTTTTATATGGTAGTTTTAAACTTTTAAATTCTTATATTGTATTTTATCATCTTGTATTTTATGGTTTTAATTGTTGTGAGCCACCCAGAGATCTTTGGCTTTTCGGCGCCATAGAAATGGAATAAATAAATACTGCTCCTCCTTCTCACCACCACCATTGTTTGGTCCAAAGCAAGAGGCATGTCAATGGGCAAGTTGCAATGGTGAAGAAGAGGGGCAAGTCCAGGGGGCTTGTGAGTGGGCCTTTGCTGGGGTGTGGGCCCTTGGCAGGTCCCTGACTGTGCCTATCCTTGATGCCGGCCCTGAAAATTAGGAAGGTAGAAGGAGAACACTGCACAGTAGAAGTGGAGGTGCGGAGTGCCAGTGCTGGGCCTATGCATTGACATCAGAGCTGACTTTAAGTAACTGCAGGCTCAGGGGCCAGCATCACAGCAAAGACAGAGAATCACTGCCTGATGCCAAGGTATCAGTGCCAAATTAGAGATGACAACAGTATCTGCACTTATTGTTCATATGTCTGCCCCATTCACATATAAAACAGAGATGTGGCATAGGCTAATTTTAACATGAAAGGGGATACAAAGATGAGGGGCACTGGACTCTCCCCCACTTTACCTCCATGAGATCTATTGCTCCTGGCACTTGTTTCCCAGTCCTGGCCGCTTTGGGAATTGGAGGGGGAGGGGGGTTGAGGGACAGGCAATAGGAAGGGAAGGTGGATGAGGGAAGGCCTGGCAGCAGGTTTCAGGAGGATTGGACAAGATGCCCTGTCTGGGAGGGAAGGGAGCAGTGACAACACAGTAGGCACTCCCAAATTGAGCTTACTGAGAGCAGGGAGCAGTGAAGGCTAGGGATGTGCAAACCCACCCCCATCCAGGTTCTCCAGGTGGCCACCCAGCCTCTGCCCCCACTTGCCAGTCCATGGACCGTGCTCGAGCCCCTCCTGCACTCGGCAAGCAACCTGCACTCACCGCGGTGGCCTCGTCGAGTTCCATGGTCGCCATATTTTTAGAAATAAAATGGCGATCACAAAATGCACATGTTTGCATATGCATGAAATGCGAATTTTGCAAAGATGCACATTTTTGCTATCGCCATTTTGATTTTATTTCTCAAAAAGTGGCGACCATGAATCTCGATGAGGCCACCAGAGTGAGTCCAGGCTGTTCGCTGAGCATGGGCAGGGGGCAAACAGGGGCAGGGGCTCGGTGAGCAGGGCTCGGGGGTGTGGGCAGGGGTGGTTCTGCCAGATTCCTGGATAGAATCAGGCACCTGCGCCATCCCTAGTGGAGACAGAGGGCTGTTCAACACGAGGCATTTATCGTGCGCTTGTCTTTCCCTACTCACAGTTGTTTACGTGTTCTTCAGATGATATGGTGACTCTCCAGTTTCACTTCTGCAATTAACTAGCACTTTCGGTAAGCTTTTTTAGAGCAGGGAGAAGCAGCATTTAATTGTGAAAGTGAAAGAAAGCACCATTTCCTCTTGTGTATTTCCACTATTTTGCTATACCACAGTGCTGCCTAGAAGTTATGTAGTAGACAAGCAGGAAAGGAAACACTCCTTGTGTAGTAGTCGGATCTAAATTCTGCAATGTAACCAATTTAACAGCTGATTAACAGCCTCGTGTAGAAAAGCTCAGATGATGGCACTGATATTCCAAGCAAGGTGAAACAAAATAATTATAAAAGGAATGAGTAGCTTGTTAAGGCTGGTTATTTTTTGTGAGGGAAGGAATTGAGGGAGTGGATTGTGAACCTCTGGGACAGAAAAATACTCAATTGATCAAAAGTGTAGCTGAACCCAAGTCCTTAGAATTGGGTGGGATATCAATCTAAAGTAGCAAATAAAAGTACAAATTCTCCATTATAAGTATTTTAGTAATGTTCTGTTTCATCTTATATTTGTTATGTATTTATTTAGATTCTAAATAAATAGATATCAAAGATAAAATGAAACAGAACACAATTAAAATTCTTACGATGGTGAAATTGTATTTTTATTTGTTCTTTGCTAATATATTTAAAAGCATTTTTAGACCACTAAAGAAAAACTAGTACAGCATTTCTGCAGAGGAAAAGACACCCCCACACACATTGCCAATGCCCTCGGAGAGCCATCTCCCCAATGGAGATGATGTCTGGAGTGTCACTTTCACACCAGAGAATCATTGTTGTCCCAGTAGCTTATCCCCCACCAAACAGGTTCAGCACCTTGGATATCTCCATTAGAGTTCTGACAAAAACCCAGAGCAGATTCACCACCCCACTGAAATAGGAGCCACCAGCCTCTACTGGTCCTATCCTTTGCAGGAAAAAAAAATCAAAATCTCCATCTAGGTCTGGAGATTACCCACCACCTCTGCTACTTCCTTCCCCTGCCATGTCCCAAGATGAATGTCTGGGCCATTGGGGTGCAGGAAGGGGGAGGAGGCATCAGAGGGTACTTTTGCAAATGTCCTCAGAACCTTTTCTCAGATATGTAGTTTTCTACATACAGGCCAATGAGGTTTTATTTAACAGGAAGGAGCATTCAATCCTGAGATTCTGCCATCTGCCCTTGAAAGTGGTCCAACACACTGGCCTGTTGTTTGTCCCGGCAGAGCCTGAAAGAGGCGCAATCAGTTTTCAGGCTTAAGATCATGCTGTGCTGGTCCAGAAAGTCCTTTTTCATCTCTCTCAGAATTCCCACCAAGGGCTTGTCACCTCAAAATAATTTTGCATAGGAAAGGGTAGATTTCACTCCCTGTGCATATCGCATAACCTTAATTATCCATCTCTTTATTTTAATGATGAAATAATACAATCTTCTATTTTCTCTAATTAACTTTATTAGGAAGGCATTTTATGTGCCTATTTTTTAAAAATGAAATTCCATTAAAAGTCAGAATATCAGATCTTATTAATTCTATTACATTACAACATGAAACATTTCACTGCAGAAAGGGTAGGAAAAAAGAACTGAATCAAACCCTAATGCTAAGCTTTGATAATAATGTGGTTTTTTTTAATTCAGTGTATTCACTTTTGTGTCTCTGTCATTTTTAAAACAGTCTGTGAAATTTCCCTAATGTGAATGGGGATTTCCCTCCTCCCCCATCAACAAAGATCAGTTTATCATGTGCTACTTTGGAGGCATTTTTTAATCTATTCCTCTTTCATTTTTCCTACAAGTACAATGGAATGCTGAGGCCTCCAACCGTTCCAGTTATTCAGATCATGGCTCCTGGTTTTAGTTTATATTCAATTTCTTTAATATTTCTATTATTTCTATTAAAATAAGGACCAAAGTGGCTTACAATAAAAGAGAATACAATATAACAAAACAAAGAATCCATAAAAACAATAAACAATTAACACATCAAGAAGCAGCAGTATTAAAACTTTAGTGAACACAGCATAAAACAACAGGATTAAAAGCTGATTTGAATCAAATAGGTCACCTATGGGAGTGGGGAGATAATAAATGGTACCAATTGCACCAGGGAGACCAAGTACAAGAACCTTCTCCTTTACACAGCACAAACTACTGATCATTACCTTTATGGGTGCAATCCTATGCAAGTTTAGACAGAAAAAAGTCCTACAACTCCCAGCATCCTGGCTGGGGAATGCTGGGAGATGTAGAACTTTTTTCTGTCTAAACATGCATAGAATTGCACCCTAAAGCTCCCCATGGCTTGACCTTGCTTCTCCAGTCCTTGTTTCCCGCTTATGTACCTGCTCAGGATGTTCACTCTTCAAACTCTGTCACCCTAAGCTGCCCCATACTATCTAACATGCTTCCCCCATGCATCAAACTACTTCCCTAAACAGTATATAGCATCTCTCCCCTCGCCCCCCGCTTCAAATCTTGCCTCAAACCCAATGTTTTCTGTAAGGTCTTAACCTTCATCCCCAACAGTAATCCAATTTAAGCATGTGTAACCTGATTTGCTCATGATCATCCCTTCCAACCCTACTCTTGCCCTCTCCACTGTCAATGTGATAGTAAGCAGCCTTGGGGCAGGGGAGCTCTCTCGTTTATTTTTTATTTAAAACTCTAAATCGGCCAGAATCCTGCATGCCTTCAGGGATTCCTTCTCCCATATGTGCCTCCCCACTTATTAATATCATCTGGAAAGGTATTCTTCTGCATTCCACTGCTCACTGAAGTTAGATGCCCAAGTGTTGCCTGATTACTTTCAACATTATTTCTTGACCTGTTCCATTTCTGATTCTCACTAAATGCTTCCTTTCTTTATTAGTTCTCTTGTATTCTATATGTTGCATAAAGTTTCAGTTTTAGCTGGAATGTCTGGAATTTTCCACCCTGTTGGTATTTCTATTTTAGCCAGACTTCAAATCCTTTTAACCAATTCTGAGTCCTCATGGGCAACTAACCCGCTCTGCTAACAAAAACACAAACGCTTCATAAGTGTGATAGAGCTAGTTTGCCTGCTGCTGGGGTTCCACGTCAGTTCCCAGGCAGTAATTGATATGCTGTAATGCTTTCTTTATCATTACTGGACGGTAGAGACTTGAGTTTTTAATGATTTTCTGTCACCACCTGAAAAGTGATAAGCCCTACGAGCAGTAATAGTGGAATAAAGGATTCTCCGATACCCCACTGAGGAGTTATCATGTTCTGCTGCTTTTCTCAGCACATTCCACAGATGTGACTCTAGAGCGCGTGCAACCTAAACATTTTGGGCTTAGGCTAAGAACAGGCTATTTCTTACGGAGCTGCTGTACAGCATGGGTGACATACCACAGGCAAGAGATGGAGATCTGTGGGTAATTGACAGCAGTTAAAAAAGAAAAAAAAAACTTTCAGCATGCTTAAGACAGATGAAAAGTGTAACAATTCTTATCTGGCTGT
Organism: Heloderma suspectum; assembly: GCF_057233095.1. NCBI lineage: Eukaryota > Metazoa > Chordata > Lepidosauria > Squamata > Helodermatidae > Heloderma > Heloderma suspectum. The sequence goes on from NC_139462.1 coordinate 113,502,343, forward strand.
TTTATGAAAGGAAAGTCTGAGTGAACATAGCTGGAGAAATAGATAGGCTGACTGTGTCAAGAGAGTGAAAATATCACACAACACCCAGCGGAATGACTTGTAGTACAGGCCTAATTGGCTTAAATGGCTTATTTGGGTTTTCCGTAAGCTGCAAATGTAGACCATATAACTTGTCTAGCCACAGCTGTTTTCTTTATTCAACATTTTATCTCCTGGGAAGGAGGTATAGCACTGTAAATTATACACAAAAGACAGAGGGATTTCTAAAGCTTTGTGGCATTTCCTCCACAACACATATGTAGTGTAAGGGATGGGAAGGGAATATATGCATTCAGTTCTTCCACCACGGTCCCTTCCTCCATGCTCCAGGGTGAGGGCTAATGAGAATGTCTATGGCTCCAGAAAGTGAATCTTAGAACTGACACAGAGCATTAAATCTGGGGTGTGTCTGTACAGGGTTGTCTCCTCCACCTTTTCAGTTCTTCGAGTAAAGCCAAAAAGAAGAGTCAGTTTTCCCTTCCAACCCTGAAAGCAAGCTGCAATTATTTAGTATGTAAAATTTATATATGTTGGGGGCAAACAGGATAGCGGGAGACATGGTTGGATTGATGTGTGTGCATGTGTCCATAAGGATTAAGTTCAGGCAAGACGAGGAAAAATTAAGGGCAAAGAGGGAGGGACATAGCAAGCGAAAAAGGCAGGATTCAGGGTAGGGAGCCTTTGAGCTTTTCTACACAAGGGTGGTAATTCATTGTATCTACGTTTGGTTTCATCGCAGAACTGAGATCCGAGCACTACACAAGAGCATTTCCTTTCCTGCTGTTCTGCTATATAACCTCTAGGTGGCACTATGGCATAGTGGAATAGCACAAATACACTTTCTTTCACTTTCACAGTTAAATGCCCCATTTTCTCTGCTCTAAAAAACTTGCCAAAAGTGCTGATTAGGCACAGAATAGAAACTGGAGAGTCAGGTCCTCTAAAGAACCCATAAACAACTGCGAATAGGGAATGATGAGCGCATGATAAATACCTCATGTAGAAAAGCCCTTTGCAGCATCATAGCAAAAAGTCACACATGAAAGTGTGAGCTTTGGCCATTAATTATAGCAATTACTTGGCTACTTCATCACATACCCAGACTCCATGCAGACTCCCTCAATCCCATGCTTTAGCTCACTTTCAGATACTCTTTAGATCAGCCTTACCCAACCTGACATTCCCATATGGGTTGGACTACAGTTCCCACCATCCCTCAGTTAGCTGTGGTTGATGTGAGTTGTAGTCCAATACATCTGGAGGGTGCCAGGTTGGGGAATGCTTTGATGTTCCTTCAGATACATGGGTGTCACTTATCTGTGAGGCAATCCCATACAGCTGGAGGTATGCCTAAACAACCCAACCACATGGATGGGACACAGCATGTGGGTTTCCATGGGTAAGACTTACACAACAGTTCTACCTACATAGCTGGGTCGTTCAGATGGTATGGGATCATCACCTGGATAAGCAGCTCCTGTGCAGCTCCTGGCATAGCTAAAGAGAGTTGTACAACTTGTGCCAAGGCCTGGAGGAGGCAAAGCCTGTATTCGCTTGTAATGAAGGAATGATGACAACATGGGAATATGATTAGGAGAGTGCTGGGTTTGTAGCTGGCCTTTAGGAATCACAGTCTGAAGAGTTAAATTGCAAAATCCAGAACTTGGAAACTTTCAGAAGCTGACACATACATAGACTTATCCGTGTACAAGCCAAAATGGTTGAGGTTAGAGAAATACTGTCTTAAATCTGGAGCCTGTTCCACCCAGGACTAGGGATGTCAGAGAAATCCACTGCTGATTCAAATGAGGCCGGATTCTTTGGAACCCAGCCTCAGGAATCTGTAGCGGATCAGGACCACTTACCTCTGCTCCAGGAGGACTGGAGGCAGAACAGCACTCGGCTGCTTCTTGCCAGCCAGAGCCGTTCACCTCCTCCCTGTCCTTGCCAATCTCCATGTCTTTTCTTAAAAAAAAAAAAAAAAGGCGATTTGCAGGATGTGCCCATAGACTTATATGCAAAATAAAGCTGTGAATCTTGCGTCTAAGTCTATGTGTCCATAGGCTTAGATGAGAGATTCACAGCTCTATTTTGCATATAAGTCTATGGGCACATCCTGCCAATCGCCATTTTTAATATTTTTTTTTAAAGAAAAGACATGGTGATTGGCAGGGACAGGAAGGAGGCAAACGGCTCTGGCTGGCAGGAGGGAAGATAAGCAGCCACCAAGCCGCCCCCCCCCCCCGGAATCCTCACAGAGCGGAACCGCTCCGGAGGATTCCGGGGGGGAGGAACGGATCGCCTCCCCCCCCCCATGGATTCCCTACCGGAATGGACGGTGGGGAATCCATAAACCCCTAGCTACGACCCACACACGCAACAGATTCAAGGATACCAATATGACCCAAGTCCACTTGTGTGAAAGAATGATGGTTTATTGATGGAAAATGGATGCAGAGAATAAAAGAAACAAGGAAAGCTTACATACACCTTTAACTCTCAGTTCAATCACCCGGTTCCCAGAGAATTGACAGGCGCTGTCCCACGGGGCTAGTTATCTGAGCAGGTGGAGCACCTTCACCTTTTCAGGCGAGAACAGGTAGCAAGCCAATCTGCTCAGGATTTTATAGGGCCTGGGCTGCTTTACATTAAAGAAAAAACCTGTAGTCCTCCTGTTGCGGAGGCTTTCCACATTTACAGTGGGCTCTCAGACAGCGACCACGTGATTGCTGAGAGGGGAAGTTTTTAATTTTCAAGATTCCATAGATCTCAATGAAACACCCCATCTAGTGGCTGTTTTAATAGTGCAACAATCCAACTTAATTTGATACTTCATTATTTCTCGATCTTTTAAACATCGAATAATTAGGAAATACCTCTGGGTGTGCCCTGGAGGTCGACGACATCATGAAAAGGTCCCGCAAACTTCCATGAGTGAGCAATCTCAATAGCAGGATAAATGCTCCATGTGAAGAAGCCCCTGGTCTTATTATTTATTTCAAACTTGTCAGAAAACACACACACACACAACTCATTTCATTCAAAAGGAAAGCCGGGGGGGGGGGGACTTTCTCTCTTAGCAGCAAAATAAGTTTCTTACAGTACAGAAAGAAGCATCCCTTCTCAGCTAGAAGGTACAAACCATACAGCTACAGCGCAAAGCAACTACTGTGCATTGTTTTGGTTTCTGTTAGTAGCAAAAAGCATGGCCTTCACTGCTTGTGAATACAGCTTTGAGAACCAACTCTAAAATCATAAAAATTGCCAACTGCTCTAGCAAATTAGTATACTGATGCTACTAAATACAGCATATGACTCTGGGTAAATTCATACCTGACTGCCCACCATTCTTCGGAAACAAATCCAATACAAATGCAAAATTAATAAACATTCTGTGAGATTGAACATACTAACTGGAAGGTATCCTGCACCCCAGATTTAGAAAACAAGAATAATTATATATCAATGGACATGCTTAATTCAGTTACTTCCATTAGTCCAAAATAGGGCAGCTGGCCTACTAAATGGGACTGGCTGAAGTGATCATGTTATGTCACTACTCTGCTACTAGTCCATTTCCAGCCCCAATTCAAAGTGCTGGTTTTAACATTTAAAGCCCTAAATGGCTTGGGACCAGGTTACCTGAAGGAGCAACTCCTCCCATATATACCTACCTCGACACTAAGGCCATCATCTGAGGCCCTCCTCCAAGAGCTCCCTGCTAACTGAGGCAAAGCTGGTGGCTACAAGAAGGAGGGCCTTTTCAGTGACAGCACTCCCATCTGTGGAATTCCCTCCCCAGAGATGCTTGCCTAGTGCCTACCTTATGGTCTTTTTAGCACGTGGTGAAGAACTTTTTATTCTCCCAGACATTTGAAGAACTGTTTTTAGTGCTTTTACGTCAGTGCACTTTTAGATCATTGCTGCACAGTTTTTGCTCTTTTCTGTTGGCTTTATCTTGGTTTTATTATGTGCTGTTTTTATTAATTGTTTTATGGTTTGTATTTTATGTCTTTAATGTTTTTTTTAATCTCACCTCCCAGAGAGCTTAGGTTATTGGGGAATTTAAAAGTGAAATAAATAAATATATAAATAAATTCAATTGAGTAATTCATAGTTAATATATGGACTCTGTGATTTGCTGACTGTATCAGAAACTTTTTATCATAAAGGCATACGTGGTTCTAGGGTCTTAGAGAGTTAAAACCCTTCTTCCTGTAATGAGATTCCCAGCAAGGAATTGTGGCTCCCCTTATGAAAACAAATGGCCATGCCTCACTTCTACTAAGTTTTATGTATCCTGGTTTATGCATCTACTAGGGAGAGTAAGAGAAGAGAAGGAGGGAGAAATACTGTACCTCCTATGACCTACAATCTTTTCTCACATGGATTCTAATCATGTCATCTTGTACAAAGCTGGTAATGAACATGTTGCTTTCACACTGTAACCCTAACACATTCTTTCAGAGCACAGAACATGGCCTCTGTTTCATTACTGCTTAATTCCAGAATAAATGTTGCCGTCACTCTTTTATAGAGCTATGAACAGTGCCTTTATTTACTCGGAGAGTGCAATTTTCTCACATTTGACAGACCATTGCTCATGCTTTTCATTGTCACGATGTTAGTGAAATGTAGCATAAGCTTTAAATTTTCAACGAGTGTCCAATCAATAAGAAGATCCTACCATCCGAATAATGCCATGATATTTGACCAAAATCTATTCAACTGGTTCATTCCTTGTGACTTACAAATGCCATCACCCTCAAAATGAAGAACACAGCTTTGTGCTATGACATGTTTTTTCCCCCACTACCCCATTCAACACTTCTAATGAATATATTTCAAAATGAGGTAGCCGATTAAATAAATTTTATGTGGTATATCAAAACAGTCAAATTAACATTATTTGTGACAGCAAAGTTCTGAGTAAATTACAGGAAACTTACATATGCAGTACGTTTAGCAAGAATAGGGGTTTTCAAAGAGCATAAATCTTGGAAGATGTCAACCTGCCACAGGAGTGATATGTAGACTTTCTTCTCCATATTTCTATGACAGGAACAAAACGTGTTCCTTGGCATGGTTTTCAAATGCATCGAATTAGTATCCAAACCAGAATTTATTGCTAATGCAATAGCTTAGGAAAGCAGGGCCCATAAACTGTCATAAAAGGCTCCTATATCTCTGTGTCCCTAGATGCCCAATCTGACAAGACTATGATTATGCATTTTCTTCTCCATAGCTATTTTTCCTTCAGCCATATTGTTTAATTTGAGGACTGGCTTGAGCAATGAAATTTTCCTTCCTGTGAGATGTCTTCATTAATAAAAGAGAACCTGTTTCCAAGAAGAAGCCTGGCCTGTAGCTTGCTGGCCATATCCCACATTACCTGATAATAAGATGGAGGCAATGTTTGTCACCTCCAGCATGGCCCAGCTCACCTTTTATAGCTCATGAAGCAATTCAAGAGGAGCACCTGGACAGATCCACTCATGCTCTCACATGCTCGGAAACATCTAAAAACATCACCAAAGAAATGCATTTAGTGTTGTTACCCATTCGTATCTTGCATGATTATAAATTCTGAAAGATTTAAAATAAATATAACGAATAAACTCACATCAAAGAAAATCTTATATGAATTGAAATACAGATCTTGTAAACCAAATCCTGTAATCACTGTCAAGGACTGACCATGGTCCTTGACAAGTCTCTGATCACTTTATGCCATCTTGCAAGTGTAATATATGAGGCTAGAACCATACGTAGTCATAGAGTCATTGCAATCAATGGGACCCATTAGCCACGACTAAATTAAGTCCCATTGGTTTCAATAGGTCTAACTTAAGTATGACTAAGTCTGGCATGGATCCAACCCTTAGTCATTTTTACCATTTTAGCAATTCCCCTGCTCTTAACAATCCGGTCTTTTAAACCTGGGGGCTTGTGTTCCTGTCCTTTGGTTTTTCTATCAATATTTTTGCATTATTCATATTTTGGAAGCAGTGTTCATAATAAGGAGGAAACTTGATATGGCTCTGCCCATCTTTTGTGTTGTCAAGAGTTAGGGATATTAGAGAATTCCGCCATGGACTCCAATGACTCCAATGATTCTTTCGGAATCCGTGGCAGAATGGACCACCCACCTCCGCCACCCCGTGAAGTTGCCCCAGAACGGATCCTACCTGCCACCAGCTGGGTCCGGTCCGTCCGCTGCCGGTCTGCAGAAGAAAATGGCATTCAGCATAGCAGATGCGATTTACGTCCCTTCTCTTTGCCGTGATAGGCTACGTAAATCTTTACGTAGCCTATCACGGCAAAGAGCAGGGACGCAAATGGCATAGCGGATGCCATTCGCGTCCCTATTCTTTGCAGTAATAGGCTACATAAATATTTACGTAGCATCCGCTACGCCATTTGTGTCCCTGCTCTTTGCCATGATAGGCTATGTAAAGATTTACGTAGCCTATCACGGCAAAGAGCAGGGACGCAAATGGCATAGCGGATGCCATTCGCGTCCCTATTCTTTGCAGTAATAGGCTACATAAATATTTACGTAGCATCCGCTACGCCATTTGTGTCCCTGCTCTTTGCCATGATAGGCTATGTAAAGATTTACGTAGCCTATCACGGCAAAGAGCAGGGATGCAAATGGCGTCCACTACGCCGGACGCCATTTGTGTCTGCAGACTGGCAGTGGACGGAAGTCTGCCAGCAGCCAGAGCAGGCCGGCGGCTCCACGGACTTGCCGCAGAGCAGAGCCGGCCAGTGAGGATTCCGGGCAGGAGGGACGGATCGCATCCCCGCCCCCTGCAGACCCCTCGCAGACTCCAGGTAAGGGGGTTTCGTACATCCCTATCAAGAGTTACTTTCTTTAAAAAAAATGCAATCCCAGTGGGTAATACTAAATGTCACTTAAATAGGAAAATACAGATCATGTATCCACCACTGTGAGTGACTAATTTAATCTATAACTTATCCATTAATAGCTGTCTACATCACTACCCAGTTATGTCACTGCAATGCAATGTTGCTAGATGGGAATTTTCCACCATTTGAACAGATAAAATAATTAAAACTGTGACTAGATACCCATGATGGTTAAAATAACTCCCTTAATGTTATACTTATTTTGCCCCACTAACACCCTGGATGTCTGGACTGTCCATAATTTTCCAGATTAAAAGGTGAAACCAAAAGGGATAGAAAGGGGTACCTGAAGTAGATTTATTGAGCAGAAAAAATGTAGGTCCCAATATGTTCCAAGTATTAATATGGATTGAACCCAAGTCTGAGTCAAATTTGGGAGTTCCAATCTAGGGTGAAAGGCAGCCATTGGCTCTTGACCCTAAAGTGTGCAATAAAACACTGCCTCTCAGGATCCACAAGCCCTCCTGTATACAACACACAAAAATCTCATTGAGGAACAAAAGTGACTGTGAATGTCAGCACAAGCTCCCAAAAGAAGTGCTTCTTTTACAGCCTAGGATCTTCCTACTTGGAAAATATCTGTCTTCCTAAACCTGTGTTGGCTAATGCTGAGCAGAAAATCTGCAGTCAGAAACTTCTGGCTCCAATTTAAAAGGGGAGGAATAGGTCCTTAAAGCTGGAAGCCATTTTTTGAGGGAGGGGGGATTTTTCAAAGGGTTTGTCAGGGAAGTGTCTGTTTTCCACCTCTGAGCAGAGCAGAGCAGAGGAGGCTGCTCCAGCTGGTCCAGGGACTACAGAAGCAAGCAAGCTCCTAGAGTGTGAGCGACCAGAGCGAGCGAACGGAGGAGGAAACAGGAGTTGGCCAGGGGAGTTGCAGTGGTAGAAGGGACAAAGGAAACAAAGGAGACAGAGGCAAAGAGGTAAGTGGGCTGCAGGAAGCCCCGGGGACTGTCCTTTATCCTTCTGAGTGGCTCTGAGCTCACCAGGTGCTCCTGAGAGCTCCAACTGAATTTGGGGGGTGTATGGCTTGAGTACTCCCAGGAGCTGTGTGGGCAGGAAGCTTCAGTCTGTTTCTTGCCTCCCAGAGGAAGCTGCTCCAGCTGGTCCAGGGACTACAGAAGCAAGCAAGCTCCCCAGGGAGCGAGCAAACAGGGGGAGCAAACAGGAGCTGGCCAGGAGAGTTCGGCAGAGGAGGTCAAGGGGGAGGCCCCTAACATTTTTTAAAAATTATTTTTCTTGTAACACACACTTCCACACCAGTGGGACTCTGCTTTTAACCTCTAGTGAGTAGAGGACCAGGCACAGGCTAGTCTAGAACAATCACAAAGCTAGACACAAAAAGGGAAAAGAAGCTATGGAAGGACAAGACTCTCCAGTGGTGGTGACCTGCAAGGTGTGTGCCATGTTTGCTTTCTTGCCTGAGAACAACATTGGCTACACCTGCAACAAGTGCAAGTTGATCATGCTGCTGGAAGAAAAAGTAAGAGGACTGGAGCGGCGACTGTCAACCCTCCGGGGAATAAGAGAACACGAAGAGTTCTTGGACAGAATGGTGGAACTACAGCAGCAAAGTGAAGACCAGAAGCTTGAAGAGCAACAGCAAGCTGAGGCAGAAGTGGGAAATGCTGAGGTGAGGAAAAATGCAGTAGAGGATACTCCTTGGAAAAGGGTGACAGGAGAAGAAGAACTAGGCACCACTCTGCACCAGTGGAAGCAGTGGAGGTGTGGAACCGATTCCAGGTACTTGAGGATGAGAGTGGAGGATAACCTGCAGAGTTATCCTTTCTTCTCATCTATATGGGAACAAATGATACCGCCAAGCAGAGCTACGAAGAAATCACATCAGACTTTGACGCTTTGGGAAGGAAACGCAAGAACTTTGGGGCCCAGATAGTTTTCTCATCCATCCTTCCAGTAGTTAGAAGAGGGATAGAAAGGGAAAGAAAAATACTCCGGGTGAATGACTGGTTACAAAGGTGGTGCCGATGACAGAGATTTGGATTCTGGGACCACGGGCTATACTTCCTGGAAGATGGGCTGTTGGCAAGGGATGGGTTGCACCTCACAAAGGATGGGAAGAATGTGTTTGGCCACAGCATGAAGAACTTCATCAGCGGGGCTTTAAACTGAATCCTCTGGGGAAGGGAGATGTAAAGTTGGGGGTAACAATGGACGAAGGCTCATGCACTGCAACGGAGAGAACAGCTCTAATAGCGCCCGATAATAGTCTTCAGAAACATGTAGGACGAAAGCCAGACTATAAAGCACATGGTCTTCAATATCCATATACTAATGCCCAGAGTATGGGAAACAAACAGAATGAACTTGAACTCTTAACTTGAATGAACAAGAGGGAAATTATGACTTGATAGGTGTAACTGAGACTTGGTGGGATGGGTCTCATGACTGGAATACAGCAATTGAAGGATATAACTTGTTCAAAAAGAACAGAAGGAACAGAAAGGGAGGTGGGGTTGCACTATATGTGAAAAATACATATCTCTGCACAGAAATACAGGAGGACGAGCTTGGTAGCCCCATCAAGAGCATCTGGATCAAAATAAATGGAGCAAAGAATAGAAGGAACCTGGTGGTCAGAGTCTACTACCAGCCACCCAATCAAGGAGAAGACGAGGATGAAACTTTTGAAAAGCAAATAGCCAATGTTTCAACGAAGCATGAGGTAGTAGTAATGGGGGACTTCAATTTCCCTGATATTTGTTGGGAGACAAATTCTGCAAAACATGGCCCCTCCAGGAAATTCCTGACTTGTGTGAAGGATAACTTCCTCCTACAGAAAGTAGAGGAAGGAACTAGAGGATTGGCTATCCTTGACTTGATCCTAACCAACACAGATGACTTAGTGGGTAAAGTAGCAGTTACAGGAACTCTGGGGGAAAGCGACCATGTTATACTTGAGTTCTTGGTTCTAAGGGAAGCAAAAGCCAAGTGTAGTCAAACATGTACCCTGGGTTTTAGAAAAGCTGATTTTAATAAACTCAGAACAATGATAAGTAAGGTCCCATGGCAAGCGACTCTTAATGCGAAAATGAGTCCAAGATGGGTGGGAGCTTTTAAAAAAGGAAATTCTAAAGGCACAATTACAAACAATTCCAACAAGAAGAAAAGATGGAAGACAACAGAAGAAGCCAATGTGGCTTCACAAAAAGCTTAGAGATGACCTGAAAACAAAAAAGGACACATATAGGAAGTGGAAAGAAGGCCAAGCAACAAAGGAAGGCTACAGGCAGGTAGCACACAATTGCAGGGATGATATCAGGAAGGCTAACGCTGAGAACGAGCTGAGGTTAGCGAGGGATGCTAAAAGCAACAAAAAGGCTTTCTTCAGCTACGTGCACAGTAAAAGACAGAGGAAAGAAATGGTGGTTCAGCTATTAAATAAGGATGGCAAAATGATAACAGATGACAAAGAAAAGGCAGAGGTGCTCAATTCCTACTTTGGCTCAGTCTTCTCCCAAAAGAGGGTCTATGACCCCCCTGGCAAAGGCGAAGTACAGGCTGAAGGGGCAGGATTGCAGCTTGAGATCGATAGGCATATGGTCAAGGAACACCTAATTACTTTGAATTAATTCAAATCTCCAGGGCCAGATGAACTGCGTCCTAGAGTAATAAAGGAACTGGCAGAAGAACTCTCAGAACTGCTGTCTATTTTCTTTGAGAAATCATGGAGGACGGGTGAAGTGCCAGATGACTGGAGGAGGGCTAACGTTGTCCCTATCTTCAAAAACGGTGAAAAGGAGGAACCTGGGAACTACAGACCAGTCAGTCTGACATCAATCCCTGGGACAATTCTGGAGCAGATTATAAAGCGATCCATCTGGAAGCACCTTGAAAACAATGCACTGATTACTCGAAGCCAACATGGATTTGTGAAGAACAAATCCTGCCAGGCAAATCTGATCTCATTTTTTGATCAAATAACCTCCCTTGTGGATGGTGGGAATGCTGTGGACATAATATACCTCGACTTCAGGAAAGCTTTTGACAAAGTGCCCCATGATATCCTGATGAGCAAACTAGCTCAAAGTGGGCTAGATGAAACAACGATCCAGTGGATCCACAGTTGGCTACAGAATCGGACTCAAGGAGTGCTTATCAATGGGACCTTCTCAAACTGGGGAGAGGTAACGAGTGGGGTACTGCAGGGCTCAGTCCTGGGCCCAGTGCTCTTCAACATTTTTATTAATGACTTGGAGGAGGAGGTGCAGGGAATGCTGATCAAATTTGCAGATGACACAAAATTGGACGGGATAGCTAAGACAGAAACAAAATTCAAAGTGATCTGGATAGACTGGAGTGCTGGACAGAAAACAACAGAATGAAATTTAATAGGGATAAATGCTGAGTTCTGCACCTAGGAAAAAGAAACCAAATGCTCAGTTACAAGATGGGGGATACGTGGGTCAACAACATTACAAGCAAGAAGGATCTTGGAATTGTTGTAGTTCACAAGCCGAATATGAGCCAACAATGTGATGTGGCTGCAAAAAAGACAAATGCTATTTTGGTCGGCATTAATAGAAGCATAGCTTCCAAATCCCAGGAAGTACTACTTCCCCTCTACTTAGCACTAGTTAGGCCTCATCTGGAGTACTGTGTCCAGTTCTGGGCACCGCACTTAAAGAAGAATGAAGACAAGCTGGAGAGGGTTCAGAGGATGGAAACAAGCATAATCAGGGGACTGAAAACAAAGCCTTATGAAGAGAGACTGAAAGAACTGGGCATGTTTAGCCTTGAGAAGAGAAGACTGAGGGGAGAGATGATAGCGCTCTTCAAGTACTTGAAAGGTTGTCACAGAGAGGAAGAAGGCCAGGATCTCTTCTCAATCATCCCAGAATGCAGGACACGGAATAATGGGCTCAAGTGACAGGAAGCCAGATTCCGGCTGAACATCGGGAGAAACGTCCTGACTGCTACAGCAATACGACAGTGGAACCAATTACCTAGGGAGGTGGTGGGCTCTCCCACACTGGAGGCATTCAAGATGAGGCTGGACAGCCATCTGTCAGGGATGCTCTGACTTGGATTCCTGCATTGAGCAGGGGGTTGGACTCGATGGCCTTGTAGGCCCCTTCCAACCCTACTATTCTATGATTCTATGATTCTAAGTGAGCTTACCTCTGCTGCTTGCAGCCATGGCAACACAAATGAAGGTGATGGGGATCTTCTCAGCAGTTGGTGGCCACCACATTTTACCCAGAATGCCCTGGATACAGCATCATCCGAGGGCATTGTGGGAAAAATGGCACCCTCCATGCCATTTTCCCCTAGAATGATGCAAAGCCCAGGATTCTGGGTAAAAAATGTCAGCCACCAACTCTTGAGAACAGTTCTGTTGGTAACCTTTGTTGGTGTTACCATGGCTACAGATGGCACTGAAAATTAAAGTTAAAAAAGTGGGAGAAAGACGTGCTACTTTCCACCACCAGTAAATCTCTTGAACTTAAATATATTTACTAGCACTTCTCCTCTGTCCGTTCGCCACATCTTGATTGGTTCCTGCCCCTATATCAGTTTCCCTTTCATGTCGATTCATTAACTGTGCAAAAAGCCACTTACAGCTATACACCTCACACAGCTTGCTTGCCGTTTCAGCTATAAGCTGTCCTACGCCTCTTCTTGGTGTTATAAGCCTCTCTTTAGGTTCCCCGGTCTAGCCAGTTGCACCCACTGCCTATTTCCCTGCATGCTTCAGGGTCAAAACAGGCATTACTTTACATTTGTATGTAGCACCTATATCTTTTATTCATTTTTACTCAAAAGTAGTTGCAGGCCCCCAATACAGATTGGGAACCTAGCATGGGGGCAAGGGGCTTTTAAGGTATGGATCAAGGCAAGGGCTCTACACCTCTTATAGAGTTAAAATGAATAAACTATGCAACTGCTACCTAAGGCTTTAAAGTAATGTCTGATTTTGGTCCTCACCAGGCTGCCTTCACTGGATTCTAACCATGGCTTGCCTCTTGAAGTGTGATCCTTATTTTGCCCTCTTAACCAGACCCAGACACTTCAACACACACACACGCCCATTGCCATAAGGGACTCCCCACTCCAAATACCTCTCCTGCACACAACACCACCTGGCAACTCTACCTCATTGTGGTGGCCTCGCAAAGGTGTTGTCACCAGAATGACAGAAAAGAGCTCATGTCCCTGTCTGCCAGTTATCTTCTGCTCCTGAACCTTTCAAACAGTATCACAAAGTGTCTTTTATGCTTCAATAAAGGTGATCCTAACAGGATTAAATGCAGGTGAGTCAATAAAGGAGCAGCTAATAGTAGCCTTTATTATAAGAAAATGGTTTATCGGAACATATAGGCCTTGGAAGCTTTTCAGAGGCCTATCGTTTTTTTCAAAAAAATTGCGAGCCACCCTCTCTGTACTTTTTGACAGTGCAAGCAAAGCAGGTCACAGTCCATTAAAGTAATAAGAACCCTATATTATATTTTACGAGTAAATATACATTTACAAGAAAACCAAAGACTCTAGGGTAGAGTTCCCATCACAAAGCCTTATTGCCACTAGAGAGGTATATGAAATGCACTCAGTTCTTCCTGACACTCTAGCTTTAATACACAAATGCTGCAAAACCACCAGCATGAAAAGGATTGTGGTTGGATCCTCACAATGGCAGCCGCTAAATCATCACTCTTGCCTGCAATAACATCCAGCATGTAGGATTTGCAGGACTGTCTCAGTATGTATAAGGAACTCATCATGAAAAGGTCATCTTTTATAAAAGCTTCCTTCCCATCGTCGCTGAGGCAAACAGCTGAGAGAAGTAGCAGCTTCTGATCGGAGAAATACTGGGCTGTTTGAACAATGCTGGATAAAGACATTAGAAAAATGCTGCTACATGAGAAACTAGGCTCCTGTTGCAACTGCAGTAGAAGTAATAATGTTTGGATACTTGTATCTGCACTTTAAAAAAACAAAGGGGCAGTTCACATGTCACCTAACAACAAATCATGGGTTAACTCTGAGTTGTTTAATGCATAAACAACCCAGAGTGTCCAGGTTTGGAAAACACTCTCACAGAGAGTGGAAGCAGCTCAGGAAAACCCCACAAATGGGGGGGTTAAATAGCCCGTGATTTGCTGCCATGACGTCCAAACCGGGTCAATATCTGTCAGGAATTCCAGGCTTCAACCAGGAATGCCAGGGCCCGAAGATGCTACCAGGGAGGGGCTGTGTCCTCTTCTGGTTCAAAAGATAATAGGGATGTGCAATATCAACACCTGTGAACAGTGAGAGAAACAGCAAGGATAGAGGCTAGGGGGGATGAGAAACAGCAAGGTGAACAGGTGGGGGAGAAATACTGTGGGTAGAGGCTGGGAGGGAGGGGGAAACAGCAAGGCAAGGGGGAGAGAAAGAGCCAGGCTAGAGGCGGGGGGGGGAACAGTGAGCTAAAGAGGAGGGGGAATACTGAGGCTAGAGGCTGGGAAGGAGGAGAAAATAGCAAGGCAAAGGGGTGAGTGGGAGAAAAAGAGCAAGGCTAGGGACTAGGAAGAGAGAGGAAGAAGAAGGCTAGGGCCAGGGAAGGGAGAGAAATAGCAATGAAAGAGGTTATGGGGAGAGAAATAACAAGGCTAGAGGCTGGGGGTGGAGAGAGATCAAAAGGGAAAGGTCTGTGTGGATGGAAGATTGGGAGGAGCCAGGAAGCAACTCTTTCTTTCTGTTCCTGCTGTCCAAATATCTGATTAGTGGCAGGTTCAGGAATACAAAGGAGAACCTGGCACCCTAATGTTTTTCAAGGTTTTAATAATTTTTTTTAAGGGGACAGGGAGTAGAGAGCTTCACAGCTGCTATTGGAGGCCCTCATACGTTGGTCATTCAACTGTAATAAAGATTGATTGACGGTCCCCATGGAGATGCTGGCACCTGCAGGTACCATGTTGGGGATCCCTGCTCTAGAGAAACAGGGGCAAAGGCTACTGGCTGGCAAGGTATTATCTATAGGGCACAGAAATGTATATAACCAGAAAAAAAAAATCAGATCCTGTAAACACCAGTCTTGATTTAAAAAGAGACGCCTTCCTTCCCAGTAATTTGTATAAAACAAAATGAATAGGGCATTTGCCATCTAGGCCTGGGGTAGGCAACGTCTTGCCCGTGAGCACCAATGTTTCCCCAGACATCTTTCTTGGCACTTTCCCCTCCTTGTTTTTTTAAATTAACATGTTTTCTTACCAGCAGCTGGGATTGCTGTGAAATAGGTTTCCATTGGTGCTGAAAACTATGGGTTCAAAGGCGTTGTTTAGTGTGTTGGGGCTCAGACCCACCTCTGCCTTGTACTCAGACTTTGGGGCAGGTTACTTGTCCTTTGCCACACCTCCCATGGCAGCCATTTTGTGCTGGTGTATAGGACAGTTTCTCAAACTCTCAAATGTGCTCACAGCCCAAAAATGTCACCTATGCCTGATCCAGGCAATTGTGTTCACAGAGATCTGATCCTACATCATTAAATAATAAGGAGAAATCGGAAGCGGTATCTATGAGGCTGTCTTTCAACAAGGCATGATAGCCAACATATGGGTTTGTCCATTTGTACACAGTGGTTTGGGGTTCGGAAATATGTTTTGCCACCCAGTGCTCAGGCTGTGTACATTAAAATGTGTGCCATAGCTGTGGAGCAGATATGGCTGTGGAATTCCCTCCCCTCCATGGTGTTTCTGGCACCTTCGTTGCATGCATTCTGTTGGCAAATCAAGGCACACCTGTTTACCCAGGCCTTTGGAAGTGGATGAATTATATGAGCTAATATTGTTTTTTCCCTCTGGTGAAGCTGTCTTTTGGACTGAGTTTTTATGGGTGGTTTTTAGTTTGTTTTATATTGTTTTATTGATATGTATGCACCCGTCCCTGGAACCATTGGGTGAAGGGCGGGCCATAAATTTAAACAAGAAAGAAAGAAAGAATGAAAGAAAGAAAGAAAGAGCTCAGGCATTACCTACCAAATTTGAAGAGAGATACAATATTAAAGTATGGACTATTTCTTTTCTTTTTGGTTTGTGTTTTCCTGTGAGTGAAACTTTATGGGCAAGGTTTTCACTACAACTTGGTACAGTTATTTAGCCAGATAAGATTACTTTGGGACTGGCTCCTTGGCTACTGGTTAGCACTACCTGACTTATAATAATGGCAGAGGGTGGGTGGGGGGGTTAAATTTCTCAATTCCCTATGAAGCATCCCCATATTAGACTGAGTTCTGAATTCTGCTTTTGGCTGATGGAGGTCCTCTTTTTTTCTTAGTCCTTCTCATGCTGACTGCGGCAAGCTTCATATTTCTGTTTGGGATAACTTTTGTGACACTGTTAGTCTAAGGAGAGTGGAGCAGGTGGAATGTGTAAACCTATCACACCGCTGTATATGAGAAAGGGCTCCCTTTCTAACCCTCTTTGTAAAAATCACATATATTTTGCCCTCCATCTGACAAAACATAATTACATGCTGAAAAACCTCTTGTGCAGCAGAAGATAGCAGCAGCTCCATTTTCCAAGGTTCTCCCTAAGCTAATTTTGTGGAAATACCACATCTCATGTGGGAAATTCAAAATATTTCTCAGATTATTTTTCCCCATCTCTTTCGATAGAATTAGTTTCATTTTGCAGTGTGTTAATAATGAGCACAAAGTACAAGCATTTTATTTACTGAAACTTCACTCAAAATCTTCATTTGAACTCCTCCAAGATTATCACATACATTCTGCTTTTGAAATAATTAAATTTCACCTTCATTATAATTTTCTCACACTTTTTTCCCCTATGAAGTTGATCACAGTTTGTGCAATGAATTATAGCACTCCAAGGGCAATTACATGCTAACGTATTGGCAATTGTGACTGAATCTGGTGCTCCAGGTGAAGTATATACCTGATAATTAGAGACTATTAATTCTGTTTTGTTAGATTTATCATCTGGGCTGGTGGTAATGAAGCACAGATTTCTGTTTGCCTTGTGCTTTTAACACATGCCTTTAAACAACAGCTTTTGGAAAACATATTTTCACTGTATTTACTGACCAACATGTCAAAAATTAGTTTGAAGAATGGATTAATTATGCATACACAATGCGGTTGCTCCATTATAGTTAGAAAAATGTTAATGGAGAAAATTGCTAATCTACTTCAAAAGAAAGAGCATTTTTGGGTTGCCAATGTTTTTTACATTTATAACCCCTCTGAAAATTCTACAGGATCCTCTTGAGACAACTTGCAAACCTCACCATTTATTTCTTGAAAACCATTGGCTCAGTTCATCCGTTATTTTTTTTTTACATGGTGAAGTTACTCCAAAGGTGATTTTATTACATTGTTTCTGTGTGGTAACTTCTCTGTTTGAATGCACCTTTTTATATTCCCTCAAAATTCCTCAACTGCTTTGCTTAAGAACTTCCAAATTCACCTCGAATGTCACTTTAGATGAAATATGGTAATGATGCTGACTTAAATATAAACTTATTTAATTGAAATAGGGTCAATTCACACATTACTTTTTGAAGTGATACATTTTTATGTCATAAACTATTTTATTTGTATACAGCAGGAGTAGGGAACATATGGCCCACCAAATGTTGAGGGACTGCAATTCCCATCAGCTCTAGCCAGAGTAGCTAATGGGATGATGGGAATTACAAACCAACATCTGGAAGGTCACCCGTTCCTTGTCCCTAGTATACAGTGCACTGTCATGTCATGAGAGCCATTTAGGGTGCAGTGCTATTGATTGTGCCCTTGATGACTGGAAGCCCCCAAACCTGGAGGCTTCTGATCATCCAATGCAGGGTGGGAGGAGCATTGGAGGCGATCTTCGCCTCCCAGTCTTCCCGCCCTGCCTTTTTTGCTAGATGGGCTTTTTAGCCCATATAGCAAAAGCGTCTCAGAGGGGGAAGGACGAAGACTGAAAGAGGCTCAGGATAGCTCGTATCCTGGCCTCTCTGGTCTCCTCCCCAGCCACTGGAATGCCCACCTTTCCCCCTCTCGAAGGTCAATTTTCAGACCTCGAAGGGCAGCCGGTGCTGTTCTTTCTGTACTGGCTGCAAGGGGGAGGGGAGGTCAGATTTCTGACTTCCCCTTCCAAGGGCAGAGCGCTGTCTCCAGCCTCAGAAGGGGGAATCCCCACTATGCCATGGACTCTCAGACAATGTCTAGGGGCCATCAGATTGCTCCCTTACTGGACTAAAGCCAAACCAGTGAACATTAGGGTTTGTCCTGTCATGGAAAATACACCTCACCACACATGGATGTATCCAAACAAAATGTTTACATGAAAATTTACCACATCAAAAAGTAGCCAGCAATTTGGTTCCAGATCAACTGAGTAGACGCATATTATAGCTCATTTTTCTTCATTGCTGCAGTATTTCTTCTGGTTCATTTGGCTATTTCACTTGTGAAGCTCACAGTATCTGAGTGGACTTTGTATCCAGAAATTAGCCCATGCAAATAAGCTAAATTAGATTCCTATACACTTCACTGCAGTGCAAATTTTCTATCCAGTTGTAATTGCAGTCCTGTTTAACTGAAAGGGCAGGTTAAGACCAAGTGCCAGGCCCACCCAACCCTCTCCCAGAACACAAGAGCATGGGGGAAGTGTGGTCTACTGTGAGTTTTTTAAGTGAACCATTCAAATCTTTCACCTTATTGGCAATGAAATCAGGGTCTCTCTCTTTTTTTTAAGGGGTGGATTTCAAACAGCCTCTGCGGTGGAAGCAGTGACTAGATGCGGAAGTGCAGTTAGGTAATTTTAGCCCCTGGGAATTTTAGCCCCTTATGGGGACAAGGGTGCTCTTTGTGATATGTATTACTTTACTTCAAGATGTGGTAAGCGGGCCCAGCTGCATTTGGGGCCTTCTTGCGCCTTCTGCAGAGTTGGTCCCTGGCCAGAGTCCTGCCTCAAAATCCTGCCGTGACAGCACCACTGAATAGATGTGAGAGGCTACAGGTGCCCACTCACAACGGGTCACTTGGCACAGTGCTTTAAGGATGCAATCCTATGCATGTGTAGGAAGAAAAGAAGTCCTGCAACTCCCAGCATATGTTTTTAGAGCTGTGGTTGCCTTGATTCACATTCACACACACACACACACACACACACACACACACACAGCTCAACAATATGGAAATCTGTTTTTATATGGTGCATAGACTCCTAAAAGCTAACATTGGGAATCTGCACCTACCTTTGTTTTTAATTGATTCCAATATCATTCCATGCGTTCTTTTTGCGTGTCTGCTCTCCTATAACTTGAGAGGAATTCTTGCTTATGTATATGGTTGCTTACAAAAATTATACATACATATAAAAATTCTCTTGCTAAAGCAGGAGACAAGGCTGGTGCAATCCCTTCCATATATCCCCCTGGGTGTTGACATCCACTCCCTCCTCTCAGCTGCTCTGCTGAGTGGGAATCCAGCTATGCCTCACAGCAGGTGAGGAAAGGGAGTGGGTGATAAGAGCATGGCAGGAATGGATGAGGGGAGCCACAGCTCCCTTGCCTTCCACTTAAACAGGAGACCTAAAGGGCCAGAGTTTGGGTTTTAAAAACTAGCAAGGGCTTGTTTTAGAAGGCAATCTGCACATGCTCTTTGTTGTTCTTCACATGGTTGTTCTTCTCATTATGTGGCCAAAGTACTTCAGTTTTGCCTTTCATATCCTTCCCTCAAGTGAGCAGTCTGGTTTTATTTCCTGGAGTATGGACTGGTTTGATCTTCTTGCAGTCCAAGGCACTCTCAGAATTTTCCTCCAGCACCACAGTTCAAAAGCATCTCTCTTCCTTCGCTCGGCCTTCCTTATGCTCCAGCTCTCGCAGCCATAGGTTACTATGGGGCATACCACTGCTTGAACTATGCGGACCTTTGTTGTCAGTGTGATGTCTCTGCTTTTCACTATTTTATCAAGATTTGTCATTGCTGTCCTCCCAAGAAGTAAACGTCTTCTGATTTCCTGGCTGCAGTCAGCATCTGCAGTAATCTTTGTGCTTAGAAAGACAAAGTCTGTCACTGCCTCCACGTTTTCTCCCTCTATTTGCCAGTTATCAATCAAGCTGGTTGCCATCATCTTGGTTTTTTTGAGGTTTAACTGCAACCCAGCTTTTGCACTTTCTTCTTTCACCTTTGTCATGAGGTTCCTCAGCTCCTCCTCGCTTTCAGCCATCAAAGTGGTATCATCTGCATATTGGAGATTGTTAATGTTTCTTCCAGCGATTTTAACTCCAGCCTTGACTTCATCCAGCCCAGCACGTCGCATGATGTGTTCTGCGTACAGGTTGAATAGGTAGGGTGAGAGTATACAACCCTGCCGTACTCCTTTTCCAATCTTAAACCAGTCCGTTGTTTCATGGTCTGTTCTTACTGTTGCTACTTGGTCGTTATACAGATTCCTCAGGAGGCAGACAAGATGACTTGGTATGCCCATACCACGAAGAACTTGCCACAATTTGTTATGATCCACACAGTCAGAGGCTTTAGAATAGTGTTCTGTTAACCCCTGCTAAAGTCCAGACAGAAAGCCTGGTTCTGGCAGATTTTAGTAACCAGGAAGGGCAGGGATCCAGAGAACAACTGGTAGATCTTAAACTTCCTAGCAGCTTGTCCACCTCCTCAGGGTAGACAAGCTATATCCAAGCCATCTGAGAAGACATGTCCTGTGTCCTGTCCTGGCCACATCCAACCCTGACTCTTGTCAAATTTAAGGCATCTAAGGACCCAATTCTATGCATGTTTAGACAGAAAAAAAAGGCCTACAACTCCCAGCAAGCCCCAGCCAGCCATACTGGCTGGGGCATGTTGGGAGTTGTAGGCCTTTTTTCTGTCTAAACATGCATAGGATTGCACCTTAAGTCAGTATGACTGCAAGTGACTTTATCTGCAATGTGCAATGCAAGCTGGTCACAGCAGACCTTTGAGGGTTATTGGCTGACCCTCACAACCTATATACAAAGCATTCCACACCACTCAGAAAAGCTCCACTGGCAGGCACACTGATGGCAGGCAAATGTGATTTCTTTACTGTTATTATAGCCACAGATGTGGCCTATAACATTTGGTGTGTGTGTTTGGCTGAGGAGCCAACTGGGCAAAGCTACCATCTGTGGGATTATGACTCAATGCCTCCAAGGGCTTAATCACATGGGGACAGAAATACTTGGGCTTTCTCCATCCAGTTTCATTGCAGGATTAGATCGGGCCCCTTTACACAGTTGTTTCTATCTCGTGATATTCTGTTCCTTACCTTTTCACAGGGTGTTCATAGAACAGAATCATAGGGCTGGAAGGGGCCACAAGACCATCGAGTCCAACCCCCTGCTCAGTGCAGGAAGCCTGATTCCCAGGCGGTCCCCCATCCAAATAGTAACCAGGGCTGACCCAGCTTAGCTTCCGAGATCAGACCAGATCAGGCTCAGTTCACCTCTTAAGAAGTGATGGCTACTTTTCTGCAAAAAGCCATTACATGCTCTGGGGGCATCATGAAATTTTGTCCCTGGTTCCTGCCCCCTTCAAATTACATTGGTTTGGTTGTGACTGACATGCAATGTGGGTGGACAGTGACCTCCACTGGACTGCCCAAACCCCACCACTACAGGTACCAGTTTCCCTGAGAACTGCATGCCGGCACACTGGCCATTCCATGTTGTGGCATAAGCAGCCAAAGTTGGGAGCAAAGGTCAGTGCACTGCATTTAGTCACGGCATGGCTGCAAGCCGGCAGGTCCGTATACCCACACGACCACCACCCCGACATCACTGCTGTCATCATCATGACTGCGCCCCCAACAATCCCAAACAAAGCGATTTTTTCATGCTACGGGAGAAATATATGGGCAGGCCATGGCGCTCCTGTTCTGCAGGCTGGAAAAATATTGATTTTTTTTCCGTTTGGGGATAACACAGGATAGGCAGGGGGAAATGGTGAGAAAATCACTGGAGGATTACGACGTCGTATAATGGACCTGTAAACTTCCATGAGTGGCCAATCATGAATGTGCGATAAATTGCCGGTGTAGAGATGCCCTCAGTCAGAATCTCCCCTAAACTATAATGGTTTCTCACCTGTGTTTGATTGTACTTGTCACAAGTCTTTTGGCACTCACACTGTAATTATTGATCCATGTTTCATTGTCTGCAGCTCTCCGGAATACCAGAGCTCTGCAGTTGGGTTGAGGATGTTCCAAAGCAATTGTATTGGTAAGCTTAGCTATCCTCCATCCCAGAGAGAGACACAGACCTCTTTCTCACCATGCGTTGGCTCTACATATGGAGAGACAGTGTGGTGTAGTGGTTTGAGTGCTGGACTGGGACGCAGGAAATCCAGGTTCTGGTCCCCACTCTGCCATGAAGCTCACTGGGTGACTTTGGGCCAGTCACTGACTCTCAGCCCAACCCCTCACAGGGTTGCTGTGAGGATAAAACAGAGAGGAGGAGGAGGACCACGTAGGCCACCTTGGGTTCCCTGGAGGAAAAAAGGCATGATATAAATGTTATCATAAATAAAATACATAAATAAACAAACATGAGAAGAGGGCCAGAGGGCCAGGGCCAAGCTAAAGGTTACACAGAAGACATGTGAACAGGTTCTTGATAGTTTATAAAGTGAAAAGCAGCTGTAGGAGGAGGCGGCAGCAGGGAGCAGGCTGCCCGAGTTTTCCCCTTCAGTGGTTTTCCACTCAAAATCACCCCTCTGCTGTTTTCCCTCCACAGGGAAAACAGATATGGATAGGTTGATTATCCCCCCTAAAGGGGGACAACCGCTTATGGGGGCAAGTCTGAGTGGTTAAACAGCTGGCAGGGAAAGGCTTAAACATCTCCTCCCCACCCAAACTTCCTTTGCTCCTGATTGAAATGTCCTGTGGAAGATTCCATAAATAAAAAAATATATAAGAACAAACGGAAGAAATGTTATTCAAGAAAGCATGAACCATGACGTAGACTGGTCCTCACGGTGTGATGGTGAAGTTCTATGATGTTGTTGCTTCTAAACGTTACGAGACAGTGGTGGCCAGGAACCCTTTTTAATGGGAAGGCCATTTTAGCAATATCCCTGTGGCAACGGTAATGCGTTCTCTCATCTTCAGCCATATGTAATATTAAGTTCCAGTGACTTCAGCGGGTTGGTGAAGCCTAACGTTGCATTTTCTGTGGCTGGTTTTAATTTTACCATGGGAGGGCGGCCGCATTGATATCACCGCAGAAAGAAATTCAGGGCAGGCCGTGGCAGCATTTGGCATATGGGGGCATTTGCTGGGGGCTGCCTATGCCTAACACCTTGCCTACTGCCGCCCCGCCAAACGTCTTCCGCCACTTGGGCACCCTGGTGGCTGCAGCTGCCAGCCTCCTCCGGCTGCTCATGGGCTTATTCAGTGGTGCTGTATTGGTCCATAAGCCCACAACTGAGCGTGACTTTGCCAGTTGTGCCATTCTGCCCCCCTTGTTTGTGGGCTTATCCATCCACACCAGAACTGCCACCAGGCGAACTCATGAACAAGAGGGAGGAGGCTGCCAGCTGCCCTAGCCCCCCTCTTCACTTGCGGATTTACCTTGCGGTAGTGCTGTAATGGGCCAGCAGCTGAACAGTCACTTGACTCCTGGGCCATTACAGAGCTGTCACTGCAGGGTAAGCCCACAAGCGGGTACTTGTGGAAGAAGGAGACTGGCAGCAGCCCAACCCGCTTGCAAGGCTGGTGGCTGCTGGGGGCGGTGTCCAAGTGACACTGGTTGGCTCTGGGGGGGGAAAGAGAGCAGTCTGCCAGGGACCCCAAAGTCTGGAGTCAGGCCCGATCCAGGGAAAAAGTAATGTTATGGAGACATTTCCCCCATAAAAAGAGATCTTATACCCTCATCTGCAGGCTCTTAGGAGTTAGTTACAGCCCGTTGTAAGGATAAATAGAATCTATAACAGAGGCGTTTAATAGGGAGAGAAGGCCCCTGCGCCAGGATGCTTCTGAACTTCTACCCTTCACGTGCTTTCAAAGATAGATGCGTGTATTTCAGGCCTGACACTGTGTTTTAAAGGTGCCTTGGTTTGTTCCAAAGTAAGATTAAAAGCAGACCCAAGTCAATTAAGGATGCAATTAAACTTGTGTATTATGCTTACCTGAGCAAAGATTTGGCCGCCCTTCAAATGTCCAAATGCTGACAGCCTTTGGCCTTATTCACTCAGCAGGCCTAAACAGATCCTCCACATGGTCAGGAGTCTCCATATATTGGTTTTAACAAATATCAGCTGGAGAGCCCAAATCCATCCCTCTCTCAGCATGCCGCCATCTGCCCGCTTGCTCACCCTCTGGAAGCCCCTGAGTTCTTTTTACAGGAGCAGAAAGGAACCAAGAAATCCCATGGCTGCAGAAACACCCTTGTTCTTTTGTTGCTGCTGTGAGAACAATTTAGGTACTGCAGGTCTGTGTATAGGCAAGTTAGAAGGGGCTGGATTGAGGCTCTCTAGGTTACTTAGCACCTGTCAGAAGCAATAGCTGCTACTGTCACAAGGAGGCTTCTAACCATGCAGAAGATCTACACAGACCTGCTTTATGAACTAGGCCTTGGCTACAGTTTTGATACTTGCTTTTTTGATCACATATCGAAGGTGGAAAAAACCCTTAAATGGAAGGGCATATAAAAAAGTAATTTAGGGCACAATTCTATGGATCATAGAATCATAGAATAGTAGGGTTGAAAGGGGCCTACAAGGCCATCGAGTCCAACCCCCTGCTCAATGCAGGAATCCAAGTCAGAGCATCCCTGACAGATGGCTGTCCAGCCTCGTCTTGAACGCCTCCAGTGTGGGAGAGCCCACCACCTCCCTAGGGAATTGGTGCCGATGTCGTATTGCTCTAACAGTCAGAAAGTTTTTCCTGATGTTCAGCCAGAATCTGGCTTCCTGTCACTTGAGCCCATTATTCCATGTCCTGCACTCTGGGATGATCGAGAAGAGATCCTCTCTGTGACAACCTTTCAAGTACTTGAAGAGCGCTATCTGATCTCCCCTCAATCTTCTCTTCTCAAGGCTAAACCACGCTGGCTGGTGAATGCTGAGAGTTTTAGGACTTTTTTGTTGTTGTCAAAACATGCATAGGATTGTGCCCTTAGTCAACAAGAACAGTTGTGCATTTTTTGAGGTGTTAATTTCCATGATCAATTGAGATATAGGAAAACAGATATATCTGTTCCTGAGTTTTAAATAAAAACAGGCTCAAAAACACATCTACTCTACTGTACTCTGATGACCTTCTAGATTGATATGTACAGTATATATGGATTTTAAGTATAATTAACAACTTCCTATTCAGTATTTAACAGCTTCAACAGTTTCTTTGATGGCCAAAAGCTAATCAATCTTGTTCTCAAATGCTAATACAAGCAATTAAAAATAACATTAATTGAAATACTGCAAGGGCTGGGTGGGTTTTTTCCATTTAACCTCATGGCAACACTAATTTACAGTACTAATTAGTGAATTGCCCTTTGTATTATAAAACTTTGGAAGAGAGAGGTGTCCTTTAAAGCCCAACAGAGAAGTACAGATGGTCACTGCACTTGCAGTGTTTTTGTATGCTAACATTTCGAATATTTATTTCACCTGATGGGCCAAATGTGCTGGAGTATATTATGTACAAAGAGAATATTAATATTGCTTTGCTGAGAAAATGTATAGCCTATTTGTCTTATAGTAAAACATATAAATATGCCTACTAGGATAAATAATATTCTACCCAATGTCTTAATTAAAGGAAAGAAAATGCTTCTATCTTGGATACTAATATAAGTGGGAAAGTGAATTGTAAACAAAGATACACTGTAAAATCTGAGGCGGGGGGCTGCTTAAAAACAGAAATGAAATAAAATAGAAACATAATTTAAACTTAAAGTTATGCCATTTAAGATTTTTTTATTGTGCAATTAAGTACAAACTATTAGCAAAAAAAGAGACACAAAATAGAATTTATAATCCTGCATATGTTTACTTTAATTTCTTTTTCGTTCAATCAGTTGACTTTAATATCGGTGGGATACAACTCAGACATGTTACCCTTTGTTCCTGGGTAAGTGACAGTACTTTCATAATTTCCAAAAAAATTACCAGCAACCAAACATGGAAGGCATACAGAAATATCTTTGATATAAGAAGGTAGAGTGTGTAATGATTATATGGTGGTCTATACAAATTAGGGATGTCAGAGAAATCTGCCACAGACCCCAATGAGGCCGGATTCAAAGGAATCCGGCCTCCGGAGTCCGCAGTGGAAGAGGGCACTCACCTCCACCCTACCCCACCAGAATCTGCTTTGAAGCCTGTTCCTCTCCGTGGCTGGCTCTGCGGAAGCGCTGTGGAGCGGAGCCAGCCCACGAGGATTCCGGGGGAGGAATGGATCGCCTTCCCCCCCCGGGATGGAAGGTAGGGGTTTTGTACATCCCTAATACAAACACAATATGTGGAATTTTCTTTAAAATATGAGATATATTGAGTTTAGTTCTGAGAGATACCATATCCTCCCATCTCCATCACGAAATTGAACTGAAGATGCTTCTAATTAGCACATGCATTTTAACGTGCATTTATTACCAGGGGGTGGCTCAGACATGCATATTCAACATTTGATGACTGAAACAATAAGGGCACAATCCTATCAGATCTGCCCTTGATGCCTGTAAGCCTCCGAACTTGGAGGCTTGAAAGTATCCAGTGCACTTGCCTCTGCTGTGCCTCCCGCTCTGCATGTTAGCTAGACAGGCGCTTTCGCCTGTCTAGCTGAGGCATTGGGGAGGGGCATGGAAGGAGGCTGGGGAAGCTGGAGGATTCCTCATACAGTGGCCTCCCCTCCCACAGGAACACCCCTGTCCCTTCCCTCTGAGGTCACTTCTGTGACCTTGGAGAGGCAGCTGGTGCGGTTCTCTCCATGCCAGCTGTGAGGAGTGGGGGCAGGGAGCTTGGACTCCTGGGTCTGAAGTCGGAGTGGTGTCTCCAACCTTAGATCCAGGAAGCTTAATTATTCTAAGGCCACCCAGACTCTGTCTAGGGGCCATAGGACTGCTCTCCCTGTGATGACTTTTATATGTTTGAATGCACCATTAAAAGGGCAGTTACACACTCCTCTGGCCCAAGTTCATCATTCTGTGGTGGACGGAGCAGGCATGAACAGTCCTTTCTGCTGCATGTGTAAGGCACTGTGTAAGCCAAATGCGTGGCAGCCCAATTCATGTGGTCCTAGCCCCATATTAACGGAGGAAAAGATAGCATGGATCAAGCCTCTGTACACCCAGCCTTACACATGCAATATCCAGATCACACAGGACCTTATCTGCAAAACAAGGAAGAGTATGCATGGGCACACTATCCACAAAACTCCCAGCCTCAGCTGGGGTGTGTGTGCATTCCTCACTACCATCTATATACCCCTCAGCTCTCTTCTCCTTCCACAGTTGCATGCTCTCCCCGTGCCTATGAAGTGTTGTGACTGACTTTCCCCCATTGGAACGAATGGCTGCCAGTCAGTTATGTATGAGATACTAAAGGCATGCACTCAGGGGCAACATGAGAATGGTGGCTAACCTATTTCCTTCTCTTGTTGATCGCAACCATGATGAATCAAGCCTGCTCCTGTCTCCAGCCATAGCCCTTTCCTGGGTTTTCTTTCTTGGACACACAATAGTGTGACAGAGTGTTAGAAGAGCATGTGTATTGGCCTCAGGAGCGTAACCAAGTGACCTGTAGTGTTAGAGAGGCCTAGAGATCCATAATGCCTTGCTTAAGTTCATTATTAGTGCAATTCTCTGGCTAGTGAGCCTCTGAGCATGTGAAGATGAGTCAAAGGGCTGATAGTGCGGCCTAGCACATTCCATACTAATGAGCGAGAGTGTTATCAAGCACTCTGCCTGGGAAGCAAAGTTTGTTTACCTTAAAGCTACAAGTGGCTGTGCTGGGAACCAAGCACTGTGAGTCTATGCTGGGAATGAACGCTAGATGGCGCTTGCTGTTGTCATGCTGCCTGACTACTAACATGCATGGTATAAAACCCACTGTACCCCATGGCTCTGGGTTCAGAGAAGCTGTCTGATCCAACCATTAGGTACGCCTGTGTGCTGATTGTACTCAGTAAAGTGCTCCTTGTAAGTAAACCTAGATCTGATTTATCACTATCTTGGCACCTCTAACCTAAGAGTTCAAAGCCCACAGCCGGGGCAATACAGCATGATGAAAAGTTTGGAGCTGGCATACATGCATGCGTGTGTGTACACACATACACATGGGATATGTAAGGGCTGAATGTAGGATTGTAGTTCTGCAACTGGTATCATCATCTGTAAAATGAGAATGTTATTTGAAAAATAATGGAAATATATGGTTAAAATATATACACTCCTAGGACAAACCAAGAGCTACCACTTTCTTTCTTAGTTCTTCCACCAACACAACATGTCAAAGGGAGCAAAAGAAAGTCTTAATCCCAGCAGAGCACCTTGATGTACCATTTGCACAGGTAAAGTAGATGTGGTGTTTACACAAAACAGAAGAACAAAGCCAAGCAATCTTATATACTTTAGACTTCTGGTCTTTTGTGAACAGCTGCAGAATGTAAGCACTGTACATTTTTTTTTAAGCATTTTTTTTTTAATCTAAGCAATCAGCGCTGTGCGTGGGTTTTTTTTAATCTAGCAAAGATTACTTTTCCTATTGTAAATGCTCCCTTTGTATACAAAGTCTTTTAAAACTCCTTTTCTTCCGTTGTTCGAGCGGGAAGGTGGCTATGTGGGTTTGCATGCAGGATCTTTTGTTGTAGCAAGCGTTTTCTCTGACTTTGCATGTGAGCAGGTGGAGGGGCAGGGTGAGGAAAGGCCATTGCTCTGCGCACAAGGCGTTCCCTTAGTGGCGGCCCTTTAGGCACATCCCTGGGCACCGTCCCTGCCCTACCTTAGGCAGCATGTCGCTGGCCTTTTCTGCACTATTCTTGCTGCTCTGCTCGCCATCCAACGCCTTGTTTTCTAGACTAGCAGACAGGAGTACGTGTCCCTTCAGTTATTCTGCAATTGCTCAGAACCAAGTTCTGATAAAAATGACATTTGCTTGAGAGCGACTTAAATAGCTCCTAGGCAGTATATTCATGCTCTCCTAGTTGCTCCTTCGCAAGGAGGCACTTAACAAAAGCATTAGCTCTGACACAGCAGCAGAACTCATTTGCTAGCCATTTGTAGAGGCAAAGCCTCAGGAGATACACCTCCGAGGGCCAGTTTGTTCCTTTTCTCTACCTTATTCCGTGGAGGCAAACAGAAGCTCCTTGCACCTTCCAACGCTTAACTATTTCATGTGGTATAGTCGAGGAGGGGGGTGTATTCTGCCTTCCTGCTGGAGCCTGGGAAAAGCACATCATGTGGCACTGGTTGCAGAATTTAACTTCCTAAGAATCTTAGCTTTCATTTTTTGAAACTCCGGCAAGTTTCTAGCCCTTGTGGCCATGAAGATATGCTTTAAATTGTGTGGGTAATGCCAATTGAAATCTCAGAAGACAGAGCGCTGGCTGAAGAAGTTTTCCAGCGATTGTGGTGAGGCTTTAGTGTCCTGGATAGCTCCTTGCTCCTCCCCATGATTAACTTTAAAAACTGCAGAGTGAACTGTGCAAAATTGGAGAAATTCTGTAAATTTGCATAATCTTTATAGGCCACAGAATCCATCTTTGCTTAACATAGAATTTGGATTAACTGGGTGAAGATTTAAAAAAAAATTAAGAAAAGTACTCAACCTTTGATTTAGTACCTGTTTCATCAATGTGTACTAGTTGCTTGCTATTGTCTATTGAATTTCTGCGTGGTATTGGACCATCCTTTGTTAAGCAGACTGCTTGCTAATGATAAAAAATGATCAGCTGATATTTGCCCAAAGGGGACTCTGGGATTTAAAAAATAATAATTTTAAAATGCCTTGATAGCTGGAAATTATTCTATAGCTTTTGGAATGTAATACCTATCAGATTTTGGGAAGGTTGGAGGGAGCAGAGAAATAGGTTGGAACCAGATTTCCAGTATGATGCCCACTTCACACGTTCAGGCTCTCCTCCATCTACTGAGTGATCACGTGTATGGCAGAATCCAGACCTGACATATATGCATGTTCCATCTTTGACGAGTTCATGTACATAGGACCTCTCCATGCAATAGCAAGGTTCCGAAAGGTAGGGCCTGTGTGGAGACATGCATGCTCATGTAGGCACATTGCAGATGTGCAAAGGAATATGTGTGCGGCAGGGTGAGTCCTGCCTGCCACCCCTCACTGTACATGTTGTATTCATTCAATGTACAGAAAAACTCAACAACATCCAAACAGAGCTAGAAAGCTGCAGTGGTCTTAAGGGTGAAGCATTCTTGTGGTGCAGCGTTTCTGGAAATCTGATACAGGCTTGGAGAATATGTTGCCTGTTATAGAAGTGTCAGTTTGCTTTCAATATGCTCTGCTTCTCAATACAACAAATACTAGAAATACACCGTAAGTCTTTGGTGCTGGCTCAACCAAGGCAAACAATACCTCCTCAGATTTCTCACCATTCAGGGAGATGGGAAGCGATATCCATTTCACTGGTATGACATTAGTTAACTTACTTTGGTACCAGATCTAAAACCTGAATAAATATATACTGAGTTTTGAAATTTTAAAACATATTCTATTTAGGAATTTGGACCTGTATAAATTTACAGATATTGAGCTATCAAAATGTGTTTTGTCTATGGCACATAAACAGATACTTGGATGGTTTCGCTTTTTTCTTTGCCTATTTCTTCACTGTGATGGGAAGAAGGAAACACATATGCAGCCAAAAATGTTTTTGAAATTTGAAGCATTTTTAGTTTACTTTTTCAATCCAGACCTTACAATTTTATAAGACTGTTTTCCCTTTTTGTATAGTTATTGCTCTGATTTCTTCTATTGCTTGCATTTTTGACAAATATTTATTGAAAACCAACACTCAGGTTTAAAATAGAAAAGTATTTAATCACGTGGCTCTTTTGAAAGTAGTCCATTGATACTGCTAACAGACATCTGTTATCCATCTAATTTCATCAGTCTGTTGTTGGCAATTACTTTGGCATATTTGATGGCCGATTTGTAAGGAATTCGAGGAAGTGCTGAATTTTCAAAGGCTACATGGAAGAGTCCAAATCGAGAGCTGTATCCAGAAGTCCATTCAAAGTTGTCCAGAAGGGACCATACAAAGTAGCCTTTCAGTTGGACACCATCAATGTAAATTGCTGGAAGAAAAATGGAAAGGAACTAATTTGTATTTATTTATTTGTTACATTTATATCTCACCTTTCCTCCAAGGAGCCCAAGGTGACATACATTATCCTCCTCCTCCTCCCTATTTTATCCTCACAACAAACCTGTGAAGTAGTGACTGGCCCAAAGTCACCCAGTGTGCTTCACAGCTGAGTGGGGACTAGAACCTGGGTCTCCCAAGACCCAGTCCAACACTCTAACCACTATACTGCACTGGTTCTTACCTTAGCTCACCTTTCTTTCATGGAACTCAAAAGGATGTATATAGGGTTCATAAGTGGTCTCTCATCCAGGTACTGACAAGACCCATACCTAGGGATGTACGAAAGTCACTTACCTGTGACGAAATTTGATTCGCGGTGGGGGGGAGGCGCTCTGTCCCTCCCCCTGAAATTCTGGCTGGGGGGGAGGCGCCCCATCCCTCCCCCCCGAAACTCTGGCCGGTGGGGAGGCGCCCCGTCCTTCCTGCCGTGAATCCTGGCCGGCCGGGGCTGCAAATGGCGGCGGCCATAGCCGCCGCTGTTTGCGTCCCTGCAATCAGCCGTGATAGGCTACGTAAACGTTTACATAGCCTATCACGGCTGAGTTAAAAACAACAACAACCACGCGTATGCAAATGGCGGCGCCCATGGGCGCCGCCATTTGCATTCCTTATTTTGGCACGTCTAGTCTACGTAAACATTTACGTAGACTACGGCGAAAATAAGGGGAACGCAAATAGCGTAGCATCTACGCTATTTGCGTTCCCCTTATTTTGCCGTAGTCTACGTAAATATTTACATAGACTAGACATGCCAAAATAAGGAACACAAATGGCGGCGCCCATGGGCGCCGCCATTTGCGTACGCACTTTTTTTGTTTTTGTTTTACTCAGCTGTGATAGGCTACTTAAACATTTACGTAGCCTATCACGGTATTTTTTAAAAATCTAGCCGTGATAGGCTACATAAATCTTTACGTAGCCTATCACTTTTTTTTTTTTTAAACTTGGAAATGGCGGTGGCGTTAGCTGGTTGGAAGATCGGCCGCCGCCGCTGCCCCACCGCCGGAGCCGCCGCCGCCAGGGAGATTCACCCAAGGTAAGTCCCATCCCAGGGGGGGCGGGGGGGCAGACCGTTTCACCACCGATTTCGGGGGGCCAAATGCGCTCGCATTCGGCCTCCCCGAGATTCGTGGCGAAATTCTCTGACAACCCTACCCATACCTACTTAGCTTCAATAAAGTTACAGTATCAAGTACCATCACACCGTACCCTGGGACACTACTCACTTTGGTACCTGTTGCTGCCATCCAATGTGGCAGAAATATCCAGTGAATCTAGATCTGGATCATGTGCAAGTTTTCCTAATTTTATGTAGGTTGTCAACAGTATGAGTCAGGCCTCCATACATTGGACATTTATGCATGTAAACATGCAGTGTTATCCAGTAAGGCTGGACAGGTCATGATTCCGCTTACTCCCACTTTTTGTAGTCTCTACATCAGGTATTGGCAAATGTCAGACTTGAGGTTTTAGGAAAAGATCCTGCAAGGTCTACCATCGGGACCTGGTGCAAAATACACAGAATTAAAGAATTCTGAGCCCAGGAATTTGGTCTTCTTCCCCCTACCCCCCGCTGTCTTCATTTCAGCAATGTAGTTTAGAGTGGGCCATTTTGTTGCTGCTACTGTTAAACAACTGAGAGTCTGAAAGGCCTGCCAATCTACTACAAATCATCCCGAGATCTGTCAGTAGATCCTGACCTCTCTTCTGCCCTGTTCTACACAATAGTCCATACAAACTGGAACTGTATGATGAACTTTTATTTGTAATGAGCAAGTTTTCTTTATTTCTGGAAATACATGTGCTATTAATTCCACACTAAAAGAGTGTTTTAGCAACATGCCAAGACAGAGCAAATCACTGTATGAAGAACACCGTGTAAACAATGACATTCTGATGTTCCTGCAAAGGAAACCTCCAAAATGTGATTGCTTTAAGCCTTTGTGAATTTCACAGCAAGCTTAAGTGTTCAGAAAGAGCAGTAGAAATGCGTCTCTACTACTTGTCACACACACACATACAGACAAATATTTAGGTAAAGAATTGCCTAGGTAGAGTCTACTATAGGATGTGAAGTACGCAGCACTCTCTGACATTATTAGACAATAAGCCACTGAGGACTGTACTGTATAATCTCTCTGCGTACTATAGACAAAACAGGAGAGGAAACCTTGCCACGTGACTTGTCAGCTTGATTTATGAGGTACCTAAATCTTGGGGGAAACAATCTTTTGTGTATTAAACCTCTGCTCAAAACAGCACTGCGTGTAAAGATAGCTGAGGACGACAGGGATGGCTCTTGGTCCGCTGAAGCTGGAACAAAAGTGATAAGGGCCGCCGTTCCCACGCATATACTGGTTTGTTGGAGGAGGGGGTTGGCGTTAAGCTATTATGAAAGGGGAAGGGGCTAAGGAAGGCAAATGTAATATAAAGGTGAGGCACAAAAATAATATCCATGGTGAACTTTTGATGTACTGCTTCCTTGATGATAGGACGTTTGCTAAACACGGTGACTCCATGCAGATACTTTGATTAGAAAACATGTCAGGAGCTCATTATTTCTAAGCCGTGGGCATGATTTCCCAGCATTCTTAGTTGAATTACACACTGCTGCCATGCAGCAACAGTTATTCAGCTCATTTTCTCCCATCCTTTTTGGGGGCAAGTGGAAGACTCTTAACTAAATTTTGCCCTGGAAACAGACTATCCCCTTTAGAAATACAAAGGCCTCTTTATCTCTGGAGAATGGGACTCGTTCAAACTTTGCCCTGCTTGTAGAGCACAAAGCCAGAACGGTGCCATTCTGCCCAGATGATCTTCAGGTGAAGGAGGTGCATGCATATAAAGCTTACAGTACTCTTATAGGGGTTATGCAGGAGAAAGATCCTTATGTCTGTAGGGTGACTGAGAGTCCATACTCCTCCCTTTTGCCCAATTCAGTGTGAA
Source organism: Heloderma suspectum (assembly GCF_057233095.1). Classification (NCBI taxonomy): domain Eukaryota; kingdom Metazoa; phylum Chordata; class Lepidosauria; order Squamata; family Helodermatidae; genus Heloderma; species Heloderma suspectum. Next base: position 113,536,581 of record NC_139462.1, read on the forward strand.
GAACGCAGGAACTAAAGGGTAACAAACTACTGAGAAACTGGATAAGCAGACAAGGTTTCTGAGGCTGGATTCTTAGGCTGAAACTGCTCAAATCGCCTTGTCACATTTCATTTCATTTTTCTGTCCCTCATTGGCCCAAAATAATCTTTATGCATTTCCCTAACACACGTTTCTGCTTTGCGGTATTGCACGCTTCGGGTTTTATTTCATATTTCTATTAAGAAATGCTGAATTTATGCAACAGCATTCTTATATCTATACACCTCCAAAATGTTGTCTGCAGTGTGTTGAAGGAAAGAAAATGACTGTGGTGGGGGAGGTGAAGTCTGATAGCCAGTTCCTAGGATCATTCTGGGGGGCCCGTTCATAGGGTTTGTAGCTAAATTAGCCACACAATGGTGGTGAAATGGTGCTAATTCACATGCAAACCTCAGTGTCTTTTCTGTGTGTGTGTGTTTAAAAAAGAGGATTCATTAAAGAAGGGAGGACAATGGCCAGGAAGACTGAAAGGTTCAGTTTCCACCCACTGCACAGCATGCTTCCACCTCTCTGATGAAGTGCATGACCATGTACAGGAAAACTAGGAAGTGGAGTAGAAACAGAATCAGGTCAGACGATGTGGTGCAGACTATTTGTTTAATGGTGAATTCCTATACTGCCCTAAATCATAAAAACCCAGAGTAGTCTACAGCAGGGGTCCCCAATCCCCGGGCTGCAGACCGGTACCAGTCCGTGGCCTGTCAGCAACCGGGCTGCAGGGGTGTGTGAAACATCCTCACCTTGGGTCCACGGGGGGTCCGCAGGGGGGGGCATTCTGTCCCTCTTCCACCCAGAATCCTCGCCGGCCCCGGCCAGCTCTGCTCCGCAGCAAGTCTGCGGAGCTGCCGGCTGGCTCTGGCTGCTGGCGAACTTCTGGCTGCTGGGACGCCATTTGCCTCCCTGTTCTACAAGTAATAGGCTACGTAAATCTTTATGTAGCCGATACTGCCATTTGTGTCCCAGCGGCCGGAATCCGCCAGTGGAAAACACATACCCCAGTCCGTGGTAAAATTGGACTGGTCCCTGGTGCCAAAAAGGTTGGGGACCGCTGGACAACATTAAATCAAAATGTTTAAAACCCCGTAAAAACTCGGCACAAAACAGCTTTTAAAGCACCCCACCCAACTAACAGATGTGCAGTACAATCCTAGGCATATCTACTCAGAACGAAGTCCAATTAAGTTCAATGGGACATACTTCCAGTAAGTGTCTATAGGACTGCAGCCTAAAACATTTCAACTCAAAATGTTTAAAAGCCCCAGAAGACTTAAAAAAACAAGCAAAGTTATTTGCCTGGCACCAGGTAATGAGGTCCCAGGTAAGCTTCAGTGAGGAGAGGTGCCACAGTGCAGAGTGCCCTCCCTTGGGATTGTCACCTGCCTCAGCTGTGCACGGAGAGGGGCGCCAGCAGAAGAGCAGGTTGGTGTGGGCGCAGCTGTTCCTTCAGCTACTTGGATCCCAGGCACAGAGCTTTATAGGTAGATCACCAGCACCTTGAATTGACCTGATAAATAGACCAGATCATTGGTGCAATAGATTCCCAACAATTAGTCCCAGTAAGACTTCTAGCAGCTGTGTTCTGTACTAACTGCAGTTTTCGAGGAGTCTTAAAGGGCAGCTTCATACAATGCCTTTGTGCGGTCTATGCCATGCTCTCTCTTTGCATGTATGAAAAGCCGCTTGCATGAAAAAAGCTGGTGCAGACACACCTTTGATATATCATATATCAGCATATATACGTCTATATATATATTACTTTCATGTCAGGACAACTGTGTGTGGACCATCACCTATGTGAACTGCTCATCATATGTGAGGGTATACCTACAAAGGAGAATTGCGGTATACAAAGTGAACCTTATTCTCTGACTCTACTACTGTGCCTAAGTACTCTGGTGACAGCCACATTATTAATTAGCATAGATCTATTTACACCCATCTTGCCATTAATCACTGTATCAGGAAGGTCGTCTAATTAATTAACCACCATGGGTGGTCACAACAGCTGAAAGAACTGTTTCAGGTGTATGGCGGAGTACCTCATTTGTCTTGTCTTACATGTTACCCATCTCTTTCTTGTAGGGCCCCTTCTGCAAACTTTTCTTTCCTTGATCTCTGTGTTAGCTTTGATACCATGGGACACTCACTCTCCACAAGGTCTTTTCATTCTTGGAGTGTTATGACATCAATTTACTGGTCCTTCACATCACACTGACAGCTCCTTCAGTTCCTTTGTTGAAATAGCTTCTTCTCTTTCACTGTCCAGTGACATTTTCTAAAGTTTAGTATTAATCCCTTTCTTTGTTTGGTTCTTTTTCTTTTTTGACTTTTTTTGACATCACAATGGAAGTCCCTACCCAGACCTGATCCATACATATATTTTCCATTTTTGTCCATATTTTTACTTAAATCTAGCTTCCCAACTCAGGCATCTGTCATGTCATGTCCCTCTTCTGTTGCTATGGTGTCTTGATCCACAAATCCATCAGTGGTCAGCCACCCTACAGCTTGTAGAAGGCAAAGGTCTACAAAGTCCCTTTCACTGGCCAACTGAGGCATATTAGATTTTATACTTCTTGCAGTAGCTGATTTGAGGGTTTGTTCCAAAAAAAAAAAAAAAGAGAAAAAAAGAAAAACGGGATATAAATGCAAAAACAAATGGATCAAAATAAGTAAGTAGAATTGCTTGAATTTGGCATAGCTGAGAGTCACGAGGCAACTTCATGACAACTAGCTCACAGCACTTTGTAAACAAATAAAAAACATTAATTATGTTCATGGAGGTTAGGTCTCTCAATGGCTGCTAGTCATGGTATTTATTTTTAATTAAAATATGTATTTTTAAACTTATTTATATCGTGCCAACCATGTACATGATGCTTTACAAAAAATGAGATGACAGGTCCCTGCCTCAAGGAGCTTACAATATAGAAATAGACACAAGGGAAACAGCAAAGGGAGGGGAGAGAAGTGGAGGAACGCTAGACAGAGGAAAAATGTGATTGTAGTGATTGCAATTCCACATACTTAAACTCGGTCGCAGGAAGGCAGCACTCCAGATGATTTCAACTACAGCCCCCATCATCCCTGACCGTTAGCCATGCTGGCTGGGATTGATGGAAGGTGAACACATCTGGAGGGACCCAGGTTGTGGGTGGCTGTAGTAGGATATGGGGACTTGGATGTAGGGCTGAAGACTTCATGACTAAAAAGCCTGCAAAATGGGACACACTTAAAATCAAAAACACTAAGCAACAAAATATCAAAGAACATTAGAAAATAATCATACACTCAGTGGCCCCTGTACATGCGGCTACTGCAATGTTGTGCTGTTCAGCAGTCGTTTCTCATGCTGAAGCAACTGCACAAATCATGGCAGCTGCATGTGTGGGCCCCAAGGCACTTCCATGCCATCTCCGCCACTCGTGAGCCATCCGGCAGCCCCATACACTCCCAGAGGCAATGATGTGGGTACTGCTGAGCGTCTGAACTGGACCCACATCTGCAGCCTTTGGAGCGGGGTGTCTGCAATGTAGAGATTGTAAACTAAAACCAAGTGCGGGCTGTCTGAAAGCGTGGTAAGTTCAATGTGTCAAGACCGATTTACATTTCAGTTTTTCTGCAGCTAGTAATCTTAGCTATAGTAGAAGACAGATGGAAACTAAACATATGAGCATCAATAAAGAGGATTAAGGATAAATACTAGGGATTTCTTCTGAGTGGCATTTTGCAAGCATTGTTCACAAACTGACAACTTTATAGTGCCTACTGTCTAGGAGGAGACAAACAGAAGATTTGTGAGCATGGGAAGCAGCCATTTTCAATGAAGAAGTCAGCATATTTAATAAGGAAAATCGGGAGGAGGAAAACATCAGGTGCAATTCAAATACCTGTTTATTAGAATTCTCTAGCTCTCATCTGCTCAAGGGTTTAACTGGCAATAAATTAAAGTGTGGTAGACGTCCTTGTGGGCTGCTAGAATTCTGCACATCTTAAGTTCACATGTTTCCCTGGCCGACGAGCCTCTACCTGTAGTAGAGGGGCAGGTGTGTGCCGCTGTCTCTCCCGCTGTTGACATGGGTAGTCCCCATGGGCCCAGTTCGCACAATCTTTCTTCCCCTCAGGTGATGTCTGTGCAAATGGGAAGCAGCCTGCCATGTTCTCCAAGCCATCATGAGCACAACTGTTTCTGCTGGCCCAGCTTTTTCAGGAAACAAGCATCTCAGCAAAGGGTGAGACTGTGTACGTGTCTGACTCACACTAAGGCTTCTCCATTAAGGACATTGTGTATCCAAGTAGGATTACACAGAGGACATAAATTCTGACTGTTTGTGGAAGGCATCTCTTAGTTTGGGAGGGTCTACATGTGCAATGTGAGACAGTGATGAACTGCCAACACTAGCCAAACCTATAAGCATTTTTCTAGCATTTGCCATAACTGTAATTACTATTTATATTATTCTATTTTTATTTTTTATATATATCTAATCCAAAGGGACCATGGCTAGTTACAATACACCAGCCTTTCCCAATCTGGTGCCTGTAAAGGTAGACCGTGGCACCGTGGCTCTACCAGCCACACTTTACCGCTGCCACCACCTCCTCAGGTCCCCGAACCTGAGACTTGGAGCAACTCTTTCAGATGCCCCAACACACACAGCATGATATTCTGAGCCAATGACCCACTGGATTTAGTCCTTGACCCAAGAGGAAAAATTAGCAGCACAGAATACTGAGGTAGATAGTTGTTTTACAGATTAGGGATAAGGGAAATGGGAAGATTATTGAGAAGAAAATACAGAATAAGAACCAAAACCCTTATTTGGAAACCCAGTACAGCTAAAATAATAAAAGCTACCTGGCCTATCTACTTATTCTGAAGTAGGGCCCTTTATATCATAAGCCAGCAACCCAAACACCTCCACCAAGCCAGGATGGAAACAAAGGTCACGGAGCCCAGAGTCTCCCCCGCCCCCGCCCCGGCTTTATGCAATTCTCAGACTCGGCTTCTGCCATCCTACACATCCCTCCTCCCTCCGGAGGAAGAGGAGATGGCATTTTCACACCTCCCCAGCTGAGGCTACTCTCTGTAGGCCAGAATGGTTTACGGCCTTGAGATATAGATAAGAGCCCTGGCCCAAGCCAACAGCCTTGAGATAATCCAGGCCTTCCTCCCTTTCAGGCCTCACAAGGTTGCAATGCCTCTTTTTACAGGACCCTGCCATCTCCTGCTATAAAACAATAAAGTTCTAGCTAAAAGCAATACAGCTTCTCTTACACTTTACCCTTTAGTCTTCGACATGAACAGGTAGGAGGGCAGTTTACCATATAGATCCCCTTTGTTCTTTACAGTGCCCTCCAGCTGTGTTGGACTACAACTCCCAGAATCCCCCAGCCAACAATCCCCACAGGTTGGGGAAGGCTAAAATATACAGTCATCTCATCTGATGCACACAACCACCCTATGAGGTTAGTTAGACAGAGAGATAATGACCTTATTCATATGTTCCCGCCAAATGTATGCTACCCAAAGATAGCAGAATTAGGCCTCCAGTTCTGCCTCACCTCCACTCATTAAAGAAATGTTTACATAAAAGTATGCAGTGAATAATACCTGTGCTGCTCTCCGCTCTCTTCCGATTCTGAGGAAGGATTGCCGTGTTTTCAGTGTATGAATGTGGCAACCAATACACCTTCCTGGCATGTGGATTATACATCAACATGTGGAGGAAAAACTGGGACTTGGGGGCAAGACAGGCAGAGTGATCCTGCTGCCCCTCTGCATGTTCAGGTTGTACACTTTTTGGAATGTATGAACAGGCCCCACCACATGACCACGGCCAACCACTCTTCATCCATTTGTAACATTTAGAGCTGTAAAATACAGTTGAGGAATATACCACACAGCGACATACAGTTAAAGTTGTTCACAATCGGGGATTGGCTGAAGTGCTAGGTTCAGCTCTCAAAAGTTTTTGCAGAGAGCAGAAATAGTGCATTGTACTGCACCCAAATTCAGGAGTGGATTGTGGCCTCTGCAAAGGATTTGGCAGACCACTTCAGATATACAGAGAGGCCTAGCAGGGCATGGTCAAAAGGCTTTCCATGTGAAAAGTGGACATGTTGTTACTATGCCACCAGATGATGTCACCATGAAGTTAACAGAGGCTTCTGGGAATTCAGGGCAGGGGCCTATCAGGCCATCTCCTATGCTCCAAAGCCTCCAGCACAAGAGCATAAGAAGAGCCATGCTGGATCAGACCAAGGGTCCATCTAGTCCAGCATTCTGTTCACACAGTGGCCAACCAGCTGACAACCAGGAACCCACAAGCAGGGCAGGAGTGCAACAGTGCCCTCCCACCCACATTCCCCAGCAACTGGTGTACATAGGCTCATTGCTCACAGCACAGTGATGTAGTGGAAAATTCTGGAGTGCAGGTGCTCATCATGATAGTCCCTGTAGCCACACCCCCAAATAGAGTCCAAAATTGATTGCAGGAAGCTGTCTTGATCCATATCAACAAACCAGTTCTAGTTTTCATCTGTTAGGAGCAGGTCTTTTGTTGGCCATTCAAGACCAACCCCCCCCTGCTGCCGCCCTCCCGCTCAGGCAATACATTACATTACAATAAGGAACAATATATTGTTGCTGGGGAAATTATTCCGCCCCACCCCACTCCCCAGCTACTGTGAGGATAGCAGCTAAGCTTAGCAGGGACAGGGAATTCTGTGGCAGGGGGCAGGGTAGCAGATGAAATCAGCACCCTGCTAATAAAAAGTGCAGATCCTGCACCCCTGGCCTCACTGCACCACTGCTCCAGCATGTTGAGGGAGTAGTGACATCACTGCCCCATCAATGAGGCATGTGAGGTGGGTGTAGCACAGCTGGGAAAGATTTGGTCTCGGTCCATTCTAAAGATGCTTCCACACTAACTGGAATCTATGATCCTGGAGCAGATCCTGGTTGGGACAGAATTCCACCTCATCACTTCTACTACCAAGGCCACATCACTTTGTAAGAAAATATATTCCATCGTTAGCTTCCAAATGACACGGTGTGAGAGACTCCAGTTTGTCATGCATGTATCGCAAGTTTGTCATTTGTCATTTGTCTAATTCCAGAGCAAATAAAAAGAGCTGTCAGACTGAAAGCACCAAAGCCACTCTTGCTGTCCACCAACATCATCCAAGCCTATTCCTTTTAATTAAAAGAAATGCTCTCAGGCTTGCCATATTCTGCAAACTGCAGATCAATACTTATTCAGAAAACAAGACTCCATGTATACTGCGAATGGAAAATTATGAAATATGTCTTCTCCTTCAGAACTTTTGGGACTAAAGCGTTATTGCATACAGAATCTCTCTTGCTGCCCAGATGGAAAAAATAATAATAAAATTGTATAACAGAGAAAGAGTAAAAAATCAAGAATACAATTAAATCACACACACACTTGTTACAGTAATAATGAAGCATAATCAATTATAAGAGCCAATTGACCTATTACATTTTACTTCCTTAAACATTTTAAAACCACCATATCCTATGATGAAGGGGAAAACAAAATCCATCACTGTATAAAGCCAGAATAAAAGCAAAAATTAGACCCCACAAAATCTAATTGAAAAATGTTTTATCCCACCCACCAACCCCCCACCGAAAATTAAAAGGACAGTATTCTGATGCACCTCCCTTAGGAAGCTCATTTGACAACTTTGGGGTCACCATTAAAAAGTCCTTGATCCCTTCCACTATTGATCACACCACTCTAATAGAAGCACACAGTCTAAGAGAAAGGTATTGGAGTAGCAGCTTCCCTACATTTTTACATAAGGTGGGGGGATGGAAAGGGTGCACTCCAAGCTGTGTTGGTCCCGGGGTTTAAAAATACGATCAAATACTACCAATATTTCAGCAACAACATCCTAAGATCTCTGAACTGAACACAAGAAAAAAGTTTCTGCAACCTCTAAATTTCTTATTACATACATTTCCAATGCATAGATTCGAAGTTAAACACATTAGAAATACGAGAAGGATTACCTCCTCTGCAGAGCTGGAAAGACCAAGGCACAGAACAGAATTTTTCCTGTAGTTTATCCTGAATAGTTTAGTGGATAAGCCTTTTCCCCCCTGCTGAATTATCACAGTAAGGCCATACCAACAGTTTTAGGAAAGGGATTCTGTCATGATGAATATTCAAAGTTTATTCTATGAAAATATATGTTTTTAAGCCTTTTAAACCTGGGTTAGTCAGTAGTACTATGAAGGGACAAGTGGTGGCTCAGGGACCCAGACCAGCGTGTGTTGCCAAATGTCCAGTTTCACTCTCGGTTCGAACATATATGAACATATGAGGCTGCCTTCCTAGCCCAATGCAGGTGTTCAGCATTGGGGAGGGGACACCCAAGCCCCTGCCCCTCCCACCCCTGGATTCCTGGATGCTTTTAGAGATCCTTAAGTGTTTAGCATGGATCTGAAAAGGGGTTGTAAACAGGTTTGGCTAAATGGGCTTACAAAGCCCCCCATGTCTGGGACACTGAGGTACTTTTAACTGGAGATGACAAGGGCTGGCGGTTTCTATATGCAAAGCAAGAGTGCTACCACTGAGCAATAAAGCCTCGCCAAACCTCAACCAGGAATACAACAGAACATCAACTAGTAATCCGTTTTTTAAGAACAAATACGTATAAAAAGACATATTTATTTAGTCAGACATTTGGTATATAAATGAGTCTGTTGCTAAAGGGTTTTTTAATTGGTTTAGGTTGCAATCCTATGGGGATAGTCAACCGCCTCCGAACTCGGAATATCCAATGCTGGGCGGCTGGAGTGCGGAGGGGATCTTCTCTGCTGTGCTCTGGCCATCCTGCATTTCTGGCTAGTCAGCCAATTTCGGCTGTCCAGACAGGGCAGCGGGGGAAGGCCAGATGGCACACAGGAAGCATCGTAACGGTGCTTCGGCGATCCCCTCCCCACCCCCAGGAACGACCCCTTTTCGGCTGCACCGTGCTGCTCTTGCAAGCACGGAGCCGCTGACGAATCGCACCACCGATGAGTCGACAGGGGAAGGGAAGGGGAGTTGGTTCCCAGAAAATGAAAAATCTTATGGCTGCGTAGACGCTGTCTAGCAGCCATAGGTTTGCACACCCTTTTTTCTGTTTATTTCTTTTAATGTTGTGTTTTTAAGTTATTTGTTTTTACATTAAGTTTTAAGTAAGATTTTGTTTTTAATCTGAATTTTATTGTTAGCTGCCTTGAGCATCAATACTGGGCAGAAAGGCAGGATACAAATTAAATAATAAATGAATAAATACTGTGTTCTAGTGGATAACGTTTTAATTCCTACCTCCCCAAATATTTGGCTTGTATGAAACCTTTTCATCCTTGCTAGTCAAAGTACAGCTGGACTACGAGGCATATTTATTCTCTGAACTCAGCTAGGACTGATTTTCTGCCGCTGCAAAAATCTCTGACGATTAGCTGAATTCTGCAAGACTAGCAGTCTCCGTTCACTGCGCAGGATGGTAAACTACTTCCTCACCCCAGGAGGGACAGAAAGGTCGCCTGGGGTCTGGGACTAAGGTTATTAGTGATACAACAGCAACAGCCACATCACAGTGCTGTCTCTCTGCAAAGCACTTAGATTTGCAGATGCTCAGAAGCCAATGGCAAAAATGAGCAGTGAACAACCGTGTGTTCTATTTCTATTTCCCTCCTATCTTCTGATGAAGAAGGAGTTCTTTCGAATTAGATCAAAGCTAGTCTTCTTTGCACACACAGTTCTGATGTCACACTAGATTTGGGGTGGGGGTTGTTTTTTCTAAACAACAACAATAAAATTTATAAATACAGGACACATTAATTAAAGTGAAGTTTTGGGAAAGCTTTTTTTTAAATAAAAGACATTTTTCATATCATGTTAATCTTCCTTTCCTATTACAAGCTAGCAACAGGTGCACATCCAGAGTTTATTTAAGATCAATAGATTAGAGATGAAAGAATTAAAGTAGACTCTTCTCTGACTAAAAGAGAATATGAAATGGATACAGCAAAACACTGCCACCTCCAGTTACAGAAAATACTCCATCTGCAGTTTGTACAATACACACACACTCCCCAGCATTGAAAGTTGGAGAATACACAAGTGAACTCTAGAGGCAGGCAAGGTGCCTAAGGCTAATCGAATGGCAGTTAGGTCCCAGGGAATTTCTTTGATCACACATTGATTATTTTCTCTGCTTCATGTAATTCCCACAATCAAAAAATTGTGTTAATTCTGAGTTAAGGTTGAGAATTCAAAGACATCCCTTGAAACGTAGTGTAATACATCATGTTGCACCGAGAGCAGGGAGATGAGGTTCAAATCCCTGCTCAGCCATTAAGCGTACTGGGTGACCTTGGGAAGGCCACCCACTCTCCCAGACTGACCTACCTTTCAGGGTTGCTGTGAAGATGAAATGGGGAACACGCATGTAAAGCATCCTGAACTCTTTGGAGGAAAGACGGGGTACGAATGTGGTAAATAGCTACCAAGGTTCTACCCTAAACCCTGGAAGACCACTCTGATAAAGGGCCGAATCCAAGGGGGCCCTTACGCTCCCGCCAGTTCCCTTCCACAAGCAGGACCCACTGCTTACACAAGGGAGATTTAGCCATTCCTAGGGGAAATCCCAAAACAAGGGGAAATGCTTGTTTCTGGAAGGAGGCAGGTTGGCGGAGCTTCCTTATGGGAGCGCCGCCAACCTGCCTCCTTACAGAAATGAGTGTTTCTGCTCATTTTGGGCTGCCCCGGAAGCACTAAATTGCTACTGTGAAAGTGGTGGGGCTCGCTTGCGCAATGGAATTGGTGGGGCGGAAGAGAATCAACGGGGGCGGAAGCACCCTGTTGGATTCCGTGCAAAGGGACCCAACTTGACATCTGTGAGTGTGTGTGTGTGTGTGTGATTCCACAGCATAAGCACCACACTAGAATAAGCGTCGCACTTAAGTCTAGATGTGTTAGAGTACAACTTCCAGCATCCCTCAGACAGCTACGCTGGCTGGTGGGGCGGGTGTTAGGAGTTGTATTCCAACACATCTGGGAGTCACCAGGTCAGGGAAGTCTGCCTTAAAATAAATCTGAACTATCTGTAAACAATTGCTACTGATCAAATACTCAGTAGCCACTTGATTGATTTCTGGGGATCAATTAAACTAGTCAATTTTTATTTATTTAAACTATTTCCAGGCCTCCATTAAAGGCAAACAACCTCCCAAGCCAGCTTATATAATTCCATACAACAATATAACAAAACTAAAAACCTGCAACCCATTCCAGAGTTTTGGGGGAAATGCAGAAAAGGCAGACACGTGTCCTCTGTTGTGCAGGCAGGCTGATAAAGGCAGTCCTTCAAGTAACTTTGTCCCAAAATATTTAGGGTGCCACCCTATGCACATTTAGACAGAAAAAAAGTTCTACAACTCCCAGGATTCTCAAGCCAGACTTTTTTTCTGCCTAAACATGCATAAGATGGCGTCCTTCATGCGTCAAAGTTTAAAGCAAGCACTTTAAATAAGGCTCGGAAATACACCGGTACCCAGTTCAGCTGGCACAGTATAGGTGCGACAGACATCCGACTGCCTTGCCCCTACCAACACTCGGGCAGCTGCATTCTGCACCAGCTGAAGTTTCTGAACCATCTTTAAAGGCAGCCCCACACAGAGCAGATTACAGCAGTTCGGTCTAGATGCCATTAGCGCCTGGATAACTGAGGCACTTGTCAAGGGGCTACTAAGTATCTCTCAAGCAAAAGCGCTAATCAGGAAGGGTCTGGGAAGGGGCAATCCACTCCAAGCCATATTTTAGGCTACATTAGTTTATTTGTCAGCAACCTCTATGTGCTGGCGAGCGCACCGGTTTTACACACAGAGTGACTAGGGGTGTAAATCGGAGGTGCACCTTCTCAGCCCCGAGGGTCACATGTGCAGCTTACGGGTACACACAGATATGTATACACATGCACATCCCAGTGATCCTGATACAGATCTCACTTTCCTCGTTGGCTGCAGCAGTGGGAAAAGAGTGATTTGTATGAGGATCTCTGGGGGAGTGAGAAATCAGGGGAAGGGGGAGGATTTGGCAGCAAGGGGGCAGGACACCCATGGGGAACACCATTAAAGTGGGGGGGGCACCGGTCGTGCAACCCTGGTATAACGATGAAATGGGCATATGAACGACGCGTGCATGTCAAAAGCACACACCGCTTTGCTTTTACAAAAAGTGTGTCTGTGTATGAATGCGGGAGAGGCTAACTGTTTCATTCATGTTGGCTAACATCTTGACAACTTAAACAGATCCACCACAGGTGCTTTTAAAAATATATTGCTGTGTTGCAGTTCCATCTTTATTAGATTAGGGCAAGATTTTGAAATTTGGTATGCATCTTATTCCTTCCCCTTATTGAAATCTCAGCAATGGCACCCCTGCATTCAAGGGGCTGAATTGAATGAAATTCCTACAATGAAATTGATGCTGATTCCTGCCCAAACTGGAATTTCCAAGGTGAATACTTTGTTAGCAATTCTACATTTTTCTCCTAGTACCCCTCCCCCCCATTTGTGCCCCTAAGTAACCAAGTAAAGAAAGTATCACCATCAGGGGCATTGCTAGGCCCCGGGTCTATTTCCCTGGGCCACAGATCTATTCCTCAGAGCCTCATATGTCCATTGATGCCAATGGAAGATATTCTTTTAAGCTTATTTGCATGTTGTGGGGACACTTTTCCTACAGGAGGGAAAGAGAAAGAAGTGGGGATGGGATGTGAGATATTTCAAATTATTCGTAATTGAAGAGGACTGAACTACTGATTTGGGATGATCTTGGTTGGGATGCAAATTTTGGATGAGAAATTAATTGGCTAGCTTTGCCTTCTGTGAAATGTAAATAAATCCTAGTAATTATTTTAAATTTGCATATAGATATAAATTAGCATATTCAAACCCTACGCTGATTTTGGCCTGGGCCCTGAATCTTTTAAGTGCCTAGCAATGCCCCTAGTCACCATTAAAAATACTCTTGATTCCCAGTGCACTAGAAATCTGCCTTACTCCTGAGTAGTGGGGTCATGCACCAGGTCCCTAGGACAGGCTCCGCAAAGGTGTGTGCACTTTGGGGTCTCAGAAAAGCACATGGAGGTAGAGGCCAAGGCCTGGTGGATTATTTGAGGATTGTTTCCCTCTCCAGCAAGCCATGCTGCCCGGGTTCGGAGTACAGGACAAGCCGCACCTAGGCAGGTAATTATACAAATGGTGCCCAGCACGCATCGTGGCTTAAACAAGCCACCATTGCTTGTTTAAGCTGTGGCGATCAGGCAAACTGGGTGATTATGTTTTTATTGTGGTTTTGTATTTTATTCTAATTGTTGTTTTAATTAATTCTGTACACTGATGAACGGCTGTATATTATAATTATAGTAGTAGTAGTAGTAGTAATAATAATAAAATTGCCCATGCCCTCTTAAAGATACCAAATTTCCCAGCAGCACAACTTTTCAAATATAATAGCTGCAGTTTTAAATTTCTCACTTGCAATGTATTTCCCACTCAAAATAAAAAACAACTGCCCCCCAAAGTGGCAGCCATCATTAGTTCTTTGATGCTTGTGGCTAATTTTATATTTTGTGCATATGAGCTAGAAACCAGGGATGCATAAATTGGGAGTCAACCATAAAATCACTATAAAATGACCTTTAAACTCTTCATTTTTACAATATAAAATAGAGCAATAACAAAAAAAGTTTCTCCCGGCAGAGGATAATCAGAAGGGACCATATTTAATTGTGACGTTGTTGAGAAATTGTATGAAGGAGTAAGCACTCTTTTCAGACACAGATATGAAGAATTAAATTACCCCTTAGGATGAAAATCCACAGGCTTTTTAATTTCTCCTGAAGATGACTTCTTTTGAGAACTCTGTGAAAACCCCAGGATTTCTTCAGCTACAAGTACCAACTCTAATCAAAAAACAAACATGCCTGCTTCTCAAAATACATTATGCTCCCCTGGAACATTCTCCAAACAGAAATACTTACTCTTTTACAGCAGGACAGACTTAACTCTGATTCCCTGCTAACAACGGTCAACAAATGGTCAAATGATAGATTAAAGGAAACCTGAGACATCGTCAATTGGGTTAACATCACTGCTGACATTTAACCGCATAGAGAAAGTCCAAGCAATTAGACCCATCAGGCATTGAACTGAATTCTTCTTGTGCTTTTGCTACGACTTTGAGACACTGAGAGAAACACAAATAGTGGATGTGATAGCATGGCTGGGATTTTTATTAGAACTATCAACATAGTCTTACCAGTTACATTTGCAATTTGCCATACAAGTGTGACTTGCTGCAAACAAATATTGCAGCGTATCGCCACACAACAGAAATGTGCCTGTTCAGGGTTCCAGCCAGCCACCATGCTCTCTTCCATGATACTCCATTCCACACACAGTTTTTATTTCTCAATTGACACAACATTCCATGACTACTGAGCATGCTCTATTCTCACTGGGCTGTGTCGTGGTGGGTGGGTTGCCCCTTAAGTTTTTATTTTTTTTCCAAGGGAAGATGATTTTCAGCAGAAAGACCAACAGAGGAGAAAGGATGAAAATACTCCCCCCCACTGCCCAGTCTTCTGTTTCATCAAATGATAAGAGTTGAAATCAAATGAAATCATCTAGACCAGCTCCCTACTGATGCAGAAAATCCAGTGCTATAGCTTTCCTAATAGGTGGCTATCCAGCCTCTGCTTAAAAACCTCCAATAAAGAAGAGTCAACCATCTTCCAGTGCAGACTGCTTCAGTGTCAAACAGCTTGTACTGTTGGAAAGTTCTTTAAAGATAGTCAAAATCTCCTTTTTCGTAATTTGAACCTCTTGGTTCAGGTCCTATGCTCTGGAGCAACAGAAAACTAATTTGCTCCATCATCTCTCTGCCAGCCCTTCAAATATCTGGAGATGGTTATGTATCGCCTCTTAATTGTCTCTTCTCCATGCTAAACATACCCAACTCCTTCAATCTTTTCTCATAGGACATTATCTTCAGGCCCCTCATCATCTTTGTCACTTTCCTTTGGTTCTAGTTTGTCAATATCTTTCTTAAAATGTGATGCCCAGAACTGGGCAGTCAAATGAGATCTGACTAAAGCAGAATAAAGCTGGACCATTATTTCTGGTGAGCTTGACACTATACTTCTGTTGATGCACCCTAGAATTACATTAGCCTTTTTAACCGCAGCATCACACTGATGTTTAGCTGGATGTGGTCATGCGATCTGCTAACTGTTTAGCTTGTGGTCAGATTGTAGCTTCCATGGCTCCATTTTGTAAAAATAAACAAAAACAAACCTTGGGGCAGGGGGCAGGGAATTACATATCATTCAGTGTCATGTAGCTTAGACTTAGTTCAACTAGAAAGGTACTTTGGATGTTGTTTTCGTCCTGTAGAGTGGTATGGTTGATTTGTATATTCCCTTGTGCTTTGTGTCAGGTTTTTTATATGAGCTTTGAGTAATATTATTTCTATATTAAATTTGTATTGTGTTCTAAATATGTAATGGTGCATTCCCATTTATATTAAAGTTGATTAACCGAGCTTTTTAAAAACTTAAGGGAGAATGTATTTCTGTTGGTTCTCCTGGATCTCTTAGCAAGGTTTGATACCATTGACCATGAAATCCTTCTGGGCTGCCTTGTTGAGTTGCAGCCATCCTGGTCTTATCTGGAGGCTAGATTCCAGGAGGTGGTGCTGAGTGACTGCAGCTCTTCTCGATTGCCCTTGGCTTGCAGGGTGCCACAGGGTTCTCTTCTGTTTCTCATGCCGCTTAACATCTACATGAAATTGAGGGAGACTGTCTCAAGACATACAGTGCCATCCGTATGCTGATGATGCTCAGTTCTATCTCTCCCTTTCCATCAGATCCTGGGGACAGGGAGCCAGGGGCAGGGGGAATGGATGTTCTGAATTGGCCCCTGGAGTCACAGACAGGATGAACCAGCACAAACTGAAAGGGCAGAAATACAATAGACTGGGCATATAGCCGAGTGGGGGATATGTGTGCTGGACATGATTCCGCTCCTTTTGAAGGTTCAGTGTCACAGCTTAGAGGTGCTCTTGGACTTGACGTTGCAGCTGGATGCTGAAGTGGTGGCAACAGCCACAAGTGCATTTTACCAGCTTAGGCTGCTTCACCAGATGCATCCTTTCATGGAGAAGAATGATTGAGCCATAGCATAGGGTTGGATCACATTTCCTCCAAAGAGAGGCTGAAGCATTTGGGGCATTTTAGTTTAGAAAAAAAGGTGACTAAGGGGACATAAGGTAGACATTTATACATGGTGTGTAGAAAGCGGATATAGACAAGTTTTTCTCCTCTTATAGTAGTAGAACTTGGAATCATTGGCAACAGATTCAAGACAGACAAAATAAACAGTTCTTATAATACATAATTTATGGAATTGTCTGTCATAAAATGATGATGATGATGATGGATGATAACCCATCAGTTGTGGAATGACCTGCCAGTTGAAATGCACCTGCTGACCTCATTGAAGGTTTTTAAGCAGGCATTCAAGACTCTATTATTCTGGCAGGCCTTCCCTTTTTAAAACTTTGCTGACTTCTGTATGCTGTTTTAAAGCTGTGTTGTTTTATTGTTGGACTTCTAAAAAAATTGTTTTTAGTTCAAAGTTGTTTTTAGTTATATGTTGTTTGTATATACTGTAGGTATGCTTTTATGTAAATGGTTTTCAAACGTTGTATATTGTATTTTAATGTTTTAACTTTCGGCTATGAGGCGATATAGAAATGTAATAAATCATCATCATCATGATATAACACCATCTCTCTCTATATATAGGGTGCTTTACAAAGGACAGGTATGACAGGTCCCTGCCCCAAGGAGTTTAAAATCTAAAATAGACACCGGGAAACAACAGAAGAAGGGGGAAATGGAAGCATGGCTAAGTAAGGGAAGAGTATGTGATTACCTCAATTACACTTACTTTGTTCTAGTTATGATATGATGGTGGCTTTAAGAGGGGATTAGACAGGTTCATGATTTATCAATGGCTCCTAGCCATGATGGCTATAAGGAACCTCCAGGTTCTGAGGCAGTGTGCCACTGAATACTATCCGCGGGGAGCAACAGCAGAGGAGGTCTGTTGCCTTTGAGCCTGGTCCATGGGCTACCTGGAGGCATTTGGTAGGTTGCTGTTAGAAACCGGATGCTGGGCTAGTTTCTGGGGCCAATTTAAAGTGGTGTTTTTTACCTTTAAAGTGCTAGATGGTCCAAGATATTTTAAGGATTTCCTGCTCCTAATATAAGCCTTGTTGTTGTTCAGTCGTTAAGTCATGTCTGACTCTTCGTGACCCCATGGACCATGGATGTTAAGATCTTCTTAGGAGGCCCTGCTCCAGGTGTTTCTATTGTCTGACATATGATGGGCTGATGGGGAAAGACAGGGACTTTTCCATGGTGGTGCCAGTTATGGAACTTCCTCCTAAGAGATGTCTGCCTCACTCCTTCTCTTTAGCAGTCCAAGGAAACTGTTTTCTGGAGACCCTTTGGGATAGTCTCTCTTATTACAACCACTTGCTGATATTTGCCTTTGAAAAAGGTTCTGCCTTCCAATTTTATTACTTTGAGACACTATTCTAATGTTCATTTTGTTTTGTACTTGTAAGCAATCTTGGAGGTTGTTATCAAAAGGTGGCCTATAAAGGTTTTTAATCATCAGCATTGTCATTCAAAATAACAGAAATGTGTTACTATTTTTTTTTTTTTTT
Organism: Heloderma suspectum; assembly: GCF_057233095.1. Taxonomy (NCBI): domain Eukaryota; kingdom Metazoa; phylum Chordata; class Lepidosauria; order Squamata; family Helodermatidae; genus Heloderma; species Heloderma suspectum. Next base: position 113,554,445 of record NC_139462.1, read on the forward strand.
AAGAATGCCAAGAGCCAGATCAAATTGCTTTGGAGGTCAGATCTGGCATGTGCACTACATGATCCGGCAACAAAATATATCAGTGTGCAGGTTCGCATTTAAAGCTGGTGCTTTAAAATAATCTCATGTTTGCGAGCTTAAATCCTCCACCATAACAGTGCAAAGGTATTTGCATTTAATATTAATTGGACTTTATAACACATAATGCATTGTGTGCATTTTATCCAGTCACTTCTAATGCTCCGTTCTATTGATCAATATTTTTGTTTCCATTTTACCCTGACATTGTAAAGGCAAATACACAGAAGTGCACTGCCAGTGCTTCATTTTGACATTGTAATATTCTTTCCGTACTCTTGCATTTTCATTATCTGGAGACCATTGGAATGACAAGACGTCCCCTTACAGGAACTGACAAAACCATCTTAACTCAAAACTATAATGAAAAGGAATGACTGTGGGAGAAGGGTAGCAATTTATCAGCCAAAACAACCAAGTCAGAACACAGATTTTCCCCCAGACGTTTGCTACTCACTCGCATTTCCCCTCTCCCCATCCCGGCAGGAGACACTAATTAAAATTTCACTCCTATCCCAGGCAAGCCCTGCCTAGGGGGAATGGTTGGCTGTGTCTTTAGGGAGCCCCCGAGCCCCCTGCTAAGTACTATTACGTGTGTGCACCCCACTTCTGAGTGGTGAGAAGATTCAGGGGTTCCCGCACTTCCTCAGAGTTCAGTTTCCTTAGAAGAAGGAGACTCTGGCATTTCTGTGATACAAGGTTTATTTACCAATATATGCAGGCAGAGCATAAGATGAACTTTTGCGCCCCAACATACTCCTGCTCCCCATCAGATGTCCAGGGAAACCCATAGATCCCTGCAGAAAGCAAGTCAGCTCTCTGCCTCCTTTTCCGATTGAGTTTCATCGTAGACTGACTGTTAGGGCCAAAACAGACATGACTTTAAATCCATATCTAGTAGCTATGCCTTTTCTTTCTTTTTATTTTTACTCTAGAATAAATGTAGGGCCCCCAGTATGGATCTTTAAAGCCACCACCATGACCCCACCATGCTAGGAAAGTACCGGAAATTTTGAGGCCATGGGGAAAAAATGTTTTTCCCAGTTCTTTTCGGGGGGGAGGGGGGAACGGGACGGAAATTTTGGGAGTGATCTAAAGTCACTTTGTTGCTTTAGGGCAGCCTTCCCTAACCTGGTGTCCTCCAGATATTTTGGACTTCAGCTCCCATTAGCCTCAGGCAGCATGGCCTATCGTCAGGAATACTGGGCACCGTAGTCCAAAACATCCGGAGGGCACCAGATTGGGGAGGGCTGCTTTAGGAGCATAAAGTAGCCTTTCTGTTCTACTTTCTACTTTCTACATTGTACTCCTTCTGGTGTTAGGTGAAGACCTTTTTATTCTCCCAGTATTTTAGCATTTTATCTTCCTAGTCTTTTAGTTTTGGCGTTTTAAATCTGTATTTTAAATCTCTGCATTGCTGCTAGGTTTTATTTGGGTTGTACTGTTATGTTGTGGTTTTAAGCTTTCATATTTTATATTTTTTATATTTTATATTTCATATTTTATTGCTGCGTTTTGTGGTTTTAATTTTTGTGAACCACCCAGAGAGCTTCAGCTATTGGGCGGTATAGACACACATACATACAGTTATTTTATGTCTAACTTGGTTTGCTCATAACATTATCATTATATTTTAAAACTTTTAAAAGTAAACTCAGTTAGCAAATTTGTAAGTATTGTCAGAATAAACTGTACTTTTACATTTAATGTACCAAACATGTACCAACCATTTACTCTCAAGAATGCACAACGGTGACTCCACTCACATGTTGGGAAACCGGGCACAAATGTCCATCAGTACAATATACTTTAGATCAATAATTTTAATAAGGAATGAAAGAAATAACTATGCTGGGAATCTTACAGAGAGGATTAGAAAAAAACATTTTCCCTCATGGCTTTATTATTTCCAGGCATTTTACATCCCTAGTCTTTCTATAAAAGTGTCCTTATTTACATAGTCTTTAGAAATCATTTTTGGGGGAGTAAAGGCTGGAGAACAATATATAAACACTTTGTATTAAATTGTAAAAGAAAATATTTCGTAATCCAAAGCTGTTCAATTTTTCCAGTTTTTCAGAAAAATACAAAAATAGTCCTCAGAAAAAAAATACATTTCCCCCCTGAATTGTTCCATTTTTTCCCCCAGGCCTTCACATTTCTACTAAGGCCCTGATCTGGATCAGGGCCTTTGGGACCCAACAGCCCACCATGGGTTATTTATTTAATCCATGGTGAGGCTGAGGTGCGTGGCTGCCATTTTGAATATTCAACCCCCGTTTGGGGGTTGTCGTATCATGTGAACCCGGCGAGTGTGGGTTATGAGAGGGTTAAACAACCCTCTCTGAGCCCATGGGCTGTTTTAGGGTTGTTTAACCTCTCATATAATTCACACTCGCTGGGTTTGCAAGACGGCCCAACTCCCAAGTGGAGTTGCATATGCAACTTTGTCGTGGGTTAAATAACCCATGACAAGCCGCGGTGTGTCGTCCGAATGCAGTCTAAGTAAAAATAAAAAAAGATGTCGCTGTTAGATATGGATTTAAAGTTATGTCTGTATTAGCCCTAACACACCCAGGCACTTTGCCCCTATTCTTCTCACCCGACTCGATTAGCACATTCCTTAGGGAGGGGGAAGAGAAAGGCAAGCCTCCTCTCAGAATGGTCTGACAGGCCATCACCTATGCCTTTTTGCCCCATCTCAGCTCCCATTAAAACACACCAACAGAACGTTGCCAGCCATCATCTTCTGTTGTCAGGTCCGGCCTCCAGGCATCTTACGCTACAGCTTGACTTACAGATACTTTATAGTCAAGAATTGCAGAGTTGGAATGGACCCTGAATCTCTTTGCAATCAGAGGCTTAGGATGTAAGGTAACCCCAAAAGGTCATTTACACTGAAGCCAAACAAAGAAAAGCACTGAAGAAAAATAGCCTGGCTCAAGCAGACCAAGACTTCATCTAGCCCAGCATCCTGCTTCCAACAGTGGCCAGTCCAATGCTTTTGGAAAATCCCTAATCCTAACCCCTATTGGGCTCCCTTCCCCCCACCATGAGTCTTCAGAGATTCGCTTTGCCTCTGAAATTAAGGTTCCCCTTAACGATCGTGCCCAACTGCAGTCGATAGATCTCTCCTATATGAATTTGTCTAATCGCCTTTTAATCGTAATTCTTTCATTCGCAAGTCAGGAATGCAATTTTTCTTTTCCTTTTCTTGCTGGCACGGAAAGAAAACAATCTTTCAAATGTTGGACTGCTGTAGATGAGAAGATAGAAACAGCCAACCTGTTACCATAGATCAGATTGGCTCCTGTGTATCTGCATTGACTGTTTTCACTGAAGTCTTCAATAACTATGATGGCCCCTTGCCGGGGGTGGGCTGTCATTAGGAGCCTAGAGCTGGGCCATTAGAAACCTTCTCAGCAGTCCTAGACTGCTGTGCTAGCTGAGGCATATTTCTATGCTAAAAAAGTTAGATTTTGTTGGGGGGGGATGACAAAAACAGGCATCGAAGCCTTGGAATGTGCCTCTTATGCTGTGAAGGGGAGGAGGTAAGTCATTTGTTTCTCTCTTAAACTGATCCTCCGCCATTGGAGGGGGGTGGGGAGAATCAATGGAAGTGCCTTTATGCGGCTTGATTTTGATATTATTCCCACAGAAACTACTGCTGAGCATCTTAACTTCAACAGGGTAATAGAAAATCTGACAGTTGTTGAAACTTTTACACATCTAGAGCCAGACAACCTGAAAGAAGTGGTCATTAGTTCCATCAGGCGCCTTTTCAATGAGGGGGAAGATTGGGCGGCGATGGCGGGGGTTCACAGCCGGATTTAAAAGGCTGACGGTTGGATATTCAAGTTTAAATTGCAAAGAAGCAGCATTACTTAAGAGCATTTGTCACGGTTCTTTTTGTTTCATACCTCAATACAACTATAACAATGTTATCAACATAGATCAAATAGCTAGAACCCAGCCCCCACCCTGCTTTTTAAGCAAAGGGATTTGTTCCTTTGGCATACGTGCTAGTACATTGGGGCCTATTCCGTTGTTTATCAATATAGGTCACAGGGCCGAACTAGATGCGACATAAATTGGAAAACAGCGACCGTGGGGGAGGCTGAACAGCATTAGGACAGGTCCCCACCAGTGCCACGGCCCCAGCAAAAATGCCCCCCCCTTCCCGACCCAAGCTGTTGTCTGTATCAGGTCAAACAGCCGCTTTGGGCTGGGTGTGTGTGTGCGCACACACACACACACGGGTGATTTTCGTCTGAGGGAATCTTTTTACATTATGCCTTGGAGCCAAAGAACCTGGTCCAAAATAGGGCAGCAAGATTGTTAACAGGGACTGGCCTGCGAGCTCATATTACGCCAGTACTTTTCCAGCTGCACTGGCTGCCAGTCCATTTCTGGGCCCGATTCAAAGTGTTGGTATTAACATTTAAAGCCCTTAACGGCTTGGGGCCAGGTTACCTGAAGGATCGCCTCCTCCCATATGTGCCTGCCCGGACCTTAAGATCATCATCAGCGGCCCTTCTCCGTGAGCTCCTGCTAAAGGAAGTGAGGCAGGTGGCTACTAGGAGGAGGGCTTTTTCTGCTGTGGCACCCCGGCTCTGGAATGAGCTCCCTAGTGAGGTTCGCCTGGCGCCTACATTGTATTCCTTTCGGCGCCAGGTGAAGACCTTTTTATTTTCCCAGGCATTTTAGCTTTCTAAATTTTTATCTTTGCTGTTTTAAATCTGTATTTTAAACTCCTGCACTGCTGCTAGATTTTATTGTGGCTGTATTGTTATATTGTGGTTTTAATGTTCTATATATTTTAAATTGTATTATTGTGTGTTTGGTTTTAATTTTTGTGAACTGCCCAGAGAGCTTTGGCTATTGGGTGGTATAGAAATGAAATAAATAAAATAAATAAATAAACCACCACTGGGGGTTCTGCTCATGCAGTGGGGTTTCACCACCCCCTTGATAGCTGTTCCTGAAAGTCAGAATCTCTCTCAAATGGCATACGAAATGGCATACGATATGGCACTGGGCACTGCAGCTGAGGGGGGATCAGCAGAAATTGGAGACCACCTCCCCACCCTTATGCAAGTGGATCCAAATCTAAGTTCTAAATGCACACTGACATTTTAAGTGTACTCCTAGAGATGTAAACAGTATACACGTAACCTAGAAATTTAAAGTACGCATACAACAAGCACAATTTTGAAAACAATTTGGCTGCACTTGCTTTCTGAGTGTAGAATTGGCAGCAAATCCAGGTTTTGCTGCTATGTAATGCATGTAACAGCCACTACAGAGCAATAAGAAGCCTCTCTTTTGCAGTCTGAAGGTACAGTGGTCCTACAACATTGTTGTTAACATTCAGGAAGAAGCAATCCCTCACTCAGTGTAGCATCAACTCATGCAAGGGATTCAGATGAACACATTTTCAAGAGAACTGATGAATTCTTACTTGATTATATGTGATCAAAGAAAGCTCCAGTCCAGCACATGGTTCTGCCCTGTGCATGGATGAATTATTATTCATTACATTTTTAGCCTTGTGTTTTTAATTGTGATTTAGGGAGCAATCCTATGGGGATAGGCCGCCTCCGAACTCGGAGGGGACTGCCTATCCAATGCAGGGTGGGCAGAGTGAGGAAGGGATCTTCTCCGTCACGCTCCGGCTGCCCTGCATTCGTGGCTAGACAGCCGATTTCAGCTGTCTAGCTGTGGGACTTCGCGGGGGGGGGGGGGGAGGCCGGACAATGCATAGGAAGCATCGTACCAGCACTTCCGTGCTCCCCACCCGTCCCCGTCCCCAGGAACGCCCCCTTTTGCTCCACTCCATATTGCTCTTCCGAGCCCAGAGCCAGGGGAAGATCACCAGGCTCTGGACTTGGAACGCTGCTTGGAACGCTGCCTACAAGGTGGCAGGGGAGGGAGCGGGGAGGCAGTTTTCCAGGAACTGACCTCATAGTGCAGGATCCGAGGTCAGTTCCTGAAAACCGAACAATCCTTTGGCTGTATAGCCACTGTCTAGCAGCCATAAGACTGTGCCCTTAATGTATTTGTTTTATTATTGTTTTAATCAAGTTTTCTTTATCCATGATTGTAAGCCATTTTGAGTGCCATTTTCATGGTAGAAAGGCAAGGTACAAATCAAATCAAATCAATAAATATATATTCTGCCCTGTCTCCAAGGAGCAGGGTGATGTGCTCCCTAGTGAGGTTCACCTGGCACCTACATTGTATTCCTTCCGGTGCCAGGTGAAGACCTTTTTATTTTCCCATGCATTGTAGCTTTCTAGACTTTTAGCTAGCTGTTTTAAATCTGTATTTTAAATCTCTGCATTGCTGCTAGGTTTTATTCTGGTTGTATTGTTATATTGTGGTTTTAATGTTTTTATATTTTAATGTTTTTATATTTTATATTGTTTTACTGTGCGCTTCTTGGTTTTAATTTTTGCGAACCATCCAGAGAGCTTCAGCTATTGGGCAGTACAGAAACGAAATATATATATATATATTTTAATGTGCATGCCCCTCGCCATTCTGTCCTCTCAACAACCCTTTGTGGTAGGCTAGACTGAGAGAGAGTGACTGTCACAAAGCCACAGAGTGAGCTTCATGGCTGAGTGGGGATTTCCCATTTTTTGAATGATAAGGACCATGTGGATTTCTCTACCCATCCATGACAGGCCAACACAGATTACTTTAGAATACCTCACTGCAAGAGCTGGAATGAAATAATCCATAGGCTTCTTGCACAGGGGATAAATTTGACATGATGTGGGTATTTTGAAACTGCATAGAGTCAGTTGGGAGTATACATTGTGGAGGCTCAGTCCAATCTAACGTGTGTATTTAAGGAGCAAGCTATTTTCAGATGAACAATGGAAATGTGCCCTATGCTGACTTAAAAAAAAAAAAAAAAGCAGCCCACTTATTTCATAATAAGTTTGTCAACTAGTTTCTGTTGTTTTAAAATCTGTATTTTAAAACTTTGAATTGCTGCTGGGTTTTATTTTGGCTTTTTACTCTTATTTTATACTGTAGTTTTATACTTTTATATTATAACATGTTTTATGTTATGGTTTTAATTGTTGTGATCCACCCAGAGAGCTTCAGCTACTGGGCAGTATAGAAATGTAATAAATAAACAAACAAACAAACAAACCAAGCAACCAACTAGTGTTTTACTTGTCTGACTGGTAAAACCATGTTTCCTTAGGGAGCCATTGCTGGGATCTAAAAGAGCCAGTAAATACTAGATTTTTCCCTGGCTCTATCCCTGGACTGCCGGCTCTCGTTCTCAGTCTACTCCTGGCCTGCAGATCCCACCAAACCCTGCCCTAACTCAACAAGGCTCTGCCTGGCTCTACCTGCCCTGGTTCTCACTCCTTGCTCATCCTAGGAAGGCACAGTTTCTTACATCGATAGTTCTCAGCTCGATATTCTTCTGTCGGTTCGTACAGAAGTAAATTGGGGAGGCGCCACAGCTCAGTGGAAGAGCACCTACTTTGCCCACAGAGGGACCCAGGTTCAATCCCCACCATCTCCAGGTAGGGCAGGAACAATTCCTGCCTGAATCCCTGAAAAGTCGCTGCCAGTCGATGTTGACGATGCTAGGCTAGATGGACCAACGGTCTGACTCAGTATAAGGCAGCTTCCTATGCTTCCCATGTAGAGACAGCTCCCTATGCATCCATTAGCGTAGCCTACTATTTATTATTATGAACCCAGCCTGAAAACATGCAATCTCCATAAAAATGTGCTGAAACTTTTTCCTTTCCTTCCATTCTATGATGCCCAGAGGACTAAAGCTACCCTCTTTCCTATCTGCTAAACATTTCCTCCTCTAATCACAATGCTTTTGTCGGATGTACATTAGCTTCAAGAATCACTAGTCACTGCTAAATGCAAATAGGCACACAGGAAAATTATATTAAGTTTGCACAATTGATCTTTCATCATCCTTAAATTGTACCTTTTAAAATCTCCTGTAAAGTCAGCCTGAAATACTCCCAACGCCGAGTGTCATCCAGTGGAGCAGGGTCACTTTGGGAAAACCCATTCTCGGTGATGTAAATTATAGGGTGATTATATGTATCCTAGAACAAAGGAGCAGAAGTTTTATTCAGAACAGATGTTAAGAAAAGACCATAAAATCAGGTGCATTACCCTCTATCTACTTTAAGCTACAACTAAAACTAGTTTTCATCAAATTGCACTGACCCTGTTAACTTAATTTTCCACACGCTGACCTTTTATGACTAACAATGGAAAAGCAAAACTGTGCAAATATCCATGAAGACAGATAAATTACTTATTTTAATGAGAATACTAAAATATCTCTTTTTGCATTAGCATCTGCTTTATTGTCACTGCTTTTTAACCCCTCGGTCCTGGCAAGTCATGACAAATCCTGCTGGCAGAAACGATCTGAATATACTGCATACCCATCCAGGTACTAGAATAAAAAGAGCTGTTCCTGCTGTGATCAAACAATTCAAAGCGAGGGCAGTGGGCATCCTTTCATATTGCAAGTTATGGGCCCAACATAAACAGGCCTTGAGCACTTGATGAGCAATTTCTCATCACCATCCCACCTCACGGATAGTCTTACTAAAAGTGACCCAAACGTAATAGTCCTTGGATTTCAGAGATTAGAGATCGGTAGCTCAAGATATGGTATGAGCAGGTTGTATCTTGCACACAAATGTTTTCCACACCCATATTACAGCTGTATGACAATTCACTAGGGGTGACACCTTTTAACCTGGCAAATTATGAACTGTAATTCCACTGGATCACTGGGGATGCGTAGAACACTAAAGGGCTTCAGCACAATATAAATCATGGGTACACAACTACTAGTGATCCAGAAAAGGGATTCACATTCCCAGTTGCATAGAAGATTTACCCAGTCAAGGGGGCAGATGAATACTGCAGTATGTCCTTTAACCACACTGTCTCTTGGCCATCTCCCTAGTGCTCCTGTCTCCCTTGTTGTCCCACTTGACCATAAGTAATGAAAGCTACTGCTCACTTCAGTTCCCTTTCCCCTCTCTCTTTTTCATCAAGCCTCTGTCTCCCATGCCTTCCTAGGATCTCTTCCCTGTCTTCAACCTGCCCCACAAAATGATTCCTATCCTATTTCCCTTCATTTGCAGAGGGTAAACTGCAAACATTCTGATGCTTTGTTCCCTGAGCAGCTGGAATGTTTATGAATCAGCTCAGCCAATCAGCATTAGGCTTTATAGTCACAATTCATTACAGGTTTCCACAAAACAACTCACCTTTAATAAGGATGGAATCCTTAGAAAGTGCAGTTGCTGCTGCTTTTTGCTGCCTCAAATATTCGCAAAACTTGTATTTTTAAAAGTTGATTCAGAAAGGCTACCTTCTAACAAAAAAAAGGGTCAAACTCTGTCCAGGTTTCCTTTGTATTATAGACCAACTTACCAAGATATGATTCACCCATGGGCCAGTTGACTTAGGCGATGAGATAAGGAAGGCCTTTGGAAGCATGGCACTGACTATGGGCCTTGCGTTGTCTATCTAAGGCCTAGAAGCATACTGAACACCTCAACAGTATCAAATGCTGTTGCTGAGTGCCTGCAAGCATACATAATTTGAGCAGTAGAGTCACTGGGAACTGGTCATTACAATTTTTGAGTGATAGCCACCAATTTGGATGGCTTTAAAAGTGGGTTGGACAAATTCCTGGAGGAAAAGGCTATCGATGGCTACTAATCCTGATGGCTATGTGCTACCTCCAGTACCAGAGGCTGTGAGCCTATGTACACCAGTTGCTGGGGAACATGGGTGGGAGGGTGCTGTTGCACTCATGCCCTGCTTGTGGGTTCCCGGTCGACAGCTGGTTGGCCACTGTGTGAACAGAATGCTGGACTAGATGGACCCTTGGTCTGATCCAGCAGGGCTCTTCTTATGTTCTTATGTTCAAAATGGGCAGTAGTTGATCCAGGACTGAGCACATGCTCTTTCTGAGTGTTCAAAGAATGCTGATTGGCTAGAACCTGTACATCACAAACCCACCTCCCTGAAAAAGTTTTTCAATTATTTTAAATTTGATCAAGGTTTGTTTTTGTTTTTTAAATTAAGCAGCAAATATAAATTTAACTGAGTCAATGTAAAATGTTTTCAGATAAATAGCAACACTTAACATTTGTATAGCGCTTACACATGTTCCAAGCACTTCACATGCATTATCCAGTTGTAATCTCTATAACAACCCTGTAAGGCGTTTCAGTATTATTATCCCCTATATTGCAGACTGGGGAGAATGAGGCTGAGGGCATGGGGCTTCCCTAAGGACCACCCTGTAAATTCATGGCAAAGGAGAGTATCAAACTTTTTGATTTGTAACCAGGGGTGGCCTGTCCTTATAGGAGAACTAGGCGGTCACCTAGGATCCCAAGGTAAGTTGGGCACCAAATTCGAGGGGGGGGGAAATGAACTGAAAAAACAAATGAAATAACGAAGATGTCATTATTTCAATTCCTGGGTGTGTACAGAGGGAATATGACCCAGGCTGTGGAAGTGAGCAAGGGACCGACTGGGGATGGTGGGGCTAAGGCAGAACACCTGCCGGCCCGCCTTTGGAACCTGGTCCTCCCTCAGGCAATGCAGATATCCTCCTGCTCTGCTGTTGCTCCCAGTTGGAGGCAGGGAATGAGAGCCCGCCCCCTGAGAACAGCCACTTTCTTTGCCCTTGGAGGGCTGAGCCTAAGGGCTGGTGGCCCCTTGTTGTCCATGTTGCCCTGAGGATGCAACCAGGACCCTTCTTCCAACGCTGTGCTCGTCTCCTATGTTGTTTTTATTGGACCCTCTGTACTGATACAGTGCTTAGTAAAAAAAAAAAAAATGGGGGATGCATTTTATTATAAATGATAATATTTCTGCTTCCAAAGATGCGGGGCGGGGGGAGGGTGCCTCTTCATTAAATGGAAAATAGGGGCAAAATGTTTCCCAGTTTGCCAAAAACCTCAGCCTAGCTCTGCCCTTGGGATCTGGGGGTGGGGACGCTGATTGCGTGGCTTGCCTCCGGCACCAGTTGTTGGCAGCTGGTCTAGGGCCACCCCTGTAATTGTAACTCAATCTCTTAACCGTTATGCTACACTGGCTTAAACAGACTGTCTGAGCCAGACTTCCAGTAGGCTGGGAAACACTGGGAGCGGTAGTCCCAGACATCTGGAGGGCATGAGGAAGGGGAAGGCTGGTTTGAGCTGCATGACAAGACCCCGAATCAGTGTTCTGGTAAATGTTTGTCAAATGCATTACAAAGTTGCAGGGCGGGTGGGTGGAATAGTCTCATCTCATGGGAGAAAAAGCATGGTGAGAGCTGCTTTTTAGGTTTGCTTGTATGCACCCCAAGGAACTAATAGAACTGTCAAGTTATAAAGTCCTCCTGACTCTAAATGGGAAATAAACAAAAAGATTTAAGGACAGATTTAAATCCCTCTGTGTAGGAATAAGAGGTCTCAAATAAAGTTTCTGGAATTCGCTTGAGGCAACTGTTTCTGTTGTATTCGGAGAAGAACCTTTATCCCCATTTAGGAAATCATCATCAAAAGAAGTGTCCTCGAATGCTGCCTAGGAGTGCATTATGGGAAAACTGGCCCCAACTCAGTTACTCTGTGGTGGATAAAAAAAGGGTGAGAACACAATCGTTATCACACACTATCCAAAGAGTGACATGTGCAACACTAGCCCTTCCCTATCACCCTGTGAAAGACTGCCACATGGTATGTTGTCTGTGACACACTGTTGTTACCTGGATTCAGGCAAATACAAAAACCATTCTGTTGTTCCAATCTCTACACTAAGGCACCATCATATATGAAACTTTGATAGTGCTTGGTTCTTAAAGCAGCTGGATAAACACACTGGGAGGGGCAGAAGTAACATACCTTAATGTATTTTAACAGCCGACGTAAACCCCACGGAACCACTGCCAGCCAAGAACTGCCGGTTGCGACAGGCCAGGATGGATCTGTTACTTGCTCTGCTTCTTTGTCTGCAGACATACTTGGCTGACTGCACGAATTATCTTGGTGCTTAATTTTGCGGGTCGTATAATAGTTTAGAGAAAAGAAATCAGCAGTGCCCTTGATCAGCATCTTCTCTTTGTTGGTAAATTCTGGCAGCCTTGATGATCGACAGCCTTGCTGCTTACATACAGCCGAAATCTTGGATTTCATGAGGGCTGGATAGTCACCATGAAGAAAGATTGGGGTAGCAAACCAATCCAGGCAAAATGCCACATGCCTTTTAGCAGCTTCCTGGTCAGCACGGGAATTCGGATTGAAGGGTTCTGCCCAATCCGAATTTAGCGCTATAGACACAAGTCCACCCTGCTTTTCCCTGAACAGTCGATCGTAACTGTGCCAGGCTGCAGCGTGAGCTTTGATCATGTTATGAGCTGCCAGGTATGCTCCAGTACCAGGCTCTGTAACACCTGGGGCCATAATACCCTTCTCATAGCCAAGCACAGCAACAACATACGGCTCATTAATGGTGATCCATAGCTTTACTCTGTCCCCAAATGTTCTGAAGCAAAACTGGGCATAAGCATCAAAGGCTTCTGCTGTGGCACCTGATCTCCAGCCACCCAGATCTTCTAAATGCTGAGGTAAGTCAAAGTGATACAATGTCACCACAGGTGTCACACCATTTGTTAGCAGGCTGTCAATCACTCTGGCATAATAATCAACTCCTAAAGAAGAAAGCAAGACAACAAGGTTTGCATTTGTACCCTGCAGACAAAAGTCCTTCTTTGGCATTTGGGTGTTTGTTTGTTTTGACAATCAGCCTCTGATAATTCCTTGCATTGCAAGATACCTGTCCAAGACATATACGCCATTCCCCTCCCCCCTCCCCAGTATCACTCAGTTCTCCTAACTATCTGTATTAAAGGGCCAAAAATTAATCTTTATTGGGATAAAGCAGAGACTTTTCAGCTATAGACATTTTTTAAAAAATCCCATTGAAAATCTAGCCATGTAGAACTTATAGACTTGGGCCATAACTTACATATAAACCGAAGGCTATTTTGTAAATGCATGTCTTTGCTTTTATGACTGAGGCATCAAATGGTAACATGCTAATGTAAGTAAGGAGTCACAGATTAAAGTACATGAAAAGAACCATCATAGTCAGAGATTCCAGAATCTGATCTACAAGCCTGAGAATGGGGTATATGAACAGGGCCTGTGTACGTGTTCCCAGGTCAGAAAATGTGCTCTCCCGGTAACAGTTCTTAGCCTGTTCTCCTTCAGTACTTTTCAATGGTGTCAGTCCACACATTCCATCACAAGTTATCGAGTGATGAGCATGTGTGCATAAACCAAAGTCCTAAGAACACGAACAGGTTAATAGAAGAAAGGATGAGTATATCAGGCTGGTGTCCAAAAAAATGGCTCTGAAGACTCTAGATTGATCCAATCTGGATCAGCTCCCCCATCGGTATAGAAATGAAATAGATAGATAGATAGATAGATAGATAGATAGATACCTGCAATTTATATGGCCTAACAGAGATCCATTAAAGCAATTAGATTCATACTTGACAACATATATCACAGCTACATGTTTAAAGTAACGTGTGCTTTGGCCCTAAGACCCAATTTCCTTCGATTTTCTGGCTTTCTGATTGCTAATGTTAAACAACCAGAAACAACCACCACTCAGGTCCAGATGTCTTGCTCTACATTATCTTTACTGAGACAGTGTTCGGTATTAAAATGATTCTGCTTTCACAGTTGTACCATATGGCTGGTCTTGTCTCAAGCATTCCAGCCAACCTGCTTTTAATCCAGCATTTGATGCAGCAAGATGCCACTAGACATTGCATGGATCTGGATATAAAATAGCCAGCCACACATGTCTTTCCCTTTTTTGCAACCAGATTTGATAGGTTTGTTTACCCACAGAATAAATGAATCCATTAAGGTCAGCAGGTAAGACATATTTGGGTCTGGACAAGGAAAATTATTAGAAATGCCTGTTAATCCTTAGGTGAGGTTTTGAAATTCTTCCCCAAATTGTAGCTAACTGTAGCTCTCCCCACCCCCTGCTTCTTTTCCATTTAATTTTGCCCTCATTGGCTTTAATGAAGCCATGAATCTCAATAATTAAGAACATAAGAAGAGCCCTGCTGGATCAGACCAAACATCCATCTAGATGAGCATTCTGTTCCCACAGTGGCCAACCATCTGTCGACCGACCGGGAACCCACAAGCAGGGCATGAGTGCAACAGCACCCTCACACCTATGTTCCCCAGCAACTGGTGTACATAGGCTCCCCTTCCTCTGGTACAGGAGGCAGCACATAGCCATCAAGACTAGTAGCCATTGATAGCCTTTTCCTCCAGGAATTTGTCCAACCCCCTTTTAAAGCCATCCAAAGTGGTAGACACTTACTACCTTGTGGTAGTAAATTCAGTAGTTTAACTATATGCTGTGGGAAGAAGTATCTCCTTTTATTGGTCCAGAATCTACCACCAATCAGCTTTATGGGATGACCCTGGGTTCTAGTATTATGAGAAAGGGAGCAAAATGTCTCCCTATCCACTTTCTCCACACCGTGCATAATTTTCTATATATTTATGTTTCCCCTCACTCACCTTTTCTCTAAGCTAAACAGTTCAGATGATATAACCTTTCCTAAGAGGGGAGTTTCTCCAGCCCCTTGATCATCTTAGTTGCCCTTTTCTGCACTTTTTCCAAGTCTACAATATACTTTTTTAGGTGCGGTGACCAGAACTGTGCACAGTATTCCAAGTGTGGTCACACCATAGATTTGTATAAGGGCGGTATGATACTGGCAGTTCTATTTTCAATTCCTTTCCTAATTATGCCTAACATGGAATTTGCCTTTTTCACAGCAGCCACACACTTGGTCTACATTTTCATTGAGCTATCCACCACAACTTTTAAGTTCTCTTTCTTGGTCGGTCACCACTGCATCAGATCCCATCAGGCTATAGTTGAAGTTGGGATTTTTTGCCCCAACGTGCATCACTTTCCACTTGCTAACATTGAACCGCATTTGCCATTTAGATGCCCATTCTCCCAGTTTGAAGAGATCCTTTTGGAGCAATTCACAATCCCTTTTTATTTTAACCACCCTAAATAAATTGGTGTCATCCAAAAACATGGCCACTTCACTACTCACTCCTAATTCCAGTCATTTATGAACAGGTTGAAAAGCATCGGTCCTAGTACAGATCCCTGTGAGACCCCACTGTTTACATCATTGGGAGGATTTACTATTTATTCCTATTCTCTGCTTTCTGTTCTTTAAGCAGTTACTGATCCATAAGAGGACCTCTCCTCTTATTCCATGAGTGCTAAGTTTGCTCAGGAGTCTTTCATGATGGAGTCTGTCAAAAGCCTTTTGGAAGTCCAAATAAACAATGTCTACTGGATCACCCCTGTCCACATGTTTATTGACACTCTCAAAGAACTCTAAAATGCTAGTAAGACAGGACTTTCCTTTGCGGAAGCCATGTTGATTCTTTTTTGGCCTGTCCTTCTATACGCCTACTAATTTTATCCTGAATAATGCTTTCAAATCCATTTACTCAAAACATGTTAACCTAAGCAGCCTGTAATTTCCCAGTTGCCCTTTGGATCCCTGCTTAAAACATTACATTGACCATTCTCCAGTGGTATGGTACGGAGGCTGATCTTAGGGACATGTTATATATTTATAAATGGCAGGAAGCACAAATATGCTTTGCCTTTTAACTGTTCAATGCAAAACATGGTCTACTTTTAGCATCCTACAAAGGAATTGTTAAGTGCACTACAAAGTTGAAACTGATGCCATTTGTAAAAAAAAAAAAAAGGTTGTGAATCAGGAACGCCTTGGTTCAAGTTTTGCCTCCACCATGAACTAGGCAATCTGAGCAGTCCTTTATTCTCTTAGACTCAACACCTGGTGCAATATGGAGATAATTGTACTTGGCCTACCTTACAGGACTATTCTAACAATTATTGTGCATCATACATGGAACACTTTGAACATTCAAAAAACACAATACAATTATTAGACGTTATTTGTTGTTATCATTATCATTATTATCATTAGTCACAATTTATGTATCATAAATAATACAACCTGGGAGAGCAATCCTACGGCCCGCTAGATAGCCATAGGATTTTTCAGTTTCTGGGAACCGAGCTCAGAGACAGGGCTCCGAGCTCAGTTCCCAGAAACGGCGCTCCCCACCCCTCCCCTGCTGCCTTGTAGGCGGCACGGTTCTTCCCTGTCTCCGTGCCTGTAACTGCAGCATGGAGCAGGCAAAAAGGGGGTGTTCGTGGGGGTGGGGAGGAGACCACAAAAGCATCGTTACAACACTTCCTATGTGCCGTGCGACCTCCCCCACTCCTGCTCTGAAGCTCACAGCTCAACAGCCAAAATCAGCTGTCTAGCCACAAATGCAGGGTGGCCGGAGCACGGAGGAGAAGATCCCCTCCTTGCTCCGCCCACCCTACACTGGATAGTAGGCTGCCTCCACATTCGGAGGCGGTCGACTATCCCGATAGGATTGTGCCCTAAGACAAGAATAACCTTATGGTACATTTTATCCTAAACATGGTATTTAAAAGGAGCGAAGCACCCATAATCAGAAATTGCTCAAAGCCTAATGGTATCTGAGCAGAATATAAAAATGGTGTCCTTCATGGCAATGATTATATTAATAATAACAACAATCCAATAGCCACCCTTCAATGATATCTCAAAATCTGCTTTCTGAGACAGACACCATCATCCTTCTGAAAATGACAGGGCCAGCCTTGCCTATCATATTGTTGCTCTAAAATAAAATAACTTTTTAACACATACAAAAATCCCCTGTACTTGGAAAACAAATGATTTTTTAAAACGATTTCCCCAAATGTCCCATGTTTTAGGTGTGAAATCGGTAGTGAATCAGTTTGTACGATTTTTTTTCTAAAGGGCATTGCTCCGAGGTTTCTAATTCTCTTCATGCTCTTTGGGGGGGAAATGCTTATACGGGGGATGGTGGCCTTTTCCATGCTATACAGTCACAATTGCTTCAACAGATCACTGCTCAGGAGAAGCGAGATCCCGCCTAATGAAAGCCAACCTACTAGGAGAGCTTCCAGTGCCCTTTTGTTAAATTTAAAGTTCATAATATTAATCAGAAAAGTGTTTACAATGAGAACCAAGCAGGAGAAAAATATTCTAAAAAATTACAATTGAATTTAGAAGTATGATGATTTCTCCGACTGCCCTCTTATGAGTGTCTGTTAAACTTATCCTTCCGCTCTGACATCTAAATGACATAACCTATTGTGGACCCCAGTGCTGTCAAGCAGCAAAGGCTATGGTGCTTTCTGTCTGAAAACCGCTGTCATTTAATGAGCGGGGTGAGGGAGGAATACTCAGACACATTTGAAGCTTCACTATCTGGAAAATGCTCTTTGCAGAGGGCAAACACTTTACATGTCACAGGCTGAGGGTGAAAAGGCACAATTTGATAAAACAAGACTCTTTCCACAAGCAGCCAGACACAACAGTTGGCCCTGTAGTGTCAGCCCAAATAAAGCCAGGGACAGGATCCAACAAGTCCCTGCTGGTCCTGGTGTGCGCATGGTTGGCTCTGACAGCCCCGGTACATGCACGGACCCTTCCGCTAAGAGTCGTGATATGGCGCTTCCAGGGGCAAGCCCCCAAACAAGCAGAAAGCCCCTTTGAGAAATGAGCAGATTTGGGGCTTGCCCCTGGAAGCGCTACATCACGGCTGCCAGCAGTAGAGGCCACACATGCCAGGGCTGGCAGAGCCGGCCACGTGTGGACGGTCCACACTGGATCCTGCCCCAGCTCTCCTCATCACAGGCAAGGCCAGGTTAGGAAAAGGACTCTGTCTGAACAAGGGCACCTCTGAACCAGCCTAAAATCCTGCATTTAAAATGGGGCTTTCTGCTTCCGTTTTAAATGCAGGATCACGACTAACTTTTTTTCACCCGCTTCCTTTCCCCCTTCCCCTTTCCCCCTCCTTCTCCCTGTATCTGAGTCTTCCATATCTTTCACTGATCTCGCTCCTCTTCTTGCCGCTTTTCCTCTTTTCACGGAGGGAACTCAAGTGGAACACAACAGGAGTGATTTGATAGCTCATTATCTGTGATGTATTTAAAAATGGAATAAAGGGCATTTAGTGCAGGAGACACCCTGGAGGATCACGGCATCACGTAAAGAGCCTGCAAACGTCTGTGAAGGAGCAATCTCAATCGCAGGATAAAAGTTCCATGTGAAGAAGCTTCACGTGCCCCTGCTGCAATGGCACTCCTAGACATAACAAACCTAGTGAGAGCAGGGAGGAGAGGCCCGCATGCGCCCACACACAGCACCACATTCAGTTCCTGTTCACTTCCCCACAGGCAAGAGCACCTCTGCTCTTTGTCCTCCCACATGGCCTCATCCCAAGTTCTATTCCAGCCGTCCCCAACCTGGTTCCCTCCAGATGTTTTTGACTAAAATGCCCAGCATTCCTGTCCATTGGGCATGCGAGTTGGGAGTGATGCATACTGACGGGCACCAGGTTGGGAAAGGCTGCTCTATTCGCATGTCAGGCGGAGTGGGAGTGGGGGGAGAGACAACACAGGGGAAGCAGCAGGGTTACATCCATCTGCACCTAGGTTGGCTTTGCATCCATGTAGTCGATAATACCTGTGTGTGAGGGAACAATTGTCTATTTATCGTAATGGACTCTCAAAACCACAGCAATTCCTCCAAACAGCATAATTTAGAATGTACTTCAATGTGTTTCATTCCTCCAACCGCAGCACCTTTAATTGCCATGAACTATGGAGCAGTGTAAGGAGTTCAAGGTGCAAGGAGATGCAAGGGAAGAATGGGCGATACCACTTAAAAGAACAGGAGGTTTTATGCCATAAAGACTCCTATTCTATTAAATGCTATCATCCATTCTCCCTTGCTGCTCCTTGCACCTTGAACTCCTTACACTGCTCCATAGTTTATGGCAATTAAAGATGCTGTGGTTGGAGCAGCGAAACATATTAAAATACATTCTAAATTATGCTGTTTGAAGGAATTGCTGTGGTTTTAAGATTTTTAAATTGTTTAGATATATGTGTGTCTCTGCGTGTGCTGTCTGTTTATATGTTTGTACGTAAATAAGTTTTTATACTATGTATAATGTATTTTTAATGATTTTTAATCTTTGTAACCCACCCAGAAAACTTGGGCTATCGGGCGGTATAGTCACGTAATAAATGAAATTAACTCCTTCTCATTTATGATGCCAACCTCTTTCTTTTCCTTTAAATCCCTTCTCACGCCTCACCTTCGCTGTTCATTCCCCTCGCCTCGCCTATTAATCCTTCTCAATGGGTTGAATCCAAAGGTGCCCTTCTACACAGCGAAAGTAGCTTCCTTGTTTACAGAAGGGCTACGTCACAGCTTGCATCAGAGTGCGGCATAAGAAAAGTGGAACTAAATCCAATACCATTTATGTGCAAAAGCTCTGCGAACTCTGACCCAAGCAGAAGCGTAAGAATGATGATGCTGATGACGATGACGATGATTTATTATTTTCTATACTGCCCCATAGCCGAAGCTCTCTGGGTGGTTTACAAAGATTTAAAACCATTAAAAATACAGTATACATTTTAAAACCATTTACATAAAAAAAACACAGACAGTACATACAGAGTACACACGGAATTACTACAGAATTTGCATGAAACCTAGGGATGTCAGAGAATTTCTCCACGAATCTTGGGGAGGCCGAATGCCAGCGCATTCGGCCCCCCAAAATTGGTGGAGAAACGGTCTGCCCCCCCGCCCCCCGCCCCGGGACGGGACTTACCTTGTGTGAATATCCCTGGCGGCGGCAGCGGCCAGTCTTCCGACCGGCTGCCGCCACCGCCGCCATTTCCAAGTTAAAAAAAAAAAACACGTGATAGGCTACGTAAAGATTTACGTAGCCTATCACGGCTAGATTTTAAAAAAACACCATGATAGGCTACATAAATCTTTACGTAGCCTATCACGGCTGAGTGAAAAAAAAAACAAAACCGCGCGTACGCAAATGGCGGCACCCATGGGCGCCGCCATTTGCGTTCCTTATTTTGGCACGTGTCGTCTACGTAAACATTTACGTAGACTACGGCGAAAATAAGGGGAACGCAAATAGCGTTCCCCTTATTTTCACCGTAGTCTACGTAAATGTTTACGTAGACGACACGTGCCAAAATAAGGAACGCAAATGGCGGCGCCCATGGGCGCCGCCATTTGCATACGCACGGTTTTTTTTTCCCCACTCAGCCATGATAGGCTACGTAAACATTTATGTAGCCTATCACAGCTCACTGCAGGGACGCAAACGGCAGCGGCTATGGCCACCGCCATTTGCGTCCCGGCAGGACAGGATTCGCGGCGGGAGGGACGGGGCGCCTCCCCCCCGGCCAGAATTTCGGGGGGAAGGGACGGGGCACCTCCCCCCTCCCAGAATTTCGGGGGGAGGGACGGAGCACCTCCCCCCCACCGCGAATCAACTTTCGGGTTCAGGTAAGTGACTTTCGTACATCCCTAAACAACACTGCAAATATTTCCCCTTGTAATTGCACAGGTGTTTGTGGATGATCACAATGGGCTATTTTCATTCCACCCATGGCCCTTTGGATCCAACCCAATATGGTATTTTGCTACCTCTGCATCTCTCGTTCCTCTGTGTCTCTCGTCCCACTCCCACTGTCAGAACACAGACTGTAAGTTCCTTGATGTCTTCCCTTTTTCCCTTCTTTTTCTCCCTTTTTGCTTATGAATCTCTGCAAAGTGCTATTTACATTCATGGTGCTACATAAAAAATAATAGTTGATATGCAATATTTAGAAAACCAACAATATAGCTGTATACTCATCTAAAAAAAATCACATTATCAGGAGTATACTGGAATATTAATTAGGACAAGGTTTTGAAACCTTTTTTAAAAATCAAGATCATCCCATAATTATTCTGAACAAAGTTGCAATTTCAAAACTGCACTGCAGAATAGCACACTGGATTAATTATGCCAGGCTGCAGCAATAACCTTGAATTAAAGCAGCACAACTTTCTATTTTAAAGGAACAATTGCCTTTCTGGTTGATGAAACCTGTCGTCCCATCAGGTAACAGACGTGACCAGGAAAGAGAGAAGCGATAATGAGTCAATCCAAGCTGTTTGATACATTTCAAATCTTCCTCCCACAGAGTATAGCTGCCACAAGCTACATCACCAGTCTGGTTCTTGAAAACCCGATCTCCTCCCTGATGGGTGAACGTGTCCCAAACACTGGGGCCTTTTCCATCTGCATCCCAGCCTCCTGATTAAAAACAAAACAATCATTACACTTCTGACATAGAAAAGACACAAGTTGAATGTAAAAATAATGCGATCATATACACTGGACAAAGAGATCCAGGTGTCTTGTAAGCAAATCATATGGTACTCTGTTCACATCTTCAATTTTAAGTGTAGCTGAACTATAGAATTATTGGTATTATGCTATGTATTTATTCATAGTGTTGTCCGCTGCTTGAATACCTTTTAAAAAAATCCACGTAAAGGTGATTACATGCCAGACATACATATTTACCCAAACCCAGATGTTTGTGAACCTTTGTGAGAGACAGGACAACTTTGCACCAGTGTTTCCCCTCACCTTGATACTGCAGTTCCCAGTTTCAACCCTCTTACACATTTGCAATCATAATCAGCACCAAAGGATCAGCACCATAAATACGTAAAACGTTCCCCCTAACTTGTGCCATTTCAGACCACATGCATTCTTCTACAGTAAAAAGGCTGATTGTTCTGTGATGTTTCAACTATCGATGGTGTGTGGAAATGAACTCTCACAGTTCAGAATTCCCAAGCCCACCATGTACTGAGCACAAACATGCTTTGACAGTCAGGTCTGACTTGATCCACCTCGGCACCAGCTCTCCTCACTGTCACGGTGACCCCTGCCCTTACAAATTTACTCAGTAGAAGTGGCAGTAATACTACCGAGGGCTGTCCTTCAATTAGGCCCATGTGGTGCTGGGAAACTGTGTTTCCCAGGAATTCTACACTTGGGCCACTGCAGTGGCAGCATTCTTTGGTATAATGGAGGCCAGCTCTCTTCAATATGAGTACACCCACTGACACAAAGACTGTCAGGTAGGTTTGGTGAAAAGGGGAGAGACTCTTTGGTACTTATCATTCCTCCAACTATGTTATCATGAGTCTGATGGCCCCAAACCAGAATGGGCCCTGAAATAATATTGCTTGTTTCCTGAGTTTTATCTTATAGGTAGGTAGGTAGATATTTAGCTGAGCTTAGTCCAAATTGAAATATAGGTGAGGGAGACTTGCCTATTACTTGTTTCAATCCTACCTCCAATTGAGTTTTTAATTTGAGGGTTTTAATAAAAAGGGCTTCAGGATCAGTTAGACCTCAACTTAAAGTGAAAAGGTAGGGAGAGGGATGCCACCCAGCACTTCCAAGGTATAAGGGCATCTGAGTATCACCAACACGGGCAAAACTAATAGTTATCCACTGTAACATGTAGTTCAATTTACCCTGTATCATGATGCTGTTAGACTGAGTATTACACTGCTCCCATGACTCAATGGGCTGGTTCACACGACACAGGGGTGGTTAATAAGCCATGGTGGCTTGTCAACCACCCCTGCATGTGCCACCCAAATTACCAAATTACACTTGCTGGGCGTGGCCTGTTGTGACATCTGAACCCAGTGAGAGTGGCTGGCTGGGGTGGTTAATAAACCATCCAGCAACCCTAGAACAGGCCATGGGTTCTGGGTGGTTTATTAACCACTCGAGCCACCCACCCAAGCTGGGTTCGGACATCATAACAAGCTGCACCCAGTGAAGGTAATTAGGTAATTTGGGTGGCACACACGGGGATGGTTAACAAGCCACACTGGCTTGTTAACCACCCTCATGTCCAGTAAACCTGGTCAATGACATGAAGTGGGAACAAGTAACTGCACATTGGCATGACATTAGGACATGGTGTAATTTGTATAATGTGTTACAGAGAAAGAAAGGGAAAAAGGAGAATTTGGCTCAGGGCTGACATTTATGGTGGCAGCTCCATGTTTCTTATAATGTGTAGTTCCATCTTAAGATAAGGAGGCATTCATCATTCAATTCTGTTCTTTTTTTAATCATACCCTCAGGGGCTTTTGAGTTGGAGGGAAAAGTGCAAGGGTATAGTTATCAGAGTTATAGTTATCAGAAATACCCCAGAGGAACAAACTTTTGGGTCATTACAGATCCCAGATACCATCCCTGTATAGGTGTAGCCCTCTATTATGACTAATAATCCTATATACAATTCCATTAAATTGGAGTCTTTGTCAAATCTACCTCATTGCTATGTTTTTTAAAACCCTATGACTTAATTGGGGGTCTGTTTGAGGCCGGTATCAGATTACTAAAGTGTTTTTTTTTCCCAAGAGTAGGCGGGTTAAATGTAAAAGATCAGTCTGTATCAAAGAGAGCCTTCAGGACACGACAGATTCATCCAGCAAACAGGCACTTATGGTTGTCTGGGATGTCCTTTGAAAGTCCTGACAGTCTGTTAGAAAGAAAGGAAATGCCATTATAAGCCATGGCCCTAGGCATGCAGAAGATGAATTAATGTAACTGCGCCTCTGTGAAATGTCTGCCTTTCGCTTAGACAAGCGTTGGCAGCAAAAAAAAAAAGGCAAAGGTTTTCACCAAATTAAATTTTACACTAGGTTTTTGCAACCTTTGCATAAATTTTTGTGTCCTGATAGTTTAAAGATATTTCATAGTGATTTCAAAGTCTTTGATAGAGGTCACTATTTAAAATGTTATTATAGGCTGTAATCATGCATAACTTTTTTTTTTAAAAAAATCCTGATTCTCCAAGCATAGAGCTAGTGTAGCATAAGGGACTGAGCTGTGAAGCAGGAAGTCTGTAGTTTAGATCTCACCTCTGCTCAGAAGGTGGCCCCTTTGAAAGCCACTGTTCTCTCAGCCAAGCAGCCTTCCCTGCAATATGGTAATAATAATACTGCCTTACCTTTTCAGGCTGTTGTAAGAATTACTGAGATAATGTAGGTGTAGAGTACTGGAAATGTCAAAGACCTATTTTGTTAATTTATTTCCACAGTGCCATCCGGGTGCATTGTGCCTTACAAAGTCATACAGGACAGGTCCTTGTTCTGAGGAACTTGCATTCTACAGGAGAGACAACAGAGGTAGGCAAGATAATTGAAGACAGGGTAACAGAGGGAACCCCTTCATGGATCACTGCCTTGTTGTGGTGAAGGGGCTTGCGTAACTCAGTGAAGCCATAAGCTATGCCGTGCAGGGCCACTCAAAACGGACAGGTCATGGCAGAGAGTTCTGACAAAATGTGATCCACTGGAGAAGGAAATGGCAACCCACTCCAGTATTCTTGCCAAGAAAACCCCATGGAACATATCACAAGGCTAAAAGAGATGATGCCAGAAAATGAGCCCCTCAGGTCGGAAGGTGTCCAATATACTACTGGGGAAGAGCAGAGGGTATTTCCAAGTAGCGCCAGAAAGAGTGAAGCGGCTGGGCCAAACCCGAAAGGACACTCAGCTGTGGATGTGTCTGGTGGTGAAAAGAAAATCCGATGCTGTAAAGAACAGTATTGTTTAGGAACCTGGAATGTAAGATCAACGAATCAAAGTAAGCTGGAGGTGGTCAAACATGAGATGGCAAGACTGAACATCGACATCTTGGGAATCAGCGAACTCAAATGGACAGGCATGGGCGAATTTAATTCAGGTGACCATCATATCTACTGCTGTGGGCAAGAATCCCTTAGAAGAAATGGAGTAGCACTCATAGTCAACAAAAAGGTGGGAAAAGCAGTACTGGGGTACAATCTCAAAAACGACAGAATGATAGAATGATCTCAGTACGAATCCAAGGCAAACCATTCAACATCACAGCAATTCAGGTCTATGCCCCAACCACTGATGCCGAAGAAGCTGAGGTTGATCGGTTCTATGAAGACCTACAACACCTTCTAGAACTAACACCAAAAAAAGATGTCCTCTTCATCATAGGGGATTGGAATGTTAAGTAGGAAGTCAAGAAATCACCGGGATAACAGGCAGGCATGGCCTTGGTGTACAAAATGAAGCAGGACAAAAGCTAATAGAGTTTTGCCAAGAGAACACACTGATCATAGCAAACACTCTTTTCCAACAGCACAAGAGACGATTCTACACATGGACATCATCAGATGGTCAATATCGAAATCAGATTGATTATGTCCTTTGCAGCCAAAGATGGAGAAGCTCTATACAGTCAGTCAAAACAAGACCTGGAGCTGACTGTGGCTCAGATCATGAACTGCTTCTTGCAAAATTTCGGCTGAAATTGAAGAACGTAGGGAAAACCACTAAAGCGTTCAGGTATGACCTAAATCATATCCCTTATGAATATACAGTGGAGGTGAGGAATAGATTCAAGGTATTAGACCTGATAGAGTGCCTGAGGAACTATGGATGGAGGTCTGTAACATTGTTCAGGAGGCAGCAACGAAATCCATCCCAGAGAAAAAGAAATGCCAGAAAGCCAAGTGGCTGTCTGATGAGGCTTTACAAGTAGCTGAGGAAAGAAGGGAAGTGAAAAGCAAGGGAGAAAGGGGAAGATATATCCAACTGAATGCAGAGTTCCAGAGAATAGCAAGGAGAGACAAGAAGGCCTTTTTAAATGAACAATGCAAAGAAATCGAGGAAAACAACAGAATGGGGAAGACTACAGATCTCTTCAAGAAAATCGGAGATCTCAAGGGAACGTTTTGTGCAAAGATGGGCATGATAAAGGACAAAGAAGGCAGGGACCTCACAGAAGCAGATGAGATTAAGAAGAGGTGGAAAGAATACATAGAAGAACTATACAGGAAAGATCTGAATGTCCCTGATAGCCATGATAGTGTGGTCACTGAACTTGAGCCGGACATCCTAGAGAGTGAAGTCAAGTGGGCCTTAGGAAGCATTAGTAACAACAAAGCTAGCGGAGATGACAGTCTTCCAGCTGAGCTATTTAAAATCCTAAAAGATGATGCTGTTAAAGTGCCAACAAATTTGGAACACTCAACAGTGGCCGCAAGACTGGAAAAGGTCAGTTTACATTCCAATTCCAAAGAAGGGCAACGCCAAAGAGTGTTCAAACTACCGCACAATTGCGCTCATTTCACATGCCAGCAAGGTTATGCTCAAAATCCTACAAGCTGGGCTTCAGCAGTATGCGAACCGAGAACTACCGGAAGTACAAGCTGGGTTTCGAAGAGGCAGAGGAACTAGAGATCAAATCGCCAACATTCGCTGGATCAGGGAGGAAGCAAGAGAATTCCAGAAAAACTTCTATTTCTGCTTCATTGACTACGCTAAAGCCTTTGATTGTGTGGATCACAACAAACTGTGGCAAATTCTTAAAGTGATGGGAGTACCAGACCACCTTACCTGTCTCCTGAGAAACCTGTACGAGGGTCAAGAAGGAACAGTAAAAACCGGACATGGAACAACTGATTGGTTCCAAATTGGGAAAGGAGTACGACAAGGCTGCATATTGTTACCCTGCTTATTTAACTTATATGCAGAGTACATCATGAGAAACGCTGGGTTGGATGAATCACAGGTTGGAATTAAGATTGCCGGGAGAAATATCAACAACCTCCGATATGCAGATGATACCACCCTAATGGCAGAAAGCGAAGAGGATCTAAAGAGCCTCTTGTTGAAGGTGAAAGAGGAGAGTACAAAAGCTGGTTTGAAACTCAACATTAAAAAAACTAAGATCATGGCATCTGGCCCCATCACTTACTGGCATATAGAAGGGGAAGAAATGGAAGCTGTGACAGATTTTACTTTCTTGGGCTCCAAGATCACCACAGACGGTGACTGTAGCCATGACATTAAAAGACGCTTGCTCCTTGGGAGGAAAGCTATGGCAAACCTGGCAGCATAGTAAGAAGCAGAGACATCACCTTGCCGACAAAGGTCCGTCTAATCAAAGCTATGGTTTTCCCAGTAGTAATGTATGGCTGTGAGAGCTGGACTATAAGGAAGGCTGAGTGCCGAAGAATTGATGCTTTCGAACTGTGGTGCTGGAGAAGGCTCTTACGAGTGCCCTGGACTGCAAGGAGGTCAAATCAGTCCATCCTCAAGGAAATCAACCCTGAGTGCTCATTGGAAGGACAGATACTGAAGCTGAAACTCAAATATTTTGGCCACCTAATGCGAAGAGAAAACTCTCTGGAAAAGACCCTGATGCTGGGAAAAACTGAAGGCAAAAGGAGAAGGGGACGGCAGAGGATGAGATGGCTAGATAGCATCACTGATGCAATGAATATGGACTTGAGCACGCTCCGGGAGAGAGCGCAGGACAGGAAGGCCTGGCGTGCTATGGTCTATGGGGTCACAAAGAGTCGGACACGACTGAACAACAACAACAACAGAGGGAGAGCGTGTTTTCCCTCCAGTTACAGACACTAAGGGCTAAAACAGACATTATTTTAAATCTATATGTACTAGCTATGTCTTTTTTACTGTAGAGTAGGCACAGGGGGCCCAATCCTGATCAAGGTCCTGCATCTACTGTACAGTAAAAATGGCAGGGGTGGGGGGAGAAAGACGTAGCTGCTAGATACATATTTAAAGTAAAGTCTGTTTAGGGCATAGAGACTAGAGCTTGTTCCAAAGGTTTCATGGAAAAGATGGGTTTTGAGGAGGGATTTGAAGAAGAGAGGTGGCATCACACAGGTGTTTGGAGAGACCATTCCAGGAGCAAGGGTGGAGTCACTTAAGGGAACAGAAGACAGTTGGCCTGCTACGGTGGGTGAAGCTGGATAGGCAAAAGGTCACAGGCAAGGATCTTTTGTGATGTAAGAGCAGAGAGATGGAGGGATCAAGGCCATGGATAAATGATTAATAGTTTTATTCGTGGTAAAAAATGATCGATCCAGAAATATTTATTCCCCTCCTGTAGACTGCATATGCATTCATAGTATAGCCCTTACCCATACTGCATTTGGGGCACAAACATTGTGACAACTTCGTTTTCCTTTGAAGACAACAATAATGAGAACAAGCATTCATGAAACAGTTTCAAGCGATTCACACACACAACCTCAGTGGTTCCTATAACCGCCCACAATGGTAGGGCTGGCTTTATTAGCCTAATATGACAGATAAGAGACTGACAGAAGACAGTGGTTTGCCTAAGGCTACCAAGTGACCTCACAGTGTCCTGGTTCTTACCTTACACTCTTAAGGCATATCAGCCATTAAAAAAAATGTATCATTTTTTTTATACCAGTTTAACTACCTCAGCTTCTCCCCCAAACTCCTGAAATCTACAGTTTGGTGAGAGATATGAGAATTATGTCAGAAATCCCTAGCCTCCCTACCTTGCCCCCAGAACTACAGGTCCCAGGGTATTCTGGAGAGACAAAACTGTTAAACCAATGTCGTCTCAGTATAGGTATGCCCTTAGAGAATTTTCATCAGTGGGGCTTAAATCACCTTTGAGTCTCTCACCCCCTATTAGTATGAATGTTTGATTATTGTAAATGAAAAAGAAAAAGCAGAAGGGAGGCATTTGTAATGTAAATGAGCCTTCTGGCCAATATAGTTTTACATTCACATTACAAAGTAATTCAGCTAGAACTACTTTAATCCTCATGGCAGGATCTTCTGACTAGCTAGTTGGATTTAACAGCAAGCCACATGCAGGGAAGTATATACTCTGCAGATCCTGGTGGTGGTTCCAGACCTGTGATGAAAACTGCAGGCTTGATACAAGATACCAGACTACATCTTTTTTATATATTCAATTTTAAAACAAAACCAAATGAGCATAGGATCCATAACACCATAAGACAGCAACCAGAAGAACTTTAGTAATTTAAAAACAAACCAAAATAAAACAACCCCAAACCCATCATATGTCAACCTGTGTTTTGCTCTGTGTTAGTTTCGATTACACATATAATTCTAAATATGCCGACCAAATGTTCATGTGTTTGTCAGAACACAGCTGTCGGTAATAGTATGGTTTTTCATAAGTTGCCGGAGATATAAGGCTTTCTGTCCAGTTTATTATGGATAGGGTGGATTTTTCTTTCCAGCCTTGAAGGATCACCCTCTTGGCTATCATGAAAAATACAGGTCTCTGCGTCAAAGAGCTTACAATCTAAATTCTGCCAGGCATGGAGATGAGAAAACAAAAGCATTTTGTTATTGTTACTAAATAACAAATAGCAGCCCTCAAACTACTTACTACAGGAATAATCACAATGACTCCAATGGGAACACTTCAGAGTAAAGAGGTAGAAGATGGCAAATTGCAGCCTACAGTATGATTGTGTGGGTTTGTTTGATGTGTGTGTGTTTTACCACATTTGACCACAGATGTATTTAAACTTTGCTAATTTCTAGCACTGAATATTATACTCTGATCACAGAAATCAAAGTGGGCAAAAATCTTCCAGTCTTTATAACAGGAAACATTTTTCAGAATTTCCCATCTCAAAAATTAAAGGGACATTATGGCTTAGAACGTCTATAAATTATATATCAGCTAGACTGCAAGATTAATATCTATGTAATAGTTATGCACCAGCCCTCAATAAAAAGAGTTTTAATAATCAATTAGTATAATAGAAATTAAAGATGGAAAAGACCTATTAGGAGGTCATCCAGCCCATCCCCTGCTGATGCCAAATTGCTCCCTGAAGTATATTCAGTACTTTAATACACATCTGTCTTATTAAATCTAAGTTTAATGCAAGGTTAAGTATATTGCAGACACTTAAAGCATTCCTAGAATATGTAATATCCCTTCCACAACTGGGCTTTCAGTCACGTCTCATGTTCTTTACAGAATTTTGTCATAGCTCGAGTGCACCAATATATCTATGCAGGGTTATTTGGCAAATTGAACTTTAATGTGGGACAACCTTCAAAGTAGGTCAATTATTAGATCAAAGTGCTTTCAGTGTCCCTCAAGGTTCACATTTTTCCTGTGGTTCAGTGACTCAAGACAATCGTATTTTCGTCAGCTCCTCAGAGCAGGAAAAGTTTTCTATCACATCAACTTTGACATCAATTAAAGATTCAATTTCTTCTCATGGAAAGATTTAACTCTTCAAACTTTTGCTATTCTGTGGAACAATAAAAATTTTTAACAATTTGAAATAGGGTGGTTTTTAGCAGCATGAATCATTTAAAAAATACTAGGCCCAGATTCTGAACATGCCATGAATCACTTGCATCCTTCTGACAATGCATCTGTCCAGCTCTATACTGTACTGTGGAAACCGTATATGCTTTGCATGCAAAAGGTTGCATGGATGAATCCCTGGCACCACCTAGCAGGGCTGGGAAAGAGCCCTGTCTGAAATCCTGAGAGCTGCTGACAGTATAGACAAGAGGTAAGGAACCTTTTTTCTGCCCGAGACCTGGATCGCATATCAGAGAAATTCTCAGCGGCCACATTCCGATGGTGGGCAAGGCCAAAGGCAAAAGTAGGTGGGGCCACAAGAAAAAGTGGGATTTTGGAAAAACATCAACTTTGACATCTATTAAAGATCCGGTGTCTTCCCATGGAAAGATTTATAGTAGGAGGCATGTCTATTCAGAAGTAAGCAGGAAAGAATTACTCAGCAGCACTTTCAATAAGCATCCCATATGCCAAACCTCTGCATGTCTATTCAGCAGTAAGCATGAGTAGCATGTCCATTTGGAAGAATGCAGGACAAGCCTCTGCATGTTTATTCACAAGTAAGAAGGACAAGCCTCTGCAGGACAAGAATCAGAGGGAAGCAGCATTGAATCACTCAGCAGCACTGTCAAACAGCATTTCCATTTAGAAGTAAGCATGAGCATCATGACTCCTTGAAGTACGCAGGGTAAGCCTCAGCATATTTGCATGACTACTCAGAAGTAAGCAGGACAAACCTCTGCAGGACAAGGCTCAGAAGGAAACAGGACAGAGTCACCCAGCAGCTTCCTGCCCCTGCCATCGCCCTGCAAGGAAAAGCAAGTGCTTTCTCCTGCTAAGCACTGAGATCAGCTGTTGACAGGAGAGAGGTATTTTTTTTTGCTCTTGGCAAAGGGGCTGGGATCAGGGGAAGAATATACTATGCCTGGTATAGACAGTACTGAAAGAAATGGACCAATGAGGTAGGTTCCTATGTTATTCCTATTTTTAAGGTTCTTGGCTCAGTTTCTGAACATAATAGGAACCATTTGCATTCTGCTGTCAGAAACTGTATTGTGATGCATTAAAGCAGAGGTGGGAAGAAGGTAAGTCAGGATCTATTGGTAGATCTCTGGGTGTTTTGTACTAGATCACCAAGGGTTTCTGATTTCCAATTGTTTAACAGTAGCAACAACAATATGATGTTTTCTACCTAAATCAGACTGCTGAAATGAATAACGTTTGAAGTAACCAGGAGTTGACTTTTGTGTGAAAGGACTATAAGCTCAGTTAAATTTTGGTACAGAAAACAAATTCCTAGGCTCAGAGGTAGCCAGTTCTTTAATTCTAAGTCTTTTTACCTGGCTCTGATTGGTAGATCTTAGGGTTCTACTAAAAACAAAACGAAGCTGATCTGACCAGCCTGAGTTCTACCCATCCTTGCATTAGAGGATGTGTGATGCTGATGATGGTTCTGGTAGTGATTGGCTGAGCTGTCCTAATGACACTGCTCAGGCTCTGCCACTAGCTTAGCTGGTCGGATCCTAGGAGCCAGAGAGAAAAGGCAGGAAGAAGGGCCTAGATAAGTACAAGCCAACAGGCTGAAGAGGCAGAAGGTCAAGAGAAGTAGGGGTGACTGATAGTCGCAACATGGCAGAGGGCGTGGTCCAGAGGAATGAAAGGAATGGGAGAGAAAGGGTGGGAGTGCGAGAGGAAAAGGAAAACAGAGAGAGAATTGGCCAGAACAAAGCCAGGAGCCACGGAAATGAGAAATCACATACCGCTTAGAAATTACTAGATGTAGCTTTGATTGCAGGCTTCTACCCTTGATATAATGGGCCAAAACAGTTGACTGATTTTGATCTGGGGTCTAGGCGTGTTCTCCCTGCTAGGTAATACACAATGGCCACCATGTTGCCCTCTTGCTCCCCCGTATTCACTTATGATCCTATGCATGTGCCATGGTAAAATGGCTGCTACAAATAGAAACACAGCAACATATACATGATGGCAAGCGCAGTGTCTATCAGGAGCAGATGCACAGGAGGGGCCCTGGTCTGCTCAATGTTCCTAGGGGATCCTGCCACTGCAGGAGACCTTCTGAGCTCTGGAGGATGGCTTGTACATGCATATGCACCGCTTGCTGAACATTACGATTCACAGCTAAATGGATGAACTGCCTCCATTGAAAAGCACTGTGTACAAGGCTAAACGAGATGATGCAGAAGTTCCATCTACAGTGCTTGGTCTGTGTTAGCACATTCACACATGCGAGTCGCCACTTGGTGCTGTAATCAATACATGATGAACATGCTGGTGAAAAGGACCAAGCCTGTGATTTAACCCCTCTTTAATGCTCAGTTGACATATGCGCAGTCAGGTTTCCCCACGGCAAGCAATCTGTCAGAAACATCTGACGAGTTTCAGACTATGCAACAGCTCCCTGAGATTATTATTGTACAAATGTTCATCTTAAAGGTTCTTCCACAGGCAGCGTGAAGGTCTGAAACAGAGA
This sequence comes from Heloderma suspectum, assembly GCF_057233095.1. NCBI lineage: Eukaryota > Metazoa > Chordata > Lepidosauria > Squamata > Helodermatidae > Heloderma > Heloderma suspectum. Next base: position 113,587,313 of record NC_139462.1, read on the forward strand.
ATGCTTTGAAGATCTTGACATTTCTTCAGATCCATCCATACGTTCAGCAAAAAGAAGACAAATGAATTGCTTAAAAACCCACTGAAATAAGCACAGCATTACGTAGGCTCCATAACAAGAATAACAACCCATAGGTGAGCTGATTTCCATGTTTTGATTTCCATGTTGAGATTTGCACATTGCACAGGGGAGTGGGGAGACCTTACATCAGCCTTCCCCAACCTGCGCCCTCCCGATGTATTGGACAACAAGCCACCACCATCCCCAGCCAGCATATCCAATGACCATGTTGGCTGGGGAGGGTGGGAAGTTGTAGTCCATCAAATCTGGAGTGCACCAGGTTGGAGAAGGCTGGTTTGCACTTACACCACTAACAGGGAAATTCTGGTCCACCTGAGTAAGCCATGGCTCTGCATGAGCCCAGCTGTTCCCAAGCTGATTGTGGGGGGGTTGCACAGATCAGCCCATAAGTGTGCATCAAAATTATTGCTACTTATCCATGTATTAGTTGTTTTTCTGCTTCTCCATGCAAATTACAGTTTTAAGCTTGGTGTAAAGCAAACACAATCTAGAATACATTTGTTTACAGTTTTATCGCAGAAAGTTGAACTCTGTTGATGTAATGGACTTTTGAGTCTTCATATCCCCAGGTCATAAGACTTTGGCAACTGCCTTTTGCGCGTACCTAGCACAATGGGGATGGCCCTTTAACCCTTTTTTGTTGAAGAGAACAAATAACTTATATTCTGGTAAACTAGCAAAAGTACCATGTTCTCTAGCATTAGGTCTTTCAGAGGTGCAAGGCAACTGACATAACTGGACAGAGGACTTCTTTCACTGAAGCCCTGATGAGAATTCCCGCCATCATTTTGATATATTTTCTCATAATCAGAAGCAACACAAAATAAATAGGACTTTGCCCCCAGTTCAAACACAGAATATATAACTGCTGAGGAGGATTTTCTGACTCCCAGTTACTCAGTTAATAGTGAACCAATTGCTGTATTTAACAACTTCATCAGACACACAGACAACGATAAGGAGCATTAATCCTTCTGATGGGTTTACTTTGGCGGGCAGTGCTTCACTACTACACAAGTCCTCCCATACGGGGTAGATGCCCAACTGAGAGAAAGGGATGTAGAGGTACAAACTCTTACCTGTGTCTAGGCAATGCAGAGACAAAGTAAAAGGCAAATGTTTATTTAAAACAAACACCTAAACAAATTTACCATTTGATTCTGCTGATGGCATAACACTTTTCCTGGACTATGCAATGTACGTAGGGTTCCATAATTTTTGACTAGCCTTGGTTGCCAAGCCAAAAATGTGCTTGCCTACTACTCCTCTTGCTAATTTGGGAGCTTTGGCTGAATGGCAGCCAAGGAAGCCCCCACCCCCAACTTCCCTTTGCCATGGGAAAGGAAGGGCAGGCGCTGCTCATCTGGCCTCGGCTACCATTTGACCACAGGGCACACTGGACACCTCAGCAGCCAGATGGGTTGCGTTCCCATGGAAAGGGAGCCAGGGGGCTTACCTATCTGGACACAGCTCACTGAGGTTCTCCTGGGGTCTCTGCTTAGTGGCAGCCTAGGAAGGCCCCCCACATCCTTTTATGTTCCCGTGCGGCAGAGGCCTTCCAATCGCCTCAGCAACACAGCCGGCCTTCCTCCCAACCTAGCGAGAGTGCAGGGAACACTGTGCAACTGCTGGGATGATCCCCACCCACCCCTGCAACCCAAAGGCTAGGAGAAGGCACCATTTGTTATGCTCCAACAGCGGCGGCTTATTTGACATGGCGAGTGAAAACACTGAAGTTTGTACCTACAGCTGCCTCAGGGAGCAGAACCAGACCGACGAGGTCTTTTCAGGGGAAGAGGACCCCACTGCTGGCCCTAACATATCTGAGGCACCTGGGGCATCAGCCCAGATGGACAATCTCCCCAAGGTTACCATCCAGGAAAGTGCCCCACTGCCGTGCCCCTACAGATCCAGGGAAACCAACACACCCATGACTGGCCCCACCCCCCAGCTTCTGATACTCCAATATCACTGCCAGGAGCCCAGAGGTAGAGATGGTGGCAGGTCTGAATGGAGGCCCAGAAAGTGCAGTGCCTCTTTGGCAGCACAAGGCCTCTCTTCTGCGAGCCGTACTTGGGAGGAGAAAACCAGAACTCGTAAAAGCTCTGGCTTCAAGCCCTGCTGATTCTCCAGGTAGGGATTGAGGAAGTGAGGGCAGCTATAAAGATCCTCAGTTGATGCCTGGCCATTGTTGATGCAACACCTCGTGTAGATCAGCTCCCTGTTGGTTTCCACCTTCCTTGGTCTTGTGGAAACGTTCCTGCGTGACCAGCCTTGCTGGTAAAAGGAAAATCTAAGCCACCCAATAGTAGTGGTAGAGTGGGAACAAGCACACCTGGGAACAAGAGAGGGCTTTAAGTCTAGGCAACCACATAATTTTTTGTTGCACGAAATAATGAAAATTGGCCCAAATTGAGAAAAGGCACTCAGCTGTGGATGTGCCTGGTGGTGAAAAGAAAATCCAATGCTGTAAAGAACAATATTGTTTAGGAACCTGGAATGTCAGATCAATGAATCAAGGTAAGCTGGAGGTGGTCAAACATGAGATGGCAAGATTGAACATCGACATCTTGGGAATCAGCGAACTCAAATGGACAGGCATGGGCGAATTTAATTCAGGTGACCATCATATCTACTATTGTGGGCAAGAATCCCTTAGAAGAAATGGAGTAGCACTCATAGTCAACAAAAGGGTGGGAAAAGCAGTACTGGGGTACAATCTCAAAAACTATAGAATGATCTCAGTATGAATCCAAGGCAAACCATTCAACATCACAGTACGTCTATGCCCCAACCACTGAGGCTGAAAAAGCTGAGGTTGATCGGTTCTATGAAGACCTACAACACCTTCTAGAACTAACACCAAAAAAAGATGTCCTTTTCATCATAGGGGATTAGAATGCTAAAGTAGGAAGTCAAGAAATCATTGGGATAACAGGCAAACATGGCCTTGGTGTACAAAATGAAGCAGGACAAAGGCTAATAGAGTTTTGTCACGAGAACACACTGATCATAGCAAACACTCTTTTCCAACAGCACAAGAGGTGACTCTACACATGGACATCACCAGATGGTCAATATCGAAATCAGATTGATTATGTCCTTTGCAGCCAAAGATGGAGAAGCTCTATGCAGTCTGTCAAAACAAGACTGGGAGCTGACTGTGGCTCAGATCATGAGCTTCTTCTTGCAAAATTTCGGCTGAAATTGAAGAACGTAGGGAAAACCACTAAACCATTCAGGTATGACCTAAATCTTATGAATATACAGTGGAGGTGAGGAAAAGATTTCAGGGATTAGACCTGATAGACAGAGTGCCTGAGGAACTATGGATGGAGGTCCTTCACATTTTTCAGGAGGCGGCAACGACATCCATCCCAAAGAAAAAGAAATGCCAGAAAGCAAAGTGGCTGTCTGATGAGGCTTTACAGGAAGCTGAGGAGAGAAGGGAAGCGAAAAGCAAAGGAGAAAGGGGAAGATATATCCAACTGAATGCAGAGTTCCAGAGAATAGCAAGGAGAGACAAGAAGACCTTCTTAAATGAACAATGCAAAGAAATCGAGGAAAGCAATAGAATGGGAAAGACTAGAGATCTTTTCAAGAAAATCGGAGATCTCAAGGGAAAGTTTTGTGCACAGACGGGCATGATAAAGGACAAAGAAGGCAGGGACCTAACAGAAGCAGATGAGATTAAGAAGAGGTAGAAAGAATACACAAAAGAACTATACAGGAAAGATCTTAATGTCCCTGATAGTCATGATAGTCCGGTCACTGAACTTGAGCTGGACATCCTCGAGAGTGAAGTCAAGTGGGCCTTAGGAAGCATTAGTAACAACAAAGCTAGTGGAGATGACAGTCTTCCAGCTGAGCTATTTAAAATCCTAAAAGATGATGCTGTTAAAGTGCTGCACTCAATATGCCAACAAATTTGGAACACTCAACAGTGGCCACAAGACTGGAAAAGGTCAGTTTACATTCCAATTCCAAAGAAGGGCAACGCCAAAGAGTGTTCAAACTACCGCACAATTGCGCTCATTTCACATGCCAGCAAGGTTATGCTCAAAATCCTACAAGCTGGGCTTCAGCAGTATGCGAACCGAGAACTACCGGAAGTACAAGCTGGGTTTCGAAGAGGCAGAGGAACTAGAGATCAAATCGCCAACATTCGCTGGATCATGGCGAAAGCAAGAGAATTCCAGAAAAACGGCTATTTCTGCTTCATTGACTATGCTAAAGCCTTTGATTGTGTGGATCACAACAAACTGTGGGAAATTCTTAAAGTGATGGGAGTACCAGACCACCTTACCTGTCTCCTGAGAAACCTGTACGAGGATCAAGAAGCAACAGTAAGAACTGGACATGGAACAACTTATTGGTTCCAAATTGGGAAAGGAGTACGACAAGGCTGCATATTGTCACCCTGCTTATTTAATTTATATGCAGAGTACATCATGAGAAACGCCGGGTTGGATGAATCACAGGTCGGAATTAAGATTGCCGGGAGAATTATCAACAACCTCCGATACGTAGACGATACCACCCTAATGGCAGAAAGCGAAGAGGATCTAAAGAGCCTCTTGTTGAAGGTGAAAGAGGAGAGTACAAAAGCTGGTTTGAAACTCAACAGTAAAAAAACTAAGATCATGGCATCTGGCCCCATCACTTACTGGCATATAGAAGGGGAAGAAATGGCAGCAGTGACAGATTTTATTTTCTTGGGCTCCAAGATCACCACAGATGGTGACTGTAGCCATGACATTAAAAGACGCTTGCTCCTTGGGAGGAAAGCTATGGCAAACCTAGACAGCATTGTAAGAAGCAGGGACATCACCTTGCCGACAAAGGTCCATCTAATCAAAGCTATGGTTTTCCCAGTAGTAACGTATGGCTGTGAGAGCTGGACTATAAGGAAGGCTGAGCGCCAAAGAATTGATGCTTTCGAACTCTGGTGCTGGAGAAGACTCTTATGAGTTCCCTGGACTGCAAGGAGGTCAAATCAGTCAATCCTAAAGGAAATCAACCCTGAGTGCTCATTGGAAGGACAGATACTGAAGCTGAAGCTCAAATATTTTGGCCACCTAATGCGAAGAGAAAACTCTCTGGAAAAGACCCTGATGCTGGGAAAGACTGAAGGCAAATGGAGAAGGGGACGGCAGAGGATGACATCGCTAGATAGCATCAACGATGCAATGAATATGGACTTGCGCACGCTCCAGGAGAGAGCGGAGGACAGGAAGGCCTGGCGTGCTATGGTCCATGGGGTCACGAAGAGTCAGACACAACTGAACGACTGAACAACTCCCCATAGAAATGGCTGCTTGCTTGGATGGCTACTTAGTGCACAGCAATCAATTAGAGTTTCATCAGGAGTAAGAAGTTTTTTATTTAAAAAAAGTTTGCCCATGCACCTACAAGGAGGCCTGCTCAGCCTGAATGCTAACTGCACATGTGTAGAATCTCACCTTACATTAAAGCCGGAGAAGACGTTCTGGGGAAAATTATGTTCAACTCGTAATAAAGCCAAGTGTTACAAGTTGTACAAATTCATATTCCAGACCAGGTCATTACAAACTTCAGCAACTTCTCTCTCCCCAGCACCTAACTGTCTACGTTCAGGAAAAGTTCTTTTCTGTCTGTGGCAGAGTACACATACACCCCGCACCCCTGCTGCTGCAATCTGAACCGCTACAGTCCAGGTGCAACTTTATCACTTGATTATGCTGATTGTATAATGCTGAGTGCATCGCCTCCGCTGAAAACCAGAGCAAAACATACACCTCTTGTTTAACTCTCTACTCCTTAATTTTTATTGTACTTTCCTGCTTTTTTATTATAATAACTCCGAGGGAAGATTCTAACTGGGAATTTAATGTCTAGCACCATTAGTTGATATTTGACATAGCTCATGCTATGTCTTCAGTCTGCAAATAAATTTACTTTAGAGCATGTGTAAAAAGAGAGACAAAACCAAGAGCAGGAGATAAGGACCTGGTTTGCACATAGCGACAACCCAGAGTATGGGTTGTATTGTGTATCAGATTCAGAATAGCGTGAATTGTTGTTACACGCAAACCCTGCACTGTGGTTTAACTATGGGTTGTTAACCAGGAACAACCCAGAGTTCACAACCCAAGAGCAAACCATGGGTTCTCTTTCTGGGTTGTTTGTGGGTAACAACCCACAGTTAAACCATAGTGCAAGGTTCACACGAAACGACAATCCAGGATTCAACAACAACTTATACTCAACTCATACTCTGGGTTGTCATTATGTGAGAACCAGGCCAAAAACTAGCACGGGAGTGAAAGGATATGCAGGAGGCACATTGTCAACTGTACTGCACCTTAAGCAGAAAGCATTAAGCTAGGGCTTCTGCCACCTGAAAATAACTGCACATTTGAGAGCCACTTCGCTGGCGACACATTGGATAGCCTTCCTAGAAAGAAAAGAGCAATCGCCTAGAAACAGTCAGGTGTCCACCAAGTAGCTATCAGTAGGCAGATGCTTACAAGCACAAGTCAAGCTGAGTCAACATGTAACTGCAGAGAAATGCTTGCTCTACTAAGAGCTGTATCTTTCAGTGAAATAACCTGAATGGAACTGGCACTCCTAAGCTCCATTCTCAAGTTCCATTCTCTCCACCCAAACCTGTTCACTTCAAAACCTTGCAAGCCTTCTTCCAAGCTGGTTTTACCACTTCATCACTGCATATGTTAAAGCCATAGGTAGTCTGATTCATTATGTATGATTCTGGGTGTCTCTAAGATTGCTGTTTGATTGAGTTGTGAGAGTGTGTGTGAGTGAGTGAGAGTCTATTTCTAAATTTGTAGGTGATCTCTCAATGTTATTCTGAGGTGGGGTGGGGGGAAATCCACTTGAGAGCAATATGAGTAAAAAAAAAAAAGTCCTGGACTGCCACACTTTGAGGGCAACTCACAGGGCATGGTCTACAGCTGGCACAGATCAATGACTTGGGGTGGCCAAAGACTTATTTGGGGTCGCAGAGCTGTACAAATCCTAACTACTTATGCAGGCTCTACCTGCAGCTCTTGAACAATGAACAGCATGAGACACTAGGATCTGGAAACCACATTCAATTTCAGGTGTTTCTTTCTGCTATTCCCTTCAATCAACATGTTCCCCTGCAACGTACAGGACTGGAAAGCGCTCAGGGACACACTTTTTGGTCCACTTGACTCATTACTCCAAGACAAACCAAGCAGGCAAAGTGTATACAAAGCACCCAATTACAGTTCCCTGATTTATATTTTTATCTGTAAGTCACCTTGAGTTTGATTTTGTTGTGGAAAGGATGGGTATAATTGTCTAGATAAATAAATACAAACATCTTACATGTACACCTAAAAATATAATCTTAGATTACAAAGGAGTGTAATCAGCTCACATTTTGTTCGGTCTTTGTCTGCAGTTGAGACCTAGAGGAATTCATTCCCACTGGGTATTTTGAAGTAGGTTCTTGTGTTATGCTGCTGCCAGAGGGAAGAGAAAAGTAACTGTGGAGATCTCTTCTAGAACAACGTAAGACTTAACAGCTATGGGCAGTAATGAAACTCCAGATCAAGTACCATCTTCTCCCTATGTATGACGGATAAACCATTATTTCAGCCAATCCATTTTAAACGACCTATTTTAACCCTCTACCACAAATTCCAGCTGAAAATGTATTTTATAAAATCAAATACCTTCAATCTGGTATGCTGCTGTTGCTGCACCCCACGCAAACTGTCCTGGGAAATAAGCATTTTCTGGATTCCAGTTGCAGACTGCAGGAGAGGAGTGGGTGGCATTGGTGTTGTCAGAGACAGCTGCGGCCATGGTACTAGGACAACCACTCAGACAGTCAGTCAGCGAGAACTTCCTGTTTTGCTCCTCCTTTTGCTCCAAGTAGATTTTGTGTCAGTCAGACAGGAAAGAAGAATTGAAACAGGAGCTTTAGCCCTTGGGAATAAATCTTGCTTCATTCATAACCTGAATGCCCCAGGTTCAGAGGGCAGTGTTCAACCTTCTCCACTCCTGCCAAAAAGGGAGGAGAACGGTGATCAAACAAACTATAATGACTCCTCCTTCAGGGAACATCCTAAGAATATTGTCCTGTGAAAAAGGTGCAGGCCTCTAGGGTTGCCCAACATCCCTTCTTCGAAGGGTATTTTTTCCTTTTAGCTCCCCAATGGAAAGAGTCCCATCAAATATGATGGGATGTCTCCTATTTCAAAAACTCCAAACTTCAACAGAAGAAACACCACACAGTCAGTCCAAGAGAATCCCCAAAATAAACACAACCATTCAGCATAGAGCTGCACGGAATGGCAACCCATAAAAAAGATGAGGCTTCCCACCTTTTAATCTTGCAAATTGTGGGCAGACTAGTTGGTCATTATGTCAATGGGGCAAAAGGAGTAGAGGATCAAGATGATTATTACAGCCAGATTCTAATTACAGGCATTTAGTCAAATCATTTCAATTATAAAATACAGAGTTGTGAAACAGAGCTGCTAATGCTAGGGTTGTTATATCCCTGCTGCTTCTGTTTAAGAGGTATATCTCTCATCGCAACAGCACTATGACCTGGTTCAGCAATTATCTCTGAATGGTGGAAAAGCTGACATGTATATTTACAGTAATTTCTGATGTAGGTGCTCCATCTGAAGGCCTGTTCACAAGAGCCCAATCCCCCCCCCCCCACACACACACGGAGAGACTATTTTGATGGGACAAAATTGTATAACTTGAGGGACCACATGTATGGGCCTGTATTACATCAGGAATGGACACATGGCCAGCATCAAGGGTAGGTATGGTCAGGCAGCTGCTAAAGGCCCACACCCTAGCAGGGGCACACTGACAAGAGACCCCTGGAGTTGCTCCTCCTCTTCACCACTGCAACGGGCTTACTCACCTGCCTCTCATTTTAGCCCAGAAAGCAATGATGGTAAGAAGAAGGACCAGTAGATGCCACTGCCTACTTGCTCACTGGCTCTCTACCTGCCAAGCAAGCAAGCGGTACAAATAATGAGAAAGACAATGAGGAGCAGTAGCAGCTAGTCACAGTGGGAAGGCAGAGTCGGTGAAGGAGGGGTCCATAGAGGGTGTCTTGCCCATGGGCCCTCAAAAACCTGGATCTTGCCCTGGGTGGACAACTTCTGGCTCTCCAGATGTTTTGGCCTACTACTCCCATCATCCTTTGCCATTGGCTATTGTAGTTAGAACTAAAAATCTGGAGGGACACAAACTCCCTACTCCTGCATTATATAGAGTGGAGAAGAGGGGAACACATCCCTTTCTCTACCACGTGGTCACGACATAGAAAAGAAAGTGAACTAAATGATACTGTTACATTTCTGTCCTTATTAGCTGTGTTTTCAGGGAGGACCATGCTTGTGTTGTTTGCTGCTTCCAGAAGCTTTCTACCCCTAATGTGTATTTTTGAACACTGGGCAACATTGTCAGACACACAATTATGCCCTCAAAAACATGGACAAATTCCATCCAAAATGTTTCCTATTATTATGGATAGACTCCCCAAAATATGAGCTATCCATACAACGGCTGGGAACCCTATAAAAGATAATCCCAAAATCCACAGAGCACAGCAGAAGTGATATTGCAGCACTCCATTATTTTACCACCACCCTGTGGAGGTCACTTTAACTTGGTCTACATGATGTCTTAGCACATTCGTGTGGAGCCACTCCCTGGGAAGTTGGGGTGATCCAAGATAAGACAAACCTTTCAACTGGAATGCTTGCAGTAGTATGGAGAAAGTCACCTAGCGGTTCCAAACAAATGGCCCACTACATTGTAAACAGTCACCACCTGGATCGATTTGAAGTGGCCATCATACTGCAGCCACAACACTGTTGTCTAGCGCTAGTTGAGTAACACACTGATCTTGCTTTAACTAAGGCACCCAGGCTCTGTGAGAGCATAGTGAGGTACCATATCAGGGACGGAAGACCAGTGTAATCTGGGCCACAGGGCTGTTCAAAGAGAGGGCTTCCAGCACAACAGCAGTTCTCCCAGCACCCATGCTGGATCGTCACCCAAGTTAACTTAACCTGGATTGCCCATGGGCCAGGCCTCACTACAGCAATAGAGATCAGCATTCATGGCTCCAGCCTGGTACATGAAGGTGAGACTTTATGCTTCCTGTACACTCGAGTCATTCAAAAGGGAAGTCAAAACCTTTTGATTAAAAAACAAGGCTAAAAACGTTGTTGGTCCCCACTCTTTCTTCCAGCCCAAGAACAAAGATACTTTCCACATACAAGAGGAAACTCAAAGGCCTCCAGTAGCTAAAATATATTTAAACATATCACACTAGATGGCACCATTGCAACTTTATTGTTCAGACATTGTAAGAACCATTTCCCCTCTGACAGTATTAAAACACACCCATATTGATTTATGCTAAGGTCAATATTCATGTTTATTGGGCCACAGGCAACATGTACCTTTGGAAAAGGAAAAGAAAAAAGTCAAACTCTATTAAATGAATCCCAGGCTTGTGCTGTATTGCTTTCCTTTACATGGATCCTCTGAATTAGAAAACATCCATCCAGGAGAGTTGATCTATTGTTGTAAATCTCTAACATGTTATTATGCGTATGACTGGAGTTGGCACTGGATCTGGCTTTGGCCAGACCTCAATGTGCAAAATGTGTGTGTGCATGCATGTATATAGCGAAACTATTTCTAAAAGGTTACAGTAAGCAATTGTTAAAGTTTAAGAATCTTTGTAAAAGTTGTACAGCAACTGGATCTATCTCAGACAAATCCCGCCCAGCTCTGCAATGCATATTTATTACATTCACATCCCATTCTTTTTTCATGGAGCTCGGGTTGATATACATACTTTCTCCTCATTTCCTCCCACAACAATCCTCTGAGGTAGAGGTTAGGCAGAGAAAGAGAGTAAATGGCCTAAAGTCACTATATGAACATCAAGGCTGAGCCAAGATTTGAACGCAGGCCTCCCTGTTCCGAATCCAACATCATAGATGTCACAACATATTGACCTGAGAAGACATCAGTCTTGATAACGTCAGTTGTTGGTAAATCAGAAATTGCTTCAGATAGCTTTCATGTCTATAGATGAAAATACATTTTCCCAACTGTTTTATTATTTTATTTAAAATATTTCTAGGTCGCCTTTTTGAGCTCTAGCTAAGAATCTTTAGGGTGGGGTGGGTTAGGGTATTTTTAGAAATATGATGTTTTAAAGTAGAATTTTATTGTTTTAAAACTGTTGTATTGCTGTACATCGCCCAGAGTGGCCAGGTGACCGGCCAGATGGGCGATTAAGAAATTCCATAAGTAAATAAAATAAATAGGGGGTTGGGAAGAACTACTGCATAAGGGGTAGAGAATTCTCACAGGAGATTTACATGCACCACTGGTGTCTTGATTAATGTGGACATAAGAAGTGAGCCTCTTAATATTGTGTACTAACAAAATCATTGAGACTGGTATGTTATCTTCCTTACGCAAATACAAAAGACAGAACTGGAACGCGTTAAGTAAGCACTATGATACAGCCAGGTTTTATGAAAACACTGATTGGAATGTCTTGCAAAAATTGCTTAAATTGGACATAAACACTCCTGCTGACTGAAATGAAGGGTGATGATAAACAACAACTTTGGGGTGGGTGGGAGAAGCTGTTAATGCGTTACAGAGAAAATGGTATTACTTCTGATCCTATTTAGTAGCTTCATTAACGTTCTAGAAGAGGGAGGGAATGCCTGATTAATGAAATCTGCCGATATTAAGAGTGGGAGGGGCAGAGACATTAGGAACATGGGCAGAATTTAACAATGCTATTCACCTTAGAAAGTGACAAACTACTGCATCTGGTAGGAAACTGGAAGAAAGAGGATAATGGAGAGGTAGAAGGCACAAGAGATTGAATGGCAAGAGAAAAATATGACAGGAGTTAACCATTCCAGTCTATAAAAAGCCATTGCATTGGTTCAACAAGATGGCACTCTCATTCTTCCAGGAACCTGTTTGGTATTTATTCAGTATTTATTCATTACATTTTTACCATCTTTCTTCCACTGTGGAACTCAAGGTGGTGACATGTGGTTCTCCGGTGGTCTCCCCTCCAAGCACTGACCAAACCCAGACCAGCTTAGCTTCAGCAAGGTGGCTGCCTCATGTGCCTTCAGACTATGACCTGGGACCTTTGGTAGAGATCCTGGAGCTTTGCCAGAATTACAGTTGGGTCTGTGGTCCATGGTAACTCAGGCATACAGAGCCAAATGCTGGTAAAGTCCAGTCTACCACAGTTTAGGAGGTAGCAAATCAGTCCAGAAACCCACTTGGTTTACCTTTGCAACAAGCTGCTCAGACTGAGGGAGTGTAACAGATTTTAGACTTTTAGAGCAGGCAGTGGCATTGGACTGGTGGTCTCAAGGATCATGTTCCCTAGGATCAGAAAGATTCTTGTTTGTGATGCTGATATCCTAGCTGAAATGCTTGCAGTTCCCTCCTCTGACTGGAATAGAAAGTCAGTGGGTGACCAGAAGGAATAGGAAGTGGCTGTCCCGCAGCACTCTTGGGGCTCCTTTACACGGGGCTTTTATCCTGCTATGGAGATTGCTTACTCACAGAAGTTTGTGGGTCCCGTACACGACGCAGGCCTCCTCCAGGGCACCTCCCGCTCTTCGTGAGTTCTATTGCGTGGTTTTCCATGATGACGAAAGTCTAGCATTTTCCCTCCTCCCACCATGGAGTCGATGTAAATGAGGGTATACTGTTTAAAGTTGCTTTATTGCAAATTAAACAACAGCACCACCTAGTGGCTTTGTAATGAAATACATAGACCTTATCAAGAAGTTTGGTTTTTTGAAAAAGCCATGCGGAAAGGACCCGATCTAATCCCATAGATTCCAGAAGCAGAAGCCCTGGTAAATTGCAGGATTTTTAGCCTTGTGTGATGAAGCTCTTTGTCTGAACCTCATAATGCCCAACAGCACTGGATAATGAAAGCTAGGCAGAGGCACAGCAAATGGGAGGGCACAAGTCTGCCAATATCATACTGCCCTTGTACAAATCTATAGTGTGACCACACTTAGAATACTGTGTACGGTTCTGCTCACCACACCTCAAAAAATATAATGAAGAACTGGAAAAGGTGCAGAAGAGTTCTCAAGGGACTGGAGCAACTCCCCTATGAGGAAAGGTTACAATGTTTGGGCTGCAAAGTTTAGCTTAGGAAAAAAAAGACAAGTTTGGGGAGACATGATAAAAGTGTATAAAATTGTGCATGGAGTGGAGAAAGAGGATAAGGCCATGCTTTTCTCCCTCTGTCATAATACTAGAACCCAAGGTCATCCCATGAAGCTGATTGGTGGGAGATTCAGGACAGCTAAAAGGATGTCCTTCACATAGTGTCTAATTAAACTATAGCATTTGCTTCCACATGATGTAGCGATGGCCACCAGCTTGGATGGCTTTAAAAAGCGATTAGCCAAATTCATGGAGAATAAGGCAATCTATGGTGATAGTCTTGATGGCTATATATTACCTCCAGTGTCAGAGGCAGTGCGCCTCTTTACACCAGTCACTGGGGAACATAAGCAGGAGGGTGCTATTGCACTCACGTCCTGCTTGTGGGCTTCCCATGGGCATGCAGTTGGCCACTGTGTGAACAGAATGCTGGGCTAGATAGGACTTCGGCCTGATCCAGCAGGGCTTCTCTTATTGTTCTTAAGTTATTACATTCTTCACAGATGTTTGCTGTTACTTTTTGACCTTTAAAGACTACTGAATAGCCAGTAAAGTGCAACTTTCCTGGCCAATCAGAATTCAGAACCAATCTCTGGCTTGGTTCACATGTTGACAGAACATGATGGCGGAAGTTCACCTCCCACAGGGTGGAGTTCCGAGGAAGGGGTGGCAGCTATTAGTACACTTGACCAAGCGGGAGAGGCTTTCATGGAGTGGCTCACCATCCTTTCACCCTGTGCTCTCAGAGAGGAGATGCAAGCAGGAGGAGCTGTTGCTGCTGCTGCCCCACCCCAGCCCGTCTCTTCAGTATGCCTAGCTTCATAGCACAGGACCCACTAGATGCCCAATTTGCTCCAGCAGCAGCTGATCTACCCTGACCAGATGTAAGAATCTGCTAAATTAAGTAGTCAGAAACAGCTGCTGAGTAAGACGGCTTGGTAGGGATGGGGGAGAATTTCTCCCCGAAACTTCGGGGGGCTGAGTGCCAACACATTCGCTCCTCCGAAGGTTGTTCGGGGAGAAATTCTCCGCGCCCCCCCCCCCCCGGGATGGGACTTACCTTTCACGAATGTCCCTCCTGGCAGCGGGTCCCGGCGGCGGTTCGGCAGGTCTTCGTCAGGGGCGGGGGCGGCAGCCGGTCTTTTGACCGGCTGCCGCTGCCGCCATTACAAGAAAAGTAAAAAAAAACAAACCGCCCCTGTGATTGGCTACGTAACGATTAACGTAGCCTATCACGGCTAGATTTGCAAAGTCAGCCGTGATAGGCTACGTTAATCGTCACGTAGCCTATCACGGGTGACTTTAAAAAAAAAGCGCGTACAGCTAATGGCGGCCCCCATAGGGAGCCGCCATTCGTGTTCCTTATTTGGTCCCTGTAGTCTACGTAAAGATTTACGTAGACTACGGCGAAAATAAGGGCAACGCAAATAGCGTTGCCCTTATTTTCGCCGTAGTCTACGTAAATCTTTACGTAGACTACAGGGACCAAATAAGGAACGCGAATGGCGGCTCCCTATGGGGGCCGCCATTTGCGTATGCGCTTTTTTTTTTCAAAGTCACCCGTGATAGGCTACGTGACGATTAACATAGCCTATCATGGCTGACTTTGCAGATCTAGCCGTGATAGGCTACGTTAATCGTTACATAGCCTATCACAGGGGCGTTTTTTTCTTTTTTTTTTCTTTTGAAGTTTGCGGCCGGGGAGACGGGGCGCTTCTCCCTGGCCTGAATTTCGGCCGGGCGAGGCGGGAAGCCTCCCCCCCGGCCTGAATTTCGGCCGGGCGAGGAGGGAAGCCTCCCCCCCCCGGCCTGAACTTCGGGGGGAGCAGCGAAGCGCCTCCGCCCCACCACGAAGCAAGCTGCGAGACCAGGTAAGTGACTTTCGTGCATCCCTATTGGTATGGGGCGGCCACAACGTTTCTTCCTGATCCTTTTTTGAACATTAGCTGTCCTCGCCTCTGCAGCCCCTGACAACATGCACCTATCCTTTCTGTCCATTTGCTTTCCTGGAGATGTAAGATTTCTGGAAATTTTGAAGTCGTAGAAAAAACCTGCCCCACCCCTTTTCTTTGCCAGTTGCTTTCTGAGCTAAATTCAATGTGTTGGTTTTCACCTTTAAAGCCCCAAACAGCTCAGGGCCTGGCTGTCTAAGGGACCAACTATCTCAGTATGAACCTGACAGAGCATTAAGTTCTGCAAGAGAGGCCCATTACCCACAGAGGGCCGTTTAGCGGGCATGCGTGAAAGGGCCTTCTCCTGTGTGACCCATAACAAACTGTGGAAAGTGCTCCCTCAAGAACTGCAATTGGACCCCACTGTTGGCTTTTAGAAAGGATGTGAATACACATCTTTTTTAAATTAGCCCTTTAAATGATGCAGTTGTTTCAATGTTTTTAATGTTCCTGTTTCCTATTGTTTTAAAAACATTGCGCACTGCCTTGATGGTTTTTTTAGAAATAAGGTGGTATATAAATGTTAATAAAATAAAATAATGTGTAGAGCGCCCCTCATTCTTCTGTTCCTCTCTTTCCTATTGACTACTCTACATTCCAACTCCCTTTTGCTACTCCCCCTGGCTTTCCTGGACCCTTCTGCTTCTCCAGCTTTCTCATGCTTCTTCGACCACTCCTCCTCTCCTAGGCTGTTCTGTGACATTAGGTCTACTTAGCCAATCACTACTACAAGTTTCACTACTACCACTACAAGTTCCCTCAGAGCATTGGCTTTCCTATACAAGTCATATGAGCCATCTATGATTCAGCTGCAACCGTCTGCAAGAGAGTAGGTAACAAACTTTTCTAAAGATTTGTGTGATACCACTATATTTGTGTGATACCACTATAAGCTAAGTACTTCTCTATTCGTCACCTCCTTTCCTAAGAAACACTTGTTTATTGTACATGCTGTTTTTATCCTACAAAACATTAAGGGATGCTTTTCCAAGCACCTGTGAAGCAAGATAAGTAGCACAGCAGTAGTTTAATTTGACAAGGTAATCTAAACGCCTATTTGAAATCTAGTAAATACAAGGTGTTTAGGTTTTTTTAAGTATGCTTTTATACTATTTGTTGTTCCAGGCATTATTAAAGATGTGCAGTGATGCCTGGAAATGATTATGTTGTTCTGAGACTATCATAAGACACATACCTGCCCCAAAGCTGAGCTAATGGAATCAGAAAAAGGGAGAAAAAATCAATGCAGTTTCTTTTTAGCATAGCTCTCTCTTGCTTGATTTGAACACATAAATGGGAGATTAAAAGATACAGTACATAGAATGGCACAGTGCTGATTTTTAAAATTATATTAGAGCTTGTCTGCTTAATAATAATAAAAAAGTCACTGGGATAGATCCAGTATCTCATTCAGTTTCAGCTCTTTTGATCTCTCATCCTCTTTTAGTTCACTTCAGAGAAATGTGAACAGATGTGCAGTAAAGATGAAACCACAAATATATCCCCCTTCTTCCTAGGGAAGTTAATTGTAAACACCACAAAAAAAGGGAGTTTATGGTTCAATAGCTGGCTTTTCTAAAGTTCCCATCAGCTCCGTTGAAAAATGCCTGGGTATCTTGGACCTGTCATAGCAGATGTAACAAAACCCATGAATTCCTTTTAACTCGTCCTTGCCAAATATACAACAAGCAATGAAAAATAATCATAGTACTACTGGAAGAGTCACTATTTCCTCTGGACTTGTTTTTCTGGTTCGTTTGTTTTTCCTTCCTACAAAATATATCCTACGGGCAGTTCTCCAGAGATGATGGGCTTGAAAACTCCAGAAAAACAACAACCCTAAGCTTAGTTACAAGATCCACTATTCTGAGTCCTTACATTACTTAATGGGTTTGACTTCATTTCAGGATAAGCAACCATATATGAGCTATATAAGACTTAGAGCCACTTTGGACATACATGTTCATCACTTGTTGACTGTGGCATCAAGTTAGTACTTATTTAATTCCAAGCATTTCTACTCCATTCTTCAGCCGAAAAGCCAATTACTTGTATCTGTAAATGAACCACCATCATCCATACGTTTACTAAAAAATAATGGAGTCAGTTTGCACATTCAGGAGAACGTTATCACGTATATATGTGAACCAGATATACAGAGATAATAGAATCATAGAATAGTAGGGTTGGAAGGGGCCTAAAAGACCATCGAGTCCAACCCCCTGCTCAATGCAGGAGTCCAAGTCAAAGCATCCCTGACAGGTAGCTGTCCAGCCTCGTCTTGAACGCCTCCAGTGTGGGAGAGCCCACCACCTCCCTAGGGAATTGGTTCCATTGTCGTAGTGCCCTAACAGTCAGGAAGATTTTCCTGATGTTCAGCAGGAATCTGGCTTCCTGTAACTTGAGCCCATTATTCCGTGTCCTGCACTCTGGGATGATCGAGAAGAGATCCTGGCCTTCCTCTCTGTGACATCCTTTCAAGTACTTGAAGAGTGCTATCATATCTCCCCTCAGTCTTCTCTTCACAAGGCTAAAAATGCCCAGTTCTTTCAGTCTCTTCTCATAGGGCTTTGTTTCCAGTGGGTGCAGTGCACAGTTTACTACAAATGTGCACTAGCTTGAGAGTTGACAGCAGTACTGATCAAAGGTGTGTAACTAAGACCCTAAGAGATTCCTTCCCCATGTAAATAAAAGTTGTTGACTCAGGAGCACATCTTTGATCTGTCATCCTGAAAGGTTTTGACTTGCTTGCCAATTGCTGCTTGTACCTCTTACACCAGGTCAAACTCTTCATTCATCTAGCCCAGTATAGTCTACTCTGATGGACAGTGACTTTCCAGGGTCTCAGGCAGATATCTGACTTACCCCTGTTACCCAAGATGCTTTAACTGGAGATATCAGGGACTGAATCTGGCACCTTCAGCACTCAAAAGTATGTGCTCTACCACTGAACTATGGTCCCACCTCATCCTCTACATAGGTATTTCAAACAGCAAAAAATGACAAGGGCAAAAAGAGATAGATAGAAAGAGACACACACACACACACACACACACACACACAGAGAGAGAGAGAGAGAGAGAGAGAGAGAGAGAGAAGCTCCAGCATAACATAAAAAGCAAGGCAAAGTGGAATTAATAGGTAGAAGTAGCAGCATTGATGGGAGTAAGGAGTGAAGAGCGATGTACGGAAGGCCACCTTGAGGATCTGAGGTGCTCGCTTGGTACCACCATCTTTAAATGGCCCACTGGCAATTTTACTTGCTGAGAACAGATCTCAAATTTGGTCTATAAAATATCAAAGCATGGCAAACTGATCATCATCATACTCAATAATACAAATAGTGTGTGTGTGTGTGTGTATGTGTGTGCGTGGCCCTATGCAAGTATTCAAAACTCCAAGTGTGGTGGGGCTGTGGAGCCACACATGGGCCCTGTTCTTTCCTCCCCAACCTTCCTGCATCAAGGGGAAGGTCTGAAGGGAGACCGTAACTGCATTCAGGTGAATGCAGTTACTGTCCTTCCTGCGACTGGGAACCCTGCACAATCAGATCAAAACGCTTATGGCTTTGAACGCCTGCATAGGGCTTGTGTTATTGTAGAATATAAACAAAAAACAGATAGTGTGTGCAGAGATGGGTAATATAAACAGGGAATTTCATATAATGCCCAATCAGTATACATAGTATTTACTTTTGAGACTGCAGCCTGGATACAAAGGACTGTGAAACTAATTCCATGAATCAAGGGTGCTTGAATTATTTTTATTCAAGTAGCACTCCCATCTACTCAATTCCATATGGCGAACTACTTTTGAAACTGAGGAGTGTTTCAAAAGTGGCTTGTGATGTGGTATGGGAATTTACTGTTCAAAAGTAAAATGTTCCACTGGGTTAGTACAAGCCCCTTGAGGGACCAAAACATCTCCTTATATCCTGATGGAATGTAGGATTATGTTGCTGATCTAAGCACATTTTCCATGGCTTCGTATGAATACGCATAATTGGTATTTATGCTCATCCTCAGCGTTAGTCACACTAATCCATATGCACACTGAGCGTGTGTACTTTATATAAAAACTCAAAGGGCGCAGCTTGTCATGACATCCAAACCAGGCGAGGGTGGGTGGTTCGGGGGTTACCAAATCATCCAGCAACCCTACAACAGGCTGTGGGTTCTGGGTGGTTTGTTAACCACCCCAACCACCCACCATCATGACAAGCTGTGCCTGGTGAGGGTGATTAAGTAAATTGGGCCAACACACAACCAGCACACCCAGGGTGGTTAACAAGCCACCAATGGCTTATTAAGCACCCTTGAGTCATGTGAACTGAGTCAGAGGTTTTTCTCCCTCCCATAATGGCAGACAGAATCAACCAATCTTCTTCACTGACATTTGCTAGAGTTCCTTCATAGGCCAAATCCTGATTTTTTCCCCATTCCTTTGATCCTCCAAATATGAAGAGATCAATCTCAGCATTCCGAAGTGCACTAGCATAAAAATAGCACAGTAGCTATGGGAAGATTAGAAACATTAAACTCATACAATTTCTATGGTTTTTCATGAGTCTTTTCCCACATTCTGTAACTGAGGGTTACATACTATTTCATAGAATCATAGAATAGTAGGGTTGGAAGGGGCCTACAAGGCCATCGGGTCCAACCCCCTGCTCAATGCAGGAATCCAAGTCAGAGCATCCTTGACAGATGGCTGTCCAGCCTTGTCTTGAACGCCTCCAGTGTGGGAGAGCCCACCACCTCCCTAGGGAATTGGTTCCATCGTCGTATTGCTCTAACGGTCAGGACGTTTTTCCTGATGTTCAGCCGGAATCTGGCTTCCTGTCACTTGAGCCCATTATTCCGTGTCCTGCACTCTGGGATGATCGAGAAGAGATCCTGTCCTTCCTCTCTGTGACAACCTTTCAAGTACTTGAAGAGCGCAATCCTGTCTCCCCTCAGTCTTCTCTTCTCAAGGCTAAACATGCCCAGTTCTTTCAGTCTCTCTTCATAGGGCTTTGTTTCCAGTCCCCTGATCATCTTTGTTGCCCTCCTCTGAACCCTCTCCAGTTTGTCTGCATCCTTCTTAAAGTGCGGTGCCCAGAACTGGACACAGTACTCCAGATGAGGCCTAACCAGTGCTGAGTAGAGATGAACTAGTACTTCCCAGGATTTGGGAGCTATGCTTCTATTAATGCAACCCAAAATAGCATTTGCCTTTTTTGCAGCCACATCACATTGTTGGCTCATATTCAGCTTGTGATCGACAACAATTCCAAGATCTTTCTCAATTTCCCCCACTATTTTTGTGAACATGTGAATTCACATAAGTAAATATGTGCTCTCAGTACATACTAGCAATTAACATAAATTATGCCTGAGGGGGAAAAAAGGGGACAGGAAGGAAAGGGTAGAATGGATTATAAAATGCCATAAATTTTGTAAACCGCCCAGAGAGCTTCAGCTATGGGGTGGTATCATCATCATCATGGCGATCACTCGTGACCGTGTAAGATTGTCTTCCAGAGATACGAGTCTTGGCAGTGGGTCTGCAGGTGGCGGTAAAGGCCAATTCTGGATCTACAAAGCCTCCCACAGTGAGGACATAGGTTTCCAGGTGGAAGGTGGACACGATGAGGATTTGATTGACATGCCTTCTGCTGAGCTCGTTTCTCCCTTTCGCCCTGTACTCGTGCTTCTTCAAAGTCCATAGCACCTTTAGTTTAGGCTGACCTCCAGTTGGAACGCTCATGGGTTAGGGCTTCCCAGTTCTCAATGCTTATGTTACATTTTTTTAAGATTAGCTTTAAGAACATCTTTAAATCTCTTTTGCTCTCCACCAAAATTCTGTTTTCCATTCATAAGTTGGGAACAGAGTAGCTGCTTTGGAAGACAATAATCAGGCATTTGAAAAACATGGCCGATCCAGCGAAGTTGATGTTGGAGAATCATTGCTTCAATGCTGGTGGTCTTTGCTTCTTCCAGTATGCTGACATTTGTCCGTCTGTCTTCCCAAGTAATTTGCAGAATTTTTTGGAGGCAGTTTTGGTGGAATCTTTCGAGAAGTTGGGAGTGGCGTTTATAGATGGTCCATGTTTCACAGGCGTACAATAAGATCGGTAGTACAATGGCTTTGTAAACAAGCATTTTGCTCTCCCTGCAAATGTCCTGATCCTTGAACACTCTACGCTTCATTCGGGAGAATGCTACACTCGCAGAGCTCAGGCAATGCTAAATTTCAGCGTCAATGTCGGCTTTTGTGGAGAGAAGGCTGCCAGGATAAGAAAAGTGATCAACATTTTCCAGCATCACACCATTAAGCTGGATTGATGGCACTACAGAGGGATTGGTTTGTGCTTGCTGGTAAAGCACTTTGGGTTTTTTTAATGTTAAGCGAGAGGCCGAGCTTTTCATATGCTTCTGCGAAGATGTTTAGGATAGTTTGGAGATCTTCCTCTGAGAGTGCGCAGATTATGTTATCATCCGCATATTGAAGTTCTAGAAGAGGTTGTAATTACCTTACTTTTTGCTTTCAGCCTACTGAGATTAAAAAGTTTTCCATCTGTTCGATATATGATTTCTACACCAGTGGGAAGTTTCCCTTCAACAAGGTGTAGAATCATAGCGATGAAGATAGCAAATAAGGTTGGAACAATGACGCATCCCCGTTTAACGCCTGATCCCACTTTGAATGGATCACTTTGAGAGCCATTGTTATCCAAGATTGTTGCCATCATGGAGGAGCCGCAAGATGTTCACAAATATATTAGGGCATCCAGTTTTCAGAAGGATGGTCCAGAGAACAGTACATATCAAAGGCCTTAGTCAGATCAATAAACACCATGTACAGGGGTTGGTTTTGCTCCCTGCATTTTTCTTGGAGCTGTCATGTGGTGAAGATCATGTAATAAATACAATAATATTATTATTGTATTTATTATAGAAATGTAATAAATACAATAATAATAATAATTAAAAAATTAATAGTAATCTATATGAGGAAGTACTAATCATCACCCATATGAAAAATTTGCATTAACAGTTCTGGATTAACAGTCCCTAATTAACATCAAGTAGTATTTACATTAATTTTTCTGGCGTTAGCTGCAGGTTGGACCAATACTAACATTTCTAAGCTTTTAGAGACAAAAAATTAACAACACCTCTCAGTTAAAGTATAGGGGCTCAATGGGTTTGGGGAAGGGGAGGGTTGTTCTGGTCCCTCTCTAGACTTCCTTTCCATATCGGTGCCGGTTTTGAGTGTTTGTACTTGTTTTGGGCACTCAGGTCCAATTGGGGATTTTATTAGTGTACCTAACAGTCTCCCCACCTGAGCTGATGGAGGTGGTTTTGGACTTGGTGTTGAGGACTCCCATGTTTGTCTTCCTGACAGACCTCAAAATCCATGCCAGGGCTGCCTTGTCAGAGGCAGCTCAGGATTTCTTGGCCGCCATGATAATCATGGGCCTCTCCCAACATGTTATCAGATGGATGCATATTGCTGGTCATATCTGGATGTCGTGAGTGATTTGGTGGTGGTGGGTTTTTGCTTCTACTGTTTTGCCACAGTCAGATCACATCCTATTTAGGTCTAGACTGACAATGGCTATTCACCTCTGCAGGGTGGTGGACCTATTAGAATGGTCCATCCTCAGAAGATAACAGAAAGTGATGAATTTTGAGAGCCCTCAGGGGTTTCCATCTGGCATGGCTGATACCCATATTGAAGCCGTTCACTAGATGAATCAAGCCACTGAGGTGGATTTCCCCCTATTCTGGATAAAGTTCCACTCCCCCGAAGGAAGAAGTTCTCAATCTGGTTTGCTATTAGATCCAGGTTTATTGCTGAAGGCCCAAGTGGCATCAGCAGTTCAGAGTACCTGCCATGAGCTAAGACTGGTGCCATTAGAGATAGCCTAGCAATATTCCTTCATTCTCTTGTAACCTCCAGGTTAGACTACTGCAGTGCATCATTGGCAGCCTTAGAAGACTGTTCAGAAACTTCAGTTAGTACAAAATACATCAGTAAGACTTTTGACTGGGACCAGAGAGTGGCCATATATCTAGCCAATTATTAGACATCTTCACTGATCCATTTCTGAGCACAGTTCTAGGTGCTGGTGCTTACCTTAACAGCTGTGCATGGCTTAGAAGGAGAAGGTACTTGAAGAAATGTTTGAGTCCACATCAGTCTGCCCATGCAGAGAGACCATCCTCAGAGGCCCTCCTCAAGGTGCCCCCACCACCAGAAAAGCAAGTACAAGCAATTACCATAAATTATGCCACAGAGGAATAAAAGAGGGAAATGAAAGCAAGGATAGGATGGATAAGAAATCAGGAAGAGAGGTGGGTGGTGAACAGAGAGAGGGCCTTCTCAGTGACAGAACCTGTTCATGGAGTTATCCTCCCAGGAAGACCTGCCTGGCACAAATTGGGAATATTTTCACTGCCAGAAAAATACCCTTTTATTTCCCCAGGCTTTTGTTAAACTGTACTGATTCTATTTTTGCCAGTTTTTTTTTCCTGCTATTGTTTTGCTTTTGAAATTCTATTAACTTGTTATATTTGTTCTTTTTTATTATGTAAGTTGCCCTGAAAATATGTGCAGACGTTACTAAAATAAAAAATGGGCACATATTTAAGACTCCGTATTTAGAAATACAGGAATTTTCCTCATACTGAGACAAACCACTGGTCTATCTAACTCCATATTGTCTACACTGACTGACAGCAACTCTTCAGGGACTCAGACAGGAACTTTTCCAGCCCTACTTGAAAATGCCAGGGATTGAATCTGGGACTTCCTTCATGAAAAGCACATGCCCTTCAATTGAACTACAACTCTTCTCCTAAGTGATGGAAATGTGTCCCCCAAGCTTTCCTCCATTCCATTAAACAAAGGAACCTATGAAGCTGCCTTATACTGAGTCACACCACTGATTCATCTAGCTTAGTATTGTCTATCCTGACTGGCAAGGACTCTTCAAGGCGAGGGTCTTTCAGCACCCGGCCACCCAAGATCCTAGATGCTTGGAATTCAAATTCAGAATATGCAATCTACCATTGAGCTACAGGCTTTCCTTGACAATTGTTGTATTCGTAAGGCACCAAGCGGGCTCTCAAATCAGGGCCTCCAGCAGCCAGTCTCCTGGAGCACCCTACCTCCTGCACCACCAGCATTCTGGGTCCTCAGGAACCCAGGCAGTCTTGACCTTAAGGCCTGAAGACAGTCAGCTGACCTCCCAGCTTGAATATTGTCAGCTGACTCTCCAAGCCAACTAGCACTCACCAGGCCTATAAAGTCTTTGCAGCCAAGCTACTGCCTATTCCAGTTACCTTCATATGAGCCACATGGCTTTCTAAAAAGGCATTTGAGAATACTCCAGAGGGATGCATGAATACCAAACTATATTTCCCCCATCATTACTATGGCATTGTGCCCTGGCCAGATGCCCAAAACAGGCTCAAGACATGTGTGTCCCTAAGCACAGTTGTGTTCTAAAGCCTACACTTGTTACACAGCTCGGTTAAAGCCTCTGATACACCTTTGGAAATTGGTACACGAGAGAATTTAAAACAAACGAAGGCTCAGTTGTGGTTCCTTTCAGACAAAGGCAGATGTATGGTAAAAAGAGTGCTCACAGCATGCTTTTTAGATGTACTCCAAATTTATTTTCAAACCTGAACTATCAGACATACTGGCAACTTGAGGGCTGGTTGAAATCCTGCAATCTTTCCTTACCCCATTGGTGCCATCGCTTGCTACCACTGCAGCGTCCCCCTGCACTTGGGGAAAAGCTCAGCCAACCAGCGGGGGGGGGGGGGGACTTTGTTTTTGTTTTTCCCCAGGTGGGGGCAGAAGTAATAAGTGTCAATCACTGGAGTGGTACAAGACTGCAGGGCTTCAGCCAAACATTTGCTCCTTTTCCATCTCCAGCCTTTATGATTCAGGTATGAATACCAGCAAAATCATGCATTCTGTTCAGGATGTTCTCATCATAAAGCCTTTCTGAAAACCAGTGGTTTTTCCTGTCCACTCCTTCCAAAACACACCAAAGTGCTGGGTTTGACCTTTCAAGTCCTAAATGCCAAAATACCTCAAGAATAATCTCACAGAATCATAGAATATTAGGGTTGGAAGGGGCCTATAAGACCATCGAGTCCAACCCCCTGCTCAATGCAGGAATCCCAGTCAAAGCATCCTTGACAGATGGCTGTCCAAGCTTTGTCTTGAATGCCTCTAGTGTGGGAGAGCCCACCACCTCCCTAGGGAATTGGTTCCATCGTCGTATTGCTCTGACAAGAAGTTTTTCCTGATGTTCAGCCGGAATCTGGCTTCCTGTCACTTGAGCCCATTCTTCCGTGTCCTGCACTCTGGGATGATTGAGAAGAGATCCTGGCCTTCCTCTCTGTGACAACCTTTCAAGTACTTGAACAGCGCTATCCTGTCTCCCCTCAGTCTTCTCTTCTCAAGGCTAAACATGCCCAGTTCTTAAAGTCTGTTCTCATAGGGCTTTGTTTCCAGTCCCCTGATCATCTTCATTGCCCTCCTCTGCACCTTTTCCAGTTTGTCTATGTCCTTCTTAAAGTGTGGTACCCAGAATTAGACACAAGAAGAGGCCTAACCAGTGCTGGGTAGAGGAGAACTTGTACTTCATGTGATTTGGAAGCCATACTTCTATTAAGGCAGCCCAAAATAGCATTTGCCTTTTTTGCAGCCACATCACATTGTTGGCTCATATTCAGCTTGTGATCTATGCCATCTCACACCATCAGACCATATGAGTCCGCCTAACAACTTAGCTGTAGACACCTTGCTTCAAGTCCCTCCACCATTGGATGTACAGTAGACAGGTATCTAGGAGAGTGCTTTTTTAGTTGTGGCACCCAAGATTTGGAATAGCCTCCCAAAAGGCCTCATTATTGCCTGCTTTGAGAAGTAAAGACAGTATTATTTCAGCAGGTTCTTTCAGAATCTGGTTAGAAATCAGGATTTACTTCTGCAGTTGCTGTTTTTAGTCTGTTCTGTTTTAAATTGCTTGTAATTTTTATTTTATGTTTATTGTTATTTTGATGTTATTTCACTATTTTATTTTTTGCATGCTGCCTAAATGCTCCAATAAAAAGGTGGAATATAAATCATTATAACCATCCTAAGCATGCAAATAGAAACAAGTCCCGCAGAAAGCAATGGAAATTATTTCAGACTAAGTAGTACTAGTACAAGGCAGAATGCTACACTTAAAAAAAATGAAATGTTTATCTCCAGCAGTAATACATGTTTATTATACCCGCAGGCCTGTTAAATATTTCCTACATCCAAACTGGCCCTTAGCAATTTCCTAGTAAATGTCACAACTTGAAATTATTATCTTTGCTTTCGGCAACTCAGTTACCAACAACTTTAAACTGCCAGATCATTCTGTTAACGTTCGGAATTTCTTCTCATATTATTTTTCCATAGCATTTCTTGAGATACATGTAGGGAAGCGTCCAGAATATACCTGTATTTGTAACTTGGGAGTAGCCAGACATACATCCAACAAACCTCCAGAAGCTAGTTAGCCAGATGCAAGTTTCGGGGGGGGGGGGGGACATGACAGATTGCTCATAAATGGCTTGTTCACACAAAACATCCCCCTCCCCCCCAAACAAGCAGTCCCAATTGTTTCTGGACAGGCATTCATATAAACAGCTGCATTGTGTGAATTGGCTGACTGCACACATGACCAGCAGAAATCCATCCGATTACAACAGCTAGAAAAAAGTTAGTTGCAATCTTTGAAATTTTTCCTGTCATATCCATGAATGGCTGGTTCACACAATACATTTCTCTATGCGACTGCATGCCCATAAGTATATAAGACTGATTCAATATACTTCTGTGCTTTATATGAATTAACACAAAGCTGCATCTCTTAAGTTTTCTAGGTAGACATTCATCTTAAGAATGCAGATCAGAACACTGTTAGAAACTTCCAGAAGCACACAGATCTAGCTACACAGTACAGTTAGATGAATTAATATATGCAAATCAGCAAATATACTGCGCTTATTAGTGGCTCAATACAGGACATACATTATTATATTACAGATATTCCAAGATAAACTATATATTTGTATTTTTGTTTCAGTTGTCTGACGTAAACTAGTGACCAAGAATCTTCATATGAGGCAGTTATCTGTAGAAATGTTTGCTGGACAGGAATACATTGCTTGCAGTGTTGGTGCCTTTCTAGTGTCTTTTCCAACCCAGAGTCTTTTAGGTCAGTTCCTAGAGCTGGGGGCGACAGCTGGCAGAAGGTACCATTCTGTTAATCAAATAATCTACTGTCTTAGTAGACAGCTAAGTTCAGCCAATCCTGAGGCTTCATTCTGCGTGCCAATTGCTTGGGCTGATGATGCACACCGTTTCCTTCAGTGGTCAACTAGAAGGAAGTGGTCAATCACAGTACTACTGAGAAGCGGGCTGCACTCCTGGCTCTGCTCCTGGCACTGGACATCCTGGCCCCAGCTACAGACTTCCACACATTTGTGTCGTTCTCTGTAGGGAAGAAACCTACGCATGTGTAACCCACTGGCATATTTTTCTTTAAGAATTCTGAGGGACTATTCTGCACATGCTCAGTAAAGGAGTGATTTACGGAGTGGCCACCATTTTAGGCAGTTAGCACAATTGCAGAGTGGACGAAGCTTGTTTTCTCCTTGCTGTAAGACCAAGTTGTTCCTGCGTTGCTGGATCCTGATCCACCTTGAGAAGATTGCTACAGAGCTGCAGTGAATGGAATTGAGACTGTTTTCTTTCTTTGGCCAGCAGAAAAAAAAAATCAAGCTTCAGACAGAAGTTTTATTTATATTTTTGTTGTGGACTCAAACTGAAAAAAAGATAGAACTCTGGGAGGGCTGTGCTCTGTTTTATTGTTTCGGTGGGTTATGCATGTAAAATTATTACATGTGCATTATTATTGTTTTAATTAAGATATTAAAATATATGTTAATTGTCCCTGTACAAAGCCTTTGCTGTAAGTCCCTTTAGAGACCCTGAAGAAAAAGTGTTACAAATGCACAGGGCCTCACACCTAAGTTCCCATGTGATTGGGTGTCCCAACTGCAAGGGAGTCTGCATATAAGCAGGGAAGAACCATATGTATGAGCAGCTGCTAACAGATGGATATTGCAGGGCCAGGCAGCATGCTTGACACAGGGGGCCAGGAGTGTGGCCCTGCTCCTCAGTAAGTGCATGAAGCTCCCTTTGGGTAACACATGAAGAAGGTGTAGGGCCCTGAGACCTAGACAGCTTACCAGAATAGCACCTAGCCTCCTAGTCTGAGCCCCTCATACACCCCGAAGTTTTAAATCCAGTTGTAACATTAAGCATCTGTTCAGCACTAATATTGTGAAAATAAGTCTGTCACCTCTCCAAGTAGGTAAAAATATGTCAGTGGCGGATTTGCTTATATTAACTATTCACAAAAGTGCCCACGTCTTAGCACTGAAGCTGAGCAGCCAGAAGACAAACACTTGGTTTTAAAAGCTGTCAGCAAGCATGCCTTCATTTCCCGTCCCCCACCCCAAACACGTTTGTGTAATACCGCCAAAAGCTTTTACTAGAATAAGTTACTTGGTGGACCAAGAACAGAGTATGTGCTCTCAATCCTAGTGGAAAATGCAAGATTAAAAACTTTTTTAAAAAACAAAACACTTTAGTCACCTCATAATGAGGCTAACAGAAGGCCAGTTCTATGTAGTCCAAGAACCTGTCAAACTAATTCACACGTTAGTTCTGAATGAGGGGACAGATGGATTTGCATTCCCCGTTGCCTGTTAAAGGCCCAATTGACTCAAAGGGCTGGGGAGGTGGAAGAACTCTTCCTGAACTGTACCTGTACAGACTGCTGGTGGAGGATACACAACTACCCTACACATAGACAATTAGCATTTCAAGAAAAGCAGTCCTATCCTAGCCTTATCTGTGACAGGCTAGAACTCTTCTCTCTTTACAACTAGCGGTTGGGAGTGGGGAGTGATTATGTAGGGAGATTTATATGGAGAAACAATCAATCATGTGTTTCTCTTACCAGGCGTGTTATATTCCAGTTTTGTCACCTCATCTGCAATTTGTATGAACTAAATTTAAAAATGCTGTCCAAAACCATTTTACAATACACAGTTCATAGATTCATCACAGTTCCGCGAGACAAATTTTAAAAATTCTGTCAAAGTCTGAAGAGAAGAGTTTAAAAATTCAAAGGGACTCTTATATGGAGAAAAATATTGGGCATAATGCAGCTGAAGTCCATTGATCTGAGCATGTACTGAACTTTCTCCAGCTGAAATCAAAGGGGACTCATCCTCATCTTTGGCATGACCATCCCCAACATCTCCCCCCCCCCCATTATAACTTTCCCCTTTTATACATACCAAATGTTTTTTGCCCAATTTCCAAAATCATTGGGCAACGTATTCACTCTGAGTTCTCAGCTCAAACGGTAAAACTAACTGCAGCAGTATTGTTTCAGAAAAGTATGATATAGAAATTTACTGGAAGTCCAGTTTACCTTTTAAGATATTTGATATGGAAGTTAGATTTCTAAGAATCTGACAATAGTACTAATAACATTTAGCTCTTATATAACACAAATGTTCAAAGAGCTTCATGTGCATTTATCAATATCCCTTACAATACTCCTGCAAGGTAAGCCAGTATTATCCCCATTTTGCAGATGGAAGGAAGAGGCCGAGATAGAGAATAGTAAACTGACTTGCAGAATACTCCCTCCAGCCTTTTCCTTTCCCCCTCATTCCAGCCTGGAGCATTCTCTCTTCCAATCTTCCTTTCCTAGTTTCCTCTGCTTCATTCCGATCACTGCTTCCTCACATTCTTGCTTCTCTTCCTTCCCTTGGCCCTTCTGCTTTACTTGATCCTCTCTAGGATTTAGAAAGATCAGCCAATAGAATTCAGAAATGCTTCAGCCTGCCCTGCATCTCTGTGGCTCAGCCAATCTCTGTCAGAGGCATTACCGCCACAAAATCACTTTGTGCAATACAATATGAGATTGCCTGAAGAGACTGTCGGTGTTCTAGAATCCACACGACGTTCCAACATTTCCACGTCCTTTAAATACTGTATGTAGTGATGAACTGGCATTATGTAATAGAAAACTATGGCAGCCAGAAATGTGACATCCCTGAAGAAAGAGTGCATTTTTTTAATCTTCTGTTCGAACCAAGTTCAATTTCTTACTGAATTGACCCAAGAACCACTGAATCATTAGTTTCTAAAAACTCAATTTTACCAGCCAATTATTCAGCAGAACATGACATGATCAATGATGCTGAAGGATCCAAGTGAGTTGTATTGATCAATTTTGTATATATATGTACAAAACACAACTGTCAGCTCATTTGGATTCGTTGCTGATAAAGTGATGTTTAAAACAATTAATGAAGGAATGCTATGAACATAGAAGGCAAAAGCACTAATTGATATTAAAAGAAGTCAGAACACTAAGTGCTCAATTAATTAATAATTTTCCTACTACCTGATTTCTTCAAAAATTCTGGAGGGCAAAACCGTAGTGGCTGGGATCTATAATAATTATCTCTCTATAATAGCTTAGCATTTGGCACTTTTCTAAAAGGAACCCGGGGAAACGAGCTGAAAGACTAGTTAATCCCTCAAATCCATTTCCAATTATTCCAAAGACTTTGGGGGTGGGGAATCAGAAATAAGCATGGTCTCCATCAGTCTGTGTTTTGGACTATCAGTTTTGAGATACACTGCTATAAGAAATGCTGATTTGTGAAGCCCTAGTGCAAAAACAGTCCTCCACTTCTGAAAAACCACAATTCTTCCTTTAATAGATTAGTGGGAAGAAGTGCTATCAGAACTTGCTATTAAGGAACTCATTATTTACTATATACTTACCTTGATATACAGATATTATACACAGACACCTTTGATCAACTCTGACGGAGATAACCAGCTTGACTTTTCGACCTGAAACAAGAAAACTGCATAAGACAAACTACCATAATCAATTTCCCCCCTCTCATCTCTTTCCACATTTCCTGTCCCTCTGCCCCACATAGTCCACCTTCATCATTTCCCTTTCTTCCCCTTCTCAAATTGTTTGCTTGAAGTTCCAAGCTACATGTGACACTAAAAGCTATTGGAACTTTCCTACAGGGGCTAAAGCAGCTTTGTGGAGGGGCCATTTTAGTTGCAACTGTGGCAGGGGAGGACAAGGTTAACCCCCTCCACATGCTGTTATTTACCAAATGCTATTTACCATTTTTAAAAGATTCATGCAGCTACAAGTGCCACATTAAGTACCACGCATAGTCTGACCCGACATTTTTATTGTTTAGAAAGGTAGGTATGGAGAAGAAAGTTGTGTACTCTAAGTATGTTTTTTGAACTGTATACCGAAATAAAAATGTAAATTAAAAAGATGCTGATGTACAAGAATTTTTCATGCTTATTTATATTGAAGTTAAATGCAAAATCGCAAAAGGACAAAAGCACCAATATTCAGGAGACCTAAAGCTATTATGGATTAGGGTGCTTAGAACAGGAATCCAATTATAAATCCACATATCCTTAACTCCAGGACAACCCCACCCTCCAACACACACACACACACACTTCCGCTTTCCCACCACTACTGCTTCTCCTGCCCAACTAGAACATAAGATCTTTGCTACATGAGCCTAAAGTTCCATCTAGTCCAGCGTCCAATAACTGGTTGGCCAGATGCTTCCGGGAAGCCTACAAGCCAAGCACGCAGGCAACAATCCTTTCCCGCTGTTTATCTCCCTGGCAACTGGCATTCAGAGTACGGATGTCTATCACTGGGAAATTTGATTCTTTTTTGACTCGACAGAGTTCCACGGTGTGCACAACTCGATTTGTGTCTATGAGCCGAGCTACAGGTTTTTCCCTGAACTCCAGGAACTTTTTTGCGCATTTGTTTTTGGGAAGGTTCTGCAATTTGTGGCAGAATTTGCACAAATTGCACCTGAATAGGCGCAAATTGCAAATCCTTCCTCCAAAATATGCAAAATTCCCCGAAAATCCACAAACTGGCCCGACTCACTGCAGATCAAGTTGGGAGCCACTGCAGGAAACAAAACCAAGTCTGGAGGGGCTGAGCCTAGGAAAACTTATCGAACTCCACCCCTGGAATGGATGTATCTGACATCCTTAATTCAGAAGTATACTGTTTCTATTTTTTATTTATAGATTGCTTTGCCACACAAAGTCTTCAAAGAGGTTTATGTAATGAAATAGGACCAACACGAAAAAAACATTCTGGAGCAGCCTTCTCCAACCTGGTGCCCCTGAGATGTGTTGGACTACAACTCTCAGCACCTCCCAGCCAGCATACCTGGATGGCGCCAAGCTGAGGAAGGTTACGTAGAGTACTTTCATTCCAGAGTTTCCACTAGTTTCGTTTGCACTCTTCCTTGAGTCCCGAAGGCTTTGTCAGGCAGATGGTGTCATCAACTCTTGGCTTTCAGAACTCTTGGTGGAGGTGGCTGTTGGCCCAGAGTGGCCACAGAGCATCAGGCCCAGGTAACACAAAATGTAAGGCTCAAACTACACAGTAGGTTAAATATGCAGCATGTTGTTGATTCTTTTACTCAAAGGTAAGCACGGGAGGGCCAGGTCCTGATCAGAAACACAGCAGATACGTATGCTTAAACTTTCCTTCCCCAGCCACAATCCCCCCCCCAATCTCCCATTACACTGCACAGCTGTTAACAATAGTAAAAAACCAAAACGCCCTCCCTTTGGTGCCTATGGGAGGTTTTTTTTAAAAAAACTATTGTTAATTGCTGTGCAGTGGTGTGGGGGGAATGTCTTTGTGGAAGTCACAGCTGGGGAAGGAAGGTTTAAACCTCTACTGTTCTGTATTGCAATCCTGATTCGGATCACTTCCCCCACTTACTTTTGAGTAGAAGAAAGAATCAGAGCTGCATGATCCATATTTAACACATGTAATTTGATCCCTGGCGTCCAAAGACCGCAAGGGCTTCTCCTTATCTGGACACATGCTATCAAAAGTTCCTGGCTCTCAAAACTCTAATCATGGAGGTTCCACCTAGTCATCGAGGGTAAAAGCTAATCACTAGAAGGGTCTTCCACCATGAATTTGCCCAATTCTGCTTTGAAGCCATCTATGCCAGTGTCCATCACCACATTTAGACCCCAAGGTCTAACTCTGAGACAGGGAGAAAAATATATCTTTGTTCACTTTTTCCACACCATTTATGATTCTAAAAACTTTTAGCACCACACCCCATTTATTTGACTCTTTCTCCTAAACAAAAAATTCCCCAACACGTTAAAAACTTTCCTCCTAGGAAGGTGTTCCAAGCCCTCTGTAATTTCCTTGATTTGTTTGGGCTGTTTCACATCTTACACAGCAACAAACCCAGATTTGCCATCAAGAGTAAACTCACCAGCAAGCCACAGTCAATCCCATCTCTTTGGTGAGTGTATTTGTACGACACGGATGTTTTTATGAAGTTGTTTGTCACATTCAGCATTCGATTTTTAGATTAACATTTATCAAGTCTTAGGTGTATACCTAAAAATGGGTACAGGGGCCCCTATACAGCCATTCCTGCTTTTGAATTTGGCTTTAACCTTGATGCGGTTTGTTGGGGATGGAATAGGAAAATCCTGGGCTGGGTATGAAATGTAACTGTGCATACAAATGACACCATCGCCAGTGCCCAGGGTCAAGGTCCCATATGCCCAGTAGGAAGACAGCTATGCTCTGGAGAAGATGTGTCTAGCTAGACTCGAGGGAAGCACCATATGCCAGCAGAGGCTGCTGGCTCCAATAGCCACTCTGAGCTTCAGTCAGAACTCCAAAGGAGCTATCCAAGGTGCTGGTTCTGACTGGAACCTGTAATGGATTTACTGCCCCACTGACATCAGAGGCACCAGCCTCCACTGCCATATGCAGAATGGCACTGAAGGATGCAGTTTAGATGGAACCGTAGATGCATATTTGCCACATCCTGTGCAAGACGGCTATGGGAAGGATGGAGTAGGTGGGGCTAGGAGTTTTATTTATTTAAAATATTTCTGTTTTAAGGGCAAACATCCTCTCCACATTCTGCCACAAATTTCAGCATTCCCGTGCCGCACTGCAGCTTTTTGGCGGCAACTCAGATTCCCAATCCCAGGTCCACCACCAAAAATCTAATTTGGCCCTAAACTACTTAAAAAGTGCAGCCTAAAATATTAAACCTTCAGCAAAGGAGATCGTTACCTTGTCGTGGTGCTGGAGCTTGAGCACCTCAATGACGTCATGAGCTAAACCGTGAAGGGACACCCAAGATGGGAAGTCATGGCAGAGAGGTCAGACTAAATACGATCCCTGGGGAAGGAAACGGCAACCCACCCCAGTATTCTTGCCATGAAAACTAAATGCATCAGTACAACCAGCGATATGTTGGTATACCATCGGAAGATGGGACTCCCAGGTCGGAAGAAGGTCAAAATGCTGCTGGGGAGGAACAGAGGATAAGTTCAACTAGCCCCAGATGTGATGACGCAGCTAGCTCAAAGCCAAAAGGACGGCTAGCAGCCGATGGTGCTGGTGGTGAACGACGAATCCGATGTTCTAAAGATCAACACACCATAGGAACCTGGAATGTAAGATCTATGAGCCAGGGCAAATTGGATGTGGTTACTGGGGAGATGTCAAGATTAAATATAGACATTTTGGGTGTCAGTGAACTGAAATGGACTGGAATGGGCCATTTCACATCAAATGACCACCAGATCTACTACTGTGGACAAGAGGACCACAGAAGAAATGGAGTAGCCTTCATAATTAATAATAAAGTGGCTAAAGCTGTGCTTGGATACAATCCAAAAAATGACAGAATGATCGCAATTCGAATTCAGGGTAAGCCATTTAAATATACGCCCCAACCACAGATGCGGAAGAAGCAGACGTAGATCAGTTCTATGAGGATCTGCAGCACCTACTGGATAATACGCCAAAAAAAGATGTTATTTTCATTACAGGAGACTGGAATGCTAAGGTGGGTAGTCAAACGACACCTTGAATTACAGGCAAGCATAGTCTGGGAGAACAAAACGAAGCAGGGCATAGGCTGATAGAATTTTGCCAAGACAACTCACTGTGCATACCAAACACTCTCTTCCAATAACCTAAGAGACAACTTTATACATGGACTTCACCAGACGGTCGACACCAAAATCAGATTGACTACATCCTTTGTAGCCAAAGGTGGCGGACATCTATGCAGTTGGTAAAAACAAGACCTGGAGCTGATTGTAGTTCAGATCACGAACTTCTTATTGCACAATTTAGAATCAGACTAAAGAGAATAGGGAAGACCCACAGATCAGTTAGATATGAGCTCACTAATATTCCTAATGAATATGCAGTGGAGGTGAAGAATAGATTTAAGGGACTAGATTTAGTAGATAGGGTCCCGGAAGAACTATGGACAGAAGTTTGCAACATTGTTCAGGAAGAGGCAACAAAAAACGTCCCAAAGAAAAAGAAAACCAAGAAGGCAAGATGGCTGTCTGCTGAGACACTGGAAGGAGCCCAAGAAAGAAGGAAAGCAAAAGGCAACAGTGATAGGGGGAGATATGCCCAATTCAATGCAAAATTCCAGAAGTTAGCCAGAAGAGATAAGGAATTATTTTTAAACAAGCAATCCGCGGAAGTGGAAGAAGATAATAGAATAGGAAGGACAAGAAACCTCTTCCAGAAAATTAGAAACATCAGAGGTAAATTCCAGGCAAAAATGGGTATGATCAAAAACAAAGATGGCAAAGACCTAACAGAAGCAGAAGAGATCAAGAAAAGGTGGCAAGAATATACTGAAGATCTGTATAGGAAGGATAATAATATCGGGGATAGATTTGACGGTGTGGTCAGTGAGCTAGAGCCAGACATCCTGAAGAGTGAGGTTGAATGGGCCTGAAGAAGCATTGCTAATAACAAGGCAGCAGGAGATGACAGTATCCCAGCTGAACTGTTTAAAATCTTACAAAATGATGCTGTCAAGGTGATGCATGCCATATGCCAGCAAATTTGGAAAACACAAGAATGGCCAGCAGATTGGAAAAAATCAACTTATATCCCCATACCAAAAAAGGGAAGCACCAAAGAATGTTCAGACTATCAAACAGTGGCACTTATTTCACATGCTAGTAAAGTAATGCTCAAGATCTTGCAAGGTAGACTCCAGCAATTCATGGAACGAGAATTGCCAGATGTACAAGCTGGGTTTAGAAAAGGCAGAGGAACTAGAGACCAAATTGCCAGTATCCACTGGATAATGGAGAAAGCCAGCGAGTTTCAGAAAAACATCTATTTCTGTTTTATTGACTATACTAAAGCCTTTGACTGTGTGGATCATAATAAATTGTGGCAAGTTCTTGGTGGTATGGGCATACCAAGTCATCTTGTCTGCCTCCTGTGGAATCTGTATAATGACCAAGTAGCAACGGTAAGAACAGACCATGGATCAACGGACTGGTTTAAGATCGGGAAAGGAGTATGGCAGGGTTGTATACTCTCACCCTACCTATTCAACCTGTATGCAGAACACATCATGCGACGTGCTGGGCTTGATGAAGTCAAGGCCGGAGTTAAAATCGCTGGAAGAAACATCAACAATCTCAGATATGCAGATGATACCACTTTGATGGCTGAAAGCGAGGAGGAGCTGAGGGACCTCATGACGAAGGTGAAAGAAGAAAATGCAAAAGCTGGGTTGCAGTTCAACCTCAAAAAAAACAAGATTATGGCAACCAGCTTGATTGATAACTGGCAAATAGAGGGAGAAAACGTGGAGGCAGTGACAGACGTTGTCTTTCTAGGTGCAAAGATTACTGCAGACGCTGACTGCAGCCAGGAAATCAGGAGACGTTTACTTCTTGGGAGGACAGCAATGACAAATCTTGATAAAATAGTGAAGAGCAGAGACATCACACTGACAACAAAGGTCCGCATAGTTCAAGCAATGGTATTCCCTGTAGTAACCTATGGCTGCGAGAGCTGGACCATAAGGAAGGCTGAGCGAAGGAAGATAGATGCTTTTGAACTGTGGTGCTGGAGGAAAATTCTGAGAGTGCCTTGGACTGCAAGAAGATCAAACCAGTCCATACTCCAGGAAATCAAGCCAGACTGCTCACTTGAGGGAATGATATGAAAGGCAAAACTGAAGTACTTTGGCCACATCATGAGAAGACAGGATACCCTGGAGAAGATGCTGATGCTAGGGAAAGTGGAAGGCAAAAGGAAGAGGGGCCGACCAAGGGAAAGATGGATGGATGATATTCTGGAGGTGACGGACTCGATCTTGGGCGAGCTGGGGGTGGCGACAGCCGACAGCAAGCTCTGGCGTGGGCTGGTCCATGAAGTCACGAAGAGTCGGAAGCGACTGACCGAATAAACAACAACAAAATATTAAACAAAACTCTTTTTTAAAATCAGTACGCTTTTAACAAATGTTTTAAGTTCTACCTGCTTTACATACAATGCTATTTCCCCCTGGAAATGAGAATGTGTTTAGCTGGCCAAGAGCATACCAGAAGAGGTTTGCTGTCTTGTTGGAAGGGTGGCATCCATATTAATGGCTATACAACAGCTTTATTCTTACTGAAATAGCATTCAAAAGGGACTTGCTAAGCCACCTTGTGTTATTGGTGTCCTAGGTTTTTCAAAGCAAAAAACCAATATGCGGGATTATGGTTAAGGTTATGCAAAATCCATTTAATCAGCATGGCTAATTTTAGCTTTAACTAAAGCTGCTGGCAAGAGCATGCATTTTGCTCTGGGGCTTTACTTTTAAACAGTGATAGAACACACTTTTAAAAGGTACATTTATCTTAACTGAGGACCTACCTAATGCTCTTTAATTGCTGAATAAATGATTTAAATAGTATTTGCATGAAGAAAAAGGAGAAATTCTTCAAAGGTGCCATTTTAAAACTGTCAAGTAAGCATTTCAGTTCTTTGCGGTTAGATAATTCTCCTACTGAATATTCAGTTGGTAAGTAAAGCATCATCAACCTGAACTTCACTTCTGGGGCCGATTATACAAATTATACCCTCTTGCGCCTCAGAAAAAGGTTGGAGGAATCCAAAAGATAACTGACCCAAACAATACGGATGTTTCACTCAGAAAATGCCCTTTTCTCAGCCCAAGACCCTGAGCTCAAGTATCCAGAATTCTTTCATGATGCAAGTATTTTGTCTAAACTAAGAGTTATCACACAGAGGAGGTCTTAATTCTAAATTAACATCTCAAATCAAGCATGAAGCTGATTCAGTCACATGTTAAAAGCATATTATACACCGAGTACTTACTTGTAAGAAGTCCTTACAGGGTGAGAATGCCCTACAGGAAATTAAAGTGGTCTTCATATTTTGCAGTTCCCAATTTTTGCCTCCTGGGTGAACACAGTTGATGAAGCTTTCTATTGGGGGGTGGGGGGCAGAACTACACATTGCACTCAACTAGGGATGTTGGAGAAATCTGCAGTGGATTCAAATGAGTTTGAATTTCTATGAATCCAAGCTGCAGATTCCACCGTGCACCAGCTTTTTCTGAGCTGTGTGGACCTGTGGACTGTTTTTCACTTTTGGGAGGGATCTGCACTAATTTGTATTAACTAATGCAGATCAGTACAAGAGCACATTAGCAGTCATGTGGACTTGCACTAATCAGCATTAGCGCTAATGAGCATTAGCACAAGTAGAATGAAATTCTGGTAGAAAAAAATCTGATTCAGTCAATGAGCGGATGATGGAATGAAAGACAACGGACAATCCGTGAAACAGAGATGGAAAAGATTTAACAAAATCCATATATCCCTATGCTCAACTCAGGGCTGCCATCAAAAATGGCATCCCTGTGTCAACTTCCCACCTCTTCCCACATATTGCATAGGATTGCTTAACCCATGTGCCAATTTTCTTTTAAAAAGATTGTTTACCTCAACGTTCCATCAAAATGAAGTTCACTGTAGCTTAGAAAAGTGAAAAACTGATGCAAAACATAATAGCAGCACACTGTGCACTTCCATACTCCTCTTAATCGATCATGTGGAGCGGGGACAGGCAAATGCACAACAGGATATTAAATTCAAGGTTCAACCCTTAAAGATGGCCTAGAAATAATTTTAGTTAGACAGATACTGAGCCCTGAAGCAAGCAGGGAACTATTACAATTGATACAATATTGGTGTTATAAGCTTCTTTCAGACGGCTCCAGCTAGAAACCTTACTAGTTGAAACTTGCAAGTACTTTTTTTCATGTATCATATCTACGACCTCAGTAAGTGTCTTAAAGACCATTCCCATGGGGTGCGGCAGATTCCATCTCCAAAGGGACTGAAGCTCAGAAATGAACAAAAGTATTTTTATATGCTCATTGGAATACTTCCCTAGGGACGGTGTCAAGTGGAATCTGAGCCAGCACCAGGCAATATAGGATTTCTGCTGCTCTTTAGCTTATCTTGTTCTTTGTAGGCTCTACCTCTTGCCTTAAAATAGGATTGGACAGATTTCTTTTGGAGCCAAACATTTCCTAAATAAGAAACGTGGCTCCTGATCTAATTTAACATTCAATATGACAAATGCATAAATCAAGACAGCAAAACAGCATTAGAGGGGACTTCCATCATCCCCCCAGAGAGCCACACATTTTGAAAGTAGTTCACAGAAACCTGTAAGGAATTGTTCTTGCTGCATAAAGGAGTGTTTTTCTTTTAACAGAGGCCTGCTTCACACTGAGATGGTTAGCCTTGACTGGACTGAACCATTTCAGACTGCGGGTGAAGGAATCATTTGACAGAATGCCTCTCCATATATACATATATTAAAACCTCTCCTGTACATAGAAAAATAACTTCTCAGGAAGAGGATTTCTAGCCAAGCCTTCTCTCTGACATATTAGCTTTTTATGTGCAATAATGCAGAGATGTTTTTTTAAGTGGATTAGTATTCCAGTATGTGTGCCTTCATCTCCAGCCTGAAGTGGTATAGTCCAGCCCCAGATTAGCAAGCTCAGTGGGGACTGGTATGGTGTTACTGGAGGAAGACAATTTTATACCACCAGAAATTGGGATTTTATTTTCTGAGGGTTCATCCCTCCAATAGCTAGGTGAAGTTACCTAATTTGGCTTCAATTGACTTTTCTTTTTAACCTAGTACAGCATCTAAAATTATCTCCTGCTTCATTAATATAAAGACATTTCAAAAGTAGAGATCCAACGTTTTCCTCTTCTGGCTCCCAGCAGCCCCAGGGGCAGGTCCTTCCTGTAACTATCACATGACCTGTGGAGCCTAAAATGATTGTCTGCAGAACCGTCCTCCCCATTCCATCTTTTTTATCCCTACCCTCTTCTGCCCCACAACCTGCTTTTTGTAACAACCCAGTTCAGACAATCAAACAACCCATGCTTAAGAAACCATGGGTTGCTTGTGACTAAACGCCCCCAAGCAAGAATACTGGTTCCCACCTGCTTAACTGTTTCCTCTTTTAATTAACCCAGGAAAACCCCATTCTTGGGTTGTTTTGTAACATCCAGACCTGGAATTCTGGGTTGTTTAGGGGTTAAACAAGCCAGAGTTAACCCAATAATTGCCCATTGTTTGTTGCTGGGTTAACTCTGGCTTGTTTAACCCATAAACAACCCAGTCTCTGGGCTCGGATGTCACAAAACAACCTGAGAACAGGGCAATTGAAAGCAGAAGTGGCGAGTGGGTGGAAGGGAGGGAGCACACTCACTCGCTCCCCCTCACAAATTCCTAGGTTAAATAACCCAAGAATTGACTGTGATGCGCGAACTATATGAACATCTTGCCTGTTGAAGAGATCTAGAGATCTCAAAAGCCTGCACGTTTTTGTGATTTTTTTCATTGGCTTAATAAATGTATTACAGCAATATGGATTTAAAAATAAACAGGATTTTTATCCTCGAAGTACAGCAAAATAATCAGGTGATCTGGGTTGTCTCACAGTGAAATGAGATTATTAGTGTCTGGTTTTTCTTTTTTCCTGTTTTTTTTTTGCGGGCGAGGGGGGTTAAAGAAAAAATGGGGCATAGCATGTAAATTGAGCCCTTTCCTTCTCCAGCACACTGCAACACATTCAGCCATCCATGCCTATTGAGACTTTCCCTTCCTCCTTACCTTTCAGCACCTCACACATCACCCCTCTCCCCCATTCTTTTCCATATCTTTGGCACACAAAGCCAATGGATACATCTATGTAAGCTGCTGAAAGCTGGCAAGGGAGGGAGTGTAAGAAAAGATGCCCCTCCTATGTTTGCAGAGCTGTGTGTGTTCAAGAGGGTATGGATTAAGTCCTGTTACATTTGGAACAGAAGCAGATGCGCTTATTACATACTCTATAACTAACCATGAGAACGAACTAGACAAATATAAGAAATGAAGATTAATAGCATTTTAAGTCCATTGATTTGTAACAGGAACATTAAAGTATATCCTTAATGTTGCAATCCTCCATACACTTACCCAAGAATAAGTCACATTGAATTCAACGAGGCTTCCTTCAGAGGAAAAATCTATAGGATGTAAATCTCTTCTATTTAAATGGATGGGGCTTAAAAATGTACAACTTGCCCTAGGAAATTACTTCCCAAACTTTTCCTCCAGCCTATCAAGAATGTATGTGTTCTTTCTTGACCACAGCCCCAAAGTTTTGATTGCTTTAGTTCGTTTCCACTGTCTTAATTAATAGATAGCCATTGACCTATTGAGCGAAGCTCACCTGACATCTCTTCTTCATTCAACCATGGAAAAAGAGCACAAGCTTTAATTTACTAAGACTTCTTGTGGAAAAACAAGAAAATCATTACTTTGCCATGGGTATGCTGAAGTTTAAAGCAATTTAGGAAAGAAAATAAGTACGTGTATTTTGTTTGTTTGTTTTAAAACCCAATTAGAAACGATCTGCCAAACCAAGGGTTGACCTGGGTTTCTGATTCTGGTTTGGAAGCTCTTAACCATAGTTTGCTGATTTGGACATTCCTGACATACCCTGGGGTCCCTCAAGAATCCTTTCCCCACTCTGGCAACCCTGGAGGTCACAAGGACTGGGCATCTAAGTGCCCCACCTTTGTCACTAAATTAAACTCACAATAGCCCAAACGGATTGTTACCTACCACCTCCTACTGAATATAGAGGAGAAGCACTCTACAGAAGCTTGGTTAGGAGGCCCAAGGCAGGGATATGGGGTGATATATTACCCTCTTGGATCAAAGTATACTACCTGTGCTGTAATGAAGCCATCTGATTGACTATCAAAATATGCAAAACATGGTATTGGAGTCAATGAAAAGAAAAAAGAAAAGTTCTAACTTCTGAACTTGCCCTAATCACAAACATAGGCAGGGAGCTTCTGTTACATGCTACTGCAGTGATCTTCACTGTTTAAAACAAAACAAAACAACGAAAGATGGCTGTGCAGGTCCATGAGTAAAAAATCCAAGCTCCAAAGTTAGGCAAAACCTTTATTAAGACCAACCAAAATTCCACATAAGCATATGCAAGCTTTCAAGTTCTCCAGAACTCAACAGGCTAGCTGACACACGAGACAGAAGAGTCCCAAAATTGGCCAAATCTTTTGGCCATGAGGTCTGCCTCTGCTGTATAGACTCCATTACAAAAAGGTGATTGCAGATTGAATGAGTCACTGGTAGGTGTTGCAGCTGTCAGATTACACCTAGCATTCTGGGACAAGGAAGCAACTGCTGACCCCCATTGCTGAAATCATAAAGGTCGTCTTAAACTCAGATCTGTCTCTTGCCCTGGCCAAACACATGGGTCCCTGAGCAGACAAAGCACAGAAATAAAGAGAAGGATGACAGTGCTTATATTAGCAAAGCT
The DNA here is from genome assembly GCF_057233095.1 of Heloderma suspectum. Lineage (NCBI taxonomy): Eukaryota > Metazoa > Chordata > Lepidosauria > Squamata > Helodermatidae > Heloderma > Heloderma suspectum. The sequence continues at coordinate 113,630,523 of NC_139462.1, forward strand.
GGAGATTAATCTTAGGTGGTGCACTAAGTAAAAAAGTCAGCTGAAGCCAAATTGTGGAGTATTGCCCTTGGTGCAGTATTGCAGCAAGTGTGAGAGAGGTGGGTGCTCTCTCGCTCTTTCTCCATTCCCTCTCCTCCCCACACCAGCCTCGATGGTGCGTGCTGCTGCTGCCACCAGTAAGAAAGGCAGCCAATCCTCCTGCCCTGCTGTGGCTGCACAGCTGCTCGATTGAGCAAAACGGAGCCAAAACAAACCAAGAAAACACACCCTTCACAGCGATGAAGTTCGCAACATCTAGAATCCTGGCATTTTAGAGGACACTGCTGTTCTTTGCCTCACCTCTTTCAGACTATTTGTCAGCCACATGGCCTTTTCTCTCTTGCCTTTCTCATCTCCTCCTCTCGTTTCCTCCTTTCTTCTCTTGTCCTTGCCTCCTTTTCTCTTTCCCTGTATCTTGAGGGACGGAGGGGAATAGGGAGGTGTTATTCTCTCCCATATGTGCCCTCCAGGGTACTCGGTGCAGCACCAACACTGACTTGAGGGTCAGGGAGGGGGTTGCTGTGATCTACAGGAATTGGATCTCCCTCTCTAGGCTTCCTGTTCATTCGAGTGCAGATCCTGAGTGTCTGTACCTTGTGTTGGGTACCTGGGACAGATTAGGGATTCTGCTGGTATACCACCAACCCTGCTGCCCATCCAACTCCCTGCCTGAGCTGAAAGACGTGGTCTCGGACTTGGTGTTGAGGATCCCTAGGATGGTGGTCCTGGGGGATCTCAACTTCCAAGCCGAGGCCGCTGTATCTGGGGCAGCTCAGGGCTTCATGGCCGCCATGACAACCATGGGGCTGTCCCAACATGTCATCAGCCCAACACATGTAAAAGGACACACGCTTGATCTAGTTTTCTCGACTGGGCAGGAGGATGGTGATCTGAAAGTGGGGGGATTAACATTTATCCCCTTGTCATGGTCAGATCACTTCCTACTGAGGTTTAGATTCTCAACAGCCTTTACCCTCTGCAAGGGTGGGGGTGCTATTAAAATGGTCCGCCCCCCAGAGGCTAATGGATTCTGATGGATTCCAGAGGGCTCTGGGGGATTTTCCTGCTGGTATGGCTGGTACCCCCTTCATGGATCACTGCCTTGTTGTGGCGAAGGGGCTTGCGTAACTCAGTGAAGCCATAAGCTATGCCGTGCAGGCCACCCAAGACAGACAGGTCATGGCGGAGAGTTCTGACAAAATGTGGTCCACTGGAAAAGTGGCTTATTTCCCCTGCCGTGTGTGCCAGGGGGATTTGCATAATTACCCTTGCCAGTGTGGCTTGCCATGTCATGCAGACCCGGTGAGGGTCGCTTGTTCTGTGGTTAACAAGCTACTCTTGCCAGGTTTGCACAACACAGCAAGCAGAGCCAGCGAAAATAATTCTGCAAGTTCCCCTGGCATGAGACCGGTATAAGCTTATTTCCCCCTCTGTGATTGTGCAAACAGGCCCAGGAAATCAACCCTGACTGCTCGTTGGAAGGACAGCTACTGAAGCTGAAGCTCAAATATTTTGGCCACCTAATGCGAAGAGAAAACTCCCTGGAAAAGACCCTGAGGCTGGGAAAGATTGAAGGCAAAAGGAGAAGGGGACAGCAGAGGATGAGATGGCTAGATAGCATCACCGATGCAATGAATATGAACTTGAGCACACTCCGGGAGAGAGCGGAGGACAGGAAGGCCTGGCGTGCTATGGGCCATGGGGTCACGAAGAGTCGGACATGACTTAACAACTGAACAACAACAAAAGTCATGGATCAATATACACCCGCCTCCCCATGCTTTGGAGCAGCCTTGCTCAACCAGGCACACTCCGGATATGTTGGACTACAAATTCCATAAACCCCAACCATGCTGGCTGGGGATGGTGGGAATACAGTCCAACACTTCTGGAGGGCTCCCAGTTGGGGAAGGCTGCTTTGGGGGATTATCTGAAGTGAGCCACTGTCTATGCTAGTCCTAAAGAAAGGGCGATAGTCAAGTAACTGGATAGTCAAGTCACCGCCTTCTGTTTTCCAAGTAACCGAGTGGACACTGTTATATGGACTATTTTATTGTAGTAAAGACTTTGAGGGGACAGAGGAGAATGACTTTGCCAACTAGGACTAAGTTACCTTGGCCGGTTGGTTTGCCCCTTCACCTAACCAAAGTTACTCCAGACATACAAAACATGCATAACCCAGTCATTTCCAATGTGGTAAATACGTACAGGACAAACACTAATCACATGCATGCATCTCCACAAAGTCTAAGACAAATACTAATTTTTATATTTAATACATCAAGTGCTGTAAAAGAATCTCAGCAGAACCGCAACACAGTGCAAGTGATGTAAGCTATTTTGCTGGTGGCTTAATGCCAAGATAGAGCTCTCTTTTGCTGACATGTGGAGCTTCTTTATTTAGGTTTTATTTTCATTAACTGCTGCTAAATTAAAGTTCTGTAACCTAGACCATGTTCTGTTTATTGTACATCCATCTGATCTGTTTAAACTTCCCTCCAACTAGCATATAACAGCTAGTTTATTTTCAATATTTGATTTATCTCACCGATCAATGCAATACCTTTTTCATAATACCAGTAGATCTATGCCTGCCTGCTGTTCAACCAAACAATCAAATTCTTCCACAACTGGTAGAAGTCCCAGGGGCAGCTCTACTGAGTTTGCTTTCTTTTGGAAGAGAGTAGTGAAGTGCAGGGGCTCATCAGGACAACCCCACAGCCACACACCCCAAGGAGAGTCCAAAATTGCAGGCAGCTACCTTGATCCATATTAACAAACCAGTTCTAGCTAGGGATATGTGATGCCAGGAATTCCATTCCATTTAAGCCCGACAGGATTGTGCAGTGTTTCCGTTCCAAAAACAGCAGCAGACTGTAGGGGATTCCCCACCACACCCGCCCAGTTCTGGAAATGTTTGTATTTTTTGGCGCACATTAAATAGATTTGTGACTGGCAGAAATGGGATCCTCTGTTTTTGCTCTTTGGGTATTTACATTTGTGCAAATGGGAGTGCTTTTGAGAGAAGGGGGGGCAGCACCGAAGTGGTGGATGAAATTGACAAGGTTTTTGACAAGTATGGAATATGGCTCTGTTGGGCTAAACTGAAGGTGGAGAGGACAAAACTGACAAGGATATTTACAAGGGGAATATGCCTCTGCAGGGCTACATAGCAGCCAGACAGGAGGACTTGCACAAGAGCACACTTGCACCAGAACCTTGATAAAAAATATATTAAAAAAAAAAAACATGACCCCATTTGCACAGATTTAAAGACCCGAAGGGGAAAAAAGATCCAATTTGTGCAAATCTCCAGATCCAAAAATGGGAAGAAGAAGAAGCAGCAGCAGCAGCAGCAGCAGCAATCCCATTTGCACAAGTCATGGGACATGGAAAAATCCGATCCCATTTGCGCAAATTCCCACCAGCATTAAAAAACTCGGAAATCCGAGTATTGGATTGACTCACCACAGATTGAGTTGATGCCAGTTGGGGGAACCAGAATGAAATCTTCCAGGACAGAACCAATACATTTCACTCCAAACTGGAATCCTCATATATCCCTAGTTCTAGCAGTTACCTCCCTCAGAAGCAGGTCTTTGGTAAAGCTCATAGGTCTTCCTTGCCCATTCAAGGCCAAGCTACCGCAAAATACTTTGCATTCCAATAGGGAATAATACGTTGCTGGGAAAATTCATTCTCCCCTCGCCCACCCCCTTGAAGCTACTGTGAGAACTGCAGCAAAGCTCAGACAGTGCAGGGAATTCTCAGGGGTTGGCAGATTACCTCAGTATCTCTGTAGTCAAGAAGTGCTGGGGCGGTGTCCCTGCAAGCCCTGGCTTCACTACACCACTGGAAGAGAGGGCACTGGAGACTGATCAGGTCAATTCAGATGTAATGTTTCCAATCCAAACAAGCTTCAAACCATGGTTTCCAGTCCTGGTTTGGTTTGTGCTGGCCTTCCACTATTTGCCAGTTCAGATGTAAGGACAAATAATAGTTTGCCTGAACCATGAATTAAGCATGCAAGCAGAGTAAGGAGTGTGTCCACAAAAAGCTGGTTCCCAGTTCTCCCCAAATATTCAAAATTGACTCCAAATGTCTTCCTTCTTGCCCCTGCACCCACTGCCTCAAGGGCTGGGAACCTCAGGCCAGTAGTGTCATGTTCCTTCCTCTCTCTCTGCAATCAACACACTCCAGGAAACAAAAAAGTGTATCTCGAAGCCTTATTAGTTAACTATTAGCTTCTTTACAAATGCAGATTCTAGAAACCTCTCAGACTGCAGTGAAACAGCTAATCCACACATCTACGAATATCAATAGAAGAGATGAAGTGGAAGTTAGAAAAGTTGCCAGCAGTCTGGGCAAGAACTTCTTGGCCAGATGAGCTTCCCAGGGAAACCCTTCCCTTAGGGTGGCTCCCTCCTACGTAGGCTTTCATGAGTGGCCAACCTGGCAGAGCATCTGAGCCTTGCCTCTTCCCGCTTCACTCTGCGATGGACCTTAGCATCCCTCAAGTCACATCCCTTGTTCTCTTCTTCCTCCGAAACCTGGGTTCTCATGGTGAAGGAAAGGGGGGGGGCATTCAGGCTGGGCCATCTGTGTGTCAAGGTCTTGGGAAGAAAGTCTTGCCATATCTGAGCTCACTAGGGAGGGTGCCTGTCCCTGTTCTGGCTGTTCCCATTCTGAATCTGAGCTGCCAGACATCTCCACACACTTCGATTCATTCCTGATAGGGAGTTCCAATCTGTTGAAATGCCTCTTCTACGGCTTAGTTACTGGCAATGAGAGCTTTAAGCTACAACGAGCTGGTGTGTTTTGCATTTTCGCCCCACGTCTTTTGCCTTTGGCCCTGTCCCCTTTGCCTCTGCCCACCACTGGACTGTAGTCCCCAAGAACTTCTCCAAAACTGAATGCCCTTGGGCTGACAGAGATTCCCCACTTCTGCACAGGCTGGAGGATGACAGCTATCCGAACTCTGACAGGAAGTTCCAAAAGTTAAGAATCTCTCTCCAGCTCTCAAGGAACGTGATGGCTCTTTGGTTAAAATCCCTGGCCACCCATTCACAATAATCAAAGGTATCTAAATCCATAAAAAGGTAAAGGTAAAGGTGTCCCCAACCAGTCGTGTCCGACTCTAGGGTGCAGTGCTCATCCCCGTTTCTAAGCCGAAGAGCCAGCGCTGTCCAAAGACGCTTCCGTGGCCATGTGGCCAGCATGACTGAACACCGAGGTGCACGGAACGCTGCTACCTTTCCCACCGAGGCGGTACCTATTTATCTACTTGCAATTTCTTGCTTTCGAACTGCTAGGTTGGCAGAAATCTAAATCCATAGCACTGTGTTAAATAAAGCCCTCACTAGTGAGAAGGTATTCTGTCTTTCCACTTTCCCCCTAATATGATACATTATTTATTAAACCATCACAGGAATAAAGGGCATACAGAAGTCTACCACATGTTTCAGACCACATCTCTGGCAAGCTCACTAGTTCTACATATGATTACTGTCATAGGCTCTTAACCTATCCTATGTATTAGTTATGCATGCCAAAGATACAACAACAAAAAAGATTGGGGGGTGGGAGTGTGGATGTTTGACATGTGTCAATAACTCTGCTATACTATTATTACGAGATATAATCAAGAAACAGCAAAAAATGCTCTTACAAGACATTATATGCAAGAACTGGTCTTTAAGCCTTCCTGAAAACTTTGCCACCTAGTGAAATCTACCCTCCATCCCAATTAAATCTGAAACAGTGGCCCTGGCACACAGGTTTATGGTTACTCTGAAGTCCCATTAAGTTCAATAGGACCTAGACCCCCTCCACTTCTGCCTCTTTTACAAATGAATTTGGTTATTTATCACCTCTTTTTCTTCGCACAGTTTACAAATTGGCTACTGCTGCTTTGCTAATTGTTCAAGTAATTTAGCGAGTACTGACATTAAATTTAGTGGCTTGTAATTCTTTCCTCCCCTGACAACTTCTCCACCTTTTAATGCACTGGTATTATTTCTGCATTCTAATTTCCCTCCAGTGGCCATGGGGTTCTGGATGGTTTGTTAATCACCCCAACCGAACACCCTCACTGGGTTTGGACATCACAACAAGTTGCACCAGCGAGGGTCATTGTGTAAATCTGTCTGGCGCACGAAGGGTGGTTAACAAACCACCATGGCTTAGTAAACACCCTGGGATCGTGTGAATTGGCCCATTGTGTTCCAACTCTACATTTTAGGGGGAAACCTCCAATTGTGTAACAAAACAAATGGACTCAAGTGGTATCTTCTTTAGAAGCCCATAAAGGAAGCACAGGCCGTTTAAAGCCAGGCAAAAAATAACAGAAGTACTTCAGATACAGAGAGTACCCTCGAGGGAAGAACAGTTCATGTTTCAGTGCAAGAGCACATGCATTACAACTGGGGACCCCAAGACCTCCTGTTAGCCTCAGCAGATATCCAACAATAACCACATGGTTGCATTTGTGATGGTCTGCCATAGACGGTGTTTAAGAATAGGAGGGCACAATCCTATGGGGATAGTCAGCTGCCTCCAAACTCAGAGGTGGCCGACTATCCAATGCAGGATGGGCGGAGTGGGAGGGAATCTTCTCGTCCGCGCTCCGGCTGCCCTGCTTTTGTGGCTAGATAGCTGATTTCGGCTGTCTAGCTGGGGTGTGTTGGAGTGGGGGTCGGGGGAGGCCAGACGGTACATAGGGAGCATCATAATGATGCTTCCACAGTCTCCTCCCCTACCCGTGGAACGCCCTCATTTCGCCCACTCTATGCTGCTCTTAGGAGCGCAGAGATGGGCACAAACCGTGCTGCCTACAAGGCAGCAGGGGAGGGGAGTGAGATTTTCGGGAAACGAGCTTGGAGCCCCGGCTCCAAGCTCAGTTCCCAGAAACACAAAAATCCTATGGCCATCTAGACACTGTCTAGCATTTTGTTCAGTTCAATATTCTGGAACTTCAAGGACAAGTGTGAAGACTCCGCTTTCCATAGAGATGAAGTGGTGGGATAATTTGTTCTGTGGTAAGGCTACCATCTTAAGTGCCATGCTGAATTGGATTTATTGTTCTGGGAATTGTGTTATTTTTGCAATTTCAATGTTTGCGCACCCCGATGGAACACCGGAAGTTGCCTCATGCTAAGCCAGACATCTAGCTCACCATTGTCTACGCAACTGGCAGTGGCTCTCCATGGTTTCAGACTGGAGCCTTTCCCAGTTCTAGCTGGGGACGCCAAAGACTGAACCTGGGACCTTCTGCACATGCTCTGCCACTAAGCTACAGCCCTTCCCAGAAGCCGAGCTTCATTTGCAGATCCAGATGAATCGCTGAATGTCAACCATTGAGTAACCTTTTCAAAGCAGTGTGTGATCGGTTTATTACCAAAGATAACATTATTTAATATTATTTGACAATAGGCAAGAATATTACTATTGGGGAAATTGATTTTTTTCTCAGGTATTCAGAATATGTCATAAGTACATCCTAAACGATACATGAAACACATTTACAGAGTCTTTAACACCAATTTTAATGAAAAAGGGTGTTATGGAAAGATCAGATCAGTAGGGAAAATAGGTAACCTTTCAAATTAGTATTCCCCATAGCACAATTAATCTCGATTTAATAGGATGGTTAATGTCTGTTATTTGAATACTGATTATTAAACATCCTCTGATGATTAACAACTGTAATAGAGCTGTTACTGGGAAATGGATATGAACCTATGCTGTGGCTTTTAATATTCTGCAAATATGTTTTAATGTGCAGTTGGTATTTACTTAATTTGCAGTGGTATTTAATTAACATGAAATAACTTTTTACGAAGTCTAAATTAAATACTGTACTTGCAAAAGCCTAATAAGGTCTCCAGAAAGTGCAAGCCAGAGCAAGCATCTACTCTATGCCACCATATTCCAGAAGAGATTACCACAGAGGCAGTGCAAGGAGAGGAATCCATGAATCTGGGGATGTGTTGCCTCAAACACAGTGGTGGAACTTTGCAGCGTGTAATCAGAAGTTACAAAAAAAGTATAAATTAAGATCTGAATACAACTTATATGGTTATAATCAGATCCTGGTTTGGTATCCTGGTTTATGAGCAGCACTTTCCCAGTGTGGACATAAGAGGAAACTATGGCCAACAAATGACAGTATCTTGTAGGCAAATGGGGGACAAAGGAAAAGAGAAGGGTGAGAAGAGAATGGGCAGGTACAGGACTTTTTCTCAGGCTGATAAACCATGGCTTATCCAACTGAGGTCATTGTACTAGAACTAGACCATTTTCTCTTAGTACTGTTTCTTCTTTTAATTCAGATCTCAAAGTCCACTGAATTTCTCAGCCATTAAATCTCAACAGCAACATTCAGTCACAGCAGAAGGTATGACTTAAACTTAAATAGAGAATCGATTATTGACACTGACAGGCACATTTCCTTCAGTGCTTTTTCTTTCCACATTCCTTGTCTCTCTTGCTCACTGCACTTCTGGACAGAGTCTTATATCTTGCCTCCTGGCCAAAAAGGAATGAGCCCCTCTGGCAGTACCATGCCAGCGAGTGCCAGTTTTCATGAAATAGTTCTTTATATCACCAGGGGAAACACAATTCCTTCCTAGAAAGACATCAGATGGAAACACAGCCCCCTACTTACCTGTTCCAAGGAGACAGGAAGCCTCCAAACAGCTGCCAGTCAGGGGGGAAAAAATCAAAAGAGCATCCATGTTAGTCATACTGACTGGGGCAGCTGAGAGTTGTAGTCTAAAATAACTGGAAGGACCCAATTTGGGGAAAGCTGGTTTAGAGGATCGGGAACAACCCCCGTGCTCACACATATCCACTATCCTCATCAGTACCCTTTGGGGTCTTTACGTCAAGTAGTTTTAAGAGTAATAGTTAAGTAAATCATTGGTTCGTAAAACAGGGGTACAATTTCAGAAGGGAGGCACAAAATTCAGAGAAAGTTTACTTTTTAATACCTCATAATAAACAGCTAGATTACCAATAAAAAACTGTCTTTTTTAAGTAAAGGGAATTGTGCCTTTGGTATGCATACCTGACACGTGGGCCCATTTAATTGCTAGTAAAACAGTTGTTTAGTGTGTGCAGGTAATGAGCTGAACACAGATAAGTGTTCCTGAGGGAAAACAACATGTGATCTGAAACACTTGGCAGGAATCCTCCCAGCCAGAGAGAGTTATGTGTAACTTGAAAAGCTCACACATCATACTGTGGACCTTTGCTGGCCTTGATAAAGGTTGTTGTTTAACTTCCCCTATGAGTTTTGTTCTAATGTGTCAACATACCTGTTTTCGACCAAATTATGCTACGATTCATACATCACTTCATATTGAGGATATAGAGTGTATGAGCCATTAGACTCCTTAGGAATATTCCCTTTCAAATGCCTTTTCACTTCACAATGCAAATACACCTCTATCTAGCCAAACCTAATCAACAACCAGACAGAATACAATTTTCTTGTTCTTCAGTGATAAGCAAAAACTCTGATGTATTAGTAGCTGGTAGGCTTTATTTGGTTATAAAATCGATTGGAAGAAAATAACATTTATTGTGGCTACTGTTTGTGTTAACACTAATAAAAAAAATGCACTTTGTTTCCATTTTATTTAACAGTTATGTTTATTACTTTACTCACACTGGGAGATAAGTACACAGACGTCATGTTATTTCACCCCACTGATAAATGGACCAATTTGCATTTTCCTGGGGAAAAGAGGCTCAAAATGGCAGTTGCAGTGTATAAAACATATACATTTTACTATAATTGCCACAAATTTTATCTGAGCAAATGTAAATTTAGAGATTCTATAAAAGGCATCTCTTTTCAGACTGAATGTATTGTTATGTAGTTTATACAGATAGGGAGGCATTTAAGCAATTCCAATAACACTTAAAATTATGGTTCCTTTAAGGACAATCTTTCTAAATAACTTTCCTTTTAAAAGAATACAGAGATAAGGCACAATTCTCTTCATTTTCCTGTCATTTTTCGGGACAGTTACAGACTAATTATGATTTAGGATTAGGGACTGTATTTTCTCCACGCAATTTATATATATTTAGTTCACATTTTTTCACCTACTGCTCTTCATAGTCCTCCATACTTTTCAGTTTGCCAAGGCCAACATAGGTGCACAGTATGGCATTGACACAGCTTTTCTCACATTTCCTGAACTCCACGCCCTTTACACTACTTGTACCATTTGGCTGTGGGGAGGCGAGTGTATTGCTGCATTGAAGACCATCCTCCAAACCATGGTCTGGAGCAGCCTTCCCAAATAGTGTTCCACTAGCTGTTTTGGACTACAGCTCCCATCATCCCTGACTGTTGGCCATAGTGGATATGGCAGGCAGGAGTTGTAGCCCAAAACATCTGGAAGGACCCAGGTCAGGGAAGGTTGGTTTAGAGCAGGGGTGTGCAGTAAGTAGATCTCCAGATGCTTTGGACTTCAACTCCCAGCAGTCCTAACCATAGCCATGCTAGCAGAGGTTTCTGCAAGTTGAAGTCCAAAACAGCTGGAGATCTACCTTCTGCTCACCCCTGGTTTAAAGGATTGGGAATGAGCCCTGTGCTCACATGCTCCCTCCTCCTGTTCCCACACATACAGTTTAATTAAATTACTTCCTGGCTTGATCAAACATAATTTGCATTCATCTTTGTGCCGTGCAAGCAAATCTGGGTAAAAGGATATGAGATTTTGACATGAGCAGTACCCCTTTCCATACACCCCCCCAACACTACTTGACTGCCCCAGGGGCATTGATCAAACACATAGGAATACAACTTCCTCTTGCTGCTGACTGCAGAGTTCCTTGTCTTGATCAGAGAGAGAAAGAATGAGAATGTTCACAGCCGTGATGAATTTTTCAGCAGCAGACTCCCAGCACTTGAAAGGTCTTAATCATCCCCAGTCAGAAAACCTCAGGACTTCTCATGTTCACACTCAAGGCTCTGGTGGCAAGCCAGAAGCTGCAGAGTAGGGATATGTGAATCATGTATGCTTGATGTCGAAGGCTATTTTTTTTTGTCCACAACTTACACAGCAAGCTTGGAAATGTACTGACTTGGACCGCAGATTGAGCCTAAGTCAGTGTTCATTCCGGAAGTTGCAAACTAGGTAAATCCAGATCAAAAATGAATTGAAACAAATGTCTCATACATGCCTACTGATGAGAAAAGAGGCAGTATCCCCCTGCTGGGAGCCAGAGTTGTCCTACTTCCAGGCAACTGATTGCTGCTACTGAGAGCTTCTCTACACGAATGATTTATTGCATGCTCATGATTGGCCACTCACGGAAGTTTACGAGTCCTTTACACGACGTCATCAACCTCCAAGGTGTCTCTTGTACTTTGCCCCCTTTATCCCACTTTCAAAAGGATCGGAGATAAAGCGATAAGGGACATTAATGCAATATATCGGCAGCGCTATCTACTGGCTGTATAAACATATAGAATTTACCGAGACAGAAGGCCTTTGATTCAAAGCACGTGTCCCTCCGTGTAAAGGAGCCAATTTATCCTGCAAAGAATCCGGAAACAGAAGCCCCGGTAAATTGCGGGATAAAACACCTGGTGTGGTAAAGCCCTCAGTCTGGCTATAAATACTTGCAGGTCAATCCTGAGTCTTTGTCCGGGCAATTGTTAGCTTAGGCTCGCTTGTCTTTCCCCCTCTCCTATTGCTGCATTTAATCCCAGCATGACAGTTTCCCCATCTGCCTCCCCTCCTTTGTATTAGACTCAATAACCTCCCTACATCCCATTCTCAGCCTCCCCGACAACATCTCAGTTTTGACTGTTCTGGTTGCACAACACTCAAACTTCTGGCATTTGCTGTAGCACGTGCCGCTGCCATTTCACATACACATATCCACATATTGGGCTGAATGGAGGTTGCTCTATGTCATCTGAACCTGGGCACTATATATAGGTGGATTTAAAAACCCACAGCTAACCTACAATTAGTTGTCAGGTCAACTGTAGGTTGTTTAACCCATGTTTAACCTATAGTGTCCTGGTTCGGATGACAAAGAGCAACTTCCAGTCGACCCAGTCAGAGGTTGCATATGCAAAATGGCAGCAGCATGTACTGCAGAAAAGCATGCAAACTAGGTCGCTGTTGGTCCTGGAGACTACAGCAACACTCACGGAGAAAATAAATAGTAACCCAGACAGGAATATTCCGCTGACTTCTATTCACCATTTGCATTAAATAATTGCAGTAATGTTGGGAGACTATCCTTTGTTAGGCTGATGGCTTTGTTAGGATGATAGATGTTTTCCTGATAGCTGGAAAACTCCAGTCTTTGGAATGTGATACTCAGTTTGGAAGGTGACACCCTCCAGCTAATGGAAGGGTGCAGAGATGAAGTCCTTTGAATTTTACCAGCACAGAGGGCTGAAGGTTGGGTGGAGCTGAAGCATCCTTAGGGTGCAGTTGCTTTTTGGGGACCTGTTGCAGGATTATCAACTCTGCTGTCTGCTCACAGGAGAGTAAGGGCACAATCCTATGCATGTTTAGACAGAGAAAAGACCTACAACTCCCAGCATTCTGGGAATGCTGGGACGTGTAGGCCTTTTCTCTGTCTAAACATGCATAGGATTGCGCCCTAAATGACTCTAATATGTTTGCTTGCATATTTGTAAATGAAAGTAGTATTACAAAGACACCATAAGCCTCCAGTACTCTGTTTGCAAAGGTTGCAATCCAATACACTTCCCTAGGAGAAAGCCTCGTTGAACTCAATGAGGATACTTCTGAGTACACATATATAGGATTGCACTTTGAACCCTGTAGCACTGCCCCTGGATCTTCTCAATGTTTCTCACAAAGTGGGGGACACATAACAATTATTATTTATTAAGTACACATACAGCTAGGACGGTAGCCACAGGACAGTATTGAAATGAACCCATTTTTCTGTCAAGAAAAATATTTGTAACTTAGTTTTGATCCCACTGACAATCTCCAGTAAAGGCCCTTTAATTACAGACATGACTTTGTAAATGAAAGATCAGGGTACACGTTTTCTAAGTAATCTTTCCCCTAATTCTAACTTCTAGTATGAGATAGAATAAACAAAAATACGAACTCTAAAGTTCAGATGCAACTTACCCGTAATCACATTCAAGAATGTTTCCAGACTATAGTTAACTTCAGATTTAGATGCCGTTTTCATAACTCTTTCATAACTTTCATAACATGTTTGTCGGGAGCATTTGAAATGAACATTCCAAGCTGACAACTGCCACTTATAGAGGGAAGAGTGGTGGGAATTATCCTGCTCCACCCTTGACTTAGTGTCTTGCTTTCAGGACTTTGTTCCTTCCCTCTTGCCACTCAAAAACTCTCCCCACTTTCAGCCTGAAGAAGCCAGGTTAGATACTATTGATTCCGCCCAGCTCAAACAACCCCATTTAGGAAAAATGCAGCTTCAGTTCTATGCTGAACCCTATGCTGAATCTCACTGTGAGGCTACCCAAGCTGTGCTTTGCAATTGGTTAGTGCACGCATACCTCCAAAGACAGCTGGGCCAAGAAACATGGGCCAATGCCATCCTCCTCCGGCTTCACCCTAAAAGTTTCAACAATCTATGGGCCATGAGCCAGTAGTATGAAAGATGAAGTATTCTGCCTGTCATACTGATCAAACTACCAGCGTATTAAAATTAATCTCATAAGAACATAAGAAGAGCCCTGCTGGATCAGACCAAAGGTCCATCTAGCCCAGCATTCTGTTCACACAGTGGCCAACCAGCTGTCCACAGGAAACCCACAAGGACATGAGTTCAACAGCACCCTCCTACCCATGTTCCCCAAGCAACTGGTGTACATAGGCTTACTGCCTCTGATACTGGAGGTAGCATAGAGCCATCCCTCCACAACATGGAATGAATCCATTCCTCCCCTCTCTCCTCTGCAATAATACCACAGCAAGAGCTCTTAAACTGTCCAGAGCTTCGATTATCTTAATTTTCAGAACAATGCTCCAAAGCGGTAATGACACCTGCTAACATCTCACAAACCAGAGACAGGTTCACATCCAGCTTATGCCTTGAATAGTTAAATGTGGATTTATGTCCCATGAGTCTTTCATGCCCCTCCCCACCCCCACTCATTTGTTTTAATACATCCCTGTGAAGGAAAGAATGTTACCACATCTAAAACTATGGTCATGTGCTCTGGAATTCCACATCAAAGGAAAACAAATTCCAGTTTCAAAAACAACATATATGCAAACTGGGGAAATTATCCTAAGTCAATGTAACATGTGATCAGTGTTATGGTAAAGCAAGTTTTTTTCAGACCATTTTTTTTTAAAAGAGGCAGACGTCATGATGGACTTTAACAAGGATTCTTGGGCAAGAGGAGTTCAGCAGTGCAATCCTGTGCACGTCTACTCAAAGGGGAGTCCCACTGAGTTCAATGGGGCTTACTCCCTGGTAAGTGGCTATGGGATTGCAGCCAAACGGGAAGGAACGGAGATCCATCAGGGAGCGCAAGAGGTTTAGAGGCTCTGACAACCATACTCAACTATGAGGGTACAGCAACTTACTTTAAAAATAGAAAGAAAAATAAAACTTGCATGATGGAGCTGCTAGACTACGGATAAGCTTTCCAGCACGGATTCCCTAATCATCTAACCTCAGATGTCCACGTGCCACTGGTGCTGCGTTTAAGACTACTCACCCTAAACTGCCAGCACGTATCTTCCTTGCTTGCACCACAACAACGTGCAAATGCTGTACGAGCTCCTTCAAAGCCCCTCCTATTATTCTCCTCCCCGTGTAGAAGAATGCCGGCCAATGAGCGCAGACGTTCCACAAGTCTATGCGCTCGCTACAAACCCTAAAAAAAGGGAGGGAGGAAGCAATTGTAGGTCTTTCATTCCACCCACAGAGGAGATTGGAAGGCGCAAAAAAAAGAAGAAAGACTACAATTCCCACAGTGCCCCGGTTTCTTCCAATCATTTGAACGACTCTCTCCCCTCTCCCGGCCCTCCTGTGTTCCGGATGTTTTTGCTCCACAATCAGGCAGTAACTTCATTAGAACCAACCACATTGTCACAAAACACTGAACAAGCTTTCGGGTTTTTCAGCATTCTTCATCAGGCTGGCTGTTAAGCAAATGGAAGTGGCTTGATGTTGAAGCCATAGGCTTTGGGGTAACCAGAGTTCCTAACTGCATAAAATCGAGCTGTATGAGAGAGAGAAATAGAGCCTAATTAGATACAGAGTTTAATCTGAAGTCTTACTGAATTGATGAGATTTAGGGAGGAATCCCATGCATACTCGCTGGGGAATGCTGGGAGTTGTAAGATGTTTTTCTGTCTAAACATACATAGGATTGTGCCCTTACGCTACAATCCTGTACTCAGAACTAAGTCCCACTGAATTCAGTGGAGCTTACTGTCATGTAAATGGGCACATCTTATACTCACATATCTGGGAGTACCTAGACAGCACAGTAAGAAGCAGAGACATCACCTGGCCGACAAAGATTCGTATAATCAAAGCTATGGTTTTCCCAGTAGCAACGTATGGCTGTGAGAGCTGGACTATAAGGAAGGCTGAGCGCCGAAGAATTGACGCGTTCGAACTGTGGTGCTGGAGAAGACTCTTACGAGTCCCCTGGACTGCAAGGAGGTCAAATCAGTCAATCCTAAAGGAAATCTGAGTGCTCATTGGAAGGACAGATACTGAAGCTGAAGCTCAAATATTTTGGCCACCTAATGTGAAGAAAAAACCTTCTGGAAAAGACCCTGATGCTGGGAAAGATTGAAGGCAAAAGGAGAAGGGGACGGCAGAGGATGAGATGGCTAGATAGCATCACCGATGCAATGAATATGAACTTGAGCACACTCGGGGAGAGAGCAGAGGACAGGAAGGCTTGGCGTGCTATGGTCCAAGGGGTCACGAGGAGTCGGACACGACTGAACGACTGAACAACAACAAATAATGGGGCTTACCTCTGAGCAGACATGTATAGGATTGTTAATTAAACAACCAGAAAGATTTTCAGGCATGGTAGCTATCGCCACAGAGTCCCGCATTTGAGAGATACCTTAATTTCCTCATTTTTGGTTCATTGGTGCTTTGTCAGCTAGCACCAGTACTAACAAAGCAATATTTCCATTTTACAGAAAACATGGAGCACATGCCAGAAGTTCCCTCTTAAATGTAACTAGGGTGACTTATAAATAATAATTTCAGAGTGCTGAGTTCATTATGGCACTTAGGACTGCTTGTTTAAGTTTCGGCCTTGGCAGCTGTAAAATTGTAGGTGGAGTGCTTTCAGAAACAAAGCTTTAATAATTTGGTGTTCTACTTTTTTGGATTGTAATTTGTACTGTACGCTGCCCTGGGATAAATAGTTATGAAGGGTGTTACACGAATGCCATAAGTAAATAAATATTCAAAGTGGCCACCTCTTGCTCTTGCTTAGACAGCTACCAAATATCAGAGTTGGTATTGGGTTCCTTAAGGTGGAAAAAAGGCAGGATATAAATGTAATAAATAAATAAATAATAATACAGTTATTTCCTTTGGTTTAGAATATGTATTAAAAGCAGAGTGGTTGTTGATTTTTTTTAATATACTTTTGACAACTGCTATACTTGACATAGGAAGGGATCTATCTATCACGCATCCCATTTTTCCTCCAAGGAGCTTAAGGTGTAATGTTTGGGGTTGTCTGATTTTACCTTCAGAACAGTCCTGTGAGGCAGGTTAGGCTGAGAAAGAGTAACTTGCCCCAACTTTGAACACACCCTCAAGTACACCACTCTAGCCACTACACCAGCTGGGGCCCTCCAGATGTATTGGACTACAACTGCCATCATCACAAACCTACAATTTACCTTGAAAGGGAGGAAATAGAAAACAGTCTTTGAAGCAAAATATGTTTGATGCCTGGATAAAGTCTACCTGAGCAGTTGCCAGGAGGACAGGATGAGAGACAGAAGCAATGTTCACCTCTCAGTCCTCTTTCTTTTTCTTCCTTTACTTTTCCCACAAGATGGGCCTCTGAGCCTCTCTAGCGGACTTGTGCTGGTGGGGGCGGAGCTGGAGAGGCCAGGGGATACAGCATATCCCAGCCCCTCCCCTCTCCCTGCCCCACGGAACACTTCCTGTTTCCTCTCGCCAAAGCTGCATTTGTGACCTCGGGAATCCAAAGCAGGGCACGGGATACTCAGAAGCCTCCCAGATCAGAGACTTCTGTCTACCAGGTAGCAACCCAATAAGGTTGCACCCTAAATTACATGTGTCCTCCATCTGTAAGATGGGCAAATTTTGTAGCCTTTCTTCTAAAGACAAGACTAGAAACGTTTACCCATTTTACAGATGTTTCATTCTTTGATAATGTGCTGCATATATGCGTATTGGATATTTTGTGACTTGATGTGGTTGAGACCTCAGCTGCTGTGGTTCCTCCCACGGTGGCTGCAAAGGAGCAGGGGATCGGAACACAGACTCCCCCCTCCTGAGGTCGTAGAAGTGTCTACAGTCTCTGGATGGGGACTCTTAGAAATCCTACAGTCCCTGAGCGCTCTCCCAGGATCATAGGGTTGCGCCCTTAATTTTCTAAATATTTCTATTGTTTTCTGTTAACCTAACACAACTTAAAGGGTAAATTAAATACACGAAGACCCAAATATAATGACTAGGTAGGCTGTACCTGCCCTGTATAATAACTAGGTAGGGTGGCAAAATCCTGTCCCCGTATTTGACCTATGGGTGGAGGTAGTGGTTCCTTGTTTCTCTTACAAACACTAATTATATTGAATTGTCTGTTGTCCCCACATTTCATAACCTCCCCCTACCCTAAAAAGCACCCAAGTTTTCAGACATCAGTTCTCGCACTGATACTTTACACTTTTTGGTGTACACTTTTACAAAATCTTAGGTGAACGCCTAAACAATGAAATGTGTGAAAAGGCCAGTGCGTCCCAACCCTATGCATGTTTGTGCTGAAGTACCACTGTGTTCAGTGGGCTGTACTCTGTGGTAAGAGTGCACAAGACTGCAGCAATACAGTACGTAAACTCCATTGAGTAGGACTGCAACCTATCTTATGCCCACTTAACTTGTGAGCAAGCTCTATTGAACAATGGGACTTGTTTCCAAGTAAGCATGAATAGTTCTATGCTGTCCAGAGCTGTAATCCTAAGCAGGTTTAGTTAGAAGCAAATGCCATACTCACCAGTGTGTTCGACTGCAGTCCTACGATGCTTCCAGATAGACAGTTCCTGGTTGTTTCAAAGTCAGTGGATTGCACCTTATAGAATCAGACAGCATTGGGAGTTGTAGGACTTTTTTCTGCCTGAACATACATAGGATTGTGTCTTTTGCTTTATAAACAAAATGTAAGTTTCATTTAAACAAGTCTTTTCTATAGAGCTCTCAGGCTTTGGCCTCTCTCTCCCCAGGCCAGAAGCAGTAGGTGGGTGTTACCCTTAACTACTTCCTGGTTTCTCCAGGAAGCACAGCCCATTCAGGTTGAACTCAGTAGTTCCTTCATAGTGTTACACTGGCCATCTATCCTATAACTCCCATAACCCCTGACCATTGAACATGCTGGGTGGGGATGATGAGTTGTTACAGATCCCACTTGTATATACTAATAGCAATTTAAATTCTCCCAGTGACAGACCTTGAGTAACCAACACAGCGCCATCCACATATATGAGGGATGTAACAGCAGGTATTTTGGTGGAACTGGAATATCAAAGCTAAGACAGAACCATAGTTATTTACAATTTTTATTGAAGGTTTACAGAAATTATTTCCAAATTTATCAGAAAACAATCTTTCATACTGGTTGAAGCCAATATTAATACAATTGGCCTATTGAGTACTCCCCCAATTCAATAAAGCAACATGTTATTATTCATATGTACTTGTTAGAGATTATTAAATCTGTATTTATTAAACTGGAATTCAATAGGATGCATCACTGAATTGACTGGGAGGGCGCTTTTGCGCTCTTGTCCTGCTTGCGGGTTCCCAGTCGACAGCTGGTTGGCCACTGTGCAAACAGAATGCTGGACTGGATGGACCCTTGGTCTGATCCAGCAGGGCTCTTACCTTCTTATGAAGCAGCCCTTTGGCCATGGTAAATCTCTTGGTTCTGCACCTTGCCTGGCTGCAGTAACAGGGAGTGGGGTGGGAGCCTGCCAAGAGCCAGTCCCAAAACAATCGTTCTGTGAGGTCATGGAAGATTACATGCCAGCATTCTTTGAGCCATGACCACACTGGGAAGGAGGGTGCTGTTGCGCTCTTGTCCTACTTGCGGGTCCCCGGCCAACAGCTGGTTGGCCACTGTTTGAACAGAATGCTGGCCAAGATGGACCCTTGGTCTGTTCCAGCAGGGCTCTTCTTATGTTCTTATGAAGCAGCCCTCTGGCCATGGTAGATCCCCTGGTTCTGCACCCTTGGTCTGATCCAGCAGGGCTCTTCCGATGTTCTTATGAGTTTATTTTCACAAGAACAGAATACATAAAATAATTAATTTTTTAACCCCCTTTAAGCATCCGGCAAAACTGGGTAGCTCTCGTCTGATTAGGAAAGGAGGCTAAAGAAACGTCACGTCCCCCCTTCGCTAAAATAACCCAGATGTGGCCTTCAGATTCCAAAACCCTCCAAACAGCCCCGCCCTCCCAGTTTACCCCGCCGCCCCGACAGCCGGGAGAGGCGCGATCGCTTCAGAGCGCCGCATTGCGCGTGCTCAGGCTGGCAGAGCCGCGCATGCTCGCTACCGCACAAGGCTGGAGTTGGGCGAGGGGGTTCGCACCGACGTCTTTGAGCGGCTCCCCCCGCCTCGCCCGCCCCCAGCCCCAGCCCCTTCATGGCGGCCGCCCCACTCGTCCCAGCGCCGCCTCCGTCTGCCCCGCGGCTGGCTGTAGCGCTCGGTGTCGCCCCCGCCGTATTAGGCCCCCCTCGCTGAGGAGACGAGGAGCGCTCGGAAGCGTCTTCAAAAGTCCGCGATGGCGACTCCATGCCGGACCCCTCCGCTCGGGCTGTTGCTGCTGCTGCTGCTCCTGGCGCTGATGGGCGGCGGCGGCTCCTCTGGGCTGCCCGCAGGCTGCAAGCAGGACGGAGGCGGCAGTCGCCCCAGGAGCAGCAAGCCCTCGCCGCCGGCCGAGGCGGGAGGAGGAGGAAAGGTGGTCTGCAGCAGCCTGGAGCTGGCCCACGTCCTGCCTCCCGACGCGCTGCCCAACAGGACGGTCACCCTGTGAGTAGCGCCACACACCCATCTACTTTCCTCTCCTTTTCATTCAGGGCCACCCACGCAGAGAGGCGCGCCGTGGAAAAGAGGGAGGGGGGAGGCAGTACAAGGCTGCTGAGACCCCCCCATTGGTTTTGTTGTAGAATGCTTCTTCATACCTAGAAAAGTGCTTTAAAACAAAACAAAACTAAGTAATAATAGCAACAACATTTCTCCATCCTCCCCGCTCGCACCCCTGCTCCATTTTTTCGTTAATGTTTTGGGGAAACAATAGGTTCCACCCATGCACAGGGGCTCCACAGGTCTACGAGCATCCTGAGAGCCCTGCCTTTGCTGGATCAGACTAACAGACCAAGCACTAACAGGCTGCAGTCTGGGACTCGCTTCTCATTTTTTTGCACACTTGTCATTCCCTCCTCTTTGATTTTTTTATTCTTTCTCTTTCTCCCTCACATCTTCCTCATCACTTAAAAAAAAAAGCAAAGAAAGCGATGGTCTCACTGGTGTGATTCGCCTCAGTTTAGGACACAACCTGTTTGGGAGCCCCCAGACCACAAGTTGAAGACAAATATGTGTTTCCAAAAGTGGCCAGTCAGATGCCTCTGGGAAGCTTGCGGGCAGGATATGGTTGTTGTTGTTGTTGTTGTTGTTGTTCAGTCGTTCAGTCGTGTCCGACTCTTTGTGACCCCATGGACCATAGCACGCCAGGCCTTCCTGTCCTGCACTCTCTCCCGGAGTGTGCTCAAGTTCATATTCATTGCATCGGTGATGCTATCTAGCCATCTCATCCTCTGCCGTCCCCTTCTCCTTTTGCCTTCAGTCTTTCCCAGCATCAGGGTCTTTTCCAGTGACTTTCGCATTAGGTGGCCAAAATATTTGAGCTTCAGCTTCAGTATCAGTCCTTCCAATGAGCACTCAGGGTTGATTTCCTTTAGGCTTGACTGATTTGACCTCCTCGCAGTCCAGGGGACTCGTAAGAGTCTTCTCCAGCACCACAGTTCGAAAGCATCAATTCTTCGGCGCTCAGCCTTCCTTCTAGTCCAGCTCTCAAAGCCATACATTACTACTGGGAAAACCATAGCTTTGATTAGACGGGCCTTTGTCGGTAAGGTGATGTCACTGCTTCTTACTATGCTGTCTAGGTTTGCCATAGCTTTCCCCCCAAGGAGCAAGCGTCTTTTAATTTCATGGCTACAGTCACCGTCTGCGGTGATCTTGGAGCCCAAGAAAGTAAAATCTGTCACTTCTTCCATTTCTTCCCCTTCTATATGCCAAGAAGTGATGGGGCCAGATGCCATGATCTTCGTTTTTTTAATGTTGAGTTTCAAACCAGCTTTTGCACTCTCCTCTTTCACCCTCAACAAGAGGCTCTTGAGATCCTCTTCGCTTTCGGGCAGGATATGGTAGTGATTATTAATTCCTTGTTTGTTCCCAGCATCCAATACTCAAGAACATAAAGTTCTCATTTAGGTTTCATGGCATATGAATATAATATGCTTAAATACTTAACAGGATTGTTGTGCGGATAAAAGTGCAGGAGAACCACATAAACTGCAGAAACATAATAAATACATTGAGCATAGAGGAATGGTGGGATATAAATGTAATAAATAAATATGAACATGCATAATTGTAACTTTTGGAGCTAGACCTTTGTTTTGGGATGTCTCCTAGTCACAGGCTTATAGCCCAAACCTAGGTTTTTTTGCTTGGAAGTAAGCCTACACCCTGCTGTGAACACTTATTAGAGAGTAAGTTTTCCCACTGATGATTCAGAAGATTGGATTATAAGTCCCCTTGAATTCTGTGTAGCTGTTTTCTGAATAAAATACATGTAGATAGGATTGAGCTGCAATGCTTTGCAAAAACATTCTTGAACTTTCAGATTCTTGAACTTACAGAACGCTCTTCAGGTTGGAAATAAAGACCTTGTGTAACAATGGTGAATGTTAGTTGGTCCTAACTTATTTACAGTCAGGGCCAGAAATATTGGAACAAGGATAACTGTTTTGGCAGTTGGCCTCCGTACACCACCACATTGAAGTTGAAAGGAAATACACCCAGATTGGAGCGAAGTCAGGACTTTCAGCTGTAATTCAAGGGGGTTGACAAAAGTGGGGCACAAACCATTCAGGAAGGACAGCCAGTGGCATACACCCCCCCCCCATCATTGGTGGCTCATAAGTAATGGAACGAATGGCTGACAAGCAGCTGCATGGCCAGATGTGGCCTTTTTCCTGGGTACCCCCTGACCAGTCAAGCAGATCAAAGGCCTGGAGGTGGTTCTGAGTGTTACATTTGCATTGGGTAGCTGAACTCCCAACATGAGGTCCAAAGAGGTGTCCATGCAAGTGAAGGAGGCCATCATTAGGCTGAGGAAACAACATAAACCCATCAGAGAGATAGCAAAAACAGTAGGAGTGGCCAACACAACAGCTTGGAACATCCTGGAAAAGAAGGAATGAACTGGCTAGCTCAGCAACAGCAAAAGGCCTGGAAAACCATGGAAGACAACTAAAGTGGATGACTGCAGAATTCTGCTCATGGTGAAGAGGAACCCTTTCACAACATCTAGCCAGGTCAAGAACACTCTTGCAGAGGTAGGCATCTCATTGTCGACATCTACAGTCAAGAGACAGCTTTATGAATGTAAATACGGAGGCGTCACAACAAGGTGCAAACCACTGGTAACGCTCAAGAACAGACAGGCCAGGTTAGCCTTTGCCAGCAAACACCTAAAAAGGCCTGCCCAGTTCTGGAATGAGATTCTTTGGACTGATGAAACCAAGATTAACTTGTACCAGAATGATGGGAAGAGAAAAGTATAGCGAAGGAAAGGAACAGCTCCTGATCCAAAGCATACCACATCATCTGTCAAACATGGTGGAGGCAGTGTTATGGCGTGGGCATGTATGGCTGCCAATGGAACTGGGTCACTGGTGTTTATTGATGACCTGACTGCTGATAAAAGCAGCAGGATGAATTCTGAAGTGCATAGGGCTATACTTTCTGCTCAGATTCAACCGAATGCTGCCAAACTGATAGGACGCCGTTTCATATTGCAGATGGATAATGACCCAAGACATATCGCAAAAGCTACCCAAGAGTTTCTCAAGGCAAAGAAGTGGGATGTTCTTCCATAGCCAAGTCTGTCACCTGATCTCAACCCAATAGAGCATGCTTCTCACTTATTGAAGACAAGACTGAAGGTAGAAAGACCCACAAACAAGCAGCAGCTGAAGGCGGCTGCTGTAAAGGCCTGGCAAAGCATCTCGAGGGAGGAAACTCAGCGTTTGGTCATGTCCATGGGTTCCAGACCTCAGGCAGTCATTGACTGCAAAGGGTTTTCATCCAGGTATTAAAGACGATGCTTAAGTTTGAAATGATGTTGGTTTGTTCCATTACTTATGAGCCACCAACGACGGGGGTGTGTGTATGCCACTGGCTGTACTTCCCGAATGATTAGTGCCCCACTTTTGTCAAACCCCTTGAATTACAGCTGGAAGTCCTGACTTGGCTCCCATCTGGGTGTGTTTCCTTTCAACTTCAATGTGGTGGTGTACGGAGGCCAACTGGCAAAACAGTTATCCTTGCTCCAATATTTCTGGCCCTGGCTGTATGTGATTTGTACCAAGCCTTTCAGACACATACTCAAGCCAACTTAAAAAAGATTTAAAACATGAAAACATAAACACCAATTAATAGAAACTAAAAAGAGCACTAATTTAAAACCATAGAGAGTACAATCCCGTGCATGTCTACTTAAAAATAGAGCACTACCAAAAAGGTCCTCTTCCTGGCAGCCACCTACCTCACCTCAGTTGGCAAGGGTACCCAGAGCAGGACTTGTGAAAAGGATCTCAAAGTTTAGATAGTCTTCTCTTGCATAAACCTATCTTTCAAGTAACCTGAAAGACATACACAGCCTCATGAGATATATTCACAGCCATGTGCTTTGCTGCTTTTACTGTTTTCTTATTTGATGTTTATATTTCCTGTATTTTAATTGTTTTAAACATTGTAAGCTGCCCTGGAAGATTTACTAAAGAGGATGGAGTATGAAATATTTTAAATAAACTAATCCATAGATCAGTAATACCTACAGATTCCATAGGATGGACACAGAATCCTTATCCCTGCTGCGTAGATGGACGTTTATCTCTCAGATTCATAGGACTCCAATGGAACAGCAGAATGTGGTAGTCTCACATTACTTGGCTGGAGGGCTATTTTACCAGCAAACTTTCAGTTGTTCAAATCGTAGTGTGCTCTTAAACCATGAGTTGGGATCCGGATTTAACAGCATGTATGGTTTGAGCAAATCGTAGCCTGTCTCATTCAGCTATAACAGCAAACAAATATAAAGTTTAGAAGTACTAGCAGGCAAAGGAAGGAGAGTGAACCCCAAGCTCTGCTCATGCATGTGATGCCAAATTATGGTTTGGCATTACAGCTGAATGCTGCCATTATTTATTTAGAGCATTTTTATCCCACTCTTTAGCCAAAAATGCTCCCAGAGTGGCTTATAAACATCAGTAATAAGGCATCATTTAGTAGAAAATCTGGGTTTGCACTGAGTCTAATCATGGACATCCAGCCTCAGTTCCCTGATAAGTATAGCTATGTAATATGTGTGTTCTGTGCACTTGTGTTACATCTTAGGTGTACGTATTAAAATATGATGTGTAAAACAGCCCAGTATCCCTCAGATGCTGCACAGCTCTAAGGCGCGCATTCGTTGTCACTTCCAGCTTAACAATCTTGCTTAGGAAATGAGAGAACATATAATGAGAAATTTAATAAAAAAATAAACATCTCACTAGTTGAGTGCATACAGTGCTTATGCTTTAAAACAGGGGTCCCCAACCCCCAGCTGTGGACTGGTACCAGTCCGTGGCCTGTCAGCAACCGGGCCGCAGGGGTGTGTGAAACCCCCTCACCTTGGGTCCGCAGGGTGGGGGGAGGCGAGTCCGCGGAGCTGCCAGCCAGCTCCAGCCGCTGGAGGACTTCTGGCTGCTGGGACGCAAATGGCGTCCGCTATGTGGACACCATTTGCATCCCTGTTCCACGAGTAATAGGCTACATAAATCTTTACGTAGCTGATTACTGAAAAGAATAGGGACTCAAATGGCATCCACGTAGCGGACGCCATTTGCGTCCCAGCGGCCAGAAGTCCGCCAGCGGAAAACCACCATCCCCCGGTCCGTGGAAAAATTGGACTGGTCCCTGGCGCCAAAAAGGTTGGGGACGGCTGCTTTAAAAAACCCACTGCAGGGAAGCCCTTTAAAAATCAAACATGCAGAAGGAAACCTACCCTCTCCTTCCACAGCCATACCCAACCATTCTAAGAATCATTTGGGCCTTTTATGTATTCGTTTAGTTCTGGATGTTTGCGTTCTCCCCATCTCTAGTACCAGAGTGCACATCTCCTCTGATTTAAGAGAAAACAGCCGAAACATGAATAGGGCTATCCCCACACACCCTTGAATTTTTTAAATTGAAAACCTGGTGTGTGATCTGGCTTCTTCCTTTCTCCTAGTCTAAGGAGGCCATTCACAAAACGACTGGTGTGCTTAAGTCCTACTATCAATGACCTGATTTGCACATAATGCTAACCCATGGTTTATTTAACCCATGATTTGTTTCCCTTCCTAGGATTTGTCTGGCAAAAGATTGAACAAACCATGGTTTGTTTTCTCAATCCATGGGTTGTTTGTTTCTCTCCTCCTTTGCCTACTCTCCCCACCCCCTGTATCTCAAATGCCTTTGCAATGCTGTAGGAGAGCAGCTGTTTTTTTTTTGGGGGGGGGGCTACCACCGCCTGCCACCTCTGTGACCTGGCAAAACAACCCACACTTCTGGGTTCGCATGTAACCACAATCCAGCGTTCGCAGCCCAACAACAAACCATGGGTTCTCTTTCTGGGTTGTTCATGGTTAACAAACCATGGGTTAAATAAACCATGTTTTACTGCTATGTGCAAACCAGGTCAATGGGACTTAAGCACATTTGATGTTCTCTGAATTGTGACCTAAAATTTCAAAGTGTAGAATGAAGATTGGATCTTAATTCCAGCACACACAGGTGCTTAACTTCTGGTACTTTGAAGTTCTGAAAAGCTGTGCAGCTCTTTGCAATATATTAGGGTAGAGTTATTTGTCTATATAATTCCCATAGGTGCTTAATTTGGGGTTGTATGTATGTTTCTATGTACAACTTTAGTGTATAGATTCCGTAATTAATTTCAGATCTCACTAAGATTTGAAGATGAATCTTGAAGAATCATATTACTTTTTCAAGTATGTAGACTCATCCTTTCCCTCTCCTCCTCACCATCGTGATAACTTTGCATAGTCGGTAAATAGGTACTTTGTTAACACTATTGTAGTGCTGAAATATGAAAAATGGGAAGAAACGTAAAGCATCCTCAATTGATGAGTGGTGCAGAAAGGTTTGGTTGGTTATAGTTTTAAGTAAATTGACTTTCTTAATTATGATATGATTGGCTAGATTAAATGCTATGCATATCTTGAACAATTGGAAAATGTTTTTCATTTCTTTGAAATAAGAAAGATAAATGAGAATTTGTATATTTATGTTCTTTCAATGTTATAAAAACGTATGTTATGTCAGTGTGAAGATTATTTTTCTTTAATGTTTTTATGTATTTATTTGACCATCTGTTTTAATATTAATATTTTTTATAAATTGCATGCTCCAGGGGAAAATTACTTCTAAGAGGAGACTTCTCCACAATAAAAGAAAAGTTAGGAGCCATTGAAAGTATTTAAAGATGATTACAGGGATGGCCAAAAATTATATTTCTTAGAATTTTTAGAATATCAACTTTGAATTAGTTTTTTGTGTGTAGAGGAGACGCAAGGGCATGTGAAAATAATAGAGATGTGGCTGATAAGCAGCACATCTATATGTTTTGTGCAGAATGATGCAAAATCTATATCAAAGGATTCCCATGATTCATGCAGAAAGACATTTGCATGTTACAGCTGAAATGATATTTCATGTCAATTTGAAACATGACCAAGTTTTGATACTTGTCAACAGCAACTTGTTTGCATGACTTCAGTAGGGCACCGAGCCACTGATAAGGTTGGACGTTATATGTTAGACATTATACTGGTCGTTCATGTTGTACTAAGTCCAACCCTCCTTTATGGGCAAAGGGATACTGATACTGTAATAAAATTGTTCTTGCAATGAATGCTATGAACTGCTGGGCCTTTAAGTTTAGGATCATGCCTGTTTTTCAGACTTTCCTGACCTGGTGCCGTCCCCATGTTTGGACTTCAATTCCCATCAGCCCCAGCCAACTTGGCTAATGGTCAGGAATGCTGGTAGTCTAAAACATCTGGAGGGCACCAGATTGAAGAAGGCTGCTATATTTGTTCCTTTTACTAGTAAAATCATCCCTTGAGTGAGAGGTGCATTTGAAATATATATGGTGTGCATAACCCATTGAGAATTGGGAAAAAGTGCCACTTGTTTATGAAATAGTCTAGAAGATGGATTTCATTGTTAATTCTGGCAAGTGTTACTGGCTTCTTTAGTAATTCTTTACAGGTACAGGGTATAACTTTTAAAATAGAGACATGGGTGTTCTCAAGACCGCTAGGGCTTGTAAGGTATTGAGAAAGAAATTGTATAAAGAATGCAGATGATTTTTTAAAATACTAGGATGAGAGACGTCCCGTGGAATTGGTTGGCAGTAGTTACAGGAAAGACGGAGGGAAGTAATTCATAAACACATAATTAACTTGGGGAATTCATTACCACAGGATGTGGTGAAAGCCACTAGCTTAGATGCGCCTAAAAACAGAAGGTATTGCAAAATTCACAGAGAATAGTTCTGTTAACAGCTAGTAGCCATGATGACTACATTTAGAGAGTGCATTCACCTGCATACTAAATGCGGGGGGACAAATAATTGGATGACTCCCACCATCATACTATGCTTGTGAGCCTCTGAAAGGTGTCTGGTTAGCTGCTTTGGAGAGGGACCCTTGGGCTTGGTCCAGCAAAGCAATTCTTATGTTCTTGTGGAAGAACTATTCCCACCCCTCCCAAAGGAGATAATTTTGAAAGAGGGGTAGGCAGCCTTTTTGGATCTGTGGCATATGTGTAAATTGGGGAGGGGGCTGTGAGTGCATTTGGCATTTTGGCCCATGAGCGTTTATTTTCTGGATTCCCACTTTTCTTGCCCTGCCCCCTTCTGCTGCCACTTTCCTTTTCACTCTTCCCACTGCCTGTAATCTCTCTATTCCCCCCTCCTCTGCATGCATCTTCCCAGGTCCCTAACCCTGATTCCTCCGCACTGCTTACTTCACCTCCACACTGCTGAAGCTCTAAGGAGGAACAGGAAGTCAGCAGATCGGGACTTAATCTGCTGACTTTCTGCTTCCTTCTTAGGGCTTTGGTGATGCAAAGGTGAGGTAGGTAGTGTATGTAGGGGAATCACATTTGGGGCTGGGGAAGGTGTGCAGAGGGGGAGTGCAAGGTAATCTTGGCGGACGCTAGTGCTCCCTCAGGCTGTGCATTGTTATCCCCTGTTTTAAACAATCAAATTTAGAGGTGCCAGCCTCTGTTTTTGTAGTGGTTTTGAGAGTTGTAATTGGATTAAGCACAAGTCCTGCTCAGGACAGAGAGAGTTTCACATACAGCTTCAAATTTACAGAACAAGAAACTGCATTATAAAGAACAATGAAATTATTATTTGTAAAGGTCTACTATAGGAGAGTCACAGCTCTACTATGTTTTTTCGTTGGATTTGAAAACGTCTTACCAGGAATCTTTTACATGGAGTGAAGACAGTCATCCTTCAGTTTCTAACTTTCTGTTTATCTGGTTTATTTGCATCATCTGGAAAGAAGCAATATTTGATCCCTTTCCACCCCCATATAGAGGTAGATAATTAAGTAGGCAGCCAGGATCCTGGGTTTTGGCCGCCCCAAAACTAATGGGGATATTGGAGGAGGGGAGAATGTGGGCCTTGAACAGCTTTGAATTCTCTGCATAACAGTCTGATCCACAAATCAATTCAAAATACTTAAATAGAAGCAGGTTCACAGCTTGATCTTATTTCCCACTTCAGCTGCTCCAGTGGCTACAGCAGTTATTAAAGTAGTGTTCCAGGAAAGTGGAGCAATGCAAATTCTGGTACTGGGAAGGCAAGGTTGCTCTTGAAAGGGGATTCCCAGAGAGCCCTTAAAAGATAGAGCTTGGCCACAAACAGGCTTCTCTTGAGTGCTGATGCTCTCTCTTAAAGTGTTTTCTCTCCCAATGGTATGTGGTAGGGCTGACCCCAGAGCAACTGAGCAAAGTATGCTTGTGTGCTAGCAATCAAGATCTCAATCCCCTGAACCTGCATGTTTTCCCTAGGAAGGCTGATAGCTTCCGGTATGGGGCCAGTTTAGGTCAGAGAAACGTTGTGGTGGGCAGCGAGGAAAACATGTTGATAATACACAAACACTCACACCATGCTATTCTGACCCAATTTGCAGGGTGTCATGGCTACCTTTAACAAAAAAAGAGGAGCATCGGGTCCTGCATCTTGTCTGTTTTGACCCTGAGCTTCATCACTGAACAAGGATTGTAACCCGGATTCCTCATACCCGGGCCTAATATTCTGTTCACTACATCATAGTGCATATGATGGCAGTATTCAAGAGCAATGCACCCATAGGCCTTAGTTGTGGAGCTTTCTGTAGTTTCATATCCTCAGCTGTGTCCTAATACCGAAGCAGGAAGAGCTGAATGACTCTCTTCTCAGGGTCAATATGTTAGGTTAATTAAGTAGCTTGTAACTGAGGCTTATCTTTTTTTACTCTAGAGTAAGTATGCATGGCCTCAATTCAAATCGGCATCAACGCATACCCGGAGGGAAGGATTAACCCCCACACACACACTGTTTTGTGTCCTAAAATCCCTCCCCGGGGGCGGGGGGGGGGGGCTTATAACACCTCATTGGTGTTAGTGGGGGGAATTTGGGGAAGCAAATGGTGGGGAAGGTTAATCCTCTCAATATGTGGTGGTCCCAATCTGAATTGGAGCTGCATGCAGTTAGTCCAGAGTACAAAAAAATAAGCCTCAGCTACACACTGCGTAATTAACCTAACATGTAGTTTTACCTTCATGTACTTTACGGAGTGGCACAGCCTCTCTCGCTTTTATGATCCCAAAGAGCTTCAAAGCACCTTATCTGTAGTAAAGGTATACTGTAGATACTTTGTTTTCAGCATCCCATAGTGTTTACAGTCCTATCTTTTACTAATTTCTGTTTAACTGCAGTAATAGGTGGAGGAAGTCTGTTGCTTCATTTGTGCGCAACCCTATGCATGTTTAGACAGAAAAAAGGCACACAATTCCTCACATTCCCCAGAATACCCTTAAATGTTAAGCATATTCTAAAGTCCACTGTCAAAACTGAGAATACATTTCATTTCCAGCGCTAAATTACATATAGGGAAGTCTTTCAATACATTATCTGTGATAGTTGATAAATTTTCAAGAGCAAAAAAACTATTTTAGTAGTAATTCTCACAGAGAGATCAGTGAAGCTAAAATAGTGGTAAGGCGGCCTTTTGAGCCCTTGGGCACATTTGGAAATTTGAGAAACTGTCTTGGTCACAGCTGTGAAATGGCTGCCATGGTTGGTTATGGCTAGACAGAAAGGACAAGTAACCTTCCCAGAGGCATTCATTGGAAATTAAGATGGAAGCAGCTAGAGGCTCCCACTTCACTTTGAAACAATCCCAGGTGCCAGTATGAAAATTTAAAAAATAAATAAAATAAAAAAATCAGGAGGAATACAGTGTCTTGATGGACACCAACGAAGGTTTCTGGGGGCACATTGGTGCCTACCCTTGAGCTAGGAAGTTCAAATAATGATATGTTTCCCATTAATGCTGGCAAGTAGTAAAACCATCATATTTTCATTTTTGTTCACAAAAATTACTTTGAGCATAACTTTTCAGTTTGTCATATGGCTGGAAAAAGTTGAAGCTAGTAAGTGTAACACCAGTTTATCTGTCTTATCAAAAGAAAGGAGCCAAATTGAGCGGTGTGGAGAATCAAAGAGAGAGAACTCAGTTGCCTGGACTTGATTTTACGATCTTTTTGTTATACCTTGAGGTAATAGGCTGCTAGTTAATTGAAAGTAACTTGTGTCTTTGTAATTGGCAAGGTTGGGAACCTTGAAAATATTCTGCAATACTGTCAGCATCTGTCAAGCCTTGGCCTAGTTCCAAGGCAGGATACAACTGGAGTTCAGTTCAGGCAGGCAACAAGCAGAAAGGCAATAAATGTGGTCACAGACAGGCAAGACATCAGGTACCAGATCAGATGAACTAGGAACAAAGGGACAGTGGCAATAGATATAGTCACGGATAGGTTGAAAGTCAGGTATCATATCAGGCAGACAGGGATCAAGGGGCCAGAGGCAAGTATGGAATCAGAGCCAGGCTGAAAATCAAGTTTCAAGGTGGCAGTAGAGAGTTGGAGGGGCCAGAAGCAGATGCAAGGTCCAAAGCAGGCAAGGATTACAATCTAAGATGCAGTAAAGAGTCCTTTACGCTTAAGACAAGTTGCTTGGACTGATGAACTGGCTTGGCTGCAAGGACTGGTTTGTCCTGATTGGAGTAACTTGGGAGTGCAAAAAGGAGGTAGACCCTAGATCTGTCTTAAAAACAATTGCTTGTGGCTTTTGTACAAGTGTGCAATGGAAGCGGGACACCCCCATGTGTCAGATCAACACTTCAGACCATGAGGATCAGGTTGCTAAGGGGATGATCTCTTCCCCTTTTCCTGACCTGTCAGTGGATAATTTGCACACACTTGTCACTGACATATGTCAAATCACTTCCCGAGCATGGGGACGGGTTTTTTTGACAAGTTATTTGACAAGAACAGATCATGGCTCTGCTGGGCTAAACAAAGTAATGTGGAGAGGATGAAACTGACAAGGATATTGACAAGAGGGGAACAGGCCACGCTGGGCTACATAGTGGATACAAGCGGACTTGTGAAGCTGCGCAGTTGTGCAAGAGTGGCAGTTAACCATTTCTAAAAAAAAGTATGACAGTATTTATGAACATTTCAAGGCCCACCAAAAACATGTTTTTATAGGTCATATTAAAAGGAGAAAGTCTTCCACTTGGTATCTTATTTTTATTTGTGTGATGCATGATTTTCCAAGTGATGGGAGAGTTCAGTGCAGAACTAGGTGGAATCTTC
Source organism: Heloderma suspectum (assembly GCF_057233095.1). Classification (NCBI taxonomy): domain Eukaryota; kingdom Metazoa; phylum Chordata; class Lepidosauria; order Squamata; family Helodermatidae; genus Heloderma; species Heloderma suspectum. The sequence continues at coordinate 113,663,071 of NC_139462.1, forward strand.
AACAACAGTAATGAATAACATTTTTTTTTTAAAGAGATTGTACGCAGAAATATTTTGATGAGGAAAATTACCTTGGAACAGTTTATACTGTCAAGCTTCTGCAGATGGAGTTTAAAATAGTTACTGTGCAAGTCTGTGAGGGTTTCTTTTTGTCAAATGTTTCTTTCACAGTTTTCCCTGGAACTTTTCCCAGAAAAATATTTACTTACGCTTCAGAAGGCTTTCCATGTGGCCACTGTTTTCACTAGGAAAGCTCTTTCATGATTGTACAAGTGGCAGCATATCCTCTTAGGATACCCTTTCATATTATAATATGATATATTCTTTACTGTTATTAATAATGGCTGGTATCCAAAGAGCTGTTTTGATCCACGCAAGGGACTCATAGTAGTCATACTGAATTTTCTTTGCTCTTTGATCCCCATGTAACATCACAAACTGCGTTTTAGACTCACCTCAGTTTCCAAAGCAACTTGCCATACAGTATTGCAGGGGAGGGGCTTTCCATTAAAGAAAAAAGCATCTCTAAAGCTCCCTTGGATTCACTGAATGTTTTGATATTTCATTGCCTTTATCATAATCTTTTTGGTTTTACTGTTTAGCTACCTTGTGGGCCAATTATATGGAAATGTATGAATGAATTAATGAAATTAGCTTCATATTGTGGCCAATATTAACTATTTTTCTTCCAGAAAAGAACCCAGAAAAACACTGTACAACATAATTTTCCACCACTTGGACTGGTTCAGCCACTCAGATACATTTTTGTTAGCAACAAAATACTCACATATGCTGCCCTTTCTGCCTGAAAAGGTACCCAAAGCAGCTAGCAGCATAATAAAAATATATCTAAGCAGCCATAAAATAAACAAAAGTACAGAATCGAGTAGAAAGAACTATAGAACCAACTTCTGGCTGGGGCATAAATATTGAAAACTGATTTATGAGTTGTTTGGTTTGAACGTGGTTTTAATCCTGCGTTGTGGGCAAAATGTGCAAACTCTTGTTTGCTGAGTTGAGGTGAGATGGAAAATTATGAGTTGCTGAAAACCTAGCAAATTAAGTAATCAACATATGCAAGGGGAAGATGAAACACTTGAGTTTGAGTTCATTATAATAGTATTAAACCTTTATTGCTGAACAACAGCCTGCAAGGGAAAATGCCAGCTTAAATGCACTTTCATGTTCTAGTTTATTCAGTCTGTAAATCATGTTCTAGTTATGCATTTAATCTGTAAATTGGTATAACTATTACTTTTGTTCTATTACTTATACAATATTTTTTGCTTTTTGCCCAGTTTAAGTCAGACAACTGAAGCAGTGCTACGTGTCTTTTTCTTAGTCAGCAGCAGTGGCACTGCCAGAGTTGAGAGGGTTCTCTGGGCAAGATGCCTTCCGGAGGAGCCCACATGCACAGTCCTGGCTGTTCCACGCTCCTGTTTCACTGCCCCACCTGAACTCTTCCCCCGCTTCTCTTGCTCTCCCACCACCCAGCACTATTTTTTTTATCTCTGCTTGTTCACTCGCCCTACAGTGCCTGTGTTTTCTCTCTCTCTCTCTCTCCCCCCCCCTCACCTCAGTACTGTTTCTCTTTCTCCCCTCCCCAGGGGTCTTTCTTTTTCCCTCTGTTCTTTCTCCTTCCCCTACCCTGGTGTTGGTGCTTGCTCCCCTACCCCTTACCAGGCAGCAGCACCTTTCTCTCTCTCTCTTTCTTCTATCTCTTAGAAAAGCTCAGGCTCACTGCAAAGCAAAGGTGCAGTTGCCTTGAATGTTGATTTCCCCAGCATGCCACTTGACTCCATGTAGAGACTATCTAGAAAAACTAAGTTTCTGGGCACAACTGCCATTTCCTCCACTTCTCTGTAAGTTAAAAGGGAGAAAAAAGGAAGAATAGGTGTCATTGCCTAGGGAGACGTAAACGTGTGTGTGGGGGGGGGGGGAGGCGGGGAACCAGGAGGAGAAACTGTATGTGGAGGCAACTACTCATTAGGTCAGTGGAGCAGGCAGGAAAGGGTTAACTCAGGTAGGCAATATGGTGCCCACTCCTCCCACTTGATTTTTAAAAATTACATTTTCTTACTAGTAGCTTGGATTGCTTCAAACCAAAGTGAGGGCCTCTAGTCACTGAAATCTTCATTTCCCATGAATGCATCTGGCCCACATATAGGGCTCTGAGACATTCTTAGGAAATGAAGATGATCAGTGGTTGCAGGCTGATGCTTTCTTCTTCACTGTTCCCAGCCAACAAGAAAAAGAAGGGGGAAAGCAAAAGGTATTCCTGCCACTTCCGTCTTGTAAGCCGGATATTGGGGTGTGTGTGTAGGTAAACAGTGTGGGGGCAGGTAAAGCAGTATGGGCAGGGGTCTAGGAGGAGCAGCAATAAGCCAGCTTGTTGGGGGGGAGTGTGTGTTGTGAAATAGGTTTCTGTTAGCACAGAAAACTGCATTCAAAGGATATGCATTCAACATAGTTTAATATGTTGGGGCTCAAACTACCTCTGCCTTATACTCGAGACTTTTGAGTAGGTTGCTTGTCTTTTGTGCCTCCCATGGCAGTCATTTTGTGGTTTTGCCCACAGGCCCAAAAAGGTTGCCTGCCTCTGTGTGAACTCTTCCAGGAGAAGACAGGGCCAAATAAAAACAAATATTTTGACTTTTCCAGGGAGCAGGATTATTTTGCTTCTGCTCTTGACCTACTTGGAGTAGCCTTGGGTCTAAGTTGGCTGTATTTCCTTATATCCCTCTCCTTGCCTTTCTCATGCTCCTATCCAGAAAACTGAAGGTGATATGATTCTTTAAAAAAAGAAAGAAAGAAGACGACAACCGAAGAAGGAGCTCCAGTATTTGGTCAGTGGGGAAGTTCACATTTCCTTGGACTCCAATTAACTTGCTATATCTGCTTCAAACAGGGAAAGTTCAGATCACAGTCAGTGTGCTCTGTTCTGAGGCAAGTGCACATCATGCCCTTCCTGGTGCAGGCAAAAAGATGATTATTGAACCTTTAGATGGCACACCTCTGAGGGGGAAGAAGTTTAGTTTGCTGTACCTCCGCTCATCTGTTCTGGCCATTGGCCCAAGAAAGGAAAGTAGCAGCCCCAAATTATCACTACACACACCCAGCAGTATGTTGGTTTTCACCTGTTAAAGGGCAGCTCCAGACAGCAGAAATGGCCTTCTGCAATGGGGAGGGATGGAGGGAGCCCACATGTGGGAAACTTGCGCACTATACCCTTCCCAGCCACAGCTGATAACAAAGGAAAGGCAACCACCTCTGGCCTACCATTGTGACAGATTTGTCCTTGTCTATGGATTTTATAATATGGGATTTCTGTATTTAGCTTGATCATGGATCAGCAGTCCTCTCTTTCATGTGCTTGGTGCAATTACAGAGCACCATGTTTGCTTTGATTGACCCAATGCCATAAACTAGATTCCACTCTTGGCTCTTCCAGTAGTTTCTCTTGCACCATCAAAACCATATTGCACACCGATCGCCAGTGTCTCTCAAGCTTATTCAGTAGGTAAGGAGCTCTCTCCAGTGGTGGTAAAACCTCATCCATCTTAAATTGGGCGAGGATGGGGCACTCCTGTGAGAACACTCCCAGTGCCAGTGGTGGGATGGTGAGCTGTTACGAGGGGTTATTATTAATGCAGATTTCATCAGCAGGTGGGGGTGGGGGCACTGATAATGCATCAGGACCGGGAGGAAGAGGAATTTAACTCTTTTCTTTCGCTGCTATCGTCCTGGGAAAAATCCCTCTGGAAGCGATATTTGTATTTCAGAACTAAATTGTACAGAGCCATGTGCTCATATGCATTAATTGATACAAAATAATTGATTTACATTGATTTAACTTGCCATGAAAAAATATCAATTTAAATCAAGTTATTCATTTTGAAATATTTATTGAGCAAACACGTATTCTAACTGGTTGCTCTTACAATTAGAGCATATTGGTTTGTAAGAGAGCTTCGGTACAGAAATAAATAAACAAACAAACAAACTAAATAGAGCCTTTATGTAACCTAAAGATATTTAAAGAAACTCTAAGCCATACAACCTGCATCTCTTCTACACTGTCAAATTATGTCTGTTTCCAGCCCATGCAAGATGACTTCCTCAAGTCTCCAGGTACTTCAAGAAGGGACAATCTAGGCTCCCCCACTTTTTGCGGCTCCCATTCAGAGCACTTACTGCCACAATTACTGTGAATTGGCACTGGCAACTCCTCCACATCATAGACGGTTATGCAATGTATTAAATACATCAGGATTTGTCAACCAGAGATTATGAACTGAGGCTAAGGCCCTTTGTGAAAACACAGAATTTAAGGACATTAAAATAAACTTGCTACATGTGTGAAACAGAGTATACTCTTCTGCAGTTCTATCTCTTCTACAGCACCAATTTAAGCAACATGAGGAAAAAACAGTACTTTTACCCAGTGCAGCTGCAGGTGTGTGTTTTTAAATAGTTGTTTCTTAGGAATCTTCTTATAATGCTGTTTCATTATTTGTTTTATAGGATTCTGAGCAACAATAAGATATCAGGATTGAAGAATGGTTCCTTTGCTGGATTAAGCTTTCTTGAACGATTGTAAGCTCTTTAATGTTATTTTTTAAATTATGCTTTGTGGTAGGAAAAACTTCCCCTCTGTTTAAATATATTGGATTGTTTTAAAACAATTAAGATGCTCTAACAATTGTACATGAATGACTATGTTTCCTGCTGAACATACGATACATAACTAATTGCTTCAGAAAATAGTGCACATAAGAAAGAAGGAAGATATTTCAGTGATTCCAAATATGTATGGGTAAGAAGCCACCCCCACCACGCACTGCACCATGTTCAGACAACACGTCAACCCGCGCTGCATTGTGGGTAATTATACAAATCATGGGGGTGGGGGGAGAAGCCACGGTGGCTTCTTTTACCCCCTTGATTGTCCAAACCCAGTCTATGTCATGTAGACACTCCGTATGTGAGTGAAGAAAAAGTGGTCATTCTAAAGTACACTCTTAGCGTGGTGTATCCAGTAGGGGCAGTGTGCACACGACTGGCCCTGGTTCACATGCGCCCAGCCCTGCCAGCCCAGGTCAGTGCATGGCTGCAATATAGTGCTTCTAGGGGCGAAAAACTGGTTTCTGGAAGCAGCTCAACCTGCCCCTTCCAGAAACCAGCATTTTCTTCCATGTTGGGGCTTGCCCCCGGAAGCCCTATATTGCAGCTGCGCATAGAGCTGGCCTGGCGGGGCGGGGCCCATGTGGACTCAGGCCCTGCAAGGCTGGGCACGTGCACACCTCCCCAATTGGATACTACCCAAAGTGTGAAGCATCCTTAGTCAGTGTGTTTTTTTACACACACTCTTCCACTTGGCAGTCTAAAGGTAGGCATGAGAAAAACGGTCATGACATAACTGGCTTCCTTATTCCAATGAACAATAAAAATTAATTTTGCAATTGTTTTAATGAGAAAGTAAGTTCAGGATATGGTTACTACCTCAAGCAGAGCAATAGGAAAGTTTGGAGATTGAGTGGAACATTGTCTGAGAATTAAAAGGGGTCCCAAAAAATGGGAAACCATTTTCCCCATTCAAATTCAAATAGTTCCATAATATTAAATAGAAGTTTTAATAGTTGAACAGAATTGCAGACTTGAGCTGGCACAGCTACCACCGTTGTATCCCTGTGATGGGAAAAATAATACCTCCCTTCTGTGCTGTGAAATCAGGCACACCAGTAGGCATCTTTCTTGTGGGGAATCTACCAAACCTACTTAGATAGGTTTGCCTTCCAGGGCGAGGGAGGATTCCATCTTTTCTTCTCAAATGAGTCAGCCTACGTCTCTCCTCTGCCACATCCTCATGCATCATCTTAGCTTTTCTCCTTATCATCTCTGATATCCTTCAGTTCCTACTCCTATCTTGGTTTCTGCATGGTATAATAGTAGAAATTTCTTTAGTAAGACGCATTTAAAATTAATAGCTTGTTCAATATCAAAAGGATTGTATCCTTAAAAGGAAAAAAAAATCCCAGAAACTTAAACATGCCGTTTTTGGCACTAATGTTGTGTCTCTTTAGCATGCCAGCTTGAGCTGCTTCTTTTCTTTTATTTTCCCTTCTTTTTTTATTTCCATTTCTTCTTCTACAAGTAGCCCTTCTCTTTTCAATAACTGCAGAGGTCACCTTTGTAAGTAGATGAACTTTGGGTATTGAGCCATGAAAGGTCAGGTCTAGCCTACAGCATTTATGCTAAATACCAAGATTAAAGTAACTTCTGACCTTAAAGAATTATGTTTTTTAATTAATGCTGAAGGAAAGAAACAACTAGACAACTGTACTAGCTGGTACATTCTGGAGGGCAGATTGTGTATTGCTAATACAGTTCCTTCCTTCCTTCGAATTTTCAAGCAAATTTGTAGCTTGAAAGTCATGTTAAAGTAAATTCAGGATATGGTCACCAGGTGAGTTCATACCAAGAGTGAGATTTGAATAAAGGACTTCCTGGTCTACAGTTCGGTCTCTTAAGACACAACACTACCTCTTAATTAGAGTTCAGAAGAAGCAAGGCTAAAATAGCATGTGACAAAGGTTGACACTTTTGACATCTGTTCACCTGTTCCTGAAATTCTTTTGTGAGGACTGACTGAAATTGGTAGCTTCTCTAGGTATGCTCTTTTCTCTTCCCATTCCCCCCAACATAAATGAAGTGTGTTTGTTTGGGGAAAATTTCCCCTTTTTACTTCTGATACCATTCCACATGGTAACAGCTAAATAATTTGAATATTGCTTTTGCTGAAGGCTGCAGAAGGGAAGAGCATATGGGTGGAAATGCAGATAAGGACATGGCTCAGAGGAGGGTTTAAACTTCAGTGAGTTACTTGATATTTCATTATGATTTCTAAAAATAAAATGAAAAGTATTAATAATAAAGATAAGGATAGATACCTGCCCTGTAGTGAATTAACAAACTATATTTTAAAGGGTATGGAAGATAATCTGCTTTCATCTCTGTCACTGAGATCAAATGTGTCAATAGTGAAATGTCTCCTCCCATATGTACCTGCCCAGACCCTTGAATCATCTTCAGAGGCCCTGCTCTGGATACCTGTGCTGATTGAAGGTAGGCTGGTGGCTCCAAGAGAGAGGGCGTTATTGATTGTGGTGCCCCACTCCTGGAATGCTCACTCCAAAGAGCACCCATGCTGTTAGTATTACAACTCTAGGCAAAAACATTCTTTTTCTTCCAGATATTTTAGAGTCTAGATTTTGTGGTTTAGAATTCCCTGTAGAGTGCTAGAATGACTGCATTTATATATTTTATATTGTATTTTTGTACTGATTATTGTTGGGAGTTATTAAAAATAGTTTACTGTTTTTATTCTTTTAGTTTTTTATTCTTATAATCTGCCCAGAGAACTTCTGTTTTTGTCGGACTAAAAGTATAATAAATATACACCAAATTATTGGATTATAGCACCTTGTAATAGGTTGAAAAAGGTACTAAATGTACTTGCTCAATTTTTGTAGGTTGATGTGGCAGAGTGGTTAAGAGAATGAGCTACGAATCAGTGAGGTGGCATTTGGCAAACTATTCTCTCTCAGCCTCAGGCTCTTTAACTGCAGTATGAGAATAATAATACTGACCAACCTTAAATGGCAATGTTAAGAATTACAAAGTTAATACAAATGAACACTTGGAACACTCTAAATCGCTATATGTGCGAAGAGAAAACTTACTGGAAAAGACCCTGATGCTGGGAAAGATTGAAGGCAAAAGGAGAAGGGGACGGCAGAGGATGAGATGGCTAGATAGCATCACCAATGCAGTGAATATGAACTTGAGCATACTCCGGGAGAGAGCGGAGGACAGGAAGGCCTGACGTGCTATGGTCCATGGGGTCACGAAGATTCGGACACGACTTAACAACTGAACAACAACAACATCAACAAAGCACTATATGAATCCTAAGTATTACTGTTAGTATTATCATTCAGTATCACTACTTCCTCTAATAGCATCTCTAGAAGGTCAAGTGCTGAATGATTTCTTTTGTCTATACGTTCAATAGAGTAGAAATATCATTGATACTATCATCTGTGGTTTTAACAGAAACACTGACAGTTAACGTTGGCCTTCATAACTATTAGAATATATGCACATTCATTAAAGTAGTAGGCAAAAGCAACCTATTTTATAATTATTATCATTTATTACATTTCTGATCCGTCCAATAACTAATGTTCCTCAGGCAGGTTACAAACAGTTAAACTAAAATGCTCTAGAATTGTTAAAAATATAAAATACAATACAAATATTTAACAGAATAAAATACAGTATAATGCAGAACAATAAACAGCACTGTTTATTTTCTATCATCAAAGCCCTTCATGTGTTTTCAGGCAAAGAATAAAAGTTTATATTTTAAAATGAATATATAAGCTTGAAATATAGAGCACAATCCATCCCGCTGCAGGTAAGAATAGGCCTAGGGCTCAGTGAAGCCCTCTTTTCTCCTGGCCTGCCAGCTCTCGGTGCGCATGCCCTGCAGTTTATTGGGCTTTGTACAGAATGGACATCTCCCAGACAATCTCCTCCCCAAGGCCCCACATCATGTTCCTTGAGCTTCTTAGTCTTTCATTTTGTATCGCCTTATAGTCTATCCTTATGGCGCTATAGCCTTCCCTTATGAGGAAAGGTTACAACATCTGGGACTGTTAAGCTTAGGAAAAAGGCGAGTAAGGGAAGATACAATGGAGGTGTACAAAATTTCTCATTTTAGTGTTCACCTTCAATATGCCACTTTCCTCAGAACCACAAAGTACTGCAGTATTTAAACAAATAAACATTCTAGGCTGTTTATGGTGCAAACACAATGGCCACAGTCCAACATAGAGTTAGGCCTTTAAACTCCTTAGAATCAACGAGCATGGGTATGCCTAACGTTAAGTTAAATTGTGGCCAGTGAGAATAAATATGTCATTTTACAAACTTTGGCAATTGTAATGATGACTTTAGTAGCTAATAACCATATATCCAAAGGGGTTCCATTAACTGGTTGTCTGGATACATGTTGATTCACTTAGTAACTTGTTCAAGTGGGAAGTGAATGTTCAAGTGGGAAGTGAATGCTTTCTATTTTAAGAACAGCAGATACTGAGAGACTATAAAATGCATTGCAAAGTGAAGCCACCTCTTTATAACATGTGTTGACAGAATTGTTTTGAAGATGTTTTTGATGGTGCCATTTTTTTTAAAGTATGTAATTGGTTTTGCTGCTAGGCAACTTGTATGTTGATTCAGATGCAATTTTATAAAATCACTTTAATTTTCTGCAACCCTGGTCAGTACCTAGTTTACTGGAGGATCCACTATCTCCAACACTGGAGTGTTGTCACATCCCAAGGGATTGGGCTGCTGGCACGTCTCTACAGAACCTTCTTGTGTCTCCATTGGCAATATGGGGTTAGACAGCATCCCCAAGGGGCTGTATGCCTGCTACTCATCCCAGCATAGTTTAATTCTTGAAATCTCAGTAGTAGCTTTTTTTAACTTGCTGTTGTCATTGTACACCTGTTTGAATACTTCCCCAGAGTTTATATTTACTGTCCGTCCGTCCTGTCCCCAACCTCCCGGTCAGCTTTACTCTACATTTTTTTTTCTTGGAAATGAAATTTACCACCGTATAATGTAGAAGCCAAGTGCCATCAGATCTTGGAGTAGTCAAAGCAAAGGTTCAAGTATGAGGTCTGCAGGTGTCATAAGGAGCCCCAGTCCTATTACTGAAGGCGTAGCCCAATATTATTTTAAAATAGGATTCTTAATGAGACAGGTATAATTTGATCATGGTTATGCAGTTTGGCAGCATTTATGTGACGTTAATCAAAACAGTTACAGCCATGTTGAGATTTGGGGAGAAAGGGAATACCATATGTTGTATGGTAATGAGTTGGATGAACAATGTAATGAGAACCAAGTGTTCATCTCTTGAGACAGTTTGTTCTGAAGTAATGTATTTATAGCCAGAAATATTGTATCCATAGGCAGTATCCTATTTGACACTACTGCTGACATAAATTACAGTGTGCTAGCATAAGTGAATGAACTTGAGCACACTCCGGGAGAGAGCGGAGGACAGGAAGACCTGGCATGCTATGGTCCATGGGGTCACGAAGAGTCGGACACAACTTAACGACTGAACAACAAGCATAAGTGGCCTCTAGTACAATCCCAACAGCATTTCCTCATGCGATGGGTTTTCTAGGGAAATCTGTTATGCCAGCAAATGTTGTTGGCATTGCACTGAAGGTTGCTTACGCTAGCGCAACAGAATTTACATTGGCAGTAGTATGGAATAGCATACTGGCCTTTGTTCTTTTAAGCTATATATATTATTGATCTCAAGTAAGAACCCAGAAAGAATTATACCAGGATTCAGACATGAAAGATCAATTGTATTGGGCATAATGGATTCAGTAGTTTTTTTAACTTTGTGTCATTGAGAGAGACATTTTCTTTTAACTGTGATATAAACCCTATGAGCACAGTCCTTCTTAATACGGGAACAGCACCCGTGTACAGAGGGATCCCTATAGGAGCTGGTTTTCTCCCCTCCCTGCTTTAGTATACTTGCACAGGTGTATATGTAGTTGGTACAGCATGCAATTTAGGGGATAATTTGAGGTTGGCTGAGTGTGCCTGTGTGTCGTGGCCCAGCTTTCTGGCACAGAACACCAAAATCAGTGAGATTTTTTATTGTAGCAGATCTCACAGCAAAAGCTTAACGGTACAACGTCTTATAAATTATATAGCTAAATCAAAGGCTATAAGCACATTGCTTAGTTCAGGAAACAGTTCGTGGACAATAACTACAACTGTGTCAGAGATAAGTCCAATGATAGTTTCCAGCTGGGGATATCTACAGTTCAGAATACAAGACAAGGTCAAGGGTCATGATAAATCCAGGCAAAAAAACATTCCAGGCAATTCAAGATGTGGTCCAAGAGCAAGTTACAAAACTAGAATTTACACATGCAGGCAGAGATTAGTCCAACATTAGGTTCCACATCGGAATCTCCATGGGCCAAGGCAGACCAAAAATCAAGTGACATGATAAGTTCAGGCAAGGGAGCACTGTGGACTTTTAAAATGACATTCCCAATGCAGCCTTGCCAGCCCTTGCTCCAGCTCCTGGTAACAGTTCCAGGGCAGACTAAAGTCTCAAGTTTATAATTTATAATAACTCCTGGTAAGCCAGTATTTTGGGTCATTAAAATGACCATAAGTCCAGGTGAGAGAGAGAGAACACTGGGCAGTAGAGAGGTTCCCAAGCAGGGCTTCTATGATCCATGCTGTCAGGCAGACTAAGTCTAGGATTAAGGATAGTTCTAGGCAAGTCCTTAACTATACAGGGTTTAAACAGACAAGGGTCCAGATTTGATGGAGAGTCCAGTTGAGAAAGTGCAGTTTAGATGATGGAAAGTCCAGGCAGAAAGAGTTTCAGGCAGAAAAGACAGATGTTCCCAGCAAAGGTTCTGCATCTTTCAATACCAGGGAGTCTAACCCATAAGCCAGCAGTTCATTACAAAAGCATTTCTATTCTGCTTTCTATAGATGCTTCCACTCCCAAGAAACAAGTTTGAAACCCCTGTTTCCTTAACCCAGTTTCCCCTGCTTGCTTGATTCCCATAGGGAGGCTATCAGGTTTCTTAGCTGTAGACACATCGTTCAAGGTTGACACTTGCAGCTGGTCAGGACTGTTCAGTGCCTTCAGCCTACTCCCCTCTGTGAATCCAGGCAGAATTATGCTCTTCCCATTCTGACATTCCTCATCCTGAGCATGCCCCAAACCAGCCCCGCTTGGCCTGCCATCAGATAAGAAACTAGGCTCTCAGGCCCTTGGCTTCTCATGACTGAACAGGGTTCTAAAACATCCCGGTCCACTTCTTAGTCAGATTCTGACTCTAAACTATAGGGCCCACCACTGTCACCACATGTGATGTAACAATGTGGGTTATCCCACATGTATTCCCTTTTTAAAACTTTGAGGCTTGGGTCTAGTACAAAACATACACAAATAAAAATATGGTGATTCTATACACACAGAGAGAGAGAGAGAGAGAGAGATTCTGTCCTGCTTACCCACTCTCTCTTAGTCAAGGAAAGCTGGTATGGAACTGCATGTGTGCCGAGATGACAGCAGGGCTTTGCATTATGGAGATCCCTCTGCACATGGGATCTCCAATTCTCCACATGGGGGAGAATTGTATTACTTTTTTGTTTGAGTTCTGTGGGCATCTGTTGCATCTAACTTGGTTCAGCTGCTTCAGCTGTGAGTCAGGGTAGTAGAGGAAATGTTAACCTCCAAAAAAATAATTGACTGTTTAAGGCTGATATCAAGGAGTAATCTAGGTTGACAATCAGTTGAAAGATTTCATGCTTTCCACATTTTTCTGAAGAAAATATTTAAGAAGTATGTGGTGGTGGGTCTTCCCATATTAGGAAGTGGTTATCTAGCTTGAAAATTCAGTCAGAAGATTACTTTTTTTTTTTACAATATTTTTTTGTCTTTTCAAACAGGGACCTTAAGAACAATCTCATTAGTGTTATAGACCCAGGAGCTTTTGTAGGACTTTCGTCTCTAAAAAGATTGTAAGTATTTATACTTGTTAACTTGGAATTAAGTGAAATGTCAGGAGGTAGAAGTTTACATGTAGCCTGAGCTAAAGCTAGTCTGATAGTTGAAAAAAGACCTTAAGCTATAGGCTTGAAGCCTTTACTTCGTAGTATCTTGTTGCTGTTAGATTTAAATATAGGTTCCCTGTTTTAGAATACAGTGTATAGTTCTTGTTACTCCAACATGAAAAAAAGACTATTTGGAGAAAGCACAGAAAAGGGCAACTAAAATCAGAGTGTTCTGCTTATGAAGAAGTCTCAAGAGCTAAGGCATTTTAAAGGAAAAGAAGCACAATTATTCTTCTCTTCCCTCCCCCATATTTCAGATTATTCCAGAAAGTTGTGTTCACAAGACATGAAAGCTGCAATCCTATACACATGTACCAGACAGTAAGTTCAATTGAACTCAGTGGGACTTACTTCAGAGTAGACATGTATCAGATTGCCCTGTAAGACTGGTATCTTGAATAACCAATTCTTTTAACTATCTATTTCATATTAATTAAAATTATTGCAAGGACATTCCCAAAGTTGGTGCCTTACTTCTGGATTTGACTGCTGGTTTTTTTGTATATGAATTAAATTACCTTATCAGTGTTTAGGTCTGAAGTCCAGTCAGGAATCGTTCAGTAGCTCTGATGGTATCCATAGTATTCACAATCATTGGGCTGCTAGATTAAATAGAATTTTTGTAAGGTACGTATTGTAATGTTGAAATGAAGCAATTTTCCAGATCTTCTCCCTTCTTAACAGAGACTTAACAAACAACCAAATAGGATGCCTGAATACAGATATATTTAAAGGACTTGCAAATCTCATTAGACTGTAAGTATCATCCTCTTAAATATCATTTTTGGTGGGCATATCATTTGAGCTGTTTTCTTATTTCAGTAAACCCTTCAGTAAACCCCACCAATATTGGCAGAGAGTCGGTTGATCAGATAAAGATTGCATTGGGGTGTTCCTCTGTCACTAGTAGAGCTTCAGCTATTGGGCGGTATAGAAATAAATAAATAAATAAATAAATAAAATTTCATTTTGAGGATGTACTACTCTTCATTACTCACCATGTTTTGCTATATACTCTGTCACCTGCATTGCAGCTCATGATTGTTCTTATTGAGAGCCAGTGTGGTGTAGTGGCAAGAGTGTTAGACTGGGAGCCGGGTTCTAGTCCCCACTCAGCCATGGAAGCTCACTGGGTGACTTTGGGCCAGTCACACACTCTCAGCCCAATCTAACTCACAGGGTGGTTGTTGTGAGGATAAAATGGAGAGGAGGAGGATAATGTAAGCCGCCTTGGGTTCCTTGCAAGAGGAAAAAAGGCGGGATATAAATGCAATAAATAAATAAAAATAAAATAAATACACCTTTTGGCAAAAATTATTGGTCTGAGTGAATTTCCTCCTTCTTTTCTTGCCCCCCCCCGCCCCGCTACACATATGCCACATTTTAAATGTGCTAAGAAATTCTCCATGAATCAGTATGTTAGACACTGATGTGCTACCTTATAGTTTGTATTTAGTCCTCAAGCACTAAATGCCTTTTTGTTCAAACATGCACTAGTGATTGGTACAACATAAATGTAGTAATGCTATAAATCCCCAGATCTACCTACCCATATGCAGGAAATTGTGGAACATATACCTAAAATATATTATGCTAGTTTCTGCCCTTTCTGTGTTGTCAGAGTTTGAGAAAATACTGCAATCTGTTTTTCAGTTGTTTCTTGTAAAAATACAGATTTAAAGCATGCTATTGGGGGTGGGAGGTAAGCAAGCACGTTGGTTCTTGGCATGAAGGTACATAGTGTATGTTGAAATGAAGTTTTGCTGAAGATGCTGGAGTTCTCATTTAGTGTTACATTCCATGTGCCATAATATGACTACACCTCTGCAAATTTTCACAGCACTGAGAAATAATGTCCTTGTTGTCAAAACACCACCATTTACACACAAGAGGGAGGCATCAGCAGGCTTGGGGGAACCCCAGGGTTTCTAGAAACATAAAAGATCTCTAGTGGGGGGAAACCCCTCAGGGTGGAGCCCAAAACAGCGCAGTGATGACTGAACATGAGATGCTGACTGACTGTTGAAGAAAAAACAGAAACCTGTGGGAAGGAGGAATTGAATGAAGTTTCTGGAACCCTGACCTAGAGCACTTCACACTGCAGCATTTTTTTTCAAGCCCACTTGTACACATCTAATGTCGGCGTTTTCAAATTTTCTAGGAATCTTTCAGGAAATTTGTTTTCATCGCTTGCGCAAGGAACATTTAATCATCTTACTTCATTGAAGTCTCTGTAAGTACAAATCTGTGTGAGATTTTTTTGTGTAAACTTTAAAGACTCACTAGATTTTGGTGTTAAAATTAAGTGCCGAACATAACCAAATTAAATTTCATTTCATATTATATGAAGGCAATATTTTAGCAGGCACATTAACTTTTCTACTAAAAAAGTTGTCTACTAAAATCTAAAATTCTTTATAAGCACCACTGATGATATTCTAAGCATGTGTAAATCATGCATATCAGTAGCCACTTACCTTGTTGTCAAGTGACCAATAAAAATTACATCCAGATAACTAGGTATGGGAGTTCTGGTAAATAAGAGTGGTTGTTCTTTTAGGCCATTGTATTGCTTCATATGGCTGAAAAAGTGATGCATGGTAAAGTAGGCCAGTAAAAATATCTGTATACTTATTTATAAGGCTGAAATTCATAGTTCAGTATTTTCAGTAATGCAGAGTTGGGCTTTCTCTTTAATACAGATATTTTCAAGCAACTCAGTTATGTACTCTGAATTTATATTTGTTTCAATGGGATTTTGACTCTTTAAAAATGCTATCTGTCCTTTTGTGTGTTCCAGAGAATTTCAGACTGATTATCTCCTGTGCGATTGTAATATGTTGTGGATGCAACAGTGGTTGCAAGAAAGAAATATAACTGTTCGTGAGACCAGATGTGCTTACCCCAAGTCACTGCAGGCTCAACCTATTTTGAGTGTTAAGCAGGGGCTTCTAACGTGTGGTAAGAACACTGCTACCAAATGATGCTGAACGTGTAACACATTATTCTTGGGTTGTTGTTGAAGTGCACATTTTTTTTCTGCTTTCATCTTGATTTGGTGCTTTTCCACTTGTTCTCATGATATTGTTTAGCCAGTGTGCCTAGATATAAACTTAAATGAAACTCCATTTTTTTCAGCATGTGCTATCTAGTAAGTCATAGCTGTTCTCCCTGCTTAAAAAAAGATTATAGGTGACATACCTCAGAGGAACTAACAACAAAGCTATAATTTTCCTCTGAGTAGTGAAAAGTGTATAACTTCCTATGTATGAAGCAGATAATTGTTAATAAATAGATTTTTTTAAAAAAAATCCATATATTAATACAAGAGTGCCAATTAGCTATATAAAATGTGTTGTATATTTTGTATACATTTTGTAATTATAAAATAATACATTTTGTATTCTATTCTTTTTCTCTAGTTCTTAATTATTATTATTTTTAAAAACCATAATTTTGAAATTGGCGTAAATGTTGATGGAACTTGTTAAATAAGATCTGTATCAGATTTCCTATCTGTATCGCTTTCTTGTTGTTAAGGTTTTTTTTTAAAGAATTGACCTAGCATGGTAATTCTTCAGTACCATGCTGAATGTTACCAGTACATCACAGATCCCTGACTAATAGCTGTATGTGTAAAAGGAGGAAAATGCAAAATGAAAAAGTATGTCAGGATGAAGGAACTATTGGTCAGGAGACAGGTAGGAAAGCCAATCTTAAATCGGTCACAAAAAGCATGAAAACTGCTAAGCTTATCAGTAGAGCCTTTTAATTCACCGAAACATGTAGGTAAAGAATTGACCCTTGTTGCACCAACTCAAGGATAATCATTACCAGTGTGGCTATAATCCAGCACAAAGTTGTGTTTATGCAAGACCTCTTGGAACATAGGGCAAAGAGGGATTTGCATGTACTTATATGAGAGAAGGAAAAAGGTTTTCTTCCTCAGAGTACTAGAACTTGGGATCACCTATTAAAACCAATTGGCAACAGAGTCAGGACTGACAAAAGGAAAGCGTTCTTAAATAAATAAATATAATTACATTAAAGAATCCACTACTGCAAGATGGGGTGATGGCCACAAGGTAAATGGCTTTACAAAAGGATTTGACCAAAGGTAGGCAACCTGGTACATTCCAGATGTTTGGACTACATCAGCTCCAGCTAGCATGGCCAATAATCAGGGATCATGGGAGTTTCCATTCAAAACATCTGGAGGGCACCAGTTTGCATAACCCCGGATTAAAGAAATTCATGGAAGATAGCTCTGTCAACAGCTATTAACCATGATAACTAAATAGAATCTCCAAGTCAGAAGGAGATATACCTCTGAATGCCAGATGCTGCGGACAAGCAAGAGAAAGTCATTGAGAGAATCACAACTGATGTATATCCATCCTTCAGACATAACTGTCAGTGATGCACATGTGTTTTGAATTTAGGTTTTAATAATATTAAAATTTATACTGTGATAAATATGGTCTTTCTAAAACTTTGTGCATGTTGTTTTGTTTTAATGGAATACAGATCCCCCTCTGGAATTGCCATCTTTCTACATGACTCCCTCTCATCGTCAGGTTGTATTTGAAGGAGACAGTTTGCCTTTCCAGTGCATGGCTTCATATATTGATCAGGACATGCAGGTTCTATGGTATCAGGACGGGAAGATTGTTGAAACTGACGAATCCCAGGGAATTTTTGTTGAAAAAAACATGATTCATAACTGCTCACTCATTGCAAGGTGAGGTTTTGTCTGTGGTTTCCTCTGCACTTTTCTGGATCACGCTATAAATAAAATGTGTAAAGCAGTAAGATCATAGCAACTTGATTTGACCTAGGAAAAACACCTTCTCTGACATGTTCCATAACTGTCAACTCTAGTCTTTATTTGAACCATCTTCTAAAATTAGTTGCTGAATATTTTTGCAAAGCAATCCCTTGGAGATTCATTCCTTATGCACCTCCTCTCTCTTGGGGATAAAAGCCTACTGGCCATGGCATTGTACAATTGCCACAATTTTCTTGATAAATTGAACTTGACAAATACTGTTTAACATAAAAGCTGATGCTTTTCGCAGTAGAAAGTAAGAAAAGTAGACAAAAACAGTTAGTAGAGCTTCACTGGCTAATACCACTATTCAATACTTTTTAAACAATAAATTGGAGGGTATGTTAGTCAGTCCCCTTCATGGATCACTGCCTTGTTGTGGTGAAGAGGCTTGCATAACTCAGTGAAGCCATAAGCTGTGCCGTGCAGGGTCACCTAAGACAGACAGATCATGGCGGAGAGTTCTGACAAAATGTCCACTGGAGAAGGAAATGGCAACCCACTCCAGTACTCCTGCCAAGAAAACCCCATGGAACGTATCACAAGGCTAAAAGATATGACATTGGAAGATGAGCCCCTCAGGTCGGAATGTGTCCAATATATTACTGGGGAAGAGCAGTGGGAATTTCCAAGTAGCGCCAGAAAGAGTGAAGCAGCTGGGCCAAAGCTGAAAGGACACTCAGCTGTGGATGTGTCTGGTGGTGAAAAGAAAATCCGATGCTGTAAAGAACAATACAATTTAGGAACCTGGAATGTCATATCAATGAATCAAGGTAAGCTGGAGGTGGTCAAACATGAGATGGCAAGATTGAACATCGACATCTTGGGAATCAGTGAACTAAAATGGACAAGCATGGGCGAATTTAATTCAGGTGACCATTGTATCTACTACTGTGGGCAAGAATCCCTTAGAAGAAATGGAGTAGCACTCATAGTCAATAAAAGGGTGGGAAAGCAGTACTGGGGTACAATCTCAAAAACGATAGAATGATCTCAGTACGAAACCAAGGCAAACCATTCATCATCACAGTAATTCAAGTCTGTGCCCCAACCACTGAGGCTGAAGAAGCTGAGGTTGATCGGTTCTATGAAGACCTACAACACCTTCTAGAACTAACACCAAAAAAGATGTCCTTTTCATCTAAGGGGATTGGAATGCTAAAGTAGGAAGTCAAGAAATCACCGGGATAACAGGCAAGCATGGCCTTGGTGTACAAAATGAAGCAGGACAAAGGCTAATAGAGTTTTGCCAGGAGAACACGTTGATCATAGCAAACACGCTTTTCCAACAGCACAAGAGGCGACTCTACACATGGACATCACCAGATGGTCAATATCGAAATCAGATTATGTCCTTTGCAGCCAAAGATGGAGAAGCTCTATACAGTCAGTAAAAACAAGACTGGGAGCTGACTGTGGCTCAGATCATGAGCTTCTTCTTGCAAAATTTCAGCTTAAATTGAAGAACGTAGGGAAAACCACTAAACCATTGAGGTATGACCTAAATCAAGAAGGCCTTCTTCAATGAACAATGCAAAGAAATCTAGGAAAACAACAGAATGGGAAAGACTAGAGATCTTTTCAAGAAAATTGGAGATCTCAAGGGAACGTTTTGTGCAAAGACGGGCATGATAAAGGACAAAGAAGGCAGGGACCTAACAGAAGAAGCAGATGAGATTAAGAAGAGGTGGAAAGAATACGCAGAAGAACTATACAGGAAAGATCTGAATGTCCCTGATAGCCATGATAGTGCGCTCACTGAACTTGAGCCGGACATCCTCGAGAGTGAAGTCAAGTGGGCCTTAGGAAGCATTCCTAACAACAAAGCTAGCGAAGATGACAGTATTCCAGCTGAGCTATTTAAAATCCTAAAAGATGATGCTGTTAAAGTGCTGCACTCAATATGCCAAGACATTTGGAACACTCAACAGTGGCCACAAGACAGGAAAAGGTCAGTTTACATTCCAATTCCAAAGAAGGGCAACGCCAAAGAGTGTTCAAACTACCGTACAATTGTGCTCATTTCACATGCCAGCAAGGTTATGCTCAAAATCCTACAAGCTAGGCTTCAGCAGTATGTGACCCGAGAAGTACCGGAAGTACAAGCTGGGTTTCGAAGAGGAAGAGGAACTAGAGATCAAATCGCCAACTTTTGCTGGATCATCGAGAAAGCAAGAGAATTCCAGAAAAACGTCTATTTCTGCTTCATTGACTACGCTAAAGCCTTTGATTGTGTGGATCACAACAGACTGTGGCAAATTCTTAAAGAGATGGGAGTACCAGACCACCTTACTTGTCTCATGAGAAACCTGTACGAGGGTCAAGAAGCAACAGTAAGAACCGGACATGGAACAACTGATTGGTTCAAAATTGGGAAAGGAGTACGACAGGGCTGTATATTGTCGCCCTGCTTATTTAACTTATATGCAGAGTACATCATGAGAAACACCGGGTTGGATGACTCACAGGTCGGAATTAAGATTGCTGGGAGAATTCTCAACAACCTCAGATACGCAGACGATACCACCCTAATGGCAGAAAGTGAAGAGGATCTAAAGAGCCTCTTGTTGAGGGTGAAAGTGGAGAGTGCAAAAGCTGGTTTGAAACTCAATAGTAAAAAAACTAAGATCATGGCATCTGGCCCCATCACTTCCTGGCATATAGAAGGGGAAGAAATGGAAGCAGTGACAGATTTTATTTTCTTGGGCTCCAAGATCACTGCAGACGGTGACTGTAGCCATGAAATTAAAAGACACTTGCTCTTTGGGAGGAAAGCTGTGGCAAAGCTAGACAGCATAGTAAGAAGCAGTGACATCACCTTGCTGACAAAGGTCCGTATAATCAAAGCTATGGTTTTCCCAGTAGCAACGTATGGCTGTGAGAGCTGGACTGTAAGGAAGGCTGAGCGCCGAAGAATTGATGCGTTCGAACTGTGGTGCTGGAGAAGACTCTTACGAGTCCCCTGGACTGCAAGGAGGTCAAATCAGTCAATCCTAAAGGAAATCAACCCTGAGTGCTCATTGGAAGGACAGATACTGAAACTGAAGCTAAAATATTTTGGCCGCCTAATGCAAAGAGAAAACTCCTTGGAAAAGACCCTGATGCTGGGAAAGACTGAAGGCAAAAGGAGAAGGGGATGGCAGAGGATGAGATGGCTAGATAGCATCACCAATGCAATGAATATGAACTTGAGCACACTCGGGGAGAGAGCAGAGGACAGGAAGGCTTGGCGTACTATGGTCCATGGGGTCACAAAGAGTCGGACATGATTTAACGACTGAACAACAATGTTAGTCAGTAGATTAGTTGTTGCTGTGTTTAGGAAGAGGGTACTTCCCCTACCCCAGTAATGGATACAGTGCCTCTTATTTGTTTTTGAGTTGTCTTTAATGTGTGAGGTTGTTCATTGCTTTCATATGCATGTGCACAAACTAGGCTGAGTAACTTGACTTTCTAAACAGAGCTGACCCTTTAAAAATGGTTTTATGTGATTTTGAATGCTGGTCTTGCCTCTGTCACCTTAGTGCCCTGACCATCTCAAATATTCAGGCTGGATCTACTGGAAACTGGGGATGTCATGTGCATACCAGGCGTGGGAATAATTCAAGGACCATTGACATTGTGGTATTGAACAGCTCTGCACAGTACTGCCCACCGGAAAGGGTTGTCAACAATAAAGGCGACTTCAGGTTGGTGATGACAGCTTTGAAGGAGAATATGTTGGCTGTTCTTATAGACTGCTTCTGAGCTCAAGTGTTACCTGATTCAGTTCTCCTTCCTGATAACAAAGAATGGGTTATCGTAGTTTTCAATTGCATTAGATAAGGAAATGCAGGGCAAGTATCTTTTATTTGGCCTGCTTGTTGGTGGAAAGCTGACATAACACCTTCCGGTTACAATGATCAGAGTATAAGTACAAAACTCCAGAACTTAGGACAATAATTTAGAAGAACACCTGCAATATAATATGATGGTATTAATGTACAATACGTAGCCTCGATTTGACTTGAGCAGGAGATGCTGGAGGGGGCTGAAATGTTTAAACTTTATCCAGAGACATCACTTAGCTTGGAAGGTTTATTTGTTCATTTAATTTGTATATTTGACAACCGGTATGTGTATTGCTATGAAACAATTGTGTTCAGGCAGAGTGCAATAGATGTGTCAGCCAGTATCTATAGCTTAAGAGATAATACTTGCTGTTGGACATTGCACACACTCATCTTCATTTTGTACTTATTTCTTTCTTCACCTTTTCTCATTCTGACCTCTTTGCTGCTGGTCACTCTAACAGTATATTGCCCCTGGAGGGGCCAGCTATAACAATTAGATTCTCTCTGTGTAAAAAGGTAACTCCTTTTTAAAACTTACATCTGTTAGACTTTTTAACAGTGTTACATACTGTGAAGTGAAATAAATAGTCACAGCCATTGTCCTTTACTGATGTTTGTTAGTAGCTATTCCCTTTCATCCCCCCCCTCCCCCATTCAGGATCGTTTTACCCACTATGGTTTCCTATGTGGGTATCATTTCCATGTGGGGAAAACATCCATGCGCCATGATGTGTGAAAATCATAGGGTGCATTCAGTGAAATTCATTGATTTGAATTTTGGGTTTAATAAGACAGCTTTGCACATAGGTCCACAGATAGTTTGCTGAGACATTGATAGCTCAACAGAGGGAACAAAGGATCCAGCTTCCTTCCAATAATCACAAGCTTTTCTTCACCTGGAGGCATTTTCTGCTTGCTAGATTTGAGCTGTGAGTGGCAGTGCAAAAGTCTACAGTAAGATTTATCCTTGAGGATAACTTTTATATAGTCAAAATACATCATAATAGTATTGTATTAGTTATCTAGTCAATAAGATCTGGATCCATTGTCCTGTGTAACTAATTCCACACACCTAAGGGAGATTTGTACTTTGGGTTCTGTAACAGCATCCCTGTGCACACACGTGCACAACACAAATGCATGCGCACCCACAATATAGCATCACCTCTACTGAGATTTCTAAAGCAATTTGTGATATGGGATGGGGGAATGTAGAATTTCAGTGGATATATGGGACTACATAGTTCTTTGGATCTGAGCCATGTCTGTCTTCTTTTAGTTTGGTCATTTACCTGGTGGAGCCTTCTCCATTTGTTGCTATCTCGAGCCTAGAAGTTAAAGAACATAAAAACATTTCAGGTAGTGTTCATTGGAAAAGTGTGCATTGCAATTTAAATCATTTTTAAATACAATTGTGAATTGTTCGTTTTTGGACTCACAATTAGAGGTAAAACCAGATGGCAAAAGCATATTTTTGAGTGTTTTCTATTAAATTAACCTGTGCTGCTCAGTGATTGTTAGGTGTAATTGGATTTTGTCCCTTTGGAATTCATTTGAAGGAAACACAATTTTTGGAAACGTCATTTTATCACGGGGTTCTCTAGAGTTGGGTGTACTGCAAAAGGCAGCATAGAAAGAGCAATAACAAAGAGTTATTTTTCACCTTTTGAGGCCATACGGAAATCAGCATTTGACTTGTAAAGGAAATTATTCTGAGCAGATGGCTATAAATGCACCTAGGAACATTTACCTTTATTGTTCTTAGTTTGGATGGCTAGAGCATAGCTGGAAGTGTCTATTTTGCTTCTGCTTAGAAGTCATTTTATATTGAAGTAGTGGAAATAAAATATCTCTTCTCAAGGAAAAAAATAGTATATTAAGGCAAATAAAGGAATTCATTCATTTTAGTTTGATTGTCCTTTGAAATGTAGAAAAAACACTAGCGTACTATTTACTCAGCATTATACTTTTGTACAACTGCATGTTTTGTGCATCATTCACAAACAGCATCCAGCAAATTGCTATTGTCTCTGTTCTGTGTGACAGAGGTATCCAATAGTGGGCTAGCTTTCCCTACTGCCCAGGAAAATCAGGGAGCATGTGATTTAGATCTTTGTTCTAGGATCTAGAGCCAGCTGTCTCTTCCCTCAGTTCTTTCCTGCTTTTCAGCTGTCAGGATTCCTGGTCCCTCAAGCACACACACTCAGGCAATCTGACACCGGACACCCAAATCAGTGAGGCTTCTTTATTGCAGAAAATCCCATGGCCAAAGCTTAATGGTTACACTCTTTTGAAATCATATAGCTGATGGTCAGTAGGTACAGGCCCTAAGTAATTCCAGAACAGTCAAAAGCTAAACACTACCACCATGACTGAGATCCTTATCAACATGGTTTCCCTGTTGCCATCTCCACGGCTCTGAGCACAAGGGAAGGGACTTGGGATTCCTGGCTTATCCAATCCAGGCAGTCCATACACACAGTTCCAAACTGCAGACAAGGAATGAGAATGATTCCTGGAATGATCCCTCCCAGGCAACCAAAGGGGCAGATTCTAGGAAGGCCTAACAAAACCACACCCACAGAGAGTTAGTCCAACTTTGAAGGTTTTGTTGATAACTCCAGTCTACATGGTCAAGGCCTATCAAATCCAAGAGTAAAACCCACACAAGCAAAGAGTTCCACTCCATAGCTTGTGCCTTGGTAACTCCACGCTGCATGAGTCCAGACAGAGAAATGTCCAAGAGTGAAGATCAAACCCAGCCTGACGGCCACAGCTAACAAGACAGATAAACCACCAAACAAGAGTTCAAAGTCTATGAAAAGCATCACAGTACTTTTCATCGCAAGTCCTTAGCAATCCAAAATTCCAATTCAAAGGAGAGTCCATGTGCAGAGTACCCCCAGGGGCTCAGACAACGGTGAATCCAAACAGAGAGGGTTTCAGGCAATGAAGACTAGATGTTCCTAGCAAAAGCTCCTCGCCCTTGCATCATATTAAAAGGGGAAAGCGTGACTGTAAGACTCCTCCTCCAGACCCCTTGACAGACAAGGGCTTTTGGCCTTTCAACAAAGCCCCTGTCTAAACAGCGCATCACTTATCAGCCCTCCAGCGGTGACACTTCAACCTGTGTGACCCTTCTGCAAACCCCACCCCACCTCTGTCAGGTTCTCACGGACAGCTTCCAGCCTCCCTGCCTGCCAAGGCCAGACCAGCAGGTGGATAGGGAGTTGGGTGACTCCCCCTGGCTCCGGTCTGAGAACACCAACAGAGATAAGCTCACACAGATTCTGACATTCCAGAGGCTGAATAGGCCCAGGCCCTTCCAGGCTACTTCTAATCAAATCTTAGCTATAAACTACAAGGCCCACTGCAGTGCTGGAGTTGGGCCCTGACATCACCCAAGACAGTGATACTTGTTAGCACTACAACCTGCTTCTCCTACAACTGTTTTTTTCCCCCCTCTCTCTTAAAAGAACCTCCCTGTTTCTTAACAGCTTTCCTTAGGATCTTACCACCGTCTCACTTGTTTTCCTTCTGCTATAACCCCCGCACCCCACCCCCTCTTCTCAATATTCTTTGGTTTCTCTTTCACTTTCCGCTCTGTTCTCTCCAGGGTATTACTGGAGAAAAAGACTTACAGGATCTGTAGGCAAAAAGACAAAGTTATCTGACCAGTATAACTGTGTGGTAAGAAATAAACAGAATACCTCAAAGGCCTTTTGAGGGACTCTGGCTGAGAATACCCTCAACAAGCCCGGCTGTTTTTGCAGCCCCCTCCCCCCCGCCACCACCAAATTTGTCATGGTGGCAAACCCCCACTCCCCAAATTCTGCAAAAAAAATAAGGGGACCGTGCACCTTGTTTCCTTTCAAACTGGGGTGGCGGGGTGAGGGGGAAACATCTGCTGCTGCAGCAATTTCAGCAGGGGAGGGATGTGGCCCCCAGTGGGTTCCAGGTGGGGCAATACAGCTCACAACCCCTGGATGTTGCCCACTCCTGCTCTACAACAAATGGAGCCCTCTCTATGGCCTATTCTTACCAGCAACTGCTGCTTTGGGGCCTTCTAGCTGCTAAGTCCCACCAGGAGACAAGTCAGCAATTCCTTCCCTAGACAACTAAAAGAGAACAAGCAGGGGAATGCTATCTGGAGAGTCTTTCCTCTTCTGCTCCTTTTTGTGCCAAAATGCGGTAGTATTTTGGCAGCAGCAGCAATACAAATCTATCTCAGACCACCACATAGTAATGTTTAATAGAGAGCAGCAGCCAAGCTCCTCTCTCTCATTCGACAGAGACTCAGATCAGCCTTGTTCTTCAAACATTACCAGACTGTGCAAATTTGAAAGGAACCCTGAGGGACCTTCTTTCTTTACTGAGGATGGCAACCCAGGGGTTCCACAGCAATTCTTTGAGGATCAAGTTGATCATATCCAAAGATCAAACAGAGTGTTATCAGTAACCTACTGATCAGCTGCTACAGCAGGTCAAACTGAAATGCTCTCAGAAACAGAGGAGGAAGAATATTTCTTCTTCAGACTCCGTCGTGTGTGTGTGTGTGTGTGTGTGTGTGTGTGTGTCCAGCTGCTGCCTCCAAAAGCAGACTTCTAAGGTCAAGGTCCTGTAAAAATTCAAAGCCTCTGCAAAACATTCCAGGTCAACTGCTCTCCATTTCTTGGAGGAATAAAGCTGAGATTTTCTTGATCCCCACATGCCCTCTCAGAAAACCCCCACACATATAGAGAGTGGGAGGCAGATGCTGAGTCCACTAGATCCTGCATGATTTGCTGCTGTGACATGCAAACTGACCCTCTCTTTTACTGCTGTTCCTACCATCCTTCTGCTTCAGACCTCAGATAGGTCCTGGCACATGTTGGATGTACAAAGGGCACTAAAAATGTACATCTGCCACACCTTCAGGCGCAATGATATACTACTCTTCACCTCCTTTACCCCACTTCTCTGGGAACAGGAAAATAAGCTCCACCATAGCTAGGTAGTTAGAGGACTCTATCACCATAGCACAGGAGTCTCAACACCTGCCATAGCACTACCTACTCCACCACCTCAGCAGCTGCTTCTACAGCATTCTCTACTAATACGCCTATTGCAGAGACTTGTAGGGCTGCCACTTGGACTACACCAAACACTTGCACTGGACACTACAGGTTAGATACCTTTGTATCTGCAGAGGCAGCCTTTGGGGAAAAGGTGCTACAGCACATTCGCCCCCCATCATTGTCTCAGCTCTTATATTTTTTCCCCCCATCCTAGGTGTCGGGTTAGTTAAGGCACACTTAACTAGTTAAGGATGCGTCCCTTACACCAAACACAGAACCAAACATTGGACGCTTAATGTGAAGGTTGCTTCTGGTTTGTGACAGGCATTCAGACCACACCCTATTCTGATGGGTGGCTGAGTTACACATAGCTGAGCCAAATTCAGGAGTTTTTCTCAATGTATCACTTCTAGCTCATGCTCTAGTTTCTGCCTGGTTTGCTTCTTATTGGGTGGGGAATTCCTCCTCTCTCTCCATCCTAACTCTTCCTCACCAGAACTAAGGACATTTCCAATTACACTGTGTCTCAAGTACAGCCATAGATGGAACTGGAGGTGGAGTCATTTGGAATCGAGTGTTGAACCAAGATTTAGGTCATATGATCCCTGCTTTTCCTGGGCACTACGTAGGGAGTTAACCCACTATTAGATGCCTCTGTCATGTTGTTGTTCAGTCATTAAGTCGTGTCCAACTCTTCGTGACCCCATGGACCATAGCACACCAGGCCTTCCTGTCCTCCGCTCTCTTCTGGAGTGTGCTCAAGTTCATATTCATTGCATTGGTGATGCTATCTAGCCATCTCATCCTCTGCCGTCCCCGTCTCCTTTTGCCTTCAATCTTTCCCAGCATCAGGGTCTTTTCCAGGGAGTTTTCTCTTCACATTAGGTGGCCAAAATATTTGAGCTTCAGCTTCAATATCTGTCCTTCCAATGAGCAGTCAGGATTGATTTCCTTTAGGATTGACCGATTTGACCTCCTTGCAGTCCAGGGGACTTGTAAGAGTCTTCTCCAGCACCACAGTTCGAAAGTATCAATTCTTCGGCGCTCAGCCTTCCTTATAGTCCAGCTCTCACAGCCATACGTTACTACTGTTACTGTTGCTTCTTGACCCTCGTACAGGTTTCTCAGGAGACAGGTAAGGTGGTCTAGTACTCCCATCTCTTTAAGAATTTGCCACAATTTGTTGTGATCCACACAAAGGCTTTAGTGTAGTCAATGAAGCAGAAATAGACGTTCTTTTGGAATTCTTTTGCTTTCTCCATGATCCAGCGAAAGTTGGCGATTTGATCTCTGCCTCTTCGAAACCCAGCTTGTACTTCCGGTAGTTCTCGGTTCACATGCTGCTGAAGCCAGCTTGTAGGATTTTGAGCATAACCTTGCTGGCATGTGAAATGAGCACAATTGTACAGTAGTTTGAACACTCTTTGGCATTGCCCTTCTTTGGAATTGGAATGTAAACTGACCTTTTCCTGTCTTGTGGCCACTGTTGAGTGTTCCAAATGTCTTGGCATATTGAGTGCAGCACTTTAACAGCATCATCTTTTAGGATTTTAAATAGCTCAGCTGGAATACTGTCATCTTCACTAGCTTTGTTGTTAGGAATGCTTCCTAAGGCCCACTTGACTTCACTCTCGAGGATGTCCGGCTCAAGTTCAGTGAGCGCACTGTCATGGCTATCAGGGACATTCAGATCTTTCCTGTATAGTTCTTCTGTGTATTCTTTCCACCTCTTCTTAATCTCATCTGCTTCTTCCGTTAGGTCCCTGCCTTCTTTGTCCTTTATCATGCCCGTCTTTGCACAAAACGTTCCCTTGAGATCTCCAATTTTCTTGAAAAGATCTCTAGTCTTTCCCATGCTGTTGTTTTCCTCGATTTCTTTGCATTGTTCATTGAAGAAGGCCTTCTTGTCTCTCCTTGCTATTCTCTGGAACTCTGCATTCAGTTGGCTATATCTTCCCGTTTCTCCCTTGCTTTTTGCTTCCCTTCTTTCTTCAGCTACTTTTAAAGCTTCATCAGACAGCCACTTGGCTTTCTTGCATTTCTTTTTCTTTGGGATGGATTGAGTTGCTGCCTCCTGAACAATGTGACAGACCTCCGTCCATAGTTCCTCAGGCACTCTGTCTCTCAGGTCTAATCCCTGAAATCTATTCCTCACCTCCACTGTATATTCATAAGGGATATGATTTAGGTCATACCTGAATGGTTTAGTGGTTTTCCCTACGTTCTTCAATTTAAGCTGACATTTTGCGACAAGAAGCTCATGATCTGAGCCACAGTCAGCTCCAGGTCTTGTTTTGACTGACTGTATAGAGCTTCTCCATCTTTGGCTGCAAAGGACATAATCAATCTGATTTCGATATTGACCATCTGGTGATGTCCATGTGTAGAGTCGCCTCTTGTGCTGTTGGAAAAGCGTGTTTGCTATGATCAGCGTGTTCTCTTGGCAAAACTCTATTAGTCTTTGTCCTGCTTCAATTTGTACACCAAGGCCATGCTTGCCTGTTATCCCGGTGATTTCTTGACTTCCTACTTTAGCATTCCAATCCCCTATGATGAAAAGGACATCTTTTTTTGGTGTTAGTTCTAGAAGGTGTTGTAGGTCTTCATAGAACCGATCAACCTCAGCTTCTTCGGCCTCAGTGGTTGGGGCATAGACTTGAATTACTGTGATATTGAATGGTTTGCCTTGGATTCATACTGAGATCATTCTATCATTTCTGAGATTGTACCCCAGTACTGCTTTTCCCCCCCTTCATGGATCACTGCCTTGTTGTGGTGAAGGGGCTTGCGTAACTCAGTGAAGCCATAAGCTATGCCGTGCAGGGCCACCCAAGATGGACAGGTCATGGCACGACTGAACGACTGAACAACAACAACTGCTTTTCCCACCCTTTTACTGACTATGAGTGCTACTCCATTTCTTCTAAGGGATTCTTGCCCACAGTAGTAGATATAATGGTCGCCTGAATTAAATTCGCCCATGCTTGTCCATTTTAGTTCGCTGATTCCCAAGATGTCGATGTTCAATCTTGCCATCTCATGTTTGACCACCTCCAGCTTACCTTGTTTCATTGATCTGACATTCCAGGTTCCTAAACAATATTGTTCTTTACAGCATCGGATTTTCTTTTCACCACCAGACACATCCACAGCTGAGTGTCCTTTTGTCTTTGGCCCATCTGCTTCACTCTTTCTGGCGCTACTTGGAAATTCCCTCTGCTCTTCCCCAGTAGTATATTGGACACCTTCCGACCTGAGGGGCTCATCTTCCAGCGTCATCTCTTTTAGCCTTGTGATACGTTCCATGGGGTTTTCTTGGCAAGAATACTGGAGTGGGTTGCCATTTCCTTCTCCAGTGGACCACATTTTGTCAGAACTCTCTGCCATGACCTGTGCATCTTGGGTGGCCCTGCACAGCATAGCTTATGGCTTCACTGAGTTACGCAAGCCCCTTCGCCACAACAAGGCAGTGATCCATGACGGGGGCCTCTGTCATACCAAGCCAATAATGAACCTTCACAGTGTTCCTGATCTGAATGTACTGGCCATCAGTTTAACTGAATGATTCCTAAGTTCTAGTATTGTATGCAAAGAAGAAAAAATCTTTCCCATTTTTCACCCCACCCTCTCCATAATTGTATAAAGCTTTATTGTCTCCCTCCTTTTAGTCTTTTATCCATACTTTGAAACTCCCAAATGTGTTACCCTTCCTTCATAGAGAAGGCAGAAGGTGTTCCAATTCCTTGATCATTTTGGTTGCCCTTTTTTAGTTTTTAAAGTTGTCCATGCTGAAGTGCAATTAATAACATTGTAAAGGTTTAGAATAATAAATCAATATTATAAATAGTCTCTTGGATTTTAAGACAAGTACCAAAATACAATAAACACATGAGTGTTTTCCGATGTTACCATTGATTTTCAATGATAAATGGAATCTGTCTTGAGGGCTTACATACAGAATGGAATTAAAAGATTTATATCCAATAAGATGGTTAAACTGGTAGTTTCAGTCATTCACAGGCAAACACCCTGGAAGAAATAGTAGTTGAGAGAACAGTGGGTCAAGAAAGAAAGGCAGACCTGTAAGGTGTTGAACTTAATGGAAAGACTAGCCTTAAATTCCTCACCATAAACATTTTCTGTAGAATGTTGGAAGAGGCTCATTGAGTACTTTAGCTAAACTTGCATGTTGCTTCATTGAGAATCACTTGCTCAGTGCTTTTAGATCCAAAAGAGAAAAACACAAGTATTTCCCCCCAGAAAAATAATATCAGGTTCTGTGAGGTCTCCATTCACAACTATTTTGGGGTTGTGTGGCTGGGAGGAAGGGAGGAAGTAGGTAGAAGAAGGGGTTGTGTCGCCTCAGGTAGACCGTTACATGATTTGGGAATAAATATGTCTCAATTTGGCAATTTCCACCAGGGCACTTCTGCACATAATTGATAATGAAGATGTGGTGGGAGCAGTCCTATGGCCACCATAGCTAGGGCTCCCACCTCGGTTCCCAGAAACCCCACTCCCCGCCCCCTCACAGCCAGCGCAGTTCTCTCTGTGCTTGGAAACGGGGCGTGGAGACGGGGGAAAGGGGGCAGACCTGGGGAGGGGAGGAGACATTGGATCTCCAGGCTCCTTCCCTCCTGCTCCCCGCCTGCTTCGAATACAGGCGAAATTGCCCGTCTTGGCAAAAGAGGATAGGATGGCACCCTAATTTTATATACAGATGAAAATGCGTTACAGTCTTCTAAAGCAAAAAAAAGGGGATGGGGAACTGGTGCCTCTCTGAAGTCACATTGATTTTCAGTGTAATCCTATGCATACTTGTTCGAAAGTAAGTCATAATGGTTCAGTGGGAATTACTCCCAACCAAATATATGCGCATAGGATTGCAGACTTAAATTTTTAAAGGAACTGTTTCAGATAGCTCATGTTACCTCTGATTACCTTCATTGTTACACTTTGCTTTGTCTGACTGTCCTTTCGTTTATTAAACAAAAAGATGTGAGGGCAAAGATGTGTACTTCTTCAATGGTCAAGTAATTAAATTAAGTTTCTGTGTTATGGCATTGAGAGATTAAACATATTTTCCACAGGGGTTTTAAGCTCTTTAACATAATCCCTTGAATAATGTTTGTCCCAGTTCTGAGAGAAGTCAAAGTGTTTGATACTCTATTTGACAAGTACAGTTTATTATTGTGACTTGAATTACAGTACTGTCTTATTTCACTTGTATTAAATTACTGCAAAGATGATAGAAGAATAAGATAAATATATCTTACCCAACAAAAAAGGGTCTTAAAGAACTGCTTAATTCCAAGGAAACTTTTTTAAATATAATCTGTTGTTCTTTGCCAATGTACTGTGAATACTTTCTTGATAAAATTCTTTTCAGTTAAAATCAAGTGTCACTTGTCTGACCACCAGCAACTAGACTAAGGGAAGTGAATTTAACCACCCTTTCCTCCCCATGGCAGCCCCTCTGCCCCTGAAAATGCTACACAGAGGGTCAGGGCACCCTGCTGAATGAGATGGACTCTGGGGTGGGGGAAGGGAAAAATCAGATAGAGACATTTGCTGTGAGTGGAACTCCACTCATGGAAAGTACCTCCACCCAATTTTGGAGGATCTCCCGTTGCCCCCGGCCTGCAACCCACCCCAGTTAGCAGGATCCTCTAATCCTCTTTTTAGCATCTGGAGGGGCTGCCATGGGAAAGAGGGTATGGGGAAGTCTGCTTCTGGCAGCCTAGATCTTGTGCCTAAATCTGGATTCCACCCAATGTCATTTTAATTTGTGCTCAGAACATCCTCCTCCTACTGCTCTTGAGGTTGCAAGCAAGTCTCCCTAATTAATACTGAGCACACATACCTTTGTCCCCCCAAACACCCTCCAAGTTTAAAAAGCAGCTTGCTGTGTCAGGCAAGGTTCTTGCAGGTGTGTTGCCTCTCTGAGCAATGGCCTGTGGATCATCTGGGACCTGTGAAAGCACTGTCTGAAGACCTCATTTTTGTTCAATCTTTATGTTCTGGTTCTGGCCAATAGAAAGTGTTATGATTTCCTATGAAGCTAACACATGAGAAAAGTATATACCCTGGTCAACAACTATCTTTCTTGGAGAACCACATTGGCCAAGGCTGTCTCCCTCAGCTCTCAGAATGTCTTCCCAAGTCCATTGCCACACATGACTATCTACCCAACCCCTCTTCTGCCTCTGGGTTTGGCAATTAAAGGACCAGTTGCTGACCTCTCATATATAGGCATATTGTCAAGTATTCTGCAGGGGACGTTGTTTCTCTGCACCGAAGGTTAGTTTGGAATTATTCCCACAACAGTGAACAAATCCGTTTGAGGAAAGATGCATGTAATTACTTCTCTAGCAATTGGGGATATATTACACACACACACACACACACACACACACACTTGTGAAGGAGTCTATAAACACAGACAGCATGACAATTCTGAGGTCTAGCCAAAGATACTTTTTCTGTATTCCACAGAGATTATGTAGATCTGAAGTATCTCTCATTTTGTTGTAGTGTAGTCCTTAATTCTTCTGTTTACTAATGTTTTTTTCACAGTAGCTGTGTAAATTTGTTTAATTTTTTTCCTTCAACTCTTTAGGTGGCCCCGAACATTGGCAGGCATTACTGCATACCTCCTGTGCACTCGTTACTCGGCTGGCAGTGGAATATATACTGGCAACTCTCAGGATGAGAAAAGAGCTTGGCGCAGATGTGATAGGGGAGGATTCTGGGCTGGAGAGGATTACTCTCGCTGCCAGTATGCAAATGATGCCACACGAGTCCTGTATATGTTTAATCAGGTTACTCATGCTTTCCCCATATCTTTTGTGAAATTGTTAGAAATAAGTTCTTTCATATAAAGAGATTTTCATGTAAACTTACAGCAGAACATGTGTTGATTATTTAAAGGATTATGCTGGGAACTGCATTGCCCTTTGTGTGCATCTAAGTAACTTCTGTGTAGATTACTTGGGATAGGTTGTTGATTTCTTCTTCCAGATGCAATCCCTTATGCTGTATCAAATTCTGTCCCACGTGGTTATTTGACCTTCAAGAGCAGCTTTTCTGGGTTGGGGGGCTGCAGTGGGAAAGGAAGGTCTGAAAAGTCAGTATATTCTTGCAACATTTTTAGTTTTATTTTTACAAATGCCCCTGGGGGAGATGGGATGCCATGACATACTGTCACTCCCAGGGATGTTTGTGGCCCCATTTTGAGTAGGCCAGCAGATAAAATTTATTTATCCTCAGGTCACCTTCTAAGTAGTTTATATTAGTAAGAATATCTTGGTGTTGTGGTCGTGTTTTGAAAAATAAATAAATCACATGTTGATGTGGTAACAGGGCACACTTAATAATGAACACATGTGAAAATGACATGAAAAATAGACTGATCCATCCATCCCTAGTCATAACAGGCTGAAAATACCTGTTGCTCATTATATTTTTGAATGCTAAAGGTTTTACAACTATATGAAGTATCAGAAGTTGTTTGTTCTTTCTACCTGAAGAATTCCTCATCACATACAAGCTTATATTCTTGTTCAATAAAATATCAGATATTGTTCGATACATTCAGCTTATTTGCTGCTTATATCATATTCTCTAGGATCAGTTTGGTTTAGTAAAGTTATTTTTACTAAAATAAAATATCCACAGGATAGTTAGTGTTATGATGGGTGAGGGGATTATTATTAATCCTTGCCCTTCCTGAGGTTTTAGAAAATCAGATTTTGCCTAGCTTTTTAATACAGTACTTATAGGTAGACTAAATCAGCATGCTTTGAAATTCATAAATATATGCCTTTATGGTTGACTCTAATTTGAATTGCTTAAACACTTTGATTTGTTTGGGTTATGTCATTTATACAATGTTTTGTGCACTTTACAGATGCCCCTGAACCTCACTAACGCTGTAGCAACAGCTCGACAGCTGTTAGCTTATACTGTTGAAGCAGCAAACTTTTCTGACAAAATGGATGTTATTTTTGTAGCTGAAATGATAGAAAAATTTGGCCGATTTGCTGAAAAGTACAAAGAGGTAATTCTTTATCATTCAACGTATCTTTTTTCAAAACATCCTTGCTAAAGCTAAGCTATACTGTCAAATAATTTCCAAACCATTTTCTTTGAAATCTTCTAACAATTTATACAGAGCAACTCAATTAGAGTAGTTTTCAATAGCTTTTAAGGGTAAATATCTGCCTATGGTAAAATGTTTTCCATTTCACTGTAGAACATTATTTATCTTCCTGTTTAGACATGGTGGAATGTTGGAGACCATAGTGCATTGAACATCTACAAAGAAATTAAAAAGTATCCTAGAAATTTCATTAAAAATCATAAAGAACAATTCTAAAAAATTATATTTGCAAGATCTGTAGCATTACAATTTCATAGAGGATTTGTGGAACAACCCAAGTAATTCGTTAACAGTGCAATCCTGTATGTGTCTACTTAGGGGTAAGTCCCATTGTGCCCAATGGGACTTACTCCCAGATAAATGTGTATAGGATTGCAGCCTTAGTGACTGATTTAATGTGACCTGAAGTATGTATGGTCTGTGGATTACTGGATGATTTATTGAATTAGAAGGATGATTTTTTCCCTGCTGTTATGTATGAGGTTCAGATTGACACAATCTGACACTGTTCTGCCACTGCTTGAAGGCAATAAAAGCTATAAAAACGCCAGACAGAAATTCATGAGCAGTGTTTGTCCTAGTAGTGTAAATCTGGTAATAGACAGTGTATTTTTAATATTACTTAGTGAATATTAATTACTTAGTGAATATTTAGTTATGTCTTGCTTTGCTGAGCGATTAAAAAATTCAAGTGTGCTAGCTTTCTGTTTAGTATAAATGTTCAGTATATTAAATAGTTTACCTGGAAGTGAAAATAAAGATTAATGAATTGCTCTCGCTGTATCCAGCTGTAATGAAAGAGTATTTCTGCTAAAAATTGGAACCTAAAATTGTATGGTAACATAATTCATTGCCTAGAGCCGCTTCCCACTTTTTGTGGAAATAACATTTATTGTGCCTACACAGGTGTTTCTGTCAGTGCACATTGGGCCGGTTTGCATGATCAAAATAAGGCCCCGTGGCTTATTTAAATCACAGCATGTGCCAGGCACAATTTTCATAGTCGCAGCCCAGGCACGGTTTGTCTTGTCATCCAAACCCGAGCAGCATGGTTTGTTAGAGGGGGAAATAACCCTCCAATAACTCCAAAGCTCTGGACAGTCTCTACCAGCAGTTGTATATATATGTTAAATAGCATGGGGATAAGATGAAACCCTGAGGGACACCACAGCGTTGAACAGGAACCCCCATCACCACTTTCTGAGATTACCCCTCCAAAAAAGACCAGAGCCACTGTATAACAGTGCCTCCCAATCCCACCTCAGACAGACATCTCAGAAGAATACCCTGGTTTGTGGTATTGAAAGCTGCCGAAAGGTCCTGCAGAACTTACAGGGACATACTCCCCCTGCTCCCAGCGTAGATCATCCACCAAGGTGACCAAAGCAGTCTCCACTTTTCAGAATGTAGAGTGCACACTTTTATCCCATCTTCCTTCCTAGAGAGTTCAGGGTGGCATACATAGGGGCTTGGATCCTGAGTACCATGAGCTGAAGGAAATTTGCAGGAGGATTCTTTCTTTCTTTCTTTCTTTCTTTCTTTCTTTCTTTCTTTCTTTCTTTCTTTAAAGCATCTTTATCCCATCTTTTAACCAAAAAGCCTCCCAGAGCACCTTACAAAGTTAAGAAATAAGACAGTACCTGCCTGCAGGCTTACGATCTAAAATACATAACACAAAAGGAAAGGGGATTTAGAAGGAGGAGGGGAAAAAGAAAAACAAATGCAGGCACTAGGTTCTTAGTTGCACAGGTCAGCAAAGTTGGATCTGAACATAGTGGAAGGACTCCTGCTTTCTGTCCTTTGATGGCCTCAGGAGTAGCAGTTGGTAGTGAGGAAGGAAAGATGCATCCAGGCAAAATGGAGGGTGCCTGGCTGCTCCTTCCTCCCTCTGCTCTGCTTGTCCTCTCCTCCACCCTGTAGCCACCTGCATCCCCTGAAAAGTCTCTCTGGAGGGATCTGCTCATGCAAGGTGCCTCTGCTCTATTTTGGGCAATATCTCCCCTCCGCTAGAGGCCCCCTAACCCCCATCCCACTATTCAGAGACTGACCCGTTGGAGAGGCTCTTCTGGAATCACTAGTGGCTGCAGTGGAGAGGAGTAGGGGACAAGCAAATACTCTTCCATGAGCAATACTCTGGATCCAAGCCAGGGTTCTCATGTGATGTTCCATCCTGACTGAATTGGAACTTCCTTAGCTTCAGCGGGTTTTCTGCATCTATTACTTCCTAATGACGTCCTCAATATATTTTATTCCTCCCTTGATTTCCTCCATAGAGAGATGATGAAAGCACAGGAGAAACTTGATTTTGGGACAAACTGAAAAATTTGGGAAGGGGTAGATTTCTTTTAAATAGGCAAAAATTTATAATTTGCTCATACTAGCCCAGGGGTCTCCAGCACGGTGCCCACAGGGACTTCCAGTGGTGCCCACAAAGCTCTCCACTCCCTGCCCCTTCAAGAATGTATTTTTAATAAAAACCTTCAAACACATTAGGGCACCAGGTTCTCCTTCCTGTTCCTGAACCTGCCACTGATTACCTATTCAGTGAACAGGAAGAGAAGGAAAGAGTTGCTTCCTGGCCCAACCCAAGCTTCTTCATTCCACGCAGACCTTTCCACTTTGTGCGCGCTCTCTCTCTCCACTCCCAGACTCTAGCCTCGCTATTTCTCTTCCTGTAACCCCTTTCCTCACTATTTGTGTCTTTTCCTAGCTCCAGTCCTTGTTCTTCTTCTCCCACACACCCCTTTACCTCGCTGTTTCTCCCCGCTTCCAGCCTCTAGCCTTGCTCTTTCTCTCCCCGATACCGCTTTGCATTGCTATTCCCACCCTCCCAGCCTCTACCCTTGCTATTTCTCCCCCCACCATCTTTTGACTAGCCAGGCCCCATGGCAGCCATTATAGGACTAGCCACATTCTCCATGGGAGCCATTTTGTGATGGTGCCCATAGCAATTTCTCAATTTCCCAAATGTCCCCACAGGTCCAAAAAGGTTGGGGACCCCTATACTACCCATGCAAGAGAAACAACAAACTATATGGAACACTGAATCCCCACCACTTGATCCCTCAACATTCTGCGCAGCTCCCTTCCACCTGCTCAGGCTTTCAGATTTCACGAGGCATACATTTTTAAGTTTATTTCTATAGCAGTATAAGCAAGAAAATTGCCCTTTAAATTCTATTTTCCCGCTGTCTGACTATTTAATAGAAAAACCAAACCAAACAAACATACATCAGAGTATCTTAAATTTCCAGTTCTGTTTCTACAAATGCAAATTTCTTTCATGCCTTTATTATTATGTCAGGCAGGCCTATGTTATGCATTGTTGCACCAGGAGTATAACAAAAGCTTCCTTAGTTCAGGTTACAAGTGAAATGGACAGATATGATGACAAACTATTATTAGGTATTACATTTCATCAGGGCAGAAACCTGATCTCTAGTCCATGGCAGTGTACTGCAGCTGAAGAACTAACTATGAGCATGAGAACTCCTGTATGCTTGGGGAAACAGGGAGAACAAAATCTGTATATGAAAATGTCCATGAACAGAGATGAGAAACTAAAACACAGCCATTAAAAATAGAAATGCATGCGGCACAGAAATAGACACATTAGATATAAATAATATATCTTAAACAGTAAGTAATATATCTTAAACAGAATTGTGGGTATGATGAGGAGTTACCTTGCAAATCGGAAAGAGGGTTTATTACTCTACAACTTATTAATGTAAATTAACAAGATTTTAATAGGTGTTTTTGCTACTTCTGTTCGTTCCTAAATCAGTAATGTAAATGTAAAGTGGGGGAGGGAGGACCCATGTACTGGCCTCCTTGGAGGAAGGGTGGGAGAAAACACAATAAAAAAAGATCAGAGATTTGCTTCAGGGTGGGAATGGAGAACAAAATATATATTTGAAGAACTACGTAGACACAGATGTCAATGCTTTTGCTCTCTTTCTTCTACTAGCTTGGCGATGTGATGGTTGATATTGCAAGTAATATAATGCTAGCTGATGAACACATATTGTGGATGGCACAGAGGGAAGCTAAAGCATGTACTAGAATTGTACAGTGCTTGCAAAGGATTGCTACGTACCGGCTAGCTAATGGGGCTCAGGTTTATTCAACGGTAGGAATTGGCACCTTTTTTATTCATTGATAGGCATTACTTTATTTTAATAATAGTGTTTTTCTTTTTAAACTCAAATTCCATTTTTTAGTGGGAGCTGTATAAGTCAGGGTTAGAATATTTGGAATTTTGAAAGTGAATTATGTATTCTAGCCAGTCACTGTATCGATTTTTAAAGATACTTTTCTGATGTTTATATAACATATGAAGGTCAATGATTGCATCTTCAACACAGCATTTTATGTTTTATTTCTACAGTATTCTCCAAATATTGCCATGGAAGCTTATGTAATAAAAGGTTCTGGCTTCACTGGGATGACCTGCACTGTGTTCCAGAAGGTGGCTGCAACTGACCGCCCAGGGCTGCCTGACTATGGGCGAAGAGATTTGGATGGAAGTCTTGATAAGCAACTGGGCTTTAAGTGCAATGTCTCAAATACATTGTCAAGCCTAGCACTTAAGGTGTGTGTGTGTTTGTGAGGCAGTTTGCACATTCAGCAGAATCAAGCGATGTAGCTTTTGGGGTGGGGGAACTTTGCTATTTCATGTTGCAGGTAGGGAGTGGAATGTTTGATACCCATGCAAAAAACAAAGAACAGTGCACGTTAAATTTGTCCAGGAGAAGGCTAGGCTGGACCCATTCCCCCAAATGCTAGTTTTTTTTCATGTAGTAAGTTTTTCCCCCCTGCAGGCTTAAGTGGTGCAGCCCAGGAATAGCTTTATCACTTAATTTTCCTGGATATACAGAATCTGTGTAAAGTGGTTTATGAATTAATGCTACAGAAAGTACTTTGTATTGATGTCAAATGTGTACTAAAGGAGAAAGTCAGAAAGATCAGAAGCACAATTTAATTGCCAAAAGAACTCCTTAAAATATTTTAAGAGACCGCACCACTAATTTATCCCCTCTTCTACAACCAGCAATCTTGGAAGTGGGGTGAGTGATAACTTGCAGTTTCTACTTTCAGTTCATTGCTTTACATCTAAAGAATATTTCCCTAATTCGTAGGAAGATGTGGACGTTTACTTGAATCTGGCAACCCTTGAAACGTGTCTAAATTTTAAAATATAAGAACATCTTTCAGGGATCCGGAAGAGATCCATCTAGTTGAGAATTCAGTTTCCAACAGCAGCCAGCTTGATGCCTCTAGGCAGTACAGAAGCAGGACATAAACTTGATTGCCCCCAGCATTTGGTATTCATGGGCACGCGCGTGCGCACACACACACACACACTGTGAAGATTCCATTTAGCTGTTCAGCATAACAACAGTATCCTTAGGATACAAAACTGCAGTTGGATCTGTTGAACTGTTGGCATCACTTCCTGTCTAATGGCAAACTCAGCTGGTGAATGCCACCAGGATTGTAACCAAAGTGGGGCCACTAAGAAACGAGAGAGGTTTTGGCATGCTCTGGAGAACCTCAAGGTTTGCAAAAGTACAAAAAAACAAAACAAAAAATCAAAGAGGACTGAGAATGCTTAGTAGCTACAGAATGTAAAGTGACCATTGGGAAAGAAAAATGGAGTGTAGCGAGGAGTGCAGTGAATGCCCTGCTTGCAGAGAATAGCTAGCTGGAACCCTGAACAGGAGCATTCCTTTTAGGAAATAGGCTACATACACTTCAGCATTTTGTTACAGGCCCCACCTGTAGCTTGCTAAGAGCAAAAGATGTGCTTTTAACATAGATCCGTTGTTAGATATTGATTAAAGTGCTTGCAGTCCCTTTAAAAAAATCCTCACAAGGCTGCTACAGAGATAGGCAACTGAACTGAGAAGTCAGAGCATGTCAGTGAGAAAGGGGATAGGGAAGGAAGAGGTCTGTGAAAGCACCAGCAAGAGTCTCTTAACCATGTGAACAATTTTGTTTTTGAGACATTCTTTCCTCATGTCTCTGTAGCTGGATGGGTGACAGGGACAGAGCAATGCAGTGAACCAGGATTAAGCCTGGATACTGGGTTCGGACCTAACACCACACAACAGTTAGAGGAAGCCAAAATTAACAAACCAGCTTCTTCCCTGACATAAATGAAGTCATGATTTGGGGTGGGTGCAAAAAATGAAGAGCCTGCCTATGGCAACAAAGTTGAAATGTTATGGGGGAAGTATTTTAATTGTGAAAAGCTGCTTGATTTGAGTTGGGAAAAACCGTGATTGGAGTCTGTGTTCTCTAGATATGAATAGTATATTCTCTAGGGAAGTGGGGACACTGTTTATTTTCTAGAGCCTGGGAGGGACATGTCTAGAGGCATTTGTTATATATTCCCACTAGGGTTGCCTCAACAACCCACCCCCAACAATCGGGTGGCAATTGGGGGGGTTATTTCAAGTCAGACCACTGTTTGGCCCCCAGACTGTTTAGTGAGGATTCAAGAGAATGAAATGCTTGCAATGGCAGCTGCTTCTTTTTCCCTTGAAGCCAAATACAGAGAAAAGCCTTTTAATGGGTTTTTTTAATGTGTTTTTGTTTTGCCACCCGTCCCCGTCCCCATCGTATCCTCCCATTTTCCAGGGGGCTTAACACAGAATCCTAATTTCCACTGTCTAGTTAGAATGAATAATTTATTACCAAGCTCAAGAACTATTTATGGACCCCTGGTTTAACATTTGGGTTAAGAACTTTCTTCCTTCCTTCCTTCCTTCCTTCCTTCCTTCCTTCCTTCCTACAAAGCGTTTGGAAGCACAGCTCTGGCAAAATGTTCCACATTACCTTAGCCAGATGGACCTCTCCACTACCCCAACCCCCTACACACACACCAATTTGTATGGAAATGTCTAGAAACATCTGGTACATGTGTGAAACCTCCTCATGTGCTTGAGTATTTGCATGTCAGACTGTACTAGGCATTACAGTCAGCGCATGGTGAATCAACCACATGGAAGCTTCTCCTTGTAAAGCTAAGCAGGCCACCCCTAGCACATATTGAGGAAGGAAAACTCAACGCTGGTGGACAGAGAAAGCAGCGTATCAAAGCAGAGATGACACACAGGAAATGTCTTTTGCTTCACTTTACTTGCTTGTTTTGCAGAACACTATTGTGGAGGCCTCTATACAATTGCCACCTGCTCTTTTTTCACAAAAGCACAAAAGAGAAATCAGGCCAACAGATGACACTGTTTACAAGCTTCAACTTATTGCTTTCCGCAATGGGAAACTTTTCCCAACAACAGGAAATTCAACAACTTTAGCTGCTGACAGAAAACGTCTCACCGTGGTCACACCAGTTATCCTCACCAAAATAGGTTTGTTCCTTGCAAATTACCCCTCAGTCCAGTGCTGCTTTCTTAGGAAATGTATGCCCTATGTGTATGTGGGTGTGTGTATAGATGGATGGATGGATGGATGGATGGATGGATGGATGGATGTGGGTGTGTATCTGTATTTACTCTTAAAATGGCATTACTTTAATTTTAGCACATATAAAGAGAAATGTCATTTTTCTTCCTTCCTTTTTAACCAACAAGATGGCTCAAACCTACCCCATCAGCACATTCCGATTAATGTGACGTTACGACGCATTGCGCATGGAGCAGATGCTATTGCAGTACAGTGGGACTTCGATTTGCTAAATGGACAAGGAGGCTGGAAATCAGATGGGTGCCACATTCTTTCTTCAGATGAAAACGTCACTACTATTCAGTGCTACTCGCTTAGTAACTATGCAGTCTTGATGGTATGTGTGGTTATAATTTTATCCAAATTTTTGTATTCAGAGGTGAAAAGCTTCCGTGATTATTTCTGTATCTAAGACATGTTGGTGCCTTCTTGCCAAGGGAAGAGTTAATGTAGCACTGTAAATTGTGTAGGGGTTGGGTATGAGAGATCCAGGGTCATATCTTGGTGTAATCTTGGGCAAAACTCCCAGCCCAG
Source organism: Heloderma suspectum (assembly GCF_057233095.1). NCBI lineage: Eukaryota > Metazoa > Chordata > Lepidosauria > Squamata > Helodermatidae > Heloderma > Heloderma suspectum. The sequence continues at coordinate 113,705,701 of NC_139462.1, forward strand.
GCTTTGTAAATTGGGTTCTCTCTCTCTCTCTCTCTCTCTCTCTCTCTCTCCTGTGAGGCTGTCAGTGCACTACAATTAATTGACATCATAATGTGTGGGCAGGTGTGTTAGTAAAAATATTTGTGGGTTACTAACTTATAAGGAGTTAGGCTTTTCTCAGTCTTAATATGCCTCAGAAGGGACATTATGATAAAATACAAATTGGAAAATAGTTTGGACATTGAAAAGTTAGTGTAACAGCAAATAACTTCTGACAAATCATGTCAAACCCTTCATAAGAAACCAGGTTCTATAATGAAATATGGTTTTTGTTATGTCTTTGGATATTCAGTATCAGTGGGTCTCCCAGGTTTGTGGGTAATTTTTCTAATAAAAAAATTAGTATTTGATGCCATGGTCTGTGAAACCCTTAACATGGGAAGATAAAATAAAACTGGTAGGTAGGTATTTTAATCATTATAATCCCAAAACTGAATATTCTTATGCTTTGAGTCTTACAATTACATCTAATGCTTTTGTAGAAAGGACTAACCTACTTTTTAAAAATTCAACACATTATCTACTGTTTGGTTTGTATTTAAAGAGGTAATCAACTTCAAGTAAAATATAACTGTGCCACCTGGAGGAACAAAAATAAACATTCTGCTGTCATCTTTTTGACAAGGATGTATCAAAATGGATGGATTTAGGCAAATACATTAATCTTTCTAATTTTGGGAGTCTGTCACAACCCCTCAATCATTAGCTTTCTCAATTTGGCTATTGCATTGTGCTAAGTGGATCATAGAGTCTTAATAATTCCCCCTCTATCTTTATTAAGATCCAGTCTTCAATTACCATAACTATTTCCCCTCCTGGGGACTCCTGACTAAGGGATGGAGCTGAGAACTACAGGAGGAGCGAGTATGCCTTATTGAATTTAAAGTGCTAAGCTGAGACTCAAGAGGGATGAATTCTGGCTGCACCCAAATTTTATGCTGTTTTTTATGCCCAGTCTTTTGGATCTCTAATGAATAATCCGTACATCAAATGGAGACACTGATTAGACTAATGCTGTGTATTGTTATTGTCTTACCTGTCAGGATTTGACAGGATATGCCCGGTCAGCTGACCTTCTACATCCAGTTATCTATGTCTCTGCTGTGATTCTGCTGATATGCCTCTTGATAATCAAAATTAGCTACATATATCACCACAGGTAACATAATTCTGAATTTATTCTGAGTCAAAATCAGGTTGCTATATGTATGTACTAGCAGTTTGCACTGGTAATATAGAAAGTCATATTAAATTAGTAGGCAGTATCATGTCAGTTGGACAGTTCATTACTCAACAGTTCAACGTCACTGTTATCAGCCATCTTTTGTTATACTGTAAGCTCATGCCCATAACAATAGAATCTGGTCCAGATTCATTCCCACCTTTGATATATTTCAACTTCTAGAGCTGGGCTACATTGTGACACATAGGGGTACCACCGGTTCTGAATGAGAGGGTTGCCTGTTGTTCCAAGCTACACTTAAATGACTTGTTCCATTTACAGGTCACTGGTCCACATCCATTTACCAAAAAAATTGTGGCATCTGTTATTTAAGTACTATCTTTTGCATCCCTGCAGTATTCCTAACATCTGGAGGAAAAGAAAAAAGCAAATAAAACCCAACAAAAATCAGTGATCAAGTTGGGATATATAATATCAAATGAATAAATAAATGAATTCCACGAACACTTTACAAATACATATAACAAATCTTTTATCCACAAAAATTAAAAACAAGCAGCTTAATTAATCTCCAAAGTAAATAAGTATGAATATAACATAACAAACACCAGACATTCTTCCATAAATTGATCTTCAGTGGTCTAGTAATATCACAATCACAATTTCTCACATACAAATATAGCCAAAAATAGAACCCTGCTTCTCAGCCAAATCTACCAAATAAAGTGAAATAATGTAACAGTGCTATCACCTGAAAATAAAATGCAAATTGATTGTTATAAATAGAAGATGAACATTAAGAATAATTAGAATTTAAAATCAAACAAAATAATAATAGATAAAAATAAATTCTCCATTTATTTATTTATTTCATGTCTATACCACCCAATAGCTGAAGCTCCCTGGGCGGTTCACATAAACCACTTCCATTATACCCATATCAAGGGCAAAGGTAACAAACTGTGGACACATAAATATTTTTATTGTTTTTAACTATGTGATTATTTGAAGTGTGTTTTTTAATTCTAATTCAAAATAGAAAACTTGTTATATATATTTGTAAAGTTTTTGTGGAATTCGTTACTTTGATATTATATATCCTAGTTCGATTTTTGATAGGGGGGTGGGTCTCTTAGTGTATATTAGTATTAGATGGAGAGTAGTGCATAGGTTTCTAGGAGCCTAATTTATGCTATGATTCTAATCATCTAGCTCAGTCGTTCTCAAACTATGTTTGAAGAAACCCAGGGGGCCAGAGGTTGTTTGGAAGCTTCAAAGATATTTCAGTAAGAGAGCAGTAATGGTGAACAAACTTTGCTAAAAAAAAATCTTGCCTGCTACTACTACTAACGTCTGCTACAATACACAGAAGTGTGAAGTCCTAACTGTGTTCTAGGGCATGCTCTGTTCACATAGCTTGTTAAGGCTGAATAGCCAAGGCTATATTATGTGAATTGAGCATGTACCCTGAAATGTATCCTAACACCCCTGCAATTCATAAAGACAGTGGAAGAAGAGCAAAGTTTCCTTAACAGACACATTTGATGTAAAAAGCATTCCCTGAAGGAAGTCTGGAAACCAGTGGTTTAGCCTATAACACTATCCCGAGTTACATTTTATTCCTCAGGATGCCTATCCTGGAGAGTCCATTTTATGTTTTAAGTTTTTGTATTAAGTTTTTCACTTTTAATAATAAAGACCCACATAGATTAAGGGTGATGAGACCCTGATTGTAGTTTTAAAATAAGTGTTGTTGAATGACCTTTGGACATCTGTGTGAAATACTGCTATGTCTTTTGTTGTTTAACAGTGTCATCAGGATCAGCCTTAAAAGTTGGCATATGTTAGTTAACCTAAGTTTTCATATTTTCCTGACATGTGTGATGTTTGTTGGAGGCATAACCCAGAGCAAGAATGCTAGCATCTGCCAAGCGGTAAGTGAGATGTGTGTTTGGAAGAACTGCAATAAAAAAGTAATAAAAGAGCTTGTGGGTGGGGGCAGTGATGTTGTCAAAGTTTATTGGGCATTTTCCCATGCAGAAATATTACGTTTTGGCAGTTACCCATTATCTTCTAGGAAATTACTAAACCATAATCAGAAATGTACTCTTCTGGAGCTTTGAGTTCAGAGCATATTTTATTGTTTTAAACAGGATTATTACTTAGTTGAAGAATGGCATTATCTAGACCAGTGGTTTTCAAACTTTTTCCCCTCATACACCCTTGTCCACATAATTTCTCTGCCAAAAAGAATCCTTAGCACTATAGAAGATTTGGGAACATGTTGAACTGAATATTTCCCTGTGCCTGTTCACTGTAGGGGAAGGTTGGAAGTGGTGGTCAAGGTGTCTTACCTGCCATGGCGGTGGTGGTCAAGGTATCCTGAGGTAATTAACGAACACCAGGTCTCCTGAGGACACAGCCCCACTGACCTAGAGTATAATCCATATAAAAAGCACTGATTGAAAACCACTATCTAGGGCAGTGTTTCTCAAACTGTGGATCAGGATCCACCAGTGGGTCTTAGCCAACTCTCAGCGCTGCAGACTGCCAGTACCTCTTTGCTTGACTCCCTGTGCCATGGCGCACCATGCACACTGCATCAGCAGGTGTGGCAGTGGGAGTTGCTTAGAAATCAAGGCTAATATTTTTAATTATAATTATTTTTTAAAACCTGGGAATAAAGAGGAAAGGGCTAAGAGCGGGAAACTATTATAGGAGAAAGTGAATGTAAAAGCAGCAGGAGTGAGGGATGAGAGAAACTGCAGTTGGGGATAGGATACAAGTTAAGTATGAAACAAGGGGAGAAGAAATGACAGGAGATGAGTAGGAAAACTTTGAGAGGCATGTGGTGGGGGAAGAGAAAAACAATATAAAATAAACAGTTTTTTTACTTAGAGCAGGGGCTCCTAACTTTTTTGGGTTGGTGGGCACATCTGGAATTTTGAAAGTGTCACAGGCACTCTCACAAAATGGCTGCCATAGAGAGGCGTACTCATTCATAAAATGAATGCCATGATAGGCATGGCCAGTTACAAGACACTTCATTTCCCAGAAGGCAAACTGGTGATACTAATAGAAAAGTAACCTAATTATAAGGAAGAGATAGGTGCTTGAACTCCAAAATACAAAATCACTCTTTTGAACCCAAAGAAAGATTTTGGACCCAAATAAAGAGAAGCACTTTTCTGTGAAGCATTGTTGTTGTCCAGTCGTTAAGTCGTGTCCAACTCTTCGTGACCCCATGGACCATAGCACGCCAGGCCTTCCTGTCCTCCGCTCTCTCCCGGAGTGTGCTCAAGTTCATATTCATTGCATCGGTGATGCTATCTAGCCATCTCATCCTCTGCCGTCCCCTTCTCCATTTGCCTTCAGTCTTTCCCAGCGTCAGGGTCTTTTCCAGTGAGTTTTCTCTTCGCATTAGGTGGCCAAAATATTTGAGCTTCAGTATCTGTCCTTCCAATGAGCACTCAGGATTGATTTCCTTTTGGATGGACTGATTTGACCTCCTTGCAGTCCAGGGGACTCATAAGAGTCTTCCCCAGCACCACAGTTTGAACGCATCAATTCTTTGGCGCTCAGCCTTCCTTATAGTCCAGCTCGCAGCCATACGTTACTACTGGGAAAACTATAGCTTTGATTATATGAACCTTTGTCAGCAACCTGATGCCTCTGCTTCTTACTATGCTGTCTAGGTTTGCCATAGCTTTCCTCCCAAGGAGCAAGCGTCTTTTAATTTCATGGCTACAGTCACCACCTGCGGTGATCTTGGAGCCCAAGAAAATAAAATCTGTCACTGCTTCCATTTCTTCCCCTTCTATATGCCAGGAAGTGATGGGGCCAGAAGCCATGATCTTAGTTTTTTTAATGTTGAGTTTCAAACCAGCTTTTGCACTCTCCACTTTCACCCTCAACAAGAGGCTCCTTAGATCCTCTTCGCTTTCTGCTATTAGGGTGGTATCATCTGCGTATCTGAGGTTGTTGATAATTCTCCCAGCAATCTTAATTCTGACCTGTGATTCATCCAACCTGGCATTTCTCATGATGTACTCTGCATATAAGTTAAATAAGCAGGGCGACAATATACAGCGTTGTCGTACTCCTTTCCCAATTTTGAACCAATCGGTTGTTCCATGTCTGGTTCTTAGTGTTGCTTCTTGATCCTCTTACAGGTTTCTCAGGAGACAGGTAAGGTGGTCTGGTACTCCCATCTCTTTAAGAATTTGCCACAGTTTGTTGTGATCCACACAATCAAAGGCTTTAGCGTAGTCAATGAAGCAGAAATAGATGTTTTTCTGGAATTCTCTTGCTTTCTCGATGATCCAGCCAGCGAGTGTTGGCGATTTGATCTCTAGTTCCTCTTCCTCTTCGAAACCCAGCTTGTACTTCCAGTAGTTCTCTGTTCACATGCTGCTGAAGCCTAGCTTGTAGGATTTTGAGCATCACCTTGCTGGCATGTGAAATGAGCGCAATTGTGTGGTAGTTTGAACACTCTTTGGCATTGCCCTTCTTTGGAATTGGGATGTAAACTGACCTTTTCCAGTCTTGTGGCCACTGTTGAGTGTTCCAAATGTCTTGGCATATTGAGTGCAGCACTTTAACAGCATCATCTTTTAGGATTTTAAATAGGTCAGCTGGAAGGCTGTCATCTCCGCTAGCTTTGTTGTTAGTAATGCTTCCTAAGGCCCACTTGACTTCACTCTCTAGGATGTCCGGCTCGATATTGATATTTCGATATTGACCATCTGGTGATGTCCATGTGTAGAGTCGCCTCTTGTGCTGTTGGAAAAGCGTGTTTGCTATGATCAGCGTGTTCTCTTGGCAAAACTCTGTTAGCCTTTGTCCTGCTTCATTTTGTACACCAAGGCCATGCTTGCCTGTTATCCCGGTGATTTCTTGACTTCCTACTTTAACATTCCAATCCCCTATGATGAAAAGGATATCTTTTTTTTGGTGTTAGTTCTAGAAGGTGTTGTAGGTCTTCATAGAACTGATCAACCTCAGCTTCTTCGGCCTCAGTGGTTGGGGCATAGACTTGAATTACTGTGATGTTGAATGGTTTGCCTTGGATTCATACTGGGATCATTCTATCATTTTTGAGATTGTACCCCAGTACTGCTTTCCCACCCTTTTATTGACTATGAGTGCTACTCCATTTCTTCTAAGGGATTCTTGCCCACAGTAGTAGATATAATGGTCGCCTGAATTAAATTCGCCCATGCTTGTCCATTTTAGTTCGCTGATTCCCAAGATGTCGATGTTCAATCTTGCCATCTCATGTTTGACCACCTCCAGCTTACTTTGTTTCATTGATCTGACATTCCAGGTTCCTAAACAATATTGTTCTTTACAGCATCGGATTTTCTTTTCACCACCAGACACATCCACAGCTGAGTGTCCTTTTGTCTTTGGCCCATCTGCTTCACTCTTTCTGGCGCTACTTGGAAATTCCCTCTGCTCTTCCCCAGTAGTATATTGGACACCTTCCGACCTGAGGGGCTCATCTTCCAGCGTCATCTCTTTTAGCCTTGTGATACGTTCCATGGGGTTTTCTTGGCAAGAATACTGGAGTGGGTTGCCATTTCCTTCTCCAGTGGACCACATTTTGTCAGAACTCTCCGCCATGACCTGTCCATCTTGGGTGGCTCTGCACGGCATAGCTTATGGCTTCACTGAGTTACGCAAGCCCCTTCGCCACAACAAGGCAGTGATCCATGAAGGGGCTTTGAAGCATAGCAACCCATTTTTTAAAAATAATCTTAAGAAATAAAATTAAAATCAGTTGAGGCAGGGAACCTGGTGGGTACCAATAGTGGTGTCTGTGGGCAATTGGTGTACACAGGCTCCATTTGGAAACCCAGACTTAGAACCTCTCAATCAGAAAATTCTTCCTGAAATGTGGAAGCTGAGTAATGATATCTACAGAACCAATGTCTGTATATAACTTGAGGAAAGCTGAGTTGTGGAACTCTGCTACAAGGAAATAGCTGTGGCAAAGAATTTAGCCATTTTCAGAGGGGGACTAGATATCAGTATAAAATGATATCATCAATTGCCAGCTGATTATGCCAAGCCACACCTCCATCTGTCATTATTTTGTGATTGGTGGGCTTCAGTCATTGTCAGCTCTCTCAAACAGGCCCTAGGGATAGAAGGGCTGAGAATTCCTGATCTAGAGTATAATGTAGACAAAAGTATGCCCATTAGCATTCCAGATAAATGGCTTCAGTAGCTTCTCATGCAGTAAGTTCTACTTTGGTACATATACCAAATCAATCTTGCAAATGAATCCTCAGATGTTACTTTTCCACCTGTCCCCACACATCAGTATAACAACTTTTGCAAAGCTTCCCCACCTCAATACCTGGGGAAGATTCTTAGTTGCCAGAGAGAACCAGGAGAGTGGCTATGTACATTGAATGCAAATTACGTCATTGTGAGAGTGCCTAAGTGTATTCATCACTTGTTCCTTTAAGGACCACACCACACATTACATGTAAATGTATGTAATGTTAGCTGTGACTTCCATTCTGTGGGCGAAATAGCGATTGAGAACAGAGAAATGGCGAAGGGGAGGAGATGTTAACTGTTTTCCTACCTGCTCCAAATCACCTCCCTCCCAGAAACGTTTTCCACTTATGGCATTCCAAATGCATGTTTGGTGAAGGCAAATGCATTTGGTACCCTGTTGGGTGTTTAGAGTAGAGAAAATGCAGGTGGGGAAAGGGTTCAGTGCCCCTCACTTCAAAAGCCTTCTCTGAAATCAGTTTTTCAACCCCTCAAAAGAGGTGGAGATCATTGTCAGACTACTGTTACATACAATTAGGTGTATACAAATATCCCTTTTTTGGACAAGGTACTCAAGAGAGACCCATTTCAATCTGGATGTAGGCCAGGCTTTGACACTGGAGCAGCCTTGGTCTCCCTGACAGATAACTTCAGTGAGGAGGGAGATGGGGGAATGTGATTGTGTTGATTTGTCCTGATCTCTCAGCGACTTTTGGTCCCATTGTATCTTGCTGTACTAACTCTGTGTCTTGAGGGTCATGGTGATACAGTGGTTCTACCCTTACCCGCAGGGTTGGTTTCAAAAGTTAACATTGGGGGCTCCTGCTCGTCTCCATGGCATTTGAGCTGTGGGATCCCGTGGGGTTCCATCTTCTTCCCATACTAGATTCTATATAAAGCAGCTGCATGAGGTCATCTGAGGATTTGGAGTAAGGTGTCATCATTATGCTGATGATACCCAGCTCTGTTTCTCGGTGTCATCTGAATCAGGTGATGCTGTGGAGTTGCTGAACCATTGTCTGGACTTGGTAATAGGATGGATGAGGGCCAGTAAACTGAAGCTGAATCCTGACAAGATGGAGGCACTGTGGGTAGGTGGTTCCTGGATCCGGGACATTATTGTTCAACCTGTTCTGGATGGGGTTGCACTCTCCCTGAAGGTGCAGGTGTGCAGGTTGTGGGTGCTTCTTGATCTTAGTGGCTTGGAGCACCGTTTTACCAGCTTTGGCTGGTTTATCACCTCTGGCCTTTCCTGAATAGGGATAGGCTGTCCATGGTGAACCATGCTCTGGTAACCTCCAGATTAGATTACTGTAATGTGTTGTAGATGGGGCCGCCATTGGAAACAATTTGGAAGCTTCAGCTGGTACAGAATTCAGCTGCTAGAATTCTGATTGGCTTTACTAGGTGGAGCCATGTTACAACAATTCTGAAGGAATTCCATTGACTACCTAGTTCCTACCCTGCCCAATTCACGGTGCTGGTGATCATCTATAACAAGGAACCTTTTTCAGTCCAAGAGCGAATCTCAGTCCAGGAAAAGTCTTGGAGGGCACATTCTATCCATGGGTGGGGTCAAAGGCACAGTGGGCAGGGCCAAAATGTGATTCTTACCCATTTTAAGCCTACCCAGAAATAAGCAGGAGAAGCCTCTGCATGTCCTCTCAGAAGTAAGCAGGACAAGCCGCAGAAGTAAGCAGGACTGAATCACTCAGCAGCTTCCTCCCCAAGTGCGCCCTCTCTCCCTGGAGAGAAGAGCTTTTCCCTGCTGGGAGAGGGGGTGTGGCCCACAGAAAAAGCTGGTTGGCCAGAAGTTCCCCATGTCTAATCTATAAAGCCCTAAGCAGCTTGGGGTCTGAAGAAGCGCTTCCACTCATATCATCCTGGCCATTTTATTCAGCTCTTCAAAGGAGGCCCTTCTTTAACTGCCATCCTTGGGAGAAGTGCATTATCCATTTAAAAAGGGAGAGCCTTCTCTGTGGTGGTCCTCCAACTTTGGGATGTCTTCTTGAGGGAGATAACATTGGTGCTGACCGTATTCCTTTCAGTGCAAAATTAAAATTTCGTGTTTGCCCAGACATTTTTCAAAAATAACTGAGGGGAAATTATGTTTAGTTTAAACTAAACGTTAGTTTTATTTATCTTGTTGTTGGTTTGATGGCTGAATCATTTTATGCCTCTTATTGTTGCAATTGTATTGTTTATATTGTATTGTTTTTTATACAGTTCTGTCTACAGCAGCCTAGAATCCTTTGTGGATGAAGGCGTGATTTAGATTAAAAAATAAATTAAGAGGTGCACCATGTAGTTTAGCCCCAAAATAAACAGAATTGGATCCCTGTTTCCTGTTTGCATTTTAAAGGTGCAAGCAGTGAACAATATAATATGCACTACTTAAACTGATATGACATGCAAGTATTTTGTACTCTGATATCTGAAGCGCAGAACAAATTTCTGACTGAAAAGTGTCTCATTTATTCCTGTAGAGAGATAAAAGGAACAGAATTTAAAGCAAACATATCAGATGATTTATGAAGCGTAAAATGTATGCCTCTCACAGATAGCAAAATTTCAGCCAAATTATAGATTTCCATGCACTTCTGCTATGTAAATTTTATATTTTGAAGAGCGTTTTCTTAACTTACCAGAGTTTACAAGTTTATTGCCCCATCTTTAGAACACAAGCTGACCAGTAGTTTCAGAGTTAATAAATGAGCACACAGGAATTGCCCCATCTTTAGAACACAAGCTGACCAGTAGTTTCAGAGTTAATAAATGAGCACACAGGAATTGCCCCATCTTTAGAACACAAGCTGACCAGTAGTTTCAGAGTTAATAAATGAGCACACAGGAATTAATCAAGCAGATGTTGGCTTAAGAGTAGTTATTTTACAGAAGAAATAGTGTGTGTGTATATTAAGCATATGATGTGCTAAAAAGACATTTATCTCATGTGAATGTTTTGCTTCTTAACACCTATTTTCCAGGTTGGGATAATCCTGCACTATTCTACACTTTCCACATTACTGTGGATGGGAGTCACGTCTAGGAACATCTATAAGCAAGTCACTAGGAAGGTGAAGAGGTGTCAAGATCCTGATGAACCACCACCACCTCCTAGGCCAATGCTGAGGTGAGAAATATTGTTGAGCTTCTGCTTTATTTAGTATCATTCTTAGAATTTCTCTACTGGGCTAAAGAGAACTCAGCTCTATAGGTGAAACGCCACCTTACTGATTTCAGATGGTGGGGGGAGGGGGAGGACAGAGGAGGTCTTAACGACCAGAGTCATCTGGTAGAAAAGGGTCCTTCTCCATCCTGGGCTCTGTCTCCAGCAACAGTGTGGATTTCTTAGATAAGCTTTGTATTGATCTCTTCTCAATACTTTGATAGACCAGTAAAGAGATCCAGGTAGCCCACACTTTCTGTATGCCATGTGGATTCAGTGTGTCCTTATATATCCTCACTCTTCTCTTGATTTTCTTCTCACACCCCTGATCTCTTTAATTCAATAATTTGAATTAAAATTAATTCAATAATAATTTAATTCATAATTTAATGAAAGAAATTCAGCTCTTTATCGTATTCCTTCGTATCCAGTAACATTTTCTCCAGCCTTTGTCTTTGCTCACATGCCTTGCTAATTGCACACTGTCCACTTGCTTCCAGATAGTCACTTCTCACTAGTGGTTTTGGCAGTATACATATGTGTGTCCTGCATTAAGTCCAGCTCCAGTGCACACTGTGTTTGTGTCTATAAACACTTGGGACTGACTGGGATAAAGATTTTGTAAAAGCATTTTTATTCTGGCAGTTTTTTGCCTGCTAAGCAATCTGCTGTTTTATGTCAAGGTTGTGTTTTATATGTGGTCTCTACTTTTCTAGTATGTGTACTGTATGTAATGTTATTGTGATTTTAAAGTGTTGTAAGCCACACTGGGTAGTGCATAGGCACTAGAAGGACAGTGTAGACATTTTTCTATATGTAATTTTCCCCCAACAAATATTATTTATCCTGTATTTGTTTGTTAAATGTATATCCCGCCTTTCTTCCAGAAATGGCACTCAATGTGGCTAGCAATAGTAAAATTCTAATAAAAATAGAAATACAAGTAAAATGTAAAAACAAATTAAAATACAATTAAAACACATGAATAAAAAGAAATAATACCACCCAACCTGTTAACACTCCTTTCAATAGCAACCCAACTTAAATGCCAAAAGCCTGTCTGAATAAAAATGTCTTTGTCTGCTTGACAAAGGACAGCAGAGAGGGAGCCAGCCTAGCCTCCCTTGGCACAGAGGTTCCAGAGTCTTGGAGAGGCCACCAAGAAAGTTCTCTGTCACATCCCCCCCAAATGTGTCTTCTGTGGTGGCGGGACTGAGAGAAAGGCCTCCTCCAAAGATCTAAAAACCCAGGCAGGTTTGTATGGGAGAGTATGATATTTCAGTTGGCCTGGTCTGAAGGTGTATAAAGCTTTATAGGTCATAACCAGCACTTCGAATTCTGCCCAGAAACAGACCGGTAGCCAGGGAAGCTGTTGCAACAAGGGAGTCACATATGCTTCCTGTAACTGGCCCTCGTTGGCAGTCTGGACAGCTGAAGTTTCTGAACACTTATCTAAGGCAGTCCTACATAGAATGCATTACGGTAGTCCAAATGGGATATACCTAAAGCTTGTGTCACCATAGCCAGGTCCAACAGGAACAGGTGCATTTGGCACACCAGCCATAGCTGTGCAAACTCCTGTCCACCACTGATACCTGGAACTCCAGGTTCAGGACTGAATCCAAGAATGAACCAAACTGCGAACTTGAGTCCTCAAGGGGACCGCTGCGGAAGGGAGGGGCCATTTAAACCTTTCCCCGCCTGTTGGTTTTTCTTGTTCCATTTGGTTCCCCCCTGTTCATTCTCCCAAGTATTCAAAATATGTGTTTGATTTTCTCTCCAGATGTGCTATCCATTGTCTGTTAAACTAAATTAATCTCACTTTCTCCACAAGGTGGCAGAAACTGATTAGCTTTCTTCAAATGGATAACCCATTCTTACTGAATGGTTAACCCCGCAATGTTAATTGGTCACACAAAATATTTTTCTCTTGGTCATATAAAATAATATGAAAGGACAAGACACAACATCAATTTGTAATATTTCCTGCATAAACCTGATTATTGGAGGAGCCGAGCAAGCATATAGGCCAATGATAGAGCATATACTTTCCATGCAGAAGATCCGAGGTTCAGTTCCTGGCATTTCCAGTTTAAACTGTCAGATAGCATGTGATAGGAAGGCCTTGCCTGAGACCCTGGACACCCACTGCCAGTCTGCAATACTGGGCTAGATGGGCAAATACTATGACTTGGTGTAAGGCAGCTTTCTGTGTTTCCTGTGTACAAAGTATGATCATTCGTACAACATCCATTTATTTCAGCAGGGGTTGTGCAGTAAATATTCCTGGTGGATTGTGTTCACCATAGTTCATCAGGTAGTCAATCGATTTACCAGTGACCTGGTTCTCACAATCATTGCGGCCCACCATGGCTTATTTGAGCCACAGTGGGTTGCAGCACGTGCTGGGCAGCTTTTGAATATTCAAGCCATGACTGTGGCTTGTCATGTCATCTGAACGAGGCAGGTGTGGGTTCTGTGACGGTTAAACAACCCTTGCATTACCCTCAAACAAGCCACGCTGGGCTGTTTGATTGTGTGAACCGGCCCAATGACTCTAGCTTTTTCTCATCTTTCAAGCACATGTATTTGCTAAATATGTTCTTTAGAAGCCATTAAGAGCTGACACATTGTATCCTGACACATCTGAGGCCTTGAAGGTCGTTTTCTCTTTGGTCTTCTATCCAAATATTGTACAACTATGCATGATTCCCATTGAATACAAAGAGGGAGGGTTGGTGTGCAGAATTGTAATATGAGTGCTTACATTCCCCATGTATCAAAATGAGTGTTCAGGACATTAAACTACTGAACATCATGAAGTGCTGCTGCTAAATCAAAGTCTGCAGAAAATTTCCTCTCTGCATCACCTTTCTCTCTGAAGTGAATAGTAGGTGCTAGAGGTTTCATGCAGAAATGATGATGAGAGGGAGCACGTGCATTCTCAATGTGCATGGCATTTCACAGGTCAGCGAAGAAGATGACAGGTCCCTGCTCCGTAGGAAGGAAAATGTAGATGAGACAGGAGAAGGACATGCATTTAGTTCAGGTACTTGTACTAAGGTTTTGTTTTGGTAGGGCAGCCTTCCCCAATGTGGTGCCGTCCAGATATTTTGGACTACAATTCCCATCAGCCCCAGCCAGCATAGACAACAGGGCAGGGAAGGCAGTAGTAGAGGATTACCTGTTATGGACTATTTAAGGATCTAAATAGGTCATTTCTGTATGTACCAAAACATTGTTTTGAAAATATTGGTTGCATATCGCATTGGAGATGATAACTAATTATGTGAAAAATATTTTTTTAGGTTTTCCTTTCTTATGCACAAAGCAGCTTGATAATTTAACAGGTGAACACTGTCAAATTATTTCATAGAATCTGAAGAGTTGGAAGGGACCTTAGAAATCATCTAGTCCAACCAGGATGCAACTGCAGCATCCCTGACAGCTGGCCACCCAGCTTCTGCTTAAATACCTCCAGCGAAGGAGAACTCACCACCTCCTACCACTTTCCATTGTTGAACAGGCCTCGTCGTTAGGAAGTTTCTCCTAACGTTTAGCCATTTTTACCAATTTGTTGTAGTCCTATCCTCTGAAGCAATAGAAAACAAGTCTGCTCCATCTTTTGCATGACAGTCTTTCAGATATTTGAAGACCACTGGCATGTCTCTCCTTAATCTTCTCTTCTCCAGGCTAAACATATCCAGCTCTTTCAACCACTCCTCATAGGAAATGGTTTCCAGACTCCTCACTATGTTAATTGCTCTTTTCTGGATGCTCCCCAGTTTGTCAACACCCTTCTTAAAACATTTGCCCAGAACTGGACACAGTACTCCAAATGGGGCTTGATGAACACAGAATAGAGCAAAACTATTTCTCCCCATGACTGTGCTTCTGTTAAGGCAGCCTAAAACCACATTAGCTTTTTTAGCAGTTGTGTCACACTGCTGACCTATATTTGGATTGTGATCCACTAAGACACCCAGATCCCTGTATATGTACTGCTGCAAGCTACATCTCCCCATCCTGTACTTGTGCCTTTGATTTTTTTGTAGCTAAATGCAAGACTTTACATTTGTCTTTGTTAAATTTCATGTTAGTTTCAGCCCAGTGTTCCAACCTTTTAGGATCCTTTTCAATCTGATCCCGTTTTCTATGGTCCTGGCTATCCCTCCTAGCTTTGTGTCACCTGTAAATTTGACAAGCCACCCCTATACACCCTCATCCAGGTCATTTATAAAAATGTTGAACAGCACAAGGCCTAAGCCAGAGCCCTGCAGCACTCCACTTGAGACCTCCTTCCAGGAGGATGCTGAGCCATTAATGAGCATTCATTGAGTGTGGTTACGCAACTGTAATGTTTCAGGTTTCTATAACTAGGATGAGGCGGTGCAGATTGCAGTCACTCTAGAGACAAACAAAATAGATATTTAACAGTATTTACTTAACTTTTGAATGTTTGGTAAATAAAAATATTAAGAAAATGATTTATAGAATTATAAACTAAATATGACTCCTTCATGGATCACTGCCTTGTTGTGGCGAAGGGGCTTGCGTAACTGAGTGAAGCCATAAGCTATGCCGTGCAGGGCCACCCAAGACGGACAGGTCATGGTGGAGAGTTCTGACAAAATGTGGTCCTCTGGAGAAGGAAATGGCAACCCACTCCAGTATTCTTGCCAAGAAAACCCCATGGAACGTATCACAAGGCTAAAAGATATGACGCTGGAAGATGAGCCCCTCAGGTCGGAAGGTGTCCACTATACTACTGGGGAAGAGCAGAGGGAATTTCCAAGTAGCGCCAGAAAGAGTGAAGCGGCTGGGCCAAAGCCGAAAGGACACTCAGCTGTGAATGTTTCTGGTGGTGAAAAGAAAATCCGATGCTGTAAAGAACAATATTGTTTAGGAACCTGGAATGTCAGATCAATGAATCAAGGTAAGCTGGAGGTGGTCAAACGTGAGATGGCAAGATTGAACATCGACATCTTGGGAAACAGCGAACTAAAATGGACAAGCATGGGTGAGCTGGACTATAAGGAAGGCTGAGCGCCGAAGAATCGATGCTTTCGAACTGTGGTGCTGGAAAAGACTCTTACGAGTCCCCTGGACTGCAAGGAGGTCAAATCAGTCGGTCCTAAAGGAAATCAACCCTGAGTGCTCATTGGAAGGACAGATACTGAAGCTGAAGCTCAAATATTTTGGCCACCTAATGCGAAGAGAAAACTCCCCGGAAAAGACCCTGATGCTGGGAAAGACTGAAGGCAAAAGGAGAAGGGGACGGCAGAGGATGAGATGGCTAGATAGCATCACCGATGCAATGAATATGAACTTGAGCACGCTCCGGGAGAGAGCGGAGGACAGGAAGGCCTGGCATGCTATGGTCCATGGGGTCACGAAGAGTCGGACACGACTGAACAACAACAACAAACCAAATATGAACAACTCTAACTTTAGGCCACAGTTTACTGTCTAGCTGAAGGCTGCTTTATCTGTTCTTTCTCTCCTTCGCCACACTGCTGGTTTCCCTGAATTTCCTTCTCAGCTCTCTTGTCTGGTCTGTAGTTTCCTGGTTCCATCTTCTTCCCCTTTTTGAAGATGGGCACAACGTTTGCCCATCTCCAGTCTTCCAGCATATCACCGGTTCTCCAGAAATTCTCAGAGATTCCAGATAGCCACTCTGAAATACTGTCCCTAGTTGTTTAAGCATCTGGGGATGTAATTCATCTGGTCCTGGAGACCCGTACACATTTAAAACAGCTTGGTGTTCTCTAACTTTCTCCTTACCCACCCCGGGCTGCAAGTCCTTCCTTATATCATTTGGTCTACTTGTCCCAGGTTGAATACAGTTTTCCTTGTGGGAGAAGACTGAGGCAAAATAGGAGTTGAGTAGTTCTGTCAGTTGTTGACAATTCACCATCTTCCCCATGCAAGCAGACCTACCCCAACCTTGCTCTTCTTGCTCATAACATAGCTGAAGAAGCCCTTTTTGTTCTTGGCATCCCCCACAAGCCTCAGCTCATTCTGGGCCTTCCTTACCATCCTTACAGGTACTCCTCCTTGGTTATGTCCCTCCTTCCGTCTCCCCTTTATGTCCCTTTTGAGTCACAGCACATCAGAGAGCTCCCTGTGCAGCTATACTGGCTTCTTTAAATGTCCCCTGTTTCCCTCTCATGGGAATAGTTTATAGTTGTTCCTTCAGTATTTCAGTTTTCAAGGCCTCCCATCCCTTTTGAACTCTTTTTTCCTTCCATGGGAAGGAAAACTTTTCTCTGAGCTTTTTGAAAGCTGTTTTCCTAAAGTCCAAAATACATGTCCAACTAAGCTCAGTTTCCACAGACCTTGCTGTTATGAATTCCTATGTGACATGGTTACCTTCCCCCAAGGTTCCTGCCACTTCTACTTCATTGACCAGTTCTTCCCTGTTGATCAGGATTAAGTCCAGGACAGCAGATCCTTTTGTTACTTTTCCCATCTTCTAAGAGATGAAATTGCCAGCAAGATAAGTCAAAAATGTATTGGAAATCCACCATCTTAGCAGAGTTAAGCTTCCAGCAGATGTCAGGATAATTGAAATCAACATTAATACTATGGCTCGCCTCCGAGCAACTTTTATCATCTGTTCTAGGAAAGTGCCACGTCTTCTGGCTGGGTGGGTGGTTTGTGGTATACTGCCACAACAATATCACTCTTGTTTCTCACTCCCTTTGCCTTATCCAGACGCTTTCAACAGGGCTTTCATTCCCAGTATCTGTTGGGTCTATTCCTTTTGAAGAAAGGAACCCTTCAATTGCTGTAGTCCAATCATGAGTTTTATTCCAACAAGTTGCAGTGATAGCCATCAGATTGTATCTGTCATCCCATATCAAGATTTCAGGTTAATCCTGTTTGTTTCCTACACTCATTGTGCTAATATTTAGACAACAGAGACCATGGGTGTTCCACCTTCTGGGTTTCCCTGCTGAATTTACCTACAAATTACAAGGCTCCACATTCACTGTCTTACCTCCTCTGTCCCTTGCGTTCATGTCATTAATACTTGGCTCAGTAGTTAGCTCTGAGCTTTTGCCAAACTCACTCCCCAAGAGTTCATTTAAAGCTCTCTCGATTAGATTTGCGAGGCTTCTGCTGGGGATGTACGGGTTTTGTTAAATCCATTCTGTCTGTGTTTCACAGATTGTCGAGCATCTTTTGTTCCAATGTCTGCTCATTGACGGAATCAGAATTTTTTTTACCAGAAGTTCATTCTACTTGCACTAATTTCCATTAGTGCTAAAGTGTATTAGGGCTAATGCAATTTAGCACAAATCTCCCCCCGCCCCCAAGCGCAAAAACAGTCCACAACTCAGAAAAACCCAGTCCCCAACGTCTATTGCAGGTTGGTTCATAGAAATCTGAACTCATTTGAACCCGTTGCAGATTTCTCCAACATCCCTACCTCCTGAGAAAAACATTCTTTCCAGTTTCTCTGACATGAACCCCATCATCTGCAAGGAGTCCTTCACAGTGGTATCGTAAGCCATCCATGAAACGAAATGTTTCCCAACAACACCATCTGCATAGTCAGCTGTTCACTTTCCGTTTCCTTCTTTTCCTACCAGTGCCCTGACCTTCAACAGGAAGGATTGATGAAAACATCACTTGTGCCCCCAATTCCTTAACTTGGTTACCAGGACACTCATAGTCTTTGGAGATCCATTCAACATTTCCTATGGCTGCATTGGTTGTTCCCTCATAGATCAGCAGGTGAGAATAGTAGTCAGATGGTTTGAGTCTCTGTAGCCTTTCTGTGTTATCTTGAATATCCTGTTTGCTCACCCAGTTCACTCACTCCCAAGAAACAGAGAGCTTTGCTACAGAGCTGTCCTGCTCTTAGTCTCAGCTGTGGACTGTGGCCCCACCAACAAGCCACAGGCTTTTATACCAGCAAGCTAAGCCAGGTGAGCCAGCAGAAAAAGAAAACCACCACCATAGCAGATGGAATCAGGTGATGCAGCAGCCTAAGTAAAGAGAGGGGGAGAGAACAAAAGCGCAGACCAAGGGGGAAAAATACCTTCAAACAAGCCACAAACTCAGCTCAAAAACCACAAGTCCATTCTTTCTTTGCCTTTTAGAACAATCCCATGCAAAAAAGCTGGTTACGTTACACTGAACTTCAAAATAATCTCCTTTCCAGATTTATGTGCCTTCTTTGCATTTTATGACTGGCTCCTTCAGAACCTCATTAAGGCAGCAATTGTATGTACACAGAGAAGAAAATGCAATAATTTCAGTGGAATTTACTTCCAAGTACATTATTATAGTAGGCTGTAGGTAGATGCATGTTTGACAGGTTGCACTTTTCACCAGAGCCCCAGCTTCGCTATATAAGTAATGATTCCTTTCCTTGGTGTGTCCTCTTAGCATTTCCTACACACAGCCCTGGTTCATATGTTTACCTCTGAGACATCATCTGGAAAGAACCATCCTAGTGGCTGTAGCAGCTGCCAGTCTGCAAAGCAGATATAGGCAGTCAGCAGTTCCTCGATATCTCATTTCTGCCCTTTCCTCAACTTGCATTTTGGTCAGTCACTAGGCCTTGCTGGATTTTGCTGCAGAGAAGGAGGAAAGCAAACAAAGATGGAGATGTCCTTATTGCTTCCATTTAAAATCGGTGAGACATTGTCCTTTGTGAGGGTGAGTGAGCAGCAGAGACTGGCAGTCACTTGCAGCCACTCAGATGCCTTTGTCCATGTGATATCCCAAAAGACAAACATGAATTGGGCCATAGTTTTCCAATAGCACTATAGGTTTGACGTTCTTCCTAAGGATGATCCACCGCACAGAGTTGGCAAAATGTATCTCGAATTGTTGCAGCCGCTATGTGTTGTCTGTTTTTTTTTTTAGGTTCTACCTAATTGGTGGAGGGATCCCTGTCATAGTTTGTGGGATAACAGCTGCTGCAAATATAAGGAATTATGGAAGCAGACCTAACTCCGCTTAGTGAGTATTGTATTATTGATGTGTATTTTGATGGATGTAGGGTCTGTCTCTTCGACAACTATATTACACAGCTAAATTGGATGGATTTTAATCAACTGAAATGGTTAAATTATTCAAAGTAATGTGACAGTGGATGCCTTTCTCAGCATTTGCTTCTTTTTATTGCAGTTGTTGGATGGCATGGGAACCAAGCTTGGGAGCTTTTTATGGACCTGCTAGCTTCATTATTTTCGTAAACTGCATGTATTTTCTCAGCATATTTATACAACTGAAAAGGCACCCTGAGCGTAAATTTGAGCTTAAAGAGCCAGCTGAGGAACAGCAGCGTTTAGCAACGAATGAACATGGCAACCTGAACCATCAGGATTCAATGTCTGTGTTGCTGGTTTCCACTTCAGCTTTGGAAAACGAGCATAGCTTCCATGCTCAGCTTGTGGGTGTTAGCCTCACTTTATTTCTATATGTGGCTCTGTGGATTTTTGGGGCCTTCGCTGTTTCTTTATATTATCCCTTGGATTTAGTATTTAGCTGCTTTTTTGGAGTCATGTGCCTAAGCCTTAGTGGTTTTCTAATCATACATCACTGCATTAACAGAGAAGATGTCAGACATGCTTGGATAACAACCTGCTGCCCTGGAAGGACCACATACTCAGTACAAGTTAACATTCAGCCCTCTTCCAGTGCAAGTGGGACAAATGGAGAACCTGCCAAGTGCACCAATAGCAGTGCAGAGTCGTCATGCACTAATAAAAGTGCATCAAGCTTAAAAAATTCTTCTCAAGGTTGTAAACTAACCAACATACAGGCTGCAGCAGCTCAGTGTCCTCCAGGCTCCTTAGCACTGAACACTGGCCCTCCACTTGATAACAGTCTTACTGAACACTCAGTAGACAATGAGATCAAAATGCATGTCGCCCCTTTAGAGGTACCATTACGGACAAATGGGCACCCAGGTCGCCATCACAAAAATAGAAGTAAAGGACACCGTGCCAGCAGACTGACAGTCTTACGAGAGTATGCTTATGATGTTCCCACTAGTGTAGAAGGAAGCATCCAAAATGGCTTACCTAAAACTCGTCAAAGTATCAGCGAAGGGCATTCAAGGAGCCGAAGAGCTTACTTGGCATACAGAGAACGGCAGTATAACCAGTCCCAGCAAGACAGCAGTGATGCTTGTAGCACTCTTCAAAAAGGCCACAGGAATACTGAAAAGACAGTGCCAACAAACTTCAAAAAGGATGTATTGAGAAAACCGATAGTGGTAGAGCTGGAAGGGCAGCAGAAGTCCTATGGCTTAAATTTAGCTGTCCAGAACGGGCCACTGAAAAGTACTGCCCAGGATGGGACATTACTCAGTGCTGACAGTACTGGCAATATCAGGACTGGGTTGTGGAAACATGAAACTACTGTGTAGTGCTACTGGACATCCTTGACAGGATTTAAAAGGAGCATTCCTTTTATACTATGAATAATTTCCCACAGTTTACAAACATGAGTACTTGGAAGGGGGGGAGTATTGGGTTAGAGAGATTTGCCATGTGAAAATATTTTATACTTTCTTGAAGTATAGCTGTGACATTTTTACAAAGACCTTTTGCTCTTCGGCGAATCTTCCATTATCAGGTTCTGTTTTGAGGTACAGAATTGGACACTTTTTTTTTACATGTAACATTCTCTCTTAGGTACGTCCAACACATTTCACTTTTATATTTAAACGTGTAAAATAAATAACTTTCTCTACAATTCTCTTATGTACCATATTGGTTCAAATAGTAAAAATAATTCAGTTAACAATTGACATTTATATCTTGGTGCATATTTTAGTGCATAAGGATGCAGTCCTATTGGGTTGCCTGTCTGCCTCTGAACTTTAAGATTGACGGGCATCCTATGCAGACCAGGAGGGGCGTGGAGGTGATCTTCATCTCCACACTCCTCCCACTCTGCATTTTTACTAGACAGGCTTTTTCACCCTAGCTGGGCCTCTGCGGAACGGGAGGGAAGGAGGCTGGGGAGGCCAGAGGATTCTTCGTAAGTGGGCCTCCCCAGTCCCCTCCCCTCTCAAACCACAGAACCACCCCCTTTCCCTCCTCCCCGGGGTTGCTTTTGCAAGCTCGGAGAGAGAACCAGCGCAGTTCTCTGCGCTGGCTGCAAGCAGGAGGTGCTGGGAGTTCAGACTCCTGGTCCGAAGTTGGAATGATGTCTCCAACCTCGGATCCAGGAATCCGAACTATCCTATGGCCCCCCAGATGCTGACTAGGGGCTGTAGGATTGCTCTCCAAGGCTTCAGTCATATAATACTTACATGGGAGTAAGACATGTTGAAATTAATGGAACTTCCTTCTGAGTAGACATATGTAGGACTGAACCATTAGAACTGACAATTTCCAGTTGTCAAAAAAACCGCACAACAAACACTGCCAAAATTTGAAATTTCAAGCTGTTGCCTTTAGCTAATATCCAAGTCATCCATGCATTGGAAAACATTTTTCTAACTCAGTTTAAGGTTTCTGTACAGAAATCATCCTGATTGGTTAGGCTTCTGTATCTAGAACAGGGATGGGCAACTTGTGGCCTTCCAAATGTTTTCGCCTACAACTCCCATTTTCCCTCACTATTGGCTGTGCTGGCTAGGACTAATCAGAATCGTCAGCCAAAACAGGTGAAGGGCCACAAGTTGCCCACCCCTGATCTAGAATGTGTTAAGAGGCTGTTCTGTTACATATCTGCACTGCTACCTCATTCAAACCAAGTTACAGTAAACATTTTTCAAAGATAGCCAGGGGTCGTATCATCCAGGCCTTGGACTTGACAAAGTGAATATTCATGGATGCATCCTGTGTAACAAGAGTGTGCTTTGTGTTAACTTTGTAAATATCAGAACTTGTATTTTGAGACACAAATCTTGATGGGCCAAAGAACAGTTGAAGTCATAAACATCTTCACCTCCTCCTTCCCAACTGTTTTTCAGCTCCAATTTTAAAGTATAATTTTTACATGAGATTTTCCCCAACTCACCAGCATGGGTGCCGCTCCCCCCCGTGTCCATGGGTGTGTACTCTGACATGATAGTTGTTTTGTTGGCATCCCAAGTAAAAATCATGAAGACCTGTGCCTTAGATCCATATTTTTGTTCAATGGCAAACACTGGATCTGTGATTTTTATTGTGTAGTATATAGACAATGTAAACTTTAGATGGCGGTTTTGTGTAGCTCCCATGTAAAAGTCACGCAAATCATGATGATCCATTTCTGATACACAAGAACTGAAATTCTTGTTGTTTTGTGGCTAGCCATGCCTCTGTGGCAGCCATCTTGTGACTGGCCACACCTCCCACAGTAGACATTTTGCGGCGACTCCCGTGCCACTTTATCAAAATTCCAAATGGGCCCAAAAAGGTTGGCAAGCCCTGCTGCACTCTTTCTCAATACATTTTAAATAGTTCATAGAGAACACACAACAATAACCTGACAAACTGTGCATCATTCTGCTTTGAAATGTTTGTAGCTGTATATGCACAATGTTGCTTGTGATTTGATACCTCTTGGGTGGCTGTGGACCCAAGGCCAGTCAGACAGCAGCAGGCTGGTTTGCTATTATTAATTTCTATCTTCCCATCTCTCTGCATGTCTTAGAGACTTGCTAATTTATTCTGTCTAATCAAAAACTGTTCAAAACATGTTAAATTCTTCATATTTTCTTTAGAAATAACTTCAAAGATTATCCTGGAGTTGTTGAAGAGTTATTTCGACTGCGGCATCTTTCACATTTTTCCTTTGCATAGGAGATCCTATGCTTGATCACTTAAAAAAAAGTATGGCTGGCTGGGTTATGCTGGGAGTTGCAGGACTTGTTTCTGTCTAAACATGCATAGGATTACGTCCTCAGTTTCAAAAGATATTTTCACAAAATGCAGTGGAGGTAGGAGCTGCTGTTCAAAAAATGCAAGCCCCCAAACCTTAGGTCCGTGTTCCAAGGTTCTTCAGCTCCAGTCCTGTTAGTTTTCAGTTTTGCCTCAGATATTGTTTCGTTATCTTTGAAGTGAATTCGGGGCGGGGGGATTGTTTAGGGCAATTTAATAAACCAAAAGCAGTAAAAAATAACTTTAGTCAGCAGAAGACATTGCCATGCTTCTTCATCCTAGCAGTAATCCTATAATGCATGTTGCTGGGATTTCCATTTTACAGAGCAAAAACTGAGGCTAAGAATGAGAATGCTCACTTAAGTTTTGCTTTGGTGAAGACATAAAGCCAACACACTGGACCACACTGATGTTCTCCTAATGGAAGTAATCCATTTCCATTGAAGTAAATTTTTCCATTAATTGAAGATAATGCATTATCTCTCTGTCCTCCACCCAAACAGCCACAAAACTTCATTTTAAACGACAGTTTTACTTGGCTGAAACTTTTTTAAATGTCTTTTGGTTTGAAAATGGAACAATTTCTACAATTTCTTCCACCTGTAAAAGCTGTTAACTAGGTCTTCTTTTTTTCCTTTTTTCAAGCCAGATAAATCAGTATAATGTGACCTACTCCCACCTTTACAAGGACAAATTGGTAATGCATTTCCCCCATTAATTTCCCCCTTTATATATCCTTTCATGTGACTGCAGGCTGCTGTTTTTGCATTGAAAAAAAGCATTGTTACCCTCCATGCTTTCATAGTCCTCCTGTCATATTGGTTGGTTCCAACCAACTTGGTTGGTTCTCCAGAGGCATCCAGTTATGGTGGATTAAGAAATCACACAGGACTTTTAGGCTTAAGTCGCCTACATTTCAAGTTGAAATGTACTCCTTTGCCTCTGTTAGCTGGCAGATACATATTTGGCAGATAGCTTTTTAAAAAGCCTAGTTTAAAAAGATCTCTGAATTTAATTCAAATGCATCAAAGCAAATACTATTATAATATCTTGATACTGCATCTCTGACCCCTGTTAAACACATGGCTCAGTACTGAGCATATTGAATTAAAGGCTTCTTTTCTGTATAAAGGAGGAAACCTGGGGAAATATCTGACATTTGAGGTCAAGCCTCCTCAATACGAAGTCAGAGCATGTACTAAATGTATTCGGAGCTTATATTAACTGCAAAGCCATCATAAGCAATAGATTTCAGCCTATGGCTCCAAGAAATTCCATACTATATCTCCGCTGAATCATCCATGCTAAATAATATAATTTACACATTTTGGTGTATAATTAGCTTCTAGTTGTTATTCTAATATAGCTTGACACAAATCATGAGTACGTTCTCTTAAATAAGCCATTTTCTAAAATAGTAATGTTGAATATTAATGAAATCATGACTTGGAGGCTAACTTCTGGTTCTGTTCAGGAATGGGGCTTTCCCCTTCCCTCTGCAGCTGCTTGTGCCACTGAAAATCTACTTAGGCTTGGGGACCCTTTGGAACAGAATGGCATCTGGCCTAGGGGGCTGCATTAGGAAGATGGGGATTGGCAAAAATTGGAAACTTTCTGCAAGCAGAATTTCCTTCCACTTATGAAAAAGCACCTTAATATCTAAGCCAAGTGAAAATGTGCCATCCGAAGATAGTATAAGTGTTCTACTTTGAAAATTGACATGTTTTAATGGATATATCAACTAATTAATATGCACTTCTGTTTAGGAATTGCCTGAAGTAGAAATAAAACAAGATTAAATGTCTCTCCCCTCTCCCTGGTAGTTTATATCCTTTCATTTTAAATTAATCTACCCAGAATATTGAAGATATAAGATGCCGGAGTTTTCTTCAGTTCAGCTTAGCAACTAATCAGTACTATTTCAGTGACTCACTGGTGCATCATTTTAAATTACTGCAAACAACTTGAGAAGAGGCAGGGAGGTAGTTCTACTCCCCTTAAAGCTGCCTGGGGACCCTGGTGGTGCCTCTTGGCAGGCATCCACACTGAATTTTTGCGTTTCAGTGAAGGGCCAGCAGCACAATCCAACTCCACTGTCTACGTGCCTTCCGCGTTTAAGATGTGTGAAAAGGGCTACTGAAAGAAATTAAGCTGTTGCACTCATGTCCTGCTTGTCAGTTTCCCATCGACAGCTGATTGGCCACTGTGAACAGAATGCTGGATTAGATGGACCCTTAGTCTGATCCAGCAGGGCTCTTCTTATATTACGCTATGGTAACATTCAGTTTTGGTTAGTTAGCTAAGGTCACACTGCTATTCTCATCATGACCACTTGGATGACGTACCAATGAATACACCATGGATGTGACCTGTACTTCTGCAGCTCTTATGCCCTCAGCTGTCTGAAGGTCTACAACTCCCTTAAATGAGCCTGGGCTCACTGCCACTTAAGCCTAGAATTGCTTCGAAGAATGCCTTTGTGATGCTACCTCTTCTTTCAAAACCATCCTTTCCATGAAGCCTTTGGCACAACCCCCTAGGCCCCATACTCTGTTGTAACTCTTCCTAAATATGTTTATTTAGCACAATAAAAGATTTCTTCCCCTGTTCTCCCAGCTTCCCTTTCTCTCTCCTTCTGCTAGATAATTGTAAATCTCCCTTATTTCTTTGTCTTGTAAGCCTCTCTGCAGCGACCTATTCTCTTGCACTTCATTAAGCACCACCTAGCACCATCAATGCATATTTTTAATGCTCTTTCAAAGCATCTTTAAAAATGTAGCAGAAATTCGAAGTGTTTTGTAAACAATGTGATGACCACAATCGAATTTGAGACCTGCCCATAAGAACCCCAGACTTTGAGATCTTTGATAGTGGTTCTGTTCCAGGTAGTAGACCCCTTTAATCATAAGTTTTATGGTAGTGAGGAGCATCAATTTTTCTGTGGTGGGAAAAAATTTTTCTGATACTTTTATGGAGGAACATAATCATACAATTAATAAAAACGATTTTGAAGTCAAAATAGTTCTGTCTCCTGTAATCATAATGGAGCCACTAGATGGAGCCATAAGGAAACAGAGTAAAGAGCTTTGAAAAAATAGATTGAGGAATACTTTTGTCTATTTGCTTCTTAACACATTGAGCATGATCCAGCAAAGTTAAGCATTTTTAGTCTCCTGGTTTCTATGGTAAACATTTATGTATGTGTAACTCTCTCATTAAACGAATTGGTTAAAGGTGCTTAACATTTGGTGATCATAAGTTATAGGAAGTTTCTGAGTCAGGCCATCTAGTTCTGTATTATCTACACTGGCTGCAGCCCTCTAAGGCTTCAGACGGGTGTGTTTTCCAGCCCTACCAGGAAATGCCAGGCAAAGAACCGAGAATGGAAAGCGTATCATCTACCACTAAGCTACAGCCTTTTGTATGGGATTGGATCCACTGGGGTAGGCTGCAGTGCAGGAGGAAGAGGGAATCCCCAGAAATCATGTGGAAGTATCCTCCTTGGGCAGAGCTCTGCTTCTGGAAGGTGCCTCCATCCAATTATCGGGGATTTCCCCCTTCTCACAGCCTACCCACCCTCTGTGTAGCATGTTGGAGGGGTGGAGATGTCTGCTGTGGGAAGGAGTGGCAAGGACGCCTGCTTCTGCCAGCCCAGTCACATATGCCTAAACCTGGATTGAACCCATACTATTTTGGTGGCCTTTTCTCATATGCTAAATTACCAATTACAAGTGTTATGTGGTACCTAACAAGCTTATCTAATAACTCCCCTGAAATTCGTATACACATTTTCATAGGTTATTTTTATTTATTTATTATTACATTTATTAATCGCCCATCTGGCTGGTCACCCAGCCACTCTGGGCGATGTACAACATACAATAAAACAGTTTAAAACAATAAAATTCTACAATAAAAACATTTTCTAAAATACCCTAACCCACCCCAAATGCCTGCCTGAACAACCATGTTTTTAATGCACGACAGAAGCTCATTAAAGAGGGGGCATGACGGAGTTCCCTAGGGAGGGAGTTCCACAGAGTGGGGGCCACCACAGTACATACTGGTGTGTGTAACTTCTTATTATTTTCATGACTATTTCTATAATGTCAAGATTGCATATTCAGAGTATCCATGGAAGTAGGTATGCATTTTCCACAAGGATGAGCTCCTAATATTACTGTCAATTGTTACCATTCATTTAAAGGCACTGGAAAATGACAATCATGAGCACACATATTCATGGCATCTACAATAAACATAATTTAGCTGTTAGCCACACTAATAACCCTTTAGGTTTAAAGGCAAGGTACAAATATATTAACTAACAGGCCAATTCTTAGTCCTCACTTGGTGACTGTATGAATTGAGTTTCATAAATAAGGCATTTGCACAGATCTGAAATTAAATATAAGATAAAACTTAACACGGTAGTAAGCATTGAACTAACAAAGTATACCCATTTATGATCTACCTCTGGCCTTTCTGACATGGTACCTGTGCACACCTCTCTTGGTGCCTACTACTATCATTTTGCTGCGATAGGCTTCCTGCCCCTGATTTTTATTTGTTTCCTAAGGTTTTTTTAAATTAAACACACGTGCACACACAAATTAACTGAAAGACTGGCATGCTGTCATCTTTATTGGGGTTCAAAACAGTGGTTTTGTATGTTGGAGCTCAGCACCCACCTCTGCCTTGTACTTTAGGACCTTGGCGAAGTTACTTGTGTTTTAGTCTCACCAGTTTAGTCTCACTTCTGGGAAATGAATATTTGGGGACTGGTCCTGCCCCCCATGGCAGCCATTTTGTGAGAATACAACACTCAAAATTCCAAATATGCTCACTAGCCCAAATGTTGGGTGCCCTGATCTACCCAATAACACATCTCTGCAAAAAGGTGCGGGGGGGACGGGGACACAGCATTAGGAAAGGAAGACAAAAAGAGAGCCAAGCTTCCAGCTAGTGCTGTATGGGAATATTAGAGAACAAAATAAAAATGCTGAGAGCATTCTGGTAATGTGTCATCTTCAATGGCACATGTAAGTACCAAGATGACTCATAAAGTGGTTCCTTCACAAATTGTAATATGGTTTGATCAAATAATTATTTCTACTAACATTACAGTTAAAAGGAAATAAAATAACGAATCAGCAACATTGGCTTAATACATGTTGCTCTTTTATTAGAAAAGCAATATGTAAGACATGAACCTATAAACATAAATGCTGTCAAATTTATATGAATGGTGGGGCCTGAGGAAAATCTGGTGTGGAAAACCATTGACAGCATGGTCAAGCCTAATATGTCCCAGTCTTGTTTCTTGATACCTGAATACTGTTATTAGTAATTGTTCACATTAAATGGATTTTCAAATCGCACGTTTAAATAAAAGGAACTCTTGGGGCAAAGTTGGTGTACAAAATGAGATGACAGATGGGACTTCTTAAATTTTCTGATGCTCTTTCTGAAAAGTGCAAGGTAATGAACCAAATCCAACACATCGCTCACAAATCCAACACAAGTTTCCTTGTTGATGGTGGGCAAACACGTCACCAATGTTAACTGCAAAGGGAGTGTTCAATGGGTTCGACTGCCGACTCCGTTTACATGTGATGATGGCAAGACCCAAAATAAAATTCAGTGACCGCTGAGGCACGCAGTGAAAGTTGGCATGCACATTCAACTACTGAACCCACCTCAACTCTGTTTCCAGTCAAGGCAGCAGACATGTAACCCATGATATTTCCCTTGAAAATTGCAATACTGGAATGGATGATGGTACACACTTTCCTGACACCATTAAATCAGACTCAAAACGGGGTGAGGTGTGCTTCTCTGGAAAAAGGACCTGTTGGCAATTTTGAAGTTGGGGTAAGGGTTGAAGGGTTCACAGTACTGCTTCCTCCCTGTCTCACTCTGAATTGGCTTTGTGACAAAATCATGCTGGCTGCATGATCCCTGACTGGCTATGATCACATTGCTAACCAGAAGAACATGCAGTTAAAAAAAATGGTGCTGAAGCAGTGGCTAATCTGAGCTGTGAACGGGCTGGAAAAAGGCATGCAAAAGGTAAGTAATGGAGGAATCTTCAGGGAGCACTTCTCAGCCTCCTGGAGTCCTCTTTTTTCAGTCAAGATGCTTGTGAAAATGTGTTGCCTCATAAGGTACCGACCATACATCTTCAGACCCAAGCTCCACTACAGACTTGGGGGCGGGGGGAATGAGCACAGCCTCACAAATGCTATGGCTTACTAGTATAGCCCCTTATGCTTACAACAATCTAATAAATGTCAGCAATTGTTGCTGATTTGTCCATAACACTGCTTTTTAAAGACTGACATTTAAGAACTGCAGCTTAAATGTAGCAATGCATTTAAGACATTGTGCAGCTTAAATGCTTTAAGCATCAACCCTGAAGAGAGAAAGCCAATACAATATAGCTCACATACAAGAATCTACAGCAGCACTATTTATCCTATATACCAGCAGTAGTTGACTTGTGGCCCTCCAGATATTTTGGCCTACAATTCCCATCATCCCTCACCATTAGCTGTGCTGGCTAGTGCTGATGGAAGTCATAGGCCAAAACATCTGGAAGATCACAAGTGGACTACACCTGCTATATACTAGTAGCAAACTCATTCTCCAAGTCTGCATCCTTATGGAGCCAAAATTGCACCACCCACACATAAGAGGGAAGTATTGGATGGCATGGGGAAATCCCAAAGTTTGCAGAAATACAAACAAATGGGGACAACTGGGGGGGGGGGTGAGGACTGAGCATGCTCAGTGGAAATGGAATTCTGTCTGTTGGAAGGAGGGAACAAAAATCCATGTGGGAAGGGAAATCAAATTAAGTATCCTGGAAAGGGACATGACTGGCTGGCTGGCAGGCACCTTCAACAGGAACACTCCACAATGCAACATTTAGTAATTTAGTAACACCTGTAATTACGTGTTTTTCATGTAAAGCTGCTGTCTTTTGAATGCAGGATGGCAGACTGGAAATGCCTAACAGTCTGAAAAAGTGTGCCACTCCTGGCATGTGTTTAAGATGCCTTCCCTTGGTACAGAGAGCTATTGTGGTGGTGGTTGTTGTTGTTTGTGTTTTGTTTTTAAAATATTAAGAGCACATTCCTATGCATGTTTAGACAGGAAAAAGTCCTACAACTCCCAGCATTCCCCAGCCAGCATAGCCGGGAATTGTAGGACTTTTTTTCTGTCTAAACATGCATACGATTGCACCCTAAAACGCATTCACTTTTTTTGCTCATGCTATCCTGTACCTATTGATGGTTCTGTATACAGAGTGTGTGTATTGGAAAATGTATTCCTTATAATGAATTATCTATGGAGCTTTTTCCCCGCCATCTGTTAAAATAATGTGTGAGGCCTCTGCATGTTATTAATAGGCATTTGCAACTTGAACAAATGTGAGGCTATGGTAGGGGTGTACGAAACCACGTTTACCTGGCTCCACCGGGTTCTGCAGGTGGGGGGAGGCGATCTGTTCCTCCTCCCGGAATCCTTGATGGGGGGGAGGCGATCCGTTCCTCCCCCCCAGAATCTTGCCTGGCTGACTCCGCTCCGCGGCCAAGCCGTGGAGCCGCCAGCCAGGCCAACCCGCAGCGGGGCCTCCAGCCGCTGCTGGTCTGGTGCGGACGCAAATGGCGTCCTGTGTAGGAGACGCCATTTGCGTCCCTACGCCAGCCCGTGATAGGCTATGTAAATATTTACGTAGCCTCTCATGGCAAAACAGAGGGGTGCAAATGGCGGCCACTACGCCATTTGCACCCCTCTGTTTTGCCATGAGAGGCTACATAAATATTTACATAGCCTATCACAGCAGAAAAAAAGGGAAAGCAAATGGCAGCCGCCGTAGCCGCTGCCATTTGCGTTCCCTTCATTTTGCTGCGATAGGCTACATAAATACTTACGTAGCCTATCACGGCTTCCACAGGGATGCAAATGGCGTCCCTGCGTTAGCCATGATAGGCTACGTATTTACGTTGCCTATCACAGCTATATGGACAAAGCAAATGGCGGCTGCGGATGCAGCCGCCATTCACTATGCAGCGCAGATGGCAGCAGATAGGTGCTCCATTCCGGGCCCATTTCGCAGGGTGAGGGGGCAGGGGGGCTTCGTTCTGCCATGGATTTCAGGGGGCTGAATGCACTGGCATTCGGCCTCACCAAGATCCGTGGCAGAATTTGATGCTATATGTGGAAACCTCACCTAATTAGCAACATGGAAGACTTGTTGGTCCATGCATGCATGTTGGCTTTGAGAAGAAATTCTCATTTTGGTAGGGATGTTGGAGAATTCCGCCACAGACTCCAGTGAGGCTGGATTCTTTAAAATCAGATTCCGTTGTGGAACGGACTACCCCCCCGCCACCCCCCGAAACACCCCCCCCCCCGGAACAGACCTACCTGGCGGCGGCAGCAGCTGCAGTAGCTCTGGGTTGTCTTCCGGCTGCTGCCATCCCTGTCTTTTGCCATGATAGGCTATGTAGATATGTAAGTAGCCTATCACGGCTTGGCAGGGAGGCAAATGGTGGCTGGCGTAGCCGTTTTAACCCCCATTTTAACCCAGAGGATGTCATTGACCACAATGGGAGTTACTCCTGACAAGACAGTAATGGGTTTGTTGTGGGAAAGAGAGCAAAACCAGCCCCTATTTTAACTAGGGATGTATGAATCCCTTACCTAGTTCCGTTCCAGGGCATCTGCAGTGGGGGGGAAGCGATCCGTCCCTCCCCCTGGAATCCTCCCCGGCCGGCTTTGCGTCCCTGCTCTTTGCCGTGATAGGCTACATAAATATATAAGAAGCAGAGACATCACCTTGCCGACAAAGGTCCGTCTAATCAAAGCTATGGTTTTCCCAGTAGTAATGTATGGCTGTGAGAGCTGGACTATAAGGAAGGCTGAGCGCCGAAGAATTGATGCGTTCGAACTGTGGTGCTGGAGAAGACTCTTACGAGTCTCCTGGACTGCAAGGAGGTCAAATCAGTCAATCCTAAAGGAAATCAACCCTGAGTGCTCATTGGAAGGACAGATACTGAAGCTGAAGCTCAAATATTTTGGCCACCTAATGCGAAGAGAAAACTCCTTGGAAAAGACCCTGATGCTGGGAAAGACTGAAGGCAAAAGGAGAAGGGGACGGCAGAGGATGAGATGGCTAGATAGTATCACCGATGCAATGAATATGAACTTGAGCACACTCCGGGAGAGAGCGCAGGACAGGAAGGCCTGGCATGCTATGGTCCATGGGGTCACGAAGAGTCGGACACGACTGAACGACTGAACAACAACCTATCATGGCTAACGCAGGGACGCAAATGGCCGCAGCCCGGCAGCGGATGGAGGTCCGGCTGTGGGCGGCCCCAGCCAGTGGCTCCGCAGACTCGCTGCAGAGTGGAGCCGGCCGGGGAGGATTCCAGGGTAAGGGACGGATCGCCTCCCCCCCCCCCCCATGGACGCCCCGGAACGGAACCAGGTAAGGGATTTGTACATCCCTGGTTAAAATAGGTGCTGGTTTTGCTCTCTTTCCCACAACAAGCCCATTACTGTTTTGTCAGCACAAGCAAATGTGTGTCTACTTGGAAGTAACTCCCATTGTGCTCCATGAGGCTTGCTCCTGAAATGCAGGTGCATCTGGACTCTCAGGGGAGAGAAGGGGGTGGGGGAAGCCTCTCTTCACAGCAAAGCTGACTCCTTTTTAAAAAATCCGGCACTCCTCCATTAGATTCTTCTTCCGTTGTCCTGGAAACACGGCCGAGGAGGCAGGAACACTGACGAGGTAATCAGACCCAACCCAGACTCCACCCAGCCATCAAGAACATAAGTCCATTAGAGCTCAGTGGAAACAGCACAGAGCCCCAGGCTACAGTGATGGTAATCCAGGACTTTAGGCACTGTGGAAACTGGAAAAGGAGAAGATGCAGTTAGGAAACATCGCAATAAAGTTGCAAAGCAAAGCTGATAGCGTGGAAACCCGCCCTTGTTCCCTGTGCAACTGTAGCAAATAATTGTGCAGTTCGTGTTTATTGCCGTCACATATTGAGTGACTCTACTAAAGTGGATGAAGTGGATGAAAAGTAACGAAGTGGGCTTTCTCTGCCTGGTAGCCTGTGAAGAGAGCGGCGCTTTGAAGACACAGATAGGGTGGCTGTTAGCCAGCCCCATCCGTGGTTTCAAAGCTTTCCCTTCTCAGGCAGGAAAATCCCCAGACATCAAGAGGGGCTACTGTCCCTGTGTGCTCCCCCCTCCCCCATGAGTCCACGCATGCACAGTTTTCTGTTTGGGGGCAAGGGTTACTCCCTTCAGGTTTTTAAAAATACTTTTCTTACACTTCTGCAAACCTCTGGATTCCCTTCTGAGTGGGTAGTGCCATTTTAGCTACATAAACATCAGGACTCAGCCCTTGAAGTTGGGTAGCAGAGGGAATGATAAAATATCCCTCCAGCTGTTGTATAACTTTCTGTAGAGTTGAACGTTTCCCCCCAAATTAAAAGTATTTTTAAAAGCTGTGTCACCAAGGGATGCTCTATACCCATCTACACAGAGGGATTGAAGACAGATGCTTGCTCAGAATCCTAGCTACTTCAGACAATAAACTTAGGAAAAATAGAACACAACAACTGAAAAGGCTGCCAGCACAGATTGAAACAGGTGCCTTTTTGTTAAAATAAAATAAAGAGGATTCACTCGGGGTGCTTCCAGATTACATTTTAATGTGCAATCACCTTGCATCATTCATGAGAGCAGGGGGAGATATCATCATCTAGTTGTAACGCTCCTATATTTGCCCACTGCTTCTTTCGTATTTTTTCTTCCATGAAAAATCTATTAAGAAAGACAAAATGGAATAGCTGCACAGTGCCTTCAGGTTGTTAGTGCTAAGAGCTCTCCACCTGTAAGAGCAGTGGATGAAAATCAAATCTTGCCAATAAGCCTTCATTAGTTTATGCAGCTACACTGTAATCTCAAATTGAAACTTCTTCTTAATTCCTTTATTTCACTACCAACATGTGTAACAATTTATAAGCAAATGGGAATCTCTTTCAGACTCTGGTCACACTTTTATTTTGAGCCCCAAATGAGAAAGAAGGAAGTTTTAGGGGCTTTCTGCTTCTGTTTTAAATGCAGGATCACAACAACTCCCTTTTTCACCCGCTTCCTTTCCCCCTTCCCCTTCCCCCTCCTCCTCCCCGTATCTGAGTCTTCCATTATCTTTCATTGATCTCACTCCTCTTCTTGCTGCTTTTCCTCTTTTCAAGGAGGGAACTCAAGTGGAACACAACGGGGTAATTTGATAGCTCATTATCTGCAATCTATTTAAAAACGGAACAAAGGGCATTTAGTGCAGGAGCCACCCTGGAGGTTCAAGGCGTCATGTAAAGAGCCTGCAAACGTCTGTGAGGGAGCAATCTCAATCACAGGATAAAAACTCCATGTGAAGAAAGCCTTAGACTTGTACACCTCTACTACCCTTCCTGCACTCTCTAACTGCCCTAAAGGGGGCCGATATAGAGGAAAACAAGCTGGATAATCTCTGTACACCCATCCATCACATCGATCCAGAGAAATCCCACATCCAGACATCAGAGTGGTTTATGATGGCTGGTGTCTAATAATAGCTAACTTGAATCCAAGGAAAAGTGTGAAGCATTAAACCTAAATGAACATGACATTGGTAACTGCTTTCAGTCTTTTATTAAAACAAACAACAATTTATCAATAAATAACCAAACAAATTAGCTGACTTAAAATGAGCTTAAGGTTTGGCAGGAAGCCATCGATTGCACTAGGAGCACTGCCTCTACATCGTCTACTGGGTCGTACACCTCAGAAGCATGGAATAATATATTTGTTGGACATTCGGATTAATTTGGGGGATGTCTGTCTGTCTGTCCATTGAGCCTTTTTCTATTCTGGAAAATAAGGATCATCTCCCCGCACCAGATTTTGTCTGAAGTCATTTCATATCTGATAGATTCTAGGTTTGGTGAATTGGTATGCAATTAGCTCCTGCTATACACTTTTTGGTGGAAAGGTGCCCCGATAGCTCTGTTGCAAAATAACAACATTCTTTGGCTCTTTACATAGTGTTGGCAGCGTTTGGGGGGAAACCAAGGGAAGTGCTATACTCTGCTCTCTCAGATGCTAGTTAATTGGCTCCCTTAGTAGTCAACTTTTGCTCTCTGCAGTATCTTTTATTATCTTTACCCAGGGTCTCCTGGGCATCCCACTTTCTTGATGGGCAAAAAAATCCATCTGCAATGAGGCTTCTTGAAATTCACATCATTTTTAGCTCATGCAATTCCTCTATCTGTTATTCACTAGATGTAAATTTTCCTGTATGAAGGATGGGAATAGCAGCAGGTTTCAATAAACAATAATGCTGAAGTTCATATTTCTTTGCATGGAATTTTTGCTTTCTTATACACCTTATATGGATGACAGAAATTGTATGTGTGTGTGTGTGTGATCCCCAAATTCTGTTTTCCCCAAGATACCCGCCACACCCCAAACTTGACCTTTTTTGTGGCTGTGATCCACAAAAAAAAGTATCCGGTGGACTGCTTGTGAAATTGTTGTTGGATGGAGTGTAAACTCATTATTAGATACAAATATGAGATGAATAATGCAAGGATCCCACTGTCTGTCTGTTGAGAAGAAAACACCCCACCAGCATTTTAAAGGGGTTTGCCAAACATTACAGTTTCTAGCCTTTAACACTTTTTAAACCAAGCATTTGCACATTCTCTCTCAGGTAGATCAATATTATCATCTCCATATTGCAGATTGGGAGGTGGGCAGATGAAACTGAGATGATTGCTCCCAAGGCCACCTAATGAGTTTATGGCTCATGTGTTCATGGCTCAAATGAGATTTGAACCAGAGAAGGTTCACAGCTCAGCAGCTACAGCACACAAACTCATTCATTGCTGCTCAGAACAACTAATGCCTCTGTGTGTCTTTTTCAAATAATTCTAAAGTATTATTAAGTGCAAAAGTCTGTAATGAAAGCAGGAATGGAGAGACTTGCACAGTCAAGGCAAAATTATCATTCTAAATGTGCCTCTTGTCTCTGCTCCAAGAAACCTGGCAACTTTCTTTCTGGAAGCTGTAAATATTCTGGAAGCAGTAAATATTCTGGAAATGTTTACAATGCCAATTTAATAATATATTCATATTGGGCATTTTAAGTAGGTTATTTGGATGTGAAGTTCTTTAATGCAATCTATGCAATCCAATACAACTGCTAAAAAGACTTCATCTTGTAAAGCTTGCCAGAAGCAGCCAGTTAAATTCAATACTCAAAGAGGAAGAGAAGGCACAATGCAAACAGGCACTTTGGATTTGAGCCATTAAGCAAAGCAAACTAAAGATACTCAGATAGTGTTTGGGGTTTTTTTAAACCCACACTCTGGGTTGGATCCAGACTTTGGGCACAATCCTATGGGTTGCACCCTGGGTACTCATAAGGTGGAAGTTGGAGGCTTACGAGCATGCTATGCAGAGAAGGAGGCACCTCGTGCCCCTCTCTCTGCATTTTAGCTAGATGGGCAATTTTGCCTCTCTCACGGAGCCTTTGGGGAGAGGGAGGAAAGGAGGCTGGGGCAGCAACAGGAAAAGGTGTAAGGCAACCGCCCTGGTCTCCTCCCCTCTTTGCCCTCAGGTACGCCTCCTTTCCCTGTCTCCGTGCTCCATTTTGTGAGCATGGAGAGGTAGCTGGCGCTGGTCTCTGTGTCAGCTACAAGGGGGATGGGGTGGGGAGCACGGTTTACTGGCTCCAAGGTCAGAGTCCAGTTTCCAACCTCATATCCAGGAAATGGAACAATTTTGAGTCCCCCCAGATGCTGTCTAGGTGACATAGGATTGCTCCCTTAGTCACACTTAAAGTAGACCACCTAACAGACATCAATGGGGCTTAAGTTAGTTATTGCTAACTTGAGTTCCATTGATTTCAATGGATATACTCTTAAGTATGACTAAGTCTGGATCCAACCCTCTAGGTTTTCAGAAGGAAAGTAGAGCTGAGGTGGCATTTCAAAGGTCAAAGTTTTGCGCCTGGATATATTTGCAATGTAATAGTGAAAAAGCAGTGCATTTTCAGAGCATTTGTTGTACTTTTTTAAACCTCAGTTAACAACCAGAGTCCTCAGAGCTCATGAGGAATTATCAAAGACCTTGTATGAGGCTGTGAGCTTATGGTCTGATTGTCTCTATTCACTAGGGGCAGCCCCTATTTTGACTGTGGGATCTATTTCTGGTAAATCCCAGTCCTTATTTTGCCTTTTGAAGAGATTGTGGACATACCTTAAAAAGAAACGTTTGAAGGCATACTCATTTTCTTTTCACCACCATCCTATAGTAACTGTGTACAGTTCTGGTCACCATATCTAAAACAAGATCTTGTAGAGCTGGAAAAAGTGTAGAAAAGTTCAACTAAAATAATCAAGGGGCTGGAGTATCTCCCCTATGAGAGAAGGTTACAACAGCTGTGATTGTTTAGCTTGGGGAAAAAGGAGGGTAAGGGGAGACATGATAGAGGTCTACAAAATTGTGCATGGTGTGGACAATGTGGATAGGGAGACATTTTTCTCCCTCTCTCAAAATACTAGAACCCAGGGTCATCCCATGAAGCTGATCGGTGGGAGATTCAGGACAGATAAAAAGGACTTCCTCACACAGTGCATAGTTATTCTCTACCACAAGACATAGCGATGGCCAGCAGTTTGGATGGCTTTAAAAGGGGGTTGGACAAATTCCTGGAGGATAAGACTATCAATGACTACTAGTCTTGATGGCTATGTGCTGTCTCCAGTACCAGAGGCAGTGAGCGTATGTACACCAGATGCTGGGGAACGTGGGCGGGAGGGTACTGTTGTACTCATGCCTTGCTTGTGGATTCCTGGTCGACAGCTGGTTGGCCACTGTGTGAACAGAATGCTGGACTAGATGGACCCTTGGTCTGATCCAGCAGGGCTCTTCTTATGTTCTTATGTTAACTGTTGAATGTGAGTTGCCGCAATAGTAATATCAACAGATCTGTTGTGCAATTAAGGGGCCAGAGTTCAGCAATAGAGCACATACTTTGCATGCAAAAGGTCCCATATTCAGTCCCCGATATCTGCAGGTAGGGCTGGGAAACCTTGTTCTGAAAAACCCTGGAGAGTGCCATTGCTGCCAATCAGGGTCAACAATACCAAGCTAGATGGCCAAGGGTCTATTAGGCAGCTTTCTTCCTATGTTCCTATCCCAGCTTTCCCCCCAAACTGGTGCTTCCAGATGTGTTGGAGTACAACCCATCATTCCCAGCCAGTATGGCAACCAACCTGGAATCCAACACATCTGGTACAGGATATTTTAAAATCCAAATCCTGGAGGGAGGGAGGGAGGGAGGGAGGGAGGGAGGGAGGGAGGGACTGTGATCATGCTGCCAGCCTCGCCCCCTCAGTGCACCTGACAGTTGGATGGTTGGAAGAAATATGTGCATAGTGGCTTACCTGCTTAGATTGGAATCACATGAGTTGTACATCCCATTTTTTTCTGCTGCAC
This sequence comes from Heloderma suspectum, assembly GCF_057233095.1. NCBI lineage: Eukaryota > Metazoa > Chordata > Lepidosauria > Squamata > Helodermatidae > Heloderma > Heloderma suspectum. Next base: position 113,744,795 of record NC_139462.1, read on the forward strand.
TGCTCATATGATTTGAGGCTATGAGATCATGATCCCTCCCCCTGCAATAATCTCCATGTTTACCAAAGATGTCTACACTTTAGTGTCAAACTGCATACTACAATATTTATGCTTTCTAAAAAGCAGACTTAAACTGGCCACTTAGATTGTGAAGGACAATCAACTGCAGGGGCTCAGTCTGGAACACACTTCCTGCACTGCTTTCCTGCTACCACCACCCTGCTGCTATTTGTCCCTGAAGGCGCTGTTTACTGCAGATGGCACTTTTGCGGGCAAATAGCAGCTAGGCAGAGGGCAATTTTGTGGAGGAAAGTGGCAAACTGGGCAGGAGCACATTCCAGATTGGGGGCCCATAACTGTTTTACCTTCAAATTCAAAGTGGCCAATTTAAACATGCTTAAAAAAAGAAAGAAAAGAGTATTGAAATGTGTGGTTTGGCCCCTGGAGGCGAAGAAATGGGATATACTTTTACAGATAAAAAAAATGGTATCTGTTATGGTCAGTTTAATAACATAACCTACACCAGAAGCAATTGTAGATGTAATGAATGAGAAGTGGAAGAGAAGAGTGGGTGTAATAAGGAAAGGAAATTATCCTTGGTAAGGAAATTATCCTTGCTATGAGAATAGGTGTTATAAGTACCTATAACAAGTATCCTTGTTTTCATCTGTGAAATGTTAGCGAGAATGGCATTGCGGGTGGGGTAGGGTGGGGCTAAGATAAGAATTGGTGGCAGAAATTGGGCAGCTGCTGTCCAATACATCCCTAGTCTTCCTTCAGCAGTGAACTAATTGACTAGGTAGCCTTAGCGAACCCATTATTTCTTAATCTCAGTCCAGCATCTGTAATATGAGAATAATAATACTGACCTACTTTTGAAGCCTGTTGTGAGCATTATTGAGAGAATGTGTGTGAACCACTTTGAATATGTCAAATCTACTAAATAAATACTATAATTTGGTATAGAAGTGAACCAAAATAGCAGTAGAATGTTTCTGAATCATTTCCATTCTATGTTGAACTGGACTGTTTATGTTGGTAAACCACATATATTCCTGTCTTACTATGAACAAGTGAAAATATGACAACAGCAACATTCAGATTCTTCAACAAATATTTGGTGTGGGGGAAGAAATGACAGTCTGTAATTTGTGTAATTTCAATTAGCAGTTTTGGAGCCTGAATAAACAAATGTTTCCATGGTAACCTTCAAATAGAAAGAAAATCTTCCTCCGTGATGTTTGGTGCTCATATACTACTAGGTTTTATCTATCCTCTCTTGGAATCCCTCCTTTACAGGAAGAGAAGAGGAGGCTGGATTCCTTAGGCATCAAATATACATACAGATGCAGCATATGAATTTGAGGACATCACCTTAACAACTTGCCTCCTGCCCCAATCCTTTTTTGCCACCCTTTTTTCTAGGGATGTTGGAGAAATCCTCCATGGACCCCAATGAGACCAGATTCTATTGAATCCGCCCCCTGAAGTCCATGGAGGATCGGATCTCCTACCTTGTCTTCCAGAGCAAAGTCCTCACCGGCGGATCCTCCCTGCCGCCAGCTCCAAAGACCCAGCAATACGTGATAGGCTAACGTGATTAGCCTATCACATTAAACAGCAGGGACGCAAATGGCGTAACAGATGCCATTTGCGTCCCTGCAGTTTACCATGATAGGCCATAGCCTATCACTGTAAAGTGCAGAACGCAAATGGCATCTGCTACGCCGGACGCTATTTGCAGACAAAGACTGGCCGCAACCGGAAGTCCGGCAGCAGCTTGCCCCAGCCAGTGGCTCCGCAGACTTGCCGTGGAGCGGAGCCTGCCGGGGAAGATTCCAGGGGGAGGACCGGATTGCCTCCCCCCCCCCCCGCGGACCCCCCAATGGACCCAGGTAAATGGGGTTCGCACACCCCTACTTTTTTCTGGCTTTATCTTTAACATCAGACAGACATGCACACACATTTAGCAGGTGACGATTTTCCTGCCATGGAGATAAAGGCACAAGAGTAGAGGAAGCAAAAAACATTGGCCACACTATCCATTATCCAGGTGTCTAATATAGGGACAACAGGAGGGGAGGGGGTTTATTCAGCCTCCCTGACATGTTAATTGAACACGTAAGGGGATTGTGGATGCATGCTACATAGCCCTGCACCCTGCTGCTGACATCACCTGCTGGTCATGTCCATCTCCAGCCATTCATTCAGCAACAGTGTGAAAGGATCATATACACATACTAATGTATGCACCAAGGCCAGTCAAAGCTAGACATGGTTGTGGTTGGGCACCTGCTGAGGGCCCGCACCCCAGGAAGGGCCCACTGGCATGGGCCCCCTGGACTTGCCCTCCTCTCCACCATTGCAACCTGCTTGTTCACCTGCCTCTATTCTGACCCGGACAACGGTGGGCTCAGGGAACAAGGCCTGGCCATCTGGGGAGCCCCGGAAGACCAGACTGGGACCCCAGGTGGGCTAGATTTGGCCCAAGGGCCTGCAGTTCAGTACCCTTGCCTTACACACATTCGGCCACAAAATGCACAGCCAGCACGGCCATTAGCAGCGCAGGAGGGACCCTGCAACCTTCCCTCACTTGTTACTTTAATGCCTGGTGAAGTTCCAAGTGAAACACACACACTGAGGTTATTGTGCATTCCTAGTTTGGACCAAGGTCGCCTTGAGAAAATAGTTGCATTACTATTCAAACGGCAAAGGCCTGTGACCAAACAAGATCGCATAAGGCAATATTTTCTCAAAGGAATCTCCTTCAGTCCTTATCTTATGGGGCTACTATCGCTTGTTAAGCTGAGGGGCTGTTGCCAATTTTTACAGACTGTTCTCCTTTGCCTTTAACAATTGCCTGGCATGCAGAAATTTAGCAAATGAAGCTTTTCCTTACACGAAGATAAAGTGATGAGAAAAGCTTAACCCGTTTCATTACTGGGAATCAGGCTGTTGTGAAAGGGAAACGAGGGTCAGTAAATGTATAAAACAAAAGATCATCTTGCAAATTGTTTTTCGTAGGAAAGTTGTCATTAGAATGTATGCTCACTCTCTAAGCATACTGCCACTTTCTAGGATACTTAGACAGTGCAGAAACTTCCAAAACATAAATCAGTTTTATATTAAACTCTTAGAATGTTGCATTGAATTATTTGAAAGAGGTGGTTTCAACCAATGTAAAGGTTTTTTTCCGTAAAGTATTTTGTTTCATTGTAATCTCTCTCAAGAGAGGTGATTTATTACTGATTTGCCTAGTTAGACTGGATTTACAAGTTTTAAAAAATACCCAAGACTGCCAGAGTAAATAGCTTCCAAGACTCAATTTTAAACTTCGGGTCTTTGTTGCAGTTGCTATTATCCACTGCAATTAGAGGAAGTCCAATTTTGCATTTCTAAATAAATTACTCCAGTGCCTGCTTCTGTGGAACAAATAAAGTAGCTGGAAAATAATACTCTCTGAACCTGTGAGCAATGAGGAAAATATGAGTAGGCTGTACTAACACATTCCTAAGTGCATGTAACTAGGTTAACGTGTACTATTGAGCTTCTAAAGGATTACCACGCTACCCACCCACTACCAGAAAACAGACTGGATGAAGGAATGTTAAGCAACTTTGTGATATCCCTGGAGGGAGGCAGCTGAAATATTTTTCCTATCACAACCTGCTTAAATTTTATTTTTCTTATACTGTGCAGGGTTGTTTCTAAATACTAATTGGAGACTGTGGAATGTTTCAGCCTAGAACTGAAATAATTCATAATTCGACAAGGGATAAAAGGATTAGGCTGTTCCTCCTTCATTTGCAACTTATCATGGATGAGTATTAATACGATGTTTCTTGATCATTTTAATTCCAGAAAGTTAGCAACATACACATTCTCTATGCTTGCCAGGTATTTCTTCAAACAGGTAGCATATGAGACAGAAATTCAGCTGGTGCAGCTGTTCACATGCTGAAAAGCTTCACCTGATGAGGTTTTGCATATCATGTAGTTCTTAAAGACACAACAGTACTTCCTGGAAAAAGTGGCAAATTGAACACACCCATACATACATAGCTGGGGTTCTAATCAGGTTGTAACTCTGCTCATATTGGGGTGGGGGGACATCCACACCCAACTCCAGCTGGCACATATATATACCATTCATGCTTTTATTGTACAATCACACTGCCTCATTCACAGAATTTTACAGTGGGTTCAGACAATGATGTCTTCCACTTTTAACTCCCATGTGTTCTCCCACCACATCTTTTTTTTACCGACAAGAAAAAATCCATTAAGTATGAAAAGTTAGAATAGCTGCACAATTACTTGTTATTAGTGCTAGGAGCCCTCCATCTCAGACCACCTTCAAACACACACGGGATATACAAATTTTGTTAAATACATTCTGTCTTCATTTCTGGATTGGCAGGTGTCTTTTCTTCCATCATCTGCTCATTGACAGAACCAGGGTTTTTAATTTTTTACCGGAATTTTGATCTACTCACACAATTCACATTAGCGCTAATGGCACTTGTGCAAATGAGCTAATCCATATTAGTTAATGAAATTAAGCTCTACTGTGCGTTAACTAATGCGGATTAGTGCATTTTCACAAGTGTGCAACACTAATGCACACTAATGCAAATCACTCCCCCCCATACCCCCAAGTGAAAAAATGGTCTGCAAGCCCACTGAATCCGTGTGACTTGAAAAAAGTTGGTCTGCTGTGGAATGTGCAGGTCAGATTCATAATAATCCTAACTCATCTGAATCAGCTGCAGATTTCTCCAGCATCCCTAACACACACATTCCCCTGAATTCCATGCAGCTTATTCCTAGATAAGTGTACATAGATAGGACTTCAGCCTTAAAAAGCAATACAAAATTGGAACACTTGTTAGTTTAAGTGTAAGATAATTGGATTAATTAGGTCTCCAGTCAGATCTTAGAGACTTTGCAATGAATTATAAACTCATCACAGAACAGTTTCAATTGCTCGACAATGAACAACTTTAACAGGAACACAGATAGCAGTCAATACAACCAATACAAGGAAAGATGGTGACCAAAGGTTTTAGTGATAGTCTGATGATACAATGAATTGTTCAGATTTCAATGTAGGACTGAGTGGCTTATCTACAATTAGTAGAAAAATCTGTAATGTAAAGCTGTGATGAATTCTTGTAATTATCTTCATACAGTTTATTTTAAGAACTGTTCCCATACCCTTCAAATGCGGAGGGGGGGATTGTACAATACCTATAGCTCCTTGGAGAAATGATGGGATACAGAGTTTAAAAATAATCAATGTATTGTTCAAGCTTTTCCAGCTGGGAATGAACAGATTAATCCAAGAGCGATCCTGCAAATGCCCCCCAAGTCCTGGAGTCACATTGCCCATACTTCATGAGCAATGCAAGAGGGCCATAGATCAATGGTTGAGTAAATGCTTTGCGTTCATGTCTCTGGCATCTCCAGTTGAGGAGTCTCAGGCTGCAGGGCTGGGAAGGAGTTTGGCCAGAGACTGTGTAGAAGTGATTTGAGTCAGTAGACGATACTGGGCTAGATGGACTAATGGTCTGATATGGTGTATGGCAGCTTCACATGTTTTAATGGTATCAAAAGGTCAAAAAGCTTAAGTAGAACACAACCCCCCTAATCAACCTCTAGGCAAAGATAACAACATTGACTAAGGCCTCAAGTGTAGTCTTGCTTTCTACATCTGGGTTGAATACATACACTAATAAATATGGGGAGAAACTAGCAAAGGTCATCATCTTGACAATAATTAAGAAAATGCACCAACTGTTGTGTTCAGTAAATCTTAGAGCAGGGTGATTGCCCAGAGAACATTGTCTATATTGCATTTTTTAAAAGCCATATATTTATATTATTTTAAAGTTGATATGCCACTTTAGCTAAACATAGTCCCCAAAGCAGCTTACAACAATAACATTAAAAATAAATAAATTAAAGGACCATAAACTACATAAAATGGACACCAATAAACATTTTTTAAAAAGAGGCATCCAGCATCAGCAATAAGACAATCCAATCCAATCTGGGGAGTAGATAATTCAGTTAAGAGCTCAAAAGAACAGGAAGGTCTTTGGTATTTTTCTAGAAGCTTACAAGGAAGGGGCTAGTCAGGTTTCCCAGGGGAAGGAGTTTCAGCATCTACATGCCATACATAGTTTATTGCTTTTTAGCCAACAAAGCCATCCGCACAGAGAAACAGGCACAATTTTCCATGACACCCAGAGAAAAGACCAGGATGCAAATTGTTAATAAATAGCTAATAAAAACAAATTAAAAACATTTTTTAAAAACTCCTAAAACTATATTTGCTGGCATGTTGTTGCCATATTTACAGATTTTGTTCTTTTATAACAGTTAATATCTTTCGCCTCTCCAAGGCTCGGTTGACAAACTTAGCAGTCCTATATGATATATAATGATCTGTTCCGGCTAATAATAATCAGGTTATGCTTACACTGGAGGTATCCTCAGGCACATCTAATAGTGGTTCGAGGTATTGCTTCCTCAGATTAGTGTACAGTGGGCGTTCTGTTAGGAAGTGTATCATGTCCTCTTTCTTGGGGCAGCCAGCTGGGCAATCTGCACTCATACCATGATGGGTCTTGTAACATACCTTCACCTCCATCAACTGGAGTGAGTTCAGTCTGCACCTAGTCATGAGCCATCTCAATTCATGTGAGGTGATAGATATTAGATACGGGGGAATCTTCCCCGGAGAGGTCATGATACTTTTATAGATTTTATTTGAGCGGCTTTCAGCAGCACTAGCCATTGCTATTTGGATATCCACATCTTGCAATCTCTTTAAGATCTCATCCCTAGCTCTATCATATCCCCTTGTGAGCAAATATGATTGTGAAAAGCCCAACTCAGAGATAGATGTAATTATCTTGTCTGCCCACGATCTCCTTCCCATTGCTTCATATGCCAATAGAATGGGGGGGGGGGCAGTTGAAACATTATCTTTAACCAGAAGAAGATGGCAGCTTTTTGGACAAGCATTCCCACTGAGTGACAAGCTGTTTCTAGTCATACAATGGTCCTAGATGTAGATCTAGGAACCCTGTGTACTCTAGAAAGAAATTTATGCTGCACTGACTTCAGTAAAGCTGTATTTGCAGGGGTCCAGGCAGGTGCCCCATATAATATTTGGGGAAGTAATTTACCCTTGTATAGCTCTATTAAAGGTGCAACCATCTTACCACCTGGTCCTGCAGCAAACCGAAGTATAGCATTACTTGTTACATTAGTTGTCCACACTATTTTCTTCAAATGTTCAGACCAAGATCCTGAACTTTGAAATGTCACTCCTAGATATTTATATTTGTTAACTTGATCAAGCAGGTGATTATCCAGCTGCCATCGGTATTTTTTCCTCCTATTGCCAAAGACTAAAATTTTAGTTTTTTCATAATTGACTGGAAGGTCTTCTCTCATGCAATATGAGCTTAGAGCTTTTAAAAGCCTTCGCATCCCCACCTGGGTGTATGATAGGAGGATAGCATCATCTGCATATAGTAACTCTAAAGTACTCCTGTCCTTTAAAAGAGGTGGGAAGAAGTCTGGGCTAGATAAGTAGGAAACTATATCATTAAGATATAGATTGAATAAAAGAGGTGCAAGCAAACATCCCTGGCGCACTCCTTTGTTAACGATAATGGGATCTGAAAGATCACCTGAAGACACCCTCACATGCAAGGTAGAGTTCTCATACATCCCTTGTATTCTCTTAAGCAATTTGTGATCAATATTTAAAATTTTAAGCTTCTGCCAAAGATGAGCTCTAGATATAGAATCAAAGGCTGCTCCAAGGTCTACAAATGCAGCAAAGAGTGAGTGGTAAGAGGGAGATGTATATTTCTCAGCCAAAAATTTTAGTATAAAACAATGATCTACTGTAGATCTGCCACATCGAAAGCCTGCTTGTTCTTCAGCTCGGAGCTTCTTCCCAGACACCCAGCTTTCCAACTTATTTAAAAGATGTCTTGCATACAACTTGCTTATAACATCCAGTAGGCTTATGGGGTAATAATTCTTAGGGTCTGACCGGTTGCCTATTTTATAGATAGGCACTGCAATAGCCACTGCCCAATCTTGGGGAATTTCCCAGTTCTGTCAATAAATGTAAATACAGCTGCTAACACTGGAATCCACCATCGAGGATAATCAATCAAGAAGTCTGGTGGAATGCCACTCCTTCCGGGGGCCTTTCCATGCTTCAACTTCTGTATCAGCATTGCTACTTCCTCGCAGGTAACTGGGGGCCAACTAGGTGATTCTAGGTCATCCTCTTGCAGTGGGGGAAGACAAGCCCTCTCATCATAGAAAAGGGAATGAAAATGCCATTCCCATTCACATGTCGCAATAGCGGAATCTATGTATGAGGTCCCAGAGTATCTTAAATCTGAGGTCAGACGCCAAAATCTGGATCTATCTTTCCTTTCGAGTGCTAGTGCTAGTTCCACCCATTGCAACCTGGTATACTCTTGCTTTTTTCCTTTGATTGTTTTTTTGTAGAGTTTACGCAGTGCCAAGTAGGACTGTGGTAAAGGGACTATACCTCTATCTCTTAGAGATTTATGTTGTCTTTTAATTTCCTGCTTAAGCTTCCTGCAGTTCGCATCGAACCATGGGTTGCCATCTTTTGGCCTCTGGTTCTTTGAATGACTTTTCCAAAATAAAAGAGGTTCGACTGCTGCTATAATCTGGGCATAACATTCTAATATTGCTTCCGTCTTTTTGGAAGAAGACAGGGTATTCAACAAAAGTTGAACATTCTCAGAATGCCATAAGCATTTCAGGGCATTTAAATTCACATTTGCCCATTTGCGACGGTATGTTGCATCCCTCGTGCTTGGGACTAGGAACTTATTTTCTTGATTTACCAAAACATTTTTTAAAACCTTCCAGCTGTACAGTCAAAGGTTGGTGATCACTACATGGATATGAATCTACCCTAAAAACTTAATCAGCCCAAGTGCAGCAGGACATACTGCAATATAATCAACTATACTAGCCCCAAGATGGTTGATGAAGGTGTATTCCCCTGTCAGATCCCCAGACAAAGAGCCATTCAGAATGAAAAGTCCAGATTGAAAAATCATTTGAATAAACAACTTCCCTTGGATGTTAATTGTGTGGTCCTTTGACTGTCTGTACTCTATCAGTGGGAAGTAATCCAAGGAAATATTGGATACTGGCTCTATTGCATCCCAGTTTGGGCCAATCCGGGCATTAAAATCCCCCACTAATATCAAGTGAGCTTCTGGTAGTTCGGTCTGGAGGCCAAGTATCTAATCTGTAAGGCTTTCCCAAACATTTTTGCTGTGATAGGTTGATTTCCAGGGAGGAATATACACATTTACCATAATGTATGATGTTAAATTGGTTTTGAAAAATACAGCCAGAGCCCAAGACTGTAATTTGCTAAGAAGATAACTTTCCCCTTCCAGTGAGGTTGATATACAGCAGGCTAATCCCCCCACGGGCGCCCCATGCCTCTAGGTTTGCTTGCAGGGATTTCATAGGTTTTATAATCACTCAGAAGAATTTCCCCGGTACACCATGTTTCCTGTAGGAACATGATGTCAGAGGCTCTAAGGTACCTTCTGAATGAGTTATCTGCCCTTTTATTGGACCATCCAGAAATGTTCCAGGAGACACATTTAAGTGAGCTCCTCGAAGCCTTATTTTGTCAGGAAGAGCATTCAGGTATAATTTGATCTATTGAGGGGTCAAGCTGCTCGGCACCATTTAAGCGGGAAATGGGGTCCTGAGTCATGCGTTTCCTTTGAAAAAAATTTGCTATTGGGACTACTGTAGTGTTGATTTCAGCCACCACTGTTTTCTGGGTTTTTTTCGGTATCAACTTAAAATTATCAATACTAGGATTAGTTACAGTATTGGTTAAAGTATTGGTTAAAGGGATTTCAGGGTCTAACAAAACATCACTTTTGAGTGGAGAGCTGAGCAGGCATAAAGTCCTATAGTTTGTTCTCTGTGCGTCCTGGTCAACAGGTTCTATATCAGTGGTCCTGGCATCCGTCTCCTGAATTATAAGGTCATTAAGCATTTCATTTTTTGCTTGTTTCGAAAGGTTATGTAGTCCACTTATTTCTGGGGCGTACTGGTCTATGGGTTTCCTTCTGGGTATCTGTTTAAATAATGGTGTTAAAGAGGGGGGTTTAAAAACCCTTCTATCCCTTACTCCATATTTACCCAGTTGGGACCTCGCAGCAAAAATTTCTTTAACTGACATTGGCGAGTTAAAAGTTATTATACATCTCTGTAAATATAGAGAGCCTGGGAGCGCATGCACAGATCTAATATTTCTTACATGGTTTCTTAAGTTCAGCAATATATTAAGATTATGCACAACTCTGTTTTTCCCCCACCGACTTGGCAGGACCCCATTTGATAATGGTGATATTTCAAAAGCCACCTGGTCTAGGGCTAAAATTAAGTTCCCCTTGATGTCCCAATTCTTCAGCTCTGCAAGCTCTCCACAATCTGCAGAGTTCAGGAGGTTCTGATGTTTAAATGCAGTTGCAGGGGCCAAAATCTGAATAGGTTGTAGGGCTAGAGGTGTCATATCTTTCTGCTTTGCTTCTAATTCCACTTCTTGTTTTGTTCTGGTTTCCTGTTCCTTAAAGAATTGTATAATCTCATCAAGTTGTTTTGTATATACAGCAATAGGAGTTAGTTTGTCATATATGGCTTCAATTGATCCAAAAATATTATTTAAGGTTTTGGCAATTAACAGGCACTGTTCTGCCATGGTATCAGTGGCTGCCGTGTTCATCTCTTCTGGGTTCTGCCCGGTAATTGCCTGCATCTCCTCCTTTCTCCATTCCTGAGGCTCCTCCTTTTTAATTTCAAGGTATTCATCATTTTCCTCCAAAGGGGAAGCCAGGATTGAATATCGGTTGGTAGTGAAAATTGGAAGTTCACCTGGGGTATCAGAGCTACCAAGCACGAAGTTATCAATTTTAGATTGCTTTGAAACAGGGAGTGTTGGGGACTATAGTTGGTCTCTCTGCCTCTTTTTCTTGCTGCGCATTGCAGGTTGAGAGTAAAAAAAAATGAATAGTTCAAAATAACACCACTCTGTCACCTCCTCCACTTGGTAAAGTTTATAAAAGTCCGTGAAATTGGCAAAGCTATGAAGCAAATATTCTCATATCCCCTGCACTTTGTATACATATGCAAGGCCTTTATCTTCTCCATTCTTTATCAGAAGAATTCAAAGCTTAATCCAAACACTGAATGCTTTTGCGTTGCCTCCTCACAGTTGATAAACTTAAACTGATTAAGCCTTGGAGCAGCCAAAGCATTACAGTGGCCTGGCATGTACTGCAATAATAAAGATTTAAACTGGCAAATTAAAACTTAAAACATATCGTAGTAATTTAAAACAATTAAAGTTTACACGAACAAACCGAGGAGCTATAAGCACTGTTGCTGCTCGTGCAGACCGGAACCGGAAACGATCGTCTACATGCCATAAGTGAGAAGGCATGTCCACTGAGTCCACAATTAACCCACAATCAAAGTTGGAATCGACATGAGTTATTTATTATCCACAAAGTGTTTTGCAAAAAGCAGACCCCTGAGGGTATATCCCAGCTGTTGTGGGGGCCAAGATGTAATGTGTTTCTCTCCATTTGGAACAGCCCACTGTCCAGTAATGCCTGGACACAATGACAGTGAAAAGCACACTTTCTTTGCTTACATCACTGCCATGGTGTACGTCCTGTAATGGGCACTAGCATGGGTTGGGACAGGGTACCTGCAAGTCTTTCACCATCATTTCTCCAATCATTGTCTCTAATAATTTCCCCTCTTCCCTCCCCATTCCTTTTTCCTTGTGTGTTGAGTCTTTTTAGATTGAAGCCTGTGGGAAGGGACCATCTTGTTTAATTGATTCTATGTAAACTGCTCTGGGAGCCTTTTTGACTGAGGAGAAGCATAAAAATATTTCAAATAAAGAAATTATCCCAGCTGTGTCATTGCACCCAGTTGCATGGAGCCCTTTGGACAAATAAGTGAGGGCATTTAGGAGCAATCATGTCAATCACACTTTCTAGAGGTCACCTAGGGCTTTGACAGAGTCACCCATTACACAAAGGGACCCAGTGCTCAAAGATGAGATCAATGGTTTTCAAGGGCTCTGAGGAACACTGGGATTCCTTAGACACTTCTCAGCCATCTCTCCATTAGGAGATTAGTAATGGCAGAGAAGCTGTCTTGAAGTCAGTTTGTCCACCATTACCAATCTTCCTATGGAAAATAGCCACAGGAGAAAGTCGTGTGTATTCCAGGGTGCACTTTCAGGTCACATTGAGCTATCATGAGGCTTGATAGGCTAGCCAGGGCTCTGCGTGAACTGAGCGTGCATGCTAGAATATGCCCTGGGATCCCCTGAACCACATGGCAAATACTTGGGAATTCTTTAGTGGACAAAATGATTTGGAAGGCGTTCCTCCTGTAAGTAGGTATTGGAAAACCACTGGACTAGTTAGTATCTTTAAAATATTAGGCACGTGCTTCCCAACCTCAGAAGGAAGTCCCTCTGAGTTCAATGGCAGTTATTCCCAGATAAGTGTGTATAGGTTAGCAGCCTTAAAGAGATCATGAAATAGCTTTGCGCACATTGGATTACTCAGAGCAGTTAAACATTTCAACCTTATTATTTCATGCCCTTGTGCGTTTTTGACCCCTTTCTCAGGATACTGTGTTTCATGTCCCCTGGTTCTAAGGCTCCGCATTACCCTGATGAGGTTGTTGTTGTTGTTCAGTCGTTAAGTCGTGTCCGACTCTTCGTGACCCCATGGACCATAGCACGCCAGGCCTTCCTGTCCTCCGCTCTCTCACGGAGCGTGCTCAAGTCCATATTCATTGCATCGGTGATACTATCTAGCCATCTCATCCTCTGCCGTCCCCTTCTCCTTTTGCCTTCAGTCTTTCCCAGCATCAGGGTCTTTTCCAGAGAGTTTCCTCTTCGCCAAAATATTTGAGTTTCAGCTTCAGTATCTGTCCTTCCAATGAGCACTCAGGGTTGATTTCCTTTAGGACAGACTGATTTGACCTCCTTGCAGTCCAGGGGACTTGTAAGAGTCTTCTCCAGCACCACAGTTCGAAAGCATCAATTCTTCGGCGCTCAGCCTTCCTTATAGTCCAGCTCTCACAGCCATATGTTACTACTGGGAAAACCATAGCTTTGATTATATGGACCTTTGTCGGCAAGGTGATGTCCCTGCTTCTGACTATGCTGTCTAGGTTTGCCATAGCTTTCCTCCCAAGGAGCAAGCGTCTTTTAATTTCATGGCTATAGTCACCGTCTGCGGTGATCTTGGAGCCCAAGAAAATAAAATCTGTCACTGCTTCCATTTCTTCCCCTTCTATATGCCAGGAAGTGATGGGGCCAGATGCCATGATCTTAGTTCTTTTAATGTTGAGTTTAGGGATGTACGAAAGTCACTTACTGTTTCATGGATCTGCTTTGCGGTGGGGGGGAGGCGCTCCATCCCTCCCCCCGGAATCCTCGATGGGGGGGAGGTGCTCCATCCCTCCCTGCCGGGACTGCCTGGCCAGCTCCGCTCCACGGGGATTCTGTGGAGCCGCTGGCCGGCTCTGCCCGCAGCCGGACATCCGGCCGCTGGGCAGCAGGGACGCAAATGGCGGCTGCCATAGCCACCATTTGCGTCCCTGTATTTAACCATGATAGGCTACGTAAATATTTATGTAGCCTATTACGGCAAAGTAAAAACAAAAACATGTACGCAAATGGCGGTGGCTAAGGCGGCTGCCATTGGCGTTCCTTTTTTTCTGCCGTTTTAGCCTACGTAAATGTTTACGTAAGCTATTACGGCGAAAAAAAAGGGGAACGCAAATAGCATAGTGGACGCTATTTGCATTCCCCTTTTTTCCCCGCTGTAATAGCTTACGTAAATATTTACATAGGCTAAAACGGCAAAGAAAAGGCACGCAAATGGCAGCCGCCGTAGCCGCCGCCATTTGCGTACGTGGGGTTTTTTTTAACCTTGTTGTGATAGGCTACGTAAATACTTACATAGCCTATCACGGCCTCCGCAGGGACGCAAAAGGCGTCCCTGCGTTAGCCGTGATAGGCTATGTAAGTATTTACGTAGCCTATCACGTTTATGAAGAGGAAGCGAATGGCGGCCGTGGAGGCAGCTGCCATTCGCTAGTCGGCGCGGACAGCAGCAGGTTAGTGCTCCGTTTCGCGTGCGTGTAGTGGGTTGGGGGTGCTGTTCCGGGCCCATTTTGCGTGGTGGGGGGCGGGGGGGCTTCATTCCGCCATGGATTTCGGGGGAAATCACCGAGATCCATGGTGGAATTCTCCGCCATCCCTAGTTGAGTTTCGAACCAGATTTTGCACTCTCCACTTTCACCCTCAACAAAAGGCTCTTTAGATCTTCTTCGCTTTCTGCCATTAGGGTGGTATCGTCTGCATATCTGAGGTTGTTGGTAATTCTCCCGGCAATCTTAATTCCAACCTTCCATCCAACCCAGCGTTTCTCATGATGTTCTCTGCATATAAGTTAAATAAGCAGATTCAAATGGGTCCCAGGTCCCCCTACTCCAGGAGGAGCCCTCAGTACCCCTTTCTATACCTACCCAGCCTGAGGATGTAGTTCTCCCATCAACATCTGACTGTGCGGATGATTCCCCTCCAGCTTCTGCTGTTCCTCAGCCACACAAGAGCATGGGACTGCAGAAAGAGACACCAGACTTCTAAGAACTTCACTCAGCATCCAGCAGGGGTAAGGCTGCTGAAAGACCAAGCTCTGCCAGCCTTCTGAAGGCCACAGTTGACCACAGTCCTTTGCTGGGACAATGGTTCCTAATGAGAGAATACTCGAGCCAGCACGTCCTGCGGTGTGCTGTCCAAAGTCGGTATAGAAATTGGGCAGTATAGAATGAAATGAATGAATGAATGAATGAATGAATGAGTAAGTCATGACATGAGTCCTGCCTTGCTTGGTGTAACCCCAAACAGACCGTGAATACCATGTTGCAGTCTGCTTCTGCTGGGCTTTATGCCTAGTTAGGAAACTTTGACTGGCACAAACTCAAATAAAATCCTTTATGCAGGTTACTGTGTTAAACAGTAACACAGTTTACTGTGTTAAACAGTAACCTTCACGCTGCCATAATTATCTTTCTTGGATGCTTTTATTGTAATATTCAGTGAGGCTTGCTCCCAAATGAGTGTACATAGGATTGCAGCCTTAGGCACTTTAGAATGGGGCGGGGGTCAACAATCTTGTCTTTCTTTACCTTATCATATAGCTCTGGGCTCCAGGTTTGTTTGGGACTCTGGGCAACGTAGCAATGAAAATGATGATGAACAATGATTAGAAATCACAGCACACCGTCTGTTTCCTTTCCTCAGTTCTCCTCTTCAGTATTGACAAAGATGCTGTAGCCAGACAGAAAAAATGAAAGGCTCAATGCCCCAGTGTATAAAGTTTAATTAAAATTGATTTACTTGGCAAATCAAAACTTATGACTTATCAAGGTGTAATTTATTTTTTCAGTGCAATCCATTTCAAAGGTAAAGTAAATATCAGGGGAAGAAGACAGGCTAGAATGCAGATGGGCTACACTGGCAGAAAACAACTGTGGGATATTTGTCAACAGGAGTCAAAGCCTTACATAAATGGTTTAAGCAATGTCTGCACAATGTATGACCTACCAAGCCAAACATGACCCACCAGCCATGCAGGGCAGCCCACCAGACGCTCAATAAACAAACAGTGTTGCCTGTCTCTGGGGGACTGCAAAAACAGAGGCAGTATCATACATGACTGGTGATCTGAGTACAGTTTGGTAGAACACATGTTACACAGGCCTGGTTGATAAAGGTTGATAAAGTGTCAGCAAGCATCCCATGAGTAAGGAGATCAGCCTGGCCCTGGCTCCAGCATCAACTAGGACAGTGGTTCCCAGCCTTTGATCTCCAGATGATGTTGGACTACAACTTCCATAATCCCAAACTAGCATGGCCAGTGAGC
Source organism: Heloderma suspectum (assembly GCF_057233095.1). NCBI lineage: Eukaryota > Metazoa > Chordata > Lepidosauria > Squamata > Helodermatidae > Heloderma > Heloderma suspectum. The sequence goes on from NC_139462.1 coordinate 113,760,865, forward strand.
CAGAATTATGGGAATTGTAGTCTAATATCATCTAGGGACCCAAGGTTGGAAACCACTGATGCTAGAGGGCCAAAACTGCTGGGAGTTTGCCCTACCTCCTTTCTTCTCAGAGAGAACTTTGCCCTGCTTGCAGTTGCCCTTCACTGCAGTCCTAAGGGGAAAGGTGTGAGCTGGCTCTAGTTGCTACTGGCTAGATGACTAAGGATTGCCAGGAGGAGGCACCCCCTCCCTCACAAGGAAGACATGCATCAAAACTGCCACAGACCAGTGGCAAATGGGAAGGAGAGATGTTGCAGGAGTGCAATGCTTAGAGTGCAACCCTATGCATATTTAGACAGAAAAAAGTCCTACAGCTCCCAGCATCCCTCCAGCCAGCATGGCTTGGCTGGAAGGATGTGGAGTGTGTGGGACTTTTTTCTGTCCAAACATGCATGGGATTGCACCCTTAGGGACTTCTACTTAAGAACATAAGTAGAGCCCTGCTGGATCAGACCAAGGGTCCATCTAGTCCAGCATTCTGTTCACACAGTGGCCAACCAGCTGTCGACCGGGGATCCAGGAGCAGGGCATGAGTACAACAGCACTCTACCACCCATGTTCCCCAGCAACTGGTGTGCATAGGCTCACTGCCTCTGGTACTGGAGGTAGCACATAGCCATCAGGACTAGTAGCCCTAGTCCTGATAGCCTTTTCCTCCAGGAATTTGTCCAACCCACTTTAAAAGCCATCCAAATTGGTGGCCATCACTGCTACTTCTCCCCTCTCCACTTTTTGAAAATAATGTCAAATTTTAATTACCTTGTAAGCCACTCAGAATCTTAGGGTTGTAACTAGATACAAATTAAATAAAAAATATAATTTTTTATATATTTATATAAATTTTTATATAAAAATTATATAAATTTTTATAAAAATATTATATAAATTTTTATAAAAATATTTATTTTTATAAATAAACAGAAAGCATTCTGTTTTCGACAGACATGGTGATTATGAAAATAGGATACAAGGACAGAGATAATTAAGCTTTCCTCTAGCATGGGTCAAAAGAAAGCAGATGTGCTGGGCAAAAAACACCGACACAACCCCCCCCACACACACCAGATTAAGGACATTAGGGCTGCCAAAGAAAGCTCTAAAATTACTATGCAAATACAAGTTGAAAGGGCTGCCAGTATAATAAAACCATTATAGTGGGTAGGATTAGAAATGAGATCAAAGTTGAGGATAACATAAATTACTGAAATATTAGCTGAATACTAGCAGGAAAAAAATGTTTATTCAGTGCTTAATTTCTAACTTTAATGTCAAATCAGTCTGCAACCCATTCTCTGACCTTGAACTCACTCTTAATCTCAAAATGGAAGGGCTGGTTGTGGTTACTCTGTGGTGAAGGAAATATATTCTTCTGCACATGTAGGTCACATTAGTAATGTATGGATAAGGGACCCATGCCACTGCACCCCATCCCACATGTTGTTGTTTTTTATCATACATTGCAGGAGTAGTGTGGGAGAGAGGCCTGTTAGTGCTGCAGGTTTTTAACCAGGAGCCCTAGGGGCATATGCCTCCTCACTCCAGATGTTCATGCAGTCACCTGAGAGGTGACGTCACATGCATAATGTTGGGGTGAGCGCTATGTGGTGTGGCCGCTTCCCTGCTCACATGTTCAATCCCTTCCAGTAACACCTGAATAGGGTTGCTGAGGGTGTCTCTAAACAAAAATCCTGCATTTTTAGCAGGGCACTTTGCTTTCTGTTTCTTTGCAGGATTATGATGGGTTCCTTTACACGGCAGACATGTGGTTTGAATCCAGGGAGCACCTCCCTTCCTCCCTGGCAAAGGATTTAAGTGTTTTTGCCACTTAAATTGTGCTATGATTTACTTGTCAGTAGATGTAAGATTGTGCTGTAAGTCTGCAACCCCAGGCACACTTATTTGGGAGAAAGCCCCGCTGAAGTCAATGGGACGTACTTCTGAGTAGACACAGTGGGGTGGAGAGTGAAGCAGGGTGTTGTGGTGGTTAAAGGAACAACCGAGAGAGAGAGCCATGGGTCTCCTGATGGATTCAAGTATCTCTCGCTCTCTACAAAGCGGGAGGGGGGGCGCGTCGTTGCTGTCAGGCCAGCTCTGCGCTTGCTTTGAGCCTCTGCTTTTCCTGCTCTGCATAATGGCTTCTTCTTCCCAGGTTGTGGTTATGGCATAACCGCACATTTCCACACAGCCATTAAACCATATTTATATTTAAATACTGCATTATCCCCGGGTGCGGTTGTTGTTTTTTTGTCAGAAAAAAGATTTTAAAGAGCTGGATGTGCCCTGGAGGTTGACAGCATCATACAAATGACCTGCAAACTTCCATGAGTAACCAATCATGACCCCACGATAAATGCCTCATGTAAAGACAGCCTGGGTGAAGAACATGTGATAGCTAAGATCTGCAAGACTTGTTCAAGGTTCCCGCACTAGTTCCAGATTCCAAATTGTAATTTTCTATGGAATTGTGACATATGGGGTGCAAATGTTTGTCACATATTACATCCAATGTTTTATTTATGGCACATGTTTTAAACACTTGTTAGCCACATGGTAGTAAATGTTATCCCTGTCATTCAAAAGCTTTAGTCACTTACACACCTCATCTGGTCTTATTTCAGCTGCCTTTCTCATTTGTTTTTGGACACCATCAGTACTTGTTAATCTGATACTTACTTTTGCTTGTTGGCATATAATGTGCTTTCTTGAAAACATCTATAGGCCTTGGATTCAGTGATTCCAACTCCTTCATCCATTTCACTACTCAGTATTTTCAAAATGGCTGAAGTTTCTACAGCATCTGAATTGCCTCTGTCTCTTCAGATCTTATAGCTCCTCCAAAGGGACAAAAAGCACTTCCCTGTAGAGAACCTCCTGGGGACTACATGCAGCATAATTGTACAGCCCAAAAACTGTCTGGAACAATTTGAAGAAACAGATGTCCTATCAGAAAAAAAACATCATTTAGAGTTAGGTTAAGAGATGGTGACGGGTCAAAAAAAAGGCAGTCATATTTGAACAGGGATTTGAACCCATCTTCCTTCTCCTAATCCAGCATTCTATCTACCATACAGCTGGTAAGAGTGGCTACTAATAGTTCCATACTGACTTTTTAAAAACTCCTTATTTTGCCACCAGTGTGCTTTCTATATGCACTTGTTCATGACGTATCGCATATCCTCATTTCCATGTCAGCGCTGGGACAAGGATTCCAAACTGATAATGCGGCAACGCTACTTTACCTCAGGCAGAACAGTCAGGGTTGGCCTGAGGCAATTTGCTGCCTGAGGCAAAGGACAAAACGCCCCGCCTCCTTCCATTCCACATACAGGAGCTGATTGCCCTGGCAGTTGAATCAACACTAGCAACAGATCAGCAACTGCCATCACATCTGAACGCAACTGGCTACTTTAGGAGGTGCAGGTCAGACTGTCCTCCAAGACAGGGGGATGGCTGTGGGGCTCAGGACAAATGGCTGGAGGGCACCCAATGTTGCCCTCCCCAGTATCAGCTGCCTCAGGTGGTTGCCTCACCCTGCCTAATGGAAGGGCCAGCCCTAAAAATCACCAATTGGACCTGAGGCCTATGTTATATGTCTGCAACTTGCAATAGGTGAAGAAGAAGGTGTTTGGTACTACAACTGGAAGAGCCAGTTGTAGTACCAAACACCTAGGAGCAAATGAAGATGTAAGTATTGGACAAAATGGTTAGCAGCATGAGTGGCTGGATAACTGAGACCACAAAGTAAAGGCTTGGCAAAGCAAACTTTACCTGATTATATAAGGCACACACAATGCTGAACAGAACTCAAGTTTTATACACAGGAAGCCCAAAGTAACAAGCAAAGGTCTTTGGCTCAACCTGATGGTTAAGGCAACATTCCCATCTTTGTTTACCCAGGTCTTCCTGCAGGCATCCAGGACACTAAATTAGCTCTGCGTCCTGTGTGACCCCTGCTATATTTTTAAAACCCTAACAACAAATTAACCCTTAGGTTGCCTCTTTTTTGGTGTGAATCCCTGCCATCGCTTTTCCAACAAAAATTAAGTTTGGGAAATATTGTAGGTTTGTACAGGACTGCTAAGTGACTTGTGCATTGTTTATATGTAGTATGTTACTGGCTCATATGCTTTTTAGCAGAGGGTGGAGGGGGCAGGGGGTGAGAATCTGCTTACATGTAAATTCTTACCTATCTGTGCCTACTCATTGTCTCATTGTTTAATAATAGTTTATCTTCCACCATTGCTGTAAATCAGAACTTTCCAAACTCTGTTCCTGGGATTCTTCACAGAAACTTATATGGGGTTCCTCAGTAATGCAAAACACCACACAAAATAATCTTGATGCAGCCATTTGTAAAAATCAAGCCAAGTTTGCTTTTTTTGTGGTGGTTTGTCTGTGTGCTGAAGTACACATGCACATTAGTAACACCAGGCACAAAAAGGATTTTCATGCAATTACTTTCAGAGTTGCTTTTTAAACAGCATTTTATCAATGCACTTGTGAGCATTTGTGATGCAGAGGTGGAAGAGACATGAAGGAACTGAAAGCCAAGGCAAACTGCATGCACAGTCATCTGTACAAAATAGGCTGCAATCCTTCACCCACTTTATTTAGGAGTGCACTGTCAGAAATAAAAAATGGAACCACGGAAAGCTAATCCATTAATAAATTAGTAACTCAGCAAAGATATACACATTTTCCTACAAGGCCTTGTGGATCGTTTATTCCACCAAAGGAATAATCCGGGAGGACTATTCCTCATGGGTTAGAGACGTGACTGAAAGGTTGCCTGCACTCATAAAGCCCACTGACAGGTATCCCTTTCTTCTCATCCATGTGGGAACAAATGATACCGCCAAGCGGAGCTACGAAGAGATCATGTCAGACTTTGAAGCTTTGGGAAGGAAACTCAAGAACTTTGGGGCCCAGATAGTTTTCTCATCCATCCTTCCGGTAGTTAGAAGAGGGATAGAAAGGGAACAAAAAATACTCCAGGTGAATGACTGGCTATGAAGGTGGTACCGATGAGAGAGATTTGGATTCTGGGACCACGGGCTATACTTCCTAGAAGATGGGCTATAGGCAAGGGACGGGTTGCACCTCACAAAGGATGGGAAGAATGTGTTTGGCCACAGCTTGAAGAACTTCATCAGGAGGGCTTTAAACTGAATCCTACGGGGAAGGGAGATGTAAAGTTGGGGGTAACAATGGACGTAGGCTCATGCACTGCAACAGAGAGAACAGCTCTAATAGCGCCCAATAATAGTCTTAAGACACATGTAGGAAGAAAGCCAGACTATGAAACACATGGTGTTCGATGTCTATATACTAATGCCCAGAGTATGGGAAACAAACAGAACGAACTTGAACTCTTAATACAAGAGGGAAATTATGACTTGACAGGTATAACTGAGACTTGGTGGGATGAGTCTCATGACTGGAATACAGCAATTGAAGGATATAACTTGTTTAAAAAGAACAGGAGGAACAGAAAGAGAGGTGGGGTTGCACTGTATGTGAAAAATACGTATCTCTGCACAGAAATACAGGAGGATGAGCTTGGTAGCCCCATCGAGAGCATCTGGATCAAAATAAATGGAGCAAAGAATAAAAGGAACCTGATGGTCGGAGTCTACTACCGGCCACCCAATCAAGCAGAAGACGAGGATGTAACTTTTGAAAAGCAAATAGCCAATGTTTTAAGGAAGCATGATGTATTATTATTGGGGGACTTCAATTTCCCCGATATTTGTTGGGAGACAAATTCTGCAAAACATGGCCCCTCCAAGAAATTCCTGACTTGTGTGTCGGATAACTTCCTCCTACAGAAAGTAGAGGACGGAACCAGAGGCTCAGCTATCCTTGATTTGATCCTAACCAATACAGATGTTGGTTATCCACACAGTGGATAAAGTAGCAGTTACAGGAACTCTGGGGGAAAGCGACCATGTTGCACTTCAATTCTTGGTTCTAAGGGAAGCAAAAACTGAGTGTAGTCAAACGCATACCCTGGATTTTAGAAAAGCTGATTTTAATACACTCAGAACAATGATCAGTAAGGTCCCATGGCAAGCGATGCTAATGAGAGAAGGAGTCCAAGATGGGTGGGAGCTTTTAAAAAAGGAAATTCTCAAGACACAATTACAAACAATTCCAACAAGAAAAAAACATGGAAGACAACAGAAGAAGCCAATGTGGCTTCACAAAAAGCTTAGAGATTACCTGAAAACAAAAAAGGACACATATAAGAAGTGGAAAGAAGGCCAAGCAACAAAGGAAGAGTACAGGCAGGTAGCACAGAATTGCAGGGATGGCATCAGGAAGGCTAATGCTGAGAAAGAGCTGAGATTAGCGAGGGATGCTAAAAACAACAAAAAGGCTTTCTTCAGCTACGTGCATAGTAAAAGGCAGAGGAAAGAAATGGTTGTTCAGCTATTAATAAGGATGGCAAAATGATAACAGATGACAAAGAAAAGGCAGAGGTGCTCAATTCCTACTTTGGCTCAGTCCTCTCCCAAAAGAGGGTCTATGACCCCCCTGGCAAAGGCAAAGTACAGGCTGAAGGGGCAGGAATGCAGCTTGAGATCGATAGGCATATGGTCAAGGAACACCTAATTACTTTGAATGAGTTCAGATCTCCAGGGCCAGATGAACTGCATCCTAGAGTAATAAAGGAACTGGCAGAAGAACTCTCAGAACTGCTGTCTATTCTCTTTGAGAAATCATGGAGGACGGGTGAAGTGCCAGATGACTAGAGGAGGGCTAATGTTGTCCCTATCTTCAAAAAGGGTAAAAAGGAGGAACCTGGGAACTACAGACCAGTCAGTCTGACATCAATCCCTGGGAAAATTCTGGAGCAGATGATAAAGCAATCCATCTGGAAGCACCTTGAAAACAATGCAGTGATTACTCCAAGACAACATGGATTTGTCAAGAACAACTCCTGCCAGACGAATCTGATCTCATTTTTTGATCAAGTAACCTCCCTTGTGGACGGTGGGAATGCTGTGGACATAATATACCTCGACTTCAGGAAAGCTTTTGACAAAGTGCCCCATGATATCCTGATGAGCAAACTAGCTCAAAGTGGGCTCGATGAAACAACGATCCGGTGGATCCACAGCTGGCTACAGAATCGCACTCAAAGAGTGCTTATCAATGGGACCTTCTCAAACTGGGGAGAGGTAACGAGTGGGGTACCGCAGGGCTCAGTCCTGGGCCCAGTGCTCTTCAACATTTTTATTAATGACTTGGAGGAGGAGGTGCAGGGAATGCTGATCAAATTTGCAGATGACACAAAATTGGGCGGGATAGCTAATACTTTGGAAGACAGAAACAAAATTCAAAGTGATCTGGATAGACTGGAGCGCTGGGCAGAAAACAACAGAATGACATTTAATAGGGATAAATGCCAAGTTCTGCACCTAGGAAAAAGAAACCAAATACACACTTACAAGATGGGCGATATGTGGCTCAACAACACTACAAGCGAGAAGGATCTTGGAATTGTTGTTGATCACAAGCTGAATATGAGCCAACAATGTGATGTGGCTGCAAAAAGGGCAAATGCTATTTTGGGCTGCATTAATAGAAGCATAGTTTCCAAATCCCAGGAAGTACTATTTCCCCTCTACTCAGCACTGGTTAGGCCTCATCTGGAGTACTGTGTCCAGTTCTGGGCACCACACTTTAAGAAGGATGGACAAGGTGGAAAGGGTTCAGAGGAGGGCAACAAAGATGATCAGGGGACTGGAAACAAAGCCCTATGAAGAGAGACTGAAAGAACTGGGCATGTTTAGGCTTGAGAAGAGAAGACTGAGGGGAGATATGATAGCGCTCTTCAAGTACTTGAAAGGTTGTCACAGAGACAAAGGCCAGGATCTCTTCTCGATCATCCCAGAGTGCAGGACACGGAATAATGGGCTCAAGTGACAGGAAGCCAGATTCTGGCTGAACATCAGGAAAAATTTCCTGACTGTTAGAGCAATACGACAATGGAACCAATTCCCTAGGGAGGTGGTGGGCTCTCCCACTCTGGGGGCATTCAAGATGAGGCTGGACAGCCATCTGTCGGGGATGCTCTGACTTGGATTCCTGCATTGAGCAGGGGGTTGGACTCGATGGTCTTGTAGGCCCCTTCCAACCCTACTATACTATGATTCTATGAAATACTTAATGAACTCTTCCCTAATCCACACATCCGTGCTAGGTTAAAAAGTTGTTTTCTTGTTCTTACCCTGGGTACTTTGTAAACGTCTGGGTCAAAACACAGTTTTCAATATCCAATCTCCTTGGTTGCGTCACCCACTAAAACATTGTTTGTTTGTTTGTTTTGTTTTTAAGAAATAGCTACCAAGAAAGTTTTAACTCCACGCAGGTGGTTACAATTATGTAATTGGGTACTGGAGGCATCTGGGGAGCTTTTTTTCCCTTTTTAAATTGTTTTAGTGAGTTTTTAAAAGTTTTTAAATTGTTTTAGTGAGTGAAGCAGCCCAGGTAATTCCTGGTTTTGTTGATCATATCTAAGGCAATCTGGGAGCCATTTTACCTGAAACATGGGATAAAGTGCTTTAAATAAGTGAATAAGAATTCTCCAAAATCTGGGCGGGGGGAAATTGGATGAGAAGAATTTTGAAAACATTCCTAGAAAATTATAAGTTGGAATCATGCTGTCTGCCTAAGTTTGTCTTCACTGATAGTGAACTTCGTTTGCCTACAAATTCAAATAAAGGTTAAATAGTGATTAGTATAGCTACAGACTTCTTTTTGTGAGTAGTTGCCAGTAGCAGCATCAACATTATCTTTTCCAAACAGTTTATTTTTTTCTCTTCTCAAAAGTGTACCTTCATGAGGGATGGCATTATTTTTTTCTGCCTACCCTGTTTGCGGAGGGTCTCCACACAGGTCCATAGCAAAGGTCTGATAAAACTTTGTTTAGCCTTTGGAAATTCTCCTATTGAACTTTAGCTCCAGCCAGACCTTTGAATTTTTGCAATTCACTTTATTAGTAAAAGGACAGGTGATAACAATGACTAAAGATTAAGTAAGAGATGTTGAGTAATGTTTCACACACTTTCAAAAGAGCTCTGGCCATAACAGAGTGTTCTTCAAAAGAAAAAGAATTCAAAATAAATTTTAGTGCATATTCTGTCTTTCTTAAAGTAATTACATTCAGCAATTTGTCTTTGCTAGCTGACAGGTAAAAGTGAGGGAACTCGGCCAACTTATTAGATTGTGATCAATGAACCTGAAGAACTACGCCAGTTATGCAATAGCCCCGGAAGATTTGTAGCTTATGACAAAGTGGATCACACCTTATGGCTTGGAAGAAGAATGATAAAATGGTAACATTAACCTTGTTAAACAAACAGGCCTATAATATAAAATAAAGATAAGTGGGCTGTGTCATAAATGAGAGCTCACCCAAGCGTAGAGTCTTTAAGGGAGCGATCCTATGGTCGCTATTCAGCGGCTAGATGGCCATAGCTTGTGCTTCGAGTCAGTTCCCAGGGAACTTCTTTCCCCCACTTCCGCGCTGCCTTGCAGGCAGTGCAGAAAAGCCCCGTGCCCCACGCTTGTAAGAGGAGCGCGGAGCGGTCGAAACGGGGTGTTCCAGGGGGTGTTCCAGGGTGGGGAGGGTGGAAATGCCAGTACGACACATCTGAAATTGGCTGTCTAGGCAAAAATGCAGGGCAGGAGAAACGCGGAGGGAACAATCCCCTCCATGCTTCTGCCTGCCTGCATTGGATAGGCGGTCGCCTCTGAGTTTGGAGGAGGCCGCCTATAGGACTGCTTCCTAAATATATAACAGTAGGCTAAATTTTAAGGGAGGGTTAAAGGTCTACATCCCTGGGTACTATAAAACTGAACTGGGTGGTTTATTGCTCCCATCTTCGTGGGACCCCATTGCTACTCTCCAACTCCCTAAAAATAGTGATGGTGGGCACCATCTTTACTACCCATGAGAATCCATGCTTACAGAACTTATACTCTGGGCCGGTTCACACAATCACTGCACCCACCATGGCTTAAATAAGCCATGTGGGCTACAATGATCATGCAAACCAGGTCCATCTCTCCCTCCTTCTTACCCCACCCCACATTTTCCTTTCCTGTGCCAAGTGCAGGGCAGCATACATGGTCTCTATCCTTATTTTACCCGTTATCCTTATTTTACCTTTATTTATATTTATATTTATTTATATTTTATTTTATTTATTTTACCTTTATCCTCATTTTACCCTTTATCCTTATTTTATTTCTATCATCTCTATTCTTATTTTATGTGCATGGTCTCTATCCTTATTTTATCCTTTATCTTTATTTTACCTTTATTTATATTTTATTTTATTTATTTTTTACCTTTATCCTGATTTTATCCTGATTTTACCTTTATCCTTATTTTACCCTTTACCCTTATTTCATTTCTATCCTCTCCATCCTTATTTTATATACATGGTCTCTATCCTTATTTTACCCTTTATACCAGCCTTCCCCAACCTGATGGTCCAAAACATCTGGAGGGCATAACTCCCAGCATTTCTGATTGTTGGCCATAGTGGCTGGGGCTGACAGGAGTTGAAGTTATGGCATATAGTATATGTTATAACAACTGGAGGGCAGCAGGTTGGGGAAGGCTGGTTTACACCCTGGGAAGCAGCTTATGCTGAAACACTGTAGCTGGGCCAAAGCAACCCAGCCAATTTCATGACTGAGTGGGGATTTGAATCTGGGTCACCATAGCTCAACTCCCCCCCCACACACACACACACATTTTCACACCTTACTAAATCTAAGGATTGGATTGGAACTTTAATTCAGTTAACTCATCAGGTTTGGAAGTTTACTTGGAAGATTTATGTCAAACCTCCCCTCAGATAGGTCCATGGTTTAAATGTTAAATCAGTTTAACCATGATGGCTTTTCCAAGGAACCTCAAGAATGGTAGTTTTATGAGCAACAAGCATTTCTTGCAATTTCTAGTGCCCCTATACTACCTGAACAACCATTTCCAAGGTTCTCTGTGGAAACACCGTGATGGTAAACTGATTTAAGCTGCAATCTTTTACACACACACTTGGGAGTAAGTCCCATTGAACTCAGTGTGACTTCCAAGTAGATAAGCATAGGATTGTACTGTTACAACCATCCTATATCCATAGTATAGGTGTGTACTCAAGTAGTGTCAGAATGGAATGTGAATATGTAATATAATGACAGCTAGGTATGCAGTAATTGATAGCGCAGCCTTCTGTGACGTGGCGCCCTCCAAATGAGTTGTACTACAACTCCCAGCATCCCCAGCCAGTATAGACATGGAACTGTCATCCAAAACATCTGGAGGGCCCCAGATCAAGGAAGGCTGGGATCGAGTGTTAGGCCTGGTTTCAAGTCCATGAAGCTCACATAATTACTTTGGCTTAGTCATTATCTCTCAGCCTAAAGAGAGTTGTGAAGATAAAATGGGATAATCCCCATGTATGCTGTCCAGGGTTTCTTACCAGAAAAGCATGATAGAAATGTGCTAAGCAAGCAATGAAAAGCTAGTCTCAAAAGGCAAAGCAACTTGTGAACTAATCCTTTGCAAAAACAAAAACAAAAACCCAGAGAATTTCTGCAGCAACCCTAATGAAGAAGGTTCAGTTGCATGTCTATTAATATTCAGTGTTATCTTTCATGTCTAAATTAAAAATTTCAAGTTGTTTATCAGGCTTCATCAACCCTTATGGAGCTTGTGTTCCATATTTATGTTAGACAGAAAGCATTTTTTGTTCTTTGCCAAACTCCTAATTTGTACCCTGACCCCAGATAATTCCAAACCAATGGAAAACATTTTTATTTCTAAGCTTAATTGTCATGCAGGTGGAGATTTTTTGGAGGGTGTTACAGCATGTGGGGAGGAGAGAGAGTTAACCCTTACCTCCTCAGCTATAGACCCCTTTGAAAATTGCTTTCTGGTTGTCAATTAAGCATAGGAAAAACTCTTTCCATTGGCACCAATGGACACCCAGGGTTCTGGGAAACAGATCTGGAGCCCTGGGGAATAAATTCTGGGCTGGGACCTCATGGGCCCAGGCCTAAGAACACCCCTGCCTTGCAATAGACTTCAATAAAGACACTGGGTTGGGTTTCCTATTCAGCAGTGCTCAGTAGTGGAAGCTCTCCACCATACCACCATACAACCTGTTGCTGAAAACAGCCCATAGCTATTAGTAGTGGCATCAAATGAAATTAAATGGTTTCCTTTAGTCTAGGCTGAGATTTCCAATAGGATGTTTTTCATGTTGGCCTAGTAGTGCATGTGTGCACAGCCCATGGACTGATGCAGCCTTCACCTGCTCTCCCTGTGACCCATGAAAACCTGGGGACCCACCCCCCATGCCCCTTAGCCCAGCTGCTCAGACATCAGTGGGGCAGTGAGGAAAGACTGCTGCTCTGGAGTTGTTATGAGCAGTGCCAGAATGGCGATCTTGGAGGGGATTGCTTCAGGGTAGGATAGACTTTCACCTCCCCACCCTGGAACTGCCAAGATCACTGTTTCCCTGGTGTTTATCACACCAAAAGTGATCTTAGAGGGGATTGCTGGGGGGTGGGGGGACTTAAAGCCTATCCTATCCCCCAGCTACAGTCAGGGCCAGAAATATTGGAACAAGGATAACTGTTTCGGCAATTGGCCTCCGTACACCACCACGCTGAAGTTGAAAGGAAACACACCCAGATGGGAGCGAAGTCAGGACTTCCAGCTGTAATTCAAGGGGTTTGACAAAAGTGGGGCACTAATCATTCAGGAAGTACAGCCAGAGTCATACACACACACCCATCATTGGTGGCTCATAGGTAATGGAACAAATGGCTGACAAGCAGCTGCATGGCCAAGTATGGCCTGTTTCCTGGGTACCCCATGGCCAATCAAGCAGATAAAAGGCCTGGAGGTGATTCTGACTGTTACATTTGCATTTGGTAGCTGTTCACTGGAACCCCCAACATGAGGCCCAAAGAGGTGTCCATGCGAGTGAAGGAGGCCATCATTAGGCTGAAGAAACAACATAAACCCATCAGAGAGATAGCAAAAACAGTGGGAGTGGCCAACACAACAGTTTGGAACATCCTGAAAAAGAAGGAATTAACTGGCAAGCTCAGCAACAGCAAAAGGCCTGGAAGACCACAGAAGACAACTAAAGTGGATGACCGCAGAATTCTGCTCATGGTGAAGAGGAACCCTTTCACAACATCTAGTCAGGTCAAGAATGCTCCTGAGGAGGTAAGCATGTCATTGTCAACATCTACAGTCAAGAAACAGCTTTATGAATGTAAATAAAGAGGCTTCACAACAAGGTGCAAACCACTGGTAACGCTCAAGAACAGACAGGCCAGATTAGCCTTTGCCAGCAAACACCTAAAAAGGCCTGCCCAGTTCTGGAATGAGATTCTTTGGACTGATGAAACCAAGATTAACCTGTACCAGAATGATGGGAAGAGAAAAGTATAGCAAAGGAAAGGAACAGTTCCTGATCCAAAGCATACCACATCATCTGTCAAACATGGTGGAGGCAGTGTTATGGCGTGGGCATGTATGGCTGCCAATGGAACTGGGTCACTGGTGTTTATTGATGACCTGACTGCTGATAAAAGCAGCAGGATGAATTCTGAAGTGTATAGGGCTATACTTTCTGCTCAGATTCAACCGAATGCTGCCAAACTGATAGGACGCCGCTTCATATTGCAGATGGAGAATGACCCAAGACATATCGCAAAAGCTACCCAAGAGTTTCTCCAGGCAAAGAAGTGGCATGTTCTTCAATGGCCAAGTCAGTCACCTGATCTGCACCCAATAGAGCATGCTTTTCACTTACTGAAGACAAGACTGAAGGCAGAAAGACCCACAAACAAGCAGCAGCTGAAGGCAGCTGCAGTGAAGGCCTGGCAAAGCATCTCAAGGGAGGAAACTCAGCATTTGGTCATGTCCATGGGTTCCAGACTTCAGGCAGTCATTGACTGCAAAAGATGTTCATCCAGGTTTAGGGTTGGCGGAGAATTTCTCCCCGAAACTTCGGGGGGCCGAGCGCCAACGTGTTCGGCCCCCCGAAGAAGTTTCGGGGAGAAATTCTCCGCCCCCCGCACCCCCCCCCCGGGACGGGACTTACCTTTCCCGAATGTCCCTCCCGGCAGCGGGTCCCGGCGGCGGTTCGTCAGGTCTTCGTCAGGGGCGGGGGCGGCAGCCGATCTTTCGACTGGCTGCTGCCGCCGCCATTCCAATAAAAGTAAAAAAAAAAAAACGCCCCCGTGATAGGCTACGTGACGATTAACGTAGCCTATCACATCTCGATTTGCAAAGTCAGCCGTGATAGGCTACGTAAATCGTCACGTAGCCTATCACAGGTGACTTAAAAAAAAAAAAAAAAAGCGCGTACGGCTAATGGCGGCCCCCATAGGGAGCCGCCATTCACGTTCCTTATTTGGTCGCTGTAGTCTACGTAAAGATTACGTAGACTACGGCGAAAATAAGGGCAACGCCAGTTTTCTCTTCTGCCAGTTTTAAAACATGTAATAGAAAAATCTAAATTTACAGGATCACATCCTTAAAAAAAGACTGCTGCCCTGTTCCTTTACATTACAGAGAACAAGCTGTTTATATAGAGGGGCTAAAATGTAACAATCGTTTATATTTTCTTATTTCTTTTCCCTCCATTTGCTTGCTGATATCTTATTTCTCACCAGTAACTTTTGCAAATTATAACCAGCTTTTGTATTCTATTGATCACTACATTTATAGTGCATTTATAGTTTCGTGGGACTTACTGCCAAGGAAGTTAACCCAGGATTGCAGCCTTAGGGTTTCTTCTTACAGAGCTTTATCCTGCTATTGAGATTGGTCACTCATGGAAGTTTGCGGGTCATTTAGATGACACAGTCAACCTCCAGGGCGTCTCCCGCACTAAATGACCTTTATTCCATTTTTAAATAGATCAGAGGTAATGAGGTATCAAATTATGCCGCTTGTGTTCTGCTTGAGTTCCCTCCGTGAAGAAGGAAAAGCCGCAAGAAGAGGAGCTGGACCAATGAAACATATCGAAGACTCAGACAAGGGGGAGGAGGAGGGGGCAAAGGAAGCGCGTGTAAAGGGAGTCAGTTGTGACTCTGCATTTAAAACGGAAGCAGAAGGCCCTGTTTTGAATGCGGGATTTTAGGCTGGTGCAGACATGCTCTCAATCTCTCCTAGCGAAGTCTTACCTAAACAGATCTCATGTATCTTTAATTGTGGTGCAGAATGGGAAATTGTAGCAGTTGAAACATGTCATGTACAGGTGGAAAAAGCGGCACCTCCTGCACTTCCACGACAACGCTCCTTAAATCCTTATGCTGGCTTCCTGACCACTCGCGGATCTAGTACAAGCTTCTTGTCCTTCCCTTCAAAGCCCTCATGGTCTTGCCCCCACTAATCTCTCTGCTCTGGTATCCCAACACATTCCTGCCCATAATCTTCACTCCTGCAGTCCCTTTTCTGTCTGAAGGTCTCCTGCTTCCTCCAAAGATTCCACCAGTGGAGGCCACACAAGGAGGCAGAGTGAGGCAGCCACCTCAGGCAGCAGATGCTGGGTGGTGTGGAGGGGGCAGCAGTGGCAGTCCCCAGGCTGCTCCCCTCTGGTGGAGGACAGAGCCATGTGTTTGAGGCAGCCTGCCCTGCATACCTTAACTAGCCTGCTGCCCTCAGGTGAGCTGGGGAATGCTGCCCCGTCACTAGTGTGGAAGTAAGATTCAACAGCCACCCCAGTTGGCTTGTGTAGGTGGAATGTGGCTGGGGTGGGGGGCATCTTGTCTTTCACCTCAGGCAGCAAAATATCTTGGGTTGGGCCTGAGCTCCACCCTGTCTCTGTTGCTCCCTGTATGGCCTAGAACATCTGTATGCATCCACAGATATGAAACCTGCCTTTTCTGTGAAGTCTTTCGCACAACCACCCAATTCCCATGCCATCCTGTAACTAAACTTAAATACATGTAAGTGAAAGAACTTAATATTCCTTCCCACTTTACCCCACTTCCCTCCTCTTCCTGGAATTTTTGATTGTAAGCTCCTAAAAGCAGGGACCTGTCCTCTTGTACTCTGTAAAGCACAATGCACAGTGATGGCACTATATAACATAACAAAAACAAAAACAACTACTATTGAAGGTGTAAGACCACTGTCCTCCCTTGCTTCTGTTCATCTTAAATGTGAAGGGAATATATGCAATGCCAGTACAGATGAAATGTATACTCTAAAAAAAAAATCCCTATTCCTTAACATTCTTTTGTTAAAACCATCTGTACACAAATAGTTTAAGAAGAAGAACATTAAAAGGAAAGCAAAGGATTAAGGCCAAGGGCAAACTATTGCATTTTAATATTAATTAATTTCAGTAGTATTTCTCTCTCTCTCATTCTCTCTCTCTCTCTCTCTCTGTCTTTCTGTCTCTCTCTGTATATAGGGAATGCAAAAAAACAAAAACAGAACAAAAACAGCCATGTCAATGAGTCATACTAATTTTAGCTCATAGTTTTGGCAGTTCAAACATATGAAAACAGAGAAAGTTCCAGGACTGTAAATCTCTGAGCATTAACATTTGAAAAGTGCTTTGGGACAAATTAAGCAGAAGAGAGCACTTTCTTTATTGGCAACCAGAGAGGTACCCAGGGATTGGAGAAAAACTTAACATGACACCACTGTAAAGGCACAAACCAGGAAAGGGCAGACTGGTGTGTATAATCTTAGGACTGGGAAACATTCTAGTTTCAGGAGGTTGGAAGAGGATAGCTCTGCAAGTTCAAAGAGCCCGAGTATAAATTTTAGAGAGATCAAAGTTCCACACAATGAAAACTTGCTTTGTCTCTATGAGTCATTGTGCTACTGTGATTCAGAGGTGTCACAAACAGTTGCGTTATTGCTCAATATCATTTACTGTCTCTGTCTAAAATGTACGGTTGCCTTGTCCTGAGTGGTGTGCTCCTACTAAGTGAATCTAGTTAATTCCAAACTAGAGAAGTGGTGTGGTATCTCTACAAATGCAAGGCAGGTTGGTAGGGGCAGCTCCAGGATGTGAGGGAGCTCCCCACTCCCCCCACTCGACCCAGCATCTCTGCTTTTTTCTGCCTGGCCCCCCCACCTTGCCCTGGCCTACCTGGTATTGGCAGTGTACGCTGGATTGACACCTAGTCTTCCAAGCTGCTCCTGCTTTCCTTTAACAGCAGCCTGCCAGAGAAATTCAGAGGGCTAGCTTTACTTGGCATAAGAATATAAGAAGAGACCTGCTGGATCAGGACAAAGGTTCAACAAGATGGTTCCAGAAAGGCCACAGACAACAAGCAACTGCCCTCCCCTCTGTTGTTGCACTGTGGAGTTAATGCTGGGTGGGGTGGCTTCTTACATGATGCCCCCAAAGATGAAATGCGTTACCAAAAAAGAGGACACCGATTTTCATAATATTTGCATATACACATTTATATATATGCAAATGTAGAAATGACTTATAATTTAAAATACATCTTACCTTAGTGGAGAAGACTGAGCCCAGGTGACCTGTGTTCCTGCTCAGCCTGCTGTCCAGTCTGCTGCTAACTGTGGATGGGCAACTTCAAGGGCCCTGCTCCCCTCCTTGTGGTCTCTTGACTTTAAACTAGACGTAGGCTAGAAACCTCTTCAAACAGAGATCTTCGAACAGAAGGCTGTCCTCTGCCAGCTCTCCAAATCAGAGGCTTGTTCTCTGTAAAGTAGGATACCTGGCCACCCTAGCACCTGCGCCGAAAATCCTCCCCACTTTTGTGGGGCTATTTGTGCCCTCGCAAAAGTGTGTGTGTGGGGGGGTGGAGGGCTGGTCACTTTTGCAGGGGGGGGTGAATTCTCATTATTGGGGGGGGTCAGAGGGGCTTCACATTAGCATTCATGGTGGCAGAGGGTTTTCTCCATCTTTTTCTGTCTGGGAAACCAAAACGAGTGTTTCACCTTGGGCCTTTGTATGAGACAGAATGCGGACAGGCTGCTCATTGCTTTTCCACCACTGCTTGAAGTGGCAGCAAAACTTCTGTTGTTGTTTCATATACGCCTGTCTGTTAGTTTATATTTATAAGTGCTGAAAAAGAATGGGCCAAATACTTTGGCACAGCACTATCTGGAGTGTTCCTCCTCAAAGTTTGAGCCAAACTACATATCCCTTTTCTAGGATACTCCATTCAATTCCCCCACCTGCCCCTGCCCCTCATATAAACCCACCCACACAGCAGGTGGTTGGCACATGAAGCATGCTGACTTCTTTTCTTTCTTTCTTTCTTTCTTTCTTTCTTTCTTTCGTTCTTTCTTTCGGCTCAATATGTTTTTGTACTTCTGCAAATCACACCTGGAGGCTAAATTTGCTATTGGTATATAGCAGGAGTTCCCCCGCTTACTCTGCCTCAGAGATGGCTCTTTTTCTGCTGCTCATAGTGGCCCAGAAACAGCAATGTCACTGGAGATTGCCAGGGGCTGGGTGGGGCTTCGCCTGTCCCACACCCCAGCAAGCTCTAGTTCTCAACGGGCAGGCAGGGGATGTTTAAACTTCCCCATCCTTGCATGCACTGAGATGTGTGTATGTGTTGGGGTGGGAGGCAGCGTGTGTGTGTGTATAGGGGAAGAAAAGTATGTTTCTGTATGTGTGCGTGCACGCGCACAGATGCACACATCCAGACCTGCATCTCATAGTAGATGGGGCAAAAGGTTGTGCATCCCTAGTACATAGAATAGATCTTCCATGGATTATCTAATCCACATTTAAAACCATCTAAAGTATGGAGACAGAAAATGGAAAACTGTCTGCTAATTTTCTGTGTCTCAAGCTACTGTTAAAGAGCAGGGCCAGTAAATGAAACCATAAATTTTGGGGAAGGGGCTTGCTCCAGGGAAAAAAATGCCTTGCCCTTAAAAAGAGAGGGGGGTGCCTCTGTGCTAGAGAGAAGAAGTGTTCATCCTTCAAAGGGAAAAAAACCCTCAGTTCAGGAGGGGCACCATTGCAGGGAGAAGCCTTCCTGGGCAGGATCTACATAGGGATTTACTCAAGTGCTACTGTGCCTCACACACAGTCATGGCACATAACTTTTCCCCTTCTCCGCAGGAACCACGGGTTTTCATGCCATAAAACTCGCATTTTTGCTTAGTCTTTTTGTGACAGTTTTTCTCTTTAAGGCAGCTTCCTTGCGTTCTGAAATGCAGTTTGTTGTAAGCTTGCAGTACTGAAAGAGGTGCGGCTTCAGTGCTGGCTGGGGAAGTGGCGCTGCAAGGAGGAATGGAAAGTTGCCTTCAGCGAAGGGAGGACCCTCCACAGTAAAACAGCGGCTTTGCTCAGTGAACTAAAGAATGGATGCAAAACTGCTTCCCCCTCCCCTTGCTTTTGGAAAAAACAAACCCTGAAGCCTTCCCAGTTCTCTCCTTATTATTCTCATCATTATTTCCTTGCCTCAAGGAATGAGTTGAAAACACCAGATAAACATGTCGACTCAGAAGTAAACCACATTGTCTTCAGTCACACTTACTCAGCGTGGGAGGGGAGAGAGGGGTGGGGAATTGGGGATTGCTTTGCCTTTTGATTTCAATCTCCCCTTATCCGCTGCCTTGGACCCACGCATAAGTTTAACGACTTGTTGATGCCGTGAGACTCCACCCACACATGCACGAACTAATGCAGTTTCCAGCCCCTTGATCATTTTAGTTGTCCTCCTCTGCACTTTTTCCAGCTCTGCAATATCTCTTTTTAGGTGTGGTGACCAGAACTGTACATAGTATTCCAAGTGTGGTCACACCATAGATTTGTATAAAGACACTATGATATTGGCAGTTTTATTCTCAATTCCTCTTCTAATTATGCCTGACATGAAGTTTGCTTTTTTTTACAGTGGCCATACACTGGGTTGACATCTTCATTGAGCTGTCCACCACAACCCCCAGATCTCTTTCTTGGTTAGTCACTGCTAGCCCAGATCCCATCAGGTTATACTTGAAGTTGGGATTTTTTGCCCTAACATGCATCACTTTACTCATAATGAGTCCTCTTCAGGAAGTGGGTGCTCCCTTGCCTGGCCACTGTCCTAGCCTGAATCTTAAGGCATTCTCAGGGGCTAGGTGGTGGCTCAGCATCCCACTCTGCCTCAGAAGGGGAGCTTTCTGCTTCTCGAGGAGGCAGATCTGAAGGCCTCACCCCTAAGGGCCCAGACATCTTGGGTGGCACCGGGGTCCTCTGAGGCAACCTGTTCCCTGGGGACATCTGGCTCTGAAACTCAAGCTCATCCTCTGAGGGCGATTCCTCCCGTGGAGGTATGGCACCCTGGACCATGACAACCGCTCTGGAAATTGTCACAATTTCATTGCCCCCTATTCTTCCTACACATTCTATAATCAACCAAGAATTCTTCCTAACAATACCTTCTTTGAACCAAGCCCGGTGATTGCTTCAACATTGCAAATTACCACTCCTTGGAGAAGCACCAGATCTTGGACATCTGCAAATAATATTGGAAACCAGAGATTATCAACAGATAACTGACAAGCCACCATGATTTCAATTCAGTGGTGTTTGTGTGCATTGAACCTAAAGCAAACAGCTTCCACCAGAACACTATCAAAGTATTACTTGGGGTGATATCCTTCTATTGACTTGAATAGATGAGATGTTAGAGACAAAATCCAATTTAAATGGGACAAGGACTTGCATACAAACAGTCCAAGGTAGGTCAGGGTAGACTTTGCTTTGGGACATCACTCTGTGCCATCTGCTTTTTAAAGTTTTCTTAGGTACCAATGGCACTCACTATATAATCTATAAAAGTGGAACAATAGATGAGATACCAAAAGCAATGGTTGAATATACAGGAAAAGGTAGATTCCCCCCCCCCATTTCTGGTGATATTGCCCGATGATTAAAAACCATTGAAAGAAAATAATCCCCTAAACTAACAGCAAATTCATTCTCCAAGTGCTTAACTTTATGTAGCCAGACTCACAAAAAAGAGAGAGGTATCAACAGACTTGCAGAAAGACCAAAGTTTGCAGCAGTACACAATAACTTTTTTAAAAACTAGGGAGGGAAAGAAAAGAAAAAAAGTACACCACCCAAATGAGGACTGAGCAGGTACAGTGACCACAGAATGCTGAGTGACTGTGGGGGGCGGGGGGATGGAAAACTGGAAGTGGGGTTGCAGAATGGAATGGAGTATTCTGAAAATGGGAAATACCTGCAGTATTCTGTTGCAGGTCCCACTTGTAAAGACTGTTCAGGATATCACATCCCCATTATCTTATTGATAATGTTAAAAGATAAATAAAGCAGATGTTTCTAATTGTCCATTTGTAATTTTATACTAGCACATATGTTTTACACCTGTTTGAGTATTATTTTAAAAGAAAGGCAGTTAAAATGCTTTAAATTATACATATACAGAGACCATGACAAACAAAACTGAATACAGATTAAATTAAATTAGCCACAGAAAGAGCTTAGATCTGTGTGAGAATGAAGTGAAGTCGTCTAGAAAGCAAGTTAATAGAATAGCATAAACTTGACAAAACTGGGAAGGCTCAGGTGGTTTTTATATTGAATCTGATGTGCCTAATGCAGCAAACTAGAAGACTAATAAAGATTTTCAAAGCATCATGATGATTTGACAGTTGGATAAATAAAAATAGCATAGTGATTCACAGTTCTGTCATTTTTAAAGGGTGGTGGAAATAGATACAATTTTTCTTGTACTGCCCTCTGTGGCTTTCCAATACATTTTACCGTCTCATTCAAAGAACTCCTTGTATGTTTCTATTTATTTTTCGTAGAATCAAATGTTTGGGGACAGATTCGTTTTCTGGCCTCAGAGCTCAACTAAGCATCAACAATGAGAAGAGCTCAAAGGTGAGACAACATAAGGTGGGTTTGTTTTTGATTGGGATGTGAAATGGTGATGGGAGCAGGATATTTCTTAATTTCCAGTATGTGTTTGCTAGGGATATACAACCCACTCACACCTTCAAGAAATCTCACTGCCCTTATGAAAACATTCAGTTTTCCTTGAAATGTGTTGGTGGTTTCACTTTGGGAAGTACCTGCAAATTAACTTTGAATTCTGTCTTAGGTGAAATCTGGAAACAGCCTAAAGATCTAAGAAACTCCACCAAGAAATGTCACTAGATTTACTGAATCACTTTTGGCTTACTTATTTTATTTATTTACAACATTTATATACATCTTCACATCTAAACAGATTCTGGTGTGGTGAACAATAAAAGATAAAAAGAATAAAAATACCATATCAAAACATATAAAGAATAAACCAATGTATTAAAAGTTTTCAAAAACAGAATACAATAAAAACTGTGGCTGGTCAATCAAGGAAGTCTTCATGAAATAAAGATGTTTTCAGCAAGCGCTGAAAACAACACAATGTTGGTGCCTGCCTGATCTCAAAAGGCAAGGAGTTCTAGCCACCACCCTGAAGGCTCTACTCCAGGTAGGTTCCAACCGGGCCATGAGTCTGTGCAGAACCACTAGGACCATTCCATCTGATGACCTCAGTGGCCAGGCAGGTTGATAAGGGAGAAGGTGCTCTCTCAAGTAGCCTGGTCCTAAGTTGTTTACGGATTTATACACAAGTAGCAAAACTTTAAAACTGCCCCAGTAGCAAATAGGCAGCCAGTGCAGTTCCCTCAGCAAAGGAGTTGCATGCTGAAAAGGAGCAGCTCTTGATAACAGCCAAGCTGCTGCATTTTGCACAAGCTCCACCTTCTGGACCAGCCTTGAGGGCAGCCCCACATAGAGTGCATTGCAGTAAACCAGTCTTGAGGTTACTAGCGCCTGTACCACTGTGGCCAAGCTAGCTGAGGCTGTAGCTGGTGAACTAGACAAAGCTGATAGAAGGCACTCTGAGCCACCATAGGCACTTGGGCCTCCTGTGACAGTGATGGATCTAGGACTACTCCCAGATTACGAACCTGATCTTTCAAGGGGAGTGCAACCCCGTCCAGAACAGGCAATGAGCCTATCTCCCAGACCTGGGAACCACTCACCCACAGAGCTTCTGTTTTGCCAGGATTCAGTTTATTGTCCATCATCCATCCCATTACTGCATCTAGACACTGATCCAGGACCGTACAGCTTCATCTGATTCAGATGTCACAAGGAGCTAGACCTGTGTGTCATTAGCCTACTGATGGCACTTGGCTCCAAATCCCTTAATAACCACTCCCAGTGGCTTCATATAGATGTTAAACAACATTGGGGACAAGATGGTACCCTGCGGAACCCATAGCTCAATTGCCAAGTAGCTGAGAAACGGTCACCCAATGTTACTGTCTGAAGTCAACCCCACAGTCAAGGTCAGAACCACTTCCAATGCCCAGCCAGTGGAGTCGATCCAGGAGGATACCATGGTTGATGGTATCAAAAGCCAATGAGAGATTGAGCAGAATTAACAGGGTCGCACTCCCCCTGTCCCTCTCCTAATAAAGGTCATCCATCAGGGTGACAAAGAATGTTTTGGTCCCCAAACCAGGTTGAAACCCAGATCAGAATCAGTCTAGATAATCAGTATCCTCCAAGAGTGCCTGCAGTTGCTCCACCACAAATCTCCAAAGTACCTTCCCTAAGAAAGGGGTATTTGCGACTGGGTAATAGTTATACAATCATAGTATAGTAGGATTAGAAGGGGCCTACAAGGCCATCGAGTCCAACCCCCTGCTCAATGCAGGAATCCAAGTCAGAGCATCCCCGACAGATGGCTGTCCAGCCTCATCTTGAATGCCTCCAGTGTGGGAGAGCCCACTACCTCCCTAGGGAATTGGTTCCATTGTCGTATTGCTCTAATAGTCAGGAAGTTTTTTCTGATGTTCAGCCGGAATCTGGCTTCCTGTCACTTGAGCCCATTATTCTGTGTCTTGCACTCTGGGATGATGGAGAAGAGATCCTGGCCTTCCTCTCTGTGACAACCTTTCAAGTACTTGAAGAGCGCTATCCTATCTCCCCTCAGTCTTCTCTTCTCAAGGCTAAACATGCCCAGTTCTTTCAGTCTCTCTTCATAGGGCTTTGTTTCCAGTCCCCTGATCATCTTTGTTGCCCTCCTCTGAGCCCTCCAGCTTGTCTTAAGGTTACTAGCACTTCAAGCTGACAAATACCATTGGGCCCAGACCACTTCTTCAGGAATGGTCGCACTACTGCCACCTTAAGGACAGCAGGAAACATCCCTTGACGCAAGAATGAATAGAGACAACCGATTTTGTCCTCAAAGTCTGATGCAAAAACGTCACAGCAGGTCCTTGAAGGGACTAGGTCTCCGTTCACTGGAGAGAGTGTTAACAATCCTGGACCACTTGAAAAAGCTCCACTGGCTGGCTCCTCGATGATGCAATGGAGGCAGCAAAGTAAGCCTTCTTTGCTGCCTCACTGCTGCACAATAGGCACAATTATGTGCTCTAGAGCATGCTTGGTCATCTTCACTTTGAGTCTTACAACATTTGTGCTCTAGCCACTATCCAGCTTGTTTCACTGTCTGCAGCTCCCCAGTATACCAAGGAGCAGAGTGGGCTCTACAGCACTGGAGGGGGCACTCAGGTGCAATCAAGTTGATGGCCATCTGTATCTCACTGTTCCACAGTGAGGCTAAGGCCTTGGCTCGATTGCCAGCTCTCTCCACTGGAAAATCCCCAAGAGCATTCAGAAATCCATTGGATTCCATCACTCTCCTGGGGTGGACCATCCAACAGAGTCCCCCACCCCTGCAGGAGGGGAGTAATGCTGTGAGTTCAAATCTCACTGGGAAATGGTCTGACCATGATGATGGGCTTACTTGGACCCCCTCCCCCTTTTTCAGACTACTCATCTCACAGCTCGGAGCAAACACCAAATCAAGGATATGCCCCACTTCATGTGTTGGGCTGATGACAAACTGAGACAACCCTATGGTTGCCATGGAGGCCATGAAGTCCCAAGCCGGAACTCCAAAGACAGCATCAGCATGGAAATTAGTCGCCCAGAACCACTGTCCTGGGTTCCTCCAACACCACACTTGAGACCACCTCTGCCAGCTTGGTCAGGGAGGCTGCTGGACAGCAGGGTGGGTGGTACACCAGCAGCATCCCCCAATCTGTCTCTATGGCCCAACACCAGGTGCCACCCCTCAAGGCCCGCTCCAAGGCGGAGTGGTTTCCTGGTGGGAGACATGGAAGTTCTATAAACTATGGTAACTCCCCACTGCCAGCCCTCCAGCCTACGTTGGTGCTGCACCAAGTACCCAGGCGGGCAGAGGTGGCTCAGATCAGTCCCACCCAGCTCACACACCCAAGTCTCAGTAATGCACTCCACATTGGTCTTCTCATCCATGATTAAATCATGAATGAGCATGATCTTATTGCAGACTGACCTGGCATTAAATAGCAGCATCACAAGACAGGAGGGCTCAGTGGAGACGCTATTTGTGTTCCCCTTATTTTCGCCGTCTTAGTCTACATAAATGTTTACATAGACTAAGACGTGCCAAAATAAGGAACGCAAATGGCGGCAGCCATGGCTGCCGCCATTTGCGTACGCGCTTTTTTTTTTTTTTAGTCAGCTGTGATAGGCTATGTAAATATTTACGTAGCCTATCACAGCTGACTGCAGGGACGCAAACGCATTTGCGTCCCTGCTGGCCAGCGGCCGGATGTCTGGCTGCTGGCGGAGCCAGCCAGCGGCTCCGCAGAATCCCTGCGGAGCACAGCCGGCCAGCCAAGATTCCGGGGGGGGGGAGGAATGGAGCGCCTCCCCCCCGGCGAGGAT
This sequence comes from Heloderma suspectum, assembly GCF_057233095.1. Taxonomy (NCBI): domain Eukaryota; kingdom Metazoa; phylum Chordata; class Lepidosauria; order Squamata; family Helodermatidae; genus Heloderma; species Heloderma suspectum. Next base: position 113,786,697 of record NC_139462.1, read on the forward strand.
TCCGGGGGGAGAGATGGAGCGCCTCCCCCCCAACCATAAACATAATCTGCGAAAGGTAAGTACCTTTCGTACAACCCTACCTCTAACAGAACTATGGGCCCCAGGGATTCCTGAGGACAGTAACAACTGTTGCATCAGAATACATGTGTAGTGTAGAGAGACACACACACACACAAGCACAGGTCCTCTGTAGCTCATCCTGTATCTTTTTGCCTCACACAGTGTGTTTTAGAGAAATTACGTCTACACCAGCCTTCTCTGACCTGGTGCCCTCCAGATGTGCCAGACAACAACTTCCAGCATTTCCCAGCCAGCCAATTAAAATCCAACACATCTGGGGGGGCACCAGGTTGCGGAAGGCTGATCTACACAGCATCTCTCTGCCCCCGCCTCCATTTAATCAAACGGCCAGCCAACCATGTCACTTTTGCACTCAATACAATGTTGTAGGGTAAGTTGTATTCTCAATGAGGTTGAATAAGGAATTGCAGGAGGATGGATTATTGTGCTTCCCCCCCACCCCAATGTTGGTATAAGTGAAATTAGGGTTCTTTTTATATTGGCAATACAACAGGGGTAGGGTTGAGCCTAGATCAAGTAACTTGTAGCAAAGAAATGTGATTCTTAAGGCATTGAGAGTAAAAATATATACAACGAAATAGCACCCCAGTTAGCATTTCATCATGTGTTTCCCTTTTCTTGTCATAGGTGATTCATGGTCTTCTGGCACTTCCAGAGTAAAGTTTTGGCTGGAGAGGTTTTGCTGCCTGCATCAACCTCCTGTTGTAGACAACTGTCTAAATCTTCTCTGTGGGTGGCAGAATTACATGCCCATTTAAGTACTTTGCAACATCAGAACAGTTGTTTCTGAGTACTTGATAGTAGCATAATGCCACTGGTGCTTTTGTTCCAGCCCTATGTGCAAAGCTGAACCTAGAAGCATGATTAGCCTGCCTGCCAGGATGCGCTGTTTTTAGAGTAGCGAAGTTTGCTCCATTTGACAGCTCCTTTTATCACCTATATTTTCCCCCCAAAAAGTGTATCATTTCCTGCAAAAACAATCATTATAGTTTTCCACCTGTGTAGTTTTCATCTATTCTTTAGGTTGAAAAGGAGCTTGTTTTTGTAGTCTTTTATTTATGTCAGACAAAACAGGCTTTTTAACCATCTAATGCTGGCAGGATGTGGAGATTCTTAATCTCTGTATATGAGATAAAGGCTTTTATTCTTATATATGCATTCCCCTTTCATTCCAATTATTATCTTAGATCGCTTCATCTCTGGGCTGCTCAGTACCTAGTGTGAGCGAGACCTGTTCAGTCCTCAGTGAGCTTTATTTTGCGACACACTATTAATTGAGACAAAACGAAACACTGTATGTGCAAAACATTCTTCCAAGCATCAGTGCATTGAGACAGGCCTGCAAAATTTGTGAGTTACCTAGCCAAAGGCAGCCCAGTGGTTGTATATTATGACAAGCTGGAGGGTCTATTGCCAGTCACCCCAATATTCTGCTGTTTTTGACATGGAAAAGAAGGTTTCACTCATGCTTGGGAAAGCACATGAGAATTCTGCCATTCTGAAAGCCAAGCCTGGCGCTCAAAGCAGAATGGTGTACATGAATCAAAGCCATCACCCCCCTCTGGCATAAGCATTATTTTCCTGACTTAATCTATTGGCCCTCCTTTGATCCTATTTTTAGTTTACATCAAGGCTCCAAAATGTCCACCCAGGAGAGTCACCAGGAAATCTACTCACCAGTTGCTAATTTTTACCTCCTTGTTTAAGGTGGGCAGAAGGAAAGCTTGGCAGTTTAACATACATCTTAGTTTCAGTGAGCCAGCGGAGTCAGGATTCTTGCCACTGTGTTTCACTAATTAAACTCAAATTTTGGGCATATAAGCAGCATCCAGACAGCCCAATAGTTAGGACTCTTTGACCCAAGGAAGTTTCACTCTCCCTCACAAGAGGAATCTTGTGAAGACCCCTTTTTCTCTCTCTTTGTTGCTGCAGAAACACCCCACTCTCTCCAACCACATTGCACCCCACACTGCGCAGATATGGAGAGGTAAAACACAACCCGTCCTATACTAGCCTCTCCATAGCAAGTCCATTCACTTGTCAGGCTTCCCTTCCCTCCTTTGTTACCCCCTTTCCCAGATAATCCAGTCAGCTTTTCCCTGCTCCTTTTTCTGACTCTTCCCTGGAGCTACCACCCTCTTCCCTCCCCCTGCAAGTCCCCACATCCATTTCCCTGTTCTTTCTCCCCATTGCCAGGACCTCCCCCCACCCCACCCCATGTCAATCCTAGGAAGGAGAACTGGTCATCTGAATGAATCAAATTTAACTCTATAAAATGCCTGTTGCCTCAGTCTGATCTTTTGAATGTATGTTTTAATTCCTTTCAAAAAATTACTCCTAGGTGAAGCTACTGTGTCTTCAAACTCCAAATCCCCTTAACCCCTCAAGGAGCTAAGCTTTGGGATACTCAGTGCTCAACGTTAAAAGATCCATTCAAGTGTCAAGATTGCATGTCTGAAGGTGCTCACTCAGGTATACAACTATTAACATATTGATAATCCTCTTTTTTGTGCAGTCAAAAAAGCAGGCAGCCAAAAGAAAGAGAGAGAGAGAGAGAGAAAAGGAGGTATACTAAGCACTGGTGGACTGCTATAAATATCTGTCAGGATGTATTTGATTTACTTGCGGATCACATGTTGTGCAAGCCTGTATTAAGAATATTTACTTCCAACACTCTTGCGTCTGTATGGAAGTGCTGGGGGCATCCAGAACAGGTCAGCATGGGTGCATCGGGGCAAAGCTAAAGGCAAACAGTCTGGACAAGAATCAAGGATAAATAGGGCAGAGCAAATTGAAGAATTACAATACAGGTTCTAACCACAGCCAAGGAGATGCAAGTAGGGATGGCAGAGAATTCCGCCATGGACTCCAGTGAGGTCGGAGAATCTGGCCCCCCGGAGTCCGTGGCAGAACAGACTGCTCCCCCCTGCCACCTCGCGAAGTCCCCATGGACCGGATCCTACCTGCCTTGGTCGGGTCCGGATCCAGCCACTGCTGTCTGCCACTCCGCTCTGTGGCCACGAATGGCGTCCCCTATGCAGGACGCCATTTGCATCACTGCTTTAAATGTGATAGGCTAAGTAAATATTTACGTAGCCTATCATGGCTAAAGCGGGGATGCAAATGGCATAGGGCATGCCATTTGTGTCCCTGCCAGGCCGTGATAGGCTACGTAAGTATTTACGTAGCCTATCATGGCTAAAGTGGGGATGCAAATGGCATAGGGGATACCATTTGCGTCCCTGCTCTTTGCCGTGATAGGCTACATAAATACTTACGTAGCCTATCACGGCCTGGCAGGGATGCAAATGGTGGTTGGTGTAGTGGCCGCCATTTGCGGCTGCAGCCCAGCAGCGGCCAGAAGTCCGGCTTCAGCCGGCCGGGAAGGATTCCGAGGGAGGGACGGATCGCCTCTCCCCCCACCCGGCTGCCGGACCGGAACAGGGTGAGTATTCCGCACACCCCTTGATGCAGACATGTTGGCATGCCTCCCAGCTGCCTCTTCTTGCTTCCTTTCTAAGGGATGCTGAGAGGCTGGAGTCAAAGAAGCAGGAAAGCTCGCATGAACCTGCAAGGAAAGGGCTAGGCTAAAGAGGAGTGATTCATGGCAAAAGGGCTAATTCACACAGTGGTCTCCCCATTGAGTGCACAGGAGGACCACTGATGGGCTTGAGGCTAGAGGTATGATTTGTGTGACTGAGCACTTCCACTTGGATGCTATATATGTAGTTGCCATGATGTATATGATCACAGTAGCAAACTTGCCAACAGTACCCACACTCCCAAGATGTTTATATAGGGATGGCCAGCAAAGTCAATCTGGCCATAATAAATATCAAGTTCCTTATAAATTATCCCTTCCTTATACAGTCACCATTTTTCATAATATTGTAAATCATATGCATGCTTGCTGAAGATTAAACTGCATTGAACGTAATGGAACTGACTTCTGAATGTAATGGGACTGACTTCTGAAGAAACATACATAGGATTGGGCTGCTACTTAACCAGTCAAGTCTCGACCTATTTCCTGCAGGCTTTTTCACCTTGCTTCACATGCATATTAGAGACAATCTATGCACTGTTGATTTAAAGAAATTTCAGTTCTCATCTGCTTTCAAGGGCATAAATGTCTGAGTCCACTAATTAGCTTTCTGTGCATTTTAAAATATCAGTTACCTTAGCAGCAGTTCCAGTTTCAGCTGCCCTTCAAGTTGTATTTGATTAATTTAAGTCATGCTCACTTTATCCAAGGTTATTCCCATCAACAAGCCACAATCATGTTTGACTGTAACAGCAGCATATAGCATTAAATAGCCCACAATGCCCAGAAATTTTCCAGTTCGTGGGTTAGTGTACAGTGGAAGTGTAGGAAGCAGTGGCTGGATAAAAGCTTTCTTATGCCAATAAAGAATAAAGACTTCAAATTTGGAGACAAATTATGGTTAGCAGTAACCACTGTTTGCCCAATGTGGACATCATGGCAAATTATTATTAGTGTGAGCCAGGAATTGGAATGGGGAATTTGTGCATGCGAAGGGAACAGTGTATGAGTGAGCCCATTGCATATTCCTGATGGCCAAATCTTGGCATGGTTGTGACATCTGAACCAGGCCAATATTACTTGATAAACTGTGGTTTTAACTTAGGAAGATGACACTGGATAAGCTTGTGACTGAGGGCCAGTTCATAGTGCAAAAGTATTAGAGTGCCAAGCATATGTGACTTCATCCAGCACACAGTGAAATTGTTGGTTGACAGCTTTCCTGGTGTTACATATGCCCGGGTTCGGAGGTTCTCTCAAAATATATTATCAGTACTATGTAGGCAACCCCAGGCTAACTCGTTTACTTAATATATTCAGATTCCCCACACAACCAGATGCCATCTTGGAGTAGGATTAAATTCTTCATTCTAGACATAGGTCGTACAAAGTTTTCTATTCCAGAAATCACTCTATCAGACAAGTTCTGTCTTTTGTTTCTTCACTATAAAATATTAGCATAACAATACTAAATAAAAGGCCTGTACATGCCTAGGTACAAACACCCAATACATTCAACATCATCTTAAATCAAGGCTTCTAAGCAGAGCAAAAATGATATCAATCTCAATTATAAGCAATATCAAGCTTACCAGGCTCATTCTACAGGCAATTAAAAATGGGATAAGTTCTCCCTGAGAGAATTCCATGTGTTCAGAGTCCCCTTTATATACTCTTTTAGATCCCATCAAGCATGCTTAGATTGTTTTTACTACCTTATGTTCCATTAAGCCACATTTCTAAGGGTACATTTCTATTTTAAATCAATGCCTACATAATACTGAATTTCAAACTTCTTATGACAATAAATGGTTACAACAACATACATATAAAAATATTCCAGAATCCCATGACATCTTCCAGCCATGCCTGTGACAAAAAAAGTGTTTTTCTGACTCCATCCTATCTTGTGAGTCTGTCTTCTCAAAATGCATCTTATTGTATTTACGATCTGCGAAGCTCCCTCCTATTACTTTAACCAATGGCATACTTGGTTTTATTATCAAGCTAATAGTTTTACGGGTACCCTAACTGTTTTGATGATTGTTTTCACAATACTGTGAGGGAGATGTTAATATAAATCTAGTATGGGAACTGACCTCCTGGTGCCGCAAGTGCAAAACCTGGCACCTACTGTCTGGATTCTTTTCTTATCAGAAAGAGTACCAATGAGCCAATCATCAGTTACTGATGGCCTGGCACGTCTGTCTCCAATCTGGCAAGCCTCAAAGATAAGATGAATTTAACTACTCTCCTGCCAAGAGGCCAAGCTGTGTCACATCAGCTATTGGAATCCTACTTTTTTAAATCCAGAATTCTCTTGGAGGCATTTAATTACTGAATTTCCTAATTGGGCAGCAGGAGTAAGGTGGTGCAAATATGAAAGATTTGCCTGACCTGCTACACTGGGGCACCATATCAGGTTTGAGTAGGAAGTGGCAGAAAGATTTCAGCACACTGGGATGGAACTCACAGCATGGCAGCCTCCAAGTATTTGTGGGTCCTGGGGCAACTTGGGAAAGGAAGGAAATGTTTCTCTGCAATAGTGAAATAACCCAAATGTTGCTTTTTCTAGTTAAGGAACATTGGTTTTAAAATATGTTATATATCATGGTTATCATATTCTTTCTCTGCATTGGTTATTCAATTCAAACAAGTCTTTTGGATCAGTACATCCTACAAGGACCAGCACAAGAACATCCCATAAACTAATTTGTGCCATCATGTCAAAGATATATCAGTTGCATTAAATTATTGCCAGAACTATTTGGACTCAATGTAACAAAGCACATAAAATAATTCATAGTCTGAAACTGAATACTAGAGTCCAGAGGCGTAGACTGGACAAAATACATCCGTCTTTCTGAATTATAATTTCAGATATCCTGTTGCAGGTATTAACTATAACTCTGTTATATACTATCCTTAGTAATGGTGTTATTAATTTCCTTTAGAATGATCAAAATTAAATCTAACCTTTCCCCTCTTTTGCCATTTCAAGCAGCTCCTCATTTTTTACTTGCATATCTTTATAACCCATTTATAAGGTCATTTAATTTCATTTACTTCTACTCTAACATATGTCACCCAGGGTTAGGGAATGAGCAAAACTGGCTGTAAATCTTCAGGCCCCTGTCTAAAATAAGCCCATATATAGTTACAAATCTTGTAGTTATTGCCCCCAATACTAACAAATATTACACACACATCCCATATACAGATTATATTAGGGTATTTATTTATGTATTATTTGTATCTTACCCTCTCCCTAAGGTTCAAAATAGTTTAAATTACACTTTACAATTGTACGCTTTAAAAAAGAACCTTTAAAAGCATGGGGTAAGCACTAGAGCTGGGGTGGAGGGTGGGGTCAGAAATGCAAAAACACACCCTGCCAAGGAATCGCAACATATTTTGGATCAATCCAGACCCATGAGAAACTGGATTGGTCCTCAAAATGGATTGTAATTTTAGAGCCACAAAATCTCCTTCCAGTCTCCACTTAGCATCTAAAACACTCCTTTAACATCACTGGGAACAAACTACAAGAGCAAGCTAGCCAACCTTCTGGCCTAGCAGCTCTGGATTGTTCTGAGCATGGTCAGAAACATAATTTCCTGCCAGGACCATAGGATGTGTAGTTTTCTCTGCCTAGAAAGAAATACAAATCCTATGTTTCCTCTAGGAAATTTCTGAGTACACTCAGAAGCGTCAGTACAACAAGCCATCTGCCCTAGCCCTGCCTGGACTCTCCACTGCTTGCTCCCTGGTATCTCCTTCCCAGCCCTCCTGCAAAGGTAAGCTCTTTTTTTTCCTCTTGCAACAGGAGGGAATTTACCATCTGAGTTTTGCAATAATTCCTTGTGAATACATGCAAAAAACCCTTCAAAGTTTTGTGGATGTTTTATTTATTTATCAGGGGAATGTTCATCCTTCCTAAAAAGAACTAGAATGGTCCACACCAGGGCCAAGCTCATAAATTGTGGGGCATTTTTCTGGGGAACCAGTTCTGATTGGGTGTCTACTGGCACAGCAGGAAGGCATAGGTATCAACCATACATGTATGACAATACGTTAACAAAAAGAGACCACTATATTAGTAAAACCAAATCCCCCAAATGTCTCAGAGTTTGCTGTGGTTCTTGCAAGGGTGCAGCTGCAATAATCCAGGTGGTAGTTCAGCAGCTTGGGTCCTTTGACCACCTGAGTAGTAGGTTGACCGATCTGGAAAGTGCTTGGGAGTGCAGCCCAGGGTTGTCATCCAGAGCTTTAAAATAGTTGCAGGGTCAGGATTTCAGCTCCCTCTTCTGTAGTTCAGCAAAAAGACACTTTAGCAAGGAGACTGCTCCACTTGACTTGTCTTGTGCCTATTCTCTAGGGATGTACGAAAGTGACTTACCTTTAACAAAATTTGATTCGAGGTGGGGGGGAGGCGCTCCGTCCCCCCCCCAAATTCTGGTGGGGGGAGGTGCTCCGTCCCTCCCCCCCGAAATTCTGGCTGGGCGGGGAGGCGCTCCGTCCCTCCCCCCCCGAATCCTGGCCGGCCGGGTGCGCAAATGGCGGTGGCCGTAGCCACTGCCGTTTGCGTCCCTGCAGTCAGCCGTGATAGGCTACGTAAATGTTTATGTAGCCTATCGTGGCTGATTTAAAAGAAAAAAAACGTGCATACGCAAATGGCGGCACCCATGGGCGCCGCCATTTGCGTACGCACTTTCCCCCCCCCTTTAAATCAACTGTGATAGGGTACGTAAACATTTACGTAGCCTATCACGGTATTTTTAAAAAATCTAGCCATGATAGGCTACGTAAATCTTTATGTAGCCTATCACGTTTCGTGTTTTTTTTTTACTGGAAATGGTGGCGGTGGCAGCCGGTCGGAAGACCGGCCGCTGCAGCTGCCACCACCGAACCGCCACCAGAGCCACTGCCGCCAGGAGGATTCACCCAAGGTAAGTCCCGTCCCAGGGGAGGGCGGGGGGTGGCAGACCGTTTCGCCACCAATTTCGGGGGGCCAAATGCGCTGGCATTCGGCCTCCCCGAGATTCGTGGCGAAATTCTCTGACATCCCTACTATTCTCTTCTCTCTGCCAATAGCTTCCCTGACTTCTCCTGCTAGCTTTGGAGATTTTCAGCTCATTAAGTCTTCCCTGACAACTGAGTGACCAGTGTCTAGTGCTTCTTCTAGCAGCTCTGTGATTTCAGCCAGGAAGAAGCCACCCACCCCTTCTAAACCTTCCAGCTACAGTGCTCTCACCCTGCTTGGTTTAGTTAAGAGGAAGTAGTTTTAGGCTTTCTGCAAGTAGATTGCTCTCTTAGGAACTGAGCCACATTCCAAACATCTCAGTACAATTCTCTAAAATAAAGATTACAACTTACTCTTAAACAGGCAGCTTTCAGCTTCCAAGCCCAACTCCCACGTCTCTTTTATTTATTTATTTATTTATTTATTTATTTATTTTATTAATCACCCATCTGGCTGGTCACCCAGCCACTCTGGGCGATGTACAAAGTATATAATAAAACAGTTTAAAACAATAAAACTCTACAGTAAATACATTTTCTAAAATACCCTAACCCACCCCAAATGCCTGCCTGAACAACCACGTTTTTAATGCACGGCGGAAGCTCATTAAAGAGGGGGCATGGCGGAGTTCCCTAGGGAGGGAGTTCCACAGAGTGGGGGCCACCACAGAAAAGGCCCTCTCCCTCGTCCCCACCAGTCTAGCTGTCCTGGCTGATGGGACAGAGAGAAGGCCATCCGAGGCTGATCTTGTTAAGTGGCCTGTCTGGTGTTGCTGGACGCACTCCTTAAGATAGGCTGGGCTGGAACCATATAGGGTCTTAAAGGTCAAAACCAACACCTTGAATTTGGCCCGGAAAACAACTGGTAACCAGTGCAACTCCTTCAGCACTGGAGTGATGTGATCTTTCCGGCAGCTGCCTTTAATCAGGCGAGCCGCCATGTTCTGTACCAGCTGCAGCTTCCGAACCGTCTTCAAGGGTAACCCCATGTAGAGTGCATTACAGTAGTCTAGATGAGAGGAGACCAGGGCATGTACTACCGATGGGAGCAGATGGTCGGGAAGGAAGGGGCGCAGCCGCCATATCAGATGGAGTTGATACAGCGCTGTCTGGCTCACAGCTGACACCTGATCCTCCATGGACAGCTGGGAGACCAAAATGACCCCCAGGCTGCAGACTCGGTCTTTCAAGGGTAGCCGTACCCCATTCAACACCAGGTTGACATCCCCCAGCCTCCACTTGTCTCCCACCAAAAGTACCTTGGTCTTGTCAGGGTTCAGCTTCAGCTTATTCCTCCCCATCCAGCCATTCACCATCTCCAGACATTTGGACAGGGATTCTACGGCCAACCTTGGTGAAGATTTGAATGAGAGGTAGAGCTGCATGTCGTCCGCATATTGATGACACCACACCCCAAACCTCCTGATGATAGCCCTCAGCGGCTTCACATAGATGTTAAATAACATTGGGGAGAAGATGGAACCCTGTGGCACCCCACAAGTGAGCGGCCACAGGTCCAAAAAATCCTCTCCCAATGCTACCCTCTGGTACCTGCTGGAGAGGAAGGACCAGAACCACCACAATATGGTGTCTCCAATGCCCAACCCCTCCAGGCAGTCCAGGAGGATACTGTGGTCAACGGTATCAAAAGCTGCTGAGAGGTTGAGGGGAACAAGGAAGGAGCATTCGCCCCTATCCAGAGCCCTCCTCATATGATCCACCAAGGTGACCAAGGCCGTTTCTGTTCCATGCCCAGGCCTGAAGCCCGACTGAAATGGGTCTACATAATCGGCATCTTCCAAGTGTGCCTTCAACTGCATCACCACCACCTGCTCAATCACCTTGTCCAACAAAGGCAGATTCGAGACTGGGCAAAAGTTGTTCAGAACTTGGGGATCCAAGGAGGGCTTCTTTAAGAGTGGTCTTATCACTGCCTCCTTGAGGGCTGCTGGCATCACTCCCTACTCAAGGGAGGCGTTCACCACCATCCCCTCACCCAGTCTCTCTCTGCAGCCCATAATGAGCCAAGATGGGCAAGGATCAAGTAAGCAGGTGGTCGGCCTTACAGATGAAAGCACCTTGTCCACTTCATCAGAAGGAAGAAGCTGGAACCGATCCCACAAAACCGGTTTGCCACAGGCCGCCTCTTGCTCACTAACTGTATCCACAGCGCATGGAATAATTCTTCCAGTATGCAAATGAAGCCCTCCTCAGGAATGCTTATATGTTTGATCATCACTGGTTGTACATGGAGTGACCACTGTTATAAATCAGAGGTGTCGAACCTTTTAGCCTGAGGGACAACATCAATTTTGGAGAAGATCTCAGAGGCTGCATTCTAGTGATGGGTGGGGCCAAAGCCAAAGGGGGCAGGGTTCAAAGTATCAAAAATGCCAGCCGATTTTAGCTTAGCACTCTTCTTGCTGGTAACTAAGCCTTATGAGTTCCATTTCAATCCTTTACAATGGGGGAAAAGACTACAAAAGCCAGGGAACATCCAAATGATCCATGGGGATGTTATAGAAATTTCAGTTGTAATATGGTTATTATCCCATCATTTTATAAGCTATGCCTATTCTACCTCTGTGTGGGATTGTCATGCTAAACAAAGACACAATGCCTTATCAGAGACTCAGGAATGCCAAGAATGTATTTACGTTAGAGTATGTGACTATCTCTCTGCTGCCTCTCTCTGTGCATGCCTGAGTATGTGAAAGGCATTGCCTGTTTCCTGTCTCCTTCTCAGCTAGACTAAGAAATTCATAGAGAGCAGGCGTAAGACAGCCCCCAAAGACTTTGTGTATATAAGCTTCTGGATCACATTACTTGGTTGCCATCTTTGTTGGTGCGTTACCCCAAAGGTTGCCTTATTCTGCAGAATAAAATTGTGTTAGACCAGATCTCTGCCTCCCCTCGTTCTTGGTAAACAAATTGGATGAGATTACCAGGGATACAACACAATTTTTGTAACAATTTCTGGCACCTCAGATGGGACTCCCTGTGTGACCTAGGGATGTCAGAGAATTCCGCCACGGATCTCAGGGAGGCCGAATGCCAGCGCATTCGGCCCCCTGAAATCGTTGGCGGAACACTCTGCCCCCCCCGCCAGCGGAACGGTCTGCCCCCCCGCCCCCCCGGGACGAGACTTACCTGGGGTGGATCTTCCTGGCTGCGGCGGCGGCTCCAGCGGCGGTTTGGCAGAGGCGGCTGCGGTGGCCGGTCTTCCCACCAGCTGCCGCCGCCTCCATTTCCAGTTAAAAAAAAAACATGATAGGCTACGTAAAGGTTTACGTAGCCTATCACGGCTGACTTTAAAAAAAAAACAAGCGCGTATGCTAATGGCGGCGGCCGCGGCCGCCGCCATTTGCATTCCCTATTTTGGCACGTTTTAGTCTACGTCAAGATTTACTTAGACTAAGATGGCAAAAATAAGGGGAACGCAAATAGCGTAGCGTCCGCTACGCTATTTACGTTCCCCTTATTTTCGCCGTCTTAGTCTACATAAATCTTGACGTAGACTAAGACGTGCCAAAATAAGGAACGCAAATGGCGGCGGCCGTGGCTGCCACCATTTGCGTATGCGCGTTGTTTTTTTTTTAAGTCAGCTGTGATAGGCTACGTAAACATTTACGTAGCCTATCACGGCTGACTGCAGGGACGCAAACGGCAGTGGCTATGGCCGCCACCATTTTCGTCCCTGCTAGCCAGTGGCCGGATGTCCAGCTGCTGGCAGAGCTGGCCTGTGGCTCTGCAGAATCCCTGCGGAGCACAGCCGGCCAGCCAGGATTCCGGCGGGGGAGGAACAGAGCACCTCCCCCCATCCAGGATTCCGGGGGGAGGGACAAAGCACCTCCCCCCCCATCAACATAATCCTTGAAAGGTAAGTACCTTTCGTACATCCCCAGTGTGACCTGGGCAAACACTGGATCCACCCAAGCGGAGGGCACCCTGGACCTTGTTTGGTTCACCGTGAGGTTTGAGGTGGCTGTTGCCTGGCAACCCAGCTAGCAAAGGACTCCTGAAGAGATGAGGAGAGTAGAGGTCTTTTGGAAGACAGAACACTGTCTGAGGGGTCATTTGAAGGCTAAAACCATGAGGTGAGTTAAATCTGTCCTTGTCCAGACTGGGGAGTGAAAATCTCCCATTCTGTTCAGCTGAGCCTTGCTTAAGCAGCAGTTGGATATATGTAGGACCAGCAGGGATGGGATCAGGACCATTCATGGAAGAGAAGGGCTAAGACCCATTATGATGCATGCTTAGGAATTTTAAGTTGTTTGAGCTGGATTCTGGTGTTAAAATGACAAAAGAAGAGCTCATAAAATTTTGTAACAGAGAATTAGTAATTTTTAGTGTTGGCTGGCTGACTAAGGGAAGTGGGAAAATATTATTGCCAAGGTTTATGTTAAAGTAATTACTGACAGTCACTGAGACCAATTTCCTTGTATTGATGTTTGGCAAACATAGATGTTGGAAAATCATAATTAGATAAGAAAATGTGAAGGTCAGTATTGTAAAGTCATGATGGTATGCTCTGAGGTGAAGCCCAAAGCTCCTGTTCTCCCTGACTCAAGCCCCATGGAAGAAGCTGGAGATTAGGAGATCCTGCCTAAGGTGCCCTGGGTTTCCCCCACCCTATTTGGCCTGTTAGGTTGGGAGGAGAGGTTGCTGGGGGAGGGAGTCCCCCCCACGGAAAACCCATCTGTTACATCCCCACGTCTTGCTCCCTCTATGTTGAAAAATCCTCCACCATATTCAGGTTTGCTAGAGGAAGCAAGAACAGCTGAGAAAGTTGTAAACTCTGAGGAAAGAGATTTATTTGAAGCCTTAAAGGCTGTGGCAAAATCAAGAAACAAAGACAGAGTAAGTTTTTAAAATGTCAGGTCAGGGTCTGTGTGAGCATATCTCTGTCAGTCTGCTCCGAGCAGAGCTGAGGGGGAATTACCTAACTCCCTCACCACTGCTGGTTTAGCCTTAGCAAGCAAAGAGGCTGGAAGATGTCTGTGAGAACCTGACAGAAACGGTGAGATTTGCAAAAGAATTGTCCATGTTAAAGCATCACACAGCTGGAAACCTGAGCAGTGCTGCTCCGTTCTTATCTGTCGAGGAATCTAGAAGAGGTGTAAGGTTACACCTTCCCCTTTTGAACTGATGAAGAGACAGAGAGCTTTTGCTAGAAACATCCCATCTTTATTGCCCAAAGCCTTCTTTGTTTGGATCCATCATTGTTTAGACTATTGAGAGGCACTCTGCACATGGACTGGAACTTTAGACTGTGAGAGACTTGCCGTGAACAGTACTGTGAGGCTTGTCATAGCCTTAAACTCTCTTTGCTGTAGATGGTGTGTTTGTGTTTGTGGTCAGCTCAGTGTACAGCAGGCTGAGTTTGATTTGTGACCTCAACACTCAGATAAGAAGCTGCATTTCCAAGGCTTTGATTCCATTTACCCTAATGAAGCATACAGATGCAAATTGCTAGAGATTCACAGACTACAAAGGAAACAGCCTTCAAAAAGTTCAAAGAGAAACTAAGAAAGTTGGTTTGCGAGCGGAGATGGGTTAAAGAAGATGCAGACAACAAGCTTGGGTTGAAAATTGGGCCACATTTATTGAAATAGCTGCAAAGGGGTAACTAGGACGGGCATCTAACTGTGTCAGCGGCTAGCTGGCACTTCTTGGGCGAAAACATACCCAGCCAGAGGGGTGGCGGTGATCTCGCCATCCCTCCGGACTGCCCCTTCTGGGGGAGGTAGACCTTCCGGTGTCACCCCCAACCCGGTGCCGCGAAACACCTGGGTGACTGAGTAGGTTTGGTCTCCCAGGCAACCCTTATCCCCCCGCCGAGCCGCACAACCCGTTCGGGGGGCCCCTAGGCATCACCTGTCACCATAAGGTGCCTCTGCATGCACACCATCCCTGCTTTCCTGTTTTGCCCGTCCTAGTCGCCAACTGGAATGTGACCAATGATAAAGACCAGGTTCCCCTACAGGACACACTCGACCTGCAAAACAGTGTGACATAGGCAAAAAAGACGTACAGTAATAGGCCAATCGAACTGTGAGCCAAAAAATTCCTACATGATTCCCAAAGGGCAACTGGTAATAAACCCACACTGCTTAGGGGAGGGTGGGAGGGAGCTGCGTTGAGCCAGAGAGATGAGTTTGAGAAGGGGGCTGAGCTTAAGGCAACTCAGCCTGCCCCTCCTTGCATGGTGGTGCCACTGGGGTGCACCAGTCAAAGGCCCCTGAGTCATGTCACCCCACCCGCCCGCAATGGCCCCCCCCTTTTAGCCAGACAAGCTGGCGCCGGGTGAGGGCATTTGCGAGCAGAGATGGGTTAAAGAAGATGCAGACAACAAGCTTGGGTTGAAAATTGGGCCACATTTATTGAAATAGCTGCAAAGGGGTAACTAGGACGGGCATCTAGCTGGCACTTCTTGGGCGAAAACATACCCAACCAGAGGGGTGGCAGTGATCTCGCCATTCCTCCGGACTGCCCCTTCTGGGGGAGGTAGACCTTCCGGTGTCACCCCCAACCCGGTGCCGCGAAACACCTGGGTGAGTGAGTAGGGTTGGTCTCCCAGGCAACCCTTATCCCCCCGCCGAGCCACACAACCCATTCGGGGGGCCCTCAGGCGTCACCTGTCACCATAAGGTGCCTCTGCATGCACACCATCCCTACTTTCCTGTTTTGCCCATCCTAGCCACCACAGGAGTCACAAGCCTAGAGCTTGTGAAACTCCCCCCACCTGCGCAGAAGAACTTCCCGCAGGCCCCTTTGCAGATCAGACAGACATATGTTATTCACTAAATGAGACAGGCGGACACCGTCCTACCTGTAACGCTCCCTCCACGTTCACAGAATTCCCTGGCGGGTGGTGCATCCATCACCTCATTCACCTGGCAATAAGCCATTTCTCTGTGCACTTTCCAATGTGCCCTGCCACAGGCAACGTCATTCCATTCCTTCCCATTGATCCATGGGAGCAGTGAGGGCTGCAATAGGCTACTTCCGGACAGGTATGCCAGACCACCTGCATCTCAACCAAGGCCTGTTCCATCAGGTCCTCGCCTGGCTTACAGCCGAAGTCATTCCCTCCAATGTGCAGCACCTGGACCTGCGGAGGAAGACTGACAAACTTGGTGGGACAGAGTGAGGAGGGGACTCCCAACGTATGCCACGTCTATGGAGCCACTGGATCTTAATGTGACAGGGTGACAGAAGCTGAATTCTGAAGAAGACATACAAGCTCTTCATGCAGCTCCAGACATCAAAACGTGCCCATGTCAGAGCACCCGTACCGGCGTACAACGAGTCTGCTGGTCTAAGGAAGAAGCACATTAAGGGAAACTACACAATTGCCCTTAAGTCAACAGCAAACCGTTGAAGTGATAAAAAAAGGAGGCCCCTCCTCAGACACGTGGCATGCCATAAAACCCATAAGGTGCCGCCAGAGCATAATCCGTTGACTTGCGTTTGGCCGTGGGCCACTGCCGTGCCCTTGCCATGCCGATCAATTTGATCACCAAATATGTAAATGGATTACCTTGGGCCAGACCTGTACCTTGCAGCAAATCAAGGCCCGCCGGGACAAGTCGGCCTTGTGAGCCCAGACCAACCCTGCATACCGTTAGGGCTGCTACGTGAACAGGGAAACGTCTTATTGGAAAGCTCCAATGGAGGGCCATGACCCCCGGAGCCCGAAAGGGGTATCCGGAGAGAGAGGGTGGTTAATTTACTAATGCAGGCAAACATCTGTGCCCAACACTATCTTGCACACTGAAACCTAAATTCTGACATGGAGTCAGTGAAACCCACCTTTGTGGGCTGGAAGGCTAAATGGGCAGCTTGCGACTTATGGTCCCAATAGTCTGTTGTTCCTTAAGGAGGCATGAAATTGTGGCCCATGATCTATAGATAAGGGTCATGAATCCTATCGCTGAGGTTTTGCATAATGCGCAGCACGCACACCCTGCTCTGTCGCAGGCGGCTCCTGTACAGAGAGCCATGGAATGCAGGCTGGCATGCCTGGCTTCAGTATCCCGATCTCCCATAGTACTGCAAGGATGGGATCTGGGAATGGAGCACCCACGGGGCTAAGGCCCGGAAGATGTTGACCTAATTTCATGACAAGGCGTCAACAATTGGGTTTGCCTAACCCGGCACATGGTGGACCCAGAACCAGATGTTGTAATACTGACTCTGGAGCGCGAACACACTGACACATGACATGACCCTCCAATTTCAGGAGGACGGAGAATGCATAACGTGGTCATGCTGTCATAGCGAAGGGGGGGGGTTACTGACTTGGCTATAAGGTTATCCCTCAATGTGCTTGGCAGGGGCAGCAGCCTCCACTCTACAGGCCTTTACCCACTGCACGATTGGACCTGCCCTAAGAATCTGAAACCCCTTGGGGTAGGGGCAGAACCATGTGAGTCCGCAGTCCGGCTTTGAGGAGAGGCTCACGCTTCCGGAAGGAGGTGCCATTAAAGCCCTACTAAGTTGAAGCCATGCCTGATGTATAACTACTTGGAGCTGTGCCTAACGGACCTGAAAATTGTCCTGAGGGAGGTGAGAATAACACCTAAGGGTATCGGATTGGCTTCACCGAATGTTGCTGTGGGAGACAGGCCCTCAGCCTTTGTGAGCAAAGGGGCACTGAAGTAACAGAAAGGGGAAGCAATACTTGCGTTAGGTCAGAACATTGACCACCATCTTTGGACTCCATGCAGCACATGCCCATCAGGGACCCGTGGCTGGGATCCCAGACAAAGACAGCTGCCTCATCGAAGAGGTGTGACACACTGAGCAGAGATGATCAGGGATCTCGTGATAATTGACTGGCCCTCAGGAAAGAGAGGTTACGAATCAGGATAAACTCCCTAGAGGATTTCCTGGGCACCATTTCGAGAAGGGAGATCCCTAGAATAGCTAATGGGGTGTGGAAAAAGGGGGGGGCTAAAACCCTTCTGCCAGTACTGCATTGTTAACCTCTCCTGAACCTGTCAATGCCTAGCGAGGAGAAATGTTGCTTATGAGGTAGGGATGGTCTATGTTGACCTAAAGAAAAAATGCTAGGGGGCCCTAGAACCTTAACCGTGTTCCAAGTTAAGACGCTTTCCCCCAGTTGGGTAGTGTCTTAAAGCCGGAGTATCGGCGCCAACCTTACTAGGCATTGGCCATCCAGAGCTTCCTACTGCCTCGGCTTTTCCAAGGGGACCCTCCCCTCCCCGAGCATTGGACAAGAGGTGCAAGAGTGCTGACTGCTACAAGGGAGCATTCACGACGGAAACTGCACGTGTCCTGGGAGCATGTGCCCGTTGGGGCTTTACTCCCAGCAGAGACAGCAGTGCTGAAGCAGCGGACCCGCCATCGGCCGAGGGCCAGTGCGGGAGACCACCTGGTGAATGTGGCCACTGCCAGATCTGTTGCCGACCCCAGCTGGGAAGGAGTCAAAATTGGAGTGAAAGGTCCTGGTCAAACAGGTCCTTACGCAGCGAAGGGCAATGGCGGCCCTCCTGCGAGAGGCCTCAACAAGCCATTCGCACACCTCCTCGGGCGAAAGACATTACGAGAAGGAGTAGCCCTGGTGACAATACAACTCGCCAGATTAGCGTAGGGATCTGATATGCCCCTTATGTGGATGTCCAAAACGGGCAGGGGCAGGTGAGGGATCTTAATTAATCCAGGAAAAAACCCTGTAAGATGATGCATTAAGCGGCTAGGGTTACTGGGGTGTGACTGACGGAGCTGCAGGCGGCCCGGGCGTCATATAGGGAGATGACATTGGGAGGGACAGCCGCCCCCAGGTAGGTAAGCTAAGGCAGCAACACCACAGCCCTAAGGGTCACCCGTTTGTACAACTGGGGTGAGGTGCAGTCATCTCACCCATATCCAGGGCAGCCGTGTCTGGGTCCCTGGGAGCAAGGGAGGCGGTACCACTTGCATTGCTCCTGATGGAGATGCCTCATGAGGGTGGACCGCCTTCAGGTGTGCTGTGTCACCTGGGCGAAACCCCAAGGAGGAGGATGTTGCTTGGATCACTGCTGACGGAGATGCCGCAGGAAGGTGGACTGCCTACAGTGGTGGGGTGCTGCCATGGTGAACCTGCGAAGGCGAGATGGAGGCCTCAATGGCGTCCGGGTGCCCTGAACCCAGAGACGAGCTGTACCAATCGTGGGCACACTCTGATCCCCAGCTGGAAAAAACCGAGGTTGTTGCTTGTGCGCCCAGGGAAGATGAGGCAGTAGAAGGGAGGAGCTCCGCTGAAGGCAGTGAGCCTTCTGGAAGAGCCGATGAAGAGGAGGTGGATGCCTCAATAGCGTCCAGGCGATCTGAAATAGAAAGGAGCAACGAGCGTTGGGTCTGCTGTCGTGTTCGCTTGGGCTGGACCACCGAGGACTTTTGTGCCTGGCCAAGGGAGGAGGAGGGATCCCCGAGGAACGCTCAGCAGCTTCCAAACGAGAAAAAATTGATGCCAGTACTGGGTCTGCGTCCACATCAGAGTCAGAATCGGGCCTTGGCAGCGGACTTTTGGGGAGGGGGGAGGGGCCCTCCCCTTCCCTTTCTTACCACCCTGGCCCTTCTTAGGAGGCATGATGCAGGAGGTGAATTAAGTAAGCTATCTGTCAGGGTGGACACTGAGCCCATAGAATCCCAGAGTAGTTCTAATGCTGAGGAAGAGCAGTCGCTCCTGGGAGAGGAGCGCACTCCTCTTTCCCAGGACCAACAGCTAACGGAGTTTCCTCCCCCCCACATTCCTAGTTTTAGTTAGCAATCCAGGGAGTGACCGAGCACAGATAGCAGACTTAGTGAAGGCGCGCACTCAATGGCTGCGCCCCGAGGATCCAAGGGAAAAGGGGAGGGATTCTCCCTAGTCCTTATATTCAGGGGTCTGCCAGTAATTGCTTTTCAAACGGGGACCAACTGTTCCAACTTAGGGCATAGGGATGCTGCTGCTCAGATCTAGTTGATACCTGTAGAGTTGTTAAGTTGCAAAGGAAGAATAAAGCTTTGAAAAGAATCCCTTTGTCTGTGTCTCAACTTGGCTACTGGATTAGACTGAGAGAGCCCTCTAAGGAGCCCTTGACACTATCAAAGAGTTAATAAAGCCGCTGGGCACCCCAGACAATAGGCAGCCACCCCACAGTCTTAAGATCTGCGGGTATGAGTTCCAGACCGAGACAGAGAGGCCTGGGGATGAAGATGGGAGCGCTGCACTACAGTTTAGATAGCAAATCAGATTTTCAAGAGGCGCAGTCAGGGGCCAAAGGTGATGGAGCTGCGTTTGAGCACGGGCGCCCACAGCTGTGGGCACCCTGTCACGGGAGGCGCCAAACAGGCAGTCGCCGCTGTCATGCAATTTTATTAATTAATTATTTAATAATCGTAATTTAATTAATTTATTATTAATATTAATATTATTATTTATTTAAAGCTTTCTTTTCATACAAACATAGGAAGCTGCCTTATACTGAGTCAGACCCTGGGTCCATCTAGCACAGAATTGTTGACACTGACTGGCAGCAGCAGATCTCCAAAGTTTCAGGCAAGATTCTTTCGTAGCCCTACCAGGAGACTCTGGGGATTAAATCTGGGGCCTTCCGCATGCCAAGCATGTGCTCTACCACTGAGCCGCAGCTCTTCCTATCTATCTATCTATCTATCTATCTATCTATCTATCTATCTATCTATTTATTTTTTGGGGTGGGGGGGAGAGATGTCCCAAGCCCATGGGAGGCGACCAATAGGGCTGTGATATACACGCCCCGACTCGGCTCAGTAGCCAGGCGCCCCTCCCAACAGGCAGGCTGGGCTGACCAGTGGGGGGGGCAGTCAGACCGCCGCTTGGAGCGCTGCCGCCGGCAAACACCGGCGCCGCGCTCACCCGCCTGCCGACGCCCCCCACTGGGAGCAACACCTCAGGGAGGCCGGCAAGGCGAGGAGGAAGAGGCCGGCAAGGCCGGTGACCGGGTAGACAGGCCGGCAGGCAGGCCGTGAGCCGGCCTGGCGGCCAGTGGGCCGGTCAGGCAAGCGGGCGGGCGGGCAGGGCGAGCGAGCAGGCGGGCAGGTGATTGAGCGGGCGGGCGGGCTGGCGGGCGGGTTGAGCGAGCGCGCGGGCGGGCGAGTGGGCAGGAGAGCGAGTACACGAGGAGACCGAACGGATGGGCGGGCGAGAGGAAAGGAGCCGGCTAGGGGTGGACGAAAGTCACTTACCTTTTCTCGCAGCTTGTTCGCGGTGGGGGGGAGCGCTTCGCTGCTCCCCCCGCGAAGTTCAAGCCGGGGGGGGAGGCTTCCCGCCTCGCCCGGCCAAAATTCAGGCCGGGGGGGGAGGCTTCCCGCCTCGCCCAGCCGAAATTCAGACCGGGGAGGAGGCTTCCCGCCTCGCCCGGCCGCGAACACGAAAGTAAAAAAAAAAAAAAACAACGTCCCCTGATAGGCTACGTGACGATTCACGTAGCCTATCACGGCTAGATCTGGAAAGTCAGCCGTGATAGGCTACGTGAATCGTCACGTAGCCTATCACGGGTGACTTAAAAAAAAAAAAGCGCGTACGCGAATGGCGGCCCCCATAGGGAGCCGCCATTCGCGTTCCTTATTTAGTTGCTGTAGTCTACGTAAATGTTTACGTAGACTACGGCGAAAATAAGGGCAACGCAAATAGCGTTGCCCTTATTTTCGCCGTAGTCTACGTAAACATTTACATAGACTACAGCGACCAAATAAGGAAGGGGAATGGCGGCTCCCTATGGGGGCCGCCATTATCCGTACACACTTTTTTTTTTTTTTTAAAGTCACCCGTGATAGGCTACGTGACAATTCACGTAGCCTTTCACGGCTGACTTTGCAAATCTAGCCGTGATAGGCTACGTGAATCGTCACGTAGCCTATCAGGGGACTTTTTTTTTTTTTCTTTCATTGCAATGGCGGGGGCGGCAGCCGGTCGAAAGACCGGCTGCCGCTCCCGCCCCGCTCAAACACCGGACGAACCGCCAGCTGGACCCGCCGCCGGGAGGGACATTCAGGGAAGGTAAGTCCCGTCCCGGGGAGGGTGCGGGGGGCGGGGGGTGTGCGGAGGATTTCTCCCCGAAACTTGTTCGGGGGGCCGAACACATTGGCGCTCGGCCCCCCGAAGTTTCGAGGAGAAATTCTCCGCCATCCCTAGAGCCGGCGAAGGAGGGAGGGAGGCGAACAATATCACCAAGCGAAGATTTTGGCACGCAGAAGCACGCTGGGTCCAGGCGGCTGGAACGAGGACGAAGCCGTTCTCCAGCAGGCCAAAGTCCCTCATCGTGACCGAGGAGAAAGGAGGGGGCGGGCGCACTGCAGCCTCAAGAGCCGGGCCCTCAGGCAGGTGTCCTTCGTCGTTTCTGGCGGAGCTGTAGTTCTCTCTAGCTGCGTTGAGCCAGAGAGCTGAGTTTGAGAAGGGGGCTGAGTTTAAGGCAACTCAGCCTGCCCCTCCTTGCACGGTGGTGCCACTGGGGTGCACCAATCAAAGGCCCCTGCGTCATGTCACCCCACCCGCCCGCAATGCCCCCCCCCTTTTAGCCAGACAAGCTGGCGCCAGGTGAGGGCATTTCTGTCTAGAAAAGGGGGGGACAGCAAATTCTCTTAAGTTAAGAGGTGAGAGGGGAAGATCTCCCCCCTCTCCCGTGACACCTCTAGGCACAGCTGTTAATCCTGAGCCAATCGGGCAGAGCGTGGAAGCTCAGCCCCTGCAGTTGTTTGCTTGTGCCTGCATCTGCGCCTTGTGTCTAAAGAGTCCAGGTTGTCTTTTCCTCACCTCCCCTGTCTGCCATCACTCACAGAGCTGCATAAAGAGAGAGCCTCTCTGTCCAGCTGTGTTTCTGAAGCCTGAGACAGTTCCTGCCACACATGTTCCAGCTCTTTCTCAAAATCTGAACTGTTCTGACACTCTGTATGCTCAGAGGCAGCCTGACACTCTGCCAGAACGCATGCAGCATGGAGTTGCCAATGCAAAAATGATGGCTTAGAACTATTTGCATGTATGAGAATGCCCTTCCCTTGATCTTGATGGGTTCTGACCATGCAGCCAGAGGAGCAGTATGATTGCTAGATCTGCTCGCATCATGCCTTACCATGCAAGAAATGTTTTCCATTCATGGTGTTAGATTTCAATGAAAGTTTGTTGTGTGTATGCGGTATTTGCTGTTAGTTGCAACTATGTTAGTGCCACCCCCCCCAAAAAAAAGATGTGAAGAGAGATAGAGTAAATAGCAGACAAGGCAGAGGAAGGAAGCAGATAAAAGGCTGGACAGAATGCAGCTTTGATTGCAGTGGCAGTCACAGGGCGAGCCCCTGATTAGGTAAAAAAAGGCTTGAAGAAGGATTTTAGAACTTGGAGAAAGAACTTTTGTAGAGAAAAAGATATTGGCAAAAGGACTGCCTGAAGCTAAAGGGGGAGAAGAGGGGGGCCATGGTAGCCATAAAAAGAGAAGAACCAGACTGATGAAGACCAGAGTCCAAAACCTCCACCCTGAAGGGCTGCTTGGCTCTGAAGAACCCTTTAGTTATAATAAGAGTAAAAAGGAAGTGAAATAATGAGACTTATTGACACAAGAGCGACCTATTGCATGAATTTGTTGTGTCTAAAAGATGCCCAGTTGCACTACTCAGTCGAGACTTGTTGACAAAAATTACAAGCAGAGATTTTCTTTCAAGATAATGAGATGGTTGTCAAGTTGTCAAACTTGCAAAAGAACAATACCAGAGTGTCGTTGTGGCGAGCAAAGCCCCTAAGAAAGTGTAAGCAAAAAGGCACCTGCCAGGGCAGAGTTTGTTAAGCCCGTACAGACTTACCTTAAGCACAGAGCTCAATCGATAAAGGTTAAACAATACCCTTTGTCATTAAAAGTTTAAAAGAGACTGAAACCTTTGATTAACCTGATTATAAAAAAGAAGGCAAAGCCCCTATATGAAGCTTTGACAAAAATATTACCTAGACAATTGAAATTAAAAGGCTTTTCTTAAATTGAAGCAAGCCTTGATATTACCACCTGCTTTAGCCTTATCAGACCCCAGATCATGAAACTTTTAGATGCCTTGATGAAGCCAAAAGAAGTAGCTGTGATGCACATGAGAGCACACAGAAAGAGTGCCATTCCCAAAGAAAGAAAAGGTAATGCTTTGGCAGATAAGGCTTCAAAAGTAGCAGCATAGATAAGAGATGAAAAAGTATATTATGAAGGAGCCCTAATCCCATACTTAAGCACAGACTTGGTTCCAAAGTATTCCCCAGCTGAAAATTAGGGATGTTCGAAAGTCACTTACCTTTCCGCGGATTATGTTGATGGGAGGGGGAGGAGTTCTGTCCCTCCCCCCGGAACCCTCAGTGGGGGGGAGGCGATCCGTTCCTCCCCCCCGGAATCCTCCACAGCCAGCTGTGCTGTACGGCAGCTCTGCAGAGCAGCCGGCCTGGCCCAGGCCAGAGCCGTCCGCAGCCAGATTTCTGGCCGCGGAGGGCTCTGGGTAAAAACAAACAAACAAAAAAACACGTACGCAAATGGCGGTGGCTACGGCCGCCGCCATTTGCGTTCCTTATTTTTGGCCATCTTAATCTATGTAAATATTTACGTAGACTATGATGGCGAAAATAAAGGGGAATGCAAATAGCGTAGCGGGCGCTATTTGCATCCCTTTTTGATTCACTGTTTTAGCCTATGTAAATAATTATGCAGGCTAAAACGGCGAATCAAAAAGGGACGCAAATAGCGCCTGCTACGCTATTTGCGTTTCCCTTTATTTTCGCCATCATAGTCTACGTAAATATTTATGTAGACTAAGACGGCCAAAAATAAGGAATGCAAATGGCGGCAGCCGTAGCCGCCGCCATTTGCGTACGCGGGGTGTGTGTGTTTTTTTACCTAGCCATGATAGGCTATGTAAGTCTTTACGTAGCCTATCATGTCTTGTAAACAAAAAACTAAAAATGACAAGATTGCAAATGGCGGCGGCAGCAGCCGGTCGGAAGACAAGCCGCCGCTGCCGCCCGGAACATCCGCCCCAGGCAAGTCTCGTCCCGGGGGGGATCCACGGCGGGGCAGGGGGGGCAGGCCATTCCGCCACGGAGTTCGGGGGGCTGAATGCACTGGCATTTGGTCTCACCGAGATGCGTGGCGGAATTCTCTGACATCCCTACTGAAAATGAAAAAGCCCTTGAATCTAAGACAAAGCAAACTGAAGATGGATGGTGGGTAATCCCAGGAGGGAAAGTGTTCATACTCAAGCCTCTTTTGAGTTTTATAGTGAGAGACTTGCACCAGGCTACACATTGAGGATGAACTGCAATGGGGGATTTGCTCGTGAGAGACATTGTGGCCCCAAGATTGTATGTTGAAACCCAGAGAGTGGTGGCTAATTGCCCTTTGTGCCTCAAAAATAACCTAAAGATGTCCAAACCCCCAGCTCAAATGAGAGGTCGCCCATGGGCCTACTATCCTTTCCAGAGACTTCAAATTGACTTTTCAGAGTTGCCCCAGATTCATGGCTATTGGTACCTGCTAATAATAGTAGACCAATTGACTAGATGGGTTGAGGCCTGCCCAACTCGTACAGCCACCACACAGACAGTAGCCAAAATCTTGTTAAAAGAAGTAGTCCCTAGATTCTTGTTACCTGAAGAGATTGAATCGAATCAGGGGCCCCATTTTGTTGGACAGGTAACGCGAGCAGCGGCCCAGGCACTACAAATTAACTGGAAGCTACACCCCCCTTGGAAACCTCAATCCACAAGTCCAGCTGAGAGGATGAACCATACCCTAAAGTCAACGTTTACTAAAAATTTGTTCAGAGACTAAGTTGAAATGGCTGCCAATTGCCTTGACTCGAGTACGGTGCACCCCCAAGGGAAGTATTAAATTGTCACCCTTTGAAATGTTATATGGGCGCCCACCTCAGATATTACCTATGGCTGATAGCTTAAATGTGAATTTAGAAGTAAGAGCTTTAGAGATCCAAGAATACGTTACTGCCTTGCAGTCTATTTTGTTTTGTCTTCACAGGTTTGTGGCACCACACCAATCCTTGCCTTTGGATGCTCCAGTGCATAATTTCAATCCTGGTGATTGGGTGCTGATCCGGTCCTAGAAAGACAAACCACTTACTGAGAAGTGGAAGGGTCCATTTCAGATCCTACTCACCACTCACATTGCTGTAAAAGTCATTAGAGAAAAGGAGTGGATTCATCACACTCAAGTAAAGGCATCACCTTCACCAGAAAGGGTCACTCCGGAAGCTGACCCACCTGAAGGCCACCATTGGAGAAGCAAACCACTAGAGAAACTCAAGTATTTGTTCAAGAGAGAGCTTTCTCCTAACGCTTACTCATGTGCATTAGTCTTTCCTTCTTAACTTTAGTTGTCTTAACACTCCCCACTGGAGTAAAAAGAAATTAGTTTAAGAGGCATGCTGAGTTTATGTTAAGCAGAATGGAGATGATTCTATTCTCTATTACAAACACCCATCAACTGTCAGAGACTTCACTTTGTTGCCTGCCTTGGCTAGAGAACCACAGGTAATAGAGCTCTACAGAAAGAGGGCACTCTCTTTTCAAAGGTTCCTGATGAATTGAACAAAACTGAGTTCTGAAAGTTTAAATTCCAGACTTACACCAAGAGAATATGTTTTTGTTGTCAACATTCTAGTAGCTAGAACAGAAAAAGCATTCTAGGCCTCACTTGCCACTTAGAGAAAACCGTCAATGCCACGGCTATAATAGTAAGGGCCATGCCCTCTGAAATTGAGGATCTCAACCAGTAAGTGGCACAACATAAGTTTGTTTTAGATTACCTCTTAGCACGCCAAGGTGGTTTCTGCACCTTAATAAAGCAAGGGTGTAGAGTAAAGTTCCATGATTCAAACAAAACAATAGAAGATGAAATTGCCAAGTTACAAGATATGATTGGATAGAACTATTCAGGGGCAAGTGATCCTTGGTTATGGCTGACTTCCTGGCTCCCTGATTTTGCACAGTTGAAACAACTTCTGAATAGCGCAGTTCTGTTTGTTATGATACTATTGATGATAGTTTGCGCCTTTAAGTGTGTAGTCCACTGCTGGACCAAGGAGAGGTATGGGATTTGAGAAAAGCCTTTTGAGGGGGGAGTGTTATAGAAATTTCAGTTGTAGTATGTTTATTATCCCATGATTTTATAAGCTATGCTGTCTATTCTACATCTGTGTGAGATTGTCATGCTAAACAAAGACACAGTGCCTTATCAGAGACTCAGGAATGCCAAGAATGTATTTACATTAGAGTACGTGACTATCTCTCTGCTGCCTCTCTCTGCGCATGCCTGAGTATGTGAAAGGCGTTGCCTGTTTCCTGTCTCCTTCTCAGCTAGACAAAGAAATTAGTAGAGAGCAGGCATAAGACTGCCCCCAAAGACTTTGTGTATATAAGCTTCTGGATCACATTACTTGGTTGCCATCTTTGTTGGTGCATTAGCCCCAAAGGTCGCCTTATTCTGCAGAATAAAATCGTGTTAGACCAGATCTCTGCTTCCCCTCGTTCTTGGTAAACAAATTGGATGAGACTACCAAGGATAGAACACAATTTTTGTAACAGGGATGGGGCCATCTGAGGAATGCTGGAGGGCCAGATTGGGACCTCAGGTTAGCCAGATTTGGCCCATGGGCCTAAGGTTCAACACCTCTGTTATAAATTATCAGTGGCAAAACCTATGGTGGTTTGTGAGTTATGGCTGAACTGAACACACAAAATCTGGGAAATCATTTTTCCAACCATAAGGCCAGCCCCCTTTCAAACCACAACGCACCTTGGGGCTTGGGCAAAGGGACCGTATGCCAACGTATGCCAACTGACGAAGGGCAGGAGCCCACTGGGATGCACATGTGACTGCTGAACCACAGGGCTCTGGGACTTATCAGTCAACAGCTTGCATGCTCGGACCTGTGAGATATTATGCATGCCAAGTCAGAGTCGCCCCCTCATTTCATTTTGATTAAACATGTCTGGGTGTCTGCTTCTGTAGCCTTCTCTGTACCTGAAGATCAAGCTGCCTATAGTCCTGTAGCAGTGAAGGGGTTATCAGCCTGAGTGCTGGCTAGCAGACAGGAAATTGGGATACAGAGAGAAAGTCAGCAACCAGCAGTACGAGGGTTAACAGTTTGCCCCCGCCCCCCTTGGGCTGCACCACCACTGCCCCTATAGCCTATACCTCTTGTCCCTCTCCCTGGTTTTCCCAGCTCTCCCAATTTTGTGCCATCAGCAGAAGCTGCTAGCACCATATACAATTGCACAGGCAGTACTCATTGTAGTAGTTTAGAGGCTTCAACAATGATTGATACATTGTAGCTGAGAATGCATCCCCAGCTAATTACAAGCCACTACAAATGTATCCTCAGCCACTGATAGCCTATTAACTTCAACAATGCGGCAATGCCGTTTGTAGCTAGAGACCAGAGCTGCCTGAAATTAATTCCTGAACTCCTACAGGCAGGTAGAAATGGGGTGGAGGCTATGGGGGTGGGGGGGACTGTTTATTTTGCCGTGCTGCTGCAGCCCAATCAGGGCCAAACTGTCAACTTTTTGTTGTGCTGGGCACTGGCTTTCCCCTCTCTATCTGGTATGACATCCCACCTTCCTCTCTGCCAACCAGTGCTTAAGCTGGTTGAGCCCTTTACTGCTGACAGTGGCACAGGGTAGGGGATGACGGAACATGGGAATGGGATGTGGGATGTGGGGTGGAGGCTATGGTTGCCAAACTGTACTGCTGGCTTTCCCTCAGCTGTTTTCATGCAGGCATGAGGAGGCAACTCTGGCTTGGCCTGCATAATATCTCACAGGTCCAAGCACTCAGGCTGTTGAGTGATAGGTCCCAGAGCCCTGTGCTTCAACAGTCCCATGTGCATCCCAATGGGCTCCTGCCCTTCATCATTTGCCACACATATGCCGGTCCCTTTGCCCAAGGCGTGTTGTGGTCTGAAAGGGGACCAACCAGTGTTATGGTTGGAAAAATGATTTCCCAGCTTTTGTGTGTTCAGTTCAACCATAACTCACAAACCACTGTAGGTTTTGCCACTGATATCACAGGTTTTGTTAGGATGGGTGTGGGGACTCTGGTGTTTATCAACACTGGAGTTGTAAAAGAAGATTTCCCCACATTTAGAGCATGGGGCTACAGCAGCTCACCCCCACCCCCAATGGGTTTGCTCAGAAGAATGCCGTAATCACAATCGATTCCTCCTCCAAGGTATAGTTCATGCTGGGGGTAGGTGCCTGGGGGTGAGGGCTTGTGCCTGGGGTGGGGGCCTGGAGGTGGGGGCTCCAGGCTGGGAGCACTAGTTTGGGGAGGAGCTCATGCCTGCATCTGCTGGGTTGGAGCTTATACTAGGGATGGGCCTCTGGGGTCAGGGTACATGACAGAGTAGGGGGCCTGGGGTGGGGAGCTTGGTTAGGGGCTCCAGGCTCGGGGGGCAATTAAAGGGGCAGTTTGGGGGGTTGTACCTAGGTTTCTGTAGTGGAGGCTCATGGCCAATCTAAATGGTGGGGTGGAAAGGGGGGTCACTGGGGGTGGACCCAAGGGCACCTGTTTTGCTATACACAAGCCATTTGCTACACAGTTCAATCCACCACCACCACCCCACAAATGTATCCAGAATAACAACACAGAGAAAGTAGTTTGTGGCAGAGCCACTTATTGAAAGAAACCAGGAGGGGGATAGGAGAGGAAGAAACCCATTTCACACATGCATACACATGCTTACATGGGAGTAAGTCCCATTGAATTCAGTGAGAGGTACTTCTGAGTAGACGTATGTAGGTCTAATGTATATATCCCATCATTTGAAAGCACTTGGCACAAACACAAGCAAATAATGCCAACGTGTATTCTATCACAATCATAATTGTAAGTGTCTTAAGTTGCAGCATCATAAACTGAAAAGGATTTATATTAAGGATAGAATCCACTCACACCAAGCACTACGTACAAACACACACACACATAACAATGTATCAGTTTGCAAATCCACCCCCCCGCAAATAACACATCTTGCCCAAATACATTTTTATACAGTGAGGCAGCAGCACAGACTTAAATGTATTCCCCTTACCCCTATTTATTCAGTCACAACCCCATGGAAACCAAACAAAAGTGAACCAACCACCCTTCTGCAGGGGCAGGGCACAGCTCTTATCGTTCCCTCTCCCTGCCTTGATTGATTGAGCTGGACCAAGCTGTTCTGCCATGGGCTCTGGAGGGCCCCTATAAATCCACCCCCGCCCCCCCACTGCATGCCACAGCTCAGTGTGAACACTCTGAAGGCTCCAACCGATTTTCCTCAATACAAATTGATTGAGGGCGGGGGGAGCTCATATCTCCCCCACTCCTTAACTGATCTTGCTGGATTTCCACCTCATTGCTAGTTAACCCATTCTTTCCCAGCCTGGAAAATTTGGCAGCTTTCCATCCATATTTCATGAAACAGGTGGTTGGTCGCACATTTTCACTCTTTTTTCTCAATTTTTCCCATTCAGTTTTTTTCCTACCATAGCCTATGCACTAGAAGAACTCCCCATGGACCTATATCTAAAAGGCAATGCTAACTTCCATCCATGAGCCCTGTTGTTGTTCAGTCGTTAAGTCATGTCCGACTCTTCGTGACCCCATGGACCATAGCATGCCAGGCCTTCCTGTCCTCCGCTCTCTCCCGGAGTGTGCTCAAGTTCATATTCATTGCATCGGTGATGCTGTCTAGCCATCTCATCCTCTGCTGTCCCCTTCTCCTTTTGCCTTCAGTCTTTCCCAGCATCAGGGTCTTTTCCAGGGAGTTTTCTCTTCGCATTAGGTGGCCAAAATATTTGAGCTTCAGCTTCAGTATCTGTCCTTCCAATGAGCAGTCTGGTTTGATTTCCTTTAGGACTGACTGATTTGACCTCCTGGCAGTCCAGAGGACTCGTAAGAGTCTTCTCCAGCACCACAGTTCAAAAGCATCAATTCTTCGGCGCTCAGCCTTCCTTATAGTCCAGCTTTCACAGCCATACATTGCTACTGGGAAAACCATAGTTTGACTATACAGACCTTTGTTGGCAAGGTGATGTCTCTGCTTCTTACTATGCTGTCTAGGTTTGCCATAGCTTTCCTCCCAAGGAAACATAACATAACAACAATAGCAATCTTAACAGCAAAGGACAAATAGGTTTCTTTCAGCAAAGAGAGTTCAGCCTTCAGCATGCCTAGGGAGTTAATAGGCACATTAATTAGTTAGGCCCCCAATAATTATGGTTGGGAACACTATTTTGCACATTTCTCCATAGGGCCAAAAAGTCAGTCGGGGGGGGGGGCATCCCATCTGCCCCAAATTTTGCACGTAGAGAGCTGTGGTAATTTGCTAGTGGATTAGCTAGGTTTAGTGCACAACAAATTTTACTATAGGATGGTAAAGGGGGGAAAGGATTAGCCTCCATGTAGGGCTCATGGACCCCTTCATGGATCACTGCCTTGTTGTGGCAAAGGGGCTTGCATAACTCAGTGAAGCCATAAGCTATGCCCTTGCAGGGTCACCCAAGACAGACAGGTCATGGCAGAGAGTTCTGACAAAATGTGGTCCACTGGAGAAGGAAATGGCAACCCACTCCAGTATTCTTGCCAAGAAAACCGCATGGAACGTATCACAAGGCTAACGATATGACGCCAGAAGATGAGCCCCTCAGGTCAGAAGGTGTCCAATATACTATTGGGGAAGAGCAGACGATATTTCCAAGTAGCGCCAGAAAGAGTGAAGCGGCTGGGCCAAAGCTGAAAGGACACTCAGCTGTGGATGTGTCTGGTGGTGAAAAGAAAATCCTTTAAAGATGCTGTAAAGAACAATATTGTTTAGGAACCTGGAATGTAAGATCAATGAATCAAGGTAAGCTGGAGGTGGTCAAACATGAGATGGCAAGATTAAACATTGACATCTTGGGAATCAGCGAACCAAAATGGACAAGCATGGGCGAATTTAATTCAGGTGGCCATTGTATCTACTACTGTGGGCAAGAATCCCTTAGAAGAAATGGAGTAGCACTCATAGTCAATAAAAGGGTGGGAAAAGAAGTACTGGGGTACAATCTCAAAAATGATAGAATTATCTCAGTATGAATCCAAGGCAAACCATTCAACATCACAGTAATTCAAGTCTATGCCCCAACCACTGAGGCCGAAGAAGCTGAGGTTGATCGGTTCTATGAAGACCTACAATACCTTCTAGAACTAACACCAAAAAAAGATGTCCTTTTCATCATAGGGGATTGGAATGCTAAAGTAGAAAGTCAAGAAATCACCAGGATAACAGGCAAGCATGGCCTTGGTGTACAAAATGAAGCAGGACAAAGGCTAATAGAGTTTTGCCAAGAGAACACGCTGATCATAGCAAACACTCTTTTCCAACAGCACAAGAGACGACTCTACACATGGACATCACCAGATGGTCAATATCGATATCAGATTGATTATGTCCTTTGCAGCCAAAGATGGAGAAGCTCTATACAGTCAGTAAAAATAAGACCTGAAGCTGCCTGTGGCTCAGATCATGAGCTTTTTGTCGCAAAATGTCAGCTTAAATTGAAGAACGTCGGGAAAACCACTAAACCATTCAGGTATGACCTAAATCATATCCCTTATGAATATACAGTGGAGGTGAGGAATAGATTTCAGGGATTAGACATGATAGACAGAGTGCCTGAGGAACTATGGACGGAGGTCCGTCACATTGTTCAGGAGGCAGCAACGAAATCCATCCCAAAGAAAAAGAAACACCAGAAAGCAAAGTGGCTGTCTGATGAGGCTTTACAAGTAGCTGAGGAAAGAAGGGAAGCAAAAAGCAAAGGAGAAAGGGGAAGATATATCCAACTGAATGCAGATTTCCAGAGAATAGTAAGGAGAGATGAGAAGGACTTCCTAAATGAATAATGCAAAGAAATCGAGGAAAATAATAGAATGAGAAAGACTAGAGATCTTTTCCAGAAAATCAGAGATCTCAAGGGAACGTTTTGTGCAAAGACGGGCATGATAAAGGACAAAGAAGGCAGGGACCTAACAGAAGCAGATGAGATTCAGAAGAGGTGGCAAGAATACACAGAAGAACTATACAGGAAAGATCTTAATGTCCCTGATAGCCATGAGAGTGCGGTCACTGAACTTGAGCTGGACATCCTAGAGAGTGAAGTCAAGTGGGCCTTAGGAAGCATTAATAACAACAAAGCTAGCGGAGATGACAGTATTCCAGCTGAGCTATTTAAAATCCTAAAAGATGATGCTGTTAAAGTGCTGCATTCAATATGCCAACAAATTTGGAACACTCAACAGTGGCCACAAGACTGGAAAAGGTCAGTTTACATTCCAATTCCAAAGAAGGGCAACACCAAAGAGTGTTCAAACTACCGCACAATTGCACTTATTTCACATGCCAGCAAGGTGATGCTCAAAATCCTACAAGCTAGGCTTCAGCAGTATGTGAACCGAGAACTACCTAGGAATGTACGAATCCCTTACCTTGCTCTGCTGAGGGGCATCTGCAGTACGTAAATACTTACGTAGCCAATCATGGCAGGGGGGGAAAGAAACCAGCATACGCAAATGGTGGTAGCCGCTGCCATTTGCGTACACTGGGGTTCCCCCCCCCTGCCATGATAGGCTACGTAAATACTTATGTAGCCTATCACAGCCTCTGCAGGGATGCAAATGGAATCCCTGCGTTAGCCATGATAGGCTACCTAAGTATTTACGTAGCCTATCACGGCTTGAAGAGGAGGAAGCGAATGGCGGCCTCAGGACGGCTGCCATTCGCAAAGCAGCACAGACAGGAGGAGGTAAGTGCTCTGGTTCACACGCCTTTCGTGGGGTGGGGATGGCGGGGACTTCGTCTTTCGTGGGGGGGGCAGGGGCTTTGTTCCGCGATGGATTTCGGGGGGCCGAATGCACTGACATTTGGCCTCACCAAGATCCGTCGCAGAATTCTCTGACATCTCTAATTGTAGTCAATTAAATATATGAAGAGTGATCTACTTTTTTTTGCAGCTGACTTATACAACTGGCTGTAAGTCTTCAAGGTGGCATGTATGTTTCTTGTCAGAAAAACACATCTTTTTCATAGCTTTCATGTAGTTGGCAAATCTTTCCATTCTCACCACACAAATTGTCCTGAATCTAAGCTATCCAGTGAAGAAAGACCAGCCAGGGATGGGGGTGGGGGTGGGAACAGACTCTGAATCAATATTATTGATATTTCATATTGAAACTGTAGCCAAAGATTTTAATAGGATTAAAAAGAGGTTTGGCAAATGGAAGGATGGCTTGGATGGTTGTTACACAGGAAAGCCCTTTAATCTGCAGATGGCACTGAAATGAGGACATCTATATGAGAGCCACATTGGCGGGGACGGGGGAGTTAATGCGAAGCAGTTATTAAAATAAAATACAGCTACCATAAAACAAAAGTATTGATTTGTACATCACCTTTTCTGCAGTGCCAATTCCATGTACCGAACTGATGTCAAAGGGTGCAATTTCCATTTTAGATAAAGTCCTGAGCAAGGGATGCAAGCATTACAGTAAAGAAAGGCAGACGATATCTGGTTGATCCATACAGAGATGTTCATGTGTGTGTGTTGGGGGTGGGGCATTGGGTTCCCTAACCCAGGGTGGGTAGTTCTCCAGATGTTTCAGATTTCAACTCCCATAAGTCCCTGCCAGAATGGGCATGAATGCTGGGAATTGGTCCAAAGCATCTGGCGATCTACCTTCTGCCTACCCCTGCTAGCCCCACCACTTCATTGAGCACAAACACTATGTTTTTGAGGTGACATCTGCATACACCATACAACCCAATGCAAGTAGATTCTGAATGTGCAATACATACTTTCAGTTTTTGTAGGGTACAGGCTTTACATTGTTAACCATGCAGTGTGGCTTATTCTTGAACAAGCCACCTTGAGAACTATGGTTTGTTGCTGGGTTGTTCAGGTTGGTTAACAAGCCATACTGCATGGTTACCTAGCCACCCTGAAGAAAATGTCCTGGGTCCAGACAACACAGTAACCCATGGTTCAACCAACAACCCACACTCAGTGTGGGTTAGTGTGTTGTGCGAACCCAGTCAATGTGGTTAAGTTGGGCTACCCAGCATCAGATAAACCCCCCCACTAGTGATGGTTCTAGTTCCCTGTGCTTTCCTGTCTGCTTACCTGCTCTTGAAGTAAGCAGAAACAAGTGGGGGGTCAGTGAAATAACATTAGGAATTGATTTACTGGATCAGGCTAAGTTCCATTTGCACCCCACTGTTCTGTTTCTAACACTAGCTAGTCAGATGCCTCTTGGAACTGAAAATCAAATCATTGGGCATAAAGGATGACTTTTCCCTGTTGTTTCTCCATAACCTCTGGCACTGAAAGGTATGCTGCCCTTGAAATTTGGGGTTCAAATTAGCTACTATGGTTAATGAGAATTTCTGTTCCATGCATTTCTTGAAGCCTTAGAAAAAGAAAAAAGCTATCTAAAATGGTGGCCATTAGCACATATTGTGGCAATGAATTCTATAAATACAATCTGCATTAAGTATTTTCTTCTTTCATTTCAGAATTTCTTGCATATCAACTGCAGTGGGTGAACCTAAGTTCTAGAATTATGTGAGGGAGAAAAAAATTCTTTCTCTCTCCACACTGTTCATAAACGTCTATTATTCCTGGCTGGGAGGAATGATAGCTGGGGAATGCTGGGAGTTGCAAGCCTTTTCTCTGTTTAAATTTGCATAGGATTGTGCCCCTTGTCATTTTTTTTGAACTAAAAAGACCGAAACATTTTAGTCTTTTCTGGTAGGGAAAGTGCTCCAACCTCTAGAAAATTTTAGTTGCCCCACTTTTTTTGTATCTTTCCCAGCATTCCAATATGCTTTTTGAGATGCAGTGACCAGCAGTAATGGAGGGGACATAATTGGAAGCTTCCTCATGTGTCCACTGAAGTAGTAAAGAAGTGGCAAATCTCATGTCTAACTAGGGGCATCTCTACAGCAGCCTAAAATCCTGCATTTAAAATGGGGCTTTCTGCTTCCATTTGAAATGCAGGATCACAACAACTCCCTTTTTCACGTGCTTCCTTTTCCCCAACCTCCTTCCCCCTCCTTCTCCTTCTCCCCATATCTGAGTCTTCCATATCTTTCATTGATCTCACTCCTCTTCTTGCCACTTTTCCTCTTTTCACGGAGGAAACTGAAGCGGAACACAACGGGGTAATTTGATAGCTCATTATCTGCGATCTATTTAAAAACAGAACAATGCGCATTTAGTGCAGGAGATGCCCTGGAGGGACATGGAATCATGTAAAGCACCCGGAAACTTCCATGAAGGAGCAATCTCAATCGCAGGATAAAAGCTCCGTGTGAAGAAAGCCAAAGTCAGTTCCTAGTTACCACCCACAAAGACCGACAAGAGGAGACTCTCCTAGTTGTGAGCAGGCCTGGCCTGGAGGCCTGTATAGAGATCACTTGACCTGCTTTTTCCTGATGATGATGGTGATGATGATGATGGCTTCCTTGCTGGAGTGACATGTTGTTTTTGCCAGATCTAGGTAGTGGTTCACAAGCTGAATCCTACCATCACATGCATCAAGTTCCTGGTTAACAACCTACTGAGAGCTTGACAAGAAGCTGTGCTCCCGTATATGAACAATCTTGTAGCAGGGTTGGGGCTGAGGCAAATGGAAAGCAATTTGTTCACACTTGAAGAGAGACCAGAAGTGAGATTTTACCATAGTTCCATCACAGTCCATTACAACAGTTACTACTATATTCATCTGCATGAATGCTTTTAAAGGAAACATTCAACATCTATTGTCCTATTATTTTTTAACTTAAAAAAATTAATTGCTTCTCATGTTCCTCAAGATAAGAGAGAAATAAAAGAAAGCAGCATCTGATTTTACAGTCCATTACATTTCTGAATGCTTGTTGCATTGTCAAATGATGAGTAGGGACTGAAGAATGATGTATGTATTCGCAAGGTAAGCATTCTTTAGAGCCTGTTGCTCAATATATTCATAGAGAGTGGCTTTACATGTTCATCATGGGGGAATGAAATGTAAGAACAGTCTGCTGGGTTAGATTAAATAAAAATGATTATGTATTAAATGATGATAAAATGAAATTCTGCATGCAGCAGGGGCCCCAGAATGTGAAATAGTAACCCCTCCCCAAGTAGCCCTTCCCTACTGTGTTATAGTTTATCCATCGTGTACATGTAATATCTAACATTTATACTGATACACCAAGTAAATTTAAAACCAATTCCAGGAGAACGTTCCACTGGTTTAAATCAGCATTGTTTTATTATATAACTCAGACCTATGCTGACAATGTTTTCCAGATAACCACCTGTTGTTGTTGTTGTTCAGTCGTTAAGTCGTGTCCGACTCTTCGTGACCCCATGGACCATAGCACGCCAGGCCTTCCTGTCCTCCGCTCTCTCTCGGAGTGTGCTCAAGTTCATATACATTCCATGGGGTTTTCTTGGCAATAATACTGGAGTGGGTTGCCATTTCCTTCTCCAGTGGACCACGTTTTGTCAGAACTCTCCGCCATGACCTGTCTGTCTTGGGTGGCCCTGCACGGCATAGCTTATGGCTTCACTGAGTTATGCAGGCCCCTTCGCCACAACAAGGCAGTGATCCATGAAGGGGTAGCCACCTGATCAACTCTTTTTTTATACTTTTCTGTTATTTTTGCTGTTTCATTCACACCATTACTGCATTCTCCTGCGGCTTCTACTGCTCCACTGGTTTTGAAAAGAAGAACCCACTAGATGCCACTGGGAAGCTCCTAAAATATATCTTTTTGTTCAACACAAAGGGACTTTTCACACAATTCTTTAATGATTCGCACAGTTCTCTAATGACTGCCCTCCCCTATGTCAGGTGTGGAGAAACCTACAGATGATGAAGATGGTGATTTATGTTCTTTCATTTCAAGAATGTCTAGCTCATCTTTCAGGGCACACAAGGTGGCTTGCAAGGAATTTTAAACACATAAAAATTACATAAAGGCATTACATTAAAACGGCTGAGTAAAAAGCAGCAGCAGCTAAAATCTCATTTTGCACAGCCAGTTCTCCAAACCCAGACTGCAATAACAATACCTTGGAAGTTCTCTTAAAAGCCATCAATGACAAGCCATGAGTACCCTGGGGAGGGAGTTCTGAACGTGTGGCGTCATCACTGAGAAAGTCCTGTCCCTAATACCCACCAACATGACAGCTCTTACTGGTGGACCAGAGAGCAGGGCCTCAGATGTTCTTCCCTAATACCCACCAACATGACAGCTCTTACTGGTGGACCAGAGAGCAGGGCCTCAGATGTTCTTCTTAGCACTTTGCAGGCTCATATGGATGCAGGTGGTCCTTTAGATACTTTGGCACAAACTCTTTAAGGCTCTAAAGGCCAAAACCAGCACCTTGAATTGGGCCAGGAAACTAATAAGCAGCCAGTGTAACTGGTACAGTATGGGTGTAATATGATCTGAATGCCTAGCTCCCACAAGTGTTCCAGCTGCCACATTCTGTATCGATTGCATTTTCCAAACCGTCTTCAAGGGCAGCTCCACATAGAACCCATTACAGTAATACAGCCTGGTAGATCCAGATAACCACTTTGCCTTGATTGTGGAGCGAGTTTTCCATCCACTCTGCATTGTCTACTGGTACACGATTACAGAAAATACGTACACGATTAGTGCCATTAATGTACATTGTGCTTGTTTTATTGAGTCACTTACAAAAGGAGCTTTCAATCTAAATCTGGATAGGTTGGGGTGGGTGGAGAAGACAATACAGAGAAGAGGGGGATGCAGAGACCAGGATTAAAAAATATATATTGTGGTTTACATACAGGTTAGCTTTGCTTCCATTGGGGATTTGGACTATGGCCTTTGGGCAAATGTTCTGTAGAAGAGGTTACATTAAACTCTGCAGTTTAGCCTAAGATTAAACTCACAGTCCTTTTATGACCAATGGACTTTCATGTTATAAAAATGGCCTTGAGACAACCAAACAGTGAAGTGAAATCTTAAGATCAGGATGATGTGTAAAAGGTTTATCTTGAACATAAGCAATATTACACTGGTTAGCCCTCTTTGTAAAAACTGATTTATACTTGAGCATTAATTCGCATGATATTACACCTTTCACTGGATCAGCTGACATTTTTAATTTAATGTATTTATATAGAAATTTGTATCCACCCATTCTAGTGCCTACATGCTACTCAGGGTGGTTTACAGCAATGTAAAATCACAATAGTTTTGGATTTGTTTGTTTTTAAATACTGGAATAAGTCTTTCAGGTTACGCGAAACTCTTCTTCAGGCTTTGGTTATGAGATCAAACACCAAAGCTGAAGAGTCAGTCTGATGGTTACCTTGTTGCTGGGGTTTACTGGCTGCTGCTACTGTTGGCATGGAGATATCATAGGCTGAACCAAACATGACATTCTGGTGTCATTAATGATGTCACAAGCAGGATAAGCTTCACTCTTGGCAAAGTGGGAATCATTTCATAGTCAAGTTTAACACTGTCAAGATGGATTTTCAAGACAGGTGATGAAAAAGGTTTATTTTGGGGCTATATCACATTTTACCATAGGTGAATAGTTTTAGAAGGATTTGCAGATTAGGTTCATGTGGTCCTTATCTGTGGATCTTGAACTGTAGCCATTTCTACATTTTAATGCTCTTCACACAATCTGCTTGTGTTGTTTGTAATTAGATAGCTGTTGCTGAGTACAAAATCAAATTTTAAAAATGGCCAAGTCACAAGAAGAGGAG
Organism: Heloderma suspectum; assembly: GCF_057233095.1. Lineage (NCBI taxonomy): Eukaryota > Metazoa > Chordata > Lepidosauria > Squamata > Helodermatidae > Heloderma > Heloderma suspectum. Next base: position 113,826,171 of record NC_139462.1, read on the forward strand.
GTAGCTTGATGACATGTAGGGCCCAAGTGTTTTACAGCCTTATTAATTAAACCAGAACTTTAATGCTGGAGCGTTGATGCAGTGCTCTTGGTGACATAACACTGTCAGCAGCCATGTCACTGCATTTTGCCAGAGCTAAGCAGAGATACTTCAATCTTCTAGAACAGGGGAAAAACTGTGCAAAAGTCAGGAAACCACCACATGATCGGTGACAGGGAGAAAGGGATGGAGCCAGGGAAGGGGGTGTGGCCATCTGGGGAGAAGAGGTTGAGAAGATTTTCAGAAGAGGTTCATGTAGTCCTTATTGGTGCATCTTGTGTAAAGAAAACTGCAGCCATTTCTACACTGGGGTGCTTTTCACATGTAATGTTCTGCTTGTGTTATTTTGTAATTGGATAACTGTACCTGAGCATAAAATGAAACATAAGAAGTGGCCCTTAGAAATTGCCATGTTACAAGAGAAAGAGATGGTCGATATTATGTGGGGCCAAAGCTGTTTAGGGCTGTATTAATTAAAATCGGAACTTCAGACAAAATATGTTAGGAGAGTTAGGTAACCCAGTTCCCTCCAGATGCTTTAGACTGCAGCTCCCATAATCCCTGACTATTTGCCATGCTAGCTGGGGCTGATGGGAGCTACAATCCAAAACATCTGGAGGCCACCAGGTTGCCTACCCCTGCCCTATAGGAAAGAAATGGACATGCTGAAGCATTGGTATAATATGCTGTTGCTAATGCAACACTGTCAGCAGTGAAATATATGATATGAAATCATGAGAGAAATGGTGTTACAGGTATCACTGTAAGGTAGGGGATATCTGAAACATTTTATTAGCAGGTGTTGGAAAATGTTCTTCAGAAGGAAATACCAGTGAGGATTCCTGACATCATGAGAACACATGACCCCATTGAACAAGAAGTAGTCTGTCACTGAGGTGACTTTTAGTATGTGATCTTCTATCACTTGCTGTAGGATTTCTTTCTTTCTTTCTTTCTTTCTTTCTTTCTTTCTTTCTTTCATTCCTTCCTCACAGGTCTCTTTCTATCATCTGAAGAATCTAGGCACATACAACATCAACTTCCTGGCCTAATCTGCCACCAGTCTGTGTGCCATGAGCATCAGGAAACAATCATATGTCTTAAAGATACTTGCACCTAGGGATGGTGTGGGCATCCAATTCCGTCCGGGAATCTGGTGGAACCCCCCCCACACACTCACACTAGCAAGCCATACTCACCGAACTCTTGCCTCTGCTTGCCCCCCTGCCCATGCTTGCCAAGCCGTCCACACTCACCCGGGCAGCCTTGTTGTGCTCTGCGATTGCCATTTTTTGAAAAATAAAACGGTGATTGCAAAAATGCACATATTTGCATATGTACAAATATGCACATTTTGCGCATACAAAAATATGCGCAGGTGTGAAAATGCACATATTCGCCCATATGCAGATATGTGCATTTGCAAAAATGTGCACATTCACATACAGTATATGCAAAATGGGGCTGTGAATGGCCCATATACGCAAGATTGCAGGCAAGCAAATGCCTGTAATCTTGCATATATGGGTGATTCACGGCCCCATTTTGCGTTTATGCAAATACGCGCATTTTTGTGATCACCATTTTATTTTTCAAAAAATGGAAATCACAGAGCTCAACGAGGCTGCCTCAGTGAGCGCAGGTGGCTCAGCGAGTGGTGGTGTCAGGATTTCCCTGTTGCCTACTGAATACTCCAATAGCCAAATCAACACTCAGACAAAAGGGCTGCTTTCCAAGGCTTTAATTCCATTTACCCTAATGAGGCATACAGATGCTAATTGCTAGAGACTCAGAGAACTACCAAGGAACAGCCATCTAGGGGTTCAAAGGGAAAGTACGTCAGTTGATCTCCATTTGGGAAAAGGGCGGCAATTCTCTGAATTTAAGAGGTGGGAGGGGAAGATCTCCCCCTCTCCCATGATGCTTCTGGGTGCAGCTGTCGACATCGAGCCAATCAGGCTGAGCGCTGAAGTTTGGCCCCTGCGATCTCTCGCTTGTGCCTGCATCTGCGCCTCACATCTAAAAGCTCAGGTTGTCCTTTCCTTTCCACACCTTGTTCGCTGTCACTCCCAGGGATGTGAGAAGGGGGGGCTCCCCCTACAGCTGCACCTCTGAAGTCTGGGAAAGTTCCTCCCCCACGGGTTGCCTCTCTTCCTCAGAATCAGAGCTGCTTTGGGACTCTGTGGGCTCAGATACAACCCTGACAGGTGGGTTGCTCAAGCAGGGGTTCAGGTGCAAGCAAGCAGGGGCTGGGTGGGTGCCTGGAGTACCTGCGGGAGGGGCACCCACCCATCCTTACTTGTACCTCTCTGCAGGATTTTTGTGGGGTAAATTGTTGTGAAGAAATAGTATATTTCTATCTGAAATCCACGGTTGGACAATACTTTTATTAGGACCAAACAAAATTCCACAAAAATGTCCAAGCTTTTGAGTTCTCCAGAACATCAGGCTAGATAGTACAAAAAACAGGGTTGGGGGAAAGAAAGAGAAAAGTCCAAACATTTGGCCAGATGTGGTGGCAATGAGGTCTACAGTTTAAATAGCTAGACCCAGTCTCCAAATGGAGATTTGCAGTCTGAATGAATTAGCCAGTGGTAGGTTTTGGAGGTATCAGATTATCCATAGCAATGCATTTTGGGAGAGAGGAGCAGCTATGGTTGATCCCCATTTTTAAAAATGCAGGTGTAACTCTGATCTGCCTCTTGTATTTATATCTATTTATGTTTTGTTATTTATATATGTCAAATAATCTGAGGGGTGTTATATGAGAAGGCCAGAAGCCAAGTTTTGTTACTGTGTGCGGGGCTTAAACAGTTGTGGCTGCCTTGGTTACAACTGCTATAGAAAGGAGGCATTAACCAGAGTTTGAAAATAACTAGGGGGAAAAGCTACCATTCTTTGGATTGGTCAGATGGGTCAACAAAGGTGATTGGCAGTTAGGAGTTCCATAAGGAACATGATTGACCAGGAGATTTAAAAAGGTAAGTTAGGCTTTCAAGACAGCTAGAGTCAGCTGGTGACAAGGGAAGAGAGTTAATGGTTGTTGGCTGAAAATGAGCTGGGGTAGGAAAAAGCTGGACAGTCTGAATACCAGAGCTGGTTTGCTGAGGGAGCAGGAAGCTGTGCTGTGAAGCTGCAGAGAAGCTTTGAGCAGGCAGCACAGCCCAACACCAGAAGGTTTAATTCAGAGTTTGACCAGAAGGAATTCCCTTCAGCATCATCCCAGTTGGCCAAAGCCAACAGGAAGACCTGGAGGCAGAGGAAGCCTGCTGTACAGTATCTGTTCCTGGTTGTGAGGGACTGGCTGGGGTGGAGTTTGGGGAAATTTGATTTGAGGGGAAAGCTATTAAGAGTGTATTAGCTGGGAAGACTCTCTTGTTAAGTATGGCAAACAAGGACATTTAGCCTAAGTACAGTTAATGTTAACCAATTATTTTAAAAAATTTATGTGATTCACATATGTAAACAATTCCCTTAGGGAGCAATCCCATGGCCCCTAGAAAGTGTCTGAGGGGCCATAGGATCCTGGAGATTTCCCCCTCTGAAGGTGGAATCGGAGATCTAACCCCTTAACCTGCCCCATCGCAGCTGGCATGAAAAGAACCACTCTGGCTGCCCTCCGAGGTTGGAAAATCGAACTTGGAGAGGGGGAAAAGGGGACATTTCAGTGGGAGGGGAGGAGACTTGGAGAGGCCAGGATACAAGTTATCCGAAGCCTCTGCCAACCTCCTTCCTTTTCTCTCTGAAGCACCATCACTAGATGCGGAAAAAAGCCCATCTAGAGAAATATGCAGGGCAGGAGGACAGGGGGGATTGCCTCCACTGCTCCTCCTGCCCTGCATCGGATGTTTGGAAGCCTCTCAGTTCAGGGGCTTTCATTCATTGAGGGCACAGCCGATAGGATTGTGCCCTTAATACCTTAACTTTGTTTATCTTGTCGCTAAGTGGTGGTGTCAATCTCATGCTGACTCCTTAGTTACCAGGCTACGGAAGTATACATAGACAGGGCCAGAAATATTGGAACAACAATAACTGTTTTAGCAGTTGGCCTCTGTACACCACTACATTGAAGTTGAAAGGAAACACACCCAGATGGGAGCGAAGTCAGGACTTCCAGCTGTAATTCAAGGGGTTTGACAAAAGTGGGGCACTAACCATTCAGGAAGGACAGCCAGTGGCATACACACACACCCATCGTTGGTGGCTCATAAGTAATGGAACAAATGGCTGACAAGCAGCTGCATGGCCAGGTGTGGCCTGTTTCCTGGGTACCCCATGACCAATCAAGCAGATAAAAGGCCTGGAGGTGGTTCTGACTGCTACATTTGCATTTGGTAGCTGTTCACTGGAACTCCTAACATGAGGTCCAAAGAGGTGTCCATGCGAGTGAAGGAGGCCATCATTAGGCTGAGGAGACAACATAAACCCATCAGAGAGATAGCAAAAACAGTGGGAGTGGCCAACACAACAGTTTGGAACATCCTGAAAAAGAAGGAATTAACTGGCAAGCTCAGCAACAGCAAAAGGCCTGGAAGACCACGGAAGACAACTAAAGTGGATGACCGCAGAATTCTGCTCATGGTGAAGAGGAACCCTTTCACAACATCTAGCCAGGTCAAGAATGCTCTTGCAGAGGTAGGCATGTCATTGTCAACATCTACAGTCAAGAAACGGCTTTATGAATGTAAATACAGAGGCTTCACAACAAGGTGCAAACCACTGGTAATGCTCAAGAACCGAAAGGCCAGATTAGCCTTTGCCAGCAAACACCTAAAAAAGCCTGCCCAGTTCTAGAATAAGATTCTTTGGACTGATGAGACCAAGATTAACTTGTACCAGAATGATGGGAAGAGAAAAGTATGGAGAAGGAAAGGAACAGCTCCTGATCCAAAGCATACCACATCATCTGTCAAACGTGGTGGAGGCAGTGTTATGGCATGGGCATGTATGGCTGCCAATGGAACCAGGTCACTGGTATTTATTGATGACCTGACTGCTGATCAAAGCAGCAGGATGAATTCTGAAGTGTGTAGGGCTATACTTTCTGCTCAGATTCAGCCAAATGCTGCCAAACTGACAGGACGCCGTTTCATATTGCAGATGGATAATGACCCAAAACATACAGCAAAAGCTACCCAAGAGGTTCTCAAGGCAAAGAAGTGGGATGTTCTTCAATGGCCAAGTCAGTCACCTGATCTCCACCCAATAGAGCATGCTTTTCACTTACTGAAGACAAGACTGAAGGCAGAAAGACCCACAAACAAGCAGCAGCTGAAGGCAGCTGCAGTAAAGGCCTGGCAAAGCATCTCGAGGGAGGAAACTCAGCATTTGGTCATGTCCACAGGTTCCAGACCTCAGGCAGTCATTGACTGCAAAGGATTTTCATCCAGGTATTAAAAGCGATGCTTAAGTTTGAAATGATGTTGGTTTGTTCCATTACTTATGAGCCACCAACGATGGGTGTGAGTGTATGCCACTGGCTGTCCTTCCTGAATGGTTAGTGCCCCACTTTTGTCAAACCCCTTGAATTACAGCTGGAAGTCCTGACTTTGCTCCCATTTGGGTGTGTTTCCTTTCAACTTCAATGTGGTGATGTACAGAGGCCAACTGCCAAAACAGTTATTCTTGTTCCAATATTTTTGGCTCTGACTGTATATACTTCCAAGCAATTGTTTACTTCGTTTGCATTCTTACTCATTTTCAATCTTACACAGCTACCCCTAAAACATTGCATGTGCATCAGGGAGCTCCTGCCAGCTTTCATAAGGTCAGCCAACATCAAACGAAATGTGGCTACTCAAATGACCCATGGATGACTTGAAGAAGACCGCAGTAAGAACCAAGATAATATGGGTAGACATTAATAAGCAGCTAGGCCATGTTTTGAGAGGTTGTGAGTGTTCAGTCCTCCTCATTGAAAAAATACAGTAACATCTTACTGGTACAAATTACTTGGAGGAACAAAAATATTCAAAAGTCAGTATTTAGTGATCCATGAATTCAGATAAACAAGAGTTCAAGTTTGGAGGTGAGGGTTGATCATGCAGGTTCTTGTGTATTTTGCTGTCTTTGTCTTATTCAGAGGATGAAAATGTGTTCGGAAAGGAAACAAGCTCAAGGTCATGTCATCCATTGTCAGTGGGCCCTTTGAAGATGCAGCACTTCAAATCAGGGTGTGTGTTTGTAAAGTGGAATTGAAGACCACACCATAATATTGTCAGTTTATGTTTAAACCATAAACCAGTTTATGATTCGGTTCGCACATTAGAACAAGCCACCGTAGGTTAATGAACCCGCAGGATCACTTCAGTGCATGCCAGCCACCATTTTGAATATGCAAGCCCCAGCCAGTGGTTGCCATGGCTTGCTGTGTCGTGCAGCAGTGGTTGTGCAAGGGTTAAACAACCCTCGCAAAACCCATGGTCTGTTCTAGGCATCCATGCATGCAGCACAGATGTCTGCATAGAGGGGGGCCTCCACATGTATAGCTGTATACAAGGAGACACCCTCTGCCGACATCAGTGCAATATGCCCAGACACCGGGGGGCTGGGCTACATCATACATGCAACATCAAGGGCAGGGCTGCACGGCACAGTCTCACTCCCAATGTGTGTGTTCAAGGAAAAGGTAAATTAATGAGAGACAATAGGTTTACCAGCTGAGATTGGTTATCGGTATAGCTTGAAGGAACCTTCATGTTTGAAGGCAGTATAACTCTAGATACCAAATAATGGGGACAAACAGTAGAGGAGAGCTATTGCCTTCCTGCTCTGCTGTTAAGCTTCTAAGGAGTATCTGGCTGGCCACTGCTGAAAACGAGGTACTAAATTAAATGGCATTGACCTTGGCTGTGGTTCAGCAAGGCCATTGCCATATTCCAGGTCCAAAACAACCATTTCTCAGTGTGGTTATCAAGATCGGCTTGGAAATGTCTGTGCTAAACGTGCTTCATGCATACCTTTCTGAACTCGTCATTTTATGCTCAATAATACCAATCCTAGCAATCCTCTTTAATTTATCTGCAACAAACTAGGTGCTATTACATCTTATCAAACTTACAATATTGGAGGTGTTAAAGTAAAATGCCTATGCTGTTCTCTGTCCCCATGGCTTCACAAGGGATTCAAAGGATGTGACTGCGGGCAATACATACATAGATGGCAGTTGGTTCCTTGAACTATTTTTATCTCTGTTTTTATTATAACATGGCCTGGTTCATACAGCTGTCTGCTGAAGGCATATATTCCAGAGTGTGCCACTGCATGTTGCTGGACGTGTTTGCAAATGGCACACTCCCATGGGGCAGCCATCATTTTTCTGTACAATATCCCTGATATGGACTCAGTGTCCAAGGCATTTTCAAACCACAACATGTGTGGGAGCCTTGACGCCGGGGGGTGTTTCACTTTTAAAACAAGAGGGGAAAGTGTGTGCAGTGGGGGATGGGGAAAATTAGCAAAGCCCTCAGACTGCCTAATATTATATGTATGTTCTATTCTTCCTGTACCCAAAGTCTCCAACATGAATGGCAAAAAAAAATTCTCCCACTGATGCAATTATGGGATTGACAGAAAAATTTGAGAGTCAAAAAAATCTCCATTCTCCTGATGCTATGTGACGATGTAGTGTCATCCCAGGAGAACTGTGGTGGAAAGCAGAATGGTGGCTGCCAAGATAGGTTTGGCCCCCGTCCCACCTCTGAAACAGTTGAAAAGGCCCCATAATTTTGAAGCCAGCTTGGCGTGAGTTGTGCTTCTGACATACACTGCTCATTTGAGGAGATCACTCATTTGAGGAGTTATTTGCAAGGGTTAGTCAGCTGCCACAATCTTTGCACTGGTTTACAGCTCAAAAGCCCAGTTCTTGCTGTTAACAAATCTGAGCAGTTGATTTGGTTATGTTATGGGGAAGGATAGCTAACACAATAGGAGACATAATCAAGATTCAAGATGATCATGATAGGCTGGAATGCTGGGCTGAAATGAAAATGTGAATGTAAGCACAAAAATAAAAGACACAAGTATAGGATGGGGAGGACCTCACTTGGCAGCAGTGTATGTGGAAAGGATCTAAATGTGTTATTTGATCACAAACTGAACATAGTGCAACTGCTAAAAAAGTGCATACAATCTTAGGTTGCATTAACTGAAGCATAGGGTCCTGATCATAAAAAAACCCTACTCTGTTCAGTACACTGTATTCTGTGGTCAGACCACATCTGGAGTACTGGACAGAATCCAGTGCTGCCCTTGTGTGCATGCCCTGTTCCGCCAATTCCGTTCCGCATGTGCTTCTCACCACTTGCAGAACTGCTATGTAGTGCTTCCAGGTCAACCCCAAATGAGTGGAAACGCTTGTTTCTGTAAGGGAGCAGGTTGGCAGAGCTCACATAAGGGAGCTCTGTTGACCTACCCCCTTCCAGAAATAGTATTTCCACTTGTTTTGAGGCTTGCCCTTGGAAGCGCCAAACTGCGGTTCCGGAAATGGTAGGGGTTGCTTGTGGAATGGAATTGACGGGGCTGGCCATGCACAGACCAGAATTGGCAGCCAGCTCCACTAGTGGATGGGCAGCATTGGATTCTGCCCATTGCCCATTTCTTAGCGAACATTTTAAGAAGGCCATTGAGAAATTAGAGTGCATTGAGGGAGGGTGACCAGGATGGCGAGTGGTCTGGAAGCCAGATCCTATGAGGAACAACTGAAAGAGCTGGGTATGTTTATTTTGAAGAAGAGTAGATTAAGGGGGAGATTATTAATGGAGGACTTGCTTCAGCTGCTCTCTCCATCAGGAGTTAGATGGGTGGTAACAGGAGACAGGGCCATCTCAATCATGGGGCCCAGGTTTTGAAACTCTTTCCCCATGGAGATTTCCTTGGTATATTTTATTTATTTTACAACACCTAGTAAGGTCAGTACTAATCAGGTGAGTAGTTGCGTAGGGAGAAAGATGGTTTTTGATCTCTATCTTGCCACTGTTGCATTAATTTTGTGCCTTATTTCTGTATTTTTTGTTCTTGATGGTGTATTTTATTGTTTTTAATGTATTGTGATAACCACCTTGGATACTTAGGTAGAAAGGAAGACTAGAAATATATTAAATAAATTACAAATAAATCCATACATTCAGCAATAAATGATTCCAATTAATTCATAGATTTCTAGATAGCAATATGTTGGCTTTCCCCCCTTTATTTAAAAGGGAAAAGATATGTGGTCTTGAGGGAGGACAGTATTTTGGCAGGCAAAGCTGTATCAAAGGGTGAAGCAATAGAAGTCACCTTGAGAGCAGATGGAATACAGTCAAACATTAATGGCAAATTTATTACCCTTTTTAAGAGTAGGAACCAAATCAAGTCAAACAGAACCATAAATTTACAGGCTATGTAGGGTGTGGACATGTTAAAGTAGGCTTTATTAGGAAAACGAATTTGGTACATGCTTGAGAGGATTATTAATAGATCAGAGAACATCCGAGACTCTGGAATAGAGCATTTTTGTATATTATTTAATTTTTGTATGCATCATATTCCAAGGGTTCATGTTTTATTTAAAAAGATGAAAAACTTTCTCAAGTATAGAAATAGCAAGTCAAGACCCTCAAAGATCTACCAACTTAAAACACAAACTACTCAAAATGGTTCAGTAGTAGCATCATCCGGCTGCTGAAAGCCACCCATATTGAACAGACATGCAGCAACACCTTTGAAGCACGCTTGGGGTTTCCAAAGGAAGGGAATTCTATAGTTGTGGTAGGATTGCCACTGGGATATGAAACTAAACATGATTTTGACTAAACATTCAGAAGAACTTCCTGATCCTGACCATACCAGCTGTTCAGTCATAGAACAGTCTGCCTTGGAATGTGATTCATTAGAGGTTTTCAAGCAGAGGTTGGATGGACTCCCATTAGGGAGAATTAGTGAATTTCTTACATCGGCATCAGGTTGGACTAGATGACTTGTGTGGTCCCTTACAATTCTATGATACCCCTCTATGTAATTTATTTATTTACTGAATTTCTTAATCACCCATCTGGCTGGTCACCCAGCCACTGTGGGTGATGTACAGCAATACAATTTTAAAACAATAAAATTCTACTTTAAAACATCATATTTCTAAAAATATCCTAACCTACCCCAAATGCCTTCCTGAACAACCATGTTTTTAATGTGGGGCAGAAGCTCATTAAAGAGGGGGCATGGTGGAGTTCCATAGGGAGGGAGTTCCACAGAGTGGGGGCCACCACAGAGAAGGCCCTCTCCCTCGTCCTCACCACCCTAGCTGTCCTGGCTGATGGGACAGAGAGAAGGCCATCCGAGGCTGATCTTGTTAAGCGGCCTGTCTGGTGTTGCTGGAGGCGCTCTTTCAGATAGGCTGGGCTGGAGCCATATAGGGTTTTAAGGGTCAAAACCAACACCTTGAATTTGGCCCGGAAAGCAACTGGTAACCAGTGCAACTCCTTCAGCACTGGAGTGATGTGATCATGTCAGCAGCTGCCTTTAATCAGGCGAGCCGCTGCGTTCTGCACCAGCTGCAGCTTCCAAACCGTCTTCAAGGGTAACCCCATGTAGAGCACATTACAGTAGTCTAGACGAGAGGAGACCAGGGCATGTACTACCGATAACTTTGGTTTTACCATCTGCCTCCCACCCCATAAGATGATACAGTTCAGTCTGGTTTTGGGTTCGGCATATAGATGGTAAAAGCAAGACGGTATTTTTTGCTGGAGAATGCAAGAGACATAGGGAAAGCAGCACTATCTGAATAATGTAAGTCCTGAGCAATTTGGGGCTATTGGTAAAAGATGTCACCTTAAACTGTCACCAGAAGGAGCCATTCACAATTTCTGAACAGTCTACAAAGGCAGCAAATGAAGGGCACCCTCCTTGTTTCCCACAGAAAGACACCTTAATTCAAACAAACTCAGATAGAAAGTGAGGCTAGAATGATGGGAGGGACCATTGTTCAGTGGGAGAGTACATGTTTTCATGCCAAAGGTTCAAATTTCAATGCTCAACTTCTCCAGGTAAAGAGTACTAGGTAGCAGGGATGGGAAAGATGTCCACCGCCTAAGAGCTTGCAGAGTGGCTGCCGCTCAATAAGACATGAGTGTGCTCCATAGACCAAGGATCTGATTCAGTATAAGTCTGCTTTACCTGTTTATATGCTTCTTGAGCATTTAGCTTTTTCTTTTCTGTTTCGCATTTATCAGCCAGTTCTTTCTCAACACCTAGTGCCAACTTGGACTAAATGTGAACAAATTTGAGTTAGATTCATGCAGTTTTAGTCATACTTAGAGATCAATGGGAGCTATGTTAGTCATGACTAACTTAAGTGCCATGGATTTCAGCGGGTCTTCTCTAACTCTGAATCCAACCCCTCATATGCTGAAGAATCAAGGATAAATCAAGCAATGTGCATGCATGTGTGAATCAGCCCAAGGTACTTAAATGTGGAATACTAACATGGTATAGTGACTAGAGTGTTGGATCTGAGTCTGGGAGATGTTTGTTCAAAACACGTCTCAGCCATGAAGTTCAACTGGGTGAACTTTGGCTAGTCACAAATTTTCCAGGATTCTGGCTCATGTGTAGAGCCTCCTCTCTCCTCTTCAGACTGTTGGCCCTCCATGGGTTGTGGGTGACAAATGCGATGAGGGAGAGGGGCGGGCCTGGAGTCTTTCTCCTCATGCATTGACTTTAACCTTTTTTGAACACTAGAATAGGGCATATCTCTCAGCCTAATCTACTTCTCAGCCTTGTTGTGAGGATAAAATTTGATAACCACCCTGAGCTCCTGGCAGAAGGGCAGGATACAAACCTATTTATTATCAGCATAATTAATACCTGAAGGGTTCTTTCATATTTTTTTTAATTAATGGGCCCCCAACATTAACATGCATTTTTCTCTCCAAATTAGAAATATTCATGGAATAAATATGCCAGGAAATTCTGAAATAACTCAGGGCCCAAACACATATTAGTTTAAAGACATAGCTAGCAGCTACATTTTTTTTTTACTCCAGAGTAAACACAGGCATCAAGATCTCAATTGGGCCCCTAACATGGGTATAGGGAAACATTAACCCTCCCCACACTGAGGTCTTCATGTGGATTGGGGCACCCACCCGCACCAGCAATTTATATTGCCAAATAGTGATCCATTAAAGCAAATATTGTTGCAGGCCCAGGGGGTGGGGGGATCTGAATTGGGACAGCAGTGGACGGGTGGGGGAGGAAGGGTTAAAGTCCCTCTGAACCCACACTAGGATCCTGATCCAGAATGGAGGTGCTGCACTTACTGTAGAGTAAAAATGGGGAGAAGTAATGTGTGCTTTGGGTCTCAGAGAAAGAAAAGTGTTCTTAAAACTGAGCAGTTAAAAAGTCTGCCTTTTTATTGTCATGCTTTCTCTTTAGCTATAGCTCAAAGTGAAAAACAGCACTCCAAAGACAATAAAACATGGCATTTTGTAAGGAAGAATGTGCTAATCAGCAATTACTCTTTCTGGCAGTTTCACTAGCAGAATTTCTACATCGGTCATGTAGCTTTAAGCTTACAATGGGCTCCTTCACACTGAGCTTTTATCCTGCAATTGAGATTGCTCCTTCACAGAAGTTTGCGGGCTTTTTATATGATGCCGTGGTCATTCAAAGCGAATCCTGCACTAAATGCCCTTTGTTTCATTTTTAAATAGATCGCAGATAATGAGCTATCAAATTACCCCGTTGTGTTCCGCTTCAGTTTCCTCTATGAAAAGAGTTAAAGCAGCAAGAAGAGGAACGAGATCAATGAAAGATGTAAGACTCAGATATGGGGAGAAGGGGGGGAAGGAAGCACGTGTAAAGGGAGTTGGTTGTGATCCTGCATTTAAAATGGAAGCAGAAAGCCCCATTTTAAATGCAGGATTTTAGGCTGGTGTAGAGATGCCCAGATAGTGTAGAGCAGTGGTTCTCAACCTTCCTAATTCTGCGACCCTTTAATACAGTTCCTCATGTTGTGGTGACCCGCAACCATAAAATTATTTTTGTTGCTACTTCATAACTGTAATTTTGTTACTGTTATGAATCATAATGTAAATATCTGATATGCAGGATGTATTTTCATTGTTACAAATTGAACATAATTAAATCATAGTGATTAATCACAAAACCAATATGTAATTATATATTGTGAAATATTTATTTCTAATTACAAATAAATGAAATTTTGTCTTGAAGCATGGTGTAGCATGGGTAACAGTCTTAATATAACAACAGTAAACTACATTGCTACATTTTGCGACAGTATGCATAAAAAGCCAACGTCAGTGCGAAGGTTGAGACTGCTTCTTTCTCACCAGATCAGAAATTCTCGGGGCAGTCTTTGCAAGAGCACAACGAAGATCATCTTCCACAACAGGTCTACTTCTGTATTTAGACTTGATAACCAACAAGCTGGAAAACCCTGTTTCACAAAGATATGTTGTTGGAAATGGAAGGAAAAGGCGCAACGCAGTCTCAGACAGAATAGGATATGACTGCAAACACTTGATCCAGAATTTTGTAACTGGCATTGTAGAGAAATCAGTTCTCGCTGCATCGCTGTTAATAAGTTCAATGAACTCCTCTTGTGCTGTCTCAGGAACATCTTCAACTTTGACTGTGAAAGGGCTTCTGGCAAGTGCAAATGGGGTGTCAGGTAGATTTGGAAAGTACGATGAAATTTCATCTGTAAGCATGTGCAAGTGTTCTTTCACAGAAATTATCATCATAATCCTTTTGTCTGGTTCAATGTCATGTTCCTCAAAGAAAGCAGATAAGGTAGGCAACATGTAAATTTTATTTTCATCCAATTTTTTTTTGCCAAAGCTGAAGTTTCATTTGGAATGATCGGATCTTTTCAGACAAATCGAAGCATGTTGCATTTGGTCCTTGCAGTGATAAATTTAACTCATTCAAGATGGCAAAGATGTAAACCAAGTAAGCTATTTTCTGCAGTTCACTTTTATCGCTGAAAAGTGCTTCGAACTGCAGTCTTGCTTTCTGATTAAAAAAGTTTTGAGTTCATCACGAAGCTCAAAAACACATTTTAAAACTTTTCCTCTCGACAACCATCTCACTTCAGTGTGAAATAGCAGAGCATTGTTTGGCGCATCCAACTCGTTGCACAGTTGCGAAAACAGTCGACTGTTTAAAGTGCTCGCCTTTACAAAATTGACAGAACTTATGACGCTTTTCATTACTTCTTGTAACTCTTGTGGCAGCATCTTCATTGCTAATATTTGCCGATGAATCATACAGTGAGTTCCGATGACTTTTGGTGACTCATTCAGTACCAAACATTGAAATCCAGATCGACATCCTAGCATAGCTGGAGCACCATCTGTGCAAACACCACAAACCTTTTCCCAAGAGATCTTATGCTCTTTCAGAAATGAACCAACTGTGTCAAATACATCACGTGCAGTAGTTGTCGTTTCAAGAGGTTTGCAAAAAAGAAACTCATCTTTAAAGTCGCCATCATTAATATACCTCACGTAAACCAGTAACTGTGAACAGTTTGCAAATGTCTGTAGATTCATCAAGCTGGATACTAAATATTGGAAGTGGAGCAGGTTTTATTTCCTGGATTATCTGATCAAGAATATCAGCAGACATGTCATCTATTCTTCTGCAGACAGTGTCGTTAGATAAGAAAATTGTACTCAATTTCGTAAGAAATTCATCTCCGATCATAACTCGAACAATGCCTTTGGCCGCTGGCAACAGTAAATCCTCAGCAATGGTGTGAGGTTTCATAGCTCTGACGATTCTGAGTGCCACCAAATATGAAGCTTCAATGGCTGCGACGTTTTGTTTGTGGTACTTGCCACCAGTGTCAAGTCCGGCTTTCTTGTAGGGATGGCGGAGAATTTCTCCCCGAAACTTCGGGGGGCCGAGCGCCAACGTGTTCGGCCCCCCAAACAAGTTTCGGGGAGAAATTCTCTGCACCCCCCCGCACCCCGCACCCCCCCCGGGACGGGACTTACCTTTGGCGAATGTCCCTCCCGGCAGTGGGTCCGGCTATTTGCATTGCCCTTATTTTCGCCGTAGTCTACATAAAGATTTACGTAGACTACAGCGACCAAATAAGGAACGTGAATGGCGGCTCCTTATGGGGGCCGCCATTTGCGTACGCGCTTTTTTTTTTTAAAGTCATCCGTGATAGGCTACGTGGCGATTTACATAGCCTATCACGGCTGACTTTGCAGATCTAGCCGTGATAGGCTACGTTAATCGTCACGTAGCCTATCACGGGGGCGTTGTTTTTTTTTTAAACTGTTTAGTTCGCAGCCGGGCAAGTCGAGGCGCCTCCTCCCCAGCCTGAATTTCTGCCGGGCGAGGCAGGAAGCCTCCCCCCGGCCTGAATTTCGGCCGGGCGAGGAGGGAAGCCTCCCCCCCGGCCTGAACTTCGCGGGGGGAGCAACGAAGCGCCTCCCCCCCACCGCGGGAAATCTTCGAGGACAGGTAAGTGACTTTCATCCACCCCTACTTTCTTGAGTCCATCAGCTTTGCTTCTAAAATAGTTGGTATCCTTGCCAGCAAAGCTCGGATACTTGCTATCAAAATGGCGTTTTAGTTTGTTCGGCTTCATAGATTCGGCTGATAGAACTTCACAACAAATAACACATTGCGGTTTCTCAATTCCTGCTGTAATTATCGAGGTAAAACCATACTGTAAAAAATCCTCACTATATTTTCTTTTCTTAACGCTCTTCTCTACACGATCCATTGTCGTGGGATGGTTTGCTAATGAAAATAATATATAACAATAGTTTTAATAATACAAAAGATGATATATGGCATAATTCAGTCAATACAGTTCATTAAAGTTTCCTATGATTTACCATTCTCTGTGTTGTTGTTTTTACATACCTGTTACTATCACAAGGAGGCAGTATTCACATCAACCACAGCTGAATATAAAAAGACCAATCAGCATCCAGATTAAGTTCCTATGGTACAGATATATTTTTTTTGCAGTAGTTGATGATTTTACAGTACATGATTTTACATTTACCCAGTAATTATAATTCATGAAGTGTCGTTTTACCTCCAATACTGCTGCTTTCAACACAGTAGCTGCTTTTAACAGAATAGCTGCTTTCAACACAGCAGCTGCTTTCTACACAGTAGCTGCTCTCTACACATGTGTGACTGGTCTGCATAAGTACATTATGGTGCCAACCCTGTCACATACACCTGTATTTGTACGGGGTGTATGTGATGGGGTTGGCACGATGATGTCATCACGCCGGGTACTCGTATGTGGGCGTATCTGCATGTGGGTGGACCCGCCAGGAGACGGATAGAGGAGCGGTGTCTCGGTTCCTAAGACCATCAGAAATATGTGTTTTCCGATGGTCTTAGGTGACCCCTGTGAAAGGGTCGTTCGACCCCCGAAGGGGTCGCGACCCACAGGTTGAGAACCGCTGGTGTAGAGCTTCATGAATTGAAAAAGTAAAAGCCTCTCTAGGTAAAGTAAAACAGCACTATAAGGCATTGCTTAGGTCTCTTCATGCCAAGTGAGCCAGTATATTGTAGTTTAAAGTGTGTTTATTGTGGAATAGAGAGACAGGGTTCAATTCCCATTCAGCCATGAAACTCAATGGGCTACTTAGACTTGCTGCTCTCAGCCTAACTTACTGATATCTATACCTGAGTCAAGTTCCTACATAGTATTGAAGGTGCCTTATAAGAATAAAATGCAAAGTAGAATATACCAAACAAGGGAAAAAGCACAAGATAGTACAAGATTTAAACAGGCAAAATATCAATACAGGAGCCATTAAAAACAATTAACGTGCAATCCTAACATAAGAAGAGCTCTGCTGGATCACACCAAAGGTCTGATCCTAGACATGTCTATTAAGGGGAAATATTTCCATCATGGCAGTTAGTATAAATGCAGTTCACACAATAACTGAAGTTGCACACTTACTCAATTAAATTGTGGAATTTAATTCTACAACAGTTCAAACTTGCTCAAGAATAGTTTTTCTTCATAAAAGGTTTTTTGGCAAAAGGGATGGTGGAACATTTCATATTTGTTTTTGGATGTGTTCTTGGTGTAGGTTGGAGCAAGACGAGATAATGATTTGGTTGTCAGCACTGTTACAGTATTTAAAAAAACAACAACTTGGTATCAATATGTTAAGAGCAGTATATTAGTCCAAGCTCCTTTTAAATTGAGAGAAAGTGAAGTAAACTTACTACAGCTATTTCCCCAATATAATTAATATTTTTCAGTGCTAATTCTAGAGTAAACTTTTGGGTGGAAAGTCTGTATGGAAGGAGATTAAAAAACAAAACAAAACACAATTCGAGATGTTCTGCATATTGGAAAGAATTAAACAATACTTGGAGAAATGCCAACAGATGGAAGAACAAACACCACTATTGTTTCAATACTTCCTGAGGGCTCCTACAAATATAAGTCGCTAGGGTTCTGCTTCAGGGATCCTACGAACTCTATGACAGTCCGCCGCCCAGCCTCGAAAACAGTGCTCAGCAGGCAATCCAAGGGGAAATTACTTAATGCCTGACTGGGCTTTTGGGTCTGGGTGTTCAGGATTCTTAAATCAAAGTAGCCAGAATCCACAGCTCCACTTCCCCACCCTCTTTCCAAGCTCTTTGCTCCCCTGTGACCTCCCAGCAGAGAAGACCAGGGCTGCCAGACTGCTGTTTTCCATTCCTGCTAAATTTCATTGGGTCATGCCCTCGCCAGGGCTGTTTTGTTATGAAGGTGCTCAGCTGAGGTCAGCCCCCTGTTGAAGCAACGTCCCTTTATCCTGGGATTCTGAACAGGGGCTGTCCCAGGTTCTGCATAGCCTGATCCAGCTGAGGCTACCTGGAACATTAGTATCTGCCACTTATTTCTAGATTCTTGCCACAGCTCAGTCTTCTCCTTTGTTTGGCACCTCACTGGGTCACCGCCCAGCTGGAACAAGACAGCGAGGAGGAGTTACTCAACAAGATAGGAGACGCTAGATGGTGCTTACGAGGACAACTGAAGGATAAGGAAGGCTATCTTATGCAGTCTTACCATTATGTAGTCTGTTTCTCCTCATGACACAACGTGGCATGCATTTACACATTTACTGGGGAAAAAAATCATTATTTTTCTACATCTTCTAACATTTACCTCCCAATTACCATGATTCTGGTTGTCTTTATTGTTAGGCTTGTTAAGGTGAAGAGATGAAGTTTTTGTTTCCACTCAGTTGCATCTGTTGAATTGTTAAAAGGATAATTATCAGCTCATAATTGTAACCATGATTACTCACTGCCATATTCTCCCTGAGATTTTCTCTGTCACTGGAGAGCGTTGAAGCCAATTCTTCTTCTTGTGAATATCTGAACACACTAATGAAAGAAGAAGTCAAGGTAGTCTCCTTGGCTAAAAGAAATTAACAAATGGAGGCATTTCAAATAAGACTGCGAACTTTCCCCAATGAGGGTGCAACGCATACGATTGCACCCTACACAACAGATTGTATCAGCCTGTTTTCTAATGAATCTTTAGATGTAAACTCTTTCCTGCCAATCATTATTATTTTCTGCAAATGACTGTTATCCTTACGTCTGCCTCTTTCTTTATATAGCATGGGTTGACCAGATAACCATGCCACTTTATACAACAATCTCTACCAGCTGGCATGCATCTCAGGATACTCATGTAAAATGCAATGATAGTATCTATGCTGTATATCAGTCTCAAAAGTAGTTTGCCATGGGGGGGGTATCTTGAAGCCACGGATCTCACAGAATTTCATCTGCAGCTGTTTGGATTCTGGTCAGTGTATGTGCATAAAATCATTTATTGTGAATAACATGATCTTATATTTTTTAGCAGATTTTTCAGCAGGGTAGCTCGGGCCCTGGACAAGAAGAGGAAGAGCCATCTACAGGCTACGTTGGCCACCCGACTTCAGCTGGGGTGCTTGATTGCGGCTGTCGCCATCTTCCTCCCACCAATTAGTATAGCGCTTGGGCCTCGAGATGAGCTCTTTTGGGGAGGAGCCATCTACAGCCTGCGTTGGCCCTTGACTTCAGCTGGGGCGCCTGATTCATTCATTCATTTCATTCATTTATTGCATTTATAAAAAGGTGTCCCCAACCAGTCGTGTCCGACTCTAGGGTGTGGTGCTCATCTCCATTTCTAAGCCGAAGAGCCAGCACTGTCTGAAGATGCTTCCGTGGTCATGTGGCTGGCATGACTGAACACCGAGGCGCATGGAACGCTGTCCGCCGAAGCGGTACCTATTTATCTACTTGCAATTTCTTGCTTTCGAACTGCTAGGTTGGCAGGAGCTGGGACTGAAGACGGGAGTTCACTCTGTCACGCAGCACTCGGGTCTCGAACTGCTGACCTGCCAACCTTCCAGTCTGCAGTTCAGCATCTTAACCACTAAGCCACTGCAGCCCCATTGCATTTGCATTTCTACCCTGCCCTTTTTCCTCTTGCAAGGAACCCAAGGCGGCTTACATTATCCTCCTCCTCTCCATTTTATCCTCACAACAACCCTGTGAGGTGGGTTGGGCTGAGAGTCTGTGACTGGCCCAAAGTCACCCAGTGAGCTTCCATAGCCGAGTGGGGACTAGAACCCGGATCTCCCAGCTCCTAGTCCAACACTCTTGCCACTACACCACACTGGCTGATGGCAGGCTTGTTTTCACTGTCTCCCTTCCAGCCATGTAGTATACTGACTGGGCCTGCAGAAGAGCTCTTTCCCAGAGGAGGTAGCTGCAGGCTGCGTAGGCCACCCCACTTAGATGGGGCGCTTGATGGTAAGTTGGCTTTTGCCCTCTCGTTCCCAGCAAGGTAGTATACCAGTCCAGTATGGACCAAAGCTCTTTCGAGGACAAGCCAGCTGCAGGCTGCCTTGGCCCCCTGACTTCACCTGGTGGCCTGATTGCGGGGTTGCTCTTGCGGTCCACCTCCCAGCCAGGTAGTACACTGCTCAAGTGTTGACACGAGCTCTTTTGGGGAGGAGCAAGCTGCCAGCTGCAGTGGCATCCCTACTTCACCTGGGGCTACTGATGCCAGCCTTGCTTTCACCATCTCCCTCCCGGCCACGTAATGTGCTGCTCGGGCCTGGACAAGAGCACTTTCATGGAGGAGCCAGCTGCTGGCTACAATGGACCCTTGACTTCACCTGGGGCTACTGATGCTAGGCTTGCTACTTGCCATCTACCTCCCAGCCAGGTAGTACACTGCTCAAGTGTCGACACGAGCTCTTCCGCGGAGGAGCTGGCTGCAGGCTGCGTTGGCCCCTCAACTTCAACTCATGCACCTGAGTGGAAGCTTGCCTTTGCTGTCTCCCTCCCAGCCTGGCTGTATACCGCTCAGACATTGACATGACCTCTTTCGGGGAGGAGCCATCTGCAGCCTACGTTAGCCCCCCGACTTCCGCTGGGGCGCTTGATTGCAGGGTTGCTTTTGCCATCAGCCTCCCAGCTAGGTAGTATACCGGTCGGGCCTGGACAAGAGCTCTTTCAGGGCGGAGGCAGCTGCAGGCTGTGTTGGCCCCTTGCTTCCCACTGGGGTTCCTGATTGCAGTCTTGCTTTTGCCATCTGCATCCCAGCCAGGTAGTATATCGCTCGGGCCTGGAAATGAGTTCTTATGTGGAGAAGGTAGCTGTGTGCTCCATTGGATACCCAAGTTCAGCTGGATTGCCTGATTCCAGGTTTGCTTTTGCCGTTTACGCTGAGCCAGGTAGTATGGAGTGCGGCATGAGCTCTTTTGCAGAGGAGCCAGCTCCTGGCTGTGTTGCCCCTCGACTTCAGCTGAGGCGCCTGATTCCAGGCTGCTTTTGCCATCTGCGCCCAGCTAGGTAGTATGCCGCTCAGGCCTGAACAAGAGCTATTTCGGGGCAGAGCCAGCTGCAGGCTGCATTGGCCCCCCAACTTCACCTGGGGTGCCTGATAGCAGGCTTGCTTTTGCCATCTCCCTCCCAACCAGGGAGTATACCGCTCAGGGCTGAACATGAGATCTTTCGGGGAGGAAACGTCTACAGCGCGGGTTCACCCCCTGACTTCACCTGAGACAACTGAGTGCATTCTGCCTTTTGCCATCTCACCCTCAGCCAGGGAGTATGCCAGTCGGGCCTGGACCAGAGTACTTTTGGGGAGGAGTCAGCTGCACGCTGCATTGACCCCCTGACTACATCTCGGGTGCAAGATTGAAGGCTTGCTTTCGCTGTCTCCCTCCCTGCCAGGCGGTATACTGTTTGGGCCTAGACAAGAGCACTTGTCTAGGACTAGGAGGAGCCATCCACAGGCTGGGTTGGTCACCCAACTTCACCTGGGGCGTGCAATTTTGCAATCTCACTCCCAGCCAGGGAGTATACTGCTCTGGCCTTGAGATGAGCTCTTTTCGGGAGGAGACATCTACAGGCTGTGTTGGCCACCTGAGTTCATCTGGGGCACATGATTCTATGCTTGCTTTTGCCATCTCCCTCCCAGCCAGCCAGATAGTATACCACTTGGGCCTGGACCAGAGCTCTTTCAGAGCAGAGCCAGCTGCAGGCTGCATTGGCCCCCTGACTTCAGCTGAAGCGCCTGATTGCAGACTTGTTTTCGCCATCTCACTCCCAGCCAGGTAGTCTACCACTGTGTCCTGGACAAGAACTCTTTCGTGGAGGAGCCAGCTGCATGCTGCATTGGCCACCCGACTCCAGCTGGGGCACCTCATTGCAAGCTTGCTTTTGCTGTCTACCTCCCAGACTGTGTCCCCATTACAATGGAAGGAGAAGCGAATGGAGCAGTACCGGATGTTTAAAAAGGAATCAGCTTTGCTGAGCTTTGGTCCATGCAGGGCTCCATGAGCTGGTTCTCCGCACCAGTAAAAATCGCTTCACAAAATATACTTCCTGGTGGGGGTGGGGGTTGGAGTGAACGTCATCTGACTGGCAGGGGCTGCTCAGCTAATAAGAGAGGCTTCCCCCCTCTCCCCTCTTTCTCCTTTCCCCTGAAACTCCAGATGCACCTGCATTTCAGGAGCAAGCCTCATTGAGCACAATGGGAGTTACTTCCGAGGAGACACACATATGTCTGTGTTGGGAAAGAGAGCAGTAAACACAAAGACAGAAACCAGCCCCCATTTTAACCAGCAAGATCTCTATAATGAAGGGTGGAAGTAGTTTCTTCCTAAGGCAATAAACCAAACGAAGGAGAATTGGAGCCTCGAGATCGCGCTTTACCGCACTTAAGGAATTTGGGCTTATTTAAATGGTGCCATGTCAATTCAGGGGGATCTCTGTAAATTGTGTGGGCAGTCAGAAGGCAAGCCTCATTCAGCACAATGGGAGTTACTTCTGAGAAGACAGTAATGTGCTGGTTGTGGGAAAGAGAGAAGAAAACACAAAGACAGAAACCAGCCCCCATTTTAACCCACAGGATCTCTATAAGGAAGGTGGGAAGTAGTAACTTCCTAAGGCAATAAACCAAGCCAGAGAAAGAATCACAGGTTCTGTGAAGTGCTTTACAGGCAGGCTTCAGGGAATCAGTGCTTTAAACTCTGTATTCAGTTCATGGGGATCTCTGTAAATCCTGATGTGTGCAAGCCTCCTTGAGCACAATGGGAGTTACTTCTGAGTAGACACTAATTGATTTGTGCTGGAAAACAGAGAACAGGAAACACCCCTTGACCAGGGTCATGGTGAAAGGCACATCCCTGGGCAGGGCTAACCTACCCAAGGTCAGTGCAGGGGTTGGGGCACACAGCAGCTATACCAAGGAGAACCTGACTTAAGGAAAAGAATCAGACTTAAAGTAGTCTCAGGAAATCTTTTTTTCTGCGAAAAACTCCAGGGTGGCTGCTGGATGGCCACAATGTCATGTATCCTTAATGACCTCAACAAGCAGCCGGCTCAGAGTAAATCGCTGGTGGAGAACCCCTCCCCCCAATCTGCTGTCAGGATTCCCTTAGCCCCCACTTCACTTCAGTGCCCAAACATACACAGACCAGAGGCTTCAGTCTACAGCTTTTAATCCATTTCTTCACAGGGTCATACAGATGCAAATTTTTAGAGAACTCTCCATCTACAAAGGAATGTCTCCAGGGGATCTAAATGGAATTTACAAGAGTTGCCCACTGTTTGAAGAGGGAGGCGGTCTTGCTAGCCTCACTTAAGAGGGGGAGGTCCCTCTCTTGTCATGAGGCCTCTAAGCACGGCTTTTCATGCAAGGCCAATTGGGTAGACCATCTAAGTTCTGCCCCTGCCTTCTCTGTCTTTGCTTTGTGCCTGCGCCCGGCATCTATTAGGTCAACCTCCTGTTCGCTGCCTCTCATGGGGGGAGTGTGTGTGAGGAAGGACCCTCAAGCTCAGCCATCTGTATGTTTGTAACCTGAGAAGCAGGCCTACTCATATCTGGACTAGCTTGGGAAAACACTTCCCCCATGTCTGATGGTTCTCCTTCAGAATCTGAACTGCTATCCCACTCCCTGCGCTCAGAAACACCCCTGACATCTACCTCCCAGCCAGGTAGTATACTGCTCAAGCCTGGACAAGAGCTCTTTCAGGAAGGAGCCAGGTGAAGGCTGCGTTGCCCCTCCCCAATTTCACCTGGAGCGCCTGGCTGCAGGCATGTTTTCCCCTCATAGCAAGGTAGTATATCAATCAGGCCTGGAGAAGAGGTCTTTCAGGGCAGATCCAGCTGCAGGCTTCATTGGTCCTGTGACTTCACATAGTGCAACTGACTGAAGGGCCTTTTTCACCATCTCCCTCCCAGCCAGGTAGTATACCACTCAGGCTTGGACAAGAGCTCTTTCAGGGAGGAGGCAGCTTCAGGCTGCTTTGCCCCCTCCCCATTCACCGGGGTGCCTGATTGCAGGCTTGTTTTCGCCATCTTCCTCCCAGCCAGGTAGTATTCAGGTCAGGGCTGGACAAGAGCTCTTTTGGGGAGGAGCCAGCTGCAGGCTTTGTTGGCCCCCTGACTTAAAATGGGGCATCTGATTGCAGGCTTTTTTTCACCATCTTCTTCCCATCCAGGTAATATAAAGGTTGGGCCTGGACAAGAAGAACTGGACGCCACTCTGCACCAGTGGAAGCAGTGGAGCTGTGGAACCAATTCCAGGTACTTGCAGATGAGACTGGAGGACAGCCTGCAGAGGAAGAATCACAGGGGAACATGCATGAGAGTGAGCGAGAGGTTGAAGGTCAGTCAAACAGAGGCGATGAAACCCAGGCCTACAAGAAGAAGAGAAGAGTGGTAGTAGTGGGAGACTCCTTGCTGCTTGGGATCGAGACCCAAGTATGTCGCGAAGACCCGTGGACTCACCAGGTATGTTGCCACCCGGGAGGACAGATTAGAGACGTGACTGAAAGGTTGCCTGCACTCATAAAGCCCACTGACAGGTATCCCTTTCTTCTCATCCATGTGGGAACAAATGATACCGCCAAGCGGAGCTACGAAGAGATCACATCAGATCTGGGTTGAAATAAATGGAGCAAAGAATAAAAGGAACCTGGTGGTCGGAGTCTACTACCGGCCACCCAATCAAGGAGAAGACAAGGATGAAACAAAGGAAGACTACAGGCAGGTAGCACAGAATTGCAGGGATGGCATCAGGAAGGCTAAAGCTGAGAATGAGCTGAGGTTAGCAAGGGATGCTAAAAACAACAAAAAGGCTTTCTTCAGCTACGTGCATAGTAAAAGGCAGAGGAAAGAAATGGTTGTTCAGCTATTAAATAAGGATGGCAAAACGATAACAGATGACAAAGAAAAGGCAGAGGTGCTCAATTCCTACTTTGGCTCAGTCTTCTCCCAAAAGAGGGTCTATGAGCCCCCTGGCAAAGGCGAAGTACAGGCTGAAGGGGCAGGAATGCAGCTTGAGATCAATAGGCATATGGTCAAGGAACACCTCATTACTTTGAATGACTTCAAATCTCCAGGGCCAGATGAACTGCATCCTACAGTAATAAAGGAACTGGCAGAAGAACTCTCAGAACCGCTGTCTATTCTCTTTGAGAAATCATGGAGGACGGGGGAAGTGCCAGATGACTGGAGGAGGGCTAACGTTGTCCCTATCTTCAAAAAGGGTAAAAAGGAGGATCCTGGGAACTACAGACCAGTCAGTCTGACATCAATCCCTGGGAAAATTCTGGAGCAGATCATAAAGCAATCCAACTGGAAGCACCTTGACAACAATGCACTGATTACTCGAAGCCAACATGGATTTGTCAAAAACAAGTCCTGCTAGACGAATCTGATCTCATTTTTTGATCAAGTAACCTCCCTTGTAGACCGTGGGAATGCTGTAGACATCATATACCTCGACTTCAGCAAAGCTTTTGACAAAGTGCCCCATGATATCCTGATAAGCAAACCAGCTCAAAGTGGGCTAGATGAAACAACGATCTGGTGGATCCACAGTTGGCTACAGAATCGGACACAAAGAGTGCTTATCAATGGGACCTTCTCAAACTGGGGAGAAATAACGAGTGGGGTACCGCAGGGTTCAGTCCTGGGCCCAGTGCTCTTCAACATTTTTATTAATGACTTGGAGGAGGAGGTGCAGGGAATGCTGATCAAATTTGCAGATGACACAAAATTGGGAGGGATAGCTAATACTTTGGAAGACAGAAACAAAATTCAAAGTGATCTGGATAGACTGGAGCGCTGGGCAGAAAACAACAGAATGACATTTAATAGGGACAAATGCCAAGTTCTGCACCTAGGAAAAAGAAACCAAATGCACACTTACAAGATGGGCGATACGTGGCTCAACAACACTACAAGTGAGAAGGATCTTGGAATTGTTCTCGATCACAAGCTGAATATGAGCCAACAATGTGCTGGGGCTGCAAAAAAGGCAAATGCTATTTTGGGCTGCATTAATAGAAGCATAGCTTCCAAATCCCAGGAAGTACTACTTCCCCTCTACTCGGCACTGGTTAGGCCTCATCTGGAGTACTGTGTCCAGTTCTGGGCACCACACTTTAAGAAGGATGCAGACAAGCTGGAGAGGGTTCAGAGGAGGGCAACAAAGATGATCAGGGGACTGGAAACAAAGTCCTATGAAGAGAGACTGAAAGAACTGGGCATGTTTAGCCTTGAGAAGAGAAGACTGAGGGGAGATATGATAGCACTCTTCAAGTACTTGAAAGGTTGTCACAGAGAAGAAGGCCAGGATCTCTTCTTGATCATCCCAGAGTGCAGGACACGGAATAATGGGCTCAAGTTACAGGAAGCCAGATTCCGGCTGAACATCAGGGAAAACGTCCTGACTGTAAGAGCAATACGACAATGGAACCAATTACCTGGGGAGGTGGTGGGCTCTCCCACACTGGAGGCCTTCAAGACGAGGCTGGACAGCCATTTGTCAGGGATGCTTTGACTTGGATTTCTGCATTGAGCAGGGGGATGGACTCGATGGCCTTGTAGGCCCCTTCCAACCCTACTATTCTATGATTCTATAAGAGCTATTTCGGGAGAAGCCAGCTGCAGGGTGTGTTGGCTATCTGACTTCGGATGGGGGTCCTGATCACAGGCTTTCTTTTCCCACCTCCCTTCCATTCACATAATAAAAAGCTTGGGCCTGGACAAAGGTACCAGCCTTTTGCACAAGCCATAGGGCTAGAGCACAAGGGCTCTCATCCTGCAACTCTTAGCCAAGGTGGGAAGCCAGCTGGAGGCAGAACTAGGGTTGTATGAACCCCCCATCTTCCGGTCCGGGGGGGAGGGAGTCGCAAAGGGGCCAGTCGCACCACTCCTAGCCCCTCAAAATACTCTGCATCTGGAGGATTTCACAGAGCAGCACTCAAGCTCACTAAAGCAGGCGATATAGTAATGGCAGCTGCCCTTCCTATATTGCTGGGAGAAATACAGCCGCAAATGGCGTATTGGACGCCACTTGCGGCCGTAAAGCCCTGACTTTGACCTAATTGTAGCCATTTACAGCTCTATTTCGGTAAAAACCAGTGCTTTACAGCTGCAAGTGGCATCCAATACGTCATTTGCGTCTTTATTTCTCCCCACGATACACTAGCCTATCGCGGGGAAAAATACAGGCATAAATAACATATTGGGCGCCACTTGCAGCCGTAACACCCTGACTTTGACCTAATTGCAGCCATTTATGGCTCTAGGTAAAAACCAGCACTTTACAGCCACAAGTGGCGTCCAATACGCCATTTGCTTCTATATTTGTCCCATCTATAGGCTAATGGAAGCCGCCATTAGCGTATTGCTTTGTATAGGGACCTGGAGAGCCACTCCAGATGAAATCCTCCAGAGCTGGAGGTAAGCGGTGCCATTCTGCCATGGAATCTGGCAGTCTGGAATCCAGCCTCATTTGAGTCCACGGCGGAATTCTCTGACATCCTTAGGCAGAACACAAGACAGAGTGGGAAACTGAAGGACCTAGAACTGATAGCATCTGGTCCCCTGCTTCAAAGGAGCTATCACTCTGCCAAGATCATCAAATGCACATCTCCCTGTACAGTCAATATTTTATGTGGGCTGCTGGTTGTGCAGGAGTGCAAGGAGTGCCCAAGGGTAGCGGGGTGTTAGCTTTCAGCCCAAGCTCAGGTGAGAGCTGAGTTTGAGGGGATAGTAGCCAAGGTAAGGGCTTGGCTTCTGCCTAAGAATGCTCACCTGGTATGCTTGGTATGTGGGTCTTTAAGATTATGGTGGCCATAATTCTTTATTTTAAATTGCATTTTTTAACACGTGCCTGAAACATTCAGTGGATAGCCTAGAGAGCAATGTCAGTGCCCCTATATGTGTGGCCATGGGTAGGGGGATGTATGGTGTTGGGGGATTAACAGGCCAGCTGAGGAGAAGGGGGGTTAGACACCTTACGCTTAGCCCCTCTTCTGGTTCTTCTTCATGTTCCCTGTGCATCACGCATCACCTGCACAGAGCCTCGATTCAAGAAACCTCTATAGCTGAGGATAGTTTTGGTGGGAACCCTCCCCCATCATCCTACTGCACATGTCCGCAGGTTCCCATCTAGTCCTTCAGTTCTCTTTCGACTGCTTTGCCTTTTATCTCATTGGGAACTATGTCTGTAAACTTACGGACTTTAGTTAGTGCTGAGGTCTTTCTTCTCATCTTCTTCTACTTTTCTGTTGTTCTTGCCTTCGTTTTTTTTTTTTTTTAAGGTTAGTTAGTTTGCTTGTTTTTTTTCTTTTTTGTGTTCAGCATTTGCTGGCAAGGGGCCCTCACAGGTATATGGCCTTAAAGGCCCCTTTCTGAAAATGTGACTGATGTGTCAGTAAATTGCCACCATCAGATGGTCACTCCCTCTGCCTCCTTTGCCTCAGGGAGTGCCATATAGTTGAAACCTGTCTGCGTTGTCTATGTTTTTTGAAGTAGATGCGGAGGAACAAATCAGACAGACTAAAGGCAGTGCTTTGGAAAAGGACATTGGAAGCTGTGGATAACCAGAAGCCATCAACCTCACAGATTAGGGGTGCTCCCTCTGAACCTATAGCGATGTCTTTGCCTGTGCCTGCCTCCCCCTGTCCCTTGGTGCCAGACACAGGCTGAATGGACCCTCCAAGTCTGGGGCATTCCCTAGCACTATCAATGGCTAAGATTTCCAGAAGGCAAAAACAAACAAACAGACCCTTCAGCCTTCTAAAGAGGTCCTAATGAAGAAAAAGACAAGGAAGGACTCCAAGAAATCCCCAACTCTGACACGGGAGCCTGAGATTCCACATCCTCCTTCAATACTTGATTCGCCTATACCTATGGCGGTCTTGGTACCATCTGCCATATCAGCCTTGGAGCCAGTGTCTACAGCATCCAAGGGAGAGGTCAGGGATTCATCTCCATCTCGACACTGATCTGATCCCACCCCTCAAGACTGATGGTCACAATCTCCTGATCCCAACCCTCGGGACCGATGGTCACAATCTCCTCGATACCAACATCCACAGTTGCCTCCAATGGCAAGAGAGCCTAGGTCTCGATATCAATCACCAGAATCGTTTTGATAGTTTAGCAGAGGAAGGGACATAGACAGGCAATATGAGCAAGACTATAGAGACAGATCTCATTCACCTCGCTGAGGCTGGGACTGATGTTGTGAATGGTCCTTCCCACCTCAGAGGAATGACCAGTGCAATGAATGGCAATATCAGCGAGTCTGTGATATTTATTATGATTGCACCTGGTACTTTGGCACCACCTCGCCTTGGTACAGACCAGACCCTTCAGCATCACTATCTCACCCCCCAGTCCAGGATGTGTTTCTCCCATCACCACCTCTGCCTCCATTCTCCTCTTCTAAAAGGTCAGCAGCACCTGGCAGACAAGGATGGGACAGAAATAACAGATTGCCCTTTTCCACTGCCTCCTGTCCCATTAGAGGAAAAAAGAAATCAAGTGATCCAACCCAAGTTGTCTCCTGGTTCTGCAGATGATTATCAATCTGACTCTTCTTCATATTCTTTGGTCCTGCCTACAGTCTCATCACCTGATGACATCATGGGCACTCGGAACAGAGCCTCTCCATCTGAGGATATGGGGCATTTCTCAGATGAAGTTGTTAGAATGGCACGATCCTTGGGTAGCGACGTTCAGCAGCCTACTGAGCATATGCAGGATCCAGTTTTCGATGCTGTATACACTGAGGCAGCCATGCCAGTGGCAATACCTTTTCTTCCCACTTTACTCCAAACAGTACAGCAATCTTGGAATGCACCATTGTTGATGGCACCAGCTTTGAAGAAACTTGAGTCTATGTATCAGGTCCATTCATGACCCAACTCCATCAGAGTGGAGTCCACGCAAGGACGCTCACAGAAAGTCCATGCATCTCCTGTGGATAAAGAAGGGCGTAGGCTCAGTCTGCTGGGATGCAGGATGTACTCTTCAACAGCGTTGGGACTTTGTGTGGCAAATTATCAGGCCACTATGTTCCACTACCAATTATTTTTGTGGGAAAAGATGAATTTCTTGTGCAACTATTTGCCTGAAGACCAGAGGGAACTTGCAAGAGTGCTTCAGGCTGAGGCTGTCAAATTCACTTGACAGCAGATCAATACAGCTCATCACCAGGAAGATTGCAATGCAAAGTCAATGGTTGGGGCGATCACTTTAACAAGGCATGCTTGGTTGTGGTCAGCCAGCCTGACCCCAGAGGCGTGTTCTAGGATAGAGGATTTGCTGTTTGATGGGGAAGGCCTATTTCACGCTTAAACCAATGAACAGATGGATTCTGTTCAGAAGGTGAAGTTGACAGCAAAGAAATTGGGCCTGGGGCAGAAGCAACAAGCGGTACCTTACAAGCCCCATAGGTGAATTAGGCAGCAACAGCCGTACCTGCTACGGCAACCCATGGATTGTGCTCCGCGGTACCAATCCTATCAACAGCAACAAAGAAAACAATTCTCTTCCACAAAGTTTCACCAAACTCGGGGAAAGTCTGACAATGCCTCTAAATGTCATCTTTGACTTGCCCGCTCTCTCCATTCATCACTCAGTCTACCCCCTTCCCCCCAATCTTAGGCAATCTCCTCCCTTGTTTTCTACCAGCTTGGATGGCAATAACATCAGACTCATGGGTGAGAGCCATCATCTGACATGGATACAAAACAGAATTCGATGTCCTCCCCCTGGTAGATACCATACGGATGACTTCAGAAACAGTACATCTGGAGTTGGTGAGTTGCTCCTTCAGAAGGGGTCCATCCAGCAAATTACGCTGAGTCAAAATGTTTTTTTTCCCCTCCCAATACTTTACAGTACCCAAATGGGATGGAGGACTTTGTTCTGTTCTGGATTTACGGGACCTGAACAAGTTCATCACTCCCAAAAGATTCGGAATGACTACATTGGCTATGATTCTCCCACTCCTTCAGAAAGGTGTCTGATTTGTGGCAGTGGATCTCAAGGACTCATATTGCCACATTGCAATTGAAACATCATAACAGAGGTTTCTTCATTTTGTCATTGGAACCTACATGTTCCAGTTTCGGGCGCTGCCATTCAGACTAGCAACCACCTGGAGAGTGTTCATAAAATGCATGGCAGTAGTGTGTGCTTACTTCTGCATCAAGGGCACTGAGTTCTACCCATACCTAGGTGACTGGCTCAGTGTTTCAACTTCCAGAGAATCTCTGAACCATGCCATTGTAGTCATTCTCAGTCTCCTTGAAGCTTTGGGTCTCTGTGTCAACAGTGAGAAGTTGACATTGTTTCCAACCCGAGTAATCCAATGCATAGGGGTGGTCTTAGATTCTAGGACTGGTCATGCTTACTTTTCTCAGAGCCGTGCATGAGTCCTGTCCAACCTTGCCAGCACTTTGTACTGAAATCGTCATACCACTGCTCATACAATCCATTGCCTGCTGGGGTATATGGCAGCAACAGTAACTGTTGTAGAATGGGCTCAGTTACAGATGAAACCACTACAGAACTGGCTTCTTCATGCCTTCGCCGGGTTCAGGTCATGATTCTGAACAATGTCTCTTATGGTGGATGGACCTGGACAAACTTTGCTGGGGTGTTCTGTCTGTCCAGCCACCCCTGTCTCGAGCACTAATGGCAGACACTTCCCTCCTGGGATGGGGAGTTCATTGTAGACATTTTCAAACCCAAGGACTGTGGTCTTGGGAAGAGAGATGGTGTGACATAATCTTTCCAGAACTCTTGGCAGTATGGAGGGCTCCCTGTGCCTTCAAGGTGTATATTCACAACTGGCACAAGCAAGGAGGGATGCATTCTTCTAGGTTAGTGGGTCTGACACTCGACATTTTTGGCTGGGTCATTCCAAGAGGCATTTGACTGACTGCCCTGCATACTGTAGACAATGCCTAGTGGACTCTCAGTCACATATACCAGTCCTTCTATGAGTGGGAGATGTCTCCATTAATCCTACGTTGGCTGTTTTGGACATGGGGTCGACCATTGGTGGACCTGTTTGCAACTCCGCTGAACAAGGTGTGCAAGAAGTTCTGCTCGAGAGCAGGGATAGGTCTATCATCACTGGGAGATGCATCTCCTCCAGTGGGCAGAACTCTTTTCTACCTCTTCCCTCTGTTTCCCCTCCTGGCAAGGGTGGTCATGAAGATCAGAGAGGACAGCACCGACTACGTATTGATTGCTTTGTGGTGGCCAAGGCAAGCGTGTGTCAGGGTTGGATCAGAGCCCAGAGAGCCCCAAAGCAGTTCTGATTCTGAGGAAGAGTTAGAAACCGCAAGAGAGGAATGTGCACGTGTTTCAGAGGAGCAGCCAGGGGGAGAGCCCCTCCCGGCACACATTCCTGAGAGTGATAGTGAGTCTAGGGATGTCAGAGAATTTCTCCATGAATCTCGGGGAGAGATTCATGGAGCCCCCGAAATTGGAGAAACGGTCTGCCACCCCCACCCCCACCCCGGGACGGGACTTACCTTTGGTGAACGTCCCCGGTGGCGGCGGCTCCGGCGGCAGCGGTGCGGCGGCGGCGGCCGGTCTTCTGACCAGCTGCCACCGCCACCATTTCCAAGTTTAAAAAAAAAAAAAAACGTGATAGGCTACATAAAGATTTATGTAGCCTATCACGGCTAGATTTTTAAAAAAACACCATGATAGGCTACATAAATGTTTACGTAGCCTATCACGGCTGAGTGAAAAAAAACAAAAAACTGCACATACGCAAATGGCGGCGCACATGGGCGCTGCCATTTGCATATGCGCGGGTTTGGGTTTTTTTCCACTCAGCCGTGATAGGCTACGTAAACATTTACGTAGTCTATCACGGCTGACTGAAGGGACGCAAACAGCGGCAGCTAGAGCCGCCGCCATTTGCGTCCCAGCAGGACTGGAGGATTCGCGGCGGGAGGGACGGGGCGCCTCCCCCCCGGCCAGAATTTCAGGGGGAGGGACGGAGTGCCTCCCCCCCACCGCGAAGCAAGCTTCAGGATTAGGTAAGGGACTTTCGTACATCCCTAACTGGCAGGGAGAGGGCAGAGCAACAGCAGTTTCTGGACGCTAGGCTCTGGTGCACCCTCAAGCTCAAGATGGCAGGCGCTGAGAGGCAGCTTTCAGCCTGCTTGGTGCGACGGCAACAGCAGCGCCTCGATGCCCTACGGGAAAGGGGTGGACTCTCTCCTCCTAGCCCATAAGTACAGAGGTTTCCCGCCTGACCCTCCAAATGGAGATCAACGGATTCCTAAGGTTACAACTCTGGAGTAGAAAGCTCTCTTAAGTCTCACTCGTAGGATCAAGCAATTAGCATCTGTAAGCGTAATTAGGTTGAATGGGAATAAAGCCTTGGAAAAGAGCCCTATTGTCTGCATGTTGATTCTGGCTACCTGAGGATTTCAGAAGGCAGCAGGGGCGACCTCCTGACAGCTTGATCTCCGTTCCTTTTTCTTTTCCTCCTGCTTCTTCTGGGACAGTGCCATGGAGCAGGTTTTGACCACTCTGATGCAGGAGAACCAGGCGCAGCATGAGCAAGTCACGCAATTGGCAACTGCCGTTCAGGCCTTGCAGGCTGCTGCTCAGCCCGTTCTGCCTCCCATTCTCCCCTGATGCAAGTGCCCAGTGGCCTTGCCAGAAAAGTTTTGGGTGAGAGGGGTCATTTTCGCACCCAGGCGGAGCTGTACATGCACCTATGGCCTGAGGATTTCCTGACGGATTAGGTTTGTGTGGGGTTTGTCATTAACCTGCTTTCCGACGTAGCAGCTATTTGGGCTTCATCTCTTCTTCTCGCTAATGACCCCTTGCTGGGAGACTATCCAGGTTTCGTGATGGCTATGGCGGAGTTTTTTGAAGATCCCCTTCATGCACAGACAGCTACTCGGGACATTGGCCGCCTCAAGCAAGGCAAGGATTCAGTTTCCCACTATGCGACTGCTTGTCGCTTGCTGATGCAGGATCTACATTGGAATGATGCCGCTCTGGTGGCCCCATTTTTGGACGGTTTGAACGACGAGATCTTGGATGAGTTGGCGCGCGCACCCCTCCTGCCTGATCTGGCATAGCTCATCCAATCCTGTTTACAGATTGACAGTCATCTGGAGGGGCGCTGACAGGCCAGGCGGAGCTCCAGTGGCCAAGATTTCTCTCCTCCTGTTCCCACACAGGTGCTGCCCTCCCTGCAATGGGGGTGGAGGAAACCCTGATGCAACTGGGAGCTGCTCGAGCTGCGCTGTCACCCGAGGAGTTGGACAGGTGGCGTGCTGAGTGTTGTTGTTTTCACTGCAGAAAGCAGGGGCACTTTGCCAGGTCCTGTCGCTCCAGACCAACGGCCCCGCTTCCTCCTCCTCCTCGCCCCCTAGCCTGACTAGACCACCCTCCAAGACTGTTGGGGGTCTCCAGTGTGGGGGCCTGCTCCATGCCCAGGGGGGCATTCCTCAAACCCCCTCACCCTCCCATCTGCTTCTTCCTGTACACCTCCAGTCCTCCCAGTGGGGGCAGGGGAGGAGGTCCTGGCGCTGGTGGACTCTGGGGCTACTACCTGTTTCATGGATGAACATTTTGCTCTGCAGCGCAACATTCCTGCTTTACCCCTCCCTACCCCGTTGAGGGTGGAGACCATCGACAGGTGTCCCCTGTCTTCGGGAGCAGTTACTCGTATTACAGCTCCAGTCACACTGCGTTCCCAGGGCTATGTTGAGCAGGTTCAATTTCACCTGGCCAGGGTTCCTCAATACCCTATCGTGCTGGGCATCTCCTGGCTCTCTAAGCACAATCCTCAGATTTCTTAGGAGCTTCGTCAAGTGCAGTTCTCTTGTCCTTACTGCTTGCAGCATTGCTTCCCAGACAGGGCAGCAGCCCCAGACCAGGTCTTAATCCTTTCCGCCCCCTTCCTTTCTTCCCCAAGCATTTCTTATGTTCCAGTTGTTCTTCCAGAGAAGTATGCGGAGTTCCAGGATGTTTTCGACAAGAAGGAGGCTGACCAGCTTCCCCCCCCACTACTCCTTTGACTGTGCCATTAACCTGATCCTCGGTGCCACCATCCCGGTGGGCTGGCTGTATTCCATGTCAGAGCCAGAACTTCAAGCTCTGTGGGAGTTTCTGGACACCAATCTCTGCCCGGGGTTCATTCGCCCCTTCACCTCCCCCGCCTGCACCCTGACAATGTTTGTTTGCAAGAAGACAGGAGAGCTCAGGCCAATGCATGACTATAGAGCCCTCAACTCGGTCTCTATACCTGACAAATACCCCCTCCCCCTGATCCTTGAGATGCTTGAGCACCTAGGGCGAGCCAAGATTTTCACCAAATTGGACCTGCGTGGTGCCTACAACCTGATTCGTATCTGGGTGGGGGATGAGTGGAAGACCTGTTTCAGAACACAGTATGGGGTGTACAAATACTTGGTGATGCCTTTTGGACTCAGCTGCCCCCCCCCCCACGTTTTCATGATTTATGAATGCCATCTTCAGGGACTATTTGGACACTTTCCTCATTGTTTGTTTGGATGATTTACTTGTATTTTCTGCTGACCTCCATGACCATTGGCGCCATGTCACAGCCGTTTTGCAGCATCTCCGTGAAAACCGTCTCTTTGTCAAGCTGGAGAAATGTGCGTTTGACTTGACATCCTTGGACTTTCTCAGCTACATTATTTCAAGATGGATCCTGCAAAGGTCCAGACCATCCTTTCCTGGCAGGCTCCATCCACAAAGAAGGACTTATAGCATTTCCTGGGCTTTGCCAACTTCTACAGGAAGTTTCTGCCTGGCTATGCTAGATGGACATCTCCTCTCATGGACCTCCTTAAGGGCAAGAAATCTTCTTTTTATTGGACTGCCTCTGCCCACCAGTCTTTCAAGGAGCTTAAGAGGCTTTTTAGTTCTGAGCCAATCCTGTTGCGACCTGACCCAAGGAGGTCTTTTGTAGTGCAAACTGATGCATCTGACTTTGTGGTAGGGGCTGTGCTTTTCCAGCTAGGTCAGGCGGGGGGGGGGGGTTACAACCCTGCACCTACCACTCCAGGAAGTTAAGCATGTCCGAGCGGAATTATACCATCTGGGAGAAGGAGCTGTTAGCGATTAAGTCAGCCTTGGAGATGTGGCGTCATCTTCTGGTGGGGGCGCAACACCCTGTCGAAGTCAAAACTGATCATTGCAACTTAGAACACCTCCAAACAGCCACTTAAATCAGCGGCAGATTAGGTGGTCTTTGTTTTTTCCCCGATTCAATCTGAAGATCCACCATGTGAAGGCTGCCGACAACCAGCAGGCTGATGCCCTCTCTCGTAAGCCAGACCTCCAGCCAGGGGGTGAGGAGACTCCCTCCCCCACTCTGATTCTCCCCCCCCCCGAAAGTCTGGTGGTGGTGGTGGTGGCGGTGCCTCGCTCTTGGGAGGAGCTCCTTCACATGGAACAAGCTCGGGATTTTTTGTCCATGAGAAGGTGGAGGGCTTGGGGCTAGCCTCTGCCCCCCCCCCCGCTCGACCCCCTTTCCCCTGCAAGGTGGGTTGCTTTACCATTCTGGTTGGTGTGCTAAACCCCTGCTTCCAAACCCCTCTGCGAAAAAGTCCTCCATCAGTGCCAGGATTCCCCCACCGCTGAGCATTTTAGCTTCGCCAAGACCTTACACGGGGTGACGTGGGATTTTTGGTGGCCCTGAGTGTGTCGGGACGTCAAGGCCTATGTCACTTCCTGCACGATCTGTCAGTGGGTGAAAGCCCCTGTGGGCAAACCCGCGGGCTTACTTCACCACCTGCCTACCCCCTCGGTCCCTTGGAATTTGCTTTTCCTCAACTTCATCATCAACTTGCCTTGCTCGCAAAGTAAGACTACCATTCTGGCGGTGGTGGATTTGTTTTCTAAGATGGCTCACTTCATCCCATGTGCCAGTTTACCCACAGCCAGGGAGATGGCAGAGCTCTTTTTGGTGCATGTTTTCTGTCTCCATGGATGGCTGGAGGGGCTCATTTCGGATAGGGGGCCCAAGTTCACAGCCCATTTCTGGAAGGAGGTACTGGGGCTACTCAGTGTGTCGCTACGCCTTTCCTTTGCTCACCACCCCCAGACCGATGGTCAGACCGAATGCACCAATGCAACTCTAGAGCAATACTTATGATGTTATGTAAACTACCAACAAGATGGCTGGTTTTCCCTGCTGCCTTTGGCAGAATTTGCTTATAACTAGGGGTGTACGAATTGTGCTCATACCATTCTGCTTGACTTCCGCAGTTGGCATCCTCTGTCCCATCCCGCTGTCCGCAAACCCCTGAAATACTGTGTTTTTCCCCTGCCTCAAAAGTTACATAAATAAAATCGCAGCAAACATTGAAAAATCCTCCGTGCCCAACAGCTGCCCGTCCCGTTCCGCCATTCCGCGAAAGACTATTTGTCGCAAATATTTACGTAGTTTCCGTCAGCCAGAATTGACCCTATGTAACTTCCACCGCACTCTTCTTTGTTGTGATTGCTTACATATTTCCTCCCTAGGGGGGAATCCCCCCGTAGCTTCCGCCGCACTCTCTCCATTGTTGGGATTACCTTGGCCAGAACTTTCCCACTATTTTTGTAATTATTTATGTATTTTTTTCGTTGCTGCCCAAAATGTTTCCCACCCTCTGTGCGCTCCCCCACTGTCTTGTTTTCTCAGACAGGGACAGGGACAGTGATTTTATTAATTTCTGTGTATTTGTGCTTGATGATCCTCGCGTTTACTGTTCTTGTTAACCTAACTGCCTCACAAATTTAAAAAAACGGGGCTGCAGCTCCGCTTCCGCAAAATCTGTCATCAACTTCCTGCTAACTTCCTGAATGTCATCTGCATTTGCACTTGCGTCTGTGTGGCGATTTGTGGGTGGAGTTCTGTTGTGTGGTGGTGGTGGTGTGTTAGTGGTGGTGCTTAGTGGATTTCCTTGTATCAGTGTTGTTTGTGCATTGTGGTGGTTTTGTCTGGTCTGTGTGTGTGTGTGTGTAGTTGTGCATTGTGGTGTTTTTGTCTGGTTTGGTCTGTGTGTGTGTAGTTAAGTGGTGGTTGTGCGTGGCTGTCTTGGTGTGTGTGTGTTTGTGTGTAGTAGTAGTGTGGCTGCTCTAAAATGGCTGCACCAGTGTGTGGCAGGAGGTGGGACCATGAGGAGACCAAGGCCCTCCTCATCAACATTAAGAGCAGCGAGGCGGTGGCAGTGCTGTTTGGCAGCTGCTCCTGCTGCAATGAACTTTATTGGGCCCGGATAAAGAGGAGGATGGAGCGAGCGGGCCACCATTGCACAATTGGACAATTGAGGTCCAAATGGAAGGCACTAAAGCAGTCCTTCATCAAAGAGGGGATTGCTGCTACCGAGAGGAGGGCACCGCTGTCCAACCCCCCCGCCTACTACTGGCGCATCCACAGAGTGTGGGTCAAAGCAGGCCAGCCCGCATTTTCGCAGAGGTTTATGCCTGGTAAGTTATAGTTATCCCATCCCATCATCAAGCTTAACTAAATATGAAGACAAGGATGTGTACCGAAAATGAAGCTATCTCTTTGTGGTCTCATGTGGAAACAAACAAATCCTGACATTTAGCCTGCAATCCTATGCTTGTTGAACTTGGACAGAAAAAGGTCCCATCATCTTCCGGCCACTTTGGCTGGTTGAAGGGATGCTGGGAACTGCTGCATTGCTTTTCCCTGTACAACCACATGCATAGGATTATGCGGGCCTGGCTACAACTCATATTACACACTGACACGCTGTCCATTTCCAGGGAAATGCTGCTGCTGCCGGTCTGTGCACAGTGCACACAGGGGGACTGGCACCAGCCCAGCAGCAACAGGACCAGCCTCTCAGTGTGTGCACGTCATCCTTCTTCATGTAGTGATTGCTGAATTTTTGCACCCCACCCACCCCACCTTTCTACCAAGACATTGGCACTCAAGTCAACTCATGAGCAAGTGTTCATCTGAGAGCTTGGAGATCTGAGTATAGTCCACTCAGCCATGGAAGCTCGCTGGGTGACTTTGGCCCAGTCAGAAAGCCCCAGCCTACCTCAGTGTTGTTGTTGTGAGCGTTAAATGGAGAGGAAGAGGCTAATGTGAGCCACCTTGGGTTCCTTGCGCTAGGAAAAAAGGTGGCATTTATGCAATGCATCAATAGAATAAATAAATACCATGGCATTGCAAATGTAGAAATGGGGTGACTAGAAATGCAATCCTGTGCATGTTTACAGAAGTCCAACAGTCCCCATCACACCAAAACTGTCAGTACTGTATAATCTGCCTCCCTAATTATCCCCTCATCATTAGACCTTGTGGTGGGAGGACAGAATCAGTGGTTCTTATGGTAATGGGGATGGTGATAGACAAATCAATCAATGACTGTGGTTTTGTTCACTCACCACATATATAAATGCATTCATTCTGTTACTGTGACATCCCACAGCTGTGCATCGTGCCTTGCTGGCGGAGGAGGCACTGAGGACCACGGAGAGGGAGAGGAGAGAGGAGGAGGAGGAGGAGGAAGAGGAAGAAGAGGAGGAGGAAGAGGAGGAGGAGATCGAAGAGCCAGCAGCAAGAGGAGCAGCATCTGTGGAGGAAGGCCACCCTTCTTTTACAGATGAAGCCCCTCCTCTTGTGCTCCTGATGTGTCTGATGAGAGTTGTCCAGAGGCTCAGCAGGACCTGTAAGTAGTACTACAGAATGGCACCTGAGCTAACAACTCTGCCTGCAAGATGCATATTACCATTGTGCTTTATTCTTCTCTTTCTACACACAGGTGATGACCTTCAAAGAAGGGTGGAGGCCATGGAGCGGGAACTGCATCCTCCGACAAACTAAGGCCTGCAGCCAGCCAGTGCCCAGCCCAATGTTACAATTGTTTCTGTGTTTTGTTTTGATCTGTTCTGTTTGCATATAAAGTTCTTTCTTAAAAAAAGGTAACAATTCCTTGGTTCAAGTCCACAGCTATAATTTTTTAAATCTAGATAATTGTACACAATGATCTCTGTGTTTGCTTACTGTTAACCGCAACAAGAATGCTTTCCCAGCCAAACAAGCCCAGCTGCTGTAAGCTTCCCTCATAGGGAGATGGTCAGTCAGCATCCCTGATGTTATGAATGAATGCATTCAAGACAAAGCTTGACAGCCATCTGTCAGGGATGCTCTGACTTGGATTCCTGCATTGAGCAGGGGGTTGGACTCGATGGCCTTGTAGGCCCCTTCCAACCCTATGATTCTATGAAGTATGCTTTGTTTTACGTGGAGGTGCATATCACATACATGTAAACTGGATGCTAAGGATGGACGAAAGTCCCTTACCTGGTCCCGCAGCTGTTTTCGGTGGGGGGGGGAGGCGCTTCAGTTCTCCCCCTGAAATTCTTGGCGGGGGGGAGGCGCCCTGCCCCTCCCGGCCGAAATTCAGGCTGGGGGGGAGGCGCCCCATCCCTCGCTGCTGAAATCCTGGCCGGGGGGAGCACTCCGTCTCCCCGGCCTCGAAATAAAAAAGTTTTTTTTAAAAAACGTGATAGGCTACGTAACGATTTACGTTGCCTATCATGGCTAGATTTTCAGTCAGCCGTGATAGGCTATGTAAATCTTTACGTAGCCTATCACGGGTGACTTTGGAAAAAAAAAAGCGCGTACGCAAATGGAGGCGGCCATGGGCACCGCCATTTCTGTTCCTTATTTAGGCACGGGTAATCTACGTAAAGATTTACGTAGACTACGGCGAAAATAAGGGCAACGCAAATAGCGCTTTTTTTTTTTCAAAGTCACCTGTGATAGGCTACGTAAAGATTTACGTAGCCTATCATGGCTGACTTTGAAAATCTAGCCGTGATAGGCTACGTAAATCGTTACGTAGCCTATCACTTTTTTTTTTTAACTTTACTGGGAAATGGCGGAGGCGGCAACCGGTCGGAAGACCGGCCGCCGCCCCCACCCCCGCCGAAACGCCGCCGGGACCCGCCGCCGAGAGGGACATTTGACAGAGGTAAGTCCCATCCCGGGGGGGTGGGGGGGCGGAGAATTTCCCCACCAATTTCGGGGTGCTGAATGCGTTGGAGAAATTTTCCGCCATCCCTACTGGACGCATACCAGGGGGATCTTTTCACATAGAACTCTCGGTGCTTAGGAAAACCCAAAAGCTGAGGGAGTCCAGAGAGAGACCACAACAAGGTCTTTGAAAGCAATTCCTTGATTTATGAAAGAATTTTAAATGAATTAAAAGCACACATCAAGAGAATTAGAACTATACATACATTTGGGGAATCAGAATCATACTAACATTCAGAGGGGTAAAGATACACATATACAGTCGACAGCAAAGTACACTGGGATGCATAGAAAACTCTGTGTGTGTGTAGTAGGGATGTACGCTGTTGCATAGTCTGCCACACACAGTCAGGCAGTGCAACTGGACTCTGCATGTGAGTTATTATAAAGCTCCGCCACATATCGCCAGTGCTTTGGGCTCTGCCCAGGCCAGACAGGGACTGCTTGTTTGGACAAAGTTCTGAGGGACACCTCACTGTGACCACACTCACAATTATATCATTCTGCCTCATTGTCCCTCAGAACTCTGGCTCACATTAGCAGCAGTATCATCATCCCAGGGGTCCTCCTCATCACTTGATGACTGCTCTACTCTGCTGACAGCTGGTGGTGGTGGAGGGAGGTGCTCCTTGGGAATCCATCCCCTGTTGGAGCATATGAAGGCAAGGGTGGAGACATGTTCTGGTGTGAGTCTGCTTCGGCGGGTGGTGACAGTGTTGCCAGTGGTGGAGAAAAGCCTTTCAGAGGACACACTCAAGGGAGGGCAAGATATATGCCAAATGGCAACTTTGGTCAGATTTGGCCAAATGCCACATTTTGTCTCCCAGTATAGGAGAGGATCACTCTCTGGGCTGCTCTGCGTTCCCAAGAAACTCTCTCTGGCATAAGCTTCCAGTTCCTGGATAGCCACATCATAAGCTGATCCTTTCCTGGCTGCTTTGGCACATTCCCCCTGCCTGCTCCCACTTACACCGAGCTCCACTGCCATTGAGGAGTACAAGTAGAACTTTCGACAAGATTCCCCTGTGTCTGTGTGTTGTGTTGGTGGTGCAGCTGCTGTGGCGTCATCATCGCCCCTCCTGCTGGTGATGGTGCTACTGCTGCAGATATTATCTTCAGGGGAGGTAGTAGTCCTACTAGCCTCACTCTTCCCCAGCTCCTTCTCATCCAGCACATCTCTCTGGCAGCACTCCATGACTTTCTCTGTCAAATAGGTTTTTACACTTTGGAAGCCAGGGTTCTGGTTTGGCAGCACCACCCTTGTTGTGCTATCCTGGAACCGTGGTTCAAGGAATGCAGCAGCAACAATTTCATGTCCCCCCTCATCGAAGTGATGTGTTTATTGGTGCCCAGCTCCTGCAGCAAGCCTAACTGCAGGATTGGGGACTTGACTGCCTACAGCACTGGTACACTCACAAAGCTCAGCATGGCGTTTTCTCAGCACCCCCTCTATAATCTTCAGCACAGGTAGAACTTGGCCCAGTGTGGCATAGTCTGCACTCAGTAGCATTGTGCATTCATCGAATATGTTTAAAATGTCCACCAGGTCTTGCATCCAGAGCCACTGATGTAGTGTGACAAAAAATATGGAGTGGTGTTGTTTCTCAGTAATGTAATCGTTTATAGCTGATCTCTGCTCACAGAGTCTCTGAAGCATATGCAATGTGCTGTTCCAGCGTGTGCACACATCCAAAATGAATTTGTGTTCTGGAAGGCCACGGCTACGTTGGATGGCGCCTATTGCCTCCATTGCTGAGCAGGACTGCCTGAAGTGGGTGCAAATGGATCGGGCCACCTTAAGTAGCTTGCCTATTTTAGGAGATGCGTTGCTCAATCCGGAACGCACCACAAGGTTCAAACAGTGCACAACACACTGAACGTGGTTTAGCCGTGCGATGCAGGCTGCTTTTAGGTAGTTGGAGGCATTGTCTATTGCTACACAGCCCACTGTTAGATTTAAGGGGGCCAACCAGGACTGAACAACACCACTGATGCTACTGCTGATGTTTTCTGCTGTGTGTCCCTGAGAGCATTGTGAGGGCCAATGTCGCTGTTCTACGAGTCAGTTGGCTGATCGCACTGATGGATACCCATTGTGCGGTGATACACAGATAAGACTTTGTTTAGTTACTTGTCAATGTGTCACTCGTTAAATGTACACTTCCTCCAACTGCACATTTCAAAACCTGTTGGAGTACCCTTCTGATTTCAGAAACCAGGGCTGGAATGGCTATGCCACTAATGTAGGGATGGACGAAAGGGACTTACCTCATCCTGCAGCTTGCTTTGCGGTGGGGGGGAGGCGCTTCGCTTCTCCCCCCGAAGTTCAGGTGGGGGGGGAGGCGCCCCGCCTCGCCCAGCTGAAATTCAGGCCAGGGGGGAGGCGCCCCATCCCCCGCCGCCGTAATTCAGGCCAGGTAGGAGCGCCCCGTCTACCTGGCTGCGAAAAAAAAAGTAAACACACACACACACGTGATAGGCTATGTAATGATTTACGTAGCCTATCACGGCTAGATTTCCAAAGTCAGCCGTGATAGGCTATGTAAATCGTCACATAGCCTATCACGGGTGACTTTGAAAAAAAAAATGCGTACGCAAATGGCGGCTCCCATGGGGACCGCCATTTGTGTTCCTTATTTTGGTACGTCTAGTCTACGTAAAGATTTACGTAGACTACGGCGAAAATAAGGGCAATGCAAATAGCGTGCCCTTATTTTCGCCGTAGTCTACGTAAATCTTTACGTAGACTAGACGTGCCAAAATAAGGAACGCAAATGGCGGCACCCCATGGGCGCTGCCATTTGCGTATGCGTTTTTTTTCCCCAAAGTCAGCCATGATAGGCTACGTGACGATTTACATAGCCTATCACAGCTGACTTTGGAAATCTAGCCATGATAGGCTACGTAAATCATTACGTAGCCTATCACGGGTGT
The DNA here is from genome assembly GCF_057233095.1 of Heloderma suspectum. Lineage (NCBI taxonomy): Eukaryota > Metazoa > Chordata > Lepidosauria > Squamata > Helodermatidae > Heloderma > Heloderma suspectum. Next base: position 113,870,042 of record NC_139462.1, read on the forward strand.
GGGTTTTTTTTACTTTACTTTTTCTTTTTGCAATGGCGGCAGTGGCAGCCAGTCGGGAGACCAGCCACCGCCCCCGCCGAAACGCTGCCGAACCGTTGCCGGGACCCACCACCAAGAAGGACATTCGCCGAAGGTAAGTCCCATCCCGGGGGGGGGGCGGGGGGCCGGTGGAGAATTTCCCCAACACTTTTGGGGGGGCGAATGCGTCAGCACTCAGTCTCCCGAAGATTCGTGGAGAAATTCTCCGCCAACCCTACACTAATGTAGTGATGAGAGGGGACATCCCACCGAGGGCACAATCTCTTCATGAAGCGCACAAAGTCTTCATCTTCCACCAGAGAGAAGGGAAGCATACGTTTTGCAATGACCACTGTCAGGTCCTGATTAGGGATGGCGGAGAATTTCTCCCCAAAACTTCGGGGGGCCGAGCGCCAACGTGTTCGGCCCCCCGAACAAGTTTCGGGGAGAAATCTTCTGCCCCCCCCGCCCCCCGCCCCCCCCCCCGGGACGGGACTTACCTTCCCTGAATGTCCCTCCCGGCGGCGGGTCCGGCTGGCGGTTCGTCCGGTGTTCGAGCGGGGCGGGAGCGGCAGCCGGTCTTTCGACCGGCTGCCGCCCCCGCCATTGCAATGAAAGAAGAAAAAAAAAACGTCCCCTGATAGGCTACGTGACGATTCACGTAGCCTATCACGGCAAGATTTGCAAAGTCAGCCGTGATAGGCTACGTGAATCGTCACGTAGCCTATCACGGGTGACTTTAAAAAAAAAAAAAAGTGTGTACGGATAATGGCGGCCCCCATAGGGAGCCGCCATTCGCGTTCCTTATTTGGTCGCTGTAGTCTACGTCAATGTTTACATAGACTACGGCGAAAATAAGGGCAACGCTATTTGCGTTGCCCTTATTTTCGCCGTAGTCTACGTAAACATTGACGTAGGCTACAGCAACTAAATAAGGAACGCGAATGGCGGCTCCCTATGGGGGCCGCCATTCGCGTACGCGCTTTTTTTTTTTTTTAAAGTTACCCGTGATAGGCTACGTGACGATTCACGTAGCCTATCACGGCTGACTTTCCAGATCTAGCCGTGATAGGCTACGTGAATCGTCACGTAGCCTATCAGGGGACTTTTTTTTTTTACTTTCGTGTTCGCGGCCGGGCGAGGCGGGAAGCCTCCTCCCCGGCCTGAATTTCGGCCGGGCGAGGCGGGAAGCCTCCCCCCCCGGCCTGAATTTCGGCCGGGCGAGGCGGGAAGCCTCCCCCCCCGGCCTGAACTTCGTGGGGGGAGCAGCGAAGCGCTCCCCCCCACCGCGAAAAAGCTGCGAGAAAAGGTAAGTGACTTTCGTTCACCCCTAGTCCTGATTCAATCTTCGTGCCTGGACGCTGTCAGAGGGGAATTTCTCTGTCAGCGTGAGGCATTTCTCCAGTGACGCCTGCCTCTTAGCGAAGCTGCCTTCTGTGCCCTTCTCACCCAGACCACTTTGCGTGAGGTCTTTGGAAGATGAGGCAAAGAAGGCGGTACTGTTCTTTTTGGATGGTTGTGGCTTCCCGCTTGGCACAAGCGGCACATGATACACCTCCATGTGTCGCCTCATGGCAGACGTGCCCACTCGTGCACAGCCCCCTTCTTTTCCTAGCTGCACACAGCTTCTACAAATATTGCAAAGCACGACATAGCGGTCGTTCTCTGCATATTTGAAGTAGGGATGGACGAAAGTCCCTTACCTGGTCCCGCAGCTTTTTTCGGGGGGGGGGAGGCGCTCCGTTTCTCCCCCTGAAATTCTTGGTGGGTGGGGAGGTGCCCTGCCCCTCCCCACTGAAATTCTGGCCGGGGGGGAGTGCCCTGTCTCCCCGGCCGCGAAAGAAAAAAGTAAAGTAAAAAAAACCAAAACGTGATAGGCTACATAAAGATTTACGTAGCCTATCACGGCTAGATTTTCAAAGTCAGCCATGATAGGCTATGTAAATCTTTACGTAGCCTATCACAGCTGACTGGGGAAAAAAAAAGTGCGTACGCAAATGGCGGTGCCCATGGGTGCCGCCATTTGCGTTCCTTATTTGGGCACAGGTAGTCTACGTAAAGATTTACGTAGACTACGGCGAAAATAAGGGCAACGCTATTTGCGTACGCACTTTTTTTCCCCCCCAAAGTCAGCCATGATAGGCTACGTAAAGATTTACGTAGCCTATCACAGCTGACTTTGAAAATCTAGACATGATAAGCTACGTAAATCTTTACATAGTTTTTTTTACTTTACTTTACTTGGAAATGGCGGCGGCGGCAGCCGGTTGGAAGACCGGCCACCGCCGAACCGCCGCCCAACTGCCGCCGAACCGCCGCTGGGACCCGCTGCCGCGAGGGACATTTGCACGAGGTAAGTCCCATCCCGGGGGGGCAGGGGGTGTCGGAGAATTTCCCCACCAATTTCGGGGGGCCGAATGCATTGGCATTCGGCCTCCCGGAGATTCGTGGAAAAATTCTCCAACATCCCTAATTTGAAGAAGCACCACACATAGGAGCTCACCCTGCCACCACCATTTCTTCTTTGGGGAATGGGGGTATCGGTTCCAGATGAGGTGGCATTGGGAGCTGCACGTTTCTGCTCATCTGTGGATGGTATTGTTGTTGGTGTTGTTGATGGCGCTGACCAGTGCTTAGCAGGGGATGTTTGTTCCTGAGGTTTGGGATTGCTCCCAAAGAACCCAGAAGGCTGGAAGTGGAGAACAGAGTCAGACCCAGTCTCAGCAGGGACATCATTGATATAGAAGGGCTCATCATCATCTTCGTTGTCTGGATCACTGATGACACTCCTCCGGCCTTTTTTTCAAAATCACATGAGCCGCCACCCACGAGGTGATTATCAGCAGGCAGCTGTGGACCTGGTTCACCTGTCCCACTTCCACTGTCTGATGCAGGGAGGACGGTTGTGGGTGTCTCTGTAAAGATTCAAAATAGATAGAAGCAGAGTTTCATGAGAAATGCAACTTTTACACATGAGTAATAGCCAAGAGAGTAAAACTGTGTAGTTGTAGAAATCTATGAAACATAGCTTGGAATTGCGATCAATCAACATGACACAAGGTGCAGATGTAAGCTACTACTGCACTAGCTAGCACTGCAAAAACACATGACACAAGGTGCAAAAAAAATGTACTGTACAGACTTCGAAACTCAACGAGAGTTATCTAAATGTGTCCTCACTGGTGAAAGTCTGAAAAGCACGGGGGAGGAGATATCTGGCTCCCTTGCAAGGTCCACTCCTTTGCATCAGCTCTACTATACCACTGTGTGGGACTCAGCATCTACAGGGCTGGCCCAAAGCGTTTTGCTTCCTGACCTGAGGCAAAGGATAAAATGGCACCCCTCCATCCTACATAGAGTGATAGCTGAATCTTACTTGAACAGTGACAATGGGAGAGCCTCTTCCACCACACCAGAGGACAACAAGCTGGCTGAGGAGCTGCAAGGCAGTCTGAGGAGCACCCCCAGTTCTGTGCCACAACACCTTGCTGCTCCCTAACGATAGGGCTGGTCCTGACCTGAGCACATACTTGGCAAATCCCACTGCCTTTTTCCAGGGTGCATTTGTGGTCCCCCAGGAGCAGTGCCTGATTAGTCAGGCCCTCTTTTTGTAGTAGCCATATCGGGGGTCAGACTAAAGAGACTAAATAAGTCTCTGACTCAGATTTCTGCAACATTTTAAAAACCATCCTCAGAAATGTAATTGCTTAATCAATTCACATTGCAGCTAGGGATGGGGGAGAATTTCTCATCATTCTTGAGGAGCATTCGGTCCTCCGAAGGTTGTTCGGGGAGAAATTCTCCGCCCCCCCGCTCCCCGCCCCCCCCGGATGGGACTTACCTTTCACGAATGTCCCTCCCAGCAGCGGGTCCCGGCGGCGGTTCGGCAGGTCTTCGTCAGGGGCAGGGGCGGCAGCCGGTCTTTTGACCGGCTGCCGCCGCCACCATTACAAGAAAAGTAAAAAAAAAAACAAAAACACCCCTGTGATAGGCTACGTAACGATTAACGTAGCCTATCACGGCTAGATTTGCAAAGTCAGCCGTGATAGGCTACGTTAATCGTCACGTAGCCTATCATGGGTGACTTAAAAAAAAAAAAAGCGCGTATGGCTAATGGCGGCCCCCATAGGGAGCCGCCATTCATGTTCCTTATTTGGTCGCTGTAGTCTACGTAAAGATTTATGTAGACTACAGGGAAAATAAGGACAACGCAAATAGCGTTGCCCTAATTTTCGCCGTAGTCTACGTAAATCTTTACATAGACTACAGGGACTAAATAAGGAACGCGAATGGCGGCTCCCTATGGGGGCCGCCATTTGCATAAGCGCTTTTTTTTTTTTCAGAGTCACCTGTGATAGGCTACGTGACGATTAACGTAGCCTATCACGGCTGACTTTGCAGATCTAGCCGTGATAGGCTACGTTAATCGTCACGTAGCCTATCACAGGGGCGTGGTTTTTTTTCTTTTGAAGTTCGCGGCCGGGGAGACGGGGCGCTTCTCCCCAGCCTGAATTTCGGCCGGGCGAGGAGGGAAGCCTCCCCCCCCTCGGCCTGAACTTCGGGGGGAGCAGCGAAGCGCCTCCCCCCTACCGCGAAGCAAGCTGCGAGACCAGGTAAGTGACTTTCGTGCATCCCTAATTGCAGCTCTAGTTAAAAGAGATCAAGCCCAAACAAGACAGCAAACTATGATGAATGGCTTTGGAAACAAAGCAAGCACAAAACACTGAAGTGTTTTCCCACCGAAAAGGTGTATCGTTTGAGAAAGTATTGCAGTTCTTTTAAAGACTTGGGGTTTTCTTTAGTACTGGAGCACCATGTAACATTTAAATAATATGAAATATGTTCACAGCAATGAATATGAATGAATGTAAAACAGTCGTGTATGTTTTGTTGTGTTGAAGAAGAAGATCCCTTCCCCAAATGCTCCCCTCCAAAGGTTTTGGACTTCAACTCCCATCAGGCCCAGCCGGCATGACCAGTGGTCAAGAATGCTGGGAGTTGTAGCCCAAAACATCTGGAAGGCTGCAGGTTGCAGAAGGCTAATGTAGGGACTATTCAAACATTCGAAGATATGTATCCAGATATTTACAAGCACCTGTGATGACAGAGTCTTACCAGATTCATCCTTTGGAATGACGTAGATATCTTGACTTTCATTCCGCTGCTGTAGGGTCTCCCTCGGAACATTTTCATCTGCTTTGGAGACACTGCCCTTCTGCTCACCATCCATGAACTTTCTTCCTCTTCCTCTGGAGTTGTGGCCGGCTGTGCCTGTACCACTTTCTGTAGCGGAAATTGGTGGTGTGCGCGGCTTACGGGTGCGGGGTGGACTGGTGCTGGGGCTGCTGTCGCTGCTGGTCACACCTTGGGCTTCCTCCTCTTCCATCTCATTCTTAAAATGCCGCTGAAATGCAACCTCAGTGGTGTATGTCCTCGCCGGGCATCCACGCCTCTTTTGAGTGCTGGATTGACCACGGGATCCTCTTTTTTCCATGTTCATGTCTCTGGGCAGAAGGAGACATAAATGCATGTGGCAAAGCTGAAATCATGTGAACAGCCTACAATCGCAGATATAGTGCAGTGTAGAAGTAGTTACCCACCAATCCAGCCATCCAATGCTAACTAAATAGGGGCATATTGTACAGCAGATTAGGCTGAAAAGCCCAGGATAGAGGATGTAGTCCATCCATGCGGCCTGAAAAACACAAGCCTACAGTACACACAGGATGCTGGAGGATGGAGTCCTTCCCGGCAGGCCTAACAAAGGCTGCTGGAGGATGCCTTCCCAGTTCCCCCCGCCCCAACCCACTCAGAAACACTAAGTACATAGGGGCACATGGAGTTGAAAAGCATGTGGATTAATCCTGGAAAGACCAGGAGGATGGAGGATGGATGGAGTCCTTCCTGGCAGGCCTAACATAGGCTGCTGGAGGATGCCTTCCCAGTTCCCCCCACCCCAACCCACTCAGAAACACTAAGTACATAGGGGCACATGGAGTTGAAAAGCACATGGATTAATCCTGGAAAGCCCAGGAGGATGGAGGATGGATGGAATCCTTCCTGGCAGGCCTAACAAAGGCTGCTGGAGGATGCCTTCCCAGTTCCCCCCGCCCCAACCCACTCAGAAACACTAAATACATAGGGGCACATGGAGTTGAAAAGCATGTGGATTAACCCTGGAAAGCCCAGGAGGATGGAGGATGGAGTCCTTCCCGGCAGGCCTAACAAAGGCTGCTGGAGGATGCCTTCCCAGTTCCCCCTGCTCCTCCAACCCACCCCAAAATCACTAAGCATAGGGGCATATTCAGGTAAAGTAAAGATATGAAAGAACATACCTTCACTGTAATAAAGGTTGAATTGCAGTGCCGTAGAACGGGGGGACACAGAAACACACTCCTTGCAGCTGCTGGAGACGGACAGTCTGTCTGCAGCAGCGGCGCCTCTGGTCTCTAGTCTAGAGTCTGGACTGGAGCAACTGAGGCTGCTGGACACACCGCTGTCCTATGTGAAGGCGGGATAAATGGTCGATGAGTTCCCTCCCGTCAATGACGTTATCTTCCTGGTGGGGTGGGGGGGTAGCCCGGAGGGATCTCGCTCACCTGACCTCACCTGACCTGAACCTGACCTCACCTTCACACACAGACAATAAAAAAAAGAGATGATGCTATGTGCAGTTCGTGACTCAGCCTCAGGCAGGCTACGTGCACTTCGTGACCCCGTCCCTCCCAGCGAAAGAAAGCCGCGCCGTAGCAGGATACTGCATATTTATTAAATAGTTTCGTAAAATCCCTTTCACCATCTTTCGTCCCGATTTGTGAAGTTTCCTTCGTAAATACCTTCATAAAATTTTCGGCAGAGAAAAAAAAAAAAGTACCGCACGAGCTCTGGTTCCAGTGGACTGGTGCGCCCCGTCCTAGGGGAGGGTTCTGCGGACCGGATGTGTCTGAATTCGGTCCCATTTGACTTTCAAATGGATTTCTCTGACATCCCTACTTATAACAATGCCTGCCATGCATCTACCTGCCAGATTCCATTTTGCCAATTTTGGGTACCATCCCAAGGCCTTCCCTTCCTCGCTTGGGCCATCCTCGGTGCCTGTGGCCCATGAGTTTTTAGAGGAGCTGCACTTGGTGCACCACCTTTTTACCGGACTCCATTAACCAAGGGAAAGTGGCGTACGAAGACACTGCAGACTGGCGTCGCCAGCCAGGTCCGTCCCTGCAGCTGGGGGACTGGGTTTGGTTGTCCACCTGCTACCTCCCCTCTCACTCTCCCGTAAAAAAACTCGAGCCATGTCACACAGGCCCTTTCCAGATTACGGTCCAGATTAACCCTGTCACTTTTCGCCTGGCTCTTCCCCCCTCCATGGAAATGCATCCTGTTTTTCATCGCTCCTTACTTTCCCCCCTGGTCTCTAACGACCCCCATCACTCAGTCTGCTCCCCCCTGCCCCCAGTGCTGGTGGTGGGGGGAGGAGTTTGAGGTCACTGAGATCCTGGACTCACGCCTTTCCCGCAGGCGCCTGCAATATTTAGTGGACTGGAAAGGCTATGGGCTGGATGAACGTTCCTGGGAACCCGCTAGCAATCTGCATGCCCTTTGCTGCTGTGATGCTTCCACCAACGATACCCCCACAAGCCTGTGGCTCCCAGGGGGGCATGAGGGGTGTCAGGAGCACCCTAGCAGCCTCTTTCAGTAGACTCCAATAGCCAACTCAAGACACAGACAAAAGGATTCTTTTCAAGGCTTTAATTACAACTTAATGACTCTTTCAGATGCTAATCATGAGCGACTAAGCAAGGAATAGTAGAGTAGCCTATGCTCCGAGTAGGCAGTTGATCCCCATTTGAAGGAGAGTCACTTGAAGACCCTGAACGTATGGGCTAGGGAGAGATCCTCCCTCTTTCCCTTGGGTCCACGGGAGGCGGCCGTTGCTTGTGCGCCAAATAGGTGCTATGCCTCCTTTCCGCGCCCTCCATTGCTCGTCGCTCCCTGCATCTGTGTCAAGCACCTAGCAAGCCCTGTTCCCACACTTTCTCACTGCTAGGATCACTATCTATCTCAGGAATGCCGGCAGGAGGAATCTCTGCCAGCTGCTGTGCCTGTGAGGGATGAGCTGGCTCCTCTCCCACGGATTGTTGATCCTCCTCAGAATTAGAACTGCTCTGGGGTTATATCAGCTCAGTTTCCACCCTGACAAGGAAACTTGTCCCTCATGGGAAGCAGGGATGATGTCAGGGTTGGATCAAGCCCAGAGAGCCCCAAAGCAGTTCTGATTCTGAGGAAGAGTTAGAAACCGCAGGACAGGAACCCACGCACATTTCAGAAGAGCAGCCAGGGGGAGAGCTCCTCCCAGTACACATTCCTGAGAGTGATAGTGACCCTGGCAGGGAGAGGGCAGAGCAACAGCAGTTTGTGGATGCTAGGTGCTGGTGCACCCTCAAGCACAAGATGGTGGGCGCTGAGAGGCGGCTCTCAGCCTGCTTGGTGCGATGGCAACAGCAGCGCCCTGATGCCCCACGGGAAAGGGGTGGACTCTCTCCTCCTAGCCCATAAGTACAGAGGTTTCCCGCCTGACCCTCCAAATGGAGATCAATGGATTCCTAAGGTTAGAACTCTAGAATACGCAGCTCTCTTAAGTCTCACTCATAGGATCAAGCAATTAGCATCTGTAAGCGTAATTAGGTTGAATGGGAATAAAGCCTTGGAAAAGAGCCCTATTGTCTGCATGTTGATTCTGGCTACCTGAGGATTTCAGAAGGCAGCAGGGGCAACCTTCTGACAACGTGACTCACAGTCCTGCTGGATCTGTTCAAAGGGGAGTTTCTCCATTTCTGTTTTGTATCAGACCTTCTTTCTGAAGACCAAGGCTGGATCCGATACCCAGATCTACCAACTCTGAACTTGACAGCATGGAGGATTCAGAAGGGACCAAACAGGTGTCAATACCATCAGGAGTACAAGCAGTGTTGGATGCAGCAAGAAAGCCAACCATGAGATGCTCTTATTCTAGCCAGTGGGCAGCATTTGCATGTTTTGCTGCAAATAATAAGTTTGATCCATTTCTGAGTTCAAATACTGATATTCTTGGGGGTTTGCACCACTTGTTTGAAAAAAGACTGAAATACTTATCAATATGGGTATACTTGGTGGCTGCCCAGGGCCCAACACAGCATTACTCTGTGTTCACCCATCCTCTCACTCGTCAATCCTTACGGGGTTTAAGAAATCTTGCACCACCAATACAGATGCTGGTTCCGCAGTAGAGTCTCTCACTAATGTAGGGATGTCAGAGAATTTCGCCACGAATCTCGGGGAGGCTGAATGCCAGCGCATTCAGCCACCCAAAATTGGTGGTGAAACGGTCTGCCCCCCCGCCCCCCCGGGACAGGACTTACCTTCGGTGAATCTTCCTGGTGGCGGCGGCTCCGGTGGCGGTGTGGCGGCGGTGTGGCGGCAGCAGTGGCAGCGGCCGGTCTACTGACCGGCCGCCGCCGCCGCCATTTCCAGTAAAAAAAAAAAAACAAACATGATAGGCTACGTAAAGATTTACGTAGCCTATCATGGCTAGATTTTTAAAAAATACCGTGATAGGCTATGTAAATGTTTACGTAGCCTATCACAGCTGAGTAAAAAAACAAACAAAAAACCGCGCGTACGCAAATGGCGGCACCCATGGGCACCGCCGTTTGCATTCCTTATTTTGGCACGTCTAGTCTACGTAAACATTTACATAGACTACGGTGAAAATAAGGGGAACGCAAATAGCATAGCGCCTACGCTATTTGCGTTCCCCTTATTTTCGCCGTAGTCTACGTAAATGTTTACGTAGACTAGACGTGCCAAAATAAGGAATGCAAATGGCGGCGCCCATGGGCGCCGCCATTTGCATACACGTGTTTTTGTTTTTTTACTCAGCCATGATAGGCTACGTAAACATTTACGTAGCCTATCATGGCTGACTACAGGGATGCAAACGGTGGCGGCTACAGCCGCCACCATTTACAGACCTGGCTGGCCAGGATTCGGGTGGGAGGGATGGAGCACCTCCCCCCCGGCCAGAATTTCAGGGGGGAGGGACAGAGCGCCTCCACCCCCGGCCAGAATTTTGGGGGGAGGGACGGAGCACCTCCCCCCCACCTCGAATCACATTTCGTGAAAAGGTAAGTGACTTTCATACATCCCTACACTAATGCTCCAGGGTTTCACATTGAAACCATTTGAGCCCTGGCTACAGTTGATCTTTGTTTGCTCTCTTGGAAGGTTGCCTTTCTTGTGGCAATCATGTCTTCAAGGAGGGCAAGAGAATTTTGTGTTTTACATATTGATCCACCGTATCTCATCTTCCATAAGCATGAGGCCGTAGTCAGACCAAATATTACATTCCTTCCTAAAGTTTGAATGTCATCTGACTGGTAGGTGCTACTCAACCAATAAGAGAGGCTTCCCCCCTCTCCTCCCTTTTCCCTGAAACTCCAGATGCACCTGCATTTCAGGAGCAAGCCTCATTGAGCACAGTGGGAGTTACTTCTGAGTAGACACACATATGCCTGTGTTGGGAAAGAGAGCAGTAAACACAAAGACGGAAACCAGCCCCTATTTTAACCTGCAGGATCTCTGTAATGAAGGGTGGAAGTAGTTTCTTCCTAAGGCAATAAACCAAACAAAGGAGAATCAGAGGCTCGAGATCACGCTTTACTGCACTTAGGGAATTTGGGCTTTAAACTGTGCCATGTCAATTGAGGGAGATCTCTGTAAGTTCTGATGCGAGTATTCAGAGGGCAAGCCTCATTCAGCACAATGGGAGTTACTTCAGAGGAGACAGTAATGTGTTTGTTGTGGGAAAGAGAGCAGAAAACACAAAGATGGAAACTATGGGTATACTTGGGTTGCTGCCCAGGGACCCCATTTTAACCCACAGGATCTCTATAATGCAGGGTCAAAGTAGTTTCTTCCTAAGGCAATAAACCAAAGGAGAATTGGAGCCTCAAGATCATGCTGTGCCTTCTCAGTTGAGGGGGTCCTCTGTAAGTTCTGTGGGCATTAAAAGGGCAAGGATCATTCAGCACAATGGGAGGAAACACCTCTTCACCAGGGTCAGGGTGAAAGGCACACCCCTGGGCAGGGGTAGCATACCTGAGGTTAATGCAGGGTTTGGGGGACACAGCAACTACATTGGGGAGAACCCGACCTGAGGAAAAGAATTGGACTTTAAGCAATCTCAGGAAATCCTCTTTTTTTTTCATGATAAGCTCCGGGGTGGCTGCTGGATGGCCATGACATCATCTATCCCTAATGACCTCCAAACGCAGCCGGCTCCAAGTAAATCACTGGTGGAGACACCCCGAGTCTTTTCGTAAGACACAACCCCTCTTCATGTCTTATAGAGGGCCTATAAAAGGGCTTCCCAGTGTGGGGACCTAATAAAATGGTCTGCACTCAGAGGCTAATGGATTCCAGAGGGCTCTGGGGGATTTTGATGGATTCCAGAGGGCTCTTTTCCTGCTGGTATGGCTGGTGGTCCTGTCAAAGCTCTGGTTACTCTGTAGAATGCAGAGATGACTAAGGCAGATGACATGATCACACCCAAGCGCCCTCTGAGCAGATCCCGGCCAGCTCCTTGGCATGATACACCTGGGCTGAAGGCAATGAAGCAAGAGGGGAGACAGTTAGAATGCATGTGGAGAAAGGCTTGTGCTGAGTCTGACCGAACACAGGTTAGAGCTCATTATTGAGCCTACTCTGTGGCAAAGAGAGAGTTCTTTTCCACCAGCATTGCTTCTCATCCAGCAGAGCTTTGCTTAGTGGTTCATGGCCTTCTGCAATCTGGGCCAGGAAGAGAGATGGTGGAACCCTCGGTAGCATGCTGTGACACGTTTGCACGGCATTTTGAAGATAAAGTCACTCACATTCATCACGACTTGGACAGCACAGTTAGTGCAGTTTCACTAGTAGAGGTGCCCAGAGCACTGTCTGGTCCAGTTTTATTGGATGAGTTTTAGTTATGGAGGTCTGAGGATGCAGACAAGGTGCTTGGCCAACTCTGATCAACCCCCTTTGTGCTTGACCCTTGCCTGTCATGGTTTATTACATCTAATAGGGAGAGGCTGTCCAGCTGGTTCCAGGAGGTTATCAACTCCTCCTTGAGAGAGGGAGTGTTGCCAGCCTTTTTAAAGGAGGCGTTAATCAGGCCACTCCTAAAAAAGCCTAATCTGGGCCCAGAAGATGTTACCAACTATAGGCCATTTGCTAATATCCTCTTCCTGGGCAAGGTGCTTGAGCGGGTGGTTGCAGGACAACTCCAGGCACTCTTGAATGAAATGGATTAACTAGATCCATTTCAATCAGGCTTCAGGCCTGGTTTTGGAATGGAAACTACCTTGGTCGCCCTGTGGGATGACCTCTGCGGGGAGAGGGACAGGGGGAGTGCGACCCTGTTGATTGTCCTGGACTTCTCAGCAGCTTTTGATACCATCGACCATGGTATCCTTCTGGATAGGTTGCCTGGGTTGGGAGCTGGAGGCACTGCACTGCAGAGGTTACGCTCCTACTACTTGGATGGCCAACTCCAAAAGTTGGTGCTGGGGGATTATTGCTCTGTGCCATGGCAATTATGCCATGGGGTTCCACAGGGCTCTATTTTATCCCCCATGCTGTTCAACATCTACATGCAATCCCCACAGCTTTTAGAGATTTAGGGTGCAATCCTGCTGGGATTCCCGTCAGCCTCCAAACTTGGAGGCTGACAGGGATCCTATGCAGAGCAGCATAGAGGAGATCTTCACCTCCGCGCTCCCCCTGCTGGGGCTCTGCAGAGAGGGAAGGAAGGTAGCTGGAGGATTCTTTGTAAGCCAGCCACCCCAGTCTCCTCCTCTCCCCACCCACCAAACTGCCCCCTTCCCTCCTCTCCAAGCTCGCATTTGTGAGCTCATAAAGGCAGTTCTCTCCACATGGGCTGTGAGGGGGAGTGAGTGAGGAGCTCGGACTCCTGGATCTGAGGTTGGTGCACTCTCTCCAGCCTCAGATTCGGAATCTGAAGTATTCTATGGCCCCTCAGATGCAGTCTAGGGGCCATAGGTTTGCTCTCTTACCCATTGAAAGGCTAAAATATCCTAGGAGGACCTCATGCTGGCTAAGTGCAGGCTCCTCCTCTCTTGACTGGAACTGGGAAAATAGTAGCCCTAAGGATGACAGCACTGGGAATTCAGATCCAAATGCTGGGGGTGCTACCAAGTGCACCCCATGATAACACAATTGTTCAATTAGTGAAGGATCTCAGTAGCAGTTTGAGACCTTCTCCAGCATCTACTGCAGGGCTGGCCAACATGCAGTCCTCTAGATATTTTGGCCTACAACTCCCATCAACCCTTGCCATCATTGCCAATGCTGAGGGGTGATGGGAGTTGTAGGCCAAAGCATCTGGATGGCCATAAGTGGCCCGCCCCTACTCTATTGGGAGGTGGCGGTGCAGAGCGATGAGTACAATGGCAGCAAACATACATCAAGTTTATCTTCTGGCTCTTGCAGGGGTCCTGAGCCAGTAACGGCTTAGGCAGGGGAAATGAATAAGAGCAGCAGTAAGGGGAGGCAGCAGCAACTCCTGCTCGAAGTGTTAGTCTATGAGGTAGCGGAAAGAGGCTGGATCCCACAGTGATGGGTCTCGCAGGAGCTACACTAGCCTCAGCCTGGACTGGAAAAGCCTGTTGCATGCCTCCGTGTGGTGCCACGGTCGTGTGCCTGGGCACAGGGAGGAATGGCAGTCTCAAGAAAGGCTGTGGCAGAGGCACTGGGGCTGGCCCTCAGAACCAGTGCAATCCCACTTATTTTGGTGCTCCGCTGTCATTGAAAAATTTGTGTCCAAAGCGAAGTATTCTGGATCTTGGGATCAGGCTGTGAGCAAACTCTAATAACACCTTTGATTAAATACAACATTTCATACTAGCACATCCAGGTCTTTATAATCGAGTCCTATTTTGTAATGTTTAAAACATGGGAATTGTGTGCATTGTAGCATCATTGTATTTACCATAGTTGTACTCTAATAATATTTATGGGATGGTGTCAAAGCCAATTCTATTGTTTTTTCTGAAGACTTGGCAAAGAACCATCTCATAAATACATTTCAGGTTGCTTGAATTGCCATGCATCATCTAGTGATTCTTATTCATATGTGGCAGCATTGTTTTCAAAATGACAGTAGTGACAGGAAAGAGAATGTAATGGGCACAGTGAACTACAAGATGTTCGCAAAACTGTTTGGCTTTGTTAATTATATTTTTTAAAGAAAAAAATCTGTCATAACAACTGGGTGACTGCTTTATGAATACAGCTAAATTCCACAAATTGCTGTCACTTTAGCCGTGCCAGCTCTAAAAGTACTGAAACAGATTATTAAATACATTTCTTTTCATGTTAGTTCTCCTCTCTATGAATGGCTGTTTTAAAAAAGGTCCACAAGATGCCTTCTAAAATATATATATTCAAATCAGTATCTTAGGGCTCAATCCTATGCACGATTAGATAGAAAGAAGTCCTACAATTCCCAGCATAACACAGCCAGCCCTGCTACTACACAGCAATGTATATGGGCTGTCTGCATCATTCCTACTGTATCCTAAATGTCTATTATCAAGCAGTCCCTCTGGCATTCTTGGTAGTCTTGAGAGCCAGGAGAAAGCATGATGGAGTGCAGCAATTAAAATATACTCAGAAAGATTTAGAAGGTGTGAGAAAAAAATGATATGATTTCATTCTATTTGACGTTTTTCTATAAAACTGTCCCACCCAAAGTTAGAATGGAAATGTATTTCACCAAGGAAAGGGAAGGGGGGGGGGAGGGTGAGTATAACAGCAGCATTAATAGCAAACTCAGGTGGTTGAGTGCCAGATAGGATTGGCCCAAATGAGGTCATTGAGAAAAAAGAAAGACATATCAGAATGCTCAAGGGAACCCTGGAGGTTTGCAAAAGCCTCCATTAACAAAAAAACAAAGGGGGGTAACCAGTCCCCCTACCTTGAAAGCCCAATAAGGACTGAGCAGGTTATATTTATGTATTTATTATATTAAAATTTTATACCACCCAATAGCCGAAGCTCTCTGGGCGGTTCACAACCATTAAAACCATAAAATACAAAATACAAGGGTGTTCTTGCACTCGTGTCCTGCTTGTGGGTTCCTGGTCGACCGCTGGGTGGCCACTGTGTTAACAGAATGCTGGACTAGGTGGACCCTTGGTCTGATCCAGCAGGGCTGTTCCTATGTTCTTATGAAACAATAAAATACCACTGATAAAACACAATATAAAAGCTTAAAACTACAATATAAAAATAATCAAACAGAAGCTAGCAGCAAAAGATTTAAAATACAGTACCAGATAAAACCAAACTGAAACATTAAAATGCCTGGGAGAATAAAAAGGTCTTCACCTGGTGCTGAAATGCACACAACATAGGTGCCAGGCCAATCTTTTGGGAAGCTCAATCCACAACTGGAGTGCCACAGCAGAAAAGGCCCTCCTCCTGGTAACTACCCACCTAATGTCATTTGGCAGGGGCTCCCAGAGGAGGACTGCTGATGCTGATCTTAGGGTCAGAGCAGGTGTATATGAGATAAGACAAGACTTCAGATAACTTGGCCCCGAGCCATTTAGGGCTTTGAATGTTAGTACCAGAACTTTGAATTGGGCCTGGAAATGGACTTGCAGCCAGTCCAGGTGAAAGAGCACTGGCATAATATGATCACATTGGCTGGTCCTTGTTACTAGTCTCACTGCCCTATTTTGGACCAGCTGAAGTTTCTGGACCATTTTCAAAGGCAGCCCCATGTATAACAAATACCTCCGTCTTGTCTGGATTGAGTTTCAGTTTATTGGCGCTAATCCAGTCCATTATGGTGCCCAGGCACCGATTCAGAACAGCCATTGCCTCACCTGGGTTTGATGAGAAAGAGAGGTGGAGCTGGGTGTCATCCGCATATTGATGGCACCTCAGCCCACACCTCCGGATAACTTCCCCCAGTGGTTTCATGTAGATGTTGAACAGCATGGGGGATAAAATAGAACCCTGTGGAACCCCATGGCACAATTGCCAAGGGACAGAGCAGTAATCGCCCAGCACCACCTTCTGGAATAGGCCATCCAAGTAGGAGCAGAACCACTGCAGTGCAGTGCCTCCAACTCCTAGCCCAGATAGCCTTTCCATTTTCTATGATATAAAAAGCCGCTGAGAGGTCCGAGAGAATCCACATGGTTGTTCCTCTCCTGCCAAAGGTCATCCCACAGGGCGACCAAGGCAGTTTCCATTCCAAAACCAGGCCTGAAGCCCAGTTGAAATGGATCTAGATAATCCATTTCATTCAAGAGTGCCTGGAGGTGTCCTTCAACCACCCGCTCAAGCACCTTGCCCAGGAAGGGGATTTTGGCCACCGGCCTATAGTTGATAATGTCCTCTGGGTCCAGGTTAGGCTTTTCAGGAGTGGCCTGATTACCGCCTCTTTTAAAGAGGCTGGCACCACTCCCACTCTCGAGGAGGAATTTACAACCTCCTGGACCCAGCCAGACATCCCCTCCTTATTTGATGTGATGGGCTATGAAGGGCAAGGCTTGAGCACACAGATAGTTGACCGTACTCAGCCAAGCACCTGGTCCACATCCTCAGGCCTCAATAACTGAAACTCATCCAATAAAACTGGACCCGACGGTGCTCTGAATGCCTTTGCTAATGGAAGTGAATGCTAATGGAAGTAAATTAATCATGGTGTCTAACTTGTGACAAATCTGAGTGACTTTTTCTTCAAAGTGCCATGCAAACTTGTAACAGCGTGCTACCAAGGGTTCCAGTTTCTCTCCCTGGCCCAGAATTCAGCAGGCTGTAAACCACTCAGAAAAGCTCCACTGGATGACACTGAGAAGATGCAATGCTGGTGGAGAAGAACTATCTCTTTGCCACCCTCACCGCCACAGAGTAGGCTTGATAATGAGCTCTAACCTGTGTTCAGTCAGACTCAGCACGAGTTTTCCTCCACCTGCGTTCTAGCCGTCTCCCCTCTTGCTTCATTGCCCTCAGCTCAGGTGTATACCAAGGAGCTGGCCGGGCTCTGCTCAGAGGGAGAGGGCGCTTGGGTGCAATTGTGTCAACCACCCGAGTCATCTCTGCATTCTACAGAGCGACCTGGGCTTCGACAGGAGCACCAGCCATACCAGCAGGAAAATCCCCCAGAGCCCTCTGGAATCTATTGGAATCCAGTACCTTCCAGGGGCAGATCATTTTAATAGGTCCCCCATCCTTGCAGCGGGGGAAGGCTACCAAGAGTCTAAACCTCATTAGGAAGTAAGTGATCGGACCATGACAAGGGAATGGATATTAATGTCCCCTGCCCTTTCAGATCACCATCCTCTTGCAAATGTCCTTGTCAATTTCATCCTCTACTTTGGTGCTTCCAGAACAAAACTGATCCGCGCCCCATCCTGCATCAGATCGCAAAAAGGAAGTAATTTTATGAGCCCTTACAAACGCAGGAACACAGTCGCAAGCTTTGTTGTTTTGTTTTGTTTTTCTTTCGTGTCTTGCGCTGTTGTGCAAGACCACAAGAGCACCTATCCCCAATTTAGCCAAGCATATCCATATCCAACTCTGTCCTCTGCTTCGGTGCTTCCCTTGCTAGCGAACACCTTTACATTTTGATGTTACTCTGAAGTAAGCAGACCCACCCCGAACCTCCTGCTGTTTTCTCTTGCAGTGTGTTCTCTTGAGTCCCCCCCCTTGTCAATGTCCTCCCCCTTTGCACCCCCCTGCTAGCGAAAACCTCTTTTTTTTGTTAATAAAGGTTGCTTCATGTTACACCGAAGTAAGCTTTGTGCTTGAAACAAAATTATGTCAATGTCCTGGTAAATTTTTACACTTTTTAGAAAATCACCTGTGACAGCATACTTCTTTTCTTTAATATTAAAGTCAGTTCACTTCCTAAATTTTAACAAACTAAATTCTATTTATTACATTCGAATATACATAAAAATAAAATACTAAAAAAGTGGGGTGGGGTGTTGTTCTATGTGATAATACCAGTCTTAGGACCAAATTACACATTAAGTGCAGTTGCCTGTTTATTTGCCCAGTGGTTTTTATAAACAACAACAACTGAAAAGCAGTCTTAGGAGCTGCTAGTGACAATAGGGCTCCTTTCCTACCAGCAGCAGGGAAAAAGATAAAGAGATAGGCATTTTTCTTCCTGTTTTGGGGAAAAATTGAGGAAGTGATTTTGAGAGGGGTGCAAGGGTTAGGAAGCCCCCTCCCCCTCCCTGCTGTTCCCCTCAGCACTGTGTCCTCCCATTTCCCTTTAAATCAGAAAGCAGGGAAGAAACACACAATTATATGTAACATCTAGTTTGACTTTTATGTTCCAAGTTACTGATAAAAAGAAAATATTGTTGGATACTGTGTGCGGGATGGGTTTTTTTTTCCTTCCGCAGTTGATGTTGTTCGTAATATTTATGGATTGTTTGTCATTTGGTACCTCTGCGCATGTTAAACACAAAACCCCACTGCAGTCAAGGAGTTCCACATATGGAAGCAAGCTTCTGCATTTGGTTTCCTTACTTGACTGAGAGCCTGGAAACCTGCAGGCAGCAGCCTTTTCTTTTGAGCAGGGACAGAGTGGCACAAACAGCAGCTGTGTCATTCAATGTCTGCAGCCATTCTAAATTCACCCCAGTGCCAATTCCTAGGGAAGGAAAGGCAGTGAATGGGAAGCCTACCTCTGGAGTAGGACTGACTGATGGAAAATCCATACGTGTGGCTTCTTTTTCTAAGAGCATCCCCTAGAATTGCCTTCCATACATAAACCAATCCTCTGATAAGTGCAAGCATATATTTGAGACGTCTCTACCAAATCGCTAAAAGCAAGATAAAAATAGATGTGCACTATAGTGGGACTGTATTACAGTGAAACTTCCTTTTTAAAAAGGCTCTCCATTGTCACTGAGGTCATTGATTGCCTGTTAAGATGTTTTCTCTTAATTCTGGAGTCATGTGAGAAGCTCTCTCTCTCTCACTTCTGGGGTCTACTAGACTTGCAATGAAAGTCACACAGTTATGAGAGGCAGACATGGGGCTCTGATATGGAAGAATACATGAAGAATTGCAGGGAAATGCTTCCTTCCCTTGCAGAATGCTGAAAATAATATTACAGCATCTGGACTAAACAAACCGGCAGAAAACCTCACGCAAACATTGTGATCTTATACATGCCTATTCAGAAGTATGTGCCATCGAGTTAAATGGACCTTACTCCCACTCCCAGGTCAGTGGGCATAGGATGTCAGCCTAACTGTACTTTTTGCTGAGCAACAAACCATTAAAACCCATTTTTAGGATTTTGCATGTGTGTGTTGTCTGTATCATTCAACAGTAAGTCATTCATTGCACTTACCTAATGAACAACAGTGGCAGTCAGCTCTGGCACAAGCTTTTAAATAATTACTGTGTTGTATTAAATTGTTTATAGCCATGGATTATAGTGGAAAATCTCAAACAGTTAAAAAGCATGATTTTATATAATTTCAAGCACAGACCTCTTCCTCTCAATGTTTGATGCTATTGGAGACCCTTCACCAGGCACATTCAAGTGTGGGAAGGGGTAATGGCACCCCAATACCAACGCTCCATCCCTCTTGTGGTGTTGCTCACCTGTTGCTAGATTCTGCTGCCCTCCAATTTGCCCCGTCTCTTCCCAATAAAGCTGGGGGAGGCATTTGGTAACGTTTGTGAGGGGCCCATGAAAGTCATTTGACTTTTAGGTGGGTGGAGGTGTAGCCATTACACTTGTTCATGAGTTGCTCAGAGGGATTTTTGTTCTTTCTAAACTTTAAAAAGCCAAGCTGTGCCCTTGATAGCATCCTGGTGTCCTTTTAAATGGGACCACTGAAACCCCTGGGAACGATGCTACATGAATGTCACAGGGAGCTTGTACAGAACAAAAGATGGCTGCACTCACGGGCCCAAGGGGATAGCCATATCTTTTTCCACCACGTGGCACCATTCACAGGGGCTGTAGTGGCCCCGTTTCAAAGTATGTGGCAGCTGGGGTGCTGCTGAGGGTGCAGCTTCCCTTGCTGAATTTTTTTAAAAAGAACAACAATCCCTTGGACCACCTCATAAACAACTTGAACTGCTACAATCCCTCCTACCTGAAAGTCAAACAACTTTCACCTGCCATCCCCCACAAATGTCCCCAAATTCCTCCCCCAGCTTTATTGGGAAGAAAGAGGGGCAAACTGGAGGGCAGTAGAAGCTAGAATATTTCAAGGGCTTATAAAGCCATCAGTATCTATAGGAAGTTTCCTTCTCAGAAGTTAGGCTGATAAACAGAAAAAAAAGTATTATTCTGTTTTATCAATTAAACCCAGAAGTTTTTATATTCCAAGACAGTGTGCTGTAATACTTAAAACCACAGCCTGAGGGATGGAGTAAATTATTTCTAAACACTGTACAGATAATGAAATCCCACTGTTAATTGATAATGTCTATCACGGAATGGAGAGTCCATATTAAATCAAATAAAAGTGTTACGGTTATATAATCTGATCATGCAGTTCTTACTGGGGCAAACATCTGGATATGAAGAGAACATTTTGTACCTGTCTCAAGATTGGAAGATTGGTAACTTGTTAAATATGAAACAAATTTAATTGATGTACTTCTAGCCCCCCCCCCCTGCAACATCTAATCAAGAGTTTCTATGCTCTTTTGGGGGACTATAGTCCATAGACCCCCAAATATATAATCAGTATCTGGCAAGTACTGACCTGGTTCACATGTAACGAGAAACCACCATGGGTAAATTTCCCCGTGGGGTTTATTGTTATGGTGGTAGCCACCATTTTGAATATTGAAGCTGAGGTGGGGGCGCACTGTAGCTTGTCATTATGTGTCAACCTGACACAAGTGGGTTCTTGGAGTGGTTAACAAGCCACCCAGAACCCATTAGGGTTGCAAGTGGCTTGCTAACCGTCCCAACAACCCACCCTCACCAGGTTCGCCTGGAACGACAAGCTACAGTGTGCTCCTGCCATGGCTCGAATATTCAAAATGGCAACTGCAGCTGCAACAAGAAGCCACATGGGGAAATTCACCCACTGTGGCTTCTTGTTATGTGCAAACCCGCCAAATGTCTTTAGGTAGCACTTTCAGAGTGCTGATGTCTTAAGCTGTGAGGGAACAGGTGAAAGATCGAAGCAAAGCCTTCTCTTGGCCTCTGGCTTCCCCTTTTTCTGAAAGGGGGAAAATTCAGGGAGCAGGTTTCATTGCTGCTCTCTCACTTAGTTTTGCAGGTCTGGGCGGCTAGCTGTGGTGGAAACTTCTTGATCTCTGTGTGACTCCTCCCGCCCCTGTTGACCTGCTGTTCACCAGTATAGCTTGGTAACAACTTCCAGAGGGGCAGCCATGTTAGACTACTGCAGTGTAAACAACCAAAAGTCTTGTAGCACCATACAGACAAACACACTTATTTTGTTATTAGTTTTTGTGGACTAGAGTCCATTTGATCAGATGAGTGAAGTTGGGAGATATATGTACATATGTGTGCAAAGGGAAAAATTGTAAACAGTGGGGTCAAATGGCAATTGAATGCAAAAAATACAGCCTGACCATTTAATTAAAGTAACGATTCTTAACAGCAGTAATTGGTGATGACACTACCATCTTAGCATTGCCTAAACTAATTAATGCCTGTAATGGGTTATGTGTTCTGTTCAGTCTAATCCTTCTGGATTTCTAAGCCTCAGTGTAGGACTTGTATTTAAGTTTGTATGGTCCCTACATGTTCTAGAGCTTTTCTACACAAGGCATTTATCCTGTGCTTGTCATTCCCTACTCATGGTTGTTCATGGGTACTTTAGACAATGTTGTGACCCTCCAGTTTCACTTCTGTTTTTAAAGGGCGCTTTCAGTAAGTTTTTTAGAGCAGGGAAAATGCTGTATTATTTGTGAAAACTAGAGAAAACAATTTTTCCACTTGTGTAATTGTGCTATTTCATTATACCACAATGCCACCTAGAGGTTTTATAGCAAAAAAGCTGGAAAGGAAACGCTCTTTGTGTAGTGCTTGAATCTCAATTCTGTGACAAAACCAAAAGTAGATATAGGGTGCAATCCTATGGGGATAGTCGGCCACCTCTGAACCTGGAGGCGACGAACTATCCAATGCAGGGAGGGTGGATCACAGAGGGGATCTGCTCCTCCGTGCTCCAGCTGCCCTGCATTTGTGGCTAGATGGCTGATTTTGGCTGTCTAGATGGGGTGGCGCAGAGTGGGGGGGAGGGGGCTGGGCGGCGCATAGGAAGTGTCATACCAGCGTTTCCACCGTCCCTTCCCCACCCAGAGGAACACCCCCTTTCCCCCTGCCCTATGCTGCTCTTCCAAGTGTGGAGCCAGGGATGAACCGTGCTGCCTTCGAGGCAGAGGGGCAGGGGGCAGGGAGTCGGTTTTCTGGGGACTGACCTTGGAGAGCTGTCTCTGAGGTCAGTTCCTAAAAAACAAAAAATCCTATGGCTGTCCAGACACTGGCTAGTGGCCATAGGATTGCACCCTAATTGATTAACAGCCTCATATAGAAAAGCTCCTAGAATTTAGAATAATATGTTACTACTATTAGGCTGCAATCCTATGCACACTTACCTGGGAATAAGCCCTGCTGAACACAGTGGGACTTATTTCTGAGTAAATGTACTTCTGATAAAACATGTATAAAACATGCACTGTCTGATTATTTCATTATATTCATGCTTAGCATTTATTTAACACTTCGGAGTGTTCAAATTGCTTCATGTGAGCTCAGTAATTCTCTCCACAACCCTGCAATGTAGGTCACTATTATAATCCTGCTGTTGCAGATTGGAGATGAGGTTCAGATAGTAGCTCGCCTACTGCTACCTAGTGAATTCATAGTTAGGGGAAGATCTTTATCTGGTTGACACTGCTGGCCAATTCACTACACCAGCTCTAATTAAGTAATATTATTACTAATAATAATTGTTGTCATTAAGCAGGATTCTTTGGTTTTACAGAATTTTGGACATTGCTTTCACATCTAAGGTTAGTATGAATAAGAAAAGGAAGATAACTGGAGAACAATTTATATTGTTCTAATTTGGGGGATCACAATTTGGGATATTACATATAATACATTAATTAAATAAATACATTTATGGAGAATTGGCCTTTATTTGTTATACATTAGAATAACATATTCTTGGAAGAGTGGGAAAGTATGTGGGGAAAAGATCTAAAGTTTACTTTATGTACAAATCTTAAAGATAATTTTTATAAGATGATGTATAGATGGTATATGTCACCGTTCAAACTGTCTAAAATGTATAAGGGTGTTTCTGGAAAATGTTGGAAATGTGAAGATCAGGATGGAACGTTTTATCATTTATGGTGGACTTGTAAAAAAGTTAAAATATTTTGGAAATGAATACAGTCTTTAGCTCAAAGAATATTAAAGACTACTATAGAATTGAAGCCAGAGACTTTTTTATTGGGTCTAACATAAACACGTAAAAGCGAAGCGGGGAACCCTCTTTCTCTACATAACAACGGCTGCAAGGTTATTGTATGCACAAAAGTGGAAGAATGAAATGATACCAACTGTGAGTGAGTGGATCATGAAAAGAATGGAACTGGCAGAGATGGCAAAACTTACTATTATAATTAAAGGAGGATCAACAACTAAATTTATGTTAGATTGGAAACCTTTTATAGAATTTGTACAAGAAATAGAGAAAAATGATATTTATGTATGTGGATTTTGAACTTTGAGATGGTTAGTTCTCCTTTTTGTTGTTGTTGTTATTAAAAATTAGGAGAGAAATGAGATAATGTCTGTGAACTCAATGTATGATATACAACTAAGATAAGAAGTAGAGAATAATAATAAGCATTTGTTGTGTAAGGGGAGCCAAAGGTAGATATCTTACAATCTTAAGAGATATTTTAGTGTATGTGTATTGTGTGTTTATGTTGTTGTTGTTGTTGTTGTTGTTTTGTTTTTCATTTTATAAAAAATAAAGTTATTATATCAAAAAAGAATAACATATTCTAAGACAACATAAAGCCTATTTTTAACCTAGCTAAGGGAGAAGGTGACAATATGGATTTGGAGGTTGTATTGGTGCAGTTCCTTAATGCGTTCCACAGAAAGCTGTGTATTGTCCCTGGAGCCGTTATAAATGTCAATTATGCTACATCCTTTCTCTTATGCAGTACTGTGCATGCTTGTTATGGTTCTGCACATCTTTCAGGCCTCGCTGCCTTTCCAAAAGAAAACAAGATAGTGCACAGTTAATAGTAACGTTTAATATTAAATAATGTTTATAATGCAGCTGGCTTGGGGTCTGCTGTATACTGACTTATGCAGAATCTCATTCCAAGCTGGAGAAGCACTTGGGGGAAAGCTGTTTGATTTGTAACAGAGCTGGACAAATTTTATCATCAACCAGGTAATACACATTTCAGTGATATCACTCGACTGGGTATGGCCACCCACAGGCCCTGCCCTAATGCAAATACAAGGGTCCTAGATTAACTTCCTTCCACTGATTTCATTAAACAGTTCACTAAACATTATATGGACTCCTTCTCAAAAATAATTAAACATTTACAAGGGACATAAATCGGATCGGGAAGGGGCTTGTGTTTACTTCTGTTCTCTTCTGATCTTTTTGTCATGGTTTAAAAAAACACACCAAAACCTTGCCACTTTTCTTTTTAGAACTGAGAAATTGGCTGTCCTCGTAACACAGACTAGGATCAATTTTTATAAAGAAATTGTGTGTGCCTTTTACCTCTGAACCAATGGCTTCAATTGTACATTTCTGAAATATACAAATAAATGCACTATTCACTAGGGTGGCTTTTAGATTAGTTCAGAACTAATGTGAGACTGTCCATTTCATCACATACTTGTCACTCACTCCCCACCCCCCACCCCAAAGGTAGATGGACGTTGTCAGGTTGCACTGAGCAGAAGTCCTAGACTCAGCAATTCAGTAAGAAATAATTGCTGCCTTCTTGAGACTGGCTGTGACTTTAGTGTCAGGTCTGCGGTAACAGATATGACAGGCTAATGCAGTGATTAACTATGCACCCTCAGGCTCACCAGGGAAGAGGGATTGCAGACACACAAACAGGGGAATTAATATATATCTTATTTCTTAAAAACATATGTTTTACCCCATCATACTGTGGCAGTACACCATTATGAGTAACCACATTACTCACTAAACCTTTGGGATGTCGTGAAAAGCATAAGAGAAGGACACAGAACCCTTCCTCCCACTTCCTGTTTTACACACACACACACACACACACACACACACTCACATGCACACATATCACATTTGGTGGGGGGAGAGATGTTAAAATAATCTTGGCTTATTTATTTGAGGGACTCAAGGGTCTAAATAGAACAATTTAGGGTGCAATCCTATGCAAGTTTAGACAGAAAAAAAGGGCTACAACTCCCAGCATGCCCCAGCCAGCTGTGCTATGCTGGCTGGGGCATGCTGGGAGGTGCAGGCCTTTTTTCTGTCTAAACTTGCATAGGATTGCATCCTTAAAGTATTTGCAGTTGTCAGCTGCCAGCAAGCCCCCAGGAGCTTCACATAAAGGCTACCAAATGTTAAGAAGATGAGAAACTGCTAAAAATTCAGAGGCCTTGTTCGCACGATCGCCACAGCCCACCATGGCATATTTAAGCCATGGTGTGTTGTGGTGCATGCCGGCAGCCATTGTGAATATTCATGCCATGGCAGGCGGTTGCTGCAGCTTATCATGACAGTTGAACCGTGGTTAACAAACCACCCACAACCCAAAAACAGGCTATGGGTTGTTGGTGGTTTGTTAACCATGGCAACAACCCACCCTGTCCGAATTCACACATCACGATAACTGAATACTCACAATGGCTGTCAGCACACAATCCACTGGGGCTTAAATAAGCCACAGCGGGCTGTGGCGATCATACGAAAAGGCTCAGAGGCTAAAGGAATTGTGTAAAATGCAACTCCTATGGGTAAGGCTAAAGAATCTGGATTTGCTTACACTAGAAACAAGAAGATTAAAGTGGAATAAAGCGGATGGTTTCCAAATATTGGAAATAATCATTTTGAAAATGGATAAGGGATGTATGGCAAGAAATTATATCTTACAGAGAACCATGTGGGGCCCACTGTCGGCTTTGCTCACAAGTCTGGCCCTCTCTCCAACAGTCTTGCCCTGTGCATTGGTTTAGCAAAACAACATGTTACAATAATAACTTTGTTTTTAAAAAAGCATGCTTCACTTGTCCATTTTTATTTTGAAGAAAAAGTAGCTGTAGAGCCCTGATCTGATTTTCCTGCTGCGCCTCCCTTCCCCTCCCCACATAATGCCATTTGCTCTCCAGCCAAGGCAGGAAATGTTTTTCACCAGGAAATCCCCCACTATTTATTTTTCTTGGATGATACGAATTATCTAGATCCATTTAAATCTGGCTGTATGGTGTTAACAATGTGCAGGTGACACCAGATACTACAGCCCTGTTCAGGCATTCACCTGAACATGTGAGGGCTTAACATGGGTAGAGTGACAGGGCTGTGCACCCTGGCCCTGCCCTCTACACCGCCTGACTCTGAGATCAGTGGTGTAGCGGAGGCAGGGCTCTCAGGGAGGCAGCCCCGGCACTTTTTCATTAGCAGGGACTCTGATGTCATTTGCCATCCCCCCTCAGAATTCCCTGCTCCCTCCGAGCTTAGCTGTGATGCTCACTGTAGCTGTGCGGGAAATGAATTTTCCAAGCAACAATATATGGTTCCATGTTGGAATGCAAAGTATTTGGGATGACTTGGTCTGGAATGGGCAATTAGGACCTATTCGCTTTACCAAAGAAGTGCTCCTGGTGATGAAAGCTCCTAGAACTGATTTGTTGATATGGATCAATACAGCTGCATGAAATTTTTGGACTGCCCTTGGAGACTGTCACAATGAGCTCCTGCATTTCAAGCAAAGCCTATCTCATTTCCATCAGATTCCAGAGAGACAACTGAGGTTCTGAATCAGTGCTTGGAAATGGTAATGGAATAGATGGGGTTGAATAAACTGAAGCTTAATCTTGACAAGACCTGGTTAGGAGGGCAGCTGATCTAGGGAGAGGAATTCAACCTTTCTTGGATGTTGTTGCACTCACACTGAAGACATGGGGGGTGTCTCCAGCAGCGATTTACTCTGAGCCTGCTGTGTGTTGAGGTCGTTAGGGATACATGACTTTGTGGCCATCTAGCAGCCACCCTGGAGCTTATCAGGGAAAACTTGGATTTCCTGAGACTGCTTAAAGTCCGATTCTTTTCCTCAAGTTGGGTTCTCGGCAGTATAGCTGCTGTGTGCCCAAATCCCCGCATTGACCTCAGGTATGCTAGCCCTGCCCAGGGGTGTGCCTTTCACCATGACCCCAGTCAAGGGGTGTTTCCTGTGTGTTTCTCGTCCCTGCACAAACCAATTAGTGTCTACTCAGAAGTAACTCCCATTGTGGTCAATGAGGTTTGCCCTCCGAATGCCCGCGTAAGAATTTACAGAGATCCCCCTGATTGAATACAGAGTTTAAAGTCTGTAAAATGCAATTTCGATCCTCCGATCCTCCATGGCTTGGTTTATTGCCTTAGGAAGTAACTACTTCACACCTTCCTTATAGAGATCCTGCAGTTAGAAAGGGGGCTGGTTTCCCATCTCTGTGTCCCCCCCCTTTTCCCAGTACAAGCATGTGTGTGTCTACTTGGAAGTAACTCCTATTGTGTTCAATAAGGCTTGGTGCTCGTTGGGAGGCTTGTCTTACAAATATGCACATGGGGGGGTTGTTTCTGTCACCCCTCTGTTACCGCGATCAAGTGCAGTAATGGGCTACAAAGGGGGCTCATTGGGAGGCTTGTCTTATAAATGCGCACAAGGGGAAGTAACTACTTTGCACCTTCCTTATGGAGCCTGGAGTGGGGGAGCCTCTCTTATTGGCTGAGCAGCCCCTGCTGTTCAGATGACGTTCACTACAAACCCTCACCCCACACCCAGAAGTAAGTTATGTGAAGCCACTTAGAATGATGCAAGGCACACTCACATGGAGCCCAGCCCAGACCAAAAGCAGCTCCTACAAAAATGCGTGTGAGCCACTCCTCCCTTCTCCTTCCATTGTTGTGGAGACAGGGCTGTGGATTTGCACTCTCAAGCTCTTCTGGCTCTGGCTCTGGCTCTGAACCTAGATGTCCATGAGGCAACTGTGACCAGGAATACATTTTGCCCAATTTTGGTTGGTGCACCATTGCTAGAGAAAGGAGATCTGACCATGGTGACACATGCTTTAGTTACATTGCAACTGGACTACTGCCTCTGAAATGTGATTGGAAACTTCAGCTGGTCCAGAATACTTTGATCAGGCTGGCTGTGGACTGGAGCTGATTATCGGGCATTTGTGGCTCCTTTATTACAACAAGCTTCCAGTCCATTTCTGGACCCAGTTAAAATTGCTGGTTATGACCTTGCAAGCCCTAACAGTTTGAGACCAGGATTATTTAAATGACCATCCTCTCCCATCTGAGCCTACCAGTACCCACCTTTGAGATCTGTGGAGACTCTTCCCTGCATCCCACCAACATCTGAGCTGCATTTGGTTGGGAAGTGAGAGGCCTACATGGCTGTGCCGAATGGAAGCTCAGCTCCCTCCCTCTCGGATAGCCTGCTGCTGCTGTGCAAAGACATTCTTTTCTGGGAGGAATTTGGCTTTCTGAGTTTCATTTCAATCTCCCTGACATCTTTCTAGGAACTTTTTTTTCTGCTGCCTCTTCTATTACATTGTTGATTATTTTGTAATGTATTATTCTTTTAATATGTCAAGTTGATTGTAAGATGCCTTGAACGTTTATTTTAATGGAAAGCTGGGATACAACTACTACTACCAACCATGCCTGGTTGCTGTTAGTAACAGTGTAGTAGTAGTAGGCAGGCCTTGGTCTGTAGTAGACAGGCCTTGGTCTGATCCAGTAAGGTAATTCTTATTTTCTTATGTCCCCAGTACAGGATGGGGATCAGTACTGTCCCCATATTGATCACTGCCCATAGCAATCAAGGAATGTAATGCACAGCTGGGCAATACCTTTATCGGTACCAAAATGACACAAAATAGCAAGCTCTGAGTTCCCCAGAACTCTTCAACAGGCAGGATGTGACACAAAGCAGAGGGCAGGTGGAAGTGGCAGGGTGTGTGTGTGTCTGTAGACAATAACATTGGCTTCATTTTGTAGCCATGAAGTCTGCATCTAAGCTCAGGCCCAAAATGGAGCGAAGAACCAATTGAGACTCCGACCTGTAAGCTTCATTGGACTCAATGATGTTTATTTCTGAGTAGGCATGCATAGGATCACACCATTAGGCTGCAATCCTATATGTATTTACTTGAAAATAAGCCCCATTGAACTGAGACAGACTTACTTCTAAGAAGACAGGCACAGAATGTTGCTGTTAATTGGTTTAGGGAGTTTCCAGACAAGGCTTTTATTGTGCAATCAAACTGCCTCATTCACAGACTTCATAATCTTATACTTGTAAACCTCCTGTGTTTTCCCACTGCTCCTTTTTCTTTTTGCCAGAAAAAAAAAACTGTTAAGGAAGAAGAGGCAGAGTAGCTGCACAATGTCTTTTGACTGTTATTGCTAAGAGCCCTCCATCTGGAAGCACCCCTAATCTTTGCTAGGTATGCTATGCAGGTCTGAGGTCACACCTAGGATTCTGGAACAAAGAAGCAACTGCAGATCCCCATTTTTTAAAATATGAAGTCCAGCTGCTAGGTAGAGCGCAGAAGAAAAAGGAAACATGATAGTTGTTCTATTAGCAAAGTTGGAGATTAAGTTGTATGTGCTGTTCTACAATGGGGATCAGCCATTGCTTCTTTGTCTCAGAACCATTCACATAATCTCAGACCTGCATAGCACCAAGAAGAAATTAATCCAGCTGAATCTGTAATCTCTTCCTCACTCCATGCAGACCTCAAGACCAATGTGAATCCCGCTGATCCTATGTAGAGATGCTGCAGAGCCAGGTTCAGAGCTAGTTTTCAAGGATTTTATGGAGAAGATTTCCATGACAACAGAGAACTTAATTATTCAAATTAAGAGAGACAACATGGTTAAAAACAAAACAAAACAAAACAGGCCATGTGGATTCAACGATGCTGTAAGAATAAAAGGAGGATTTGGAATGTGTGATAATGTCATCTTCTATTCTTGTCATCACAGCGGCAATCCTATATTCGCCAAGAATATAGCAAAGCAAAGTTTGTTATCTGCTGCATCATTCTTTATCTAGAGCCTCTTTTGAGGCTCTGCAGTTATTCAGAAATAATAGCATGAAACAAATGTGGGAAAGCCAGTTCAGGCTAGAAATAGATAAATTTGAGTGTCACAGAGCAAATGGTTACTGAAACAAATCTCAGAATTTTAGTTTCTGCCAGAGCTCAGTCCAAAAATCTCTCTTCCGTACTGGATAAGAATATTGACATTCCCTTGGTACAATGGTTTCATTTATTTTTCAACCGTCAGTTTTACAGTTTTCCTCCAATTTATGGACAAATGTGAATGTGGTGTTACCTATGTGGGCCTTTTCGGATATTTTTGTTAATATTTATCCTGCCCTACCTCCAAGGAGCTGGGAGCAGCGTACATGGTTCATCCCCGCCCCCGCCCCCTAATGAATCATACTTTTCTCACAACAATCCTGTGATGTAAGTTAGGCTGGCAGATAACAACTGGCCCAATGGTCACTCAGTGAGCTGAGTAGGGATTTGAAATGAATTTGTCTGTGGTACAAAGGCCATTACAAAATACAATACGATATAAAATGTGTTGATGCAGAGTACAAAATATACCTATAAAAGCAAAGCAAACAGTGACATACATTTACAAAAGGTCTGTAACAGATGATCTCCACTGCAGTCCACTGCAGACATTCTTTAAAAAATTATGATAGATTTTTTGTGTTGCTACTGTAACAGTTTGTGAAGGATTTACTATAATCTGCCAACAAATAATGTCAGCCAGAGGCCATCCAGCTCTTATATTAAAAAGATCCCCCAGAAATCGTACCCTGGTTTCCTTATAGAGGGGACAGTGTAACAAGTAATGCACTATGTCTTCTACTTCTCCAGTGCCACAAATACACAACTACTGTGCATAGGGGATCCCTGTATATTTCCCTTCCAAATACGCGTAGGGCATTGTTTGAAAATGAAGGGTAGTTCTAAGGGCAACAGAAGTCAACTGCTTAAGGTACTGTTGAAAGTATCATCCTCTCTTAAAAAGGCTGAACCATGGGGAAAATGTTTGAAATTGGCTAGCACGTATATTTTCATAACAAGCTACCTCAAAAACTCTCTCTCTGATGAACAGTTTATCCTTCTGAACGAAGGCAATCTGAGCCTCTCTAAAATAAAGCTGTGCCCATGTTAGCCAATAATGGTCACATCCACCTTTGGCAAGTTCCTCAACAAGCTATTGTTTTGCCAGGGTTTCTTCCTTGGCATTCAGCAACCTTTTACCATAAAAAATACATTTATTTATTCATTCATTCATTCATTCATTTCATTTCTATACCGTCCAATAGCCGAAGCTCTCTGGGCGGTTCACAAAAATTTACATAAAAGGTAAAGGTGTCCCCAACCAGTCGTGTCCGACCCTAGGGTGTGGTGCTCATCTCCATTTCTAAGCTGAAGAGCTAGCGCTGTCCGAAGACGCTTCCGTGGTCATGTGGCTGGCATGACTGAACACCGAGGTGCACGGAACGCTGTTACCTTTCCTGCCAAGGCAGTACCTATTTATCTACTTGCAATTTCTTGCTTTCGAACTGCTAGGTTGGCAGGAACAAAATACATACTTTGAGAATTATTGCCTTAACAGATGGGAGTCCAACTTCCAATCTCAATAACGAGGAAGGAACCCCCAAAGACGGTGCCAACAGTTCCTTCAGGAACCCATTCTGGATGGGCTCAACTACAGAGACCAGTCCCTGACACCATATCTTAGCCCCATATAAGAGCTGAGGGAATACCTTGGCTGAATACCAAGGAGGCCCCTTTAATCCTCCCAAAAGTTAGAATTACTTTGCTGTCCAAGTGGAGAGTCTTACTGCCTCTATATGAGCTTTCCAACTGCTTCTAGAGGAGAAGTGTATCCTCTGTATTTGAAACTGGAACATTGCTTAATAATGTGCTTTATGAAGGTGCTTCCTCCTTGAAAAGACCATTATCTTCGTTTTAGAACAATGTATAACTGAATTCTCCAAGCTACAGACCTTGCCTAGCTTGTTTAGAAGTCCCCTTAGAACTACTTAGGTGGTGGATAGAAGTGCCATGTCATCAGCATACAAATCTGAATCTTTTTATTTCCAACTGATGGGGGAAAACAATCCAGAGAACCTAAACCAAATACTAGGTTATTCACATAAAACTTGAACAGGAAGGGAACCAGGAAGAAGCTCTGCTGAACTTTTCTTCTAGTGTTAACCTCATTAGAGAGGGATCCTGACAGACCTATACGGGCTCTTAGGTCAGTATAGGAATAAAGTTTCTGAATAAGAAACAAACGCTTGTCTATTAATGTGTAACAGTTTTCCCCATAAATGTTCTCTATCTATTAAATCAAATGCCAAAGTAAAGGCCACAAAGGCCACATACAAACCTCCTTCTGACCTGCTCGGACTTTTATGTATCAAATGGATAAGCACCAAACACTGATCGATTCTTCTTTTCCCATGTCAAGATCCAACTTGTTCTTCAACTAACATATCATTCTCCTCTGCCCAAGCTTCAACCTTATTCAACAAAAACCTTTGATAAACTTTTGATACTATATCCAGAAAGCTAACTGGCCTATAATTTGGGGGTCAGGTCTCTCACCCTTTTTAATATAGTGGAACAATAATACCAGACCACCAGTACTTTTTTATGTAGACAGCTAATCTCCTGTGAAATGGGGATATGTCCTTGTCTCCCCAGTCCTAGTCCAACGCTCCAGTCTCTATGCTGCACTGGCTCTCATACTTCAAATGTGGTAGTTTCCTCAGAGTAAATGAGACCAAAGTTGTTTTCTTTGATACATGTTCCATTGTATTTTGTATGATTGATTTACAAACCTGGAACCCTCTCCTATGACTCTCTAATGTATGTAGGTGCCCTAATCTATTTCTATGAATGGGGTGATCTTCCCCTGTAGCCCTGAACTGTTGTTCTCTGTAAATCTTTGGCACTGTGAAATCAGCCTAGGAGTGACTGGTGTGATGTGGAACTTCTAACATTGGTAAAATATCTTACCCATGATTTACATTTTGGGTATATCCTTATTTTATATTCAACCATGCATACTAACAATTATTATTATTGTAGGTCATTATCTTCATTGGGCATTTTATATTCTCTCAGTACTGTGTAAGTTAAGCATTCGGGCTTTTAAATAACAAAGCAAAACCTGTTTGACTAAAAACAATACAATCTTCTAAGGTATTCAGCTCTAAAACAAAGTTGTTATCACTATTAGCTTTTTCTGTTTTATCACATTAGCATGAAGTATTACTCGGTCAGTTTCCAGAGTCTCTCATACTGAGACTGTTTTTTAACCCAAAAGCCGAATTTTTCAAATAATTTGAACAGATGTCTCTTCCAGAGAAATCCGTACTTCATATAGAACTGTTTACATGCTCATCCTGCCTGTGCATTGGGGTCTTCAGAAGAAGTCCTTCTCTGTGCACCAACCCTGGGAGAAGTGCACTATGCATCTATGAAAGAGAGGGACTTTTACAGTTATATTATATAGTAGTGCAGCTAGTGGTTCCCTAGTCCAGGGATTTGGGAGTTTACCTGTTCTGGATAGGGTTGCACTCCCCGTGAAGGAACGAGTACACATTTTGGGGGTGCTCCTAGATTAATTATTGTCATTGGAAGCTCAAGTGACTTCTATGGCATAGAGCATCTTTTACCAGCTTCTGGAGGTATGTCAACTGTGTCTGTTCCTGGTAGGGGTGTACGAAACCTACTTACCCATCCACTGAAGGGGTCTGCCGGGGGGGGAGGCTATCCATTCCTCCCTCTGGAATCCTCCATGGCCAGCTCCGTTCCGTGGCGAGTCCACGGAGCCGCCAGCCGGGCCCGTCCGCAGCCGGATTTCCGGCTGCTGCCACGCAAATGGCGTCCGGCATAGCAGCTGCCATTTGCGTCCCTGCCCTAAACCATGATAGGCT
This sequence comes from Heloderma suspectum, assembly GCF_057233095.1. Classification (NCBI taxonomy): domain Eukaryota; kingdom Metazoa; phylum Chordata; class Lepidosauria; order Squamata; family Helodermatidae; genus Heloderma; species Heloderma suspectum. The sequence goes on from NC_139462.1 coordinate 113,904,359, forward strand.
ACGTAAATATTAATGTAGCCTATCACGGCAAACAGCAGGGACGCAAATGGCGTCTGCTACGCCATTTGTGTCCCTGCCCTTGGCTGTGATAGGCTACATAAGGATAGGCTCATTGGAGTCTGTGGCAGATTTCTCCGCCATCCGTAGTTCCTGGACAGGGATAGACTAACTACTGTGACCCATTCATTGGTAACCTTCAGTCTGGAGTACAACAGTGTTCTCTATGTGGGGCTGCTTTAGAAGGTGTTTTGCAAGATGCAGCTAGGGCACAGTACTGCATCAAGGCTGTTGAATGGGGTGTCTTGCCATGTATACATAAGACCTGTGCTGAAAGTGCCGCTCTGGCTGTCAGCATGCTACTGAGTGTTCAGGGTATTATTATTGACATATAAACACCTAAGCAACTTACAATCAGGTCTTCTGAAAGCTCATATCCCCCTATGCAGATCCATTAGACCACTACAATCTTCAAGGGAGGCCTTGCTGTAGGTGCCACATCCTGCAGTCTCATCTGGCAGCATCATGGCAATGGGCCTTCTCTGTGGTGGCCCTCTTCCTCTGGAATGACCTTCCCTCTATGATACGTCAGGCACTGATGACCATGTGCTTTTGAAGATTATTAAAAACTAAATTGTTTACCCTGGCTTTTCCTAACCATTAACTTGTCTAAATGTTATTGTGCTTTTTTCATGATGTGTTGTTTTATAATTGGTATAAACTGCTTTGGGATTTTTAAAATTGGAAAGGGTATATAAATATTATAAAATAAAATAATAAATGACCACCCAAGGAACAGCAGGTAATGAGGGCAGCAGAAGCAAACTCTGTTTTATTCCTATAGTCATGAGGATGCTATGATTTAAGTGAGTTTAAAATGCAAAACTATACATGCTCAGAATATTTTTTTAATAGGGCTACCTGTTTTGTTGTTGTCATTCTAACATGTCAGGAATGCAGAAGCAGTTTGAAAGCATGAAAAGGTGACTGGAGGGGGGCTGGGGAAAGAGAAATGTGAGTTGTGTGCTTAAAGGGTCCCCTATAAGACCATTAAAACCCCAGGGTCTAAAATTACCCAACTGCAGCACTGATATTATATTGGGATCACCTTTAGGACAGGCAGGAGTAGGATAGACATTTAAAAAAATGCATAAACAAGCACAAATAAAATGATTAAGGGCGCAATCCGATGCATGTTTAGACAGACAAAAAGTCCTTCAACTCCCAGCATTCCCCAGCCAGCTATGATGGGGCATATTGGGAGTTGTAGGACTTTTTGTCTGTCTAAACATGCATAGGTTTGTGCCCTAAGGCTATATGAGACAGGCTAAGGGCCAGCCATTTCTTCCTACTCAAGAAACTTCTCAGTTGTGAAACTGATCTGTTCTATTTGGATCCTTTTCAAAGATGTTGTAGACTCTCTGTTACATTTCACTGTTGACAGATGACAGCTTGGTACCACGGCTGATCTATATTGCTAACTTCCATGATTTATTGAATTCTACCAATAATGAATCATACACATTATTCAGTTATTTGTGTATTGGATTTCATTAGTTCATTACCATAGTACTGTAATAACCAATGGGAGGGTCTCTTTTTTCTGCTACAGGAGGAGCGTTTCTTCTTTCTCCCTTCTGTTTTCTACTATAAAAAGAAAATAATGACAAATGCCCCTTACCACTACTTTTTTGCAGTATAATCTTGATTATATGTAAAACCTGAATGCTGAACTTTGCTATGAATCTTCTTTTGTCCCCCCTCCCACTTAGAATAGTCAATAAAACAGAAATAGATGTTTTTCTGAAACTCGTGGCTTTCTCCATTATCCAGCGGATATTGGCAATTTGGTCTCTAGTTCCTCTGCCTTTTCTAAACCCAGCTTGTACATCTGGCAATTCTCATTCCATGAATTGCTGGAGTCTACCTTGCAAGATCTTGAGCATTACCTTACTGGCATGTGAAATAAGTGCCAAGTTCTTGGTGGTATGGGGATACCAAGTCATCTTGTCTGCCTTCTGAGGAATCTGTATGACGACCAAGTAGCAACGGTAAGAACAGACCACAGAACAACGGACTGGTTTAAGATTGGGAAAGGAGTATGGTAGGGTTGTATACTCTCACCCTACCTATTCAACCTGTACACAGAACACATCATGCGATGTGCTGGGCTGGATGAAGCCAAGGCTGGAGTTAAAATTGCTGGAAGAAACGTTAACGATCTCAGATATGCAGATGATACCACTTTGATGGCTGAAAGCGAGGAGGAGCTGAGGAACTTTGTGACGAAGGTGAAAGAAGAAAGTGCAAAAGCTGAGTTGCAGTTAAACCTCAAAAAACCCAAGATTATGGCAACCAGATTGATTGATAATTGGCATATAGAGGGAGAACATGTGGAGGCAGTGACAGACTTTGTCTTTCTAGGCACAAAGATTACTGCAGATGCTGAGTGCAGCCAGAAAATCAGAAGACGTTTACTTCTTGGGAGGAGAGCAATGACCAATCTTGATAAAATAGTTAAGAGCAGAGACATCACACTGACAACAAAGGTCAGCATAGTTAAAGCAATGGTATTCCCCGTAGTAACCTATGGCTGCAAGAGCTGGACCATAAGGAAGACTGAGCGAAGGACAATAGATGCTTTTGGTCTTGGAGAAAAATTCTGAGAGTGCCTTGGACTGCAAGAAGATCATACTCCAGGAAATAAAGCCAGACTGCTCACTTGAGGGAATGATATTAAAGGTAAAACTGAAGTACTTTGGCCACATAAGGAGAAGACAGGACACCCTGGAGAAGATGCTGATGCTAGAGAAAGTGGAAGGCAAAAGGAAGAGGGGCTGACCAAGGGCAAGATGGATGGATGATATTCTGGAGGTGACGGACTCGACCTTGGGGGACCTGGGGGTGGTGACGGCCGACAGGAAGCTCTGACATGGGCTGGTCCATGAAGTCACGAAGAGTCAGAAGCAACTGAACAAATAAACAACCCACTTAGAATTATGCCTTTGTTTCTTTCCTCAGCTATACAGAAGCAGAAATTGGCTAGTCTATTCTCTGAAGTACTTTGCTTCCTTGTTTATTTTCTGTGTTTCCTCAAGAAGACAATACAGGGCACGGAAAACATTAAATGCATACATTTTTTATAAACACATTCAACACTATATGAAGGAAGGGTTATTAGTGGAACAATTTAAGGGAGAGCCTGATCATGACAACAAATGCTTTAATAACAATTAGTGTTGAAGTGATTTCAGAGTTCCCAAAGCATTTTTGAATATCACTACAGCTTGTGTAACTCATCCCACAAATGCCTCTAGCAGCAATAAAGAAGTGTTATACATCATTCATAGTTTCTGTCTAATTGTCCATTCTATCAGATTTATATTATTTATTATTCTCTAATTCAATATGCGTATTTATAGCTAATTATCTAAACCAGGAGTGTTGAATTCAAATGGGTTGGAGGGCCAAACGTCCAATCTGGCAGATGTCCAGAAGTTTGCCCTTGCCCGCAAACGTCATCAGCTTTGAAAGTTTCAGCAACAATAGTTCGCTTCTAAAAATACTCACCATTCGTTGAATGTCTCATCCATCCATATCCATCCATATCAACCCTTAAGTAGCCCCCTCCTAACCCTGTGTTTCAGACTTCTTGTGTTTCCTCCTCAGAAGCACCTATTTCTCTGGATGGTATCATTTATATATCAAAAAGTAAACACAACAAATACTCTTAAAATACATTGCTTTGTTTCTTTTGCAATTTTTTTTATTCTTTTGAAACTTTTGAAGTATTTTGAAACTAAAATACTTTTGTTCTCCTCCCCCAAACCTCAGATGACATCCATTGTAAAGATCACTCCAGACCAAGGCAATGAACTTGAGAGAAAAACTACCAGCATCACCAATTCACAGGTTCGATGTTCAGGCAAAAGGGGGAAAGCCAAGAATCTGAGGGAATCTGGGGTTGTATGTATGCATTTAGTGCCTCCTACCAATAGAATGGGGCCACGGTGGCTTAGTGGTTAAGACGCTGAACTGCAGACTGGAAGGTCGGCAGGACAGCAGTTCGAGACCCGAGTGCTGCGTGACGGAGTGAGCTCCCGTCTTCAGTCCCAGCTTCTGCCAACCTAGCAGTTTGAAAGCAAGAAATTGCAAGTAGATAAATAGGTACCGCCTCGGCGGGAAAGGTAACAGCATTCCATGCACCTCGGTGTTCAGTCATGCCGGCCACATGACCACGGAAGCGTCTTCGGACAGCGCTGGCTCTTCGGCTTAGAAACGGGGATGAGCACCGCACCCTAGAGTCGGACACGACTGGTTGGGGACACCTTTACCTTTTTTACCAATAGAATGGCCTCAGTGGGACAGGGAGCAATTCCCTCTCCCTGCTGCAGCCCATCCTGCACCTTTAACATCTGCTCTGGAGGGTTAGGGATCCCTCTGGAGCACATGGGAGCTGAGGAAGGGAAAGTCCCATTGCACAAACAAAAATCCGCTTGTCTGATGTTGGATTTCACCCTTAGATCCCCATTTTGACTAAGGGCTGCTTGCAATGTAAAACTAGTGGAAAAATTACAAAAGGTGACATTCCACTAGCAGTCGTTCAAGCACTAGCACAACAACTAGTGCAAGCAACAGTTAGTGTAATGAAGTCATAATGGGTTGTGAAAACACTTGTACAATGGGTTGCATGAGCAGAATTGAAGTACTGGATTTGATACTTGCACAAAGGAGAAAATGGGATTTCTGTAACCAGTAGAAGCTTTGTGCTAGTGCAGGAGTGCACAACCTCATCAGCCCAGTGGGAGTGCACAACCTCATCAGCCCAGTGAGCCACATGTAATGCTGGCTTGGAGGGATCTATAGGCCACACACACATACATGCGCATATATATAAGCACGGACACATATAAACATGCACATCATGCATGTGCACAGACACAACCAAGTGATCCTGAAACAAATTTCACTTTCAGCACTTCTAGCAGTGACAGGGGATGAGCAATCTGTATGAGGATCTATGCGGGAGGGAGTAAACAGTACAGGCAGGAGAAAATTCAGCAGTGGTGGTGGGAAAGTGAGGGCACCCTTGGGCTTCCCTAAATGTTTTGGGAGCTGCACGTTGTGCACCCATGCACTAGTGAAATGACACCTTTGGATACAACCCTTGGGTACAAATGAAGTAACATTTTGCATGTTTGGAAATAAAAGAAGGTCACTGTAACAAGGAATAAGTTAGAGAGCAATTCTATGGTCCCTGGGCAAGCATTCCAGGGGCCATAGAATGGCTTGGAAAACCCCTTCTGAGGTCAGAGACAGTGCTCCAGCCTTGGAAGGGGGAATCGGAGATCTGTCCCCTCACTGCTGGTGCAGAGAGAACCATGCTGGCTGCTTCCCAGAGGGCAGATCTCTGATTCCCCCTTCCAAGGCTTGACTTCGCAGAGGGGGAAAAGGGAGAGTTCAGTGGGTGGGGAGGGGAAGAGACTAAAAAGGCCAGGATATGATTTATTCTGAGCGTCCTCCCGACTCCTTCCCTCTCCCTCAAAAGCGCCTTCGCTAGACAGGCTGAAAAAGCCCTGTTAGTGAAAATATGAGAGATCGGAGGACAGGGAGGCAAAGATCACCTTCACCGCTCCTCCCACCCTGCTGGCTTCAGCCTGGTAGGGCACAGGAATCTCAGAGGCCTCTGAGTTCAGGGGCTTCCAAGCAGCAAGGGTTCAGTCAATAGGATTGTGCCTTTAAGCTCCTAAGACAAGGTAACAACAAACATTTAAAACAAGAGGTGGTCGGGAGAACCAATAAATACAAGTTTTTGTAGAGCTAACAACACAGTTGTAAAGACAGATATCGAAGGCACTGTTAGCAGTGAGATTTGTTCAAACGAGTACAATTTCCATCACAGTGCATTTATTTTTACTTTTGTAAGCTTCAAAAAGGTGGTAAAAGCAAGCAGGACAATTGTAAGCACAGGGGAGATTAACATGGCAAGATAAGAGCTGTGGATGTGTTGGACTATTTGACTCATTCAGGGTATTTGGGTGGGGTTGGAGGTTGATTGCCATATACAAAGCTAACAAAGGATTGTGGTTTTTGCAGGGATTCATATCTTCAGTACTAAGTTAGTCTGCTAGGTGTAGCTCTGACTAAGGTATTAAACCTGTGTCTGGCTGTACCTCTTTAGACAGCAGATCTGAGGTTCTGAATTGGTAAATGCAGAGGAATTTTGACTGACATGCTATCATACACCTAATTCTGTTAATAACCTGCAGCAGCAACACACAGAATATGTAGCGAAGTAGGGTAAATGGATCCAGACTTGAAGAGGGCTCTTGTATCTTAAGAGTTCCATTCCACAGTAGGTTAATTTCACTCATAAAGCATTATGTTTTGAGAGGCCACACTTGAGATACTACAGTACAGAAAAGACACGTATTCTGTGTCTTTTCTCTCCCCTCTGTTAAAAATAGGCATGGAAGTCCAGGAGGTGTTCAGAAATGAAACACAGAATATATGTATGACATTATTTCAGTCTGACCTCTCAGCGTTCAAGGATATATTACAATATATTTTTTAATCTCATTGGGGGCCCCTTGGAAATATATCTGAGAGCTGAGCACACCAGCTTTCATTCTGACATCTCAATTACTTTTTAAAAATATCTCCCCACCTACCTACCCACACATGAAAAAGGTTGTAAATGATAAATCACAGGTATGAACTGTATCCTGAATATGCACACCAATTTTTATTCCAGTATTTGGAAACATCAAACCAAAGGCCTCTCTTTGCTTAGGTGTCTCTCCTTATCATGGGGCCTTTGCTACAAACCATTCTTTGTGCAATCGTAGGCAATGAACATCTTGCAGGTCAGGCTACTTCACCTCCTTTAATTCAAAGGAATTGTGACTGATAATGCATTAAGTGGGGTTTGATTTTCAATACTTTCAAACATTTCCAGCATCTTGGTGAAACTGTTCTTGCTATTAGAAGAATTGCTTGTTATGGGAAGTGGCCCAGACTATCTTTTGTCTCAGGTATTATACTTCTGGCTGTACCAGCATGGTTTTCCTTTCGGAAAAACCTATACATGCCTACTCAGAAGTAAACCCCGTTGAGCTCAATGAGATTTATTTAGGCAAGTGTGTATAACATTGCATCATGTATATGTCCTATATATGTCTACTTAGAAGTAACCCTCATTGGGTTCAATGGGATCTACTCCCAGGTACATGTGTATAGGATTGTGGCCCTATTCATGGGATATTTTTTTTTAAATCCAGGGGGAATTGATATAAATGCACCACTGTAGAGAGGGAAGAAGAGAGACCCTCCTACTCACCTGTGCAACCCTTTTGTTCTCACATTGAATACCCCCATACTCTGCTTAATACACGAGTGGGGCAGACCCAAACTGTATCTGATGTTGTGGTATCCAGTTTGACCTGCAGCTGCCTGCAACTCAACAGATGCTGGGAAATTCAATGTTGTGTCACAGTGTCAGTCCTCCCAACCCCACATAGAATCTGTTGAAGATCATAACTTATTGTGATAGGCAAAAAGCAAATATAGAACATTTTTCAAAAGAATTACACAAAACCTTCTATTTTGGTGACCTTTGTATGGTGTCCAGGGTTAAAACTGGGGGGGAGGATAGGTTTTGACACAGGGTCCCCCCCCCATGTTTGTACTAGTTTTCACATGTTAAAGAACTCCAACTGCCAGATAGTAGATTAGAAAGTTTGAATTTAAAACCACAATGAATAAAAGGGAAATAGCATTGCAGCTCAAAATCTTAAAGATCACATAAAAGTGAACTATCTGGTGTCCATTCCTTTGAGAGAATGGATATTTATGGTACAAATTGGAGGCAAGGTTGTTGCCACCATTTTTGCTGCCAGAGGCCCTGTGCCTTTTAAGAGCTGCATAAAGCAGACATTCAAAAGGTGCAGCTACCCCATGTCTCAGCTAAAGAAAGTTGGCATCAGTTCAATTTTGGCCTGTCAGTCATGCCAGTGTTAAAGAAACTGGGGTGGTGGTGGGGAATAGCAGCCCCTTTTCCTGTGACAGAAGCTTTATGCCTTCAACTGCAGCCAGTAGCAAGCATAAATTCAACAAGTGCAGCATTCCACCCTGCAACTCTGTGCTGGGAGAAAGGTCCCAGCTGGATGTCTGCCTGCCATGCAGCTTTTAAAGCCACAGGAGCCCAGCAAGAGAATGAGGAGGCATAAGTAAAGGACTCACCCTCAGCAAATTAGGAACGGGGCCAGGGCCAGCACCAGACATTTTGCTGCTTGAAGTGAAGGACAAGATGGTGCCTCCCCATTTCAGGTAGCAATGTGAACTGCACCGGCAATTGAATCTTACTTTAACACTCATGAGGGGATAACATCCTCCACCACACCTGAGGTGGCAGGCTAATTTAGGGGGCCAAGAACATGCCATGTGGCATACACAGTGCCATCCTCCAACAGAGGGGCAACGGCCAGGACCTGCTGCTGCCACCCCCCCCCCATCTGCTGCCTAAGGTGGTCCCCTCACTCTACGTAATGGCAGTGGAGGCTGGTGGCTCCGATTTCAGTGGGGCTGTGAATCCATTTGGGGTTTCAGTCAGAACCAGCCAGAACTCTACAGGAGCTATCCAAGGTGCTGAACCCTAACCCCAAATAGGTTCAGTATCTTGAATAGCTCCTTTAGAGTTCTGACTGAAACCCAGAATGGATTCACCAAAATCGGAGCCACCAGCCTCCCCTTCCTAATGGTGGTCCCTGAATGGAGCCTTAAATCTGTGGCTTAGAAGACTTCCCAGCCCAATCCTATGTACACTTATTTGGAAGGAAGTCCTCAGCCCACCTAATTCACTGGGCTTACTCCCAAGAAAGTGGGTTTAGGATTGCAAACCCTCCACTGCATCCTATCCGTATTCACTTAAGCGGCCTCCCTGCCAAGTAACCCTGCTCAGGATCTTAGCCTTGTGGCCCATTCCCCCGCATGCGTTAAGTCTGTGCACACCTCCTTGGGAAGGAGTGACCCGTTTGAACTGCACGGGACTTATTTCTGAATCAACAGGCAAAGGCTTGCGGCCACGGGCTTTCCCACTGGTCAGGGGCTTTCTCTTATCGATTGATTGCATTTCTATTCCGCCGTTTTTCCTCTTGCAAGGAACCCAAGGCGGCTTACATTATCTCCCTCCTCGTCTCCATTTTATCCTCACAACAACAACAACCCTGTGAGGTCGGTTGGGCTGAGAGTCTGTGACTGGCCCAAAGTCACCCAGTCCGCTTCCATGGCCAAGCGGGGGCTAGAATCGCCACACCACGCCGGCTCTCTTCACTCAGCACCTCTCCAGCCGACTTCGCAACGGCTTTTCTCCCGCCGGGTTCTTCTCTTGCAAGTCAGCCAGCAGCAGGTTGTTGCGGCGCGGCTGGTGGGAGGTTCCCACGCAGAGCGGGGCTGGAGGTGCATTGGTGGAGGGTCCTCGGCTGCTTGGCGCGTTTCCCCGCCCTGTGAGGTGAGGTGGCAAAACCTCCCGCGCTATTCTGTCGCCGCCGCCGCCGCTTGCGGACAGAGACTCGGGAACTCGTCGCCCGCTGCCGCCGCCGCGCGCCTTCAACTCCGCCGGCCATGAACGTGAGGAGAGTGGCCAGCATCTCCGCGCAGCTGGAGGAAGCCAGCTCTACAGGCGGTAGGGCTGCGAGAGCAGCAGCGCGTGCTTGGCTTTCGGCTCTGGCCTGGCTGGGGGCTCGCCGGCTTTGCCTGCCCCTTGCATGAGCTTATACAAACCCCCGAGTCTTAACCTGTGCGTCGTTTGAAGGCGGGGAAATCAGTGCAATGCTTCAGTGCCGGGGCGCAGCCTTGCTCCGTTCTGTGCGAAGTCTGTCAGAGGGAGGGCTGTTTGCGTGTGGTTTCTGTGCGAACCTTGCTGGTACTTTTTGTTTTTCCTTGAAATTATACATAAAATTAAGAGTTCGTTTACGTGACTGTCAAAATGTCGTCGATACGGCTGTTGCTAACTCACGTTGCATTAACTTGGATCCGTCACGCTTGGCATTAGTTATAATAAGTGACTTGGGTTGACATCCTGCGCCCGTTTGTTCAGGGGAGTCTGTCCCGTTGGAAGTGGTGGGGAAGTAAACGTGCAAAGGATAAAAGAGCCAGGCTACATTCCTGCAACCGCCCTTTCCGGAGTAGACCCGACGGTGAGCGCTACTCTAGGCATGCTGTTTCTCTGAAGATATTTCAGACATCTCTTCTTGCCATGTCGCCGTTTTAGCAAGAATTGCCAACTTTTTATCTAGTCTGCTCTTGTGCCTTTAACAGCAGTTCTACCATGCAGAAGTTCAGAAGGTGTTTTTTTTAATTTATTTTTTTTTAACATCTTTTTGCTGGAATAAAGTGATGGAAAAGCTTCCCCTAAATCTCTTCATTATTTAGGGGCTGCTGTTAATGGCTCAGGAGCAGGGCCAGTTAAAAAACTGACAACTGTAATGTACAGTCATCCTAAGCATGTTTTTACTTGGCAGGGCTGAGGGAGGAATACAGATGGCCATTACCAACCAAGTGGTAATGTAGGACTGTATGCATTGAACCATCTAGACTGCTGTCCCTGAGCAAACTTACTAGGGAATAAATAACGGTGTGTTCAGTGGGACTTACTTCTGAGTAAACATGCTTAGGAATGCTCTGTTAGTAAATCAGTCTGATTAGTTCTAGATAACCCACAAATCTGCACCTCATTCTCCTTACCACTTGGCAGGCAGGGTGATATAGACAAGTCAGCCAGCCTGGGTAGTTGGATTGTTTGTCTGAGCTTTCTGTTCACATCTGAGATATCTGATCAGAAGTGGATGAGTGGCAAACTTACCAAGGATGCCAAAGTTGAAGGTGCACCATGACACATCAGCACATAATCAGCCGTGTTCAATCCAAATCCCATTGATTTCAGTGGGACTTAATTCAAAATAAATATATTTAGGACTAGAGCCTTACTTGTTCAGTCGTTAAGTCATGTCTGACTCTTCATGACCCCATGGACCATAGCACACCAGGCCTTCTTGTCCTCTGCTCTCTCCTGGAGAGTGCTCAAGTTCATATTCATTGCATCGGTGATGCTATCTAGCCATCTCATCCCCTGCCGTCCCCTTCTCCTTTTGCCTTCAATCTTTCTCAGCCTCAGGGTCTTTTCCAGGGAGTTTTCTCTTCGCATTAGGTGGCCAAAATATTTGAGCTTCAGCTTCAGTATCTGTCCTTCCAATGAGCAGTCTGGTTTGATTTCCTTTAGGACTGACCGATTTGACCTCCTTGCAGTCCAGGGGACTCGTAAGAGTCTTCTCCAGCACCACAGTTCGAAAGCATCGATTCTTCGGCACTCAGCCTTCCTTATAGTCCAGCTCTCACAGCCATACGTTGCTACTGGGAAAACCAGTTTAATGTTGCTTTTTTAAAAAGCATTTTATTAGGATCTTAGAAAGAAAGGAGTAGGCATAGGGAGTGTATATGTCTTAGGGTGGTCATTAGGGTAACTTAGGGTGCAATCCTATGTGGATAGTCAGCTGCCTCCAAATTCGGAGAGAACCGACTATCCAATGCAGGGTGGGCGGAACGTAGAGGGGAACCTCTCTTCTGTGCTCCAGCTGCCCTGCTTTTGCAGCTAAATGGCCAATTTCGGCTGTCTACCTGTGGGACTGCAGAGCGGGGGGGCAGGGGAAGGCTGGATGATGCATAGGAAGCGTCATACTGGCACTTCCGCTCTGCCCACCCCACCCTTCCCCGCCCCTGGGAACTTCCCCTTTTGCCTCGCTCTGCGCTGCTCTTCTGCGCCCGGAGCCCGTGGTGAACTGCGCTTCTTATGAGGTGGCGAGGAGGTGGTGTTCTGGAAACCGATCTCGGAGCACGGGCTCCAAGTTCAGTTCCCAGAACTGAACAATCCTATGGCCGTCTATTCATTGTCTAGCAGCCATAGGATTGCGCTTTTAATGCAGACCTCAGATGACTCCTGTACCATTAGGAGTTGCAAAGAAGGCAAATTTTTTTCAGCAGTTCCATTTCCTAGAGAAGTATTTCATGATGGGGGAAGACACACTGACTGAATCTTCTCTTCTTACCTAATCATCTCTGAGTCTAGACAATCCTAGAATCTTTCAGATGAAATGAGTATCATATGAGGTATATTGAATTTAAAAATTAAACGAGGACATCAAGGAGCTTGTTGCAATTGCAATAATTCCACGGAGATATAATTTTATATGATTACCATTAGGCATTAGTGACCTGTTTTTAATCATATTCCTTATTACACTACACATCCACTTACTTTTTCAGACTGGAATGACAAAACAAAATAAAAAACACTATGCATTCAGTTTCTCCAAAAAATCATATCCAGGGTTTTGGAAAGCATACCTGTTATCAAGCATTTCATTTTGAGATAAGAAGGCAGTTTGAAAGGTGTTTAGACTGGGGTTGTCAACTTTCCTGCCGTTCCCTCTGTGTCTGGACATTTAACAGTAGCCAGAACACAAAAATCCAGCAGGTGATGCATTCTCTGTATTTCCACGCCTGGAAAAGCTTCACCGGCCAAATTTCTGTATGCCAGGATGTTATTTGTTTGTTTGCTTAGCAGTCATATGTCTCACCTTCCTTTCATCATAGAAAATGGGGTTCCCACTAATCCATGTGATGTGAGAATGTGCTTAAAATAAAGGAGGAAGAAAAAGTAGGGTGGGGAAAAAAATCTAAAACTCCGCATGTGTGGGCAGAAGCCTCACTCACACATGGTGATGTTCCAAATGCTCTGTGCTGCAGCACCACCATATGGCATGCCACTCTGGAGGGTTCCTTTGAACCTCTGGAGTGGTTTTTCAGGAAGTGAGAGGGCTGCAGGTGGAGGGCCAATTGGCAATGATCTCCATTCGCTGTGCACAAGGAGACACGCTCCACTTGCACATGCAGGAATTTGAAAACCAGCCGATACGTACAGCTTGCAAAGGTCATCTGTTGCCAAAACAAAACAAAAGCCTGCAAACATGTTATTATTTCTCTGCCCTTGGAACTCTAACATTGCTTGCAACAAGCTATTTTGTGCCAATATGGAAAAGCTGCATTGGCTTTGAAGTGAAGATACATAAACAAGGATAGCTGACTCTGCCTGTGCACTGTTGCTCTTGAAACAGGAGGGATGCATTCAGGTGTCAGTTTTCACCTGTTACTTCTAGTGCCTATACATGGGATCTTCATGGAACTGAGTTGCCTGTATGGGTTGAATGTATGCCAGACTGGGATGCTGCTACATTTATACCAAAAAAGATTTTCCAGTTTTTCGGAAGATTGGTCTGTGTTTCAGATAGGCATTATAGATCTCACCACAGCGGCCCCATCTATACCGGACTTTTATTCCGGGGTGGGTGCGAGTTGAGGTCCCTCGTGATAGATGACATAGTCACGACTTTGCAGCCAATCCATCCGTGGTTTTCGCCCAGAAAATGCGGCGTTCCAAGGAGTCATTTTACTGTGAGTTGGGGAGTTTGCTGCGGGTTCCCCCGTGGTTGCGGACCATCTGTTCCTTCCCCGAACCGACTTCGCATTTTACAGTGGGTATGTTAAAGGCATGTGTAGTGCCTGTATCATTCTGTGATGCCCCTTTACTCCCCCCATCCCTTTGCAGCTGTGCAGTTACAGAGGCACAGAGGGGTGTTTTCATCTATTTAAACACACTTTTGCACAGTTTTGCAGCTTTGTATCTTCGCAACAGTTGTGGACTCAGTGCCCAAGGGCTGGCAGGGAGCTCTTGGGGAAGGACCAACATCGCTCTGGCCACCATTTTGGAGCGATGGCTAGGCATGTAGCTCTCATGCTTGTGAGTGCGAACCATTGTGAGAGTCTCAGGCTGGGGAACTGACAAACTGATGGTGCAGAAATGAAGGAACCTCAAACAGTCACTTTTTACCTAAAAAGGGACAGAAAGACACAGCAGAGCCCCTCAAATACAAAACATCCACTGAAGTGTCACACCCCCATACTCACAGCACTGCACAGCTGCACATTTCAGTAAACTGGCAAAAAAAAAAAAAAAGGCACGGAGAGTCTATAAAGGAAGCGCACAGTACATCGCGAGTGTGTTGCGGGGCATGCTGACTCGAAGCTGCATTGCTGTGCAGTTGCGACGGGGTGGAGGCTCAAAGTGGTGCCATATAGATGCAGCCAGGGTGTTGGTAAAAAAAAAAAAGTATCTGGATTTACCCTGTGTCTTCAAGTTCAAAAAAGTTTTCAGGCTCCATGCGTTATAGGTTGGATTGTCAGCTTTTCTTTCTCCCTCCTGAGAGCAGCTTGATACACAAAAGTTACATTAGTAAAGCTTTTCCCACTGCTTTATCAATATACTAGAAAAAGCTTTACCTGCTAAATTTCTGTGTGCCAGGCTGCTGTTAAAGGCATAGGAGCCCTACCAGGAAAGAAAGTTGGCAGCCCTAAATATAAGGGTCAACTTATCCATGAGCTACCTAGACTTTTGCTTGAATTAACCTTTCTCAATTATTTTAATATTCAAAGTTGGATCCATATGAGAACTGCCTTTTTCTTAATGTCTCTTTAAAAACAGTGTGATACACAGACATTTAGCAGAGTGGGCTGAGAGGGGTGTGTGTGTCAGGCATTTGTTGGGACCCTGAAACAGGCAAAATGGCCACTTGCTGTACACAGATAACCCAAGGTCCCAGGAGACATGAGAAGACTCTCTGTGTGTGCATACCACCTCTTCCAGGTTAAGGGGCCCACTGAGGATGCCTTGCTGAGGGGCCTCCCCAGCACTAGTGGAATGCTTCATAGGCTTATTCTGCATATTTAAAAGAAAAGGAGCATGGCCAATTTATTAAACAAATGCGACAGGTATAGATATAGATATATTAAAACACCATTGCTTTTATTTTGTGGTAATGTCTCCTTTAATTATTTTTGTACATGCATCTATTTAGTGACTTCTGTTTTTCTCCTGGGTTTTCCCCAAAGTTGTACAAAATATTGTGATGACTGCAAGTCACACTTGCTATGTCTGACCACCATCACCCCTCCAGCCCAAATTGCTTTAGAAACTTTCATCTGATTTAAAGGCAAGTTGCCACACCATATGAGAGCGGAGGTTTGCTGTTTTAAGAGAGATGGGACAGAAAAACAGTTTAAGGGAGACTTAGACTTGCAGAATTAGTTTCATGGTTCTTCGGTTCCTGGCCATTGTTTTTTCTCCCCTAGAAGTTCCAGAACCACTGCTGGATCATTTAATGATAAATTAATAGGACTTTATGTGAAACAGGCACTGAGTGCTTCCAGTATAGTGATAATACTGCTAAGCCATAAGGTTTTTAGAGCAAATGATATTTTCAGTCATCCTGAAAAGAGATTGGAACACTACAAAATTTTAAATACGGGATTTTAATTTTTTAAAAATGATACCGAACAGTGATATTGCTGTTCACAAAGAGCTTTGCCTGCTTCTCAGTTCTGAATGTATTACGGGAGAATAAATCCTTTTAAAATATATTAACACTCAGTATTGTAAGAATTCATTCTTCATATATGCCATATATGACGATGTTCACTTTATAAGTAAACATTGTTAGAGAACTGAAAGAGAAGCAAAAATGGGACACCTGGCACCTATCTACATGGGGTATTTACTCTTGTCTTGCTGCGGACTGAAGACGATTGTGGCAAATGACGCATGTCCATCTCAGTTGCAAGCATGCTGCTTCTTGCTGTAAAATCCGGTATTTGGAAACTGTGGAGGTTTGGGAGTCTTTGTGACCTGAAGTGTGATAGGTGTGCATTGCAGGGAGTGGTGCTGATTGGCAGAAGGGAAAGTTGTGTGGCGGAGGGTGTGGGGAGAGCAGAGGGCTAAACATGTCTATCCAGAAGTAACTTCAATTGTACTTTGCCAAGTAAAGGAGCAGAAGAATTCCTTTGTTTTAAATATTCACTGAGCGTGGGAGCGTGGAGGGGGCGGGCAGCCAGCCCTGTTGCTTTGAAACTGTTTGTTTGCGAACATGTGTGGCATAAATATGTTTTCTCTGAAGTAGCTCTCTCCAATTACACTTCACTAACTGTGGAAGTGGAAGTGGTGGAGAGCAAGCCTCCAAGTGCGCTGTTATGCACGCGTGAAGGTGTGCTCTTATGGAGGTTCACAGGTATGCAGGGTCTCACTGGAGAGCCAGTGTGGTGTAGTGGCTAGAGTGTTGGACTGGGAGCCAGGAGATCTGGGCCACTCGGCCATGGAAGCTCACTGGGTGACTTTGGGCCAGTCACAGACTCTCAGCCCAACCTACCTCACAGGGTTGTCATTGTGAGGCTAAAATGGAGAGGAGGAGGATTGTGTATGCCGCCTTGGGTTCCTTAAAGAGGAAAAAAGGTGGGATATAAATGAAATAAATAAATCTGATTTTAAAAGTTGATGGCCCCTAAATGATCCCTAATCTTTGTAAACTGCCCAGAGAGCTCCGGCTATTGGATGGCATAGAAATGTAATAAATAATAATAATAATAATCCCACAGAGAAGGGCTGGAGATGGAGGACAGCTGTCTGCTAAACATGCCTGCTTGGAAGTAATTTGTCCTCCATTGCACCTCACTGAGTGTGTGGAGGGGGAGGTCTCATTTGGTGCACCACACCTACACAGCTGATGATGTTCATTTCTACTCACAGGACTCCACCCACCCAACCTCGAACTAATGCGGTTTCAGGTGCTGTTTGCCCCATGAAAGCAGGTTTTGTTTTAATGTATAAACCGCTTTACCAGCCACTGTTTGTCCTGGGACGAGCTAACCTGATTTCATGAAAATCCTGATTTAAAAGGAATCACCTCAAAAACTGTTGCTGTTTAGATTCAGCCTTAGTTCCTTCTTTCATTTATGATCACCAAAGTTATATTCTATATTAAAGCTATACATATCTTAATGGAAGTTAGCAGTTTAGGGTTCACATGAACCCTTCACACCCTTCATAGCTTGTGTGAGAGGGATGAGAAGTCATTTTGGCTAGCCCCACACCCTGTCGATGGTGTACACTAGCTGCATGTTCAGTGGCTGTGTGAAAGCAACCATATGTGCATACTAGTGCATCGCATGATTTCATACATGGTAAATACACAGCCAGTGAGTGTGTATCTGGAGTGATCCTATAATCTGGTTGCATGAGCTTTCAACACATGAAGGTGTTCGTGTGACTCCCCCTTTAATTACATGTGATTTGCTTCATGTGTTTAACAATTTGAGATGGAATTTGGTGGACTGGCATAATAAATGGATACATTTTACATGAATATACCTAAGCTGAACCTTAGATAAACAACGGTTCTTCATTTGATACTTACTTTGCAGGTGAATCATATTTTGACGCCTTTGTTCCATGATTGGATATTGAGCAAACTATACTTGTGTTCTTCTTCCTGCAACTTATTCTTAAACTGCAGAGATTAATTGAGATGTACTTAAAATTGCATATTTTATACAGCTGAAATACGTTGTAGTAATATAAATGCCTGTATTTCTGATATGTACAAGTACCATCCTGATTACGCTAGAAATGTGAGCAAAATTCCTGGTTAATGTCATGAGCCCAGGACTTAGTTCGAAATATTTATTTGAAGTGGCTGTTGTTTTTTATTGCCCCAAATAACTTTATTAAATTGAAAATGTTGCACATTGGACCTGACTGTGTTGGTCTAAACATGTCCTTAACAGTTCTAAACATGTTAGTCTGTACAGACATTAGTTTTTCGAAACCTAAAAGTATTACAAAATACTGCAAATCCCGTTTGACCATATTCACCTGATACAGATGCTCATTTTGCTCTGTCCCACTATGACATCGTGAATCAACATCTGTATCACAAACAACGATTGCTTTGCTGCACTGTATTCAAGTGTCTGAAAAGCCATCATTGCACACTGCAGATTTCATCTCACTGAGATCTAGGAACTCAGTCAGAATGGTGTTGGGTCACGTAAATTCTCATACATGGGTACATCTCTACTGAACTGTACTTCAATAGAAGATTGAATTATTCCTGAGCAGAACTACATGCATGAAAGTGGTAGACATTCAAAACTACTTTCCAGTTGTGTAAAGTCCTGTACAGTGAGTTAGAAGGTTAATGTATGGATTCTTAAAAACTGTCATCTGGAGACCATCAGTGATCCTTCCTTGATTCATTCTCCAGTGTGTCTACAATGAAAATAGAGGAAAATGCTAAAGAGCTCCTGGATTATGCTGAAGGGGCAATTCATTTAAGTTTAAATTTTTAAGCTGAAAAGCAACTAGCATTTTCAGCAGTACATGTGGTAGCCATGGACATTTAAATGGTACTCCCTGCTGTCTTTCTGCATGTCCGCATTTTGAATTGCAGAGTTAGAGGAGAAATATAGTAGGATGGTTCAAATTCTGAAGCTTTCATGCATTTCCCTACCTGGTGTCCATAACAATGAGAATGTGTGTTGGGCTGTAAATACCAAGCAAATAAGAATGGTTTCCACATATTCAGGCAGTATAACAAAGGGTTAGGGTTTTAAAACAGTGACTAGAGTTGGGGTTATTTTTAGCATCATTGAGTCTTTCTGGTTATTTCACTATCAGGGTTGGCCCTGCCATGCAGAAGGGAGAAGTGACCTGTTTGAAGCAGTGCTATGAGCAGTACAGCTAGTGCTGGCCCAAGCTGCGGGGAGGGGCATGCATTTGGTTTCTGCTTCAGGCAGCACAATGTCTCACGCCAGTACTGATCCTTACTACTTTGGGTTACCTTCGCCCATTACATGTTCTGAACTGATCTGGAATATGAATGTGAACAGTCTGTTAAATTATGGGCATACAGCAACTCTGCTACTTGCTAGTCCATCAACCTTAAATCATTGTACTTGTATGTTGGCCTGTGTACTCACTTATTGTCTTTCCAGAGCTGAAGGAAAATGTGCCTGTCTTAACAGGCTGATGTACATGTACAAAGGAAAGATTTAAAGCTGATGGACTAGAGAGTAGTAGGGTTGCCATGCATCCATCTATATTTATTTTTGTAGATTAGTCATATTTCAGATCACTTCAGAACATGTAATGGGTGGAGTGTCCACTGTTACTTAAGCATTATATTTATTTTCCATTCTCCTCCTGGGAAGTGCAGGGCATTTTACATGGGACTCTGGGGGCAATCTCCCCCAGGCCCTGTGCAGGTTGATATGTGTTTACCATTAACAATGCAACAGTATTATGTACTGTTGAACTATTTTTGAGCACCGTGGTTGTTAGCAAAGTGCTGGTGTGGCAGACATTATGGCCCATCCAAAGCACTTACCTCTCAATGTCAGCAAGTAAGTATTTTGCAATGTGATGATCTAGCATCTCCAACTCCATCTGTCAGATAGGTTTAATAGATTCACAGGATAATAAAACCTAGATGTATGAAGTTTCTGTAGGTTTCCTACTTTTCAGTGGAATATAAAGAAACTGCAAAAGAATTCATACTGAACTGAAAAGGTTTGCACTCTGGTATAGGGGTGGGGGATAATTCTTATTAAGCACAAGCTTGGAAATGCCACAGTCAACAAAAGTGCAGCCGTCAGACTATTTTAATCTTCTGTAATGTATAAATTACACAAAGACAGGTCAAGTTTAATGATGAAAACCAAATTAGTTTTAAAGCTGTTTTGTTATTGAAACTATTGACACACTTAAGGAACTTCCCACTTTGCAGCTTTTAAAATATAGTCCAACTAAAATGTTTTTTCTAAGGATATAGTTAGGACTTCAGTTTTTATGGGATTCGGTTTTGTATATGTTAGGGGTTTAGTGGTGGAAAATCTTGAGGTAATTTTCAGAAATCATGGTTCTTCCCCAATTAGTTCTCCCCCTTACCTGTTCTTGTTTAAATGTCCTCTATTTCTGGCACCCTGCTTCTAAATGCCCATGCTGTTGTATGTTTGTAGGATGGCAATGTAATGTTTAAGGCCAGTTTATACATTTAACAGCTTTTCCAGGCTGATACTTCAGGGTGTAGGTGGAAAATTGCCATGCTTCATTGCCCCCCTTGCTTACAGAAAGGTCTCCCTACATGTAGAAAACTACCATGTCAAGGAAAAACTAGGATAAACCCTTCTGTCTGGCAGATAGGTTTTTGTGTAGGAAGTTCTTTTTTTAATGGGAGATAATTGAACCAAGGCAATTCCACATCTGCAGCTGGAGTGATGCAGTCCAGGAGGGAGTCTTCACGACAACAGAATGAGAAGTGTGTTGGAGTATTATCTGGATTTTCATGGAATCAACTTTGGTCCATCAGGGACACATGAAGCAAGAAAAGCTGAGCATGTTGTTCAGTCGTTCAGTTGTGTCTGACTCTTCGTGACCCCATGGACCATAGCACGCCAGGCCTTCCTGTCCTGCGCTCTCTCCCGGAGCGTGCTCAAGTTCATATTCATTGCATCGGTGATGCTATCTAGCCATCTCATCCTCTGCCGTCCCCTTCTCCTTTTGCCTTCAGTCTTTCCCAGCATCAGGGTCTTTTCCAGGGAGTTTTCTCTTCGCATTAGGTGGCCAAAATATTTGAGCTTCAGCTTCAGTATCTGTCCTTCCAATGAGCACTCAGGGTTGATTTCCTTTAGGATTGACTGATTTGACCTCCTTGCAGTCCAGGGGACTCATAAGAGTCTTCTCCAGCACCACAGTTCGAAAGCATCAATTCTTCGGCGCTCAGCCTTCCTTATAGTCGAGCTCTCACAGCCATACATGACTACTGGGAAAACCATAGCTTTGATTAGACAGACCTTTGTCGGCAAGGTGATGTCTCTGCTTCTTACTATGCTGTCTAGGTTTGCCATAGCTTTGCTCCCAAGGAGCAAGCGTCTTTTAATTTCATGGCTACAGTCACTGTCTGTGGTGATCTTGGAGCCCAAGAAAGTAAAATCTGTTACTCCTTCCATTTCTTCCCCTTCTATATGCCAGGAAGTGATAGGGCCAGATTCCATGATCTTCGTTTTTTTAATGTTGAGTTTCAAACCAGCTTTTGCACTCTCCTCTTTCACCCTCAACAAGAGGCTCTTGAGATCCTCTTCGCTTTCTGCCATTAGGGTGGTATCGTCTGCATATCGGAGGTTGTTGATAATTCTCCCGGCAATCTTAATTCCGACCTCTGATTCATCCAACCCAGCGTTTCTCATGATGTACTCTGCATATAAGTTAAATAAGCAGGGTGACAATATGCAGCCTTGTCGTACTCCTTTCCCAATTTTGAACCACTCGGTTGTTCCATGTCTGGTTCTGACTATTGCTTCTTGACCCTCATACAGGTTTCTCAGGAGACAGGTAAGGTGGTCTGGTACTCCCATCACTTTAAGAATTTGCCACAGTTTGTTGTGATCCACACAATCAAAGGCTTTAGCGTAGTCAATGAAGCAGAAATAGATGTTTTTCTGGAATTCTCTTGCTTCCTCCATGATCCAGCGAATGTTGGCGATTTGATCTCTAGTTCCTCTGCCTCTTCGAAACCCAGCTTGTACTTCCGGTAGTTCTCGGTTCGCATACTGCTGAAGCCTAGCTTGTAGGACTTTGAGCATCACCTTGCTGGCATGTGAAATGAGCGCAATTGTGCGGTAGTTTGAACACTCTTTGGCGTTGCCCTTCTTTGGAATTGGAATGTAAACTGACCTTTTCCAGTCTTGCGGCCATTGTTGAGTGTTCCAAATTTGTTGGCATATTGAGTGCAGCACTTTAACAGCATCATCTTTTAGGATTTTAAATAGCTCAGCTGGAAGACTGTCATCTCTGCTAGCTTTGTTGTTACTAATGCTTCCTAAGGCCCACTTGACTTCACTCTCGAGGATGTCCGGCTCAAGTTCAGTGACCGCACTATCATGGCTATCATGGCTATCAGGGACATTCAGATCTTTCCTGTATAGTTCTTCTGTGTATTCTTGCCACCTCTTCTTAATCTCATCTGCTTCTGTTAGGTCCCTGCCTTCTTTGTCCTTTATCATGCCCGTCTTTGCACAAAACGTTCCCTTGAGATCTCCAATTTTCTTGAAGAGATCTCTAGTCTTTCCCATTCTGTTGTTTTCCTCGATTTCTTTGCATTGTTCATTTAAGAAGGCCTTCTTGTCTCTCCTTGCTATTCTCTGTAACTCTGCATTCCGTTGGATATATCTTCCCCTTTCTCCCTTGCTTTTCGCTTCCCTTCTTTCCTCAGAGAACACGCTGATCATAGCAAACACTCTTTTCCAACAGCACAAGAGGCGACTCTACACATGGACATCACCAGATGGTCAATATCGAAATCAGATTGATTATGTCCTTTGCAGCCAAAGATGGAGAAGCTCCATACAGTCAGTAAAAACAAGACCTGGAGCTGACTGTGGCTCAGATCATGTGCTGCTTCTTGCAAAATTTCGGCTTAAATTGAAGAACGTAGGGAAAGCCTACGTCTGATGAGGCTTTACAAGTAGCTGAGTAAAGAAGGGAAGTGAAAAGCAAGGGAGAAAAGGGAAGATATAGCCAACTGAATGCAGAGTTCCAGAGAATAGCAAGGAGAGACAAGAAGGCCTTCTTAAATGAACAATGCAAAGAAATCAAGGAAAACAATAGAATGGGAAAGACTAGAGATCTTTTCAAGAAAATCGGAGATCTCAAGGGAACGTTTTGTGCAAAGACGGACATGATAAAGGATAAAGAAGGCAGGGACCTAACAAAAGCTAGGGATGTACGAAAGTGATTTACCTTTTGCGGATTATGTTGATGGTGGGGAGGAGGCATTCCGTCCCTCCCCCCGGAATCCTGGCCAGGGGGGGAGGCGCTCCGTTCCTCCCCCCGGAATCCTCGAACGGCCGGCTGTGCTCTGCGGCAGCTCCACAGAGAAGCCGGCCAGGCCAGAGCTGTCCGCAGCTGGATTTCCGGCCGCGGAGGGCTCTGGGTAAAACAAACAAAAAAACAACAACCGCGTACGCAAATGGCGGTGGCTATGGCCGCTGCCATTTGTGTTCCTTCTTTTTGGCCATCTTAATCTACGTAAATATTTACGTAGACTATGATGGCAAAAATAAAGGGGAACGCAAATAGCGTGGCGGGCGCTATTTGCATCCCTTATTCATTCACCGTTTTAGCCTACGTAAATCTTTACGTAGGCTAAAACGGCTGATCAAAAGAGGACGCAAATAGTGCCTGCTACACTATTTGCGTTCCCCTCTATTTTCGCCATCATAGTCTACATAAATATTTACGTAGGTTAAGACAGTAAAAAGAAGGAATGCAAATGGCGGCGGCCGTAGCTGCCGCCATTTGCGTACGTGGTTTTTTTTTTTAAACCCACCAAACCATGATAGGCTACGTAAAGATTTACGTAGCCTATCACGTCTCTTTCTTTCTTATTTTTACACACAAGCCTGGAAATGGCGGTGGCGGCAGCCGGTTGGAAGACAGGCCGCCGGCGCCGGTGCTGCCACCAGAGCCGCTGCCACCCGGAAGATCCACCCCAGGTGAGTCTCGTCCCGGGGGGGGATCCGCGGGGGGATGGGGTGGTGGCAGGCCGTTCTGCCACGGAGTTCGGGGGGGCTGAATGCACTGGCATTCGGCCTCACCGAGATCCATGGCGGAATTCTCTGACATCCCTAATAGAAGCAGATGAGATTAAGAAGAGGTGGAAAGAATACAAAGAAGAACTATACAGGAAAGACCTTAATGTCCATGATAGCCATGATAGTGCGGTCACTGAACTTGAGCCGGATATCCTAGAGAGTGAAATCAAGTGGGCCTTAGGAAGCATTACTAATAACAAAGTTAGCAGAGATGACAGTATTCCAGCTGAGCTATTTAAAATCCTAAAAGATGATGCTGTTAAAGTGCTTCATTCAATATGCCAACACATTTGGAACACTCAACAGTGGCCACAAGACTGGAAAAGGTCAGTTTACATTCCAATTCCAAAGAAGGGCAACGCCAAAGAGTGTTCAAACTACTGTACAATTGCGCTCATTTCTAGGAATGTATGAAAGTCCCTTACCTGAGCCCGAAGCTTGATTCACGGTGGGGGGGAGGCGCTCCGTCCCTCCTCCCAAAATTCTGGCTGGGTGAGGCGCCCCATCCCTCCCCCCCGAAATTTTGGCCGGGGGGGAGACGCCCCATCCCTCCCCCCCGAAATTTTGGCCAGGGGGGAGGCGCCCCATCCCTCTGGCCACGAATCCTCCTGTCCTGCCAGGACGCAAATGGCAGCGGCCGTAGCCACCGCCATTTGCGTCCCTGCAGTCAGCCGTGATAGGCTACGTAAATGTTTACGTAGCCTATCACAGCTGAGTGAAAAAAACACAAACAAACGCTATTTGCGTTCCCCTTATTTTTGCTGTAGTCTACGTAAATGTTTATGTAGACTACACGTGCCAAAATAAGGAACGCAAATGGCGGCGCCCATGGGCGCCGCCATTTGTGTACGCATGTGTTGTTGTTTTTTTCCAGTCAGCCGTGATAGGCTACGCAAACGTCCACGTAGCCTATCACGGTGTTTTTTAAAAATCTAGCCGTGATAGGTGACGTAAATCTTTACGTAGCCTATCACTTTTTTTTTTTTAACTTGGAAAAGGCGGCGGCGGCAGCCGGTCGGAAGACTGGCTGCCGCCGCCAAACCGCCGCTGAGCCGCCGCCGCCGCCAGGGACATTCGCACAAGGTAAGTCCTGTGCCGTGGGGGGCTGGGGGGCAGACCGTTTCTCCACCAATTTTGGGGGGCCAAATGCGCTGGCATTCGGCCTCCCCGAGATTCGTGGAGAAATTCTCTGACATCCCTACCATTTCACATGCCAGCAAGGTTATGCTCAAAATCCTACAAGGTAGGCGTCAGCAGTATGTGAACCGAGAACTACCGGAAGTACAAGCTGGGTTTCGAAGAGGCAGAGGAACTAGAGATCAAATCGCCAACATTCGCTGGATCATGGAGAAAGCAAGAGAATTCCAGAAAAACGTCTATTTCTGCTTCATTGACTATGCTAAAGCCTTTGATTGTGTGGATCACAACAAACTGGGGCAAATTCTTAAAGAGATGGGAGTACCAGACCACCTTACCTGTCTCCTGAGAAACCTGTACGAGGGCCAAGAAGCAGCAGTAAGAACCAGACATGGAACAACCAATTGGTTCCAAATTGGGAAAGGTGTACAACAAGGCTGCATATTGTCGCCCTGCTTATTTAACTTATATGCAGAGTACATCATGAGAAACGCCGGGTTGGATGAATCAGAGGTCGGAATTAAGATTGCTGGGAGAATTATCAACAACCTCCGATACGCAGACGATACCACCCTAATGGCAGAAAGCGAAGAGGATCTAAAGAGCCTCTTGTTGAGAGTGAAAGTGGAGAGTGCAAAAGCTGGTCTGAATCTCAACATTAAAAAAACTAAGGTCGTGGCATCTGCCCTATCACTTCCTGGCATATAGAAGGGGAAGAAATGGCAGCAGTGACAGATTTTATTTTCTTGGGCTCCAAGATCACCGCAGACGGTGATTGTAGCCATGAAATTAAAAGACACTTGCTCCTTGGGAGGAAAGCTATGGCAAACCTAGTCAGCATAGTAAGAAATAGGGATGGCGGAGAATTCCGCCACAGATTCTAGTGATGCCGGATTCTTTAGAATCTGCACCCCCGGAATCCGTGGTGGAACAGTCTCCTGCCCCCCTGCCCCCCCGCGGAATCCCCCCGGGACGGCACTTACCTGGGGCGGATTCGGCGGCGGCGGCTGGTCTCCTGGCTGGCCGCGGCAGGGCTGCTGCCGCCGCCATTGCCATCCTTGGACCATGATAGACTACGTAAGAATTTATGTAGCCTATCACAGCTAACCTCAAAAACAAAAAAACCCCGCAGCGTACGCAAATGGCGGCGGCTACGGCGGCTGCCATTTGCATTCCCTTTTTTTCACCAATTTATCTTACGTAAATATTTACGTAAGATAAAACGGCAAAAAAAAGGGGGAACACAAATAGTGTAGTGGACGCTATTTGCGTTCCTTTATATTTACGTTCCTAAAATATATATTGCATTCCTAAATATTTACATAGGCTAGAATGGCAAAAAATAAAGGAACGCAAATAGCGTCCACTACGCTATTTGCGTTCCCCTTTTCCCCCCGCTGTTTTATCTTACGTATATATTTACTTAAGATAAATCGGTAAAAAATAGGGAACGCAAATGGCGCACGCCGTAGCTGCCGCCATTTGCGTACGCTGCGGGTTTTTTTTTTTAGGTTAGCCGTGATAGGCTACGTAAATTCTTACGTAGCCTATCATGGTTGTCTGGCTGGACGCAAATGGTGGCCGCTACGGCGGTTGCCATTTGCGTCCTCACCAGGCTGTCCGCGGCTGGAAATCCGGCTGCGGACGGCCCTGGCTGGCTGCTGCGTGGCCTGGCCGCGGAGTGAAGCCAGCCATCAAGGATTCTGGGGGGGAGGACTGGATAGCCTTCACCCCCCATCGAGGATTCCGCGGGGAGGGACGGAGCAAAGGTAAGTGAGTTTCGTACATCCCTAGTAAGAAGCAGAGACATCACCTTGCCGACAAAGGTCTGTCTAATCAAAGCTACGGTTTTCCCATTAGTAATGTATGGCTGTGAGAGCTGGACTATAAGGAAGGCTGAGCGCCAAAGAATTGATGCTTTCGAACTGTGGTGCTGGAGAAGACTCTTACGAGTCCCCTGGACTGCAAGGAGGTCAAATCAGTCCATCCTAAAGGAAATCAACCCTGAGTGCTCATTGGAAGGACAGATACTGAAAGTGAAGCTCAAATATTTTGGCCACCTAATGTGAAGAGAAAACTCTCTGGAAAAGACCCTGATGCTGGGAAAGACTGAAGGCAAAAGGAGAAGGGGACGGCAGAAGATGAGATGGCTAGCTAGCATCACCGATGCAATGAATATGAACTTGACCACTCTCCAGGAGAGCGCAGAGGACAGGAAGGCCTGGCGTGCTATGGTCCATGGGGTCACGAAGAGTCGGGCACGACTTAACGACTGAACAACAACAACAAAGGATCTTGTATTGAAACACTGTGCAGGGTGAAAGGTACAAATACAGCCTGAGTAACTTTAACATGAGACATTGCAAAGAACACCATCAGATGACTGTTGAGAAGATTGTAACAGCAGTTGGTAGTATTTAGTGGTAACATCCAAGGTTGTACTTGGGATATCGTCTTTTGCACTGTTAGTTTGCCCTATCACCAGTACTTTATATGATGAGACATGAGTCTTAGCATCTAGTTTTTAAGATACTTATGTATTTATGTATTTATGTATTAGATTTATATCCTGTCCTTCCACTAAAAATAGTGTTCAAGATGGCTAGTGCTTAATCTTGCTGCTTTGGTCATGGGTTTAAGTTTAGTGTGTTTCATCATTATCTCCCCTAATCCCAAATATTGGAGGAACAGGGACATATTATATTTTGAAGAGATGCACTACAAATCTTGTAAAATCTGTTTACCAGATATGATAGTAAGGTGAAGGTACAAGCCATGTTTAATGATGCCATTCTCATAGCACCCTCAGTCTCTGAAGAAAAAAAACACCCTATCTGTCTCCAGTGCAAATTCACTTGCAGAAGAACCAAGTAGATACTTAACTGAGTACTAGCCCTCTGGTATTTTCTGTGTTATGTTAGATAGTTTTGATCTTCATTTATTGAAACAGTGGAGCTCTAGGACAGATATAGGCTTCTTTTGACTGCAAATTTAACGTGATATTCTTGTAAATTTAACATGATATTATGCTCATCTCAGTTCTTGCCATGCTACATTGCAGCATGGCAAGAATGCTACATTGCACACAGTGTCTGATGCTATGGCACAGACTACTGCCATTGCCCAAGACAGGATGTTTGCCTCCTGGAAAGCATTGAATAGTGTGAAGTGAAACCAGGATGCGACAGGCCATTCTGGGTACTCCAGATGGTAAGTTAAAGTGTTGTGTGTATGCTTGACACCCTGCATTAGTAAATGCCAAATCATGTTGGAAGAGAAAAGGTGTTCATTGCATCACTTTGGAAAGTGGCCTTTATCCAAATCCTATACTTTTAGTCAGCTTCCATGGTGAAGTGCATTCTTAATTGTAACGATGTGCTAAACTCTGGTATTTCAAAGACTGTTACCAATATATGCAATAGAACAGACTGCACAACTTGTGACCCACCAACTGCGTATGGCAGCTCTCTGGATGCTTGATAAACCTCCTTTTTTCTGTCTATCTGGGAATTGAAGCAATTGTTAAGCACCTGGTAGGTCACAATAGCTGCATTTGGATACTAAACTAAATGCTAAACTAAAGTTTAATGTTACAAGAATGAACTTTCAGTTCACGTGTTCCTCCTTGTGGCTGCGAGGAGGAGATTGGAAGTTTTGGCTTCTGTGTTTAGATTAACCACAGTTTAGCATGATATCCAAACTCTAAACTGTGGCTAACTATAATTCTGGAAACAAACCAACTTTGTAAGCTATTATTTGAAGTTGACTTGTTTCCACTAACCGCATTTAAGATTAACCACAGTTTGAGTTTGGATGACATTGCAAACTACAGTTGACCAAAAATGGAAGCAGATCCCCTCCTTGTGGCCCTGCTGGAGGAGGGGGGAGATTGTACGGCCCCTAGGTTTGCAGCAGATTGTTCTCATAATTCTAAACTGCAGTTTAGCATTGCATTTGGCCAGCTAATTATTTTATTAATGGGCTTTGTTTTGGCTTGGCTCACAGGTTGTACAGACCTTCAATATTTCTTTTTAATGTTATTGCATGCACACACACATTGTTAGAGCCAGAATAAATGCATATTTGCGTCTGCCACCTCTCTTGTAGCCAGACAATGTACTGAAACAGATACTACAATAAAGACTGTGCTCTTATAATGGCAGTGCAATGTCTTTAAATATAATCCCTATTAATGTCTATTATAACTGTGTACAGCTTGGAGTGAGTGCCAAAGTCAACTTTATATGCCAGCAAATGGAATGCACCTTGTATTCCAGCAGTGAAAAAGAACTTGCTTGGTGCTATTTCTTCATAGTTCACTTCTCCCTGCTCAGGTCAAAACTACCCTTCAGTAATGGAATAACTTGATTTTTAAAACCAAACTCTTACTAGAACTGGGAAATTCAGAATCAGTTTTAGGCTTCATGATGAGTAAATGTGACTTTTGCAGGTAAGATCCAGATCACACTGTGACCTTGTTCACACATTAAATAACATGTATTAGGAGAACTAGTCAATAAGCTGTTATGTACCACTCCTCAACTGTTTGCCTGAGATGAGTAAGAATGAACTCCAGGCGATCTGACAGGAAGGCTTTTATAAGGTAGAAGAAGAAAATTAATTTTCTCTCTCTTCCTGTGTCTTATCTCCTCAAGCCATTTGATTGCATATGGCTAATAATAATAATAATAATAATAATATATGGCTGTCAACTTTTTGGTGCCAGGTTAAGGGCACAGACCTATGCATGTTTAGACAGAAAAAAAAGTCCTACAACTCCCAGCATGCCCGAGCTAGCCATGTCTGGTTGGGGCATGCTGGGAATTGTAGGGCTTTTTTCTGTCTAAACATGCATAAGATTGCACCCTAAGACTATCCTCTACTCCCAGGCATTTAATGGCATATGTTCTAGATATGGAGCGGTATACAAATATTGTAAATAAATAAATATGATGGATCATTTATGTCAGCTGTCTTTATCAGGTCTAGTAACTTAGTGAAATTATTTTTAACTCTTTAAGGGTGCAATCCGAACTTGGAGGCGACCGCCTATCCAATGCCAGGCAGGAGAGGCACGGAGGGAACCGTTCCTGCCGCACTTCCACCCTGCATTTGTGGCTAGACAGCCGATTTCAGCTGTCTAGCTGTGGGAAGGTGGAGTGGGGGAGGAGGCTGCCAGATGACACATGGGATGTGTCATACCAGCATTTCCGCCTTCCCCGCCCTGGAACACCCTCTGGAATGCCCTGTTTTGGCCGCTCTGCACTCCTCATCTGAGCGTGGAGCACAAGGCCATTCCGCACTGCCTGCGAGGTGGCGCAGAAGGGGGGAAGCTCGGTTCTCCGGGAACAGACCTTGGAGCGCAGGGTCCGAGGTCGGTTCCCAGAAAACCACATATCCTATGGCTGTCTAGCCACTGACTAGCATCAGTAGGATTGCTCCCCCCATTGCTTTAATTTTTATATGTTACAATTTTATATATGTTTTATTATCTTGTATTTTTGGTTTGTAATTTTTGTAAACTGCCCAGAGAGCTTTCACTATTGGGCAATATAAAAATGGAAAGAAATAATAATAATAATAATAATAACGGTCAGTGGTTGAGTAAATTTGTGACCTTATTTACAAGGTTGATATAAGGACATGCACAATTCAAAACTGGGGCTGCTGGACTTGGGGAGTTTGCTTTATTACAAACCATTGTGTAAATGTTCAAGACCACTAGCTGCCAGTGTATAACTTCTTGTTTGTATTTGAAGGCTGGCTTGAGAATTGCTGGGTGGGGAATGCACCATCCAGGCCTAGGTTTGGATATGGCTACCCACTCCACCCCCCACCATGGCTCTGAATTACTTACATAAGGGTAACTGGTCATTCTTACACCTTATAACTACAGTGAATATTTTGGATGAAATTTATTGTTAGCAGAGTATATGCTACAGTAATTGATTTTTCCTCCCACATCATAAAGATAACTCCCGCCGCCTAAAAAATGGAGGAACAGCCTACATCAAAATATCTGGTTTTCTTTGGATTAAAATTGTGGTTTGCAGCCCCTGCACACTTTCTTGGGAATAAGTCCCATTGAATTCAGTGGGACTTATGCATTGGGTAGGGATGTATCTTTCATAAGATACTCTCTTAATGTTTTCAGTTAACGAGAGCTACTGCATAGTATTTCAGACAAAAAGAAAATTGGCAGTAGTAGGCAGCTTGCAAACTTGGCTAGACACTGGATATTTTTCAGTGGCTGCATCTGGCTCTTTGAATCGAGTGCATCAGTCATTTTTTGCAATGGTAGGCACTCAGCTTTAATAAACACAGGGCTGTTTGTCTAGAATGTGATTTGGAGCTAGCAATTCTTTCTCTGTCCTTATCCATGTATACAACACCAGACACATTCAAAATATTTGTTTTTCCTGTAGCACCACCTTGTAGTACAGTCAGTGCTTTTGAATTTATTTGCACCATCCTAAATTCTCAGCAAACAAACAGATAGTTAACATGTAAGTAGGTTTTGGTTATCTACGGCAAATCTTTTATGTTCCTGCCATCTCTTACAATGCAGGCTACCTTACAGTCTGCTGGTTGGAGACAGAACAGTCAGAGCCTTCAAGTGTGTGTTTTTTTTTAATTAAAAGTATAGATTGTGAAAAAAAATTCTAGAGAGTTTAGAGATGTTTTATGACAATTCAAAAGGATTATTTTCTTTGGCATTGCCCTTTCTGGCATGTTATTCTTCAAATTCACACTTACGGCGAAAAACCATGCTGGAACTCCCTAATGTGCTAGCTTTCCATAGGCAAGAATCAGTTTGAACCAGCCTGTGTCCTGTTTGACCCAGCTGC
Source organism: Heloderma suspectum (assembly GCF_057233095.1). Lineage (NCBI taxonomy): Eukaryota > Metazoa > Chordata > Lepidosauria > Squamata > Helodermatidae > Heloderma > Heloderma suspectum. The sequence goes on from NC_139462.1 coordinate 113,935,930, forward strand.
CAAGTCAAGTTGGTACTCCACTTCCAGATTGCTTTCATGCATGTTCCCCTTCAAAGAGAAACAAACTTTCCCCAGTACAGACCTTTTAGTATCTGAACAGACATTGCAACAAACATTTGATCTGTTGGCTGGGAGATCTCTAGCCTCTTGCCTGACCCCAGTTGACAGATCTCTTGCAGCCTTTACAAATCTGGCAGTCTGGGGAGGGTCCTGTTACAAGCTGCAGAAGAAGAAGCCACTGGTTGAAATGCTCCCGATCCATTGCTCCAGCCACCAGATTTTCAAGAGGCCCCAAATAGGAGCCAAATTGGGCTCAGGAAAAATGTTCAGGGGCTCATTAACGCCAATCTCAAAGCGAGGTGAGTTTTATGTTTTTTTAACAAGCCCCCCCCCCTTCCTCCAGCTTGCAATACAGTTTGAGCTAATGGGAATGATCATCTTTCCCCCACACACATCTCTGCCACCATCCCCACCCGCCGCCGCCACCCAAACATGGCTCTATGGGGTAGGGTAAAGAGGCTCCAGGGGCAAATTCTAAGGGTGGGGAGCCATTCAGGGTCCTTGTCTTCTCCTTTTGAATTTGCCCGAGAGTTGTTGTAGGTATCCCATTCTCTACAGCATCTTTACCCTTTTGTTAAAAGGAATGCTTGCTGAAATGTACAGGGTGGTATCGGATTGGCTCAGAAAAATTGCCTGGACTCCTCCAAGTTGTTGTTGAAGAAGAATTTGGTTCATTTCCAAGTTAATCCAGGGTGAGCTTGCCCATCTTTAATCACAGGTGAGCTTCGGAACCGCCCAGAGAGCTTCAGCTATCGGGCGGTATAGAAATGAAATAAGAAAATAAAAAAATCACTGAATGGTGCTCCACTTCCAGGTTGGTGCAGCAGCTCTGTCAGATAGAGAAGGCTCCATTTGAAGAGAGAGGCTGGTGCTGTCCCAGCCCAGCAGTCTACTCATGTAGTAAGATGCTCAGGTTTGGCTGCTTGCTTATGAACATCCCCATGCTACTTTTCATGGTTGTGAACTCTATACCTGCAAAGAGCAGCACAGAGCATTCCATGATAAGGTGAGATGAGGAGGGATATCTGGTCAGAAAGGGTCAGTGTGGTACATGTGGGAGCATTCCGCCATCCCTTTGTTGCATAGTCAAGTGGTATGGTTCCAGGGGAACTGTATCTAGAGTTGTTGGCAGCTGCTCCTGAGCAGATTTATCAGCAGATATTGCCAGGTAAGAGTACTCATGTCAGCTGCTGCTGTGGGCAGCTTTATCTACAGATATCCGCAGGTCAATCAGCTGTTAAGGCTCAAAAGAAGACCAGGTTGTTTATTCTGTGCAGCTGGCGATGTTAATTGTATCATGCTTTTTCTGAACATGTAGATCAGGCCTGATTATCTCAGATGTGTAGCTTGCTGCTGTGAGATCCAAGTGCCCGGTATTTGATCATTTACCTGTATGGACTCATTTAGGGTTTCTAACTTCTTCAAACTGGTTCTGCTTCTGTGCCCTTAACAGGAGCCTGACAGACAGAAATAAAATAGGCAAGATTGTACCTAGCAATGGAGATGAAGTGATGGGGAAAGCTTTAGCTGCAACATTTCTGCTTATCAAGCTGCCATTCAAGTCACTTGTGCGGACTCTGCGAAAATAATTTAAAAATACTTGGCAACCATCATCATGGTTCCATGAGATTTTCTACCTGCTGGTTTCTTGCCCCATTCTTGAGATGTCTGTGAGGGTTGGTAAGGAACAGAAAGAGCTCCCTGCCCCCACCCCCCATAACAAAACACCTTACACCAGTCTTCCCAGTGGGAAGGCTGCTCTACATTCTCCACAAAAGGGGGGTTGTGGTGACTGGAGTTTGGATAAAAATCCTTGAGAAATCCATTGGTACTCTGTAATTCTGAACAGATGATGTGGATAGACTGAACATCTTTTGCCCAGACTGACACTCTATAATTGGCTACATAGTGTGTATTTCCCCCCACTGGCACAGTGTTTTATATCCAGCATAAGCATGAAAACAACAGATTGCAGAACCTTAACTGTTGTCTTACCTTTGTAGATGTCCTTCCAATTGTTATTGTTTAATAATTCAATATTGGGATAGTAGTGACTGATTCAAGGCTAAGCAGGACATCTACCACCAAAGGGGATAAGTTTTTGAACAATTCAGTTGAATGAAATGCATAGAAGTGCATTTAAACTAACCACTACAAGGGCTAAAAGAATTTTAAAATGTTAACTTTTAAGTTAACATTTTAAAATTCTTTTAGCCCTTGTAGTGGTTAGTTTAAATGCACTTCTGTGAGTGATTGTTATGGACTCCCATTTTAATAGTGTTGCTTTGCAATTATTTTTAATTAATGCTATTTCACTGTTTTCAATTAATGCTCACATAGTCTGTGCACAATTAGGAACTACTCAAAGCAAAGTCTGTTCTCCATTAAATTAACACAATGCAAACGGAGATAAACCCCATTCTTGTAATAATTGCTGTTTTCATATTTTACTGCTTCTATACGATTTCAGTAGGCTTTAGTGTCTTCCTTGTCCTTCTGTCTGTTACAAGAATATAACGCAGATTTCTTCATTCTCTTCTTTCTGAACTCCCGACCATTTACATCTAATCCAGGATTTAGGTTTATGGGACTTCTCATAAGCTTACAGATTTTGATTTTGATATCTATACCATCTTCTCCCAAAGGCTTAAGATGGCTAACAGTAATCGAATTGTTACATAGGTATATGTCTCTTAAAGGACTTATATGATAGAAAATTAGAAACAGAGCACAGTTGGTTCAAATTGTGGAGGGAGGCTAGGTTATTAACTGATAGGAAACATACCTTGCCAGTGCTGAAACAACTCCACTAGCTTCTTGTTTGCTCCAGGCACACTTTAAAGTGCTGGTTTTAACCTTTAAAGCCCTATACGCCTGGGACGGGGGTACCTGAAGGACTGCCTAGTTTTGTACAAACTTGCCCCAGAAATAATCTGCTGGTTGTCATCCCTGGAGTACTTTTGGAAACAGGTGAAAACATTTTTATTCTACCAGGCTCTGGGGAGCTATATCTTTTAAAAATAACCTTATGTTTTGAGGGTGTTTAGGTTTTACAGTGTTCTAATTGTTTATTTTTATTATGGAAATGGTTTGTGAACTTTGTATTGAAAGAGAATATGCATACGCACACAGCATCCCACAGCAGGTAGGTAGGTGTGTGTGTGTGTGTGTGTGTGTGTGTTTATATATCTATAAATCCAGTAGTGTGCCTGTGGTGGTATCTCTGCCTGCTTCCTATCTCCCCCACTCCCGCCACCTTTCTCTCACACACGTATACACAGAGCAGTTGACGTTCCAGGGCTGCTGATAAGCACATAGTAAGGCAGATTTGTCTGGTTTTCAGTGCTAAGCAGCAAACATGGACTTCCTCCAAAAATATCAATTTATCATTTGCAAGTAAAACATTTTAAAAACATGTTTTGGCATAAACAACTTAAAAGAAAAGAAATGCATCTGAGAAGTTAGTTACTAACTCACCCCTGCCCCCCAGTCAAAAGTCTAGAAAAGCAATTATGAACACTGCGCAGGGTGGGGGTGGGGGGATGACCAGAATGCCTGACAATTTGTTATACCGGAAGGGGAAAACTTCTAAAGTCACTAAAGCAGAAGTATCCTGGAGTTGATACATTTTTGGAGCTGATCTCTAATTCCTCCAGGATTGTCATGGAACTATGGCTGCAATTCTCTACACACTTACCTTGGAGTATGTTCCATTTCACTCAGTGGTCCCTCCTTCTGAGTAAAATGCATGGGATAAAATTGCCAGGCTGTGATCCTATGAAAATATAGTTCAATGGAATTTACTCCCAGGTTAAGTGGGCTTCTGAGCAGATATGCATAAGATCACAATGTGCAGCTAGCTGTTAACTTGCCCTGTGAGCTCAGAAGTGGTCCTGGGTGCTGATTCCATGTAGATCTGAAATGAACTTACTCTGAAAATTCTCCTTTTGGCATGGAATATTCACCAGCTATTATTTGCTGAACATTCAAATAATCTAGACTAGGGATGGACAAATCAGTCTATTTGCTGTCCACATCAGTTTTGCATGTATTCAACCATAGGTCTGTTCCATCCCACTTCTACAGCAATCTGCATTTTTTTAAACAACAACAACAACAACACACACATGAAAATTCACATGTATTTTCATACAGTTTTCATGAACATTTTTGTATGTGGATTTACCTAATATATGCATTTTCGTAAACGGATTTCCTGAATACTTGCATTTCTGTATGCAATATTTGAGCCAAGAACTGCATCGCAAAATTTAGAAGTGCACATATTAGTCCAGGAAGTGCAAATTAGGTCAATTCACTTAAAAATGCAGGTCGAATGAAATTCTCCCCCATCATCATAAAGACTTCAGTTAGTTTTATTTGATAATTAGCATGCCATAATACTTAGCATTTTGAATAATCAATATGTTGTAGTATTGCGTACTTGACAAGTTTGCTAGATGTCAGGCTGGTACAATCTTCTCAACAGTCATCTGATGGTGTTCTTTGCAATGTCTCATGTTAAAGTTACTCAGGCTGTATTTGTACCTTTCACCCTGCACAGTGTTTCAATACAAGATCCTTTGTTGTTGTTGTTCAGTCGTTAAGTCGTGCCCGACTCTTCGTGACCCCATGGACCATAGCACGCCAGGCCTTCCTGTCCTCTGCGCTCTCCTGGAGAGTGGTCAAGTTCATATTCATTGCATCGGTGATGCTATCTAGCCATCTCATCCTCTGCCGTCCCCTTCTCCTTTTGCCTTCAGTCTTTCCCAGCATCAGGGTCTTTTCCAGAGAGTTTTCTCTTCGCATTAGGTGGCCAAAATATTGGAGCTTCACTTTCAGTATCTGTCCTTCCAATGAGCACTCAGGGTTAATTTCCTTTAGGATGGACTGATTTGACCTCCTTGCAGTCCAGGGGACTCATAATAGTCTTCTCCAGCACCACAGTTCAAAAGCATCGATTCTTCGGCGCTCAGCCTTCTTTATAGTCCAGCTCTCACAGCCATACATTGCTACTGGAAAAACCATAGCTTTGATTAGACAGACCTTTGTCGGCAAGGTGATGTCTCTGCTTCTTACTATGCTGTCTAGGTTTGCCATAGCTGCCCTCCCAAGGAGCAAGCATCTTTTGCTCAGTTATGGGAAGCTCAGGATCTGGGAGCTTATCTCTGCTTAGTTTCCCATCTGATTGCAGGCCGAAAGAGGATGATGCTCTCTATCAGTCACAGCTGGAATATGAGGTGTTGAGGGACGCCTCTGATTTACAGCCTGGGAATGTGAGAACCGTGCAGGAGGAAGACTCTGCAGGGAAGGGAGACTCAGGTGGGTCACCCAGGGTACAATGCCAATTGAAATGGGTGGAACAGACATGCCCCTTAAGACATTGTGATCATTTATGGGCCAGATTCCCTGTCAGGAGAGATCATCAGAAGGGAGCCTTAGCAGCCCCTCCCTTGTATTTAAGCCAGTGCTCAGTCTAGAGCAGAGCTTTCCAAACTGTGTGCCACGACACATTAGTCTGTCGCCGGCAGTGTGTAGGTGTGTCGCGTGAAATTCAGAAAATTGTGCGGAAGGGCACCGCGGAGCTCCCTTACTTGCGTTTGCTTCCCTTGGCCCCTCCCCCGGAACTTCCTAAAGCAGCTAATGTTAAAGCAGCTAAGCCTTAGCTGTTAAGGCTTAGCAGCTAAGGCTTAGGTGCTTTAACATTAGCTGCTTTAGGATCATGTGGCGTGTTGATGTAGGATGCACGTGATTGGCGGTGTTGGAGTGGTACAGCGAGGAGTGTGGTAATGCTGGCTGCACGAAGAGTGTGGAGAATTCGAAGTTAGCGGAGCAATTAGATGAGTAATATGCAATCAGCTCGGGCGAGAGGCTTCCCCGCATCCTCAGTGCGGCTGCAGGGCAGTTGGGGAGAACAACGGCCTGCTGGATGCCCCCAGAGCAGGGACGGCTGCGCTGGGCAGGCGAAGAGCTTCGAGCCTGCGCTCCCTGGAAAGGTAGAGGCGCAGGGTGAAGAGAGGAGAAGGGAGGTGCTGCCCTGGGAGCAGAGCTTGGCCGACATCAGTGCGGAGAAGTGGCAGCTGCCACCAGCCCTGCGTGGTTTCGGGCGTGCCCTTCACAGACTTCTGCACCATGCTGCCGTGCGGCCAGGCCAGAGTAACACGCAGGCGGAAACACCACCTGGGACTGGAACTGCACCGAGCGGGCTGTCCACCATCTTGGCCAGTCGGAACGCAGCTCAGTGGAGGCCAGAAGCCTCAAAATCAGCGTGCTCCCAATCACCCGGGCAAGCGCAGCTGCCGGCTGTCACCCAGTCAACTCACCTACTGCTGGCTGAAGGGAGGCCACCTTCCCAAACCCAATGTGGCAAACAGCAAGCCACCCACCACGTGGCACTTATGATTTATGCCACGTGGTGGGTTATGAGGATGGAAAATTCTCAGCACAGTTAAAGCCCACTCTTGAATATATGTAATGTGACTCTGCAGAACATATGTGTAGTTTAAAAGCATTTGTCATGGTTATTTAAAAAAACACTTTATAGCAACTAACAGCAGTGTTTCCAATACCATACTGGAAAAGGTCTGTACCTAGGAATGTACCTGGCAAATATGTATTTAATATTTTAAAATCAAACTTATTGTTTGATAAAATTAAACTTGGCGGCTGACGCTGTGCTTCATATATACCCATGCCATTGCAGTTGCCCATATAATGGAGGAATTGTATAGCTGCTTAGTACCTTTGTTACTGGATCTTAAAAAAAAAACACCCCACTTAACCTGTTTTGTGATGTTATAACTGTCTTCAGTAAACATTTACAGCAACTAACAGGGCTATGAGTAGGGATGCATGAAAGTGACTTACCTTTTTGCAGATTCTGTTCATGGTGGGGGGCGAGGCGCTCCGTCCCTCCCCCCGGAATCCTTGACAAGGGGGAGGCGATCCGGTCCTCCCCCCTGGAATCCTCGATGGCTGGCCATGCTCCACGGTGGCTCCACGGAGCAGCCGGCCAGGCCCAGGCCAGGGCCGTCCACAGCCGGATTTCTGGCCGCGGAGTGCTCTGGGTAAAAAACAAGCAAACAAATGCGTACGCAAATGGCGGCGGCTACGGCCGCTGCCATTTGCGTTCCTTATTTTTCGCCATCTTAGTCTATGTCAATATTTACGTAGACTAAGACGAAGAAAAGAAAGGGGAACACAAATAGCATAGTGGGCGCTATTTGTGTTCCCCTTTCTTTTCTTCGTCTTAGTCTACGTAAATATTGACGTAGACTAAGACGGCGAAAAATAAGGAACGCAAATGGCGGCGGCTGTAGCCGCCGCCATTTGCGTACGCATTTTTTTTTTTAAACCCAGACATGATAGGCTACGTAAGTCTTTACGTAGCCTATCATGTCTATGGGGGGGAAAAAAGAAAAAAACACAGATTGCAAATGGCGGCGGTGGCAGCCGGTCAGAAGACCAGCCGCCGAAGCCGCCGCTGCCGCTGGAGCCTCTGCCGTCTGGAACATCCACCCCAGGTAAGTCTCATCCCAGGGGGGATCCGCGGGGGGCGGGGGGTGGCAGGCCGTTCCGCAATGGATTTCGGGGGGCCGAATGCACTGGCATTCGGCCTCACCAAGATCTGTCGCGGAATTCTCTGACATCCCTAGCTATGAGTAGGTTTTAACATGGCATGTGTGTATGCATTTTCTTTGAACATTGCCTTCTCTTTCTCATTATATGTTTAGCGTTATTGCACAGTTAAAAACTATCTCTGTCATTTGTCAGTCCCTTGAAAGGAGAGCTGTCATCAAATGCTTGGCATAAAATTAAATTGATTTCTTAGAAAACAGAAGCCTGATTCTGTGCTGAGATCCATTATGCATCATCATCCAAAAGCAGTTAATAATTGTTGCCCATATTTAAGAGACTTTTTAGGATGCTAACATATTAAATATCACTTGTTTGAGAAAAGTGATTATCTTGAAGTTTATGTTTGACTTTCAGTGTTGGTAGTCAGAAGTTAAGGCTGCAGACCAGTTAGCACGGATGGCTGCAGCTGCTACATGATCAGCTTGGACTTGGATATGCCTATACTAGGGGGGATCTCCATGGCAACAGGTTTAATTTGCTCTCCACTTTGCTGCAGTTTTTATTGGAGTTGAATCTTCTCCATCTGGGGTCGCACGGGGCTTGAAAGCCTGGATTATCCCAAAGCTAGCATGGGGCTCTTGGCAGGTCACACAGCAGTTTACCACAAATTGTTTGGGTTGGCTACCGGGTGGAGTCTCATCCATGTCCTCACCTTGAGAACCCGTTTCCTGCCACCCACTCCCTCCCACTCTCGCCTTGTTCTGTCCTCCTTTCTGCTTTCTCTGGCCGGTGTGTGTTAGTGTCTGCCTCCCCAACCTATGCCTGATTCTCCCCCTCCATTTTTTAAAATTACTGTCCCTCTAAAACTACAGTAGTGCAATAGTAGGTATAGCTACTCCTGTTCAAATACGCAATTTCATGATAGTGCTATAGGGGGTATAGCTACTCCCGTTCAAATGCATTATTTCACGGTAGTGCTGTAGTGTTATGTGGGTATTCCTGTTCAATATGCAAAATGGCGGAAACATCGGGGAAACACAGGTAGGAAAAATATTGGGAAAACACCCCTTGACTGGGGTGAGTGAGGTCATGGCCAGGTGAAAGACACACCCCTGGGCAGGCATGTCATGTCAGAGTAAATGCGGAGGGGGTGGTGCACACTGCAACAGAAGTGTAGACAAGCTGAATTAAGGAAAACAATTGGACTAAAAGTAGTCTCAGAAAAACTGTTTTTTTGGTGGAAAACTCCGGGGTGGCTGTGGGATAGCCATAACGTCATGTGCCCTGAATGACCTCAAAATGTAGCAAACTTGCAGTAAATTGCTCATGGTGCCCCCCCCCCCCCCGCATATGCAAAGAAGATGCTATTCTGTTAATCAAGCATACATGCAGTGACAGAGCAGGTGGGTGGGTAGGTTGTGTTGGCTTCTTACTGCCCTTAAGAACAAAAATCTTGTGCAATGGTGGATGTGTATACTACAGATTCACATACTATATTCACTGTGCAATCCCAGGTATATTATCAAAATAAGGAGTAAGAGAAATTCATGGAGGATAAGTGTGTCAACAGCTGTTGGCCATGATAGCTAAATGGAACCTCCACAGGCAGCTACCTCTGAATGCCAGTTGCTACAGGTACAAACATGATGGTGATATGCAACCTCCGGATTCAGATGCAGCATGCCTTCAAATACCAGCTGCTAAGGAACAATAGCGGGAGAGGGCTATTAACCTCTTGTCTTGCTTGTGGGCTTTCCAGAAGCATCTGGCAGATTAATGTTGCAAAAAGGGTGCTGGACTAAATGAACCCTTGGTCTGATTCAGCAAGACTTTTCTTCCATTCACCTGCAGTTCTTCACCCATTTTACAGTCTCTTCATCTGTTTGAGTGTCACGTGACACCTTTATGAGTTACCACTATACCATATCAGGCAGTGATGCCAGTTGCCTGCAATGGAATATCTCCATAGCTCTACCACGTGTTGTTGCACCAGAATAACATGCTAATTATGCTATCTCCAGATTGTGATATTGTGCTTGGAAAATGGCTGTTGCTGAACACTGCAATCTTTCCGACTTGCTGGTGCCATTGGCCATAGAAATGGATCTTAATTTTTAGTGTAAGAGAAGAGGTGGAAAAAGTCCAGACTGCATACATAGCATTTCTAGGTAATGAAAGAAGGACCTTGCTTGTGAATTCAGTTTAATGGATGGCTGTCATTAAAATGGCTTTAAATTATTACCTTTTAAAGGGGAATTTTATCGGCTCTTTTTCATTTAAGCACAGAATCATTAAAAAAAAACTTTCATGTTAGAGTTTCATCATGAAATTTACTTAGAAATTGCCGTTATTAAGGGATGTTGTGTTCTTGACTGATCTTGAAAATTGTGATCTAAGTGCTTACCAAAGATTTCTATGTTAATTCACAAGGTTACAGTCTAAAAGTCTCTTTCGACAGAGCCTTGCTGACATTAATTCTGACTAACAGAGGCATTGAGCCTGGCACAAATGTATTTTGGATCCTGGCTGATGTCCAGGTTCAACAACTGACTCAACATTTAGCTGGAAATAAATGTATATTTATAAGCATCCTCATTCAGGAAGAGCACTTGTATGTATAATTACAGAAGCATATGAAGTCTGAACCAAGAAGGAACTTTGATAATGTGCTAGGAAAATCTAGTTTAAGTTATACTATTTGTTAAATTAATAGCTTTACTGCTAGAAAGTGATCATGAACCTGGCCTATCTTTGTTTGATCTTTGGGTTAAATACTTACTGCCTTTATAACTGAGTTGTACATTAAATCACAGTAGTCACTTGCTATATGTGACTAGCCATCTAGCTTAGCCAAAGTGAAATCTAGACCAGTAGCCAGAAATTTTGTAGTGGGGAATGGGTTAAGGGTACAATTTTGGATGTGTGTGCGTGAAGCATTGCATATAAATATGGATGAGCACAGACTCCTCCTCTGAGTTCTCTGCAGGTTCTGACTACGCCAAAGCCCAGTACAAACAGGGGCTGGCCCCTCCCCTCCCTTTATTCCTCTGAAAATTGGGGGAAAGGCTGTGATGTTCACTCTCCTTTTGCTTCACTTTGGAGGCACTTGGAAACAGCAAGAGATTGTTGTCTTCCTTGACCCTGTGTGAAGTGAAAAGCCCCCTCCCCTCCCCTTTACTTCCTATGATCAGGTTGGCGAACCTGAAAGGCAAAGTCTGTTCTTACTTTCTGGCACAAACATTAGACCTCTTTCCCCCATCTGGCACTTCTACAACATGTAGAGAACTTGGGGGAAGGGTTTCTCATCCAAAAATACAATTACCCAGAACAGATTCCCGATTACTGGTAGCGGTTGCATTTGTGGAATCCTGATTGGGATGAGCTATATGATTTCCCCGAGTTTTATTTTCAAAACCGCCATTGTATATGAGAAGAAATCTTTTTCACGTGATATTTTTCATGTGTTACATTGAGTTGCTATTTACAACTGGCATAATTTATTTCCTTTGCTAATTTTAGCATATTAGTTGTAGTTATGTTATAGGAAAATAAATGTTTGGTTTCAGTACCAGTAAATGTAAATATCTCAGATGGCACAGACATTAAAACTACAATTTAGTTTATTGAAACTCCAACCCACATAATTAGCCATTGTAATTACTCTAGTCTAAAAGCTTGCCACGACTCTTCTGTTTCCAACTGCCAGTAATCAAATATCTCTCTGCTGATGCAGCTGAGACTGACACATTTAAATGGAAATCTTCTGATCTTTTCCCATTTTAGCTGTCGTTTTTATGAAGCTTGTACTCATCAGGGTGACATTTTGCAAGCCTAGCCTCTCCCCAGTGATGATTAGCTATAGAGGGTTGAGAAAAATCAGGTCAGCCATTCTTGCTGACCCAAGAACTGAGAAAGCACTGGGGAGAGACTTATATTCTGTTTAAATTCTTGCCGTTCTTAGCTAGGTGTAGCATAATGCTGGATGAAAAGGACAAAGTTGAAATTTGTATGAGGAATGATTAAATACATATGGCCAAGAATTGGTTTATTTTGGGTTGTATGCTTGGATGATATGCAGCAGAGACCCTCGCATCTCTACACCAGCCTAAAATCCTGCATTTAAAATGGGGCTTTCTGCTTCCATTTTAAATGCAGGATCACAACTGATCCCTTTACATGCGCTTCCTTTCCCCCCTCCCCTTCCCCCTTCCTTCTCCCCATATTTGAGTCTTCCATTATCTATCATCCATCTCACCCCTCTTCTTGCCGCTTTCACTCTTTTCACTGAGGAAACTGAAGCAGAACACAGCAGGGTAATTTAATAGCTCATTATCTGTGATCTAGTTAAAAACAAAGGGCATTTAGTGCAGGAGATGCCCTGGAGGGTCACAGCAGGGTCACTGTGTCATGTAAAGAGCCCGCAGACTTCCATGAAGGAGCAATCTCAGTCTCAGGATAAAAGAGTGTGAAGGAGCCCCGCGTTCTGTAAGATCAGTTTCCCAATATTCTGGCCTCAGAAAGCTACTTCAAAATTTCACCATATCAGTAGGCCCTGTTTGGATGTACATAATGCTAAACTATACTAACACTAAACTCCCTTCCGCTCTCCTGAGGTCAGAAGCATTTGCTTCTATTTTCAACTATCCATAGTTTGTCTTTTTGTTTGAATTGGGACTTATTAGTTTAAACTGTAGTTTGCATGAACAAGCCAATGGCAAACTCTGGTTTCTTGTCCTGGCTTGTATAGTTGACTGCAGTTCCCAGTTAGGACAAAATGTGGTTAGTTGAAAATGGAAGCAGATGCTGCCAATCTTCTCCTTGTGGCCACATCAGAGAGGAGGAGGAGAAGTCACATGCATGTAACACTAAACTCGTTAATTGTTATGTTTGAACTCCTTTAGTATTGTTGTTAATAGTAGTAGTAGTAGTAATAATAATAATAATAATAATTGCTTTTACTATTTTATTTCTAGCCTATCTTTTGGAATGAATATCCTCCCAAGGTGGGTTACAACAAATCAAGAAAATACAACATGAAAATTCCAAAAGTTTAAAACAGCAGTAAAACCATTAACAACTTTAAAATAGCGGCAGGGAGAAATATGTTGAAAGAGGGCATAGTTGGCTGGGACTTTGAATAGGAGCTCTCCACACTGCAACATTTTGTTGCAGGTGCCTTGTGTAAGTTCTGTACGCCACATCTGGCCTAACATGGCTTACCTTCTGACCCATTCAGCCTTTGCAAAGATAACTGTGTGGTGACATACTATAAGAGTGATCATGCACCATCTCACCTGGCTTTAAAAGGTGGGACTTTTTAAAAAAGTTCACATTTTTACTGATAGAGCAGATCTGTTCGAAATGCAGAAAACAGCACCTTAATAGACCTAAACATTTATTTTCTTCTTTGTCCCACTAGAATCATGTCTAGTTTTTCTTTCTCATCCGAGCTGTTCTTTCCTCTTTATTGTATTCTGTACTCACAGACTCCGACAGCTGAGGGGAATGCCCCGATTAATTAAAAACTAGATTTATTTGAACTTTTTCAGAGCTAATTGAAGTCTGAAATAATTTATCCACTGATAATTGACCAAAAAGCACAATATTATTTGGTCAATTGTTTCTTTATTTGAATCGTGTAAAATTATGTAAAAAAAATCTCCCCCCCCCAGCTGCTGTCCTCTTGTACTTTTGTGCTTTATGGTTCATAATGTGCGATTAAATTTTACCTGTCACATGTTTAAATTATGGCAGCACAGATTTACAGTTGATGGTTTTGCCACAAGGCATCTACTGGCAGTGTTAAAAATAGTGGGAAAGTATCAAAAAGTTGTATTTTTTGTTTTTGAATTTCAGCAACTTTCACTAGCACATTTTATTTCAGACATTGATTTGTTAATAATAAGTTACCGTCTATGTTGCGTGGCTGAAATGAAGTTTGCCAGTTTGGAAACAAAATTAACAGCGCGCACCCTATGCATATTTACTTGGACATAAGTCCTGTTGTGTTTGATGGTACTTACTCCTAGGTTAGGGGCCGCGGTGGCTTAGTGGTTAAGACGCTGAACTGCAGACCGGAAGGTCGGCAGGACAGCAGTTCGAGACCTGAGTGCCGCGTGACGGAGTGAGCTCCCGTCTTCAGTCCCAGCTTCTGCCAACCTAGCAGCTCGAAAGCAAGAAATTGCAAGTAGATAAATAGGTACCGCCTCGGCGGGAAAGGTAACAGCGTTCCATGCACCTCGGTGTTCAGTCATGCCGGCCACATGACCACGGAAGCGTCTTCAGACAGCGCTAGCTCTTCGGCTTAGAAATGGAGATGAGTACCACACCCTAGAGTCGGACACGTTTACCTTTTTACTCCTAGGTTAGTGTGCATAGGATTGCAGCCTAACAGCAAGATCCTATGTGTGTTCGCTCAGAAGTAAGTCAATGGGACTTATAAGTGTATTTAGGATTGATAAGTCTAAGTTGTTTGTTCTGTATCCTTCTTTTAGCGATATGGACAGCATACACTGGGCTGGATCCAGATTTAGTCATACTTATAATAGACCCATTGAAATCAATGGGACTTCAGTTAGTCATGACTAACAAGTCCCGTTGACTTTAATAAGTCTACTCTAAATATGACTAAAACTGCTTCCAACCCAATGAATCATTGTGGAGGGTTTTCCCATTAAAATATATATTTCATTATAACTTCAGGCTAAAGCATTTCCCTTAAGCATATGATTGTACGTTACCTTGTAGTGTATTGTTCCAGAACATCACAAATAAAGCCCATTTTTCATCAAAGTGTTGTCAATTTATTTTCTCTCTCACATATGGAAGTAATTACCAAACCTTACTTACTTCATACCTTGAATAGTTGGTCCATTAAAGATGGCGGAGAGGTTTTTTTGTTCAAGCTTGAGCAATTGCCATTGTTCACCTTAACAGGATAATCATCTTCTAAATCATTATTTATGCTGTAAACATGTGAAATATATAGCTAGATAATATATGAGTGCAGAATAACCCATCTTCTCTTCTATGGGTACTAGTCCAATATGGTACACAGCTCTGACCATTCCAAAATACATATGAGCTAGCTTCTGTTCTGCCATACCTCCAGTTCATGTCTCAGTCCATATATTTGATTTAGTCTACATGGAGTAAAGTATCAATGAAATGATTTTTATAACCTCTTAAATACTCCCAATGGAAATCTGATAGTCAATTAGCTTAATGGAGACTTCATTGTATCCTTTGCAACAGACATCACAGAACTTCCAGTTGTCATGATTTTACTTGAAAACAGGGAAAATTAGGCTTCTGTGAGTAAAGAATGGGAATGAGAGGAAACGCGTGAGAATATATTTTCTGTAAATATTGTTCTCTATAGAGTACATAGTATGCAGTATAAGCAATGTAAACATCAATTTCATCAGCAGCAGGAGTAGTTGTCTTAAGACTATCTGCTATTACATGACCACCTGGAATGCTCTGCAGGAGTCTCTTAGAGTAACTTGCTCTACTTCATTGAAACAAAATAAATACGCTTTTTAAAAAATCTTGCTGAACAATTTAGTGTATAATCTAGTCAAGTTAAGCATGTACATCATGTTTCTTTCAATGAGAGCATTACTATATAGACTAGGACATGGTAAATGAATGGGTAAGAATGCCCCATGAACATACATTTGTAATGTCCCCACATTTGAACGCCACAGGTCTGGTACATGGATCTGTCAAACTTCTCGATCTCCTTTATTCAGATCTCTACTGCTGCAGTAGCTTCCGCCTCCTGTGGCTCTTCTCACGTAGCTGGAGATATGATTAAGGGGTTCATCACACGAGGGCAGAAATCTGCATCAATACTGGGGCTTTCTCTATCCGATTTCATTACGGGATTAGATCAGGCTCCTTTACAAAGTTGTTTCCATCTTGTTATATTCCATTCCTTACCTTTTCACATGGTGGCTACTTTTCCATGAAAACCCATTACATGCACTGGGGGCATCACAAAATTTTCTCCCTGGTTCCTGCCTCTTTCCCTCCCTTACAGATGACTGGTGGTTTGGTTGTGATTGACACACAACATGGGTGGACAGCAATCTTCACCAAATACCTGAATCCCTCCCCTACAGGTACTGGTTTCCCAGCAAACTGCTAGAATGCTGGCAAGCCGACATGCTAGCCATTCTGCGTTGTGGAGTAAGCAGCCGAAGTCGGTGCCTTGCATTTAGTCACAGCATGGCAGCAAGCCAGCATGGCAGCAAGCAGTCAGATCAGTATAGCGTCATGCCCACCATCCTGACATCACTGTCGTGCCCCCAACAACCAACACCTTGATTTCACTGCCGTGTGTCGTCGTCATGACCGTGCCCCCAACAACTGCAAACAAACCGAGTTTTTCACACTACAGGAGAAGCACACGGGCAGGTCATGGCGCTCCTTTTGCATAGGCTGAGAAAATGTGGCATTTTTTCCCATTTGGGGATAACATGGGATAGGCAGGAGGAAATGGAAAATCACTGGAGGATTATGATGTCATGTAATGGACCTGCAAACGTTCGTGAGTGGCCGTTCATGAATGTATGATAAATTGCAGGTGTAGAGATGCCCTAAATTCTTCTCCATCTCGTGGCTTCCTTGCTGGTGAGTTTAGCATATCAAACAAGTGACTCTCTTCCCTAGGGCCAGTTATTGCATTGCTGGATCCTTTAGATGTTCCTCTGGTGATGTGCGAGGATCTACAGAAATTTTAAAATTCTTATTTCTGTCTTTCTGTGTTGAAAATTTTTCTGTACTGAAAAATACCCCCCCATGGCTAACAATCACCTTAGAAATCAACAGAAAAAAAGCATAAAATGTATTGTTCTGTTTAACAGTTCAGCACTAATGAATACAGTGGAAACACTATTGCAGAAGTCCCCAACATGGTGCCTGCGGGCGCCATGACACCCATGGGTGCCTCCAATGGCATCTGCAAAGCCCTTCATTCCTTGCCCCCTTAATATATATATATGTATAACAAACATTAGGGTGCCATGTTCTCCTTCCTATTCCTTAATCTGCTGCTGATCAATTGGTTCAGCAAGCAGGAAGAGAAAGCAAGGCAAAGGGGTAGAGGGGAGAGAGAGAGCAAGGCTACAGGCTAGGAGGGGGAGAAACAGTGAGTTAATGAGGTGTGGGGAGAGAAATAATGAGGCTGGCTGGAGGTGGGGAGTGGAGAGAAACAGCAAGATAAAGGGGTGAGTGGGAGAGCAAGGCTAGGGGCTAGGAAGGGAGAGAAAGGATAAAGCTAGGGATGGAGAAGGGGGAGAAATAGTGAGGAAATGGGTTGGAGGAGAGAAATAGTGAGGCTAGAGGCTAGGCATGGAGAGAGAGAGAGAGAGAGAGAGAGAGAGAACAAGAGCAAAGGGGAAAAGTCTGTGTGGATGGAAGAAGGTTGGGCAGGCCAGAAAGCAAGTCTTTCCATTTCCCCCTCCCTCCCAACCATGAGCCTCACTATTTCTCCCCCCTCCCACATGCACACCTCTTAACTAGCTAGGCCCCCACAGCAGCCATTATGTGACTAGTCACATCCCATACAGGAGCCATTTTGTGGTAGTGCCCACAGCAGTTTCTGAAATTCGCCAATATGCCCACTGGTCCAAAAAGGGCAAGCCACCAGAACTGCAGTTCCTGGGCAGTGAAGTATTCTCAGGCTCTGTACTAGCCCTGCCCACCCTGATTGACCATTGAGCCTCCTTAGACAAGAAGCACTGTAAAAGGCTTCGTGTTTGGGCTGAGACTTTGCCTGATCAACAGCAGTTTTCCTGGCTCTGGTGTATTTCATTGTGTTCTTTGGCTCTGCTTCTTGGATTTATCCCTCGGCTGTGATTCCCTGGCACAATTCCTGTCTCCTCTCTGCCTGCTGCTTGTGGCTCAGCCCTGATGTTAGGGGCTTAAAGGTGAGAAAAGGCACTTTAAATTGGGCCTGAAAATAAACTGGCAACCAATGGGAAGGGAATGATACTAACATACGTTCTGTACATCTTGCCCCAGTTGATTCTCTGATGCTGGCATTTTGAGCCAATTAAAGTTTCCAAATTCTTTTCTTGCCATGTTGAACACATTACAGTAGTCCAGTCAGAATATTAATAAGGTACAGGGGTCAGGCCAGGTCCATCTTCTTCAAGGAAGTTCATAGCTTGCGAAACAGCCTAAGTTAATAATAGGCATCCAGCCGCATGTCCAATAGACATCCAGTGAATCTAGAAACGTGTCAACTATCACTCTGCTAGATGTATATGTTAAGAGGATACAAGTGAGCTGTCATGTTGTTAAAGATTGGACCCCCCCCCCCCCGACACACACACACACACACACGAGGGCCTGAATTCAAAAAATATGCCAGGCCCAGATGGTCATCTTGATAGGTTTAAAAAGGGTTTCTAAATCTGTCCACAAATTCAGTGTGTCAGACACATTACAAAGGTGTGTGTGTGTGTGTGTGTGTGTGTGTTTGTAGGATAGATTTGCTCCCTTCTTGGCTTGCATCTTTAAGACTTGGACTATGTTTACTCTGCGTTTATTTATGTTTATGTTTATCTATGCGAGGCTTGTTGGGTGGTTTTAAATAACAGCTGTGGGGAAGGTTATCTGGATTGGTCCCATGGTGCATGGGGATGGGGTAGGCTCTTTTCCTGACTGCCCTTTTCCTACCAGTTTGGTGGTTACGTGATGTTCCTAAGTGGCCCAGATTGTTTCAAACTAGTCAGAATACTTACCAAAAATGTTTAAAGTCAATAAAACAACAAAAACAGCAATCTAAAATGGTAAAACCACAATGAAATAGCATCAGTTGCTTGTTTGGAAGAGGTGACAACCCCAGAATTGACTGGCTTGTATTTTGTGCTGGGGAAAATATGACAAAAGGTTGCAGTTGGAAGATAATTACTCTGTCAGTTCAAAAAGGTTATAGGAGTTTAATCCATGCTAATTTAATGTACTACTGTAAAAGTAATGTAGGGGGACCCAGGGTGACAATTCATGGCAACCATGAAGTTTCTTTTGATTTAACAAACTAGCTATTATCACCTTGAAATTTGTGTTGAGGAATCATAATTTTTTTGTCTTTGTTGCAGGTATACAGATTTAGAACAAAGGATGATCCTTGACAGGAGTCTTAAAATAAGGTACAATTTTAGCCAAATCCTGTCAGCTTGAATGAAAAACTTAGTGTACCATAATCTAGATCACCTAGGATGATACAGCAGGACAGAGATAAAAAATAGCTCTGTGGCACTGAATGCTAACTGTATGAGTCCATGAGTCTTCTATAGGAATCCATAAACAAACATCTGAAATGTGTTAGCAGGACTCTTTCTATTGTTGGTGTACAATAAAAACATTAACAATCATAATGCATTCTGCAGTGGAATGACAGTCTCTAAATACACATCCAGTAGGTACCTCAACAAAGGTGGAGAGTCACACAGAGCTGATATTTTGAGAGCTGTGGTTTGCCTGGAAGATCATACTTCAAGCCTTTTCTCATGTTCAAGGTGAGGGTCAGTAGGAGAATAAAAACTGGTTTCCTTTCACGCTCCAGTAAACTGGAATGCGATGTCAGGTTTATTGTATACCTCTTTAAACTCCCCCAGTTGATCTCATTTGCAGGATCAAGATCAACTGAATTTGTGATAGATTCAGAGATTTTATATCCTGAATCAGCAATAACGCTTGTTTACAAGGGTAGGGAGTGTCAGAGTCTATACTCTGGGCACAATTGGTCATTATGTTAACATCATCCACTACTATACACCAAGTTGTTGTTTAGTCTTGTCATCAATGAAAAGGTAAGATGAAAGGACTATAATTATGTAGGGGCTGTCTTCCACATTTGTGACTGATTTAAACCCATGTAAACAAATCAGAATATAAGATGAGACAGATTTGTATTTGATGACAACTTACCATAATAAGCAAGCCTACTAGAACTGGGGAGTTTTGTTTTATACAAACCCATATTTATTTATTATGTATTTCAGATGAAACAAAGTTGTTGTGCATTCAAAGTTTTTCGAAAACTCATTTTATGAGATATAGTAATACTGCTTCAGCTGATAGTGATCTGGTTCACATGATCACCATAGCCCACCATGGCTTATTTAAGCCACAATAAGCTTCATTACCATTGGCATCAGGTTGCCTATTCCAACTCTGGCCACGGCTTGTTGTGTTGTCTGGATTGGGGTGGCAAACGTTGTTTGAGGGTTAAACAACCCTCAAATAACCCATGGTCTGTTATAGCGTTATTTGAAGGTTGTTTAACCTTCAAACTACCCCTGCTGCCCATGTTCGGATGACACAACAAACCACGGCAACCTCCTGCTGGGGTTGAATATTTAAAATGGCCACCGTGGTGATTGTGGGAACTGGCCGCTGGCAAATATCTTCCATAATGCTTGTTTATTTTACCCAGATATACTGTACATTATTTAATTACTCTTAGGGCTCAATCCTATGACCGCTAAATAGCATCTAGATAGCCATAGGATTTTTCATTTACTGGGAACCCAACTCCCCGCTTCATCCCCTGCCACCTTGTAGGCATCATGGTTCGTCCCCAGCTCTGTGCTCGTAAGAGCAGTGCAGAGCAGGTGAAAAAGGGGCGTTCCTAGGGATGGGGAGTAGAGACCATGGAAGCGCTGTTACGATGCTTCCTATGCATCGTCCAGCCTCCCCACCCCACTCTGACTCACCCTGGCTAGACAGCCAAAATCAGCCATCTAGCTGCAAATGCGGGGCAGCTGGAGCACAGAGGAGAGGATCGCCCTTTGTTGGATAGTCGTCCGCCTCCGAGTTAGGAGGTGGCTGACTATCCCCATAGGATTGCACCCTTAACCTCTGTTTTAAATCAGTGCAGCCCAATCCTGCACATATTTATTTCAAAGTTAGTCAAACTGAGTTCAGTCGGATTTGATCTCATGTTAATGTGGATATTATTGCAGCCTGTATTTATCCAATGGGATGGTTGCTACTGATTTACCTACTTGGGCATCTATGAAAGAAATGTGTAAAGATACAGCAGAGTTTTGATTTGAGAATATTTTTTTGAGGTGAAGGGATATAACTTGCATTCTACAAACATAGATATACTGGTAATTTCTGGTAATTTGCATGGTGTGTTCCTGGCTGCCAATGCAAATATGACCACCCTAATTGAAAAGGTGACTTAGCTTGCTGTCGCCCCTATCATAAGGTAGACTTTGTTGTGGCTTTCAATAAAGAAGCACAAAAAGGTACTGTTTTTAGACTTTTCTAGTAATCCAGGTATCTCGCACCATGAGTATACCAATCTCTTTGTGTTGTGGAAGTACCTTAATACAAAATGTCATGATCAAACGAATCAGTCGGTGAGGACCAAGCTGCTGCTACTTTTTATGCCTTTTCACCCATGTGTATATAAAGCCACTAACTTGGAAGACCATTTTCATGCACCTGACAAAGTGGGCTCTAGCCCACAAAAGCATATGTCACAATGAGTGTGTTAATCTGAGATTCCATACGACTTATTGTTGGTTTTGCGATGATAGAGTAACATGGATAGCCTTCTGCAATTTATAGAAATAATCTCAGATGTTAGGCACAATATTTTTCACAAACTGGAATTCAGGTGTAGGAAGGCATACATAACATTGGAAGTCATAAGACTGGATCCAGATTTAGGTGTGTGCAACCGGGTTGGCAGAAGCAGGTTTCCATGTCCCCTCCTCCCCTGACAGTCCCCTACGGTGTTCCTCCTCCTACCCCTGGAGTTCTGTTCGCAGAAGATGCCTATGCTTGATTTTCAGGGATTCCTCATTCCTCCCACACCACACAGTCTCCTGGAATTCAGCAGGGTCCCCTGCCCTCTGTGTAGCATTTTGGGGTAGAGGGCCAGAGGGGCTGCCATGGAGAGGTGTGGGGGAAATCCACTTCCACTTGCCAAGTTACTTGTGCCAACATCTGGATTCAGCTCATATACTGGATGCAGTTTTTGTGAGGGGAGAGAATTTATAGAACTCTCTCCCTCTCTCCATACATTCGTGTGCACGCACACACACTACATACATTATGTTGAACTGAGATTTCTCGCCAAGCTGTCTTTCACGAGAATTATTGGAAGATGTTGCTTTCTGAAAAAGGCAATCTCTGTGTTGTCTGCATTTTGTTTTTCATTTAAAAGTTTCAATGTCTTTCAGCTCTATCTATTCTGTTTATATTAGTGAGGCTAAGAAAGTGAAAGCTTTTATGGCTTGTAGCAGAACAGTCTATTTTAGCTGCTCATCAATCTGCATGACATTGGAAGGTCCAAAACCCTATTATTTTTTGCAATATTTATGATTACTTCCTCACCAATAACATCAAAAACTGATCTGAGGATTCTTGAATACCAGCTGTGTGATGAAAAGCACTTAGTTAATTGGTACTGCTGTATTGCCCAAAGTAATGAAAAGCATGATAGGCAGTTGGAACATTTTTACTGCTGATTATTCCATTAAATATGGCTTCAATTATTCAGCAAACTAAATAATTTGATCTTTTAATGCAGGAGCAAATGATCCTTTGGGAAGATTTGGTGTCTTATGCTTTGAGTCTTGATTTCATATCTTGTGACACAGGATTATCCAGTGACTTTCTACTGAAAAATAAATCTCTTGGCAATTATGTGCAAAAATAACTGCTGCACATAACATGTAGTCCAAATGGTTCTGAAGACAGGGTTAAAAAGACCCAAATAAATGCTTTTGTGGCTAAGGCCATGTCTACACAGAAACTAGAACATGTAGGGAAGCTGTTCCTGGATTGCAGATTGCAGGTTAGGGATCACATGATTGAACCTCTCTTGTATTAAAATACATAAATAATCCTTTTTGCACGTAGAAAATTAGCATATCATGAAGGGGTCTGCCTGCTGCTTTTCTACTTGTAGGATTTTTTCCCATGGGGGAAAATGGAAACATAGTAGGTCCCCACCCCACCCCAATCTATAATCTAAAGTGGTACAGGCCAGGAATAATTTTTATCACATGGCCTAAATTTTCAACTGAGCGATGTGAGCTGCTCAAAGCTGTTAGTGGGATGTTTACTTTAAAATATAAAAAGAATCATGTTAACTGTGAAAATGTGGGGTGTGATCACATTCTTTTGTTTGACAACCTGCATTTGTTTTTCTGCAAACAGCCCCATCATAAGTCTTAGGATGAGTACTTAATACTGTAACAAGAAGCATTTTTGCAGCCCCTGAAGGTTCCGATGTGTTTCCTAGCAGTGAGTGGCTGAGCTGCTCTGATGTCACAGTGCAGATGGGCTCTGTTAACTATGAACTCCCCAAACTAGTATATCCTCCAAACATATGCCATTGCCAATGTTTTGTGCCACATCAAATGCGAGTTCGTAGTTAACACACAAAAGAACCACATTGTCATAATACCTCCAAATCTGTGCCAAAGTTTTGTACTAGTTTTGTGCTGTTTTGTGCCACAAATCCCAAGTTTTCTGCTACCACCAAAAGCATGAAAATAACATATGAGTTTTGTAAAGTAAGTCGCAATCCACAAAAGCCCATGCTAATTTATTAAAGTATCTGAACAACTAAAACAGTTAATATAAAAGGTGAAGCTCTCCCCTTATTTTTGAGGGAGAAAGTCCCGTTGAACTCAGCAAGTCTTAAGTGAATTGTAGAAGCACAAGACTTTAACACATGTTCAGAGGGGATATCAGAATGTGGGGTTTTTGTTTTTGTTATCTCCTGCATTTGATGCATCAGTACATTGTGGGTAGCAGCACAAAACTTGGGATTTGTGGCACAAAACTAGAACAAAAGTTTGCCACAGATTTGGAAGTATCATGATGACAACATTGGCTTTTGTGTGTGTTAATTATGAGCCTGAATTTGATGTATCAGTACACAATTGTGGGTGGTAGCACAAAACAGCACACAACTTTGGCATATGTTTAGAGGAGATATTAGTTCAGGGAGTTTGTAGTTAACAGAGTCGTGTAGCTGGGCAGGTTAATGTGTTGCAGCTTTGCTGGAAGCCAATTGCTAAGCCACTCTGAAGTTAGAGAGGGGCTGGTTTGTCGATGGTTAGCCTGTGGCAAAGGGGGACTGGCAAGATCTTAGAATTCTAAGGACCATGAACAACTTTAAGATGACACCTTGCAAGCATAGTTGCATTTTCACTATGCTTTCAGATAGCAGTAGGGAGTAACTTCAGTTGGCTGTGCATGACAGTAGAGTGCTTTATGTCGAAATTACCACTGGAGTATACTCTGAGAACTGCAAATGCATCTACAGAGGAGTAATTCTAGAGTCTCATAGTGAACCCAGCCATTGGCTGCAGACAGGCAACACTTTCTACTTATATATGTGATAATAGGAAAGTTGGAAAAGTGAAGAGTGCATCAAATAGATAGGTATATCGACCACTTCTGCTCCCCCACTCAAATCCATTAAGGAATTGTCTTGATCATGAATTTTGATACTTTGCCAAATCAAGTATCCTTTCAGTTGATTGCATTTACCATTATATCTGGAGAACATACTTATTATTTTTATCTGCTGGCTGGAGTAAAAATAATGTTAGCTTTTACCTGAAGACAGACATAATATAAAAAGAAAGCCCACAGCTTGTTCATAGCCAGACAAGCATACTAGTGAATCAAACACTGGTTCAAAGCCCTCACTGCCCCTGTTACTATTCCCTCCTTCTCCTCTGGCTGGGGAAACTTAAAGTGCCCTGAAAACAGGTGCTAGGGATGGGGGCAGTAGTGTGGTGGCAGATTCAGCAGTTCAGGGTCCCTTCATGACAGTCACAGCCACGCCCCCTCACAGCCACTCCCCCTTCTAAGATTGTACAACCTTGTAAGATACACAGCCTTCAACTGGGATCCAAAAACAGTGCAGTTGAGAGTAAGGCGGGGGTATTTCAGTTGGATGTCTGAGAAAAAATGCAGGTTAATCTTTTTTCACTCACTCACTCACGCACTCACTCACTCACTCACTCAACACAACCATTTTAGGTTTTCAAAATATGATACTCAATGGAAGCTTCACCCTCTCAACACAGCCCTCATGGATAGACCCATTTAAACAGCCTCCTTGCACACTTCCTTAGTGCCCCAACATTACCCACTAGCCTTTCCTAAACTTCTTCATTATATCTCTCCCCCCCGCAACAGAAATGTCCACAGACCCAGCTGGATTGAAACACACACACACACAGACACACACCTTCTTTCTCCCCTCCCAGCAACTGGGAAAAAAAACTGATTTTTTTCTGTTTCCCTTCCCTCCACCCGGGTTTGTTTGCCCAGGTACATGCCAACCTTGTACCAAAAATGGTAGCTGGCAGAGCACGTTGCATTTGGCAATTCTGTTTAGTGCAGAAATTAATGTTCAAGAATTAACAGTGCAATCCAATGTGTGTTTATTTCGAATTAAATTTGCAGAGATCTTGGGAAGGCAGCTAAGGCCGCAGTCCTATGCACACTTACCTGGGAGAAAGCCCAGCTGGCAATTGAACAAAGTGGGACTGACTTCTGAGTAAACACGCATGGGATTGTGTGATAAATCCTAAAAGCTGGCAGAAACCAACTCTTACAATGAATATTAATAATTCAATAGCTGAACAAGACATCACCTTGCTTCTCATTTGCACCACCCATTGCCTCCCTCTTTTTCATGTTCATCAAGATGTGAAAGAAACTTTTCTGTAACATTTCTCCAGCCCCCCGCCCCGCCCCATTGTAAAGCACAAATAAGCACCAATCCTAAACACACTCACTGAGGGAGCTGGTGTGGCCCTGTTCTCTTTTCCTGCCCTGGGATTGTGGGAGTGGGATAGGATGGTGCTCTAGCTGGCTCTTGCTGCTGGTCATAGAACCATAGAATAGCAGGATTGGAAGGGGCCTACAAGCCCATCGAGTCCAACCCCCTGCTCAATGCAGGAATCCAAGTCAGAGCATCCCTGGCAGATGGCTGTCCAGCCTCGTCTTGAAGGCCTTCAGTGTGGGAGAGCCCACCACCTCCCTAGGTCATTGGTTCCATTGTCGTATTGCTCTGACAGCCAGGAAGTTTTTCCTGATGTTCAGCCGGAAACTGGCTTCCTGTAACTTGAGCCCATTATTCCGTGTCCTGCACTCTGGGATGATCGAGAAGAGATCCTGGCCTTCCTCTCTGTGACAACCTTTCAAGTACTTGAAGAGCTATCATATCTCCCCTCAGTCTTCTCTTTTCAAGGCTAAACATGCCCAGTTCTTTCAGTCTCTCCTCATAGGGCTTTGTTTCCAGTCCCCTGATCATCTTCGTTGCCCTCCTCTGAACCATCTCCAGCTTGTCTGCATCCTTCTTAAAGTGCGGTTCCCAGAACTGGACACAGTACTCCAGATGAGGCCTAAGCAGTGCTGATTAGAGGGGAACTAGTACTTCCCGGGATTTGGAAGCTATGCTTCTATTAATGCAGCCCAAAATAGCATTTGCCTTTTTTGCAGCCACATCACATTGTTGGCTCATATTCAACTTGTGATCGACAACAATTCCAAGATCCTTCTCGCTTATAGTGATGTTGAGCCACGTATCCCCCATCTTGTAACTGCACATTTGGTTTCTTTTTCCAGTGTGCAGAACTTGGCATTTATCCCTATTAAATATCATTCTGTTGTTTTCTGCCCAGTGCTCCAGTCTATCCAGATCACTTTGAATTTTGTTTCTGTCTTCCAAAGTATTAGCTATCCCACCCACTTTTGTGTCATCTGCAAATTTGATCAGCATTCCCTGCACCTCCTCCTCTAAGTCATTAATAAAAATGTTGAAGAGCACTGGGCCCTGGACTGAGCCCTGCGGTACCCCACTTGTTACCTCTCCCCAGTTTGAGAAGGTCCCATTGATAAGCACTCTTTGAGTCCGATTCTGTAGCCAACTGTGGATCCACCAGATCGTTGTTTCATCTAGCCCACTTTGAGCTAGTTTGCTCATCAAGATATCATGGGGCACTTTGTCGAAAGCTTTGCTGAAGTCGAGGTATATGATGTCTACAGCATTCCCACGGTCCACAAGGGAGGTTACTTGATCAAAAAATGAGATCAGATTCGTCTGGCAGGACTTGTTCTTGACAAATCCATGTTGGTTTGGAGTAATCACGGCATTGTTGTCAAGGTGCTTCCAGATGGATTGCTTTATCATCTGCTCCAGAATTTTCCCAGGGATTGATGTCAGACTGACTGGTCCGTAGTTCCCAGGTTCCTCCTTTTTACCCTTTTTGAAGATAAGGACAACATTAGCCCTCCTCCAGTCATTTGGTACTTCCCCCATCCTCCATGATTTCTCAAAGAGAATAGACGAGAGTTCTTCTGCCAGTTCCTTTATTACTCTAGGATGCAGTTCATCTGGCCCTGGAGATTTGAACTCATTCAAAGTAATGAGGTGTTCCTTGACCATATGCCTATCGATCTCAAGCTGCAATCCTGCCCCTTCATCCTGTATTTCGCCTTTGCCAGGGGGGTCATAGACCCTCTTTTGGGAGAAGACTGAGCCAAAGTAGGAATTGAGCACCTCTGCCTTTTCTTTGTCATCTGCTATCATTTTGCCATCCGTTCTCCCGGGAGACAACATACCTGGCAAGTCCATGGGTCTTCGCGACATTCTTGGGTCTCGATCCCATGCAGCAAGCAGTCTCCCACTACTACCACTCTTCTCTTCTTCTTGTTGTAGGCCTGGGTTTCATCGCCTCTGTTTGACTAGGGATGTACGAAACTCGCTTACCTTTTCGCAGAATCTTCCGCAGTGGGGGGGAAGGCGTGCTGTCCCTCCCCACCGGAAACCTCGATGGGGGGGCGATCCAATCCTCCCCCTGGAATCCTCGACGGCTGGCTCTGGGCCATCCGCAGCTGGATTTCCAGCCACGGACGGGCTGCTGCAGACGCAAATGGCAGCCAACGTAGCGGCCACCATTTGCGTCCAGGCAGGCAGCCGTGATAGGCTACGTAAGAATTTACGTAGCCTCTAAACGCCCCCCCCAAAAAAACCCAGCGTACGTAAATGGCAGTGGCTACGGCGGCCACCATTTGCGTTCCCTATTTTTCGCTGATTTATCTTACGTAAATATTTACGTAAGATAAAATTGTGGAAAAAAGGGGAACGCAAATAGCGAAGTGGGCGCTATTTGTGTTCCTTTATTTTTCGCCGTTCTAGCCTACGGAAATATTTACATAAGATAAATCGGCGAAAAATAGGGAAGCGCAAATGGCGGCCGCTGTAGCTGCCGCCATTTGCATACACTTGGTTTTTGGGGGGGAGTTAGTCGTGATAGGCTACGTAAATTCTTACATAGCCTGTCACGGCTGAAAGGATGGCAATGGCGGCGGCAGCAGCCCAGCCGCGGCTGGCCAGGAGACCAGCTGCCACCAGAACCGCTGCCACCGCATCTGCCACATCCGCCCCAGGTAAGTGCCGTCCCAGGGGCATTCCGCAGGGGGGCGGGGGGGACAGGAGGCCATTCCGACATGGATTCCAGAGGGATCCGTGGCCTCACTGGAATCCGTGGCGGAATTCTGTGCCATCGCTATGTCTGACTGACTTTCAGCCTCTTGCTCACTCTCATGTAGGTTCCCCTGTGATTCTTCCTCTGCAGGCTGTCCTCCAGTCTCATCCGCAAGTACCTGGAATCGGTTCCACAGCTCCACTGCTTCCACTGGTGCAGAGTGGCATCTAGTTCTTCTTCTCCTAACTGTCACCCTTTTCCAAGGAGTATCCTCTATTCCATTTTTCTTCACCACAGCTTTTCCCACTGCCTCATCTTAGGGATGTACGAAAGTCACGTACATGTGACGAAATTTGATTCGCGGTGGGGGGGAGGCGCTCCGTCCCTCCCCCCAAAATTCTGGCCGGGGGGGAGGCACCCCGTCCCTCCCCCCTGAAATTCTGGCTGGGGGGGAGGCGCCCCATCCCTTCCCCCCGAAATTCTGGCCGGGGGGGAGGCGCCACGTCCCTCCTGCCGCGAATCCTGGCCAGCCGGGACTGCAAATGGCGGCGGCCGTAGCCGCCGCCATTTGCGTCCCTGCAGTCAGCCGTGATAGGCTACGTAAATGTTTACGTAGCCTATCACGGCTGAGTTAAAAAAAAACAAAACCCGCGCGTATGCAAATGGCGGCGCCCATGGGCGCCGCAATTTGCGTTCCTTATTTTGGCACGTCTTGTGTATGTAAACATTTACGTAGACTACGGCGAAAATAAGGGGAACGCAAATAGCCTCATGGGTTGACCCATGGGCGCCGCCATTTGCATACGCGTGGGTTTTTTTTTTTTTAACTCAGCCATGATAGGCTACGTAAACTTTTACGTAGCTTATCATGGTATTTTTTAAAAATCTAGCCATGATAGGCTATGTAAATCTTTACGTAGCCTATCACATTTTTTGTTTTGTTTTTAACTTGGAAATGGTGGCAGTGGCTGCCGGTTGGAAGACGGGCCGCTGCCGCACCGCCGCCGGAGCTGCCTCTGCCAGGGAGATTCGCCCAAGGTAAGTCCCGTCCCGGAGGGGTGGGGGGGTGGCAGACCGTTTCGCCACCGATTTCGGGGGGCCGAATGCGCTGGCATTCAGCCTCCCCAAGATTCGTGGCGAAATTCTCTGACATCCCTATCTTGCTGTTGCTCTTCAAGCTTCTGGTCTTCCCTTTGCTACTGTAGTTCCCCCATTCTGTCCAAGAACTCTTCGTGTTCACTTATTCCCCAGAGGGTCGACAGTCGCCGCTCCAGTCCACTTACTTTGTCTTCCAGCAGAAATAATTAAATTAATAATAATTAATTAAATTAATTAATCAATTAATTAAATCGATTCTTCCAATCAATTTAATTAATTGATTGGATGTATAGTCTACTTCCATGAAGTGGACTATATAATCAATCAATCAATTTAATAAATAATACATCATATATGGACAACAGTAATTATGTATTTTTTTCTACCTCAGATAAAATAGTGACCCTATCATATAGATAGAATAAAGCCTCACGGCCATGGGGCTTACTCTCAAGTAAGCACAAAGCAAATATATGGAGGAAATTAGTGTCTGTGTGAGGCGGAGAGAGAGAACAAGAAAAAGCTGCTTTTCTTAACAAATTTATTTAAAGACCATCAGGGTTGCTGGTAATGTACACTACAGCTAAGAAGAAATGCAGCAGGCTGCAGCCGCCCTTCCCCAACCTGGCGCCCTCCAGGTTTGCTGGACAGCAACTCCCATTGGCTCCAGGCAGCATATTGGCTATGCTGGCTGGGAGGGGGGATGATAGGATTTGCATTCCAACACATTTGGAGGGCACAAGGTTGGGAAAGGCTGGGTGAGAGAAGTTCTGTGGCCCCTGCCCAGAGCTGTGTGTCGGGGCTCCCAATATCCACGTACATGTCTTCTCGGAGGTAAGCATATAGATTTCAATGGGGTTTATTCTCAGGTATTTCTTATCCTTTTAATTTAATTTTTAAAATTTCATTTATTTTTCACTCATATAGACTTCCTCGTCCTCTCTGCCACACCATGCCCCACCCCCACCCCACTGCCTTTTTTGCCTGCTGTCACTGCCCCACCCCAGGCCCCAACAAACTGAGCTGACCTATCTGAGTCTGACGGCCAGCGTTTTTTCCTGCGCATTGTGGTGTCTGCGTTCTGGGTTGCCGCCGCTGCTCTGGCTGGGCTTGCTGGGGGGCTGGGAGCACAGGATTGATGATCATGATCAGCGTCTTCAGCAAGCAACTTAGCCTGGCCCACGTGCTCCCGCCCTTCCCTGAAACCAGAAGGCGATGGGGCAGTCTCAGGCACAGGCGTGGCTGCAGCTCATCCACCTCTCCCTCTCCGAGCGAGGGAAGGCGGGCTGCAAGAGAGGTAAATTCACCCTTTGCCAGGCGAGGCTGCCTTGCCCAGGTGGCCTCTCAGGCCAGGGGAGGGGGAAATTCGCCGTTCTTCCCACCCCATGCCTGGAGCTTTGGGGAGAGTAGCTGCTGTAGCAGCAGCAGCAGCGGTGCCCGCCCCGCTCACAACAGCATCTTAGGCTCTTCCAGCCGCCTACCCCACAGTGGTAGGCTGGGAGTGGGAGGGATCCTGCTGAGACCTGGCTCTAAAAGAAGTCCTGGGTCTTGGTCCCGGCGTGACCCACCACCACTGCACCCCTGGATGGGAGAAAGTTGCACTGCCCAGTTATGCAGCACTTCATTAACTTTCTGTAAGCCTTTGGAATAACGTAGCCTTTCCCAGCTTGGTGCTCTCCAGATAGCCAATGGCCATGCTGGCTGGGGATGAAGGGAACTGTGGGACCTGGGAGACACCAGGTTGGGGAAGGTTGGAATGAGGCATGGCAGAATTCTGTTTAATGAGTGTTGACCTCTTATTGCTAAAGAACTGCTGACCAAGAAGGGAAGTTGTATGCAAATGTAACATTGTTTTGGTGGTCTAGTCTTTGTAGAAATGCAACGTTCTGTTCAAATAATTTTCTCTTAAGGCCTGAACTTGGGGAAAACAGGTTCCGTGAATTTGCAGCAACAAACTGGTTGTGCACAGAGCTGATCAGATGGCACATATGATGACACATCCACCCCTCAGAGTGCTAAATAATTCAGGCCTGCTTTCTTCTGAGTAGGCAAACAAAGCCTTGTCTCAATTACTTCTGAAGAGGCTTAAAATCAGTAAGAAACATATTTTTGCCCTGCCCACTTTGCCTTCGGCCCTATCCACAGATGCAATGTGGCCCCCAAGACCTTTCCCAGATTGGAATTTGGCCCTTGGGCTGAATAAGATTTCCCACCCTTGCATTAGGCATTAGTGAGAAAGTAGTGCCACAAGGCTATAGTCCGTCTCTCTGATTGAGAAGCCTGATGGGCCAGGATTCCCAGTCTGCTGGAGGAATTACCGGGGAAATGACCAGCATGTGTGAGGCATGTGGCCAGCAGGTGCTTTCCTATTATTCCCTCAGATGTTCATTGAGCATCTGAGTGGATTCATTTGAACACCCCTTATGATAATGTCAGTTCTTTAAATGATTCCTGTTTTGAACAGTTTAGTTTGTGTTTGCACAATTAATGTCACAGCTTATTTAAGGCCAAATGCACGGAGTGAAAAAAAGAAGCAGCAAACTTTCTGCTTTAGTGTAGAGAGCTGATTGAAACTGATAGCAGGCCTGTACCCCAAATGAAAGCCTTGTATACTGCAAAGATGTCTATCCCAACATACCATTTAGATTAGCACGGTAATTCTTCCTTTTTGCATTTAGGCACCTTTCAAAAATGTTGGCAACTTTGGGTGTCTGTTAGCTGGGAATTTTATTTATTTATCTGGGATCCAAAGCATCCTGTGAGTATATACAAAATGCTTTTGAGCATTTGTTGTTGTTGTTGTTCAGTCGTTCAGTCGTGTCCGACTCTTCGTGACCCCATGGACCATAGCACGCCAGGCCTTCCTGTCCTGCGCTCTCTCCCGGAGCGTGCTCAAGTTCATATTCATTGCATCCGTGATGCATCTAGCCATCTCATCCTCTGCCGTCCCCTTCTCCTTTTGCCTTCAGTCTTTCCCAGCATCAGGGTCTTTTCCAGGGAGTTTTCTCTTCGCATTAGGTGGCCAAAATATTGGAGCTTCAGCTTCATTATCTGTCCTTCCAATGAGCACTCAGGGTTGATTTCCTTTAGGATGGACTGATTTGACCTCCTTGCAGTCCAGGGGACTCGTAAGAGTCTTCTCCAGCACCACAGTTCGAAAGCATCAATTCTTCAGCGCTCAGCCTTCCTTATAGTCCAGCTCTCACAGCCATGCATTACTACTGGGAAAACCATAGCTTTGATTAGACGGACCTTTGTCGGCAAGGTGATGTCTCTGCTTCTTACTATGCTGTCTAGGTTGGCCATAGCTTTCCTCCCAAGGAGCAAGCGTCTTTTAATTTCATGGCTACAGTCACCGTCTGTGGTGATCTTGGAGCCCAAGAAAGTAAAATCTGTCACTGCTTCCATTTCTTCCCCTTCTATATGCCAGGAAGTGATAGGGCCAGATGACATGATCTTAGTTTTTTTAATGTTGAGTTTCAAACCAGCTTTTGCACTCTCCTCTTTCACCCTCAACAAGAGGCTCTTGAGATCCTCTTCGCTTTCTGCCATTAGGGTGGTATCGTCTGCATATCGGAGGTTGTTGATAATTCTCCCGGCAATCTTAATTCCGACCTCTGATTCATCCAACCCGGCATTTCTCATGATGTACTCTGCATATAAGTTAAATAAGCAGGGTGACAATATGCAGCCTTTTCGTACTCCTTTCCCAATTTTGAACCAATCGGTTGTTCCATGTCTGGTTCTTACTGTTGCTTCTTGACCCTCGTACAGGTTTCTCAGGAGACAGGTAAGGTGGTCTGGTACTCCCATCACTTTAAGAATTTGCCACAGTTTGTTGTGATCCACACAATCAAAGGCTTTAGCGTAGTCAATGAAGCAGAAATAGACGTTTTTCTGGAATTCTCTTGCTTTCTCCATGATGCAGCGAATGTTGGCGATTTGATCTCTAGTTCCTCTGCCTCTTCTAAACCCAGCTTGTACTTCCGGTAGTTCTCGGTTCGCATACTGCTGAAGCCTGCACAGGGTTTTTGCTGATTACCCTTTCTGGCTGCAGTCCTGTACACTGTGGTGGCATGTTCAGAGGGCTGTAGGCCTTCATTGGTGCTTTTCTGATGACGGGGCAGGGGGCAGGTTTCCAGTGGCAAAGTGAGCCTCAGATATTCCAGTGCATGTATGCAGCTCACACTTGGACCTTTAGATCCCAGTCATTTTAAATTTATTTGTAGCCAATCCTGTCTTGAAGCCTCTGGGCACTGGAGTACTAGGGCAATAATCTGAAATTTCACAATATTAAAACAACACTTATATTCATGAAATGTCAAAACACTATAATATTCAAAACATATTTTACCTCTCTCTCATAATAACAGAACATGGGATCAATAGGTGAAAGTGATTGGCGGGAGATTCAGGGCAGACCAAAGAAAGTATTTCTTCACCCACCACATAATTAATTTATGGAATTTATTGCCATAAAATGTGCTGGCTGCTACAGGTTTAAATAGCTTTAAAATGGGTTTAGACATTTTTACAAAATGGTAGATGGGTTTGTTCGTTAGCTGTGATAGCTAAATGGAACGTCCAGATTCTTCTGAGGTAGTATGTCACTGAACACCAGTTGGTGGGGGTCAAAGAGCAGGCCAGGGCTGTTATCCATGCCCTGTTACAGATGTCCCAGAAATGTCTGGCTAGTGGAAACAGGATGCTAGACTAGGTGGAGCCTTAGACTGATCCAGCAGAGGTCTTCATCTATTCTTCTGACAAGGTACAATCTTTTGACTAGCCTCAGGGGACCTGGTAATCTTAATTTTTGTATTCAGGTATTAGTGCCAAATTATCTTTAAAATATACTAATTCTTCAACAATCCTATATAAATTACAAGAAAAATAAATAAAATCTACATCTGGTCACACTTGCGCCAAGGGTGGGAGAAGTGGATTAAATTTATCATTCTGTGCTTGAAAGTTGTGCTGTCTGCTGCCTGCCTCTGTTGTGTTCAGTGCCCGAGAAGAGCCCTATGCAATAGAACAAGTGACTATGGAAGATAAAAGATGATTTAGGCAGCAGATGAGCTTTTCCACTAGGTGAGCAGAGGGTGGGCTCATGACTTTTTAAGGCACTCGTAACTGTTTCCCTGGGTAAACAGTACACTTCTGAAGTTGGTGATACTGTAAGGGATAACAAGAGAAAGGAAACTGCTGTGTTGCAAATAGTTTCAGCTGCTTTTCTGCATTTCAGTGACAGTGGAATTAAAACATTCTTAGTGGTATTATTCATTTCCCCCCAGGAAGAACAGCTGTCTCTCAGCAACCAGCTAGAAGGGCGCTACACTCAGAACACAAATCTAAGAGGGGAAAATATTTAAAATAGAAAGGATAATAAGACTAAATTACATTTTCGTTTGCTTTAAACAACTGATCAAGGTAAGGAGTTAAAGATGTGTTTATAATCCTAAAATGTTAATGTTGTCTAAATCAGATGAAAATATTATTCAGGTTCGCCCTTATAAATATGTAATGCAATTGGATTTTGTTATAGAAGTTAGAGTAACTGATTAGTATATAAAGTATGAACTTTGATTCCAATGGGGGTGAATAAAAAAGGGATCCATTTACATGCTTCATTGAGCCTTGTCGCTAAAGATGTGCTTAGAAAACTCTGCTGATTAATTCTGTTACGTAAACCTAAACATACAAGTTGTTGTTTAGGATGGCATCATCGACCTCTGAGACAAAATGAGGGATGGAAAATTTTCAACCTGGCATTTTTACAAAAATGTGAAGAAATTGTTGTTTGATAATGGAATGATTGTCTGGGCACATTCAAATTCCAGAGGCACTTTTCCTTATTTGAAAGTATTAATTAAGAGACAGTGATCATATTCCCTGGTGAAAGAGCGGTCACAATCCAAAGAACCATATGACTATTTTTTTTTGTCTCTTGAACGACCCCACCATCATGGGATCCATAAGAAGTAGTCAGGATATGTTGTATCTGTAAGACAATGGTGTGACTAAGGGCTAAGCTAAAAATCTAAGTGAGGAAATCTGTGCCTCATTCAGCAATTACTAGAGAGATCTATACAAGCTACTGTCCGTTCAACCTGGCGCTGCCCTCTGCATAGGCAATATAGAGATAATAATGCTGATTTACTTCAGTAAGGATTCTGAGGCTGGTCCACAAATGCAGTTAATGAGGTGGTAGAGTAAATTGTACTATTTCAAAATGGTGAGAGATAACATTTTTGAATGTTCTCCCATGTTTAAAAAAATCCTTGCCAATAGAAAACTAAGACAACAGGGATAAAGGTTCTGACCCAGCTCCTTCCCTGATGTGCTAGTCTACTTGCAGGAAGTTTTTATACATAGAGAACATTAAAATGTGGTTCCCTGTCTGCAGTAGGATGTGGTACCATCTACTGCTTTAATCTTTTGTCATATTCAGTCACAAATCAACCCTGTGATATCATTATTATCTTATATTCTAGTTTTGATCATCAGAACAGAACACAGCAATAGCCACACAGAAGAGAGAAGTTTCGGTAGACTTTTTTTGCTGAAAAATTTAGAAAAAAACTTCTAAGGGATGCAGAAACAGAAACACCCTCAACATGTTATTGCAAGGGCTCAGTGGACATGAAATCCTGACTGACTGGGGTGGGGTGGGAGCAGACAGAAAATTTGGGGAGAGGGATAGAATGTCTGGAGAAGGAGGACAGAGGAAGAGACACACAGATATAAAAAGTGTAGAGAGAAGCATCTCATTGTCTGGATAGGACATTTCCTGGTTCATACTGAAAAAATTTTTTTGTAATGTCCCCAGGGATGGAAGTGAGAGCCACCCATAGACATCAGTGGTGAAACCAATGATTTTAATGTAGCAGAAAGTGGGCATCAGTGGGTCTGACTTTTTCCCCCAACAAAATCCCAAAAGGTAGCAAAGAGAAGAGTTCCTGCTCTGTATAACTCAGTTCTTATTTAGCGTGGAACATTAAAAAAATAACCTTGCTAATACAAATTCCAAAGCAAATGCAGTTCATTGTTGCTATATTGCAGGTTGGAAGGGGCTGTGGCTGGGACAATGAAAACACAGCCCTCCAGAGTGTGTTACACTGAGCACTGCAGGTCAGTGTAAAAGAACCATGCAGTGTTGTCTAGAGATATTAGCCCCCTATTTCAGATTGGGGGTTGGGCGGAAGCCGAAAGGGTAGCTACAACAACCCTGCATTGTTGGAAATTGCTTTTAGCCCCAGTTGTAGGTTCGGCTGAGAGACTAGTATGCAACAATCCTGTTATATCCTATAGAAGAATGGAAGGCTGTGTTGATTAGCTTACAGAAGCCTTGCAGTGTAGTCCACTGTGAATATTGCAGGCCAGAGGTGTGGCTTAAATTCAGCTCCTCCCATGTCAAACCAAGCACTGAGTTGCATGCAGAAGTCTCATGCAATGTTAACTTATATGCAAGCTGGTTACACTACCAAACGTTCAATAATAATAATAATGATGATGATGTGCACTTGAAGTAAGACCCAAGTTAAAGCAGGGACACCTGTCTTTGATTCTAACTTTTGTTTTTTCAGCCTCCTCGGATACAGGCTTGGGTAACACATGCATACCAAGGATACACCCAGTTTTTATTTTGCAGTTTGGAAACAGAGGGTAAGGAAAAATTAATTATCCAAATATACTATCAATCTATGGCAGGTTAGTTGTGAACTTGGAACTCACAGATATAAATCCTTCAGCTTCTGGACCACTTTTTTCCTGTTTAAACCTCCTATTTGCAGAGAATTTATTTGCCTGCTTCTCCTGAGAGATCCTTAAGCTGAATTTTTACCCCAACCCTAAACATGTTAGTTAAAAATAACCCCCACTAATATAAGCAAAAATATAGTTCCAATCATACAGATGAACAAATCCTCCCATAGAAACTTTGCAATTCTTGTAGAGGAAATTGAATTTCCTTGAAACTCCTCCTCCTGTTTTGCCCTTGCAAAGCCCACCAAATTCACCTTGTTCTTACTCTAGACCAGGAGTGAAGAACGTGTTGCCTGTGGTCTGCAGGGAGCACTGCCCCTCAGCCCTGTCTGGCAGCACCCACCCCCAGGCCCCCAGGAAAAAAAAAGAGGGAAGTGCTCTAGCAATGGGCTCTATCATTCCTGTCATAGAAGCCTCATTCTTATAACAGCGCTCGAAGGCTCTTCCCTTGTTTCTAGGATGCTCTAGGAATGGAACTTGTATGGCAGAAACCATAGAGTCTGTTTCTAAAGTGACCCTCACCCGGGTTGTTGTTTTTTCCTGAAAATGATCTGAGTAACAAAGTCTGGAATGTCAGATCCTTCAGCAAAAGCGTAGATTAGAGGAGGTAGAAAAGCTAGGAGCCAGGATTCCTGGATGGCTGGGTGATTTTAGAACTGAGGTTTTTGGGAGGAGTGCTGGTCCCTGAAACGCTCTTGGGCAGGAGTTGGGATTCGCCTGAGTGGTGTGTGTGTGTGTGTGTGTGTGTGTATGTGTGAGAGAGAGAGCATGCCAGAGTGAATGAGTGGTGTGTGTCAGTTTTATGTGAATGCGCATTTATGAGTGTGTGGCTGTGCACATACATGTGTGGCCCCCACCACATCAGCAGACACCCGATGTGGCTCTCAGGACCGAAAAGATTGTGCACCCTTGTAGACAAAATTGGAGAGCACCTTTGAGATGTGCGAAGGCCCTCTGGATTCCTGCTGTTGTTTCAGCTTGGCAGCAGCTTTCAAATTCACTTAGTTGAAATTCAGAAACGGCAGTAGTTCCAGGTATTTTATTCAAGATCAGGGTGTTTGAGGACAATTTTCAGAACTTCAGTAGGTATGTGAAGTTCAGGTTTAACTACTAAGGTTGCAATTCTCTGTAGTTATCCAGGAGCAAGCCCATTCAGCACTGTGTAACTTACTCCAAGTAAACATACATATGATTGCACCTTAAATATGATTACAATCAATGTGGGCATCTGACATCTAGCAGAATTTAGATTTATTTATTTATTACATTTCTATACCACCCAATAGCTGAAGCTCTCTGGGTGTTTCACAAGAATTAAAGCTATAAAATACAGCACAGTAAAAAAGAATATAAAACTTCTAAAAGTTTAAAACTACAGTATAAAACCAAAGTAAAAACCAGCAGCATTGTAAAGATGGAGAAATACAGAGACTTAAAAACAACAGAAACTGAGAGCCTGAGGAAAATAAGGAGGTCTTCACTTGGCACTGAAAAGACCACAATGTAGGTGATAGGCGAGCCTCTCTGCGGAGGGCACTCTGCAACCGGGGTGCCACAATGGAAAAGGCCCTCTCATTAGTAGCCACCTGCCTT
This sequence comes from Heloderma suspectum, assembly GCF_057233095.1. Classification (NCBI taxonomy): domain Eukaryota; kingdom Metazoa; phylum Chordata; class Lepidosauria; order Squamata; family Helodermatidae; genus Heloderma; species Heloderma suspectum. The sequence continues at coordinate 113,974,515 of NC_139462.1, forward strand.
CATTTGGAAGGGGCACCCAGAGAAGGGCATCTGAAGATGATCTTAGTGTCTGAGCAGGTATATAGGAGGAGATAATCCTTCAAGTAACCTGACCCAAGCCATTAAGGGCTTTGAAAGTTATTACCAGCACTTTGAATTGGGCCCAAAAATGGACAGGCAGCCAGTGCAGATTACAAAGCACTGGTGTAATATGTTCAAATCGAACAGTTCTGTTAATCTTGCTGCCCTGTTTTGGACCAGCTGAAGTTTCCGGATTGATTGTAAAGGCAGCCGCACATATAAAACACTGCAGTAATCCAGACAATGATTTAACCTCTGGTTAAGAATCATTAATTATTCTTTATAAAACTCCTAAGATGACCTGGCCACTGGGATTGACTCTGCTCTGTTAAGTGTTGCCAGCATCTGTCGCATGAAGTCTGTGGAGCTGTGGACTGAATACTGAAAAGCATGATTAAAAACTTAACCCCCCCCCCCTTTTGAAAGGTTTTTTTAAAAAATTGCCAGGAAGCAATTGGGAAAGACAGTAATTACACTGCTAGTGATGAGGAAACCTGTGATATTAAATGTTTTTAGCTTCATCCTTGGGGCACACTGCCAGTAAAAATCCATCCAGGGCAATAGCACTTATATCGGTTGTGTTAGCTGAGAACTGCCTGGGCTTGTGGTTTTCACTGCGTGGAATGGTGGAATAGAGAATGATGCCAGCAGGGTTAAAATACTTCCTCTCCACAGGACCTTCTTGAGTTTAGGCTCAATCAAGAGAAGGAGGCGGCAGAGTGTAGAAAGTCATCAAGCTGAACCTTGAGGAGCAGATTGCAATTTGATTATTCATGGGGAAGGCTTCTTCTAATGAAGTCTCATTCTTCTAATGAAGTCTCAGAATTATGTATGAACTATTTAGATGGATATCCCCAGACCATCTTCAAATGTGTGGATCTCATCCTTAGATATGAAACACTTAATTTGATTCCAGGAGAGTAGCCATGTTAGTCTGTTGCAGCACAAACGATGAAGAATGTTGTGGCACCTTCAAGACGAACAGGTTTATTATAGTTTAAGCTTTTATATTTCTGAAGACCAAAAAACCCCACCATTTACCCCAAAAGTTCTGGAAGTGTTTGAAATTCTGGATCTTGGTCATGAGATATTACTAAAGTACTGTGCTCTTCTTACAAAGCTCCCATTCATTTCAGTGGAGTTTGCACAGCAGACCTTTCTGGTGGGTTGTGTCCCTTCTCTCCATCTGTTTCAGGTGATTACACTATATAGTGGTATCATTTTTCCTGTCATGGATCATAAATCTCTGAGCCCGTAGTTGACTGTTTCTCCCGGGAAATATCCAGGTTTGAGAATTGAGTAAAATGCAGCAAATATCCATGATTTATTTCTGGGAATGGAAATCACATATTTTTGGCTATTGGGAAGTACCCCAAATAAAGCAATAGGTTTCTGAACAGTTGTTGTAACTCAGTGAAAAAAGACAAGCGGTGATTCTTGTGCAATTAAGCAAATTGCATAGAATCATGGGTGAAGAATGTGAAACAGTGAGAACAATCAGCAACTGAATAGAGAGCTGTGATGAATGCTAGCCTGGCACCATGAGCTGTAGCAAATTCATCTCAGTAATAGGAGGGATCTATGCTGAACACTAGGAAGACTAGATGGTTTTACAATAATTTGCTGGTATTTGCTTTGATTGAATGGGGAACATGATGAGGACTTGTTCATTAGGCTTTCATTTATAGTTATATAGTTATATAGTTTGGTATTAACTGAGTTGACAGAATATAATTTTCTGGAAATTTTAGTTTTTGGCTCCCCAGAACTGTTTGAAAATGTTCTCCCAGCCTCCAAAAATATGCAACAAAATGGATGGAGAAATAGGATGGGGAATTTTGGGAGGCTATTTTCATTTGGACAGGACAGGGTGCTGTTTGTCTCTAGGAGAGCAAATCTAGGATTAGATGTGAAGCCTATTCTAGACAAGGTTGCACTTTTCCTGAAGGATGAGGTGTGTAGTTTGGGGTTGCTCCAATCTACACATAACCGATATTATGTGAGACACCTTGAGGGGCTTGCTGGGGTAAAAGGAAGAATATAACTGTTTTAAAAAATGAAAAAGATCGGAACCTTTGGGAATTGTTACAGTGCTTTCTGTCCGTATATTCTGTAGATTTCCCAGCTGCATTAATGTCCTTCCTCCATAAAATAAAGTGAGGTGTCTTTTGATTCTGTATATGTTTATGAGGGTCTTGATATTGAGAATGAATATTTTACATGCTGTCTGTCTGACAGACCTTACCAGTATATACCTGGACTTAGAAATACCAGGTAGAAAATTCTGAGGTGGATGTATTCATAGAGAATATTTTCTAATCAAGGATTAGTTGCTTGCCGAGGCTCTTTGCATGCTGCAATAAGAACATAACCTTTGATTTACTCAGCCTGTCTTGAAAAAACAGCCATTTTTTAAAAAAATGGAAACTGCAATCAAGTATGATCTAAGATTTTGTAAAAAGACTTTTGATGTCTCTGAGTGCATACCTAGCCACATCACAGGGAGTATTGGCACCTATTTGCAAAGGAAGTGCACAGTGACCTTAACTGCAATAAATAAACAATATTCATTGGAAGGAAAATTCAAAAACAGTGGTAACCTTAGGGACTTTCATTTTTCCTAGCTTCCGGCCTCCCTCAACACCACTGCGACTGCTCTTACTTTGTAGGTTGTTGTTGAAAACACCACTTTGTAATCTGATAGAGGGGGTGCAGCTATACATATTTTCTAGGAACCACAGCCTTGCTCCGTTAATCCTCAATCATAGTTTAGCTAAACTCAGCTGCTTGGGGTGAGGTACCTAGCTTGCTGCATGATAACTCACTATGTATTACTTGTAGGTTTGACTGAAGGTGAAAATAATAATTAATAATAATAATTAATAATTAATGTGCATTCTGTGCTTTTGCATCTTTCTTTTGTTGTTGCTGTTGTTGTTGTTCAGGGAGAGAGGGACTTCGTAAACCTCTTGCCATCTTTCTGATGAAAAACATTTTCCCTCCAAAGCTGCTTTTACCCATCCTGAAGAAAAGATATGGGTATGAAGATCATAGCAGGGCCGTGTGCATACTGCAATTCTAAAGGAGTGCAGAATGTGGTATAGGATACAGAATTCAGCTTGCTAAGAATCTTAGCTTTCGTTTCAGCGGAGGAAAAAAATCAAGTTTCTAGTCTTTATGACTGCAAAGATGTGCTTGAAAGTGTGTGGGCAATGCCTGGTGAATTCTCAGAAGCCAAAGTTGTTGTTGTTGTTATTATTTATTTCATTTCTATAACACCCATTTGCCGAGGCTCTCGGGATGGTTCACAACAATTCATCAAAATAAATAGAAAACCACACCATTATAAAATACAACATTACAAAAGGCAGCTGCATAAGATTTCCGTTGATTGGTGAGGGCTTTCACTGCCTTGTAAAGCTCCTCGGCCCTCTCCTTTGTTAGCAATACTGGGATAAATTATGATTACGTTAGTAATTGTTGCAGAATGCATTATGCGAGAAGAAAAATGGTTAAAACTGAATTGTAATTATTTTCAGCTCAGAGCGTACACAACCCTAGTCATCACCCTTTCCAGAATCATTGGCTGCATTCACACATAATAAGCCAGAACTGCAGAGAATTCTGGCTTATTGTTCATGAGCAGCATGCTCGCACATGCTGCCTGATCTCTCCCCCTTGGCTCCTCCTGCCAGCAGAAGTGGCTAAACAAACTACAAACAAATGAGGAAGCAAAAGCTTAGTATTCCCCCAAAGAAGCCAGGCATCAGAAACCAACCACAAACCCTGGTTTCAGACTTGGGCTTCTTAGGGGAGTGACAAACCAGGAGTCTCAGTTCAGGTGTAACCCAAAGTTTTTGCTTCCTCATTAATTTCTGGTTTGTTTAGCTACTCCCGCTGATGGGAGGAGCCAAACGGGAGTGATCAGGCAGTGAACAATAAGCCAGAATTGTCCACAATTCTGACCTATCATTACCTGTGAATACGCCCCCTGTATTAATCTACTTCAGTTGGATATTTGCAGCGTAAAATCCAGAATTTAACTTGATTCTAACAGCCTGATCCAAATCATATTTATTCAGAACCAAGCTCTACTGAATTCAAGGGGACTTGTTTCTACATATATAATGTTCAGACAGTAACCTGCCTTTTACAAGACACCATACCTGGTTTCCTGTAGACTAAGCAGAGAAATAATTTCCTTGTCAGGAGTGACTTTTCATTTAGAAGTTGAAAACAAGGTTGAAGATGTTGTTGCTGTTGTTCCTGTCAGAGCAATCATTTCATTGCAACCCTAATGATCTCTTAATAACACAAATTAAATAGGAAACATTCTTGATACAATTGCATTGTTGTCCTTCAGGATATTTAGAGGGAAATTCAGAAAATATATTTCCAAAACACAACACTTTTTAAATGGATTTGAAGTTCTGAGTGGGCTAATATAAAATGGGATGGACAGATGGAGCCGACGCTTAGAAGAAGTCAAGCATCTGACAGATTCGTATGAAATTAATGTACCATCAGAATCCAACTGCCATTGAAGTATGCTGCTGGCCTCTCCAGTAAATTGTTATGAAAGAGCATCCTGGACATTTTGAACTTAGTTTAGTAAATCCAGCATGAGAGTTGCAGACACATGGTGCTTAACAGTGTAAAACAAAGTTCTCAGAGGTTTTATATAAAAGCAACTCATCAAGGATCTTTTGATGTTATTCCTTCCCTTCTGGAAGATCTGGGTCCTGGGGGTATCCATTTCATTGCTCCCAATTCTTGAAAATCATATGCACTTCATGGCTTCTTTCAACTAGCCATATGGGACTGTCAGGATGGATCAGGGGAGTGGTGAGCGCATCACTGCATGATGGTGTGGTACCTGCTGCCTTGAAGGAGGTGGTGATGCAACCACTCCTGAAAAAACCCTCCCTGGACCCAGAGAGTCCTGCCAACTATTGTCTGGTCACAAATACCCCCTTTTTGGGTAAGGTGCCTGAGAGAGTGGTGGTGTCCCAGTTGCAGGCACTTTTGAATGAAACTGATTGGGCCAGTTCACACAACATGCCACAGATCACCATGAGTTGTTTAACCCATAATGAGCTGTGGTACATGTGGGTGACATTTTGAATATGCAACCCCTGCTTGCAGGCTGCTGTGTCATGCGAACTTGACCACCGAGGATTAAACAACCCTCGCATACCCTACAACAAACCGAGGGTTACATGAGGTTTGTTTAACCCTTGCATAACCCTCAGTTGCAGGTTTGCACATATTTGCATATTCAAAATGTCACCTGCATATGCTCGTTGCGTGTTTGCGAACTGGGTCCTTATTTGGATCCGTTCAAATCTGGATTCAGGTCCAGTCTGGGGATGGATTCAGCCTTGTTCGCTCTGATGGATAACTGTCTGTGGGAGAGGGACAGAAAGAGCTGAATCCTGATGAGACAGAGATTCTATGGGTGGGTGGTTCATAGATCTAGCAGTTAGGATGTTTGCCTCTTCTGGATGGGGTTGAAGGAGCAGATATGCAGTTTGAAGAATGCTCCTGGACCCATCCTTGTCACCAGGGGCCCAGATGACTTCAGTGGCCCATTACCAACTTTGGTTGGTTTGCCAACTATGCCTATTCCTGGATAGGGATAGTCTAGCCATGGTGATTCATGCACTGGTAACCTCATAATTAGACTACCATAATGAACTCTACATGGGGCTTTTGTTGTGCTTGGTTCAGAAGCTGCAGCTAGTGCAGAATGCCTCAGCTAGGATGCTCAGTGGCACACCTAGACATGCACATAGTATACCTTTGTTAAAAGAACTGTGCTGGATGCCTATTAGCTACCGAGCCTTGTTCAAGGTATTCTTGTTGACAGCTGAAGCCTAAACAACTCAGGACCAGGTTACCTAGCTGACCGCCTTCCCCTACATACACTAAATTGACCCCTGAGATCTTCCAATGGAGGCCTTATCCCATGACCAACAGAGTGTCACCAGGCAAGAGCATGAAAGCGGGCTTTCTTGGTAGCGGCATTCACCCTCTGGAACATTCTCCCCATGTGTGTTTCAGGAGGTAGAAACTGTGGTGAGCTTCAAATGCCTCTTGAAGATGCATTTGTCAACTCAGGTTTTCCCTGACTTGGAACTGATTATGACACTGCTTTGTTTTGCTGCTTTTGTTGCAATGTTTTTTAAAGATATTTATTCTTCTCTACTGTTTTTATATTATATCATATATGTTTTTATGTAAACCACTTGGAAATCATGGGACGTCCAGCATTATAGGAGTAGCTTCAATAATAAATAATATGGTAGCTTGTGTAAACCACCACACAAAAGTCCTGCTTGCTGAACTGCTTCTAGGAATCTGTACATAGGTGGGAAATAGAGGGATGGAATGTTGATGATGTGCAAAATTCGCTCGCTCTCTTGTTCTCTCTCGCTCTCTCATACGCATGTGCGCACGCACACACACCCACACTAAAGACCAGAACATGGAATATGGATAATGCCCAGGCAAAAGAAAGCAAAATTGTCATTAAGGACCCCAAAGCTGCCTTCCTATAAATCAAAGCAGCTGTCTCACCTTGTATCAGACCATTGATTTATCTCATGCAATATTGCCTGCCCTGATTGGCAGCAGCTCTCCAAGGTCTCAGTCAAAAGTCTTTCCCAGCACTGCTACCCAAGATCCTTGTAAATGGAATTTACTCTGGGGTTGCTTTTGAGTAAAGATCTTTAGGACTACTGCACATCTGTAAAGACAAACACAACAAACACACATATGTGCCCACTGGTATAATCACATCCTACCTCCTCTCTAATGAGTGGCAGGCTGGTTTCATCTTCTTGTAGGGTATTCCATACATTTCTTGCTCCCTGACAGTCTTGGTTCATTTGTTTCCTTAATTGCATGGATAGGAGTTCCTGAAGGGCTACTCTGGATGGGTTTGTTCTTTATGGAGAGAGATAATGAGGACTCATATTCTGTAGAGATATCCACTGGGTTTTTTTTTTTTCTTATGAGCTTGTAAACCTATTTTATTTTGTAAAAGGCTGGGAACCTTCAATATTATGGGAGCACTAAGCAAGGGTTGATTGAATGCAACATTTGTGAAGTTTTTTTGGCTTTGGTTTCACACATTGATGGGAGTCCATGGACCGTGAGGTGAGGGAGTCAGCCATAGGAGGGGCCCAGAGGTAACGCAGGGCACAGCAGGAAAAATGGAGACAGGAGCTAGGAAGGGGGTTATACACAGAGAGAAGCCAGGATGAGAGGTGGAGATCACTAATACCCAGAAGCCAACAAGTATCCCTAATATAGCTGGCAATTTAAAAATGGTGTGACCAAAATCCCCTGCTTTAATTAAATTGGGTTTTTCTTCCTTTCCCCACTCCTCAGCCTCTTGCTCCTTTTCAGCATCTTCCTCCTCCCTTTGCCATACCTTGTCCTTTTATATGTTGCACCTTCTGGCTCCACCCCTTAACCTGACTGAAAGGAGAACTGAGGGGTGGAGCTAGTGTAAGGGTGGAGCTAGTAAGCTAGTGGAGCTAGTGCTTAGTGCTCCCATAATATTGAAGGTTCCCAGACTTTTACAAAATAAAATAGGTTTACAAGCTCATAAGAAAAAAAAAAAAAACAGTGGATATCTTTACACTAGGTAAGGGTGGAGCTAGCGTAAGGGTCAAGGCAGGGCAAAGGGAGGAGGAAGGGGTAGTAGATGATGAAGGTGCCGAAAGGGAGCAGGAAGCTGAGGAGTGGGAGAAGGGACCCCCAGGGCTGTATGCTAAGGAGTGGCATGGCTGGCAATGCATTTCTGAAGACAACAGCAGTGGAGCACAACAGTGGATCCAATGACTGCAGGAACAACGGCTACAACTATCCCAGTTGGGAAGCTCAGTTGAAACAGAAGCAAGATGAATGGCAACACATCCAGCTGTCCCTAGCCAAGGTGTTTCAGGAAAGGTGTAATTCAGAACCACCAGTCCCTCTTACCTACAGCAGCTCTCAGTGCAATATCCCACACTCTTCCAGAAGTTCCACAGCCCTGAAGTACAGCTTTTGGGGAGGCACTGGGGACTGCAGAGAGAAATGGGGAACAGCAAAAATTGCATGTCCCACCTTGTGCAAGCAGAAGTGCTTTTTTGCCAGCACAAATCCACCATTGGATATAACACATCCATTGAGGAAAGAGAGGGTGAGGTTAATGCAACCCAGACGGCATTGTTCTTCTTTTCCTTTGGAATAAACCTCTGCTCTTGAAACCCTAAACTGGCTTTGTCATTTGCTCTTCATGATAATCTGGCACCCCCTGATGTAGAGCTACCCCCAGCAAACCCAGATGCTGTGAAAGAGTCCAAGCCTATCTTCATATTTAGAAGAGTCCAGAGTTTGAAACAATCAATCTTTTTCAAGCTGAGGTTGAAAACATAACTCCTCAACATCAGAACAAATTAAATAGACATTGGGCTTCTTCACACAGAGCTTTTATCCTGCTATTGAGATGGCTCAATCATGGAAGTTTGCAGGCTCTTTAGATGATGCAGTGAACCTCAAGGGTGTCTCCTGCACTAAATGCCTTTGTTCCATTTTTAAATGGATCGCAGATAATGAGCTATCAAATTACCCTGTTGTGTTCCACTTGAGTTGAAAAGAGGAAAAGCAGTAAGAAGAGGAGCAAGATCAATGAAAGATATGGAAGACTCAGATATGGGGAGAAGGAGGGGGGAAAGGGAGGGGGGAAAGGAAGCACATGAAAAAGGGAGGCGTCGTGATCCTGCATTTAAAACAGAAGCAGAAAGCCCCATTTTAAATGCAGGATTTTAGGCTGGTGTAGAATGGTCATTGATATGAATGCCTTGTCAGCTATTAATATATCCCAACACCTGGAGGTGTTTCTATAAAAATCTTTTATAGTTACAACTGTTCTTGTAAGGGTCATCTGCTGAACTTTGTTACCCTGTAAAATTAATTGGTAATTCGCAGAAAGTTGCTTTCTGAAAAGAATATTTTATTTGTGAATAAGGATAAACATAATGTTGTGCTTATTATAATAATGTCAAGTGAAATTGTGGCATCTTTCTCTTCTGTCATGTCTGCTACATGCTGCTTCTACAACAACAAATGATCAAGCAATGATAAGATTAATGAGTTGGCCTAATGAAATGAGGCCTTTGTTTTAAGGTTCCCATTGTTTGTAACACAATATCAAGGAATGAGATATTGGAATAAAATTTGGTACTCTCATTGAGGACACAATTCTAGCTATCAAGTTCAAGTTGGAAGTGATCATAGATGGGTGGTAGAGCAAACGGCTTGCGTCCAGAAAGTCCCAGGTTCAGTTCCTGGCATCTCCTGTTGAAGAAAAGGATCAAGTACAGATGATTTGAAAGACCTCTGCCTGAGACTTTGGAGGGCCATTGCTAGTCAGGGCAGGCAGTACTATGCTAGATGGATAAATAGTCTGACCTTATATAAGGTAGCTTCCTGTGTATTCCCAGATTGAGCTTGACCACAGCTGCACCTTTTGCCAAAGAGCGGAAAATGCTATGTTGTAGCATGATGGTATGTGGGAAAAGGCTTTCTCCCGTGTTGCTCCCAAACTCTGAAACATGCTTCTTCTGGAGTCACAACTGGTGCCCACTCGCTCTGCATTCAGGAAGGGGGTCAAGACATACCTTTTTAATTTGGCTTTTTAAATTGTTATGGTTTTTAAGGTTATTTTTCATCTTTTATTATGTCTGCATTTGTTTCTTATTCTTCCTTAATTCTTGTAAACTGCTTTTATTTTATTTATTTATTTCTATACCGCCCAATAGCCAAAGCTCTCTGGGTGGTTCACAAAAATTAAAACCAAAAAGCACACAGTAAAACAATATAAAATATAAAAGCATTAAAACTACAATATAACAATGCAATACACCTGGTTACAGACAGGTGTTATATAAGTAGTTATTATTAGTAGTAATAATAATAAATAATTGCATCTGCTAAGTGGAACTTCTGCCTTAAAGAGATGATATGGTCACTAATGCTGTGCTTGCTTACTCAGAAAAAACTCGCTGAGTTCAGTAGGGCATACTCCAAAGTAAGTATCAGATTACAGCTCAAATGCCTATAGGAAGCATAATACTTACATGGGTGGGAGGGTGCTGTTGCACTCATGTCCTGCTTGTGGGTTTCCTGTGGGCAGCTGATTGGCCACTGTGTGAACAGAATTCTGGACTAGATGGACCCATGGTCTGATCCAGCATGGCTCTTCATATGTTCTTATCAAAACTATTCCATTTTGGAAAGGATTTGGTCAGCAGGTTGTATTGCTGCTGCACTTTGTGTGTGTGTTTATCTGGCATTTGACTGATGGTGCATTTTTAAATGTATTTAGTTGGTTGGTAACTGACTTGAGAATCTTGGGCTATAAATTACAGAATGAATAAAAGAATTGGAAACTGCACCAGCAGCCAGAAGCATACAAGGGTTTATTTTCAGAGGGCTGGATCTACTCTTTGTTGCATCTAGGTCACATTGAAATCAATGTGAAAAGTTATCCATGACTTACATCCTGTTGATTTCAGTGGGAAATAAATGCAACTCAAGTAGTCTGGACCCAACCCATAAAGTAGAAGCGTTACCTACAGTCCATGATCCTGTTCACACAACATATTAGGCTGTGATGTGGAGAAGAAGCAGCATAAAAAGCAGAAATGCATAAGCCATGGCCCTTGAAGGCATACAGCCCCGAAGGTGGGTTGTGAACCCCCCCTCCAGTTGGCATGGCTATTTTTGTACTATTAATTGCAGCACAAAAGTTGGAGTCACAGGGAAGGGAAGAGGCAACCTCCCAGCAGGTAGTGTAGCTGCTTTCTGAATATTATTGACATTATTTATATTGGATATGTTAATTTAGTATTTATATTGAATATGGTTAGAAAAGAGGCTACAGCCACATGGCAAGACAATTGTTTAGTCTACCGAGTTCTCTGTCCGTGGTCCTGAAATGATGCAAAGAAAACTTACATCCATCACAAAACAGCTCTCTTTCTGTGTTTCAGTGCATCATTTCACGACTGAGACTGCAGTCCTGTTCACAGTGACTTAGGTGTAAATCCTACTGAACTAAACAAGACTTTAGAGTAAACATGTATAGGATCAGGATTTAAAGATTTCAATAACGTGCACTGAAAACACAGGACCAGGGCATAAGGCTGGTGCACTGTTAGCACATAGCACATCTTTTGGTTTGTTTTCTTTCAGCTATTAGTGCTTCTTATTCAAAGAACATTTTCCATAGATGAGGCTTGGATCACCTTAGACCATCTGTTTGACTGGGTTCACACCCATTCTTCTCCCATTGATTAAAGTGTATTTGTGCACATTTTTCAAAAGCATGCATTTTTTTCATGCACTTTAAATGCATAAAATTGAACGTTGGGGTTTTTTGGTCTGCGAATCACATTGCAACCTCACAGATGTTCAGACTTCGACCAGAGATTATGTCTGAGTCCATGTTTTGGTCCAGAAAGTGCAAACTGGGTAAGTCCTGATAAAAATGAACTGAATCAAATTTGCCCTACATCCATTCATGTAGCTCATTCTCATAGCCACTGTGCTACACCAGTTCTTGATAGCCCTGATGCTTTCAATGGGAGTGCCCCTGCAGCAGGAAGCTCTCGGTAATGGAATAAATAAACAAAAAAATCTTGATTATGAATATCCTATCACAGAAACCAAATTGCAAAACAGGTTTTTAATTTTTATAATTCACTTAAGCGACAATTGATTTTATACTAAAATCTAATTGTATACTGTAATTGAAGAGCTATTTTTGGATCCCCATGCCAGCTGGTAGCACAGATGGTAGAGATTACAGAAGGCTCTTTAATGGGCGAAGGCTAATGTGTTGGCACAAAGCGGTTTGTCTGTGTGGACGTGTGAATGCCTTTCGCCATTTCAAGCTATCTTATTAGTTTGGCTTTAACAACAATGGACTCAATTCTGTTTGCATGGTGCACGGCTGGCAAAAGAATAGTAATAATAATTGGAATGTATAATCAGGCAACAAAGAAAAATAGTTAACCATTAGTGATAAAAGAATATGATCCCCAAGAAAATGCATGGCCATTGGCTACACTGTGAATATTTTTCATATGAGAATCATAAAGCAGATTTAAATGTATTATTTCTGAAGTGTGGATTGCAGAATTGCTGGATGAGAATGGCACTCTGTATGCTGTCTTGTAGTGTTATGGAAGGCAATCTGGCTGAGATAGTCCAAGCCTTGATTGTTTGCAGTGGAACATTATTTATAGCTAAACAATGCACATATGTGTTTCAGCCTTGCTTAAGCATTTACCAGAGTTTGAATTCAGGGTGAGGGCTGATCATTTTAACTATCTAACAAAGCCTTCATTCAGGAACACTACTTTGATTGCCTTAAGAATTTTACCTGCATTTAGGTGAAGGAACATTGACAAACATAGGCAAAGCAGCAGACTCCAGTAATAATGCCAGGGCACATAATGATGTTAGGAATGTGAGGAATATGATGTGCACTCCAGGGGTGCAAGGAGAGTTGGGGGGGCAGGATTGCCTAATAAGGCAATGGCTCTCACCATGCCTTGTGACAGTGAATTCCATAAATTAATAATGCATTGAAGTGCTTCTCTTTGTCAGTCCTGAACTTATTGCCAATCAGTGTTAATGGGTGACCCCGAGTTCTAGTATTATGAGATCAAGAGACAGGGACATACTCTGAACCCTTACCAAAAGTGCTATGTAAATACTTCGTGTGATTATTTTAATGTAAATTCCAATTTAAGAAAAGAACAAAGAATAACCTAGGCTACAATCTCCCTTGATTGTATTGTCAGAGCTGAGACATGCCTTTGAGAGCTAAATCTGAACTCTGCCCTTCAGAATGTAGGCAGGGTATGGCATCATGCTTGCCTCGTTATACCGTATGTTACAGTTGTGTTTCATGCTTATGTTTGACTGATGGAGGAGTTAAAGGAAGTAGCATTTAGTTTGACCCTTAGGTGCGTCTATCATGCTTATAATAACTACTACTAAAGATGGTCTGAATCCAGAGAATCAAAGAGCTAGTTCTCCATGCCTGTGGGGATGTTGGCCCCACATTTCTCAAATGGCACATCATCTGTCCCTATGCTTCATTGCCAAGATCTTCTGAAATTGAGAGGAGTTGTAGCAGTGGTTGATGATACTTCATAAAGGCCAGCTATTCAAAGGAAATTAAAAAAAAACAATGTACACAGTTTGATTAGGCATGCGCGTACTCTTGGGCACATCTCTTTCAACCACACCAGCCTCTTAATGAATTGTTGATGGTTTTGGACTGGCATTTCTTTTCCTTTGCGGGGGTGGGCAGGGGCTGAAATTTTGAATTACAGGGATTTTTTTCCTATATATTTATTATTTATGTAATGCTACAATTATACAGAAAATATGATCATCACTTCTAAAATATCCATCTTTATTAATAAAGATAATACAACAAACATGATAATAACAATAATAGAAAAAATTGAATTAAAGTTAATAACTGATCAAAGTGTTCCTAATAAAAGAGTGGCTTGGACTGCATCTTGGACCTAATCATTCCACCAATTAATAAAAAGACTCCATTTAGTTTTGCTTTTCTGAATGACTCCTTCTGCCATTCTTGCTGATGTGTGAATTTGAGGTGAATGAGACTGTTGGTGTGCTCATATGACAATGTTGATCTCATCATCCATGTGTAATATTTTTGCAAAGGCTATAATTCGTGAGATCAAGTGTATGCTAATTCTTCATTTAACCTAAGTAGGAGGATTAACTTTTGAAACATTGGATATGTAACCAACAGAAAATTATAATCATACGTAAGAACATTAATTAGTAATAGTTAAAAGAAACAAGCTCTGACATTTAGTCACCGACCTCAGTGATAGGCTGCAAGAGTAATTCAGAGGCACAAATAATATCCCAAATATGCTAGAAGGAAGGTACTTAAGACATCACAGTCACCAAAGCATCCTTCGCTTAGATATCTCAAGAATATAGCCAAACCTATAGACAAATTTTTGAGAGCACTCCTAGGGTCCCCTTCTTAGACTGCCTATGTAAACCAAGATTTACTCCAAATCTTTTTCTTTATTATTCATTTTGTGAACTTAAAAGGCATGTTAACAGTTTTCCATACTAGTGACCATGAATAGTGGTTCCCTCCATGTTTTCCCCTTCCCTCAATTCTCTCAGAAGAACTACTACACAATGGTTCTCTTGGAATAATTACTGAACCATTTTTGATGGTTGTTGTTGTTGTCAACAACCTCAGATACGCAGACGATACCACCCTAATGGCAGAAAGCGAAGAGGATCTAAAGAGCCTCTTGTTGAGGGTGAAAGAGGAGAGTGCAAAAGCTGGTTTGAAACTCAACATTAAAAAAATGAAGATCATGGCATCTGGCCCCATCACTTCCTGGCATATAGAAGGGGAAGAAATGGAAGCAGTGACAGATTTTACTTTCTTGGGCCCCAAGATCACCACAGATGGTGACTGTAGCTATGAAATTAAAAGATGCTTGCTCCTTGGGAGGAAAGCTATGGCACACCTAGACAGCATAGTAAGAAGCAGAGACATCACCTTGCCAACAAAGGTTCATATAATCAAAGCTATGGTTTTCCCAGTAGTAATGTATGGCTGTGAGAGCTGGACTATAAGGAAGGCTGAGCGCAGAAGAATTGATGCTTTCGAACTGTGGTGCTGGAGAAGACTCTTACGAGTCCCCTGGACTGCAAGGAGGTCAAATCAGTCCATCCTAAAGGAAATCAACCCTGAGTGCTCATTGGAAGGACAGATACTGAAGCTGAAGCTCCAATATTTTGGCCACCTAATGCGAAGAGAAAACTCCCTGGAAAAGACCCTGATGCTGGGAAAGATTGAAGGCAAAAGGAGAAGGGGACGGCAGAGGATGAGATGGCTAGATAGCATCACTGATGCAATGAATATGGACTTGAGCACACTCTGGGAGAGAGCGCAGGACAGGAAGGCCTGGCGTGCTATGGTCCATGGGGTCACGAAGAGTTGGACACGACTTAACGACTGAACAACAACAATTGAAAGAATCAAAATAATTTACATTTTGGTATTTTAATTTAAGAAAATAAAACTGGGACAGAAGCAAACACGATGTGGTGCCTTAATTCACTTGTGGGGTGCCATAAGGTTCCATCCTCTCCCCGATGCTATTTAACATCTATGTGAAGCCGCTGGGGGCTATCATCAGGAGGTTTGGGGTGCGGTGTCATCAATATGCGGATGACACGCAGCTCTACCTCTCATTCAAATCTTCACCAAGGTTGGCCGTAGAATCCCTGTCCAAATGTCTGGAGACGGTGAGTGACTGGATGGGGAGGAATAAGCTGAAGCTGAACCCTGACACCCCTTCATGGATCACTGCCTTGTTGTGGCGAAGGGGCTTCCATAACTCAGTGAAGCCATAAGCTATGCCATGCAGGGCCACCCAAGACGGACAGGTCATGGCAGAGAGTTCTGACAAAATGTGGTCCACTGGAGCAGGAAATGGCAACCCACTCCAGTATTCTTGCCAAGAAAACCCCATGGAACGTATAACAAGGCTAAAAGATATGACGCCGGAAGATGAGCCCCTCAGGTCGGAAGGTGTCCAATATACTACTGGGGAAGAGCAGAGGGTATTTCCAAGTAGTGCCAGAAAGAGTGAAGCGGCTGGGCCAAAGCCAAAAGGACACTCAGCTGTGGATGTGTCTGATGGTGAAAAGAAAATCCTTTAAAGATGCTGTAAAGAACAATATTGTTTAGGAACCTGGAATGTCAGATCAATGAATCAAGTTAAGCTGGAGGTGGTCAAACATGAGATGGCAAGATTGAACATCAACATCTTGGGAATCAGCGAACTAAAATGGACAGGCATGGGCGAATTTAATTCAGGTGACCATCATATCTACTACTGTGGGCAAGAATCCCTTAGAAGAAATGGAGTAGCACTCATAGTCAACAAAAGGGTGGGAAAAGCAGTACTGGGGTACAATCTTAAAAACGATAGAATGATCTCAGTACAAATCCAAGGCAAACCATTCAACATCACAGTAATTCAAGTCTGTGCCCCAACCACTGATGCCGAAGAAGCTGAGGTTGATCGGTTCTATGAAGACCTATAACACCTTCTAGAACTAACACCAAAAAAAGGGGTCACGAAGAGTTGGACACGACTGAACAACAACAACAACAATGAACCCTGACAAGAACAAGGTACTTTAGGTGGGAGACAAGAGGAGGTTGGGGGATGTTGACCTGGTGTTGAATGGGGTACGGCTACCCTTGAAAGACCAGGTCCGCAGCCTGGGGGTCATTTTGGAGTCCCAGCTGTCCATGGAGGCTCAGGTATCAGCTGTGAGCTGGACAGCACTGTATCAACTCCATCTGATACGGTGGCTGCGCCCCTTCCTTCCCAACCATCTGCTCCCATCGGTAGTACATGCCCTGGTCTCCTCTCGTTTAGATTACTGTAATGCACTCTACATGGGGTTACCCTTGAAGACGGGTCGGAAGCTGCAGCTGGTACAGAACGCGGCGGCTCGCCTGATTAAAGGCAGCTGCCAGCGAGATCACATCACTCCAGTGCTGAAGGAGTTGCACTGGTTACCAGTTGTTTTCCAGGCCAAATTCAAGGTGTTGGTTTTGACCTTTAAAACCCTATATGGTTCCGGCCCAGCCTATCTGAAGGAGCGCCTCCAGCAACACCAGACAGGCCGCTTAACAAGATCAGCCTCGGATGGCCTTCTCTCTGTCCCATCAGCCAGGACGGTAGACTGGTGGGGACGAGGGAGAGGGCCTTTTCTGTGGTGGCCCCCACTCTGTGGAACTCCCTCCCTAGGGAACTCCGTCATGCTCCCTCTTTAATGAGCTTCCGCCGTGCATTAAAAACGTGGTTGTTCAGGCAGGCATTTGGGGTGGGTTAGGGTATTTTAGAAAATGTTTTTATTGTAGAAGTTTATTGTTTTAAACTGTTTTATTATATGCTGTACATCGCCCAGAGTTGCTGGGTGACCAGCCAGATGGGGGATTAATAAATTTAATAAATAAATAAATAAATAATTCAAAACTACTTTTCTCTAATTCAGTTGAGCCTCTTCTTGTTGCCCCTGGTTTCTGCCTGCCCCTGCCACACTCTGTAGCCAATCATGCCAAGGATCACAGGTTCAGCATTTCTTTGATTTCACACTGCATTTCTACCTGAGACTTTGTGGGTGTTGATATATACTTGATAATTCGAATTGTGGTAATCAAAGTTGGTTGGATGAGGAGCTAAAATTGTTTGTGTTTCTTAAATGGAACCACATTCACTCAGTTCAAAGTTCTGACTTCACTTATGGCTAAGTAGTTCTCTCTTTTTAAGGATACACCTAGATCTCAACCCTAAACCTCCTTGCTTTGAAGGAGGTAATTGCCGTGGGACTTACTTCTGAGTAAATAAGGTGGAAAGTGTTCTTCAGAGTTAGACATAACTATTAATGGAACGCTAGTGGAAGCCCTGCAATCTTGCACACACACACACATGCCCTCGCACACAACCCCTGGCTCTGTGACTTCCTACTGTTGTCACCTCCTGCATACTACTTCTGCCCCTGTTTCTTCTCCTGTTCCCTGCTGAGGAAAGCTTCCTTAGCTTTCCCCAGTCGGAGGTGTTGGGGAAGGATGCAGTACTTATAAAACCAGTTCCATAGGCATCATACAAGGGTAGAAACAGTACAGGCAAAAGTTGTAAAACATGGCTCTGGATTCCTCCTTAGTCTCAAGGTGCTTAATTGTATTCATTTTATTTTGTTTGACTTCATTTTCCTCATCACGTTTTCTGGCCTCAGGTTTTCAGTGTTGTTTTTCACTTTATGAAGAGAATTCAGGTAACACATTCATGTATTCCTCCTTGTAGCTCTAAGTGCTTCCTAAAGACACAACATAATAACCTCACGTGCCATATTGGGTCAGACTCTGCTGAACTAAATCTAATAGTCATGAATGGAAGATTACTGCCTGAAGGGACTTGCTATTTCATTTTCAATTTATGGTTCTTTCCTTGTATAAAAGAGGGAAGAGAATAGCTAAATGCCATTTCCATTAAGTTATTTGAGTCACTGTTGCTCTTGTTCCATCCTCCCATCTTAAGTCTCATTTTGATCTTTTGTACTTTTTAAAAATTCGGAGAGGCAAAGTTATCTACAAATAAGCAAAAAGCCCCACATCCTTAGACCTGCCCTGTGTCTGTCTTTCTCTTGCCCAAATCAAATTGCATTTAGTTATCCTACAGACAATTCCCCATCCCCACACATGATCAGGCTTTTAAATATCTAAATGACACAACTGGAAGAGGTTGTTTAGGGAGATGGAGTGAACTGTCATCAATGTCATCATCAACCACATCACATTGTTAGTTCCAGTCTACCCAGATCACTTTGAATTTTGTTTCTGTCTTCCAAGGTATTAGCTATCCCACCCAATTTTGTGTCATCTGCACATTTGATCAGCATTCCTTGCACCTCCTCCTCCAAATTATTAATAAAAATGTTGAAGAGCACCGGGCCCAGGACTGAGCCCTGCAGTACCCCACTCGTTACCTCTCCCCAGTTTGAGAATATTCCATTGACAAGCACTCTTTGAGTCCGATTCTGTAGCCAACTGTGGATCCACCAGATCGTTGTTTCATCTAGCCCACTTTGAGCTAGTCTGCTCATCAGGATATCATGGGGCACTTTGTCGAAAGCTTTGCTGAAGTCGAGGTATATGATGTCCACAGCAGTGCACAAGGGAGGTTGTTGTTGTTGTTCAGTCGTTCAGTCATGTCCGACTCTTCGTGACCCCATATCTAGCCTATCACGGCTGACTGCAGGGATGCAAACGACGCCGGCTACGGCCGCCGCCATTTGCGTCCCTGCTAGCCAGCGGCCGGATGTCCGGCTGCTGGCGGAGCTGGCCGGCAGCTCTGCAGAATCCCTGTGGAGCGGAGCCGGCCGGCCAGGATTCTGGAGGGGAGGAACGGAGCGCCTCCCCCCCCAGCCAGGATTCCGGGGGGAGGTACGGAACGCCTCCCCCCCAGCATCAGCATAATCCGCAGAAAGGTAAGTACCTTTCGTTCATCCCTATTCAAAAGCATCAATTCTTCAACACTCAGCCTTCCTTATAGTCCAGCTCTCGCAGCCATACATTACTACTGGGAAAACCATAGCTTTGATTAGACGGACCTTTGTCGGCAAGGTGATGTCTCTGCATCTTGCTATGCTGTCTAGGTAGGGTTGGCGGAGAATTTCTCCCCGAAACTTCGGGGGGCCGAGCGCCAACGTGTTCGGCCCCCCAAACAAGTTTCGGGGAGAAATCCTCCGAACCCCCCCCCGCACCCCGCACACCCCCCCCGGGACGGGACTTACCTTTGCCGAATGTCCCTCCTGGCGGCGGGTCTGGCTGGCGGTTCGGCGGGTGTTCGAGCGGGGCGGGAGCAGCAGCTGGTCTTTCGACCGGCTGCCGCCGCCGCCATTGCAATAAAAGAAAAAAAAAAACGCCCCCTGATAGGCTACGTAACGATTAACGTAGCCTATCATGGCTAGATTTGCAAAGTCAGCCGTGATAGGCTACGTCAATCGTCACGTAGCCTATCACGGGTGACTTTAAAAAAAAAAGAAAAAAAGTGTGTACGGATAATGGCGGCCCCCATAGGGAGCCGCCATTCACGTTCCTTATTTGGTCGCTGTAGTCTACGTAAAGATTTACGTAGACTACGGCGAAAATAAGGGCAACGCTATTTGTAGTCTACGTAGCCTATCAGGGGGCGTTTTTTTTTAAAAAAAAACTTTCGCGTTCGCGGCTGGGCGAGGCGGGAAGCTTCCTCCTCAGCCTGAATTTCGGCCGGGGCGAGGCGGGAAGCCTACCCCCCGGCCTGAATTTTGGGCGAGGCGGGAAGCCTCCCCCCCCGGCCTGAACTTCGCGGGGGGAGCAGTGAAGCGCCTCCCCCCCACCGCGAATGTCCTTCGAGGACAGGTAAGGGACTTTCGTCCACCCCTATGTCTAGGTTTGCCATAGCTTTCCTCCCAAGGAGCAAGCGTCTTTTAATTTCATGGCTACAGTCACCGTCTTTGGTGTTCTTGGAGCCCAAGAAAATAAATGTCACTGCTGCCATTTCTTCCCCTTCCATGTGCCAGGAAGTGATGGGGCCAGATGCCATGATCTTAGTTTTTTTAATGTTGAGTTTCGAACCAGCTTTTGCACTCTCCACTTTCACCCTCAACAAGAGGCTCTTTAGATCCTCTTCACTTTCTGCCATTAGGGTGGTATCATCTGCATATCTGAGGTTGTTGATAATTCTCCCAGCAATCTTAATTCCGACCTGTGATTCATCCAACCTGGCTTTTCTCATGATGTACTCTGCATATAAGTTAAATAAGCAGGGCGACAATATGCAGCCTTGTCGTACTCCTTTCCCAATTTGGAACCAATCGGTTGTTCCATGTCGGGTTCTTACTGTTGCTTCTTTACCCTCGTACAGGTTTCTCAGGAGACAGGTACGGTGGTCTGGTACCCCCATCTCTTTCAGAGTTTGCCACAGTTTGTTGTGATCCACACAATCAAAGGCTTTAGCATAGTCAATGAAGGAGAAATAGACGTTTTTCTGGAATTCTCTTGCTTTCTCCATGATGCAGCGAATGTTGGCGATTTGATCTCTAGTTCCTCTGCCTCTTCGAAACCCAGCTTGTACTTCCGGTAGTTCTCGGTTCGCATACTACTGAAGCCTAGCTTGTAGGATTTTGAGCATCACCTTGCTGGCATGTGAAATGAGCGCAATTGTGCGGTAGTTTGAACACTCTTTGGCGTTGCCCTTCTTGGGAATTGGAATGTAAACTGACCTTTTCCAGTCTTGTGGCCACTGTTGAGTGTTCCAAATTTGTTGGCATATTGAGTGCAGCACTTTAACAGCATCATCTTTTAGGATTTTAAATAGCTCAGCTGGAAGACTGTCATCTCCGCTAGCTTTGTTGTTAGTAATGCTTCCTAAGGCCCACTTGATTTCACTCTCTAGGATGTCCGGCTCAAGTTCAGTGACCGCACTATCATGGCTATCAGGGACATTCAGATCTTTCCTATATAGTTCTTCTGTGTATTCTCGCCACCTCTTCTGAATCTCATCTGCTTCTGTTAGGTCCCTGCCTTCTTTGTCCTTTATCATGCCTGTCTTTGCACAAAATGTTCCCTTGAGATGTCCGATTTTCTTGAAGAGATCTCTAGTCTTTCCCATTCTATTGTTTTCCTCAGTTTCTTTGCATTGGTCATTTAAGAAGGCCTTCTTGTCTCTCCTTGCTATTCTCTGGAACTCTGCATTCAGTTGGATATATCTTCCCCTTTCTTCCTTGCTTTTCGCTTCCCTTCTTTCCTCATCTACTTGTAAAGCCTCCTCAGACATCCACTTTGCTTTCTTGCATTTCTTTTTCTTTGGGATGGATTTCGTTGCTGCCTCCTGAACAATGTGACGGACCTCCGTCCATAGTTCCTCAGGCACTCTGTCTATCAGGTCTAATCCCTGAAATCTATTCCTCACCTCCACTGTATATTCATCAGGGATATGATTTAAGTCATACCTGAATGGTTTAGTGGTTTTCCCTACGTTCTTCAACTTAAGCCGAAATTTTGCAAGAAGCAGCTCATGATCTGAGCCACCGTCAGCTCCAGGTCTTGTTTTGACTGACTGTATAGAGCTTCTCCATCTTTGGCTGCAAAGGACATAATCAATCTGATTTCGATATTGACCATCTGGTGATGTCCATGTGTAGCGTCGCCTCTTGTGCTGTTGGAACATAGGAGGTTACCTGATCCAAAAATTAGATCAGATTCGTCTGGCAGGATTTGTTCTTGACAAATCCATGTTGGCTTTGAGTAATCACTGCATTGTTTTCAAGGTGCATGCATATGACACTCAACTCTACCTCTCCTTTTCATCAAATGTGGGTGAGGCAGTGACTATCCTGAACTACTTGGAACCAGTAGTAGGCTGGATTAAGGCCAATAAACCAACTCAGTCTAGAGAAGATGGAGGTTCTCTTAATAGATAATTCGTCTGTCCAGTTCAGTGGCATTCAACTTTCTCTAAATAATGTTGTACTCCCCCAGAAGTAGCAATTTCATAATTCGGGGTGCTCATAGATCCAGCTCTGTCATTTGAGGTCCACGTGGCCTCAGTGGCATGAAGTGCCTTTTATCAGCTTCAGCTGATATACCAGCTATGACCCTATCTGGACAGAGACAGCTTGGCTGGCTGGGGCATGCTGGGAGTTGTAGAACTTTTTTCTGTCTAGACATGCATAGGATTGTACCCTTGGTACAGAATAGAGCATCCAGGCTGCTTACAGGGACCAGCAATTTCAAACACATTACTCAGTGCTGTGTCAACTGCACTAGTTGTATCAATTTTGGGCCCTGATTCAAAATGTTCATACTCACCTTTAAAGCCCTGGCCTGAACAGCTTAGGACCAGTGCCCCTGAAGGAGGGTCTTCTCCCATATGTTTCTGCCTGATTGCTAAGATCCTCTTCAGATGCTCTTTTCTGGATGCTGCTGCCCACAATGGTACAATGGGTGGCTATCAGGACAAGAGCCTTCTCTGTGGTGCCCCCCACCCATCTTTGGAATGCCCTTCCCAGGGAGATCTGCCTGGTATTTTCCCTGTATATGTTTAGGTGACAGGCTAAGGCCTTCCTCTTCCAGCAAGCATTTAATCTTTAAACGTTTGTTCTGATTATTAAGTTTACTGTTAGGTCTTTGATATTTTTAGTGTTTTAATATTTTGATATTTGTACTGTATTTACTGATTGTAAACCACCCCAAGGGCATCTGTCAGTTGGGAGGTATATAAACTTAACAAACAAACAAAAATTCAGGCCTAATAGTCCAAACTATATTTTAAGAAAAAACACAGCTTTAATTGCTCGTGCTTTTCCCTCATAGCAGATCTATGCTACAAATGCATAGTGATTTTATGCCAGTTTAACTGGTATTGCTTTTCTGGAAGAATCCTGGGAAATGTGGTTTAGTGATGTTCTGAGGGCCAAAGCCTAAACATTACTTAAAAGATGTCGCTTGCAGCTTGTATCACTATTTTGCAATATAAATTCCATGGGGGGGGGGTGTTCTCTGGATTGGGTCCATAGTGTGTGGGGGAGTTAAAGCCCGCATGCCCCCCATACGAGGATCCCAATCTGGACTGGGCCCCTGTGCTTACACTAGGGTAAAAAGGAAAAGGAAAAAAAAGACATAGCTGCTAGCTAGGTCTTCAGAATAATGTCTGCTCTGCCCCCACCCCAGTACTCTATTGAGGGACAAGGGGTTTTGGCCTCCAGAATACTCTTTTAAGAGACAAGGGGTTCAATGGGGCTGCAGCACTCTAGGCCGATCACAAATTGAATGCCACCATGTTCAGAGGTAATTAATGCCAGGCAAATAGAGCAGAATGTAGAGGCAAAGTAGTTCACACTGTGCTCCTGCTCATCAAATTGCAGTTTTAGTTTGGGCTATACAAGTGTATTATTATAAATATCTTGATATTTATTTTTATCATACTTTAAAATGAGGCCTTCAAAGATCTTCTGCAGTCCTGTTGACATGTAATAGCCTAGCAGCTCTCGAAAGATTCTATTTTTCGAAGTGTGGTCAATTAACACATACGACTTTACAGGAATTTTGTGCTATGATTATAACCCAGCTCTATGGGGTGGCCATTTGGGATACAGGGCATAAATAATGAGGTTGAAAGAATCCAGTCATTTTTCCTTAGAACAATTATTGGGATCCCCAGGTATGTGGCTAATGCAGTGTTGTGCTTGGAAACTGGATTAAACTCCATAACATGTACAGCTTGGGCCTTTACTCTAGATGGATAACATTTTATTTTGACCAACAGTACTCTTGCAACTGTCCTGTGATCTGGCAAGACAATTGCAGAAATAGCTGGTTGAAGGCTGTACACTGTAAAATAATGGAAATGGGTATGTCTCCATTCACATTTTTTTCTTAGGGCTCAAAAAGGCAAAAGAAGTTCTTTTGTTAAGATTGTACAATATTGCACAGCCAAATTTGATATCTCTGGCAGCAAATTTTTTTCTTCTATATTTGGCATTCAGTTCTCAAAGCTATCTAAAGCTGTTCATGTATATAAGCCTTAGGTTGCATTTACACATACGAATGCTTTACTATCTGACATGTTAGAGAGGAGATTCAATAAGGATTGGTCATTGCAACTTTGTTGCCCCTGAGGTTCAGGGGATTTAGAGACAGTAATACATGTTTTATTATATTGGAATTTCTGTCACGATACTAGGAGAGACCTGATTGTGCCTTTATTATCTAAGTTTCCTGGCAGAGACAGCCTGTTTTATGTATCTTAGCTGACACCATTCCTGTAGTTACTGGAAAAGTTGCTAAGGTTTTTTTTCATTGCAATTAAGTTGAGAGCTCAGTTAACTTGTTTTTGATTCACTCTTCATAGATGATACACTGTTCTATATGTCACTGTATATATATATTGTTGCTCTATATTGTTTTTGTAAATATATCTTGTATTCCTTGCTTTTTCAATCTGGTCATAGACTACAATAAACAGATTTGATTTGATTTAAGATATAGAAATATAGACCTGTGTGTCACTCTAGTATTTTCTTTGCTCTGTGGTTGGAGAACCGTAGCACCCACTGCACTACTATTCTCAGGGTTCCTGGGAAGAAGGAACATCTGTTAAACTGTTTTAAGTCTACAGCATAACTACACCACAGTCCAGTCTTCTCCAACCTGGTGCCTCCAGATGTGTTGGACTGCAA
The DNA here is from genome assembly GCF_057233095.1 of Heloderma suspectum. Lineage (NCBI taxonomy): Eukaryota > Metazoa > Chordata > Lepidosauria > Squamata > Helodermatidae > Heloderma > Heloderma suspectum. Next base: position 113,999,454 of record NC_139462.1, read on the forward strand.
GTTCCATCTGGACTGCAACTGGCCATGCTGGCTGGGAATGATGGGGGTTGTAGTCCAACACATCTAGAAGGTACCAGGTTGGCATAGGCTGCCATAGTCTAAAGTTTGCATAATGTTTGCATAGTCTAAAGTTTGCATAACATAGGGCCAAGTGTACAACAATATGTTGAATGTGAAATAAATGAAAGCACATATTAGGACATTTTGAATTGTTCTAAGAGGTTCACAAATACTAACCTGTTGTTCTACTCAAAATATGTTGTGGAAGGCTGACCCAGGCCCCATCCAAATGAGCCTTTTACTCTGGGGCAGCTGCAAGTCGAGGTCCTTTGGGACAGATGACACAGTCGCCATCTGTGTTTTTCTCCCGGAAAATGCGGACTTCCGAGGAGGCGTTTTGCTGCAATTTTTTTTTTGTTTGCTGCGGGTTCCCCACGTTTGCGAGCCATCTGTCCCTTTCCCAAACTGACTTTGCATTTTGCAGTGGGCATGTTGTAGGCATGCATAGTGCTTGCATCACTCTGTGATGTCCCTTTACTCTCACTGTCCCTATGCAGCTGTGCAGAGGCACAGAGAGGCATTTTCATTTATTTAATCACACTTTCGCACATTTTTGCAGCTTCGTATCTTCACAGTCATTGCTTTTGGACTCAGTGCCCAAGGACTGGGGGGGGGGCCTTGGGGGAGAACCAACTTTGCTCCAGCTTCCATTTCGGAATGATGGGTAGGCATGTACTGCTCACGCGAACCATCACAAGAGTCTCAGGCTGGGGAACTGACAAACAGATGGCATGGAAATGAAGGGGCACAGAGCACCCACTTTTTACCTAATGAGGGATGGAAAGACACAACAGAACCCCTAAAATACAAAACAGCCACTGCAGTGTCGCACCCCCATGCTCACGGGGCTGCACAGCTGTGCTTTAAAGTATAATGGCAAAAAAGGGGCACGGCGGAGTCTGTTAGGGAAGCATGCCATAAATCACTAGTGTATACCACCAGAAGCTAATTCAAAGTTGTAATGCTACACAGTTGCGGGGTGGTAAATGAAAGCGGTGCTATGTAGATGGGGCCCCAGTGAGTTTGTGGCATTGGTGGGATTTGATCCAGGGATTGCTGTTTTTTAGCTGAGGTCCCATAGAGTCACCATGGTGGAGGTATATTACAGTAATGAAGACTGGCATTTCAATATCCTTAAAAGAAGCTGCTTTTTTGTATTCATTTCATTGTTCTGGGTGCTGAAAGGTTATAGAAAGAGATTAAAGCACAATGAATTGTAAAATGAAAAAGGAAAAAAGTGTCTTTAAAACAATTCATTAGAACCTTCATTTTTGGCTAGGCTGTATGGCTGCACCAGACTTTTGTTCTCTGCTAAGCTGAACTATTTATAATACGCAGCTTGATGAAGGTTGCCTCTAAAGGTCTGCTTTTCTTTCTTCACATTTTGTGGTTGGATACAAGACTATTTATTCAAACCTCAGTTATGTCAGTAAAACAATATAAAACAGCTTCTGAAAATTTCAACAGAAAGTGAAAGTAGTTTTGAGAGATCATCCAGCCAAGAGTTAATCCACTGTTGTTGTTGTTCAGTCGTTCAGTCGTGTCCGACTCTTCGTGACCCCATGGACCATAGCACGCCAGGCCTTCCTGTCCTGTGCTCTCTCCCGGAGCGTGCTCAAGTTCATATTCATTGCATCGGTGATGCTATCTAGCCATCTCATCCTCTGCCGTCCCCTTCTCCTTTTGCCTTCAGTCTTTCCCAGCATCAGGGTCTTTTCCAGAGAGTTTTCTCTTCGCATTAGGTGGCCAAAATATTTGAGCTTCAGCTTCAGTATCTGTCCTTCCAATGAGCACTCAGGGTTGATTTCCTTTAGGATGGACTGATTTGACCTCCTTGCAGTCCAGGGAACTCGTAAGAGTCTTCTCCAGCACCACAGTTCGAAAGCATCAATTCTTCGGCGCTCAACCTTCCTTATAGTCCAGCTCTCACAGCCATACATTACTACTGGGAAAACCATAGCTTTGATTAGACGGACCTTTGTCGGCAAGGTGATGTCTCTGCTTCTTACTATGCTGTCTAGGGTTGCCATAGCTTTCCTCCGAAGGAGCAAGCGTCTTTTAATTTCATGGCTACAGTCACCGTCTGCGGTGATCTTGGAGCCCAAGAAAGTAAAATCTGTTACTCCTTCCATTTCTTCCCCTTCTATATGCCAGGAAGTAATAGGGCCAGATGACATGATCTTAGTTTTCTTAATGTTGAGTTTCAAACCAGCTTTTGCACTCTCCTCTTTCACCCTCAACAAGAGGCTCTTGAGATCCTCTTTGCTTTCTGCCATTAGGGTGGTATCGTCTGCATATTGGAGGTTGTTGATAATTCTCCCAGCAATCTTAATTCTGACCTCTGATTCATCCAACCTGGCGTTTCTCATGATGTACTCTGCATATAAGTTAAAGAAGCAGGGTGACAATATGCAGCCTTGTCGTACTCCTTTCCCAATTTTGAACCACTCAGTTGTTCCATGTCTGGTTCTTACTGTTGCTTCTTGACCCTCGTACAGGTTTCTCAGGAGACAGGTAAGGTGGTCTGGTACTCCCATCTCTTTAAGAATTTGCCACAGTTTGTTGTGATCCACACAATCAAAGGCTTTAGCGTAGTCAATGAAGCAGAACTAAACATTTTTCTGGAATTCTCTTGCTTTCTCCATGATGCAGCGAATGTTGGCGATTTGATCTCTAGTTCCTCTGCCTCTTCGAAACCCAGCTTGTACTTCCGGTAGTTCTCGGTTCGCATACTACTGAAGCCTAGCTTGTAGGATTTTGAGCATCACCTTGCTGGTATGTGAAATGAGCGCAATTGTGCGGTAGTTTGAACACTCTCTGGCATTGCCTTTCTTTGGAATTGGAATGTAAACTGACCTTTTCCAGTCTTGCGGCCATTGTTGAGTGTTCCAAATTTGTTGGCATATTGAATGCAGCACTTTAACAGCATCATCTTTTAGGATTTTAAATAGCTCAGCTGGAAGACTGTCATCTCCGCTAGCTTTGTTGTTAGTAATGCTTCCTAAGGCCCACTTGATTTCACTCTCTAGGATGTCCGGCTCAAGTTCAGTGACCGCACTATCATGGCTATCAGGGACATTCAGATCTTTCCTGTATAGTTCTGTGTATTCTTTCCACCTCTTCTTAATCTCATCTGCTTCTGTTAGGTCCCTGCCTTCTTTGTTCTTTATCATGCCCGTCTTTGCACAAAACATTCCCTTGAGATCTCCAATTTTCTTGAAGAGATCTCTAGTCTTTCCCATGCTGTTGTTTTCCTCGATTTCTTTGCATTGTGTCTCTCCTTGCTATTCTCTGGAACTCTGCATTCAGTTGGATATATCTTCCCCTTTCTCCCTTGCTTTTCGCTTCCCTTCTTTCCTCATGTACTTGTAAAGCCTCATCAGACAGCCACTTGGCTTTCTTGCATTAATCCACTGTTAAGTCCCATTAATTTCCACTGGGAAATGTTAAATATCTCCCTTTGAAATCAAAATATGCTTAACATAGGCTCTGTTGTGTCCAGTGTTTCTATTGAAATAGACTTTGATAGTGAAGGTGGTTGAAGTGGTAAAGACAGAGTATCAGATCAGACCATCAGCTAATAAGGAAACAAGATCAAATAAATGGTGGTATGAAATAATAGCCTTTTTTTTAATAGATGCCTTTTTTTCACTTCTGTTATCTTGTTCTGTCCAGGGGTGGCACTAGCAGATGGTAGCAGTTACTTAGGTAACTCGATAGCAGGTACAGTATGGCAGTGGCAGAAAGCCATGTTTCCTCTAACAATGCACTTGAAAGGATGCCATGTTGTGACTCAAAAGTCCTTTTTCATGTGTATTTTGTGGTGAGAATGGCCCTGGATCCAGGGAGGCTCACTGCTGCTGTTTTCCCATGGTGGTAAACCTGTTTTAAAAAGGAAAGGGGAAAGGTTAAATAGCATAAGAGGACATAATGTAACTGACACACCAATTGAGAAGCCCTCCAGCCCCAGAAGTCTTCAGAATTCCTTCAACCTGCCTCTGGGTTCCTTAAGGAGGAAAAAAGGCAGGATATAAATGACATGAATGAATATGCAAAAATTGCCTCTGCCTGAGAATGGCTCTTGGCAGGGAGGGACTTTGTGATCACCCCTAGCTTGAGTGACCTCTCCCAGTGGTGTCATGTAAAATAGCATGAGGGGCAAGAAAGATCCTAAGACACCTTATAAGCCCACAGGGTAGTGCAGTAGTCCGCCGGCAGCACCACCTTCTGGGAACATCGCTCTGGCAAAGGACTGGAGCCATTATAAAACAGTGCCTCTGGTCCCACTCAGTCAAATGACCCAGAAAGATACTGTGGTCAATAGCAGCCATACCCTGATTTATGGCAGTCTTTCCCTGAGCTCTCACCTGGGGCCAGTCTTCATGGAAACAGAATGAGAAGCACTTTCTGATTTTCTCTAGGTTTTCATAAAATCAACTTTGGTCCGTCAGCAGCACACAAAGCAAGAAAAATGGAGTATGTACTATCTAAAACCTGTCTCTTCTTGCTCCGTGTGCCACTGATGAGCCAAAACAGATTTAATGGAGAACGTCATCAACCCTAGTTGCTGTTCAGTGAGTGAGAGAGTTATTCCTCCCCTCTGTCCATGCTCCCTTGCTAAGGGAAGTTCACTGGGAGCCCTGAAGTAAGCCCCTTTAGTTTACCCCATACTTCTCCCCTCTCATCCAGTATTGGGGTGAATCCCTGTCCTGTATCTCAAGGACAAGCAAACCTCAATTTTATCCTTTCCTTTCATTTTAATAACCTCTGGAATGGCTTCCTATCCCCTTTAATATCAAGTGGAGTTGGGTCCTCTTTTAACCCCAAGATCACATCCTTTTAAACTCTGGGTTCATTTTTTCCCTGGCCCCTGCCTTGCAGTCATAAGCTGTGGGGCAGAAGGCTTCTCACTGCCACATATAGTCACAGCATGATCCCCATGAAGGCTTACTTGAAAGTAAAGTCCCACTGAAGTCAGAGGAGGTTACTCCTCTGCCTGAGACTGCAGGGGAGAGAGATTTACTTCTTACTGGGGAGCGAAACTGACTTCTGAGTAAACATGCACAGAAAGTGCACAGAGACTCTCATCCAGCATTGGGATATGTGAAAGGTTAAAAGATTAATGTGGTTTTATCAATGGGAAAAGCCGGCTGTATAAGGTGAATGGGCAGAGAAACTACCGTGGTATGTATGATGGTTGACTGCTCCAGCACAGCTGAGGGTTTTATCAGTGGGGCAAGTGGGCTTGTATAGGAATGAAGCTAACTACTGCAAAAGGGCAACTCGGGGATTGCGTGACAGCGGAATGACTGACTCAGAAGCTTCTATCTAGGAATACAGGAAGGAAACCACTGCGAGGGGGCAACTCAGCATGACTGCGGAATGAATGGATGAATCAAAGGCTTGTATCAGGACTGTGAAATACCACTGCTGCAGGCTCTTAGTACTGGCTGCCCTTTCTCCTTCCCCTCTGAGTATTGCTTCCTTGTGAGTTGTGAGTGTATCGCAGTAACGGGGCTGTGAAATATTGCCGCTGCAGGCTCCCGCTACTGGCCCCTCTTTCTCCTTCTCTTCTGTGTATTCTTCACTGGGGAAAAAGAGGGAATGGGGGGACTCCCCCTGACCATGTCACTGCCAGGTCACAGCTGGTCACAGAGGCACACCCAGGATTTAATGCAAGGGACCCAGGCACATTGCAGCCAAACCGCTCAGGAGTTGCACATAAGGAAAACCAATGCATTAAAATGACTTTACGAAAATGTGCCTTTTCCAGAGAGAAGCTGCAGGATTGCTGCAGACTGGCAACAGCGTCAACTGTCATGAACGATCCCAAATTGCTGTCCCTCCACATTAAATTGGCTGTGTAAATTGGGCCCTGGGTTTCTTTTGAGAACCCTTCCCTGGTTCTCGCCTGTGGAGATATAGATTATCTCCTTCAATCTGGCTGTACCCATTGCTGTTACTCAGACTGTACCAAACACCTCTTCCAGCACTGTCTTAAAGGCAGCCACTTTTATCAGGCTCCAGGGCAGAAGGGCGGGACAGGGCAGGTGAAAATGGTCAGCCCCTTGACGTTGCTCCGTCTTTCTCCACTACACCCGTGATGGTGTAAAATTTTGACACCCTGGCATTGAACACCTTTCCTTGGAAGAAAATCCCATTGATTTTCATGAGATTTTCTCTTTGGAATATTTAGGACTGCAACTTCAATATAAAAATTTATATTTGAAGCTGAAATTCAGGTGCATTACAGCCAGTTTGGGCTTTGCATTTATTCAGAAGAAGGAGCCACTCTGTGTTGAATGATCACCACCTAGTGGTGTACAGTATAAAGCACTTTTTTTTTTGCATTTGCAAAGGATGTGTTTTTGTATATGTGTGTGGCTAGTAATATGGGTCGGATTGCATAAGGCACCAAAGGATTTTTATAAACCAAAGCAAAGTAAGATTTATTTCAATACTATTCCAGTTCCTCTTGTCTGGACTACTGTATTGCTTTTCTATTGCGTATCTAATATTTCCACTTTACCTCTAGATCTGAGACTTGCAGATCAGTCTTAACCACTTCAACTTGGAAGTAGGTTCCACTTTGGTCAAGTGATTTTGCATTGCAATCATAACCATATTTACTGGGAAATATGCCTTATGTTCAATGAGGCTTACTTCCAAGTAAGTTCAATGGGGCTGCCTTACTTCCTATATAAGCATTTTATAGTGCTATAGAGTATTTGATGTAGTGTTAGGCTGAAGTACTTGACACAGCAATTTTCAGCTCTTTGGGAGCGTGCAGTGAGACAAAAATTGGATTAATTTCAAGGTTTGTGAAGAATGTTCAGGTGGGGATGGATCTACTTTAAATGTGAGATTAATGAGGTGTGTTGTTTTTGTTGTTGTTATTGTTTGGCCAATGGGAGCAACCATTTTCTCTCACCACAAGAATGCCCCATGGGAATGACATTATGTCATGAGGTAGCATTGTCCCCATGGTGTAATTTGTCCAAAATTTCAAAGGGAATGTTGTTGGACAGCTGAGAGCAGCCAAGCTGCTGCTTGAAGTGGCAACAATGCTTTTTATTAAAGAAAAAAAAAACCCAGCTACCTTTAAAGGTAAGCCCACCACCACCTGAAAGTTCTTCAGTCCCCCCTCAAATTGCTGATATTTCCCACCCACTTTCACAGGGGACAAATGGCCCTGAGAGCCCAGCTTGAGTTCAAAGCACTCGGGCCTAGGGGTGGACGAAAGTCACTTACCTTTTCTCGCAGCTTGTTCGCGGTGGGGGGGAGCGCTTCGCTGCTCCCCCCGCGAAGTTCAGGCCGGGGGGGGAGGCTTCCCGCCTCGCCCGGCCGAAATTCAGGCCGGGGAGGAGGCTTCCCGCCTCGCCCGGCCGCGAACACGAAAGTAAAAAAAAACAAAACACGTCCCCTGATAGGCTACGTGACGATTCACGTAGCCTATCACGGCTAGATCTGCAAAGTCAGCCGTGATAGGCTACGTGAATCGTCACGTAGCCTATCACGGGTGACTTTAAAAAAAAAAAGCGCGTACGCGAATGGCGGCCCCCATAGGGAGCCGCCATTCGCATTCCTTATTTAGTTGCTGTAGTCTACGTAAATGTTTACGTAGACTATGGCGAAAATAAGGGCAACGCTATTTGCGTTGCCCTTATTTTTGCCGTAGTCTACGTAAACATTTACGTAGACTACAGCGACCAAATAAGGAACGCGAATGGCGGCTCCCTATGGGGGCCGCCATTATCCGTACACACTTTTTTTTTTGTTTAAGTCACCCGTGATAGGCTATGTGACGATTCACGTAGCCTATCACGGCTGACTTTGCAGATCTAGCCATGATAGGCTACGTGAATCGTCACGTAGCCTATCAGGGGACGGTTGTTGTTTTTTTTCTTTCATTGCAATGGCGGGGGCGGCAGCCGGTCGAAAGACCGGCTGCCGCTCCCGCCCCGCTCGAACACCGGACGAACCGCCAGCCGGACCCGCCGCCGGGAGGGACATTCAGGGAAGGTAAGTCCCGTCCCGGGGGGTGCGGGGGCGGGGGGGTGCGGAGGATTTCTCCCTGAAACTTGTTCGGGGGGCCGAACACGTTGGCGCTCGGCCCCCCGAAGTTTCGGGGAGAAATTCTCCGCCATCCCTACTCAGGCCTGATCCTGTGAGTAAGTGCATGAACTTGTGGCAGAGGTGAAATTTGAACCAGGGATGTCCGCTTTGTAGCTCAGTTTCTGAGCTGCTGTACTACCCAAGCTCTCCTGAGTTCCATTGAACTCAATGGGATTTATTTCTGAGTAAGGATAATAGGACTGGGCTGTACCATACAAGTAGATTGGCTTAAGCCATATTCTTCTTAGTGAAGATTTCTGAGTAGACCAGCTTAGGGTTATGTTGCAAGGGTAGCTCAAATGTTGTTCTGGAAAAATGCCAAAGGACAATTATAATATGGAATTGGAATTCATTCAGTGCTGGCTCCAGGTTTTTGAGGCTCTTGGGCAAGGCACCCTCAATGGACCCTTCCCTCAGTGAGTTTACCTTCGCGCCTCTGTTGTTACCAGCTGCTGTTGCTCCCTGTCAAGGATAACAGCCTGCTTTCTGCCATAAGATGGGGTCAGGCTGTCACGTTGGAGGTAACCACCTGGGATTGTTTGTGATCTAGAGGTTCCTTGGCCCTTTGCCCAAGGCCAGGCGCAGACCCAGCTAACTAGCCAGCAGCTGGAGTTGTTGGGGAGTTCCAGCCTCTTGGAGGCCAGGGCCTCTACCCAGGGACCAAGCCAGTGATTGGCTGAAGCAAAATCTGCCCAGGGCTGGGCTTTAAAAGGGGGCTGAGGTTGAGGCATAGGGTCTCCCTTCATCCTGGTGGTCCTGGACCTACGGATGGCTGGTTGCTATCCAGGGAGACCCATACTTAAGTCTGCAAGGATAGGCCAGGTGGATTTATTACTTTGCTTCTGTGTGCATTCATGAAGCTCTGTCTTTCTAGTTAATGTGATTTGGCTTTGTACCCTCTTATGTAACTTGCTACTTCCATTCTTCCCTTTCCCTCTACCCCTTTATGTTGATCTTAATAAACCTTTATCCAACCTTTAGTTGGTGTGATCTCTCTGCATAACCTCAGTGCTAATTTCAGTGCCTCTTGGCTTAACGAGGGTGGCTTCTGGGTATTTTGGAGGACTGAAAGATCAGGTTTGGCCAGTCCTGTTTTTGGGACGGGGGTCCTGGGATCGGGTCCTGGGCGGTCCTCCCTCACAGGGAGGTTGGGGTTGGTCCCAGCAGCTGGGATCCTCCTTCCCTTTCCCTTGACAGTCTTCATCCTCTTTCTCAGCATTGCTGCCACTTCCTTGCTTGATAGGCAGAAAGCCAGTGAGCTAGTAGGCAGTGGCACCTACCACTCCCCTTCTCACCACCACTGTTGCCTGGGCCTGAGGGAGAGGCAGGTGAACAAGCAGGTTGCAATGGTGAAGAGGAGGAGCAAGTCCAGGGGGCTCTTGTCAGTGGGGCCCTTTTCATTCCATTTTGTACAACTGAAGAAATTTGAAATCTCATGCAGTAGTCTCAAGGGTGCCACAGGACCCTTGCTGCCATTTTACATTATCCATCTACCTACTTACCAACGTGCATTCCAACTTTCCAGCTCACTTTCCCAACATTCTGTCACACTTTAAATTGCCAAATTGTACTCCATTAAAGATTAAACCAAATAGATCACTATTTGGTAATCTATATTGCAAACGTGGGGGCCTGATCTGGAAAGGGTTAAAGTCTCCCTACTCCCCACACTAGTGTCCCAATTCAGATCAGGAGATCTACACTTACTATAGAGTAAAAAAAGAAAAAAGATGTAGCTATTAGTGATGTTTTTAAAGTACTGTGTGCTTTGGCCCTAAAGAACCCTAAAGAACAGAATTGAGGATGAGGCTATACAGATGGGAGCAAGAACCCAGCTAGAGAGGCAGTTGAACAACTGGATGACAATGGAGTTAAAGGAATACTAAAGGAGGATAAGGAGATTGCGGAGAAGCTGAATGAATTATTTTCATCTGCCTTCATCATAGAAAATGTAGGACAGATAGCTGTGCCTAAATGTATGTTTTCACAAAGGGAATTTGAGGAATTGAGACAAACAATGGTGACCAAAGAAGTCCTTGACCTTATTGACAAATCACCAGGCCCAGATAATATCCATCCTAGAGTTTTTAAAGAACGCAAAAACAAAATTGCTGATCTTCTAACAAAAATATGTGACATGTCCCTAAGATCATCCTCTGTACCCAAGGACTGGAGAATAGCCAATGTCACACTAATTTTTAAAAAGGGATCTGGGAGGGGTATCTGGGAAATTGCAGGGTGGTTAGCTTAATGTCTGTTCCAAATAAATTGGTGGAAAGCATTATTAAAGATAAAATCAGTAAGCATACAGAAGGACATGCCCTGCTGAAAAAAGAATCAACATGGCTTCTGCAAAGGTAAGTCCTGTCTCTCTAACCATTTAGAGTTCTTTGAGAGTGTCAATAAACATGTGAGCAGGTGTGATCCAGTAGACATTGTTTACTTGGACTTCCAAAGGCTTTTGATAGTCTCTCACTGAAGACTCCTGAGCAAACTTAGCAGTCATGGAATAAGAGGAGAGAACCTGTTATGGATCAGTAACTGGTTGAGAACAGAAAGCAGAGAAGCAGATTAAATAGTAAATGCTCCCAAAGGAGGGATATAAAACAGTGGGGTCCCACAAGGATCTGTTTTGGGTCCAATGTTTTTCAATTTGTTCATAAATGATCTGGAATTAGGAGTGAGCAGTGAGTGAGGTAGGCAGGTTTGCAGATTACACCAAATTATTTAGGGTGGTTAAAAAAAGGCTTGCAAAGAGTTGCAAAAAGATCTCTCCAAACTGGGAGAATGAACATCAAAATGGCAAATGCAGTTCAATGTAAGCAAGAGTAAAGTGATGCATGTTTGGGCAAGAAATCCCAACTTCACATATATGTCGATGGGATCTGAGCTAGTGGTGACTGTCCAAGATCTTGGAGTTGTGGTGGATAGCTGCATTAAAATGTTGACTCAGTGTGCGGCTGCTGTGAAAAAGGCAAATTCCATGTAAGGCATAATTAGGAAAAGAATTGAAAATAAAACTGCCAGTATCATGCTGATTTTATACAAATCTGTGGTGAGACTACACTTGGAATATTGTGTACAGTTTTGGTTACTGAACCTAAAAAAGGATATTGTAGAGTTGAAAAAAGTGCAGAAAGGGGCAACTAAAATTATCAAGGGGCTAGAGCAACTCCCCTATGAGGAAAGATTACCACATCTGGTATTATTTAGTTTAGAAAAAAAGACAAATAAGGGAAGACATAATATATGTGTACAAAATTATGCATGGTGTGGGGGAAGTGGATGGGGAGACATAATACTAGAACCCAGGGTCATCCCATGAAGCTGACTGGTGAGAGATTCATAGAATCATAGAATAGTAGGGTTGGAAGGGGCCTACAAGGCCATCGAGTCCAACCCTCTGCTTAATGCAGGAATCCAAGTCAGAGCATCCCTGACAGATGGCTGTCCAGCCTTGTCTTGAACGCCTCCAGTGTGGGAGAGCCCACTACCTCCCTAGGTCATTGGTTCCATTGTCATATTGCTCTAACAGTCAGGAAGTGTTTCCTGATGTTCAGCCGGAATCTGGCTTCCTGTAACTTGAGCCCATTATTCCATGTCCTGCACTCTGGGATGATCGAGAAGAGATCCTGGCCTTCCTCTCTGTGACACCCTTTCAAGTACTTGAAGAGCGCTATCATTTCTCCCCTCAGTCTTCTCTTCTCAAGGCTAAACATGTCTAGTTCTTTCAGTCTCTCCTCATAGGGATTTGTTTCCAGTCCCCTGATCATCTTTGTTGCCCTCCTCTGAATCCTCTCCAGTTTGTCTGCATCCTTCTTAAAGTGTGGTGCCCAGAACTGGACACAGTACTCCAGATGAGGCCTAACCAGTGCTGAGTAGAGGGGAACTAGTACTTCCTGGGATTTGGAAGCTATGTGTCAGGAGCGCCCTAGCGGCCTCTTTCAGTAGACTCCAATAGCCAACTCAAGACACAGACAAAAGGATTCTTTTCAAGGCTTTAATCCTTTTACAACTTAATGACTCTTTCAGATGCTAATCCCCAGCGACTAAGCAAGGAACAGCAGAGTAGCCTATGCTCCGAGTAGGCAGTTGATCCCTGTTTGAAGGAGAGTCACTTGAAGACCCTGAAGTTATGGACCCTCTTTCCCTTGGGTCCACGGGAGGCGGCTGTTGCTTGCGCACCAAACGGGCGCTACGCCTCCTTTCCGCGCCCTCCATCGCTCATCGCTCCCTGTGTCTGCGTCGAGCGTCTAGCAAGCCCCATTCCTGCACTTTCTCACTGCTAGGATCACTATCTATCTCAGGAATGCCGGCAGAAGGAATCTCTGCCAGCTACTGTGCCTGTGAGGGATGAGCTGGCTCGTCTCGCACAGATTGCTAATCCTCCTCAGAATCAGAACTGCTCTGGGGTTCTATCAGCTTAGTTTCCACCCTGACACTATGCTTCTATTAATGCAGCCCAAAAGAGCATTTGCCTTTTTTTACAGCCACATCACATTGTTGGTTCATATTCAGCTTGTGATCGACAATAATTCCAAGATCCTTCTCGCTTGTAGTGTTGTTGAGCCACTTATTCCCCATCTTGTAACTGTGCATTTGGTTTCTTTTTCCTAGGTGCAGAACTTGGCATTTATCCCTATTAAATATCATTCTGTTGTTTTCTGCCCAGCGCTCCAGTCTATCAAGGTCACTCTGAACTTTGTTTCTGTCTTCCAAAGTATTAGCTATCCTGCCCAATTTTGTGTCATCTGCAAATTTGATCAGCATTCCCTTCACCTCCTGCTTCAAGTTATTAATAAATATGTTGAAAGGCACTGGGCCCTGGACTGAACCCTATGGTACCCCACTCCTTACCTCTCCCCAGTTGGAGAAGATCCCATTGATAAGCACTCTTTGAGTCTGATTCTGTAGCCAACCGTGGATCCACCAGATGGTTGTTTCATCTAGCCCACTTTGAGCTAGTTTGCTCATCAGGATATCATGGGGCACTTTGTCGAAAGCTTTGCTGAAGTCGAGGTATATTATGTCTACAGCATTCCCATGGTCCACAAGGGAGGTGACTTGATCAAAAAATGAGATCAGATTCATCTGGCAGGATTTGTTCTTGACAAATCCATGCTGGCTTCGAGTAATCACTGCATTGTTTTCAAGGTGCTTACAGATGGATTGCTTTATCATCTGCTCCAGTATTTTCCCAGGGGTTGATGTCAGACTGACTGGTCTGTAGTTCCCAGGTTCCTCCTTTTACCCGTTTTGAAGATAGGGACATTAGCCTACCTCCAGTCATCTGGAACTTCCCCCGTCCTCCATGATTTCTCAAAGAGAATAGACAATGGTTCTGAGAGTTCTTCTGCCAGTTCCTTTATTACTCTAGGATGCAGTTCATCTGGCCCTGGAGATTTGAACTCATTCAAAGTAATGAGGTGTTCCTTGACCATATGCCTATCAATCTCAAGCTGCAATCCTGCCCCTTCAGTCTCTACTTTGTCATAGACCCTCTTTTGGGAGAAGACTGAGCCAAAGTAGGAATTGAGCACCTCTGCCTTTTCTTTGTCATCTGTTATCATTTTGCCATCCTTATTTAATAGCTGAACAACCATTTCTTTCCTCTGCCTTTTACTATGTACATAGCTGAAGAAAGCCTTTTTGTTGTTTTTAGCATCCCTCGCTAACCTCAGTTTGTTCTCAGCTTTAGCCTTCCTGACACTATCCCCGCAATTCTGTGCTCCCTGCCTGTACTCTTCCTTTGTTACTTGGCCTTCTTTCCACTTCCTATATGTGTCCTTTTTTGTTTTCAGGTCATCCCTAAGCTTTTTGTGAAGCCACATTGGCTTCTTCTGTTGTCTCTTCCAGCTTTTCTTCTTGTTGGAATTGTTTGTGATTGTGCCTTGAGAATTTCCTTTTTTAAAAGCTCCCACCCATCTTGGACTTCATTTCTCGTTAGCGTCGCTTGCCATGGGACTTTACTGATCATTGTTCTGAGTTTATTAAAATCAGCTTTCCTAAAATCCAGGGTATGTGTTTGACTACATTCGGCTTTTGCTTCCCTTTCAACCAAGAACTCAAGTACAACATGGTCGCTTTCCCCCAGAGTTCCTGTAACTGCTACTTTATCCACTAAGTCATTTCTGTTGGTTAGGATCAAGTCAAGGATAGCCAATCCTCTAGTTCCTTCCTCTACTTTCTGTAGGAGGAAGTTATCCACCACACAAGTCAGGAATTTCCTGGAGGAGCCATGTTTTGCAGAATTTGTCTCCCAACAAATATTGGGGAAATTGAAGTCCCCCATTACTACTACATCATGCTTCCTTAAAACATTGGCTATTTGCTTTTCAAAAGTTTCATCCTCGTCTTCTCCTTGGTTGGGTGGCCGGTAGTAGACTCCGACCACCAGGTTCCTTTTATTTTTTGCTCATTTATTTTGATCCAGATGCTCTTGATGGGGCTACCAAGCTCATCCTCCTGTATTTCTGTGCAGAGATACGTATTTTTCACATACAGTGCAACCCCACCTCCCTTTCTGTTCCTCCTGTTCTTTTTGAACAAGTTATATCCTCCAATTGCTTTATTCCAGTCATGAGAGTCATCCCACCAAGTCTCAGTTATACCTATCAAGTCATAATTTCCCTCTTGTATTAAGAGTTCAAGTTCGTTTTTGTTTGTTTGTTTCCCATACTCTGGGCATTAGTATATAGACGTCGAAGACCATGTGCTTCATAGTCTGGCTTTCTTCCTACATGTGTTTGAAGACTATTATTGGGCGCTATTAGAGCTGTTCTCTCCATTGCAGTGCATGCACCTACGTCCATTGTTACCCCCAACATTACATCTCCCTTCCCTGTAGGATTCAGTTTAAAGCCCTCCTGATGAAGTTCTTCATGCTGTGGCCAAACACATTCTTACCATCCTTTGTGAGGTGCCACTCGTCCCTTGCCAACAGCCCATCTTCCAGGAAGTATAGCCCATGGTCCCAGAATCCAAATCTCTCTCGTTGGCACCACCTTCGTAGCCAGTCATTCACCCAGAGTATTTTTCATTCCCTTTCTATCCCTCTTCTAACTACTGGAAGTATGGAGGAGAAAACTATCTGGGCCCCAAAGTTCTTGAGTTTCCTTCCCAAAGCTTCAAAGTCTGACATGATTTCTTCGTAGCTCCGCTTGGCAGTATCATTTGTTCCCACATGGATGAGAAGAAAGGGATACCTGTCAGTGGGCTTTATGAGTGCAGGCAACCTTTCAGTCACATCTCTAATCCATCCTCTCGGGAGACAAAATACCTGGCGAGTCCATGGGTCTTCACGACATACCTGGGTCTCGATCCCACGCAGCAAGGAGTCTTATTTTTATTTATTTATTAAATTTATTAATCGCCCATCTGGCTGGTCACCCACTACTACCACTCTTCTCTTCTTCTTGTCGTAGGCCTGGATTTCATCACCTCTGCTTGACTGACCTTCAGCCTCTTGCTCACTCTCATGTAGGTTCCCCTGTGATTCTTCCTCTGCAGGCTGTCCTCCAGTCTCATCCTCAAATACCTGGAATCGGTTCCACAACTCCACTGTTTCCACTGGTGCAGAGTGGCGTCTAGTTCTTCTTCTCCTAACTGTCACCCTTTTCCAAGGAGTATCCTCTACTCCATTTTTCCTCACCTCAGCATTTCGCACTTCTGCCTCAGCTTGCTGTTGCTCTTCAAGCTTCTGGTCTTCCCTTTGCTGCTGTAGTTTCCCCATTCTGTCCAAGAACTCTTCGTGTTCTCTTATTCCCCGGAGGGTCGACAGTTGCCGCTCCAGTCCACTTACTTTTTCTTCCAGCAGCGTGATCAACTTGCACTTGTTGCAGGTGTAGGCCATGTTGTTCTCAGGCAAGAAAACAAACATGGCACACACCTTGCAGGTCACCACCACTGGAGAGTTCTGTCCTTCCATAGCCTCTTTTCCCTTTTTGTGTCTAGCTTTGTGATTGTTCTAGACTAGCCTGTGCTGCTCCTCTACTCACTAGAGGTTAAAAGCAGAGCCCCACTGGTGTGGAAGTGTGTGTTACAAGACAAATAAAGGGGGGGGGGAAATTTGTTAAAAAAGAAAAAAAATGTTAGGGGCCTCCCCCTTGACCTCCCCTGCCGAACTCCCCTGGCCAACTCCTGTTTGCTCCCCCTGTACGCTCGCTCTGGTCTCTCACTTTCTGGGAGCTTGCTTGCTTCTGTAGTCCCTGGACCGGCTGGAGCAGCTTGCTCTGCTCTGCTCTGCTCTGCTGTGCTCTGCTCTGCTCAGCTGGGAGGCGGGAAACAGATTCCAGACAGATAAAAGGAAGTACTTCTTCACACAGGGCATAGTTAAACTGTGGAATTTGGTACCATAAGATATATTGATGGCCATAAATTTGGATGCATTTAAAAGGAGGTTAGACAAATTAATGGCAGATAAGGCTATCAGAAGTCTTTAGTCCTGCTGGCTATATGCTTCCTCCAGGGACAGAGGTAGTATGTTTATGTACACCAGTTGCTCGGGGAGATGAGCGGGAGGCTGATATGACCTGCTTGTGGTTTCCCACAGGTAGCTTGGCCACTGTGTGAGCAGAATGCTTGACTAGATAGACCCTTGGTCTGATCCAGCAGGGCTCTTCTTATGTTCTTATCCATCAAGGAGATGAAATATGTCTTTGCATATAGGGTGGCACTGCATCCAGTGGGGGTTCTTGAAGTAGGTTAGTCCTCTCTCCACAGTTGTATCACCTCATAATAACTGCCATATTGTTTTGGGTGTGTGTGTGTGCCTGAGAGAAAGAGAGATTGTGTGTGTGTGTGCATGTGCGCGCACGTAAGGATTTTGTTTAATCCTCTTCGTCTGTGTTCTGCGGAATGTCAGGTTTCTTTCATTCCATTAACTGCTCATTGACAGAATTGGATTCCCCCCCCTTTGGAAAAGTATGCAAAAAAGCCCACCACAATTTACATAACTCATTAGCACATAATATTGTCAGGGTTGGATCGGAGCCCATACAGCCCCAAAGCAGTTCTGATTCTGAGGAAGAGATCAAAACCATGGGAGAGGAACCCACGCACAGTTGAGAGGCTCCGCCAGAGGGAGAACCCCTCCCTGCTCACATTCCTGAGAGTGACAATGATCCTGGCAGGGAGAGGGAAGGACAACTGGAGCTTCTGGATGTGAGGCACCGGTGCAGGGAAAACGGGAGATGGCAGGCACCGAGAGGAGGTGCTCAGCCCTCTTGGCGCGATGACAACAGCTGCGCCCCGATGCCCCATGGGAAAGGGGTGGACTCTCTCCTCTTAGCCCTTAAGTTCAGAGGCTTCCCGCCCTTTCCCTCCAAATGGAGACCAACTGATTCCCTAAGGCTAGAGCCCCCTGGTAGGCAGCTCTCTTAAGTTTCCCTCTTAGGCTCAGGCAATTAGCATCTGTAAGCGTCATTAAGTTGAATGGAAATAAAGCCCTGGAAAAGAGCCCTATTGTCTCTGTGTTGATTCTGGCTACCTGAGGATTTCAGAAGGCAACAAGGGTGCTCCTGACAAATATATCATGTATTTTTATTAGCTCAGCATACAACATACCGTCAAATGAGCAGAGTGCACAAAAAAGAGAGAGTGCTACACAGCGGAAGCAGAAGAGAGATCAGAGATGTATAAAACGTTGTGTTTTGTTTTGTTTCAACAATGTCATTAGATATTAGTGCATGTTCCAGCAATTTTCATATTTTTGTATGAGTTAATTTGCGTACAGTTTCAGAAAGTAAAAAAAAATGGTCCACAAGTCCACAGAGTCCTCGTGACTGCTATGGAACCCGTAGGCTGGATTCAGAAAAATCTGACGTCATTTGAGTTTGTTTCAGATTTCTCCAACATCCTTAATATATATATACACATAGGGATGAGAAGTTCCAGGGGCAATGTTAGAGGGTTTCATCTCTTTCAGATGAAATAGCACACTGTTGACTTACGCTGTCTTTGTAATATCAATTTTATTTGCGAATATACCAGTAGAGCACTAGGAAGTAGGCATGCATTCACGAGGCAGCAAATCCTCCAACTCTTCATCAGGTTCTCCAAAAACAAGTTATACAGCTCTGCAGCACAGCTGCACTTCAGTTTCAGCTAACTGAAGCGACAAAAACTTCGTGTGCTCATTGCAGTGTCAGGTGCCATTTTGAATATTTGAGCCGCGGGCCACGGCAGGGGCACACCATAGCTTGCTGTTACATGTGAACTGGCAAGGGTGGGTTATTGGGGTAATTAGCAAGCCACCTGCAACCCTAAAACAGCCCATGGGTTCTGGGTAGTTTGTCAGCCATTCCAGCAGCCCACCCTTGCCAGGTTCAGATGTAATGGCAAGCTACGGCATGCCCCCACTGCGGTTAGAATATTCAAAATGCCACCTGCCACCACAACAAAAAGCCCTGCAGGGAAATGTACCCACGGTGGCTTCTCGTTACGTGTGAAATGTGTCATGGTGTTTCGGTCATACTAAAACACAACCAGGGTTTGGGTGGGTTTATGCATAGTCCTGATTTAGGGACATAAAACAATTCATAATGAAGAATCATCTAATGCAACAGAGGGAAATGCATGCAGTTACTTGTTTCACAGCTTGAGAGGTTGGGTTGGCAGAACTCACAAGATCCCAAGATGATGCTTCTTATGTAATATTCCAATTATACCCTTATTATGGGATCTCTTAAGTACCTGTTTAAAAAGGTCTCCAGTAAGACACTTCTCCCATAATAGAATTGGGATGTTTTAGTCATACATTCATTATTTTATGGAATAATTAATCATAAGAAACAGCTTTGAAACTTTAAAATATTGGCAGCTGAACATTTTCTCCTAGCAGATATGACTAGTTGCTGAAATGGCTCTGAAAATGGATATAGAATTCAGGGCAGTGTCTGACAAATGAATGCCCTTCTGGCAGCAAGCCAGTAGCACTGTGTACCATCTGGTAAATTCTATAGTTCTGTTAGAAGGTATTATAATTTCATCTGTCTCCAGTGAAAATTTGTCTGTGGAAGTAATTGCATAGCCTACAGTTTCTGTTTCTGACATTTATTGCTTCTAGTAGCATGTGTTGTCCTGCGTGGTTTCTGGGAAGAGTGTCCACACAAGGTTAGAATTATGTGATAAACTTGCATTTGGAGATGCTCGAATATACATCATGACAGTTAAAGACTGCCTAGCTAAAGATGACTCTATGTACTTTAGCGTCTTAGCTTTATATTGTCACTTTTATCATGTAGCAGAACAGTTCTTTCCTTTGGGATGAATTAAACCTTGTGCTAAGTACACTTTAGAGTAGGGCCCCTAACAATATTTTGGCCATGATTGCTTCATGCATGGAACTCCTTGAAAATGCCCTGCAACTCAGGCCGCAATAGCTGCTCCCTTCTCACAAGATACACCCCACACACACACACAGAGTAGGATTACAGTACCATTATAGTTCTAATTATTGTAGCTGTATAAATGTGAAATATCAATATAAAAACTTAGAAAATTACAAATTTGACAACAATAATACACTGCGTGGAGGTACAGGGGGAAAAAAAATCCTCCATTGGCTCTTCCCCTTTTTTCAACCCCCACGTGTGCGTGAGGCGGATATCAAGAGGGAACTGGAGCAGAAAGCTTAAACTTTCCTGTCCCTGTGCACAGTAGTCTTAATCCAGATGGGAGCTCTAGATGCCTAAATGTAAATAAATAAAAAGTAGAAGGGCAGCTTAATGCAACATGTCTGGCCCTTCTTTTAGTCAACTGTGCTAACTGCCAGACTTGATTTATCCATTCTTTACACGAAGATGTCTTAGGATTTCTCCCATTTCTACCTATGACCAGTTTAATGGCTATTAGTAGATTAGAGGCCATTGCACAACGTATTTTAGGTTGATTTAAATAATTAAGTTCATCAGTTCTAATGTTTGTTCTTATCTTACTTTTCTCTGGATATCTCTGTTAATTTGAACCCAAAATATTTGAATATGGACACATCCACCACATGTATAAAATATTTGCTGCTATTAAACAACATCACCAACAAACATATCTGTTGTTTTTAAAGATCTTATTCATTTTCTTGATGTCAAATACCAGCACTACATTAATTTATGGGGCAGCTGGGGGGATCCTT
Organism: Heloderma suspectum; assembly: GCF_057233095.1. Taxonomy (NCBI): domain Eukaryota; kingdom Metazoa; phylum Chordata; class Lepidosauria; order Squamata; family Helodermatidae; genus Heloderma; species Heloderma suspectum. The sequence continues at coordinate 114,019,759 of NC_139462.1, forward strand.
TAAATGGACGCACACAGAATTGGCTGCTTCTCCATAAAAAAATCTGTTTTCCATTCATTTTCACTAATTGTTGTAACCATCATTTTCTCCCAACTTTTAAAAACACTTTCTTTATGTAGATCTTTAATTATAAATAGCTGGTAAAATTGTAGTTAGTAACTCCTGGAGTTCGCCGTTATTTTTTAGATTCTGAGAGCTGGACTATGTTAAATCCTCACCTTTTTGTCCCCCCGCCCATTTTTTTTTTTTTTTTGAGTCCTGAAAGGGGAGTTGTTTGTGTTTGTGTGTGTGTGTGGTGGGGGGGAGGAATTGGCTGGATGGGAAGGTTTAAACCTCTCCTAGCCACCTGCTGTGGTCCCAATCTAGATTAAAGACTTGCATGCTTACTTCAAGGTAAAAACAGGTAAGCATCAGCTGCACGCTATGTATTTTAGCCTGGAGAACTAGGTTCTAAGAAGAACTTCCCTAATATCACTACTGGTATAATTTCTTTAACTGCAAAATTTTAAACCATCGTGATTCCTTAGGTTCAAATATTTTCTTTAGATAATCCCAGCTCAGACACTGTCCTGTCTTCAAAATATCATAGAGTTTTACTATTTTGTGTTTTACTCATAAGGAATCTTTATTAGCTATATAATTTTTTTGTTTAAATAAATGAAATCAGTCAGTATAAGGATGGACTTTGGTATGTTTAAAAATTTAGTCTATACTTGCATTGTTGCTGAAATCATTGGATTTTTATTTCTCATAGCCTTCCCCCTACCCCACCCCAACTTCCCTTATAACAGGGTTGGGGGATGTGTGAGCCTCTGGATGTTGGTGGACTGCAGTTTCCATCAACCCTAGCCAGCATAGCCAATGGAGAAGGATGATGGGAACTGCGGTCCAACAATATCTAGAGGTCCACACTTTCCTCACCCCTGTCTTAGAAGCACAAGGTAAATTGGAGGCATTTTAAAAAGATCATATCCTAAAACAGGGGTGGTGGAGTGTTCTGGCCCTGGGGGCCAGATTGACTCTCAGGACACCTACTGGGGGCCGTATGATTGTTCATATAATTGACTCCTGTGTGATGTCTAGTGTAGCTAGCTATAGAGAGAGAAAATGGGGTTGTTCGTTGTTTGCAAAGAGTCTTTGAAGCTCAGGCTACTATTAACCACCAGAATTGTAGGGAGGACACAGGGTGAATGACACGCATACAAATAAAGAGCTGGTAGATAAGCATCTGTACTGCATTGTTAAAAAAATTAGTTCATTATGAATGGTAGCCTTTGCCAAGAGGAAATTAGCACTCACTTTTTGGTGAGTGGACCAGTAATTATTTGCATGATTGGGATAGTAATACCAACCTACCTTATAGGATTTTTGTAAGGATTAGTGCAATAAATGCATGTGAAGTGTTTGAATGCTCAAAAGCACAATCTAAATGCCAGCTACTTTTATTTTCAGATGTTTTTTCCTTGCTGGGCCTTCCATTTGTTTATTTTCTTCTTGTCAACAGTGTAACCAGTACTGTCAACACAGCAGTAAGAACAGGATTTAATTAATGTAATCCATCTTGTGGCATTTTTCCTGTTAGCACTGGTAAATTGTACAAATAAGGAATGGCTTCTCTTGGCTTAAAGGTAAATGCCAGGATACAAAATGCTCTTTGGTGAGGCACTGCCTTTACACCACACTCCCTTCATCTCCTGTGCTACCTGAAAAACTGTTTAGGAGAATGATGTGAGTGGCTTCTGATGTAGTGCAAAGAATGAGAAGAAATAATAACAATAATAATAAGCAAAACCCAGGGGTGCACATGGAAATACTTGCATTAGCAACTTGTTACAACCTAGCCACACAACATAATCATGAAGATTCTTATTCACAAGTATGTTGGCTGTAGAATTAACCTGGAGTAAAACCTCGGGTTGATTTTTCAGACATTCATTGGCTGATTCTCAGGGTTCCTGTGAGCTGCACATGCTCATTATGGCACCCAGAAGTGCAACAATGTCCAGTCCTCAGTCCCTGCCACATCATTGCATGAAGATGCGAGAGGAGCAAAACCAACTGAGGAGCTCTCCTTGAAGCTGCAGCTTAGTTGATCTGCTGCCTGTCCCTTCTCTGAGGAGTGTGGGGTTTGTGGGGAGGGGAGGGGCCTTGCCTGAGGCCTTCAGAGGCCCAGTGGGGCAGCCTGGTGGGCCAAATTTAGCCTGCAGTCCAGGGTTCCCCATCCCTGCACTAGATGATTGATGTAATAAAAATGTTCAAAACGTCTTTTGCTGCAAGAGGGCCCATGCATTTCTCTGCCTAGGGGTCAAACTACATGTTACGTTACTTTACGTTTCTTGAGTGGCTTACAGGGGATTTTTAAAATAAATTTAATCTTAGATACAGCTGGGCTAATATTCATTGGGACTGCAGCATATGGGGGAATTAATCCCTTTCTCCCAACACCATGCAATTAACATAACAAATTATGACGAAAGTGTTCAAAATATTTATGGGTTCCTTGAGAGATCAAAGTCATTTTTCCATTTGCAAGAAGCATGACATGTCAAACAGGGTCCTCGCAGATGACAGGTGTAGTTTGTTCATTTAAAGGAGTTTTAAATCCATTTTTTGGAGATTGAAAATGGCTTACCACTGGGCCACACTGTTTTTTTAAAAGATCTCATTCATTTGTTGCAGCCTGCAATATGATGGGGTGTTTTGGGCTCTGAAAGTCTTGCCCACAAAGGAGTGCATAACCTGCCAGTGACATTGCCAGTGGATTGGTGCCTTATGCCTCCTGGCTGGTATTCAGAGTGACCCTGTGTGCCAGGGATCCCCCTGCAGCTTTGGAGAGCTATGGTGGCTGCTTTATTACACCTTGCTGGATTTACAGATATATCTGATCACAGCTGTTTTCAAAGTTGTGAATGTAGATATAAGAAAAAATAATAAATTCGTTTGCTTTCTAAGTAGTTAGGGTCTGCCAAACGATGTCTCTATTATCTGTTCATTTCCCCCTTTTGAGCTGTGCTCTAACTCACAGAAGGGAAATGCGCTACTCGTGATCTGTCATGGGAGTGGTGACGCATAGCAAATCCCACTGAAATGTTACTATATCTGGCGATATCAAATATTGAATACGGCCATTGGAGGAAAATGATCTTCAGAGAAAATATACACAGAATACATTTGTAGCCTAAAAGAAATCTTATTAACAAACTTGAAATGCAAGGAATATCTCCTTAATGATGATCAAGCAATATGAGTGAAAACATACTATTAAAACCGACCTACACATGCAGCAGAATGACATGAAAATATGAGACTGCAGAGGTGGGGCTTGAGGAGGGGGTGGGATATCAGATAACAGCTTTGAACACTTCATCACAAAACAAAGTTCTCATCATACAGAAAGTGAGAACATTAAGAGGAATACTTCTAGATTTTTATGGGCAGGGAGTTCTTCGCAAGAGGGAGCATTCCAGCATTCTACCTACCCCTCAACTGCAAGTGTGAGGTAGCACAATTCAGGAAATACAGCCCCATGTGATTCTTACTGCATTTCTCAGAAAAAGACTAACTGTATGGAGAGTGATTAGTTTGTGCAAAAAAATAAATAAATCTGGATAGCCATGGAATATGTTATTCCTTGAAACTTGTATGGTAAGATTGCTTTATGATTCTTCAACATGCTATTGTCACCTTATAGATACCACTTTGATCACTCCATGTGACAGCAATTGCTTTGGGTTGCTTTAGATGTGACATGGAAGCATGAGGCTACATGAGTCACTAGTGCTTCCTATCTCACCACTTCTGGAGATGTAGACATCCCCTATAGGAATATGTCCATTCTCAGAATGTGTGTGAGGACCGGGGCAGAACATGCATCTCACCATAGAGTATATGCACATCTCACCCATCTGGACTGGGAAGTGTAATGTATGTTTATATTGTTGCCACCTAGTGGTAAAAAAGGCAAAAGTGTTTCTTTTAGAATAGTTGGAATTGAGCATGCTCCAGGCCTGTGCTTTTGGGTGTGGTTACAAGATGGATGCCAAACAGAACTGTATGAAGAAATAAACCAGTTATTCTTTCATCTTACTGGTGTAGGCTACCTATTTTACACTGGCGATGAAGGTAACCAAGATAATCAGTCTCCTTCGGTTCTTCACACATTGTAAGTAGCAGTGTGGCTAGAAAATGGCCACTTATGTGATTATGAAAGAGTTTGATCCTGATCAGGAGGCCTGGGTACAATATGCAGAGAGATTTTCCCAATATTTAATTGCTAATGACATGGATGATGGTAAGAAGCATGCCATTTTACTGACTGTTTGTAGAGCAAAGTCATATGGACTCGTAAGTTTAGTAACTCCTGATAAGCCCAGTGCCAAATCATTTCAGGAACTGATTGGGATTGTCTCAAATCATCACAAGCCCATCATCAGAGATGGTGCAGCAATTTAAGTTTAACAGTTTCTCATGCTCCCCTGGGATGTCTGTGGCAGTCTATGTGGCAGAACTGTGTCATCTGTCAAAGCATTGTGAGCTTGGAGACACCTTGAATGCCATGCTGAGGGATCAGCTGGTCTGTGGCATAAATGATGACAGGATGCAGTGCCATAAAGAAAATCATGCAGTCCACACGGATCAGCTGCTGCATATGAATAGCTTATCGTGGGGACTTCAGTGGGTTGATTGTAATTACACACACTGGCCGTTAGATTGCTGTTCTGCAGATGTATGTGACGACCTCTGCTGGAATCTATTATATATTGCTAAGATAGTGATTTAACAGTGCTTTTGTCAAAGTAGAATGATCTCTTTGCCTGTAGCCTCTGTGATAATACTTTTTTAGCTTTGTGAGTGTTCAGAGAGCTTCACATATAAGCTCGTGATCCTTATTGCAACAAAACACCTAGAGGGCTTTTGAATCAGAGTTGGCTGAAAAGAAATCTGAAAACAAATAAATGGATGTACGATAGATCAGTATTATTAAGCCCAAATAACAGATGAAGAGTTGAGGGTGAGGCTTGCTTAAGGCCACCTTGGGAGTTAATGGCAGAGGTGAGATTTGAACTGGAGGCTTCTTGGATCAAACTCAAGCCAACCACTTGCTATGCCAACACTTCATCGTGCACAGGAGTTAGAGAGTTGGAAATAAAATGCACACACATGTCATTAGATGCCGATGTCTCAGACAATGGGCTGGTTCAGATGAAACAGTGATTCCCATATAAGTACCACTTCAGATGTTTACTGGCAAGCTTTGGGTAATATATCGGTGACATGGGCACCTCTCCTTCATGCACCCCAAGAAATCTTTGGTGTGACTGCTCCATTTGTACAGTATCCCCTTGTTTTAGTAGTTACTATACTTCCATTTTTGTCACAAAAATGTGACAAAATAGTCACAATGGTCACAAAGTCCTCCTTCACCCACAGTCTACCCCAAATCCATCCTTTTTACCCTCACCCTCCCTCCCTATAAGCCCAGTCTTACTATTCCCTGCCAAGAGGAACACTAGTGTGTTGATGAGAACTTAGTTATCCACCAGCACTTGGACTTCCTGAATACTCCAACACAGTTCTTGGCTCAAACAGGTATGAAATTCCATTTTAAAACATGTATTTTGGGAGAAAATGTGTAGAAATGCATATTTTGAGAGAAAATGCATTTAGAAATGGGTATTTAAATGCATATTTATGTCTATTTTTTTAATAAACTCACAGATTAATGTGGAAATGAGATGGAAAACACATGTGAAAATGACATGACATCCAGGGAAAATTTGGATTACAATAAGCAGTGAAGCAACAGAAATATACGTACCAAAAGACAAGAAAAGAGAAAAGGAAAGGAAAGGAAACACACACAACTAAACAAACCTAAAATCAGCCATTGGAATTTTTCTTAACTAAGAGAGCAATCCTATGGTCCCTGGGAGAGTGTCCCAGGGAACATAGCATTGTTCAGAGTCTGTAGACTCTGCTATGAAATTGGGAAGGGGACTCTAAGTTCCAAGCCAACACCCCCACCCCCTTGCAGCTGCTGCAGAAGGAACAGTGCTGGCTGCTTCCCAAGGTTGCAAATGCAACTTCGGGGGGAGGAAAAGGGGGGCATTTCAGTGACCAAGGTGGGGAGAGGAAAGGCCAGGATACAAGAAATCCTGTGGCCACTCCAGTCCCGAACCAGCCCCCGGCAGTACACTATCCCTAGATAGAATCAGAGGCCGGTCTAGAGGATAATTTTGTTAAAGGAGGATGGAGATCTGAAAATTGCCTCCAGCTAGCCTGGCAGCAAGCCTGGCAGGGCACTGGATACTCATAAGCCTCCAAGATCAGGAGCTTCCTTCTAAAGGGAGTGCAATCTGTAGGACTGGGCTCTAAGGGTACTATTAATCCAGGGTAGCTTGATTTAAATCAATGCAATTTAAATCAATGATTTCAATCATGATTTAAAATAGCAAGAACAGTTTCCCATTGAAACTTTTTCATATATTTCCTGAACAATGGTGCAAATCTGACTACTAAACCATGTTAATTTGCAACTAAATAGAGTGTTATTTACACTGTTTTATTCTTACAAGCAGGCTTTGTATCTCTTTGTCTCACTGTATACGTGGCAGTGATGAGATCCAAACTAGGGATGTCCTAATTTGTAGCTCACTTTCTTAGCTACTGTACTACACAAGCTGAGTTCCATTGAACGCAGTGGGATTTCACCACCTGAAAGTTCTTCAGTGACTCCTCAAATTGCTGATATTTCCCACCCACTTTCACAGGGGACAAATGGTCCTGAGAAAGTGTAGATACTAAGCCCAGCTTGAGTTCAAAGTACTCGGGGCTGAGGCTGAGAGTGAGTGCATGAACTTGTGGCAGAGGTGAGATTTGAACCAGGGATGTCTGCTTTGTAGCTCAGTTTCTGAGCTGCTGTCAGAGTTCTGAGCTGCTGTCAGACACAAGCTGTCTGAGTTCCATTGAACTCAGTGGGATTTATTTCTGAGTAAAGATAATATTATTGGGCTGCACCATACGAGTAGATTGACTTAAGCCATATTCTTCTTATTGAAGATTTCTGAGTAGACTGGCCTAGGGTTATGCAAGGGTAGCTCAAATGCTGTTCTGGAAAACCGTCAAAGGACAATTATAATATGGAATTGGAATTCGTTCAGTGCTGGCTCCAGGTTTTTGAGGCTCTTGGGCAAGGCACCCTCAATGAGTCCCTCCCTCGGTGAGTTTACCTTCGCGCCTCTGTTGTCACCAGCTGCTGTTGCTCCTCATCCTCTTTCTCAGCATTGCTGCCACTTCCTTGCTTGATAGGCAGAAAGCCAGTGAGCCAGTAGGCAGTGGCACCTACCACTCCCCTTCTCACCACCACTGTTGCCTGGGCCTGAGGGAGAGGCAGGTGAACAAGCAGGTTGCAATGGTGAAGAGGAGGAGCAAGTCCAGGGGGCTCTTGTCAGTGGGGTCCTGCTCCGGGTGTGGGGTCTCAGCAGGTGCCTGACTGTGCCTACCCTTAATGCCAGCCCTGGAACACAAAAAATCCCAGCTGACCATTTTAAAACTTTTCTAGACTCTCACTGGTGAGGCTGATTCCTGTTTTAGAAGGATAACAATTGAATGAATGGGGTGGCGCTGCATATAGGGGTCTCCATGCAGAGTACCCACATCCTGTAATACTTTAGGCAAGGGAGGTGGGGCTCTCTGCTCTTAGAAGCCTGTTGCTGCCTGGTAAGCACTGAACTGGGCCAATGTTAACTGGTGAACACAGGACAAACTTAACCAGAAGTATGGCTAGGGACAGTGTAGCAGATTAATAAAAGATGTACTTGGTAATAATATTACAACCAGAGATCAAGACATTTTATATTGTGCTTGTGATGAAACCTTGCCACATATAGTGTGTGGTTCAGAGGGAGAGGAGAGGAAGAGATGGACACAGGTGAGAGAGTAATTTCAGGGGTGATTCTGGGAGCAATGGTTAAAAAGAGGATGAAAGAGTACAGTTGGGGTTGGTATCAAGAGAGGGCACTAGGATCTGAGATTAGGAGTGAGAGGGAAAGAGTGAAGTGGAGAGTTATATTATGAGAGGCATGCAGAAATAGTGGTTTGGGAGCTGGGCTCATGCAGAAGAGAGAGGGAGATAAGCAACAGAAACAGCATGGAGGGTTGGAAGGATGTTATCCCATAGTCTCATGTCAGCAGCATGAGGGAGCTGTGTTTGCACATGTAGTCACAACCAAGACCTTGCAGCAGGACTCTAGTCTAATTAATACAGTAGTTTTAACTTGGAATAAGAAAGTGTAGCTGTGATGCCAGTAGCCACGAGATGGCAGCATCGACAAACATTGTCAAAGGATAAAGGTTTGATAATACAGGCTTCCTATTTACTAAGCACAGATGACAATTTAAGTATTTAACAGAGATAATGGTTTGGGGGCTACAAAGAAAATGAAAATAGGAATGGGAATTCTAATGTTATCACACAAATATGAGAGTCATTAGAACCTAAGGGTTTGGACCTGGAGAATATAGTGCTGGGAGCACTTCAGAGCTATGAACAATATCTCATTATGGAGGTTTTGGCAACTTTGTAGTTGAACAGTATAAACATGAATTGAATGAAGAAAATTCTGAATCGATTGTTTCCCATGTTTTGTATGCTAGGACAATCGTAGGTAAATTTTGCTTACTGTGAAGCTCTATGGTCTTTGCCTTTTTGAGGTATTGACTGTACAGGAAGTTGTTCTGAGGCAAAACAGAAATAAAGCAAACAACCCCTGATTATCCTGGTGTTCTACCTTACTTTAGACTTGGATTTACTTCTTAAATAAGTAAACAAATAAAAGATTAAGGCATGTTAGGGGAGATGTAATTGCAGGATTAGTTACTTATTAATTAAATTTCTATACCACCCAATCGACGAAGCTCATAAGAGGTTGTGAAAATCATCCACAAGAGGGAAAAGGGGGTAACAGGGACAGAGAGAGAAAGTTTAACTGAAGCTCTTAATAGTTTTTAAGTGACAATGGGTTTTTTTAAAGGAATAACTGAAGTGGAATATTTAATTGATTCACAGGTGTGACTTGCTACTGTAGCAATTGCATTTATAGTGCCAGGTGCACTTACTTGAAGGTTATTTATAAATTGTTGTTCACTAGTTGTACATGGCAAGATATTTACTTGTGTGTTCATCACTTGAGGTTTGCTGCATAGGAGAAGGGGTGGAGAAATAGTGGGGGTGTCTCCACCAGCGATTTACTCTGAGCTGGCTGCATTTGGAGGTTGTTAGGGATACATGATGTCATGGCCATCCAGCAGCCACCCCAGAGCTTATGACAGAAAAACTGGATTTCCTGAGACTGCTTAAAGTCTGATTATTTTCCTCAAGTTGGGTTCTCGGCGGTATAGTTGTTGTATGCCCCAACCCCCACATTGACCTCAGGTATGCTAGCCTTGCCCAGGGGTGTGGCTTTTACCATGACCCTGGTCAAGGGGTGTTGCCCGTGTGTTTCCGGTCCCTGCACAAACCAATTAACATCTACTCAGAAGTAACTCCCCATTGTGCTGAATGAGGTCTCTCCCCTGAATGCCCACATCAGAATTTACAGAGATCCCCCTCAATTGAAATGGCACAGTTTAAAGCACATTCCCCAAATGCTCTGAAGTGTAATCTCGAGGCTCTGATTTGCCATTGTTTGGTTTATTGCCTTAGGAATAGGGATGGCGGAGAATTTCTCCACGAATCCCCGGGAGGCCGAATGCCAATGCATTCGGCCCCCCGAAATTCGCCACCCCCCGGATGGGACTTACCTCCTTCGAATGTCCCTCTTGGCGGCGGGTCCCGGTGGCGTTTCGGTAGCGTTTTGGCGGGGGCGGGGGCGGCGGCCGGTCTTCTGACCGGCTGCCGCTGCCGGCATTTCCCAGTGAAGTAAAAAAAACACAAAAAAACAACGTGATAGGCTACGTAACGATTTACGTAGCCTATCACAGCTAGATTTTCAAAGTCAGCTGTGATAGGCTATGTAAATCTTTACGTAGCCTATCATGGGTGACTTTGAAAAAAAAAAAGCGCATACGCAAATGGCGGCGCCCATTTTTTTTAATTTACTTTTTTTATTTCGTGGCCGGGGAGATGGGGCGCCTCCCCCCCGGCCTGAATTTCGGCCGGGAGGGGTGGTGTGCCTCCCCCCCGCCAAGAACTTCAGGGGGAGAACCGAAGCGCCTCCCCCCCACCGCGAAGCAAGCTGCGGGACCAGGTAAGGGACTTTCGTCCATCCTTACTTAGGAAGTAACTACTTCACAGCTTCATTATAGAGATCCTGCGCAGTATCAGTTTGGTTAGAAAAGGGGCTGGTTTCCCATCCCTGTGTTCTCCCTCCCCCCTTTCCCAACACAAGCATGTGTGTCTACTCAGTGAGGCTTGCCCCTGAAATGCAGGTGCATCTGGACCTTCAGGGGAAAACAGAAAGGGAGGGAGGGGGAAGACACTCTTATTGGTTGAGCAGCCCCTGTCAGTCCGATGATGTTCACTCCAAACCCCACCCCCACTTGGAAGTATGTTCTGTGAAGCAATTTTTACTGGCATGGAGCACTCGCTCGTGGAGCCTTGCATGGACCAAAGCTGATTCCTTTTAAAAAAAATCTGGTACTCCTCCATTTGCTTCTTCTATTGTTGTGGAAACACCCTCCATGTCTCCAGATCGAAAGACCAAAACCCTGAGACTAGAGCAGGCTGCAACTCCATCCATATCCTCTTCCAGCAGGACTTCCCTTCCATGAGGCCAGGGAGATATTGAGGGTATCCTTATACCATGAGTTGAGGAGGGTCCAGAGTGCCCCAGAGGAACTCCTTCTTGGCTGTGCGCACCTTGCCCCACGATATAAGGCTGTCTGGCTGTGACTGCCTTCAAGATTCCCCTTGCAAGAGAATTACAGGCCATTTCCCTGACCCTAGAGACTTGTGAGGGCAGCCTCTGGCCCTGTTCCCATGGCTTGATCCTGTTCCCATGGCCATGATATAGATATTTATGGTGCCCAGGTATTCTTTTCTCTCAAGTAGTTAGAAAGCCTCCTTGCTTTAAAATCGCAAGATCAATATTTATCATCCATCACAAATCAAACACCAGACACAGATCTTCCTGGCAGCTGACATCTGCTCAGGGTAAAACGACAGGTGATTCTTATTGCGTCATTAGGAACTATTCCTGTCCCCCCCCCCATTATTTAATTACAGATTTGGCGGGGGGGGGAATTTTCATCTGGACTGCAGCACATGGGGATGGGAGGTTTATCCCTATGAAAATCCCGAAGGGGATTCCAAGGGGAACTTTTTTTGCTAAGCTTCATAGCTTTTTCAGCTGACACAAAATTCATGCATTCGTTATTGAAAGATGAGACATCAAGCAATGTATGCATGTGAATCAGACTGAAGAAAACACAATTGTTCCTGAAGAAAACACAAGAATGCTACCTCATTCTTTTTGTGTTATCATGGAGAAGTCATTTCTAAAGAAAAAGTAGGATTAAAACACTTAAAGCAAAATGGCCTGTCTCCTATATTGATTTTTGTATTGTTGTATGGCTTAGCAAGCAAGCAGCTAACAACTCTCAGTATCTCATAAATCGCCCTCTGCCAGCAAAGCCTTCACTTTCCCAAAGACAGGAAATGAAATTGAATGCTTGAAGCATTCTGTGTTGCCTAGCTAGCTTTGCTAGTGTGTTGATCCTATGGTTACCCCTTATTCACATCATGCTATCTAACCCAATTTATTGTAGAAGTTTTGAAGAAAATACTGTGCTCAGGAGTGTGTGCGGGTGTATGTATGTAGCTTTTGCCCCACCTCCAATAGCAAATGGGGTTTTACTAAGAGGGCAGAATTGATATGACAGGATCCTGAATTGCATTGCAAGCTTGTCTATTTTTAGTATTTTGATTCATAATCTCAAGGAAAATTCAATATAAATACAAGACTGCATCTAGACATAACATCAGGAGAGCTGTGAACGGATCCTACACTTTAAAAAAATAAGGCAGTTGGGGTCCAATCCAAAGCTGCTACATCAGAAAACAACATAGTGGGGCAAATAGCAGCTTTGGACAGGAGATGTATTGGGTTTGGGGGAAAGGATTTGTATTGCCCTTGCAGTAGGCCTCTTAAGTTAGAGGTGCCAAGATAGTGATAAATCAGATCTAGGTTTACTTACAAGGAGTACTTTATTGAGTATCATACTGTCTGTCAGATCAGACAGCTTCTCTGCTTCTCTGGTTCAGAGAAGACAGCTTCTCTGAACCCAGAGCCATGGGGTAAAATGGTTTTTACCATACATTCTAGCAGTAGACTATGGCCATTTTTACCATACATTCTTTACATAGACTACGGCGAAAATAAGGGCAACACAAATAGCGTTGCCCTTATTTTCGCTGTAGTCTACGTAATCTTTACGTAGACTACAGCGACCAAATAAGGAACGCGAATGGAGGCTCCCTATGGGGGCCGCCATTAGCCGTACGCGCTTTTTTTTTTTTTTAAAGTCACCCGTGATAGGCTACGTGACGATTTACGTAGCCTGTCACAGCTGACTTTGCAAATCTAGCCGTGATAGGCTACGTTAATTGTCACGTCGCCTATCACAGGGGCGTTTTTTTTTTTTTTACTTTTATTGGAATGGCGGCGGCGGCAGCCGGTCAAAAGACCGGCTGCCGCCCCTGCCCCTGTCGAAGACCTGCTGAACCGCCGCCGGGACCCGCCGCCGGGAGGGACATTCGTGAAAGGTAAGTCCCATCCCGTGGGGGGCGGGGGGGCGGAGAATTTCTCCCCGAAACTACTTTGGGGGGCCGAATACGTTGGCACTCAGCCCCCCGAAGTTTTGGGGAGAAATTCTCCCCCATCCCTACATGGCAGTTTTTGCAAGGATTAAAGAACTTGGCCCCTCCATCTCAACCTTTTGTTGTGGAATAGCGCTTATCCATTGTATCGAAAATCTTGACTTTGAAACTGTTTGAGCCACTAGCGACAATCGATATTCAACTTTTGTCTTGGAAGGTGGCACTCCTAGTAGCTATAACTACTGCACAGAGTTTTCAAAGTTGAAAAGTGAGCTATGGGCCCTTCGTATAGACGAGCCATACCTCATTTTCCATAAGGATAAAGTGGTGTTAAGAACCGACCCCTCCTTGTGTCCGATTTTCATGTAAATCAAGATATTGTTCTTCCCACTTTCTTTCCGGTGCTGTCCTCTCAACTGGAAACAATGCTCCATACTTTGAATTTACGTTGAGCACTGGCTTTCTACAAGTCTAGAATGGAAGCCTTTCGCAAATCCCAAAGGCTGTTTGTTTGCTGTGGAGATCCTAAAAAAGGTTTGCAGGTCTCACCTCGGAGGTTTGCCTCTTGGATTGTTCATACCATAAGGTTAGCTTATGAAATTGTGGGATTGGACCTCGACAGTCACATCAAAGCTCATTCTACTAGAAGTGTGTCCACTTCCACAGCGTACAGTCGGGGACTGTCGATACCAGACTTGTGTAGAGCTGCAACATGGTCAAAGCCTTCAACCTTCATCTCGCACTATAGACTGGATGTTCAGGTGAGAGAGGATTGCAGTTCTGGCCGTACAGTCCTGTCACCGATCCTCCAATAGGACACAACAATATTCTACCCTCCTCCGGTAAGTAAGCTTGTCAATCGCCCATATGTGTGATGTACAGAGACTATGAAGAAGAAATGCAGGTTGCTTACCTGTAACTGTAGTTCTTCGAGTGGTCATCTGTGCATTCACACAACCCACCCACTGTCCCCACTTCGATGTAAATGTCACTGTCGTTGTCGATGTCAGATTGAGGTAGTTTCTTTGTTAACGAGGCCATTAGTCAGTCTCAAGGAACTGAGGGAATGGGCGGGAACCCGCTACATATGCGCAGTAGATGGTACGGGAGGGTTCCCGCCAAAAATATTTTCCTCAGCTAGACAACGTTCCCGAGCGAGGCTCTGCGCAGGTGCAGAGCCCATATGTGTGAATGCACAGATGACCACTGTAAGAACTACAGTTACAGGTAAGCAGCCTGAATTTATGTCTGCAGCATAGCTTGACTAGTAGCCTACACTATATTTTCTGTGTAGGCAATACTAATATGTAGATACTATGATCTCTCCATCAGAGAGATCTTCATCCATATATCTCTCCATCACAGAGATCTTCTTTTCATAGGGATGGGGGAGAATTTCTCCCCGAAACTTCGGGGGGCCGAGTGCCAATGTATTCGGCCCCCCAAAGTAGTTTCGGGGAGAAATTCTCCGCACCCCCCCGCACCCCGCCCGGGATGGGACTTACCTTTCACGAATGTCCCTCCCGGCGGCGGTTCGGCAGGTCTTCGACAGGGGCAGCAGCCGGTCTTTTGACCGGCTGCCGCCGCCATTCCAAGAAAAGTAAAAAAAAAAAAAATGCCCCCGTGATAGGCTACGTGACGATTAACGTAGCCTATCACGGCTAGATTTGCAAAGTCAGCCGTGATAGGCTATGTAAATCGTCACGTAGCCTATCACGGGTGACTTAAAAAAAAAAAGCGCGTACGGCTAATGGCGGCCCCCATAGGGAGCCACCATTCGCGTTCCTTATTTGGTCGCTGTAGTCTACGTAAAGAATACGTAGACTACGGCGACCAAATAAGGAACGCGAATGGCGGCTCCCTATGGGGGCCACCATTTGCGTACACGCTTTTTTTTTTTTAAGTCACCCGTGATAGGCTACGTGACGATTAACGTAGCCTATCATGGCTGACTTTGCAGATCTAGCCATGATAGGCTACGTTAATCGTCACGTAGCCTATCACGGGAGTGTTTTTTTTAAAAACGTTTTATTTCGCGGCCGGGCGAGGTGAGGTGCCTCCTCCCCGGCCTGAATTTCAGCCGGGCAAGGCGGGAAGCCTCCCCGCCGGCCTGAATTTCAGCCGGGCGAGGAGGGAAGCCTCCCCCCCCCGGCCTGAACTTCGGGGGGAGCAGCGAAGCGCCTCCCTCCCACCGCAAAGCAAGCTACGAGACCAGGTAAGTGACTTTCGTGCACCCCTACTTTTCCATTACCAACAGCATGGCTGCCACCTTGTCACCCTTGGCCTTCAGAGCTTGGAACTCTGTCAGCTCTCTTGGAAGGAGAGATAAGTGGCATGCTCCAGGTAGACTAAGGTGGCCATGCTGATGAAGAGAATCTGCAGAGTCCAATATTGGAGAAAGCCTTGTTGTAGGAGACAGCCTCCATGGTATTACACATAAATTCCCCTGCTCATCTCTTCATAAAGGCTCCATGGCAAGGATGAGAACCAATATTCAGAAGATGAGGAGGCCTGGCTGCAAGATCATTCCGAGAGCTGTATTGTTCTCCTGCACATGGTCCAGTAACTTCTCCAGCAAGTTCCGCTCACCCATGTTGTGCCAGGGATAGCAGAAAACATATGTTAAGTTTGGACTTTAAACATTAGAGGTTTCCACCTTGCTACCTGAATTCACTAGGGAATTTGGTGGTGGAGTAATCTTCTGGCAGTGATTACCTGAGCTGCTCCTGTGTTGTGGGGTGTTGAGCGTGATAGGAGAAGCAAGCAGAAACTGATCTGGATTTCCCAGGAAATTCTGAGTTGGATTTTTTTCTAAACGGTTTTCTGGAAAATTTCCTGCTGCCTCAAACAATGGAAATCTGATTTAACATGTTTGACTTAAAATTAAGCAAGCAAAAACCTGAAGAAGCAGGTCATGTTAATTTGATATACTCTACAAACTTCTGAAAAGTTTTTCTGTAGCCCAACATGGTTTATGGAGGGAACAAAAATTCAAACAAATTCAAAGCTTTACTTGGAAATTATTTTTATTGGAATTTTTGTAAATACTTTAAGACATGACAACTTGATACCATACACTTCCCTTATATTTAAACTGAAAGAAAAATAAAGGCACTGAAACTTTTTAACATACTAATTTTAGCATGCTTAAAGTAGGGATGTATGAATCCTACTCACCCGTCCGTTCCGGGGCATCGGCGGTGGGGGGGAGGTGCTCCGTCCCTCCCCCTGGAATCCTCCCCAGCCGGCTCCGCTCTGCGGCAACTCTGAGGAACCGCTGGCCACAGCCAGAATTCTGGCCGCTGCCGGGCTGCTGCGGCTGCAAATGGTGGCCGCTATGCCAGCTGCCATTTGCGTGGCTGCCTTTGCCGTGCTAGGCTACATAAATACTTACGTAGCCTATTAAGGCAAAGAGCAGGGGTGCAAATGGTGTAGCAGCTGCCATTTACGCCCCTGCTCTTCGCCGTGATAGGCTACGTAAGTATTTACGTAGCCTAGCACGGCAAAAGGCAGCCACACAAATGGTGGCTGCTACGACGGCCGCCATTTGCAGCCGCAACAGCCTGGCAACAGCTGGGAGACCAGCTGCTGCTGCCGCTGCATCCGCCGCCACTTGAGCCACCGCCGCTGCCACATCTGCCACCAGGTAGATCCGTCCAGGGGGGATTCCCGGAGTCCGTGGTGGAATTCTCTGACATCTCTAGCTTAAAGAGCTGTGACCATAAATGTATGTGCTTCCTAGGGATAGTCATCTGTCCATCTGACCTAGTATTGTTGACACTGACAGGCAGGAATTTTTCCAGCCCTACTTGGAGATGCCAGGGATTGAGCACCTTCTGCATGTAAAGCACATGCTGTACCCTTGAGCCCCTCCCCTTGTAGTCCAAAACATCTGGAGGACACCAGGGGCAGTATCCAACAGGGTCATTGTGCAACTTGCCCCTCCCATCAATTTCATTGCTCAGGTGGAATCCACTGCTTGCACGACAAAGTTTTAACACTTCCTATGGGAAGCCCTAAATGAGCGGAAACACTTATTCCTGCATCGGGCAGGTTGGTGGAATTGTCAAGGGCTCCTTGGAGGTCTCTCTCAGTCTAATCCAGTAGCCAAGTCCAGACACAGACAAAGGAATTCCTTTCAAAGCTTTATTCTTCTTTTTACAACTTAACATCTGTACTGATTGCAACTAGATCTGAGCAGCACAGTACCTATGCCCAACTGGAACAGTTGGTCCCCGTTTGAAAGGGAATTACTGGCAGACCCCTGAACTTAAGGACTAGGGAGAGTCCCTCCCCTTTTCCCTTGGATCCTCTGGGCACAGCCGTTGTTTGCGCGCCAACCTGGCATTACGCCTCCTTTCCGCGCCCTCCATCTGGCTCCACTCTCTGCGTCTGCGTCGCGCATCCACCAAGTCTGCTATCTGTGCCTGGTCACTCCCTGGACTGCTAACTAAACTAGGAATGCTGGTGGGAGGAATCTCCGTCAGCTGTTGGTCCTGGGAAAGAGGAGTGCGCTGCTCTCCCAGGAGCAACTGCTCTTCCTCAGAATCAGAACTACTCTGGGATTCTATGGGCTCAGTGTCCACCCTGACAGGAATTCCCTTATACAAACTCCACTGACCTGCCCCATTCCGAAATGAGCATTTCTGCTCATTTCCTGTTGTTCCCGGAACTGCTAAATCTCCATTGTGCAGACCGTGGATCTTGCTTGTGGAACATAATTGGTGGGGGTACAATGGAATCGATGGAGGTGGAATGCCCTGTTGGATACTCCCCTAGGTTGAAGAAGGTTGACAAAAGGTACCCTTTTAAGATGAATATGAACTTGAGCACGCTCCGGGAGAGAGCGCAGGACAGGAAGGCCTGGCGTGCTATGGTCCATGGGGTCACGAAGAGTCGGACACGACTGAACGACTGAACAACAACAACAACAACAACAACAACCCTTTTAAGAACTCTCCCCACCTTAGCTCTTCAAAGGAATAAGTAGACACCAGTCCATTGCACACCTTTGTTCATCTAAGTGCCCCATTTTTGTTACTGAATATTAACCTACAATCAAGTAACTCAATTTAGTTTATTTAGATAGTTTAGCTACCACCACCAATTATATAGAGAATAGTAAAACTCTAGTAGCTTGGCTAAGAGGCCCAAAGCAGGGCTGTTGGGTGTGATGCTGATCCACAGAATCTCCTTGGATTGAACCAGACCAGTTGTACTTTCATTTCATTTCATTTATTATATTTCTATACTGCCCCATAGCTTAAACTCTCTGGGCAGTTCACAAACATTAAAAACCATTAAAATGCATTATATAAAATACAAAAACCATTCACATAAGGAAATCAAACAGATAGCATACACAACAACAACGACATATATCTAAGACAATTTAAAACAGTCAGCCAGAGACAATCCCGGACCTGATCAAAAAGACTCATTATATGCTGCCAAATGCCTGAGAGAAGAGGGCAGTTCTAACCTGGTGCCGAAAAGATGACAACGTTGGCGCCAGGCGGGCCTTGTTGGGGAGATCATTCCAAAAATGGGGGGTGACCACCAAGAAGGCCCTCTCCCTTGTTGCCTCCCTCCGAGCCTCCCTTGGAGGAGGCACCCAGATGGGAGGGCCTTGGATGCAGAGCATAGTATATGGATCAGTTCACTTTAAACAAACAATTTGATTTATTAACAAAACATACAGAAAATAATACTGCAGTCAATTCAAATAAACAAAGGTACTAGCTACTAAACAGCCCTAATCTCTCACATAAGCAGGTAACTTCTCTTACATGCTGCAGGAATAGTGGAACCTGGAGTCAGCAGTCTTTCTTTAGAGGAAGGGACTATAGCTCAGTGGGTAGAGTATATGCTTTGCACGCAGAAGGTTCCAGGTTCAATTCCCAGCATCTTCATGTATGGCAAAGAAAAATGGCTGCCTGAAATCCTGGAGGGCTGCTGCCAGTCAGTGTTGACAGTACTGGACTATATGAACCAGTGGCCTGACTCGGTATAAGGCAGCTTCCTATGGGCTTCACATAGCTTTTCCAGCTAACCCCAACTGAAGATCATTTGCAAATGCCTTGGTCAAGCATTTCTAGAGCTTTGCCTGTGAAACTGACATAGCGGCCTGTTCTGCATCAGGATATTGGTGGGGGTGAAATAGTAGTCAACCCTGATTGCACTTTGAAGATGAAATGGCAGGAAGATTGGGGCCGTTTTGACTGTGTTGAAATAAAGGTCAAACTTACACATTTTTAGGCACTGCAATTTAGCCCCTAACTTTCCAACTCTGTGTCATGTGAGAAAAGGATTGGTTTGTGTGTGTGTGATTGAGGCAGGGCGAGAGAGTGAGAGAATGTGTGCGTACACCATCCTTTATAATACTGCAGACCTGATTAATAATGCACTTGAGGGCGGGGCGGAGTGGGGAGAAAAGAATGAGATAAAGAGCCCTTGAAGAAGGAGTGGGCAGAAGGTAGATCTGGACCTACTGGTAGTTCTCTGGGTGATTTGCATAAGTTGTGCAAGAATTTCTGACTTCTAATTGCTGGGAGCTGTAGGACTTTTTTCTGTCTAAACCTGCGTAGGATTGCACCCTAAATTACTGAAATTAAGAAAGCTTGGCATAATTAGGAGTGGATTTTTGTGTGGAAAGACTGTGAGCACAGTTCAGTTCCAGTACTCACAAATTCCTGGGCTCATAATTCTTTAATTCCAAGTGTATATCTTTTGTGCCAGGCTCTCTGGTTGGTGGATCTTGTGGTTCTAGTCAAAAACGAACTAGCTACCACAAGTTTGAAGTCTGACCACCCCTGTATTATACTGATTTTTCTGTTAAGTTGTTTGGGTTCTCAGACAGAGACAACGAAGCAGAAAGAAGAGCTAACAGCTAGAGAGAGGCAAAAGTAAAACTCCTCCAGCTCTGTTTACAAAGTCCTTGGAGCTATTTAGAGAAAACAAATGGAAAAACTTACAGTTGAGGATACAAAATGGTAGAATTGATGCTTAATTCACACCCTTGTTATAATTAGCTTGATGTGCAGGAGGTGTTTACAGTTTTGTCCTTCTCTCTCACCATTTCAGTAATGCTGAATAATCATCCCTTCCCAACTCCAAGGCAAAGTCTACAATCCTGTGCACACTTATCTTGGAATAAGCCCCCTTAAAGGTTTTATTGAGAGGAATATGACAAAATAGTAATCAAACCATTAACTATGAGGCTTTCCCCAAAGAGAAAGAGATAGGTGGAAGAGGGAGGGGTTATGGGGTGAATTGGTGGTCACTGCTGTGCATTATAACTTTGGCTTGGATGAGAAAGGGGCAGGGGGAGACGGGATCATTGTAGCGTGACTAAGAAAAAAGGCAGGGAAATATGGTTAAAGAGGAGGAAAGGAGGAGATGATTTCATATCCTTTTTGCTCCGTGATCCAAGAAGGGTATGATGATCCAAGGGAGGGTAAAAGCAGGCACCAACTAGGAATTTGCAGACATAGAGGGGACTGGCCAAGACAGCGAAGAACTGGTGGTGTCTCCAGGAGGGCAAAGACAAGACTGAAAGGCTAGGGTGTCCAGGTAGATATAGATGTGGGTGTTGAGAACATTACAGAGGGAGGGGTGGTCCTTGGAGGGAACTTCCCATGCATAAACGAAAGAAAGTTGTTTTGGGCTTAACACAAAAGGGGGAAGGGTTGATGATAGGTAACTGGCTTGTTCTGAATTTCTTTATAGTGTGATTGTTTCCTGTTTAGGGTGTTGAGTGCAAAAAAAAATTGTGGGGTGCAAAAAGGGTCTCATGTGCACTTTTTGATATTGTCTAGCACTGTTGGTATTGTCTAGCAGTGGGTTTCACAGGCCTACCTGCATGGTATCTTCTATCTCCAATGGATTTTGTTAGCCAGTATAATAGAGGCCCCTTCATGGATCACTGCCTTGTTGTGGCGAAGGGGCTTGCGTAACTCAGTGAAGCCATAAGCTATGCCGTGCAAGGCCACCCAAGATGGACAGGTCATGGCAGAGAGTTCTGACAAAATGTGGTCCACTGGAGAAGGAAATGGCAACCCAAGGGCAATGCCAAAGAGTGTTCAAACTACCGTACAATTGCGCTCATTTCACATGCCAGCAAGGTGATGCTCAAAATCCTACAAGCTAGGTTTCAGCAGTACGTGAACCGAGAACTAACGGAAGTACAAGCTGGGTTCCGAAGAGGCAGAGGAACTAGAGATCAAATCGCCAGCATTTGCTGGATCATGGAGAAAGCAAGAGAATTCCAGAAAAACATATATTTCTGCTTCATTGACTACGCTAAAGCCTTTGATTGTGTGGATCACAACAAACTGTGGCAAATTCTTAAAGAGATGGGAGTACCAGACCACCTTACCTGTCTCCTGAGAAACCTGTACAAGGGCCAAGAAGCAACAGTAAGAACCAGACATGGAACAACCGATTGGTTCAAAATTGGGAAAGGAGTACGACAAGGCTGCATATTGTCACCCTGCTTATTTAACTTATATGCAGAATACATCATGAGAAACGCCAGGTTGGATGAATCCCAGGTCGGAATTAAGATTTCCGGGAGAATTCTCAACAACCTCAGATACGCAGACAATACCACTCTAATGGCAGAAAGCAAAGAGGATCTCAAGAGCCTCTTGTTGAGGGTGAAAGTGGAGAGTGCAAAAGCTGGTTTGAAACTCAACATTAAAAAAACGAAGATCATGGCATCTGGCCCCATCACTTCCTGGCATATAGAAGGGGAAGAAATGGCAGCAGTGACAGATTTTATTTTCTTGGGCTCCAAGATCACCGCAGACGGTGACTGTAGCCATGAAATTAAAAGACGCTTGCTCCTTGGGAGGAAAGCTGTGGCAAACCTGGACAGCATAGCAAGAAGCAGAGACATCACCTGGCTGACAAAGGTCCGTCTAATCAAAGCTATGGTTTTCCCAGTAGCAACGTATGGCTGTGAGAGCTGGACTATAAGGAAGGCTGAGCGTTGAAGAATTGATGCTTTCGAACTGTGGTGCTGGAGAAGACTCCCCTGGATTGCAAGGAGGTCAAATCAGTCAGTCCTAAAGGAAATCAACTCTGACTGCTCATTGGAAGGACAGATACTGAAGCTGAAGCTCAAATATTTTGGCCACCTAATGCAAAGAGAAAACTCTGTGGAAAATACCGTGATGCTGGGAAAGATTGAAGGCAAAAGGAGAAGGGGACAGCAGAGGATGAGATGGCTAGATAGCATCACTGATGCAATGAATATGAACTTGAGCACACTCTGGGAGAGAGCGGAGGACAGGAAGGCCTGGCGTGCTATGGTCCATGGGGTCATGAAGCGTCGAACACGACTTAACGACTGAACAACATAATAGAGGCACCCTGTGACTTTGATTAGATTGGAGCTGAGTAAGGAATAGGGCATTTACACACTCCAGGGGGCCCAAGCCTGTTGAATAGAAGGCGGGAAATGTGCCTCCTGTTCACGCTACTAAAGGAAAACCAGTGTATTCTTGCAACGCATTCTGTTCTGTGTGATCAATCTTATTTTAGATGACCTTCCAAGGTAAATGGGAGACCTTTTGAAAAAAGTAGAGGGAAAACACTCAGAATGGCAAGAAAAGTAGGCCTTCTTGGCAACAGGACCCCCAAAGCCCAAGAATTGAGGCAGCGCCACTGATAAATATTTTCCTTAAGCTACAGTATATGTTATGGATTTATGTACACTACCCCCTTTTTTTCTCTACTCGTTCACCAGTGAGTAATTATGTACACAGCCTTATCCTATCCATATTTACTCTGGAGTAATTGTCACTGATTTCAGTGAAAATTGCCCTCCAATCATGGGGCAGTATCCAATTGGGGCCTTGTGTGCATGGTCAGCCCCACCAGTTGCAGTCTGAGCGTGGACTCTACCGCATGCATCTATGATGTAGCGCTTCTGGAGGCAAGCTGTGAAATGAGTGGGAATGCTAGTTTCTGGAAGGCACAACCTGTACGCACGAGGCCCCAGTTGGATACTGCCCATTGTAGGGATTGTAGGTAAAGCTAGAGTTATAGCTTTAGCCTTTCTACTTGCATCATCCTACAGTTAGGATAAAGTTAATGGAAGAAAGTAAAAGTTGGATCTATGAATAAATAACAGAACCTTTTGAATTTGCATGATTTTTACAAAGGATCTCCCCCAAACCAACATCAAATCATAGACTGTACCTCTGGCCACCGACTGAACCAGTAAAATCATGTTACCAGCAAGGCCATGGTGCAAAAACATGGATCTGAGGCATAGATCTTCATGGATTCTCATGATTTTTACATGGGATCTAACAAAACTGTCAAATCACAGATGACGTCCATGCCCATGAAATGAACCATATAAATGAAAAATCACATTCCTCATGGTGCCTCGTTCCTTCATGGCATAAAAACATGGATCCAAGGCACAGTTCCTCATGATTTTTGCTTGGAATCCTCCCAAAACTACCATCAATTCACAGATTTTATCCATGCCCATGGACTGAACCATAAAGAGCACAGATCCTGTACTTCTTGGTTCCATGGTGCAAGAACATGGATCCTCTGGATTTTTACACAGGTTGCCTCATAAACCTCCACCATATCACAGACCACATACATTCCAAGGCCTTCCTCATACAAAACATGGACCTAGTGGTTGACAGTACTGACATGGCACAAAAACATGTATCTGAGGCACAGATTCCTATGTACAGCTTCATGTACAACACATTGCTTTAGTCTAAATAAGGGGTTACCAGGGCATGGACATTTGTGGCCAAGCTATCCATCCAGGTGGCGTATCAGCTGAAGCTGATAAAAATGTAATATGATTTAAAAAAATGATATCCAGAATATAATGTGCTACCTGACTGTCAGGGCAACTATTTAGCTTAGTCTCCCTTTTTGGCCTAACAGCCCCTTTACCCATGCTGTTGCATTGCTTTAAATGGTCCCCTACCCAGTACCCACAGCTACTGCCTCAGACCCCGCCCCCCGGTAGCCTTGGAGTTACAACTAGTGACATGACATCACTGAAGTTCCCAATTTTCTGGTTGGGAATATGATCCCTGGCAGTTTATAGTACTTTGCCTTCAATATGAAGGCTTTTTCCCCCTCTGTCTAACTCCCACTCACCTTCTTGCTTGCTTGCTATGGAAGGAGGGGAGAGAAGGAAGCATCTTTCTCTCCTTCCCAGTCTCCAGTATGTGGCATGCTGCCACAGCAGGATCCAAGGAGCCATAAGATTTGTAATACTACATTTCTCAGAGCTCCTGGTATCTGGGTGGACAAGAAAGTGGGAGAAGAGGAGGAGGAGGAGAGGAGAAGGAAAAGTGTGGGGTAAGGGATTGAGATGGACTCCTTCTTTCACTGGAGCAGCCACGATGTGAGGCAGGTTGCAGGGCTCATGGGAGCATGACAATTGTGAACAAATTCAGAACTCTCCAAATAATGTTGCAAATCCTAAGGCAGTCCCCCTGCTTCTGGCAAAGGTATGAGCTCCCCCCCGCAATAATTTACTTCATAACTTGAAACCCATAAAACCAACCAAGTGCTCTTTAATCTCTGTTCTTGCCTTCACGTCATGCTTGCATTTATTAGACAGTTTCCCACTAGAAACATTTTTGCTGGTTCACCCTTTGCAGATGCTTCTAGGTACTGTTATAGTTGCATGTAGCTGATTCTGTTACTGAAAATATTGGGGGCGTCTCTTTTGCCTCTGTGGTGCAATGAAGACTTTCAAACCTGTATAAGTTTACCTACTCTTTTTTTTTTTTTTTGCAAGCAAGTTAAATGTGGGACGCTTCTGTGCATATGTGAATCAAGGAATATAGAACACATGGATATGTTTCTTAACAGAAATCACCTGTGGGCAAAAGTAAACTAGTAATATGTTTGTTAATAGTTTGATTAAACTAAAATCTGGAATTAACAATGGTGGGTTATGGTGGTTTCGTCTGCTTTCTCCTCTCGCCAAACATAGGGCTTTTTGTTCCTTTCTCAGCCATCTGCTGTCCCCCAATAACACTCCCATATTCCCCACTGCCAAACTACTCAAGTTTAAACATTACTGAGTGACAGGAGGCTGGTGAGAGAGCTTAGCAACCTTCCTCTTCCCTATTATTACTATTACTATTATTATTATTGTTATTAAATTTATTAATCGCCCATCTGGCTGGTCACCCAGCCACTCTGGGCGATGTACAACATACAGTAAAACAGTTTAAAACAATAAAATTCTACAATAAAAACATTTTCTAAAATACCCTAACCCACCCCAAATGTCTGCCTGAACAACCACGTTTTTTTAATGCACAACGGAAGCTCATTAAAGAGTTCCCTAAACTGTAAAGATGATCAGATCAGAATTCGGAGCAGGTGGCAGCTTAAGTGATGCGTGCCTGGGGTTCCCTTTGTCTACCCTTTGCCACTGAGGTTACAGTGCCTGGACAAGTGTACCATTTCCCATAGGGAAGGCTGTCCCTGTAGTAATCTGATCAGTCAAAACTGGTTTTGGCACGGAAATGTGTGTTTCCTCTCTCATCCTTTTAAAAGACACACTGTTTTGAATCAAAGGACTTGGATGCTGGTCATCATAATTAGTCAAGAGACAGAGATTTCTTTTCTTTCCACGCTTCCAGCAGGAACGTCCTTCAAAATATAGCAGACTTTTGGATAGAATTCGTATCAAATAAAGTCTAAATAATTACAGCTTCCCCTCCCCTCCAAGCCTTTGCACACTAAAGACTGGGATGGATAATATGCAGATGAGTGGCTCTGCAAAGCCACTCCATTCAGTGTGACCCACCGGGAACCAAGAACAGTTGAAACCATCTCCATACAGCCTTATTTTCAGATAATCTCTGATTGGCTTTCATGTGCTACCTAAATTTCTTAGACATTGACCACCAGAAATCATGTCCACTGAAGTATACAATTTAGCCATCCTTTTTCTTAGTTATGCAATCAGATAATGTACAGCACCCTTCCCCAACGTGGTGCCCTCCAGACAGCAATGGTCAACGGCCATGCTCATTGTGAATGATGGGAGTTGTAGTCCAACACATCTGGAGGGCAGCAGGTTGGGGATGGTGCCATAAGTCTTCCATGCTGTCTCACCCAAAGGGAAATAAACCCTGTAGCACTCCAGCCTACCACTAGAACTGAGAAGAGGGGAGCATATAACATAATTTTTTCTGTAATATGTTGGAGGATACAGTACTTCCCTTTGTCAGTCCTGAAACCTCCCAGACAGCCACTGAACTTTGTGACAATAGGAAAGCCATATAGCATGAAGAACAGCTCAGCCAACAACCATCTGCAAAATCACTGAAATGGATATTCTGAAAAGTCGTCACAGATGGCGCAAAGTTGGCAAGGTATCTTCTTACGGCCCATGCCACCCATCAAGTAATGTTTGGGAAAAAACACTTCAGGCTTGCAGCATCTACTTTTACTTTCTTTTTTTTACTAGAACCCTGAGATCCAACAACCAGAGCCTGGTGCAACAGAAAATACACTTAGAATTAAGGAACTTTGAGCCAAGGAACTTGTTTGGAGTACCAGAACTGAACACAACTCACGGTCCTTCCACACAAATCCACCCCTGGTTACCCCAAGCTTTCTTCATTTAGAGTGCAATCCTATGCATGTTCAGACAGAGAAACAGGGGCATGCTGGGAGTTGTGGGACTTTTCTCTGTCTAAACATACATAGGATTGCGCCCTTAAACAATATCATTTGGGGAGGGGGCTGAGTCATTTTGTTGTTGCTGTTGCCAAACAATGGGGAGTCAGAAACCTTTGCTGATCTAATTCAGATCAGCCAGAGATCTGCCAGTACATCCAGATCCACCTTCTGTCGCCCCCTGAAGTAATGAATGTGCAAATTGAAACCAGCCCTCACAGTCCAATCTTATGCATGTCTACTCAGAAGTAAGCCCCATTGAGTCCAATGGGACTTATTCCTGGGTAAGTGTGCATAGGATTGCAGCCATAGTGATTTATCTGGAGTGGCTCTTCTTCTGTTGTGTTGTCACGTTTTCCAAATAACTTGAATTCGTTTTCTCAGTGCTTTATGGTAGTTTGTAATCACTAGTTTTTAGCACACTTCACCTGCTTGGGTGGGAACTAGAGGTAAATGGTTTGGGAGCTGGAACAGTGCCAGAATGGAGACAGAGTTTGTGTAGCTTGTTGGAGAGCACCAGTGGTGTGGTTTGCTTTAGGGGGAAGTGATGTGGCTTTACAGATTCATCTCTGCTGAATATTTGTAGTTGTGTGGGACCCAGAAAAGTTAAAAAAAAAAATAGAATGAGCAAAAGCAAACTTTTCACTTGATTCACTTTTCTAAAAAATACTAGAAGCATAAGAAGAACCTTAAGATAACATTAAGGGAGTGGATAGAGGAAACTGAGGGTCAAGGCATGATATTTTCTGGGTTAATGGATGTAGAGGCAGCATTGCACAGTGTCGGTCAAGGGAAGTCAGGCAGGCAAGCCACCAACCACAAATGACAAATGGACTGTACCCTTCACTTTCAAATGGCAGCATAATTCCCATGAGCAGAGAAAAGAGGCAAGCACCATGACAGGGAAGGCTCTGAAGAAGGTAAAATGTAGGCCAAATTTCAGAAAAGCAGGTGAACTGGAAAGCCTGCTCAGCAAGCACACCTTATTATTTAGACCTGCTCTGCAGAGGAAAGGATACATCATCATATATGCATACAGACAGAGTTCCTGATATGAAGAATCTTTTCTCCAAACCAACTTGGTGGAAAAACAAGGGTGAGGACAATGAGTTTCTTAGCAAGAAGTTAATAGAAAAACAGAAATAATTCCTGAGCAAACCAGATGGAGGCACATCAGCAATCTAGAAAGCCTTACTGGGTGGGTATGGGGATTATGAAAAAGAATATTTGCAATGCTTCTCAAAAGGAGGGAGATGCTCATTTTCAGTATGGAAATCTGGTGAACTTGTAGAAGAGATACAAAAACAAAGAAGAAAGGATTTTAAAAGCAGATCTCACCAAAGCAATGAACAGGCTAGGCTAAATAAGGTACAACTGCTTTCCCCATCCTGGTGCCTTCCAGATTGTTGGATTGCAACTCCCATCATTCCCAGACAGATTGGCCATGCTGGCTGGGAAAGATGGAAGTTGCAGTCCAGCACATCTGGAAAGCACCAAGTTGGGGAAGGCTGATTGATGATATCTTTGGAATATTTGCTTTCATTACAGATATACAGGCAGTGCATAGTGGAAGCAAATACAGTCCTACAAGCAGACCGTGCAGCCACTAGTCCTGCATTAGGTCCCCAAAGAGAGCACCTTTGTAGTCAGCTCCATGTCTGCATCCCAGTTTGGCAAATGTCAGTCAAACTCTCTGCTCTGTCATCTCTAAATTCTGCTGCTCCTTGTCCCCTCCCTCCCCACAGAAAACTGACCTCAGATCCAACCTCTGCAGGATCCATTCAGTTGTCCATTCAGGAGAACAGCCACAGCCATTAAAGTGACATTAAGCTTCTTTTGTCAAATCCCTGACTCCCATCAGGTAAAACCATAGTTACAGTCCCATTTGCAGTAACCAGATGGCCAAATTCATGCAATACCAGAGAAGTGACCTGGTTCACACGATCATTTTGAGCCACGGTGGCTTGCGACACGTGCCATAACACAACCCTCACTTCTAGGTTGGCATGTGCAAACCCAGCGAAGGTGGCTTGTTGGTGTGGTTCACAAACCACCCACAACCGTAAAACAGACCATGGGTTTTGGGTGGTTTGTTAACTATGCCAACAACCCGCCCTCCTTGGGTTGGAC
This sequence comes from Heloderma suspectum, assembly GCF_057233095.1. Taxonomy (NCBI): domain Eukaryota; kingdom Metazoa; phylum Chordata; class Lepidosauria; order Squamata; family Helodermatidae; genus Heloderma; species Heloderma suspectum. The sequence continues at coordinate 114,048,401 of NC_139462.1, forward strand.
AACATGACCTACGAGCGGGGGTTAGGTTGTAGAACGGGTACCCACAGGTGCCCGGCACATGTTGCAAGCCACGGTAGAGTATTTAAGCCACCATGGCTCAAAAGAATTGTGCAAATGTGTCCATACTCTTACATGCTTGTAACACTCTTGATTCCCACAACAAGGATCACTGACAGAGTCTCATCGCCCCACCCTGTGCAGAAATATACTTTGCTGAAGTGTCTTCTTCACCTGCTGTATGCTTCATTCACTGTTGTCTGTCCTCTACTGCCTTTTGATGTGGTATGTGTTAGTAACCTGACCCTAACAGTTTCTTTTAAAAACACACACACCACCAAATGAACAAATTGATCTGATGGTTGCAGGTCAGACACCTTTGCAGTTGTCTAGATAGCTGCAATCATGGGAAGAGGCATGAGGAAAGGAAAGCACTAGAGAATTTTGGATTTAGACAACTGAGAAAGAATCTCATTTGCTATTGTCCAGGTCTGGTTTCTTTATTCCAAAGTAAAAGAAAGAAAAAAGTGTGTGTGTGTGTGTGTGTGTGTGTGTGTGTTAGGGATGTCAGAGAATTTCTCCACGAATTTCCGGGAGGCCGAATGCCAACGCATTCGGCCCCCTGAAATTGGTGGAGAAACGGTCCGCCACCCCCCCGCGATGGGATTTACCTTGAGCGAATGTCCCTGGTGGCAGCGGCTCCCGGCGGCGGTTCGGCGGCAGCCGGTCTTCTGACCGGCTGCCGCCGCCATTTCCAAATAAAAACAACAACAACAACAACAAACGTGATAGGCTACGTAAAGATTTACATAGCCTATCACGGCTAGATTTTAAAAAAACACCGTGATAGGCTACATAAATGTTTACGTAGCCTATCACGGCTGACTTTGGGGGGGGAAGCGCGTACGTAAATGGCGGCGCCCATGGGCGCTGCCATTTGCGTTCCTTATTTGACCCGGGTAGTCTACGTAAATATTTACGTAGACTACCCAGGCCAAAATAAGGAATGCAAATGGCGGCGCCCATGGGCGCCGCCATTTGCGTACGCGCTTTTTTTTCCCCAAAGAGAGCCGTGATAGGCTACGTAAACATTTACATAGCCTATCACGGCTGACTGCAGCCTAGGGACGCAAACGGCGGCAGCTACGGCCGCCGCCATTTGCGTCCCGGCAGGAGAAGGGGTTTCGTGGCCGGAGAGACAGGGTGCTCCCCCCCGGCCAGAATTTCAGGGAGGGATGGGGCGCCTCCCCCCCGGCCAGAATTTCGGCGGGGAGGGACGGGGCGCCTCCCCCCCACCCAGAATTTCGGGGGGAGGGACGGAGCGCCTCCCCCCCACCGCGAAGCAAGCTTCGGGATCAGGTAAGTGACTTTCGTCCATCCTTAGTGTGTGTGTGTTGGGGTGGTGGTGGAGAACATGTATTATCCTGGTTAAAGGTATAGTAGGAAAACAAAATTGTGCTGTACTGTATTTATCCATAAAATGTAGATATTTAAGATGAAATTCATTATATTGTTATTACATTTATATCTTGCCTTTCCTCCAAGGAGCAAAAGATAGTGTACATAGTTCTACTCATTTCCTCCTCCCAACAGCCCTGTGCAATAGGCTGAGAGATAGTGACTGTCCCAAGGCCATCCAGTGATGTTCATGGCTGAGTGGGGACTAGACCTTGGGTCTTTTCACCCCTAGACTAGCACTCTAACCATTCAGGCTGTTTGAAATGGCATGCAGCGGCCTACATGGCACCTTAGGGGTGTGCACGAGAAGCAAGAGATTCATCTATCCCCATTTAGAGTTAGAACTTGTAGAGACCTGGGGGAGAGAGGCTAACTGTCCAAAGCAGGCTTAGCACCTTCTTCAAGTTCACCAGAACCCAGGTGGAGATGGTGTCGTGATCGGATCTTCCAGCGTCTTTCCTGTGTTTCAGCTTTAAAAATATCTCTTTGAGACTGTCATGTTATCTGGGTATTTGCTATTAGCCTTGCTTAAGCTTTTGTTTTTTTGTTTTCTACATTTATGTCTGTTCGTTGTTATATCTGCTCGAGGTGAGAGGGGGCATGGCAACACCAAAAGAAAAGCTTGGGAATGCCACCTATGCCACCAGTGGGCCCCCAGCAAAGGTTTCTAAAGAAGTGACTGAGGGAGTGGAACTGCTTGTTTTGCTAAAATATATGTATTCGCAGTTATCTGTTCAGTCAAACCAGCTTGAACAGCTGAAATCGATTCAGGATTCCATCACTACATTTCAGGGGTCTGTAGATTTGATGGATGTTTGTTTTCAAAAGATGGAGTCAACAGTTAACGCACTTGAAAACTGGATCACTGCTCACAAAACTGCAATGGATGCCTCTCACAGTGTATTATCTGCTCGAATTTCTCAATTAGAAGCCCTCACTCGGAGAGCTAAACTGCATATTCTTGGCCTTAGAGAGTTGACTACAGACCTCTGTCTTGCTGAGTTTATGGATAAATTTTTGCATGAGAAGGCTTTGCCTTCTGATTTTTCACTTGATATTGAGCATGCTTATCGTGTTCCTGGTTCTACGCAAGGTTCTAGAGTGTGGCCAGTTATCGTTCAGTTTCTACGGGCCTCCAAAGAGATTTCTACGGATCTCTAAAGAATATCTGCTGCATACAGAGAGACAGAGAGGAGAGCTTCGGCGGGGGCTAGCCAATGATGAGATTATGCTCTTTCCTGATTATACTAAAGAAATCGCTGATAGAAGAAGACAATTTACCAAGGTGAGAAACCTGGCAAAGCAAATTAATTGCAATACCACACCAAATATCCTGCCACATTTGGACAAAATTCATTGGGAATTTCAGGCCTTTGACAAAAGTCATTGGAAATTTATTTTTACCACATTGACTAATTTTGGTTTTCCTATAGAATTTTTGAAATGGGATAGATTTTATACTCGGCTCCAAGAGCAAGAGTAATGATTAACGGTTTGTTTTCATCTTTTTTTCTTTTTTACTTTGGTGGGGCACTAGACAAGGATGTCCACTTTCCCCATTGATATTCAGCTTATGTTTGGAACCCCTGGCATGTGCTATTAAACAAAATAGTAGTATGCATGGATTTGTCCATTTTGGCTTAGAATTTAAAATTAGCCTTTGTGCTGATGATCTTTTGTTGTTTGTCTTGAAACTCCAGTCGTTGGTTCCAGCCTTGATGAAATTGATTAATGCTTTTGGTGAATTGTCTGGCTATTCAATTAATTGGTCAAAGTGAGAAATAATGCTGTATACTCTAGTGTATTAGCCAGTTGGCAATTTCGACAGTGCCCAGAGTCTATTACGTATTTGGGAATTATTATCTCTAGAGATATATCTCAAATGATTAGGTTAAATTTAACTAAGTTGATTAATGATATTTCATGAGATATAGATGGGCATCTTTAAAGTTGAGTTTATGGGGTAAGATTAATACATTTAAGATGAATACTGTACCTCGAATTATTTATGTTATACGTGGGATCCCCATATTTATACCTGGCAAATATTTCCAAAAACTTAATGTTTTGTTTTGTAAAAAGAAAGGGTGGGGGGTTTCTTTCCACCAAGAATATCTTTGAAACGGATGCAACTTCCAATTAATGAAGATGGGTTTGGTTTTCTGGATCTTGCTACTAGGGATGTACGAAAATCACTTACCTGTTCGCGGATTATGCTGATGGTGGGGGGGGAGGCATTCTGTCCCTCCCCCCAGAATCCTGGGGGGGGAGGTGCTCCGTCCCTCCCCCTGGAATCCTGGACGGGGGGGAGGCGCTCCGTTCCTCCCCCCCCCCCGGAATCCTCCTTGGCCGGCTGTGCTCCGCAGCAGCTCCGCAGAGCAGCAGGCCAGGCCCAGCCAGGCCAGAGCTGTCCGCAGCCAGATTTCCGGCCGCGGAGGGCTCGGGGGGGGGAACCGCGTACGCAAATGGTGGCGCCTATGGCCGCCGCCATTTGCGTTCCTTATTTTTGACGTCTTAATCTACGTAAATATTTACGTAAACTAAGACGGCGAAAATAAGGGGAATGCAAATAGTGTCCACTACGCTATTTGCGTTCCCCTTATTTTCGCCGTCTTAGTCTACGTAATTATTTACGTAGACTAAGATGGCCCAAAATAAGGAACGCAAATGGCAGCGGCCGTAGCTGCTGCCATTTGCGTACACCTTTTTTTTTTTTTTAACCCAGACATTTTAGGCTACGTAAAAACTTACGTAGCCTATCACGTGAGTGTAAAAAAGAAAAAAAAGATGTGTGGCGTATAATGTCATGCCAGTTACAGTTTGACCCATTTTCCCATGCCAAATTGACTTTATGTGGAAATCCAGATTTAAGAATTGTAAAGAAAATGTTTTTGTGGCGGACCTGGACAGATAAAGTTATCTTTAACCTGGATCAATTGTTGGTTGTTGATTATGAGTTTTTGATATTTTCAGCTTTGCGAGATAAATTTGATTTGCCTGCTACAGCAGAATGGCAGCATTTGCAGTTGAAACATATGTTAGTATCCAAATTCGGTCCTGCTGCTTTTACTGCCTCGGAGTCTCCTTTGCTATTGGAAACACTTATTGAAGCTGACCAGATATATTGACCTACGATTCATGTTTACAAATACTTATTATCAATGAATAAATATGATACACGTGGTTTATAGCAGGAATGGAACAGGGAATTGGAATGCCTTGTTTTGTCTAATCAATGGACCACCGTTTTGGCATCTCTATTGGATATCTCTATGGATCTTTGGTTACGCCTTATTCAGCAAAAACTTTTGTTTCGGGTCTATTGGACACCACAAGATCTCTTTAATAAAGGTTTGTCAAACTCAGCTAATGGTTGGAGGTGTAACACAGTTAACGTTTCTCTTATTCATATGTTTTGGAATTTCCCAATAATTGCCTCCTTTGGGGAGGAAGTTACTGTACGGATAAATTTTGTATTGGAAAGCTCTTTAATATTTACTGATGTTCTCTTAAATTACTAACCTGATTTTTGGAATGTAACACACAGTCAGCATAAATGGATCTTTCATGCCCTTTTGGTTGCTAAAGGACTGATACTAAGATACTGGAAGGATAAAAGCTCACTGCCTATAATGCAATGGATCTGAAGACTTAACAACGCTAGCAACATTTGAAAGAGTGGTATATAGGCGTAATTTGCAAATAGACTTATATTTGGATATCTGGTCTGCTTTTACTGAAGTTTGCATGTAACCTATTCTTTCTCTCTTTTTCTCCCTAGAATATTGTAATATTTGAAACTGAGGATTTTAGAATATGTTGTTATATTTTAAAAATTTTGTTTTGTTTTGTTATGTTTTTTGTTTGTTTTGTTTTGTTAAAACTCACAATAAAAAATCTATTAAAAAAAAGTTCACCAGAACCCCAGCTAACAATACTTCCATCTTTTCTGGATTACACTTCAGCTTGTTCACCCCCATCCAATCCAAAACAATCCCCAGGCATTACCTCAGGGCTTTAGCTGCCTCCCCATGATCAGCAGGTGGAAGTGAAAGACAGAGCTGGGTGTCATCCACATACAAGTGACACCAAAGCCCCAAATCTCCAGATTTCATGTAGATGTCAAAAGGCATGGGAGACAAAATAGAAACTTGTGGCACCTGTACATCAAAGGCCATAGGGTGGAGCAGCAGTTTCCCAGGATCACGTTCTGGGTCCAAATTGGCTTTTGGTCCCATTTCTACAAGATGGCCCAGAAAGATATCATGATCACTTGAAAACCATTGTGAGGCCCAAGAAAACCATCAGGTTCATACTCCCCCTGTTCATCTCCTGGCACTGTGTGACCGAGATTGCTTTAGTTCCAAAACTGCACCAGAAATCAGACTGGAAAGGATATAATTCATCTTTTTCATCCAAGAATACCTGGATATGGTTTGCCACCATGCACTCAACACCTGGCATACAAAAGGCAGATTTGAAATAGGGAGATAGTTATAGAAATAGCAAGAGCGGGGGTCCACCATGTCTTTTTCAGAAGGGGTTTCATGTGATGAGCAAATGATATTGAATTTTGGTATAAGCATATTTTATAATTTTACTGATTCTACTTCTCAAAATGGAATACATTTCCTAATATGGAAATATAATATTGAATTGCACCATCACAAATAGCTTGAAATATACTAAATTAAATGGCAAATATGAATTCGTGAGGTTTAACAACTGAGTATGAACTATCCTGATGTATTTGCTTTTTGCATGTGGAAAGCTATACTGTAGGGCATTTTCTGTTGTTAAGTGAGAGAGGAAATCTATACTTCAGTTATGCTGAGATGGCATTATCAGCTGGAAAGCGGACTGTGAAAACCAGCTGAGGAAATCATCCCAGGCTTCTTGCAAACTTTATAACCTATATTGCCCATGAAATGGACAAAAAACAATAGCCCTGAAATGTTGAGACTACAGCAAAATATTGTCCTTGGTGCAGAATACAATTGCCCATCATTACTAGAGCTATCACTTGGGGAGGAGCCATGGTTTTGGCAAGGCACATCTTTTCATGTATGTTCCTAAACTAAACAAAGCAACTTTGTTAACTGATTATTATATCTTTGAGTGAGCCATTGCAGATCTATCTCCGTAAATAGAACTTGCATATTACCTGATGTTGCCTCAAATACTATTTTCAATAATAAGAATATATAGTCTTCCTTTATGTGAAATATAATGTTAAGAACTGAAATTTCCATTCAAGGTTCCATTAATTTCTTGTAAGTGGGCAACATTAAGTCATAGCACTCTTTTTAGCAGTATCTTAGAGCTGGTCCACACTTGATAGCTGATAGATGGATAATAGCAGCATCAAGTGGTGACTCACGTGCATGAATGAGCTGTCACAGACCAACCACCACAGACAGAACTTTTATTTTGACTGATGTCGAGTCCTCAAGTGTTCAGTGATCCAGAGATCACTGCATGCACAAAGAGCAGCCGTGAATATAACTTTTGTCAAATACCCGTCACGTAACACATTGCCAGCCATTCTACCACTGGGAAGCAAATTCCTTCCCCCTCTCAATAATGCTTTTTTAACCTTTATTTTATTTTCTTGTCATAAGAACAAGAATTATATTACCATCTGCTCAAGGTATTTCTTTGCTAGTTGAAACACTAGCAGACTTTGTGACACCAGAGCTCACAGCCTCTCCTTGCCATCATAAAGATCAAACTGGCTGTGTGACATGGGTTTGACATGCCTTATGGGTTTGTCACAAGTCAGAATTGTGCTGGGTTGATTCTTGTGCATGCTTGTGTTAGTACTGATTACAGGCTTAGAGCTGTCATATTTTGTGGATGAGTTGCTACTTTAAATGGTGCCGCAGTTCAATTTTCTCTTTAATTTAAAGGAAACAATCTGATTCAAAAGCCATTAGTTTTGCCATAAAAATGCATACATAAAGTGGACTGTTTTGAAGCAAGTATAATTTTCTTAGAAGGATGTAATGCCTTTAAAAAAACTTGCCTGTGATATTCTCTAATCTTTACACTTTCAAAACTGATCTTTTGACACTTTAGATTGCAGCTATTTCCCCCAACCGTTAGCTTTAATGTCTGGTTTGGCCCACAGTTCATAATGTACAAAGAAAACTAACAGCCTGATCCTCTGCATGTTTACTCAGAAGCAAGTCCCACTGTGGTCAGAGAGGCTCGATCCCAGGTATGTGTGTGCAGGATTGTAATCTAAAGTGGGTTTGTTAATGTAGTATTGAATTTTGATTTTATTAGATGTTGACCTTAAAGGCTTTAACATCCTGTTGGGAAATTATTTATGGGGGGGGGGGTGGAGGCCAAAGTAACCCTCCCAAGTTCCAAACCCCATGAAATTATTCTTCAGAAGAATGTACACTTTTGGCCAGCTCATTAGTACTGCACACTGACTTCAGTTCAGAGAAGTTGGTCTGCATATAGAAGCATCGGAGGCAAATCCAAACGTGGAAATCATCTGTCTGCCTTGTATTACTTTCAACGCGATGCAAAGTATTTCAGTACAGAGAGATTACTCCTGAATTTGGGCATGCTTCTGTGGTGGATGGCCTGCAGGTCTGCGGATGCAAATGGCGTCTGGCGTAGGGGACGCCATTTGCATCACTGCCGTTGGCCGTGATTGGCTACGTAAATATTTACGTAGCCGATCACGGCCAACAGCAGGGATGCAAATGGCGTTCTCTATGCCGGACGCGATTTTGTTCCGCAGCTTGGCAATGGATGGCTGCGGAACAAAGATGGCGACCTGGACCAGCTGCTGCCAGGTAGGTTCCGTCCTGGGGGGATTTCGGGAGGTGGTGGTAGGGTAGTTCATTCCACCACGGACTCCAGGGGGCCGGATTCCGAAGAATCCGGCCTCATTGGAGTCTGTGGTGGGTTTCTCCACCATCTCTAGGGAGCATACATCTCCCTTGCTAAAACAGCTTCACTGGCTTCCAGTCTGTTTCCGGACACAATTCAAAGTGCTGGCTATGACCTATAAAGCCCTATATGGCTCTGGTCCTGGGTATCTGAAAGACCATATCCTCCCTTATGAACCTGCCTGTGACCTGAGATTCTCTGGGGAGGCCCTTCTCTTAGTCCCACCACTGTCACAGGCATGTTTGATGGGAACCCGGGAGAGGGCCTTCTCAGTGGCTCTCCCACAGCTGTGGAACACCCTTCCCAGGGATGTTAGGATAGCTCCCTCCTTGATATGTTTCTGGAGGCAGGCTAAAACATTCTTGTTCCAGCAGGCCTTTGGGACATAGTTGGAACCTGGGGGTTAGCTGCTAAAATGTTGTTTTAATGTTTTTAATATAATTTTAATTGTATTGTTGTTCAATTATATTTTAACTTTTGTATATTTTCATACGTTTTAATTTTATGTGTTTTAATGTTTGTAAGCCACCTTGTGTGTCCCAGCACTGGGGAAAAGGCGGGGTATAAATATAATAATATGAATAATAATAATAATAATAATAATAGGCCAAAGAAAAACACAACTCAACAGCTGTTGGGGAGGAAACCCATTCAACCACAACAGTCAGGCTGTGGTACAAAGCTCCTCCCCTTTCATTTACAAGCAAGATTATATATAGTTTTGCAATCAACGTATGAATCATAGCCCTTGTCATAGACCCATTGATCAACTGATTGACTGATTCATTAGCAAGTGATGCTGAGGAGTCAGCAGTTACAGAGGGGTCAAGCAACAATTATAGAAATTGTGAATCACCACAAGGCTGCTCTTCCTGACTGTCAGATTTCCAAGTTGCTAAGTGCAATTCGTACTTCCTGCTTCTTAAAATATTATTGGTCTCCAGAATTTCTTAGTTTTAAGCATATTTCTCATTCCCTGTTATTTTCCTTTGCAAGGTTGTTGATTTCAATAATGCGGCTGAGTAAAGTCTGAATAACAAACGCTAAAGCTTGAACTCTCATTTCTTGCCCTTTATTCCTCTTTCTTCTACACTATCTTCTTTCCTCTATGCTAACCTGCTCCTTTTACCTTTCCTGCCCAGCTGCTTGTTACAGGGAGGAAACAGGGCTACACTCATTTCCCAAACACATATGATAATACTGTCAGCAGCCTGCCTTTGGGCTCCTTAACACTGGGCTTTTATCTTGCTATGGAGATTGCTTACTCACTAGGGATGGCAGAGAATTCCGCCACAGATCTCGGTCTGTGTTGGAACGGCCTGCCCCCCCTGTCCCCCTGCGGATCCTCCCCAGGACGAGACTTACCTGGGGCGGATCTTCCAGGCAGCGGCGGTGGCGGCTCCGGCGGCAGCTCCAGCGGCGGCTGGTCTTCCGACCGGCTGCCACCGCCGCCATTTCCAGTCTTGGTAAAAAAAAAAAAAAAGACGTGATAGGCTAAGTAAATCTTTACGTAGCCTGTTATGGCTGGGTGGGTTAAAAAAAAAAAAAGACGTGATAGGCTACGTAAATCTTTATATAGCCTATCATGGCTGGGTGGGTTTAAAAAAAAAACAAACCCACGTACGCAAATGGCAGCGGCTACGGCCGCTAGGGATGGCGGAAAATTTCTCCCCGAAACTTCGGGGGGCCGAGCGCCAACGTGTTCGGCCCCCCGAAGTAGTTTCGGGGAGAAATTCTCCACCCCCCGCTCCCCCCCCCCCGGGACGGGACTTACCTTTCCCGAATGTCCCTCCCAGCGGCGGGTCCCGGCGGCGGTTCATCGGGTCTTTGTCAGGGGCGGGAGCGGCAGCCGGTCTTTTGACCGGCTGCCGCTGCCGCCATTCCAATAAAAGTAAATTTTTATATTCCAATAAAAGTAAAAGTAAATGGCGGCATTCCATTTTATTGGAATGCCGCCATTCCAATAAAAGTAAAAAAAAAAAAATAACGCCCCCGTGATAGGCTACGTGACAATTAACGTAGCCTAACACGGCTAGATTTGCAAAGTCAGCCGTGATAGGCTACGTAAATCGTCACGTAGCCTATCACGGGTGACTTTAAAAAAAAAAAAGCGTACGGCTAATGGCGGCCCCCATAGGGAGCCGCCATTCACGTTCCTTATTTGGTCGCTGTAGTCTACGTAAAGGTTTACGTAGACTACAACGACCAAATAAGGAACGCGAATGGCGGCTCCCTATGGGGGCTGCCATTTGCGTACGCGCTTTTTTTTTTTTTAAGTCACCTGTGATAGGCTACATGACGATTTACGTAGCCTATCACGGCTGACTTTGCAGATCTAACCGTGATAGGCTACGTTAATCATCACGTAGCCTATCACGGGGGCGTTTTTGTTTTTTAAACTTTAAAGGCGAGGCGCCTCCTCCCCAGCCTGAATTTCGGCCGGGCGAGGAGGGAAGCCTCCCCCCGCCGGCCTGAACTTCGCGGGGAGAGCAGCGAAGTGCCTCCCCCCCACCGCGAAAAGCTGCGAGACCAGGTAAGTGGCTTTCGTGCACTCCTAACGGCCGCCGCCATTTGCGTTCCTTATTTTTGGCCGTCTTAGTCTACGTAAATATTTATGTAGACTATGATGGCGAAAATAAAGGGGAACGCAAATAGCGTAGCGGGCACTATTTGCATCCCCTTTTGATTCGTCGTTTTAGCCTACGTAAAGATTTACGTAGGCTAAAACGGTGAATGAAAAAGGGATGCAAATAGCGCCCGCTACGCTATTTGCATTCCCCTTTATTTTCGCCGTGTTAGTCTACGTAAATATTTACGTAGATTAAGACGGCCAAAAAGAAGGAATGCAAATGGCGGTGGCCGTAGCCGCCGCCATTTGCGTACGTGGGGGGGGGTTGTTTGTTTTTTACCCAGAGCCCTCCGCGGCCGGAAATCCGGCTGCGGACGGCTCTGGCCTGGCTGGGCCTGGCCAGCTGCTCCGCGGAGCTGCTGTGGAGCACAGCTGGCCGTTCGAGGATTCCGGGGGGGAGGAACAGAGCGCCTCCCCCCCCCGTCGAGGATTCCGGGGAGAGGGAAGGAACACCCCCCCACACCATCAACATAATCCGCAAACAGGTAAGTCACTTTCGTATATCCCTATTACTCACAGAAGTTTGTGGGTCCTGTACACCATACAGCCCTCATCCAAGGAACCTCCCACTCTTCGTGAGCTCTATTGTGTTGTTTTCCATGACAAGGAAAGTCCAGCATTGTCCCTTCTCTCGCCATGGACTCAACGAAAATGAGAGTGTACAGTTTAAAGTTGCTAGGGATGGCGGAGAATTTCTCCACGAATCTGGGGGATGCCGAATGCCAACGCATTCGGCCCCCTGAAATTGTTGGTGAAATTCTCCGCCCCCCCCCCGGGATGGGACTTACCTCCCTCGAATGTCCCTCTCGGCGGCAGGTCCCGGCGGGAGTTCGGCGGCGGTTCGGCGGGGGCGGTGGCCGGTCTTCCGACCAGCTGCCGCCGCCATTACAAAATAAAGTAAAAAAAAAACAAAACACCCGTGATAGGCTACGTAACGATTTACGTAGCCTGTCACGGCTGACTTTGGAAATCTAGCCGTGATAGGCTACGTAAATCATTACGTAGTCTATCACGGGTGTTTTTGTTTTTGTTTTTTCACTTTTTTATTTCGTGGCCAGGGAGACAGGGCGCTTCTCCCCAGCCTGAATTTCGTCCGGGCAAGGTGGGGCGCCTCCCCCCCCGGCCTGAACTTTGGGGGGAGAACCGAAGCGCCTCCCCCCCACCGCGAAGCAAGCTGCGGGACCAGGTAAGTGCCTTTCATACATCCCTAAAAGTTGCTTTTATTACAAATAAAACAACAGCGCCACCTAGTAATGTCTTTGTAATGAAACACATAGATCTCATTGAGAAGTTTAGGCTTTTTTTTTAAAGCCACATGGAAAGGACCTGATCTGATCCCCCAAAGATTCCAGAAGCAGAAGCTCTGGTAAATTGCAGGATTTTTAGCCTTGTGTGATGAAGCCCTTTAGTAGTACTACTAGTAGTCGTCTGCTATAGTATCTAATGTATGCTGTTGGTTCCTGGTATATACTTCCATGATCTCCTCTGGATCAGGGTAGCTAGCAACACTTGATATAAACATTTAACTAGGTTCGTGTATTTGGTGTACAGGCCAATGGCACAAATCCCTTTTGTTTGTTTTTTAAAATAAAGATTTTAAAATAAAAGAGTATTGCCCTGTGTTGACAGGATCGCTGTAGTTTATATATAAAAAAGAAAAACAATCACCAAAATAATAGCAGGATATCTTTTTAGGGAGGGTTGTGCTGTTTGGTTTTGCAGTTAAGCTGCAATGTATCCAGCAACATTGGTAGACGGTTGTTCCAGCTGTGTGTAAACTGTTTATCCCCCCCTCTACTTATTTATTTTCAGCCTTCATATTAAAATTCCTGATGAATATAATAAGCTGTACATATAAATAGATGAAGAATTACAAGAAACCTACTAAACCTATAATAGAGCTACACTTTAATTTACATTATTAAACATTTAACATTAAACTTTTAATTATAGTATTAAGCACACTAAAACATTTCAGGTTAATATTTCAGATTAGTTGTGGGTTTTATAGAGCAAATGTTCTTTTGTTGTTTGCATTCCCTTCACACAACAGTCAATGCTCCTCACATGACATCCATTTGCTTAAATGGATAAATGCATATTGGTGTATAGCCCTACAGGCATTATGCTACATGGTGAAACTCACCATGTGAGCAGAAGCGAAGCTGTGCTGCGTAGCTCTGCCCCCTATGTGGTGTCATAATGTAGCTCAGCCCATAGGTGTCCATGCTTACAGCACGAACACCTGCAGCAGGGAGGCCTTCACCTATACAGCTGTATGTGTGGAAGCTTACATGTGATTTGAAACCCTACATGATTGGGGTTCAACACATACAGCTGTACATGCAAAGGCCTCCCCACTGCAAGCATGCATGCTGTACATGTGGATGCCTATGGGCAGAGCTTCATTATGACATGATGTTGGGGGGCAGGGCTATTCAGCACAGCCCCATTCCTGCTTTCACCACTTTCACTAAATAGGCATTATTTACTTTGTGGTTTAAATTTTTATGAACCACCCAGAGAGCTTCAGCTATTGGGTGGTACAGAAATGTAATATATAAATAAATGGGGTGTATAGTTTCAGCCATGTGTGGGCTTCAACAACAGTAACTAGTTATTGTAAAACCATTTTCATTGATTGTTACCTGCCCTATAGCACCGAGGTAGGGTGGGCTATACATTTATATAAATAAGTAGGCTTCAATTTCACTTGAGCCAGTACAGATGTGAAGAACAGGATTGCCGTCTGCTTTATTGGCCTTGCTTGTATATGTTTCAAAGCACTCTTGAAATGACGGAATTGAGTAGGTGAAATATTTCTTACCACTTTATGTCAGGAAAAGCTTAACTTATTTAAAGCATAATCCTATGCATGTTTAGACGGAAAAAAAGTCCTACAACTCCCATCACTCAGCCAGCATGCTGGGAGTTGTAGGACTTTTTCTATCTAAAGATGCACAGGACTGCGCCCTTAATTTCTTTGTGTCCGGATGTTGTTAAAGTTACATAACTTAATCCTAGCAAAAAGCCATCAGTCATAGAGAAGAGATATGGAAGCACTAAAATAAGTGTCAGTAATAAAAGTTGCCCTATTCAGTCGTTCTCTCCTATAGAGGCTCCGTGTGGAGAAAGGAGTAGAGCGTAACTGCCCCTGATGTCTACATGGCACAAGCATAGGAAAAGGATACATGTGAGCAGGCACAGACTATCCCTGTGCAGATGTCCACACCAGTGCGTGGCTGTCCAGGGGGTGTGACCAGTGCCATGCAGGATGTTGGGCGTGGAGGGCAGCAGTGTGGTCCCACTGCCCTCTAAATGTAAATTCTACAGATGGGAAATGATTGAATAGGGCTAGTGACTGGATACAATCCTGTATGGAGGCCTGGTATATAAGGTTTAGTGGTGGTGCAGAGTAATTTCTATAAAGAGGTGCTGCGACTTGGGCCTGTGTCATACTCTTGTCCTTTGCCCTGAAAGGAAGCTGTGCTCCTTATTTCATATCTCTATACTACTATCCAAGTACTGTCCAAGTTAACAGCACAATCCTATGCATGTTTACTTGGAAGTAAGTCCCACTGTGCTCTGTAACTGTTTAAGATTACAGCCTTAGTTGTGGGTTCCCTCAAAGAACCCATGACTAAGGGATTTGTAGTGAAGCGAGCATGTTGACAATTCTCTGACAGGGTGAAGATAGATGTTACATTCCAACATACTTTTCTTTATGTAGTATTCCATATTTATTTCTAGAAGGGGCATGGCCAGAGATAGAAGATAGTGTAGCTATGTGGACATGGTTGATGAGGGAGGAACAGGGCTAGAAGTCAACAGTAACTCCAGGACATCCCACCTCACACTTGCAGTACTGGTTAGCATACATAGCCAGTTCTAACAAGATCTCAAGGATATCAGTATTAAACAGTATGGAGAGTGACAGACTTCAGGCCTTTTTGTTCTTACAGTCATGAGGGTCTATCTAAATTGTTTACATGCTGGGTTTGCATTGCTGAATGATACAGACAAATGAGACTGCAGCTGGTAATCTTATTTCCTTAACCACATTTCGGGAGGATGATAGATAGATAGATAGATAGATAGATAGATAGATAGATAGATAGATTTAAAGCAATAAAATCCCTCAGCAGTCCCCTGGATTGGAGCCTGTCATGCTTTTTTCTCCTGATAGAGTCTGGCACTTATTACCAAATCCATATTTCTGTAACCATTTTTGGTCAAGAATGATACAATCTGATTTCAGGGAAGGGATTTATGAATGACATGCACATGAAATGTAATAAAAGCTGGTGACTTCTCAATAAAATGTTTTGTGTCAATCTAAGATTCTGCCATTTTTTGGTCCAGAGTTTCCCTAGAAGAATACACAGAGGCTATAAGCCAGCTGCTGTAGCACATACTTCATCTAAATATTAACTCAGAGGCCTTACGCAACCCATTAAGGGCTCAATTCACATATACATGTTCATCACTTGATGACTTCCAAGTAGGCATGCTTAGAATTCTGCTGTGCTTCTCAGAGTACACCTTTTCTCAGTGGCCGACATTTTTGCCCTGCCCACTTTACCTTTGGCACAATCTACCACAGGAATGTGGTCCCCTGAGACTTTTTTCAGATTGGAATTCAGCCCTCAGGCTGAAAAAGGTTCTGCATCCCTGCTAGAGGTGCTCAACTGAAGAAACTCTGCAAATATTCATGATGGAATGTCTAAAGCCCTCTCCAGGCATTCATTCTTCCATCATATCCATCACCCTGTATGCATGGAGGGCCATGGCCTGAACAGGAATGCCTGTTCTCTGAACAGGAGAGTGTGCAACTGGTGCAGCTTATTTTAGTGAATGTTGTTGAGGGGTATATAAAAAAGACCTATTATACTTGCAAATATGGATTGCTGATTGCAATAAAGAAATAATTGTACTAGAGTGGAAGAAATCAAAACCTCCTGAATTCGTGAAAGCATTAAAGAGATTTACAGAGTATTCCTCTGCTGATATGAAACCTTCCTCTGTGGAGTTCACGCAGGCTTGAGTTCTGAAAGGTTGGTCTTCTGGTAAAATGTGTGTATCACAATGAAAGTCAAGCTGAAGCGAGGTCCCATTTCACAACCTGCTCTGGCATGAAAGCCATTGATTGCACTGCAAGTTGCCAGTACCACAAATTAAGTTAGTTGTGTATGGCATGTGACTGTATAAGATAAAAGGGACTGGAATATGAGAGCTGGAGCTTATAACATAGGGATGAGTGAATCTGTCTATTTCTGATCTGTGTCACTTTTGCATATTTTTACCCATAATTCCATTCCATTTCTACATACATACTTCCCACAGAATATGTGGCTAGTCACAAAATGGCTGCTGTGGGGGCCTGGCTAGTCAAAAGTGAGCTAAAGAGGTGGGGAAAGAAATAGTGAGGCTAGAGGCTTGGAGGGAGGGGGAAACAGCAAGGCAAAAGGGAGAGAAAGAGCAAGGCTAGAGTCCGGGAGGGAGGGGGAAACAGCAAGGCAAAGGGGTAGAGTGGAAAGAAAGGCTAGAGGAGAGAAAGGGAGAGAAAGGAGGCTGTTCTAACGTTTTACAAGTTTAATCAAAAAATGGTTTTGAAGGGGCCAGGGAGTGAAGAGCTTTGTGGGTGCTGTTGGAACTCTCCATGGGTGCCATGGCACCTGTGGACGCTGCATTTAGAACCCCTGCTTTATAATCTGCCGCCACAGAGATGTGTTTGGTGTGTTCTAGGGAGCCACCACCATTCACATGGAATGAGCTTAAGGCCCAACAGACCTTACCGGAACTGTTTGTATAACCTGAAACATGGCCCAGAATCCTTTGCAACACACCAAGGACCCATTGTACATGCTTGTGCTCAACAGATGAGTCAATGTGGAAAGTGTTCCCTGATGCAGAAAGTTTGGAAAAGCCTAACTTAATCCCACCTTCTCACAGTCCCATCTGCCTAAGTGTTCACTGGCAGAATGGCATGATTATTTACTTTAAAAGTATATTGTAATCATGGCAAATCAAGTATGCCTCTTTATTCAGAGATCTGAAAGTGTTCTATTTAATTTTGTAAAGAAAAATGACGGATGTTATCATAATACTTCTGATAGTCATAAAGTTATAATATAGTTGGATTTTTCCTTTTAAGAAAAGTTTTAGAATGAATTAATGTCATTTTCTCCTTTGCGGTCCAAAGTTTCTGGAAGATGTGTTTTTGGAAAGGGAATATTGTGCCTGTGAAAGAAGTTACAGCAGGCCCTCAAAAATACTAACTGGCTGCAGTATTACCAGTAAGATAGCCTTCTCCAATCTGCCCTCCAGAGACGTTGGACTACAACTCCCATTACCAGTGCCCATACTGGCTGAGGATGAGAGTTTTAGTCCAGTACATCTGGAGGGTACCAGGTTGGAAAAGGGATGGTATAAGGGATGCCACTGAAATTTGGTTAAAAACAGATTTGTGGCAGAGTATTTGGGCTTCTGCATTTGGTAGACCTTGTTGGAACTGGGATTTGAAAAAAATCCGTCATGGATTTTGGAGCCATTTGAATGGCTCCAAAACATTGTCACTGTAGTTACACATGCAAAAAGGCATCTGACATATTATACAGATGAATGCCATCATCAGTCCAAGATATCACATGATACACCAGCAGTCATTGTGGCTGTGATAATCTTGGGGCTGTTCCTAGCTCAGCACATGCAGCAGGTCACATTCTTCACCTATTTTTCTCAACCGGATGGGAAGATGATGGTGTGTGTGGGGGGGGGGGGGCTTGATACTTTTCTCATGGTCAGGTCACAGTAGCCATTATCATCCATAGGTCTGAATGTTCTTGAGGAATTCCCAGTTGACAATACTGGTGCTCTTGAAGTCCTAGTCACTTTATGGAATATGGTAGGGATGTACGAAAGTCAATTACCTTTTCGAAGGGTGACATTTGCGGTGGGGGGGAGGCGCTCTGTCCCTCCCCCTGAAATTCTCTCCGGCCGGCTCCGCTCTTCGGAGATTTCGCAGAGCTGCCGGCCGGGGCTGCCTGCAGCCGGACATCTGGCCGCTCGGCAGCCTGCAGGGACGCAAATGGCAGCTGCCGTAGCCGCTGCCATTTGTGTCCCTGTATTTTGCCGTGATAGGCTACATAAATATTTATGTAGCCTATCACGGCAAAAAAACAAAACGGCAGACGCAAATGGCGTCTTTTTTTTCCCGCCGTAATAGCCTACGTAAATATGTACGTAGGCTAAAACGGCAAAAGAAAGGGAACGCAAATGGCGGCCGCCGTAGCCACCGCCATTTGCATCCGCTGTTTTTGTTTTTGTTTTGCCGTGATAGGCTACATAAATACCTATGTAGCCTATCACGGCCTCCGCAGGGACTCAAATGGCATCCCTGCATTAGCCGTGATAGGCTACATAATTATTTACGTAGCCTATCACGGCTATAATGAGGAAGCGAATGGTGGCTGCAGATGCGGCCGCCATTTGCAAGTCAGCGCAGACGGCGCCAGGTAAGTACTCCATTTCGCGTGCCTTTCGTGGGGTGGGGGGACGGGGGGCTTCGTTCCGCCACAGATTTCGGGGGGCTGAATGCAGTTGCATTCGGCCTCACTGAGATCCGTGGCAGAATTCTCTGACATCCCTAGAATATGGAGATGACTTGGGTGGGAGACACAATGGCCTCCAATAATCCTCTAAGACACAGTGAGTTGATATTTTCTTGGAACTATCTACCATGACTCCAAGATTCTTTTCCTGGTTAGTCACCACCAGTATCGACTCCGCCTGTGTCCATTTTGTTTCCCAGTGTGCATCACTTTACACTTCTATTGAACAACAATTGCCATTTTGTTCCCCTGCCATCTGGTTTTGTGAGATTCTGTTGGAACCCTTCACATCCACCTGGATTTTAACTATCTTGAAAAATTTGGTGTCATCAATAGGGATGGATGAAAGGGACTTACCTTTTCCCGCAGCTTGCTTCGCGGCGGGGGGGAGGCGCTTCGCTTCTTCCCCCGAAGTTCAGGTGGGGGGGGGAGGCGCCCCGCCTCGCCCAGCCGAAATTCAGGCCGGGGGGGGGAGGCGCCCCATCCCTCGCCGCCAAAATTCAGGCCGGGGAGGAGCGCCCCGTCTACCTGGCTGCGAAAAAAAAAAAGTAAAGTAAAAACACACACACACACACCCGTGATAGGCTACGTAACGATTTATGTAGCCTATCACAGCTGACTTTGGAAATCTAGCCATGATAGGCTACGTAAATCGTTACGTAGCCTATCACAGGTGTATGTGGTTTTTTTTTTACTTTACTTTTTTATTTTGCAATGGCGGCGGCGGCAGCCAGTCAGAAGACCGGCCGCCGCCGCTGAACCGCCGCCGGGACCCGCCGCCGAGAGGGACATTCGCACGAGGTAAGTCCCATCCCGGGGCGGGGCTGGGGGCCAGCGGAGAATTTCACCACCAATTTCGG
The DNA here is from genome assembly GCF_057233095.1 of Heloderma suspectum. Classification (NCBI taxonomy): domain Eukaryota; kingdom Metazoa; phylum Chordata; class Lepidosauria; order Squamata; family Helodermatidae; genus Heloderma; species Heloderma suspectum. The sequence continues at coordinate 114,067,864 of NC_139462.1, forward strand.
GGGGCTGAATGCATTGGCATTCGGCCTCGCGGAGATTTATGGAGAAATTCTCCACCATCCCTAGCATCAACAAACTTGGCCATTTCACTGCTTATCCCAAACTTCAAATCATTTCTGAAATATAAATGCCCACTTCCTCCATTGGAAGACCTGTCAAAATGTGACACCACACTTTGTGTCCTGTCTTTTAAAGAGTTACTGATCCGCAAGCAGACCTATATTTTTATCCTATGACAACAGTGTTTATTAGGAGCCTTCGGTGACAGACTTGCCAAAAGCTTTTTGGAAGTCCCAAGTATATGTCTACCTGATCTGATCACCCCATCCACATATTTTGTTGACATACTCAAATAACTCCAAAAGGTTGGTGATGCAGGATTTTCCTTTGCTGAAGCTGAACTGACTCTTCCCCAGCAAGTCTTTTTCTTTAATATGCTTAATAATTATATATTTAAGAATGCTCTCTGGTAACTTACCTGGAACATATGCTGTGCTAACTGGCCTGTATCCCTCCTCCCAGATCCCCTTTTAAAGACTGGCATATGTTGGCTAGTTTCTAGTCTTCAGGTACAGAGGGCATCTCTACACCAACCTACAACCCTGCATTTAAAATGGAGCTTTCTGCTTCCATTTTAAATGCAGGATCATCACTGACTCCCTTTACATGCTCTTCCTTTCCCCTGCCCCCCCCCCAAGTCTGAGCCTTCCATTATCTTTCATTGATCTCGCTGCTTTTCCTGCCGCTTTTCCTGTTTTCACGGAGGGAACTCAAGTGGAACACAACGGGGTAATTTGATAGCTCATTATCTGAGGTCTATTTAAAAATGGAACAGAGGGCATTTAGTGTAGGAGACGCTCTGGAGGTTCATGGCGTCATCTAAAGAGTGTTGATGGGTGTCAGGGTGGACACTGAGTCATAGAATCCCAGAGTAGTTCTGATTCTGAGGAAGAGCAGTCGCTCCTGGGAGGGGAGCGCGCTCCTCTTTCCCAGGGCCAACAGCTGACGGAGATTCCTCCCACCAGCATTCCTAGATTAGAAAGCAGTCCAGGGAGTGACCGAGCACAGATAGCAGACTTGGTGGACGCAGACGCAGAGAGCGGCGCCAGATGGAGGGCGCAGAAAGGAGGCGTAGTGCCCGGTTGGCGCGCAAACAACGGCTGTGCCCAGAGGATCCAAGGGAAAAGGGGAGGGACTCTCCCTAGTCCTTAAGTTCAGGGGTCTGCCAGTAATTCCCTTTCAAACGGGAACCAACTATTCCAACTTAGGGCATAGGTACTGTGCTGCTCAGATCTAGTTGCAAATGGTAGAGTTGTTAAGTTGTAAAAGAAGAATAAAGCTTTGAAAGGAATCCCTTTGTCTGTGTCTGGACTTGGCTACTGGATTAGACTGAGAGAGGCCTCCAAGGAGCCCTTGACAAAACCCCTTGAATTACAGCTGAAAGCCCTGACTTCGGTCCCATCTGGGTGTGTTTCCTTTCAACTTCAATGTGGTGGTGTACAGAGGCCAACTGCCAAAACAGTTATCCTTGTGCCAGTATTTCTGGCCCTAACTGTATGTCTTTAATGCAACATGGAGTTTGACTCGTAAGAGCGGCAGTCTTGAGGGATGGGTGGGGATTCAGCTTGTGCACCACTGCCTTGCTCTACCCGAAGGAGGAAATTACAAAAAGGTGAGATATACTGTAACAGTCAAGGAAGTATCTTTAGCCCCCAGCGTGAGCCAGGTGATACTTCCTGAGTCAGGTTTGCTTGCTGTTCTAACCAACCAGGGGACTCTGCTCTTGCTCGCTATTTGGCTGCCTTTGCCTTTCATACCCCACCCAGAACCAAACTAAATGAGAGCCAGGTCTGACAATGTGTGGAAACTGAGAGCATGAATCCAAAGTCATCATCGTCATCATCACCACCACCACCACCACCATCATGTATTTAGCCCTTCTTCTGAGGGTGCTTCCAGATGGAGGGTTTCTAGTGCTATCAATCCGAAGGCATTATACAGCTATTTTCTCTTTAATAGTTTATCTGCAGTAAAAGACAGGATAAGTGGTGGGGAAAATACGGGAGGGTTATGAGAAGAAGACAGCGATGTCTGGAGCTCCCTGTTAAATTCCATGAATGAGGCAGGGCAATTGCACAGCCTTGTCTGGATGACCCTGAGGGTTTGAAATGCTTTATCTCCTGTAAACTAGGGCAGTATTTTTATCCAGAATAATTATAGATGGGAGGCTGAAGGTAAGGGTATTGTGGCTTTCCTAAGGTGAGATTTGAAGCGAGGTCTTCCTGGCTGATAGTTCAGCCTCTTAACTGCCAGGTGATACAACTTTTAAAAAATCAGTGTTGATCCCTGTAGCAGGAATGAGAATGAAATGAAAATGCAACACAGCTACCACTCATGAAGGTGATTTATCAGTTCTAGACTAGTGAGCTGGAAAAGCACCTGGAGCTGCTCAATAGATGATGATTTTCCTTCTGCTGTACATTAGCGACTTGTTAAATAATAGCCATATTTCCTTGGACTGCTCTCCATGGTCAGGTACAAGCACACCTGAGACCATTAAAATGTAATAAAAAGTAGTTAAGTACCATGTGCTCATAGCGTCAGAAATAGTAGGTTTTATTTTGTCCTTAAATATTTGCTTTTAGTAGCTAGTGATTTTCACACTTTTGCAATGTGTGATAGAACTGCAAAATAAATTCATTCTCTTTACACTGTGATAAAAAATCCTTAGTGAATCATTCATCTAATTTGGCCGAAGTGTCCCTTCTTTCCTGTTCTTGACATACCAGGTTTTTTCTAATCACATACACTATTCATGCTGCTATAAGCCCACACCTGTCACTGTGTCTTTGAGCACATAATAGGGCAGAGGAGGAGAACCTCAGCCCCATGGACCAAATCTGGCTCTCCTCGGTTCCCCATCCAGCCTTCCAGGGTTCCTGACATGGCTGAGCCCCCATGCCTTGGCCCCATCCCCAGTTTGGTGGTTTCTCAGCTTTTGTGCAGTTTCTCCCCATGCTAAAAGGCTGAACGGCCTCTCCTAGGGCTCAGTTACTGGCAGGACAAGCTTTAAGTGACAATCTGCGGGTATTTTTGGCCTCAGCCCTTTTGCCTTTGGCCCCACCCACCACTGCAATGCAGGCTCCAAGGGCATCTCCAAAATTACATTCAGCCCTCAGACTGAAAGAGGTTCCCGACCCCTGGAATAGGGTGTATAGCACAGAATCAGTTAACTGGTGTGTATTTTGATGAACCGAGGGTGGGACACACAGGCATGTCCATCAGCTGATTGCACAAATGCATGTCCATGAGCTGATTCCTCCTGATTACTGATGGAATTGCAAACAAATTACCTCATTTCCTGTTCACAACATTTGTTGCAAACTTACAAGGTAAGTTTTCCTAGTTTCCTCTTTTATCTGTCTTTTCAAGAACCCCTTTTCCTCTTTCATAATATAGCACCAACGGTATCTCTCTGATATACAAGGTCTCTCATCCATAATTTAAGGACACTCAGTATTGATAAACCTGATGTCTAGGTGAATGATTAAAGGATGGGAGGCTTTTTGCTCAACAGTGACTAACATAGGATAGGATTAACTAGAACGGACACTGGTAAAGAAAAAAACCTGACTCTTGCTACCTTCAGTTGCAACAGACAACTGAAAGTAACCAACAGAAAGAGCTAAAGCCTTAACATGACATTCTTTCAGTATTCTGTTGAAAAGATAGATTTTTAAAAAGTAGTATTTGACATCGTTTATAAATTCTACAGCATTACCAGCAGGTAAAGTACACTATCAATGTACATGGCACCTTATAATTTCACAGAAAATATATGTCATCAATACTACCACTATATAGTTAGAAAACTGAAGTTCAATTAGCATCCGGCACAAGACAACCCAGTCTGTTCAAAGCCCAGCAGAATTTGAACCAGGGCTTCTAACTGCAACCAAGGGCATCTCTACATGAGGCTTTTATTGTGCTCTCGTGATTAGTCACTCATGGAAGTTTGCAGATCCTTACACAATGTCATCAAGCCCCAGGGCCTCTCCCATGCTTTATAACCTTTATCCTGTTGTGTTTTCTTTAGACCAGGGAAAGTCCAGCATTTTTTCTAGAAGCACAATGAAGTGCTGCAACAGCTGTGTGAACTTCTGTAATTCTGCAATAACACAGCACCATCTAGTGGCTATATAATGGAATATACAGAGTTTGCAAAGAAAGGAAATCCCCCCCCCCCGCCCTCCAGCATGTAAACACCTCTAAAAGAGCAAATCTTAATCCCACAAAGAATCCAGAAGCAGAAGCCCCGGTAAAGGTGTGGGACAAAAGCCTGGTATAGAGAAGCTCCCAGATACTCTGCCCACTGTTGACACCACTGATACCAACATCTGACCCATATACTAGTTCCTATTAGCATTGATACAGCCTCTCTATGGATAGTGTGAATGTTGTCTTTGAGCACACTGGACAGCGACTGTGAGAACGGGAGTGATGAGTGAATCAAGGACAGGAAATGATCATGTGACAGATGAGGAAGAATAATGTTAGACATTTGTATATTTTTTCACTCATTTAGGATAGATAGCTATTTACAGATCCCAATTATTGCCAGCTAGATAGTGACTATGCTAAATGTGTTCTGTAAAAAATCTTAAGATTACCTGATGTAGTATACTCGGTGGTGCAGTGGATGGAGCCAGGACTCACAGGGACGCAGCGCCAACACTTTTTGATTAGCGGGAACATTGACATCATGTGCCACCCCCTCAAACTTCTCTGTTCATTTTAAGCTTAACTACAGTCCTCACAGTAGTGTGTGTGTGTGTGTGGGGGGGGGGAATTTCTCAAGTAACCATATATAGTTGTGAACTATCCCTGTTGTATTTTGGGGTGGCCTGGTCTTGAATGGCCAGTTCAGACTTTACAAAAAACCTGTTTCTAGTGGAGATAAAAACTGCTAGAACTGGTTTGCGGGTATGGATCAACACAGTGCCTGCATGTTTGGACTCTCCTTGGGGGTGTGGCTATGGGGGCTGTCATGATAAGCACCTGTATAACACTTTTCTTCAGGGTCTCTAAAGGGTCTTACAGCAAAGGCTTTGTACAAGGGACAATTAACATATATTTTAATATCTTAATTAAAACAATAATAATGCACATATAATAATTTTACATGCATAACCCACCAAAACAATAAAACAGAGCACAGCCCTCCTAAAGTTCTTTTTTTTTTTTTCAACTTGAGTCCACAACAAAAATATAAATAAAACTTCTCTCTGAAGTTTGATTTTTTCTGCTGGCTGAAGAAGAAAAACAGTTTTTACTCAGTTCACTCCAGCTCCACAGCAATCTTCTCAAAAATTGGATCAGGATCCAGCAGCACAGGAACTTTGTTAAACAGTCCTGTCTCAAGGGTTCAGGGTCTTACAGGGAGAAGAAAACAAGCTGCTTCCACCCTGCAATTTTCATAACTGCCTAAAATGGTGGCCACTCCGTAACTCACTCCTTTACTGAGCATGTGCAGAATATTCCCTCAGAATTCTTAAAGAAAAATATACCAGTGGGTTACACCTGTGCTTCACAATTTACCACTACACCACTGTGTATGTGAATCTTTCCACAGCCATGAACTTTCTCAGTGGCATTAAGTAAGACACTATTGTCTAAGCCTGCATCTGTCCTCTGGGGTAATACTCCTGGCTTACCTTACACCACGGTCTTTGTAAGAGTTGCTGGGATAATGTATGTGATGTGCTTTGAATGCTCAACAAGTGAGATGTAAATGCTGAATATAAAGTGTACAATGTTATATTTAAATGCTTAAATCTAAGTCTCACCCTGCATCAGGCAGAGTCTTCCAGTTCTGTCCACAATGAATATTAGCATCGTTGTCTATACTGTCAGGTCTTACTGTTGGTTGGCACAAAGGGCTTCGGTTCATATGGTGCATTAAGAGACTCTGGGCGCTTTGGCTTCAGCAGTGAGCAGTTAACAGTGCATGCACAGTACTTAAGTATGCAACATGAAAACTGCATTATGCCCCTTTTTGTCTTGCAGCTGTTACATGCTGCTCTTGTTTATTCCCCCAACATCATTCTCAAGCTCTCTCTGCTACAGAAGGTCAGACCCTGAAGTTACTTGTGTTGATGTCATATCTTTCCTATGTTCTTGTGAATATTTTATCAAGCAAGTGAGGGTGGCATTGAGGGTTTACAGCAGCCCTTGGAGTTGACTGTCTGCAGTATAATCTTCCAGAGGCTGCAGTGTGAAAATGAATCCTTGGAGTGAACTCAAGGACATGGGAGGAGAAAAAAAAATTTAACTTTTCCAGCCAATTGCAGCACATGAATTAGCAATAGAGAATTCAGTTTTTCAAAAGTATTCCTTTTTCACTGTTGTTAGCACTGCCGCCACCACCAATAGTGTGCTCATATGCTTCCAGCATGATGCTTCGGGATTTTTTTTTTTTTTTTTGGCATAATGTTATACCTAGGCCTGTAGGTATTTAAATTTGAATTTGTAGATTGCTTATAACTACAACTGTTGTTGCCAGATGCTAGGCACTGAAATGGGATTGTGTGCTTATGTCAGCCAGCCAGACTGCCAGAAAGACAATTATGAAGCAGTATCTCAAATAGAGACATTCCAGACTGCATTATTGTAACAGAACAGGCTGTGATGTTCTGAAAAATATAGATCTCAAACTGCATAGTGTCTGGACTTACTTTTAAGTGTAATTAATGGGAGAGAGGTGCTATTCCCACCCCCACACCCCCACTTTTCTTGTACATACAGGTACTCATTGACACCTCATGCTAAGGCTTGAGCTGGAGCCAGGCTGCATTCATGTGGATGCACTAGTTGTGTGAACAAGCACCCCCACACACACCCGTATGTGCAGTGTAAATCCAGTCACTGAGATTTCCATGGTGATGGCAGTGCTCTTTCAAATGGATCCCCTGGCAATCGCATGAGAGGAGGCAGCCTCACATGTGAACCTTGAGAATGCAGAGCAACCAGCATATCCATTTACATTTGTTCACACGTGACAGCCATTTTGTTTTAAGCTAAGTGTATGCGCACTTCCGCTGTTACGTTAAAAGATGAACGAGCCCCAGAATTGTCTGTGATGTCATGGATAAGGATCTGGGGTACACTCTCAGTTCATGCAAAGGTGACCTCACTTTCTACCCACTTCAGGTTGTAAAACTCCATCAGCCTGCTAGGAATGGATGCTTGAGGAATTAGATGATTGTGAATTCCAGTACGAACTGGCCTGATCCACACTTCCCAGACCCAGACTAATGTGCAGATTGGAAGTTAGGGTAGTTTCCAGTGATGATGTAGTGTTCATGATGTTGCGCTAGCATAATGTCCTAACACTAGCACTGCATCACCTTTAGATACTACCATTACCTATCCATTTTCGGAATGTCCTGACACAGTTCTTGGCTCAAAAAATGTATCAAAATACATTTTATAAAGCAGTTTTTCTTTGTGGTGGGGGGATGCTTTTAGAAATGCATATCTTCAGAGAAAATGGGAAGAATCCAATCCTGCCCAGCCGCTAGCACAGCTGGCTGCCGATGCTGGTCCCCATGTGGCCAGCCCCGCGACTCCGGATCCACATCTCCTTCGGGAGGCAAGCTCACAAATGAGAGGAAACACTTGTTTCTGGAAGGGGGCAGGTCAGCAGAGCTCCAACAACCTTCCCGTCTCCAGAAATGAGCGTTTCCGTTCCTTTGGGGGCTTGCCCCTCAAAGTGCTAAATTGTGGTTTTGCAAGCAGTAGGTGCTGCTTGCAGACTGGAAGTGGCAGGGTTGGTCATGTATAAACCAGAATCGGTGGCCAACTCCGCTAGCAGCTGGGCTGCGTTGGATTCTGTCCAATATGTTTAAAAATATGCATTTGAAAGAAAAAAGGTTTACAAATTTAAATATGAATTTTTGTGCAGACTAAAAAAAATTACGGATTAATGCAGAAATGGGATGGAACAGACCTATGGGTAAATGCATGTGGAAGTGACACAGACCATAAACAGAGCAATCTATCCATTCCTACAGCTGGGTTTATGAAGGAGATGATAGTAACGAATAGTTGTAGATGTGAATATCCAAATGACCACCGACTTCAGTGATGATATTTTGGGCCCAAAGGCAATGAAATAGATTTTATATGTGTATACCTGCAAATAATAAGAATCCTGAACATTAGAATTAGAACATTTGGTTTGGTCAGCCATCAAACCTACACCTTTGAGAAGGGTCTGCAAAGGAAATTTGCTGTAGAAAGCTAATGCTCTTCAAAAGAAACATGAAGAGAGCTTAAAATGCATGATCACTAAGCAACACCTAGAAGAGGTCAACGTTATATGAAACAGTTTAACCCTGACAGCTGTTTGGTAATTATACTACTAATAAATCAAGTTTCTGGTGCCTTCTGCTTCCCATACCTTTATATTTTGATTTATTTAGATTGTAATCCTATACTAGTGATGTGTGTTTAAATATCCCTGAAATCAGTGAAGCTTGGACAGGGACACACATGTCCCACAACTCTGTGGGACTGCTGAAAAGATACATAATGTGTGATTGGGCAGAGAATTTTGCTTTCTAAGAATTTCAGCTTGTCTTTTAAAATAAAATAAAAGTCTAGCCCTTATGGCTATGAAGATAGGCTTGCAAATGTGTGGGCATGGGTAGGATCCAAAAGGGACCTACCACTGGCAGCGAGCACAGCCAGTTCCCAGTGTGTGCGCAGTTGGCCGTGGCGATGGCCGTGTGTGACCCCTACCACCAGCAGCGGCAATGTGCCGCTTCCAGGGGCAAGCCCTCAAACGACCAGAAACGCAAGTTTCCATTGGATCCTACCCTATGTCTGCTGAAATCTCAGAAGTCAGAAAAGTGGTAGAATAAGATTTCCAGGAGCTGAGGATGTTCGTTCCTTACACAAATACTGGAAAACCAGAATGAATTATCCAAAATGAAATAGTCATGCAAAATACCTCCGTTTGTATACTTTACATGGGTAGTTGAATCTAACTTTTCTTGTTACAGAAGATTCCTAAGCACAGAGTACAATACAGCTCTAGGTGTAAGGCTGATAACTGAGTGCATAATTGAAGCAATGTTTTACAACGTTTATTGAGACCATGAATGTTTGTTTGTTTGTTTGTTTGTTTAAAGTATGTTTTCCCCAGTCCAGACAAAAAGTATCCTTGAGTAGCTTACGTATGATCAATAAAAGCAAAAGAGTTCCTGCCCACAGGGTTGCAGTCTAAAAGACACACCATAAAGGGAAAAGGGATGGAGAGCGAAGAGATAAAAAAAACAAACTCAGGCACCAGTTCTTGAAGTTAAACAATAGTTCTTATAATGATCAGCTGGAATGGAAACACTTCCGGGAGAGGAGGAGCCAAATGGAGCAGATCCCTCAGCAAAACTGATGGAGTGGCCCTGCTTCCCATTTCTGCCCATGCTACAGCCTGATGGAGTATATTGCACACTGATCATAGATCCCTATTCTCATTAAGAAAGCTCAGGTATTTGTTTCACTTTCAAGCCTTTCTCTAAAGAATGAATTAGAACTTCAGATTCCATAGGATTGGGCAGAATGTGCTGGAAAAGTTCTGCAGATGAATCTTTGGGTTGTACTTCCATGGAATTTCCAGATGCCCAGGTGCATCAGGGGCACCAATTCCAGCAGGACCCTTAACATCTGCAACCTGTGACTCTGGATTCACTACACATACATGAAATCATTTGGATTGATACATGATATGCAGACTGCAGGATGCCAGGACGCCTCAAGGTGCCAATATTTGCCAATTATGCTTTTAGTGCACCAGTGTCTGGAGTCCTCTGGGCATGACTGCCATGTTCTCTAGCACCGAGGGAACTTACAGAACCTGTCAAAACTCCTGGAAGTCCCCCTATAATTCCAGAGAGAAATTCACCCAAACACAACTCCAGTTTTTCATCTGGATTATGCTAATCAACTATGAGGCTAGTAGTATGATCCCTATGAAATATAATGCATATTTTCCAGCTCAAATTTTAATCAGAGTAAAAATACAATTCCTCTTCAATCCCCCATCCATTCATCCAGCCCCAAGCTCCTTCCTATCCATCAAACTCCTCCTTGTTCCCAGTTTACCAAACTGACAGAGGCGGTGGTGACACTCTGGCGACATGCCACAGGAAGAAGGGGAATGGGTTGACTTCTTTTCTTGCTCCCTGTAGCTTGATACCATCTCCTGAACACTGCTGTTGACTGCAGCAGCCTGATAGATGGGGTCAAAGGGAAGAGGAGGGGGCAGTTGGGCTTGGTGGAGGGTTAAAAGACTATGTAAGTAGCTGGGTGGGGGAGAGGGGGGGATACGCTTAATTCTGATTGCCTCAGCATAGGCCAAGCGATTTCCTGATTGTTTGCGGGAAATTAGCTTGGTTATTTCAAAGGCACTGCGACATGGTGGAGTAGTGGGGTGTTGCCATAAGTAGCACTGTCTCATGTTCAGTCATGTGATCTCGGTTCTCCCTATGCATGGAATTCTGTACCTCTTATTATCCCTCTTCTTTTAAAAAGCTGTTTAAAACCTCTGTTTACTGTACTGCATTTTCTTCTATAGACTCTTGAAACTGTTCTAGATTTTGGTTCAGAATTCCTATTTTCGTGTTCCCCTTTGTGTGCTCTCCCCACCTCAGCAACCCCTTTTGCTTTCATTACTTTACCCATCCTATTGTATTGGTTGGTTTTTGACTGTGTAATCATGTGGGCAAAGGATTGTCTTTTAAAAAATCTATTGTACAGCACCTAGTAATTTTAGGCCATTTATAAATAAAATATGATCATGATCAGTCCCATTTATCTAAGCCTCTGACTTTCTTTGGCCACAATCCTGCAAAAAAGATACATGCACAAAAGTCCCATTGAAATCAGAGCATACATTAAATAACCATGATTGTCTGGAGGTGCTTCCAGCCTATTGACCAGGTATAGAAGACATGATCCAGCCGAAACTGAGCACTTTAAATCCCATTCATTTCATTGGGAGAATTAAGCACATGCTTCACTCTCCCCTGATGAAATGTAATGCATTGTGGCACAATACAGGAAAATCAATGAAAGTGTAAAGATACATAGTGAAATGAAATATGTGGTTAAATGTAATACAGGGGCTACCAATGGAAATCTATAATGAATTGCACATCCATAATTTCAGTGGGAGAGTTCCCACTGAAATTAATGGGACTTAAAAGTACTTAACTTTGGCTGGATGATGCCCATGGTATTTGATAGCAAAGACTATTCATCATGAACTGAAGTTGATGGAGAATTACAGATGTGCAATTCATATAGATTTCCAACTGTAGCCCCACCATTACATAGTATTATATTAACTGCATATTTCATTTGTCTGTATATCTTTACACATATATTGATTTCCCTGTCTTCTACCATAATGCATTACAAATCTATATCTAGGTTTCGGAGACCATTCTTGCCTTCATATTCTGCTTCCTTATAGAAGGTTTGTTATTGTTTATTCCCTTTATTTTAAAACCTTTCATTTTCAAAGTTCAATTACTTTTATCCACTCCCTCTGATTCAACAATTGCTGTCCCTTTTTATATCTTGTTCTCCAGGGTATTTATAACATTCTCCAATCTAGCATTCTTGGGCATCCTATATCTCTTCTTGTAAATAATGAATGAGGATATTAAAAGAGCTAATTTGGTTCTTGTCCATCAACTGAACTACCATTTATCATTTACTTTTTTCTTTTGAAAAAGTCTTTGCAGTTTTTAGCACACATGGTAATTCTGTGTGAAGCAAAGTGCACTAGAGGACAAGAAGAGTTTTCAGAATCAGAGCACGTGAAACAATTACCACATGGAGACCACTTTGCTCATGAAAGCTGCCACGAGCCCACGATAAGACAAGCTATTTGTGTGCAGTGCTGTATGTCTCACTTCCTGTTTCATCCCTTCCTCATAATATGTAAAGGTGCTCTAAGTTAATTCTTTTAAGGATGTGTTTTGGTTTTTTGCTAGTTTAATATCATAAGCCTAAAGTTGCCACTGAAATTTTGCCAGAAGCAAATTTGGAGGTTCCTCCTCAGGCAAAATATTCGAGGAATTTTGAGGAACGTTAATTAAAAAAAAAAAAGACAATCAAAATTTCTCAGAGAGCTTATAAAATTCCTACTCAGTCCAGGATACAAGTGCTCTGAATGCAAATATGGCATAATCTAGGCTTTTTCACAAATGTTGGCAAGAATGGTAGCGCACGAAGGTTGAAAATATTATATGGGACATCTCATCACTTAGTATGCTGGGGTGTGGTTGCCATTTTCTCTCAATATTCTGTTTGTTTAAAGCAGCACAATATTGGTCTTTCATACAAATTTCAAAAGTGATTTGCAAAATTAAGGGAGCAATTCTATGGCTGCTAGATGGCCATAGGATATGGTGTTTTCCGGGAACTGACCTCCCCTCACTTCAGTGCTGCCTTGGAGGAAGTGCGGAACAGCCCTGTCCTCTGTGCTCACAAGAGGAGTGTGGAACGGCCAGAAAGGGGCGTGTCTGGGGGCATTCTGGGGCAGGGAGAGCGTAGCTGCCTGTATGACACATCCTACGTGTCGTACAGCAGCCTCCTTACCCACTCTGTGCTCCTGCAGCTAGACAGCTGCAATCGGCTGTCTAGCCGAAAAAGCAGGACAGAAGGAGTGTGGAGGGAACGATTCGGAGACGGCTGCCTATCTCAATAGGATTGCGCCCTAGAACTACCAATGAAACATCAAGAATATAATATAAATTAAAAACCTATAAACAACAGCAATATAGCACGCAGACACACACACACACACACACACACACACACACTCCAGTATTGGGACAAGGGCAAAGCAACTGTCATGACCCTAACTCTGGGCAGCAACTCAGGCTCTGACCTAGATGAGGAAGGGCTATCCAAATCAGAAAGATGAGCAATAAACACCATGGAAGAGCTAGACCCAGGCATGCTGGGTCTGATGATGCTGGGCCTGAGCCAGAGCCTATCCTCACAAGATACCCCTGCAGAGTGATCTCCAGAAACAGCAACCTCTGAAGTCCTCAAGGAACTGTGTGCCTCTCAGCTAGGCCAAATGTTCCTTATTACTCAATCATAGGCTGGCCATGTGTCCTACTTTACAGAGGACCATCTTCTGTTTGAAGGCATCTTCTATTCAAAGGGCTTTTTTATTTTAGTTATTTATTTAATTACATTTCTATCCCACCTTTCTTCCATTGTGGGACTGAAAGTGGTGACATGTGATTCCCAGGTGGTCTCTCTTCCAATCACTGACCAGACCCAGACCAGCTTAGCTTCAGCAAGGTGGCTGTGACATGTGCCTTCAGACCATGTCTTGGGACTTCAACTTAAAGACAAAGAACCATAAGAAGGGAGAACAAGGGCCTTGAAGTTGCCCATCAGCAGCACCTTGCAGCAAACTGAGCAGGTGCACAGGTCACCTGGACACAGTCTTCCACACTATGGGAGGATGTATTTCTTCTTAAATTATTTCCAATTTCGCCTGTATTTTCTGGAGGGTATTCCAAATATTCAGGTTAGTCCCTCCCTTTGGATGGCCAGAGCTAACCCAAGTGTTTGAAGTGCCTCCAGAAAATACCAAGAACAGGAATTCACGGTAAGAAACATCCCATTTGTGTCTCTATATAATTTATCACATGCAAATGTTATGTAAATATGTGCCCACTTTTTTGGTGATGCAGTTCCTCTTTTTTTGGTGACATGTAAGTGGCTACCCTACTGGTTCACCGGTACAGTCCACAAGCCAGGGAGGAACTAACAAAGAGGCAGAGTGCTATGCTCCAGGCCAAGCCCTTTAAGCTCACCTCTCTCCCAGAAAGAGGTGGGGCCTGATAGGGGTAGTCTAAACTGAGAAGCTTAGACCTCATTTGGACTTTGGACCTTATTGGAGAAAGTTACTGGTTTGGAACTCTCTGAGGTTTTGAAATTCCAGCCTATCTACTAACCGCGACCACTGGTCTTTCTGGGCTAGAGGGGCATGAAACCGACTGCGGCTGTGTTCCTCCTCCTGCTGCCAAAGTAAAAAAATAATCTAGCCTGGTTGCATGTCCACCTTTCTCCACATGCAGTACTTGCATGAGAATCACTTGCTGGCTGTCACTGCAGAATATTTCCCCCTGCGCCAGCTTCAGTATTTTCTTTTGCATATGCATGCACAGCACACAAGCACAGAACAGTCTCCCCATGAAAGACATGGCAGTGGAGGAGCTATTGTGAAGACCTGCCTGGGATGACCTTACTGGCGCTCCTCCCAATAAGCAGGAAGTTGGTTTTAAAAAAAGAAGAAGAGGAAGCCATGCTGCCCGGTAGCCCCCAAGCAAATCGGAACAAAGTTGCAGGGGAGTGGTTAAACAGGCGCTGCCAGGCCACTTAGAATTGTTCAGGGGGTGGGCAGGCAGCTAACCAGCCTATGAAAACGGCTGTAGGAGTGACTTATTTTCTTTTCGTGAATTTTTTTTTTCTTTCCTTTTGCTGAGTTCATGGACCAGTTGCTTGTCTTCCCCACTCCTCAGAGGATTAATTTTGGATTAAATTTTAAAAAATGTTTTGTGTGACTGAGTTTGAGTGAGTGTGTGCCCCTCTTGTTAGCAAAGTTTTTATTTTGTATGTTTTCTGCCCAGCTGAGTAGAGCACCCAGTACCATATGTACAGTTATTTCCTTACTTTTATTCAAGGGGTGGGGGGAGGTAGCATTTTTTCTAAGATATGGTGGTTGTGTGTCTTTTTTTTTTTTCTGAGCAAGATGTTGCTGTGAGTCATTTTTTTTTCTGCGCAAGATGTGGCAGTGAGTCATTTATTTTTCTGAGCAAGATGTGGTGGCTATGGATCTTTTCTTTTTTCTGAGTAAGACATTGCAGTGGGTTTGGGAATTTTTATCAGACCCATATCTCCTTGCTGTGGAGCTGTGTGTGTTTGAATGTACATACTTTGGTGGGTCTGGGGTTGTAGAAAAATAGCTCTGGGTTGTTGTGGGTTTTTAACAATTTATTTGTAACTTTGGTGGGTCTGGGGTTGTAGAAAAATAGCTCTGGGTTGTTGTGGGTTTTTAACAATTTATTTGTAACTAGACGTTGTTGGCTCTGCCTTGGTGGCCCCTTGGCTCCACAACACCAGTGACATTGGCCAGCAGCCACCAATGCCTACTAGACTGCACTGTCCTCAGGTGAACCGGTTTGCCCTGCTGGACTCCTGTTCAAGATCAGAATAAAATGGCAACAATTAATACTCAAAGGCCAACTGAAATAAAATTAATTTAATTGATTTTGGAAGATCAGCAGAGAGAAGGATGCATGAACATCCATCGGTTGAGAGTTTCATAGTACTAGGGCTGCTACAGAAAACGTCTTGTTCCTGGTGGAGCCTAATCTAGCCCCTTCCATATGATGGAATTCAGATGAGGGCCTCATTGGTAGATCTTAAGTGCCAGGGATGGGCTCATTCTGGAGAATATGAGCCCTGAAATAAGTGGGACCCAAGCTGTTCAGAGCTTTAAAGATGAGAACCAGCATGTTGAACTGGGTTTGGAAATGGACTGGCAGCTAGTGCAAGTGCTTTAAAACAGGTCATGTGTGTGTGTGTGTGTGTGTGTGTGTGTGTGTAATTAATGTTGGTACATACCTGCTAACAACTGGGCTGCTGCATTCTGCCCTAGATGAAGCTTCCAAACCATCTTGCAGCACTATATACTAGCTCAACCTTTCCCAACCTGGTGCCCCCCATATGTTTTGGACTACAACACCCATAATCCCTAACCATTGGTCATACTGGTGGAGCTGATGACAGTTTACTCCAAAATATCTGGAAGATACCAGGTTGGGGAAGTGTGTACTAGCTCGTTACAGTAATCCAATCCAAGGGTGGGAAGAAAGTAGATCTCCAAATGTTTTGAATTTCAACTCCCAGCATTTCTGACCATTGGCCATGCTGGCAGGGACCTCTGGGAACCAAAGTCCAAAACATCTGTCTTTTGTCCCCCACCCTGGGTGGAAATCTGGAAGACAGCAAAGCTTGAATAACAGCGGCCAGGTCTCCATCTTCTAGCAGTAGGCATTGGTTGAACCTTCTTGGTAGCACTCTGGTTGATGACTGCCATCTAGGAGTTCAAGAGCAGGGGTGGCTCCAAAAGTACCCCCAAGCTACAAACCTGGTCCTTATAGGGGAGTATGATTTCTTCCAAAATAGGCAAATCCCAAGCCAACTGGGCTAGAGTGTCCTCACTATTAGCAAGTCAGCCGTATTTGGATTGAACTTAAGTTTATTCCCCTCATCCTGTCTACCACTGAGCATAGGCATGTGATCAAAGAGACTGTGCTGCCTCAACTGGGTTTGATGAAAAGTAGAAATAGAGCTGTGGACCTAAATTGAGAGGCATTCGCACCACAGATGTATGTGGCTGCTGCTGCAGGTGGTTAATTAAAACCTTAAAATGGTATTCCCTGTGTATTCACTATGAAACAGAATCAGCAAATTAGTAGGGGAAAATAATGCTTTCTCTCTGTCTGTTCTCCTGGTCCCCAAATGAAAACATTAGTTTATTCTCTGGTCACCATCTGATTCCACTACTGCAGACCTTCTCCTTTCTGGTCTTCCATTGTTATACCTCTGTCTTCTAATACAACTATTTTTTTCCCTTGCCTTCCAGCTTAGCTTGCCACCTACCTTCTGCCTATATAGTGACATGTCCCTTTCTGTGATCCTCAACTCTACCACCCACACACAGTTGCCCAAGGTTCTCCTGCTCCCATAAATGACTCCACTACTTCTCCCTTCCTGCCCCTTATGCTTGAAGCTCCCTCCTAAGACATGTATGTGGTACCACATATCTCTGCTTTCATACCCCACCTCAAAAAAATCTACCTGTTCTGTGGCAGCCTTTGGGCCAAAGCAGACATTACTTTAAATCTGTGTCTAGCAGCTACATCTTTTTCATTTGTACTCAATGAAATGAACAGGGCCCCTGATCCAAATCTTAAAAGCCCTTCTAGCCCCACATTAGGGTCCCAGTCCAGATCAGGGCCCCTGTGCCTACTGTAGAGTGAAAATGAAAATAATAGCTGTTCTGCCATTTAAAGAACTCCTTAGGCCTTATTCCTGATTGAAGCGAAGCCTAAGCACGTGTAATTGAATTTGCACATATTTATTCTCTGTTACACTTGCCTCTTTGTCTCCTCCCTTCCATCTGTTGTTTCCCACTCTGTTGAGTTTAGATTATAAATTAGCCACATAATGCTTATTAGGGCTCTGTATGTTAGTGTGTAAAGAACTACATACATTGATGATCTTATATAAACAGTAAGAAAAATATACAATGTTTTTAAAGTACATTAAATCTGACCTTGCTAATAGTGCTTAGCAGAAGTACTCTTTGGAAGCATTTCTTCTGCAAGCAGTACTGTAAGGTACGTCTTTACCTATTTGTTGGCCCATGCAACAGTTCTCTGTATCCTGGTACAGGAATGGATGTCTGCTAGCTTTACCTTGGTTGAAAGTTTTCACTCCGCTGTAGTGAGCTAGGGTCTTTCACAACCTTTGCGACAAGCAGTAGGATTTAGCCTTGTCATTTGTGGCAGCATTAGCGCTGTTACAAGAAACAAATATCCTTTACTTTGATCATGTTTTAATTTTGTGACAGATGAGATTTTGATATGGATGGTTGCATATTGTCTTACTGTGACTGAGCAGATAACCTGACCTTGAACAGCACACTTTAATATTTTCCTTGTGCGTGATCGTTGTGGCACAGCTATTTATTTATTTTATTTGCAGCTCATTTTTCTCCCCCATGCCACCTCTTGTGAAAAAGAATTCAAATGGAGTGCCTTGCTGCCCTTTTCCCCACCTGCTTACATGCTGATTCATTGATGAGGACAAATTTCTGTGTGTAGAGTTTGGCTTACAGGCCCCGCCTCTGACTGAATGGTCTGTGAGGTTGCAGCAGCGTCTGCTAAGGAGACTGCTGAGGAAAGTGAATCTTTGCTATCCTATATCCAGTTGGACTACAAGTGTTCATCACACCAGACAGCCTGTCTGTGCAGTTGCAGGAAGACCTGAGAGTGACCATCCTGTTCAGCATCCCCCTGTCAGTTCAGTATTTTACTTGCATTCTTTTTTCTTCACCTCCTCTAGTCCTTTAAAGGAATCTCCTTTTTCAAACAAATCCAAAGGACTTTGTCTAGCTTTAGCAAGGCAGCTTCTGAAAAGGCAGACTGTGATAGAAACTGGGACAGAAGTTCTCTGTCAGAAACTATTCACTTTTATTAGCAAAAGTGTTCTGGCTCTCCTCAGAGGACAGCCATATTGCATAAGATGAGTGGATGTCGAAAACGGTGTAAACGTGAAATACTGAAATTTGCCCAGTATCTTCTCAGGCTAATCACAGGTTCTCTCCATACAGGTAATGACTATTCTTTTCTTTACTGTGGAATATGCAGAGTGGTAACGTTGTAGTCTCTTCATTTACAATGCTTACTTCTTGCTCTGTTTTGTGGTAGTCTTCATTTAGGTAAAATGCTGGGGAGGGTGAACAGCATAATAAATGTATTTACGGGTTGTTGGCTGCAAACTATGCATGCTTCTGTAAATTATGTTAAATTGTATTAAACCTATAATTACATTCAAACTGGAAACGTACTGTTAAATATGCAGATGTGTTTCCATATTTTTTGGAGGGGAGTGTATTGAGAAGTCTTGTCCATTACGCTTCCCTCTGTTTGGCTTAAAAAGGCAGGCTTTAATGTATGAATGATGTTCATGTTATCTTAGTTGGCAAGCAGAGCTGGTCTTGAAATATAAATCAACCGCTGGATGTTAGCATGACATTAAAATTCTATCAGGAAGAGTTTTGAAAAGACTGGGTTTTGGAGTATTTACAGTCTGTGAAATTTCTGTAATATCTCTCCTGACAGCAGAGCCCTTGAAATTGGAATCTTGTAAGGGGAAGGTGTGTGCTTGTGTTGATTAATCTCTACTTTAAGGTGGGTGAAAATAACAGTGTGAGTCCACGTAGTAGCATTTTCTTTTAAAAAATCCTGAATTTAAGAAGCGAGGCCAGCTATCCTTTTAAACAAGACTTTGGAAAATACACTTTTCCCATTGTGATATGCATGGGATAAGGCGTTTTTATCAGGTGACAGAGATAAATAGTCTAGCTTCCTATGGCATGTTCCAGGTGACACTAATACAAACTGCTGTTTGGGGGGAAATAACTTCTCTCTTCCTTGTTAAAAACATCAAATTGAGTTGTGTCTGTATAAGTGTGAAATTTGAAAGAGAGGTGTGTGTATAGTATTAATATTTATAATTGCATATCCATATTAATGGAAGACACCAGTGTGTTGAGCTGTACTGAGTTTGTTCACAACTGTTATTGTTCTCTGAAATTCATGACTGGAACAGATTCAAATCAAATTCCAAGATTCCTTTTTAATATCAAAATAAAATACTTTATGCCATTAGTTGTGTGTAGAAGGAAAGGACAGTTAAAATTGTATGTATCTTTTACCAGATTTGTTAATATTGGTTTTTGACAGTTTGCCTCTCTCTCTCTCTCTCTCTCTCTCTCTCTCTCTGTTTATAGAATTTGGTACACTGGAATGTTTTTACTACAACATGTGTTAAATTCCCATCATCACTGCTGGCAGAATATTAATCTTTTACTTTTTAGGTCACTGGTAGCCAAACAAGGATATGCATTCTCAGGTATTTCTCAAATGTATATTTTATCACATTTCTTTATATTGCAATACAAATTAAATAGTTGTCAGAGCAATTGGAGCTAGAACCACGACCAGCAACTTTTGGATCTGTGCTTTGCTGCCCCTTGTGGCAAGCACTGGGGCTGAAGATTGAAGAGTTCCCAGTTCTTTGATGTCCTTCCAGACCACCAAGGAAGTCCGCTGGTCTCCCCGTGATCTATTAAGGCTTTGTACATTTCTGGGCTTGTACTTTGCTGAGGCAACAGTCAGCTTGACTGTATCTTGTTGGCGTCCATCCCTGACTGTTATTCCCCTGTCATTCCCTCCAGACCCAAGTCCCGAGGATTCATGCCTCCTGTTCCTTGTCCTGCCAGTTCTTTAGACTGCCTCCATCCAAGCAGTGGTCACAATCCAGCCAGAGTTTAAGACCCTTTAAAAGCCCCATTTATGGAAATGTTAAAGAGCTTAACTCTGCCTGTGAAATCAGCAGGGAGCTGAAAGTGTTTAATTTTGCCTGGATCATGACCATTGTTTTTAACTGCGTTGATTGGAAAGGGGCACAGAATTTTTCTGTTTTCACAAATAAGTTTAAGCCACACACTGACTCGCTGTTGTATTTTTCCTGTCTTCTCTGCTCTAAAATCCATGACATCACTTTTCTTGAACCATAGCTTGAATTTTAGGCCCCAGTCCTACTCCCTGTGCACACACACAGGGCAGAATGTGAAGATGCGGCATCTTCATAGGACATCAGTACAACCTTGAGTTGTCAGCCAACCCATATCTATTTTCTTTTTAAATAGGTTTTCTTATATAAACAAAGCAAAACAAAAATGGAGAGTTTTTACAAGAGTAATAATAATATTCTGGCACCCCAAAGAAGTGCCTCCCTTGGCCAATGCCACCCACTGATCCACCGAACTGCAGCCATAGGCAGAGTGGCAAAGAAGGGGCAGGGCTGGGGGAGGAGGACAGAGGGTTTGACCTGCTGCATTTACCTTGCAAGGAGGAGAAGGATAGAAGGCAACAGGCACAAAGACCAACAGCCAGAGGAGTGGGAGCAGGGGCAGGGAAATCCTGTAACTGGGAAGACTTAGAGGTCTGAGTTCCTTTTCAGCTCGGGCCCTGTCTCCATAACAAGGGAAGCAGAAGGAAGGAATGGCTTACCCACATTTTTCAAGGAGCTGGCTTTGGTCCATGCACGGCTCCATGGGCGCATGAATCACACCATTGTAAGTCACTTTACAGAGCGTACTTCCGGGGTGCATGTGGAGTGAACGTCATCTGACTGGCAGGGGCTGCTCACCCAACAGGAGAGGCTTCCCCCCATCTAGGCTCTCCCCGCCCTCTTTCTCCTTGGATAATATCTTCCTCCTGTGTCTTGATAATCTCAGTAACTCTGGGAGTTCGCACTTCGGGAACAAGCCTCACTGAGTACAATGGGAGTTACTTCTGAGTAGACACTAATGGGTTTGTTGTGGGAAAGACAGCAGTAAACACAGGGATGGGAAACCAGCCCCCATTGTAATCCGATGCTGTGCAGGATCACTGTAACGGAGGTGTGAATTAGTTACTTCCGAAGGCAATAAACCAAGCCACAAAGAATCGCAGGTTTGGTAAAGCATTTTACAGGCTTCAGGAAATTAGTGCTTTAAAATCTGTATTTCAATTCAGGGGGATCTCTGTAAATTCTGATGTGTGCAAGCCTCATTGAGCACAATGGGAGTTACTTCTGAGTAGACACTAATTGGTTTGTGCTGGGAAACACAGGAAACACCCCTTGACTGGGGTCACGATGAAAGGCACACCCCAGGGCAGGGCTAGCATACCCGAGGTCAGTGCAGGAGTTGTAGGGATGGCGGAGAATTTCTCCATGAATCTCCGGGAGGCCGAATGCCAACACATTCGGCCCCCCGAAATTGGTGGTGAAATTCTCCGCTGGCCCCCCGCCCCCCCCTGGGATGGGACTTACCTCGTGCGAATGTCCCTCTCAGCGGCGGGTCCCGGCGGCGGTTCGGCGGGGGCAGGGGCTGCGGCTGGTCTTCTGACTGGCTGCCGCCGCTGCCATTGCGAAATAAAAAAGGAAAGTAAAAAAAACAACAACACACCCGTGATAGGCTACGTATCGATTTACGTAGCCTATCACGGCTAGATTTCCAAAGTCAGCCGTGATAGGCTACGTAAACAGTTACGTAGCCTATCACGGGTGTGTGTTTGTTTTTTACTTTCCTTTTTTTTTCACGGCTGGGTAGACGGGGCGCTCCGCCCCGGCCTGAATTTCAGCGGCGAAGGATGGGGCGTCTCCCCCCCGGCCTGAATTTCGGCGAGGCGGGGCGCCTCCCCCCCCTCGCCTGAACTTCGGGGGGAGAACCGAAGCGCCTCCCCCCCACCACGAAGCAAGCTGCGGGACCAGGTAAGTAGGGATGGGGGAGAATTTCTCCCCAAAACTTCGGGGGGCCGAGTGCCAACGCATTTGGCCCCCCGAAATCGGCGGTGAAATTCTCCGCCACCCCCCCGCCACCCCCGGGATGGGACTTACCTTTCACAAATGTCCCTCCCGGCGGTGGGTCCCAGCGGCGGTTCGTCGGGTCTTCGTCAGGGGCGGGGGCGACAGCCGGTCTTTTGACCGGCTGCCGCCGCCGCCATTACAAGGAAAGTAAAAAACAAAACAAAACCCCGTGATAGGCTACGTAACGATTAACATAGCCTATCACGGCTAGATCTCCAAAGTCAGCTGTGATAGACTACGTAAATTGTCACGTAGCCTATCACGGGTGACTTTGGGGGGAAAAAAAAACCGCGTACGCAAATGGCGGCCCCCATAGGGAGCCGCCATTTGCGTTCCTTATTTGGTCCCTGTAGTCTACGTAAAGATTTACGTAGACTACGGCGAAAATAAGGGCAACGCTATTTGCGTTGCCCTTATTTTCAGCGTAGTCTACGTAAATGTTTACGTAGACTACACGTGCCCAAATAAGGAACGCAAATGGCGGCACCCATGGGCGCTGCCATTTGCGTACGCGCTTTTTTTTTTTTCAAAGTCAGCCGTGATAGGCTACGTATGGATTTACGTAGCCTATCACGGTGTTTTTTGAAAATCTAGCCGTGATAGGCTACGTAAATCTTTACGTAGCCTAACACATTTGCTTGAGATTTTTTTTTTTTACAGGGAAATGGCGGTGGCGGCAGCCCGTCGGAAGACCAGCTGCCGCCAAACCGCCGCCGGGAGCCGCCAGCGCCAGGGACATTCGCCAAAGGTAAGTCCCATTCCGGGGGGGGGGGTGGGGGGGCGGACCGTTTCTCCACAAATTTCGGAGATTCGTGGAGAAATTCTCCGCCATCCCTACAATATCGATAATTGGGAGCTAGATCCTAGGTATAATACTATCCACACATGACTGGAAGTAAGTCCCATTGAAATGGATAGGGCTTGCTTCAGAGTAAGTTAAGATGGGTTCCAACAGTGCAATCCTATTGACTGCTTACTCATAACTATGTCCAACTATGTTCAGTGGTATTTATCACTCCTTAATAACTATGATTGAGATTGCAGTC
Organism: Heloderma suspectum; assembly: GCF_057233095.1. Lineage (NCBI taxonomy): Eukaryota > Metazoa > Chordata > Lepidosauria > Squamata > Helodermatidae > Heloderma > Heloderma suspectum. The sequence continues at coordinate 114,091,213 of NC_139462.1, forward strand.
TAAGTCTGCAATTCTACCCACACTTCACTGAGAGTAAGGCTGAATCTACACATAGCAGTTATACCATTATCATACTGTTATCATAACTATTGGTACACATGACACCAATGGGCACCAATAGTTTTGATAACGTTATGATAATGATATAACTGCTATGTGTAGATTCAGCCTAAGTCTCATGGAATAAGATCCCTTTGAATATGATCCCATTGAAATCAATTTCATGTACTCCCAGGTGAGTGTTTAGTGTCACTTGAACTGACTATGAGAATGTTCCATTTTCTTCTAATCAAAGCTAATTAAACTCTTGAAGATAGGTGTGTGTGTAGCATCCACCTACCAGGAATTCAAGGACTGGAAGAGAAACAAGGACCATCTCACTTTGCCTAGTCTTGGGGTGTCTACTTGCACATTTCAGATGCAGAGCCATGTATTATCTGGTTTGAGGAAAACCATAGTTTGCTGTTTTGTCTTAACTGGCAAACCATACTTTGCACTTGTCCTGCAAACCAGGAATGGAAACAGGATCAAACTGTGGTTTCCAGGCCAAGCACAAACAACAGTGAGGGAGCCAGCTCCTTAGCTGACAGGCTGTCCATCCTTCCTTTACATCTGACTGCAGATGCTTAGTGACCCAGGCTCCCTCCCTCTACTACTTATCAGTTTCCTTGTATATACTGTGTGTGTGGGGGGCACTGTGGGGGAGGAGGAGTGGACAAAAATATCTGGGTGGGCCCTCAGTTCTCTGACATAAGATCACAACATTAGTTATTAGAGGAGTAAATTTTATGCAGTGTTTCCTAAATAAATTATTGCAGGTTAAAATTAGCACTCATCAAGATGTTGCTTTACTTTCCAAAAATAAATAGTGAGGAGAGCAAAATAATAATGTGAAATACGTGCTTAATCCGTTTTAAAACTCTGAGCTTGATTCTTATCTGATACACTTCCCCTGAAAACTCTTTCCAGAGTCCAGAATGAGGTACAGTTGTCTGTGAAGTATCACTTGATCATAATTACCATGTGCAGTGAAATCAATGGGATGCCAAAGTGCTTAACATTGGCAGGATTGTGCCCATAATATACAGTCTGCATATAAATGCTGAATCTCATAAAAGTAAAGACAGAGATCCTGAGCACATGACGATAAAAAGCAGTAGAGACCATTGTAGAAATGACTGCAGCCACCACAGTTACAGCTTCTAGGAGAGAGGGAGTTTTGTGGTAGGGCAGGGGAAGAGCCTTGAAGTGCCTGAAACTGCACCATAAATCAAGGGCCCTGCGTGGATGTGATGAGGGCAGAGCTATCATGATGAGATCCTGGTTGGGAAGTGGGAATCGGGCCTATGTAGGAGAAGCCCAGGTGGAATATTAATAGAAATACATTCAGTGCTGTGCTCTGGGCCAGCTTCCATTCATTTCTGTTGGAGAATGTCCCAGTGCATTGTGCCTTCCTTATAGCCCCTTTCACTCATTCCATCTGTAGGTGCAGTAAACACATCAAAGAAGAGGGGAATTTAGCCCAGTGGCTGGTCCCTAGTCCCTGATGCCTGTGTTTTCAGTGGGATGTCTGAAAAGGGATGCATACATGCATAGAGCTTTATGTGTGCAGACCCTCCAGGTGCTCAGTCATGTGGAGTGCTTATGCGCATAGATGTGTAGGCATCCCTTTTCAGACTTCCTGCTGAACGCACACCTGTTGAGGTATGGCACCGCTCCCTGTGTTTCGTCTACACATGGGTGGTTAAACCTATGTCCATGTTTCTGTAGTCTCTTTTACATCAGTATCACTCTCCCCGCCCCCAAGTTAATAAGAGTATTACATACATTAGAAATCAATTAAAGGAAACTTTTAATATAATCTGAATAAGGGTTGAAAACTCTTTAATAACAGTAGTTAACTTTAAAAAAAACTTTTAAGACACAGATTATATAAAATGGAATTCTGAGATAATTAGAGATTTTACATGTAATTATTCTGGGTTTTTAAAAAAAATTAGCTGAGAAAACTAATGAGCAATAGGCAAGGAAAAACAATTCCCTGTGTTTTTATCACTGACTGAGAGAGATGAAATGAAACCACTATTGTCAGTAAGGAAATCTCCCTGCCGCCATCCCAAGATGTTGAAAAATAATGTTTTCCTCTGTCGCAGCAGCTGAGAATTTTCATGGCCATCTTTAATATGTGTCTCAGTGCATATTTATCAAGGCAGCTGCTTCCCAGGCTGACAGAAGGTAAAAATGATTGATTTAATAATGACAGAAGTGAGCAACTGACAGTATGAGGAATATTAACACAGTTGTGTGAATAGTTCATAATCATTTATATTTTGAGTGATTTTTAATCCCCTCGCCCTGCTCCCCAACAGCACCTTTCCAGACTATGGTAGTATATCCCCAATTACGTCTTTGACAATTTTCTCCATTATGATCTCCCTCTCTCCACAAACACACACGGCTATTTGTGATCAGTGGAAGGGCCCACTTCAGGGACAAAGCATACATGATATGGGAGATTTGGGATGAGATCTCCTCGCCTTTTTTAAAACTTTAAAACAGGTGTCACACACACACACACACACACACACACACACAAGCAAGCTGTGATCATGGATCTCCAGTGTCACATTGGGTATGGCTCTCAGCGAGTTAGAGTTCAGAGGGCATTTTCTGTCATAGCCCCAATTTTATAGAGCTCCCTGCCAAGTGACCTGCCTGGCTCCTCCTCAGTGCTGGCTCCAGATTTTGTCACCCGCTGCTGTTGCTCCTCCTCCTCCTCCTTCCCAGCATTGCTACCGCTTGCTTGCTGGATGGGCAGAGAGCCGGCGAGCAAGTAGGCAGTGGCATTTGCTCCTCCTCATCACCACTGTTGTCTGGGCCAGAGCGAGAGAGAGGTGAGTGAGCAGGTTGCAATGGTGAAGAGGAGGAGCACATCCATAGGGCTCTTGTCAGTGGGCCCCTGCTGGGGTGTGGCGCATCAGTTGACTTGAGCGCCGCTACTGCTCCTTATTCATTCAGGAAATTAATTATGACTACTTGCTTGTTTCTCCTAGTATTTGATAGAGGGTTGCAACAATTATTCGCAAAGGCTGTAGTGATTCTTAAGCTATTTTATGCTGCTGTATTATTTAGTTTGATGTGTCTATACTACTTAAATATTTATTGTAAGCTGACTTGAGTCTGAAAGGCCTACTACTTACTTGGAGCGCCATTGAAATGAATCAACTGAAGTTCCACATATGTAATTAAACATGTATAGGATCGGCTTTTGCATCAAGCTGGCTCTTTTTTTAACATATATATAATGAATTAATTAAATTTTAATTAAAATTATAAATAAAATTTAGAATTTACAAGCAGTGCACAGCAAGTCTGCAAGTCGGATGTTCTGATAAGTTTGAGTAGTTACTTTGCTGGTTTTAATTTTGGTTTAATATGCACAAGAGTGCACTCTGCAGCTTTAAAGTTTTAAAGGGAGATTGGTTGCCAGAATTAAAGGTTTAGAATTCATAATCGCCACAGACCAAGGGAAAATGTGAATGCATGGAAGCTATAATGTATGTGAGCATGCTATGGCTGCATTCAGACGTAGCACTAAGTCATGGTTCATTTTAACCATGGTTTGTTCAACAAACCAGGATCCGACTCCCAGATGTCCAAGGAAATGATAGTTTGTTTTGCTTAATGTTGGTTTCTTGTCCCCACACCCCTTTCTATTAATGACTGGCTGCTATACAGAAGCCCTTTGGGTGCCCAGGGGCTGACAAGTTGTCACTGTTGGTCAGCTGCAGAACCAGGGGGACAAGATATCTTCAACCACTCTCAACATGATCCTGAATGAAAAACAACAACAAACAGTCATTAAGGGAGCAATCCTACGGCTACTAGAAAGCAGCTAGAAGGCTATAGGATATCGTGTTATCTGGGAACTGACCTCCCTCCACTTCTGCGCTACCTCAGAGGCAGCATGGAACAGCCCTATTCTCTGCACTCACAAGAGGAGTGCGGAGCGGCTGAAAAGGGGCGTGACTGAGGGCGTTCCGGGGCAGGGAGGGCGAAAATGCCTGTACGACACATCTTATGTGTCGTACAACAGCCTTCTCCCCCGCTCCGTCCTCCCACAGCTAAACAGCTGCAATCGGTTGTCTAGCCGAAAATGCAGGGCAGGAGAAGCGCGGATGGAACGATCCCCTCCATGCTTCTCCTGCCCTGCTTTGGTTAGGCAGTCACCTCCGAGTTTGGAGGCAGCCGTTTATCTGGATAGGATTGTGCCCAAAGCATTGCTCCTTTCCCCTGTTCCTAGACACTTCCCATGAAGGCTTGTTAACCCTTTTGTTAACCCTTTCCTCCCAGTCCTTCTGAACAAAAGTCCTTCCTGCTGTGGCCATTCTTTCAATAAAGACACACTTTTTCCAGTACTAAAACTTTATTGGTAGAAGAACAAGTGTTAGCAATAATGTAGGATAGGAAAAAAAACTGGGTGGATTTTTGCAAAAACAAAGTTTAGTGGAAAGTGGGTGGATGGGGGAGGATATGGCCACACTACGCCACTGAATTGGTTGAACTGTTGGTCCAGCTTACTAAAAGCAGAGATGTGCTTTTACTGTATATCCATCATTAGGTACAGGAAATTGTCCTTTAGAAAAATATCCCTCACAAGACTGCTGAGGCAGCTGAGCTGGAGGAGAGGAACCTATCACTGTGGAGGTGGGCAGGGAAAGGAGCCTCTGACTGGGCAGAATGAGTGTTCTGTGAAAGTGCCAGCAAGAGTCTGTTAGTCACATGAACAGTGTGATTTTCTACTTTTTCTTCACTTGCATCTCTCTAGTCAGGTAGTAGGGGGCAGAGTGGTGAACAAACTTAAGATTAAGCCAGGATACTGACTTTTAACCACAGTTAGATCAAGCTGAGGTTCACAAGCCAACGTTAAGCCATGATTTCAGATCATGGTCTGTTTGCCCAAAATAAACCATAGTTAGTGAGCCTATTCAAGTTTAGATGTACAAACAAGCCAGAGTGAAGGAAACAAGCCATGGTTTAGTGTTGCATCTGAATTAGGCCTTGTGAGACTGTAGAACATGTTTACTGCTTACATGACGTGGAAGTTAAAGTTAGGCACCTTATGGTTTCCATATATGTCTGTGCATTAAGTATTTTTGTGCATGCTTTTTGTAAGCACCTTAACTCTTCTTTAACTTAAATTTTGTTTACTCTGTTTAGTCTGTTTTGAAACCAAAATTAACTGAATTACATAATCTCTGTCCAGAGGGGTGGAGGTAACTTTACCATAGCTCTATAATAGATTATCAGCAGGTCTGAGAGTGAACTGAAAGAGGTACAGATTTGGGGCATGGCAAATTCATTGTGAATTCATTGTGCAAATTCATTGTGAATTCTTTGTTTAGTCATGAAGCTCTCTGGCTGGTTTTGGACAAAAATCCATCCCTGAGGCTGTAATCCTATACCCACTTACCTGCAGCTAAGCCCGCTGAATTCAAGGGGACTTACTGCTGAATATTGTATAGTTTTGCACTGTTAGCCTACTGGAGGCCACAAAATATGCTGGTACACAATTTTCAAAAATCATAACATATTTGTGTATTGAAGGGCACAAAACCTCAGCAGCAAACAGTACTTACTATTGCATCGATAATTTCCTACATAGCCACTTTCCTTGAATAAATCATCAATATGTAGAGTATTGGATGAAGACCTAGTTCAAATCCATATTTAATTATTAAGATCTTTTGAATAGACTTGGCCCAGTCACTCCAGGCCCAATCTATTGCAGAAACTACACACACACACCTTTTATACAAGCCCTTCAAGCAAACACACAAGTACTTCACAAGCATTTCCACAAAGACACAAAGCACTTCACATAGTCGTTCACTCACACGCACGCTCGCGCACACACAGACACACACAATCCTGCCCACCCCCCTGCCCCCCACTTCCTGGCTTCAGCACCTGCAAGTCTTCTGTCATTTGTGGAGGAGAGGCTCTGCCCAGGAAAAGTCAATCTGACACTGAGTAGTACGCATTGCAAGAGGACATGCCCTGACTCTTAAACAGTTCACTTAATTTGGAACTTGAAAACCTCTTATTTTTATAAATACATAAGGGATTTTAACCAAGCCAGAAAGGGTAAGACCCTTGCACTTTCCTTGTAGTTTTTAGAGCATTTAAACTGGCAAAGGGAAAAACAGAAAACAAACATGAGAAATTTGTGTGTCTAGGGGAAAGCTTTAACCTGCTGGATCTCAGCTATTTTTAAACAGATTTTTAAAAAAACTATTTATTTTTAAGATAGTGCTCCATATGTACATTCTCTGTGTCAAATTTTCTATGGGCTTAATGGTCTTGTTTTCATTCTGATCAGGCTTCCTAATGGTAGAATGCTGTTGGATTCTTCTGCCTTTTAACCACAATTGTGCTTTCATGCCCATAGTGAAGAACTTGGTTATGCCTGTATATGAGGAAAAGTAGCATACTCATGTTTTCTATATATGGCAAGAAAATGCCAAACTGTACAGTTTTAATAATGCCCCTCAGTCCTGGAGTGAATAGGAAGGTTGTAACACTCTAATACAATGTTAATATTATATTGCAGCATCTTAATTAGGTCAGTGGCATTTTACTCTAACTGCATCGTTCAAACAGCCATTATACAGTTCCCCATTAATTGAGATTTCATTGTAAGGTGTATGTGCCATGATTTGCCATGCCTTCTCCACTTGCAGAGGCACTTGATGGGCACACTTGACAGGGGGCTTCTGCTGTGTTGCTTCCAAACTGAAATGTGCGCCCATGGTTGCTACTCTCTCTGCTTTTTGAAAAGGTATCAAGTTGTATCTCCTTAACTTGGCCTTTTAAACTTTTTCATTTGTAAGGTTTTGGGGTTTTTTAATGATGGCTTATTGTTTTGATGTTTTGATGATGTTTTTATTATTGTTATGGTGGATTTGACAGAAACGCAGTCTAAAACTACTAAATAATATTGTTACTGGATTTTTTCTAATGGGAAATTTAAAGCAAATTTTGAAGTTCCTTGAGAGGCAAAACAGCTGAGGAATTTCTAGGGAAGCCAAGAGTTCTGATAAATTACTTAAATTTCTCAGGAGGATTGCATACATCCCTAGAAGTTAGCATTCTGAATATATCTGTACTATTTTGAAAACAAGTCTTAATAAAAGCATAATTATTCAGCAAAGTACAGGGGTTCTGGTTTTGATCAGCTGTTAAAACGTCTTGCTAGAATATGTTTTCTCATGTCCTGAAAGAGGCTCCTGTACAGCATGTGCCCCAACTCAAACACAGCTTTCATCTTCTCAAATTGTAAAGATCCCTAAGGGATTACAGATGCGAAAGGGATCTTTTGATATCAATCAATGTACCTAGCTTCTCATCACAGTCAGGTATTATTACTTGTGGAAGATCCAATTTTGAAAGAAAATAAAAGAGTGAAGCCTCTAGTTAAAAAGAACCACATGGTATTGCTTACTAGAGATAGCACAAATCATATAGTTTAATTTCTCTACACAGTGTAAAACAGGTGGACAGCTTCCAAAAAACTAATTCCCTGACACTGCCTATTCTGTGGGTTTCGCCCATCCAACCTGAAATTGTTCTTTCTGTGCTCCATGTAACTACACATTCTTCTAATCCTTAAAAAAAAAAAAATTCCCTCCACTTATATTCCTCAGGAAAACGTCGTAGATATAAAGTTTGGTGGCCAGTGTGGTGGTACTGAAACAAGAAAGTGTGTTGTGGTAAAACATGGGAGTTACAGATCCAAAATCCTAGTTTAACAGAGGGCCAAAACAGACTTTACATTAAGGATGCAGTCCTATTGTTTGCACCTTCGATTATTGTAAGCCCTCGAACTCGGAGGCTTACAATCATCTTATGCAGGGCGGGAAGAGCAACAGAGGCGATCTTCATTGCCTTGTCCTGCTGCCATGCATTTTTTGCCCATCTAGTGAAGATGTTTCAGAGGGGGAGGGAAGGAGGCTGGCAGAGTATCAGCATAGCTCATATCCTGGCCTCTCCAGTCTCCTCCTCTCCCCACCTTCTGAAACGCCCTCTTTTCTCCCTCTCTGAGGTAGAGTTCCTGACCTTGGAGGCCAGCTGGCATGGTTCTTTCAGCTCTGACTGTGAGGGGAGCACTGTCTCCGACCTCAGAGGGGGGACTCCGAACAATCCTATGGCCCTTCAGACGCTGTCTAGGAGCCATATGATTTCTTCCTAAATATGTGTCTAGCAGGGATGCCTTTTTCATTTTTACTCTAGAGTAGGCCCAGGCCTCCCAATCCGGATCTTAAAAATCCCCCTTACCTCCAGTGCCAGTGTCCCAATCTGAATTGGGTCCCCTGAGCTTACTGTACAGTAAAAATGGAAGAAAGACATAGTTGCTAGACACTCTTTTAAACTAATAGCTGTTTTTTATTAGTTTAATATCTAATTTTTGTGAACCGCCCAGAGAGCTTCAGCTATTGGGTGGTATAGAAATGAAATGAATAAATAAATTGCCCAGAGCCTCTGATCCAGCTGGCTAAAGTAAGCAAGAACTGGCAAGTGCCATACCTTCCTTGTGTGAGCAATATGGCATAAGTGAACTTGCCGCATTGGCCCCTCTGATGAAAGTCACTCTGTTGATGGAGGGAACCATGTGATTTGCTCCTACTATGTGGTTCCTTGATCCGCACAGCATAGCTTGCAGTTTTTGTCTGCAGTGCTAGCAGAAATGTTGTTCATCAAAATTAAATTTGTTTAGGGCAGCAAAATGTCTTGGGCCAGTCCTGGGAGCACTGAAACATTAGCCCTAGTTTCCTGACAGATCCTTCTCAGATATGCCTGCTGACAAAAACTAGTTGCATTATCACCACTACTGCTAGAGAGGCAGGCAGACAAATGTCTTCATAACCATAGCAGATGTGACCCTCAACAGTCCTGGAAGGTTACTTTTTCTTAGTTCTGTCCTTCAGTCATCATGCTCTGTTTGCATGTTAAAATTATGCAGATTTCTTAAAAATATACTTAATGTTTTAAGCTGCCTTACACTGTCAGACCAGTGGGCCGTCTTACCCAGAGGTGGGCAACCTGCAGCCCTCCAGACATTATTGGAATCAAGCTCATGTCATCCCCAATCATTGGCTGGGGCTGATGTGAGTTGGGGTCCAACATCATCTGGAGAGCTGCAGGTTGCCAACACCTGATTTAGCCCGACATTGTGTACTCTGACTGGCAGTGGCTCTCTGAGAGCTCATGGAGAGATGTTTCCCATCATCTGGCTACCCGAGATCCTTTTAACGGAGATGCCCACCTAATGATTAGAGGGGGTGGTGGTGGTGTGAACCCCCTGTACATTTTTGGACTGAGGGCAAAATTCATAATTGGGAGGCACATCTCACCAGGCAACATCAGTGCTTCTCCCAGCACCTGCCATATTTTAACTCAGAAGTGCTCTAATACAATGCCACATGGTTACATATAGTGTCACTCTGATGGGAGCATCTTGGTAGAAAAGCACTGACCTCTAGTCAGTGCTGGGAGGCATCTTTCTTTAAGGAAGTCCCCATCCAAATTATGCTATGGCATTGCATGGTGTCATTCTAGGCTGCTTCTAAGTTAAAAAAAAAAAAAAAAGTAGCTGCCAGCCAGTGTCCTCTGGGAGTAGCACTGATGGGTTCCCCCTAGACACACACTATAACAGTTCTACCAAAAGAAAAGAAACAAAATATCACCCTTGAAAATACACCCAATTTTCACTGCCTGCAAATGTTGCAGTGAAAGTAGGGGAGGGGTCAGCACCAGTTCAGCATGGCTCCATGATTTTGTTCTTTTCCCAAATGGCATTTTGCTTGCTATAGGCTATGGCAGACATTCCTTATCTCTGAAGTCTGGGCCAAAACTTCTGCCCCCAGTTTGCCACCCTATTTGGAAGTGGTGAATTTGGAATGGCCATTTCAAGGCCCTTTGGGTGGGGGCATAATTCAGCCCCCCCCAAATGGCTTAGAATGGTGGCAAGGGGTCATGTTACCTTTTTTTTTTCTTTTTGCACAATTGTTATAGTGCCCCCTCATCTTGTTACGATGAGACTATTTTGCTATTCATGTTCTAAGACTTTCATTCAATAGGGAGCAGCAAATGTGAGTGAAAACCTGAAGAGCATCTCTGTTTCTGCAAATGGGTTATTGTAGAAAGGGCTTGGAGCTCATAAAAAATCAGTGTAGTCTATTGTGGGCATCTAATTTAATTGTATGTACTGCTGCTTACAGGAAATTCAGAAGTGAGCTATTAAATTAAACAGCTTTTGTGTGCAGAAATGTAGCATTGCAGTTATTTTATTCTCATCATGTTCAGGCCATTTCCAAGTAAAGGGTAATTGTAACACATTTTCTAATGTTTTATTGTGATGTGTGTTTTAGCTATTGACCCACCAAAAGGTTCACATTTCCACTCAGCTGGTGGCCTTATTCACGTCACAGTCTTTGTACACTACCCTCTTACCCTCACTCCTGTCAGGATACAAAGGGCAAGAGTTGACACTGAAATGTCACGTATGGCTAAATCTTGACGTCCATTTGGGAGGGTTCAGCAAAACCTCTGAGGAATGTTGAGGGGGTGCAAACATGGCTTTCATGAGGAGTGATTTTCCAGCATTCTAGAATGCTCCACAAATACAGGAGGCTCTCCTCTTCAGAAAGTCGCCCTCCACGAGAGAGGGCAACAAATGTCATGGAGGGGGCAGGGCTAGAGCACGTGTTAACTTTTACGCCTTTTAGAATGCCTGAATAGGGCTCTTGTGAGCCAAGAGAGCCATTGAGATAGGGACAGGAGTCTAAAGAACTTTGGCTTGATCAATTTAGAAAATAGTAGAAGAGGTCAAGGGGAGTACTTGAGCTTATGGGAGGGCTGTGGTAAATTCCCACTAAGTAAAGAGAAAAGGACCCTAAAGGAGAGAGGGAAAAGGTGTGTAGGAGAAGGAAGGAGTTATGAAATACCTGGGTTTTTTTACATTCTTCCCCTAGAACCAAGAAGTGCTTCAGACTCTCCTAGCTGAAGAAGGAGCCCAGCTGCTTTCATTTTCACAGCGGGAGAAAGCTAGAAATTCTGGACATGCTCAGGCCTCTGATAACTTAAATTTTATGTCCAGTTCTGGAAGTAATCGGGTTACTGTGATTTAATATTCTAGATAGATCACAGAGAGTGTACCTCTCAATTCCTGGATATACCTTCTGTTAGGAAAACCATTTTCCCTCTTACAAAACAAGTTGTCATTGGTTGCACACGAAATATTAAAACTTCCCATGGCGTCTTTTTTAATTGTATCATTTGTCTAATCCTTACTAACATGCATTTTCAGAATTTGTAGAGCTTTTGAGATTCTCCAAAGCAGCAAATATATGCAGTTTTCTTCAATGCTTTAAAAGTGCTACAGAACAAACCTAAAACCTCTCTCCCAGATCATTGGATTCAGCCATGTGAGGCTTTATTTGTCACCCCCATGGTATTATCCAGTTTTTTTAATTTCTAAAAGGAATAAATGCTACATTAGCCTCACATTACTTCTCCGTGTGAGTTCTGTCTTTATTCTTCATAATAAATCTTGAGTGTATAGAAGGATCATTCTCTAAATAATTTTTCATCTGAGTGCATGAAGAATAAAAGTCTCTCTGGGTCATCCTGTGAAGCTTCCAATGATTCTGCCCTTTTTAGGCAAAACACAATCTTACATGATGTACAAGTCTATCCATTTAAAACAATGCAACACGATGTCTAAATTTTCCTTTTTTGTACTGTTATGGACACAGTTTGGGATGGGAGAAATTGCCAGCATCCCATTATCAATCAGGGACAGAGGAAGGAGGCTTTATTTGCTTACTGGGACACTGTGGGAGTCATGAATGGGAGTAGGTAGAGTAGCCTGCACGGTCGTCAGCAAGTAGTTTGGTGACAGTGACTTACTTGGCATATGAAAGCAAGGCCTAGGATGCACGGGAAGTCCCCTGGACTGTAGTAGACCTCACATCACATGCTCAGAGGGCTCCATGGCATGAAGGAAGTGATGCTGCTGCCACCCAATTTATACAAGGGAGCCTTAGAACTCACGAGAGGAATCATATCTTAGCCTAGGACTACCCTACACTTTACTAGACCTTGTCTCATAATTGTTTAAGTCTCTGGTTTACTTTGGCATACAAGAGGGTGGGTAGGTTGTTTCCATCTAGCTATTTCCAGCGATTTGGGGTGGGTGGGAGGGGTGAGCAGCACAACTGTAGCCTGGCTTTTTTCGGGGAGGAGGCATCTTTGATACAATTTTGTGGGGTAGAGGGCTTACTGATACGATACAAGGCAGCAGAGGATTTCCCTAAGTTTTTCTTCCTTTTAAACAAAAGAAACAAAGCTTTGCAGCCCATTGGCTACTTCTGTCCTATAGAATGCCCAAATGGAAATGATGTTATGTTGTGACATAGCATCATTCCTGGGGCATTTTTGCTTAAATAAAAAAACAAATAAATACACAGAATAAAATATCAAAGAAGTTGTATATTCACCAGGGAAGATGTTCAAATAGAAATGAAATAAATAGGAAATTGGTGACAGACTCATGCCTTCCTCTATGTGACTGATGGTGGTAAAGTAAGCTTAAAAGGGGCCACCTTCTTAAGCACCTGGACCCCATCTACACGAGCCTTTTACTCTGGAGTGGCTTCAATTCGAGGTCCCCCGACAGATGACACAATCGCCACTTCGCAGCCATCCATGGTTTTCTCCCGGAAAATGTGGATTTCCAAGGAGGCGTTTTGCTGCAATGTTTTTCATTTGCTGCGGGTTTCCTGCGGTTGTGAGCCGTCTGTCCCTTCCCCAAACTGTCTTCACATTTTGTGGTGGGCACATTGTAGGCTTACATAGTGCTTGCGTCACTCTGTGATGCCCCTTTACTCCCCCCGTCCCTTTGCAGCTGTGCAGTTACAGAGGCACAGGCGTTTTCATTTAATCACACTTTTGCACATTTTTGCAGCTTTGTATCTTCACAACGGTTGCTTTTGGACTCAGTGCACAAGGGCCCGGGGGGGGGGGGGTCTTGGAGGAGGACCAACTTTGCTCCAGCCACCATTTCAGAGTGATGGGTAGGCACATACCGCTCACGCGAACCATCACGAGAGTCTCAGGCTGGGGAACTGACAAACAGATGGCATGGAAATGAAGGGACACAGAACACCAACTTTTTACCTAAGGGGGGACAGAAAGACACAACAGAACCCATAAAATACAAAACAGCCATTGCAGTGTTGCACCCCGACATTCATGGGACTGCACAGCTGCACATTAAAGTATAATGGCAAAAAAGAGGGCACAGTGGAGTCTCTTAGGGAAGTGCACAGTGAATCGTGAGTGTATCGCAGCAGAAGCTAATTCACAGCTGCAATGCTGTGCAGTTGCAATGGGGTGGGAGGTGAAAGTGGTGCCATGTAGATGGGGCCCTGCTCTGAAGCTGAATCCTATATAACCCCAACATTTGGTCCAGCATTTGCAATGTCACAGGAGGGAAATGCTGGAGTAAACAAGCTTGCCATGGCACAAGCACCCACAGAACAAGGAATACGTTTAGTAAAAATGAGACTTGAATGCTTATGCAAGAGAGGGGAAAGTGAAAACGTCATACTGAGTCAGAGGAGCCTTCAGGGTTACAGGGAGGAAGTGTAGGAATATGAAATGCAAGATGCTCTCCATGCATTTTAATAATCTCCAAAGTGGAACTTGTGCCATCTCCCCATATGTTAAGATCTGCGAGCTGGTTCCTTATATGGAGGTTGTGCATCTGTGCACGGGGGGAATTCATAAGCTCCACTTCCAAAAAATGAAGTATGGAGAACAGGAAGGAGACCAATGACTTGTGCACATATCTTGTTTTCCAGCTCTTCCCCCATGATAAGTTAGATTTATCCAGGATATTTTTTCCCCAGAATAGCTGCCATTGCATATTTATCCATGGTAGATTTGGGCATGTCTTTCCTGTAGTACACTTCTCAGAGGTCCTGTGGTATTAAGATGGGTGAGAGGGATGAGTATAGAAACTTCCTTAATTTGAGCCAGACCATTGGTCCTCAGTACTGCCTACCTTCTCCTCCTGGCAGTGGCTCTCCAAGGTCTAAGCAGAGCTAATTCCCAGCCCTATTACCCAAGATCCCTAACTGCAGAAGATAAGCTCTACTACAGAACTGAGTTTCTAGTTAATCAAGTTAAGTAGAAACCAAAATTGCAATGCATGTGGGACAAGGATGTGTCCCCGAAGATCAATTTCAGGTATTAGCTTTGAATGCACATCATAAGGAATGGTTGTATTCACCAGCGTAAGCTTGCAGCTTAACCCTTGCTGCCTTGAATGCTGTACTTCACGTTGGTAAAGGAACTGTAGTCATTGCTGAGAAGAGTTGGAAATACAGGATGGGCTATATCATTGGCCATTCCCTGCTTCCCAATTACTAGAGGAGGGATCTCTCAGCTTGGTTACAGTCCGAACATTGCAGCACATGTTCTATTCAGAGCTAATGCATGACAGATAGCAGTTCAAGGGCCATGCATGTTTAATGGCAAGCTCTGGACCTAGCATGATTCTTAATCTGTTTTTCCCATGCTCAGGAGGACAGCATGGAGGATAGACGGGGGGCTTCATCACACAAGTCTAAAAATCCTGCAATTTACTGGGGCTTCTGCTTCCAGAATCATTGTGGGATTAGATCGGGTCCTTTCCACGTGGCTGTCAGGATTCCCTTTTGTCCTGCTGAGAACTCCAATAGCCAAATCAACACTCAGACAAGAGGCTGCATTGCCAAGGCTTTAATTCCATTTACCCTAATGAGGCATACAGATACAAATTTCTAGAAACTCACAGACTACAAAGGAAAAGCCTTCAAGGAGTTCAAAGGGAAGCTACGAAAGTTGGTCCCTGTTTGGGAAAAAGGCAGCAAACTCTCTTAACTTAAGGGGTGGGAGGGGAAGATCTCTCCCTCTCCTGTGACACCTCTAGGCGCAGCTGTTGATACTGAGCCAATTGGGCAGAATGCCTGAGTTCAGCCCTTGCGATTTCCTGCTTGTGCCTGCATCTGCACCTTGCGTCTAAGAGTTCAGGTTGTCCTTCCCTCGCCTCCCCCTGTTCTCTGTCACTCACAGGGATGTGTGAAGGGAGGGCCTCTCCATCCAGCTGTGCCTCTGAAGCCTGGGAAAGTTCCTACCCCACATGTTGCGGCTCTTCCTCAGAATCTTTATTTTTTAAAAAATACTTTTTATTTTATTTTTTATCTTTATAAATGAAATAAACAACACCAACAACCTAATCGGTAGCTACAGTTTCCCAACAATACAATATTCTTAAGAGGACACAGCAATAACAAAAAGGAGCAAAACAAACAAAATATTTAAAAGGGTTAAATTTAAACTCCAATACACACGGGCTTCACATTCCATTCACTTAAAAATTATACCTACAACATTGGTAAAACTACAATTCAGTACAGCATGATTAATCTTATCATGTCATCAGTCTTATAACAAGGAAGCAGGCCTACAATTCATTTCCAGTGACCATATAGTCAGTCTCATAATAATAATAGTAATAATAATAAAAAAGAAAGGATATTAAAAAAGATAATGATAACAAATCTGTAATTTTATAATCTTATATGATAATAAAGGTTAAAAACAACCTTACAACAATCAGTAATATATTTTATACTAGATATATAAATGAGTGTGCACATTTCTATGCACCCTCAAACAGTATATTTAGGTACAGTATGACATATCTATTTTAAAGAAGAAGGATTTTTTTAAAAAAAGGAGAAAGAAAAATGAGAGAAAGCAGACGGAGATAGATAGATAGATAGATAGATAGATAGATGCAATTAACTCTGGCCTAACCTAAGTCATTCAGGCTAAACATAACCAGTTAACAAAACACATTTGTGGATTCCAGTTCATGAGGCTGTAACAGAAATCTCACGCATTTTTGCGTTTAGCCACGCCTCCGCCATGTCATGATTTGGGAACTTCTTCATCTGACCTTCAGAAACAATGCACAATGTAGCAGGATATTTTAAGTGATATTGTAAGTTCATTTGTTTTGCCAGATTTTTCGCCTTAATGAATTGTCTTCTTTTCTCAGCAATTTCTTTGGGGTAACCCGGAAATAACATAACTTTATCTTGTTTCCAAAAAAGATTTCTACCCCCTCTTGCCAAATGCAAGATATAATTTTTTGTGGAGATTCTTGCAAATTGGACTATAATCGCATAGCCAGTCTCTTTGGCATTTGGCACACGGAATGCCTGCTCAATATCAAGTAAATAATCAGATGGCACAGGGAGTGTATCTCATGCAAAAGCTTATCTACAAAAGTAGACAAATTTACATCACTAGGCATATCCTTAATACCAATTATATATACATTAGCCCTGCGGGTAAAAGCCTCCAGTTGAGAAATTCTGACAAGCAAGTTGTTAAAAACTTGTGATGCAGTTTCGTTGGCTGCCACCCTATCTTCCAGCTCGTTAACTTTCGCCTCCATTTTTTGCCAAGAAGTGTTAATTAAATCCACAGCCCCTTGCAGGGTGGCGATGGAATTTTGAATTACATCCAACCTTTTAGCCTGTTCAGCTAATTGCGAGGACAAAGTTTTTATCAGAGTAAATAACGCCCCTATATTTTCAGTTCTCGGCGCCTTTGCCAAAGGAGGTACGAGGGGAGTGGGTGGAGATGCATTTCCTTTTTTTCTCCTTGCTGTAGCCATGTTTCTCTTCAAACAGATCTTGCAGGTCCTCAAATATGATCCTCAAATATTGTTAATATTTCTCAAACCATTCCTCAGATATTGTTGGTATTTCTTAATCCATACATTAGAATGGAGCATGTCAGCCCTAATTTCTCCTAATGAAACAGGAGTTTCAAAACAATTTTTGGCGATGATTAAGCTCTGGGAGGGTAGTCTCGGAATCCAGCCCCCCTGCCGCTTCGCCGAGAGGACTAATTTACCAAGACTTCATCCAGATGCTGCCTTGACTCCCCTTTTCAATCCAGGGGAGAGATGAAAAGGTTTTTCAACCTTTTAAAAAGCTGTTTGAGATAGCATCCCATGGAGACGCTGCAGAATGCTGCAAGGGCGACATTGGCACCGGAAATCTGCTCATTCTCAGAATCTGAACTGCTCTGACACTCTATATGCTCAGAGGCAACCCTGACAGTGGCTTTTAAAAACAACTAAACTTCTATGTGTTTCATTACAAAGCCATTAGGTGGCACTGCTGTTTTATTTGCAATAAAAGTGACTTTAAACAGTATGCCCTCATTTATATCGACTCCATTGTGGGAGGAGGGAAAATGCCAGACTTTTGTTGTCATGGAAAACAACGCAATAGAGCTCACAAAGAGCAGGAGGTTCCCTGGAGGAGGGCTGCGTCGTGTACAAGACTCGCAAACTTCTGTGAGTAACCAAACTCCGTAGCAGGATAAAAGCCCCATGTGAAGGAGCCCTAAGGAGTAAGGAGTACAGAAAGAGAGCAGCATGTTCCTGTCGGGACAGAACAAGCCCACTATTTGGATGCAGTGTTCCCGTTATGTCCACTGCTATGGGCATCTTCCCTTATGAGAACTCACTGTTCACTTTTGTTTGCATCACTTCTGTTTCTATGCAAGAATATATTTTCCTGGTAGGGTAAACACATTGCTGTGTGCAAATAAAAGGCCTCTAACACTGCTGGTCCAATTTAGTGTCTGTCACATTGCACTCTTCTCCTTGTTAATGGCAGGGTTTCTCTTTCTAAAGTGCGAAGTGGCAAACTACCTGGAAAAGTATGACAAATTGCCCAGTCATACACACAGCATAAGAGTCCTGAAGTATGGTGATTAACCTTTTTATTTAATTAAGATTTTGTAGAAAGGTAATTGAACAACCTGAATTGCCAGATGGGTTTCTGTAATTTTATGGCAGAATAATTATATACATACTCTGTGTTTTCTCAAGCGTTTCGTGGCAAAGACAACGTAGATCAATGTTTTCAATGGTGTTTATTGTGTTGCAGAACAAAAATATAACATTGATCAGTATTTAATCTTTCAGGTAGAATTATAACAGATATTTTGAGGAAAAACTGAAACCATCCTCCCCAATATTTATTGGCCAAGCCAAAAGGCCATGACAAAAGAGTTTAAAATTTGAAAGTACAGATAACCACTTTAGGCTCCTTGTGAAGAATAAATAAATAATCAAATAAATATAACTGAAAAGGGGAAAAATATATACAATACAGTATAGCCCTACGCCCTGGGTTCCTCTCACAGCCTAACAAAGTTTGGTCTCATTTTTATTTGTTGCTAATGCAAGCATTCTGTATAGGTTGTTGCCACATCCTGATTTGACAACAGACTGTTTCTACATCAGAGGTAAACTCCTGCAAACCCAGAGTACCAGCTATACATTTAGCTGTAATGCCACTAAACAAAGGACGTTTCAAGAAGTAATGCACCAAATCCTCAATCTGATGTGGACATTCCAGACACACCTGCTGCTCCCAGAGCACCTTACTAGAATGTCCTTCCACCACAACTGAAGGCATCACATAGAATTGTAACTCTGTAAATGTGCACCTTTGTGCCAAGAGAATCAGCTCATCAAGATACTTAGCTTTATCATGGGAACATCTAGCCTGAGGGAGCCATTTTGCGATATTTAAGGGTTACATGATCCTACCATCATGGGAAGCATCCCAAGCACAATATCCCTTGACTCAGTCCATATCATCCCCTGCCCCCCAATTGCACAGGGCATCCAGGGAGTTAACCAATGTCATTGAAGTAATTCCTCCACTTTGACTGGTTGTGTTCCTCAGTGACCATCAAGAATAACATATAGTAATATTATTTTTCATATATAAAAATGGCTGTTGCATCTCTTCATTGTTGCCTGCAATGAATAGGGGCAGTGGACAGAAATTTTGGATGAAGAGATAGACAGTCAGTGTAAAAGAACATAAAAAGAGCATACGTCAATGTGAACGAGCATAAGCAGCATATGTTATTATCTTTTTAATTAAATAACTGGTAGCCAGTGTCAAGCAGTGGACAGCATAATATATCAGAGCTGGACCAAAGAACCATGGGTCCAAATCCATTTCAGCCATCAAACTCAATGAATGAGGTTGGATGATGATGGTGGTGGTGGTGGTGGCAGTAAAAGTGGTAGTGGTAATAATAATTTATATAGCACGTTAGGGTGTTCAAGGTACTTTATGTGTATTATCTTATTGTATTCTTTACAACAACTGTATAAGATAGGCCATTATTATCCCCATAAAATAGTGATGGAGGGGGTGGGAGGTTACGACTGAAAGATAGTGGGGCTGAGACTCCCAGGGTCAAATTGCACGATACGTTAAACACATATTGTGCAGCTGACCCACTCTTTCGTTCTTCCTCTAAAGCGAGCATGAGGTGCCCTGATCCAGAAAAGGATCAATACACATGGGTAGGGGATGCTTCTCCCACCACCACTTTTTTTCTTGTATGGAAGATATGTGTGCGCCAAATGCAGTGAGTGCATTTCCACAGCAAGCTCACCTCTAAAAATATGTATGCCTCTAAGAACATGAGAAGAGCCATGCTGGATCAGACCAAGAATCCATCTAGTCCAGCATTCTGTTCAAACAGTGGCCAACCAGTTGTTGACCAGGAAACCACAAGCAGGACACCAGTGCAATAGCACCTTCCTGCCCATGTTCCCCAGCAACTAGTGTACATAGGCATACTGCGTCTGGTTACTGGAGGTTGCACATAGCCATCAAGCCTAGTAGCCATTGATAGACTTCTCCAGGAATTTATCTAACCCCCTTTTAAAGCCATCTAAGTTGGAGGCTATCACTACATCTTGTGGTAGAAAATTCCATAGTTTAACTATGTGATGGGTGAAGAAGTATTTCCTTTTATCTGTCCTGAATCTCCCACCAATCAGCTTCATGGGATGACCCTGGGTTCTAGCATTATGACACAGAGAGAAAAAATAGGTCTCTCTATCCACATTCTCCACACCATGCATAACTTTGTAGACCTCTATCATGTGTCCCTTTACCCTCCTTTTTTTCCAAGCTAAACCCAGCTGTTGTAAACTTCCCTCATAGGGGAGATGCTCCAGTCCCTTGATCATTTTATTTGCCCTTTCCTGCCTTTTTTTCCACCTCTACAATATCCTTTTTTAGATGTGGCGACCAGAATGATACACAGTATTCCAAGTGTGGTCGCACCATAGATTTGTATAAAGGTGATATGATATCAGCAGTTTTATTCTTAGTTCATTTTCTAATTATGCCTAACATGGAGCCATAATTCCTTTTTACAGCAGCCACACACTTGGTTGACATTTTCATCAGTGTGTCCACCACAACCCCAAGATCTCTTTCTTGATTGGTCACCGCTAGCTGAGATCCCATCAGGTGATACTTGAAGTTGGGTTTTTAACTTTTTTTTGCCCCAATGTGCATCACTTTACACTTGCTTACATTGATTGAACCGCATTTGTCATTTGGATGCCCATTCTCCCAATTGGAGAGATCCTTCTGGAGCTCTTCACAATCCCTTCTTGTTTTAACCCCCGTAAATAATTTGGTGTCATCTGCAAAATTATTTTTTAGCAGGGCTTGCCCTTCTATATGCTTACCAATTTTATCTTTAGTAATTCTTTCCACCAATTTATTTGGAACAGACATTAAGCTAACCACCATGTTTTGCAGTTAACCCCTCCCAGGTCCCTTTTTTAAAACTAGTGTGACATTGGCCATTCTCCAGTCCTCTGGTACAGAGGCTGATCTAAGGGAAATGTCACATATTTTTGCTAGAAGATCAGCAATTTGCATTTGAGTTCTTTAAAAACTCTAGGATGGATACCATCTGGGCCCAGTAATTTATTAACTTTCAGTTAGTCAGTAAGGTCAAAAACTCCTTCTTTTGTCACCATTATTTGTCTCAGTTCTTCAAATTCCCTTTGTGAAAACATCACTTCAGGCACAGGTATCTGTCCTACATCTTCTGTGATGAAGATCAATGCAAATAATTCATTCAGCTTCTCCACAACCTCCTTGTCCTCCTTTAGTCCTCCTTTAACTCCATTGTCATCCAGCGGTCCAACCCCCTCCCTAGCTGGTTTCCTGCTTCTGATATATTTAAAGAATTCTTTATTGCTGGCCTTGATATTGTTTGCCATATGCCGTTTGAAATGCTTTTTTGCATCTCTTATTGTCTGCTTGCATCTCCTTTGTGCAAGCTTGTGCTCCCTTTTGTTTTCTTCAATTGGGCAAGACTTCCATTTTCTGGAGGAAGCCTTCTTTTCTCTAATAGCTTCCTTGACGCTATTCGTTAACTGTGCCAGTGACCTCTTGGACTTGGTGCTACCTTTCCTAAGGCAAATAGCGTTGCCCTTATTTTCGCCGTAGTCTACGTAAATCTTTACGTAGACTACAGGGACCAAATAAGGAACACGAATGGTGGCTCCCTATGGGGGCCGCCATTTGCGTACGCGCTTTTTTTTTTTTTTTAAGTCACCCGTGATAGGCTACGTGACGATTAACGTAGCCTATCACAGCTGACTTTGCAGATCTAGCCGTGATAGGCTACGTAAATCGTTACGTAGCCTATCTCGGGGCTTTGCTTTTTTTTCTTTTGAAGTTCGCGGCCGGGGAGACGGGGCGCTTCTCCCCAGCCTGAATTTCGGCCGGGCAAGGTGGGAAGCCTCCCCCCTGGCCTGACTTTCGGCCGGGTGAGGTGGGAAGCCTCCCCCCCCGGCCTGAACTTCGGGGGGAGAAGCGAAGCGCCTCCCCCCAACCGCGAAGCAAGCTGCGAGACCAGGTAAGTGACTTTCGTACATCCCTAAGTCAAATGTGACTGCATTGGATTACCTGGGCAATTCTCTGCTTAAATATATATTACATCTGATAGCACTGTGATCGCTATTTCCAATTGGTTCAACATCATTAACATCTTTACCTGGGCAACACCACTTAGGATTAAATCCAAGATCGCCACCCCTCTGGTCGGTTCCAGTCTAGGGCACAGTCATTTAGGGCATCGAGAAATTTAACCTCTTTGTCATGAGTGGAGCATGCATTTATCCAGTCAATGTGGGGGTAACTGAAGTCACCCATTATAACAACAGTTCCTTGTTTGGAGGCCTCCCTGATTTCGTTTTCCACCTTAAGGTCACCCTGAGCACTGTGGTCTGGAGGAAGATAGCACATTCCTAGCACTATATTAATTTTGGAGCCTGGTATTGTCACCCACAGTGCTTCTGTGGAAGAGTCTACCCCTTTTAGGTGTTTTAGTCTGCTTGATGCTATGCCCTCTTTGATGTACAGAGCAATACCTCCCCCAGTACTCCCTTCCCTGTCCTTTCTGTAGAGTTTATATCCAGAGATGACGACCGTATCCCACTGGTTTTCTCCATTCCACCAGGTTTCT
This sequence comes from Heloderma suspectum, assembly GCF_057233095.1. Classification (NCBI taxonomy): domain Eukaryota; kingdom Metazoa; phylum Chordata; class Lepidosauria; order Squamata; family Helodermatidae; genus Heloderma; species Heloderma suspectum. The sequence goes on from NC_139462.1 coordinate 114,113,716, forward strand.
GTAATGCCCACTATGTCTAGGTTCTCCTTTAAAACCAGGCACTCTCTCCTATTTTGGCTTGGAGGATCTGCACAACCTTAAACAATGAAATGAGCCTATGTAGGAAGCATGTATTGGGGCTGCGGTGGCTTAGTGGTTAAGACGCTGAACTGCAGACTGGAAGGTCGGCAGGACAGCAGTTCGAGACCCGAGTGCTGCGTGACGGAGTGAGCTCCTGTCTTCAGTCCCAGCTCCTGCCAACCTAGCAGTTCAAAAGCAAGAAATTGCAAGTAGATAAATAGGTACCACTTCGGCGGGAAAGGTAACAGCGTTCCGTGCACCTCGGTGTTCAGTCATGCCGGCCACATGACCACGGAAGCGTCTTCGGACAGCTCTGGCTCTTCGGCTTAGAAATGGAAATGAGCACCACAGCCTAGAGTCAGACACAACTGGTTGGGGACACCTTTACCTTTTTAGGAAGCATGTATTCCAAAGGTTCAATTCCTTTTTGCTGAAATAGTAGCTGATCCCCGTTGATGGCTTTGCTATAGTCAGGGGCATCATTATAGGAGGGCCACCTGGGCATGGGCCCCAGATCTTTTGAGCTGTGCCCGGGATCTTTTAAGCTGTCCTAATTGTCATTTGTTTTACATTTTCCCATTGACTTGCATTGGAAAATAGAAACGGCCATAACCTTTTTGGTTTGTATGATAAATACATGAAATTTGGAGACCTGATAGATCCCATGGAGCTAATTGAACCTGCCAAATTTCAGGCAGTTAAGCCCAGTGGTTTTTGTGCTAGCTACAGGTAAAATTTGCTATTTTCAAGAAAAATTGGCAAAGCAAAGAGCTATAATTTTTTTGTTCTTCCACATAAGTGCATGGAATTTGGGGACCTGGCAGCCCCTATCAAGCTGACTGAGCCTGCCAAAGTTCAGACAGGTGTAGTGCCTTTTGTGCTAGCCACAGGTAAAATTTGCTTTTTTCAAGAAAATCTGTCAAAGTAAAGGGCTATTTTTGTGTGTGTTTCCACATAAGTGCATGGAATTTGGGAACCTGGCAGCCTCTCTGGAGCTGACTGAACCTTTCAGATTTCAGACAGTTAGGTCCAGTGGCTTTTGTGCTAGCCATGCATAAAGTTTCCATTTCTCAAAGACTAAAACAAAAAGTAAAAACCGTCAAGCCACACAGGGGATTAGAAACCCTAATCAGAAGGTGTTTAAGGTGACCATTAGGCCACTATCCATAATCTCTGGTGTAGGGTTTTTGTTGTTGCTGTTTGTTTTTTTGAGGTGCAACAAATCTCTCTCCCTTTACTTTTCTGCTCTTACATGCTCACTGCTGGGAGCTTGCTTGCAATGAAATTTTGAAGAGGGAGATGGAAGGGAAGAAAGAATTCCATGTGAAATACTGGTATTTCACACAGCATCTGATTTCACTGCCCCAAACTGGAATCTTTGGCTTCTGCAGAAGTTTAGTAGCTTCAGTACAGCAAAGGATCCAATCAGCCTCCACAAACTTCTTTCTCCCCCTCCACTTTAATTTCTCCTAAATAGCTGTAGGACTCAAATTATTCCAAAAGGAGGGTTAGGACTATGTGGCGTAATGATCGAGGAACTGCTGAGGCTTTTAAATAGGTTCTAGAGGTTTTTTTAAAAGCTAGAAAAAGCCCTCAGCCACCTCACCTCATAAAATTAATGTAAGTATGTGAAATCCTTACAAACAGCCCACAGCCTCCTAAATTCCTCTGAAGTACTACCTCTTTGAAAGGAGTCACTTGGCTTAAGGAATTCTCTCTACACGCCCCCCCCCTTTCCAATCACCATTCTTCTTTTCTTTCCTCATATATCCTATTCTTCCTTTCTCTTCTTTATTCCACCCAGGGCATATCTTGGGGAATTCTTAAAGAGAATTCTCTTCCATGGGCAAGAGAAGTTCTGAACTGTATTTGACTTTATACAAACAGACGAGAGGTTTAGTTTTTCTCTTTCTCCTCACTCAAGCCTTTGAGAAAAGTTGGTTCACGTGGTTGCAGAGAAACAAATCTGGGGCTGTTTTGTTTGCCAGTTGCCATTATCCAGCAATAGGAAGGGCTGAAGCTTGGTGGCAGAGCACATGCTTGGCATGCAGAAGGTCCCAGGTTCAATCCCCAGCATCTCCAGGCAGGGCTAGGAAAGAATCCTGCCTGAAACCCTGGAGAGCCGCTGCTGCCAGTCAGTGTCAACAATACTGCGCTAGATGGACCCAGGGTCTGACTCGGTATAAGGCAGTTTCCTATGTTCCTATGAACAGAAAGCTTTAATAAAAAAAAACCAGGAGTTTTTGGTTCGTTTTTTAAGTGGAGGGGATATAAATACTGCTCATTTGTGCAGTCCTATGTATGCCTACTCAGAAGCCCCATTATGTTTAATGAGGCTTACCTTCAGGAAAGTGTGCATAGGATAGGGTTGGTGGAGAATTTCTCCCTGAAACTTCGGGGGGCCGAGCGCCAATGTGTTCGGCCCCCCGAACAAGTTTCGGGGAGAAATCCTCCGAACCCCCCCGCCCCCCGCGCCCCCCCCAGGACGGGACTTACCTTCACTGAATGTCCCTCCCGGCGGCGGGTCCAGCCGGCGGTTCGGCGGGTGTTCGAGCGGGGCGGGAGCGGCAGCCGGTCTTTTGACCGGCTGCCGCCGCCGCCATTGCAATAAAAGTAAGAAAAAAAAACGCCCCCTGATAGGCTACGTGACGATTAACGTAGCCTACCACGGCTAGATTTGCAAAGTCAGCCGTGATAGGCTACGTCAATCGTCACGTAGCCTATCACGGGTGACTTTAAAAAAAAAAAAAAGTGTGTACGGATAATGGCGGCCCCCATAGGGAGCCGCCATTCCCATTCCTTATTTGGTCGCTGTAGTCTACGTAAATGTTTACGTAGACTACGGCGAAAATAAGGGCAACGCTATTTGCGTTGCCCTTATTTTCGCCGTAGTCTACGTAAACATTTACGTAGACTACAGCGACCAAATAAGGAACGCAAATGGCGGCTCCCTATGGGGGCCGCCATTTGCGTACGTGCTTTTTTTTTTTTTTTAAGTCACCCGTGATAGGCTACGTGACGATTGACATAGCCTATCACGGCTGACTTTGCAGATCTAGCCATGATAGGCTACGTGAATCGTCACGTAGCCTATCAGGGGGCGTTTTTGTTTTTTTTTTTAACTTTCGCGCTCGCGGCCGGGCGAGGCGGGAAGCCTCCTCCCCGGCCTGAATTTCGGCCGGGACGAGGCGGGAAGCCTCCCCCCCCCGGCCTGAACTTTGCGGGGGGAGCAGCGAAGCGCCTCCCCCCCACCGCGAACGTCCTTCAAGGACAGGTAAGGGACTTCTTTTTTTTTTAAAGTCACCCGTGATAGGCTACGTGACGATTGACGTAGCCTATCACGGCTGACTTTGCAGATCTAGCCATGATAGGCTACGTGAATTGTCACGTAGCCTATTAGGGGGCTTTTTTTTTTTTTAACTTTTGCGTTCGCGGCCGGGCAAGGCGGGAAGCCTCCTCCCCGGCCTGAATTTCAGCCGGGGCAAGGCAGGAAGCCTCCCCCCCGGCCTGAATTTCGGCCGGGGCAAGGCGGGAAGCCTCCCCCCCCGGCCTGAACTTCGCGGGGGGACCAGCGAAGCGCCTCCCCCCCACCGCGAACATCCTTCGAGGACAGGTAAGGGACTTTCGTCCACCTCTAGCATAGGATTCCAGCACAAGTTACTTTTGCAGGGAGGTTTGCACCTTGATGTTCTGTCATGTTTACTCAAAAATAAGTCCTGCGTTGTGAGCATGGTACTGTGGGCTTAATGCCTACCCAGTTCCGGCTAATGAATTGACTACCCTTTCAGCTCAGTCCTATGCATGTTTTGTCATTTGTGGGTGGTGGTGGTGGTGGTTTTGCATGAACTCTAGCTTCAGTGGTGAAGGAAAGGCACTTAATACATGGTCAGAGTTTCTCCATAACTTAGCCCTAGGTTTGAAAACAGACTCATTGAGTTTTGAAAACAGACTCATTGGCTGAGACCTGGTGAAGTCTTGGCACAAATGAAGTTATGGGGAGGAAGATACAATGAGAGGTTGTGCATAACAAGGAAGAGGTAGAGGAGAGTTGCACAAAACAAAACATCTGTTTTTATGAAGAGTTGCTGGAAGATGGTAGGATGAGGAGGGATGGTTGCATGGTTGGGAACAGAATTGTTAGGGGGAGAATCTAAGTGCCCAGTGGTGAAAGAAAAGCATTCTGCATATGCTCAGAGGCGCTCTCTGTTTAAGAACAGAAGAGCTGTGCTGCATCAGACCAAGGTCCATCTAGTCCAGCATTCTATTCATACAGTGGCCAACCCACAAGCAGGACATGAGTGCAATAGCACCTTCCTACCCATGTTCTCCTGCTGCTAGCATTGGTGAAATGTAAATAAAATCTACTCATTCTAAATTTGCATGCATGTATATCCTTCAGAAACTTTGCAGGTTTCTTGCCTGAGGGACACCTCTAATGACCTGTGCATTTTCATATAAATCTACCCAAAAACTATTGGGGAGGGGGTGAATGGAGGGGAAAGCAAATCACTCCCTCCAAAGTGGAGAACTCCCGTTCCACATGAACTGCTGCACATATCCTTCTGAAACTTTGCTGGTTTCTTAGGACACTTCTAGGCTGTCTGTAATTTTCAGAACAATGGCCCACAAGGAGCATAGAGAGATAAATATGTCCTCTTTTGGAGACCTCAAAATGTCAAGGCCACCCTTGCACAAAACCCCTTATGGCTATCATTCTGAAATTTGGTAGGCATCATCTCCTCTGATGGGGCAATGAATCCTGATTTTTTTGTCCAGTTCTTCCAAGGCATAACAATGTTATTGACAGTTCCCTTTAAAAGAAAATCAAAATATGACCCCTACACCTATTTTTTTCTGACATTGGGCAGGTCTAATCCCCTTCTAGGGGGCTACTATTCCTGAAATTACCATCCAGTTCTGACCAAGAGAAAAAAGTTACAGTTTTTTTCTAATTTCCCATGGTAGTCAACAGGAAGCATAAAGACTCATTTTTCCAAACCTTGACTCAGGTTTGGTTCTGAGCTGAAGTGGACTAACTACAAACTGGCCCGAGCAGAAGCAGGATGTTTTCCAAAATGCTGAATCGGGGTATGAGTTAAAGTGGGGTGGGGGTCAGTGCACACTTCTTATGTATGTAATCTATGCACACACGTAAGCACACCACATGCACACACACACCCCAGACACACACACATATATTAGAGGTCCGCTTAGACTCGGCGATATATATACGTATGCGCAAATTTGTGTTATGGGCCTGCGCCCCAGATCTTTTAAGAACCTAGCAATGCCCCTGGCTATAGTTATGAAGTATAAAAAAGAAAACAATGACAAGAAATTGTTTTAAATTATCCTCAAGAGAATCCTGAACATGTCAAGGAGCAGGAGTTTGAATCTTTCTGTGAATCTTTCTCTCCCTACAAATATCTCTTCTGCCTCCCTCCCACTCCTGACATCTGAAATTGTGCCCCCACCTACAAAGTTCCAGAAAAGAGGAGAAATGTCAGGCAGGTGCAGCCTTCCTTCCCCTTCTCCCACCCCAACCAGCTTACTGGGTTGAATTACCTCTTGCAGAAGGCCCCTGTAGTCCATATTTAATTGGCCGACTGCCCTGTGAGCTCAAATTCTTCCCTGACGTGGAGAGGAAGGAGTCAAGGAAGAGCTGCTGCTTTGTTATAGTGATGTTTCCTTACATGCAGCTTTATGAAAGCGACGTCTTGTTCTAGTCCTCTCCTAAAAGCTTTGAGTTCACTGTCGAAATGCCACTTAATGTTTTAGCATGCTATTTTAATTGTGCATGACCTTTTAACAGGATTTTAACAGTTACTGATGAATTGTATCATGTCAGTTTCTTTAGGCATGCCGCATGGAAAATAAAAATGGGCTGTGGGAACCTCCTGGGTTGCTGCTCCAGAGAGGAACTGAGGTGATAAGCTAGGCGTTTAAATGTGCTTGGCATGGCAAGTGGCAATGGCCGAGCATTTCACACTCTTTTTACCTTTTACATTAGTGGCTGATCTGGCTTCCTGTTCCGCCACAAGTGTTGTTTATATCCCAGCAGCTGTTATAATGTTGATTGTGGGAAGATGTTTTGCCTTAGGAGGGAGAAAGGTTTGGATGGAATACATCGGATATCGCTTAAACTTGCCTTCCTAACGTCTTCCTCTCCACTGATGCACTCATTTTAAGAGCAGCTGTTCTGAGGTGAATTCTTCTCCCTAATGACCAGAAACTTGATTTCTTTTTGCCTTCCTCCTCCTCCTCGGGAATAGATGTTCCTAATTCTAGTTAGTAGCTTTATTCCTTTCATTGGGGCAGGTAGAGAGAAGATTTCCACTGAGATTCAAGGGTGGTTTTTTTTCTTTGTTATCTAGTATGTGTCAAGAAGACAGAGAAATGTTTCAAGATGAAGAATGGACTCAAAAAGCAGATGTCAGTTACTGCAGCACAAAATATATACTGTATTAATCCTTGTGATCATTTTTATACATTAGAGGCCCACGGATATACACGTTTTCTGTTCCAAGCGAGGAACAGTCCACACTGTTAAAAGAAAATTTAATGACTGAAACGGTTAGAACCTTTTGCCAATTGCTTAGTTAACTTAAAACCTTCTTTCCTGGTACTTATTCTCTTCCTCCTTGTTCAGCTAGACTAAAAAAATGTAGACACTTAATAAACAAGTGGAGAGGAAAAGCACAAAAGAAACATGATGGCAGATCTGGGCCCCATCTACACGAGCCTTTTACTCCGGGGCAGCTGTGAGTTGAGGTCCCTTGGGACAGATGACTCAGTCGCCACTTTTCAGCCTTCCATGGTTTTCTCCCAGAAAATGCGGAGTTCCGAGGAGGTGTTTTGCTGCGATTTTTTAGCTTGCTGCGGGTTTCCCTGCAGTTGCGAGCCATCTGTCCCTTCCCCAAACCAACTTCTCATTTTGCAGTAGGAGTGTTGTAGGCGTGTCTAGTGCCTGTGTCGCTCTGTGATGCCCCTTTACTCCCCCTGTCCCTTTGCAGCTGCACAGTTACAGAGGCACAGAGAGGCACTTTCATTTATTTAATTACACTTCCGCACATCTTTGCAGCTTCGTATCTTTGCAACGGTTGCTTTTGGACTCAGTGCACAAGGGCCGGGGGGGTCTTAGGGGAGGACCAACTTCGCTCCGGCCACCATTTCAGAGTGATGGGTAGGCACATACCGCTCACGCGAACCATCACGAGAGTCTCAGGCGGGGGAACGGCAAACAGATGGCGTGGAAATGAAGGAGCATAGAAGACCCACTTTTTACCTAACGAGGGATGGAAAGACACAAGAGAACCCCTAAAATACAAAACAGCCACTGAAGTGTCACACCCCCATGCTCATGGCACCGCACAGCTGCGCATTAAAGTATAATGGCAAAAAAAGGGCATGATGGAGTCTGTTAGGGAAGCTCACAGTAATCGTGAGTGTATCCCAGCCAGCAGAAGCTAATTCACAGCTGCGCAGTTGTGATGGAGTGAAGGGTGAAAGCGGTGCCATGTAGATGGGGCCCTCAAGATTCTGCTCATCAGTGAAGAAAAGAACTCCTTTGCTGATGATCTACTAAGGATTATGAACACAAGTGTATCTGTAATGGTAAAATACTAGCACTGTGATATAAGGTTTCAATGATAAAAGTTCACTTAGCATACAAGACTTATCATTTTAGTATTGTAGCATCCCAAACAAGATGAAAAAAACGAAGGGCCAGTTTATGCAATTACCATAATCAAGTGTCTGCCTTACATAGAACCTACCACTTCAGGCTTCAGGTGTGTTTGTCATGGGGGTGGGGGCGGCGTTGCGTCCTCTTCCATTAAAAAAACAAACAAAACACCTCCTTGCACATAAAATGCCTAAACACCTGGTATCTTGAAAGGGTTCAGTCTAATCTTATTGCTGACATGCTAGCTTTCTGTGTGAAAGTTTTTCCACAGGGGAGCATTCAAACAAGCAGCCTCCATTACCTGAGGTGGTACAGTCCAGGAAAACCTTTACTGCTTGGTCGTTCTGATTGTATAAACTTGTTCCCTTCTCCATTGCCCTGCAAATAAAGGGTGGGTAGGGAGTGGTAGCTTGTGAAGTATCATGCTTGAAGCCGAACAGGACAGAAGCTAACCCCTCCGTTCTCCAAAAAATGGGGAAAGAGAATGAGGAACATTTCTGAACAAATACAGTTACACATACTTAGGCTTCGGTTGAGGATGAGAACTATGGAATTAAACCAATGGCTTCAAGGAAAAGGAGAGTTTTAAGGAGAAAGAGGTGGCACCATGAAAAATGTTTGGGAGTGAGTTCCAGGTAAATGGTCACCAAGGGGATATGGGAACAGTCATTCAGAGCAAGAGACCTTTTGGTAGCCAGGACTGGCAGAGTTCGAAGACTGAGAGTGTACTTTAAAGGTGGAAGGCAATAGCACATACCAAAAAGACCCACCTTCAGTTCATTTTAATTCTTCTAGCAGCAATAAGAAGGCACAGTCCGACAGCAGACTAGCAAGAATATATGTAGAATATGCTCCCTTTCTGATTTGACTGACTGGTGTTTGCATCAGGGCTTCCCAGCAGGGCTTATTCACCTAGTGGAAAACCAGGGATTCATCTTCAGTTCTTCATAAGCATAGCCAGCTGTAGTGGCAGAACATCTATATGACAATTAGTGCCCTGAAAAACAAACCAATTTATGACAACACTGCAGAGTTGACAGGTTGTAGCACACTACCTGAATTTACCTGCAGAGACAGAGGTTTTATGATAACATCAAGGAATGAAGGAAATACATCTTCACAGCAGGGTTCTGAGAGGCCAAGGGCTTGAGCCTAGTTCAGTATCTATTTCATTTATTATATTTGTTTTATATATTTTTATCTGCCAAGTAAATGATGTTCTTTGTGGGGGGATTACAAAAGCTAGGAGAATAAAATACAATACCAAAAATATTTTTAAAAGCCATAAAATAAAACACTAAATTCTAAAATGTCCAGGAGAAAAGAAAGTTCTTTGCCTGGTGCCACAAAGATACTAAGTGAGCCTCTTTGGGGAGGGCATTCCATAAATGGAGTGCCACAACTAAGAAGGCTATCCACCTAACTTCCTTCTCTAGGGCTATAGAATCCCATGTGGGTCAAAATTAACTTGCAAACTGGGTAATTTAACCCTTTTGGTGCTCTGTAGCAGCTCCGGATGCCATTTTGTCCACAATTTGGGGGGGGGTCCCTCAAATTTCACAGGGCAGCAGGCTGTATGTTGCTCATCCCTGGCTTAGAGGTGTGAACCAGAAGAGAAGGAGGAATGGGTAGGGGAGTGGAGTGGAGGAAAACGGTGGGTCTTGGACAAAGAGATGAGTAAGTTATAAGTTTGCTTAATTGAGGACAGTACATCACAGAAGGGTTTATACCAGGGATAGGCAACCTTTTTGGCCCTGGCCCTGTGGACACATTTGTCAATGGGGGGGTGCATTTGTACCATGGTCACTTGGGCTTGTGGACATTGAATTTCAGGATTCTCTCTTTTCTTGCCCCCCCCCCCGGATTCTCTCTTATCCCCCCTCCCCGCTTGAATTCTCATTTTTATTGCCTCTCCTGCTTGGATTCTCTTTTTTCTTGACCCCTTCCTCCTCCTCCAGAATCCCTTTTACATTCACCTCCCCCTTCCTCCCCCACCCAAAATGTCCTCCCCACCTGATGCCACACTCACCTCCACCTCCTCCTTCCTGCCTTGCCCAAACTGACCTTCCTGCTGCTGGCACAACCCTTTCCCCCTGCCACCACACTCCTCTCCTCCTTCCTCCCCCAACATGAACAGACCTTCCCGCTGTTGGTCCGCCCCTTCCCCCCTGCCACTGCTGCACTCTTCTCCTTCTGTTCTAAATTTTCTTCCCCTGCTGCCATGACCTTTTCCCACTGCCTTTGCCACCACCTTGGAGGAGAGAAGAGGGGTTGTGAGGGGTCTGGAGGGTGCACTGGGGTGGCCACGGCAGGCGCAAGTGTGTCTGCAGGCAACACTTTGCTGACCCCTGGTCTGCAACACGGTATAAGTAACCTTTTAGGGCCTGTGGGCACATTTGCCAATTTTAGAAAGTGTCCTGGGCACCACCGCAAAATGACTGCCATGTGAGGCGTGGCTAGTCACAAAAAAACAGTAAAGGCCAAAAGACTGAGTATGAAGTTGGTTCTGAGCCCCAACATACTAAACAATACATCTCCTTTAAATAGTTTTCAGCATCAACAAAAACCTGTTTCACAGAAGGCAATCTCTTTTTCTCTCCCTCCACCTCTCACCAGCCAACTCATTTTCCCATCTCTTTTTCTGTCTTACTCTGGTCACCACCTAAACTCTCTCACACATCCTCTCTTTCTCATACACACATACAAACGTGCACACACACACACACACACACACCCTATGTATCCCTACACATGTTTTCTTCCTCCCTTAACACTATTCAGATAGTGTTAAGGTGCTGCTCAGAATGCCAGGTCAGAAATAAAAATTAAAGAGGGCCCATTGCTGAATGGGGGGTGGAATTAGTTGGGTGCTGTTTATTTTATTCTTGCATTCGTATTTGTGCTTTTAATTTTTTTTATTGTTTTAATTAACTTTTTGTTTTATATTGGTTTTATTATTGTTAACTGCCTTGAGCACCGTTTTTTTTGGAAAGGCAAGATAGAAATCAAATACATAAATGTGAATATATCTGTAAGAAGTCCACTTTCTGTCTGTCGTGAATCTCCCTGTGTGTGTGTGTTTCTGGGGCCTGATCTACATGGAAATGCACACAGAAGTGTTTTCAGCTTTTATCCAGGTTATCATAAAATCGGCTTTGGTCCGTCAGCGGCACACAAAGCAAGAAAAGCAGAGTATACACCACCTAAAAACCCACTTTCACAAGTCACACAAGAGCACTTTAAATTGCCTTATTTGGGGGTTGGACAGAGTCCCGCCAGTTGAAGTGAATGCCATCAACCACAGAGATGCTGCTCAGCGAATGAGAGAGGCTTGTTCCCTGCCCTGTCCATGCTTCCACTACTAGCCACCCCTCTCCTTCCCTTCTGTGTATTCTTTAGTTTTCAGTGTATTGCAGTAACGATACTGCGAAATACCACTGCTGCAGGCTCCTGCTACAGCCCCCGCTCACCTTCCCTTCTGTGAATGAAACTGCCCTATTGTGAATAGGAAAAAGAGGCTAGATAGCTAGTGTGCTGCTGTGAAGGCTTGAAATAGTGCAGCTCCGATTTTCTGAATGGGAAAAGATGCCACAGATTCTCCATGGGGGCAAAGCAGGAAGTATTCTATTCTAGCAAGCTATTCTAAAAGCTTGAAACAGTGCTGCTCCGATTTTCTCAATGGGAAAAAAGATGCTACAGATTCTCCGTGGGTAAATGCTTGTGAATGGGAAATAGTACTAAGTGGGAAGAAGCCTGTGTCGAAAAAGAGGGAATGGGGAGAAAAAAGAGTGCAGCCCTACCCCTTGACAAGGTCACTGCCAGGTCACAGAAATAGGCATATCCAGAATTTAATGCAGGGGATGAATGGAGCACACTGCAGCAGGAGCACTCTGGAGCAGCAGTTAAGGAAAACAACGCACTAAAACGACTTTCCGAAAACGCGCCTTTTCCAGAGGGAAGCTGCCGGGTGGCTGCAGATTAGCGACAGCGTCATCTGTCGTGAACGACCCTGATGTGCTCTCCCTCTGATTAAATTGGCCATGTAGGTTGGCTCTAGGTCTATTCCCAAGAGTCCCCCCCTATACCTTAGTATAGCTAATGTGCGGAGAATGCAGCTGGACCAAGCCCATACAGTGTAATGCTGCTTTGTGCTGAAAATCTTTCCAGTTAAATATCCTTGCCCCCTAGTATTTCTAGTCCTCCAGAAGGACATAAATGAAAATAAAATTATGCATTTCAAAGGGGCCACTGGCTAGACAGTATTCTTGTGAAATTAGTAGCTACCTAGGTCACAGACCCTACCATGCCATCCCCTGCTAATTAGGCATTATTACTATCACTTCTGCCAAGCCCTCTTAATGGTAATTTCAAAATAATTAGCAATCAGGAATCGTCTAGGTGTATCATATCATAGCACACACCCTTGGCCAAGTGAAGTTGCTATGACTGCCTTATACTTATGCTTGTCTTTTACATTTACGTCTTTTCCGTTTGTTTTGTTTTAAATGTCACTTTTTCCTTAAGGGCTGTACCACTGGCCTACTTAACCTCCCCAGATAACGTCCCTCTGCATTAGCCAGCCATACTGTTCAGGCAGTTTATTTTATCTGACAGCATTGGCAGGTTATTTACCATCGCCCTCTGCTTTTCTATTGTACGTTAGGAGCCAGGCAGATGCGACTGCTACCACAGTAACTAGTGCTGCCTATTACACCTCCAAAGTTCTCCCAAGCCATTGTACAGAATTTTGCAGAGTAATGGAAATCATCAAACTTGAAACACAGCTAAGAGGATAATTAGACGGGAAATAATCACCTTCCTCTATTATTTACATATTCAATTATATGATTAACTTTTACAGTCTTTTCATGACACAGACAACTAGTCAGCTTCCTCACTTCTTTAAGGGCACAATCCTTTCAAGATAGGCAGCCACCTCCGAACTCAAGAGGCTACCGCCTATCCAAAGCAAGGCAAGAGAGGCACGGGTGGGGGCCAGTTGTTCCCTATGTCTGCCCTACTATTTTCCGCTAGACAGCCTTTTTCGGCTGTCTAGCCACAGGGGGCCGACTGGGAGAGGAGGGTGAGTGTACGCGCAGATGTGTCGTACATGCAGCTCCGCTCTCGCCGCCCTGGAAAACCCCCAGCCCCACCCCTTTTCAGTCACTCCGCGCTCCTGAGCGTGGAGGATGGGGCTTCTCTGCACTGCCTCCGAGGTAGCGTGGATGTGAGGGGAGGTCGGTTTTCCAGGAACTGACCTCGGAGCACGGGCTCTGAGGTCGGTTCCTGGAAAAGAGCATATCCTATGGCCCTCTAGACAGTGTCTACTGGCCATAGGATTGCTCCCTAAGAAACATTTAAAACCTTGCAAAATGCTTTCTTTGACCTCATTAGATAATCCTTCCATACAATAGGGGATAAAAAACTTGCATGTGCATTTAATTGTTTGTGACAGCAAAGTAACTTGTCAGTTCTAATATTTTGTTGCATAAGAATTCATCTATTTCTTCTGCCTGTTTTTTACCTGAAAAGCTAGACAAAGAATAAGCAGAGAATAGAAATCTTGGTGAGAGCATAAAGGAGTGAACTTGTGAATCATGGGAGGTCTAATTTAATCAAGAATGACTTAATGACTACTTTGTAGTGTGTGTGTGTGTGTGTGTGTGTGTGTGTCTGCATGCGCCCACGCACATGTGTATCCTTGTAATGATGAAGCCTCTTGACACAGATTGGCTGAGCTGGTATGACGGCTCAGATTGTTCACTTGCTCAGGGAACTGAAAAGTTGGCTGTTCCAATTCTGGAGGATTGTTTTCTGTTTGGGTGGGATTAACCTAGGGATAGTGGAGAATTCTGCCATGGACTGCAATGAGGCCAGATTCTAAGAATCCGCCCCCCCCCCGAGTCCGCAGCGGAATGAAATACTCACCTCGGCCACCTGGGGGAATCTGCGCTGGCCAGATCCTACCTGCTGCTGGCTGCCGGCTGCCTGTCTTCGGATGCAAATGGCGTCCGGCATAGCAGATGCCATTTGCGTCCCTGCTCTTTGCCATGATAGGCTATGTAAAGATTTACGTAACCTATCATGGCAAAAGCCAGGGACGCAAATGGTGTCTGCTAAACTGGCCGCCATTTGCGTAGCAGCAGCCGGAAGTCTGGCTGCAGACGTGCCTGGCTGATGCGGAGCGGAGCCAGCTGGGGAGGATTCTGGGGGGAGTGATGGATACTCTCCCCCCCTCCGCGGACCCCTTCAGTGGACTGGTAAGTGTGTTTCGTACACCCCTAGATTAACCCCTGCTATAGTGCAGGCTGAGGACTAGGAAAAGATCCTAGGATATAGTGATAGTAAGGGATAGGATACCAAAGGCAAGGAGGCTGATGTAAGGCTACAGAGTAGAGAATTAACTGAGAAACAGGAATCTGACAGGAGGGTATGTGGAGAAGGGAACATAAGAAAAAAGACAGAAAAGGCTAATAAGAGAGAGAGAGCTCTGAAAAAAAATCTCAAAGTGTTTTATGTCAGTGGTGGGCAACTTGTGGCCCTCCAGATGTTGTTGTTGTTGTTTACATTTCTATACCGCCCCATAGCCGAAGTTTTCTGGCCAGTTTACAAAGATTAATGATTTGTCCTACGACTCACACCAGCATAGCCAATGCTGAAGGATGATGGAAGTTGTAGGTTGAAACATCTGGAGCACCACCAGTTGCCCAACCCTGTTCTAAGATGAGGGCTGTATGCTATTGGAAGGAGGGAGAGGAGTATTGGGGAGACTGGTCAAGAGACCCAGTGACTAAAAGAAGTGGGACAAATAGGCAGTGATCTCAAAAAGATCACTTTTGAGAAACACTGGATGACGGAGTTAACATCTGGATCCCCGGTAAAATTCTCTGAATGGGGCAGGGTGACGGTGCTGTAAAAGCTTCTTCTGGAAACACCCACAGAGCTGACGAAAGGAGGCACCAAGAAGAAAGTAGAATCAGAACAAACTTGGAGGTAGGACTGGGTCTGCGTACCTTTGGCAGAAATAGGGAGACGTGGTGTTTTGCCAATTGTTTTGTCAATAGCCAATGGTTCTTTTTGGATATTCAGAGGCAATGAACACACCAATGGGTGAAGGAAAGGGGTTTTAGCTAACACAGGCTAATGAAGCAAGAAAAAGCAAGATAATACATTAAAAGCATAAAGCATACAACCTTTCAGCTATGGGATGTATGCTTTATGCTTCTAATGTATTACCTTTTTCTTGCTTTATTAGGATGTTAGCCAAATAAACTTATTTCCTTCACCCATTGATGTGTTCATTGTCTATGAATATCCCCAAAGAACCATTGCCTATTGACAAAAGAATTGACAAAACAAGGCAGATTGGAGGGCTAGGTATTGTGAGCCATCAGAAGGGTATGGTCTGCACTAGACCCTAACAGGGAACTTCTTCCAGTTGTAGCTGTCACTGCAGCGTTGTGAAGTAGCATACCATTCCTAAGGGGGCAATAAGGAGCAAAAAAGAGAGTGTGTATGTGTGTGCACACAAAATTTCACATACTGATCGGGACTAACCAGCCCATTCTTTGTCTGCAGGCATCTAGTGCCTCAGTCTCCTTTCTGAATTCTTTCCTGCACATTTTCTCAAAGAGAAAACGTTCCTTATACAACCGCAAATATGTGTCTGTTCCAACCACATATTTTACCTCTCAGTCTTTAATGGGAAATTAGGTTTATTTCTGACCTTTCTATGCACTTACTTTTTGATAAAGAGCCATTTCTTGTCAGGTGGATCCAAAACGTGCAGCACATTAATGATTCCAGTAATGCAAGCTAATAGTATTAGAGCTAATTTAATTTTTTTGTTGTATTCTGTGCTGGGTAAAATAAGGCAGCTAGATAATCTGTTACATAGATAAGCCTGTCAAAGCAATTGAATATATATATATATATATATATATATATATATATATATATTCCTCCGTGAAAAGAGGAAAAGCAGCAAGAAGAGGAGCAAGATCAATGAAAGATATGGAAGACTCAGATACTGGGAGAAGGAGGGGGGAACGGAAGCGGGTGAAAATGGGAGTCGTCATGATCCTGCATTTAAAACGGAAGCAGAAAGCCCTGTTTTTAATGCAGGATTTGAGACTGGTGTAGAGATGCTCTAGCTCTCAGCCTAGCATACCTCACAGGGTTGTTGTGAAGATAAAATAGCATGAACACCACCGTGAGCTCCTTGGAGAAATTTATGGCACAGAAATAGATTTTAACAACATTATCAGTTGAGAACCAGTATGGGGAAGTAGTTAAGGTGCTTGAAAACTGCCCAGAGAAGGTCTCCTAATGGATGGGATATAAATATATTGGGGAAAATAAATGCTGGACTTCAGCAGGGAGACCTGGGTTCAAATCCCCATTCGGCCACCACGAAGCCTTCTGGGTGAGCATGGAAGAATCACTATAGTTCAATGAGGACCCATATTTGCATGGAGAAGATCCCAGGTTCAATCCCTGGCATCTCAAAGAAGGGCTGGGAAAAATCCCTGTCCAGTCTGAACCCGTGGAGGTACTGAGTGGCAACAGTAGTACCAATGGGGAAAAAGAGTGAATGGGGAGTGGGGGAGGGGTGGCCCCAAGGGGTGGCCCCACCCCTCAACCATGTCACTGCCAGGTCACAGCCATGTCATAGAGGCAGGCCCAGGATTTAAAGCAGAGGGACAGGCATGCTGAAGCGGAACCACCTGGGAGCCACTTTATGGAGTAAAAGGACTTTCTGAAAATGCGGTTTTTCAGGAGGGAAGCTGCTTGGCTGTGGATTGGTGACAATGTCATGTGTCGCAAAGGACCTCAAACTGCTCTCCCTCCACACTAAGTCACTTGTGCAGATTGGCTCCTAAAAAATGTAATAGCAATTTAGAAGTTATTTTCTCACTAGCTATCTGTACCTCTCAATCCTTGAGAAAAAAAAGTTAATTTTTGTTTTGTTAATTTTGTTAATTAGTTAATTAGTTAATTAGTGAAGTCTTGTTTTGTTTTTAATTGTCAGTGTCTGTGGAAAATGGGTGCTTCATGTACCTGATAGCCAAACCAGATGACACAGGAGATTTGTGACTGAACATCACAACATTTTCATTTTGACTGAAAGCAGCCATGGGAGCTCTGAATTTGACTGAAGGAGCAGTACAGGGGAAAGGGAGTGTAACTCTTTCGCCCATTCTTTATCCCCCATCTAAATAGCTGTCCCCGCAAAACAACTGCTCTTAGTCCTGCATTGGAAAAGGTACAGGTACATACTTTTGCGGGCGGGGGGGAGAAAAACATTAGGAGGTCTGATCATGGATCTCTTGCATTTTTCCTGGTTTGGATCTGAGAGCAGTATCTCATGAATGTATTAGCACTATGCAGGGGCTACTTGTGTGAAGGAGCTACACAAGTACAGTTGTCTGTGGGGCCATTCATTTAGCCCCTCCCTCAATGTTGCAGGGCTCCTCCTGGCCCCTCAAAAGTTGAGGGATAACCTCTGCAGCGGACTCTCCTCAAGCAATTTAGAACCCTGATCTTCCATTCTGCATGGGTGGCTGGAACAGGGTTCTGTTGAGCCCTTTGGCTGTCCATCTGTGTGCAGGCACTGTGCCCTCGCGTGAGGAAGGATTGATATCCTAAATATTTAGGTAGTGTTTAGTTTGTTGGAAGCTGCCTTGAGAGCAAGGCCAGCCCAAGATACTTTGCTGCCTGAGGCACTAATCAAGATGGTGGCCCCTTTTCAAGCACCTTAACTACTTCCCCATACTGGTTCTCAACTGATAATGTTGTTAAAATCTATTTCTATGCCATAAATTTCTCCAAGGAGCTCACGGTGGTGTTCATGCCATTTTATCTTCACAACAACCCTGTGAGGTATGCTAGGCTGAGAGCTAGAGCATCTCAAATCCTGCATTAAAAACAGGGCTTTCTGCTTCCATTTTAAATGCAGGATCACAATGACTTCCATTTTCATTCCTTTTCCCCCTCCTTCTCCCAGTATCTGAGTCTTCCATATCTTTCATTGATCTTGCTCCTCTTCTTGCTGCTTTTCCTCTTTTCACGGAGGAAACTCAAGCGGAGCACAACAGGGTAATTTGATAGCTCCTCATCTGCAATCTATTTTAAAAAGGAACAAAGGGCATTTAGTGCAGGAGAGAGCAGGAAGAAGCAGCCTGGACAAGTCTAAGTACAGCTAGAATAAAGGAACTTGCGTTTTGTAACATTTATTTTCTCTTAATGCCTTTTGTATCACTTAGCTCTACTGAGTAAATACCTTTAATTGTGATTTGCTTGCTTTACTTTACCAGTAAACTGTTGTGGTTAGCACCCAAGTGTCTTAAGTGCCAATCAGCCCAGTCTACAGCTTAAACCCCATGTTATTGGGAAGGAGAAGTTTAAAAGATGGGACTCTTAAGGAGGAAAGAGACTTTATGGAGATGCTCAGGGAGTCCTGGTCATAAGGCAAACCCTGACAGGAGCCAAATAGCAGACAGCAAGATTATATATGAAATGTAATTACAGAAGAATCCTCAATCCATGACAGAGAACTACATGAGGCTAGTGCTGTGTATTACAGAATGGGAACTCCATCTTCAAAACCCTGTTAAATTTGATGAGATAAATGATAAATAATAATTCCCCTTAGAAATAATTTTTAAAAATGTGTTTTAGACTTTACAACATTGTTCAGTTCTGGTTTCCTCATCTCAAAAAAAAAAAAATCCCCTGTAGGACTGGAAAAGATGCAGAAAAGGATAATCAATAAGCAAGCATTTAGAAGGACTTCACTATGATAATTTAAGCCAGAGGTGGGCAACATGCAGCCCACCATGCCCCCACCATGGCCGGTCATTTGTTTCAAAGAGAAATGGTGTTCCATAGTGGCTACAGAGTGCTAAAAGGGTCAGATTTAGTTTGATATTGTTACTGAGCGCTCTGTAGCAGATTGCTGCTGAATTTGGTGGCAAACCAGTGATGATTTTTAAATTTTCTCACCCCCTCCTACTGTGGCCTGTGGGGGCCCAGGAGCGAAAATGGGCACCAGGCCTCTCTCAGGTGCCCACCTGTGACTTTCTAGTTTAGTAAAAAGAAAGTTTAAAAAATAAAGATGAACAGAAGATGTGATTGAGGTTTATAAAATAATGCATGATGTGGAGAAAATGGATGGTGACAACCTTTTCCTTTCTCTCCCATAATACTAGAATTTATAGTCACCAAATGAAACTGAAGGATGATAGATTCGGGACAATAAAAATATACTACTTTTTAAATATAATATAAATATTATATTAACTTATAGAATATGACGGTGCAAAATATGTTGATGGCAACATGAGGTAAAGGAAAATGGAGAGCAGACAGGGAAAATGGTCTGCTCAAGCCCCTAATAACATTTAGTAAGTATCCTGGAGGACGGATGCATGTAATGAAGGTTTAAAAAACACTTCCAGGAGCTATATGGGGACATTTCAGGAAGAAGGAAAGGAAAAAGCCCATCTTTCTTTTTTCCCACTCTCCAGATCTCCCATCCCTACTATATAGCAACTGGCAGCCAGCCCCAAACCTGAGTCCTCTAGTACTATATAGCACAACAGGGGAAGGATTAATGGGGCCCTCCCTCTGCTCTATCTCCCCTGCCGAGAGAACTGAACATCCCTACAAGGCTCCTGTTCCAGGCTAGATGGAGCCCTGAACAGGAGCATTCCTAGAGGGTGGAGATGCATTACAACATTTTGCTATAGGTCATACTTCTCAATGGCTACTAGCCATAATAGCTAAATGGAACTTCCATGCTCAGAGGTAGTGTAGCTTGCAATACCATTTGCTGGGGACAAACAATGTAGGAGGGCTATTTCCTTCATGCCCCCGCCTGCGTAGAGGTTGCTTCCAATGTTCTCCTCCTCCAATTTTTTCCTTGAATTTTAGAATTTTGAATGTCCTAGTCTTATTTCTGAAGTGGAACTGAATTTCAAGATTCATTTGTATTTATGATGCATCATACAGAGTGTTTACATGGAGGAACTGTGATGCTAGATTGGATTTTTATTTTTAAATGGTGCTTATCTGAGATTGCAGGAAGGAAAAGAAATAGTTTAGGGAAATAGCTCTGCTGATTGGGAAAAGACAATAAAAACACATTTGGCAGTGTATAAAATAAGACTGAAAATGATCACCTTAAAAAGTTCGAAGGACAATGACAGCCAGGTTCCAAAGAACCACACAACTAGTTCTGTGTGCCTGAAGGGATTTGGGGCATGAGGGTTCCTTGCAAGAGGAAAAAGGTGGGATAAGAGGAAAAAAGGTGGGATTGATATAAGTGCAGTCAATCAATCAATCAATCAATAGCGCTGGTGTGCCATAGTGGGGATGAGACTAAGGGTGCGATTCTATCGATTGCGCCATCAATGATTGAAAAAGCCCCTGAACTCAAAGGCTTCCGATCATCCAGTGCAGAGAGGAGCAGCGCAGGTAATCTTCACCTCCCCATCCTCCTGCCCTTCATTTTTCACTAGACAGGCTTTTTCGCTAGATGGGCATTTTTTGCTAGATGGATTATTTTCAGCTTTTTTGCCCATCTAGGAAAGGCACTTCGGAAAGGGAGGGAAAGACCCTGGAAGAGGCTGGAAGAAGCTCAAAATAGCTTGTATCCTGGCCTCTCTGGTCTCCTTCCCTCCCCAGCCAGCGAAACACCCCCTTTTCCCCCTCTCTGAGGTCTGTTTTTCGACCTCAGAGGGCAGCCGATACAATTCTTTCCACACTGGCTGCGAGGGTGCAATGGATCTCTCACTCCCCTTTCTGAGGTCAGAGTGCTGTCTGAGGTCGGGGGGGGGGGGGATTGATGCCAATGGGAGACTTCCCCTCAAAACGAGTACGATCTTCAGAGGATGGATTTTCCTCAGGTCCACAGCAGGGGAGGAAAGGCTTAAACTGCCTCTTCCTTGTTGCCCTGATCATTCCACCTAATGCAATTAGCATTTTTAAAATCTGCACATTAGATACAAAGTCTCATTTCAAGTCTAGTTTGGCCCTTGGGGTGAATGAGAAATGACAGATCTTCGTGGAATCAAGAAGAGGTTGGCCATTTCGATCCAAATCGGCTGGCCACTGTGTGAACAGAATGCTGGACTAGATGGACCCTTGGCCTGATCCAGCATGGCTCTTCTTCTTATGTTCTTATCCATGCTGAATGAACTAGGCTGCAGTCTTAAAACATTATTCCAAAGCATGCCTTCAGACTTCTCAAAATCCAAGTGAGATTTCATCAAATTCAGTGCCAGAGCTGTTTCTTTGTTCTCTTAGGATTCAGACCATGAGAATTTCATCAAAAGTGCCTGTGTATGAACAGAACCCAGAGAATGCTAAAACTAATGGGCAGTAATAGTAGACTGTGAGAAACGTTTACATGTTCCCTTCTGTGAACTGCAATAATTAGGTTAGCACATCAGGAAAGTGAGCTCAGCGTACATTGGGTTGGATTCAAAGGGCCCATGGAACACCCCCTGTCTGAGGAAGGCTCCTTCCATTGGAAGAAAGGAAGGAACAGACCTTATCAGCTCCAGCAGTGGATGTGTAGTTGATTCCATAGGCCAGCTGTCCCCAACCTGGTGCCCTCCAGGTGTTTTGGACTTCAGTTCCCATCAGCCCCAGCCAGCATGGCCAGTGGCCGGGAATGCTGGGAGTTGTAGTCTAAAACATCTGGGGGCACCAGGTGCCACAAGCTAATTTGAGGCTCTGATTAGTATGCCTTCATGCCACCCCAGGAATTCTACAATTTAATCTTATGAACTCCTCTACTCATACAGCAGCTCACAGAATGGGTTGTTTTTCTGGCTCATTTAGCATTAATAGTTGGTCTTGTAAACCAGCAAGTATTGATTAGCTTTTGAACACCTGGAATGATAGTCTAGCACAGCCTTCCCCAAGATGTTGCTGCCCAGATGTGTTGGACTGCAACTCCCAGCATTCCCAGCCAGCATACCAAACTGGCTAGGAATAATAGGAGTTACAGTCAACATTTCTGGACAGCAACAAGTTGGGGAAGGCTGTGCTAGCTAGTCTCAGAATGAAATGAAATCCTAGTGAAATCGCAGTCCCTCCTTGTGGCAAAGCACTTGCCAAGAAAAGAGAAGGATTGTTCTGCTGAAGGTAAACAGGTCTGCCCCTGTTCTGTGCCTCCAAAAGACCACTAAAATAGTAGGTGGCCCCTTTTCATGGGACAGGTAGAAAACATTTCACACAAACAGGCTTTCCAGTTTGGGTCATCCCTAAAAAAAGGCATAAACCACCTTTTATAGAAGGAACAGAGTGAATATAGTCTTTAGAATCCATGTAGCTCCTAAGAAAACTAGGTGCTGTATAAGCCCATATACAAGCATGTCCTTTAAAAACAACTCGCTTTTCACCTAAAAATGTTCATCTGTTTGTTTTCAAGGACACTGGTTTTTATCTTCTAAGAACCATTTCTAAGATAAATGTCAGTTCTATCTCCTTAATTTAGAAATGTCTATAAATGCAGCATAAATGTATATAGCACACGTTTTAATGGGGATTTGTGGTTTTGTTCCCAGGGATGCTCATAATTCATTCAAGGTGCTAAACCAGCATATTACTTTATGACTTTGAGAATTCCCCCTTGCAGCAAAGTATTCAGAATCAGATACCTGAACCTGTGGCATGGATGTATGAATCTGTCTATTTCTTTTTAATTTACAAGCTCAGCTTGTCTTACTTTAACAGCATAATCCTATACATGTTTACTCAGAGGTACGTCCCAGGTAAGCACACTTAGGATTGCAGCCTAAAATATTTTTGTCAATGTAGCCCCTTTGATTTCATTGGGACATCGCTAGAGAAAGTTGCTGAAGGATCAGCACAATTGCCATTAGTCATTTCTGAGCTCATGACTCATTAACCAACACATTTTCCAGATCCATTCTGTTGAGTCACAAAGGTAAATAGGCAAAATATCACACTGCGTGTGCCATAGGTAGTTTGGCATGTACCTCTGAATTATATTAAAGTATATGCACAAACTTCTAGAATTTCAATTTGGAAAATTTAAGGTTGTACTTTCCAAGGCCCCATATTTCTTTGAGGGGGAATTCATTAGTGAAGAAACATGCTTTCCTGTTTCCTTGTTCAGTTTTACACTGCAAGTTTGCAAAACAAGAATGCTTTTTTTTCCTGTCTCTCTTGTGTGGATACTGAAAAGAAGGCAGGAATTAAGATACTCTGTTGAGCTCTCTTTGGACCCCCAGAATTTTCACATAGTGCTGGTTGAGCATCAAAGATCTCTCAGCACAAAGATCTCAGCATCAGCTGGGTACACAAGGGTGCTGGGTGCCAGAGCTTACATGCACACCAATGTCCTCTCCCCAATTGAAGTCTGCTTGTGTTGCAGGAGAACACCTGCTTAGACCTCGTGTTCTCTTCATGTCTCTTATTTTGGTATTTTCAACATCCATGCTAAGTAATTTGTAATTTATAAAGTTACAGAGGGGGAAGTGCCTATTTATTATGGAATAAGGAGACTGCCCCTCCACATACAAATATGTGACTGAAAGAATAAGCTGTGGAATCTCTTACATTTTTCATAGTAAGCTTTCAGTAATATAGTAGATGCACTGGAACATCACCTGAATAATTTCCTTCCTTCCATGCTACAGTGAGGGTTGAGTTGAGAATTAAAGATTGAATACCAACAAATATTACACCAATTAGCATAGAGTGGTAGACAAATGTATTGAGTTGCAAACTGCTTTTCTTAACTGAACTACCACTGAAAATCTTTTTCAGTACAGTGAATTTCTGGAGAGGGATTGGGGGAGGTGGGAGTGCATCCCTGTTAATTCTTGATCTTTCAGCAGCTTTTGATACCATTGACCGTAGTCTCCTCCTGGACTGGCTTTGTGAGTTGGGGGCACTGTTTTACAGTAGTTTGGCTTTTACTTAGGGGATTGGTTCCAGAGACTTAACATCGGGTGACTGTGTCTCGGCCCCCTGGCAGTTAAACTGTGGAGTGCCACAGGACACTATTCTGCCCCCAATGCTATTTAACATTTACATGAAGCTGCTGGGAGTAGTCATTAGGACATTTGGGGAAGATGTCATCAGTATGCTGATGACACTCAGCACTATTTCTCTGTATCATCTGAATTGGGAGAGGCTGTGCCTGTTCTAAACTGATACCTGGATGCAGTTATGAGCTGGATGAGGGCTAATAAACTGAAGCTGAGTCCTGACAATACAGAGACCCTAGGCGTGTGTGGTTCCCAGGTCTCAGAATTGGGTTGTTCACCTGTTATTGATGGGGTTGCACTAGCTCTGAAGGAACAGGTACATAGTCTGGGGGTGCTTCTGGATCCATCTTCGTTACTAGAGGCCTAGGTGACCTCAGTGGTGTGGTGCACCCATTACTAGCTTCAGCTAGTATGCCAAATATGCCCATTCCTGGATAGGGATAACCTAACCACTGTGATTCATGCACTGGTAACCTCATGGTTAGATGACTATAACGTGCTCTACACGGGGCTGCTCTTGAACCTGGTTCGGAAGCTGTAGCTAGTGCAGAATGCATCAGCTACGATGCTCAGTGGAACACCTGGACATACACATATTATACCTGTATTAAAAGATGAACACTGTCTCCCTATTAGCTACTGAGCCATGTTCAAGGTTTTCTTGATGACATACAAATCCCTAAATGACTCAGGACCAGGATACCTAGCTGACTGTCTTCCTGTATATATGTGCGGTCAAACCCTAAGATCTTCTGAGGAGCCCTTACTGGCTGTTCTGCAGCCAACAGAATGTCATCTGGTAGCGGTAAATAAGCAGGTCTTCTCAGTGGTGGTATCCACCCTCTGGAACACTCTCCCACCTGTGATCCAAGAGGCAGGAATCGTGGCAAGTTGTAAACATCTCTTGAAAACACACCTTATTTACACAGCCTTTCCCTGACCAGTGAGACTCTGTTATCACCCTGTTTTATTGTTACGATGATGTAATGTTTTTAAATGTTCTTAACTGTGTTTGTTTTTATTATTATTATTATTATTATTATTATCTTGTTTCATATTTTTATGTCATATTTTAATGTAAACTGCTTAGGGATTTTAAGATATTAAGGAATACAGAACTATTGTAAATAAATAAAATTCTCGTATAGAATCCTGCTGCGCTTTGGAGAAAATCCAACTGATAATGCTTTGAGTAAAACTGAAACTTTTTCTTTTTGCGTTATATTTTTTATTAATAAAGATTTTCATTTTAACAAAGTTTTAAAAAATAAAAACAGCAATTATAACAAGAGGTTGCAGGACTGAAAAGTACCAAAGGAATATTGATATTGAAAACCAAGGGTTTTCAGATTCATTTTCAAAGGGGGATAGCAATAAGTCTTCAAAGAACTGTTTGTGCTTTCACTGCAAATAATATTGCCCAAACTGCTAAATTTCCTTAGATGATTATGTTCTCTGCTCAAATCTATTCATGTGGAGCTTTTTTAGGTTATGCAAATATAACAGATTATTTAAGCTGGGTCCATATTTGAATATTATGTGTGTGTGTGTATATATATAGAATCATAGAATTATAGAATCATAGAATAGTAGGGTTGGAAGAGGCCTATAAGACCATCGAGTCCAACCCCCTGCTCAATGCAAATTGAAGTCAAAGTATCCCTGACAGATGGCTGTCTAGCCTCATCTTGAATGCCTCCAGTGTAGGAGAGCCCACCACCTCCCTAGGGAATTGGTTCCATCATCGTATTGCTCTAACAGTCAGGAAGTGTTTCCTGATGTTCAGTCGGAATCTGGCTTTCTGTAACTTGAGCCCGTTATTCTGTGTCCTGCACTCTGGGATGATCGAGAAAAGATTCTGTCCTTCCTTTCTGTGACCTTTCAAGTACTTGAAGAGCGCTATCATATCTCCCCTCAGTCTTCTCTTCTCAAGGCTAAACATGCCCCGTTCTTTCAGTCTCTCCTCATAGGGCTTTATTTCCACTCCCCTCATCATCTTCGTTGCGCTGCTCTGAACCCTCTCCAGTTTTTCTGCATTCCTCTTAAAGTGTGGGACCCAGAACTGGACACAGTATTCCAGATGAGGCCTAACCAGTGCTGAGTAGAGGGTAATGTGATTTGGGAGCTATGCTTCTATTAATGCAGCCCAAATTGGCATTTGCCTTTTTTGCAGCCACATCACATTGTTGGCTCATATTCAGCTTGTGATCGACAACAATTCCAAGATCCTTCTCGCTTGTGGTATTGTTGAGCCAAGTATCCCCCATCTTGTAACTGTGCATTTGGTTTCTTTTTCCAAGGTGCAGAACTTGGCATTTATCCCTATTATATTTCATTTTTTTGTTTTCTGCCCAGCACTCCAGCCCATCAAGATCACTTTGAATTCTGTTTCTGTCTTCCAGGGTATTAGCTATCCCGCCAAATTTTGTGTCATCTGCAAATGTGATCAGCATTCCCTTCACCTCCTCCTCCAAGTCATTAATAAAAATGTTGAAGAGCACTGGGCCCAGGACTGAGCCTTGCAGTACCCCTCTCGTTACCTCTCCCCAGTTGGAGAAGATTCCATTGATAAGCACACTATGAGTCCGATGTGTGTGTGTGTGTGTGTGTGTGTGTGTGTATATATATATATATATAACACTACTGCGTTTTAAAAAAATAACCAGTTCATAGGAAGAACCTGGGCTATGCATGGGGGCGGGGGGGCTTGATGGCTATGGACCCACCTCTTGTCTATAGTCATCCTGTCCACATGGATGTCTAAGAGGTTTATATTTCATCCATACTGGAATGGGTGAGCAGGGCCCAGGCATGGAGGTGGAGGGAAGGGTACATTTTATCAGAAATGGGAAAGCCAGGAGGGTCTGCGAAGGATGCAACCCTAACACCATATGGAAAAAGACTGACACTAAACTGTAGCTCAGGTTTGAGGATAGTTATGGAAACCTTACGTCTGCATTTATGTACCTACTGTCCAGATCTTGTGAGATTTGACGGAGCCTATTACAAGCAGTGCTAAGGCAGAACACGCAACATTCTGAACGGTGAGCTGGTGGCCCAGGCCCTTCCCTAGAGTGTGCTTGTGCAGTAAACTAGGCCTTGCAGTCTGAGAGACAGAGAGATTTGTGCTTCCCTATATGACATGTGCATCCATCAGCTACCAGCCCCAGCATTTCTTGTGCATAGGCAAGAGGAAGTGATAGCTGGTGGGATGAACAAAGTACCATAATAATCAGGGACACTGATTGAGCCCACAAACAGTGGGAGCCAGTGCTCCTGTAGCTTTTGCAGGTCTAAAATGCATGTATGTAAACGTCTGCTTCATAAGTATTCTACAGATCTTTCTGAGAATTGTCCTCGTTAAATATAGCATCTCAAAATAATATTCAGGTCTGCTTTTGGAAAAAACTATGAATTACCCCAGCTTACATTATTAAGGGCACAATCCTGTGGTGATGCCCGTAAGCCTCTGAACTCGGAAGCTTACAGACATCCTATGCAGAGTGGGAGGTGCAGGGAGGTAGCCTCCAAGCACCTCCTGCTCTGCATTTTAGCTAGGCAGGCTTTTTTGCCCATCTAGTTGCTGCACAGCAGAGAAGGAGGGAAGGAGACTGGGGAGTTCTCGGGATACGTTGTATCCTGGCTTCCCCAGTGCCCTTCCCTCCCCTCCCACCTGCATGCCCCCTTTAGCCCCTCTCCGAGGTCGCCAGTGTGGTCCTCTCTGTGCCAGCTGTGAGGGGGAGGGGTGGGGAGCATGGATTCCTGGATCCGCAGTCAGAACAATGTCTCTGACCAGAGATCCAGGAATCCGAATTATCTTATGGACCCCCAGACTCTGTCTAGGGGCCATAGTATTGCTCCCTCCATGAGCTTTAAAAACAACACCTGCAGCTAATTTTCAATAAAGTGTGCATAGCCCTACCGATGTTTTCACACTGACAGTAACAATGTGCAAAGAAGTTTCAAAATGCAAAGTAGTACGCATCAGAAACTGCAGGCATTCTGGTTAGGGGCAAGAATGGTTAAGCCACCTAGTTATTTTGTCTATTAAGTGAACTTGTGAGAGTAGTTGACTTTAGGGGGATAATTTATGATCTTGCATGGAAAAAGGGCAGAAAAATAAAACTTTAACGTGAATTGGTTTATTCATAATATCTTTGCAACTGCATTGATCCACTAAAAAAAAAAATATCAAAACATCGACAAGATAATACCTTTATTCTAGAGTTGCAGAATTATTTTGGTCCAAGGGCCATATTCCATTTGGAAAAGCTTTCACAGGCCACATTCCAGGGGTGGGCGGGGCAAAGGCAAAAGGGGCCCCAGATGCCAGCATCTTTTAGTTTAAAGCTCTCACTGCCAGTAACTAGGCCTGAGGAGAGTCATTCCAACCTTTTAAGATTGGGGGAAAACTATACAAACACCAGGAACCCACCAGAGGACCCGTGGTTGGGGAAAAGGGGGTGTGGCCTTCCAGGGATCCCCAGCGGGACGGATTGTGACCCCAGGAGGGATGGATTTGGTCCTTGGGCCTGAAGTGGTGCACTTCTACTTTATCAGGACCAATCCCGAAGTTATAAAATAGTAAGTTTTGTAGGACTCTATTTCAGGCTGGATTATATGTTGAACAAAAATAGCAAAAAGGGGGTGTATGAGGCCATGGTAGGAAAGCTGAAGTGTGGGCCATGGTGTAATTTCAGAAATGAAGAAAATGTAACTTCAGAATTAAGATAGAAACTTTTTTCATGACTCATCAGTCTTTTAGGCTCTGTGCACCCCAGCAGCTTTCCACTCAATCTGCTTCTGTGCTTGTGTGAGGAAGGTGCAGTTTGCCTGGGAGTAAACCTCATTGAAATCCTCCATTGAGCCAAATGGAGCCCCCTTCCTGTGGAATTCCCTGCCTTTGGAGTTCAGGCAGGCGCCAGTATTGTGTTGCTTTCGGTGCCTCCTGAAGGCATTGTTACAGTCAGGGCCAGAAATATTGGAACTAGGGATGTACGAAAGTCACTTACCTGGTCTCACAGCTTGCTTCGCGGTGGGGGGGAGGCGCTTCGCTTCTCCCCCCGAAGTTCAGGCCGGGGGGGGAGGCTTCCCGCCTCGCCCGGCCGAAATTCAGGCCGGGGGGGAGGCTTCCCGCCTCGCCCGGCTGAAATTCAGACCGGGGAGAAGCGCCCCGTCTCCCCGGCCGCAAACTTCAAAAGAAAAGTAAAAAAAAAAAAGCTCCGTGATAGGCTACGTAACGATTTACGTAGCCTATCATGGCTAGATCTGTAAAGTCAGCCGTGATAAGCTACGTTAATCGTCACGTAGCCTATCACGGGTGACTTAAAAAAAAAAAAAAAAGCGCGTACGCAAATGGCGGCCCCCATAGGGAGCCGCCATTCGCGTTCCTTATGGTACCTGTAGTCTACGTAAAGATTTACGTAGACTATGGCGAAAATAAGGGCAATGCTATTTGCTATCTCTCGGGTTTATTTTGTTTCCTCAGCCTAATGATGGCCTCCTTCACTCGCATGGACACCTCTTTGGACCTCATGTTGGGAGCTCCAGTGAACAGCTACCAAATGCAAATGTAACACTCAGAACCACCTCCAGGCCTTTTATCCGCTTGATTGGTCATAGGGTATCCAGGAAACAGGCCACACCTGGCCATGTAGCTGCTTGTCAGCCATTTGTTCCATTACTTATGAGCCACCAAGGATGGGGGGGGTATGCCACTGGCTGTACTTCCTGAATGGTTAGTGCCCCACTTTTATCTAGGGATGTACGAAAGTCACTTACCTTTTCGCAGCTTGGATTCGCGGTAGGGGGGAGGCGCTATGTCCCTCCCCCCGGAATCCTCCCTGGGCCAGCTCTGCTCTGCGGCGGCTCCACGGAGCCGCCAGCCAGGGCCGTCCGCAGCCGGACTTCCAGCCACGGCCGGCTGCTGCAGCCGCAAATGGCGGCCGCCATTTTCATGGCTGTCTTTACTGTGATAGGCTACGTAAATACTTACATAGCCTATCACGGAAAGAGCAGCGGCGCGAACAGCGTAGTGGCCGCCATTTGCGCCCCTGCTCTTTGCGGTGATAGGCTACGTAAATACTTACGTAGCCTATCACAGCAACCTGGCAGGATGCAAATGGCAGCCACTATGGCGGCCGCAGCAGCCGACCGAGAGTACAGCTGGTGCCGCCGCAGCCGCCGGAACATCCGCCCCAGGTAAGCTTCGTCCTGGGGGGGATTCCGTGGGGTGGCGGGGGATGGGAGGCCGTTCCACCACGGGTTTTGGGGGGCCGAATGCCAGTGCATTCGGCCTCACTGAAATCCGTGGCGGAATTCTCCGCCATGCCTACTTTTATCAAACCCCTTGAATTACAGCTGAAAGTCCTGACTTCGCTCCCATCTGGGTGTGTTTCCTTTCAACTTCAATGTGGTGGTGTACAGAGGCCAACTGCCAAAACAGTTATCCTTGTTCCAATATTTCTGGCCCTGACTGTATTTCAAGAGGCCTTCCCTGAGTAACCAGCTGCGGTTTATTAACTTCAGAATCTGTTGTTTTAAAATGTTTTAATTATGGGGTTTTAGTCTTTTATCTTGTTGTTCATTGCTCCGAAATCTTTGCTGTGGAGTGGTTTATAAATATTGTTAAATGAATGAATGAATGAACGAATGGGACTTGCCCCCACCCCCAAGAAAGAAGAAAAAAATGCATTTAAATATTTAATAAATATTAGTTCTGTTGATTCCAAAAGGAGAGTTACACACATGGTTAAGTCTCTCTCACTGAAATCAGTGGGCCTCACCAGTTTTCAGCTTGGGGTGGATCATGCCCTATTTTTTTGGTGTATGTGTATGCACCCTAAGGGCGCAATCCTATGCACGTTTAGACAGAACAAAGTCCTACAATTCCCAGCATTCCCCAGCCAGCATAGCTTATGTGAACTGAAATGAACTGAACGTTTTCTCTTATGCTAGTGGCGGTGTAAATTACATAATTCAATTAACAGAAAATGTGCCATTAAAATGAAGCATGAGCTTGTCAGTTCTTGCTTTGTGTTAAAGAGTTTTATATACTTCTGTAAAACGGTGCTATTGGAAATAGATGTAGCGGTGCTTAATCGGTATTTATACGCTGCTTACTTTGGATTAGAATAAATTTGGCTATCACTGAGGGGGGAAAGGGCCTTACATAAATGAGGTTTAAAAAAAAAATGCAATAAATAAGGTCTTTATAAATTGCTGCACTTATGTTTTCATTGTATCCTGGTCATTAACCAGACAAAATATTTTAGAATTTCATACTGGACATTCAAAATTAAAACTAAAGTGGTTGCCATCAAATAGACCATAGAGGGAAATGGATCATCTTTACTAACTATTGAACATTCGCTAATTATGTATTGAAACAAGGCAGCCAAAAGTTATGTGTAACCTAGCTCGACCTAGCTTTCAGTTTAACATGAAATGATAATGGCCACTTACATTTGCCTGTCAAGCTTCCTGCCTATGTGGACACCTTTCCACACTGATTTGCAACCAAGGCATTGCTATGCACCTGCCATGGATCCCTGCATTATTTTTAGGATACACTTTCAAGCCTAGTGTATTAGAGTTTGGTTGCCATGATATATCATGGTTAAGAGATAAGGTGCAGGCCACAGATATATATGCTTCTTCCACCTTTCTCCTCTCCTTCCTGATGCAAATTTCTTCCCTCTCGTCTCAGCTTTAACCACTGTTAGCCCTAACCAGGAATTCCGTCGTAACTAAGATTTGAAACCAGGAATTCAAGCTAATCTACAAACCCTGATTAAGGCTGTGTTTCCACCTGCGATTTACTCCAACCTGGCTGCGCGGTGAGGCCATTCCATGATGTCATGGCTAATCAGCACCAGCGCCATATTTTATCGCTGAAAAAACGCTTCTTCTGAGATTGCTTATAGTCTGACTTTTCCTGTTTACTTCGGCTCCAGTACGGATCTCTTTCCACTGGGTTCGGTATCCTAGTCCTTCACCAGCAAGACAGCAAGGGGAAACTGAGACAAGTTACTTTAATGCCAAGCAAGGAGGGAGATCACAGCAACCAAAAAGTATTCCTTTGGGCCCACATTTTACTGCTCCAGCAGCAACCTCTATTGTACAGAAAAGGCAGTCAAGAAAATAAAGGTAGGGGGTGGGGAACCTAGAAAAAAAGGGATTCACACACTCTCACGCTCAGGCTGCAATCTTTACGATTTACCTGGGAGTAAACCTCATTGAAATCAGTGGGACATACTTCTGAGTAGACATGTATAAGATTGTGGTGTCACTCCCTCCGTCCCCCCCACACAGCAATTGTCTCTCTCACACACAGACACTGGAGCCCATGCACTTACGCTGGAGTAAAAATTGAGGGAATAATGGAGGGGATAAAACGAAGCTGCTGCTAGCTAAGGTATTAAAGTTGTTCTCCTTTGGGTCTAGGGGAGAGGAGTACAGTGTGGCAGGTAACTGAGTGGATGGGATCAAGTGGAGGCTCCTCCATCGAGCCAAATGGGACTTGCCTCCCGCCCCCAGAAGGAAGAAAAAGAAACAAATGCATTTAAAGATTTAATTGCATTAAATTAATTAGTTTTGTGTGTGTGTGTGTGGCCTAGGCTAAGTCCTGGACTTGTTAATCCTGGTTTTCTTTGGGTTGTCCAGTCCCATTGCTTCTTTTTCATATCTGAGTCTCTAGTTTCAATTCAATCTGGCTTTTCGTCCAGGCCTCTCTGATCCTGTCGGGGGGGGGGGGGGGGCTGCAGACTATAGACTCACATGACAAGACTCCCTGCTCCAGTGGCTGGGTTCACACGACACGCTAAGCCATGGTGGGTAAGTTTGGGGAGCGACCCACAAGGGGTTAACATGTTGTGGGGGCCATTTTCCCCACCCGTGAGGTTTAGTTACCCACCCTTGGAACCCATGCTGTGTAGTAGGGGTAAAGGTCCCTGCGGTGGCTTCCCGTGTCGAATAAAGTGAGCCGCGGCCAGAGAGACAGCAGCCTAGAGTGGGCGGAAATGCTGCCAAAGCTCGGACCCGCTCGGCAGATCTCTACGGCTGAGATCGGCTGTGCAGGAGAGGCCTGCTGGGCACGAGCCCATGTCTGCTGCGGTGGCCATTGGGATGCACAATTTTGTAGGCTGGCAACTATCCAGATAGGATTATGCCCTCACTGGTATAATTTCATTCACCATGATAAAAGTAGTTTAACGTGGGATACTTGGGAAAATGAAGGGAGGGAGCAATCCTATGGTACCTAGACAGAGTCTGGGAGGCCATAGGATAGTTCGGATTCCTGGATCCGAGGCTGGAGACAGTGCCTAGGAGTCTGAGCTCCCCTCCCAGCTGGCGCAGAGAGAAACGCACCAGCTGCCTCTCCAAGGTCGCAAAGCCATAGGATGCTCTGCATAGGATGCCCTTTGGCCTCTGAGCAGAATAAAGCAGCGAGGCTGCTTACTGGGACTGGACATTTTGAATGCATTACTCCAGTGCTGTGTCAACTCCAGTGGTTCCTAGTCAGTTTCCGGGCCCGATTCAAAGTGTTGGTGCTGACCTTTAAACCCCTAAACAGCTTAGAACCAGTCTACCTAAAGGAGCGGCTTCTCTTATATGTTCCTGCCCAATTGGAAAGGTCATCTTTGGAAGCTCTTCTCTGAGTGCTGCTGCCCACAATGCTGCAACAGGTGGCTACTAGGAAAAGAGCCTTCTCTGTAGTGCCCCCACCCCACTCCGCCCCACCGTCTGTGGAATGCCCTTCCCAGGGAGATCTGCCTGGTGTCGTCACTGTATACATTTAGATGCCAGGTTAAGACTTTTCTCTTTCAGACAGCAGTTAATTTCTAATCCAGTGTGCTGGTTATTAAGCGGGCTCTTTAATGTTTTAATTGTTGTATTTATTGTTTTGGTTGCTATTTTACTGTTGTTTTAGTGGGTTTCGTAATCCACCCCAAGGGCATCTATCAACTGGGCACCAAAGAAATTAAATAAATAAAGTGTGCTTGCCGAATCCATGTTCCATTTACTGATCTATAACCGTTTAAATCACGTGGTATTCTACAGCATGGTGTAGTGGTTAAAATGTTGGACTAGGCCTGGAGGCCCAGGTTCAAATTCCTACTCAGCCATGAAGCTCATTGGCTGAGCATGGGCCAGTCACTCTCACTCAGCCTGACCTACTTTGCAGGGTTGTTGTCAAGATAAATGGGTGGACTGAAAAGCATGTACACTGCTGTGAACTACTAGGTGGCTGGAAGGGTAGAATGTAAATGAAATACATAAAAATAATTTCTAAAATCCTGCAACATTCTGCAAAGTGTATATTTAGCTCTTAAAGCCCTTTAGCTAACACACACTTTAATGTTGCATTTACTTCTTTTGTTGATATTTTCAGCAACTGTCATTTATAACAAACTACACAATATCAAGCTATTTATTAAGGGTGCAATCCTATGCATGTTTAGACAGAAAAAAGGCCTACAACTCTCAGCATGCCCCAGCCAGCTTTACGACTTTTTTCCTGTCTAAACATGCACAGGATTGCGCCCTAAAACATTTTTACCACCTTCTAAAATATTCTAGGAGTTTTCCCCCTTGTAGATAACTTTCTTTCTTTGCAGATGAAGCTTAAATGACATACTTACCGTTTTGTTGTTATTAGGTTTCTGCAGATTGAATTTTATTATTTGCTTCAGGACTTTATGAGAAATGAATGGCTTTTGTGGAAAACAGTGAGCCCAGGGGCCTTTGTGCTTATGAATTGAATTTATTGATGCACAGCTTGAATCAAATTGCATTTGAACAACCCCTACCCCACCCCTGTAAATAAATATGCAGGACAAGTTATTGTTTGGGCTAAATTTTCAAAGCTCAGGTTTTCTGGCCAGTGCCTCTTTCTCCCCTTAAACGCTTTATTGTATGATTTGTTAATTCAGTCATACGATCACAAGGTGACCACACTATGAATGGTGGGGAAATAGCATTTCAGCATTTGGAAGTTAATGTGACAAGAAATGCATCCCACTGATACCTTCTTGTCACAAATCTGATTGATACTGAATTAAGGAGTTATCACAGGGGATTGGCAAAATTGCTCCCAGTGGCCCACTCCCTCCGCATAAGGGACAATCTTATGCATGTTTAGGCACGACTGGCTGGGGCATGCTGGGACTTGTAGGACTTCCTTTTGTCTAAACATGCATAGAATAGTGCCTTTGGTTTATAGAGGTACTGCAGGCGATGAAAGGGCATGAAAGAAACATGGGGCAAGTGGTGAAAAAAACCTGGGCCAAATCCAAGTGAATGCAACAACACAGAGTGCTTTTGGAAGCTTCAATTCTAGCAGTGACGACAGTGAAGAAATAATTATTTTCCATTACTGTTGCATTTGCGAACAGAACTGGAAATAAAGGGCTTTTGTACATGAGGCATTTATTGTGCACTTGTCATTCCCAACTCACGGTTGTTTACAGGTTCTTTAGACGACATTGTGACCCTCCAGTTTCACTTCTCTGTCTAACCAGCACTTTTGGCAAGATTTTTTAGAGCAGGGAAAATATTGTATTTAATTGTGAAAACAAAGCGCAATTTCCTCTTGTATATTTGCACTATTCTCTTATACCACAGTGCCACCTAGAGGTTATGTAGCAGAAAAGCAGGAAAGGAAACGCTTCTCATATAGTGCTCTGATCTCAATTCTGTGATGAAACCGAAAGTAGATACAGCCGATTAACAGCCTCATGTAGAAAAGAAGAGCAACACATAGGTAGACAAGTAGATGGAAAGGCTACATTCATTAAACTTACAAACAGGATCAGCAGAGGCTAACTTACAAGGGTTGTACAGACAAAGAGCTTTCTAATTATTTGGGCAACCCTGCTGCTGCCTGGGAAGAGGGGTGTAAATTATCTCCATAAGCCCCGTGTTTGTAGGTGAGTAGGGAGACTTCCCTGAGTCTCCCTCTTCAAGGCCCCACAGCTCTGAGTGGATGAGACAGGTTAGCCCCAACAGTGATTCATTATTCTGCCCATGGGATTTCTGCATACAGCAGGTTTATACAGAAGAGTGTGGTCAATCCTTTGCATCCCCTGGTCCTAGGCCATTTAAGGCTTTATAATCATCATCATTATTATTTTAAAAGCAGTGCTGCTTAGGGTTGTTTGGGGCTTATTATCCACTGGCCCGAAGGAGGTTGTGGAGCTATCAGAGGCCTGCTGTAACATGTTTGCAAGGCACTTCCAAGAGAAAAGTCTTGTCCGGGTTTTTTGGATGCATTTCAGTTTGTACATCCTGAGGACCTTGTCAAGGTGCTTGGACAGGTTTGTGCAACCACTTTTGTATAGGATCCTTGCCCCTCTTGGCTTATTAAAACTGGCAGGGATGGAACAGCCAGCTGGGCCAGGGAGGCGATTACTGCCTCCTTGCGAGAGGCAGAGGTCCTGGGCCACCTGAAAGAGGTGGTGGTAAGATCACTCCTGAAGAAATCCTCCCTGGACCCAGAAGATCTCATCACCCTTAGCCTGCTCTCCCCAGTGAGGCCTGGCTGGCACCAACATTGTCATCTTTTCAGCTCCAGGTTAAGAATTTCCTCCACTCCTAGGGTTTTGAAGGCATTTGATGAGCTTTTTATTCTCTACTGATGTTTTAGTTGTTTTATTATGTGTTAGTATTTTAATGGAATTTTTTTTAGCTATTTGGGTCTTTTTAAAGAGAAAGGCAACCAAGAAATATTAATATTAAGACTAACAGCAGCAGCAGCAACAACAACAATGAAGATCTTTAAGCACTGGAGCAATAAGTATGGCAATCCCAGTTAACAACCTGGCGTTTTATTCTAACAATACTTTTCAGAGGCAACTCCATGTACTTTCTTTCTCTACTTGCCTGGCCTGTATATATTGTGTTGTCTGAAGCCAATGACCCTATCATTTTGTTTCCTTTAATATTTTAGGCCCATTGCACTGAAAATCTTACTTTGCACATCCATATATTGTTCAAAATCAATAGCAATTTGTGAGGGAATCTTTGTGAAGAGTTCACCACTCTTTTAGAAAGATCTAACAGTTAAACTATTCACCAAATGAGTCTTTGTAGGAACATAGGAAGCTGCCTTATGCTGAATCAGGGTGTTTCCAGAGTGGCTTTTATTGTGCAATTGCCCTGCCTCATTCACAGAATTTTGCAGGGGATCCAGACAACAACGTCTTCCGTTTGTAACCCTTCCCTGTTTCCCCACTGCTTCCTCCATTTGTTTTTTTTACTTATCAAAGAAAATCCATTAAGAAGGAAAAGATGGAATGCCTTTTGATTGGTAGCACTAGGAGATGGCCAACTTGAAGCACCCTCAGATCATTGGTTTGTCTAGCTTAGTATCACCTGCACTGACTGACAGTGGCTCTTGGGCGTTTCAGACAGGGATCTTCCCCAGCTCTGTCTGAAGATGCCAGGAACTGAACCTGTGATCTTTTGCATACAAAGTATGTGTTCTGCCACTGAGCTATGGCCCTTCCCCCTACAAAGATGTGGCCTCTCTTTCCCCCAGTGCCAGGCCTCATCTGGGAATTAAACCCCAAGTTCTCCCAGGAGGAACCCAGGACCAAAGAGTGAGAATCATGCCACTAGGCAAGCCAACCAGATAAAATGATATGTCCGGTTGCTGTATCACATGGGATTGACAATAGATCATTTCACCAGATAAGAGCTCTAGATCGTTCTGTACATGTGTCAGGAGCATCTGGGTCTTGAACTGGAAACCTCAGAGTCTGACAGCAGGTTCACAATTTATGTAACACACATGTTTTCTGCTTGCATACCACTATTATACTAGTGTTTACTGCAGCCAACACATTAAATGTGGGTGACACACATGCATTTTTAAATACGTTTTAAACACATATCTAGGGAGATTCCAAGACCGTTTGACCATGACAACAGAAGGAGAAGCGAATGAAAGGGTACCGGATTTTTTAAAAGGAAGCAGGTTTGCTGCGATTTGGTCCATGCCAGGCTCCACGAGTGAGTGCTCCACACCAGTAAAAATCGCTTCACAGAACATACTTCTTGGTGGGGTTGGGGGTTGGAGTGAACGTCATCTGAGTGGCAGGGGCTACTCAACCAATAAGAGAGGCTTTCCCCCCTCCCCCCTTTCTCCTTTCCCCTGAAACTCCAGATATACCTGCATTTCAGGAGCAAGCAGGCAGGCTTCAGGGAATTAGTGCTTTAAACTCTGTATTCAATTCACGGGGATCTCTGTAAATTCTGATATGGGCATTCTGAGGGCAAGCCTCATTCAGCACAGTGGGAGCTCCTTCCAAGTAGACACACATATGCTTGTGCTAGGAAAGGGGGGGGGGAATATAGGATGGGAAACCAGCCCTCTTCCTAACCACAGGATCTCTGTAAGGAGGGTGTGAAGTAGTTACTTCCTAAGGCAATAAACCAAGCCATGGAGAATTGCAGGTTTGGTAAAGTGCTTTACAGGCAGGCTTCAGGGAATCAGTGCTTTAAATTCTGTATTTCAGTTCAAGGGGATCTCTGTAAATTCTGATGTGCACAAGCCTCATTGAGCACAATGGGAGTTACTTCTGAGTAGACACTAATTGGTTTGTGCTGTTTGTTTGTGGGAAACAGTGAGGACAGGAAACACCCCTTCACCAGGGTCACAGTAAAAGGCACACCCCTGGGCAGGGCTAGCATACCTGAGGTCAATGTAGAGTTGGGCCACACAGCAGCTATACTGTGGAGAACCCAAGGAAAATAATCGGACTTTAAGCAGTCTCAGGAAATCCAGTTTATCCCTGTTAAGCTCTGGGATGGCTGCTGGATGGGCACGTCATCATGTATCCCTAACGACCTCAACACACAGCAAGCTCAGAGTAAATCACTGGTGGAGACACCCCGCAAGATGTATGTTGTTCACACAACCTTGGTGTTGTCCAGATGTTTTGGATTTCAATTTCCAACAGCCCCAGCCAGCATGGCCATTGGTCAGGAATGCTGAGAGTTTTAGTCCACAACATCTGGAAGACACCAGCTTGAGGACCGTGGCTTTACATATTTGCTGCAATAAACACCAGAATAATACCAGTATGTGCTGCTGAAAGCACATTTTCTGAGCAAAGTGTGAAGCTGTCCTCAGGCTTGAGTGTAGACCTGTGATTTATGCCAGACCGTACATCAGGGGTCCCCAACCTTTTTGGACCTGTGGGCACATTTTGGAATCTGACAAACTGCCATGGGCACCACCACAAAATGGCTCCCATGGAGAATGTGGCTAGTCACATAAAGGCCTGGCTAGTCAAACATGAGCTAAAGAGGTATGGGGGAGAGAAGTAGTGAGGCTAGGGGCTGGGAGGGGGAGAAACAGTGAAGTAAAGAGGTGGGGGGGAAATAGTAAAGCTAGAGGCTGGGAGGGAGTGGGAAACAGTGAGACAAAGGGGCAGAGAAAGAGCAAGGCTAGAGGCTAGGAAGGGGAGACACAGTGAACTAAAGAGATAGGGAGAAAAATAGTGAGGTTAGAAGGTGGGTGGGAGGGAGCAGGAAACAGCAAGGCAAAGCAGTAGAGGGGAAAGAAAGAGCAAGGCTAGAAGCTAGAAGGGGAGAGAAAGAAGAAGGCTACGGATGGAGAAGGGAGAGAAATAGCGAGGAAAGAGGTTGCGTGGACAGAAATAGTGTGGCTACAGACTGGGTGTGAGGAGAGAGCGAGCAAAGGGGAAAGGTCTATGTGGGTGGAAGGTTGGGCAGGGCCAGAAAGCAACACTTTCCTTTTCTGTCTGCCCAACAGCTGAGCTGCAGCAGGTTCAGGAACAGGAAGAAGAACCTGGCCCCCTAATGTTTTTCAAGATTCATTTTTTTTTTTTAAGGGGTGGCAGGGTGGGTGGGGGAGAGCTTCGTGGGTGCAATTGGAGATACCCACAGGTGCTGTGTTGGGGACCTCTACGTGTTCAAAGCCAGGACTCAGGTCCCTCTTTGGGCAAAGTAAAAACAGCACTGAGATTAATAACTCACATCAGCCAGTAGTCAGAAATACTCCTAGGAAAATATGTTCTTACCTGTTGATGGAAAGAAGCCAACAATGTAACTTGATGGTTCTCCCTGAGCAGAACAATTCATAAAGTGGAAAGGGTGTACTTTTTGCCCCTATTAATTTCACCTCACTAAGCAGGAAAAAATGGAACAAAACTGCATCACCAGATCTTAAAGGCTATTTGGCTTTAAGGAAGGGGAAGACCTTTGTATGTTAATGGGCCACTGGCCAACCTGACTTTAGTTTAGTGGAACTGAAATTTAATCAATAATTGTATTATTCACCTTCTACTGAGTAAAATATATTCTGTCACTTTTTAAAATGGAGTATTGTTTTGTGGAAGGGAATGGCTGCATCGCTGTGAGCTTTTCTTTCCTTGCTGTTAATTCCCCTCTTTATCCTGGATCAGGACAGTTCTTTTATTCATTTATTATTTAAATGTAAGTCTGGCCTTTTCACAGAATGGTGCCCAAGGGTAGCTAACAACAAATAAGATAAAATACAACATAAAACAATCATATAAAATATGAAACTGTATATAAAACAAGCAGTTAGACTGGATTCAGTACTTTCATGTAATGTGTTCGTTATCAAAATGTTACCATGTCCTTCTGCCAGAATAACTGGCCCATAGGCAAGGAGAAACACAGCAGTACAGTGTATAATAGCAGGTGGGAAAAGTCAGATGCAGCTACAAGAAATGTTGCCTGCCCATGTTTTAGAGTACAACTTAAATTTATCTGTATGCTTCCAATAAAAATACATCCCCCAAATTAAGTTCTGGTAATTATTCCAGAATAATATATTTTGTTTTCAAAGCTCCCCACCTATAATTTATGTCTTCAGCTTTGTTGGTTTTGCCACATTTTTTACCCCCCTGAATTGTAGGAATTCATTTTTTATCAGGTTGTCAAAGATACTTATTCTTTTGGTAACACATCAAAGTGATGAAGTATGTCAGATTTTTATGAACTCTAGCCAGATTTTAAAAGCATTTAAATAATCCAGAGCAGAAATTTCCATGTATCACAACAGCAGAAACCTTGCTAGATCCTAGTACAAAAAAAGATGTGTTCAGAATGGAAAAGATGGAAGAGTACTGCTTCAAGATGACAGTGTTTAAAGTTCTGTTTATGTTGTATTGAAAAGAACTTTTAAAAATGTAATGTTTTACCATATTTTTACAAAGAAAATGCTTTAGCTCAAGCTTGCACAACTGTTGACTCACCAAGCCAAATGCAGCCCACCAGCAATGTCTTGTGTGGTCCGCCAGGTGCTCTCCCCCATTTTTGGAGTTCCGGCAGCAGCCAGAAAAAAAATGAGTCAGGCCTATAAGTGGCTGGTGGGCTCCTTTAGGCTAGACGGTTATGTTGTTCAGGCATGATGTAACCAATGCTACCGTTGTGGGGCGTTCCTGTATGAAATAGATTTATTCTTTGAATTAATCTTGAAACACCACACATTTGCATGAGTTGTAACTATGTTAAATTGTGTGGAAGATGAAGTTTTTGCCAGGTGCAGCATTTTTAACATATGCATGAACAATATACCTGAGAAAATTCCTCTGCTCTACAAATATTAAAGTTTAGAAACATTGTCCTGCCATGTGTGGTCCTTGTAGAGAAAGACAGGCATGAAACAGACAAAATTTAAAGCGGGTCCCCTATTAAAATTAAAAGGGAGTCCCCTATTTCAGGGTGGGATTGCAGGCAAGTCCGAGATCTGAAAAGGTTAAAGTATTTATTTTTATTTTACTGATGTTTAGAGTACTGCTGTTTGATCTGTTTGAATATTCTGTCATCATATAACACACTGCAGAGTATAGCCACACGCTAGTGTGCTTATAATAACCACACACCAGTGTGGTGTAGTGGTTAGAGTGTTGGGCTGGGACTTGGGAGATCCAGGTTCTAGTCCCCCCTCGGTCATGAAGCTCACTGGGTGACTTTGGGCCAGTCACTGACTCCCAGCCTAACCTACCTCACAGGGTTGTTGTTGTGAGGATAAAATGGAGAGGAGGAGGATAATGTAAGCCGCCTTGGGTTCCGTGCAAGAGGGAAAAAGGTGGGATATAAATGTAATAATTAATAAATAAAATAAAAATAACCAAGGGTGCTAATTCAGGTTTCAGTGCCGGGGTAAGGGAATAGAACAGTCTTCCCCTTCCTGGTGCCCTCCAGATGAGTTGGACTTCAACTCTTATAATCCCCTAGCCACAATGGGTAGGGATGTACGAAAGTCACTTACCTTTTTGCAGATTGTGTTCATGGTGGGGGCGGGAGGCGCTCCATCCCTCCCCCCGGAATCCTCAACGGGGAGGGAGGCGATCCGGTCCTCCCCCCCCGGAATCCTGCTCGGCTGGCTCTGCTCTGCGGCGGCTCTGCAGAGCAGCCGGCCAGGGCCGTCCGCAGCCAGATTTCCAGCCACGGACTGGCTGGTGCAGACGCAAATGGTGGCTGCCGTAGCCTATCAAGTACGTAGCCTATCATAGCTGGCTGAGCAAAAAACCCAAACAAATGGCGTACGCAAATGGCGGCGGCTACAGCAGCCGCTATTTGCGTTCCCTATTTTTCGCCATTCTAGCCTACATAAATATTTACGTAGGCTTTTACGGTGAAAAAAAGGGAACCGCAAATAGCGTAGTGGGCGCTATTTGCGTTTCTTTTTTTTTCGCCGTAAAAGCCTACGTAAATATTTACGTAGGTTAGAACGGTGGAGAAAAAAAAAGAACACAAATAGCGCCCACTACGCTATTTGTGGTTCCCTTTCTTTTCCCGCCATAATTGCCTACGTAACTATTTACATAGGCTAGAACAGCAAAAAATGGGGAATGCAAATGGCGGCCACCATAGCTGCCGCCATTTGCGTACGCTGTTGTTGTTGTTTTTACGCAGCCATGATAGGCTACGTAAAGACTTAGGTAGCCTATCATGGCTCGAAGGACACCAATGGCAGCCACAGCAGCCCGGCCGTGGCCGGCCCGGAGACCAGCCACCGCCGGAGCCGCTGCCACTGGAACTGCTGCCGAATCCGCTGCCGAATCCGCCGCATCCGCCC
The DNA here is from genome assembly GCF_057233095.1 of Heloderma suspectum. Classification (NCBI taxonomy): domain Eukaryota; kingdom Metazoa; phylum Chordata; class Lepidosauria; order Squamata; family Helodermatidae; genus Heloderma; species Heloderma suspectum. The sequence goes on from NC_139462.1 coordinate 114,156,569, forward strand.
CAGGTAAGCTCCATCCCAGGGGATTCCGTGGGGGGGGCAGGAGGCCGTTTCCAGTGGCCTCACTGGAATCCATGGCGGAATTCTCTGCCATCCCTAACCATGGGTGACTGGAAGATTATGGGAGTTAGGGACATAGGAAGCTGCTGCAGTCAGAACATGCTAGCTCAGTATTGTTGATACCGACTGGCAGCAGTGACTCTCCAGGGTTTCAGGCAGGAGTTTTTCCTGCCTTGCCGGGATATGCCGGGGATTGAAACTGGGACCTTCTGCATGCAAAGCAGGGGCTCCAACACTGAGCCACAGCCCCTCCTCATCTGGAGGGTGTCCGGTTGGGAAAGGCTGAGTAGAGGATTCTCAGTAAAGTTTTGGGTTACGTTCAAGATTAAATTGCAAAAGAACAACAACAAACAAACCAGTGCATTTTAAGAATATTAGTTGAGGATATATTTTTATACTCATCATATTAGTGCCTCAAACAGTAAGTGCTATAGAATAAAAACTATGGTGAAGTCAGTCACATGGGACACCCCACCCCACCCCACCCTGTTGCTGTTTTTAAAGCAAACCGTTTTATGCTTTGGCATGCACACCTAGTAAGAAGCTGGTTTAATTGATTCTAATAATAGTTGTTTGGCAGGCAGAATTTCGATGTCCAGAGAATCGACTGGAGGCAAACATGGGGAAGTAGTGTCACCTTCATGCTCTCCTTGTGAACTGTATTGAATCATCTGGTTGGCCACTGCTGAAGCAGGATTCTGGGTTAAATGCACCTTTGGTTTATTCCAGCAGGACTCTAATGTCAAATGAGTTGGCTAGAAATATAAGTACAGAATAATCACATGTGGTCTGAAATATGGGATGGAGACAAGAACCCCCACCCTCCCTAAATGTAACCCCTGAGGATAGCTGTACTGTAATTCACTCCCTACCCACACAATTTCTAGGTAGGTGTACAGTACAGTGCAGGAAAAAGGAGTACATACAATTAAAGGTTCACAGAAAGCAAGGTATAGCTGCATATCAAGGAAGCAGACAAGAAGCGTGAGGAACCTTGATCTGTCCCACCCACACAGTCTTGAGGTCACCCAACCTGTCTGAAAATAATGAGCATGTTTTACTCTGTACAGTTTTTGTAGATGCAAATGATGAGTATCAGTGTTTTGGGTTTTGCTCACAGCCATATAGACATGAGAGCGGAGGAGTTTATGACATGACTGGTCATATTCATGGAGCATAATTCTTTTTAGACAAATAATTTCAGTCAGCCTCAGTGGCTTGGCAGTGTGCTATAAATAGAACACTTTGCTGACAATACTACTGGGATCAGTAGTATCTGATGGTTCAGTAAGAACAAAACACTGTAGCAATCTCTGGTGTATGTCTAAAGGGAGTACAAAGCAGCTCCTTCCAGAGCATTGGAGAGCATTTATCATAAATTTTCTTGCACATTGACATGAACAGCAGTGACATCTTATCCTCAACAAAGTACTCTTGACTACTTTGGCTTCCATTCTGATGATCTATGGCGGATTTCTGGAAGTTTGATCTACTTTTGATTTTTTGATCATGGAAACAGATTTAATCCATACTGAGAGGTGAAGTGTTTCAGGAAGCACTCAAGGATCAATTTCTTTGGCATAGTATTGTATTTTGACTACAATCAGTTTCTGTTATTTGCTAATCATTTCTTGGATCTATAACACCACAGTATATTAATAACTTCCAACATTTAGAAAATAAAAATGCACTGGTGCTGAATAATTCTTCAAAATTTTAAAGTTCAAGAGAGACAGTCCAGTCTGCATGTCATGCTGAGCCAGAATTGCTGAGCATGCTGACCTGTCATTATTGAGCAAACTGGTACATGCTGCTCAGTGACTCCCACTTGACTCCTCCTGCCAGTGGGAGCAGTTAAACAAAATGGGGAATCTCCATTCATGGTTTGTTTCATTTTACATCCAAACTGAGATTTTTGGCTTTTTGCTCTCCTAACAACCCTTGAGTCATAAGCCAAGGTTTATTGTTGAACTCTCATCTCCACACACACACACCCCACACCAAAAAACCAGCTTTAAAACCAGCTGTATAAATAGTATTTCTTTGTACTTAAGGTTCTGACTTTAAACACTAACAGTCTGCCAGTTGTTTACTTTGCAAATTAAACAGTTCTCCTTAAATATACACCCAAATAATCTCTTTTGTATCAAACATGCTCTTCATTATTGCCTTTCTATGTTATAAAGGACAAGCACACACAACTGGTGCAATCTATTTGGCATCACGTTACTTGTGCAATGCCCAGGATGTTCTGCTGGTCTTTGCACCCAATCCATCATCTGTAGTTGCCAATCCAGCAGAAACTGAATGAGCCACTAATAAGTATTAGACTAGTTGACACTTGCATGGTTAATTTTTCTCCCTTCGGTAGGAGGTATGGGGATGCCTGATCAGGATAGGGACCCCCAAACGAGGGGGAAGGCTAAAAAAAAAACCCTCCCTATACCCTGATATTTAAAAAGCATGCAAGGCTAAACTACAGAGAGTCTAGAAGTCCAGAGCTTTAATGCAATTGGTTGCCTTAAACAAAACGGAGTAATCCCGATACAGGAAATGGTTATCTCAGTATTTCAAACTTTTAATTGAATGATGGAATGTAACAACGACCCTTTAACATAAGTGAAGGATTGATCTTGGATCAATAAGAACAGGGGCATGTAAGAGCTTGAGGCAGCAGACATTCTCAATTCTTTACAGTGCAATCATTAAAGATTTATGAAATTAATTCATATCACAATATGATAATACACCAAAATTAAGTAATGATTAGGGATGAGCTTGTGGTACTAACTGTATGTTGAACAGACCTCCTGTTATCTCAGCAAGTCTTTGAACTGGATTAATTCACCCCAGCTGCTCCAAACGGTTTTCATGGTCCGAGCTTTGTTACTGAGATGAATGGGGAAGCAGTCTGGGGGCTTCATCACACAAGGCTAAAAATCCTGCAATTTACCAGGGCATCTGCTTCCAGAATCTTTGTGGGATTAGATTGGATCCTTTCCACGGGGCTTTTAAAAACTAAACTTCTATGTGTTTCATTACAAAGCCACTAGGTGGCGCAGTTGTTTTATTTGCCATAAAAGCGACTAGGTGGCGCAGTTGTTTTATTTGCCATAAAAGCGAAACAGTACACCCTCATTTATATTGACCCCATGGTGGGAGGAGGGAAAATACCACTTTTGTCATCATGGAAAACAACGTGATAGAGCTCACGAAGAGCGGGAGGTTCCCTGGAGGAGGGGTGCATCGTGTACAGGACCCACAAACCTCTGTGAGTAACCAATCTCCATAGCAGGATAAAAGCCCCATGTGAAGGAGCCCTGTAAGTGGGTCCACAGCACAACAGAGGAAGCACTTTAAAGAAGAAAGCAATATTTCCTGGAGCAGGGGCCAACGTTCCATAAATTCAGTCACTTGCTCCAAAGTGAACAATTAACATGAACTATCAATTATGTTTTTAATTGTGAGTTCAGCGTATTGGTTTTATTATTGTTTTACTCAAGCTTTATTTGTGATTGTAAGCTGCTTCGTCGAGTGCCTTTTTTTCTTCGTAGAAAGGTGGGGTACAAATCAAATAAATAAATAGTGAACACCCAAACTTCCAGCAAAACCCCAGAGCACAGAAGAGAGAATGCCTTGTGCATAAGGAGAACCCTGCTGGATTAGGCGCCAAACACCCTTTTTCCAGTGACCATTCAGATGCTCTGGGCAGCCCATGACAAGACCTGAAGGCAACCGCCTTCTCCAGCTGTCCCCATCTCCCCACAAGTGGTATTCATAAGAATACCACTTCTAACCTAAGTTCTCTGTGGAGAATGTGGGGGAGGAAAGGAGGAGTGGTGTCTTTCCCTTCCTTCCTGGCAAAAGTGCAGCATGTGAGGGGGGAAAGCCATATTCTCCATGGAAGAAATGGAGGATAGGTTCTCTCTCTGTTGCAGGAGGAGGGGACAGCAGTGAGGTACTACTGGTGCTTCCTGCAAAATGCCAGCTTATGGGAGAGAAACTAACTCTCCTTTTCCTCCGCAGAGAACATGAGGGCAAAAAAGGAGCAGCGGTTTCCCTCCCTTCCCACTTGGCTTTTGTAGAAGACAGCAGTGATGTGGTTCTTGCACCTTCTGAAAAGGCAAACACCCCTTTCTCCCCCATGGTCTGCACATGCCAAACATCAGTAATGGCCAAACAAACACCAACAATGGCTTGGTTAGTTATTGCCAAGAAATCCCACCTTTCTTCCATGACTCTGTACAGAGTTCCTAGGCCCCCATTCAGAAACTGACCAGAATGATACCTACTTAGCTTCAGCACAGTTCCTGCATCATCCTGCACTTTCAGGCTCTGCCCCGGACCTCTGCCAAGCAGGTTAGTACTATGGTGTGTTGTTTGGCACTGTGGTTGCTGTGCTGGTGATTTGTTTGAACTTCTTCTTAAGGTGCCATCTCCTATCGGAGTTTAGCTAACATTACAGCTATTTTTGTTTTTGACGCTGCTGCTCTGAGTAGTTGTATAGAAGTACAGCTGAACCATTCCCTCAGATTCTTTAACCATGATGTCTGACTTCTTCCTATTGATCTTTTTCCTTCCATTTTCCCTTGAATAGTAAGTTGGAGTATAGTGTATTTTTTGCTTCAGATAATATGACCAAGGCACTGTAACCCTTTTCTCTTGATGGTCTTTACCAATTCTGTTTGTTTGCTTACTCTGCATAGTACGTTCTCATGTGTTACTTGATCAGTCCACAGTATTTTAAGCATGCGTCGGTATATCCACATTTTGAAGGGGGTTGGATTCGATGGTCTTGTAGGCCCCTTCCAACCCTACTATTCTATGATTCTGTGATTCGTTTTCCTCAGATTGTTCTTTTAAAGTGTCCAAACCTTCACTCCGTAAAATAATATTGAGAACATGTAGCATCTTACCATCTGAATCCTTACTGCAAGATTAAGGTCCCGATTACATAATAATTGTTTCACTTTAACACTGTTCTTGCCATCTCTGCTCTTGCGTTTATCTCTTGTGTTTGTTCATTTCATTCATTGAGCCAAGTTCCTAGGTATCTGTATTTTGTAACTCGCTCAGTTGGCATATTATTTCTCATAATATTAAATGCAGTAAAAGGCTTTTTGCTTATCGCCATATAGTGTGTGTGTGTAGTTACTTGTTTGAACTAGTAACCAGCAAATTTGTTAACGCAATCCATGAGTAGCTTTGGGTGCTGACTGATTCAGTATACCAAACACTACACATGACAATGTCCTATACTGAGGTCCTCTGACAAGAAATCTGGAGCTCGAACCAGGCACCTGAGACTACAGTGGCCATGCGTCCTCTTTTATAGAGAACAGTCCTCTGTTTGAAGGGCTGTCAGAGGACAGTCCTGTATTGGAAAGCATCCTCTATTTGAAGAGCTGTCCTGTCCAAATCCAGTTTAAAGACAAAGAACTATAAGAAGGGAGTGTAGGGGGGCTGAAATTGCCCCATCAACAGTTAGCACCTGGAAAGCAGACTGAACAGACAACAGTATGAACCCTCCATTTTGGGCAGGCCTAATATAAATACCCAAAGCCTGACTTTCTTCCCTTGCCTGGTATGCCTGCAGCACACTCTCTCAGCTTTAGCAATGCTTTTGACATCAGCCATAGCATCTAGTTGTTGTAGCTTCTTTTCAGCCATTATATTCAACCATGTTTTTTTCCTTATATGTTGAACTCTTCTTTTCTAAAGGCTCTGCTGCCACACTGTGGAGGGAAAAACAATACTACGCATAAGCACTATAATAAGTCCGTCATCTGGTTTTGGAAATATGTTAACAGTTATACTTTGAGAATATTTTGTTTGAAAAATAGGGATGACATTAACATTTGAAAAAGGCAAAATTTGCAAGTGATATGGTAGGAAGAGTCAGAAATAATGATAATTTGGTTGGCCTTCATGGAAACAGACAGACCAAGATTCTAGGCTGGAACTGTTAAAAAAAACAAACTACACAAGTCAGTTACGAGGGTTTAGTAAAAGAGCTGACATCCTCAAAAGGAGATATTCTTTTTTAAAACTCCCATGCTTCCTGGCACAAGTGGATGCTACTATGGTTCCCTGCAGGAGCATCCAGGCCTCAATCCCGAGGCATATAGTTACTGCAACACCTCACTGGTATAAGTTTGGCAAAAAGGATTTACAGTTGGGGGTGGAGGGGTAGGGAGAGAGAAAATAGGCTGAAGTAATTACATTTTGAGTCTGTCTAGAGTTCAGATGAATGTGGTCTGATTTTAAATGAGCCTGTAAAATTCAGTGTTTTGAGGCCTGCTCTGTCACCATTCCAGATAAATCACATTCATACCCTGTTGGTGAGATTTTACTTGATTAGAATTGCAGTGTTGCTGCATGCTGCCCATGTCAAAATGGGGCTTAGCTCCATAGACATGTATTTCTGTTCTGTACAGTTATCTGCCTCAGCCTTTCTTCCAAGAGGCTCATGCCACACAGATAGGGATGTCAGAGAATTCCGCCACGGATCTCGGTGAGGCCAAATGCCAGTGCATTTGGCCCCCCGAAATACATGGCGGAATGGCCTGCCCCCCACAGATCCCCCCCAGGACGAGACTTACCTGGGGCGGATGTTCTGGACGGCGGCGGCTCCAGCGGTGGCTTCGGCGGCAGCAGCGGCTGGTCTTCTGACTGGCTGCCGCCACTGCCATTTGCAATCTCGTCTTTTTTTTTACATCAGTGATAGGCTACGTAAAGACTTATGTAGCCTATCACGGCTGGGTTAAAAAAAAAAAACCGCGTACGCAAATGGCGGCGGCTACAGCCGCCGCCATTTGCGTTCCTTAGTTTTCTCCGTCTTAGTCTACGTAAATATTTACGTAGACTATGACGAAGACAAGAAAGGGGAACGCAAATAGCGCCCAGTACGCTATTTGCATTCCCCTTTCGTTTCTTTGTTTTAGTCTATGTAAATATTGACGTAGACTAAGACGGAGAAAAATAAGGAACGCAAATGGCGGCAGCCATAGCTGCCGCCATCTGCGTACACGTTTTGTTTTGTTTCTTGTTTTTTTTACCCAGAGCCCTCCGTGGCTGGAAATTCGGCTGCGGACGGCCCTGGCCTGGGCCTGGCCGGCTGCTCCGCAGAGCTGCCGCAGAGCACAGCCGGCCGTCAAGGATTCCAGGGGGGAGGACGGGATCACCTCCCCCCCCATCGAGGATTCCGGGGGGAGGGACGGAACGCCTCCCCCCCCACCATGAACAGAATCTGTGAAAAGGTAAGTGACTTTTGTACATCCCTACACAGAGATCCCTGTTCAGTCCAAGACCTTGTGCATTCATTGTGGCTTGGTGTTAATTGGACATTTTCAGTTCATGAAAGACAACTTAGAACTGTTTTTCTTTAAGCAGCCAATTTTGCTGAATTATATGAAGGGATCATAAGATCCTGAATAACTGAAAACTCTGTCTGGGCTTCAGATATGTCAGGCTTTCCAGTTACACCCTGATAAGACAAGGTTCAAGATCGCAGGAACTCTGTAAGTGCGTTCACCTGAACGGGTTTCCAGAGCCCTCTTCAGATCTTCATGCTCAACATGCAAAGGCCTAACTGGAAGCTCGGTGCACGGGGAAGCTGGCGGTAGGATTTATGTGTGCACCCAGATCCCTGTACACTTTAGCCATACATGGAAGAAGGCACACACCTGAATAGGAGGTATTATATTAACATGGCAACATGATGATAATCCAGGTACACATATTTCACTTGAAGGAATATTTCCTGCCCTGGGATATGTGTAAGTGACCTAGTGGAGAGGTGGCTGCTAGTGGTGATGATGTTTAAATAAGTATCATAAGTATCCACCAGCAGATTCTACTCTGCAAGGTACCAGCGTGCCAGTTTTAATGTTGCATATTCACCCGGAGCTTTGTGTTTGAATATTCACTGAATGTATAACATTGGTATAATGCAAAGTACTAACCAGCACCAGAATGATATTCTTTCTTTCTTTTTTTGGTAAAACTTTGCAGGCTGAGTGCAAATATATGTTATATTGATGGATTGTGCGCACATTTTTGTGGGGAGGAAAGACAGCTTCGCAACACTACCATTCTCAGTTGCCCCAAGGTCTTCCATTTCCTTAAAGGATTCCATCCATTTCATCTTCTTGTGTCCTATGCCTGGAAATCCTCAGGAATGTGTACGTGATGCTACCCCCACTCTTCCAGATCCTTCCTCAGAAATTCCCTTTTCTGTGTAGTGTTTGGCGTAAGCTTTTAATCCTCACCTCCAACTGTAAATAACATGATTGATGGCTCCTCCCATCCCTCCACTCCACCACAGCAGGAGGAAAGTCGGAAGCCGTTCTAGTCGCCTGGATAGTGGGCTATGGGAGCTGGTCCCCTCCTTCCTCCGAGGGAGAGAGTCTTCTCAGTGGCTTACCCCGAGGTTGCTGGTGCTGCTAGTTCTTCTCTGCTAAATATGTTAGTGTGCGATGGAATTAAATGCAGTACATTGCTTGCACTACTGATTTTGAAGGGTATACTGATTTCCGGGTTCCCAACTACAGAAGTAAGAAATCCACAAACAGACTTGTATACAGTCAGTGCACCAAGCCATCCCTAGCAGCCTCCCTGCCCAAAGGCAACCGCTTCACGGGGACACCTTCTTCATTAGACCTGGCTTGCTTCCCCCCCATGCACTGTTGTTGCTCTTCCCCCTTATTCTGGCTTCCCAACGACCCTGCAAGGTGGGCTAGAAGAAGAGATAGCAGCTGGCTAGGTGGGAGGGAGTACTATGGAAAACTACCTCAGCCTTATCTAAAACAACTCCACACCTAAAAAGGAAACTATTAAAAATGACTATTCCAAGCTCTGCATGATGAATTTATTCAGGGGAGGAGAAAAGGCACTTTTAATACCCATTGAAATCCTAACTCTCAAGCCTTTCTCCTGTATGGCTGAGAAGGGAGACTCCCTCATCCACTCTGGGAGGAAAAAAGCCCATTAATTTGGTGAGCAAAAGGGAGAAGAAGCAGTCAGTGAAGTCAATGGGAGGGGGAGGTTCCAAGTAAATGCACTGAAGGGGATGGGAAACCTTAAGACTGTTACTCTAAGTAGACTTACAATGCACACCTATGCATGCCTACTCAGAAGCAAGCCACACAGATTTCAATGGCACTTACTCCCAGGAAAGGAAAACCTTACAGCCAGTGGATTTACTCAGAAGTAAGCATTGCTGTGTTCAAGGGGATCTCTGAGTCTGTAGTGGAATGGGAGAAAGACAGAAATGGTCACGGGAAGCGGTCGGTGACACTCCCCCCCCCCAATTTGTTGTTATGACAGTGTTACTCAACACTGCCCAGCAACACCCCCTAGCATACACCCACACAAAGCAGAACAAAACAGTAAAGGGGAAATACACGGGGGGGGGGGGAATGACGATTTCAATCGCAAGCACAGAAAATGCCAGGTTTTCCCCGTTCTCAGATGACACGGGAAGAAGGAAGGAAAGTTGTGAGAGAGCAGCAGGAGAGCAGCTCATCTAAAGCTCTGGTGAAAACCAGTGATTAAAGAAGAATGATCCTGCCAAAAAACTCAGGTGTGAAGACAGCCAGTGCCTTGTCCTAGGCCACCTGTTGAATTCATAGTTGTGGTGAGATTTGAATTAGGGACTTCCCAGCTCACACTGTTAGCCATGATGTTATCTCAGCTGTGTTACATTATACACTGTAGCCAGCCCATCCTACATATAGTATCAAATCTACTACTGTATAGAGAATTATAAGAACTTTGCTGCAATAAATACTGATGTAGACATTAGAGCAGTACAGAGAGCTCAATTAACCTAGATGTGCAGAGACAATGGGGCTGCACTGTGTTGTACTCCATCTCTCCCTTTGCTGCACATCTCTGAACTCCCCAAAGCATGTGAATCAAAATCAGGACAGCATAACTCTGAAATATGTATATTGCCAACAGATGTGATGCAAACAGATAAGGTACTGAAGCCCTGTTACTTAGCTGTCGAATTCCCCTGCGTTTAGTTTGCCACAGTTAGTCTATTGTTTTTACTGCACTCTGTGACAAAGAAATCCTGAAGACCAGATCTTAGCATGAAGAATCAGCACGTTTGGGGCTGATGTTTGTGAAGATGGGAGCTATGTTGGTGACCTTTTTCATACTTATGAAACAGGAACTACAGCAGAGGTAGGGGGATTACTCTTCATCCACTTTTGTGTATTTGTAACTGGCATAGGATATGCTGTCTGCAAAATGCTCAAAAACTGGTATTTGCTGCTGTGACTTTTCACAATCATTTACTAGATATTGGGTTAGTTCAAGTCTGTGTTCCTAGAGGAGTTTAATTGTTTGGAATCCCAATAGTAGCTGGACTTGGACATGGAAATGAGACACTTGAACAAGATTAAGTTAGCAATGGTGCTTTCTACAAAACCGTGTACTGATAGGTGAAAAGCCCTGATGCTTTCTGAGTGTTTAAATTTAAACACCACAACAGTGGCCTAGAGGTTAAGTAGCTTGAGAAAAATGATTAATTTAAGAGACTCTGTAATTGAATTCATTGTTTAGGTCACATGTGAAAGGAAAAGAAGGGTAAATATTTGTATCTCAGACTGGGATGCCATGAATTAAAAGAGTAAAATAAACTTTATTGATGCTATTCTCATCCTTTGATGACAGTTTAATTATAATAATGAAACTTTTGGGAATAGCAGCTTTATTAATGCATTCAGCATGCACAATGTTTTCACCTCAAAGTATCACTCATTCAAATTAAACTAGCCAACTTAAGCACCAATATCAATGTGAGCTTGCGTCTGTGCCTCTTTTTCTTCCCTTCTCTAATTATTTGAGACAAGGTTTATCTTCACGGTGCTCTTTTTAGAGCATAGTAATACACATAACGTGTAAAATAAGAGTTTAATATGTGTTGAAATTTCCCATTAATTATTTATTGTAATTATTTTCCTGTAATTATCCTGTAATTTCCTGTAATTATGTATTGTGTTTTTAATCGCCCTTAAGAAATGATTAAGGAAATGGGGCACTACAGATTTTTTATAAAAATCTGTAGTGTATAAGAGGAGTTGTTGTATCTCATCATTTGAAGCACCTTTGTAACTCTTTGCATGCTTGATTATGGTGGTGAAACTTGAGGAAGGCATTTTGTGTTTTCCAGCCTGCTTTCTCACTGTAATGTGTCTCAGACAATGTGTTATTTAGAAATACGATAGACTCTTGGTATATTTTGATCCACAAGCAACAATGAAATGTCTACATGGTAAATTCTGTAAATAGCCCTTTAATAATCTGTTGAAACTTTTTAGCTCTTCACATTAATAAATATATTTGTTATCTTTGTAACATTTCCTTTTCTTCAAATGCAAGATGGCTTTTTTGCCCTACTGGGAAAAACATACTTGGGACCAGCTTTACTAACTTTCTTCCAAGCTTTGTGTGTGTATATATAAATGGATTGAAATTTTAAATGATTTCTTGACTAGTACTAAAGGTGAAGATAAAAAGAGCCAGCTTGACAACACAAATCATAGCATGAAGTGATCTAGATTGGGGGAGTTTTTGTTGGCTCCCTTATTATGGTCAGATCACTTCCTGGTTCCAGGTTTATGCCTTCAGTAACCACCCCCCTCCACAGCATTGATGGACCCATTATGGTGGTCTATAATGTATCTGTATGGATTCCTGAGAACCATCAGGAAGTCTCCAGTTGGCACGGGTGAAAGTCCTGTCAAAACCATAGTCATTCTATGAAATACTGAGTCCTAGGACTTGGACAGTTGACATGATTGCTCCTTAGGCCCCTCTGTAGACTAGAGAGAATTTGGCTCCTTAGTTTTCTGAGAAGCTAAAGGCAATAAAGCAATAAGGAAGATGGCTGGGTGTCCTGCCTAGGCCTGATTCTAACTTTGCCCCTGAGCAGGAGGCAAAGAAGAAGCTATGCCACAGAATGGTGGCAGGGCAAGGCCCAGAGAGTCATGATGTCCATTGAATATCAGGGCAATCCAGAAACACAGGGTCTTAAGGAGAAGCTGAGGACAAACATGGTAGAGCAGTCCAAAGGCCGGGGGAGGGGGGAGGTTCCAGGAGCAAGGACAGAAGTCGGATTATACAAAGCCTTATTGTTCTAGCAATCCTGAGTTGGGGGCTTATGTAGTCTGGTCTTCCAGACCTTGCTGAGGCCCAGTTGCAGCCTGTTAACCAACTTTCAATGTTCCCTACTCCCAAGGAGTCATTTATTCCTTATCCCTTGCTTCTGAAGAGGCCCCTTATTCTTGAGAAGCCTGGTTTTTCTGGGCTACCTGCATCTACACCTTCTGACATCTGTGTTCCCTGGGGCTGGGAGGTGGTTTGACCTCCCGCTCTGACTCCACGGGTGAGGCTGCACCTCAGTATGGGACCCTGTTTGTGGGTTCCTCCAAATCCTCTGCTGCCAACAGGCTTGGTATAGTCTCTTTGGAGATGCTGGAGATATCTGGGATAGTGCTGGAGTCAGGAGGCCCCATAGGTTCATTGGACGCTATGACATTGTCTTCAACTGTGGATGAGTCATGACACCAGAATGCAAGTGGTGAAAGACTTGGAGTAAGTTCCACCAAAACCAGGAAAAGTTCATTATCGAACATACTTTGTGTTGCTGATGGCAGTGAAGAAGCAGTATTTCTCTGCCACTATTGCATCCTTGTTGTGCTGACTGATATTGCTCTTCCAAGTGGTTTTGGGCTTCTCCAACTTGGACCCTTAGGTGTAAGTGAACCTCAGCGGCCTGCTTCAACTTCTTTGCAAGGTACTTTGTTGCTCTGTGAGTGGAATAACTTAAATTGGTTCCATTGTCATGGACAGATCATTACCTGATCAGTTTTGGGCTGTTGGTGACATCTGATACCTTCTGCAGGGATGTGGGGCCCAATCAGTCTGCAAATGCTCATGGAGCCAAATGATCTCTTTTGGGGATTTTCCTACTGACATGCTTGCTGGTTCTGTCATAGCCCTAGCTGATCACTAGAATAGGCAAACATACCAGGCTTATGTCACAATTGCTTCTAAATGCCCTCTCTCTATTCATAGTCTCCTTGGTTTTCTGAGGAGCTAGGAATTATGAAATAATAGGGGAGTCAAAAAGATCACAAATGGCAGAGGTCTTGAGACAAATCCAACTGAACACAGGCTAAAGCCCATATTAGGGCCTACACCGTGGTGGTGATAATAGGTTAGAAATCTTACTTCTCCAGGTGGTAAAAGATATACTACAATCTGGACAGCGTGCGGGAGTGTAGAACCATTAATGGCCCACTGTGACCATTTTGTATGACATTTTGCCAGCAAAATCACTCACATCCATTCTGACTTGGACTCCACTATTGAAACAGAATCAGAGATGGAGAATGCTGTGGTGTCTGTTCATGATTTCATGGAAACCTTTCAGATTGTTGACTCTGAGGACATGGATAGACTCCTTGGAGAAGTGAGACCAACCATGTGTATGCCTGAACCTAGCCCATCTTGGATGTTTTAAGCAGCGAGATTGAACATGTCTAATTGGGTCTCAGAGATAGTTAATGTGTCAGAGATAGTCAGTGCTCAATGCTCTGGGATGGTGAATGTAGTTAGAGAGAGAAAGGTTCTCACAGTTCTGAAGGAGGCTGTAGTGAAACTCTTACTAAAGAAATTTACCCTTGTTCCTCCCAATATTAACAACTATAACCTTGCATCCAGTCTTTTGCACTTTAGTAAGATGATTAAGTGCATGGTTGCATCTCAGTTTCTAGGGTTTTCTGAATGGAACTTATCTTTTGAATCCATTCCAGTGTGTTTTTAGTTGTGTTTTTGGAATGGAAAGTCTTGATCATCCAACCTGCACTGGGAGATGAACAGGGGTGGTGCTACCTTGCTGATCTTCCAGGATTTCTCTGCAGTTCTCCATACCATGTTAGGGTAAACAACAGGAGAAGGCCTTTCATGCCAAAGAGGATTCAAAAAGCCCTTAAAAAACCCTAAAAATCCACAATCAACCCAAGAGGGCTTTACATATGCATTTATCTCAAACAGTCCCCGCACCCACCCCCCAGGCCTCATGCCAAACCTCCCTTATTTTATGGAAATGCATTTCACCATTATACGTTGTGTGAAGAACTTCTTTTAGCACACCCCATTTTTTCTGCAGGGCTGCTCCAGTGATTTCAAAGACATCACTTCAGTCAAGGCAGAAAAGATTTGACTTTGTGATAAATTTATGCTCAAAGATTTACACAGGTTAGAAGAAAACAGTGGTTAAATAAAGAAAGCTGACAGTTCTGCAAACCACCCAGTCACATATTTAGGTCATAGCATTTCCAAAGCAAACACTGAGTTATTTTAAAAGAATCACAATATTGGTGTGGGAGTTAAAGTAAAATGAATGGGAAACGTAATTAAATGGCAAAACTGATGCATCATACACTGGCAGCTTAGAGTTTCCAAGAGCTAGATTTAAAACAATAGTGTGCGTAGGGAAGAAATGAATCCACAGATAGTTTTAACCTTTTCATCTCCTTAAGAATGATCTTTCTTGTGAGCAAAAGAAAGGGGATTGTAGTATCAAGTGAGACAAAAGTAGAAAAGTAACAGCAATGTTGACATATAACAGGCGCTCTGGGCAGGTGGGGGGCAGAGGTTATGTTCCCTTGTACATGTGCCTCCATAAGAAATCTCAATTCTGAAATTAGCTGTCTAGCCGCAAATGCAGGGCAGGAGAAGCATGGAGGGAATGATCCCCTCCATACTTCTCCTGCCTTGCATTGGATAGGTGGTTGCCCCCGAGTTCGGAGGCGGCCGCCTATCCCCACAGGATTGCGCCCTAAGTATACTAAGGCCCATTATGATGTGTGCAGAGATACTAAGCCCCAGTTCCCTTGTTCATCTGGGGCGGCTCTGCAATAGCTTGGTGGAGGAGTGGTGAGAGTCCTTGCCCTCTACCACTCATGCAGCCTGAAGTATGAACCAGGCCTGGCATTTGAATGCCTGATTGCATGGAGGCCAGATTTGTGTGACCTTCTCCTGGTGTTCAAGAGAAATTGCTTGAGTTGGGCCTCCCTGTAATCAGGTGGTCATGTAAAAACTTGGTTCACACTATGTGGTGGAAAAGAGGGATATGTGTTGTTCCTCTCCCATGCTACTGCAGCACCACCCTGACTAAATATATTAATTGGGATGTTAATGCTCCCTCGCCAAACTGCAATTCCCAGGATTCTCATACAGGTTTGCATTGTAGATGTGCCTCGAATGTGGGCAGAACTTCCTAAGGTAAATTCACTTCCCTGAGACCTTTGCAACATACTCACATATGTCCAGTTATTGTTCTTCTTTTTTTGAACATATTTTTATTTATTTTATCTTTATAAATGAAATATACAATACCAAACATACCAACAACCTGATCAATACTAGAACTTCCCAACAATACAATATTCTGATGAGGACACCATAATAGCAAAAAGAGAAGGAAAAAGAAAGAAGGGGGGGGGAAGGAAAAAAGGCAAAGGGAGGAGGAAAGGAAGTGAAGAAAGAGGAAGAAGATTCTTTCCCCTTCCCCCTCCCTCTCCCTCCCCCTTAAAGAATTAAATTTAAACTCCAATACCCGCCAGCCTCCGATGCCATTCTATTTTACAAACTATATCTATAACCTTAACAATCTTACAGTTTAATAAACAACCTTACATTTCTATATCATACCATCAATCTTATATCCAAGAAACAGGTCTACAGTTCATTCCCAATAGCCTAGATGATGATGATTAATAATAATAATAATAATAATAATGGAATATAGTGTTATATAATAATAAAACTTAAAATAAACCTTCAACAGTCAGTAATATATTTTATATTTTATACTTGATATATAAGTACACATTGTACCCTCAAACAATTAATTTAAATACAGCATACCATATCTATTTTGAAATATAAAATATAAAGAAAAGCAAGAAAAAACAAAAGATGAAAGAGAATAAACAAATATATATATAATCATTTATCTTCTAACCTAGCCTGGATCATGTAGACTAAACACAAAGCTTGTTTAAAGATTCCAGTTCATGGGGTTGTAACAGGAATCTCATGCATTTTTACTCTCGGCCATGCTTCCGCCATTTCATGATTTATAAACTTCTTCATCTGACCTTCAGACATGATACAAATTGTAGCAGGATATTTTAAGTAATATTGTAAGTTAATTTGTTTTGCCATATTTTTTGCTTTGATAAATTGCCTTCTTTTATTCGCCGCCTCTTTGATGTAATCCGGAAATAACATAACTTTATCTTGTTTCCAGGAATGGCTTCCACCCTCTCTTGCCAAATGCAGGATATAATTCTTTGTGGAGACTTTTGCAAATTAGACTATGATGGTATAGTCAGTCCCTTTCGCATTTGGCACACGAAATGCCTGCTTGAATACGTGAAAATCAAGTTAAATAATCAGATGGGATAGGGAGTATCTCATGCAAAAGTTTATACACAAAAATAGGCAATTTTACATCATTAGACAGATTTTTAATCCCAATAATACGTACATTGGATCTTCTCAAGAAGGCCTCTAGTTGAGAAATTCTGTCAGAGGTATTTTTTAAATAAATTTGTATCGAAGTTTCCCTGCTACTCGGTCTTCTAGCACATTAGTTCTCGTCTCCATTTTTTGCCATGATGCATTAATTAAATCGACAGCTCCTTGCAAGGCGGTGATGGAATTTTGGATTAAATCCAACCTTTTGGCTTGCTCTGTAAATTGCGAAGATAAAGTCTTTATCAGAGTAACTAATTCCCCTATATCTTCTGTTTTCAAAACTTTTGACACAGGAGGTATGGGGGGAGCTGGTGGTGAAGCCATCCCCTTTCTTCTCGGTGCATTCATGTTTCTCTCAAACAGATCTTACAGGTCCTCAGATGTTCTCAGATGTTGTTAATATTTCTTAAATCATCCCACAGGACTTGTTGATATTTCTTGAAGCATATATTATTATGGAACATGTCAGCCCTGTTTTCTCCTATGAAATAGGAGTCTCATCACAGCTTTTTGCATTGGTAAAGCTCTGGGGAGATAATCCTGGAATCCAGCCCCCCCCCCACTATCTCGAGGGGGGTACTTTTCTCCAAGATGTTGTCCAGATGCTGCCTTGCCCCCCCTTTAATTCCAGGGGGGAGATGAAAAGGTTTTTCAACCTTTTAAAAAGCTGTTTGAGAAAGCTCCCACGGGAAAACCCATGGGAAGCTGCCACAGTGACATCGGTTAAGTCACTTATGTCCAGTTCCCATTGGCAGCTAGACTGGACTGGATCAAGGCCTGGACTATTTTTTTGTCAGTGAATTTATCCTTCAGTTTTCTGGCTCCCCCAAAGATGAAAGTGCAGGGATGAATTCTGTGTGTGCATTAAGCCTGTACTTTTCTAATTTCACCTTTTAAAGCAACATGCATTTGCCACAATTTGCTAAGCATTAGCGCTTCCACCAGGAGGGATTCATTATCATACAATAAGTCTGCCTTGAATTAAACTATATTTAATTGGGATAGCAGGTTGCATAGGCTGACATCAGAGGGCTGATTTTTTTCCCAGGGAGTTGTACCATTAGAGGGCACAATACTTTAATATAATCAGGATTTTTTTTCTATTCACAGTAAGTTCTTAAATGTTTTGAAATGAAGTTTGTGGAAATTAAAACTCTAGGTGGTAATGCAGTCGTCCTTTAATTTATAATATCTGCAGAGCTCAGAAAGAATGAATGTTAATTTTGCAATTAGGTGGCAGTAATCTCATCGGTTATGATGTGGGCTAATAGGTCTTTAGATATAATATGCTGTATTCCTCAAAGCTTTTGTCTCTACATCTGCACTATAACTAAATTTGCATTTTAATTAAAGCAATCAAATGAGGGATATTAAGCCCTGCAGTAAGGAACA
The DNA here is from genome assembly GCF_057233095.1 of Heloderma suspectum. NCBI lineage: Eukaryota > Metazoa > Chordata > Lepidosauria > Squamata > Helodermatidae > Heloderma > Heloderma suspectum. The sequence goes on from NC_139462.1 coordinate 114,174,581, forward strand.
TGGCTTTCATATCCATATTCAGTGAAGCTTTTAAAAAACACAGTAGTTAAGACTTTTTGAATGGCACTATAGATAAGAGCTATTTTTCTTTATTATTATGGAATTTGTGTAAAAGGTGTTCCATTTTAATTAAGACATGTAAAGTTACAACTTAATATTTATGATGCTATTTTAAGCTTAACTGTAATAGTGCTTTTACTATCACAAAGCAACCTAGCATTCAGTAGGGCAGGGCAATTTTTTGCAATTAAGAAATATATTAAACTTATCATAAGGAATGTTTGCCTGCAGTATCAATTCAAGTATAACATCAAAAATAAAAACTAATATAAATAAATTTAATTCCAGGGCTTTTATATCTTAACATTATTTTATTTTCTCTCTCTCTCTTGAGCCTCTTACAACTCATATTTTATGTCTAAAAATATAGTAGTGAATACAGTAGTTGAACACACTAGTCTTCATATTTCAGCAGCTGGGGAATACATTATCAGTTCTAATGAGTGATCCACAAGTTGGAGCCATAACAGTTTGCTCTGAGAGCCGTCCAAACTATACTATTCCCTACTCCAAATCTTCTTGTAACAAGCCAGGAGATTTGTTTGGTATATGTCTCTTTGGTAAAGCCTTCATTGGCAGCTAAGATTACCAGACAGTTATTTTGAGGAGATAACCAAAGCTCCCCTTCTCAATTAGCCTGCTTTAAAGGAGGGGTAGAGGAGGAAGTTACTACGGTGCTGTGAATACTGCAGGTACTTTTGAGGTAACACACACTCTTCCTTCTCTCTCTCTCTCTTTCTCTCTCCCTCTTGCAAGATGCATAGACTCTGAACTTTGTTTGGTTTTTTAATAGTTTCTGGCCAAACTGTTAAATCCCATAACTTGTCAAGACAGTAGTCCGCACTCTGCAGGCAGTGCAGCAATGGCTGCATTCCATACTGCTTGGGTAACATAAGAAGCACTGGGTTACATGAGAGGAGGAGTCTATGCTGCAGCTCCTTCCCATTGTCGTATTGCTCCAGGTTTGGGGACATATGATGCTGGCATGGGAAGAAGCTGCATTGTGGGCTTCTCCCATGTAACTGCAGGACTGATATTACCTTCAGAGAACAGGAAGGAGTCTTTCTGCAGCAGCTCCCACAGAAGTAACACCAAAGGAGGCCCTTAATGCCTTGAAGGCATAACCCGTTTATCTCCAGAAGGAGCCCTGAGATGAAAGAGGGACTTTTAAAAGTCCCATAACGATCAGAAAGACACATTTAAAGGAGGATCATAAAAGATAGAGAAACATACAGAAGAAATATGTATAAAAACAGTGAACCTAGCAACTTTATGGCATTTAGGGTTTCAAGTTTTGTTTTGTAAAATTTTCACTAAGAACATGTATTTGAATCTCCTTGTGAAGTAGATAAGAGATAAAATGTCAGAAAGTGTTTGGGGATTTCTACACCAGCCTAAAATCCTGCATTTAAAACGGGGCTTTCCAGTTCCGTTTCAAATGCAGGATCACAACTGATTCCCTTTATACACTAGGGATGTCGGAGAATTTCTCCACGAATCTCCGGGAGGCCGCATTCGGCCCCCCGAAATTGGTGGGGAAATTCTCTGACACCCCCCGCCTCCCCCGGGATGGGACTTACCTCGTGCGAATGTCCCTCTCGGCGGCGGGTCCCGGCGGCGGTTCGGCGGCGGCCGGTCTTCCAACCGGGTGCCACCACCGCCATTTCCCAGTAAAGTAAAAAAAAAAAAAAAGTGATAGGCTACGTAAAGATTTACGTAGCCTATCACGGCTAGATTTTCAAAGTCAGCCATGATAGACTACGTAAATCTTTATGTAGCCTATCACGGCTGACTTTGGGGAAAAAAAAAAAAGTGCATACGCAAATGGCAGTGCCCATGGGCGCCGCCATTTGCATTCCTTCTTTGGGCACGGGTAGACTACGTAAAGATTTACGTAGACTACAGCGAAAATAAGGCCAACGCTATTTGCATTGCCCTTATTTTCGCTGTAGTCTACATAAATCTTTCGTAGACTACCCGTGCCCAAATAAGGAATGCAAATGGCGGCACCCATGGGTGCCGCCATTTGAGTAAGCGCTTTTTTTTTTTTTTTCAAAGTCAGCCGTGATAGGCTACGTAAAGATTTATGTAGCCTATCACGGCTGACTTTGAAAATCTAGCCATGATAGGCTACGTAAATCTTTACGTAGCCTATCACGTTTTTGTTTTTTTGTTTCTACATAACTTTTTTCTTTTGCGGCCGGAGAGGCAGGGCGCTCCCCCCCGGGCAGAATTTCGGCGGGGAGGGATGGGACGCCTCCCCACCCGCCAAGAATTTCGGGGGGAGAAACGGAGCGCCTCCCCCCCCCGAAAACAGCTGTGGGACCAGGTAAGGGACTTTCGTCCATCCCTATTATACACGCTTCCTTCTCTGTAGATGGCCATTCCCATAGTGTTATGTTTCTGTGACGAGGCACTACACACGTTCCAGGTTCAGCAATACTTGCTCCTGGGTTCCTGCCCCTTTCCCTCCCCTTGCACATTACTGGTGGATGGGGACTGACACCCCCGCGCCGATCTCCCCAGGGGCCTGCCTCCTTCTTCCATGCTTTTGGCCAGTCCCTGCCGCTCAGCCCCTCTGCTGCTCCTCTGCTCTGCCCCGCCTCCTGCTGCTGCTCTGGCGTTCCGCTGCTCTGCCGCTCTGTTTTGAACAGGCAGGCTGAAAATGGCAAGGAGCCAAAATGGCGCAGGAGTGGGAAGGCCAAACGCCCATCAGACCTTTGTCACCACCTTCAACATCATGACCACACCCCGAACAATCACACTCAGCGCTTCATTCATGCTAGGGGAGAAATACATGAGGAGGACATGGTGCTCCATTTGCGCAAATCTGGAAAAATACCCCATTTTTTCCATTTGAGGAAAACACAGGATAGGTGGGAGGAAATAGTGGAATAATGACTGGACAACAATGACGTCATGTAATGGACCCACACAATTCAGTGAGTGAGCAACCAGGAATGCACAATGAACATGAGGTGTAGAGATCCCCTTTGTTAGCAGTACCTAATTCCAAGTGGATTTTCTTTCTTGCAGCTACTTTGTGGAAAAACTGCTTTGCCTGCTTTTGCATCTAGTTCATCTGTTTTTCCAGTGAGCTGTAGAGGGCAGCAAAGAAGCTAAGAAGAGCGGCTCTGCATTTGTTAAAAAATACAAGCTACGAATAGGACCCGGCAAGGTGCCAGTCAAATTAGAAACTGAATGCAACAGGCTGCACACTACAGTCCCAGGTCTCTTTGCTCACTAGGTGGAGAGTTTCTTCACCAGCATTGGACCCCCAACAGCACACAGTGGTGTTTGAAGGCAGATGACACCCTCAATGGAGCATGACCAACAATCTGCATTAATATGTGGGTCCCAGGTAGGAATGTCCAGGATCACCTGGAGAAGCTCTACATGTCTTCTCGAAATGCGTTTTGCTTCTCTCAAAATTCCTCAGGTGTTTCACCCAAACTGACTCTCTAAATTCACCTTAAAATCTTGCTTAAGGAGAAATTTGATGGGAACTCTAGTCCCACTGAACTCAGGGGATGTACTTTCTTGTAAGCATGTATAAGATTGGGCTGTGACACTGGGTTTTTGTTTTTTTTGAGCTTCTGTTCGTTCTCTTTTTCAAACAGATAAAAGTTGCAGACTACCTTCAGATTGTAATCTAGTAGTACAGATTGATTGATTGATTGATTGATTCTACATATATAGAGCTTGATATACCCCTTGATAAGAATTGTTACAAACTAAGTAGTAGTATGCAGTTAAGTAGTAGTGTGTAGTTTGCTGGGAAACTGCTACATGCCAGTTTGGATGCAATAAGGCCCTGGTGTAACAAAATGGACTATAACTTGAGATAAATTTTATTTAAGTACTGCTCAATGTAATGTACTGAAATAAAATAAAATTAAAAAACTACCTACCGTCTTATCCTCAGTCTTATTCACAATAGCACTTCCTGAACAGGCATGTTCCTCACTCACTCACACATACATACCACCACTCTTTCTGTCTCTAACATACACTGTATGTTCTTCTGAGTATAAAATATACATGGGAGGGCACAATCCTATTGGGATAGGTGGCTGCCTCTGAACATGGAGGCGACCGCTTATCCAATGCAGGGCAGGAGAAGTGTGGAGGGGATCGTCCCCTCCGTGCTTCAGCCGCCCTGCATTTGCAGCTAGACAGCCGATTTCAGCTGTCTAGTCGCAGGAAGGCGGAGCAGGTGAAGCAGCTACCAGATGACACATAGGATGTGTCGTACCGGCATTTCTGCCTTCCCCACCCCAGAACGCCCCCAGGAACGCCTCGTTTTTGCGCTCTGCATTCCTCTTCCGAGCGTGGAGCACGGGCCATTCTGAGCTGCCTGCAAGGCAGCGCAGGAAAAGGGGAAGGTCGGTTCTCTGGGAACTGACCTCAGAGCGTGGGCGAGGTTGGTTCCTGGAAACCAATGTATCCTATGGCCGTCTAGCTGCTGACTAGTGGCCATAGGATTGCTCCCTTAAACTCTTATAACCATTACCGTTCGTGTATATGTCTGAGCCAGGAAGTCCATTAGTTCAAGTCTCACTTCATCCACAAACACGCTAGGTGGCCCCAGCTGAGTCATTATTCTGTCAGTAACAGCCCTGCAATAAAGAGATAATAATACAGGCCTTCATAGAATAATTATGTGAATATGTGTGTAATATATATACTCTGAGCTCCTGAAATGCATTATATAAATGCTAAGTATTATTAGTAACCAACACACTGTGGACTGGGCTGATTTATATGCCTCTTACTATTGTTGACTGATACCAGAGTAAAGATTTTGTGCCAGGTGAAAGGAAAGTTAGGGCACAGAGAAAGAGGTCTGTGAAAGAAGTGATGCAGGATATATTGATTCAGGATTCAGAGCTGTGTCTGGCACCAACTGAAGGCCAAATTAAATATCACACAGCAGATACATATAACAATCTCCACCACTTAAAAAATATTTATTTAACAAAAAACAGCTGTTGGAAGCTCTGAGTTTATGGGGAATGACAGGAGAGAGGCTGATTAACACACTCACCCTGAACAGTTTTCCTGCTCAAAATTGCACAACTGTAGCAGGGAAGATATGTTTGCCTGAATCTTTTTATCTGTAGGATGGGAAAGCATCCTGCCTGGGTGAAGAGTGATTTTGAATAGAAAACCAACCAGCAGGGAAAGGATTAAGCAACCACTCTTCCACTCAAACTCAAGGCCTCCGACAGCTGCGTTCAACGGTCAAGAGACTTCCATCTGCTCTGCAATATCTAGTTTGGCTCTGACATTTATCCCAGGGATGAGAGCCAGAGTCAGCATAGGCTTCCACAGAAAGTAGGAGAATTCTCTTATTAGTATTCAAGGAAGTTTTCAAATACTGATGAGAGGACTATAAATTCCTTACCAAGTCACCAAATACCAGCTGTCCCATGTGCCCTAGGTTTTCATGTTTGTCTGCTCATAATCATGGGTGGTTCGTTATCCTGGGTAAAATCACACATTTTAGTCTGCCCACTGTATATGCATGAGAATCTAACTGGCTTAGAAAAGTGCTCATGATCTTTTTAAATAACCAGGAGGTGCAGTTCCATTCCTTACTCAGAGACCCCAAGCCCTGTTTGGAAATTCCCTCTCATGTGATTAACAAGCCCATGAGGGTAGAGCAGCAGGGTTTCACTTCACGGTGGTTGCCTATGGACATAGAGTAGGCTCCTTCTGCAGACATGCCCCCAACACTGGGACAAGACAGTAGGGCCAGGACCAGTGGGTACAGTCCCCTCTCTCTCCCTCATGCCATTGTTAATTGTGTAATTCTGTGCTCGTCCTATGCAAGCACTCAGCCTACTCACATGGGGGCTAAACATGGAGAGGGAATGTAAGCGCACGCATAAGCTCCACCCCCTCCCCATCTCCTCAGTCCCTGAACTTCCTGTCTTGAGAGAGAAGGTCTGAAGAGGGGTTGTAGTTGTGTTCATGTGATCGGGAGCCCTGCTTTATCAGGGTTTGCAATCACATAGAGGCTTTCTCTCATGTTCAGCCAAACATGCTTAGAAGCTCTGTAGATCTTCCAGTATGTCATTGTTTTTGTTTGATGCCCTGTGGCAGTAGCTGAGATCCTACCGCTAAGCCAAGTTCTTGGTTGGTGGCAGGGGGCTTTTGCTTTGCAGATGGGTGGGCAGTTGGGATAGCTGGTTGCCACTGATGAGGAGGCATTTTCACCTAGCTTAGAAAAGTGTGGAATTTTGTATATTTTGTTGTGATACATGACTTGACTTACTGAATTGTGCAATCTGAGCTGTATAATGAATTGTTTGCTATATCCAGGAACAGCGTCACACAAGGTATTTTTTCTCCTTTTAGTCCTGGGCTCCATCTATGTGGAAATGGAATGAGAAGCGGTTTCTGGTTATATCTGGATTTTCATGAAATCACTTCGGTCCATCAGGGGCACACGAAGCAAGCAAAGTGGAGTATACACTACCTAAAAACCCACTTTCACAGGTCACACAGCACTTGAAACCCCCATACTTCGGGACTGGGTGGGTAGAGTAGAACTGAATGTCATCAAACCTGTAGGTGCTGCTCAGTGAATTAGAGAAGCTTGTTCCCCACCACTGTCTACGCTCCCCTGCTCAGGGAAGTTTACAGGAAGCACTGAATTAAGCTCCTGTAGTTTACCCCACACCTTTCCCCTCTCATCCACCATTGGGAAATTAAAGATACCGCATTATTATGAATGGGAAAAACAGGCTACATAATCGGAATGGGTGAAGCAGCTATTGTGAATGCGTGAAACAGCACTACTGTGCTATTATGATGGGAAATACAGGCTTCGAACTATGAGTGGATAAAGCAGCTACTCCACTATTCTGAATGCCTGAAATTGCGCAGTTGTGTTATTTTGAATGGGAAATACAGGCTCCATATTGTGAATGGGGAAAGCAGCTACTGCACTATTGTGAATGCCTGAAACAGCTCTACTGTACTATTCTGAATGGGAAATGGAGATTACATACTGTGAATGGCGAAAGCAGATATTCTGCTATTGTGAATTCCTGAAACAATGCAACTGTGATACTGTGAATGGCAAAGCAGCCCTACTGCAAATGGAGAAAAAGAGGGAATGGTGGGGAAAGGGGGTGGCCCCACCCCTTGACCAGGTCACTGCCATAGACCTGCCCAGGATTTAAGGCAGGGGGGATGGGGCACACTGCAGTGGAACCATGTGGGAGCCTCATTTAAGGGGGGGGGGGAAATGCACTAAAAGACCTTTCCAAAAATGCACGTTTTCCAGAGGGAAGCTGTGGAGATTGGCATCAGCATCATGTGCATGTGCTATCACTCCGCACTAACTAAATCGGTCAGACAGATACACACAGATTGGGCCCTGCTTTCTGCTTGTGGCATGTTTGCATTTGGAACTGTGGGCCACACCCATTGGCCTGCCAAGCCACACCCACTCACATGTCTATAGCAATGTCTCTATTTTCGTCTGTGCAGTGTTGGAGAGTATGAAACATATCATTTGTCATCCACCCAGAAGACTGCTTTGTATTCAAATTGAAGTGTCCCCAGAAAAGAACAGCTGCTGACAAATACAGCGTATTTCCCAAACAGAATTGTTTTTTCAGAAGAGCTTTTCCTGATTAGACATTAATTGAGAAAAGTGATTATTGTTTTTTAGATAAGTGACCATGTTTTAGAGACTGTAAGCTACTACTGTTGTTAAGAGCATTATTCTATTTTCAGAGGGGAAATATTCCTCAAGAAATAACTATTATGGGAACAATCCTGCTTGCCCTACACATGGAGAGCAGCAAGGAATGTGGAGTCTCCATTAGAGAGGTTGCTGTGCTGTTTCCCTCTGCTACCTTAACACCTGGCCACTAGTGCTTGTTTTCATGCATGCTCTGTCATTACTGAAATGAAATGCAAAGCCACAGAAAATACTTGGCTTGCATATTGTTTTTGTATATGACCACTCGTTGCGAAGGCACACAGGCTTACAGTGAAATAATGTATTGCTTTGTTGACATATGCTTTTAAAAGGCTGAGAAAAGGAGGGGTCTGAACTATAGGTAGAGAAGGAGGGAGTTGAGAAAGGGAGCTGAGGAAAAGGAAAGGGGTCAGAAGTGTGAAACTGAAGGAACTGGTGCACAGAGAGCAAAGGAATTAATTTGTGTGTGAGGTAGGTCTTGGGAAAAGAGGGGAGTTATCCAAGACAGGGCAAGAAGGCCTTGGAGGCAGCAATAGTGATATAAGGGAAATTAACCTTTCACATCTGCGTTGTGAGAAACACAAGGTGAGATGCTAAATAGTATCCCATAATCCCCCTGGCTTTAGATAAGGAGTGAGTTACAGCCCTGTTCAGGTCGAACTTGTGTGAAAGAGCAATGTGAGTACAGTGGGTGGCAGGGCCACATATTTAGCCCCACTCCTGAGGTGTCACAGCTTCCCCCAGCCCCGCATATCTTTAGGGACAACCTCTACAGTGGGGATACTTTTATATCCACAGAGGGGCCCCACATGATTTAGAACCTGGAGGTTCAGGGTTCTAATTTGCACAGGGAGCCTCCACTGCAGAGGTTATTCCTCCAAACAAGAAGGGCCAGGAGGAGCCATACTACCTGGGGGGGAGGGGGATAAATGTATGGCTCTGCAGACTGTTGTAGTTCTCTTTCATATGAGTAACACCTGAGCAGGGCTTAGGGATGTACAGACTGTGTAAAATCCGCTCCATCTGTGTTTCGCAGATTGTCAGGTGCCTTTTGTTCTGTCGTCCGCCCACAGACAGATGGGAATTTTTTTTTCATCATTCGGAAAAATACGCAAATAATTACGTAAGTATTTACGTACGTATTTACATAATTTACCTTAGTACATAACATTTAGCGTATTGACCCCATTCCATTCAATGTTTCCTCAGCAGAAACTTACACATTTTCCTACGAATTTATATGCCTAAATTTTGGGAAAGTAAAAAAATCATCCGAAAGTCCACAGACTCCGTGCAGCCTGAGGGGGTCGCTCATCAGTGGATTCCTCAGTGGATTCTTAGAAATCCGAGCTCATTTTAGTCCATCTTGAATTTCTCCAGCATCCCTAACAGGGCTACAGCCTGAGCCTCCTAACTGGCTATTCTGCTAGAAAGAGGTCATTTTCATTTCTTCTCAGTCATACAGAAGTTAAATTCCACAGAAATTCTGAGGTGTGTAGATTTATGTTCAACTGTGATAAAATATTTTTTCAATATTTTTATGTAATTAATTTATAAACGTATACAGCTGCTTTTGGCCCCAATAGGGCCCCAATTTTTTTTTATTATTAAGATTTATTTTGTATAAAACAGTAACAAAACATGTACAGATTATGAGGTTCATACAGTATTGGAAAGAAAGTGGTTTGTTTCACAGTGCATCATTCCAAAATTCGAGTTGTGCAGAAGAGTGGGTGAGTGTTGCTGGATGTGTATTTGCATATGCAATAAAAAGATACCATGCTTCTTTAAATAGGTCTCAGTTCTTCAATCCTTTCATAAGTCTCAATCTGTGTGTCAGTTTTTCAGAGAGAGCAATTTTCTATATTCTGTTCAGCCACGCTTGTAACAAGTGTCCAGTTGAAGATTTCCAGTTCAACACAGTCTCCAGTCTGGCAGCTGCAAGCATTATGGCAAGTTTGTGTAAAAGATGCTTGCTTTCATCCTTGAAAGCTGAGAGCAGAAGTAGGGCTCCACAAGCCTACTTGATTTGTTGCCCAGTTTTCTCACATATCGTCAAGAGAACTGATTCCAAAAGTCATTAAATAATGGGCACAAATGCCACATATGAATTGAGGAGCCAATCTGACTGCATCCCCTCCAGCACAAAGGCGAGAGAGACTTGTTAAAATGTGCATTTTAATTGGGGTAAAGTGCCAGTGATGGTCCCCCTTCATAGTAGCTTCCCGTATTTGTGCCAAGATAGTGAAAAAAGAAGGGGAGACCAAATCCAAGACCATTTGTATTCCATCATGGTTGTGTTCAAATCTGATTCCCATGCTAAATTTAGCCCCCATGAGTTTCCATACATGAGATCAACCAACCATTTGTATAGTGTGGATATTAGACCATTCATAAAGCCACTCTGAGGTAAACATGCATTTTCAAATATCATTAGCAATCAGAGAAAACTTTCTTCTCTGGCAAATGTTTTGGCAAATACAATTACTTGATGCTTTTGCAGTCAGGAAATTCTAACACTTGTAACTGGATTGGAGATAGGTTGCCCCCTTATAAACAAGTCCCTGACATGAAGAAATCCCCTTTTCCTCTGGCTGAGGAACTGTGTTAGTTTATCTGATCTTTTGAACTTAAGGTGGTCTAAGACTGGGTATAAGTGGGATGGGGATGGAACAAGAAATTGATGATGCTTGCTAATCATTTGATCTGGAAAGAAGCAAAGTATAACCTTAAGTTGGGTATAGCAGACCCTCCCTCTCAGTTGACTGCAATATTGCACAGCTTTTATCAGCCTAGACTTTTTTGCCTTTATTGATAAATCTCTCTAAAAGTCTTTGCCATTTTTTCAGTTCATGGTCCACTGGAGGAATTGGAATCCTTGAGAAGGGCTTTCACTTTTTTTTGCTAATTCTTTGTTCCTATTTTCCCTTTTTTCCTTCTTTCTTTCTTTTTCTTGAGAGGGAGTTCTCTTGGATAAACAGCAAAACAGTCTTCAGAGTATCCCACAAAAAGGGAATGGAATCTGTAGCTGGCTGATGATCCATATAGACATTGCTATGCTTTCAATAATTTTCTCTTTAAAAGACTGCTTTATAAGCAACCTTGCAGTCTCCACACAAATGTTTTTTTAGAAGCAGTACCCATGCTTAAGATCAGTGATGTGGGATTAGGGATGTCGGAGAATTTCTCCACGAATCTCCAGGAAATTGGTGGGGAAATTCTCTGACACCCCCCCCCCGCCCCCCCTGGGATGGGACTTACCTCTGTCGAATGTCCCTCTCAGCGGCGGGTCCCGGCGGCATTTCGGCGGCGTTTCAGCGGCAGCGGGGGCAGCGGCCGGTCCTCCGACCGGCTGCCGCCGCTGCCATTTCCCAGTAAAGTAAAAAAGAAAAAAAGTGATAGGCTATGTAACGATTTACGTAGCCTATCACGGTTAGATTTTCAAAGTCAGCCATGATAGGCTACGTAAATCGTTACGTAGCCTATCACGGGTGACTTGGGGGGGGAAGCGCGTACGCAAATGGCGGCGCCCATGAGCGCCGCCATTTGCATACGCGCTTTTTTTTTTTCAAAGTCAGCCATGATAGGCTACGTAACGATTTACGTAGCCTATCACGGCTGACTTTGAAAATCTAGCTGTGATAGGCTACGTAAATCGTTACGTTGTAGCCTATCACGTTTGTTTTTTTGTTTTTTTAACAATTTCCTTTTTTATTTCGCGGCCGGGGAGATGGGGCGCTCCCCCCTGGCCAGAATTTCGGCGCCGAGGGATGGGGCGCCTCCCCCCGGCCTGAATTTTGGCCGGGAGGGGCGGGGCGCCTCCCCCTGCCAAGAATTTCGGGGGGAGAAACAGAGTGCCTCCCCCCCACACCGAAAACAGCTGCGGGACCAGCTTTCGTCCATCCCTAGGGAGCAAGCTCAGAAACATCGATCAACCCTATGCCCATATAAGTTCAAGCTGGTAGAAGAGTAGTGGACACCAAGAGGAGATCTTGAGTATTCTTGAGTACAACCCATGCCTTGGGGAACAGTAGGTATAATCATGCTCATTCCCATGGAACACTCTCCACGAATTAGCTAAGCTATGTTTGTCAAGGAGATCTTTTAGGATGGTGTATGCCTTAGGTGATCTATTTGCATTGGTGCCTCTGTCCAAATTATGTTTAAAGAGAGCATTCATGTCTCTGCCCAGTACTACTTCCCCTGTTTTAAAGTGCACTAGGGTCTCAAGGATGGCTGTCATGAAAAGAAGGTGTGCTTGATTTGAGGCATAAACAGAGACTAGTGTAAGCTGGAGATTTGCCAGAGCACCTTCCATGAAAATAAAGCTCCTCCTTGGGTTGCAAGAAGGAGCCTTCTACTTTTAGAGAGTAATTCTTGGTTAGGATTATAGCTACCCCTTGTGCTTTAGATGACCCCCCCCCCCGGCAATACTGATCCCCAAACATCAGTCGAGAAAGGGTTTTTTTAAAATCCCCAGTAACAGTAGATCTCTTGAAGCATTATAATTTCAGGTCACCACTTTACAAGGGCATTTGTTACTCTATGACTTTTAACAACAGAGCCCAGCCCATTAACATTCCAGGACGTGATTTTTAAACCATCAAGGTAAACAGGGATGGCAGCATCTGTCTGAGAGCTTGATCCCGCAGAGATCTGTTGTTGCCTTTTTCTGTAACAGAACCTAAGCACCCATACATCTGTACTTAACTGTCAGCACTAAAGCTGATTTTACATTGACCAAAACAACAAAATAAATAATATTAACCAATGACCTATTATCAGGAGAGGAGTAAACAAATTTAACTCCTCATACCAGGACTTAGCGCTCCCGATGTGAGTGGTGAGGGGCTGTGTTTCCACCAGCGATTTACTCCAACCTGGCTGCGCGGTGAGGTCTCTGTGTTTCCATGCGTCGTGGCCATTCAGCACCATCCCTGCATTTTATCGCTGAACAACCACTTCTTCTGAGACTGCTTATAGTCCGACTTTTCCAGCTTACCACGGCTCCATTACTGACCATTTCCACAATCGCACTGGGTCTGGTGTCATAGTCCCGCCGATGGGGCATGTAGCCCAGCCTTTGTGGGTGTTCCGCTCTGACCTCAGTGACCCAACCCCTTTCCTCCCAGTTTTCCAGAAGTTTCATTGCCATTTTGGAGCAGGATGCAGAGGGACCAACTTTTAAAACATCATTGAAAATAAGCACTAGAACACAGCCCATGATCCCAGTCGGGGGGGGGGGGGTTCTCCCACTGTGCTGAATGAGGCTTGCCCTCTCAATGACCACAGAAATAACAGAGAAGCCCCTCAATTGATGTGGCACATAATAAAGCCCAATTCTTTAAATGAGATTAAACGCGATCTCGAGGCTTCGGTCCATTGCCTTAGGATGTAACTCATTCACAGCTTCCATATAGAGATCCTGTGTGTTAAAATGGGGGCTGGTTTCGGTCTCTCTCCTACAACAAACCCATTAGTGTCTCCTCAGAAGTATCTGCCATTGTGGTGGATGAGGCTGAGATTCCCCCTCAACTGAAATGGCACACATTAAAGCCCAATTCCTTAAATGCATTTAAGCGACCAAGTGAGGCTCTGAGGCTCCGATGAATTGACTTAGGAAGAAGTACTTCGCAGCTCCGTTATAGCTATCCTGTGGGTTACCATGGGGGCTGGATTCTGTCTTTGTGTGTACTACTCTCTTTCCCCCAACAAACCCATTAGTGCCTCCTCAGGAGTAACTCCCATTGTGCTGAATGAGGCTTGCCTTTGAATGCCTACATCGGAACTTACAGAAATTCCCTCTCAATTGAAATGGCACACTTTTAAGCCCAGTTCCTTAAATGCAATTAAGTGTGATCTCGAGGCTTTGGTCCATTGCCTTAGGACATAACTCATTCACAGCTTCCATATGGAGATCCTGTGCATTAAAATGGGGGCTGGTTTCACTTCTTTCCCACAACAAACCCATTACTGTCTTGTCAGGAGTAACTCCCATTGTGGTCAATGAGGTCCTCTGAGTTAAAATAGGGGCTAGTTTCCCTCTTTGTGTTCTCCTCCCCCTTTCCCAGCACAAGCATATGTGTGTCTACTTGGAAGTAACTCCCATTGTGCTCCATGAGGCTTGCTCCTGAAATGCACATGCATCAGGACTTTCAGGGGAGAGGAGAAGGTGGGGGGGGAAGCCTCTCTTCACAGCAAAGCTGACTCCTTTTTAAAAATCTAGCACTCCTCCATTAGCTTCTCCTTCCATTGTCCTGGAAACACAGCCGAGGAGGCAGGAACACTGACCAGACCCAACTCAAACTCCACTCAGACTCCACCCAGCCATCAAGAAAATAATTCGATTAGAGCTCAGTGGAAACAGCACAGATCCTCATGCTACAGCGATGGTAAGCTGGGACTTTAAGCACTGTGGAAACTGGAAAAGGAGAAGACATGACTGGGGAAACTTCACAACAAAGTTGCAAGATGTCGGGGTGGAAACTGAGCCCATAGAGCCCCAGAGCAGTTCTGATTCTGAGGAGGAACAGCGATCCGTGGGAGAGGAGCTCGCTCATCTCTCACAAGCACAGCAGCTGGCAGAGATTCCTCCTGCCAGCATTCCTGGGAGAGATAGTGACCCTGGCAGTGAGAGAGCGCTGGAGGGGGGCTTGCTGGACGCTCGGCGCAGATGCAGGGAGCGATGACAGATGGAGGGCGTGGAAAGGAGGCGTAGCGCTCGCTTGGCGTGCAAACAACTGTGGCGTCCCGAGGACCCAAGGGAAAGAGGGAGAATCTCTCCCTAGCCCATAAGTTCAGGGTCTTCCCGTGGTTCTCCTTCAAACGGGGACCAACTGCCTTACCTGAAGCTTAGGCTACTCTGCTATCTTTCCCCAGTCCTGTTCCTTGCTTTGTTGCTAGTGATTAGTATCTGAAAGAGTCATAAAGTAATAAAGGAATAAAGTATCAGAAAGAATCCTCATCGTCTGTGTCCTGAGTTGGCTATTGGTGGGGACTGCAAGAGGCAGCTAGGGCGCTCCTGACACAAACAAAGTGAAGCTGATAGCATGGAAACACACCCAGGGTCAAGGAGAGATGTGACAGTAAAGATGTTCCCCTTCCTGGGCCTCTCATAGTTGAGAAACATAAAAATGAACCTGCTGCACCTGCACTTTTCAGTAGTATGAAGCAGCGGTGTCAATAGGACCCTGCGTGTGCCATTTGCTTTGGAGGAACTCTGCACCATGGCTGTGACAGTCAGGAGTGATGCAGTGAATTTGCATTAAAACAAGTTGTGTGTTCCCCACGCACCTTGTCTTAAAGTGAAAATGCTATTTTTTTGCTGCTGCTGAAATTTAGCAATTTTGCCACAGTGACTTGTGGGGTGTGGGGGGCTGCAAAAATGGAGGGGGGGGGCTGTATGCAGCACATGGGCCGCATGTTGCCAACCCCTGTTCTAGGGTATACCTTCAACTGGGAGCACCTTCCCTTATTTCCTCACATCTTCATGTACGTTTCTGTCAGAAAGCGGCTTGTTTGGCAATGATACTTAGAAGCAATGATATTTTAGTCTTGTTCTAGTTGCCCAGTTCTGTTATAGAGACAGAGGCTGCTTGAAATGCTCAAGTGTCATTTTAGATGCTCCTTCTGCTGATATTGTTTACATGTGACTTTGATTAAAATATTTAAAAAACATAATCAGGGAACAATCTTTCCCACATCATCCATCTTGTTTGCATATTATTATTTTAATGGTATGCGTGTAAGCCAGACTGCTCTAAGCCTGTCAAGTTATGGGGGCGGCGGGGGGGGGGGGTAAACTATTGTTTAGATAGCAGGTGTGTTAATAAAGCGTTGACTGAAAATCAGTAAAAGTTTCATCAACTAGACATGTACGTTCTTCCATCAGTGTCAGCCATGAATTAATACAGTGGAAAATTACCAGGCAGAACTGAAACAGCAGCAATTATTGAAGGCTTTGTTTAATATTTCTCAGGAGAGTGGCACATAAAATGACTGTGGTTGTTTCAATGACATGAGGACTCTCCTTTCTACATAATAAATAAGCTTCCAATTTGATTTCAGTTAAATGTTGTGATATGCAGAATGACTATTTCGGTGCTAAGGGGTTAGTTCATCTTGACTGAATATGCCCTTAACCCCCACCCACCCCCACCAAAGCACTAGAACCTAACTGGTGAATTGCATTCTGAAAGTTCTTATATATGTGCACTACTCTCTGGATCAGGTCCTTGCAACTGCAATTTGCATTGCCAAAAAGGGATTCATTTTTTCAAAGGGTTAAAGCCCTACCCTCTGGTCCCAATCCAGATTGGGTCTCCCATGCTTACTTTTGAATAAGGAAAAAAAGACAGAGCTGCTATCTACATCTTTAAGGGAGCAATCCTATGGCCACGAGACACTGTCTAGAGGGCCATAGGATATGCTCTTTTCCGGGAAACGACTTCCCCCCTTGTCCATGCTGCCTCAGAAGCAGCGCAGAGAAGCCCCATCCTCCACGCTCGTAAGAGGAGCACGGAGTGACTGAAAAGGGGCATTCCAGGGGGCGTTTCAGGGCGGGGAGAGCGGAGCTGCACGTATGACACATCCAATGGCTGAAAACGGCTGTCTAGCAAAAAAAACAGCAAGGCAGGAGAGGCGCGGAGGGAACGATCCCCCTGTGCCTCTCCTGCCTTGCTTTGGATAGGCGGTCGCCGAGTTCGGAGGCGGCCACCTATCTAGTTAGGATTGCACCCTAAAGTCATGTTTAGTTTGACCCATAGATGTTATTGTTAAGAGGACACCCTTAGGATCAAATAACAATGGAGCCTCTCTTTTTTAAACCCCCATGTAGGGGACAAATTTTAGGAAACAAGCAGCTGGGGGAAGGCCCCATATCGGCATTCAGTACACCTACTTCGGAATTTAAAAAAGAGGGCCAGCTGCCTGCTACATATTTAATGTCATGTGTAGTTTGGCCCTCAATGAACCTCCTAAACCAGGCTTCCCCAACCTGGTGTCCTCTAGAAGTTTTGGGGTACAACTCCAAGAATTCTTTGCTACCATGGCCAATGATGGGAGTTGCAGTAGAACACATCTGGATTGAACCAGATTGGGGGAGGCTGTCATAGAACATAATGGGGCATGGAGAGAAGGTGGTATCTAAAGTATGTTAGGGCTAAGTCCTTAGGATCAAGGACTAAGTCCTTAGGATCAAGGATCATGGCAAGAGTGTGAAGGAGGTGAAATTGTGTTGCTCGTCATCACTGACATAATGGGCACTATCCAATAGATGCTTGCAAAGCCACATTCCACACAGCACTTCAGTTCATATAGGCCTTGCACAGGGAGGTAAGAACTGCATTTTTCCAGCAACAATACAATTTGATTTGGATGCTGAGAGAATGCAGTATCATGAAATTTAGATTGTGAGGGCTAAAAGTCAAATTAGCAAAATATGTATTTCTTGCAGCTATAAACTGATTGAGATTTGGGGCCCTTCGAGACAAAAAGCACAATGTTTGAATAATGTTATTTGAAAATTATTGTAGTTTAAAGAAGGCTATATATTTCAGTCAAATTAACAATTTCCTTTTAGTTAGATTTTATCATCCTCCCTTCCCACCTATCTCCTCATTTCTGTGTTTAAATTATGGTTAATGTGGAACACTAAAATAGATAATGCAATTGCCACTTATTCTTTGCTCTCATTGTGTCATGCTGAGCTATAAATGTATTTAATCTGGACAGAACTGAGGAGGTAAAACGTAATTTAATAGCAATCAATCAGAGATGGCAAGCTAGTAGGAGAGGTGACAGCCCTATGATTTGTATGCATTAAAGCAATTTTTTTAAACCACCCCACATGCTATGTTAGTTAAGTTCTGTTAGGATTTCTCTCTTGAGACCCACATTTTGCTGCATGTATACCCCTAATTTACCAGACTTTGGCTGCCTTTAAAAAACAGCTTCTTGAGGAATAAAATGACTAAAGGCGCAATCCTATGAACGTTTAGACAGAAAAACGGCCTACAACTCCCAGCATTTCCCAGCTAGCATGGCTGGCTGGGGAATGCTGGGAGTTGTAGGACTTTTTTCTTTCTAAACATGTATAGGATTGCACCCTAAACTATCATGATAGAGCCAAAGGTGTAAGTAGACAAAGACAGCTCTGCTATTAAATCAAGGAATGTATGCAGCTGATACTTCCTAGGACGATTGAAGTGGAAAAATCAAAAGGAGAAACCTGGAGACCCTTTCTAACTAACCAGTGGTGGGAGAGGCTTGTTGCCATGATGGAGGCCAACCTATTATCATGACTGCTTGCAGTGCCCACTTTTAGTTGTCCATATTGGGCATGGTGATAGACTGGTGCTGGCTGGCCAAGTGCCTGTGCAAATGTCTGTGCACGTTGATTTCCATTATGCAGTTGCCAGCGCACTAAAACCCCTACTGAAAGTCGCAAATTAAAAGTCAAGGTAGACATGTTTCTGCAGATGATATTGGCCTGCACATGATCACCTCCGCTTGTAGCATTGATGGTAAGGCAGCTTGAGCAAACGAATATGGAAATGGACTCTTAGTCAGTTTTATCTCAGTGGTAGGGGATTTCTTTGTATGCCAAAGGTCTCCAGTTAATCTCTGGTAGCAGGGCTGAGAAAAGACCCCGGAGAGAGGCACTACTAGAGCAAACAATACTGGGATAATGGTCTGACTTGATTTAAGGCAGCTTCATCAGTTAATATGTGTCTATGGGATTATCAGGTCATATCTATGTGACAGACAACTGTCATAATGGCTAGTAAATTATGCTCTGAACAGTGTCCAAATCTCATCTCAGCCATGAACCCATTAGGTGGCCTTAGCCGAACAACATGGTCTCACCCCCACCCCCAATCTGCATTATGGGGATAATAATAATGACCTTTCTGGGTTATTGTAAGGCATATAATGTCTGTGAAGTGTGCTGGAAAAGTCTCTCAAGTGGTAGAAAAATGCTAAGCATTATTATGTGGTGTATCAATAACCCTCTTTGACATAATATGGAAGTTCTTCAGCTGAGCTTTGGTGGGATGCAAAGAGATGTCACAAGCACCAGCTGTTGCTAGACTCCTCACAGTCATTTCCCTTGTACTCTCCAGTTCTATGTCACATTTCTTGCGGAGGGCAAACAAGACTTTTCTCTTTCCCACCTTCTCTGCAGGACATAATTAATCCAAAGGAGCAGAGGACCCGTTTGCTTGAGTGCTCTTTATTCCTATCAGTGATATTTAAATTAATGTGTTCCTCATTAATCCTCATCAGTGCTTAGAGGCAACACAAGAGCTTTCTAAGATTTTTGGTTGCTTAGTGCCCTTTATTCTTAAACAGTAAAGTGGCCAGATGGTTAGAAATCAGAGGTTTCCTGCAGGTTTGTAAGCACGTTTGGCTATAATGAGTGACGCAGACCATTTGTGCTTCATAGCTCAGACAAAACAGGGCCCTTCTCCCCTTGCACTGATGTAAGACCCAAGACCAATAATTCCAATAGATTCTGGGACACATTAATGTGCCATGGGAGAAATGCTAGTGTGCTGCGAGAAATTAAAGGTTCCACTGGGCCCATCATACCCACGCACAGGAGGTTGCTTCCTCCGCCGTATTCACTGCTTGGGCTTTAACTCTCTCCTCTGCTAGGTATGAGTAATTTTACCCCATTGCAGGTTAAATTGGATCATCCAATCAGTTCTGAGCTACAGCAGAATTATGAGAGGAGGTTGCCTGTTGCATCTCTGCATTAGTCATGGCTCTGGTTCCTCCCAGTCAGGACACATGCCCAGAATAGTGTCTCATGCAGAAATACAGAGAGTGGCCTTCTCTGAAGGTGCGTAGTTCTTATACCCTTACACACTGTGAAAGTAAACCTTTGACATATAAGACTGAAGCTTGTTTGCATTTTAATTCAGAAAAAAACATCCCTTGGCTATCGGAAGTGTAGGACACATTGCCTACATAGCCTGATATGTACGGTGGACATGTGAAATGAGGATAAAATGGGCCTAAAAACTCAATTATAGGGCTGAGCCAGAACTACTCACTGTTTTTCCAAGGATTTTGGGGCAGTGTTGAGAAGTGCCCCCTCTTTCAGGTTTTGAGCACTGCCCAAAACCTGTACTGTTAATCTATTCATGTAAATTGCCCCTTCTTTCTTCCTCTCTGTTGTCCCTCTTGTTGTACTGGTTAAACCAGCATTAGAGGCCAAATTCTAATAGTGCAATTCTGTACATGCTTTCTCAGAAATAAATCCCACTGATTTCTACAGGGCTTACTCCCTATAGGATTATATAGGATTGCCACCTTAAAGACAGATAAAAAAGTCCTCTGCTCGCATAGACCAAAGGATCATCTAGTCTAGGCTTCTGTTTCCATCAATAACCAGCCAGAGGTTTCTGGGAAAGCCCACAAGCAAGGGCATGAAGGCAGCAGCACTTTCCTGCCGTTTGTCCCCATCACCTAGTATTGAAAGTCAACTGCGTCTGAATGTAGGGGTTCCAATCAGCAGTTGATAAACAGCATCCTCGATGAATTGGTCTAATCCTTTGTATTTGCCAGCACTGCACTTTGTAGCAGTAAATGCCAGCAGCTGATTATGCTTTGTGTAAAGTATTTTTATTTTGTCTGTCCTGAACTGATTGTATTTGATGTGTCCAAGTTGCTGTATTATGAGAGGAGAAAGAATTCTCTCCAGCCTGCTGTCTCCATACCATTCATGGTTTTAATTCTCTGTAATATCCCCCACCCTCCACCCCTTTAGCCATCTTTCTCTAAATAAGAAAAGAAAACTCAAATGCTTTTAGCCTTTCCATGTAGGGCATGTGCTCCAACTTGATCATTTGGGTTGCTCTTTCCCTATCTTTTCCAGTGCTATGAGCCATCTTTTGAGATCATAGAAGAGTAGGGTTGGAAGGGGCCTACAAGGCCATCGAGTCCAACCCCGAGATGAGGCAACCAAAACTGAACACAGTATTTCAAATGTAACCACACCAAAGCTTTGTGTCAGGGTTAGGCAACCTAGGGTCTCAATCTGACCTTCCAAGGCCCTCCAGACAGGTATGCCCCCTTCCCCTGGCCTCACCAATTTTCCCGCAACCACTGATCATTTGGTGATTTCCCAGTTTTTCTGCAGTTCTTTCCCCCTTCTAAGGGTGCAATCCTATGCATGGTTAGACAGAAAAAAGGCCTACAACTCCCAGCACAGCTGGCTGGGGCATCCTGGGAGTTGTAGGCCTCTTTTCAGTCTAAACTTGCATAGGATTGCATCCTAAAAGACTGAAATGCTTCTCTTAATGCTTAGTTACTGGCAGTAACAGCTTCAAGCTACAATATGTAGGGTGTACATATTGTGCACACACACACACCCGCCTTCAACCCCCCTCCTGAGCTTCTTTGAAATTAAATTCAACCCTCAGGCTAAAAGAGATTCCCCACACTTACTTTATGAGAAAGCATTATGATGCATGATGTCTTATTTTCAGTCCCTTTCTGTATTATTCTATTCACACACACACACACATTTTTCATATTGAATGTTTAGGCAAGTATACTTAGCTTTGTCACTTATAATTAAATTAAATGAATACATAAGTAGACATTAAGCTACCTGTATCAGCAATTCATATCAATATACAATCATCAGCCTTATTTGTACACATTAAAAAGGAATGCAAGAAGGACATCAGAAGGTCACTTCTGTAGTGACATACAAGTAGACATTAAAAGTGAGCTTCTGATATCCTTCTTGCATTCCATTTTAATGAGTACAAATAAGGCTGATGATGGTATGTTGATATGAATTGGTGATACAAGTAGTTCTCTCAACTGAGAGAACTTTTGAGCAACATTTAGTTCAAGTGTATATTTATCTGACAGAGCTAATACAGTAATCAGTTGTATCATATATAATATCCAAGGTTCCTTACTTTGATTTATTGGATTTACTTTTTCATTGCTTCGGGTGCAATCAGCAATATTTTTCTTTGTGACATGGCTACAAAGGGGAAGGTATAGACTATTTTAGTATTCCTGGCTTGGGTTATGTTTTTGTTGTCTTTCAGTCTCTTAGTTAGCAATGTTTATTCCCAGCCCATCCATCTTGGAATACATTTATGTAGATATAGTGAGCTCATAATGATGGTTCCAAAAAAGAGGCATTTATAGTGAAAATATTTTCCAAGATTCTGATTCTGTCATTTGGATTAATGTCGTGTGTTGAATAATCTCATGAATAATGTCAGCAGGACTAGTTCATAAGTAAGGCTCTATTCTTAAAGTAAAGGAAAGAGTGACAAAACTGTGCCTAGAGAGAGTTTAAATAAAGTGGGTTACTCTACATTTTATAGCCACAGTATTCTTCCCGACACATGTAATTTGCAATCATTTGCAGCAAAATAGGTGTATAAATAAAATTTCCATACACCTATGCATACTCCAGGTTTTAAGCAAAGACACTCAATATGTGCTATAAACAAATTAACAGATCTATTTTCATGAGGCTTGAGTGAGAGCTCCCACCAGGAGCTTGCAATCAACAATGCATTATTCAACATGATGAAAGTCTTGACTGTCTATATAGTGCTATGCGACGTGCAGGATACAAATCACAAGATCTCAGTTGCTTTGATGTGACTATAGTCCGTGATGATGCAGAATGCCCTCCTCTCTCTCTAAGAGGAGGTATCACCAGCATTTTATACTATAAAGAGAGGCCTGGCTATGGCCTTTGATGGTCAGTAGCTACTCTAAGCTACTGGAATATAAAGTTGAGTGTTATATAAATTCCATGTTCAGTTGGTGAGGACTGAAAGAAACAGTCCTTTCAGGTTGAATTGGAGAAAAGAGAAAAATAATCTGAGTTTCAACCTTGCTGGACACAGCTGCATGGAGGTATCTGGATACCAGAAGCCATTTCTGGAGGGTTGTCAATTGGAACAAAGTTGCTTGGGGACCAGAACTGCATGTGTGAATTCATGCTGCATTAATGCTCAGCTTTTACATTTGGAAATAAACAGTTTATTGCAAATGATGACGATGACGATGTCTCTCCAGAACTTTCTCCTTCCAAGGAAAGGGATACTGAAAAACAGCTACCTTGGTACTTCCAGGTGTTCAGGGTACGCAGGAAATACAAAATATATCCTTCCCTAAAAGACCTATATGTTATAATAAACTATATACTTTTTTAAAAAGCAAATAACAAGAGAAAATAAATAAAAAAGTTTAAAATAGTATGAATGTGTGACAATTATTCCATCTTTTCTGAGGGCCTAACTACATGTTCTTCAGCAACTTTGGGTTAGATTCATTGACCTCAGCAGTCTACAAGGGTGTCTGTGTATATATTGATAAATATGGATTTCTCCGAGCACTGGACCAAAATGCATGTAAGAAAAGCCTGACTGCTGAATTTCTTAGGGAAAAGCTGCTTTGGAAGAGGGCAATTTGGAATGGAAGAGGGACATTGTGGGGTGCTTAACCCTTTCCTCCCTGCTTCTTCTCTGATTCAGCTGCCATGCTCCCTGCGCATGTGTTTGGAAGGTAAATACATATTTGGAATTCATTGCCTTGTTGTGGCGAAGGGGCTTGCGTAACTCAGTGAAGCCATAAGCTATGCCGTGCAGGGCCACCCAAGACGGACAGGTCATGGCAGAGAGTTCTGACAAAATGTGGTCCACTGGAGAAGGAAATGGCAACCCACTCCAGTATTCTTGCCAAGAAAACCCCATGGAACGTATCACAAGGCTAAAAGATATGACGCCGGAAGATGAGCCCCTCAGGTCGGAAGGTGTCCAATATGCTACTGGGGAAGAGCAGAGGGTATTTCCAAGTAGCGCCAGAAAGAGTGAAGCGGCTGGGCCAAACCCGAAAGGACACTCAGCTGTGGATGTGTCTGGTGGTGAAAAGAAAATCCGATGCTGTAAAGAACAATATTGTTTAGGAACCTGGAATGTCAGATCAATGAATCAAGGTAAGCTGGAGGTGGTCAAACATGAGATGGCAAGATTGAACATCGACATCTTGGGAATCAGCGAACTAAAATGGACAGGCATGGGCGAATTTAATTCAGGTGACCATCATATCTACTATTGTGGGCAAGAATCCCTTAGAAGAAATGGAGTAGCACTCATAGTCAACAAAAGGGTGGGAAAAGCAGTACTGGGGTACAATCTTAAAAATGATAGAATGATCTCAGTACGAATCCAAGGCAAACCATTCAACATCACAGTAATTCAAGTCTATGCCCCAACCACTGATGCCGAAGAAGCTGAGGTTGATCGGTTCTATGAAGACCTACAACACCTTCTAGAACTAACACCAAAAAAAGATGTCCTCTTCATCATAGGGGATTGGAATGCTAAAGTAGGAAGTCAAGAAATCACCGGGATAACAGGCAGGCATGGCCTTGGTGTACAAAATGAAGCAGGACAAAAGCTAATAGAGTTTTGCCAGGAGAACATGCTGATCATAGCAAACACTCTTTTCCAACAGCACAAGAGGCGACTCTACACATGGACATCACCAGATGGTCAGTATCGAAATCAGATTGATTATGTCCTTTGCAGCCAAAGATGGAGAAGCTCCATACAGTCAGTAAAAACAAGACCTGGAGCTGACTGCGGCTCAGATCATGAGCTGCTTCTTGCAAAATTTCGGCTTAAATTGAAGAACGTCGGGAAAACCACTAAACCGTTCAGGTATGACCTAAATCATATCCCTGATGAATATACAGTGGAGGTGAGGAATAGATTTCAGGGATTAGACCTGATAGACAGAGTGCCTGAGGAACTATGGACGGAGGTCCGTAACATTGTTCAGGAGGCAGCAACGAAATCCATCCCAAAGAAAAAGAAATGCAAGAAAGCCAAGTGGCTGTCTGATGAGGCTTTACAAGTAGCTGAGGAAAGAAGGGAAGCGAAAAGCAAGGGAGAAAGGGGAAGATATACCCAACTGAATGCAGAGTTCCAGAGAATAGCAAGGAGAGACAAGAAGGCCTTCTTAAATGAACAATGCAAAGAAATCGAGGAAAACAACAGAATGGGAAAGACTAGAGATCTCAAGGGAACGTTTTGTGCAAAGACGGGCATGATAAAGGACAAAGAAGGCAGGGACCTAACAGAAGCAGATGAGATTAAGAAGAGGTGGCAAGAATACACAGAAGAACTCTACAGGAAAGATCTGAATGTCCCTGATAGCCATGATAGTGCGGTCACTGAACTTGAGCCGGACATCCTCGAGAGTGAAGTCAAGTGGGCCTTAGGAAGCATTAGTAACAACAAAGCTAGCGGAGATGACAGTATTCCAGCCGAGCTATTTAAAATCCTAAAAGATGATGCTGTTAAAGTGCTGCATTCAATATGCCAACAAATCTGGAACACTCAACAGTGGCCACAAGACTGGAAAAGGTCAGTTTACATTCCAATTCCAAAGAAGGGCAACGCCAAAGAGTGTTCAAACTACCGCACAATTGCGCTCATTTCACATGCCAGCAAGGTGATGCTCAAAATCCTACAAGCTAGGCTTCAGCAGTATGCGAACCAAGAACTACCGGAAGTACAAGCTGGGTTTCGAAGAGGCAGAGGAACTAGAGATCAAATCGCCAACATTCGCTGCATCATGGAGAAAGCAAGAGAATTCCAGAAAAACGTCTATTTCTGCTTCATTGACTACGCTAAAGCCTTTGATTGTGTGGATCACAACAAACTGTGGCAAATTCTTAAAGTGATGGGAGTACCAGACCACCTTACCTGTCTCCTGAGAAACCTGTACGAGGGTCAAGAAGCAACAGTAAGAACCAGACATGGAACAACCGAGTGGTTCAAAATTGGGAAAGGAGTACGACAAGGCTGCATATTGTCACCCTGCTTATTTAACTTATATGCAGAGTACATCATGAGAAATGCCGGGTTCGATGAATCAGAGGTCGGAATTAAGATTGCTGGGAGAATTATCAACAACCTCCGATATGCAGACGATACCACCCTAATGGCAGAAAGCGAAGAGGATCTCAAGAGCCTCTTGTTGAGGGTGAAAGAGGAGAGTGCAAAAGCTGGTTTGAAACTCAACATTAAAAAAACTAAGATCATGGCATGTGGCCCCATCACTTCCTGGCATATAGAAGGGGAAGAAATGGAAGCAGTGACAGATTTTACTTTCTTGGGCTCCAAGATCACCGCAGACGGTGACTGTAGCCCTGAAATTAAAAGACGCTTGCTCCTTGGGAGGAAAGCTATGGCCAACCTAGACAGCATAGTAAGAAGCAGAGACATCACCTTGCCGACAAAGGTCCGTCTAATCAAAGCTATGGTTTTCCCAGTGGTAATGTATGGCTGTGAGAGCTGGACTATAAGTAAGGCTGAGCGCCGAAGAATTGCTTTCGAACTGTGGTGCTGGAGAAGACTCTTACGAGTCCCCTGGACTGCAAGGAGGTCAAATCAGTCCATCCTAAAGGAAATCAACCCTGAGTGCTCATTGGAAGGACAGATAATGAAGCTGAAGCTCCAATATTTTGGCCACCTAATGCGAAGAGAAAACTCCCTGGAAAAGACCCTGATGCTGGGAAAGACTGAAGGCAAAAGGAGAAGGGGACGGCAGAGGATGAGATGGCTAGATAGCATCACGGATGCAATGAATATGAACTTGAGCACGCTCCGGGAGAGAGCGCAGGACAGGAAGGCCTGGCGTGCTATGGTCCATGGGGTCACGAAGAGTCGGACACGACTGAACGACTGAACAACAACAAACAGAAGCAGATGAGATTAAGAAGAGGTGGAAAGAATACACAGAAGAACTATACAGGAAAGATCTGAATGTCCCTGATAGCCATGATAGTGCGGTCACTGAACTTGAGCCGGACATCCTCGAGAGTGAAGTCAAGTGGGCCTTAGGAAGCATTAGTAACAACAAAGCTAGCGGAGATGACAGTATTCCAGCCGAGCTATTTAAAATCCTAAAAGATGATGCTGTTAAAGTGCTGCATTCAATATGCCAACAAATCTGGAACACTCAACAGTGGCCACAAGACTGGAAAAGGTCAGTTTACATTCCAATTCCAAAGAAGGGCAACGCCAAAGAGTGTTCAAACTACCGCACAATTGCGCTCATTTCACATGCCAGCAAGGTGATGCTCAAAATCCTACAAGCTAGGCTTCAGCAGTATGCGAACCGAGAACTACTGGAAGTACAAGCTGGGTTTCGAAGAGGCAGAGGAACTAGAGATCAAATCGCCAACATTCGCTGCATCATGGAGAAAGCAAGAGAATTCCAGAAAAACGTCTATTTCTGCTTCATTGACTACGCTAAAGCCTTTGATTGTGTGGATCACAACAAACTGTGGCAAATTCTTAAAGTGATGGGAGTACCAGACCACCTTACCTGTCTCCTGAGAAACCTGTACGAGGGTCAAGAAGCAACAGTAAGAACCAGACATGGAACAACCGAGTGGTTCAAAATTGGGAAAGGAGTACGACAAGGCTGCATATTGTCACCCTGCTTATTTAACTTATATGCAGAGTACATCATGAGAAATGCCGGGTTCGATGAATCAGAGGTCGGAATTAAGATTGCTGGGAGAATTATCAACAACCTCCGATATGCAGACGATACCACCCTAATGGCAGAAAGCGAAGAGGATCTCAAGAGCCTCTTGTTGAGGGTGAAAGAGGAGAGTGCAAAAGCTGGTTTGAAACTCAACATTAAAAAAACTAAGATCATGGCATCTGGCCCCATCACTTCCTGGCATATAGAAGGGGAAGAAATGGAAGCAGTGACAGATTTTACTTTCTTGGGCTCCAAGATCACTGCAGACAGTGACTGTAGCCATGAAATTAAAAGACGCTTGCTTCTTGGGAGGAAAGCTATGGCCAACCTAGACAGCATAGTAAGAAGCAGAGACATCACCTTGCCGACAAAGGTCCGTCTAATCAAAGCTATGGTTTTCCCAGTAGTAATGTATGGCTGTGAGAGCTGGACTATAAGGAAGGCTGAGCACCGAAGAATTGATGCTTTTGAACTGTGGTGCTGGAGAAGACTCTTACGAGTCCCCTGGACTGCAAGGAGGTCAAATCAGTCCATCCTAAAGGAAATCAACCCTGAGTGCTCATTGGAAGGACAGATAATGAAGCTGAAGCTCCAATATTTTGGCCACCTAATGCGAAGAGAAAACTCCCTGGAAAAGACCCTGATGCTGGGAAAGACTGAAGGCAAAAGGAGAAGGGGACGGCAGAGGATGAGATGGCTAGATAGCATCACGGATGCAATGAATATGAACGTGAGCACGCTCCGGGAGAGAGCGCAGGACAGGAAGGCCTGGCGTGCTATGGTCCATGGGGTCACGAAGAGTCGGACACGACTGAACGACTGAACAACAACAACAGAGGAAGGGAAGCAACTAGGGGGCAATTTATAGTGGAAAATGACCAGGAAAATGGCCACATCCCCACAGCTTCTCCACTCCAGTGTTGAAGCTTGGCTCCCTAGTTCTCTTACTGAATACAAGAGGAGAGGCCTCCTTGCCTTCAGGCTTTTATTTCCATAGATCAAGTCACACAGATACAGATTGCGGAGACTTGTAAAGAAGCTTGCAACACTTTTAAGTCCACAGACAACTGGCTTCTTCACAGCAGGGACCACTCCACTTAACTCCAGAGCTAAACTCCTTTCTGACAAGGAGAATTCAGACCTTGCAGATATCCAAGCATAAAAGCCATTGATCTCCATGAGATGTCATTTGCTACAGCTTACTTTAAATACCAAGGTAGGCCTAGTTAACCCCCTTTTCTGAGGACCATCCCCTACCTGAACCTTTCGCTAGTAAACACAGAGAATACCACAAGGGGCATAGCTGCTCCTCCCTCTTGATTTGATGTCTTACCTTCAGTGAGGTACTGGATCCCCTCTCCTCCTCAGAATCCCTTCATTCTCCAGTTCCCACTGTCTGGGGCACTAAATCGTGGGTGTGACATGACGCCTTAACTTGCAGCTGGGACACATCTGAAGTTACACTCACTGTTGTCATGGAATCCATTGCAGAGTCAGGCTGCACCAGGTTCCCAGGCCTTGAGGTTTCCATTACAGTACTGTAGTCTAAATCATCCCTCTCGGATTCGGAACCAGACTCCTCAGTGTTAAGGCCTGCAGTGATTGCTTGGGCCAGACCACACAGCCAAGCTGTTCCTGCCAAAGCAGCCATCAGCTTTGCTTTTGTTACATGTGTTCGTGAGTAACATCTAGGTAGGCCCTAACACTTGAAATTCATTATTTGTAAACAGAAAACACCCTTGTAGATTGCTGAGGTCAGTGAATGTAACCATAACTTGCTTAGTAAGCAATCCTTTGCAAAAGGAACGCTCTCAAGAAATTGGTTTGAGGCCCAACTGTGAAATGAGGGGAGGGGCTGGCAATAAAGAATGGATCTACAGATTTATTTATTTTTAAAAATGTTATTTCTGTCCTTATATTTCCCAATGTACTTCAGAGAAAAAACATGAACACGCTTTTTCTCCATTTTGAATACAAAACACACATGCAATCCACAAGTACAGTTTAAAGTTAAGTACTTTTCAGGAGAGAATGAAATACATCTCTGCATACATTTCCATTCTGGGTCTTCAATTCCTATCCCTCAATTGCATAAAAAGGCTATAAATCCACTTGAAAACTTCAGTCAGATGGTTCTGATAGTGTCATCCTCCTCAAAAACCAAACTTCAAGAGGATGAATTATCAACTACAAGAAAGGCTACGGCATGCTTCTTTCTTGCAGGAGAAACACCCACTTTTCTGAACGCCCCCCTCCTGACACAGAACCAGGATCTATGACTCAGGAGAATGGAGAAGGCAGCAGTGGGTTAGAGAGGGAGATGATGGAAGAAGGACTAGCTGGATGCTACACTGATTCCTCATGTGTGAGACAAGAGCCTCGGATTATTATCTTGACCTGAATCAAGGCCTGCCCATAACTCAGGCAAGGGAGCTGGGAAATGGGTGCAGCTGGAAAACCTCATATCAAAGGCAGAGGAAAAGAGAAGCCAAGGAAAATTCCCCATGGTTTGGTTAGTGATTCCCCACAGCCAGAGAGGAAGCCTGCAGGAGAAATAACTGGCTGGCAAAAGCCCACTTCCCTCCAGCTGAGGCCAAATGGTTCAACTAATAATCTAATGTGATTAGATTATTAGTAGTTAACTGCTAACCTTTTTCTGGCAAGACAATTCTGTCTTTAACAGCTGTGTGGCAAGCGAAAGTTAAGCATGTGAAGCTTTCCCCTCACTGCATTCTATGCTGGGGAAAAGTTAACTTTCTATTAGTGGGTTGCATTCTGGGTAGAAATCCCAGCAAGCGTTACATGTTAGATGAATTGCATTGTAAAAGCTATCTAGGGCTGCAACCCATAATAGGTTTAACTGGTAGATGAATAAACCAAACGTCCAGTTGATTAATCAGAGAAAGCCAATTTTGATCCCAATGAGGACAACTGTTCATTGGTGAGTTATTTATGTATTTATTGTATTTATATGCCGCCTTTTTTCCTCTTGAAAGAAACCCAAGGCAGCTTACATTATACCCCTCCTCTCCATTTTATCCTCACAACAACCCTGTGAGGTAGGTTGGGCTGAGTCTGTGACTGGCCCAACGTCACCCAGTGAGCTTCCATGGCCAAGCGGGGACTAGAACCCGAATCTCCCGGCTCCCAGTCCAACACTCTCACCACTACACCACACTGGCTCCCACTGTTTGTTTTTTTTAGTTCAGGGCACACATGTGCCCTGAATAGGGATGTATGAAAGTTACTTAACTTTCCGCGGATTCTGTTCATGGGGGGGGGGGAGAGGCGTTCCGTCCCTCCCCCCGGAATCCTCGACGGGCGGGAGGCGCTCCGTTCCTCCCCCCTGGAATCCTCGACAGCTGGCTGTGCTCTGTGGCGGCTCCGCGGAGCAGCCAGCCAGGCCCAGCCCAGCCCAGCCCAGCGCTGTCCGCAGCCGGATTTCCGGCCGCAGAGGCTCTGGGTAAAAAAAAAAAGAAATGCGTACGAAAATGGCGGTGGCTACGGCTGCCGCCATTTGCGTTCCTTATTTTTCGCCGTCTTAGTCTACGTAAATATTTACATAGACTATTATGGCGAAAACAAAGGGGAACGCAAATAGCATAGCGGGCGCCATTTGCGTCCCTTTCTGATTCGCTGTTTTAGCCTACATAAATATTTACGTAGGCTAAAACGGCGAATCAAAAAGGAACGCAAATAGCGCCCGCTACGCTATTTGCGTTCCCCTTTGTTTTCGCCGTAATAGTCTACGTAAATATTTACGTAGACTAAGACAGCGAAAAATAAGGAACGCAAATGGCGGTGGCCGTAGCCGCCGCCATTTGCATACGTGTCGTTTTTTTTTTTAACCCAGCCATGATAGGCTACGTAAATCTTTACGTAGCCTATCACATCCCTGTAAAAAAACCAACAACAACTCACCTCCAGACTGCAAATGGCGGCGGTGGCAGCCGGTCGGAAGACCAGCAGCCGCTGCCGCCAAAGCCGCCACTGCAGCCGCCACCATCTGAAACATCCGCCCCAGGTAAGTCTCATCCCGGGGGAGATCCGCGGGGGGGCGAGGGGGGGCAGGCCGTTCCGCCACAGATTTCGGGGGGCCGAATGCACTGGCATTCAGCCTCACCGAGATCCGTGGCGGAATTCTCTGACATCCCTAGCCCTGAACTAAAACAAGTACTGTTTCCAGGTACTTGAGGATGAGACTGGAGGGCAGCCTGAAGAGGAAGAATTACAGGGGAACCTGCATGAGAGTGAGCAAGAGGCTGAAGGTCAGTCAAGCAGAGGCAGTGAAACAAAGGCCTACAACAAGAAGAAGAGAAGAGAAATAGTAGTGAGAGACTCCTTGCTGCATGGGATCAAAACCCAAGTATGTTGCGAAGACCCGTGTACTCACCAGGTATGCCGTCTCCTGGGAGGATGGATTAGAGATGTGACTGAAGGGTTGCCTGCACTCATAAAGCCCACTGACAAGTATCCCTTTCTTCTCATCCATGTGGGAACAAATGATACCGCCAAGCGGAGCTACGAAGAAATCGCGTCAGACTTTGAAGCTTTGGGAAGGAAGCTCAAGAACTTTGGGGCCCAGATAGTTTTCTCATCCATCTTTCCAGTAGTTAGAAGAGGGATAGAAAGGGAATGAAAAATACTCCGGGTGAATGACTCGCTACAAAGGTGGTGCTGACAAGAGAGATTTGGATTCTTGGACTATGGGTTATACTTCCTGGAAGATGGGCTGTTGGCAAGGGACAGGTTGCACCTCACAAAGGCTGGGAAGAATATGTTTGGCCACAGCATGAAGAACTTTATCAGGAGGGCTTTAAACTGAATCCTACGGGGAAGGGACAAGGGAGACGTAAAGTTGGGGGTAACAGTGGACAAAGGGCTCATGCACCACAGCGGAGAGAATAGCTCTAATAGCACCCATTAATAGTCTTCACAAACATGTAGGAAGAAAGCCAGACTATGAAGCACATGGTCTTCGATGTCTACATACTAATGCCCAGAGTAGGGAAAACAAACAGAACGAACCTGAATTCTTAATACAGGAGGGACATTATGACTTGATAGGTTTAACTGAGACTTGGTGGGATGACTCTCATGACTGGAATACAGCAATTGAAGGATATAACTTGTTCAAAAAGAAAGGGAAGAACAGAAAGGGAGGTGGGGTTGCACTATATGTTAAAAATACATATTTCTGCACAGAAATACAGGAGGATGAGCTTGGTAGCTCCATCGAGAGCATCTGGGTTAAAATAAATGAGCAAAGAATAAAAGGAACCTGGTGGTCGGAGTCTACTACCGGCCACGCAATCA
Organism: Heloderma suspectum; assembly: GCF_057233095.1. NCBI lineage: Eukaryota > Metazoa > Chordata > Lepidosauria > Squamata > Helodermatidae > Heloderma > Heloderma suspectum. The sequence goes on from NC_139462.1 coordinate 114,207,231, forward strand.
AGGAGAAGACGAGGATGAAACTTTTGAAAAGCAAATTGCCAATGTTTCAAGGAAGCATGATGTAGTAGTAATGGGGGACTTCAATTTCCCCAATATTTGTTGGGAGACAAATTCTGCAAAACATGGCCCCTCCAAGAAATTCCTGACTTGTGTTGCGGATAACTTCCTCCTACAGAAAGTAGGGGAAGGAACTAGAGGATTGGCTATCCTTGACTTGATCCTAACCAACACAGATGACTTAGTGTATAAAGTAGCAGTTACAGGAACTGTGGGGGAAAGTGGCCACGTTATAGTTGAGTTCTTGGTACTAAAGGAAGCAAAAGCTGAGTGTAGCCAAACACGTACCCTGGATTTTAGGAAAGCTGATTTTAATAAACTCAGAACAATGATACGTAAGGTCCCATGGCAAGTGACTCTAATGAGAAAAGGAGTCCAAGATGGGTGGGAGTTTTTAAAAAGGGAAATTCTAAAGGCACAATTACAAACAATTCCAACAAGAAAAAAAGGCGGAAGACAACAGGAGAAGCCAATGTGTCTTCCCAAAAAGCTTAGATATGACCTGAAAACAAAAAAGGACACACATGGGAAGTGGAAGGAAGGACAAGCAACAAAGGAAGAGTACAGGCAGGTAGCACAGAATTGCAGGGATGGTGTCAGGAAGGCTAAAGCTGAGAACGAGCTGAGTTTAGGGATGTACGAAAGTTCCGCCATGGATCTCGGGGAGGCTGAATGCCAGCGCATTCGGCCACCCGAAATCGGTGGCGGAACGGCCCGCCCCCCCCCCGGGACGGGACTTACCTTGGGCAGATCTTCCTGGCCGCGGCGGCTCCGGCGGCCGCCATTTCCAGGTTAAAAAAAAAAAAAGTGATAGGCTATGTAAAGATTTATGTAGCCTATCATGGCTAGATTTTAAAAAAACACCGTGATAGGCTACGTAAATCTTTACGTAGCCTATCACGGCTGACTTAAAAAACAAACAAACAAAATTTCTGTTCCCCTTATTTTCGCCGTCTTAGTCTACGTAAATGTTTACATACACTAAGACATGTCAAAATAAAGAATGCAAATGGCAGCGGCCATGGCCGCCGCCATTTGCGTACGCGCGTTTGTTTTTCTTTAAATCAGCCGTGATAGGCTACGTAAACATTTACGTAGCCTATCATGGCTGACTGCAGGGATGCAAACGGTGGTGGCTACAGCCGCCGCCATTTGCGTCCCTGCTAGCCAGCGGCCGGATGTCCGGCTGCTGGCGGAGCCAGCTGGCGGCTCCGCAGAATCGCTGCGGAGCACAGCCGGCCGGCCAGGATTCTGGGGGGGAGGAACGGAGCGCCTCCCCCCCCCCGGCCAGGATTCCGGGGGGAGGGACGGAACGCCTCCCCCCCAACATCAACATAATCCGCGGAAAGGTAAGTCACTTTCGTACATCCCTAGCTGAGGTTAGCAAGGGATGCTAAAAGCAACAAAAAGGCTTTCTTCAGATACATGCATAGTAAAAGACAGAGGAAAGAAATGGTAGTTCAACTATTAAATAAGGATGGCAAAATGATAACAGATGACAAAGAAAAGGCAGAGGTGCTCAATTCCTACTTTGGTTCAGTCTTCTCCCAAAAGAGGGTCTATGGCAAAGGTGAAGTACAGGCTGAAGGGGCAGGATTGCAGCTTGAGATTGATAGTCATATGGTCAAGGAAGGAACACCTAATTACTTTGAATGAGTTCAGATCTCCAGGGCCAGATGAACTGCATCCTAGAGTAAGAAAGGAACTGGCAGAAGAGCTGTCAGAGCCACTGTCTATTTTCTTTGAGAAATCATGGAGGACGGATGAAGTTCCAGATGACTGGAGGTAGGCTAATGTCCCTATCTTCAAAACGGGTAAAAGGAGGAACCTGGGAACTACAGACCAGTCAGTCTGGCATCCATCCCTGGGAAAATTCTGGAGCAGATGATAAAGCAATCCATCTGTAAGCACCTTGAAAACAATGCAGTGATTACTCAAAGCCAACATGGATTTGTCAAGAACAAATCCTGTCAGACAAATCTGATCTCATTTGTTGATCAGGTAACCTCCCTTGTGGACTGTGTGAATGCTGTGGACATAATATACCTCGACTTCAGCAAAGCTTTCGACAAAGTGCCCCATGATATCCTGATGAGCAAACTAGCTCAAAGTGGGCTAGATGAAACAACGATCCGGTGGATCCACAGTTGGCTGCAGAATCGGACTCAAAGAGTGCTTATCAATGGGATCTTCTCAAACTGGGGTGAAGTCATGAGCGGGGTACTGCAGGGCTCTGTCCTGGGCCCAGTGCTCTTCAATATTTTTATTAATGACTTAGAGGAGGAGGTGCAGGGAATGCTGATCAAATTTGCAGATGACACAAAATTGGGCAGGATAGCTAATACCTTGGAAGACAGAAACAAAATTCAAAGTGATCTTGATAGGCTGGAGTGCTGGGCAGAAAACAACAGAATGAAATTTAATAGGGATAAATGCCAAGTCCTGCACCTAGGAAAAAGAAACCAAATGCACAGTTACAAGATGGGGGAGGGGGATACTTGGCTTAGCAACACTACAAGAGAGAAGGATCTTGGAATTGCTGTCGATCACAAGCTGAATATGAGCCAACAATGTGCTGGGGCTGCAAAAAAGGCAAATGCCAATTTGGGCGGCATTAATAGAAGCATAGCTCCCAAATCCCAGGAAGTACTAGTTCCCCTCTACTCAGCACTGGTTAGGCCTCACCTGGAGTACTGTGTCCAGTTCTGGGCACTGCACTTTAAGAAGGATGCAGACAAGCTGGAGAGGGTTCAGAGGACGGCCACAAAGATGATCAGGGGACTGGAAACAAAGCCCTATGAAGGGAGTCTAAAAGAACTGGGCATGTTTAGGCTTGAGAAGAGAAGACTGAGGGGAGATATGATAGCACTCTTCAAGTACTTGAAAGGTTGTCAGAGAGGAAGGCCAAGATCTCTTCTCGATCATCCCAGAATGCAGGACACGGAATAATGGGCTCAAGAAGATACAGGAAGATTCCGGCTGAACATCAGGAAACACTTCCTGACTGTTAGAGCAATACGACAATGGAACCAATTCCCTAGGGAGGTGGTGGGCTCTCCCACACTGGAGGCATTCAAGATGAGGCTGGACAGCCATCTGTCGGGGATGATCTGACTTGGATTCCTGCATTGAGCAGGGGGTTGGATTCGATGGTCTTATAGGCCCCTTCCAACCCCACTATTCTATGATTCTATGTTTAATTTAGACCATTTGGGTTCTGGGGTATTACTGTAATAGGAAATTAAAAAGAAAATATTACAAGGTTGTTTAAAATTATTTCTAACAAAAATAGTTTTTGTTAAATTATGATTTCTCATTCATCCTTCAATATCTGAAAAATACATTGGTATTAAGGTTTTAATAATAAGTAGATTTTTAAAATTTAGTTTATACATTAAAAGGCGGTTGAATTAAAAGTCTTTAATTTGTTGACATCCTTAATTTGCCCTTACACATTAGTTGCTTTAATGTTTTCAAAGATGTGTTTTTAAAAGATAAGAAAGTGCTAGTTCCAGCTGTCTGTTTAGTACCACAATGTCAAGCAGACTCTTTGCAGGGAGGGGGGAAATCAAGAGATGAGACACAAGTATTTGGAATAAAATCTGGGCCACATTTATTGAAATTCTTTGATCTGTGAAGGGGGAACTAAGCGGGCACCTTCTCAAAGCCAGCATAGCCTGGCGTAGTATAGGGTGAGACATTCACCCCCAATTTGGGGTTGGGAGGCTTTCCCCTTAGGGATGTACGAAAGTTACTTACCGTTTCGCGGATCTGCTTCGCGGTGGGGGGGACGCGCTCCGTCCCTCCCCGCAGAGTCCTGCCCAGCCGGCTCCACTCTGTGGGGATTCCGCGGAGCCGCTGGCCAGCTCCGCCCGCAGCCGGACATCCGGCTGCTGGGCAGCAGGGACGAAAATGGCGGCAACTGTAGCCGCTGCCGTTTGCTTCCCTGAAGTTAACCGTGATAGGCTACGTAAATATTTACGTAGCCTATCACGGCAAAGTAAAAAAAAAAACGCGTACGCAAATGGCGGCAGCTACGGCAGCTGCCATTTGCATTTGCTATTTTTCGCCATTCTAGCCTACGTAAATATTTACGTAGGCTAGAACGGCGAAAAATAGCGAACGCAAATGGCGGTGGCTGTAGTTGCCGCCATTTGCGTACACTGCGCCTGGCCGTGGCTGGCCAGGAGACCAGCCGCTGCCGCGACCCCCTCTGCCACCGCCGACCCCTCTGCTGCCGCCACTGCACCCGCCGCTGAATCCACCGCCACACCTGCTGCCGCCGCATCCGCCACTGCGCCGCCGGAGCCACCGCCACCGCTGCCGCCCCAGTTAAGTGCCGTCCCGGGGGATTCCGCGGGGGGGCAGGAGGCCATTCCGCCACGGATTCCGGGGGGCTGGATTCTACAGAATCCAGCCTCACTGGAATCCGTGGCGGAATTCTCTGCCATCCCTATTTCCCCTGTCACCTGCCCTCGAGCCACAAAACTCATAGTGGATGAAAGGAGCTGGCCTCAAAGGTGATCCCTATCTCCCAACTGGGGCTGCAAAACCCTTAGCTGGAACCCTCAGGCCTTACCAGTCACCTAAAACTGTGCCTCCGAATGCTCACTAACCCTATAACCCACCAAGGTGCCCACACATACCCAACACAGGAGGGCGGCAAGCCTCTGCTTAGCCGTTCTCCCCACACCTAGGGATGTATGAAAGTCACTTACCTTTTCGATGAGGCGATTCGTGGGGGGGGGAGGCGCTCCGCACCTCCCCCCGAAATCCTTCTCCGGACGGCTCCACTCTGCGGAGATTCCGTGGAGCTGCCGGCCAGGGCCGCCCGAAGCCGGAAATCTGGCCGCTGGGCAGCCTTCCTTCCAGAAAAAAACAACAACACCCATGTTCCTTTCTCCCCTCGCCGTTTTAGGCTACGGAAATATTTACGTAAGCTATTACGGCGGGGGGGGAAAGGAACGCAAATAGCGCTCACTATGGTATTTGCGTTCCCCTTTTTTCACACCGTAATAGCTTACATAAATATTTACGTAGGCTAAAACGGCGAAATAAAGGGAACATAAATGGCGGCCGCCGTAGCCTAGGGGTGCACGAAAGTCACTTACCTGGTCTCGCAGCTTTTAGCGGTGGGGGGGAGGCGCTTCGCTGCTCTCCCCCCGAAGTTCAGGCCGGGGGGGAGGCTTCCTGCCTCACCCGACCGAAATTCAGGCCGGGGGGGAGGCTTCCTGCCTCGCCCGGCCGAAATTCAGGCCGGGGGGGAGGCTTCCTGCCTCGCCCGGCCGAAATTCAGGCCGGGGAGGAGGCGCCTCGCCCGGCTGCGAAATAAAAAGTTAAAAAAAAAAAACGCCCCCGTGATAGACTACGTGACGATTAACGTAGCCTATCACGGCTAGATCTGCAAAGTCAGCCGTGATAGTCTACATAAATCGTCACGTAGCCTATCACGGGTGACGTTAAAAAAAAAAAGCGCGTATGCAAATGGCGGCCCCCATAGGGAGCCGCCATTCGCATTCCATATTTGGTCGCTGTAGTCTACGTAAATCTTTACGTAGACTACAGCGAAAATAAGGGCAACGCAAATAGCGTAGACTACAGCGACCAAATAAGGAACATGAATGGCGGCTCCCTATGGGGGCCACCATTAGCCGTACGCGCTTTTTTTTTTTTAAAGTCACCCATGATAGGCTACGAGACGATTTACGTAGCCTATCACGGCTGACTTTGCAAATCTAGCCGTGACAGGCTACATTAATCGTCACGTAGCCTATCACGGGGGCGTTGTTTTTTTTTTAGTTTTATTGGAATGGCGGCGGCAGCAGCCGGTCGAAAAATCGGCTGCCGCCCCTGACGAACACCCGACGAACCGCCGCCGGGACCCGCCGCCAGGAGGGACATTCGGGAAAGGTAAGTCCCGTCCCTGGGGGTGTGCGGGGAGCGGTGGGGGTGCGGAGAATTTCTCCCCGAAACTTCTTCGGGGGCCAAACACGTTGGCGCTTGGCCCCCCGAAGTTTCGGGGAGAAATTCTCCGCCAACCCTACTGTAGCCACCACCATTTGCGTATGCGGGTGTTTTTTTGTTTTTTGCTTGCCGTGATAGGCTACATAAATACTTACATAGCCTATCACGGCAAAGGGCAGATGGAAATGGCAGCCATGGCAGCCGGTCGAAAGACCAGCTTCTGCTGGAGCCGCTGCCGCCGGAACATCCGCACCAGGTAAGCTTCATCCCGGGGGGGAATCCGCAGGGGGGGGCGGGGGGAGACCGTTCCACCACGGGTTTCGGGGGGCTGAATGCCAGTGCATTCAGCCTCACTGAAATCCATGGAGGAATTCTCTGCCATCCCTACCCCCACCTGTGCTGAAGCCATTCAAGCAATCCACTTTGCGGATCGGCCAAAAACAAATAATTGCCCTCGTCAGAAATGTGGACCCCGTCTTGCCTATGTAGCTCCCTCTGCATGTAGGAAATATCAGGATGCTTAACTATCCTATCGTTACCTATCTCCCTATTCACCTTCCTGCAGACCCTATCCAGGACCCAAGGATCCAAACCCTCACACCATACCAGTCTGGGCAATAAACACGACCACAGAATGGAAACCCCCGGCCAACGGTGCCGGATGACTTGAATGTCGGCCAAAGCCTGCAAAGTAAGGGCCTTGCCCTTCAGCTAGCGATGTCAGAGAATTCCGCCACGGATCTTGGACTGGACTGCATTCAGCCCCCCGAACTCCGTGGCAGAACGGCCTGCCGCCCTCCCGTGGATCCCCCCCGGGACAAGACTTACCTGGGGCGGATGTTCCCGACGGCGGCGGCTTCAGCTGGTCTTCCTACCGGCTGCTGCCACCGCCGCCATTTGCAGTCTGTTTCCCCCCCCCCCCCATTCATGATAGGCTACATAAAGACTTACGTAGCCTATCATGTCTGGGTTAAAAAAACCCAAAAAACATGTACGCAAATGGCAGCAGCTACGGCCGCCGCCATTTGCGTTCCTTATTTTTGGCCGTCTTAGTCTATGTAAATATTTATGTAGACTAGTCTAAGACGGCAAAAATAAGGGGGAACGCAAATAGTGTAGCGGACGCTATTTGCGTTCCCCCTTATTTTCGCCGTCTTAGTCTACGTAAATATTTACATAGACTAAGACGGTGAAAAAATAAAGGGGAACACAAATGGCGTCCGCTACGCTATTTGCGTTCCCCTTTCTTGTCTTCATCTTAGTCTACGTAAATATTTATGTAGACTAAGACGGCCAAAAATAAGGAACGCAAATGGAGGTGGCCATAGCCGCCGCCATTTGCGTACGCGTTTTGTTTTTGCTTTTTTTAACCCAGACGTGGTAGGCTATGTAACTCTTTATGTAGCCTATCACGGCTGAATTCAGGGACGCAAACGGCAGCAGCTACGGCTGCCGCCATTTGTGTCCCTGCTAGCCAGCGGCCAGATGTCCAGCTGCTGGCAGAGCTGGCCGGCGACTCTGCCGAATCCCCACGGAGCGGAGCTGGCCGGCCAGGATTCCGGGGGGAGGGACAGAGCGCCTCCCCCCCCCCCCCGGCAGAACCCAGCGGAGCCAGGTAAGCGGGGTTTCGTACATCCCTACCTTCAGCAAACCCAAATCATTCCCCCCGAGGTGCAACAGCACAACCTGTGGGGGAACACAAACCAAACCGTGCTAGAATAATGTAGGCAGGAGGTGCTCCCAACACATGTCATGTCTGCCCAACCACTGAACATTGGCATACTGCCTGAGTCTGAGCTGGGATCCACAGCTTGACCAGGAGGCCCTCCGTCTGGCCCAGAAGACCATGCTGTGCCCACAAATAAGCACATGCACTGGCCCCTGACCATTCCAGTGATCTAGGAAACAAAACTGAACATGTGAGAACAACAGAATAATAACTGGTGCCCAGGTAGCGGCCTCACATAGGCTCTATAGGCCTTGGAGCGCCACCTACCCACCAAATGCACCTTGTCCATTGGGAAGCCAATAGGTGCAGCAGTTGAAGCAGCCCCAATGTGGAAAGAATGCGAACAAAAATGGAACGCACCTAAACCAAGACCCTTCAAGGTCAGCTTTGTAACAGTTCAGAATTGGTATTTGGTCAGGGGGGCAGAGTTGCTATGACAGAAAAGGGGCCGTGCTAGTCCCCTCGAAAATTGAGGAATGCCCACAGAGCCTCCACCAGGAATAACTCTTCCTGAGTGGCAAGGAAAAGAGACACCTGCACTCCTCTCCCACACTGATCGGACTTAGACATCCACAAACGGATGCGCACAACCAATTGTGAAAATTTAATATCCTTAAGTTGTAACGCTCGCCCAGATAGATCACCCTGGGTGGCCACAACCAATTCTGAAATCCAAAATGCTCCAAAAAATGCCATCAAAGCTGTGGCATGGAAAAGGGTAGTCTTGTATCGAGATTGACATAAAGATGTCCACTGTCCCTTCAGTCCGGGCAATATCAAAGGAAGCCACCCCCAAGGCATAAATGGGCCACACCCCTGCCAAGGAACAGGAGACCCAGGCATAACCCCCTCCCCTTGACCCAGAGGTGTTAACGTAGGAGAATCTGGGACCTGGCTCAGGCTAGGTGCTGCTGTGCCTGCCAACACGGAGGCAGACTCCCTGGAAACTGGAACAGGATCAGAAACCAATGCCGGCTCTTGCACTTGGTCACAGGCCAGAGAAACATCCGACAGCTCTGCTATCTGCACTGGAATGGAGCTAGGAGATGCCTCCAGGGTGTCCAACCTGGCTGAAATGGAAAGCAAACGATTTCTCTGAGTCTGCTTCCTAGTCAACTTCGATCCCGTACTCCAAATGTTCTGTTGAAGAGGAGTTATTGGGCAGAAATCGCCTTATCCCTTTCTGCTGCCTCCAATCTGGAGAGAAGCATAGCCACTGTTGGGCTATCATCCTCGGAGAAGGATGAATCGGCCCTGTGAAAATGCTGTTTGGTGGGGGAGCGAGGGGTCTTCCCCTTCCCTCCCCCCCAATTCCTTTTTCAGGTGGCATCCTGGCAGGATTAAATACTGCCTCAGCCTGCACAGGCTAGAACTATATGGGGGGGGGGGTGTCAAGAGGCAGCCCAGGGAATGCCACCAATAACCCACACCCCTGCTTCCAGCTATATGTAGAGGGGGTCGGTGGGTGGGCCAGAATAAGCACACCTTGCAATATCGGGCCTACAGACACAGTGAAATTACCCAGGCCTAAACCCACACCATGCCCCCCTACAGTGGCGCCACTGGGCCCTAGAGGCCATTGCGCACATGCCCAAAAGAAAAAAGGGGGAAAAGCCACCCCGCTCCCTCCCCCGATTGACCCCCTCACCAGCTACCTCTGGGAGAAAAGCAGGAGGTGGGGGGGTGAGGCCCTAGAGGCCCACCAACAAACCTTGGGCCTATCAGGCCCAGTAGCCACATGAAAGCCCCTCGCGTCGCACCGGAGAAGCTGCACGCGAGAAAGGCTGTGCTGTCTGGCAGGTGGGGAACACTGCAGCCAAAATGCCACCCAAGATGCCGCCACTGCCACAGTTGGGCCCAGCAGAGCCCCCGAAGCCTCGATGCCAGCGGAGACACCGAGAGGAAGGGAGCAGCCTCAACTCCGCAGAGGTAGCCCAGCTTCCCTCTACTGGCCAACAAACAGGCCAACGCCTCTGCCTTGACAGGCACGAAGCTGCTCCCAGGCGCTCTGCAGACCAACAGGCCAACACCATCGCTCTCTCGGCTATAGGAGCTCGTGCTGCTCTCCGTACAGCCGCGCTTCAAAGAGGTGGAAGGGAGGAGCGTCCTAGCCTAAAATGGCTAGTAGGCCCCTCCCCTGCACAGTGCTACCACCCTGGGAATGCCAATCGCATTTCCCTCATCTCTCCCTCCCCCCACCCGCAAAATTCTCCCCACAGCCAGGCAAGCCGGACGTGGGGGGAAGGGGCTTGTTTAAAAAATGGCCCCTTGGCAACAGCTTTGTTTTGTGCAATGCCAGGAGCCAGTCTTACGCAATGTATGTTGGAAAGCCATCACCTTATCTTGTTAAAAGGCTCTGCAATATGACATTTGAGTAGGAAAATGGAGCAGAAAACCAAAATAATATGGATTTCTTTCCTCCAGAATCCAAAATCTAGCTGTCAGGACAACCAGCACCGACATAGATGTTTGCTGCACTGAACATAATGTGTACTGAACCAATTCTAGTATAGCCTCAGGTGCAGAATTCTTGTTAGATAATACAAAGTTTTATTATAGTACTGCTCTCTGGAGGCAATATGATTTGGGGTCTAGTTTTGAGTTGGTGCTGTAGAACACATGCAATAGTTTGAGCCTAGCCCCAGAGAGCTGATAAATTCAATCTGAAGTAATGGTGAAATAATGAAAAATTAGTTTTATACCCCTGTTGGAAGAGCCATGCCAAATTTTTAGGACACACTGAGAAGTCGTTTTATCTAATCTTCAGTATGGCAAATCCAGAACCACATCTGTGTATACTCTGTTTATTACAAAGTTTACTACCATTTTAAAAGCGGCTGAATTATCTCTTATGCTTCTTATTAAAAGAGCTTTAAAAAACTCAACAGACACACTTAAATAAGAAGCTGAAATCTCTCATAACTCAGTTTGCCACTTCCCCCACAGCACAACTTTATCAAGATCTACAGAATACTAAGTATGAGTTGAATAATATCCTTTCACAACAGGCGGAATTTGCTCTGACTTGTCTACAACAGAAATTTTGGGGAAATGGTGAACGTCCTAGTAAGATTCTTGCACATTGTCTTAAACAGCACCAACATCAAAATGTTATTTCAACTATTAAAGATGGGAGTGGCAAAGTATATACTTCTCCTACAGACATAAACTCCCAATTTTTATAGCTTTATTCTGATCTGTATAGCACCGGTAATAAGAGATCACTGCAAGATATGGACACTTTTTTTTCTCAGATTAATCTTCCACGTTTAGATTCTTCACAACAACAGCTCTTTTAGCTCTTTTGCATTTAGAGGAAATTATGAATGCAATAATGAAAATGAATACTGGGAAATCACCCAGGCCGGATGGATTCCCAATTGAATGTTATAGAACATTCTCTAGGTTTTTTTAGCCCCAAAGTTGTATTGCCTCTATAGCCATATTTTCGAAGCTGGCTTCCTTTCTTCATCGTTAAATTATGCTTATATTACTATGATTCCTAAGCCAGGCAAGGACCATACCTATTGCGCAAGTTATCAACCTACATCATTAGTTACTGTAGATATCAAAATATTAACAGCAATCTTGGCTGATAGATTACAACAGGTCATGGCTGTATTGGTTAGACCAGACCAGGTGGGATTTATAGTAAAAACAAGTTTACTACCATTACCTGTGTTTACATATCTCTGCTAATATGCAACAGAATTCTGTTTTCATTCCCAAACACTTGTTGAAGGAAGGGAAAATCCCACCCATTTACCATCTTCTAATCACCCTGCCTGTTTGTGCCAGTTAATCTATATTAAATGATCTTGACTATGTGCCCAATATTATTATTTAATAATGAATGTTGTTAATTTTGCTATTTGTTTCCTATAGCCATAGCAATCCAGTGATCTATACAGCTAACATGGGCTTAGTCACAGGCTGCAAGTGTTGAATGTCCTCTCACCCTTGACCTCTGCCTGCTTTGCCACTCTTGTTGCCACTGGCTGCTCTACTCTGACATCACAGTGGCTCCGGGAAAACATATAATCAGGGGTCCCCAAAGCTGGCAGAAATCCCACTGATTCACAGGGTGCCTGATGCTGTTACAACCTAGTCCCCCTCTTCCACATCACAGAGAGCCCCTTCCTTCTAGGATGGCCACTTACATACCACCCAAAAAAGAGGAAATGCGTCATCAAAAAAAGAGAGAGGAGACACATATGTGCATAAAATTTGCATATGCCAATTCGTATGTATCAATGCACATTTAGAAATAATTATTATAATGTAAATAGCAATACAATACATCTTGGGGAAGACTGTGACTAGGTGACCTGTGTGCCTGCCCAGTCTGTTGCACAGACTGTTGATGGGCAACTTCTCAAGACCACTGCTCTCTCTTCTTACAGTTTTTTATCCTTAACCTGGAGTTGGACTGGACAGCCCTTCAAATGGAGGACCATCCTCTCTAAAGTAGGACACATGGCCACCCTACTTTCTTCCCTGCCCCCTGTGTAGGACAGGGGATTAAGAAGTAGATTTAAAGGAGGAGAAGCATGCATGAATACCAAAGCAAGCAGAGATTTAAAATGGTGACCGCTGCTACAACCCCGTCAAAATAGAAAAAGTAGAATGGGGGGAGGTGATTAATTAGTCTACTGCAATAGCAAGGAGAGACAAGAAGGCCTTCTTAAATGAACAATGCAAAGAAATCGAGGAAAACAATAGAATGGGAAAGACTAGAGATCTTTTCAAGAAAATTGGAGATCTCAAGGGAACGTTTTGTGCAAAGATGGGCATGATAAAGGACAAAGAAGGCAGGGACCTAACAGAAGCAGATGAGATTAAGAAGAGGTGGCAAGAATACACAGGAGAACTATACAGGAAAGATCTGAATGTCCCTGATAGCCATGATAGCGCGGTCACTGAACTTGAGCCAGACATCCTAGAGGTCAAAGTGAAGTCAAGTGGGCCTTAGGAAGCATTACTAACAACAAAGCTAGAGGAGTGATAGTATTCCAGCTGAGCTATTTAAAATCCTAAAAGATGATGCTGTTAAAGTGCTGCACTCAATATGCCAACAAATTTGGAACACTCAACAGTGGCCACAAGACTGGAAAAGGTCAGTTTACATTCCAGTTCCAAAGAAGGCCAGCGCCAAAGAGTATTCAAACTACCGTACAATTGCGCTTATTTCACATGCCAGCAAGGTTATGCTCAAAATCCTACAAGCTAGGCTTCAGCAGTATGTCAACCAAGAACTACTGGAAGTACAAGCTGGGTTTCAAAGAGGCAGAGGTAGGGATGTACAAAAGTGACTTAACTTTCCGCGGATTATGTTGATGTTGGGGGGAGGCGTTCCGTCCCTCCCCCCGGAATCCTGGCCAGGGGGGGAGGCGCTCCGTTCCCCCCGCCCGAAATCCTGGCTGGCCAGCTCCGCTCTGCAGCAATTCTGCGGAGCCGCCAGCCGGCTCCGCCAGCAGCCAGACATCCAGCTGGTCTTCTGACTGGCTGCCGCCGCCGCCATTTCCAAGTTTAAAAAAAAACAAAAACAAAAAAAGTGATAGCCTACGTAAAGATTTACGTAGCCTATCACGGCTAAATTTTAAAAAAACACCGTGATAGGCTACGTAAATGTTTACGTAGCCTATCACGGCTGATTTTAAAAAAACAAAAAAAACGCGCATACGCAAATGGCGGCACCCATGGGCGCCGCCATTTGCGTTCCTTATTTTGGCACATCTTAGTCTACATAAACATTTACATAGACTAAGATGGCGAAAATAAGGGCAACGCAAATAGCGTAGACGCGACGCTATTTGCGTTCCCCTTATTTTCGCCGTCTTAGTCTACGTAAATGTTTACGTAGACTAAGACGTGCCAAAATAAGGAACGCAAATGACGGCACCCATAGGCGCCGCCATTTGCGTACGTGTGGGGGGTTTGGGGTTTTTTTTAATCAGCCGTGATAGGCTACGTAAACATTTACATAGCCTATCATGGTGTTTTTTTTTAAATTTAGCCGTGATAGGCTACGTAAATCTTTACGTAGCCTATCACGTTTTTTTGTTTTTGTTTTTTTTTAAACTTGGAAATGGCGGTGCCACCGCCGCCGCCAGGAAGATCCACCCAAGGTAAGTCCCGTCCCGGGGGGGCAGGGGGGGGCCGTTCCACCGCCGATTTCAGGGGGCCAAGCTGCTGGCATGCACCTGCCTACTTTTATTGGCTATGCAAAGCTATTTAAATCCCGTCTGCCCCTTCAGATGATGTGGGCTAATAGGTTTCACACTGCAAAATACATTTTATCCATTGCAATTACAGCACAGTGAGTAAATTCCCCCGAGTTCCGTGGCGGAACTTTCATACATCCCTAGGCAGAGGAACTAGAGATCAAATCGCCAACATTCGCTGGATCATGGAGAAAGCAAGAGAATTCCAGAAAAACGTCTATTTCTCCTTCATTGACTATGCTAAAGCCTTTGATTGTGTGGATCACAACAAACTCTGGCAAATTCTTAAAGAGATGGGAGTACCAGACCACCTTACCTGTCTCCTGAGAAACCTGTACGAGGGTCATGAAGCAACTGTAAGAACCAGACATGGAACAACCGATTGGTTCAAAATTGGGAAAGGAGTACAACAAGGCTGTATATTGTCGCCCTGCTTATTTAACTTATATTCAGAGTACATCATGAGAAATGCCGGGTTGGATGAATCACAGGTCAGAATTAAGATTGCTGGGAGAATTATCAACAACAGACGATACCACCCTAATGGCAGAAAGTGAAGAGGATCTAAAGAGCCTCTTGTTGAGGGTGAAAGTAGAGAGTGCAAAAGCTGGTTTGAAACTCAACATTAAGAAAACTAAGATCATGGCACCTGGCCCCATCACTTCCTGGCATATAGAAGGGGAAGAAATGGAAGCAGTGACAGATTTTACTTTCTTGGGCTCCAAGATCACCGCAGACGGTGACTGTCGCCCTGAAATTAAAAGACGCTTGCTCCTTGGGAGGAAAGCTATGGCCAACCTAGACAGCATAGTAAGAAGCAGAGACATCACCTTGCCGACAAAGGTCCGTCTAATCAAAGGTATGGTTTTCCGAGTAGTAATGTATGGCTGTGAGAGCTGGACTAGAAGGAAGGCTGAGCGCCGAAGAATTGATGCTTTCGAACTGTGGTGCTGGAGAAGACTCTTACGAGTCCCCTGGACTGCGAGGAGGTCAAATCAGTCCATCCTAAAGGAAATCAACCCTGAGTGCTCATTGGAAGGACTGATACTGAAGCTGAAGCTCAAATATTTTGGCCACCTAATGCGAAAGTCACTGGAAAAGACCCTGATGCTGGGAAAGACTGAAGGCAAAAGGAGAAGGGGACGGCAGAGGATGAGATGGCTAGATAGCATCACGGATGCAATGAATATGAACTTGAGCACGTTCCGGGAGAGAGCGGAGGACAGGAAGGCCTGGCGTGCTATGGTCCATGGGGTCACGAAGAGTCGGACATGACTTAACAACTGAACAACAACAACATAGAATGTGTATTATCATACAGATTTGTAGGAAATTAGCTAGGATGGCTTTCTGTATTGGATGTCTTATAGAGCAACCCTAAAATGGCTAATCAAAACCAAATCCCAGATAGCTCAGTGGAATTTACTTCCTGTTAAGTCTGCTTAGGATTGCAGCATGATCACAAATATGAGGCTGTTCTTGAAAATGACAAAGCTGCCAAGTTCCCCCTCCTCTGTCTTGTAATGCATAGTAATGAAAAATGTAAGACTAAGACTTGAGGGCGTTTCCTGCCTCCCCACCACACCAACCTGCCCAACTCTGGCAGCTTATAATGTGTAGCAGGGACAGGGACATGCTCCTTACATTGCGCTAGTTCTTTCCAAAACTACACATTGCAGAGGAGAGGAGGGAGAACATGGCGTTTCAGCCCTGTGTTATTTGTCGTCACATCTAGCTATGCTTTTTGTGACACTTCTGCTGACAGGCATGTGATCTTCCATGTGAGGTTTCTAGTCTATGTGACAATTGCTTATTATAGTGCATGCATGCAAGATGGTTAATAAAGAAGTGCTGAGTGTCCAAGGTCTGAGGATCTTTACATCCTGGGCTGGTGAACTCCTATATAACTAGCAACAGAGAAATGTGCCTAACAGCCAGGTATGTAGCACACGAAAGTCTGGATCCTGGCCTGGCTTGTGCACCGGCACCCTTCCTTCTGTGTTACTGGAGCTGTTATAGCCAATGGTACAGCATTCTCAGTTTTGCCTTAGGGTAGGTTTACTGCTTATGGTCAGGGACAATTCAGTACAATGTAAGGTTCAATTCTGTGCAATTGGTCATTAAATAAGAGCGACAGGCTCCTTGAACACCCACTATATGTATGTCGTCTGATGAGATCAGGCCTTTAGTAAACCTTTTTGAATTTACACTGAGGCTTTCCTCTTAGAAGGAAATGGTCATTCCTGTAATCTACACACGCTCTCAATGTGTATCATTCGTCATTTCATTTGTGGCCATGGCAGCTACTCTATAAATAGGGTGAAATGCTGGACTATTTTCATGGCTTGCTGGCACAAACCTGAAGCAGAATACAGAGCTAAGGAATCGGTTCCATCATCGTTGCTGGAGTTACCATGGAAGCCTTTATATTTCGGAACACCTTTCTCTTGCCTAATTTACTCACTGTGCTGTAATTGCAATGGATAAAATGTATTTTGCAGTGTGAAACCTATTAGCCCACATCATCTGAAGGGGCAGACGGGATTTAAATAGCTTTGCGTAGCCAATAAAAGTAGGCAGGTGCATGCCAGCAGCTTCCTAATTGAAAACAGAAAGGGGGATATGCAAGTGTAAATGCACTCCCAACTGTTTGCATAAATCTGAATACATTTGCATAGCTTTGGAGGCAGCAAATGAAGAGAGAAAGGCAAAGAGAGGGAATGAATGGAGCAGAGACCCGAAATGAATACTATATCCCCTCTGCCTTCAAGGATATCCATATGATGATTAATATAAACCTAGCCTCAGCTGCATCTCCCACCCTATTACCACCACATTATTACTGTCCATCACTTCCCAACTACTGATCACCACATTTGAGATTCCCCATTCTATTCACCCTGCTCCATGCTTCTATATATACTATTTTATTTTTTTCCTTCTACCAGCTCTCCCACAACAAGTACATTTCAATGCATTTTTGATATATCATTTATCAAGTTCTTTTGTTCTAAAATTGGGGTGGGGGTTGGGGGGACCTTTTTGCTGCTATCCTTTTGTTTGTTTCTGGATGGATATTGCCCAATCATAGGCTTAAATCACCAGAGGTGAATGTATAAAGTAGAGTCTCTCATACCAAGTCTCTCTCATGGTTTCAGACACCAGAACTTTAGCAAAAGCCTTCAGCCAAGGAAAACTATTATTACTACCTCCAGAGAAAGGTCCTAAAAGGAAGAGAAAAAAGCAGACTTTTTCTTTACTAGAGAATATGCCTAAAGTTTGGGATGAGCAGATTTGCCAGGTCCATTTCAATGGACCTCCTCCATTCCCACCTCCAAGTCCATTTCATGCCAGTTCCATGCAGATTTTTTTTTTAAACGACAGATTTTTAGGAGGTCTTTAATTTCATTTCATGTACTATATTTCTATTACCTCCCCCCCCCCCCATAGCTGAAGCTCTCTGGGCAGTTCACAAAGATTAAAAGCACATTATACAAAGAGCAACCATTTACATAAAAGCACATAGACAACTCACACAGAGACAACATATATCTAAAAACAATTTTTGTGGGTGCATTTTTCAAATTGTATGCATTTTTGTGTATATCCACTAAAGCATATTTGTATGCATTTTGTAAATTGACACATTTTTCTTTGTACACTTTTCAAATGTGTGCATTTTGGGGGATGTGTGTTTCCTGTTCTGCAGAACACATCACAAGTTCTGAAATGTATGGATTTCCAAACACAAAGTGCATCCAGTCCACATCAGTTTCTGGGTGATGCAGAGTGGAGAAATCTGCAAAACAAATGGGATGGAGTTAAAATGCACTTTGTTGAAAGGGTGATGTTACTCATGTGCAAATCTGACTGGCGACATATAAGGAAAACATACATAAAATCCTAAATTCACATTAAAACTTAGTAGCGTAAGAACATAAGAGCCATGCTGAATCAGACTGTTGTCAACCCACATCCAGACCATCAGCACCTTTTTTGCCCTTGAGAAACATCCATGATTTATACATTCATGAATGAAATTAGAGAGGCAGTATAATTCATGAATAAATATCCTCATTCCTATGCTATACTTGTATTATAAAGCCTTCATATTCTTTCCGCAGAGGATGAGATGGCTAGATAGCATCACCGATGCAATGAATATGAACTTGAGCACGCTCCGGGAGAGAGCGCAGGACAGGAAGGCCTGGTGTGCTATGGTCCATGGGGTCACAAAGAGTCGGACACGACTGAACGACTGAACAACAAAAATTCTTTCTGCAGATTCTCTTACTATCTAGTTTGGCAAAACATAGTCAGTTTTCTTTCTCCAACCCAATTTGAAATTTAATAAAGCCATGAATTTCCACCGTAACATTTAACTCTGCCCTGTATCAATTCCAAATCTGAATTAAACTTTCTCTTATTCTCTGGACATGATATCTCATTTGTATTTTACTATGTAACCAGGCGACTTTGGGTAATGTCATGAAAGATGTGGGCATATTACAGCTGGGAATTTTCTTAAGCACCTTAAATTCCTTTATAGAACATACAGCACAATACTGTCAAGGGGGGGACGGGGGACGACAGTTTATGACACACATTACAAACCAGTATAACACTTGAGACTACAGTTGTGTGGTTGAATGTTTGAAAACTCCCATATAAAAACTTTCTAAATGTAGACGCCTTCTCATGGAGTAGGCTATCTTAAGGCACAATCCTATACATGTTTAGACAGGAAAAAGTCCTTACTTAAAGTGCAATCCTATGCATGGAAAAAGTCCCACAACTCCCAGCATTATGGCTGGGGACTGCTGGGAGTTGTAGGGCTTTTTTCTGTCTAAACATGCATAAGATTGCACCCTTAGACTCTTTCTCCTTGATCTGCCTGTTTTGGATGTGCAAGGAATTTTTATATGAAGGAACATTAAAGGATTTGATCCCCTGCTTGCACCCTGAACTGGTACAATCCAGAAGTGGATACATCATGTGAGGTTGCTGATCATGCATGAATGGATATATTTATAGAGGGAGCAATCCTATTGGGATAGGTGGCCACCTCTGAACTTGGAGGTGACCGCCTATCCAGAGCACAGCAGGAGGAACACAGAGGGGATCGTCTCCTCTGTGCTCCAGCCACCCTGCATTCGCAGCTAGACGGACAATTTCAGCTGCCTGGCTAGCTGTGGGACGTTGGAGTGTGGGGCGGGGAGGCCAGATGACATTTAGGAAGCATTGTACCAACACTTCCACCTGCCCCGCCCCAGGAACGTCCCCTTTTGCTCTGCACCGCACTGCTCTTACGAGCATAGGCCCTGGGGACGATCCATGCTGCCTATGAGGGGGTGGGGAGGTGGTTCTCCTGGAACTGACCAATCAATCCCATGGCTGTCTAGCCGCTGTCTAGTGGCCGTAGGATTGTGCCCTTATTCATTGTAGGGTATAACAAAATAATATTTCCAGAAAGCATAAAAAATAATCAGAGAAGCACAAACTGAAATATAAATATGATTAGTTATTGTAAAAACAGTCAGCTATGTATGTATATAAAAGGTTTTGAAGCATTTAGCAGTTGCAAAGTCTTTTTCAGAACATTGCTATCTCTGTTGGTTAACAAAAATGTGATTTAAAAAAAAAAAAAAGAAATAGTTTGACCAATGGCCCCTTCCAAGGGGAAAAAATTGCAAATATCTGGATCTTATACTTCTATATTGGGCACTGCAACAGGAAATGTTATAGGACTTCCACAGCCCCTTCAGTACAAATGCAGTGTCTCAGGTCATATGGAACTTTTTCTGTAGTGACTGTCCAAAACTGAAATAGACATCTGCTGCAACTACAGACCGATCAGGGCTCTTCTGACTGGAGATTTGGTGAAATCCAACAACTAATATTCATATTTTGGGCAAAATTTAATGATATAAGTCCATGGGGCAACCTCAACAGCATTTCACATCAGATTGCATAAAAATGTCCTTTAGTGTACCTTAAGCTGTGTCTTACCTGTTTTTGGTTCCAGGCAAATAAAATATTCTACAGAAAATCCATAACGTAACTTTTAGTATACTTCTATAGTATATTTTTCCAACATATGTACTAATATATCCCTTTATTCAAAGCTATCTGTTATTTTTCAGATAAATAATTATTACTGCTCAGCTTAGCTAAAGAAAAGTTAACTACTTGCTAAGTATCTAGATATGAATATGACCTTCTAAACAAAGTAAATAACATTTTTTTCAGATTAACAAAGGATAGATGAAGAGAGCCATGACAACAGTTCCATGACAATTTCTTTCAAAATCATATGAAAGGATCCTTTCGTGTCTGTACTATTTTTGAAAATTTAAAGATCCCCATGAGGCATTCATTCCATCAGTTTTCTTTGAAGCTAGAAGAAAATAAAGTTGGCTTCTTTTTGTGAATTCATCACTTTTGATATCATTTCTCTTTCACAGTAATAGCCTAGTCCACTTTGAAACACTGAGTCAGGACTAGCTGCCTGAGAGGGAGCCAGGAAGAATAAGAGAATGACAGACTTTTAGAGTAGCAAGGAACTTTGGAACTTTGGTCATTGAATCTAACCTCCATCCCAATTCCAGTAAAGTAGAGCCCACCAAATTCTTTTGAATCTGGCCTCACTGGGGTCCATGGAGGATTTTCCTCCCACCCCTAGCCATGCGCAAGAAGCAAATTTGAATTCTTGAAAATACAGATTTACAGGGAATCGCCTCATAAAGCATCTCCATGTAGATGGGGCCGTAATATGCTCTGAGTTGTGAGATTACTCAGCCTCCCCCCACCAAGCATCCCTTCCAGCACTGTCTTCAGGCAGCAGGCTTTATCAGTCACTAAGACTGGGGAGGTTGGGGGAGACAAAGAGAAATGCCCAGCCCCTTGATGGTAGTCTGTCTAAAAGCCCCTTTCCTAAACTATAGTTTAGGGAAGCAAGCCGGCTTCAAACAGGTTTCTGATTCTGGAGTGTTTCGCTAAACCATAGTTAAGATTGAGAATTCCAGGTTCGGGCGTAACAACAAACCAGGGCTAGTTGAAAATGGAAGCAAAAGAAGGAGATGGGAAGAGGGGAATGCGTGAGCCCGAAGCTTGCACATGTAACACTAAAGTATAGTTTAGTGTTATGTCCAAACTCTATCTGGGGGAGAACCATTTTCCCAGATACAAAATATAGTCCATCCTGGAGAAATGTAACATCCCTAGAACAGAAATCCAACCCGAAATCTGGATTACTCACAACCAATGAGTAAAAAGTGCCAACAACACATTTATATATTAAAAATTAGCACATGAAAAGACCCTTTAGCTAATGAATACTGGCCTGTTTATTCCATATATGTGCATCTATGTTACTCAGTTTAGGTAACTAGATGGAACAAATGTCTATCAGGTTCTTTAGACAGCTTTATGTACTTAGGTCTTCAAGCATATATCTGCGTTTGGATCAGTGGAAGGGAGCCTTTGGTAAGGAAAAACTCTCAAATCAGTATGGCATTAAATACGTATGTGGTGGAGGCGGCTGCACGTAACACTCTTCAGTGCTGAGCCTTTTAGAGAAAGTCTTGACTTTTTCATAAAGGACATCTGCACTTTCTCTCCCTTCTACTCAGTGCATTCCTTTGATCTCAAACTTTCAGGATTTGCACCTTATTTTTTGTTCTCTCCAGTTTAACCTCTTGTATTCCCATTTGGTATAAACTGGATATATCTTCTAGTGCACAGCATTTTATAAACATTGCTTTAAAGCACATTTCCTGCCTTCTGAGAGGATCCGTTTAATGTAATCATGCTACAAAGAGCCATTATTGCATTTAACAGGGAAGTTCTTTGGCATTCCATAGCAGCAGCTGACTTGTGTATGACAACAACTCTTATTCTGCCTCTGTGTGTGTTTAATACACTTGCAGTTCAATGTCTGCTAAATGCAAGCAGCCAAGGCCCAACTTTGACCACATTTGTCCGCAATTGCATAGAGAAATGTTAGTGAGAACCAGGCTGTATATGAAAATCATAGGTAGCCATGTTGGTCCATTAGGAGGGAACAAACCCAAAAGTCTTGGTAGGATAATACACTTACTTGGAACAATTAAAATGTTGCAAAGTAGCAAGCAAAATTTTGAGTTCCCAGAACTTTTCTTCAGCCCGGAAGTAAAACAAAGCAATTGCGGTGGGGATGGGGGCAGAGAAAAAGCTGGGCTGTATTGTTTAAGCCTCAACGCCTGTTCTTTGAATCATGCAGGAGGTATTAGGTGAACTTAATTAGAATGTTGAGAGCCAATGTGGTGTAGTGGTGAGAGTGCTGGACTGGGAGCCGGGAGATCTGGGTTCTAGTCCCCACTCAGCCATGGAAGCTCACTGGGTGACTTTGGGCCCGTCACAGACTCTCGGCCCAACCTACCTCACAGGGTTGTTGTTGTGAGGATAAAATGGACAGGAGGAGGATAATGTAAGCCACCTTGGGTTCCTTGCAAGAGGAAAAAAGGCGGGATATAAATGCAATAAATAAATAAATTGTGGTGTATAATAGATGTCAGGTTGCACTGAGGGCTACTGAGACAAAAATGTTCCCCCATTTCTTTTGGAAATACAAAACCTGTAGTTACTTGAATCTGTCTCTAGCATTAAATGGAACACGTGGGTGCCCTGTGAGGCAGAGAGCAGAAGTGAAGAGAAACATGGTAGTCTTTATATTAGGAAGGCTGGCAATTAATTTTAGGTGGTGCACTACGAATTAAGCCAAACTGGGTGACATTAGCTAGTGGGTGAGGACAGGAAACCCTGAAAGTTATGCCCCATCTTCATGAGATATATGAACATAGATGCATTCATTTTAGTGTTGGGTCAAAGGTTTGACCCACTTTAGATGCTTATGGTAGATTATGGTGGGGGGACCAAATCCACTTACCCCCTTTGCTCTTCTACCACTACAGGTTTTACAGTGGCAGTGGTGACAGCTGGGCTTTTCCTGGTGGCAGCCATCTTTTCTGCCATAATGGCCCTGTAAGTGATGCTCCTGTGAATTATGCTGTGTGACATCAAAATGTCACAGGCAGGCACAAAGGGAAATGGAATGATGGGGGAATGATGATGATGAACAGGGGGAATGATGACTGGCAGTTGCTGAAGGGAGCAGTGGTAAATTTGTCCCACCTCCAAAATGCTCCCCAGCCATCCCCGCATTTAGCTGTCTGCAAACGAGGAGGCAAAATGGGACACTTTGTCTCAGCCCTAAATTTCTATGATTATGTTCACAGCCACACAAAAGAGACAATGGGGAGAGGAGCCACTCATCAGAGGATCATCGCAATCCAATCCATACAGCCAGGTTTCCCTTTGGGCAAAGCGCACTCCTTGGAAAACCTGGGTCTACTTTTGCATGATCAAATCAGCCCATGATTTGATCATGCAAAATCAGGCAATGGGGGCAGGACAGAACTCCCATTCACTAACTCATTTAGACCATGCTCATTAGATTACTGACATCACATTGCCACATCTGATTAGCTAAACAGTGTTGTGATGTCATACTGTTCACTATGTGATCTCTGGGTGATTGACATCACCTCTGTGACCAGTTCAGGAATGATAACGAAACAACAGAACCAAAAAGGATTTTTAAAAAAATAGGTGAATATTTTCACAATCTAAGCAGTCTTCAGAAAAAAATATGCACCACACTCAAATTACTAATTTCTATACAAAAATGAAACTGGAAAATATTCAGAGCCATTCTCATTCTAGGCAGTTTGCCATGAGGCAAGGCTGCTGGGTCAGCTGAACTAAGCCTTGAAGTATCAAGTTGCAATTGGACTACAATCCCAAGCATACTGACTTACTGAAATATCACATTAGAATCAGTAGGGTTTACTTCCAAGTAAACACATTTAGGACCAGTGCCAGGTCTAGGTTTTTGACGGCCCTTTACCAAGGTATCCCTCCCTTAATGGATCTACCTTCTCACTGACTTTGTCACCAGCTGCTATTGTGCCTCCTCCTCTTCCTCATCATTGTTCATAGACATAGTATCATAGGGCTGGAAGGGGCCTACAAGACCATCGAGTCCAACCCCCTGTTCAGTGCAAGAAGCCTGATTCCCTGGCGGTCTCCCATCCAAGTACTAACCAGGGCCAACCCTGCTTAGCTTCCGAGATCAGTCGAGATCGGGTGCATCCAGCCCTTGCTACCACTTGCTTGCATAACAGGCAGAGAGCATCTACTGCTCCTCCTCTTCATCACCTCCATTGTCTGGCCAGAGTGAGAGGCAGGTGAGCAAGTAGACTGCAATGGTGAAGAGGAGGAGCTTTTATTAGCCACCCCCCACCCCCGCTATGGTGTGGGCCCTTGCCAGGTGCCCGACCGTGCCTACCCTTGACACAGGCCCTGTTTATTTATTTATTTCAATTATTACACTGTTATACTGCCCAATACTTGAGGCTGTCCGGGCAGTTCACAATTAAGACCATAAAATGCAACATGACAAGACACAATGTAACACTTTAAAAAGTTTAAAAGTACCCTGTAAAACCAAAATAAAACCCAGCAGTACTTACAACCCAGGGAAAGCCTTTGTGAAAAGGTGTGTTTTCAGGAGGTGTTTGAAAGATGTCACATTTTCTGCCTCCCGAACTGCACAAGGGAGGGTTTTCCAGAGGGTGGGTCCTGCTACAGAGAAAGCCCGCCATCGAAGTTCTTCATGGCGACATTTTGGAATGATTAGCAAGACCTCCTCTGAAGATCTTAAATGTTGCCTGGGTATATATAAGGGAAGGCCGTCTGCTGGGTATCCAGTTCAGGATCAGGATCCTTAAAGAGAGGTCAAGGGAGGTGGCTTTCTCAAAATGATGTAAGAATGGAAGTGATAGCTGTATTGCCAGCCCACATCATCTGTGCACATACAAGGGTTAAGTTTATTGCTCTGAAGCACGCAGTTACTTTTCTAGCCACTTGAGCAAAAAGGGCATGCAAATTTCAGCAACTGTATCTCTGATTGTCTTGTGAGAGATTTCAAGGTCAGTTTGATGCGTATGTTTGTCTATGGGTTCCAGGATATAGACAGACAGACAGACAGACAGACATGCTGTGTCTTTCAGATACAAAATAAAGATCCATAACAGTGATAAAGGCTCCTTTCAAAAGACTTCAGATGCTCCGTTTAGAAGTTCTGATTAGAATACATAAGATAATTAAGGCTGATATCCTTTTTGAAATGTGGATAAACTAGCTGAACCCAAGCACAGGCTAATGTGGAAGTACAGAAACAATAGAGAGGGGTTTGAGTGATGAGAGAGGAACACATGTTGAGCACAAAGCTAGGAAGGGACCAAACCTTACCCAACAAGAGTGAAGGGCTTCAGCTTGGTGCCAGCATTTTACTGTTCTGTATAGTTGTCAGTTTGTTGTCTGATTGCATCTGGAGCACTTGTTGGGTGGCTGCCCCTGGAAGGTCTAACCAATAACCACACAGAGGCAGTGTCGGGTTATAAACTGGCCACAACTTTATTGGCTACAGCATAGAGTTTGACATGGTATGGGTCTGGATCCGATCATCAGCTAGTCCACCTGCTGACCGATTCATATCCCAGCCCAAGTGCTGGGCGGCCCCAAAGAAGAGGTTTTGGCCAGAGCATGGGGTTGACCATGCCATGGCATGATCTGTTCACCTGCTCCCCCCTGGCAGTGGTACTGGCATGCCAGCCCCCGAGCTGGGCTGGAGCCCTGTGGCCCCACCCACGGGGACCCCCTTCCGCTGGGGAGTGGGGTGTGTACCCCCTTTCCCCTTGACTTGGATCCAGCTCAATGCCATCTGCACTGAAGTTGTGATGATGATGCTTAATAATCTTTCAACCAACTTACATTGCTATGAGGAAGGCGAAAACCCTGTAAAACGAGTCAAGCACTCCCCAGGTAAAATTCCTTCCCTGACCTGTCAACTGGTGGCTGATAGCAGTCCATAGCAAAAAGCCACCTTACTTAGGGGTAGGTGGGTTGGGCAAGTCCAAGAAAGCAGAGTGAGGAGGAGGCCCAGCCTCTGGCCCCTCAAAGTAGCCGAGGAGTGGGCTGGCGGGAACACTCACCCCTCCAGGTTGCTCCGGCAGCCCCGCTCCCAGGGGCCCCGTGAGCACCACTGATTGGGCTGCGGGAGGCGTGGCCGTGAGCAGCCAGCTGCAGCTTCAGCCCCTCCTTCAGAACCGCCAGCACGAGGCGTCCACACTGCGCTGGACATCCTGCCTTCCTGGCTCAGAACTCACACTGCAACGCAAACGGGGACCCCGGTGAGCAGGGGACCCGGGCTCATTGCAAATGGGTTGATCACTTTAGCATTTGTCTCCCTTTGTCACAGAAAGTGATGGTGATGGCTCTGAGTGTTTCTGACTGGGCAAGGCACTTATGGGCTGAGTGCTTGGCAGGAGCCAGTTCATAAGTCCTTTCCCCCACATGTATATAAACGACAGGATCAAGCCCCCATCTTGTTCAGGTTCTCAATTTTTCACCACCAGGCTTATTCCATCCCAGTTCCACATGTGACTGCAAGCCATTTTTTTCCCTGCACAGAAGTTCATATGAGCACTTATGCACATTTTTCAAAACGTGTGAATCTTTTGTACATATTTTCAAATGTATGCATTTTTGATGCATGTATGGCATGGGCTGGTCCATGAAGTCACAAAGAGTTGGAAGCGACTGACCGAGTAAACAACAACAATCCTTTGACTAAAGCATATTTTTGCAGTTTTAAAATGTACACACTTTTCTGTGTGCATTTTTCAAATGTGCGCATGTTGTCAAATGCATTTTTCTTTGTTTTGTGAAATGCACCGCAAACTTAAACGTACAGGTATCTGATCACAAATTGCATTTGGGTCCATGTTCAGTTCTTGGAGGTGCGAATTGGGTAATCTCACGTAAAAATGCAGACCTAACACATTTATTTCTCACCCTATACTACTGGGGTACCTGATCACATGAAAACCCTTTTGCATGTGCAGTTAAAAACATAAGAAGACCCCTGCTGGATCAGGCCAAGGGTGCAGAACCAGGAGATTTACCATGGCCAGAGGGCTGCTTCATAAGAACGTAAGAAGAGCCCTGCTAGATCAGATCAAGGGTCCATCTAGTCCAGCATTCTGTTCATACAGTGGCCAACCAGCTGTCGACCGGGAACCCACAAGCAGGACATGAGCGCAACGGCACCCTCCCACCCATGTTCCCCAGCAACTGGTGTCCATAGGCTTACTGCCTAGTAGTCCTGATGGCTATGCGCTACTACATAGCCATCAGGACTACTAGGCACACTCATAGAGGCCCCTTTCATGTGTTTAGCTGAACCCATGGAAATCAAAGAGGCATAGCTAGGAGGCAGAGTTCTCTTCCCATCTCCATGTATTCCACGAACACATGGAGGGGAAATTGTAGACAGGGCTAGTGTGTGTATATGCAATAGCTACTAACCGCAGGTTTTGGTGTTTGCACTTAGAATGGCAGATAGCAAGAACGTGCAAACCATAGGTTGGCTGGAGATGAATCAGTCTGGGATGCAGGTCTCTCTCTTGGGATCTGATGTGGGTTACTAGATCTCCTGCCTTGTAGGAAGAGAACTTTGTACTTTGCTTGCATAGTTGTAAATCAAGGAAATATTACAAAGACACCTTCTATGCTCTCTCATCCAGGGTCAGTGCTACTGGTTTTAGTTTATTTTGGAACTTCTTGACCCTCAGAGAAATAGGGAGTGCAAAAAAATAAGTTTCAGAATCAATGAGACATCATATAATAAATCATGAACTTAATTTTTATGTGTAAAAAGCAGCAAAGACATAGCAGCTGGTGGGATGGAGACCAGAGTCAATGTCCCTCGCCCCCCAGCATTCCAGTGTTCTATGACATAAAGCTCTGTTGATACATGGAAGCTGAGAAACCCCTGAGTTGCTGTTGTCATCATGTCACTACTGTAAATATACTGGATGCAATACAGTACAGGGCCACAGGATAAAAGGCCACAGCAGTGCATTTGAAAGAGCAGCAGCAAGGAAAGGCCATTCTTCTCCATATGAACCTTTTGAATTCTCATATCACAGTGCTATTTCACCTCCTTGACCTGTGCACAGCTCTTAGGGTTGGTTTCCTAAGTGCAGGGCAGTGGCTCAGTGGTAGAACACATGTTTTGCATTCAGAAGGTCCCATGTTCAATCTCTGGCAAGTTGCAACTCCAGATAAAACTGGAAAAGACTTGTCTTGGAAACCTGGACAGCTTCTGCTAGTCAGTATAAACCAGAGGTGGGGAGCATGTGGCCCTCCAGATGTTGTTGGACTGCAGTTTCCAGCAGCCCTAGCCAATATAGCCAATGGTGAAGGATGCTCAACATCTGAAGGGTCAGAAGTTCTCCATTCCTGATGTAGACAATACTGAACTGGTAGGACCAATGGTTTGACTTGGCGTGAGACGGTCCTATATTGCATACTTGTGCCAGAAAGATAGCACATCTGTATTTGCCCTGGAAATGGTCAGGGGTACCTATCTCTAGATGACTGTGTGTGTTGCAGAGAGAGGGAGCACATATCTACATTTGAAATTATAGTTCTAAATGAAGGTATCTCTATATTCTCAAATAAAGCTATTACAATTATTTTATTTTTACCTTAAAATTATCCTCATTGTATCAAAAATATTTGCAGAGAAAAACTTTCTTCACATGAAGGCCATGGGGCTCTTGTTCAAAGGTGTAATTTTTTTGAAACAAAGTAAAGCCATAATAAAGGGGCCGCGGTGGCTTAGTGGTTAAGATGCTGAACTGCAGACCGGAAGGTCGACAGGACAGCAGTTCGAGACCCGAGTGCCGCGTGACGGAGTGAGCTCCCGTCTTCAGTCCCAGCTTCTACCAACCTAGCAGTTCGAAAGCAAGAAATTGCAAGTAGATAAATAGGTACCACCTAGGTGGGAAAGGTAACAGCGTTCCGTGCACCTCGGTGTTCAGTCATGCCGGCCACATGACCACAGAAGCATCTTCGGACAGCGCTGGCTCTTCGGCTTAGAAACGGGGATGAGCACCGCACCCTAGAGTCGGACATGACTGGTTGGGGTCACCTTTACCTTTACCTTTTTTTAAAGCCATAGGAGGTGTAATTCCAAGCACATCTCTACCACTGTATTAATCTATGTCAGTATCATGGCTGAACTCAAATTTACTACTCCCTGCTTTTGAATATATGCTTAGTATGTTTTGTGGCATTATTAAAACGCTTACTAAAGCTTTGCAATTGTGGATTAAAGCTCTGTGCAAGCTGGAATAGCTAAAGCCTTACTTGCAAAGATAATCTAATATGGCCATATAGTTAAAGCAACAGTGTTCCATTTTATTTTGTGTGTTGATATATCTGATTATATATCTAACTGATATAGTTGGAATCACATGTTCTCTGAAATGTAGTCTGTACTATTCCTGATGGCTTTACTACATCTGTTGGGCAAATTCTCAATAAAATATGTTGCTGTATGTGTGGCAGCAGCATTTTCCACAGAAGAGCAAGCTACAGTGTAGATATAGCATAGCATGCTTGTGACTAGAAACAATGTTCAGTTAATGGAGATCCCAATGAATATGGGACAAAATTAATTTTGCTGTCTAGCAAAACTACATGTCAAGATGTACATATGTTCTATACACATGTAGCTTATGTCAACTTTGACAAAGCAGAACAGATACAAGTCTTTGTCACAAGAATGTGGGGTGCTTGTTGTTTCCAAAATAACTAACTGTACAGTTGCTCGTTTGTTGCATAGGATCCAGAAGTCCTTTCTTAAGGTAGCAATTATGTTAGAGGGATATCATATTTCTAAGTATTAATTGTTTTTAAACAGGGAAAATGGCATCTTCTCTTCTCCTGATAGTGCCACCATTGCCATTGTAATTGCTGTGTGCAACATGGTTGTGTGAATATCACAGGAACCTTATATTTATTTAGCAAATTATATTTAATTTATATTTACATTGCTTTTGACATGAATTGTGACAAGTCATAAAGCTTCCCTGCTGAATGCCTAAGGCTACCCAAAGAGCTTCATGACTAAGTGGGCATTTGACCCCAGGTCTCACTGGACTACATCTAACACTCCCTCCACTACACCAGAAGTAATACAAGCCTGGTGCTGACAAGCAGCCTTGGAGTTATGCTATGTGACAGTGAATGGGAAGTTGGTTGTAATCCTTATTAAGGGAAACATAGAAACGTAGAATAGTAGGGTTGGAAGGCGCCTAAAAGACCATCGAGTCCAACCCCAGACCATTGAGTCCAACCTCGTTGGTTGTAATCCTTATACATGGGGCTGCCTTTGAAAACAGTCCGGAAACTTCAGCTGGTCCAAAACAGGGCAGTGAGATTGTTAATGGGGACTGGCCAATGAGATCATATTATGCTAGTACTTTTCCAGTTACACTGGCTGCCAGTCCACATCCAGCCCCGATTCAAAGTTCTGGTATCAATATTCAAAGCCCTTAACGGCTTGGGACCAGGTTATCTGAAGGATTGTCTCCTCCCATATGTACCTGCCTGGACCCTACAATCATCTTTAGTAGTCCTTCTCTGGGAGCCTCTGCCAAAGGAAGTGAGATGGTGGGTGGCTTCCAGGTGGAGGGCCTTTTTGTGGCACCCCAGCTGTAGAACGAGCTCTCTAGAGAGGTTCACCTGGCGCCTGCGTTACATTCCTTTCAGCGCCAGGTGAAGACCTTTTTATTCTCCCAGCATTTAAGCATTTTAGCATTCTAGTCCTTTAGCTCTGGTGTTTTAAAACTGTGTTTTAAATCTCTGCATTGCTGCTAGGTTTTATTCTGGTTGTACTTCTATATTATAGTTTTAAGTTTTTATATTTCACATTGTTTCACACTGTACCTTGAGGTTTTAATTTTTGTGACCAGAGAGCTTCAGCTATGGGGCAGTATAGAAATGTAATAAATAAAATGAAATAAATAAGGAGGCCACTCCATTCAGTGAGGTAGGAGCAAACGGCATACAATGAAGCCCTGACAGTCCTTTTTCACTGGCAAAGTGTCTATGGGATTTGCATCAGTGAAGGGATGGGTGGAAGGGCTGCTCAGCCCTTCCCCTGCCAGTCGCTTTCCCATTGAAACTTCTTGCCCAGTTGCATTTCCTGCCACTAGGGTTTTGGTCCCATGTTTTCATTGTTAAGATGGGTCTGCAAATCTACAGGGGTAAAAGCAGCGGGGGGGGGGGCTCGGGGAGAAAAGCAATTAGCAGTTGAAGGGTAAATAATCATCACTTTCCCTCCTTTCATTTCTCTGTTGCAAAATTGCTCCCTCCCAACCAAAGGCCCTTTGCAAGGGAGAAGAGCCCATCAGGTGTTCCATATACATACATGGCTGTTGTATAACATGTCGTTTACCCCAAAACATTTGTTGAAATATGTAAAGTCAAACCTTATTCGCTTTGCAGGAATAGTTAGGTGAAATCTGGTAACAACTCAGCCATGTGTGGATCCCTGCCACTGAGATTGTTTGCTAGTCTTCTCAAAGCTCTTTTTCTGTTCCTCAATTCTTCAGCTGTTATATCTATGAAAGGACACTAAAATCTGTTCCGTATATTGGTTTTGATGACATTGCCGTGCTAGGGTGGCTGTGTGTCCTCTTTTACAAAGAAGCCCTCCATTTGACGGGCTCTCAGAGGACTGTCCTCTATTGGAAGGCATCCTCTCTTTGAAGAGCTGCACTGTCTGAGTCCAGTTTAAAGACAAAGAACCGTAAGAAGGGAGAGCAGAATAGGGGCCTTGAAGCTGCACATCAGCACCTGGACAGCAGACTGAAGAGGCAGTCACCTGGTCACAGCTATGAAATCGTATTTCTATATAAGTTATAATAATTATCTCTAAATTTGCATGTGTTTGTACAAATTAGCACATGCAAATATTATGCAAATAGATGCCATCTTTTGTCTTCTTTTTTTGGTGATGCATTTCCCCTTTTCTGGTGAGGCATAAGAGGCTACCTTATTATGGACTAAAATATGAAAATATCGAGCATCAAGTGTTTGGCTGAATGGAACCTTCTACCAATTGCCTGAATAAGATAACATCTGTACATTTAACTCTGTTTCCCTTTAATTTACCCTCTCCTGTTCCTTAGATGCAACTGTCATTTTTTTGTACACACACAGAAGATAAACATACTGCATGTGCTGCACACAGCAACCAGCTTTTTTGTTTTAAATTCAAAATCCTTTGGTATTTTTCTGGATTAAAGAAAAATTAAAACAAGACCCAGTGCAAATCTACAGATCTATTTATTTCTTTTTGTCTTTAATCCTTTCCATCTAATCCTCTGAGTACACACTTTAAGAGTTATCATGGTAAACTATAAATACTTTGATGCATTCGGTCAACATGAGAATTAAAACTTCATTGTGGGATAAACAAATCAGGACATCCTTTGGCTATAGAACTTTGTGTTCCAGGAGTCAAACTGTTAATATGTAGTTTAGTATTAAAGCATTCAGCTACTTTTCAAAAGAAAAAAACCCACATACCATACAATATTACCTCCCATAAGCTAGTCTTGAACCCATGGCCTTTTATTTAGACTTTTAGCAACTGAGCAGGGACAATCACACCTTACCTTCATCCATATAAAAGTTCACCTAGAGGATGGGGGTCTTGGAAGGGATCTTGACATAGTTAGGATTTGTTGGATTTAGCTGGCATGTTCCTATCATTTAAAGAGTAGTTAGAAATTACTACAAGAGTTATGGATATTGACCGGGATCTAATGAGGCCCATGCAAAGTACATCCAGTGTGATGCTGATGTTTTTCTCTTCAGAAGGCAGCCCCTCACACTTTATAGAATGCCACTCTGAAAGGTTTCCAACTGTTGAAAGCAGAGTGGGCTGCCACCAGAAGTGGGATGTTGAGAAGCCCCCATGTACATACAGGATATCATGTGGAACCCTTTGGATCCTGGCTAACATGAAGAGTTCAGCTGGCCATGAGAGTGGTGTTTTATGTTGCAGTTTCAATTTGATTTAGAATGGCCTGGTTAGCATGTAACCCTAACCCATGGTTTAGGTTGTTGAATTCTGGGTTGTCATGATGTGTTAATGCTAACAAACCATGGTTTGTTAAGCACAAACAGCCCAGAAAAAGAATCTGTAGTTTGTTGTTGGGTTGTGAACTCTGTGTTGTTTAAATCATATGTGTGAACTCAAAACCATGGGTTGTTCATGGGTTGTTTCACCAGGCTACAGAAGTGGCAGGCAAGAGTGGTGAAAAGAAATACCACTAATACAGCACCACAAAGGCATCTGGGATAAAGGTATGGAGTGGGCAAAAGAGGCAGGAAACAAACAATCAAGAGATTAAGGAAAAAAACCACCGTTGCTTTTACGCCGGGTAGGTCAACAAACCCTGGGTGGAGCAACAAACCGTGGGTTAAATAAACCATGGTTTAGCATTATGCGTGAACCAGAACTTGCAATGCCTTTTAACGTGTAGGTTGAAATTTGTTATTTTTGAACTGATTGGTTATATTCTTACAGTTCACATTTATGCTTTGCTCTTAAAATGCTATCCTCTTCCTGACTTTCAGAGCGAAGTTGGATAGGAAATCTATTTAGTTAGCATTTTCAGGTTGTAATTCTCTACTGTTAGCAGCATTCAAAATTGTATTCAATCACAAAACAACGAGCAATGGACTAATGATCAAAAATAAAAAATAAGATATACAGGCAAGCAACAAACAACAGTGCTAGAGAAATATCAGGCCAGTATCACCTCTATTTACATCTGCTTGCCAGGAACACATTCTGGAATAGCCATGTTTTTAGATTCCTGGGGAAAACCTGCAAAGAAAGGGCAAGGTAGACTTCTGGCAAAAGTGCATTCATAAAGTGGGTACCACAGCAGAGAAGGCCCAGCTCCACGCCCTCTTAGATCTCACCCGCGGAAAAGAGATATGGAGGAATGGGCACTGGGCAACTCTCAGGCCACATGTGGTTCCTCGGCCATTTTAGTGGCCCCCACTGCCCCCACCACTGAATTTGCTGTGGAGGCAAAAAATCAGCATTTTTTATTTCTTTAAAGCAAGGCACGCAGGGGATTTTTTCTTGAAAACAAGCCATGCAGGCATCCTGGGAGCACGATTTTCCTCCCTAACAAGGTGCTCCCTGAGTCTCCAGCTGTGGGCTGTTGTGAGGTGGGGGTGTCCCTTGGAGTACCTTGGTGCAGAAACTGAGTTAACTCTTTTTAAAAGTATAAGTTAGCACAAAGTAGTTATAAGCCTGGTTATTGTTATATTGCCAGAAAGTCAAAGGGAGGCAACTGAATATTTAATAGCTGCAGCTGCTCCTCTGTATATGATGATATGATTAAGTCACAATATGCATTGATTTATGTGGTAATGATTTCAAAATCTTTGATATCCTATTAAAAACAATTTTAAGAAATGTTTAAGGTCTTCTGAAAGCTTTAACATGTTTCAGTTACTTTCACAGTTTTGCTGTTGGAGAGGAGGAGAAATCACTTTGAGCCCTAATTGTGGGTGTTGGTCTGAAGCTTTTGTGTGTAACATCAGTAATCGTTGTATTGAAAGTGACTCAGACAGTCTGTTTACAGTTTGCTTCCTGTTCTATTCACATTACTGCATAAGACAAATCTCCTTGAAAATGTATTATTCCTCCAGTAAACAGATTCTGAACTAGTAGGGCTGTGCAGGGACCCCCCGATCCAACTCGGAAGCTGCTTTGGGGCTTCCGAGGCAGGCTCGATCTAGCTCAGGCAGATTCGGGGGGCCCCTGACCTGCCTCCGTCCTGAACCCAAAGTGGAGTTTGCATGGCAAACCCCGCTTTGGGGGCCCCCGACACCCCTGCATAACCCCCCAGCTCCTTACCTGGGCCGCCTCCTCCTCTGCTGCCACCTCCGTCGCTGTACCGCCACCTTCTCTGTTGCACCACTGCCACCGCCTTTGTCTTCTTCTTCACCGCTGCTGCCACAACTGCCTGCTGCTGCTGCTGCTGCTGCTGCTGTTCTGTCATCGTCATCTTTGCTGCCACACCACCGCCATCTCCAGACACGGGGCGACTGGTCTTCTTGCAGGGAGTCGCCATTTTTAAAATGGCAACCTCCTGGAAGTTCCAGGAAGTTGCCATTTTAAAAATGGCGACTCCTTGCAAGAAGAGTTGCCGTGCATCCAGGCCTCAGGAGCTGGTGGTAGGTGGCGGCGGCGGGCAGCAGCGGCGCATCGCTCCTCCTTTCACTCCTGCTTTCGCCGCCGCCACCCACCACTGCCGCCCGCCACCAGCTCCTGACGCCTGGATGCGCGGCGACTCTTCTTGCATGGAGTCGCCATTCTTAAAATGGCAACTTCCTGGAACTTCCAGGAGGTTGCCATTTTAAAAATGGTGACTCACTGCAAGAAGACCAGTCGCCTCACGTCCAGGCCTCAGGAGACGGTGGTGGCGTGGTGGCAGTGGCGTAGAAGACGACGACAGCAGCAGCAGCTACGAGCAGTGGGGCAATGGAGGCGGCAACAGAGGAGGAGGCGGCCCAGGAAAGGAGCTGGGGGTTTGTGTAGGGGCGTCGGGTGGGGGGGCTAGGCCAGGGGCCAAAGCTCCAAAGTGCACCGAGCGCTTCGGTGAGGCCCCGAACCACTCCGGGCCACTTTGTGCCCCCTCTGATTCACCTCAGAAGGGGCACAAAGTGGAAGCAGCCAGCTTTGCCTCGGGGTTCGGGCATCGGGCCGAAGTGATGCACAGCCCTAGTTTTAAGTATCATGGTTTTCCTGCAAGGACCCTGGGCCGTTACTGTTCTGCATAGGTGCTGAGAATTCTGCAGATGACCTCCTGTCAGGTTTAGCGGTCTGGAGGCAAACAAGTAGTTGGACTGGGATGCAGGTATCCCATCAAGCCAAAAAGCACAGATCAGCAGTCTGAGACCAGCTCAGACTGAGGAGCAAGCCAAAGTGAGGAGCTTTGCATTATAAAGTTTATAGGATCAGGTGGAAACTTATTGGCTCCTTGTGTCACCTTTGGGAAGGGCTGTAGCTCAGTGGTAAACTTTGTGTATTAGAAGGTCCCTGATTCAACACTCAACATCTCTACATCAGGCTGGAAAAGACTCCTGTCTGCTATCTTGGACTCCTGTCTGGAACCCAGGAAGCTTCTGCCAGTCAGTGTACCAGGGATGGGGAACCTCTTGCAGCTCCAGAGCCGCATTCAATTTCAGAGAAGTTCTCGGGGGCCACGTTCCAATAGTGGGTAGGGCTGAAGGCAAAATGGGTGGGGCCAAAAATACAAAAGCTGCCAGCATATTTTAGGTTAAAGCTCTTCCTGCCTATAACTAAGCCTTAGGAGAGGCATTTCAGCCTTTTAGAATGGGGAAAAACCTGCATAAAAGCAGGGAAACCATTAAAGGGTCAGTGGTTGGAGGAAAGTGGGTGGGACCAGAGGAAGGGGCGTGGCCATCTCTGGAACCCTAGAGGACCAGATTGGGACCCAAAGAGGCCCATATTTGGCCCCTGGGCCTGAGGCTTCCTAGCCCTGGTGTACTGAGCTAAATGGACCAATGGCCTGTCTTGGCATAAGGCAGATTCCTGTGCTCTGTGCTCAGCCCTGCTCGTAGCTGTGATAGTGTACTCTATCCATCCATAGTTGTGGCACTGAAGAGTACTGAACCTTCCCCAACCTGGTGCCCTCTTGATGTTTTGGACTACAACTCCCAGCATTCCTGAACATTGACCATGCTGGCTGGGGCTGAAGGGAGTTGAAGTCCAAAACATCTGGAGGACACCAGGTTGAGGAAGGCTGGTATAACGGGTAAAGGGGTGCTGCTATGGCCCATGGTTTCAGAGCCCCGGTATCTTACAGATTCCCCAAACCTATTATAGATCTACAAATCCATGGCAATTAAGTTATTTTCAGCCTACGACTAAACACGTTTGTTCCCATCATTATTTGAAAATAATAATGTTAAAAAATAAAAATATTTATTCAGACATAAATCCTGCTGATTTCAGTTACACTTTCTAGAAAGTATTCTTAGGATTGAACTTCTATATTTTATAAGACAGGTGGCTATAGCATGTCATATCATTAGTAAGACCTATATGACTTTTGAGATATTATAACTGTGTTTAGTGGAGAGTAATACTTTGGGGTAGTGCCCTCAGTTACTGAGCAGGTAGAAACCTAGTTTCATCGGCGACTTTTATACTAACCATGGGAGCCACTTCCTTGCTTCCCAGATTTCTGATTGGTTGGAGAAGTGTAAAATTCTCTTCCCCAGAGTGGTTATATGCACAATGTGGTGAGTTACCTCTTGGCAAACAGTTGTCCAAATTCACCCTATTCTCGGAGGGCGGGGTTCCACCAGTGTTTTACTCCGAGACGGCTGCGTGTTGAGGTCGTTAGGGATGCATGATGTCACGGCCACCCAGCAGCCACCCTGGAGCTTATCAGGGAAAAAAATTGATTTCCTGAGACTGCTTGAAGTCTGATTCTTTTCCTTAAGTCGAGTTCTCCATGGTATAGTTGCTGTGTGCCCCAACCCCCACATTGACCTCGGGTATGCTAGCCCTGCCCAGGGGTGTGCCTTTTACCGGGACCCTGGTCAAGGGGTGTTTCTTGTGTGTTTCTTGTCCCTGCACAAACCCATTAGTGTCTCTGCAGAAGTAACTCCCCTTGTGTTCAGTGAGGCTTGCCCTCTGAATGCCCATATCAGAACTTACAGAGATCCCCCT
Organism: Heloderma suspectum; assembly: GCF_057233095.1. Classification (NCBI taxonomy): domain Eukaryota; kingdom Metazoa; phylum Chordata; class Lepidosauria; order Squamata; family Helodermatidae; genus Heloderma; species Heloderma suspectum. The sequence continues at coordinate 114,244,957 of NC_139462.1, forward strand.
CAATTGACATGGCACAGCTTAAAGCCCAATTCCCTAAGTGTGGTAAAGCGTGATCTCGAGGCTCCAACTGCCCTTTGTTTGGTCTATTGCCTTAGAAAGTAACTACTTTGATCCTTCATTATAGACATCCTGCAGGTTAAAATGGGGGCTAGTTTCCCTCTTTGTGTCCTCCCTTTCCCAGCACAAGCATATGTTTGTCTACTCGGAAGTAACTCCCATTGTGCTCCATGAGGCTTGCTCCTGAAATGCAGGTGCATCTGGACTTTCTGGGGAGAGGAGAAAGGGGGGGAGAGGGGGGAGCCTCTGTTATTGGCTGAGCAGCCCCTGCCAGTCTGACAAATTTCACTTCCAATCCTCCCACCCCACCCAGAAGAATGTTTTTGTCAGTGACTTATAATGGAGCAATGCACTGCTTCATGGAGCCCTGCGCGGAGCCATGCCGATTCTATGAGAAATCCGTCATTCTTCCGTTTGCTTCACCCTTCTGTTGTCGTGGAAACATGGCCTAAGTTAGTTCTGAAAGAATTTTTGCATATACCGTATAGAGTAGCTTATAGAGAAGCTTACAGTGTTGGTTTTCAAGACAGGAATATTTAAGATTTAATCATAAACCTCTTAACTATTTGCATGTTCCCAGTCGTATTTTGATGTGAAGCCTTTCAGTCCCTCAATATCCAATGCAAGTCCACATATTAGTTAGCTTCTGTTACCCAGGCAACTGAATATCCACAACAATGCTACAGTATCAGCAGTGCTGGCATAAGAGGGAGGAAGAAAGAATATTCCCACTTGGGCAGCTATCACTTCAAGACGTGTCATATTCTACAGGGGACATTTGCTGGATGACCTCTTGCACCTGGGGGTGACCAGTACTTTTATCCACACATGGCTGTTGTTGTGTGTCAGAGTGATAATGAGCAAACGGATAATCCTGACAGGCCAGAGTTTATCCGGCTGCCACTTCTGGCCTCCGTTAGTGTAGATCGAATGCATTCACACTCTCTGTCAGTCAGGCATCCGGTCTCCCTCTCTCTTCCCCCCTCCCCTTGCTGCTGTAGAGTTCTTAATGTAGTTTAATGGCTTTACAAAGAAAGCCAAGCAGACGGGTTCTTTCCTCGGTGGCTGTGCCAGACCATGACCTAGCTCAACATGAACCTGGAAGGGCTCGAAATGATAGCCGTCTTGGTTATGATTGTGCTGTTTGTTAAGGTGCTGGAACAATTTGGACTGATTGACTCTGGCTCAGAAGGTAAGAGAGCGGCTTCTGAAATTATTTTTCCTTTCTCTAAATAGTGAGGCTTGAGCAGCATTGCGAAGGGCAGCTGTTCATAAGACTTTTATGATGCTACTCGAGTCACCCGCAGAGCAACACACTCATTGGCAGTGTTTCAGGGTGAATGTTACAACCTGAAGTGATGCTTCCCCCCACCCCTTCTTGCAGCTGAACTGTGGCAGTAATTGAAAATATTCCCAAGTGTTTTAGGGGAAGAGGGATGTGGTGGGTAGAAGACTTTAGCAAGGGATCCTGGTAACTGTATTACCCAGTTTTTGTAGAATTTGTATTAACAAGATGGCATACACACACACATATACACACACACATATAAACAATAGCATACAAATTGTGCTATACTGTAACAGATCATAAAATGGGGTGAGAGTGAAGGCTGTGGCAACTATACAATAACTATTCTGCTTTGATATTGTGTACAGCAGACATTAAAATGTTTAAACTTTGGTTGAGAAAAATTTATCACTGGCTGGGCAGAGTCATGTAACTGCATATTTTCATTGCCAAGTGCTTGATTTTTTTTTACTGTGTCCTTCCCTCATCCTCCTTAGTGCTCTATTTTCAGTGTTGTAATACAAGTTGGTAAAAAAAAGTTGATCTTTGTGTTTTGTTGAACTGCATGGTTTGCATAGTTAGTGCAGCCCAGAAACTGATTCTTTGCTTAGAAGATAATGTAGAGAGATGAATTTTCGAGGCACCAAGTTATTGATGTCCTGTGCACAGATATTGTTTATAATGCATGCTTTGGGAATATTTTGAATGCATGTGAAATGCCATGACATGCATTTCAAATATTCCATAAACTTGCATTATGGGCAGTATCTGCGCACAGGACACCGAGAACCTATCTGTGAGTAAATTAAGGTTTTATACTGTAACGAGGAAAAACAAAAGCAGCAAGATGTAAGTTTGCTGCTCTGGCATGGCTTAAAGTAATCCTGTTTATATAACCCTTTAAAGAAATGTAATCTTTTCTACAATAAATTGTATATGAGAAAGTTTGCAGCAGGCTGTTTTGCTGTTCTGTGCTGTGCATTTAGGAAACCCACATATAAACAGCATTAATCAATTGCAGCTTCAGTGATGATGGTGCCTTTGACAGTTGTGGTACCCAGCGCATTACTATAAAGAAGATTATTTGGGAAGGCTTATGTCTCCATTAGAAAGAATGCATCCTATTTTGGTATAAATAACTGGGTGTTTACATTTGTGGAGATATTCATAGCTCCTTCCTTCATTTCAGTGACATGATGCACTATGACAAGCCCATTGATTTCTTTCAGAAAGTTAAGTACATCGTTAGAATTCGGATGTGTAAATAATTGTACTTACATTTTAAGTAATGCTGATCAGTTTCTGTATTGTTTATTTGGGTCTAAACCGTTGCAGTACTCCTTCCAATATGTTTCCATTGTAGATTCAAAAGGTGGCTGCTGTTGTTTGTCAGTGAGTTGTAGGAGTGTTAAGAAATGGCACACTGACTTTGGTTTGAAGAATCCTGTATGATCGCCAAGTTTGTTAGGCAGCTCAGCAGAAGTCTCTTGCTAGTCTTGTTTCTAGTATTCCCCTGGATATGTTTTACCTCTTCCTCTTAACAATATTCTTTCTATGAGACTTCCAGCTGAAAGCTTTGGAAGGAGCGTTTTGCAAACACATTCTTGAAAAGATTCAGAAGTGGTGGAAAGATGTCTGGGGGTGTTGGAAAGTAATTTCAGTGTAAAATGTATTAAATGTAGGAATAGAATTGTTTCAACCAATACAAAGCAAAGAAGAATAATGGTATTTTCTAGAATGCACTCTGGAGGGGCCAGTTTTATGTGATTTTTCCAGATTTGGAGATTACACTACTTGGATTTAGTAAAATGAAAAAACAGTACAATGTGTTTACTGGTTGGGATGTAAAGAAGATAAGACTATGCATCCGATATGCATACGTGTGTGTGTGTTATGTGCAAAACTTTTGAACACCACTTAAAGTTTATTTTGAGATGATTTACTCATTTGTACTTGCTCTGTATTTAAAATCAATCAAATGTTATTCAGTGTTGATCATATTTATTATTTGCGCTTGATTTCACCTTGTTGAAATAAAGATCCCGGGGTAACATACATTTCTTAATAAGAATCTCTGGTCTTGAAAAACAAGAAGCTCTGTTATGGTACTGGGGTTTGGACCGCAATCACTTGACCAGCCAGATATTTTCAAGAAAGCCTTCATGCACAGTACATGGCAGCTCACTGCCCCTTACTCACATACATCATGAGATCATGTGAAAGCAGTGGAAGGAGTGAGGGCCCCTTGCTCCCCAGCTCTGCAGAAGTCAGGGTCACACACGCACATACCCCTCTTTTAGGAGCAGGTACTCCCCTGCTTTACTACTGTCCCCGAAGCTTCCTCCCCTCCCAGAACCTCCCTTCTCCTTCTGGCTCTGTGCTGTAACTGCAGGCACCACAGACCTGGGATAGAAGTCAAAAGGAAGCATGAAGCCGACACGCACAAGCCATCATCATATTGGTGCTGGTCACGGGTGCCCCAAAGTCAGGACAATCACTGAGCCGATTGCACTCGCTGTCAGAGGAGTCCTCTGTGTGGTTGGCCTAGGAGTTCTGCAAATCTTTTGAAAGAGGCTGCTAAGCATAACTCTTTATTTTCTTTGTTACCGTTCCAAGAAATTACTACTTGAAATAACTGTTACTTGAGAAATGTTTGGCTGGTCCATCGGGTAAGGGTTTTTTTTACAAATGAGTCAAATGCTAGCGCTAAATTATTTTTTTCCTATTAGCAGCATTTTTATACTACCTTATTGGCTAAAAAGCCGTCAAAGCAGTGTGCAACAGTTGCACTTGCTAAAACCCAATATCAGATCTTAGGATCGGCTGGGGATGCCTTACCGATAGCACCATCAAGCGATGTGGGTTTTCTGGAAAACGTTGAACTGGAAAATTTTCCTATGTAAATAAGGGTAATTTGAACTGGGTAATTTGCATTTGACAATTTTCAGTTTGTATCAGAAAATTTTGTGATGCCCTAGAGAGTGATCAAATTTAGCATATTTATTTTACTTGTATTTAGTAAACAAAACTTTAAAAAGTTATGTTTTTGTCCCAATACTTTATTTATTTATTACATTTATATCCCGCCTTTTTTCCTCCTTAAGGAACCCAAGGCGGCTTACATTATCCTCCTCCTCTCCATTTTGTCCTCACAACAACAACCCTGTGAGGTAGGCTGGGCTGAGAATCTGCAATTGGCCCAAAGTCACCCTGTGAGCTTCCATGGCTGAGTGGGGACTAGAACCTGGATCTCCCAGCTCCCATTCCAACACTCTAGCCACTACACCACACTGGCTCTACATTAGTAATAAAATACACTACAAGTATTTGACCTGAAATATTTGAGGGGGGAAAGTAAAGCACAATTCATATGATGTAGGGCTCAACCCTATGCATGTTTAGACATAAATAAGTCCTACAACTCCTAGCATTCCCCTGCCAGCATGGGGATGCTGGAAGTTGTAGGACTTTTTTCTATCTAAACATGCATAGAAATGTGCCCTTATATGTTATATTATGTAGATATTTTATTGGAATACTCGTAACAATTTAAAGACAATAGTATGTACTTACTTACATTGTTTAATTTTAAGAGAAAAAACCAAAGATACTGAAAACTGTTGACACATTAATAGCAAGCCAAAGAACTGTGCATGATATGCTGACAACTATTCTTCTATTTCAACAGTGTGCAACTCTCTTCCACTAAGGTTGTTGGGGCACCTTCAGTTTCACTATCACTACTTACTAGTTCTGTTTTACCCTGAAACATATATGTATTTCAGTGACATGTATGTATTCTCCCACATACTTCCTACTAAAGCTTAATCGCCTGAAAAATATTAATTAGAACTTTGAAAGTGCCAAGCTTGCCTAATAATGTATTAGCAATTGGCATCTGTCGTTGTTACCAATGAGTTTATGAAATGGAAATTTTAATGTAGAAAAATAAAGCATTAGAAAAATGTGAGGTGGGACATTTTTCATGGACTTCACTGGTACCAGCTTTGTTCCAAGAAAAATCTGGAAATTGTGTAAGTGATTGGGTTCGCACAACATGACAACCCATCATGGGTAACAAGCCACAGTGGGTTTTGTGTTGCCTCAACCTGCACCACTTCCCACAGGGTCGCTTATTTTTGGCCAACAAGCCACCCTGACAACCCATGGCTTGTTCTAGGGTTTTTTTTTACCCACAATGGGTTGGTGTGTCATTCAAACCCAGCAGAGCCAACTCATCGTGGGTTGCAACAAACAGATGTAGAGCCACTCAGCAAGAGCAGCAAAAACTCCTGCCGTTCTTCCCAGTCGCATCCACTCAAGCTGCCTCAACCCTCCCTCGTAGTAACCGCAGCAGTAACTGACCCGATGGGAGCCATGAAAAGGTGGGGGAGCCTAGATCTCTGTTAAAAGGACTAGCTGGAGACTTGGGGGAGCATGGAATGGAAGCAGGGCACCCACAAGTGTCAGTTCAACACTTAGAATCCTGAACACCACCTTGATAAGTGGGTGATCTTGTCCCCTTTCCCCAACCTGTCACTGTCAAACCCTGTGCAAAAATTAGCCTATATGCAGTCTCATCTTGTCAATTTCCTTGTATGTTTCATACTGCACTTCGTTCCCTTTGACAGATGAAATATACAAGGATATTGCCAAGAAAAGGCTACGCGTATCTGACAGACGCCAGTGCACACTTGCACAACTGCGAAAAACCAGCAACAATTTTTTTTTTATATGAACATCTTTCTGCAAATTCCTGGGGCCCCAAAAAATAAAAATAAAAAATATTATGGCCCCATTTGCACATGTCTGGGGCCAAAAACATTTTTTTTTAAAGCTGGGGAACTAAAAGGGGTTGTGATCAGAGCAGGGAGGGGGATGGGATGGGCAGACAAGACAAGTTCTGCCACTCAGGACACCAGGATACCAGATGGAGGACCAAGGGGGAGACCAACCCATGGTGAGCCCAGTTATCTGTCAGGCGCACTGTGGGTTGTTCCAAAAATAACCCACACTGTGTAGCTTATTCACAGAGTGGGTTGTCATGTCATGCGAACACGGCCAGTAAGTCATTCTCTGCAGTATTCCAAAACAGTACAATTCACTATTACAGAAGGCCCACTTTAAACAATATTTTGTAAGCATTGCAAACAAGGGGTTGGATCCAGGATCTGCCTTCCATGAGAGGAAGGGACTTTCACAGATGGTTCTTCCGCTTGATTTTTGAGGAACCCCCACACCACAGCTCACCGCATTGATCAGGGTCTTCTGTGTAGCATTTGTAGAAATTGTGCTGCAGAAACCATGCATTTCCCCATCCTTCTGTCATGGCATTATGTGTTTTCCAATTGCATGTAATTGGCTGACAGGGGTGGTTGAATGTAAAATTATTCTAGGCATTAGATGTGGAGTGGAGATGGGAATTAAATCTGTACTTCCCACTTCCAACATCTGCCATGCTTTTAATATAACCTATAGCTCTGGTGTGAATGCTTGCTTCCAAAAGTCACCAGGTGGTGGGAATCAAGCGGAACTAAGTTGTCTGGAGGGGACTGAGGGACAGATTCTGCACCCATCACTCATCAGGCCAGCTACAAAATCATGTATGCGTGATGAGTGGTGGCTATGGTCAGACAACCTAGTCCTACTTACTGGTTACCTGAATCCATCCATAAATATTCCTATGGGAAGCAACCCAGCTGTCTGAACACTTATGCTAGAATGAACAAAAGTCTAGTTAAAATGCCCAGAAGACCCTCTTTCTAGCTACATGAAAAGAAAATATTCAGAACTTGCCATACTTCCAAATCTTGCAATTCCAATTTTAATTCAAAAGTAGACATTGACTTCAATATCTAAATTTAAGCAGTGAAATTTAATGCCAGCATTTGAAATTAGACTAAATATGACCTGTTGGAATTTACACTGTTGATGATGATTGCTAACTGTTTGACAAAATATTGATGAATATTTGACTAGCAATATTCACACATCTAGAGAAAACTTAGACAATATAAATTTGCAGAAGATAATTTTGAAAAGAATTAGGAAGGATTCATTTCAGCTCTGGTTTATATGATACTACGGGCATTAGAGAATTCAGATCACTGGAGACAATCACTCTAATTCATATTTGAGCTTGATTCCGTTACGTATTGTATGCATTTGTGTTCTATTAAATCCTGTAGACTTTAATAGAATTTGTCTGTACAAACGTACTTTCAATTTACTTTCATCTGTGAAAATCACATACTTGTTCCATGTACATCAGTTATAAAGTGTAGATCATAGAGTAATTTTCTCATATATATGAGCAACCTGAAAGCTTTTCAGGCACATACTTTAATTGGGGGAAGACAGTGTGAACCGGGATGCAGCTAGTTATGACTGCAGTGGTTGGAAACAGTGCTCAGAACTTGAGGTGTATCCATGTAAAGCTTGGTTATTACATTCATTGGGGCTGTTGGTGTGGGTGCCCATCTGGCCAAGGACTGCTCTAGGCTGTCCTGGGTAGAGATCATAGGCTTTGTCCTCAGCCTGAAGACTGGCATTCTCACTGTACTAAATAGAGATATCTCCAAATTTCACCTTATACAGAATTCAAGACAAATTTTCAGGCTGTTGCTTGGGACAAACATCTCAGGAATTTGGCAGGAAACATAAAACATTTTGGTAAAAATTTCTAGAGGTGTTTCACATGATGATGATGATAAATAATTATAACTATGACACTTCCCCTACATCAACAATTTTAATGTTCTTATGATTTCACATGTTTAATGTGCATTTTCCATGCTGTACATAAAGACTTACTGAACACACCCACTTCCTCTTCTTATATAATAGCCTGCTCTGGGTTCCAAAATTAAGAGAATTGCTATATTGTGTGTGTGTGTGTATGTGTGTGTGTGTGGTCTTAAATCACAGTGCTTTTCAATATTCAGCTGATGCTTCCTGCAACAAGGCATCAAGCTAAAAAAAAAACCCAATAAGCAATGAAACGGTGCATTGCATTGCATATGCATGTGCAAACCAGCTCTTAGGACCAAAATACATGAAGTTAGGTGTCTGAAGCTCCGAATGTAATTTTCTTTTTGTGGAAGCAGCCATGAGAGCCACCAGTTTGGGTCGGCATCACAGAACAGGAAAGGAGGTCTAACCCTTCCTCACCCATGACATGGCCCTGATCCAACACCTGCAAGTTTTTCCCTCTGTGGCTTATAGCAGCTCCAGGGGACAATCAGAATTAGGGCCTTCTATGGAGCAGGGAGGAAGGATTAGACCCATTCCCCCTGTAATGGCCCAATCCAAATAATGGCACAGCTTTGGCTGCTTTTACAAAAAAAAAAAAATTATGTTTGGAGTTCCAATGGAGCTCGATGTCCTTAGAATCAAATTACATCATCATTTGCCCCACATATTGGACTTGTACTACTTCAGGCTGCAGGTGGAGGACCTTCTGCCTTTTTATGTGACTCTCTTGCCTTGCATATGACTAGGCTGTTACTCACAAGAAGGCATCTCCAACTAGTTGCCTCCATGGCAGAACTGCAGATGCCCCAAAGGTTCCCTTTTCCACTCATCATTCTTCCTCCCTCCTCGCCCCACCATCATGGACCAGCCCCTGCATCTGGGAGTTTGGCAGCATGGGAGCAGACACTGAACCTCTACATCACGTAACGCTAGCGTGTCAAGGAATGGAGTCCAACCATGAAGCCTCTCCTCCTGGACATATTAGGGCCAAAACAGACATTACTTTAAATCCATATCTAGCAGCTGTGTCTTTTTTCTCATTTTTTTCACTCTAGAGTAGGTATAAGGGGCCCAATTAAGATCAGGACCCTAGCATGGGGACAGAGGGTTTAAAGATCTAGATTGGGGTCCCTGTGCCAAATCTAGAATAAAAATAGGGGGAAAGTCATAACTGCTAGATAAGGATTTAAAGTGATGTCTGTTATGTAGGGAGGTGGGGGGCAGGTTAACCTGAAAGACCATTTAGGGCACAATCCTATGCAGACAGAAAAAGTCCTACAACTGCTGGCTGGGGAATGCTGGGAGTTGTAGGACTTTTTTCTGTCTAAACCTGCATACTATTGTGCCTTTCAACACTGACTTCCTCACCTGGACATATGGTGCAGTGGTGCAGTCCAGCCACTTCTCATACTTTATTATCTAACATACACCAGGGCGATTTACAAAGTCTTATGAGTATTTGGTATAGCAGATGAATACATTATATTTTTGTGCACAGTTCCTCTGGGGCCCAGAGAGTGGCAGCAGTACTTTATAGCAGAATGCCTTGGAATAATAGAGGTGAATCATTAGAGTATGATGCTTCTCTAAAATGCCAAGGACGTTTCTAACACCATAATATATGTGGTTCAATTAGTAGCTCAAGAGGAGGGTCACACTTTAGCAATACAGAGCTGGGAATTAACAGTAACTGAGTTCAAAACAAAGATTATTGTAGAAAATACTAGCAATCCTATGCATATTTACACAGAAAAATGCCTACAACTCCCAGCATTCCCCAGCCAGTTGTAGGCATTTTTTTCTGCCTAATCATGCATAGGACTGCATTCAAAAAGGTCCAATACTTTTTGAGCTGCATTCTTCTCTCCATCATGGGAAATTTTGCAAAATGAACTATAACACCAAGGCTAGATCTACACTACTGCTTTATAGCACTATTGAAGTGCACTGATAGCTGTTGGGGCACATTACACATTCAATATACCGCTTTTGTAGTGTTATTTCCTGCTTTTTATTCCACATTATCCAATATACTGCAACAAATGTCATTGTGTGTCCTATGAGGTATAAATGCGCAAGAGGAACATAGCATTACCATAATGGGGTTGTAATGATATGACACTAAATGTAGATCTGGCCCAAGTCATTAAAAATATGTAATACAAAGTCTATTTTTAAATAATACCACATATATTGACCCACAGAAAGACTCCAAAACTTATCAACAATAAAATAACATATTTGTTGTTGTTGTTCAGTCGTTCAGTCGTGTCCGACTTTTCATGACCCCATGGACCATAGCACGCCAGGCCTTCCTGTCCTGCGCACTCTCCCGGAGCGTGCTCAAGTTCATATTCATTGCATCGGTGATGCTATCTAGCCATCTCATCCTCTGCCGTCCCCTTCTCCTTTTGCCTTCAGTCTTTCCCAGCATCAGGGTCTTTTCCAGAGAGTTTTCTCTTCACATTAGGTGGCCAAAATATTTCAGCTTCAGCTTCAGTATCAGTCCTTCCAATGAGCACTCAGGGTTGATTTCCTTTAGGATTGACTGATTGGACCTCCTTGCTGTCCAGGGGACTCGTAAGAGTCTTCTCCAGCACCACAGTTCGAAAGCATCAATTCTTCGGCGCTCAGCCTTCCTTATAGTCCAACTCTCACAGCCATACATTACTACTGGGAAAACCATACCTTTGATTAGACGGACCTTTGTTGGCAAGGTGATGTCTCTGCTTCTTACTATGCTGTCTAGGTTTGCCATAGCTTTCCTCCCAAGGAGCAAGTGTCTTTTAATTTCATGGCTACAGTCACCGTCTGCGGTGATCTTGGAGCCCAAGAAAGTAAAATCTGTTACTGCTTCCATTTCTTCCCCTTCTATATGCCAGGAAGTGATGGGGCCAGATGCCATGATCTTAGTTTTTTTAATGTTGAGTTTCAAACCAGCTTTTGCACTCTCCTCTTTCACCCTCAACCAGAGGCTCTTTAGATCCTCTTCACTTTCTGCCATTAGGGTGGTATCGTCTGCATATCGGAGGTTGTTGATAATTCTCCCAGCAATCTTAATTCCGACCTCTGATTCATCCAACCCGGCGTTTCTCATGATGTACTCTGCATATAAATTAAATAAGCAGGGTGACAATATGCAGCCTTGTCGTACCCCTTTCCCAATTTTGAACCACTCGGTTGTTCCATGTCTGGTTCTTACTGTCGCTTCTTGACCCTCGTACAGGTTTCTCAGGAGACAGGTAAGGTGGTCTGGTACTCCCATCACTTTAAGAATTTGCCACAGTTTGTTGTGATCCACACAATCAAAGGCTTTAGCACTCTCTAATTTTTAGAAATCAAGCTGCAAATAAGATTTTAAAAGACTCTGCAATTTTAAATGGGAATAAACGTTTACAAAGAAATGTATTATTGACACACACAAAAAACTGGCTTTGAGGAGACTGGCTGCTGTTTTGATTTAAAACAAAAGAATAGTTTTAGCAGTTCATCATCATTATCCTATTTAAGAGAGGATGTTTAAAAGAAAAGTACTTCTGGCTTTAACGTAAGAGCATTCTCAAGCTGAATTGTTGAGGGGAGGAGAAACCCCTCTTTCTGCAAAGACTACATATAGCTTTACAAAAGCTGTAAAAGGGGAATAACAACAAGCATACTTGTACTTGTTTACTCAGAAGTAAACCACACTTTGGGCAGTATCCAAGTGTGTTATTCCATTAGCGCATATGATGTTTCGCTAGCAGAAACTAGGTTCTGAACTATGCACAACAGAAGGATCCAAGGGTCGTTGTGCCAGCAGTTTCCCATTATTTTTGTGTAACCTATTGTGCAATGCACTGTGCAACCCATTGCGCATTCCGCTTGGGTTACTCAACTATTCACACTGTTGTGCAACCAGTTGTGCAACTGGTTGAGCAACTGTTTTGCACTTGTTGTGCAACCCGTTCTGCAATCGGTTGCGCAAGAGTAATGGGCAACCACTTGCACGACAGAAGGATTCAGCAGAGCTCTGCTAGGGCTATTTAAGTTTGTGGAATGTCACTGTTGGGAACTGCTCCTTTGTTCAAAGGGACTTAGTTCCATATAACTGCACAAGTTGCAGCCTTATTCTTCTACAATCAGTCTGCTTTGCGTTCAGTAGCTGATAGTTGCTAACTTTTCAACTAGCCTCTGTTAGCTTTGTCTTTAACAGTGGCGTAATGCACAGATATTAGAAGGCAGTGATGTTTATCTCCATGCTGTGAATTGTTTCACTGTGGTCTTATGAGAATCAAGCTGCTTTTAAAGGCACAAAAGCTATTTTTTCTGAACAGTTGCAACTCTAGTTATTGTCCAATAGGTTTTATTACCAGGCATGTTATACTTATGTTTGGTATATGTGTGAACTGTTTTGTCAGTAGTATCACTGTGGAAGCTATGCCTATGTTTGATGGTGTTTGGTGATGGACTTTTATAATGAAAGGTGTCCTTATCACCATTTTTTAGCAAATGTGGTGCATAAGTGGAAATGTGTCAGACTTTAGCAGCATGGGGCTGACAGCGATATTCTGCTCCCAACTCCACAGTCGCTAGGGATGTACGAATTGTGTACCTTCAGTGCCGCTTGACTTCCGCAGTTTGCGGCCAGTGCTCCGTTTCGCCGTTCACAAGCCCCCGGAATTCTCCTCTTTTTTTTTCCGCTCTGAAAATTACGAAGATAAATCCGTACCAAAACCCATAATTCTGGTGCCCGGCCTTCGTCCGTAGGAATCGCTATTTTTCGTAAATATCATGTGTGTTTTTTTAATTGAAATCCTCCATCTCCATTTACTTTCAGCCAAAACACTTCCTAGGGGCTTCCCAAAAGAAGGCTGTCTTAGGTGTGCCTGAGCAATAAAATATTTGTTTAAAGCAACACTATTTTAAAGGGGGGGGGAACCTTTTAAAATGACCATGCTGCTCCAGGACCGGCATGGTCATTTTAAAAGGTTTTTTCTTTCTTTAAAACAGCGTTGCTTTAAACAAATAGTTTATCACTCAGGCACACCCAAGACAGCCTTCTTTTGGTAAACCCCTAGGAAGAGGAAGTGTTTTGGCTGAAAGTAAACGGAGACGGAGGATTTCAATTTAAAACTAGGGATGTACGAAAGTTCCGCCAGGGATCTCAGGGAGGCTGAATGCCAGCGCATTCGGCCCCCCGAAATCGATGGCAGAACGGCCCACCCCCCTGGGACGGGACTTACCTGGGGCGGATTTTCCTGGTGGCGGCGGCTCCGGCGGCGGTGCAGCGGCGGTGCGGCGGCAGCCGGTCTTCCGACCGGCTGCCACCACCGCCATTTCCAGGTTTAAAAAAACAAAAAAACGTGATAGGCTACGTAAAGATTTACGTAGCCTATCACGGCTAGATTTTAAAAAAACACCGTGATAGGCTACATAAATCTTTACGTAGCCTATCACGGCTGACTAAAAAAACACACACACACACACACGCGTATGCAAATAGCGGCGGCCATGGCCGCCGCCATTTGAGTTCCTTATTTTGGCACGTCTTAGTCTACGTCAACATTTACGTAGACTAAGACAGCAAAAATAAGGGGAACACAAATAGCGTAGATGCTACGCTATTTGTGTTCTCCTTATTTTCGCCGTCTTAGTCTATGTAAATGTTGATGTAGACTAAGACATGCCAAAATAAGGAACGCAAATGGCGGCAGCCATGGGCGCCGCCATTTGCGTACGCGCATTTTTTTTGTTTTTTGTTTAATCAGCCGTGACAGGCTACGTAAACATTTACGTAGCCTATCATGGCTGACTGCAGGGACGCAAACGGCGGCGGCTATGGCCGCCGCCATTTGCGTCCCTGCTAGCCAGTGGCCGGATGTCCGGCTGCTGGCGGAGCCGGCTGGCGGCTCCTCAGAATCGCTGCGGAGCACAGCCGGCCGGCCAGGATTCCGGGGGGGGGGGGGACGGAACGCCTCCCCCTGCACCATCAGCATAATCCCCGAAAGGTAAGTACCTTTTGTACATCCCTATTTAAAACAAACACCCACAAACAAGGCGGTGAGTACAATTCATTTTTTAAAAAAACTTGTGTATATATTATCGGATATATTAGCGTTTTTATTTATGAAAATTCCCCAATGCGACTCTTTGCAGACAATGAAAAAAAAGCCGCATGACTGCTCGCTCTGCAAGACCTCGTGGTGCCGTTCCACAGAGGATTCTGTGGCATGGACTGAAGGGAATTCGATCCCATTTCAGTCCATGGCAGAATTCTCTGACATCCCTTACAGTCGCTAAGCTACAGTGTATGATCCAAACAGCAGCCCCGTAAGGACTTCACGGTGCCCTCCCCACACTGTGTTCTCCACGAATCATCCATGCTGGATAAAAGCACAGTTTGTAACAATTGCACAGGGCTTGCATGTCTTCTGCTTTTCTAAGGATTATTATTTTCCGTTCCTTTTTCTTGATGCACAGGAAGGATAGACAGGTTCAGCTAGGATTTAAATTTGATGTATTTCGGAGGGGGTTTGTGTGATTGTTTGTTTTTAATCATGGTGTTTTGTAGAGATCATTTTTTACCCAGAATTTAATTTTATATTTCTGGTTTGTTGGAAGTCTTCAAAGCTTTTGAGGATAACAAGCCACTTCACCTTGTATATCTTTGTTTAATCAATAAACAAGCAAAAACCAGCCTGCTGCCTCTATATGACTGATAACCTAGTTGAATATTTTTTTCTGATAAAAAGTGCCCTTTGCAACTATGTCAAATTTCACCCAGCTAAAGGAAATATTTCCTAAATGATTAAAATGTATCAAGGTTGCTACTCATCTTGCTGTCAGGATTGATTCTGAGTGTATGGACTCAGCAATTCAGACTCAGAAGGGGAACAGCCAGAACTGGGGGAGGCATCTTCCCAAGCCAGATATGGGTAGGCGTGCTTTTCAGGATGCTAACACCCAGGTGGCTGGGCCTGAAGCCCCCCGCCCCCCGTGAGAACCTAGGAGGAGGAGGAGGAGAGTGTGGGGTGTGACCTGAGGGATGCTAGACTGCGGCGCAGAGCGAAGAGGGAAAAGTTAGAGGTGGAGCTCAGAGGGTCAACGGTTGGCGATGCGTGAGGGTCAACGTAGCGAAGCATCACTGGAAGGGAGGGGCATCCCTCCCTAAGTGATTCTAGCCAGCAAGTTCTTGTTTCAAACTGCTGGCAATGTCATAGCTCCCATTTGGATCCCCTGTTGCCATTCGAGGATTTGCATCTGTAATGAACCTGTTGATAGTGAATTAAAAGCATAAGACTGAAGCCTCTCTTCTTGTGTGTGTGCATGAGGAAGGAGGGGGCCAAGGGAACGTGACAGTTGCCTCCTTTGAAGTCTGGAGCCTAAGTTATATCTTACAGATATCAAGTCTTTTGGCACGCACATTGCAAAATGCTTGTTGCTGAAGGTTTCAGCATAGACCTTGGCAATAAGCAGGTATCTCTGAGCAGAAAAGTCTGTTTCAGTTCTACTACATGATATGTGGACATTTTAAAGGAACGTTGCATAGGCTTTTCCATTTCTGCATGGGATGATTTCCAGGAGAGTGGCCATGTTAGTCTGTTGCAGCGAGCAAATCAAAATAGTCCTGTAGCGCCCTAAGGATTAACAAATGTATAGTGGCATGAGTTTCCATAGGCTACTGCCAACTTCCTCAGATGCATGAAGTGGCCTAGAGCAGAGGTTCTCAAACTTTCTACCCCTAGGGTCTGCTTGAGAGAGCTGAACATGACCGAGGCCCACCAGTCACAAAATGGTGACTGACAGAGGTGGAGTTTGGCATAATCCACTGGCAATTGCTGATATAATTGTATAGTGATTTCTAATCTTTTGTTGAAAATTGCTAAATTCTTTGCCACAGCTACTTCCTTCTAGCAGGGAGTTGCATAATTCAGCTTTCCTCAAGTACAGACATTGGCTCAGGAGGTATCATTACTCAATCTCCATATTTTGGGAAGAATTTGATGATCCAGAAGCAATAAGTCTGGGTTTCCAGCATGGTCCCATGGACACCACTCTTGGAATCTACCAGGGTCCCTGCCTCTTCTGATTTTAATTGTATTTCTTAAGATTATTTTTTATTATTATTTTTAACTGAGAGATTGCCATGCAGCAAAGCAAAGTGCTACCCTTTTGGTTCAAAAGAGTGGCTTTATATTTTGAAGTTCAGACTCCCACCTCTGCCTTATACTTAGGTTTGTGGGCTAGTTACTTTTCTGTTAGTCTCACCAGTTTGCCTTCTGGGAAATGAGTGTTTGTGACTGACCATACCGACCACGGCAGCCATTTTGTGAATGAGCAAGCCCCTCCCATAGCAGCTATTTTGTGAGAGCACCCATGATACTCAAAATTCCAAATGTGCCCACTAACCAAAGAGGCTAGGGACTCCTGCTCTAAGTAGAGAAAACTGTTTATTTTATATTTTTCTCATCCCCCCACATGCCTCTCAAACTCTTCCTACTCATCTCCTGTCATTTCTTCTCCCTTTCTTCTTTCACACTTAACTTGTACCCTGTCCTCAACTGCTAGTTTCTTTCATCTCTCCCTCCTGCTGCTTTATACATTCACTTCCTCCTATAGTAGTTTCCCTCTCTTATCCCTTTCCTCTTTATTCCCAGTTTTTTTAAAAAAGAAAGTATAATTACAAAGGTTAGCCTTGTTTTCTGACTAATTCCTACTGCCACTCCTGCCTATGTAGTGTGCATGGGGAGGTCAAGCAAATAGGCACTAGGCAGTCTGTAGCACTGAGGCCCACCTGAAGGTTGTCTAAGGCCCACTGATGGGTCCCGACCGCCTACAGTTTGAGAAACACTGGCCTAGAGACTTAACTGGAGGACGGCAGCCTCCTTCCCCCTTAATTGCTGCATGTAGCTTAGTCATTCTTGGATATCAAGATATTTATTTAAGATGCTTTTTTTAACCTTTTGATTGATTATCCTTTATTTATTATATTTCCTTTTTTATTGCTTTTATAAAATTATATAGATGCAAAATCGAAAGGTGGAAAATTAGTTTCTTATGTTGCCACTTTCCCTTCAAAATGAGGTGGCCCCCCAAAACCTTTAGACTAGCTTACAGTACATCTAGTTCTTGCAGCTAGATGTGATTCTCACTATTTTAAGCAGGGGTCGCTTAGCTGCAGGCCTTGGGGGACCTTCTCAGGCCACAGGGGGAGCTCTCCTCTTCTGTCCACCCAGCCCGATCAAATGGTAGTGCTGTGCACCAAACTCAGCTGGAGGCCTTTTTGGACCTCTCCTTCCTGTCCCTTTTCACATCATCCAAGCAAGACATCACCAACGAGTCACCACCAGACAGGAAAATTCTGACAGGCTCATTCTTGGTCCCTGGACTGGGGCGGGTCTTTCTCTTGTCACTGCTCTACTCAGTGCAGTAAAATCTCCCAGTGCAGGTCCACATTGTGCTCTCTCACCTGTGCATTCAATTGGCTACCCGCTCAGCTAGCCAATCAAGTCACTCTTTGCCTCTTGGGCTCCTCCTGTCCCCACAGCTCATTTGTCGATTGCTCCTTCCCCCAACATCACTTCACCATTGATGAGCGGCAGATCTCCTGGCTTGATGCCAGCCCTGAAATTCATAAAGCTAGAAAGCCCCTGCTGAGAGTGAGCAGCTCCTGCAGAAAGGGTGAGTGAGTGAGTTGAAGAGCCACGCTTGAGGTGACTGGGAGCCACCAGTAGCCTTGCAGTCAAGCACGCTGAGCTGGATGTATTCCCTCATCCTTACTTCCACTTCTATTCTTTTGTGTCTAACTTTGACACATTTTGGCTGTCCAGCAGATGAATTCAGGATATAGGATGTCTCTACATTAAAGGAAAATCCGGGAGTCCCCCGAAACATTTTCTTCCATCTCTGTGGTGCGATGAGAATTGGCTCATTAGATGAGGAACGTGACCAAATGTCCTTTCTCACCAGCCTGTGTATCTTTCAATGGAAAGCAGCACCAATGAAAAACAGGCTGAAAAATGGTGGTGTACCCCGTTGTATTTAAATACCTCATTTAAACTTTGTGGTTTTTTAACTACACTTTTTGCCCGGGATAGCGCAGGAGGGGCACTAGATAATGACGGCATCATGTAATGGACTCGCAAACTTCCTTGGGTGGCCAGTTACAAGTGCGCTATAATTACCTCAAGTATAGACAACAATAGAGGACCTTTCAGTACAAGGGCTGTTGTTGTTGGTTGTTTATTATTTGTTCTATTCAAACTACACAGTGTTCTACAAGAAAATCAAATAAAAACAGTACAAAAAAATAAAAGCAACAATTCAAATACAAGAGAAGTACATCATAATTCTGGGGGGCCAGTGTGCTGAGGTGGCTAGAGTGTTGGACTGGGAGCCGGGAGATCCGGGTTCTAGTCCCCACTCGGCCATGGAAGCTCATTGGGTGACTTTGGGCCAGTCACAGACGCTCAGCCCAGCCTACCTCGCAGGGTTGTTGTTGTGAGGATAAAATGGAGAGGAGGAGGAGGAGGAGGAGGAGGATTACGTATGCCGCCTTGGGTTCCTTAAGGAGGGGGAAAGGCGGGATATAAATGGAATAAAATAAATAAAAGTCAGTAGCAACAGTAATACACAAGCAAACCCGGCCAACCAGGTGAAGCTCTCTCAAATGCCAAAGGTGCCAGTTTGTGAATTGTTTCCTTAAAAAGCACCAAATGTCTGCAAGGGTTGATTTGGTCTCTCTGTATGTGTCATTTAAAAAACAGCAACAACTGGAGCTCTTCCGGTTATCATTTTAGCCCCTGGCAGACACATATACAGGAAGAATGGATGTGTGGGTTGAACACAGGAAACTGCCTTCCGTTGAGTCAGTCCACGTCTCCACCTAGCTCAATCTTCCCCACCCTGGGTGGCAGCGGCTAGGGCTGTACGAACCCCACTTACCAGTCTGCCTGGGGGTCCGTGGTGGGGGGAGGTGATCCGTTCCTTCCCCCAGAATCCTCCCTGGCCGGTTCCGCTCTGTGGCAAGTCTACAGAGCCGCCGGCTGGGTCCATCCGCAACCAGACATCCACCCGCTGCTGGTCTGCGGACGCAAATGGCGTCTGGCTAGCAGACGCCACTTGTGTCCCTGCTCTTTTTGTGATAGGCTATGTAAATCTTTCCGTAGCCTATCACGGCAAAGAGCAGGGACACAAATGGCGTAGCAGACATTATTTGCGTCCCTGCTCTTTGCCGTGATAGGCTATGTAAAGATTTACATAGCCTATCACAAAAAGAGCAGGGACGCAAATGGCGTCCACTAGCCAGACGCCATTTGCGTCCGCAGACTGGCAGCGGACGGCTGTGGACTCAGTGCACGGACCCAGACCCAGCCAGTGGCAGGTAGGGTCCGTCTGGGCAAACTTCGCGGGGTGGTGGATGGGGGTTGGTCCATTCTGCCACAGACTCCAGGGGGTTGGATTCTAAAGAAACCAACCTCATTGGAGTCCGTGGCGGAATTCTCCGCCATCCCTAGCAGCGGCTCCCCAGTTTCAAGCACTAGTCTTTCCCAGCCCTGCTTGGAGATCCTGGGGACTGAAGCTGTGATCTTTTGCATGCAGAGCATGTCTCCACTGCTGAGCTACAGCCCTTTGCCCAAAGAAAAGGAATGAGTACCCACTTGCCCTGCCTCACCACCATCATGCAGTATTAATCCAGCCTTCTGTACACAGTCTGTGTTTGTGCAAGCTGTACGTGGAGTCATTACTGTGCATTTTGCAGGCTACAGATAGCGTGGGTAACTATAGAAGAACAGATGAATACATGGGCAAAGGTGAACCCAGCAGCCTCCCCCCCACCCCCGGTTAAATCTGCAAATATGTCATCTGCACAGGACTTATTGATAGAACAGCGATGGGTCACAATTTGTATTTTTTACCAGGTTTGTGCAACAGAATAATGGATTGCTGGGAATCCCAACTTGTTAGGGTTTAAAGAATCCCATGGTGATGGCACTTACGTGTATTAGTATCTAGTGTCAGATCATGAATTTGCTTGAGGTTGCTTTCTCACCTTCTTCCTTCACCTGTCTGCCCTTCTTTTTCTTCTCTTTTCTTCTCCCCCCGCCCCATCATAGAATAGTAGGGTTGGAAGGGTCCTATAAAACCATCAAGTCCAACCCCCTATCAGTTGAAAAGTAAACAAGCAAACAGCTAAAACAGTCAGTTTAAACAAGCCATTCTGTAAATATGACAATTGACACCAATTTTGCTAGGAAGCCCTTGACTTGATCCTAGACAGTTGCTTTGGACTGCTGTGAAGATTTGCACATGGTCTTTGAGGATTCTTTGCAGGAATGTGAAAATGGAACATACTATACATTGATTTAAAATTAGAAGGGAAATGTCTTGGCAAGTGGGTAAGGCTAAACAATGAAGTTCGGGCAAGATAAATAAACTTTCTAATTATTCAGATCTTTGATGTCCCTACTCAGATCCCTATTTTGGGTTCCCATCTCCTTCCTTACCCAACACAAACTGCTAGCCTTTACCTTCAACATTGTCTACAGTCGTACCCTCCCTGTTTTGTATGCTGTTAATCCTGATGAACCTGTGACTAGATGGCCAATCTCTCCCCTGGTCACCTGGGATTAACTCGGAAATTATCCCTCCCCCTCAAAAACTAAATAAATATCAGTCTCCCTCTGTCTAAAATGGCAAAGGTATTGGTAGGTCCAGTCTGATGTAAGAAGGGGCATCAAAGGCAGGGGAAGGGAAAGAGTAATGAGGGATGAACATTTAGACTGCATGTTAAGCAAATCCATGTATCAATGTATGCTATTAATCCATGTTATATGCACACACAAAAGATAGAAGGGCATATAAACCTTTATTTTAAGGACATCAGGATTCACGTCTTGCTTATTAAATATCTCCCATATTTAATAAGGCCGAGTGCCTCTAAAGTACACATGAAGTTCCTTTCCATTGCCTCTTAATAACAACTCTCAGCCTCCACGTTTCTAAGATTAATCTTTTAAGTTAGGAGTGTTTTTGTTTTCAAAGGGACAAATTACTGCATGACTCTATTAATAATGATTCTACAAAAGACAGTAATTGAAGGCTTTACTCCCATCCCCCTCCAACGTTAAAGAGGCTATTGGTATATTCCATTTAATCAGAGGCAGGAAAAGTTGTTTCTTTTTTAAAAAGTTTGATTACTGGATCACAGTTCTTCCACCTCCCCACCACCACCACCACACACTTCAATATGCTGAATTCAAAGTTGCAAGACAGAAGAGGGCGAAATGATCTCATTGAAAAGATTTAACCTCCTTATTTGTGTCCTACTAGGTCAAGAGTTACTGTTTTTTAAAAAAAGAAGAAGGAAGGGCACACAGCTTTCCATATCTATTTCTGTCTAGGAGTTTTAATTAAGCATTTGTGCCAAAGGTTGATTGTATGTTAATCAGCTCAAACAGACCAGAACTTGAGAATCTTGAAGCGCATCTAAAGGTTTATTTTAGATTCAGAGTCAGGGATGAGGTGAAATTAAAATTCTTTATCTCAGCTGCAGCAAAGCCAGAGTGACATTTTCCACTCTGTGAGGTTCGGGCTTTGGCTAAATATTGGTCCAGTTTGTACATCATGACAACCCACAATTGTAGGTTGTTGTTCATCAGATGGTGTGCTGGTGTCCAATCGCTTCTGCTGCAACTGGGAGCAGCTAAGCAACCTGGAGTCACTCAGCCCCTGGGTTGTTTAACATTGCACCCAAGCATGGACCTCTGGCTTATCTCTCCCGCAATAAGCCACAGAAATAACCCAGTTCTTAGATTATTTCTCTGGCTTGTTGAGGGAGTTTAGCCACCCCTGCTTGAAGGAGTGGCACAACCACTGAGGGTTTTTAAACCTCCCAGATGGTTGTGACGTGTGAAGTGGGTGGGCCTTTCTGAATGGAATTAGTTTTATAGGCAATAAAAAATATTATCTCTCTTAGATTCGTTTACCTTAATTATCAGTAGAATTCATGGTGTAATTATTATGAGGGATGTGTGACTCTTAACATGATTGATTATGTGACATAGTGAAAAAGTACTACCGTAATTTGCTTTTCAAAGTCAGTGTGGATTTCTCCCAATATCCTTCACCGATTTGGGAAAGATACCCACCTCTTTATTGAACATATGAACCTGTCTTATATCAAGTCTGCCCATCTCACCCACTGCTCTGCCTGACAGAAGCCCTCCAAAGTTTCTGGGAAAAAGTAGCCCTTCCCAGACCTGTTACCCAAAATTCTTTCTGCAGAAGATTCAAGGGGTACATCCCAGGATCTTATGCATGCAAAGCATTAACTCTACACCTGAGCTACAGGTCCTCCACTAAAAGTATTCTTCTCCTTTCCTCTCAAGTTCCTTGGGCTTTTTTTCAGTTTGAACCTGGAACCTCTCATACCAACACAAGAATACCACCTGTGTTCCAGAGAGTTCCTCGGAAGCTTATTGGGGAGGGGGGTTGCAATGAAAACATCTGTAGCGATGGATAAACGTTCCTGAAAAACAAGGCCAAATGAGACAATACATGAAATCCATAACTGCATTTATGTATCTTGTTTGGGGGGATTAAATGGCGGGGCAGGGAGTCAGGATTGGGGTCATGGGGGTTAACCCTTTCCCCACACTGCAGTCCCAACACCAACACCCCTGAAGCTGGTATTTGCCATGGGAGGGAAGTTGCTATTGGCAACAAGTACACAGCCAATTGTGATGGGGGGGTGTTGTTGGGACCACAGCATGGGATGAAAGAGCTAGCCCCCCTTTGCAACATGGCCCTGATCTTAATTACAGCCCTCATGGCTGCTATTTAACCACAAAAAAAAAAAAAGATTAAATGCTTGATTACATTTCACATACCATCGAGTTTGGCCCACTACTGATCTTCCCCTGCAGTCCACAGCTGCATAGTGGGTGTATTCTTGGGTACCTTCTCAGCTGATTCAGGGCAACCATGAATCCGATATGAACTGAATAGGTGCACCAGAATGTTCACCGAAATCTTCTGCAGCATGCAGGGGTTCCATGGCAGAGGCTCAGAGGTTCCTTGGCAGGCGGGTTGATGTGGCAAGGCTTCCCTAAATACAGACAGTATGAAAAACACAGACCTATTCCAACAGGCCTCTCATCAAACGTTATATAAAAAACACTTTCCAGGAAGACCTGAGCCCTATTCACGCATTATGCACACACCAGGCCCACCCTTTATGTCTTTGACCTCCCCGTGTAGAGTGGGAAGACTTTTAAGGGGACTTAGAGGATGGGGACAGTGCATGAGGACGTTAAGGGCAGGGGCAGTGCATGAGGCCCCATGCCTCTTATGCTGTTCCTGCACCCTATTCAGTCCTAACACCTGAATAGGCTTAGGGCTTTTTGTGTTTTTTGGATGAGATTTGTCTAGGGATGTAAGAGAATTCCGCCACGGATCTCAGTGAGGCCGAATGCCAGGAACGGCCTGCCACCCCCTGACCCCCCGCGGATCCCCCTTGGGACGAGACTTACCTGGGGCGGATCTTCTGACCAGCTGCTGCCGCCGCCATTTGTCTTGTAAAAACAACAACAACAACAACGTGATAGGCCACGTAAAGATTTACGTAGCCTATCATGGCTGGGTTAAAAACAAAAACAAAAAATGACATAATAGGCTACGTAAAGATTTACGTAGCCTATAATGGCTGGGTTAAAAAAAAAAACGCGTACGCAAATGGGGGCTATGGCCGCCGCCATTTGCATTCCTTATTTTTGGCCGTCTGAATCTACATAAATATTTACATAGACTATGACGGCGAAAATAAAGGGGAATGCAAATAGCGTAGCGGGTGCTATTTGCATCCCTTTTTGATTCGCCGTTTTAGCCTATGTAAAGATTTACGTAGGCTAAAACGGTGAATCAAAAAGGGACGCAAATAGCACCCGCTACGCTATTTGCATTCCCCTTTATTTTCGCCGTCATAGTCTATGTAAATATTTATGTAGATTCAGACGGCCAAAAATAAGGAATGCAAATGGCGGCGGCTGTAGCCGCCGCCATTTGCGTACACGTTTTTTTGTGTTTTTTTCCCCAGAGCCCTCCGCAGCTGGAATCCTGCTGCGGACGGCTCTGGGCTGGGCTGGGCCTGGCCGGCTGCTCCGCGGAGCTGCCGCGGAGCACAGCCAGCCATCGAGGATTCCGGGGGGAAGGAACGGATCGCCTCCCCCCCCGTCGAGGATTCCGGGGGGAGGGACAGAACGCCTCCCCCCCACCATCAACATAATCCGCAAAAGGTAAGTGACTTTCGTACATGCCTAGATTTGTCTTTTCTAAAGAAGTAAATAAATATTATAATGTATCATAAGATGTTATATGTATTTATTTGTTACATTTCTATTTGGCCTTTCCTTTAAGGAGCCAAAAGTGGTGTACATGATCCTCTTCCTTGCTATTTTATCCTCACAACAACCTGTGAAATAGGTTAGGCAGAGAGTCGGTGACTAGCTCAAAGTCACCCAGTGGAGTAAATGGCTGCGTATGATGTGATTTCTACAAAATGTAAGGCTACAATCCAGTACTAATTTAAGTTACATTCGTATACACATTTTCTTCAAAGTAAGCCCCATTGAACTTTACCCACTGAATAACACTTATTGAAGCTGATCAGTTATAACCCATGATCCATTTTATAAATACTTATTATTGGTGATTAAATATGATATACAGGGTCTTAAGCAGGAATAGAACAGGGAATTGGATTGTCCCATTTTGCCTAATCAATGGATAGCCGCTTTAGGGTGCAGTCTTATGGCGGCTAGACAGTGGCTAGATGGCCATAGGACTGTTTGGTTATCAGGAACTGACCTCAGAGCCTGTGCTCTAAGGTTGGTGCCTGGAAAACTGCCTCCCTGCCCCCTCCCCCCCCACCTCATAAGCAGTGCAGATCATCCCTGGGCTCCATGCTCAGAAGAGCAGTGTGGAGTGGGGCAAAAGGGGGCGTTCCCGGGGCGGGGAGGGGCAGGGAATGTGGAAGTGCTGGTACAACACTTCCTATGTGTTGTCTGGCCTCCCCACCCCACTCCCAAGTCCTGCAGCTGGACAGCCGAAATCAGCCATCTAGCCGCAAATGCAGGGCGGCTGGAGTGTGGAGAAGATCCCCTCCTTGCTCCACCTGCCCTGCATTGGATAAGCAGTTGCCTTTGAGTTTGGAGGCAGCTGTCTATCCCCATAGGATTGCTCCCTCCGTGTCTGTATCTGAAGCAACTATGGATCTCAGGTTATGCCTTATTCAGCAAACGCTTTGTTCCATGTTCAGTGGACAACATCTCTGTAATAAGTGTTTGTCTAAGTCGGCTAATTGTTGGAGGTATAACACAGCCCATGCTTCTTTTAACCATATGTTTTGGCAATATCCAATAGTTGCCTCTTTGGGGGAAGAGGTTATTATATGGATAAACGTTGTACTGGAACACTCTTTAATATTTACTGATGTACATGTGCTTTTAAATTATCTACCTGGTTCATGGAAATCAACAAATGGTCAACATAAATGGATTTTCCATGCCCTTTTGACAGCTAAAAGGCTGGTATTACAACATTGGAAGGATAAATGCTCACCCCCTATAATTAGGGATGTACAAATCCCTTACCTGATTCCAGGTGGGGGCATCCACAGTGGGGGGGAGGCGCTCCGTCCCTCCCCCCAGAATCCTCCCTGGCCAGCTCTGCTCCGCAGCAACTCTGTGGAGCTGCCAGCCGGGGCCACCCGCAGCTGGACTTCCGTCCGCTGCTGGGCTGCGCCGGCCGCAAATGGCGACCGCCATAGCGGCCGCCATTTGTGTCCTTGCAGAGGCCATGATAGGCTACGTATATATTTATGTAGCCTATCACGGCAAAAGGGAGGAACGCAAATGGCGGCTGCTACGCCATTTGCATCCCTGCCTTTTGCCATGATAGGCTACGTAAATATATACGTAGCCTATTACAGCCTCCACAGGGACACAAATGGCAGCCGCTACGCCATTTGCGTATGTAGATACTTACGTAGCCTATCACAGCTTGGCAGGGACGCAAATGGCGGCCGGTGTAGTGGCTGCCATTTGCAGCCACAGCCCGGCAGCAGCTGGAAGACCACCCGGAGCCGCCGCTACCGCTGCCGCCGCTGCCAGGTAGGCTCTGCCCTGGGGGGATTCTGCGGGGGGGGGATTGCCCTGTTCCGCCATGGACTCTGGGGGGCCGGATTCTAAAGAATCCGGCCTCACTGGAGTCCGTGGCGGAATTCTCCAACATCCCTACCTATAATGCAATGGGTTGGAGACATTTGAATGGGTTGTGTATAGACACCACCTGAGGATGGATACTTAGGGCGCAATCCTATTCAGATAGTTGGCCACCTCTGAACTCTGAACCGGCTATCCAATGCAGGGCAGGAGAAGCACGGAGGGGATCATTTTCATCTAGACAGCCGATTGCAGCTGTCTAGCCATAGGAGGGCTGAGCAGGAGAGGAGGCTGATGTGTCGTACAGGCATTTCCGCCCACCCGAGAACGCCCCCTGGAACGCCCTTTTCAGCTGCTCCGTACTCCTCTTGCAAGCGCGGAGGATAGAGATGTTCCATGCTGCCTCTGAGGCAGCGCAGAAGTGGGGGGATGTCAGTCCTCCGGGAGCCGACCTCGGAGTGTGGGCTCCAAGGTCAGTTCCCAGAAAACCAGATATCCTGTGGCCATACAGCCACTGTCTAGCAGCCATAGGATTGCTCCCTTATTTGGATATTTGGTCTGGTTTTGTGGAAGTTTATGTATAATTCTTAGAAAGCCGTAATTTCACACACACACACACACACACTCATTCATTCATTCATTCATATATATAGCATAGGCATGCATTGAAATTGATATATTCAAATGTATGTAGCTACAATTTTTTCTTTTCCTTTTTTTTCTTTTTGTTTTGTTGAAATTTTACAATAAAAAATAATTTTAAAAAACCCATTAAGTAAATTTGCACTGTTAGATACCTTTTAAACCCACTTAAATCAGAAGATTTCAACAGATACAAAATTCTGTGTTTAGATTGTGTTCCCACTAGGGATGTCAGAGAATTCTGCCACGGATCTCGTGCCAGTGCCAGTGCCAGTGCATTCAGCCCGCCGAAATCCATGGCGGAACGAAGCCCCCCGCCCCACCACCCCGCAAAAGGCGCACTAAATGGGACACTTGCCTGGTGCTGTTCGTGCTGCTTTGTGAATGGCGGCCGCATCTGCGGCCACAATTCGCTTCCCTATTTTTTCCGTGATAGGCTACGTAAATACTTACATAGCCTATCACGGCTAACACAGGGATGCCATTTGTGTCCCTGTGGGGGCCGTGATAAGCTACATAAATATTTACGTAGCCTATCACGGCACAAAAAGGGAACGCAAATGGCGGCCGCTACGCCATTTGCGCCCCTGGTGTTTTTTTTTGCCATGATAGGCTACGTAAATATTTACATA
This sequence comes from Heloderma suspectum, assembly GCF_057233095.1. Classification (NCBI taxonomy): domain Eukaryota; kingdom Metazoa; phylum Chordata; class Lepidosauria; order Squamata; family Helodermatidae; genus Heloderma; species Heloderma suspectum. Next base: position 114,272,529 of record NC_139462.1, read on the forward strand.
GCCTATCACGGCCAAAAAACAAGAACGCAAATGGCTGCCGCCGTAGCCGCCATTTGCATCCGCAGGCTTCACACGGCACCTGCAAATGCACCCAGCTGGCGGCTCCACGGAGTTGCCACGGAGCAGAGCTGTCCAGGTTAGGATTTCGGGGGGAGGTGCGGAGCGCCTCCCCCCCACCGCAAATCACCCCATCAAAAAGGTAAGTGACCTTCATTCATCCCTAGTTCCCACCACTCCCCAGGTCCCAGAAAGATGGTGCTACAATGTATCTTGGGCACAGTGAAGGCCACAACTTTATCAAAGCAAACAGTTTGGAAATTAGCTGAGTATCATACTCCGCTAACTGGGAAAGGGTGACTCCACAAAGCTGTAGAAGTTCTTCCACCCTCCACCCTAAGTACTCTGAAAAGTAAGTAGCTGTGTGGCATTTGGAAGCTAAATGCAGACCTAACCACAAACGTTGCCAGTGACCTCACTCCAGCTATGGCTGCAAAGAGGAGGTATCCAGAGGGAGAAAGAGCCCTGCCCCCAGCCCTTGGGTAAGCCCTGCACAAACCCAGCATCTCACCAAAATGCTTTAGGGCAGCTCTAGCCGATACATTTATTCTGCATCTGACCTCCTACCTCTCCCTTTTTTGTTTGTCTGCTTATTTATATCAATTTTTCTATTCCACCTTTCTATATTGACTATAAGTAAGGCAGCTCAATAAATAGTAAAAACAAAACAAAAAATATATAAAATAATATACATCAAGTGGCAGTAGGACATCAGCAGACTAAAACCAGTTTTAAAGGCAACATGATTTGAAGCGCCTGCTGAAATAAAACCATCTAGAAGTGGACAGTGAAGAGACCAGATTAACCTCTCTCGAGAGGCTCTTCCATGCTCTGGGTGCCACCATTGAAAAGACCCTTTGTCTTGTGCTCACATGCCACACCTATAATGGTGGGGTAATGAAGAAGAGCCTTAGAAGTGAAACTAAGTGAAAATGGAATAAAGATTATCAATTTTTCTCAGAAACAGACACTTTGGATCTAATGAGATGGCTATGCTGTCTGGCCACTCAAGCTAGTACTGTTTCATTTGATGTGCATTAAGAATTTCAATTAATTTGCACCTCATCAGCAAAACATAAAACAATCCTGAAAGCTATGAACGTTTTGCATATCAATCCAGGTGATGTTGCCAAACCAAACTGGCAAGACTAAAGCAATCTGTCAGCTGTCAAGCCATGGCAATCGGTGAGGCGCAATTCACAACATTCACCATCTGTGTCTAAAAGCATTTTCACAACCTGTGTTTAGATTTACTTTAGGCATAAGCTTTAAATCTCCTCTTTAAAAGTTACTGACCTAATGTATAGTGTTGCAGTTGCTCTGCTGATACCATATGCTTCAAAACGTGGACAGTATTTAAAACTGGACTGCTGATTTGCTGAAAAAGCAACTGAAGCAGATTAAGCAAAACTAACTGAGTAGGGATGGTGGAGAATTCCACCATGGATTTCAGTGAGGCCAAATGCACTGGCATTTGGCCCCCCGAAATCTGTGGTGGAACGGCCTGCCACCCCCTAGTCCATCTGTGGCGGATTCCCCCCGGGACTAGGCTTACCTGGGGTGGATGTTCCGGACAGCGACAGGTACGGCGGTGGGTACGGCGGCGGCGGCTGGTCTTTTGACCGGCTACCGCAGCAGCCATTTACATCCTGGTCTTTGCCGTCATAGGCTACGTAAGTATTTACGTAGCCTGTCACGACAAACCAAGCAAAAAAACCCCCAGCGTACACAAATGGCGGTGGCTACGGTGGCCCCCATTTGCGTGCCCTATTTTTCGCCATTTTAGTCTATGTAAATATTTACGTAGGCTATTACGGTGAAAAAAAGGGGAATGCAAATAGCGTAGTGGGCGCTATTTGCGTTCCTTTTTTTTGCCGTTTTAGCCTACGTAAATATTTATTATTTAATATATTAAATATTTGCCACGGAGAGGAGCCGGCCAGGCAGGATTCCGGGGGGGAGGACCGGATCGCCTCCCCCCCGTCGAGGATTCCAGGGGGAGGGATGGAACACCTCCCCCCCCACCGCGAATCAATTCTGCGAAAAGGTAAGTGACTTTCGTACATCCCTATAATTGAGTAGAGTGCATCATTTGAGAGTAAAGCTGTAATAATTACAATGACTAGCATCTTTAGAGATGGGTATTAAACCTTCAACTGTGGAAGCCTACTTAAGAATAACCTGTAGATGTGAGTGAAAATAGGCATAGTGTTCTTTAACCTTTTGCATCCCCAAACGCATGCAAACATATTTTAGCATTGGAATTCCACATTTCCTCCCACCAATAAGTTAGGTTAGATGGATGGATCTTTGAGTTTTACATTTGCATACTTTGTTGACAATGCAGCAACTCGTACCAGCATAGTAGGGATGTTAGAGAATTCTGCCACGGATCTCGGTGAGGCCGAATGCCAGTGCATTCAGCCCCCCGAAATCCATGGCGGAATGAAGCCCCCCGCTCCCCCGCCCTGCAAAATGCGTGCAAAACGGAGCACCTACCTGCTGCCATTTGCGCTGCGTTGCAAATGACGGCCGCTTCTGCGGCCGCCATTCACTTCATCATTATAGCTGTGATAGGCTACGTAAATACATAGCCTATCACGGCTAACGCAGAGATGCCATTTGCGTCCCTGCGGAGGCCGTGATAGACTACGTAAATATTTATGTAGCCTATCACGGCAAAAAAAGGGAATGCAAATGGCGGCCGCCATAGCTGCTGCCATTTGCGTTCCCTTTATTTTTGCTGTAATAGGCTACGTAAATATTTACATAGCCTATCACGGCGAAAGACAGGGGCACAAATGGCGGCCACGATGCGATTTGCGCCCGTTTTTTTACCGTGAAAGGCTACGTAAATATTTACATAGCCTATCACAGTAAAAAAGGAACGCAAATGGTGGCCGCCGTAGCCACCGCCATTTGCATTTGCTGTTTTGTTTTGTTTTGTTTTGGCCGTGATAGGCTACGTAAATATATACGTCGCCTATCATGGCAAAATACAGGGACACAAATGGCTGCCGCCGTAGCCGCCATTTGTGTCCCTGTGCAGGCTGCCCAGCGGCCTGATGTCCGGCTGCGGGCGGCCCTGGCTGGCGGCTCTGCGGAGTTGCCATGGAGCGGAGCCAGCCGGAGAGAATTTCAGAGGGAGGGAGGGAGTGCCTCCCTCCCCACTGCGAATGTCACCCTTCGAAAAGGTAAGTGACTTTCATACATCCCTACAGCATAGCAATCGTTAGCAAACGGGTGGAGGGAGAGCTTTAAGTGAGGGGCTGCCTTGTCCCAGGCCCCATCTACAGGAGCCTTTTACTCCAGGGTGGCTGTGAGTCAAGGTCCCTTTGGACAGATGACACAGTCACCACTTCATAGCCATCCGTGGTTTTGTCCTGGAAAATGCAGATTTTCAAGGAGGCATTTTGCTGCAATGTTTTTCATTTGCTGCGGGTTCCCCGTGGTTGTGAGCTGTCTGTCCCTTCCCACAAACCAACTTTGCATTTTGCAGTGGGTATGTTGTAAGCATGCCTAGTGCTTGCATCACTCTGTGACGCCCCTTTACTCCCCCGTCCCTTCCCAGCTGCACAGTTACAGGGGCACAGAGAGGCGTTTTCATTTATTTAATCACAGTTTTGCACATTTTTGGACTCAGTGCCCAAGGGCCGGGGGAGGGGTCTTGGGGGAGGATCAGCTTCACTCTGGTCACCATATCGGAGTAATGGGTAGGCACATACTGCTCACATGAACCATTGCGAGAGTCTCAGGCTGGGGACCTGACAAACGGATAGCTTGGAAATGAAGGGGCACAGAACACCCACTTTTTACCTAATGTGGGATGGAAAGACACAACAGAACCCATAACATACAAAACAGCCACTGCAGTGTTGCACCCCAACGTTCATGAGACTGCACACCTGTGCATTAAAGTATAACGGCAAAAAAAAAAGAGCAAGGCAGAGTCTGTTAGGGAAGCGCGCAGTAAATCATGAGTGTATCACAGCAGAAGCTAATTCGAAGCCGCAGTGCTGCACAGTTGCGACAGAGTGGGGGGTGAAAGCGGTGCCATGTAGATGGGCCCGCAGTATCAGGGATGGAGGGCAGGTTTCCTTTCATAGCAAAAGGGTAGTGCTTACTTTTCCTCATAAGAGTGTAGCTGGGGACACAGTGGAGCAGTGCTAACCCTGTTCTCCATCCCTGGTGGTTCTGTCAATTCAGAATCCAAGCAATCCATCAGGATTGAGCCTAGGCCTTCTGTTTTGGTTTCAGACTGTGATTCAGATTCGGAGATGGGGTTAGAAGAAGCCCAGCAGAGAAAAGATGTGGGGGAGAAAATTCCCCAAGATTCCTCAGGAGCCACTGAAGAACCTTCCCAGGGGCTTATCGAGGAGGAGGGCCAGGCTCAGAGACCATCTTCCCCCCTGCCCGTAGGAACCTGGGCTCTGTCAGAGGGGGAGGGAGCTTCAAGACTGACAGATGCCAGAGCCTGTCATTGAGTTAAGTGGGCAGAGTTGAGAGGAGAAGGTGGGGGGCGTCACACCAGATTGGCTGCCCATCAGAAGTTGGATTGGGAGGATCTTCCCTGAAGGCAGGAGCTCAGAAGAAGCCAGCCAAACACGGCAGGAAACCTGTCTATAGTCGAAAAGGCAACTGCCTTGCTTTCAGTACCTTTCTTAATCAAAGCACTATTTAGCTAATTAAGCCCTGAGGACAGCTCCCAGGCTTTGTAGTCGCTTTAGGTGGGAAGAAGTACTGTTAACTGAATAAAAGAATTTGTGGATCCTGGATTTAGTTTTTTGTTTGATACCGTGACCCAGAGAATCAGACACTACTCTTTGAAGTCACCATGATCTTTGGAAGCACTTGGATTGCCCTTGAAGCCCAGAACAAGGATCCTCCCAACTTTATTTATTTTTGAAATGTATAAACTGCCCTTCATCCATAGGATCCCACAACATCAAAAACCAGCAAGTTTGTTTTTTTAAAATAAGAACAACAGCATACAATTGCACAAGCTCGGGGGGGAGGGAAGGCTCTCATCCCTGCCATGCTGAGTTTCAAGGGCACATGCCAAAAGGGAGAGGAACAGTCAATATGATCAGACACTGTTTGGATTTCTCAGTCTGTTTATGTCTAACATTCGTTAGACTTCACCATTTGTGACAGATATTGTGTGATGAATTTGAATCTACTGGTCTGGTGCCCAATTTATTCCTTGAAACTAACGGGGATATTTTTCACCTTTCTCTGAGTCATCAAGCTCTTTATCAGAAGGCTACCTATCCTATCCACAGCTAAGAACATTATCTCATGTGTTTATGTAGACATATAGCTTTCCCTCTCCAAATAAGTAATGATGAAAGTTGCACAAAGATGGATGGATGGCTGTCCTCAGAGGACTCCAAATCTTGTGGCTGGTTCATACACTTATTGAATCTGACTGAAATATGTTCTTCCTGAACTGAATCTATGATGCACTCTATTGGACCTATGATGCGGAGTGCGTGGAAGATGGCTCCTGAAGTGTGTAACTTGTGCATGAGTATGTCCCGCGGTGATCTTTCTTGGGAGACAGTTTTATGCAAAATCAGGTGTCCACATCATCACCCACTGCACTGTACCATTTGTGCGTGTGTGTATATACTTTTGTGGCCATGGCGCAACTGCACACACAGTATTGGCCCTAGTGAACAAAATAAGGAAGCTGCTGAGACAGATGAGCCTCTCCATAAATACTGGTATTAAATACATACATACATACATACATACATAAAAGGAAACCACACAATCCTTTCCCACTCAATCAAAATATTTGTCAGGATTCCCCTTTTGCCCTGCTGAGAACTCCAATAGCCAAATCAACACTCAGACAAGAGGCTGCATTGCCAAGGCGTTAAGTAAATTCACCCTAATGAGGCATACAGATGCAAATTGCTAGAGACTCACAAACTACAAAGGAAAAGCCTTCAAGGAGTTCGAAGGGGAGTTGCGAAAGTTGGTCTCCATTTGGGAAAAGGCGGCAAACTCTCTTAACTGAAGGGGTGGGAGGGGAAGATCTCCCCCTCTCCCGTGACACCTCTAGGCGCAGCTGTTAACGCTGAGCCAATTGGGCAGAACGCCTAAGTTCAGCTCCTGCGATTTCCCGCTTGTGCCTGCATCTGTGCCTTGTGTCTAAGAGTTCAGGTTGTCCTTCCCTCGCCTCCCCCTGTTCGCTATCTCTCACAGGGATGTGTGAAGGGAGGGAGGGCCTCTCTGTCCAGCTGTGCCTCTAAAGCCTGGGAAAGTTCCTCCCCCACGTGTTGCAGCTCTTCCTCAGAGTCTGAACTGCTCTGGCACTCTATATGCTCAGAGGCAACCCTGACAATATTATTCTCTCTCTCTCTCTCTCTCTCTCTCTTCCTTCACCAAATAATCACATCACATCCTGGTTAGCACTGAGTGGCTTGAGCAGTTCCATAAGCCAGTTCTTCTGACCATAATATCCTCATCCCAAACTACCTGAAGTCAATTGCCATTCCCTTCCACCGTTCCGTTTCCTTGTCCAAATAAGAGGCAGAAGCACAATCAATGCATTTTGCTTTCATGCCAGTGGTAATACTTGATCTGACTTCAGTTTGTATCTGGCATGATAGGTTATACAATATATTCTTATTGTATATGTGGGTTCAGACATGCTGATGTAGACTGTGGATCTGCTTGAGGAAGGTCTTTAGCGTTGCCCTTATTTTCGCTGTAGTCTACATAAATGTTTACGTAGACTACCGGGACCAAATAAGGAACACAAATGGCGGCTCCCTATGGGGGCCGCCATTTGCGTACGCTTTTTTTTTTCCCCAAAGTCAGCCGTGATAGGCTACGTGACGATTAACGTAGCCTATCACGGCTGACTTTGCAAATCTAGCCGTGATAGGCTACGTTAATCGTTACGTAGCCTATCACAGGGGTGGGTTTTTTTGTTTTGTTTTTCGCGGCCGGGTAGACGGGGCGCTTCTACCCGGCCTGACTTTCGCCGGCGAGGGATGGGGCGCCTCCCGCCCAGCCTGAATTTCGGCCGGGCGAGGCGGGAAGCCTCCCCCACCTCGCATGAACTTCGGGGGGAGAAGTGAAGCGCCTCCCCTCCACCGCGAAAAAAGCTGCAGGACAAGGTAAGTCCCTTTTGTACATCCCTAGCTATTGCACAGAGTCAAATATTCCTAGTGTGCATGAGCCTAACTTTCAATCTTTTCTCACATTGGGCTCAGAAGTTAAGTCTGGCCAAGGCTTGGGGTCCAGAAGGAACTCTGTTCAAGGCCAGATTGCCTGTTGATCTTGGGAAGGGTTTTGTTTCACTTTTTGGCACCCGTATAACAGCTGAATCATTCTGATCTGTGTAGGATAAATTACTATATGTTTCCTTCAAGACTCTCTGCGATGGTGCACCTCCTGTTCTTTTTTCCTTATGGTACACCATGGCCCAAACAAACTGGCCTTTTCTACTGTATGTAGTGTAACAGAATAGGTAAGATTCCACTTCACTGCAGATTTTTGGGAAGTGACTAGTAGATAACTTACTCAGACAGTAGCACTGAAAATGATTTGCAGAGAGAGAACTGGGTTCTGGAAACATGCTGCTGCTGGGTGACATTTGCATAACATAGATGTGTTTGATATGTTTATACCATTCATCCTGTTTTTTCCTCCTTTTTAAGATTCTGCAGTTGATTGTTTGGGTTATAATCTTGGTGCCTAACCCTATGTCTACTGGGGAGAAGCCTCTACTGGCTTACATGTTTATTATGGAGTGTGCGAAACCCTTATCATTCTCTTTCCATCCCAGCACTGAATTGCTCATATCTTGGACTCTAATGGTTCACTGTTCTCAAACAGTGCAACTTAGAACGCAATCCTATGCATCTTTAGCCAGAAAACAGTCTTACAACTCGCAGCAATCCCCAGCCAGCATTCCCCACAGCTGCAACAAGCATTGTGTATAAATATAAACTGTGGTATATTAAAAAAAACTATTAGATATGCCAGTAATACAAGCATATGACTAAAATAATCACACACTTCTTCCAAACTAAGATAGAATCCCGAGATAATAGAGTAGCCATGCCACAGAGGCTGTAGGTGGGACCGCATTTTTGCATGCTCCCCCACATAAAAAAAAAAACAGCAACAAATACTCTGCAAGATTTTAAAAAAAAAAACACCTAGGGCCCAGCTAAATGTTCCCCCATTTCACCCGAAAATAGGAGGCTTACCCATGGCATCATTTTTCTTTGCGGCTACTGGGAAGCCACAATTTCCCTTCCAGAACCCCTTTAGGAATGTTGGTTGTCATCATGTGGTCTTATTCTGAGATGGCTTCCTGGCAGTGAAGGAGGCAGCAGAGGTTTCACTTGGCAGTCCCAACAAGCCCCAGTGGAGTGTTTTTCCCCCCTGGAAAAGTGTATTTTCTCCTCAGGGACTAGGAATGCCAGTCCCTTTGAGGCAAGCAGCAGGGTGTTCATACATCTGTAGCACAGACTCCCCAGCCAGGCCCAGCCCATACTGTGGCTGAAAAGTTCACTATTCTTATTGAAATTGTTTCTCTAAACCAGACTTTCCAGATGTGCTTTGAATTTCACCTTAGGATAAATTTGCCATTAGTATAATGTGAAAATCTGGCAAAGGGATATAAATTTGTGTGTGTATTTTATCTTTGTATTTTTGTAAACTGCCCTGGAAGCTCTGCTGAAAGGTGGTAAATGTTTTCAATGAATAAATAATAAATAAATATCCTGACTCAAGGTAAGCTGGAGGTGGTCAAACATGAGATGGCAAGATTGAACATCGACATCTTGGGAATCAGCGAACTAAAATGGACAGGCATGGGCGAATTTAATTCAGGTGACCATCATATCTACTATTGTGGGCAAGAATCCCTTAGAAGAAATGGAGTAGCACTCATAGTCAACAAAAGGGTGGGAAAAGCAGTACTGGGGTACAATCTTAAAAACGATAGAATGATCTCAGTACGAATCCAAGGCAAACCATTCAACATCACAGTAATTCAAGTCTATGCCCCAACCACTGAGGCTGAAGAAGCTGAGGTTGATCGGTTCTATGAAGACCTACAACACCTTCTAGAACTAACACCAAAAAAAGATGTCTTCTTCATCATAGGGGATTGGAATGCTAAAGTAGGAAGTCAAGAAATCACCGGGATAACAGGCAGGCATGGCCTTGGTGTACAAAATGAAGCAGGACAAAAGCTAATAGAGTTTTGCCAAGAGAACATGCTGATCATAGCAAACACTCTTTTCCAACAGCACAAGAGGCGACTCTACACATGGACGTCACCAGATGGTCAATATCGAAATCAGATTGATTATGTCCTTTGCAGCCAAAGATGGAGAAGCTCCATACAGTCAGTAAAAACAAGACCTGGAGCTGACTGTGGCTCAGATCATGAGCTGCTTCTTGCAAAATTTCGGCTTAAATTGAAGAACGTCGGGAAAACCACTAAACCGTTCAGGTATGACCTAAATCATATCCCTGATGAATACACAGTGGAGGTGAGGAATAGATTTCAGGGATTAGACCTGATAGACAGAGTGCCTGAGGAACTATGGACGGAGGTCCGTAACATTGTTCAGGAGGCAGCAACGAAATCCATCCCAAAGAAAAAGAAATGCAAGAAAGCAAAGTGGCTGTCTGATGAGGCTTTACAAGTAGCTGAGGAAAGAAGGGAAGCGAAAAGCAAGGGAGAAAGGGGAAGATATACCCAACTGAATGCAGAGTTCCAGAGAATAGCAAGGAGAGACAAGAAGGCCTTCTTAAATGAACAATGCAAAGAAATCGAGGAAAACAACAGAATGGGAAAGACTAGAGATCTCTTCAAGAAAATTGGAGATCTCAAGGGAACGTTTTGTGCAAAGACGGGCATGATAAAGGACAAAGAAGGCAGGGACCTAACAGAAGCAGATGAGATTAAGAAGAGGTGGCAAGAATACACAGAAGAACTATACAGGAAAGATCTGAATGTCCCTGATAGCCATGATAGTGCGGTCACTGAACTTGAGCCGGACATCCTCGAGAGTGAAGTCAAGTGGGCCTTAGGAAGCATTAGTAACAACAAAGCTAGCGGAGATGACAGTATTCCAGCCGAGCTATTTAAAATCCTAAAAGATGATGCTGTTAAAGTGCTGCATTCAATATGCCAACAAATCTGGAACACTCAACAGTGGCCACAAGACTGGAAAAGGTCAGTTTACATTCCAATTCCAAAGAAGGGCAACGCCAAAGAGTGTTCAAACTACCGCACAATTGCGCTCATTTCACATGCCAGCAAGGTGATGCTCAAAATCCTACAAGCTAGGCTTCAGCAGTATGCGAACCGAGAACTACCGGAAGTACAAGCTGGGTTTCGAAGAGGCAGAGGAACTAGAGATCAAATCGCCAACATTCGCTGCATCATGGAGAAAGCAAGAGAATTCCAGAAAAACGTCTATTTCTGCTTCATTGACTACGCTAAAGCCTTTGATTGTGTGGATCACAACAAACTGTGGCAAATTCTTAAAGTGATGGGAGTACCAGACCACCTTACCTGTCTCCTGAGAAATCTGTACAAGGATCAAGAAGCAACAGTAAGAACCAGACATGGAACAACCGAGTGGTTCAAAATTGGGAAAGGAGTACGACAAGGCTGCATATTGTCACCCTGCTTATTTAACTTATATGCAGAGTACATCATGAGAAATGCCGGGTTGGATGAATCAGAGGTCGGAATTAAGATTGCTGGGAGAATTATCAACAACCTCCGATATGCAGACGATACCACCCTAATGGCAGAAAGCGAAGAGGATCTCAAGAGCCTCTTGTTGAGGGTGAAAGAGGAGAGTGCAAAAGCTGGTTTGAAACTCAACATTAAAAAAACTAAGATCATGGCATGTGGCCCCATCACTTCCTGGCATATAGAAGGGGAAGAAATGGAAGCAGTGACAGATTTTACTTTCTTGGGCTCCAAGATCACCGCAGACGGTGACTGTAGCCCTGAAATTAAAAGACGCTTGCTCCTTGGGAGGAAAGCTATAGCCAACCTAGACAGCATAGTAAGAAGCAGAGACATCACCTTGCCGACAAAGGTCCGTCTAATCAAAGCTATGGTTTTCCCAGTAGTAATGTATGGCTGTGAGAGCTGGACTATAAGGAAGGCTGAGCACCGAAGAATTGATGCTTTCGAACTGTGGTGCTGGAGAAGACTCTTACGAGTCCCCTGGACTGCAAGGAGGTCAAATCAGTCCATCCTAAAGGAAATCAACCCTGAGTGCTCATTGGAAGGACAGATAATGAAGCTGCAGCTCCAATATTTTGGCCACCTAATGCGAAGAGAAAACTCCCTGGAAAAGACCCTGATGCTGGGAAAGACTGAAGGCAAAAGGAGAAGGGGACGGCAGAGGATGAGATGGCTAGATAGCATCACGGATGCAATGAATATGAACTTGAGCACGCTCCGGGAGAGTGCGCAGGACAGGAAGGCCTGGCGTGCTATGGTCCATGGGGTCACGAAGAGTCGGACACGACTGAACGACTGAACAACAACAACAACAACATCCTGACTCCTGCCACTGTTGGTTCCAGCCAACTGTTCCTATCAGCTTTGACTAGTACATCAAGTGTGACTGATTTTGCATCTTGCTATATTTACTTATTATTTATTTGTTTTGTACACCTTTCTACCAAAAAATGGCACTCAAGGCAGCTTACAGGCACAATTAAAATTGGCTAAAACAATACATTAAAATACAATAAAAACGTAACAATTGCAGAATAAAAAATATAATAAAAATGAACACTCAACCCAACCGACCCCCTTACAGCCAGGCCAAAGGCCTTCTTGAATAAAGCGGCCTTTGCCTGCCGGCAGGAGGACAACAGAAAGGGAGCAAACCAGGCCTCCCTTGGGAGAGAGTTCCACAAGAGAACCAAGACAAGGGGAAGCACCAGTTCCACAGTCCTCTTCTGTTTGATGGAGCTTGAGCCCGTTTAATCTCCTAAAGAAACTGGCCTTCATTATCACTTGGTTTTGCCATGCCTCTTCGAGTCTTAGCCTTTGATTTCTACAGAAGTGTGTGTGTGTGTGTGTATATGCACATATTCATTTATTGCCCTCCCAGCTCCCCTTTCCAAAAGAGAGCAAGGTTATTTAAAAGGTTTAAAACAGCAAAGTCCAATGCTGCCAAATGGTGGCTCAAAACTGTTACTCAGTAGCACTATTTGGATGTTATCCACACCATTTTAACATCATAGAAGAAGTGAGCATAGCTGTACCTGCTCCCCCCCCCCTCCATGCAGTGGAGGAAGGTCTGAAAAAGGAAGCATGCTCTACACATCTATGGTCCCCCATGATTTAGAACCGTGCACCCTCAGGTTTCTAAAGCACAAGGGGAGCCGATGCACATAGAGCAGGCCCATCTCTTTAGATTTTCTCTCTGTGTATGGACAGGAGTGAGGAAAATGCGGCAGGGAACTTGATAATGGAAGCAGAGCTGGTGGGTGGGCCCTGCACTCCTCCTCCATACAACTGTGTTCATGTGGATGATAACTGCTGAACAGGGAAAGTATTGTTATCCACTGAACAGCTGGGCAGCTGCAGACATTCTTGGAGGACACTGATTATCTCCACCTGTTTCAGTCTGGGTTCAGGCCTGGTTTGGGGATAGGATTGGGTTTGGTCACCCTCATGGATGACCTCTTGCGAAAGAGAAACAAAGGGAGTGCAACTCTGTTGATCTTGCTGGAACTCTCAGTGGCTTCTGATACCATTGCCCATGGAATTCTTTTGGATCATCTCCACAAGTTGGGAATTGGGGGCACTGTGCTACAATGGTTCTGCTCCTACTTGAGGGAACAGTTCCAGAAAGCAGGATTGTGCCTTGGCTTCCTGACCATTATGCTTTGGGGTGCCACAGGGCACCATCTTGTCTCCAGCATTATTTAAAACCTATACAAAGCCATTGGGCAAGGTCAATAAGAGACTTGAGGCATGGTGTCATCAGTATGCTGATGACACACAGCTCTATTTCTCTGTGACCTCTGAATCAGCAGAGGTCATGCATGTTCTGAATCAGTGCCTGGAAACAGTGATGAGTTGGATGGGGGCCAACAAACTGAGATTGAATCCTGACAAGACGGAGACTCTATGGGGGGCCGGTTCCTGGGTATGGGAATTGGGGAGCTTGCCTGTTCTAGACGGGGCTGCACCCCCTCAGAAAGAACAGGTATGTAGTCTGGGGGTGCTCCTAGATTCATCATTGTCACTAGAGGCCCAAGTGGCAAAGAGCACCTATTAGCAACTTCAGTTGGTATGTTGGCTATGCCCTTACCTGGACAGGTTACATGGCAGATCGTCTTCCACTATACAGACCTGTGTGAGCATTAAGATCATCAAAAGAGGACTTGCTGGTTATACCGTGACATGCAGATCGCCATCTTGCAGCAACCCAGAAGCAGGGCCTTCTCTGTGGTTGAGCCCACCTTATGGAACGCCCTCCCCCCTGGCATTCAGGAGGCACCAATAGGGATGGCAGAGAATTCCTCCATGGACTCAGTGAGGCCGGATTCAAAAGAATCTGGCCTCCGGAGTCCATGAAGGAACAGAGCACTTACCTCCGCCTCCCTGAGGAATCCTCCCTGGCTGGATCCTCCTCACTTCTGGCTCCATAGCACCAGCGATACGGCTGCCATTGCTATACTGGCTGAGGCTGAGTGACTCCAGACGCAAATGGCGTCTGCTACGCCATTTGCGGCCTTAAAGGTCTTAGATTAAGCTAAATGCAGCCGTAAATGGCTGCATTTAGCTTAAACTAAGGGCTTCACGGCCGCAAATGGCATCTGCTAGCCTATCGCATGAAAAACCACAGAAGCAAATGGCGTAGCAGACGCCATTTGCAGCCGTAAAGCCCTTAGTTTAAGCTAAATGCAGCCATTTACAGCTGCATTTAGCTTTATCTAAGACCTTTACGGCCTCAAATGGCATAGTGGACACCATTTGCGTCCGGAGTCACTCAGCCTCAGCCAGCGGTACAGCAGTGGCAGCTGTATCGCTGGCACTACAGAGCTGACCAGTGGATCCGCAGAAGTGCCATGGAGCAGAGCCTGCTGGCGAGAATTCCAGGAGGGATGGGTCACCTCCCCCCCCATGGACCCCCCCCGGAACAGCAGGTGGGTGTTTTGTACATCCCTAGGCACCAACTGTAGTGTGCTTGAGGCACCAATTAAAGACCCCTGTCTTTACCAGGCCTCCCTTGATTGATTGTGCTGCCCAGTTTGATTGCTAATTATGGCACTCAGAGTACTTGGTTTTAATGTTTTTTTTATAAATGTTCTATTTTAATGTATTTTATTCTAATGTATTTTTGTAAACAGCTTAAAGATACTTTTTAAATATGGTAAGTAGTATATAAACCTATTAGATAGATGGATAGATAGATAGATAGATAGATGGGGAAGCAATAGACCAAATCCGGTTTTCTTTTTTTCAGAGGAACCTGATGCGTACCAAATCCCATCATACCTCCGATATTCCACCTGCACATTTTATTATGGATTTATTTATTACATTTATATCCCGCCTTTTTTCCTCCTCAAGGAACCCAAGGCGGCATACATTATCTTCCTCCTCTCCATTTTATCCTCAAAACAACAACCCTGTGAGGTAGGTTGGGCTGAGAGTCTGTGACTGGCCCAAAGTCACCCAGTGAGCTTCCTTGGCCAAGTGCGGACTAGAACCCAGATCTCTCGGCTCCCAGTCCAACACTCTAGCCACTACACCACGCTGCCTACCACTTTTTCATGGTAGGATTTGATTAATAACATCTGAATCAATATCTGGGTTATGTGGCGTTTTGCCAATCTACCCTGTGGTCATGTATGGGCATGAGGAAATTATGGTGTCCCAAATATTAAAATATATCTTATAGTTACCAGTGTCTACAAGCCAATACAGTACCTGTCCTGTTTAAGATTTCTAATAGTTTCACATTTTGTAGGTACAGTGTCAGCTTCCAATGTGCAGTCATCCCTGTTGAAAAACTACAACTTTGGTCATTAATGCTGCTCATTCCTCAGATGTTCTTTTCTTTCTTCCTTTTTCCATTATAAATGAGAACATTTGGGCTAGTTGGTTCTCCTTCAAATTTCATTTTTTTATTTCTTGTTTATTGACTATTTCTTGTTTTATGGGAATTCTTCCCTGCCCATCATCCAGGTGCTTCTGTTTAATGATGTGTTCTGAATAAAGTTGACGAGAGAATGTCAATCTGAGTCTTTGAACCACAGTTTTTTTCTTCCAACACTGCAGGTGACTCATTCCCCAAGAACAGAATTCTTCCATTTCAGATGCACTTCATCCAAAATTAATTCTAAACCACTGGATTTTTAGAAACAAAAATCTGGAGAGCACAAAGGTGTTATCATAGATGGTGACCATGGTGTTGGGAAACTGAAGTATTTGCCAAATGAATGTGATTTTTCTTTCTTTTCCGGCGGTAAAAAGTAAGGCTGCTCTCGACCTAAAATGTAGCATTCTCTCAGTGTGGTACTTCCCAACATGGTTTGGAACATCGGAAGCTGCCTTATACCAGTCAGACCATTGGTCTATCTAGCCCAGTGTTGCTGGCACTGAGCCTGTTCACACATCACAACAGCCCACCATGGCTTAATTTACCTGTGCAGGCTGTCCCATTATAAACAAAGCAGCTCCATTGGAAATATCTTCACTTGGCTTTAGCAGTCAGGAGGGGCTGTGGCTCAGTGGTAAAGCATCTGCCTTGCATGCAGAAGGTTCCTGGTTCAATCCCCACAACTCCAGATATGGCTTGAAAAATTCCTGCCTGAAAACCCAGAGAGCCACTGCCAGACAGTGACCTGGTTTGATGTATCCACAGGGGCTGTCACAAGGGTCACAAACAACAACTAGGCAACCCTCAAATAACCCTAAAACAAACTATAGGTTATTTGACTAAGCCTCAAACAAGCTCTGCTGTCTGGGTTTGCATGACACAGCAAGCCACTGGGTGTCATGCAAAAAGGCACCCATGGGTGCCCGGTGCAACGTGATAACCCCTGCAGGTAAATTAAGCCACGGTGGACTGTCATGTCATGCAACCGGGTCACTTAGTCTATTTTAGGTTTGTAGACTTTAATAAAATGGACTTTTAATTCTTATGCTGAAGGTATCACCTTTTGAAAGACAGGATCAGGTAACACTGAAGATTTATACCTCCCTGAAGTATAATTCTGGCATTTTTAGTATAAGTAGATCTGTAATTGACACGGACACGACTGAACGACTGAACAACAACAACAACAACAACAAGTACTTCAGCATGTGATCACCATGCACTTTTACAGCTGCAGAAGGGTACTTGTAACCTTTTGTCTTTTTTAAGGCCATTTCCCCTTAATTATGATATAGCTCTAACCCAAGTGATTCTTGTCAAAAGCAAATGAAATTCTGAAGTGAGTTAATTTTTTAAAAATAATTCCCTTATGTCTTGCTGGTCTCATGCATTTTCACTGAACCTCTGGTTTTAAGGAGTTGTTAATTTAAAATTTACATTAAATTATTTCTTACTTAGGCAGGACAGACCAATGATCCAGTAGCTGTCCTGAAGCTAAAGGAAACATTTTTTTTTACTACATCTGATATGTGCACGAGCGACAATGTAGAGACATGCATGTGCATGTGTTCCAATCATTTTCTATAGAGTGAGAGAGTAGTAAGATGACCATCTAGAACTCTTCTTCTACATACCTCTCTCTCTCTCTCTCTCTCTCTCTCTGTGTGTGCGCACGCGTGCGTGTGTGCATGTGTGTGTGATATTATGGATATCTGTACCCTATGTTGAGATGGTCTATGAACCTTTTAAAAGCCCATGGGTATTTTTGCACTTGAAACAAAATGTCAAAGTGACAATCTCTATAGTTCATTTTAATTCAATGACACACTGACTCATTTCAGATGTAACAGCCAACAACAGTTTGTCGTTATGAGAACAAGCAGCAGCAAGTCTTCCTTGTGCACAAGGGAAGGAGAAAAGCTTCCATTTCTATTTCCTATTTCATTGGAATGCAGCAAACAATAGGTTGCACAAATAAAAGTTTGGCCTCAATTCAAGATCCCAAATCAAGATCAATCTGTGGTTTCGGATCTTGGTTTGATGGTAAACTATAGTTTGCAAAGAGTCATAAAATGGCAACTGATGGTATGTCACAAACAGGACTTGGAAGTACATAATGCTTTCATCAGCTCTAGATGTCTTCTGTCAATATTTGTATGTGTTCTCTTATGAGGCCGGTAAAAGTATTTGCCCTAAAAAAAATTTACTATTTCAAGGTGTGGGGACTGAAATGGGCCACACGCAAAAAAAGCATTATAGGTCAGAGAGAGGGTGAAATCTATTGCTTTGGGGATGGGGGCTTACCACTGAGAGAGCAGGTGGCAGACTGAAATCAGAGGGTGGAAAATATTGTCGACTCTTGCATCTGCTGCTTGAAGAAAGTGCTTTATTTTGCTCATAGAAAAGGTTGACTCTGACGTTATAAACCACACTCCCTGGAGATCAGAACATACTAGTATAAATTCTGCAGATTGTGTTGGTGATTACGGTTTATTGCATATTGTGCATGCCATTCCTTGAATGGAATTGCTTGTATTTGAAAGTTGGCAGTTGATGGAAGTTTAAAAGATGTCCTTTTCTCTGGCCAGAAGGTCTGGCTTCAGGATTCAATGGTCCCCTAGGCAAAAGATCATCAATGAGCTTCCTTAGCCAAAAAGGGATGGGAGGTGAAGTATGCAGACAGAACATCTCAGAGTCCCTTGCCAAAATGACTCATGCAGATCAAGGTTGGCCTTTCAAGATTACATGTTAACCACAATGTCTGTATTTGATTATGTCATACATTCTTGTATTTTTCTCATATGCTAATCAGATACAATCTTCAGCCACACCACATAAATTATATTATTTATTTATAAAGTATTGATAATATGTTTTTTTAGGACCACAGTGAAATATACAGAAAATGAATGAAACAATGGTACATTGGGCAGATCATGGAAGTGTACAGTAGATACATCAAACAGATGTATTAAACAACTGCTTAGGGTTACATAGGCATTGATTCCTTTAGAAAAGGCAGAAATAAAAAGATATGTTTTGAAGGCCAAAACATCAATGCAGGCTTTTTAAAGGCCTGTATTGAAGGGGCCAAATGAATGTCAACTGGAAGGGATTTCCATAACTGTGAGGCCAGTACCAAGAAGGCCTTGTCTCTCATGCTTGCCAGCCTAACCAGTTTTACCAGTGGGCACATGAGCACAGAATCTGTCTGTCTGTCTGTCCGTCCGCCCATCCATCCATCCACACACACACACTTAGGCATCTGATCTTTTCAATTGAAGGCAATCCCATACTTAGCTAATCCTGAGAGGAAACCAACGACCATGTGGTGCATTCATTTGAAGATTTGTCCATGTTCCTCTGGCCGACCTAGTGGGTTGCTCACAGGGCCCTGGCAGTTACCCTACCATAACACCCACTGGAGTAAGACTGGTCTCTTTTCAATTAAATGTGATGATTTAACATCAGTAGATGCCGGTTGCTCATAATTATGGTTTCTGTTGTTGTTTTTCATTTAAAATAATTTTATATGCATCTTGATTCTAGAAGAATTTATCTATGAATGGATAGAGTCCATTGAAAGAATCCAATCAATCTATAGTTGAATGGACTCTTTCAACACTATGCATGACCTTTCTGATCCCTGCTTACCCATATGCATTAAATCAAATCCCCAGCTACATAAGGAACATGCTGCCATTCTTTTGAATGGCATCTCCTAAGAATAGGATTGCTAACAATGCAAACAACCTTCTAACTCCACGTGAGGAGCTGCCAGAACTCTTTGTTGGCATAAAATGTTTACATAAATGTGCAGTTTTCCCAGTGTACCTTCAAATAATTAATCCATAAGAGACCAACCTCAGCAAAGAGTTGAATTAATATTAGCTTTTTATACAGTCCTGTCATAAAATCCTGGCATTGCTTTTTCTTCTAAATTCATGTTGAATAAAAAGTGAAGAAAGTCTCTGCAACCAGATATTGACAAACGGCATCTCCTACACAATTTTTTTGTTGTAAATGTTGCTTCTTTTAGTCCACTGCAGCAAAAACAACATTCTGACAGAAGTGGGCTCTGTCCCATTAAAGCTTTGTTCTCTCTTTCTCTCTCTCTCTCTCTCTCTCTCTAGTTCACAGGTTTTAAGCATTTGAAATGTAGCAGTGCAATAAAAGAACTTGCATTTCAAAACTTTTGGTCCATAATAAATTTAACCCTTTCCTTCCCCATCCCAGCTAGCCTTTTCTCATAAAACTGTGCTGCCCCTTTAAATGTTCTTCCACCCTCCCGGAACCCCAACCTCAGGATTCCCAATTCATATACATATTTAACTAAGTTAACAAACAGGTTTAAAATAGTGTAGTAAAACAGAGAACAGTAAAAGACCAGGGCAGCGGGGAGAGATTTTCTGAGATTCTCTGTCAGCAGTATGTGGAACAGAGGTTCCACATACCCTCTCAGTCCCTAAAGAGGTTAAGGAAGCCCTTTAATATCTTCAAGCATATCTGGATTTTCTATTTTCATATAGGTCACTTTTCATCATTGCCTGCAAAGGTCAAGAGATCACAAGACCATTGATCTATAATTGGTCCCATTTGGGCCTTCCATTTTTGCAAGATCAGCCTCTTGGCCACCCGTACTGCCCTTTGAAACCAGGCTGCTTGTTTTTTGTTCAGTCCCCATGTTGGAAGAGTGTAGCCCATATATATTGGGGTGGACCTTGGGGTTTGCTTTAGGTCAGGTGGGAAACATTTTTGAAGTCGTGGGCCACATGCCCTTGGGGGAGTGGTTGGGGGCCATATACCCATGGTAGGGAGGGCTGGAGCCAAAACTGGATGTGGATACCCCTTTTCTTTCTCTGTCTCTCTGTCAGTTGACCCCTTCCCTCTGTCTCTCTTGCCTCTCTCTCTCCCACTTTCTCCCCTTTAATAACAGTTCTTTTCTCACGCAGATGCCACACACACCATCCACCTAGCCTCACACCCCATGCCAACATCATATCTTCTCTTTCTACTCACAGCAGCATGAAGGTATGAAAGATGTGGGGGTGGGGGGATTCAGGGCTCACAGGTGCATATAGGAAGGCCAAGGGCTGCATGAGGCCCATAAGCCACAGATGAACCACCTCTGCTTTAGGTTGAGGACCAGACACGAGCCAAAACCTCTTTCCATGATGGCACTATCACCTCGTATCATCAAAATAGGATATGAAGCCCACTCATGCTGCACCCCATCTCCAGCAATTGTCCTAGGAGGTCAGGCCTAAGGTGCCAAAGTGAGCAAGTCTCCGATGGACTCAATTATATTTTTTGCTGGAGTACCTACTGTCTGGCTTTTTAAAGTCCATTCACTTGATTTCTTGCAACTGCTCTGAAAAACCTTTAATTTGGTTTACAAAACAAATATGTCAATATTTACTCTACTATCTTTGGTTTGCATATTATGGAGGCAGGGGAGTTTTTCTTGACTGGATTATGGATTATAATTACAGACAGATCTGCTAAAAACTATTAATTTGAGAAGGGCACAAATCCGTACTTATCTAAGAAAGTAGCTACTATATTTCATTTAATTTGTCAGGGTCAATTTCTCTTTAGTCCCTTTTGTGCTGGTAAACTGGAATTAATGGGTTTGTGTTTGAGATTATGGCTAAAGTGATTATCCTGAAACTTATAATGTACTATTATTTGCTTAAGAAAATAGTGTGTGTGTGTGTGTGTGTGTGTGTGAGAGAGAGAGAGAGAGAGAGAGAGATTTTTTCTGTCTCGCTAACATTTAATTATAAATTAGAGTAAGATGAAATTAATGACAGCTAGCAATAGGTTTTCACTGAGCCCTTCATTATTATAGTCTATCCAGAGCATAGCATCAAGCAGGTAAAAACATTTTCAATATCTGTGTCTAAATCACTCCTATAATAACAGTTGAGACAAACTTTTTTAATGCATGAAATCTAATTTAGCAATCTCATATTCCCATTAACAGAGATATGCCATTACAATGCTGGCAGAATGGCCTCCACATGTGTTAAGCCTGGGAGAAGAATGCAATGGGGCTTACTCCCAAGTATATTTGCATAGAACTACAACCTTAGTCTTGGTCCTATAGCACATACAGAGTGTCTTTCCCTTGCTACTTAATAACTGCAGCCTGTTCCTAGGCACTTAAGAAAGTGGGAATCTGATCCTTTTGGTAACAGTACAAACAGTAACAGATGGATTTGGGGGGCCGGAGTGACTCACAAAACTGAGGATTTACAATAATGATTCACAAGACGGAATTGATCAAATCCTACCTTGTTTAAAAAAATAAAAAATAAAATATCTGTAATGTATACTTCCAGAATAGTTGCAGTAACTAGTGTTTCAGTTATAGTAACATGTTACACCAGTTTCTAATTTATAAGGATAATGATGCTGAACACTAATTCTTAATAATTCTAATGGTATTCTGAAAAGTGTAACACTGTATAGCCTTTGTGTATATAAAAAAGGACAAATAGAAATGGTCCCAAAGTTCTCTTTTTAATATGCTTAAAATAAGCCAGTGGACTGACTTCATTTTTTTTTAATTAAAAACTTTATCTGGAAATCTCTGGGTAGGGTCCAGTATTATGTATTTTAATTGGTTATTTATTTACTGCACTTTTAAACAGCCGAATAACCAAAGTTCTCTGGGCAGTGTACAATACATTAAAAACACATAGTACAAACATTTTAAAAAACAAAAAACAGCACAAAATAAAATAAAGATGAAACCAACAGCAAAGCTATAGCATCATAAAACCAAATTAAAACCAGCAGTAAGAACTGTGGTGAAAAAAGAAACTGCCACAATCTGTTACATAAATCCTGGACACAGACAGTTCATAGCATCCTGCCCTCTGTCACCCTTATCCAGTTGATAAGTGACAACATATTTATACCTGTTAAATGAGGAAATCCTGAAGGTGCCTTAATGATAATACTGTAACAGTGACTCTAATTAATCTTGACGCAGCTAATTGCAAATATTTCACCTTTCACCTGACTGTTATGTTTTCCCCCTTGTAATGCACTTAATGTCTTGATTAAAAGGAAGTCACTGAATTGATACCTTCCTCCACCCTAAGAAGCCTTGCTCAAAGCAGGTACCCACACAGCTGTGGTCCAGAGGTCTGATAGTCTGGCTCAAGATATATGCACTTGGAATACTGTGTATCGTTCCAGTTGCCACATCTTAAAAAGGATAATGTGGAACTGAGAAAAGTTCAGGAAAGGGCAATCGAAATGGTCAAGGGGCTGGAGCAACTTCCCTATGAGGAAAGGTTACAATGTTTGGGTCTCTTTAGCTTAGAAAAAAGGCAAGCAAGGAGGGGACTTGATATAGGTGTGTAAAATAATGCACTGTGTGAAGAGTGGATAGAGAGGAGTTTTTCTCCCACTCTCATAATACTGGAACCTGAGGTCATCCAATGAAAGATCTCGGAAGCTAAGCAGGGTCAGCCCTGGTTAGTACTTGGATGGGAGACTGCGTGGGAATCAGGCTTCCTGCATTGAGTAGGGGGTTGGACTTGATGGTCTTGTAGGTCCCTTCCAGCCCTATTATTCTATGTCTATGAAACAGAATGGTGAGAGATTCAGGACAGACAAAAGGAAATACTTCTTTATATAGTGCATGGAATTTGCTACCACAAAATGTGGTGATGGCCACCAACCTAGATGGCTTTAAAGAGATTAGACAGGTCCCACTTGTATATACTCGGTGGGATCTCAGACAGGTCCCACTTGTATATACTCGGTGGGATCTCAGTTCTCCAAGTGCCAGTCTTTATGTAGCCAGAACGGCACTACCCACACACAAGGTATCTTCTACCTACACCGGGCTTAGAACATTTTAAGTGCTCTACGAGTGTTAAATAACAGTCATAAGGCCTTAGGGACAGCGTGAGGCAAGGCTTGTGAAACACTAATCAGGAAAGCTTATGCTAATAAGGGCTTACTGTTCATTATGTGAATGAAGGCCAAATTGGGTAACTATGTCTCTGCCTAGTAACATACACATTAGCATTCATTGGAAATTACATTGTTGACTTGATATGTCTCTAGGGAACGCCAATACATTCTTCCCAGCTGTGGTGTAGATGACCAACAGGATTAAACAACACACACACACACACACACACACACACCCCTTACATGCATATACCAATTTAGACTGTTTTGCAACTTTCTAAAATGCATGTATGTCTTTTTAAAAGGGAAGCTAGCATTTTCAGACTGGCCAGACCTAGAAATCAGGAGCAAATGAGGTGACCTTTGCTCTTGTACCCCCTCTAAAATGGGTCCTCCCCAAAGCAGCATCACCCCTTTTAGTGTCACATCCTTTGGAGCCATCAATGCCTCTTTTGAGCCTGGCAGATATTCACCCAGCCCTGAAAATCAGCTAGATGTTTATTGCAGTAGGTGACTGTCAGGAGCGCCCTTGCTGCCTTCTGAAATCCTCAAGTAGCCAGAATCAACACACAGACGATAGGGCTCTTTTCCAAGGCTTTATTTCCATTCAACCTAATGACGCTTACAGATGCTAATTGCATGAGCCTAATGAGGGAAACTTAAGAGAGCTGCCTACCAGGGGGGCTCTAGCCTTAGGGAATCAGTTGGTCTCCATTTGGAGGACAGAGGCGGGAAACCTCTGGATTTAAGGGCTCGGGGGCGAAAGTCCGCCCCTTTCCCATGGGGCATCGGGGTGCAGCTGTTGACGTCGCGCCAAGCGGGCTGAGCACCTCCTCTCGGCGCCCTCCATCTCCTGCTTGTCCCTTCGCTGGCGCCTAGCATCCCGAAGCTCCAATTGTCCCTCTCCCTGCCTGCCAGGGTCGCTACCATTCTCGTGAATGTGAGCAGGGAGGGGCTCTCCCTCCGGCGGCGCCTCTGAACAGTGTGCGGGTTCCTCTCCCACGGTTTCTATCTCTTCCTCAGAATCAGAACTGCTTTGGGGCTCTATGGGCTCCAATCCAACTCTGACAGCTACAATGCTGCTGCTGCTGACCCTCCACCATGATGTCTCAGGAAAGCAGCTGGTAACGAGGATATGATAGTCTATTTTAAAACATTTTCACCTGCTCCTCTGTTCTCCTGGCGCTGTTGCTGATGTTTGCTGGGCCCACATCTGTCTGAGGAGATAGACGTTTCCTAGCTCTGCCATGAAGCCTCTCAGATAATCCAGCCCCTAGAAGTAGGCACTAGAAGGCAGATATGACACTGCTCCATGGGTCAGGACTTCCAGCCACTCCATTGGGCCAATCACCAGGCTCTCTCTTTGTCTCTCTCTCTCTCTCTCCCCCGCCCCCAGATGGCAGCCAGGACTGGGGAGACAGGTGCTGTAAAGTGACTCTCAGCCAGTGATGTTCCTGCTGTACAGCCTGCTCTGTCCAAATGATGCTGCAGGTTATAAGTCCTTTGGCTCATACCTTTGCTTAAGTGTTTGTCTTAAAAACCTGGAGGGGAGGGAATGTAAACAGCCTCAATTAGGTGCCTCAAATGGAATAGGCCCTCTTCCCAGCACACTCCAAAATGGCATCCTCCACATGCAGTCTAAGGTCTACAGACCATTCTACAACACTTCAGGACTCTGCTGGTTCATTCTTTTCATCTGTACATTAGGCCTTAGGAAGGATTGTACAGTGAGGACAGAGAGGTAGCGCCCTCTCTGCTTTGATGCTTCAGAATCCCTCATCTTGCACCATCTTTATTGTGTTTTAGAAAAATCTATCTGTTCCACTAGGGGTCTGGAGATGTTTCATATTTCTGTGTGCTGCTGCGGCTGCTTTTAAATGGAGTTTTATTCTGACTTGTAAGTTTTCAGGTTATTTTTCTTAGTTTTTATTAACTTTTTAATGCTTTACATATCACCTTGGGCACTTGAAAAGCTTTAATACATTGTGTTGTTATGACAGATATATAGTGACAGTGCAGTCCTATACATGTCTACTCAGAACTACATCCCATTGAGGTTAGTGTTGTTCATTCCCAAGTAAGCATTTATAGGTTTGCATCCTGAAATACTTTATGATCTCATAGTTTGAATCATTACAAAATAAGTCGTTGAATGTAACAGTGCTGTTACAAATGTGATTAGTGTGATAGCTCATCCATTGTAATGATTCCTTTTTATTGAACCAGTTTGCCCAGAGAAAGTGGGCGGTTAGGAAATACTTCTGTTCCTTTTAAAAAATTGTTTTGATTTTATTTTTTTGACCAGCAGAGAGCAGCAATGTTATACCGTGAACTTCAGATAAAAAAACAGTAAAACTTTTCCTTAGAAGGTATAAGTTCAGCTACCTTTCCTTCCCTTTAAACCCAACTGCTTTCTTAATGTAATGTAAATGTTGGCAGTGAGTGTTCATAGTTAGCTGAAAAGATGAATGGAGCAGGTTATAATATCTCTTGGGCTAACTAGTTTGATTGGATCAATTAACTTTAAATGTTGTTGTAAGGCTTCTTGGTTACTAAGATTGAGAGGTGGGAAATATACTTTAAATAAAGATATAACTAATATTAGTTATTTATTACTCGATTTACTCTATATCTATTTATTTATTATTAATAAGTAATCATTACTCTGGCTTTCTATAGAAGTAGTTTGGAGTAACAGAACAAGAGAGACAGATGATATGAAAGTGTGAGAGAGAAGACAGCAGTAAAAACAAGCAATAATAAACTTAGGGCGCAATCCTATGAGGATAGTTGGCCGCCCCCGAACTCGGAAGCAACCAACTATCCACTGCAGGGCAGGCGGAGCACAGAGGGGAACTTCTCCTCCGCACTCTGACTGCCCTGCATTTGTGGCTAGATGGTTGATTTCGGCTGCTAGCTGGGGAGGGGGGGAAGGCTGGACATTGCATGAGAAGTGTCATAATGGTGCTTCCACTGTCCCCTCCCCTCCCTGCCCACAGGAATGCTGCCTTTCCCCCCGCTCCATGCTGCTTTTTCGATCACGGAGACAGGGATGAACCATGCCACCTATGAAGAGGCGGTTTTCTGGGAACTGACATCGGAGCACTGGCTCCGAGCTCGGTTCCCAGAAAATGAAAAATCCTATGGCCGTCTAGCCACTGTCTGCCCTTATCCAGAAGTT
Organism: Heloderma suspectum; assembly: GCF_057233095.1. Classification (NCBI taxonomy): domain Eukaryota; kingdom Metazoa; phylum Chordata; class Lepidosauria; order Squamata; family Helodermatidae; genus Heloderma; species Heloderma suspectum. The sequence goes on from NC_139462.1 coordinate 114,298,836, forward strand.
ACTAGAGTGTGGTAAGAGCCACTTCTCCATGATCCAGTCCCACACTCTATTCTGGTAATGCCTGTGAGAAAAGAACCATGTCAGTCTGCCAAATTATATAGCTCATTGCAATACTTACATCTCCTTTCCCTTACAGATGGGCAGAGAATACACAGAACCTGTGAAGAAAGGGTGCAAGTAATTAGGCACCCATGTAGTTCCATCTTGCTTCTCTTACTTAACAGAGAAGAAAAACAGCTATCTTTATGCCTCATTTAGACCTTTGTATGGCCACAGGTTTGGTCAAAACATTGTGCTTGTCTCTAACCATCCTTTGCCTTCATGATGTCATAAATTGTCAGGATAATGACTTCACAATATCATTCAAGATCACAATAGATCTGCCTATAAAGCCTCAGAATTTACTCAGGGTAGATCAGTATGGCTTACAGGGGTCTCTGAGAAGGCAATAACTATCCATTTGAGTAGCTTTCTGTCACCTAGTTCTCAAAGAAGATTCCTAGTGATAATATACTTTTACTACACTTCTTAGGGAATGGATTGTAAGCATAAGAACATAAGAAAACTGTAACATATGTATGTATGATAATATTAGGGATATCGGAGAAATCCTCCACGGACGCCAATGAGGCCGGATTCTATTGAATCCAGCCCCCCGAAGTCCATGGAGGATTGGATCTCCTACCTCCACCTCCTTGCAAAGTCCTCGCTGGCCGGATCCTGCCTGCCGCCGGCTCTGAAACCCCAGCGATATGGCTGCCATTGCCGTATCGCTGGCTGAAGTGACGTACTGAGGACGCAAATGGCGTCTGCTACGCCATTTGCATCCCTGCTAGGGATGTACGAAAGTCACTTACCTTTTCGCAGCTTTGATTCACGGTGGGGGGGATGCGCTCCTTCCCTCTCCCCGGAATCCTCCCTGGGCCAGCTCTGCTCTGCAGTGGCTCTGCGGAGCCGCCGGCCACGGCCATCTGCAGCCGGAGTTCCGGCCATGGCCGGCTGCTGCAGCCGCAAATGGTGGCCACTGTAGCGGCCGCCATTTGATTTGTGTCCTGCCAGGCTGCCGTGATAGGCTACGTAAGTATTTACATAGCCTATCACGGCAAAGAGCAGGGGCACAAATGGCGGCCGCTACGCTGTTTGCGCCGCCTCTCTTTCCGTGATAGGCTATGTAAGTATTTACGTAGCCTATCATGGTAAAGGCAGCCATGCAAATGGCGGCCACTACACCATTTGCATAGCTAGGGATGTACGGTCCTCCCCCCCAGAATCCTCGACGGCCGGCTCTGCTCCGTGGCGGCTTCTGGCCACGGTGGCTGCTGGGTGGCTGCTGCGGTAAAAAACAAAAACAGCTGCGTTGGCTGCTGGGTTTCTGGCCGCAGTGGCTGCTGGGTAAAAAACAAAAACAAAAATGGTATACGCAAATGGCGGCAGCTATGGCCGCCGCCATTTGCGTTCCTTATTTTTCGCCGTCTTAGTCTACATAAATATTTATGTAGACTATTACGACGAAAATAAAGGGGAACACAAATAGCGTAGTGGGTGCTATTTGCGTCCCTTTTTGTTCGAAAAATAACGAACGCAAATGGCGGTGGCCGTAGCTGCCGCCATTTGCATACGCCGTTTTTTGTGGGTTTTTTAACCGGGATGTGATAGGCTACGTAAGTCTTTACGTAGCCTATCACGTCTCTGTAAAAAAAAAGAAAAAAAAAGACAAGACTGCAAATGGCGGCGGCAGCAGCGGGTCGGAAGACCAGTCGCCGAAGCCGCCGCCGCCAAAGCCACCACCGTAGCTACCGCCACCCGGAACATCCACCCCAGGTAAGTCTCGTCCTGGGGGGGATCCATGGGGGGGCAGGGGGGCAGGCCATTCCGCCACAGATTTCGGGGGGCCGAATGCACTGGCATTCGGCCTAACCGAGATCCGTGGCGGAGTTATCTGACATCCCTAGTGTAGCTGCCTTTACCGTGATAGGCTGTGTAAATACTTACATAGCCTATCATGGCAGCCTGGCAGGACAGAAATGGCGGCCGCTATGGTGGCCGCCATTTGCGGCCGCAGCAGCCAGCCAAGAGACCAGCTGCCGCTGCTGCCGCCAGAGCCGCCGCCAGAGCCGCCACTGCCGGAACATCCGCCCCAGGTAAGCGTCGTCCCAAGGGGGATTCTGCGGGGTGATGGGGGGTGGGAGGTCATTCCACCACGGGTTTCGGGGGGCTGAATGCCAGTGCATTCGGCCTCACTGAAATTCGTGGCAGAATTCTCTGCCATCCCTAGTCCCTGCTATTTGACGTGATAGGCTACCTAAATCTTTATGTAGCCTATTGCATGAAAAATTTACGTAGCTATCACATTAAAGAGCGGGGACACAAATGGTGTCTGCTACGCCATTTGCGTCCACAGTACGTCAGTCCAGCCAGCGATATGGCAATGGCGGCCGTATCACTGGGGCTTCAGAGCTGGCCGACGGCTCCATGGAATCGCCGGAGAGCAGAGCCGGCCAGCCAGGATTGTGGGGAGGAGGGACGGATCACCTCCCTCTCCAGTGGACACCACAAAATGAAACAGGGTGAGTTTTTTGTACACCCCTAGATAATATAAATGTTTGTGTTTAAATTGTAACATGTTATCCAGGTAAGTTAGAGGTAAGTTAGTAAGTCCTTCATACAAAACCTTGAATGTTGTGTGGAAAGAATGTACCAGTCTTTGGTGTGTGGGAAAGAGGAAGCAAATACAACAATGGCAGGACCAAATTGCATTCAAGTTCTGTCGGGTTAGCAAAAGCAGCTGTAAAAGCAATTAATGGATTTAACCTCTTCAGTAATCCGGGTTGCTTGTGGTCTATCATATTTGTAGCAACAAAACAACTAGTCTGAGCTTACTGGTGATAATAAATATAAATAGAACAGAATCTAATAATAATTTTTTTTACCTATGTAGTTAAAAAGTATATACCTAAAAACAATAACAAAGAGTACACTGTTGTTGTGCTGTAAAGAAACATACATCAAACCAGTAAGGGAGAGACTACAACGTTGCTGTGTTATAAAGGCCTAACCATACCAAAAATAACCCATACCAAATAAACCTAATGTGTTTCAACATACAGTCTTCCTCAGTGGTCTTAAGAGCTATGATCTAGTATATAACACATACAACACAATTACCAGCATAGGACCCTGCAGTGTTTAGACCTGTGAATTTACAAACAATATTATGTTTTACAATACTTTAATTATAATTAAAAACAGCTACTTAAAACTATATTAAAATATAGGCTCCACCATAAATAACTGTTTTTGAGGATGGTAAGGAACTGCAGTAGTCCTATAAGCAATTGTGTAAGAATAAATATCAATTTGAAAATAAAATAAATTACAAAGTATGCATATGTAAAAGCACATACATACAGATGCTAGACCACTAATATAGTAAAGTAAGCTTTACTTTACTAATATAGTAAAGTAACCAATTGATAAGGTGATTAGAAAGTTAAAAGGCAAATACTAGTTCAAATTATTTTTAGAGATGGCTATAGAACCGCACTAGAGGACAAATTAGAAGCTATGCTATAAAGAACTGGCCAATCCCCCAAAACAAGGAACAAGTAAGAGCTTTCTTGGGAGCTGCCCATTATTACCAGCGCTTTATTGAAGTTTGGAGAGGTTGCAGTTCCTTTGCATGATTTAACCAAGAAACATTGTCCTGATAAGATAAATTGGACTGAGAACTGTCAAGTACTTTTTGAACAGCTGAAGCAAGCGTTATGTAAAGCTCCCGTTCTTATAGCTCCTGATGTTGAAAAGCATTCATATTGGCCACAGGTGCTTCAGAATCGGGAGTTGAAGCAGTTCTCTTACAAGAGAAGGAAGGAGTAAAACACCAGGTGGCCTATTGCAGTAGAAAGTTATCAGAAAAAAGAACCATTTGTTTATTCAAAAAGGATGTTTGGCAGTGATTTGGGCCCTGGGAAAAATTCAACCATGTGTGTGGGGTCAGAAGTTCATGATTGAGACTGATCATCGTGCTATACTGTGGTTGCAAACAATGAAAAACCATAACCAATTGTTGCAGCTCTGGTTGCAGAGATTTCAAGAGTATCATGCCAATATCCAACATGTGGCTCACTGAGAGAATGTTGCTGCTGATGGACTGTCCAGGAGAGAGAGTTCCTGTTCTGCAATCAAATGAAGATCTTCAATCAGCCAAGGACTAAGTGTTGTTCTCTTGAACTGGGTATTCAGAACAATCCTCTTCCTGACTTGGGGAAAGCAGTGGAGGTTAGTTGATGGTGGGGTTGTTGTTCTTTTGTTTTTTCCTTTTTACATGTAAAATGGTGAGTCCAGAAGAAACATCCTGATGGACGATATTGTTGAAAGAACTCCTTTACCACCTTTCCTGATTAAACCCCTCAAAAGAACTGGGAGTTCTTTCCTCTGGTTTTATAATGCGGGGGTGTAACATATGTATGATAATGTAAATGTTTGTTTAAATTGTAAAATGTTATCCGGGTAAGCTAGAGTTAATAGAATGTTGGTGTGTGAGGGAAAGGTGGCAGGGGCTTGGGAGTGAAAGATGTCTGAGGTATTTAAAAGGAGAGAGTTGTCAGTTTAATGGCTAGATAGGGTTAAGGGATTCCTTGAATGTACATCTAGTGAGTGGGATTTGGGGTGAAGGGTTTAGAAGGGGTAGGTAGGTAGGTAGGTAGGTTAGGACTAAGTATAGGAGAATTAAATAATAATATATATAACTCTTCTTGTGTTTAATAAAATTTTGTCTGTGTGTATATAGAGTATGTGTGTATATATACACACACACACACACACATATTCCCACGTGTCAGGTTGATTTATTAACACTACCAAATAGAAAAGTCTATTTTCCTGTTACTACTCCAGTATTAGTTAAAGGAAACCAGTTGACTTATTGGGTATCTTCTTGACAGAAAGTTAAAGGGCTGAAGCTCTGGGATTCAGTGAGGACAACTGGTCAAAGCTGGAATGTCAGAAAGGCCCATGGTGGATCAGACCAAGGGTCCATCTAGTCCAGCATTCTGTTCACACAGTGGCCAATGAGTGTTGACAGGAAACTCACATGCAGAACATGAGTGCAACAGCACCCTCCTGCCCATGTTCCCCAGGAACTGGTGCACATAGGCATACTGCCTCTGATACTGGAGGTACCATATTGCCATCAGGACTAGTAGCCATTGATAGCCTTCTCCTCCAGGAATTTGTCTACCCCCCTTTTAAAGCCATCCAAACTGGTGGCCATCACTACACCTTGTGGTAGCAAATTCTATAGTTTAACTATATGCTGTGTGAAGAAGTGCTTGCTTTTATCTGTCCAGAATCTCCCACCAATCAGTTTCATGGGATGACCCCGGATTCTAGTATTATGAGAGAGGGAGAAAAATGTCTCCCTATCCGCAATTCTCCATACCATGCATAATTTTGTACACCTCTATCATGTTTCCCCTTACTCTTTTTTTTCCAAGCTAAACAATTCCAGCTGTTGTAACCTTCCCTCATAGTGGAATTTCTCCAGCTCATTGATAATTTCAGTTGCCCTTTTCTGCACCTTTTTCATCTCTACAATATCTTTTTTTAGGTGTGGTGACTAGAACTGTACACCATATTCTAAGTGTGGTTGCACCATAGATTTGTATAAGGGCAGTATGATATTGGCAGTTTTATTCTCAATTCCTTTTCTAATTATGCCTAACATGGAGTTTGCCTTTTTTTACAGTGACCGTACACTGGGTTGACATCTTCATTGAGCTGTCCACCACAACCCCAAGATCTCTTTCTTCGTCAGTCACCACTAGTTTAGATCCCATCAGGTTATATTTGAAGTTGGGATTTTTCCCCCAATATGCATAGTTTTACACTTGCTTACATTGAACCACATTTGCCATTTGGATGCCCATTCTCCCAGTTTGGAGAGATCCTTTTGGACCTCCTCACAATCCCTTTTTGTTTTAACCACTCTAAATAATTTAGTGTCATCAGCAAACTTGGCCACCTCCTCACTGCTCGCTCCTAATTCCAGATCATTTATGAACAAGTTGAAAAGCATTGGCCTGAATATAGATCCCTGTGGGACCCCATTATTTGCATCCATTGGGATAGTTTACAATTTATTCCTACTTTCTGCATTCTGTTCTTTAACCAGTTACTGATCCATAAGAGAATCTGTCCTCTTATTCCATGACTGCTAAGTTTGCTCAGAAATCTTTGGTGAAGGATTTTGTCAAAGCCTTTTTGAAGCCCATGTAAACAATGTCTACTGGATCACCCCTGTCTACATATTTATTGACACTCTCAAAGAACTCTAAAAGGCTAGTGAGATAGGACTTACCTTTGCAGAAGCCGTGCTGATTCTTTTTCAGCAGGGCTTGTCCTTCTATATGCTTACTAATTTTATCTCTAATAATGCTGTCAACCAATTTACGCAGAACAGAGGTTAAGCTAACTGGCCTGTAAATTCCCAGATCCCCTCTGGATCCTTTTTTTAAAATTGGTGTGACATTGGTCATTCACAGTCCTCTGGTTACAGAGGCTGATCTCAGGGAGATGTTGCATATTTTGTTTAGAAGATCAGCAATTTCATATTTCAGTTCTTTAAGAACACTAGCATGGATACCATTTGGGCCCAGTGATTTATTTACTTTCAAATCGTTAATAAGGTTGAGAACTTCATTCTTTTGTCATCAGTTTCTCAGACTCCCTTCTTGAAAACATCAGTTCAGGCACAGGTATCTGTCCTATATCTTCTGCAGTGAACACAGATGAGAAGAATTCATTCAGCTTCTCCACAAGCTCCTGACCTCCTTTAGTACTTTAACTCAACTGTCATCCAATGGTCCGACTGCCTCCTAGCTGGGTTCCTGTTTTTGATATATTTCAAGAATTCTTTATTGTTGGTCTTGATGTTGTTAGCGATATGCTCTTCAAAATGCTTTTTGCATATCTTATTGTCTGTTTGCATCGCCTTTGTGCAAGCTTGTGCTCCCTTTTGTTTTCCTCATTTGGGCAAGGTTTCCATTTCCTGATGGAAGCCTTCTTTTCTCTAATAGCTTCCTTGATGCTGCTTGTTAACCATGCCGGTGACCTCTTCGACTTGGACAGGTTAGCTACCTTTCCTAACCTGTGGTATACATTTTAGCTGAGCTTCCATCGTTGTTGTTTTGAGTAACCTCCAACCATTTTGAAGGGATTTAACCCTCTTGACTCCCCCTTTCAATGTCCTTTTCACCAATTCCTTCATTTGAGAAAAGTTTCCGCTTTTGAAGTCAAATGTGACTGTGTTGGACTTCCTGGGCAATTTTCCACTTAAATATGTATTAAATCTGATAGTAAGGTGGCCCCAGTGCTTCTCCACTGTGCATCTGGGATGGACCAAAGGTATTCTTTGTTAGGTTATGAGACTGAAAATGAGATATTCCTACTCTGCATTTCTTTCTGCAGAAATTATCTCCTACTCTCTATTTTCACCCCACTGTCTCCCAAGATTTTTTTTTCTGCCTAAGTGAATTGTCTGTCCCTTCTGCCCATATATGCCATATATTGTTTAACCCTCGCACAACCCATGCTTGCCGGGTTCACATGACATTAGGGATGTATGAAAGTGACTTACCTTTTCATGGATTCTGTTCATGGTGGGGGGGAGGCGATCCGGTCCTCCCCCCCGGAATCCTCGATGGCTGGCTGTGCTCCGCGGTGGCTCTGCGGAGCAGCCGGCCAGGCCAGGCCAGGGCTGTCCGCAGCCAGATTTCTGGCTGAGGAGGGCTCTGGGTAAAAAAACAAAACAAAAACGCGTACACAAATGGCAGCAGCTATGGCCGCCGCCATTTGCGTTCCTTATTTTTTGCCGTCTTAGTCTTCGTCAATATTTACATAGACTAAGATGAAAAGAAAGGGGAATGCAAATAGCGTAGTGGGCGCTATTTGCGTTCCCCTTTCTTTTCTTTGCCTTAGTCTACGTAAATATTGACGTAAACTAAGACGGCGAAAATAAGGAACGCAAATGGCGGCAGCTGTAGCCACCGCCATTTGTGTATACTTTTTTTTTTTAAACCCAGACATGATAGGCTACGTAAGTCTTTACGTAGCCTATCATGTCTATGGGGGGGGGGGGAAGACACAGACTGCAAATGGCGGCGGCGACAGCAGTTCGGAAGACCAGCTGCCGCCATTGCCACCTCCGAAGCCGCCGCTGGAGCCGCCACCGTCCAGAACATCCACCCCAAGTAAGTCTCATCCCAGGGGGGATCCGCGGGGGGGTGGCAGGCCGTTCCGTGATGGATTTCGAGGGGCCGAATGCACTGGCATTCGGCCTCACCGAGATCCGTCGCAGAATTCTCTGACATCCCTACATGACATGACAACCCATGAGCAGGGGTTGCATATTCAAAATGGCACGCACACCCTGCATGCACTGCAGCCTCACCATGGGTTAAATGACCAACAGTGGGCTCTTGTGTCATGCAAACAGCCCCAGTGTGAGGAGTTAGAAGCATGCTTGGTTAAATAAAAAAAATGTTATTTTACATAACCCCTGCCTGATTCTTAAGTTAAGAATCTTAGGTTAAGACGTCTTCTGAGCCAGATTCTGTCCAGAGAATATTAATTTACTTCCAGCCCCATTCTCTCTCATGGGTAGGGATGTCAGAGAATTTCTCCACGTATCTCGGGGAGGCGCATTCGGCCCCCTGAAATTGGTGGAGAAACGGTCTGCCCCCCGGCCCCCCAGACGGGACTTACCTTGTTCGAATGTCCCTGGCGGCGGCAGCTCCGGCGGCGGTTCGGTGACGGTTCAGCAGTGGCGGCGGCGGCCATTCTTCCGATCGGCTGCCGCTGCCGCCATTTCCAAGTAAAAAAAAAAAAAGTGATAGGCTACGTAAAGATTTACGTAGCCTATCACGGCTAGATTTTAAAAAAACACCGTGATAGGCTACGTAAATCTTTACGTAGCCTATCATGGCTGACTTAAAAAAAAAAAAAGCGCGTACACAAATGGCGGCGTCCATGGGCGCCACCATTTACATTCCTTATTTTGGCACGTGTAGTCTACGTAAACATTTACGTAGACTACGGCGAAAATAAGGGCAACGCAAATAGTGTTGCCCTTATTTTCGCCGTAGTTTACGTAAATGTTTACGTAGACTACACGTGCCAAAATAAGGAACGCAAATGGCGGCGCCCATGGGTGCCGCCATTTGCGTACGCGCTTTTTTTTTTTAAGTCAGCCGTGATATGCTACGTAAACATTTACATAGCCTATCACAGCTGACTGCAGGGACGCAAACGGGGGCGCCTCCCCCCCGGCCAGAATTTTGGCGGGGAGGGACGGGGCGCCTCCCCCCCGGCCAGAATTTTGGCAGGGAGGGATGGGGCGCCTCCTCCCCACTGCGAAGCAAGCGTCGGGATCGGGTAAGGGACTTTCGTCCATCCCTACCATGGGTACTTAATACATTTATCTCAAATGAAACCAGCCTTAATGTGTTTTCCTCCTTTAATTGGAAATCATTTTAAGGCCAAAGTTGTTTCCTTTTTGAACAATGCATTGTTGTCCAGAGTGTACAAAGAAATCACTGATGAATACAGCCCAGTCAGTCATGCTTTGGTGTGGCACTCCAAGGCAAGTATTGTAGGAAATAACTTCAGACAGCACCTGAAGCAACAAGGCTTTTGGCAGTGACAAGCATCTGATAAATGCTTTTGTGCAGTTTGAATGCTCACATTTGACCTCACTGTGTTAAAGAAACAACAAGGAAACCAAATTGCAGAGAGCGCAAATCCCACCCCCACATGGGGAAGCATTCAGCCATCTGATCTGCTATGTGCACTGTGAACTGGTACAATTCAATAACAGTTTTAACCTTCCATGTTCCACATTCTGTCTTCTGTTTGTATGAACTAGGCCAGAGAAGGGAAAGTCTTTTTTCTGTACAGAGCCAAGGGGTAATCTGGGGGTGAGGCAGTGGATGAGTCAGAGCTAAAAGTGCTGTGCCAGCCTGTCCCCCCACCCTTTCTGCCAACTCTCTCTCTCCCTTTCCCTCCACCTTCCTTTCTGCCCAGCAAGCTGTTAGAGGAGGAACAGATCACTCTTACTAGAAGTCTGAACGTATCACTTGCCAGAGGGCTTTCCCTGCACTCCTCCTTCCATTGCTCCATCCATCTCAGCTCCCCACTTTCCCTCCTGCCCTTCTCTGCTACTTCTGGACTCCCACCAACTGCATGGAATCAGGCTGAGGGCCATCTGTTAACAATCCCTGAACTAGGCCTTGTGCTAGGCTAAATTCTGCTGGCAGGGGAGGGAGAGGATATATGTGAGCCTATTTCACTGCCGGTATTTGCTTGGACTTTCAAATTTTTATTACTATGGCTATGTGCCCTACTTTACAGAGGCTAGTCATATTTTTGAAGGGCTGTCAGCAGACGGTCCTGTATTTGAAGGTGGATTCTATTGGAATGGCTGCCCAGTCCAACACCTGTTTAAAGATAAAGAACCATAAGAAGGAAGGCAGTGACAGAGCCTTCAAGTTGCCCATCAGGAGTGAGCACCTGGACAACAGCTGATTGAGCAGGCACAACCGTCACCTGTGGGGTATCTTCATGACAACGGAATTGTCCGTTGTCCAGATTTTCAGGCAATTGGCTTTTGTCCGTCAGGGACACACAAAGCAAGGAAAATCAAGTGTACCATAAGTGTACCTTAAAAATCTGCTTTTCATGGGTCAGAGAGTGCTTGAAAGGAACATACTTCCAGGTTGGGTAGGGGGAGTAGAACTGAATGTCATCAACTGAGCAGGGGCTGCTCAACCAATGAGAGACGCTTGTTTCCTGGCCCACGTCCAGGCTCCCCCTTGCTACTACATTATTATGAATGGAGAGTAACTAATTCACAATTCTGAAGGCTAGAAACAGCGCTAAAAAGGCAGGCTAGATATGCCCTATTCCAGAAAACAGGGGGTTCTACCTCTAGTCCCAGTTTTTTCTCCTTATCTGGCCACTTCTCCCTGCTCTCAGTGACAGGCTTCTCTGTTCCCGTGATCCCGAGATTGTGGTACATCGCTACTGCGATAAAGCCCTTATGCACATTCATTTAGTGCCAAAGGGATAGCAGAAAAATGCTCACTTTTCCATGAAGAAGCCAAAATCCCCAATTATCCAGTGCAGGATCTGAAGGCTCCCCATGAGAGCACCCCACCACCCCAATTTTGTCACATTCTAGCAATCTGTCACGGAGTTATTGCTCCCATCCCCCTTTTCCCAGTGTGCTCAGTTTTCCATGAAGAAGCCAAAATCCCCAATTATCCACTGCAGCATCTGAAGGCTCCCCATGAGAACACCCACCACCCCAGTTTTGCCCCATTACAGCAAACTGTCACAGAGTTATAGGTTCCAAGCCCCCTTTCTCCTTTTCTGGTCGCTTCTCCCTGCTTGCAGTGATAGGCATCTCTGCTGCTATGATCCTGAAACCACAGTAGATCACTACTACGATAAAGCCCTTATGCGCATAAGGGCCTATGCCCTTAAGCCCTTACTGCAAGCATCACAGAGAAGCAAAGTTACATGACATCAGAGGAGCAAGTTAACACAACATCAGAGAAGTGACTTCACACAACATCACAGAAGTTATGGAACGCAAACATCAGAGAAGTACATAATCATGGAAGCTAGTTACTCCCACTGGCATAAAGGAAGTGCAGCACGAATGCGCGATTCTGAAGGCTCGAAAGAGCACTCTAGCACTTTGATGTGTTGGAAAGGCAGGGTAGTTATTCTAGTTACCTAGGTTATCCAGGGCAGGGCCAGGTGAAAGACACATCCCTAAGAACACCCCAATCATACCAAATTTAAAGCAGAGGAATGGGCACACAGCAGCTGAACCGCAGGGGAGCCAAATTAAAGAAAAACAACACTGTAAAAGTATTCTGCAAAAATGTGGCTTCCCCACAGGTAACTCCAGGGTGGCTGTGGACCGGCCATGGACTGGCAACAGTGTCATGTGCAGCAGAGGACCTCCAGATGGTCCCAATCTGCAGCAAAGCATCTGTGAAGACAGGCCCCTGGTCACAGTCTTCCCCACTACGGTCAAACGCATTGTATTTGATTTAAGTTATAGTGTCTTCTATACATTTGCATCTATAAATATAACTTAGCATATGCAAATGTTATGCAGATTTGTGGCCTCCTTTTTCCTCTTTTTTGGTGATGCCTAAGTGGCCACCCTAATTTTTATATATATTTTTATATTTTGAGTTAAACACTCTTTCTACTTAGTGTACAGTATAATCACACATTTATTATACTTCACTGTTCCTCCAAAGACCTTCCATTCTTAGAGAGCCAGGCCTGCTTAGCTCAGGGCTGCCCAGAGAGTTTATGGGGCCTGGTGCAGGTGCAATGTTGGGAGGCATCTACAAGAACCCAAGAATTTGTGTACAAAGCTGGGGGACCATTCATGAGAATTCTTGCATGCACAGACTACATGCAAGAAATAGAAATCTTGCATGCAGCTTTTCCTTGCCCTGGAAATAAATGGGCTTTTCCATGGCAAAAGCAGATTGGCAGAGTTTACAGCATGCAAAACAGCCTGATGTGCCTCTTGCGCTATGATGTGCCGGGACAGCTTCTGTACATTTCTAAAATATGTTTTCACTTCAGGGCTTTTCTCCATGACATGGGTACCACATTGGTTCAGAATGTGTGCACTGGAGGGTGAAAACAGTGCCTGAGGATTTTCATTCTCTATCCTAGTTCTTATGCCCAGACGTATTTGAAGCATTGTCATACCCTTGGCCAGTATAGTTTTGCAACTCTACCTTACAATCTGCCAGTACTTCCTTCATCTGTTTTGTGATGTTTACGCCTTTCTTTTCTTTCACATTCTACCATTTTCAGAAATCATTCCTGCACATCCCATTTTCCACCTTTTTCATGTACATACCGTATGATAAATACCAGCTGCTTAATATGGATGACCTCAGGTGTCCCATCTACGATAATTCCATAGTATCAGCCATTTCTCATCTCCTCAAGAACACCACCAAATAATCATTTGGACTATGCCAGGACATGTAGTGTACTTGCATTCTCTCTTGAGCCATTCAATGCCTGATAACAATTTCAAGGTGGCAGTTCAGAGTTGATTGTATTTACTGATAAACTTTACAGGAACGGCCCACAGCCATCATGCTCTAGGACAGAATGTGATCCCTAGAATGGCAAATTTTGCTCTGTGATGAACAGGGTAACATCAAGCAGACCTTGCAACACTTAACAACACTTTTCATTCGTTGTATATGGCATTTTCAAGAGCATTATCAATGCCTCCTTTCCCACCAAGAACATTTGCTAGATCTTTCTATTGTAAATAATTATGAAAATGACTAGAATTGGCCTTGTGACTCTTCAGTTTGTCACACAGTTTCCTCCAGTTATAATTTACACCCCTATGACAGCATCTGGAATTATTTTTCTGGAATTATTCAGATCTCAGAAAAAAATACAGCATACAAAGCAGAACAGGCCAACTGCCTCATGGCTCCAAATGAGCCAGTTCCTTTTCACATTATTGGGCAGAGTTTTGCAGGAGGAAACAGATGTAGGGACTGAAAGTTTGGAGGAATCACGTGGAAAACTTGCAGGTTTGAGTGGTGAGCCCTTGGACACAATTAGATCTCTTTGCAACCTATCAACATGTCCCCAGGTGGCTGGATCATTAGATAACATTTCCTGAAGCTCAGGAGCAGATTCAGAAACTAGGTCAGTTGTCATATTTTTCTCATCTGATGCTATATCCACTTCAGCTTGTACCACCAAACCACCTGACTCATTTTCAAATTCTTCTACTACACTGCCTACTCTCTTTGTGACATTTTCATAATCAGAGTCTTCCTTATGCCCTGCAAGTGATGTGCCACCTGCTAGATCACATGTTCCACTTCCAACTTCTTTATTTCCTTTCACCATCCATCCAAACTGATCCAGCCTCTGCTTCCCCTTTCCCCTGAGCTTTTTTCTCCACTGTCTCTTTTCTTTTTGCTGCCCTAGACTGATAGATGTGCTTCATTTTTTCTTATATGGGGAAAAGAAAATAGCAGTCGGGCTGTGCCACTTCCCTAAATACCTCCTCCAAGTTCCAAACCGGTTCTGACAGAGATGCACTCTCCTCCCAGTTCGTGGGGCTCACTCAGTGTCTCACAGGTCTTCTGGCTTCTCCAATAGGCCTGACTTTTCCACTTAAGGCCTGGCTTCATGCCACTCCTAGGCCTTTCTCTGTAGTGACTGTGGCACAATGGGGAACTGTTGTTTTTATTATATAACTGTACTGATGGAGGAATCTGATAATAATTGAGCTTCATTCCTGTGCTGCGACTGGTCCGTGGCATTCTGAGGGGTTTGACAATTGAAGGGGAGAGGCAGTTATGACAGTTTGGGTTCCAAGTGCTTTTAGGGGAGTTGTATGGGAAGCTGAGGAAGAAGGAGTTCGATACCTTTGCGTGTGCTGGTTTTATTATTTTACTTGGCTATGGAAGAACATGAACTGTTACTGTTACTTTATAAGAAAAGAAACACATTGTTAATTACCCAGTGGAGGTCAATAGCCATGTGAACTGGAGTGGGCAGTTTATACAGCAGCAACATAGTTTCTCTGGCATTCTTGAGGGTACAGGGCAATGGAAAAGAAATACCTAAAGTGGTGGCACTAGGCTCGTAATACCAGCATTAAACCTCTCAATTCCTCAGGGTGAGGCGTCATATGTGATGGCGTTGGGATCATATTTGTCACAGTAAGTACCAGAGAAATGTACAGCAAACCTTGTAACCAAAGGTACTTGACCTGGGCAAATCATAAGCTTGCCTGTGACCATTCTTATTTCTGTTGCTGCCCAGACATAAAGACCTTACCTTACCAGTTGGTTAGAGACACTTTCCTACAGTAGGGCAGGCCTAGCTAATAAGCAGGCACCTCCTTTCCAGCCTCTCAAGGACATATATTTCATATTTTAAGTTTGACCTTTTTTTGAAAATACTTTTTATTTTATTTGTTATCTTTATAAATGAAATAATACCAACAACGTAACCGGTAGCTACAGTTTCCCAACAATACAATATTCTTAAGAGGACACAACAATATCGGAAAGGAGCAAAAAAAAAAAGTTTGACCAAAGGAGTAAAAATTGTTCATAATATATGCACACCGATGCTTTAATCACCTAAGCCAGTAATTAGCATGATTCTGTTTCAAACACAGTTATGAAAAGGGGTCCCTTGCTTTGTGGGGGCCTGGGACAAATTACTCCAGTTGCTCCCCCTCCCCTCTGGTCTGTCCATCAGCAGTAGAACTGGATCATGTTGCAGAATGAAGAACTGCTCCTTGTGGGGAGTGAGCAAGAAGCTAACTAATCCCTTCAGGTTTCCTAACAGGGCCCTCAGAATCCCAGGCCAGGGGCTCAAGGGGATGTACTTATGAGGGAAATACATGTTTATGGTCCATTTCAGTTTAATATCTTGAATACCCCAAAGTGCTTCCTTTTAAACGGAGAGATGCATTTACTTGCACGTGTGAGTGCCTGAGGCAGTTACCTTGCTATTTAACTCTAATGAAATGCATCATTTTCAGAACTTTCTCTGGTATTAATTAGGTGTTAATTACTGTTTAGAAATTTCGTAAGAGTTTCCATGCACCCTTCACAACTTGATGAGCTGTAAATTCTGAAGTAATTGAAACACCTACATTTTGGTGTGTAGGTGATATGACTGATACTTTTATATTAGCATTTAATTAACTTGCAAATATTATGCTGAAATGTGGAAATACTGGCCAAACATTGAGTAGCTGGATTTAATTATATCCTTGTTGAAAGGCCAGTAAATTAAAGGGGTCAAGCAAGTGTCTGAGGAAAATAGCATTTCAAATCCCTCTTAAGTAATTAAACCGGTCACCTACCAAAACATTTCCTTCATCCAAAATCGTTTTGCTGAATCCTACAACTGTTAGAAGATGTTCAAATCACCTAGCATTTGACTGTAATACAATAGAGATTAATGAGCTTTTGTTCATTTCAATGTAATATGGGTATAATATAAACTTTGTTACATGGATAAATGATGGATGTATAGAAATATAGCGGAGATTACTATAGAAAAGGTATTTAATCCATTAATGGTATTAATTTCAGTTCATTAAAAAACTGATCTTTGTCAGTTCAGTGCTGAAACTTCGAATAACTCTAATTAGCTGTTCAGTTCTAACAATCCAATTCGGGGGGTGGGGTGTATGTGGTGTTTTTCCCTCCGCTTCTTATTTGCTTAGGTTGGAAAGTACCAGTTGCTAATCTGGGGCAGCAACTACATCTAAAAATATTATGTGCTTCAGCAGGACCCAGATATTTAATCTGATTCATAGGTAGAAAGGGACAATCCCCACCCCACCCCACCCCACCCACTACAGATTATGGGGGCACTGTGGGCAGGGAATATATTTAGCTCTTACTCATTGGTGTTGTTGAGTGGACCTCCTCACTTCCTCCTATATAAGTCATTAATTGCCATTCACTCCTATAGAAGAAAATAAAGCACTGCACTCAAGGATGTCATTGTGGTTATGGGCTTCCAAAGAGGTGCAATGTGTGTCTGTGCACAGACCCATTTGCCAAACCAGACATGGGGAACCTCTGGACTGCAGGCCTGGTACAGCCTGCAGGAGTTCTCCAGCTGGCCCATTAGCCTCTTCCCTGGCCTCACCACCTCTCCCTAGACAGAGAAAAACTCTTATCTCTCATCTGCAGCTTTTATATCCAGTCAGCAAAAAGCCTTTCTCAGTAGCTCAAAGTGTGTGTGTGTGTGTGTGTGAATGGGATGAGTGTATGTGTGTGAATGGAGATTGGGGGGCGCATGTGTCCTGGCAAGCCTGCTGGCTGCATGCCAGCTGTGAGGATGACCCTACCCACTTTGAGCAGTGGGCCTGCCCCCTGCTGGCATGAGGTCCCTGTTATGCTTGCCATGCGTTCTCCACCCCTATGATATACTCAGACCCACTGTAATGCTGGGAAGTTACTCAGACATAACAATAATACTTAGTATTTATATATTGCTTAGGGAGCTCAAAGTGTTTCATGTGCATTCACAATCCTCCTTACAATAACTCTTTGGAGAAGGTCAGCGTTATTGTCCCCAGAGGGCAGCAGAGTCAGAGGTGAAGGCTGATAATGCTTGTCTGGGATCACCTAGTGATTTCATGGCTGAGGTCAGATTCAAACTGCCCAGGTTAAACTTGTAGGCTACACCATCACTGCTGCAGCATTGTTTGCACCCACAAATGTTTATTCAATTCTTTCAACACTATGTAAGTGCTAGAGAACATTAGTTATTGGTTAGGTTAGAAATGTAATAAATAAAATAAATAGAATAGAATAGAATAGAATAGAATAGAATACTATATAAGTGCTCAACATTATTAATGATAGTATTAATACCAGTAATGATTACTTATATTATTACATCATTAGTAGTACTAGTTTATTATTAAAATTAGTACCAGTAGTAGTAGGAATGACAAAACTGAATGCAAGATTCAAGGTGTTCAGCTTGCAGGAAGGCTGTGGAACAACCTCATGCCACATAAGGTCTCCACATGTGTTACATAGGAGGTCACAATTCACCTAATATTGCACCCGCTTCCATGAGAAGTAGGGATGTACAAAAAGTACTTACCTTTCCGATCCGGGGTGTCCACGGTGGGGGGGAGGTGCTCCGTCCCTCCCCCCGGAATCCTCCCTGGCCGGCTCTGCTCCGCTCTGCTACGGCGGCCGCCATTTGCAGCCGCAGCCCGGCAGCAGCCGGAAGACGACCCGGAGCCACCACTGGAGCTGCCGCCGCCGCCACCATGAGGTGGGCTCTGTCCCGGGGGGATTCCGCAGGGTGGCAGGGGGGATTGCCCCATTCCGCCACGGACTCCGGGGGGCCGGATTCTAAAGAATCTGGCCTCACTGGAGTCCATGGCGGAATTCTCCAACATCCCTAATTAGAACGCCCTTTGCAGCAGTTGCACTAATTGTTTGGAACTCCCATCCTGGGGAAGCCTCCCTTGCAATATATACCAGGAGAGGGGAAGTTGTTTACAGTAGGGGGCTGAATTGCCCCTCACTGGGCCCTCCATGGGCTGGGTGACATCAGGGAGCATGGCCACACCCGTTTATGTCATTTTATTTATTTATTTATTTATTTAGAGCATTTTTACCCCAGTCTTCAGCCGAAAAGGCTGCCAGAGTGGCTTACAAAGGTTAATATTAAGATAATCCCTGCCCTCAGGCTTACAATGTAAAAGACACGACGTCACACAAAAGGAAAAGGGATTGGGAGGGAGGAGGGGAAGGAAAGCAAATACATCGCTGGCCGACGTGTTGGGCCAGGTTGGTCTCCCCCTTGTCATGTTGCTCTTCCAGGGAGACAGGAGGTGCAGCCCCCCAGCGGCCCTCGGTTCCCCGGCTGATGGAGGAGGCCGGGAGTCTGCAGACCCAGAGACCGGGGTTCACCTGCCTCGCTGATTTTGCCTTTCTCTGTCCTGGGAGAGGCATCGCATTCCATACCCCTCAGCATGGAGAAAGGAACTTGGGCAGCACCTGGGAGAGTGGCTCCTCCAGGTGCTGGCTAAGTCCACGGTTTTGCACACCACTTGTTGTCCCCATGGCAACAATGCACAGCATGTGAACAGACTCGCCTGGCGCCGGGAGGAGCTGCTCTGTGGCTGCAAAGGCCCCAGCATCATGCACGGCTTGCCTCCTTTGTGCGCCTCTCACCGTCTCCCAAGAACAAACCCTGCGTTACAACTATGGCTTCTCAAGGGAGAGACAAGCCAGAATTCCAGGTTCAGGGTACCATGAACCTTGACTTGGTTTGCTGCTCTGCTTCAGGCAGCAAAATGACTTGGGCTGGCCCTGAGAGACTGTTAGTAAAGAAAATCACCAAGCAAAGAAGGTGTTGCTGCAGTATTCTGTGAGTTTTTGTCTCCCATGTTATGCTGCAAATAGGAGTGACCACTCCCCTAAGCTGCTATATTCATGCTGCTTTTTACACATCTAACATTAATGGTACTATATATATGGCTTGAAAATCATAGAGCTCAAGAAGCCTCACTTCAGTATCATAATACAGCCCTCCTACTTTTAAAAATTAATGCTGGTTTGAATATTAAGTAAATAATTATGTTGCAAACGTATACACCAACTTTCATTCATATATTTCAGTCTTCAAGGTAGCTACTTCGTTAAAATGTGTTTTTGCAACTTTTCTCCCATTTATAATGGGTGTGGGACCTAACTAGTATTCAAACTTGAAACAAAATTGTGACCTGGGCAAGTGTACCATTCAATTCTGAGATCTTAATGTTCACGGGAGATAATTTGTAATAAAAGAAATTAATTGAAAACAGAAAAAGTGAAACAGACGATTCAAACCAATGGCCTCATTCCACTCCTCCAGTTCTTTTGGATATACATTAATCTAATGTCCCCATTACAGGAGCCCCTGGGACATAAGCAAATCCCCAAAGCGATAGTTGTAATTTTTAATAAGATTTCTGCCAATCTTAGGGCAAAACTAACCAAGACATCAGGAGAGCCATGTGTCTGTTTTAAAATGGCAAATGCAGCCATGGGGGAAGAGGGCAGTTCAGGAGCCAATCTGCATGGCCGATTTAATGAGGAGGGAGAGCACATCAGGGTTGTTGGCAACAAATGACTCTGTCACCAATCCACAGCCAACCAGCTCTTTTCCCTCTTGAAAAGCTGCATTTTCAGAAAGTATGTTTAGTCCATATTTTTTACTTAAAGTGGCTCCCAGATGGTTCCGCTGCAGTATGCCCAGTTTCCCCATATTAAATCCTGGGCATGCCTCTGTGGCGTGGTTGTGACCTGGCAGTGAAATGGTCAAGGGCTGGGGCCACCCATTCCCTCCCCCCATTAACTTTTTTCCCCATTGGCAGTAAGCCCCATTGGCACAGCCTTCAGACTGTGTTTCCCATTCAGAATACCACAGTAGCACATTTTTGAGGAGTCAGGATAGCGAAGTAGTTGCTTTTGCCAGTCAGAGTAACTAGCCTACCTTTCCCATTCATGAAAGTGCTACAGTGAGGTTTCAGAATTGCACAGTTGTTGCTTTCATCAGTCAGAGTAACTAGCTTGCCTTTCCCATTCATGAAAATGCTACAGTGCTGTTTCTAGCCTTCACAGTTGTGCAGTAGCAGCTTTCGCGGTTCACAGTATGTAGCCTTATTTCAGAGCGCAGTAGCAGGGGCAAGCCTGGACAGGGGTGGGAAACAAGCCAATCTCATTTGCTAAGCAGCAGCTCTCGCCCAGGAGGAGAGGCAGCTTATTGGGAGGGGGACACCCACCGAGCTTGCTTTCAGCACTGCCTGTCCTGCAGTCAGTCAAATTCGAATATGATCCTGGTATGACATTGAGTAGACACATACATAGGACTGAGCCACACGGAACTAAAGTGTGTGTGTGTGTGTGTGTGTGTGTGGCGGGCTCCTGATGCTGGACACCCCTTTTCCTTCTGCTCCCTGTATTGTTTACTTTTCAGCAGATCGCAGTAATGCTACTGCAAAATACTGCTACTGAAGGCTCCCGGTACTGGCAGCCTCCTCGCCTTTTGGCTGTGTATTCTTCATCGTGCACAACATATTGTGAATAGCTAGTCTGGGGACAGACATCCTGCACGGATGGAAAGGGCTGGAGTTGCCTCCCTCTGCTAGCCTCTGTTTTCCCAGCTCCAAACTCTTGTTTCTGCAGGAAAGCCTCCTCCTCCTTTCCACGCATGCAGGGAGGAGCATGGACAGGGGTGAGGAACAAGCCTCTGTCATTTGCAGAGCAGAGTTGATGGGGCTGATGACATTCAGTTCTACTCCACTGACCTGGAATGAGAAGCGCTTTCATGTGACCCATGAAAGTGGGGTTTTAGCTGCTGTATACTCTGCTTTTTCTGCTTTGTGTGCCCCTGACAAACTAAAGCAATTTTAAAAAAAATCCATATATAACCAGATAGCGCTTCTCATTCCATTTCCATGTAGGACCCCCCCCCCATATTGGAGCTGCAATGCTGAGGGAAGGGGTATTTAACCCTTTTCCTTGTGCAGTTTTCCCAGTGTGAATTGCTCCCATGAAGCTGCTCTTTACTTATGTGAGGAACCTAGAAGTACTCTCCCAGCACCACAGCCCCAATCTGAATTGGGCCCCCATAATAGCATTTACTATTTTTAAAAAATTGTAGTAGATCTGGTCACAGACTTTCTGTTGTCAGGTGTGGTTTAGCTTTCATATGTATCTTTCAGGAGTGTGGAATACAAATGCCTGTATGTTAAATAGTGTTGGCATTGTTTAAATTGCTTACTATAGCAATCAGAATACTGTTACCTGCTCCACCCATGATTCTTATAGGGATGTCAGAGAATTCCGCCACGGATCTTGGGGATGCCGAATGCCAGCGCATTCGGCCCCCCGAAATCGGTGGCAGAACGGTCTGCCACCCCCCCGCCACCCCCACCCCCCCGGGACGAGACTTACCTGGGGCAGATCTTCCTAGCGGCGGTGGCTCCGGTGGTGGCTCTGGCGGCAGTTCGACGGCGGCGGCTGCAGCAGCCGGTCTTCCAACCAGCTGCCGCCGCCGCCATTTCCAGTTTAAAAAAAAAAAAACGTGATAGGCTACGTAAAGATTTACGTAGCCTAACACGGCTAGGTTTAAAAAAAACCAACGTGATAGGCTACGTAAATCTTTACGTAGCCTATCACGTCTGACTTAAAAAAAACACACAAAACCATGCGTACGCAAATGGCGGCAGCCACGGCCGCCGCCATTTGCGTTCCTTATTTTGGCACGTCTTAGTGTACATCAAGATTTACATAGACTAAGACGGCGAAAATAAGGGGAACGCAAATAGCATAGCGTCTACTACGCTATTTGCGTTCCTCTTATTTTCGCCATCTTAGTCTAAGTAAATCTTGAGGTAGACTAAGACGTGCCAAAATAAGGAACGCAAATGGCGGCGGCCATGGCCGCCGCCATTTGCGTACACGCGTGTTTTTTTTTAAAGTCAGATGTGGTAGGCTACGTAAACATTTACGTAGCCTATCACGGCTGACTGCAGGGACGCAAACGGCAGTGGCTACGGCTGCCGCCATTTGTGTCCCTGCTAGCCAGCAGCCGGATGTCCGACTGCTGGCAGAGCCGGCCGGCGGCTCTGCAGAATCGCTGCGGAGCACAGCCGGCCGGCGAGGATTCCGGGGGGAGGGATGGAGCACCTCCCCCCCATCAACATAATCCGCGAAAGGTACGTGACTTCCGTACATCCCATGATCTTCAACTCTAGCAGAGCAATCCTAGGCATGTCTACTGAGAAGTAAGCACCACTAAGTTCAATGGGGCTCACTCCCAGGCAAGTGTGTATAGGATTGCACCTTAAGTAGCTACATCTATATTTCTAGGTTAAGCATTTCCAAAGTAGGCTATCCAATTTAGACAATGCTTCATCAAAACTATTGGGAATTCTATGATTAAATAGCTTGATTAGACTTGGTTATTATTATCGCAGCACCCTTGTTTTTATGCTAAGAATGTAAAACAATTAGCCTGATTTTGAAAAACGCTTAACCTAAATTTTCATAAGTAATTGGTGATTTTTATCACTTCATTTTAGATAGCTTAAAGAATATTTAATTATAAGAACATCCGATAGCACCATTGAACAGGAGGGTCCTTTTAACAATTTGCAAACAATTGTTGAGTGTGGATCTGAATATATATCATTTCCCCATATATTCATAATAATTTCCAGTAAAGACTGACATGGGTATCTAGCATTATCTATTAATGCTAGATTTTGTGTGAAGTAAATACAACAGTATATGTTAACCAGAGTGTGTTTATTCAAAGTTTTCTTTAACTCTCAAGATAGAATGGATAATTGCTTAGCCAGTTCTGGATTAAAAACCAAAACAAAACTTAAGTTGTTTCCTGAACTTGACAAGAAAGACTCTGCTGACTACAGGATATCTGAAGGATATTTCAACTGACCCCACTCCTTTTCAGGCTCCCAAATTCTCATGCTATTTGACATTTAGGACAGGGCATGCATTACTTAATTTATATTCTGCCAGTATGCCTGTTTGTGAGTGTCTTGTTATTGGGAGAAATCCTGGGAGGCCTTAAATTAGAGAGCTTGAGAACTGTAGACTGCGAGATTCCAAACCTTATGACTATATTTCTAGCAGTACTTGGGAGCAGTAAACACAGCTGGAGCAACAGAGGTGCCTTATGGGGATATCTGACTACGATTGCATGGCAATTTCAAGTGTGTGTTTTTTAATTAATTGTGGCCCACTAACTCCTGGCTCACAAAGATTTGGGAGCATGAGAAAGAGTGGATCCTGGAGGTTTTAGGACACATGACATTCCATTAAAAATCCAGCACAATGTCAGGCAAGATTAAGCCAATCAGGCCTAAGCTATTCAAACCTTTCCTTGGATTTAAGCACATCTAGCTCTGTACTGGTTTATGGCCTTTGTGACACCTACAACCAATCACAACTATAACCTATTGGGATGGTGCTGGAAGTAATTCTATCCCATACCAGGGGCTGGGAATCTGTAGCCCTCCAGAAGCTGTTGGACTACAACTCCCATCATACCTGAGCATTGGTCATGTTGGCTGGGGCTGATGGGAGTTGTGGTCCAACAATATCTGGAGGGCCACAGGTTTCCTACCCTACATGCCATAGATCTTTGGACCTCTCTGTGATGATACAAAGGTCTAATGGTTGTCATGTATGTGGCATTCTTCCATTTTAGATATTCCTTAAACTGGCTCATTTCTGAAAGTATATTGTTTAAAAATTAATAGCTAAGGAAAAAACAGCAGGTGAAACATTTTAAACAATTCATGTTTTAAGGTAATTTTAAATTTTAATGGCTTACCTTTTTCTCTCTGAAAAGATTTAAATTTTAAAAGTTTAGCTCTAAGTGATTTAACAATGAAATCCAAAGCAGGCTGATGACTTTATTACATTTTGTTCTTACCTTTATAGCTAAAAGGTGAAGTTAAACAGATTTTATTTAACCGTGAGGGTAAGAGATGAAGGAGAATGTCACTAATTGAAGCCAAAGGGGAAATGGATACTTGTCATAGTTATATTTTCAGTAGATTTAATTAATTTTGTACCATAAAGAAATCTGTGTCATATATAAAACCAGATAATTTTATATTCCCATTAAAGCTACAATGAATTCCCTGCTTCTAGAAGGAATCGCATATTGACCTTACTGAAATTGTGGCTATTAATCAAAGGAAAGGTGGAGGGAGCACTGGAAGATAAGGCTTCTAGTTTCCTGATTCTCCATTGTATTTCCTTCCTGTCTGATCTCACTAAATTGTTCAATAAAAGCTCATTGCTTCTGCGGATCTTGGATACAGTGGATACTTACACAATGCCAAAAAGAGGATATGCACTACCAAGAAGTAGGATACAAATTTGCTATGCTAATACGTATAGATACAAATCTAGAAATAATGACTAGAATTTAAATTTCACAGAAGGCAAGCCAGTTAATTTCCCATCCAAATCACCCCAAATAAATTCTTCAATTAATTTGCATCACATCTCTGAATCACAACAGTTTCACTCCAGTCAATTAACTTCCAATTAATTCCCTTACCAAATCATCCTCCAAATCAATTTCCTTCCATTAATTCCCCCTCCGTCCATACACACACACAATAACTCACACTCAAAATGAATAGGGTAAGAAAACAGTTGGGTGGTGATTGCTTGCTGGACCACAGAGGGAGAGAGTTAAAGGGGTGAGAGTTAGATCATCCCCACTCATCTGGAGTTGAGGAGGTGCATGTGAATTACTAGTATTCCTTCCCCCACTGACTGCTGTCACTACCAGCCCCACTGTCTTCAATGGGATTTACTGTCTGGTATAATAAACTAGGTTTAGGGTTGCAGTCTTAGTGGCAACTCCTCAGGTTAAAATGAAAAAGAGGGAAAGGAGCTCTTCAGGGGGCTTTTTTAACCCCACAGTATCCCTTTAAACATCCAGCAAAAATTAGGGGGAACTTTTAGTATGGGATGAAATGCCTGGCAGGTGGTCTGTCTTTTTTTCTTTTACTTACTTTTAATCTAAAGGCAAGCTGGCAGCTCAGCAATTAACACTCCATGCAAAGCCTCTGCATGCTGATGGGGAATTCAAATGACATACACTCCTTCTCTCTTCCTCTTCCACCCCCCAGCCAGCCACCCCAGTGATGCACAGCTGGCATTAAAAAGGCAGCCAGAAGCAGCCCTGTTGTGGATGCAGCAGTTTGTTGTGACTGGCCTGGAGTGGGGTGCTCTCCCCTCCAAAAAGAACAACAAAGAGAAAAAGTAAAATAAAAAGCATGGCTACAGTAGTACACACACAGCGTTCCTCTGGAATCATAGCTGTTTAAAGGACAAATTTGGAACCCAGACAGAACCCAAACAGAACCTTAAAACAGTGGACTACCCAGGAGAATAGAGGACACCTGGCCCACATAATATTGGACCCTGCTTCTTGATTTTAAAATTTGCACTGGACATAACTACTTAGAAATAAGTTTTCTACGGAGTGGGCACTTCTCCGTTAGAAACTGAAGCAAGGTCACCAATTAACTTCAAATAAACTTCTTCATTGGTTGCTGGACAGTAACTGTTGCCTGATCCCTCATTTGATTTAAGTCATCCCAAAGGCAGTTTCCATTCCAAAACCCAACTTGAAACGTATCTAGAAAATCAGTTTCATTCCAGTATGTCTGGAGCTGACTGGTAACCATCCGCCTGAGCACCTTGCTCATGAAGGGGATATTAGCAATCAGCCTATAGTTGTTTACATCTTCTAGATCCAGGTTAAGTTTTCTTCAGGAGTGCTCTCAACACTCTGAAACGCAGAAGCTTTGCAAAGACTAGCATACTTAATGTATGAGAAATAGTCTGTCTGCTTCTGAATAACAGCACAATGCTGAAGTCTTTGCAGGGGGAGAACTGCATTAAATCCTTGGAGAAGCTTTCCAAGGTGAAAACGAATGAAGAGTTGGGGCAACCTATTTTAGCACTGTGAATCCTGTTCCTGTACTGTGAGATACATAGGTGGACCTGATCAAGAGATGGGGAACCTCTCGGTGAGGATTTGTGAAATTTCTCAGAACTACCTGAAGCAGATGAACCATTTCTCATGCATTAAGTATGCTAGCCTTGGCAAAACTCCTGTGTTTCAGAATTAAATAAATAAAGGATGTGTTACAATGCAACATAGCTCTTTTACCACCCAGTGTTGCATTGTGACGCATCCTTTTTTTTCCTTTCCTTCTTTACCATTATGAGAGGGAATGGTTGAGTTGATGGTAGTGGTGATTTGGGGTGAGATGCAAGGGAAGGGCCGTGATAAATCCATGCTGATAAAAGGTTGTGTATACAAAAGGTTGGGGAAGGCTACTACAGTACTGTTCCAAAGTTGGCGTATACAACTGGTGACCCACCAAGTGGCTAGCAATGTATTGTGTGGCCTGTCAAGTACTCAACCCCTCCCCTCTTTTCTGGAGGCAGAGCAAGAGAAAGTTTATTGAGCCCTTTGTGGGTCACAAGCATGGGCTGGCAAGGCACAAGTTGTGCGGGCAGCAAGCACTTTCCCCTGGAAACTACTTTCAGCCTTTCCTCTGGTTGGCACAGCCATTGTATACGAGGCTGACACACAAATGAAAACATGGGCCATATTAATAGGGATTGATAAGGGAGATGGAAGAAGTGATGTGAAAACAGGAGGCAGGCATGACAAAGCCCACATGGGGTAAGTTTCCCCACCTCTTGATCAGGTCCACCAATGTATCTCACAGTACATATCTGCTTTAAAATATGAATAAGAACTTGATTGTGGCCAAGGGCTCTAAATCACAGTTAGGCAATCCTTTTGGACCTGTGGACGCATTTGGCAATTTGATATACTGTCCTGGGCACCACCACAAAATGACTGCCACAGGAGGTGTGGCTTACCAGACAGAAGTGACAGGAGTCCCCTTTTCTTTCTTTTTTCCTTATTTTTCTTGGTGATTGGACACATGACAGAGGAAAGCATCAGTCTGCAGCCGCCCACCAGCTTTGTTTCCTAAAAATGTCTCTGAGCCAAGGTGTTCATGGGAAAGGAAGATGGCAGAGGCTGGAGGCCCTCATTTGCTTTGAAGTGATTCTAGCTGCTGGTAAAGAAATTAAACTGCTAATTTTTTAAAAAGTGGGAGAGGTACCAAGAAAAGTGTCTGATTGTGCACTGGTGGCCACGGGCATCATGTTGCTAACCCCTGCTCTAAATAAATAAAGCAACTCTCCTGTCCTTAGATGACACTTGAAATGGCAATAATTTGTTAGCTTGAGTGATTGCCAGTGAGTATGCTTTTCTTGTTTGGACATATTTGAAAAGAGAGGAAAGCAAGCAAAAGCATTTATCAAAGAGTTGCACAACAGAGGCCACAACAAAAACTGTGTATTAGTTAGCCCTTAAAATACTGTTCCGTTTAAAGGCTTTAGTAGTTTTGCTAGTCTGCAGGGGATATTAAAATGAATACGGACGAGATTCCCCCCTAATGTTAATTATCATAATCACTGAAGGATCAAAACCTGCCACAGCTTTTCTTTTAGTTGTTGCCAGTTGCTGCCAGTTTTTCCCCTTTGTTGAAATGTTGTTCGTTATTTTGATGTTTTTATAAAACAGCATACTTCTCAGCAGCAATGAAGATTTCTCAACAGCTCTGTGAGGCTCCATCTGTTCATTGTGAATTGGGGTGTCCCTGGGCTAAATTACTGGAAACATTACATTGATGATCCAAGAAAAGAAGTAATTTTGAATATATGAGTACAAAAAGATGATCACCAAACTTGAAGAATTTGTCTCTTTTTCTCATCATTTCAAGGAGTCTTCTGTTAATCTGTTTAAAAGTTGAATAAAAGTAGGGGAGGCCTGTTGCATTCAAATCTGTTTTGTAGGCTTCCTAGAATCACCTGGCTGTGCTCTATTTGGAACAGGAAGCTGCACAAGATGGACCTTTGATCTGATCCATCAGTGCTGCTCTTGTGTTCCTATGTAACTTTCTCATGCACTCGTTCTTTTTCTTAGATGATGAGAGTGGAGTGGGAGCTGTTGAAGCTCATTGCCTTCCTGCATCACCATGGTAACATGAGGCACCTCACGCTACATGAGAGGAATCCACAGTGCCCTGTCTACATCACCCTTGCCCGTGTTTCCAGTGTTGGAGTGGACAGAGCCACTGTTTGGCCACATCTCACATTCCCCAATAATCTAGGAAGGCAGGCAATTGTGAGATCAGCGCTTAATCAGACCCACATGGAGCTGTTCCACAAACAAGATCATTGGTGGGGTGTAGTCAGAATTTGCTCTGAATTAGGGGTAAGTGGCTGTACACCAAGGAATCAAAATAAAATGCTGCATTCGTTTTATTTTGGTAATAACTTTATCCTCAGAATGATTATGGCACTATTCCATATCTGATTTCAAGCTATAGCTGCCATATAGTCATGGTATCCATGCTGATATCATGCTCTGAATTTACCAGGGATTGGTGACTTTTTGTTAGGGGCTGGGGGTTGCACACCATTGCAAGAGCAGGTTTTTAGAGCACTCACAGTTGCAAGCATAGGTTCACTGAAATCCATGCTTTACTTGATATGAAAATATCCTGAGAGGAGGTCTTCAAAGGTGCCTTTCAAGTATCAAGTCAGATAAGAACTATGTGTACTGTGTGCTCAGCAAGGAAAACCTTACCTCAAGGAAACTCGTATTCTGCTTTAAGAAAAACTAAATGTTGCAACCTGTATAAATTATGCAGCTTAAATCTGCACATCTTATTTTACATAATTCATCCTGCATTTTTACTGTTTTTAAATAGTTTGTTCTACTTCTGCTAACTATGGGGAGGAGTAAAGAGATGTAAAGCACAGTGAAGCCCGACATATACAGAGCAGTGTGAGGAACTCACAAACTTCCAGGGATCTGTATTTTTGTGTGTAAATACCTTCTTTTTGTCTACATAGAGCCATCATGCCCTTAGTTGTGTCATTTTAAACAAATTCTCAGGAGTTGGAATGATCATAAGCATTCTGTAATAACTCAGCAGCTGAGCTGATTCCAAGATAACTTAAATCACAGTCCTTACAGCCAATTACTTTGAGGGTATCAACGGTTGCAGCCGTTGTGTTATATTGTTGTTGTTTTTGTTGGTGGTGTTGAGCTTATTTGATTTGGGGGATAAACTGAGAAAAGCATTCATTCTTTGCAAATGTACATGTTTTGTACTCTGATATCTTAAATATTCCTGCTCATGCCATGAGATTGTCATTGGAGGCCCTGCTCTGAGTGCCCCACCCCCACCCGCTGAGTTTTAGTGGGTGGCTGTTCGTGAATGGGCCTTTTCTGCAATAGCTCTCGAACTGTGGCATGCCATCCCTAGAGAGGTCTGCCTAGTGCCTACTTCATTGACTTTTTGGCACCAGGCAAAGATGTTTTTATTCTCCCAGGCCTTTTGAAAGTATTTTAACTAATGCTTGCTTTATTTTTTAATATGTTTAATGCTGCTTTTTAAAATCATCTTGCAGCTCAGTTATTTATCTACTCTAGATGCTGAATGTTTGTTGCTGCTTTTAAAAACAATACTTTACATGTGTTTTATTATGTGGTTTTATCAACAGTTTTATGTTTGCTTTTATTATGCACGTCACCCTGACAGCATTTGCTGTAGGGCGAATGATAAATTGAATAAATCTAATTAAATGAAATTAATATCCCAATCACCTCTCTTTTACTACAGTAAATGCCCTAAAACATATTTTAAGGGCACAATCCTATCCAGATAGTCAGCAGCCTCCAAATTTGGAGGCTGCCGAGTATCCAATGCAGGACAGGAGGAGAGTGAAGGCAATTGTTGCCTCCACGCTCTAGCTGCCCTGCATTTCTGCTAGACGGGTGATTTTGCCTGTCTAGCAGTGGTGCCTCAGAGTAGGAGGGAAGGAGGCTGGGGCAGCCATAGGACATGTCGTATGGCCACCACCCCGGTCTTCTCCCCTCCTTCCCTGGGAATGTCCCCTTTTCCCCATCTCTGCACTCCATTTTCTGAGTGCAGGGAGGTAGCCAGCACAGTTCTCTCCATGCCAGCTATGAGGGGGCAGGGAGCACAGTTTCCTGGCTCCAAGGTCAGAGCCCTATCTCCGAACCTCAGAGCCAGAAAATCAAACTTTGCTATGTTGTCAGAGCCGAGAGAAACTGCGGTTGTGAAGAATGTAAGCATGGAAGATCAACATAAGAAAAAAAAGCATCCATGTCCTGCTCTGATGTTTTACTTCCCATACTATACAAATGAGAATAAGACTTTAAAAATTGTGAATTTATATCTGAGAGAGAGGTGTATATCGTATCACTCTCACCTTAAATAGCTGAAGTAAAATTTCAATGTTTTTGCTGCTTAAGATGATATACCAGAATCTTACTGGGATGTTCTCCATTTTCCCAATATGCCTGTTATAAACAGGTTAAGGCAAATTCCACCTGCTGTGAAATATTATTTAACTCATGTGTAACATTGTACAACTCCTGATAAAGTTGCGGAGCTGGGCAGGCGGCAAACTGGGCTATAAGAAATTTCAACTTCTTATTTAGAGATATTTTTTGCTTTTTAAAAAAATCCTGTAAGAAGCGTATGCAATAATTCAGCTTGATATAAAAGCTTTACTGGCCTCCCACTCAGTGGCACAAGAATCAACTTTACCCTCATTAATTTTGAAATATTCAAGTAACTCAGTGAAGATCTGTAATTTAAACACCTCATCAGGAGTGAAACATTACCGCAACAGAGACTGGGAGGCCTCAAGCAGATCTAAAATTTGCAACTCCCCAGGCAGACTGGAACAAGGTCTGAGATTACCAGCATATCAGCCTTACAAATGCCCTAAAACATTACCTGGTATGGTTTTAACTTTGGTTAAAGTTAAACCAAGCTGGTTTTAACTTTGCAAATGATATAATGTAATATAAATGTGGTGAACAAATAATACACTACAATTTAAAGTTAAAGTTGTGGAGGTCTCATTACACATTACATGGGGAAGAAAATCCCTTATAAAATTAAGTAATGGCTTTTTATTCACTGTGAAGTGTGGCATACCATTTTATATTTGACTTGATAGCTGATGGGTCTGCAGGCAAAATTTGTCTAAGAGATGATAGTGCATCACTACAGAAAAACTGAAATCATAACTGTAATGGTACCAGATGCTACTCCCTTGAGGCCAAAGAGCATATTGTAGACAATGGTAATGATGCAAAATCTCTCTCCCCCTCCTATCATTTGCATAGAAATACCATTTCTGCTATGATCAAAAGACTGTGGCTGGATCTACACTTACCACCTTTTTTTGCTTCCAATGAGGTTTCACCGCCCGCCTTTCACACTACACAGTACCCGCCTCGAATTGGAACCGGAATTTCCCACTTCCATGCTCCCGCTTTCAATACCCTAATATCCCAGTATTTCCCCTTAATGTGCTCTGATTTTCCGCCTTCGCTACCATAGCCAGTCGTAGTCCCCTCCCCCGCCTGTCCATATACGGCGGTGTTTGTATTTCCCTCCTGTCCAATCACAGCTCTTGACAGCCCCATGTCTTCTTCTGGCTACTGATCGCATAGCTTCCTCAGCAGCCCCCGTTTCCACAGCAACAAGCAAAGGGCTGGATGTGCGTGCGCTTGTCTGATCTTGGATGCTAGGCGGGGTCGGCCCCGGTCAGTAGTTGGATGGGCGACCGCCTGGTAATCAGGCTTCCTGCACTGAGCAGGAGGTTATTCTATCCCTTCAAATGAGACTAAGTTTTACCCCCTCCTATCCCCCACTCCGGATGTGTGTGTTTTTAAATTCAGGCATTATCCTCGCAGAATCGGGGCTTCTCTGCGATGTTTTTTTTCTAATTCAGGCATGATCATTGAAGATTCGAAGTTGTGAAGCTGTGTTCGAATCTTCGAAGATCATGCCTGAATTAGAAAAAAAAACATTGTGGAGAAGCCCCGATTCTGCGAGGATAACACCTGAATTTTTAAAAAAACATCCGGAGTGGAGGAAAGGAGGGGGTAAAACTTAGTCTCATTTGAAGGGATAGAACAACCCCCTGCTCAATGCAGGAAGCCTGATTCCCAGACGGTCGCCCATCCAACTACTGACCGGGGCCGACCCCGCTTAGCATCCGAGATCAGACGAGTGCGTGCAGGAAAACAGCAGGAAAACAGCACAGCGCTCGAGTGTGAACCAAACCCGCGCATTCAATGAAGCACTGCAAAGGGGGAAATGGGTGAGTGTGAATAATCATGTTTTAAAGAGCGTTTAACCCAACGGGACACCAAATTCATTGCGATGGCAGGCACAATGTAGATCGGCCCTGTGTCACACCACTGCTATCCTATTGTTTACCAATTGCTGCTGAGAATGTTAAGGAATTTCTAATATAGAGTTATTCTGGTTTTTTAGAGTAGTTTGCTACTGATGATTTGAAATGGACTACACTGCCTTTGAACTGAAAATGAGTATTCTCAGTCACTAGTATATACAATTATTGCTTTTTATTTGTTCATGCCAAAGCATTAGGGCAGAGCAAGAAGTTCCACTTGATGTGCAATTGCCAACAAAAATGGTGGCCCCATGGCAAAGTTAATCATCTAGGCACAATTACTGATGCCAATGCAATGTGTGCTGGGGGTGTGGAAACACATGATCACAACATGGGGCAGCATGCCTAAGTGTTATGGAGAAGGGTATGAGAACTTGTGTGAGAGGTGATGCTGGTTCACACGTCACGATAAGCCATCCTGAAAATAAGCTTGGTTGTTCATCGCTAAGCCACATTACTCCCAACAGACAACCGGGTGGTGTGAGGCTTCCCATGACTTGTTCCTCCATTAGTCCTCTAACCCTTGCCTGGCATGTATCCCAGGAGCCCTTTTGGTACAATTCTATCCCAGGAGTCTTTGCAGGAAAGGCTGATGACGTTGCAGCAAAGGCCTTTTTGCCATTGGTCTGCTGAGGGTCCCTGGTGTGTTTTCTTTTGCCAGCTTTTCCTGGCTACAAGTGGAAAGTTTTCAGAATTAGCAGTGTAATTCCCCTTCCCCCGAAGCTTTTACTGGCACTTCTTTATCCCCACCTCTGTCTGTGATTTCCTCTCTGCTCAATGCAGAGAGCCCCCACCAGCTCACTGCCCCCACCAGCTCAAAATGTGGCAATCCTTCGCCCTCATTGTGCACCACCTCTGACTGCTCCAGTTTCTGCATTCATTGCCCCCTGCTTCATAATCAATGATCCTTCATCCTCCTCCTTTGCTTGCCCATGGAGATTATTTTTTTTTGCCCCATCTTCCCCAACCCACCCCACTTTCAAGGACTCTGCTTGCCCTAGTGGGTCACTTTTATGCTCAATCTCTCTCCTGCCCCCCCAATGTATGCATGGATTTTTTGGTTCCTCCCTCCCCAGTGAACTCCCCCACCCGGACCAGGGTAAGTGATCCGCCCATCCCTAGACACAGTTGCCTGAAATGTTTGGACTGCCCTTGGAGACTGTCACAATGAGCTCTTGCATTTCTAAATTTACCACTACACCACTGTGTGTGTGTGTGTGTGTGTGTGTGTGTGTGTGTGTGTGTAGTTCAATCCAGCTGGCTGTGTGGACGTTTCTGTTGGAGGGGGAGGGAGGAAATATAATGAAGGAGCTTAGGGAGACTAATGGGTAATGTTGGAGTGCTAAGGGAGTGTGCAAGGGGGCCGTTTAAATGAGATGGGATCTGTCCATGAGTGCTGAGTTGAGAGGGTGAAGTTTCCATACAGTCTCATATTTTGAAAACCTAAAATGTTTGTGAGTGAGTGAGCGGATGAAAACAATTTTAACACCGCTGCATTTTTTCTCAGACGTCCAGTTGAAATACCCCTGCCATACTCTCAGCTGCACTGTTTTTGGATCCCAGTTGAAGGTTGTATATCTTACAAGGTTGTGTAATCTTAGAAGGGGGCGTGGCTGTGACTGTCACGAAGGGACCCTGAACTTCTGAATTTGCCACTACACTACTGGATAAAAGTAACTCACAAAAGCAAGCAGAATCCATGAAAGCAGAGGTGGAGGGGAGACTGGGCATAAAAGTAACCTGTTGGGGCAAGTGGAGTCCATCACAGCAGGAGGTGGGGGAGATGGAGAATAAAAGTAACCCTCTAAAGCAAGCCTAGCCTGTGAAAATGGGGGGGATGGGGTGTAAAAATAACTTCTAGGGCAAGCAGAGGAGGAGGGTGAAGTATCACTGATCTTGGAGTGGGGGGCAGCATACGGAGAAACTGGAGCAGCCAGAGATGGTGTAGGGGTGCTTAGGGATTGCAAAGGATCACTACATTTCTAGTGGGCAGGGGCAGCAAACAGAGAAGAAAGCTCAGACTGGAGATGGGGACAGAGAAGCGCTGGTAAAAGCTTCAGGCAGAAAAAAAATATTTACACCAACTAACTCCAACAACTCTCCATCTACAGTCATTAAAAACCCAAATGGTCTTTGTGGCTCATAGCACCTTTTAGGTTGATATGCCAGTTACAGTCATACCTGGATTGAGATAGCCAAGCTACAGGTTACCCATGTTCTGGTAATCTCCTGTTTAAATTATTGCTATGCATTGTATGTGAGTGCTACCTTTGGAAATAGTTCAGAAAATGCAGTTGACTGAAACTGGGCTGCCAGATTGTTAACTAGGATGGGTATTTGAACATACCACATCAGTACTTTATCAGTTACACTGGCTCCCAGTCCATTTTGAGTCCCAATTCAAGTGCTGATTTTAACCTTTAATATGCGTAATGGATTGAGACCAAGATACATGAAATATTGCTTCCTCCTACATATACCTACCCAAACCTTCAGATCTTCTTCCAAGGCCATACACGAGGTGGCCCCACCAAGTGAAGAGAAACAGGTGGTTGCCCAGGAGAGCCTTCTCTGTGATGGCACTCCAGTTGTAGAATGCCTTCCCCAAAGAGGCTCACCTGGTGCTTTTCTTAGGGTCATTTAGCACCTGGTGAAGGTTTTTTAAAAATGTATCTGGCCTTTCTAGATTTTTGCCAGATGTACAAACTGGGTTTAGAAAAGGCAGAGGAACTAGAGACCAAATTGCCAATATCTGCTGGATAATGGAGAAAGCCAGGGAGTTTCAGAAAAACATCTATTTCTGTTTTATTAACTATTCTAAAGCCTTTGACTGTGTGGATCATAACAAATTGTGGCAAGTTCTTGGTGGTATGGGGATACCAAGTCATCTTGTCTGCCTCCTGAGGAATCTGTATAAGGACCAAGTAGCAGCGGTAAGAACAGACCACGGAACAACGGACTGGTTTAAGATTGGGAAAGGAGTACGGCAGGGCTGTATACTCTCACCCTACCTATTCAACCTGTACGCGGAACACATCATGCGACGTGATGGGCTGGATGAAGCCAAGACTGGAGTTAAAATCGCTGGAAGAAACATTAACAGTCTCCGATATGCAGATGATACCACTTTGATGGCGGAAAGTGAGGAGGAACTGAGGAACCTCATGACAAAGGTGAAAGAAGAAAGTGCAAAAGCTGGGTTGCAGTTAAACCTCAAAAAAACCAAGATTATGGCAACCAGCTTGATTGATAACTGGCAAATAGAGGGAGAAAACGTGGAGGCAGTGACAGACTTTGTCTTTCTAGGTGCAAAGATTACTGCAGATGCTGACTGCAGCCAGGAAATCAGAAGACGTTTACTTCTTGGGAGGAGAGCAATGACCAATCTTGATAAAATAGTGAAGAGCAGAGACATCACACTGACAACAAAGGTCCGCATAGTTCAAGCAATGGTATTCCCCGTAGTAACCTATGGCTGCGAGAGCTGGACCATAAGGAAGGCTGAGCAAAGGAAGATAGATGCTTTTGAACTGTGGTGCTGGAGGAAAATTCTGAGAGTGCCTTGGACTGCAAGAAGATCAAACCAGTCCATACTCCAGGAAATAAAGCCAGACTGCTCACTTGAGGGAAGGATATTAAAGGCAAAACTGAAGTACTTTGGCCTAGGGATGTCAGAAAATTCCACCACGGATCTCGGTGAGGCCGAATGCCAGCACATTCGGCCCCCCGAAATCTGTGGTGGAACAAAGCCCCCGCCCCCCCCCCACGAAAGGCGTGCAAAACGGAGCACTTACCTGCTGCCATCCGCACTGACTTGTGAATGGCGTCTGCGGCCGCCATTTGCTTCCTCATTATAGCCATGATAGGCTACGTAAATAATTACGTAGCCTATCACGGCTAATGCAGGGATGCCATTTGCATCCCTGTGGAGGCTGTGATAGGCTACGTAAGTATTTACATAGCCTATCACGTAAAAAAAAAAAGTGAACGCAAATGGTGGCGGCTACGGCAGCCGCCATTTGCGTTCCCTTTTTTTTTGCCGTTTTAGCCTACGTAAATATTTACACAGGCTATTACAGCAAAAAAAAAGGGAACGCAAATGGCGGCCACCGTAGCCGCTGCCATTTGCGTTCGCTGTTTGGTGTGGGGTTTTTTGCTGTGATAGGCTACATAAATACTTACATAGCCTATCACAGCAAAATGCAGGGACGCAAATGGCGGCAGCTACGGCAGCTGCCATTTGCGTCCTTGCAGGCTGCCCAGCTGCTGGATGCCTGGCTGCAGGTGGCCCCAGCCGGCGGCTCTGTGGAATCTCTGCGGAACGGAGCCGGCCAGAGAGAATTTCAGGGGGAGGGACAGAGCGCCTCCCCCCCACCGTGAATGTCACCCTTCGAAAAGGTAAGTGACTTTTGTACATCCCTACTTTGGCCACATAATGAGAAGACAGGAGATCCTGGAGAAGATGCTGATGCTAGGGAAAGTGGAAGGCAAAAGGAAGAGAGCCAAGGCCTGCAGGAGAAGCCACCACCACCGGGGAAGAGGCGTGCCTGCTGCTGCTGGGCCTGCTGCTGCTGCCGCCGCCGCCACCGCTACCACCGCCACCACCACCACCACCACCACCACCAGGCTTTCCCTGCAGACTTCTGCCTGGCGGACTGCCAGTCCCTGCAGGACCAGGCCCCCAGGTACTGAGCCAGCTGTGCTGCTTCCACCTGCCCCTCCCTGGAGGGGCTACATAAGCTGGCTGGCTGAGGTGGCCTGGGAGAGCCAGAGCCTGCAGGAGAAGCCACCACCACCGGGGAAGAGGCGGGCCTGCTGCTGCTGGGCCTGCTGCTGCTGCTGCACCACCATGTTTCAATCCACGGTTACGAGCTCTGAAACAGGAGGTGAGACGGCTAGAGCGCCGGTGGTGGAAGTCTCGCTCCAAAGACAATCAGACACAGGCTAGAGCTGTATCTTCAGCCTATCATGTGACGGTGAAGGCAGCAAAAAAGGAATATTATGCTGCCTCTATCGCGCCTGCAGAGTGCTGTCCCAGGAGGCTGTTCCAAGTGGTCCGGAGCCTGGTCGCTCCTGTGGCTCCTGAACCACTGGAGCATTCTAAGGCCTCCGGTGAGGCTTTGGCAAGGCACTTTGCAGATAAAATTGATCAGATTAGGTGTGTTACTCTGCATGCTGTGGATACAGTTAGTGAGCAAGAGGTGGCCTGTGGCAAACCGGTTTTGTGGGATCGGTTCCAGCTTCTTCCTCCTGATGAAGTGGACAAGGTGCTTTCATCTGTACGGCCGACCACCTGCTTACTTGATCCTTGCCCATCTTGGCTCATTATGGGCTGCAGAGAGAGACTGGGTGAGGGGATCAGGGCAGCGGTAAACGCCTCCCTTGAGGAGGGAGTGATGCCATCAGCCCTCAAGGAGGCAGTGCTAAGACCGCTCTTAAAGAAGCCCTCCTTGGATCCTCAAGTTCTGTACAACTTTCGCCCAGTCTCAAATCTGCCATTTTTGGGCAAGGTGATTGAGCGGGTGGTGGCGATGCAGTTGAAGGCACACTTGGAAGAAACTGATTATCTAGACCCATTTCAGTCGGGCTTCAGGCCTGGGCATGGGACAGAAATGGCCTTGGTCGCCTTGGTAGATGATATGAGGAGGGCTCTGGATAGGGGTGAATGCTCCTTCCTTGTTCTCCTTGACCTCTCAGCGGCTTTTGATACCATTGACCATGGTATCCTCCTGGACTGCCTGGAGGGGTTGGGCATTGGAGACACCGTATCGCGGTGGTTCCGGTCCTTCCTCTCCGGCAGGTACCAGAGGGTAGCACTGGGAGAGGAGGTTTCGGACCCGTGGCCACTCACTTGTGGGGTGCCACAGGGTTCCATCTTCTCCCCGATGCTATTTAATCTCTATGTGAAGCCACTGGGGGCTATCATCAGGAGGTTTCGGGTGCGGTGTTTAGGGATGGCGGAGAATTTCTCCACGAATCTCAGGGAGGCCGAATGCCAACGCATTCGGTCCCCCGAAATTGGTGGTGAAATTCTCCGCCGCCCCCCTGCCCCCCCCAGGATGGGACTTACCTCCTTCGAATGTCCCTCTCGCCGGCGGGTTCCGGTGGCATTTCGGTGGTGTTTCGGAGGTGGCCTTATTTGTGTTGCCCTTATTTTCGCCGTAGTCTACGTAAATCTTTACGTAGACTACCTCTGCCCAAACAAGTAACCAAATGGCGGCGCCCATGGGCGCTACCATTTGCATACGCGCTTTTTTTTTCTTCCAAAGTCACCCGTGATAGGCTACGTAAAGATTTACGTAGCCTATCACAGCTGACTTTGAAAATCTAGCTGAGATAGGCTACGTAAATCGTTACGTAGCCTATCACGTGTGTGTGTGTTTTTTTAATTTACTTTGTAATGGCAGTGGCGGCAGCCGGTCGGAAGACCGGCCACCGCCACCGCCACCGCCCCCGCTGAAACGCCGCCGAAACGCCGCCGGGACCCGCCGAGACTTTGAAAATCTAGCCGTTATAGGCTGCATAAATCGTTACGTAGCCTATCACGTGTTTTTGTTTTAAATTTACTTTTTTTATTTCAGGGCCGGGAAGACGGGGCGCTCCCCCCCGGCCTGAATTTTGGCGGCGAGGGATGGGGCACCTCCCCCCCGGCCTGAATTTCGGCCGGGAGGGGCGGGGCGCCTCCCCCCTGCCAAGAATTTCGGGGGGAGAACCGAAGCGCCTCCCCCCAACGCGAAGCAAGCTGCGGGACCAGGTAAGGGACTTTCATCCATCCTTAGGTGTCATCAATATGCGGATGAACAGCAGCTCTACCTCTCGTTCAAATCTTCACCAAGGTTGGCCGTAGAATCTCTGTCCAAATGTCTGGAGACAGTGAGTGGCTGGATGGGGAGGAATAAGCTGAACCCTGACAAGACCTAGGTAGTTTTGGTGGGAGACAAGAGGAGGCTGGGGGATGTTGACCTGGGGTTGAATGGGGTATGGCTACCCTTGAAAGACCAGGCCATCAGCCTGGGGGACATTTTGGACTCCCAGCTGTCCATGGAGGCTCAGGTGTCAGCTGTGAGCCGGACAGCGCTGTATCAACTCCATCTGATACGGCAGCTGCGCCCCTTCCTTCCCGACCATCTGCTCCCATCGGTAGTACATGCCCTGGTCTCCTCTCATTTAGACTACTGTAATGCACTCTACGTGGGGTTACCCTTGAAGACAGTTCGGAAGCTGCAGCTGGTACAGAACGCGGCGGCTCACCTGATTAAAGGCAGCCACCGGTGAGATCACATCACTCCAGTGCTGAAGGAGTTGCACTGGTTACCAGTTGTTTTCCGGGCCAAATTCAAGGTGTTGGTTTTGACCTTTAAAACCCTATATGGTTCCGGCCCAGCCTATCTTAAGGAGTGCCTCCAGCAGCACCAGACAGGCCGCTTAACAAGATCAGCCTCGGATGGCCTTCTCTCTGTCCCATCAGCCAGGACAGCTAGACTGGTGGGGATGAGGGTGAGGGCCTTTTCTGTGGTGGTCCCCACTCTGTGGAACTCCCTCCCTAGGAACTCCGCCATGCCCCCTCTTTAATGAGCTTCCGTTGTGCATTAAAAACGTGGTTGTTCAGGCAGGCATTTGGAGTGGGTTTGGGTATTTTAGAAAATGTTTTTATTGTAGAATTTTATTGTTTTAAACTGTTTTATTGTACGTTGTCCATCGCCCAGAGTGACTGGGTGACCAGCCAGATGGGCAATTAATAAATTTAATAATAATAAATAAATAAAAGAGGGGCCAACCAAGGGCAAGATGGATGGATGATATTCTGGAGGTGGCGGACTTGAGCTTGGTGGAGCTGGGGATGGCGATGGCTGACAGGAAGCTCTGGCGTGGGCTGGTCCATGAAGTCGCGAAGAGTCGGAAGCGACTGACCGAATAAACAACAACAAGAGTGCAATCCTATTCAGATAGGCAGCCTCCTCTGAACTCAGAGGCGACCGCCTATCCAATGCAGAGCATGAGAAGCATGGAGGGGATCATTCCGCACTCCTCCTGCCCTGCATTTTCGGCTAGACAGCCTGTTGCGGCTGTTTAGCCACGGGAGGGCTGAGCAGGGGAGGAGGCTGCTGTATGACATATTGGATATGCCCTTCTCTGCTCTCCCCACCCTGGAACGCCTCCTGGAATGCCTCTTTTTGGCCACTCCGCACTCACCTTGCGAGCGCGGAGGATGGGGCTGGTCCGCGCTGCCTTGGAGGCAGTGCAGAAGTCAGGGGAGATCGGTTCCCGGAAAACCAGATATCCTATGGCCATCTAGCCATTGTCTAGAGGCCATAGGATTGCTCCCTCTCTTTGGACATTTTTACATCAGAAATTTTAATGCCCCAAATACTTATTTTATGATATTGCATTTTTAAATTGTATTACTGTTCTATGCTGTAAGCTGCCCAGAGAACTAGTAGTGATGGTAATAGCAGTAGTATTAAATAGATTAAAATAAAGAAATACGTGCATAAAAACTCAGCACATATGAAATACTGATATTGAGCATTCCATGCTAATCTCAAGATTAGCATGGAACTGTAGAAGTGTCAAA
Organism: Heloderma suspectum; assembly: GCF_057233095.1. NCBI lineage: Eukaryota > Metazoa > Chordata > Lepidosauria > Squamata > Helodermatidae > Heloderma > Heloderma suspectum. The sequence continues at coordinate 114,339,930 of NC_139462.1, forward strand.
GAAGAAGAAAGTCTAAGCAATTTCTTTAGATTGCTTTAATCTGTGTAGTAGCAGATGTTGTAGACTAGATAAAAATTCTTTTATTCCCTAAAACAGACTTTCCAAACTGTGTGCCGCAACACATTAGTGTGTCGGCAGCAGTGTGTAGGTGTGTCGCGCGAAATGCATAAAATTGTACGGGAGGGCACTGCGGAGCTCCCTTACTTGCATTTGCTTCCCTTGGCCCCTCTCCTGGAACTTCCTAAAGCAGCTAATGTTAAAGCAGCTAAGCCTTAGCAGCTAAGCCTTAGGTGCTTTAACATTAGCTGCTTTAGGATCATGTGGCGTCTTGACGTAGGATGCACGTGATTGGCGGTGTTGGAGCGGTATGGCGAGGAGCGTGGTAACGCTGGCTGCACGAGGAGTGTGGAGAATTCGAAGTTAGCGGAGCAATTAGTTGAGCAATTTGCAATCAGCTTGGGTGAAAGGCTTCCCCGCATCCTCGGTGCGGCTGCAGGGCAGCAGGGGAGAACAATGGCCCGCTGGATGTCCCCAGAGCAGGGAGGGCTGCGCTATGCAGGCGAGGAGCTTCGAGCCTGCGCTCCCCGGAAAGATAGAGGCATGGGGCGAAGAGAGGGGAAGGGAAGCGCTGCCCTGGGAGCAGAGCTCAGCCGACGCCAGTGCAGAGAAGTGGTAGCAGCCACCAGCCCTGCGTGGTTTCGGGCGTGCCCTTCACGGACTTTTGCACTGCGCTGCTGTGCAGCCAGGCCAGAGTAACACGTGGGTGGAAACGCCGCCTGGGACTGCACCGAGCGGGCCATCCGCCATCTTGGCCAGTCAGAATGGATCTCAGTGGAGGCCAGAAGCCTCACGATCAGCGTGCTCCCAATCACCCGGGTGAGCACAGCTGCAGGCTGTCACCCAGTCAATCCACCTGCTGCTGGCTGAAGGGAGGCCACCCTCCCAAACCCAATGTGGCAAACAGCAAGTCACCCACTACGTGGCACTTATGATTTGACTTCTGCCATTTACTTTTATTTTTACTCTGCTGTAATCATGGATTAACCACCCAGTGGCAGTGTACCACCGGAGAGTGCTGGAACTGGACTCTGGACATAGGCATTGCAAATATTTACAGCAGTATAGCCTTGTAGTGAGACATATATATTTACACCATTTTTGTTGGACTTTTGCTTCTCTACTTCATGTGTTTTTGCAGCTGAGCTCCTTCCTGGACCTATGTGTCCTAATATGTATTGTAAATACTTTAGTTAATTTTGTTTATTTTTCACATTTTCTCCTGGTCCTGATTCCTATCTTTATCTCACTCACTGTGGGAGTGGAGCGCAGGTGCTGTTATTTTCATAAGAAAAAACAGAGAAAGATAAGCGCTAAGAACAGTCCTGTTATTTTCATATTTAGTTAATGCTAAAACCTAGAAATAAATTTGCATAGATTTATTAAATTGCAGTTGAATTACCCGTAAAATGGATACGTTTCTAATTAAGAAAAGGAAAGCTGGTGAAGATGATGTTTGCAATAAACAAAATGTAGCCGCTATAGAGGAAACTACGCAAGAATCAACTGTTGAACGGTCTGTATTAGTACATAAGAAGTGTAAAGGAACAATTTCCAAGCCTCATTTATATAGTAAAGATTATATGAAACTGGGGTTCACATTTCTGGTAATGAAAACAATCCTTGTCCCCAGTGTTTAGTTTGTGGGGATTTACTTGCAAATGAAAGTATGGTACCAAACAAATTAAAGCATCATTTTACCTCAAAACACTGTCATTTGTCAGAAAAACTAGTAGAATACTTTATTGAGCTTTCAGAATCTATAAACAAGCAGTCTGCATCATTCACAAAGAGAATGAAGACATCAGAGAAAGCTCAAAAGGCAAGTTACTTGGTTGCTCAAATAATTGCCAAAAACAAGGACCCACACACTATTGCCAAAACCACCATAAAGGAATCTTGCTGTGCTATTGTTCGAACAATGTTTGGGCCCAAATTTGAGATAGAAGTTAATAAAATCCCTTTGGCAGATAACATGATTGGAAGACGTATTCAAGACATATCTGATGACATTAAGCAGCAAATGAAGGATATTTTTCAAGACGGTAATATGATCTTTCCATTGCAATTAGATGAAGCAACAGATGTCAGTGGGTTAGCACAATTATTGATTTTTATACATTTCATTCATACTGACAGAATTATTGAGCAATTCTTGTGTTGTCTAGAACTTCCAATGAGAACTAGAGGTGAAGATATATTTAAAACTTTTGATTACTTCATGAAGGAAAATAATTTGCAATGGTTAAATTGTGTAGGAATATGCACAGATCGCGCACCCTCAATGGTTGGTTCAACAAAAGGTTTTATAGCTTTAGCAAAGAAAGAGAATGAAAATATTATAATTACTTATTGCTTTTTACATCGCGAAACACTAGTCGTGCAAACCATTGGAAATGAATTAAGAAAAGTTTTGGACAAAGTGGTTCAAATGGTCAATTACATTAAAAGTAGACCTCTTCAATCAAGCTTATTTGCTCATATTTGTGAAGACATGGGGGCAAGGTTTAAAAAACTTCTACTACACACAGAAGTTTGTTGGCTCTCAAGAGGTTGAGTACTTTGTCGTGTATATGAATTGAGGGAAATGATGCTTAAACTTTTTGAGGAAAATCAGCAAAATGAATTCTGCGATCTAATTCAAACCAAACTTTGGTGCACAAAATTGCCATATCTTGCTGACATATTTGAACATTTGAATAAAATAAACACCAGTATGCAAGGAAAAGGAGAAAATATCTTAATAGCGGTAGATAAAATGTGTGCTATGAGAGACAAAATAGCAATTTGGAAAAGGAAAGTGAAAGAAGGAAATTTTGAAATGTTTTCCAAAACTGCTGAGTGCCAGCTAAAATGTGATATCAGCTCGCTAATTGTTGACCATTTAACATTGCTTGGAGAGAAAGCTCATCATTACTTCCCAAATGTTGAAATCCAAGACTATGATTGGATCAGAAATCCATTTCTTTCAACTGAAATGAGGAACTTTTCACTTATTGAAGAAGAAGAATTAGCAGACATAAAAAAATGATCGAAATCTGTTAATGATGCATGAACAGGGTGACTTAGACAGCTTTTGGATTTGCATTTCAAAAATGCATCCAAACATAGCTTAAAAAGCGTTAAAAATTCTTCTGCAGTTTTCTACTACATACATTTGTGAAGTATCCTTTTCAACGATGGCAAACTGAAAGACACTGAAATGTGGAAGCTTAAAAATGTCTGATGATGAAATGCGAGTGTCTTTATCTAATATTCCACCAAATATTGAAAAGCTGTGTTCATCCCATCAACCTCATACATCCCATTAAAATGGTAAGTAGTTATTGGTGTTATTCAACTTTTTAAAATTCTTGCACATATTTACATACTGTTACTCATAAATGACAACAATGTATGTTATTACCTTACAAATCCTATATTTTAAAAAATATAAATGAAAGGTTTTCATGAGATATGTTGTATCCCCATACATTTCGTTATTACAATTTATGTATGTGTCCATATCTCTTATAACAGGTTAGTTTAACCTCCGGTTTGCTAGTAAAAAAATGATGCATGTCTAAAAAGTGTGTCACCAACATGAAAAGTTTGGAAAGCTCTGCCCTAAAAGTTGTTTTTCTATAGTCAGAGATTTAGGATTTTAAAAAATACTTGCATCCAACTACCATTTTTGGACCTAAACCTCATGTTCGTTTTTTTATATAATAAATAATGTGGGCAGGGGACCATAATAGGCATTCCATTAATGCAAATTACACTGTGCGAGTGTAAGGGACCTCTAGGGCAATACCCGTCACTCAAATGACTGCTATTGGTGTTTCGCTAGAGGTCCCTTACGCTCGCACAACATAATTTGCATTAGCGGTATGACACTGTGGGATACTACCCATACTCTCCTTTCTTACAGCACAGCCATGCTTTACAAATTCCTCGCTCCCATTCCTCTGGAGACCCTTTTTATACTGATTTTTCTTTATAAGGTCAGTTTCCTTAAAGAGTGCTGGGGACTTAGGGGGGCTTCTGGAGTAAACTCTGAATTTATTTATTTATTAACAATATTTATATACTGCTTCTCATTTGAATTTACAAATCTACTTAGGCAGGGAATCAAGCAAGAACACAAAGCAGTACTAGTCATGAGCAGTACTAGAATTTTACATTGAATTCTGTAATTGGAGTGGGGGTGGGAAATATACTAAAGTAGCATTTGTTCTCTGATATATGGTTGACTGGACATTAATGCCATTTACTCTTTGTTAAATTATTTTCTCATTTACTTGGAATGAAAACTCTCTTCCTATCTGTTTCAGGGCCCTGTGCCTTGAAGTAAGGAAAATCTGTGTAATACTTTGGGGAGTCCTGCTTATTTTGTGTATGCTTGGTGACATTTTATCAAATTTACCTATTTTCTTGTCTTAATGTGGAAAACACAGTTGTACATTCAGAAGTTAATTATTAAAGCTGTTCAAAATGCTTTAGATGTATTTTCACATCTTGAAAGTACATCCCGCGAGTACAATGAAAATAGACCTTTCTGGATCAATTACATTCAGGTTTTAGGTAATAAATGTTTTGAGCATCATTTAGTTGTAAACAAAACTGGTTAAGAATTTATGCACAAGAGACACAAAACCTAATAATTCCATTGATGACGCTGGAGATCTGTGGACTTAAAAGAACGGAATGTAGCCTTGTTTAGGAGTCTTAGCCCTTACATCAGGGATGGAGAACCTTGGGCCCAGGAGCCAAATCTGGACCTCCTGGGATGCCAATCTGGCCCTTCAGAGTTTCCAACGTGGCCATGCGCCCTTTCATGGCCCTACTCCCCCCAACCACTGATCATTTGGTGGTTTCCCAGTTTTGGTGCTGTTCCCCACATTCTTAAAGGTTGAAATGCCTCTCCTAAGGCTTAGTTACTGGCAGGAAGAGCTTTAAGCTAAAATATGCTGCTGTCTTTGGATTTTTTTGGATTTTGGCCCCACCCCTTTTGCCTTTGGCCACACCCACCTCTGCAATGCGGCCCCCAAGAGCATCTCCAAAATGGAATTTGGCTCTTGGGCAGAAAGAGGTTCCGCACCCCTGTCTTCCATGCTGAGGAAAGAGTGGGGATGCACTCACTAATTCCACCCACTTTGTTCCATCCCTGCTGCTTTCCACATGTTGGTCAAGAAACTCTGAAGCAAGGGATCTGGCTCGGTGGAGGTAGGTTTCCTATGCTATTTAGAACTCTGATTTAGGTTTCTAAATCATGTGGGGAGTCTACACGGGTAGAGAAGGCTGCCTACTGCAGACCTCCCAACCTGTGGAGGGCCATGGGGCTAGGTGACAGGGTCACAACAGAGGTGGGGGGCCCTGCTCTCACCTCACGTGATTCTAGTTGTGTGAGGGCTAGAATGTCTGATCCTTTAGGGAGAATGCAGACCCCTCCAGGACAGGCTGAACACCACTCACCTGGGTGGATGAACCACTTCTCACAGTGCACAGAAGGGAATCCACACAAGCTGGTGATTCAGGAAGAAAGGACTCCCTTTCTCAGTACACAGAGAGGAAACATCAGAGCAGCTCCCTCTTATCTGCTGCTCAGCAGTGGAGAAGACGGAGCTGCTTCTTCAGGAACCAATTCAAGGTGCTCCAGATGCAGCTCCCAACTAAGGCGCATCCCTTGCCCTTCTCTGAGGTCTGGGGCTTAGGAGAAGGGCTTTGGCAGTGCTGGATGGGGAGGTCTAGCAGGAGAGAGGTTGCTACTGCTATATGAAAAAGTTAGAATAATGTAGCATTTATGTTGGGCATCCATAAACACATCAATCTACCTCCTCATCATTTTTTTTTCTGTCTCCCTCTTTTAACAATAAGCTGCCGATACATATTGTTGGATGACAGAAATAGTTGTGAAAATGAAGGAAAAGGTTCCACACATTTGTAAACCTGTGAGAAATGGTAAACCTCTAGTGACAGAGGGCATTTCTACACCAGCCTAAAATCCTGCATGTAAAACAGGACTTTCTGCTTCCATTTTAAATGCAAGATCACCAGTGACTCTCTTTACATGCGCTTCTTTCCTCCTCCCCTTCCCCCCTCCTCCCTCCCCTTCCCCCCCTTCTCCTTGTAGCTGAGTCTTCCATTATCTTTCATTGATCTCGCTCCTCTTCTTGCTGCTTTTACTCTTTGCACGGAGGAAATCTGTGATCTATTTAAAAACGGAACAAAGGGCATTTAGTGCAGGAGGCTCACGGCAGGGTCACGGCGTCATGTAAACAGCCCGCAAACCTCCGTGAAGGAGCAATCTCAGTCTCAGGATAAAAGTGCCGTGTGATGAAGCCCCTAGTGGTGGGAAACAAACACTTGCTGATTACGGATACTTAAACTTGGGTGAGTGGGGCTTATTGACATTTGAATTGCTCAGATGTTTGAAACATAGGAACAGTACAGTAAAGTATTATATTCCTATCAGGGGAAGAACATGTATACCATACTAATTAAGGCCAAACTGAAAGTTATCTGAAAACATACAGCTTGAAATTGGGGGCTGGGAAAATTTGCTGGCGGGGGGACTAGGAAGCAGTTGGAGAGGTTGAAGGTTTTGTGGGTCTTGAGACATACCATGGGTTGTGCTAGCATATCAACCCTGTTTTCTTTTAAAAAATACCTCTTCTTTTTTACCCCCCCCCCCCACTGCTGCACATGGTGGTAATTGTCAGGAGGCCCTAACCGGCCTCTTTCAGTCTACTCCAGTAGCCAACTCCAGACACAGACAAAGGATTCTTTTCAAGGCTTTATTCCTTTTATAACTTAATAACTCTATCATCAGCAACTAAGCTATGAACAGCAGAGTAATCTATGCCCTGGGTTAGAAACAGCTGGTCCTCGTTTGAACGAGAATCACTTGCAGACCCTGAACTTATGGGCTAGGGAGAGTCCTTCCCCTTTTCCCTTGGGTCCTCTGGACATGACCATTGCTTGTGCACCAAACAGGCGCTACGCCTCCTTTCCGCGCCCTCCATCGCTCGTCGCTCTCTGCGTCTGCGTCGAGCATCCAGCCAGTCCTCCTCCCATGCTCTTTTACTCCCAGGACAGCTATCTATGTCTGTAATGCTGGCAGGAGGAATCTCTGCCAGCTGTAGGGCCTGGGAGGGAAGAGCGCGCTCCTCTCCCACGGACGGCTGTTCCTCCTCAGAATCAGAACTGCTCTGAGGTTCTATGGGCTCAGTGTCCACCCTGACATCAATAGCCACGAATTATTGCTGTAGAATGTAGATCTTTGTGCTTATTCTTGTATATGTTGTTTTTTTTTTAGCTCTGTGTAGAAATGTCATGAATCTACTGCTGCCCCTTAATTTCCATGGTAAATATGTGTGTGGGGGTGTATCTGCCAACTAAGAATAATACTGACAAAGTGGCCTCTAGTCCAGGAAATATTATGTTATGTCATAATAAATGTTAGATTTTAAAGTATCTGCCTGTTATAAATGAATAAATACTGAACGTAGTACTGAGGAGAGAAAAAACAGTTCACGACCTTCTCATAATTATGTAAAGTCTTGAAAAATGTTTTGTGAAGTTGACAGAGGCTATTCCACGTCCCCTGCTTCTTCCTCTCCACTCCATATTTTAATGTAACGTACCCTAGAAGTGATGATTGATGCCTCCTTGGCTCGTTTCAAGGAATCATCATCATCATCCTATTTTTAATGCTTAACTTCCTAATGTTATGAGTGAGGCAGACTAAAATGAGGCAAAGAATGAGATACTAACAAACAGATGAGCTACAAAACTAAAATTTTATAGCCAGAAAGTCTCATAAAGATAATCAACAAAGGAGTTGAAACTGAGCTCAGGAAACCAAACAGATAATCCAGATGTGCCTGTACACTTCCTTTAGAATGCACTGCAGGGGCACTTTGTACAATCAGCAGAATGAAGTAGTAAAGCTTTCCTTTCTGTACTTTTGCTGGTGGTGGTGTGTAAATGTTGCTCTCCCTAAATAAATAAATCCTTAAACATAGAAAACTAGTATGTCAGGTTCAGCCTAGCCTTCTCCATGGCATGTAATTTTTCTGTGTGGCTGCCTTTTTTTATTGTTTTGGGGGGTGGGGAAGCATTCAGAGACACAGTCTTCCCTGCAGCTCAGTTGTATAAGCTGCACTCATCAAAATTCTTTTCTGAATACTGTAATTCAACTAGATGAAAATAGGAAAGTCCTTATCTACTAACATTTGTAAAATATAAATCTACTGTTGTGGAGCAAAGTACTTTGCAATCTGGTGTAATAAATTCCATTGACAACATTTACTGCTGTTATAACAAGGCTCTTTATGAAAGTAATAATTTCGCCTTCCGTCGCTGCATTAACTAAGAATACTTATTTTTTCAGGCAAATGTTGGCTGTTACCACTTGAATCTTTTTAGTATTTTCCCATTCTTTTGACCAACTAGATGCTTGTAAGTAAAATTATATTTATTCAATTTACTTTAGATTTACTGCAATATGTCTGGCTATTGTGTGAATGGAATTAGACACTCTATGGTTGCTTCCACTGCTGACATATTGCCTTTCCACAATTAGCTGAAAACTGAATTAAAAAAACATGGTTCCACATGGCACTTACTGTAGTGCTATATTATTCAGCAATACGTGTCCCCATAGTCAAATTCCTTCCTACTATGTTTGCTCACAAGTAAGTCCCATTCAACATAGGTTCTCCACAACTGCCCCTTTAATGAGACACTTCCTCCTTGTGGTTTCTGCCCCTTGAATTGCTTCCTATGCAGCAGGAACACTGCATTCATTAGTTCCTCTTTCCCACATGTACTAACTGCTATTTCCCATAGTAATTGCTCTTTTTAGAAAGAGTACTGCAAAATTGCAGTACTGCAAAATAGCATTCATTTAACAAAAGGGAACAGGAACTGAGCAATTAAGGGGCAATTCAGTGTGGCACTCTCCCCTGAACTGAGACAGAAAGCCTAAGGAAGAAATGTCTAATTAAAGAGACAGTAGCCCTTGAAAACTTCAGTAGTGCTTTGCCATCCTGCACTGCAAAGGCTAGAATGGTGCAATTGCATTTTAACTTAATATATTGCAAAAACAATCAGATCTGAATGAAGACAGGAGGACAATACAGAAAACCATGGAATGCAATGGGTTGCAAAAATTTCATTTGGATTCCCGTAGAATGCTGTGAATGAAGAATAGTAATTTTTGACTAAATAGCTAGTGTGGAAGCAACCTATGTACCTGAATTCATGTAACATTTCATTTCATTTCATTTTTGTGTCCTGGTGTTGCATTTCTAATCTTGGATAGAGTTGAAATGAATTTGGTCCCAAAAATTCCACACAAAATTTATCTCTGAATGTTTGTTTGAATATTTGTTTAATGTTCTGAAGTTTGTTAAGGATATCAGACAAATTGATATTTGTATTTGGCATGTTATTTTAATAATTTTATACTTGACAGCATTTGATCACTGAAAAACATTTCAATTTGTGGTAGTGAGAGATTCGATCATTAAACACATAGACAGCTGGGTTTGTGATGCAAGTGTAGACTAGGGATGTCATGAGAGTCCATGGGGGTGATGGTGGAATCCAACAGATTCCCCCTCGCCCGCCCTCCTGGACCCCACTCACCAAACCACAGGGCACTCGCAGTCCTGTTCAGCGAGCGGCCTGTGGCGTGGCAAACGTCAGGCAGCTGTCCCATCCTCCTAGTGAGCTGTCATTGTAATTGCGCCCTGTAATGTTGCGAACATTGGCCCTTTATGGCCACCAGTTACACAACATTACCAACCTGGAAGTGCCCAAGCTGCCATTGCTGCACACAGTGGTGGCTTGCTAGGAGGACGGGTGGCCCTGTGGCTTTGTTGGGCAATCACCAGGCTGTGGCAAAGCTCACATGGTGCTGCAAGCAGGGGTGGGCAGCGGTGGTTCAGCGAGCACCTGACAAAGCTAGGCGTGGGTGAGTCGGTCCATCCCTAGTGTAGACTGCATGGTAAATTGCCTGCCTGGTGTGAAGATTATGGATATCGTGCACCATCTAGATAGCATAGTAGATAGTGCAGGGATGGAGTCAGTGGCTGTGGTCCATCTTGGTACTAACAATGTGGGAAAATGTAGTCATGAGGTCCTGGAAGCCAAATTTATGTTGCTAGGTAGGAGGTTGAAATCCAGGACCACTAAGGTGGCTTTCTCTGAAATGCTACCTGTTCCACGTGCAGGTCCAGCTAGACAGGTGAAGCTGAGGAGTCTCAATGCATGGATGAGATGGTGGTGTAGGTAGGAGGGGTTCAGACTTGTTAGGCACTAAGGAACAATTTGGGATAAGCTGGGCCTGATCAAGAGGAAGGGGCTCCACATGAACCAAAATGGAACAAGAATCTAGATATACTGAGCATTATGGAAACCTGGTGGAATGGAGAGAACTAGTGGGATATGGTAACCTCTGGATATAAACTTTATAGGAAGGACAGGGAAGGGCATACCGGAAGAGATGCTGCTCTGTACGTCGAAGAGGGCATAGTGTCGAGAAGACTAGAAAACCTAAAATGGGAAGACTCTTCCGTAAAAGTGCTGTGGGTGACAATATTGAGCTTCAAAACTAAAGTAGTACTACATTAGGAACATGCTTTCGTCCCCTAGACCAGAATGCTCAAGGTGATCTTGATGCAGAAAATGAAATCAGGGAAGTCTTCGAACGAGGAAGTGTTGTAATAATGGGTAAGTTCCGTTAACCCCACATTGATTGGATAAATGCATGTTCCAGTCATGACAAAGAGGTTACATCTCTCAATGCCCTTGTGCCTTAGAACAGTTGGTCATGAAACCAACTAGAGGGGAGGCAACCCTGGATTTAATCCTAAATTGTGTTGCCCAAGACCTAGTATGAGATGAGTGTTGTTGAACCAGCAGGCAACAGTGACCACAGTGCTATCAGTTTTAATATATATTTAAGTGGGAAATTGCCAAGGAAGTCCAACACAGTCACATTTGACTTCAAAAGAGGAAACTTCTCTAAAATGACAAACCTGATGAAAAGTAATCTGAAAGAGGGAGTCAAGAAGGTTAAATCCCTTCAAAATGCTTGGAGGTTACTCTAAATCACAATAATAGAAGCAGTCCAAACAACAGAAGTGACCACCAGTAGCACATCCAGTTTATACATTTTATAGATTTAAATGTTTTAAATTTTATAGATTTAATTTTTTCTTAAAATACATACATATATACAGTGTGTGTATATATATATATATATATATATATATATGTATATGAACAGATTTTAAACTGTTAAAAGTTTCAGAATAAAACACCATCTTCAGCTACAAATAAGAGTATACTGCAGTACCACTTATAAACCGAGCCAGGGCCAATCAGGACTAAGCCAAGCCTCAATGAGGAACCATGGGTTGACAATCAAGTACCTGTATTCAACAACCAATCAAGCTGCATGAATAAACATCATGGCTTATTATTTATTATTATTAATGGTATTTAATATTTGCAATGCAATGGTATTTAATATTTGACAGTTGGGCGCTTGTAAGATTTCATATTTGATGCCTGCCAAAATCAAGATACCAAAGAAAATGCTAAGGCATGCTGAAATACTTCTAACATATGTATTCCTTCTCTTGAAGGAAGACATGACACCAAAAGAGGAGTATAATTAGGCCACAACTGTATTAAAAGATTATTCATTAGTCAGGACTGTTAACTGTAACGTCAAATATTGTAGTCTTAAGGGAGTATAGAGCTGCTGCCTCCCTCTCTGTGAACCAGGCACAGAACCAGCTACCCCTGGTCCTTGTTACCGTCACACCCATGAAGACCTCTATGTTTGGCCAGAGATTCAAGTTTCAAAGTTCAAGCTTCAAGGCTTCAAGCCTTGTATTTTTGGCCAGGGCCTCAGCACACTTCAAGTCCTGTATTTTTGGCCCTGTATTTTTCACCAGCCCTGTATTTTTGGCCATCACACCCTCAAAGGCCTCAGCACACTTCAAGCCCGTATTTTTGGCCCTCATGGATCACTGCCTTGTTGTGGCGAAGGGGCTTGCATAACTCAGTGAAGCCATAAGCTATGCCGTGCAGGGCCACCCAAGATGGACAGGTCATGGCAGAGAGTTCTGACAAAATGTGGTCCACTGGAGAAGGAAATGGCAACCCACTCCAGTATTGTTGCCAAGAAAACCCCATGGAACGTATCACAAGGCTAAAAGATATGACGCCGGAAGATGAGCCCCTCAGGTCGGAAGGTGTCCAATATGCTACTGGGGAAGAGCAGAGGGTATTTCCAAGTAGCGCCAGAAAGAGTGAAGCGGCTGGGCCAAAGCCGAAAAGCCAAATCCACACTCAGCTGTGGATGTGTCTGGCGGTGAAAAGAAAATCGGATGCTGTAAAGAACAATATTGTTTAGGAACCTGGAATGTCAGATCAATGAATCAAGGTAAGCTGGAGGTGGTCAAACATGAGATGGCAAGATTGAACATCGACATCTTGGGAATCAGCGAACTAAAATGGACAGGCATGGGCGAATTTAATTCAGGTGACCATCATATCTACTAGTGTGGGCAAGAATCCCTTAGAAGAAATGGAGTAGCACTCATAGTCAACCAAAGGGTGGAAAAAGCAGTACTGGGGTACAATCTCAAAAATGATAGAATGATCTCAGTACGAATCCAAGGCAAACCATTCAACATCACAGTAATTCAAGTCTATGCCCCAACCACTGAGGCCGAAGAAGCTGAGGTTGATCGTTTCTATGAAGACCTACAACACCTTCTAGAACTAACACCAAAAAAAGATGTCCTCTTCATCATAGGGGATTGGAATGCTAAAGTAGGAAGTCAAGAAATCACCAGGATAACAGGCAGGCATGGCCTTGGTGTACAAAATGAAGCAGGACAAAAGCTAATAGAGTTTTGCCAAGAGAACATGCTGATCATAGCAAACACTCTTTTCCAACAGCACAAGAGGCGACTCTACACATGGACGTCACCAGATGGTCAATATCGAAATCAGATTGATTATGTCCTTTGCAGCCAAAGATGGAGAAGCTCCATACAGTCAGTAAAAACAAGACCTGGAGCTGACTGTGGCTCAGATCATGAGCTTCTTGTTGCAAAATTTCGGCTTAAATTGAAGAACGTAGGGAAAACCACTAAACCGTTCAGGTATGACCTAAATCATATCCCTGATGAATATACAGTGGAGGTGAGGAATAGATTTCAGGGATTAGACCTGATAGACAGAGTGCCTGAGGAACTATGGACGGAGGTCCGTAACATTGTTCAGGAGGCAGCAACGAAATCCGTCCCAAAGAAAAAGAAATGCAAGAAAGCCAAGTGGCTGTCTGATGAGGCTTTACAAGTAGCTCACGAAAGAAGGGAAGCGAAAAGCAAAGGAGAAAGGGGAAGATATACCCAACTGAATGCAGAGTTCCAGAGAATAGCGAGGAGAGACAAGAAGGCCTTCTTAAATGAACAATGCAAAGAAATCGAGGAAAACAACAGAATGGGAAAGACTAGAGATCTCTTCAAGAAAATTGGAGATCTCAAGGGAACGTTTTGTGCAAAGACGGGCATGATCAAGGACAAAGAAGGCAGGGACCTAACAGAAGCAGATGAGATTAAGAAGAGGTGGCAAGAATACACAGAAGAACTATACAGGAAAGATCTGAATGTCCCTGATAGCCATGATAGTGCGGTCACTGAACTTGAGCCGGACATCCTAGAGAGTGAAGTCAAGTGGGCCTTAGGAAGCATTAGTAACAACAAAGCTAGCGGAGATGACAGTATTCCAGCCGAGCTATTTAAAATCCTAAAAGGTGATGCTGTTAAAGTGCTGCATTCAATATGCCAACAAATCTGGAACACTCAACAGTGGCCACAAGACTGGAAAAGGTCAGTTTACATTCCAATTCCAAAGAAGGGCAACGCCAAAGAGTGTTCAAACTACCGCACAATTGCGCTCATTTCACATGCCAGCAAGGTGATGCTCAAAATCCTACAAGCTAGGCTTCAGCAGTATGCGAACCGAGAACTACCGGAAGTACAAGCTGGGTTTCGAAGAGGCAGAGGAACTAGAGATCAAATCGCCAACATTCGCTGCATCATGGAGAAAGCAAGAGAATTCCAGAAAAACGTCTATTTCTGCTTCATTGACTACGCTAAAGCCTTTGATTGTGTGGATCACAACAAACTGTGGCAAATTCTTAAAGTGATGGGAGTACCAGACCACCTTACCTGTCTCCTGAGAAACCTGTACGAGGGTCAAGAAGCAACAGTAAGAACCAGACATGGAACAACCGATTGGTTCAAAATTGGGAAAGGAGTACGACAAGGCTGCATATTGTCACCCTGCTTATTTAACTTATATGCAGAGTACATCATGAGAAATGCCGGGTTGGATGAATCAGAGGTCGGAATTAAGATTTCCGGGAGAATTATCAACAACCTCCGATATGCAGACGATACCACCCTAATGGCAGAAAGCGAAGAGGATCTCAAGAGCCTCTTGTTGAGGGTGAAAGAGGAGAGTGCAAAAGCTGGTTTGAAACTCAACATTAAAAAAACTAAGATCATGTCATCTGGCCCTATCACTTCCTGGCATATAGAAGGGGAAGAAATGGAAGCAGTGACAGATTTTACTTTCTTGGGCTCCAAGATCACCGCAGACAGTGACTGTAGCCATGAAATTAAAAGACGCTTGCTCCTTGGGAGGAAAGGTATGGCAAACCTAGACAGCATAGTAAGAAGCAGAGACATCACCTTGCCGACAAAGGTCCGTGTAATCAAAGCTATGGTTTTCCCAGTAGTAATGTATGGCTGTGAGAGCTGGACTATAAGGAAGGCTGAGCGCCGAAGAATTGATGCTTTCGAACTGTGGTGCTGGAGAAGACTCTTACGAGTCCCCTGGACTGCAAGGAGGTCAAATCAGTCCATCCTAAAGGAAATCAACCCTGAGTGCTCATTGGAAGGACAGATAATGAAGCTGAAGCTCCAATATTTTGGCCACCTAATGCGAAGAGAAAACTCCGTGGAAAAGACCCTGATGCTGGGAAAGACTGAAGGCAAAAGGAGAAGGGGACGGCAGAGGATGAGATGGCTAGATAGCATCACGGATGCAATGAATATGAACTTGAGCACGCTCCGGGAGAGAGCGCAGGACAGGAAGGCCTGGCGTGCTATGGTCCATGGGGTCACGAAGAGTCGGACACGACTGAACGACTGAACAACAATTTTTCACCAGCCCTGTATTTTTGGCCATCACACCCTCAAAGGCCTCAGCACACTTCAAGCCCGTATTTTTGTCCAGGTTACAGCCCTATGTCTGGACTGCAACAGGAGGGGGCTTACACAATTGAATGCTTCCCGTATAAAACATTCTCTTAACATAGGAAACTAGCATGTGAGGCAGAAGGGTTGGCACTTAACCTTCTCTGTAACATCTAATTTCCTATATATGCAGGAAATATATCGGCAGACATACAAGCTCCCACCTGCAGTCTAAAGTAGTATACCCTTGACACAAGCTTACCATCTCAGTGAGAACTAGACCCCAGAAAGGGTGAAGCTTAAAAAGTCCAAAAGGATTTCCTTGGCCAGCTGCCAGCCTCTCCAGCACTGTGGGCCTACACCAAAGCAACCTGTACCACAACATGCTTTCTGGAGTTTTGCCAACACACTCTCTTCTCTTCTCTTCTCTTCTCTTCTCTTCTCTTCTCTTCTCTTCACCTGAACTGGGAAATCTATATGGCAGCTAATAAATGGGTTAAATAAAGAAGTCCCACATCAGGTAGCCACCAAAAAAAGGGACACATTTGCATATAATTTCGTACACTAATTTATATGTATAAATGCAAAGTTACAGACAATGACTATAACTTAGAGTGCTAGACAGCATCTAGATGGCCATAGGATTTTCTGGTTTCTGGGAATTGAGCTCGGAGCCAGGGCTCCAAGCTTGGTTCACAGAAACCCGACTCCCCACCCCCTCCCCCACTGCCTCATAGGCAGCATGGTTCGTCCCCAGCTCCACGCTCGTAAGAGCAGTGTGAAGCGGCCCAAAAGGGTGCGTTCCTGGGGGCAGAGAGGGGGGACCATGGAAGTGCAGTTATGATGCTTCCTATGTGCTTCCAGCCCCCCCACCCCTGCTCTGACACACCCTGGTAGACAGCCAAAATCGGCCGTCTAGCTACAAATGCAGGGCAGCCAGAAGGTGGATGAGAGGATCCCCTCTGTTCTCCGCTCGCTCTGCATTGGATAGTTGGCCTCCTCTGAGTTCACGCAGCCGACTGTCTCCATAGGATTGTGCCCTTAATCAGAAATACATCTCACCATTGCGGGGAAGACTGTAACAAGGTGCTCTGTGTACCTGCTTAATCTTTTCTGGAGCTCACTATTGATGGGCAACTTCAAAGCCCAACGTATGGTTCTTTATTTCGCTTCTTATGAGTCTTTAACTGTAACCCAGACTTGGATTGGACAGCCTTTGAAATAGAAAGCACAATCAAATAGAGGGCTGTCCACTGTAAAGCAGAAAACATGGCCACTATAATCCCATACCAGATCAATCCTGTATTTGTCCTCTCTCTGGATCATCTCAGTTTTGTAGGTGTCCTAAGAAGAAAACACTTTAGAATAGGATAAATTTAAATAAAATCAATATCCTTGATTCCCCCCACCCCCATAATAATAATATATATAGCAGCTTTAGACTTTCAAACTTGCAGGGGGAACAGAAAGCACAAGTAACTCATGATTTCTGTTTTCACACCTCTTTGAAAGGTTTGAAATGAAAGTCACATGTATCCAACAGTGGGAGAAGCACGTGTTCCCAACAAGAGAGCACAATAAAGAAGTGCACAGAAAAAAAGGAAGCACAAGTTTCTTGCACTTCCTGTTTCTCCTGAAGGTTCAGACCCCTAAAACTGCTTCTTAGATATAGTAGCTAGCTTAGAAAGTGATTCTGAGGTACTATCCAGAATGGGGAAAAAGCATACTGAAGAAGGATTAATATGGTCCCATGTGGTGTAGCCCATTTATGAAATGATGTTTGGCCTACTATTGGCCAACACCCTCCTGCTCTCTTTTTCCAGCTAATGAAGGGGAGCACCCCAAATGCTATTAAAAGATGTGTAGGTGATGTCTCTACAGGTGGAAGGAGGGTACAGATGCAACAACATAATTTAGGCTTCTTTGTAACAATAAAGCCCCAATAATATAGGTAGAGGGTGGTATAATGGGCGGGAAGAGAGATGGCTCAAGAAATATGTCCAAACCACTCTTGAAAATGTTTTCCCTAAAGAGGTACAGATCATACTACAAAGAACAAAATGTTAAAGCAGATATCAATATAACCTGCACTAAAATGATTATCATGTTACATTGGTTTTTTATTTTAGCCAAAATAGAAACTCATTCTGAATACTTTTGTTAGCTTGAGAATACTTTTCTAATCTCATCAAATGCAGCACAGGTCTAAAAGCTCCTTAGGCTTTGTGCCACAATTCCTCAAGTAAGGGGAGAGAGAGCTTTAGTATAAATGATTAGTCATGTCAGCTATAAATTTTGGTTTAATTGGTTTACTGCCTTGGGCACAACAGACTATATTGCAGATTTTTTTAAAAATGCTAATTTGATAACACAGTAAACAATTCAACAGTTGCTGTTAGAATAACTTCAGACCTAAACTTCTGGGGAAATGTAAAATAGAACAATCTAATAATGAAACAGCAGCTGAAGATCCTTTCCTCCCAAGTTCTGCCCATTGAGAGTTCTGCTGTGAAATGGGAGTCCCTTGAGAGTGCTATTTGTACCTCAGGTATCAGTGGTGAACAGATGTTAGAGATCAGTTTGTACTGTTGTCTTCTTTCAGAGGTTATGTTGCCCATACGATTTGCACATCCAGATCTCCTTTGCTTGGATCAACAAGGAACAGCAGGTACTAGCAACTCATTGATGCCAATAACAGAAGAAACAGGTTTTTTTTTAAATATGGCAGGCACTGTCAGGATCAAACCAGGGATTTTACCAGTCAGGCACCAATTATCTGCTCTCTGTACCACCAGGGGAAGTACTCGGAGAGAGGAACTCTAAAAAGGAGCACATATGACCCCCTCCACACACTGAATGAACACATAGCCATGAGGGCTACACCTGGCCACCACCACAACTGCGCACAACTACCATGCTCCTCCAACGAATGTCCAGTTGACATTCATCAGGAAGAGTTCTTTGGAGAGCTGAGCTCCTACACAGGAAGATGGATCCTGGTCAATAAGTTGTGCTCCTGGCATGTAGGAGTTATCCATGCATACACCTGTATGTGCAGAGAACTCTTTCTGATAATTGACAAAAAGATGTTCGTCACGGGAGTGTGGCAGTGCTGCACGACGATGGCAGTGGGCAGGGCAAGCCCGCATGGACCCCTCTGCGCATTCATTTAGTGCAGGGGTGCAGAATTATTTTTAGGTGGGCAGGCAGATTACCCTCACAGGCTGGATGATAACAGGGGACATGGCCCCACCCCCTGACATCATCGCCGCTTCTTTTCCTTTCTTTTCTTCATGCTGGGAGAGGTCTGGCTATGCGCTGTGCAAAGCAACTTGGTTTGTGCTAGGGAGAGTGGCTGCTCTTGCTATCATAGGCCAAGTCCCACTGCCCCATATCCCTTCTCTTATCTCTGATCTGAGATCACGGATAACAGTGAGGATGCCTCTGCTGGTGTGCTGCTGAGTCCTACCACCCTACATCCCTGCTGCTATCTCCAGTTTGAGACTGGAGATAACAGCAGGGGTGGCTCTGCACACTGAGCACTAGTGGCGACATCTCTGCAATGATGTCCTCTGAGGGGATTCCTCCAGGGGGTGGGACTTGGAAGCGAAGCCCCACCCTTGGAGGAACCCTGGGAGGTGCCAGATTGGGGTGCCCTGAGGGCAGTATCCAGCCCATGGGGTGGAGGTTCTGTATCCCTTCTTTGATGCAAGGACAAGGTTGTATGTAACCCTTTACATCATTCAAACCAGGATACTAACATCACAGACCAGACTCCTCCTTCCTTGGGCATCAGGTGATCCTGGAGAATTAATTCTATGTTGCTGGCTGCTTTATGTTTTCAATATTTGCTGCTTTCCTTCAGGCTGAGTAACATGTTACTGAGGCAAAGTAACTAAGCCTTCTAAATCTGACTAACTGCTGCCCCCCTCACCCCATGCCATCTACCTGCTGCTTTGTGTATTGGGGGTGGATGGGGGCTAGACCCTGCCAGCTCTTGAGCTCTTGTATGAGCTGTTAGTAGCTCATACAACCACACACATGACACACATGTCCTTGAGTTGTCTAGTTAACCATGGTTCACAAAATAATGATCCCACAATATCTAAGCCAGAATGAGTTAAATAAATTATCACTTATTGCCAGTATGTGGCTTAGCCCTTTCCACTTAAGTTCTAGCGACAGAAAATCAATACATATTGGATCCATACCTTACTTTGTATGTACTGATTAAGCCGATAGCTGTGCTAAAAAAAATTCCCAGGTTGTATACCTCATCCAAATGTTAATTCTTCTCAACATCCTTAGCTAATTGAGAATAAGAACACCTTTTTCTTATCAAATCCAGTGCTTTATCTACACCTAAATGACATATGACTCATCATGCAAAGACTTCAGCATTATGCTTCTCAGTTTTTCTGCTACCACTAGTTAAACAAAATGCTGATACAGATTTCTGCTAGTTTCTTAGTATAGCAACCCCCTTTCAAAGATAAGTGATCCAGTTCTCTACCACAGAGCAATAGCAAATATAAAACTTTTTGGAATGCTTTCCGTTTGTTGTTGTTTAGTATGGCAATCTCCAGTAGTGATATCCCCATACTAAATTCATAATTGATCTGTTTAAAATGGATTTGTTAAGAGGATGTCCACTGAGTTAATCAGGTTTTGTACTCCAGATGGCTGTGAGGACTCTTGATAAGTCAGATCCTGGTTTGGCCTAAACTTTCCACAGTAGCTGTAGCATGAATTTACTTGTGAACCCATCATCACAGTTTGTCTGAGGCCCACTTCTTCTCCCTCACACTATTCCATTGCTCGCTGTCTGTGATGTCTAAGAAAGGGTGAGATCTGAGAAGGCATTTTTTTTTTTTTTAGTACAATAATGTTTAACCACAGCAGTGTCCCTACAGTGTAAGGGTTATTCTTTTCTAGGAATGTCTGGTCTGGTCTCAGTGTTCTCCTTGGAAGCATGATGGGCCCTAGAGACCTTTTCAGTCCCATTTCAGAAGCTTTGGCTAAAATGAGGTGAAAAAGAGTGGACCTGCTAAACTGAGGGCAGTTCTAGATCCATCCCACTCCTAAATTCCAGAGAGGTTGTATTGTTTTGTTATTTTTTTATCTGAATAATTTACTATCTATATTTGTGATTTGGTTTAATCTATGTTAACAAAAACAGTAACAATATGGGGCACATTTCATTCCCAGTGAGGCAAAGAATGTGATTAACTCTCCAACTAAAATAAAGGGGACTTAAAGGTCCTTAACTTTGGCTGGAGGCTTGCCCATATTTTTCAAGAAGGAAGATTTAGAAACCTGCTGGCTGTTCAGAAAACTTATCCATAATAGTGAATAAGTACTTTTCACTTCAGGAGCAGATCATAATAGATATTTATTACATCCCTCTTTTAGTTTCTTCATTTGCTAACAGAATAAAGTATTGTTGCTTAAGAATCAACAAAAATCTACAAAAGATTTTATAGATACACAGAAACACAATATGCTTTTCACTTGGGGCATACTGAGCCCTCTGTTTGGATATTTCTTATGGTTTCTTGTTCATGTAGTTACAGCTGGACATTTGCTCCTAAACTTTCTGAAAACCAATTTACACCATTTTATTCCCCCCACCCCCATATTATTATTATTTTTGTTCAGATTAGATCCGAGCTGAAACAGGAATTTTTCACATTTGATGACTTTTCAGGGCTCTGCTAGCAGACAAAACTGTTTGCAGCCCTCATTCTGAAATGGGTTGATGATGTCTTCATATAGCCAAATCTGGGGACATGGCATCATTACATCATTATGTTCACATCTTCATCCCTGGTTGGCTGGGGGAACACAGAGTTGTGAACAAAAAGAGGCAAGTGGAAAATCACACTAGAGCAGCAGCCGAGATGGGCTGCAAATACCAGCAGGCAGGTGCAAAAAAGGGTAAATGTTGGGATGTTCAGGGGGCATTTCAAATCACCGATGTTGTGTCTACAGTATTCACTGGAGAATATCAGTGCAATATTGATGGATATGTCTGGTCCCTGGAGTGAAGATAAGATATAATTAACATGTGAAGGCTTTCCCTTTGAGCCTATATTGCTATTCTGTAGTCTAGTCCCAGAAGGTTCCAGTTGGTGAAGTATAATACAAATTTTGGTCTAGTCTGTATGTCCAGCTTATGAATGAGACAGCATGCTGGTGCACACTGCCTGATGGCTGCTGCTCCAGGTGGGAGCTGCTAAACAACCATGGACTTTCTGTCTGTGGCTGCTTACCATGACATGTGAACTCAGAACTCTGGCCGGTCTCTCCCCCAGCAAGCTAGAGTCCATGTTTTTGTGTGTGTTAGATTAGGACTCTGTCTTGTTGGAGAGACCAGCCAGAGTTCTGAGTTCGCACATTATGGTAAGCAAACCATGCTGCTCGTAAAGCCATGGTTACCATGTGCAAACTCACCCACTAGATCACTGAGTCACATTTTCTATTCTTTCAAGGAGCTGAGGAAGAGGTTTGTTGTGTGTGTGACCTCCATACCCGGATACTATAGGTTATTTGTGGGTTAAACAAACCAGAGTTAACCTAAGAACTAATTGTAGGTTAACTTTGGGTTGTTTAACCCACAAACAACTGCTGGTGTCCAGGTTTTCACGTCACGCAACGAATTGCAATTGGGCTAATCGGAGGTTGATTATGCAAAGTGGAAGCGGCATGCACACAGCACACAACTCGGCAAATCATAGGTTTGCCCATGATTTGCCGCCATTATGTGCAAACCGGGTCAGTGACTCTGAAGCACTTCTTTTTCTGACTAGACATTTCAGGCTCCAGTCTGCATTTTACAATATGGAATTGAAGAAAGCTTTACTGAAATGATGCCAATTTACGACAACATAACTGATGAGAAATTTACCAAGGAATAGTGAAAAAATAGCACTACTGAAAAATGGAATGCACAGCTACAGCAGTGTTTCAAGGTTATGTTATAAATTTGTTGGAAGGCTGAGTGTTGCATCTCATTTACTTATCATGCAGTTTAGTGTATACTATCGCAAATAAGGAGAGAAGAATTTCTTAAGTCATTGTTTTAAAAGTGGGGGCAAGCTATTGAAAGACAGACGGGCATCTCAGTATGGGATGTGGAGGGTGGGGGATATTCTATGACAGACTGCATTTTTCACCATCCGAACTTGGACCAGCAAAAGGTATGTTTTATTATCAGCAGATGCACCAGACTTTATCTTAAGTTGAGCAACCCATTGAAATGGCCGCCTTTAGAATTTAGTACTCCATCTGGTATCATCTGGCTTTGAGCTCATACAAAAAAATATATATGAAATCCTCCATTTCAGGGACTATCTTTTCCATGTGCCTGGAAGGCTGAGATGCCCACCAAATGGTGGTAATATGTAGGAATGTTTAGAGATAAAGATGAGTGGGTGGGCGAGTGCTAATTCCAGCTTCCCTTCCCAGCTAGCTTTGCCTGTCTTTTATTTCCCTGCTTCCTCTCTCTTGCTTCATCCCTTGGAATCCTCATCTCTGTCCCTGGTTCCCCAGGTTTTGCATTGTCACTTGAAGAATTTCCAGAAACAATTTGCTGGTTGTCCCTCACCATCTCCATTCTTGACTATGTGATCCCAAACCTATTGAGGATTACAGTTTTTCTCTCAGGTAGCCTTGCACAAAGTTGTTTATTGTGGTTCTACTGGATAAGAGGAAGCCCAGCCAAACAACTGCTACATTTTTAATTTTTAAATGTCATGGATTCATGTTTGTTTCACAAAGTAAATAATTCTGAACGAGATGGCAAATAAGGATGAATTGCCAGCATGCAAAAGAATTTAACAATAATTCCTCCCCTACTCCATGAGACATCATAATACTGGTTTACATAAATTAAGAATATTCCTTCTCAGATTTGCTACTCATCTAATTCCTTCTCAGCACCAGGCATTAGAGGGACTTTTAAAATGAGGAAACGACAACGGTATCAGAGGGCTGAAACAAATGGAATATCCTCTTGTTAATTCAATTCAGCCTTAAGACTTGAAAGATGTGACATGTTAAAGCTTGTGTAATTGTCTGGTAAAAGTAGGTGAACATCATTAATTCTCAATCTGATCTAATAAATAAGCTTAGGGAAACCTAAATGGAAATTAATCCCCCTTTCATGAAAAAGGCCACAGGCGGGTTATCTTTTCTTGCAACAGTAATACATGAAAAAGGGTTCACTTCCTCTTACAGTCCTAGTTCACATCCCATTGAATTAGATGGCAAAAAGTATAGATTTTTATGGCTCTGGATTTCACCCAGCATGACTTGCAACGATGTTAATAATTCTACTGGTTGCAACGTAATTGTGGGTAGGAAAGTAGGACTTTGGGGATATCAACTGTTGGGGGAATTTAAGCAATGTAAGTTGATTGACTGGTTGCCTACTCAGCTGATTAAGTTTAATAATTATCTTCCAAGAATTAAGAAGAACATGGTATAAAAAGAGTCCAAATCTCTTTCACTAATTACTACCCCCTTTATTTGAAATCACCAAGGTAGTAAAAGTGCAAAAAGCTGAAGTACATTCCATTGTCAGTGCTGGTGATTCCCAAACTGGTACCCTGTGTTGGACTGCAACTCCCATCATTCTCAGACAGCATAGATATTGGCCATGCTGGCTGGGAATGATTGGAGTTGCAATCCAAGACATCTGGGGAGGGCACCAGGGGTGTGTTTCCACCCTTTCGGCTTCACTTTGTTTGCAACTTTGTTGTGAAGTTTGTTTCCCCAATCGCGTCTTCTCCTTTTCCAGTTTCCACAGTGCTTAAAGTCCCGGCTTACCATCGCTGTAGCCTGGGGCTCTGTGCAGTTTCCACTGAGCTCTAATCGAATTATTTTCTTAATGGCTGGGTGGAGTCTGAGTGGACTCTGGGTTGGGTCTGATCAGTGTTCCCGCCTCCATGGCCGTGTTTCCAGGACAACGGAAGGAGAAGCTAATGGAGGAGTGCCGGATTTTTAAAAAGGAGTCAGCTTTGCTGTGAAGAGAGGCTTCCCCCCCCCACCTTCTCCTCTCCCCTGAAAGTCCAGATGCACATGCATTTCAGGAGCAAGCCTCATGGAGCACAATGGGAGTTACTTCCAAGTAGACACACATTTGCTTGTGCTGGGAAAGGGGGAGGAGAACACAAAGAGGGAAACTAGCCCCTATTTTAACTCAGAGGACCTCATTGACCACAATGGGAGTTACTCCTGACAAGACAGTAATGGGTTTGTTGTGGGAAAGAAGCGAAACCAGCCCCCTTTTGAATGCATAGGATCTCCATATGGAAGCTGTGAATGAATTACGTCCTAAGACAATGGACCAAAGCCTCGAGATCACACTTAATTGCATTTAAGGAACTGGGCTTAAAAGTGTGCCATTTCAATTGAGGGGGAATTTCTGTAAGTTCCGATGTAGGCATTCAAAGGCAAGCCTCATTCAGCACAATGGGAGTTACTTCTGAAGAGACACTAATGGGTTTGTTGTGGGAAAGAGACTTAAACCAGCCCCCATTTTAAAGCACAGGATCTCTATATTGAAGCTGTGAAGGAGTTATGTCCTAAGGCAGTGGACCGAAGCCTCGATAATGTTCTTAATTGCATTTAAGTAATTGAGGGCCTTGATACGTGCCATGTCAATTGAGGGGCTTCTCTGGTATTTCTGTGGTCATTGAGAGGGCAAGCCTCATTCAGCACAAAGGGAGAACCCCCCACCTGCTCCAAAACGGCGTTGTAACTTCCGGAAAACAGGGAGGGAAAGGGTTGGGTCACTGAGGTCAGAGCGACACACCCACAAAGGCTGGGCTACATGCCCCATCAGCAGGACTATGATACCAGACCCAGTGTGATTATGGAAACACGTCAGTAATGGATCCGCGGTAAGCTGGAAAAGTCGGACTATAAGCAGTCTCAGAAGAAGCAGTTGTTCAGCGACAAAATGCAGGGCTGGTTCTGAAAGGCCAAGACGTCATGGAAACACAGAGACTTCATCGCGCAGCCAGGTTGGAGTAAATCTCTGGTAGAAACACAGCCCAGCAGTCAGTTCATAGGTGAAAGTTTCACTGGGAATGCTGAAGTGTGCTGATGAATACAGAATGGCCTCCAGCAGTCCTTATTTGAAGGGTGCAGGGAAGTATGTTTCTCCTCAAATACATGCCAGCAGCTTCCAGAAAAGATTATTAAACTGCTCTTGAGGCAAAATGTTTCCTATTCATAAGCAATTTTTTTTTTCCTGGCAGTGATTCAGAATGGTGAAAATATGTTAGTGACAAAAGATGTGGTTAAAACAGAGACAGAGAAGTGCAGCAGTTTAAGACTTTCTGCTTAGAATAAGTATGATCTTTTCAAGTGTCATTTCCTTTAACTGTCATAATATTGACCAGGTCCCATTAGAGTCAAGGGTAAGGAGGAAGCATACATTTCTGATTGTTATACAAAATGTAGAAGCAAGAATATCTTATTTCAATTGTATGTGTGCCTGTCTGTCTGTCCTTTACTCCAGAGTAGGTAATCTCTTAGTGAACTTTGTGATTCAGTTTCCTGGCATGTCCTTTCCTTCCACAGTTGTAGGCATTTAGAACAAAATTGAAGTGGGCTGGCATGTTAGTGAGTGGAAACAAAATGGCAGGCAGCACCAAACAGCACTGCAATGAGACCACCACGTTTCAAGTAAGTCAGCCTGGACAAGAGGCACTTGGGGTGGGTGGGTAGAGTTGCCCTTGAAATGAAATAGTCTCATGCAAATAGACTGTTTTCTAGTACTTGCTGGGGTCCCCTCCTTTCTCCTTTTTTATTTGTATTTTTGTTTTTTATTTGTTTGGATTTTTAATGGTTGCTTACCTTAGCTGGATTCCCCCATTTACATTATCTGACACTTTTATGGCTGGTAAGCAGAGTAATGTCCACCATATATTTAAATCAGTCTATCTGGAAGCTGGAATGTGACCCACTTTTGTGCAGCGACTCATCGTGTGTACTGGATCATTTTCTTCAACTCACCGGGAACCATTTTTCCTGTGGCTTGGAGAGGCCCGGAAAAGGGTCTCATCATCACTTTAAATACAGCACATGTGGTGCCTCACTGTGTGGTGATGGGTGGAGCTAAACTGTCTTCTCCAAAGAAGTGGGGAAGTCTGCAAACTGGCCCTTACTCATCTGGAAATTGCTTTCATTCAATCAAATCTTGCTAAATTATCCCATTGACTTCTAGCACTGAGTGAGGTACCCCCAGCTTGCATCAGAAGAGATGTGGCCTACCTGCTTTCACTTTATGAGCCCCCAAACCACCTACCAATCTTCTGAGCCCCCTCCCCACTTCCTTCAGCCACTTCCTTCAGTTGGTCCTCCAACACTGGCTAGTTGTAGGAAAAGGGAAGGATCTCCCCCTCCATCTTCTAAGCATGGCAGCGCCCCAGGCCACAATGCCACAAGTAGCCACTGAAAAATGTAGGCAACTTATCTAGGCTTAAGGACTTCCCCACTTATGGAACAAGTGCTGTTATCCAACAGCACAAGAGACGACTCTACACATGGACATCACCAGATGGTCAATATCGAAATCAGATTGATTATGTCCTTTGCAGCCAAAGATGGAGAAGCTCTATACAGTCAGTCAAAACAAGACCTGGAGCTGACTGTGGCTCAGATCATGAGCTTCTTGTTGCAAAATTTCGGCTTAAATTGAAGAATGTAGGGAAAACCACTAAACCATTCAGGTATGACCTAAATCATATCCCTGATGAATACACAGTGGAGGTGAGGAATAGATTTCAGGGATTAGACCTGATAGACAGAGTGCCTGAGGAACTATGGACGGAGGTCCGTAACATTGTTCAGGAAGCAGCAACGAAATCCATCCCAAAGAAAAAGAAATGCAAGAAAGCCAAGTGGCTGTCTGATGAGGCTTTACAAGTAGCTGAGGAAAGAAGGGAAGCGAAAAGCAAGGGAGAAAGGGGAAGATATCTCCAACTGAATGCAGAGTTCCAGAGAATAGCAAGGAGAGACAAGAAGGCCTTCTTAAATGAACAATGCAAAGAAATCGAGGAAAACAACAGAATGGGAAAGACTAGAGATCTTTTCCAGAAAATCGGAGATCTCAAGGGAACGTTTTGTGCAAAGATGGGCATAAAGGACAAAGAAGGCAGGGACCTAACAGAAGCAGATGAGATTAAGAAGAGGTGGAAAGAATACACAGAAGAACTATACAGGAAAGATCTGAATGTCCCTGATAGCCATGATAGTGTGGTCACTGAACTTGAGCCGGACATCCTAGAAAGTGAAGTCAAGTGGGCCTTAGGAAGCATTAGTAACAACAAAGCTAGCGGAGATAACAGTCTTCCAGCTGAGCTATTTAAAATCCTAAAAGATGATGCTGTTAAAGTGCTGCATTCAATATGCCAACAAATTTGGAACACTCAACAATGGCTGCAAGACTGGAAAAGGTCAGTTTACATTCCAATTCCAAAGAAGGGCAACGCCAAAGAGTGTTCAAACTACCGCACAATTGCACTCATTTCACATGCCAGCAAGGTTATGCTCAAAATCCTACAAGCTAGGCTTCAGCAGTATGTGAACCGAGAACTACCGGAAGTACAAGCTGGGTTTCGAAGAGGCAGAGGAACTAGAGATCAAATCGCCAACATTCGCTGCATCATGGAGAAAGCAAGAGAATTCCAGAAAAACGTCTATTTCTGCTTCATTGACTACGCTAAAGCCTTTGATTGTGTGGATCACAACAAACTGTGGCAAATTCTTAAAGTGATGGGAGTACCAGACCACCTTACCTATCTCCTGAGAAACCTGTACGAGGGTCAAGAAGCAACAGTAAGAACCAGACATGGAACAACTGATTGGTTCAAAATTGGGAAAGGAGTACGACAAGGCTGCATATTATCACCCTGCTTATTTAACTTATATGCAGAGCAC
Source organism: Heloderma suspectum (assembly GCF_057233095.1). Taxonomy (NCBI): domain Eukaryota; kingdom Metazoa; phylum Chordata; class Lepidosauria; order Squamata; family Helodermatidae; genus Heloderma; species Heloderma suspectum. Next base: position 114,368,213 of record NC_139462.1, read on the forward strand.
ATCATGAGAAATCCGGGTTGGATGAATCACAGGTCGGAATTAAGATTGTCGGGAGAATTATCAACAACCTCCGATATGCAGACGATACCACCCTAATGGCAGAAAGCGAAGAGGATCTCAAGAGCCTCTTGTTGAGGGTGAAAGAGGAGAGTGCAAAAGCTGGTTTGAAACTCAACATTAAAAAAACGAAGATCATGGCATCTGGCCCCATCACTTCCTGGCCTATAGAAGGGGAAGAAATGGAAGCAGTGACAGATTTTACTTTCTTGGGCTCCAAGATCACCGCAGACGGTGACTGTAGCCCTGAAATTAAAAGACGCTTGCTCCTTGGGAGGAAAGCTATGGCCAACCTAGACAGCATAGTAAGAAGCAGAGACATCACCTTGCCGACAAAGGTCCGTCTAATCAAAGCTATGGTTTTCCCAGTAGTAATATATGGCTGTGAGAGCTGGACTATAAGGAAGGCTGAGCGCCGAAGAATTGATGCTTTCGAACTGTGGTGCTGGAGAAGACTCTTACGTATCCCCTGGACTGCAAGGAGGTCAAATCAGTCCATCCTAAAGGAAATCAACCCTGAGTGCTCATTGGAAGGACAGATACTGAAGCTGAAGCTCAGATATTTTGGCCACCTAATGCGAAGAGAAAACTCTCTGGAAAAGACCCTGATGCTTGGAAAGACTGAAGGCAAAAGGAGAAGGGGACGGCAGAGGATGAGATGGCTAGATAGCATCACCGATGCAATGAATATGAACTTGAGCACACTCCGGGAGAGAGCGCAGGACAGGAAGGCCTGGCGTGCTATGGTCCATGGGGTCACGAAGAGTCGGACACGACTGAACGACTGAACAACAACTTATGGAACACGTACACTTAAGAATTATATGAAATATACACATTTACCTATTACATCAACTGTTACATATAATATGCAAAAGAGATATGTAATGTGTGAAATCACTTTATTTCTTGTAACTTGAAAAGATTGTTATTTTGCTTATGAATGAACATATATTGATTAAAATTCGGTAAGGGCCAGGTAAAATGCTTTGGGGGTTGGAGCCACCCCATGGCTATCTCTTAGCTAAGAGACAAGATATGCAACAGAGTCCAGGGGTGGCAGAATCAATAGGTCGGAGGTTCTTTGGCCTTGCCATGTGTTGAAGATGTGGGGATGGATTTCATAGTAAATTTCCAGATTCTTCAGAGGCATCAGATACTCATAAGCAGAAGAATCAGAAAGGGGCAGGGAGGGGAGGAGTTTAGAATCTCTGTTCCCTGATGCAGTTAGAGGAGAAAATACTATGTATTATTGGTCTAAGGAAAGAAAGAGGAAGCAACTTTACACATTTCCAGGTATAGCCAATGGGTGGAGAAGGGAAAGGCTGAAATAGCGGGTTCCTATATCATTACCTCTATGCACTTGGCAAGGATAAGACTTAGTTCCCCATCTTGGCAAGCCACATAAATTTACAACTTTGCTGGAGCCAAAAAAAATCTGAAAGGACTCCAGTTTCCGTTAGAAGAATCATGGTTCCCGCCCACCACATAGTTGCTGTTTGGGGGAGTAGGGATATACAGAGCTTGTTAAGCCTGTTCCATCTGTGTTTTGCGGATTGTAAAGCGTCTTTCATTCCATCATCCTCTCATTGACAGAACCAGACTTTTGTATGAGAATTTTATTCCTGTTTGCAAATGCGCACTTGTGCAAATCCACAAGTGCACATCCCCCAAAGTAAAAAACTGGTCTGCAAGTCTGTAGAATCTGCATGACTCAGAAGAAGCTGGTCCGCTACAGAATTGGCAGGTTGGATCCATAGAAATCCGAACTAATTTGAATCTATTGTGGATTTCTCTGACATCCCAATTTGGGGGTAGGTGGGTATTTTCAGGCTTCTGGTTGAGGTTTAAAGATCATTTCATGTATACGTTCTAAAGCCCCCCATCTCTTGGATATACCTCTTAATTTCTGGGGTAAACATCCATTTGGAGGTGCTATTATTTTCTTGCTCAAGAAAATAAAACATTTTTCTAAGGAAAAACTAGAGGGGAAAGCACAGAAAAGTTTATTGATCACTGTTACTGGTACAAATTGAAATGGAAGGGGGCTGGAAATGCCGGGCACATCCTCCACCAGTTCATTAACTTCTGTTAATAGATACTCACAAAAGGCACTTAAAGCACATATTGTGCAGCACCTTTAATGCTTATTGTGGCCTTTAACTTTTCTGACATCTCCTAAAAGAAAAAGTCTGCTGATTTACGGTTTCCAAACAGGTTTGTACCAAACGGATGCTGTATTATAGCATCTTCCAGTGTTTTATTAAAAAAGCCAGCATGAAACAGCTCGTGCAGCACTTTTCAAGATTGGTTTTACTTGAAGCTGCTGGATTCTGTGACCCATCACGCTTAAGAAATTGTTTCTAGAACTTGGGAAAACAAAAATCTTAAGAATTTTTGTGCCTTGCACAATCATTTAGTCCTGAAAATGGTTCTCCTTGTTTATTGCCAATATCCAAGCATCCACAAGAGTTTATGGAAAAGTTTTACATCCCTAATAAAACCTGAGGGAGATTAGGGGCTTTGATGGCAAAGACAAAACTTAAAACCTTACTGAGAAACATTGATGATACCGTCAATATTATTTCCATTTGTATTGCAATTGTGTCTAGACATCTCCAATTACAAGGATAGCCTTGTTGAGCCTGACATTCTGCAATGATTAAGCAAGAGATCATGGACATGATCCAAGAAGTGAATAGCATGGGGTGGGTGGTCAGAGATTTCTCAGAATTGGCTTTTAAACAGGTTGGGCTCATGATTCTTTGCCTTCCATAAGCAACAATGGGATCAGGCTGGCCTGTCTGAATCACAGCCAATGTACCCAGAATGTCACCCATGCAATGCAAATTGTAAGACTGGGAATTGTTCAAAAACATGGCCATGCTCTTAAGCTAGTCCTACCCAACTTGTGACCCAAACCCACCAAGCTGAATACCAGCCAGAGGTGAAGTACACCTAGGGATCTCTGTTTGCTATTTGCCTGAAACGGCATCAGCAGGACCTGTCAGCTGCAATATATGGCTAAAGGGCAGAGTGCAGCTTGATGGTTTTGATCAATGAAAATGGTGTTTTCGCAGGATAAATTCCTAGTGAATTATGCCTAATGAATTTAAATCTGTGGTCTGCAACAAGTTGCTGGAAGGTCAATTTGAGAAGCAAGTGAGGGAGAAACAACTTCTAAGTGGCCTGCTGGCTAGTCTTGTTGCAACAGATCTCAATCCCACAAAGTAACAACTGCATGACATTATTGCATGTCTGTAGCGCAAATTCCTTGACATCCCTATTTGGGGGTAGATGGGTATTTTCAGGCTTCTGGTTGAGGTTTAAAGATTATTTCGTATATGTGTTCTAAATCCCCCGCCCATCTTTTGGATGTACCTCTTAATTTCTGGGGTACACATCCAGTTGGAGGTGCTATTATTTTCTTCTGCATCTATCCAAGAAAAAACATTTTCTAAGAAAAAGCACAGAAAAGTGCTTTTGGGCTGAATATCAGTGTGGACAATAGAATTCACATGGAGGTTGTTCATTTTTAGCATATGCCTGGCACCTTTGCTTACTAGAAAGAAAGAATGGTAAAAACTGGTACCTACTTTGGAAAAGGTGGAGCCCTGCATAATCTGGTGTAACAATGTCATATTTTAAAATGGAGAAGTCTTTATGGTAGGTGAGTTCACGATTTATAATATAGTTTGAAACTTTTGTTGTTGTTCAGTCGTGTCCGACTCTTCGTGACCCCATGGACCATAGCACACCAGGCCTTCCTGTCCTCCGCTCTCTCCCGGAGCGTGCTCAAGTCCATATTCATTGCATCCGTGATGCTATCTAGCCATCTCATCCTCTGCCGTCCCCTTCTCCTTTTGCCTTCAATCTTTCCCAGCATCAGGGTCTTTTCCAGGGAGTTTTCTCTTCGTGTTAGGTGGCCAAAATATTTGAGCTTCAGCTTCAGTATCTGTCCTTCCAATGAGCACTCAGGGTTGATTTCCTTCAGGATGGACTGATTTGACTTCCTTGCAGTCCAGGGGACTTGTAAGAGTCTTCTCTAGCACCACAGTTTGAACGCATCAATTCTTGGGCGCTCGGCCTTCCTTATAGTCCAGCTCTCACAGCCATACGTTACTACTGGGAAAACCATAGCTTTGATTAGACAGACCTTTGTCGGCAAGGTGATGTCTCTGCTTCTTACTATGCTGTCTAGGTGTGCCATAGCTTTCCTCCCAAGGAGCAAGCATCTTTTAATTTCATGGCTACAGTCACCGTCTGCGGTGATCTTGGGGCCCAAGAAAGTAAAATCTGTCACTGCTTCCATTTCTTCCCTTCTATATGTCAGGAAGTGATGGGGCCAGATGCCATGATCTTAGTTTTTTTAATGTTGAGTTTCAAACCAGCTTTTGCACTCTCCACTTTCACCCTCAACAAGAGGCTCTTTAGATCCTCTTCGCTTTCTGCCATTAGGGCCTGCATATCTGAGGTTGTTGAGAATTCTCCTGGCGATCTTAATTCCGACCTGTGATTCATCCAACCTGGCATTTCTCATGATGTACTCTGCATATAAATTAAATAAGCAGGGCGACAATATACAGCCTTGTCGTACTCCTTTCCCAATTTTGAACCAATCGGTTGTTCCATGTCCGGTTCTTACTGTTGCTTCTTGTCCCTCATACAGCTTTCTCAGGAGACAGGTAAGGTGGTCTGGTACTCCCATCTCTTTAAGAATTTGCCAGAGTTTGTTATGATCCACACAACCAAAGGCTTTAGCGTAGTCAATGAAGCAGAAATAGACGTTTTTCTGGAATTCTCTTGCTTTCTCCATGATGCAGCGAATGTTGGCGATTTGATCTCTAGTTCCTCTGCCTCTTCGAAACCCAGCTTGTACTTCCGGTAGTTCTCGGTTCACATGCTGCTGAAGCCTAGCTTGTAGGATTTTGAGCATAACCTTGCTGGCATGTGAAATGAGCACAATTGTACGGTAGTTTGAACACTCCTTGGCATTGCCCTTCTTGGAATTGGAATGTAAACTGACCTTTTCCAGTTTTGTGGCCACTGTTGAGTGTTCCAAATTTATTGACATACTGAGTGCAGCACTTTAACAGCATCATCTTTTAGGATTTTAAATAGCTCAGCTGGAATACTGTCATCTCCGCTAGCGTTATTGTTAGTAATGCTTCTTAAGGCCCACTTGATTTCACTCTCTAGGTTGTCTGGCTCAAGTTCAGTGACCGCACTATCATGGCTATCAGGGACATTCAGATCTTTCCTGTATAGTTCCTCTGTGTATTCTTTCCACATCTTCTTAATTTCATCTGCTTCTGTTAGGTCCCTGCCTTCTTTGTCCTTTATGCCCATCTTTGCACAAAACGTTCCCTTGAGATCTCCGATTTTCTTGGAAAGGTCTCTAGTCTTTCCCATTCTGTTGTTTTCCTCGATTTCTTTGCATTGTTCATTTAAGAAGGCCTTCTTGTCTCTCCTTGCTATTCTCTGTAACTCTGCATTCAGTTGGAGATATCTTCCCCTTTCTCCCTTGCTTTTTGCTTCCCTTCTTTCCTCAGCTACTTGTAAAACCTCATCAGACAGCTACTTTGCTTTCTTGCATTTCTTTTTCTTTGGGATAGATTGAGTTGCTGCCTCCTGAACAACGTTACGGACCTCTGTCCATAGTTCCTCAGGCACTCTGTCTATCAGGTCTAATCCCTTAAATCTATTTGTCACCTCCACTGAATATTCCTAAGGGATATGATTTAGGTCATACCTGAATGGTTTAGTGGTTTTCCCTACTTTCTTCCATTTAAGCCAAAATTTTGCAAGAAGCAGCTCATGATCTGAGCCACAGTCAGCTCCAGGTCTTGTTTTTACTGACTGTATGGAGCTTCTCCATCTTTCGCTGCAAAGGACATAATCAATCTGATTTCAATATTGACCATCTGGTGATGTCCATGTGTAGAATCGCCTCTTGTGCTGTTGGAAAAGAGTGTTTGCTATGATCAGCGTGTTCTCTTGGCAAAACTCTATTAGCCTTTGTCCTGCTTCATTTTGTACACCAAGGCCATGCTTGCCTGTTATCCTGGTGATTTCTTGACTTCCTACTTTAGCATTCCAAACCCCTATGATGAAGAGGACATCTTTTTTTGGTGTTAGTTCTAGAAGGTGTTGTAGGTCTTCATAGAACCGATCAAACTCAGCTTCTTCAGCATCAGTGGTTGGGGCATAGACTTGAATTACTGCGGTGTTGAGTGGTTTGCCTTGGATTCGTACTGAGATCTTTCTATCATTTTTGAGATTGTACCCCAGTACTGCTTTTCCCACCCTTTGGTTGACTATGAGTGCTACTCCATTTCTTCTAAGGGATTCTTGCCCACAGTAGTAGATATGATGGTCACCTGAATTAAATTCGCCCATGCTTGTCCATTTTAGTTCGCTGATTCCCAAGATGTCGATGTTCAACCCTGCCATCTCATGTTTGACCACCTCCAGCTTACCTTGATTCATTGATCTGACATTCCAGGTTCCTAAACAATATTGTTCTTTACAGCATCGGACTTTCTTTTCACCACCAGACACATCCACAGCTGAGTGTCCTTTCGGCTTTGGCCCAGCCGCTTCACTCTTTCTGGCACTCCTTGGAAATTGCCTCTGCTCTTCCCCAGTAGTATATTGGACACCTTCCGACCTGAGGGGCTCATCTTCCAGCGTCATATCATAGTCATTTAGCCTTGTGATACGTTCCATGGGGTTTTCTTGGCAAGAATATTGGAGTGGGTTGCCATTTCCTTCTCCAGTGGACCACATTTTGTCAGAACTCTCCGCCATGACCTGTCCATCTTGGGTGGCCCTGCACGGCATAGCTTATGGCTTCACTGAGTTACGCAAGGCCCTTCGCCACAACAAGGTAGTGATCCATGAAGGGGAATTTGAAACTAGAAGGGGATATTTGGATTCCTAAGTTGACTGTTAATTGAACTGGGCCCAGTTGTTTATATTCTTAAAATATGTTAGTCTGATGTATTTTGTAATGTTCCCCAAAGTGTTCTTTTTTATTCCTCATATGCTAGCTGTGTGTCCATTCGAGGATATGTGTGCAGACTGTAGTCAGTAATTTGAACTAGGGGGCTAGGAGGGGCATGAAATGGCACAAACCTAAATACAGGTATTCAAATATGTTTTAGCTATTTACAGTGCAATCCTGTACATGTCTACTCAGCAGTAAGCCCCATTTAATTCCCAGATTACTCCAAGTTAAGTGGCTATAGGTTTACAGCCTCAAAGTATTAAAATATTAATAAATGATACATTTTAATAAATCTAAGTGTCAAACCTTGCTTGTCAGTTGTCCCAGTGATTTTATGCTCATTGACTGGAACATGGGAAGCTTGGAGCAGATTTGCTGATTAATGGGCAATAGGGTAGAATGCTGCCTGCATACTTTTCATGACATCTCCATAAGTAAAAGAGTAGAGGCTTACTTAAAAATAAGGAGGGAAATCAGAACATTTAAAGAAGGGGCTGGGAATATCACACTGAGAGTGTAGCTCTTCTATGGCCATGGCCCTGGATACTTCATCCTGATCCATTTATTGTGTGAGGGCACAAAAATTCTGCTGCATCTCTGGAGCAAAGGCATGTCTCTGTCTATTGGGTCCCCCCACTGCAATAAATGGAGATGCCAATGCATGCAGGACTTCTGTTGGTACTTCAGCTCTGTTTGTACACAGAATTCTATATCTCTGTTTCAGAATTCATAAGGGCTCTTTCACACATCTGCCGTGATCCACCATGGGAGATATGCCTGTGGAAGCAGCCTTCCATGTGCATAGCTGATGTGCTTCCCCATCCACATTGCAATGCTCAACAGGGCCTAACAGTCTAACAGGGTCTAACAGTCTAAGTGACTGGAGGCATCTTTTTATGTGGATCAAACCGAGCTGGGATTACCAGTTGTAGCACATGCGTCTGCAGCTAGAGATGGAAAGAAGTATTTATATTTAGGGTGTGTACACCTATGGTATTTAAAAGTGTATACTTAAGAACGTTACATGAATAAGAGGAACATGCTTAGAAGCTTGTGTATCATACAGGTACATTCACTGGAGAGCTAGGATTGGGTGCAGCTTCCTGCCAAATGTTGTACACTTGGCAACAAAACTATGTTTGGTGCCATGTAATGTGCTGAATGGCCCTTAATCCCTAACTCCACTTCCTAAAATAGCTGTCTGCTTTCTGACTCCAGGATTGCAGATTTCCCTGATCAATACTATGCTTCTTTATCCAAGTTTACAGAAAACTTATTTTCTGTTATCATAGAACTTTTGGAGAGCTGAAACTATCAGTAGAGTTCTTCAATGGTGATGCTAAAGTTGTCATTACACCAGTTTTTAAAATATTTGTGCAGTTTTGATGGTTATGTACTTTTCCCTAGATTACAGATAAATAGGTTGAAAGTAGCTGCAGTCTAACAACTGCTTCAGTCTAAAGTCCATTCTGATTGACGCAACTGGCAGCTAATCTGTTCCACCTGTTTTCTTACTCGCTTGGCAAAGCAACAGAAATGCTAAAGCTTTTCTGTCTCTGATATAGCCCACTGTGCTCACTACAGTTGGTTTTCAAAGGAGACACTGAAATTTGTCCCATTGCTCCTTTTGTGTTTCTCTGATCAGTTAATGTCACTCTAACCTGTATCGCAGGCAAGTTTTTTTTAATCTTATCCAGATTGTATTCAGATAGATAGAACTATGAGAGAGCCTCAAAACATCCTCCTTGCTCTGTGGTGTCATGTAGCCAAAATAGACTCTTTCAGTAGCTTGCATTTTTCTAGTATTTTCTAATTTGTTCTGGTAGACTTCTTTCCTTCCCTATACCATCCATGTTAGTAGACTCACCTAATGCCTGTACCACAAAATTAAAGGTAAAAAAAGACTAATTCAGGATCTCATTAAGTTCATTTGAATGTTGATCAGATATTCAGTGGGAAGAGGGAGACCTGGCAATGAGACAGAATGCAATTAGCTAAGCTATCAGAGGAAGTTAACCGCAGTGTTGCTAAATCCAGACCTTGAGAGAACCTTTGAGGTTCCATGGAAGGTGACATATGGTCCTGTGCATCTTCTTCTTTCACTCAATGTTATGTTGGGAAAAGCCACCTGTGCTGAAATTATGTGGTCCCACTTGTTACAATAGCAAAGGTTAAAAATAAAACATCCTATCAAATGTGAACCACTTCACATAGAGCGGGGGTGTAAACCTGTGGCTCTTCAGATCTTGAATGACAACCGCCATCACCCCTGACCATTGGCTGGGTCTGGTGGGATTTGGCGTCCAACATGCCTGGAGGGCCACAGGTTCCTCGCTCCTGCCATAGTACAATCATCATCACTCAGCCAAGCTTGCAAAATTCAGAGATTCATTCAAATGGATAACATTCAAATCAGAGTTCAATACAACTGCAACAAAAGCAAGTTAACTGAGGTACAGCAGAAATCCCATTAAGAACAAAGAGAGATGGGCTCAGGAATAATATGTCATGAAGTATATGGGACTTAATAGAGTTTACTGGATTTTAAAATGTTGTAAACTCCCATGGGGACAGGTGTCGAGCCTGCCTGGACATCACATATTCTGGCCTAGAAATTTATTTTTCTGAATGTTAGAGCTGTATGAGGGTTTCCTGTAGCACAAGGAAAGCATTCTGCATATGCTCAAAGTTCATATGTGCTTGATTTTTTTTCCACATAAAATGAATCCTGGCACCAGAAATGGCTTTAGAGGCTAAGCTCTTGTGAAGCCTAGTTCAACTTAAATCCTGAAAGTATTGTGAGTCCAGCCTTTACACATCACCATCTCTTAATTGACCTGTTATGAACATGCCTTGTTGATTGTTTAATATGTGTATATGTTGCAGCGAAGATCAGAAACTTGAGGCCCAGCGGAAATGCCAGAAATATTTGCATAATATTTGTTTTTTATTCAACTATGGCAGGGAAGGCCTCCTTTATTGGTAAAATATGGAATTGAAGATGATATTTGGACACTTCCTGAAGACACTCAGATGGCTTTCAAATTTACTGGTAAATAGCAGAATTTTCTGGCATTTCCCTCTGGCCCTTTAAAAATTTTAAGACTTGCTAGTCAGTGTGAAAGGTCAAGTAATTCACCAAATTTTTGAAACCTACCGCATCTTATAAATGGTATAGTGAATATCCAAAATGTGTTAACTAACCACAGAAGAGAATGTTGACAATTATTCATGACTCTGGTGAATGTTCAAAATTATGGGGTTACACTAGTAAACATTGACAATGTCCATTAGGTAGTCTATATTTGCATTTTTGAATATTTTCCAGAGTACATGGCAGCTTATCAACATAGCATTATGACTGTTGGCAGTCACCATATTTTGGGCATTCACTGTAGCTTGTGGTGTATTAAAACAGATTTATTAAATCTCTTTGTTTCACCTAATGACTTTTATCTCCATTGTTTTGAATGGCCTCTGGATGATTCTCCCCACACAACACTTTGTAGAATGGGTTCTATCTCCCTATCCTCTATAATGAAAGCCAGGCTTCAGCTAAAGCAAATGCAAATCTAAATGAGTTTAACATGAAGATGCCAAGAAGAGCCCCTCAGCAGACAGCCGTGTTTGAAAGCTTTTTTTAGTATTATTAAAGGGGAAGGGAAACAGAGAGAGAACATCCGATATGCAATATTTATTTGTTCTACCTGCTTTCAGAACAACCTTTGCCAGCAGGCATCCCTTTTCTCCAGCTGTGCTCAACCCAGCACAAACTTTTCTTCTCAAGCACAATCCACGGAGATAGGAATGTGTGTGAGGGAGGAGTACAAATGATTTATTGTTTATGAAGGTGTATGTGCCAGTGCACTGTGAGGTACAAATCAACTCTCCCAGCAGAACTGGCTGTTAGTAATATATTGCAGCCAAAAGGGTGCCAAAGGGCTTGCCTGCAAGTTGTATAAAATATTTTTCCCTCCCCAGTATGCAGTATATTTTTCGTTTCTAGTTGACCTTATAAAAAGTATTTTTGTTATACTAAGATACAACAGTGAGCTCAGTGGATAATTGAAACTTACCTGTTTTGTTGAACTGATCTTGATTAAAATAAAAGAGTTGCATGTTTTGCAGAATAAAATAGTTGAATGTTTTGATTCTTCAATAATTTTCCAAACATTTTTAATAAATCCTGATGGTATGCAGTTTGTCACATTGATCTGAAGGAAAAGTTTCCTTTATGCTGTACACATTACTTTCCTCTGTTTGTGTGCTTGATTAACTTTAGGTTGTGTTTTATTTCTTCTTTTCATCCTTATAAAGCACTATGAACACTGATCGTAGGATATAGGCAATAACTACAACTTTAGCTTTTGGAGGATAATACAATCTAATATCCCCTTCATGGGTCACTGCCTTGTTGTGGCAAAGGGGCTTACGTAACTCAGTGAAGCCATAAGCTGTGCCGTGCATGGCCACCCAAAAAGGACAGGTAATGGCGGAGAGTTCTGACAAAATGTGGTCCACTGGAGAAGGAAATGGCAACCCACTCCAGTATTGTTGCCAAGAAAACCCCATGGAACGTATCACAAGGCTAAAAGATATGACACGGGAAGAAGACCCTCTCAGGTCGGAAGGTGTCCAATATACTACTGGGGAAGAGCAGAGGGAATTTCCAAGTCGCGCCAGAAAGAGTGAAGCGGCTGGGCCAAAGCCGAAGGGACACTCAGCTGTGGATGTGTCTGGTGGTGAAAAGAAAGTCCGATGCTGTAAAGAACAATATTGTTTAGGAACCTGGAATGTCATATCAATGAATCAAGATAAGCTGGAGGTAGTCAAACATGAGATAGCAAGACTGAACATCAACATCTTGGGAATCAGCGAACTAAAATGGACAAGCATGGGCGAATTTAATTTAGGTGACCATCATATCTACTACTGTGGGCAAGAATCCCTTAGAAGAAATGGAGTAGCACTCATAGTCAACCAAAGGGTGGGAAAAGCAGTACTGGGGTACAATCTCAAAAACAACAGAATGATATCAGTACGAATCCAAGGCAAACCATTCAGCATCACAGTAATTCAAGTCTATGCCCCAACCACTGAGGCCGAAGAAGCTGAGGTTGATCAGTTCTATGAAGACCTACAACACCTTCTAGAACTAAAACCAAAAAAAGATGTCCTCTTCATTATAGGGGATTGGAAAGCTAAAGTAGGAAGTCAAGAAATCACCAGGATAACAGGCAAGCATGGCCTTGGTGTACAAAATGAAGCAGGACAAAGGCTAATAGAGTTTTGCCAAGAGAACACGCTGATCATAGCAAACACTCTTTTCCAACAGCACAAGAGGCGACTCTACACATGGACATCACCAGATGGTCAATATTGAAATCAGATTGATTATGTTCTTTGCAGCCAAAGATGGAGAAGCTCTATACAGTCAGTCAAAACAAGACCTGGAGCTGACTGTGGCTCAGATCATGAGCTTCTTGTTGCAAAATTTCGGCTTAAATTGAAGAACGTAGGGAAAACCACTAAACCATTCCGGTATGACCTAAATCATATCCCTTATGAATATACAGTGGAGGTGAGGAATAGATTTCAGAGATTAGACTTGATAGACAGAGTGCCTGAGGAACTATGGATGGAGGTCCGTAACATTGTTCAGGAGGCAGCAACGAAATCCATCCCAAAGAAAAAGAAATGCAAGCAAGCCAAGTGGCTGTCTGATGAGGCTTTACAAGTAGCTGAGGAAAGAAGGGAAGCGAAAAGCAAGGGAGAAAGGGGAAGATATCTCCAACTGAATGCAGAGTTCCAGAGAATAGCAAGGAGAGACAAGAAGGCCTTCTTAAATGAACAATGCAAAGAAATCGAGGAAAACAACAGAATGGGAAAGACTAGAGATCTCTTCAAGAAAATTGGAGATCTCAAGGGAACGTTTTGTGCAAAGATGGGCATGATAAAGGACAAAGAAGGCAGGGACCTAACAGAAGCAGATGAGATTAAGAAGAGGTGGCAAGAATACACAGAAGAACTATACAGGAAAGATCTGAATGTCCCTGATAGCCATGATAGTGTGGTCACTGAACTTGAGCCGGACATCCTAGAGAGTGAAGTCAAGTGGGCCTTAGGAAGCATTAGTAACAACAAAGCTAGCGGAGATGACAGTCTTCCAGCTGAGCTATTTAAAATCCTAAAAGATGATGCTGTTAAAGTGCTGCACTCAATATGCCAACAAATTTGGAACACTCAGCAGTGGCCACAAAACTGGAAAAGGTCATTTTACATTCCAATTCCAAGAAGGGCAATGCCAAAGAGTGTTCAAACTACCGCACAATTGCGCTCATTTCACATGCCAGCAAGGTGATGCTCAAAATCCTACAAGCTAGGCTTCAGCAGCATGTGAACCGAGAACTACTGGAAGTACAAGCTGGGTTTAGAAGAGGCAGAGGAACTAGAGATCAATGCCAGTGCATTTGGCCCCCCAAAATCTGTCACGGAACAAAGCCGCTGCCCCCCCACCCTGTGAAAGGCGCGCGGGACGAAGTCCCCGCTGCCCCCAACCCACAAAAGGCACAAGAAATGGAGCACTTACGAAATGGAGCTACTGCCATTTGCATACACTGGGTTCCCCCCCCCCCCCGCCGTGATAGGCTACATAAATATTTATGTAGCCTATTACGGCTAAATACAGGGATGCAAATGGCGGCGGCTACGATAGCTGCCATTTGCATCCCTGCAGGGCTGCCCAGCGGCCAGATGTCCGGCTGCGGGCGGCCAGAGCCGGCCAGCAGCTCCGCAGCTTGGCCATGGAGCGGAGTCGGCTGGGCAGGATTCCGGGGGGGAGGACCAGATCACCTCCCCCCCATCGAGGATTCCAGGGGGAGGGACAGAGTGCCTCCCCCCCCAGCGGAAACAGAACGGAACGGAAGGTAAGTGTTCCGCCCATCCCTATCACTGATGTAATGAATATGAATTTGAGCACACTCTGGGAGAGAGCGGAGGACAGGAAGGCCTGGCGTGCTATGGTCCATGGGGTCACAAAGAGTCGGACATGACTTAACGACTGAACAACAACAACAACAATCTAATATGATTGCAGGGAATAAAGTAGGGATGTCAGAGAATTCCGCCACGGATCTTGGGGAGGCCGCCAGCGCATTCGGCCCCCTGAAATCGGTGGCGGAACGGTCAGCCACCCCCCGCCCCTCCCCAGGGACGGGACTTACGTTGGGCGGATCTTCCTGGCGGCGGCGGCGGTGGCCGGTCTTCCGACCGGCTGCCGCTGCCGCCATTTCCAGTTAAAAAACAACAACAAACGTGATAGGCTACGTAAAGATTTACATAGCCTATCACGGCTGACTGCAGGGACACAAATGGCGGTGGGTACGGCCGCCGCCATTTGCGTCCCTGCTAGCCAGCGGCCAGATGTCCGGCCGCTGGTGGAGCCGGCTGGCGGCTCCACAGAATCCCTGCGGAGCGGAGCCGGCCGGCCAGGATTTGGGGGGGGAGGGATGCAGCGCCTCCCCCCCGGCCAGAATTTCGGGGGGAGGGACAGAGCGCCTCCCTCCCACCACGAATGTCACCCTTCGAAAAGGTAAGTGACTTTCGTACATCCCTAGAATAAAGATATGGGAAATTGGTAAAGGAAAGCTGGTGATTAGCACATTTGGAGTATATTTGTTTATACCAACCAGGCCAGCACTGGTGACCCACCAAACCAAACATAGCCTGTCAGCCATGTTTTGTTGCCTACCAGAGGGGCTCAATTAACCACCCATTTTAATGCCTTACTGCAACTGCTAAAATAAGAAGGTTGTCAGATCTGTATACCCCACTACATGGTTTGTGGGCTGCATTCGGCTTGGCGGACCACATGTTTTGCAGGTTGGGCTGACAATACAAATGTTTATCATTATTCCTTTTTCTTCTGGATTCCTCAACAGAGTATATTTTTCCATATTTGTGTAGCCATGTTCAAAAGGTCTTGGCTGCTAGAGACTTTGGTAGAGCCCCCTACGTAGAGAGGTTGGAATCTACATTTAACAACTGAGGTGCTGAATGGGTGAGAAAATTTAAGTATTTATTTCAGGGTAGGGAATGGCTGGAAATCAGTGGGGTCTTGAAAAAGAAAATGAAGCACAATTACTTTGTGATAACTTCTTAGAGTGGCTAGATGCCCAGCACTACCCTCCACTGAATTAACTGAATGAAGACCACTTAGGGCTTTTGGTGTTGCTGTAGTCCATGAGTGCACTGGCTTGCCTATGGAGTCCAGCCAACAAAGCGGTCCTGGGGCACTAACCCAGGAAGAGTTATTTCGGTCAGCAGCTGTGCCAAGAAGACTGCACTAAGTGCAAACTCCACTTCTCAGAATAGGCCAGGAGTGGCATGGGTGGGGAGCTGAAAGGAGGACAGAGGCACAGGTAGGCCAGTTTGCCACTTGACAGCTTACCCATAGAAATTGGTACAGTTCCCAGGTAAGCAAACAGACATCAGCTTATGTGACTTGTTGTAAGAATCTCTAAGGAAAAAATATCTTGGTTGAAACTGGCTTGAGTAAGTTTGATTTGGGGTAGGGGTGCAGTGAGTATGAAAACATTTGGTACTGTAAAATGTGAGGGAGTGCAGATCAACCATTATTAGTTAAAGTAGAATCCACAGGTAGGAATCTACAGGGACAAATTCTTCTGTGAATTCTATGAAAGTTATACCAATTATTAAGCCTACATATCTAGAATGTCCAAACTCTGCAAAGAATCTCTTAGTATGTATAGAATTGGTGATCACATTCAATGCAATATATAAGGTCCTATATTATATATCACCCTGATCCTCCACTTATTTTTGTTCTTCATGGCACCTGAACCTGGAAATCTCCGAACCAGCAGAATGTCCAGTTCATGGAAGAAAGTATGGGAAAGCAGTTTCATTGGTTTTCTTCACATGGAGCTTTTATCCTGCAATTGAGATTGCTCCCTCACGGAAGTTTGCGGGCTCTTTACATGATGCCATGATCTTCCAGGGCACCTCCCACACTAAATGCCTTTTATTCCATTTTTAAATAGATCACAGATAATGAGCTATCAAATTACCCCATTGTGTTCCGTTTGAGTTCCTTCCATGAAAAGAGGAAAAGTGGCAAGAAGAGGAGCGAGATCAGTGAAAGATAGTGGAAGACTTAGATACGGAGAGAAGGAGGGGGGAAAGGGGAGGGAGGGAAAGGAAGTGGGTGAAAAGGGGAATCCTTGTGATCCTGCATTTAAAACGGAAGCAGAAAGCCCCATTTTAAATGCAGGATTTTATGCTGGTGTAGAGATGCCCATTGAAAGTATATGTTTTTCTGTCAGTATGTAGAAGGACCATAGCCCACATACAACTACTAGAACTTTTGGTAAGATGTCTACAGCACAATCCTATTCATGTCTACTCTGAAGTAAGTCCCACTGAGTTCAGTTATGCTTACTCCCAGGTAAGTGGAAATAGGATTACAGCAGGGGTAGACAGCCTTTTAAGCTCATAGGCAAATTTGCACATTTGAGAAATGGTCCTGGACTCAACTGTAAAATGGCTGCCATGGGTGGATATGACTAGTCACAAAGGACAAGTTCCCAGAGACATTCATGGGAAATTAAGATGACAGCAGCTAGAGGCCTTCACTTGAAGATGACAACACTTGAAACCACCATACTTTGGGGTTGGGTGGGAGGAGTCCAGCAAGTAGAACTGAACATCATCAACCAGGTAGGTGCTGCACAGCAAATGAGAGCAGCTTGCTCCCTGCCCCCTTTCAATGCTCCCCGCTCAAGGAAGTTTAATGGAAGAGATTAATTACATTCCATAGTTTACCCCACACCTTCCCCTCACATCCAACAGGACTGTGAAGCAACAATATTGAAGCCCTGCTCCCTGCATTAGTTACTATAGTCTGCTAGTGCAATATTGCACAATTGTACGATTACAGGACTGTGAAGGAGCAGTATTGAAGCCCTGCTCCCGGTGTGAGGTACTGCCCCTGTACAATTCAATTCTGAATATCACCCTAATGCGACATTGCACAATTACATGATTATTACAGGCATGTGAATTAGCAATTATGTACTGCAAAGTAAAAATAAACAGGACAGGACAGCAGCCAAATAGTGTGACTGCATAATAGTGCTAAGTGGGAACAGAAGACTGTCCAAAGGGGCTGCTGCCAATGGTGGGGGGGGGATGGGGTGAAAAAAGGGATGGCCCCACCTCTTGACCAGGTCACAGCCAGGTCATAGATACACCCCTAGGAATGCCCAGTATGCAGGATTTAATTCAGGGGAATGGGGCACACTGCAACAGATCCATGTGGGAGCTGGGTTTCAGGAAAAAAGCGCAGTAAAAGAACTTTGCGAAAATGCACCTTTTTGAGAGTGAAACTGCACGGCTGCGGGTTGCTGCAGGGTGGTGACAACATCATGTGTTGCGAGTACAAATTTCAACTAAAAAAAAAATCCCCAAATATATACTTTAGGATAAAATGCATATTTTGTGAGAGAACACATTAAAAAAGTGTGTGTGTGTGTGTGTGTGTGTAAGTGTGTGTTTAAATAGCACTTTGAAAAAATTATTAATGGGTGGATGTTCTCATAACTGAAAGTGCATCAGTATGCACTTTCCACTAGGAAATATTTCTTATTTAAACACACAATTTTTGTTTAAGCACATGAATAATAAAAGCTCTCTCTTGGAGAGCTTGATAGTTCTGGCTGTTTGTTTCTAAGAATGAGATAAATTCAGTACTATCTTCAGCTGTGTTTTGATAGTTCATATTAATAGACCTTTAATGTAATATATACAGCCAGTGTCACTCCTGGCTTCTGTTAAGCTGATGGCAGAATGGTGCAAAGGAAGAAGGTAAAAGAAATTGGTAGCCAGCAGGGAGCAGTGAGAGCAGAGTTTCTACATCATTCAAATTAGTAAGGCGGCAGGGAGAACTGTCCAACCCTGTCTTGCATATTGGTGTGATGTGGCGTCCTCCTTGCTGGTGTAGTTGGTTCCCCAGCAGTTCCCTTGGAGCACAGACATGAAATCCCTCAGGTCAGCAGTTCAAGATGCATTGCTGCTTCAGTCCTGATGGTCAGATGGCATTGGTTTCCTCTTGGTGCTTTGGGAAAGAAAGCAAGAAGGCAGGAGGTGAAGAAATCAGCCAATTTAACTTCTCCTGTGGTCCTCATTGTGGTCACCGACTGGAAGTTTTCTTTCAAGGCTGCCTACACTAAAACAACCATTTATCCTCTGTAACTTGTCTCCTATGGGCTTCTGTACTTACCTATCCAACCTCTTTATATGCTGTACTGTGGCAAGGCAATTAAGCCTGGGGAGAAAATCAAGACAATGCATCAAGGCTAAACCAACAAGCAATTTAAATTTTATAAAGGTTTCGAAACACAGCAATTTAACTGTTACTGGGATGATTTTTCTAGAGGCAGGGGTAACCAATTTTAAAAGTGTTTTAGCAGTTAGCCATAAAAGCAGTTAGAATATGAAAATAATATGGAAAAGTACATCCATCTAAACTTAGGCTAGACTGTTTCCCTGCTTATGCCAAGTTCTACCAGTAAAGTCATTTCAGCTCATCCTAGTCCTTTAGCAGTGCAGCTTCCAACCTACTTACTTTCAGCTCAGCTTCTTTCCCCCCTGGAATCTGCAAAGTTCTGTGCTGCAACATTGTCTGGCTTTCTCTAATTTCCGTTCTCGCTCTCTGTTGACCAACGACCCTGTAACACTCCCAGTGCTCTTGCTTGGTCCACTAATAACTCCCCCCCCCCAGCTTTTAGCTCAGGGGTGAGCAAACTGTGGCTCTCCAGATGTTTTTGCCTACAACTTCCATCATCCCTCACATTGGCTATGTTGACTAGGGCTGATGGGAGTTGTAAGCCAAAACATCTGAAAGGCCACAAGCTGCCAACCCCTGTCTTAGACAATCAGAAGGGCAAAAGAGCCAAATTAAGTTTTTATTAACCATAGCAAACTAGGTTTCTCTTTCCCCCTTAGTTTCTTGGGTTAACCTTTTAAATCTTTTGGCAAGAACAGCCTATAAACAGAAAGCAACCATTTTACAACCAAGAACAAAATACAAAATGGCTGAACAGTTTCATTCCTTCACAGTGCCATATTGAATGGAAATTCACCATAATTTTCTGTGGCGTAAGTATATATCTAGTTAGGAATAATGTGGCTCTCACGATAACACCAATGGCCATTCTAGGCAACTAGTGTAAATCCTGTGTCGCCACAGGTGCTAGTAGTCTGAGAATGATTAGATTAAAATACGTTCGCCCATTTCCCTTGCAACTGGAACTTTACACTTTGAAAATAAATGTACTACAAATAAACCGACAACAGTGAAAACAAAAAAATGTTCATTTTAAAAAGATCATTTACCATTTCTTCAAGTTTGAGATCGAAAACACATGATGTAAGATTCGACAAAGTGCCCCATGATATCCTGATGAGCAAACTAGCTCAAACTGGGCTAGATGAAACAATGATCCGGTGGATCCACAGTTGGCTACAGAATCGGACTCAAAGAGTGCTTATCAATGGGACCTTCTCAAATTGGGGAGAGGTAATGAGTGGGGTACCGCAGGGCTCAGTCCTGGGCCCAGTGCTCTTCAACATTTTTATTAATGACTTGGATGAGGAGGTGCAGGGAATGCTGATCAAATTTGCAGATGACACAAAATTGGGCAGGATAGCTAATACTTTGGAAGACAGAAACAAAATTCAAAGTGATCTGGATAGACTGGAGCGCTGGGCAGAAACCAACAGAATGACATTTAATAGGGATAAATGCCAAGTTCTGCACCTAGGAGAAAGAAACCAAATGCACAGTTACAAGATGGGGGATACATGGCTCAACAACACTACAAGCAAGAAGGATCTTGGAATTGTTGTTGATCACAAGCTGAATATGAGCCAACAATGTGATGTGGCTGCAAAAAAGGCAAATTCTATTTTGGGCTGCATTAATAGAAGCATCGCTTCCAAATCCTGGGAAGTACTAGTTCCCCTCTACTCAGCACTGGTTAGGCCTCATCTGGAGTACTGTGTCCAATTCTGGGCACCACACTTTAAGAAGGATGCAGACAAACTGGAGAGGGTTCAGAGGAGGGCAACAAAGATGTTCAGAGGACTGGAAACAAAGCCCTATGAAGAGAGACTGAAAGAACTGGGCATGTTTAGCCTTGAGAAGAGAAGACTGATATGATATATGATAGGGGAGATATGATAGCACTCTTCAAGTACTTGAAAGGTTGTCACAGAGAGGAAGGCCAGGATCTCTTCTTGGTCATCCCAGAGTGCAGGACACGGAATAATGGGCTCAAGTTACAGGAAGCCAGATTTCGGCTGAACATCAGGAAAAACTTTCTGACTGTTAGAGCAATACGACAATGGAACCAATTACCTAGGGAGGTAGTGAGCTCTCCCACACTGGAGGCATTCAAGACGAGACTGGACAGCCATCTGTCAGGGATGCTCTGACTTGGATTCCTGCATTGAGCAGGGGGTTAGACTCGATGGCCTTGTAGGCCCCTTCCAACCCTACTATTCTATGGTTCTATGATTCTGTTCTCCCTCTGGTGTCCTTTCAGCTCTTTCTCCTCAACTTCTCTTTCTGCTTCATCTCTCAACAACTGACTTTTCTTCAGCCCCTTTCCCAACATTCTGTGCCTATCCTTTTATTGGCCAGCACTATAAGGGTTCACAGGGGTAAGCATTATTACACATGCATACACACACTGCGTCACATGTTACATTACATGCACAGTGTGGGCCATATGCATTAACTTTCCCTTTGCCTCACCCCTCTCCTTTCCTGAGCTGCCCAAAGCTCAAGCTTTGAAATTTTTCAAAGTTTCAAAATTTTCTGCACATCTATGCTGCTCAAGCTTCAGTTAAAAAAAAATGAACAAAATTGGTCTGGTAGATCTCTAATAATACGCCTCATGCTACTGTATTCCTATGTAAGATTGTAATTCCAGGGAAGGTTTTCTGTACTTTTGATAAATTAATAATTAGTTAAATTATATCAACGGTTCTACTGTAAAATAATTGATTGAAGTGAACAAAATGATCAATATGCTAGCTTTACATTTCTGGACATTTCTAGTATGCTGTATTCTATTATAAAGAGTAGAAGGGCACTCAAGAGATGTGGCACCTAAGAATATGAATCTTTTTGGAAATGTTTGCCTTGATCTGCATAAATTCAGAAAATTACCCCCATCCAGCTTGTAACCATGATTTTTACAAAGTAAAACGTCCTACTTTAAACTGAATACATGTTTGTGTGCAAAACCCCTGCCTAATATTATGAACAAAGAGCAGGATCTTGTAGTTTAGAAGAAGACCAAAGCCATATAATTGTATCTTTAGGATAGATATTTATTTGGAAATGAAAACCAAAGATTATAAGATGAGTTTGCTGTACCCTCAGTTTTCTGTTAGTTTCTTCTGTTAGTTTCAAAACTTCGTTCATTGTTTGCAATATGGCAGTCTCTGTGGAAAAAAGTTTAGAAATAAGGGCAATAAATTAAAAGCTTCAGAATTTTGTGATTCATCAGCTGTTTTCCATTTTGTGGGGAGGAGTGGTGATTGTGGTGGAGTAACTGTTTTGTGATGAACTATCCTCCCATGCCAGTCAGTTAAGGCTTTTATGTGTCCTTCTGTCACTTAGGAAACCTTTTATAGCACCATTATGCAAATAGATGGTATGTCCTCAACCTTGGCAAAGTGTTCAGTTTCTGCTGCCTCTGCCTCTCAGCAGAAAAGAGGAGTCCAGGAAATGGCAAACTGGCACCAAATAACAGAGAGAGAGAGAGAGAGAGAGAGAGAGAGAGAGAGAGAGAGAGATCCATATCCAGCTAAAGTTACTAATGAGAGGATTTATGGGGCCTGGGGCACATGTGATGTTGGGGGTTCTGCCGCTGCCCTCTACAAGGACTCATGGCTGTGTGGGGCTTTGCTGAACAATGTGGCACGGCCACTGGGCCAGGGCAAGGACCAACAGTATGCACAGAGAAGCAAGGGATGGACCTCTTGCATTGTGGAGCCCAAGCGAATTGCTTCATTCTTCCCCCCTCTAGGCAGCTGTGGTCATTACTAAGTCTCAAAAGAAATTAAACTTGAGTTAACTGTGAGCAAAGTGTACTGGTTTCAATGGGACTTAGACTGCAGTTCTATACACCGGGGTGGGCAACTAAATTGGGCGGGGGGACTGGATGATCCCCCATGGACCTCGTGATGCCAGGGGGTGTGGCCATGCCCCTGACATCATTTGGCCTCTTGTCAACACACTGCATGGCCAGCATGCTGCTTGGGACCTGCTTCACTGTGCTTTGGCTTCTCCCGTTATGGAAGGCTGAAACGCAGTGAAGCCACCATGACTGATCCCACAGCTGGAAAAGTGCTCCAGCTGCTGTCCCAAACCAGGGACACTTCACCCACGCTACTCCTCCCCCAGTGCATCCTCTGCTGCATTTCCCGATGCAGCCCCCTGTCTGCATCTCCTGCTGCTACCTCCAATCTGTAATTGGACATAACAGTGGGGATTCCCCTGCTCGGTGCTCATGTTCAGGGGAATCCCTGCTGTTATCTCCAGCCACAGCTTGGAGGTAACAGTGGGGATTCCTCCAGGCCTCAAAGCCCCACCCCCTGGAGGAGTCAAGGAAGGCGCTGAGGGCCAGCTGGAAACTTCCACAGGCTGGATTAGACTCATGGGCCTTTTGGTACTGTGCTAAAAACAGAGCAAATTTTCCCGCATGTGTGCTGGATGTGTTGCAGAACTCAAGCATACTGGAAAATGATTAAGCAAGAAATATGGTCCTTTACTAATGTTAATGTACCTAGAGTTCAGGGGTGGACAATCCATGGCTCATTGGTTGCATGCACTGCAACAGGGGTGGACAACCCGTGGCCATGTTTGCTGCTTCCCTGCTGCCAAATTTGCTGCTTTGGCCACTCCCCACATGCCTTGGCAATTTCAGTGGCAGTGCCAACCATTTCAGTGGTCGGGGTGAGGTGTGGTCCCTGGAGGGAACTACGTGGCCCCTGACCCCTGGACTCTGGCCACCCCTGCTACAGATCCTCTTGTTTGTCTTCCTAATTTTATACTAGATATAGAGAGGCATGTATTGTGAACTTGTGATTCCTCACTTATGGTAGTTTGTTGGTTCTTTACACAACGTCATCCTCCAGAGCCTCTCCAGTGCTTTGCAACCATTGCAACCATTTTAGTGGGGTTTTTCCTAACAAGGAAAGTCTGATATATCCTGAATGGTGGCATAAAGCCCTCCATGTATTTCTGCAAATTCTGCTATGCCACAGCACCACCTAGTGGTTGTGTAATGGAACATATAGAAAGACAGAGAAAGAAAACCCCTGGAAAAAGACATGTGTAAAGGAGCCAAACTTAATCCCACAAAGAATCCAGAAACAGAAGTCTTGGTAAAGTGGTGGGTTAAAAGCCTCATATAGAAAAGCCCAAAGGAAATATGAGATAGTGTTAAATGTACTAGTGGATGCTAGGCTGGTTTATGCTCATTATTGGAAATGTAAAGAGATACCTTTCATACTAAAATGCCTAGGGAAACTGTGGGATAGTCTTTCATTAGCTAAGTTGATGGCATTTCATACATTCTCAAATGCATTTGAATGTGTTAATGAAATATAGAGCCCAGGAATTGTCACAATATGTAAAAACATGAATAGGTTTTGCTTCCTAGGAGGAACCAGGAAGTAGTTAAGGGCAAGACACACTGCTTCTGGCCTGAGGAGAGAGTGGCCAGAACCTGAGAGAGCTCTAGAAGCCCTTGTTTAAATAAAACTTGGAAGTTTATTTGTGAAGCAGAGTCTGTTTGAATCTGTGGGGTGTTGTCCACCAACTTTGAAACAGGAGTTGTTTTTATGAAGAACTATTTGTCACTAGGTTATGACCAATTAAAATAAAATAAATTTGTATAGAAGTTGAAACATACATTACACATAAGAAATACCTTTCTCTAAGACAAAATCCTTCCCAGAGAGGCTCACCTGGTGCCCACATTGTGTTCTTTTCAGCACCAGGTGAAGAACTTATTTTGCCAGGCATTTTACTCTTTCAGTTTCTGTTGTTTCAAATCTTTTACTGTATTTCAAATCTTTGCACTGCTGCTACATTTTATTTTAGTTTTTATTTTATACTGTAGTTTTACACTTTTAAACTTTTATATTGGGCAAGTTCGCACATCAAGCTAAGCTACCCTGACAATAAGCCACCGTGGGTTGTTTGTTTGCTAAACAACCCATATTACCCTATATGGCTCAGGTCCAGATTATCTGAAAGACCATATTCTCCCCTATGAGCCTACCCAAGCCCTGAGATGTTCAGGGAAGGTGCTTCTCGCAGTCCCACCACCATCCACAGGCTTGCCCGAGGCAGGAGAGGGACTCCTTGGTGGCTGCCCCAAGGCTCTGGAACTCCCTTCCCAGGGAGGCAAGAGTGGCACCCTCCTTGGTATGTTTTCGCAGGCAGTCCAAAACTTTTTTGTTCTGACAGGCCTCTGGGGATAGATAGTCTGGACCTGTGAGTATATGATGGATTGATACTATTGTTTATATTGTTGGCTTTTTAAATTCTAAAATTTTATACAGTGTTAATATTATTGATTTAATTATATTTTTAACTTTTGTATATTTCTATTTCTGTGTTTTAACTGTACAAGTTTTTAATGTTGTAAAGCCGCCTTGAGTCCCAGTATTGGGAAAAAGGCTATAAATCAATATAATGATGATGACGATGATGATGTTACTCCTGACAGACAGCTGGGCATTTGGAGGCTTGGCGTGGCTTCCTTCCCTCTCAGTCCTCCGGTCCACTCCTGGCACGTGTATCAGCTGCCTTTGCAGCACCCCCTTCTCAGATTCTCAGATTCCCAACAGCTGAGAGCTCCCCTCCCCCCAGTCACTACATGACTTCCAAACGTACAGGTTGCAAAGCACAAAATATCAGAGCTTTGAGAGAACTCCCCCCCCCCCCCGGAGCATTATCCCTTTTCTGAGCAATTTTAATGTTGGCAACACTTTTTTCGGTCCTTCAAATTTGCGCAAATGGTTTCAGGCTTTGTTTCTCTTCCTCCTGTCCTTCACACATGTGGATATTTGCAGGACCGCAGTTTACATTCTTATGTTGTATCAGTATGACAATAGCTAGTGCAGGACCCAAGTGCGTTCTGCCCTCTGCACATCTAGAAATGCCAATTGTCAATTCCCCCTCTCATAACATGTTGAAATGCCAGCTGTCAAATTCCTGTTCCATTTCAGCACTTCCTTTGACAGCAAATTCCGAAAGGGGTGGCTGAACAAGATGAGAACTTTTGCTGTAGGTGGGACTGTGGGAGTTTGGGAAGCTTATTTTTGCTTTGCCAATTTAACAATCAATGAAGCATGTGAATAAAATAGAAAATATGCCTTGCTGTGGTCCTTTGACTGTGTACAGTTGCACACTTGCGCAGAACCAAAGAAAAAAGCAACAACCCCGAACCAATTCGTACAATTTTTGAGACCTGAACAAAGGGCTGCCAACGCAATGGGGCATTGCCAAGTGTCAATGAAGTACTGGTGAAGGAAGAGGGTGGATGGCAGTGGCACTAGCAACATTGTGAGGAGTGGCTGCCAGCGTTCGCTTGCTGCTCTTCTCACCATTTTAAACAACCCATGTTGAAGCAACTCTGCCAGGTTTGGACATCACAGCAAGCCACCCTGAGAACAAGTCACCCTAAACAACCCTACTACAAGCCATGAATTCTCGGGGTGGCTTGTTTGCAAAAAACAACCCATAACAGAAAACTTGCACTGGGTTCAGGCGTCACAGTAAGCCACCCTGCAACTACCCATGGTGACAACCCACCATGGCTTAGTGTGATGTGCAGACCAGGTCATTGTATTTTATCTTGTTGTATTTTATGGTTTTAATTGTTGTGAACCACCCACTGAGCTTCGGCTATTGGGCAGTACAGAAATGTAATAAATATATAAATAACACACTGAAATTGAAAAGTGGCTGATATTCTAAGGAGTCCAAAAAGCATGATGCAAAACTGGAATACCAGGGTCATATAGGGTTATCATTATAGAATCTGTCAGTAGACAGTGATAACTGTCTTCTCCAACCTGTACTATGTTTTCTTTCTGTACATAATAGAACACTGAAGGAATTAAGAATGTAAGGAGGTGCATTATACTATTAGATGAATAGTCCATCTAAGCTAGTATTTTTCTTTCCTGATTAGCAATGACTCTCCAAGGGCTCAGGCTTTGGTCTTTCTCTGGTCTGCTACCTGAGATATCACAGTTTGAACCTGAGAACTTACATGTATAAAACAAGTATTCTACCATTGAACTATCCCCTCCCATATGGAGAATACCGCTAAAGAGTCTCCTGAAGTGGATCAAAATTTTAAGAAGACCATCCGGTTTAGTCACAAAGCCTACTAGACTTTTCCCGTGTTCTTTGGACTCATCAGTTTCCTCTAATCTTTGACATTTGAGCACTTATTTTTTTAAAATATATATATTATGGGAAGTGGAACATGAGCCTTGTAACATCCATCTTTGCATGAGCTTCTGCAAACTGATAATGTCCTCAGATGTTCCCCAATATAGTTGACAAAATTGGACTGGTATAGACTTGAGATAATCACAGGTGGCATTATTCACTGAAATGAACACAAATACAACATTGAAAACATGAGATCTGCATTTTCCTTACACTTAAGATTAGTGACTATTGCAATAATCTGTTACATCTGTGTGGATTTTAGACCAAGAAACAGATGAATAGCCAATAAGAATGAACTAGAGGAACTGGATGAAATGGGAGAATTCTAAGCAGACATTGTTTTCCAAGTATCTCCTCAGTATTCTAATACTCATCATGCTCAACAATTTCTGTTTCAACATGCATCTCAGCTACAATCCAAGGAGCTTAAAATATAGCTTTGCAAAACCCAGGGACACAGGCTGTTCCTATCCCTCTGTACATTTGTGCAGATAGGCTCCACTCACAAAGAGCTTCACAGTGCATTCAAAAACATAAAATTTTGCTAATGAATAGGGTGGATGTCAATTTTTGTAATTCTCCATGAGAGAGTTTTTAAATAATAACGATGTGCTTTGGGAAACCTGAATGCCTTGATATAAGGCCACTCATAGAGTTCCGCCTCCTGCCAATGCAGGTAATCCACTACTACAGCATCCCTGATATGTGTATAGTAGAAAGCTCTCCCTTCACTTGAAGCAATCTCATTGCTGCTAAGAAATGTAAAAAAATATTTTGCAAATAAAAATTGGGAGGAGGGGGGTGCCATGGTGGGCATATGGGAAGATGTTCAGGGGCACATTTGTGCCCATAGGCAACATGTTGTCTATCCCTGGTGGATACATTTCTTTTACATTTATGTACCCTCTCTCCTTCCAGTCTTTCCCCCCATTCCTCAGAACCCAGGCTGCTGCGTTAGCATCAACCTGTCAGGTTTTCAACAGAGCTGCTGAATGTGAGATTGGTGAGCATAAAAAGGATTTGATCCTGGATGAGAGTGCTGACCTGATGTGTAATCACTGGAAGAAGGTAGAGGTGTAAATCTCTCCTAGCTTTGCCCACCTGGTTTCTCAGTGCAGCAGCCCTGTAGGACAGGGAGGGGTGCAGCCCAGGTCTATTGGGATTCCTGTTCCCTTTCCAGATGCCCTGCTGTGCAGTTTGCAGAATTGTTGTGCCTGAAATTGAGCCTTCAAAACAGGATTGGGATTCCGTTGATGTACCACTCACCCTACCACCCAACAAGCTGCCTGCCTGAACTGATGTGGTTGTTTCAGGCAAGGTTTTGGAAACTTCTAGGCTCATTGTTAGCCATTTTGTATTTTTATGGTATTGTGTATGTTCTTATTTTTTATGTTTTTTATGTTTTATTACATTTATATCCCACCTCTCTTCCATCATGGAACTCGTGATGGCTACAAGTGGTTCCCAGGTAGTCTCCCCTCCAAGCACTGACCAGACCCAAACCTGCTTAGCTTCAGCAAGGTGGCTGCCTCGTGTGCCTTCAGACTATGCCCTGGTTTAAAGCCACCATGGGCATTCTAAGGGAAAGAAGGAATTAAAACATTTTGAAGAAATAATAAACAGCTACAAAACTACCACCTTGTCAGGTGAAACCATAGGTCCATTGCCTTAGGTTTGATCAGGCCCAACACATACAGGAGGTCATACACTCATTCTAGTCTTCTGTCCTGGGCAGGAAGAGAGTGATATGCAGGTGGAGGAACTAGATGTGGCTCCCATGTTTTGAACAAATTTCTTCCTGGTTAGGTTTAGGCTAGGGATGATGTCTGACCACTGCAGGGCTGGGGAGGCCTATTAGGATAACCTGCCTCTGGAGGCTTCTGGATCCAGATAATTTCTTTGTGTCTTTGGGGGAGTTTCCTGGCTGCTATAACCTCTGGATTATTGAGATGCAATTGCTCCTAGAGCCAAGTTGAAAGTGAAGCAAGTGGAGCAACAGCTAGAGCACAAATGGTGGACAACTTAGGCTAAATCCAACTGAACATGGGTTAGAGCCCATTTTACGGCCTAATCTGTGGTGGTGACAACAGTGTGGCAGCGGGGGGGGGGCGATCTTTTTGTATGCCACTGTCAAGTCTGCTCAGTGGTTAGAGGCTCGTTACATCATGGGGAGGGGAAGTGGAGGATGGATTAGAACTCTCAGAAATGCACTGTGAGCAATTTGCAGGATAAAATTGCTCATATCTGGTCTGTTTTAAATCTCATCATTATTTCAGAGATGGTGCTGGTTGGCACTGGTATTCTGTCTACTCGATTTTCTACAGGTACTTCTCCATTTGTGCAACCTGTGGCTGTGGACAAGGTTCTTAGAGATGTGAGACCCACCATACGTGTGCTTCATCTCTGGCCACCTTGACTTATAAAATCAGCTAGAACTAGGGGTGTACGAAACCCCGCTTACCTGGCTCCGCCGGGTTCTGCTGGGGGGGGAGGCGATCCGGTCCTCCCCCCTGGAATCCTCGAAAGCCAGCTGTGCTCCACGGCGGCTCCGCGGAGCAGCCGGCCAGGCCCAGGCCAGGGCCGTCCGCAGCCAGATTTCCGGCCGCGGAGGGCACTGGGTAAGGAAAAAACAAAACAAAACGCGTATGCAAATGGCGGCGGCTATGGCCGCCGCCATTTGCGTTTCTTATTTTTCTTCGTCTTAGTCTACATAAATATTTACGTAGACTAAGACGAAGTAAAATAAGGAACGCAAATGGCGGCGGCTGTAGCCACCGCCATTTGCGTACACCTTTTGTTTTTTGTTTTTTTTACCCAGACGCTTTAGGCTACGTAAAAACTTACGTAGCCTATCACGTCTCTGTAAACAACAACAAAAAAAGACAAGACTGCAAATGGCGGCAGTGGCAGCCGGTCGGAAGACCAGCTGCCGCTGCCACCGCCAGAGCCGCCGCTGCCCGGAACATCCACCCCAGGTAAGTCTTGTCCCGGGGGGGATCCGCGGGGGGGCGGGGGGGCAGGCCGTTCCGCCACAGAGTTCGGGGGGCCAAATGCACTGGCATTCGGCCTCACCAAGATCCGTGGCGGAATTCTCTGACATCCCTAGCTAGAACAGGGCTTGGGGTTTGAGTTGCAGAGAGGCCTGGTGTTACAGGTTGGCATACTGAGGTATTTGCTGAGTCCCCAGGGCTTCAGGAGGATCCACCCATGAATCCAGCCATGCTGCATCCTCATAGACAGCTACGTGCTACAGTAGTAGTAGTTAATCCAACTGTGGCATACATACTCCCAAGTAAACTTATATAGGGTTACAGCCCCTAATCAGTATTGTGATTCTTCACTATCTTTCTTAGTCAGATAGTGGGTAAAATAATAAATCACTCTGTGCCAGTTTTCTTACCAGCTATTCCTTTGTTGATAGAGGAAACAATTTTCAGTCTCAGTCAGAAGTATTTTTATTATTAATATTTTATGAACCCAGAATCTTGAGCAGCATCAGTCTGAGTAAATATAGCTTTTCATCTCTCCCTCCTGGCATGTCACTATTGCTTGTCCTAGTCTACCTCTCAGGGCTCTTTAGAGGTAAAGTGAGGTTAATTCCATGTATGTCAAATCATTTCGCTATCTGACTTGATGTTTGTAATTTTTTTCTTTGACAATAGAGGGTTGTCATGACCTCTAAAGAAGGAAGGGCCAAAAGGGAGGGGCCAAAGATGGGAGAGGTGTGGTCAGAAGAGGAAGGGGTAGTACCCAATGGTCAGTACCAAAAGGGCTGAACTGAATACTCTGTTGCTCAGGGTCCACAAAAATCTGGAGACGGTCCTGCCTGCAGAAGCGGTAAATGCCTCTTTGAGGGAGGGTTAGTTTCTGACAGTTCTTAAGGAAGTTGTTGCAAAGCCTCTCCTAGAAAAAAACACCCTTCTTTCTCCCTCTGATTTGATAACTTTTGCCCTGTTTCTAATCTGCCTTATTTATTTTTTTAGTAAGGTGCCAGAGCAGATGGCACAAGTTAGTTTCAGAGTTCCTTGCATGAATACAGATTATTTAGATCCTTTCCAGTCTTGTTTCTGGAATGTTTTGGGGACAGAAACCACCTTAGTTCCCCGGGTGAATCACCTGTGCCAGGAGTTAGACAGGGGGATTGTTCCCCATTAAGTACATGCTTGGGGGCAAACACAGGATTGCCTGTGCAATGTGTCAAAGGGCCAGGAAGCAGCCCTATATCTGCAACAAAAAGATTGGGTCATGTCCATTTGAATCCTTGTGTACAACTTCAGTACACCTGCAGCGAACACATACTAAAATCCAGCAGCCAACGTACTCTGATAAAGCTCAAATGGAAAAGCTGTGAACTGATGTGATGATTAATCCGGTATTTGACAAGCTCCAAAGCAGTGTTCTTGTCAGCTAGAGCTGAACTCTTAAAGCATGAGTCTGCAAGCACTCGATCAAACACTGCTGGTTGCTGCATGCTGTCTAGTGCAACTTCCCTGAGAGGCTTGCTTTTTCTGAACTGACACAGCAAAGTCTCGAGTTCTGAAACGAGTGCTCTCTCCTAGTAGCTCAGAAGTGAGAACACTCGCTGGATGCAATGCCATGTCAAGAGGTCCATCTGCTTCAGAGGAAGCACTGAAATCAAAAAACACTGAGATGCATGAGATGAGGGGCTGCAGTTAACACTTTGCGTCCACCTGCGTGGCCAGTGAATTTCCTCAGTGCATCCCACTACGTTGGCAACTTTTCTGTGTGCGAAGCAAAATACCGGTAAAATCCTCTCAACTTTCCTTCAGATTGCACAGTGGCTTGACAGCTGACTGGAATGATTTGTTAGCTCGAAGAATGTTGACTTTGGAATGGGAGTCCGAGGGACTGCAAACAGTGGGTATTGTTGTGGTTATATTTGCGTCTCTGAAGCTGCTCCATTTGCTCGGACTGATTGATTTTTCAGAAGGTAAAGTGGTCGCTCTGGTTTGTGCTCTTTATAGGTAGAGAGTCTCTGGTCTTCTGAAAGAGGCTGTGTAAGTACATTAGCTGTTTTGGGTGTAAAATCTATTGTTAATACCATTTTGCCAAGCAACTTACAATTTAATTAACGTGTGGGCTATAAATCTTGTTTTTATTGCCACTATTCTAATCAGTGCAGTTTTAGAATATTACATTTTACAGTGAACCAGTTCCGGGGAATGAGACCGAAAACAACATGCATACACATCCATCAATCACAACAACCTTTTCAAGCTAGTAGAAAAGTTCATAAGTGAAAAGATCTCTCTGGCTGCATATAGATTGTTGCTTCATAAAGTAGGCACGTTTCTGATTCCATATTAATGTTGATACTATTCAAGGGTTTCTTTCTTTCATGCACAACTGACTTCTAAAAACCATTTTGTTTGCATTCTGTTGCTTTATCACTTCAGAACAGGAGAAAAACTATAGGTCTGGCATTAATCTATGTAGATCAATATTTTAAACCACTTCCAAACACTAGTTGTAATATATATTTTTGCTGTGAAAAAAAATGCATTTGCATCAATTTATATTGGCTTACACTCTATTTGGTTTATTTCTATGTAAAGGAGCACCATATTTTTAAGCAAACGTTCACCTTTCATTAGGGAGGCTCTTTAATCACTCTGGCAAACTATGAGTACAGAAAGTAATACCTAATAATGTATAAATATTTCTAATTATTTGTTATTTAAAACTGATCCTAAAAATTAAAGTATGCAAAAGTCTAATGTATCTCTCTGGTGTTGCGGGAAACTGAAACCATTCAGTTTTATAATGCATTAAGGCCACAACGCTATGCACACAAGGAGTCCTATTGAATTCAGTGGGGCTTACTTCTGAGTAGACTTGCTTAGGATTGCATTGTAAGTCTCTCTCCCAGGCACACCAGTTCAGTATATTAAACACTGCACAAGCACAGAGTTTGCCACAAATGTCTAAAGTTATAATTCTCTCTCCTTGTTTCCCTCTCTTTTGCATAGTAGGATTTTTTTTTTACTAATGGTAATTTGCAGTAATCACTTCATAAAGTGAAATTGTCAGCCTTTCACTTTTTAGGACTTGTTAAATAATTCAGCCTTTAAACTGCAACTAGTGTGAATTTCTAACAGTGAACAAGTGCATATCTTGTTGCTAAAGTCTATGTTTTATAGAAAGCCTTAAGAAAACTACCTTGATCCTGCTTCATTGGCTGGCAATGTAGCAGGAATAGGTATTTTATGCAAGCTGATAAATATTTCTCTTAGGCTCTGTTCTGTTAATTATACTATCGTACTGGTGTTAAATTTAAGATTATATAGTAATGCAACAGATATACAATATCAAAACCTCTCATTTGAAGGGGAAAACCTATAATAAAAGCTTTGTATTAACTACAAGAAATAGTATAGGTAATAATTTAGTGGTATAAACCTTGGAACTGTAGTTCCAGTTCTTAAACAATTTATTCTAGAGCAGTAGCTACAATCAAGATAGTAGGGCTACTCTGGCTGTGGTATGGAGGCTGTGGCCTACACAGCATATCATTGTATTAGATTAACAGTGGCTATGATCCATTATCTCCTTGGCCCACCCGTATGCAAAGGATGGCAACCCAGCAAGTAAAGTTTGAGATTAGAGTCTAACAAAAAAGAGGCATGGGATGAAAGGGGATTGGTCAGCTAAGCATATTCCCCGTCCCACGCATCCAACCAGAGTCAATCTGTTCAGCAAGAAATAAAGATAGATATGCTAAAATAAAGCATTTAGCTTAGGGTTGGACACATATAACTATTATCTATTTATTTATTGCATTTATATCCCACCTTTTTTCCTCTTGCAAGGAGCCCAAGGCAGCTTACATTATCCGCCTCCTCTCCATTTTATCCTCACAATATCAGTGCTATGAGGTAGGTTGGGCTGAGAGTCTGTGACTGGCCCAAAGTCACCCAGTGAGCTTCCATGGCTGAGTGGGGCCTAGAACCCAGATCTCTCCCAGTCCAACACTCTCACCACTGCACCACGTTGGCTCTCTAACTAGACTATTTTATACATGTATACTGATGTGCTAAAGAAATTTTTATTAATAATAATATAAACTTATTTGTTCTATTTATCCTCCTGTTAATAATTCTAGGAACTGGGGAAATCCCTAGGTCTGTGCATACATCTTGAGATAAGAGGCATATCAGCCTGAATCAGGCTGTTTTATATGCTGAAACTAAAACTGCAAATCTGCTGGCTGGCTAGAGCCTGGTTCTTTGGTGTGCAAATGAGTGCTTAGCAGGCATTTTTTTCTTTGAAGTTGAAAGGTGAGCTAATGGCTCCTGCTAAGGCAGTCTTTTGCCTCTCTGACCTAAACTGTTGAGTGAATTAACACTTGTGCACCACAGAATATGGTGATTGCAAGGAAGTGAATTAACCCTATTCACCAAAAAAGAAAAGAAAAGTCACTGATCCAAATCTGTATTTACTAGTGTACAGAGTAGATGGAATACTGGATGACAACGGAGCACAATGTTATAGGAATACAGTGAAGGGAATAAGGACGGAGAAAAGAGGGAAATTGCAGAGGTGGGGACTGAATTGATCTGGGGATCCTGATTCTGTCTGGTCCCAGTCAAATTAGATTCTTTTGGATTACAAAGATAAAACAAAGCCATTTGTGCAAAAGGATGACAGTTTATTGATAGAAAATGGAGAAGAAATATGCAAAGAAAGCTCACAGCTCTCATCAGCCAATGAAGCTATCACAGCTGGGTGTCTATCTGGATCCCTGCCATAGATAAGAAGTCATTCTCCTAGGACCAGTAAAAGTTCTCCAGGCTGGTAGCGTGTGTATTCCCCCTTGGAGAGCGACCAAAGAACAAAGTCTGCAAGATGGATTTTATAGATGTCTCTTTCAGCTCAGGAGCCTGTCACGTGAAACACACACCCTTCCCAGGGGCAGGGCGGGGCGGGGGCGGGGTCATTCCTGAAGGTGCTCAAAGCATCACAGGCTGAGAAATCAATCACCCTTTCCCTGAGAACAGGGCCCCCACATTCCATCATGGAAGGGGGAGATACTCAGCTCTTCCGGGAGAATCGGGGCACAACACCCTTATCTTTAGAAGCATGAGCTAGCTTGGCATAGGCCAAACAGCTGTGGCTGTACTTGCCTGGTACTAATTAAGGCATGTGAAAGGCCTACTTAATTAACTATAAAGATGCTTGTTAGGCCAAACTACACAGGTCTCTAGGTGGCTACCAACATCATAGAGGAATACTGTGAAGTCCACATTATTGCTCACCAACAAACTCTCTACAGGGACAGACCATAGAAATGGGGATAGAGATCTGGGGAGCACAAACTTGCTATGGGCAGTAGTTTGGTTCACATTAGTAACATGATCTGTGATTTTGTTTTTATTTTAGTTAAACCTTGATTGCAGCTTTGCAGCTGTTCTGATAACAGTGGTTTGGGTTCTCAGTAGGCATGTTAAACCACCAAAGGCACCATGAACTCAAACACTTGATATTTTATAAAACTATATATCCAAATGTATATAAATAGAAATATTAACCACTGCACACAGCACTGGTTGGTCTCTCCCTCCCTCTCTCTCCCCCTCTGTCTCTCTTTGTCTCTCACTCTCTCTCTCTCACACACACACACACACACACACTGCCTGCTCCCATGTTTACATCCGTCTGCCATGTTGGGTCTAGGAAGCAAAAGCTGTGTGTCCTTTCCTGGTCTTTTCAGTGCAGTTTATTCAGTGAAATTTCTATGAGTGGGTTTATTTATTAAAAATATTCTTCTAGTTTTCTATACACCATGAAAATAGAAACATAATACAGTGGGACAGTAGGAACAAGACTTTCAAAACTCCAGTATGAACTACAAATTAAGACTGTGTAGCCAGCAACCAAATAGCTAATTCTAGAAACCCAAGTTCTTGCTGCTATTCATTTATTTATTTGATTTGTACCCTACCTTTCTACCAAAAAAAATGGCACTCAAGGCAGTTTACAGTCATAAATAAAATGTGATAGAGGAAGCAATCCTATGGCCCCTAGACAGAGTCTGGGGGGCACAGGATATTTTGTATTCCTGGATCCGAGGTCAGAGACAGTGCTCTGACGTCAGATCCAAGAATTAGAGCCCCCCTCCCCCTCACAGGAGGCGCAGACAGAACTGCACTGCCTGCCTCTCCAAGGTTGTGACCTCAGAGAGGAGGTAAAGGGGGCATGCTGGTGGGCAGGGACGGGACTGGGGAGGCCAGCTTGCAATGTATCCTTGGACCTCCCCAGCTGACCTCCTTCCCACTCCAGCGCGTCCCACCTAGACAGGCAAAAAAGCCTGTCTAGCCAAAATACAGAACAGGAGGCGTGTGGACGCAAAGATCGCCTCAGCGGATCCTCCCGCTCTGCATTGGGTGGCTGTAAGCTTCTGAGTTCTGATAGGATTACACCCTAAAACCATAACAAAACAATAAATAGATAGTATCCAAGGAACAAACACCAGAATAAAAATCTTTACTGAATAAAACTGGATAGCTCTTATATAGTATATAAGATAAAAAATGCAGCAATAACATTTCAAAAGATACTAAACTGAATAAGGGTATGTATGTATTCCAAAAAGATTATCCAGAGCTTCCAGCGTTACTTTTCTTTGCCTCTCTCTGACACTAAACCTGCACATGGTATTCTTAGTCCAGGGTAGGCAACCTGGTGCCCTCCAATGTTTTGGACTACAACTCCCATAATCCCAAACATCAGGGATTATGGTAGTTGTCACCTAAAGCATCCAGAGGGCCCCAGGGGCAGTATCCAATGTGACACAAGTACTAACATAAATTATGTTGCACTTTAGTGCAATGCCCATAGCAGTTGGCGCGATGGGATTCCCTGGAAAAGCCATTACGCCAGCTAACACTGTTGGCATTCCACTAGGGGTCCGTTATGCTAGTGCCAAGTAATTTACATTAGTGCTTATGTCACACTGGATACTCCCCAAAGTGGCCTACCCCTGTTCTAGTCTCGGGTATAAAGCTTAAACTTTTGAAAAGTTTGGGGAGAGAGAAAAATAGGTCAGTTAACACTTCTAACTTCTCTAATTATGCTTGCATACAGTTGAAACACATAATTTTTTTTTTGAACTGCCCAGAGAGCTTCAGCTATTGGGTGGTATAGAAATGAAATAAATAAATAAATATTAATAATATGGCAGTCAAGACACAGGTAACAGTTGTAAGATCTGTCATCTAACCAGCTTCTTCCTCTCACAATAGCAAAGGAATTGTTTCCTTAAAGCAAGTTCATAAACTTTTGCTAACGATGCTTGGGAGGAAATATCACCAAGTGGCAAATGTCACAAGCATGAGCACCGCCACCGCCACCAATTGTTTGCTGCCAAACATTACTGCTGAGAGGAGCCAGTGTGGTGAAGTGCGTGGAGTGTTTAACTTGGGCCTGGGAAGCCTGGACTCATCCATTGACTTT
The DNA here is from genome assembly GCF_057233095.1 of Heloderma suspectum. NCBI lineage: Eukaryota > Metazoa > Chordata > Lepidosauria > Squamata > Helodermatidae > Heloderma > Heloderma suspectum. The sequence continues at coordinate 114,405,322 of NC_139462.1, forward strand.
ACTGAGTGACCTTGGGACAGGCTCTATCATTCAGCCAAAGCTAGCTCGCTGAGTAGTTGTGAGGAAAAAATGGGATAACTCCATGTATACCATCCAAACTCCATGGAGTAATGGCATGATAGAAACCAGATAAAAATACTCGTCTCTTAAAAACAGTTGTAATTTGAAGATTGGTGGCAGCTCAGATGATCTTTGAGTCTTTTTAGCAGTCTTTGAAGTTGACAGGAACCTCTCCTAAACCACTGTAATAGTATTTTTAATAGGGGTGGACGAAAGTCCCTTACCTGTCCTCGAAGGACGTTCGCGGTGGGGGGGAGGCGCTTTGCTGTTCCCCCCGCGAAGTTCAGTCCGGGGGGGGGAGGCTTCCCGCCTCGCCCCGGCCAAAATTAAGGCTGGGGGGGAGGCTTCCTGCCTCGCCCCAGCCGAAATTCAGGCCGGGGAGGAAGCTTCCCGCCTTGCCCGGCCGCGAACGCGAAAGTTAAAAAAAAATCAAAAACCGCCCCCTGATAGGCTATGTGACGATTAACGTAGCCTATCACGGCTAGATCTGCAAAGTCAGCCGTGATAGGCTACGTCAATCGTCACGTAGCCTATCACGGGTGACGTTAAAAAAAAAAAAAAGCGTACGCTAATGGCAGCCCTCATAGGGAGCCGCCATTCGCGTTCCTTATTTGGTCGCTGTAGTCTACGTAAATCTTTACGTAGACTACGGCGAAAATAAGGGCAACGCAAATAGCGTGACGATTGACGTAGCCTATCATGGCTGACTTTGCAAATCTAGCCGTGATAGGCTACGTTAATCGTCATGTAGCCTATCAGGGGGCGTTTTTTTTTTTCTTTTATTGGAATGGCAGCGACGGCAGCCGGTCGAAAGACCGGCTGCTGCTCCCGCCCCGCTCGAACACCCGCCGAACCGCCGGCTGGACCCGCCACCGGGAGGGACATTCGGCGAAGGTAAGTCCCGTCCCGGGGGGGGTGCGGAGGATTTCTCCCGAAACTTGTTCGGGGGGCCGAACACGTTGGCGCTCGGCCCCCCGAAGTTTCGGAGATAAATTCTCCGCCATCCCTAATTTTTAATAATCTTTGTTCCAGAATGTTTATCAGACCAACAGTCCATTAAAAGCAAACCTTTCTATATCAGGTAGAACTGGGGATGGGGTGGGGTCTGACACAAAACAATTTCAGTAAAATATTACTGCATTACACCGTTGTGTGTTTCTGTTGAAAAATGAGCCTAATAATTATTTCATAGCATTTGCCAAATTATAATTAAATTAATAAATTAGGGCATCACTCTCTCCTCACTGTGCTCAGGAATGGATTTCAAAGTGACAGAGATAATTTAATTGGTTATTCCCTTCATAATGTGCTTTTAAATAAAATAAATATCAATAATATATCCCATGATCTTTCACTAAGATGGTGAACTGCAGGTTGGGGCTGGGCTCAGATAACTGAGGTTCTTCCCTAATAAAATATTCCCTGCACATTGAAAGCTAACATGCCAGGTTTAAGACTAGGTTAGAAACCTTCTCCATGACATCCAGTTTTCTATTTAGAGGGAGTGCTTTCGTAAGGGGGAACATGGTTGTGTTTTTAATTGTATTTTTAATTTCTGTGTTATGTTTTAATTAAGATTTCTTTAATCTGGATTTTACTGTTAGCTGCTTTGAGCACCATTTTTTCTGGAAAGGCATGATACAAAACAAATAAACATTCAATCATGTGAGCCCCAAACCGCACTCTGAAGTAGTCCAGCCACAGGTTTAACATCTCAATAAGAACGGACCCTTTCCTAACTAAACTGTTAGAGAGCAATCCTAGGCCCAATCTACACTCACGGTTTTTTACGCTTCCGATGAGTCTTCACTCCCCTCTTTTCACATGAGGCTCTCCCTGTTTCATTATGGAACTGCAATGTCCCGCTTCCCTGTTACCCTGTTTCATTACCCTAATATGCCGTGATTTCCGAGTAGATTTCATTCATGTGCTCTGCTTTTCCGCTGTCGTTACCGTACATGGGTGTGGAATTCTCCTCCCATGACTGTCAATATATGACGGTGTTTGTATTTTCCTCCTGTCCAATCACAGCTCTCAACTCCCCCATGCAGTCTTCTGGTTACTGATAGCTAGGGATGGATGAAAGTCCCTTCCCTGATCCCGAAGCTTGCTTTGTGATGGAGGGGAGGCGCTCCGTCCCTTCCCCCAAAATCCTGGGCAGGGGGGGAGCCGCCCTGTCCCTCCCCGCCGAAATTCTGGCCGGGGGGGAGGTGCCCCGTCCCTCCCCGCCGAAATTCTGGCCGGGAGGGAGGCGCCCCATCCCTCCGGCCGTGAATCCTGCCCTGCCAGGATGCAAATGGCAGCGGCCGGAGCCGCTGCCGTTTGCGTCCCTGCAGTCAGCCGTGATAGGTTATGTAAATGTTTACGTAGCCTATCATGGCTGACTTTAAAAAAAAAATGCGTACGCAAATGGCAGCGCCCATGGGCGCCGCCATTTGCGTACGTGCTTTTTTTTTCCCCCCAAAGTCAGCCGTGATAGGCTACGTAAACATTTACGTAGCCTATCACGGTGTTTTTTAAAAATCTAGCCGTGATAGGCTACATAAATCTTCACGTTTGTTTGTTTGTTTTACTTGGAAATGGTGGCAGCGGCGGCAGCCAGTCGGAAGACCGGCTGCTGCACCGCCACCGCCGCCAGGGACATTCGAGCAAGGTAAGTCCCGTCCCGGGGGGGGGGGGCAGACCGTTTCTCCACCAATTTCGGGGGGCCGAATGCGCTGGCATTCGGCCTCCCCGAGATTCGTGGAGAAATTCTCTGACATCCCTACTGATAGCATAGCTTCCTCGGCACTCGAAGTTTTATCACCAACAAGCAAAGGGCTGGATGTGCCTGCTCTTGTCTGATCTTGAAAGCTTAGCAGGGTCAGGCCTCGTCAGTACTTGGATGGGAGACCGCTTGGGAATCAGGCTTCCTGCATTGAGCATGGGGTTGTTCTATCCCTTCCAATGACACTAACTTTTTAACCCAGTACCTCCCAATACATTGGCTCCCTGGGTGGATGGGGGAGTCTTCTTTTTCAGCCAAGCAGGAAAAGACCTTAAAAGTAGGGATGCTGGAGAATTTCTCCACGAATCTCCGGGAGGCCGAGTGCCAATGCATTCGGCCCCCCGAAATTGGTGGGGAAATTCTCCGCCACCCCCCCGGGATGGGACTTACCTCTGTCAAATGTCCCTCTCGGCGGCGGGTTCTGGCGGCGTTTTGGCGGCGGGGGCGGCGGCCGGTCTTCCGACCGGCTGCCACCACTGCCATTTTCGTAAGGGACAAAAGTCCCTTACCTGGTCCCGCAGCTGTTTTCAGTAGGGGGGGGGAGGCGCTCCGTTTCTCCCCCTGAAATTCTTGGTGGGGGGGAGGCGCCCCATCCCTCCCTGCCGAAATTCTGGCCGGGGGGGAGCGCCCCGTCTCCCCGGTCGTGAAATAAAAAAGTAAATTGTAAAAAAAACAACAAAAAAACATGATAGGCTACGTAACGATTTACGTAGCCTATCACGGCTGACTTTGAAAATCTAGCCGTGATAGGCTACGTAAGTCGTTATGTAGCCTATCATGTTTTTTGGGTTTTTTTTTACAATTTACTTTTTTATTTCACGGCCGGGGAGACGGGGTGCTCCCCCCCGGCCAGAATTTCGGCGGGGAGGCATGGGGCGCCTCCCCCCCACCAAGAATTTCAGGGGGAGAAATGGAGCGCCTCCCCCCCCCACTGAAAACAGCTGCGGGACCAGGTAAGGGACTTTCGTTCATCCTTACTTAAAAGCTGGGATTTCACTGGCTACTTAGGGCACAATCCTATGCATGGTTAGACAGAAAAAAAAGTCCTACAACTCCCAGCATTCCCCAGCCAGCATGGCTGGCTGGGGAATGCTGGGAGTTGTAGGACTTTTTTTCTATCTACACATGCATAGGATTGTGCCGTTCATTGAGTTCATCTGTCAGAGCTTGGCATATTTTAAGATTTTTTTTTAAGGCAGTTGCTCTAGGCGCTACTGCTTGGGTGAGAAAGCAGTGTCTGTCACCTCCAAATCAGAAGACAATTTGCTTTCAATGGGATTTCCCTCTGCGGCAGACAAAAACAGGGGAGTCTTCAAAGCCGCAAGCAGACCCCCCAAACCTGAGCGCTGAGGTGCCGCCGCAGCCGCCCCTCTTCCTCACGCCGACTATCAAGGGCTGGAGCAGTGAAAAGAGCCTTGGCAGACACACCCCAGCCTCTTGCCCTGGCCTCCAGTAGGTGGGGGGGAGAAGAAAATAAGTGCCTCCTTCTTCCCTCCACCCCCACCTGCTACAGCAGCAGTAGGGGTGCACGAAAGTCACTTACCTGGTCTCGCAGCTTTTCGCGGTGGGGGGGAGGCGCTTCGCTGCTCCCCCCACTAAGTTCAGGCCGGGGGGGGGAGGCTTCCCGCCTTGCCCGGCCGAAATTCAGGCCGGGGGGGAGGCTTCCCGCCTCGCCCGGCCGAAATTCAGGCCGGGGAGGAGGCGCCTCGCCTCGCCCGGCTGTGAAATTAAAAGTTAAAAAAAAAAACCGCCCCCGTGATAGGTTATTTTTGCCGTAGTCTACGTAATCTTTACGTAGACTACAGCGACCAAATAAGGAATGGGAATGGCGGCTCCCTATGGGGGGCGCCATTATCCGTACACGCTTTTTTTTTTTTTTAAAGTCACCCGTGATAGGCTACGTGACGATTTACGTAGCCTATCACGGCTGACTTTGCAAATCTAGCCGTGATAGGCTACATTAATCGTCACGTAGCCTATCACGGGGGCGTTTTTTTTTTTCTTTTATTGGAATGGCGGCGGTGGCAGCCGGTCGAAAGACTGGCTGCCGCTCCCGCCCCGGATGAAGACCCGACAAACCGCCGGCCGGACCCGCCGCCGGGAGGGACATTCGCCAAAGGTAAGTCCCGTCCTGGGGGGGGCGCGGGGGGCGGGGGGGCGGAGAATTTGTCCCCGAAACTTGTTCGGGGGGCCGAACACGTTGGCGCTCGGCCCCCCGAAGTTTCGGGGAGAAATTCTCTGCCATCCCTAAGCAGCAGTGGCAACGGACAAGGTGGTTGGACAAGGTGGTCGTTTTCCCTAAGGCCAGGAAAACTTATGGAAAACAACCAGCCTCTCCCATGCCACTGCTGCTGTAGCAAGGATGGGGGGAGGGCGAGAGCCGCTGCCTTCTTCCCCTCTTCTTGCTGAGGGAACTGTTGTCGGGTGGGGCAGAGTGGCAACGTCTCGCCGGGCTTCAAGCCCCAATTGGATGCTCACGCCTTCCCTACACACACACAGGGATAGAGGAAGAGAGGGACGGTGAGCGGGGAATCGGCAGAAACAGAAAAAGTTACTGCTCCAATGAGAGCTGCCTCCTTTAAGAGCAGGAAAAGAGCACAGCGCTCGAGTGTGAACTGTGCTTGCGCATTCGATGAAGTACTGGAATGGGGAAACGGGATGAGTGTGAACAATCACGTTTTAATGCGATGGCAGTTAACTCGGCAGTCTACCAACTTCAGTGTGCTAGCAGATGCAATGTAGATCCAGCCCTATGTTCCCTAGATAGTGTCCCAGCCGCCAGAAGATTGTGTGGGGAAACCCCTCTGCAGACAGAGGGCCAAAACACACATTACTTTAAATGTATATGTAGCAGTGATGTCTTCTTTTCATATTTACTCTAGAGTAGGTGCAGGGCCTCTGATCTGGATCTTAAAAGCCTCCCTACCGCCTATGCTAGGGGCCGAATCCAGACCTGCGCTTACTCTAGAGTGAAAATGAAATTAATACATGGCTGCTAAACACACATCTAAAGTAATGTCTGTTTTGGTCCATAGCTCCAACCTCAGAAGGCTTTTCCTGACATCAAAGCCATTATTTTGGCTCTACCAAAAACTCCACAGTAGCTCCCTCTATGAGTTTGGTAGTTCAACCTCTTAGAGGGGGGAATGGGTGGTTTGAGGTCATGCTGGTGGGCAGGGAGGGAGTGGCTGAGGATCTAAGGGATCCTAAGCCCTCCCATCTCCTGGCCATGGCCCCGTTGCTGGGAAACATTTAGACACGTTCAAGAATGCATCTAAACATTTCCCTCCCATTGCCAGCAATGGGAGGGAATGGTTTTTCTTCCATTGGTGAATGAAAGAAAAATATTGTAAGCCCCTGCTCCCTCTTGACTTCCCCCTGTCGGCAAGGGTCGATAGGGCATAGGAAGGAATGGAGTGTTCTGATCTTGGAGTGCTCTGATCTTGGAGAGCATAGGATTGTTCTCTTACTTGATTTTGGTAGGGAGCCATTTTAATCAGTGAAGCTGAAAGTTAAGAGTACATTTTGTTTTCTGTGAAGCTACTTTGGCTCTGGTGTGTTACCATAAAACAGAATATGAAGGGAAATATTAAAGAAGGAAAACCCATTTTATTTGTTAAATTGTATGTTATCTCACACTACTGTCAATATCTCAAAAGGGCATTTCTGTTTTAGATTTATATGGGAAGCCAGTAAGGAGCAATAGTTAAACATGTTGCATGTATACAATATACCTGATTACACAGAAGTTCAGGCATGTTGATAATCCTCTTAGTTAATGAGTGGCACTGTAGCTAACGCAGTGGGGAGAAAGCTACCAGAACTTCACAAATAGTATTTCAACTAATGGCTGTCATTTTTGCATGTTTGGTGCAGATCAATTGTCTTTGTTGGGAAGCTGGATTCATGAAGAGAAAATGTATAATTGCATTCATAATTGTGGAATTTGATTCAAAGGTTGTAATCCTTGTGGGTTTGAAAAGCACAAGTGTTCTATAATTCCTTGAAAAGTAATACTTCTTAATCAAAAGAAAGTGGGGGAGGACTCTATCATGCTAGTTTGTATCAGTTCTCTTTTCTTTGTAAGGGATCAAGCTAAGTTGGTGATAATGTGTTTGTTCTTTTCCATGAAGAATTTCTCAATAGCATGATATATTCTGCTATCAATCATAGTAGTAGAACAGAAGATAAAATTATTGGCTTATATTCTACAGAATCTAAGCAAAAAGGTTTTGGCTTTTTTGCGAGGGGGGGGGCGTTGCAGCAGGACTCCTGTAAATATGGTCTAGTTCTCACATAAACCATGGAGGAGGTGGTAAAAGTGTTCCAGGAATGTAGAAATTCAGATTTCAGAAGTGTGTGTACGTATGTGTGTATAACATAACTGAATCCTCCATATAAAAAACTCGTAAGCCTTCTTGGTACATTGCTCACATGAAGGGGCAAAGCATGTTGAAAGGAGTTGCGGGGTTGTAGGTTTAGCCCTGCCCCCAACATCATGTGGCTCCTACTAGCCGTGGTCTTGCCATTTTTGCATTAGCATGCATATCTGAGGCAGGACAACCTTCATGCATAGACCTCTCCACATGGAGGATTTCCCACATCCTGGAACCCTGTTTAATCAGGGTCCCAGGATCCGGGTGGAATCCTCCACATGTAAAGGTTTATGCTCAAAAGGTTTCCCTGCCTCAGACAACTACAGCAATGGGTGGAGGCAGGACTGGGCTGGGGCTGAAGGTGCAACCTGGGAGCCTGTTTCAACATACTATGCCCCTTTATGCAAGTAAGGCATAACAGTCTGTAGAAAACCAGATATCAATTAGAAGAGTTCTATTTGCAGGTCAGCGAATGACATACAATGTAAAATAAGTTTATCCAGAAATGGGCTATATTTGAAATTTTCTGGAATGATAAATATAATGGCAATACAAGACCCTATGTACTTTTTCATTGATCTGAATGCTATATATTACGTTTTTCTCTTAAAAAAATAACCTGTATACTGTTTATGGATATTACTAGGCAATTTTATTCTATATATTGTTGGTTAATGCTTTTGATGATTTTTTTTTAAAGATAATCCAATATAAAGAAAGAGAGTAAGGGAAAGGAAGGGAACATGGTCAGGTGGGGCCACCAGGTCAAGTGAAGAGGGTGGAAGGAACACAACTGGTTCTCAAACCATATGCAAACCCAGTGATTAACACAAGGGGCCAGGCAATATTTTCTTCACAGTACTGATTGGGAAGGGCGAGGATGTTTGTTGATTGACCTCTTGGCCAATCAAAATGCAAGAACTGAGAGAAGTGGATGTCTGGAAGAGAGGAAGGAGCTTGCATCTTTGCTGCTACACATCTTTAGGGAGGCCAGTTTTCCTTGAGGATTTCAGTTCTAGTGCATGTTGGGAATTAGATTAGATGAATGAGGCATATGGTATACTCAAAATATGTTAAATATGTTTGTTAATTAGGCCCAGAAAACTCTTCCTCGAGGACATTGTGTTCTATATTCTAAATAGCAAAGTGGATGTGCTAGACCAAGCCTGGTTGAGCTTACCCATTACAGAATTAAGGCTCTAGGGCACAACCCTATGCATGTGTAGACAGAAAAAAGTCCTACAACTCCCAGCATTCCCATCCCCAGCCATGGCTGGCTGGGGAATGCCGGGAGTCACAGGACTTTTTTCTGTCTAAACACACATAGTATGGCACATTTAATTGCATACTTTATACAGTTCATCTGTTATCAAAAGCCAAACCACTGTAGTTCCTGAAGCAACTGTTTGCTTCTTGTAGGAGAGGGCAGACAAACGAATGTTGTGAACTCATTCTCTTGTAGTCTCTATCTGCACACTTAGTAGGGAAATTCTGAAAGAACATTCCCTTCTTTATAGTATCCAAGTTAGAACAAACACCAGAAGTAGACTCGCCTTCCCCAGGTGTCAGTAGCAGCTATCAGAACTAATAGCAACTGCAGGTTCACAGAGGCTCCATTCAAGTACTGCCTCATTTAGAAGCATAGGTATGAACTGGGCTTCAGGATTCAACTTTTCCCTTTTCTGCTGTACGATCCAAAAATGGGACTCATGGGTGAGATCCAGAAGTCACCACTTGACTTTACACTTCTCTGCTTCTGTGTGACATGCATACTGGCTCTCTGCATTCTGATAAAGACAGCAAAGTGGCCTCGCAAAATGTTAGTCTCCCTCATTGTGATACAAAACCAAGCCTTCAAAACTATGCTGTAATTAATGCCACCATAAAATGAAATGCCACCATAAAGGGTTAAAGACCCAACAAACACAGCTTGAGCTTACAAACTCTAAAAAGTGCAGTTGGAATTTGTAATTAAGATGCACCATGTAATCCAAAACTCTATGGCTAAATTGTCTTAATTAACTGTATGATAAAGGTCGTTGTCACTTCCAGTTGCACAGTAACAATGGATATCGATATTTATTGAATAATGTTTGTCTGTACTCCCTGGTCTTTAAGTATTGAACAAAGATGGGGTGACTTCATATGCTCTTTCTCTAACTTGCTGTTTAATTTAAGATCTACGCATAGTGAGCACTCTGAAGCAATATCCTTACAGAACAAAATCAAGTGAAAGCTTTGGGGGTTTGTCTGATTTATTTTAGTTCCTTTATTTTGCTAATCTATTAGGGTTATTTTTTCCACTGATATAAGGTTTTATAGAATTTGAGATGAAAGACAAAACTGTTCAAAGGTTGAAATCAATCTTTCAACTAGGGATGGTGCCAAACTCCATCTCAGCTGGAGCATGGGCCAACTTCTCAATTTCTAGAAGGAACAGACCAGTTTTCAGACCGGATTGGGAAACTCCGCTTGTTCCGTCTGGGTCCAATCTGGGAACAGTATGCAAAGTGAGGCATAGCACAGTCTGGCGCCATCCTCAGACCTTTCTGCATATGAATAGATATCCCCAGAATCCATTCTAAAACCTGGATCAAATTTGGATTTTTGTCCATTTGGTCAGATCAGGAGATCGCAGAATTAATGAGTGAAATATACAGTAGCCTTTAGCAAAATGGAATAGTGAAAGGGGACAGAAGAATGTCCCTATTTTTTTTTTTTAAAAATGTTTTTATTTGTAATAAACAAACAGTAAACAGGTAAATACATCAAGAATGTCCCCATTATCATCTGCTAAATGTTAGGATATGTTTGCCTGCTTGGAATCATGCTTGTTTGTCCCCATCTTTGGTGTGTTAAAAGTGTTCTTCCTATCAGCAGTTTAAGATTTTTCTTTATCTACAACAATAATGCTAAATCATAATAGAACTTAAGAAGCAATGTAACTAACATTAGATCAAGTTTTTTTTTAAAAAATAAACAAATACAGATTATAGATACAGATATAGATATAGATATATAATCATATGGTACAAAACTATCACAAGGGAAATAGATTAAATTTATTTATTTATTTATTTTCATTTCTATACCGCCCAATAGCCAAAGCTGTCTGGGCGGTTCACAAATAATGTCCCTGTTGGACCTCTCCAGAGTTACTGAATAGCCAGTGTTCTGTTTTCAGTCAGATAAGTAGAAAGGTAAGAAACAAGATAAAAGAAGAATAAACAGAAACAAAAGGTGGAAAGTAGGGTGGGGGATCCCCTTCATGGATCACTGCCTTGTTGTGGCGAAGGCACTTGCGTAACTCAGTGAAACCATAAGCTATGCTGTGCAGGGCCACCCAAGACGGACAGGTCATGGCGGAGAGTTCTGGCAAAATGTGGTCCACTGGAGAAGGAAATGGCAACCCACTCCAGTATTGTTGCCAAGAAAACCCCATGGAACGTATCACAAGGCTAAAAGATATGACGCTGGAAGATGAGCCCCTCAGGTCGGAAGGTGTCCAATATACTACTGGGGAAAGCAGAGGGAATTTCCAAGTAGCGCCAGAAAGAGTGAAGCGACTGGGCCAAAGCCAAAAGGACACACAGCTGTGGATGTGTCTGGTGGTGAAAAGAAAATCCGATGCTGTAAAGAACAGTATTGTTTAGGAAACTGGAATGTAAGATCAATGAATCAAGGTAAGCTGGATGTGGTCAAACATGAGATGGCATGGCAAGATTGAACATCGACATCTTGGGAATCAGCGAACTAAAATGGACAAGCATGGGCGAATTTAATTCAGGAGACCATTATATCTACTACTGTGGGCAAGAATCCTTTAGAAGAAATGGAGTAGCACTCATAGTCAATAAAAGGGTGGGAAAAGCAGTACTGGGGTACAATCTCAAAAACGACAGAATGATCTCAGTACGAATCCAAAGCAAACCATTCAACATCACAGTAATTCAAGTCTATGCCCCAACCACTGAGGCCGAAGAACCTGAGGTTGATCAGTTCTATGAAGACCTACAACACCTTCTAGAACTAACACCAAAAAAAGATGTCCTCTTCATCATAGGGGATTGGAATGCTAAAGTAGGAAGTCAAGAAATCACCGGGATAACAGGCAGGCATGGTCTTGGTGTACAAAATGAAGCAGGACAAAGGCTAATAGAGTTTTGCCAAGAGAACACGCTGATCATAGCAAACACTCTTTTCCAACAGCACAAGAGGCGACTCTACACATGGACATCACCAGATGGTCAATATCTAAATCAGATTGATTATGTCCTTTGCAGCCAAAGATGGAGAAGCTCTATACAGTCAGTAAAAACAAGACCTGGAGCTGACTGTGGCTCAGATCATGAGCTGCTTCTTGCAAAATTTCGGCTTAAATGGAAGAAAGTAGGGAAAACCACTAAACCATTCAGGTATGACTTAAATCATATCCCTTATGAATATTCTGTGGAGGTGACGAATACATTTAAGGGATTAGACCTGATAGACAGAGTGCCTGAGGAACTATGGACGGAGGTCCGTAACATTGTTCAGGAGGCAGCAACTCAATCTCTCCCAAAGAAAAAGGAATGCAAGAAAGCCAAGTGGCTGTCTGATGAGGTTTTACAAGTAGCTGAGGAAAGAAGGGAAGCGAAAAGCAAGGGAGAAAGGGGAAGATATACCCACTGAATGCAGAGTTCCAGAGAATAGCAAGGAGAGACAAGAAGGCCTTCTTACATGAACAATGCAAAGAAATCGAGGAAAACAATAGAATGAGAAAGACTAGAGATCTCTTCAAGAAAATCGGAGATCTCAAGGGAATGTTTTGTGCAAAGACGGGCATAAAGGACAAAGAAGGCAGGGACCTAACAGAAGCAGATGAGATTAAGAAGAGGTGGCAAGAATACACAGAAGAACTATACAGGAAAGATCTGAATGTCCCTGATAGCCATGATAGTGCGGTCACTGAACTTGAGCCGGACGTCCTCGAGAGTGAAGTCAAGTGGGCCTTAGGAAGCATTAGTAACAACAAAGCTAGCGGAGATGACAGTCTTCCAGCTGAGCTATTTAAAATCCTAAAAGATGATGCTGTTAAAGTGCTGCACTCAATATGCCAACAAATTTGGAACACTCAGCAGTGGCCACAAAACTGGAAAAGGTCAGTTTACATTCCAATTCCAAGAAGGGCAATGCCAAAGAGTGTTCAAACTACCGCACAATTGCGCTCATTTCACATGCCAGCAAGGTGATGCTCAAAATCCTACAAGCTAGGCTTCAGCAGCATGTGAACCGAGAACTACTGGAAGTACAAGCTGGGTTTCGAAGAGGCAGAGGAACTAGAGATCAAATCGCCAACATTTGCTGGATCATGGAGAAAGCAAGAGAATTCCAGAAAAACATCTATTTCTGCTTCATTGACTACACTAAAGCCTTTGATTGTGTGGATCACAACAAACTGGCAAATTCTTGAAGAGATGGGAGTACCAGACCACCTTACCTGTCTCCTGAGAAATCTGTACAAGGATCAAGAAGCAACAGTAAGAACCAGACATGGAACAACTGATTGGTTCAAAATTGGGAAAGGAGTACGACAAGGCTGCATGTTGTCGCCCTGCCTATTTAACTTATATGCAGAGTACATAATGAGAAATGCCGGGTTGGATGAATCACAGGTCGGAATTAAGATTGCTGGGAGAATTATCAACAACCTCAGATACGCAGATGATACCACCCTAATGGCAGAAAGCAAAGAGGATCTCAAGAGCCTCTTGTTGAGGGTGAAAGTGGAGAGTGCAAAAGCTGGTTTGAAATTCAACATTAAAAATACCCAAGATCATGGCATCTGGCCCTATCACTTCCTGGCATATAGAAGGGGAAGAAATGGAAGCAGTGAAAAGATGCTTGCTCCTTGGGAGGAAAGCTATGGCAAACCTAGAGAGCATAGTAAGAAGCAGAGACATCACCTTGCCGACAAAGGTCCGTCTAATCAAAGCTATGGTTTTCCCAGTAGTAACGTATGGCTGTGAGAGCTGGACTATAAGGAAGGCTGAGCGCCGAAGAACTGATGCTTTCGAACGGTGGTGCTGGAGAAGACTCTTACGAGTCCCCTGGACTGCAAGGAAGTAAAATCAGTCAATCCTAAAGGAAATGAACCCTGAGTGCTCATTGGAAGGACAGATACTGAAGCTGAAGCTCAAATATTTTGGCCACCTAATGTGAAGAGAAAAGTCACTGGAAAAGACCCTGATGCTGGGAAAGATTGAAGGCAAAAGGAGAAGGGGATGGCAGAGGATGATATGGCTAGATAGCATCACCAATGCAATGAATTTGAACTTCAGCACACTCCGGGAGAGAGCGCAGGACAGGAAGGCCTGGCGTGCTATGGTCCATGGGGTCACGAAGAGTCGGACACGACTGAACGACTGAACAACAACAAGGGTGGGGGATGTTTTCTTGTATGTCATTTGGGCAAGGAGACAGAGTACATGCAGTTCACAGCAGTTGCTGTTTTCAGGCAGTTTAATTGTTTAATCAAAACGTTCCATAAATACATCCTATTTGCCATTAAATTTGTGGAAGACATGCCTTCGTCATTCTTATTATTAATGTTAATTGAACTAAATCTGAATGGCAGTATATAAATATTTTAAATAAATAGAATTTGCACACTGCTTTTCACCCAAAGACCCCCTCAAAGTGGTTTTGATGTCACTCACTCCTGAGAGGCCAATTCTAGGAGTTTCACTACCCAGTCAGCAGTGTCAGGTGGAAAGTGAGATATCCAAGCCTATAAAACCAGTCACCAAACGATATGCATACAGGAGCTGGATTTGTTGCCATCAGATGGCTGCGTTCCAGTCCTGGTTTGGTTGCCTGATGGAATTCCTGTGATATTATCCTCCAAAGACTGTTGGAGATGGTTGGAAATTACAAGGTAGACCTGTTCAGGGCTTAATTCCAGAGTCCAGCTCTGCTCATGGTTTGCCACCATGCTTCTCACACTTAGACAACTGATCCCACACTATGTCCATCATCTTCACTGAACATCATTTTTATGTCCTTTTTTGTTGAGCATATGGAAAGAAGTGCTCAGGAGGCTGCCCTGCATGTCATTTTCTTTATGTGCCTTAGGCAAAGTCAGTATTATTTTATCAACCTCTTCCATGCCAGAGAGACTTGAACAACACGATATTTGAGAAACTGTAGTCTGTTAAGAATATACTCTCATTATAACTGAAGTGAACTGTAGATTAAGAATGCACCTCATATAATTTCTGCTGCAATGTTATTTCAAATTGAGTTAATACGCACTGAGACATTATACCTGTCATGTTTAAATATAAGTGCAGGAAACCATATGCCCTTTATTCTGAGCAGCAATTTCACCTAGAAGCTGTTTTTAACTAGAAAAGACTATCGGTAAACCAGTAGCATGCATTCTTAATAGGTGTAGCTCTTTATTAGGCCTTGATCACCAAATTTTCTTGATCAAATATAGCAGTTAGGTTTTATTTTTAAGGCAAAGTTGTAGGTGGGCATGATAAAATGCCTTTTGCTGCCAGAAATACAAGTCATGGTACAATAATTAGGTTATAATAATAAAGATAAGGGTAATCTAAGGAAACATCCACAACTGAATGTTTGCAAACATTTCAGTGTATTTGCTTTGTTAGTACAATTTGAGCCCGTTATCAATCTGAAATGGTGCCAGTGCTTTGTGAGGCAGGCACAAGCTTAACCATTTTGAGGGCAAAGAGAGGCATCATTTTTGTTCCTAAAGAAATATTGGAGGCATTCAATAGAGCTGGAGTATTGGCAGGCTCTGAACAAGGGCACCGCCCCTTTACATTTTTACTATTTTTCAGAAATGGGCACTTGCTGTTTATCTGCTCAGTTATGCTCAGACCCTTGACCAGAAGAAGAGCCCTGCTGGATCATACCAGAGGTCCACCTAGTCCAGTATCCTGTTTGCCACAGTGGCCAGCCAAATGCCTCCAGGAAAGCCTCAAGAAGGAGATCAAGGAAATAGCTTTCCCATGCTGTTGTCCCCAGTCACTGGTATATGACAGCAATACTGTCCCTGAAGATGGAAGGTCTACTTAATCTTCATGGCTGATAGCCACTGTTAGGCCTGTCCCCCCTGAATCTGTCTAATCCCATTTTCAAGCCATTGAAATCAGTGGCCATCACCACAGCTTGCAGCAGTGGATTTCATATGTTACTCAAGGGAAGAAATACCCTCCAAGGAGATCACACTGGGGGCTTTTCCGGGTCCTCCCCTCTCCTCTGATCTACCTGGAACTAACTGATCTCCCTAGTCACGGTGGGTCAGTCTCCTCCAGGCCATGTTCAGTACACTTATTCAGCTCTGCTGGTGCCGTAAGTTTTCCTGCAGAGCTGAGGGGATACAAAGGTTTCAAAAGATATGTTCCCCCTGCCCTGCCCTGCCCTGCCCTACCAATAAATCATCCCATTTACGTTCAAATAGAGAATAAATACAAATGTAGTTTGGTCATGTCATATTTTGTACAGCCCACACCATCTGCAGGCAGAAACTTTCCCAGCTATGTATCTTCAGAAAGCAAATTGCCTAGACGAAGGACGAATAACAAGTAATCAAATCTTGGCTTGTGTTTTTGTGTGAAGACATCCCCAACCCCCCTAGACATTGATACAAATGTAAAGTGTTTCATTGATTTGTCTCCCCATTGACCGCTTTAAGTTCTTATCATTTCATGATCTCCTCTTCAATTAACCTAACAGGATTTGTCTTTTGGCATCCATCTGCTTCCTTTCCTGAATAAGTAGAGCAGCAGCATTTCATATTAACATTTTCACCTGTGTCTGCTTTTGCTGATGTTCCCTGCTGATGCAAGGTTAAGTCTCCTAAAGGCTCTGAAGTGCTTCCCCAGCAGTAGTTAATGCAGCGTTTTGCTAGATTGCAGCACAGGGAACTTTAATGGAGGGAGAAGGATCTACAGCTGTGTTGTAGTAATGTTCCATCCTGTAAGGAAGTAATTAATGAAGGAGGGGAGAGAAGGAGAGTGCTTTTGTTGAGACAAAGGAGGAAACCTCCCAGGGTTTTATACAAGGAGATAGGGCAGGGGAGAGCCTGTCTTATTGGCTGAGCAGCCCCTGCCAGTCAGATGACATTCACTCCAACCCCCCCACCCCAACCCAGTAGTATGTTCTGTGAATCGACTTATGCTGGTGCAGTGCAATCACTCGTGGAGCCCTGTGCGGACCAAAGAGCACCAAAGCCAATTACTAGGAAAATCTGGATAATCCTCCATTCACTTCTAGGGATGGACGAAAGTCACTTACCTGGTCCCGCAGCTTGCTTCGTGGGGGGGGGGAGGTGCTCCGTTCCTCCCCGCTGAAATTCTGGACTTACCTCTGTCGAATGTCCCTGGCGCTGGCAGCTCCCGGCGGCGGTTCGGCGGCAGTGCGGCGGCGGCGGCGGCAGCCGGTCTTCCGACCGGCTGCCACTGCCGCCGCCATTTCCCAGGGAAAAAACAACAACAACAACAAACGTGATAGGCTACGTAAAGATTTACGTAGCCTATCACGGCTAAATTTTCCAAAAACATCATGATAGGCTACGTAAATCCTTACGTAGCCTATCACGGCTGACTTTGGGGGGGGGACGCGCGTATGCAAATGGCAGCGCCCATGGGTGCCGCCATTTGCATTCCTTATTTGGGCACGTGTAGTCTACGTAAAGATTTACGTAGACTACGGTGAAAATAAGGGCAACGCTATTTGCGTACGCGCTTTTTTTTTTCCCCCCCAAAGTCAGCCGTGATAGGCTACGTAAGGATTTACGTAGCCTGTCATGGCTGACTGCAGGGACGCAAACGGCGGCAGCTGCGGCTGCCGCCATTTGCGTCCCGGCCGGCCAGCAGGATTCGCGGCTGGAGGGACGGGGCGCCTCCCCCCCGGCCAGAATTTCGGCTAGAGGGACAGGGCGCCTCCCCGCCGGCCAGAATTTTGGCGGGGAGGAACGGAGCGCCTCCCCCCTACCGCGAAGCAAGCTGCGGGACCAGGTAAGTGACTTTCGTCCATCCCTAGCAGGGCTGGCTCCAGGCAGTGGCAAAGCTGGGCATTTGTCAGGGCTGTAAGGCCAGCAGAGGGCCTGTTGCCCCAACAGCATTGCCATTCTTGCTTTGCGTGGAGCGCTCCAGAAAGTCAGAGTCGGTCAGAGGCAGCGTGAGAAGTATTTTGGTTAGCCATATCTTGCCTCATCCAGATTAAGGTGGGGGCACTAAGGATGCTCTTTGAGGGTTCCCAAAATCCTAAAGCCACCACTGGGCACTTGACAGTTACTTTTAACATATTGAAGTCAACATGTATTAACATTTTAAGTGAATTTCTTCATATTCATCCTCCAAGCATAATATAAACTGGGTGTCCAATCAGCAATTTGGTGATTAAGATAAAAAGATCCAGGACAGACTTAGAAGAAATTGCAGCTTGCTTTGTTTGCTCTGTTGGGTGAGGCCATTACCTTAGGCATAATGGATAGATTTCTGAAATATTTCGAATTGTACCATCTCCAGATGTCACTGTCATACTGAAACTGCTAAATCCAGGGGCTCTTAAGAGAGAAATTGGTGTATTTGTGTTTCAAGGGCACGTAAAGGATAATTTATTATCTACTAAGACCATGCATCCAGCTGTGAAAGTTTGTTGAACTGAATCCACTTTCATTTATAAGCATCTTTTGTTTTCTTTAGCTAAATTGCGAAATCTAACCATTTTTTTCTTTTGTTTTGGAGGAGTGAAATACTGGAAATTGCTGCCCATAGCATAAACATTTATCAGCAAATGTGGGGGAAAGTACTACTACAGGAAAATAATCTTTACTTTATACTTATAATATAAATAACATAGATGTGATAAATGCTCCCTTTGGAAGAGAAAAATGACTTGAATGAATGCAGGAATGTAAACTGTTGCTAAATAGCCAACACATTTATTCTATGGATTGTATATGAGATAATTTGCTTAAGTAATAGTGGTATTTTGCATAAAGTTTACAACTATTCCTGCATAAATAATGCAGAGTTTCAAACCAACACATTCACATATGGTATTATGATGTATATTAGCTGTACAGATCTAAGGGGAGCAATTTGGAATGTATATTAAAGCAGTTTCTAGCTTTTATGGCAAAAAAAAAAGAAACCTATACATAATAGCTGTCTTTCTGAGCACTTACTAATCAACAAACAAATTTCTAGCTGTGTTAGATGTCTAACTTTTTAAAAAGGAGTTTTATTGATTTTTCAAGCAGCAATTTTATGTCATGGTTCACACTGTATTTTTATTAAGACTACCATTACCAAATATTCTTCCCCAGGAGGGAACTGTCACCACTGTCAAAGAGATGACTGTCCCTACTCCAAATATCTTTTCATCATTCCATCACAAACTATTACAAACTTGCCCTGAAGATGAATGAAACCAAGCCACAGACCAGAGCAGCAATGCTATATGAGCAAACAAGAACTGTGGGATATTGCAAAAATTCCTGTCCCTATGGAAATCATGAGAATACTGGTTTTGTCTCTGGAGAAAAAATATGATAACCTTCTAGGGTACTCTCATCAATATAAGGGCAGTATCCAATGCTGCCTGCAACGGGAAGCTAGTTTTTCCTGAAGTGAGCAGAAATGCTCATTCCTGGAATGAGGCAGGTCAGAGGTGCTCACAGAAGGGAGCTCTGCTGACCTGTCCCATTCTGGAAATGAGCGTTTCTACTCATTCTCAGGGCTGCCTTAGGAAACGCTAGTTCCTATTGTACTAGCAGTTGGTCTGGTGGGTGAATGGAACAAGCGGAGGCCCAACAGCAGTACTGGATACTGCCCTATGTTTGTACAAGTTCTAGAAATATCCTTAACACAGGGGTACAGTGTAGGGCCCCTTCATGGATCACTGCCTTGTTGTGGCGAAGGGGCTTGCGTAACTCAGTGAAGCCATAAGCTATGCCGTGCAGGGCCACCCAAGACGGACAGGTCATGGCAGAGAGTTCTGACAAAATGTGGTCCACTGGAGAAGGAAATGGCAACCCACTCCAGTATTCTTGCCAAGAAAACCCCATGGAACGTATCACAAGGCTAAAAGATATGACGCCGGAAGATGAGCCCCTCAGGTCGGAACGTGTCCAATATGCTACTGGGGAAGAGCAGAGGGTATTTCCAAGTAGCGCCAGAAAGAGTGAAGCGGCTGGGCCAAAGCCGAAAGGACACTCAGCTGTGGATGTGACTGGCGGTGAAAAGAAAATCCGATGCTGTAAAGAACAATATTGTTTAGGAACCTGGAATGTCAGATCAGTGAATCAAGGTAAGCTGGAGGTGGTCAAACATGAGATGGCAAGATTGAACATCGACATCTTGGGAATCAGCGAACTAAAATGGACAGGCATGGGCGAATTTAATTCAGGTGACCATCATATCTACTATTGTGGGCAAGAATCCCTTAGAAGAAATGGAGTAGCACTCATAGTCAACAAAAGGATGGGAAAAGCAGTACTGGGGTACAATCTTAAAAATGATAGAATGATCTCAGTACGAATCCAAGGCAAACCATTCAACATCACAGTAATTCAAGTCTATGCCCCAACCACTGAGGCCGAAGAAGCTGAGGTTGATCGGTTCTATGAAGACCTACAACACCTTCTAGAACTAACACCAAAAAAAGATGTCCTCTTCATCATAGGGGATTGGAATGCTAAAGTAGGAAGTCAAGAAATCACCGGGATAACAGGCAGGCATGGCCTTGGTGTACAAAATGAAGCAGGACAAAAGCTAATAGAGTTTTGCCAAGAGAACATGCTGATCATAGCAAACACTCTTTTCCAACAGCACAAGAGGCGACTCTACACATGGACATCACCAGATGGTCAATATCTAAATCAGATTGATTATGTCCTTTGCAGCCAAAGATGGAGAAGCTCCATACAGTCAGTAAAAACAAGACCTGGAGCTGACTGTGGCTCAGATCATGAGCTGCTTCTTGCAAAATTTCGGCTTAAATTGAAGAACGTCGGGAAAACCACTAAACCGTTCAGGTATGACCTAAATCATATCCCTGATGAATATACAGTGGAGGTGAGGAATAGATTTCAGGGATTAGACCTGATAGACAGAGTGCCTGAGGAACTATGGACGGAGGTCCGTAACATTGTTCAGGAGGCAGCAGCGAAATCCGTCCCAAAGAAAAAGAAATGCAAGAAAGCCAAGTGGCTGTCTGATGAGGCTTTACAAGTAGCTCACGAAAGAAGGGAAGCGAAAAGCAAGGGAGAAAGGGGAAGATATACCCAACTGAATGCAGATTTCCAGAGAATAGCAAGGAGAGACAAGAAGGCCTTCTTAAATGAACAATGCAAAGAAATCGAGGAAAACAACAGAATGAGAAAGACTAGAGATCTCTTCAAGAAAATTGGAGATCTCAAGGGAACGTTTTGTGCAAAGACGGGCATGATCAAGGACAAAGAAGGCAGGGACCTAACAGAAGCAGATGAGATTAAGAAGAGGTGGCAAGAATACACAGAAGAACTATACAGGAAAGATCTGAATGTCCCTGATAGCCATGATAGTGCGGTCACTGAACTTGAGCCGGACATCCTAGAGAGTGAAGTCAAGTGGGCCTTAGGAAGCATTAGTAACAACAAAGCTAGCGGAGATAACAGTCTTCCAGCCGAGCTATTTAAAATCCTAAAAGATGATGCTGTTAAAGTGCTGCATTCAATATGCCAACAAATCTGGAACACTCAACAGTGGCCACAAGACTGGAAAAGGTCAGTTTACATTCCAATTCCAAAGAAGGGCAACGCCAAAGAATGTTCAAACTACCGCACAATTGCGCTCATTTCACATGCCAGCAAGGTGATGCTCAAAATCCTACAAGCTAGGCTTCAGCAGTATGCGAACCGAGAACTACCGGAAGTACAAGCTGGGTTTCGAAGAGGCAGAGGAACTAGAGATCAAATCGCCAACATTCGCTGCATCATGGAGAAAGCAAGAGAATTCCAGAAAAACGTCTATTTCTGCTTCATTGACTACGCTAAAGCCTTTGATTGTGTGGATCACAACAAACTGTGGCAAATTCATAAAGTGATGGGAGTACCAGACCACCTTACCTGTCTCCTGAGAAACCTGTAGGAGGGTCAAGAAGCAACAGTAAGAACCAGAGATGGAACAACCGATTGGTTCAAAGTTGGGAAAGGAGTACGACAAGGCTGCTTATTGTCACCCTGCTTATTTAACTTATATGCAGAGTACATCATGAGAAATGCTGGGTTGGATGAATCAGAGGTCGGAATTAAGATTGCCGGGAGAATTATCAACAACCTCCGATATGCAGACGATACCACCCTAATGGCAGAAAGCGAAGAGGATCTCAAGAGCCTCTTGTTGAGGGTGAAAGAGGAGAGTGCAAAAGCTGGTTTGAAACTCAACATTAAAAAAACTAAGATCATGGCATCTGGCCCTATCACTTCCTGGCATATAGAAGGGGAAGAAATGGAAGCAGTGACAGATTTTACTTTCTTGGGCTCCAAGATCACCGCAGACGGTGACTGTAGCCATGAAATTAAAAGACGCTTGCTCCTTGGGAGGAAAGCTATGGCCAACCTAGACAGCATAGTAAGAAGCAGAGACATCACCTTGCCGACAAAGGTCCGTCTAATCAAAGCTATGGTTTTCCCAGTAGTAATGTATGGCTGTGAGAGCTGGACTATAAGGAAGGCTGAGCACCGAAGAATTGATGCTTTCGAACTGTGGTGCTGGAGAAGACTCTTACGAGTCCCCTGGACTGCAAGGAGGTCAAATCAGTCCATCCTAAAGGAAATCAACCCTGAGTGCTCATTGGAAGGACAGATAATGAAGCTGAAGCTCCAATATTTTGGCCACCTAATGCGAAGAGAAAACTCCCTGGAAAAGACCCTGATGCTGGGAAAGACTGAAGGCAAAAGGAGAAGGGGACAGCAGAGGATGAGATGGCTAGATAGCATCACGGATGCAATGAATATGAACTTGAGCACGCTCCGGGAGAGAGCGCAGGACAGGAAGGCCTGGCGTGCTATGGTCCATGGGGTCACGAAGAGTCGGACACGACTGAACGACTGAACAACAACAACAACAACATCATGAGAAATGCCGGGTTGGATGAATCAGAGGTCGGAATTAAGATTGCTGGGAGAATTATCAACAACCTCCGATATGCAGACGATACCACCCTAATGGCAGAAAGAGAAGAGGATCTGAAGAGCCTCTTGTTGAGGGTGAAAGAGGAGAGTGCAAAAGCTGGTTTGAAACTCAACATTAAAAAAAACTAAGATCATGGCATCTGGCCCCATCTCTTCCTGGCATATAGAATGGGAAGAAATGGAAGCAGTGACAGATTTTACTTTCTTGGGCTCCAAGATCACCGCAGACGGTGACTGTAGCCATGAAATTAAAAGACGCTTGCTCTTGGGAGGAAAGCTATGGCCAATCTAGACAGCATAGTAAGAAGCAGAGACATCACCTTGCTGACAAAGGTCCGTCTAATCAAAGCTATGGTTTTCCCAGTAGTAATGTATGGCTGTGAGAGCTGGACTATAAGGAAGGCTGAGCGCCGAAGAATTGATGCTTTCGAACTGTGGTGCTGGAGAAGACTCTTACGAGTCCCCTGGACTGCAAGGAGGTCAAATCAGTCCATCCTAAAGGAAATCAACCCTGAGTGCTCATTGGAAGGACAGATAATGAAGCTGAAGCTCCAATATTTTGGCCACCTAATGCGAAGAGAAAAGTCACTGGAAAAGACCCTGATGCTGGGAAAGACTGAAGGCCAAAGGAGAAGGGGACGGCAGAGGATGAGATGGCTAGATAGCATCACGGATGCAATGAATATGAACTTGAGCACGCTCCGGGAGAGAGCGCAGGACAGGAAGGCCTGGCGTGCTATGGTCCATGGGGTCACGAAGAGTCGGACACGACTGAACGACTGAACAACAACAACAACAACAACAACAACAGTGTAGGGCCCTTTCACATATTACACAGCAACGTGCCAGTTACAAAATGCATGCTCAACAGGGGGCCACAGCAGTCCTAAGTCTCCATCAATTATACCTGTATGATACTCTTTAGTGTTCAAACTCTTGAGTGAACCATGCACATACCCAGAGATGGATGCGTGAATGAGCCCTAGACACATTGCCTCAGTAAATAAATTGACTTTTCAAATAAAGACATTAATTACTTATGTGTATTTGCATTTATTATGTATGGTTTAATTTATGAGTATTCCTACCATGTTTCCAAAGCTCAAATATGCTTAATGAAAAACAAGTTGACATTGTTGTTCTCTTGAAGCTCTGCTTGTCTGGTGGTTTTTTGTTTTTTTTAAAGACATATCTGTTTAATGATAAACAGCATGTCTGTCACCTTAGATTGCTCTTGAAGAAGAAAAGGCATACAGTTTTAATAAATAGCTCTGAGTAATTTCTGAAGTATGTTTACTAAATTGTGCACATGTATTCTAGTATGTGTGTGTGTATATATAATATATATATATATACACACACACACACACACACACACACACACATACATATGGCTTTATGACTGGCTACTTTCCTAGCTTGTTGCAAAAGTCTGTAGTATGCTTCCTTTTAGAAAAGAACATAAGAATCCTGTTGGGTCAGAACAAATAGCTAACTAGCCCAGCATCCTGTTTCCAACAGGGATCAGCCTGGTGCTTCTGGAAAGCCCACAAGCAGGCCACAAGGGTAATAGCCCTCCTCTGCTGCTGTTCCCTAGCATTTTTAATGGTAGCTATTTTTTTTTCTGATCCAGTCTGTGATCCCTGCAGTTTAGTATCAAATCAAATACAAAATATCTGCAATAGTTGCTCACAGCATATAGATAACAAGAGCTGTGAAAGAAATAATGACTGAGGAAAAAAGAGAGACATTTTATGGTTACAATGACACTAATTTGCTGTGTATTTGTCAAGCTTCCTTTTGTAACTTTGCATCATCAATCTGAGTTGGAAACTGTTTCTTCTAGTATAATTGCTAAAGCCATGATTTCAAGGTTCATACAGAAGTACGTGTGTGTGTGTGTGTGTGTGTGTGTGTGGTTGGTGTCAGGATTGCGTCTAACGGCTCTAAGTTGCTGTGCTGACCTTCATTTTTTGTGGCTTCCATATGCACAGGGAGGGACCGACACATGTGGCTGCAGGATTTGTGAGCCTCAGGTTTTCAGTGATCTGGCATGGTACAGAGCCTTCACTCATTAGGATTTAAAAGTACACACAGAGACCTTTGTGCAGATGGAAACTCCAATGTGTGGAGAGATCAGGGCCAGATCTACATGGAAACTGAATGTGAAGTGCTTTCATGTTTAATGCAGATTTTCATGAAATCAGCTTTGACCCGTCAGGGACACACATAGCCAGAAAAGCTGAGTATACAGTACCTTCAAATGCACTTTCACAGGTCACACTGCACGTCAGTCCTCCTTACTTTGGGCTCATGTGGGTGGAGTCCTGCCACTTGCACTGAGCATCATCAAACACGGAGATGCTGCTGAGAGGCTTGTGCCCCGCTCCTGTCCACACTCCCCTGCTCAGGGAAGTTTGGAAGTGCTGAATAAGGTCCCCGTAGTTTAACCCCACATCATCATCATCTCATCCACCATTGGGATATTGTGAAAGATTGAAGATTAAAATGGCACTCTGATGAATGGAGAAAGGCGGCATTCTATGAATGGGTCAAGCCTCTAATGGGAAAGCAGCCCTGGGGGGCGGGGAAGGGGCTCCGTTTTTCTCATTGGTGGTGGGGAGGGTAGATGGCTGCAGAATGGCAGCTCCTTACGGTGCCCCTTTGCCACCCTTTGGCTCACTTCCTCGCCTCTGCTCCTCTGAGTAGACCTAGCGCCGCGGGCTATTCTCTCAACCCCCCTCTGCTGACCCCTCCTGTCTGTGCTCCTCCAAAGCAGCCGCTGCCACAGTGGAGAAGAAGGCAGCTAAGGAGAGGCGGAGGCAGTGGGCCACCACGGCCAATGGTGGGAAAGAAGGAAATGGATGGAAAGAAGGGACGGCTCCACCCCTGGACCGCAGGTCACAGCCAGGCACAGACTTACCCCTAGATGTGACCCTGAAGTGCTTTCCCTCTGCAGTGAATCACATGTTGGCTTCAGGTGTGGTGAAGGGTTGAGGCCATCATGAATTCCCATGCTTACAGCTAGGGATGGCGGAGAATTTCTCCACGCTATTTGCGTTGCCCTCATTTTTGCTGTAGTCTACGTAAATCTTTACGTAGACTACCCCTGCCCAAACAAGGAACGCAAATGGCGGCGCCCATGGGCCATTTGTGTACGCGCTTTTTTTTTTTTTCAAAGTCAGCCGTGATAGGCTACGTAAAGATTTACGTAGCCTATCACGGCTGACTTTGAAAATCTAGCCGTGATAGGCTGCGTAAATCATTACGTAGCCTATCACATGTTTGTTTGTTTGTTTTTAAATTTACTTTTTTATTTCGCGGCCGGGGAGACGGGGCGCTCCCCCCCGGCCTGAATTTCGGTGGCGAGGGATGGGGCGCCTCCCCCCCGGCCTGAATTTCGGCCGGGCGGGGAAGGGCGCCTCCCCCCCCGGCCTGAATTTCAGGGGGAGAAACGGCGCGCCTCCCCCCCCCCCCCGAACACAGCTGCGGGACCAGGTAAGGGACTTTCGTCCATCCTTACTTGCAGCCATACCTGCTTTCTGACAATCTGCACAGGTGTTAAGGTGGTCATGTCCAATCTAGAGAAATATATTGGCTGGGTTCACACAATCATGGGGGAAACCACACACTATGGGTTGCTTCCCCCGCCCTGCGTGCGCTGTGCACGCGTCTGATATTTGCTTAATTACGCACACCTAGGGATGGACGAAAGTCCCTTACCTGATCCCGCAGCTGTTTTCGGTGTGGGGGGGGAGGCGCTCCGGTTCTCCCCCCGAAATTCTTGGCGGGTGGGGAGGCGCCCCACCCCTCCCGGCCGAAATTCAAGCCGGGGGGGAGTGCCCCGCCTCTCCGGCCGTGAAAGAAAAAAGTTATGTAAAAAAAAAACCGTGATAGGCTACGTAACGATTTACGTAGCCTATCACGGCTAGATTTTCAGTCAGCTGTGATAGGCTACGTAAATCTTTACGTAGCCTATCACGGCTGACTTTGAAAAAAAAAAAGCGCGTACGCAAATGGCAGTGCCCTTGGGTGCCTCCATTTGCATTCCTTATTTGGGCACGGGTAGTCTACGTAAAGGTTTATGTAGACTACGGCGAAAATAAGGGCAACACAAATAGCGTTGCCCTTATTTTCACTGTAGTCTATGTAAATCTTTACGTAGACTACCCGTGCCCAAATAAGGAACGCAAATGGCGGCGCCCATGGGCGTCGCCATTTGCATACACGCTTCCCCCCCCCCCAAATTCAGCCGTGATAGGCTACGTAAAGATTTACGTAGCCTATCACGGCTGACTTTGGAAATCTAGCCGTGGTAGGCTACGTAAATCGTTACGTAGCCTATCACGTTTTGTTTTTTTTTTCACTTTACTGGGAAATGGCTGTGGCGGCGGCCGGTTGGAAGACCGGCTGCCGCCGCTGAAACACCACCAGGATCCGCCACCGAGAGGGACATTTGCACAAGGTAAGTCCCATCCCGGGGGGGGGGGGGGGTGGCGGAGAATTTCCCCACTAATTTCAGGGGGCTGAATGCGTTGGCATTCGGCCTCCCAGAGATTCGTGGAGAAATTCTCCGACATCCCTACGCACGCCACGTTGAAGGTTGCCATGTCGTCCGAACCCGGCGCGCGGTGTAGCAGGGGTGGCTTTTAACCCATGCTGTAGCCCCTACTACAAACGGTGGGTTGTGGAGTTGTTTAGAAGCCACCCCCACCCCGCTGTGCGCCAGGTTCGGGTGACGCCGTGACATGGTGCAAGTAATTAAGCAAATACCTGGCATGCATGGTGGGTGGGGGAAACTACCCATTCAGCATGGTTTCCCCTGCTGATTGTGCGAACAACATGGCCATTGAGACAACCAGTTTTTAAAATGGAGTGCTCAGTGTGTCTGGGGTCCAATTCTTTCACAGAGAAGCCTATAAAAATGAACATACTCTGAAAAAACCTGTTTGTTTATTATGGTTTTGCAATATGGTTGTACAGCAGGGGTGCAGAACTGCTTTCAACCCAAGGGCTGAATTCCGTTTTGAAGAAGCCCTTGAGGGCCGCATTCCAAAGGTGGGTGGGGCCAAAGGCAAAAGGGGCAGGGTCAAAAATACCAGCAGGCATTAGTTTAAAGCTCTTACCGCCAGTAACAAAGCTGTAGGAAAGACCTTTCGACTTCTAAGAATGGGGAAACACCAGACAAAAGCTGGGAGATCAGCAGACGATGAGTGGTCAGGGAAAAGGGGGGTGAGGCCAGGAGAAGGGGGTGTGACCATTTGGGGAACCCCAGAGGCTAGCTTGGGACCCCAGGCAGGCTGGTTTTGTCCCCTGGGCCTGAGGTTTGGCACCGCTGTTCTATAGTGTATTTTCACATGAAACTATACTTCAACTACAGCAGCCCTATCCTAAGCATATTAACTTGGTAGCAAGTGTTAATGGGACTTACTTCCTAGTAAAGTTGCTTAGGATAGTAGCTTTAGGACTATGTGTAGATAGCTTATTGGTTGAGGTATTAGAGAACTAGTGAGATATTAGAGTGCTAATTGCATTTTGGGTGGTTATATTTGTTTGTGTAGTGATTGAACTATTTAAAGAAGAGCTCACTCAGCCAATATCTACCCCTTAACACATTGCAGGGCATTGGCTTGGGTTGGCTTGTTCCTCTCCTGTACCAAAGCTGATGGTCACCTCATGGGCTGGGGCTTTGCTTGAGTTCAGAGGAGGGAGAACAGCATTCACTCTGTCAGGTGGACTGAAAACATTGTAGATAATAATCCTATGCCGCTCCCGCACTAGCACAACGGACAGCTAGCGCAGCAGGAACTCGAGGTTCATGAAACAACTGGAAACTAGCTGAAACAAGCTCCTTCTGGGAACTCCTCTAATCTGTCCTGTTCCAGAAACAAGTTTTGCTGCCCATTTCTGGGGTTGTTTCTGGAACCACTAGTTCCTGTTGCACTATCAATCCATTCTACTTGTGCAATGCATTACATATTATACACACACACACACACACACACTCACACACTTTATACTACCAGGGCCTGGCAGGGCTGGAGCCATAAGCAGTCATACCCAAATCCAGCCCCAGAGTTGTGGGTTCTCCAGTACAGGATTCTAGAGAAGCCAGGATTTGGGCTGCTGCCCAAACTGGTGCCAGCAACAAATAGAATTGCTCTTCTGATCACATAGGGGTAGAAGGCCAGGCTCCTAGTATTTCTATCAGGCCTAGGCAACTCATGCTGCCCGCCAATCACAGGGGCTGATGTTGCACACCCTGTCCCTGATTCCCTTTCATGCTTGGAGAGGTCTCTAAAGCCTGAGCTCACACAGTCATCCAGCTCACCAGCCTTGGTTTCAGCCTCAGATAGGGAAGTTCCTGCTTCACCACCCTCCCACTCTGAATTATGTCACTCATACACACACACACACACACACACACACACAGACACACACAGACACACACAGACACTCAATTAACAAGAAACGTTCAGTTTAACATGTTGTGTTAAGAGCTTTACATGTTCACTTAAGCTCTACAATGCCAGAAAGTTACATCTTTCAAGCCGTTACAGACACGTTGTTTAGGCAATATTGCTATGCTATGCTGTGGTTAGTTCCATTTTCACCATTACTTTGGAGCTGGATGACTGTCAGTGTCAGAGTGGTGGATTTAAGCCCCAGATTTGTCTGTTCATTGGAATAGACACATGGAGTTGCATGAAGCTATCATACAACTGAAGCTACCATTCCACATTACAAGTACCCAGCTGGCAACTAATACAATCCACATAGAATGATAGCATTGGAAGGGATGTTGAACACCATCTGTTCCAACCTCCTGCTCAGTGCAGGAAAAGCCACAGGTAAAACACTCCTCCTGTACATCTCCCACACAGGCTTTTGGTTAGTTGTGTAATCCTGAAATAAAATCCTGTATAGTAGGTGCAGAATGAGCAAAAGAGCTAAGAGGGAGGGAGGGAGAGAGAGAAAGAATGCCTTAATATTAAGTAATTTTTGAGTTTATGGCACAAAAAGGATTCAAACTTTGAGTTGTATAGGTTACTGAACTGCATCATATGTGCAAACTTAGTTAAATGTAAGCCATGTACAAAGACTGAGGGTAGGGCAGAGTAGCTGTCCATAAATAGCAGTGTTAGCTTGTGTCATTCGACACTTAGTAAAAGGCCATTTATTTAAAGATTTAGGTAAGCCAATGTATATAAAGGACCCTGAACTTTATATAAGTAGTAAGTATTTCTGTTCCTCAACTCTCATTGTAACTTTGATCTCCATCATAATGTCACCCTTGGGGCAGGGACTTTGAGGAAAGGGCCACAGAGGTTGGAGAGGAACAAATTCCGTGACAAGGTATGAGAAATGAACCAGCCATACATGAAAATTGGTTTTCTATTCTTAAATAAGTGTCTGCTCTTTAAAAAATAAATAGGGAGCTCAGAACCTTGCAAGGACTCTGATCTGAAAATCTACTCCAAAAAGTGCTCTGATGACTTATTAAGGAGGAAATTCCATTCTACACGTGTTCATAAGTAAATAAATAAATCATGCTTTGCCTGTTACAGAGCTGGGCCCTGGCACAAAAAATGATTGCTACAATATTGTTTCAAATCTGGAGTGCAAAATGGTACACAGCATCACGCTACCTTCAGGTATGAAGTTATGCTGGCAGTAGCATAACATTAGTCCTTGTCCTGGTTTACTTCTGGGTAAGTGGGTATAGTATTGCAGCCTCCATTGGCTAAAAGGAAAGATGCATTTAAATGCTTTACCTCTGGTGAGGGGTTGGACTAGATGACCTTCAAGATCCCTTCCAACTTGATCATTCTATGTGGATGGTATTGAATGCCAATTGGGTACCTATAACATGGAATGATAGATTCAGTTGCATAGACTCCATGTGTCTATTCCAGAGAACAAGCAAATCTGAGACTTAGGTCCACCACTCTGTCACTGATAGCCAACCAGCTCCAAAGCAGTGGTAAAACTAACCATAACTGTGCAGTCCAGGACTTAACTGTAGGCCTCAGTTATTGACAGTTGGCTATAGAGCTGCCACTGCCTATTAAATGGGAGAAAGGCAGAATGCTGCTTCTCTCTTTCCTGGGGGAGATCTACGTGGAAATGGAATGAGAAGCGCTTTCTGGCTATATCCAGATTTTCTTGAAATTGCTTTGGTCCATCAGGCACACAAAGCAGGAAAAGTGGAGTATACAGCACCTAAAAACCCACCTTCACGGGTCACATGAAAGCATTTCTCATTTCACGTGGGCGGAGTAGAACTGAACATCATCGACCCCATCAACCCTGCTCAGTGAATGAGAGAAGCTTGTTCTCCCTGTCCACACTCCCCCCTGTGTGTGTGTGTGTGGGGGGGGGGGAGTAGGGATGCACGAGTCCCTTACCTTGCTCCGCTTAGGGGCATCCGCAGTGCAGGGAAGGTGATCCGTCCCTCCCCTCGGAATCCTGCCCGGCCGGCTCCGCTCCGTGTCAAGGCTGCAGAGCTGCCAGCCAGGGCCGGCTGCAGCCGGACTTCTGGCTGCTGCTGGGCTGTGGCCGCAAATGGCAGCCGCTACGTTGGCCGCCATTTGCATCCCTGCCAAGCCGTGATAGGCTATGTAAGAATCTATGTAGCCTATCATGGCAAAAGGCAGGGACACAAATGGCGGCTGGTGTAGTGGCCACCATTTGCGGCCGGAAGATGACCCGGAGCCGCAGCCGCCGCTGCAGCTGCCACCGCCGCCACCACCAGGTACGCTCCATCCCAGGGGGATTCCACGGGGTGGCAGGGGGGATTGCCCCATTCTGCCACAGACTCCGGGGGGACGGATTCTAAAGAACCCGGCCTCACTGGAGTCCGTGGCGGAATTCTCCAAAATCCCTAGGAAGAAGGAAACTTTCCTACAGAAATTTCCTCCTTTGTCAGGAGGTCGCCCCTGCCGCCTTCTGAAATCCTCAGGTAGCCAGAATCAACACGCAGACAATAGGGCTCTTTTCCAAGGCTTTATTCCCATTCAACCTAATGATGCTTACAGATGCTAATTGCTTGATCCTACAAGTGAGACTTAAGAGAGCTGCCTACTCGGGAGTTCTAACCTTAGGAATCAGTTGATCTCCATTTGGAGGGTCAGGTGGGAAACCTCTGTACTTATGGGCTAGGAGCAGAGAGTCCACCCCTTTCCTGTGGGGCATTGGGGCGCCACTGTTGCCGTCGCGCCAAATGGGCTGAGCGCCTCCTCTCAGCACCCGCCATCTCCCGCTTGATGCTGAGCCGGCACCTAGCATCCAGAAACTGCTGTTGCGCCTCCCTCTCCCTGCCAGGGTCGCTATCACTCTCAGGAATGTGTACTGGGAGGAGCTCTCCCCCTGGCTGCTCCTCTGAACATCGTGCGGGTTCCTCTCCCGCGGTTTCTATCTCTTCCTCAGAATCAGAACTGCTTTGGGGCTCTCTGGGCTCTGATCCAACCCTGACAGCCTTTCCCTCCATGCAGGATGTCTGTCCCTGGGCTAGATATTCACAATATGTTGTGCACAATAAAGAATACGTGGACGGGAGGGCTAGGGGGCAACCAGTAGCAGGAGCCTTCAGTAGTGGCATTTTGCAACAATACCGGGGGCAGAAGGAGAAGGGGTGGCCAATGCCGGGAGAGGGCCCCCCATTTAGTTCTGTGTCGCTCAGTCCTATGCTTGTGTCTACTCAGAAGTAAATCTCACACCATTCAAGGGAGGCAGTGTGCCCGGGTTTTGCAGTTGTGAAGTGTCATCCTGTGCCTTTTTACTCAGGAGTAAGTCCCATTGTATTCAGCAGAACTTTTTCCCTGGGAAGAGCACAGAGGATCACAGCCTTGCTCTGTCTGCATTCCCTTTCCATGGCTTGAATTTTATATACCACGAACCTTCCCCCCACACCACCACCACAATTTTCTTCATACCCTGGGATTGCCAGGCATGTGTGATGTTGTTTACTCTCATACCAGGATCATATTCGAACTTAACTGACTGAGCTGATTGGGGGAGGACAGGAAGTGTACTTTTATGAATGGGAAAGGCAGGCTAGTTACTCTGACAGGCAAAAGCAACTACTTCGCTATCCTGACTCCTTGGAAGATGTGCAACTGCGGAATTCTGAATGGGCAACATAGTCTGCGGAGTGTGCGCCCTACTGTCAATGGGGAAAAAGAAAGAAGGGGGGGCGCGGGGAAGGGCGGCCCCACCCCTTGACCAGGTCACAGCCACATCACAAAGGCACACCCAGGATTTAATGTGGGGGGACTGGGCACACTGCAGTGGAACCACCTGGGAGCCATTTTAAGTAAAAACTATGGAGTGAAAGGACTTTCCAAAAAATGCAGCTTTTCAAGAGGGAAGGTGTTGGTTGGCTGTGGATTTGTGACAGTGTCATCTGTCACAAACGACCCTGATGTGCTCTCCCTCCACGTTAAATCGGCCATGTAGGTTGACTCCTGGTCTTTACTCAGCCTCCTCGGGACTAGTCTTTTCTGTCTTTCTCCTCCCACAGGTACCTCTCTTCCCAATCTCTGTTTCCTTTTCTCTCCTCAGAATCCCTCCTTACACTATCTCTCCTTTTCCACTGTCCCCTCAGGATCTCCCTGCAGTGGTTCATCAGTGTCAAAAAGGGTTGAGATGCTGGCATTCCACCACTGAGCTGCACTCCATTCTGTTCCCCTTCCTATCCTACAAATATGAGCTTGTAAATCTCATAGGCTAAAATGGGGTGGAAAATGACACTTTTTTCAAAACCTACAAATATCTTATACTTCTTGTGGGACAAAGCACATACTATACCTTCTCCCTTATGTAAGATGACAATTTGTTTTCCAAAAGACACTGTCCTGGGAGTTGGCAGGGGAGACAACAGTGGAGGCATAATTGAGTGCCCAGCTTCAGCCTTTTCTATGGATGGGGCTGTCTCAATAGCCAGTGCCCCAAAGTTCCCCTCTGTACTTGGAGTCCTGGATGTGAGGTCCCTGGATGTGACATGATCTCCTCCTCTGATGTTCCTTCTGATTTCGGTTCCATGATTAGGAGGTCCTGAACACATCTCCAAATATTCAGGTAGATGCCACAGACAGGTGCTGGGAAACTAAGATTGACTGGGGCTCCCTGGCAAATGTCTGTTACATTTGCATCCACCCTTCATACTTCACTTGCTCCCCAGCAGGAACATCAGTCTAAATTCTGCAAATGCTTCACATATTTTTCAGGGGATACATCTAAAATTTAAGTATATAACACCATAGATGTAACATATGAATTATTCATGTGTGTTACCTTACCTACTCTGCCCTTTCTAATAATAATACATCAAAATAATAAATGTATCTCCCTCCACCTCCCAGGGGAATCTAACCACACCCTAGAGCCCAATGCCCTAATCCTACCCCTCAGAAAGCCAAACCCTATCCAAACCCCTAAAGGAAACCAAGTGCCTGTTATTCCCTCTCTCCCAACTGAAAAAGCAACAGCCAATCAGGAGACACCATTGAAATCTGAACATTCTAACTCCCTCCTCCCACCTAATTACCATAGCCTTTAGGAGAAAGGATATATTAGAATACATCAATCAAGCAAATAAACATTAAAATATGCAATTAAATTACAAAGCAAAATACCATTTCATCACAGAAGTCTATCAATGGCTACTAGTCCTGATGGCTCTATGCTAACTCTGGTATCAGAGGATACCAGAGGTATCAGTACACCAGTGGCTGAGGAACATGGGCGGGTGGGTGCTGTTGCACTCGTGTCCTGCTTGTGGGTTTCCCATGGGCAGCTGGTTAGCCACTGAGTGAACAGACTGCTGGCTGGACTAGATGGACCCTTGGTCTCATCCAGCATGGCGTTCTTATGTTTAGAAATGTGCATCCTGCAGGTATAATAATCCAAGCCAAGATTAGGTCCTTACTTGATGGCAAAACTGGGACAACTTCTGAACAAATGGTGTATAGTTAAAGACAGTACTGTTAAGAGTGCTTAAAATGCTCTGAAAATCAAAATAACTTTAAATATTTTCTGTGACTCATGGGAAATAGCGAATACCAACAACAGCAGTATCCACGTGAACACATTGTGCTTTTAAAAGACAATGTTTTAGAGTATGCATTTATAACATTAACAGTGTCTAAAGAAAGGAGCCTCTAACTGCACACCCTCTTGGGAAGGTTGCTTCAGAAAACAAAGAAATGAGCACCTGCAAGCTGTGTTTTGTAGCAACTCTGAAACAATTGCTATGAGGTTATATGGCCGCCAGGGGCCTTTACCCATCAATAAGACCTTGGTAACTGTTGCACATACAAGCAAGCGTGGAGTTTGGCGATAACTGATACCATTTTTACTTCTATCCTAGAGGCAAAACTTTCTGGAGAATAACGTGTTGGTTACAATATTTGTCTCCTCAAAATCTAATGCTCCTCCTTACCCATTCAGTTTGCAACAGTAGATGTTATTGATACTTTGCCCTCCAGCTGACAGATTATCACTGGATCAATCCACTCAGAACTTTTGTCTTTTCCAGTTTCAAAAACTACTGTATTCGCTATTTTAGATAATTTAAATAGTGTTAATGGACAATGACATCTTTTGATACTTTGGACAGAAGAATGATCAAAACAAGAAGTGCCATCTGAAAACTAAAATACCTAGTTCTGTCACATGTGGTTTCTCAGGAAAGAAACATCATCAACAGAGGAAAAAGATGCTTGTGGGCATATGGGAAGGGTGAGAGTGAGAGGCAAAACCAGAAAGAAACATATTATGAACTGTAAAGCTGTGCAGTAGATAGGAAGAGGAGTTAGTACACATTGGCAGCAATTAGACAGTTGTCCACAGCTTCATAAACCATGGCTTAAGAAGAGATGTATGTGTGCCATTGTAGCAGCCATATCGGGGGTCAGACTAAGTAGCCTCATGCCTCAT
This sequence comes from Heloderma suspectum, assembly GCF_057233095.1. Classification (NCBI taxonomy): domain Eukaryota; kingdom Metazoa; phylum Chordata; class Lepidosauria; order Squamata; family Helodermatidae; genus Heloderma; species Heloderma suspectum. Next base: position 114,440,657 of record NC_139462.1, read on the forward strand.
GTTATTGCTGAGCTCTTGCTCTCTGAAATATATGTTTGTAAGCTGACGAGACGCAAGAATCTCTTAACTTGTCACCAAGGCTAAGGTCATAATGATATGTATATCATGTTCTCTGCTGTTCTCTGCTTATCATGCCCTATAACCCATTTCCTGAGATATAAACAATGGTGCTAGGAGAGAAAATGTTGAGGACTACAACCCCACACAGGAGGGAGAGGAGGAGCCGTTTCCTATGTGTCACAATATCTATAAAAACAATCTGCTGATGTAAATCGGGGCTTTTGGCTCTTTGGAAGTGATTCCAGCCATAAAGCCCGCGCGTTAAATAAAGAAGAACTCTTTTTCCTTCACTCCGTGGTCTCTCTGACTCTGATTTCTGCAACACCATGGCCACAGGCTCCCCCCTCCCCGCTTCATCATGCACCAGTTTTGGTGTGAAGATCCTACCTAACATAAAGCCAAAGTTCCCTGTAATATGTCTGAACTGAGGAACTCTTGTTCAGTGTCTGTTAACAAGCCAGGAGATAACCCAGGATCATCAATGGATAGTAAGCCAGTTCCCTTATTGCAAGCCACACCGAAGCCAGTGAACAGCAGAAAGAGAGGGATGTATGGCTACAGCGCTCATCATCGCTTCATAATCCATGGTTTATGAAGCTGCAGGTAATCATCCAAATATCACCTTTGTGTATAAATTTTAAAACTACATTGAACATAATTTATTTGTATCCAAGAAGTTCAGAGGGACATACGTGAGGTTGTGCCATGTTATTCTTATGACAGTAGGATTCCGCGGGCAGTGTGGTGCTTACTCCACACTGAGAAATAAAAATGTTGTGCCCAGGCAATCCAGATTCTGCACCAAGAAAAGCTGCATTCGGCAACTTGTATAAATCTTGCATGTTTTAAACAAGTTGGTGAATATAGCTCTCTTTGGTGCCAAATTTGGATTGCCAGAGTACAAAACAGCAAATTTGCATAGTGTCTTATTTTGCATAATCTAGTTTGCAGGATTTCCCCAACCCACATTTGAGATAGTTTTCCTAATTTTTCAAGTCAGTTCAGGGGGAGAAGATGTGAACATAAAAGCTGTGCTGGATCAGACCAAGGTCTATCTGGTCCAGTGTTCTATTCCCACAGCGGCCAACAAGATGCCCATGGGAAGCCTACAAGCAAGACACAACTACAATACCAACCTATCACTTGTGCTTCTCAGCAACTGGTATTCAGAGGCAAACTGCCTCTGATGCTGGAGGTAATATATAGCCATTAATAGCCTTATCTTCCATGAATGTGTCTATTCTTTGTTTAATGTATTTTTAATGGTTTTTAATCTTTGTAAACTGCCCACAGAGCTTTGGCTATGGGGCAGTATAAAATGTAATAAATTGTTACATTTTGTTACAATTGTTAGAATTAAACAAACATTAAATTGTTAGAATTAAACAAACAAACCCCTTTTACAGCCATCCAAGTTGCTGGCCATTACTATAAGTTGTGGTAGCAAATTCCATAGTTTAACTATGCGCTGCATGAAGGCGTCCTTCGTTTTATCTGTGTTGAACGTACTTACCACCTTCACACTGGTGATCTGAGTTTCCTGTATTATGCACTAAGTGTGCAGGAATCCCCTTGATACCTCCGACTGGTGATACAAAATAATCCCACTTTGTGACACTCATCCTCCCATCGGGAGGGCACACAGCACAACATGGGTGGGGGGTAGGGATGTCGGAGAATTTCTCCACGAATCTCCGGGAATTTGAAATTGAATTGGAAATAACCCCGAAATTGGTGGAGAAACGGTCCGCCACCCCCCTGGAATGAGACTTACCTTTGTCGAATGTCCCTGGTGGCGGCGGCTCCCAGCGGCAGTTTGGCAGCAGTTTGGTGGCAAAATTGAAAGTCACCAGCGTACGCAAATGGTGGCGGCTAGGGTGGCCACCATTTGCCTTTTTTTCATTGTTTTAGCCTACATAAATATTTATGTAAGCTATTACGGCGAAGAAAAAGGGGAATGCAAATAGCGTAGTGGGCGCCATTTGCGTTCCTTTTTTCTCCGCCGTTTTAGCCTACGTAAATATTTACATAAGCTATTACGGCGGGAAAGGAAAGGAACGCAAATAGCGCCCACTACGCTATTTGTGTTCCCCCTTTTTTTGCTGTAATAGCTTACGTAAATATTTACATAGGCTAAAACAGCGAAAAAAAGGGAACGCAAATGGCGGTCGCCGTAACCGCCGCCATTTGCATACGATGTTGGGTTATTTTAGCTTGCCACAAATGGCATCCCTGCATTAGCCGTGATAGGCTACGTAAGCATTTACGTAGCCTATCACGGCTATGATCAGGAAGCGAATGGTGAGTGCTCCGTTTCGCGTGCCTTTCGTGGGTTGGGGGGGCGGGGGCTTCGTTCTGCCACGGATTTTGGGGGGCCGAATGTGCTGGCATTCGGCCTCACTGAGATCCATGGTGGAATACTCTGACATCCCTACCATCAATGCATGACAAAATTTTGTTTATGGATGCCCATCTTAAAGACTGAAGCACAGTTGCTAGATTATATTGATTGATTGCCATATATACTGTTTTTTTCTTGAAACACAAGATAGGTGGCAAATTTGTTCATTTAGAAGTGTCAAGTTCTGACAGTTAAATAAACAGTTATGTTAATAAGCAATTAGATTCAGTGATGTTGAAAGCATTTTTGAATGTGGGTTTTTCATATTTCAGTTTAAATTGACAAGAGAAAAGAGCATTGGTTGTATTTGTTTGCCTTCTGGGTGTTATTAACCAGATAATTCTGAAGGTGTTGTCAGGTCATTATTTTGTTTTTTGGAAAAGATGTGAGTTAATTGCCTTTTTCTTCCCCTATTCCAACTTGGTACATGTGAGTTTACCTGCTTTTTAATTGGTAGTGTCAGTGAATATAAACTCTCCTTTGTTCGTATAGTTAATAACTTTGCTAATTAAGGGTGCTGTTGAGGAAAGTGATAGAAGAGGTGAGCTCAGTGCAGCCATCCATGGCCCCAAAGCCTTCAGTAGAATTATGCATATAGTTCCCAAAAGTTAAAAAAAACTGGTCTGCAGGCCTGCAGAATCTGTGCGACTTGGAAAAAGCCAGTCCACTGTGAAATCCTGAGGTCATAGAATCATAGAATCATAGAATAATTGGGGTGGAAGGGGCCTATAAGACCATCGAGTCCAACTAGGGATGTACGAAAGTCGCTTACCTTTTCGACGGGGTGATTCAAGGTAGGGGGGAGGTGCTGATCATCTTCGTAGCCATCCTCTGAACCATCTCCAATTTGTCTGCATCCTTCTTAAAGTGGATGCCCAGAACTGGACACAGTACGCCAGATGAGGCCTAACTAGTGCTGAGTAGAGGGGAACTAGTACTTCCCAGGATCTGGAAGCTATGCTTCTATTAATGCCGCCCAAAATAGCATTTGCCTTTTTTGCAGCCACAGCTCATTGTTGGCTCATATTCAGCTTGTGATCGACAACAATTCCAAGATCCTTCTCACCTGTAGTGTTGTTGTGCCACGTATCCCCCATCTTGTAACTGTGCATTTGGTTTCTTTTTCCTAGGTGCAGGACTTGGCATTTATCCCTATTAAATGTCATTCTGTTGTTTCCTGCCCAGTGCTCCAGTCTATTCAGATCACTTTGAATTGTGTTTCTGTCTTCCAAGGTATTAGCTATCCTGCCCAATTTTGTGTCATCTGCAAATTTGATCAGCATTCCCTGCACCTCCTCCTCCAAGTCATTAATACAAATGTTGAAGAGCACTGGGCCCAGGACTGAGCCCTGCGGTACCTGGCTCATGACCTCTCCCTAGTTTGAGAAGATCCCATTGATAAGCACTCTTTGAGTCCGATTCTGTAGCAAACTGCGGATCCACCGGATCGTTGTTTCATCTAGCCCACTTTGAGCTAATTTGCTCATCAGGATATTATGGGGCACTTTGTCGAAAGCTTTGCTGAAGTTGAGGTATATGATGTCCACAGCATTCCCACAGTCCACAAGGGAAGCTACCTGATCAAAAAATGAGATCAGATTCATCTGGCAGGAATCTGATCTTATTTGAATTCATTGCAGATTTCTCTGACATCCCTACCCACGGTCAGACCATTTTTTGCATGAAATGCCTACCTCAGCCTTCCTCAACCTGGTGCCTTCCAGATGTGTTGGGCTACAACTCCCAGCATGCTCTCTAACACATCTGGTGGGTGCCAGGTTGGGGAAAGCTGGCCCACCTCATGTACCATGTTTAGGGTGGGGGTTAGCCATCAGATACATCATAATCAGTGCTCATTTTCTCCATCCATCCCTCCACCCATCCTCACCAATTGTTTGTCCTTTCTCAGCAACTAGGAAGATGGCATCACCAGGGCTTCTGCAGTTGCCAGGGCAGTACTGCTGTGTTGGACTGTGGTGTTACCTTAAAGAAGGCATTCTAAGAAGGCAGCCCTTCTTGAAGGCACTGTTCTCTCTCCCCATGGAGGCAGTACTGACCCAAACAATTTTGCTGCCCATGGCAAAGGTCAAGATGGCACCCGCCCCACTCCCTATTCCACTCACAGAAACTGACCAGACAGTTACATTTTACTTCAGCACTGGCAGAGCCAGCCCTACTGTTATGCAGCAGCAGATGCTGGAGGCGCCTCCCACCCATGGCCACTCCTCCTGAGCCCCCTGGCCATTTCCATCTTTCTGAGCCAGCACTCTGGTGGTGGTGGCAATGCTTGCTTATTGCTAGCCTAGCTTTCTGGCTGCTGGTGCTTGGAGCCCCTGAGGGCAAGAGGCAGGCTACACTAGACGGATCCATGTGAAGTAAATCAGATCAAATCCAGTAGATGGGGTTGATCTACTATCAGGTCCATCTATTATCAGGTTGATCCAGTAGATCAAGTTGATCTACTGTCAATAATCCAATAGATCAGGTGATCGACTATCGGGTTGATCCATGTTGAAGTAAATCAGATCGAATCCAGTAGAACAGGTTGATTTACTATCGGGGCACCAAGGCCAGCCCCACTATTACGCATGGTCAAGAGCCAACATCAGGTGGCAGAGCAGGAAAGAGTGGCAAATTGCACTGCTCTTCCTACCCTGCCCCTGCCAGGAGAGCCCACTGCTTCGCAGGCAGCCACAGGTGGCCGTGGCTGGAGCTGCCACCACCCACCTGCCTATTCCTTTTCTTGACCAGCTGCTTTTTTCTATCATGGGAGGCCGCAGCTGGAACTGTGGCCACCACCCGCCCACCTGCTTGCTTGACAAGCTGCTCCCTCGCTTGCTTGGGCAGCAGCCGGCTGGCCACTTGCTCCTGCCTGCCCAGTCGCTCCTGCCTTGGGCCCCAGCCACCCATGAGGCTCCTACAAGCTATCCTGAGATGCTGGCCCTGGCCCACGGTTCATTGAACCTCTCGCAGTAGTTGGTGTACAAGGCAGGAGCAGCGGCCATGCTGGCAGGAGCAAGTGACCAGCTGAGCTGCCTGGCTAAGGAAGTGAGGGAGAGGCCAGCTGGCGAGGAGGAAGGAACACACCGAGGAGCGTGGGTGGCACTGGCAGCAGTGGTGGCGGCAGCCCTCCCAAGAATGGCGGTAAGCTGGCCAGCTGGGTGGAGCGGCACTTCTGCCTTGCTTGAGGCAGCAAGATACCTTGGGCCAGGCCTGCAGGGCACTGTATGTCAGGCCCAGTCAAAGATGTCAGGTTAATTTCAGTCAGGTCACTGTGAAGTTAAAGTCAGTCGTGTCGCAGTACATCAGGGCAGGGTAGGACCAGCCAGTTCATTACAGGCTCTCTGTGGTTGTAGTCTCCTAATGCATAAAAGAGAGGGAGTCAGGCCAGGGCGCACACTCCAGCAGGCGTTGTGTGCGTGCATCCTTGCTCTGCTCACAAGATGCACGCTGGCACCGGTGCTGCTTCAAGGCAGTGTTTCTTTCAGCAGGTAGTAAGCAGGGCCAGGTGGAGTGGTGAGTGAGTGGCAACAAGGACAGAACTGTGTGTGCCCTGCGGCCTATCTCCCCACCCCCTCAACATTGCCTGGTGTCCTCAGGTGAAGTAGAGGATGGTCCGATCTACATTGAGCCCACCATCGCAATGAATTTGGTGTCCCGTCGGGTTAAACGCTCTCGCATTAAAATGTGATTATTCACACTCGCCCATTTTCCCCGTTGCAGTGCTTCATCGAATGCACAAGCTCGGTTCTAGGGGTGCACGAAAGTCACTTACCTGGTCTCGCAGCTTTTCGCGGTGGGGGGAGGTGCTTCGCTGCTCTCCCCGCGAAGTTCAGGCTGGGGAGGGAGGCATCCCGCCTCGCCCGGCCGAAATTCAGGCCGGGGGGGAGGCTTCCTGCCTCGCCCGGCCAAAATTCAGGCCGGGGAGGAGGCGCCTCGCCTTGCCCGGCCGCGAAATTAAAAGTAAACAAAAAACGCCCCCGTGATAGGCTACGTGACGATTAACGTAGCCTATCACGGCTAGATCTGCAAAGTCAGCCGTGATAGGCTACGTAAATCGTCACGTAGCCTATCACGGGTGACTTTAAAAAAAAAAAGCGCGTACACAAATGGCGGCCCCCATAGGGAGCCGCCATTCGCGTTCCTTATTTGGTCGCTGTAGTCTACGTAAATCTTTACATAGACTACAGCGACCAAATAAGGAACGTGAATGGCGGCTCCCTATGGGGGCCGCCATTATCCGTACGTGCTTTTTTTTTTTTTTTAAGTCACCCGTGATAGGCTACGTGACGATTTACGTAGCCTATCATGGCTGACTTTGCAAATCTAGCCGTGATAGGCTACGTTAATCGTCACGTAGCCTATCACGGGGGCGTTTTTTTTTCTTTTATTGGAATGGCCACGGCGGCAGCCGGTCGAAAGACTGGCTGCCGCTCCCGCCCCGGACGAAGACCCGACGAACCACCGGCCGGACCTGCCGCCGGGAGGGACATTCAGGAAAGGTAAGTCCCATCCCGGGGGGGGATGTGGGGTGCGGGGGGGTGCGGAGAATTTCTCCCCAAAACTTGTTCGGGGGGCCGAACACGTTGGCGCTTGGCCCCCCGAAGTTTCGGGGAGAAATTCTCCGCCATCCCTACTCGGTTCACATTTGAGCGCTGTGCTGTTTTCCTGCATGGGCTTGTCTGATCTTAGAAGCTAAGCAGGGGCGGTCCCGGTCAGTGCTTGGATGGGAGACCGCCTGGGAATCAGGCTTCCTGCACTGAGCAGGGGGTTGTTGTATCCCCTCAAATGAGACTAGGTTTTACCCCCTCCTATCCCCTCCTCCAGATGTTTTTTTTTAAAAATTAGGCGTTATCCTCACAGAATCGGGGCTTCTCCGCGATGTTTTTTTTTTTCTAATTCAGGCATGATCTTTGGAGTTGTGAAGCTTCACAACTTCGAATCTTGCCGAGGAAACAGGCTGCTGAGGAAGCTATGCGATCAGTAGCTGGAAGAAGACATGGGGTCATCGAGAGCTGTGACTGGACAGGAGGGAAATACAAACACCGCCGCATATGGACAGGCGGGGGAGAGGACTACGACTGGATATGTTAGCAAAGGCAGAAAATCAGAGCACATTAAGGGCAAACGCCGGGATATTAGGGTATTGAAAGCGGGAGCACGGAAGTGGGAAATTCCGGTTCCAATTCGAGGCGGCTCCTGCGTAGTGTGAAAGGTGGGTGGTGAAACCTCATTGGAAGCGAAAAAAGGCGGTAAGTGTAGATCCAGCCATCGATGTTGTCCTGTGACTGCCAGCGTCGAAGTCAGATTTAACTGTTGGTTCATTCAACCTCTGTATGTGATATGGCACGAAGCATCTTGTCTTTCACCAGAGGCTAGGGATGTCGGAGAATTTCTTCACGAATCTCCGGGAGGCCGAATGCCAACGCATTCGGCCCCCCGAAATTGGTGGAGAAACGGTCCGCCCCCCCGCCCCCCCCCGGGATGGGACTTAACTTGTGCGAATGTCCCTGGCGGCGGTGGCTCCTGGCGGCGGTTCAGCCGCCGCCACCATTTCCAAGTAAAAAACAAAACAACAAACGCGATAGGCTACGTAAAGATTTACGTAGCCTATCACGGCTAGATTTTCAAAAAACACCATGATAGGCTACGTAAATGTTTACGTAGCCTATCACGGCTGACTTTGGGGGGAAAAAAAACGCGTACGCAAATGGCGGTGCCCATGGGCGCCGCCATTTGCGTTCCTTATTTGGGCACGTGTAGTCTACGTAAACATTTATGTAGACTATGGCGAAAATAAGGGCAACACAAATATTTTCACCGTAGTCTACGTAAATGTTTACGTAGACTACACGTGCCCAAATAAGGAACGCAAATGGCAGCGCCCATGGGCACCGCCATTTGCGTACGCGCTTTTTTTTCTCTTCCAAAGTCAGCTGTGATAGGCTACTTAAACATTTACGTAGCCTATCACGGCTGACTGCAGGGACGCAAACGGCGGCGGCTACGGCTGCCGCCATTTGCGTCCTGGCAGGAGAAGAGGTTTCGTGGCCGGAGGGACGGGGCGCCTCCCCCCTGGCCAGAATTCCGGCCGGAGGGACGGGGCACCTCCCCCCCGGCCAGGATTTTGGCGGGGAGGGATGGGGCGCCTCCCCCCCGCCCAGAATTTTGGGGGGAGGGACGGAGTGCCTCCCCCCCCACTGCGAAGCAACCTGCGGGATCAGGTAAGGGACTTTCATCCATCCCTACCAGAGGCAGCAAAATCTCTGGGGCCAACTCTGAACACTGGCAATGGGACAGCATTCTCCGCTACACCCGAGGGGAGCAGTTCCAACCAGGAGTCCCTGAGAATATGGTTAATATGCCTAAGAACCAAGTAGTAGCAGTATAGAGTTACACAAAGACATTAAGCAATAGATTTAAAGACTCTAGCTCCAAGAAAAAGAAAAACTAGCAGCGAGAGATCTTGAAAGGAAAAACCTGACATGAACTGTTGATATTGTTCCTCACACACAGAATTTATTTGTGTCTGTTTGATTAGGACACCAGCCATCTGTTGTTAGAAATTGTGGCATAACAACATGGCAATCTTATCACTACAAGCTGTTATGAGCAGTACTAGTGAGCATCCAACACAAAAGGGCTGTGATGGATGATAACACACATTCTGTTCAGAGGAAATTAGATTTTCTTAGTATAGTACTAAGAAGAAACATTTTAAAAGAAAAAAGTCAAAGCATGATACCAACTAACTGCTTTTCCCATCTGTTACACCAAAGGAAACAAGTATTTATTTTTCTCTAAGTCACAACTGAATGCAATTTTAATAACTGAAAATGTATATATTAGCTCACATCAGCAAGTGTGATATTGTCGAATTGAAATGGAATTTGGAGCCAGAAATTTTTTTCTCTTCTTCTCATTCTGACTGAAGCAACATGAAGGACTGCCTACAGTTCCTATCCCAGTTGTCTCATATTCATATATAATGGATATTGTTGTTGCTTAGTTTCTGTTCTTTTGTAATGGTGAATAAAAAGTATGCCAAATAGCCATGGATCTATCTATGCTCTGGGTCAGGGGTGCAGAACCTCTTTCAGCCCAAGGGTCAAATTCCATTTTGGAGAAGCTGTCAGGGGCCGCATTGCAGTGGTGGGCGGGGCTGAAGGCAAAAGGGGGATGAGTCATAATGCCCCAAATACCAGCATATTGTAGCTTAAACCTGTTACTGGCAGTAACTCAGCCTTAGGGGAGGCAGTTGAACCTTTTAGAATGGGGAAGAAACTGACCAAATCCAGGAAGCATGATTGGGGGGAAAGGGGGTAGAGCCAAGGGAAGCAGGCTGGGCCATCTGGGGAGTCCTGGAGGGCTGGATTGGGACCAGGTGGGTCAGGTTTGGCCCCCGGGTCTGAGGTTCTGCACCCCCATTCTAGGTGTTAAGCTGTTTCTGAGGAAGTGCTCAACCTGCTTCATAGACCCAGGATCTCTTCAATATTGCTTATAGATCAAGATGCCATTGTCTGACAGAGAAGGGCCATCTTCCCAGGTGCAGAGAAACCCCCAAATCCTGTTGCCTGCCCAGTATGACACAGCATATCACACACTCTCCAATATTTCATAGAATCATAGAATAGTAGGGTTGGAAGGGGCCTACAAGGCCATCGAGTCCAACCCCCTGCTCAATGCAGGAATCCAAGTCAGAGCATCCCTGACAGATGGCTGTCCAGCCTCGTCTTGAACGCCTCCAGTGTGGGAGAGCCCACCACCTCCCTAGGTAATTACCTAGGTATCATATTTCACATATGATAACAGGGTACTCCTCTCTTCTTGCAGCATCCTCTACCCTAATTTACATAACACACTGGGCTTGTGTCTTCCAGCGATTTACTCCAAGCCAGCTGCGTGTTGAGGTCATTAGGGATAGATGACATTGTGGCCATCCAGCAGCCACCCTGGAGCTTATCAGGGAAAAACCAGATTCCCTGAGACTGCTTGAAGTCCGATTCTTTTCCTCAAGTCGGGTTCTCCCTGGTATAGCTGTTGTGTGGCCCAACCCCCGCATTGGCCTTGAGTATGCTAGCCCTGCCCAAGGTTGTGCCTTTCACTGTGATCCCGGTCAAGGGGTGTTTCCTGTCTCCTGCACCTGTGTTTCCCAGCACAAACCAAGTAGTGTCTCCTCAGAAGTAACAGCCATTGTGCTCAATGAGGCTTGTCTGCCAAATGCGCACATAGGAAATAATTACTTCCCCCCTTCTCTGTTACAGAGATCAAGCACAGCAACACTTTAGGAAGCTTGGGGCTCCGTTTGAGGCTTGTCTGCCAAATTCGTTATAGAGATCCTGTGGGTTAAAATGGGGGCTGGTTTCCATCTTTGTGTTCCCCCCTTTCCCTGCACGAACATGTGTGTCTGCTCAGAAGTAACTCCCATTGTGCTCCATGAGGCTTGCTCCTAAAATGCAAGACATGCATCTGGACTTCCAGGGGAAAGGAGAAAGGGGGGGAGGGGGGAAGCCTCTCTTATTGGTTGAGCAGCCCCTGCCAGTCAGATGACGTTCACTCCAACCCCCACCCCCACCAGGAAGTATGTTCTGTGAAGCGATTTTTACTGCTGTGGAGAACCTGCTTGTGGAGCCCTGCTTGCAGCAAAGCTGATTCCTTTTAAAAAAAAATCCGGTACTCCTCCATTAGCTTCTCCTTCCATTGTTGTGGAAACACAGCCACTTACAAAGTCATCTCCTCCTCCTCCACCACCCCTATGTCATACTCACTTGTTCTGCAGCTGCCCATACTACACATCACATATGAGGCAGAGTAGGAGTCTTCCTCTTTGTTCTGGCATGGACATTTTGGGAGACTTTGGAAGTGCTTGTACGAACTCAATGCTGTCCTGTAAACTCATACAACTATTGTCTGGCTGGCTGGCCGGCATGCATTACATTCAGGAGTTGTGTGGGATTTGCAGTCAGCGCAAGGGCATCAGTGGTGTCAGCATGAGAGATTGCCTTGCCACAACGTATACCACCTCTGTGTGGACATAAATGCTTCTGCAAAGAGATGTTTAGTTTTGAGCAAAAGGACCAGCACAAGCTGATTCTCACATGGCGCCAGCTTGTGGTTGGCCATCCTCGTTTCCTTTGGAAGAACAGTGGGAAACCATTGTCATAAATAATGGGAAGGGGAGAGCAGTTGGTGTGTGGATGTTGAATTCCTGATGAAAGGGCTTGGAACTGAGCTTCCTGTTCAGTCTGTGGAAGGAGAAAGTCCCCTCAGTGAACAGAGGCAGTGGGAAATTTATCTCACTCTGGATTAAATTGTTTAAAAACAGACTGCTGTGCAGAACTGGAGCTCATTGGTGAGGTTAAGGCAAGGATGAGGAATGCGTGGCTCTCCAGATGCTTGTGAACCACAGCTTCCATCATCCCCAACCATTGGTCATGTTGGCAGGGGTGGATGGAAGTTGGAGTCCAACTGCATCTGGAGGGCCACAGGTTCCCAGGGTTAATGAATGTGCAACTGGTAAGAGTTCCAGGGCCGTCAGGGGAGCTGGGGTTCAAACACTATCATGTTGGCTGTGGAATAGCCAGGGTGCTTCAGCGCATGGTGCGTTGGAGTTGCACCTGGGAGATCTGAATTGTAATGTCCCTTATTCTGTGAGCCACAGTCTTGAGCAAGGTACCACCCATAATTAATCCTTGTTGGCTGGAAAGCAGGATATAAATAGCCACATGAATAAAAGCTCACCTTTAAGTAACCGCATGAAGATTGTAAAGCACTTCGCAAATTTCTAAGTGATTAATAGCTATACACTGCTAACATTTTACATCAGATTATGTGTCTGCCAACCGGTAGTAAAAGACCACGGAATGCCAAAAGACCTTGGTAACAAATCTGCTAGGAGTAACGTAACAGTGATGTTTTTATGAATGGGGCAAAATATAATGTGAACTTCTAATATTAGTCTTGCCAATCAGCACAAAAAGACATCAGCCTGACATTTTAAATCTTTGGTTCTTTTATGATTTTGGCGGTAAATCAAAATGTGCTGTGACTCCAGGGTCTAATCTTCATAAAACATCAAATTGTATCTCATTTTAGTTGTATTTCATTTTTTCTCATTTATTTCATAGACTTTCATAAAACAGCAACTTTAAGGCCAATGGGAGAACCAAATGCTGCTGTTGGCTCAAAGGATTGGCTCAGCAGGAAGTACTGCTGGGCTGGATGTGAAACTGGTGCTCTTATCAGTGGATGTTTGGGGAAAACCAATAAGGAGGGCAGGAAGAGAAGTGCCATCTCCTGTCATTTATATGAATAAAGCTGCAATCTTAAACATACTTTCTAGGTTGGAAGGGTGTAACCTCACAGACAAACTGGGACTTACGTCTGAGTAGCTATGTACAATTGCTCTCTAATACTCTTTTACCCATTAATGAACAGTTTTTACAATAAAACACACTAAGCCTGATGAGAAAAACGTTAAGCAGCAGCATTTGCTTCAAAATCCTGCTCTCATTGCCCCAGAAGGAGTTATGTTTTCCTCATTTCATAATGTCAATATTTTCTTGCTAGTAGTTTCAATAGTATATTATCTTGAGGGGTGGTCTGGGCTGTTTCTCATAGGAAGAGAGATGTGACAGTGTTATGTCTTTGAAGACTGAGATCCAAGTTCAGAGATCTTGCATGCAACAGTTCTCTGTGAGCATTCTACTTTGCGCAAGGATTTTCTCTGCCAAACACATGGTCAGCAGCAATAATTTTGAGAGCATCAGTCATGTTGGAGGAGGGGAAGAGGGTGTCTGGAATCTATTCTTCAACCATCTCCACCCGACAAGATGTTACCTTAATTGTTTTAGGGGTGTGCCTTTTAATTTATTCAGTATAATAATTAACTAAATCTTCAGCAGATTAAGTTAGCCAGTTTTAATCGACGGGCTGAGGAAAATTAAGGGTGCACTCATTTGTTATGATAGTTTGCTCATTTGGTTCTGATGCAATGTTGTACTGAGATCAAAATATTAAAGATAGCCTTTCCTTCAAACAATGAGCAGCAGTTTTTGGTTAATTATGTTGCAAATTGTCTCACACTCCCTTTGGCATGCTTAAATTGAGGTTTTGTCATATGGACACTTTAATTAAATGCAATTGATTAATCACTTAGTTACTTAAAAGGCAAATGATTAATCATCTAAAATGTTTTAATTGATTGGTGGTCTTTAACCTGTTCATAGCTGACAGCACTTACCATTGGTTCAGCAAGGCATGTGCAACAATGAAATGTGGTATGTACATCCCCTGGTTCCAGTGTGTCCCCCACCTCGTTGGCAATCCATGTGGATGCATTGGGTTCTTCCTCAGGACTGGAAACTATGGGCTATTCAGGGTTCTTAAATGGGAGGAAGAACCCTGCATGTATCCAGCTGTACAAATGCAGGGCCCTTTCTCATTAACGGTGCACTTGTGGCTGCAGTGGTCATGGCCCGTGGGTAAATCAGCATTTAGGAGCACAGCCACAAGTGTCCTTCTATGGCTGGATCAGACAGGCTAATTGCTAGGGCAAACTAAGGGGCAAGCCCAGTGGCAACTCAGGAAACGGGCAGAAGTCCAGCATGGTTGAATCAGTCCAGCAAGAGGGCAGTTCAAGAAAGCGTAAACAGGCAAGGGGCAGAGCACTGTGAGCTGTCCAGCACAAATACAGTCCAAGGAGCAGAGTCAAGCAGCGATCCAAAGGTCAGCAGCACAAAGGATCAGTCATGAAGCAACGTCAGGGCAACAAGGATACAAGACACTGGAGCTGGTAGAAATACATTGTTTCTAGCAGCCAGTAGGTCTCAACTGAAAGCTTTTGAGCTTGCGTTTTCAGAGCCCCCCACACACACACAAAGTCTCCGCTGGATTTCATCACAGGCCCTCTGGCAAAAGTCCTGCTCAAGAGGAGGGCCTTGCTGCCAAGAAGGATTTTACTCTTGAGGAGTCTTTTTCTGCAAGCAGGGATTCCTTTACCTGGCCATGGTCTTAGACTGTACCTTCAGGTGCCAGCATTCTCAGGGGCTGGGTGGTGGCACAGCATCCCCCTCTGACTCAGGATCAGAGCTTTCCACCTTTCTCTTGAGGGCCCAGGACCTTCTTGGTCAGCCCCAGTGTCCTTTGAAACATCTGGCTCAGGAGGCTCCAGATCATCCTCTGATGAGGAATCCTCCAGGGGAGGCATGACAACAAGTAAAGGAGGGCATTTGAACACACATTTCTGCATATAGATTCTCTTTGTTGGTTTAGGGCCCATAGGGGGTAAAATGGTCATTATTGGTTGGCACCACTTTTTAGAGCAAATTGCAAGCCATTTCAGAACAGGCTGAAGTTGCTTCTACTTAGAATTAATGTATTTAAGATTGCCTTTATCGACAACTTCAACAAGTTCTCATGGATAATCTACCTGCAAGGCCTACTGAATTATATATCTTTCTTCTTAAGAGAGAGATGTCTTTTATGTCTATTTTAATCTGAGATATTTTTAATTTCCAAAAAGCTAATGAACAGAGGACTTTTCATTAAAACTGACAAGGCAATAAAATGTGACACCATAGATCTGACTGTTTTGTCAGTACTCATAATCTCATCTGCAATTTAAGGCCATCCTAATGTAACCTCCTAGAAGGATGTGTCATGGAAAACAGGTTTCAGGAGTCAAGGCAGTATGAAATAAATCTGTTGAAGCCCCTTGGGTCAGGAACTTTCCACTGCGTTATGTACGATAAATTCTAATTAATTCCACAGTCCTCTCTGAAGCATGTACTGTGTCTGAATAATATGGTGAGGTGTTGATAAAAGGATGACTTCAGGGTTAACCCTGGACCTGTTGTTGTAGTTCCTCTGTCAGCATGCTGCTACCTTCGGCACCGGATACCTCATTTCTCAACTTGTTCATTTGGTGAAAGGAAAGGGAAACATGTTTTTCTACCTGGCTTTTATGCAGGGGCGTCATTTCAAGAAATTTAGACAGGAATGAGCATATAGATTTCAGGGGAAGAGGGCAAGATTTTCAGCAACGCTAAAGGACTTGGTCTTGGGTATATTCATGATTAAATTGCAAAAACCCAAGCCAACCAACAAACTAGGGTGGCCACTTATGAACTGCCAAAAAAGAGGGCAAAAGAAGACATAACGTCTCCATGTTCTTGTGTGTGTGTGTGTGTGTGTGTATCTATGTCTATATATGAAAATTTAGAAATATAATTTAAATAGAAATACAGTACATTTCACCATAGTGTGGAAAACTTTGACCAGGTGACCTGGGTACCTTGCTCAGTCTGTTGTCCAGGTGCTTCTTATGGGCAATTTCAAAGTCCAGCTTTTCCTTCTGATGGTTCTTTATCTTTAAATCGAACTTGGATAGGACAGCCCTTCAAATAGAGGACTGTCCTCTGTAAAATAGGATACATGGCCACCCTACAAGAAACCCCAGTGCCTCGTAAGAGATTGGGCCGGTTTGCACAATCAAACATCCCACTGTGGGCTGTTTAAGCCACAGTGGGCTGTGGCACATGCTGGTGGCCATTTTGTATATTCAGCATCCAGCAACGCAGAACATGGGTTGTTTAACCCTCGAATAACCCACAGTTCCCGGGGTTGCACAATACAACAAGCCGTGGCTGTACATTAAATATGCAAATCCCAGATGGCAGCGTGTTTTGATCATGTGAGCCAGGTCAGTATGTTGGAATGTGTTGTTTCTACCTCCTACTACAGAAGTGATCTCTAGACAGCTTAGCACCTAGGGCCATGTCTTAAAACAGTAGTCAATGTGTAAGTCCAGTGAATTGGGCAGAAGTACTGCTATATACTTGAAGTCAGCTGCTGACTGAATTCTAGTTGGTTGAGTTGTAAGACAGGGCCTCCCTTTGTGGCACACAAGCTGAGGAACATCCTACACCAGGAGGGCCATTTGACCCTCTCTATGTTGGCTTGTTTTTATTTCTTTTTAGTTGTTTGATGTTTTGTTATGTTTTAGCATTTTGATTGTTAGTCACTTTGGGATGGTTTTTTACAAAAGAAAAGTTGGGATAAAAATGCTCTTAATAAATAAATATGAGCAAAGATGCTGACTTTATACAACCTTGAAGATGTTTGCATGGATGCTTTTGCAGCAGTTTGGATACCCTTGCTGATAAGTTCTTTCAGGCAGAAAACAATTTTAACATACTTTGCATTCTAAAATAATTAGCAATAATAACAGATTGACTGTGATTGATAGTGGCGGGGTATCAGGACAGCTTTCGAAATCAAACAGGTTCCCATTTTTCTAAGTATAGGATATGGGTTACTTCATTCATGGAATGTATTAATTCATCCCAGTGAAGCAAATAATGTTTTAGTTCGTATAAAACAAATAGGCTTATTTATTATAGGTGAATAATTATTAGTGTCATTATTTTATCTTGGGGAAAGAATAGCACTTTATAAATACTGTTTTATTCATGCTTGCTAATTTACCACCGTTTTCCACGTGGACCTGCCCAGGTGTTATGCCCTAGGCACTGGAAGCATTTCCAGGTACTCCTACCTTCAGAGGTGAGTTAGGCGGTGAACAGAGAGGATCTTTTCAGATGCGGTGCCCCACTTATGGAATGCCCTTTCCAGAGAGGTCTGCCTGCGGCCTTCTTTGTTAACCGTCAGCTACCTGTTTAATATCTTTTTATCTGCCTGAGCATGTAGTGATAGATGAACTTCTCCACAGCTTGTTTTATTTGCTGTTTGTGGCAGATGGTTAATATGTTCTTATAGTCTTAAAGCTTTATAATAGTGTGGTTTCAAAGAGGTCAATAAACATTTTCCCCTCTCTTCAGAGTTGTTCCTTGTAATGTTTGTAAATCTACTCCATGTTTTCCTAACAGCGGTAGCATAAGCATACAAAAATTCGGAACAGTTCCAACAGGTTGGAACTGGGTTCTAACCCAGATAGAAGTCAGGGTCAAACTACACATTATGTTAATCACGTAGCATGACCCGATTTTGGTTTTCCTCTATAGTAAGGGGGGAAGTTTACAGCTGCTGGGTTCCTGAAATTCCACTCTCCCCCCACCCCCATATTATGGGGATTAAAAAAGGAACAAAAGCCTCCACTGACATCAAGTTGACTTAGAAATTGACTTCACTGGCATCACACACGGCTTCCCAAATTAATGCATAGCTTTGCAGTTGATACAGTTTGAAGCCAGGAGAAAGTAGTCTGAGGGACAGTGATATGACTGCCTCCCCCCCCCCCCCGTGCTATAGGTCATCCCACCTCAGGACAGTGGACTGAACAGATCCCTCCCTCAAGGGGCTAGAGGGGTGCACCATTGAGACACCATGCTTATGGGTGCCAGCAGCCGTGACTTCACCCAAATGGGATGAGCACAATGTATCCAACTCTGCAAGCTGCATAACTTTGCTTGAAGAACTGCATCAAACGAAGGGCTATTCCGCCCCATGTGAAACTGAGTCTGTTCACTAGTATAATATAAACCTTCCTGCCAAAGGTTTTATTTTCTGGTTGGTTGGTAACTGTTTTTGGAATTTTTGTTGAGTTTGGTGCCCATACACACACACACACACACACACACACACACACGGTATGTGTGAACCCACCACTGTCCAAGTTCTCTGGACCTGCCCAGCCCCTGCCCCTGCTCGCCGGTCCCCAGGCGGTGCTCGAGCCCCTTCAGCTCTCAGAAAGCAGCCCACACTCACCCCGGTGGCCTCATCAAGCTGTGCAGTTGCCATTTTTTGAAAAATAAAATGGCAACCGCAAAATGCTCATGTTTGTGGATGTGTGAAAATGCACATTTTTGTGATCACAATTTTATTTCTAAAAAAATGGCGACCATGAAGCTTAACGAGGCTGCCGGGGTGAGTGCGGGCTGTTTGCCAAGCGCAGGCAGAGGACAAGCAGGGGCAAGGGCTCAGCGAGTGGGGCTTGGGTGGTTCTGCCAGATTCCTGGACAGGATTGGACATGTGTACCATCCCTAATGTGGTGACACACGCACACATGGTGTGTGGTTATAGGAGCAATCCTATGGCCCCAAGACAGATGCTGGGGGGCCATAGGATATTTCGGATTCCCAGGTCTGTGGTCGGCAACTGTGCTCCAACTTTGGACTCAGGAATCTGAGCTCACCACCCACTCCCCCTCTCCCTTACAGCTGGCATGGAAAGAACCATGCCACCTGCTTGTCCAAGGTCACAAAAGCGGCCTCAAAGAGAAGGTAAAGGGGACATTCCCTTGGGAGGGGAGGGGACTGGAGAGGCCAGCTTACACTGTATACTGAGGCCACTCCAGCCTTCCCTCCCCATATGCAATGCCTCAGCTAGATGGCTGAAAAAGCCCATCTAGCTGAAATGCAGAACAGAAGGCGTGGCGGAGGCACCTCCCACTCTGCACTGCATATTTGTAAGCCTCTGAGTTCAGAGGCTTACAAGTATCAAGGGTGGGTTCCATAGGATTGTGCCCTATATTGATTTTCTTGAATCACACACATTAAGGGCACAGTCCTATGGAGATAATTGTCAGCCTCCGAACTCGGAGGCTGCAAACTACCCAATGCAGGGCGGCCGGAGCACAGAGTCAATATTCGCCTCCATGCTCTGGCTGCCCTACACTTATGGCTAGACAGGCGATTTTGCCTGTCTGGCTGGGGAGCTTCGGGGGGGGGGGGGGCTGCACGGTGCATAGGAAGCTGCAGTCTCCTCCTCTTCCCCAGGACCACGCCCTTTTCTCCGTCTCCGCACTCCGTTTCCCAGTGCAGAGATGTCACCAGCGTGGAGAGAACCGCATCAGCTACAAGTGGGAGGGGAAGGGGTGGGGAGTGCAGTTTCTGGGAACCGCTTTCAGAGCCCTGGCTCTGAGCTTGGTTCCCCCAAAGCAAAAAATCCTATGGCCCTCTAGACAGTGTCTACTGGCCATAAGATTGCTCCCTAAAGCAAACTTTGTAAGAAGAAAGGTCTTCCCCAGTTTTGGAATAAGTTGGTGGAATCACATTTTCCAGGGTCCTACTATATATTAGGACTCAACATGTTTTGTTATTATTCTCAATTAATATTTGCATACTTCTGTGATACCATTCAAATACAACCAAGTAAAACTGATTAAATGCTTTCTGGAATGCTTGTGAACAATGCCGACATTTAAACGCAATTTCCAGAGTGAAAGTAACAACATGAATGAATTTAACTTCTGTTGTGATTACATGAAATCTGATACCTTTTCATAAAATCTTTAACAAAATGTAAAAAAAAAACTGTCCAAGGAATAAGAAATTTAAACTTTGGGCTCATTAGAGATGCAAGGGACTGGGTATTCGATATTTTGTCCCTAACGTGAAGGTTTCAGGGTACAGCTTTCAATTAAGTTTCAAAGCTCATACAAATTGAATCTCTTGTTATAACAGTTTCAAAACATTTTCTGATGCAAATTGTGAGTGTGAGCAACACAATACATTGAGGTATGCAGGGCCGGCTTCAGGTTCAGGGGTGCTGGGCAAGTCCCCTTGCTGCTCCACCCCGATGCCCTTATCCCTGGGGGTCTTACATGCGAGATCAAGTAGCAGTGATGCTGTTAGTGGCAACAGCTGTGGCCCTGCGAGGAGCGCTATGCAGCTCCAGCAAAGGAGTGACTATCTTAGTTCACCCAATTCCGTAATGTAGTGCCACTAGATCAGGGACCATGGAGAGGTATCAAACTGAGAGCACTTTTTGCTCCCTACAGCCACCTGGTGCTCAGCAAGGGAAAAATGGATGCATTCTAAGTAGCTGCAGCAAAGAAGGGAGCTATCAGTTTAATCCCTCTCCAGTGACCCTGGCCCTGTTTCCATGACAACAGAAGGAGAAACTAATGGAGGAGTACCGGATTTTTTTAAAAAAGGAATCAGCTTTGTTGCAAGCAGGGCTCCACGAACAGGTTCTCCAGAGCAGTAAAAATCATTTCACAGAACATACTTCCTGGTGGGGGTGGGGGTTGGAGTGAACGTCATCTGACTGGCAGGGGGTGCTCAACCAATAAGAGAGGCTTCCTCCCTCCCCCCCTTTCTCCTTTCCCCTGAAAGTCCAGATGCACCTGCATTCATAGAATCATAGAATAGTAGGGTTGGAAGGGGCCTATAAGTCCATCGAGTCCAACCCCCATTTCAGGAGCAAGCCTCATTGAGCACAATGGGACTTACTTCCAAGTAGACATACATGTGCTTATGCTGGGAAAGAGAGCAGTAAACACAAAGACAGAAACTATTTTAACCCGCAGGATCTCTATAATGAAGGGTTCTTCCTAAGGCAATAAACCAAACAAAGGAGAATCAGAGCCTCAAGATCACACTGTGCCTTGCCAATTGAGGGGGTTCTCTGTAAGTTCTGTGGCATTAAGAGGGCAAGCCTCATTCAGCACAATGGGAGGAAACACCCCTTGACCGGGGTCATGGTGAAAGGCACACCCCTGGGCAGGGCTAGCATACCTGAGCTGAATGCAGGAGTTGGGGCACACAGCAACTATACTGAGGAGAACTCGACTTAAGGAAAAGAATCAGACTTCAAGCAATCTCGGGAAATCCAGTTTTTCATTGATAAGCTCCGGAATGGCCACAACGTCATCTATCCCTAACAACCGCAACACGCAGTCAGCTCAGAGTAAATCACTGGTGGAGACACCCCCCCACCCCCTGACATAGCATCATGCCTAGGTCAGGGCACTGGGAAATTATAAAACACACAGCTCCCTTTCTTCAGCGTCCTGATGCTTTTCTCAGTGCTGAGCACAAACTGTGTGTGTATGGGTGGGGGATCTTAAAGAGACCCACTCAACCAAGTAGAGCTGAGGTGGGCATTTTAAGTTTTTTTCCCCCTTAGTATTCAGCACTGAGAGTCAAACTACAATTTACATTAATTCTGTGGTGTAGTTGAACCTCATCTTTACCTGTAGGTGTGCATTGTGGTCCTGATTTGGATCAAGACCACCATGCACCAGGAGGGGAGGATAACACCTCCCCCACCCAAGCTGTTTGTTTCCTCAAATCCCCCCCCCCCGGTGAAAAGGGGGGAAATGGAGGCTTTAAAAAGAGAGACAAGCCTCCATTGTTATTCCCACCACCACAACTTTTTAAGTCCTGTGTAGGTGTGTGTGGGGTGTGGGGTGGGGAAGCTTGGGATGGAAAACCCCAGTACAGAAAAAGTGGACACTACAGGCATCCTGAACTGAAGGAGGAACGGCTTTCCCTTGTTTGAGCTGATTTTGCTGCTCAGTTATTAGGAATGAAATTTTGGTTTACTAAAAACTAGTTGTATTGGGATTATTTGCTGGAAGAAGAATTAATCACAGGACCTCTGGATGTCCTTTCGTTGTTGCAAAAAGTATTGTTAGAAAATATAATTAGCTCAAAAGCAATCCTAGGATGGATATTGAACACCTGGTTTAAATATAAGAAACAATTAAACCACAGATATCACCTTTATCGTCAATCATCTGGCATGAGATATTTAAAAAAATTGGGGGGAAATTTTGTTAAATGGGGGGGAAAGTGTTTGATCCAATATGAGGTTCATCAGCTCACTCTCTGAACATTCTTTTTAACTGAACTGTTTTCCAGTAAAGCTGGTAGATTTGAATTAATCTTGACACTGATGTAATAGGCAAGGTAATCTTTTGTGCATGCGGTGTATTGGTATCTTGATGGTTTGGGTATTAGTATGCTTCTCTGCTCTGTACACAGTAACATCCCTGGAATGTTTCAGGTGCCTAGAACTGAGCTGAAAATAACATTGTGATGATCAATTATTGCAAATAGTTAACTGGAAGGCAATTCATCTTATTACTGGTGTGCTTGTCACAAACCAGTAAAGCTGTAATGCTGAAAGCAGCCAATAGTTTTGAAAGCTGACGGAAGTTTCGCTTCCTGTGATGTATGTACACTTTTTTGTTTGTTTGTCTCTATTGTCAAATAGTTTTCGCAAATTTTTGAAATTATGCTACATAAGCCTTTAAAAACCTGCTTACCAGAGGCAAAAGTGGGATGATCGCACACTCAGGTTGAATCAAACTGCCTCCTGTTTTCAAAAAATAAAATAAAATCTCTTTCCAGGCTTAGCTTCAGAGGATTGTAGAGACAACAATTAATTTTCTACAAACTATCCTTTAGAAATTTAGACTCGAAACTAGCTGGTAATGTGTGAACTGTTGGCACCATCAAGAAATAGTCTGTCTTCACACTCACTGTTTCAATCATCAGTGATGATTTTATGAGGTTTATTGATTCACAAGAGGCACAATGTCTCTAAAGAAACATTAGTTGCCTACTTTGTCCAGTACTCTTCCGCAGACATATTCTCAGAAGAAGGTTCCATAATTCAAAGCAATGGCATGGAAACAGAGCAGGACTGTAAATTGTGGAGCATGAAGGCTGCTCAATTTCTTTTGTTGAGTAAATAAATGGAAAGGGTAAATCATCTGCAACTGAAATGGGAGAGAGCAAAGGGAGCAGAATTGGGTTTGTGTGACAGCACGTGTCTGTACACACAAACACAGAGAGACATCTGTTTTGCCATGGAATAAAAGCACTAACTACTGCTGTTGTTAACATGTATAAAACACCTAACGTTTTCTAAGCACTGTACAGTTATTGAAAGGTAAGACACTTCCTGCCTGCAGGTTCACAATATAATAGAAATGATACAAAAGGAAAAAAAGAATAGGGAGGGAAGAGGAAAACCACTTTTCTTGCCAATGGTCTCATTTCAAATAGGTGTTCTTTCTGGCAGCAAAGGGTAACGCAAGCTCCCTCCAGCTGCACCTTCTCTGGCTGATGCATTGGCTGATAGTCGGGTCCAGGCTGATCTCCCCTTTGCCATGATGATCTTCCTGGGAGGCGGAAGGCACAGCCTCTCAGGCTCCTTGGTCCTTGGTGGGCCGATGGATGAGGCCAGAATGTGCTGCCTTTCAGCTCTCCAGTCTCAGGGCAGCACCTCTGGTACTCCTGGTTCTCATAATTTATGTTTCATCCTAATCATTTTCTCCTGCTTTTAGAAATTTGAATGCTTTGGTGCCCTTAATTGTTTGAGAGAGACAAAGCTACAGATGAAAAACAACGACCAGTTTATATAGTATTGTAAACTGAAGGTATGAAAACAGAACATCTGCAATCTTGGATTGACTCATAACTCATTGTTCCCTCAAGATAGATGCAGTCTTTTTTTCCTTTTAAATCTGTTCCCTCTCCAGTACTCAAAGTGTCACTTTTCTGCTGCCTTTAATACTAAGGGTACAAAGAGAAAAAAATGGAAATGCATGGCTGCTGCCAAAAGCAGCCATCTCCTCTTGTTCAGTAACATCTAGTGAAACAAAATCCATGATGTGTTGTCACTGCATTGCAGTTGTACCCCCTCCCCCCGTGCCCTGTCTTCACTGGCTGCCACTTGCAGGAGCACTCTTAATGCAATTCACAGCACACATTTTGTTTACTGGATGTTACTGGGGAAGAAGAGAGGAAGAGATGTGGGGATGCTACTTGGTTTTAGCAGTAGCCACACATTCCCCACAACTCTGTAGTTCCACCCCAGAAAATTATTATTAATATTTAGCATTCTGAAGTGCTTCACGTTTGTTGTTCAGTCGTTCAGTTGTGTCCGACTCTTCGTGACCCCATGGACCATAGCACGCCAGGCCTTCCTGTCCTCCGCTGTCTCCCAGGGTGTGCTCAAGTTCATATTCATTGCATCGGTGATGCTATCTAGCCATCTCATCCTCTGCCGTCCCCTTCTCCTTTTGCCTTCAGTCTTTCCCAGCATCAGGGTCTTTTCCAGAGAGTTTTCTCTTCGCATTAGGTGGCCAAAATATTTCAGCTTCAGCTTCAGTATCTGTCCTTCCAATGAGCACTCAGGGTTGATTTCCTTTAGGATTGACTGATTTGACCTCCTTGCAGTCCAGGGGACTTGTAAGAGTCTTCTCCAGCACCACCTAAAAAGTAGGTCAGACTTATTACCCCGTTTTGCATATGGGGGGCCTGATGCTGGGAGAAAGAGTTTGCTTGATGTCACCTAGTCAGTTTCTGGCAAAGATGAGATTTGAACCACTGACATCCTTATTGAAAGCTCAGTCTCTTAGTCATTATGCAACACCAGCTCTCTAAGATATTTTTACTCATCTCTCCCTTGCTTTCTTAAGCACAGTTAAGAATTCCTGTGAGTAAACTAATTACAAAGATAATCTGGCATTTACTAGCCAGATGTCTTCAGGGCCTAACTACGTGTGGATGTTAAATGCATTGCTTGTAGCAACATCACGGTTTTAAAAAAATAAAAAAGGGGGTTTTCAGTGTCTTATAAACAGTGTCACTGTTTCTACTAGAAACTGGGATCATCCAATGAAGCTATCCTGAGAGTCAGGACAGAGAAAAGGAAGTATTCTTCAAACAGTGCATAGTTAATCTATGGAGTTTGCTACCACATGAAGTAGTGATGGCCTCCAACTTGGATGATTTAAAAAGATTAGACAAATTCAAGGAGGATAAGGCTATCAGTGGCTACTACTCATGATGGCTGTAGGTTACCTCCAATATCATAGAAAATGTGCCTCTGTTGCTGGGGAACATGAGTTGGATCGTGCTGTTGCATTTAGGGCCTATTGCGAGCTTCCCATAGACATCTGGTTGCCACCACAGTGGGAACAGAATGCTGGACTATTATTTATTTTTTATTGTATTTATTGCATTTATACCCCGCCTTTTTTCCTCTTGCAAGGAACCCAAGGTGGCTTACATTATCCTCCTCCTCTCCATTTTATCCTCACAACAACAACCCTGTGAGGTGGGTTGGGCTGAGAGTCTGTGACTGGCCCAAAGTCACCCAGCGAGCTTCCATGGCTGAGTGGGGACTAGAACCTGGATCTCCCAGCTCCTAGTCGAACACTCTTGCCACTACACCACACTGGCTCTCACTATTAGATAGTTCTGATCCAACCTGGCTCTTCTTATGTTCTTAGTTTTAGGGGAATAGTTCTGTTTCGTGTTGCTTTTCCCCAAATATATCAGTCAGTGCTTGATATAGGGAAACTGTTTAGTTTCTTCATGCAATAACTTCTGCAAGAAAAGCTGGAATAATCTCAGATAAAATAAGCATTGATTTCACAGACAGTAGTCCTTGACAGAATCTTCAGCTTCAATTTTAGCATCCAGTTAGCTTTTTCTGATAGGCATGCTATAAATGTATGGCTTTAGGTCAAACTTATATTATCGTCAAGAGATCATAGGCCTTAAAGATCAAAGATAAGATGAATATGTGGCAAAAGTTTATCAATTCAGATGTATTGATTCCCATGATAGGCTTCAATGCATTTCAGATTTCCCTGGAACATACTGATCGAAGTGATTGCTTACTTCAGGTAGAACAGTGTAGAGTCTCAGATGCACAAAGTATTATCCTCAGTTGGCAGGTGTATATACACATGGTATAGAGGGGCGGGAAATGGAAACATTGAGGCCAGATGAAAGTGAAATGCAAACACCTGCCCCCCCCCCCCAAATCCACCTGTGACAACTATGGTAAAATCAATGTAATTTATTTTAATTGTCTGTCATATCACGTTGGTTGGAAATCCAAGGCAAGCTGTGGTAGCCTGCCTTTCCCCATAAATTGAAGCTAACGCTCCATTCCAACATCCTTCTCATTCTTTATGGTATTGATCTCTGATAATTCAATGACATTTATTTTTTTCTTTACTATAACTAAATAGCTAAATTAAGTCTTAATTTCTCCTGTACATGAAAAATCCATCATCATTATTATCATGAATGATACAGGGAAAAACAGAGAATTGGTGCCTATCAAAGAAAGGCAAAAGTACCAGCTGGTTATCACAGTTCCAGAATGAATGACATGTGCAAATTGTTTGATGCGGCTCAGTAGCAGAGCTTAAAACATCATAGGGGACAACAAAGTGGATTTTTTTCTTTTATAATTCAGTCACCAGGCAATTAAAGCAATTACAGAGGTGTCTGTCAATATTTTGCCATTTAATCTTTAAAAAGCACATAAACACACTGAGACATCTGGCTCTCATTTACAAAGAGGAGTTAATGCCATTGTTTGCATTTATGTATTTGCTGCTCTGGGATGATCCACTTATTGAAAAGTGAGCATTTGTACAAAAGCCTCCTGGGGACGGAACAAAGGCAAAGAGGAAGAGATTTTGTTGTCTTCTCAATGTTTCTCAGCTGGGAATGTCTACCTGAGCTCCCTCCCTCAGTATGCAAATGTTTGGTGTGCAGTAATATGCCCGCTTATTTTTGAGAGATGTAACAGCCCTGATAATGTATCTTCTAGGTTTCCTCTACACCCAGAGCAGTACCAAACACAGCATTAAAGAGCGGCTTATGAAGCTCTTACCCTGTTCAACTGCCAAAACGACATCTCCTGATATTCAAAGCAAGTTTTTCTTTTCCCATTTGCTAAACATTGGTGTTCAGTTTTGCATGTGTCACAAGGTATATTTTAAACACGATTCTGCTAACTTACCTCTATTTTAAGAAATATGACCACTGATGTAACCATATGTTAGATATTAATTGTATACCTTTGGAGTGTCTGAGGGCCTGCCATACCAAAATCTGAACATTATGGGCCACTATGGCTTATGTCCTGTGGAGTGCAGCTGAACTTGATGGATCCTGCAACAAGGGGCTTGTGAAGCTGCCAGGCTGCGAGTTTTCAAACCGAGTTTTGGGGAAGCCTGGAGTCCTTATCAGCATTCTTCAAATCAACAGATCAGTAACAGTGAAGATGCCTTACCCAAAAGCCATCATGCCCATCTGCAATGTGGAGAAGTTAGGTGTGCTCTAGGATGAGAGTCTGTTAAGTGTATTCTAGGACAATGATCTTCAACTTCAGATTGGGGACCTGGATCCACCTTTAGCCCAAATGTGTATTATGGGACCAACTTCTTAACCATATGCGATTCACTGTTGTTGTTTGTTGTTGGTTTTTACTTAGCATAATGTTTGAGGCCACAGTTAAATATAGCAACATTGGGACCCATTAACAACTGAAGCAATAATAACTAGGGGTGTGAGCCAAAGACAAAATTCAGCTCAGACCCCACTTCAGAAAGTGGGTTGATTCAGCTCAGACCACTTTGGGCATGACCCACTTTGACTTGGGTCCAAGCAGAACCTTGCACTGGAAAATCCAAGGCTTTGTATGTCTCCCTGATGACTTACATAGGGGAAATTAACAAAAGGCTATAACTTTTGTTTTATTTTTTCAAGAATTGGATGAAATTTGTAAACATAGTAGCCCTTTCTGAATTAATGAAGCCTGCCAAATATCAAACAAATAGGTGCAGGGGTTGTGCACGGGCAGCATTTACAGTTTAGGGGTGTTAAAAAGGAACTTATGTCTCTCCCTGTTTGTTTTGTGGGCAATTTAAATGAAAGTGTCATATATCGTAGAGGCACCCCCTAGGTAAGTAAACTGCAAAATTTCAGACAGATTGGTGCATGGGTTAGGGATTTGTGATGAAAAAAAAAAAGTTGGAGACTTTCTTTTGGTTTCCTCCTCAACTGACACCAGCTGATAAATTGATTCTTCTATGTGCCTCCCAAAAGCACTGTGACGGTCAAACAACATGGTATGTACAATGAGTGATGGACTCTATAGTCAACAGTCACTGGAAATCTGGTGGAATTTTCCTGGGTTGTCCAGCAAACTCTTTGAAGTGTTGGCTTCAAAGGTTTTGCTCTGGCTCACCTCCTATTATTTTCAGCAGGTCTACGCAGGAGAGCTTCCTAGAAGATTATGCCAAGAGCATCAAAAATATGAACACACACATGTAATAATGATAAATGTGGCAGATCAAGTGTCTATTTTAGGCACTGAGAAGGTTTTCTGGAGGCTGCTTAGTGATGTAGTACCCTGAAAATAATGTGATGGGAAATAGGTTGCCACAAAGGCTGCCTAGCTAGTATTTTGAAACCAAAATATACATTTTTTGAGCATTTTTTTTTCCAGTGATGAGGTTAATGAGGTTAATGAGTGATGAGGATATTTCATGTTAATGAAATATCCAAGGCAGGTTAGGTTGAACAGTTAGAAATTTATTAAAGCACATCACAGCTAAGGGAGAGACAGTCAACCCTGTGTCTCACCAAATAAAAAGAAACAGGATGCATTTATACAGATTGAAAGTTGGAGAACAAAGAAAGTACACTACACATGCTCAAGAGCTAATTTAACTCAGCAACAGTCTTATCAGCACAACTGCCTTATCTTTAGCGATGAGCTTACTTTGGTGGATAGGAATTTTTTGTTTATAATGTTGTTGTTCAGTCGTGACCGACTCTTCGTGACCCCATGGACCATAGCACACCAGGCCTTCCTGTCCTGCGCACTCTCCCGGAGTGTGCTCAAGTTCATATTCATTGCATCGGTGATGCTATCTAGCCATCTCATCCTCTGTCGTCCCCTTCTCCTTTTGCCTTCAGTCTTTCCCAGCATCAGGGTCTTTTCCAGAGAGTTTTCTCTTCGCATTAGGTGGCCAAAATATTTGAGCTTCAGCTTCATTATCTGTCCTTCCAATGAGCACTCAGGGTTCATTTCCTTTAGGATTGGCTGATTTGACCTCCTTGCAGTCCAGGGGATTCGTAAGAGTCTTCTCCAGCACCACAGTTCGAAAGCATCAATTCTTCGGCGCTCAGCCTTCCTTATAGTCTAGCTCTCACAGCCATACATTACTACTGGGAAAACCATAGCTTTGATTAGACGGACCTTTGTCGGCAAGGTGATGTCTCTGCTTCTTGCTATGCTGTCTAGGTTTGCCATAGCTTTCCTCCCAAGAGCAAGCGTCTTTTAATTTCATGGCTACAGTCACCGTCTGCGGTGATCTTGGAGCCCAAGAAAGTAAAATCTGTCACTGCTTCCATTTCTTCCCCTTCTATATGCCAGGAAGTGATGGGGCCAGATGCAGTGATCTTAGTTTTTTTAATGTTGAGTTTCAAACTAGCTTTTGCACTCTCCTCTTTCACCCTCAACAAGAGGCTCTTTAGATCCTCTTCACTTTCTGCCATTAGGGTGGTACAATTACCTTCTCATGGTCAGACACACACACATTCTTTTAATCCTATCAGGCACCTTCGTTGGTTGCTGGAACCAAACTACTCAAGAGGCCTAGTCAGGCCTACCTTCACACTCTCCACATATGAAAAAAAAAAAAAATCATCATTTAATTCAGCATCATTGTTTTTCGCAACAGCTGTTTGCTAATATATTGCTTACTAAGAGCTCACTGCTACAGGTACATATTCACCTCTTCAGAGGGGACTATACTCTGTCAGACAAGATGCCTCCTTTGGGAAGAGAGAGAGGCTGCAGTCTGCAGATGACTGCATTCCCTCCCTGCCCCTTTTCAGATAATGGATCCAGCTGCAGAGAATTAGAAGATCCATCTTACAATACTCTTTTTCTACAAGCAAACAAGCTGGAGAAAAGAGAATTTAAGATTACATTAACTGACCTCCAAAGGGAAATTGTATGTGGAGAATATCTTGCTTCTCTTGGGGTTCAGTTGGAAAGGTGGTTGCGGTGCCAGGGGTGGGCAACTCATAGCCCTCCAGATGTTTTAGCCCACAACTCCCATCGGCCTTATTTTATTTATTTATTTATTTATTATTAAATTTATTAATCGCCCATCTGGCTGGTCACCCAGCCACTCTGGGCGATGTACAACATACAATAAAAACAGTTTAAAACAATAAAATTCTACAATAAAAACATTTTCTAAAATACCCTAACCCACCCCAAATGCCTGCCTGAACAACAACGTTTTTAATGCATGACGCAAGCTCATTAAAGAGGGGGCATGACAGAGTTCCCTAGGGAGGGAGTTCCACAGAGTGGGGGCCACCACAGAAAAGGCCCTCTCCCTCGTCCCCACCAGTCTAGCTGTCCTGGCTGATGGGACAGAGAGAAGGCCATCCGAGGCTGATCTTGTTAAGCGGCCTGTCTGGTGCTGCTGGAGGCGCTCCTTAAGATAGGCTGGGCCGGAACCATATAGGGTTTTAAAGGTCAAAACCAACACCGTGAATTTGGCCCGGAAAACAACTGGTAACCAGTGCAACTCCTTCAGCACTGGAGTGATGTGATCTCGCCGGCGGCTGCCTTTAATCAGGCGAGCCACCGCGTTCTGTACCAGCTGCAGTTTCCGAACCGTCTTCAAGGGTAACCCCACATAGAGCGCATTACAGTAGTCTAAACGAGAGGAGACCAGGGCATGTACTACCGATGGGAGCAGATGGTCGGGAAGGAAGGGGCGCAGCCGCCATATCAGATGGAGTTGATACAGCGCTGTCTGGCTCACAGCTGACACCTGAGCCTCCATGGACAGCTGGGAGTCCAAAATGACCCCCAGGCTGCAGACCTGGTCTTTCAAGGGTAGCCGTACCCCATTCAACACCAGGTCAACATCCCCCAGCCTCCTCTTGTCTCCCACCAAAAGTACCTAGGTCTTGTCAGGGTTCAGCTTCAGCCTATTCCTCCCCATCCAGCCACTCACCATCTCCAGACATTTGGACAGGGATTCTACGGCCAACCTTGGTGAAGATTTAAACGAGAGGTAGAGCTGTGTGTCATCCGCATATTGATGACACTGCACCCCAAACCTCCTGATGATAGCCCCCAGCGGCTTCACATAGATGTTAAATAGCATCGGGGAGAGGATGGAACCCTGTGGCACCCCACAAGTAAGTGGCCACGGGTCCGAAACCTCCTCTCCCAGTGCTACCCTCTGGTACCTGCCGGAGAGGAAGGACCGGAACCACCGCAATACGGTGTCCCCAATGCCCAACCCCTCCAGGCGGTCCAGGAGGATACCGTGGTCAACGGTATCGAAAGCCGCTGAGAGGTCGAGGAGAACAAGGAAGGAGCATTCACCCCTATCCAGAGCCCTCCTCATATCATCTACCAAGGCGACCAAGGCCGTTTCTGTCCCATGCCCAGGCCTGAAGCCCGACTGAAATGGGTCTAGATAATCAGTTTCTTCCAAGTGTGCCTTCAACTGCACCGCCACCACCTGCTCAATCACCTTGCCCAAAAATGGCAGATTTGAGACTGGGCGAACGTTGTTCAAAACTTGAGGATCCAAGGAGGGCTTCTTTAAGAGCGGTCTTAGCACTGCCTCCTTGAGGGCTGATGGCATCACTCCCTCCTCAAGGGAGGCGTTCACCACCACCTTGATCCCCTCACCCAGTCTCTCTCTGCAGCTCATAATGAGCCAAGATGGGCAAGGATCAAGTAAGCAGGTGGCCGGCCGTACCGATGAAAGCACCTTGTCCACTTCATCAGGAGGAAGAAGCTGGAACCGATCCCAGAAAACCGGTTTGCCACAGGCCGCCTCTTGCTCACTAACTGTATCCACAGCGTGCAGAGTAACACACCTAATCTGATCAATTTTATCTGCAAAGTGCCTTGCCAAGGATTCACAGGAGGCCTTAGAATGCTCCAGTGATTCCGGAGCCACAGGACCGACCAGGCTCCGGACCACTTGGAACAGCCTCCTGGGACAGCACTCTGCAGACGTGATGGAGGAAGCATAATATTCCTTTTTTGCTGCCTTCACCGCCACATGATAGGCTGAAGATACAGCTCTAGCCCGTGTCTGATCGTCTTTGGAGTGAGACTTCCGCCACCGGCGCTCTAGCCATCTCACCTCCTGTTTCAGAGCTCATAACCGCGGATTGAACCATGGTGCAGTCCGAGCCCTGTTCAGGGGGAGAGGGCGTTTCGGAGCCACCTGATCTAATGCCCCAGGGATTGCGGCATTCCAGCCACCCACCAGGGTCTCGACCGAGTGGCCGTTAGGGGTGGGGGAGAATTTCTCCCTGTAACTTCGGGGGACCGAGTGCCAACGCATTTGGTCCTCCAAAGGTTGTTCGGGGAGAAATTCTCCGCGCCCCCGCCCCCCCCGCCCCGGGATGGGACTTACCTTTCACGAATGTCGCTCCCGGCAGCAGGTCCCGGCGGCGGTTCGGCAGGTCTTCGTCAGGGGCGGGGGTGGCAGCCGGTCTTTTGACCAGCTGCCGCCACCGCCATTACAAGAAAAGTAAAAAAAAAAAAAAAAAAAACGCCCCTGTGATAGGCTACGTAACAATTAACGTAGCCTATCACGGCTAGATTTGCAAAGTCAGCCGTGATAGGCTACGTAAATCGTTATGTAGCCTATCACGGGGCTTTTTTTTTTTTACTTTTGAAGTTCGCGGCCGGGGAGATGAGGCGCTTCTCCCCGGCCTGAATTTCGGCCGGGCGAGGCGGGAAGCCTCCTCCCCCCGGCCTAAACTTCGGAGGGAGGGGAGAAGCGCCTCCCCCCCACCACGAAGCAAGCTGCGAGACTAGGTAAGTGACTTTCGTACATCCCTAGTGGCCGTTGGCATGCCCCAGAGAATCCCCAAGCGCGTTCAGGAATCCATTTGGATCCATAAGACGCCTGCGGCGGACCATTTTAATGGGTCCTCCACCCCTGCAGAGGGGTTGTGGAACCGAGAAGTCCAACGTCACCAGATAGTGATCTGACCATGACAACGGGGTGGTGGATATACCCCCGACTTCCAGATCACTCCCCACTTCTCCAGAAACAAACACAAGGTCTAGTGCATGACCGGCTACATGGGTGGGCCCAGTTAGAATATGGTGCAGCTCCCAGGAGGCCATGGTCTCCATCACGTCCCGAGGTGCTCCTGTGAGGATGGCCTCCGAATGTACGTTGAAGTCCCCCAACACCAGTAAGTTAGGGGACTGTACACGCACATCAGAGACCACCTCAAGCACCTCGGCCAGGGAGTCAGTCGTGCAGCGGGGTGGACGGTACACGAGCAGAATCCCCAGACTGCCCTTCGGGCCCAACCTCCAGTACAATCACTCAGCAACCTTGGTCTCCCGGAGAGGGGGTCTGGTGAAGACCAAGGACTCTCGGTAGATAACAGCCACTCCCCCTCCCCGATCCCCAGCCCTCGGCTGCTGTGCATACGAAAATCCAGATGGACACATGGCTGCAAGGGTTGGAGCAGCAGCCTCGGCCAGCCAGGTCTCCGTAATACATGCCAGGTCTGCACCCTCATCCAGGATCATGTCATGGATGAGGGAGGTTTTCTGGGTAACAGACCTGGCATTGCAGAGCAGCAAACGAAGGCCAGAAGATGGGGTCACGCCTCCCCCAGCCATCCTTTGGCTCTGGACAGGCCCAGAGCAGGGGACAGATACTACACATCTCTCCCTTGTTCCCCTTACCTGGCATGGCCTGCCCCTAGTGCTCCGCCAGCGCCTGCTGCCCAGCCTCGGTATCTTCTGGCCCCCACTGCCTCCATCAGGTGGACACATGCTCCCTCGCTCCCGCCTATCAGGCAGGCTACCCACCCCTAAAACCACAACAAAATCCCCCAGGAAAAAGAAACACACACACACACAACAATTAAAAATCCCCTTAAAAATAATGCCCGGCCGGAGTCCACAGGGAAGGCCAGGTGGTGGTGGTGGTGGTGGTGGTGGTGGTGGTGGTGGTGGTGGTGGCGGCGGCGGCGGCAGCAGCAGCCGCTGCAGGCCCAGCAGCACCAGGCGCGCCTCTTCCCCGGTGATGATGGTGGTGGCCTCTCCTGCAGGCCCTGGCTCTCCTAGGCCACCTCAGCCAGCCAGCTTATGTAGCCCCTCCAGGGAGGGCAGGTGGAGCAGCACAGGTGGCTCGGTACCTGGGGGCCTGGTCCTGCAGGGACTGGCGGTCTGCCAGGCAGAAGTCTCCAGGGAAGGCCTGGTGGTGGTGGTGGTGGCAGTGGCGGCGGCAGCAGCAGCAGGCCCAGCGGCAGCGGCAGCAGGCCCAGCAGCAGCAGCAGGCCCGCCTCTTCCCCGGTGGTGGTGGTGGTGGTGGTGGTGGCCTCTCCTGCAGGCCCTGGCTCTCCCAGGCCACCTCAGCCAGCCAGCTTATGTAGCCCCTCCAGGGAGGGCAGGTGGAGCAGCACAGCTGGCTCGGTACCTGGGGGCCTGGTCCTGCAGGGACTGGTGGTCTGCCAGGCAGAAGTCTCCAGGGAAGGCCTGGTGGTGGTGGCAGCGGCGGCGGCGGCAGCAGCAGCAGGCCCAGCAGCAGCAACAGGCCCGCCTCTTCCCCAGTGGTGGTGGTGGCCTCTCCTGCAGGCCCTGGCTCCTTAGCCACATATCAATGGTGAGGGATCATGGGAGTTGTAGGGAGAAACATCTGGAGGGCCACAAGTTTCCCACAGTAAGAATGGTGGTGGCCATTGCCCATCCTCAGTTTTTCCCTATTGTCCTGGGAGGCTAGCTCTTAAAATGGTTGCTCTGTGGGGGAAGAACCTAGTCTATGATGTCCACATCTTATTATAGCATTAGAAGAACATGTATTACAGACAGATCCTGCTTGTTCAGACCTTAGGAACTGGTTCTCAGAAGGAAAACAGCAGCATAGGTGTGCATAGCATAGATTAGAAACCAATGCTTAGGAGGAATGGAATATGCAGTGACCAAATAGCCATTTAGTTGAATGCTAATTGGATGCCCTTTCATTTAATTAGTTCTGACCTGAACAAATTTTCAGTTATAAATTAGCGGAACATTAACTTGTCAGTTAAAAAAACCTGTGACATTGAGCTTGCATGACAGTTTCTAGCAAAAGTTCATAGGCTGTTTATCATGACCTCAAAATTCAGGTTTGTTGGCCTCTTGAATATTGAAAATCACGGTGTGCCACTTCCTCTGTAATAAGAAAAGGGAGATTTAATATTCAAATGCAGATTAGAAATATTTGAAATGTGCAGATTCTAAAAAGCCTTTAATTTTTAGTTTGGAATATTCACTGTGCTGTCTGTAAGAAATAGTTTAAACCTGAAGATGCATTTTAACGTGCTTATGGAGATTACAGTCCACAAATGACTAATGCTCAATCCTAACACCTTAGTCACAATCCAGCACAGAATTAGAGCCAATTTGCACATTCAGGCAAATCATGTGGTAAGGCTGTTCTTGGTCTGCACCATTTTGTGCTGCAGGTCAGGGGAAGCATTTGAATCCTATGAAACAAGTTCCTGGCACATAAGAAACTAGCACATGGGGAAGAAGGTTAGGCTAGAACCCTTCACTCTGATGTGCTAACTTTTTATATGTAGGGACTTTTTATTATGATGCAACATTCAGACATTAACATATTATATTTGCATTTTCCTTACAGACTTTAACCAAAAAGATCTTCCTTTTAATAACATTGTTTAGTTCACCTATGTTAAAAGACAAATTCTATATTGTAGTCATTTCAACAGTTTGTTTCAAAAAAGAGAAAAGAGGCAATTTTTTCTATTTTTTTATTTTTTTTTGGAGTCTCATGCTGATCCTTGCTTGCACCTTGTAAGATTTCCCAGGGAATGTCAATTCATTTTCAACTATCAACTTTAAGGGCCAGAAACTTTTTTAAAATATGCAAGCTGAGATTCTCAGAAAATTCAGTTTTGTAGCTTTTCAGCACTTATACGCAATTGCAGGATATACACGGCCCTGAGCATGTCAGTGGAGTTGCATGAACTACGAAATGGTGAAGGGGGAGAACAAACAAGCTCAGATGTCATGTTAACAGCTCTGATGGCCAGACTGTGACATCCAGTCACATATCTTTCCCCTTACCAAAAGCAGGCTTAGGTTGGAGCCTGCAAGTTTGAGTAGGGAGGGGCTACCTCCAGATGTTTTCTCCCTCAAAATCAAAACCTCCAATTACTTTTCTCCTCCAGGTGAAAAGATAAGGTACTCTGAGACCTTGGAGCTCTGTCAGTCAGAGCAGAAAACACTTAACTAGAAAACAAATTGCCTGACTTGACATGCAGAAGAATATGGTCCAATTCAACTAAAGTTACTTGTGAACAAGGCCTAGTTAAACCTCTCAAAGAGCAAATAATAAACCTGCATCTGGACTGTACCACCAGATTGCAAGCATGGGCTCACGTGATGGAATGCTTCTCCGTGGGGGTGGGGAATCCTAGATATAGAAAATTAGCATTTCAAGGAGAAGGCTAAGCTAGAACCCTGCTTCCAGGCATCTAATTTTCTTTGTGCAGGGATTTAGGGTACGGGTTTGGAGGAGCACTTCATCAGGCGAGCCCCCACCAGCAGTCTGAATTAGTACAGTCCATCACATCAGCAGTTTATGGGAACTAGGCCCTAAGGAAGGGCACAATCCTTTCACAATAGTCAGCCACCTCCAAACTCAGAGGCGGCTGACTATTCAATGCCGGGCGGGCGGTGCACAAAGAGGATCCTCTCCTCCATGCTCCAGCCACCCTGCATTTCTGGCCAGATTGGCTGTCTAGCTGGGGGCGTCGGAGAGGGGGGAGGCTGGACAATGCATAGGAAATGTGATGATGGTTCCACGCTCCCCTCCCCGCCCCCAGAAACACCCCCTTTTCACCCGCTCTGTGCTGCAGTTACAAGTGCAGAGATGGGGAAGAACCGTGCCGCCTACGAGGTGGGGGGAGGGGGGAGGGGAGCGCGGTTTCTGGGAACAAAGCTCTGCGCTCTGGCTCTGAGCTCAGCTCCCAGAAACCAAAAAATCCCACGGCCATCGTGATGCTGTCTAGCTGCCATAGGATTGCTCTCCTGTCCCATTGAAACCAGGGTAGAAAATTAACTTAATTTCTGGTGTTTTCAATGGGACTCAGTGATGGTAAAAGTTAGGTCAGAGCCTAAAGTTTGTATTTTCAACATTGTGAATTATTTAGATCATTTGGGAATAAGCTCCATGAAACTGGGCATATTGTAATGTTTGTTTACCCTTTTTCTCAATACCAAGTAAGATATTATCCATGTTTGTAACGTGTTTTTTGAGTTGTTGTTTTGACTGAGATGAGATTACATTTCTACAGAAGGATCAGCTATTACCCTAAAAGAAGGTAGAACATTTATTGATGTTTTTGTCCCTGAGTTCTTAAATAAATTGTACTCTGAATGCTGACTTTTGTTTAAGTATATTGCTGGCATCAGAAAGAGGAACTATCATAGAACAAAACAAAAATAGATGCAATATTTGTTATGTGAAGGCCTTTGGGCACAACATTTCTGAGCTATATAATGTTAATTCCTCAATGGAAGACCATTAACCAAATGTATGTCCGTCAGGCTTGGGGCTTGGTTTTTTACAGGCTGAAGTGGGGCCTAGTCAGACTTGGGCAGACACTATTCCAGCCTTCCCCAAACTGGCACCCTCCAGAAATCTAACACATCTGGAAGGCACTATGTCGGGGAAAGCTGGACTAGCTACATATGCCAGAGACAGGCAATGGAGCCACAGATGGGATGGAAGTCACATCCCGGATCAAGCAGGCAAGGCGATGGAGCAGGGGGCCCCAACCTTTTTGGACCCATGGGCACATTTGGGAATTTGAGAAACTGTTGTGGGCACCACCACAAAATGGCGTGGAGGATGTGACTAGTCACACAATGGCTGCTGTGGGGGCTTGGCTAGTCAAAAGTGAGCTAAAGAGGGACAGGGCGGAGAAATAGTGAGGCTAGAGGCTGGGAGGGAGGGGGAAACAGGAAGGCAAAGGGGTCGAGAGAGAGCAAGGCTAGAGGCTAGGAGGGGGAGAGACAGTGAGCTAAGGAGGTTGTGGGGAAATAGTGAGGCTAGAGGCTGGGAGGGAGGGGAAAATAGCAAGGCAAAGGGGTAGAGAGGAGAGAAGGAGCAAGGCTAGAAAGGGAGAGAAAGAAATGGGGCAGAATGGGGAGAGCTTCACAGGTGCCGTAGGAGTGGTCACTACTCTGGGAACCCCTGCAATAGAGAGTGTATTGCTACTCAAAATGACAAATTTCTCATACTGTAGAGCTAGCTTGGAAGGAAAGGTTTGACAGAACCGGGCATGTCTCCATTGGCTTGTGAGGTCAGCTGGCCATCTTCAGGCAGTGAGGTCAGCTGACAGGCTAGTACTGCAGCCTAGAGGGCACCATTGACTCAGAGAGCATCATCTGTCTGGGTGACTGAGGGACCAGAGTACTGGTGAGTGGCGATGCAGGAGGTTCACTCTTGGAGGTCTCCATTCAAGACCCCCCCCCCCGCCGCCCCAGCTTACAAAATTCTAGTTCTGTTGTCACCATATGTCATGCTCAGGGCAGAACTCCATGTTAGGTTTGTTTCCATTATTCTTCCCTCCCAGGACTTCCTTTTATCCTGTAAAACAGCTTTGGGTGGCTTCAGGTTAAGTGCCTGAAACATGGCCTGAATCTACACATAGCAGTTTTACTGTTATCATACTGCAGTGATAACTATTGGTGCCCTTTGGTGTCATGTGCACCAACAGTTGTCATTGCAGTATGAGAATGGTAAAACTGCTGTGTGTCAGTTTGGCCCATATGGGGATGGGAGGACAGGTTTAATTCTTTCCTACCTGGCTGTTTGTCAGGTCAAACTTATGCAACTGCCTGAGGTGCTTTTTTCTTATGGGATAAAAGATTCATGCTCCCCTGACTTTTGCCTCTTGGGGAGAAAAGCAAATGGCTTAGAAGAAAAGTAACAGACCATTCTCTCTCTCCACCCCTCACAATACACATTCAGCCTGAAGTCCACTGCAGCTGCTTCAGATGGTAAAAGAAAACCAGGGTGTGGGGACAATCATGCAAGGTGTAGTTTTGTCCTCAACGAGTCTTGAAAAAGTGTGTGGGGTATATTGAGGATATTCCCACAGCATGTAGATTCTCCGTCTAATTTTCATTTCCATCAAATGTTCTGCCATTAAGGCCTGTAATCTTATGTGTCCTTGAGAGTAAGCCCCGTTGAAGTCATTGGGACTTCTGACTAATCATTCATAGGATCAGGCAGAAAAATCTGACTAATATTTTATAGGAGCAGACTGTAAATGACCCAATACTTTTATTCTCTCTGAACTGACAGCTCCAACAGCAGAAAGCTAGTTGGACATGATTCCTTTTGTTTTTACTGATATTTTTAAAGTGCTTAAATGTAGGCCCTCAATATTATCACCACCAGCAGCAGCATGCTTTATTCCAGGTAATGGGAACTGGGCACAGAGCTCTAGTAAATGTCCCGTGGGTACCAACTGAGGGCCAAACTAAATGTTGGTCAAATCATGCATAGTGTGATTGGCCTTTTTTACTTCAGTGTAAGTATGCATGGCCCTAATTTGGATCAGAACCATGGTGCTCCAGGTGGTGACATTCAAACTCCCCGCCCATCTTCATCCCAAAATTCCACACCCCCCCCATAGATGGGTTTTTTTAAAAAAGGAAAAGCGTCTCCATTGGAATTTCAGAATGAAAATGGGGAGGGGGAAGCTTAAATCCCCCCTCTCAGAGCACCATGGTCCCAATCTGAATCAGGACCATGCATGCTTACACTGAAGTAAATAAGCCAATTGTGCATAGCTCTGTTAATGCGTGATTTGAAGAATGTTTAGTTTGGCTGTGAGACAGCTTCAGAAGGGGATTGGGCATGTTTGTGGAGGATAAAACCCATCAGCTACTACTCAGGATGGCTATATGTTAACTCTGGGATCAGAGGCAGCAAGCTGGAAGGGAACAACAGTGAGAGGGGGCTATCGCCGTATGCCCTGCTTGTGGGCTTCCTGTAGGCATCTGGTTTGCCACTATGGGAAACAGGATTCTGGACTAGATAAGTCTTTGTTTTGAGCCAGCTGGTCTATTCTTATGTTCCTGGTTGTGCACCTTTTTGATGCTTGGATAAACAGATCCAAATCATTTGGGATCCTATATTGCAGTTTCCACCTTTAGCATACCATGGTTTTTGGGGGATTAGAGCCAGTTCACGATGGCTGCAACGTCAGCTCCAGTTGCAGAAACAGGATGCAGAGATAGTGGTGGGACTTGTGAGGTCCTGGCCTGTTCCATCACCTAGTTGTGCTCCCTGCACTGGTGTTCCAGGTCTGGGAGTAGGTGATAATAAACCGTGATATGTCAATCAATTCAGGGCTTTGCACACACACACTAGCTGCTCTTGATCCAATAAAAGCTATCGCCCCGTCTGCGTTGCGTGTCTTTCCCCCATGGAAACTGTACAGTTTCTAATAACACTTTCCTTACATGAAGGTTTGCCTCAGAGTGACTTTGCCTATCTTGATTTCAGTTCAACTCTGGGCTGTATACGCAGGTTGGTTCACACATACATCTCTTGAGGATTTGTAGCTGCATGTATGAATAGCCTCAACTGAAAAATTTGCGGTAATGTGCGAAGTGATACGGAATTTCTGTTTGTGATGGTTTTTGAGATGGGCCATTCATACATTGCTTGATGCTGTGGTCTAGTGATGAACATTTGTATGTGAACCAGTCCTAGGACTTCAGCTGTTACAGCCCATTCACGTTTTCTCAGAAATATTTCCTTTCTTCGTGAGGCTTTGTGACAGGAATAGGTCCCACTGATCTTAGTAGGACTTAGTTCTGGGCAAACACACATAAGATCAGGTGGGCTGTTAGTCTTACCATCATGAATATCACCAACAGTGCAATCCTACACATATCTGCTTAGAAGTAAGTCTGATTTAGTTCAATGGGACTTACTTTTAGGGATGGACGAATCTGGAAAAAATGAGAGGAACTGAAATTGACAATCTTAAATTCAGTTCTTGTCCAACTTTGAGAATTATTTTTACAGTCATAAGCAGTTTTGTGCACATTTCTTCTAATACATGCATTTTGACTAATATATTAGGAAAATTGCTTGCAAAAATGTGTATAATGCATTTTTAATGTTATTTTCCCTAGTATACACATTTTTTAATTGGAGAACTCAATTGCAAAATTTGGAGAAGTGCCAGGTCTGAAGGATAGCTGAGTTTCAGTTTGCATGATGGTTCACAACTGTGAAATGAGTTAAGCTCCTATTAAAAATGCAAACTGAACAAATTTCTCCCCCATTCTTACATACCTCAGGTAAGTATGTCTAGGATTGCAGCCTAAATGAGTTTAAATCTAAGTTCTTTGCCTTAAATGAGTAATTAAATGTGCTGATGGACGTCTTCAACTTGGTCTCTGGGGTCAATATACAATGTGGTTCATATTTGCACTTTGAAGGACAGATGCCAAAACCATGAGTGGATCAGAGCTAGGATCTCTGCATCTGGGTTGTAGAAAATAAGTTTTACAAATTGTTTTTTTTTTTAATTACAGAATTATAGATATTAGGAGTAGAAAGAACCCATTAGGTAGCTAAAACCAATCACTCCCAGTAGTAGTATGTAATTTTATTAAATACCTAGATTCTGAGACACAAGGAGCTCTACTTACTGTTAAGTGCTGCCTATACATCGATGAGCTTGTTCATAATTATTGTAAACGCAAATCCCTTTTGCTTCATTTTATTCATCAGGTATGCATTGAAGAACTATTCCCATATATGGGTTATGTCTGCTGACTTCTCTTTCTGTCTCACAGACAGCGTAGAAGATGAAATGGAAATGGCGACCGTGCGGCATCGGCCTGAAGCCCTTGAACTTCTGGAAGCACAAAGCAGATTCACAAAGAAGGAACTT
The DNA here is from genome assembly GCF_057233095.1 of Heloderma suspectum. Classification (NCBI taxonomy): domain Eukaryota; kingdom Metazoa; phylum Chordata; class Lepidosauria; order Squamata; family Helodermatidae; genus Heloderma; species Heloderma suspectum. The sequence goes on from NC_139462.1 coordinate 114,482,652, forward strand.
CAGATCCTGTACAGAGGGTTCAAAAATGTAAGTGGTGCTTGCTAATTTTGCCATCAGCTCATGTAGCATCAAATTCCTAAAAATTGGGTAGTGGACAAGATTCTGATGTAGATCCCTTCTGCAAAGCTGCCAAGTAACCACAAGGTGCCCTTGGCCTGTCATCAAGATACTAATGCACTTAGGGATGTGCTGTGCGGTGGTGATAAAACCTCTGGCAGTGATTGGCTAAATTGCCCTAATGCCACAATGGAGGGGTGGGGGCAGAAGGTGTCTCTGAATGCTATTGGATAAGCTGCTCAGAAAGGCCTAGGAAAGAAGGGGTAAAAGAAGCAAACGCCTACAAATGCAGGAAGCAGGAGCCTGAGAAGGCAACAGGCTAAGGGAATCAGAGCGGTCTAGGAAAGGAGGTTTAGAAGGAGGAGTGATCCATAGGAAGGAGCAGAAGAGGAGAAAGGGGAAATAGAAAAGTGTGAATTAGAAAGAAAACTGTAAAGTGGGGTGGACAGAGGGGAGAGCTGCAAATGGCCAGGGTTGTAGTGGTGAGGAAGTCTGAAGTTCACTTATTGATTTGAAATTGCCAGCCAAATTAAGCTGCAGATCTCTAGTTTTCCTTTGATGTGGCCACCTTGTGATCTCATCCCCATGCAGCAAAACGAAACGCTACCACATGCAGATAATGGATTTCCCTGCCTTTAAAGACATCCAGCTTTCGATTTTGGAATATAATGGTGGCATCACCAAAACACCTTATCATTGAAAAGGACAGCTAAAAGTCATTTTATGATCACTTCACTACAGCAAGGACAGTTACAATGACTGAATTATTATATTCATGCAAGGGCCGAGGCTGTTAATCTTGTCAAGTTAGGATGAAATACCAATCACTAATTATATATTTGCCAGAAACATTGTGAAAGTTCGGAGTATGAATAAGCTTGATTCATAGAGCTTTTGGAAGTATTTTCTATTTACTATTCATGTCAATGTCACAACATTGCAGAAGGAATAAGATGAGCAGGTGACAAAACGTCTGTACAGAAGCACCAAACTGGGCATTAAGATATGCTTTACAGCAACCTGAACTTCAAAGACCCAAATCAAACTCCAACAAAGAGGGTGATTCAACCATACTTTAGCATTTTAAGTCCAATTTATTTCACTGAGAAAGTTGCACACTTGATCTAGTGGCGCTTAGATATGTTTACTGTTACTGACTGAATCATAGGCCTTGGAACAAGAATGGACATCTAATGCTTCTGACAGTCCTGTGCAGTTGTTGCTACTTCCCTGTTCCACCTCCTGTCTTCAAGCCTTCCTCTACCTTTCTCTTTGGCTATTATTTTATTGCTATTTATAAATTCTGCTGAATTCTCCCTCCTAGGGGAATATTTCTCTGTGATAATAAATACAATTAATGCTAGGTCAGAAATATTTGATGTGGAAGAACTTTGAAAATACTTACTGGTCTCTTGCCAATCACCAGAATTTAACTTCAGTCAGTATGCTGCAAGTTTTCAGTAATGGATCAAAGGTTCTTTGGCAAGCTGAAAACAAAAGTAAATGCAGACACTTGTATGTTTCCCTTCACTTGACAAGTGATGGCCTTTTCTGTGATGGCGCCCTGACTTTGGAATGCCTTCTCCATAAAGCAGAGGTGGTTAACTTGTGGTCTGCAACTCCCATCATGCCTCACCATTGGTTATGGTTGGTAGGAGTTGTAGGCTAAAACATCTGGAGGGCCACCAGTTGCCCTCCCCTGACACAGAGGTATGACTGGCACTAACATTACAATCTTTTCCATGCCAGGTCAAAACATTTTCATTTGCCCAGGCATTTTAAACTACTTATGTTGTTTAGTCTGCTTTGTTGTTTTAGCTGAGTAATTTGGGGGATTTAAAAAAAGTTTTTACATTGCAATTGGAAAATAGGTTTAATAGGGTCTTCAACTCCCCAGGCTTTTGAGGCTGCCTCTGGTGTTTTCCAGCTTCCCAGCCTTCACTACCATTGCTGATGAATCATTGCCAAGCTGCCATCACAGTGGGAGAACTCCATTTTGTAGCTGGCTTCCTGTCATCTCCCCTCACTGCAAAATGAAACTGTGATTGCTGCAGTCATTAACCTTTCAAACCAATGGCTCTGTGGCATGCCTTGTACAAGTGGCACTTCACAGTAAATTGCCCAGACTATCAAGCATGCGCCCAGCATGCAGCCTCTCTTTCTCTTTTGCCCACTGATAAGTTTCTCACAGCTAAAAATGGAAACAAAAAATATATATTTTATACTTCTATACATTTCCCTACTCCAAGTAGTTAGTTAAATAAGACCCTTCGAAGCAAATTAAACCCCTCAGTTCTCTTCTTAGCAGTATACCCTCTGTAACCTTAATCCAATTTCTGCAATGCACCGTCCTATCCTATGGATGCTGTAAATACCTGTGACTTGAAGACTGAAAACTGCATATCTGTGTTTGTGTCTAACTCTCTTACATATGTAGCATGTTCCAGAATATTATCACATTTTCATCAGAACTCTAAAGATGAGAAGAAGGCAGTGCCTGGATGTACAAGCAGAAGTGCAATAGTATGGAATAATTCCATCCAGAGTCCTTCCAGTGCTACATTTCAAATCATAATACACATGCAGATTTCCCAGTGGAGTAGTGCATAGAGATGTACTTCCCAGTGCAGGACCATGATGTGGCTTCAAGCCATTGGGTGCATGCACATATTTATGCCCATCCAATTTTGAAACATATATGGGCTCTACCAATGCAACCCCAGGTATCGAGTGTGGCAGTTTTGGACTGTCTTCTGGTGTTTCCCGGTTTCTGTTTAGGAGAGTTTGCAGTTAACCCATGGTTGCATATAACATTTTATAGAACTGTGGCCTTGGCTTTTTGTGAATAAGGCTAACCTTACATGGACTAGACTATTGGTCATGGAGTTTGAGCATTGTAAATAGTTCTTAATGATAAATTATGTAGGCTGTGACCCAGCCATTGTAAGTTATTCTGAGTTCATGTGCTTAATTATTTGCTTTTGAAACCAATGGGTGGATCATGTTCAATATTAAGAAAATAGTAAATCTAAGGGGCAAATCTTATCCTTTTTAAGGTTAGCAATAGTAGATATTTGCATGATTATCAACAGTAAATTATTACTACTTAGAAATTAATTAAGAAATAATGTTTCTCCCCTTCTGACATAAAAGTACTCTGGTTTAAATACTGAATATTAAGTCCTCTGAACATTAATTAAAAACTACATACGGAGCCAGCCTCAATGGTAGGTATAGTTGGGCGCTTGATGAGGGCCCACACCCCATCAGGGGCCCATTGGCAAGAGCCCCCTGGAGTTGCTCTTCTTCTTCACCATTGCAACCTGCATGTTCACTTGCCTCTCACTGTGGCCCAGACAATGAAGGTGAGAAGGAGCAGTAGATGCCACTGCCTACTTGCTCCCTGCCTCTCTGCCTGTCCAGCAAGCAAGCGGTAGCAATGATGAGGACAAGGAGTAATAGCAACTGGAGACAACGGGGGTTTGAAAGTAGACTCACTGAGGGAGGGGCCCATTGACAGCGCCTTGCCCAAGGAGTCTCAAAAACCTAGAGCTGGGACTGGCTACATATGTCACTTGAGGACTTCCATTTTTGGTCAGGCTAAGGTGTAGGAGACATAGCTGTATGTGTTTAAGCTCTTGTTGATTATTTTCACTACATCTTTAAATAATAAGATGATATAGCCAATAGGGAAAAGTAGGCAATGACTCAAAATCCACAGAAGGGTAAGCATGCTTTAGCCCATTTATTTAAATGGATTTAATCACACATAACTCTGTCTTGGATTGTTGCCAATAGGTGTAGAATAAATCTATGGTTTGTCGGGAAGGCAACGTTTGCCAGCTCAAAGACTGGTAACTGATCACGCTTCTGTAAAGAAAACTGTATTGTGTATTTCTGTCATACAATTACAGAGGTGCAAGAACTAACATTGCCAACCGTGAACATAATTACAGTCACAAGTACACTGGTACTTGGAATGTTTTATAATGGCACATTGTGACTAGATGTACCAGATTTCGACACACTTAAAGAGATTTTCTTAATGCTCACAATTTACCTCCCAAGGCAAAACTATTTGCCTAGAGCCAAACACATTCTATATCCCCATAGTCAATCATAGCAATAATTTTAAAAGTCCTGGCAAATCTGAAAGCTGTTTCTCAGGGGCCATACTACAGGGATTTGTTGACTGTTAGACAAATTAGGCATGACACGGGCAGCCACATCGGTTTGAGCACGTGTTTGCCCTGTTGATATATAAAGCAGTGGGGATTTGCAGGATGTGTTTGATTTTAGCATCAAAAGGGCATGCAGATGAAGAGAGCTGAACTCTCCCCTGTCTTATCTGTCCACCATCCATCATCCCAGACAGAGAATGGGAGACACATCTGGGATGACAGGACCATAGGAAGGTGAAGCAGGGAAGATTGAACTCCCAGTACTCATGTGTCCCTTTTGATGTTTAAATCAGAACCCCATGTTTTATAAGTGAAGATGCCTGCCCCATCAGACCTAGCTTGGCCCACAAAAGTAGAGGTCTGTGCAAACTACTTGAGACTTTTCAATAATCTTATCCAAAAAAATTTAAACTTCCTTTGAAATTCCTACAGGTATTTTACCTAAGCAGGGCCCACACAAGCCTTAGATCCCTCCGAAATCATAGTACAAAGTTCTTCATTTGTCATTGACTGTTGGTCATATTCATGTGAATGTTTTGGCTTCTACCTGGTCCCATATATAGTTACTGAACTTAGAACTACTTTAGGTTTGTACCAGAGTAATGTTGTGGGGTTTGTTTTTGAGTTGTTAAAAAATGTAATTGTCAGATCATCCTGAGCTGATACTTGTTGGAAAAATAAATAGGAGCAGTGTTCAAAGCATGGTACAAAAGCACAATGAAATAAATCTATCAGAGAAAGGTTAACAACTCAGGGCTTTTTACTTGGATGTTGCTGCTCACCATCTTACATAAAAGGGCCACTTTAGTTTCATATGCTTCTCCATGGCTTGCCAGATGGTTTCATAAGCACTGTTGTTACATCCCAGCTCAGCATCATCTTTGCACACTCGGCTGCATTCTTCTGCTGCATTTTGTCCTAGCCTATACAACCGCCTGTCCTGCTTTAAACTGGGTCCTGGCTTTTTGCTTGCCCGTGCAGGGACGTAGACAAGAGAGTGGTCAATTAAGCAGGCAAAGGGTCAAAACACAGCCAAGCAGTCCAGCATATGGAGTCAGACAAAGTGGGAGCAGTCAAACAGGCAGCAGTCAAACACAGTTAGGCAGTCAGATACATTACTCAGCTCAGAAGCAAAGTCAAGGAGAAGTCTAAGGGCCAGTATCACAGATCATCAGTCACAGGGCAAGTTACAAGGCACTAGAGTGGCTGGAACATTGTTGTTTCTAATACTGGCTAGGCAGATACTGAAGGCTTTGAACAGCAGAGCCTGTTGCCCCACTCTTGGCTCAGCTGCAGCACATTAGAGCTCTCTGGTCAGAGCCCTGCTCATGAGTAACCCCATCCTCTCAAGTAGATCTCCATAGCAGCCTGCCACTTCATTGAGGTTCCCTGAGTTGGGCCTGCCTCTGCTGGTACCGTCACTCTCTGGGACTTGGAGGCTGCTCAGCCTCCTCCTCTGAGGCAGACAGACTCCCCCTCTTCTTGAGTGGCTGGGACCTCAGCAGGCCCCTCCATGGACTCGGGCCCCTGTTGCAGTGCGGGCCCTGGCAGGAACTGGGCATCTTCCTCTGTTGGAGCCTCTAACTCTTTGTCTTCAGAGAAGGAGCACAATGGGGGCATGATACTGACAATGTTGTTAGGCAAACCATATGGTTCCTTTAAATGAGTCTTCTACAAAATGTATACAGCTATATCTTCACAAAATGCAGAGCCATAATGGATGCTTGACATCTGTCTGGAAGGACCGTCCATCCTGCTTAAATCATGATTATCTTGACTAACAACAACTGGTGCCCCAATCCTTCCTTCAGCAGTGCCTTGGTTATATTTTTTTATTTAATGTTTTATTTAAAATAATTTTAGCCTGCTTTTACCTTCCAAAATCCACTCCAAGCAGCTTAGAAAGTATAAAAACATAAAAACAAGTAATCATTAAAATACATTAACAGGCTAAAAGCAACAGCACCCCCCCCCCCATAGTCAAATTATAGCCAGCTTAATGTTATCTATGAATGTTGGTTAGGTTGTACATCTTAACGTTCTTCCAGAGATATTTGTAACTGCTGATCATATGGAATCATAATAACATAAAAGACACCAATCCTAAGTGAATCGATCCTGTTCCAGATAAGGCTAAGTTAAGCTTAACTAGGCACATGTAATTGGTTCCATTCATTTCAATTAGACTTGAACTAAACTAAACCAAACTAACTTTAGCTAGACCAGAGCTATTAACTCAAAAGTAAGTGTGACTACAGATAGCAATATATGAAATGACACTTTCCCACAATGTGCACATAATCACAGGCTAAATTCTGAGGATTATTTTACCAGACTTCTGCACTTGATCAGAAGCCATGGAGTGGTACATTTTCCCCACCGCTTGGTAGCATTATACAGATGATCAGCTTACCATATGGTTACATATACATGTTAACAGTTCATTAAATGAGAACTTGAAAATAAATTATTACATCTGAGTGCAGTAAGAACTTGTAATATATTAACAGAAACGTAAGAACAACATTTTAAAATGTATAAAAATAAAAAAATGGCACATCATAACTTAGTCCAAAGTGCATGGCAGATAACTCAAAAATCCATGCAAAGCAAATTACTAGGAAGTGTGCAAAGTTACAATATATAGGTCCAGTGAATGAATGGCAGAACACTGAAAACCAATGCAGAGCAGAATTCTCAAGAAAGTGAGTCAACTCACTATAGACTACAGGCTGCTGGGGTCATTTGCGTCTGGTAAAACAGGCTGTACATAGCCCATTTTACTTGGTTAGGAAAATTCAAAACAAATTGCAAGCTCAAGTTGCTTGCTAGATATAAATTAGTAGGATTTATATCCTTTTTTCCTCCCTATCTTAGTAAGAGCACTGCTGATAAAAGCTTAGTAATCTTACTGCCACCAACTGAAGCAATAGGAAACAAAGCAGGACATTTCACTTAAATGCTTCTGTTCATTTAACATCCTCCATATACAACAACCCTGGGAGGGCTTTGCCCTGAGAGGTGGAGTACAAATCTTTTAATAACAATTTAAAAAAAAAAACTTCCCCCATTTGAATAAGGGTCAAAAATTCAACTCCAAGATATCTCTCTGGGCTAAAACAATAACAGTTCAGAAGGGCTTTCTCTCTGCTTCATATATTCTTTATAGTAGCACAGTAATTAGGTGTGTTCAGGTAGCAGAAACCACACAAGCTGGATGTTTGGTTTAGATGTATGTTTACTCTGTACGTGCTTTTACCCAAAACTACAAGATTAAGGGCACAATCCGATGCAGACAGGCGGCCGCCTCCGAACTTGGAGGCAACCGCCTATCCAATGCAGGGCAGGAGAAACATGGAGGAGATCGTTCCCTCCTTGCTTCTCCTGCCCTGCATTTTCATCTAGACAGCGGATTGCGGCTGTCTAGCTGCGGGAGGGAGGAGCAGGGTAGGAGGCTGCTGGATGACACATGGGATGTGTCGTACCGGCATTTCTGCCCTCCCCGCCCGGAATGCCCCCCGGAACACCCTGTTTTGGCCTGCTCCGCGCTCCTCTTGTGAGCCTGAGAGGCAGTGTGGAAGGGGGGGAAGGTCGGTTCCCCGGGAACTGACCTCGGAGCGAGGGCTCTGAGGTCAGTTCCTGGAAAACCAGATATCCTATGGCCGTCTAGCCGCTGACTAGGGGCCACAGGATTACTCCCTCTGTAAGAAAAAAAAAATCATTTTCACAGGTTTATGAGCAAAGTTGGATAAATGCTCCTTCTCTTTCTGCCTCTGTACATACCCTTTACATCAGTGGTCTCCAAACATTTTTGATTGTGCACCCCTTCAGTAAAAAAATTTTGAGCATGCACCCCCAATATATGTAGATTTATTTATTTATAAATTATATGCATGTACTACTGCACTAATATATTATGTACATTATAAAATATAAACAAAAATAGAAATTAAAAAAGTATGAGATAAAGATGAAATAAACAATATTTTTAAATTGTTTTATTTATTTTATTTATTAATTGTACAAAAATGTTTTTGCTCTTACTAAAAATATTATTAATAATATTATTATTTTTTAGTGAGAGCAATGTGATTGACTATGCTTCATTATTCTGAAAACCTTGGTTTAACACTTTGTGATACAGCGATTTAAAGGTCTGGTTCGAAGTTCAGTATATTTCGATACTTGGTTTTAATGGCTGTCATAGCTGACATAGCACGCGCTTTCTTCTTGGCTCCATTCTGCCAAAGGAGAGCAGAAAGGGTTAACCTCCTTCCCGCTCCCCTTTGGCAGGATGGCAGCTGCTCTGGTGCCATGGCCAAGCAAGCAACTGCATCTTCCTCTGTTGTGCCTGGCAGAGACTGGCACAGTTGCTCTCAGTGTCCGCAGCAGAGGCAGGATAGGACCGGAGCCGAGTGAGAAATGCCATGGAGTGTCCCTCTCAGATCCTGTCCCATCCTGCTGCCACCGCCACTGCCACCATCACTGCACACAATGGCAGCTCGTCAGGGCAGTGGGAGGCTGCTCAATTATCAGGTGGCTCGCGCACCCCAATGGATCACTTTGGAGACCACTGCTCTGGATCACTTTACCTGAGCTTTTGGTGAATGCCCTTCAAGGCCGCCATCTTGGGCCCTTGGCTGCCTCAGTGTATCCTGTGGAATGTCTGGAGTGTGTGTCTGCTCTAGGGTCCTCTTGACAACTCTTTCTTGCATGGCTCTCGCAGTTACCAACAAAGATTCTTTACCTTCTGTATTTCTGTTATTTTGACTCCACTTCTATTCAACTGGCGTATTCCAACACATTCTTTCTCTGGAGAATTCCAGAATGGAGCATGCCATAGAATGAGCCCCCTCATCCATTTAGTGGATGCATGAAGGGGCAATGGGAGTGAATTTTCTGGTCACACCATTTTCACTCCTATCTTGTGTGTGGATTTCTCTTCAGTTGCCTAGTTTGCTTAAACTGTAGTTTGCTGGAATATTTAAAGCAGGCAAGCTCCGGTTACTGCTAACCAAAGATGGGCTCCAAAGCCAAACTGTGATTTGTATACTTACTTCAAATCATGACTTTTAATCATGGTTTGGAAGCAATTCCTGAATAACAGTAACCATAGTTTGCCTGAAATTGGCAAAAATAGCCAGCTATGGCCTGAAGAAAGGAAGGAGGGATCTGCCTGAGGAGGAAGTTGTAATGCGCTAGTCTGTGGGGTACTCAGAATCACCAGACATACTGTAGTATTAAACCAGTCCTTATGTCTGCATGTAGACATATTTCATATTTGTAGAACCTCCAGGTCCATTGAGAGGGGGAGGGGGAGTCTGTATGTTTTAGAACACTAGCAATGAAGAATAAATAAACTGCATTAAATTGCTGCAACTCCCCGAGGCCCCGGCTGAATCTGCGCTCACGGTTTTTCACGTTTCCAAAGAGTTTCCACTCCCTTCGGTGCTCATGACGTTCAAGCTGTTTTGTTTCAGAGCCGCAATTTTCCTTTGACCTGTTCCCGTATTCATTTTCCTGAAATACTGTCATATACAGCTAGATTTCCATTCATGTGGTCCAATGTTTTGCATTGAATGTATTTAATCCAGTCCGTGTTTTCTGGTCCACTGTTAGCAAACTCTGGGGAGCTGTGCCTGTGCCTGAGTCTTTTCAGGGAGGGAGGGAAATCCCATTGAAAACAAATTGTCTTCAAGGTTTCTTTCTGATTTGGAGCTGACAGAGATTGCCTTTCCCACCCAAGCAGCCAGTAGTGCCAAAGCAACTCCTAAAAAAAACACACCTCTTAAAGATTACCATGCCAAGCTCTGCACAACGAATTGCACTAAGGGCACAATCCTATGCATGTTTGGACAGAAAAAAAGGGCTACAACTCTCAGCATTCCCCAGCCACCCATGCTGGCTGGGGAATGCTGGGAGTTGTAGGACTTTTTCTTTCTAAACATGCATAGGGCTGCGCCCTAAATAGCCAGTGAAATCCCAGCTTTGAAGGCTTTCTCCTGCTTGGCTGAAAAAGGAGACACCCCCATCCACGCAGGGTGCCAGTGCGTTGGGAGTTGGACTGGGTAAAACAGGGATCTATTAAATAAAAAAGGGATCCTCATTTCATATGATTTTTAAAGGGGAGACGAAAAAAACCATCATCCAATCACAGAGCACTTCTGCCTCCATGGGCTGAAGCAGAAAAATCACGGATCTGCCACCTGTGGGTGCGGCCACTGTGGAAAAACGTGGATTCGAGGCAGGGATCCTTAGGGATCCTCACGATTTTTACAAGAAAGATACCCCCAAACACTGTCATATCACTGAATGACAAAAAACATAGATTTGGGCCTTCATGGCACCATCATGTTATAAAGCCATGGATAAGATGCCCAATTCAGTATGGATCCTCTGAATTTTTACATTAGGTCCCCCCTGCCCAACACCCCCCCATCAAAGCACAGAACTCATCTTTGTCCAAGTATGCATGCTAAGAATCCCAGATCTTCTGCTTCACCTCAAATGGTGTGAAACATCATATGAAATCGAGAGGATCCTTGCCTTGGATCCCTGTTTTTGTGCTGTGGCTGCACCCACGAGTGACAGATCCATGATTTTTCTGCTTCAGTTTGTGGAGGCAGATGTGCTCTGTCATTGGATGGTGGTCTTGGGGGGGGTCTCCCCTTTAAAAATCATATGAAATAATGAGGATCCCTTTTTGATTTCATGGATCCTTGTTTTATTTTCTTCCCAATGTGCTTACTCAATGTGCTTACAGCCATTGAGTTTACTCAGAAGTAAGCATTGCTGTGTTCAGTGGGATCTTGGAGAAGCCTTGTGGAATTTACAGCTCAAGCCTGTGCATGTCTACTCAAATGTAAGTCCTATTGATTTCAATGAGAGTTACTCTCAGGTAAGTGTGTATAAAACTGATGGCAAGAATGCTATCAATGGGCATGCAGGCCACCTCCCAGCATGGAACCTTTCTGGAATGCCCTTGAAAGGAACTGGAGCCCCAGGAACTGTACCTTCTCTGCCATTTCAGCCAGGGAAACCTAAAGCAGACGCAATATTGTCAAGGGAGGCATCACTGGGTCCTTCGTGCACAGACACATGCACTCACACAGGAACACACACACATGCAGAAAAAAGGGAAGACTGACAGCTAAAAGGAAAACCATGTTTAGATTCTGATAATCATACTATGCACAAAATACAGCACATGGACGGAGCAGTCTCTCTGAAGATTCAAAGTTTCGGAGAGTTAAGCTGGCAGAAAAAAAAATCAAAGGGGCCAGGGGACGTAAGTGCGAAACAGTTAATGTAGAGGTCATTAGAACATGGAGGGAGGGGAACTGGGAGAACAAGGAAGAAGAGACTGCTCCTCTACCGTGAACTGCCCACTTCTACCACATTGAAGACTCTCCGACTGAACAGTATGAATCAAGGTAACTGTTTCAAGGAAGTACTGAAACCCGGAAATAGACTGAGGGCGAATTATCACCAGCAATATTCTACCAGCTTCGTTGCGATTATGCGCTAAGTGTAGATTGCCCTCCTCCCATCTACACAGAGATGGGCAATTATGAGGCAATTCCACTTAAATCCGGATTTTCATGTAATCGGGTTTGCTCCTCCCAGGGCAAACATAGCCATTAAAGTGGTGTCTACTTTTTAAAAAAATTCCGCTTTCACGGGGCAAATGGCATCTGAAACTGCATTAGTTCAGGGTTTGGAGTGCCATGAGTAGAACTGAACATCGTCAACTCTGTAGGTGCGGGCAGTGAATGAGCAGAGGCTTGCTCCCCGCCCCTCTCCTCACTCATGCGCTCAATAAAGTGCCATGGAGGAGAGTTAGTTACTTCCAAGCAGTCACGTTTAGACAGTATCCCCCTTTATGTCCACCCTTTCTCTGCAGGAAGAAGGCTCCTTTGGGGGCGATTACCTTCATAACTCATTAAACTTATGTGCACATTCGCTGGTCATTTCAAAAAGAGCAGGCTAAGGATTCTCCCGACTCCTCTCTCCACTTGTAGGCGGTAAACTACAATGGAAGGGAATGAGTTACTTCTGCGTAGACATGTTTTGGCCATGTCTCTCCTCATGTCCACCCCTTCACAATGCCACTTTCCCTTCTGCCAATCAGCGCTGCTCCCCCCAGCCTGCACCGAAGGCAGTTCGGGTCACGCACACTCCCAAACTGTGCTGAAGCTGCTGCGACAGGAAAATCCATCAGAGAGCCAGTTTGCAAAAAATCGGGTTTTATGGCTGCTGTGGAGAGGGGTGTGCATCATGTGCCATGATTGTCTTGGGGGCACAGTAGAACCAGAGTAAAAGCCCTGTGTAGATGGGCCCTGAGTGATTTTTAGATGATTCTTGTGTTACAAGAATTCACAATATGGTAATATCATTTTTATATGATATAAATCCGGCCTGACAAACTTGTAACCTACCAAATGAATGCAACTCAGGTGCCCTATATTACAGACTATCCAGAGCTGATAAACCTGGTTTTGCCACTGCCCTGGGACTGCAAAACAGGTGGGAGTGGGGAATTATCAAGCACCTGACGCTGGTGGATTTTGCTCAGCTTGGTGGATCACAGGTTTGTCAGGCCTGGTGTAGGCAATGCTGATCTGCTTTCATAGTTCACCTCTCATAGGAGGCGGCGACTATCCCCATAGGATTGCGCCCTCAGATATTCAGATATATTGTTTTTACCATAGTTAAGCATTAATCTGCATAAGAACTATCTCTAGAACCAACACCTCAACTGCTGTCTCTTTTTCCAGTACTCGAATCACTCATTTTAAAAGATAAAGGACAGGAATGTCTTGGGTTAAAAAGATAAACAGCAGCTAAGCTTCCAAGCTAGAAGTAATATATTGAACAAAAGAGCACAAGAACTTGGCAATTCTGGCTTGGGGGCTGAGAGTGAAGAAAATGTTCCAGAAGCAACAGTGGCCGCAAGTACAGTTTCTCCCCCCCACCACCCCCATGTTCCTGTGTGACTACTAAAGTATTTGTAGCAGCAGATTTCGTAGAACCTCTTTGAACTTTTGGTTCTGCTACCTTAAGCTTAATTACAGCTCCTGCCTCCCTTGCTGTTCTTAAAAACAGCATCATTGGATCGCCTGCTGGAGTGATGAGCACGCACTGAAAGAATAAGAACTCTGGATTCTCCCAGCAGAGTATGACGTGCTTGGGATTCTTGTTTAAGTCAGATGGTATGCCAAGTTATTTAGCACTATTTAGGGTGCAATTCTATACATGGTTAGACAGAAAGAAGTCCTACAACTCCCAGCATTCTCCTGCTGGCTGGCCGGAGAATACTGGGAGTTGCAGGACTTTTCTCTGTCTAAACATGCATAGGATTGAGCCCTTAGTTGCTTAATATATTTAGGGTGCAAGCCTATGGGGATAGGTGGCCGCCTCTGAACTCAGAGGCGACCACCTGTCCAATGTAGGGCAGGAGAAGCACAGAGGGGATCCTTCCCTCCGCGCTTCAGGTGCCTAGAGATGTACAAATCCCCTACCTGCCAGTCGGGGGGGGGGGTCGGCGGGGGGGTGTAGATCCACTCCTCCCCCCAGAATCCTCTTCGGCTGGCTCTGCTCTGCAGTGATTCCGCGGAGCCGCCAGCCAGCTCCGAAGTGCCAGCGATACAGCCGCCATGCCGTATCACTGGCTGAAGGGGACTACTGCAGACATAAATGGTGTCCGGGATGCCATTTGCAGCCGTAAAGGCCTTAGTTTAAGGTAAATGCAGCTACAAATGGCATTTAACTAAGGCCTTTACAGCCGCAAATGGCGTCCCGGATGCCATTTGCATCCGCCGTCAGTAGTCCCCTTCAGCCAGCGATATGGCATGGCAGCTGTATCGCTGGCAATCCGGAGCCAGAGGATCTGGCTGAAGAGGATTCCGTGCGGAGGTGGGGGTAAGTCTTCCATTCTGCCATGGACTCCGGGGGGGCGGATTTTAGGGATGTACAAAAGTCACCTGTTCCCGAAAGCTGATTCGAGGTGGGGGGGAGGCGCCCCATCCCTCCCCCCGAAATTCTGGCCAAGGGGGAGGCGCCCCGTCCCTCCCCCCTGAAATTCTGGCCGGGGGGGAGGCGCCCCGTCCCTCCCCCTCGAAATTCTGGCTGGGCAGGAGGCGCCCCGTCCCTCCTGCCGCGAATTCTGGCTGGCCGGGGACGCAAATGGCAGCGGCCGTAGCCACCGCCATTTGCGTCCCTGCAATCAGCCGTGATAGGCTACGTAAATGTTTACGTAGCCTATCACGGCTGAGTAAAAAAACAACAACCGCGCGTACGCAAATGGCGGCGCCCATGGGCGCCGCCATTTGCATTCCTTATTTTGGCACGTCTAGTCTACGTAAACATTTATGTAGACTATGTCGAAAATAAGGGAAACGCAAATAGCATAGTGTCTACGCTGTTTGCGTTCCCCTTATTTTCGCCGTAGTCTACGTAAATGTTTACGTAGACTAGACGTGGCAAAATAAGGAATGCAAATGGCGGCGCCCATGGGCACCGCCATTTGCGTACGCGCGGTTTTTTGTTTTTTGTTTTTACTCAGCCGTGATAGGCTACGTAAACATTTACGTAGCCTATCACGGTATTTTTTTAAAACCTAGCCGTGATAGGCTACGTAAATCTTTACGTAGCCTATCACGTTTTTTTGGTGTTTTTTTTTTTTTACTGGAAATGGTAAATGGTTAATGGTTTTACTGGAAATGGCCGCACCACCGCCGGAGCCGCCGCCGCCAGGGACATTCGCCCGAGGTAAGTCCCGTCCCGGGGGTGGGTGGGGGGGCAGACCGTTTTGACACCAATTTCGGGGGGCCGAATGCGCTGGCATTCGGCCTCCCCGAGATTTGTGGAGAAATTCTCTGACATCCCTAGGATTCTTTAGAATCTGGCCTCATTGGAGTCTGTGGCGGAATTCTCCGCCATCCCTACAGCTGCCTGCATTTGAGGCTAGACAGCCGATTTCGGCTGTCCAGCTGGGAAGGCAGAGTGGGGGAAGCAGCTGCTAGACGACACATAGGATGTGGTGTACCAGCGTTTCCGCCTTCCCTGTCCCAGAACACCCCCCGGAACATCCCGTTTTCACTGCTCTGCACTCCTCTTCTGAGCGCGGGGCCATTCCAAGCTGCCTGTGAGGCAGCATGGGCTGGGGAGGAAGGTCGGTTCCCGGAAACCAACTTCCTATGGTTTCCTATGGCCGTCTAGCTGCTGACTAGCAGCCATAGGATTGCTCCATCCAAGTTTCTCAAGTTATTGTCAGGATTGATTCTGAGCGCAGGAAGATAGCAGCTCAGATTCAGAATAGGAACAGCCAGAAACGGGGGATGCATTTTCCCAAGCCAGATCAGATATTGGTAGGCGTTCTTCTCAGGTTACTAACTCACAGATATCCGGGCCTGAAGCCCCACCCTCACCCCCTTCTGTGAGAAGCCGGGAGGAGGATGAGGATGAGGACGAGGAGAGCCGAGGCTGTGACCTAAGAGATGCTAGATTGCAGTACAGAGCTAAGAGGGAAACGTCAGGGGCGGAGCTCAGACGGTTGACCCAGTTAGCGATGCATGAGAGGCGATGCAGGGAAGCATCACTGGAAGGGCGGGACATCCCTCCCTAAGTTAGTTAGTCTAGCCAGCAAGCCTCACTTCAAACTGCAGGCAACAATCCCCTGGAGGCATTCCTTTGTAGCCTGACAGTCTTTGAGGATTTGCATCTGTAATGAACCTGTTGATAATGAATTAAAGGTGTGAGACTGAAGCCTCTCTGTTTGTTTGTGTGAGTGCATAAGGAAAGAGGGGGCCCAAGGGAAACGTGACAATTATTTAAATGAATGTATGTTGAAGGTAGGCACGTTATTTTTAGAGCAGTGACACCACTTTGGAAGCACCCTCACTACAACGCTGGCCCAAGTCATTTTGCTGCCTGAGGCAAAGGACAAGATGGCGCCTCCTCCCCATTGCATGTGCAGAAGCCAATTGAATCTTGCTCCAACACTGGTGGTGGAATAGTGCCCTTCCCCCACCCAAGGAAGCTGGTTTCTTCAGGGGGGCTAGGACTGGTTGTGTGAGGGCCCAGGACAGGTTGTGTGTCATACACACCTCTGTCCTCCAATAGAGGGGAGCAGCTGCAGAGTTCATGAGGAACAGCTGCCGCTGCCTGAGGCAGTTGCCTCACTGTGCCTAATAGTAGGGCCAGCCCGGCCTCACTGTGTTGAAGCCAAATGCTCCCTCCCTCTCCAGGGCTGAGTTCTTTAAAAACGGAGTTCTATGCATCTGAAGCAGAAGCCAGTTGTTGGCAGTACTGATTGACTGTCCTTCACGATGTCACTAGAAACACTGACCCCAAATGCCCAAAACAACAATTGCACCTTAAGAAAAGGGTAAAGGTGGTGGGTGAACAGATAAACACACCCACATTCATGAAGCACTTTTAAAAATAAAAGAGGATTCGGAACCACACAATCCCCCCGTACACATGGGGAAGACGAAAGACTGAATGGCTGCGCCAGCATTCAGTTTACTGGCATGTCTCGTTTCCATTGCAAAGGCAGTGGAAGCACCTCTCGCCAATTCTTGAACAGCTACATTGGCTGTCACTCCATTTCTAAGCACAATTCAGGGTACTGGTGCTTGCCTTTAATGCCCTAAGCTACTTGGGATCTAAAGCACCTGCCTTCACTCACATGAGCCTGCTTGAATGTTGCAGTCGTTATCAGAGACCCTCCTTTGAGAGTCTCCCACACACCCCTGCTGAAATCACATGGGGTGGGACCAGGGAGAGGGCCCCCCCCCATCTATGGAATGCCCTTCCCAGGGAAGTCGGCCTTGTGCCAAACTTAATCTTCTTTGTCTTTCTTGAAGACCTCTGTATCTACCTAGGTCTTCTGGCACATCGTCAGCGCTGGTTTTAATTCTTTGCTTTTATTGATTCTGCTGCTCTGCTCTGTTTTACTTCCTTTGCCAAGTTATTCATTTTTTGTTATTCATTTTTTGTTATATGCTTTTGATACCATTTTCTGATTGTTGTGAGCCATCCTGGAAGGAAAGGCATAAATGATTTAGGGCACAATCCTATGCATGTTTAGCTGGCTGGGAGTTTTAGGGCTGTTGTCTGTCTAAACATGCATAGGCAAACGTGCCTGTAAATAACATATATAGGAAAGTTGTAAAGATTCCTATGATGGTTGTGAGTGCTTTGAATGCTCATAAAAAGTCCTATAGAAATGCTGAGTACTTAGGTAACCAGTTGCAAAGGAAACTAGGGGGTCTGTTGTGTAGAAAAAGGAATTTTAGCAGTTGCAGCTGTTCATGCACAGGTGAGAATTTCCAATGGCTGAAATTTCCTCTTCCATGAAACTGTTAAAGGTACGGGATCCTTGTGCTCCTGTGCAGATGACCATAGCTCAGTGGTACAAGGTCTGCTTTGCATGAGGATGGTTCCAGGTTCAGTGCCTGGAACTGTCTTCAACTAAAAAGATCCCAAGTACCACAGCTGGAGACCTGCTTTAAGTCAGAGTAGAGTGTGCTGAGCTAGATGCCACCAATGGAACAACAATGTAAATCAGCTTCATACTTATCAATATGGGTAATATCATGGTCAAGAAACATGCAACGGTACTTTCCAAAGGATAGGGGATAGGGAAAGTGTGACCCTGTTGATACTTTTGGACCTCTCAGCAACTTTCATTGTCATTGACAATGTCATTGTCATTGTATCTTCCTGGATAGGCTGTCGGGATCAGGAAATGGGGGCCCTGCATTGTTGTGGTTCTGGACAGCTGATTCTAGAAGGTTATATAGGGAGACTTCTGTTTAGCTCCTTGGCATTTGCGTTGTGGCATTCTGTGTGGATATACTTTGTCTTCCATGCCTTTTAACTACATGAAACTGCAGCGTGAGGTCATCTGGGGGGTTGGAGTTGGGTGCTCTCAATATGCTGATGATACCCAGCTCTAGTGTCCATTTCAAATAGATTTGGATGAGGCAGTAGCAGTCATTCGTACATCCAGACAAGATGGAGGTGCGTGGTTCATCTTTGTATGGGATAGTGGTTTTCGACCTGTTCTAGATTCCCCTGAAGGATCAGATTCACAGCTCATTAACCCAGGTTTGTTAAGGGTTGCCCATGTGATCTTCATGACATAGAGTGTTTTCCACTGGTTGAGGCTGGAGTGCCAGCATTGACAGACAGCCCAGCCACAGTTATCTATGTTCTGATAACCTCCAGGTTAGCTAACTGTAATGTTATTACATGTGGCTGCCTTTCAAGTCTGGCCAGAAACTGTAGTAATTCAAAATACACAGTAGCTGCTAGGCATGCACTGCCATCAGGCGTTGGGGATATCATCTTACCAGTGTTGGCAAGTGTGAGCCAGAGCAGCTGCCCATGTCTGAGCACAATTCAAGGTGCTAGTGCTTGCCTTACGCCCTATGGCTCGGGACTGGGAACCTGAAAGTTTGCCTGCCCCACATTTCAGCCAGCCTTCATGTTAAGATCTTCTTCAGAGGCCCTCCTCTGGTTGCCCCTGCCATCTGAAGTAAGGTGGGTGGTGACACAAGAGTGGGCCTTCTCAGCAGCAGCAAATTAGTTGTGGACTGCTCTCCCCAGGGGGATTTGCCTATTTTGTTAGATTCTTGGAACACGGTAAGCCCCCCACACACACACTTTTCCCAGACTTTTAAAAACATCCCTAGGCCTTTAAATAGCTATACTACATCTGGAATTATTTTTACACTTAAAAAAAAATATTATGCAGTTTTAATATTGTTGGGAAAAATCTTTTGAAGGATGGGAGATAAATTTTATAATAGATAAATACAATATGTAAATATAGATTTAAATTATTATGTCTCTTCTTAATTGTATTAATTTGTGATTTTTTGGACTTATATTTTAATATGTTCTCAACTATATATTGTTTTCTTAAGCAAATACATTTTGAATGGAATGGAATATTCCAGCTAGCACTGTCTCTGTGCATCAGGGAGAACAGCCTTTCTCTGCCATGTAACTTACGGTGCTCCCTTGCAGAAGATGGAGGTGGAACCCAAAGCTCCAGTGGCCCTCTCTGCGCCAAAGCACCATGTTTAACATATGACGCCAAAGACATTTCCAGGCTTGAAAATTAATAGAAAGGAAAAACTTCACCTGCTAAATTTATGGGCAGTATCCAACAGTGTCATTCTGTGAACTCAAGGAGCACCAGCAGAGCTCCGCCAAATCTTGCCATCGTGGTTGCACGTTACACTTGCACAACTGGTTGCGCAAGCGTGATCATAACTAGTTGCACAACCAGTTGTGCAAGCTGTTGCACAAGCGTGATGCTCAACCAGTTGTGCAAACATGCTTATGCATACATAACTTCAGTTGGATTCTCCTCTTGCATAGTTCAGAACCTAGTTTCTGCTAGCACAATGTCATTTGCACTAGCGGAAAGACACAGTTGGATACTGCCCTATATGTGTCAAATTGAACAGGAGCAGAGCTAGTTAAAAATCTGTGCCCCACACCTTCCCCACAGATGTGTTCTAGAATTTACCTCAGATAATTAAACTAAATGTTTGGCTTATTGCCAACAATAGAAGTACTCCTTAATTCTTAAATTTGGCTGTAGTACAAGCACACACACAAAACAAGAAGGCAATAATAAATTCTACTGAAGCAGCCAGGATGAATAGCTCTCTAACCTCTCTCTCTCCTGATAACAGCAGATAATTGAAGTTTTTTTAAAAATGGTATGCATCATAATTGAATCAAACACAAGTAATTAGAGAAAAGTGAAAAAAAATCCATCATGATAGGTCCTACCTCCTCATAAGCACATTTTCATATATAACGTATATTCTTGCACATACTGAGGATGATATCACCAAAATTATATTAATTCTGGTCTTACAGCTGAAATTCTCAGGAAAATGACTCAACACTATATCCTAATAACACTTAATAATTTGGAACATTTACAGTTACTTCCAACTGAGGATCTCAGGGTGCCTGACACATAACGAGTTGGGGCTCACAGCACTCATGCAAAGCAGCAAAATATTTCAGCTAATAAAATAATTAATCTTCGTTTTTACCCCGCATGCCTTTTTCAGTGCAAACTTTGGTGAAATGATTTCTTCTGAAATGATATTTTAATTACTAAGAACTGTGCATATTTTGCCCTAAGCAAATGAAAAACTATAATTAAGGGGATTTAGTAGTTAACCAGTATGACCAAATGAAAATGAATGAAAGGGTGAAAATGAGCAGGCCTGAAAGAGCTGATCCCTTGAGTTAGTATGGACCAAGTGAAATTATTTTCCCCCTTTAAAAAATACCCCACAGCAATCGTGAGCAGTTACTGAACCTGCCTGTATTTTTAACCCACAAGGCCAAACGCCCAGAACTGAAATATTTATTTTTAATAGCTGCAAGCTTTAATCACTAAATTAATCCTGTCCTTGAGTTACACCTGATGGGTTGAATATTACACTTTGAGCAAACCATCCACGCAGCAGGGAAACACAAGTTACACTGGTGTTGTGAATTTACATGGGTATGGTGGGCTGTGCAACAAATCCCCTGTTCTGGTGGAACACCATCATGCAAGGGGGAAAACATCAGAGGTGTGGCAGGAGGAGACACAAGGCTTGCTTGGAGGCCTGTGTTCCTTCAGGGATGGCTCCCGCTGCCCCTCAGCTACAGCTGATTAATTGGTCAAGGACAGTTTTAATTGGTGGGGCTGAGAGCTAAAGTTAACACTTGTCAGTGTTGTGAATCTGTTTTGATTCTGGCATGCTAAAGTAATTGATACTGAGAAAAAAAATGAAATACTTTTTTTCTTCTTCTCTGCCAATGAGTAGAATTTAATTCAGTTGTAGGTTATCTCAAAAATGCACCTATATTGAGGGCTGTGGGGTGTGTGTGTAATATTTAAATTATATTTAATTAACTGCTCAATTAAAACATCACCTAAAATATTTAATAGGTTGATAACGCTACTTTTAAATATTTCCTCAGAGTTCAGTAAACCTTTAATACCCTTGAGAACTCAACGTAACATTGCATTTTCTTTATAAAAAAGAGAGAGAGAGAGAGAGAGAGAAAAGAGGTTTGTACTTTTTAAACTTTGTATCATATCTGACGTAAATAGGAGCTAGCAATTAATCATTTCAGAAAATACAGAGTTTGAGTAGTCAAACTTGATTGGAACGTAGCAAGGTAATAGGTACCATAATATAGCTCTGGGCAAACCATTTTTAAAATAGATTCTTTTTTCCCTTTCATCTCTTGTTACTTTTAGATTTCTATTTTTAAAAGATGAAATCCTATCTCATCTGAGAAGGTCATGATCCCATAACAGAAACTCTGAGTGGAAGCAGTATTTCTAGCTGTAATGAACTGGCTAAAGTTGTTCCTGGTGAAAAGCCTGATTGTTATTTTATTTTTGGTCTTTTCATTAAAGCAGTTAAAAAATTTTTTTTTACAAAACTGATTTTATGATCATTTTGGTTTCCCAAGTTTCTATTTCTACTTGGAGACCACAGAGGAGAGAAGCCTCTGACAACTCTACCTAGTATCAGAATTACCTAGATGTATAGTAGCTGCTAGGAAAATAAGCACATCAAAGTTCAAAAATAACAAGAAGACAAACGTGACCAGTGTTTACTGTTACTTGCAGTATAAATTGTATACTTGGAAACTTGTTAAAGAACAGGTTAAAGAACAGGAAGCAAAGATGGACAATTCTTGAAATGGATGGATGTAAAGAGCAGGGTCCCACAAGGATCTGTATAGGATCAATGCTTTTTAACTTGTTCATAAATGATCTGGAGTTAGGGGTGAGCAGTGAGCTGGCCATGTTTGGTGATGACACCAAATGATTTAAAGTGTTTAAAACAAAAAGGGCAGAGATCCTAAAGGATCTGATGAACATTGGGACAAAAAATCCTAACCACACATATGCTGATGTGGTTTGAGCTCATGACTGACTGACAAGGAAAGGGATCTTGGGGTGGATAGCTCAATGGAAATGCTGACCTAGTGTGTGGCTGCTGTGAAGCAAATTCAATGTTGGAGATCATCAGGAAAGGGGGGAAAAGAAAACTGTCAGTATCCCTGTATAGAAAATCTATGGTGTGACCAGGCTTGAAATATATATTTTGGTCACTAGACATACCTCAAAAAGGCTATTGTAGAGCTAGAAAAGGTGCAGAAAGGAGCAATCAAAATGATCAAATTGCTGGAGAAACTCCCCTATGTAGAAAGGTTATGACGTTTGGGGCTGTTAAGCTTAGAAAAAAGAGAAGTTAGGAGACATTTATAGAGGTGTATACAATTATGTATGATGTGGTGAAGTTGGATAGGGAGAAGGTTTGTTTCCCCTTTCACATAATACTAGAACTCAAGGTAAACAAATAAAGCAGAATGGTGGAAGCTTCAGGACAGACAAACAAAGTACTTCTTCTCGCAGTACATACTTAAACTATGGGATTCACTACCACACAGTGTAGTGATGGCCACCAATTTGGATGGGTTTAGAAGGGAATGAGATAAATTCATGGAGGCTAAAGCTATCAATGGCTACTAGTCATGATGGCTATATTACGCTCACATTCTGCTTGTAGGCCTCTCATAGGCATCTAGTTGGCCACTGTGAGAACAGGAAGCTTGACTAGATGGGTCTTTGGCTTGATTCAGCAGGGCTCTTATTATGCTTTTACATTGCCATAGCTGCTGCTGCTGTTTTACCAGTAGACATGAAAAGTCTACTGTAGCAAATTAGTCCATCTTTCTAATGGGCCAAATGTCAGTTGAGGAAGGACCTGAATATTGGAAGGTCAAGAGGGTGGTCCCTGTTAGTGGAAGCTAGGTCACCGAGTGTTAAAGATGGTAAGTGAGTTTTGCCATCATGATAATATCCCACATACAACTTTACTTTTCCCGATCAGAACAAATAGCCTTTCACTTATATGGAAGAAAATAAAGGGATACTTTCATAGACACTTTTGGAGTGGAAGCAAACCCTGCCACCTGGTGACTCCACGAGAAGTAGGTTTTGTCTTTTCTTAACTGTATTCCAGATTGCAGACCATTTACTTTGACCACTAGGATGAAGTGCTAGCCAATAAGAGCCAAGCCAGCCCCATTGCTGTGGGTTCTTTTTCTTAGTCACACTAGAATAGAATATGACAGAATGTTAAGAACTGAAACAGAGGCATAGTAAAATTGTGCTGAATTGGCAAAGGACAGTATTTCTGAGCAATGTTCGTGCTGATTGGTTATTCAGAAAATAAAACTGATATGTTTAGCTCCTTTAGGCAATTTCATTCATGTAGCACTGCATCTCCCTAGTCAAAATCCAAGCGGGGTTCCTATCCAGAGAATTTGCACAATTAAATTCCATCCCCTTTTCTAATCCCTTGTATTACTTGAGAGGCTAATAAAAGGATAAATCGCCCTTTAATCTTATTTATTTCCCTTCCACATAAGTAGCAATATGGTTGCTTGTAGGGTTAGTAGTTTAGAGAGACAGGATGCTGAAATACTGAATTTTGTTGTGGTTTTGTTTTTAAAGGGGGTTCTTTTTTGAGCACGTTGCTGCCCTCTTGTGTCTCAGAATTTTGATAAATATCCAAGAAAGCAGAACTTTGGTTCTATCCATAGACAGATTTTGCACAGCTGATTATGGTTTGCTGGTTTCTTTCAATATGTGAGTATGAATGTCTGCTTGTGTAACTGACCACCTGCATACTCTAAAGGCATTAGAGCAAACTGATTTTGTTTCCTGGTGTAAGATGGTACTGAAGCAATAAACTGTTAAAAGCATGACAAAGCATACATCTATAATATATAGCAGGGGAGGCAATGTGATGCCCACAAGCACCAATGTGCCCCAAGACACTTTCCACCAAGATACTCCACTCCCTCCAATTTATATATCAAAAATATGTATGTGAGTGTGTATTCTTCCTGTCAGCTAGGATTGCTTCAAAGTGAAGTGGGAACCTCTAGCTTCTGCCATCTTAATTTCCCATGAATGCCTCTGGCCAGGTTACTTGTCCTTTCTGTCTAGCCATGTCTACCCATGGCAGCCATTTTACTGCTGTGCCCAGGACAGTTTCTCAAATTTCCAAATGGACCCAAAAGGTTGCCTATCCCTGATAGATAGGATTGGATCCAGAGATCCAGGGAATGGAGTTTCACTCATGGAACATCCCACTTATGGAAATGGGGGAAGTGATTTTTGCTGATCTCCCCCACCCCTGCCCCTCCAGAACACTGTGAGACGTAGCACAGGAGGTTGCAGAGGGAAGGGGCATTGGTGAAAATTGCCTCCCCTCTCCCTTCCATGAGTGGGAACCTCTACAGGATCACTAGCCTCTTCGTGGAAGGCCTATTCTGGATCCAAGCCATAGTAAAAAGTAAACAATAGATATTGCATTCTGCACTGCAATAGGTTTATTGGTTGATTGATTTTTAAGTAGATATTTTAATGATTTTATCATCTTGTGGTATGTTCTGCATCTGTCTTGGGCCCTTTGAAAACTTCGACCCTACCTTGCACAGGTCAAGGTGGGGTCAAAAGTAGAAACATAGACTGGTGTCCTAACTGTATGCCACATTTCATTCTGAGATCTCATTTGTATTACAAAAGATGCCAGATGGGCTGGTTAAACTAACAGACTTACTTTGCTCAGCCAATTATCTTTCCATTATCTTTGAGTGAGGATATCATTTTTTTTTTTCTGAGCACAGCAGTCAATAGCACAACTTCTCCTAATCGATAGAATGTGGGTCGGTTACGGAATATAAAAATGCTGCTCACATTTCTCCTTGTAGTCATTGACCAGGTTCTCATGATCACCTCAGCTCACTGTGTGCCAGCCACCCTTTTGGATATTCAAGCTATGGCAGGCAGTCGCTGTGGCTTATCATGTCATGATAACCCAGCGAGGTTGGCTTATGCAAGGGTTAAACAATCCTCACATAACCCATGGGCTGTTTTAGGGTTGTTTTACCCTCTCATAAGCCAACTTTGCCGTGTTTGCATGACACAATAGGCCATGGCGCCCACTGCAGCGTAAATATTCAGAAGAACGGCCGGCATGTGCGGCCATCCACCACATGACTGCGGCGATTGTGTGAATTGGCCCATCAACTCTACCAGGAGATGGGATCAGGCATCAGTCTTCTCTGAGGAAAAGGTGCTTCTGCTGGCCCTGGCTTCCTCTTTTCAGGAAAGGTTTTGTTTTGTGTGATACGTTTTTGAAACCACAAAGTTTGCAGTCTCATGGACAGATCCTGCATGGAGATCTTATTCATATGAGTTCTTTGCCTCCTCCTTTAGGAATGTCCCAGTGGGGTTGTTAATGAAGAGACCTTCAAAGAAATTTACTCCCGGTTCTTCCCACAGGGAGGTGAGTACTCTGTGGATAATTAGTCTTGTTTGCATGCACAACCAATTGCTTGTAATTGCTTTGAAATCTGGCCTAAACAGGTTGTTGTTCTAATTAATTAAGTCTTTCATACTTCTTAATGGGTGGAC
The DNA here is from genome assembly GCF_057233095.1 of Heloderma suspectum. Lineage (NCBI taxonomy): Eukaryota > Metazoa > Chordata > Lepidosauria > Squamata > Helodermatidae > Heloderma > Heloderma suspectum. The sequence continues at coordinate 114,508,431 of NC_139462.1, forward strand.
AGAAGTACTTTGGGGCTTTAATTAAAGACTGAGCACTCCTACTAGCAACAGCTATTTACACAAGCACAATCTGCAGTTTGTTTCTTTGTGTAGGTTTATAGTCTACCCCATCCCAAAGGCTCAGGGCAAGTAACAAAATCAAAAAATGAATTTCAATGACATTTCTCCCTCTTTTCCTGACTTAATTCTGAGGCCCAGAGGCCATCCCAAGCAGATAGAGTTTTGCAAGACTTCGGAAGATATAGGCCTTGGTAAATCTGCAGTGGGGAAGAGTTCTGTTTAAACCAGAATTCTCTTCAAGGCTGGTGTAAAGAGGCTGATGGCCACAGGCCGGTTTGCATGATTGCAGGGAGGTTAACAAGCCACTGTGTAAGGTGGTGGAGTGGTTTGTTACCCATCCCAAGAAGCCACTGTCCCTGGGTTTGCACAACATGACAAGCCATACCAGTGAGGTGTGGAAATTCGGCCAGCATGAGCAGAGTAATTACGGAAATCTGGCTGACATGCACAGGGGGGTTAACAAGCCACAGTGGTTAACAAGCCACCATGGCTTGTTAACCCCCCTGTGCATGTCAGTCAGATTTCCATAATTACTCTGCTCATGCTGGCTGGATTTCCACACCTCACTGGTATGGCTTGTCATGTTGTGCAAACCCAGGGACGGTGGCTTGTTAACCGCCCTGCAATTGTGCGAACCAGGCCAGTGATTCCTCAGCAACACCTGTATTTCTGGCCAGCTCATTAGCCATAGAACTGCATTCTGGGTATGCATGCTAAAGGCAAACATCTCTTTCCTTTAAAAAGTGTGTGTGTGTGAATCATCTTACCTACATTGCCAACATTGCCATAGATACAATTAAGCATTGACAAAGAAAGTAGCTGTGTTTCTCTTAGTGGTCTTGCAGTTTAATCTTCAGTATGCCCAAGAATCTGCCTTTGAACCTTGCTGTGCTCCCTCTTGGTCACCCTACCCCCAAAATCTGAAATGGCACCGCAAGCTCTCGTTGAAGAGCTTAATCCTGCCAATTCCAAGCATTCCAAATAAGAAAGAATGACTCTTTCATTCTCACAATGAAAGTTGGAGCTTTAAGGGGGAAAATCTGTTTCTGCTTGGAGTCGGATCATGAGAACTGGCAACACTGTCGATAATTCCTTATAAGATCTATATGGGTCTATGTGTTCTCAATTATTTCCCTCCTACAGAACCTTACATTAGCATACGCAGTGGGAAATGTAGGTGGTAGTTTAATTGTGTGGGTCAAAGCCTGAAGCTGGATAAATTTGTGATTCTCCAATGATCTCTATGGGCTTTCCTTTGTTTCACTTGCCGTGCTGCTTTTTTTTCTCAACAAAGTTGGCATTTTTATGTTATCCCTGGGTACTTTCTGCATCTGATATATTTCAGTATAGTGTGGATAACACAATCATCCAGCTGGTATTACTTTTCCTCTTGTTATGCAGATTTCCCCTAGCATTTATTGTGGCATTTCCTCTGTTCTCTCCCTGCAACCAACCTCACTATTTTTTTTTTTTGTCCTTTATATTTTATCAAATATACAAGGCACACAGCCAGGTGGTAATCATATTTTCACTTACTGTTCTGTCAGAGCAATCCACTGGGAAGTTCTCCTATACAAGCTCCATTGAACGGAATGGGAGCCACTCAGGAGCATTTGCTCTTTCACTCATATGCCTTGTGTAGCAGAACATCCTAGTGGGTTTGACCCTTAGTTTCAATTTCTCATGCTCAAAAAAGAGTAGCAGACTTCTGTGGGCTAACTGAAGTGACTTTGACCCAGTTCATGTTCAACCCACAGTGGGCTGTGGCATGTGCTGCCACATGCCGGGTGGTTTTTGAATATCCAGGTCATGGTCTTGGCATGTTGTGTCGTATGAACCCAGACGACAGGAATTGTGCAAAGGTTAAACAACCTTTACATAACCTTACATAACCTTACATAACTGCCAAAGACACTCTCAACAGACTCCACTACTAGAATGTTCACCAAGATAAAGGAAATCATTCTAGGACAACCCATATAAAGCTGTCAGTGTTATGATAAGGACAATGATGCCATAAAATATCCAATATGGCATATTTAAGACTGCTTTTCTGTTTTGGTGCATCTGTTTTTTCCACTCTTATTCTTAGTTTGTTCATATCCCTCATTCCAAATAAAGATTAGTTGGAGCTCATGATGCCTCTTAAGAACATAAGAAGAATCACTCTGGATCAGATCAAGAGTCTATCTAGTACAGCATTCTGTTCACACAGTGGCCAACTGGCTGCATATAGGAAACCTGCAAGTAGGACATGAGTGTAAGAACACCCTCCCACTCAAGTTCCCCAGAAACTGGTTTACATAGGCATTTTTCCTCTGATACTGGAGGTAGTAGATGGCCATCAGGACTAGTAGCCATTGATAGCTTTATCCTCCATAAAACGTGGTAGAGGTACATCTTGTGGTAGTGAATTGATAGTTTAACTATGAGCTGTATGAAGAAGTACTTCCTTCTGTCTGTCTGAATCTCCCACCAATCAGCTTCATGGGATGACTCTGGGTTCTAGTATTATGAGAAAGGGAGAAAAATATCTCCATAACCACTTTCTCCACACCATGCACAATTTTGTACACCTCAATTATGTCTCCCCTTACTCATATTTTTTTTTCTAAACTGCACAACAATCCCAGACATTGTAGTAACCTTTCCTCATAACGGAGTTGCTTCACCCCCTTTATCATTTTAGTTGCCCTTTTCTGCATTTTTTCCCAACTCTATAATACTCTTTTTTGGGGTGCGGCAACCAGAAGTCTACACAGTATTCTAAGTGTAGTTGCATAATAGATTTGTATAAGGGCAGTATGATATTGGCAGTGCTTGGTTCAAAGCCATGTTGATTCTTTTGCAGAGAATTGTCCTTCTATAGCCTTATAATTTTATCTTAATAATGCTTTCCACCAGTTTACCCAGAACAGATGTTAAACTAACTGGCCTGTAGTTTTCCAAATCCTCCCTGTTTAAAAATTGGCATTACATTGGCTATTCTCCAGTCCTCTACTACAGAGCCTGATCTTAGGGACATGTTGCATATTTTTGTTAGAAGATCAGCAGTTTCTCATTTGAGTTCTTTAAGAACTTTAGGATGGATACCATCTGAGCCTGGTGATTAGTTAGCTTTCAGTTTGTCAGCTTTCAACTTGATCTCTTGCCACCACTCATTTCCTCAGAGACATCAGTTCAGGCACAGGTATCTGCCCTATCTGAAGATAGCTAAAATGAATTCATTCAGCTTCTCTGCAATCTCCTCTAGTAGGCCTTTAATTCCATTGTCATCCAACTGTCCAACTGCCTCCCTATCTAGGGAACTCTATGTTCCAGTTCCTCTCCCCACCATGGAAAGAACCGTGGTGGCTGCTTCCTGAGGTCACAAATGCGACTTTGGGGAGAGGAAAAAGGGGATGTTCCAGTGGGTGGGGAGGGGAGGGAGGAGGAGAGGCCAATGGGCTCTATCCAATGGGTTTTCAAGCCCCAAACCTTCCCCCACCAGCACGACTCCACTAGTCAGGCTCAGAGGCCTGTCTAGTGGAAACATAGGAGTACAGAGAGGCAAAATCATCTCTGTTGCTCCTTCTGCCCAGGTAGCAGCAGCCTGGCTGGACATAGGAATCTTGGAAGCCTGTGAGATTGGAGACTTCTGTCTAGCGGGCCGCAACCTGACAGGGTTGTGCCCTAAATGTCACAGAATATGACTCTAAGCAACAAAGCATGTGCAGTCACGTAAACAGAATGTATAGATGTGTTGTAGCTATGCACGTGAATTACAATTACACACCACCATGCAGCTTGGCACCCCCACTGGAAAACATCCTGCGGATACCCATGGAGAAGGCAGTCGCACGTGGGAGCTGAGATGGGCTCGCATGGTTAGCATATTGATGTGGGTGGAACAAAGCTGGGTGGCTTGGGGGCCACTTCAGGGTTGAACCAGGGCAAGGGCTACCTCGTCTGTTGGACAGAGGGGAAGAGGGAAGGGATTGCTTGTACATCTTCATGCTTGCTGTATATATTGTTATTAGACCTACAATTATTGCCTGTTGTCAGGAGAGATGTGTTTTGAAAAGGCACAGCGAGGTGGAGGGATACCAGGAGTGGCCCCTGAAACAGTAGAGGGCAGAAGGAGATAGAACAGGGCAGGGCAGAGCAGAGAGAGTGGTGGGAGTCAGCTGGGTCATTATGGGGGTGGGGAATGCAACAGGGTGCTGGCTGCCCCCAAGCTGACTCTTGTAGCCCTGGTGACAGTCTCCCTGGGTTGAAGGCACTGCTGCTGAACGCCAGGTCAGTGAATGTGAAAACAACTGCCATCCAGGACCTGATCCTGGATGAGCATGCTGACCTGGTCTGTATCATGGAGACCTGGTTGGATGAGACTGAGGGAGTAAATGTCTCCCAGCTTTGCCCACCTGGGTCCTCCGTGTTGCAGCAGGCAAGACCTGGGGGGTGGGGAGGTGGAGTCATAGTGGTCTTTTGTGATTCTAGCCCCCTGTCCAAGTGCCCCATCCTGCAGTCTTCCAGTTTGGAGTGTGTGTATCAGAAGGTGGGTGTTTGGGACAGAATAGGGATTCTGTTCGTGTACTGCCCACCCCGCTGCTCCCCAGTCTCCTTTCCTGAGCCATCCAAGGTGGTCTTGGGGTTGGTGCTGGAGTCTCTGCAGATTGTTGTGCTGGGGGACCTTAACATACATACTGAGGCTGCCTTGTTGAGAGAGGCTCAGGACTTCATGGCCTCCATGGCAACCATTAATCTGTCCCAATTAGTATCTGGCCCCACTCATTCGGCAGGGCACACTTTGATCTGGTCTTTTGTGTAGGATGGGTTGATGGTGATCTGGGGGTGGAGGAAATTCTATAGTTCTGTTGTCATGGACAGATCACAACCAGGTGGGGTTTAGGCTTGCTGGGACTCAGAGCCTCTGCAAGGCCAGGGGGGCAATTAAGATGGTCTGCCTCAGGAGACCGATGGAGCTGGATAGTTTTCTGATGGCTCTTGGGAATTTTCCTGTCACCTTGGGAGGCAGTTCTGTCGAAGTCCTGGTTGGTCTCTGGAATGGAGAAATGGCCCGGGCAGTTGACACAATCTCTCCTGAGCATCCGATTCCATGGAATGGAGCCCAATGACCCTTCTGGTTTTCTGGGCCACTGCTGGCAATGAAACGAGTGGGACATCGACTAAAGCAACGTCGGTAGAAAACTCGGAATGAGTCTGAAATGAGCTCTAGCCCATTTTTGATCAAAGTATACTCCATGGCAATGAGGGCAGTGAAGAAAGCACACTACTTTGCCACTACTGAAGCTCCACAGAGTCACCCAGCAGAGCTTTATCAGGTGGTCAGAGGCATATTACAGTCTGGTCCACAAGAAGAGGAGGTGGACCACTTGATATTGTGTGACACACAATATCCAATTTGTGCGACACTTTGCAGATAAAATCGATTGTATCCATGCTGACTTGGATGCCATAGTTGATAATGGTCTAGTGGATGTAACTTTGGTCCCTGCTTGTCCATTTACAATGGATACTTTTCAGTTTGTACAGCCTGAGGATGTGGGCAGGATCCTTGGAGAAGTGAGCCTTACCACTTCTGTGCTGGACCCTTGCCCTTTCTGGCTTATAAAAGCAGCCAGGGGCAGGGGGACTGGCTGAGTGGTTAAGGGTAGCAGTGAATGCCTCTTTATGGCAAAGTGTGGATCCATCTTGCCTAAAAGAGGTGGTAGTAAGATCTTTGTTTAAAAAACCCTCCCTGAACCCCAGTATACTGGATCATTTCTGTCCTGTCTCTAATATTCCATTCTTGGGCAAGGTGCTGGAGCATGTGGTGGCTTCTCAGCTTCAGGGATTTCTGGATGAGATGGATTATCTAGATCCATTTCAATCTGGCTTCAGGCTTGGCTATGGGACAGAGACTGCTTTGGTCACTTTGGTGGGATTTCTACACCAGGAACTGGACAGGGGGAGTGTGCCCCTGTTGGTTCTGCCGGACCTCTTGGTGGCTTTTGATATCATTAACCATGGTATCGTTCTGAGGTGTCTGTCTGACATGGGACTGGGAGGGACTGTTATACAGTGGTTCCAGTCCGCCTTGGAGGGTCGATCTCAGAAGGTGGCACTGGGGGATTCCTGCTTAATGTTGTGGCCATTGACCTGTAGTGTCTCTCAGGGTTCCATCTTATCCCCTATGCTATTTAACATAAACATGGAACTGCTGGGAGAGATTGTCTGAAGGTTTGGGGTTTGGTGCCACCAGTTGGCTGATGACACCCAACTCTATCTCACCTTTTCCTTCCAAATCCAAGGAAAATGTTCTAGTACTAAATCAGTATCTGATGTAGGTAATGGACTGGATGAGGGCAAACAAACTGAAGCTTAATCCAGATGAGTCAGAGGTGCTCCTGATTAGTCAAAAGGCAGATCAGGCAGTAGAGATTCAACCTGTGCTGGATGGGGTTACACTTCCCCTGAAGACTCAGGCTTCCAGTTTGGGTGTACTTCTGGATGTGGTCTTGAATCTGGATGCCCAGATCTTGTCAATGGCCAGGAGTACATTTGCACAGCTGAGGCTAGTGTGCCAACTGCACCTGTTCCTAGAGATGTCTGATCTGGCCACAGTTACGCATTCCTTAGTTACATTCCATTTGGACTACTGTAACATGTTCTATGTGGGTCTGCCTTCGAAAACTGTTCAAAACCTTCAGCTGGTCAAGAATGCTGCTGTCAAGACTGTTGACCAGGGCTGGTTACAGAGAGCCTTGTTACAACAGCTTCACTGGCTACTGGTCTGTTTCCAAGGAGAATTCAGAATGCTGGTTATGACTTATAAAGCCTATATGACTTAGGGCCAGGCTACCTGAAATATTGCCTTCTCCCTTATGAGTCTGCCCAGTTCTTAAGAACTTTGGGGGAGACCTTTCTTTCAAGACCACCGCCTTCAGAGGTGTGTTTGGTGGCAACGTGAAAGAGGGCTTTCTCAGTGGCCATTCTCTGGCTACGGAACTCCCTGCTGAGGAAGGCGAGGTTCACTCCCTATCTGCTGTCCTTCTGCCAGCAGTTAAATAGTACTTCATTCAAGTGGGCCTTTGGTGTGTAAGTGGGTGTGTAAAAGGGTGTGTAAATGGGTCTGTTGAGCTGAGTACTTTATTCAAGTGGGTACGGGTCTGTTGAGCTTGAGTACGGGTCTGTTGAGTACGGGTCTGTTGAGCTTGAGTACTTCATTCAAGTGGGCCTTTGGTGTGTAAGTGGGTGTGTAAACAGGTGTGTAAACGGGTCTGTTGAGCTGAGTACTTTATTCAAGTGGGTACGGGTCTGTTGAGCTTGAGTACGGGTCTGTTGAGCTTGAGTACGGGTCTGTTGAGTACGGGTCTGTTGAGTACGGGTCTGTTGAGCTTGAGTACTTTATTCAAGTGGGCCTTTGGTGTGTAAACGGGTCTGTTGAGCTGGATGCTGTTTTTATTCTGTTATTGTTGTGTTTTTAATTGTATTTTAATGTATTTGCTTATTGTTCTTATCAAGTTTTATTGGTGATTGTAAGCTTGCTTGATGGAAAGGCAAGGTACAAATCAAATCAGTGATTAATAAATATACGACTACTTCTGGAAACATGGGGCTGCTGCCAAAAACAGTAACAAGAGCAACAACAAAAACTTGTTCAATTCTCCCTTTTCATAATGTTAAAGAAACTACCTTATACCATGATGACATCATGCTGTGTATTTCCGTCCACAGTGATAAGTGCATAAGACAAATTGTGCTGAATCAAACTAAAGGACTATCTATCCTAGCACACTGTTTCTGACAGTGGCCAGCCTGAAGCTTCTCAGAAGCCCTCCAATATTGATGGAAGTCAACTATTTCCCATCATCCCACTAACATTTCTACACAGAGATGTTCTGCCTCTGAACATGGAAGTATTCAGCTGTCCTGGCTATCTATCTATTTATTTATTTATTTATTTATTTATTTGGAAAAAAATTAACCTGCCTTTCAAGGTGCACTGCTCTCACAAATTGGCTTACAATACCACCAAAACATTAACATACAATTACAGTTACACACACACACACACACACAAGCAGAAGCAGCAGCTAATGATTTTTAAGCATTAAATGCAGTCTGGAATAAACTTTAAAAGTTATGAGGCCATACATATATTTCTGGGGAGGGAAGAGTTTCAAAGGTGTGGGGCCACCACTGAGAAAGCTCTGTCCTTAATACCCACCAACCTAATGGCTGTTGCCAGTGGGCCAGAGAGTAGGGCCTCTGATGCGCATCTCAATGCTTGTGCAGGCTCATATAGATAAAGTGGCTCTAAACCATTTAGAGTTTTAAAGACCAAAACCACCACCTTGAATTGGGCCTGGAAACTAACAGGCAGCCAATGCTGTATAGCAGTAATATGATCTGAGTGCCTAGTGCCACAAATGTTCTAGCTGCTGCATTCTGTACCAGCTGCAATTTCTAAATTGTCTTCAAGGGCAGCTCCACATAGAGCACATTACAGGAATCTGGCCAGGACATAACCAAGACATGTGTCATTCACTGTCCATGAATTTGTCTAAGCCAGTGGCTATGTGCGCAGAGGAAATGTACACAGAGGAGAACAAGAAACAGCCCCATGTTTCTTGTACTGTGTAGTTCTGCTCATTCGTTCAGTAACGTCCAAATTGTCTGTCTTTATGAAAACTGTTGGATTGGAATGCTGAATGTGTGGCCACTGTGAATATGCCAATAATAAATTGAAAAGACAGCTATCAAATCCCCTAGGTTGCAGGATCTGAGTCTCTAAGATGTTAGTGCTCTGTATTGCTTCTGTTGTCACCTGTCAGAACATTAATGTGTCATAATAGTTATGATTACTGGGTGCTAAAGACAAGCCATATTTCATCTGAAAATCCACCCCCCTTCTCTACTGATCTATATTCCAGATTTAGTGGGAGAGAAATCACATTAAGTGGCTCTAACTTCATCCTTCAGCTTATGCTTAATCACTATTGTCTTCACAGCCTTCGATGTTTTACTGAATAAAGACCACTGAAACCACTGGAATTATCTGAAAAATATGAAAGGTCACTATAAAAGTCAGATCTGGTAAAGCTGATAATCTTTATTTTTATAGTGTGTGGTTTAAAACATTTGATCATTTTCAGTGGCAAAAATCTGACAAATAGCATAATAAAAAACAGCCTTTAATACATTCCTAGTTTTTGTTTTTAAATCACCAAGTATCACCAATAGGGAAGAAAATATAAGAAATGAATACCATGTAGTCAGCTAGCAAACTGTTTAATTTTCTTGGGTATAACATTGTAAAATCAGGAAATCAGGAGCACCATTAGGAAGGTGCTAAAAAGACAAAGGCTAAAACTAAAGGCTAAAAAGACAAAGGAAGGTGGGGTGTCAATCTTTGTTTTAAAAATGTGATTATTACTCAGAGTGGACCTGTATCTCAGGCCATGTCTCATGTATTCTACATATTAACATTTGTAAAAAATGAAATGGGGCTCTGTTCTAGGTATGCATGCCAAAGACTCAAATCCTTTGTTCAAAACAGATTTATTTTGTTCATTAAAACATTTGTATTTTACAGATATTTGTAAATATTTGTAAATTTTTGTACATCTTTCTGTTCTAAAATAGAACCCTCAAGGCAGCTAACAACCATTCTAAAAACCAATAATCAATAAAACCTTAAAACAAAACACACCCACACACAAAATAAATGTTGATAATGTCGGTGTGGTTTTTATAAAGTATAAAAAAGATGATCTTAAAAATATACTGTTGATTGATGGATTGAAATGTGTGCAAGTTATTGGATCTTGCCTCTCCTAAAATCCTTTTCCTCCCTTCAAATGGTACCTTGTCATAAATATGTCCAATTGTATCTTGCATAACGTCATGAATTTTATACAGCACATTTCTGAGCACTTTGAACGTTTAAAATGCAGTATTATTAATATTGTTATTAAATACCAGCCAGCAGAATTATAGTACTTTTAAGTCTCATTTAATTCAGTGGGAGTGTTAACCATGTGGTTAACTAACTGTCTTCTTAGAAATATCCAGGTCGATAAACAATTCCTGCATAATATTCCAAATCTATGGCACCCATTGTAGTGAAGAAAGATTCTGGAGCTCACATCATGTCATATATATGAAATCATGCTCATCTGGGCCATATTTCCATAGCAGAACACCTGCTTTTCAGGCAGAGGGTCTGAGATTCAATTCCTGGCATTGCCAAGTAGGGCTAGGAAAGACTCCTGCCTGAAACCCTGGAGAGCTGCTGCCAATCAGTGCTGACAGTACTGGGCTAGATGGACCAGTGTCTGATTCAGTATAAGGCAGCTTCCTATGCTCCATAAATAAGAATAGCTGAAGTCCAGCTTATGCCACTTGGTCAGTTTTTGTAAGTATTTCTGTCTTATTTATTTAATAATTTATTTATTAGAATAAGTAGTGAGCGTGAAGTGAAGAAAAGACTGAAATTAGTTTAATGATACAGATTTTTAAAAATGCCGCTAATCAGGCACAACCTTGTTTAAATTGCAGATTCCACAACATATGCACATTTTCTGTTCAATGCATTTGACACGGATCACAACGGATGTGTGAGTTTTGAGGTAAGGCCAGCAATTTCTTTCTGTTCTTGTCAACTGTGTTCCAAAGCTGTGACCTACTATACCTGTCAGTTATGTGCTTACAAGTTGCCATACAGAGTGCTGTGTCTGTAGGATAATAATGATGATTATTATAATAATTAGGGCCTGATACAGCCAAAGTCCCACTGATGTCAGTAAAAGAGTTAAGCATGGGTTCAGATCTGCCCTTTGAAATAAATGGGACTTAAAAGTGCTTATCTTGGGCTGGATCAGCCTCTGCTTCTGTTTTCCTGAGTATCATTACATTATCTCAGTATTCTACACAACAATACTGCCATGTTGACCAGTATTATTACTCGTATGTTATAGATGGAGGAACTGAACACCTAACTACATGTTACAAGTGTAACAAAAGCCCAATTTGTGAGGAGATGCTTTGGAGCTAGGATAAAGATGTGTTTGAAGCCCCTCAGGAGGAAAAGCAGCTGGAAAGAGACAACCGAGAATTGAGAAGCAGTGGATAGCGAAAGGGTTAAGCACAGGTTCTCTACTCCAAATCTCCCTTCTGGCACCCAATGGGCTGATGCGTATGCAACGTTACACTGGCAATGCACAAAGGTTCTTAAATAAAGCCATTTGGTCCTCACTCAGTTGTGGATGTGTCAAAACTGTTCCACGATGGATAGAAAGTTACTGATAATCATATAGTGGAACATCCTTTCATTGCTAGAAAAGTGTGGGAATGGGGCATTTTTATGTCCAGTAGCTGAAATGTGTGACACAAAATCCAGTACAATTTCCAGTGCAGAAAAATTCAAGCCACAGGTAGGACAGAATGGTGGTGTGTGTGAATTCCCCTTTCTCGTGTTTCAGAAAGCCTTGGATTGCGGGAGGGAGCTTTGAAGGGACAGCCCGGCAAACCATGCATGTGACACAGTGAATCAGTGTGGGTAGGCAGCAGACGCTGGTAGCTCCAATGTCAGTGGGGCGGTAAGTCTGCTCCGGGTTCCAGTCAGAACAAGTCAGAACTCTTAAGGAGCTATCCAGGGTGCTGAAACGATTTATGGGATAGGGTTCAGCGGTGTGGGTGGTTCCTTTATTTTATTTATTTATTTCATTTAATTTATATACCGCCCAATAGCCGACGTTGTCTGGGCGGTTCACAAAAATTAAAACCACAGAGTGCAACATAAAACTATAAAAAATAAAAGCTTAAAACTACAATATAACAATACAACCAGAATAAAACCTAGCAGCAATCCAGAAATTTAAAATACAGATTTAAAACACCAGAGCTAAAAGATTAAGAAGCTAAAATGCTAAAATACTGGGAGAATAAAAAGGTCCTCACCTGGTGCTGGAAGGAGAACAACATAGGCGCCAGGCGAACCTCTCTAGGGAGCTCATTCCACAGCTGGGGGGCCACAGCAGAAAAGGCCCTCCTTCTGGTAGCCACCCGCCTTATTTCCTTTGGTGGGGGCTCCCAGAGAAGCACCCCTGAGGATGATCTTAGGGTCTGGGCAAACACATATGAGAGGAGGCGAGCCTTCAGATAACCTGGCCCCAAGCTGTTTAGGGCTTTGAATGTTAATACCAGCACTTTGAATTGGGCCCAGAAATGTATTGGCAGCCAGTGCAGCTGGAAAAGTACTGGCGTAATGTGATCTCGTTGGTCCCTGTTAACAATCTTGCTGCCCTATTTTGGACTAGCTAAAGTTTCTGGACTGTTTTCAAAGACAGCCCCATGCAGTAATCCAGACGAGAGGTTATCAGAGCATGGATAACTGTAGCCAGGCTATCTCTGTCCAGATAAGGGCGTGGTTGGTATACCAGCCTAAGCTGATAAAAAGTGCTCCGTGCCACTGAGTTCACCTGTGCCTCAAGTGACAGTTCTGGGCACCCCCAAACTACAAACGTGATCCTTTAGGGGGAGTGCAACCCCCTCCAGAACAAGTTGAACATCATCTAGCCAGGTAGACGAACCACCCACTAATAGTAGCTCTGTCTTGTCTGAATTGAGTTTCAGTTTAGAGTTCTGACTGGTTCTGACTGAAACCCAGAGTGGATTTACCATCCCACTGACATTGGAGCCACCAGCCTCCACTGTTGGTCAGCTCTCCTTCACAGACTTTGACAACTCTCTTGAATCTCTCAGAGGATTTTTTTTTTTTTTGGCTGTTGTTGGGAACATATTTCTGTTTACAGAATATAGGCTGTCAATAGTATAGAATCTGAGTTGGATGTGACATCATAGATCATCTAATCCAACCCTTGCTCACTGCAGGATCTGCACTGCAGGGTGTGGCTAGAGTCATCCAGCCTCTGGCAAGGGAGAACCCATCACCTCCTGAGGCAATCTGTCCCACTGCTGGATAACTCGTACTGTTAGCAATGTTTGGCCAAAATTTGCTTCCTTGCAATTTCCACCCATTGGTCCTAGTCTTGCCCTCTGGAGCAACAGAGAGCAAGTCTGCTCTATCTTCTTCATGACAGCTTTTCAGATATTTGAAGACAGCTATCATATCTCCCCTTCATATCTCCTCTTTTAAACATACCCAACTCTTTCAGCCTTTCCTCATAAAATTTGTTTTGTAGACCTGGTTGCTCTTCTCTGGACATGCTCCAACTTGTCAATGTCCTTCTTAAAATGAGGCACCCAGTACAAGGCACAGTATTCTAAATGCAACCTGAATAACACAGAATAGAGCAGAACTATTACTTCTTGTGATCTGAATACTGTGTGTCAGTTAATGCAGCTCAATATTGCATTAGCTTTCTTAGCTGCTGCATCACACTGCTGACTCATATTCAGCTTGTGATCCACTAAGACACTCAGGTCTTTTTCATATGCCATGCCAGGTCTCCCCCAATCTATACTTGTGTCTTTGATTGTTTGTTCCTAAATGTAAGACTTTACATGTATCTCTGTTGAAATTCATCTTGCTAGATTCAGCCCAGTGTTACAGCTTGTAACCTTTTGAATCTTGATCCTGTCTTCTATGGCGTTGGCTATCCCTCTTAGCTTTCTGTCATGTGCAAATTAGATAAACAAGCCTCACTGGCTGACCAAACCCATTCATGGGGTACTTAAATTCTTTGGATGCTTCCCTAACAACTAAAAGGCTGATATTTCATAAAAGATAGATACATACATGATCAGAAATGTCTGAAAATTGAATGTATCATAACAACGCTTGTAAAATGTGAGCTGGATTTAGTAGTCCTGGCAGAAATAGTTAGGATTAAAATCCTGCTTTATTTCAAGATATTTGAAATCACAGAAATTCCTGAGTTTCTTCCTGTTGTTTGCAGGTAGCAAAGAAAATAACTTATTTTCTTATCATAGCCTTAGGGTGCAATCCTATGCAGGTTTAGACAGAAAAAAGTCCTACAACTCCCAGCATTGGCTGGGGAATGTTGGGAGTTGTGGGACTTTTTTTCTGTCTAAACCTGCATAGGATTCTGCCCTTAATCTCTTGAGTTGTTCCAGAGCCATAGATAGTCTAGGTGTGCAGAACCTCAGGCTCTGGATTAGGGATGTTGGAGAAATCTGCTGTGGATTCAAATGAGGCCGGATTCTTTTGAAACTGGCCTCAGGAATCTGAGGCAGATTGGCCCCCACTTGCCTCCTCTCCAGGAGGATTGGAGGCAGAATGGCACTTGGCTGCTTCTTTCTGGCCAGATCCGTTCGCCTCCTCCCTGCTGATCGCCATTTCTTAAAAAAAAAAAAAAGCGATTGGCAGGATGTGTCCATAGGCTTATACACAAGATTCACGGCTCTATTTTGCGTATAAGTCTGTGCACACGTCCTGCCAATCGCCTCTTTTTTTTTAATGGCAATCAGCAGAGGGGAGGTGAATGGCTCTGGCCAGCAGGTGGCAAGGTAAGCGGCCCCCAAGCTGGGCTCCCCCCGCCCCGGAATCCTCATGGAGCAGAGCCACTCCAGAGGATTCCAGGGGGGGAGGAGGAACGGATCGCCTCCCCCCCGACAGATTCCGCACCAGAACAGAAGGTGGGGAATTCATATATCCCTGCTCTGGATCCCAATCCTTTCCCCTAACCACCAATCATTTGGTGGTTCCCCACTGTTTGTGCAGTTTTTCCCCATTCTAAAAGGCTGAAATGTCTCTCCTAAAGCTGAGTTACTGGCAGTAAGATCTTTAAGCTACAATACGCTGGCTTGGGGGGGGGGGGCACCCCTTTCGCCTTTGGCCCTGCCCACCATTGGAATGGGGCCCCTGAGAGCTTTTCTGAAATGGGATTTGGTTCATGGACTAAAAGGGATTCAACACCCTTGAGGCATTTTAAATTTATTATTACATTTTTATCCTGTCCATTTTCTTCTTGCAAAGAATCCAAGACAGCTGACATGGTCCCCCTCCTCTCCCTTTTTTATTAACACCTTGAACAGATGCTTTTTCTGCCACACCTGTTATTCATTCTCTGGTCATTTGTTGAGATTACTATAAACACTTCCTTGCTGGTCCTCTCGTGCGGTACAGTACCTCTCTGACCAATCAACAATGCCTTTGACAGACCTATAATTCAGAAGCCATGTTATCTGTTCACCTGAAGCAAATAGCAGCAGTTTCCAGGAGAACTTCAGTTCCATGACTCCAATCAATTGGTTTCACCAAATTTAATACAGGTGATGTGAATCCAAGGTTTGTTTGCATTGTAGTAAATAAAATTCAGCAAGCTGATACTAAATATTGATCTATATATAACACTATGTGATTTTTTTAAAATATGGCCACTTACTCCAAGAATAAAACAGAAAAGCTCTACAGTTTATCAATATTTTATTGAGTATGAAAACAGAATAGTATAATCGTTTAAAAAGTATATTAAAATAGTTTAATAGTATAAAAATAACCAAGTAAATATAACCTTTTAACAATTCCTGGTTTTTCAAACCCTCTTTATTCCTCCACCTGGGGCTTCCAGTATGGTGCCTGTAGGCACTAACATGCCCGTGGAGCCTGCCCAGGCTCCCTGCCCCTTCTGGTTTTTATTTTATGCTGGGAGCTCTTGTCCAAAACATCTGGAGGGCATCAGGTTGGGGAAAGCTGCCATATGGTGTTTAGGACACCCTCTCCTTAATTTAGTGAAAAATTGTGGGGTGAATTCTGTTCCTACTGGAATGTCTGAGGGCTTCACCACATGAGGCGAAAATCCTGCCTCCTTTCTGGGGCTTCTGCTTCCAGACTCTTTGTGGGATTAAGATCATCTCCTTTATATGAACACATGTTTTGAATCAGGGAATTTCTTTCTCGGCAAGTTCTATATGTTTCATTTTACAGACAGTAGATGGTGCTGTGGTTATAGTGGAACTACACAATTACACACAGACAATATTTCAGGTTAATGTTTCTTATTGGGTTCTCACCAATCTTTTAAAATGCAGGATAAAGGTCAGAAAGCGCAGGAGATGCTCTGAAGGTTGACAAAGTCATGTAAAGGACCCACAAACGTCTGTGAGTGACCAGTCACAAGCATGTAGTAAAAGCCTCATGTAAAGATGCTCTGAGAAAACCAACAAACCATGCACATGAGGCGCTAGGGGTCAAAATAAAAAATGCTAGTTAAAGTTGTTAGTTACTTGTCAAATCTACAGATGCTTAGCCTCTAAGAAAGAGTATAGAGGGTGAAAACACAATATTTTGTTTATTTTCATAAGAGACAAATCACTCACTTCCCTTGACATCATCAGAGATTATATCAGGGTCAATGGTGCCCCAAAAGTTTTCTAAATCCCTTCCCAAACCCAAATCGTTTGAACATTTAAAAAAAACATTTTTCCTTGAGACCCAACAAAACAGTTTTTACACTGCAACTCCAATTGTCTCTGGAAATGTTTTCAAACAACCTGCACCATCACCTCAGCAGATGGCCAGACTTAATGGCAACTTTCAGCCAATGTCCTTTAGATCAGCACTTTTCTCTCCTCACAGAAAGGCCATTGCAAAATGTGCTGCAGAGTGTTGCCGTCAACACTCTTAAGGCACTATGTTGCTCACTTCCTCCAACAGAATCAATGAAATCCTCAGATTTGATTATTGGCTTTAACACTGAACTACCACTGTGAGAGACGAGCTGGTCCTTGAGTGTGACCTGTGGGATATGCTTCCTGCTTTGTGAGAAAATTATGGTTGATGAACAATTAGTGCTGTTCAGAGGAAAATGTTGAATGAGGCAGTATATGTCATCCAAACCCACAAAGAATGGCATTAAATTCTGGCTTTGTTGCAATTCCCGAACATCATCTGATTCTGACACAAAGGTGGGGAGGCCCCAGCCTGCAAACCCTTGGCCAGACAAAGGTTGCAAAACTAACATTTACAGAGTTCTGGACGAAATAACAACTGAATAGGGACTGGATCCAAGATCTGCCTTTCACGAGAAGAATGGCTGTGTTCGCAGAAGGTCCTTCTGCCCGATTTTGGGGGATCTCCCCCCCACACACACCACAGCTCAACATTTGCAGGAGAATGGAGGGGCTGCTGTGGGAAGGAGGGAGCAGGGAAGCCCACTTCTGTTAGCGCAGTTGGTCCAGCGTATTTCTGGATCCAGTAAAAGGTCTTCACCAGTCTATCTCTTGTTGTTGTTCAGTCGTTCAGTCATGTCCGACTCTTCGTGACCCCATGGACCATAGCACGCCAGGCCTTCCTGTCCTGCGCTCTCTCCCGGGGTGTCCTCAAGTCCATATTCATTGCATCAGTGATGCTATCTAGCCATCTCATCCTCTGCCGTCCCCTTCTCCTTTTGCCAAGTCTATCTCTAGCCAGGGGCTTAATTAAAAAACAAATTCTGGTTGGCACATTGAAAACAAACAAACAAAAAATTTGAAATCCCCCCAGAATTCATTCCCCACAAATCTAGAAAAGTGAACAGCAGCATTTTTGATTTTCAGGAAGATCTGACAGTTGCAAGTTATATGCCAAAAAAGGAAGGACAGTGATTCTCCTTTTTTCAGTGCATAACGATGCAGAAATCTCAGACAGAATCCCAAGCCTGAGATCATCCCGTATTATAATAAAGCTAAAGGTGGCGTGGACACTTGTGGGGAGATGGTTGTTGCATACACCTCTGAATGCATGATCAAACTGTGGCCAGTGATGTTCCCCCTCCCAAATATAGTGAACATTGCTGCTTAAACAGCAATATTGTTTGAAGCTGAACAACCCATGATGGTATGAGCAACCCATAAAAACATAAGAGCTGTGCTGGATCAGACCAAGGGTCCATCTAGTCCTGCATTCTGTTCACACAGTGGCCAACCAGCTCCCCATGGGAAACCCACAAGCAGGACATGAGTGCAACAGCACCTTCCTGCCCATGTTCCCCAGCAATTGGTGTACATAGGTATACTGCTTCTGATAGTGGAAGTGGCATATAGCCATTAGGACTAGTAGGCATTGCTAGCCTTATCCATTAATTTGTCTAACCCACTTTTAAAGCCATCTAAATTGGTAGCTATCCCTACATCTTGTGGTGGTGAATTCCATGGTTTAATTATCCTCTGTGTGAAGAAGTATGTCCTTTTACCTGTACTGAAACTCCCACCAATCAGCTTCATGAGATGACCCTGGGTTCTGGTATTATGAGAGAAGGAGAAAAATGTCTCCCTATCCACATTCTCCACACCATGCATAATTTTGTACACCTCTATTATGTCTCCCCTTACGTGCCTTTTTCCCCCAAGGTAAACAATTCCAACTGTTGTAACCTGCCCTCATAGGGGAGTTGCTCCAGCCCCTAGTTGCCCCTTTCTGCCCTTTTTCCAGCTCTACATTAACTTTTTTTTTAGGTGTGGTGACCAGAACTGTACATAGTAATCCACGTGTGTTCACACCATATATTTGTATAAGGATAGTATGATATTGGCAGTTTTATTTTCAGTTCCTTTCCTAATTATGCCTAACATGGAATTTGCCTTTTTCACAGAAGCCACACACTGGATTGACATTTTCATCGAGCTGTCCACCACAACGCCAAGATCTCTTTCTTGTTCAGTCACTCTTAGCTTAGATCCCACCAGCTTATACTTGAAGTTGGGATTTTTGTCCCAACATGCATCACTTTACACTTGCTTACATTGAACCACATTTTCTATTTAGATGCCCATTCTCCCAGATTGGAGAGATCCTTTTGGAGCTCTTCACAATCCCTTTTTGTTTTACCCACCCTAAATAATTTGGTGTCATCAGCAAATTTGGCCACTTCACTGCTCAGTCCTAATTCCAGATCATTTATGAATAAGTCGAAAAGCATTGGTCCCAATACAGATACACCCCACTACTTACATCAATACACCCCACTATTTACATCACTCCACAGGGAGGATTTACCAGTTATTTCTACTCTCTGCTTTCTGCTCTTTAGCCAGTCACTGATCCATTAGAGGACCTCTCCTCTTATTCCACAACTGCTAAATTTGTTCAGGAGACTTTGGTGAGGGACTTTGTCAAAAGTCTTTTGGAAGTCCAAGCAGACAATGTCTACCAGATCACCCTGCTCACATATTTATTGATACTCACAAAGGACTCTAAAAGGTTAGTGAGACAGGACTTACCTTTGCGGAAGCCCTGTTGATTCTTTTTCAGCAGGGATTCTCCTTCTATGTGCTTACTAATTTTATCGTTAATAATGTTTTCAACCAATTTACCTGGAGCAGATGTTAAGCTAACTAGACTGTCCTTTCCCAGATCCCCCTGGATCCCTTTTTAAACATTGGACTTACATTGGCCATTTACCAGTCCTTTGGTGCAGAGGCTGATCTTAGGGACATGTTGCATATTTTTGTTAGAAGATCAGCAATTTTATATTTGAGTTCTTTAAGAACACTAGCATGGATACCATCTGGGCCCTGTCATTTTTTCACTTTCAATTTGTCAGTAAGGTTGAGAACTTCATCTTTTGTCACCAATATTTGCCTTAGTTTCTCAGACTCCCTTCCTGAAAACATCAGTTCAGGCACAGGTATCTGTCCTATATCTTCTGCGGTGAAGACAGATGAAAATAATTCTTTCAGCTTCTTCACAATCTCCTTATCCTCCGTTAGTACTCGTTTAACTCCATTGTCATCCAGTGGTCCAACTGCCTCCCTAGCTGGTTTCCTGCTTGTGATATATTTAAAGAATTCTTTATTGTTGGCCTTGATGTTGTTAGCAAATTGCTCCTCAAAATGCTTTTTTGCATCTCATTGTCGGCTTGCATCTCCTCTGTGCAGGCTTGTGCTCCCTTTTGTTTTCCTCATTTGGGCAAGACTTCCATTTTCTGAAGGAAGACTTCTTTTCTCTTATAGCTTCCTTGGCATTGGTTGTTATCCCAAAGACATCTCTTCCTACTAGATCTAGGATCAAACCATAGGTTGAGTCTGCTAGACATAGAGGCACCTTGCCTGGGATGTTAAGAGAGGCAGCTTAACTACTGGCACCAAGAAAAGGGGAAGGTATCATTGCCGTGGTTAACACAATGACAAAAATAGCCCCAATGCTGTGCTTCATGTAACTGTTTTGCCTGTCCTAGTCATGCAGTTGGGGCCTGTGGTAATTTTGCATAGTCAGCTTGGGTAGTGTGTACTATGGCTGCAGGGTTTGTTGTTGTTGATGTTATTCATCATTATTTCACTGTTATACATGTGCTATGTATATGTTAATGGCACAATAAGTTTTTTACGTTTAAATAACTGTGGGGTTAGTTAGGTCCTACATACCAATCATGTCAGTTTTTGTACTTTACATTGTGTGGTATTGTTGACTCTGATGACTTATGTGCAACTATATTGTTTTACTAGAAAAGGAAAGTACTCAAGAAAGGCATGCTTTTTCTTTTTTTACTTGCAAATGGTGTCATGCTTAATAACTTCCCCCAAAGATTTTATTAGTGTGGCTTTCTTGGGGTATATTTGAGCCCAGTACCGGATTGGTATCATCACGTTTTCGATCAACAGAGGGTAATGATTGTATAAATAAGCCTATAATGAATAAAAACTAGACTTTTTGCCATGAAAAACAGGGGTGGTTCCTGCCAGAAGTAATAACCAGTCTCAGCATTTTAAAAGTTTTGTTGGAAATATGCTGATAAACCCTTTAAGTCTATGACCCAAAGCTCAGTCACCTGTACGTAAGCCATTTTGACATCAGTGGAATGTTGTTCTCTGGATAAACATTCCTAGGATCAAAGATAAATCCGCTGTTGCTGGGGTAAATAAATAATTCCTGCCTGTTTGCCTCAGATGAGACACAATTACATTGTGCCGAATGGATAGTAAAATAGGTGCTAAAGAGCACCTTTAAGTCAGTAGAGTCGTATTTGTTTACTTTCACGCTGCTTTCCTCTGTTGAGATGTTGCTTGCACATTCTTTCCATTTAGAACAAATTTCTGTGGAATGTATTGCTGGGTTTATACTGGAAGACCTATTTGATCATAGGCAATTCCCTGGCTTATCCCTGGCTGCTTGTAAGTAGAGCCTCATGTCAAAACAGCTTTGGGAAAGCTTGGAGAGCTGCCTACCAGCAGAAAGATGGAGGCCTTCGTTTGCCCCTTTGGCACGTTGCACCTTTTTCTTTCTAAAGCCAGAGTGGCAGAAGCAGCTCAGACAGAGGATGGTGACACCGGAGCTCCAAAATGTATCCTCTTAATCTTTCCTGCGCCAGTTTGCTGATTTCTCATGCCTGGACCAAAATCTAAGGAAGTGGGCTGTTCGTCATCTTTTTCTTATAGCTTAAAAGGTTTTTTTGGTGCTTGTAAACAAAGTTGTGTAGAGAGCAAAAGATTCCAGAAAGAAATATGAAGCTGAAAAGGAAAATGGAGTGAAAAATATTTGTGTGTGTGTGTGCATGTGTGCACGCACCCCCCCCCCCCAACAGAGCTTTTTTAAGATGCAGCCTTATTAGTGTGCCAGCCTAGGGAAGAACAACCAGGTATCTGTTTTTTCTTTCCTGTGTAACATCACATCAGAATACGCACATGATAAATAGTAAAACTTTGTTGAGCAGAGTCCTTTAAGACATTGTTGCGTTATAACTATGAAGTTACTGAAATGTATAAATGTATCCTAAGGCCTTTGCCATTTTGGTTTATGTATTTCTCCAAAACCCTTTGCTCTGTTTTTATAAATAGTGAAAATAATTTTCAGAACATAGCCTGTAACAGAATAGTCAACTGCAGATGGTATATAAATATGTATTTAAAGATAAGATGGAATGGCCACAGAAGGAGTATTTTGTGTTAAATTTGCAATTCTGTCAGTTTTGTCATCTCCATTTGTGTCGTTTGTGAGGCTTTCATGGTATGTAATTTGGGAAGGGTATAGGCAAGTCACATTAAGAATGATGGGCATGATCCAACCAAAGTTAAGCACTTTCAAGTCCCACTGCCTTTAAGGAGAAAGATTTAAGTGCATGCCTAATTCCTCTGTTGAAATCAATGGGACTGAAAAGTGCTTAGGTGGGTTCATGTCTGATATTTTTATCTCTTTATTAAACTATGTCCTACCCGTTTTTTTAGAAAAGTCAGAGAGCAGCTTACTGGGGCATGCTCAGGTCCACACCCAAATAGCTTCAACAGCGCTATAGGACTGAATCCAGATTTATGCTGGATCAACTGCATTAGCAGAAGTAGATTTCTCTGCCCTCTCCTTCCTACAGCAGCTGCTCCAGCCCCCTTAAAATCTACACAGAAAGTCAAGAGAGTCAGGAGACCTTGCTGAATGAAGGGAGGTGTGGCGTAGCGTAGGGAGTGGGGAATCCCAAAAGTCAGGCAGGGGGGCCTTCTGTGAGTGGAGGCCTTCCTCTCACAGAAAGGAATTCCTGGATCCAGCCTGAAATATTGGGTGCTCTCAATCATTGCTTGTGCTTACTGTCTCCCTCCAAACAAGAATTAAAGAGTGGAAGCATACCCACAACACAGTAACATTGAAATCAGTGGAAATCATTCATGAAACCATGAATGGACATAATCCAGGCACAGTTCAGTTTTTTTAATTGCCATTCATTTCAGTAGGAGAGTGAAGGGTGTGTTTAATCCTCCATCAGTATAAAAATGGGCCATACCAATCTGGTATCAGGGTCAAATGTATCCCAAGAAACCCAAGCAAATAAAATACCTGGCGGAAGTTATTAAGTATGACACCACTTGCAAGTGAATAACATCATGCTTTTATTGAGACCTTCCCTTTTGCAGCAAAACAATATAATTGTGCATTAGTCATCAGAGTCAATAATACCTGACAAGATAAGGTACAAAATCTTTCTCAGACGGTATGTGGGGTCTGATTGCACAGTTTTTAAAACTTAAAAAAACATTTTGTGCTATTAACATACATATAACATAGATATTGTCCTATTATCATACAGATAACAAGTGTAACCCTACAGTAATGGTTATTAATTGCTGCCTTCCGGGGTTACTGCTGCATGTCGAGGAGGGAGGGGCTGTGTGAGGACAGAGCATGCAGACAAAAGGCTTGTGCATATCTTGGCTTACTCAGGTGAGATATGATCAACTGAGCCAGGCCATACAACTTCCTATGTTACCTATCCTAACCCATTTTTGCTGCTTTTTGCTGCTTTGTCAACAGAATAGTCTTCTTTTCTCTCCTCCTATAAGATCTCCAGGCCAAACGAGATGGTGCATGAATGCCCTTCACAAATCTGTTTTTTAAAACTTAAAAAGTAGCTGTCTGGATCAGAACTGTGAGGTGCAGGGCGAGGGAGATTTAACCCTTTTCCCCATGCCACAGTTCCAATAAAATTGCCCCCAGCTTGCTGTTTGCCAGCTTCTCTCTTAGGGTGAATAGTAGCTTCTGTGTCTGTGCTTGCACAGGGAGTCATTACAACTGCAGCATGGGGGAAAGTTTTAAATTCTGCTGCCCCACACATCGCAGTCTGATTCGGACAGTTGCTATTTTAGTGTTAAAAAACAGATACATGACATGCATTCACTCATTTCCTATTTTTGGCTAGTGTAGCTAGTTTGTCACTAGGAAAAATCCCTGAGAAAAGACAGTGGCTGAAATCCAAATTGCTGCTGGGGCTCACCTAAGGTTAGCAACATGGAATTTGTGAGCTTTAAAAAAAAACAAAACAATGACAACAACACTGTAGTTCAGTCACAAACTGCTTTTGACAGCCGGCGCAGTTCTGAAAGTGGTTATCCATGAGTCACGGTGGGGGGCTGCTGAGAAAAATAACACTTCCCATTCCTTCTCTTGAATTAACAGGCCTGCCCAGAGCGGGGGGGGGGGCAGTTTGCCCCAGGCCACATGCAGCAGGGGGAGGCCCTGGACAAGCGTTATTTTCTTTTAATAAAATGTGAGCCATTCACATGAGCCAAGGCAAGGAGAACAATTTTTTTTTAATTTCGAAAAACATGCTTGCACGTGTTCAGAACGTTTCTGCTGTTCTAGAGCTTTTCCCTGGACCGGAAAGGCTTTGGAGTCTGCCTGGTGCCCAGCGCCAGGCAGTGCTAGCCCCCTAATTAAGAGAGGAAGCGCCACGAAAAATAGGGTCAGCTCAGGCTGTTGTCCTGAGCTGGCCATTCAGAGATGACCCCTTCCCTCCGCATGAGAGGGGTACTTTGGGGCGATAGCGGGGAGGTTGCACAGAGGAAGAAGGCTGGCTAATTGCCTGATCAGTAAATGGAGTAGTGGCTGGCTGGCCAGTCAGTGGCCAATCACAGCCACTTGTGGGTGTGTTGGGTGGTCCAAGCCCAGTTGAATGGAGTGGGTGGAGCGACTGAGGCACAGTATCTGCTTTATTTCCACTTTGAGGGGACACTGCTCTCCAAACCCACTTTAACATGAGGTCTGAAATATTTTTAATTACCTACTGAAGAAAGATTAAATGTACTAATAATTAGTTATTAGGTACAAATATTTTGATATTTACTTTCTAATTATGTAGGTATTTATATGTATGCTATAGTTATTTGAGAAGCTGAGACTTTTAAAATGGGATTTATGGTCTTTCAGTTATATATAATTTCAAAACGCTTGAAATGTTTGAGTGTGACATGGGCCCCCCGATTCCTCTGGGTGGCCCTGCTTGAATACTATTATGTTTTCCTATTAGTGAGCTTAAGGATGTCAGATGCTCATGGCTGTCAGGGGTGTTCCTGAGTGCAGGGAGTGGGATAGCAGTTCAGATTCTGAAGGAGAACTGCCAGACATGGGGGAGGTGCTTTCCCAGGCTAGTCCAGATATGAGTAGGCCTGCTTCTCAGGTTACAAACGTCCAGCTGGCTGAGCACAAGGGTCCCTCTTCACACACACCCCCGTGAGAGGCAGCGAACAGGAGGAGGCGGGGTTTGGGGAGAATGACCTAATAGACGCCAGATGCAGGTGTGGAGCAAAGCAAAGAGAGAGAAGGCAGGGGCAGAACTTAGACAGTCTACCCGATTGGCCTTGTGTGAAAAGCTGCGCTTAGAGGCCTCACGAGAAGAGAGGGACCCCCCCCCCTTCGGTTAGGCTAGCGAGACCACCTCCCTCTTCAATTGGCGGGCAACTCTCATAACTTCCTTTTGAATCCCCTGAAGGCTTTCCTTTGTAGACTGAGAGTCACTGAGAATTTACATCTGTATGACCCTGTGAAGTAATGGATTAAAAGCTGTAGACTGAAGCCTCTCATCTGTGTGTGTTTGGGCATTGAAGTAAAGTGGGGTTAAAGGAATCCTGATAGCGGCCCACTCCTAAAATGTTTGAAACAGACTTGGGGATGGATCCAACTTTGTCGTTGTTCCCATGGAACAGATACTGCTGGTGGAATGGGGTTTCCCCATCCTCTCCTTCTTGCTGCAGACAGCCTCCCTGCCCCCCAAGCACACCCTCCAAATCTGCTCTGGAAGTTGGGAGACTCTCTGGAGATTTGGAAGGTGCATTGGGGATGGTAGGGGTCAGGAAGACACAAAAGTCCCCTTCCTCCAGTGGTATCTGTTCCACAGGTGCAACAGCAAAGTTGGATCCAATCCACGGAGTATGCATTTCCTGTAGAATAGGAAGCTGGAAGGCTAAGAAGGAAGTTTCTTACCACAAATTCCTGTTCCCTGGAAAGCATTCAAGAACTTTCAGGGATAGCATTTTCCCAGAGCAGCAAATGGGATCCAACCTTGTAATCTTGCTTCTGGCGAGTTCTCTTGTCTTAACCCTTTTTCATCTTTTTTTTTTTTTAAGATTGTTTTGATTTTCTCCTTCTCCCTGCACAGTAAGTCCTAGAGAGGAATGGATTCTGGGGACACAGGCCGTGGGGGGTGGCAGCGGGACGGGCAGGTGGGAGATTCCTTCTAGGTGCTGTCAGGGCAAGCAATACCCGCTTGCTCCAGGGAGTGAACGCTCCTTTGGCTCGTGCTCGGCACAGTGAAAGACTAGAGCAGCGGGCACACAACAGCTGACCTTCCCAGGGTTCTGGCATGCCCTCTGGGAGCCACAGAAGCAGCTGCTTTTTGTTATGCCACTAACCCTAACTTTATTTAGGGACTGTGTGTTCCTGGGTCGAACATTCTACCTTCTATTCCTATTGAAGTCACCGGAGCTGATCTATAATAATTTCTTCTGTCCTTGCCTCCCCTGGGCATCGGCAAGTCTGTGATACTTGTCCACGGAATCCAGACCAATAGGAAATTAAGGATACTCACAGATAATCCCAAAGGCGGCCCTTAAATATATCCCTACATATATAAACTCTGCAAAAGAGCAGTTGACCCTCTTTAATTGAGCTATGTAATTAACTTCTGTTTGCTTTAAGATAGAAGTTCCTAGTAGCTCTCTGGTCACTTTTATCCCTCTCAGGATGAAACTTTATTACTAAACTATATTACTATATTAATTGAGTTTACTGTATATTGCTAATGCAAAAGTGTCAGAGACGACTACCATCTCATACAAAAATCAGATTTCAACATAACTAAATGTATGCTTAGCTATAAAAGTACCTAACTTTGGACTGTCACCTTTACTGCAAGGGAGGAAGGCAAAGCTGCCATTCTGTTCAAGGAACAGGGTTTCACGTGATGGCCTTATGGTCTTTTACATTTTTGTTTCTCCAGCTGTCCAAGATGTAGCATTGTTATATCAGTTTAGAAAATATTAAAGCCACTTTTCTTTCTTTCTTTTAGGATTTTGTTATGGGCCTTTCAATTTTGCTCCGTGGAACAGTGCAGGAAAAACTCAACTGGGCTTTTAATTTGTATGATATAAATAAGGATGGCTATATAACTAAAGAGGTAAGGAGTCCATTTCACTCACTATACAGTGGTGAGAAAAAGTTTGTGAACCCTAATGATAATTATGGAAATTCCATAGTTTTACCATGATTGCCTTTGTGAATCAAAACCAGTCCTTTTCTAAATATCCAACAGGGTTCATATTAACTAATTCTGTGTCTTGTGAAATAAAACAATGTATACATTAGGCAAACAATGAATACTTAACTGACAGGGTATGTGCAAAATTAAGCAAACCCCTGGTTGCATCAGCTCAGTTAAAGGGAATAATTAGAATCAGGTGCTTAAATAATTAGGTAGACCTTCAGGGTGAATTTGGGAGGCCCCACCCTATAAAAGGATCAGAAACTTTGTGAGTTTGGTCTTCACTGTACTGTTGTGTGGAAACATGTCATGCCACGATCAAAAGACGTCTCTGAAGACCGCAGCAAAGGAGTTATTGCTGCTCATCAGTCTAGAAAGGGTTACAAAACCATTTCTAAGGATTTGGGGCTCCACCAATCCACTGCCAGACAGATAGTCTACAACTGGAGAAGACCACAGTCACTCTACCCAGGAGCAGTTGTCCTACCAAAATCTTTCCAAGAACAAACTGGCACATCATCCAGGAAGCCAAAAAAGAACATCGGAATAATATCGAAGGACCTGCGGGCCACTTTCACCTCAGCTAATGTGAGTGTTCATGACTCAACAATCAGAGAAAGACTGAACAAGAATGGTGTTCATAGGAGGATAGCCAGGAGGAAACCACTGCTCTCTGAAAAGAACATTGCTGCCCATCTGAAGTTTACTAACGATCACATAGATGATCCCCAAGACTTCTAGAACAATGTTCCTGGACATATGAGTCAAAGGTAGAACTTTTTGGCCTCAATGAGAAATGTTATGTTTGGCGCAAAACAAACACTGAGTTCAAACAGAAGAACCTCATCCATAGGGATGGTGTGGGCATCTGGGAAGGGGATGGAGTCCAACAGACTCCCTGCTGCTCACCCCTCTGGACCCCTCTCGCCAAGCTACCTCTACCGCCCACCTCCACTCACTGTGCGAGCTGCTGGAGTGCTCAGCGAATTACCGACAAGCATTGCGGGGCCACCTGTCCTTCTGGAGGGCCTGCTTATGCACAAAATGGCAGCTGTTCCCCATGCTGTGTAAGACCTCTTCTACAGAAATAGTGGCTGACTTCGCTGCTTCTCTAATGCTTGTGTGACTTCGCTGTATCAGGGCCGTGCAATCAGGGAATCGTGATTCTTCTCTGATGCATGTGTTACTTCAGAGCTTCTCTGATGCACGTGTTACTTCACAGGTTTGAAAGTGCACGTAAAGAGGGAAAGAGGGTGGGAGCAATAACTCCCCGACAGTTTGCTGGAATGGGTCGAAATTACACAGGTGGGATGCCCTCAGGGCACCTCTCCAAATGCTCTACTGGATGATAGCAGAATTTAGCTGCTTCATGGAAAAGTGCACATAAAGGGGAAAAGGGGGTGGGAGCTATAACTCTCTGCCCGTTTGCTAGAATGAGGCAAAATTGCGGTGGTGGGGTGCTCTCATGGGGAGCCTTCAGATGCCATCAGGGATAATTGTGGATTTTAGCTTCTTCATTGAAAAGTGAGCAGCTCTTCCCCTGTTCCCCCATTTTCCTTGCCATTTTGTGTACAACCGAGGCTTGACTCGCTATGGGGATGGGTAGCTCCTCAGCTTTCATTGGCTGCTTTCTGAGCCCTCCAACAGCTCATGGCAGGGCAAATGGGGGAGGGCAGCTTGGCGAGCAACTGACACGCACGGACATAGGTGAGTCCGTCCATCCCTACTCATCCCAACCATCAAGCATGGTAGTGGGAATATGATAATTTGGGCCTGCTTGCTGCCTCCGGACCTTGCCATCCTTGATACAACCATGAATTCTGCAGTGTATCAGAAGATTCTAGAGGAGAATATCAGGCCATCCATCCGTGAGCTGAAGCTGAACCAAAAGTGGGTCATGCAACAAGACAATGATCCTAAACATACAAGCAGATATACAAAAGAATGGCTGTGGAGGAAGAAATTCCGTGTTTTAGAATGGCTTAGTCAAAGTCTGGATCTAAAACCCATCAAAATGTTGTGGCAGGACCTGAAGCAAGCTGTTTCTGCAAGAAGGCCTCAAATGTCACTGAGCTGAAGCAGTTCTATAAGGAGGAATGGGCCAAAGTTCTTCAAAACCGATGTGAGAGACTGACCAACAGTTACAGGAAATGCTTCCTTGAAGTCATTGCTGCTCAATGGAGTTCACCAGGTACTGAATCTAAAGGCTCACATACTTTTTCACACATGGATACTGAATGTTGAATCAATTGCAGATAAATAGAGGTTAAAAAAGCATCATGTTTGTGTGTCATTTGTTTAATCAGGTTATCTATGGTTCTTTATCTAGGATTATGGGGTTAGATTAAGATCCAATAACATTTTAGGTTGGAAATATGTGACAGTCTAAAGGGTTCACACACTTTTTCTTGCCACTGTAACTTGAAAGTTCTTGGGTTGGACCCAGGGCCATAAACCGAAGGGCTCTGCTCATGGCAGGTGTCTCTGCCCAGTTTTCCCCTCTCTCTCCCCACACAAAAGCTCACCCCTTTCACCAGGGTCCCCTGATCCTCTGTGTAGCAATTTCAGGGGGTTGGACAGATTGTCATGGGGAAGAAGACCACTTCCGCCATCCCAGTTGCACATGCCTAAATCTGGATCCAGTCCCTTGTCATTAAGTGCATGTGTCAGAGCTGTGTAGATCAAATCCAGGGGCTGACGAGAAATTCCTTGTTATTCAAGCAGTTCCATCTTGCGGTCTAAAATAAGAGGTGCATGCCCAGATCCCTTATGTACAGGGTGTTGGGGACAAAGCACCCCTTCCTCCTTTACAAGCGATCTCATGCTACACACCTCCAATCTCAAGTTACTTCATTAGCGTCTCTGAAAGTACTGTGACTCCAACCATTTGCTTGGGTTGCTTCTGCAGTCAAGGCTCTGCTGCATACCTCTCCACTCCTTCCCTCTCTTTCAACCACACAGACAAAGACATAGACACACAGCCAGCAAAATCAAGCAATAAAGCTGGTTCCAGAATGAACCACTTCTGTCTGTGGGCGGTTGTGTGGTCCTGGTGTAAATGCTCTTCCACAAAGACAATCCCTCCAAATTTGGAGGGTGGGGACAGTGGAGAAATGCAGCATGACAGAGAGACAGCATGATAGCAGACTCACAAGAGTAAGCAAGTAACCTTGATTTTCTCAAATAAATTTTTGATCTCCCTTATCCTCTTCACAGGCTTGACTTTATCTAGCAGTAGTTTCTTTTCAAAGAAAATAGTCTTTAAGGAATCTCTATCCAGTGTAAAATGGTCCTCCTTCCTTTAAATATAATTCATTGAGCGCCCAGATAAAGTTTGATATAATGATGGTTGAAACACAGGCATGGGTTGTTTTTTTCAGCCTTCATTTCCTCCTTATGGCTATCTTTTCACATTGCTTTTGAAAGATACAGCTGAGACATTGGGGGAAATAGTGTATTATAGGTCAGAAAATGCTTTTCTAGACCTGCAGACATTAACACCAGTAAGTTTCCACATGAACATGTGGGTTGTTTTTTTTTCTATTTGAAAAGATGGATAGGGAGAAGCATCCATCACCTGATTGAAGGTTGATTACTAGCAGTTTACTTATCCAAACATCAGCAACTGACTTTAATTCATTTCAAAACAAACCTATACACAATACAATCTAGTACGGTTTAAATTCTAGGTTAGCAGGGCTTCTAAATGCAAATCTTGTACCAAATAATGCATGTTTTTCTGTTGACTTTAACATGTGTTTCTCCCACCAGGAAATGCTGGATATTATGAAAGCTATATATGATATGATGGGGAAATGTACTTATCCTGTTGTCAAAGAGGATGCCCCAAGACAACATGTGGAAACCTTTTTCCAGGTGAGAGTCACCAACTGATAGTAGGAAAAAATGATCGTCTTGGAAACATCACATTGATGATTTTCACTGTTAGGGTAAGGAAATGTGCTGCTCTTATTGTGTCCTTTGCTAAGCAATCATGTCTCCCCTCCCCCTAATTTCTTTTTAAACTCACCTGTACTGGGTGCCTTTCATTGTGGTTGTCAAAGGAAATATAATGTGGTAGCTAACGTAGGAGTAACAGTGTTAGCAATCTAGCAAGCAGCTTTTTTGGCTGGCATTATTACCATCTTCATACAGCCTTTGTTTCAAACAGTAATGAAAAGGGCAGCCTTAACAAGAGGATGACATCACTTAACCAAAATTTTCTTCTTTGGCAGAAAATGGACAAGAATAAGGATGGTGTAGTTACCATAGATGAATTCATTGAAAGCTGCCAAAAAGTGAGTAGCTGGTGTTAACGTCATAGCTATTGCAAGCCGTGGGGCTCATAAAGTCAAGTATGGAAGTGATGTGTTAAAACTTTGCACATACAATATTTCACAAATTCCTGTCGTACTTTAGAAAACGCATTTATTATTTCATAGATTCAGAGAGTTGGAGGAGACCTTGAAGACCATCTAGTCCAACCTGCTGCAGGAACTCCAGATCTAGAGCATATCTAGCAGATTGCTGTCCAGCCTCTGCTTGAACTTGTCAAGCTTGGAAGAGCCTACCATCCCTCTAGGTCAGCCTTCCCCAACAGTGCCCTGCAGATGGTTTGGACCACAACTCCCAGCATTCCTGACCATGGATTATGCTGATGGGAGTTGAAGTGCAAAACATCTGGAAGACACCAGGTTGGGGAAGGCTGCTCTGGGTAATTGGTCCCATTGTTGAACTGCTCAAGTTGTTTC
This sequence comes from Heloderma suspectum, assembly GCF_057233095.1. Classification (NCBI taxonomy): domain Eukaryota; kingdom Metazoa; phylum Chordata; class Lepidosauria; order Squamata; family Helodermatidae; genus Heloderma; species Heloderma suspectum. Next base: position 114,540,145 of record NC_139462.1, read on the forward strand.
TTCTAATGATCACCTGAAATCCACCCACCTGTAACTTAAGCCCATGAGATCTAGTCCTGCTCTCTGGGGAAGCAGTGAGCAAGGCGTTACTCAATGGTGGGCAACATGTGGCCTTCCGGCTGTTTTGGCCTACAAGTCCCATCAGCCCTAACTAGCATTAGAGTTGTAGGTCAAAACATCTGGAGGGCCACAGGTTGCCCACCCCTGCTTCACCCTCTTCTGGTATTTGAAGAGCGCTATCATGTTCACTCTCAGCCTTCTCTTCTCCAGATACACTTTCCTGGTCCGCTCAGTGCAGACCTAATCACCCCTAAGTGTTTCTGTACCACATAATGGCAGCACCCCAAGGCCATATGGTTAATCGACATAATTAATTAATTAGTTGCTTTTTCTGTGAAGCTACCTTCAAAGAGACATGTAAGACAAAAAGTGAAAACGTCTCAAAAGTGTAACCAGTAAACCAATAGTTTTAAATCAGATGCCATAAAGACTAAAGCAGCAGCATATTCAATAAATAAGCCCAGTGAATTCCCACTAAAAACCCTTTGATATAAAATGCCTTCACTTCTCAATGGGAGCTGTACAGAAAGCTTGCCAGGTGCCACTTCCCTAAGCAAATATTCCCAGAAACTTACTGAGTCCCAGAAAGTTACTGAGGCCTGAGGATGTGGGCAAGGTGCTTGGCCAAGTTCGATCGACCACTTGTGTGCTTGACCCTTGCCCTTCATGGCTTATTAAATCAAACAAGGAGGGGATGTCCGGCTGGGTCCAGGAGGTTGTAAATTCCTCCTTGAGAGAGGGAGTGGTGCCTGCCGCTTTAAAAGAGGTGGTAATTAGACCACTCCTGAAAAAGCCTAATCTGGCCCAGAGGATGTTAACAATTATAGGCCAGTGGCCAACATCCCCTTCCTGGCCAAGGTGCTTGAGCGGGTGGTTGTAGGACAGCTCCAGGCACTGTTGAATGAAATGGATTATCTAGATCCATTTCAATCGGGCTTCAGGCCTGGTTTTGGAACGGAAACTGCCTTGGTCGCCCTGTGGGATGACCTCTGCTGGGAGAGGGACAGGGGGAGTGCAACCCTGTTGATTCTTCCGGACCTCTCAGCGGCTTTCGATACCATCGACCATGGTATCCTTCTGGATAGGTTGTCTGGGTTGCGAAGTGGAGGCACTGCGCTGCAGTGGTTCCGCTCCTACTTGGATGGCCGATTCCAGAAGGTGGTACTGGGGGATTATATCTCTGTGCCATGGCAATTGTGCCATGGGGTTCCACAGGGCTCTATTTTATCCCCTATGCTGTTTAACATCTACATGAAACCGCTGGGGGAGGTTATCCGGAGGTGTGGGTGAGGTGCCATCAATATGCGGATGACACCCAGCTCCACCTCTCTTTCTCATCAAACCCAGATGAGGCAGTGGCTGTTCTGAATCAGTGTCTGGGCACGGTAATGGAGTGGATGAGGGCCAATGAACTGAAACTCAATCCAGACAAGACGGAGGTACTGTTAGTGGGTGGTTCGTCTGCCCAGCTAGGTGATATTCAACCTGTTCTGGAGGGGGTTGCACTCCCCCTAAAGGATCAGGTTCGTAGTTTGGGGGTGCTCTTGGACCCAGAACTGTCACTTGAGGCACAGGTGAACTCAGTGGCACAAAGCACTTTTTATCAGCTCAGGTTGGTATACCAACTACGCCCCTCTCTGGACAGAGATAGCCTAGCTACAGTTATCCATGCTCTGATAACTTCTCGTCTGGATTACTGCAATGTGTTATATGTGGGGCTGCCTTTGAAAATGGACCGGAAACTTCAGCTGGTCCAAAATAGGGCAGCAAGATTGTTAACGGGGACTGGCCTGCAAGCTCATATTACACCAGTACTTTTCCAGCTGCACTGGCTGCCAGTCCATTTCTGGGCCCGATTCAAAGTGCTGGTATTAACATTCAAAGCCCTTAACGGCTTGGGGCCAGGTTACCTGAAGGATCGCCTCCTCCCATATGTGCCTGCCCGGACCTTAAGATCTTCTTCAGCGGCCCTTCTCCGTGAGCCCCTGCCAAAGGAAGTGAGGCGGGTGGCTACTAGGAGGAGGGCTTTTTCTGCTGTGGCACCCCGGCTCTGGAATGAGCTCCCTAGTGAGGTTCGCCTGGCGCCTGCGTTGTTCTCCTTCCGGCACCAGGTGAAGACCTTTTTATTTTCCCAGGCATTTTAGCATTTTAGCTTTCTAAACTTTTAGCTTTGCTGTTTTAAATCTGTATTTTAAACTCCTGCACTGCTGCTAGGTTTTACTGTGGTTGTGTCGTCATATTGTGGTTTTAATGTTCTATATATTTTAAATTGTTTTAGTATGTGCTGTTTGGTTTTAATTTTTGTGACCCGCCCAGAGAGCTTCGGCTATTGGGCGGTATAGAAATGAAATAATAGATCGATAGATAGATAGTAAAAACCACGGAGATTTTCCTGCTTTGTGCCCTATTATTTTGTTGGTTTATAGAGAAGCACGGAGCAAGTCTGAAGGCCCTGATCCCAGGTGAGGGGGGTAACATATAGAATGCACTCTCAAGTACACAGAGCCCAGGCAGTGCCCTTCAGACAAAGCCAGACATATTCAAGGGCGAGTGTACATGTACATGTTACATCCAGTCGTGTACATATTACATCCAGTCGCTTAGAACTTTTTTTTTTTTTTTTTAAGACATGCAGTTATGGGAGGCTGCAATGCTAAGCGGATCATAAGTGGCAGGGAGAAGTTGGTCACTTTCCTCCCATACCGCTCAAAATCCCTCACTATATATTTTTCCTATAGCCACCAGAAGGAGCAGTTTTGTGTATTAACACACTCTGCAGAGAAAGGACTGTGCACCCTTTCCCCTTTCTCCACTCCAAGCTCTACCCAGCCCTGGCGGTTTTTGATTCTAGTAGCAGCTAGACGAATGTTGCACACCACTGGGTGTAACGTATACTTTTGCCTCTAAATTCACTGAAACGAATGAACGTGCTCGTGCTGCTTCAATCTTCAGGGCTACTGTAGAAGAGGCTAATGAGATCAACAGAAGCGTAGCAGTTCAAGCTTCTAGTTTTTTGCAGTGGTACAATTATTGGCCCACAGGCCTGATGCTCAAGCCGGATCCTGTACTTGGTCAATGGTTTCTCAGGCACTTCTCCTTTCCCCACTGCACTGAAGTTGCATTTGAAAAGCTGTCCCATGAATGGGAGGCTTATAGCCAGACCTTTTAAGGAGAGGAATTAAGGATATACTGGGAAGAAATCATGTCAATGCAAAGCAGCAAAACTCTAAATACAGGTAGTCTAATATGTTTTATTTAAAGTGATGTAATTTATTAAATCATTTGAACAAAATAAAAGTTAACTTGAAGAAAATTAAGTAGCAAGAGCCAGACACTGGTCAGTCGTCCCAAGTCCTTGTCCAGAATAGAACACTAGTAAGGGAGAAGAAATTTACCCATTACCAGGCAATCGGTCAGAATATATCCTGCAAGTTTTCCCTTAATTGTCTTCAGGGAACCTCTTTCAGCCCAAGGACCAAAGCTTGGGGGGGGGGGGGGTAGCATTCCAGTGATCAGCCGGGCCAAAGGCAAAAGGATCGGTGCAAAAAAATACACCCACACACTGCATCATATTGCAGCTTAAGGACACAATCATATGTGTGTTGAGACTGAGAAAAGGCCTACAACTCCCAGTGTTCCCCAGCCAGCCATGACAATGGGGAAGCATGCAGGCTGGGGAATGCTGGGAGTTGTAGGCCTTTTCTCAGTCTCAACACGCGTAGGGTTACATCCTAAAGCTCTTACTGCCAGTAACTAAGTTTTAGAAGAGACATTTCATCCATTTAGAATGGGGGAAAACCTGCACAAAAACTGCAGGAAACCACACAATGATAGGTGGCTGGAGGAAAGGGGGTGGGGACAGAGAAGGGGGGGTGGTCCTCTTGGGAATCCCAGCAGGCTGGATTTGGCCTCCAGGAAAGTCAGATTTGGCCCCCAAGCCTGAGGTTCCCCACCCCTGCCTTAGCTAAAGGGGTTTCTTCTTAAATAAAAGTTAAAGAGCCAGTGTGGTGTAGTGGCGCCGGGAGATCCGGGTTCTAGTCCCCACTCGGCCATGGAAGCTCACTGGGCGACTTTGGGCCTGACACAGACTCTCAACCCAACCAACCTCACAGGGTTGTCATTGTGAGGATGAAATGGAGAGGACAATCATGTAAGCTGCCTTGGGTTCCTTGCAGGGGGAAAAAGGGGCAGGATATAAATGCAATAAATATGACAAATAAAACTTGAGGGATGAGATCCTGAATATCCCTGAGGGGAAGGTGCCCCATATACACACACAGAACCCCAGGTGTTGTGTCTCCATGCCATTCCCATTCTCTTGCGAATTTGAGCAAGGGAGGCCCCAGTCTAGAAATCCTATGGGTTATTGCTGCTTGTGTACCACCCTGAGAACAGCAGTGGAAGCTTTACGTGGCTGTTAAACTCTTAAGCCAGTTTCTTTGAACTACCTTCATTGCTACATTAGTGACTATTAATCATATTTTCCTTAACATTATAAACTGCCTCTAATAAAAGAAGTTCAGTGTAAGAAGGGGGGGGCTATGCATAATCCTATGCAGGTCTACTCAGAAGTAAGTCTCACTGAGTTCAATGGTACTTACTCCCTGTTAAGTATGCATAGGGTTGCAGCTGAAGTGTTTCATTTTTAGGTTCACAACTGTATAGCATAGCCACAAAAAAATGTTAATAGCTTCACTCCTGACATTCCCCACAATGTTTTCTCCAGAAATTATTTGTAAAAGACTGTAAGCAGATACTACTGGCAAAGTTCCATGCAATGACAGCAGTTCTGAAACAAGCCACTAACAGTGCAATCTTATATATGTTTATTCAGAAGTCCCATTGACTCCCTGGTAAGTATATATAGGACTGCAGCCTAAATATCTCCAACCTTATATGCTTGCCACTTTTCTTCAAATCAGATTATGAGAGAGAAATGTGTTCAACCCCCTTGCCATATCCCATTCAGAGGTGACTGAAGATAAAGGTTGGCTTTATAGATCCACCCGTGCTAGGCTATTTTCACACACACACAAATAATGGAAGATATTTAAATGAACCCCACAGAACCCTCCCTTAAGAGAATAATTTGTATAATTGTGTTGCTAGTACTGCTGCAACTTTGATTCATAAATATTAATACTGTTTGTGTTCCCATCACCATGTTTTGTGTTAACTGCATGCATAGCAAAGAAAATTTTGTTTTGTTTGTCTGAAATAAGACAGTCCAGTAAATAAATTTGTTATGCATTTGGGGGAAAAGTCCTTTTAAATATAGAGGGGAGTTGCACCATCAGGACACTTGCATCTTTTTGGATAATGGTATGGGTGAAATCTGCTGGTCTAAGTCAAAATAATCAAAAATCCTATTCAGAACACCCTAAGCCCTTGGGCACACCTAAAGGATCACAATCCTAATTTCAGTTGCAAATGATTCTGGAATACATTTTTAAGCTATGGTTTTTCACCCTCATAAAGACAAATTATTGGTTGCATGACATTAAACGTTTCTGACTTATTTTCACTTTCAGCTTTCAAGGCTCTTTCTCAGATAATGAGATGATGTGTTTTTCCTACAGGATGAAAACATAATGCGTTCCATGCAGCTCTTTGAAAATGTGATTTAACCTCATGCAGTTCTCTCTTCAATTAATGGACAATATGAACAATTCTGCAGCAACAAATCCATAAAGCTGTTGCCACTTTACCATAAAACAGGATTGCTCAGCTTTACACTGAGATGTGTATAATGCAAATAAGCTTTGTTTAATTAAAGCCTACCTACTGAGACTGTATTTTTCCACTAGTTGGGCTAAAACAGTCCTGTTAAACAATGCTCTTGTAGTTGTTCTTGAAACCTCATTTGATTCAGAGAACAATCCAAAGAAAACAACAAAATGGAAACTGCATTATTGCCATCCCAACCTTGAAAGAAGAGGTCCAAGAAGAGATGGAAAAGGGCAGGATCTATTACTCATTTTTATTAGATAAATTCCTAGAATATAAAACTATTTAATTTCATGCTCCCTTTTGTATTAACACCATTTTACACTATTCTCAATGATAGGTTATTACAGCCAACTACACTTCGAGCACAATTTCCCCATGCATGGTTGGGATTTCCAAGGGGAGTAGGACAGTTCTGTTCCAACTCCCCCCACCGTACACTTGACATCACACCAGGCCATTACTGGAAATGGGAAGCCTGCATGCATCCAAGCTGCCTTCTCTGGAACTAGTGGTTCTTGACTGAGAGGAGGAGCTGGACAAACACATGAGAAGGATGCACAGGTCCTCTATTACCCATAATGATATGACACACTGAGTACTTGTCAGATATGCACGTGTCTGTGTGCACAACTGAGTGTCATGTGGCGGGGGGTGGGGGCACCAGGCACCATTATGCTTTATGGAGATCCTGCCCATGTGGGAAAGAATTGTGCCCTCTGTATCTTGGTTCAGTGACCTATAATTTTTTTTTTAATTCGTGATCTACTCATTTTATAGAACAAGTTTTTTTTATAGTATAAGGTTTAAATGAATCAACTGATTTAATAGTTGCCTATGGCAAACATCTTCCATCCTCAAGACTACCAGTTGAATAAAAACGCACCCAGAATTTTACATAAAATTTTATGCCCCTAAAGGATAGACATCCTTTACAATAACTAGATCTTTAGCCGAATAAAACAAAAGAGTGAATTTAAATATTACTTTCTAAGTATAAGTTCGGCCAGCTAATTAGTAGGGGGAAAAGGAGAGAATGTTCTGGTAAGTGTCCAGTATTCACTGCTCAGGAAACATAGCAGTATATGGTCATGCTTAATGGTAGGCACCCTACCATCAACTGTGTCAAAGGATTTGTTTTCCTGTTGCATATTCAGAGCAGCGTGGGAACTAACGTTTATTAGCACAGTTATTTAGAAACAATGGTAATAGTGGATGTTTGAGAAGAAGGTGCAACTACTTTTAAATGGCCATGATCCACTGCTATTGTGCACAAAGGGCAGAGAGGGAAGGCTGTATAAAGCATAGGAAGCCAGCAGAGCAACAGATGAATGAAAATTAAGGGACCATTTGCCTGCATGTGGCTTATCCACATGCAAGCAACTCACCAGTAGCAGGAATAATGTGGCACACAGGTATCAGCCTTTGAACATGACCAGGGAAGAAATGGATGTGCCAAGATGGAGCTGCAAGGGAGAGGGGAGCAGTATAGGCTGGCCCAGTCAATACCTTTCTCCCTGGCCTCCAACACACAGAGGATGCCTTGTAACTAATGAAAAATCATGTTTCCCCAGCATAGTCAAACAAATCATTATTAAATTACTGTCTGTCCCGAAGCCTATAACTACTGGTACAAGACATACGCCAACCTTAACCGCGACATTTCTGCACAAAGGATCTGAACAGCTTACAGATGTATGAAGAATGCGGCGAACCATCTTTGCAAAAATAAAGCAGGCATCTATTCTGGTGTAGAGATGGAATAGGAAGGCATGTTGAAGGCTGCTCTGCTATCACCAGTGTAGGAATATGAGTAGTACAATACATGTACACCTGAAATTTGCTGTAGTCTGTGAAAATTAAATGTGCACATTTTTATAATAAAATGAAAACACAGAATGTCTGGCTCTTTGTTGCTGTTTGTTTTTTAAAATAACTTCTGTGGAGTAAATGTTCACAAAACATATTTATTATATAAAAGTTTAACACTGGAAGCACATGCTGAGTGTTTTAAGTTATCCTTTAATACTTAAAAAGTATTGAAAACAGATTTTAAGTAATCCTAGCATCTTAAATGTTTGCACTATGTCAGTGAAACATCCTTTATACATTCTCCGGAACCCTTAAGGAAAGAAATATTTCCCTAATCTGACAGTATAAAAATACATGTATCTCTGTGACTTAGCAATGAGCTGATATCGGCTTAAAAATAAATTAATAATGGGACAATCCAGGCAATATTAGACACTTTCAAGTACTATTAACTTTACCTCTCTTCTACCAAACAGAGGTTAATAGTGTTTAACTTTGGCTGGATTGTGTCCTCGGTTTCTAGCACATCACATTTGTTAAACATACCTTATACCTCAAATTAATAACATATAAACACAGCAAGTAAGTATTCATATTTTCTTTGTGGTTATTATTTGACAAGGGTGGATAACCCATTATTAATGTAACAAAACAGATAGATTGATTTACAGTTCCTGGTAGAAGTACTGGAACAAAGATAATGCCATTCCTGGTGTTTCTCATAATTAAATGTCTTGAACACATTTTCATTTGAACATTCATCTTCATTTTTAAATATTAATCCCTTATTTCCCCTGAGAGATAGAAAACAGTGTGCCATGGAAAACTATCACCAAATGGTTTCAAGCAGGTTCTTCATCACATCTCTCTTCAGGAGGAAATTGAACAATACGTTGGAATTTTAGATTTTATAATAGTTAAACTTTCCTGTTGATAAAATGAAAATTGAATATAATAAGTACTAGGTTTATGCTTAAATAAAATTTATCTAAAACCAAAATTGATATAAAATGATAGACATGCAACCTGGAACAACCCACACCCATAAGAAAAAAGTAAAAAAAAAAGACCAGGAACACCACTCTCTTTTTCTTGAACGAAGCAAAACATTTACATCCAGTTAGGCGCACATGTTCATAGCTGGAGAAACCATGCATGCCATGTGTGAAATGCGACTCAGTTCCCCTTCTAGAGCGCATGTGCATGGAGTCTTTTAAGAAAACTGAAATCCAACAGTTAGCTCACAGGAGAGGAAGCAGGGGGCTGGATTATTGCCCCCCCCCCCCAACACACACAAATATAACTGATGAGTAGGAGCTTTTTAAAAAGGCTCTGAATGCGCAGCTCCAGCTGCTCCATGTGCCCTCTGTTGTATCAGAGTCAGAATGTTACATCATCTCAAACACAATGATTTTCAATGGAATCAGTGTGAAGTGTCCAGTAATCAATTGCAGGGATAATCAAACAATTGCATGCATACATGATCCAGCCCATACTTTGTGCAGTTACTGAGAATTATGTTAGACTGAAGTCCTTCCATAGAACATCCACAGTTGCACAGTCCTAGGAGGCTCACAAGACCCATGCGATTGCCTGAGAGAGCCTTGAGAAGTCTCAAGAGACCCACGAGAGCCCTGCAGCTGCTTCTCCTGGCCATGCAGCTCTCTATAGAGTGATGACAAAGATAAAGGTGAGAGGGGCAAAGGATGGAGGGTGGGGGGGTTGCAGCAGCCCATCTTCTCTCTCACCTCAGGCAGCGAGAGACCTTGAAGTAGGTGTGTTGTGAGTGCTGGGAAAACAGTAATGTAGATGGGAACTAGAGGGAAGATATTTGCACACCTTATGAGTACCTGCATTTCCCGCACAAAGAGATCCAAGAACAATTCACTCTTGCACCAATCCCACATCACTTCCAGGTCACCTTTCAGTATATAAAGTAACTAATTCATTGGGTCAGGGAAACGAAAGGTAACTAGATGCAATATTGACTAGTCACATCTCGGCAGGGGTCAGTAGGCACACGGCAGCATTATAGCACACCTGGGTTTAATGCTACAAAGCAGTGAGACAACATGAGAAGCAAATTTAAACCTAGGTTTGCTGCAGTTGATTTAGCTTACCTTTCCACCATACTGTTCCAGCTTTTGTAAAGCATCTGTAGTTTGCTCTTTGAACTTCTTGCTCATCTGTCTCTTTGAAAGCTGTGGTAAAAGTAAAAAACAAAAGTGAGTTTTCTATTTAAACATCGTCCCAGTCTCTGCGGCAGAATCCTCCTTTGCATGCATTACATGCAGAAATGTCAAATAGATTGTAAATGAGGCCTTGGGAGCGCTGACTGATAAGATGCAGTCATAAATGCATGAATTTGGAGGGCACTTTGTAATGTCTATCTAGTCCAGACTTCCACAACTTGTGATCCAACATGCCGAGTCCCACCAGCAGCACCTTGATCACCCTAGTTTTGCTGCCTGTCTGGGATTGCAAAACTGGGGTTGGGCCACAAACATGGCTGGTTAACCATATTCACTTCGGCACATCACAAGTTGTGCAGTTCTGGTCTAGTTCAAGAGTGCCCAAGTGCCAATATGCCTGACTCCCAATTGTTTAACAACAGCAGCAACAAAATGACTCTGCCCCACCCTCTAAACTATACTACTGAAATAAAGAAAGCTTGGAGTAAGCAGGAGTGGATTTTTGTGTGGAAGGACTTTCCCCAAAGCTAATTCCTGGGCTCAGTTCTAGAATTCAAAGCATATGTCATTTACACCAGGCTCCAGTTGGTGGATCTTGGCGTTCTAGCAAAGAAGTAAATCCCTGAAGTCTACCCACCATTACTTAAATGTACTCACTCGTGCAATCCATCGTGTACTATAAGCTGAAGCCAAATGCTTCTCACGTCCCAGAAGAAATGCAGGAAACGCGGTATTAAATATTGTACTCACACTTGAAAGCAGATGCTTCAGATGATCATTAAGAGAAGGGCCAACAACAGCACTTAGCTGTACCAAAGCATTCAGGCCCCTTTCAAATACTTCACCATCTGAGTGGGCCTTCAAAAAAGGGAAAAATAATCAATCTGATGTCCATCTCGTTTAAGAATCCCCTGCCAAACTGCATGCTCCCTAGAATGACAGTCTCTTGACTATACTAATAATTAGCCCACAGAGTACACCAACGTGTTGTTAAAGGTTGAAAAGCATTTAGCTGGCAATCCCTGCTTTTTTACTTGGAAGTAGGTTCCATTAAAACCAATGCTGCATGTGATGGATTTCAGTCAAACTTTATTTTTATATATTCACAGCACAATCTTATGCATGTTGACTCGAAATAAGTCGCACTGTGTTCAATGGGGCTTACTTCCTAGTAATGCGAAGCCAAGACCATAACCCTAAAACCTCCTCATTACAAGTATTTTTTCATTCCTGCAGCTACCAAGAAGTTTAACACAGAGAAGAAGAATCAACACATGCTGATCTCTAGAGAGCTAGATACAAAACCAAGCCACTTTATGGACACTACTAGGATACGCAGAAAATATCTGGATGATCAGAGGCTCCAAACACAATCACTTTTACATGAGGATGTGTGGAACCAACACTACAAATTCAGATAACTGAGGGTCAAGTAATATACTCTACTTGATCATCCTGGGTCTGTGGTCCATTTTTTGTGCTCCAGCCTGAAGTATTTACAATTCAAAATACTATGTTGCTTTTCAGGTACTTCTCTCCCACTGCTCATCTCTCCATATTTGTTCTATGGGGTTCCATTTCTCAGTAAGAGCACGTTCACACATTTTTAAAATAATGGGATTACACACTAGATTTATTACAGGAAATGTCAGTCAGCACTTCTGCAACCCTTATCCCAAATGATTCAGCACAGTACGTCACCATAACTGGTACTCTACCATGAATACAAGAGCCTAATTAGCCCATAGCCATTACGATGGGACCTCCCCCTTCCCCTATGCATTCACTGCATGAGCTGCACAACACTCTTTTCACACCTCCTGGGTCAGTACACATTCATTGCTGCCGTGGCCACTTCCACCCACTTTCCCCATCAACCTGAAATGCCGCTTATATACCTCACAATGTATGGTGGTTGGAGTTTTAGTACAGCTGTAGGGTGCTGGTGATGGAATGTTTCTGATTGCACTTGGAAAGAAGGTAAAAACCTTTCACGTTCATTCCTCTTATCTCACATTTTAAAATCTCTGTTGGGAGCTTCGGGGTGGGGATCTGTGCACTGTATTCATGTACCGCACCAAGCATACTTTAGCCGCTCGTCATAAATAATAAATTATGATAGTGGTAGTCCCAACCCAGATATAATATAGCAGACTGTCCAATCACAAAGAGGCTAAACTACTGAAAACCTGTAGGACTGAGCAAGATCAAAATCCAGATGGAGAAAGATCAGTTGATCCATCTCTTGGAGTAATTTGATCTCACATGCAGAAGCTTTCATTTAGCATTTTGTTATCATGTGCTGGAGACTGTGACCATCATCAAAATTGTTAAGTAATACAATAAGCTGTTCTTAGATTTCATAAAGAAAGAGAGACATACCAAAGCAGTTTTTAATGCTGGAACAAGCCGGGGCAGCAATGGAATGGCTTTCTGAGCAGCGTCTTCCACCAAGAGCAATTCTTTAAAGCCCTCCCTGGATACAAATGTATGTGGGTGCCTTGTCTCTCTTAGCCCCTGCCACAGAAGTACAACATCACATTAATATGTAGCTGCCCCTGTCTTTGTACATAAAAAAAGTTTAACATTCACTCAAACAGCAGAATATGCTACTAGAGTTTCATTACAGACATTCAAAACACACGTATGCCACCTTGTGGCGCCATCAAACATAAACACTTTAAGCAAGACTCGCATATCGAAACTATTCACATACCTGAGAAAACAGTTCATTTTCTCAACATATTTCCTGACTTTCTATGTACACAAATATGTCTATGTTTATTCAGGAACAGTACATAATATCATTTCTAGGCAGTTTGCTTCTGCTGAAAAAAGTATCCTGTGAGTCAAACAAAAACGCACTGCCCCGCTTGCCTCAGCAGTCAGAACTCCTTGAGAGGGCTTTACTTAGACGCAAGACCAAATTGGCAACAGGAGTTATGGGTACAATGGGTTGCAGTAGCCCCCTCCATTCTCCAGCCTTGAAAAAGGCTTTGACCCTGTGATGTGTAAGGGCCCCAATGGAGGAACAGCGCCAATAGCTCCATAGCTCCTGTAGCTTCAGCTCAGGGGTAAGCAAAGCCCAGGACTGCAACAAAGGGGCAGAGGGTTTCATTGCATCAAAGTCGGGGAGTCAGCGCTGGTTCTTGTGTCCTTCTGTCTTGGCACAGCAAATTATATGATGAAGATGTTCACACATTCACCCCTACCGTCCCGGCCTCTTCTCCCAATTCAGAAACATAGAAATTCTGAAAGCCTGTAAAAATGCTAAATTCAGTTTGACGTCCTACTGCTGCAGCTCTAGGTTTACATTTTGTGAGGTTCAATTACTGTTTTCAGGCACACTCTTGGCAAGTGCAGAAGAATTCCAAACCTGTCAGGTAAGGAATTGGGAGGTGCTGCTGTACAAAGCAGATGCCAATCAACTCACTCATGTTTTTGGTAACTGTCTGCCATGCTGTTTCTTCTAGGAAGTCTATTTAGTCGGTCATTAGGTAGGCTTTTTGTAAGCCAGATGGATTTTAGGGTCAGATGTGAAATCAATGTAAATGAGCAACAGGATATCGCACACTGAAATACTACCCTAAGTGAGCTACAAATGAATACTGCCCAATCAAGGACACAAGTACAATTAAAAATAGGGCTGAATAAAGTTCACAGGAAAAATGTGTGATCAATTATGTACATCCAGCCCTGAGCAGCAAAGACAGAGTATGCTTCTTCTGAACAGAATGGGACAAAACCAAACTATATTCTGGAGGAGAGGAAAAGGTGCCCTAGTGGGCTAGAATATCACCAGCTTGCTATAGATTGGTTCCTTCTGGATTACATGCATTAAAAACATCTTTCACAAAGTATTTTCATTTTTCTTCAAAAGATTACTTACACATGATATCCCCAATTTTCTATCTATTAAAAAGGAAGCTTATAATAAGTAATGTCATGGTTTTTCTAAGCTACTGCCAGCCTCCAATTGCACTTTGATCAAAAACAGCCAGAGAATTTCAGCGATGTATGACTGCCATCTTTGGAAACTGTGTATTATCAAGCAATAAAATATGAAAAGGGAGGTATCTGCCTTACTCTAAATAATAAGGGCAAAAAAGGTTTACCTCTGCTAAAGTTATAAGAAGAGGATCAAACTGAAGTGTTTCAGGATGACAATCCCACTGGAGTTTGTGTTTTACAGAGCCATGAACTAACCTGAAACAAAACAAAACATTAAGAAATATCAATAGTAAAAGGCAGTATTGATAGTTAACCTTTTTACTTCATGCCAAAGATCCTAATATAGTGTTTCCAAAGTATACCCTAACTGCATGAGTTAATATATACTTTGTATGACCTTCCACTGCTCTATTAGGGTCAGCTGTTTTGAAGCTATTCTATTAAAAAAAACCCTTTAGAGACTTCCCAGATAAAGGATAGGATATTGTTTTACTTTAACACAATTTGGTTTTATTTAAAAACAATGGAGGTAACAGGTTTTTTTTTTACTAATAACCATTACAATAACAATAACAACACAATGTCTAGTAATATATTATGCTGTTCAGACATTGTACAACAGCTGCAAAGGTCACTGACTTCCTTCAGTATTAACAAGCAAGTATTGCTAGCGGAGATGACAGTATTCCAGCCGAGCTATTTAAAATCCTAAAAGATGATGCTGTTAAAGTGCTGCACTCAATATGCCAACAAATTTGGAACACTCAACAGTGGCCACAAGACTGGAAAAGGTCAGTTTACATTCCAATTCCAAAGAAGGGCAACGCCAAAGAGTGTTCAAACTACCGCACAATTGCGCTCATTTCACATGCCAGCAAGGTGATGCTCAAAATCCTACAAGCTAGGCTTCAGCAGTATGCGAACCGAGAACTACCGGAAGTACAAGCTGGGTTTCGAAGAGGCAGAGGAACTAGAGATCAAATCGCCAACATTCGCTGCATCATGGAGAAAGCAAGAGAATTCCAGAAAAACGTCTATTTCTGCTTCATTGACTACGCTAAAGCCTTTGATTGTGTGGATCACAACAAACTGTGGCAAATTCTTAAAGTGATGGGAGTACCAGACCACCTTACCTGTCTCCTGAGAAACCTGTACGAGGGTCAAGAAGCAACAGTAAGAACCAGACATGGAACAACCGATTGGTTCAAAACTGGGAAAGGAGTACGACAAGGCTGCATATTGTCACCCTGCTTATTTAACTTATATGCAGAGTACATCATGAGAAATGCCGGGTTGGATGAATCAGAGGTCGGAATTAAGATTGCTGGGAGAATTATCAACAACCTCCGATATGTAGACGATACCACCCTAATGGCAGAAAGCGAAGAGGATCTCAAGAGCCTCTTGTTGAGGGTGAAAGAGGAGAATGCAAAAGCTGGTTTGAAACTCAACAGTAAAAAAACTCAGATCATGGCATCTGGCCCCATCACTTCCTGGCATATGGAAGGGGAAGAAATGGAAGCAGTGACAGATTTTACTTTCTTGGGCTCCAAGATCACCACAGACGGTGACTGTAGCCATGAAATTAAAAGACGCTTGCTCCTTGGGAGGAAAGCTATGGCCAACCTAGACAGCATAGCAAGAAGCAGAGACATCACCTTGCCGACAAAGGTCCGTCTAATCAAAGCTATGGTTTTCCCAGTAGTAATGTATGGCTGTGAGAGCTGGACTATAAGGAAGGCTGAGCGCAGAAGAATTGATGCTTTTGAACTGTGGTGCTGGAGAAGACTCTTACGAGTCCCCTGGACTGCAAGGAGGTCAAATCAGTCCATCCTAAAGGAAATCAACCCTGAGTGCTCATTGGAAGGACAGATAATGAAGCTGAAGCTCCAATATTTTGGCCACCTAATGCGAAGAGAAAACTCCCTGGAAAAGACCCTGATGCTGGGAAAGACTGAAGGCAAAAGGAGAAGGGGACGGCAGAGGATGAGATGGCTAGATAGCATCACGGATGCAATGAATATGAACTTGAGCACGCTCCGGGAGAGAGCGCAGGACAGGAAGGCCTGGCGTGCTATGGTCCATGGGGTCACGAAGAGTCGGACACGACTGAACGACTGAACAACAACAACAACAACAAAGTGAATGGGAGGGCTTTGGATCTAGGGGATCCAACACCTCTCCTGATCCAACTCCTAACAGCAGAGCAACAAGGGCAGTAGAGGTTTCTGCACCTGCAATGAAGCTTATGAGGGCAAATCTCTTTCTCTGCAGGGAGGTAGAGAGAGGTAGCCTACCGGCCATAGGATTGCAGCCTAAACAGCACACCTGGAACTGAATACTGTTCTGCTGGACTAATTTTATTATTTCGTGAGCAATGCTCACTTGATGATACAAAGCCTATTGCTTAAATACATTAATTCTGCTCACCCACCTCTGGCTCCCCAGCATTACCTGCAAGGAATGCCCCCTTTAGAGTAAATAGCAGCAAAGGCAGTTGGAGCTCTTGACTGAACACCAAACTAGAACAAAAAGACAAAGACACATTAGACAGCAAAGTGCCAGTTATAAATAAAATAGCAATAACATTAACAATGCTACACAGGCACATCCCAGTCAAAGTTAAGCTCTTCAGTCCTATTTAATTCAACACGAAATTCTTTCCACTGAAATCAATGAGGCTTGAAAGTGCTTCACTTTGGCTGGATCATACCTTATGCATTACATTTTACGAAACAGGATCTCTAAAACCGTGTGAATAGAAGTGTTTGAGGAGATATATTACACAGTAAAAACAATATTCAAATCAGTCCATCCTAAAGGAAATCAACCCTGACTGCTCATTGGAAGGACAGATACTGAAGCTGAAGCTCAAATATTTTGGCCACCTAATGCGAAGAGAAAACTCTCTGGAAAAGACCCTGATGCTGGGAAAGACTGAAGGCAAAAGGAGAAGGGGATGGCAGAGGATGAGATGGCTAGACAGCATCACTGATGCAATGAATATGGACTTCAGCATGCTCTGGGAGAGAGCGGAGGACAGGAAGGCCTGGCGTGCTATGGTCCATGGGGTCACAAACAGTCGGACTGAACAACTGAACAACAACAAAAACAATGTATGTATGTATGTATATATTCAGAACACAAAATAAAATTAAAGAATGAGTACAGGCAATACAAGATTTAACATAAAAAACAGTATTCATAAAATTTATGGACTAATTGGAATGCACTTTATTATTCGTTTTTAAAAGAAATTCTCACAACTTCTCCAGCAAGGTCATACTTCAAAAACCTGGGAAATTCCTGTTATGCCACCTTGTAATTTAGCACTCCCCTAGTCACCTGAAAGGAGCACCATTTTCCCCTCTGCAAGCAAATATGTTAAATGACAACCATGAGGCAGAAGAGCTGTGTGTATAGCCTCCATAGTGCCACCCTATATAATAAGGGGCAAGCTTATGAAAACTGTGCATCCAGCTCTGTCGTTTTTCTCTTAATGAAGCAGCCTGTCCTGACTCCATCTTCATAAAGGCCAGAGGACAGAGAGGTAGCCATAATAGCAGGAAGAAGAGAGGATCTTCTTGTAACCTCTGAAGGTTACAGTAATGTGCAAAAGCTGATTCCCTTGGCCATTAATTAAATAATTTTCCAAAAATAATAAAACATTATTTATGTTTTCGCTTGGATAGTTGAACACACATTTTCTTTCCTTGCCTTAAATTAAAATACTTAAGGTTACTAATACTTAGAATCTTGTAAGAGAGTACTGAAGTTTTGCTAGGTGGCTAATGCAATGTTTAAGATGGAGATTGAGTTTTTAGCCAACTCAATCTCCACATGCGCAGCCAACATGGAACCATCCACACACAAGTTTGGCAGAAGCTGAAAAAACCCCAACAGCCCAATCAGGACTAAGTTTGCTCAGTGGGCCTGGAATGCAGAGTGTTGGGGAGGAATAGAAAACCAGAGGGGTAGGGAGAATGGAAAAGAGTATCCTGGAAGAGGCTGGCTGTAACCTTGAAACATTTACTTACAGGTCACACTTGTTTATTTTAATTTGGATTGTTCACAATGACCTTTCAAAATGTAAGTGTTTGCCAGTAAAAAACCACATTTGTCAAATTGCAATGACATCAGCCTTTACAAGCTACCATGCAAGAAAAATGGTCTTGTATTGAAAAAGTACAAAACTCATAAGGAACACAAGTCCACTCTTTAAAATCATACAGGGGTTAACAGCGCAATCCTATCTATGAGGTTAATGGAACTTACTCCCAGATAAGTGTGTATAGCGGGGGTCCCCAACCTTTTTAGGTCAGTGGGCACATTTGGAATTTTGGCAGAGTTTTGTGGGCACTCTCACAAAATGGCTGCTAGGGGTCTTGCCCAGTCATAAGATGGCTACCATGGTGGGCATGACTGATTATAAAATACTCATTTCCCAAAAGGCAAACTGATGAAACGAAATGAAAAGTAACCTCCCTAAGAACCTAAGTACAAGACAGAGGTGGAGTCTGAGGTCCAAGACGCAAAACCACTCTTTTGAATCCAAATAAAGACAGTGCTGGAGGACAACACTTTGCTTTACAGCATGTCACCCTCCCAGTTAAAAAACCTTAATAAATAAAATAAATATCAGGAGGGGAAGGAAGTTTAAAAGATGCAAAAAGATGCCCATGGGTACCACACTGAAGGCCCAGGTGTATAGGACTGCAGTCTAAGAGGGGGGTTTCTCCCCATCAAAACACATAGGGGGTAAAGATATGTCACAGAAGGCATTATAAGGTATTTTGAAAACTGACCTGCACACAGTTCAGAGAAGAAAGGTAATACAGTACTAGCGTCAGCGGAGTTTCTTTAACAGAGACAGCCACAGAGCTCCAGATATACTGGACAAGATCTGTTGCCAGAGGCAGACAAGTAGCCTCTTGCACTACTAGAGTGTCTCTGGCTGTTGGAAAGCAGGTGTAGGAAAAT
Organism: Heloderma suspectum; assembly: GCF_057233095.1. Lineage (NCBI taxonomy): Eukaryota > Metazoa > Chordata > Lepidosauria > Squamata > Helodermatidae > Heloderma > Heloderma suspectum. Next base: position 114,558,867 of record NC_139462.1, read on the forward strand.
AGCAGGATATCAAGGTAGTAGGGAGCTGTAGAGATTCCCCACACACACGCACACACATTCTTACTGCCCGTAGCAAATATCCTGGCGCAACAGGGATTGTGCTCATCAGCTGATCCTCCGTTTGTCTCAGCACGTAAAAAAAAAATCACTTGACTTGTTCTGTCTTCATAAATCTCTCTCAGAAAAAATGGGGTTAAGATCAGCCCCATCACTATGCAAACTCCTTAAGTTATATCTATACATACCGGATCAATTGTTTTGGGATTAAGCCTGTCACTGGGCCGGGGCTGTGGCCTAATTACAGAATCTGGAGAAGGAGATGAAGTAGACACCATCTTTCTTTTCTGTGTCACAGTCTTCTCTTTCATTTGAGAGCCTGAAGATACTCTTTTGCCAATACTTCCTGGGATACCAAAACAACAACACCCCACAGATGAAATCAGACACAGGATTTGCATTATTAGTTTAAGATAATGAAAAATAATTAGATTGAGAAAGATAAATAAAATATAGCCCAGATGAACTAAACAGTGAAGACACATACCAGCCACTCCATTTTTCAAACTTGAACCTTCACATTTCTTTGCTTGTTGCATGCCTCTCTGGGACACTTTATATGGTCACCTGCGGCAAAGAAAAACTGATGCTGGTTTCACTCTGATTTTTCTATTCTGGCAGCACAACTTCTGAAGGGAGTGTTTGGATAGAAGGAATTTATTATAGAACTTACTATAGACAAGAACAGGATATGGGGCTAAACTACAATCTATATCAGGAGTGCTAGGGACACTTGAGGATCTAGGGAAACTTGAGGGAATCCATATATGGTTAGCAAAAGGCAATCATCACTAGCAGATGGATCTGTTGCAACTCCTGCAGGGTTCTGAGCAGCATAGAGCCAGCTATAAACAGCGCTTAACATCTGAGCTACAAGTGTATTCACACTTACACATGATGAAGATTTTGCTTGGTCTCCCACTTTATAATACAGGAATTGAGGGTCACCTAATGAAATCACAAAGCATCATTAAATGGAATTGAGTGCCACAAGATGTGATGATGGCTATTGGCTCAGATGGTGCTCAAAAGAGTTACAGAAATTCATGGAAAATAGGAGTGTGTCAATAGCAATTAGCCATGACTGCCTCTGAACATGAAGGTTCTTTTTCCTGTGTACCTCTGAATACCAGTTTCTGGGGGTCACTGGCAGGAGGAAGGAGTACCTTCAGCTTTGCTTGTGGACTTTCCTGAAGCATGCGGCTGGCCCCTGTTGGAAAAAGGCTGCGGGAATAGACCTCTGGTCTCACCCAGTGAAGTTGTTCTTATAGGAGTACGCTTTGTTGAAGCCAGTAGGGCTCAGTGCCAAGTAAACGTTAATGGGATTGGATTTGTGTACCTACAGGAGCTACTAACGCTAAAGCCAGCCTGGAAATGGCAGCCTCTTCTTCCCCGAAGCCCTTTTCCCCGTTTCCCTTTTACGGTAGCTGTAATGAGGGCTTGCTGTGGTTATTCAGCAGCGAGGGCGCAAGTTACTCTGCACGTGCTCTGGGAGCAGGTTTTTTCACACAGCTCCCCAACGAATTAAAGCAGCGTTAAGTATTTGTTAACGCTTGCAAGCTGATGCCCTCCAGACAGCTTGGGTGCCACTCCCAACAGCCCCAGGCAGGATGATGAAAGCCAAAACATCTGGTGGACCCCAGGCTGCCGGCTCGTCTTAGGCGAGGCCGAAGGAGGCGTGGGGATGAGGAACCCATTCCGGCGCAGCCCATTCCTGCAAGCGGTGCTCGGACGGAGGGTATCCGCGCTCCCGGAGGCCTACGCAGGAAGGCTGGCCCCGGGCTCCGGCTGGAGGGGCGGGGCCCTTCCTCGCCACGGCGCGGGGTGGCATTCCCTTCTTCCCCTCACTTACCGAGTCCCCCGAAGGGAGGGACGGGGACAAGCAACCCCCCTGTCTTGCCCCGGTGCGGGAGGGAGGGAGGAGACGCGCGGCGCGAGCTTCCAATCCGTTGCTAAGGAAGCTACGGGCGGCGGAGAGGCCGAACTTCTTCCCAAGGCGTGCGGGAGCGCGTGCTCCGCTCGGATGCGGCCCCCTCCTTCCGCTCGGAAACGAGGGCGCGCGTGCGCGTAACGCACCCGGCGTGATTTCCTTGCTTTCGATAGAAGCTCCGTAAGCCGGACCGTCGAGGCCGCGACCCTGTGCATGTTTAGAGTCCCGCAACTCCCCGCAGTCGGCCACGCGGGCTGGCGAGTGTTGGGAGTCGCAGGGCTTTTTTCCGTCTGACCATGCATAGGGTTGCGCCCTTAATAGGCTTATTTTGATCTCTGCTGTGTCAGCCACCCCTCCCTTGCCTGGAAATGGCTATAATGGGCTGCATCCTGCAACGGATCCGCAGCCGGCCTGAATGAAGTGCTGTGTAAGGCCCAACCCTATGCGCGTTTAGGCAGAAAAAAGGCCTACAGCTCCCAGCATGCCCCAGCCAATTTCTGGGATGCTGGGAGTTGTAGGACTTCTTTCCGTCTAAACGTGCATAGGGTTGTGCCCTTAGTTTTTCTGGGATGCTGGGAGTTGTAGGCCTTTTCTCTGACTAAACATGCATAGGGTTGCTCCCTTAGTTGTTTCTCACTTCGTCCGTCCATCTATATCTACATTTCCCTGTATAATGTATCAAGCTAGTTCTGTGTTTCATTTGGTCTGTTCTTGTGGGTTCATTTGAATGTTTGTTTTTGTACATCGCCTTGGGGACCCTATTACGGCAGAAGGCGATTTATAAATAATGTAATACAGGTAAGTAAATAGGCAAAATCGTATACAGGTTTAGACAGAAAAAACTCCTACAATTCCCAGCATGTCCCAGCCAGTTTCTGGAATGCACCATTTAGGGTGCAAGCCTATGCATGTTTAGAGAAAAGGCCTACAACTCCCAGCATTTGCTGAGTTGTAGGCCTTTTCTCTGTCTAAACCTGCATAGGATTGCACCCTAAATGGCGCATTTCAGGCCGTCAGGGTTTGCTAGCTTTGCTGCCTGAGCTGATGTATGTTTAGCTGCAAGAACAGGTACTCCTAAGCAAGAGTGCACAGAAATCTTACACTCAGAGGAATAAGTCCCACTGTGTTCAAGAACTTACTTTAGGGAAGTAAGGATTGCAAATGCAAACGATTGCAAACTGAAGTGTTAAAAAAACAACAGTAATCAATTTGGAGCAACTGAGTACCTCTTGAGAATATGCTGTGTAGCACCACCGTCCTACAACTTCCTCCCCCACAACCCTGCAAAAAAAAGAAAAAGTGAAAAGGGCAAAGTATTTCTGAATAGGAGCAGTTTGTTTTTCCTGTGTGGAGGGAACCAACTTCAAAAAAACAAAATCTCAACCCTCCTTCCCCACGTTCCTCTTAAGCAGCCAGGAATACACTTCAAGGGTAGAATCCATCCAACTGAAGCACTTTCAACCCCCATTAATTTCAGTGAGAGCTCCTATTTAACAGCTCAGTCTTATATGTGCCTACTCAAAAGTAAGGCCCACTGAATTAAATGGAACTAACTCCCAGGTAAGTGAATATAGGATTGCAGCCTTAATATCTCCTGTTTAGATCAATGGGACTTGAACAGTGCTTTACTCTGAATGGATTCACACCCTGAGTGGCTTGCCTGGTCTTTTTTGTGTCAGGTATCACTTGCTCCCCATCAAGCTTTCCCCATCACAGAGAGTGGTGTAAAGCAGTGTCTGTGTGTGGTGTTCATTGGCCCTGCCCCTTCCATCGCACCCAGCTCCTGCGGGTGCTTCTAGACAAAGCTTTTATAATACCATTGCCCTGCCTTATTCACAGGCGACACCAGCCTAAAATCCTGAATTTAAAACGGCCCTCCCCTTCCTCGGAAGGTCCTTGGTTTTTATTCCTTTTTATATTTTCTCCACCTGATGGTGGTGCTGATGCACTGTCTCATTCCCTTCCAACACCCCCCCCCCCCCCCCCCCCGGTCGTCCCCGTTCAGTGTAACTTCTTGGTCATTGTTCAGCAGCTGCTGTCAGGTTAGTGGATTTCAAAAGGTAAGGGGTTTAAAAAAAATTAGTTTACATACTGAAAATGCAAGATAAAGTGCCCACTGGAGAAAAAGTGCCTAGTATCTCAGATGGACCAGTTGCTTCAGTCATTTTTACCCATTTTATCCCAGCTCAGAAAAAAGGTGCATAAAATATTGACAGCAAATACTACAGAATTGTGTGTCCTTTATTTGGAGAAAGGTAAGTGGTGGAATAAACGTTTCCTCTTGTTCACAGGAAAATGTGAACTCACATATTCCTCATAATAAAATTGTATTACTCATGCTCCCATGGGAGAAGTTCAAGGGATACCTTTATCAGGTCAATTTTGGATGAGAATGCCCTGAACACTTTTGTAATATCGGTTTACTTACAAAAGACTGATGCAGGTGGTGCTACCCAAATATATTCATCAGAAGCACCTGTATGTCAAGCCGTGTTCCTGCATTCTCAGAGCAGGGCCGTTTGCACCAGCCCTGCTCTGAATGCCCTTGTTCCTGCAGGCTGCAGCCTCAGACCTTTCCTTGAGCGGGTCTGAAGGGGCAATTGTCACATGTTTGGCTGAATGTTAGACTCCTCCACATGATCTGCCTGATCACAGAGGAAATTATGTGTGGGTAAACATGCTGTGAACCTCCCCTTCAGACCTTCCTTCTCCGAGCACGGAGGTCTGAGACTGCAGCTAGCAGGAATAAGGATGCCAGAGGTGGGTCTCGTGCACATGGGCTTGGTGAAGGCCTGAACAGGGTTTCACTAGCTGTACATGCTGAGTGACTTGTTATAAAGAATTAAATGGCTGCCCTTGGTAGTAGGTATGAATGCCAAAGGCATAAGTTCCGTTGACTAAAGGAAGTTAATAACACTGCTATAATTGTGAGTTATTTAAAAAAGAGAAAATAAGAAGTACAGTTGCTATTAAAATATCCAAGAGCAACTTCACTGCAATCTAAAATAGCACCTGTGGTTTTGCACACAAAATATAAGTACTGGACTTCATTTCTGGGTGAATGGTCTATCAATTTTTTAAAAAACTAGTGGCATAAAAGTATGGTAAACTTGTAACAGAACAGATAATCCACTCTAGGAGGCATGCATCCTGGGAGAATAATTATATCTCTATTGTGTCAAAATATTCATGTTTATTGTGACGTGGCGTTTACAAATGCCATAGATTTGAAATTGTGGCTTAATCAAGTGCTTATCTCTCCAACACTGCATAATACTCAGCTACAATAACAGGAGACTAGTGCGCTGACTAAATCCAGAAATTATATCTGGATTTTTAAAAATATGTGGTGTTAATATTCAAACTGTTGAGTTGAATGTAGTTACTGTTGCCTTCCCCAGCTCCCTCTGCCATATCAGTTCTTGTTTCCTGTTAAATGCTCATGACGCTTTCATTCAACTCTAGATCAAAATGCCATTCCCCTCTATCCCTAGGATTCAGACGAATGCAACAAGTGAATGCTTGGGGGTGGGGGAAAGGGAAGAATAAACCTCATAAATATCTTGTTTGGATCTGGAGCGCTCCACGAGCTTTGATCTATAATGTAGTAATGTGTCAGGCACACCAAAGAAGTTTTATGCGCTGTAAAGAAGAGAAGTGAGTAGCTTCATGGTTAATTGATTTAAAGGTTCTACAGAAGGTGTGAGATCAAAGAACAACTTAATGGTTTTATGTTTCCCTAGAGATGTCAGTCCACTTATATGAGGAGGCTGACCTTGGGCAATTAGTTAACAGGATATTCTTTTCCCAAATCAGTTGTTCTCACTCCGATTTTATCTGTGCAGCTTGTGTACACATTCACTTCGAACACAGGGTGCCCCTTTCCTTGTATTACTCTTGCAACACTATGTAGCAGGCTTTATTCTATTGCTTGCAAAATGCTCATTATGATGGCAGGTGCTCTGTATGTGAAAATAGGGCTGGTATATTACAAGATCTCTCTCTCTCTCTCTCTCTCTCTCTGTGTGTGTGTATGTACATTGGGATCCCTTTCAACAGTGACTGAAACATCCAGCTTGAACTTTGCTTTACTTGCAGATGTGCTCAGGTGCAACACTTTATTTTTTGCGTCGCAATGAATGGCAACCATGAGAGAAGGTAACCACCAGAGAAGGTAAACAAGTGTACTCGAGGACACCACTGGAGTAGGCTTCAGTCACTGAAACCAGATTTGTTCCTATCGTGATAACCTTGTCCGTTCACCTGCACAGTCTTATCTTGGTACTGTTTTGGGGTCATGTTAGAGCATGTTAGAGTGGCTTTTATATAATACTCTCTTGTATGTTATGGAGTGAGGACCATGCAGTGTACTAAATTGGTCAGAATTTATTATCGCCACCTGACCAAATGTACTTCTCATCGTCAAGGAGAACGGATAAATAAGGCCAACACTAGAGGCCTTATTAAGGCACAATTACTTAATTGTGTTAGACCCATCTCACAAAGGAACCTCACCCATACCCACAGGAGCTGATGGAACTGCAGGCAGACTATCTTGTCATTAAATGTGGTATCTTGAAGCAATATGATTTTACCCCTTTGGCCACAGATGTTAAGCGAAGTCTCAAGTCTTTCACCATCTCTCAGCTTCCTAATTCCAGTGAAGATAAGACTAACATACAGTAGACTGCCCAAGCTGAACCTGCAACAAAATGTTGCAGTGTATCCTTGCCTCCCATCAAGAGTGTGTTTCTTCAGAGTTCCAGCCTACCAGAATGCCGTCCTCCAGAATATTATAAATGGTAAGGAGTATGAATAGATATTCCACTCCCCCCATGTTTCCATTTTTCAATTCCTGTGGACACTGAACATCCTGTGTCTAGTGAGCATGGTCAGTTCTCATTAGGCTGGGGTTTTTGTTGCCACCTGTTTTTAATTTTTAATTTTTTGTACCTCTGCAAGCCTCAGGCTTCCCCTGAGTATGCAGATCCCTCTTTATTTCTAAGGAGCTGTGTTTTAGCTCCATTTCTGTCAGAACTCACCACCTGAATTTGCTATTTGAGAGGAAGATATAACATTAACATGTGAACAGAACGCTAGTATACAAATGAAAGTTGAATAAAGGCCAGTGTATTACCATAATAAGGAATACATAGAAAATATAATTGTTTTCTGTTATCCATCCCAATGTTGTGTTATTAAATTTTCCCTTTATTGTTCTGTGATATGTTCAAGAAAAATATTTCAAGACTGAATATTTTAAGTTTTTTTTTTTAAAATATGGTGTTTCTAAGAACAGCAGTAGCTTTTTATTAAAGTATAAGTCATCATATAGTTTTATATTTCAGAAAGGCATATTGAGGTGTTGATAATTTGCAACGTTAGTTAAATTTAAGTCAGTTAATTGACTCACTTAAATAAAAGGCAGGTGCTTAAGCTACTAAAAATTCTGCAAGTGGTTGAGAGTACAAGTTTGTACACATCACGTTTTTCTGGCTATGATAGATGTTTAGTGAAAAACAGGTATAGGTACTAGTCTCCAAAAAGTAACGCTTGTATTCTTGCAAACTATGTGTGACACAGTTATAGCAGCCAAAGACTGATTATTACCACTTCAAAGATTTTAAACACGGTGGAAAAATCAACCCCTGCATAAATATTTCTTTAAGAGATACGGCAAGTCTCATGGGAGGACTTAAAGACCTGTGAATATGTGCTAGACTTCTCTTGAGAAGATCAAGCACAGTCACATCTCCAATTAATGAAGAAGAATGAATGGGGGGGGGGGAGAACGGACACCTCATGGGATACTTTTGAAGGGCCCTTATGAAAACGAAGCTCTTTGACTCTCAAAGAAAGGTCAAGTGTGAGCTCTCATTCAGAGATGTTTCTTTTGTTCAAATGCCTTTATTTCCTTTAATAGTGATGAAGTCATTCAGAAGCCACTAAGGTTTTGGATGTTTGCCTAAACGTGTTCACATCCTCCTCTCCACAGTTCTCCCCCACTTTTTTTAAGTTACCTAACTTGATATTCCAGAGTTACTTTTCACTCTGTTCCCCCTCCTCTGCTTTCAGTATTGTGTTTCTCTGCCCCTATAGCATTATAGTTCTTTTGTGAGATAAAATCTGCACAGTTACCTACACGGTAAGAGTGGGCAACAGACAACTGCAAACTGCATACCAGGGTTTCATATGACTCTTTTTAAGAGCACATGGCACTGACTTATATTCAAACACACAGAAAGAGCCACAGATTCCACCATTTTGTGTACAGCCTATTAGAAGACCAATTAAAGGAGACTGCCTCTTCCTCCACATTCTGATTACAAATAAGTCAATTTATTTTTTCCATAGTTTGTCTACTTAAGTAACAGAAAGGATCCATCAGGCAATTTTCTATCTGTTTTCTATAGGTGTTTTGTTCCTTGGATTTTATGTGAAGTTTTAATGTTTGTATTGTACATTGATTGCCCTAAGCTCCTAAGCTAGGTGGAGTGTGCACTTTTAGAAATACAAATAAATAAATAAATAAATAAATAAAGCCTCTGATCCCCACACACACCTTCTCTACAGTAAAAATAAAGACAGAGAGAGAGAGAGAGAGAAGACGTAGCTGCTAGATAAGGCCCTTGGCTTTCTCACTTCAAGCTGCAGGTGGGGTCTTGCATGATTGAGTGCTCCTCTATATGAAAAGGAATATCTGCATAGAAAACTATCATGTCAGGGAGAGCTAGTTGACCTGGTAGTTTTCTATGCCGAGACACAGGTATAACACCTCACTAAGAACTAGTCCTCAGAAGCTTTTTAAAAGTTAGCTTTCCTGATTAAAATAGCCTGTGTCTCCCCCCTCCTTTGGTACCTGGATGTTTTTGCCCAACAACTTAATGAGAAGCTGCTAAAATGGAAGCAGTATGGTGAAATCTGCGTTGCTTGCCCTTGCTCAGCTGTGGACTATATTTCTAAACAGTCATTGTTTCTAATACTCCAGAATGTGATTTCAGGCTTCGTCCTTGCCCAGGAAGTGGGAAGTTCCCCTTTTCAGGGACAGTTTCCTTCTGAGAAGAAAGATTTTTTAATGATCTAAATTGTAAATGATTTTGTGGTAATGGTGGTTGAGCAAGCCAGGAAGACAGAACGGCATAGGAAAGCAGGAGCCATGGGCCAAGAGATGGTGGGGGGAAGTGGGCGGGGGCAGGGGGAGGGTTAGGATATGATAGTTGGGAGTGGTCTAAAGGAAGGAACTGAACAGAAGAGAAAGGGGATGAGCAGATGGGAAGCAGACACCCACACAAGGCATTCAGTCCCAAAGCAGTCCAATACTCTCTTTTTACTAATATGATTATGGGGGATACTTGGCTCAACAATACTACAGGCGAGAAGGATCTTGGAATTGTTGTAGATCGCAAGCTGAATATGAGCCAACAATGTGATGTGGCTGCAAAAAAGGCAAATGCTATTTTGGGCTGCATTAATAGAAGCATTGCTTCCAAATCACATGAAGTACTAGTTCCCCTCTATTCACACTGGTTAGACCTCATCTTGAGTACTGTGTCCAGTTCTGGGCACCACACTTTAAGAAGGATGCAGACAAACTGGAGAGGGTTCAGAGGAGGACAACAAAGATGATCAGGGGACTGGAAACAAAGCCTTATGAGGAGAGACTGAAAGAACTGGGCATGTTTAACCTTGAGAAGAGAAGACTGGGGGGAGATAGGATAGCACTCTTCAAGTACTTGAAAGGTTTTTACAGAGAGGAAGGCCAGGCTATCTTCTTGATCATCCCAGGGTGCAGGACACGGAATAATGGGCTCAAGTTACAGGAAGCCAGGTTCCGGCTGAACACCAGGAAAAACTTCCTGGCTGTTAGAGCAATACGACAATGGAACCAATTCCTTAGGGAGGTGGTGGGCTCTCCCACGCTGGAGGCATTCAAGACGAGGCTGGACAGCCATCTGTCAGGAATGCTCTGACTTGGACTCCTGCATTGAGCAGGGGGTTGGACTCGATGGCCTTGTAGGCCCCTTCCAACCCTACTATTCTATGATTCTATGATTAAGGTATAAAAAGGAAAAGGAAAGTGAGAGTAGGAATGAGTTTTGATATGTGGCACTTTGGATCCTTTTCCCAACACTGTATGCTTTTGAAAGTACTAATCGATGGCCAATTTTAAAGTTGTAACCTGTTAAATGTATTAACACATGTAAATGAGCCATCCCTCCCCTTCCTTTTAGCAAGAAGTGGTATTCCTACAGTGGCCTTCGAGATGGCCATTCCCATATTATTACAATTAAGGGCACAATCCTATGCATGTTTAGACAGAGAAAAGGCCTACAGCTCCCAGCATTCCCTAGCCAGCAAATGCTGGGAGTTGTAGGCCTTTTCTCTAAACATGCATAGGATTGCACACTTAGTCACTGGAATTATCTGCTCTTATATTGCTACTGCAATGCTATGGGATCAATTTGTCTCATATATTTCTATTGTTTCTTTTAATTAGCTCTTCACTGCCCAGAAATTCCTCTTACTGCTAAAGGTAAGGCACAGACCCATTTTTGAAAACATAGCTCAGGCTTATTATGCAATTGCAGAGAACTTTGTGAACATTTTCATCTCTTACACCTTATACTATAATGTTTGTGGGCATGAAACTTTGCCATCAACAATTCATATATCAGGGAGGAAGGAGAGACACTATGGAAGAGGGAGGTGGACAGCAAAAGAGGAGTGGGGTGGAGGGCAGGGGAGCAGGTTTGAGGGTTGTGCAGGATTGAGAGAAAAATGAATAAGAGAGAAGGGCTGGGAAATTCTCCCAGAGTCGGTTGAGGGGAGACATCTATGAAGCAACACTGCTGTGGTCTTCTAGTTCTCATGTATGGTCTCCATCTAGAACTGTAGTTAAATGCTTGCACCCTCTACTAGTTAGTTCACAGTGGCTTCATCTGTGTTGCTTCTCAGTAGTGATATCATCCTTTAAGAAATGCAAGAATAATACAGGAGGAATTATTGATATATTTAACATGAGAGAGATAATCCACAGCTTTAGCCATTTAGAGGGTGGCCATAGTTTTCTTTATGCCCCTAAGGAATAAGTACCCATTAGAGTTGCTAACTGACTGGACTTTGGGTGGTCTGGCCATTTTTATTCAGTTTGAAACGTAATGTCATCACAATATAGCAGCAAGCCATTAAGTTGTGACAGCCGTGCCCTGAGATCTGACTCTGAATGCCATGATACATGTCTGTGTCTTGTTCCATCCATGGTGATTTGGTCCTGAGCAACCCCTACCCCTCTTGATAGTTTTTCTGCTCTGTTTGTCCTATCTCATTCTCCCTCTCCCTCCCCTTTAGGTATCTGGAGGATATGATGCCTGTTGCATCTTAATACTTGTCCATCCAAGGTCTGAATTTCAGGTGACCTTGGGGCTACTTTGTTGTGGACAACAGCCCTATTAGCTTCGTTGTTACCATATTATGCCTGACTTCATCTTTGGGATCAATGTAGAGGGAATTAATGCTTGTGAGCCTGTATCATAATATCGCTTTTTTTTTTGGTCCCTTGTGCAATATCTGAGTCTGAACACCGGGATGCGTGCCCATGTCGTCTATGTCTTGTGCTATCCATAGTCATTTGGTCCTGAGTTTTCTATTAAATGGTAGCTCTGCAGGAGATTTCCCAATTTCTAGTGATGTTGTCCTGTAGTTGAGCAATGCTAGGTATGGGTTTGCATTGGAATCCAAAGCTCATTTCAACAATTGCTCGACAATTTTCACTCCTCTGACAGCCCATTTGACTGGGAATATTTTAGACTGGAGGTAACACAAATAAAATCATAGTGCTTAGAAATATCTGAAATTCTTGTGATCTGAATTGAGGGCCATCATCACTCCTGAGAAAATGTGCCCTTGCTCCTTGTTGTCTCAGCTAATATCATTGACATGTTGGGCAGCAGTCTAAAAGTGTTTAATTTTAATGATAATTGTATGAGCAAACCAAGTTATGCACAATATATGTTCCTAAAGCACCCTTCCCCAACCTGGTGTCCTCCAGATGTATTGGACTACAATACCCAGTATTCCTGAACACTGGCCAAGCTGCCTGGAGCTGATGGGAACTGAAGTTCAAAACATCTGGAGGGCACCATGTTGGGGAAGGCTGTTTTAAAACAACAAAGTGACTTTAAATCTGTAAAGAGTGCTAAAAAAAAAAGTATTGCTTCTTTTTGAATCCTCCTTCTTTCCACCCCCACCCTGCACTCGTTTTTCCATGGCTTTGAAATTTCTGGAAAGTTGCATCTCTAGGCAAGGCAAGTCAGGAGCCTCGCCAGATCATTGTCTGAAACTCGCCCACAAAGAGCAGTTGTCAGCAGCATGTAGGCTTTCTGAAGTCTAGATCTGCTGTTAACTCCACCCCTTTGAGGAGCTGTCCATTTCTTAAAGACAGATTGTCAGATTCTGCCACTGCTGGCTCCTACATAAAGGCAGCGAAGACTGAATCAGACGTGGGCCCTTGGAGTCTCGTAAAGCGATGTTCTCTGGCCTAGAAGTTCCTGAGTAGCAGATAAGGGGTTACTGGATGACACCTCCTCCCTGCCCTGAGTCCTCCTCTGAGCCGGGGGTGGGGGGGATCGAGGCCAGAGATCATGGCACCTCTGGGTTGTTGTGTGAGGAGATATCTGTTTGGACTCGTACCTTTTTCTGATGTTCTCTTGCTTGGTAAAATGCTTTTGAAAAGTGGTTGTGTTATCTGCATGTGCTGAAACACTTTGCCATTGAAGAACTCCGTCTCTGTGACTGCCTCCACAGTACATGCTCTTCTCTAGCTAACGTTTTGATTCGGAGATGTGCCTCTTGCATCCAAGCAGATGTGGGGTTTCCTTATTCTTTTGCATTCTGTCCCTCCCTGCGCCTTCTGTGAAAACCTGGCTGTGCTAGATTTAGGATTGCTGGGGCTACTGCCTCCATTTACTACATCAATGGAAACATTTTTTTCTGACTTGCATTCTTGTCTGTTACAGCAGCAGCTTGTGTGATCTTGCCTTTCCTAGAGCCAGATCAGTGTCTTCCAGAATTATTTTTGCAGTTTGCCATCTCCCACACTATCTGATCTCTAATTAGTGACCCAGGGTCTCAAAGCTGCAAGATTGACTCATCAATATAAGCTCAGTAAAGAATTCTTTGATTCCCCCTTCTTGCTGCACCCTGAGGCAACTTGTATCTTTCATAAGTTTCATTGTACTTGGGTAAGCGGTACACCTCAAATTCGTTTAGAACTACCAAAAAAACCTAGCCTGCTCCTCGTTTTAATTGCACAGCATGGTATAGGGGTCTACTGCCTCATTCCCTGCTATATGCAGAAAAATGGCTACCTTTTGAGGATCTTTTTTATCCATTCCTGTGGCTTGCATGTAGAATACGAAGGCCTGCTTAAATCTTTTCCAGTATTCTGCTGCATTGCTACTCAGCTTTAGCTTCCCTGGGGCCTTGAGCATTCCCTCCTTTTGCCTCAATTTTTTGCCTCTTACCTTCCTCTTTCTCCTTCTGACCTCACTCCTGGTACCATGTTATGCTCTCCGTCTTAAATAAGGAACTTGTCAGAGGAGATATTATTTTATTAAGGAGCTATATACAAAAGGTCTTCTCTCCATGACTAATTTTCTCTTTCTGGAAGCCTGACCCTGGGCCTAGCTTTCTAACCAGCTAGGGGAGGTGTCCCTAAATGTCTTCGGGCAAAATCCTATGTATGTTTAGGCAGTAAAAAGACCTACAACTGTCAGCATTCCCGAGCCAGCATGGCTGGCTGAGGAATGCTGGGAGTCATAGGACTTTTTTCTGTCTAAACATGCATAGGATTGCACCCTAAACCAAATAGCACTTATACTTACAAACATGCTTGCACCGAGTCTGCCTGCACATCTGGCTGCCAGGTTTACTCTTTTCTGAAGCTAGTGAGTGGTACCCCAGGGCCCTAAAGAAAAGAATGGGACACAGCCATCAGCAGCATCAACCAGGTGGTGTGTGTGTGAGTGAATGTGAGATGTGTATATGAGAATGAGATAATGGGATGCATGTGTGAGGGATATAATGAGGCATATGGGAGAGTTGTCTCTTTTCCTGAGTGATCAGCTGTACATTGATTTTGAGTTTTCTGCCACAGATTCACTTTATTTTACATTTTGTGGCTTGCTCCACATTGAGTGATTAGCTGTGCGTGGGTTTTTTGGTCTCTCAGCCATTAATATATTGATTTATTTTGGAGAGTCTCAGGTTCAGTGCTTCCTATCTATAAAATAGGTATTTTCTAGAATTTCTAAATGTGTAATTCCATAATAAGATGTTGTGTGTGCATCTGTATGCATGCAAGAGGGAGAGCGCACACGAATGAGATGTAGCTTGAAATGGACGCTGGGCTCACCTGCTTGAGTTGTGCTTTCAGATCTTGCTTTGTGCTTGCGACATCATTGCAAATCTGGAGTGTGCTAAACATTGTTTATTGTCTTGGTAGCATGTTTGGATGTGTTGCTCGGTGGCAGGAGACTTGTGAGCACATGGAATAGCTGCATACCATTTTCTATGCGGACCAACCCTTTTGAGTCTTCTGGGAAGTACCAGAATTTCATTTTCAAGCAATTGGCAGGTTCCCCTATAGCTACCAAAATCAAATGCCTTGAATTCAGATTGAAGTGCCTACCCTCACTCTTCTAACATAGCAACAGAAACTATTTGGTTAAGGCTGCTGTGAGCTACGCTGTCCTGATATGCAAAATGGTAGTTCTATTAGGCTTTGATTTGGCATTATTCTTACTGGGGGATAATAGGCAATAATGGGAAATGCGGTTGCTCTGGAAATGTAATTTGAATCACATCTGCAGAAAAGTGGTAGGGGGCTAACACTGGCTTGCTCAATTTGAACATGGAGAACTGAAAAGTAAGGTTTAGGGCTTGGCTGGGGATTTGGTCTCATATTTCAGGGGACTGGATTGGTGCTGCCTGTTTTTTCTTTTTATATGTATAAAAAAAAAGGTCACAAAGACACTATAAATCTCTAGTATTCTCACCTTCTAAAGACGGCGGATGTTTAAATGCAACCTTTTCCAGTGTTCTGGGAAGGGGAAGTGCAAAACCACCCAAAAGCACAAAGTTCGTTGCATCCCCGTCTGCCTCACTTGCTAAATAAATCCTATATATCTGAACATGAATTCGGGGATAAATATAGGTACTTTTGAATTTGATAAGCCATTTTTTTCCCAGCCAAAAATATTTTTACTACACTGTGAGAAAAGTGACTGTGTGCTTTCTCTTTAACAGTGTATGACGTGTGTTATATAACTTGGTGCCTGGCTAAACAATATGTGGTTTAAATGAGCATGCAGCAGCAGCTAGCACAGCTGTCCCTCTGGAAATTATTACAGAAATACCCTGATTTGAGTTAGGGTAATTTTCTACAGTAAGAGCTAAAGCATGTGCGTTTCATAAGAAACTCCCAGGTTTGACCCCCAGCCCTTCCAGATAGTTTTATTTACTGCATGTTTATCCTGCTTTTCTGACAATTATTGCCTCCCAAAGCATCTCACATCAGTGAAAAAGCGAGACAGACCCTGCCATCAGGCTGACAAACTAAAGCAACAAAACATACAAGCAGAGAAAAGTGAGGGAACTGGACGGGGAGGGAGGTCAGCCCTTCAAGGCCGGAACATGGTGGTGAGCTACAACTGGGCATCCAAATGCACTTTGGGCCAGGCTGATCTTCCCTTGTTGGTGTTCTTGCTTGAATAGCGGTTGTGGCTCTTGTTCCTTTGGCCGATGGATGTGACCAGAGCATTCTTTCTCCTTACGTCTGCAGTTCCAGGGCAACTGTCAGTTGGGGCCGGGTGTCCTTTTCTGGCAGGGAGGAGGAAACGAGCTCCCTGCAGCTGCTGCTTCTCTGGCTGATGGATGGGCCAGCTTGGTCTCCCCCTTGGCTTGTTCTCATTTCTGGGAAGCACGGGGTGTAGCCTCCCAGGAGCCCTAGGCTAGCTCCCCTGGCTGATAGGAGAAGCCAGAGTAGTGTGCTTCTCTTCTGCTCTCCAGTCCCAGGGCAACTCAGGACTGGAAACAACTCCTTTCTGAAACCCTGGAGAACTACTGCCAGTCAGTGTAGACAGGTGCCTTGTACAGAGTTGGCAGTTGGTCCATCTAGCCCAGTACACTTCACTCTTGACTGGCAGCAGCTTCAGAGAGGAGTCTGTACCAGTCCTGCTTCCCTTTGGTACCTGGAGATGCCAAGGATTGAACCTGGGACCTTTTGCACGCAAAGCATGAATTCTGCCACTGACCTATGGTTTCTCCCATAACAACATGCCTATCTTATATTTTTGGACACTGAAGTGACTTAGTGAAACAGGCCTTAGCATTCATCCCTTCCAATACCAAGGTATTGTCTTTTACATATTAAAACATCCCTGAAATTCTCTGTGTTGCGCAATATGCTATTATCAACCAATTTTTGTACATATGGAATTAAAACATAGCATAGTGCTTACAGTTCCGCCCCAATAGAAATTCAGGTTAATATTCAGAAAAACAGCACTACTTGATTCCTTTGGAGATGACAGTGGTGAGCAATAAGTTGCAATACGTCCATGGAAATTCTTCCTTTAGTTTGTTGGGAACAAACACCCTATTTTTTTATTGTGATAGTTTGCCAAATTTACTTTAAAAAAAAGCTAAAGGTGTTTAATTAAAGGATGTTGAGCAAGATAAACTTGTTAGAAGAATACAAGTAAGAGCTGTCACCGAAGTAAGTATCTGTTTAATTTACAAACATCAGTAAAGGTACTGATATCAGTCCAAATAAGACAAAGCAACACCGTGTTACACATGTACATCTAAATTTTCTTTTTTAAAAAATTGAAAAACCCCTTTTTACAGGGTACCCCGAGATTTACTGAAAAAAAGAACACAACCCACTATGAATAATTATTACCAATTCTATGTTGTGATTTAGCAGCAACATGTTAACAAAGGGAAACATTAGGGCAAGTAAAGCAGTTTTAATATTTGGGAAAAGTCACAGTTCTTGGTAATACAGCCTCTCTCTTTTTAATTTTAAAAGCAAGGAACTCCAAGGGAATATTAGTTTGTAAAGGTCTACTTTCTAGTGTCATTTTCTACACATTTCATTTTCTGTAAAGTAATGTATATTTAGGGAAATGATCACTTCTATACACTTGCCATCTACTGTAAAGACATTTTTTCCTCATACATTACAAGGACTTGAGAGATGTCACAATACTTTGCTACGATGAAAACTACAATCTGTTGTTGCTTCCAGCATCCTGTTCCATCAGTGACAGTAGATGATAGGTTGCTAAGGAAAACAAATTAACCCAGACCAAATCTATTTACCCCATGAGAACATGCTATGTTAGTCCTATTGCAAATATCCTGATTTTAAGTCTTTTTTTAAAACAACAACAGGAAATACAAAAATATCAGGACAAATATAAATTAATATATATTAAAGCATTGAAAAACAGTAAAAGGGGTGGCCTAAATGTTAAGTACAGTGTATTTTGATACAATAAATATTTCTCAATAAACTGAATACTGTATAGAGCTGTTCAGAACTCATAGAAACAAAACTCCATATTATACCTAATTTTCCCAACAATAATCTATTTTTATCATCCCTTTAACATTTATATTACAAAAAAATTAATACTGGAAGAGGGTAGATAAACGCTTGATTTCTTTTTTTTGCTAACATGCCAACATAAAAGAATACATCAGGAGATTTTAAGGGTATGGTGTATCCTCTTGTTTGTGAGGCAAGAGCCCTCCCGACTTGATTATGTACGTCATACAAAATGGATCACATATTTGTTAAACTTGCAAAAAATGGATTCTTTTCACCTGCCACTCTTCCTTCCACCCCTTACAAGAGTCTGATATGGTCTTGTCAAGAGAGTAAAACCCAACTCAAAACATATTGTTAAAGTAGTAAAAAAAAAAAAGCAAAAAAAGCCTGTTATTCTGATGGATTTTTTCGTCAATAAGATGGTAGGATTGAAAGTCACTTGAGCAGAGTGCCTGTTTATCTTCAGCATGTTACAAAGAATGGTTGATGTTAAAAGCAGTTAAGTTTCCCATCACTGTTGAAATGTTACCAGGTCTTTATTTTATTTTTTCCTTCAAAGCTCCTCTTGGCTACAAGAAGTCTCAGTTCAAGCACTTGATTTTTTTTGTTGCAGTTGAAGAAAAAAGTCTTTATTCTCATAATAAAAATAAGTCTGTTCTGTATTTTACAATATATTTCAAATATTTCCACTATGAAGCATTAATTAGTCCGAGACACGGTCAATAAGTATACAACATTTTTAAAAAACAACAAGCGGGGCAAATAGGACACGTTTAGGAGGGGCACTTTGTACAGCCACACTTCACCACCTTCTCAACCTCGTCCACAAACGAGGATCCATCAGTGCATTCAAAAGAATATTTCCGCCTCTTGCTCCTCAACGGCCCGCAGCACTGCCCATTTGAACACCCTCCTCTGCATTCTAGTCTCGATACCTTCTTGGTCGTCTGGCACGCGGCATAACCTTGCTGCTTTTGGAAGTAATCTCTGATTCGTTCCCCTCGACAAGAGATTTCTGTAACATGAAAAAAGAACATCCACCAAATGTGACACACCATGTAATGATATCAACCCTAAAATAGTGTCACTAACAGCATAAAATGCTTCTAAATATAGTTTCTGTTTTACGTTTCTTTTAACTTAGAAAAATAATGGTTTTGATTTACCGGATTAAAACTGGATTGCAGTTTCAGAATGGCTTATTTTCCATGAGGATTTATATCTAAATCATAAATACACTACTATTACAATGACAAGAAAATTGGAAATTTAAATCTTTTTCTTTATTACAAAAATACACAACATCTATTCTTAACAAGATAGCCAGCTGGTTTCTTTTACTGTTGGGAAGTGCTTGAGACGGCATGCAATTTCATTTATTAGACCTCGAGTTAAATATTATTCAATCTGTTATTTAATAGAAGCTACATTCCACTAACTTCATAAATTACTGAGGCATAAAATCAGTTTAAACAGGAGACATCTGGTTTAAAAGCTCAGCCCCCATATTCTATTTTAGTCACAGTGATACCAAATATAAAATAAATAAATAAATATCAGCTCAAGAAAGAAAGATATGGGGGCAGGGGGAGAAAAGACAGGAGAAGTGAAAGAGCCTTGATAGACAAGGAGGCAAAAGAACAAGACAGTGGAGAGAAAAAGTCATCCTGTTTTCATCCATCTCACCTGTATAATTCGCTGTGATAAATCAGTTGAAGATGAGAGGTCAAAAGTAGAGTTTGTGATAAAACTAGGAGCAGAATCATTGGATTTGGCTTCGCAGTTGCAGAAGACAGAGAAACAATAAATACAGAAAGATATAGCAGGTAAAAGGTGGCAGTTTAAATATAGCAAAAAGTCGCTTCTGAATAAAGAAAAAAAAAGTTTGCACAGCAAAATCTTTGTTGGAGAAAAAAATCTTCCATGTGTTAATGTTAAATTCAAGAACATTTTAAAAAATATTTTTTAAAATACTTAAAGCTTATTTCGTTTTTTAAAAATCATCAAGATAAACTCTGTATAGTTTTGTAGGGGGATAAAAGGGAATAAAATGTAAAAGATCCCAAACAAAAATGTACTATGCGTGTTCAAGACTGGATCTTTTAAATGTTTTGACATTTTTCCCTCTTACATGAAATGATGATTACCTGGTTGTTTATTTACCTTTATCGCAGCTGTCCCCAGTGTATCCGCTGCTGCATTCGCAATACGGTTTCCCAAGGCCTGAAAGCCTGCATTTACCATGTTTACATCTGATGGACTGGCAGGGGTTAAACAGTTCTTCATCTTCATCACAGAGGACTCCCCCATGTCCCTGCAGGCATTTACAACTGTATGAAAATGCATTGATTGGCAAGCAGGTACCATGCACACATCTACAGGGGGAGACAAGCCCAAGAGAATAAAAATAAATTATTCATCCAACCTAAGGCTAAGCGACATTAACTATAAATTATTTGGACTGTACTCAAAAAGGAAATTGCTTATAGTTTTTTCCTTTTCTTTTTAGATTGCACTTTTTCAGTAAGACATGTTGAAGCAGTTTGTATTAGACTAATTGGTATGCAAGGTTAGTGCAAGGATAAGGAAGCACATAGGCCATTATTTTGTTAGTGCTAGAATATTGCCACTGTAGATGTGTTATGGAAGACCTGAAAAGGGTATCACAGCTACCAAATTCTGCATTCCTCAAGCAACCAGGGCTCTTAGGTTTGTGTGTGTGCATGACACTGTGGGAGCAAGGAATGCAAAATCTGGCTGAAAATTACTCACATTGAAAGAGTTGTTAAAGTGTAACAAGGAAAAAAGAGACATAGCTTACCTGTAATTTTTACTCTTCCCCTGCCCCCACGGAACCTTTTATGGGAAAAAGATGTTCCACAGAAATTGCAATTCATTTATTTCCTTCTAGATGCAAGGGCAAGAAGAACTGCCCTACATTTTGGAAATCATTCATGACACTTGTGACATAGCCTAGTTGGTTCACCTCTCTTTTTAATGAATCTTTTCTAACTATGTTGTGACTTATTTCACAGTGGAAAAGGGCTTTGAATCAAAGTGATTCTGCTATGGACCCTAGACTAGATAAGGCACAAAATGTAATGATTACATTCTAATATGAAGGACAGGTATCTGCTGAGAAAGCTGTTTTGAACTTTGACCAAAAAGAATGTGAGATTTAAATTGAAGATCAAACTTTAAACCAGAAGGTAGAAAAAAGGAAGTCATTTATTTCCTTTATTTTCATGGAGCTAATTATTACCTCCACAAGGCAGATCCTTTATTTCTGAACATATAATTTTCATGTATATTGCATGCTGGCACTATATAGAATCTCAGACCCAAACTAGATGTGATGTCCTTGTATTTAACATGCATGCTTTAAAAAGTGCAAATAGGAGCTGGTGGGTAGAGATTATAATTATTGTGACTGCAGCAAGTAGGAATTGAAGCAGGTCCTTAGACACAGCCTGCTTTAGGTTACCCCCCCCCAACATCCCCCCCCCCCCCGGCATACACATATTTTTTCTACCAGAACAAATAGTGGCTTTTGGGTCTGGGAGCAATTTTCATTGGAGAAATGGCTGAATCCCCCTCTCCCTATGCTGTGGGGTCCCAATCTGGATTGCTACCGCCACCCATGGGGTATTTCCAAAAAGCCACTGGGAAAGCGTTTTAAAAAATGTAGATGCATTTGCACATCTCTGTTAGGCACAACAACAGATTTGCTGTACTTTGGCCCTAAGGGAGACTGAGAAATCTTAGACTTGGAAAGCAATTTTTTGACAGATTGCCAATGAGAAAATTGTTCTAGTCTGTTCTTTCAGTTCATATGGAGGGGTAAGTGCAGACACACAGTAACTGTCCCTGTTCATGATTCCTTTCATTGTTTTCCAAGGAGTTTCCATTACAGACACCATATCTGTAATGCAGCTCCCTAATTTTATATGCTGAACATAGTAGTTGGGGGGGGGGGAGCTTTTCAGGGTCATGTGTTCAACTTCAGTTGTAAAACACATGAAACATTTCCACACACCCCACCCTGCCACTCCATGCTTCGACATTCCTAATATGTTACAGCAAAAACAAAAAACAGAAAACAGCTTGCCAACCCTGATAAAAAAACAAACCAAAGCTCTGAGCATATGTAGTTTCACGCTTTAAACTCATTTAAATCATAGTACCACCATAAATACAGGAATAAAATTGATTTGCTTCTGCTGCCCTGATGCCAAACACACTTGGAAAGTAGCGCTACTGTTTGTAGCAAAGGGGCATATATTTTTAAATCTTTTTTTTTTTAAGATTAATTTAATTTTTAAAATTTAATGTAGCAAAGGTGCATATATATTTTAAAGTAATCAAATGAGCTTCTGTAACCACGTACATGCCCAGCCAGACACCCACTGACTATAAAACGTTTTCAAAAATAAATGAAAGATGTTGCGGCAACTAGCGTCAGCTCAGGTGGGCCCTGGCATGCCCATGCCAGCCCAGGTGCTGACAGCAGGCCTGTTTGCCACTGACCTCCTCAACTGCTGCTCTCTGGGTGGTGATTAGAGGGCCCCACAGGCTGCAGAGCCTGAGGCTTTAGCCCTGAGGCCCAGCCGTAGCTACACTACAGGCTGCTCTTGGCTTCACTGTGCAAGGGAAACATAGCAGGGAGGAACATCTCAGACAAATGTCTTCTCTTTTCTGCTTACTGCTTTATTTATTTTTAAATGGAGAGTTTCAAAAGTTGATATTATTATTTGTTAACCATCCCAAGCTAATACGGTTGCTGCGGACCCAGCAGCTGTTTGATATATTTCTCAAACTATTTTTGCAATCCTGAGCCACTTCATACTGCATGGATTCCACAGTTGTCCTGTGATGTTCCATCTACCCCCTCCTTTTCAGTTAAAAATATGTTTACGTTACTAAGCTATCAGGTAGCTATTACTAAGCTACCAATTTATCCCTATGGAAATGAACAGGAAAGTGAAACTACCAAACACCTAAGCTACCTGGAGTCCTTTTGATCCACAGCAACTTCTCAAACTAGGGTATAGAAAATAATTTAGCATTTTGCCAGTGTAACAAATTCATTTTTTTTTGTGGGTGTACCACTTCAAGAGCATAAGGGCAGATTTAAAAAAAATTTTTTTTCTTTACATCCCTTTGTGTGCAAACTCATTTTAAAGCATTAAAGGTGTCCAATTCGCCCCAAGAACAAACGTTATCCCAGGAGATTAATTCTGCTCTAGATTAGCTTTATCTTGATACAGGAGGTAACACTCTCATAGTGCAAGCTTGCAACATTGATTTCTTATTTATAATGTTCTAGTCAACAACAGCAACAACCACAGTATTAGGTTATTGGGGAATATTGGACCATTCCCATTATTTACTATGTGCCCAGTATTTCACCAAAGCATTTTTCAGTTTGTTTTGTTTTTTGTTCTGTTCTGAGCCAAGTTTAGGAGTGCACCTATGCATCTCTTACATTTTCTACTCTAGGGCTTCCTGATAACCCCGTAAGAAATTTAAGTTAACTTTGTGTGGCCGAATATGCCCCAACAACTTTTGTGTCAGACTGAATTTTTGGAATGTGATACCAATTAAACCTATTTTTAGGGTTAAACTGGAGTCATCTTGAAATCAATCATTAACTTTATTATCAGCTAGGACTTTAAGAGGTCCATTGGACCCCAACGGCATATTAATACTGTAAAAAGAAATGGTGTGAGAGTGAAAACCTGTAATAATGCTTATATGCAGCATTAGAAAATGGTGTTTAACAAGGACTTACTTATTTCCTAGACAAGGATCGTTGGCTTGCTGATCACAAAGTGACCCAGTCCATCCTCCATCACACTCGCAAGTAAAGCCTGACTGGCTAGTCACGTGGCAGGCTCCATGGACACACACCTTCTTATGGCAGGGTTCACAGCCTGGGAGAATTCCAGCTTGTAGTGGGACGTTCCTAAAATCCTGGAGTTCACTATTGATATACAAATTACGAATGCAGCCATGAAAGCTGGTGCCATTGTGACCTGGGGACTGGCGCAGTGCAGCAACATTGTTCTTCACAGGCATACCTAGAAAACAAGCCATCAATTCATTACTTGAAATGAGTTAGCATAACGGTATTCATTATTAACTCACATTTATATACCACTTTTTACAAAGGTGTCAAAGCAGTGAACATAAAATGCATTATCAGAATAGCATTAAGGCATAACAATAGAACACAATAATAAAAATGTCAATCAGCAGTAAAAACGCACACCGTGTGCTGCAGACCATAAGTGGTTGGGTCATGTCAGGGTGCAAACTGAGCCCATAGAGCCCCAGAGCAGTTCTGATTCTGAGGAGGAACAGCAATCCGTGGGAGAGGAGCTCGCTCATCTCTCACAAGCACAGCAGCTGGCAGAGATTCCTCCTGCCAGCATTCCTGGGAGAGATAGTGACCCTGGCAGTGAGAGAGCGCTGGAGGGGGGCTTGTTGGACGCTTGGCGCAGGCACAGGGAGCAACGACAGATGGAGGGTGCGGAAAGGAGGCGTAGCACTTGCTTGGCGTGCAAACAACGGTGGCGTCCCAAGGACCCAAGGGAAAGAGGGAGGATCTCTCCCTAGTCCATAAGTTCAGGGTCCTCCCGTGGTTCCCCTTCAAATGGGGACCAACTGCCTTACCTGGAGCTAGGGCTACTCTGCTATCTTTCCCCAGTGCTGTTCCTCGCTTTGGCACTAGCTATTAGTATTCTGAAAGAGTCATAAAGTAATAAAGGAATAAAGTCTCGGAAAGAATTCCTTGTCGTCTGTGTCCTGAGTTGGCTATTGGTGGGGACTGCAAGAGGCAGTGAGGGCGCTCCTGACAGGTCACACTTAAGGGAAAATCTGTGTGAAGAGATGGGTCTTAAGAACACATCTCAACATCAGAACTGTGGGGGCCTGTCTAGTGGCAGGTGGTAAAGCGTTCCAGAGGGTGGGCGCTGCAATACTAAATGCTCTGCAGCAAGTGCTCCTGAGGCGAACCTCGGGAGCATGTGGCACCCTCAGAAGTGCTCTCTCCGATGACTGCAGAGATCAGGCAGGGACATAAGGGGTGAGGTGATCCCTAAGGTAGTCTGGTTCCAAGCTGTCTACGGCATTCTGTATTAACAACAATGTCTTACACTTGGCCTGGTAGCTTACTGGAAGCCACTGCAGGGTTGTTGTTTTCTTAGCAAGGGTGTAATTTGCTGTTGGAAAGAGGCCCCAGTTAACAGTCTCGCCGCTGCATTCTGCACCAGCTGCAGCTTCTGGACCAAGTCCAAAAGTAGCTCCACGTAGAGTGCATTACAGTAACCCAATCTTGAGGACACCAATGCCTGAACCACCATGGCAAAGCTGAAGACCACTGTTGCCTATTTAAAATAGCCATTGTGGTGTAGTGGTTAGAGTGCTGGACTGGAACTTGAGAGATACAGGGTTTAGTTCCCACTTGGCCATGAAACTCACTGGATGACTTTGGGCCAGTCACTGGCTCTCACCCTAACCTACCTCAAAGGGTTGTTGTGAGAATAACATGGAGAGAAGGAGGACCATGTAAGCCACCTTGGGTTCCTTGCCAGAGGAAAAAAGGCAGCATATAAATGTAATAATAAATAATAATAAACAAACAAACTATAACTGTGATTAGCTATGGAACGTATCACAATTAGCAACGTTTTTTTAAATAGAATGAATAGTTTATTGCTGTCACAGATCAATAGAAGGTAATACAATAAAAGTGATAAAAGGTAATACAGGAAGGTGATACGTAATAAGATCACAAATAAAAACACAGGAGACGAAAGGTAGTTCTTCCTAATTTGTATTGAGACTAAAAAGAATTTAACTATGCTTTCAGTAATTATTAATAGTGTCATCCCTTAAAGAGAAAGATACCAGAGTTTCAGCAGGTCTTCTGGGTAAAGTTAAGGGAGAATCAACGTCTCTCTGTGCTTCCTATACAAATTGCAGTATAAAAGAACATAGCCAACAGACACTATTTCTCCAATTCCACAAAGTCATTCATTGAGGAGTTTCCAAGAGTACATTTAGGCAATGCACTCCTGCAAAACTACTAAAATAATACTGTTTTCACTTTCACCTGGAACAGTAGCTGAAATTTATGGTCATTTGCCTTTTCCCAGGATCCATATGCTATTCATATCTGCAGTAGAAATAACATGTTTTCTTACCTCCTACATAAAGTGGGGAGTCAAAATTCAAAGTGGATTGTTTAGATAAGTTGGTGATGATCTTGGGACTTCCTCCATCAATAGATAAAGACAGAATCTGATCCATGGTCAGTAACTCAACTATGTGGAAGTTCCCATCATTGATTGTCTCAACACTGAAACAAGAATAAGGGCTCTTTAAGTTCTTAAATATTTGAGATATTGTACAGAGGTGTGTTTGTGTGTGTGTGTGTGTGTGTGTGTTTTCTTCCTACACACATTATAAGTGTGGGGCCAGATTTCTCCAGGCATTTAGCATTCAAAATACTGCAAAATGTAGACCAAGACAATTTCCCAGGTATGCAAAGCCTTGTCAACTGCCTTCAATCTGTCTCCAAACTGTCAAATGTCATCAGTTGTGTGCTACTTTGTTTTTGTGTGGGTGCAGTGAACACATGTAGATTTTGAGCAAGACTCCCGTTCAGGTATCATGAGATGTGGCATCCCAAAGTACTTCAGTTTCCCAGTTGACTTCAACATAAATAAAGATGAGGAAGTCAACAAGTAATTAAAGTCACCAGACTACCTGTAGACATGAACCTTGGGCTCTTACTATTTAAAGGGATATACCAATACCAGATTGACTTCATATGAGACACATATTACAGTGCAGACATTTACCCAGAAACCTATAACATAGCCTCCTTGGTTTGTACCCTCCTGTGCCAAACATATATAGATCATGATCCCTTCTTTCCTGTGGGCTTGCAATTCCTGGAGACTGTATTTAATCTCAATGATGGCCTGGCTCAGCTGATAGTTTGGGCCAGTACAAATCTCCAGTACTTCCCCTGGTACACCTTGCCCTGTACCTCCCAATTGTCACAGGGGGACTAAAAGTACCAACAGAGAGGAATAAAGGAAAAATACCCCACAAATTCTGGAAAAAGATCAGGTGCAAACAAGTGTGTTTGAGCCTCATCTCTGGAGCCATTTGCACCAATGGAAGCTTCCCTCCTGGGATGAACAGCAACTTCGGAGGCAGGGGTAATTTTCATTGGGACTCTTAGCATAGGAGAATTAACCCCTTCCTGAAAACTGTGGTCCTTATCTTGGTTTCTCCCTCCCCCCACAGCTGCTTTTAAAATTTAAAAACTAGACATGTTAATTGCAATCACACGATGACTGTCACATCTAGTTTGGCTCTCAGATCTCTGTTGTCCTAATCTTGCCATTTATTTGGCTAGCCCAGGGTGGCTTGCATCTTTGCTTCTCTTTTGCCCAGGGGTGGGCAACTTGGGATGAGGGCTGCACACGGTGTTGGCCAGGGGCTATGTGCACACATGAAAGTACACACACACACAAATCACACATAAGTACATATACCATACATACCCCCCCCCCCAAATCCTACCACAGATTGCTGGGGGTGAGGAAAGCTTTAACCTGCATGTGGCCCACATGTTACCCACCCCTGATTTAACTTTTCTATCACACATTTGTAATGGCCTTTACTACTGCTTCCAATTTTACCAAATGTTCACCTATGGGGAATACATGAAAGCCCCATGTATGTAGAAGCTTCTGTTCTCCTCTATAGAAAGAAAAGGTCCATGCTTACAGAGCTATCCTAATGCTTGTGTGGATAATTCCTCTATTTATGGAAGAAAATGGGAAAGGCCCTGCAAAAGTGGAGTGCCATGCTCACAAGAAAGCTACTGAATGGTGACCTTTGCCTTTGGGAAGCAACCATCTCTCAGTGCCACCAGTACCTTAAAACGTTTGGAAGTTTTAAGAATGTTTGGTATCCAAATAACCCTGAACACAAATCCAAGCATACAGGGGTTTCCTTTTCCAGTTGCAGACCTCTGTGCTGTGCCAGAGGCTGCATGGAAGAGGCTGCATGAGGCTGCATGGTAGCATGGAAGCTGCAAAAAGAGAAGGGGCTCAGTGCTCACATGGAAGTTTTCCAGTTGGTCCTTTGGATCCCTGCCTTTCTATGGAAGACTGAAACAAGTAGGATAATATAGCTGAAGGAACTTTACATTCAGTTTTCAAAATTGACCAGAAGAAGAAAAAGACAGTCAAAAGATGGCTGCGATGGATTAAGGAAGCTGGAATACATAAAGACAAATAATGCAGAGCTTTGGTTGCTCATTGTTTCCCAGAAAATAGCTGGCAGAAGTAGACTAAAATATAAACACAAGAGCAATAATCCCAGAGTCTTTCCAGTTCCTCAAATACAAGGATCTAGTTTCAATCTCTTCTAGGTTTTGTAGAGAAAAAAATACATACATATATATATATATAAACACATGTGTGTGTATGTGTATATGTATAGATATAGATATTCCCTTTTGTCAGTTCTCTCGTTTACAGTAATCCTGTTTTTATTCAGTGTGATTAAATGCATGCATGTGGAAAATAATATATTGGTTGCACAAATTATGGTACTTTTTCAGAACTATAAACAAAGTATCATAAAGAGGAACAGTGCTTTCTTAAGAAAAGTGCTTTCTTAAAGGAATATTAAAAGTCTGCCTTTATTTGATAGAAAATGCTGAATTTTACAAGGATAATTTTTCTTTGGAATTTATACAGATCTACTGACATCTGGCCCCTTCATGGATCACTGCCTTGTTGTGGCGAAGGGGCTTGCGTAACTCAGTGAAGCCATAAGCTATGCCGTGCAGGGTCACCCAAGACGGACAGGTCATGGCAGAGAGTTCTGACAAAATGTGGTCCACTGGAGAAGGAAATGGCAACCCACTCCAGTATTCTTGCCAATAAAACCCCATGGAACGTATCACAAGGCTAAAAGAGATGACGCCGGAAGATGAGCCCCTCAGGTCGGAAGGTGTCCAATATACTACTGGGGAAGAGCAGACGGTATTTCCAAGTAGCGCCAGAAAGAGTGAAGCGGCTGGGCCAAAGCCAAAAGGACACTCAGCTGTGGATGTGTCTGGTGGTGAAAAGAAAATCTGATGCTGTAAAGAACAATATTGTTTAGGAACCTGGAATGTCAGATCAATGAATCAAGGTAAGCTGGAGGTGGTCAAACATGAGATGGCAAGATTGAACATCGACATCTCGGGAATCAGCGAACTAAAATGGACAGGCATGGGCGAATTTAATTCAGGTGACCATCATATCTACTACTGTGGGCAAGAATCCCTTAGAAGAAATGGAGTAGCACTCATAGTCAACAAAAGGGTGGGAAAAGCAGTACTGGGGTACAATCTTAAAAATGATAGAATGATCTCAGCACGAATCCAAGGCAAACCATTCAACATCACAGTAATTCAAGTCTATGCCCCAACCACTGAGGCCGAAGAAGCTGAGGTTGATCGGTTCTGTGAAGACCTACAACACCTTCTAGAACTAACACCAAAAAAAGATGTCCTCTTCATCATAGGGGATTGGAATGCTAAAGTAGGAAGTCAAGAAATCACCGGGATAACAGGCAGGCATGGCCTTGGTGTACAAAATGAAGCAGGACAAAAGCTAATAGAGTTTTGCCAAGAGAACATGCTGATCATAGCAAACACTCTTTTCCAACAGCACAAGAGACGACTCTACACATGGACATCACCAGATGGTCAATATCGAAATCAGATTGATTATGTCCTTTGCAGCCAAAGATGGAGAAGCTCTATACAGTCAGTCAAAACAAGACCTGGAGCTGACTGTGGCTCAGATCATGAGCTTCTTGTTGCAAAATTTCGGCTTAAATTGAAGAACGTCGGGAAAACCACTAAACCATTCAGGTACGACCTAAATCATATCCCTTATGAATATACAGTGGAGGTGAGGAATAGATTTCAGGGATTAGACCTGATAGACAGAGTGCCTGAGGAACTATGGACGGAGGTCCGTAACATTGTTCAGGAGGCAGCAACGAAATCCATCCCAAAGAAAAAGAAATGCAAGAAAGCCAATTGGCTGTCTGATGAGGCTTTACAAGTAGTGAGGAAAGAAGGGAAGCGAAAAGCAAGGGAGAAAGGGGAAGATATATCCAACTGAATGTAGAGTTCCAGAGAATAGCAAGGAGAGACAAGAAGGCCTTCTTAAATGAACAATGCAAAGAAATCGAGGAAAACAACAGAATGGGAAAGACTAGAGATCTCTTCAAGAAAATTGGAGATCTCAAGGGAACGTTTTGTGCAAAGACGGGCAAGATAAAGGACAAAGAAGGCAGGGACCTAACAGATGCAGATGAGGTTAAGAAGAGGTGGAAAGAATACACAGAAGAACTATACAGGAAAGATCTGAATGTCCCTGATAGCCATGATAGTGCGGTCACTGAACTTGAGCTGGACATCCTAGAGAGTGAAGTCAAGTGGGCCTTAGGAAGCATTAGTAACAACAAAGCTAGCGGAGATGACAGTCTTCCAGCTGAGCTATTTAAAATCCTAAAAGATGAAGCTGTTAAAGTGCTGCATTCAATATGCCAACAAATTTGGAACACTCAACAATGGCCGCAAGACTGGAAAAGGTCAGTTTACATTCCAGTTCCAAAGAAGGGCAACGCCAAAGAGTGTTCAGACTACCGCACAATTGCACTCATTTCACATGCCAGCAAGGTGATGCTCAAAATCCTACAAGCTAGGCTTCAGCAGTATGCGAACCGAGAACTACCGGAAGTACAAGCTGGGTTTCAAAGAGGCAGAGGAACTAGAGATCAAATCGCCAACGTTCGCTGCATCATGGAGAAAGCCAGAGAATTCCAGAAAAACGTGTATTTCTGCGTCATTGACTACGCTAAAGCCTTTGATTGTGTGGATCACAACAAACTGTGGCAAATTCTTAAAGTGATGGGAGTACCAGACCACCTTACCTGTCTCCTGAGAAACCTGTAGGAGGGTCAAGAAGCAACAGTAAGAACCAGACATGGAACAACCGAGCGGTTCAAAATTGGGAAAGGAGTACGACAAGGCTGCATATTGTCACCCTGCTTATTTAACTTATATGCAGAGTACATCATGAGAAATGCCGGGTTGGATGAATCAGAGGTTGGAATTAAGATTGCTGGGAGAATGATCAACCACCTCCGATATGCAGACGATACCACCCTAATGGCAGAAAGCGAAGAGGATCTCAAGAGCCTCTTGTTGAGGGTGAAAGAGGAGAGTGCAAAAGCTGGTTTGAAACTCAACATTAAAAAAACTCAGATCATGGCATCTGGCCCCATCACTTCCTGGCATATGGAAGGGGAAGAAATGGAAGCAGTGACAGATTTTACTTTCTTGGGCTCCAAGATCACCGCAGACGGTGACTGTAGCCATGAAATTAAAAGACGCTTGCTCCTTGGGAGGAAAGCTATGGCAAACCTAGACAGCATAGTAAGAAGCAGAGACATCACCTTGCCGACAAAGGTCCGTCTAATCAAAGCTATGGTTTTCCCAGGAGTAATGTATGCCTGTGAGAGCTGGACTATAAGGAAGGCTGAGCGCTGAAGAATCGATGCTTTCGAACTGTGTTGCTGGAGAAGACTCTTATGAGTCCCCTGGACTGCAAGGAGGTCAAATCAGTCCATCCTAAAGGAAATCAACCCTGAGTGCTCACTGGAAGGACAGATACTGAAGCTGAAATATTTTGGCCTCCTAATGCGAAGAGAAAACTCTCTGGAAAAGACCCTGATGCTGGGAAAGACTGAAGGCAAAAGGAGAAGGAGACGGCAGAGGATGAGATGGCTAGATAGCATCACTGTTGCAATGAATATGAACTTGAGCACACTCTGGGAGAGAGCGCAGGACAGGAAGGCCTGGCGTGCTATTTTATTTATTTATTTATTTATTTCATTTCTATACTGCCCAATAGCCGAAGCTCTGGTCCTATGGTCCATGGGGTCACGAAGAGTCGGACACGACTGAACGACTGAACAACAACTAACATCTGGGTCTGTTGATATTATTGCCTAGCAAAGTGTTGCATTATTTCCCAGAGAATGATTTTCTCTGTCTTTTCATTCCATTTTGCCATTTGAGGTAAATTATTTGAAAATCCCTTTTCAAATAAGCAGACAGCACCTTCTAAACTATCCATAACAGTAGCTGAAGAGCTCATCTCTAAGACAAATGTGTGATGGTGGAAAGATGGCTCCCTCTCCTCCCCCACAGGCCACATCTCCCCCCTCCCCAGCCCAGCAGCATGGGCAGATGTTGCATTTGAGTCCTTTATGATCCTCAGGAATTGTGGGGTGGGGAGAATAACTGAAGCATGTGAATAGATATGGAAAATGCCTCTTGTTTGATCAGTTCTCCTCATGCTGCAGTTTACCAGTCACTCTTTCTCTCCCTGCAAGAAGGAAGAGGACTGTGTTCCTGGCTTGGGCACCCCCATCTCTGTCCTGGTTCATGTTGTTGCAGCTCCCAATAAGTGGGGTAGGCAGGCAAAAGCCCCCCCCCCCCATTTAGCCTACTCATCTCATGGCACCAACCATCTTCATCTAGTGCTTAATCAAACTGTTTCTGCCATTGCCACAATGTGACAAAGGACTGTCCCGGCCAACTAACTCATGAACAAGAGAGACTTTGCTTAATGTAAATGATCAATTTACTTTCAGTTCATTCATTCATTCATTCATTCTCTCTCTCTCTCTAACACACACACACAAACACACACACAAACACACACACACACACACAGAGTATCTCTCTCACAAATATGTATGCATTCTCTTGAAACCATAATTTAAGCTGGCTAAGGGAAAAACCAAATTCAGAAGTATTTCCTTAAAACAGTAAGATATGGACATGCTGCTTAAGTTCTCAATCTGATTTCAGTATTTGGTGGCTTGAAAGAAGAGTCTAGACAACCAAGCAGCATTTCCTGTTTTGCTCTTGGTAATTTGGGAGCTGTCCAAGCATGGTTCACAGCTACGGGTGGCCTTTCACTGCTATTTGGACTCATTTTAACTTCATCTTTCAATTGCCCTCCAGGTCCTTTTTCTCCTTAAGGACAATGGTATGAGTCCAGGGTGCCCTTCTGCTCAGGGAAAGGCTGTTTTACATCTAGAGCATTGTGTGAGAAATATGAAACTAAATCCAAATATTTTATTCTGCTTCCATGAGAACGACTATAGAGCCTGCCTATTTTAGCACTATGTAGAGGTAGATGGATAAGGCAACTCACCCATGGCTTGCCTTGGATTAATTCAGAAATAAGACAAGCCATTTCCCAAAAAGATTTGGAAAAGGCTTGGCTCATTTCAAACTGGCAAAGGCTAATGGCTGCCATTTGCAGCTTGAGTGCAGCAGACTCAGGCTGCAAGAGGCAACTAGGGCCAGTGAGGGTGGGGGAAGACTGGGAAAGCTGGAAAGGAGACAGATATAGTGGCAGGCAGGTGGGGTGGGAGAAAGACATGGCAGTGGGCAGGTAGGTGGGGGGAGGTAGGAGGGAGACTGATGTGGTGGCAATGCGAGGTGCACGGTGGTAGCAACGGCAGGCGGTGGGTGTGTGCTCTTCTGCCTCAGGTGGTGGCAGATTGTGCGCCAATGCTGAAGGCAACCATCCTCAAGGCTCACCAGGGACTCCACCAAGACTTCCTGTGTGGTGCTAGGCTGCCTGCCTTTTGTTTTTAATCCAAGCTGGAGAAGAATTCAGAAGAATTCAGAAGAATTTGTAAAGCTCACATTTCCACTGAGGCTGGCTTTTATGAGTCTCTGAATTTCACCTCTAAGCCTGGCTTCGGAGAACTTTGCTTGCATTTGTAGCCTGAACTGCTGCGCAACTATGTGTGCGGAAATGGACTTATGGTTATTTCCCCACTGCTCATGGGTTTGTTTGATCCAGCCCAGGGATTCTGAGGCCATAGGTACTATGTTCTGGGAGACACTGAACTTGTTCTCACAGTGGTTTCTGAGTGCTGCTGCTTGTAGCATCTGGTTTATGCTTAAACAGAAAGGTGTTTTGAGCAGGTAATTGCCTCCCTCACATTGGAGCTGAAACAGCCCTTCATGTTATGCCTCATAGAACTTGGTCCAGTACTAGTAGTGCCTGACTAGATATGAGGATATTTATTGCAAGGTCCTAAACATAGGCCAAGGGGCCAAAACAGTCCCGCCCGTAGTCCATACCCAGCCCTCTGGCATTCCCCAGAAGGCCACGTCGCCTTTCCCAAGCCACACTCCTCTTTGCCCCAATCATGGATGGTCTGGTGGCTTCCTGGCTTTTGTGCAGTTTTTCCCTATTCTAAAAGGCTGAAGAGCCCCTCCTGAGGCTGAGTTACTGGCATTGAATCTGGCCCTCAGGCTGAAAGAAGTTCCCACCCGTCCATAACGTTTCCTACAATGGGCAGGTTTCACTGGAAAGTACAGTGTCTGTATTTCATTCTCACAAAGTTTAAAGGTGTTTTTTGAATATCATATTCTCAGAAAAGATATATGCTGCCAGTACCTATTTAGGGGGAAAATCAGGCACCTCAAATAATAGATTGCCTTAAAAATATGGTTTATCATTTATAGGCTCACCTGTAAATGGCAGATGCTGGATATGATCCTGAATCATAACTGACTCTCACTCTTCCACGATACAATTCTACTGCTATATGATCTCTGTCACCTCTATACAGCAGGATTCCACTGTCTTCATCTGTGGCAATCTTGTCACAAACCAGATTTTTTTGTTAGAAGACGATGAAATTAAGTGAAGAGGTTTCGTTTTAAAGCAAGCTATTCACTACAGCCAACCACTGGCATTATTTCTTTTCTTTAAAACAATCTATTGTGTTGCCCAAGTCATAAAAATTCTTCTCACTATGTGATCAGTTGTTATATGAATTGCAGTTTTACGTGACAATTTCTCTAAATATTAGACAGCCATAGCCCTACTTCAGTGTGGTGTCAACCATGAGTGCAGCTGTGCCAGAGCCATCACACAGAGGCAAACCTTGGGTTTGCCACAAAGCGTACACTCAGTCATGGCTTCCTGAAAAGCATAACTCTTCCTCACACCCACTGCTTTTCTCCTGAACTTTCCTACTCAGCCAATTATCCCCATTTGTTGTGGCAAAGACATATTTAGGAAATCCAGCAGGGAAAAACCAGTTAGGGAGAGGGAACTGCAGGAGAAAAGCAGCAGTTGAGGAAAGGGTTAGAGCGCTCCCCCTTGCCTCTTCTTCCCTGCAACTGTTCCTCCCATCAACCATCACCTTCATTGCTTTTCAGTGGGACAGTGATCTGGGTCCCTTGACCCATGTTTGGGTCAAACATATAGTTTGGCCCTAAGCATTGTTCATGGTAGGTGATATTGAACGTATACCCTAAATCAGGGGTAGGCAACATTTTGGACAACAGTTCCCATAATCCCAGACCACTGGCCATGCTGACTAGGATTGGCAGGAGTTGAATTACAGTCCAAAATATTGGGAGGGCACCAGATTGTCTACCCCTCTCCTAAATGATGTTAGAACCATGATTAGGCTCAGTTAAAAAACAATAGTGGTATACATGAGTGATTCACACTAACTAGGTATTTTGTGATTAGCTTATTATAAAACATTAACATAAAATGCCTTACCTGGAGAGTGATATTTGTCTGAGGGTGAATCTTTGCTGAAGGAATTTGCAAGTAGGATTCTTTGTTCACAAAGTTTATGCTGACCAGCTTTTCACATTTATCACCCTGGTAACCTGACAAGCACTGACAGGTTGGCTCATTGGCCTTGATGATGCACTGAGCTCCATTTTGACACTCATAGTTATCACACGGGCTGGTGCGAGGCAAGACCATTGGTGGAGAAAACTCACAGAAAAGTCCACTAGATGCAAAGGAAGGCACACTTATGTCAAACATGTTCCCCCACCCATGAGATAACAGATACTTTGTCGTGTCCTTCTAAATTGCTCTCACCTGTACCCTTCAGGGCATCTGCATGTGTAACCATTCACTGCATCGGTACACTGTGCTCCATTTTTACACTTGTTGTCTTGGCAGTCATCATAGTCAATATCACAGTGTTCTCCTATGTAGCCAGGTGTGCAATTGCATCTATAGAATGGAAAAGTAGAGAGTAAATGCAATTCTTAAAAGACAGAGAAAAGATGACTGTGGTGTTACTGGAAATGACTACAAAATGTAGCAGTGGTTAGAAAAAAAAATGTTTTGAGATTTCAAGATGCATTGTACTGCACTTTAAATAAAATACTTTAGAGCTTAGTGTTGAAAGCTAGTATTATTGATTGAAGACCTTGCTTTGCATGAAACACCACAATTTAATATTTCTAGGCTTTGCCTTGTTTGCTGCTCTGTCTGATTATATGATATCCTATCAAATATTCAGACTGTACATCTGGAGGGCTCCCATGAATCATGTTGACACCTCTCCTTGCAACTGGAGTACACACATACTTTTTCAAAATTAGCAAATATATGAGCCTCAGTTGGAGAGATCTAGACAAATATTCTAAGATTTTTGTTTTGGGGTTATATATTTTTACTTGAAAGTAGTGACTGTGTTCTGTTACCTATGAAGTTTTAACTCCACATTTCTTTAGCATAAATGTCAAGATTATTTTACCAAAGTTGTCAGATCCTCAGAAAAAGTTCAGGGAGAAAAACTGCTGAAAAATATTTTCTCCATCTAGAAACAGAGCAATGGGGCCAGTCTGGACACTGGACTACTGGGGCCGCGTTACACAGGAGCTTCAGACATGCTGACTTTCTCATATGTGTACTGTGGATTTAATTGGCATTATCCTAACACCTTGACTCAAGAATCCATTTTGTTCCAGAAGGCACAGCCTGAAAGCTACCAGGAATGCTGTGAAGGCTCTGGAACCACCACAGAGGCACAAGAGACACAGAATGTGTCGTCCTTGATTAAAGACTATTCCCTGCAACCAGGGAAAACATGCAAATGCCTGCCTGATTGCCATGCCACCACCCAGCCAACTAATCCATGTGGGTACTTTTGAACTGGCCAATGAAAAGCCCTGGTGGGAAAAATGATCCAGTCCTGAAGCGTTCTGGTAAGTTGCCAGAACCAAACCATTGTCCTTTGGGTTTAACCCATCCTGGTTACAGCCTCTAAGCCATCAGGCTCTTTCTTTTGAACCTTAGCACTGCCTTGGAGTTCAGGCAGTAAGTGTTCATTCTTTCTACTTTGGTATTACTCATGCTGGTGTGTTCCCACCTTGAGAATAACCTAGGTTCTGACTAATTTTAATATCATTCCTTGTGACTCTTTCCTGGCACAATTTTCTGCTCTACTCTGGTGCCTATTCCACATTTCCAGGGCCAGAGTCCCCTACTTTCCTGCGTTGTTTCCCCCAGATAGATGAACAGTTCTCCCTGCTGAACAGTTCTCACCATTAGAAAGTTTCTCCTAATGTTTAGCTGAAATCTGCTTCCCTACAGTTTCCACCTACTGGTTCTAGTCCTACCCTTGGCAGCAACAGAAAGCAAGGCCGCTCGATCTTCTGCATGACAGCCTTTCAGATATTTGAAGATCACTATTATGTTTCCCCTTAATGTCTTCTCTTCTCCAGGCTAAATATAAGCAGCTTTTCCTCAAAGGACTTGGTTTCCAGATGCCATACCATCTTGGTCATTCTTCTCTGAACGTGCTCTAGTTTGTTAGTGCCCTTCTTAAATGTGGTGTGCCCCCCCCCCATTTTATCCCACAAAGCTACTAAGGCCTGTGGCAAAGAGTTTAGTAATTTCAAAGTGGAATTAGATATGCATATAAAATTATCTTGAAGAAAGCTGAATTATGGAACTCACTGCTAGCAGGATAAATAGCTGCAGCATTTGTTATACTTCTATAAATATATACACTATTTAGGCTGTTACTAGACTGCAAGGGTGGGGAACCAAACTGTGGGCCTTTTAAAAAGTATAACTTAAAAGTTAACATGTGCTGAAATCTGGCTTTCCCAGAGTTTTTCTTGATACTGCCCCTCTATAAGACTGTATATGGAACAATATTTCTTTATTGATACTCTAGAACTTCTTGCTTGAGTACCTTCCAATTAGGGATGTACAAAACACTTACCTGGTTTCATCCAGGGACATCTGTGGTGAGGAGGAGGCGCTCCGCCCCTCCCCCCAAAATTCTCCCTGGCCAGCTCCGCTCCGAGGCAACTCAGCGGAGCCACCAGCCGGGGCCGCCCGCAGCTGGACATCCGGCTGCTGGGCTGCGCAGGGACACAAATGGCGGCCGCCATAGCCGCCACCATTTGCGTCCCTGTCTTTTGCCATGATAGGCTATGTATATATTTACGTAGCCTATCATGGCAAAAAAAAAAAAAAAGGGAACGCAAATGGCAGTGGCTATGGCGGCTGCCATTTGCGTTCTTGTTTTTCGCCATGATAGGCTACGTAAATATTTATGTAGCCTATCACAGCCTCCGCAGGGACGCAAATGGCGTAGCGGCTGCCATTTGCGCCCTGTCTTTTGCCGTGATGTTGTTGTTGTTTATTCAGTCAGTCGCTTCCGACTCTTCGTGACTTCATGGACCAGCCCACGCCAGAGCTTCCTGTTGGCCATCACCACCTCCAGCTCCCCCAAGGTCGAGTTCATCACCTCCAGAATATCATCCATCCATCTTGCCCTTCGTCGGCCCCTCTTCCTTTTGCCTTCCACTTTCCCTAGCATCAGCATCTTCTCCAGGGTATCCTGTCATCTCATTATGTGGCCAAAGTACTTCAGTTTTGCCTTTCATATCCTTCCCTCAAGTGAACAGTCTGGCTTTATTTCCTGGAGTATGGGCTGGTTTGATCTTCTTGCAGTCCAAGGCACTCTCAGAATTTTCCTCCAGCACCACAGTTCAAAAGCATCTATCTTCCTTCGCTCAGCCTCCTTTATGGTCCAGCTCTCGCAGCCTTAGGTTACTACGGGGAATACCATTGCTTTTACTCTGCGGACCTTTGTTGTCAGTGTGATGTCTCTGCTCTTCACTATTTTATCAAGATTTGTCATTGCTGTCCTCCCAAGAAGTAAACGTCTTCTGTTTTCCTGGCTGCAGTCAGCATCTGCAGTAATCTTTGCACCTAGAAAGACAAAGTCTGTCACTGCCTCCACGTTTTCTCCCTCTGTTTGCCAGTGATCAATCAAACTGGTTGCCATAATCTTGGTTTTTTTGAGGTTTAACTGCAAGCCAGCTTTTCCACTTTCTTCTTTCACCTTCGTCATGGGGTTCCTCAGCTCCTCCTCGCTTTCAGCCATCAAAATGGTATCATCTGCATATCTGAGATTGTTGATGTTTCTTCCAGCGACTTTAACTCCAGCCTTGGCTTCATCCAGCCCAGCACGTCGCATGATGTGTTCTGCGTACAGGTTGAATAGGTAGGGTGAGAATATACAGCCCTGCTGTACTCCTTTCCCAATCTTAAACCAGTCCGTTGTTCCGTTGTCTGTTCTTACCGTTGCTACTTGGTCGTTATACAGATTCCTCAGGAGGCAGACAAGATGACTTGGTAATCCCATACCACCAAGAACTTGCCTCAATTTGTGATGATCCACACAGTCAAAGGCTTTAGAATAGTCAATAAAACAGAAATAGATGTTTTCCTGAAACTCCCTGGCTTTCTCCATTATCCAGCGGATATTGGCAATTTGGTCTCTAGTTCCTCTGCCTTTTCAAAACCCAGCTTGTACATCTGGCAATTCTCGTTCCATGAACTGCTGGAGTCTACCTTGCAAGATCTTGAGCATTACCCTACTGCCATGTGAAATAAGTGCCACTGTTTGATAGTTTGAACATTCTTTGGTGCTTCCCTTTTTTGGTATGGGGATATAAGTTGATTTCTTCCAATCTGTTGGCCATTCTTGTGTTTTCCAAATTTGCTGGCATATGGCGTGCATCACCTTGACAGCATCATCTTGCAAGATTTTAAACAGTTCAGCTGGGATACCGTCATCTCCTGCTGCCTTGTTATTAGCAGTGCTTCTTAAGGCCCATTCAACCTCACTCTTCAGGATGTCTGGCTCTAGCTCACTGACCACACTGTCAAATCTATCCCCAATATTATTATCCTTCCTATACAGATCTTCCATATATTCTTGCCACCTTTTCTTGATCTCTTCTGCTTCTGTTAGGTCCTTGCCATCTTTGTTTTTGATCATACCCATTTTTGCCTGGAATTTACCTCTGATGTTTCTAATTTTCTAGAAGAGGTCTCGTGTCCTTCCTATTCTATTATCTTCTTCCACTTCCATGCATTGCTTGTTTAAAAATAATTCCTTATCTCTTCTGGCTAACCTCTGGAATTTTGCATTTAATTGGGCATATCTCCCCCTATCACTGTTGCCTGTTGCTTTCCTTCTTTCTTGGGCTGCTTCCAGTGTCTCAGCAGACAGCCATCTTGCCTTCTTGGTTTTCTTTTTCTTTGGGATTTTTTTGTTGCCGCCTCCTGAACAATGTTGCGAACTTCTGTCCATAGTTCTTCCGGGACCCTGTCTACTAAATCTAGTCCCTTAAATCTATTCTTCACCCCCACTGCATATTCATGAGGAATATTAGTGAGCTCATATCTAACTGATCTGTGGGTCTTCCCTATTCTCTTTAGTCTGATTCTAAATTGTGCAATAAGAAGTTCATGATCTGAACTACAATCAGCTCCAGGTCTTGTTTTTACCAACTGCATAGATGTCTGCCACCTTTGGCTACAAAGGATGTAGTCAATCTGATTTTGGTGTCGACCGTCTGGTGAAGTCCATGTATAAAGTTGTCTCTTAGGTTGTTGGAAGAGAGTGTTTGTTATGCACAGTGAGTTGTCTTGGCAAAATTCTATCAGCCTATGTCCTGCTTCATTTTGTTCTCCCAGACCATGCTTGCCTGTAATTCCAGGTGTCGTTTGACTACCCACATTAGCATTCCTGTAATGAAAATAACATCTTTTTTTGGCGTACTATCCAGTAGGTGCTGCAAACCCTCATAGAACTGATCTACTTCTGCTTCTTCAGCATCTGTGGTTGGGGCATAAATTTGGATCACTGTGATGTTAAATGGCTTACCCTGAATTTGAATTGAGATCATTCTGTCATTTTTTGGATTGTATCCAAGCACAGCTTTAGCCACTTTATTATTAATTATGAAGGCTATTCCATTTCTTCTGTGGTCCTCTTGTCCACAGTAGTAGATCTGGTTGTCATTTGATGTGAAGTGGCCCATTCCAGTCCATTTCAGTTCACTGACACCCAAAATGTCTATATTTAATCTTGACATCTCCCCAATAACCACATCCAATTTGCCCTGGCTCATAGATCTTACTTTCCAGGTTCCTATGGTGTGTTGATCTTTACAACATCGGATTTGTCGTTCACCACCAGCACCATCGGCTGCTAGCCGTCCTTTCGGCTTTGAGCTAGTTGAGTCATCACATCTGGGGCTAGTTGAACTTATCCTCTGTTCCTCCCCAGTAGCATTTTGACCATGTTCTGACCCGGGAGTCCCATCTTCTGATGGTATACTGACATATATCTGGTTGTACTGATCCATTGAGTTTCCACGGCAAGAATACTGGGGTGGGTTGCCGTTTCCTTCCCCAGGGATCATATTTATTCTGACCTCTCTGCCATGACCTTCCCGTCTTGGGTGTTCCTTCACAGTTTAGCTCATGACGTCATTGAGGTGCTCAAGCTCCAGCACCACAACAAGGTAACAATCTCCTTTGCTGAAGTTTGCTGTGATAGGCTACGTAGATATTTATGTAACCTATCACGGCGAAAAAACAGGAAAGCAAATGGCGGCGGCTACGGCGGCCGCCATTTGCGTTCACTTTTTGCCGTGATAGGCTACGTAAATATTTACGTAGCCTATCACGGCCTCTGCAGGGATGCAAATGGCATCCCTGCATTAGCCGTGATAGACTAATTAAGTATTTACGTAGCCTATCACGGCAATAATGAAGAAGTGAATGACGGCTGCAGACGCGGCCGCCATTCGCAAAGCAGTGCGAATGGCACCAGGTAGGGGCTCTGTTTCGCGTGCCTTTCGCGGGGTGGTGTGACGGGGGGCTTCATTCTGTCATGGATTTCGGGGGGCTGAATGCACTGGCATTGGGCCTCACTGGGATCCATGGAGGAATTCTCCAACATCCAATGATGTTCTCATAAGAACATACTTCCAATGATGGTCTCATAAGAACTAACTGTTCCAGAGTTCCTTAATTCATGCTGGCATGTTCTGTACACTTGCAGGGAGCAATTTCTGCTGCTAAATGTACAGGCTCCAGAAGGTCCTAAAGAAGCTATCCTTAGTTTAGGAGAGATTTATATCACTGTGATTTTGTGTTAAAAACTCTTCCAGAATTCTGTATATTTATGGAGTAGTGGTAAATTCTCTGAAATAATAATAATCAGCTCATATTAAAATACATGCATCACAATATTTCTCTGTTGGAATTAATGTGTGTTTTAAAAATTATGTTAAAGTGCCTCTGTGTGAATTCTTACTCTTCTAAATGATGTGTGAGGGCCAAAACAGACATTACTTTAAAGACATACCTAGCATCTATAGCATGTTTTCATTTTTACTCTAGAGTAGGGGCAAGGGGGCTGCTTTGTATTAGGACTCTAGTGTGGGGAAAGATGGCTATAAACCCCACCCCACACACTCACTATGGGCCCAATCTGGATTGGGAAGGCCAGGCCTGCAATTTCTATTGCAAAATATTGATCCATAACAAAGGGATCACTACTTTGCAATAGAAAGTCAGTCTCTCTTTCACTCTCCCCCTCTCTCTGGTATTTTGTTCATTTTGCGCTGTGGGGAAATAAGTACTTTATGTATAAGTACTTTATGGGATTTTTATTTCAGGATTACAAAACTAATCCAAACGCTGTGTGGCAGAGGTAGAGGAGGAGTAAGGAGCAGGATGTTTACATGTGCCTCTTCTGCACTGAACAGGATGTTGATGATCTTCAGGGTCTCTTCCAACCCTATCACTCTGTGTGGATGGTTTTGGTTTCTAGATGGGTACTTGTAACATGGAATGGTAGCGTCAGCTGCATAGAGTCCATATGTCTACTCCAGTTGAGGCTGGTGGCCCCCATTTCAGTGGGGCTGTGAATCCATTCTAGGTTTCAGTCAGAACCACCCAGAACCCTAAAGGAGCTATCCAATGTTCTGACTGAAATCCAGAGTGGATTTACAGCACCACTGAGATCAGAGTCTCCACTGGTCTATTCCACTGAGCTGACAAACCTAGGACTTGCGTTTGCCACTCTGCCGCTGACAGCCATCCAACTCCAAGGCAGTGAGTGCAGCTGGAACTAGCCATAGCATAGCATAGCATCCATATTGCCTAAATAACACATCTGTTAAGGGCATCGCCCTTAATCGTTGTAATTTCGCAGCATTTGGGAGTTTGAGTGAACATGGAAACCCCTTAATACAACCTATTAAACCGAAACTGAATTAAATAACCTTTTCCCAATCTTTACTTCTTCTTCAGATCTTCAGGCCCTGTTCTCTTTATGGAGACTCAATCACACCTCTAGGACTAGTAAGTCCCCTAATTTTGCATCTGCCTCAGGAAGTAGGGGGGACGGATGTCTTGTAGAGATTAACAGTGGAGTCCTCTAAGTGTTCCACCAATACAAGTTCACTGAAGTGCATGCAGGATGGAAAAGGGAAGGGTTCTAAGCACTGGGATGTAAATGTTATTTTCATCACGACTCTTGCCAAATCAGTTTCCCTTGAAGTTAATTAACAAAAATTATTCATTTAATGCTTTATACATTAAAGTTCAAAAAGTACTTTGTTTAGTTTACCTGATCAAAAATAACTGAAATTATGATAAAGCCACACTTTCACAAAGTGGCTGCTCTGAGGTTATATATACCTTTTATTTTTTGTCTGTCTGTCTGTCTGTCTGTCTGTCTACTTCCATCCCAGATTTCCTATATTTTCCATCATTTTCAGCAGCTTCTAGTTATACTTCCATTGCTTTAAACTTGTATACATGCATAAAACGCCACCTAAACTTAAAGCTGTATTGATCTGGGGACCTGATTCTGTTGGAATTAGATTCTTTTAATTACCAAGATGAAACAAAGCCACATGTGTAAAAGGATGACAGATTATTGAGAGAAAATAGATGCAAAATAGATGTACAAAGAGAGCTCACACCTCTAATCAGCCAATGGAGCTGTCACAGGTGATATGTCTATCTGAGTCCCCAACATAGACTAGAAGGTGTTCCTCTATGACTAGCAAAAGTTCTCCAAGCTGATGGCATGCATATTCGCCCTTGGAACGAGACCAAAGGACAAAGCCTGTGGGTTGCATTTTA
This sequence comes from Heloderma suspectum, assembly GCF_057233095.1. Lineage (NCBI taxonomy): Eukaryota > Metazoa > Chordata > Lepidosauria > Squamata > Helodermatidae > Heloderma > Heloderma suspectum. The sequence continues at coordinate 114,602,896 of NC_139462.1, forward strand.
TAGGTCTCTTCTCCCTCTAAGGTCAGGAGCCGGGAGGCTACCTTTGCCCATCCCAGAGAGGGAGGGCTCTCTTTCCTGTGGGAAATGAAACCTATCTCGTCTCAGAATGAACTAATACAGCTGGCCAGAACACCTCCAAGGTGAAGGCTGTAAATTGCCAGCCTGTGTGAAAGGCCTACTTAATAAACTATAAAGCTGCCAGTTGGGCCAAACTACACAGGTCTCTAGGTAGCTACCAACAGCATATAGGAATGCTGTGAAGTCCACCTTATTGCTCACCAACAAGCTCACTACAAAAGGTGACTGATTCAATAAGGTAATTGTCTCAAATTAATACCCTTAAATCAATTACTTTAGATCCTGAGTATCGGAGTACTATAACATACACCAAAATCTATTGAGTGTGTTTAACTTAATAAACATATTCTATAGAAGAGCGTTCAACCTTGGCTGGATCTACACTTACTGCCTTTTTTTGCTTCCAATGAGGTTTCATCACCCGCCTTTCACACTACGCAGTACCCGCCTCGAATTGGAACCAGAATTTCCCACTTCTGTGCTCCCGCTTTCAATATCCTAATATTCCGGTATTTCCCCTTAATGTGCTCTGATTTTCCGCCTTTGCTACCATATCCATCTGTAGTCCCCTCCCTTGCCTGTCCATATACGGCAGTGTTTGTATTTCCCTCCTGTCCAATCACGGCTCTCGACGGCCCCATGTCTTCTTCCGACTACTGATCACATAGCTTCCTCAGCAGCCCCCATTTCCTCAGCAACAAGCCAAGGGCTGGATGTGCACGCGCTTGTCTGATCTCGGAAGCTAAGCGGGGTCAGTCCTGGTCAGTAGTTGGATGGGCGACCGCCTGGGTATCAGGCTTCCTGCACTGAGCAGGGGCTATTCTATCCCTTCAAATGAGATTAAGTTTTACCCCCTCCTATCCCCCGCTCAGGATGTGTTTTTTTTTAATTAAGGCGTTATCTTCGCAGAATCAGGGCTTCTCCACGATGTTTTTTTCCCTAATTCAGGCATGATCTTCAAAGATTTGAAGTTGTGACGCTTCGAAGATCATTCCTGAATTTAAAAAAAAACATCACGGAGAAGCCCCAATTCAGCAAGGATAATGCCTTAATTTAAAAAAAAACATCTGGAGTGGGGGATAGGAGGGGGTAAAACTTAGTCTCATTTGAAGGGATAGAACAACCCCCTGCTCAGTGCAGGAAGCCTGATTCCTAGGCGGTCACCCATCCAACTACTGACCGGGGCCGACCCTGCTTAGCAGCCGAGATCAGACAAGCACGTGCAATAAAACAGTAGGAAAACAGCACAGCGCTCGAGTGTGAACCGAGGTTGCTCATTCTATGAAGCACTGCAACAAGGAAAATGGGTGAGTGTGAATAATCATGTTTTAATGCAAGAGCATTTAACCCGACGGGACACCGAATTCATTGCGATGGCGGGCGCAATGTAGATCGGCCCCATATGACAAAGTACAAGTCTTTTCATGATTTATGTGGCTGAAACACTGAAGCTTTACTAGAGCTTGCTTCCTCTCCCTCCACCAATCTGGTAAGGCCTGTCAGATCTTCTGGGTCACTAGGCACTGCACCCATGAAGTGAACTGGGAAAGAGGCCCTTTTTAAGTCCAGCATGCCTGGGCCTGGGCCATTAGAATGTGGACTTGTCTCCTCCATGGCACTGCTCTAGATTAGGCGTGAAGGCAACACCCTGTCGACTAGACTATGCTGTGTCTATGTGGCATCCTTGTGAGGCCTCCAAGTCTGTGTGGGCCTTTGCTGTCTTAGATTGGGAGTCTTGCTGGAGGTGCTGCATCCTTGCCAGCCCTACATGTGGGGAAGGGAGGCTGGACTAGAGAGGTGACATGGCCTTTTCCTTTGCTGGCCGCTGTGATTGCCATTTCTGTGGCCTCTGGATGATGCTCCAAGTTCAGGAAATTAACTGTTGCTGTGCTGAGCAATATGACCTGTGTCTTCTGGCCACAGTGCTTTCTGCACCCCCTGGGGTCTGGCTGCTACACTGGACCAGTGGAAAGGCTGGCCATGTCATGGAGGAAACAGTGCTGCCTGCCCAGGTAAGCCATTGTGGTCTTTACTCGTTTTGGGTTTCACTTACCATGCCAGGCCCAGTAGAAAGGTGATATGGCCGCACTGTGGGGTGGCTAGAGGAATGCTCCCCTGATGGCCCTTTTTTCTAGGATATGGAGGGAGGGAAGGGTAGGGTCTGCTAGAAGGAGAACTTACCTCCTGAAAATAAAGAACTAGAGCTGGGCTCTTAGGAGCACCACCTCAGCATGACCTTTTGGCTTCCTAGGCAGAGCTGGTCTGGGAGGGCAAGACAGCTCCTCCTCCTAAAGAAGCAAGGTTAAGGAATGCTCTCTGCGAGTCTCTGGAGAATTTGCGATTATTGTGCTTTGCCTGTAACATTCATATGTTACTAAAATATGGAAGACTGTAATCCAGGAAGCAGTTATAAGTTACTGATGAGTCTGACACAATTATGTGAGAACCAAGGCCCAGCTCAGCATTTCTGTGACACAGGTATACATCTTTCACAAGTTAAAGATTTCAATTAGGGCATGACCTGTGAGTGCACTCCCCATGAATACAAAATGCAATGTGAAAAGTGACCGATGTGCTTTCCACAGAACTGGCTTATCTGACCATTAGTGAAATTCCTTGATACTTTTATCAGCTGTACCACATTACCTATCCTCCATTCTTTCAGTAAACTTCTCTTTGTGCAGTTGCACCAAGAACTGGCTTACCAAGACAAATGCAGGCCACTAACCATATGGTTGACAATACTCCTTGTTTTGACAGTCCCAGGTAGGCAGCAAAAACAGGAAGTTTTCCAAAGCCCTGTATGGGTTTACATACATGGCTAGTGATGGGCTTTGTTCGGTTTGTTGTAGAGGCCTACTGCTTTAGTACCAGTTTCCCCAGGTCTGATTTCCCACTTCTAGTTGCATCCATCTCTAATGGCTCAATGAAAGGGAACAAATCAGTGAGAAAATGAGCAAGAAGGAACCATGCTTATCAAATGATTAGTTCTACTTGATGGGTGTATGTTCACAAGCACGCATGCATTAACAAAGGAAGGTTAGCAATTTAAAAGAGAAACTAGTATTTAAATGTACTTAGAATGACAACTCACAAGTGGCCTAATGTAGTTTTGGCATAACAAAAACAACTACACAAAACAGGTGCAGGTCAGAGCAGCAGGTTTCCCAAATCTACTCATCTAAAGTCCATTAAAAACTACTTTTCAAGTGTGCATACTAATTAATGATAATAAGGATGTCAATTTAATTAAAGATTAGCTTTCTTGGTGATGAACCTCCTTATTGTATAATGGTTTTCAATGTGTCTCGCTAATAACCCATCTTGTAATTGCAGCTTCATAATCCACCTTTAATTTAATGTAATTATTCACTTCCTAGTCCAAGAAACTGAAAGGATTTTGTGGGGATTGTTGCACAGGATAAAAACTCTCTGTTCTTCATTGTCTGTACTTAATCCACACTGCTAGGAAACTGGTCACTGAACAGAGAATCTTCATGTTATTACATGAGTCTCCATGCAAACCAAAGGGAAAATGTATTGAGCCATTATTCTGTGATCACAACTCCTGTGAATGAGGACTGACAGTACAATTCACCTCAATGAAAACAAAGCTTGCAGCCATTCAGGAGAACAAAGCAGTGACTAAAAACGCAAGGTGGACTATAAGGATGCAGGACTTACTTGTATCCTTTGGGTGTCAGGACGCACTTCGAGTCATGCTGACAGGGGTTCAGGTCTTGGGCACAGAAATCCAGCTTCTCCTCACACAGCTCACCTGTAACAAAGTATATCCAATCAGCATAACCAGACCACCATGGGACCTGAGAAGCAAAATGTAGCCACTATTTATTTCTATAGCAACTCTTAGTACAGCCAAACAGCTCCTGTGAGCCAAAACACTTGGCAAATGGTAATCTCCTCCCCCACTCTCAGCGTAATCTTGCTTTTCAAGACTTTTCTTCACTGACATTTCTTTATACACAAAACTGACATTTAACTTGTTTGCTTATATACTTGCATTTGCTCTAGGCCATCAGTAAAAATCAAGCCTGCAAGATTCAGACAGACATGTAAGACTGCTCCAAAGAGGCTTATTAGCAGATTGACAATAAATGCCAGTGCTATAGTGCCAAGTTGTCAGTAGATCTGTCATCCTACTAATTGTCTAATCAACTCATTGAAATCTTATATTGCAATACAGTTGAGGTTTTAAGACTGTTTAATGAAATTAACACTATATCTTGACTAAAGAGAGCCATGCTTTTCCTCCCACCCACAATAATTTTAAACATATCACATCTTAACTCTATATTATTACAAAGGGGTTCCAAGCCCTTTTTGCAGATTTGTCCCTCTTTTACAGCACCCCACATGTGAGCTCACACAGGCCTAGTTCACCCTTTGCTTAGTGGCACTGGAGCTTCTTCTCCATAGCTTCTTCCCACGACACGCAGTAGCATGTGCATCTCGGAAACATTTGTGTGGACCAATGACAGAATGATGCCTAGCTAGAAGAGAGAATGATATTTAAATAGGTAGAACCTTAGCATTGGCCCCATCCACATTGCTCCAAGATACACATATTACTGTACTACTGCATGAAATAGCAATGGAGGAACAGCTCCCATATCGGAAAGGCCACAGTCAGGTTCTTTCAATGGGTCTCAAACTGATCTTTAACTATGGCCACAGGTGCAACCACAAATATAGTCTCTCCATCCATGGTTCTCCTAACTGCTGATCCTTTCCCTTTTCAATAGCACACATATTGCCCTGTTGACTTATACAGAAAAAAGGTAGGGATTGCCAATGGCAAGGGATGCATGCCTGCTCTAACTCTAGTCTCAAAGGGCCCGAGCAAGGGCAAGTCTGCCTCCGCTGGCACTCAATGGTTTTTTGTTCCTTTTCACTTAGCCTTCCAGTAGCCAGCATCTGTGGCTCCTTCCCCTTTGTTGCATTATCCTCCCACCTCCCATCTTTATACCTTGCTGAACACACTGAAGCTCTTGCCACATACAGCCACTATTGCCACATTTGAGAAAACATGCTCTATATAGTCACAACAAGCTAATCAGTGCCGAATACCTTTTCACTGGGAAAAACTCTCAAAAACTGATTTTAAACAATCTCAGGGACTGATTAATCATTTTATTGTAGTCTTCAGCATAAAACTGTCAGCTGCCTAGAATTAATGTCAAGTATACAGTAAGACAGCCTTCCCCAACCTGTTGCCTTCCAGATGTTTTGAACTACAATCCCCAGGATTTCTAGCCATCGGCCATAACATCTGGAGGGTACCAGGTTGGGGAAGGTTGCTGTAACGTAAGGAAGTAGGATGAATGGGCCAGAATCGAAGAATTGTGCGAATAGTTCTATGTGCACAAAGATGATTTTACCTTGCTTTCCTTGAACAGCCCCCATTTTGCATGGCAAACATCTTTTGAAACAGATTAGTTTCATAAGCAGTTTGTGATATGACAAGAGGGTCTGCAGTTCAAAGGGAGAAAAGTAAAGAAAAAGATCTACTGCACACACACACACACAGCCTTTGGAGCACTCGAAATAGCTCTTTTAATCTTGTCCATGGTTTTTAGATACTGATATAAATCATGTTTAAATTAAATTGTGGGATACACATGCACACACAGAGAAGACGAGAAGAGAAGGCAGGTAGGTCAGCGAAGCAAAAGCAATCAAAGTGAGCAGTAAATATACTAATGTTTGTTACAGTTGTTATTGTACTCCGCCAATTTTCAACAGTTTGGAAAAAAGATAATTTTCAGTAATGTATGAATAAATGCTAAATGAGAGGAGCCAAAGGATCACAGAGCATCTTTTGTGGCCTGGTTGGTCCTTCATATTTTAAAAGCTTTTCTGATGCTATTAGTGTCGGGATGAGTGAAATGGCTAAGTGATAATGCTCAGGCTGTTCTAAACTCATCAAACCTGCCAACAGGATCAGACCCTTCAGACAGCTGGGAGTTGAGTCCTCAGTTCCAGAAATGACATTATACCATAAACAGACAAAGCCTGAAGACGAATCTATTAGTGCACTAAGAATGCTTCTTAGTCTGAAATGTGAATATTATTAAAGTAAGATAGAAAGCAAGCGAGCTATTTTAATGAATATTTCATCTAGTCCAAGTAGGTTTTACAATGACATTTCAGATCAGAGGAATACAAAAATTATTTTGAGTGCACTTTTGTAAAAGACCAACATCTAGCCTCAATGTATTGTACGTTGTGGTCTTAAGCCTTGGGCTTGGCATTATCACCAATTCTATTAAAATTCTATCTGTCTATCTATCTGAAGATATCATCTGGAACTTTGGAGGTGGGGTGTCATCAATATGCTGACGATACCCTGATTTATATTTTGTTATCTAAGCACCAAGTTTCCTTGGCCTAAATTAACAACTGGAAGATCTGGGTATATAGGTTATGTTAGACAAACAAGTTGAGTCCTGATAAAATGGAGGTAATTTTGGTAAGTAATCCCAATTGTCTTGTGGGAATTGGCATGGCTATCCTAGGCGGAGGGTATCTCCCTGCCGTGGTAAGAACGTCACCACTGGATCCAGTTCAGAGCCTGGGGTTTCTCCTGATCCCGGCTTTGCTCCGAGAAAGGCAAATTGCAGCAGGGGTGCTTTTTATCAGCTGAAGATCCTTGTGCCCACCACTTTATGGGCATAAGAATCTTCCCATGCTCACCCACACTCTAACTCAAGGACCGATTACTGTAATGCACTTAACAGGGATTCTCTTAAATACAGTTTCGAAGCTGCAGCCAGTGCAGAATGCTGTAGCTACCTCCTGATGTATATTGGGAGGTGAGAAGACATTCAAACAGCTTTGTGGCAGTTGCACTAGCAACTGGTGTTTTTCTAGGTCCAGTTGTGCTTACCCGTAACACCCTTCCTGGCCTGAGACTACTCTTCCCTGCTGAATCCCCATGCCAGTTGAGATCCTCTGGCCAGGCCTCTCCTCCATCTACCCTCATTATGTGATGTGAAATCAGGGGCATCTAGGAGTACAGTCCTGTTCCAGTGGAGGGCAATCTGAGCCTCTTCCTTATGGCCTTCTGCAGGGGCTACAGAAATCACATTTTTGAATGACTTCTGGATGCTGATTGGGTGATGACCTGTCCTGAGATGGCTGCTAAATTTCTGTGGCCTGTTATACAGCACTTAATTGTGGTTTGACATTGTTTTATGATATGTGAAAGCTACCTTGACCTGGGAAAAACTATATATAAGTATTTATACAGTTAATTAAAGATGGTCAGTGATTAGATAGTGTTGCTCTGAAGTATCGTTTAATATATTAATGGTTATGTCTTTTATTGTTGTAAGCCACCTTGGGAGAGCTTCTGCCCTGAAAGGCGGCCAAGAAGTATTTTAAATTTTAAAAGTATATAATTTTATTTTTTAAATGCAACAAAATATGTAAGAAACAATATCTCAAATAATATTTAGCATTTATAGCACTTTCATTTCACAGATGCTATCCTCAGTAATTCTTACAACATCCCTGTAATATGGGAATTATCTCCAAAATTCACTTCAAATCAAGTCAAGGCGATTTGCTGTGTGACCTAAAAAATTAATCTCCACAATCAAGATGGTGTACTAAGGCTGAGAGATTAGGGTTTACTTAAGGCAGCTTTGGGAGTGAGGAGGAGAGATTTTAATTGGGGACTTCCCATCTTATACTCTTAAGGGGCAATCATGTTTAGCCGGAAAAAAGTCAACTCCCAGCATTCCCTAGCCAACCATACTATCTAAACATGCATAGGATTACACCCTTAGCCACTACATTAGCTCTCAGCATGGAATATTATTCCTGGCTATCTATTTAATTTAACAATCCATTGATATGTTACTTAGGAAAGAAAAAACAGCACATTGTAACAGCAGTTTGACTACACTACTGAAAAATGTTGGTGATTGGTTCATTAGAACAAACAACCAAAGTTAAATATATGCATATTTTGCTATTTTAATTTTAAAAATAAATTTAAGAAATGCTGAAGCATGAAGAACCTCAAAATCAATAATTTTAGTTGCTTTAACTGTCATAACATATATCTGCTCATTAGGTCAGACACTAATCTGATAATTTTAAAAACAGTTTTCTTCTAGAATTTAAAGACCCACGTATGGACCTTTGACAGTAAATGTGAACACATGACTGAACCTATTGAAATCATTTTGGATGAGTGCCCTAAATGTCATCTTTTGATGGCTGCCTGAGTAGCTGAAACCCTTTACCTATAAGGAAACTGAAGTAACAGAGAAAAGAGAAACCAAGGTAATGAAATAGGCTTAAAAGGCAACTAACCTTTTTCCACTTCATTCAGATTAGCAGCTTGCAGTGACAAAGACAGAAGAGACAAAGAGACTTTTACATTGTACTGAAACAGGATAGCACATATAAATTAATGCACAGTTAACAGCAGCAGAAAAGCTAAGTTTATGTAGCAAGAGTGAAGCAAGCTTTTTGTTTTTGTTCTATAGCACAACAAAACAAACACAAGGGATATGTGCCACTGCTAGCACAGAAAGGGCTTTGTTAGATTAAAGATATTTGTGATCTTAATGGTAGGTGATAATGAACAGCAAGAAAAATGGCCAGATAATTTACAGAATGTACACTTAATGATCCTGACATCCAAAAGGTTGAGGATTACAAATGTGAACATGTTAAAAAAGCCAGCAGAGCTTAAAGTATATAGAAAATAATGTTAGGGGAACTTGGAAATGTTTCACTTCCACAGGTTTCATTTGTTCTTATGTATTTTTCATGGGTTCATGATTAATGTGTGCAGAAATTCACAGGGCAATGTTACATTGGTATTGTTTATGCCTTTATTCTTCACAGTACTGACATAGAGTTTTGGCTTTTGGAAACAAAGGTAAGCCATACTTTTCAGTCCAACATCAGCTGGTAGTCAAATGATAATCAAAAATCTACTGCAGACACACATATAAGATTCATTTTTATTTAATGCTTTAACTGGAAATCCTCACCAGAGCTTTGTAGATTTCCCTCTAGAGCAGCCTTCCCCAACCTGGTGCTCTCCAGATGGGCTGGACTACAACTCCCAGAATCCCCCACCCAGTCTAACCCATCTGTAGAGCACCAGGTTAAGGCTGCTCTAGAGGACACTGGTATTTTCCACAAACAAAAAAGTCTGCCAAATCTATCCAGCTAGGATTGCAACATAAGTGATTGACCATATTTTTTAAAACATGAATTATATTTCTATCCCATAACCACATGGGGCTCTCAATAGCCCTCCATCCAAGGGATTGACTAGATTCACATCATCCCAGCTTCAGCAACACTACTGCATCCAGTTCTTCCAGACTCATTCATGAAGCCTTTAGATTCACTATCTATATACTGTTAATTTCCAGGTATGTTTTCTCCTGCAGGATATTAACAGCTTTTATTATATGGGATTAACAAACAACAGTTAAACCTGAACACAGCTGTAAACCTACTAATAGAACAGAAAGTGCAACCTTTTAAAGTGCAACCTTGAAAAGAAAGCAGATGTAAGTAACAGAGTTCTCAACATCCAAGTGTTTCTCCTTTTCATCTGATCCAGATGAAGCAATAGCTGCTCTGAATGCTCTGAATGTCCAGAACCAGTTCTGGATGGGATCACACACTTCCACAAAGGACCAGGTTTGTAGTTTGGGGACACTACTGGACCTAGCATTGCTCCTGGAGGTCCAGAATTGCAGCTATGGCCCAGCTTGGGCTGTTATGCCAGGTGCACCTGCTACTGGAAGACAGAGACCTGGCCACTATCATTCATGGCTTTGGTTGCCTCCTGACTGAACTACAATAATACAATTCTCATGTAACATCCATTTTAAAACAGCTGCACTGGCTACCAATATGTTTCTGGGCCCAATCTATTTTTCACCTTTAAAGTTGTAAATGGCCTAGTTCTGATTATCTCTGGGAACGCCTCTTCCTGTATGAGCTCCTCTTCCCAAAGAGATCTACTAATAAGGCTTTGCTAAATATTTGATCACATATGAAGTCTGGGTTATCTTCCACAAGAAAAAAGTTTTTTCTGTTTCTGCTGTGGCTCTAGACCTTTGGGACATCCTTCTTTGGAAGTTTTGATAGCTCCATCTTTATTCTCTTTGTGAAGGCATGTCCAAACTTTTCTGTTGTGCTTTTGCTAGGTGATATATTAAGCCACAGTTGATAGGCTACATTTTCACTGAATTGTTTTAATTCTTGTAAACTGCTATAATTTTTAATTGAAATGCAGTATAAAATACTTTAAATTAATAAAATGTATTCCTCATTTAAAATCAGACCCCCATCTTTGAAATGAAAGAAACAAATTACATTATTAAAAAAAACCACAGGCACCTCTACCAACAGACACCAGCTGAAAAAGCCCAAACATCAGCTTTATTTACTGCTCTGGCATTGCCTTGGGGTCAGTGTGGGTGTTGCCTGAGGACTCTGAACTCATTCCTGGAGTTCTGCCACCCTTTCCAACATTACTGAAAGGATAATTTTGAGGAGAGGGCAAGGGGCAGGGGAGTAATAAGGAGAGGGTCCTAGCCTTAATGATCTTTTGACCAAACTAGACCTCAAAATATGCAGTAAGAAGGAGCAGGGATGTCAGAGAATTTCTCCACGAATCTCGGGGAGGCCGAATGCCAGCGCATTCGGCCCCCCGAAATTGGTGGAGAAACGGTCTGCCCCCCCGCCCCCCCCCCGGGATGGGACTTACCTTGTGCGAATGTCCCTGGCGGCGGTGGCTCTGGTGGTGGCGGCAGCTGGTCTTCTGACCGGCTGCCGCTGCCGCCATTTCCAAGTTAAAAAACAAAACAAAACAAAACAAACGTGATAGGCTACGTAAAGATTTACGTAGCCTATCACGGCTAGATTTTTAAAAAACACTGTGATAGGCTATGTAAATGTTTACGTAGCCTATCATGGCTGAGTGAAAAACAAACAAAACAAAACCGCGCGTACGCAAATGGCGGCGCCCATGGGTGCCGCCATTTGCGTACGCGCGGTTTCCCCCCCCACTCAGCTGTGATAGGCTACGTAAACATTTACGTAAACATTTACGTAGCCAATCACGGCTGACTGCAGGGACACAAACGGCGGCTATGGCTGCCACCATTTGCGTCCCAGCAGGACAGAAGGATTTGCGGCCGGAGGGACGGGGCGCCTTTCCAAGTTAAAAAACAAAACAAAAAACGTGATAGGCTACGTAAAGTTTTACGTAGCCTATCACGGCTAGATTTTTAAAAAACACCGTGATAGGCTACGTAAATGTTTACGTAGCCTATCACGGCTGAGGGAAAACAAAACAAAACTGCGCGTATGCAAATGGCGGCGCCCATGGGCGCCGCCATTTGCGTACACGTGGTTTCCCCCCCCCCAGCCGTGATAGGCTACGTAAACATTTACGTAAACATTTACGTAGCCAATCATGGCTGACTGCAGGGACGCAAACGGCGGTGGCTATGGCCGCTGCCATTTGCGTCTCGGCAGGACAGAAGGATTCGCGGCCGGAGGGACGGGGCGCCTCCCCCCCAGCCAGAATTTCGTGGGGGAGGGATGGGGCACCTCCCCCCCGGCCAGAATTTCGGGGTGGAGGGACGGGGCGCCTCCCCCCCGCCAGAATTTCGGGGGAGGGACGGAGCACCTCCCCCCCACCGCAAATCAAGCTTCGGGATCAGGTAAGGGACTTTCGTACATCCCTAAGAAGGAGCTTAGTAAATTAATACAATGCTGAGCTACAGATATGGCCCCTCTGAGTACTGATTACTGAATTCCCCCCCCACACACATTATTCCTGCCACTTTGATTTTTCAGATGTACACAGCACCTCTAAAAATACAAGTCAGGAAAACAAAGTAAGACAAAACATAAAATCCAGTTTTAAATCACCATGACTAGCAAAACCTGAGTGTTCCACTTCAATAGGAAATTAATCAGGTTATCCATGTCTCTGAAATCTGTGAAAGGAAAAAGTCCGGACATGGCTGTCAAAGACAGACAGACAGACATAGATACAAATATATATATAGCTAGCTAGCTAGCTAGCTACTGGTAAAAAGGGCTGGATGATCAAGACACCACTCTGTCATAAAGTAAGCTTGACTAACAACTCTCTTGAATTGCCAGCTGCCACATTAACGTGGATTGTGTGAACTAATCTTTAAGCTACTTTTACTGAAGTACTTGCAGTGGCTTCAGAATAAAATAGTTTAAAGATGATAACCAATTCTCAGTTTTCAATTATAGCATTCATAGACGCACCAAGCTTAACTATTACTAAAATGTGAAGCAATCTGATAAGAATTAATATAAGGAGGGAAACAACATTTCATGTCTTTTTTTCTACCAGTATTTGATTTATCACGAGATTGTCAAAGGTGAAGGATCCTACTATATAAAACACAATGAAACAAAGGATTTTACAGGATAACATAAATTCAAACTATTTATTTATTCAGAAGAAATGTTGAAAGAGGAGATCCTAAAATAAAATCAGAAAAATATGACAATCTTCTATATCAAATGCTTTCATTATCAATGAAGCTTCTTCGTATAGCTGGAGGCATCCAAAAGAGAAAGGGTTGTAGTAATGGGTGAATGATTTCAATAACCCTCACACAGATTGGATACATGCATGTTCTGGTCATGACAAAGAGGCAACATTTTCTAGATACCCTAAATAACTGTGCCCTAGAGCCACTGAATCATGGAACTGAACAGAGAGGAGAATCTGGACTCAATCCTAAGTGGCACCCAGGACCTAATGTGAGTTGGGATCAGCGACCACAGTGCTATCAAATTAAATGTATATGTATGTAGAAAATTGCCAAGGAAGTCCAACATTGTCACATTTGACATCAAAAGAAAAAATGTCTAAAAAGGAGGTGATAAGTAAAAAAGTTGAAAGGGAAAATCAGGAGGGTCAAATCTCTCCAGAATGCTTGAATTCTTGAAACCACAATAACAGAAGCTCAGCTAGAATACATACTGCAATTCAGCAAAGGTAGCACTAAATCCAAGAGGTCATCAGCATGGTTAACAAGCAGGGTCAAGGAAGCTATTTCAGAAAAGGCTTCCTTAAGAAAATGGAAGTGCCCAAACAAGGAGAACAAAAAATCCCACAAACTTGCACTAAATAAACGCAAGCAGACAATAAAGAATACAAAGAAGCATTTTGAGGAACATATCACTAAACATTAAGATCAACAATTAAAAAAAAACTTTAAATACATCAAAAGCATGAAACCAGCTAAGGAGGTAGTTGGACCATTGGATGACAAAGGAGTATTAAAGGAGGATAAGGAGGTAGCAAATAAATGGTCTCTTTGGGTTGTCTTCACTAAAAAACATGCAGTGTGTCTGTGCCTGAGCTGATATTTTCAGTCTGAGCAACTGAGGCAAACAGTGGTGGCAGAAATGAAGTTCTAGACTGGGGTAGGCAAGCTAGTGTCCTCCAAATGTTTTAGACTACAACTCCCATAATCCCTGGCCACTGGGCATGCTGGCTGGGGCTAATGGGGGATGTAATCCAAAACATCTGGAAAGCACCAGGTTGCCTATCCCTGGTCTAGACTTTATTGAAAAACTGATAATGAACAAATCACTGGGTCCAGAGGGTATTTCTCCAAGAGTACTTAACAGAGCCATCCTATGATCTCTGGGAGAGTCTCCCAGGGACCACAGGATATGTTGGAGTCCCCCTTCCAAAGCCATAGACACTGGCACAATTTCGAGTAGGGGGGCTCTGCATTCCAGTCCCTCTCCCACCTCTCCCCATCCTAGTTGCCACAGAAAGAACTGCAGTGGCTGCTTCCCAAAGTCAGAAAAATGTGACTTTGGATAAGGTCAAAAGGGGTCATTCCAGTGGGTGAGGAAGGGAGGGGAGAGGAGAGGTTTGGATCTACCATATCCAACCTCTCTTGACAGGTTGTAAGACCCATGTAGAAGAAAAAAATAAAAGAGGATGGAGAGGTGAAAATCCCCTCCATTGCTCTTCCTGCCTCGCTGGCAGCAGCCTGGCAGGGCACTGGAGACTTGGAAGCTCTGAGACTGGAGGCTTCTATCTAGTGAAAGGCAATCCCATAGGACTGTGCCCTAAAGAACTCAACTGTGAAACTGCTGTATATATAGATATATATGCGTATGTAATATGTTCCTAAGATCAGCCTCTGTACCAGGGGAGTGAGAAGTGGCCAAGGTGACATCCATTTTTAAAAAGGGATCCAGTAAATTACAGGCTAATCTGTTCTGGGTAAATTGCTGGAAAGCTTTATGAACGATAAAAGTATCAAGAACACAGAAAAGACAAATCTTGCTGCAATCAACATTTCTTTGGGAGTGTAAACAAGCTGGACAAGACAGGCTTTTGGTCTGATCCCGCAGGGCTTAACTTACATTCTTACTGTCCAAAGAAGTCATCATCACCACCACCCCAATTCTGTTGTAGGTTTCTGTTTCCCCTTTATTTTTAAAAGGTGTCCCCAACCAGTCGTGTCCGACTCTAGGGTGCGGTGCTCATCCCCGTGTCTAAGCCGAAGAGCCAGCGCTGTCCGAAGACGCTTCCGTGGTCATGTGGCCAGCATGACTGAACACCGAAGTGCACGGAACGCTGTTACCTGTCCCGCTGAGGCGGTACCTATTTATCTACTTGTAATTTCTTGCTTTCGAACTGCTAGATTGGCAGGAGCTGGGACTGAAGACGGGAGCTCACTCCGTCACGCAGCACTCGGGTCTCGAACTGCTGACCTGCCGACCTTCCAGTCTGCAGTTCAGCGTCTTAATCACTAAGCCACCGCGGTCCCTCCTTTATTCTTACTCCCCTTCTAAAACATCAGTGTGAAGCTCCTTTGCAACAAACTTGGACCCATTTTGTAAACCTTTGGAAGTCCAGCCTACATGTGCATCATGAATCACTACTAGGTGCAGTAGTCCAGGCCAATAATATTTAGAATATACACATAGCACTAACAAGGTAGGTAAGCTGAAGGCCGAGCTGTGAAATCAGGATCCATCATGGTATAAGTTTCTTTTTAGTAGCAAGTGAATTATCACAGGGTAATTAAAATGTATCAGTGCTCCCTCAGATCTTCGTTTTCTGAGAATTCCTTAAATTCAGAGTCAGATTCTAGCTGTTGTGATTTATATTGATGTGGTTAATCTGTCATTCAGATAAAATACCAGAACATTTCAACAACGACTGCAGTGCTGGTATCAAGGGGAGGCATGGTCGGGCCCACGCCCCAGCTGACAAAGGTTGCTCCTCCTCTTCATTGGTGTACCCTGCTTTTTCAGCTGCCTCTCACTGGTGGTGGTGAGAAAGAGAAGCAGATGCTGTCGTCTACCTGCTCCCTGGCTCTCTGCCTGACAAGCAAGCAAATGGCAGCAATGACGAGAAAGAGGATGAGGGGCCATAGCGGATGGTGACAATGGTGGTGAGAAGGTAGACCCACAGAAGGAGCGGGCCCATTGAGAGTGTCTTGTCCACAGGCCTTCAAAAAATTGGAGCCAGCACTGCATGCATGACAGGAGTGTGCAACTTGTGGCCCTACAGCTGTTTTGGCCTACAACTTACACCAGCCCTAGTTAGCATAGCTAGCGATGGGAGTTGTAGTCCAAAACAACTGGAGGGACACAAGTTGCCCACCCCTGTTGCAGGAGACAACTGATCTCCAACATTCATACTCATTGATAAAATTTCAGTTTCTCCCAGATATTGACCTAGTTATCCATGCTTGACTATTTTAATTATTGTCATGCATGATGTATATTAAAACAAGATTGCCCTTTTCTCTTTTTATGGTCCCTCAAAACCCAAACACACAACCTAGTGCACCTCCTATAACCTTATCTATCCAGCCTAGTAACTTTTACATTACATTTAAAAATATATATAATTGGCAAAATTAGCTCAAGGCATGCTTAACAATTTATTTTCAAAATACTTCCTTTTCCTACACAGCCATGGTAAGTCGATATAACATGACTAAAACCAGTCTGTATTAATTCAAAAGAATGGTTTAGTTCAGGCTGTACTATGAGTTTGCTGGGTATATAGAACTTATAGTGGGATGTGTGTTGGGGAAAACAACCCTTGCATAACTCGAAAACAGACCATGAGCTATGCAAGAGTTGTTAAACCCTCAACCTCTGCTGCCCGGGTTCAGACAACGTGACAAGCCATGGTAACCCAGCCAGGGGCTTGCACATTCATAGTGATGAACATCACGTGCCACAGCACCTTGAAGATTAATTAACCCACTCTGGGCTGTCATGTCATCTGAACCAGGTCACTTTAGAAATACCAAAAAAAACCCCACACCACAACATCCAACATCTCCAGTTAACACACCTTGGTCACAGTTCACCAGATTTGCATATGTAGGTTTTATTTCACTTTTGATAAAGCATCATGTCCCCACACCCAACTGCAAATTACGTTTAAACATGTGTGAAAAACATGTTTTTTTTCCAAAAAAACATTTTTTTTTCAAAAAAAAAGTTTTGAAAAGGGGATTGTAATTTGGTGTAGAAGAATAACATGGGTGTGAAAATGGAAGTAAAACTGTGGAACTGTCGGTGTGCACTCATGACAGAATGCACAAAAATGGCTCTTCTGGATCATGACCAATTCTGGGAAGTAAATCCTTAACGATTTCAGTGGGCGCACACTGACTGGGTTCACACGAAATTACAACCCACCATGGGCCTCCAACCATGGTGGGTTTTCATATTGTGCAAACCTGGCACATTCTCCACAGGGTGGCTTAATTTTTGTGAACAAGCCACCCTGAGAACCCGTGGCTTGTTGTAGGGTTGTTCCTACCCATGGTGGATTGTCGTGTCTTCTGAACTGGGAGAGTAATTTTATTGTGGGTTACTGGGATGGGTATAGAGCCACTTGGCAAGAGTGGCAAAAAAGTCTGTGCATCTCTTTGTGATCTCGCTAGTGCCACCTCCAGACTACCTCACCCCTCCACCGGTGCCCAAACAGCACTTTGGAGGGACTGTCACTTGTCCCCCCCCCCCGCCCCGCCATTTTTTCAGTGCTTCGGGAGTACACAAATGTGTTCGTAATTTTTTCCCCCGTTCTTTCACAAGTGCACAGGAGCACACTTTCACCTGTCCAGTATGTGTAGCCTTTCCTTGTCAATTTCCTTGTATGTTTCAGCTGTCAAGGGGAGAGAAGTAGGTGCACCAAAAGTATGCATGGGGGGCGGACAGTATCTCCCCTTTCTAGACTTGCTGGAGACTCTGCGAAGTGTTAAATGCGAGGAGGACACTGGCAAGTGTCAGGTCAACACTTAAAGGCGAGAGGATGACATTGCCAAGTGCGAGATATTGTCACCCTTTTGGTGCACCTACTATTCTCCCTTCAGCGCCCCCTTTGACAACTGAAACATGTAAGGAAATTGACAAGGCAAGGCTACACTTATTTGACAGGCGAAAGTACGATGTTGTGGACTTGCAAAGGAATGGGAAATAAAGAAAAATACAACCCTGTTTGCGTACTCCTGAATTACTGAAAGAAACAAAAAAGACGGCGAACAAAAAGCCATAGCTATCAGAGTGGGGAGGAGGCCGGGACGAGGAGACAAGACAGGTTCTGCTGCAAAGGCGCCTGGAATACATGGAGCCGCTTGAAAGACTGAGGGGGAAGGAGGGGGAAATAAGCACAGGAAGTGTGATTGTCTGTCAGCGTACCATGGGTTGTTCTGTGAACAAACAACCCAACGTGGCTTATTTGCAGGGTGGCTTAGTGTGACATGCGCACCTGCCTATTTCTATGCTCTGCTTTTGCAAGATGTGCATTTTCTTATCAAGCAATACTTTGAAGAATGCCAGAGTCAACAGCTAAACAAAGAGATAAATTAAAACAATCCTAAAAGGTTTTGTAAAGGCACATTTTGCTAATTAAACTAGGAGAAGAGGGAGTCAAAGACATTAACACTCTGGCATGATACTTAAGAGCTGTTAGAATAAGATTTTTCTTTTTCCTACCTGTATATTCAGGTGGACACAAACAAGTATAGTTGTTAATTCCGTCTACACAGGTGGAATTATTTTCGCAATCGTTATCTTCACAATCATCAATATTCACTTCACAGTTTTCGCCTTCAAATCCATCTGCACAGGCACACCTGTAAATAAGGAAAATATGCTATGTTTTCAAACATGGGCATCATCCAAACGTTACATGGAGATGCTTAAAAATGCATGTACCCATGCCATATTATCTTTTTGTTCAATATGTTTTTCAACTGAGATTCAGACATCTCCCTTTCAATAGGAGTGCAGAATTTCAGGCATGTAGGAAAAATTAGCCTCTAACCACTTTTCTACTGGGCACTTTGCAATTTTCCCATCTCCCTATCCTGCTTTTGATCAAACCCAGATTCCATCTTTGTGTCTTTGGTCTAGTTCTAGGTAATAAAAGCTGAGTCTAGGTTTTACCGCTGCAGGTAGAGGCTCACATAACTTAACCCACCACCCCTAATAACAACAACAACAACAACAACAAAAATCTAGGTAAGAAACTCCTAGTTTTTTATGTGAAGGCAATTTGTGTATATATGAACATTCAGTCATGTGAATCTGCACCTGCACTCAAAAGTTCAGTGAGAACGAGTTGCCATGTGTGGTATTTATCTTTATATAATAATTTATACACTGCCCTTCAGTTTGCAAAACTCCCAGGTTGGGCAACAAATGGAGAATTAAAAAATTAAATCAGAATGCATAAGATGAAATTAAGAAAAAAGACTCACATTAGAAATAATAAAACCTATAAAAACTAGCAGAGTAAAATTACCTAGATGATGTTCTGGAGGGCCTGGGCAAGTAAAAAGGTATTCATGTAATGCTGGAGAGAAATCAAGATTTCATACCAGATAAGCCCACTCCCCACAACAGAGGCTGGGACTAACCCTTCATACAAAGAGGAATTTATAACCACTTGGACCCAATCTCTCACCAATCACTACCAGCCTAGCCTCAGAAGAGGAGTAGCACTTAGGTAGGTTCACATGTGAGGAGGTGGTCATTTAGACATCCAGGTCCCAAGCCATTTAGAGCTTTTAAAATAGTCACCATTTGAGAACCAGCAAGGAGTGTTACTTTCGGCTGGTACAAGTTAGTAACTGTACTTCCAGAGCAGTCCTCAAGGGATGCTCCATTTACAAAACACTGCAGTAGTAGGTTCTCTGCCCAGGAGTGTTCGTAGCTGGTACAGCACCCTTCACTGGTGCCACACATGACAGACGAACTACCCACTAACAGTGCCTTCTTCATATCAGGATTGAATCTCAGTTTACTGGCCCTCATCCAGTCCAGTACTGGCTACAGACTGTGATTTACAGCCCCACCTGAATCTAATGAAAAGGAGAAATATATTTGAGTCTTATCAATATTGATAGCACCTCACTCAAAATCTCTACATGACCTTATTCGGTGATGTTATGTTAAATAGTATGGGGGACAGGATGAGCTCTGTGGGACCCTGTAGCATTGGAGTGGGAGCTGGGAGATCCAGGTTCTAGTCCGCACTTGGCCAAGGAAGCTCACTGGGTGACTTTGGGCCAGTCACAGACTCTCAGCCCAACCGACCTCATAGGCTTTTTGTTGTGAGGATAAAACGGAGAGGAGAAGGATCATGTAAGCCACCTTGGGTTCCTTGCAAGAGGAAAAAGGCAGGATATAAATGCAATAAATAAATAAATAGTCCTCCTGTACCACCTTCTGAAATTGGCCATCCAAGTAAGAACAGGTGACTAAAATACATTACCTCAAACTTGGACAACCTGTTCAGAAGGATACTATGGTAGATGGTACTGAAAGCTTCTGAAAAGTCCAGGAGAATTAACAGAGTTACACTCCCCCAAGTCCTTCTCCCAGGAAAGGTCATTCCATCAGGGTGACCAAAGTTGTTTTGGTGTGAAACCCAGGCCTGAAGCCAGATAGAAATGTATCAAGATAAACAGTTTTATCCAAGTGTCTGAAGTTGCACGACCAACCACATGCTCAAACACCTTGTCCAAGGAGGGGATATTTACAACAATCACTGCTGTCACATTCCTCAGGGTCCAAGGAAGGTTTCTTTAGAAATGACCTTTCAAGATGGCTGGGACTACTCCCTCATCCAAGGAGAAATTTGTTACTACCTGGATCTAGCTGATCATCCTTTTCCTGCTAGATCAGGTGTGAGAACCTCAGGCCCAAGAATAAGACACATCCCCTACTTAATTTCATCCTCCCCAGCCATTTCGATGGGGGGGCTGATGAATGCTGCCACTGGAAGGTGCTCTAGGTACCTTCCAGCAGCAGTGCTCGGACTCTTCCCCTTCCCCCTGCTGTCCCTTCCCGAGAGAAGGGCCACTGAGAATAGTGACCAGTTAGGTGCTGCTGCTAGAAGGTGCTCTGAGCACCTTGCAGCAATGGTGTCCAACTCTCCCTATCTGCCTGCCCTCCTCTGGCAGACTTTTTCTGATAGAAGGAGCAGATGTGTGTTCACCTGCCTCCTTCTCCAGGGATGGTTATAATATTCATTCTGTTAATCAGTGGCTCCCAACATGAATAGCCTGATCTTTAGGAGATGGCAACACCCTGGCACTGTCTTCCTAGTCAATACAATATTTTTTATGTATTTATGGCACTTATAGTGCAATTACGTAACTATAACACAATTAATAGTTGTGGCCTCCAATTATTTTCTTTCTATGGGTTGATGGCCATTGATAGGAAAAAGGTTCCCCACTCCTGTGCTTATTTATTTTTTTTATTAGATTTATTAATCGCCCATCTGGCCGGTCACCCAGCCACTGGGTGATGTACAACAATAAAAACAGTTCACACAATACAATTCAACATTAAAAACATCACATTTCTAAAATTACCCTAGCCCACCCCAAATGCCTGCCTGAACAACCATGTTTTTAATGCATGGCGGAAGCTCATTAAAGAGGAGGCATGGCGGAGTTCCCTAGGGAGGGAGTTCCACAGAGTGGGGGCCACCACAGAAAAGGCCCGCTCCCTCATCCGCACCAGTCTAGCTGTCCTGGCCGATGGGACAGAGAGAAGGCCACCCGAGGCTGATCTTGTTGAGCGGCCTATCTGGTGTTGCTGGAGGCGCTCCTTGAGATACAACTGGTAGCCAGTGCAGCTCCTTCAGCACTGGAGTGATGTGATCTCGCCGGCAGCTGCCTTCAATCAGGCGAGCCGCCGCATTCTGTACCAGCTGCAGCTTCCGAACCATCTTCAAGGGTAACCCCACGTAGAGTGCAGTACAGTAGTCTAAATGAGAGGAGACCAGGGCACGTACTACTGATGGGAGCAGATGGTCGGGAAGGTAGGGGCGCAGCTGCTGTATTAGATAGAGTTGGTACAGCGCTGTCCGGCTCACAGCTGACACCTGAGCCTCCATGGACAGCTGGGAGTCTAAGATGACCCCCAAGCTGCAGACCTGGTCTTTCAAGGGTAACCATACCCCATTCAACACCAGGTCAACATCCCCCAACCTCCTCTTGTCTCCCACCAAAAGTACCTCGGTCTTGTCAGGGTTCAGCTTCAGCTTATTCCTCCCCATCCAGCCACTCACCGTCTCCAGACATTTGGACAGGGATTCTACGGCCAACCTTGGTGAAGGTTTGAACGAGAGGTAGAGCTGCGTGTCATCCGCATATTGATGACAGTGCACCCCAAACCTCCTGATGATAGTCCCCAGTGGCTTCACATAGATGTTAAATAGCATCGGGGAGAGGATGGAACCCTGTGGCACCCCACAAGTAAGTGGCCATGGGTCCGAAACCTCCTCTCCCAGTGCTACCCTCTGGTACCTGCCAGAGAGGAAGGACCGGAACCACCGCAATACGGTGTCCCCAATGCCCAACCCCTCCAGGCGGTCCAGGAGGATACCGTGGTCAACGGTATCGAAAGCCGCTGAGAGGTCGAGGAGAACAAGGAAGGAGCATTCACCCCTATCCAGAGCCCTCCTCATATCATCTACCAAGGCGACCAAGGCTGTTTCTGTCCCATGCCCAGGCCTGAAGCCCGACTGAAATGGGTCTAGATAATCAGTTTCTTCCAAGTGTGCCTTCAACTGCACCGCCACCACCCGCTCAATCACCTTGCCCCAAAATGGCAGATTTGAGACTGGGCGAAAGTTGTTCAAAACTTGAGGATCCAAGGAGGGCTTCTTTAAGAGCGGTCTTAGCACTGCCTCCTTGAGGGCTGATGGCATCACTCCCTCCTCAAGGGAGGCGTTCACCACCTCCTTGATCCCCTCACCCAGCCTCTCTCTGCAGCTCATAATGAGCCAAAATGGGCAAGGGTCAAGTAAGCAGGTGGTCGACCTTACAGATGAAAGCACCTTGTCAATTCATCAGAAGGAAGAAGCTGGAACCGATCCCACAAAACCGGTGTGCCACAGACCGCCTCCTGCTCACTAACTGTATCCACAGCGCACGGAATAACAGTCCTAATCCGATCAATTTTATCTGCAAAGTGCCTTGCCAAAGCCTCACAGGAGGCCCTAGAATGCTCCAGCGGTTCTGGAGCAACTGGACTTGCTACATGTTAAAAGCCAAGAAGGGAAAGGGCCAAGCAAACAAATTTTAGGTTGCACTCCTAAAGAAAACCCAGGCTTCAGCAACTGTAATTCATCCCCCAAAACAGGATTTCAGATGCCTCCAAATACTGAACTGCAGAAGTAGCAATATTAGACTAAGGTGGATACAAGAACTTTATTCTTGAAGTGCTTAGCAAACAGATCACAGCGGGCCACCATGGGTTCCAAACTGAAGAAGGCCCTGAACCACTTTGAAAAGCTTTGCCAAAATGCACTGCACAGATGCAACACTGTCAGAGTAGTGATGTTTCTTTGTCCCTGTCGAGCAGGCTCAATAATGAGCTCTTACCAGAGTTCGGTCAGATGCACTTTAACTTTTCTGCCACTTGTGTTCCGAAGATGTTTCTGCAACTACTTAATTGCTTCCAGCTCCCTGGTAAATCAGGGAACCGAATGGGCTGTGTTTCGCTTATTGTGTCAACTGCTCAAGTCATCTCTGCATCCTACAGTGACCAGGAAATGGGAGTGGGTGGGCTGATGAGGATTTCCTATGGGAGGTGAAGCCAGCACAGGAGAGAAAGAGGAACTCCATTCCTAAAGTCAGCTTCTTCTTTAGGGCTGCTTTGCACAAGCTCCCAAACAAGCGGATGTTCTAGTGGATAAGGGGGCAAGTTTGTCACCCTGTCGCCAAGGTTCCCTATCTCTGCTTTGAGTATCTCAACTGGACATTGTATTTCCCACTTGTTTCTCTTGGCAGCATTTACGCTGTTTTTCATACTACTCTTCTGCTCAGGGCCATTATATGTCAAGAATGTTTCAAATATAAAATATACCACAAAAACCTAGTAAAAAAATCAGAGAATTACTAAAAATTGGTAGGTGAACAGGAAACATGGTCAATTAAATGGAATCTTTGTTTCCATTTTTGCAGCACTAACACGAAGATTGGTTCTGGATACACATTACTCATCTGAATATGTTTTTCAAAGATTGTAGCCTATTATGGACTGAATGGAATGAATGTATGTAGACATATTGTGTGCGCACATGCGCACATGTGTACACAACAGCTGAAACCTTAGTACTTAAGGAATGTAGCTTCTTTTGGGCAGAAATTGTATTTATATATTTATCTTTGGATCTGTGTACGTACCAGTGACTATGCATTTATGATGAACATTATAATAAGCTGATACTTAGGACACACTTATTAACTTGCCCTGCATACAGCCCACTAAGATAACGTGTTTTGGAGTGCTTCATAGTCATTTTAGTCATTTGAAGTTGTGATTAAAACATTAATTTACTGTGATATTAAAATGTATCAGATTAATTTCAAATACAAAGCAATCCAACCTTTGGTTAAAATTAAGATTTTTAAAAAGAAGGATAATTTCTTAATGAATAGCAGAAGTTAAGAAGGTTTCTAACAAGCTAGAGGAATGGATCAGCATTCTTATTTGAAATTACTGGATCCATTTACTAAAGAACTCTGTTTCATAATTCATGAGGTACATCTGGGGTACTTGTACTATGTGATTAAATAACTCTAGATTAAAAATGCTCACAGCATGTTTATCCACTGGCGTGCTGGTTTGGCAATGAATCATTAATTTTCTGTTTCACTGGGATTTACATCTGATCATTTACAGGCTGTCTGTTGGTATAATGCACAGAACAACAGCTGAATTGTGAGACTTTTCAGCAGGGATCTAGCTAGCTATTAATTAGCATAATAGAGTCAACACCACGTTGTCTTGCCCTGTTATGCCTTGACTAATAACAACCTATTTAAAAAAGAAAAACTTCCAGAGCACACTAAGCTCATTGATGTTACTTTGCTTCCTGAATGCTACAGAAGCCTTAGAAGAGCCACCACTGTGGGCTTGTGCTTATCAATACACATCACTTCTTCTCATTACTTTGTGGGATCAAAGATTAATAGCATACACAGACTTTTGTGGGGGATTATGTTGGTACAACAAGCCTTACAAACTCAGTAGGGCTTCCCTTCTGTGTTTCAAGATTGAAAAAACCTACCAAAATCCGTCCTTTTCACCTTCTTTTAAGTGACAAGTCCCCCCTTGTTTACAAGGGTTGCTAATGCAGGCATGAATTGGAACATCACAGTCTTGGCCCTAGGAATAAAATAGCAAAATTGTGAGATTGTACAAAAAGAAGGCAAACTGGATTTTCTTATAAAATAGCGAAGCAATGCACACACACACACACACACACACACAAACACACACACTCCTCCATTCTCTTGATATTCTTGCTTGTCCCTCTCTCCATGGAGGGGCTACAGCTCAGTGTCAGAGCAGATGCTTGGAAAGCAGGATGTTTCAAGTTCAGTTCCTAGCATCCCCGGTTCAAAGGCAACAGAGTAGAGAAAGACCTTTGTCTGCCTGGGACCTTGGGCCAAACAACATGTTCTACTGATCGCATCAGTGTAGCTGAGGAAGCTGTTTTTCTTTATTTTCATGTAAGCATGTGTGGTCCCGATCCAGACTGGGACTATGGTGCCTTGGGAGAGGAGGGTTTAAACTTTCCCCCCACCTGTTTTCTTTTTTCTTTTTAACTGAAATTCCACCCTGTGGGGTTGATAAAAAAAGGTGGGGGATCTCCATTGGAACTGCCAGCCAGAGTAGTCAGTACTAGGCTATGTGGAGAAATGGCAGGGCTCATCCTGAAAGGCAGCTTATAAATAATGCTAAATAAAATAAATGAAATTAAGCCATATGTTCTCCATACCTTGAAACCATATGGACATGAGCATCTGTAGAAATCTACAGGGTCATTATTACAAGTTCCATCATTTTTGCATGGATTAGATAAGCAAGGACTACACTTGGCAAGAATGTTGATATCCACTGGACCTTCAAATAAACACAAATTCATAGTCACAACCAGAAGCCTGTCATTATTTTAATCACACATGTTTCAATTAGGTTGAGTCAACAAACTCTGTCTGGCTAGATCCAAGATTCTGAGACTCTCCTAGCACACAGTATGAGAGTACTCTGGCAGTTGTGGTCATGTGGCTCTCATAAGTGGACCAGTGGACTCCAGTCTCAGATGCTGGCTGACCAGCCTACCAAGAAAAAAACCAGCACAGTTGCTGTACACATAAAATAACAGATTCAGGTTTGTGTAGCCCAATGGTAAAATGTGATATGTGAAGTCCCTAATTCAAATCTCTCCTAACCCACAAATACAGTAGGAAGCATTAAGCAAAACACTATTACCTCAGCTTCAATTCCCCAGCTACAATGTGGAGAGATAATAACAGCATCCGACCTTACAGGGCTGTTGTAAGTAGTACAGAGATAATGTATGCAATGCACTTTGGAGACTTGAAAAATGAGCTAAGACTTTTTAAAAATGTTGCCAAACTTTTACCCTATGATAAATTTCTGTCTCCCCTTCCTAATTATTGCTTTGGTGGGCCTTTTTAGGGCCAAAAAGTGGTATATCAATAATTTGTAATATAAATCAATAATTTACTCTATACATGCCAAAATGTTAAGTATTACTGGGAATAAGATTTCACACTTTACCTAGACAGTGTGCATGCTTGTATGGTTTGTATTTGCTGACACAATTATTATGTATTTGTGAGAGTCAGGAAAGGAGGGAGAGGCTCTTTAAAACCACAAACTAACCATGGTCGAAGAAATGTGAAGATTCATAAAGTCATTTTTTATAGCATTTAATCTGCATTTGCCAAAGCATGAAATCAGAGCTCTATATTCTGTAAAATACCTAAATGTTGAGTAAAATTAGCCACCTTCCCATCACATGATCTATCCTGTCCCCCAAATTACTGATTTTGCCTGTTATAAAAGTAGTTTTGGGTAGGGATGTACGAAAGTTCCGCCACGGATCTCGGAGAGGCCGAATGCCAGCGCATTCGGCCCCCCGAAATCGGTGGCGGAACGGCCCCCCACCCCCCCCCGGGACGGGACTTACCTTAGGCGGATCTTCCTGGCGGCAGCGGCTCTGGCGGCGGCAGCAGCCAGTCTTCTGACTGGCTGCTGCCGCTGCCATTTCCAGGTAAAAACAAACAAGCAAACAAAAAAATGTGATAGGCTACGTAAAGATTTACGTAGCCTATCACGGCTAGATTTTAAAAAACCACCGTGATAAGCTACGTAAATGTTTACGTAGCCTATCACGGCTGACTGCAGGGACGCAAACGGCGGCGGCTACAGCCGCCGCCATTTGCGTCCCTGCTAGCCAGCGGCCGGATGTCCAGCTGCTGGCGGAGCCGGCAGGTGGCTCCGCAGAATCCCTGCGGAGCGGAGCTGGCCGGCCAGGATTCCGGGGGGGAGGAACGGAGCGCCTCCCCCCCAGCATCAGCATAATCCGCGGAAAGGTAAGTACCTTTCACACATCCCTAGTTTTGGGTCACGTTCCTCGTGATGGTGACGGACCTGTTTGTTTAAGCTTGTATCAAACCCAATCATGTAAAATGTGAGGGTGAATGGGATCCTATTTTTGAGTAAAGGGGGCAGGCAGGTAAAGGGAGCTAAAACCTCCCTGTAACATCTCTCCTGGATACTTTCCCTCAGCTGGGGCTCAGCTAGAAAAAAAAGTTAACATCAGAAGGCAAGGGGGGGGGTTGATCTAAATCTTAAATCTCACTCCTTGTGGCATTCCTGCCTGACGTTCCACCTTTCTCCAGCCTCCTTCTCAGAAACGAAGAACCAAACCCCCCAGGAACGCCTGCTTTCACTCTGGGGTAGCTGTACCCACTGTCCCACAAGCTTCAGCCGTTTTACTCTCTCTGGGTTCCAGAGAAACTCAGTATCATAGAATCATAGGGTTGGAAGGGGCCTACAAGACCATCACGTCCAACCACCTGCTCAATGCAGGAAGCCTGATTCCCAAGCAGTAACCCATCCAAGTAGTAAACAGGGCTCAATTGGTTCTCTCAACCAGGAGAAGTCACAGGAAACAGATATAGTAAAGGTAGCGCAAAATCAAACAACACGTGGGAATTTGGGTTTTTAAAAACAAATTAAAAAAATTAACACAAGAAGAGTTATATGTTATTATTATTCATTCATACTTGGTCCTAATTTCCCTACCTACTCTACACCTTCTAAATTCCTATACACAAACCCCACTAATTAGATGTTGCTTCCACAACAGTCAGCTCATCCTTTATTTAACCTTAGAATCCTCACACACACTCCCCCACCCCCACACACTATTAACCCCCACACACTATTAACCTAGCAAACACAAACATTAAGATAATAGGCATACGTTACACTCCTCCTCTGCTTTATACATTCATTGCATTTAAACAAATGGATCTGCAACTGTCAAGTGTAGTTTGAGCTTCAGAGTAATTCTCCAATAACTCATGATTATTTCATGGGAGTTGTTAGAGTCAAGAAGATTTGGAGTGATTAAAGCAGCTGTATGTATTATAAACAGCTGCTTCTGTTTTCAACTAATCTGTGTGTTTTTTGTTTCTTAAAACAGTATTTTTGGATTCCCCAGGAAGTTGTTATAATAGTGAATATAATATCAGATAACAATAAATAATAATAATGGAAAATAAAGATGCTATTATGTAAGGCTCAAACTCTATGGGAAATTAAACTCATGGTTTAATGTTATGTGTATCCTTTCTAAAATACAAATAGCAGCTGCTTGGGTGTCCAGTCAGGACTGGGACAACATAGTCCCAATGAAAATTACTCCTCCAAAGCTGTTATTTGCATGGGGGAGGGGAACTCCCATGGGTGCCAATGGGATTTTTGTTGGGACACAGCACCAGACAGGGGAACTTCCCCTTCCCACCCACTGCAGTCCCAGTCCTGACTGGGTCTCCCAGCAGCTGTCATTTGCAGTTTAAAAAGGCACATGGGACATTAAATCTCATTTTTAATGTCACATGTAGTTTAGCCCTAAGCTGTCATGAAACATGGAGTGTATAATGAAAACTGATTCTACAGCTATGTACAATTCTAACAATATGGTATACATCACTAGACTGGAACTACTAGTACCACATGCTTGTCAAGTAAAGGAAGATTGACCTGCTCTGTTAGTCTGCAAGTTGCAATTCCATTATAACAGTTTAGTAGAACCATAAGGAAGGTGGGGTTGCATCCATATAGCTTCCTTTGAGGCAGTAAAAATGATTTAGGGAGGTCATCCCAAATTTGTTCATGTCTGCCTAAGTTTGAACCATGCAATAGTTTCACATTATGCAGGTCCTAAGCCTCATCCAGGGAGAGTAGCTGTTGCTATGCCCTGAGTCAAGTAATGGTTTGATATCATTTGTTTTAACCAACTTAACTTAGAATATACCACAGTTCCTCAAGTACATAAGCAATGGGAAACTTTAGTAAAAAAAAGAGGAAGCTTTCAATATCCTCCACTCACATATGAAGGAAGAGCATGAGCCCAAGGCTAGTCATGGCTTGTTTGCTATCTTCTAAACCAGGGGTGGGCAACCCTTGTTGTTTTGCTCCAAAGGGCTGCATGTCATGCACACACATACAAACATTCTTAGAGACACACATCCTCTTCCGCTACCACCCAGCTGACAGCTGATCAGGTAGGCAGTAGGGAAAAGAAGACAACACCCCAGGGGTTCCACAGGCTACTCAGAGGGTGCCCAAGGGCCACATGTAGCCCACTGACCATGGGTTGCCCACATGTGATCTAAACCAGGCCTATGGCTATTAGGAAGGAATCCATGCTCTTGCAGGATCCAGAATCAACACTATAATGTAGGGGTGCACAGCCTCTTTCAGCCCAAGGGCTAAATTCAATTTTGGAGAAGCTCTTGGGGGACTCATTCCAGTGATGGGCAGGGCTGAAGGCAAAAGGCCCCAAACCCCAAAGTATTAGCATGTTCTAGCTTAAAGCTGTACCTAAGCCTTAGGAGGTGTACTGCAACCTTTTAGAATGGGAAAAAGATGCACAAAAGCCAAGAAACCATCAGACAATCAGTGATTGGGAGACAGGGCCAAGAGAAGGAGGCATGGCCTTCTGAGGGAATCAGGAGGGCCAAATTGGATCCCTGGGCCTGAGGTTCTGCATTACTGTTGCAGTGCGTTGTATGTGGAGCTGCCCTTGAAGACTGTTTGAAAACTGCAGTTAGTAATCTAGCTGCTGTATTCTGTACTGAGTGGGACCAGGCATTGGGAAATTACACCTTTGCTTAAAGAGCTTCACTGGCTCCTGGTCTGTTTCTGAGCTGAATTCAAAGTGCTGAAGCAATGCCTGATTCCATATCAGCCTGTCCATTCATTGAGGTTATCGACAGAGGCTCTCTCTGAATATCACCAGCATCTGAAGAGAGGTGGATAGTGACTGGAGAGACAGTCTTCTTGTTTGAGGCAACTCACCTTTGAATCCCCTCCCCAGGGAGGCTGACATTGTGCTGACACTGATATCCTTTCAACATGAGGCAAAGGCCTTTATATTTCAACTGGCCTTAAAAATCTTTTAATTGTTTAAATACTGCTGGAATTTGTTGTCTTATCATTGTTTTTGACTGACTGATTTATGATCATATATTTTTATTTTTGTAAACCAGCCTGGCAGCTTTGTCACTGGTGGTGTGGTATATGAATTCCTAAAAATAAATCAAGGAAAACTGGCTGGTGCTTTGGGCCAAACTAGACATGACACTGACATACACCTGTATGCCACATCAAAAGAGGTGGCAGTGGGTGGTGGGTGGGAAGCGTTAAAGGGTTTAATTTTTTACCAGAAAAACAAGAAAGAAAAAAGTAGTGTAACACGGGTCAGATGAGCAAAACCCCTTCACTGCTCTAGCATGACCTCCCTATTCTCTGCCATCTCAAGCATGTTGCCCCCAGCTTGGCTCATATGTGGCATCAGATCTGGCCTGGGAGAAAAGAGCCTGAAGCAACAGGGAGCAGGGGGCTAAAGTGGGAGAGAGTTCAGCAATCCTCACCTGCCCACACCTTTTGATATAAAAATTTAGAGCCACTCCACCTCTTGTTTACATATAAAACGGGCAGGCACATAAACAGACAAATGTGGCTGACCCCATCCAGTTTTGATCTCTCTCTCTCTCTGTCTCTCAGGATTGGAACTGGGGCTCAGCCACTGAATAGAAAGGAAGTATTTCTGCATTTTTTCCCAATCAGTTTGCATATTCATTTTTCTTTGCACTATTTCTGTGATTAATGGTTGTACACATGTGCTTTCCATATGATGAAAAATAATAAAAATCATCAGTTTCAGAGGAAATCTATAGACAAATGCCACTCTTTCACCTCTTTATGAAAATCTCTGTACACATGATTGTGAATGTTTTGTGTAAATCTTTTGTTTATCATGTCTCATTTATCATTAAATCTGTGTACTTAATACCATATTTTGATCATCCTGGTTATGTAATAAAATAGTTTTAAGAATGAAACGTTTCAATGACTAATATACTCTAGCATATAAATCACATCCTAATTATTTTGGATATATATGCATTCCTGTGTGGTTAGTATCTGATGAGATAAAACTGTAAAATACACAAAACCTGTGTGCTATTTAAACAAACAAAAAAGCACAAGTGATTAGACAATGGACAGAATTCTTATTTCATGTTGGTTGTGTTAGCTGGTCCCGAGAAAAACAAATATTCTACGATTTTATCTTTAACTTCAGTTGGAGCATTTTCTCCATAAAAAGGGAAGCCACAATTTAGAGAATGCAACTGTGGGCTGATCACTTGTGTTGTGTGTGCACGAACGTCTGGGCAAGTTTGCTCTGTATGGGAAAGATTCAAGCACAAGCTCACCCACAAGGCATTCCATATCTGCATGTAAAACAAGGCACATAAGTCCCTTGTGCTGCACATTTAGTCTTCTGGATCATGCCCAAAGAACATTTATTTTTTAAACAAAAAGTTAATGATCAAGAAAAGCACCTTTTAACCATATTTAGCCATGTTTAGCACCCACTATTCATGTTAGGCATTAAGCAGCACTATCTGTGCATTTGGTGACGAGAACACAGAGGACATCGTTTTTGCCCTCTGTTCTTGCAATCTAAACAATGTAGACAAGACAAAAGTGACTGGCAGCAAATGGAAAGGGAGAGGTTTGCTAAAGGAATGGGAAAAAATGAAATGGGCTATGAATCTGTATAAGTCCAGTAAAGATGCTGTGAAATTAGCAAATTTTGAGGAGTCATTTTACGGAGACAATGGAGATGACTGGCTGTATGGCACTCTAAACTCCTTGGAGAAATGGATTCAAATTAAATGTATAAAATACAAGTCATGAAGATAGACATGGAAGAAAGAGGATTTACACAGGGAGGAAGGGAATTAAGGGTAGAATGAAGAGGGCAGAGAAACTGGGGGAGTGTGGGGAAAAGATTTAAAAAGTAAGGATTAGGCGATGGAAGGTGATGTGGAAAGTAGCAAGGAATTTGTGCAACGACATAAGGACGGATATAAAATGAGAGCACAAAAATGTCAAACAAACTAAATGAGAGAGAGTAAGAGTGTGGAAAAGTCAGCAGAGAGGCAATGGTATTGCTAGTTAATGTCTAGGTGGAAGCAACAGGGAGGTGTGGGCAGCCGATGCACCAACGCTGAAGTTGGAAATGTGTAGTGGAATTGGTGTGAGGGGAGAAATAGAGGAGCTGAAGATGACTCCAAGGTTCATGCCTGAAATGCAAAGGAGATAACAATGTCTCTGAGAGCTATAAATAAAGCTTTGGATGCAAATAAGTCTACCTTCACCAATGAGGGCAGAAAAAGTTGCAGGAGAAATTGTAAGGAAAACAGTTGGATATATTTCACAGGACATGGTGAGAGAACTGGGACAGAGAAATTGACTTGGATTGGAAGTCCTCCAAATATGGAGAAGGTACAGTGAGAAAAGTGGAGAGCCAAAGACAGAACTGAGTAGGACCCATATGAAAAGCAAGATACATGAAAAAAAAGCCTATCACTAAAAGAGAACCTGAAGGAAAAGCACGAAAACCTTACTGCACATATCGAAACATTATGGGGAAGGATTTAGGAGGAGAGAATAATCAATATTATCCAAGACCAGGAACTGGTTGAGAGGAATTCAGATAGCTCTTAAAGAAAAAGGTAGTTGGGAATTTTCACAATAATTAGGAGTGTGTTTTGGATTCATCCAAATCCCAAACTGAATCAGGCTGATTCAGAAGATGTTCGAATTGAACTATGGCTCCTCTGAAGTGGACTAAATATGCATAAGAATATTTTTCTTATATGAAGAGCTTGAGAAGAAATGTATCAGTTTCTCTAGGCACACTGTCTGGATCTCTGCATCCCAAGGTTTTGTTAGCAATTTAGAGGGATGCAGAGATCCAGACAGTGTGCCTACATAAAATGATACATTTCTTCTCAAGCCCTTCATATAAGAAAAATATTAGGGGGAGGAGAGGGGGAAGGGAGAGGAAGGGGTATCATTTTGTGACTGACAGTTATAGCTACTAGTCCAGTGGTTCTCAACCTTCCTAATGCCGCGACCCTTTAATACAGTTCCTCATGTTGTGCTGACCCCCAACCATAAAATTATTTTCGCTGCTACTTCATAACTGTAATTTTGCTACTGTTATGAATCGTAATGTAAATATCTGATATGCAGGATGTATTTTCATTGCTACAAATTGAACATAATTAAAGCACAGTGATTAATCACAAAACCAATATGTAATTATATATTGTGAAATATAAATGAAATTTTGTCTTGAAGCATGGTGTAGCATGGGTAACAGTCTTAATATAACAACCCCAAATTGGGACTGGAGTATTGGACTGGAGAGGAGCAGATAGCATATACAACTTACATAACCCATCAGATCAGGCATGAACTCAGCTGGTGGAATTCAAGATGGTCAAAAAATAAGACACTTGGGTTGGGAAGTCCAAGAGCCTCCTCCTTGATTAGGTATCTCCCTGCTTGATTAGGGATCTCGGCATGTTGAAAGCCATCCTCTGTGGTGAGAAACTCACCTTCTGTCTAGGCCACTTTCCCCAACCTGCTGCCTTCCTGATGTGCTGAACAACAACTCCTAGCATCCCCAGCCTGTTCACTTGGCCAAGCTGGCTGGGGATGATGGGAGATGCTGTGCAACACATTGGGAAGGCACCAGATTGGGGAAGGCTAAGCACCTCATCATATTCTCAACACATGGAAAAAGAGACTTTGTTTCTTTATTATTTATTTCATAGATTTATTTATCGCTTATCATATTTTAAAAAAATATCTCTGAGCAGTTAAAGATGTCAGGAGTGGGGGCTTTGGAGAAAGGAGGTGGGGCTTCAGGAGAGAGTGAGCCCACCCCAACATCATCCTGCCCCCAGAGGTTGTCCCAGGAGGCAATCCGGCCCCTGGGGCCAGAACAGTTCCCCATCCCTGGACCAGAGTTCATTTCAACTCTGATGGTATGATTTTATCCCTCTGCATCTTTATGTTCTCCTCCCGGTCTTTTCCTTGTCCTTCTCCCTTACTCCCTCACCCCACATCTTGCCATTTGCTTTGTGTCATTGTTGTTGTTCAGTTGTGTCCGACTCTTCGTGACCCCATGGACCACAGTACGCCAGGCCTTCCTGTCCTGCGCTCTCTCCCGGAGTGTGCTCAAGTTCATATTCATTGCATCGGTGATGCTATCTAGCCATCTCACCCTCTGCTGTCCCCTTCTCCCTTTGCCTTCAGTCTTTCCCAGCATCAGGGTCTTTTCCAGAGAGTTTTCTCTTCGCATTAGGTGGCCAAAATATTTGAGCTTCAGCTTCAGTATCTGTCCTTCCAATGAGCACTCAGGGTTGATTTCCTGTAGGACTGACTGATTTGACCTCCTTGCAGTCCAGGGCTTTGTGTCATTGCTTCCTTAAAAAACTGAAAGTTACTATAAAAGTTTATAAACTAAAACACACACAGCAGTTGGAGGCAGATGGTCTGATCTCTGGCGCACAACCCACCAGGGCGTTCCCCTGTGTGTGCCCCACACTGAAAGCACTTGCACTTTCAATGGGGCTTGTGCAGGAGCATGTCTTGGTGGGTCAGGTCCCATGTTAGCATGAATTTGGTAGCAGGAAGAATTATGTTTGGATTTTCTGCTTCAGGCACCCAAATACCTTGGTCCTGCCCAGGAAGTGAGCCCCACTGTCAGTTCAATAGGGGCTTACTCTCAAGTAAGCTTACTCCCACATAAACACACATTTAATTGCAGCCTTAATGACACCCATAGCCCACCCACCCCATTTGACTGCCTCTCCAGTGTTCCCTTCCAACAGGGCCATTTTGCACATGCCCAAGACCTTTGCACATGCTCAAGAGGCCCACTCTGCATCTTCTCACAGCTGCAACTCTGCACATGCTCAGAGACACCATTCCTCTCTTTACGTAAAAGGCCAAGGCAGGGGCGGGAAGCAAGGCAATAACTTCAAAATCCACAGCTGGGCAATTGGGCAACTCTGGATAAAATCCAACTAAAGCCCTTCTTAGAGTAGACTGAATGGGACTTAAAACTGTCATGACTACCTTGGAGTTGGGCTCAATGGCCTTATAGGACCCTTCCTACCCTACTATTCTATGATTCTATGAACGTCAGTCCCATTCATTTCAATGCGTCTACCTTAAGCAGGGCTTTAGTTGGATTTTACCCAAAGATTTTGGGCTTCTTCTGATGGTTAACCTCGAAGGGTTGGTTCAAGACCGACCTCCTCATCCTCATCCCCATCCCTATCCTCTCTCGCCTCCTGGATAGGCCCGTCTCCAGAACTCTTCACATGGTCGGAGGCAAGCCCTGGGCCTGTTGCGGAGCCTGCCCACAAAGCCTGCCACGAAACCCCGCCGGTCCCGTCCAGCGCCTGGTGCCCCTCCGAGCTCACCCCGGAGCAGTGGGACACAACAGCGACGCCTTTGTGTAGCGAAGAGACGAGAGCGAGGCGAGACGGGAGCGGGGTGGCAAGGGAGAGAGAAGCCGGCGGGGGCGGGCAGAAAAGCCCCCTCGGGGGCAGCAGCTCGCCGTCGGCCCGATGCCTCCTCCACTCACTGTCAGAGCTGAGCGTATTGTAAGCGTCGCGCTGGCGAGACACGCGGTGCGTCCCGTCGGAGCCGCCGGGCTCGCTGTAATCCACCCAGCTGAGCCCTTCCAAGTTGTCATAGTGATGGTCTAGGGCGACCCCTGTGAAAGGGTCATTCGACCCCCAAAGGGGTCACGACCCACAGGTTGAAAACCACTGTTCTAGTCACATTGAAGGGCTCTCCAATCCCAGTGCTTTGGGGCATGAATGTCAAAGTAATATTGCACAATTTTGTTTTTTGCTAGTTCTCCTTCCACAACAACTTAGCTAGGGCCACTTCTATGCTAAGTATCATTTTCATAACAATTGCCCACAAAGAACATAGTAAGTGCATCCTTTTTTCTTTTTAAAGAAAATTCCAGACTCTAACGCAGGGGTATAGTACCATTTTGCCGTGAGGGGCCGAATTGCCCCCACTGGATCCTCTGTTGGCCTCAACTGTCACCTTGCGCTCCACCCATTTCAGCTTTCTCCATGCTGGGAGAGATATGGAGTCCTATGCCTCTCTCAGCATGGAGAAAGGGACTCATCCAGGACTAAGAGGAGCACACCAGCAGAGTCCCTGGTGCACCACATAAAAGGGGTTGGCTGCCACTGGGAAGAGTGACTGCTCCTCCCAGCACTAAAAGCGTCTCTGATCACCTGTATCCTTGCTGTTACCTCCGATCTGAGACCAGAGTCCCCTGGAGGAACCCAAGGAGGCTTGTATCCCTGCTTGCACAAAATTCCCTGAACTTCCTCATGTGCAACTTGGCAGGCTTGATCCCACCCAGAAGGGGCTTTTGTGCCTGCAATTTTCATCCAGTTCTGCCAAGGAATAAAACTGTTATTGGCAGTTTGCTTTTTTTTTAGAACATTTAATCCCTATGCCTGATATTTGAAAGTTTCGTCCCCTCACAAGAGGCTTCTCCTACTATGTCTTCGAATTACTTCCAATTCTGCCAAACAGCAAAAATGGTACAGCCGTTCACTGATCCCAATGATAGTCAATGGGAGGTATGAAGCTTCAGATAATTGAACTGAGATTCAGCCCCAAGGTGGCCTCCGAATCAGTTCGAGGCAAATTGGACTGTTTTCCAAATCAGCAAATCATGGTCTGAACTGAATCTTCTTGTGGTTGCACATGCCTAGTAATAACCACAGTGTGGAATGGATTAAAGTTTATTTATTTATTTATTTCATTTCTATACCGCCCAATAGCCGAAGCTCTCTGGGCGGTTCACAGAAATTAAAACCAAACAACACACAATAAAACAATTTAAAATATATAGAACATTAAAACCACAATATAACAATACAACCACAATAAAACCTAGCAGCAGTACAGGAGTTTAAAATGCAGATTTAAAACAGCAAAGATAAAAATTTAGAAAGCTAAAATGCCTGGGAAAATAAAAAGGTCTTCACCTGGCGCCGAAAGGAGTACAATGTAGGCGCCAGGCGAACCTCACTAGGGAGCTCATTCCAGAACCGGGGTGCCACAACAGAAAAAGCCCTCCTCCTAGTAGCCACCCGCCTCACTTCCTTTGGCAGGGGCTCACGGAGAAGGGCCGCTGATGATGATCTTAAGGTCCGGGCAGGCACATATGGGAGGAGGCGATCCTTCAGGTAACCTGGCCCCAAGCCGTTAAGGGCTTTGAATGTTAACACCAGCACTTTGAATCGGGCCCGGAAATGGACTGGCAGCCAGTGCAGCTGGAAAAGTACTGGTGTAATATGAGCTCGCAGGCCAGTCCCTGTTAACAATCTTGCTGCCCTATTTTGGACCAGCTGAAGTTTCCGGACCGTTTTCAAAGGCAGCCCCACGTATAACGCATTGCAGTAATCCAGAGGAGAAGTTATCAGAGCATGGATAACTGTAGCTAGGCTATCTCTGTCCAGATAAGGGCGTAGTTGGTATACCAGCCTAAGCTGATAAAAAGTGCTCCGTGCCACTGAGTTCATCTGTGCCTCAAGTGACAGTTCTGGATCCAAGAGCACCCCCAAACTACAAACCTGATCCAGAACAGGTTGAATATCACCTAGCCGGGCAGACGAACCACCCACTAACAGTACCTCTGTCTTGTCTGGATTGAGTTTCAGTTTATTAGCCCTCATCCAGTCCATTACCGTGCCCAGGCACTGGTTCAGAACAGCCACTAACTCACCTGGTTTTGATGAGAAAGAGAGGTAGAGCTGGGTGTCATCCGCATATTGATGGCACCTCAGCCCACACCTCCGGATAACCTCCCCCAGCGGTTTCATGTAGATGTTAAACAGCATGGGGGATAAAATAGAGCCCTGTGGAACCCCATGGCACAATTGCCATGGCACAGAGCAATAATCCCCCAGCACCACCTTCTGGAATCGGCCATCCAAGTAGGAGCGGAACCACTGTAGTGCAGTGCCTCCAACTCCCAACCCAGACAACCTATCCAGAAGGATACCATGGTCGATGGTATCGAAAGCCGCTGAGAGGTCCAGGAGAATCAACAGGGTCGCACTCCCCCTGTCCCTCTCCCGGCAGAGGTCATCCCACAGGGCAACCAAGGCAGTTTCCGTTCCAAAAACAGGCCTGAAGCCCGATTGAAATGGATCTAGATAATTCGTTTCATTCAAGAGTGCCTGGAGCTGTCCTACAACCACCCGCTCAAGCACCTTGCCCAGGAAGGGGATGTTGACCACTGGCCTATAATTGTTAACATCCTCCGGGTCCAGTTTAGGCTTTTTCAGGAGTGGTCTAATTACTGCCTCTTTTAAAGCAGCAGGCACCACTCCCTCTCTCAAGGAGGAATTTACAACCTCCTGGACCCAGCCGGACAACCCCTCCTTGTTTGATTTAATAAGACATGAAGGGCAAGGGTCAAGCACACAAGTGGTCGATCGGACTTGGCCAAGCACCTTGTCCGCATCCTCAGGCCTCAGTAACTGAAACTCATCCAATAAAACTGGACCAGACGGTGCTCTGAATGCCTCTACCAATGGAACTGCATTAATGGTGTCCAATTCATGACGAATCTGAGCGACTTTATCCTCAAAGTGCCGCACAAACTTGTCACAGCGTGCTACCGAGGGTTCCACCGTCTCTCTCCCTGGCCCAGAATGTAACAGGCTGCAAACCACTCGGAAAAGCTCCGCTGGACGACACTGAGAAGATGCAATGCTGGTGGAAAAGGACTGCCTCTTTGCCACCCTCACCGCCACAGAGTAGGCTCGATAGTGGGCTCTTATCTGTGTTCGGTCAGACTCAGCACAAGTTTTCCTCCACCTGCGTTCTAGCCGTCTCCCCTCTTGCTTCATTGCCCTCAGCTCAGGTGTATACCAAGGAGCTGGCCGGGCTCTGCTCAGAGGGAGAGGGCGCTTGGGCGCGATCGTGTCAACCGCCCGAGTCATCTCTGCATTCCACAGAGCAACCTGGGCTTCGACAGGAGCACCAGCCATACCAGCAGGAAAATCCCCCAGTTTGCTTGGAAGCAGACAAAAGAAAATATTGAAGCAGTGAAGAGTGAAGGCAACAGATATTAAACTACTGCACACACACTGCAGTAGTTTGAAGGGAAAGAAATCAAGGGTAGGGAAGATTAGGGTGCAGATGAAGTTAGTGCTAACCCAAGAGGAGCTTATTTGCTGCCTGGAGCAGAGGCAGAATCCTGGTGAGCTCAGGAGGGGCCCTTTCTCAGTAATTTGTGAGAGCCAGTGTGGTGTAGTGGTGAGAGTGTTGGCCTGGGAGCCAGGAGATCCGGGTTCTCCCATTTGGAGAGTCACAGACTCTCAGCCCAGCCTACCTCACAGGGTTGTTCTTGTGAGGATAAAATGGGGAGGAGGAGGAGAATGTAAGCCGCCTTGGGTTCCTTCCAAGAGGAAAAAAGGTGGAATATAAATGCAATAAATAATAAATAATAATTTCAATAATTCCCTCAAGACTGATGGAAATATCAGGGGATGGCATCATGGAAATGCAAGTCAAGAACACAGAAACAGCAGTAATGGAAGGGGGAGGAAGGGGAAGTAGTTGGTGAGAATGCATACCGAAGTCTATCAACTATTTAGCAGTGAAAATGAAGGGAAGGAATGGATAAGGGGAATGTTTCAGGAACGAGTTAAAGGTAGGGATGTCAGAGAATTCTGCCACGGACTCCAGTGAGGCCGGATTCTTTAGAATCCGCCCCCCTGGAGTCTATGGCGGAACGGCCTCCCCACACCACCACCCCGCGGAATCCCCCCAGGATGTATCTACCTGGTGGCGGATGCGGCAGCGGCGGATGAAGCGGTGGATGAAGCAGCAGAGGCTCCAGCTGCTGCCAGGCTGCTGCGGCTGTAAATGGCAGCCGTCGCAGTGACCGCCATTTGCATCCCTACGCTAGCCCATGATAGGCTATGTATATACTTATGTACCCTATCACAGCTAAAGCGGAGATGCAAATGGCGTCCCCTACGCCATTTGCGTCCCCGCTTTAGCCGTGATAGGCTACGTAAATATTTACACAGCCTATCACAGCTAAAGCAGGGACGCAAATGGCGTAGGGGACGCAGGACGCCATTTGCGTCCGCAGCAGCCCAGCAGCGGATGAAGGCCCTGCTGTGGATCGGCCCGGCCGGCCGGCGGCTCTGCGGCCCGGCCGTGGAGCAGAGCCAGCCGGGCAGGATTCTGGGGGTGAGGAACGGATTGCCTCCCCCCTGCCGTCGAGGATTCCGGGGAGAGGAATGGATCGCCTCCCCCCACCCGCGGACCCCAGCAGAGCCAGGTAACTGGGGTTTCGTGCACCCCTAGTTAAAGGTGAAAGAGACAGCAAGCAATATGACTGAGGAAGTCTCTGAGAGCAGAATTGTTTGATATAGACACACAAGAAGGGGAGCTGCAACAAATGTTTTTCTTCAAGATTCTTAGTCTTCGTTCACAAATATTCAGTAGAATGGGAAAAGGGGCAGAGGAAAGAGATGTGCTTGGGGAACTTGAGAGTCAGATCAAAGACAGAGGTAAGAACACCCCTTATTTTATTTATTTATTTATTTATTTCTATACCGCCCAATAGCCGAAGCTCTTAGTATGCAACTGAAACACAAGATCAAAGAATCAAAAGATGGCAGGAAAACAAGAGAACAGAATGTAAGGGCAACAGCAGAAAAGTATTGATGAACTAAGTGTCCTGGAAATGAAGGCTGTGGTATCAACAGTATTAGCGAGTGTGAATATCTCTTAGCCCAGCTCAGATTCTTACCTGGGCCAATTCCTGTGGTGTTCATGGAACAGGTGTGCAAACCCTTATCCACTATGTGTATTAAGTGCCATGTGATATGACTGGCTCCATGTGGATATCTGCATGCCCAGAGACCCAAATTACGTGATTCTTCCCATTCAACAAAGAAAGGAGATCATGTGATTCTGTTTGTGTGGAATGTCAACATCATATGTTACTGTTACAAGGACCCACCCCTCTGCTACAGGACCTGAATCTAGTAGGTTCCTTATCTGGGTGTTAGTCCTGACTGCTATAATTTAAAAACAAACAAACACCGAAGTAGAGAACTGAATGGAATTCTTAGAAAGGACAGGAGGAAGACTATAACCATACTCAAGTGTAGGAGTAGGAGAGGAAGACAGCAAGACATTTTAAAAATTAGAGAACAAAAGCATGTAGTCAAGGGATTGGAAAGCTCATCAATAAAAATACTAAAGCTTCCAAATATAAAGAGGGGACAGAATAGGAAAACAAGGCATCGAAGTCACTGAGATGACTGAAGAATATAGTGAGATGGTAACATACGGGGAGATGGTTAATTTAACAATTATAATTTAACAGGGTAAATAATCTATAGCTTTAAAAGACCAAAATGTTACTTAGAATGCCAGGAGGTACATATGCTATAGCACATAATAAAGAATCATCCATAAAAATTATCCAAGCAAAGAGCAGGGAGACCAACAACATGCATGTCTTTGGAAAAAGGGTTGCTTGAGAAACATAGAGGGGAAGTCAGAAGGTCTTGTCTTGAACAGAAATCCAATTCAGGGCACTTTACACTCTTACCTGGTGTAAGAAAACCACAAGGCCCTGGAATCTCTAGAGGCAGGGTGTGGATTGTGAAATGCCAGAAGTAAAAAAAATTGAAAGTCCATTA
Source organism: Heloderma suspectum (assembly GCF_057233095.1). Lineage (NCBI taxonomy): Eukaryota > Metazoa > Chordata > Lepidosauria > Squamata > Helodermatidae > Heloderma > Heloderma suspectum. The sequence goes on from NC_139462.1 coordinate 114,644,754, forward strand.
GACATGACACTCGAAAAGGAATACTGTAAATGGGCAACGGGTGAATATTCGATGGAAAGGTATCAGTGGAAATATGCTCTTTGCTCACAGTATTTCTAATAGATAAATTATGTGGAGTGTTATACTTCAGAAGGGCATTTAGAAAATGTTCTTTGAACTGGTTATTTTTTATTGTCGATTGTACACAGCTATACAGTATTATCACCCTGGTAATAAGATTTTTCATTTCTAATCACAGCAAGATTTTTGACTACAAAAGTAGCAAGATTTTGGTAACAAGACTTTTCGTTCTTAATTCTGGGCTTGTACACAAGGCCAAAGGCAAAGAACGTCCACGCCCAGAGTTCTGGAATTCGTAGTCATAGCAAGAATCAAGTCACACAACATCCTACTAGTTAAAACATACTTTCAAGTGTTCCCACCTCCTGTCTCTTTCTAGAACTGTCATATGACTAACTAAAATGGCTTAGTAATAAAGCAATTACAAAACCATCGCTTCCACGTGGATATTCCAGAAGTAGTAGGGGCCACAAGAGAACTGCTGTCTTCTTTTCCCCAAAGTCTTCTTTTCCCCAAAGACACCAATTATAATAGATACATGCTTCCTCTTTATTTTTTTAAGTAAAACAAATACAGCTGAGACAGAATTTAGAATATCCAGGCATCCTGACATTATGTGTGACTGCTACTTCACACATTACATTTTTAAGTGTACTCCCTGAACATGTAAAGCTGTACTTGTAAATACATGTGTAATCCAGGAACACTCAGATTCTGACTGCCTGCAGCTTTTTGTTGAGTGTACGGCGACTGTACGCTCATTGGCAAACCTGGGTTTGCCTCCACATGAGGTGTGAAATGTACAAATTCATTTAGAGAAAATGCAGTATATATCAGCAATAATACTTGGTGTGGTACTTCAGCAGAAAACTCCGGTAGGTGCTTTGCCAGTTGTCCCCATCAAGAAACTGGATATTGTTACATTTTGGATGACAGTATGAAACGTCTCCCTTTGGGTTATATGAAAAGGGGAGCATCCTGTATTGATCAATCAATACCTAAGGCAACTATCCTCCCAGTTAAGTGCTGTGTTCTAAAACTTTAAAACATACATGAGCATGACACTAATCCCCCCCGCCGCAACCATACCTTGGCATGTGAATTTCTTGGATGGAGTGGTGAGAAGTAGCTTGTCAGCCATTTCCCCAGGACCAGCACATCGGGCTATGCCTGGTTCTTTGTATTCTGACTTTACCCAGTCAGACAGCCACTGCATGTTACAATCACAGTGAAGTGGATTTGCTCCAATAGCACTGCAGAACAAAAAAAGCAGAATAGCTATTTCATATGCGCACTCTCTCTCTCTCTTTCCCCTAGAGTTTAAGTTAAATAAAAATGCCACAGAAAATAGTCCAAAGCTAAGGCTGCTGCATTAACTTATTCAAAAGCTGTAGCAAAGAGAACATGAAACTTTGGTTCAAAATGGGCTTCAAGGGAACTCAGAGTAAGCAACTGCCTGAATAATTCATTATAAAAGGCTTAACTTTAAAGAGCTAAATGAAACATTACGAAACAAACACGTTGTTCCCAAACCCATGTTCTCCTCACAATGCTCCCTGTGCTTGCAAATTTCCCAAATGCCCTCTCCTCTTTTTTGAAACCGTCCCCCCCGCCCCAAGTAAACCTCTGAGACTGGAAGAAACCCAGCTGTGTGGAAGAACAGCCTGGGGTGGGGGGGCATATGTCAGGGTAAAGAGGTGGGCATGGGAACATGTTAGCACCTCTCTGCTGCCCTGCAAATCCCTCCTCCACTTCATTCAGACACACATTACCCTTTGGAGCTCTGAGACATAAAAGCAAACTGGAATATCTCCAAACTAGCAACTTCTTGCGAGCAGTGCAATCTCTTAAGGATGTTTGGAAGCAAACTAATTATATTTTGAAGAAATGTGTTAAAAGAAGAACATACAATATAATTAGTGCTTCAGTGGAAGTAAAGAGGTACCAAAATGAGTAACGTAATGTATGGCCCCTGGGAATGGCTGACCATATCAAGTGTAGTGCAGATGTATTCTGTTCTATAGAAGAGATGTACTGAAAAAGGATCTTAAATAGTAAGGGATGAAGAGAGAAAGGAAACATGGAATAGAAATCTTGCATTTCCTTATACAAGGAGAAACCATGCACTTGTACCCTCTCTATGCAAGTAAAGAGCTGGACAATGTTTCACCCATCAATTGGTTATATTTACTATATTCCATGCCTGCTCCTCATGTAAAAAGAGGGGATAAAAAACCCTCTGTTCCCCCAAAGCACTCTTGTGATGAAAAGGAAATAACATGTGATATCATCAAATAACTAGGTGATATCATTAGAGAGAGCTATCAAGCAGATAGAGTCAGATTTCCGATGTAAACATTTACACTGTTAGCTAGTTAACATTTTATTGCAAACATCAGGTACTCAAATAAATGCTTGCAACCTTGTGAAATTAGTTAACAAATAAACAAACAAACCATGTTTTGCAAGAAGTCCAAGGAAACCATTACTCAAGAATTCAGTAATAAGCTCCTTTCGCAAACCACAATGAGACAGACTTGACACTCTTGACATCCACTAAGCTGTTTTAGTGGGCTGAAGGAACTCTGAGACACTTGTCAATTTCAGTGTTAATTTTTACAAGTCTTTCTTGTGCTTGCCTAAATATGACTTGCCCAGTTAGAATATTAATGTAAATACTAGCTTATGGATCATATTTGAGAGATAGTTGAAGGAACATTAAAAACTGGGGAAGAACCGAACACAGATAAATGTTTCTCCATGGCCCATCTCCCATTGGGAGCTCACCTAATAATTTAAGTTGTGCACCCTTTCCAGTTATGGTCATGCACCCTTTCTTGCTTATGGTCATGAATATTTACCCCATCTCACTGCTCAGTTACAAGACGGATTGCACCAGCAAACACATTCTTAAGATAGGGGAATCCAACTCCTGCAAGAATACATAGCTAAAAGTCTTATCTATGCATAGCATAGGCACATTACAACCAGCATTTCCCTGAACTACCTGATACATGTTTAGGATACGGGTGTTATCTCCCTAATATCCTTAACTAGTGAACTGTCCAGTCAGAATATTAATGATATTATTGGCTTATAGACTAAATACTCACAGATGGGATAATGCTGAAAGATCATTAAAAGCACCTTCAGGAACAACAGAAATATCATTGCCGTGTAAAGACCTATGCAAAGGAGAAACATTTATGTACCCAGAAGCAAATGAGGAAGTAGTTCTTTATTTGACGGCATCAAATTTACCACAGTAGATTTGCATTCTCAGTTCTTTGTAAGCTTAAAATCTTCCCCAGAATATTTCTTTGTAGTTTACTTTTAATCTGAAGAGAATGTAGCTCTCACTCTTAGAGACAGGAACAACATGTTGTGATTGCTTGGTGACTATTCCCAGAAGCTGAAGCCAACATCGCCTCATCCCATCTGCCCCGTAATGTTTAGTAAGCCCAAAAATGTGACATGAAATCATCACATTTGAGTGTTTTCTCACCCGTGCAAGCAGCAGCAAAGAAAATGGAGGAGACAGGAACATTTGCAACATGACAAAATTAGCGTGGAGAAGTTGGGCTGCTGCTTTCGGTGATTGCCAAGCATAAGATGCAATACATAATTCCAGCCAGACAGAAAGAGACACTCTTAACGGGTGAACAGGATTTAATTGGAAAACCACAGTGTCATTTCCAATAATCCTAACACTTTCAAAATCTTTCCAGTCAAACTAACAGTTTACAGATGAATACAGGCTATTTTTAATGACATGTCCACTGTTCATATTTACATACTACTAAAGACTTATTTGACTTATCTGCATAAAATAAACTTTGCTCTAAACACAGACATGTTAACTTTTAGTTCAGTTCAGTAACTGCTAGGTATAGTTTGAAAAAGCAGGCACACAGTGAACCGAACCTTATAAAGGCACGGGATGAACTGTAAAAAATCTGTGGTCCACCTCACTGTCGACTCATCCCAAGCTAAGCATGCTTTGTACCAGTGGGCAGAGGAATGGAGGTATTCTGGGAGGGTGACAGGGCCACTTGCTATCCCCATTAGTGTGAGGCTGAAATCAGCCAATCACCTTCCATAACAAGGCTTCAGTAGAAGGCATAACAACAATCTGACAGCAGAAGCTGGGCTTCTTTGAATGTGTGTTGCTTTTAAAATTTAGGAATGTCTATTATGCAATATAATGGATAACAGAATACTCCACTTCGCAGAACATTCAGATGAAAACATTCCACCACTAAAACACCCTGATTTAAGAGGATACTGTTTGGGTTTCTCTTTCACTCTACTTGTGCTTTGGTGACAGATCCAGGGCAACAAGATGACATGATACAGCTACTTATCTCTCACCCTAATGCAACAGGAGTCCATCCTTGTTTTCTGCCTGATATGAAGTTCTGCTTGCAATGATGGGGACAGAGGGAGAGAAGGAAGTGAAAGGGCTTCTGTGTACTAAGGTGAGAGATTTGTATCATGTCTTCTTGCTGCCCTGTGCTGTGGATAACATGTCTTGTTCTAACAGGTCAGGAGAGTTGGCAGTCCTAGTTCTCTATGTCTCATGACTACAACTCAAGAATGAAAATGGCATGTCTTTTACTGTGCACCGGAGTTCTTACCTTATAAATTGTTTGTCTACATGTAGCACTGTTAATTATTTACTTATGGAATAACAGCAGTTTAATTACTAAATCTCAAGTCATTATGGCTTGATGCCATCAGATGCCATAGCAATTATCCCAATAAAAAAATACTAAGGCTCAGTTTGTATAATACCTGAATGGTATAGATGGCACTGCCCACAGCTGAATCTCCCACCAGTCTGATAATGTATGAAACGGCAAAATCACTGGAGGATGGATCATGTGGGAAGTTCCCATACAATTACCCCATATACCCTAGCTCCAGCAATACTCGCAGAGGAATTTCTATTGCCAGATGTTGCCATTCATGATACTATAGTAAAGTGGGATAAAATCATGGCAAAGGGACAACCACACTGTTTGAGTAATAATATAATTCAGGTTGAATCCTCCAAGTGGCACACACAAGCAAATGAAGAACAGAACACTACTACTTACAGCAGCCTAAGTGATTTCAAGCCATCAAATGTTCGTGCTGGAATACATCTGAGACGATTGTAACTGAGAATTCTGAAAGTATACCAAGAATTAATGTTCAAACTATAAACCACAAACTACACAGCTGTAAGTAGACCATTCCAGTTTGCAGATTGTTTTCTTTGCTATAATCACGCACCCCAAATCCAGATCAGCTAGTAGCTTTATTATTAAAGATGACAAATACTGTACTCCTTTAAAACTTTTGTTGCCAGACATATATACTTACAAGGTAAGCAGCTGAGTCATGTTGCTGAAGCTCTGGTTAGAAAGTGTGCTGATTCTGTTGTTACTTAAATCTCTACAAAAAATAGATTCAAAAATTCTTTAAGTTATCACACAAATGTTGAAAAAACAAACCCTATTAGTAAATGTAGTATTATTAATGTCTTATTCAAAATGTCATTCAGTTTATATTGCTACATGCAGTGTAGGAACCCAGCAAGCATTTGACGTGGATAGGACTAAAACCAAACAAGAACACAAATAAAACAAAAGCTAAAAAACCCAAGCCAAAAAGAATACAAATATAAAAAGAAAAAATCCAGGTAATTCCTGGATTGTAGTAGACTAGTTCATACAAACACTGTAGTATTACCAGTACTTGCCTTTGTGAAATAAAGGTAATAACTATACCAGAATAGTTTCTAATGTTACTTATAGCTCTCTCTCTCTCTCTGAAGACCTGTGTTTATTTTAATGAAAACTGTATATTTGTTCTAGTGAAAAAATGGAAGTCTTTGCGATAATGCAGATATGCATGCAACATTTCTTGATTTCTGTATTTTAAATTCAAATTATGAATAATTCTGTTTCATATGATGGATATTATGCAAACACATTTTGATTTTATTTATATATAATGCAATCTGATAAACCTGGTTCCAGTTTGATATTCTCCTGAAGCTTAGCCTGGAAATTGCAGTTGTGGCTGAAATTACTTTTTTAAAAAATTCACCAACCTTCTTAGAAAGACTCCTCTAAAGAAGATAAGTGGTGCTGCAATTTCTCACTGTTCTCTCACTGTAACATCATCTTCTGCTGTATTACCCTGTTCCAAACAAACTATCCCTATTTCTCTCTGTAATTGAATTCATGGAGGGAGCAATCCTATGGCCACTAGACAGCGGATAGACGGCCATAGGATATAGTGTTTTCCGGGAAATGACCTCCCCCCACTTCTGCGCTGCCTCAGAGGCAGCACGGAACAGCCCCGACCTGCGTGCTCACAAGAGGAGCACAGAGTGGCTGAGAAGAGGCGCGACTGGGGTGTTCTGGGGCGGGGAGGGTGGAACTGCCTGTACGACACATCCTATAAGGTGTACAGCAGCTGCCTTTCTTACTGCGTGCTCCTGTGGCTAGACAGTCGCAATTGGCTGTCTAGTCATAAATGCAGGGCAGGAGAGCAGAGGGAATGATCCCCTCTGTGCTTCTCCTGCCCTGCTTTGGATAGGCGGTCACCTCCGAGTTTGGATGCGGCCGCCTATCTCGATAGGATTGCTCCCTTAAATGACTTTATGCTCTCTAATACTGTACTTCATCTATGTGACAAGAAACTACACCCAGCAAACACCATGGTGCATTTTGTGGGATTCTGCATCTTTTGGAGAGGATAATGGGGATTTCTGTTTCCAGACTTCCTAATGAGTTGTGCTGTGATTGGTAGACTAAAAGTATAGCATTTCTAAAATGTGGACTAGAATTATAAAAGCTAAAAGGTTCAGTACACGTTATGTTTTTATTGAAACTATTTCGTTTACTGAAAGAGCAGAATTTGAATAACCTCAGCATAGAATGCTGCTCTGAAAGCTACTCACATAAGAGTTAAGTGCTTGTAGTTTGAAAGTTCTTTGGGGACAAGGGTAAACTGGTTTCCATCCAAGTAACTACAAAAAGAAAGATAGAATGCAATATTATTTAATTGAAACCATTAATACTTACTTTCATGATGACAATATTCAGAAGTAAAGCAATAAAAAGGCCCATGCTAGATACTTTCAACTTAATAAATAAAATATTGGTGTTGCAGCTATACTTGCCTACAGTTTTTCTTCTTTTAGGGATCATATGAAAACTAGGGAATAGATGAGATCAACCACCAGTTTAACAGCCAGATGCACACCTGCACACTTGTTTAACAGAAATAATTTTACCATGGTGAACCATTATTTTCTATTTAATGCAAACACATCTGGCCTGCTGTCCCAAAAGGGTATTAGTTGTATATCAGTATTGCTTTATAGAGTGTAATTATGAATAAAGTAATACTTGCTCAGTGTGGAAGAAAAATGGCTACATTTACTAGTTACTTTTGATCTTAGCTGCAACAGTGAGGCAGTTGGTCTTTAAAAATATGTCAGAACTGGGTGAATATCAGGACCTGATGTCATGACGTGGGGCAGATGCTGGGGGGTGGGGGGTGGGAGCAGACATCACCATATTGGTGCCCCATGAATCCATGACATCCACTGTAGTCCTGCTTGAATTCTGGGTGTGTTCAGGTCCCACTTGGACAACGTTTAGAAGTATTGGATATGCTATGTTTCACCATCTTTGTAAAATTACAATTGGGGGAGGGGAGGGGGGATTGGTCTTATTAATAGAATCATAGAATAATAGGGTTAGAAGGGGTCTATAAGACCATCGGAATCTTATTATTGGAATCTTTTTAGCCCATATGGTCACTGTTCTGCGAATATCCAAGATATGGGTACTCAGTGTTTCCTAGCTTTCCAGAGCTTTCGTCATCTTTGGTGAACTTTGGACTGGGTAAGGTGAACATTCAAGTAGTCTTTCACTGCTGGTCAAAGTTGAAATCTGGGGCAAATTTGTTTCATAAATTATCCAGTACATCAAATTATATATTTCCTGATCAAATAAAAGGGTCTTCTCCCAGTCTTGACGACAAAACAAATACAACTTCAATTGAGTCTCCCTGGGTAAGATGGGGCACCAAAACTGAAAAGGCACTCTCTTTGGTCACCTGACTAACCTCTGAATGCATAGGACTAGATGAAGGGCATTAGAGGACATCAAGGTTCAAGATGGTCCTTTAGATACTCAGGCCCAAAGTCACCTAAGGCTTTAAAGAGTAAACATTTTGAATTGTTGACAAATAAAATATATATTTAGGCAATCCATAAATTTTCAAGGAAGATTATGAATAGGTACCATTTGGTTAAAAAGGTTTCTGGTTTAGTTAATCCCTTGAAAAGTCAAATTTGAAATGGATTTTTTCCCCATTATTGCTTCATCGCTTGTCCTAAGGTACCAAGAGGATGTCCAATGTTTGGATAGCTTCAGAAGAGCCACGTTCAAAAGGATAGGTACTGAAGTATGAACAAGATAACCCTCAAAAATATTTTGCGAACTGGAATAGGTTCTGGAGTAGAGGATTGCCTAATAATGCTACTTACTTGTCAAAAGCACTCCCATCATTCTTGAAACAAACATAATTGCTGGAAGTTTAAAAAAGGAAAATCTTGTACTACTTACAGTTCAGTTACATCTTTTGGGATGCCTTTGGGCAAAGTCTTCAAACCTTTGTTGCTACAACGAACTACGGTATCTAGACAAGTACATTCTGCAGGACAGCGGGAGAGTGGAGAGCAACTGTTGTCATCATTTCCTAGTTCATAAAAAGAAACATAAATATAAACCTTGCTTGGCCAAGGGCACTTAACACACCCGGCAGCAGCACAATAATTTAAGCTATTATAGATATAAGTGTTCTGCTTGCAGGTAGCTCTGTCAATAAAAACAAAGTTAAAAGCCACTATAACTTCAATTATGTTTTCAAGTACAAGCTTCCACTATATAGGGACATACTTCTTTAGGAACCCCCCACCCCGCATCATGCCCTTGATGCTACAGTTACCAAAGGAAAGGCATAGCATGAATCATACAGGTTTAATACCATAAATAGGATGCTTGCCCCCAGGATTGTCTCAGTGATAAGCCATTACAAACATGAAGACATTCAAATCTGGGCTACAAATTGGCTTCCCTGGCTGCCAACACATATAAAGAAACATGCATTGTAACATAAATATCCTTGTCTAATAACAGAAAGCATACAAACTCAGTTAGTGTAGCAAAATTTTTCCTGCGACTAAGCTCAGACAGGTATTTTTCATGAGGGTCAGGGTCATCATTATGAAGGGCCCACCAGGGCATGGACCCCGGATCTTTTTTTGAGCTGTGCCCTGGATCTTTTGAGCTGTACTAATTGCCATTTTTTTTTTACATTTTTCCATTGACTTGCATTGGAAAACAGAAACGGCCATAACTTTTTAAATTTTGTATGATAAATATATGGCATTTGGATATCTGGTAGCCCCCATGGAGCTGATTGGACCTGCCAAATTTTAGGCAGTTAGGTACAGTGGCTTTTGTGCTAGCCACGGGTAAACTTTCCTTTTCTCAAAGAATAAAACAATAAGTAAAAACTGCCAAGGCACACAGGGGATTAGAGATCCTAAACAGAAGGTATTTAAGGTGACCATGAGGTGGTCACTATCCCTAATCTCTGGTGTAGGGTTTTTCTGAGGTGCAAAAAACCCCTCTCCCCTCCCCCTACTTTTCTGCTCTTACATGCCCACTGTTGAGAGATTGCTTGCAATGAAATTTTGAAGAGGGAGAAGGAAGAGAAGAACTTCATGTGAAATACTGGTATTTCACACAGCACCTAATTTTACTGCCCCAAAGTGGAACCTTTGGCTTCTGCAGAAGTTTAGTAGCTTCAGTACAGCAAAGGACCCAATCAGCCTCCACAAACTTCTTTCTCCCCTTCCAATTTAATTTCTCCTAAATAGCTTTAGGACTCAAATTATTTCAAAAGGAGGGTTAGGACTATGTGGCATCATGATCGAAGAACTGCTATGGCTTTTAAACAGGTTCTACAGTTTAAAAAAAGCTAGAAAAAGTCCTCCACCACCTCACCTCATAAAGTTCATTTAAGTACATGAAATCCTTACAAACCCTCCACAGCCTTCGAAATTCCTCCGAAGTACTACCTCTCTGAAAGGAGCCACTTGGCTTAGGAAATTCTCTCTACACCCCCCCCTACATTTCCAATCACCATTTTTCTTTTCTTCTTCCCTCCCCTATCCTGTTCTTTCTTTCTCTTCTTTATTCTACACAGAGCATATCTTGAGGAATTCTTAAAGAGAATTCTCTTTGGTGGGCAAGAGAAGTTCTGAACTGTATTTGACTTTATACAAACAGACAAGAGGGTTGATTTTTCTCCTTCTCACTCAAGCCTTTGAGAAAAGTGGGTTCACATGGTTGCAGAGAAACAAATCTGGGGCTGTTTTGTTTGTCAGTTGCCATTATCCAGCAATAGGAAGGGCTGTAGCTCAGTGGCAGAGTGCATGCTTGGCATGTAGAAGGTCCCAGGTTCAATCCCCAGCATCTCCAGGTAGGGCTAGGAATGGAATCCTGCCTGAAACTCTAGAGAGCTATTGCTGCCAGTCAGTGTTGACAATACTAGCTAGATGGACCCAGGGTCTGACTCGGTATAAGGCAGCTTGCTATGTTCCTATGAACAGAAAGCTTTAATACAAATAGGAGGTTTTGGTTTGTTTTTTTTTAAGTGGAGGGAAGATAAATACTGCTCATTTATACAATCCTATGTATGCCTAGTCAGAAAGCCCATTATGTTTAATGGGGCTTACCTTCAGGAAAGTGTGCATAGGATTCCAGCACGAGTTACTTTTGTAGGGAGGTTTGTACCTTGATGTGTTTACTCAGAGCATGTTTACTCAGAAATAAGTCCTGAGCTGTGAGCATGGTAGTGCAGGCTTAATACAGTGCCTACCCAATTCCACCTAATGAATTGACTACCCTTTCAGCTCAGTCCTATGCATGTTTTGTCATTTGTGGGTTTAGGTGTTGTTTTTTGCATGAACTCTAGCTTCAGTGGTGAGGGAAAGGCACTTAGTACATGCTTAGAGTTTCTCCATAACTTAGCCCTAGTTTTGAAAACAGACTCATTGGCTGAATCCTGGTAAAGTCTTGGCAGAAATGGAGTTATGGGGAGGAAAATACAATAACAGCTTGTGCATAACAAGGAGGAGGTAGAGAGGAGTTGCACAAAACAAGAGCTCTGTTTTTATGAAGAGTTGCTGGAAGGTGGTAGGATGAGGAGGGATGGTTGCATGAAGGGGAGTAAAATTGGTAGGGGGAGAATGTAAGTGCTCAGTGGTGAAAGAAAAGCATTCTGCATATGCTCAGAGGCACTCTCTATTTAAGAACATAAGAAGAGCCACGCTGCATCAGACCACATCTAGCCCAGCATTCTGTTCACACAGTGGCCAATCAGATGCCCATGGGAAACCCACACGTAGGACATGAGTGCAATAGCACCTTCCCATCCATGTTCCCCTGCTGCTTATATTGGTGAAATGTAAATAAATTCTAGTCATTCTAAATTTGCAGGCATGTATATCCTTCAAAAACTTTGCAGGTTTCTTGCCTGGGAGACACCTCTAATGACCAATGCATTTTCATACAAATTTACCCAAAAAACTATTGGGGAATGGGTGAAGGGAAAGCAAATCTCTCCCTCCCCAAACTGGAGAACTCCCCTTCCACATGAACTGCTGCACTTATCCTTCTGAAACTTTGCTGGTTTCTTACTTAGGGACAACTCTAGGCTGTCTGTAATTTTCAGAACAATGGGCCACAAGGAAAATAAGGACAGACGTATGTCCTCTTTTGGAGCCCTCAAAATGTCAAAGCCACCCTTGCACAAAAATCCTTGTGGCTATCATTCTGAAATTTGGAGACATGATCTCTTCTGATGGGGCAATGAATCCTGAAATGTGTATCCAATTCTTCCATGTAATAAAAAATGTATTGGCAGTTCCCTTTAAAAGAAAATCAAAATATAAACCCTGCACCTATTTTTCTGACATTGGGCAGATGTAATCCCCTTCTAGGGGGCTACTATGCCTGAAATTATCGTCCAGTTCTGACCAAGAGAAAAAGTTACAATTTTTTAAAAAATTTCCCATGGTAGTCAACAGGAAGCATAAAGACTCATTTTTCCAAACCCTGACTCAGGTTTGGTGCTGAGCTGAAATGGTCCGACTACAAATTGGCCCAAGCAGAAGTGGGATGTTTTCCAAAATACTGAATCGGGGTCTGAGTTGAAGTGGGGTGGGGGGTCAGTGCACACTTCTTATGTATGTATGTAATCTATATATACACACAAGCACACAACATGCACACACACACACATATATATATATGAGGTGCGCTTAGACTCAGAATATATATATACGTATACATACATACATACATATGTTGTTGTTGTTCAGTCGTTAAGTCGTGTCTGACTCTTCATGACCCCATGGACCATAGCACGCCAGGCCTTCCTGTCCTCCGCTCTCTCCCGGAGTGTGCTCAAGTTACATACATATGTACGTATGCGGAAATGTGTGTTATGGGCCTGTGCCCCGGATCTTTTAAGAACCTAGCAATGCCCCTGGTGAGGGTCATTATATAGGGGACACTGGGTAATATAGTGGACTATGTCCTCTATAGCTCTTTTACAGAGCACGAAGAAACATTGTTCCCATGGTAATTTCTTATAATGACCATCCAGAAAGGAAGAAGACATAATGTTAAACCTTAGTTCTGTAAAGGCAATTCTGCATGGAGCTAAGGTAATAGCCTCCAAATAATTAGGTTTCTGATGGTCTACCTTAATACATGGATACAGCCTAGAAAATCTCGACAAATGGATAGTTAGCATACCAGTCAAAGAAGCTTTCCTCTACATGAGGAGACTTAACTGAAGTTTAGACATTGACTGGATTGAAATCAGTAACTATCAAGATCTCTAGCAAGTGTATGTAAAGATGAAACTCGCTTTTGAGAGTTTAAGGGTGAGTGAGCTATAGAGACCAAATGAGAAGATGGCAAGGTTGACATTCTATTATGGAAATTTAAGAGCTGAACTTGTATTCTTGCCTGGACTGTAGGCCAACCCACTTCTGCACAGACATACACAGCAGGGGTACCAATAGGTAGAGCTAATACTTTCTTTGGAAAGGAATTTAGTTTGATTGTCCCAGTGAGAGACAGGGAGGAGTTCAGCAGCCCCACTTCCAGGAAAATAAACTCTCTTTAGAAGGTCAGAGGAGATGCCACATTAAAATAGCCACAGCATCTCCAATTCTGTCATTCATCTTTTTCTGGTGGGGTGGGAAGGATGAGTACAGGTGAGCCTGAGGCAATCTCCTGATTTCACCTAAGGAACAATCCTAGGGAGAAAAGAACAGGCCCAGTATGAAGTCAACCTGAAATATATATTTAATCTTTGTGTGTTTCTACCATACAAAAATATGGCTGCTGCTCATAAGAAGAGATATTGTTGAAGGTAAAGCAGGTATTACCAGCTACCCATTCTGATATCACCTCAGCATGGAAACTGTGCCATGTGTCTCCTTCCTGTTCTGGTATATCAGAAGTGTCACAAGGGAGGAGTCCATGTTAGTACTGCCACCACTCCATGGGGGTAGTCATGTTGCTAGTTCCTTCCATGTGACCTTTGACTTCTGACGTTACTAGAGCAGTGCAAGAAGACAACACAGAAAATATTGGAAGAAGACTTTAAAACAGAGCAGAAATAACAGGTTTAAGTTACTTCATACAATACCACTACAACTACTTTGCCCCGGTCAACATTCAGTGTGCGAGCTGCATTTCTTACCATCATCACAAGTGAAATCCTGAATGGCAACATCCTGTATAGGAATTTCTTTTAGGAAGTAGGGTTTCTGGCAGCGAGGATTCCCTGTCACAATGCGCTTCTTCCGCAACCACTCTCCCAGCCATGCTAAGTGGCAGTTGCAGTTGAAAGGATTGGCTAGGAGGTTTCTGATAAGCACATGTAGACAAAACATAGCTCAATTTCAAGTGAAGAAAACGTTTAAAGAAACACATTCACAAAAACTAAGATACCCTTTTTTTCAATACAAAAAGGCAGGATTTGTTTTACTAACTTCTCTGACTGTGTTTATGTATTCTCTACCACATAAGCATAGATGAAATTCCTCCCTCAGAAAAATCCCCTCATACACCAACCAAAGTTCAGGACAGCAATTGCTGTGTCTGAGCTGAGAAATCCTGATACATCTTATTTAGAAATAATTTAAAGGTGTCACAGATCTGACTTGCTGTGAGGCTATCTACACATGATAATACAGTAATTTAATGTAGAGATGAAGGCTGATTACTTTATATTATTAGCTTTAACCTGACAACATCTCTTTCATTAATTTGCCTCCTCAAGATTTCCATCTTTTATTTGCTCCAGAGAATAGGTTTCCCATCTAAACTGACAGCTAAGTTGATTACATGCCAGTTATAAAAATGAATTTACTTCCAGAAGTCTCAGTGCTTTTGGCATCTTTTTGGCATCTCCACATTTCAGCAGAGGCCGTTTGACAATTTCATTATTTATAAACATGCCATCTTAAATATGCACAAATTAGTCATTAGCTGTAACTTGTCACATTTTAAGCAGGAAGAGGATTAAGTATGTTGGGAATTACATTCTTTCCTACCACAGAAATCTGAATTGTTAAGACACACTACATTTCTTACTGTCCTCTTCTCCCACCTCCAATCTTTATCTTTTCTTCCACTGAAGGAGAAATATATTTAAGAAAAGTACATTTCAAATATATCCATTTAGATTGAAATCCTATGCACTCTTATCTGGGAGTAAGCTCTATTTAACACAGTGGGACTTACTTCTAAGTAAGCATGCATAGGATTGCTCTATTAATTGTTTTCCAACTTAAAATAGATTTACCTCAATGAAGCCACCCTGCAACCTGCATTAGGAAAACAGCACTAGAATTGCCAACTCCTAAACACACAGCTTGCTCCTAACAGCAACTTGGCATATTATGCATTTCCTATCACTTTCTATATATCTGGTTGCTGTTAAAGCATGGGAACATGGGCAGTAAAAAATGTTGGCAACCCTATGTTGTACAAGGGCAATTATCACAACTCATGGTTTTGTTGTTGTAAGTCTTGAAGGTCAGACTTTTTAAGGGTTTGATGACTTAAAGTCATCTTATTAAAGTGGACACCTTTATATACCAGTGACAAGGGCTTCCCTAGAATTGATTTACCTTGAATTGCATGTGAAGGAGAACAGCTGAAAATGCAGCTTTTCTCACCACAGTTTGTAGTATATAAGAAACCACACATCCCAAAATTATCCTTTCTATGCAGTTATTAAAATGTACAGGTGCTTGGCAACCCTAACTTTCCTGTGCTTCAGAATGGCAGTGGCATGTATCAGAGGACAATGTGTCTATATCTGAATATAATGCAAATTAATTAAACCAGTTTTATTGTCCTTTATTGTCATGTGACTTTTAACCTTCTTCCAAGGAGGCTTCATTCTCCATGAAAAAGCCAAAAGTTCAGACACAAAATCAAAGAACACACTCAGAAAACAACCAACCCCCACTTTGATATCGAACAATATAGGTCATATATCAGGCAAGGCATCATAATCTTAATTTGCCAGTTATCATTAGGGTTGCACAATTATTTTCTACTTCAACTATTTTGTCACTGACTAAGGAAAGAGCAGATGGTTGATTCTGATGTAACAGAAAGCAACAGACATATAAAAACAGGGTTGTCTGAGATATAACTGAAGTGTATTTGTCAGTAAGGACACACAGTAACCAATTCTGCATGCCCACACCAATGTTCAGGTTCAGTGCCCAACCAAACATCAAGTACCTGAATATGTGGATAAAGAAGGAAAGAGACAACACTTCCACTTATGTGTGGAGAAGTTTACATTACATGCAAGTGGATTTCTGTACTTGCAAATTGATGGGAGTTTGTAGAAAAAGAATGGGACTTGGTCTGAGTAACAAATTATCACTGCTTGACTGTTTTTGACTGGCCTGTCCCTGTTTTTGAATTGGATCCACTTGCATACACTAACTTCCACTGTCAATGAATAAATGGATGACTTTATTCCCTATTCACTCTAATAACAGGAACAACTCAGGACCTGCACCCCATATAGCTTGCTGTGTAGCCCTCTAACACCGAAATGAAAGGGGAAGCATACGAAGAAGGGATCTCCATATGTGTATTCAAGCTTTTGTGGATCTTTGGATCAAAGTCCAAAAGCTTCATATGAGATGCCCTGACTGTCCTTGGGCACCACATTACCAGGAAAAACTGTAGTGTGTGTGAACCAAGCCCTTTGGCTGATTCAGCTGAAGTGGCACCTTGGATCAAGTGAAATCATTACTGATAGGAAGCTACAGATGCATCTGTGGAGAAGTGGCTCACATGCAACAATTTTTCATGAAAATGAAAAATGTGTATGAAACTTTTAGACACTATGCATGGAATCCTTTAAGAAAAGTGTAAACCAGCTAATATTTAGGACAGGTTGCCAATATATTTTCACATTTTGTTATGCACTTGTTAATTTGATTTTTAGCATTATGTGGAAATAACCACACACATACCTTTGCAAGGATCCCTGACTGCTTTTACATTGTTAGTTAATGGAATCTTCATACTAACAGTAACATTGTATTGAATATCTATCTATCTATCTATCTATCTATCTATCTATCTATCTATATCAAATCATATAAAGGATTGGCTGCAAATGCAAGAACTTACAATGTGGACAGGGAATGGAGAGTGTCAAAGGCACCAGGAGCAACTGTAGTTATCTGGTTATCATACAAAGACAGCAATCGGACAGAACTCAGGCCTGTGAAACTATCGTTACTCACACAGCTAATGCGATTACTCCTTAGCATCCTGAGGAAAAATATGACTACATTAGTTTGCCACTACACAGAGCAAATATCACACATCTCATCAGTCTACAATTTCTTACGGTTTACTAAACAGCATATGATATGATGTGTTGTGTTTTCCACAAGTAATAAGGTTTCTAGCAATAAATACTGTGGTACATTCAGCTTATTCTGTATGTTCATCCTCTGGATAGGCAAAATGGGCAACTTCTTGCTATGTGTAGCCATTAGCAAGGCAACTCTTATATTGCCTATGCATAATTCACTCTTTTAAAATTGGTACGAGGTTCCACAACAGTTTTAACAGTGTAGTCATCTCTTCCTTCGGGAAGATTAAATGTGCTAGAGCTATACTGTATACACAGAGGGGGGGAAAACCACACATAAAAATAAAATGAAAATAGAAAACATTTGTATTTCAATACCAATTATTAGGGATGTACATTGGATTTGGATGACCCCGAAGCCTGAGCAGAATTCTTCCCTCAGAAGCCAGCAGAACCAAAGCTGGGCCAGAACGAGGCCTACGGCATGTTTTGCCAGAGTCTCCAATCACTGTGCTTTGGGGAGGGTAAAGATGGACCATCACCATGAATTGGATATTCTTCCTATGCTACCAGGCTTCACTATGAAAAAAAGCCTTAACTGTTTTTCAATAACCCAGCTCCCTAGCCCCTGCACCTACCCTTCTGAAACTCTAGAGGTTTCTTTCCTGTGGACACCTCTGTGATGTGTGCAATTTTCATACAAATTGCCCAAAATACTAGGGGGAGGGAAGGAGGAGCAAATTACTCCCACTTCATTTGAGGACACCCTTTCCCCATGAATTGCTTCACCTATCATTCTGAAACCTTGCAGGCTTCTTACTTAGGGACACTCTAGGCTGTCTGTCATTTTCAGAACAATGGTTCACAAGGAACATAGAGGGATAAGCACATCTTCTTTGGTATACCCCCCAAATTTCAAAGCTGCTCTTGCACAAAACCCCCTGTGCCCATTCATCTGAAACATGGTAGGCTTGATCTCCTCAGAAGAGGCAACTATCCCTGAAAATTTCATCCAATTCTATCAAGAAGTTAAAAAAATATTGGCAGTTCCCTTAAAAAAAACAAAATATAAAGACGCATAGCAAAAAAACCCCTGTACTTATTTTTCTTACATTTGGCAAGTGTTTCTCTAAGGGGATTCTATGCCTGCAAATATCATCCAATTCTGACAGAGAGAAAAGAATATATAGCCCCCTTTTTTGGTTTCCCATAATAGTCAATGGGAGGCATGACGCTTTGGATTTACAAAACTTAGCTCAGTATCAATAGTGGCTGGCCTTCAAATAAGTCAAAGCAGAATTGGGCCATTTTCTAAAGTGCCAGATCAGAGTCTGAGTCAAATCTGGGTGTCAGTGCACACCTCTAGCAATTATGGATTAAGGGTGCAATCCTATATCCCAGATACATTGGCTGGAGTAATTTAGGGTTTAGCAGGTGACCCTATGCTGGCATATCTTGAGATGCACCTTCATCAGTGAAAATTCATTGGTGTAATGTCAGAGATATGCTAGCATACCCTTACTGTTGGCAAGTCCACTGATGGAAGGCCAACAAATGACAATGATGGGGGCATATCGGGGGAAGAAAAATCTGCTAAAAGAAAGTCGTTTTAAAACCTCAAAATGAAAGTGGGGTGGGGGAGTTAAGACGCTTCCGTCAAGTGCTGCAATTGTAGGATGCTCTACTTTTCCTGAAACCATTTCAGGGTCATTTCATATATCAAATTAAAAAAAACCCGAATCAAAACTGAAATGGCCACCCCTAATTCACTGGTCTTTTGGTATTCTTGCTACTAATAGTCCTTCCAAATGAAGTGTCTTCTCTCCCCAGACCCATCTCTACCTTTGTTCAGGTATATCCTGGAGGCTATCTGAAAAAGCCTGATTAGAAGAGTTTAAGGGCTATCAGCTCTGCCTACTCAGACTTCAAACAATTAGCTTTTGAAAACCAGGGATTGGATATGGAAACAGAGCAGGGGAAACCTGACAGATGGCAGAGAAGAGGCTTCTCTCCTTATTATGAATCTCAGTCACGGGAATGACCTTGGAGTGTCTTGATATATTAATTTACAACATGTATATACCACTCCACATCCAAACAGATTCTGGAGTGGTGAACAATAAAAGATAAAAAGATAAAAGAATAAAACACCATATTAAAAATGGTTATTTTAAAAAAAACGATTACCAGTAGAAACCATGGCTGGTCAGTCAAGGAAGGCTTCCTGAAATAAAAATGTCTTCAGGAGACACCAGAAACAACACAATGTTGGTGCCTGCCTGACCTCCAGAGGCAGGGAGTTCCATAGAAAGGGAGCCACCACACTAAAGGCTCTTCTCCAGGTAGATGCCAATTGGGCCACAGGTCCATGCAGAACCACCAGGAGCATGCCCTCTGATGACCTCATATATCTGTGCTTCCTCATAAGTAGGTACACATATGAAACTCAACCTCTTTTAACTCAGAGGTCACTTGCAGGAGCATTTCTGAGAGTATGAATTGTAATGAGGGAACCAAGTCCTGTGCAGCAACCTGGAGGGTATTAGGCTGAGTTCTGCTTTTTTGGTTAGAAAGAGGTATAAGGAGAAAAGTTGCAAGATCTGTTTCTATAGAAGTATAGATATCTGCTCACAATGTGATATCTGCTCAAAACATCTGGACTCAAAGTAAAGAACCTGCTTGTTTAGTGCACAGTATTCATACTGTGAAGTTGGTATTCCACAGATTTAGAAAGCTCAAGAGAATGCTGTCATGGTTAATGAACAGAGTCAACGAAGCTATAAGAGAAAAGAAGGCTTCTTTTACATAGTACAAGTCTTGTCTAATGAGAGCAAAATTAAACACAGACTCTGGTAAAGCCAACACAAGTTAATGATAAGGAAGCAAAAAACAGAAAGAATGTGAGGAGCATGGTGCTAAAACATTAAGACCAACCATAAACATTTCTCTAAAAATACCAGAAGTGGAAAACCAGTCAGGGAGGTGTCTGGACTGTTAGTTAGGCAGCAAAGGAATGAAAGGAGTCCTAAAAGTGGATTGGGAAAGTATAGAGAAGCGGAATGAATTTGCAGATGTCTTCATTGCAGAAAATGCAGGACAATACTTGCACGTAAACCCTTAAAAAAAACAAAACATTTCTATGCCACCCTATAGCTGAAGCTCTCTGGGAAGTTCACAACAGGGAGCTTTTCCCAGTAAGGGCACCTGAAGGACTAAATCAAACAGAGGTGACAAGAGAAAGAGTTATTGGGTTTATCAACAAATTCAAAATTAACAATTTGCTGAGTCCAAATAGCATCCACCTGAGAATTCTTGAAAAACTCATATGTAAAATTGTTAATTTTCTACCAAAACTGTGCAACTTGTCCCTAAATCTGGCATCCATACCAGAGGATTTTAAATAAACCAAAGTAACATTTATTTTTTAAAAAAGTGATCCTGGGAGGATCCAGGAAATGGTAATCCAGTTAGGCTTAAAGTGTTTTCTGGATAAATTGGTAGAAAGTATGATTAAAGATAAAATTCTTAAACATATGGAAAAACTCCTCATGCTGAGGAAGAATCAGCAGGGCTTCTGTAAAGGAAAGTCTTGCCTCAACAACCTTCTGAAGTTCTTTGAAAAGGAGGATATTGGGAGCATTCAAATAGGAATGCCTCTCACTTGAATGCTGGTGAGCAGGGTCGTGAGAAGGGCTCTACTCACTAGATCCTGGGAGAAATGCTGCTGCCTCCCCCTTCCCCAAGACCCATTAGCTTACCTTGGGCCTGGGGAAGGAGACATGTGGTAGCCCCAGCAGAGCAACTTTCCCTGTTGGAGATACAAGTGGCACGACTAGTCCCAGAATCCCTGATGGGAAAATTATGCTATCATTTCTGAGGGAGAAGATCCCGTAGAGCAGAAGTGGAGAACCTATGGCCCTCCAGACCCTGCTGGACTACAACTCCCATAATCAGGCTGGGGCTGATGGGAATTGGAGTTCAACAACATCTGGAGGGCCACATGTTCCCCATCCCTGCCCTAGAATTTTCAGTGGGATGTCATTTTCCTGCTGGAGAAGCTGTGAATGGTAGTCCTAGTCCCATCCCTGCTATGAAAAGACTCTGCTGGGGGGCTGGGAATACCCACCACTGCCTCCAATGCTTCCTCCTCCCCCAAAGGAAGGATATTTGGGGATTTGAGGTCCAGGGAAGTGGTGACAGAAGCGGATGCTTTGCAAACACCTTCTAGCCTTTTGCAAGCTCTGAAATTGGGTGCTCACAAAAGCTTCAGGCATTCCCCTTTGAAAATGTCACTAAGCATGTGGTTAGGGATGAACTGGTAGACAATGTATATTTGGACTTCTAGAAGTCTCTTACCAAAGGCTCCTGAGTGAACTTGGCAGTCGTTGGAAAAGAGAATGTGTCCTCTTAAGAATTGGTAACTGGTTAAACAACAGGAAGCAAAGAGTAATAAATGGACAGTACTTGCAATGGAGGAAATAAGTGAGGTCCCCCAAGGATATATATTGGGCCAAGAACTATTTAACATCTTCATAAATGATTTGAATTT
Source organism: Heloderma suspectum (assembly GCF_057233095.1). NCBI lineage: Eukaryota > Metazoa > Chordata > Lepidosauria > Squamata > Helodermatidae > Heloderma > Heloderma suspectum. The sequence goes on from NC_139462.1 coordinate 114,666,379, forward strand.
AGGGATGAACAGTGACGTGGCCCAGTTTGTGAATGACCCCAAATTATTTAAGATGATAAAAATCCAAGTGCATCACAAAGAGCTCTGAAAGGATCTCTCCAAACTGGGTGAATGGGCAACAAAATGGCAAATGTGATTCTATGTAAGTGACTGGAAAGATGATGCATACTGGGGTGAAAAATCTTGACCATGTATACATGGAATATATGGAATCTGAACTAGCAGTGGTTAACCAGGAAATAAATCTTGGGCTCAATGAAAACAAGAACTCCACATGTGGCAGCTCTGAAAAAGGCAAACTCCATGCAAGGGATCATTGGGGAAGGGAATGAAAATATAACAGCCAGTATCTAATACCTTACAGAAATCTATGGTGCGGTCACACTTGAAATATTGTGTACAGTCCTGGTTGCTCCATCTCAAGAAGGATATTTTAAAGTTGGAAAAGGTGCATAAAACGAGCGACCAAAATGATCAGAGGCCTGGAACACCTTCCCTATGAAGAAAGGCTGCTATGTTTGGGGCTTTTTCATTTAAAGAAAGCAGCTAAGATAGAGGTTTATAAAACGATGCATGGTATGAAGAAATTGGAGAGAGGATTTTTTTTTTCTCCCTCTCATATAGCACTAGAATTCAGTACTATATTCAGTCATCTAGTGAAATTGATTGGCAGTATCTTAGGACAGACAGAAGTAATTACTTCTTCACACGACAGATCATTTATAGAATTTGCTGTCATAAGATGTGGTGGTAGCCACTAACTTAAGACAGTTTTAAAAAGGCATTAGACAAATTCAAGGAGGAAAGGTTTATCAGTGGTGACAAGTCATGACAGAACTTTCAAATTCAGAACAGTATGTTACTCTATAGTAGCTGCTTGACTTCTGCAGTGTGTTGTACATTGGTTCCAAATAGGGCCATAAGATTAATAACTGGGACTGGGTGATTTTACCACATTATGCCTGTTCTTGGTGAGCTACATTGGCTCCCAGTCTGTTTCTGGGCCAAATTTAAAGTGCTGGTTTTAACCTCTAAAGCTCTAAATGGCTTGGGACCAGGATTCGTGGATGACTACCTTCTCCCATATGCACTTACTTGAACCTTAAGATCCTTTTCTTGCTCTGACTGCCCTTGGCAAATGAAATGAAATGGGTAGCCACTAGAGAGAGGCAGTGGCACCCTGGATATTGAATAGCTTTCCCAGAGAGGGTCGTCTGGCACCATTCTTGTGGTCTTTTTGGTACCAGGTGAAGACTGTTCTGTTCATCCAGGCCTTTTAAATATCTGGGCTTGTCAGCTTTAAAATACGTGCTTTAATTCTGAGGTTGCTGTGAGTTTTGTTCCTAGTTGTATTCATGCTGTTTTTGATATTATGCTTATTTGTTATTTAAATTGGTTATATGTGCATTTATTGTAAGCAGCCCAAATAACTTTATGTTATGGGACAGCAGAGAAATGTTGTAAAACAAACAAACAAACAAAACGGAGCAATTGCAATTGGCCACAGCAAGAAGCAGAATGCTGGATTACAACTGATTTGGTTTGAACCAGCAGGCCTCTGACGTTCTTTTTCCAGTCTGGTTCAATCTCTTGGGAAATACCATATTGCTCCAGTGCATGGACGGAGCAGCATGGAAGGCTGACATCATTTGCTCTGTCATTTATAGGAACTACCTTGATGGTCCTAGGGAGCCAGCTATATATGCGTTATTTTGGTTTCACTGGAAAGAGAGGGCATGTGCTGTCAAACACAGATAGGGGCAAATGTGGGGACAGTGGGGCGGGTGGGGTGGGGAGATGAACTTTGCTCCACACAGGTTATAATAGCATGGGAGAGACTGCTATACCCAGTAAACCTGACTTCTACTAACTATGCATGGGTGGGCAGTTGTGTTAGGAAACTGTATTTAGCACTTGTACAGTACCGTAGACTGCTGAAAGTGCTTCACATACATTACCTCAGTAATCCTTACTAGATCTGAGTAGAAATGCTACCCCCTAATTATGCCACCCTCTTTGCAAGTTGTAAAGTTGGCAGCTTTGGCAATTTGGGGGACCTGAATAGGGGCAAAGTGTTTGCCCCACCTATCAATAGCAGCATCCATGCTCCTTGATGCTGCTAGACACTGTTTTTCTTCCGTGCTTCCGAGCCAGAAGATCCCAGAGGGAGAGCAGAAAGAATGTTCCTGCCCTTCTCTGGCCTCTTCTGGGAGGTACTGAAGAAAAGATGTGCCCAGCAACATCATGGAGTGTGATTGCCACCGCCATCAGCACCGTACCTAAGGCAGCAGCAGTGAAAAAGGTGAGTGAAAGGGCATGTCGTTCTGTGAAACCTTTTGCCCCCCTTTCCCAAGCCCCCCTATTTCAAGCCAAATGTTATTTCCCCAAACAACTCAGAACCTTATAATATGACCACCCCCATATTACAGATGGGTGTGCGCGCATCTGGGTCTGGCAGAAAGCGGCTTGTCTAAGACTACCTGATGGGTTTGTAGCAGATGCAACATTTGAACTACAGATTTCTGAGCTCACAACTCAGTCTCTGCAATATTAGACATTATCTGGGTTGATCCAGAGATTTAGAATAGCTTAGTAATTACCAGAAAGATATTGCTAGGGAGTGATGGGTATTAAAAAAATGATAAGCATATTGCAAACAAAGTTGCTGCTCATTGAAAAGACATGTATATAGCATCATTCAAAAGAGATTCTAAAACGCAGAGCCACATCTGGTTTATATCCCACTTCAGAATTTCCTGCATTTGTTCTATGCTGCCAACTGTTTACACAAAATCTCTAAACCAGTATTCTCAGAGATTAACTGCAAGTAGGCAAGGTATACGATTAACATATTTACATTAGATATAATGGGAGTAAAAGCAAAGCATGCACCCATGTCCATGAGTGGCAGACTTACAAAGTTTTGAGACTTTCTAGTCCCTTGAACATTTTCTGACGAACGTTCTCCAACCGGTTACTGGTGAACAACAGCTCATTTACACCAGATGCTCCTTCAAATGCTCCTTCTTCAATATCTGTGATTTTGTTATTGCTCAGATTTCTATTGTAAATTCATAACAAAAAGAATTAAAAGCAAAAATGTTTTGGATTAAATGATCCATACAACAATGAGTAAATTTTGGTCTAACAACAAAATTTTAAAATAGGTATAACCATTGTTTGGGATTGATTTGGAATTGAGATAGTGATCCCAGAAAGGATACAGAAAGAAAATCTATTCCTAAAAGACTGCAATAATATAGTGACAACATTAAAAAAATCATTAGATCTTCAATAACAGCATCAATTAAATTCTGATGTCTTTGAATATTTGATTGATTATTATGAATCCCATTATTAGCAAGTTTAAATGCACCTTCTACTTTTATCATGGGGACTTCTACCCACTAGTCCTAGGAAGACGCTGTATTTTCCTCTCAGTTCAGACTGAGGCACACAGTCCCTAACAGAGCTGATTTCATCAACATAACTGCCTGAGCTATCCCAAATAAAGAATCAAGTGATTCCAAAAGGGGGTTGGGGAGGGCTGGCATGTCAGTGCATTGATTCAGTCAGTCACTGATTCAGCAAGTCAGACCAAGACTATGACAGTTCCTGTGCTGATCTCTGGTAGCTGAGCAAACAGAGTCAATATGGGCGATCCTGTCCCAACCAGTTATGGGTGATAGACTGTAGACAAAACCTGGAATCAAAGAGCATTAAGGAAATCTCCCATTTTCCCCCAGCACAGAGAAAGTTTGGAAGAATATTATAGATACAAAATACTTGGTTAAACTATATGAAAAGCGCCAACTCCAATGAATCTTCCTTCAGTATGACAATATGATTGTTTTTAACCTTCCACATGAAGCTGCCTTATATTAAGTCAGATCATTGGTCTTATCTAGCCTGGTACTGTCAACTCTGAATGGCAATGGCTTTAAAGGGTCTTGGGCAGGGGCTTTTCCATGTTACATGAGATCTTCTCAGTTGGAAATGCTGGGGATTGAACGTAGACCTTGCGCATGAAAGCATGGGCTCGACCACTGAGCTATGGCTCCGCCTCCCCCTTTTTCATTACCCGTATATATACTGGTGGAGATAAAGGAAGAGAAAACATGGGTGAAATATAATCTACATACCCTGTTAATGTTCTGTGATGAATGTTTGAGGTTGGGAACGTCCACAACTTTGAACTCCTGCTAGGATACTTTCTACCTTTTCTAAAGGCAAACAAGACAGGATAATAGATAAACTTACATTTTACGCAGTTGAGGAAGCTTCTTAAAGATCCCTGTAGCCTCCAACACTGTAAATTCATTGTTGTTAAGTCGTCTGTACAAAGAACAGTACAATGTGTATTACATATATATGCTATGGTTAATGCGCATTATCTAATGAACATGTATAAACAATAGTCACTAACAACTGTAGGAGAATATGAATGGATTTTTTCCTGCACTGGTTAGTAATAACCATAATTTCATTTCAAAGATCTAAGCACTGTACAAAACATAAAAACATAAGAAAGTCACTAGTCCCTGCGGGTTTACAAAGGAAGAGAGAATCAGGCAACAAAGGCTTTAGACACCTAGCTTTAAAAGCCTAGTTAATAAGCATAGCCTACACATAAATTTCATATTTAGCCCCTGAATATGTGGTATATTTCATACATAGCCCCTGAAGAGCCAGTGTGGTGTAGTGGTGAGGGACTGGGAGCCGGGAGTTCTGAGTTCTAGTCCCCACTCAGCCATGGAAGCTCACTGGGTGACTTTGGGCCAGTCACAGACTCTCAGCCCAACCTACCTCATAGGGTTGTTGTTGTGAGGATAAAATGGAGAGAAGGAGGATAATGTAAGCTGCCTTGGGTTCCTTGCAAGAGGAAAAATGGCAGGATATAAATGCAATAAATAAGTAAATAAATAAATAAGCATACACCAAATGTTGAAAAATATACACATTGACAGGCCATTGTAGACACCACTCAATTAATTATCTGACACCATTTGCAGATTACACATATCAAGCCAGCAATATGCAAAATTTGTGCACATCCCCCTTGCTTTTATATGAATGTGCACAATGATTAGCATCTGGGCAACTTTCCACTGGGTCACATTAATGATAACATATATATATACACATGCATATAAGGCCTTATATGATTTTAGCAGGCCTATTTCCTTAACAGACAGTTTGTTTCAGAATAATTACATTGAATCTCAGCAGCATACATGGTGTGATATAAAAGCAGTAATTTTTGTGTAATATATAAGCAGCCATTTCTCAACTACTTCTGTAACTCAAGCATGCGAAGGCCCATTAACTACAATTAAGAGTTACAAGCGAACAGAACTGCATACTAGGAATTAAAAATAATTATAATAAATGTACGTGCAGAAAACAAACATAAGCAGCTGGAATTCAAACCTTTTCTCTTTTAGCAATGCACTATTTTTCAATTACAGGTCTGAAATTCCACAAAGGCATTCATACCTGTTGGCTTCTGCAATCTGAAAAGCTCCCTTCTACCTTATTCCCAAGCCCTACGCCTTTCTGCTGCCTTCTCCCCACTCTAAGTGCTAGAAAAGAAAAGAACGCACCCAGGGCCGGCATCACAGGTGGGCACTGTCAGGTACCTGCTGAGGCACACAGCCCTGCAGGGGTCCATGGACTTCCTCTGGAGCCTCCTTGTCCTCCTCCTCCTTGCTGTTATTGGTTGTCTGCCTGCCCCTCCGAGTATGCAAAAAGGGACAAGGGAGAGGAGAAGGAGCAGCAGCCTCTACTTCCCTTTTGTTCTCCCTCTGGGCAGTTGCACAGATTGGGGCCACAGGGAGAGGGCAAGCGAGTGGGCAGTGGTGCCTTAGCTTACAGGGAGGGAGGCCCACTGAGGCTACTTTGCCCAAGGATCCCTCAAACCTGGAGCTGGTGCTTAGGCTCACAGGGATGAAGGCTGAGACTGGACTTATACTTAGCAGATCTGCTCTTTGCATCATCATGGTCTGAACTGCATGCAACTGGCTGCCAGGTCAACTTCTATAAGCACATTCAGCTGAACATGCTTACAGAGCTCCTGTGATTGGAAACCCTGATAAGGCTGGGTTCATCATCATGGGAGTTCAGCAAGCGCTTTCAGCTGAACATGCTTATAGAGCCCTTTTCAGACCTTCGCACATAATGCAAGAAAGTCTAACTGGACAGGGCGCACATCCCCCTCCCCACTTTTGTTCAATGCAAGCAGGCAAACACCTGCATAGGACTGCAGTGGACCATGGAAGTGCTAATATATAAGGGTCATCTGGTGTAGGATGCCTGGATCATAAACAACGGGCTGTTCTGAAGTCTCTTATTGCCATCCAGCAACACAGGGGGCATTTGTATCAGCACTTATTCTTGAACATATGGTATGGATGCACACGATGGTCATTCTGATTACTCAGTAGTGGGGAGGAGACTTGGGCACGCACGTAAGCCCCAGCCCCAACATTCCTGTGTGCCTGGCTGCCTTCAAGATCTACATGTCTGTCCATGACATGTAGATCTTGATATATCTATATACACGTCCCCTCCTTACATATAGCTCTACTTGTGTGCATGCATACAGCTACTACCTGTGCCTGAACTGATTATATTTTGCACAACGCCATCTTGCTTACCATTGCTTATTATACCTTTGCCTTTCATTCACATTTTTTTGTTGTTCTCCTGTGTCTTGAGTGTACTTTAAAAGCAAACAAAAAACCTGTGCTAGATTAGATGGTTCTACAGTAACTTGTCTGTCCTTTTTTTGATGGTGGGCCAATGGGAAGGATGAAATGTGTAACAAAGTAGAGGCAAAAAAGATGCAGGCTAAACTAGGGAAGGAAAATCCTGATCCTTTACTTATTGATCCATTCATATTCTCATGTTACATACTTATAAACACTGAATATTTAATTCTTTTAGATACATCTTAAGTTCTTTCAAAATGTGGTACGCTAACCTATCTTATTTCAGTGATTGTTAATCTGAGGTACTACTAAAGGTATTCAAAAGAATTCCTATAATTGTAAACCTTCCCCGTCTCTGTAATTATCCATGGTTTTCACAAAAGCCACCCTGAGTTAAGGCGTCTGCTTTCCTCTGAAGGTTTTAGATAGCGAGCACACAGCAATCCTCTTCTTAAACAATTACAGGGAGAAGACTGCAGAAGAAGGGGGAAGAAATGTCACAGTATATTTGGTAATGATAGGCAACGTCCCCCAGGTCCAGTGTGTACTTGGCTTGATCTTTCTCAAATTTCTCAGAGAATTCTGAGAAAGGAAGTGGTTTTTTGGGAGTTCTCAGAAAGAACAAATCCGCCACTGTTGCCAGCCTTCCTCCATCATACTTTCCTCCCTTCCCAAAATTACCTTGTGAGCTGGGGAAAAAAATCAGTGGCAAGGAAGGCTGGCAAGAGCACAGTCCTCATCCTTATATTCTCAGCTTCCCTGCAGCAATAGGTGTTTCTGAGAATGCTCTGGAGCCTCCATTGCTGCCAGAAAACTATGTTTTCAGTTCCACCTGGCTCAATCCATTGAACCAGGAAGAACAATTCCCAAGCTTCCTGGTAGCAGTGGCTGCCCTGAGCATCCCATTGCCATGTTGTCTCCATAACACATGCCCGAACTGCAAGGGTAAGTTTGAGTGGTGCCAAGCTGAGCCTGCTACAAGCGGGTCTGAGCTTTGGTGGGGGTTTGGGCCCAGTTCCTGAGTTTATCACTCTGAACTCTCAAGCTATGTCAGCATCATGATGAATATTTGCAGCCTCTTTTTGCTTCCTTCAGCTGTCTGGCCCAACCTTGCTTAAAGTATGGATGGGATTTATCACAGTGCCAGCAAGATGAATTGGGATAGGAGGGGCTGGAGGAGGCAGAACTTGGGCTACAAGGAAGTGATGGCGGAACAGTGAGTGGGGTGAATTGACAGCTCAAAGCAGGTGATTAAGGACTGTATTTTGGCAGTGGATGCAACAGCAAAGCAATCTATAAAGTGCCGGCTTTTTGTATTACTTTCTATACTAAACTTTAGATTTCTTTTTCTTGTCCCCTAACTAAACATTTTAATTCACCCCAAACTTACAACATTGAAAATACATGAGCTGAAGCTGGTAAGGTCTGTAACATTCCAAAAAGTAATAATGGGAGCAGTGACATTATTATCCATAATATTCATCCAGCACACCAGTGTAAGCTCAGACTTACAGTTCTGCTGTATATTGAGGAATATGGTCAGGAATTTTGCTGAGCTTTTGATTGGAGCAGTCAACTGTTGTCCCTTCACAACGACATTTTTCAGGGCAAGCCAGGTCTGCAAAGCAATCTCCGCTTAGTTTGGATCTGTAGTCTTCTGTGCCTGTGTACAAGCAGAATAAAAATACAGGTACTAAGTCTATTTAGAGGGTGATGAAATTAATTTCTCACAGAAGAAGAGAAAAGGGACAGATTCTGCAGTACAGACAAATGGGTAATTTTGGGTATGTTTTGTGATAATGAAGAAACAGTAAGGTTTAAGAGAGGGTTAAATTTCAGAGGGCTTGAAATTTGCTGGGAGGGGGGAGGCATAACAATCACATAGTGGGATAACATTAACTGCTTGAGCTTTTCACAGCTGTAGTTTCTGCTGATTAAGTTGTCAGCCAATCTATTCCATTTTACAGCTAAAAAAAAGAAAACAGCACTAATTCTTGTTCCATATATCTTATCCCAGTTTCGGGATTAAGTAGATCTTTGTATCTCATTTCATTACCCTCCTTTATTCTTCTATTTCACTGACCACAGCCCTCTACGTAATCTCAGAACCATAAAATTTGAAGCCCTATGTTTCTTCTTCAATTTTTTTAAAGTGTGTAATCCTGATTTAAGCCTCAGCAGCTTGCCATGCTGTAGAAAGCTGCGTGACGTTCCATGGTGCTTGACAGAACCATGTTTTACTCATACCTCGCAATCACATGGTTAGATCAAGCACAACAGAAAATCTCGCTAAGTTATCACAACTTCATCCACTTAGGCCAAGGAGAAGCAATGGGAGAAAGAGGAAAGACTAGAGTAGGAAAGTGTTGCAGCGGGGAACTGCTTCGGCTGGTATGGCATCCTCCTTACAGAATGCCCACTTTCACTGTAACACTTCTTAATTGGAACTGACACAAATGTGGACTCAGGAAGAACGATTTCTTCACCATTCTTCACAAGTTACAGAATGGAGATAACATCCTATACATATCAGGAAGAAACATCTAGCAAGGACTTGAGGGTAGGAGATAGGAAAAAAACCAAAGAAACTCAAACAACTGGTAAGTTCTTCCTGGACAAAAAGTGCAAAGACTGAGACTAGAAGTGGGAAGTGCATCAGGATTAGGAAATGTATTGTTGTTTAGTTCACACTCGGAACTTTACTTACAGCCCAAATGGTGAACTCCTGAAATAGGAAAGACAGCCAAGGAGGAAAGAAAGACAGAGTGATCCCAATGGTAAAAACAAAACACCCAGAAATAACAAAACTCATCTTGATTGGTCTACTGTGCTACTTCTCGTATGCAGCAGTATTAACATACTAAAATATGTTTACTGAAAGATACTATAGCTTTAGGGCACTTTCACAAACATTTGATAAGCCATTTAATAAATATAATCAAGGAAATGTTGTGGAAGAATCCTATCGACAATTTACCCAAGCACGCAAAACATGGCTCGGATTGTTCAAGTGTATTATATTCAGCGTCTAAATAAATGCATATTCTAGGGTTATTTATAACAGTTCTATCAAAATATTATTCCTGGGTTATTCACCTTCTTGTTAAATAATCTATAGTTTTCAAACATCAAGGAACGGAGTATTTTTCGTATGGATTAGAATGATTAAATATTTAAATATCAAAGCACCACTTAGGTATGTGTGGACTAGCAAAGGTACATTCACTATTTGATTTTTTTAAAAAGAGGTAGAAACTAGCTAAGAGCAAGATCACAATTACTTTGCATCTTTTATATTTGTAGTACATCACAATTGGCTCTTTTTATAAAGTCATAAATACAAGAATCTCCACTTTATAATTTACTTCCCCTACTAACATATGCCTGGCTTATAATGGGGTGTTATGGAATTATGGTAGTGTTGCATCAACACTGTACCAGTGTTTCAAGTGGATTAAATGCTTTGCTAGTGGGAACCACCAGTTGTCACTAATGGGCAACTGAAGAGGGAGAAGGTACTTCCAGCCTTTACCAAGCAACTGCTGGGAGGCAGTGGTGGAGACATGGGGCACCTTGACCAGCACTGTGCAAACATGCATGTGCTGACAGGCTAGCTGCCTTCACTGGCATCAGCACACCAGTGGTGGCTAGCCAGTCATCAACTGCCTACTTGCATGATATTAGTGACTGCTCCATTCTCCACTGCTACCTCCTGTTGTATACTAATAAGGGTGAGAATTACTCTGCAGTGGCTGATGATGGTTCTCACCAGTAAACTGCTTCACCAGCTACCACTGAAGGAAAAGGCTGAACACACTTTTTAAAAGATACAAAAGAACTGTGTCATAGCTACATTGCAAATGGCTTGCTAAAGACACTAGATATCAAACATTATCTGTTTACTAATTAAGAATGAGCATTTTTCTTGCCACAAAGTTATGGCTTTTCATTTTGGAATTCTAATGATCCAATGTGTTTTAAGTAATTGCTGATTCACAGATTACATTCTTCCAGTTTTTAGCTGATGCAAAAGAGTAAGGTGTGGATCCCACGCGTGAACAGATCTCTGGTCTTTGGGATTCATAAATCTCTAGTCCCTCTGTCCACACATTATTCTTTTCATATTATGTTTTCCCCATGTATGTGAATGTAGAGGTGCCTGCCATACTTTTAAAAAATGTAATATATGAATCACTTCTCAGGCTGACTTCTCCTGGCCTTTTACTAGAATAAACTTGTATCATAACCAAGAATGGCAAATGACCAGTCTTGTCTATTTTCTTCCCTCTGCACTTAATAGTAATAGAAAAGGGGCATAAGAATTCCTCACATGTTCACTCCAGCTAAAGGGAAATGAACTACATGACAGTAAAAGCAGCATGGGTTAAATACGCAAGCTTAAATGGTTGCAGCCAAAACCAATAGATAAATTAGCACACAGAACACTGCAGACTGATCATATACCTGAATGTGCTTAAAAGAACAGGTTTCATTGATTGCATACTCTACTATTACAGTGCTATTTTCCAGACAGTAAATTATAATTGGATTTTTTTTGCTGGCAGTTCATGCATCTGTGGTTCAATCAAAAGCTTCTTTAGACCTTTGAGCACTTTTGCCAATCAATTATTTATCACCTGTTACGGACACTATAATGTAAGTGGATGACTGTGTCGGTTTGTTTTTTTCCCTATTAAGAAAGCACTGCACTCATTTGTCAGCTGCAGAAAAAGGAAGCATGTTTCAAAGAGCTGGAGCCATCATCAGTCATTCATGTGGATATGTCAAGACAATTAGCAATTAGTTTTAAGCATGGTATAAATGTGTTAACTTTTTAATTTTCTTCTTTCATCAAGAAGTATTTTCATGTAAGACATATGAGGCCTTTGGATGCCTTTACAAAGAACATATACATAGTTTTGCTTGGCATTTTTGTGATTTCACAACACAGGGATCAAAGGTCATAGGTGAGCAAGCAACAGTTCAGTCAGCAGGAAACCAACAGTTTAGTGCATAAAAGCAAAGCAGGAAAGTATTTATTTTGAAAGGGTGTTTAGGTTCTCTTAGCTGTTTGATCATAGCAGGGTTCTCTTCATTTAAAAGCAGCTCAGTAGCTACATTTAATGAACAGAGTTGTTAACAGTAAGTGGGTTATGCAAGATAGGTACAAATATATCCTGCTAAAAGCAGACAGTGCAACCTAGCAAGTGTAAATCAAACCCCATCTGAATAGTTTCTGTGCTCATTGGTGAGTTGGATATCAAGAGCTGCATGCAAAGCCCATGTATTGGGAAAACAAAACTAGAAAACTATTACTATTCTAAGAGGTTCTCACTAGGGTTAAAATGCATGCAACCATTTTTTAGAAGTTAAAAAAAAACGGTTTTGGTGAGGGAGGAATAGGGCCCTACAGTTAGTTTTACTGCAGAGGCAAACCTACCTGGAATGAAATACTGTTCTTTAGCTAAATAAAAAAGAGAAAAAAATAGAATATGCACCTGAATGTCAGCAAGCAAAGAATTAAGTCGATTAGACTGAGTATGGACTAGAGTTAATTATAGGTAATTGTGAGGGAAAAAATGTGTATTCAAATCAACTGCTGATGCAATGTGACTACATATAAATATATTTGCAGCCAAGATCAGCTGCACCCTTCTGGTATTTACACTAAAGACAGAATTAACTGCAGAATATGAAATGCACCTGGAACAGCTGGATACCAGATGACAGAAGTTAGGCTTTAGAAACCAGTAAGTAGGAAGTGGAATAAGATTAGAAAAAGCAAACAGTACATTTCAGCATGATATGAGCGTCCCTGTGTATAATATGAATGTCATGTTTTACACTCTGCTGGTGGATTTTGTTTTTTTTAAATTTTACTGATATTACATATTTTTAGTTTTTAAGAAGCAGCTGACAAGAGGGATATCTCGGAACTGTATTATTTAATCACAAAGCACCAGGTATTCCATTTCTTCACACATAGTTTGTGTCCGACAGAGGTAGGAACAAGTGTGTTAACTATAGGAATGTTGCATGACAAAACAGCCTCAATCCAGAGTTGCCATGATTGCTAAAGAATGGGGCTGCGTTTTTGTTAAAGCCATCTGCAACCACTGGTTGGGGGCGGGGGGAGTAGGGGTTTGTGTGAGTTTTTTTGGAATTGAAAGAAAAGTAGCAGCTGAACTAAGGAAATTACCTGAACAGCGAAACTTCTTGCTTTTGATCTGGCCAATCCTTTTGTTTGCCAGACGGCGGGGGCTGGTGCAGCGAGCACCGCTGGTTTCAATAGGGTTTGTATGGAGATAATCCGCCAGCCACTTCAGATGGCAGTCACAAATAAATGGGTTCTGAGCCAAATGCCTTTCACAAATAAAAAGAAAAGAACGTTTTTACATGTTTGTGGTTGGTCTCTGCAGTTCCCAAAGTTTTCCTGGTCTATTTGGGAACAGAAACCAAAAGCCTGAAGCACATAACAAATAGACAATTCTAATACATACAGGGTTTGAATTGCTCGTAGTGGGGAAAAGGTGCCCTTTGCAATGGTTTGAAGCTTATTATCGTACAAAGAGAGAAGGTTCAAGTTGTGGAGGTCTTGGAAAGCATCTACTCGCAGGCAATTTATCTTGTTAGCATTTAATAATCTGTGAAACCAAATAGAATGATAAAACAAAGTAAGAATTGGTTTATTGTTCCTTAAGCTTCAGTAGTTTGACAATCTTTATTTTAGCAAATTTATTTTCTTGAATTTCACTCATGTCATATACAACTAATTTAAGTGTAGTAGTCCTGTGCCCAGTGCACCCAGTGATATATCTACTTCCTTAAAATAAAATTTCAGTAGTAAATGTACATTGCATATACATGGAGGTATTTACTTGAAAATGAATATATGCGGAAACTAGATAGGAAGTCATTGGCCGTGTTGAGATGTAACGCTAAACCATGGTTTAGCTTTACAAGAACAAGCCTAAGTGAAGCTTGGTCTGTCTTTCTACAGTGCAGGCATAAGGAGATCTGAAGCTTCCATTTTCGAGTCACTGCAGTTTAGCATGCCATCTGAACCATAACCTGTGGTTTGAAGTTCGTTTGTTTCAACTAACCATAGTTAACATTAACTACAGTTTGTCTAGGTTTGGACGACATGGCAAGGTGTGGTTAATTTAAAACAGAAGTAAAAGCTTCTGAACTCTCCTCTAGGCTGCACTGTAAGAGAGGGGAGAATGCAAGCCTGGGGCTTGCTGCAGCTCTTTCTCATAATGGTAAAATTATGGATTAGCATTATATCTGAACCATGAGTCATCACTTTAGATATAGCATTCTGACATTGCCAACAAAATCATGTGAGTGGCCAAATGAGACCAAAGGCTGTGAGAGCAAAGAAGGAAAATGGCAAAGAGAAGGACAGTATGGAAATTACTAGAATGTTTTCACAACAAGTGCTAAAAATGGCTGAAAACAGCAGATGCACACACACACACACGCCTTTCTCTTTCCCTCTCACCCTCACTCCAGCCCAAATAAGTTGTTTCAGCTCAACCCAAGTTCCTTCAAACACAACGGATCCATGTTATGTGACTAGAATTTTACACTGCCATATAAAAGTAGAGTGTGTTTCAAAGCTGGTGATTGCACTCCATAGAACCAAACAGACTCTGCTTTCTAAACAAAACCTCCAAACAAAGGCCTCTACAGAGTTCTCTCAGGCTGTGGCCTCTCTCTCCTCAGGCCAGAAGCCGTGGATGTTGCCTCACTACTTCCTTGCTCCTCCCAAGAAGCACACCCCATCTAGGCCGAATCCAGCAGTTCTTTCATACTGTTACATCCCTTCTCTTTTGAGAAAGACTGAAATAAAAAAATAAACTGCAACTTTGCAGGTGTGCAGTTCTTTCAGGTGCACTGGTCTCTTAATAACTGACTCACTTCGAGTGTGTCTGGGTTCAGTGATGACATCTTTCAGCTGCCATCCTTTATTCTGCTCCTCTCTAGACTCAGGTGCTCTTGCTGCAGTTTCTTCTTCTGCAGTAATCTCCCCTGGACTATCCTCTGCTCAGCACATGGCAAGGATTTCCTTCTTGCCTCATCTTGGAAGAGCCTCCGCTGGTTATATGCTTGTCCCTCATTCGAATTCATGGTCTCACCTGATTCTTTGGTTATTTTCCTTAGATGTCTTCTGTAATGTCTCAGTATTCGTCTGCTGTCCATCTGTACCTTATACGATTGTGAGTTATCATGTTGAATTACAGTTGCTTTGTCCCAAACTCAGTCTGTTAGGGGGTGGATTTTCACTGTGTCCCCTGGCTCTAGGCCTGGAAGATCTCTTGCCAATTGGTTGTAATACAGGACCTGTCTCTATTGCTGCTACCTCCTCAGTTCACCAAGGGTTGCTCCTGTAACCCCTGATCCAATAGCCTGCCACTTGTTGGTAAAAGTGTCTTTGTTCTTTGACTAATTAACCTTTGTGTTGAACTTGAGTTTAGGCTTTGCGATGGAGAGTTCCGATGATTTAGAAGTGCTAGATATGGGTCTGCCCCTGCCGCTTTTGCTTTTCTCAAGAGTTTCTTAGCTGTTTTTACTATGAATTCTACTTTGCAAATACTTTGAGAATACCCAGGTGATGAAGTGATGTGTTCAAATCCCAGTCCTTGCTGAAGTACAGGAATTCTGCTGCAACAAACTGGATCCCATTAGCTGAACACACAGCGACTGGTATGCCATATTGTGCAAAGTGTGCTTTTATCTTACGTATGACCATTCTGGCAGAGATATCTGAGAAATAGTCTATCTCCCCAAAATTTGAAAAGTAATCTTCAATGATCATAAATAATTCTATAGTCAGGTAAATAAACCACTTAAAATAAACCAGAAGGTTTGGAAAAATATGTGAAAAAACAGCACCGGTACAACTCTCCTGCCACCTGAAGTGGGAAAGCACATGTGCTGCCACTGGCTGCTATCAACACTGGCCACTACTGCTGCTGCCTCCCCACCTCACCCTCCACCGCCATGTACGTCTCCCTCTTCCCATGTCTGCCACTCTTCTTCCTCTCCCCACCTGCCCATCCACTGTGCCTGTCTCCCTCCCCCCTGCTCGCTCTGTCTCCCTCTTCCACGCACCCGCTTGTGTTCTCCCTGCTACAGATCTACCACATTGCCATTACCATCACCCACTCTGCAGGGCAGTGAGCTCTCTGAACAGCCAAACATTGCAAAGGAGCTGGTGTGACTCTTTGTAGAGGCAGCCAGGGTCAAATGCCTGGCCCTGAGGGGTCCTTCTGTCAGGGTGGAAACTGAGCCGATAGAACCCCAGAGCAGTTCTGATTCTGAGGAGGATCAGCAATCCGTGGGAGAGGAGCCAGCTCATCCCTCACAGGCACAGCAGCTGGCAGAGATTCCTCCTGCCGGCATTCCTGAGATAG
Organism: Heloderma suspectum; assembly: GCF_057233095.1. NCBI lineage: Eukaryota > Metazoa > Chordata > Lepidosauria > Squamata > Helodermatidae > Heloderma > Heloderma suspectum. Next base: position 114,682,508 of record NC_139462.1, read on the forward strand.
ATAGTGATCCTAGCAGTGAGAAAGTGCGGGAACAGGGCTTGCTAGACGCTCGACGCAGACAGCGACGAGCGATGGAGGGTGCGGAAAGGAGGCGTAGCGCCCGTTTGGCACGTAAGCAACGGCTGCCTCCTGTGGACCCAAGGGAAATAGGGAGGATCTCTCCCTAGCCCATAAGTTCAGGGTCTTCAAGTGACTCTCCTTCTAACGGGGATCAACTGCCTACTCGGAGCATAAGCTACTCTGCTGTTCCTTGCTTAGTCGCTGGTGACTAGCATCTGAAAGAGTCATTAAGTTGTAAAAGGATTAAAGCCTTGAAAAGAATCCTTTCGTCTGTGTCTTGAGTTCGCTACTGGAGTCTACTGAAAGAGGCCGCTAGGACGCTCCTAACACCTTCTTTAGAGTTAGGCACTGTGGGAGGAGATGTGTCCCTAGAGACCACCTGTAGTTGGCTGCCTGCCCTTGTATGAGAAATAATTTATGGATAATAAACCTAATTAACCAGACCTCATGTTATCTTGACAGGGTCCTACTTCCTGTCTATATCTGGGTCCACAGAGATGTGGTGTTTCTGATGCTGAGAAGGACCCAGTCCTTTTACACTCAGCACAGTTACCTTATAAATATATGCTCATAGACTATATTTTAAACATTTATTAACACTAAGCAAGTATATTTAAGACAATTATAGAAACAAATTGATACCATAGTATTCGTTGACAAAGGTTACAGCAGGAAAAGAAAACAATGAAGCAGGGTGCATATAGTATCAATACAGATTTCTGCCAGGACCAATCTCAGCCAGTATCTTCCCTTTACTTTTATAATGATATGTGATGTGATTGGTTACTGTGCTCTTGTAATCCTACCTCCTCATATTTATTATTCATATTCAATGTTTTATTTTTACTCGTACAGTTCTATAGAAATTTCCCAACTTGTCCTTTGTGGTTTTGACCTGTCTGGGACATGAACTATATTGAGCAAGAATGTTTCTCGTAATGGTCTTTTTCCCCAGGTCAAGCTTCCTGCCAGTAACAGGTCAAAAGCAAACTTTGGTTCGGATAGCCATTTTAGCTATACCTCTTTGATATGCCTGAAATGACCACTGCCTAAACCCTCTCACTCTGAGAGGGAGAGGGGTAAGAGACACGGTGGTGTTAGCAGTGGTGGTCACAAATAGAGGTAGCACAGCAGCAGTGAGAGAAGCGTGCCATTTGCCACTCCGCCATCTGAGGCCAGGACTTCACCTCACTTCATGAGAGGGCCAGCCCTTTGAAAAAATCCATCTAACCAGCAGAAATATAAACAAAAAGGATTTTTGAAAATATGAATTTTGAAAGGGTGTATGTGTGTGTGAGGTAAAGTCAACTAACCAACCAGGAAAATGACATTGTTAACACTCAAAAACAACAAGAAATATGAAAAGGTTCACTTGTTCTTGGAAAAGACGGAGACAGGAAAATATTGTAAGAAAGGGTCATAAAAAGCTGTCTTCAAAAGACTGATATTCCCTTGGACAAAGCATTTTCAAAGGTTGATATATTTTAATCCAAAAACTTCTCAGTGAACAGAAATAAAAGCAGATTTTAGTAAATATATACTCACAACAACTGCAGAGAGAAAAGTCCTTCAAACAGGCCTTTGGCAAGTTCTGTGATTTTATTTCCATATAGAACACTGTAAGAAATAATCCAGAAAAGTGACTGATTGGAAACAGAAATTAATGTTTCTAGAAGTCCCCTAAAGCCATATGCCCTTGACACAAGCAGAACAAAGGTGTTAGAATTTAGGGATGAGATTCAAAACAACTCTAACATACCTCCAGCTCTCAATAATCAGTAGTCTCACTGTGGAGTCAATGTTAATTTCCTGTCTTTTTGCTTTTGTTCTGGTCAGTTCCACTTAATGTATCACAATCTTTTCATTGACTTTTCCTAAACAATATTATTAGTAAGTGAAGTAAGTTTTTCAGGGGCTGTACTTGCTAGCAGAAATCAAAACACTGCAAGCAAATTCAAATAAACTGCATAGCACTTAGCTGCTAGATCAAAACCAAGCTGTTTATAACACCAAAGCTCTTTTGCAAAGTTGATCAGATACGGATAACCATGAAATTCTAGAGATCCAGGTCTAAAAGGTAGCAAGTAGAACTCTTTGCAGGACCTTAGCTCCTCTGTGAGCAGGCAGATGAAATGTCTAGGTAAGAATTTGGAGTAGAGTAATACTACCGTAATCAGGCCAGCACAAGATGTGACCGACCAATCCAACTGCATCCCACCAGCCTTGTATGGCAACTCATCAGGGGTTCAGTAAACATCCTGCTTTTGCTGCCTGACAAAGCTCCTGTGCAAGCTGCAACATTACTAAAAAAGCATTGTTACCAATCATATACATATTTACTCAGAATGAGATTTACTCCCGCTTAAGGGTCCGCATGGTTGTTACATGAAACATTCTTTAAACAGCAGTAGTATGGTAGGTACATGGTCCTTGCCGAGGGGGATTACAATTTTAGGCTTTGATCCTAAACATGTGTGCTTCAGTGGGATTTATTTCCAAACAAATGTGCTTAGACTGTAAACTCGATTTGAGAAAGTGTCATCTTATTAAAATCAGTACAATTAAACTGATTTAAATACAAGTACACTGTCTTTACATGTTAAGGATTAGGAGTTCTGAAAGTGGAAATATTTATTTATTTTAAAACTTTGGTACCCCACCTCTCCATAAGATGTGCAAGGCAGTATCCAATTATAATGTCAATTTCTAACTGTGTACTGCAGGGATGGGGCCATTTTCAGCCTCCAGACCACTCCCCACCCATGGGTGCTGCTCTGCAAGAGGGGCACCCCCCCAAAAAAAAGAAAAAGGGAAGGAATAGCTGGTTTGCTACCACATTTCAGCAGCAATTAAAAAAAAAAACTTTTTTCAGGCCCTCCCCACACCCGGGCCCACCCATGTGTACTAGCTAGGAACATGAGTCAAAGGAAGTACACGTGGCACAGCATCTGAAGTTTAAGTATCTGCCACGGCAGTTTCCACCTATTTTGGTTCAGTAAATATGCATGCAGATATTATCTCCTTTAGATGATGTCAGGGATGCCTAGTTATGAATCAGTCACACTTTCTACACATTTGAAACTGACTGGGTTCGCACGACTCCGCACGGCCCATTATGACTTATTTAACTCTCACATAACCCCTGCCAGCCCCATTGACACAAACAACATCCCACAGTCGGGGGTTAAATATTTAGGTTGGCGGGTCTGGCTGTCATGGCTTATGAGCACATGCTGTGCGAACACCCTCACTATATACAGTATCTATGTATCAGAGTAATGGTTCCTACCTCACAGGTTTATTGTGGATGCGGTTTTCGATATACAGTATTATTTGAAAGACTGCATTCTCCAATACAAACTAGGCTGGGGAGATCCCCAGATCTTCTGGGGAGGCCCGTCTCTCAGTCCCACCACCATAGGTTTGGTGGGGATGCAAGAAAGGGTCTCTTCAATGGCTGGTCCCCAGCTCTGAAACTTCCTGATAAGGGAGGCTAGGTTGCCTCCCTTTTTGTTGTCTTTCCACCGGCAAGCAAAGACATTTTTATTCAGGCAGGCCTTTGGCACATATGCTCGTCTGTTGCTGACGGGGTTTGTGATTGGTTGGTGCTATTAATTTATTTCACTGTTGTGTTTTTAATTGATTTGTTTTTATGTTATATTTTAATCAGGATTTTGTTGTAATCTGTATTTTATTGAGTGCCATTTTTGGTGCCATTTGAGTGCCATTTTTGGTGGAAAGGTAGGATAGAAATGTACTAATAAATAAAATAAATAAATGTCCTGATTGCAGGCTACATGGGAAGGCTTGCCAGCAATGGAAAGAGGATGCTAAATGAAATAGACCTTTGTTCTAATCAAGCAGGACTTTACTTATGGAGTTCTGATGTCACTGAAATTATTTCATAATGTCAGTGCCAATAGACGCATATGTAAGTGTTCAATGATATGAAAACTGGTCACAACCTGAACCCTACGAATTCCGGGAATTTTGCATTTCTTCTTACTGATACTTACAGTGAATTTAGTGAGCGCAAACCCTGGAAAGCATCTGGCGCTGCCTCTGAGATCTGATTATTGCTTAGATCACTAAAATGAGAAACGAGATTATATTACATTAATTCAAGTATACATGTAATGCTGTCAAGCTTCATCATCACAGAAAAGGATAAAGAGCTATTTATTTCAATCTCATCAGGCACAGTTAATGGATTTAATCATAAAAGCCAACTAATTAGCTTTTCATATTATTAAAAGAAAACACAGTTCAGTATACTACATCATCCAGAACAATGGCATATATTTTGGTAACAATTTAAAGCTTTAATGCATTTTATATATTTGGGGTAGAGGAAATTAGCTTAGTACAGGCACTGAATGTTACACTATCAGAGATATTGCATTGAAATTATATGGCTTAAAATAGATTTTTAAAGGAGTATTTTTGTCAACTGCCCAACATACATATTCAAGTGATTTCGTATTAAGAAGTTGTCATAAGTGTCAGATATTAACATGACAAAGGAGCTAACATAGACCCAACAATCAGACATAGCCATATCAACTAATCTGTCAGCTGTCAGACATTCTTAAGTACTCATACATTGATGGAAGGTATTTTGTATAAACCATGACCTTTAAAAACAAATCAAAATGTTTTTATATAAATTCCAAAATATTTCTTACTCACATTCTTCTAAGCTTTTTATATGGTGAGAAAGCTCCAGGGGGGATGGCCTTGATTGAATTTTGTTCCAACCGTCTAGCAAAGAAAAAAATAATACAATTGAAAACCCTAAAACGTAATACAAGAGGGCAATCTAAAATATGTATATTTCATGTCAGTATCAATGAAAAGGAATGCATTTTAAAAACATAGGTAGGTTGTTGTTTTTTTCCCTACAACAGAGATAGATTATGCCATGGGAATCAAGTGGCAGCCATTGTTTTCATTTTTAAACTCTGAAAAAACATTCTATCATCTTGACATGCAGGGTAGTGACAGTTTAAATTAAGCACTAATCTGATTTTATGTATGCTGCATATCTGGGATATTTTATACTATAACCAACAAGAAAGAAACTAAATAGCTTATAGTTGCTTACCATGGGGAATCAGTTTTTCATAGAAAATGGGAGAAAAAGGTTCATGCAAGCAGTAAGTAAGATATCCATGACAAAGTTATTATAGTCCAACTAATATGGTCCCAAATTCCTGACATGCATAAACTGTATATTTTTAAATAATTAAATTGAAGCCTTTCCTCCCAAGCCAAGTTATTAGGATGCAATTTTTGCCTGTCTTTTTCTAATAATGATACCGTAGCTACTTTCTGACGGATCTTTAGTAGGCAAGATGTTCCATATTGTGAGCAGACTGCTGGAATGCTGTGACCGTTACAGAATTTCGGGTGGGAAATACTATAGCTTAATGTCGCTCCTGAAGTGCAATAAAAACTAGGTGATCCAACCATTCCAATTAAGGCATTCACCTAGCCAATTCACATTCCCAAGGACAGAGGAAAGTTTTAAACAGGTAAGTGCAGGGCTGGGCCGTCCATATAGGCGAACTAGGTGGTCACCTAGGGCGCCAAGTTAAGTGGGGCACCAAACACAAGGAAGAAAACACAAATAATAATGAAAAACAAATAAAATAATGTAATTATTTCAATTCCTGTGAGCATACAGGGGGAATATGACTGAAGCTGTAGAGGTGGGCATGGGACTAGGGATGGTGGGGCTAAGTCAGGCTGCCCGCCTTTGGGACCTGGTTTCCCTCAGGCAACGCAGGATATCCTCCTGCTCTGCTGCTGCACCCAGTTATAGGCAAGGAGTGAGAGGCACCCCTGAGAACAGCTGCTTCCTTGGCCCTCAGAGGGCAGAACCTAGGTGTTGGCTGTGCCTTGTTGTCCATGCTGCCCCAAGGATGCAACCAGGACCCTTCTTCCAAGGTCCCTGCTTCCAGGGCTGTGCTGTTTTCCTTTGTTGTTTTTATCAGACTCTCTGTGCGGATACAGTGCTTAGTAAAAACAACACCATCATCTTCGGGGTGGATGGGTGGGTTGCCTGTTCATTAAATGGAAAACGGGGGCAAAATGTTTCCCAGTTTACAAAAAAACTCAGCCTAGATCTGTCCTTGGAGATTGGGGGTGCTGACTGCATGGTTCACCTAGGGCACGCGTTTCTGGCAGCTAGTCTAGGGCCACCCCTGGGTCAGCAGAATGACCTGACCGCTTAACCAATACTGGGGCTTCTGCAGGTCTGCTGACTGTGGACTGCCAGCCTGCTGTGGCATTCTTCAGGGAATACTGCATACAGAGCTTCAGTTTCCAGCATGCCCCCTACTGGACAGGTCCCTGCTTCAGGTGACAGCTGCAACAGTAAACAACATGTAACTTCCTAAATACGAGGTAAAAAGACCAACACGAACTAGGAGGTAATTCAGTTTTTGGGGACAGGGAGGTTTAGACTCAGAACAAATATCAAAGGCCTGCTTCTCAGAAGCCTTACAAGTGTTCTGTCTTAGAACGACAAATGTGCAGCAGTTACGTTGTCCGACAGAGGCAGGGGGATACCAAAGGCTCAAAGTAGGACTCAAAGTTTGCTGCTCATCTCCCATGTCTCTACTTCCTCCACTTGCAATATTGTCAACAGCATATGGATTTAAACTACGCTAGATAACCAATTCCACCCTCATCAGGCAATGCCACTGTCTTCCACACAGGATATGTATGAATGGGGCAGGGGCAGGGGGCGGGAAGGCAAGGGCACTGGAGAATAGCAGTACACTCTTTTGTGGCTACTCTTTGCCCAGGACAGTTAAGATGCCTGCAACAACCTCCCATCCCCAACGCAGCACTTCCATTTTAACCCTTATTATAATACAACTAATTTAAAATAATTTCCTGCAAAATATATCATATGTAGAACTTTCTAACTGTATGGTTGTAGAGCACTGGAATAGTTTGGCTTGAAGTGTGGTAGAATCTCCACCACTGGAGATTTTTCAGAACAAGTTAAACAAGCATTTGTTTAGACAGATTCAATCTATGAAACCACAGAATTGACTGGTGGACCCTTCATAATATAATGTCTAGCTATATATCTAAGCGGGGCCGTGGTGGCTTAGTGGTTAAGATGCTGAACTGCAGACTGGAAGGTCGGCAGGTCAGCAGTTCGAGACCCGAGTGCTGCGTGACGGAGTGAGCTCCCGTCTTCAGTCCCAGCTTCTGCCAACATAGCAGTTCGAAAGCAAGAAATTGCAAGTAGATAAATAGGTACCGCCTCGGCGGGAAAGGTAACAGCGTTCCATGCACCTTGGTGTTCAGTCATGCCGGCCACATGACCACGGAAGTGTCTTCGGACAGCGCTGGCTCTTCGGCTTAGAAACGGGGATGAGCACCGCACCCTAGAGTTGGACACGACTGGTTGGGGACACCTTTACCTTTTATATATCTAAGGATGTCCATCACTGGAGATGAAGGCGAATAATCCTTTAGCAAAACTGGCTTTACGTAGAATTTCTGCTTTTTAGAAAGAGCCTGGATTTGATTACCAGTCAAGAATCCTTCTAATGCTCTATTTCTCTGTGATTTTAGGAACCTCAGTTCCATAAAACAGATAACACAGTAAGCCTTAATATTTTAACCATGCAAATTCACAATGATTTGCCTGATGTTTTAGTGAAACATACTATCTCTTCTCAATAGAATGAAACTACAGTGCAATAATTTAATGCTGCTATCAGTAATATCTTTAGAAGAAGAATGAAGAATGTGGTTCTCTTCCTATTTATTTCAAGAAGCTTTCCAATGTTTTACTGCATAAGAAACCAGTATTTACTTCTTTAAAAAAATAATACATTTTAGGAATATGAGCCAACAAAATAAAAAGGAATAATTTGATCATATCTGTTTATATTTGATACTCCCATAAAGCTGGTGTGAGACTGCAATTTGTTTATTTTATTTTATTTTACTTTATTTTTATTTTACTGTGAACCATCTAAGATTACCATTTTGATACAATGAACATTTATTACTTGTCGCCATAGGCAAACAATACAAATGAAGTAAAAATGTCTGAAGCAAAGACATAAAACATGATTAACTGAGTTTCTCAATTCTCATTTAACATAAAAAGCATAGCTAAAATAAATCCTTAATAAAAACTTTCAGTAATTACTTTTGACTTAGCTTACTCAGACTAATGAATCACCTTTGCAACTCACTGACATATTTTTCAAGATATTTGCTCAATGTTCTTACCTGCTGTTGCAAATAATGCAACTTGATAGGATATATACTTATACTAATCTAAAAGTAAGTATGCCACTATGTCATTTATTGACGACCCAGTACATTGAGACACATAGTAGAAATTTCATTTTGGAAGAGTCATATAATGGACAAATCAATACATAATGGGTTAAGTCCTCTATGCAACTGCCTCCACACATACATAGTCCATCTCTAACAGGAATATGTTGATACATGCCTTCCAAATAAGCAGTTGGTATCTGTTGGAATCTAAGTTCTGTGAAAGCTTCTTTCAGCTGTGGAAGAGTGATACTCTGTAAATAAATACTTATTTGTCTTTTTTTTATAATGCCAAAGCATTCAGAAGAACAATTATTATTAATCACTTCCCTATCCAGAAGTGTGTGATAGTAAGTAATATGCTTCCCAAGTCCAGACTGGAGGTCATGTACAGCTACATACACTACAGATGTGTTGGACAATGCCTATCATCCCCAACTGGCATGGGAATTATAGTCAACATATCTGGAGAGCACCAGGTTGTAGATATGTACATGTACAGCTACAAAAGAAGCTGCCTTATACTGATTCAGACCACTGGTCCATCTGGCCCAATATTGTCAACATTGACTGGCAGTGGCTCTCCAGGATTTCAGGAAGGAGTTTTTCCTGCCCTACTTAGAGACACCAGGGACTGAACCTGGGAACTTCTGCATACAAAGCATGTGCTCTACCACTGAGCTATGGCCTCTTGTGTAGAGCTATGACCCCTCATACATACTCTACAGCAGGAGTAAGCAATATGCTCACCAGGTCCAGACTGGAGCCCATGCACAGCTACATACTCTACAGAAGTGTTGGACAGCAACTCCCATAATCCTAATCATCACAGAAATTGGGGATGCTGGTGTGGGATGGTGGGAATTGTAGTCCAATACATCTGGAAGGTGCCAAGTTGGGGAAGACTACTCTACTGATATCAAATATTGAATCTGTTCTGGAGTACTTCCAAAGAGGCTTCATTGCCACCACCTCAGATCTCACAACCACAGCACATTTGGGCAACTGCTTTCCCTACAAATATTTTTAGGACAGGTCCTACCAGCACTCCCCTTTCGAAAAAAATATTTTCAACATTTGTTGGATAATTCTTTAGTGTTAGCGTAACCATTTGAAATGGTTTTTCTATTTGGGTCTTTCATTAAAATGGATCCCCAGATATTTGAAAGAGCTACACTGCTCAATGAAGTGGTCATCCATTGTCATGTTGCTAAATTTGACCCTTTTAGTGCTCTGGAGCGCTTATAGGGCCAAATTTAGCTTGAGAACAAGCTAAACTCAACTCCTTTAGCACTATGGAGTGGCTTGCCATGGAATTTCAGCAGCAAATCACCAATTCTAAAATATTTTTTTCCAGGCGCCACAGGACTGTGCATTGTTCTGCAGGATGTGGCCCATGGGGGGGGAGGTGTTGGGGGGGGGAATGTCCCTTGCATCTCCTGTAGTTGCCTATCCCAGGGTTCTAATTTATGCAGCACATATAGAGAACAGAGTATAGAAGTTACATTCAACAGGCTCGAAACCAAGGTTGCATGTTAATGTGATAATAATCCCAATTGCCATTTATTTAGCACTACTACTATGCTAGATGCTGTACAGAACACAGAAGTGATGTGGGCTCTGCACACAGTGCTGGAATGCTGTGCCTGTGTGGGGGTGATGATAGGGGATTGTTTCTTCCTCCCTGTCTTCTGGTGGGAATGGAAAACTCTCTTTTGAAAAGACATTGGCTGTTGGTTTTAAAAACTGGTTATCTAATGGTCTTTCAGTTGAAATGCATTTTTGATGATCTTTTAATTTTGTGGAGATATTTATATTAAGATGTTTGTTTCTAATTTTACGTATGCTGCCTAAAGCATTGGAGAAGCAGCATTAAACTGTTTTAAATGGAAAACATAAAAAATTAAAGCTGACTACATTAGAATGTAGAATTACATTCTATCTACAGATAAATTAGGAGTTATTGATGAAATACTGCTCTATTCAAAATACATGAAGTGTTATACAATAAAATCAAATAAAAACAATACAAAATAAATAATCTAAATATTATAGGAAAAGATTGTAAATTAAGTAGAACCAGTAATATGAAAACAAACCAGCTAGCCAGCCCATTGGAAAGATCTACCCGATGGCCAATTTTTAATTGGCAAAAGTATTATAAAGTTTTTGTAAGGTGGTTTTCCCTAGAAAGTGTGTTCCACAAAGTTAGATTAACTACTGAGAAGTCCTAGACTGAGTTGCAAAATCTCATCTCCAAAAAGAAGGGTGATCCCTGAGATTTTATTTGTATTGGAGCCAGCAATTACCAGCGATAGTGGAGAGCTCAGGGTGGGGGTGGGAAGTTCATCCTGCAGAACTTAGAATCATAGAATCACAGAATAGTAAGGCTGGACAATATCAAAATCAGATTGATTATGCCCTTTGCAGCCAAAGATGGAGAAGCTCTATACAGTCAGTAAAAACAAGACCGGGAGCTGACTGTGGCTCAGATCATGAGCTTCTTGTTGCAAAATTTCAGCTTAAATTGAAGAACGTAGGGAAAACCACTAAACCATTCTGGTATGACCTCAATCATATCCCTTATGAATATACAGTGGAGGTGAGGAATAGATTTCAGGGATTAGACCTGATAGACAGAGTGCCTGAGGAACTATGGACGGAGGTCCGTAACATTGTTCAGGAGTCAGCAACTAAATACATCCTACAGAAAAAGAAATGCAAGAAAGCCAAGTGGCTGTCTGATGAGGCTTTAGAAGTAGCTGAGGAAAGAAGGGAAGCGAAAAGCAAGGGAGAAAGGGGAAGATATAGCCAACTGAATGCAGAGTTCCAGAGAATAGCAAGGAGAGACAAGAAGGCCTTCTTAAATGAACAATGCAAAGAAATGGAGGAAAACAACAGAATGGGAAAGACTAGAGATCTCTTCAAGAAAATTGGAGATCTCAAGGGAACGTTTTGTGCAAAGACGGGCATGATAAAGGACAAAGAAGGGAGGGACCTAACAGAAGCAGATGAGATTAAGAAGAGGTGGCAAGAATACACAGAAGAACTATACAGGAAAGATCTGAATGTCCCTGATAGCCATGATAGTGCGGTCACTGAACTTGAGCCGGACATCCTCGAGAGTGAAGTCAAGTGGGCCTTAGGAAGCATTAGTAACAACAAAGCTAGCGGAGATGACAGTATTCCAGCTGAGCTATTTAAACCCTAAAAGATGATGCTGTTAAAGTGCTGCATTCAATATGCCAACAAATTTGGAACACTCAACAATGGCCGCAAGGCTGGAAAAGGTCAGTTTACATTCCAATTCCAAAGAAGGGCAACGCCAAAGAGTGTTCAAACTACCGCACAATTGCGCTCATTTCACATGCCAGCAAGGTGATGCTCAAAATCCTACAAGCTAGGCTTCAGCAGTATGCAAACCGAGAACTACCGGAAGTACAAGCTGGGTTTCGAAGAGGCAGAGGAACTAGAGATCAAATCGCCAATGTTCGCTGGATCATGGAGAAAGCAAGAGAATTCCAGAAAAACGTCTATTTCTGCTTCACTGACTACGCTAAAGCCTTTGATTGTGTGGATCACAGCAAAATGTGGCAAATTCTTAAAGTGATGGGAGTACCAGACCACCTTACCTGTCTCCTGAGAAACCTGTAGGAGGGTCAAGAAGCAACAGTAAGAACCAGACATGGAACAACCGAGTGGTTCAAAATTGGGAAAGGAGTACGACAAGGCTGCATATTGTCACCCTGCTTATTTAACTTATATGCAGAGTACATCATGAGAAATGCTGGGTTGGATGAATCACAGGTCAGAATTAAGATTGCTGGGAGAATTATCAACAACCTCCGATATGCAGACGATACCACCCTAATGGCAGAAAGCGAAGAGGATCTCAAGAGCCTCTTGTTGAGGGTGAAAGAGGAGAGTGCAAAAGCTGGTTTGAAACTCAACATTAAAAAAATGAAGATCATGGCATCTGGCCCCATCACTTCCTGGCATATAGAAGAGGAAGAAATGGAAGCAGTGACAGATTTTACTTTCTTGGGCTCCAAGATCACCGCAGACGGTGACTGTAGCCATGAAATTAAAAGACGCTTGCTCCTTGGGAGGAAAGCTATGGCAAACCTAGACAGCATCGTAAGAAGCAGAGACATCACCTTGCCGACAAAGGTCCGTCTAATCAAAGCTATGGTTTTCCCAGTAGTAATGTATGGCTGTGAGAGCTGGACTATAAGGAAGGCTGAGCGCCGAAGAATTGATGCTTTCGAACTGTGGTGCTGGAGAAGACTCTTACAAGTCCCCTGGACTGCAAGGAGGTCAAATCAGTCCATCCTAGAGGAAATGAACCCTGAGTGCTCATTGGAAGGACAGATACTGAAGCTGAAGCTGAAATATTTTGGCCACCTAATGCGAAGAGAAAACTCTCTGGAAAAGACCCTGATGCTGGGAAAGACTGAAGGCAAAAGGAGAAGGGGACGACAGAGGATGAGATGGCTAGATAGCATCACCGATGCAATGAATATGAACTTGAGCACACTCTGGGAGAGAGCGCAGGACAGGAAGGCCTGGCGTGCTATGGTCCATGGGGTCACGAAGAGTCGGACACGACTGAACAACAACAAGGGTTGGAAGAGGCCTGTAAGACCATTGAGTCCAATTCCCTGCTCAATGCAGGAATCCAAGTCAAAGCATCCCTGACAGGTGGCTGTCCAGTCTTGAATGCCTCCAGTGTGGGACAGCCCACTACCTCCCTAAGTCATTGGTTTCACTGTTGTACTGTTATAAAACAGTCAGGACGTTTTTCCTGATATTCAGCTGGAATCTGAACGTCAAAATTCACTTGTAATTGCTGTCCCCCAGAAACCTCAAGGTCCCTTCCCATGATCCCTCAAGATCTTTCTACCTGACAATAGTGGCTACTCCAGAAAGGGAGAGAGGGAAGTCTGAATGCTGCTATGGTAGTAGAAGCAGGGATTCTGGACAATATATTCTTCCCAGGGCTCCTGACCTTCTACTAAAATAAGGTTTGTTCCAGGTACCAGAAGAGGGAAGGAGGGGTGGGAAAGAGAGAGAGAGATCTTCCACTGTAGCAGCAGCCAGGTACATGGGCAGGTAGGAATGGGAAAGAGGAGTTTTCTACCAGTTAAATGTCAAGGTGGAGAAGAACTCCAGGGCCATAATGTTCACTTTGAATTGAAGGACAGCATTATGAGTTACCAAGGTTCGTATTCCAAACCATGGAATTACAAACTTCAGCAATATTACTAGGGAGAAGGCACACATTCAGGTATATAGAGCTCAAGCTGTTGAGGTAATAACCAGCTCCTTGAATTGGACCTGGAAGCTAACTTACCGCCAGTACAGATATGGAAGAATAGGGTTAACAAGCAGGGCCTCATAACAAAATACTGTAGTGTATCCCTGGTGTGTGTGCATTACCTGAAACTGTGGCAGAGCTGGTTGAAAAAAACAAAGTTAGCACTGAGAATGTGGGTGGTTGCCAACCAGCTCCATCCACTCTTGGATGAGACCTAATATGGGGATACATTTCAGTCAGGCTTTGGGCTGGGTTTTGGCATGGAAACAGCCTTGGTGTCTTGGCAGCTTTCAGTACCACTAACCATAGTGTCTTTCTGGGGCAACTGTCTCAGTTGGGGAGTGGGAGCTACTGCATGGCAGTGGTTTCAGTCCTACTTGGCTGGCTGGCCTAGGATTTTGTCCTATAAAATCACAGCTCAGGACTACTGTAAGAAGTTTAAAAGATGTTGTAACTGAGCTTATTCAAGGCAGAAGGCTACACAAACCCACCATAAGGTTTTGCTTACATAGAAGAGTAGCATAGATAGCATAAGGTAGTTTAGACAGGTATAGGAGGGGCAGCTAAGATGACCAAAAATTGGTTTTATGGGCCTATGAGTGTATTTTGTGAAGTGCTTGTTTGGGTAGTAGAATCATTTCAACTTTTACAAAGAGAGACGTTTCTGGGAAATGGTTGCAGTTGATGCATCTATTATTATTATTATTTCTCATTTTGATACTGTCCAACAGCTGAAGCTCTCTGGGCAGTTCACAACAAGGTATGTTTTTTACATATGCTTTCAGCCACAAGGTGTAGAAACAGGATACTCAAGGAGAAGTTGGGGACTTTGCTGACATCTTTGTTCATCCTAAAGAAACTCAATGACGTTAATAGATGGGAAGCACTTCAATTTAGAATAAGGGTCTCAGAAGGAGCTAGACCACCTTACAACAGCCAGTCAGAAAGTTTCAAACATAATAGTTACCAAGTACAGAAATAGGCATGGAAACAGGCATAGTACAAGGATATAAAACAAAGCCTCAGCCCAGATACTAGGTTCTGCCTTAATTCTAGATTCCCAGGGTCTTTTTCAACCCTATGCAAAGGGTCTTTGAAGTAAGACAGATCCTTCACTCGTGAATATAGTAATCAAAATCTATTTTTCTGTTTCTGTATTAATTATGAAAGTTGTGTGTGCATGTTACATTTTTCAACTAAAAGCATTCTATTCTATTTTAAATCATTGTCTGGGTGTGTGGAAGTCAGGGCATCTCAGTGTCAAGGCAACCACTTCTCCTAGCCTGCACTAAATATTAGTAGACAGGAAGTGGGAACCTGTCATAATTTTAAACAGGTGGTTTGAGACAAAATCATTAGTAAATTCTAAATTCCCAACACCACAATACCTGACAGAGTGCCTCTCCTGGTATGAACCTACTCATACACTACCATCATCATCTGAGGCTCTCCTCTAAGTGCCTCCTCTGAGGGATGTTTGGAGGAAAGCAACAAGGGAGAAAGCCTTCTCAGTGGTGGCCCCCTGACTCTGGAACACTCTCCCAATGAGGTCCTCCTGGCACCAATACAGTACTCTTTTTGGCACTGTGTTAAGACTTTCCTATACTCCCAGCCATTGACAGTATATGATAAGACTTTTCAATGGCTACTAGAATTTGTACTGTTGATTGTTTAAAACTGTTTTTATAATTTTGTATGTTAATGGTTTTATATTATGTTATCATAGCGTATTTTTAGGGTTTTAGTCTTTGTAAACTGCCCAGAGAGCTTTGGCTATTGGGTGGTATAGAGATATAATAAATGAAATGAAAATGAAATGAGTCCCTTCTTTAAACGGGGCCTTGCTTTATGTGTAGTGTTGTTGTTGTTATTGCTGTTTTTGAACATTTAAAAGTATAATCAATTTGCATGCAGGTCAATGGAGCATGAGGCTTCTGGATGCAACCGGATGCTTGATTTGGCCTAGGAGGAGGCTGGAGATTAAGGAGATTGACCTTTGCTGCAATCCGAGAGGGGGGGGGGATCCAAACCCAAACATCCCCACTTCTTATATTGCAAATAGCTGTTTTGGGTAGGTTCATATCTACTTGTTGTGATGTAGTTGCTGCTGAAAACCACATGCAGATGGACAGAGCTCCAAACAGCTGTGGAAATGTTTCAGTTGGCTTCCCACATGCATTGGTTCAATCATGTGGCAGGTACCCTTGCCATTACTACATCTGCTGTGGGAGTCTGCAATGCTGGCATGGGCTCTTGTTAAAGAATCCAGCTGATGCACAAAGGAAATAGATTCAGATGTGGCCACAGCCTGGAACCTGATAAGAAGCCATTTCTTGAAGAATTTATGTACATGGGGTGGCTAGGAACAGATCCCTTCCTTCAACAGCTCAAGATGCTGTTAAGAAGCACCACCTGACTTTAGAGCGTGCTGATTCTCAGAGCTCTGAGGAAGTCTACTTGTAAGAACTCTAAGATCATCTGCCTTCTGTCATGACCCAGGAGTCCAGCAGTGACCTGAACATGGACTGAGAGCCCAAAGAACAAATGGTGTGAACAGAGGAAACTCAAGGCCTGAGCACCACTCCAGAACCCGAGATTCCTTAGCCTGAGCTACCAGAGACCCCTGAGCCTGAGAACCCCAGGCCTAGCTCCTACCCTGGATGAGCACCCCCTTCTCCAAGTGTCGTACATTCCATGAAGCTGATGTGCTCAGCAGCACACTAGGCATGCACTTTTAGAGAGATGGAGGATGCTAGGTTCCAGGTCAGAGACCTGTCCCTTTAAGGCTTCTATTTTGAAGGAAAAGGTGAACTCTGGGACGGTAGCATAAAAGGCTTCAGTTTGGTGTCAGACCTTGTCAAAGTTGCTCACTAGGAACTCTCCTGGGTGCTGCCTTGCTGTGAGCTCCATAGGTTTCTGCTCAAACCAGGAGATGACACCTTGAAGGGATCCAAACTGAGGCTACTTTTTTCCTTCTGCTCCAGATATTAAAGGTTCCGGCATTGCCTAGGGGATGAGCCTTTGGAGTAAGGTGAAGGGCAAGAGCCAAAGGCTCCAATTAGCCCAGAAGACTAATACACTTTCTTGTCTTCTAAGCAGGTCTCTACATATAGTTAATAACACTTGCTCCAGAATAACCAATAAAGGATTTCAGTAACCAGATTCATTTAAACCTAAAAGATCCAGCTTAAAAATGAATTAATTTAAAATTAGTCCTGCCATATTAACGTGAGCATCTTTTGATACCCATGTGTTATATTGTATAGTCCATTTAAATACGAGGTACACTGTTTCCTAACCATCACTGCTGGAGCCCAAGGTTCCAGCATTTTAGGGCGCAATCCTATCTAGATAGGCGGTCACCTCCAAACTCAGAGGCGACCACCTATCCAAAGCAAGGCAGGAGAAGCACGGGGGGGGGGGGGGGTTGTTCCCTCCGCACCTCTCCTGCCCTGCTTTTCCTGCTAGATAGCCATTTTCGGCTGTCTAGCTGCAGGGGAGCTGAGCAGGAGAGGAGACTGCTGTATGACACATAGGATGTGTCATATGGGCAGATCCGCTCTCCCCACCCTGGAATGCCCCCAGCCCCGCCCCTTTTCAGCCACTCCGTGCTCCTTTTGCGAGCACGGAGGACAGGGGAGGTCAGTTTTCCGGGAACCAACCTATGGCCATCTAGCTGCTGTCTAGAGGCTATAGGATGGCTCCCTCCATAATTGTTATTTAACCTTTCAGGGAAGTGGAGACTAATATGGCTACACCATCACTGAGTCATCCTCCTCCATTTGATGGAACTACAGGAAGATGATAAACTTCGTAACTCTTCAACTTTAATTTCTGCCAGAGCCATGTTTCTTGCAAGAATAAAGTATGAAAATTACTAACCTATTTTTTAAAAGAATTATCCTACAATTTACTCAACCAACCACATTCCACAGTACATGTTTAAGGTAATTTCCCTTTAATCTTGCCTCCTGACAGCACTCTAACAAGACTTTGAGCAAAGGAGAATGTTAGCGAAGGGCTGTAGCTCAGTGGTACAGCATATGCTTTGCATGCTGAAGAGCGATGGTTTAATCCCCAACATCACCAGATAGGGCTCGAAAAACTCCTGCCTGAAACCCTGGATAGCTGCTGCAAGTCAGTTATCAACAATTTTCGGCTAGATGGACCAATAGTCTGACTCAGTATTGGGCAGCTTCCTAAGTTCCTAACTGGGAAGAAAAAGACTCTTTCTTGCATGCCTGTATACTGTAAACTGTAGTAAAACTTTTTATACACCCCTTCAGGGGTGGAAAAGACATAACCAGAAATCTTCTATATACGAAATATCTGTGAAGATGTCACACTGTAGAATTATACATGCCACAGAGGTCTGAATTCTGGTGCCACTACTGGAAAACTCTGAAATCATTAATTTCTCGTGCAGCGATTGAGCCACTTCAGGTTAAATGTGATGAAAGTTGCCATTTTTAGGCGTCCCATTAATTGGGCATTGAGCATTTTGTGGAAACATGCGTTGAAGTCCAGCAGATGTCATAATACTAAACTAAACTGCTGCTATTAGGAAAAGAAAAGAGGTGATATCCTGAAGGTGGAATGGCCTCTGGGACTCGCAGGAGTATTGAAGTGGTTTGACAACAGAGGGAGAGTCAGTGGCAGGCTAGGGTTTACTATGCTCCAAGGAAGCTGAAACAAGTAGAAGGGGTTTTAATACTGACCCATAGTTGAAGAGGTTGATTGGGGAGTGCTCAGTTCTCATGTGAGAGGGCAGGCATATTTGGGAAAAGGTCTATGTTAGCATGGTGGCTTGCCTGCATGAGAGGAGTATGGGAATGGGAAAGATGAGAGAGGGTTACCATTGTCTGCTTAATTTTTATATGTGTTATGTGTGGTTCAATTTCTTTTAAACCCCTTAGGGTGCACTCCTGTCTGTCTTTTCAGAAAGGGAGAGATCTCATGTTCTGCATATGTGTTGGGAAGCCTTTGGGCTTTTAAACAGAAGTACATTGCGCTCCATTAATAAATGTACTCCAAAGCATTTGCATGCACAAAATATTGCTTCGAGTGTCAGTTGCAAAATAAAATAATCGAAGTCCTATTTCTATCCTCATTGTCTAACAAACAACAACAACAACAACAACTTTTTTACTGCTGTTCCAGATTTTTGTTGCCTGCTTGTTAAATAAATTTGGCTGACAGTGTACTCAATATCTGTGTTAGGGAATTTGAAACCATTGCCCTGCAGCTTGACTAGTTTTTAATATCCACACAAACTGTTCTATCAAACGGTACCTCAAGGAACTGAGGTAATGACACAAATGCCTCCAGTTGCATTTTAACAGTACAAGAGACAAACACTGTCATTATAGAGTTAGACAACAATGCATTATCTTTATTTAGAAGAAAATTTTGTTTTTAACAAGGAAGTCACAGCTCATCCTCTGCCATTTAGGTGCAGCATTTCTGCTAAGTCTTTCAGTGCTCTTCTTTTTGGCACCATGTGTTAGAGAAGCCATAAAGGGCAACCTGCACCATGACCTAACTAAAACTTCCCTGAGAAACTAACTGGAAATTGAAAACAAAAGGGGAAAAAAAGGATTAAAAATATTGCCAGAGAAAACATCTCTGGCAAAAATAAATGCTCCTTT
Source organism: Heloderma suspectum (assembly GCF_057233095.1). Taxonomy (NCBI): domain Eukaryota; kingdom Metazoa; phylum Chordata; class Lepidosauria; order Squamata; family Helodermatidae; genus Heloderma; species Heloderma suspectum. The sequence goes on from NC_139462.1 coordinate 114,701,849, forward strand.
GCTGTAAATCTGTGAAGAGAACTAAGAGCAAACTTTGTACACTTAACAGGAAGCTGCCATGAAACTTTGCACTAAAAAGCTAATCTTGAACCTTGGCTTACACAGAGCACAAAAAACTGTTAATTAAGTATAGGAGCAGGAATGCCCAAAAGAAGTATTTTCTTAAAGCAGGACTGAAGTTACAAACTGTGGTGATGTTTAATAGTTTAATATAGTTGTCAAAAAGTGAAACACTATGGACAGCCCTTCAAAAAGCTCCTCCCCCCAAGGCAATGGTATTGCATGAGGCACAAGGGGCTGCTGTTGGAAGAAAATATTGCCCTCTCCCCCATGCATGGAAGTGGCGTGGGGGGAAGGGCTGGATCATGCTCAAAGGTCACTACTAATAATACTACCTACAGCATTAAAAGTATCCCCTAAACACCAGATTTACCATAATGGCCCTTCCCTTTCAAGCTGGAAATTATTGCAACAATATCCAAATAGGAGACTTCCATACACCATGTATATGCAACTGTTTTTGAAGAATGCCATAGGTTAATAATTGTCTGACAAAACAATTTTGTGTAAGTTGGAAATGTATAAATGCTTTTGTAATCAACCTGAAGGGTGATGAATAGATGCAATACCCCCCCTTTTTAAAGTGTGTGTGAAGGAATTGTTACAGAAGAGTGTAGACATGCTGGATCTCTGTACACATGTAAATATGTTTTACATTTTTCTTGACATCACCCTGGCACCTTGGCTCAAGAATCCATTTTGTTCCATTCACAATTTATTTCATCCACAACAAATTCTGTTATAGGAAGTTATGTTATGTTTCTGATTATTCCACCTGACCACTGTATTAACTAGTGATAACAAACAGTAAAACAACAGGAAGCATAAGGTAATAAGTAAAAGTAGGGGAGAAATCCCGTTACATACATTTCTGTTATGGTTTCTGGAAGATTGGTTGGGATTTCAGTAAGGCCTTTCCCTCGGCAGTCCACAATGTTGTTACTACAGGTACATGCAGCGGGGCAGTGCAAGACGCTGCAGGAGGGAGCCATAAAAGACTGATGACCTGGAAACAGTAACAAATTGCTACTTCTAAAACTGCAAAAATGTTATTAATGAAAAGCCTAACTCATTTCAACACTACACAGATTGCAAAGAGCAACGTTTCCCCTCATCCTCCCCAACTCCTGAATATATGTTTCAAAATGCATTAATATAAAATAAAAGCTATACTGATTACACAAAAGAATCTGACAGCTTTCACATAGGCCTTGTTTTCACATAATGCTAATCTGTGGTTTGCTGCCCTACCAAGAGTTTGTCTGGCATACAATTGAACAAACTGCGGTTTGTTTTCTAAATCCCTGGGTTACTTGATTCCCTCCTCCTTCGCCCACTCCCTCCCTGTATCCCAAATGCCTTTGTGGCACTGTCGTACTGGCATGTAGAGTGCTTGGTTGTTGTTGTTTTTTACCACAATAGCTTGTCGCCTCTGTACCCACTGTTCACAACCCAACAACTACCCATGGGTTCTCTTTCTTGGTTGTTTGTGGTTAACACACCATGGTTTGTTAGTGCGGCTGGTTCACACATCATGACAACCCAGAATTCAGCAACCATGGGTTAAATAAACCATGGGTTTGTGTTATGTGTGAACTTGGTCTATGGCTAACACCTGGGTGAAGGTAACTTACATTCCACCATAATATATCAGCCTCTGGAGTAACATAATACAGCTTTTATAGGGAACTTTCTTCAGCCTTTAAATGAAGGAAACAATTTACAATTGCCAATGTATAGTCTTCATCTTACCACCACTGATTTTTGTATTTTTCAAAGCAACACATGGAGAAAGTTCCAAACAGTGGTCAAGAAGTAACGGAATCCTGATAGCTGGGAGTGGACATCCTGCCACAACTCTTAAGCCAAAACTCTTATCACCTAGCTCAAGAAGGTTTCATACTTTGCTCTACGCGGGTGAAGAACCCATATGTAGAATTTTACAGAAACCACAAGGACTACTCCGGGCCATTAACAGTAGTAGTAGTAGTATTCTTGGGCAAGTTTCTGCACTTCCACAGACCTTTTTCAGTAGCTCTTTTTATGGCTAAATGAGAAGATGGGAGACTACTACTATTTTATACACAAGTTTGGGGCAGTGTGATGTATCAGTGTTTATTAATAATGTAACTGATAATTTAAACTGGTTGTTATATTTAAATGAACTTGCCTTCTTCCTCATCTAGGGTATATGAACAGAGAAAGAGAGAGAAAATGTTAGTTATAAATCATTAGTTATTTTATTGCTATTTCATTACAAGCAAACAAAAATGCCAGAGACATGGTAAAAAATGTGCAAAATGTATTCCATTTTCCATCTCATTTGATTTTCCGCACAAGAGAAGGTTATGAAACCATAGAAAATGATGGAGCAAGAGGATAAACTGTGCACAAATTTCAAAAATTCTTATTTCACAAAAAAATCTCTGCTATTTAATATCCTGTGCCCATGCTTCCATTCTTGATAAGGCCCATCAAAGAACACACACAGTGAAGTATGCGTAATACGACGGCACTAGTTAAGATATTTGACATTAGACACTCTATGATCAATCCACTTGCAGCTTGGGTACAGCACTCATATGGTGGGTTGCCATAGTCCTATGGAGCCGTGTTTTCACCCCCTTTTACGCACCTATCAAGGGTGCAACTGGTTGTTAGGGGAAATGGGAGACTTTTGTGCACCTCCAGTATTCCCACCCCCTTGCTCCAGTACAAGTTACCCATGCTCTGAAGTGCATGTACACTGCAGAAAGGAAAGGTTGGATGGAGATATGGGAGGTGCACGTAGGCATCCCCTTCTCTCAACTTCCAGTCATGCTGCTTGTGTTTGCATAAGCAGAGGAGAGGATGATAACACTGTGGGTAGATTGAAGACATTATGTTTTGTGCACTGTTAGTGAAGCCTGTGTTACTCATGCTTTTTTTTCAGGCTTTTCTGGTCATGCATTACATCAACACACTGCTGCTTTAATAATATTGGTGTTCTTACCACTACAGATGAATTCTCTTTTCTGAACTTCAGCTACATTGTGACCCCTTAAGTGTGATGGGCCCATGCACTGAGTATACAGGCCAACCCGAGGACGCTGGCGTAGCCAATCAGATAGCCAAGCCAGATGGCAATCACAGTAAAGGTTGTTGGAGTGAAGCCGGCTGAACAAAAAACAAAACCATAAATGCAGAGGTCAATATAGTCCAATGAATTCAATGGCAGATTATTACAGTCTACATCTGCAATGCTGTGCATACTTAGTTGGGAGTAGATCCGTTTGACTAACTACTGAGTAAACATGCAGAAGAGATCTGGTTAATAGGAAGTGACTATTAAGATGTTTTCAAGGAGCTAGAAATGTGTGCGGTTTATTAAATAAATAATTTATTTATTAACATTTAAGCAGCCAATACTACTTACATTAGTAAATAAAACCACACAAGTTTTACATTTAATCTAATATTAGGTTAGCTAACCTTTGTTTCCTTTCCACTAAATGAAGAAAACAAAATATGCCAGTATTTGTAAAAGAAAACATTGATTCCTCTAGCTTGGATCTGAACAAAGGTATAGGACTGTGTAAAACAATACCAAGCAGATGGAATAAATATAATAATAATAATAATAATATAGAAGATTTGTTTTCCAGTACAAATTTTCCCTACATCTCAAATACCAGTGTCAGTCCCAAACTGCATCAATTAATTAGACAATAGCTGGTGGAACAAGAATCACTACCATAGCCATCATAGTTTAAACGTACATTTTCTTAAAGTTTAGCTGGAAACTGGAGAAACTGAACACTTCCCTCTATTGGCTGGCATGACTATGACACCACTGGTCTATTTCTCCATCTACTGAGATGGGTTTTCACATTCTCTCCTGTCTAACAGATAGATCTGTTATCTTGTAGCTTCCAAAATCTTGTCTGGCCTTTCAGGTGAGAGTTTCATATGTTAGCTGTATGTAAGATCGGGGGGTGGGGGAACAACATGGAGAAACTCCCCTTGAAGATCTTAGGAATGTTTGGAGTGGGGTGGACAGTTAGGGAGCAGAAGATGGGAAACAGCCTCCACAGATGATGGATTACTGATCTGAGTGAAATGAGAGGCCATGGAAAGAGTGGTATTGCTAGTCTGCCTTGTTATCAGACTAGCAATGTCCACCCTCTCCCCAAAGTTCAGAAGCAACTGTTCTATCCTAATCTCAACCCTGGGAAATTCATCTGCAACATGACAGGCTATCCACTGATAAAGTAATTGTTGTCCTATACTGGAATCTGGGAAAACAATTCTGGGAAACTTAGGAACAATCTCTATTGAAGATATGAATATTTTTTAGTTATTACTAATCACCACAGTAACTGCTTGCAGCAATCTTTTAACTACCATATATCTATTGTCTGCTAAACCATACAAAATACTTCACACACATTTTCTCTTCCATCACTTTTCGTTTAATCACAGAATAGGTTGCTTTTGGGTCTTAAGAGACCCAAACTCAAAGCAATGCTTGAAATTAAAACAAAAAAGAATTAATAGCAGCGAGTGAAGGGATTAAGTCACCTCTTTCTTGGCAAGGACCTCAACAAGATGCATGGCTCCTTGGTAAGTAGCAAAAGGTATTTTGCATGAGATAAGATATTAGACAAATATATCCACCAAATTTATGCAAATGCTTTCCTCAAACTAAAGAAATGGGATGTTGATATATAAATCTACCCCTTATTTTCTGAATAATCCATGATGGCACAGGAGTAGTCTTTTGCAGCTAAGACCAGGGTAACTACATAAAGTTAAAGACAATTATAAAAAGTTGGACTAAGTTACATGGTCTAGAATATGGATTCTGTGGTGCAAGTCACAATATTAACGAGAAACACTAAAGCCTGGCCTATGCATAAAGTCAAAGTGTGTAGAGATATATGTGACAGCCTACATGTATTGGGGTGTATGTGTATGTGTAGACATGAACTGGAAAGAACAGAGGTTGGGTATGGTGAGTGGACAAAACCTGTGAGAATTCTTGACTCCCCTATGTGTACGTTTCTAGACACTTTGACCAGCTGTTTGAGGGTTGTGCAAATCAGTGCAGCCCTGAAAGCTGGCTTTTAAACTGGGAACCCTAGGTTCAAACTAGACAGGACAGTGGGAGATCCATGATCAGATTACAAGAGGGTTTTTTGATGCTTAAAAGCAGCCACTGAGACAGGAGGATTTGGCTGCTGCACTGGGGGAGGATCTAAATTCCCAGGCCCCTGACTACTATTTGTTCTGCAGGAAAAAATAGACAGGTACCCATACGGCATCTGCATGTTTTCCCCTGTGGAAAACAGTCCTCAGTACAGCAGACCTGACCCAATCCCCCTGTCTCCACAGGTGTGCGGAAGAGAATGCTTTGGTGGACCCTTTTCATCACATATATGCACTATGAGGAAATGAGAAGGACAAACATCTGGGTATCAGTCCTCATTTTCTCAGGATTTAGAGACATTTAACAATGAGCATCAGATAATATCCTAAAAGAGTTTTACTTAGCTATTTTTAAAAATAAAGTATCACACAAATTGTTATTTTTAATCAACACTGACTAGAATTTCTTCAATTATATTTCCTAATTGCCTTAAAAATAATTCACATGTAAGATTCAACACCTAAAAATCTGGATCTCAAAGTAAATGCTGACAGAACCTTAATTATAGCACTACTGGGAGATGTTCTAATTTTTATGAGAAAAAATTTGGAAGATTCATTTTAATTTAATTAGGCCTGGCAGAATTACAGCAATAAAAGCTTAAAGATTTTACATTTATCATATCTGACAGTCACAGTTTCTGCTCTGATCTTGAATGAAACATGACCTATTCAATTCCTCAAAATATCTCTCCATTATTTCAAATACATTTTAAATATTCCAAATTTCAACATAGCATAGGATTCAGTGTTTTCTTTGTATTATCAACATTAGGTTACAAGAAAACAGCCAAAGTAATCATCCTCTCTGAAAATTCTATTCATCTGGATGTCTGGGTAACTTCTGGGTCAGCCAAATTAAAACACGTCTTGTGTCAAAATCACATGTGTGGCATTTCTGATCACTTTATTTTTTACTATTATTTATTAACATTTATATACCACCTTATCTGCTAAAACCCCATCAAGGTGGTGTACAACAATTTCAAAGATCAACACCTTAAAAGAATAAAAACACCAACATTAAAACAGTCATGGTGCAATCCTGTAGTCCATGGAGAGTGTCCCAGGGCCCATAGGAAATTTCAGACTTCCCCTCCTGAGACCGTAGACAGTGCTATGACGTCAGGAGGGGGAATCCAGCATCCCTCGCCCTGTTTTTGTAGCCGCTGTGGGAAAAAAAGCAGGGCAGTTGCTTTCTGAGGTTGCAATAGGGGCAACCCCATAGAGGTCAAAAAGTGGAGCATCGAGTGGGCAGGGAAGGGAAGGGACAGGAGAGGCCACAGAATCCTATGACCTCTCTGTCGCCCATCCCCTCTCTGTCGCCCATCCCCATCCACTGCTGGTAATTGAGCTAGATAAGCTCAGAGGCCCATCTAGCTGTGGGGGGGGGGGCGTTGGAGGAGGAGTGGGAGGCAAAAAATCTCTGTCGTTCCTCCCACCCTGTTGGCAGCAGTCCGGCAAGATGTAGGATTTTGGGAGGCTTTTGGATGCCTCCAGTTACAGAGGTAATTGGGGGCTTACATCTAGCAGAGGCTAGATGGAATTAAAACCTTTAAATTATTTAAACCTTAAAACAACATATTTTAAAGGGCATCTTAGCACCCATTTTAAAAGCCAAGAGTAGGGACTAATTGTGGTTCTTGAGGACACACATTCTACAGTTTGGGGAAAACGTAGGAGAAAACCCTTTCACGTGTGCCTGAGAAATGGGCCTCTCTGGGTGATGGCACCTTCAAAAGGCTCCTGCAGATTTATGAGGTCTGATCTGTCATCCACACTCACAACCCCCTAAAATTATAACACTTTTCCTGAAGGCACATCATGCTGCAATTGCCTTCCCATTTACCATCTGTGCCAGTAGGTACACAACTATTAGGGGTGACCTTCACCACAACAAAGGAGAACCTTGGTATTACCAAATGGTCAACCCTAAAATATAGTCCCTGAAACATAACACTGATGATTGGAAAAATGAAAACCGTCTTCTTTAGAGGAACTGCAGTTTCATCACATGTTAAGTGAAGTACCATAACTACTTACAAGGTTCTGAGTTTAGGCATATGGTTGAAACTTGCCACTGAGAGTCGCGTGATGTTGTTATTGTTGAGAGTGCTGTAAAATATTAAGGACAGGTACAAAAGTCTCAAATGACACACCAGTTCTCTCAGGACTTCAAATATACAGAAGTATCTGACAAATATTTAATTCCACTACTCCAGACATGCTTAGAACAACAGCAACAACAACAAAAACGCTTTACTTATTTATTAATTACATTAATTACATTTATATCCTGCCTTTCCTCCAAGGAGTCCAAGGTGGCACACATTATCCCCTTCCTCTCCATTTTATCTTCACAATAACCCTGTGCGGTAGGTTAGGCTGAGAGTCAGTGACTGGCTCAAGTCGCTCAGTGAACTTCATGATCAAGTGGGGAACCTAGGTCCTAGTCCAATACTCTAACCATTATACCATGCAGAATGTGGCACCTTGCTTTTGAAAGCAAGAGTAGGAACAGATTATTTCTGTATTTATTTTATTTATTAAGAGATCAGCAGGAGTGGATAAACAGCCCAGGGAAGCTCCATCCCTGTGTTGTTTAGCATTGCATCTAAACCTCTGGCTTTTCTCTTCCCTGACAAGCTAGAGAAACAACTCTAGAACAAACCATGGATTCTTCCTCTAGCTTGTCAGGAGAAACAAGCCATACACTTGCTGTGGACAGAACACTTGGTGGGGGAGCAATCGGGCTCAGTCATGGCAACCCACTATTTTAAGAAGTTGTGGGTTGTCATGACATTGTAAACCAGGTCAATAACATTAACGACACATCAATAAGTATAAAGCAAAGAAAATCAATCCAGAAAAGCCAGAATAAAAGCAATACAAATTAAGTTTAAACAAACAAAAATCTTATCTAATTAAAAAATGTTTGATTGCTGATGGAGTGGAGGGTGGAGAGGGGGCCAGACAGATCTCTCAGGGCAGGGAGTTTGGGGTGCTGTAACAGAAAAAGTCTTCTTGTACATCCCCACTAATTGTGCTTCACAGGGTGGTGGGATGCACAGATGTTCCTTACTACCTGACATTAGAGGCTGGTTAGTTTTATTTGTCCTTAGATCAGTGATGTATTGGCTTCAGGCTTATGGAATCTACTTTGCTTTTTATTAGAACCCTGAGGTGCACCAAACAGACCAACTGCGAAACAGCGGTACAGGGCAGAAGACATACACTTAGAATTGGGTAAAGAAGTACCTCAGTATAGTAGTTTGTTTTCAGTCTGAGAAGAACAGAGCTCACAGTTCTTTTAGACAAAAAATCCACTCTTCCTTAAACAAAGGAACGTGGAGGAGGGACCAGAATAATTTAGAAGACATTTTTTAAAAGAACAAACTTTTATTTGCTCTTGTTAAACAACTGGGAGTCAAAAAGTCTTCCCCGTCACCCTAGAAATCTGTAAATCAACCAGAGATCTCCCAGTAGTCTCCTACTCCTGTGTTAGAAAACCTGGAACTAAGCTATCTAGGGCTTTAAGGATGATAAACAGCACTTGCAATTGTACCTGGAAATTATCCAGCAACCAGGGAACATCGTGTAATAATGGCATAACATCTAAAAAACATGGCAGTGGTCAAAAGACTTGCTGCTATATTTTGAACCAGAAGTAGTTTCCAGACAGTATTCACAGGCAGCCTTGCTTAGAGTGCATTACAGTAGTCCAATCTCAAGGTAATTAATGCATTAATGACCACAGCCAGGTTTCTAATTTCCATAAACATTAATAAATGATAATTATGTTTTGGCATTCAACACTTAATATTTCTAAATTATTTTACCAACAAGTGCTAGAGAGCTCAAGCAGATCAACACTAATCTTAAAACAGACACAGGAATATCTAGCTATGTTTAGAATCTATATTTAGGATCAGGTAGAGACTTTGGTCATGAATTAGTACTCAGTGCTGAAATTATTTTGAGGTAGGAATGCTCATCAGATATAAAAGAGGAAAATTATATTTTACTTGATGCAAAGCAAAGCAAAGTAAGCTTCACTGAAGTCAATTGGCCTGATACAACAAAGAAGATCCACACGCATAAATAGGGTTATGCATGTGTTATAAACAGGCTTGCATGCGCAAATCATTTGGTAGATTGAGAATTGTGGCATATATTGCTAGTCTTTCTTGAATGGACATCCAAGTACGTATCCCAATACATACCCAAGTGAGAACGCTCTCTATCTGGCATGCATAATTTTGAATGTGTGTCCATACCCATATTGTTGTGCAACTAGTCATGTGTTAATCATTTTAAGCATGACTATAGGTGGATCAGGGTCAATGTTCACAATCCTAAGCACATTTACTTACGTAGATGTAAGCTCTATTGAAAACATCAAGATTAATTTTCAAATAAAATGCACTTTATAAGTGATTTGTTCATTATTCAAGCACAGAGCCTAAGTAGTTAAAATTCAGCAAAAAGGATAAGGGCAGATTAAAAATAAGTACTGAATTACATGATCAGCCTTCATGGAACCCAAGGTTTGTGTGTGTGTGTGTGTGTTTTAAAAACACTAATCAAAAATATTTATACCTTGATCACAAGCATTTGCAGTGGTTCGTTTACCTGCAACATAATATGACTGCAAAGCAATCACCAGGCTGCACCGTAAGTATGTATTTGCTGACAAGGCAAATATTTTGGATGTGTCACAAATCTACTTTAAAATTTAAAATGTATCACGATTCTTCTCTAACCCCACCCACCCCAAGAATATTCCAGGGAAGTGTTTCAAGGAAACCCTCAGAAAGTGATTCACAGAACCAGGGTACCATAAATCTACTCACCTACTTGCCAGAGGCAAGCACCTTGATCCTGCCTAGCGATGGGGGAGAAATTAATTTAGTTTGCATTTTAATGTGAACTTACCTAATTTTGCACTATTGAACTACTATGCAAACCAAAACTCATTGGAGTTCTCCAATCAAAACATGCGTACAAAAATGTGTTTTTTAGGGAAAATAACATTTAAAAATGCATTATATTTGGAAAATTGCTTGACAAAAATGTGTATACTTGGCTAAAATGCCTGTATTAAGAGAAATGTGCACAAAAAGACTCCTAAATTTTCATGCGAACGTTAAAATAATACTCAAAGTTTGGGATGAACTGAACTTAAGACTGGAGAAATTCTAAAAGTTCCAGATGAATTGAATGGACTGGAAAAACTAAGAGAAACAAAAATTGACAGATTCATACATCCTTAATCCTGCCCCACATGTCCGGGAGGACTTTTGTAGGGATTAGCAGCTGCTGGTACATCTTGAAAAACCCCCAATATGAGTGAAACATACCCCTCCCAGAAAAGGAGGAAAGGAACAGTGGTTTCTCTCCCTGAGTTTTGGCTGAAACCCCAGCATGAACAAGAGAAGGAGTCATTGGCCCAGCATTAGGGCCAAACTAAACATTTAGGTAAGTGCACATATTGGAGGTACGTGTGCTAGATTTTCTTACTGTCTAGAATTCGACTGGATCCATGGTGTTCCGGGACAGGGGTTTTAACCTTTTTCACCTGATTTTTCCATGAAAACCCCACCCCCCATGGGGACTTTGGTCTTTTTGTAACACCCCTACCCCCACAGGTGTGTATGTGGAATTTTGCAAAAGCAAAATAGGGTGGAAGAGTAACACTCACCCCTTCCTGGAGCGCTGTGGTCCTGATCCACATTGGGGCCACAGGCAGTTACAGGAGAGTAGGAAAGGTTAGTGAGAGAAGCATCCCCCTCCCAGAAAAGGAGGAAAGGAACACTGGTTTCTCTCCCTTCTCTCTGAGTTTTGGCTGAAACCCTAGCATGAACAAGAGTTGGAGTCAGTGGCCTAGCATTAGGGCCAGACTAAATATTCAGGTTTAGTCTGGCTCTTAGCAGGGCAAGCCAAAATTCATGAACACCTGAACAAACCTATTATGATATCAAGCATCACAGAAGGATACTATAAGAATTACAGGGTAGGGAGGAGAAGCATCTCAAATCTAAAAGAATACTTTCCTCTTTGAAAATATACTTCTCTGTATCAACTCCCAGAGAAGCTGCATGCTGAAAAGCGTTTCTTAATATAATATTTTAAAATGGCCATGACCTTGGGTGGCATAGGGGGCAGGAAGAGGACTATCTCAAAGGTGGGCAGAATGACATCTGAGTGGGTAGAGAGTTACTCTCTGTTTCTGATTAAACTATGTGATATTAACACCCCATTCCCAAAGCATGGGTTTGATGCAAAGATGTTGGCAAGGCATATGATTAGCAGCTTACAGGGATAGGAAGGGGGACAAAATGAGGCAATGTTTTTTGCGGGAAAGGTAAACTGCATGGGTTGGATCCAGTGGAGGAAGTACCTTCCTCCAGGGCCAGCCCTGAAATGCAGCAACAGGGTGAAGTGACCTGCTTCAGGTGGAAGCATGGTAGTGGTGGTGGGAATAGGAACTGGCATTTGAATACTGCAGCAGGGCTCTTTAAATTCTTGGTCAAAGTGGGCAGTGGTAATAGGGATGCATTGGGTCCTGATTCGGGCAACAAAATGCATTGGGCTGCCACTGCCTTTCTCTGGCAAATGGGGAAAACTTTTATGGATTCAACCCAAGCCTATCTTCTTTCAGAATGCTGACATTATCTCCAAAATAACTGCCAATTCCAAAAGTATTATTCATAGCATTAAATTAGAATGTTAATGTCAATTCATAATAAAATGGCAGCTTCACATGCCCTCTTAAAATATCCAAATTCACATTTTTAGTATGTGGTGTTCAGTCTGAAAGGCATGATTCCAGTAACACAGCAAAAGGTATAATTTTGAAAGTGGCATTATTTATTTCAAATAGTGGCAGTATAATTACATGGCTTCACAAGTACTGATCCACATACGAACAAAACTAGTTTTAAAAGATCTCAAAGAAGAATATTTTTGAGAGAATGCCATCAGATTAAATCAAGGATATGTGCTAGCCACAGTCTTGCAAACATCCAGAAAAGGTTACTAGCCCACAATCAATTTTAACAGTCCATGTTAGTTGCGTATGCCCTAAAAGAGCTAACTCTTATCAAGCTTCCTTGGCTGGTTACCTAGCGTGATTCTTACTCACAAAGGGCAACCAGGTGACTGGCTACTTTCAATCCCACCTTAGCACTTGGTTCCCATTCAGCTGACTGCTATGCGTGTGCCATGAATGGATTTTCTCCCAGAACATACTGGCTAGTAGTGATCCTGGTGGGATTTGTCCCTCTCCTGCAGTGTTCAGCTCAGATAATTCACATGTGTAATCTGAAGCTTTTTCCTAGGCAGGCTCTTGGCATGATACATCTAATCTGCTCTGTTCGTGGTAAGATTAAGTATTTCAGTCTGGAGGTGGAAGGGTGGTGGTGGTACAGGAGAATGGGAAGGGGTGGTTATGTGGAGGATCCTGCCTTGGAGTGGGAGGTTGGACATGCTAATCTTCTAATCCCTTCTATCACTATAATTTTAACAGTACCAGAACAGAGGGATGTCTGCAATGCTCCAGGCAATGGCACAGATGACATTGCCAGACTTGGACCGTGTGCTTGTTTCTGCCGGTCTGAACTTTGAATGGAAGCATGTATAGCAAACTTAATTCAATAACATGGAGAGTCTTTTGTCAATTAATATTAAATTCCTGCACACATGACGCAAGTGAAAGATGAGAGGGTTTATGCCATTGCCAACACTTTTGCCCTATAATACTTTTTATTAGAAGAACATGGAGAACAGTTTCCAAATATTATTTGGGTTTGCACTTATCAGTGTCACCAAACTAATGAGAACCACATTGCAACTGAATAGTCTCTGAAAATCTAAACTTTACTATTTTATTACTGCACATGCAAAATTTGTTCTCTCAGTACATTTTGTAGAAAGGAACAAAGTGTTCTTGAAACACTCAAGAGTCATTTACCAGTGCCATGGCTGGAGTAGTGTTCTGTACTTCCAATTAATTTTAGTGCTGATTGTTCTGTGAATTATTGGTACAATATGCTGGAATGTTATTCCATATCCGCTGAAATATTTTCCCTAAATATAGGCTGCCTCCTATATTCATCTTGAGTAATGCAACAAACCCAAGCCTGAGTAAATAAGCAAATAATTATATGTGCATTTTGAAAAGGCACATCATTTTGCCATTAAAACAGGCATTCATTTGCAAGAACTATGGAACTTCATGTGCCAGGCTAGTCCTGCTGAAGCCTATGGGATTCTCCAAGACAAGTGGTTAGTGAAAACAGAGTTAATCAGTTTTCACAAGGCCAGTTTAGTTCTCTGAACCTGCTGCCAGAACATACAGCAGCAGCATCATAAGGCGCTGCACAAGAAACTCTCTTCTCAGTTAGAACTACTTTAATTAAATGGATAATGTTCATCTCTATCACCCAACTCAGCTCCCCAATATGTTTCTATAATCTGTTTATACTTACTGGGTCCAAGTAACCTCACATTGAAACTTATATTTCCCTTTCATTATATTTTAAATCCATCTGGCAAATTTGACAGCATTGTGACAGTTGCTAGAATTGTCGCTTTCCTCTCTGCCATTTTTTTCTACTATTTGACTGATTCCCACCACCACGCAGCACCAGGAGGGGGAAATTAACAATAGGAAGATATGATTCTGAAACCATAAAAGCAGGCACAGGAGGGATTCACAGGCAAAAGTACTTCCTAAAAACCCTTCAAGTCATCCCTTTGAATTGTCTAAATTTCAGTTTGACTGTTTAATAAGATATCCTGCATTTTCACTCATGCAAAGTATTTCCCCTTTCCCGACACCTTTTTTTGTGCAGGAATATACCAGGTCTGCAGTTAAACCTTGAGAGAACTGTGGATAAAGTTTATGAATCTTTAGAATATACAAAACCCTACTACAGATTCATATGAATATAAAACGCACACTACAGTAAAGCTGTGTTCATACCAACAATACAATTAGTCATATAGAAAACCAAAGAAATGGAACCTCATTTATGACAGTGGTGACCTTCAAATTCTTAGCAGTTTTGCAAATTTGGTCCTTTGTTTCTTTTTTCATCTTTTCAGAGCAACATATACGATTGCAAAAGGAAGGATGTCTATACAATGGAATTAACATGTTTCCTTAAAACTATATCTTAACTGTTCTTTACTTTGTAGATAGCTATGTCGATCTCCAAGCCACATCTAGCTGTTCCTGTAATGATGCATCATTATCTCCTTATGTGGTGCCATACTGTTTTATGGTGAATCGATCCAACAACGAATGGGTTTTTTTACCATAAATGGCAAGAGTATAGCTGGTATCTTATTTATTTCATATATACGATACACTAACTTAGCAGGGCCTTGTGAAAGCACATTGGAATGGCCTTGCTTGAATTTTATTGTGTACGATTTTCAATGGGATAAGTTCCATTGACTTCTCTGAGGTTAAAGTTTATATAAACAAGGAAAAGTATAATTAGCTGCTTAATGCAGATTGGTAAAAGATGATTACATATGCATTCTTTGGAAAATGCTGAAGAAATAATGTAGAACACGTATGAATGGAATATGATCTATTTGCATACTTAAATTTTACAAATATTTTGACATTAAAACATCATTTTTCACTTTAAAATATTGTTTTCTCTATATTGATGTACGTTACCTTGAATAAAACTCAATAATTGTAATGGAGTTATTTTTAAATAGTAGCATCAGCAGTAACCACATTTTAGAATTCTAGCTGAACAGAGATTAGCTCTCAAATTGCCAAATAATGATCACATTAGTGCTCTCCATCTGAGCTTATGGGTTCCTTATATTTAAAAAAAAAATCTGGAAATGTCCAGTTTTGAATCTACCAACTAAATATGAATTAAGACGGAAACTTCTCTCCTATCAAACTAATTTAGTGTTTTTCCTCCTGAGTTTTTTAGTAAATTAAAATAATGAATAGAGTATTTACATGTAACATTATATATTGACAGAAAACAATACAGCACAATCATATTCATATCTACTTACAAATAACTCAATGGGGCTTACTCCCAGGTTAGATGTACATGACTGCAACTAAATTATTTTAAAAGATGTTCTCAATTAACATGCAATTTGGACTGACAGAATATTCCATGGCTACATGCAAAGTATTCATTTTTAAAAAATTAGTAGACATTTTATTCATTGTATTTACTTTTTATTTTAGTAACAAGGTATTATTTTATAATTATTTCCATATTTATAACAATCTAAAGCACAGTAAGAAGGAAAGTGTCAGGGTGTTCGGTTGTTCTCACCATCAGTTCAGTGTGGATAGGTAGTGCCTTACTGGTGTGGCAATCCAAGCCCCTAGCGTTCCTACCTGCTATTTCTAGGAGAGTCTTACTGACTTCTGCAAGGCTATTTCACAGTGAACAGCTTGCAGACAGAGCTGAGGAACCAAAATCAATTTTAAAAAACTGAATATGGAAAGCTACATCTCTTGAAAACACTACATGTCCTCCTCCTAGGAAATTTGTTTTATGAAAGCTGCTAAAGTGTATTCAAGGCTTTGCTCTGTGTTTAATGCAAAAGGATTATGTTTGAAAGGTGGAACATAATTGTGTGGGATATGAACAATGGAAAATGGGCTTACAAGAATATATAGAATCATAAAATCCTTTAATTTTTTTTTCCAAGGGAGTTGTTTTGCCTTACGTGGTTATATCTGGCGAATGCGATGTTCTTGTTAAATATGGAAAATATAGCCATTCTTTCTATAAGCTTTTATTATCTTACAAAGTAATATTAGTCTAATCAAAGTGGATTTATTCTAGTACATCATTTATTTCAAGCATTTTGACACCAAAGCTGTAGCTACCAGATAAGCTTCTGCATTCAGACTTTTGTGTTTAAGAAGAAAGACAAGCAATTACTTACAGCACTTCCAGATCACGAAGAGCCCTAAATGCCCCATCTTCAATACAGCTGATCTGGTTGTAATCCAGTTGCCTGTTAAATAGATTAGGAGGCGATATGTGAAAGAGATGAAGGCTGGAAGCATTAAAGATAAGAAAGTCTTCTTAAAAGATGAGGTTTGAAAGGTAGGCCACACTAACTGAAATGTACTCCCCAAATACACTCATCTGCTTAAGAATGTCACACGCCATTCTGGTCTTGACGCCGTCACTGAAATCTCTTTTTGTGAACTGCGTGTGCAAAAACACGACAGCCCTGGGAAAGCTCCAGTAAATAATAACTGCACCTTATATTAAATGCCAAAGGAATGCAATTTCATTACATTAAGAAAAGCTATCCATTAAAAGCTCTCAGCGTCATCTTGCTGAAACAATTTCATTAAGGTAAAGGGCTGTAAATCACTTAATGTCACATGCATCCCCTCAGTGACCTAACAGAATCCATTTATCAGAGAAGCCCAGCTGCATGTTAATTTCAGTATCCTTGGTAAGAAAGAGCAGGAGAGACCACCCTTACTTCTGTAAAGGCAGCTTCCTTCGAGAATTCCACATTCTTAGGCATGTATATGGTGTCTGTTACGTTTTCCAATTCCCCTCTGAATAAAACCAATGCATATTTTAGTTCATGAAAACAACCCTCAACATATGACTTCTGCACAGTTTGTATTTTTCAAGATTCTATGCAGATAAGATGTAATAAAGAAACATTGGAATTCTAGCCGTAAAACCCAGCAATGCTTCCCATACATTATTAATCTTTAAGTATTAAGATATGAAAAATTTACACTCTGTTTCCTGAAGATTATTACCTTCTCCAACTCAAAGCATTACTATAGTGTTTACTGCCTTACTCAGAGTGTGGTGTGGGATGGCAGTTTGATATGCCTTTGGACTAGGGATGTACGAAAGTGACTTACCTTTCGCGGATTATGTTGATGGTGTGTGGGGGGAGGCGTTCCGTCCCTCCCCCCGAAATCCTCGACGGGGGGGGCGATCCGTTTCTCCCCCCCCGGAATCCTCGATGGCCAGCTGTGCTCCGCGGCAGCTCCATGGAGCAGCCGACCAGGCCCAACCCAGCCCAGCCCAGAGCCATCCGCAGCCAGATTTCCGGCCACGGAGGGCTCCAGGGGAAGAAACAACAACAACTGCGTACGCAAATGGCGGCAGCTACGGCCGCCCCCATTTGCATTCCTTATTTTTGGCCGTCTGAATCTACGTAAATATTTACATAGACTATGACGGCGAAAATAAAGGGGAACGCAAATAGCGTAGCGGGTGCTATTTGCTTCCCTTTTTGAGTCACCGTTTTAGCCTATGTAAATCTTTACGTAGGCTAAAACGGCGAATCAAAAAGGGACGCAAATAGCGCCCGCTATGCTATTTGCGTTCCCCTTTATTTTCGCCGTCATAGTCTACGTAAATATTTACGTAGACTAAGACGGCTAAAAATACGCAGTTTTTTTTAAACCCACCCAGCCATTATAGGCTACGTCAAGATTTATGTAGCCTATAACATCGTTTTTATTTTTTTAAAACCTAGCCATGATAGGCTACGTAAATCTTTACGTAGGCTATCACGTCTTTTTTTTTTTAAAAAAACAAGACTGGAAATGGCGGCGGCAGCAGCTGGTTGGAGGACCACCGCCGCTGCCGCTCGAAGCCGCTGCCGCCCGGAAGATCTGCCCCAGGTAAGTCTCATCCCGGGGGGGATCTGCGGGGGGGCAGGCCGTCCCGCCACGGAGTTCGGGGGGCCGAATGCACTGGCATTCAGCCTCACCGAGATCCATGGCGGAATTCTCTGCCATCCCTACTTTGGACTAAGAACAAATACAAATTCTGGTTAAAGTAACTGAAACCACCATTTCCATAAAGCTAATAAGTATAAGTAGTGGTATATTATTATTGAAAGAGTGTAATCTTAAGTGTTTACTCCTAAGTAAGTTCCATTTATCAAGATTTCTTTCCAAAGGAATGTGTTTAGGATTGGAGTGACAAGTTTACAGCTTTTCTAAATTGTTGACATTATGGTCATGCTGCTGTTTTATCTTTTCTTTTAATAAAGTTGCATACACACATACTCTCTACATAGTTGTTATCTTTCTATGTATTCCAAGTTGGTAAAGCCGATTTTCAGAAATGGATGCAAGTGAGCATGTAAATCTTTAAACACATCTGCTTAAATAATAAACCCCAAAACAACTGATCGAAATCTTGAATATACCTACAAGCACTGCTGCTGGGCTGCTTGATCCTAAGCATTTTTATTCTAGTGGCAGTAATTTCTAATGCTCTCACCGCCTAGAACAGCTTTAGTTGATTTAACAGTCTTATCCACACCAACAATAAGGTAAAATGCTTTGATCTATGCCAATTTAAGATGCTGTTCTAAATATACTTACTTCCAAATAACTTCCTGTAAAAACCACAGGATTTTCTTTCAAGCAAAGCTCTTTTGGAATGACATGAGGACTCCTCTAACTTCACTTCACCAAGACAAAGTTTGCATTGGCAAATCTACTTTTCATTCTGAAGTAACACTGCTGCAATACTAAGTTTTATGGATTAGGGCATGGCCCAGCAAAATGGGCCATGCTACACCCTAGTGTAAGGATTCATTTGCTGGCAGAGCCCATCTCAGAAATAGATCATAAACCAGTTTAAATACAAGTATCACAGCCCGATTGAAAGGCAACACGAGATCTAAATTTGAGTGCACAGTGCTATGTCCCTGCTCATGGCCTTCACTCATTCAGCTCTGTCACTCTCAGCCATGTGAGGGTCTGCTTCTTTAAAATGATTCTTCTACTTCTCCCTTTCTGTTCCCTCTGTTCTTTCTTCAAACCACTCCTCAAACCCCACCTCTTCTGTAAAGCCTTTGGCTTAACCTCTTACTACTCCCTCTCGAAACTAAGCCTAGTATGTGCAACTGAACTGAATGTATATTCTTCCCCTGTTGATCTATCTTCTTGCCCTTCCTCTGTTGTCTCCCTGTGCTGAATCTCATACTGTAAGCTCCCTGGGGCACGGACCTGTTCCCTTGTTTGTAAAGTGTCTTGTACACTCACTGTGCTATATACATATTAAAAAAAACAGGAAAAGAGATGGTTACTAAAATGAATCCTATCTTTCTTGCTTCTAATTGCAATCAGCAAGCAGCGACAATTTAGTTTTGAAAACAGTATGTCGGAGAAACTTTAAGTGCTTCCACAATAGCCATTTTCTGTGAAATTGTCATAATCCTTTAACTCAGTTAACACAGAAGATCCAGATGATGTCTACCAAACTCTTCCCTACCAATGTCTTCCCTGTTGTCCTGCTATCTTTTCTCAGTGTAAGTCTGCAAGTTATTTTGGTTTCTGGAGATTTTTCTGACTCTCAACATAATTGCTGCACCAGCCTTTCGTGTGTGGCTTGACAAAGTGCTTCAGATTCACCGGGCAGCTGAGTGGTCCAAGAGGCAGTTGGTGACATGATTGGTGAAACCGTGTCCTCCTGCACTGCTCACCCTGCATTTCTTGATTACACTGTCACAACTACATGTCCTGCACCCATGGAGCCCTTTTCAAAGGGCACAATCCTATGCATGTGTAGATAGAGAAAAGTCCTAGAACTCCCAGTCCCAGCATACCCCAGCCAGCATGGCTGGCTGGGCATGATGAGAGTTGTAGGACTTTTTTTGGTCTAAACATGCATAGGATTGCACCCAAAATTATTAAGATTCTGCAGATTTAGCTGCCATGAGATGGAGCAGGAGTCTAGATTCAGCCAACTTGCTTCCCATAAAAAAAAATGCTAAAATTTTAACCTGCATTTGCTGCTTGGGCCTCCACCATTACAAATTGTGTTCTGCCCATCATTAATTTTCAATATCCAGTAATCACTTTTCTTAATTTTTTAATCATTTCATTTTTGCTCTAAAGCTCAATTGTGCTGAAAAAAATACTTTTAAGAAACACAAAATATTCAAACTTGTGATTTTTATCTTTGGTATAGTAATGTGTGGCTCACTTTTGGAAAGGGACAACGTAGGGTTCTAATGAGGAATACCATGCTATATTAAGTGTTCTGTGGAACCGTAGTCTTAGATCTGCTTCCAGCAGAAGACAAAGTTTTCATCAGTGCTAAAGAGTCACATCGTAGAAGGAACCCTTGAATCTGAATCTATACTGGAATATTTTATTTATTTATTTATTTATTGCATTTATACCCCGCCTTTTTTCCTCTTGCAAGGAACCCAAGGCGGCTTACATTATCCTCCTCCTCCTCTCCATTTTATCCTCACAACAACAACCCTGTGAGGTGGGTTGGGCTGAGAGTCTGTGACTGGCCCAAAGTCACCCAGTGAGCTTCCATGGCTGAGTGGGGACTAGAACCCGGATCTCCTAGTTCCTAGTCCAACACTCTTGCCACTACACCACACTGGCTCTCTATGAATATGAATTTTTAGAAACCGTAACCCATCTAATTTTGAGAGGTGGTGCTAAATTGACATGGCAGTCAAGGGCCATATACTTGTAAATATACTCTCTGTGGGTACAATCCAGCAGGAAGTTGTTCTGTTCATTTCCACTGAAATTAATAGGAGCTCTACAAGGGCATAGTGGTGCTCTCATTCACCTTGTGCAAGATAACTTCACACTGGATTGTGCCCTACTTTTTCTGTATTCTCCATTGCAACGTATTACTTGTCTACTAGGAACAATCATTTTCTAGACACTGCAGTTAATCATTTTGGTGCAATTTTGTGTTGCAGAGCATAAAAAAAAAACATTCTCAGGCGCTTTCCATTTTAACTAATTAAAGGCATTTAACAATTAAGCTAATAGGCTTTTTATTTTAAAGGACCAAAATAATATCTCCAGTACAGTTCTCTAACCTCCGGAGCAATTTATCAAAGCCATTTAAATTAGTACGATGGCATGAAATGTTATCCCCTGACACAACACAAAAGAGAAATTGTTTTGAGACAAATTGCTAAAATCTTTTAATGCCATCAAATTTGCCTAATGCAGTCTGCAGGTTAATCTGTAAAAGGGTGAGCAGTATGTTGGCCCATATCTTATTATCCTTAGCTGTCAATGTATAAATCAGCACCGACACAGCTCCTCCTAAATCATCCATATTATACACAAAGGGAAAGATTTAACGGCACAGAAAGCACTCGAGCAAATCTTGTCCTACAAGAACTGAAAGGCAGATTTCTCATCCTAAATTGGCAGGAGTTCAGGTGCATCTGAAAAAAAGTTTGGGATCTTTCTTTTAATGATGCCCTCTAAACACTGCTGTGGTTAAGTCCGGATAGCAGTTTTCAAACTTGCTGCTTTCCCACATAGTTATTTTTCTGTTCAGCCTGGGATAAAACTTGGCGCAAACCACTTTCTTGGCAGCAAGACTGCTGATTAAAATGTAGTGTTTCCTCTGTTTCATATTCTTTGAGGTAGCATGGAATAGTGACAGCAGACTTTTAAAAAACTACTGAAAGTATACTAGTTCGGAAGAAAAATATTATTGCAAAAGTTATTTAACTTGAAAAGTTGTCTATCAATGTGAAGAGATATGCCCTTTTTATTTATCATAAAATGCTATATTTTACTAGGCAGACAAAATATTTTTTATGATAACAAATGCAAACATTACACAATATTAGACAGAATACTGTTCAGTTTGGTCAACATGGCAACAACTGACTTTTAAGAATCAAATTGGTTTCTTCTGATACTTTTTGTGATCCTGGTATGCCACTGGAATATTCACTGTGTGCATGTTTTTTCTGACTCTGTTTTTTAAGATCCCTGTCAATTAAATAATGTTTATTCAATAAAAATGCAAATACTATTACTGCAAGATTGCTAAAATTAAGGTTGTATGGAATTTACGTGTAAAAGCATTTAGCAGATTTTTAGAATGCATGCTCGGAAGTAAGCTTTCGATAGGCAAAGATTCTCCAGCTCCAAAAGGAAGAAAACAACAGCTACAACAACAACCTGTTGTCTTATGATGGACAGAAGCAGATGGAAAAAAACTAGATTCCAAGGAAGAAAACAGAAGATAGTGGACCAGCAAGCCTTCCTGAAGTAATCCTTAGGGGTACCATCCACTCTTTCTGCAGTATGGAGACCAGAACAGATCTGGTAAGATAGCAGCTTTAGGATGCAATCCTATGCATATTTAGACTGAAAAAAGTCCGACAGCTCCCAGCATTCCCCAGCCAGCATGGTTGGCTGGGGAATGTTGGGAGCTCTAGGGTTTTTTTCTGTCTAAATATGCACAGGACTGCACCCTTATTGAATAAAAAAATCATTTTGCTTTGCCTGCTTGTACTAAAAAACTGGTACATGCATCTTCTCTGCAGAAGTCTTAATTGCCAGGGGAAACAGTCCAGAGCATGTGGAGATCTTCACATGTAAAGAACAGTATATGGGAGACCTTTCTCCAGTGTACAGATCACTATGTTGGTGAAGCACAAACAGCATCAGTGGTGCAGCAAGTTCTGGACCTTGGGGCCAAAGTCTAGGGCGTCGCAGTCCAGGAAGCCCCAAAGGGACCATCCAGAGAGTGGCAGGTGATGAGGGCATCAGCACAGCAGAAGCAAACTCCATTTTATTCCCATAGTCATGATGGTGCAACGATTTAAGTGAGTTTCAAATGTAAAATCACACATGCTCATTCTTTTCTTTTTAGCAGGATTCACAGACATTGTAGCATATAAAGAAGTAAATCTAGAAGTAATCTAGAAGTAATCTAGAAATCTAGAAATTCTAGAAATCTAGAAGTAAATCTAGAAGTAATCTAGAAGAAAAGCATGGATGGTGGTTGGAAGTGGGGAAGAGAAATGTTTGTTGTGTGCTTCACAATTGAAGCAATACACAAGGCTGTATAACCCCCCGCCCCATCATTAACATCAGGGTCTAAAATTATCTAGCTGCACCACTGAACACCATGTCCATGATGTTCATAGGAAATTCATTATACATAGGCACAAGTTCAAGTTAGAATACATGAGGGATATCCTATTTTATCTTCATTTAACACTGAACATGGTAGGTTGCTGATTTATAATTTTAGCTGCTGCCATCTTTCATTTATGAATTATGTTAGACGGCCACTATTTTATGTTTTATATTGTTTTATGCTTTTAATTGTGATCTGCCTAGGTGGTCTTTTGGCCCTGAGAGAGGGTATAAAGAAACATAAAATAAATAAGTAACCAGATTTAACATAAATGATGATTTCCCCAAGGACATCCAGTGAGCTTCATGGCTGAGCAATAATTTGAACCCACATCTCCCCAGTCCAAGACTAGCATTTTATCCTCTGTGCTAGACCACACTCACACCTATGGACAAACATGCAACAGAAACTCAATTTCTTACCAGTGACTGATAAACAGATATGCACAGAGAAAGGGAGTGTGTGTGTCTGTCATGGGGGAAATTAAGCATCCTCTTTTCCCTGCCACTCCTCCAACTCACTCTCCAAAAGTTGCTTTTCTCTAGGAAAATCAGCCATTGGGATTTTGTAACACATGTATATTCCTTCTTTAGTTGGTTAACAGAATATATATCCCAAAGATTCAGATGATGCCATACACACACACACACACACACACACACACACTACTGTAAAGCCCATGTTGGCATAGGCTCTAGTTGTCTGAGGGTGAAACATACTGTTCCTTGACTCCCACTGTGTCAGTCTTCCAGAAGCTGTAGGGAGGATACTTTCCTTCAACACAACCAAAGACTTTTGGCCCTCACTTCCTCACACCCAGCGCCACTGAACGACAATCACTTCTTCACCTCAGACCTCAAGCCCACCACCTTCCTTCTCCCCCCACATTTTAAAACCCGGCTTTTCCTAGAGCTGCTTCTTTTCCTTCTCATCTGCCACCTCAGAGAATTTGCCACTACCTGCATCACTATCCCTGCTGCCAATATGGCTGTTCTCAGAGTGGGCCTGACTCTCAAAGCCCAAGTCCCTCCCTCCATCCCCTGTGCCTGTGTGGAGCTACGTGGGAGCTACGTGGGAGCTATAGTTCCCCAACTGCCTCAGGCTCCTGGCCAGGGCACAGAAACATACTGTTTGGCTATTAAAGCTTGAGCTTTGAACTTCTGTGATGTAACAACATTTTCTGTATGTCCAAACTCCTCAAGCTTCAATTAAAAAAAATTGAGCAAAATTGGTCTGGTAGATCTCTAGTAATAAACGTCACATTAACACGTGTGTGTGTGTGTGGGGGGGGCATCATCTGAATCTTTGGGGATCCTGCCTTTGGAACCATTAATGCAGCCGCTTTTTCAGGAGACAGAAACAAGTTAAGCCTGTCTATATCCATTTCAGCTGCTCTTTTGAACTACTGTGATTATCATTTAAATATTTATCTCCTTTTCCACTGCCTCTCAGTTATTACATATACACACAATAGAGTCTGATATTAATTAATTCTCTCTGCCCTCTTTTAATAATTGCTGGGAAAAGTCTGGAAAAAACTTGTATCCTACAGCCTTTTGGGAGTCTCGTTTTCTTTAAGTAACACAGTAATATTTCAGTTCACATATGAAATACTATTGTAAAGATTTCTCATGACCTAAGCGGGTTATGCTTCTTGAATCTGATCTGCATTTTAAATATCTGTGTCATAAAATCACCTTCAGTCTTTACAAATTATCAAGAAAACCACTGATAGCTTTCCTCAAGGATTGTGCAAGGAATCCATATACTACTGATCATCTACTTCACCACCAGCTGGACTGTACAAAACACCACAGGGATCATAGAATCATAGAATAGTAGGGTTGGAAGGGACCTAGAAGACCATCGACTCCAACCCCTTGCTCAATGCAGGAATCCAAGTCAAAGCATCCCTGACAGGTGGCTGTCTAATTTCATCTTGAATGCCTCCAGTGTGGGAGAGTCCACCACCTTCCTAGGTAATTGGTTCCATTGTTGTATTGCTCTAACAGTCAGGACGTTTCTCCTGATATTCAACCAGAATTTGGCTACCTGTCACTTGAGCCCATTATTCTGTGTCCTGTACTCCAGGATTGATGGAGAAGAGATCCTGGCCTTCCTCTCTGTGACAACCTTTCAAGTACTTGAAGAGCACTATCATATCTCCCCTCATTTTTCTCTTCTCAAAGCTAAACATGCCCAGTTCTTTCAGTCTTTCCTCATAGGGCTTTGTTTCCAGTCCCCTGATCATCTCTGTTGCCCTCCTCTGAACCCTTTCCAGTTTGTCTGCATCCTTTTTAAAGTGTGGCACCCAGATCTTTGTTCCATTCCTCTGGAAGCATTAGGACTTCCATCGCTTCTTTCCCTGTTGTCTCACACTTCTTTCCCATAACATTCAAATCAATGAGGTTTTTAGACATACTTTGGAATTGCAGTTTAAGCTACATGCTCTAGACCAAATGTTTTTACAATTATTGTACGAAGTCAAACTAATGCTTAAAGAAAAAAATCTATGAGGGCCCTAGGTTTACTCATAATCCATGAATTTGCACGTAATAAATTATTAATTATCAATAATGGTAAGCCCATTAGTTTGATATTTTCAGTTTTCTATTTATAGATTGGGTCCATGCCCCACAATTTTGCATTGCATAAAAATGTAATGAATCTTTGATATATAAATAGTAAGTACAGTTCTCACAGAAATTCTACCAGACGTTAAAGCGGGATTTAAATTAATCTGCAATTTTGTTCATTCTGTAACTACTTCAGTTATTTATATAATCTAAAGTTATATTTATATTACACACACATGCATACAATAATTGAAGCAGTTCTAGGACCAACAAGTGGCAGATTGATTCTCCTCTATCGACTGGTGGAAGTGCTGTGGGAGCTGCATTTACCAGGGCCCCCGATCCCCAATTCAGACAGCCTATCCAGGCTGACAGTATTAAAAGCTGCCAAGAGGTCCAGGAGGATTAACAGGGTCACACTCCCTGTGTCCTTCTTCTGGCACAGCCATCCATCAGGGTGACCAAAGTAATATCCATGCCAAAACCAAGCATGAAACCAGAATGAAATGGATCCAGATAATCATTTTCATCAGCAGGCAACCACCTGAACACCTTGCACAGAAAGAGGCTCCTTATGACTGCCCAAATATTACTGCAATCCTCCATATCCAAGGAGGGTTTGTTTAGGAGCAGTCTCATGATCAAGGCAGCCAGGATCATTCCCTTTCATAATGAGATATTCATTACCTCCTGGACCCAGCAGTTAGTCCCCACCTGCTAAATGTCATTAGTCAGCAGGAGCAACACTTCAGTACACAAATGGTAGGCCACACTACATCAGGCATCTTGTCCATATCCTCAGAAACAGCAACTGAAATTCATCCAACAAAATAGGCACTAGGTGGTAGTCGGGATACATACATAAACTGAACCCATCCAGGTCATGATAAATGTCTATCCTTGGAGTGCTTAGCAAAAAGGTCACAGCACCTCTTCACATCATTTGGGGACCAAGCTGGAGAAGATCTTGAACCACCTGGAATGGCTCTGCTGGATGGTCTTTGCTACCATCACCACCACAAGGCAGGCTTTATAATCAGCTGGGTTCTTTTGGCTTGAACCACTTGAGTTCAAGCCAACTCCCTACTTGCTTCAAAGCCTCCAACTTCCTGATAAATCAGGAAACCTAACAGAACCTGGGTAGTACCAGAGGGTGCTTGGGAGTGATCGTGTCTGAGATTCCATCAGTCCATGGGGATGGACCATTCTAACTGGTGTGAAAAGCTGCAATAAAACAAGGCAGATGCAGTGACCATGTTTATATGTCAGGCTAAACCATGGTTTAGCACCTCATGCAATAGGCACCCTAGAGCTGGAGATCATCTAGTCCAACTCTCTGCTCAATGCAGGCTCTGCAATGCAGGCTGCATCTACAGCATTCCTGACAGATAGCTGTTCAGACTCTGCTTAAATACTTCCAGCTAAGGTGAACCCTTGGGCTTGTGCGCTCCTTCCACATAGCTGGGAGGAGGACTTCAGAAGCTCTCACTATTCTTTGTCCTCCCCCTTCGCAATCAACACACTCCAGGATACCAGGCTTCAGACTCACTACTTTATTAGTTAAAGACTAGCTTCCTTACAAATTTCTAAGAAACTCTCAGACTGCAATGAAACCAGCTAATCCACACAATTACTGAAGTGGAAGTTAGAGAAGTTGCCAGCAGTCTGAGCAAGAACTTCTCAGCCAGACTAGCTTAGGGAGGATGCCCCTCCCTTAAGGTGGCTTCCTCCTACATAAGCTTTCACACATAGCTAACCTGGTGGAGCATCTGAGTTCCGCGTCTAACTTTTTGCGCTTTGCTCTTCGACAGACCCTAGCATCCCTCAAGTCATGTCCCTCATTCTCCTCCTCCCCTGGAACCTGGGTTCCCATGGAGGGGGGGCGGCGTTCAGGCTGAGCTATCTGTGTGTCAAGGGCTTGGGAAGAAAGTTCACTGGGATGGGAGCCTACCCCTGTTCTGGCTGTTCCCATTCTGAATCTGAGCTGCTAGACATCTCCACATGCTCAGATTCATTCCTGACAGAAATTATTGTTTTTTCTTCACCATTACTTGTTGTGACATCTGGAGTGACAAACTGTGGTTAACATTTAGTAGAGTTAATTTAAAATTAGTCAACTTCAAACCATGGTTTCTGAACCTGGCTTGTTTAAACTAACCAGGGTTAATGTTAGCTACAGTTCTGGGTGTAAATGGCACAGGAAGCTGTGGTTAACTAAAAGCAAATACTTTTGACTCCTTCTCTCAGCTGCATGGGAGTAGAAAAGGGGAGCATACAAGCCCATGGCTCACTATAGCTTGTTCCTGCTTGTACACATCATGCTAAAGTGATATGTGAAAGCAGCTAGTGAGCAGACCAACTGGAACTGCTACTCCTCTGCTTTCGACAGAGGTAGCATCTAGCATAGATATGTTTGGAGTGTTATACTTAAATTGCTTTACAGTACTTATCAGTATTGCTGCATACACATTTTATACAGCGATACATAATTTTACATAAAATAGGTGATCAAAAACTGTTTAGAGCACATTATCGTGCTTACCATGTGATAGTGTGAGCTGCGAAAAAGGCTTATTTCGCATCCTCCATTGCAGCCTCAAGTAGCCACCCAGTGGAGCTCTTCAGAGTGGTTCAAAGGTTGGTAACCCCAGAGGCAGCTGCTTTAGAGCCCTCAGAGGCCTGCTGTGATGCATTTTCATTGCACTTTGAGGATAAAGTCATCCAGCTCCGAAGCATTTAGATGGTACTATTACTGCAGATCAATGTGAGGTGTCCAATGCCCCATCTAGCCATGTTTTGTGGGATCAATTTCAGTTAATGAGGCCTGATGACATGGACAAGGTGCTTGAAGTCATGTGACCAACCACATGCCCTCTCGATCCCTGTCCTTCATGGTTAATTAAGGCTGGCCAGCATAGGTTGGCTGGGTGGGTCCAGGGTGTGGTTAATGCCTTATTATGTGAAGGAGTGGTTCCTGATGCTTTGAAGGAGGCACTAGTGTGGCCACTCCTGAAAAGGTCCACCTTGGACCCAAGAATTTGTGACAACTACGTTCAATCAATGATGAACACACTATTTTTGCGTAAGGCAATTGAGAGGGTTATGACGGGGCAACTCCAGGCATTCCTGGATGAAACCGATTATCTAGATATTTTCCAGTCTGGGTTTAGACCTGGTTTTGGGACTGAATCGGCCTTGGTCACCCTATTGGATGACTTTTACTGAAGAGGGATAGAGGGAATGCAACCTCCTCCCTTACCAACCTGCCTGGTCACTGTGGTCACCAGAGGGCATACTCCTGGTGGTTCCACATGGACCTATGGCCTGACTGGAGTCCACCCAGAGAACAGCCTTCAGTGTGGTGGCTCCTTTCTATGGAATTCTCTTCCTCTTGAGCTCAATTTCAGGAAGCCTTCCTTGACTGACCAGCCATGGTTTTATTGGAATTCTGTTTCTTTTGAAAAATATTAATAATAGCAAGAATAGTAATAAATAAATAAAATAAACCTTGCTCCTCTTACTCATTCTCTCTGTGAGTTTTGATACCATCAGCCATGGTATCCTTTTAGATTGGCTTCGTGGGATGGGTGGGTAACAGAGGCACTGTACTTCAGTGGTTCAGTGCTACCTACAGGGTCAGTCTCAAAGAGTAGTTTTGGGGGAGTGCAACTCATCCCCCTGGCACTTGTGCTATGGGGTGCCACAGGGCACTATTTTATCCTCAGTGCCATTCAACATCTGTAGGAAGCTGCTGGGAGCAGTCATGTGGGGATTTGGAGCGAGGTGTCATCAGTATGCAGATGACACCCAGCTCTATTTTTCCATAACATCTGAATTAGGTGTGGCCATGCAGGCACTGGACCAGTGCTTGGATACTGTGATGGGCTGGATGAGGGCCAATAAACTGAACTTGAACCCTAGAAAGATGGAAGCACTGTGGGTAGGTGTGTCACAGGTCCAGAAAACAGGTAAATTGCCTGTTTTGGATGGGTTTACACATCCCCTGAAGGGGCAGGTGAGTAGTTTGGGGGTACTCCTGGATTTGTATTTGTCACTTGAGTCTCAGGTGGCTTCAGTGGCTAGAAGCGCCTTTTACCAGCTTTGGCTGGTATGCCAAGTACATTGTTCCTGGACTTAGCCAGTGCTTAGCCACAGTGGTACAGGAATTGGTAACCTCAAGACTGGATTATTGTAAGGCACTCTATATGGGGCTATCTTTGGGCTTGGTCTGGAAGTTGTGACTGCTGCAGAATGCAGCAGCGCATCTATTAACTGGGGTCTTCTTCTGACAGCAAGCTACACCCTTGCTAAATGAATTGCACTGGCTGCCATAAGCTACCAAGCCATGTTCAAGGTGTTGTTAACATATAAAGCCCTAAACAACTTGGCACCAGGTTACCTTAGGGATCTCCTCACCCCTTATGTCCCTGCCCAATCTTTGTGATCATCAGAGGGAGCACTTCTGAGAGTGCCACATGCTCCTGAGGTTTGCCTCTGGAGTACTTGCAGTAGAGTATTTAGTGTTGCATCATCCACCCACTGCCACACTTTACCAACTGATATTAGAGAGTCCCCCCCATCCCGCCACCGTTCCAACATTCAGACATATTCTTAAAACTCATCTCTTTGTATAGACTTTCCCTGAAGTGTGATCCAGCCAGTTATGGTTTGTAGCACACAGTAGAGTGTGCAGTTTTATTGCAGATTAATTTGTATTTTTTATTGTTATATTTAACAATATAACAATTGTTATATTGCCGCCGCCACCAGCTCCTGGGCCCTCTGGACGCATGCTGGCAGCTGTGTTGTTGTTCCAGGGGGAGGGGAACCATTTTAAAAATGCCCCCCCCGGAATAACAAGATGGCTGACGGTGCACATCCAGAGGACCCAGGTAAGAAGCTGGGGGCTGGGTGGCAGCAGCAGTGATGCAGCTGGGCTTCCAGATTGCGCCAAAATGATCCAACCCGCTTCATGCCACTTCATGGTCCCTCCGCCTCGCCTCGGAGGCGGCCCGAAGTACCCCGCTTCGACTTGGAGCTTAGGCATCAGGCCAAAGCAGCGCACAGCCCTAGTTTAAGATCCTGGTTTGTTCTGAATCTTGTAACCATTGTTTCCTGGTTTGGATAATGGGTAATTGAAGGGTATGCATGGCTTCTTTATATATGGTGTGTGTGTGTGCACGTGTGTAAACATAACATAAATATATGTATAAAGTATATAGAAGTTATAAAATGATGTTATCTGAAGGTTCCCATCTTATATTGTTAAATTTATAATAAAAATGCAATAATAAAATACTTACAGATTTTTAATATCTACAGCTCCACGGAAAGCCTTCCTTGGAATGGCATGAATCTGGTTTTCACTGAGGTCCCTAAGAAAAAAAGACAATACTTAAGTATAAAGGATCTTCTGTAAAGGATCTTCTTATATTTTAAGAACAGGTATTTCAAGTTAATCCATATCACTGTAATTCAATCAACAATCTAAATTATACACATTTTCTTAGAATAAATGACTTATTATCGACTACAAAGAAGCAAGCACTTAAAAAATGTTAAACTTTGTAGCAATGAACAATTCCTTTCAAAAAAGTTAGTATGTACCATTCAGGCTTAGCTAGAACTGCAGAATTGAAAGGAAGGGACATTTTTAAAGCTTCTCAGATGCTTGTGTTCAAACATATAGTCAAAGTTTATAATGTCTGCATTGTAAAAAAAAAAAAAAGAGAGAGTGCGAAACAAAGGGGAGGAAAATGTTTTAAAACAGAATGAGAGAATAAAGTTGGTAGAATGTCAGTGGTAGGTATATATTTCAGTAAGCATTTGAACCATATGACATTCATATGTTTCACTGGCAATATGAAAGAAGAAAATGCTATTTTACTGATTTTTTGTATTATATTATACACAACGCAGGCATAGCTTGACATATTTCTAGGACTGCATGGAAATTCAAGGAACAGATTAGTGATGTGATTTAATTTCTGTAATATTTAAATAGCCCTGCAAATGGAATATAACTTAAAATTAAATCCCTTTGGATGAAACTGTTACGTAAAAGCAATTTGAACTTAAAGAATCTATAGTAGAATGTATCTTTTGATAGTGGCCACTACCATACATTCACTTGTAACAAAACTTGGCCAATCACCCTTAATACACCAATGCTGTAATTTTATACATGCTTACCTAGGAGTAAGCCCCACTGGATTCCGTAGGACTCACTATCAAACAGATGTGTATAGAACTGGGATGCAAGGGTAGTTTAAAAATAAATGTGCACACAATACAACTTTTTATTTATTGCATTTATATACCACTTTTTGCCAATGCGCTCAAGGTAGTTTATCAAAAACACTGAGAAACAAAAATCAGAACAATAAAATAGCAGAATTCCGCCAGTCAGCTGATTACATAAACTCCTCATTAGCCTATCTACATTTAAATTTAGTTTAATTTTGCTGTGCAAAGTCCAGTTATACATGAAAGAACTGAAGCCTTAAATCAGGTTTAGACACAAAGAGAGCAATCCTACGGCCCTAATTATCCTAAATTTAAATATATGGTCTAACCCTTAAACAACCCCTGCTGCCCGGTTTTAAAAGACATGACAAACCATGGCAACCCCCCCATCAGGGGTTGAAGATTCAAAATGGCCACCAGCATGCGCTGAAACTCACTGTGGCTTATTTAAGCCATGGTGCACTGCGGTAATCATGCAAAGTGGCCCAGTGAGTATATATAATTTTGAATGGGAGGATGCAATAAGTTTGTGGGCCTTATGAGTACAGAACTGCCGTAGGAAACGTAACGAAATTATTGTACTTGGTTTTGTTTTACAGTGACAAGTTTTCCTTTCAAGACTAATTAACAAGGCTGTTTTTTATATGAATATGACCTCTTTTGCATATTCAGAGAAACAGAACCATGAAAGACGATATAAGACGTCTTAGCAAATTAGTGAATAAATAAATATAGATAATACAGAGGTAAACAATTTTGCACCAGAAACTACTTTCTATTTGGATTAATTATAAAGTTGTTTTGAATTTATGCTACTACTGCGCAGGTTACTGGATAACATAGCATATATTGTTATGTAGCAGTAACGCCAGCTTACAAACAAGTGCTCGTTAGAGCAACTTATAGGTAGAATAAAATGGAAGAATTACTGGATCTTATACAAGACTTAGTGAGCTTACATATTTAGGTGATTCTACTGTGAAATTAATAGCTGCATTTTAAATCAGAATGCTATATTCTGTATTCACGTAAAGACGTCCTAACTGAACATGCACTGCACATTTCTGTATTATTTTTTTTATTAAAACTTACGTAGCGCATATTAGTAAATCACATATAATGCACCAGCTCTTTGCAAATGAAGTCAGTTCTGCATTGCGGCTATTTTATTACTATGAAGACTTCTAGTTGAATATGCCATTTACTTCACAAAGCACAGTGTGCTATTATTTTAATTGTATAAATGGAAATTGCTATGTGCAATAACTGTATCATGCACTTCTACGGTTGGATCAGGGTTCTTTTTTCTTGTATAGTTCAACCATCATTTACGTTAAGGCAATAAATTTTGAAGGCGAACCTGCCTCTAAATTTAATTACCGGTAATTTTATTTTTCCTCCATGGTTTAACCTCTCTTAAGAGTCTGATCAGTTGTATCATAAATCTATAATGGCATCCAATACTTTATAGAAATTACAGAGCATGGAAAGAATAGTGAGTCCTTATTTTTAGAGCTAAGAGGTGGAAATACAGATGCAAAGAAGATGCCTAGAACTACAAGCTTTGAACACAAATTAATAAACCACAACAATTAATTAACTGGCCCCCCAAAACACATCAGATCTTTTTGCCAGGGGGAAAAGGTATCAATCAGCCCTAACTGAACAGTAACACTGAGGACTATTTCACTGTAAATCTCTGAACCTATATTCTTCACTGGATTCCACCCTTCAAGGGTTGCCCATGTTCTGGTGGACAGTGTGTTTTAACCAAACATGTTCAGAAATATCTTGTGGTACACCCTTCCTGGCTAAATGTCAGAATGTAGGTGAAGTGAATAATATCTTTAATCACACACACGCACCTATAAAAAATCCTGCATCTGGAAATCTAACATGTGAGCAAGCTCATTAGGCTAGAGCTGATGAATGTCAGATACACAGGAAAACAGGAGGTATCCAGGAGTTGACCCTGGATGTTGGGACAGTGGAGGGGGCAACATTACTGAGACCAGGTTGGACAAGTCAGGAGCTGTTGACCAGTCTAAGTCTCCCAGCATGGACCTCATGGTCAGGGAGGAATTACTAGTTCATGGGAGTTCCATCTCCCTGCTGCATTCCCTGTATGGCTAGTTGGAGAATGCTAGGAGTTGTAGGACATTTTTCTGTCTAAACATGGATAGGATTAAGTCCTTAACTATATATCTTCTATTTCCCCTTCCCAAACATTTTGTATGTTATTGCTTCAAATGCACACAGTGCTGCTTGTAAATCTGTAAGATGAGGAACACCCTGATGCAGTTAAACTGAAGTTACTTGAATTTACCATTAAAAGAGATTTAAATCCAAATACCTTTGCTACACAAAATCACTACCCAGTGTTAAGGGTAAATTGGGTAATGTGGAAGTTTGCCCCCATCCTCGCATTGTCTTTAAGCTAGCACTTTAATTTTCCTCACAGGGATGAATGGCAGCCATTTTTATTTAAATGGAAGAAAGTAAAGGAGACGGCCTGTTTTCTGCCTGCTCCTATCTGTTCTGTACAGCCCCATCCTGGGTTCCATTTTCTGGTTTCTCCCCCTCTCTCCAGGTCACCAGCCTGCAGCCACTGCCAATGTCTAGTGCTGGAACCCTTCTGCCTCCAGAGTACCAAGAAAGGTTGCCCATGCCAACAACCCAACAATGACCATGGTATTGTCACCACTCGAGCTAGCAAGTGGATAAGCAGAGGAAGGATGCAGCTGCCAGGGTGTCTCAGGAGCTGTTGAGAGGAGAAGCAGGCACCTTTCCCCTTCTAATATGGATGTCTGGAATAGTGGGGACACACTAGTGCAGCTTACTGCTCTGTCTTTAAAGGCTGGGGAGGAGAGAACCCGTGGCTTAGCTTTTCTGACAGATGCGGAGTCCAAGGCAACATGTAAATTTATAACCCTCACCTCCATAAACAGTGCTGAGACAACTTTGAGGAATGAAGGATGGCAGTAGCAACGCTCAGATCCTTGTTTTACTATGCATAGGGTCATAAGCAAATCACCCTTACACCTCCCATGCACTTCTGTGTAGCCGGAGCTCAGAAAAGTTCAGATAGCAGTGACACAGTGCTACCAGTGATGTCAGAGGTAGCGAGGCTCTTCCATGCCCCTTCACCCATTGGCAAGGTTAGGGATCTGCATTTGAACGTTTCTGGGTTTCGTTTCTTTTTCCCCTGCCAATTCATTTTTGACAGCCCCATTCAATTTGTTTTCTTTCTGTTACTGTTTCATTCAATTCTGTATTGATTAAAAACAGACACCTAGCCAGCCTGTTTCCTGAGGCCAATAACTCTGGGCCTGGCAAAATGGCATGAAATTGAAGAAACTTGAATCAATCACCATTTACTTGATTAATTCATTAATCCCAGCTGTATCCTTCTATGATCCAGAATCTACTTGCTTGCAGTGCTGTTTACTTCTCTCTCTCTCTCTCTCTCTCTCTCTCTCTCTCTCATTCTCATTCTCATTCTCTCTCTCTCTCTCTCTCACACACACAAACACACACACACACACACACTTCAGATATAGGCCCCTTCCAACCCTACTATTCTATGATTCTATGATCTTATACTAATTTACATTTTTCACCACACTGGCAGCCCAGTCCTATCCAAGGACTTCAACAGCTGCAGCACACACCACTAGTTGCACTATAACAGTTGAAGAGTATCCCTGCGCAAGGCTGTCATGCTCAGCTTTAAATGGAGCAGTAAAACTCAAGATGGTAGAGCCAGAAATTCATTTTGAAGCTCATTTTGAATTGCTCCCATTTTTGTTTTCAACCTGTTTTTGGCCCGTTCGGATGGGGAAAGTGCCCATTTGAAATGAGAAAAGTGCACATTTTTCAAAAGTGTGTACTTTTCCCCATTGAATAAAGCATGAAAATACTTTTTTAAATGAAAAATGTGAATTTCAAAGCGCGCATTTAAAAAAATACATATTTTTTGAAAGCGATCACAAATTTGAGAACATGCAATTGTTTTCTGAAAAAGAGTGCTCCTGCTTGCGTTCGTATTCAGGGTTGCGACTGGGACATTTGTGAACAAAAACAAAATTCTTTTACATCCCTAAGTAAAATGTTTACTCCCTCTGGATTCAGGCAAAAGCCTCCCGTAGTGATCTCAATCCCAGCTGATCATGTTTGCACACTTGTTCCATATAGGGTTCTGGTTCTCAAATTGTGTTTGCTGGTGGGTGGGTAGAGAAGTGGAAAAGGGAGGGCAAAGTTACAGGAAAATAGAGGATTTTCCAATGGACAGAAGGCCAAAACAAACAATACTTTAAATCTATATCTAGAAGCTATGTATTTTTAAATTTTTACTCTAGAGTCATCACATAGGCCCCAATCCAGATCCTAGCCTTTGAAGATCCAAATTGGCCTCCTGCACCTACTCTAAGGTAAAAAAGAAAAAAAGAATGTAAGTGCTGGATATAGATTTAAAGTAATGTCTATTTTGGCCCATACATTTTCCTCCTTGCAGCAGAGATTTAGTACCACAGACACCAGAACTGTGATGCACACCATGGAAGCTGAGGCAGGGAACATACAGGATTGCTGGTCATACCCACTCCGCCCTTCCTGCCTTCTTGTCTGTCTGGCTTGTTGGCTTTAGGAGGGAATTCAAGAAACTCTGCTCTAGTTCTCTTCTACTTTTAATGTTCTATCTGGAACATGTATTACTGAGACTTGGGTAGATGAGTTGGGTGGGGTTAACCTGACTCAACTCTGCCCACCTGGATACTCAGTGCAGCACCAACATAGGTTGGAGGGCCGGGGCGGGGGGGAGTCGCCATGGTTCATAGAACTTCCATCTCTCTTACCAGGAAACCACTCTACCTTGGAGTAAACCTTGAGAGGTTGTACCTGGTGTTGGGTCATAGAGACAGATTGAGGATGTTGGTGTACCGCCCACCCTGCTGCCCAGCATCCTCCCTGAATGAGCCGGCAGAGGCAGTTGCAAGTGTGGTGTTGGAGGAACCCACACTTCTGTCACTGGAGTTCCAGCTCAGGACTTCAGGGTTTCCATGACAACCATGGGGCTGTCTCAGTATGTCATCAGCACAACCCATGGAGCAGGGCACACCCTTGATTTGGTTTTTGCTCCAAGTTGTGAGATGGTAGTATGAAGATTGCGGGGGGAGGGGGCCTCCAAGTAACCCCATTGTCATGGTCAGACCATTTCCTGGTGAGATTTGAACTTATGGCATTACTCCCCTCCTGTGGGAGTGCAGGACCTATTCAGATGGTCTGCCCCAGGAGGCTGATGGAATCCAATGGATTTCTGAATGCTCTTGGGGATTTTCCAGTAGAGAGAGTGGGTGATCCAGCAGAGGCCCTAGCCTTACTGTGGAACAGTGAGATGTGGAGGGCCATTGACCTGATTGCACCTGAGTGCCCTCTCTGGCACTGTGAAGCCCATTCTGCTCCCTGGTATACTGGGGAGCTGCAGTCAGTGAAACAGGCTGGATGTCAGCTAGAGTGCAAATGGCACAAGACTCAAAATTAAGATGACCGAGCACGCTCTAGAGCACACAATCATGCCTATTGCATGCCAGTGTGGGCAGCAAAGAAGGCTTATTTTGCTGCCTCCATTGCATCCTCAAGTAGCTGTCCAGCAGAGCTCTTCTGGGTTGTTTGGTGGCTGTTAACACCTTCCCCAGTAAATGGGGCCCTGGCCCTGTTGAGGACCCGCTGTGACCTCTTTGCATCACACTTTGAGAACAAAATCGCTTGTCTCTGCAGAGAACTTGATGCTGTTGTTAGTGCAGTTCCAGTTGAGGTGATGGATGCCACCATCTGCCCAATTTTGTGGGATCAGTTCCAGTCGTTGCAGCCTAATGATGTGGACAAGGTGCTTCCTTGCAGCAATGTGACCAACCATGTGCCCTCTCTATCCCTGCTCCTCCTGGCTAATAAAAGCCAGGAGCTGAGGGGGTATGACTGAGGGGGTATGACTGGGTGGGTCCAAGGAAAGTATAGGGCTATACTTTCTGCTCAGATTCAGCCAAATGCTGCCAAACGGATAGGATGCTGCTTTATATTGCAGATGGATAATGACTGAAAACATACAGCAAAAGCTACCCAAGAGTCTCTCCAGGCAAAGAAGTGGGATGTTCTTCAATGGCCAAGTCCGTCACCTGATCTCCACCCAATACAGCATGCTTCTCACTTACTGAAGACAAGACTGAAGGCAGAAAGACCCACAAACAAGCAGCAGCTGAAGGCAGCTGCAGTAAAGACCTGGCAAAGCATCTCAAGGGAGGAAACTCAGCATTTGGTCATGTCCATGGGTTCCAGACTTCAAGCAGTCATTGACTGCAAAGGATTTTCATCCCGGTATTAAAGGCGATCCTTCAGTTTGAAATGATGTTGGTTTGTTCCGTTACTTGAGAGGCACCAAAGATGGCTGTACTTCCCGAATGGTTAGTGCCCCACTTTTGTCCAACCCCTTGAATTACAGCTGAAAGTGCTGACTTCACTCCCATCTGGGTGTGTTTCCTTTCAACTTCAATGTGGTGGTGTACAGAGGCCAACTGCCAAAACAGTTATCCTTGTTCCAATATTTCTGGACCTGACTGTACGTAATATAATATTGAAATCACAGGAAGGGTGCAATCCTCTGAATTATGCCCTCAGTGCTTCTAAGCTTCCAAACTTGGAGGCTGACAAGTATCCTGTGCAGAGCAGGAGGTGCAGTGGAGGTGATCACTGTTTCCACCATGCCTCCCGCTCTGCATTTTAGCTAGACGGGCTTTTTCACTTGTCTCGCTGGGGCACTGCAGAGGGGAAGGGAAGAGGGCTGAAGAAGCCTGAGGATTAAGCATAACCCCCTCCCCTTCTCACCCACAGAAATGCCCCCTTCATCCCCACAGAAACGTCCCCTTCATCCCCTCTCTGAGGTCGCTTTTGTGACCTTGGAGAGGCAGCTGGCACGGTTCTCTCTGCACCAATT
Organism: Heloderma suspectum; assembly: GCF_057233095.1. Taxonomy (NCBI): domain Eukaryota; kingdom Metazoa; phylum Chordata; class Lepidosauria; order Squamata; family Helodermatidae; genus Heloderma; species Heloderma suspectum. Next base: position 114,740,839 of record NC_139462.1, read on the forward strand.
GCGAGGGGGAGGGGGGAGCATGGATCCTGAAACCGGGGTTGGCACACTGTGTCTGACCTCGGTTCCAGGGATCTATAATATCCTATGGCCCCTAGATGCCGTCTAGGAGCCAAATGATTGCACTCTAAGTGTGCTTTAATTTTTTCTCTCAATTATTTTATGTTAAATATCTGTGGTGTATTGTGACAAAAAATTAACATGGGGTACTTTTTTAAAGCTTTGTTGTTTATTTTACTTGTATTTAGTAAACATGCTAAATTAAATCACTCTCTAGTAACTTTGCAATGCAAAATGAAAATTTTCCAATGCAAACTGACTTTTTTCTCATGCAAATGATTATAGTTTGCATTGGCAAAAGTTTCCAAGAATGTTCCCGTTCCAAATTTTCTGGAAAACCCACATCACAGCTTCCAAAGGGTGCTATGCAGTGCAGAGTGTTCTCCCAACAATGTTCTAGAGACGCAGTGTCTTTGTAGTACTGCAGGAACTACAGAATTGAATCCTAAACCCATTTTTGAGGTTTTGGAGAGCTTTAAAAAAATTTTTTTTGCAGTCTTCATAGTGCAAAGTTGGTAGAAGAATACAAATCCTTTTATTTATTAAAAGTTCGTATTCAATCTTGGAATAAACTAAAGCATCAAATTAGCAATTCTCAAGGCAAGAATCAATTCCATCCTGCAATGTATCCAAAAACGCACTTACAGTAATTTGCTATGAAGGTGCAGCATAATCTTAAGCAGACAGAAAACATTATTCATTATAGGAAATTAATTTCCTGAGCAGATTCACCGCTCATATTACAAAAGTCTACAATGGTTCAGCATAACAAATGGTAATTATAAAGATAAAATGGAAGCACATCAGGTTTTTACATATACTTTACTTGTGTCCCAGAAATCATGTTTTGAGAAGGACATGTCACCTTCATCAGTTACCTTTCCAACTTATAAAATGTGAAATTATGAGTAACAGTTAATGCAGGGCTTAAGATCTGGGGGTGCCTAAGAGAGCTTAATCTCCTCAGGGATATTCTAGGCTCCTTTCTTGATGTTTAAAAACTGTTTCTAAAGAAACTCTAGGTCCTTTCCTTGTGCAGATGTAAGAAAAATGCACAGACTATTCTAAGCAAATGCTCACTGTGAGTCTACGTTTTTAGAATACTGGTACAGTCAGGGCCAGAAATATTGGAACAAGGTTAACTGTTTTGGCAGTTGGCCTCTGTACACCACCACATTGACATTGAAAGGAAACACACCCAGATGGGAGCGAAGTCAGGACTTTCAGCTGTAATTCAAGGGGTGTGACAAAGGTGGGGTACTAACCATTCAGGAAGTAAAGCCAGTGGCATACACACACACCCATCGTTGGTGGCTCATTGTCAGGGTGGACACTGAGCCCATAGAATCCCAGAGTAGTTCTGATTCTGAGGAAGAGGAGTCGCTCCTGGGAGAGGAGCGCGCTCCTCTTTCCCAGGGCCAACAGCTGACGGAGATTCCTCCCACCAGCATTCCTAGCTTAGATAGCAGTCCTGGGAGTGACAGAGCGCGGGAAGCAGACTTGATGGACGCGCGACGCCGACGCAGAGAGCGGCGCCAAATGGAGGGCGCGGAAAGGAGGCGTAGTGCCCGGTTGGAACGCAAACAACGGCTGCGCCCAGAGGATCCAAGGGAAAAGGGGAGGGACTCTCCCTAGTTCTTAAGTCCAGGGGTCTGCCAGTAATTCCCTTTCAAACGGGGACCAACTGTTCCAATGTAGGGCATAGGTACTGTGCTGCTCATATCTAGTTGCTAACAGTAGAGTTGTTAAGTGGTAAAAGAGGAATAAAGCTTTGAAAAGAATCCATTTGTCTGTGTCTGGACTTGGCTACTGGATTAGACTGAGAGAGACCTCTAGGGAGCCCTTGACATTCATAAGTAATGGAACGAATGGCTGACAAGCAGCTGCATGGCCTGGTGTGGCCTGTTTCCTGGGTACCCCATGACCAATCAAGCAGATAAAAGGCCTGGAGGTGGTTCTGAGTGTTACATTTGCATTTGGTAGCTGTTCACTGGAACTCTCAACGTGAGGTCCAAAGAGGTGTCCATGAAGGAGGCCATCATTAGGCTGAGGAAACAACATAAACCCATCAGAGAGATAGGAAAAACAGTGGGAGTGGCCAACACAACAGTTTGGAATATCCTGAAAAAGAAGGAATTAACTGGCAAGCTCAGCAACAGCAAAAGGCCTGGAAGACCACGGAAGACAACTAAAGGGGATGACCACAGAATTCTGCTCATGGTGAAGACAAACCCTCTCACAACATCTAGCCAGGTCAAGAACACTCTTGAGGAGGTAGGCATGTCACTGTCAACATCTACAGTCAAGAGACGGCTTTATGAATGTAAATACAGAGGCTTCACAACAAGGTGCAAACCACTGGTAACGCTCAAGAACAGACAGGCCAGATTAGCCTTTTCCAGCAAACACCTAAAAAAGCCTGTCCAGTTCTGGAATAAGATTCTTTTAGGGATGTCGGATAATTTCTCCATGAATCTCCGGGAGGCCGAATGCCAACGCATTCGGCCCCCCGAAATTGGTGGAGAAACGGTCCGCCCCCCGCCCCCCCCGGAATGGGACTTACCTTTGTCGAATGTCCCTGGCGCTGGCGGCTCCCGGCGGCGGCGGCCCGTCTTCCGACCGGCTGCCACCGCCGCCATTTCCCAGTAAAAAACAACAACAACAACAAACGTGATAGGCTACGTAAAGATTTACGTAGCCTATCACGGCTAGATTTTCAAAAAACACCATGATAGGCTACGTAAATCCTTATGTAGCCTATCACGGCTGACTTTGGGGGGGAAAAAACAAAGCACGTATGCAACTGGTGGCGCCCATGGGCGCCGCCATTTGGGTTCCTTATTTAGGCACGCGTAGTCTATGTAAACATTTATGTAGACTACGGCGAAAATAAGGGCAACGCAAATAGTGTTGCCCTTATTTTCGCCGTAGTCTACGTAAATGTTTACGTAGACTACACGTGCCCAAATAAGGAACGCAAATGGCGGCGCCCATGGGCGCCGCCATTTGCATACGTCCTTACCCCCCCCCCAAAGTCAGCCGTGATAGGCTACGTAAGGATAGGCTACGTAAGGCTACGGCTGCCGCCATTTGTGTCCCGGCAGAAGACGAGATTCGTGGCCGGAGGGACGGGGCGCCTCCCCCCCAGCCAGAATTTCGGCCGGAGGGACGGGGCGCCTCCCACCCCGCCCAAAATTTTGGGGGGAGGGACAGAGCGCCTCCCCCCCACCGCGAAGCAAGCTGCGGGTTAAGGTAAGGGACTTTCGTCCATCCCTAGGTTCTTTGGACTGATGAGACCAAGATTAACTTGTACCAGAATGATGGGAAGAGAAAAGTATGGAGAAGGAAAGGAACAGCTCATGATCCAAAGCATACCACATCATCCGTCAAACATGGTGGAGGCAGTGTTATGGCATGGGAATGTATGGCTGCCAATGGAGCCGGGTCACTGGTGTTTATTGATAACCTGACTGCTGATAAAAGCAGCAGGATGAATTCTGAAGTGTATAGGGCTATACTTTCTGCTCAGATTCTGCTGAATGCTGCCAAATTGATAGGACGCCGCTTCATATTGCAGATGGATAATGACCCAAAACATACAGCAAAAGCTACCCAAGAGTTTCTCAAGGCAAAGAAGTGGGATGTTCTTCAATGGCCAAGTCAGTCACCTGATCTCAACCCAACAGAGCATGCTTTTCACCAACTATGGGGTGTGTGTATGCCACTGGCTGTACTTCCTGAATGGCTAGTGCCCCACTTTTGTCACAACCCTTGAATTACAGCTGAAAGTCCTGACTTTGCTCCCATCTGAGTGTGTTTCCTTTCAACTTCAATGTGGTGGTGTACAGAGGCCAACTGCCAAAACAGTTATCCTTGTTCCAATATTTCTGGCCCTGACTGTATATGTAAAATTAGCTTGTGGAATTCACAACCACAAAAAGTGGTGATGGCACTACCTTAGATGGCTTTTTTTTTAAAAAAAAGAGAGTACTTCAAGGAGATGAGTCTTTCAGTAGCTATTATAATGTAACCTCCATGAATTGAGGCAGTACACCCCTAAGTACATGATGCTGTGAACAGTTAAACATGGGAGGACTTTTATTTATTTGAAGTATTTTTGTGCTGCTACTCAGCCCCGCAAAAGGCTCCCGGAGTCGCTTACCATCAATCAGTAAAAGACATTACTTGCCTGCATGCTTACAATCTAAAAATACAGGACACACAGGGAAAAAGGGATGGGGAGGGGAAAAGAAAAAAATAAGATTCTCAGCAGTACTGGTGGAATGGCCCAGCTTTGCCTCTTATCTCCTGGTGGAGACAGTCCAACTTAAGCAGGCCCTGATGTTCTCTCTGGCTTACTCCTGTTTCCCTAGGTCCTCCTTCTTCCCTACAGGGCAGTTGATGTCAGTTAGCCCTGTGAGTGGGGTGGGGAGTCCAAATGGAGCAAGACCCTGATGTTTCCTCCCCTATTGCCTTCAAGTTTTACTGATATGCTTTCCAGAAGCGTATGGCTAACAGTTGTTAGAAAGTCAGACTAGATGGATCTTTGGTCTGATCCATCAGGACAGTTCTTATAGTCTTATTTATATTTTTGCTGTTTAAATTATGGTACCCCCTCCGTGGCTGTATTCAGACAAATGATAAGCCAGAATTCCAGACAATCAGTTATCATTCACAAGCAAGTGTGGTGGTGCACACTGCCAGATTACTCCTGCTTGGCTACAGCTTCAGTAACCAGGAAACACCAGGATGAAAAAACTTAGCGTTACGTCGGAACCGAAACTCGTAGTTGTCACTCCCCTAACAACCCAGAGAGTGAAGCCAGGCTTTGAAGTTGGCTTGGGATTCCTGGTCTGTTTGGGCGCAGCAACCCAGGAGCCAGGTTAGGATCTAACACTATACTTTTTCTTTCTGGTGAGTTCCTGGTTGCTGAAGCCACTTCTGCTAGTAGGATAAAATGACTGGGAGCGATCAGTCAGAGTGCACCACCATGCTTGTTCATGAACAGTAAGCCAGAATTCTTTGGAATTTAGTCATCATTTTGTGTGAATACGCCCATTGTAACCTGAAGGATCCCACAACACAGCTGAGCATAGACATATATTAATGAGCCTTAAGAAGAAAAACGAGTATTTGACAACTAGAAGAGAAAGAACTGCAGTGCTGCTTCCAAGTGTGTCCTCAATGCAGTTATTTTCAAGGAAGTTGTCCTTGAAATTCTTGGTAATTAAAAAAAAAATTCTATGTCTCTGACAGAAAAAGTCACATTGGCTAAGTTGACAGAAGTAGGTGAGTGACATCTATTGACTTCTTGCTGTCAAGACATTGTAAAAGCAGTTCCCTTAATGATTAGTGAGATAACACCGCAAAAGTGGAAGTGTGAGATACTATTGATCCATAACTCCAGCTAGAACATGGATAATGGGTAATACGTGCTATCGTTAAGCCTCATAGAATAAAATGCACCATAAAATGTTTCAGATATAATCTATTCCAGCAAAACATTAGGATGTTCATAGACTTCAATCTAGAAATGTCATCATTATTCTAGGAGCAGAATAGTTGAGGGGTTATATTTTGTCATGATGAATATTTGTTTATTATCTGAGGATGATGTCGGATGTTAGTCCTTATGAAAGCTGCCCAGGTAATGTTTTAATTCTGCCCCATCTTCAGAAAATGATGACAGTGAAATCCAGTCACTGTTTAGGATGGCCAGCAACCCTAAAGCTGGAACAAAGTATGTGCAAATGTGGACTACTGGAAATGTTAACAATATATCCATCACTTCTACCACCAGTAATCTACGTCTAACCAATTTTGACGAACACTAATACTGAGTATAAATCCTGGAGTAAATGAACCTAGTTCATTATTTCAGTTGAATGAGATGACAGACACATTTGACACTTAATGGCATTTCAAAAGCTGTGATCCTACTCAGCCATTCAAACCCAGGGTTCTTATTTCCAAGTCAATGTTTATAGGACTGCACTATTTTGATTTGCCCTTGTGTTTATTCTTATTATCACATGTGTATCCTTTCCTTCCTCCAAGGCATAGATGGGGTTTGCCCAATTTGTCCTCACAACAACCCAGTGAGGCAAGCCTGACGTAAGTAGTTGCCATGGCCAAGGACATGCTGAGGTTCTCCACTAACTAGGGACATTCCATCACCTTGCTCTGAAGTTTTCTAATGCTAAAGAGGCAGGCTGTTTCACACAGCCAGCAAAGAGCAAGGGTGGGGTGATGACTGTGGATTTTTCCAAAATAGGAGGCACTGCCTCACAACCTGCTGTGCCTTTCATGGCCTGAATATCCCTGGTAGACGTAATGGTGCAGAGGAATGAATGCACGCTGACCCAGTGCTGAAACTGCGGTCTCCTCAGCCACCAGAATGCAACTCTTCCATCCTCACAGAATCAGCCATGCTAGTGCTGGAGGCTCAGTCAAGCAGCAAGTTGCAGCACAAAATTTCACTGGCTGAGAATGACTGAGGGAGGAAGTGACAGCCACTTGGGATAGGCTGCTGGTAGTACTGCCAATGGCTACGTGAAGGTGGTCAGGGATTCTGAAGGTACTTTCCTGAGGCACACACACAAAATGGGGCTGCACTGAGGTAGTGCAGGGCTATACGATAGTGATTGGCATGAGATCAGGCATGTTGCAAACATGCCCCATTTGCTCATGAGCTGGATCAAGGCAAGCAGGGCCTGCTTGCCTTGATAGTGCTGCTGCCATCCTCTTCCCTTGACCCAAGGCTGATTAACTTACCTTGGGGCATAGGAAGATGGGCAGGGACAGCAGCAAATGCGCACAGAGATGTGGCAGAGTGAATTTTCCCTGGTAGGAATGTGACTTGGAATACCAGTCCCAGAACCCTCAGTGGGAAAACAATGCTATTCATGTCATTTTTCTACACTGAAGATTCTTGGCCCATTCCAATTTGGCTTCAAGTCTAAGTTTGGGGCTGAGGCAGCTTTGGTCACCCTGGAAGATGATCTATGCCAGGAGCTAGATTGGAGGAGTACATTCCTGTTGATTCTGCTGGACCTCTTAATGGCATTCAAACCATCACCTATGCCAATCCTTCTGGACCACCTAGCAGGAAAGGGCTTGTCTTATGATGGTTCTGATATCCTTCTTTGAGGGTCAGTTTCAGAAAGTGATGTTGGGGCACTCTAGTTTGACCTCTAGGCCACTGATGTATGGTGTCCCTTGAGATTCAGTCTTGTCCCTCGTGCTATTTAACATCTACATGTAACTGCTGGGAGAGGTTGTCTGGGGACATGGGATACACTGTCACCAATATGTCAATGACACACAGCTCTATTTCCTTTTTCATCCACTGCCAGGGAAGCTGTTAGTGGTCTGAATCAGTGCCTGAAGGTGGTCACGGACTGGATGAGGGCTAATACATTAAGACTTAAAAGTAGACAAGACAGAGGTGCCGTTGATCAGGAGACAGATGGAGACTGGAATAGGAATTCAACCTGTTTTGGATGGGTTGGAACTCCACTGAAGAACCAGGTTCACAACTTGGGGAAGCTTTGTACCTGGATGCTTAGGTGGTACCTGTAGCTAGGAATGCCTTTGTCCAGCTTACACTGGTATGCCAATTGTATTCATTCCCAGATGTGAGACCTAGCCAGGGTGACGTGTGTCTCAGTTACATCTAGATTTGATTATTGCAATGTGCTATACATGGGCTAAATTTGAAAAGTCACTGGAAATGGCAGTTGGTCCAGAATGCAGCAGGAAGAATGCTGGTGGGTGCTCACTTAGGAAATCATATTACACCTGTTCTACAGGAGCTGCACCAATTTGTTTCTAAGGCACAATTCAAAGTGACATTAAAAGCCCTAAATGCCTTAAATTCAGGATACCTTGGGGACCATCGCCTCACATACCAGCCTGCCCAGGCCTGAAGTGCTAACAAAAAGTGCCTTTTGTGTTCTGACTATGTGAAAGCTTGACTGATGGAGATGAGCTTCTCTGGCTGCACCTAAATTGTGTATTGGGGGGGGTGGGGGGGTGGGGGGGTGGCTGCCTTAGGAGGCTTGGTTGGCCCTTTCTTGTGTTGTTTAGTCATACAACAAAAGCCTTCCTGTTTAGGCAGGCGTTTCTTTTATCAGACAGATACGTTTTTATCCAATGCTTTTGTTTTATCTGCTGTACCTGTCTCTCTTTTATTTTATATTGTTACTGCTTTTTGAATATTCTTGCTTTTTTTTTTTAATTGATAACTCCATAAGCACCACACATTATTTATCCCACCAAATGGGTGGGATAAATACATAAATAAATAAATAAATAAATAAACAAACAAACAAACATTTTTGTGTAAATAAATAGTACTGGTACTTCCAGTCCCATCTCTGGTGGAGAAAGATGCTCCACCATGGCCTAGGAAGTGCCTGCTACCTTCCTTGGCCTTAAAGGTAAGCATTTGGGCTTTAGGTCTGGGTAAGGGTATGTTGCAGCAGTAAAGAGCTTTGTGAGCTCTTTTGAACCTTTTTCACACTCTCAGAGCAGGCATTCATAAACAGCTCAAGCTTCTGCAAGTGCTCAAATCAAATACTCAAAAAAATTTCAACCATGTTGGGGTCAAATAATGCATCCCTACCAAATAACACCAAAGTCTGAAACCATGCATCCCCAGCTCAAATGTTCTCTTCCTGCTTCAATCACACTGGTCCAGGTAACCACCCCTCGCTTCTGTCCTGCCAATATCACAACCCATTCTCCACTAAAGTGTAATTAGCTCTTGGGGCCAAATTCCTTTCATATCAACTTCACTAACAGACAGCAAAAAGTTTGAATTTTCATATATTACAATCGATGAAGGCATGTTGGTGAGCAAGTGGCTCCTGTAATGCTCACACTTGAAATATAGCCTTAGCAACTACCTCATAATGAGTGACAGTTACATATCCCAGGACTCCAGTCAGGAATGTACATGGTTTGGAAATTTAAAACCCTACTTGCAAAGCATTGCCATAGCAACACTAACAAACCACACCAAGAAAGGAGCCTGAACAGGAAAAAATCCGCTAATGTTATATGAAAATGAACTGTGGGTCAGTATGATTGGGGTTAGAGCAAACGTTCAGAATCAAGTTCAAATTCAACAAAATCAGAGTACCCAAATTTGGAGCAGGGGGAGACTGATTTTTGATCAGAAGTACCATTTTTGTAAGGTCAAATTTGGAATTGGCTCAGGGTTTTTTCTCATCCTTTTATTCTTGCTTGCTTTATCGAAAGAGGGTTTTCCTGGGCTTTGTTTTCAAAGTATTTGTTAATCTCAGAAGTTTTTCCTCAAGCTCTTGATGTCAAGGGAATACCCAGCTCATTAGGACAGGTCCTAAGGAACTGTTCCAAAACCAATATCCATGCGCAGACAGCTTCTAGATCTACAAGAATATGTATAATACAAAAACAGATGGTCCAGTCCAGTTGTAATGCATGACCCCTGTGATTTCCCCAAATGCGGGAAACTCGACTGCATAATTTGTGGTAACACATCTCTTAAATGCTCATCCCAATTTCACCTGTGGCTCCCGATCCAGAGAAGGAGATCTGTGTGACAAAGTCTGGCAAAACAGGGCAGATCGTTGTGCTTCTTGGGTGAAACATGGGACACTGAGAAGTGAAATGTAATAACTAATAGACACCCATGCGTACATGCACAAAGCATACAGTTTGTTAGCTATTTGTGACACTTTGGTTGATCTTAATAGAAGTATTGCCCAACTGTGGGATTTTTCTTATTGATCAACTCACCTGCCACTTACCAGGAGGGGTGGGTGCACCAGAACATCTTACCCAAGGTCCCTTCAAACTTGGTACCAGGTCTGTGAATGCTATATTTCAATTGGGGGCTGAAGTTGACAGACACTGCTTATAGCAACTTGAATAAAGGCTCTAACAGGTGTCACCTATTTGACTGTTATTGGTGAAATACAGCAGTACAGATGCAGGTCTCCACTGCAGTAAAACACACTACACAAAGGGTTCTTCATCATATGGAGCACCTCCTCGGACACAGGAGGTGCTCCTCTTCAGACCGTTGCCCTATACAAGCACACGGTGATGGAACTGTGCGAGGTGGGAGCTATAGTGCTCTTTCTCCTCACTCATTCATTCAACGCACATTCTGAATGCCCAAATAGGGCTTGTAGTAAGGCCAGTAGAAGAATTATATGCACCCCTGTGAAATGTAGCCTCCTATTGGATGCCTGAAGCACAGCCCTTTTTGGCCCTTAGAAGCTGCTGTTGGAAGCTGAAGGTTTTGAGGAGTTTCAGGGAATGTGAGGCTGGGGGTCTGGGAGGGCCCTGGCATTCTTCCCACTCATCCATCCCACCACAGTTTGAACCAGGTCCCATAGATCCATTGCTGGTAGAGGAAAATTGGGTTCTATTTGGAGGCACTGCTGGACTGGATGTGGGGTGGTGGTGGGGGGGACAGTAGGTAAGTCAACAGAATAGAAAAAAGGACAACTAGGATTTATTTAACAAGAGGGGGAAGGAGGAGGAGCAACAAGTGGACCAACTCATATGGTAAGCCTCTAAACTATAAAATAGGAGGATATGGAGTCCAACGAATTAGTTGTCCATGGATGAACAACTGGACTCGTTTAGATCTGTTTGCTACTACATGGTCCTGGGCTGGAATGCATCTATCAGCCTCCGTCTTTTGTCACCCCCTATCTGTGGAGCTGCTGTTGGATGATGTTCACTGTGTGAGGGGCAGAAGGCTGCTGTTTTCTCCACCAGCGTCTTCCTCTGGAGGCTTCTTCTTATTCACTCTCTCTTTAATTGCCTCAGCCTCTTTCCTTTCTCAATCTTCAATTCTCCCTTCTCTGAAACTTCTCCAAACTTCCTTCTACCAGAACCTCCTCAGAAAATCCTCTGACTCTCCCAGAGTATCTTTCAGTCCCCTACAGCAGCTCCCAAGGACCAAAAAGGGCTGTGTTCCAGGCTGAAAGAGGTTCAACATCCCATAACGGGCTACACTTCACAGGTTACATACAAAATATGTATTGTAATACGAGATCTGTGGGGAAGATGGCGACGGAGTAACATTGACTAGACGCAGCTCCCACCTACACTGGGACAAGTGAAGCCGCAAACATGAAAAATAATGATTTATTCACAGCCAAAGGGAGGAGGAGATTAAGAAAGAGACAGCAAATTATAAGTCCCAGAGAAGAAAAGTTGGAAAAGGAGAGAAAGAAGAAACAGCTTAGAATCAAAAGCTTCCTTCCCTCAAATGGGGCTACGTATGCCGTGAGTATCAAAAACAGTAATAAGAATGGACTGGCGGCATTGGCCACAACCCCTATAAGCACCTCTGTCTGCCAAGAGATAGAAAGCAGCCTATTAATTAAAACCCCTGTGAAGGAGAATGCAGGAAAGCATAAATCGCTAGGACGGAAAGCAAACAGTCAGAAGGCAGAGTATGCTTTCCCTACACAGCCAAATTGCCCTCCTCAGCTGGGTGAAATCTGCTTTATATCTGCAGAAACTCTAATTTTAATTCTAGAGCGTTTAAATAGAATTGAACGGCAATTAGGAGCCTTAATCCAAACGTATGCTCACCCAGTATCTAAGTTAGAGCAAAGAGGTGAGAACGAGGATGACGCCATTGTTACACGCCCCCCCCCTCTTTTAACCCTGAGCGAACGCAATATGTACAACACAAGACAAAAGGGAAAGTACAAAGAATACTCCAAACAAATCAGGTCCTCATATGCTTCCCAAAGAAAGATGCACACCTTTGGTCAAATAAGAAAAGAATCCTTACCTCTCTGGCAGAATTACTGAATTGTGTTATACTCCCATTGGATTTAAAACACTTCCACTTTCTGCCATCGCAAATGGACTGCAAAAGATTATTCCTAGACTTTAAGTCAACATCTGTGCCTTTGCAACTTTTCCACTCAGCACAGTACCTAAGAGGATATGGTATAACCCCTCAGAGAGTTTTTAAAGAGGTTGGAGTTAGAGCCCTTGCCAGAGTCAGAACAGAAGGGTTAACTATGGCACCACTTTATCATCAACAATTCGGACAGCTGTGGAGGAGTCTAGCCATGATAAGAAAGATAAACTGCTAAAGAATAATTACCTTGAGCTGGCTGCTAACCATCCAGTCGAGCAGGATGGACTCTTAAAATTAAGGAACAAACTGGATGAGCTTCTAATACCAACGAGAATCAGATTACATGAAAAAGATCTGGCCTTGGAGAGAGATAGCGATAATTTAGATCTTGACTCTTCTACCCACACAAGTCTAGCCCTTATGAGCTCCCTGGACCTAAATTTGTGCACCCCTGATAATTTAGACTCCGATATGAAACCAACTGACAATGTGGGACTGGATAATAGACTGCTCCACTCTTTATTGACCAAGGAAAAGTCTATGGTAACAATGACCCCAGAAATAACACCAATTTCAAACCTACAATCGTATAGCAGAATGGCTAAACCTGACACTGGAAACTCACCTGAGCTATGCATGCCACAGACTGTCATAATGGATGACAGGGAAGTGGAATTAGAGATGGAAGCACTGATGGGGACAAGGGAGTTGACCCCAATAAGGCCACTCCCTGCACTGGAAAGAAAGAACTACAACTCCTATGTTATGTGTGAAATATCTTCAATAGATCTAGAAACGACGCTGGATGAGATCCAGACCCAGAGGCCTCAGACTTCTACTGAGAAATGTATAGAAGGATTACAAAATTCAACAAGTGTTCAGCTTAGTACAGAGCCAGATGATGCTGCAGAAGCAGACTGCCAGGCCCCTCCGATATTCCAAGTCAGTGCCTCCAGCCCTCACGGGATGACTGAACACCATTTAAAATCAGGTGTGTTATATCCCCAAGTTGATTCCCCATTGGGAGAGAATTGGATGAACTCACCTGTCCCCTCAATTGGACTGGCCTCAGAACTAACAACTGAGCTGAGGAAAGAAAAAAAGAGTGCCCAGGAGTTGGAAAGTATCACTCCTGAGTCCCAATGACACGCAAACAACCAGCATATAAATAAAATTGGCCTTACAACATGGAATATAAATGGCTGGACTGGAATCCTGCAGGACCCTGAATCAAAAGACTATCTCTCTTACAAAGATATTGTACTGCTACAAGAAACATGGGTCCAGGGGAATTTGCTGTTTAATGGTTTTCAATCATATTCTATTGGAGCAGTCCCTGGGGAGGGGCACGGAAGATGTAAAGGAGGTATAGGAATCTTAATTGCTACATCTTTGTGCGTAAGCACAAGGATGCTGCCATCCTATAAACAATATGCAATGGCTGTCCTTGCTCATTTTGAGCGATGGGATCTGTTGATAATAAATGTTTATCTTCCCCCTCAAAAGAAGAAATTACAGACTGGGGAAATTTGGGCAGAATTTGAAACATATGTAGCAGATCTGCTCCAATCCTATCCCAAAACATATGCGATTTTGGGAGGAGACTGTAATGCCAGGATGGGTCCAAGTGATCATGCCCTATATTCCCAACAAAAAGCTTATCCCCCTACACCTACTATAAATGGCCTTCCATTTACTCGACAATCTAAAGATATAAAATCCAACTAGTCTGGGCTCTTACTACATCAATTGACTACAAGGCTCAACCTGCACACTCTTAATGGTGCATTCGGGAAAGACCATCCAGCGGAATTTACCTATCTGGCGGGAACCAGAATGAGTCAAATAGACTATCTCATTGTATCAACAAACTTGATTCCCTTTTTGAAGGACATGGAGGTCGTCCCAAAACTTCACAGTGATCATCTCCTGGTCTTATTGACTTGGAAAGCCCCGCACCCCTATCTTCGAAGTGCCAATCACTATATGCCTATGATAATCCCTGAGGGGGGAGCTTACTGTCATGTCAAATGGACCCCAAGGATGGACATGGAATTACGGGCCATTCTTGCATCAGACAACATGCAAAACATTAGGACATCTCTAATACTTAACACCCAAATAATGAGCCTGGTGGAATTATATCAGGAGTTAGCCCGAGAATTGAAACAAGCCTTCACTCGGAGAGTAAGGGTGCCTCAACAACGGCACCATCCACCCTCGAAGCCCTGGTTCGATAGGGAATGTGTTCAAGCAAAAAAAGCCTTACAGAAGGCCTATCAAAAGTATAAATTCAGTTCTGATCTGAAGGCAGCTCAAGATCTTCTTGAACAGAAAAAATCCTACAAACAGCTACTGATACAAAAGAAAAAAAAGGCTTGGAAGGAGAACTCTGAGAAACTGATTCAAGCAGCCAAATCGAAGGATCCGACCATATTCTGGCGGTTGTTAAAGATCTCACCAATTTGTGGACCAACATTGCCAGACTGCTATATTCATCCAAAGGCTTGGGAGAAGCATTTCCATCAATTATACAAGGATTCTGATGCTGCCCATGTGGCCTGGAATATTGCACCTGAAGATGCTCCGCCTTGGCCCCCGGTCCTGGCTTCAGAAATTTATGATCTAGTTGCCCAGATGAAAACGGGCAAAGCACCGGGTGAAGATCTGATCCCTCCAGAGGTGGTCAAAAATAACTTAGAATGGTGGGGCCCGGCTCTAGCATCGCTATTCTCCTACATTGACATGACTGGGCAGACACCAGAAGATTGGGGCTCTGCCATTATTGTTCCTATATTCAAGAAGGGAAAGAGAGACAACCCCGCAAATTACAGACCCATCAGTTTATTAAATACTATTGGTAAATTATACGCCAGGCACTTATACAGGAAGCTTAAAGACTGGCTGGAACAGGATATGATATTGGCGGAGGAGCAGGCAGGATTCAGGGAGGGTCGCTGTACCATAGATCAATGCTTGGTACTACAGCATCTCATCGAGAAATACATCTCAAACAAGGTCACCTCACTTTATGTAGCCTTTATAGACCTTAAGGCAGCTTTTGACTCTATCTCGAGGGTCAAACTATGGAAGAAATTAGAGGCCTCCAACATGGATAGGCGCCTGCTCCTACTCATTCAGACTCTATATAGGGACACCTCCTTTAAGGTCAGATGTAGTGCTCACGGCCACCTTACAAAGGCTGTTCCAACAAAAAAAGGGGTCAAGCAAGGCTGCATTCTCGCCCCACTTTTGTTCAACTTCTACATAAATTCAATGGTAGACCAGCTAAACCATACCGATTTTCATCCCCCCAAAATTGCGGGGAGGCATATAACCACTTTACTATATGCAGATGCTGCTGCTATTATCTCAAGGACTCCAACTGGGCTTACAAGAGCATTGCGGAAGTTGAGTGAATACTGCGAGGAAGAAGATCTGATGATCAATTATCAAAAAACAAAAATCATGACTTTTGCAAAAAGACCAAAAATCAGATCATGGATGATAAACCAACATAAGATTGAGCAGGTTTCTCAATTCAAATATTTAGGGGTAGTCTTCCAAGCAAATGGTTCCAGGAAGGCTCACGGCGAATATGTGGCATTAAACGCACAGAGAAGCTCATCCGCAATAGCACAATTTATGAGAATGAAAGGCAACCACTATATCCCTTTAGCCCTCCAATTATACCAAGCAAAAGTACTAGCGCAATTATTGTACGGCTCTCAATTGGGGCCTTTCCCGAATATCCAAACATTAGAACGTGTACAATCAAAATTTTTGAGGGCAATATTGGGTGTTCCTAGGGATGTCTCCAATGCAAAGATAAGATTAGAGACTGGCCAGATCAAAATTGAAGCTAGGGTCTGGGTGGCTATTCTTGTGTACCGACTTAGACTGTCATATCTTCCTACTGGCCTTGCCCCACTAATTTTGCAAGACGATTTTAAATCCAGTTGGATTCAGTCAACTGAACAGAAAATAGCTTTCTTGGGGCTTCCCTTGCAGACTTTATTAAATATGGGTTTTGATCAGGCAATGGAGACTATCAAGCAGCGCATTGCAGATATTGAGAGACAAAGTGACCTCAATAGTGCCCCAGAATTCTATCTCAGGGAGGACTATAGATACATTGTAACAGCTGCACCCTATCTTGAACAACTGGAACTGCATAAACATAGAAGGGCATTTACCTTGGCCCGTCTAAATGGACTCCCCTCGGCAGTTTTGGAGGGACGGTACAAAAAGATCCCCTGGTCAGACCGCCTCTGCCCCTGTGGCATGGAACAGATAGAAACAACAGAGCACATTTTGCTGTGGTGTATATTTTATAGAGATATTCGTGCCGTACTCATCTCCCCACTGATAAATTGCTTTCCGGGACGTACAGGACAACAATATGTCTACGTATTGTTGTCTGACACTAATTCGACATTTACGTATAGTGTCGCCAAATTTTTTGCAGCCGCGATAGGTGTTCGAAGAAGGATGCTGAGGGAGCTTGGACTTACCTAGTTGGATGAAAGACAAAGTCTGGAGAGTAATGCCATTCATCCAATATGGCTGATAGGTATTACATTAGTACTACACTGTGTTGAAGTGTCTATTAATTTGATTGGGGATATATGGCAGATAATTTTAATGTAGTTCCTTTTTTGAGCTGGTCTTTGACCGTAATAAAGTTCTATTCTATTCTATTCTATTCTGTATTGTAATACAAATATTTCACAAGCCACCTTGTTTCTCTAATGCCCATTAATCTAAATCATTGGAAATCGTTACACAATAATGGTGAAATCAGGCAGTGCAACAAGAGATATCTCACATAAAACATACCTCAGATTGCAGCAATCTATTTAAATTGCCCTCTCATCCCACAGAACCCAAAGCCTGTGATTATCAAATCCAGATATACATTGTGCTCCATTCACTTGCATGCATACACACACGGTGCTCCTACCATTTTAAGAACGTAAAAAGGAGCTCCTAAATACAACAAGAAAATGGGAGCATGTGTCATTCTAGTCCAGTCTGTCTGTTTCTATAAGAGTAGTTCCTTACATGACATGGCAAACTGCTTTTGAAATCCCAGAGTCTCAAAAGCTGCTTGTCATGCAGGGCAGAGTGTGTGATGCTTAGGAAAAACGAATTTTCAAAAGCAGTAGTTGCCAGTAAGTATTAGCCACAGATATCTCTGGATTATGACCACAGGTGTAAACAAGGCTGTTTACACCCCCCACTTTGAGGTCACTACTGCAATTGCTATCATTTACACATGGTTAACCTTAAGGTTTTTTAATTGGAAACATTTTACACTGTAGCATACTACTTTTTCAGACGTGCACTAGCCATCATGTGTAACTAACAAGTTCAATAATTTAGAAGAGGCAATTCAACCTTGTTTTGTATCAACTGTGCTAGGGAGTTTCTGTCTAATGGTGGAGGAATCCAACTGCATTCATGTCCCTATTTGTACTGTACTGCACAAGATTATATTTCTGCAACTTCCTGCCACAGTTCTTAAAGGATGTTGAGATGCTGCAAAGCTGTAACAAGCATGTAATGAGATTTAATGATATAAAAAGCTAGGACCAACTACTTTCTGATGGACAAATTCCAATGGTTAAAAAGTTTCATGAATTAATTGATCTTCTGGCAAAAGCCAACAAAAGGAAAGAAAGAAACTTAAATTACATACTGGAATTTTTCATTAGGGATGGATTTGGAAAAATAAAGTGGAAAAGGATGGAAAGCTTTGTGCAATTAGAAGTGGCAGGTACACTGCTTTCCCTGTGCCTTCAAATCACACCAATAAGTGTGATCTGTCCAAAGAGTTAGTAAAATGAATTTATTAAAAGGCTTCCCAATTTACTCAGCTTCTTTGAAGAAATGTACAACGGTATTAGTGAATTCATAAAAAATGCTCCCATAAAACTACTGCCTCAAACTGCTATATTTTCTAAAGAGTCACATATCTACTGTGCCTAAGAAAATATATTACATTATGAAGAACTTGTAAGCCATTTCCTCACACTTCATTTGTCAGCGTAACTTTCTGCTTTAATGTTCAAACAATGTTTAAAAAAAAAAAAAAATCATTGGAGCAGATGTTTTTGATGCCTCATTTTACTTAAATCTTTGTGATATAGGTCAGTCATGTTTTAATGCCGTCCGCTGTGTATTCTGTATTTTGGATATGGATGTACAATACAATTAAACACTCAGCTGACCTTCTTCCAGGCCCAGCATCAGTTTCCAAACTTAAAAACTCACAAAGCAAAATATCTACCCACTTTCAGCCCCAAATTATGATTTAGTACATGATGACATAACCCAGCTGGAAGTCCAGTCACAAAAGTAAGCCTTGGTCTGCTTTGATTTCAGTAAGAACCTAGACATTGGTTACAAATTTAAGGGCATAACTGGTTGATCCAGAACCCACAGGTGAGTTTTGGTTTGGACAAATAATGGAAGGGTTAGATGATGAGCAAGCTTTGACTCTGGCAAGAAATATATTGCTTGACAGCTGTAAGCCCATGCCGTTCTCTGTCCACATAAGGACACAAAAATGCATCCAGAAGAATAGCCGGTATTAATAAAAGTCAGCTGAGCCCATGGGATTAATTTCAACCTGTCTGGCTGCTAGTTCAATCCTTTGAGAGGACTAAGGCCCTTCTGCTCTTAGGATCCTTTTGATACTGACATCTACATTTTTTTTAAATTATAAACACTTATATACCTCCAATTCATGGATGATTAGATAAAACTGGAACTCTCTCTTTTCCCTTCCAAAAAATACCTGGAGGCCTAGCTTGTAGTAGCTGATGACTGCAATGCCAGAATTGGACCCAAATGGCTGCATATCACTCACCATCAGAGATTGAGGAGATAGATCTTTTCTCAAAAAGAACTCAAAAGATTCCCAAATCTTGTAGCCTTTTGTTTATTCAACTGGATGTAGAAAATGGACTTGCTAATTCTTAATGGTGTATTTGATTATGATAAGTAAAGCACACCTTTACTAACTTTCATGGTTCTGGCGTAATTTTTAGTACCTAGAAATGTTTATTATCTAATTCTGGATGGACGCACTCTCTCTCTAAATATATATATGGGGGGGGGGATCGACCTCTAGCCCCTCGTATTGCAGTTATCAATTCCTGAATGTCAGATCCATCCAACATAGTATTCTCAAATTAAAGATCTAAGGGAGCAATCCTATGCATGTTTAGACAGAGAAAAGGCCGACAACAACCAGCTGGGAGTTGTCGGCCTTTTCTCTGTCTAAACATGCATAGGATTGTGCCCTAAATAGCTGTTTTCAGAAGACACAGCTAAACTGAGTAGCAATAGTGAAATCAAGCTGAGGTCTGATATAGCAGTTCAGCTTAGGTCAACTATACTGTCAAACAAGTTGCCACTTGAAGTCATCAAGGCCTATGAGTAGCTGATACATTTTCTTAAGGATAACTAAACAACAAGAATATTTGTCTAGGGAAGCTCCCTGTCCATTATTTTGGTGATTTTTCTTATTGGTTTGATTCAGAGTGTAGCATCACAAAAAGGAGACTAGGAGAGTCTAAAGTCCATTACAAGGATTCTGAGTCTATGAAGCTATTTCAAATTAATTAGAGGATATAACTCCTTATTAGCACTTAAAACTGCCAGAGAAAAATGGATCCATGGACCATGCTACATAATGTTTCCCTTAGTAATGACTCCAGAACAAGTTTGGATGCTGGCGCCCTTCGATTGAGGGTCCAAGTCCTAAATTGCGGTGTTCCCATTGAACCCTGGGAATATTAATTTAGATTATTTTTAATGGCTCTGACAGGGAACTTGCCAGCAACTTCTTCCTGGCAACCTTTTCAGCAGAGTGGGAGGAGTAGCAGAGGCAAACTTTGTCTCCCTGCTCCTCCTGTTCTGCTTTTTTGCCGTCTAGCTCAAGCTCTGTGGAGTGGGAGGGAAGGGGGCTGGGGAGGCCTGGGGATACATCATATCCCGGCTTCCCCAGTCCCCTTCTTGCCCACTGGCACACACCCCCCTTACCCCTCCCTGAGGTCGCCTTTGTGATCTCGGAGAGGCAGCTCGCACAGGTCTCTCTGCACTAGCTGTGAGGGGGAGGGGAGGGATTCCTGGATCTGTGGTTGGAGCGCTGTTTCCGACCTCAGATCCAAGACTTCGAAATCGTTGCTCCCTTAGTAACTGATTGGAAAATTTTCTGGAGGAAAGAATTCTAATAAAGGATGAACAAGCAGCTTTCAGGAAACCCTGCACCATTGCACTCCTGTCTAGCAGAAAAATATTGTTTTTCTGCAGGGGAAACATTTTGCTGTTTTTCTGTAGGGAAAATATTCTGCTGCCTTCATGGATTTGATTCCGTCCCCAGAGCCAATCTATGGCAGAAACTGGACGTTATCCAGGTTGATAAAAGATTGTTTCACTTTATTAAGATTCTCTATGGGAATACACTTCAAATCAGATACATATGGTAGCTTCACATAGATCGCTGGGGATATTCCAGTGTCCACAGGTGTTAGGGAAGGATGTATTCTTGCCCCCTTGCTGTTTATTTTGTTTCTCAGTGATCTTGACAATGCCCTTAATATCCCAGATTGCCACTCTCCAAACTGGTCAACAGGAATATTTATGTATTACTTCTTGCTAATGATGCAGTCATATTAACTTGTTCCAGAGCTGGTTTCAAAATGCTTTTGGTCATGTTTTCTAGGTACCTTAAGTTAAATTATTTACAGATAAATCACAAGAGATCAAAAATAGTGGTCTCTGGAAAATAGTTTACTCAGTGGAGGTGATCACTGGATGGTCAATTCTGAATACCTTGGAGTTATGTTTCTCCATGCCACTTCTTGGCTTACACATAGACTTCAGGCTATCCAAAAAGTCACTGCCTGGGTTCAGACAATACGATAACCCACACTGAGTATGGGTTAAGTGTGGGTTATTGAACCATGGGTTGTTGTTGAAATGTGGGTGAGCGTGTTGTCTGAACTCAACCGCTCTAACAAACCATTGATTGTTAACTGTGAACCATCCACAGTTCATAATCCAACAACAAACCACGAGTTCTCTTCATGGGTTGTTTGTGGTTAACAAGCCATTAGCGTGGCTGGGTTCAGACAACACAATGACCCATGTTTCAACAACAATCCATGGTTCAATGACAACCCACATCAACCCATACTCAATCCTTGAGTGTGGGTTATCGTGTTGTCTGAACCTAGTCACTGTAAGTTAGACGGCTATTTTGATGTGGGTGTTAAATCAAATGATACCAGTTTATTCTAGCAGTGATTAATGTCTATAATGCTGAAGTCTCCGCCCAAGTTCTTTATGGGGCTGCAATCTGGGTCAAGGGTGTTACTACAAACCTGAGCTTTATACAAGCCCTTGTTTGTTTGTTTGTTTATATTACATTTATATCCCACCTTTCTTCCATCATGGAACTCAAGGTGGCTACATGTGGTTCCCAGGTAGTCTCCCCTCTAAGCACTGACCAGACCCAAACCTGCTTAGCTGCAGCAAGGTGGCTGTCTCATGTGCCTTCAGACTATGCCCTGGGATATGAACACTTTTACATGTGCCAAGATGTACACCAAATGCAGTCTTCTTTAATTTCTTTGTTTTTGGAAACTGGCCAAAGCCCCCTAAAGTTTAGGGCATGCGTGACTATTTTTAAAATTTGGCTCAGGATGCATATTTATAACCAAATCTCAGGTCCACTAACTCTCAGTCCAAATGACAGCTATAATAGTTTAAGGATGAAACTGTCCCTTGGAAAGCTCATAGCACTGGAACATCTCCCCCTTTCCTCCTCCAAGTTAGGTTCAATTGCACTGCAGATTTAACCAGAGACTGGGATATAGTCTTTCCAAGAGCTTCTGGCTCATGCTAATAGAATCTGGGCCCCATCTACACGGGCCTTTTACTCCAGGGTGGCTGTGAGTTGAGGTCCTTCAGGATAGATGATGCAGTCGCCACTTTGCAGCCATCTGTGGTTTTCTCCTGCAAAAATGTGGATTTCCGAGGAGGCATTTTGCTGAGCTGTTTTTCATTTGCTGCAGGTTTCTCACGGTTGTGATCCATCTGTACCTTCCCTGAAATGACTTCACATTTTGCAGTGGGTGTGTTGTAGGCATGCGTAGTGCTTGTGCCATTTTGTGATGCCCCTTTACTCCCACTGTCCCTTCCCAGCTGCCTAGTTACAGAGGCACAGATAGGCGTTTTCATTTATTTAATCACACTTTCACACATTTTTGCAGCTTTGTATCTTCGCAATGGTTGCTTCTGGATTCAGTGCCCAAGGGCTGGGGGGGGGGGTCCTCAGGGGAGGACCAACTTCACTGTGGCCACCATTTCGGAGTGATGGGTAGGCATGTACCACTCATGCCTCCTGAGTGTGAACCATCGCGAGACTCTCAGGCTGGGGAACTGACAAACAGATGGCCGGGAAATGAAAGGACACAGAACACCCACTTTTTACCTAATGAGGGACGGAAAGACACAACAGAACCCCTAAAATACGAAACAGCCACTGAAGTGTTGCACGCCCACGCTCATGGGACTGCACAGCTGTGCATTAAAATATAATGGCAAAAAAAGGGTATGGCAGAATCTGTTAGGGAAGCCCACAGTAAATCACAAGTATATCCCAGCAGAAGCTAATTCGAAGCTGAAATGCTGAGCAGTTGCGACTAGGGATGGCAGAGAATTCCGCCACGGATCTCGGTGAGGCCGAATGCCAGTGCATTTGGCCCCCCGAAATTTGTGGCAGAATGGCCTGCCACCCCCCCCCCCCCGCTGATCCCCCCCAGGACGAGACTTACCTGGGGCGGATCTTCCGGGTGGCAGCGGCTGCGGTGGCTGGTCTTCCGACCGGCTGCCACCGCCATTTGCAGACTTGTGGGGGGTTTTTTGTTTGTTTTTTTCAAGACGTGATAGGCTACGTAAAGATTTAAATAGCCTATCATGGCTGGGTAAAAAAACAAAACAAAACAAAACCGCGTACGCAACTGGCGGCGGCTATGGCCGCCACCATTTGCGTTCCTTATTTTTGGTGTCTTAGTCTACGTAAATATTTACATAGACTATGACGGCGAAAATAAAGGGGAATGCAAATAGCGTAGTGGGCGCTATTTGCGTCCCTTTTTTGTTTTGCCGTTTTAGCCTACGTAAATATTTAAAAAATATTACGTAAAGACGGCCAAAAATAAGGAACGCAAATGGTGGTGGCCATAGCCGCCGCCACTTGCGTACGTGGGGTTTTTTTGTTTTGTTTTTTACTCAGAGCTCTCCGCGGCCGGAAATCCGGCTGCGGATGGCTCTGGCCTGGGCCTGGCCGGCTGCTCCGCAGAGCCGCCGCGGAACACAGCCAGCCATCGAGGATTCCGGGGGGGAGGAACGGAGCGCCTCCCCCCCCGTCGAGGATTCTGGGGAGAGGGACGGAACGCCTCCCCCCCACCATAAGCATAATCCGCGGAAAGGTAAGTACATTTCGCACATCCCTAGTTGCGACGGAGTGAAGGGTGAAAGTGGTGCCCTGTAGATGGGGCCCTGTTGTCGACTTTATTTTGGTATTTTGTATGGTAACTGTTTTCAATTAGCAGATTATCTCAAGAATCTTTACGATCTAAAATACAGTACAGCATTTACACGCTAGACTTAAGGGGTTTCCTTCCCATATTTTCTTGGGAATTACACCTTTGGTCACCTAACGTGAAATCCACATACCTGCTCCTCTGACACAAGTCTTCCAGCACCAGCAGACAAGTCCCATTAAACCCTCACATATATTTAGGAGCCAGGATAGTTTATGGTCCAGAGATGCTGTAACAACTACCAGTGCTGTTGTGATTAACCAGAGCAATCAAAGTCACACCTGCTCAGGATCTGCAAATCCATAGTATGCTGTTCCTCCCTCAAATGGAGTATGCTCAGCCAGGAATTGCTCAGAGTAGTCACAGTGATGTTGATGGCTGCTGCAGAGCCATGGGCTCACATCAGTGTCGCATAGCAAGACTGTAGACTGCACGCATTTAAAACGGAAACATTGTGCAAAAAATGTTCTACCATGAATCCCTTTCCGTGAAGGGAAATTTATCATTCCATTTATCAAATATTAAGGTTTAAGATCCAAGTATAGATCCTTCCTACTGATTACTTTCTTAATAATAATTTGACTCCGTACTTAAAATATAACAAGACTCACATATAGGCCATGATTCAAAGAACTGCACAGCTAGTTCTGGGCACCCAAGTGGACTCTGGATGTTGATATCTCTAACACAAACTCCCCATGCTGAATGACAAGCTTGTTTAAAACAGAGAACCATTTCAAGAGCAGTTTGTGATATGCTTCAGGGATGTTTTTGCTACCAAGTCAACCTGAATTCTCTGCTATCTAGTTTTCCTGTGGGTTACCCCCCACCCCCTTCATCTTGCATTATCAGCACCTATTTCTATTTCAGCTGAATAGAGCAGTTCCTGTTGTTTCTTGCAGAAAATTATAGGGGACCACAGTACTTATATACTATAAGGTCAACCTGTTTTCTAATATTCTGAGCATCTCTGATCAAGTTAGCCATACATATAATATTAACCAAACACCCCATCCCCCCCACCCCTGAAAACCTTGAAACCTTTCCAGATTATACTCAACAAACTAGAGTTGTCCACAAGCGAATTTGCACAATCTACAGCAGTTACCTTGGGGAATAATATATTTTCTATGTATGTATTTGATTTATATTTCTGATTTAAGGGAAGAAAAAAAGCAGGCCCATAGATGAACAATTGTTCTATCTTATTAAAAAGCAAGCAATAATTTTATTCTTAGACTTCTTCATATTCGGCATTTATAACAGCTTGCCTCTGCACTGTTGGAACTTAAAACGAACTTCTGGATAATGTCCAATATTTGTCTGTTCTGAAAGTTTACACTGCATTTAAGTTTGCACTGTCATTTCTAAACCAAAGGAAGGAACTGTAGGTTCACTAAAACATATATTCTGAGTGTGAGCTCAAGCATGGCCACAAGTTAGCACTTAGTGTTAGAAGTGCTTCACATATGTTGTACTGTTGCAATCCCTGCAACAGCCTTGTGTAGTAGGTCATTATTGTCTCAGTATCATCACAGTTAGCAGGCTAAGGTTTGTCTAAGGCTATGTAGTGAGTTCATGGGTGAAGCAAGATTCAAACTGGAGATATCCTGATTCATAGCTCAATCTCAGCCACTTTGCATTCATGAATTCATAATGAATTTTGCAAGGGCAAAAGTGGTCTTGGGATACCCTCTTCATCCCAATAGTTCACTTTTGTGAGTCAAATATATGCTGCAAAAGTTAAAACGCATAGTTCTACAAAAAGAAAGAAAAAGAAACATAATATTAGCTTACCCTTTTCAGTGTTTAAAGATCAACACAACTAGTAGAAATACAGTTTGAAAACTGTCAGACATTCTGTGCTTCAAATTCTGCTCTTCAAACTGAAACTAAGTGCTTCAGTGTTTTCATTGCAATATTATTTCACATCACTTGATGACAAAGGATAGAAACTTGCATTTAAACACTTGTAACAGATTTCTCAGTGTCCACAAACACTTACAACTGTTCAGTTTAGTCTCTTTCCATGACCTTTCTGGTGGCTGGGCCCAAAGAATGAAATTATCTGATATAATGAATGAATACTTTTGACTTTTTATAATGTTATAGTTGATTGAAGCCCATTTGAGTGGTCTTATCTAATTTCCCACACATTTTCTAACCCATTTTGTGTGTCCTTTTTCAGAAGAGTTTTGCCTGCTATATTGTAGGGCTATGTAGTATACTAATTATTTTGTTTAAATCCCTTTGCAACGTGTCTAATCCTATTAGTTATAAGAATGTGTGAATGCTGATTACACTTTTTTTTTTTTTTAAAGAGGAGGGTTGGATGAAGGGAAGAATCCAAAGTGGCATCATCCTGGAGGGCCTGTGGCTAATTCATCTGACCAGCACTTGTATGAAAAGGCAAGATCCCTACCAACTACAGTATATCAAAAAGAAGAGAAGATTATGGTTTTTGTTAATATTTTGTTTTACTTTTTACTTTACTTGACTTGACATTCTTAATGCCACCTGAGAATATTTGGTCCACAGTACATATTATTGGGCCCTGTCATTAATTTACTGTTGAATTTGTCTTTCTCTCCTTTCATAATCAGCATTTTATGGGAGGATGACAATAGTACAATGTCACAAAGAAGCCATACCAAGTACAGGAAATGAACTAATGTTGCAACAGAATTCTATAGTTCCTTCGAGTTCTGTCTCCTTTCTTCAAAGAATCCTCACAAGCCTTATTAAAAGTCCCTTGCACTCTCTCCATCTGCTGGAGCTACTGGAGCTGTTGCCTCCTGTGGTCCAATGCTGAGTGAACTTTAATCACTTTTCCTATTTTATTCACACTAGGGAAGGAGCCAGGCTCTACTAAAAGAAAGAAAGAAAGAAAGAAAGAAAGAAAGAAAGAAAGAAAGAAAGAAAGAAAAAGAGAGAAAGCTGGCGGTCACAGTTGATGTTAAAGAGCATGAAATTTATCTGACTTTCATAAAAGATGAGTTTGGCCCTTCAATTCCCACTTTTGCTAAGCCTGCTGCTCTGGGGACAGCTATTCTCTCTTCCAAAAACAAATATTTGCTTTCAGTGTGGATGGATGCGGCTTCCTAGGAGCATTCCTCTTCTTTTTAAAATGGAAAGCCCAGTTGTTTCGACCCACAAAGAACACTTGTAGTCTTGGGAAAGAAAGTTAACTTTATCATTTAGACAATGTTTTGCAAAATAAAGTTTGTACAAATGTAAATAATTACAATTATTCATTGGTTACCATGGAAGCAAGTTCTTTGGAATTATTTTATAGGAACTGAGAGTTTTACCTCAGTCTCTCTTCAAAACAGCAATGCCAAAAATCAGACTTCACTCTAACTGTGAAAATTAATAATTACTTCTTTATTGATTTTCTCCGTGTATGTGTATTTGTAATCTGAAACCATATTTACCCAGCTTTAGAAATAGTACTTAGAAATGATACTTGGTGCCAAATTAGGTGTGAATGGGAAGCTATCTTTGTTGTTGACATATTTTGGGCCATTCATGTATAAAGCATGTAACCAATCTTTACATAGAAACGTTCACCCGGGTGATGGGCCCTCACCTTATACTGCTGTGCTCTGTTGCTTTGGGCACTTTCCTCCCAACCCACCCTGATACCTGAAGAAGCCCAGCTGGGGAGAAAAGTGCCTGAAGCAATGGATAACTGCAGGCTCAGATTCCTTCATCCTTTTTGATACTAAAATTAAACTTTGTTTTTATGTGAACAGGGCAGACATATGGACAAATCTGGCTGCCCCACAGAATATTGATTATTTATAGTGACTAGTTAAAAACAGGAATTCTCATTCTTACTGAAAGGATAAACATTACATCAGAATATTATTAAAAAGCCACATCTCATATTTCATTGTTCTTTGATCAGCCACAGAAACAAATGAATAAGTTCCCACTGGGTGCTTCTATCTAGAAACATGTATTTCAGAAACTGAAATGGTTTCCATTCACTTTTCAATGTTTCCAATGGTACAATCCTGTGCATGTTTACTCAGAAGTCCTACTATATTCAATGAGATATACATTAGTGTGTGTTTAGGAATGCAGCCTAATGCATCTAAGCAAAATGGTGCAAAAGTATACATCTGTTAGGAAACAGAAGGTCCTATTATGCAACTTCAAAATCCAGATAAAACTTGAGAGAAATAGAAACAAATTATATAGGTCATTAAAAGAAGGGTCAAGCCAGAACAGAATTGTATGAGACATATTTCGTTTTAATAAAAGATTAGGCAAATGATAATATAGAATGCAAAGTAGTTCTTATTCACGGACCATCCACTCTGCATGCCATAACCCAATCTAATCCCCAATTGATACTGACAACTGCAATGACAAGGGCTAAATTGGAGTCATAAGTGGCAGTAATGATAGACTGCCACTTCAGAATATCAGCAATTTCCAAATTAGAATTAATACCACACAAATGCTCTTCTGTTAAGCAGAGCCTTCCCAAAAGCAATGGGAGCATTTCTTTTAGTCACGTTGCCTCCTGCAAATGTGGCATGGAGCCTGAGAACATTGACCCGTCAACAACAAAGGCTATAGCAGTCTGTCAGAAAGGCAGATAACGATAAGCTGCTATCCCTGCATTTTTTACTTTGGCCACCTAGGGGCACTCAAAGGCTTAGAAATGCTTTAAAAATTCATGCGTTCATTTATCATTATTCCTAAAAGAGAGCAAAGAACATGCTTCCCAAACACCACATTGTGTTAGAGTACTTAATTAATAAAGTTATTGGCTATTTACATTCTTCAATCTAGTACTAAATTGTTAGACTCTCTCTTTCCAATGTTTATTTGTCCTCTTTTCAATTTGTAAGAAGCTACCTGTTTTAGCCTGCAAATGATTTTCTCATACAGAGGGATTTCAGAGTCATTTAGACATGTGAATTATGCTTCTCCCCTCAGAATTTTATTTCAGCTACTTTTCTGATGTGTTATAGTCTTCTCAACATGTATCACCTCTGACTGCACCACCTCTGATTTCACCAGTACGGAGTGGGGATCAAGTATATGAAAGCATCGCTATATCAAAGTGATGGTCCACATCAGAAGCTTATACTTCAGAGAGCGATGCTGGTGGATGAATATAAATTACTCCCTTAGAAAACAGTCTTGTTTTTTTGTTAAAACCCCTGCCATGGATTTATGTCTAGACTATTGTTGCTGGAATGTATTTGTTTATAACATTTACATGCCACCCCATAAGCAAAGGTTCTCCAGGTAGCTTACAATAAAAAGATACATTTTAAATACAATTTAAAATCAAAACACAGAATACACATTAAACAATAGAGAATAAAATCAATGCAACAATCAATAAAGCAAAATTGACAAGCAACACAATGTATCTTTAAAATTCATTAAAACCTGTTGCAAAAGAGCCATTACAAAGCTTAGTGCTAAAATTAATACAGAATAGGTGCCAGGCGAACCTCTCTGGGAAGGGCATTCCATAACTGAGGTGCTATCACTGAAAAAAAACCCTCTCTCCCTGGTAGCTATCACCTCATCTCATTTGGCCTGGGGTACCTGGAGAAGGGCCCATTTCTTCCAGCTTGCTAGGATTTGATACTATACCTCAGCATCCTCTCAGTGTTTAAGCCCTTTTGGAATCTGGACAAAGGAAAGTTCTGATGGAACCATCAGTAGCTTGCTGTAACATATTGACATGGCATTTTGGGATAAAATCACTCACATCTATCATAACTCCACACTTACAATAATAGTGTCAGTGGAGGTGTCTACGGCGACGTCTGGGTCAGCTTTGCTGGATGGCTTTTAGTTGCTGGAGCCTATATGGAAAAGGCACTTAAAACAAGTCTAGCCAAACACTTGCTGCTTTCATGGATTATTAAATCTGGCAGGGAAGGGAGAACTGGCTGGATTCAGGAGGTTGTAAATGCCTCCTTGAGCAAAAGGGTGGTCTCAGCTTCTTTAAAAGAAGTGGTAATCTGACCTCTCCTGAAGAAACTTATGTTGGACTCCAAAGATGTGAATAATGACAGGCCAGTGTCTAACATTCCCTGCCTAGGCAAGGTGCTCAAAATAATGGTAGCTGCCCAGCTCCAGTTACTCTTAGATGGGACTGATTTTCTTGATCCACTTCAATCTGGGCTTCAGGCCTGGTACAGAAACTGCCTTGGTTGCCCTGTGGGATGATGAGCTTTGTCAAGAGAGAGAGACAAAGGAAGTGTGATCCTGCTCTTGGACCTCTCAGCAGCTTTCAGTACCATCAACCATGGTATCCTTCTGAATAAGCTGTCCGAATTCAGTGTTGGAGGCATCACTTAATGGTGCTCGGAAAGCACTGCTCAACTATTCTATGTTCACCCCCATGCTATGTTCACCCCCATGCTATGTTCACCCCATGTTAACATCTGCATGAAACCGTTGGGATAGATCAGGGTTGGGCAACACATGGTCTGTGGGCCATTGTGTTCCCTGCTGTCCCCCAAATTCAATTTCTTTTTTTAATTAATGGGCATCCATAGTGGCTATGGAGTTCTCAAAGGGTCAAAATTAGCTTGTAATGAGCTAATTTTGACCCTTTTGGTAGACTGTAGCCACTACTGATGGCATTTAGTAATTAAAAAACAACAACAACTGGTGCCCATGGGGGGAGGTGCCCTGCATGTGTGTCTGGGGGCGGGCAAAATGGGGGGGGCAAAAAGTTACCCACCCCAGGATATATTATTGAGAGATTTTGTGTGAGGTGACATTATTACACCAATGACACACAGCTTCTCACTCTTTCATCAAATTCAGGTGAGGCAGTGGGTGTCCTATGTCAGTGCCTGGTTGCTGCAACGGACTAGGCAAGACAGAGGTACTGGAGGGGATGCACTCCCTGTAAAGGATTAGGTTCATAGTTTGGTGGTGTTTATTAATCCAGCATTGTCACTAGAGGCCCAAATGACCTCTTCGGCCAGTTTTATCAGCATTGGACATCCCTGAATGGTGGTAGCCTGGCTCCAGTCACTCATGCTCTGGTACTGCAATGTGCTGCATGTGAGAGTGCCTTTGAAAATGGTCCCAAAACTGCAGCTGGTCCAAAATAGGGCTGAATGTTTGCTGATTGGGACTGGGAAACTCAAATCATATTATGCCAGTGCTTTATTGTCTGCATGTGGAGTCCCAGTTTGTTCCCAGGACCAAATCAAAGTTCTGGTTTCATTCTTTAAAGCTCTTAACAGCTTGAGAACTGGATACCCGAAAGACTGCATTCTCCCACATATACCTACCCAAACCTGGAGATCATCTTCATTTGGTGGGGGTACCTGGAAAAGGGCTTCTGAAGAGGGGAAAGGGGTTGTGGCCCAGCTCCAGTGCTGCAGTTGGCCTTAGCGTTTATAGCTAGAAACTGATCAGAAGTAGTCTGGAAGGCTTGGTCTTATTCATCCTGTGGAATGTTGGAATCAGTGTGAGCTTATCTCTGTCAGTGCGCTCAGAGGAAAGCAGGCTACTCCTGTCCAGCTGCTGGCTTTGGCCTTGGCTGGAAGGAAGCCTGGCAGTCTCTCTGTAAGAACAGAAGAGAGGGGTTTTTTGGAGGTGTCACCCCTGAAGGGCAGAAACAACACCTTGTTTGGGCAGGGGCCTCATGGATGGGCTAAAATCCCTTGTCAGTTAGTTGTTCAGGAGGGCTACCGTGTGCATAGGATTCCAGCACGAGTTACTTTTGCAGGGACGTTTGCACTTTGATGTTCTGGATGTTTACTCAGAAATAAGTCCTGAATTGTGAGCATGGTATTGCAGGCTTAATACAGTGCCTACCCAATTCCACCTAATGAATTGACTACCCTTTCAGCTCAGTCCTATGCATGTTTTGTCATTTGTGGGTTAAGGTGTTGTTTTTTGCATGAACTCTAGCTTCAGTGGTGAGGGAAAGGCACTTAGTACATGCTTAGAGTTTCTCCATAACTTAGCCCTAGTTTTGAAAACAGACTCATTGGCTGAATCCTGGTGAAGTCTTGGCACAAATGAAGTTATGGGGAGGAAGATACAATAAGAGCTTGTGCATAACAAGGAGGAGGTAGAGAGGACTTGCACAAAACAAGAGATCCTGGAAGATGGTAGGATGGGGAGGGATGGTTGCATGGAGGGGAATAGAATTGGTAGGGGGAGAATGTAAGTGCTCAGTGGTGAAAGAAAAGCATTCTGCATATGCTCAGAAGCACTCTCTATTTAAGAACATAAGAAGAGCCATGCTGCATCAGACCAAGGTCCATCTAGTCCAGGATTCTGTTCACACAGTAGCCAATCAGATGCCCATGGGAAACCCACAAGTAGGACATGAGTGCAATAGCACCTTCCATGTTCCCTTGTTCCCCTGCTGCTTATATTGGTAAAATGTAAATAAATTCTAGTCATTCTAAATTTGCAGGCATGTATATCCATGTTCCCCTGCTGCTTATATTGGTAAAATGTAAATAAATTCTAGTCATTCTAAATTTGCAGGCATGTATATCCTTCAGAAACATTGCAGGTTTCTTGCCTGGGAGACACCTCTAATGACCAATGCATTTTCATACAAATTTACCCAAAAAAACTATTGAGGAAGGGGTGAAGGGAAAGCAAATCACTCCCTCCCCAAACTGGAGAACTCCCCTTCCACATGAACTGCTGCACTTATCCTTCTGAAACTTTGCTGGTTTCTTACTTAGGGACAACTCTAGGCTGTCTGTAATTTTCAGAACAATGGTCCACAAGGAAAATAAGGACAGAAGTATGTCCTCTTTTGGAGCCCTCAAAATGTCAAAGCCACCCTTGCACAAAAATCCTTGTGGCTATCATTCTGAAATTTGGGGATATGATCTCTTCTGATGGGGCAATGAATCCTGAAATGTGTATCCAATTCTTCCAAGTAATAAAAAAATTATTCCCTTTAAAAGAAAATCAAAATACAATCCCTGCACCTATTTTTCTGACATTGGGCAGGTGTAATCCCCTTCTTAGCAGTTCGAAAGCACGAAATTGCAAGTAGATAAATAGGTACCGCCTCAGCAGGAAAGGTAACAGCGTTCCATGCACCTCGGTGTTCAGTCATGCCAGCCACATGACCACGGAAGCGTCTTTGGACAGCGCTGGCTCTTTGGCTTAGAAATGGAGATGAGCACCACACCCTAGAGTTGGACACGACTGGTTGGGGACACCTTTACCTTTTTTTTTAAATCCCCTTCTAGGGGGCTACTATGCCTGAAATTATCGTCCAGTTCTGACCAAGAGAAAAAGGTTAGTTAAAAAAAAAAATCCAATGGTAGTCAACGGGAAGCATAAAGATTCATTTTTCCAAAACTTGACTCAGGTTTGGTGCTGAGCAGAAATGGTCCAACTACAAATTGGCCTGAGCAGAAGTGGGATGTTTTCCAAAATGCTGAATTGGGGTCTGAGTTGAAGTGGGGTGGGGGGTTGGTGCACAGTTCTTATGTATGTATGTAATCTATACAGACAGGAAGCATACCACACACATACACACACACACACACCACACACATATATATATTAGAGGTGCACTTAGACTCGGATAGATGGATGGATGGATGGATGCATAGACAGACAGACAGACAGACAGACAGACGTGAATTTGTGTTATGGGCCTGTGCCCCGGATCTTTTAAGAACCTAGCAACGCCCCTGGTAGTGTGGAAGTTCCAACAAAGCTTTCAGGGTTGGACTTGGCCTCTCTGTGTGTAGATTTGTTTACGTCTATTTCTAGAACACTTGTCTTGGATTGCATGGGATGAATTACACCACATATCATTCAAGCCCCTTCCCCTGTATTCTGAGCCATACAGATTGCAACAGGGAAACCAAGTTGAATAGATCTCCGATACGGTTATAGTTATTAGCTTTTGACAGTTCTAGAATTACTTATAGAGTCTACAGCTAATTGTCACCAGCTACATGATTTTTGAAGAATGTAACCATTAAGCTTTTATCATGGGATTTGTTACAATAAAACAGTCTCACTGATTTGGAGCGTCCTGTGTCAGAATCCCAGAGTGTGTGCTTGAAAGATTGGGCCCATGACAAGAGGATACCCACCCTAGAGTGGCTTGCTTGATACCTCCTTTGTGGCCATTACAGCATCAGATAAAGACTTTAGTTGCTTAGGCCTTTTAAAAATCTGTGATTTTAATGTTTGGATCACTGTTAATGTGCCATTTGTTTAGTCATCAGGGTTATCTCTCTGCCAAAAGAAAATAACGTCTGCTGTAATTTATTATTTTACGATATTGTATTTTAATATTGTAGTTTATCATTTTATGTTATAAGCTGTCCAGAGCCCAATGTTATTGGGAAACCTATATAAATATATTAAATATAAATAAATTTGACTCTCGTCCTTCCCTGACCCACCTATCCTTAATACAAGCA
This sequence comes from Heloderma suspectum, assembly GCF_057233095.1. NCBI lineage: Eukaryota > Metazoa > Chordata > Lepidosauria > Squamata > Helodermatidae > Heloderma > Heloderma suspectum. The sequence goes on from NC_139462.1 coordinate 114,774,819, forward strand.
TTATATTCATCAGCTTTTAATGCTAACTGTATAGTTGGCTAGAAAATAAAATTTTATAATGCTTGGTTAAGCTTTACAGTATGCATAGTCTCACAGCTTCCTTCCCCCTCCTTCATAGATAGCTTACTTAGCTAGCAGAATGCAACTCTCCTGGATTCCCATGTGGCCAACTTCACTTGTTCAAAGTCTCAGAAAATTCTGAAATCCTCTAATAGCTTTTAAAAGAACTTTGCCCTACAGCTGTTATTTACTAGCTTTAGGTGTATGGACCTTCACTGACAAACACCTCATGTCTTGAGGTTAAAAAATTGCTACCGTATGCCTTCAACTTTTTAAGCCCACAATGTAAGTACTTTCATATCTTCTGCTTCTTTACATGTGCAAAGCTGGTTCCACACAATCTTAACTCATTGCAAATCACATAACAACTAGGCACTTTTCAGATGATTTGTGTGTGTGTGTGGGGGGGGGGGTTAGCTCTATAAAACATACAGTTTTACTCATTTTAATGAAGAGCCCATATTGTATTTTGTCCTGGTAGTACTTCTGTTGCAGGGGAATTCCATTTCCCCAGCATTTGAGTGAGAAATGGAAGAAAGGAGGGAGGAGGCTGTGTAGCCCAGTCGTAGAGCACATGCTTTGCATGCAGACGGTCCTTGGCTTCTCCAGGTAGGGCTAGGAAATAATGCCTAATGGTAGGGACAGCCCTGAACCCTCAGCAGTCAACTTGCAATAGCTGAGGGAAATGGGAAAGTGTACTTTCCTTCACCTTAGCCCTACCTTTCAAACATTACATTCATCATGGTGGGGAGGAGAAGGGAAGAGTGGGATCACATATGCTGTCCCCACTCCCGAAGTCCATGTATTCAACTGAATGCCTGCGTAGAGGCTACTACATACAACTGTATGCGCATAAGGACTCTCCTCCACAACCTGGAAACTTGTTTTTCCAGGATTCCCATCATGTGGAAAGAGTGAAAAAAATATAATCTCTACGCAGATGTTCAACTGAACACATGGAGGTTGAGAGTGGGGTGCATCTCCCTGGGGCACTGGTGGAAAACTCGTCTGCCATCGCTGCTCCAATGGCACTGCTGACAGTGGCTGGGCAAGGCCTGGGGTGGGGAGGGCTGTTGGGGCATGTCAGAAGAGGCCATAGATCCACAGGATCCTATGCCCCTAGTTCCCTGACACACCCAAAACAAGGGCCAGGAACTATGTCAACCCTGGAGCAACTGTCAGTGTGAGGCAAATGGAGGGAAAAACCTCCATGCAGGGGGACTAAAAAAGATAAAAACACTCTCCTCACTTTCCCTGCTGGCTGGTGCAAGCTGGCAGGGCCTTGGAAATGGCTGTTTCTCCACCATGGATTCCCTCCCCACCCCCATCAGGATTGCTCTGCCCGTTGTCGTAAGTCATCTTTCTCCCGCTGTATTTCAAGTTGCTGTATCTCGAAAACTGGAAAAATTGTTTTGCTGGATGAGTTGCCAATAGCAACACTCACTGGTATCTAACACACAGTGATGGAATATACATCACAATTATATATATATATATATATATAGAGAGAGAGAGAGAGAGAGAGTAAGTATTCAATACCCAGACCTGAGGACCTTTCCCACTAAAACTTTGTCAAAATTTTTCTTCTTTCTTTTAAGCTGAAGGGAGAGTACTATCTTGCTTATATTAATTTAAAAAATCATTACATAAAAAGGTTTAAAATTGGGAAAAGATGAATAATTTTTTAAAAATGTTAAAACTGTTTTAAAAAGAGGACATAACCAAGTCTGTGCATCATCCCAAAGCAAATATTTTACTACGTGTAGCAATTCAGTTACCCAGAAAATATTAATCACACTGACCTCACTTACATTCATGATCACATGAACCCATCTTTCCCTACACTGTGTAGGGTGTGTGTAAGAGAAACACACACAGTGTCTGATCACAAAGACTCATACAGGAATGGCACTGTGTGTGTGTGTGTAAGAGAAACACACACACACACACACACACACACACACAGTAGGGAGAATTTTGCATTGCATTTTTAAGTGGACTGACCTAACTTGCACTTCCCAGATTAATGCACAAATTGGAATGTGGTTTCTCTGAATTTTACAATGTTGCTTGCTTTGCAAAATTCAGAGAATTCTGTATACATTTTTTGCAAAAATGTATGCAAAAGTGCATGTTTTAGAAAGGAATGCATACAAAAACGTGTACTTTAAGAGAAATACATATAAAATTTGTATTTTGGGGTGGGGGAAAATACATAAAATTTAAATGTGAATTTTCACACAGGTTATTTATTTTAGCAGAGAACAGGAAGGAATGGACTTATGATTGAACACTTGTGAAACTGACACTGTCTGGAAACAAAATGATCCGTCTATCTCTTAACACCTGGCTACATTATTAAATCTTATGTACATATACACATACTTTCTCCTCATGACAGCCATACTGCAGTACATTTTCCAGACTGTAAATCAATGTTATCAATTCATTTCTAAAATCATTCCACAGAAGTAAAAGCTGGTACATTTTGCTGTGATAAATGATCATAGAACAGATATCATCATCAGCTTTTAACACTACCAGGAGATCCAGGAACAAAACCTGAGAGCGCAGAAATATACAAAACCTGAGAGCGCCTGGCTTGCCTGGCTGTGTGTGTGTGGGGTGTTGCGGGGGGGTGGGAAGGACGGGACAAGGACAAAGGCCATTGGCCTTCTCTCCTTGCATCACCTTTGGGGGTGGGGGCGAGCCGGCCGCTATTTAGGCCGTGCCGCCCCCCCTTCTTCCTCATTCCTGCTTTTGAGCTGGGATTGAGGAGGAAGCTTACCTGTGGCAGTGCCCTCGATCCTTGACAGTGGCAGCGGCGTCGAGAAGGAAGCAGTGGTGCTCTGAGGCGGCGGTGGCAGCTCCTGTGGCGAGCAACGGAAGAGGCTCCTCCAGTTTGCAGGGGTGCCAGCAGCAGCTGCGGTTTGCCCCCCCGCGTCATGAGCATAGGGGGTCTCCCCAGTGCCTCCTTCCCCTCGCCCCTGATCTGCCCGTGTGGCCGCGGCTTGCGGCGACAGAGTTTTGTCGGTCCCTGCCACCTGATTGGGGGAGGGGGAATTTTCCCACGTCCCGTGCGTGCCCCTCTGCGCTTCTCCACACCTCCCGCTTCTCCTCAGTGGGGGGAGTTTTTCCCGGCTCGCCCGCTCCGCGCTTCCCGTGCCTCCTGAGGGGCCTGATTTTGCGGCAGTGGCACAGCCTTGCTGGCCCAGTGTGGGGGGGTCTCTTTTGCCCACTGCCTCTGTGCTTCCAAGAGCATCCTGCGCAGCCCAATTTTGCCGTGAATTGCGGTAGCCATCGGTGGGGGGGCCCTCGCTGCCCGATCAGGGGGAAGGGAAGTTTTCCCATGCCCCGGACCTGCCCCCTTGGGCCGCTGATTCTGGTGGCAGCTCACAGTGGGCCCCCTGCTGCTCTTTCTGAGGGAGGGGGTTTTCCCGCACCCCGGACCTTGCCCAGGGCCGCGGATGGCAGCAGCTGGCAGCTGCGAGGCCTTGTTCCCAAATTGGGGGGGGGGACTTCTCCCAACACCCCAAGCAGCCCGTCAGCCTCCGATTCTGGCGGTAGGTGGCTCCTCACCTTGCCGCCCCCCAAGAGGGTGTGGGGAATTTTTTTCCGAGCTTTCGGGCAGCCCCCAGGGACCGAATAGCCTTTTAAGGAAGCTGGAAGCAGCACGGCCTCTCTGGCCCAGCGGGAGCTAGGCCTATCAATGCCCCCTGGTGGCCTGTAATGCCTTTTTGTAAATTTTTAATAACACACAAAAAAACCCCACCCCGATACTGCCTTCAGGGCCTTCTTGGTCCCCAGAGGCCGATCACAGCAGGGGAGGAGGACAGGAAAGTAAAGTAAGATAATTTTAAAAGAATAATAAATTATAAATAATAAAATTATTTATATATATATAATAAATAATCAAACAAAAAGTGAGAGAGACAGAGAGAGGGAAGTGCATTCCTAATACACAGTGATGCCGCCCAAGAAGGGTTTGGGGGGTAAAAAAGGCAAGGGCAAAGCCACTTGCCCCCTGGCTAAGTGCCATTTCCATAGGGCTGACTCTTCCTCATCCGAAGATGAGGATCCTGACATGGCCCACGTCCTGGCTAGGCTCGAGCCTGCTGACAGGGATATGGGGATCCCCGCATTAACCACCCCTGCCAGGCAGGTTCCCCAGAATTCCGGTTCAAAGGTAACTAGAGGGCAAGCTCGCAAAGATTTGTTGCTATCTATTTCAGAGAGGCTGGAAGCCATTGAGGCTTCTCAGCAGGTCGTCACTGGGCAAGCAGCATCCGCAATGGCCTCAGTGCCCAGGTATTCACTTGCGGAGCAGCCCCCTCCCATGCATGGGTCACCGGCCTCCACTACACCAGCTCCAGCGGTTCTTGACCGAAGCCAGATTCCTGACTCTTCAACCAACTCTGGCTCAGGTGATGTTTCAGAACCCGGGGTGTGTGTGTGTGTGGCACCACCGACCAGTTGGAACCAGTTCCTGCCATACGGGTGGTTCCCCTTTACGTCAGGGATGAATTGGCCGTTTCACAACCCAGCGGGGGGTATCCCAGGATTCCCTCCGCCAGGTGTACCGCCCCACTGTTTCGGCCTGGGATCCATGCTTCCAGCCCAAAGCTATGCTGCACCATTCAGGGCCACTCAGGTAGCTGGTGTCCCTGGGTCTGCCCCACCTCTCAGGGCCCTGGGCCCTGCTCCAAACCCCACAGGCGGGGTTGAGGCGGGGGAAACACCCACAGCCCCTCCAGCTGCTGAGCCTCATGCGGCCAGTGACGAGGAGGCTCCTCAACACGCTGTGGCCGCTTGCACCGCCGTGTGGCTCAGCCCCGTAGGTGAAGGCTCTGCTGAGCTTGGGGTGAGCGACAGGGAACCTTATGCCCATGTGGATAAAGGGGCAATCCCGACCAGGGGAATATCTACACCCCTGGGATACCAGCCACTAGGGAGAAAATACTACGGGGTGAATTTGTCAACGTCTTTTCCCTGTTATTCCGAGAGTCAGAAACAAAGGAGGGGGAGAAATCTGGCGACAGGGATCACGAGAGGGTCAGGTGTAGGAAGGTGTCCCGCACTTGGGCCAATTGGCTGCCTGGTTTCTTAATTTATATGGGTATCATACAGCAGAAGCACCCAGAGCGTGGTTGGGTCCTCACCAAGTATTTAGATATCATATATAGGGCCTACACTGAATATGAAGAAGGAGCCTGGCTGGCCTATGACGAAACTTTTCATATGTGGGCCACATTTGACCCCACATTGCGCTGTGATGCCAAGGACCAGGATCTTTGGCTGCAGTTTATGACACCTGCTAGGCTGGGTTTTGGTGATTGGTCCAACAGTGGGCACTTCTTAGCTAAGCTGATGCCCGCCTCAGCTCCTAAGGCTGGGGCGGGACAGGCGGTTCAACACCATGCACTCTGCTGGGAGTTCAGCTCCAAGGGCGTCTCCTTCAAGAACCCATGCCGATTTTGCCATGCATGCTCCATTTGTGGGGGACAACATGCCTTCATTGGCTGCCCAAAGCCAAAGGTCTGTGGGGCCCAAATTGGGTGGCAGGAAGTCCGGTGGCGGCCCACAACCTCCGCCAAAAGGGGCCCAGTCCAATTAAGTTGGGGCCCCTGAGGTGCCTTTTGAAGCGATACCCGCTCCAGGATAACGCCCATTATTTGGACGAGGGATTTTCCCTGGGGTTCATGATTCTGTTTCTTGGCCAGCGCCGGGCCCAAATTTCCCGGAATCAGAAATCTATCACAGGTTTCAAACGGTTAGTCAGGGATAAGATCAATAAAGAGGTGGCCGTTGGGCGGGTCATTGGCCCATTTGACTCCCCCCCTTTTCCTGACCTCAGGGACTCTCTGTTGGGCATTGTGCCAAAGGCGGCAGTGGGTGAATAAAGGCTGATCCACAACCTGTCCTTCCAAAGGGTGGATCGATGAAAGACGCTGGTCCACTACATATCCTTTGACACAGCAGTATCCATGGTGAAGGTGCTGGGCCCCAGTGCCCTCATGGGGAAATGTTACATTAAATCCGCATTCCGCCTCCTGCCAGTTTGCCCCAATGACTTCAACCTTCTGGGATTCAGTTTTTTAGGTCAATTTGATGTTGACAGGGCCCTACCCATGAGATGTTTGGTATCCTGTGCTATGTTTGAAAAGTTCAGTTTTTTCTTGGAATGGGCCTTGATTGATAAAACTGGGTCCCATAGTGTTGTGCATTACCTGGACGACTTCCTATTTGCGGGTCCACGCAGCACCCCCCAGTGCACTTGGCTAATGCGGGAATTTTCCGCCCTTGCTGATGAGCTGGGTGTACCTTTGGCGGAAGACTGAGGGCCTTTTCCCCACTATCAAGTTTTTGGGCATTGAACTGGACTCTGTAAAGCAGCTTCGTAGGCTCCCGGCTGACAAACTGCAGGCCCTAAAGGACAGGATTCTGCACACGCTGCATTCTAAGAAGGTCACACTGCTGGCCCTGCAGGAAGTAGTCCGTCACCTTAACATTGCCTGTTGGGTAATTGCCCCTGGCAGGGCCTTCCTTAGATGCCTTTGTAACGCTATGAGGGGCCTGAGCTTGCCACACCATCGGATACGGGTATCGTCCGCCATGAAGGACGATCTCTTGGTTTGGCTGCATTTCCTCAACACGTTCAATGGCGTTTCCTTCTGGAGGCTTGAGTTATTATTAGAAGTGGAACTGCAGATACACTCCGATGCATCCAGGTCCCTGGGCTTTGGGGTTGTGTTTTGGTACTGCTGGTGTCATGCACGGTGGCCAGTAGAGTGGCTAGATCTGGGTGTGGAAAAGGACCTTACCTTTTTAGAACTCTTCCCAATATATGTTGCTGTGCATCTGTGGGCGGCCCAGCTTTCTAATTTCGTTGTGCATTTCTGGTGCGACAATCAGGCCACCGTTCAAGTCACTGATTCTTTGTCTTCTCGCAGAAATAGAGTCATGGCTTTGGTCTGGGCATTCACATTGCAGTACCTTCGGTGTAATATTTTATTCCACGCACGACACATTCCCAGCCTGGACAATGCCATGGCTGATGCATTGTCACGTAACTAGGTGCGTTTCCAAGAACTGGCCCCCTGGGCGTGTGCTATGCCAGACACCATGCCAGCCGCCCTTTGGGAGGTTAGCTGGAAGAGGCAGAACAGGCTATCCTGCAGTCCTTAGACCCTAGCACGAGAGCTGCTTATGCCAGATCAAGTAGGGAGTTCTTTTCCTTCCGGGTGGCTGCAAATCTGCCACAGTTGTGGCCAATTCCGGTTGATCACTTACTTCAGTTTAGTGTTGGTGCCCGCAGGCGGGGTCTCGCTGCCCGGACCATCGGGGGCAGGCTTGCTGCACTTGCCTTCTGGTCTAAAATGAAGGGTGTGGCTGACAACACTGCTGACGTCCGGGTCTGGCAGGTGCTCCAGGGTTGGTCTAGGGGGTCCCTGGTGCCACCCAACCCCAGACGCCCTCTGTCACCAGATATATTGCTGGGTTTAAGGGGTCTGTGGCCTTCTTTGTGCAACTCTCCACACGAGGCCACCTTGTTTCATGCCGCAGCACTTACCGCATTTTTCGGAGCATTTAGGATTTCCGAACTGGTGGTGTCAGCTAGGGGTGACCTGTCAGGATGGGCCTTGCAGTTCAGTGACTTGCAATTCTCTCAGCAGGTGGCCCTTATTCGGCTAAGGAAGTCTAAGACCGACCAGGCAGGCAGGGGTGTTAGTTTGTCACTGTTTCCAGCCCCTGTACCGGACCTTTGTCCGGTCACCGCCTTGGGGGCTTTTCTCAAAGTTCGTGGGAGTCTTCCCGGTCCCCTTTTCTGCCATAGCGACTCCTCTCCCCTGACCAAATATCGATTTTGAGTAGTTACACAGCGGGCCTTAAGGATGTTGGGTTTGGGCGCACTTCATTTTGGCACACATTCCTTCTGGATTGGGGCTGCTTCCACGGCCACATCTTTGGGGTTCACATCGGACAAAGTGCAGTCTGTCAGCAGGTGGCAATCCAAGGCATATTGGGCCTACATGAGGCCACTGCCGGGCCTTTAAGGCTGTGAGGACATTTGTGTTCATTGTGTGTTGCTTGCTCTTCTAGATGATTGGAGTGCAAGTGAACTAGTGAAGGTGTTCACCTGCAGGCACAGCATGGGTTTTCTGGGCTGGTCAGAGGGCCTCCTCCAGTTGCGGATCCCAGCTGCAGCTCAGCCGCTATGCCACCATTCGGTGGTTCGGCAGACGCGGGATGCGTTGGGAGTGCCTCCTGCCCACGTTATTCCAAGATCTGGTAGGGTTTCCCCCGCAGATTCTGTGCTTAGGGGGGAAATGATTTAGGCCTGCTGAAGGGCAAGGCCCTGATCCTTCAAGCCTGGGAGGATTTGCAGCTGATTCAGCGTCGCTGGCCTGGAATCACCATTATTTGGTCCAACCTGCTACCTAGAGTGGCTTGGAGGGATGGCTTGGATCCTTGCGCCATGGACAGGGCGCGTAAGAAGGTCAACAGGGAAATCGGGAACTTTCTAATCAAACAAGCAATTGGACTATCATCCACCCCGACATTTCTCCTGCTTGGGGGATGCTCTACAGAGCAGATGGTGTTCATCTCACCAACCTAGGCAATGATGTCTTTTTGGATGATCTGCGAGGGGGCATTCTGGAGTGTTTACTGCGCAGGTGGGGGGAGAGTGAGTAAGCAGAGGCTTGTCGCCCTCTGGTGGCAGCTCCAGGTGGGCACTCTGCTGGGGGAGAGGACAGGTGAGCATTCGTAGGCACTGTTTCAGGTGACTGGTAAGGCCCAAGGCTTTCGGCTCTGGGTTTTGTGGCCCCAGTCGGGAGATACGGCTTACCTCTGAGGCCAACCCTCCTCACCCACTCAGGTTCTGTGGCTCAAGAGGGGGTGACAGGGGAAGGTCTCCCAGCCCAGAATTGGGTATGTGTGATTGGGGGCGATGGTGGACACCTTGCCCCAGATGACGAATGCCTCACTCTATAACTGTGACGATTGACTTGTTTGCTGTGTGTCTGCCGGTGCTTCCTGTGAAGATTGTAATCTATCAATTAATGTGGCCCTGTTTTATCCCAAATCTATTTGTGTTGTCTCGTCATTTCTCTGATAAATTATCATAGAACAGATATTATCATCAGCTTTTAACACTACCAGGAGATCCAGGCACAAAACCTGAGCGCACAGAAATATACACAACACCTTTACTTTCCAAGACAAACGCTGGCCCATGGATACTAGCAGTTGGAGGACCTTCCCATATGAGTGGTTTATTGCAGTCCTTGCACAGGTTTTCAGGAAGACCATAAGGACTTTGCTGATGATTCCCAACTGCTAAATGGCAACATTTGGGTACCTGGGCAGGGCCCTGGCAGTGAAGCTTATAGAGTCGATTCCAAGTCCCCTGCATCAACCAGTACATCTGTACATGATACCAGACCAACCCAGACCAACATATTACAATCCAGACTCCTAATTCTGTTGAAGTACAAAGCAAATCCATGACATAGAGCTTTAAACCTATGCAAAACACAGCTTGTCAAGGAAGTGTTTCAACTGAGGCAGAGACTACAGCTTGTTTCACTGAATTAAAGAATCAAGTGTCTAGAAAATGCAATTGTCTGTTGTACACACACCCTTCCATACAGCCACAATAATTCATATGGTGTTCCACAAACACACACACACACACACACTCTAACCTCTAACATTTCATATACACAGTCTCACACGCTCCCACCCTTACACACACACATACACACACACCCCTCATACTCCACTACCACTCCAAACTGAATTTGTTCTGCTCCTGCTGCAGGCATCTGGGGCTAGCAATCTGAAAGCTCAGTAGGGCCTGGCCTGACAATGCATGCTGTTTTTGCTGTGGTATCATCACTGCTACCAAGCTGGCTGGAGTGGGCAGACAGAGTGAGAGAGAGAGCACACACCAGTTAGGATTCTCCCAACCTTCATTACTTTGCTGTCAGTGATCAGGCATGGCTGCAGTAGCAGCGACAAGCTCACTTTCCCTACCATGCACTTTCCCTACCTACTCTGTTAAACTAGCATGCCTAGCTAGCTCTCTCCTCGTTTCCTGACATACTAACTTTTCTATGGAGAGGGATTAAAAAAATGTGGGGGTTTTGCAGTGGGTATGGAGGAGCATGTCAGCTCCCTGCCGTCTGGAGTGGGACAGCTCAGACATAGGTTTATCACCCTAAGTGGGACAAGACCAGATAGGGGCCATCGTATGAATTCTTTTTGTCATTAAAGCAAGAGGTGTTCCAACAAAACAATTAATCCAGTACTTAGCCATCCTGTTTTGTTGCCACCCATGCAAACATTATACCTAGTCATATGTTCCCATAGACTAATAATACTGTCAGCTATTCAGAATCTTTTTGAGCCTCCTGGTATGTCAAACAAGAAAAAAAAAACATTCTCTGAAAATACCAGGTGACTGTGATTTGGCTTTTTTAAAAAGCTTTTAAGAAATGATTAGTTTATAGTTCCCAGCCATTCTTACTATATGTTAAAAATAAACTTTGCAGTACATTCATGCAAAAAGAAAATCCTTGGAGACTTAAGCAGCCATCCCTGCATCATTGCAAGTGATAATTATACCTTGGATCTGTTCAATGTTACACTAATTGCCCTCACATTTCACAATGAAAATCAAAAGCCATGTGATGGTTTAAACTCACTTCAGCTTTGTGACAAAAGCTCAATTCTGGAGCAGCTAGCTAATAGCAGTTCCTGTATAATCATGTGTGTGGAACTAACTCCCACGATTCTGTTTTCTGTTGGTTGATTTGGTATTTAGGAACAGCGAGCAAAACAAAAATGCCCCTTCAAACCAACATCCATGTTAAAATAATTTTTAGGTTCTTTCCATATGTTATCAAAGGGATATAATGCCCTATAGCGAGATATTTCTTGCCATATGAAAGCTAGCAATGCTGCCAGTGTTCATATTTGCCTGGTTCTGAATATTAATTTCTCCCACATGTAATGCTCAGCTGCTTTACAAACTGAGAGTCATTGCTCCAAGATGTGGCTTGGAATGTAAACTGATGCTCTGAACATTGTGCAGGTCAGCAAGGAGCTGTGAGATAGGGAGCTCTTCAGGGCACCTCAGTACTTGTCAGTAAATCATGCATGCTCATTAACAGTGCCAGTTCCAGGTTTTAGGGTGACACTTGGGCAAAACACTCTCAGAGGACCCCACTTCTGGAGTGGGCCAACCTCTTCACTGCTGTTTCTGCTGCTTATTTGCTTACTTCCCTCTAGGTCCAATCAGCACCACTTCCCAGAGAGAGACAGGGGAGGGGGTGAGATGACTGCTTCTTCTCGCTCCTCTCATTGCTCAACTCATGCAGAGGGCAGGTGGACAGGGAGTAACACCAGGGAGGAGGAGAAGGGCCAAGAGGTATTAGAGATTGACAGTGGGTCCCTGGTGCTAGCCCTGCTCATTGAGGTGTTCCAGAGCTCCTTGCACCTGGGACATGTAATTTCTAGGATGCCTGACAAGCCAACTGATTACTCAGGTGCCCTGGAAAACTACTTATTCCAGAGTTCTTTGCACATGGGATGCAGATTCCAGGGAGGAATTGAGACTTTACAAGATTCCCAATTGCCACTACTACTGCCAGGTAAGTTTTGGGTGAGGGGAAGGATGCTCAGAGAAGGAAGGCCTTAGGGACTCATTGATGACTGGAGTTTTGGAGAGCTCACAGATGATGTAACTGGGAATGTGATAGGGTTCCCAAATGTTTGAATTGGACTTGGAAAAAGCAAGCTATTTTCTAGTTGTTGTTCTTTAATAGTTTGCATTAGCCAAGTCAATTCTGAACTGAGATGAGGGGAGTTCATCTATCACTAATGAATACCAAGATTATATTTTAATGTCATACTTTTTTCCTCTTTAGAACTCTTATCACCATCAGCATTCACATGCATTCACTCTTATCACAGTTATACTAGTTACAGCGGTGAGAAAAAGTGTGTGAATGCTTTAGGATTGTCACATATTTCCGACCTAAAATGTTATTAGATCTTAATCTAACTCCATAATCCTAGATGCAGAACAATAGATAACCTGAGTAAACAAATGACACAGAAACATGATGCTTTTTCAACATTTATTTATCCACAACTGATTCAACATCCAATATCCATGTGTGAAAAGAGAGCAGTGGCTTCCGCCTGGCTACCCTCCCATGAACACCTTCTTCAGTCTTTTCCTGATCTCTGAGTCATGAACACTCACATTAGCCAAGGTGAGAGTGGCCTGCAGATCCTTGGATGTTACTCTGGAATTCTTTTTGACTTCCTGTTTGTTCTTGGAGAGGTTGTGGAAAGACGACTGCTCCTGGGTAGAGTGACTGTAGTCTTGAACCTTCTCAGTTTGTAGACTATCTGTCTGACTGCGGATTGGTAGAGCCCCAAATCCTTAGAAATTGTTTTGTAACCCTGAGCAGCAATAACTACTTTTCTGAGGTCCTCAGAGATGTCTTTTGATTGTGGCATGATGGGTTTTCACACAACCGTATCATGAAGACCAAACTCACAAAGTTTCTGATCTTTTTATAGGGTGGGGCCCCCCAAACACACCCCTGAAGATCTACCTAATTACTTAAAACACCTGATTCTAATTATTCCCTTTACTTGTGCTGATGCAACCAGGGGTTCACTTATTTTTGCACATACCCTGACTCTTAAGTACTCATTGTTTGCCTAATTTATACATTATTTTATTTCACAAGACACAGAATTGGTTAATATAAACTCTATTGGATATTTAGAAAAGGACTGGTTTTGATTCATGAAGGGATCATGCTAAAACTATGGAATTTCCAAAGTTATCATTAGGGTTCACAAATGTTTCTCGCCTCTGTAATTGCTTCATATGGTAATTCGTAACTTATGGAATACCTCTAATGGAAAGTAGCCTTTCAGAGTACAGAAGCATATGACGACTAACGCTCCAAGGTCGGTCTCCAGAAAACCACCTCCCTGCCCCCTCCCCTGCCACCTTGTAGGTAGTGTGGTTTGTCCCTGGCTCCGTGCTTGGAAGACCAGCGTGGAGCAGGGGCAAAGGCTGTGTTCCTGGGGGCAGAGTGGGGATGGCAGTAGCGCAGCTGAAATTGGCCATCAAGCCTCAAATGCAGGGCAGCTGGAGCATGGAGGAGAAGATCCCTTCCCCGCTCCAGCCGCCCTGCATTGGATAGTCGGTCACCTCTTGAGTTCGGAGGCAGCCCATAGGATTGCACCCTAAGATTTCAGAGCTACCACATAGCTTGATAACACCACAGCTTCCTTAAAATTCAAGGGGCTTCAATGTTTGCATGCATTTCTTACAACTCTTATGAAGTGGCTCCTCTCTTAATGTAATGTGTGAATTCATGTAAGGTGTAAGGAATAGTTCTAAGCAATACTAGCACTATAATATCTATAGATATTAATGTATGGAAATGTATATCTATGAAGGAGTTCACGCAAAAAGACTAAGTGTCATATATACTTAATAAGTCCTTTCTACACTGCTGTATCCTTAATAAGTGAACATTAATTAGTTTGGGATGTATGTGAAGAAGAGAGTTGTTTTATATATATTTGTATATAATAATATTGGAGTAGAGGCGCAAAAGCCAATAATATGATAATTTGAGGTCATAAGTTGTAACTACTTTCCGAACTTGCCACAGCCTTCCAGTGACAACCTGCATGGAGACTGTGGGAAACTAAGTGTAAAAGGTGAAAAACAATTCCTGCTTGTCTCTGATAAGAGTCATCTGGACTGCATCAGAAAAGGAGGCAATCATTCCCTTTGAAATGAAAGCAAAGATGTTCCATACAATCTCATGCAAGCATGTGTTAATACAATCAAGCAGTGAAACCTCTTTATCTGTGGTGGATTTGATATGCCATGTTACCAAATCAAAGAAAACTTATCAACTGTAGGCAGTTGACTTCTTTCCTGTATGTAACAGAAAAGTTAATGTATTTACTAGCTGCTCTTCAGAAAATGCTAAATGCAAACATACTGTGGAAACTAAAGAAGCTTTTAGCATGAATGGACCATTTTAAACAATGCTTATTATCACCCACAGTTTTAAGGTACTTCTCTTGCTCTAGCAAAATGCTCAGAACATTGTAGCATTAAGGACATCATTATTGTACCATTTCAAAAAGAAGCAAAGGCAAGAAAGCTTCAACATGTTTGTTTGTTTATTTATTTATCTTCCTCCCCTGCTTTTCTGTATACCTAACCATCCAATCCCCTCATAATACATGTTGTGTAATTTTTAAAAATTTATATTCCAGGAATGCATACCCATAAGCATGCAAACAAGACTTTCCTGCTGTCGGCAATAGGAAAAGTAAGCACAGCCTGCTAACCGCCATCTTCCATAGACAGCTTTGGAATCCCATGAATGCAACATGATCTTTGTTAATACTCTTAGGGCACAATCCTATGGGGATAGTCAGCCACCTCCCAACTCGGAGATGGCCAACTGACTATCTAATGCAGGGTGGGCAGAGCATGGAGGGGATCTTCTCCTCCATGCTCCGGCCACCCTGCATTTGTGGCTAGATGACCAATTTTGGCTGTCTAGCCAGGGCGCATTAGAGCGGGGGAGGCCAGATGCTGCATAGGAAGCGTCGCAATGGTGCTTCTGCAGTCCCCCGCTCCCCGCTTCCAGGAACACCCCCGTTTCGGCTGTTCTCACAAGTGCAGAGCCGAGGACAAACTGCGCTGCCTACGAGGTGGCAGGGGCGGGGCAGGGCAGGGGAGTCAGCTTTCTGGGAACTGAGCTTGGAGTGTCAGCTCTGAGTTCAGTTCCCAGAAACCGAAAAATCCTATGGCCATCTAAACACTGTCTAGTGGCCATAGGATTGCACCCTTAGTCTTGCTATTAATGATTCTATTCTTAAACCATTTTTGGCAATTATTCAACTTCAATTTGCCAGAGTATTGTAGCCTTAAGGGGTTCATAGAAGCCTTGTCATATATTATATCCTTGGGCTCAAGAGACAGAGAGAGAGAGTGACTACATGTACATACCTTGTATGTACATAGGCTCTGTCCAGAGCTTCTGATCCATGTGTGGTAGTCTGAAGATTACCATGTGTGATAATCTTTCAGACCCACAGGAATCTATAGAACTCAAAGATCTGTATACTGGAAATGTGGGTGCTTTGATACTAATTTGTTTCATGTGTTTTGGCTGTGTCTTAATTTACAGAAATTCTCAAGGCTTGGTTAACATAAAGACCCTATCAGGTAATAGGCATAGACCTAAAATATGATGCATTATCGTGTTAATGAAGTATGTTCCAGAAACAGTAAATATATCTACTAAAATGTTAACTGCTGCAGAATTATAATAGCCTGGCATTGGAAGAAGCTCAAAGTCGTTCCTGTAGATGAATGGTTGATGAAGGTCTTGAAAATTGCTAGGATGAATAAACTGACAGATATAGTACATGGTTGGTCTGTGTATGGAAACTGGAAAGCAAACATTTTTATTTTGGGGCAGGCGAAATCATATCTGTTTGTAATACTTTGGAATAATTATTATGAGTTGGGAAGGTTAGATTTGAAAGAAAATTGAAATGAATTCTGATTTAGTTTTGTTGATTTTCTCTTTCTATGAATAAAAAAGATGGGAATATGAAAAAATTAAACTTTATGTAGTTGTGAGCTGGAAGCAATGCAAGGGCAATCCTAATTACTTAATGATAATGGAAAATTATGTGTCCTGTTTAAAACAGAAAATATGTTGCTAATAAAATTATAGCAGGAGAGTAAACTTCATTTCTCTTTAAAAGTTTCATGAAAACACTCGTGATAATTCAAGGCATGTTTTTTTCTCCTTCTAATTAAAATTCTACTGTACTTCCTCCAAAAATTCAAATATAGAATTCATGTAAATATAAAAAGGTACATTAGCTGTAATTACTTTTCTATGCAACATAGTCCTTATCCTTCCACAGACAGACCAAAACATCCAGATATCCAAGGCCTCCATGATAAATATACCCTTTTTGGACAAGGAGGTAGTATCTGTGCTCAGGTACATGTTATATGCGCAACTCCTAACTCTTAACACCAATTTATTTAGATCCATTTCAGTCTTGTTTCCCTCCTGATTTTGGCACAAAAGCAATTCTGTTCACGCTGATGGATAACCTATTCCAGGACAGAGGAGTATGCCTCTCTTCTTTCTCCTGAAGCACTAGCAGCTTTCAACACTATTACACAACACTTTCAACAGAATGGTGTCCTTCTGGAATAGCTGTCTAAGCTGGAGAATGGTAGCAATGTGTTTCAGTGTTTCTGGTCCTAACTGGATGGCCGTCTGCAAAGGTTGGTGCTGGGAGTCTATTGCTTTTTCCCATGACAATAATATGGTATGCCACAGGGCTCTATTTTGTCCCCAGTGCTGATACTCTTCAGTGAGATAATCCGAACAGAACTCATTCCATTTCTCCTTTTTAATTCAATTCAGGTGAGGATATTGAAATGCTAAACTGGAATCTAGGTTCAGTAATGTACTGGATGAAGCCCAATAAACTGAGGCTCAATCCTGATAAGATAGAGATGCTGCTGACCGGTGGCTAGACTGCTCTGGATGAGGCTGCAGTTCCCTGAAGGTCCAGGTACTTGGTCCTGTGGTGCTATTAGATCTGGCCCTGTCCCAGATTTAATCTATTTCATAAGCTTCTCATGGGATCCAGAGGCCAAGATAAAGAATGTGAAACACGATCCCAATAGTAGGGTAGCTGCTGTGTGCTGCTGACTGCCATCAGGGATATTTCCTGGTGGCTGAGAGAAGTGCATATGCCCCATTCACAGTTGGCAGATGGGTGGGTGGGGGAGAAATGTTGACCCCATTATTTTCCTTCTTTGCTTGAGCTCCCAGCTATACATGCTAAAGACTATGGGAGAGTTTGCATATCACACTAAGCCACCCTGCAAATAAGCCATGCTTATTTGGTTGGTTGTTCGCTGATCAATGATACACCCAACAGACAATTGGGTTTGCCGCGGCTTGTTCTGCCCCTCCTTCCCTCTCAGTCCTCCAGCTGGCTCCAGCACATATTCCAGGTGCCTTTGCAGCAGAATCCACTTGTCTTCTCACCCCGGCCCCCTTTCTGGACTTGCTGGAGATTCAGGGAAGGGTTGAATTGGAAGAGGACACTGAGAAGTGTCAGTTCAACCCTTAAAAGCAAGAGGATTACATTGCCAAGTGGGATATATTGCCCCACACACACACTTGCTGCTCTTGCATTTTCCCCCTTTTGGGGGCTTCTTGACTGCACAAATGGGTTTCTCCTCTCCCTCAGTATTATTTCCTCCCCAGTCCTTGTCAACAATGGGCAAATTAGTCTATCTGCAGTCTCGCCTTGTCCATTTCCTTGTATATTACCTACTCCACTCCAGTGCTCAGGTTAACAGCTGCAACATACAAGGACATTGACAAGGCAAGACTACATATATCGGACAGGCGAAAGTAAGGTCTTGCGCACTTGCAAAAGGATGGGGGAAATAATAATTAAAAACTACAAACACATTTGTGTACTCCTGAAGCACCGAAATCTTTTCTTCTTTTTTTTAAGGTGGCAAACAAGTGACAGTCCCAGTGGCAAACAAGTGACAGTCCCTCCACAGTGCTGTTTGGGCAAGGGAGGCTGGAGATGACACTGGCAAGATCACGAAAAGCGGCATGGACTTTTTTGCCACTCTTGCCAAGCGGCTCTGTAGCTAATCCAGGCAACCCACAATAAAATCACTCTCCCGGATTTGCACAATGTAACAACTCACCATGGGTATCAACAACCCTACCACAAGGTATGGGTTCTCAGGGTGACTTATTTGCGAAAATAAAGCCACCCTGCGAAAAACTCACCAGGTTTGGACAACACAATAACCCACCATGGTTGGCTGCCCATGGTGGATTGTTGTGTTGTGCAAACTCAGACCTGGGTTCAGATAACACGATAATCCACACTCAAGGGTCGAGTGTGGGTTGTCATTGAACTGTGAGTTACTGTTGAACCATGGGTTATCATGTTGTCTGAATCCAGCCATGCTAATAAACCATGGTCTGTTAACCACAAACAACCCATGAAGAGAACCCATGGTTTGTTGTTGGGTTGTGAACTGTGGGTTGTTTGTGGTTAACAAACTATGGTTTGTTATTGCAACTGGGTTCAGACAACATAACTCATGTTCAACAACAACCCATGGTTCAATGACAACCCACACTCAACCTATATTCAACCCCTGAGTGTGGGTTATTGTGTTGTGTGAACCCAGTCTTTTATGTCAATATATTGTGTGGGCTCCATTTTTAGCTTCATCAAATTTTGTTCCCTTTTGGCCATATTAACTGATATTTCCTAAGTTTTCACTTCCTTGATTGGCCCTGGCATAAATTATAAAGTACTTAAAACATCTACATTTTAATGTCTAACCGATCTAGGAATTATCACCCCAAAGAGTGTAGTTGAGGATCTCTGAAAATGTAAACGAGTCTAAAGAAGTGTGACCTGGGGAGGAGGGAAGCTGGGTATCAAACCTTACTTCATATAAATATGTACAGAGCCTCTGAAGTGTTTAACTGGCTTGTGATATCCATTCACTTCTATGTACTACTAAGTGCTCCAGAAACAAAAGCCAAACATGGCTCTTGACAGTATCACCTTGTTAATGATTGAACATCACACTAAACTCAAAGCAAAATGTGGTAGAAAACTGCCAAGTTTAGATTGGTCTCATGCAGAATACATGAGAATCCACTGATACGTTCCATTATTTTTGACTCAAACCATAAAACCCACCCAAGGAGCTGGAGTATAGCCAAGGTCTAAGAAGCAGATCCAACTTTCAATATTATTAAAGTTTTATGTTAGTCTAGCTGAGACAGATAAACAGAAGAAAAACTTCATTGGCCTCTAAAATATACAGAAAACAAAATGCACTGAAGATTTTTGTACAAAGGAGAGGTGTGCTCATGTTTGGCAGAACAGTTAAGAACAAAGTAAGAGCTTCCCAGAATGCAATTTGTGGACTTAACATGTGAGAGAATATGTGAGAAATAACATATTTGCTACGTTTTGAAATTATATATGCTTTTGCTCACTGCAAAATGAGGCTAAAGTCTTGTTATTTTCAACTGACCTTATTCTTTGCAAACTTTGCATGCACAACTTATTTTAACTTAAACAAGATGTTGTGCATTATCTAATCCACAGGCATGGTGAAAAAGCAAGCTGCTATCCAACAACAACAGGGAGCATTAGTGAGGCACTCTATCCTGAGAACTTCTTAGACTGGAGGACTAACTTCACATATGGCAATAGATACCAAAGTAAGTACAGAACAAGTGACAATGGACAAATATGGATTGGATGCCTACCAGAGATCCCACCACATGGAGGTTATCCTAGAAGAACAGGCAGAGATCCATGGTTAGTTCAACCACTTCAATAAAACACACATGTGGGGATAAATTAGCCTTACCCCATGCAAATGAATGGACCCACAGGATATTCATAACATATACAGTGACTTATATAAGTGTGTGAATGTGTGTGTCCGTGCATGTGCGTGACAGAGAGAGAGAGAGAGAGAGAAAATCAACTAGAGAGAGGCCACTGTTGGAGTCATCCAGCTCTCACAGGACGTCATTCACATGGTATTTGGTGTGTGTGCTCCTAAGGCCTAGTCTCAGCTGCCATGTGAAGGCTGATATGATGTCTGAACTGGATTTTGACCAAATGATAGAAAGAAGAAATCTTGGAATTGTTAATCCACTTAATCTCATTTTTAATAGTGAATATTCATCTTCCGAAGTTATGCTAGTGTCTACCAGAAGCCCTTTTCTGTGTGATGTGTTGGTTGTGGCACCCCCACACTAGTGCCATCACTTATTTTTATTTATTTTTATTTATTTAAAACATTTATTGGCTGCCTTTCAGGGCAGAAGCTCTCCCAAGGCGACTGACAAAAATAAAATACATAAAACAGTTAAAATATTAAAAGTGATAAAAACATAAACACAATAAAAACAACAATAAAAGCCAACAATAAAACCAGCAACAATTGATAATGGCAGTAACAGCAACAACAGCAGTCATTTCAAGAGAAGGCCAAGGTAAAATAATATGTTTTCAAGGCCTTCTTAAAAGCCTGCAATGACGGAATGTGTTGGACCTCTGACGGCAACTTGTTGCAAAGGTGTGGGGCCGCTTATCTTTGGGTATCAAGTAGAGTTGGTCTTGTTTGTCTGAGATTTTAATATTAGTTAACATTAAATAACTAATTATTTTATAGGATTTGTGCTGCTAGTTTTATGCTGCTTAACTTGTCTTCATTTTTCTTAATTTTAATTTTGTTGCCTTTTTCACTGCAGTTAGCAACCTCAAATGCTATTGTAGTGAGAAAAGCAAGGTCTAACCACTTCAAATAAGCAAGCAAAAAATTGTTCCAAGTACCTATCACTGCATGGCATTCTTGAGTTCAGTACCCTTTCTTTCTCATATTCGAGGTATGATGAGCCTGAAGAATCACCACACTAATATGAAATTGTGTTATGTTTTCAATATAGTAGACATTTTGTTTTCCAGCTGTGTTCCAGGGAACCCTGGGGTTCCTCAGAATCTTATCAGAGGTTCCTACATAAAAAGATAAGCAGTGTTGATACTTGAAAAACAGCTTGCTCGCCACCATCTATTTTGCCTTCTAATGTGTAGCTGCAGGGAAACTGTTCAATGTATTTTAGGTTATACTTTCAGTATAAGGAAGGTAAGGGACAAACTACAAGTGATACTTAATATGAAGCCTACAGCAATGAGAGATTTTTTCCCTAATGTTCGTAGCCATGTGGGGGGACGGACTGGGGTGGTGGTCGCTGCTAGAGAGGAAAGGAATAGACCTCACTTCCCCATGTGCTGTAATCTTTATATGACTTATCCCCCTCCCCCAAAGTATCTCCGATTAAAAAAAAGCAAAGACATAGCAAGACGTAGGCTTCATATGAAATGTCATGTGTAGTTGTTCCCAAGATGAAGCTCACTAGGCCTGCCCAGTGCCACATCTAAATAGCATGCATGCCCTGGAATATGTGCCAGAATTGTCTGCAACACACTGCGTTTCTATGGAAAATTACTCAATGTGGAAAGGGGACCCTGAAGGTAGAAATGTAGATAACCAGCGCAATAGACCACAGAATATCTGAATTTTGACCACATAATGTTCCTAATTAGTCATACTGTATTCTCCCTATGTAGTTTCATATCGCAACACAACTTTCTCTAATCCACACTGCTAATTATTTGATGATTTTGGATATTTCCCAAGCTGCTCTATAAGCAGAATTTAGTATAGTATATCACAGGGCATGAATTTATAAAACTTCTAAAACTTAACTTGCTGACTCAAATTAGCAACTGAAAAATAAATGACATTAATGTGCAACCCTGACAAGGCAGCTGACAAAGACTAATTAAGACTGAGTGCCTTGCTTAGGACAGAAAAGAACAAAACAATGGGAACAGTTTGAACAAACACCTCAGGATTTTTAGAAGACGCTTGGAGGGGTAAAATGTAACAATTAAAGGATATGAATAACGGATAAGATAAAAAACTGAATCATAGTTAGATTTATGTCCTGAAAGACTAGAAGGGGAGGGGGGAGAACAGGCAGAATTAGAAAGATTTTGTTAGAAAATGAATATGAGAGAAGTGCACGTTATTCAATTCAAGCCCTTCTCTGCGGCCCACCAGTGTGAGATGTATACTATGGTGGGATGTTGCAGAGGGCCTTTTCTGCTATGGTACCCCAGTTGTGGAATGCCCTCCCAATGGAGGCCTGATTGGCATGTACATTGGTTTCATTTTGCTGCCACGTTAAAACATGGCTTTTTACCTTTGAGGCCTAAATGCATTCCCTAAAGTTGTACACTGTTTTAACTGTTTTATTGTTTTAGGTTTTAATTGCTTTAGCTTGTTTAATGGTTTAATATGTTTTTAGCTGTTGAAATTATTCATTGTTTTATACTGTTTAAATTGATTTTATCTGTACACCACCCTGCGATCTTAATGATATAGGCTGGAATACAAATGTTATAAATAAATAAATAAATACATAAATACATAAATAAATAAATTCATCGATTTACAGCAGCTCGGGAGAATTCAATCAGCCACACAGAAACTTGTGAGGTGCTTTTTTATTATAAGAGCTAGCACTGTGAAGAGCTAGTGTAGTTGCCTTACAGAACTAGAATTTTTAATTAGAGAAAAGTTTGAAAATATATTATGTAGCAATTAATGCTGTAATAGTAAAAAGTGAAGTAAGGAGAAGGCAGACATTTTAAATCATTGTGGATTATGGAGATACTTGTAAGGATTACTACGGAAATGAATGTGAAGCTCTTTTAAAGCACCATAAAAATTATTAATGTTACGTCATGTTCAGAGTGTCAGCACAATCTCACTTTTATGTTGAAATTAATAATAAAATCTTTAAACTGGAAAGAAAAGGCTAACAAATCCAATTGCTTGGTTCTTAGCTGCATGATGGGACAGTTCCCATTTCAGCCATGCAACCAAATAAAGTGATACAATCCAGACCAGAGAGTGCCCCAGAGAGTAAATATATTACAACAAGCAAGATGCTTGGAGAGAAAATGTTTCAAATTACTCCAGAAATTACTACATAATGGCCCATTAATAATACTTTTGAGAACGTACTTTTGATTATGAGAAGGCACTGCTGCTAATGATAAGAACATTAGCTTAGTCTGCGTACACTCACTCTAGTCAGACATACATTTCCTGATCTCTTAATGATGTTTAAAAGACCAGTAGGCTCATGCACTCCTTCCCCTCTGTTCCTACTTCAGCATTAAACATGATGTGTAGTGTTATGCCTCCACAGTAATCACAGTTACCCTGGTTTCAAACCCTAGGTTCAAACTAGCCATGTTTTGTTTATTCTCAGTGCCGCAGAAGCAAATTTGCACCAGGGTTAACTCGAAAGGAGAGGAGGAACTTATGCAGGAGGAAGGAAAGTGCAAGTCTGTGGAGCTCTCCCAAACTAGGGGCATAGAGTAATTCTTTTTTCTTCATTGATCAGTACATATAAATGTAGGACATTATGCAAAGTATCACTACTTCTCTTACATGTCATGCATAACAGTGATTCCCAGTCATTGGCTAGTGTACAGGAAAGAAGGGGCAAGCTAACTTATTGCTGAACAGTTGGTCAGAACACTACTTACTTATTTTCTTGTAGCTCTCTAAATTATAAGGGCTAGATAGTTACTTTCAAAGAAAAATGAGCATTCTAGCTAATGCACTAAATGGGCAACAAGCATAGCTAGAACCTGGGCAATACCCAGATTTCCAAGTTATCCAACTGTATTCTGCCACTGGAAATGCTGGAAAGCAGCAGTCAGGTACAGACCTGACTGCTTTAAGGTTGCAATTTACAGTAGCAAAATCTTAAGAAAACCCCCCTGATGGAGGAAAGGGGAGAGGCCTGGAATGTCTAAAAAGTATTTATATTTTTGGAACCTGCAGGAAGGGGTGCAGCCTGCAAAGGGTGTGTGTATCCCACAATTGCCCACCCCTAAAACATGCCAATTTGAGACTGAATTTTGTGGAGAGGAATTGAGTGGAGTCCAACCAGGGCTGAATCCCAGCCTCCCTTTAGTGTTGGGGGGAGGGGAGGGGAGAGAAAGGACACCTGTCTGTCTAATAAAGAAGGGACTTGGAAGTTCTGAAACACTTCTGTTTGCACACCACGCCAACACTTATTTAAATCACAATTAGCCACAGCGCCCATGGGCTCCATCCTGAATATTCAACCTCTAACTGTGGGTAGTCATGACATGCAACCCTGGCTGGCAGAGCTTATGTGAGGTTTAAACACCCCTTGCATAACCCTAGAACAGGCCATGGGTTATGCAAGGGTTGTTTAATAACTCACATAACC
Source organism: Heloderma suspectum (assembly GCF_057233095.1). Taxonomy (NCBI): domain Eukaryota; kingdom Metazoa; phylum Chordata; class Lepidosauria; order Squamata; family Helodermatidae; genus Heloderma; species Heloderma suspectum. The sequence goes on from NC_139462.1 coordinate 114,798,896, forward strand.
CCTGCTGGCTGGGATCCCATGACATGACAAACCACGGTCAGGGACTGAATATTCAGGGTAGAGCCCATTGGCCCTGTGGCTCATCGTGGCTTAAATAATCCACAACGAGCCTCAGTATGTCATGTGAATCCAGAACATTTCGCAGGTGAATCTAGGGTCACTCATGTGCACTTACAACACACCAAGGGTAACTACATAAGCACCCCCAACCTGCAGCACAAAATCACACTACTTTATTTACCGTATAATAGACTGCCCTGCCTGGCCACAAACTTTTCCTTTCATAAAACCTTGAAAACATTAAACAGAATGTTAAATTTCTCAATGAACCTAGTTGCAATTCTCACAGAATAACTGTAATTCACACCAGTACTTACTATCTAGAATACAGGGAGTCATGAGGGAAGGGGTAGTGGAAGGGAAGCTAAAGCACTCTACTGAATGTGTATGCATACTAACAAACGTATTATTTTAAATTCATATTTTGTAAAAAAGAAAAAAAGAAGCTATAGGACATCCCGAGAAACAAATAGAAACAAAAGGGATGTTATTTTACTATGGAGAGGGAGAGGCACCAGAAAACAGGGAATGTACATGGCAATTAGGGACAGTGGAAGTTTATGCTAAATAGTTTTTTTTTAAGTTGTTGCTGAGTCTCTGTGTGTAAAGGAAATGAGTGTAAAGAGGGTGAGGATCTGGCTGTATTCAATTCATCTTCTCTAATCCATGGGCTGAAGCAGTCTGGGAAATAAGCAAGACCAGTTTCCAATTACTACATTATGCGATGCTGTATCAGGGGAGGGAAGGAGGTCATACTGCTGTAGTGACATCAGTGAGTCTGTTGCCCCAACACAAGAACAGCCATACTTGTAGCATGGCGGAGGGGTGGGATCCTTGTTCCTGCTGGCACAACTCCATGGAATCTGGCTGTTATTATTTTTGAGTATCGTTTGGTTTTATGAGTTCATGGAACTCTACCAAATGCACTAAGAAAGGTTGCAGGGACTTGGGGGGCACAAGCCATGTAATAGGAAGAAAGGGTGGGCTTGGCAGAAACTTTGTATCACTGCTGGGGGTTAAGCAGCTGATTATGACAGCTTCTTGTAGATGGCGCAAATAGTACTGAATAGCTATGACACATATCTGGGGGTGGAGGAGAGCTGTACAAAGTTGAAAGAGACTGAAAAACACAAAACTGAATTCAAGCCAAAGCTTGCCATATTCCATACACACAACATTTATATACTACACATACTACTTCAATATGTGGCCCACATAATTCATTCGGCACACAATCAGCATTCATCAATTAGATTATTTATGTACTGCATTCTAAATGTCTAGAAAGGGCAGCATTGTACCTGTGCACACACGCACATGTGAGCACACACACCACCCTTAATGTGACCCAGCTGAAATCAGAAGAGTTGCAAATTAGATTTGGCTAAACATTCAGTTCTGCTCTGGTTAAGATAGACAAGTAGGTTCAAACACTGCAGGAAGCCTCAGAAGGACAGAAAGGGTCTAGTAATGGAGGGAGAAGAACAATCAACTCAGTGACATACTCTGAATCATTCTTTGAATTTAGGCTCTGCATCAGGGTTGTGTGGGACTTCCATTTATCAGAGAAATCTTCTTCAAAGTTTGTTTAGTTTATTTATATGCCACTTTCCCACAGTGAACTATGTCCAAAGCAGGTGACAATATATGTTAACTTATTAAAATACATGGGGGAGGAGACAATGGCCCGGTTCTGACGTAGTGACTAGCTATGGATTAAACAACCCATAGTTAGTTGGGGCTGCCTCCTGCCTGCTTGCCACTTCCGCTTTGCATTAGCTTTCATAAACAACCCAGGAACACCCTGTTCCTGGGTTGTTTGATATGACATGTGAACCCAGAATGCTGGGTTGTTGAGTCTGAACCCATGGTTTGTTGTTGGGTTAAAACTCTCTGGGTCGTTTGTCCCTCAACAACACAGAGTTCCAGGTTCACAAATCACATCATACAACCCAGAAACATTCCTTGGTTGTTTATGAAAACTGACGCAAAGTGGAAGTGGCAAGTATGCAGGAAGCAGTGCACTACTTGCTTGCTCCACTGCAGCCCTGCCAATTTAAGGGTTAAACAAACCATGAATTACTGTTATGTATGAACCAGGTCAATTTGTTACAAAACATATTAATAAATACAAATAAGAGATAAACAACAATGGAATAAACATAGAATAAATTTTGTATTACAGTGAAATAACAAGTACAGAGTAAAATCAACAGACCAAAAAACAAATAACAATAAAAATAATACGCACTACTAATGCTGGTCTTGCTGTACTGCAAGGGGCCATAGCAACCTGGCTGAAATTAGGTTCCAAGGGGGTGGGGAGTTCTCACCAGGCTAGATGTTTCAGAGCAGGCTTTCTCATCTCTTCTCCAGAGGCTGGTAGCAGTAAAAATGGAAGAGCTGGGAACTAACAATGGTGCCAGGTCCTCTTCCTCAGCCTTCCAGGTATTTCAACTGGCCGGGGCAGTATTTCTATTTATTTTCACATCAGGCACATCCAATATTATTTAAATCACAGATGATTCCGGACTGCTTTTTCTCCTTCACAACAGTATTGTAATGTGATCCACACAGATCTTCTGAACATACTGCAAGTCCTAAAACACCACACAAAACCCTCAATCTAAACCAATCTTGCCTGGAATTCACCACCTGGGAGCCCAACATGAAAAAACTGCAAAAAAAACATAAAGCATAGATAGCATCTATATGAAATGACCCTTAATTTATCTCCAAACCAAAAAAAATAAAATAAAAATCTATTCTAAATATTCATTTCTTGAGAAGGAGGTACCTAGACTTGTTAGTCAGCAGCACAATCCTATGTGTCTACAAATTAGTAAGTTTCCTTGAGTTTAAGGGAACTTACAGCCTTGAGAAGCTCAGTGATGGAGGTTTTGTTCGTTAGTTTACTATCAAAAATGTGTGAATAACTATTGTTCACATTATTTGTATCACAGTTTCCCCTTACCCTTACTGTTGAAATGCAACTGGGCTATTATTTTACATATGCGCCTGCATCAAGAATTTAATACTGTGATTTTAGAAGTCTACCCTGTAGTCCAACACAGGATTTGATTTCCTACTTGCAGCCAGGATGCAAATATTTACTATAAGATTCCTAGTAAACTAGCAATGGATTGAACCTTTAATGTATAACATGTTATTGTTAATACCATCTTTGGCATCAAATACATTTATTATTGAAGTTTTTGTCATACTTCAGCAAATGTACATGAGGAAAGCACATATTATAAAACATACCAGCAGTAATCACGCTCTCCAAATGAAGTTGTCTTTAGATACATGTTGTCTCTGTGTAAACTGTGTGTTTTTTATGTTTTTAAATTTTGCATATTGTATTTTAAATGTTTTTAAGCTTTGTAAACTGCCCAGAGAGCTTCAGCTATGGGGCAGTATAGAAATGTAATAAAATAAATAAATAATAATGATGGATAAGAAGAGGGGTGGGGAACTGGGGACAATCAATTACTGGACAATTCCTTCTTGTTTCTTAATATGGAGAATGGTTAGATGTTGAGTGTGTAAGGATCATCAGAGCAAGACATCTCAACTTTATCTGCAAACTATTGTAGATTCTACGCCAATCTCTAGTTTGAGAATCCTAGAATCTGATAAACCCAAAATGTTCTCAGCCCACAAATCTAATAATAGATTATGGTGTGTATTTTTAATTTTGTCCAGCTCAGATTTATCTCCATGCTGTATTGTTCCTTGAACATCTATTCCAGATTTTCACTCCTTGCCTCTACTAGTCTGACAAAATTTTCCACTACTGCTAATCCAACAACAGATTAAAAACTCATCATTGCATACCCCTCAAGACTTTTTTCCAGCTATTTTTAACCCATTCTAGGTAGCTTTGTGTAGCTTTTCCACTACTGTACTTGTCTAACAGCCAAAAATCTACTGCTGAACATCAATTCTAAAGCAGTGAAAACAGATTCCCCCTCCCAATATTCCCTATATGGTGGTTTCTAAATCACACTGTCTGGATGTTACTTTTGCATTTGTCTGGAGTTACTTGTCATAGAGAGTTCTAATATTACCACTCCCAAACACATACACTTCAATGAGGGTTTTCAGTGATGGTGTGAAAGTAGAGAGCTTTGTGTGGTGGGCAACACTGGAGCAAAGGAAGGAAAGGAGCTGAATTACTGCCATTTCAATAATTATTTTCAAGGCTAGACAGATTCCTAATTCTGTATCTTAAACCAAGTGTATTATGGAAACACATGAAAATGTGCATGTGTTAGAGCCAGGCTGCAATCCTTTACACACTTAACTGGGAGTAAGTCTACCTGAATTTAGTGGTATTTACTTTTCAGTAGACATGTGCACAACTGCACTCTGAGATGGTCCCACAAAACAGACCACTGGTCTATCTAGCTCAGTATTGTCTATACTGACTGGGAGAGTCTCTCCAATGTTTCAGATAGGGGTGCTTGCCAACCCTACCTGGAGATGCCAGAGATTGAATCTGGGACCTTTTGTATACAAAGCAGGTGCTCTACTATTGAGTTTCAACCTTCCCTTATGGAACAAGTAACAGAGCAAGCTAGGTCACACCCTTATTGCACTAATACTCAAAATTATCATTATTTGACAATATTTGACCAGTCAAATGTGCAACCCTATTGAGAACTATGATATGGTATCATGTAGCCATAGAAGATGGTCACTCTCAAAAGTCTAATGGGGACTTCTCTACAAATAGTAGAGCAGTTAAGCCTAAAATTGTTAAAAGTATAAAACCTGGCTTACTTATATGTTGACTCTTACTAAACATTTTTGCTGTGGATCCCTATAAGCAATGCCCCAAGGAACAGGAGACTAGCAAATCTGTTATTCTGTCTTTCAGTCCACAAGCCATGACAAAAATACCATATGTGATAAATAATGCTGAAAGTGATTTTTAGCAAGGTCTACACCCCACGATATGGAAAACAGATGGTAGAACTACAGCAGTTACATGATTTTGTGTGTAATCACAATTTTTATAAATCCAGCCCAACTTTGTGTTTGGGCACCAGACACTGTCAAGCATACTGCCACCATGCATGCATGCATATATTATATAACAATAAGGAACTAGGGATGTGCACCACAAACTACCATGGCACCCCCATGCCAATAATACCCAATGTACTAAAAATGCATAGGGATCGGGAGGTATGCACCCCATAATACATCCCCCCCCCCAATCATACCTCCAAACCTCCAGAGCAGTGGCCTTTACAAGACACAACAGAATCATGTCCAGCCCAACTCTTCATTTGGGTACAAGACATTTTTAAGCATAAAGAACTAAGCTTGAGACACCTTGTAAAATAGAGCCAGATCTGGGAAATAGATTTGAGTCTGGGGTCCTGTGGGCCGAGGCCTAGAGATGCCCCTGGTGTGATTATGACCTCATTCTTTCCTGGGAAAGGCAAAATGTTAGCTGAGACACATAGGATTTTTTCCAGAACTCACCACTGTATTTCTGACACTGGAAGAAGCCTCAACACATATCCTTGATAGTAATGTGGTACTACTTGAAAGGTCTGTAGTACATCTGTATGATAGAAGCTTTGGATTCTACGAAGTCAGTGAGGCAAAGCAGCATCTGTTTTCAAGAAGCTCACAACCCCTGGAGAATATTCCACCAACACAGATATCTCTCAGATGACACACAATGTGTGCAAGGGAGAGGAAAGATGGATCTCAATGGTGGACAACTCTTGGCCAAGCTCAGGAAAGGTGTTATGAACCAATTCACTGTAACTGTAAGAAGGCATTCTGAGGTCTATGCCTGTGCTACAGTACCACCCTTACTTGCACTGCTCTTTGCAGGAGGGAAACTGTTTCCAGGAATAATTTAGCTAGGATAACAGTTGTGACATTATATACTTCACAGAGTAACTTCTGCCATAAACAGAACAAATATTTAAGTTTCCAGTTAAAGTTTATTCATAAAATAGGTAGATAACCATTATCATATTTGTTAGCTGATTGCTTGATTTCAGAGCACACTCTGCACGCTCACACACGCACGCGCGCACGCACACACACACACCAATATTGGCAATAGGTATAGTGCCTTTAAGAAAGTCTGGCCTAACCTTAGGCAGGAAGCTCTGGGATTTGCAAAGGAGGTTGCCCAGTAGCTCCAGGTCAGTTAGGCAAGGTAAGGCTTGTCATTACCATACCAATCGGAATTGCATAATGTATGAAGCCTCAAGACTGGCAGAACATTACAATGATCTCTTGCCAGAGAGTGGTTACAAAGTGATTTCCCCTTCTAATAGACAGAAAAGACCTTCAGGGTATAGAACAAAGGAAGTGAATAGAAAGAGGTTTTGCCAGGTGCAGTTAAGAAACCTCTCTGCTGGACAGAGCGCCCATGCACATGGAGTATTCCCCATTATCACATTGATGGCCCTGGCGAGTACAGTAATCTAATCTTTAGTTCACAAGTAGGAACTGCCATTCCCTAATACTTAGGAGTTTTTATGCAACTATTGGGTTATAGCCATGCTGGTTTTGACATCATTTCTTTTTGTCTAAAAAGTGTAAAAACTCATTTTGAGCAGAAAGGTTTTCAGACTGGTTCCTTCCGTAGCTTGACAGGCTTAATTCCACCAAATCCTGCCACTGAATACTCAGATTCTTGGCACCCCCAGATCCCACTGCAGGAGTACCAGCCAATCTTACCCCGAAGAAAGGCAAGCCCAGCATCCTGGTCACCCTTGGACAAACAGAGAGAAAGGGTCCCCCAAAGGAGGGTATGGAATACTGCAGTTCTGCCACTCCCCCACCATCCATTTTACCAGGGGCCAATCTTTACAGGTGTTTTACTGCGGAGGGGGAGCACTTTGAGGTCATTTGCGACCTATGACATCGTTGCCAATCCACAGCAAAGCCGCCGCTTCCCTCTGGAAATGGCGCAGTTTCTGAAAGGCTTTTTATTGCATCTTTTACCGAAAATGCGGCTCCCACAGGGTTTTGCCACAGTGTGCCATGTCCCCCTGCATTAAATCCTGGGTGTGCCTCTGTGCCCTGGCAGTGATGGGGTCAAAGGGGTGGGATGCCCCTTTCCCTCTTGTTTCCCCAATCTAAGTAGCTTTTCCCATTGAGAAAATCCCCAGGAGGGCAGCAGTGACCCCTCACAATACCACAGTAGTGGGGACACTCATTCATCTCAGGTAGCCTGCTTTTAATCTTTATCATATCCCCCCTTCTGTGCATGCTTACTCGAAAGCAAGAAATAAATCTCGCTCCCCTGCTGTGAATCTTTAACATATCCCAATGCATATGGAGCCAGAGTATATTGCTAAAATGCTAACGTGTTAATGGGTTAAAGCACTAAAGCATTTAAGGAGCTAAAGAGCTTTAGGGTTTTAACCCTTTAATGCTTTAGCAATATCCTGTGGCTCCATGTGCATTGGGATACGTTAAGATTCACTGCAAGGGAGCGAGATTTATTTCTTAATTTCCAGTACACATGCACGGGGGGGGGGTGGAACTTTACAAAGACTCTCATCCAACATTGGGATGTGTTAAAGATTCACTGCTTTAACACTTTAGGACTTTAATGCTTTAGTGATATGGGAGCTTGTTTCTGTGGAGAAAGAATGGCAAGCACACTTGTTGGTGGGATGAAGGGAAACTTCCAGACAAAAGGGTCTTTGCCTTTTCTTTGGATGCCTGATATCTCTTTGGATGCCTGATATCCCTTACAATACATTTCCTGTCCCTGAGAAGGGGAAAGGGGGGGGGGGCGGGGACAAATCCCCTCATACATGGTTGACTCCGCCCACCCCACCCCAAAGTAAAGTGGATTAGAGTACAGTGTGACCTGTGAGAGCCATCAGTTTGGGAGGTGTATACTCCACTTTTTTTCAGTTTAGTGTGCTGCTGACAGACCAAAGCTGATTTCAGGAAAAAGCGGAGAAAAGCTGAAAGCGATTCTCAATGCGTTTCCGTGAAGATTCCACCCAGGTTAGTCTTAACCTGGCTGCTTTAATCCTTGCCTAGAACATGGATCGCCAAAAGCCTCATATCTTTCTGTCGTTGCTTAGACCAAGGATTTTCACCACTCCTCAGCCTTCAGCTACAGGATAGGGCCCTCCAGCCCAGGGAAAGATATCTTTGAACCCCTACCTGCCCTCAGAGGTCTTCCTACAAATCATAGCTTCCAACCCTTCTTACAGTATGCATGGCTTAATTGGATCTGCCCCAACATTTAGTGTATCTTTCCCTGACCAGCTAGTTGAAGGGATTGTGGCTGGGACACCTCACCGCACCCCTTCAGGTGTCCTCATTATTCTCGCCCCTTCTGGTTGGCAACCTTTTCTGGAAAAGGTGGTCAACTATGAAACTCTACAGTTAATTGGGTCTGATGGGTAGAATCTCGAGAAAACAGGAGGGAAATATACAAAGCACTGAAAAAGTGACTGCATGTTTGTATTTACTTAAATAAGCCCCTTCTCCACACATCCACCTCATTATGGTGACTGTGCACTGGGAACTGGCCCAATCACAGCACCTTGCCTTAGAACAAATCCTCAGCTCACCCTTTCCTTCTTCCCCACTCTCGATGCTCAATTGCAACCCTCTCTTTTGCCTTCCTAAGGGGGGTTCAGGATCCCAATTTACTTAATCCCCTCCTTCTACCCTCTCACCCCAGCAAACCCTTCCTACTGCAAGCTGAATAGCTAGCACATGCCTTTGGCCTAATTTAAGCTTTGGAGTCAGCCTCTGCAAGAATCTAGCTAATTTCCCCACAATTCAGGTTCTCATTACAGGCATAAATGGTTTATTAATCTCTATATGTACATTGCAAATGCTTTACCATATTTGCTTTCCCCCAAGTAATATGTGTACATTTTAAACTCTTGTTTGGGCTTAATATATTTTCCATTGTTTGAAGAAGGTTGTGTGCATGTGGATCGTTTTGGGTTCCACTCTTTCCTATAGACTAGTGCCAAAATCCTAAGATCCTTAATGGATGCTGTATTGGAGTTGGTTTCTGAAGAATGGCGGGCAGTCAGGTGTGAGATTACACAGAGTCATATACAGTATTTACTGGCATAAGTATACTGATTTGCTAGAGCAGTTGGCAATTTTTATGATTTTAGAGTTGGTCCTCATAGCTGTACTCACTTACAGTGAAGGCCACACTTTTTGCTACTGACAGAAGTTAAAACAATGCACAGCAGCTGTACAGTCTGTACCTTTTAGTTGATAAGGGATGCTTCGTCCTATGCTGTGAGAAACTTTCTTTGCTGCCAAGAAGAAAGCCCCCCCCCCCTTTCTGGGTGACAGGAGGGCTGTGCGTGTGTCTTCTGACAGTCTGATGAGATAGGCCCTATAAAATCCTGAGCAGATTGGCCTGCTATCTGTTCTTGCCTGAGAGGGGGAAGGCATGCCACCTGCTCAGGCAACCAGCCCTGGGACCACACCCGTTGCTTCTTTGGGAACCAGAGTGACTGCAGCTGAGAGCTGGAAGGCCATGTGTAAGTTTTCTTTTGCTTTTTAATATCTGCATCTATTTTCCATCAGTATTTATTTATTTATTTATTATTAAATTTATTAATCGCCCATCTGGCTGGTCACCCAGCCACTCTGGGCAATGTACAGCATACAATAAAACAGTTTAAAACAATAAAATTCTACAGTAAAAACATTTTCTAAAATACCCTAACCCACCCCAAATGCCTGCCTGAACAACAGCGTTTTTAATGCACGACGGAAGCTCATTAAAGAGGGGGCATGACGGAGTTCCCTAGGGAGGGAGTTCCACAGAGTGGGGGCCACCACAGAAAAGACCCTCTCCCTCGTCCCCACCAGTCTAGCTGTCCTGGCTGATGGGAAAGACAGAAGGCCATCCGAGGCTGATCTTGTTAAGCGGCCTGTCTGGTGCTGCTGGAGGCGCTCCTTAAGATAGGCTGGGCCGGAACCATATAGGGTTTTAAAGGTCAAAACCAACACCTTGAATTTGGCCCGGAAAACAACTGGTAACCAGTGCAACTCCTTCAGCACTGGAGTGATGTGATCTCGCCGGCGGCTGCCTTTAATCAGGCGAGCCGCCGCGTTCTGTACCAGCTGCAGTTTCCGAACCGTCTTCAAGGGTAACCCCACGTAGAGCGCATTACAGTAGTCTAAACGAGAGGAGACCAGGGCATGTACTACCGATGGGAGCAGATGGTCGGGAAGGAAGGGGCGCAGCCGCCGTATCAGATGGAGTTGATACAGTGCTGTGTGGCTCACAGCTGACACCTGAGCCTCCATGGACAGCTGGGAGTCCAAAATGACCTCCAGGCTGCGGACCTGGTCTTTCAAGGGTAGCCGTACCCCATTCAACACCAGGTCAACATCCCCTAGCCTCCTCTTGTCTCCCACCAAAAGTACCTCGGTCTTGTCAGGGTTCAGCTTCAGCCTATTCCTCCCCATCCAGCCACTCACCGTCTCCAGACATTTGGACAGGGATTCTACGGCCAACCTTGGTGAAGATTTAAACGACAGGTAGACCTGCGTGTCATCCGCATATTGATGACACTGAACCCCAAACCTCCTGATGATAGCCCCCAGCGGCTTCACATAGATGTTAAATAGCATCGGAGAGAGGATGGAACCCTGTGGCACCCCACAAGTAAGTGGCCATGGGTCCGAAACCTCCTCTCCCAGTGCTACCCTCTGGTACCTGCCAGAGAGGAAGGACCGGAACCACCGCAATACGGTGTCCCCAATGCCCAACCCCTCCAGGCGGTCCAGGAGGATACCGTGGTCAACGGTATCGAAAGCCGCTGAGAGGTCGAGGAGAACAAGGAAGGAGCATTCACCCCTATCCAGAGCCCTCCTCATATCTACCAAGGCGACCAAGGCTGTTTCTGTCCCATGCCCAGGCCTGAAGCCCGACTGAAATGGGTCTAGATAATCAGTTTCTTCCAAGTGTGCCTTCAACTGCACCGCCACCACCCGCTCAATCACCTTGCCCCAAAATGGCAGATTTGAGACTGGGCGAAAGTTGTTCAAAACTTGAGGATCCAAGGAGGGCTTCTTTAAGAGTGGTCTTAGCACTGCCTCCTTGAGGGCTGATGTCATCACTCCCTCCTCAAGGGAGGCATTCACCACCGCCTTGATCCCCTCACCCAGTCTCTCTCTGCAGCCCATAATGAGCCAAGATGGGCAACGATCAAGTAAGCAGGTGGTCGGCCGTACAGATGAAAGCACCTTGTCCACTTCATCAGGAGGAAGAAGCTGGAACCGATCCCACAAAACCGGTTTGCTACAGGCCGCCTCTTGCTCACTAACTGTATCCACAGCGTGCAGAGTAACACACCTAATCTGATCAATTTTATCTGCAAAGTGCCTTGCCAAGGCCTCACAGGAGGCCTTAGAATGCTCCAGTGGTTCCAGAGCCACAGGACCGACCAGGCTCTGGATCACTTGGAACAGCCTCCTGGGACAGCACTCTGCAGACGCGATGGAGGCAGCATAATATTCCTTTTTTGCTGCCTTCACCGCCACGTGATAGGCTGAAGATACAGCTCTAGCCCGTGTCTGATCGTCTTTGGAGCGAGACTTCCGCCACTGGCGCTCTAGCCGTCTCACCTCCTGTTTCAGAGCTCGTAAGCGCGGATTGAACCATGGTGCAGTCCGAGCCCTGTTCAGGGGGAGAGGGCGTTTTGGAGCCACCTGATCTAATGCCCCAGTGATTGCGGCATTCCAGCCACCCACCAGGGTCTCGACCGAGTGGCCGTTGGCATGCCCCAGAGAATCCCCAAGCGCGTTCAGGAATCCATTTGGATCCATAAGACGCCTGGGGCGGATCATTTTAATGGGCCCTCCACCCCTGCGGAGGGGTTGTGGAACCGAGAAGTCCAACGTCACCAGATAGTGATCTGACCATGACAAGGGGGTGGTGGATATACCCCCAACTTCCAGATCACTCCCCACTTCTCCAGAAACAAACACAAGGTCTAGTGCATGACCGGCTACATATGCCCAGTTAGAATATGGTGCAGCTCCCAGGAGGCCATGGTCTCCATGAAGTCCCGAGGTGCTCCTGTGAGGATGGCCTCTGAATGTACGTTGAAGTCCCCCAACACCAGTAAGTTAGGGGACTGCACACGCACATCAGAGACCACCTCAAGCACTTCGGCCAGGGAGTCAGTCGTGCAGCGGGGTGGACGGTACACGAGCAGAATCCCCAGACTGCCCTTCGGGCCCAACCTCCAGTACATGCATTCAGCAACCTTGGTCTCCCGGAGAGGGGGTCTGGTGAAGACCAAGGACTCTCGGTAGATAACAGCCACTCCCCCTCCCTGATCCCCAGCCCTCGGCTGCTGTGCATACGAAAATCCAGCTGGACACATGGCTGCAAGGGTTGGAGCAGCAGCCTCGGCCAGCCAGGTCTCCGTAATACATGCCAGGTCTGCACCCTCATCCAGGATCATGTCATGGATGAGGGAGGTTTTCTGGGTAACAGACCTGGCATTGCAGAGCAGCAAACGAAGGCCAGAAGATTGGGTCACGCTTCCCCCAGCCATCCTTTGGCTCTGGACAGGCCCGGAGCAGGGGACAGATACTATACATCTCTCCTTTGTTCCCCTTACCTGGCATGGCCTGCCCCTAGCGCTCCGCCAGCGCCTGCCGCCCAGCCTCGGTATCTTCTGGCCCCCAACACTCCCCCCACTGCCTCCATCAGGTGGACACATGCCCCCTCGCTCCCGCCTATCAGGCAGGCTACCCACCCCTAAAACCACAATTTAGTAAATTATCATTCTTTCACTCAAATGGACTTGAGTCATATTGGAACATTTGAATCTGTTTAGGGTGTGGGTCCTGGCTGGACCAGGCCCCCGATTTAAGACATATGCGTATCTTGAGAATGTGCGCACGTTTGCACGCATGTCTTGAAAAGCACATTTGGTAACATATTTATGCCCCATAAATGAATTTATGTCCCATACTGTATCAACTTGCACACATAAGCAAGCCATCTGCAAGTTTATTTTAGGGTTATAAATGTTTGATATTACTATTAGGTCAGCGATTTATATATGATTTTTCAGAGACAGTATCTCACATTATATAACAGTTTTCTAGTCAATCCCTGCATGTGTATTTATTTAATGAGATGTTACTGGATTGCAAATTATATTGTGAACATGCACACTCCTTGTTTTGTGGCTTTTTTATTTAGGTACATTCAATTTAGAATCACTCATCTGATTCTATTGGGACCTTACAATCATCACTGGGAACATTTTTACGATGTAGAGAATATTCATTTATAAACAAAAAGATAAACATGGAAACTCATTCATTTGAATACGGGAGTAAATGTGAGGTTGGATCCATACCAGGAAATGTTTAAGCATTATCACTGCATGTCTGTGGCAAGTTTGATGTTTATAAACCAAAAAGTACAATTTACAGTACAGTAAATCCTTACTGAACTGCTCCCCTAAAAGGCATAAGCAAGGTGTGAGCGGTTAAACTTTTTCTAGGCCATCTTAAGATCCAGACATTAGCCAAATGATTAACTAGTGCATCAAGTGACCTGAATTCTAAGTGTTTAAAAAACGCTAACCCTGATCATTACATAAAACCCCAAGAATATATAGAGCAAATAAGACTGGCTCATTATCAGCATGCACTACTGTGCTATGGAGAAGCATGCCAAGGCAAGTCTGAGAGTCCTGCCTTAAAAGGAAGATGTCTTCCCTGATATGTTCTCTTTCTTCAAGTAAGGAAGCGCTGTGGCTCAGTGGCAGAGCACATGCTTTCCATGTAGAAGGTCCCAGGTTCAATCCATGGCTGGAGATACCAGATTATGAGAAATGGGGGGAAAAATACAAATGCTAAAGAAAATCTTTCTGTGTCAATGTCATGTTTCCTGCAGTGCTTTCTTTTTGATCTTAATTTAATGCTGGCATTAAATTTTAGGAAATGTATGCAGCTGGATTCTTTTTAGGGGTAGGGAAAATTTTCTTGACACATACAAGAGTTTGACCTTTGCAGAACTTTCAAACACAACTGCTAAGGTGCTTATAAACAGAGCTGTGTGCAAATGGCTTCTTGAAACTCTCCACCTTATTTGAGGGCAGAGAAATTCCACATTTCTCCAGTGGGGAGAGAAATCCTCCAGGAGTTTCTCACCATTGGTAGGGGTTGTAGTGCAGCTTCTTTTCTTTTACTAAGAGTTTTTGTCTTTTTTGGCACTGCCATTGCAAATGGCAACAGCAGCAACTGCGTTGGCAGCCTGATCCCCATTTTCTACCCTCCACAATGCCCTACACCTAGTGATGTTCTGGGAAATTGTGTGTTTGGTGGGGAGTGGGGAGGAAAGATGGCCATCACCCCCAAAATGGGGTGTGTGTGTGGGGGGGGAATGGAGAAAATTCTGCAGAGTGGCCTTTTTTTCCTATGGAGGTAAGGAAAGAAAAATGTCAGAATTTTCTGAGAAAAAATGTCTTCTGAGAAATTTTTGACTCATCTAGCTGTCTTGTAGGACCCTTCCAACCCTATGAACCTTATTCAACCCAGAGAGCTTCGGCTATTGGGCGGTATAGAAATGAAATAAATAAAATAAATGATTCTGTATCTATGTCTATTCTTCTGGGTTTGGCACCTTCAACAAGGCCGTCTAAATGTTAAATTTCTGAGGGGTTATTGTGGATACATCTTGTCTCTAATGTAGATGCTTACAATACCACTACTTCCCTGAAAGCAAGCCTGAGGGGGACAGTGCTGTGTCCAGGTCCAGCGAGGAGGTGAAGCTAGAGCTGTGCCAAAATTTGCCCTTCAATTTCCTGGAAGTTTTCTTCCCCCATGCAAGAGGCTTCCATTTCTCTGCCTCGTTCTCATTATATTTTGAATTTCTTTTGGTGGTGTTTTTGAGCTTACTTCATCATCGTGAGGTGTCCAAGGGTGCTGTGTGCGTTTCGTTCTTTCTATTAGGGAGGAATTTCTATGGGAGGAATTACCACATGATATCTTCCCCTGGTCTTTAACTGAAGTGTGGGAAGCTGAAGAGGCTACAAGCTGCCAGAGAGATGTCTGTACAGTGAAAGACAGGACACTCACACACACTTTTCAGCCACCTCGTAAGTAACGTAAGCACAAGAACCCTGAACCCAACACATGAGAATTTCTCCAAATTTTTCTTCTCCTTTGAATTTATTTTCAGAAGCAATTCCTTTTCCATCAAATTCAATGAGAATGGCTGAAAAAAATGTGGAAGACACTTTCAGCCCAGCACTACTTATAAATAAATCTAATTGTACAATAAGAATGCCTTAGTGTTTACATGGCATGCACTATTTCTCTTACCTTGTGAAACTTTTAGGGTATTACTAAACCAGCTCTTATTGACATGAATTTCATATGACTCATATACATGACGTGCACAGTGGGCACACGAATTGAAGTTTTCCCTAATCTGTATAGTAAATCTCTGTGTTAAGTTGTGAGAGAATTTATGTATTCCCTGGATGGCAGGTTCATTCCTTAATTGGGTTTCCCATCCTGGATTGCTGCCCATTCCTTCAATGGACCATAGTGGCTCACAGTAAATAAATGCTGGTTTCTTCCTGGCAGGCTGAAGCAATTAATAGAATATTAAGATCTAATTCTGCCACTGACGTGTGTGAATGAATTAGCATTAATTTCATTTATAAACTAGCAATACTAGACCTCCTTGCATTAGATACATCTCCCCATCCCATCCCCTAAATCTCCCTTCTATAAAGTCTCAGTAATGGTTTGCTTCAGCTTTGCTGAGCTGCCCTGAATAAAATGTTTTGTAGGGTGTATTGAAGCTTTGTGCTTTGCACCTGCACAAGGCCCCCAACTTTCAGATGGCCCTATAGCTCAAGTGATTGTATTACTGAAGTTAGTGATCTGTGTCAGAATCACAGCAGACTTCTTCATACTATGGTCTCTTTTTTGTTGTTAATTAAGACAGTACCCAAAAAGAAGTTACTTATTCAGTCATGAGGGCTGAATGCTCCCAGTAGGCAGCCTTTTCACAATTCAATTTCCCTGATGGGATCCGAAGAGGAAATGAAACAACAAATTGTGCTCCTGATGATCTAAGCAGAAGCTGCTATTCCACAGGGAGTCCTGCTAGGTCAATTAGTTCATCATGCTAACAGAATAGCAATGCAGAAACCAATGCTATAAAAGGTGAAGTTCAAGGGCTATACTGAAGATTCTCTGCAGCTGCTATTGTTTTAAAATGCCCTTTGGTTTTGCAAAAGCAGGTTGAAACAGCATACAAAACAGGGAGAAGGGTTAAAAATGTTAACTGCACTGAACTCATTCACATGGGTTGCCAGACAGTTTGAAGAATACAAACACCCGCACACACACACGGGGCTTTGCTCATTCAGATATTGCAATTGTTAGGGTACTTCCCCAACTTACTGGGTACATAAACAATCCAAGACACATGGATTACTAGAACTCTCTGAAAAAGGAAAAAATGTATGCCTCTAAGCTGATGCAACATCAGCCTATCTTCTAATTGCAGCTCTCTCTGCAAGAGAGAGCAAACGAAGTCATACCTCTGATAGAAGGTATGTGAAAGACCTCCCACTTCAAACTAGGGGAAAGGGTGGTTGCAGACAGTGGCAGGCAGGAAATGGAATCATGCATCTATGCTTGCAAAATGCAAACTGCACAAGCCATTATATATTTAAAATTGCTTTTGCCCCTTGCAGATATCAAAACTGTTATGGAATTCCACAACAGATAGAAAGCTAAGATTTGATGCAGATATAGTTCAGGACCCAATTAATTAAAAAAAAAAGTTTGTAAAGATATATTTCCATCTCTCACACACAACATGGGACAAGGCTTCGTGATTACGCTGGTTAACACTCAAGTAAAGAGCAAATTATCCCACACATATAACAGAACGGAGGGAATATGAGAATGCTCCTATCACACATTTTACAATTGTGTGTGAATGTATCTATGCAAATCTAACACACATACACATTTTCAACATATGTTCATTTTAAATTTAGGATGCAATTACAATTGTTTTTCCTCACACCCTACATATGGTTTAATTCTAAGATTCTAATGAGTGTGCTGGAGAAGGGGACCGGAGAGGATGAGATGGCTAGATAGCATCACTGATGCAATGAATATGGAGTTGAGCACGCTCCGGGAGAGAGCGCAGGACAGGGAGGCCTGGCGTGCTATGGTCCATGGGGTCACGAAGAGTCGACTAAACAACGACAACAACAAAACGAGTGTGCTATTTATGAACAGCTGAATTCATGAGTTAAACCCCACTTTGGTGATATTATTTGTTCTTACCACCTTAAGAAAGTAGCTGAATTTTGTGTGTACAAATATCCCAATTAAATATAAATATCTCAATTAAGTATAAATAAATATGGTACAATTGTGACAGTTTAGGGCAAGTCTTTTGTTCAAAATAATAATTCAATTTTTTAAAGACTCACTTTGATCCTTCTGACTACAGTCACCAAGGTACTACAGTCACAAATCATCCCCCAAATTTGTGAATCTAATTATAAGTTCTGAGGAAAAACAAAACTGAAGAATTCATTTAATAAGGTAGGAAAATAGGCATATTGCCGAATTTTTTCCTTTAACATTCTAAATGCCCTCTTCCTTATGTCTCATTCACAATCTCTATGGTCAGCCAAGAGTGAATTCTTAGGAGTCTCCTTTTTGTCTAAAGTATGGATGGGCAACGCTTGAGGAAAGGTTTCCCTATTAAGGTAATCTCCACATCTTCCTACAAAGATTCACGAAAGCCAAACTCTGAGCACCTTACAAATGTGATGTAAGGGCCTTTCTAATGTGTATTTCTCATACAGCATGAGCTCATTTGCATGACTAAACTGGTGCTAATTTTTCTGAAGATACCTTACTGCTGGGGCACCTGTTCTTTGTAGGATAGAAACATGGTACAGTGTAGCCATTGTATAGACTGGCTGACTATCTTCTCAAAAGCTAGCCAAGGGGATTAGGAACTGGAAATGTCCTCTACAGAGAGCTGTGATAGTGATCACACACTTTTAAAAATGTGCTGGACTGTGTTGTGGGGAAAATTGGCCCCTTGCAGTGTTGGCCAAGAAAATACACTCTCTTATTGCAGGGAGCATTCCATAATCAGGTGGCACCCCAATTATGGAATGCTCTCTGCAGAGAGGCTTTCCTGATGTCCACTTTGCTGGAGGAGGATCTTTTAATTTTCCCAGGCATTTTAAGTGTCAGTTGGTTTTTATGGTGTTCTGCCATTCACTGTTTTAGATTTTGTAAATGTTCATTTTCACTATTATATATTGTACTAGTGTTTTTATTGGATTGTGATTGGGACCATAGCATGGGAGGTTGGGGGGCTTTTAAGATCCAGGGCCTTCTGAGCCTACTCTAGAGTTTAAACTTTAGAGCATGGTTTAGTCTAGAGTTTAAACTTTAGAGCATGGTCTTTAGAGCATGGGACAGAAACGGCCTTGGTCGCCTTGGTAGATGATATGAGGAGGGCTCTGGATAGGGGTGAATGCTCCTTCCTTGTTCTCCTCGACCTCTCAGCGGCTTTTGATACCGTTCACCACGGTATCCTCCTGGAACGCCTGGAGGGGTTGGGCATTGGAGACACCGTATTGCGGTGGTTCCGGTCCTTCCTCTCCAGCAGGTACCAGAGGGTAGCACTGGGAGAGGAGGTTCGGACCCATGGCCACTCACTTGTGGGATGCCACAGGGTTCCATCCTCTCCCCGATGCTATTTATTATCTATGTGAAGCCACTGGGGACTATCATCAGGAGGTTTGGGGTGCGGTGTCATCAATATGTGGATGACACGCAGCTCTACCTCTCGTTCAAATCTTCACTAAGGTTGGCCGTAGAATCCCTGTCCAAATGTCTGGAGACGGTGAGTGGCTGGATGGGGAGGAGTAAGCTGGAGCTGAACCCTGACAAGACCGAGGTACTTTTGGTGGGAGACAAGAGGAGGCTAGGGGATGTTGACCTGGTGTTGAATGGGGTACGGCTACCCTTGAAAGACCAGGTCCGCAGCCTGGAGGTCATTTTGGACTCCCAGCTGTCCATCGGTCCCATCAGCCAGGGCAGCTAGACTGGTGCGGACGAGGGAGAGGGCATTTTCTGTGGTGGCCCCCACTCTGTGGAACTCCCTCCCTAGGGAACTCCGCCATGCCCCCTCTTTAATGAGCTTCCGTCATGCATTAAAAACGTGGTTGTTCAGGCAGGCATTTGGGGTGGGTTAGGGTATTTTAGAAAATGTTTTTACTGTAGAATTTTATTGTTTTAAACTGTTTTATTGTATGCTGTACATTGCCCAGAGTGGCTGGGTGACCAGCCAGATGGGCGATTAATACATTTAATAATAAATAATAATAAATAAATATAAAAAAAGGTGTAGTGACTAGATATTTAAAGTAATGTCTGTTTTGGTCCTCAGTTCCTTTCGTTCTGCTGACAAGGAAAGTTCTGCTGACAAGGAAAGAAGAGTCTCTACCCAATCCAGAAGGCAGACAATTTTCCCATATAAGGCTCATGATCTTGTCTTCCCTTGGCCAAGATGTTGCCTATGTGGCTGAAGAATATTTTCCCTGTTAGCTTCTTCTGGGAGTTTATAAGAGCAAGATGTGTGGGTTTGATGTCTAACCAGTGTATACTGTGATCCACGTCCTTTGAAGACCATGTGATTAAGTCCTTTCAATAGGCTCACCAGCCCTCACGTCTGGTGTTAGTGTTTACTTGGTTTCCAAAGGACTTAAGAAAACAGAGGCTTTTCACAAGAGAATGTCCTTTGTCCATCAATGGAATGAATGTTATTGAATTTGAAACTAATGTCTGACATTTTGCTGCTATTCCCCCTGTTGATGGAACCCTGTGGCATCCCACAGGTCTGACCCGTCTGATTCCTTCTCTAGGTGGGTCTGTGGACATACTCTGTTTATGGGAGATGAGACAACTTCTAAACAATGCACAGGCCACTGCTTTCTTTGTCTGAAGAAAGCTGCATGAACTTTTACCAGTATAGCTCAAAACTTGGTAGATGAAAATATTTATTTCAAGGATTGGCTGGAAATCATATCCTATGCTACAAAGCTCCCTTTCCGGAGGGAAAAAACACACTCATGTGGCATCTTAAAGATTAGCAAATTTATTATGGCATAAGCTTTCATAGCCTAGCTGTTAAAATGTTTTTGCTCCCTGAATTAACGTATCTTTTTCAAACCATCCTCACAGGGATTACAACAGATTTTTTGACCTATTGGCAAAAGCTTGTGTCAAAGTTCATTCATGACAGCAAAAAACAAACAAACCCAGAGTTACTAACTCTACAGGTTTCCATAGACAGAAGGAGGGTGGTTTTGGGATACCCAATATACCTTGCTACTACGTAGCCTTTCAGCTTAAATAATTCATAAGGTTTATGGGGGTTCCCAGAAATATATCTGGGGGCTTTTGGAAGTTAAGGATGGTGAATTGGACCAAATTAAAGGTTTTTCTCTTTCTGCCATCCCAAAAAATTAAACTTGAAAAATCCCAAATCCATTTCTTCATAATGATCTGGAGATCTGGAAGGTATGGCAGAAATATTTGATTCCTACACCATTACCCTCTATCTCTTTCCTTAATCATCGGCACTTCTGCTATATAGATAAGTGGTTACAGTTTCAACTTTGGATATAGCAGAGTTTATAACAGCTTCGGGATCTAGATGTTTTTACCCAAAATTCTGGGGAACAAATATGGATGCAGCTTAGTGATATTTCTCATACCTGGTTCCAAATATGCCAAGTGGTACATTTCTCAGTGCAAAAACAGGTGTTGGAACAGAGGACTAGGGAGCTCTTTCATTTTGAGGAAATGATATTAAAATATATAAAAACAGAAACCAGCTCAAGAGGTTTAGCTGCAAACATTTATGGTATCGGGGATGTATCCACTTTGTCTTGGTATAAGAGAGGTCTGGAGAAAAGATTTGGGTGTTACTTTAAAAGCCAATGTTTCCAGGAGAATGTGGAAGAGACCACCAATGTACTCTTTGTCTGCTAAATTAAGGGAGCATAAACTTAAACTTGTGAATTGTTGGTATTTAACTCCTGTTAAATTAAGTTGTATTAATAGGGATGCTTCAGATAAATGCTGGCACTGTGGTGAACATAGAGGATCCTCTATTCATATGTAGTAGCATTGCCCTCGAGTGTTCAAGTTTTGGTGCAAAATGTTTGCCAAAATAGAATTACCAACCAATCACTAGAGCTATCTCCCTCTCGAGGTCTTTTATCTCTATTTATAGATGCTAACAAATTGCTATTGCATAAAGACCTGATCAGCTTTTGTTGTTTAGCAGCAAGATTAATTATCGCACTGGAGAAATCAAAATGTCTTGTCCATTCTACAATGGAGGGATAAACTATAGTCAATTGCCCTCATGGAAAAACTTGCGTTATGTGTGCATTCCTTGGGGAATTACGAGGGACATGACATGAGTAAGTCTTTTATGCAATTTGACATCCGTTTATTTCCCATGCTAATAGGAATACTGATGAATTCAATATGCCAATATTCCATGTAAATCTATGGAAAGATTTGGTGTATTGACAATGATTGTCATCTATATATACCTCTTTTATGGAAGGCTGAGAAGAATAAGGATATGAATTTTATAAAGGGAGGATTGTTCATTTCTTAGAAGCATTTTGTGTGCATAGTTTGGTAACTTTTTACTGTTCATTTGATGGTGTGTGTATGTGTGTGTTGTGTTGGTTGTATAATACATTTTATTTTTAAAAAGAAAAAAGCTTTCATAGCCTAGAATCTACTGCATCAGACATACGATACAACCAATGCATCAGATACACTGTAACACACAAAAACATATGCTATAATAAATGTGTAAGTTTTTAAGATGCCACAACTCTTTGTTGTTTTGCTGCAACAGACAACAACACAGCTACCCTTCTAGAAGTTGCTTCTGAGAAAGGATGTAATGAAGTGTTTGACAGTGGTTCCAACATGTAAAAAAATAATACCCGTGTAATCTTTTCAGAAAAAATAAAGTAGGATTCATGATTTTAGGCATTCCCAGACCATTTCAGTTGTGTGTGGCTGGCTGAAACATATTTAATAACTAGGCCCAACCCTCTGAAATAGAGGTGTCATTCAAATGGGATCTAGGTAAGCACAGCCCTGTTCACAGCCTGCTTCCTGCAGAGCAAAGCTTGCCTCAATTTTCCAGGCTACTGCCTCTTCTCCCCCTTTCTCCTAGGCTTCAAAACTTACTGTGTGCCACTACAAGAAAGTGAACACTTGCCAGGCCTTAGCGGAGTGTTTTTCCTGGCCAGGGACTACCAGTCCAAGAATATCTGGCAGGAAATTGATACTACTTACATCATTTCCATCTGGGAAGGCCTTCTTCTCCCTGGCAGAAATTTATGCATGTAGAATCATTTCCCTTAGGGGATTCTGGGACTGGTAGACCCAATCTCCGATACCCTGCCATGGCCTGGGGGAGTGCCCACTGCCTCTACCTGCCTGTACCATGCCCCAAGGCTGTGGTGAGGAAAACAGGAGACAGTGGCAAAGAGTACTTTGCAAATACCCTCTGAGCTTTTTGTCAGCATTTGTGTATCAACCACTCAGGAAAAGCTTGTGCCTTTGTGAGAGTTCTGTTGAAACACTCAGAGGCTCAACTCCTTTTGGTGCGAGCAGCAGAAAGTTCAGGCATCCCCACTCTGAAAAGCACTTATGCCAGTGGTTATTAACTTCAAGTACTTTGTGTAGATTCATGGGGCCAAAATCTAAGTCTTCTTACTCATTTACTCTATGCATTCATAAACTGAGTTTGCATGACATGCTGCAGATCATCGTGTCTTATTTAAGCCATGGTGTCTATGGGCACCATCATGACAATGGGTTATGTTGTGCGAATCCGGCCAGCAGGGGTTATGTGAGGGCTAAACAAGCTGTGGTATGTCACGTAAACAGCTCCATAGAGTGGGAGGAGCTACTGTGGCTACAGAACACACTCTCAAACTACACACATTCAGCTGAACAGATGTAAAAGGGCCCCTCTGTGTGTACAGGTGTGCACACATATAGGACTTTCACATACTCAGGAACCCTGAACAATCAGAGTTCTTGATGGCATGTAAAGGTCCTTAGCACATAAAACTGTACCTTCATAGGGGCCCTTTTCATACATTCAACTGATTGCATGTCAGGGCCAGTCAGTGAATGTATACAGAGAATGAGTGAAAAGGGCTTTAGTCTTGTATTAATATTGACCATCCTTTCACACCTGACCTTCTGCAGGGCTGGTGTGTGAATGCAGTCAAGTGATGTCATTAACACATTGCCACACCAAGCCTTGGCCAGAACCGAGTAAGGCCCTGCAACGGTAAGGAGACTTTCTGTACTCATTTCAAAGTCTGGAGAACCTACCAGGCCTCTGAAAAAAAAGCCTCTGGGAGCCTGACTCAATCTGCTGCTGGGATTTGTATAATTCCAGGTCTTGCCAATATCCCCAGTCAAAAGTAGTCTCAGAGTGGTCCTACCTTTGGCCTATTTTCACACTAGCTCTTAAATATCAACATCGTTTAAGAATAAAAATATGTAACTGGGCATAGCAACATCCCTTGTTACATGAAACTACTAAAAATACATAGTGTGGAAATGTACGAACTTCAGAGTAGGGTGGTTATATCCCAACCAGCTTGTACAAAAAATATATGGTGATATTTTGCTGACAAGGATGACATCTTAAAGCCATAACACTAACAGAACAACAATAATAATGCATTTTTTCATAAAGTCAGGAGCAATTTGTTGTTGTTGTTCAGTCGTGTCCGACTCTTCGTGACCCCATGGACCATAGCACGCCAGGCCTTCCTGTCCTGCGCTCTCTCCCGGAGCGTGCTCAAGTTCATATTCATTGCATCCGTGATGCTATCTAGCCATCTCATCCTCTGCCGTCCCCTTCTCCTTCTGCCTTCAGTCTTTCCCAGCATCACGGTCTTTTCCAGAGAGTTTTCTCTTCGCATTAGACGGCCAAAATATTTGAGCTTCAGCTTCAGTATCTGTCCTTTCAATGAGCACTCAGGGTTGATTTCCTTTAGGATGGACTGATTTGACCTCCTTGCAGTCCAGCGGACTCGTAAGAGTCTTCTCCAGCACCACAGTTCAGAATATCATTATACAGGTGTAACTGATTTGGACTACATAGGTCTTCTGACACAATGACAGAATAAGAAGTCAGTCCAACATAAGCAGTTTTTCTTGTATATAAGCCAGGAAAGGCTGAGCCATGTATTAGCACTGCAGGCAGTTAATTATTTGTAACAAGCCAGAGCTTTTAAGTAATAAAATGATGCTGACTTCGTGCTCTTAAGAGGATGATCTTAAAGAAGTAAAGGTATGAAAGCACCATGAATGATGAATAGAATACAAATGTGATTGAGGTTAAAAGGTTAGCTCATGGATTATAAGGCTTAATTTTCAATGTATTACGGTCCATACATATGATGTCAGCTGTTAGCAGCAGAGTCAAATGGGACTCAAACAAAGCCAGAATAACCTTATGTAAACCAATTGAGAGCAAAGCTAAAGTAACCAAGCTGCAGAGATCTTTCCAGATCCCCCACAAAAGTCAAGTTAATAGCAACCTGAAGAAAACATCTTGCTAATAGCTGGTGATACAAATCAAGTATAAATCAGATGATACATGGAGCTAATGATTTAGCCATTGGCAACATAAGTTAATAAAACATGAAAGCACATAAAGTAGGGTTGTGAGTGCTGGAGTAAAAAAAAAAGAGAGTAAAAGATTACAATTAACTAAGCCAAGGTAAATGTAATTTAAATAATCGAATATTCTTTCCCTGTTGCCATTTCCCTCCTGTTCCTTTGTGGTTTCCCTGTATATATTTTTAGATTCTAAGCCCCTTGGGGAAGGGACCTGCCAAACCTGTTATTTGTAAAGTGACATGTACAGAGTTGGTGCTATATGTGTATTACGAGGATTTTTAATGTTGAGGACAACTTGTCCACTGCTAGCAAACACGCACACGACAAACACGATTACAGATACAAAATAGGAAAGGGGGGGGGGAATCCTCAGATGAGCTTTTTTTTTTATCAGCAAGCAAAAAGAATTTTAAGAACTAGCAAGCATTTTGTGCCTGTCCTCTTCCACTTGAAAGTTGTCAGAGACATCACTAATTACTGGTCCTTGATCTTCTCCCTTGCACTTGCAGTAACCATCATTGGCTTGGTGACGAAATTCTTTCACAGTACTACAAAAGCTTTTTTATCATCCCATTAAGCTTCTGGGTTCCATATCACAAGCTGTAGCCTGCTTTAGATCTAATCTGCTGGGGCTATGAACAAGGATCCCCCATATTTCAGTCTATCAAGAGCAAAATAAAGGGAATAGTTACCAAAAGGGGGGAATATAACTTATGGCAATTCATTTTAATTTGAGTCCAGCCACATGTTTTAAAATGTGTTTCTTCCAATTAAAGTTTGTTAAAATTATTGTAACTCAGTTCTTTGACAATGGGACTAGAAATGTTAAAACGAACAAACAAACAGGAAGCACTCTACTACAAAATACCGTTTCCTGCCTCTTCCTTGTGATGCTTTGTTTGTGGAATCCATTCATTCAAATTCCTACCCATTTAAATTGATTTATATTTCTTCTTAAAATTTGACCTTGCTTTTTTACATATTTAACTCATGTCTTATGGAGTGTTCATACACTATTATATAGACAAACACACATACATAGGGGCATGAGTGTGAGTATGTATGAGAGTTTGTGAAAGGAAGAGAGTATATGTAAATGGACAGATGTGTCTTATGTATTAAGACCATAAGAAGAGCCATGCTAGATCAGACCAAAGGTCCATTTAATCCAGCATTCTGTTCATGCAGTGGCCAAGCACAGGAAACCCACAGGCAGAACATGAGTGCAACAGCACCCTCCTGCCCATATTCATAGGCATATTGCCTCTGATACTGAAGGGACCATATAGACACCAGGACTAGTAGCCACTGATAGCCTTATCCTCCATGAATTTGTCCAATCCTCTTTTAAAGCCATCCAAATCATAGACTACCATTTTGATCATAAACCACCATTTGTGTAGTGGGTAGGATTTGAAAGAGCAGCCCCCATGGCAAGGCATTCCTTTAGCGTCCCTTATGTGGGACATAGAATAATACAATTTTAAAAAATTGTTTTTTAAAAACTTTTATGTTAATCCCAGTCCATAGGAATGCCCTTAGAGACCAGTCTCTTTGTAGCTGGGATCACATCCTCTCGCAAGGAGAAACTCGATTACCTTGTAGATCCAGCTACCCAATGTAATGATCCAATATAGGTAAGGACTGAGCAAACAGGTAGTAGGCTGCACCACCCAAAGCAACTTGTCTCCGCATCTGAAAGTTATTCCACAACACAGGATCAGATGGTGTTCTGGACATATTCACAGACAAAATGGCATCCAGTTCACTGTAGATATGTGCTATCTACATGTCCCCAAAATGCTTAGTAAGTAAATTGCACTAGGCGTCAAAGGGGACTATATCATCAGTACATTGACCAAGTAATGTGAGGAGAAAATGATGAAGAAGCAATGGCATTGCTTCTTCGTCAATATCACCTCCGAAGAGCAGGCTCTAAGATAAGCTCTTACTTGTGTTCAATTAGCTTTGAGTCTTTCTCAACCTGTGTTCTAGCCATCTGCCCATCTGCTTCATCGCTCTTAGATCCTTAGCAAACCAGGGATTACACTGAACTCTATGCAGAGGGAAAATAATGTTTAGAATCAATCATTCAAGCTGGCTGAGTCATCTTAAGAGACCCAAAGAGTGACCAGGACATTGATAGGAGCACCAACCATCCTCTTGGGAATCCATCAAGGGCTCTTAAGAATCCATCTGGATCCATCAGCCTCCAGGGATGGGCCATTCTTGCAGCAAGACTAAAAGTTATCAGGAAGTGGTCTGACCATAATAAAGGAATCAAAGATAGATTTTCCAAATCCAAACCACCATTCCCCTGCCCTGATGAGTACACCAGGCCTAGACTGCAATCAGCAACATGTATTGGGCCAACTGCATATTGGGAAAACCTCATAGTTGTCATAGCAGCCAAGAAATCCTGACTCTCAAGACAATGGTCTGAGGGGTCCTCCTTGACTCTAGGTCTAAGAACACCTTTGTCTACTCAGAGACTGTTGGAAAGCTAGGTGCCTGGACACAGTAACAGAATCCCTGCTGTGAGGGATCACCCGAGACCAGATACAATTACCTGAGACCAAATACAAATACACAAACCTGACACCTATCCTGAGAGGAAATCTAAAGAGGGAGAAGGGATGTCTACAGAGCACTGTAACACCCTCTCTATGACCATCAAGCCTATGTTGATGTTCTACTGAGAGCCTGGTTGGCCAAAGACCAACTCCCATCAGTTCATCTACCTAGATCTTAGTAGCATGCACCAGGTTGGCACCTTCACCAGGATTTATATTATAATATGGACCAGCCTGATATTCAACAGGCTCAGTGGTAGACTAACATGGTGACTCAGATCCCAGTGGCTGGAGGAAAGATTAAACAGCCTGTAGGAGCAGGATGAAGGTAGCTGACATGAACACTAGCTGTGCTGATCAGGTCTGAAAGAGCTTCAGAGCCTCCAGCTCCTTGCCTGCTTTTGCCATAATTTGTTCTCTTGCACAGGAAGTAGGGGAATATATGACCTTCCCAGTCAGCTAATCACCAACTCACTGAATTAGCACTATAGCTACCGAGTCCCATTCCCTGCAGCTCTGACTATACTTGCTCTGCTCACTAGCAAAACAGAGGTTTTAAGGGTCAACACAGACATGACACAATTGCGTGAAGCTGCAGATGTGGGAAGGATCTGGACTGGGATGCTGGCATGGCATGTAAGGGGGCTTTAACCCTTTGACCCCTGCTGCAGTCCTGGTATGGACCAGGTTCCTTGGGTTACACTAGCTATCTGCATTGAGGGAAATCTCATTAGAGTGAATGGGAGCTCTTTTCCCAGTGCTATTGGGTGCAGGGATCCCAATCTGATTGGGATCACAGAAGAGGCAAAGGTTAAAGCCTCCCTACCTCTCACACCAGGGTTTCAATTTGGTCTGGATTGGTGGTAGCTTGCAATTTACTTTTTAAAAGCCACTCACACAATGAAACGTATTCCAAAGTGATGTGCTTAGGCTTTGGGTGCCACCCTTATTTATATGATCCAATGTAAAAGGCACTAAGTGCTTAAGATGGTTTTTACCTATGCTACGCCTCTGAGATCCCATCACCATGAATACAGATTATGGAAAGTATGATTTAAGATTAGTTGTTTAGAGATACTTATAAGGCTAATAACACTTAAAATAAAAACCGACGCTGAACAATCCATGAAAACTGTAATGCTATGCACACTTACCAAAGAGTTAGACTCCTTGAATACAGTCAGATTTACTCCCAAGTAAGCATTCACAGGACTGGGCTGTGTCTTATAGTTGCCACACTTCCTTGTGCATTTCTATTGCAATTATAATTCTACTACAAGCGGTGTCTTGTGTAGACAAGACCTTTATTCCAAATACAAAGGCAATACATACCTTTCCAATCTGATAGGATGTTTTCTGAAACTTCACAATAATACTTCTGGTTATTGAAGAGTTATACACTTGAAGTAGTACAATGCTATGCCCAGTACTGAAAGGCAGTCATTATTCAAGGAAGAATTTGACATTCGGAGTTTCTGTAATCTATGGTCCCAGCACAGTTAACAAGCAGAATGAAATTATTAACGGAGCTTTTCACAGTTATTTCTTAATTAATCATTATATTCACACAAATGAGAACCAGTGCCAAAAGACATTACTAGGAAAGTGGACGTATGCATATTTTTTTCCTTAATAAAATTCATCATGGCAAGTCCTTCTTTTTCAAACACCACTCATGTTTCATATCACTGCACACCAGTGCACAACCACAATTGTTCTATTATTTCTAAATGCTGAAGCACATATATTGAGTCTATAAAGTAATCTTCTGGTATTTTTTAATATTAGAGATTGCAAAAGAAAAGACCAAACTATGATCACTGAACCACGTAATAATTCTTCCTAGGAAATCTCTAGAGAGATAAAGACAACAGACACTAACCTTTAGAAATCAGACTGGGGACACAGCTATCATAACAATGCTGGTTGAGTTCAAATGCTCAATCTTCAGGGAACAGGACACATGGCTTCACTCTACAAATAAAATACTCTTTTTTCTCAGTTCTCTTATTTATTTTAATATGGGTGGAAATAATTTGCTGGTGGTGGTTAAAATCCACACAAAAGGGGAAAATGCCCACTGTCTTCTAAAAATATTCTTTTATATACCCTTATAACCAAGAGCTTAATAATAAATAGGGCAGGATCCAGAAAACTTCATAACTAATCTCCACAGGCCTAGAGGGGGTTCTATCATGCCTAAAGGGGCTTATGGGAAACCAGCTTCTAGATTCTATAGTCTAAAACCACATGTGTTTAGGTCCCACAATGTTGTGGTATAGTATTTTCACTACTGAGGATAAAACTACAAATGATATGCTCACTTCTGTAAATGTTTTCCCAATGTTTGTTTGGTTTTAAACCACAAACAGCTGCAGGATCTTGCAATCAAAGATTGCAAATTCACACATGGGGGAGGGAGCACTCATCTCTTTCCTTGTGGGCATGGTCCGTCCGTCCCCCCAGAATTTATACACCACTTTCCTATAAAATATTCAAGGCAGTTTACAACAAAAGTAACAGTATTAAAAACATATATATATATATATGTGTATATATATATATACATATATACATACACACACACAACAAATAGATTAAAAAGCAGGAACAGCATAATGCAATTTAGGGCACAATCCTATGTATGTTTAGACAGAGCATTTAGGGCTCACAACTCCCAGTATTCCCCATCCAGCATGCATAGGATTGCACCCTTAGGGATGCTACTCTACCAAAGCTCATTGAAACAGAATGGTATTCACTGCTTGATTAAAAACAAGAAGTACAAAGGGAAGGCAGACCTCTCTTGGGAGGCTGTTGTAATGGTGTCACAGTCACAATGGAAAAGCTCAGTTTCGGGTATCCACTCACTGTATTAAAAAAGGTCATGTTATCTGCTCACCATAATTTTGATGGAAGGGAGACCTGAAGCAGGGCCTCAGAGGGTGGACCAAGTTGCCTGGCAGGCTTATATGGAGGAAAGTAATTCATGAATTATTCTGGCCCCAGATTGTTTTACAGTCTGGAACTGTTTAAGATCAAAACCAACAGCTTGAATTGATCCCAGAAACAAACTGGCAGCCAATGACACTAGTACAAGATCAATGTAATTTGATTTGATCAGCTGGCCTTTATCAGTAATCTGGCAACTACATTCTGAATCGAAAGAAGCTTCCAGACTGATGATCTCGTGTAAAGTTTATTACAGTAGTCTAATCTAGAAATCACTAGCGCACAAATGACTAAGGCTAGGTATGGTTTCTCAAAGAAGAAGCAGCAGCAGCAGCAGCATAGTTGGTGTATACGATGAAACTGGTAAAGAAGACTCCTGGCAACCACTGCCACTTGACTTTCCAGAAGCAGGGCCCGATCCAGGAGTATTTTCAAACTGTAAATCCATATTCACTCTGTCATTTGGATTATGCCTCAGTTTATTCACCTTCATCCAATCCAAAATTGACACCAGACCCTGCGTCCCCAAAATTAGAGCACTGAAATGATGGAGCTGAGCATCATCCACATATTAAGGACACCAAAGCCCAAAGCCCCAGATGACTTCTCCCAGTAATGTCACGCAGATGCTAAAGAGGACAAACAGCTTGAAGCAAAGCAACCAGCTGCTATCACCAACTTCTGGGACCTCTTTACCATGAAGGATTAGTCCCTCCCAATTCCATCCTGACAAGTCAGTCAGACTTGTCCAGAGGGACACCATGGTCAGTCAGACTTGTCCAGAGGGACACCATGGTCAATGGTTTTTCAAACCATTGAGAGGTCCAGAACGATCATCATCATTACATCTCCCCTATCAATCTCCTGGCATATATTGTTTACTAGGGTTGGGGTCACCAATGTGGTGTTCATGGACCCCTCCCTTGGTGCTTGCCAGGCACACCGGCCCTCCTGATTTGTTTTAATTAAAAATGTTTTTAAACTGGAGGCAAGATGATGTGCTGGCTTCCAGCACCATCTTTATTTCCAAGAATCCCTTTGGGCCCCACAAAGCCCAGTGCTTCATTTTGAAAATAAAGTACAATTGGTAGGTGACTGCAGCTCATTACTTCATTCTGAAGCACAGCCATCCATCCAGAAAAAAGAAAAGAATAAGATGACTCTTTGCACCACCCAAGGAGACTTCTCTTGTTTTCTTCCTTCCCAAGAGGGATGGAAGGGCAAAATCACCTCAAACTGACAAGCAGGGTTAGGGAATACAATTTTTAGTCCCATCAGTTTGCCCTCTGGGAAATTGGTAATTTGCAACTGGCTACGCCCACTATGGCAGCCATTTTGTGAATGGTCAAGCCCACCCCGTTGGAGCAATTTTGTGAGAGCGGCATCATCCAAATGTTCCCACCAGCCAAAAAAAGGCTGTTAGGGAAACCTCCTTGGACCATGGTTTGGAGCCTACTCTGAAGCCGATCTGTTCTTCCCCAATAACATTGGAACAATTAATCCAATTTTAGTGGTGAAGCTTCAGTGTTTCAAAGCAAGCTCCTCAACTTTGGACCACTGTTTGACTCTAGCCTGTTTAACAGAAAAAAAGTATTTTTTTCAGAAAGGTGGTAGTGGCATTTATTATTTGAATTCAGCATTTGACTCAATTTCTCATCCTCTGTAGCAAACAAGAGCATTTGCAACTTGAGTCCCAGTTACTGTTTCTGAAAAAATCCTTATACCATAATACACTGCCCAGGTACACTGCAGTATGGAGAATCATCTTTCAAATATTATTATTTCTATAAGAACAGTCAGACAGGATTATATCCTTGCTCCAACATTATTTAATCTTTATCTTGCTGACTTACCAGAGGCTCTTGAGTCAGTTCACTCTCACCCTCCAAAATTATCCACATGTAAAATCTGAGTTAATCTTCTTTATGTAGATGATAAAACACTACCATCCCAAATTAGGCTTGGGTTGAAACAAGGACTGGAAGGCTTTGGTGATTGTTGTAAGGAAAACCAGTTAACTATAGAACCATAGAATAGCAGGGTTGGAAGGAGCCTTCAAGACCATCGAGTCCAACCCCCTGCTCAATGAAGGAATCCAAGTCAAAGCATCCCTGACAGATGGCTGTCCAGCCTCATCTTGAGTGCCTCCAGTGTGGAAGAGCCCACCACCTCCCTAGGTCATTGGTTCCATTGTCATATTGCTCTAACAGTCAGGAAGTTTTACCTGACGTTCAACAGGAATCTGGCGTCCTGTAACTTGAGCCCATTATTCCATGTCCTGCACTCTGGGATGATCAAGAGATCTTGGCCTTCCTCTCTGTGACAACCTCTCAAGTACTTGAAGAGCACTATCATATCTCCCCTCAGTCGTCTCTTCTCAAGGCTAAACATGCCCAGTTCTTTCAGTCTCTCCTCATAGGGCTTTATTTCCAGCCCCCTGATCATCTTCGTCACCCTTCTCTGAACCCTCTCCAGTTTGTCTGCATCCTTCTTAAAGTGCGGTGCCCAGAACTGGACACAGTACTCCAGATAAGGCCTAACCAGTGCTGAATAGAGGGGAACTGGTACTTCACGTGATTTGGAAGCTATACTTCTATTAATGCAGCCCAAAATAGCATTTGCCTTTTTTGCAGCCACATCACATTGTTGGCTCATATTCAGCTTGTGATCGACAACAATTCCAAGATCCTTCTTGCTTGCAAGTACTGTTGAGCCAAGTATCCCCCATCTTGTAACTGTGCATTTGGTTTGTTTTTCCTAGGTGCAGAACTTGGCATTTATCCCTATTAAATTTCATTCTGTTGTTTTCTGCCCAGCATTCCAGCTTATCAAGATCACTTTGAATTTTGTTTCCGTCTTCCAGGGTATTAGCTATCTTGCCCAATTTTGTGTCATCAAATTATTAATTTTATTATTAATTATGACAAATCAAAAGTACTGGTTTTCTGCAGAAAGCAAGTTAAATATAGTTGGCAATTGGATGGTCATCCTATTGAACAAGTGTCTGTATATAAATATCTGGGCATCTATTTCCATAAATCAGTCAAATGGGTGACACATAGAAAAAGGGCTTTGAAAAAAGTCAAATGTGGCTATAAAAGCTTATTCCGCTTTTAGGGAGTGGGGGAGGTCAAAAGCAAATTTGTAGTCACAGCTGTCCAAGTTTACAAGGTCAAAGTAGTCTCCCAACTTCTATATTGAGTTCCGGTATGGATTACAGGACTCCATTCATCTATAGAAAAATTTCACACACCTTTTTTAGAGCAATTTTAGGCTCCCCAAAATGTGTTGCAAGGAGGTTTTGAACCTGGGGCCCCGCTACATGGGAGGTGTTCTCTGATGCTGGTGTGTGTTAAAGTCATTAGAGACACGTGACGTTGTGGCCACTCTGCAGCTACCCTGGAATTTATATGGGGAAGCTTCATTTTTGCAGAGTACTATTACTCTGTTGTTTTTTCTTTAATTCAGATCCCTTGCAGTTCAGCTGCTCTGTGCCCATCCCTCTGCTTTAAATTTGGTATGATCGGGGCATTCCTAGGGTTGTGTCTTTCACCTGGCCTTGACGTTGGTAGCCTAGGTAACTAGAATAACTTGGACTTGGTGCTGAGGACCCCTAGGATGA
This sequence comes from Heloderma suspectum, assembly GCF_057233095.1. Classification (NCBI taxonomy): domain Eukaryota; kingdom Metazoa; phylum Chordata; class Lepidosauria; order Squamata; family Helodermatidae; genus Heloderma; species Heloderma suspectum. Next base: position 114,832,883 of record NC_139462.1, read on the forward strand.
TGGTCCTGGTCTCAACTTCCATGCCGAGGCCACTGTATCCGGGGCGGCTCAGGACTTCATGGCCGTCATGACAACCATGGGGCTGTCCCAACATGTCATCAGCCCAACACATGTAAAAGGACACACGCTTGATCTGGTTTTCTTGACTGGGCAGGAGGATGGTGATCTGAAAGTGGAGGAATTAACATAACATCTGCCCTTTTGTCATGGTCAGATCACTTCCTGCTGAGGTTTAGACTCTTGGCAGCCTTCCCCCTCTGCAAGGGTTGGGGACCTATTAAAATGGTCCGCCCTCGGAGGCTAATGTACTCCAATGAGTTCCAGAGGGCTCTGGGGGATTTTCCTGCCGGTATGCCTGGTGCTCCTGTCAAAGCCCAGGTTGCTCTGTGGAATGCAGAGATAACTTGAGCGCTTGACATGATCACATCCAAGTGCCCTCTCCCTCTGAGCAGAGCCTGCCCAGCTCCTTGGTATACACCTGAGCTGAGGCCAATGAAGCAAGAGGGGAGACGGCTAGAATGCAGGTGGAGGAAAACTCGTGCTGAGTCTGACCGAACACAGGTAAGAGCTCACTATCGAGCCTACTCTGTGGCAGTGAGGGTGGCAAAGAGACAGTTCTTTTCCATCTTCTCAGTGTCATCCAGCAGAGTTTTTCTGAGTGGTTCATGGCCTGTTACATTCTGGGCCAGGGAGCGGGACTGTGGAACCCTTGGTTGCACGCTGTGACAAGTTTGCACGGCACTTTGAAGATAAAGTCACTCAGATTCATGATGAATTGGACACCACCATTAATGCAGTTCCATTGGTAGAGGCATTCAGAGCACCATCTGGTCCAGTTTTATTGGATGAGTTTCAGTTATTGAGGCCTGAGGATGCGGACAAGGTGCTTGGCCAAGTCCGATCAACCACTTGTGTGCTTGGCCCTTGCCCTTCATGGCTTGTTACATCAAACAAGAAGGGGATGTCTGGATGGGTCCAGGAGGTTGTAAATTCCTCCCCGACAGAGGGAGTGCTGCCAGCTGCTTTAAAAGAGGCGGTAATCAGACCACTCCTGAAAAAGCCTAACCTGGACCCGGAGAATGTTAACAATTATAGGCCAGTGGCCAACATCCCCTTCCTGGGCAAGGTGCTTGAGTAGGTGGTTGCAGGACATCTCCAGGAACTCTTAAATGAAACAGATTATCTAGATCCATTTCAATCGGGCTTCAGGCCTGGTTTTGGAATGGAAACTACCTTGATCGCCCTGTGGGATGACCTCTGGCGGGAGAGGGACAGGGGGAGTGCGACCCTGTTGATTCTCCTGGACCTCTCAGCGGCTTTCAATACCATTGACCATAGTATCCTTCTGGATAGGCTGTCTGGGTTGGGAGTTGGTTCCGCTCCTACTTGGATGGCCGACTCCAGAAAGTGGTGCTGGGTGATTATTGCTCTGTGCAATGGCAATTATGCCATGGGGTTCCACAGGGCTCTATTTTATCTCCCATGCTGTTCAACATCCACATGAAACCACTGGGGGAGGTTATCCGGTGGTGTGGGCTAAGGTGCCATCAATATGCAGATGACACCCAGCTCTACCTCTCTTTCTCATCAAAACCAGGTGAGGAAGTGGCTGTTCTGAATCAGTGCCTGGGCATGGTAATGGACTGGATGAGGGCCAATAAACTAAAACTCAATCCAGACAAGACACAGGTACTGTTAGTGGGTGGTTCGTCTGCCCGGCTAGGTGATATTCAACCTGTTCTGGAGGGGGTTGCACTCCCCCTAAAGGATCAGGTTCGTAGTTTGGGGGTGCTCTTGGATCCAGAACTGTCACTTGAGGCACAGGTGAACTCAGTGGCACGGAGCACTTTTTATCAGCTTGGGCTGGTATACCAACTATGCCCTTATCTGGACAGAGACAGCCTAGGTACAGTTATCCATACTCTAATAACTTCTCGTCTGGATCACTGCAATGCGTTATACGTGCGGCTGCCTTTGAAAATGGTCCGGAAACTTCAGCTGGTCCAAAATAGAGCAGCAAGATTGTTAACAGGGACTGGCCAGAGATCTCATATTACACCAGTACTTTTCCAGCTGCACTCGCTGCCAGTCCATTTCTGGGTCCGATTCAAAGTGCTGGTATTAACATTCAGAGTCCTTAATCGCTTGGGGCCAGGTTACCTGAAGGATCGCCTCCTCCCATATGTGCCTGCCCGGACTTTAAGATCATCGTCAGCGCCCCTTCTCTGTGAGCCCCTGCCAAAGGAAGTGAGGTGGGTGGCTACTAGGAGGAGGGTCTTTTCTGCTGTAGCACCCCAGCTCTGGAATGAGCTCCCTAGTGAGGTTCGCCTGGCACCTACATTGTATTCCTTCCAGCATCAGGTGAAGACCTTTTTATTTTCCCAGGCATTTTAGCATTTTAGCTTTCTAGACTTTTAGCTTTGCTGTTTTAAATCTGTATTTTATATCCCTGCATTGTTGCTACATTTTATTCTGGTTGTATTGTTATACTGTAGTTTTAATGTTCTATATATTTTATATTGTTTTATTGTGTGCTCTTTGGTTTTAATTTTTGTGAACCGCCCAGAGAGCTTTGGCTATTGGGTGGTATAGATATGAAATGAATGAATAAATAAATAAAATAAAAATAAATAACTAGCCTGCCTTTCCAACACATCAAAATGCTAGAGTGCTCTTTTGAGCCTTGAGAACCATGCTTTTTGCCAATGGGAGTAAACTAGTCTCCATGATTATGCACTTCTCTAATGTTTGCGTTACTTAGCTTCTGTGATGTTGTGTGAAGTTGTTTCTCTAATGTTGTGTGAAGTCGCTTCTCTGATGTCTCGTAACTTTGCTATTCTGTGATGCCTGCAGTAAAGGCTTAAAGGCATAAGCCCTTAAGCACATAAGAACTTAATCGCAGTAGTGATCTACTGTGGTTTTGGGATCAAGGAAGCAGAGAAGCCTGTCACTGCAAACAGGGAGACGTGCCCAGGAAAGGAGAATTGGGGGCTGGAAGCTATAACTCTGCAACAGTTTACTGGAATGAGGCAAAATGGGAGGGGGTGCTCTCCTAGGGAGCCTTCATATGCTGCACTGGAGACTCAGGGATTTTGGCTTCTTCATGCAAAAGTGCACACATTGGAGAAATGGGGAGGGAGCTCTAACTCTGTGACAGTTTGCTAGAATGGAATTGTGAATTAGTTACTCTCCATTCATAATAATGTAGTAGCAGGGGGGAGTCTGGACAGGGGCGGTGAAACAAGCCTCTCTCATTGGGTGATCAGCCCCTGCCAGATGGTAACATTCAGTTCTACTCCCCACACCCAACCCAAAAGTATGCTCCTTTGAAGCACTGTGTGATCTGTGAAAACCGTATTTTAAAGGTACAGTACATTCAGCTTTTGTTGTTTCGTGTGTCCCTGGAGGACCAAAGCTGATTCCATGAAAATCCAGATAATACTCCAATGTGCTTCTCATTCTGTCGTCGTGAAGATCCCCCCATCCCCAGAGGTAAGATTGGAATCCCAAACTCTGGCCAGAAATCAGACTGGATGTACACAGTACATTTCATCCAAGAAAACCTGCAGCCAGTTCACCAGGCAGTGCTCAAGTACACTGCCCAAATAAGGTACATTTAAAGCAAGTATTTGTTTAAATCAGCTGGGTGAAATGATGACTTTTTAAAAAGGCATTTCACCAAGGCCTCCTTCAGAGTTGCTGGAACCACAACTTCTCTTGAGATGTCATTTAGTACCTCCAGAACTCAACTTTCCAAACCTGACGTAGCTGATTGAAGCCAGGATGGGCAAGGATCAGGAGCACATGTGGTGATTAACCTTTCCAAAAATCTTGTCCACGTTCTCAGATGGTACAAATTGAAAAATATCCAATGAAACCGATAAGACAAAGCCCCAGTACTTGTCAGAACCAATTCCAGCATAGACATGGTGTCCATTGGAGCAATTGTGAGCATCTAACTGCAAAGTAGATACCGATCTGATCACAACTGACTTCCGAGGAACCCATCATATCCTGTTGGCTGGATTATAAATAGCCATCTGACCACCACAAAAGCTGTTGATGGAGAGGCAACATTCCTCCACCGTCATCTTCACCAGAGTAGGCTCAAATATGAGCTCTTACCCGTGTTTGGTTGGACCTGTCCTAAGTTTCTGGCCATTTGTGCCATTGTTCCATTGCCATCAGCTCCTCAAGGAGCTGATCTATCTCTGTCAAGGCAGACGGTGTCTAGGTGTGATCATATTGAGAATATACAGGTTCTACATGCACTTCCATTCCCGATTGTAACTTCCCACAGCTGCTTTGGATTAAGAAAAGAAAAACTTCAGAGAAAACATTTGCACATCATTTATAGTTCGATGCTTAGATATGACAATTCTTCATGAGGAGCTCAAAAATGGAGGATTCAGGCAGCGTGCTCCTGCCTAGCTGGCTGGCTAGTTTTAGTGTATAACGGAGGAATCCTGAGCATGGGAAGTGGCGAGGAAGGTTTGGGGTCAGGAGACATCAGAAACTATCTGGTGGAGGAAAGAGCACTGCAGCCAGGGCAAGCAGGCATACCTGAAGGAGCTGAGAGAGAGTGAAGCCCAGCTGAAGAAGCTCTGAGCAGGCTGCTGCAAGGAAGGCTATTTGCGGGGGTGGGGAGTGCCTCTGAAGATGGGACACTGACAGTTTTCTTATTAAGCCCCTGCCCTTAATAAGAAAATGCTCCTCGATGTGCGTATGCTTAATCCTAACTCCTGGGTGAGGGATGAAGGGACCCCTTATTCCTGCCAATGCTAGCAGACGATGCTGGATGCCACTTACATGATGCCATTCTTCACTTCATGGAATATTTGAAATCTCTGGAAAATCAACTAACTGGCTTTCCAACTTTGAGTTCAACTAGAATTATAATTCAAGGTGTTTTGAGAAATCAGGCTGGATGTCTTCTAACAAAAATGTCAAAATACAATTAATGGCCCAAAGCCTGATTAAATGTTCGAAACCTGGGCTGAGAGCAAATCCTGTCAAGTATTTCATTGCCGTTATTTATTATTATTTGTAATATTTATTATTATTTGTGTTTCTATTACAGGGAAGGACCGTAGCTCAGTGATAGAGCATGTACTGCAGGAGAAGCCACCACCACCACCGGGGAAGAGGCGCGCCTGCTGCTGCTGGGCCTGCTGCTGCCGCTGCCGCTGCCGCCACTGCCACCACCACCACCACCACCAGGCCTTCCCTGTGGACTTCTGCCTGGCAGACTGCCAGTCCCTGCAGGACCAGGCCCCCAGGTACCGAGCCAGCTGTGCTGCTCCACCTGCCCCTCCCTGAAGGGGCTACATAAGCTGGCTGGCTGAGGTGGCCTGGGAGAGCCAGGGCCTGCAGGAGAAGCCACCACCACCACCACCACCGGGGAAGAGGCGCACCTGCTGCTGGGGCTGCTGCCGCCGCCACCACCACCACCACGTCTTCCCTGTGGACTCCGGCCTGGCATTATTTTTAAGGGGATTTTAATTGTTTTTTTGGTGTGTGTGTGTGTGTGTGTTTGGGGGATTTTGTTGTGTTTTTAGGGGTGGGTAGCCTGCCTGATAGGCGGGAGCGAGGGGGCATGTGTCCACCTGATGGAGGCAGAGAGGGGAGTGTTGGGGGCCAGAAGATACCGAGACTGGGCGCCAGGCGCTGGCGGAGCGCTAGGGGCAGGTCATGCTAGGTAAGGGGAACGAGAGAGAGATGTGTAGTATCTGTCCCCTGCTCCGGGCCTGTCCAGAGCCAAAGGATGGCTGGGGGAGGCGTGACCCCATCTTCTGGCCTTCGTTTGCTGCTCTGCAATGCCAGGTCTGTTACCCAGAAAACCTCCCTCATCCATGACATGATCCTGGATGAGGGTGCAGACCTGGCATGTATTATGGAGACCTGGCTGGCCGAGGCTGCTGCTCCAACCCTTGCAGCCATGTGTCCAGCCGGATTTTCGTGTGCACAGCAGCCGAGGGCTGGGGATCGGGGAGGGGGAGTGGCTGTTATCTACCGAGAGTCCTTGGTCTTCACCAGACCCCCTGTCCGGGAGACCAAGGTTGCTGAGTGATTGTACTGGAGGTTGGGCCCGAAGGGCAGTCTGGGGATTCTGCTCGTGTACCGTCCACCCCGCTGCACGACTGACTCCCTGGCCGAGGTGCTTGAGGTGGTCTCTGATGTGCGTGTACGGTCCCCTAACTTATTGGTGTTGGGGGACTTCAGCGTACATTCAGAGGCCATCCTCACAGGAGCACCTCGGGACTTCATGGAGACCATGGCCTCCTGGGAGCTGCACCATATTCTAACTGGGCCCACCCATGTAGCCGGTCATGCACTAGACCTTGTGTTTGTTTCTGGAGAAGTGGGGAGTGATCTGGAAGTCGGGGGTATATCCACCACCCCCTTGTCATGGTCAGATCACTATCTGGTGACATTGGACTTCTCGGTTCCACAACCTCTCCGCAGGGGTGGAGGGCCCATTAAAATGGTCCGCCCCAGGCGTCTTATGGATCCAAATGGATTCCTGAACGCGCTTGGGGATTCTCTGGGGCATGCCAACGGCCACTCGGTCGAGACCCTGGTGGGTGGCTGGAATGCCGCAATCACTGGGGCATTAGATCAGGTGGCTCCGAAACGCCCTCTCCCCCTGAACAGGGCTCGGACTGCACCATGGTTCAATCCGCGCTTACGAGCTCTGAAACAGGAGGTGAGACGGCTAGAGCGCCAGTGGCGGAAGTCTCGCTCCAAAGACGATCAGACACGGGCTAGAGCTGTATCTTCAGCCTATCACGTGGCGGTGAAGGCAGCAAAAAAGGAATATTATGCTGCCTCCATCGCGTCTGCAGAGTGCTGTCCCAGGAGGCTGTTCCAAGTGGTCCGGAGCCTGGTCGGTCCTGTGGCTCCGGAACCACTGGAGCATTCTAAGGCTTCCTGTGAGGCCTTGGCAAGGCACTTTGCAGATAAAATTGATCAGATTAGGTGTGTTACTCTGCACGCTGTGGATACAGTTAGTGAGCAAGAGGCGGCCTGTGGCAAACCGGTTTTCTGGGATCGGTTCCAGCTTCTTCCTCCTGATGCTTTGTCCCTGATGGACAAGGTGCTTTCATCTGTACGGCCGACCACCTGCTTACTTGATCCTTGCCCATCTTGGCTCATTATGGGCTGCAGAGAGACTGGGTGAGGGGATCAAGGTGGTGGTGAACACCTCCCTTGAGGAGGGAGTGATGCCATCAGCCCTCAAGGAGGCAGTGCTAAGACCGCTCTTAAAGAAGCCCTCCTTGGATCCTCAAGTTTTGAACAACTTTCGCCCAGTCTCAAATCTGCCATTTTGGGGCAAGGTGATTGAGCGGGTGGTGGCGGTGCAGTTGAAGGCACACTTGGAAGAAACTGATTATCTAGACCCATTTCAGTCGGGCTTCAGGCCTGGGCATGGGACAGAAACAGCCTTGGTCGCCTTGGTAGATGATATGAGGAGGGCTCTGGATAGGGGTGAATGCTCCTTCCTTGTTCTCCTCGACCTCTCAGCGGCTTTCGATACCGTTGACCACGGTATCCTCCTGGACCGCCTGGAGGGGTTGGGCATTGGGGACACCGTATTGCGGTGGTTCCGGTCCTTCCTCTCCGGCAGGTACCAGAGGGTAGCACTGGGAGAGGAGGTTTCGGACCCATGGCCACTTACTTGTGGGGTGCCACAGGGTTCCATCCTCTCCCCGATGCTATTTAACATCTATGTGAAGCCACTGGGGACTATCATCAGGAGGTTTGGGGTGCAGTGTCATCAATATGCGGATGACACGCAGCTCTACCTCTCGTTCAAACCTTCACCAAGGTTGGCCATAGAATCCCTGTCCAAATGTCTGGAGATGGTGAGTGGCTGGATGGGGAGGAATAAACTGAAGCTGAACCCTGACAAGACCGAGGTACTTTTGGTGGGAGACAAGAGGAGGTTGGGGGATGCTGACCTGGTGTTGAATGGGGTACGGCTACCCTTGAAAGACCAGGTCCGCAGCCTGGGGGTCATTTTGGACTCCCAGCTGTCCATGGAGGCTCAGGTGTCAGCTGTGAGCCGGACAGCGCTGTATCAACTCCATCTGATACAGCGGCTGCGCCCCTTCCTTCCCGACCATCTGCTCCCATCGGTAGTACATGCCCTGGTCTCCTCTCGTTTAGACTACTGTAATGCGCTCTACGTGGGGTTACCCTTGAAGACGGTTCGGAAACTGCAGCTGGTACAGAACGTGGCGGCTCGCCTGATTAAAGGCAGCCGCCGGCGAGATCACATCACTCCAGTGCTGAAGGAGTTGCACTGGTTACCAGTTGTTTTCCAGGCCAAATTCAAGGTGTTGGTTTTGACCTTTAAAACCCTATATGGTTCCGGCCCAGCCTATCTTAAGGAGCGCCTCCAGCAGCACCAGACAGGCCGCTTAACAAGATCAGCCTCGGATGGCCTTCTGTCTTTCCCATCAGCCAGGACAGCTAGACTGGTGGGGACGAGGGAGAGGGTCTTTTCTATGGTGGCCCCCACTCTGTGGAACTCCCTCCCTAGGGAACTCCGTCATGCCCCCTCTTTAATGAGCTTCCGTCATGCATTAAAAACGTGGTTGTTCAGGCAGGCATTTGAGGTGGGTTAGGGTATTTTAGGAAATGTTTTTATTGTAGAATTTTATTGTTTTAAACTGTTTTATTGTATGTTGTACATCTGCCAGAGTGGCTGGGTGACCAGCCAGATGGGCGATTAATAAATTTAATAATAAATAAATAAATAAATAAATGTACTTTACATGCAAAAGTTCCAGGTTCAATCCTTGGCATATTCATGTAGGGCTTGGAAAGACCCTGGTCGGAAACCATGGACAGCCTGTCAGTGTAAACAATAATGAGCTGCTAGATGGACCAATAGCTCACATATTTTGGCCACCTAATGCGAAGAGAAAACTCTCTGGAAAAGACCCTGATGCTGGGAAAGACTGAAGGCAAAAGGAGAAGGGGACAGCAGAGGATGAGCTGGCTAGATAGTATCACCGATGCAATGAATATGAACTTGAGCACACTCCGGGAGACAGCGCAGGACAGGAAGGCCTGGCGTGCTATGGTCCATGGGATCATGAGGAGTCGGACACGACTGAACCACTGAACAACAACAAGATGGACCATTGGTCTAACTCTGTATAAGGCAGCTCCCTTTGTTTTAAACCCCCATCCCCAGGTATCTAGATGTTAACTCTTGCCTCTAGTGCACATGCATGTCCATTTATTCGTTCATTCATTTTATATGCTGCCTTTCTGAACAAAGTTCTCCCAAGGCAGCTTACAAACGAGGATTAAAATACATCATGCATGTGCATGAAAACTAAAGCATTCTGTAGTGCACAGCCTGCAAAGTAAGACATTGCAACACTGAGTTTCTCTCTGAATTGCTGGTAATATGCTGTATGAAAATAACATTTTTCTAGGACACACATCCTCTTTGCTTTATATCAGGACATGACTGGATATCAAAGCATAAATGAGTACAGCATAGATAAGTTGGAAAAGAACCTCATGTTTAATAGTGAAAATGGAGCTGAGGTAGCAATTTAAGGTGTGAGCACAGCAGTGTTTGCACACATGAGGATAACTGCGCAGAACATGCAGTAGTAAAGATATAGGCATATAGAAAAGGGGGGAAGCGGTCCTATTGGTGTCACATAAGAGCTCTTATCCAACTAAGGTGAAAAAGAGCAGGAAAGAGGAGAGAAAAGATGCAGTAGATGGAGGAAGTCCTGATATTGAATCAAACTATTTTCTGAACTATGTGAAGTGAGAGGCAGAGAAGATGAGTGGGGGTGAAGTAATGTTAAGACAGAAAACACTTCTAAATCTTATTCCAAAACAATGTCCTTTAAGTCATGAATCGTCCATTGCTAATGGGCTGATACAAGCACATCTGGATTCAAAATTAACAACTTTAATAAATAAAACTTGAGAACAAGTCATGCAGCATGCTCCTGCAGGCAATGTTGAACAGAAACAGAAAACGCAGTGACTGGGTTTGCACGACACGACAATCCAGTGTGTGTTGTCTGGAACAAGCCACGGAAGATTGTCGTGTTGTGCGAACCCAGACTGCTTCCTGCAAGGTGGCTTGTTTGTGGGCAACAAGCCACCCTGACAAGCCATGGGTTGTTGTAAGGGTTGTTCAACACGCAATGGATTGGCGTATCATCCAAACCTAGCATTGCCAACCCATTGTGGGTTGCAGCCATTGATGAGCAAGCCACTCGGCAAGAGTGGCAGAAACCCCTGCCGGTCTTGCCGAGAGATCTGTTCATTAACAGCTTAGCAGGACTCCTTCCAGTTGGAGTACATGATGTGATATTTTGTGTCAAAAGAAAACGCACAAAGCAATGGTCCCAGCCACCCTCAACAATCTGCTTTAATGCACCCTTCATTGTCCTGACCATTCGCTCAGCCTAGCCATTTGCTGCTGGATGAGAAGGGGCTGAAGTGATGTGCCCCAATCAGGCCATTATCAAGTAACGTGTGGAATTCCACAGATCTGGGATGGGCAACTTGTGGCCCTGCAGATGCTTTGGCCTACAACTCCCATGGCTCTAGCTAGCACAGCGGGTGGTGAGGGATGATGAGAGTCATAGACCATACATTTGGAGGGTTACAAGTTGTCAAAGCCTGACATAGATTAATTAGGCCTCATTTTCTGAGGCAATGGTGTCTGGCAGCCCATGTGTTATAAAAAGACTGCAGACCACTTGGAAAGTCACTGATGAAACAGGAACCACTTCCAACCATCTGGAATATGAGTCAACCACTGTCAAGAATGTCTGTTCCTCAAAGGGGCCAACAAATATGGTATAAAGTCATGACCATGTAGTTTTTGCTGATTCCTGTTGCTGCACTGAGACATGTTAAAAGGTTGAGCTTGCACCAGTGCTGCAGTACACAGTAGTATTTTGATGTAAAAAAAGAAATTAAGGAGAAAATCCAGAGGTGAAATTGACAAGCCTTCTTGCAACTGCTTTAAAAAACTTGGGGCAGTTGCTTTATAGTGGCTAGAGGGCACATAATACAGAAAGGTGGGGCTATTCACCATGTTATGAGATGGCATCCAAGTCTAGTTGCAGGGCACCATAGGAACATAGGAAGTTTTGTTATACTGAGACAGACTCTTGGTCCATCTAGCCTAGCAGCAGCTCTCCAGGTTTTAGGCAGGATTTTTTCCAGCCCTACCTGGAGATGCCAGGGGTTTAACTTGGGACCATCTGCATGTGAAGGCTCACTGAGCTATGGCTCACCATGGCCCAGAACCTGGGGTAGGCAAGTAGTAGAGTGTTTTCTCTGGTACTAGCTGGCAGGGGAAGTGCCAACAAGTGGGGGATTGTTTTGCACTAGCTGCTGGGTGTACTGACATTTAAACTGGAAAGAGGACTAAGTTGTGGGTGGTGGAAATGCACATCAATTGAAATGAAAATCCCCAAGTATGAATGTGCTTTAAACTGCACATTTGATTCCAGCCTTCCTTTCCTCTCCCATTTCTAATTTCTCCTCATGCCAATAATGCCTATCTTCCTCTTTCACAGTTGGGTATCTTGTGCTAAGAGTCCCCAGATATCGTCAACTCACCTACTTCTTCAAGGTGTGTTGATTAGATCACTTACTTGAGCCATCTGTAACTGAACCATTTTTCAAAGAACATCATGCAAGTCAAAAAGAGGTTCCTCTCTTTTTCCCGGTAAGTTTCTTGTGCTTTTTAGCTACATGACAGGCAGAAATTAACTCAACTATTATCACTGCATCTTTATGCTGGGAGAAACTTTACCTGTTGAATTTTTGCCTGTCATGCCTCTGCTGAAGGAATTAGTTTTCCAGCTGCTTCTACACGCCAAATCACACTTTTCATTAGTGTCCTCTATTCAGAAGCCTTGAAGCATATAGAAATAATTAAATCCAAAAAGAAGTAGAATCTCAAATTATAACTTTAATCATGGCTGCTGACCTAAAGATAATTACTTGGATACAAATCTTATTTAAATCAATGGAACTTATTTCTGAGTTATTTAACTAGGAATAGGGCAATATTGTGAAGCGGAAATGTTTATGTTTGTCCAATATGTGAATCCTTGCATCCTCCCACGTCCCTGAAATATATGCAGCCACAGATGTGTGGCCTATAATACCACTAACACCTAGTATAATGCATTCCCATAGTCCAATGTTCTCCTTTATCTGGACCCTGGCTTACTCTGTGCCTGAATATTGAGTGCTGCTCGAGGTAGATTTCATATCCTAGGTTTCAACAGAGGAAAGTTAAGATGTCTCATTTTCAGGTGTTTTGATAGTAATGAAAATCACTGAATTACATGTGGAGCAAATTTCCAAATTTCGATCAGCTGGCGAAATACCATTAAAGTTTTAAGGTCTGATGTGTGTAAAGAATGGCAAGCACACAATGTTTTCTCTGGTGACAGCTCTTTGTGCCATTTTCTAATTTCAGAAGGGTTCAGAGGATGACATGTCTAGCAACATGGACAGCTGGGATATTGGAAGCCCTGCTGCATGTGACTGCAGGCCCTTTGAATCAGGATCTGCATCAAACATACAGTGCCGGTGAAAAGGACACACTAGTCGTATTTTCTAACAGCACTGTAATCACATAACTGAGAAATGTGGAGACACCCAACATTCCCCCTGCCCTTTTTGTTGTTTGCTGGCAATATTTCTTCAAATCTTCACATGTTCCAGCCCACCATGACAAGCCCAAACGTTTAATTTTTACCAGAGGCGAAGAGCCTAACTACACATTACTATGCATACCTGTGTAGCAAAAGCCTGACAGGTGCTTTTCATAGACAAAAGCAACTTGGGAAGAGGCCATTGAGAGGAGAGTAGCCATGGGGGGAAGAGGTACTTAACTCTTGCCTTACCTGCCACTTCTTAGAGGGCTTTACTTCATCCTTCCCCAAACTGATGCCCTCCAGATTCACTGGACTACGGCTCCAATCATCCTCAGTCAGTATGCTGGCTGAGGGTGATGGAGGTTGAAGTCCAACACATCTGGAGAGCACCAGGTTGGGGAAGACTGTTTTGGTTACACACATAAACATGGAATGTGCAGTGGTGCCTTAAAAACTAGACTTGGAAGAACACAGCATGATGGCAAACCAAGCCACACCCACACCCCATTAGTGGCGATGGCCCACAAATGTGCAGACTTGGCAAACTCTAATACAGCAGTACTAAAAGAATAAGCTGATTAAATACATTATAATAATTCAATGTTCACAGAAACCAATAAGGCAGGTAAACACATTAAACAATTAGATACAGTAAAATACGAATAATTTTAACTTAATCAGAAGCACATGGTCAAAGAATCTGGCAATTTAAGGAAACGTAGTTATGGAACACTAAGCTACACAGTAAGAGTAGGCAATATTGTGGTGTGGTAAAACCTAAAATAATTTTCTGAATTTGAACAATTTAGGACATATGCTTAGGAGAAACTTTAGTCTGCTATAAGAGGCATCCTCACAAAATTTAGACTGACAAGATAGACTACCCAGACTTTTGTCTCTACTGCCAGATAGCTCAACACTATTTTACTTAACATTGTTACTAAAAGGATGGAGGTTGAAAGGAAAATACAGATATTGCATGATAAAACTTGATGCATAAGGAAAAGAAAAGGTTCCTCTTGTGCAAGCACCGAGTCATTGCTGACTCCTTGAGGGATGCCGCTTGCGCTGGCGTTTCTTGGCAGACTGTAGCGGGGTGGTTTGCCATTGCCTTCCCAGTCGTGATGCATAAACAATTACATAAAAACTCAGTCTGAATACTGACAATGCAGAGACTCTATGGCTGAGTGGTTCCCATGTCCAGAGCTGGGTTAGTTGCCTGCTGTGGATCCCCGTTACATTCCCCCTGAAGGAGCAGGTGCATAGTCTGGGGATGCGCATTGAACCAGCACTGTCACTGAAGGCACAGGTGTCTTCAATAGCTAAGAGTGTCTTTTACCAGCTCCAACAGGTAAGATAGTTATGGCCAATCCTGGACAGGGATAGCTTGACTACTGTGGTCCATGCATTGGCAACCTCAAAATTGGATTACTGCAATATGCTTTATGTGGGGCTGGCCTTACGGTTAGTCTGGAAGCTGCAGTTGGTGCAGGTTGCCACAGCCACGTTGACAATGAGAGAAGCTTATCTCCAGCATATTATACCTATTTTGAGAGAACTGCACTGGCTGTCTATTTGCTACCGAACCAGGTTTAAGGTTTTGGTACTTGTTTACAAAGCACAAGTTCAGGATACTTAAGAGATCTCCTAATCCCCTACTGGCCTGCTCAGTTGCTGCACTCATCAGGAGATACTCTCATGGTGGTATCTAAGGTTTCAGATGTTTGGAGCATCGTAGCTTGGAATAGGATGTTTAGTGTCATAGCACACACACTCTGCAACTCCACACCACTACAAATTAGGCACGTGCCAATCCTTCTGGGTTTTCAGCACCTACTACAAAGATACCTTTTCCAACATGCATTCCCAAGAAGGTAATCTTGTCCTCTGTACATTGCTTAGAAACATCTTTAATGTAAGTGATTCATAAATATCATTAAATAAATAAAATGATGTTACAATTTAGGAACGACAATAGGATGGAGCAGCGTAAGCCAATCATCTATGGACAAGAGTATATCTCTAAAAACCAGTCTCCCTCAAGTTTGCTTTGTTTCTTTTAACCTGCTGCCTTGCTTTTCAAAACTGATTCACTATAAGCATTAATCAGTAGAAGAATTAGCTGGTGGGCTATATTATCTTACATTAGAATCTTCCAAAAATCACATGCTGTTTACGTTAATTTCAAACCAGCATATCAATTTCTGTTTGTAATCACTGTGATATTTATCTTTCTGAAGTAATCATGCAAGTGACTTTAAAAGGCATTAATTACCATTGTTTAGTGGCTGGTATGGTGTTTGTTTTAACTAGACAGACATGCAAACTACAATGGGCAGCTACATGTCTGTGTTTAAGAGGTCACTGGTTTAGTACCACAGAGGTCACAAAAAGACAACCACACATAGACCTCTGTTCTCAGAAGCTTTAAACATTAGACTAGTGTGAGTCGGGAGGCAGGGGGAACGGACTGAAAAGGGAGGGTTTCCAAGCAACCTCGCAGAGTTAAGCAGCCTCAAGCAGCTTGAAAAATAGCTAACACTGGCAGTGCTCCATTAAAGGGAAACCAGCACTAAAACATCCTACCACCATTGGCTATAAATACAGTCTTCATAAAACTGGATCAGTTTGTCTGGCACATCACAAAAACCCATTTTGGGAGTCAAGATACTTTAGTGGATCAAGGCAAATTAGCTCCTGTAATTAATATACTTTGAAACACATCGTAGGCAATGCCACGGTGAATGACACATACCTTACATAGTTAATTTACATTCTGCTTTTGTTTTGTGACTCTTACTCTGAAACCTTTTATACCAAATGTAAAAACAATTGAGAGTAAAAAGTTTAAAGGACAGAAAATATGCTTCAAACTAATTTGGACTTTTACTTTTGTGTATTCTATTTGGGGTGTTAAGTTTCTGTATGACAACTTGCTTATTCCATTGTAAGCTGTGCCATTTTATTGCTTTTCACTGCTTTGATCTTATTGTTACAGTAATTATCTGTAAGCTACCTTGTGAGATCCGCCCCCCCCCGCCCCCTCAAAGGTAGGGTATAAAACTGTAAATAAGTGAAATAAATAAATTTTATATGCAAGATTTTACCACAGGATACATGGTCCAATGTAAACATTTTTTTAAAAGAGGATAAATTAATGTTTGAAATAAAGATGAAGAAATCTCTGTAATATGTTGAAGTCTCTGGTAATATCATTAATAGGTTTCAATGAGCTACTTAACACAAACTTTTTGCTTTTACTTGCCAGGTACATTTGAAGTTAACACACTGAAGAATTTTTGAAATTATGTTCAGTAATCACATATGAAAAAATATAGTGTACTATGGATGCACACCAATATGCCACACAGAATACATGCTGCAAGATAAAAGGTGCCTTTTGTAAGGTATAGTCTTTTCTTTTAAGTAAGACCATTCCTGATTCCCTGAAAGCATTTTCATATCACACCTTCTCAGATAGGCTAAAAAACAAGAGATGAGAGAAATGGTGGGAGATGCAGAATAATTAAATACATCACAGCTTTCCCCTCATCCCCCATCATGGAACAAAACCAGACTTTCTGTCATGCTCTGATAAACAGAAAAAACATTGAAAGGCACAAATTACTGCAGTCAATTGCTGTGCAGTAAAAGCAATCTATAGATAACATAGATCAATTTGCAGGCTAAATTCTAAAGCATTGTTTGTTTACTAGCAGAGAAGCTGTTAAGAAGTATGATTTAAATATTCATCCAGAAGAAATGCATTACTTTGAAGATATGTATAACACTGATAATTATGTACCTGTTGTCATATGGTTTTTGAATGCCTCAGTTTTGGAATTCAAGACACACAAAACACAATTATATGAATGCAAATGAATGTTTTCTCAAAATTTATTTGAAAGTGTAACAAATAATTGATTTCAGAATTCTACCTTACCATTGCCTAGATACTTTTAAACTTTGCCTCATAGTACTTTCCAAGGATTCACCAGGCAAGACTTATTTCACTTTCATCTGAGAAGTAAAACGGGGAATTCTGATCCAACAGACTACTAAAAAGAAAAGATGCCCACGTTTACTCTTATCACATCGGAACAGATGGTGCTGATGCATAATCACATTTAGTCAACCTGTCTCAGGTCTGAGGAGCCTCTATAGTGTCTTCCATTATTGAACTATTTAGGTTGTTTGCAGACCTCATTTAAGAGTAAGGACGTCTGCACCATGCTGTGCTCATTCAGCCAAGAGGCTGTGGGCAAGTTAAAATTAATGAGTTGGAAGGCATGTAAATCATTTCATTTGAATAATAGTATTCAATAAGGTTGCCTATATTTATACTCCCTTACTCACAAATCAATTCTCGTTAACATTAGACACAACTCATTCAACAATGTCTTCTCAAAAATCCACATCGCTATTGATTTCTGTCCTGCATCCATGGCCACCTTAATCAGCCCAGAACCCAGTTTAGGACTGCCAGGTTGTGTCAGGAGTTTAGAGTGAGTACTCAGAGTGATTTTAATCCTCCAGCATTTACTCAAATGTCACAACCATCTGGAGAAAAAGAAGGATCCCTACTGGGTTCCACTGACCACAGTTTTATTTCTGAACTGAAAGATAATAGAAAGTAAAGCCTTTGCCAAATGCTGTATTTGCCCTTTTCTAGGAAAGCGAAATCAGGCAAACAAAAAGCAGCTTCTATCATACAGAATAAAATATACTAACAACTTCCTTAGCAGTAATGAAATCTTAAAATTGTTGCAGCATTCATTGTTGAAACAATAAAGAGCAGGTTTAAAAAGAGGTATTAACCCTGATTGTTAAGTCCTACCCATTAATTTATTTCTTGGAGAAATGTGCATGCCACCTCTCAGGGTAAAGCCCTCCAAAGGCTGCTTACAAACATAAAACAAAGCAAAAACTTTAAAAAAAAATATGCCAAACAATCCAACTAAAATCAGTGGCAATTTAAAAGACCAGCACAGCACTTTTAGTAAAACAAAGGCTGAAACAAAAATGTTTACGGTCCTTTAAAAAAACTAATAAAGATGGAGCCATATTCACTTCCTTCACAAGAGAGTTGCAGATATATGGGGCCATCACCAAAAAGGATCTGTCTAGAGCCCACCAGCCTGAAAGTCTTGATAGCAGAGCCTCTGAGGCTTTTAAATTGCCACTGATTTTACAGTCAGTCCTTCAAATAACCTGGTCCCAAACTCTTAGGGCTTTAAAGCGCCTTAATTTTTCTTGGTAGAAAAGTAGGGTACAAATAAAATAAAAATAAAGGTCAAAACCAGCACTTTATATTAAGCCCAGAAATAGATAGCCAATATCAGACTGATTATGTGGGAGATGTGCAGGTCAGCAGCCAAATATCTCTTAGAAGTCTGACAGACAGCGACCATGATTCAAAATTGCTGGTTTCTATTGGTCAGTTCTTCAAGTGTTCATTCATATGGTCAGTTATCCTAAGACAGCAGTCTCTTAACTCACTGCAACCTTTGAGATATTCATTTATTTCAAGGGCATATTACTTGGAAAAGATGAATCCAGTAACTGCTTTCTGAAATGTGCTCTCAGATCAAAACAGCAGATGCTAAATGTTGCAAAATGTAGTTCACGCCCAAGTAATAGGGAAAGTTTTTCTTATTGTCTGTAAATTTTTGGTTTGCATTCTCTTAATGCTATGGTACTACATTACACAACACATACTCCAAAGTTAGTATTAGGCAGCATCGTTTCAGCCACAAACATAACCCAGAAAACTTTTCCTTTGTAAGAGCGCTTCCAAACAAGCTGTTTATTCTTCAGTCACCTTGCCTCAAACACAAAAGGTTATGTGGTAGAGAGTGTATAGTTGTAACCCTCCCATGTTTTCCTAACGCTCATCCCATCTTTTTTCTTACTAGAAAAAAATCCATTCAGGAAGAAAAGGAAGAATAGATGCACAATGCCTTTTGATTACTAGTGCTAAAAGTATTTGGCTGGAAGCACCCTGTATGTATTGTTCTTTCTCAATCCTAAGCATGTACCTAAAGAAATAATAATTGATGACACATCCCAGTCTCAAAACTTCTGGGGAAGAAGTTGCTAGAAATTACTATGATAACAAAAGTGTAATAAAGCTAAGAGTTAAACAGCAGGGAGAGGTCCTTTGTTGGGGAAATATCAGGAAGAAATCCTTGGACCACACCAAGACAGATACACATGGGACCAGTTCTAATGTCACAACAGCTCATCGTGGGTTAATTTACCCATGAGGAGCTGCAATGAGTGTCAGACACCATTATGAAATCCTAAAACAGACTGTGGGTTATGCAAAGATTGTTTAACCCTCAAATAACCCCAGCCACCTGGGTTCGCACGATGCAACCCCCAGTTAGGGGTAGCATATTCATAATGAGGGCTGGCATGTGCCACAGCTTGAGGATAAATTAATCCTTGATAGACTGTCCTGTCATGCATACCAGGCCATTGTGTATCCCTACTCTCCCGTTTTAAAAATGGGTGCATGGAGGTGGCCAAATGCAGTCAGACTGACATCTTTGAATTGTGGGAATGGTAACATAGGGGAGCGAGATGCATAAATATTACTGGCATGTATTACCAAGACTTGGTTGGGTGAGCTGGGTGGGGTTTATCTGACTCAGCTCTGTCCGCCTGGGTACTTGGTACAGCAGCACCAACATAGGCTGGAGGGAGGGGAGTCACTGTTGTGGCGTCCGAGCCAGGTTATGGGGTTGGATCCAAAGGTTCCCTTTGTCTGAGAGAAGGTGCTTCTTCTTATAGAGGAACACTTCTTCCATTGGCGGAAGGGAACTTTTAGATCCAAACCATGAAAACAGACATGCTTGTAGCAGGCTAGAAATCATTTAAAACTACATGGTGGATTATCCGTATACAGTGTTTAGTAACTACATTTCAAATTAATTTATAAAATAATTTACAGTTACAATGTAATATAATAGAGGCTATCAGAACAAAATTTGAAGTAAGCCATAGTAATATTTCAAGTTAACCTAAAATGTACTTAAATGTATTAAATTATCAAACAGGCTTATTCTTTTAAGTATGCTTAAATACACCTTTGCAGTTGGAAGGATCTCTTGGGTGGGTGGGTGAGTTAACCTCATAGAATTTTCTTCTTCAGAGGACAGGGAAGAGCGTACAAGGGGTGTTGTTTTGTACATCAAAAAGATCCTAGTGTCAAACAAACTAGAAACCTCAAAAGAGGCAGACTTCTCCACATAAACACTGTCAGTAACAATACCAGGTCTCAAATGTAATTTATCCTGGGGACTTGCTATTATCCTGACAAGAATGTTCAGGGTGACCTTGAGATGGAGAATGAAGTCATGGAGACATCTGAAGGAGAAAGCCTGGGGGAAGGAAGACCAGCCAGCAGCTGCACCAGGTGGATCCTGAGCCTGCTTCTGCCCCCGCCAACGGGTACTTAAGGCAGGGCTGCCACAGGCTGCTCCGGAAGGAGCCTGGGGAAAGGCGGACCAGCCAGCAGCTGCACCAGGTGGATCCTGAGCCTGCTTCTGCCCCCGCCAACAGGTACTTAAGGCGGGGCTGCCAGAGGCAGCGCCTCGGCGTCACGCCAAGTGCGACGCTAAGTGCGCACTTAGCATCGCACTTGGAGCCGCGTAGGATCTGAAGACCTACCCACCTGCCTCTCCAGAGACACCAGCAGCCACAGATACCAGCAGTAAATAGCAGCAGCAGAGGGCAGCAGCTTTAAAGACAAGGGGGAAAGGGGCAAACGTGGACCTTATCTGTTCCTTCTTAGCTGCTGTTCTCTTTTATCTTTTATATTCTTTTATACTGTTGAATCATTTTATACTCTAACATTTTAATATGTGCCTGGGAGGACTATTGGGCAACTCAGGGAGTCGGGGAGGTGCCAGATGTCAGGGTGGACACTGAGCCCATAGAATCCCAGAGTAGTTCTGATTCTGAGGAAGAGCAGTCGCTCCTGGGAGGGGAGCGCGCTCCTCTTTCCCAGGGCCAACAGCTGACGGAGATTCCTCCCACCAGCATTCCTAGATTAGAAAGCAGTCCAGGGAGTGACCAAGCACAGATAGCAGACTTGGTGGAGGCAGACGCAGAGAGCGGCGCCAGATGGAGGGCGCGGAAAGGAGGCATAGTGCCAGGTTGGCGCGCAAACAAAAGCTGCGCCCAGAGGATCCAAGGGAAAAGGGGAGGGACTCTCTCTAGTCCTTAAGTTCAGGGGTCTGCCAGTGATTCCCTTTCAAACGGGGACCAACTGTTCCAACTTAGGGCATAGGTACTGTGCTGCTCAGATCTAGTTGCAAACGGTATAGTTGTTAAGTTGAAAAAGAAGAATAAAGCTTTGAAAGGAATCCCTTTGTCTGTGTCTGGACTTGGCTACTGGATTAGACTGAGAGAGGACTCCAAGGAGCCCTTGACACCACTATAACTGTGATCACGGGCAGGGGGAAGTATGGCGTTGGGGGATTAACAGGCCAGCTGAGGAGAAGAGGGGCTAGACACCTTACAGCTGTGCCCTCTTTGGGTTCTTCCCCCAACCTGATGGTTCCTGGCAGCCTTACCAGTCTGCCCTCGGGTCTGGTGGTGCTGCTGCTGAATGCCAGGTCGGCCCAAACTAAAATCTCCCTCATCCATGATTGGATTGTGGATGAGGGGGCTGACCTGGTATGTATTACTGAGACCTGGGTGGGGGAACTGGGAGGGGTCACTTTCTCCCAGCTGTACCCTCCTGGGTACTCCGTGCAGCACCAACACCGACTTGAGGGTCAGGGAGGGGGGGTTGCCGTGGTCTATAGGAATGCAATCTCCCTCTCCAGGCTTCCTGCCCATTTGTGTGCAGATCTTGAGTGTTTGTACCTTGTGTTGGGTACCCGGGACAGATTAGGGATTCTGTTGGTGTACCGCCCACCCCGCTGCCCATCAGACTCCCTGCCTGAGCTGACGGAGGTGGTCTTGGACTTGGTGTTGAGGACCCCTAGGATGATGGTCCTGGGGGATCTCAACTTCCATGCCGAGGCCGCTGTATCCGGGTCGGCTCAGGACTTCATGGCCGCCATGACAACCATGGGGCTGTCCCAACATGTCATCGGCCGAACGCATATAAAAGGACACACGCTTGATCTGGTTTTCTCGGCTGGGCAGGAGGATGGTGATCTGAAAGTGGAGGAATTAACATCTGTCCCTTTGTCATGGACAGATCACTTCCTGCTGAGGTTTAGACTCCTGGCAGCCTTCCCCCTCTGCAAGGGTTGGGGACATATTAAAATGGTCTGCCC
This sequence comes from Heloderma suspectum, assembly GCF_057233095.1. Classification (NCBI taxonomy): domain Eukaryota; kingdom Metazoa; phylum Chordata; class Lepidosauria; order Squamata; family Helodermatidae; genus Heloderma; species Heloderma suspectum. Next base: position 114,854,850 of record NC_139462.1, read on the forward strand.
ACGGATATTAATGGATTCAGATGGATTCCAGAGGGCTCTGGGGAATTTTCCTGCTGGTATGGCTGGTGCTCCTGTCGAAGCCCAGGTCGCTCTGTGGAATGCAGAGATGACTCGGGCGGTTGACACGATCGCGCCCAAGCGCCCTCTCCCTCTGAGCAGAGCCCGGCTAGCTCCTTGGTATTCACCTGAGCTGAGGGCAATGAAGCAAGAGGGGAAACGGCTAGAATGCAGGTGGAGGAAAACTCGTGCTGAGTCTGACCGAACACAGGTAAGAGCCCACTATCAAGCCTACTCTGTGGCGGTGGGGGTGGAAAAGAGACAGTTCTTTTCCACCAGCATTGCATCTTCTCAGTGTCGTCCAGCGGAACTTTTCCGAGTGGTTCGCGGCCTGCTACATTCTGGGCCAGGGAGAGAGACAGTGGAACCCTCGGTAGCACGCTGTGACAAGTTTGCACAGCACTTTGAGGATAAAGTCGCTCAGATTCGTCATGAATTGGACACCATTAATGCAGTTCCATTGGTAGAGGCATTCAGAGCACCATCTGGTCCAGTTTTATTGGATGAGTTTCAGTTACTGAGGCCTGAGGATGCGGACAAGGTGCTTGGCCAAGTCCGATCGACCACTTGTGTGCTTGGCCCTTGCCCTTCATGGCTTATTACATCAAACAAGAAGGGGATGTCTGGCTGGGTCCAGGAGGTTGTAAATTCCTCCTTGAGAGAGGGAGTGATGCCTGCCGCTTTAAAAGAGGCGGTAATTAGACCACTCCTGAAAATGCCTAACCTGGACCCAGAGGATGTTAACTATTATAGGCCAGTGGCCAACATCCCCTTCCTGGGCAAGGTGCTTGAGCGGGTGGGTGAAGGACAGCTCCAGGCACTGTTGAATGAAACGGATTATCTAGATCCATTTCAATCGGGCTTCAGGCCTGGTTTTGGAACAGAAACTGCCTTGGTCGCCCTGTGGGATGACCTCTGCTGGGAGAGGGACAGGGGGAGTGCGACCCTGTTGATTCTCCTGGACCTCTCAGTGGCTTTCGATACCATCGACCATGGTATCCTTCTGGATAGGTTGTCTGGGTTAGGAGTTGGAGGCACTGCACTACAGTGGTTCCGCTCCTACCTGGATAGCCGATTCCAGAAGGTGGTGCTGGGGGATTATTGGTCTGTGCCATGGCAATTGTGCCATGGGGTTCCACAGGGCTCTATTTTATCTCCCATGCTGTTTAACATCTACAAGAAACCCCTGGGGGAGGTTATCCGGAGGTGTGGGCTGAGGTGCCATCAATATGCAGATGACACCCAGCTCTACCTCTCTTTCTCATCAAAACCAGGTGAGGAAGTGGCTGTTCTGAATCAGTGCCTGGGCATGGTAATGGACTGGATGAGGGCTAATAAACTGAAACTCAATCCAGACAAGACAGAGGTACTGTTAGTGGGTGGTTTGTCTGCCCGGCTAGGTGATATTCAACCTGTTCTGGAGGGGGTTGCACTCCCCCTAAAGGATCAGGTTCGTAGTTTGGGGGTGCTCTTGGATCCAGAACTGTCACTTGAGGCACAGGTGAACTCAGTGGCACAGAGCACTTTTTATCAGCTTAGGCTGGTATACCAACTACGCCCTTATCTGGACAGAGATAGCCTAGCTACAGTTATCCATGCTCTGATAACTTCTCGTCTGGATTACTGCAATGCGTTATACGTGGGGCTGCCTTTGAAAACGGTCCGGAAACTTCAGCTGGTCCAAAATAGGGCAGCAAGATTGTTAACAGGGACTGGCCTGCGAGCTCATATTACGCCAGTACTTTTCCAGCTGCACTGGCTGCCAGTCCATTTCCGGGCCCGATTCAAAGTGCTGGTGTTAACATTCAAAGCCCTTAACGGCTTGGGGCCAGGTTACCTGAAGGATCGCCTCCTCCCATATGTGCCTCCCCGGACCTTAAGATCATCCTCAGTGGCCCTTCTCCGTGAAAACCTGCCAAAGGAAGTGAGGTGGGTGGCTACTAGGAGGAGGGCTTTTTCTGCTGTGGCACCCCGGCTCTGGAATGAGCTCCCTAGTGAGGTTCGCCTGGCACCTACATTGTATTCCTTTCTGCGCCAGGTGAAGACCTTTTCATTTTCCAAGGCATTTTAGCATTTTAGCTTTCTAATTTTTTAGCTTTGCTGTTTTAAATGTGTATTTTAAACTCCTGCACTGCTGCTAGGTTTTATTGTGGTTGTATTGTTATATTGTGGTTTTAATGTTCTATATATTTTAAATTGTTTTATTGTGTGTTGTTTGGTTTTAATTTTTTTGAACCGCCCAGAGAGCTTCGGCTATTGGGCGGTATAGAAATGAAATGAAATGTAATAAATAAGCGTTGTAGTAATGGGTGGTTTCAGTTACCCTCAAATAAATAAATGCATGTTCTGACCATGACAAGGAGGTAACATTTCTAGATACCCTAAATTACTTTGCTCTAGAAAAGTTTGTCATGGAACAGACTGGATAGGAGGCGACCCTGGACTTAAATTCAAAGCAGTGCCCAGAACATAATGCGGGATGTCAGTTGTTGAGCCAAGTGGAAACAAATGACTACATACCTATCAAATATAATTCATATGCAAGTAGAAAATAGTCCCCCTTCATGGATCACTGCCTTGTTGTGGCGAAGGGGCTTGCGTAACTCAGTGAAGCCATAAGCTATGCAGTGCAGGGCCACCCAAGATGGACACGTCATGGTGGAGAGTTCTGACAAAATGTGGTCCACTGGAGAAGGAAATGGCAACTCACTCCAGTATTCTTGCCAAGAAAACCCCATGGAACATATCACAAGGCTAAAAGAGATGACGCCGGAAGATGAGCCCCTCAGGTCGGAAGGTGTCCAATACACTACTGGGGAAGAGCAGAGGGAATTTCCAAGTAGCGCCAGAAAGAGTGAAGCGGCTGGGCCAAAGCCAAAAGGACACTCAGCTGTGGATGTGCCTGGTGGTGAAAAGAAAGTCCGATGCTGTAAAGAACAATATTGTTTAGGAACCTGGAATGTCAGATCAATGAATCAAGGTAAGCTGGAGGTGGTCAAACATGAGATGGCAAGATTGAACATCGACATCTTGGGAATCAGCGAACTAAAATGGACAGGCATGGGCGAATTTAATTCAGGTGACCGTTGTATCTACTACTGTGGGCAAGAATCCCATAGAAGAAATGGAGGAGCACTCATAGTCAATAAAAGGGTGGGAAAAGCACTACTGGGGTACAATCTCAAAAATGACAGAATGATCTCAGTACGAATCCAAGGCAAACCATTCAACATCACAGTAATTCAGGTCTATGCCCCAACCACTGATGCCAAAGAAGCTGAGGTTGATCGGTTCTATGAAGACCTACAACACCTTCTAGAACTAACACAAAAAAAGATGTCCTCTTCATCATAGGGGATTGGAATGCTAAAGTAGGAAGTCTAGAAATCACCAGGATAACAGGCAAGCATGGCCTGGTGTACAAAATGAAGCAGGACAAAGGACAAAGGACAAAGTTTTGCCAAGAGAACACACTGATCATAGCAAACACTCTTTTCCAACAGCACAAGAGGCGACTCTACACATGGACATCACCAGATGGTCAATATCAAAATCAGATTGATTATGTCCTTTGCAGCCAAAGATGGAGAAGCTCTATACAGTCGGTAAAAACAAGACCTGGAGCTGACTGTGGCTCAGATCATGAGCTTCTTGTTGCAAAATTTCGGCTTAAATTGAAGAACGTAGGAAAAACCACTAAACTATTCAGGTATGACTTAAATCATATCCCTTATGAATATACAGTGGAGGTGAGGAATAGATTTAAGAGATTAGACCTGATAGACAGAGTGCCTGAGGAACTATAGATGGAGATCCGTAACATTGTCCAGGAGGCAGCAACTCAATCCATCCCAAAGAAAAAGAAATGCAAGAAAGCAAAGTGGCTGTCTGATGAGGCTTTACAAGGAGCTGAGGAAAGAAGGGAAGCGAAAAGCAAGGGAGAAAGGGCAAGATATATCCAACTGAATGCAGAGTTCCAGAGAATAGCAAGGAGAGACAAGAAGGCCTTTTTAAATGAACAATGCAAAGAAATGGAAGAAAACAACAGAATGGGAAAGACTAGAGATCTCTTCAAGAAAATCGGAGATCTCAAGTGAACGTTTTGTGCAAAGACAGGCATGATAAAGGACAAAGAAGGCAGGGACCTAACAGAAGCAGATGAGATTAAGAAGAGGTGGAAAGAATACATAGAAGGACTATACAGGAAAGATCTTAATGTCCCTGAGAGCCATGATAGTGCAGTGACTGAACTTGAGCCGGACATCCTCGAGAGTGAAGGCAAGTGGGCCTTAGAAAGCACTACTAACAACAGAGCTAGCGGAGATGACAGTATTCCAGCTGAGCTATTTAAAATCCTAAAAGATGATGCTGTTCAAGTGCTGCACTCAATATGCCAGGACATTTGGAACACTCAGCAATGGCCACAAAACTGGAAAAGGTCAGTTTACATTCCAATTCCAAAGAAGGGCAATGCCAAAGAGTGTTCAAACTACCGTACAATTGCGCTCATTTCAAATGCCAGCAAGGTGATGCTCAAAATCCTACAAGCTAGGCTTCAGCAGTATGCAAACCGAGAACTACCGGAAGTATAAGCTGGGGTTCGAAGAGGCAGAGGAACTAGAGATCAAATCGCCAACTTTCACTGGATCATGGAGAAAGCAAGAGAATTCCAGAAAAACGTCTATTTCTGCTTCATTGACTAGGCTAAAGCCTTTGACTGTGTGGATCACAACAAACTCTGACAAATTCTTAAAGAGATGGGGGTACCAGACCACCTTACCTGTCTCCTGAGAAACCTGTATGAGGGTCAAGAAGCAACAGTAAGAACCAGACATGGAACAACCGAGTGGTTCAAAATTGGGAAAGGAGTACGACAAGGCTCCATACTGTTGCCCTGCTTATTTAACTTATATGCAGAGTATATCATGAGAAACACCGGGTTGGATGAATCACAGGTTGGAATTAAGATTGCCGGGAGAATTATCAGCAACCTCAGATACGCAGACAATACCACCCTAATGGCAGAAAGCGAAGAGGATCTAAAGAGCCTCTTGTTGAGGGTGAAAGAGGAGAGTGCAAAAGCTGGTTTGAAACTCAACATTAAAAAAACTAAGATCATGGCATCTGGCCCCATCACTTCCTGGCATATAGAAGGGGAAGAAATGGAAGCAGTGACAGATTTTACTTTCTTGGGCTCCAAGATCACTGCAGACGGTGACTGTAGCCATGAAATTAAAAGACGCTTGCTCCTTGGGAGGAAAGCTATGGCAAACCTAGACAGCATAGTAAGAAGCAGAGACATCACCTTGCCGACAAAGGTCCGTCTAATCAAAGCTATGGTTTTCCCAGTAGTAACGTATGGTATGGCTGTGAGAGCTGGACTATACAGAAGGCTGAGCGCCAAAGAATTGATGCTTTCGAACTGTGGTGCTGGAGAAGACTCTTACAAGTCCCCTGGACTGCAAGGACGTCAAATCAGTCAATCCTAAAGGAAATGAACCCTGAGTGCTCATTGGAAGGACAGATACTGAAACTGAAGCTCAAATATTTTGGCCACCTAATGCAAAGAGAAAACTCTCTGGAAAAGACCCTGATGCTGGGAAAGACTGAAGGCAAAAGGAGAAGGGGACGGCAGAGGATGAGATGGCTCGATAGCATCACCGATGCAATGAATATGGACTTGAGCACACTCCGGGAGAGAGTGCAGGACAGGAAGGTCTGGCGTGCTATGGTCCATGGGGTCATGAAGAGTCAGACATGACTGAACTACTGAACAACAACAACAGAAAATAGCCAAGGAAGTACAATCCAGTCACATTTTATTTTAAAAAAGGAAACATCTCTAAAATGAGGAAACTGGTAAAATGGAAGTTGAAAAGGAAAGTCAAGTGGGTCAAATCTCTCCAGAATGCTTGAGGGTTACTCAAAACCACATGAATAGAAGCTCAGCAAGAATGATATCACAGCACAGGTCAGAAAAGGGAGCACAAAGTCAGGAGGTCACCAGTATGGTTAACAAGCAGTTTCAAGGAAGCTATTATTTACTTTATGTATTTATTTTAACACTTTACAAGCTCTCTTTTAAGGGAAACCCTCTTAAGTCAGTGTACGAAATTTAAAACCACAACACAAATAAAATAATGATAAGAATAATCAAATCAAAATTAACAATTAAACCAAAAAACACCACATGCAAAATAACACCCAATAAATTATAGGCTAAGATAAACCAGTAAGTTTTTAGGACCTGCTTTAGGGTAAACCAGTAAGTTTTTAGGGCCTGATGGGACCTAGCAGACATGAATTGGAACAGATTTCTACAAGCAGGCAGAGGGGGCACTATGGAGAAGGCTCTATCCTTTGTGCCTGCCAGCCTAATTGTTTTGGCAGTCAGGCACACCAGCAAGGCCTTCAATGTTTATCTCAGAGTGCGGGCAGGTTGGTATTGTTGAAGGCAGTACTTGGACCCAAACCAGTTAGAACTTTCAAGGTCCATACCAGCACTTTAAATTGGTCCCATAAACATAGTTGCAGCCAACCAGTACTCTGAAGTTATCTCTAGGTAATACAATAAACATGTCACATGATATATGCAGGTGATGCAATAAACAATATGCAGATGATATAATAAACTTATCAACACGATCCAACCACCTAGCACCTACCAATACTTAAGCGGCCACATTTTGTACAAGTTGAAGTTTCCAAACAGTCTTTAAGAGCAAACTCCATGTAGAGCATACTATGTTAATCCAGCTTGTATGTCACTAGAGCATGGGTAACTGAAGAGGTCTGTTCTCTTCAGATAGGGTCACAGTTCGTGTACCAGCCTAAGCCAATCTCTAATTAGCACTGATCTGGCAGTGGCTGACCAAGAAAAGAATCTTTGGCTGTGCTGGACATCTCAATGAAAACGTTGACCTAGTATGCTGCTGGAGTACAAAAATAATTTCCATGTTGTGGATCATTATGAAAGGAACTGAAAATAAAACTGTCAATATCATAATGCCCTTTTACTAATTCATGGTGCAACCACACTTGGAATATAGAGCCTGTTTGCACAACATGACAGCTCACCATGGCTTAGAATCATAGAATAGTAGGGTTGGAAGGGGTCTACAAGGCCATCGAGTCCAACCCCCTGCTCAATGCAGGAATCCAAGTCAGAGCATCCCTGACAGATGGCTGTCCAGCCTCGTCTTGAAGGCCTCCAGTGGGGAGAGCCCACCACCTCCCTAGGGAATTGGTGCCGATGTCGTATTGCTCTAACAGCCAGGAAGTGTTTCCTGATGTTCAGCTGGAATCTGGCTTCCTGTAACTTGAGCCCATTATTCCATGTCCTGCACTCTGGGATGATTGAGAAGAGATCCTGGCCTTCCTCTCTGTGACAACCTTTCAAGTACTTGAAGAGTGCTACCATATCTCCCCCCAGTCTTCTCTTCTCAAGGCTAAACATGCCCAGTTCTTTCAGCCTCTCTTCATAAGGCTTTGTTTCCAGTCCCCTGATCATCTTTGTTGCCCCCCTCTGAACCCTCTCCAGTTTGTCTGCATCCTTCTTAAAATGTGGTGCCCAGAACTGGACACAGTACTCCAGATGAGGCCTAACCAGTGCTGAGTAGAGGGTAACTAGTACTTCCCGGGATCTGGAAGCTATGCTTCTATTAATGCAGCCCAAAATAGCATTTGCCTTTTTTGCAGCCACATCACATTGTTGGCTCATAATCAGCTTGTGATCGACAACAATTCCAAGATCCTTCTCGCTTGTAGTGTTGCTCAGCCAAGTATCCCCCATCTTGTAACTGTGCATTTGGTTTCTTTTTCCTAGGTGCAGAACCTGGCATTTATCCCTATTAAATGTCATTCTATTGTTTTCTGCCCAGTGCTCCAGTCTATCCAGATCGCTTTGAATTTTGTTTCTGTCTTCTAACGTATTAGCTATCCCGCCCAATTTTGTGTCATCTGCAAATTTGATCAGCATTCCCTGCACCTCCTCCTCCAAGTCATTAATAAAAATGTTGAAGAGCATTGGGCCCAGGACTGAGCCCTGCGGTACCCCGCTCATGACCTCTCCCCAGTTGGAGAAGATCCCATTGATAAACACTCTTTGAGTCTGGTTCTGTAGCCAACTGTGGACCCACCGGATCGTTGTTTCATCTAGCCCACTTTGAGCTAGTTTGCTCATCAGGATATCATGGGGCACTTGTCGAAAGCTTTGCTGAAGTCGAGGTATATTGTGTCTACAGCATTCCCATAGTCCACAAGGGAGGTTACTTGATCAAAAAATGAGACCAGATTCGTCTGGCAGGATTTGTTCTTGACAAATCCATGTTGGCTTCAAGTAATCACGGCATTGTTTTCAAGGTGCTTCCAGATGGATTGCTTTATCATCTGCTCCAGAATTTTCCCAGGGATTGATGTCAGACTGACTGGTCTGTAGTTCCCAGGCTCCTCCTTTTTACCCTTTTTAAAGATTGGGACAACATTAGCCCTCCTCCAGTCATCTGGCACTTCACCCGTCCTCTATGATTTCTCAAAGAGAATAGACAGTGGTTCTGAGAGTTCTTCTGCCAGTTCCTTTATTACTCTACGATGCAGGGGCTACCATGCTGTGCTGGGAGCTTGTGGGTGCCCAGCTTGCCATGAATTGTCATGTCATGCGAACCCAGGTAGCAGGGGTTGTTTGAGAGATAGCCAACCCTCAAATAACCCCAAAACAAGCTATAGGTTATTTGAGGGTTGTCTAACTCTCAAACAACCCCTGCCACCTAGTTTGCATGACCCAACAAGCCACTGCATGCAAAATGGCACTCGCGGGCTCCCACCGCAATACAACAGCCTCTGCGGGTAAACTAAGCCACCATGGGCTGTTGTGTCATGCAAACCAGGTTCACTGTGTGCACTTCTGGTCATGGCACCTCACAAACGATATTGTACATTTGATTATCCTGATGCAGTGCTTAGAAAGCTGCACTTGTTACATGTTGCATAGAATTTCTGCATAGAATTTCAAGTGCTGGTAGTGTCTCTGAGGGTGCAATCCTATGGCCGCTAGACAGCGTCTAGATGGCCATAGGGTATTTCAGCTCCCAGAAATCCTCCTCCCCTGAGATGCAGGTCGTCCCGGGCTCCGCACTCAGAAGAGCAGTGTGGAGTGGCCAAAAAGGGGGTATTCTTGGGGGTGGGGCGGGGATCTTTGAAGCACCGTTATGACTCTTCCTATGAGCCGTATGGCCTCCCCCCTGGTTAGCCAACCAAAATAGGCTGTCTAGCCGTCAATGCAGGGTGGCCAGAGTGCCCACCATGCATTGCATAGTTGGCCACCTCCCAGTTTGGAGGTGGCCGACTAACCCCATGGGATTGTGCCCTTAAAGCTCTAGGACCCGGGTATGTGAAGGACCTGCTTATTCCCATGTGGACCTGCCCATACATTATAATCTTCCACTGAGGCTCTGCACCAGGTAATTTTTAAACTATCATCAACCCTTGCTACTGGACTATTGGAGACAGTCCCTTCTCTATTGTTGCATACAAGCCGTGCAACTTTAGCACTAATTTAAAACCTTTAGGTTTCTTCAAGCATTTAGAGCTGGCATCATTTTATTAGGGCTATCACTTGATCAAAGAAATTGTAGTCAATTAATCTATCCATTTCATTTGCACATGGGCTGGCACAATAATTGTGAAGCAAGAGGCTTTTTAAATGATATATGTGTCATAGGAGACATCATTTTAGAAGAAGTATTCCATCCTATGAGAAAGAAACTGGAGAATGCCTCTTAAGATGGTGCTTGCTATCTGCAATTTTTATAAATACTTGTATTAAAAGTAAGTTTTTAAAAATCTGCAATCCAATCAATCCAGGACATCATTTGTCAGACAAATGGTTTTTAAATTGATTAATCTAACAAACCAAAGGCTGCAGCTGTACATTTTATGCTTGTACTCACTACTGACTTATTGAAAAGGTAGTGGTTAAATTATGTATTTCTGCTGCTTGACGTTAATCTATTGGTATGTTTTTATTTTGTATGATGTAATCCACTTTAAGATATTCTAACTGGGTCAAAAGACAGCTTATACATTCCATTTCATATTTATAGCCTGTGCTTTTTTTCAAGGAAAACCCAAAGCAGCTTAGAAGAAGAAAAACAATCAGTACAACTGTCACAATAACTATCATAAACATTTTAAATAAAAGTAGTTCCTGGTTATATAGCACAGTTCCCCAAACTGGTGCCTTCCAGATGTTTTGAACTACAAGCTATAATCCCTGCCCACTGTTATCATTATTACTTTTATTTCTATATCATCCAATAGCCAAGTCTCTCTGGGCAGTTCACAAAAATTACAAAATATAATACATGACATAATATAAAAACTTTCACATACAAAATTTAAAAACAAGAATGGTAGAAAAATGTAGGAGAAATTCAGACCTCCTCATCCCTTCTATTAATCTGCAGCTTCCAAACCATCTCAAAAGCCAGCCCCACTGAAGAGTGCATTACAGTAATCTAACTTGGAGATTACCAGAGCATAGACTACAGAAGCCAGGTTATCCCTGTCCAAATAGGGGCACAGCTGGGCCACTGACTCAAGTGGAACCCGACTCTGGAGAATCCATGAGGCCGAGTGGGAGCAAACCCGCCACAATGCAGCAACCCCCACTCCCAACTTAGACAATCGCCCCAGAAGGATACTATAGTCGATGGTATTGAAAGCCACTGAGAAATCAAGGGGAATCAACATGGTCACATTCCCCTGTCTCTCTCCTGACATATATCATCCTAAGGGTGACCAACGCTGTTTCCATGCCAAAAACCAGCCTGAACGCCAACATTAACCATGCTGGTTGGGGCTGATGGGAGTTGTGATTCAAAACATCTGCACAACTCATTATAACTTCATTGTGCTGGGTGTTGCTTGTACTAGTAGTGTCAATAGTTCCACTAGTGGTTGTGCAAGAACTCCTCTTGCACTTTTTCTGCCAGTGTAACCGTGGATACAGCCCCATACAATTTTCAAGTGAGAAGTGACTAGTCGCTCTCATCTACAGTTCACTGTCCCAAATACATTTTTAATGGATAGAAAAGTTTCCAGTTTCTCACGGAAATAAAGGTCTAGAAATGTAAGAATAAACATATCTTTCAATAACACAACGGCTGAAATGGATTTTCAGAAAGCATAACATTCTCGCTACTGTTGAACCAAGGCATATGCTAATGGAAGAAATAACTTTGATTGCTATCTTCTAATGGGAGACATATCAAATGTGTAAGTATTTTTGCCTTTTAACTTAATTACAGTGTGGAATTACTTTGCATTTCCTTTTTTCACACATCACTTTAGGGATTTGAGAAATGCCAGTAGCAGGTGCTAAGCTGTAACTTTTCCTTTGCCCTCTGTGTTTCAACTATCATAATGTCAATTCTACACTCAGCTGTTTTCTGCATTATTGGTTTTCCTTTGAACAACCTTAATTTGCAGTTTTGCTCTATGAGGTCATCTAGGATGGGAAGTGGCTTGACCAGTATTTCTTAATGTTTGTAACTTCTTTGGTTATATTTATGAAATCAGAATCTCTCTTTGTAAGCCAATTCCATGCTGGCTTACATTCAATGTTCATGATAACTTCAAAAAGTCCATTGTTTCATTGTCTTTGCTTTTCCAAATCACAGGAGTACTCCGCCTAGCCATGTTATTCCATAAAATGTACAGTATGCTTAGGTTACTTGGAATATTAATTAGTTAATAAATATTAGGGATAAATGTTATAGTTAATAAATATTAGGAATGTCACCTGCAAAAAACTGTAGTCAATCAAATGAGTTTTAATAAACTGATTAAATCTGCATAAATTTGCATATAGCAACCATTTTGAAGAGCATTCTTTTTGTTTTTAGATGGTGCATTTCAAGGGCAGGTCAAGGAGAAGGCAGGTTTACAGTGAGATACTTCATAGAATCATACAATCATAGAATAGTAAGGTTGGAAGGGGCCTACAAGACCATCGAGTCCATCCCCCTGCTCAATGCAGGAATCCAAGTCAGAGCATCCCCGACAGATGGCTGTCCATCCTCATCTTGAATGCCTCCAGTGTGGGAGAGCCCACTACCTCCCTAGGTAATTGGTTCCATGTAAGCCATCATGGCTTATTTAAATCACAGCATGTGCCAGGCACATGCAGATGGTGCATGATTTCCATAATCACCACCTGAGAGTGGCTTGTCGTATCGTCCAAACCTGGGCGGCATGGCTTGTTGGAGGGGGAAACAACTCTCCAATAACCCTACAACAGCACATGGGTGATTGGAGCCTTGTTTCCCCCTCCAACAAGCCACGCCACCCGAGTTCAGACAACACAAACCCAGGCAGTGATTATAGAAATTGCACCCTGTATGCACCCAGCACGCACCATGATTTAAATAAGTCACCATGGCTTAAATAAATAAGCAAGCAAGCAAGCAAGCCAGGATGACCTATTTTGATTGTGCGAACCAGGTCAGTCTTTTTCTTCCACCCATGGATGGAAGGAAAAATATTTCCTGCCATTGCCAGCAGACTCTTAAGCAAACCTAAATGATTTTTAAAGGTGGTGGCATGCCCTCCTGCTCCTGAAATGTCCATTCCCTATCCCATGAGGTTGGTGTTCCGACCTTGTAGGGAGAGCCAAAAGAGGAAAACCCTTCCAAAGTCAGTGTTCCGTCTGCGGCCTCGGAGGGGTTTCCCTGCACAATCCTATGGTCCATGGGACTCTGTCTAGGGACCACAGGAACGCACTCTAAAGGTTACAGCCCTAGTAAATATTATACTATTATACTACACCTGCCTTGTTCCAGCACAATAAAAGATGACAGTTTTAGAGTTGTAACATTTTGGGTAATTTTAAAGCCATGGGGGATGGGGAATTTTTTTTTCCTCCTGGAAAAACCTGAAATTTGGGGAAGAACTGACATATATACAATATTTCCTTCCTTATCAACCCTAAACTTATTTTACTGCTTTAACAACACAACATGCATAATTTTAAACTTTGTTAGCATGTAGAATTGTGCTACTGAGCATATTTAGATGTACAGAGCAACTTTATTTAAATATTTTTAGGCCACCTTTCAAGGTAAAAACCCTCCCAAGGCATAAAATAATTCAATTCATGTTTACTGAGAAGCAAGCCCCACTCTGTTTAATAAAACTCACTTCTAGGTAAACATGTATACAGCCACAAAAGTACACATGCCTTCGTTCTGTACACGCAAAATTGCAAATATACCCCAGAATAGAGAGAGAAAGCTGCAAACTGCTGCACCGGATGCTATCAAAGCACACTGCCATATCAGAAGTAGGAAAACTAAACACTGAAAATAGAAACCACACATTTTGTAGTAAACAAGAGAAAGTGTATTATTTATTCCTGGGCAAGGTGCTTGAGCGGGTGGTTGTAGGACAGCTCCAGGCACTGTTGAATGAAACGGATTATCTAGATCCATTTCAATCGGGCTTCAGGCCTGGTTTTGGAACAGAAACTGCCTTGGTCGCCCTGTGGGATGACCTCTGCTGGGAGAGGGACAGGGGGAGTGCGACCCTGTTGATTCTCCTGGACCTCTCAGTGGCTTTCGATACCATCGACCATGGTATCCTTCTGGATAGATTGTCTGGGTTAGGAGTTGGAGGCACTGCACTACAGTGGTTCCGCTCCTACTTGGATGGCCAATTCCAGAAGGTGGTGCTGGGGGATTATTGCTCTGTGCCATGGCAATTGTGCCATGGGGTTCCACAGGGCTCTATTTTATCCCCCATGCTGTTTAACATCTACATGAAACCCCTGGGGGAGGTTATCCGGAGGTGTGGGCTGAGGTGCCATCAATATGCAGATGACACCCAGCTCTACCTCTCTTTCTCATCAAAACCAGGTGAGGAAGTGGCTGTTCTGAATCAGTGCCTGGGCACGGTAATGGACTGGATGAGGGCTAATAAACTGAAACTCAATCCAGACAAGACACAGGTACTGTTAGTGGGTGGTTCATCTGCCCGGCTAGGTGATATTCAACCTGTTCTGGAGGGGGTTGCATTCCCCCTAAAGGATCAGGTTCGTAGTTTGGGGGTGCTCTTGGATCCAGAACTGTCACTTGAGGCACAGGTGAACTCAGTGGCACAGAGCACTTTTTATCAGCTTGGGCTGGTATACCAACTACGCCCTTATCTGGACAGAGATAGCCTAGCTACAGTTATCCATGCTCTGATAACTTCTCGTCTGGATTACTGCAATGCGTTATATGTGGGGCTGCCTTTGAAAACGGTCCGGAAACTTCAGCTGGTCCAAAATAGGGCAGCAAGATTGTTAACAGGGACTGGCCTGCGAGCTCATATTACGCCAGTACTTTTCCAGCTGCACTGGCTGCCAGTCCATTTCCGGGCCCGATTCAAAGTGCTGGTGTTAACATTCAAAGCCCTTAACGGCTTGGGGCCAGGTTACCTGAAGGATCGCCTCCTCCCATATGTGCCTCCCCGGACCTTAAGATCATCCTCAGTGGCCCTTCTCCGTGAAAACCTGCCAAAGGAAGTGAGGTGGGTGGCTACTAGGAGGAGGGCTTTTTCTGCTGTGGCACCCCGGCTCTGGAATGAGCTCCCTAGTGAGGTTCGCCTGGCACCTACATTGTATTCCTTTCGGCGCCAGGTGAAGACCTTTTCATTTTCCCAGGCATTTTAGCATTTTAGCTTTCTAAATTTTTATCTTTGCTGTTTTAAATCTGTATTTTAAACTCCTGCAATGCTGCTAGGTTTTATTGTGGTTGTATTGTTATATTGTGGTTTTAATGTTCTATATATTTTAAATTGTTTTATTGTGTGTTGTTTGGTTTTAATTTTTGTGAACTGCCCAGAGAGCTTCGGCTATTGGGCGGTATAGAAATGAAATAAATAAATAAATCTAGACCCAAGTTGTCCCATACAGGATAATACTAAGGACTAGCAACATATTTGGATATTGAGTTAAATGTTATAGCACTGTTGAATTCTTTCATAATAGTGTATTACACTGTAGTAGCCTTACATATAAATCTTCATATTACACATTTTGAAGACAGGGATTTCTCCAAAATTTGATAGACCCCCAGGCCAGGAAAAGGCTTATTTTTAAAAATGGATGGACACTTTGGAATGCTTTCCTTAAAAGCAGTTTTCTCATTTGTTTTATGGAAAATTATATTTGAATTTCAGCTTCAGTGTTTTATAAACCACTCCCTTATATTTTGTACTGTGTGATTTGAACATAGGCTGCTTGAGAATAAAGGAATGCTAATGTTGTGAAGTGCCCTCTAAGTCTTATGTTAAACCAGGGCACTGAATTCCTTTGTAGTTTTTCATACAGTATTACCATTCGTATACAAGGGTTAACAGCAAAGGTTGATGATTGTTTAAAAATTCACATTACCAAAGTGGATTACATTGCATCTACTAAGGGGATCAACAATATAAGCTTACACTAAGCCATTATTTCAGAAACAAAGCTTTCATTTTAAGCCTCTGGAAACAAGCATAAAATGGACAAAAGAAAAAAATTATTCTGATGCAAGAACAAGGCAAACACTACATGCTTTTCATACAGACTCACATTTCCACAGCTATGCATTATGCATGCAAATGGACAAACTGTCTGCTTCAAAAGCTCATCATGAACTTCTGACAAGATATACAAGTTACAAAACTGGACAAAGATAATTATGGGACACTGAAAAGCATGAAGGGACTCTTGTCTTCTTAACTGTTCCAGATAGAAAACTTTATGTATCACTATTCAGCACAAAAGTTCAACAATGACTGAGTATATATGCTTAAAGACAAGCTCCAACAGCAAACTGAAGTGTTAAATATCAGATTATTTTAGTAACAGCAGGGAATTGGTCCTCCTTAGGTAAAGATTCAACATGCAGGTGAGGGAATAGTATGTTTGAATGTCCCGCACCAAAAAGAGTACCCTGTACATAAGGGGCAGGGGTGCGGGGGAAGGGAGGAGAATGGGAAGGCATCAATCGCAGAAAAAATAATGGAGGTAACCTTCAGATGAATGGGGGAAACGTTTATTTATGTCCAGTGCGTTTTGGAATACATCCTCCTTCAGTTGCAGCTGTGTTATAACAGGTTGAGAACTGTCTTTCAAGAATGCCCCGAACAAGGATGTATTTTGATAGACACTGGACCTAAATATTTTCCTGTACATCGAAAAACCGCATGTTGGGGGAAAGGGTTAAGTTTAACTTTTCCACAGATATGTTTCCCCACCCATACCCACCCCTTTGGCCAAGGAGTTTCTCTCTCAATGGGAAGAAAATTCAAGCATGTAAGCTCCCCCACAACATCCAGAGCTAAGTGCAGGAAAAACTCTACTGCTTGATTTGGTTGAATGTGTGAACTAGTCAGGAGTGTCTGCAAGCATGCACCTAATTCACTGTGGAGGTCAGGTGTTGGGAATCTATGCAATTTAAATCACTTACAGTGAAAACTTAATTAACTGCTGTAGGAAGTGTCCTGTGCAAAAGTTGCATCTGTACACAGCTGAGTGTATATGTCAAGGGAGGGGGTGGGAACTGGGACTGCATCTGCTGTTCCCATACCAACCTCATCCTCTTCATAATCATAATGTTTATTTGTATGCTTCTTTTCCAAATTATTCTCAAAGCAGATCACAAGACTAAAAAATCATTTCATCTATAAGTACAAAAAAAATAGAATCATAAATGTACTGAGCACATCTCCGAATACAATATTATATCTACATTACCAACAGAGGCATTCCAATTAAAATTTCCTTAAATATAGGAGAACACATTTCTTTCATAAACAGTTATCTAAAAAAAAAAAAATCTACATTTGGCTAACAAAACCCTTCACTGACCAATTCAAATCACTAAGGTAGTAGTAGCAAAAATACATCGGTATCAAAATGTTATATTTCAAAACAAGTAGATTCAAAATCTATCAAAGCAACAGAGCAACATTACAATACAACAGCAGAAATCAAAGGTATGTTAAACTCAAATATAAATACAGCAGAAAACATGCTCCTATTTTCAGTCCTCTCAACCACCCATAAGGTCAATGCCACAAAGTTCACCAATGCTCAAACAATGGCTGGATAGCCCGTATCTCACATGACCCCTAGTTCTCATCTTTCTTCATGGGCACTTCCTTCTCTTTCCAGGCAACTGAAAATCACAAACCACACCAATTCTTCCCATAACATGCACTAGAGGTGTGCACCAAGAGTCGACTCCAATCTGGTGCTTCAGGAAATGGCCCAATTCTGCTTGGACTGATTCAGGGGTAGTCTACTTCAACTTGTTCCAAACCTGAGTCAAGATTCAGAAATCCAAGGCTTCATACCTTCCACTGACTATCATAGGAAATAAAAACTGGCTAAAACTATTTTCTGTTCATCAGAACTGGATGAAACTTGCAGACATAGTAGCCCCTCAGGAGGCAACAGTGCCTGCTAAATTTCAGGACAATAGGTGCAATGATTATTGTGCTATGCAAATTTATATTTTTATTTCTGTTTAAAGAGAACTGCTGATAACTTATTTATTTCTTGGAAGAACTGGATGAAACTTTCAGGGATAGTTGCCTCTTAAGAGATCAGCCTGCCAAGTTTCAGATAAATAGGTGCAGGGGGGATTGTGCAAGGGCAGCCTTGACATTTTGAGGGTATCCAAAAAATGACAATTCTTCTGAAAATGACAAACACAGTGGTAGACCTAAGTAAGAAAACTGAAGTTTCAGAAAGGTAGATACAGCAATTTATGTGGAAGAAAAGTCCTCAAATCGGGGTGGTGGTGACTCAATTCCCATTCCCCCCCCCCCAGTAGTTTTTGGGGAAATTTGTATGAAAATGGTATATATCATAGAGGTGTCTCCAGGCAAGTTACCTGCAAAGTTTCAGAAGGATAGGTGCAGGAGCTGGGGAGTTGTGGTGATTGAAAACCAGTTTAACTTTTTTTTCATAGTTGGAAGAATGGTAAATTTCACTGTCCCATCCTTGCCCCCCCCCCCCGCAAAGCACAGTGATTGGAGAGCCCCTAGTAAACGAGCCCTATGATGCGAGGGTGCACCTGTCCGTCACTCAACCCCTCTCCCCCCTCATCAGTGTTTAGAGAAGGAAAGCAAAAGACACTATTTTTGGAAACACACACTGTCTGCCTTTCCGAAGCCAAATTGAGAACAAAGCCTCATGCAGGGTCCAGTTTGGTTCTGGTCACTTCGGAAGGAAACCCATTTTGCCTCGGGAAGCACCCAAAATAGTCCAAAGAGGCCAGATTTGGCTTGGCCTTTGGCTGAATCCAATTCACATCCCTATCATGCACCAAACGGACTGGTGCTCTCCAGGCAGCTTCCGAAGGAGCCTTTGAAGCTGGAGTCAGTAAGTCAGGGCTCTGCCCACACAGCCAGATGGAAATGGGATAGGCAGAGTGCAGGGACCAGGTCATGCAGGACTCAAAGCTAGATGGTCTCCACGCATTCAAAGTCCTGTCTGCACAGGAGCCTGTACATGTATACCCCAGCATTTGTAGTTGTTGGTTGCAAAAACGGATGCTACGGATTGAGCATACGCATGTGAGCCATTGTTCAGACGACACTTTGGACAAATGGAGGTCAGGGCAGTGCCAGCAGGTGCAATTCTGACTTCCAAACACCACATCCCCATGTATTCATCTGTACATACATGAAGTATCTTTACAGGGCTATTGTCTGCTCAGAAGAGAAGCTGTAACTAACAAATCACTATACCCCAGCCAAGTACAGAGAAGTTAAAGGCAGCACGGTCTAATGCAGAGGGAAGCATAATGCTGGGACTTAGACAGCCTTTGTAAGGGAAGCAGGGTGGGAAGTAGCAGGCATGAGTGCCTAAGGACCGAGCCCAAGAGAAAACTAACAAGCAGCAGGGCAGACGGACAAGCAAGGACGCAGGCAATAGAGTCCTTACAGGTACAGAGAGATCACACTAGCCACCAGGCAGACATAGGGATCGTTTGCACGACACAACAGCCCAATGTGGGTTATTTATTTATTTAACCCATGGTGAGGCTCCGGCACATGGAGGATGCATTATTATTATTATTATTATTATTATTATTATTATTATTAATTATTACATTTCTATACTGCACAATAGCCAAAGCTCTCTGGGCGCATATGGCCGCCATCTGAATATGCAAGCCGTGCCGTGTCATCCGAACCTGGTCATAATCATCCCTGATTATTGCCCAGGCAAAGAATAAGTCTGACCTGGAAATATTTATAGCTTTACCAACTATGGGACGAAACCACTAAACTACTGTAACCTGGGTGAGTGAAGTCACTCTGGAGCATGAGAGCATAGCATAATTCAGAGAACCTTCTGTTTTGCATTCTTGTAATTTTAAGGGGTAGGGTCCTGTCAGACTAGAATCCGGTTATCCAAAAGCCACCCTGATTACTTTACTGCCCGTCAGCTATACATTCTCTGCTTTGTGGTTTAGAAAGCATTACTGTGTGTGTAATTCCCCTATTAGTGGCCACAGACAATAAACTATCTTATTTCCTGTCAAGATGTTTGAGCTACCAGAAAGCATCCCCGTTAGCTGCTGTTTGCCTCAGATTGCACTCCAGAGCCCTGCCCTATTCCAATCTCAGTTTTCAGAATCTTCCTTCTACCTACGTTTGGCTCCTTTTGATTGAGAAAAACTGCCAGCTATGTTCTAAGTAAGTAGTTCACATGCAAGTTATGCAGCTGGAACTTCCTTACAATTTTCTCTGCAGTATCTCCTACTGATGAAGACGCAAGCTGCTTTTGAAACTTTGAACGACAGCATGCCGAATTTTCAGGAGAGGAAATTCTCCAGGGAACACTTTAAAGAGAACTCCAACTGCATATACAGTTCCCTTACTTATACATTTCTTCTTTGGATTATGGCCACTGACTATGGGTCTGGATTCTCTCAGACTAGTCCATGCATTGTTATTAATCAGCTACAATAATTCTGTGATGTCGACACATGGACCACTTGTTTCTGACCTTGAACATCAACATCAGATTACAAACAGTTATTTTAGGAACCATAATGGTAAATTACCTTAGGCCAAATCAGACCATTGGTCCATCTAGCTCAATATTGTCTATTAGAAGAAGCTTTCCAGGGGTTCAGACTGGTGTCTTTTCCAGCCCTATCCAAAGGTGCCACAGACTGAACCCGAGACATGTGCCCTATTACTGAGTACAGCTCCTCTCCAAAGTGCCTTATGCCTTTACCAGAAGAACCGATGGCCATGTGCAGGTGCAAAACATGCCACACATGAATGTGCAAGAAGTTCTCAGTGATTTCCTTATGTTTTAATGGCGCTACCATTTGGCACTCAATCATTTTCATGTGGTCTTTAGAAAGAGTGTGTGAGCGTCATCTTCATTATTCATGTCACACCATTTCAAGGATTTCACCAAGAAAGATGCAAACAAGAAATGAAGCTTTAAAAAAGAGAAAGTACAATACATGGCACTTCAGATAATTTTAAATTGTGTTGAATATTACTATTTATTAGCTTTGAAAAAAATGTTTGCGTAGTTATACAGTGTTTCAGCCCACTGAACCCATTTCCCAAATGCTCAGGTCATGCCTCCTACTTAGCAGAGAAGTTAAATGCCAATAGCTAGTGGATGTAGTCTGAAATGTATTTTGTTGCTGGTTATTTCATGAAGGGGGGGGGGGTTAAACTGCACCTGAAGGTTCAAAGTTGCTTTATCAAAGTGGACAATACTCTATTTCATGAGTATTCGTTTGCACAAGGTTACATTACAGAATTGGTTCATTAGCAGCTCTATGCATATCTCCTTATGATCTGTTTTTGAGATTTATTTATTTTATTTTTTTTATTTATTTCATTTCTATACCGCCCAATAGCCGAAGCTTAATAATAGCATATTAAGCATATGACCACTACAAACCTAGACTTTGAAATCAATAATGGCATAACCACGTCAGATTTCACTTAAGAGGTATTTGAAAGCACCCTATATGAATATTCACCCTATACTCACTTTTTTATATCAAATGTTTTATGAAGCACACTCTACTTTGTCAGTAAATCTGGGACCAAGACAAAATTAATATTGCTAGTAATTCTACATCCCAATCCTGCCCATCCATAAAAAGCCAGTTCTAAATATTCTGTCACTCCAGCATGATGAAGAAAAACAGAACCTAGGATGGGGTTAGGCAGACAAGAACAGGCCTGATTTAGGGGCTGACGTTGTCAGAAGCAGGGAAGAGCTTAATCCTCTCTGTAAATGGCAGTCTCCACCTCTACCTCCTTACTACCATATTCATCCCTTCTATTGTTGCAGATGAGTAAGGGGTGTTTCCCACTTCAACAATGAGTGTGACAAGTGGGGTGGAGAAACAGGAAGTCTTCACTCCACTTTAATCAAACTCAACAGTACATTAGCTAGGTCACACTAATGATAATGAATAGCTGAGGGACTTTGCACTTCAAGAATTTTACGCAAAAGGACATGCTCCTACTTTAAATCAAATGTGTGTCCAATACAGAATTCCCACAGAGCAGCAATCAACAGTTTAAGGAGAGGATGTAGAAGGAGAGGGCAGACAGCTGCACATTTTTTCTGCTAATTAAAAAACAGGTACCGGCACCAAGAGTTTAATTAAAACTGGATTGTGGTTACTGCATGAGATTTATATGGTACCTTCAGCACTGTATCACAGCGAGAAGCCAGATGACAGCAAGACTGTTTAACCTGCCAGTCACTTATCAGTCTAACCAGCCCTTGTTCAAACAGCCTCTGCATTCAAAGGCTGTTTTCCCCAACTGCAATAATTTAAGAGGTTTTTTTTTACAGGAACTTAAAATTTAAATGGACACATTTTGCAAAACTCCAAAAACATATCCATATACCAAACATCCACAGAGGGAGAAACTTGAAACATAGAACTAACATCTTTAAAAACTAGTCATGTAAACCAAATGTGGTTTAAATTCTCTTCCTCCTGGGGGTAACATATGATTGAAATTACTGACTAATCAAACTCACAAATATTCCTAGGGTGTGCATTTTTGCTAGATTTCTTCAGGATTGCTGCAAGCACTCCGATTATTTCCCTTGCACTACCTCATAATAAAGAGCCAGAGAATTCCCAACCTGGATGCCAGGAAGAAGAGGGGAGGAATAAACTGCTTTTTGAAAGAACCTCTCCTGTTCTAAACAAGGTGAGAGTTTGATTGCATGAAAGCTAATATGTAATCTGCCCAATTGCAAGCAGGTAGGCAGGCGTACATGCACCAAAGCACTATGTGACTCCACCTGGGAAACTTTTTTCTTTAACATTCTATATCTAAGTGATACTTAGATCCTTAGCTGAACTTTGACTCAGACACCTTTTCTGAACTTTGCCTATGAATGGTCAAAACTTTTAGATGTCTGCTATGTATTACTGTAGAACCAGAGATAAAATCTACTCCATTTTAAGTAGATGAGCTTGGGAAAGAACTGCCCAGAGCAGTACACTTGACAAGAACCAAAACACTACCTTAAAAAATGGTTCATGAAACAGCTATCGTGTTTATACCTATTTATTTATTTATTGCATGTATATCCTGCCTTTTTTCCTCTTGCAAGGAACCCAAGGCAGCTTACATTGTCCTCCTCCTCTCCATTTTATCCTCACAACAACAACCCTGTGAGGTAGGTTGGGCTGAGATCCGCACACTTTAATCCTAGGTGTGTTTAGTGTATTGAAACAAAAGTTTAAAACGACCTTCTCTCATACATGGCCATACTGAAAGGTGCTCCGCCTGTATTGGCCCCAGGAGCGTAGCCAAGTCATTTGTAGTGTCAGAGGGGCCTAGAGATCCATAATGCTTGCTTAAGTTCATTATTGGTGCAATTCCCTTGCTAGTAAGCCTCTGGGCATGTGAAGATGATTCAAAGGGCTGATAGCGCAGCCTAGCACATTCCATACTAATGAGTGAGAGTGTTATCAAGCACTCTGCCTGGGAAGCAAAGTTTGTTTACAGGTGGCTGTGCTGAGAACCAAGCGCTGTTAGTTTACGCTGGGAATGAACGCTAGGGGGTGCTTGCTGCTGTTATACTGCTAACATGTATTGTATAAAACCCATTATACCCGATGGCTCTGGGTTCAGAGAAGCTGTCTGATCTGTGAGCTGTAAGTTACCCAATAAAGTCTCCTTGTAAGTAAACCTTTGAATCTGATTTATCACTATCTTGGCACCTCTAACCTAAGAGTTCAACACCCATGGCCGGGGCAACACCCCACCTCATGCCACAGTGATTCTAGCACCTAAGAAACAGCAAAGTTTATGTATCAAGACTCTGACATGGCTCAAGAATTACAGCAATACGCCTGTTGTATTTGTTATTTCTGAAACATGCATCACCACCGTGGACAAGCAGATGGGGAGAGTTTATAAAGAACTAACAGGAGCACTTGTGTGATAGTTGCAGAAAAAGAACAAAAAGCTTATCTGCATTTCCAACACCACTGTGTTGTGTAAAAATGTGTCTACAACAGAGGAAAAGGGGGAAAATTGGGGGAAGAATGAAGTCACTCATTCCATCACCAAACTGAATGTACTGAATTCATCAGGCTCTTTGAAATTCATTGCAAGGTAAGAAAGTATATACATTCTGGACTACTTCTGTCGATCTCCATATAATGAAACACTTTTATTAGGCTGACTCAGAGATCACAACAAATGTGCAAGTTTTCTAGATCTCCAGATCTCTTCATCAGGCAAGATGTTACAAAAAGCAGGTTGGGGGAATAAGGTGGGGAAATAAGGTGGGGGAAGGCTGACTGGATATTGTAGTTATGATATCTGCATAGCCAGAGTCTTAGGGAGCAATCCTATGGCTGCTAGACAGCAGCTAGACAGCCATAGGGGGGGATACGCCATTTTCCCGGAACCAACCTCAGAGCCCGTGCTCTGAGGTCAGTTCCGAGAAAACAGATCTCCCCCCACTTCTGCACTGCCTTGGAGGCAGTGTGGAACAGCCCCATCCTCCATGCTCACAAGAGGAGCGTGCAGGGATCGCTGGCTGCACCCCGGAAAGGGGTGTGGCTGGGGGGCATTCCGGGGAGAGGAGAGCATAGCTGCATGCACGACACATCCAATATGTTGTACAGCAGCCTCCTTCCCTGCTCCGTGCTCCTGTGGCTAGACAGCAGCAATCAGCTGTCTAGCCAAAAAAGCAGGGCAGGGGAACGATCCCCTCCATGCTTCTCCTGCCCTGCTTAGGATAGGTGGCTGCCTATCTTGATAGGATTGCACCCTTAAGGTGACAGATATGGAGGAAAAGGGTTTGCAGACATTCAGACTGGGCTCTGCCATGTAACGTGATGGTTTCAGGTTTCAGGTTTCAGTGCCCCTAGGACCACTGGGAAGAAGAAAGTGGCAGACAATTGTTGATCCTCCAGTTTTGAAAATACAAAATCCAGCTGTTAACTAAAAGTTGTCTCCATCCTGGGTGAATCAGACAGATTCCTTGAATGGAGGAAAAGAGTAGATATCAAGGAGGCAGTTTTTATATTAATAAAGCTGGAGATAAATTGAGATGCTGTGGTAGGTACAAAAAAAAAAAAGTCAATAGTAGACAAATTTGGTAGTTTAATCTACCAAAGATTCTCTGAGGAAGAACCCTCAGAGAATAAAGTCCCAGTTTCCTAACCTGCTGTTTGTAACAGCTGGGGATTGCAAGAGTTTGCACATCCTTAAAATCTTTGAGTTGGACTAATAAATTCATGTAGTTTTCTTATGGCCTTTTTTTCTTATGGCCAAAACACGTCTACCTTTTGTTTTATGTCAGTGGGCCAGTTCACAGAACATGACAGCCCAATTAAGGGCTAATTTACCAGTGAGGAGCAGTGGTATGTGCTATCCACTGTTATGAACATGCAACCCCTGACCAGGGGTTGTCATGTCATGCGAATCCAGCTGGCGGGGGTTATTTGAAGGTTAAACAACCCTTGCAAAACCCTACAACAGACTGTGGGTTATGCGAGGCTTGTTTAACAACACAACAACCCCCAGTCAGGGGTAGCATATTTATAATGGCGGCTGGCATACACCACAGCTTGATGGTAAATTAACCCTTGATGGGCTGTCTTGTCATGCAAACTTGTCATGCAAACTTGTCATCCCTACTCTCCCTTTTTAAAAATGGGTGCATGGAGGTGGCCAAATGCAGTCAGATTAGCATATTTGAATTGTGGGAATGGTAACAGAGTGAGAAGCATAAATATTACTGGCATGCATAACTGAGACTGGGGTGGGTGAGCTGGGTAGGATTGATGTGACTCAGCTCTGCCCACCGGTACAGCACCAACGTAGGCTGGAGGGCTGGAAAGAGTCACCGTGGTTTACAGAACTTCCATCTCTCTCACCAGTAAACCATTCTACCTTGGAGTGGGCCTTGAGGGGTTGCACCTCGTGTTGGGCCATATACATTGGGGATGTTGCTAGTGTACCACTCACCCTGCCTGAGCTGGCAGACGTGGTCTCAATTGTGTTGAAGGATCTCAAGTGCTGGAGGAAGCCAGGATGGTAGTTCCAGGTGACTTTGATTACCATGCTGGGCCTGTCTCTGGAGCTTCACTCAGGGCTTCATGGCCTCCATGACAACAATGGGGCTGTCTTGGTGTGTCATTGGTCCAACAAATGAAGCAGGGCATACCCTTGATTTGGTCTTTGTTCCAAGCTGTAATATGAATAGTCTGAAAATGGGGGGGGTTCAAGTAACCCCATTGTCATGGTCACATCATTTGCTGGTGAGTTTTGAACTCATGGCATTACTTCCCTCCTGCAGGGGTGGGGGACACATTTAGATGGTCCACCCCAGAAAGTTGATGAATTTCTAAGCACTCTTGAGTATTTTCCAATGGAGAGAGCTGGTGATCCATCTGAGGCTCTAGTCTCACTGTAGAATGGTGACATGCAGAGGCCCATCAACTCGATTGTACCTGAGTGCCCTCCACGATGCTATTGAGCGTGCTCTGCTCCTTGTATACTGGGGAGCTGCAGACAATGAGACAGGCTTGACATGAGCTAGAGCATAAATGGTGTAAGGCTCAAAGTGAAAATGACCAACCATGCTCTAAGAGCACACAATCATGCCTATTGCACAGCAGTGCGGACAGCAAAGAAGGCCTACTTTGCTGCCTCCATTGAGTCCTTGAGTAGCCACCCAGTAGAACATTTTAGGGTGGTCTGGGGTTCATAACATTCTCTCCAGTAACTGGAGCCCTGGACCCTTCAAGGACCCACTGTGACCTTTTTGCATCACACTTTCAGAACAAAATAATTTGTCTCCACAGAGAACTAGATGCTATCGTTTATGCAGCTCCAGTCGAGGTGTCTGATGCTACCATCTGCCTGATTTTGTGGGATCAATTTCAGTTGCTGCAGCCTGATGACATGGAGAAGGTGCTTGCAGCAGTGCAACCGACCATGTGCCCTTTCAATCCTTGCCCTTCCTGGCTAATAAAAGCTAGCCAAGGGTGTATGACCAGGTGGGTCCAGCAAATGGTAAATGCATCTTTGAGTGAAGGGGTGGTTCCTGCTGTCCTTAAGGAGGCAGTGGCACAACCACTCCTGAAGAAACCCACTCTGGACCCAGTGGTGTTTGACAACTACTGCCTAGTCATGAATACTCCTTTATTAGGGAAAGTACTTGCGAGGGTTGTGGTGGAGCAACTGCAGGCATTCTTGGAGGATACTGATTATCTAGACCCATTCCACTTGGGGTTTCAACCTGGTTATGGGACCGAATGAGCCTTGGTCACCTTGATGGATGACTTTTATCGAGAGAGGAACAGGAGGAGTGTGACCTGTTAATCCTGCTTGATCTCTCATTGGCTTTCGATACCATCAACCATGGTATTCTCCTGCATTGGCTCCCTGGGTTGGGATTTGGAGGCACTGTGTTACAGTGGTTCTGGCTTTACCCTTGTGGTCAATTTCAGAGAGTAACACTGGGTGACTATTCCTTGGAAATTGAGCTATGGGGCTCCACAAGATACCATCTTGTCCCCAATGTTGTTCAACATTTATATGAAGCTGCTTTGAGTGGTCATTAGGGGATTTGGAGCAAGTGCCATCAGTATGCTGATGACACAAAGCTCTATCTGCCTGTGACATCTGAATCAGGTGAGGTTGTGCAAGTCCTGGATCAGTGCCTAAACTCAGTAATGGGCTGGATGAGGGCCAATAAACTGAAGCTAAATCCTGGCAAGGTGGAAGCCCTGGTGAGTGGTTTCCAAGTCCAAGAGATAGGGTTAATGCCTGTTCTGGATGGGGTTGCACTCCCATTGAAAGATCAGATTCATAGTCAGGGGGTACTCCTAGATCCATCACTGTCACTGGAGGCCCAACTGGCCATGTCAGCTTGGAGTACCTTTTACCAGCTTCAACTGGTATGCCAGCTATAGCCTCACCTGGACAAGAATAATTTGACCACAGTAGTGTAGGGATTAGTAATCTCAAGAATGGATTATTGCAATGCGCTCTATGGCTGTGTTCGAATGTCACGATAACCCATGGTGGCTTAATAAGCTACTCACAGTAGCTTATTTTTTAAATAGTTCATGATGCCCTGCCACACAATCAAGCTAATAAGCTACTGTGTGTAATTTGATACACACCCACGCGCCCCCTGTCCTGCTGCAGTCCTCCTGCCTGAGCAGCGGCGCTGTTTCACCTTTAAAGTGCTGGACGTTTGCAGGATCTGGACAAAACTTCATACACAGCCTCCCCCAGTCAAGAGGCATGCGATCCACCATCAAAACCCAGCATGATCATTCAACAAGTAGGGAAAATCCCAAGTGCAGCAAAAAGGAGATGCAATTACAGTACTGGGAAGATGTTAAAGCCTCTTTGCCAGCAATGGCTCTTGGGAGAATTGTAACACTCATTCGCTAAAGCATATCTCTATGATGCTTGGTCCTAATCCTGCAAACCCCCAAGGTTTTCTAGCCACCCCCCCTTTTTGCTGCACTTGGGATTTTCGCTCCCCTAGGGTAATTGCGCAGGGTTTTTACGGTGGATCAGGTGCCTCCCGACTAGGTGAGGCTGTGTGTGGAATCTGGTCCTGATCCTGCAAATCCCCAAGGTTTTTTAGCCACCTTGGATTTTCGCTGCTGTCAGCGTGCTGGGTTTTGAGGATGCATTAGGTGCTTCCTGAGTAGGTAAGGCTGGCTGTGAAGTTTGGTTCCAGTCCTGCTCATTCCCCCCACCCGCCACCATTTACACCATTTACAGTAAATTACACCATTTACTGGCTTGGTCACTTTAACAGGTTCCTGAGCACTAAGCCAGTTAAGAGCAGAGCAGCAGCGGTTTTGACTGCTCTTCCCCCACAGCCCTGTAGCCGGCCAAAATAACCCACAGGGACTGCCAAACGACACAGTAACCCACGAGGGGTTAAATAAACCACACTGCAGACCGTGGATCATTTTGGCCATGGGTTAAAAAACTCCCAACCAGATGACCCAATAACCTACGATGGGTTAATTAAGCCATGATGGTTATTGTGACATCCAAACCCATTCCATGTGGGGCTGCCCTTAAGGCTGGCCTGGAAGCAGCAGCTATGCAGAGTGCCACAGCTCGGCTACTGCCCCTTTTCAGCATGCAACTCCTTTGCTGAGGGAACTCCACTGGCTGCCTATTCACTACCAGGCCAGGTTTAAGGTTTTGTTACTAGTGTATAAAGCCCTAAACAACTTGAGACCAGTATACTTGATGGAGCGCCTTCTCCCTTATCAACCTCCCCGGTCACTGAGGTCACCAGATGGCATGTTTTTGGTGTTTCTGCATTATCCTATGGCCTGACTGGAGTCCACCTGCAGTAGAGCCTTCAATATGGTAGCTCCCTCTCTCTGGAAGTCCCTCCTTCTGGATGTCAGGCAGGCACCAACACGTTTTTTTCCCAGTATCTTCTGAAAACATTTTTATTTCAACAGGCCTTCCCCGATTGACCACCCACAGTTTTTTTTGATACTATTTTTAAAATAACTTTTAATATTGTTTTTTTAACAAAATAGTTAATATTGTCCCCTTCATGGATCACTGCCTTGTTATGGCGAAGGGGCTTGTGTAAGTTAGTGAACCCATAAGCTATGCCGTGCAGGGCCACCCAAGACGGACACGTCATGGCAGAGAGTTCTGATAAAATGTGGTCCACTGGAGAAGGAAATGGCAACCCACTCCAGTATTCCTGCCAAGAAAACCCCATGGAACATATCACAAGGCTAAAAGAGATGACGCTGGAAGATGAGCCCCTCAGGTCGGAGGGTGTCCAATATACTACTGGGGAAGAGCAGAGGGAATTTCCAAGTAGCGCCAGAAAGAGTGAAGCGGCTGGGCCAAAGCCGAAAGGACACTCAGCTGTGGATGTGTGTGGTGGTGAAAAGAAAGTCCGATGCTGTAAAGAACAATATTGTTTAGGAACCTGGAATGTCAGATCAATGAATCAAGGTAAGCTGGAGGTGGTCAAACATGAGATGGCAAGATTGAACATCGACATCTTGGGAATCAGCGAACTAACATGGACAGGCATGGGCGAATTTAATTCAGGTGACCATTATATCCACTACTGTGAGCAAGAATCCCTTAGAAGAAATGGAGTAGCACTCATAGTCAATAAAAGGGTGGGAAAGGCAGTACTGGGGTACAATCTCAAAAACAATAGAATGATCTCACTACGAATCCAAGGCAAACCATTCAACATCACAGTAATTCAAGTCTATGCCCCAACCACTGAGGCCGAAGAAGCTGAGGTTGATCGGTTCTATGAAGACCTACAACACCTTCTAGAACTCACACCAAAAAAAGATGTCCTCTTCATCATAGGGGATTTGGAATGCTAAAGTAGGAAGTCACGAAATCACCAGGATAACAGGCAAGCATGGCCTTGGTGTATAAAATGAAGCAGGACAAAGGCTAATAGAGTTTTGCCAAGAGAACACGCTGATTATAGCAAACACTCTTTTCCAGCAGCACAAGAGGCGACTCTACACATGGACATCACCAGATGGTCAATATCGAAATCAGATTGATTATGTCCTTTGCAGCCAAAGATGGAGAAGCTCTATACAGTCAGTCAAAACAAGACCTGGAGCTGACTGTGGCTCAGATCATGAGCTTCTTGTTGCAAAATTTCGGCTTAAATTGAAGAACGTAGGGAAAACCACTAAACCATTCAGGTATGACCTAAATCATATCCCTTAAGAATATACAGTGGATGTGAGGAATAGATTTAAGGGATTAGACCTGATAGACAGAGTGCCTGAGGAACTATGGACAGGGGTCCGTAACATTGTTCAGGAGGCAGCAACGAAATCTATCCCAAAGAAAAATAAATGCAAGAAAGCAAAGTGGCTGTCTGATGAGGCTTTACAGGTAGCTGAGGAAAGAAGGGAAGCGAAAAGCAAGGGAGAAAGGGGAAGATCTATCCACCTGAATGCAGAGTTCCAGAGAATAGCAAGGAGAGACAAGAAGGCCTTCTTAAATGAACAATGCAAACAAATCAAGGGAAACAACAAAATGGGAAAGACTAGCGAGCTTTTCAAGAAAATCGGAGATCTCAAGGGAACGTTTTGTGCAAAGACGGGCATGATAAAGGACAAAAAAGGCAGGGTCCTAACATAAGCAGATGAGATTAAGAAGAGGTGGAAAGAATACACAGAAGAACTATACAGGAAAGATCTTAATGTCCCTGAGAGCCATGATAGTGCGGTCACTGAACTTGAGCCAGACATCCTAGAGAGTGAAGTCAAGTGGGCCTTAGGAAGCACTACTAACAACAAAGCTAGCAGAGATGACAGTCTTCCAGCTGAGCTATTTAAAATCCTAAAAGATGATGCTGTTCAAGTGCTGCACTCAATATGCCAAGACATTTGGAACACTCAACAGTGGCCATAAGACTGGAAAAGGTCAGTTTACATTCCAATTCCAAAGAAGGGCAATGCCAAAGAGTGTTCAAACTACCGTACAATTGTGCTCATTTCACATGCCAGCAAGGTTATGCTTAAAATCCTACAAGCTAGGCTTCAGCAGCATGTGAACTGAGAACTACCGGAAGTACAAGCTGGGTTTCGAAGAGGCAGAGGAACTAGAGATCAAATCGCCAACATTCGCTGCATCATGGAGAAAGCCAGAGAATTCCAGAAAAACGTCTATTTCTGCTTCATTGACTATGCTAAAGCCTTTGATTGTGTGGATCACAACAAACTCTGACAAATCCTTAAAGACATGGGAGTAACAGACCACCTTACCTGTCTCCTGAGAAACTTGTACGAGGGTCAAGAAGCAACAGTAAGAACCAGACATGGAACAACCGAGTGGTTCAAAATTGGAAAGGAGTACAACAAGGCTCCATATTGTCACCCTGCTTATTTAACTTATATGCAGAGTACATCATGAGAAACACCGGGTTGGATGAATCACAGGTTGGAATTAAGATTGCCGGGAGAATTATCAACAACCTCAGATACGCAGACAATACCACCCTAATGGCAGAAAGCGAAGAGGATCTCAAGAGCCTCTTGTTGAGGGTGAAAGAGGAGAGTGCAAAAGCTGGTTTAAAACTCAACTTTCAAAGAACTAAGATCATGGCATCTGGCCCCATCACTTCCTGGCATATAGAAGGGGAAGAAATGGAAGCAGTGACAGATTTTACTCTCTTGGGCTCCAAGATCTCTGCAGACGGTGACTGTAGCCATGAAATTAAAAGACGCTTGCTCCTTGGGAGGAAAGCTATGGCAAACCTAGACAGCATAGTAAGAAGCAGAGACATCACCTTGCCGACAAAGGTCCACATAATCAAAGCTATGGTTTTCCCAGTAGTAACGTATGGTATGGCTGTGAGAGCTGGACTATACAGAAGGCTGAGCGCCGAAGAATTGATGCTTTCGAACTGTGGTGCTGGAGAAGACTCTTACGAGTCCCCTGGACTGCAAGGAGGTCAAATCAGTCAATCCTAAAGGAAATCAACCCTGACTGCTCATTGGAAGGACAGATACTGAAACTGAAGCTGAAATATTTTGGCCTCCTAATGCAAAGAGAAAAGTCACTGGAAAAGACCCTGATGCTGGGAAAGACTGAAGGCAAAAGGAGAAGGGGACGGCAGAGGATGAGATGGCTAGATAGCATCACCGATGCAATGAATATGAACTTGAGCACGCTCCGGGAGAGAGCGGAGGACAGGAAGGCCTGGCGTGCTATGGTCCATGGGGTCACGAAGAGTCGGACACGACTTAATGACTGAACAACAACAATTACTATTGTGTTATGTTCCTTTTATCTTTAATTGTTCACTGTTCTGGAATCTGTTTAGATGTGGAACAGTATATAAACGTTGCAAATAAAAAAAAATAGAGAAGGACTTATGTGCGTGTATTTTGTTGTGCATACTGTAAATATCTTCCTTTGAGGCTGTGTTTATGTTGTGGGGTATTACACTTTCCTAGAACTCAAATGGCATATTTATATTTTGTATCTGACAGAACTATACTTCACCTAAATAGTTCATTCATTGTTTTATTATTGCTCTATGAAATATCAAGCTACATTCACTGGACATTAACTGTTAGGATTAGTAGACCTGCACCATATTGGGAACTTCAACTCTTCTCTCTTCTTTGGAGCTTGTACATACTCTACCGTACAATTTTAGCATGGAAATATTTATTTACAACAGCCATGAGGCTAAGGATGCAATCCTATGTACACTTTACTAGGGGTAAGTCCTGAACACAGCAGGACTTCCTTCTCCACAAACATGCAGTGTAAATCAGATCTTCCAGAACAATGCTGTTCCATTTTGTCACATTTTTTAAATTGTATTGTTGTTGGGCTGTTGTATACATTTCTTCTCCTGCAGCGATATGTACATCCATCCAGAATGATATTGTAAACAGTGAAGACAAGCAACAACATGGCCATTTTCACCATTCACCACAACACTAAATGAGACATCAAGCTATTCACACTGAAAAAGGACTATGCAGTTTGGTCATGCTTTGATTGATCAAAAGTAGTACAACTCACATCTGACCATCTGCTTCCCTTTGCATGTTTTAAAAATCTGAGTGGTGAAATGTAATACCAAAAGTATCTTGCAATGGTTGTTTAAGATGAAGCATACACATTTCATAAGAAATGACCCGAGAAGCAACAAATGAAAAAAAAAAGGAAAAACAAGACAAAGACTTTATCGCTGTCACAACCAACCTATGTATAAGCTACCAACGCATGTTCAACTAATTCTTCCCATTAAACTTGCCTAAAGTAAACAAAAACTAATTTACCCAGGATTCATTATTCAGAAGGAATTTCACTTTGCACCTATAAACTATTTTATATATTGTTTTAACTTATGCCAAGGCTAAATATGAAAAGTAAGAAATCTTGCACCACTCTGACAGAATAAAAAAGGCTTTGTTTATTAAGCTCTGAGAGCCATTCACACATAGCCTTATTCTTCGTGTAATTCTCAATATCTCATTACATACGAATTCTAAATCAGCAGGAACAGTAAACTGTTTTCTGCAAGGTCATCCACAAGATGGAGCCTTCCCTCGAGACCAAGTCTGGGATTCATTCATCTATAAACTGAATTATTGTTCTGAAAGAGAAATATGCATGAGAACTTCACACAGAAATCATACAAACTGCCACTCTAGGAGGATAACAAAAACTTTATAAAGAGTACAAACATCTTAAGGACTGCATCCATGCTGCTTTTATAATACAGAGGCATTCTCAGGAATAGACTTGGAAAGAGAATTTCAGAATGGAATATACACAGCAGATTTCAGTGGTCATGTCAAGACAGTTGCGGAACTGACTCCAGATTCTTCTCTCCCTGCCCTCCCCACACGAAAGAAACATATTTTGCCATTCCATCATTTCATTTTCAGTCTTCTTAAGACAAAGACTCATAGAGGGATCCAAGGTCTTTAAGTTGTAAAACTGAAAGCAGCTCTAAACCTATGCCCAGCTTTGATAGTTCAGCAATGTCATTAAATTCAGTCTGAATGCCTGTTTGATTTCTATATGTAAGATAGACAGAGCAACCCACACAAGAGCCCCAAACTCTTTACTAGCTGCCAAAAGGTTGCAGTGACTTGTGAATGCTGATAATTCTTTTTATCCTCCTTAAGCTGAGACCATTACCTTTGTGTTATTAGTATTATATATGTTTGTAGGGATTATTCAGGAGCAACTATCTTGCTTCTGAACTCTTCATATACTTTATACAGAATGCACTGCATTGTAGTGCTATTTTCCCCACTAAAGACGATTATGTTGAGAAAAGTAGGTGTATCCTTCAATTCTCCTCAGCTCTGTTTCGAATAGTCTCTCCTCACCTCTTCTGCAAACAGAGAAGGGAATAGAGCATGCCTTGCTTCAGAGGCATTCAGTAAACTGAAAATATCCGAAGCAAGCTTACTCTTTTTTAGAGAAGGAGCACGACTATGAGCACTCCTCTTTACTTAATCCATCTCTCAGAGTCATATACACACCGTGACCCCATGGAAGCTGGTAGAAAGCCCTTTTATGTGGTGGTACTCCATGCAGTGGGAATAATGTTTAAGCATTCCATAGAAGTGCAGATGTAATGTTTACACAGTAGCATCCCTGTTGTCACTAAAATATGCAGATGCTGCATACAACTGTGCAAGATATATGATATGGACATTTTAAGTGTCATGCCAGCAGCCAAGTGCCACCATGAGAAAAGAATTGTAAGTGGCCTTGTGCAGGAGCCACATAATTAAATCAGCTATCACCGAACAGATAATCTGAAGTGCCTTTATCAAAGTAAAGCAGTTAACAATGGCTAAAAAGAACATAACAACTAAAAAAAGTAGATCATAATATGTTAAAACTGAACAACATATAACAAGGGTCACACTAGGTTAACACACCAATCTAAAACAGAAAATCCAAAATGTCTGAGCAAATAAAACAAACTTCAACTGGCATCCAAAAGACATCTGAGTCAACACCGGGCAAGCCTCCCTGGAGACAGCACTCAAAAAATGGGGCACAACCACTGAAAAGCTTTATCTTCAGATGCCACCCACCTCATCTCTAAAGGCAGAGGGATCTAAAGAAGGGCATCAGAGGAGAACCTTAACAAATGGGCAGGTTCATGTGGAACAGGTCATCCTTAGATGGGTCGCAAGCTGTTTAAGTCTTTTAAAAATTTCAAACAGCACTTTGAATTGTGTCCAGGAAACAGCTTAGTTGTCTCAAAACCGGTGAAATGTGTTCCATATGCCTAGTCCCACTGACTGACCTAGAAATTGTAGTTAGTTCAAGATAGACCAACAAAACAAGCTTCAAAAGCAACCCCACACCTAATGCACTGCAGTACTCCAAACTGGATGCCACCAAAGTGTGGATGACAGCAATCTGGCTTTCTCTATCCAGAAGACACCACAGCTAGTGCACAAGACTCCGCTGGTGGAAGGTGCTCCATACCAATGAAGTCAAGGATCTAATAGCTTGCTCATACTGTGTGCCTGATACTTTAGGGGGAGTAAAACTACATCCGTAACAGGTTGAACACCACTTCCTGCATCAGATGAAACACCCACCAACAGTACCTCCCATCTTGTATGGACTGACCTGCAGTTTATTGGATCTTATCCATCACTGATCTCAGACAATGGTTCAGCATATCTATAACTTTACCTGAATGTGATGAAAAGTGGTAGAACTGGCTGTCATCAGCAGGCTCATGACACCCGACCCCAAATCCCCATAAGACTTTATTTAGCTGTTGGCTGGACAAAGCAGGAAAGTGAACATTTCATGGTTCTTCAGTGTTTCCATCACTTAAAAAAACTATTTCATTTGAAGCCTGTTTGAGGATGAGTCAGCAATTGGATGAGCAGCCCTAAACTAGTACACAGTATTTTTTTATTATTATGTGAATAAAGTTTAACTTAATCCATGTAAACAGAATGCAGACCATATACACTTTTTAATATAATTACACATTTATCATTTTTGTTATGTATACCAATAAACCTTTTTCCAACAAAGAGGTAAAGCTGAAACGAGAACTGCAAATTTCACACGAAGCATCATTTTTTGTTTAGCGTATTCACTAAACTTGCAGTCATCGAGATCAAATTTGTCTTCAAAGTATAGGAACATCAGGGAATTATTCAGTCACACTTAGACGCAGCTGTTTGCTAGTGAGACTCGTTTGCTATGTGTCTGCTCTTTTGGATCCTTTAATCATTTTTACCTTATTACTTCTCCCCATTAAGCATAATAAGATTTAAAAGCACATATTGCTCCTACAGTAGCACAGCCTGAAACAAATCAGCAAATACAGTATTGAAATGCATATCCTCATTGAAAATACTTTGCTGTGTTGGTAACAAAGTTGGTATTTGAACATGGCTATAGGTTGCTATTTCTGTCCAAGCAGGTGCTGATTAAAGTGTTACACCACTAAATTAATGCCATTAATGATGATGCTTTTGAAATGGGCTTGTTTTATCTGGTCAGTTCTACAGACTGATTTCAAAATTCAAGTTCAAGACTAATATTGTTAACTATGCCCACTGTGCATGTCCTTTGAAAGTTTGCAGGCAGAAATTGGAATTTCTCCTTACTCACTGGCAGCAATTCAGCTTGCCTCTAGGTTTTTGTTTGTTTGTTAGGAGAGTAACAATGACACAAAACCACAAAGTTCTCTCTCTCCACTTTGTTTCTAGAGTAGTGCTTGGGTTGCTGCCATTATCATAATTCCCTGTGGACCAGTAACAGCAGACGCTCATCACCATCAAGTCATTATTTCATTTTTCCCTTCATGGCACTGTATATTAAGAAATTCCCCTGTGCTCAAATACCAACTAGGCTTTATTTCACAGTATCAATTATGCATAAAACATTAGAGTAAATAGTTATTTATATATTTCTCTTTCAGTACAGTAGCATCAGTAAGTCAGATACCTCTCTTTACAGTATTTCCAGTATTAAAGGAATGTTCACTATCCATCTTCCACACAAAGCATTAGCCACTGGGATTACTACAGTGATGTATAGATTACACACTGAAAAAGCCCCCCCTCCTCTGCAAAAAAGTCAGTTTTATCTAAATGTTAGAAAGCACTGCATGGGCAAACAGATAATGCTGCAATGTGAAAAGTCACATCGTGAACATTTGCTTGGTTTTTATCTTTAAGCCCTCCAGTATTCCCTAAACTTGTCTTAATTTTTTTTATGGAACACTGGATTTGTTTTAAAGTGCATGAATATTTTGATACAGTACATCCCTGAACCTGCCAGCTTATGCTCAAGTTATATGCATCTCCTTCAGTTTCCTCTGTAACAGGAAGAGCTGTGTGGGGTGCCCTAAAATTAAAATGTGTATGCAACTGGGCATTCCTAGAAATAAGCAGTCTTTGAAGTAATGAGGAAAAGACACAAAAACATTTTCACTTCCAAATTACTATATGCTACTTCCCATTTTTGCTTCAAGAGACTTCTTCTGACGAGTCCAAAAGGAATTGCATTTGTCCTCTAATGCTGAATTCAACTAACCTTACACTATAACACATGGGCAGTTCATACATGTTAAACTTGTTTCTTGTTTTCTCCAAACAATTCCTCCTACATATAATTATCTGTTCAGTCACTTCCACAACCACAGACT
This sequence comes from Heloderma suspectum, assembly GCF_057233095.1. Lineage (NCBI taxonomy): Eukaryota > Metazoa > Chordata > Lepidosauria > Squamata > Helodermatidae > Heloderma > Heloderma suspectum. Next base: position 114,892,648 of record NC_139462.1, read on the forward strand.
CTGAAACAAATGCCACCAAAATAATAGAAATGGCTACTCAGCATTGCAGGCTGTATCTACGTACTGCCCAACTCACTTGGATGTTTCTCCATATAATCCCATATGGGGGAAGGTTTGCTTAGAGAAAACAAGCTGTTGATATGTGAATCAGCCCTTAGTATTTCTCTCATATGAACATTAGATTTGCATTCTTTTAAGTGTCTAAGTATTGTATGTATCCCACTGCAAATGAAACTTCCATAAAATCTGTATATTTTCCAAAAACATGCCCAGTAGAGATGCAACTCTTTTCATATCTGAAATCTAAGCCCAGTCTGTGAACTTGAATTTGTTCCCCACCCTGTAGCCATTTAGTTCACCAATTGCTTCATAAATTGGAAACATCCAGACAAGACTATTTGCTAAGAAACTGTTTTAACACTGGTTGCTTCCTTTGCAAAATATAATGTCAGGATATCCCCGATTTTAAGGGCTAGCACTCTTGTTTACAAAGTTTGGGGATAAAAAGTATGTGAGAATGAAAGAACAAGCCAACAAAAGGTGCAACATATGCTTCTTACATGCAGAGGTCTCAGTCAAGTTACTGTTAGCTTGTGGACAAATTTTACATTTTACTCCAGTTTGCTTGTGCATTATGCAGAAGACACAGGTAAAATGAAGATTAAGGTTCACATTCATTTTTAATATTAACATCATCATCATATAAAATAACCTTACAGAACATATAGGATGATGGGTCCTGCCCTCAAAAGGCTTACAGTCAAATATAAACAAAACAAAATAACAAACAAGAATGCTGAAACTGAAACTATGGCAACTGAATTAAAAACTAGCTTAGGGTGCAATCTTTGGGCTGTGCGCTGGGTACTCATGAACCCCCAAATTTGGAGGTTTACGAGTATCCTATTTAGAGAGGGAGGCACCTCCCGTGCTGCATTTTAGCTAGATGGGCTACTTCACCTGTCTAGCAGAGGCCTTGGGAAGGCGGAGGGAAGGAGGCTGGGGTGGTATAGGAAAAGGCATAAGCCAGCCACCGCAGAACTCCTCCTCTCCCCCAGGAAAGTCTCTTTCCGTCCCTTTGCCATGTGCCATTTATCATGCCAACTACAAGGGGGAGGGGAGGGGAGGGGCGGGGCCCGGGAGCACAGTTTCCTGGTTCTGAGCTTGGTGTCCTGTCTTTGAGCATGGAGCCAGGAAACCAAAAAATCCTATGTCCCCACAGACGCTGCCTAGGGGACATAGGATTGCTTCCTTAAATAAGTAAATCTTGAGAGTCATTCCCTGCCCTTTGCTTAAAACAATCACTAAAGATTAATGCACAGAAAACAGAAGTCAAATAATTTCAGCAGGTGGAGAGAAGGCTCATGAAAGTTTAATTACACAATCATGTTTACTACATGATAACCAACTACAATACAGGGTTATTTGACTCTATGTAGTGACTATCACAGATCAGCCCTTCACAGAGAGAACTTTACCATCAAGTGCTACCTTATCTATGTCAACTGGCCCCAAGGTTCTTCCTATGAAAATGACTTTGATCACTTATGCTTTAATGCTGAAATATGAATCTGTGTGGGGGAAAGCACACTTGAGAAATTGAACAGAAGGCATGAACATTAAAACTGTGCCTACCAGTGCTGAAGGCACAACAGAAGTGTGACTGCATTTGGCATTAACAAAGTAAACTGCAGCAGATGAAATGCCAAATTTAATTCTTGCAGAATATCGTTGCTCAAAAGCTTAGTGTTGGATTCAGCAGAGAACATACAGTCAGTTCTCTCCCAGCACACAGTGCATAAAGCATAACACAGAGGACCATGACACTAGATAGCCTTTTTGCCTCTAGGGCAACATTTCATTTATTCAAATCTCACTTCAGTAATTGAATTCACAGTCAGCAACAACACCACAGAAATGTTTTCAACAACACTCGACAATTGCTTCCCCATCCTTCTCCATCTAAAAACATGTACGGCACTGATGCCAATACCACGCTTCCAAGAAATAAATGTTCCTCACTTAATTTTGCATGTAATTTCACTGAGTAAACTAAATATCTTCTAAAAGACTGAACACCTGCTACAGTGAAGCAGGTTGACACCCCATTCTTCCTTTTTGCCTGTTTTGCAAACCTCCTTAATACTAACGACTAGTTGCCAATACAAGACTACCTAAAGAAGTTATATATAGATAATGGTGTTCAGAATTACAAAGTCTGGCAATAAAAAGGTACACAAGAATGGGCAAGCGCAGGAACAAAGATGCAACTCACACGCACATGCAATAGCATCAATCAGGTTTTGATTTCACAGGAAAGATGCAGGAGATAATGGCATATTGTAAAATCCATTGAGATTTTTCAGTCTAAAGTAGTATTTCTGCATACATTCCTCCATGAGGGATTGCTTTTCCTGGGAAAAACAATTATGTCATAACATGGGCCTGTGCCAGAAGTACTATGGCACTTGTAGTGGAATAAACTGGTATGCCCCTAGTTCAAATCTCGACATGACCATGAAGTCTCTGAGTGGCTTAGGAAAGCTACTGTCTCAGCCTCAGCATCCTCCAATGCTAACCTAATCTACTATATAGAAGAAAACCAGTACTACCGTACAGTGTTGCCATAGGACAAGATTACCACTAGCTCTATGCAGAAACATAAAAACATAAGAAGCTGTCTTATGCCAGGTCAGACTATTTGCCCATCTACCCCAGTACAGTCTACTCTGACTGGCAGTGGTCTCCAAGGTCTCAGAAAGAGGTCTTTCACATCTGTTGCCTGATCTTTTTAAGAGGACGTGGTAGGGATTTAATCTGAGACCTTCTGCACAAAAATGTGTGCTCTACCATAGAGCTAAGTTATGTATGTGTGTGGAATGAGTACACATGATTAGGCCTCTGTGTAAACAGGATCTTTAACACATGGATGTTAGGGCAGGGGCAGGGAGTATAATCTCAATTTTGGATCCATGCAGTCATTTGTACACTTTATGAATATATTCTTAACATGTGTTGTCTTACACCCATATCTGATAATGCACACACACTTGAGTGACATACGTTAGGAATTTTTAACCCAGAGTCACAGTGTCGCTTAGTAGTAACTGGGGTCCGCAGATAGGAAAAAACACATGGACCAGAACTTCAGAACAAACAAGCATGCAGTTTTATTACAAAACGAAAAGAAAAGGGGAACATCTACATGAGCAATATTCAAACAGTGCTAGTGCACAGTCAGTATTTGAACCTACATGAGACTATAGAAACAGGATAATGCAAAGAGAGAAGCTGTGGAGACTGAACAGCATGGGAGCAAATAGGGAAAGGAAGGTGTTTAAGAACATAGGAAGCTGCCTGATAGTCTGAGTCAGACTACTGCTGGTCCACCTAGCACAGTATTGTTGACGCTGACTGGCAGCAGTGAAATACGTGAAGGGCAAGGGAACATGAGCCTGTGTGTCCCCATGAAACCCTGATTACAGCAAGAGCAAAATAAAAAACACAGATAGGAAAGGAAAACTGGGGCAAGAGGGGAGGAGAAACTAGCAAAGGTAGAGGGATGAGCACAAACTGTAGACTAGGGATATATGAGAGTTCAGTTTTGGGGGGTGAAATCTCGACGGATTTTACGAGTTCATTCCTAGGGGATTTCACTCTGTTCCTCCCTTACTGGTATTGAATTGATCTGTAGCGAGTCGCTCCAATATGTGGGTTTCAGGGTTTTTTTAAATGGAGGTGGCAATTTGCACAAATGGGATCATGTTTTTGTTTTTCATTTTTTTCGGGTCTGAAGATTTACATAAATGGGACCTTTCCTTTTTTCCTTCAGGTCTTTAAATTTGCACAATTGGGGTTTAATTTTTTAAGCATTTTTTTTTAATTAGGGGTCTTGCGCAAGTCTGCCTGTCTGGCCACTATCTAGCTCGACAGAGGCATATTTCCATTGTAAATATCCTTGTCAGTTTCATCCTCCCCACACACTACTTCATTTAGCCCAGCAGAGCCATATTCCCAGCTTTGCTGGGGTAGCACTGAAGCTGAGGACAAAATTGACAAGTTCTTTGACAAGTACTGAATATGGCTCTGTGGGGCTAAAAGAAGTAGTGTGTGGATAGGATGAAACTGACATGAATATTTATAATGGGAGTATGTGTCTGCAGGGCTACATAGTTGACAGGCAGACTTGCACAAGTGCCCCGATGAAAAAAAAAAAGATTTTAAAAATTACAACCCCATTTGTGCAAATTTAAAGACCCCCCAAAATCCCATCTGCATGAATTGCCATAACCAAAAAATGAAAAATGCAAACACCCCCCCCCAATCCCATTTGCACAAATCATGGGACCCAGAAAAAAATGTGCAAAAAAATACAAATATTTCCAGAAGGGGAGGGGGATCTGCTACAACCTGCCACCACTTATTAGAACAGAAACACTGAGAAATCTCGTCGGGCTTAAACAGATCAGGATTCCCAGCATTGCACATTCCTACTGTAGACTAAACCTGAGCTCTGGTTTGAGGGTTCTTTTAAAAGCTTGTTCTGCAAGTGCGGGGGGGGAGGAATCACTGTAGAAAAGAAGGACAACTGGGGATTTATTTATTCATTCATTGCATTTCTATACCACCACTGTGAAGAATAAATTAAATAAATTGAGTTAAAGGAGGTTTTCCTATGGAAATGAAGAACCAATCTGATCATTTCTTAAATATGTGTATTGACACTCTACCCACTAAACATGAGCATTTCATTTTCACCGGAATGAGGAGGCTGCGGGGCAGCGCGGCCTAAATAGTGGCCGGCTAGACCCGCCCCTTGGAGACCCCAGGGGCGAAGGCCAATGGCCTTCGCCCTTGTCCCGTCCTCCCCCCGCCACCCGCAACAGCCCCCCCCCCCGCGGCCAGGCCCGCAAGCCGGGCGCGGGGTGAGGGCACTTTTCACCTGATGAAAGTAAACTGTTTTAATCTTCCCAGTAACTAGCAAACCTTGCTTCAACCTATCAGTCATGGGCATTTTATTTTTAGACAAAATTGTCCAGCGTGCACTCCCATATGTAAGCTGCAAACCTATAACCACTTGCCTGGAAATAAGCCCCAATGAACTCAACGGAACTTATTTTTTAGTAGACATGCATAGGATTGCATTGTTGACCTCAAACTGTCATGGATGCTGGTCATAAGAAAGACCATGTGTGGGAATATTTCAAAGACATTCCCGCTATAGGTAAAAAAGGAAGACATGTAAAATATATAGTAAGACAAAGAGATGCAAAGCCTGCTTGTCTCTATTTAGTTGTAAATTAACATGGTTTAGTTGTCAGATTTTCACCACTGATCAAGAAATATATGAAAAAGTTTTAATAGGAAATGTGATTTAAATCAACCCTTTTCTTGCTGATTTAAATCATGGTTTAGATCAGTGATTTAAATTGTCCTGATTTATACCAGTGATTTATCTAGTAAAAGCACTGATGATTTTAATTGTACAGCTAATATGCCTCTACCCAGATTACTTAATATTAACCTAGTTATTATTTAAGAGAAACATAATCTTTATGGTTTTGATTGAAAAAAAATACAATTTGAATATTTAAAGTAATCCATGTTTTCCTTTCTTTTCTTTTCAAATCAACGTTTATCTACTTTGCTATATTGTCTTTCTGTCTGAACTTACTCCTCCGCCTTGCTTGACCCTGCTTCCCCACCACATAGGCACAGAATAACAATCCTATCCAGCCTGCATCTTTGCAGATCGAACTTTACCCAGAGAAGTGGAAATTACAAGTGCAGAAGCAAGAGCTGGTAGTTAGGCTGAACAGAGCCATTTTCATGACATGTGAAACTTAAATGCCCATGTTTGATTAAATGTCCTACCAGTGTATGTGAATATGAGAGTCATTAATGCATTTTTCTGAGATTAAGTATAGGTTTAGTAAGTTTGTGATGAGACCTAACTGTAACTGTATTTTGTTTTTAAAAAATGAGGCATTTAAAGTATTTTATTTATGGTTTTTAAAAAACGGTTAAAAATTGATTAAAATCAAACAAATCCGATTTGAACTGTAAAAACCATTTTGTTTGTTTGTTTGTTTTTTACATAGATTTTTATCTAGTCTGTATACTACTCAATAGCTGAAGTTCTCTGGGTGAGTCACAAAACAGGACTTAAAAACATAAAATTCAATAGTTTAATAAAACATAATATGCAAACATGTAAAACTTTCAAAGAGAATAAAATTATTGTAAAAAACAAAAACAAAGTAAAACCCAGCAGCAGTGCAGGGATATCAAAACACACTAACACATTTTTTTAGAAACAACCTGAAAGACTAACTGTATTTAATGTATTTGTTTTATTATTGTCCGTATCAAGTTTGATTAGTCATTGTAAGCTGCCTTGAGTGCCATTTTTGGTAGGAAAGCAGGGCATAAGTCAAATAAATAAATAAAGCAAGCAAGGCTGGGAGAAAAATAGTTCACCTGGTGCTGAAAATACTAACAATGTAAGCACTGGGCAGCCTTTCTGAGAAGGAAAGAGTGCTACCACTGAAAAGGCCACCTGCCTAAACTTATTTGAGGGATGAAAAGAAGGGCCTCTGAAGATTACTTTATGGTCCAGGCAGGTATATATGGAGGATACAAAACTTCACGTAACTTAGCCCCAAGTTTAGGGCTTTAAAGGTTAATATAAACTGAAACAGACATAAGCCGGTCCAGATCACAAAGCAGTGATGTAATACAGCCATATTGTCCAGTCCCTGTTAATAATCTTGCTGCTTTATTTTGGACCAGCTGAAGTTTCCAAATTGTTTTGAAAGACAGCTCCATGGATAACACATTGCAGTAATCCAGGTAAAAATTGCACTTTACCATGGGTGCTGAAAAACTGCAAAACTGAAAAGGAGATCTGTCTCCTCGCTCACTCTGGTTCAGATCAAACCTGCACCAAAGGAACACCCTTCTATTTGGCTAGTCATAGCTCTGGTGAGGATAAAGCACCATGCCAAAAACACTGCCACTAAGCGGTAAATCCATTAGTACTCCTTAGCATTGCTAAGTTGAGCTTGTTCTCTATAGTAGATGCAACTGGAGTTATGTGTGCTTGTGTGGAGGTTACCAATCAAAAACAATGCTAAAGAGTACTAATGGATTTACCACTTAGTGGCTGTGTTTTTGGCATGGTGCTTTATCCTCACCAGAGCTATGACAAGCAAAATAGAAGGGTGTTCCTATGGTGAAGGTTTGATCTGAACCAGAGTGAGCGAGCGACAGGCAGACAGACAGACATTTTGGTATGTCTTGAGGCTCTTGCTTATCACAGGTGGGCAGTACCTTCACCTGTGGGGATACCAAAGGAAGACTGTCAATAAGCTTCTGCTATCTTGCACTATGCATCCAAGCTTTTATTTGACATACCTTACCCAGGCAAAGTGGATTTTTCAGAGCTAAGGCAGCAAGTCTGAGTACCTCGGCAACAATTACTATATAAAAGCTGTGAACAATTAGAAAGGCAGTATATAAAGACAGTCATATTATTGATTGCTTATTTATGCACGGGTGTCTTAAGAGTTATTGCTGGCGTATCCTTGTCACTACAATTTAGACAAAGATTAAGTTACCTAGTGCACATGGAAAGTTATTGTTTTCCAAACTGGAACATTTGACAATGACCTAAGATCTACAACACAAAAAAAACAAATCTGAAATTACATATTTTTCTTAAAATGGATTTAAACTGCATGGTGGTAATTTGGGCAAAGGTGAAACAAGGAGTGGCACCTTTAGCACCAGACTAGCAGTGAAGCTCCAAGGCTATGCAGCCTGGTGGTGGCCCAAGCACAACCAGAGAGATGGTGGCATTCTGGTGGCACCAGGAAGTCACAGTACACTGTGTAGCAAAGGGCCGCACAAAAGGATGAAAGTGCATCCACACGGCATTTTAATTTAAACCATTTCTTCCAGAGTGAGAGCGGCAGCAACCTCAACTAATCAGACACCACCTTTGGACTGTACAGCCAGCCATTGACAACATTAGAAAAGTGGGGTGTTGGGCCAAGCCTTCTCTCCCACTCTCTTGCCACTCTGGTGCTTGTGTTGACTGTGCATCCCAAAAAGGTAACACCTGATTGGTTGAGGTCACTGCCATTCTCATTCTTGGCAAAATGTTTTAATTGAAATGGCATGTGGCTGAGAAAGCTTGAAGCCCAGCCACTGACCCAGTGAGGGAGGGAAAACACCACCCAAAGTTTGGGGGAGGGGAGAATGGGGTGGCAGCAGGCAGGTAATGAGTAGCACTAAAGAGCAGCGCTGCTGCCTGCCAAACATTAAAAAATGAAGCGGGCCCAGAAAGCACTTTGCCTGGGGGCCCTTCAAATGCAGCAGTGCTGCTGGGAGCAAAAGTGGAATACATATAAAGCACCAGGCACCCATTCAAGTAAGCAAACAGTATACTTAATTTTGTAAACCTCCATCCCAACTTAGTGCCCTTTCTAGATACAAGAATAGATTAATCAGTTTAAGTAACCAACCAGACATATTTCCCCTGCAGATTTGATAGGCCTAGTTAAATATAGCACATCTGCCTCCGTTAAACAAGATTAAACACTTTACTACACTTTGCAAAATGAACTACATAGACAAACAGTCCAGGACGTCTTCTAAGATATGTGGAGCATTAAGTTTACAACATTCTCAGATTAGGACCATGCATATCACAGGAAAAGAGAGGTAAACAGGATTACATAGTCTTGTATTACACTCTAAAGACCTAGAGGCAAAACCTGAGGTAAAAATTGTTTCCTCGTTGATCCTGCTGAGGACACATAGGCTGACTCAGATTGACTCACTCCAAACATTCAACGTTCATACAAAAAATACTCAAATGTAACAATTAGTACAACAAACAGCACATAATCTGATTAAGAATTCATCATTAAAAGATGCTTGGAGAAGGATGCAACCACTAGAAAGGAATTATACCTTTACTCATATCTGAACAAGACAAAATCCTTTTTTATTTACACCAGAAATCCTTAACAAGGTTTAAAAAGTGAGAATTTGCTATCATAATTACATATATTTAGAAACAGATGTTGTTAAAAATAAGTGAGAGGGCTTGAGAGACTGAAGGAGGTTGTATCAAATGAATTTAGTAAGGAGAAAACAGAATTTGATAAATTCGTTGTAACAGGTGGAAAAAAGTTATTCGCTAAATTATCTGTTTACATACATCTTCCCAACAGTATTTTTGCAAAGTGGTAAACATAACTACAGTATCAATGCTAAAATATAACCAATAAAATTCAACAATAAAATAATCACTGATCGTAGGGATGTACGAAAGTCACTTACCTTTTACGAAATTTGATTCGCGGTGGGAGGGAAGCGCTCTGTCCCTCTTCCCAAAATTCTGGCTGGGGGGGGCATCCCGTCCCTTCCCCCTGAAATTCTGGCCGGGGGGGAGGCGCCCCATCCCTCCCGCCGCGAATCCTGGCCGGCCGGGTCTGCAAATGGCGGTGGCCGTAGCCGCCATCGTTTGCGTCCCCGCGGTCAGCTGTGATAGGCTACGTAAATGTTTATGTAGCCTATCACGGCTGAGTTAAAAAACAGCGCGTACACAAATGGCGGCGCCCATGGGCGCCGTCATTTGCGTTCCTTATTTTGGCACGTCTAGTCTACGTAAACGTTTACGTAGACTACGGCGAAAATAAGGGGAACGCAAATAGCGTAGCGTCTACGCTATTTGCGTTCCCCTTATTTTCGCCGTAGTCTACGTAAATGTTTACGTAGACTAGATGTGCCAAAATAACGAACGCAAATGGCGGCACCCATGGACACCGCCATTTGCGTACACGCGGTTTTGTGTGTTTTTTTTTAACTCAGCCTTGATAGGCTACGTAAACATTTATGTAGCCTATCACGGTATTTTTAAAAAATCTAGCCGTTATAGGGTACGTAAATCTTTACGTAGCCTATCACGTTTTTTTTTTTAAAAAACTTGGACATGGCGGTGGCGGCCAGTCAGAAGACCGGCCGCTGCAGCCACCGCCGCCACCAAACCACCACCGGAGCCGCCGCCGCCAGGGAGATTCGCCCAAGGTAAGTCCCGTCCCGGGGGGGGGGGCGGCAGACCATGTCACCACCGATTTCAGGGGGCCGAATGCGCTGGCATTCAGCCTCCCCGAGATTCGTGGCGAAATTCTCTGACATCCCTACTGATCAGCTATAAAACTATAACTGTAACTGGCTGGGTCACACCTCAGTGAAAGCCTGCTTAAAGAGATGGGCCTTGAAAGGTCAAACTGCAGATGCCTGCCTGATCCCTGATGTCAATGAGAAGTGTGTTCCAGAGGGCGGATGCTGCAGCACTAAAAGCTCTATTACTAGTGCTCTTCAGGGAAGCCTCAGGACCATGTGACACCATCAAAAGTGTTCCTTCTGAGAATCACAAAGATCAGGCAGGGACATAAAGGATAAGGCGATCTCTAAGTTAACCTGGTCCAAAGTTGTTTAAGGTTTTATATGTTAACAACAAAACCTTCGAATTTGTCCAGTGGCTTACTGGCACCTAGTGCAGTTCTTTTAGGAAAGGTATAATGTGCTGTAGAGGAGGCAGCTTCGCGGCTGAATTCTATACCAGCTGCAGCTTCTGGACCAAGCCCAAAGACATATGAGATATTTTTGAACAGCCAGAAGGTCGATGAAAAGGGTTTTATTAAGAAGTGGAATAAAGTCCTACAAGGCAGAGCAGATGAGATGTGGAGGTGGGTTTTTTTTAAAAAATATATATACCAGAGATGACAGGTTTTTTCCATGACCGTTCAGTATAGGAAAAGTTGTCTTAAGGTGTGCACACAATTGCACAATCTCCTGGAAAATCTATAAGAAATGAGATGGAACATATTATATGCATCAAAATGCAAAAAGAGACTTCTACCATATGTGGTGGAAGTGTGGAAAGATGGTTAGATATTGGCAAATGATGTTGGGTGTGATTAATGAAAGATTATATTAAATTAGAAAGATCTCTTGATGCATCTATAAAGCTTTGGTAAAAAATTGTGTTATGCTTGAGAAACGAATCCCACTCTTATGTATATTCTCACAATAGCTAGAATAGCCTACATGAGAACTTGGAAAAGTAATCAAAGTCTTAGTAGAGCTGAGTTACTATGAAAATGTTGGGAACAGGTAGAAATAACCAAACTGTCAGCTTTTAAATGATTCTAAGGGCTGTATCATGTTAGTCCGACTTAAAGTAGACCCATTAACTGAATGGGACTTAGACTAACATGGGATCCTACCCAAAGGGCAGTATCCAATGCGATCCATGTGCTAGTGCTACCCACCGCTAGCTCAATGGGAAGCTAGTGGATCCTGCCTCAATTGGAAACTAGGAAAACACTCATTTCCGTAACGGGGCACATCAGCAGAGCTTGCAGAAGGGAGCGCCAGAGACCCGTCCCATTCCGAAAACTTGCATTTCCACTCTTCTTCAAGATTACTGTTGAAAGCACTACTTCCTGTTGCACAAGTGCTGAGTCCCTCAAGCGCAACAGAAATGGCAGGAGTGCAGAAGCAGTATTGGATACTGCTCTAAGGCTGCAATTGTATTCCCATTTACTTGTGAGTATGCCCCACTGAACACAATGGGATGAACTTCTTTATAAACTTGTACAGGATTACACTAAGAATTACAATAACCTTTTCAAAAATTGGGATATGGCAATGTAGTATAATAAATTAAAATTAAGAGTTTAAGAAGTAGAAATGAAGTATATGCTATTGTGAAAATAAAGTGGCTGGGGAAATGGATTGTAATGAAAATGAAGAATTATGATTTTTAGTATATTTAGCAATGAATGTAAAATTAGTAAACCACTTAGAGACATCTTTAGATATGGTAAGTGGTATATAAATTGATTAAGTAATGTTTAAAATTATCTGAAACACTTAACATTAAATTTATAGAGGACAGGATTTTATTATGTATCTACTGACCGTTATTTGTATATTTCCTGTCTCAGGAGACTGTGGACATTTTGGTTCCGGCCTTAGTTGTTTCACGTCTAGACTACTGCAATAGTCTTCCAGCAGGCATCCCTCTTTCCCTTAATTCTGGTCCAGAACAATGCTGTTAGGATTGCTCTGGACCTTCCCCATTTTGTTCATATCGCCTGTTATCATAAGGCCTTGCACTGGCTTCCATTGAAGGCCAGGGCACTTTACAAGATTTTGGTCCTGGCCTTTAAGGCCCTAAGGTTGCATTACCCAGCCTAACTATCCGCTCTTTTGTCCTGGTATGTCCCAAGTTGGGCCACTAGATCCATGGGCCAAGCTCTTCTGACCCGCTCTATTTCACGGATTACAATGACTCATTATTGTGCATTCCAGGACCTTGCCCTGGGAGCTGTGGAACTCCCTCCCCTTACCAATATGGCTGAGAATTTGGAGGTGTTTAAGAAAGGTTTAAAAACTTATCTTTTTGAGTAGGAGGGAGAGTGGTTGATTGTTTTTGAGGTAAAGTATACTGATTTTATGTTTATCTGGGTTATGAAGACTGTTGTTATAATATTGTGATTTTGAGTTAAGTTTTATTAGAATTATTGCAGTTATTTTAAATTCCTATTTCTTTTATGTACAGCTCTTTGTGACAAAGCGCTATATAAATAATTATTATTTATTGAATTGTAAATATTGATATAATTAAGAGAGACCCAAAGAATAGAGGGGGGGAGTTATGCTAGACCCTGATGCTGGGAAAGATTGAAGGCAAAAGGAGAAGGGGACGGCAGAGGATGAGATGGCTAGATAGCATCACCGATGCAATGAACATGAACTTGAGCACACTCCGAGAGAGAGAGAGCGGAGGACAGGAAGGCCTGGCGTGCTATGGTCCATGGGGTCACGAAGAGTCGGACACGACGGAACGACTGAACAACAAAGATAGCCCAGTGAGCCTGTCTAACCCTTCCTCCCTGCTGGGATGGGGACAGGAGCTGAGAGGCCTATGGATCCATGGCCCATTCCCTCCCACTGGCTCACCTCCAAAATACCCATTTCCTCCTTCCCAAGGTTGGTGTCCTAATCTTGGGAAAGGGAGCCAACACAGAGCTTTCCAGGGGCTTGGAGTGGGAGCAGAAATCTATATATCACTTCCTCCAAGGTCAGAGCTCTGTTTCCAGCCGCAGAGAAAGAGATCCGCTGTGTTGGGGCCATAGCATTACTCTCTTAATAATGTGGATGTCGATGCCTGGTATCAACATTGTACTCTTTACAGCACCAGGTTAAAGGCTTTTTATTGGCCTAGGCAATATGAATTTATTTTTCCTCTGGTTGCAAATAGTTTATTTATTCTATTTATTATGTATTGTATTTTTATTTATGTACTATACTGTTTTGTTGTATCAAATACCTGGTTTTTGTGTTGAAGATGAGATCTATAAAGTTTTAAAATATTTAAGTATTTCTTATAATGTACATTCAACACTTCAATTATGCACTCTTATTGATGTTTTGATTAAAAAAGAAACTAAAAAGTGTAAGAATTAGTAGGGAACTACGTATGTGTAAAAATGGAATTAGGCATCAAAGTATTCAGGAAAGGATTCCTATTCTAGAAGGGAAGTGCTTGCCCTGGTAGCGATCCACGCCCTCTAGAGATAACTACTTGACACTTTAATAACTACTAGACTTACATTGTCCACTATACCTCAAGGATTTTGCAAGATTGTTCTGATTTACTTCAATGCAATTAAAACAATATTTAAGGAAAGTTTTAGAAGAAAAAAACTTGTCCAGTGGGGAAATTGAGTATACATTATGATTTTTTAAAAGTGACAAAGACACATTATGACAGGTATGTGAAAGACATTACATATTAGGCAGATACATTTTAAAGTTATGCGGAGAGAAGGACACAAGAAGATTGTGGGAAATAAAATAGAACATTGGAAAGCCCAATAGAATTAAAGGCCCAAATCCAAATCAGTGCTGCAACTGATGTACCACATGCTACTAACCCTGTCTGATTATTCATTGTAATTTGGAGATTGACAAAAAGTAGTCATTTGCAATTTTTGAAGGCATTAATTAAAAACTGATCCCCAAATCTTGAGTTAGCATCTCTTTTCTGAATACCATTTCTGGGATCTTTGTTTGCGGTCCCTGCAGTGGTTCAGGTAGTGCCAGAATTGCCCATGTCTCCCAGGCAGTTACTGATAAAAGACTAATCCAGTGTGATGTAAACATAAATGCCTTGGAAAGCAGCAGCTAGAATGGAGCCTTCAATCCCTTTACTCGAGAGTGTGCCACATAAAATATTGCCTTGCTTACTTTCGTTATTGTAATCTGTACCTGTAACAAACCTGTATCATCTTTCATGACCTGAATCCTGCCTGAGAAGGTGCCTGTTGCTATTGGCTCTCTCCTTCTATGCTGCAGTTCCCTGTCCCTCCCCACAAATAGCCTTTCTATCAAATCACCAAAAACACAGGGTTCACTGTGGTAGTTACACAAGGGGAGAAATCACATCCCAATCAAAGCCCAATTCTGTTAATAGTTGTCTTGGCAAAAGTGGCATGAGCTTCATCCAAAATAATGTTGTTTTAATTTTTAAAAGCAGAATAGAATGTTGTGGAAATGGACAAGGATTTTGCTACAATGTTTCAAGATTTCATAAAGTAAGATGGGTGTACTGCATTGGTCTTACTATTTCTCACATCTAATATGCGCTCAGGAGGGTCAACTTGTGTCTCAACTAGTGAGAGGTGAAAGTGACATATTTGTCCATGTGAACTCAGGGAAGAGTTCTCCTTGAAGAGTTTTTGTGAGGGTATGCACGATATCAAGGTTCACCTTGGGAACTTTATGATTGATTGTTTTTATGTGGCCTGCCTGAGTGATGTCATGTAATGTTTACTTGCCATCACCAATTGCCAGTATGAAGATGGACCCCATAGAGTCCTCCTCTTCCTCTTGGAATCAGAGCGGTGGCGGCGGCAGCACAGGAAGCAGCTAAGGGGACTACTTCAAGTAAGTTGCGGGGGGGGGGGGTCTAGCTGGTAGGACTACTAAAAATTTAGTTGTGAATCTGTATACTACTTTACTGTGCATGCTCCAAACCTCACAATCAATTCCAACCTTAATAGCAAATTTGTAATATATCAATCCAGGCTCACTACAAAGGTGAGCATTATGAACGGCGAGTTTTGACCAATGACCCTGTTAATTATGAAATTCAGCAGTATCTCTAGTCTTAACAGCATACATGGATAAACAAATCCTATTCATCTAAGCTAAATTAATCAAGCCATCTGGGGGGTAGAGAACTTATCACTATGAGAAGGATAAGATTAACACAGAAATTGGATTAAAGCCACCACAAATCTAAAAGGTGCTTATCAAGAAAAATAAGCTCTCATCCACTGTATATGCTCTGATCACTGTCTTAAGGTGTTTCTTCTTTTAAAAAAAGAAGCATGTGCACACACAAAGACAATATCCTTTACATGAAGCAGCTTCATTATTTTAATAAACCAGTTACTGGATGCCTCTTTCTGTGTACTAACCAAGCGTTGGTAAGCTTTTTAGGCAAGTGTGCCATAAGTCAAATCCAATGTGTGAGCCAGCGCTACTCTGGCATTCAACAATATGTATGCAGTTTACATGCCTTAGAATGGTTTTGCCTGTACTGTGTTACAACATTAGTACAGCATGAAAGCAGTGGTCAGGAGTGTAGGACTGACTGCATGATAGCCAGGCCCCCAAATTCCTTCCCAAGTGTGCCACAAACTCTCACTGTCTATGCCATGTGTAGTTTTTCCATACCATAGCTTGGCCACCCTTGAACAAGTCAACATTTCAGTTTTTAAGCATTTTAAGTAAGGAAAATAGATCATGTCCGCACAAAGCAATTTTTGAAAAGGGAAAAAGAACATACCTCCCAAACTCTGAATAGTTTACACAAAATTCTATCGCTTTAGAGCAGTTCTGGAAGCATAACACTCTCTCTTCAAAGCCATCTGAAGTACAATCAGGAACAGCTTGAAGATGGCCACGCTGTAATAGTACATGCTTACAAACCTACAGATTCCAACGATCCTTCAGCCAGCATGTCTATTTGTTGGACTGTGAATTGTGATTGTAATACTGGGGTGGGTGGAATGACTTACCATGGTAACAGATGAGGCAGCAAAGGCCTGAATGACCCTTTGACAGAAAGCGCTCTTCACCACTGCTTCAAATGGAACTCGAGCCGCAACAAACAGCACTGGAAGCAGAATGGCCCAATGGGAATGATGTGAAATCATGACATGCTGCTTTCCAAGGGGCATTCTTGGTTGTCTAAAAAAGGCTCTCTCACTAGCCAGTGGCAGCCTTTTTTTTTTAAATAAAAGAATGCCCCTGAGAACAACACTATTTCATGACATAGAATGGCCCAAGGTTAATGCTGTTTGCAATGAGGAATGCTGCCAGGCTGATGCTTATTGGAGCTCCGTCGTCACTTGAAATTGTGGCAAAGTTTTTTCTTTAGAAGGAAGATTGCAACCCCCTGCCACCTCAGGTCCAACCCTTTGGACATATTTAAAAGAGTTCTTTGGATTCTAGCCTATGTTTTAAATATCCTGCTTGTGAGAACTGAATGTTTTGTACATTTCTCATTTGCAACCTATTTTGCCATATATGTCTATACCTATGTTCTCAGCAGTGTATACTCCAGCCTACTCTACACACACACACACACACACACACACCTCTACCTCAAACTTTGCTAGTTTTCTATTTTGCCAGACAATGAATCCTGCGAAACAGCAACTGAAGCTGATCTGCTTTGACAAGCATCTCACACACTAATTCTGGATGTTTAACCATTTGTGTGAGAGATGGGAGAGTGGTGAATACAAGGTACTTGTAATACTCCATCTAGAGTGGGGGAAAGCAATTTGGTGCCCTCCAGATGTTTTGGTCTACAACTCCCATAAGCCCCAGCCAGAACTGCCAATGGTCTGGGGCTATGGAGATTACAGTCTAAGACACCTGGATGGAACCAGGTTGCCTACCCCTAATTTAGGAGTCAGTAATTCTTATTCTTTCACTAATTTGATGGCTAATGGGTATTTCTTTGGTTTAAAAGATTTTATACAAAAATAGACGGGTGACTTAATGTTCACAAATATGGTTGCCTGAAGAACTGACAGGCTGTAAAATATTCACAGCTAAACATATTGGGCTGATTTGGATGCAACACTAAACCATAGTTTAGCATTATAAACATGGGGCAGAGGAAGCCTTGAATTCACCTGTTTCCACCTTCCCCCTCCAGAACAGCCACAAGGAGAAATCTGGAACCTTTCACTACCATTTTAGATATTTATTATTTTACTTGTTTTTAACCTGTTTTTAGCCTCTTTTACTACACGTTGTTTTAAATACAGGCACAATTTGGACATTGATGGTCATGGAAACTTAATTTTAGTTTGGTACAATATCCAAGCTTACAAACATGATTTTCAATAATCCAGAATCAGAAACCATGGTTTGAAGTGAGTTTTTTGTGCCAACTGTAGCTTGCTTGAACTGACAAGCCGTAATTACAGCTGTTTTGCTACTTTGGGGGCTCTGTACCATAGAAATGAGAGCAAACAACTCTAAGTTTGTATGTTTGCACCCTCCAACTATGGTTTAGGCTCTAAACTTAGTACAACCCATGATTTGGTGAACTGTCTGAATTGAGCCATTGTGTACAACATCTATTTCCACATTTACATAGCTAGGAGTCTCTTAAGATCAAGAAAAGCAGACTAACTTGTATGATATAAAATAGACTTTTTCTGGCCAATTTAATATCCTTTTTGAGCTCGCAATATGTGGTAGAAATAGTCAATTTAAGATTCTACTTATCAGAAACCTTTCAGTCTCAAATGAGGTTTTCATCACAAATTCTTATCAGACTAGAAAAATTTTACTCTTACATAAAACATCAGAGATCGGTGATTAACTAGATAATTATTTTATTTAAAAGGGTTCCATTATTCTAATTTTATAAACATTTGTCAATAAGTATATATTTTAAAAATTATGTTAAAAGTGAAAAAAACTAAATGCAACAAATATTTCTTTTTTAAAAACAGATCTGCTAAATTTGAAGCACTCTGTGATGAAAGATCAACCTTAAAAATATCCAGTTTTCTAGACTACGTTCATAAATGTCTTTTGTAGCTGTACTTCAAGAAGCATGGATGTTAAAGCCTCCATGGAAACAATAAAGCCTGTAAAGAATTTTACAAGTCCTCCCCCCACCCCATACACACTTAGGTGTTAATTAAATAATCATTTAATAGTGAAATGTAAACACAACATTTTCATCTACTGACAGCACATCCCATTATAAATCCAGGGTAATAAATGTCCTGGTGTTAATACCCTGAACCTCATTCCCACAACACTCTAAGATGCCTTGTCATGTCTAAGGTTAAGCATCTAGACACAAAACAAAGATTGCACCACTCAACTTCCAGTTCAATTTTCCCATCGCCCAGTGACCTAGGTAACACTTTGAGCAATAAAGAATAAATTTAATTTCTTCAGCATTTTGTGAGGATTAAGAACAATTGTTGGCCAGCAATGACTTCTTATCCTTGGATTCTTTCAGAGTATTCCCCCAGTTCTAAAAGGAAATTCTGATAGTTTAAGACACAGAACAAACAGAACTTTAAATTAGGATTTTTTTCAATCAATTGGAACAGTTGGAGGGGAAGCAATCAACTTTCCTTTGAGCGTTTCTCAGCTATTCAGTTACTGCAAGCTTTAATCTCTCACTATCATCATGGCTTGCAGTTACACGTTCTTCTATTTTCATTTCCTCCTTCCCCTTTTTAATGTTATCAATCAAGATGACGTTGAGTATACATAGGTGCACACATAGCACTGTGAGTTTCAATCTGTGCTATCTTTATAACATTTCTTGCCCTATTTCTGTGCCATCTAATACTGGCATTTCCTGACCTTTTTGCATTTTAATTACTTCCTTCACTGAGATTCAGTCTCCTACACCATAGTTTATCAATGCTTACAAACTTACCCCTACAAGAAGAACTTGGCTATTGAATCAGATAGACATTTCTACAGATTGAGTTGGGCAACTTTGGGAGGTCTGGGGGCTATTTTTGCTCCCCTCCAAAAACAGGGTGCCAAAAACAGGGGTGGGGAAAATACTTTATTTTTTTTAATGGTGTCTGTAGCTGCTACAGAATTCTCAAAGGGTCAAAATTAGCTTGCTTGCAAAAGGGTGTAAACAAGCTAATTTTGACCCTCTGGGTGATCTTTAGCAGCACTGGCTGCCATGTTCTTTGAAAAAAATGTTTAACATTTTTTATTTGGGTACTCTTGCTAGGGTTCCCAATCTGGCCTGACAAACTTCCCACATCCACTCCCCCTACTTCTGCACTCACTTTTATCTCCACAAACCAGTGATTGGTCCAAGTTTTCCTTTTTCTTAAAATAAAAGTTTAACTTTTATTTTTATTGGCTGGAATGCTATCTGACCTTCTGCCATGCATTTTCACTTGCTCCCTTCATCTGATTAGAATTTAAGGCAAGGATCCCCAACGTGGCACCTGCAGGGCACTTCCAGTGGCGCCCATGAAGGGCTCCCCAATGTGGCACCTGCAGGCAAATTTTTCTCTTGCATTTTTAATTAATTAATTGATTGATTTTATTAAATTTCTTAATCCCCCATCTGGCCAGTCACCCGGCCACTCTGGGCGATGTACAACAGTACAATTTAAAACAGTAAAATCACACATTAAAACATCGTCTAAAAATACCCTAACCCACCTCAAATGCTTGCCTGAACAACCAGGTTTTCAATGCATGGTGGAAGCCATTCCACTTCTGCATACATTTAATATGCGTACATGGATTTGTATGTATCCATAGCAACAAATACAGATGAAATGCATACAACTTTCTAGCAATTAACTTTCTAGCAATTACACATAGGCTTCAACAAAAGCAGACCAAATATCCAAATAAGTATCCATTTGAAGGTGGCACCTATATGCTACCCGTTCAAATACTGAAAGCGCTGTAAGGTCCTCAATCCATTGCATTATAGGAAGTGGGTGTTTATCCTTCTGATGTTGTAATGTCGGTCTTTCAGCTGTCAAAAGGGCACAGAGAATCCATTTACACTGACCATTTGTTAATTTCCATGAAGGAGGTAAATAATTTAAAGGAGTGTGTGCATCAGTGAATACAAAGATGTTCCAGTACAAAATTTATTCATATAATAACTTCCACTCAAAAAGAAGCAACTACTGGACACTGCCAAAACATACATTTAAAAGAAACATTAGCTGTATTGCACTGCCATCAATTAGCTAAATTAGACAATCCTTTATTAAAGGGACATTGTGATGTCCAATAGACACAAAACAAAAGTTTTTGCTGAATAAGACACAGCCCAATATCCATAGAAGTGACAGGTAGACGCCAAAGCAGCAATCCACTGATTAGGCATTTTGTGGTGGTGCTCACAGCAGTTTCGCAAATTCCCAAGTGTGCCCATAGGTCCAAAAAGCTTGGGGACCCCTGAACATTATGAATGGTTTCTTGCCAGTGCCAAAAATTCCAATCGCATCCAGCTCCATCCTGCCTGATGATCTGAAAGCTGCAATTCAGTGCTCTAAGGATGCTCCCTCCTAGAGATGTAAAATTCCTAGAACTGTCTAAGCCATGGGGAAAAATGGAAAATTTGGGGGGAGATTGAAAAATAAGCAATACTTACAAAAAGAAGTACATTTTCTTCCATATTATGATATGGTGACTCTACTCACATGCTGGTAAACTGAGCATGACTTGGAGAATCCCTAAATGTCTATCCGAGCAATAATTGCAGTAAGAAATGGAAGAAATAACTATGCTAGAAATCTTACAGAGAGGATTAAAATGTTTTTACATCTGTAGTATTTTTATAAACATCTTATTACATAGTTTTTAGAAATCATTTGTGGGGAGTATACACTGGTAACAATATATAAACACATTATCTTAAATTATAAACAAAAATATTTATAACCCAAAGCTGTTCAATTTTTTCAAGTTCTCAGAAAAAACAAAAAACGGTCCTTGGGGGAAAAACTGTTCTTTCCCCTAATTTTTCTGGGTTTTTTTTTCCAGGGCTTCACATATCTAGTCCCTCCACTTTCTAAAGGAGGACACCAGTTTTAGATGGCTCCAAACATTTCCATTCCATCCAATTTTGCACAGAGCTGGTGCTGATTCCCTCTTTTTTTTTCTTTTTGGCCTCCTTGCACAAGAAATCTGAATGGCAGCTGTTGCAATTTAGTTTTTTCTTCCTGCCACTCTTGTCTTCCTGCAAGAAGAGTGGCCATGGAGGGAGCTGGTGTGCTGCTGGCCAGTTGCCCTCTGGCCTGGCTGGGGAGCCGGGAGTGACAACATGCACCATGACTGGGAGACAGCTGCTGTACAAAACTGCCCAGAGGTAAGCCATGCAAATTATAAATACAACACGCATGCTTCTACTCTGCTTTTTTGTTTTTTTTACCTGACCACGCAAAAGCTCACCATACAACTTAAGCCAGTCCTTGGAGTAGAATAAGCATGGCTATTTCACCTACCTCATTAGTTTTACATACATGCCTCTCCCCCCTCCATCTTCCTTGATCAGAAATGCCTTGTGTAAATGGGGATGACCAGAAGGTGTTACCGTGATGTTAGTTGTCTACACCAGCCTTCCCCACATGTGATGGATTTTAAAAATGCTCCAGTGTTGCTTAATTCTGAGTAGACATGCATACCACGGCTCTGTGGTTGTTGTGGATTACTTCTCAGCAAACATGCATAGCATTTTGGGTCTCGCCACTTCACCCTTTCGTCCTGCCCATTGCTGGAATGCCGCCCCCAAGAGCTTTTCCAAAATGGAATTCAGCCCTCAGAATGAAAAAGGGTTGTCATCTCTAATCTACAGTAAATAAGCAGCACCCTGCTTTGAAGGCTGCAGGTAGGCATTCTGCTTCTGAAAACTCCTGCTCTCCCCCAACCCTGATATACCAAGGCTTTACTCACTTCTACAGATATGATGCTAGTATAGGACAGGCTTTAAATAGTTCCTCCACCCAAATCGAACAGATTTTAAACCTGTACTAAAGCCCACATTAAAATTACTCTTACAATAGTTTTCCTTAAGAATATTTAAGACATTTCAAGCAACATAGTAAGATTTGCAGGAAATTATTATCACCACATATAAGGGGCACTAGCCTTAAACTTTTTTTGTTCCTTGAAGTTTAATTTGCAATGGGACAACAGAAATAAACATAGTGGGTGTAATGATGTATGTGCTAAAAAAAGTAAAAAATGTGCAATTCTTTGACAACTTACTTGTTGCAAATATTACATTATGCACTTCAGGAAGCTGGTTAATAAAACTTAATTTACCAGTTTGAAGAACCAGCAAACCTACCCCCCCCCCAAAAAAAGCATCCAAAGCAAAAAGAGAGAGAACATCCCAAAATGTGGTAAATTATTTCTTGAAAGACCAACATGTTTCAGCCAAAAGGGGCTTGCTTCTTCAGAAGCTATCTACAACAAACAAACATATTCACAAAATTTGTGGAAAGATTATTGGAAGTGCCCTCACCCCGCGCCCGGCTTGCCTGGCCGCGGGGGGGGGGGCTGTTGCAGGGGGCGGGGGGAGGACGGCCATTGGCCTTCACCCCTGGAGTCTCCAAGGGGCGGGTCTAGCCGGCCACTATTTAGGCCGCGCTGCCCCGCAGCCTCCTCATTCCGGCTATTCCAGCTGGAATTTTCGCGCCCTTTTTTAAGCGGCAGCACATCACGTCCTCCCTCGTCCTCGATCTCGGCGGCGGCAACTCAAGGGACAAGGCGGCGGCGGCGCGGCGGCAACCCCGGGGACGAGGCAGCGGCGGCGCGGCGGCAGCCCCAGGCTCGACAGTGCAGCGGCAGCAACCCCAGGGACGAGGCGGCGGCGCAGTGGTGCCTTCGGGACGAGGCGGCTGCTTGGTGGCGCAGCAGCGGCATTCCCAGGACAACGCAGCTATTGTGCTGCATGGTTTGCTCCCCTCCCCCGGCACAAACGAGAGGCTTTTCACCCTTCCCTTCCCTTCCCTTCCCCTTTCTTTGGTGCTCCTGGTTTCCGCGGTGTTTCTCCCCCCCCCCAGCTGATTTCAGGAGGGGAAAGTCTCCTGTTTTCGCCCCTTTCTCGCTCCATAACACCTTACAGTTGCGTGTGTTTGTGGGCTTGGGGGGGTCTCCGTTGGCTTTCCAGTGCTTTCGGGAAGCTGTTTTTAAAGTGAGGGAAGGGAAAGGGTTCTGGTGCCTGGGCTTACCTCCTCCTTTTCACCTCCGTGGGCCGTTTATCTGCAGCTGCCTTGAGATTTTCCCAGGCTTTCTTTAGCACTCTGCTGCCCCCTAGTGGCCTGTTGTGCCTTCACCCCCCCTTTGCTTCATAAAGGTAGATAGGGGGAGGGAGAAGAAAATAAATTCTTTAAGAGCGGTCTTATCACTCAAGGAGGCAGTAATAAGACCGCTCTTAAAGAAGCCCTCCTTGGATCCTCAAGTTCTGAACAACTTTCGTCCAGTCTCAAATCTGCCATTTTTGGGCAAGGTGATTGAGCGGGTGGTGGCGGTGCAGTTGAAGGCACACTTGGAAGAAACTGATTATCTAGACCCATTTCAGTCGGGCTTCAGGCCTGGGCATGGGACAGAAACGGCCTTGGTCGCCTTGGTGGATGATATGAGGAGGGCTCTGGATAGGGGTGAATGCTCCTTCCTTGTTCTCCTCGACCTCTCAGCGGCTTTTGATACCGTTGACTACGGTATCCTCCTGGACCGCCTGGAGGGGTTGGGCATTGGAAACACTGTATTGCGGTGGTTCCAGTCCTTCCTCTCTGGCAGGTACCAGAGGGTAGCACTGGGAGAGGAGGTTTCGGACCCGTGGCCACTTACTTGTGGGGTGCCACAGGGTTCCATCCTCTCCCCGATGCTATTTAACATCTATGTGAAGCCACTGGGGGCTATCATCAGGAGGTTTGGGGTGCAGTGTCATCAATATGCGGATGACACTCAGCTCTACCTCTCATTCAAATCTTCACCAAGGTTGGCCGTAGAATCCCTGTCCAAATGTCTGGAGACGGTGAGTGACTGGATGGGGAGGAATAAGCTGAAGCTCAACCCTGACAAGACCGAGGTACTTTTGGTGGGAGACAAGAGGAAGCTGGGGGATGTTGACCTGGTGTTGAATGGGGTACAGCTACCCTTGAAAGACCAGGTCCGCAGCCTGGGGGTCATTTTGGACTCCCAGCTGTCCATGGAGGCTCAGGTGTCAGCTGTGAGCCGGACAGCGCTGTATCAACTCCATCTGATACGGCGGCTGCGCCCCTTCCTTCCCGACCATCTGCTCCCATCGGTAGTACATGCCCTGGTCTCCTCTCGTTTAGACTACTGTAATGCGCTCTACGTGGGGTTACCCTTGAAGACGGTTCGGAAACTGCAGCTGGTACAGAACGCGGCGGCTCGCCTGATTAAAGGCAGCCGCCGGCGAGATCACATCACTCCAGTGCTGAAGGAGTTGCACTGGTTACCAGTTGTTTTCCGGGCCAAATTCAAGGTGTTGGTTTTGACCTTTAAAACCCTATATGGTTCCGGCCCAGCCTATCTTAAGGAGCGCCTCCAGCAACACCAGACAGGCCGCTTAACAAGATCAGCCTCGGATGGCCTTCTCTCTGTCCCATCAGCCAGGACAGCTAGACTGGTGGGGACGAGGGAGAGGGCCTTCTCTGTGGTGGCCCCCACTCTGTGGACCTCCCTCCCTAGGGAACTCCGTCATGCCCCCTCTTTAATGAGCTTCCGTCGTGCATTAAAAACGTGGTTGTTCAGGCAGGCATTTGGGATGGGTTAGGGTATTTTTTTAAAAAAAAAATTTATGGTAAAATTTTATTGTTTTAAATTGTTTATGGTGGGTTGTACATCGCCCAGAGTGGCTGGGTGACCAGTCAGATGGGCGATTAATAAATTTAATAAATAAATAAATAAATAAAGAAATTCTAAAAATAAATAAATAAATAAATAAAGGGGGGAGCAGTTGTTTAGGGGGGGCTCAAGTAAGGCTCAAGGCTTCGCCTGGACAGTATAGGGTGCGTCTTAATATAAAGAATAACAGTAACAAAAGACAAAGCAAACAAATTAATTTACACGCAATTAATAGTATAGTATTATTACCAATAAATAAATAAATAAGCATTATAGAAAGAGAAATTGAAACATACCAAATATATCCATAGGTAAGCGCATTTCATTCAGGGTTCCATTTAAAGCCAGTTGGCAGATCTCCCAACACACAGTGATGCCACCCAAGAAGGGTTTGGGGGGGGGAAGGCAAGGGCAAAGCTGCTTGCCCCCTAGCTAAAGCCCCCTGCCCCCCAGCTAAGCGCCACTTCCGTAGGGCCGACTCTTCCTCATCTGACAATGAGGACCAAGACATGGCCCTCATTCTGGCCAGACTGGAGGCTGCTGAACGGGACTTAGGGATCCCTGCATTAATCACCCCTGCCAGGTGGGCTCCCCGGACTTCAAGGGTTACTAGAGGGCAAGCTCGCAAGGATCTATTAATATCTATTTCAGAGAGGCTGGCAGCAATCGAGGCTTCCAAGGAGGTCATCACCGTCACTGGGCAAACAGCATCTGCACCAGCCCCAGCGCTCGCATGCTCATCTTCGGAGCAGC
The DNA here is from genome assembly GCF_057233095.1 of Heloderma suspectum. Taxonomy (NCBI): domain Eukaryota; kingdom Metazoa; phylum Chordata; class Lepidosauria; order Squamata; family Helodermatidae; genus Heloderma; species Heloderma suspectum. The sequence continues at coordinate 114,918,415 of NC_139462.1, forward strand.
CCCCTCCAGTGCAAGGGTCGCCGGCACCCGTCTCTCTGGCTCCTGCAGTTTTAGACCGCAGCCAGATCCCTGACATGGCAAACAACCTTGGTTCAGGTGAGGTTTCAGTCCCTGGGGGGTCCGTGCCAACGACTGGCTGTAACCAGTTCCCGCCATACGGGTGGTTCCCCTTTTCAGCGGGGATGAGTTGGGCTTTTCACTCCCCAGTAGGGGGCATCCCAGGGTTCCCTCACCCTGGCGTACCACCCCACCGCTTCAGCTCAGGTTACACACTCCCGGCACTAAGCTATGCCACACCAGGTGGGGCCGCCATTACGATGGGCATTCCTGCATCTGCCCAATCCCAGGGGGCCCCCGTCCCTGCTCCAAACCTCTCAGGTGGGGTTTACGGGGGAGGAGCACCTGCGGCCCCTCCGGCTGCTGAGCCTTCTTTGGCCGGTGACAGAGTGGCTCCTCAGCACGCCCCATCTTCCATGGCTGCCTGTGCAGCTGTGTGGCAAGGCCCCGTAGGCGGGAGCTCCGAGGAGCTTGGGGTGGGCAGCAACCCTTATGCCCAGGTAGAGAATAGGGCAATCCCGACCAGGGGTACATCCACTCCCCTGGGATATCACCTATTGCCAGCAACGAAAGAGAAAATACTCCGGGGAAAATTTGTTGACATCTTCTTCCTGTTATTCCGTGAGTCTGAAACAAAGGAAGGGGAGAAATCTGGCGATAGGGATCAGGAGAGGGTCAAGCGTAAGAAGGTGTCACGCACTTGGGCAAATTGGCTGCCCGGCTTTTTAATATATATGGGTGTCACTCAGCAAAAGCACCCAGAGTGTGGTTGGGTCCTCACTAAGTATTTGGATATTATATATAGGGCCTACACCGAATATGAGGGCGGAGCCTGGCTGGCCTATGACGAATCCTTCCGTATGTGGGAGGCATTTGACCCCACGTTGCGCTGGGACACCAAAGATCAGGATCTTTGGCTGCAGTTTATGACCCCTGCCAGGCCGGGTTTTGGCGAGCGATCTGATAGTGGGCACATACTAGCTAAGCTGATGCCTGGCTCAGCCCCTAAGGCTGGGGTGGGACAGCTGGTTCAACACCGCGCTCTCTGTTGGGAGTTTGGTTCCAAGGGCGTCTGCTTTAAAAACCCATGCAGTTTTCGCCACGCGTGCTCCATTTGCGGGGGATAACACGCCTTCATTGGCTCCCCAAAGGCCAAAGGTCAGCGGGGCCCAAATCGTGAATGGCAGGGTGGTAGGAAGCCTGGGGGCAGCACACAACCTCCGCCAAAAGGGACCCAGTCCAATTAAGTTGCAGCCCCTACGGCGCCTTTTGAAGCGCTACCCGCTTCGGAAGGACGCCCGCTACTTGGAAGAGGGATTTTCCCTGGGTTTTAGGATTTGACCTTTTAGGATTCACTTTTTCTGGTCAGTTCTACGTCGACAGGGCCCTACCCATGGGATGTTCCGCGTCCTGTGCTATGTTTGAGAAGTTCAGTTCCTTTTTGGAATGGGCTCTGATTGATAAAACCGGGTCCCATAGCATCGTGCACTACCTTGATGATTTCCTATTTGCGGGTCCATCTGGCACCCCCCAGTGCGCACGGCTAATGCAGGAATTTTCCGCCCTCACAAATGAGCTGGGTGTTACTTTGGCGGGGGAAAAAACCGAGGGCCCTTCCCCCACTATTAAATTTTTGGGCATAGAACTGGACTCCGTGAATCAGTTGTGTAGGCTCCCGGAGGACAAATTACAGGCCCTAGAGGATAGGATACAGCACATGCTTCATTCTAAGAAAGTCACGCTGTTGGCATTGCAGGAAGTTGTTGGGCATCTTAATTTCGCCTGTCGGGTAGTTGCCCCGGCAGGGCCTTCCTTAGACGCCTTTGTAACGCCATGCGGGGCCTGCGCTTGCCGCACCATCGCATTCGGGTATCATCAGCCATGAAAGATGATCTTTTTGTGTGGCTGCATTTCCTTAACGCATTCAATGGCATTTCCTTCTGGAGGAAGGAGTTGCTATTGGAAGCAGAACTTCAGATACATTCAGATTCATCTGGGGCCCTAGGCTTTGGGGTTGTGTTTCGCGATCGATGGTGCCACGCACGTTGGCTGGCTGAGTGGTTAGCCCTAGGCGTAGGAAGAGACCTTACTTTCTTAGAGCTCTTTCCGATATACATTGCCGCACACCTGTAGGCAGCCCAGCTTGCTAATTCTGTCGTGCATTTTTGGTGCAAGAACCAAGCCACTGTCCAGGTCATTAATTCTTTGTCATCGCGCAACAGTAGGGTCATGTCCTTGCTTTGGGCTTTCACTCTGCAGTGCCTGCGTTTTAATATTTTATTCCATGCACGACACATTCCTGGCATGGATAATGCCTTGGCTGATGCATTGTCACGAAACCAGGTGCAACGTTTCCGAGAACTGGCCCCCTGGGCGCGGGCTATTCCGGACACCATGCCAGCCACTCTGTGGGAAGTTGGCTGGAAGAGGCGGAACAGGCCATCCTGCAATCCTTAGCCCCCAGCACAAGAGCAGCTTACGCCAGGTCAGGTAGGGAGTTCTTTTCATTCTGGGTGGCTGCACATCTTCCACAGTGCTGGCCAATACCGGTCGATCACCTTCTGCAGTTTTGCGTGCATGCCCACAGGCGGGGCCTAGCTGCCCGGACCATTGGGGGTAGGCTTGCTGCACTTGCCTTCTGGTCTAAAATGAAGGGTGTAGCAGATAACACCATGGACTTCCGGGTCCAGCGGATGCTTCAGGGTTGGTCCAGGGGGTCCCCAGTGCCTCCTGACCCTAGATGCCCTCTGTCACCAGACATATTGCTGGGCTTCCGGGATCTGTGGCCTTCCTTGTGCAAATCCCCTCAAGAAGCCTTGTTATTTCATGCTGCAGCTCTTACAGCATTCTTTGGGGCATTCCGGATATCGGAGTTGGTGGTGTCTGCTAAGGGCGACCTCTCTGGACGAGCCTTGCAGTTTAATGACTTACAGTTTTCTCAGCAGGGAGCCCTTATTCAGCTTAGAAGGTCCAAGACTGACCAGGGGGGAAGGGGCGTCAGCGTGTCCCTGTTTCCAGCCCCCGTGCCAGACCTCTGCCCGGTCACAGCATTGAGGAACTTTCTGAAGGTTCGGGAAAACCTGCCCGGCCCCCTTGTTTGCCATACAGACTCTTCTCCTTTAACCAAATATCAATTTTGGGTAGTCACACAGCGAGCATTAAAGGCGCTGGGTTTGGGTGCTCTTCGTTTCGGCACACATTCCTTCTGGATTGGGGCCGCCTCCACTGCTGCGTCTCTGGGGTTCACACCAGATAAGGTGCAGTCGGTCGGTAGGTGGCGCTCCAAGGTGTATCTGGCATACGTGAGGCCACTGTCGGGCCCTTAGCTTGGGTGGACATTTCCATTCATTACTTTTCTTGCTCTTCTAGATCACTGGAGTGCGAGTGATCCAATGAAGGTGCTCATCTGCGGGCACGGTATGGTTTTTTGGGCCGGTCGGAGGGCCTCCTCCAGCTGCGGATCCCAGCTAGGACTCAGCCGCTATGCCACTATTCAGTGGTTGGGCAGACGCGGGATGCGTTGGGAGCGCCTCCTGCCCACGTTATTCCAGCAAGGGCTGGTGAAGGTTCCCCCACAGATTCTAGTGTTGCACTTAGGGGGGAACGATTTAGGCCTGCTGAAAGGCAAGGCCCTGATTCTTCAAGCTTGGGAGGACTTGCGGGTGATTCGGCGTTGCTGGCCGGGAATCACCATTATCTGGTCCAACGTGTTGCCTAGAGTGGTCTGGAGGGATGGCTTGGATCCTCGTGCCATGGATAAGGCCCGTAAAAAGGTCAACAGAGAGATCGGGAACTTCCTGATCAAACAGGGCGACCGGACCATCATCCACCCCGACATTTCTCCTGCTCAGGGGATACTCTACAGGGCGGATGGCATTCATCTCACTGAACTAGGCAATGATGTCTTTTTGGCTGATCTGCGAAGGGGCATTTGGGAGTGTTTACTGCGCAGGTGGGGGGAGAGCGAATAAGCAGAGGCTTGTCGCCCTCCTGTGGCGGCTCCGGGCGGGCTCTCCACTGGAGGAGTGGCCAGGTGAGCATTCGTAGGCACCGTTTCAGGTGACTGGTAAGGCCCGAGGCTTCCAGCTCAGGGTTTTGTGGCCCCAGTTGGGAGATACAGCTTACCTTTGAGGCCAACCCTCCTCACCCACTCGGGTTCTGTGGCTCGAGGGGGGGTGACAGGGGAAGGTCTCCCAGCCCAGAACTGGGTATGTCCGATTGGTGGGCGAGGGTGGACGCCTCGCCACAGACAACGAATGCCTCACTCCACACCTGTCATGTTGGTCTTGTTGTGGTGTGCCCGCCGGTGCTTTCTTCGCAGATTGTAATCTATCAATAAATGTGGCCCTGTTTATCCCAAATTGATTGGTGTCGTCTCATCATTTCTCCCCTGTCCACTCGCAACAACCACACACCAGAGCCAACAAATCAAAACACCTGACACAATTACATATTATACTGAAATCCAGTTCTAACATATTCCATGTGTAGCATAAAGGACCAAAGCCTTCTTGTGCTAGAAAATAAGAGCTTATGATGGGGTTTCTGACTTTTGCATCATTTCACTGTAACAAGCCTTATGCTGGCATTACAAAGATGTTACAACAAATACGTCCTGCAGACATATATTATTGCAAAGAAGTCTCAAGTTATGGTTTCCATACATATAGAGAGATGGGGGTGAGTGGGAGGGGCAATTAAATATGCAACATTCCCAAGATATTACCCAGTATGCCAATTTAAGGCAGTTTAGAGATCCACAGCAATATTGCTATTGAAAACACCCAGCACACAAGAGCCCAGCTAGATCACACCGAAGGTCCATCTTGTTTAGCTTCCTGTTCCAAACAGTTACCAACCAGATGCTTCCAGGAAACCCACAAGCAGGCCAAGTAGGAAAAAAAATGTAGTATTTAGATTAGTTCCAAAAGGGGTTAACATTTTCCAATGCCAGCAATCAGCAAGCGATCACATTCAGCAATGGTGTTACTTTATAAAAATGCTTTTCTCCTACCAATCATCATATATACTGTTGCTGAATTGAAATGCAAATTTCTACTATGATTTCATTAAAAACAACCAGGAAACATAATATAGGTTTTTAAATCAAGCAAAAGCAAGATTAAATACAGACTGCTTCACATATCTATTTTCACATATCAAGTAGCAAGTCAAAGATGAAGATACAATGTCACTAATGCTCAGGAAAATGCTTCTCATCAAAACCTGTACTAGTAAATCTTTACAATTGTGTTATCTTAAAGCGATATTCCAATTTACATTCATTTTACCCACTTACACACACACACACACGTGTGTGTGTGTGTAGCACAATTTACAGCCTGTAGTCCTTATATACAGAAAAGTCAACTTTTGCCAATTGCTGCTTTTGTCAATCCAATAATCATTTTTTAAAGGGGAGAACAAATAATATTGAATTCTACAAGTGGGTATCCCTTCTCTGTGTTTTGACCATCCAAACCACCTGTTTCAATTCTGAAAACGTTGAATACACTTAATGAGATTGTTTCAAAGCAGTTAACTATATTCTTGTTGAGTCTTGCTGAAATGGATTTACCAGATGATCATAAACTATTAAATAATATCTCCTTTCACCCGAAACAATTTCTTAAAAAATGAAAGCATCAACTGTTGTTTTTTTAAAAAAAAATCACGTATTTTGAAATAAAACATTAACAAGAAATTTCCTTGCCTTTTGCATGTACTACCATTTTTATTCTTACCTCCCTGACTGGTACTATTTTAAAATAAAGAAAAAGCGGCCTAGTGTCTAAACAGGTATTAATGGTAATCATGCAAACAGCAGAAGTGATCACTGAAAAAAACCTAACAGCCATCAGAAGAACTTTCATCCCTTTTGCTTCAAACATCTTTAGCGTTCCCAGGAATGGGAGTCAGCGGTAGCTATCATGGTAACTCACTAGATGAGTAATGATGTCGATACGACCGGACAACGGTAACCGTAGCAACTGTAACCTGCAATTCCTGCGTAACCATTGTTGGATTTATTGTGGCAGGGGCCAAAGAGGCCAGGAGTAAAATGAAGCTGAGAACTATGGTGTCTGACACATCTAGTACCACACACTTTAATCATAGCTGGCAGAAATGAATTCAGAAGGAGTTTTGCAAGAGCTCCCCATGCAGTTTTGTGCTTTTGTTATGGGCTATAAGAAGCAATGTACTAAATGGACAATCAAGAGTAACAATCAGATTATGCGGAAAGCCTTTTCCTTCCATCATTTTAAAAAAGACATTAAAAGGAAAGTTCAGCTACAGGAAACAAGGTAATTTAAATACATTTTGTAATTTTTCCAATATTAATCTACAGATCTATTTCAAAGGATTATCACGATACATTTAGTGATTAGCTACAGTTTACCTATCAAAAGGGTTATGGCAAAGCACATAACTTTTGCATGTGGAATTGAATATTGTTTAGAAATACAGTATCTACAGAAGTATTCTTTTAAACCTCTGAGCTTTGGATACAAAATTAGTACCCTGCAGCAAATGGCAATCGATGAACTGTGGTCTAACCAGTCAAATTAAGCAGTCAAAATCTATTTGCCTCAGATAAGCACTCACTAGGCTGTAATGGTTTCCTGCATTAAAGGTGCTATTGCTCATGCTAGATGTATTAGCATGTGGGTCACTAGAGACACATGCCATTCCACAGAAGAAAAATACTTGTTGAACAAGAGATACAAACAAGCACTAAAATCATTACCAACCTGGGCCCTATGCTGGTTCACTGCTACTTTGCTCTTTAAAATATGTATTGTATAAAGCACTGAAATTACTAAGCAAGACAGCACACCTTGACATCAGAATAGCATTTTAAAAATTACTGCCACCATGTGTTTAAATGATCATTTACATCTGAAGCAAGTCAGGTACTAAACTATACTGCAAATGCTGGTATTCTTAGAAGGCAACTTCTTACCCTCAAACATTAACCAACTAAGAAATGCAATGAAACTTGCCACGACCAAAGAAAGTATTTGGTCAGGAAAAAACAACAGGTATTCTTTCTTGAACACTCAACCTATCACTTCCCTTTACTTACACTTCTCACCTGTCATCAAGTACTTGTAATTTTATGATGCTGTCCTGTAGCTTATGTAGAGTTGATATTATTTTACAGAGTTCTGTTAATGGACTGGATAAATGGTAATGCTATTTAAACTAGTCTCCTGCTCCAAAACACAGCTGCAACTGTACTTCTATTTCTGAGCAAACATCTTGACCTGAACACGCAGTGCGTTCTCAATTTGGCCAAAGAGAAATTGGAGCAGACAGCAAAGGGAAAGTATGGCTGGCCACTGGCAGCATCCAACCGTGTCTAATATTTCATATAAAGTGCGTCCTCTTTATGCTGCATTACACTACACAACAAGCATATTTGCTTCTTTATCTAGCATCTTACTCACTTAACTTTAGATATCAGGTTATTACTTAGAAGTACATGGTATATTTAATCAGTTTCAAAAGTTTACAGTATACATATACAGTAGGAGGGAAATGCTGATTAACCAAATAAAACTGGCACCACCTTGGCAATCTATACATGACCTAAAATATAAAGGCTCTCAAGTGACAGCATTTCATTTGAAGAAACATATGCTTCTAGGTGTATAGGTAAACCACTCTATCATATTTACTAAGTTGTTTTAACACATGTCATAACCAGACACTATCATAGTCTGATCAACAATAACTCTTAGGCATCGTGAGTATTCTACCATCCTGCAGTCCACAACTATCACTTCTTATGTCAAGGGCATCCTACATTCATCAGACTGTAGTTATATGGTTTGTGTCACACACATATTCAATCAAGCTACAGTTTTTATCTATTTTAATTATTTGATACTACTCAAATAATAGTAGTAGTTATAGCATCTGTTATTGTCTCAATATGGGCACATGGGGATCTATTTATGTTACAGAAGTGGAAATGCAGCTCCAAGCAGAAGTGACAGAAACTGTTTGAATTATTAGCTTATAATAATTTCTGCCTATATTTGAATATCATCAGAAGCAAGTATGTTACACCACCCTTGAATATTAAAATATCCCTCCATTTGAATTCAATAGGAGTAGGCCCACCACAGGTTGCCAGTACACCTCCCACACAAGAAACTGTGTGAATGCTTACACCAAACCAATTCTATTGACTTCTATGATAATGGATGAATGTAAAAGGTATTCAAATGCTACATTTTGCAACCTAAACCCAAAGTTTACAATCAAAGTACTAGAACTAAGCTTAACGTCTTTGTCAGAACAATTAGAAGCCAAGAGCAAGACCATATACTTTGTAAATGTAGTAAAATTAAATCACTACAAACGTTAAGCTTCATATCCTATGTCAAAATTTGAAACAATCACTCCAAAAGGAAATGGACAGCAAGATCCTGTGATGTTTTAATTGTTGTGAACGCCCAGAGAGCTTTGGCTATTGGGTGGTATAGAAACATAAATGAATAAATATGTTGCATATACCAGATTCCCAAAACAACAGTTACTTTATTGAGATTTATGCAGCCCACATAACTTCAGCATCCCTCTTCGGCATTGCTGATGGGCTTAACTAGTAATCTTACCTTTCCTTGCATTCTTAATATGCATAGAACAATCATAATAGAAACCATCTTGAATGTCTTACAAATATTGAAACATTTACCTCCGGCTTAGGCAAAATAAAAAAATGACTCTTTACTAGTAATGATTCCAGTGTTTTGTAAAACTTGGGGCTCACACTGAAGTGTCAAAATATGTATCTGATTTAACGTGTCAGATTTTCCCATAAATACCTACTACATAAAATCAAACTTGTAGGTATTTTAATATAGGATCTATTCCATATTAGTATTAGCAGTGATAGCTGTCTGGGCCTCAAAATTGTACTGAATTTTCTACCTTCATTATTCAGAGCTTTTTCCATGTTTGCCTTTATGGTTTACTATATTAGTATTTTATTCTGGCAAGGCTTTAAAGCAGCCTGTCCCAACCTGGTGCCCTACTCATCCATGCTGGCTGGGGATGATGGAGTTGGACATCTCCAGATGTGTTAGACTAGGACACATCTGCTTTAAAGAGAATGGGCAGGATCCAAAGAGCTGCCCTTTGGGCATGCATTGCCCAGTCAGATTTGGGGCTTTCCCTTTCCTCATGCCATCATGATGAACTGCTTCTGAGGTTCACTCAGTTTTGAAAATGATTTACTACTCTGCAAGAGGGGGTCTCTTCGAAATACACAGGACCAAAGTACCATTACGTCTGGGAAACAGTTGTGCAGCCAGGCTTTGTAATTAAGAGACTGAGTACAACAAAATACAAAACACAACATCAAAAGCCTTGAACAGCTCACTATTCTGATTTTTAAATTCCAGCATATGCCTTACATGGGGAATATAATTCCACAACGCAGGGACCACAATTATAGACTTCAAGAGTGCAAATATTCTTCGAACTACTACTTTAGTTTTTGGTTCTTTAGACCATTTCCTTTCTACATTATTGTAAACAAAGAGGAAAGAAGAAACTCTAACCAATATTCCATTCAGAACTTAATCCGCCTCATCATCAGAAAGCAGTGGCAGAAGAGGAATGAAAAGTCCAGATTCTCTCTAACCCAGGTTCAAAATTTAGGTCAGTCAACTACAACAATTAGAAATATAGAATAAAACAGAAGCAATCCAAAGGAGGATACAAAAGATCATCAATAAAGGGGGAAAAAAAACAGAATTAAAGGTGCGTTGGCTCCAGAAACAAAGGACATATTTTATTCACAATTCAGAAGCACTGAGGAGCATCTCAAAGACTTCCAAAACTGACGTGGAATTATATCTACTTACAGTCTGTAGAGTTTCGGAGTCCCAAGAAAGAGCAACTCAGAGAGAAGCTGAAGATTATTTCTGTTTAAACGCCTTTAGTAGAAAAGAAAAAGAAAAGTTACAAACCAAATAATCAAAATAAATAAGAACTCTACCACGATGCGTCAAAACTAGATATCTTAGCAGTAAGTAGGCATGCAGCAGAAGCCAGCAGCTTTAGTGCCATGGGCCACACAGGAACGAAGCCAGAACACTGTAGCTAATTTAACGTTTTATTAATTCACATTAACATAAAGTATGCATGAATGTGTCCACTTGCAACTTTTTTGTACTCTTCCATATCAAGAAGAAATGTTTGACAACAAAGAGACCACCCTACTGGCAGGCTTTTACAACGACTTTCCACAAGAGGAAAACAATTGTTTAGGAGAACTTTCAGACATGTTACAGCAGTTCATCATTCTTCAGGGAACACTGCCAATTAAACTGACATGAGCTGTAAAAAACCAAGCCTTTCAGATGGCTTTATAAAACACTATGAAAATCCCTGCCATTATGATTGGCAGGTAATAATGGTGAGAGGACATGCATATTGCTGAGACCCCAACATACTGCTTTTCTCACAGAGTCACTCTAAGTGGAGGCTAGGCACTAGGGCAGGCTTAGGGTCAATTTACACATTACATTAAATATGCAGCATGTAGATGACCCTTTAATTACTGTGATATAAATGCACCAGGCCTTGATCCAGACTGGCACTACTGCACACAGAGTGGGGAGATTTAAACATGCCTCCCACTTGCTTGGTTTTTTTTTTCTTTAATAATCGCCCCACCCTCACATGTGGCTTAAAAAAGAAAAAAGCCTCTATTAGCACAAATGGAGTTCCCCCCTCTTATCCCCCATGCGGGGGGCAGGATTGTGTGTGGCAATTTTTTTTTAAAGAACTGGTTGTGGGGAAGGTTTAAACCTCCCCTCCCTGCATGCAGTGCTGTTGATCTGCATCGGAGTCCCATACACTTATTTTAGAATAAGAAATAAAGGGCAGCTACATGCTATGTATTTAATGTGTAGTTTGACCCTTACCCATCACCCCACTAGTGTTCTTTTCCTCCCAAGAGGAGCATATAGTAGTCACTGGTTTATAAAGGGGTGCACTCAGTGACACTGTTGTGGTGGGAGCTAAACCTGCCCCAACAACTGTAAGAGTCTGGAGTCAAGCTCCAACCTCAAACTGACAGCCGTTTATTTAGACCTATAGAATGCAGTGGGAGCCATTGAGAACTGAGCCTGGCCCTGCCTGTGAAAGCTTGCTTGGGGTTCCACTTTTTGTTCCTGCTACCAGGTGATGAAACCCAGGAACTAGTATTTTATTGGTTTCCCGAGACACCAACTTTGCATTTCTTGATAAAGAGGATTTCTCCTGAGGACCAAGTGACAAACAAAGCTAATTCACTTGAATTTTTAAAAGTGGCAAATGCAAACTTCAGGTGAAAGATTTGAGCAAGGATAGGAGACCAATTTTTATAATCAGGGCACAAAACAAATAGGCCAGTTTTTATGCAACATGCTGGATTACACAACTATATCCAAAGTAGAAGTAGGCTCTAAACTTTAAGTAGCTCACATAGCTTCAAGCAAGGAATTTCCCTTATCCAATGAAGTTAGAATAGAAATGCAAAAACCCAGTTGTTACTTCATTTATTTATTACATTTCTATACCACCCAATAGCTAAAACTCTCTGGACTGTTCACAAAAATTAACAGCATATTAAGATCATGATCATTTTGGTAAGAAAAAATTTGAATGCTTGAAACTAGAATGCTCTCTTGCTGCAACTGTTTAAGAGAAAAACTATTGTCACCATGGTTCCTTCCTGTCACTCAAAAAGCATTCTGTTCAGCCAACACAAGCACAAGATTCAGAATAGGCACCCTACAAACACTCAAATAATAATCATGTTATATGCTACCCAAGTGGTAAAATGTTCCAGTAGCCGTGCTAGATAGTTTTGTTTTGTTTTTAATGAGAGAACATTCAAGAGTTTTGGTCCCTTTGTAATATTTGCTTTACTTACAAATATACAAGTAGAGCATGGTAGAAGCAAATACTGTAAGCAGACAGAGAAGCTGCAAATCCTGCATCAGATTCTGTTAACACCAGCCAGAAACACCCAGCTATGTCTCACTCTCCCTGCACTCCATCCTCTCTCTGCTCAATCTGCATAACTGGTTCTGAACTGTTTGTCTCCCCACTTCCTTAGCTGGCAGCATTACCCAAAGTTCTGGGGTTATTACATTCCAGAAACTGGAGAGAGATTACCAGTAATCGAGGGTCATTAAATGTTCTTCTGTTAGGCTCTTGCCACTCAGTCATCACAACGATCAAGATGGGCATATTCATAAGTATACTACTTAACATTTAAACAATAGTTTAGAGTGTTCAAAGCACTTCACACATACATTTCAATAATCATTAGAACAGTTCTATAAGGTAGGCCACTATTATTATGCCCAGAGTTATGTGAAAGTAGTCCCACTTTTCTATTCAGAATCCTCAAAGCAGCTATGAGGTGTCACATCAGAAGAAACAGAAGCTTTAAAAATTCATAAGAGGAAAAAAATAACAATTTAGAACATATCAACAGTGGTTCCAAAGGATAAAACAGCAGCCTCAGAATACTGTATAGCATGGGCAGGCAGAAAGCAGATTAGGATCTACCAGATCTCCAACGGTATCCAACTTGCTATAGTTTAAAAATTGCAAGTAAAAAAAAAAATCTGCCATGGCTCTGACAATCATCACTTCCCTCCCAGGCTATGCCAGGAATCCTTCACTCAGGTATATGCTGCATTGACATGGAACTCTGGTTTGGTAGTTTAAGTCATGCTCGGTGTCACATTTAACAATGCCTGACTTTATATACCAATGGAGCTCACCACCTAACTTGTATTACATGGGGGAGAGAACTGCAAGAAGCAACTACCCTTGCCCATATAACTTAAAACTTAGATGGTTATCTATTGACAAATATTAAAGGACCTTAGAAGGGACATTTCTTTTAAGCCATGGAGTTTAGTAGCACTGAATATTATAATCCTAGCTAGAACAGTCCAATTGGCTTATATTTTCCTTTTAATAAAGTATTTAAAATGGAAAGATAGCGCTTCTGATCTGATGCATTTTGAGCTAATGTACAAAAATGCAAAAGCTTGCCTCCTTCATGGATCACCATGACAGTGGATGTGCTATGAAAGTGTCACACTTTTGCCAATTCATAGCACAGTATTCAAAAGAATGCAATAGCCTTGTAACAGAAGCTTAGCCTGGAAGGAAAACATCCGGATCAAGTTGCTGAGATGAACCACAAACACCTGTTTATTGTGCTAAAGAATTATTAATGAGAACAGGCCTTAAATTGTTCACCATAACCAATAAACTGTTGAAGATGACAGGCAGGCTCTCCCAAATGAACAACTGCAAACTGGCCGTTTACTGAACTTACTAGTGGAGATCCATCATGCTTTGCTGAAAGGGTGGTTTGTTTGTTTTGTTTTCACAGTTTTTCGCAGGTATTGTGCTTCCCCAATTGAAATAGTTTTCAGGTAAACCCTCAGCTTTTATTTCTAATTGTTCTGCTGATCTTTCATACATGTGAGGTTCAAGACTAAGTTCTGTAAATTCAGAGAACCCTTCAGCAGCTGACCATCCCAACTGTCAATTTCAGTTGGGATCCTCAATTCTAATTGTTAATTTCAACACCTATTCCCTAGGTTCCCTTATCCTCTGGTTCATGAACAATTACTCAACAAATTACTGCCAAATCAAGTCCCCTCCTGGAAATGAAGTTCCTTCCTCAAACTTATTTTCAGCAAGGGAATAGGGAACAATAGGGAACCTCAGCAAGGGAATAGGGAACCTGAGCAACATCAAAGATCAGGCAGAAAAAGGAAGGTGCATTTCTGTTTCCTTCTCCCAAAAAAAGGAAGGGAAATGGAGGAGAGAGAGGAAGACACCTTGCCACCTTCTACTCCACCCCTTTAGCTGATGTAGAAGGAGAGAACAGGAGTGTAATTCTCCTGTTCATCTACTTGTTACACCCTGCCACATCCCTATACAGATAAAGCAGTAAATATGAACTTGTACTGTCTGGCCCCCAAATATCATCCAAAACTAATTAGCACCCACTTATCAATCAAGTGGCTGATCAGGGAAGTGGTACTCTGCAACTGAGATTTGGATTGTCTGGAAAAAAAACGGAGTCAGAAAATTTTCTTGAACTAAATTGCGGGAGACCTGACTTAGGGTGCAATCTATGCATGTTTAGATGGAGAAAAAGCCTACAACTCCCAGTATTCTCCAGCCAGCCTGATGTCTTCCGCAAATTTAGGCACCACGTTGCTCACCCTTAACTCCAGTTCATTTATGAAGGAGTTAAAAAGTACCACTCCCAATACAAATCTTTAGGGGAACTGTCTATATATTCCTACAGTCTACTTTCTGTTTCTTAAGTAGTTATTTATTTTATTTAGGGTGCAATCCTATGCATGTTTAGACAGAGAAAAGGTCTACAACTCCCAGCATTCCCCAGCCAACCATGCTGGCTGGGGAATGCTGGGAGCTGTAGGCCTTTTCTCTGTCTAAATATGCATAGGATTGCGCCCTTAGCAAGTATGCTTACATTTATGCACAATCCAGAAAAGAAGTCCCAGCATTTTCCAGCAAAAGTTGTAGGACTTTTTTCTGTCTAAACATGCATAGAGTTGGACCGTTAGAAAACAAATCTTAAAAAGTGTTACTTTTACATGCTGCATATATCAAAAAAGTTCTTTTCTAACCACTGAGAGTAGTTGAACTAAAATACTTGATTAGGAAAACTTCAATACAGTGACGTTAACATGGTTTAAATGTTATATTCAAACAAATTCAAAAGCTTTTCTGAGACAATATTTTAAGTGGAATACTTGTCAATATTTTAAGACAAGGCAACTCCGTAAGAAATACTTCCCTTACGTTATTTTGTTTTTAAGGGGAAAACATGAAGGCACTGAAAACTGTTAGCACACTTAAAGAACTGGTATGCCTGAAGAGTTGTGGATATAAATTTATGTGCTTCCAGACACCTAAAAAAACCTTACAACTTTAGTTTTATATTTGACCAGTATTATATCCATTCCAGTTGCCCAATTCAAATTTTATTGTGTTCATTCATTATATCACTCTAACAATGCATTTCGAAAAGTGCAAAATTTTCCACAGAAAAAATATAGTAATGGAAAAATTTCCACCCCTCATCATTACTCCGGGAGGGCATTTCATGTTTTCTGCCCTGTAAATTGCTTCCTCCAATGAAACTATTAGCTCTGTGCGGGGAATGGGAGACAAGAAGATAGGTGCAGTTGATGTGCCTCTGATGTGCCCCCATGCCTCTCATGTGCCCCTTGCTTCTACCCCCTGTCCCCAACAGCGCTAATATCTAGTACACCATAAGTGCAGCATACACAAGATAAGCTGGGAATATCCTGTAATTCAATCTATCTATGGACTTCTTGTATAAATGAAGCCTAGCAGACTAACATGGTAAATCACCAGGCAAAGTCTTTCACGAATGCAGTGATGCTCAACTATATAGAAATACACAACACATAAGTATTTTCCACATACTACATAAGAACGAAAAAGTCCAACCACTGCACAAACTACAATAGGAGAGTGGATTTGTTTCAAACATTACTAAATGAGAATATGAAAGAAATACTTTAAACACAGTACGTTAAAGAAATTATTCCTCAACATTTTACAGGAATATAGCTGAAATTAATCCTTTCCTTAAAGAAGACCCACACAGATGAGCCCTTATCTATTTCTGTGAGAAATTTACAGATGCTAGAAATCCAAGGTGTTTAAAGATTTACCTTTTAAACAAGCCCAAATTACACTAGAAACCATTTAATATTGTTGGCATGCTATGATTTTCCTATTAAGGAATTACATTTTCTATAAGACTGATTTTGTCTAAATAATTTCTACATAAATTTAAAAGCTTCAATGATGCCTGCAACAGACTGAGTAAATGACAAAACTAAGAAGACTTTAAATTCGGTTAGCAGAATGCAACTAAAAGACACACAATTCAATAAAAACTTCTCTCTTTACAAAGGGGATCCAGTAATGCTTATTTTGACATTTTGCAACTTAAACTAATTTAAGTGGTTAAAAAAAGAGCATCCAGCAAACAGTATCTAAAAAGAATGAGCACAAAACAGATGTGGGAAAAATAAACAGCCTTCCTGTCTTGGTATTTCTAAAAAGGTCTGCAAAGAGCAAACAGGACTTCTCACTGCAATTTGACTTCTAGACCTGTTAAAGAGAGTCCCATGAGAACTTGACTCAGATTAATTAAGTACACTGCTAAAACTACTACGGTTAGCAAAAAGTACACAGGATCTTCAGTTACACAGCCTGCTCTCTTATTCCAGAGATTGGGCTAAAAGTTACTACCTTACCTGCTTTGTATTTCATTATCTGGAAACAAGCATACTAAAGCCTACAAAAGAAGAGGGGGGAGACTAATGTCTTACACTAAAAACCTGTGGCAGGTAGTAGGTTATAGAAATAACTGGACTGAATCCATATTGATTTATTTGTGCTTCCTAGATTTGATTTAGCATTGTGTATTATTCTCATGTTTGTAAGCTATTTGTGTTTGCAAGCTATAATATCCTTAAAAATATTTAAGGATTTTTTAAAATTAAACTGAGTAGAGTGAAAGACAAAACTTATGTGGAATGGAAAGATGATCACAAAAAAGCCCTAGTACATTGACATATCAACACTTAGAGAACTTTGCCAACTCGAACAGCTAAAAAACATACAGGTACCAAATGAATACAATTGTCAGTAATGTGCAATTTCCCCCCTCCCCTAAAAACACAAATCTGGCTAAAAATACATTACACTCAGATTTATTTCAGTCCTTTAACTGCCTTTCTGTAGCTTTTATATTTTGCTGCAAGTAACCTCTTCGATGTGATATTTAAATAGAGAGAACTCTAAAAACAGACTAATTATTTTAATGTTTAGGGAAAAAATACGTGTACAGGTGCAAAGGTATAATTCCTATAATTTGGGGGACAGCAATCATACATGCTTTTATTAACTGACAAACAGAAAACTTCTTGTCGTCCACCTTGCTCAGGATAAAGAATGTGCTGTGTGCTTAAAGCTATGAATGCTAGCAAGGGAAGGTTTTTGTCTAAAACTCTGATTACCAAGGAGAAACTGCTTTCTGCTTTTCCCCTCCAGGCTTTTCAAAAGCATATTCTCTGCTTGAAGTCATTATCTACCTTCAGGGAGAAACCTCTGAAACCCTTGGTTTATATATTCCTAATCACCAAGAGAATTTGTACCTATGAAAACACACATACACAAAGTGTTTTTTTAAAGGGGGAGTTTTAGAATTTATAAACATATACATAGTATTGCAAAGACATATTTACAGCTCCTCTCTTTCAGTGCAGTACACAGATAGTAGAATGAAACTTCTGCTGATAATACAGGACGCTGCTTTCATTCTGGAAGCACTTTGTGTATTTGTCATTTTAAAATGGGGCAGTAAAAGCACTAGCTGTGGGCAATTGCCACTGATGTTAATTCACTTCAATATCAAAACCTGTCCAATCCCAAATGCTTCAGGGCAGCTGTAAAGCGACCACACATATGCAGATAAATATCAGAACAAGCCACCCTAAAACCTTGACTCTAGCTATCAAAAACCAGACCAAAGTGTCTTTAAAATGCTCCTGAACGCTTAGGCTTTGGAAGCTGTTGGGGATGGAGACCAGCAAATACTTGGGAGCGCACAGAGGGAAGGTCTAATATAAGCTGCTGCATATGTAAATCCATGTGGTACAAGGGCAGTACACTATGAAATTGGCTATCACAGTGGAGTCCAATAATACCTTATGGGTAGTTTATATGGGACAAAAATTGATAAGTATTTGCCAGAGATTGCATTATAACTAGCAATTTTACTTCCTATTTTTTTACACTTCACAAAGTGAGTCCTATCATTATTTAAATTTTATTTACAAATATTTTTAGGCCACGTTTAAGGGCAGAGGTTAGAGCTCTCTCAAGGCAGTGTATATTTTACAGCAAGCACAAAGTTCTTTGAGTTCCAATAGAGGTCTTCCATATTAATAATTCCAAAGCTGTTTCTATTAGAAACAGACTTTGCTATCACTACACTTCTACCTCACATTTCTATCACCCTGAAATTTCACATATGATGTCACTACAATAAAGGCACCTCCCAAAGTTTTGCCCTAGATTGCAACCCTAAACCGAATTACATATGCTTAAGCATGACTGAAATAACGGAACTTAAGGTGTTGCTGGCACCTTCAGGCCTATCATAATTCAGTGGGCGAAACATAAGAAGCTTAGGAGGATATTTCTGTTGCCTCTACCTTCCAGCCACCAACCCTAAAGGTGTCTCCAGAGCTGGAACAAGGGCAGACTTGGGGCGGGGGGGAGGCCTCACATGATACTCTCCTTTTGGGTTCTCTGACACTGCTCTCACAAGCAGCAGCTCCTCCTAGCTATGGGCACACAGATGGAGAGAATAAGCAGGAGCAGCACCAGCTGCTGGCCACCACCATCTGCTTGTCCAGGTGGCTGAGAGCAGGCCGATGGTGTCTTGGAGCTGCATCAATTGCTGCCACACAGAGGCAGAGGGTGGAGACAGCACCTGCTGCTCCTAGCCATCACCATTCACTCACCTGGGCAGAAAAGCAAGTGTGTAGCAGACAGAGGGGAGCAACAGCAGTGCAGTGCCATGCCAAAGAGATGACAGCCACTGGAGGAAAGCCATCAAGAGTGCTCTATTCTTGCTGCTGCTGCAGCAAGAAAAGTCAGACACCACTAACAGTGGCTGCTTAGAGATGTGATGGCCCAGAAACAAACCGGAGAAATTCTGGGGAAAACTTTTTTTCCCCATTTTATTCCAAGGACCGTTTTTGTTTCATTTTTTCCAAAAAATTGCAAAAATTGAACGGCTTTGTATTAAGAAATATTTTCTTTTCGAATGTAAGACAAAGTGGTTATATATTGTTGTCCAGCCTTTACTCCCCCAAAATGATGTCTAAAAACTATGTAATAAGAACACTTTTATAGAAGTGTTAGAGATGACTAGAGATGCAAAATGTCTGGAAGTAATGAAGCTATGGGGAAAATGTTTTTTTAATCCACTCTGTAAGATTCCCAGCATAGTTAGTTCTCTCATTCCTTATTAAAAATTATTGATCTAAAGTATATTTTACTGATAGACATTTATGCTCAGTTTCCCAACATGTGAGTAGAGTCACCATGCTGCATTCTTGACAGTAAATGTGCATTTCTTGACAGTTTGGGTTTTGTTCTATAGAGTCTGTGTTTCTAATGCTGTAGCAGACATTTAACATATTTCTAATCTATTCAGACAATAATTACAAATCTATTAACTGAGTTTACTTTTCGAAGTTTTAAAATATAGTAATAATTTTATGAGCAAACTAGATTATACATAAAATAATTTAGGAACAGAAAGGCTGCTTTATGTTCCTAAAGCAGCTCTCCCCAACCTGGTGTCCTCTGGATGTTTTGGACCACGGTGCCCAGCATTCCTGACTATTGACTATGTTGCTTGAGGCTGATGAGAGCTGAAGTCCAAAATATCTGGAGGGCATGTGGTTGAGGGAAGGCTATCTTAAACAACAAAGTGACTTTGATCTGTAAAGAGCTCTAAAAAAGTAAGTATTGCTTATTTATCCGTTTTCCCCCAAAGTCAGTTTTTTTCTGAAAAAAACAAATGAACAGTTTTTTCCCCACGGCCTCAAATTTTCTGGCAATTTTACATATCTATGGCTGCTGCTCCTCTATCATTGGCAATAATGGCAGCTTGGGATCAGTAGTTTCTGGGACCTTGGCAGTTGCATATGCCAACCCT
Source organism: Heloderma suspectum (assembly GCF_057233095.1). Classification (NCBI taxonomy): domain Eukaryota; kingdom Metazoa; phylum Chordata; class Lepidosauria; order Squamata; family Helodermatidae; genus Heloderma; species Heloderma suspectum. The sequence continues at coordinate 114,938,321 of NC_139462.1, forward strand.
GGTGGCTGGCCCTAAGTGAAGCCCCTGGGCAAGTAGAGACAAGTAAACATATTATGAGGTAGTGACATCCAGGCTGTACTGCACCTTACATCGGATGACATTATCAAGACCTCTCTTCAGGATACATTACACACAGCTCTCTATATATGCATTTCCTTTTTAAAAAAGAAAACACACACTCACACACCTGCAAGCAGCCTCCAAGTTGCTGAGTTTCAGTAGAACAGGGTGGAGAACTTCAGGCCCAGGGTGGAGAACCAGCCTGCTGGCATTCCCCAGATGGCCACACCTCTTTCCTTATTTCAGAGCTGCTCTTCCTCCAAGGGGGAGAAAAAAATATATTTCCCCCCATGGGGAAAAATAGGAGAGTGTACGTTTGGGGAAAGAGTTAAGAAGGGTCTTTCCACTCAGCACCACTCCTGCACTGAAACAAGCAGCCTTGACAGTTTTTTCAAAGTGTGTAGTTTAGCCTCAAATTCCCCTTCAGATGTTACTCTGATGAACTAGATGTCCATCTGAAGACGTCTTAAAGAAGGACCTAAATGGCTGCTGAAATTATGCCATCCAGGCTACAAATGCCTAGCTTGAAATGAGTTCCTCCGGCAACGGTGGTGAAAGCACAGTTCAATGAACTGTGGTGGAAAAAGAGCTAGGGAAGAGAGGGAGAAAACATCTCTCCTCACTTGGCCTTCCTTTTTCTGAAGGCAGAGAGGGCCAGTAGTTGCAACCCCTGCCACTGGTCAGATCAGGCTGAAGCCTCCGCTCCTGCCAGCTTGTTCCATGGCTACTGCCATGTTCCGCAGGACATTCAGCCAAGTGCAAAACTACACCAGAGCAGGGTAGGTGTGGATGTGCACACACATGCACTGAAATGCACATTGGCATGGCACTTTCTCTGTGCTTTGGACTTTACTTGTGCCACATTTGTCAAAACAGGCTGGCAACCACTTTGCAAGCTACAGATTTTTTTTTAGAGAGTTCTACAAGGTTCTTTTGCTTCCGCTCCCTACTACATTTTTCTGCAAAGGTCCTCCTGCTCTGTCCCCCACCCTACCCCAATTAACCTTCTCAGTCATCAATAGGATAATGTTACATGGATGCCAGATTGTAGCCTGACATTATTAAACTATTTCAGTTACAGAATTTGAGTAATGTTTTCTCTTTTGAAACATCATTTTTGTTATATTTGTGGGCACACATGTAATTCAAATATCCAGGTAAAGCTGCAAAAGGTGTACTGTAGACCAGTACCGAATGAAATTTACTCTACAGGACTATTTTAATCTTTAGTCAATGTACATTATTATGGTAAGAAATATGATACTGGTTACCACTGCTAGGGTCATGACCGTTACTACAAAAGCTCACTACATTAATTTCCCTAGTGCAGTGACCTGAATCAGCATTCTATACAATGTCCACATATAGAGGAGTGGGTGGAAGATGAGACGGTTGAAGAGAAGTGGAAATAATCTCCTTATCATCAGGTTTAAAGAATATAAACTGATGTTGGCTGAAACCAAACTCAGATTTCCATCTCACTTTGGCGCTAATGCTCATCAACAGTCCATAAATGATAGGTTTGCTCCTTCTGTCTTCCCATTCTCACTGGCAAGAAAACAAGCTCAAACAGCTGCTTGCAGAGGGTCACTGATGTATGTTTACTTAACACACAAAGAAATTAATATGCTAATGACAGTATTTTAACTACATTCCCAAGTGAGGTGTGTGTTTTGTTTTGTTTTTAAAAGGCTTACTATACAATAGCTTTGCCATAATGAAATCATCTTTTAATTACAGAAGGGATACTGAAGTTGGCAAAACCGGTGTGTGTTCAGATGTCTAATCATCTGGTGTGTGTTTAGATATACAATCACTAACATTTAGGTTAACTGGGGTTTTGTTAGAAAACCTAATGTGATGAGTTGAGTAAAATAGAGCACTGCAGAAGAACTGGAACTGGAAAGCAGGTGCAAAAATTTAAACTGCAGCTTTTTGGAAGGACAGGAGGCCCAGATATTTTGCAGAAAAAAATTGCATTCATCTTTTCAAGACCTCAGAACCGGAAGTGTCAAGCTGCAAATATGACAGTTATAGCTGCTCAATATTTGACCTTGCTGAATTACACCAGCAACAGCTGCCTCCTAGTGCCAACCCAAACCTTTGCAGTGACTTGAAAACAAACATCGGTACAAATACACACTAGCTCAGTGTAGGGATTAGAAACCCAATTGTATGCTGCATAGATATTTAGATATGAGTGGATAGTTTACAAGGATCCTATTTGCATTTTCTTGCAGAATTATATAGGATATGATAGCATTAGAGGTGGCTTTTGAATGGATAAAAAACTGAGCAGGAGCACTTGCAATAGGAAAAGTCAGTTTTGTAGCATCAACAGAAGAATCACCATCACCACCCAAGGCTTTAAACCATTTAGGGTGCAATCCTATGCATGTTTAGATAGAAAAGATCTAAACTCCCAGCGTCACCCAGGAAGCCATACTGGCCGGGGCATGCTGGGAGTTTAGCTGTAGGACATCTTTCTATCTAAACATGCATAGAATTATGCCCTTAGTTCTTAAAGTATGAGGCAAACCTTCCTAATGAGGAACAGTCAGATGGTTACAAAGGCAGCCTCAGACAGATTTTTTTAAAGGAATACAGATGAGTGAATCTATATTTCTTTCTATATATTATACTACAGATTGCTAGTAGGGGGAAGACTATGTAAGCCACCTTGGGTCCCTTGCAAGAGGAAAAAAGTTGGGATATAAATGTAATAATAAAATAATAATGCCAGCATTTCTACCTATTTTCCCCATCCTCTTCTCATTCCTCATGCTGTTAGTCAACACTGCCAGCTGAATCATCCCTCCTCACCTTGTCTTCGTGAGTCTAAGAAAACCTGTGGCATTCCTCTCCTTCTGGCAAGGCCTTGGGAGAGTTGCTGGAACATAACGTTAAATGCCTCCACTCAATAACTGTATGTGGCAATAATGAAGGCAGTAAAGGTTCCCCTTTTCCTAGTCCCACAAATGGAATTTTATGTATTTTATTTATTGTCTACACTAACCAATAGCCAAAGCTCTCTGTGCGGTTCACAACAATTAAAACCATGAAATACAACATGATGAAATACAATAAAAAGTTTAAAAGTTTAGAACTACAGTATAAAATAAAAATAAAAAACAAAATCAAATCTAGCACCAGTGTAAAGATTTAAAATATAGTAACAGATTTAAAAGCAGAAACTGAAAGACTAAAATGCCTGGGAAAATAAGGTCTTCATCTGGCGCTGAAAAGAGCACAAGGTAGGCACCAGGCAAGCCTCTCTGGGAAGCTCATTCCACAACCAGGGTCCCACAACAGGAAAGGCCCTCTTCCTAGTAGCCACCCACTTCACTTCCTTTGGTGGGAACTCCCAGAGAAGGACCACTGAAGATGACCTTAGAGTCTTGGTAGGTATATATGGGAGGAGGTGATCCTTCAGGTAACCTGACCACAAGTTGTTTAGGGCTTTGAATGTTAATAACAGCACTCTGAATTGGGGTCGGACATGGACTGGCAGCCAGTGCAGATGGAAAAGTATCTGCCCTACAGTGGCCTGCCAGTAGTTCTAAGGATAGAAATGCGAATCATGCATTCACCTGCCATTATATTGCCCTGTATTTTCTATGTTTATGTAGTACTTTTCTGCCAAAACACCCCAACTCTTTCCATATTGTTATATAATGAAGTTAGATAATACAAGTTCAGTTGCTGGGAAAGCAGCAGGCTCTTATTCTACGGATGAATATCATTTTTTGGAGCCCAAGGATGCCTAGCCTGGGATGGTGACAATTAACCGGTTCTAGATGGGTTACACCCCTATTAAGGATAAAGTTCTAGGTTTGTGTGTACTGAGAGATCTGGCCCTTACTTCGGAGCCCAAGAGGAATGTGTAACATAAAGCCCCTTTTATTAGCTCAGGTTAATATACCAGCTGTGGTCCTTTCTACAGCCTTGCTAGTTATCCATCCCCTGGTGACATCCAGTCTTGATTACAAGAATGTGTTGTATGTGGGGCTGCCCTTGAAGACTGGCAAATTTTTCTTACCAGTATTTAAAACATGTTCACTGGCTTGTAGTTTGATTCCAGGCACAATTCAAAGCACTAATTAGACTTATAAAGTCATATGAGAGTTGGAACCTGAGTATCTTTGCTGCCTCCATTGCACCTTCTAGTAGCCAGCTAGCAGAGTTATTTCATGAGGTTTGACGTTTGGTAACATCTACCCCGGTGAAGGGGTGTTAAAACCTACAGAGTTTTACAATGATCAGCTGGCTAGGCACGCAAGGTAAAGCCACTAGTCTTCGCGACACCCTTGATGCCATTGTTGTCGCAGATTCAGTCAGCAAATAAAGGAGTTTATAGTCCCCATTACCTTACCCAGTGCATGCTAGAAGCTCACCAGAAAAGTGATAAAGAAATGAAGTCATCATCATCATCATCATCATCACTGAACACACCACTCCAGACACAGGAACATAGGAAGCTGCCTTATACTGAATCAGACCATTGGTCTATCTGGCCCAGTACTGTTGACACCGGCTGGCAGAAGTTCTCCAGGGTTTCAGGCAGGAGATTTTCAGCCCTACCTGGAGGTGCCAAGGATTGAATCTGACACCTTCTGCGTGCAAAGCACATGCTCCACTAGTGCTCCACTCCCAAAACACTTACAAAGTATTCTTCCTTGCTGGATCAGAGCTGGGGCACATAACAGCAAATTATTCAAATGTTCCAGTCACTCTTGCTGGTTGACTGGATTGTCTCAAATATATTGGGGGAGGGAAGGCTCTTCTTATGGGAGGCCCATGGTCAGGAATTTAAACTGAGACTTCTTGTATGCCAAGCCTGTGCTATTCCATAGGACCCCTTCAGGTCTGGTCTATATCACCAGGAGCCCTAAGTCCCACACATGAGACTAGGGAGAGAGGGGAGGGGAAGTGGGACAAGCTAGGGTCTGAGAGACTAGAAAGGCTCTGATATGGTTCTATGGCTGTGTGGTTATACTGCTGCTCTCCGGAGTAGGCATTGTGGTTTCTCCCTTCTCCATCCAATATTGCTGTCACTGAAAGGATACCCAGAACTTATGTTTGCCTTGTGAAGGACACATTTCTATCTGCTGGGTAGGAAGTAAGCCCCCATCTCCTTTTTCCTACTGCAATACTTTTGCACTGAGCTACCAGCCAACTCATAGTACTGCTCTTTGTGAACTCCGTGTAATTGTTCATGTGGCTCCTGTTCTTTAAAAAAAACAAACAAAAAAACTTGTTTCCCCTCGCACAGACACCACTGTTGTGTCCAGTGTTCTATATAATGCCTGAGTAGAATCCTTGGTACCATGGGCTGATAACTCTTCCTTAAGGTGAGTCACAGATGAGTACCACATGCAGGCCTTCTACTCTTTTAGCCATAAAGGAAACTGACTGTTGTGACGGGAAAGGCACTCCTTTTCCCTCTCTAGCTCTAGCTCTCCGTGCCACCCCGCCACCCTTTAAAACAGAAATTTTCTAGTGTCTGAGTTTGGGCTGCCAGGGGATTTGAACTACTGTTGAGGAGAACCTTGCAGCTGTCAGTTGCTATCCTCCTGGCCCCTAGGCTATGCAAGGCACTATGGGCTCTTTCTGTAAACATGCTTGTGCAGTGTGCAGGGGAGGGGCAACTATGTTGATTAGCACCTTCTTTTCTACCTTCCAGGTAATATAAAATCAGTAATCATTGTGATTGGTGAGGACCAACGCAGTTGGTAGGGACACCGTGGACACTGGAACACCTACATTTTTAAAAAATGCTATTCTCAGCTTTTGACTTTGCTCTGGGAAAACACAGGATCAGGACTATACTACACTGGCACAATCGCGGGCATATCAGAACCATAGGATCAGCCTGCCAGATTATATGTCACAGCAGAAAGCAAAGATGAATCTAGAAATAGTACACTGGATAAGTAGCAAACCTATAAACTAAAGACAAAATCACAGAACAATTCACAACCAGCAGCTTTGGGGGCTTTGCCTACATTATATATCATTATAATACGTCAAAAAAGTGCCATAGAAGTTAAGATTTTTTGCAAGAAATCTGGCTGTTTTATATTTAAATATTATGCATGTGCATAAAAGACATTTTTGGCGTGAATAAATATCAACAAATTTCCAGGGAAATACTTTGAATTTCACCATCTCAAAGAGATAAATTGGCTGTCACACAGCAACATGTCTGTCAGATGAATGTGGCAATTGTCAACAAAAGGAATTTCAGGATTTACTCACAAGTATGGAATATTTGCTCTTAGCCAACAACTAGGATGGTTTCAAAAATTCTGACTATTGGCTTCCATTCAAAATTCTCCCATCCCAAAACATCTGATCTGAGCCTTCCACAGAACAAAAGTCTGTGACACTATTATCATTATGTGGGTAAAAACAAAATCCTTTACAAAAGCTTAAGAGTTACTCTGATTTCTGACCAAGTTCCAAGATATATCACAGGATTCGAATTTATTTGTCACCACAAAACCAAAATTACTCATACAAGAGCAAGGAAGCGCACACTTTCCACAGATGCTATCCATTGCTTTTAAGAACTGAAAAAGTATTGGCTTTCAACAAATGTACAAGGAATTAGTTATTTTGAGTAATTAATCAAAACACAAGTTAATCCCTAAGGGCTAAAGTACACACAGTGGCAGCAGACCTACATCTTTAAACAAGGGTCTGGTACAGTCAGATGTAAGGGTGAAATCTAAAGTGTAAAGGAGGGGAGGGGAAGGCAAAGGGTGCTAAACTCTCCTCCTCCTACCACTTTTTTCTCCCAGCTGGGTTCACTTGTGGTAGTGGAGCCCAGCTGGGGGAAACTGATGTCTGGATACAGCCTGTGGGTAGAGGAATGGGACAAAGGAGCTCTGCACTCCCACCTGTGTACTCCCTCTTGCAGTTTAAGTCACAGCCCCCGATGTCCCCCCCACCCACCCTACATGCAAGTGGGGCAGACATGTGCTTAAAAGGTATGGATCTGAAATCATTTGTTTCATATTAACAGATATGCTGTTTATGCTGATTTTTGAAGTAAATACTAAATATTTACTAAGACATCATTCAGTTTCAAGACTTAGGAGACAATCCACAAACCCCAATGAAGTGTATGGCAATACATTTTTGAGTATACAGCCACCAAAATAATTTATTGGTAAATGCTCACATAACAAATATCTAATGACTAGCTTACACCAATATCTGTGTACAAGACCCAGGCCTTAATGGGTCATTCATATAAAATGAATGGATCTTGCAGGGATAGACACACAGAAAATAATTTTCTGGAAAATGATGTCCAGAAACCAAGATTAACAATAGTATGCGGACACAAATTGTACATTACTCGCATTTACTACAACAGGAAACGCTTTAGGGATTTTGTATGTTAGGACTTCAACTAGCAGCTGCCTCTGGGTAAATTTCCCCCCTGAATGCAAACTCAAATCATGCACTTCAGCTCAAACCTACAAAGCACTTCACTGGTCCAAGACTCCTTCCTATTTCTCTGATTTCATAGTATTAATACAAAGCTTTTGCAGACCACAGCTTCAGTACGAAACACAACCCAGCAAAACCCAGTCCACACAGCAGTGTCCACACAACAGAAGTGCAACTTTCAGAGAAAGCACACGGGCAACATGCAACAAAATATCATTTATTGTTCAATAGTAGAGAAATGTCCGTACTGTCTTTAAATACTTTATTGAAGTACTACATATTCCAACTGACCAGCTCAGGTTTTTGTATTCTTCTCTTTACACTCTTATATCAATCCAAATATTAATTCTCTGTACGCTGCATTTAATGTTGTTAGCACTTTGCAACTAATTTTTTCTTACACAATAGTTGTGCTTTCCCAGACCACACAATGTATAGGAAATCATTACGTGCTGCAAATATTAAAAGGTCAATTTGTATAATCTTCCAATTTCATTTAATGAATAAATAAAGTTACACATGCACACACTAGGCTGCAACTCATTCTACCCAGGAAATTCATTTTCATGTTTTTACTGTGTCAAGTTATGTCTCCAAGACTCTTTCCATTAGATTGCAAGTAAATTTTCTCTTTCAAGAAGTAGAATTTACATTCCACCTATGGCACATACCTAGCAGGAACCAACTATGGCGCATTTTATTGTCTCCTTCAGTTAGTAATCCAAGTCTATGAACAAATCACTGTGGTTTAACACACACTAGAAAAGGGGGAGGGGAAAGGGGAAAGTTACACCAACTTGTTTTGTCATAACCAGAATTAATAAAAGAATACTTACAGTCTCTCCAGCTCTTTCAGGTCCTGGAATGCTCCTCTCTCAATTGTACTAATCTTGTTTTCCATGAGTTGACTGAAATGCAGAGCAAGAGTTTTAAAGCAGCTAGTAATCAAACAATGATTAACACCTATTACTGTACTTCAACAATGGGGAAACTTGCAACCATCGCCCCTTTATTAACTCTGCAATTCTCACTCTATTTTTAGATATCCCATCCAATGTGTTTAAGACCTGTCACCTTACACTGCACTGTGACTTATGTTCAAGGAAGAGAGAAACTAACACTCTATTCTTAAAGAGAGACCTTAAAAAGCTGCTCAAGAACTTGAAGGGTCAAAGGTGAGGAAAATATATGCCTTACTTAAGGAAAAACGCAAAGCCACTGTTTGATAACAGACTATAGAAAACATGTACAACACCATGTATAGGATGTTTTCTTAATTAATGAAAGCACATTTCACAAGTATGGACAGTATTTTATTCTGCAAGGGAAAGATTCAATGTGAAAATATTTCAACAAGACAAATTTGTAACTTTTCACCTTTAAAAGGATGGATCAAAATTAATCTCATTGGTTACAATTATTCCCTGATTTATAACAATTTTCTGTTACTTGTGAGAGCAAGAAAGGTGTTATCTTCATTGAAAAAGCAGCAATCATAAAAGAGTCCCATAAAACAAAAACGTATAACCTACTAACACTGAGAAAGGGACTTCTAAATGATGTAATAAACAAGTTTCATGCCTAATAAAACTATTGTAGAGTATGTATGTTACCAGAATTTGATCTAAAGTCAGGTTACATCTGTAGCTTCTCTTCCCTGAATGTCCTTGTATAGCAAACTTATTTTCATGTTTTTAAAGCCTGGCAATCTTAAACTGACAGAACATTCAAATAAGTGATTTCAATTAGAATTTTTAAAAGGATTTTTTTCTCCCCCATATGACTTGCCAAAACCCATTCAGTCTTCAGAATGCAGATATTTTGCTTTATTTATAGGTTCAAGGAAAAGCACAAAATCACAAGTATCTAAAATACAGAATTGCTACTGTGGCATATTCCCAAACTTTTAAGTTATCTCTCAACTGCTTTTTCTCATACAATTTAAGTCTAACGTTATTTTAGAGTTTAAGTAAAGAATTAGTCCTGTTCATTAAATAACTTATTTTTCACAGGACTATGCATCTGTTGTAGACAATGGTAACAACAAAAACCAAGAACAACTTACAGAACTCGAAGGTGCCTTAGGCCAGCAAAATCAGTCTTGGTGACTCTTGTGATATTATTTCCATTAAGATCCCTAAGAAGAACATGTCAGCAGTAAAATTAAACATTCAAAACTGCAGGATATACTCTTTATTGGAATGAAGTTTTTTTAAATAACCAAACAAGACTTTTTAACACATCTGAGGATGAATACTTAACCTCAGCTTGGTGCAAATTCCTGAAAGTTTTTTTAAGTTTTAATTCTCTAAAATATAAATTGCATTAAGTAGATTTCATTTGTTCTTAGTATCTAATTTACCAAAAAGCATTAGAATGGATAGCCCGAAAATCTTACATTTACAAATTTTACTTTTTCAAGGTAGGAAAAGTTATTAGTAACTAGTCCACTGCCTCTAGACAAGCTGGTTTGCTGTTTTTATAGATGAGTGGGTAAAACAGACATGAAATCAAGAGATGTTTACTTAATGATATATTTGGGAAGTCAGTTCCTGAGGCCTAGAGAGAACAGGGGATGATTCCTTGGCCCACTTCTCTAGCCATGTGCCCCGAGACCATGACTACTGCAAACCATGACTACCATAGGCTTTTCTACTCTTTGCTGAGCCCCAGGAGAGCTGGCAGGGGCCCTGGCATCAGGGGGGTCATATGAATGGGGGAGCAGGGAGGATGTGGGCAGTAAACATCTTTGACAGCTTTCCCAGGGCCCAAGATTTTTCTCAAAGGCATCATCAATTCTGTAGCATTCCTAAAAACCCAGCTGCACTTATATAGCTAAGCTTCCTGAAGCAAACATCTAGAGGGTTAAAAATAACATGATCTATGTTTTGCACTCTTTCGACAATCCCATGTTTGGGTTAAAAGAGTAAATTCCTCATTTAGTTTTGGAACTTTATTAAAGCTATAACATATAAACAATATTGACAGATAATTTTATTGTTTGATTTCAGCTCAGAATATGAATTCACCCCATTTTGGTCATTATTTAGCTAATTAAGAGACAAATATATTAATATATGACTTCAACTTCATTTTTTTAAGTTACAGTATAAATAGCCCTAGGATAATTATTATGAATGGTGGCTCATAACTACCTTAAATAAATTGATCACACCCATTGAGTTAAGTTATACAAAACAGCTTTATATAGAAACTAACCTTTAAGATCATGTGTATTATTTGAAGGGAAAAGGGTGGGAATCACTGAAGAGAAGTGGCATGAATCTTAAGTGATCTATGCAGTTTTTTCCTTCTTCAGATTAATGAGTCACTCTGACATTTTTGCTCTCAGTTAAATACTATTTTTTTAAAGTTTGTGACTGTTTTTAATCCTAAAATTCCTTAAATTAAAAGCTACAAAACCAATTGAAAGTGTTTTGAAGAACTGATTGCTCAGGAAAAATTTTAATGGACGAAAAATACATGGCTGAAGTGGATACCAGGTACCCCCTTCTCAATATTTTGGCTCAATTTGGAATAATAAACGTCGTGCTGTGAGAGCAAGGGGGCAAGCATTATGATGTTTTGAGAAGCACAGCTAAAAATAATAGAATCCTAAACCTACGGTTTTAGTCTGGTACATGCATGTCATATCTGTCTTCTAGTAGTATGACAGTCTCTTCCTACTTTCAACCCCAAATCAACCAACTTATAGGAGCAGCAGAAATTGTGTTGGAGAAGAATTCCACCTTTTAGGCAAAGGAATATTTTCAATGGCAATGTTGCTATTTTCCTGCTCTGCCTAGATCATTTAAGGGCCTTTTTCCAAGATTAGTGCAGATTTTAACCCCATACATGCAATTATTTATTTTTTTTTTTTAACACAAAAAGGGGTGAGAAAGACTGAAGTGAGCTGGGAAGAGTCTGTCTTGGCCACTTCACTTGGGGTTAATGCAGTTATGGGCTAAGGGGTTGCAAGAAACTCTTCCCAGTTTAAAAGGCTTCACTGAAGTTTCCCTTAAGAGTTTTCTACATGCTGTTTGCTACAAACCATTTCCCCAGGATCAGAAGTATGCCTTTCGGGGGGGGGGGGGAGATAAATATGGAGGAAAGCCATCTCACACATGGGTTCTTCCTGACCCAAATTGCCAAGCAGAAGCATATTTTGCTTATTAGTTGGGGGGGGGGAGCAAAGCAGTGGAACTAATGGCTTAGTTCTTTCATGTCTCCTAACATTACCCTTGAAATCCATAATGAGAATTGCAGGAAGGGCAGGGGGGAGAGACAAGTTGGGTTTACCAGATCAATAATTCAGAAACTAGGAACGACTGCTGAGCTATGTTATTTGTTCTAGGGATCAGTAATATCCTGAAATAAGGAACAGGCACTTAGGCTCTATGATGTTCTAAAATAAGAGATGTAGGTGTGTGTGTGTGTGTGTGTGTGTTTCAAAAAGGCAGAGAAAACCGATAAGGGACATCTGGCGATGGTATTACACTCAAGAACCTGGTGCAAGTCCCAAGGAGAGCGTCTCCAGCACCAACGACAACACAGGCCTGTCTAAAACATACATACATGGGTTGTTGGGGAGGGAGAAGCCCACAAAGAAATACTGAAAACATTATTAAGTAATTATTAAGCAGTCAAAGCTGGATCTTCAGAAGGAAATAAAGCTCTGAAACTTCAAGTGTGCAATACTCCCAAAGGCTGCAGCTCTGCATGGCACATATGCAACCATGTCTTAGAACGATGGGGGTGCAGTTTCAAGCTCCTTTGGGGGGGAACAAATGAGAGGTGCAGCTCCCTAAAAGCAACAGGGGAAGACCCTTAGAGAAGGTGTGAGCGCCAATTCCATCCTGGGGGGGGGGGGGTTGCCTTCCACCTTCTGGAAATAGCAACTGGGTGCTTGACATGTTGCCTGTATAAGGAAGGGAGTGGCAGTCTTCTTGAATCTGGGGAAGAGGGGGGATCAGGAGGGAGACTTACAGCCTCTCGGTGTTGCGGGGAATGTTCCTCGGGACACTCCGCAGCGCCAGCCCATGACAGTCCACGGTGCTACCGGAACAGGAGCACTGAGCCGGGCAAGGCTGCGGCGCCACCTCCCCGAGACGGAGCAGCAGAACCAGCAGTACAGGGCAGAGCCACTCCAGCGCCACCAACAGCTTCATCGCTTCCTCTCCGCCGCCACCGGATCCCCCCGAAGACCCACCGATCTGCAAAAAAAAAAAAAAAAGCCCCGAGACCTTCCCCCTCCGAGGGTGGCGAGGGGGAGAGAGGGACAAAAACCCGCCCTCCCCTCTTCTTCCAAGGTCTCAGAAGTCTAAGGCTGAATCAGAATCCCCGAGCGAAGCGGAGGAAGAGGACGTCGTCGAGCCCGATCCGCCAGCGACGTCGGCTTCGCAGCCCTCCCAGCGGCAGGGCGGAGAGGCAAGTCCCGCCGAGGGGCTTGCGCTGGCCGCCCCTCCTCGAGGCAGAGCCGAGCTCCTCTGAAGTTAGCCGAGAGACGGGCTGACAGACAAGCCCAGCCCAGCGCGATGCGATGCCTCCTTGCTTGCCTTCTCCTCCCGCAGCGTCTTCAGCACCGCATATTGGAATCCCGTCCGTTCCAGGCTAGAAACAGCCGAAGAAGCAGCAGCCGCCGCCGCCGCCGCCACCGCCGCCGCCGCCAGCCCCGCGCTGCGCCGCTTTCAAAAGCGCTCTTTCCCCGCCGCCGCCTCCGCCGCCTGCACGGAACTGCATTGCGACCGCCGACGTCCGCCTATCGCAGAAGCAGCGACTGCATGCTTGCTTGCACGCCGAGAGAGCAAAACCTCACGCGGGCGAGAGCAGTAGCAGCTCCACTCACCGCGTTATTTCCCCCCAACGCCGACAGGCTTTGCAGTAGAGGGAAGGATGGGCGCCGGTGGAGGTTCAATTGCATACAATTTGGGGGTGGGGGGGAAGAGGGTCCTCTCCCTCCCTCTCTCTCTCTCTCACGCGCACACCCTAAAGTGCTTTCTCCCCCTCGCTCCGCACTCCTCTGTTGTAAACTCCCACGGGCAAGTTGGCGCGGGAATCTCCCGGCATAGTAATCACAATACGAGAAAACGAGGAGGAGGAGGAGACCAAGCGCTACACAGTTCGGAGGGCTGTGCTACGAGAGCTGACCGCGGTCTCCGTCGCGCTGGCGAATCCTCGCTTCAGAGCCCGATCCTGGGGAGATAACAACAAAATAAACCCCCAAGCAGCTCCCTCCTCGCGCAGCTACAGAAGCGGGTGGGAGGGGAGAGGGGCGGGAACTCGCCCTGCCTCACTCTGGTCTCCCGGAGACGGAATGGCTTCGGTGCCGCAGCCGCAAGCGACACCTGAGGGGAAAGGTGAGCGACGGGCGACAGCGAGGGGGCAGCTTCTGCGGGGGGGGGTCGGGGGGAGCGCAGGCACTTGTCCCTTCTCCCCACGTTTGCCTTTGCTGCAGACCAGGCTATGCACGTTTACTCAGAAGTAAGTCTCACTGCGGTCGACAGGGCTTGCTCTCGGTCAGGCGCCCCCTTCCAGTTCCTGGAGGAGCACACCTGAGTAGCGCTGTGAGGCGGCTGCGACTGACTCCGGTCTCCTCTATTTTTATGTGTGTGGGGGGGGGGGGAGAAGCTCCCTTCAGGCTACGCCCCGCCCAGCTGCAATCTTATCGACAGCGTGCCTGAGAGGAAGCCCCTTTCCTTACAGAGGGGTACTTGCTTCCCATCAAGCGTGCCCAGGGACTGGGGCGGCAAGATGACTGAATCTGAACAGGTGGGTGACCCACCAGCTGGCAAGCGAAGGGAACTCGGTCTCCCTTGCGAGGTCACAGCGCTGCTCCCCGCCACAGAGCTGCGCTCCCCTCACTCGGTAGGGCTGGACTGCGTCCGCTTGTCTTTCTTCCCCACCCCCCGAATCCGCAGGGAGTTTCCACGCCAGCTTGCGCCTAGCAATTCTCGCGAGTCTTTCCCGCGGAAAAAGTTCCCCGGTGCCTTTGGCGCCCTTATATACCGGTCGTGGAGCCAAGTCGTTTCAGGCTACGCCCAGATGGCCAAAGGTGTCCCTGCTGATTGGCTGCGTGGTTCGAGAGATTTGGAGCCGGGAAGGAGGAGGAGGAGGCTGACAAGAGAGGTGCACAGAAGGGGGGAAAGGGGCAGTATTGCGAACTGCAGATGCAACTAGGGCGTGGAAGAGGCAGCTTCTCGGACCGTGGGGAGAATATGTGATAGTCGCCAAATTGGGCGGGAGAAAGAAGTCAGCGCTCCTCGGGCACCATGAGCTCTTCTCACCAAACCCTGCAGCCCCTTGTTATTATTACACCCGTTTATTTTGACATCAGCACAGAAGACAAAGATTCTTGCGCATTTTAACAGGAACAGGAGACACTAGAACCCCATATTTAGAGTTAAAATTCTGCTGGAAGCAGTATGTTTTCCTCCATTCAAGACCCACCCACCTCAAAATGGATAACCGCTATATCTTTGAATAAGCCATCTTCACAAAGCAATGGGGGAGAGCGTAGAACCTTCCACATCTTGATGTATTTTTTCATTAAGGCACCAAAAATGCCATAATTGAGACCTGGCTGTTCTGAATATAGTTTGTTTTGTTTAAGCTTCAAACCTCAAGCACTTCTGTAGTTGAGTGTGGTGGATCATGGATCCAGCCATATTTTGACCAACATTCGCATTTATTCCAATTTATTTGAAGCTTTATGAAAAAGTATGACAACTTCCCCAACTTTGAGACATTGATCCTGACAGATCTTAAAACTATTTTAATCTAGATTCATAACACTCACTGTCCTGAACAGTGGATAATAGTTCCTCTATGGTTCTACCCTTACAATTCTCAAACTGCAATATTTGTGAGACATAGATCCTGAAAACATGTAACATGTCAGTACTGTGGCATCCTTGAATATATTCAGCTTAATAATGGACCAGCACTGTTATAATTTTTATTTGGCAACTGCATCCAAATATATTTACATGGGTGAGTACTGGCTTCCTCTAAATATGCTTAATAGCTGGAAGCTGCAACTAATGCAGAACTCTGGCTCACCTCCTGACTGGGGCAAGATGCAAGAAGCATATTGCTGCAATCCTACACCCAAGGGGTGGGGGAAAGGTTTTCAGTGGGGGGCAATTTGACCCTCCATGGACTGGATGACATCAGTGGGCGGCAGTGAGACACCCACTAACATTATTGCCTCTCCTATTCCGCCTTTCTCCATACTGCCCCGGGGGGTACTGTGCAAATGGATGTGGTTGCTCTGAGTACCTGGCTTTGTATGGCATGCCCAGGGAGGCAGCACACAGACTCAGCTACCATCATCAGTCCCCAGGTGAAGTGGCAGCTGGAGCATCTCTAGCTGCCACTTTGGCCGGGGACGTGCACCCTGCACCTTCCCACATTGGGGATGATGCAGGATAGGTGAAGCACTTACTGCACCACTCCCCCTCCCAGCTGAGGAGGGGGAGTGGTGCACTCAGGGGAATTCCCTTGGGGGTGGCACATGGACTCAGCGCCTATCATTTGTCCCCAGGCAGAACAACAGCTGAAGCTTCTCCAGATGTGACTTTGGCCAAGAGTCCACTTTACTGGCCCTGCTCCTTCCCCCATTGAGGATGACAAAGGAATTCCTCCCCACCTCCAGATAGCCTTCAAGCCAGGGGGTAGGACTTGGGGAGGGGAATGAGCATGGCCTGCAGAGGGAGTTTTAGCCTCGGTGGGCCAGAGGTTCCCCATTCCTGCTATACAGCATTACCTGAGAGTAAGCCCACAGAAAACAGTTGAATTGCTCCTGAGTTGAAATAGGATTACACTTGCTCAATGGCGCTCACTGCCTATTTGCTTCCAAGGTACTGGGCTGCTTTTTAAAGCCTTAAATGGACTGGGTCCTGTATATCATATGGAGCACCTGCTCCCATATATTCCTCCCCACTCCCTTTAACTAGCTACAGAGAGATCAGTGAAGGCAGAGAGCAGGTTCTTCTCATTAATGGTGCCACATGGTGGAATAGAGATCTGCTTGTCCACCTCATTGTTATTTGCTGACAGATGGAAAATATTTCTATTGCATTATAGTATGAAGATACCTGCTACAGCATATCAAGGCTTTACTAAGATCTGGTTGCATGTGTATAACTCCTCCTTCACTCTATCTTAAGACTGTTACAAACTGTAGGCTTCAGGACAACAACATTATGCCTAGCTTTCTCTCCCTACCCTGCCCTCATTTGTTTAACATCTTATCTAAAGAAGAGTTCTGGAGAATTCAAAAGCTTGCTCATTGTTTTGTGTGTGTTTTAGTTGATCCTAATAAAGGTATGAAACTGTTGCAACTTTTGGATTTTGTGCGATAGATGGATTAACATTATCATTTCTTTTAACCCAAAGACAGATGATTTGGGCTTTTTAATAATTGGATACAGGACCTTGGGGAATAAGATAATTTTGAAGGTCAGGATATAGTATTGGCTGTAAAGCCACCAGGCATTTACATTTTTAAAAAATCTGACTTGCTAAAAGCATGATGGCCTGAGATAAATTTGTTCCATATAGATCTGATGGGGGGGGGGAGTTTTTTTAATGGCCACGTGGTTAGAAAATTGGTCATTTGAATCCAAACTACAACAAAATGCTTAATATAGTAATACATTCTGCTGCTCCCATAAACATCTCATTACTGAGGCAATAATAAATCTGGAGCCACAGCCTCCAAATTATACTGTTAAAATAATAAACATAATTTACCACACATTGGCAAAGACATCATTCCATGTCGCAGTGGTCTCATCAATGTTTGTGTCAAAATGGCTCTCACCATTTTGGTTTTGTTCTGTTTATTTTTCCCCCCTTTCCCCAAACCATTGTGGCTTTTTGAAAAACAGCATCATGCATGATAGGCCTTTTTGGAAATGGTGCTGTAGAATAAACTATGCTAATGCCTCTTTGTAACAAAACTGTTTTAATGCTACAGAGCATATAAATGGAAGCTTATTAGGAGGATGACAAACTAGACATTTTTGCCCTTTTCAAATTCCATTAAAAATTGTTAACTAGGAACTTGAATCATAAACATAGTCAGGATTGTATTAGTATTATCAACTCCTTTTTCAGGTTCAGCATTTTTGTTGAGTCTCTGCCAGAATCACAACTGCTCTGCCAGGGCAACATGTGCACATGTAATATGGTTGACACTCCTCCCAGAAGAAATGGGAAGAAGAGTAATATCTCTTCAGCTCTTGACTCTAACTCATGGGTGCAGAACATCTTTCAGCCAGAGGACAAAATTCCATTTTGGAGAAGTTCTTGGGGACCACATTCCACTGGTGGATGGGATTGAAGGCAAAAGGGTTAGGGCCAAATATACCAGCATATTTTAGCTTCAAGCTCTTACTGCCAGTAACTAACCCTTAGGAGAGTCAATTCAAATTGCACAAAAGCCAGGAAACCACCCAACGATTGGTGGTTGGGGGAAAGGGGTGGGCCAAGGGAAAGAGCATGGGACCCCCAGAAGGCTGAATTTGGCCCCCAGGCCTCAGTTTCTGCACCCCTGTTAGAAGGGGGTATCTCATTTTCTTGCCAGTACTTGCAGGAGGGGAGCGGTTTGGTCCTAGAAGGACCTGACTGAATGAAGTGAGTAAAGAACAGCATGTATTCAAATAAAGAACTGTATCTGTGGGCCCACAACACCATTTTATGTGAAATTTGGTTTGGTGGAAATTTGAGAATCTCTTTCTTGGGAGAGGAAAATGAGGTGACATCTACATGAGTTTCTAGTAGTCATGTCATGGCTTTTTCTGCAATTTCTTGTCCCAAATTTTTGCTATTCTGCTACAGTAATGACATCTGAACCAAATCTCCGGACCGAGGTAGAATACTTTTCAATGTTCTTTGGAAGAAGCAAGAGAGAGGGAATACTCCAAAAGAATCTCTAAGAGATTTTCCCTTGATAAAGACCTAGTGTCAAAACTCATTGGGAATTCAATTGGTGCAGCTGTTACTTTTTTTGCTTTTGGGTTCCGGCACATGAGATCTCCCTACCAAACACATGAGTTGTGATGTCAGTTTTGACAGTGCTGATTGCCTACTGGGGGAAGGGGCAAAGGACAGAGCTATACTCAGTCCTGCTCCCCCTTCTCCTCCAGCAGATGATCAGGCTAGTTTATGGAACTCAACTCTGCCCCAGAAGATCCATTTGGATTCATCCCATCTAATGTTTCACTGTAACTTAAAGGCCCTTTTATTCTGGAAGACCTTTGACCTGAGCAATATCAAGTTTTGTCACTGGCTCCTTTTTATATGTTTTTGGTGTGATTGTTTTGTTATTTTGTCTGTTGTTTTATTGTATTAATTTTGGTGGTTCCATCTTGTTTTTAATTTGAATGTTTGAAGCATTGTTCCAAGTCATGGTGGGCATTACATTTTGATCTGGAAATGTATAGTTATATGGCATTTTCTGTCCAGTGCCTTCACCACCAATGGGGAAACTCCTCTTTCACTGAGCAATCCCACCTATGGGGATTCCTGTTATTTAGCAAATGCATATATTTCAGGGCCTAAGGAACTCCCTGCTACTATAACTCAGAGTTCCACAAACTGACTCTTTTCTGCTACCACCAGTTCTCTTAGGGTGCAATACTAGGCATGTTTAGACAAAGAAAAAGCCTACAACTCCCAGTATTCCCCAGCCAACCATACTGGCTGGGGAATGCTAGGAGTGGTAGAACTTTTCCTCATCTAAATGTGCATAGGATTGCACCCTCATTACTCTTTTACCTCAAGCTGAATTCCCTAAACCAGGTCCAGCTCTTGGGCATAGTCTTCCTCTGACTCCAAAAGCTTCTCCTGTTGTATTTCTGGCTCTTTGGACCATTTATCTGGGTTTTAATTACTTCTGGAAAAATCTAGAGCAGCCTTCTGGCATAACAGCCACCTGCTCCCTACTCCTGATCTTCTCCAGCCACATATGGTTATCCCACAGAGAAGGAATAGCTTAATATTCAGGCCATAGCTATTCACTTTCTCTTCAGCTTTCTCCTAGTCTTTCTATAATACCACCCACCAACTAGCAGATCTTCTCCCTCCCTCTCTCTTAACAACCGAATCTCTGAATCCCTAACTGTCAACCCTTTAACAGTTGACTGTAATTGACCAACTGCTCTTTTTCAGCTTGATAAAGAGCTCAGCCCATCAGAATCAAATGTATTTGATCAAGGCCCCATCTAAAGATATTACGATCGATTGTCTGTCTGTCTCTCCCCCTTCAGAAGTCACCAAGCAGCTACTACAAAAACAGGCCTTCAACACAGTAACACCACTAGGCCTTAGGCTATATTATAGCCTCTCAGAGGCCAGGCAGAGTATTTACAGAACAGCAACAGTTATATACATGGTATTTCTTCACAATAATGTAAATGTTTTAATGAATACATAAATCTAAAGTGGATACTGGAACTTGTTTCTTCTCCCAAGAAGTAAATCGTCCATGAAAAATGCAAAGAGCAATTTTTAGTCTATGAATTGATTAGGTCTTATATTAAGAAACAGGCTCAAAGTTGCAAGCCTTTGACAAGGCTTCTCCAGTCCACTTCCCAGTTCTAATCCTGTTCACCAACCCACAAAATGCTGAAAGTTTAGATTAGTACTATATAAATAATAAGAACTGGTAATAGTTGCTGCATTGTGCAGAAAGTTTTCAATACTAACAATGCAAGAATAACAACAAATATTTCTGAAAGTTTCCTTGAGACTTCAGAATTAAAAGGAAGTGCCACTGGGAGTAATAAATTTATTTATTTATTTGTTTATTTTATTGCATTTATACCCCGCCTTTTTTCCTCTTGCAAGGAACCCAAGGCGGCTTACATTATCATCCTCCTCTCCATTTTATCCTCACAACAACAACCCTGTGAGGTGGGTTGGGCTGAGAGTCTGTGACTGGCCCAAAGTCACCCAGTGAGCTTCCATGGCCGAGTGGGGACTAGAACCCAGATCTCCCAGCTCCTAGTCCAACACTCTTGCCACTACACCACACTGGCTCTCTATGTCACCAATGTTACAAAATCTGTCCTAATATAGCATGTACCATTTTTTACTAGTGGAAAATGTTATAGAAACTTTGTATCTATACCCACAGTTCATCAGCCTTACAAAAAACTTGAAATATGGTATATTCACATAAAGTTCATATTTATTCTGGTGATCCAGTAAGACCAAAGAACAAAATAACTTTGCTCATAAGGAAAAGCAAAGATGATCAGGGGACTGGAAACAAAGCCCTATGAAGAGAGACTGAAAGAACTGGGCATGTTTAGCCTTGAGAAGAGAAGACTGAGGGGAGATATGATAGCACTCTTCAAGTACTTGAAAGGTTGTCACAGGATCTGTGATCATCCCAGGTTGTCACAGGAAAGGCCAGGATCTCTTCTTGATCATCCCAGAGTGCAGGACACGGAATAATGGGCTCAAGTTACAGGAAGCCAGATTCCGGCCGAACATCAGGAAAAACTTCCTGACTGTAAGAGCAATACGACAATCGAACCAATTACCTGGGGAGGTGGTGGGCTCTCCCACACTGGAGGCCTTTAAGACGAGGCTGGACAGCCATTTGTCAGGGATGCTCTGACTTGGATTCCTGCATTGAGCAGGGGGTTGCACTCGATGGCCTTGTGGGCCCCTTCCAGCCCTACTATTCTATGATTCTATGAAAAGCTTGCAACCAATAACCCCAGATCAACAAATTGCTCAATAGCCACAGCTAAATGGTGTGTGTGTGTGGGGGGGGTGTGTGTGTGTTTAAGTGTAATGAATAGACAACTAATGTTGGGGCACCATTTTATTTCTGCAACTCTCGTAATTTAGGATTGGACTTAACCGGTCTCATCAACTTGAATAAGTGAAGTTGATTATACAGCTAGGATGCTAAGTAGGGGTAGAAAAAAGAGAAGAAAGCAGCCTCGTGTTTACAGCCTCTTGGATTTTTATGAATCTGGGGTGATGCTGTATATCTTTTAACATTCCTACTGTTCCCTCTCAACATGTACATTTGCAAAGAAAGGTTTTCCCTAAGACACCATAAGTCTCCAGTGCTTTCTCCTCCAAAGGAAACTGGTCTGCTCCAAAGCTACAAAAGGCTGATCTCAGTTTCTTACTTCTCAGAAAAGGGAAAGCAAAATTGTAGAAAGAGGTATAAAAAGGCTAAAGCTGAATATTTCCAGTATATAAGCTCTTCTGTAGACTTCTGTTTCTGTCAGAAAATGATTTGAATGTCACCAATGTTACAAAAAAACATGTAGGCTTCAGCTCACATAGCTCAATAGAAATAGAAGCAAGAGGACATAACTGAAGGAAGTAAATCCTTGTCTATGGGAGAGGATTTTTTCTTTTTTTCCTTTTTTTAGCTTCATCTTTACTCCTTAGTGAGTTAAATGGCTTGGTCATATGAAACTTGATCAGTCAATTGAATGAGAAACAAGTGCTGCAGAAGTCAACATTTCTTACTCTGAAAATAGCTTGGGATTATCAGCATATTGTGGGCAACATTGTGTATATTTGTACACATCCCATGGAATAACAGTGCGTTCCCAAAATTTTCAAAACTTCCTTCAAATAGTGGACTGAGTTGCGGCAGAATCCCAGTTGACGGACAGGACAGCCTTAGCTGACACAGGCAGCCAAGGCTGCTCCATACCATGAATGGACAGCAGCCCCTCCTGCACAATAGCCACCCAGCAATAGCCACCCAATGTGTAGCCAGGCAGCTGACCACTGACAGGAGTGGGATGTCAGAGGGTGGGCCCATGGGAGGGGAGGGTTTTATAGGACTCCCAATAGTAGCTGGCTAACTCTGTGCTTTCCATCCTACCTTGTTGGCATCCCATTTACCCACAAGACAAGATCCTCAGGCGACACAGCCCCAGCCAGCCTTGCTGTTCTTCCCCCTTCCCCCCATGCAGCCAGAGTGGCACATGGCACTAATGGAGACATATATCTTGGATCAGCAAGACATGTTCCAGAGCACCACACATCAGAACGCTGACACTGAGTGGCCACAGGTGCATCCGGACCTTCTGTCTGAACTGGGTGCCATTGAGCAGCTATGTACTGCTATAAATCCATGCCATTTTTAGTGATATTAAGTATTCATCTATTAAGAAAATAGAGCCAGCACATGAATGCCAATTAGCACTTAGAAATTGATAAGCCTCACAATGGACCTAGCAACATCTCATTCTAGCATTTCATTTCAATACAGTTTCCTGTTAAGAGTTACACAGTAGGAGAATTGTCATTTTCATACCTAAGGTATTGTAGTGCAAGCACTTTTCCACAGTATTTATCCTATCTGCAATATAAGGTCATGATTTGAGGGCAATAGGTCTCTTTTCTATGTGGTTATGGTACATGGGCAGCAAGATATATCAAAGCTCTTAGCAATGTGACATTTGTTACAATACCTAATAGAGCCTACAGCTTCTTGCATATAACTAGATCCAGCTGAGACATTTTACCCTGCAGCCGCTAAAGAACAACCCAGCAGTGTATTTTATGCCTGGATCTGACCACTCTGCACACAATCAGTAGGACAACCTCAGCTCCCAGCTATTTTATAGTGTTTTCCTGATTTATAATGCTAAAAATGGCCCCGTATTTGACCAAAAGTGAAAATCATATTAATACGGGTTAACTTATAAATATGGATAAAGCAATGCCACAAGGAAGAAAAAGGTTGAACGAGCAGGGGGGGAAAGGATACATGCAGCCCACTTCATGGTTGTGTGTGCTTATGATGGAGATGTAAAAATATACCTGTACTGTTTAGCAATTCTGTAGCCATACTGAATGTAAAGGTTCAGTTGCCAAACTTGCATCAGGTCAAAGATTTCCAGAATAGGCTTTTTCCAGCATCCTCTGGATTATATTCTGACTCCCCACCCCCATCTGTCTCTCCCTCTTTCATCTGAATGTTAATTCAGATTAAACTGGATTAGCCATTACTTGACTACTTAAATAAATTTGACCACAATAAGCAAAAGCTTGAGATTGGCTCTGTCTCATTTAGAAAATCGAACATCACATAAATCAAACCTCTTCCTTTAAAAAGTAGATCTAATCACAGGTAGCAATGAGCAGAGCCTGTTAGTTCTCCTCTGTAATGAATTCCATTTCAGAATGCATTACAAATAGCCCCTGGTGTAACTGATGATGTTACCGCTGTGTGCCAGGACCTAGAAGCTTTCAAAAAGTTGCTGTATGTTCAACAGGTGCCAGAACATTCCCTACTGCCCTCCATCTGTGGAGAGGTGGGGTACTAGGGATGGCCCAAGCCTGGAAGACCTGGATGCCTTTTGTCACATGGGAGCTACATTTCTCATAATGTCAAGAGGCCCAATGTACAACAACTTCCAGGCTCCCCTGAACAGGTTGATACCTTCATGTGGATTGTACCCTCCATCATGATAATGGAGTCCTCCAGGGATTTCCATTGCTATACTTTTCTTCTTTTGATTAATGAAAATCTTTTTTTTTTTCATTTGTAAATTGTCTTATTAAAATACAGTGTGGGACTAGTTTGTGATTCTGACTAGTTTAACCTTTAAAGCCCTGAAGAGCTTAGGGCCAGGTTTTTTGAAGGACCGCCTCCACCCATAGAACCCTGCTCGTACACTATGATGCATGGTGGGGGTCCTTCTTGAGTGCCTGCGATGAAGATCTGTTAGGGTGGCATGTACTGCCTTTTTGGTAGTGTGGAGCCAGTGTGAATCACCAATGGCAGGTGATTAGGTGAGCAGTAGAGACCTTTCTGTTTAAAGCTGCCTTCAATGGCTTGCAAGTTCAAAGCAATTTACAAAGTATTCTGTATTCTTGCTACTGTGGCTATTGCATCTTGTATCTGACCATGCTCTTGTTTATATGCTGCTTTGCAAGGGTATAGCCTTGAAAAGTGGCTTTAAAACACTTTAAATAACATATTGAGTCTTAACTGTACTAATGGGAGTTTTACTGGGTATTCTTATTGACTGACTACAGGCTTAACACACACTGGGGTGCAAGTTCAATTGAAATAAAAGTGACTTATTTCCAAGTAAATGGAATTAGGATCAAGGTGACAAGCTACAATCCCATGTACAGTTATGCATAGTTATATGCCACTAAAATCAACAGAATATATCATAATGTACAGGAGAGAAAGAAGCCTTAGGAAGGTTTCCTTTTGCCAAAGGTAACAACATGGCACATTTTTGTAGTGTATATTCTCGTATGACACTATTGGCAGCTGCTAACGGTCAAAATTGATTATTTTCCATACATGGTAATGACTGAAGTTACTGCTTAAATTATCTGTCTCTAATATTAAAGATAATACATTTCTACATGAAGGAAGTACTGAAGTTAAAATGGTTTCTAGGGAGCTGATCATTTTTGAAATGTGAAATCACAGCAAGCTTAGATAGGGAGCAAGGGATTCTTTGCCCGTGGATCCCACTCAGGTCTCAGATGTGGGGAGGGGTTAAACCATGCCTGATTTTACTTTTTCTCCTCCTTTGGTCAGCTTCCAGGTTCCAGCCATGCTCTGGGGGAAATTTGTAGAAGAGCAAATGCTGGAAAGCACAAATTCCCGTGCAGGGTGGGGAAAAACACAACAGAGTTTTGTGTTCTAGGAGCAGAATCTGACTGGGCTGGCATCTTGATTAGAAGTTCTGTCTAGTAAGGGAAATTTTGAGCCTGTTCTTACTTTAGTTCCTCTGCTTCTGATAGGATAGAATTTGGCAGAGAGCTGTTCCTAAGAGCACGCATCATGCTTTCCATTAACCCAGTGATCTTAGTGTCTTTGCATCTCCTCACAATACAGTCTTGATGGCATTCACCTGAATTCCTTCATTCCTTTATACTCCTCCATCGTCTTCTCAAACACAGTCACGCTTTTATTCATTTAAAACTGGTTGTACCATTTTGTTTTTAAAATCTGCATACTGAGGTATTGCTGGACTCTTATATTAAATAACTATTCAAAATACAAAATTTTGGAGTAGCATGAAGAATGTAGGGAGGCCAGTTTTCAAGGTGGTTAAGTAAGTGGGCTGGCATGACAAAATTACATAAAGTTACAACTGAGTTGTTAGCTCTGCTTCATGTATAAGATACACTGGTGCCTGTAATTCTCACCAGCTATAATCTCATCTGACAACTGGCTTTCCTCTTTTTGTGCATTTGAGTTTATAAAAATATCCCAAAACAAGACTAAAAAAAAAAAAAAAGGCCTCAGCAAAATATATATTAGGGCTATAGGACAGGTTCATGTCTTCAATATGTTGTTTGTGTGCCCGTGTGCTGCATGGTGTAAGTGGTTAGGAGTGTTGGACTAGGGATGGGAAAAACAGGTTTAAAATCCAGGTCAGTCACAAAGCTACCTTGTTGTTGTTGTTGTTCAGTTGTATTGTCCAACTCTTCGTGACCCCATGGACCATAGCACACCAGGCCTTCCTGTCCTGCGCTCTCTCCCAGAGCATGCTCAAGTCCATATTCATTGCATCAGTGATGCTATCTAGCCATCTCATCCTCTGCCGTCCCCTTCTCCGTTTGCCTTCAGTCTTTCCCAGCATCACGGTCTTTTCCAGAGAGTTTTCTCTTCGCATTAGGTGGCCAAAATATTTTGGCTTCAGTTTCAGTATCTGTCCTTCCAATGAGCAGTCAGGGTTGATTTCCTTTAGGATGGACTGATTTGACCTCCTTGCAGTCCAGGGGACTCGTAAGGGTCTTCTCCAGCACCACAGTTCGAAAGCATCAATTCTTTTTGTTGCCGTTCTTTCAATTTGGAGAGATCCTTTTGGAATTCTTCACAGGCCACTTTTGTTTTCCTCTGTTACAAAGCACCCCCAAATTCTGCTGTTTGGGGAAGAAGGGGCCTATATCTGGAAGAGGACTAGGGCTTTTTTTATCTTGGAGAAGAAAAGCCAATTCCACTGGGATATCTGTTCCAACCCATGGCTGTTAGCCTGTGGAGTGCTGCAAGGTTCTATCTTGTCCCCCATGCTTTTTAACATCTACATGAAACCGCTGGGGGAAGTCATAAGGAGGTTTGGGCTGAAATGTCGTCAGTATGTGGATGATACTCAGCTCTACCACTCATTTCCATCTGCACATCCCAGGGAGGCTGTGGAACTCTTGAACTAGTGTCTAGTGGCTGTTTTGGGATGGATGAAGGTGAACAAGCTGAAACTTAATCCAGACAAGATAGAGATACTGTGGGTTGGGAAGCCATCTACTTCAGATGGAGGTTTACAACTGATCTTAAATGGGGTTGCACTCCCCCCAAAAGTGCACAGTCTGGGAGTCCTGGACTCTGTGCTAAATGGGGAAGCCCAGGTGGCTGCGGTGTCCAGGAGTGCATTTTACCAGTTTAGGCTGGTATGCCAGCTCTGGCCCTATATGAAGAGGACGGACTTTGCCTCAGTTATCCACGTGCTAGTCACAGGTTGGACTACTGTAATTCACTGTATGTGGGACTGCCTTTGAAGACTGTTCAGAAACTTCAGCTGGTGCAGAATGTGGCTGCCCGAGTATTGGTGGGGGCAAGGCGATTTGATCACATAATGCCTATACTGCACTAGCTGCACTGGTTACCAGTGTGTTTCCAAGCCCAATTTAAAGGGCTGGTTTGACCTTTAAATCCTTAAATGGTTTGAGACCAAGTTACTTGAAGGACTGCCTTCAGGCATAACACTCTGCCCGCACTTTAAGATCAGAAAGAGAGGCCCTTTTCATTTGCCCACCTGTGACAGCAGTTAGGTGGGTGACCACACATGAGAGGGTCTTCTCTGCAGTGGCCCCACACCTTTGGAACAAGTTGTCATTGGAGTTCTGCCATGCTCTGTCATTGCAGGCTTTTAATAAGGCCTTGAAAACATATTATTTTACCGTGGCGTTCTCTTGATATGACTGCTGTTGTTGCTGTTTTTGCTGCTGTTGGTTTTATTGTCAGCTTTTATTGTTGCATTTATTGCTATTTTATTGTGTTTATGTTTTTATCACTTTTAATATTTTAACTGCTTTTATGTATTTTATTGCTGTGAGCCGCCTTGAGAGGGCTTCTACCCTGAAAAGTGGCCAAGAATTTTTTAAAATAAATAAAAAATGAGGCTTTGCACGTCTCAAGTGAAACTGTAGACTTCTTGCAAACCACTTTCTGGCCAACCATTCTTCTCTGATTGCATTAATTCCTTGGTGTTAACAGTTGCAAATTTCAGATCTTACTGACTCAGAAGCCCCAACATGAAATATTTCATGCTGATTTCTAACCTTCCTGTTTAAGCAAGATGGAAAGAAAAATTAAGAACTGAACACCTTTTTAGAGCTGTGGGACCCTAAAAATCCAGTATTGTGTCAGTGGACTTGCCTAAACGACTCTTCTGTCACTTTTGTTTAAGTTGTTGTTCAGTCGTTAAGTCGTGTCCGACTCTTCGTGACCCCATGGACCATAGCACGCCAGGCCTTCCTATCCTCCGCTCTCTTCTGGAGTGTGCTCAAGTTCATATTCATTGCATCGGTGATGCTATCTAGCCATCTCATCCTCTGCCGTCCCCTTCTCCTTTTGCCTTCAATCTTTCTCAGCATCAGGGTCTTTTCCAGTGACTTTTCTCTTCTCATTAGGTGGCCAAAATATTTGAGCTTCAGCTTCAGTATTTGTCCTTCCAATGAGCAGTCAGGGTTGATTTCCTTTAGGACTGACTGATTTGACCTCCTTGCAGTCCAGGGGACTCGTAAGAGTCTTCTCCAGCACCACAGTTCGAAAGCATCGATTCTTCAGCGCTCAGCCTTCGTTATAGTCCAGCTCTCACAGCCATACGTTGCTACTGGGAAAACCATAGCTTTGATTATACGGACCTTTGTCTGCAAGGTGATGTCTCTGCTTCTTACTATGCTGTCTAGGTTTGCCATAGCTTTCCTCCCAAGGAGCAAGCGTCTTTTAATTTCATGGCTACAGTCACCGTCTGTGGTGATCTTGGAGCCCAAGAAAATAAAATATGTCACTGCTTCCATTTCTTCCCCTTCTATATGCCAGGAGGTGAAGGGGCCAGATGCCATGATCTGAGTTTTTTTAATGTTGAGTTTCAAACCAGCTTTTGCACTCTCCACTTTCACCCTCAGCAAGAGGCTCTTGAGATCCTCTTCGCTTTCTGCCATTAGGGTGGTATCATCTGCATATCGGAGGTTGTTGATAATTCTCCCGGCAATCTTAATTCCGACCTTTGATTCATCCAACCCAGCGTTTCTCATGATGTACTCTGCATATAAATTAAATAAGCAGGGCGACACTATGCAGCCTTGTCGTACTCCTTTCCCAATTTGGAACCAATCAGTTGTTCCATGTCTAGTTCTTACTGTTGCTTCTTGACCCTCGTACAGGTTTCCCAGGAGACAGGTAAGGTGGTCTGGTACTCCCATCTCTTTAAGAATTTGCCAGAGTTTGTTGTGATCCACATAATCAAAGGCTTTAGCATAGTCAATGAAGCAGAAATAGACATTTTTCTGGAATTCTCTTGCTTTCTCCATGATGCAGCGAATGTTGGCGATTTTATCTCTAGTTCCTCTGCCTTTTCGAAACCCAGCTTGTACTTCCAGTAGTTCTCGGTTCCCATACTGCTGAAGCCTAGCTTGTAGGATTTTGAGCATAACCTTGCTGGCATGTGAAATGAGCGTAATTGTACGGTAGTTCAAACACTCTGTGGAATTGGAATGTAAACTGACCTTTTCCAGTCTTGTGGCCACTGTTGAGTGTTCCAAATTTGTTGACATATTGAGTGCAGTACTTTTAACAGCATCATCTTTTAGGATTTTAAAAGCTCAACTGGAATACTGTCATCTCCGCTAGCTTTGTAGTTAGTAATGCTTCCTAAGGCCCACTTGACTTCACTCTCTAGGATGTCCGGCTCAAGTTCAGTCACCGCACTATCATGGCTGTCAGGGACATTAAGATCTTTCCTGTATAGTTCTTCTGTGTATTCTTTTCACCACTTCTTAATCTCATCTGCTTCTGTTAGATCCCTGCCTTCTTTATCCTTTATCATGCCCGTCTTTGCACAAAACGTTCCCTTGAGATCTCCGATTTTCTTGAAGAGATCTCTAGTCTTTCCCATTCTATTGTTTTCTTCCATTTCTTTGCATTGTTCATTTAAGAAGGCCTTCTTGTCTCTCCTTGCTGTTCTCTGGAACTCTGCATTCAGTTGGATAGATCTTCCCCTTTCTCCCTTGCTTTTCGCTTCCCTTCTCTCCTCAGCTACTTGTAAAGCCTCATCAGACAGCCACTTTGCTTTCTTGCATTTCTTTTTCTTTGGGATGGATTTCGTTGCTGCCTCCTGAACAATGTTACGGACCTCCGTCCATAGTTCCTCAGGCACTCTGTCTATCAGGTCTAATCCCTGAAATCTATTCCTCACCTCCACTGTATATTCTTAAGGGATATGATTTAGGTCATACCTGAATGGTTTAGTGGTTTTCCCTATGTTCTTCAATTTAAGCCGAAATTTTGCAAGAAGCAGCTTATGATCTGAGCCACAGTCAGCTCCAGGTCTTGTTTTGACTGACTGTGTAGAGCTTCTCCATCTTTGGCTGCAAAGTACATAATCAATCTGATTTTGATATTGACCATCTGGTGATGTCCATGTGTAGAGTCGCCTCTTGTGCTGTTGGAAAAGAGTGTTTGCTATGATAAGTGTGTTCTTTTGGCAAAACTCTATTAGCCTTTGTCCTGCTTCATTTTGTACACCAAGGCCATGCCTGCCTGTTATCCCAGTGATTTCTTGACTTCCTACTTTAGCATTCCAATCCCCTGTGATGCTAGAAGGTGTTGCAAGTCTTCATAGAACCGATCAACCTCAGCTTCTTCGGCCTCAGTGGTTGGGGCATAGACTTGAATTACTGTGATGTTGAATGGTTTGCCTTGAATTCATACTGAGATCATTCTGTCGTTTTTGAGATTGTATCCCAGTACTGCTTTTCCCACCCTTTTATTGACTATGAGTGCTACTCCATTTCTTCTAAGGGATTCTTGCCCACAGTAGTAGATATGATGGTCACCTGAATTAAATTCGCCCATGCCTGTCCATTTTAGTTCGCTGATTCCCAAGATGTCGATGTTCAGTCTTGCCATCTCATGTTTGACCACCTCCAGCTTACCTTGATTCATTGATCTGACATTCCAGGTTCCTAAACAATATTGTTTTTTACAGCATTGGACTTTCTTTTCACCACCAGACATATCCACAGCTGAGTGTCCTTTCGGCTTTGGCCCAGCCGCTTCACTCTTTCTGGCGCTACTTGGAAATACCCTCTGCTCTTCCCCAGTAGTATATTGGACACCTTCCGACCTGAGGGGCTCATCTTCCGGCGTCATATCTTTTAGCCTTGTGATACGTTCCATGGGGTTTTCTTGGCAGGAATACTGGTTGCCATTTCCTTCTCCAGTGGACGACATTTTGTCAGAACTCTCCGCCCTGACCTGTCTGTCTTGGGTGGCCCTGCACTGCATAGCTTATGGCTTCACTGAGTTATGCAAGCCCCTTCGCCACAACAAGGCAGTGATCATCCCCCTGGCTACCTTGCTCACCTGGACCTGTGATAGCCAGAGATATTTATGCAAAAATACTACCCATCAACCCACCCTTCCACGCATCACAAAGAAAAAAGAAGCCATTGTCTTGTTTCTTTTCTCAGTGTCTGACACCTAAAAGTCCATTTTCCAATATTCATGAGTAAACGTGGAAGAAGAACTTGTTCTGTTGTATTTTAATTACTAAATACTGAGAATAGGGATAAAAAGAGAAATTCAAACCAATGGATTTGAGGGGGGATTCCTTCTATCCAAGAAGCCCCGTCACTCTTTCTGCTTGGAAAAGCAACCGCAACCCCCTCTCCTTTCACCCTCTCTGTCTCCCTTTATTTTCCAGAGAAGGAGTTCAACAGAGCTTCCCATCACTTCACAAGTCAGCAGAGATGTGGAAAGGTAAATCTTTGCATTATCTTCTATTTTTCTTCTAAGTAGTCCATACTCCAATTATTCTCTTTTCTTCCCTTTTTCCTAATATTCCACCTCATTCCAAACTCCAAAATCTCTTGGCTTTGGACGTCCCTATTGCTCTTTCATGCCTTGCCATCCACTTTCTTCCAAACCCTTGCATTTGCTCTAACCCACTCTTCCAAAACTCCCTCAATCTCCCCAATCAGTCTGTTTCTCCCCCATTCAAACTATCCCAGGCTGAAACTTTCTTTTCTTCCCCTTTCCCCATGATCACTTACACACACACACACCCCTTGCTAGAATTTAAAACAGTTCCCTTCTGAACAGACACACAATGAACAGACATCCCTGCATACCTAGTTTTACCACTGACTTTAAATGCTTGTTATCTTTAACCTTCTCAGTGTTAATGTATGATTCTAATTCCCTTGATGTGTGAATTTAACTCAATTTAAATTCTTCTTTAATAAAACAAAGAATTGCTTTCAGGGACCTCATTATGATCTCTGACTCTCTCAGGTTTTGAGAGTATCAGATTTTCCTATGTGGTCAGAGTTCAGTGCCAAAAGATCCCTCATGTATATGTTTGATTTACATGTATGTAATACACTCATCCTTGTAAATTAAAGCATACTTCTTAACACACCTCCCTGAATAATTTGGTGTCTTCCACAAATTTAGGCACACATTGCTCATCCTTAACTCCAGTTCATTTATGAAGGAGTTAAAAAGTTGTTGTTGTTGTTCAGTCGTTCAGTCGTGTCCGACTCTTCGTGACCCCATGGACCATAGCACGCCAGGCCTTCCTGTCCTGCGCTCTCTCCCGGAGCGTGCTCAAGTTCATATTCATTGCATCCATGATGCTATCTAGCCATCTCATCCTCTGCCGTCCCCTTCTCCTTTTGCCTTCAGTCTTTCCCAGCATCAGGGTCTTTTCCAGGGAGTTTTCTCTTCGCATTAGGTGGCCAAAATATTTCAGCTTCAGCTTCATTATCTGTCCTTCCAATGAGCACTCAGGGTTGATTTCCTTTAGGATGGACTGATTTGACCTCCTTGCAGTCCAGGGGACTCTTAAGAGTCTTCTCCAGCACCACAGTTCGAAAGCATCAATTCTTCGGCGCTCAGCCTTCCTTATAGTCCAGCTCTCACAGCCATACATTACTACTGGGAAAACCATAGCTTTGATTAGACGGACCTTTGTCGGCAAGGTGATGTCTCTGCTTCTTACTATGCTGTCTAGGTTGGCCATAGCTTTCCTCCCAAGGAGCAAGCGTCTTTTAATTTCATGGCTACAGTCACCATCTGCGGTGATCTTGGAGCTCAAGAAAGTAAAATCTGTCACTGCTTCCATTTCTTCCCCTTCCATATGCCAGGAAGTGATGGGGCCAGATGCCATGATCTTAGTTTTTGTAATGTTGAGTTTCAAACCAGCTTTTGCACTCTCCTCTTTCACCCTCAACAAGAGGCTCTTGAGATACTCTTCGCTTTCTGCCATTAGGGTGGTATCGTCTGCATATCGGAGGTTGTTGATAATTCTCCCGGCAATCTTAATTCCGACCTCTGATTCATCCAACCCGGCATTTCTCATGATGTACTCTGCATATAAGTTAAATAAGCAGGGTGACAATATGCAGCCTTGTCGTACTCCTTTCCCAATTTTGAACCAATCGGTTGTTCCATGTCTGGTTCTGACTGTTGCTTCTTGACCCTCGTACAGGTTTCTCAGGAGACAGGTAAGGTGGTCTGGTACTCCCATCACTTTAAGAATTTGCCAGAGTTTGTTGTGATCCACACAATCAAAGGCTTTAGCATAGTCAATGAAGCAGAAATAGACGTTTTTCTGGAATTCTCTTGCTTTCTCCATGATGCAGCGAATGTTGGCGATTTGATCTCTAGTTCCTCTGCCTCTTCTAAACCCAGCTTGTACTTCCGGTAGTTCTCGGTTCACATACTGCTGAAGCCTAGCTTGTAGGATTTTGAGCATCACCTTGCTGGCATGTGAAATGAGCGCAATTGTGCGGTAGTTTGAACACTCTTTGACGTTGCCCTTCTTTGGAATTGGAATGTAAACTGACCTTTTCCAGTCTTGTGGCCACTGTTGAGTGTTCCAGATTTGTTGGCATATTGAATGCAGCACTTTAACAGCATCATCTTTTAGGATTTTAAATAGCTCGGCTGGAATACTGTCATCTCCGCTAGCTTTGTTGTTACTAATGCTTCCTAAGGCCCACTTGACTTCCCTCTCTAGGATGTCCGGCTCAAGTTCAGTGACCGCACTATCATGGCTATCAGGGACATTCAGATCTTTCCTGTATAGTTCTTCTGTGTATTCTTGCCACCTCTTCTTAATCTCATCTGCTTCTGTTAGGTCCCTGCCTTCTTTGTCCTTTATCATGCCTGTCTTTGCACAAAATGTTCCCTTGAGATCTCCAATTTTCTTGAAGAGATCTCTAGTCTTTCCCATTCTGTTGTTTTCCTCGATTTCTTTGCATTGTTCATTTAAGAAGGCCTTCTTGTCTCTCCTTGCTATTCTCTGGAACTCTGCATTCAGTTGGGTATATCTTCCCCTTTCTCCCTTGCTTTTCGCTTCCCTTCTTTCGTGAGCTACTTGTAAAGCCTCATCAGACAGCCACTTTGCTTTCTTGCATTTCTTTTTCTTTGGGATGGATTGAGTTGCTGCCTCCTGAACAATGTTACGGACCTCCGTCCATAGTTCCTCAGGCACTCTGTCTATCAGGTCTAATCCCTGAAATCTATTCCTCACCTCCACTGTATATTCATCAGGGATATGATTTAGGTCATACCTGAACGGTTTAGTGGTTTTCCCGACATTCTTCAATTTAAGCCGAAATTTTGCAAGAAGCAGCTCATGATCTGAGCCACAGTCAGCTCCAGGTCTTGTTTTGACTGACTGTATGGAGCTTCTCCATCTTTGGCTGCAAAGGACATAATCAATCTGATTTCGATATTGACCATCTGGTGACGTCCATGTGTAGAGTCGCCTCTTGTGCTGTTGGAAAAGAGTGTTTGCTATGATCAGCATGTTCTCTTGGCAAAACTCTATTAGCTTTTGTCCTGCTTCATTTTGTACACCAAGGCCATGCCTGCCTGTTATCCCGGTGATTTCTTGACTTCCTACTTTAGCATTCCAATCCCCTATGATGAAGAGGACATCTTTTTTTGGTGTGAGTTCTAGAAGGTGTTGTAGGTCTTCATAGAACCGATCAACCTCAGCTTCTTCGGCATCAGTGGTTGGGGCATAGACTTGAATTACTGTGATGTTGAATGGTTTGCCTTGGATTCGTACTGAGATCATTCTATCATTTTTAAGATTGTACCCCAATACTGCTTTTCCCACCCTTTTGTTGACTATGAGTGCTACTCCATTTCTTCTAAGGGATTCTTGCCCACAATAGTAGATATGATGGTCACCTGAATTAAATTCACCCATGCCTGTCCATTTTAGTTCGCTGATTCCCAAGATGTCGATGTTCAATCTTGCCATCTCATGTTTGACCACCTCCAGCTTACCTTGATTCATTGATCTGACATTCCAGGTTCCTAAACAATATTGTTCTTTACAGCATTGGATTTTCTTTTCTCCACCAGACACATCCACAGCTGAGTGTCCTTTCGGGTTTGGCCCAGCCGCTTCACTCTTTCTGGCGCTACTTGGAAATTCCCTCTGCTCTTCCCCAGTAGCATATTGGACACCTTCCGACCTGAGGGGCTCATCTTCCGGCATCATATCTTTTAGCCTTGTGATTCATTCCATGGGGTTTTCTTGGCAAGAATACTGGAGTGGGTTGCCATTTCCTTCTCCAGTGGATCAAATTTTGTCAGAACTCTCTGCCATGACCTGTCCGTCTTGGGTGGCCCTGCACGGCATAGCTTATGGCTTCACTGAGTTACGCAAGCCCCTTCGCCACAACAAGGCAGTGATCCATGAAGGGGAGTTAAAAAGTACCACCCCCAATACAAATCTTTAGGGGAACTGTCTATATATTCCTACACTCTACTTTCTGTTTCTTAAGTAGTTATTTTATTTAGGGCGCAATCCTATGCATGTTTAGACAGACAAAAGGCTTACAACTCCCAGCATTCCCCAGTCAACCATGCTGGCTGAGGAATGCTGGGAGTTGTAGACTTCTTCTCTGTCTAAACATGCATAGGATTGTGCCCTTAGTTAGTTACCATTCCAGAGAAGGTTCTGTCATCTTCCTTAAGAGCCTTTGATGAGGGACTTTGTCAAAAGCTATTTCTGGCTTAGTTTTTTGTGCAACCTGGACTTCAGATTCCATTACCTAATTAACATAACAAGGTCAAGACTTATGTTAGGTATGGCCTCGACAGTTAGTTATTGGGGAGTTTCCCCCCTGGATCCCCCCCAAACTACTGACACTAGATAAATGCCCACTGAATCATGTGACTTTGTATGGAGTAGTTGTGCTGGCTGCTGCTCACCTCAGTTTGCCCACATTCATTCTTGACCCTTTGCTTCAAGAGCTGCTAAGCGTAGTAGCCTGTGCCTTTCTCTTTAGTGTGAGGTGCTAGACATGTAAATAGGTCTGAGATGGGGATGGAGAGGGGTATAATGGCTGCTAATGGGCTCTCTAAGACAGGGGAAAATGACATTCCTACACAGTTGAAGTTCCTAGGAAAAGAGGCATGGGGGATGGAGGCTTCCTTCCAGGTGGAGTGATGCAGGTTCCCTAAATACAGTATTACCTTCCCTACCTTCCCTACCTCATGTATATGTTTGGTTTACATGTATGTAGTACGCACATCCATATAAATTAAAGCATACTTCTTAACACACCTCCCTGAATAATTTGGTGTCTTTCTAACAGTACTTCTTGTGCTCATTCTGGCAAAGTGCTTAAATAGGACAAGGAATACAGAGACAATGATTATTATTGAATAGTATCATATGCACATAGTATACTTAGAATGGCTCTTGCTAGCTCAGTGGTAGAGCACATGCTTTGTTCTGTTTCTAGCATGTCCCAAGTTCTGGCATGTCTGAGTAAGGATCTCATATAACAAGCCTGGGAAAAGACTTTTCTCTTCATGAGATCTTGCTGAATCTGGGCCACTCAGAATTGACAACCTTGGGCTAGAATGACCAGTGGTCTGATATAGCTTCATATGATCTGTAGAAAAAAAATGTAGAAACAACAATTTCAAAAGGAGAGGATAATAGGGCGGGGGGCAGTCATTATTTCTCATTGCCATTAATTTCCTGTGAGTGAAAAACTAGACCTAAGTATACAACATAGAAATTCATTTTTAAATGCAATGTAATTTCAAGTCTTGAACCTCTTACATTAGTTTAATGGAAGAGGGCAGTCACTCCTTTTTTTGCTGGTATAGATATATTTCCAAATAATATTGCTAATTATTTTTGCTAAGTTCAAAATAAAAACATCTATGTGATAATTGAAGAAGATTCTTCTTGTTTGTATCCTGTTTCTTCTTACTTTGGCCATGCACACAGCTTCTCAATGCAATTTCATTTCATACTCTGACCACCAGCTGAGCTCCCAGGCGACACAAAGTCTAATCCAGCCTTCATAATCATTCTAGTGGATAAACAGAAATAGTTACTACCAAGACAAGAGTTTTGTATTACTTTTATTAAGAGGAAAATGTTAGTTAACTCTGAACTAACATTTTAACTCTGAACTAACAGTTAACTCTGAAGACCAAACTCCTGAGGTATTGCTGAAGGACAATATTCTAATGCTGCTCCTCACTCAGGCTACCTGAGAAATCCAAAGAGTTTGCAAAATGCAGTTAAAAATAGTAACCCAAGTAAAAGCTAGAGCAAAGAAACAAAATAGTAAAGTAGTACCAAACAAATTACTTCTACTTTTAATAGCTTTTCAGGAATGTGAGTAATATTGGATAGCATGTGCATCAAAGTTTTTTTTTTTTACAAGAGAAGTAAATATAGATTATTCAAGGTATCATCAAATTAAATACATCTCTCTCACAAGTTTCTTAATAATGAGTTTTGACTGTATCCTCACAGTATTGAGAGGCATACTGCAGGCCCTGGCTCTATTCCTGCTGGAAGAAAAGGCCGCACTCAATGTGATATAGTTGGATCTCAAGCTAGCACATTTGCCAAGTTAACAGAAGCACAGTGTGGATAACTAAGGAACTTTGGTCTAGAAAGTGGGCATTCCCATAAGGCTCCAGGAAAGGGAAAACAGAGTTCAGTTGTGGACTTATCCCAGGAAAGGAGTTTAGTTAAAGACACAAGAGACAAAACCACCTTAGTTTCAGAGTATGGGTTACTAAAGGCTATCCCAGAAGGGAAGGAAGGGATTGCTGGGGAGTAGCATGGTAGCTACACCTAGATGGAGAGAGAAGACAGAGCTAAGGGGAAAAGGAGCCTTTCAATACTGATAGCTGGCGAACATGAGTGGGAGGGTGCTATTGCATTCATGTCCTGTTGTAGCTCTTCTTGGGTCCTTACAGGATAGAAGAGAGGTTTAAAAGTTTGTCAGACACCTTGAAATGGCTAGCACTGGATGCATTTTTCCCATTATGGGAGTTAGGCATGTAGTCAACTGTCACATGCTAAAAAAACCTCATACCAAGATAAATGTCAGATATCAAGAGTCATGTTCTTTTCCTCATTCATGAGTGTGCCTGTTAATACCAGAGTACACGTGTCTTGGTTGTGAGCATCCTTGAATGTAGGATAAAATTGAGTTACAGCGTAGTCCTGTGTCCCAGTGGATTGCTTCCCCCAAGGCTGGAGACAGAACCTGGAGGAGGAGATCTGATTGCAAATCCCCACCCCCACCCCCAAGCCTTTGCAGCCTCCATGGAAACCTCTACAGTGGCTCCCTCTCCCAAGGTTGGACCTCTGACCTTGAGAAAGGGGATAAATGGGAGTGTTGGGGGCATGCCAGAGAAAGGGAGGGAGAAGCCATGGATCCACTGGATCCAATGGCCTCTTGCTTCCCAGCACAGAGGTGAAGCTAGATGGGCTCCGAGGCCTGTCTAACAAAACAGGAGGATGGAGAGGCAAAACATTTCTCCACTATTCCTTCCGCCCTGTTGGGAAGAGCCCAAAGGGCTTTGGATGGATGGAAGCTTCCAAGATCAGAGCGCTCCATTGCCTAGGATAGGAGCCCATAGGGTTGTGCTCTCAAAGGAAGGAAGTGAAGTTGCTAATTTTTGAATTGTGCTTCTGTCATCAAGTCATGTCTGTGGGAAAAACTGTAGTAGGAAAAACAATGTCCAGCTTAAGAGGTCCAGCTTGTCACTCCCAGATTTGGTCAGGGGTGTGTGCTTCCAAGGAGGGGTTGTTCTTTGCTTCACTGCCTGATCCCAGGATAGTCAGAACTGAAAGAGACATCAGATGTAGAGTAGGGTGGGAAGCAGGCAGGCTGCATGGCCCCCACCCCACCAAATTCAGTTTAAAAAAAGTTTTAAATCTGTCTGTAGTGGCTGTGGAGTGCCAAAAGGGTCGAAATTTGCTAAGCCCCAGTGCAATAGGTTTCAGGCAATCAAAGGACAGTTCAATTCCATGGATATCTACCCAGAAGTAAGCCCCAGTGCAACAACATTCATGCAGTGACTTTAATCTGATTGCTGTTCCCAGTGATGCTTGCAGTGGTTTTTCCCCAGAGCCCAACTGATTAGTGGGTGGGAGCTGCACAGCCCAGAGCCATGGGCTAAAGGTTCTGCACCCCTGCTCTAGAGTAAGTGCAAGGGCCCCAATCCAGAGTGCAACCCTACTGTGAGGAATAGGGGAATTTAACTCCCCCATTGTGGTCCTGATCCAGATTGGGCCCACATCGGGGTCAAAGGTTAAAGGCCCCCTATTCCCCAACCTAGGGTCCCATCCACACTGGGTCCCCTGTGTTTATTATAGAGT
Organism: Heloderma suspectum; assembly: GCF_057233095.1. Taxonomy (NCBI): domain Eukaryota; kingdom Metazoa; phylum Chordata; class Lepidosauria; order Squamata; family Helodermatidae; genus Heloderma; species Heloderma suspectum. The sequence continues at coordinate 114,977,761 of NC_139462.1, forward strand.
AAAAAAAAGCTACCTCTATAATGTGTGTATTGAGTCTCATTCTGTTGCATAGACCAAGCATGAACCTGCAGGGCTGAATGTTCCACTGAAATTGGGTCTGGAGATGCTGCAACATCACAAACCCACCTTCCCCAAACCCATCTCCAAAAATGTTCTGTCTTATAAAAACAACGACCCCTAAAGCATTTCTTCTTTTTTTTAGATGGACAAACCCACCTGAAGCATGCAGGGCTGTACAAGACAGATTATGAATCAGCACTGAATTTGTCACATGCATTATGAAAGTGGGGAGAAGATGAGCTCTCATTCCACAGGAGGGAGAAACAAACCAGGGGCACTCCTAATGAAAGCTACATTTGTATGCATCCTGAGATAGTTATCTGCATCAGTTGCAGTTTCTGATAACAAAGACATTTTGGGGTCCAAATAGATGATGTATGAAATTCTAATCACATTTCATATACCTATTTTTCTTTGTTAAGTAGCGGTTGGCTGTTTAACCCTTTCTCCTACACCATAATCCTCACAAAAATCCCCTACAGCTGCTCTCAAGCAGAGCAAATAGCAGCTTCAGGGGTATGATTTTCACTGGGACCACAACATGGGAGAAAGGGTTACGCCCCCCTCCCTGTGCACTACAGTCCCGATCTGGATGTGGAATGCCCTCAGCTGGTGTTTAACAAAGAAAATATGGATATGTGAAATGCAATCATGCATTTCACCTATCATTAATTTGGCCCTTAGTGTGACACCCCCTGCCCAACGTATGACGAAACTATCCACAAGTGCTATAAAGCAGGGCTGGACAGAAGGTAGATTTTCAGATTTTTCGACTGCAACTCCCAGCATGGCAAATGGTCGGGAATGCTGGGAGTTGAAGTCCAAAACATCTGGAGACCTCTTTTCTGCCCACTCCTGCTATAAAGGATTACTTTTGTTCTTGGAACTGACCCTACAGATGAGCTTCAGTCCCAGCCCCAAGTCACTATTTTTCATTTTGCTACTCCTTCAAAAGAGCAGATTTTCTTCTTTTCAAATATTTACTAAAAGGGTATCTTATCTATTTAGAAAGCAGCCTACAAAGCAACAGCCCTAAAACTGAGCAGTCCATAGGTAGCAGTAGAAGAATAGCAAAATGATGAGTTCATACCAAGAATTTTATAAACTAATTGAATAACAGAATATAACTAGCTTGGAATTCTTACATCTAAACCACCCCTTACAAATAATTGACTAGTGGAATCGTAAAATCCTTTGAAACTTCGATAACATTTCCAGCCGACGTAATGCACTTTAAAAATAAAGTATACATTTACTTTAGTGGCCACTCTACAGTTATGCCGTTACAACTTCAAAGCAAGTGCAGCCTGATCCAGGGACTTCTAATTCAAGCAGGAGTTCCAGTGCAGACAGAGCTGCCCAAAGTATAGGAAGCAGGAGGGGAACTGGCCTGCCCCTGGGGCTGGATTGCCCAAAGGACCAATCCAGCAGGCCAAATGGTGTCAGGGCCATGCCCTCTGACATAATCTGGTCCCTGGCCAAAGCACCAGCTGGAGGTCCTCTTCACATAACCTGCCAGATCCCTGACCAAGGTGCCAGGTGGAGGATCACTCCAGCCAGCACCTCGGTCAGAAAAGCTTAGCCTGCCTGCCCCTTCCCCATTGGGAATGATGCAGAGTGGACGATGCGTTTGGCAGGCGGGGGAGCGACACACAGGGGAATCCTCACTGTTATCTCCAATGGCTGAGTGGGATGAAGGATCCAGCCTTTGCAGGCTGGATGGGAAACCTCTGTGGGCCAGATTAGGCCTGAGAGTCAGAGGTTCCCCATCCCTGCCATAGGACTTGGGATGTGACAACCACTATCTATCTTGCACCAACAGTGCCAACTGAGAAGCAGGGAGCGGGGTGCAGTATCCGCATGTAGTCAGGAGCGAGTTAGGAATGGCCACAAGTTTTATTAGTTACAGAGTTTAGCATGGCATAGGGCAAGGTTCCAGTCGTTGGGCAGTCCAAATGCTGGCCTGTTCTCTGCCCCAGCCAACATGCAAGGGTAATGCTAGGAGCAGCGGGTGTCTCAGGACCACCATGGCACGGACTGCTAACATAAGCCCCTCCTGTGACTTGGGTGAGTGGCAGGCATGCCAGGCCCTGAGCTGGGCTGGAAACTTGAAGCTCTATGCCAAGATTCCTCCTGGGGGGACCCATTCCTTTGGGAGGGGAGGGCGTCCCAACTCCCGCTTACCTGCTGAAATGGATCTAACCTAATGCCTCCAGCACTTGCAACAAGACATTTGTGACAAAGATAAATCACATAAACAACAGAATCTATAGCATGAGGAACACAAAACCCACGCAATGCATAACCCAATTGCGTAAGTGTGTAAAATTCCTTCCTAGCCCAATCAGCTGGTGGCAAATCTCCCACCATAGCAACAAAGAGCACTGAAAACAGAGAGTGAGCAGGGACGTAGGCAATGGCCACATGGGGTCTTCCTATGTATCCCCCAGGAGCAGACCAGAGAGGAAACTCCCAGATCTGCCCGCAGGAACGAACCAGTGCTGCTGATTGGCCTCCCAGTGTGGCTGCCAGCCTGCAATGCAGCTGTGCAGCCCGCTCAGCTGGCATGCCACCAGAAGGGAATCTGGTCTGCCCCGTTCTCCTGGACCTGGTATGGCTGCAGAAAGAGAGTTCCAGGTAAGTGGGGGCTTGGGCTTTCTTTCCTATATGATGAGTTCACACATGCAATGGCTGCATCATCTTGTGTATGTGAAACGTTATTATCTCTAAGATCTCCCACCTCAGGGTACATAGATCAAATTCTATAGCTGTCTAGCCAGAATAGTTTTAGCACAGGATTGTGCCCTAAAACATTTTAATAATTTCCGAGGTCATAACAGATACATAGCAGGAACTTGAGCCAAAATATTTCTAAAACTTGGAGCCTACAAAAAGATACTGGAACACCCATAAAGAAACCTGTTTCTCATTTTGGAATGAATATGTTTTTCCCAAAAATACAAAAAAAAAAAAAGAGGTTGTGCTGAGTTGTAAAAGAGCTACACAATGAAAAGTTTGGTTAAATCATGCTATGCAATTAAAAATATATTAACCATAGCTATCATTAAAATGAACTCTGAAATTAGAAAAAATTAAGATTACAAAACTGCTTCTACGATTAGCACAAAATATTCTTGTGCTATTTAAAGAGTTTACCCGCAATCACATTAAATTATTTTCTTGTGAAATTAAGATGGTGCATGTTGAACAACTACTGCATATATGCATATAATGAATACTTAGTGCATGGAATACTAGATGCGAGCTTTCAAGTCATTCAGAGTTCTTCATGTTTAAATGTGTAAGATGCTACATTACACTCCCCAGGTGGCCATGCCCCCTTTCCCTAGACTACCAACCATTTGGTGATTTTCCAGCTTTTGCACACTTTTTCCCCATTCTGAAAGGCTGAAATGCCTCTCCAAATGCTTAGTTGCTGGCAGCAAGAGCTTTAAGTTAAAATACGCTGGCATTTTTGGTACTTCGGCCCCACCCTTTTTGCTTTTGGCTCTGGCCACCACTGGAATGAGAAACTGAATTTGGTTCTCGGGCTGAAAGAGGTTCCCCGCCTCTGCTATAAGTGCACGGGACATAGAAGAACACATGATTTCCCAGGCACTGTTTCATGAATGGCCAGGTAGCGGAAACCTGTCCCTGATCAAAAAGCTAACCATAGTTTATCATGGTAGTATCTGTGCCAGCAGCATTACAGACAACACCACAGTATTTGTGTCAACAGTTCATAGCAGTTTCTTGTGACAACCATGATCTCTTCATTGTACTCAGTTCAGTAACATACAGGTGTCATAGCTGCATGAGGAAAGTGAGTGAATGTCATCTTGAGCGACAACATTCTTTCTGTGACAACGTTCCTTGTCTGCCTCAAATGACTAATTGAGTGTCTTTGAGAAGAAGCTGGCTAGCTCTTGCTATGAGTCACTGCATATTATACCATATTCTGAGCTTGCACACACACGTGCAATATCACATGCCTCCCATATTGGAAGATGATCTTGTATTATTACACAAATAGTGTAAATTTGGTGCTTTTATGAAAAGTGCATGATTGGTTGGCTATGCCACTGCACTAACAGGAAAAGGAAATTGTTTGTTGCTCTGCCTCTGATAATTTTACCTACTTTTCAGCTCTGTTTTTATACTGCTCACTCAATAATATTGCTTGACACTAAAATGATTCTGCTCTAGAGCTGTTCAGAGTTGATCACGCCTCCTTTTCAGTGATATGTCTGTTAATTGCTTCGATGCCTCGGGTTGTACAGCATATGTCCCTCCAAAGAAGCACCCATATGGCTGCAGAGTGTGTCCTCACACTCTGTTGCCACATAACAGAAAACAACAGACTTCTAATTAAAATGCATAGCCTATAGTATGACTGGGGGTGTGACATAAAAGGGATTGTAACTGACAGTATCAATGCTCTACACTTGTCACAACTCTGTGTTAAGAGGAAACATACTTTGTGAAGGCTTTTTGGTAGAGGAAGAGAAGTTGTCTGAGTAGGTAAACATACTTTTTCATAAAGTTAGGACAGTCTTAATAGGATGAGTTTCCTTTTCAACATAAATGATCAATCAGAGTTTCAGCCATATGAATAAGAGATATGAATTAACTGGTGAACTAGATATTCAGTAATAATATCCTCCCTTCAACAACTGTTTATCTCTTCAGAACCCAACCTCAAGGGTGACTTTGGGCACTTCAAGAAAGGCATTTAAGGTGCAATCCTATGTATGTTTAGACAGAAAAAAGACCCACAACTGCTTTTGGGAGAGTTGCAGGACTTTTTATGTCTAGTCATGCTTAGGATTGGTTTGATTTTGTGTGTCCTGCATCTGAATGATGGCATCATAACCAATTTCTATTATGTATGTTCAAATGCAGACTGATTCCCTCCCCCCCTCCCCCTCCCCCTCCCTCTCTCTCTCTCTCGTGTGTGTGTGTGTGTGTGTGTATTTGCTGCTCTTTGAAATATACCCAGTCCATCATTTTCTAGTGTTGGCAAGCCCAAGCCTCCAGGAAGAGCACTCCAGATGCTATGTTCTTCCACAAATCAGTAGCTGGTAATGCACAAGGCTGTGTCAGTTCACAGGAAAAGAAAAACACACACATGCTAATCAGATATTCAAATTCAAACAGGCTAGTGACTATCCATTCAAATTAAATATTGACATTACCTGTGTTGAAGGCCACACTAATGAAAGGTATAACTTTAAACAAAAAGCAGTTGAGTTTTTATTTTATTTTGAAGTGTCTTGTTCACTCACTGATTTCAATAGGACCTACTCCCAGGTAATTGTGCATAGGATTGCAGCTATATAGTCGATACAAATGTACCCAAAAGCAGGATTCAATGCTACAGAGGGGTTTCAGACATACTGCTTCCCCGTTCACATATATTTTGCGCTATGGATTTATTGGACGTTATCCTGATACCTTGGCTCAGGTGTCAAGGTATGTTCCGGAACAGGTATTCAAGCTGTTCTGGAAGTCACAGCTTGAATAACTGCCAGGAATGAGACCATGGCTCCGGAATGCTGCATAATGAGGAGCCATCCAGTGCCAGTGCCTGCAGTCCAGCTTTGATTGAATTAAAGGGAGTGTTTCCTTGCAACCAGGGGATACAAGGATGCCTTTGAATCGGCCAGTCAAATGCCCTGGCAGGAATAATGAGCCAGTCTTGAAGTGCTCTCACCAACCCACCAGATCAGTGAAGTCAACACACAAGCCCAGCTTCCCTTGATACCTCCTTTTGTTTTGAATAATGTGTTATGCTACCTTTAATAGCTAGCTGGATTTAAATATAATTAAGAGGCAAGGAACCTCCCTGCACCTTCTGTTCAGTAGTCAGACCCAAACATTTGTCCCCTTTGTTTCAACCCACCCTGGGTCCAGCCTCTGAGTAATAAAACCCTGTAGTCTTTGTGTGAAGCCCTATAACTGCCTTGGTGTTTGGGCAGTTGATGTTCATTCTTTTGGCCTGGGCATTCCTCACACTGGAATCAGCCTGAGACTTCACCTGGGGTTCAAGACTTCCAGTACTGCGCATCAGTCCATCCTTTCACCAGCACCCAAGCTCCTTTGTAACCTCCAAATCCTTTTCTCTGGCATTTCCCTAGCACCAGCTTCACATCCTTATTTGGCAAATGATAATTTCCCCAATCTTTGCCTTTTCTCTCTGTTAGTTGGGTCTGTTAGAATCAGTATTCCATGTGCTAGGTGGTGGGTATACTAATCAAGTTGTTTTTCTCTTCTCCAGTGTGTGTGTGTGTGTGTGTGTATAAAGTATAAAAATCTGTAAAAAATAACGTCTATGTGCTGGGACGTTTTAAAACAAGTGTGTTTGAGACAATTCCCCCAACTTATAAGTAGTTATTCTTATACGCATTTAAGTAAGAACATATTTATTTATTTATAAAAATTTCTTAGCCGCCTTTCAGGGCAGAAGCCGTCTCAAGGCAGCTCACAGCAATAAAATACATAAAAACAGTTAAAATATTGAAAGTGATAAAAACTTGAACACAATAAAATAGAATAAAAACAACAATAAAAGCCAACAATAAAACCAGCAATAACAGCAGTCATATCAAGAGAAGGCCAAAGTAAAATAATATGTTTTCAAGGCTTTCTTAAAAGCCTGCAATGACGGAGCATGGAGGACCTCCAATGGCAATTTGTTCCAAAGGTGTGGGCCACTACAGAGAAGGCCGTCTCTCAAGTGGTCACCCACCTAATTGTGCTCACGGGTGGGCAAATAAGAAGGGCCTCTCTTTCTGATCTTAAAGTCAGATCAGGCTGATATGAGTGAAGGCAGTCCTTCCAATAGCTTGGTCCCAAACTGCTGTAAAGGTCAAAACCAGCACTTTAAATATTGCATACGCCTGCTTTGTGTGCACCACACCTCTCGTTAAAGGCTCTCACACGCTACACATGTGAACAAGGCACATGGAGTGAGTCCAGCTTCTTCCTGCATTTGAAATGCCAGTGACAGATGTACTAATCAGGGAATTAAATGCTTCAGGTGCACTGTCTGCCTTTAAAAAAAAAAAAAAAAGCTTAATATTAAGCATCTGCTTTCATTTAATTGAATGTTTATCCCTTTCTTTTTAAAAGAAGACAACAAAACAATCATTCTTCTTTAAAGTTGAAAACCTGCTCCAGAGATTGGGGGGGGGGGGCTTTCTTGTGACAGAGATCTAGCCAATCAGCGCTGTACATAGCCAGCTTCAGCTGAAAATAGGAATAGTGGATTTCTCCTGTACTCAGTCCTTAAGAGAAGATTGTAGGCTTGGGCAAATTACGGTAATTTGTGCTTCCACAGCAGGCTCACCATTGAAATTCAGTATGTCTGGAAACACCTGTAGCACCACTTATGGAAGTGCCCTAAGAGAGGGCATTGTTCACAGGGCTCTTTTACTCTTTCCAGGAGAAAATAGTGAAAAGCATGCATGATTTGTGCTTTATCTCCATACTTCTGTGGTATTGTGCAAAGGGACACCATGCACTTCCCATTTATGTGAAGATGCAGATGCATGAATTCCAGATGCAAAAAGAACTGCAGGGGAGAGGCAGGACTTCCCCCTTTTGTATGTCACAGAAGAAGTGGAGAAGGATGAAGCATAAGCCATTGTGCTTTCTCTTTCAATCACCACATCCTGGAATGTGGAAAGCCCCTCTGCGTCAGTGGTTGAGATGATTTCTCAGACAATGGGGATTATATGTGAGCCATAAGAAGTGCATGGCAAGGGGCTCACTAGGTCTCAGGGATGTGTGTCAGGGGAATTTAGCACAGAAATAATTCTGTGGGGTATGCAGGAATGAGGAAGACCTTTCAGGGTTATAAACTTATTGGGATTAAGAACAAACTACATAACTTATAGCATATAATGCCTCTGTACTGTTTTTGTAGTTTTATTTGTTGCCTCTTGTTATGATAAGGACATTACTGTTCTATTGTTCAGAACCCTAGAATATGATTTGATGAAGGGTGATATAAAAGTATTTTAAATAAACAAAATTTAAAAATAAGATGTTCCTGACATGAGCACAGCATTGGATCCCTTCAATGCTGTTATTGGATGGCAGTGGACTCTGCAGCGGAGACATCACTGCAGAAGAGCACAGTTTAAACATCATTAAATACGCATAGGATCGAAACCTTACTTGGGAGTCATCATCATGGCGATCACTCGTGACCGAGTAAGATTGTCTTCCAGGGGTGGAGTCTTAGCAGTAGGTCTGCAGGTGGCTGTGAAGGCCAATTCTGGATCCACACAGCTTCCCACAGTGAGGGTATAGGTTTCCAGGGAGAAGGCGGTCACGGTGAGGGTTTGCTTGATGTGCCTTCCGCTGAGCTCGTTTCTCCCTTTTGCCCCGTGCTCGTGCTTCTTCAGAGTCCATAGCGCCTTTAATATAGGCTGACCTCCAGTTGGAACGCTCGTGGGTTGGAGCTTCCCAGTTCTCAATGCTTATGTTACATTTTTTAAGATTAGCTTTGAGAACATCTTTAAATCTCTTTTGCTGTCCACCAGTATCCCGTTTTCCACTAATAAGTTGGGAATAAAGTAGCTGCTTTGGAAGACGATGATCAGGCATTCGAACAACATGGCCAGTCCAGCAAAGTTGATGTTGGAGAATCATTGTTTCAGCGCTGCTGGTCTTTGCTTCTTCCAGTATGCTGACATTTGTCCGTCTGTCTTCCCAAGTAATTTGCAGAATTTTTCAGAGGCAGCGTTGATGAAATCTTTCGAGAAGTTGGAGGTGGCCTTTATAGATGGTCCATGTTTCACGGGCGTACAGTAAGGTTGGTAGTACAATGGCTTTGTAAACAATCATTTTGGTCTCCCTGCAAATGTCCTGATCCTCGAACACTCTACACTTCGTTTGGGAGAATGCTACAGTCGCAGAGCTCAGGTGATGCTGAATTTCAGTGTCTATGTCAGCTTTTGTGGAGAGATGGCTGCCAAGATAAGAAAAGTGATCGACATTTTCCAGCATCACACCGTTAAGCTGGATTGATGGCGCTACAGAGGGGTTGGTTTGTGCTTGCTGGTAAAGCACTTTGGGTTTTTTGATGTTAAGCGAGAGGCCGAGCTTTTCATATGCTTCTGTGAAGATGTCTAGGATAGGTTGGAGATCTTCCTCTGAATGTGCGCAGATTATGTTATCATCAGCAAATTGAAGTCCTATGACAGAGGTTGTAATTACTTTTTGCTTTCAGCCTACTGAGATTAAAAAGTTTTCCATCTGTTTGATATATGATTTCTACACCAGTGGGAAGTTTCCCTTCAACAAGGTGTAGAATCATAGCAATGAAGATAGCGAATAAAGTTGGAGCAATAACACATCCCTGTTTAACGCTTGATCCCACTTTAAATGGATCACTTTGAGAGCCATTGTTATCCAAGATTGTTGCCGTCATGTCATCATGGAGGAGCCGCAAGATGTTCACAAATTTATTAGGGCATCCGGTTTTCAGAAGGATGGTCCAGAGAGCAGTTCGGTTTACAGTGTCGAAGGCCTTAGTCAGCTCAATAAACGCCATGTACAGAGGTTGGTTTTGCTCCCTACATTTTTCTTGGAGCTGTTGTGCGGTGAAGATCATATCCACTGTCCCTCTGGAGGGGCGGAAGACATTTTGGGATTCAAGGAGGATGTCTTCTGAGATAGGTAAAAGGCGGTTTGTGAGGATCCTTGCCAGGATTTTGCCTGCTGTAGCTAGAAGGGAGATGCCTCGATAGTTTCCACAATCTGTTCTATCACCCTTTTTAAAGAGAGTGATAATTATGGCATCCCCGAAGCCTGCTGGGATCTCCTCCTTCATCATCCAGATTTTTTTGATGAGCTTGTGAAGCTGTCGTGTAGCTTCAGGCTTACCTTCTTTAAAGACTTCAACAGGAATCCCATTGGGTCCGCTAGCTTTGTTATTTTTCATTTGGTTGATGGCTTTACTGACTTCCTCCAAACTAGGGGACACTGCAAGCTCATCTCTGGTTTGTTTTTGTGGGATTTGCAAGAAGACCTCATCAGCCACAATTGAGTTATGGTTAAGGAGATTGTGGTAATGCTATTTCCAACGCAGTGCAACTGACTCTTTGTCCTTTAAGAGTTTGGCACCATCTATTGAGCTTACTGGGTTTGTACCATGATTTGATGGTCCGTAGATGGCCTTTGCGGCATTAAAAAAGCCCCGTGCATCATGGGTATCTGCAAAATGCTGGATTTTTTGAGCTTTCTTTATCCACCAGGTGTTCTTAAGTTCTCTAGTTCTTCTTTGGACCTCAGCCTTTGCTGAGGTGTGAATTTTTTTCTTAGTGGCACAGTTGATGTCTTTTTGCCATATTTGGAAGGCTTTCCTTTTCTTATCAATAATATGTTCAATCTCCCTATCATTCTCATCGAACCAATCCTGATGTTTCTTAGTTTGGTATCCGATAGTTTGTTCACAGGCTGTGATAATGGAGGTCTTCAGTTTATTCCAGTGTTCCTCGATAATTTCAGGGGTTTCCATAGGTAGGTGTTCCTTAAGAGTTGTTTGAAAGCACACTCTCTTAATAGGATATTGAAGGGCTTGTGTGTTGATTTTACATCTTAGTTTTCTTCCTTGGAGCCTACGTTGAGGGACAATCTTAATGGCCATCGTGGAACGAATTAATTGGTGGTCTGTCCAGCAGTCGTCAGCACTTGTCATGGCTCTGGTGAGGAGTACATCGCAGCGATCTCTGTGTCAGGGTGGACACTGAGCCCATAGAATCCCAGAGTAGTTCTGATTCTGAGGAAGAGCAGTCGCTCCTGGGAGAGGAGCACGCTCCTCTTTCCCAGGGCCCACAGCTGACGGAGATTCCTCCCACCAGCATTCCTAGATTAGAAAGCAGTCCAGGGAGTGACCAAGCAGAGATAGCAGAATTGGTGGATGCGCGACGCAGACGCAGAGAGCGGCGCCAGATGGAGGGCGTGGAAAGGAGGCGTAGTGCCAGGTTGGCGCGCAAACAACGGCTGCGCCCAGAGGAACCAAGGGAAAAGGGGAGGGACTCTCCCTAGTCCTTAAGTTCAGGGGTCTGCCGGTAATTCCCTTTCAAACGGGGACCAACTGTTTCAACTTAGGGCATAGGTACTCTGCTGCTCAGATCTAGTTGCTACCTGTAGAGTTGTTAAGTTGTAAAAGAAGAATAAAGCTTTGAAAGGAATCCCTTTGTCTGTGTCTGGACTTGGCTACTGGATTAGACTGAGAGAGGCCTCCAAGGAGCCCTTGATAGCTTGGTCCCCGTTCCTCTTTTTTTCTCTCTCCTCTCTCTCTCTCTTCTCCTATTGCCTTATGGAGGGTGCCGAGAACCCAGTGGTGCAAGCTCTGGCACAAGAGAACCAGATGCTCCGTGATCAGATGGCTCAACTGACGGCTGCCGTGCAGAATCTACAGGAAGCGTTTCAAACCCCCCCCACCTCCGATTCCCCCACGCCGCAAGTGCCCGGTGGCGTTGCCAGAGAAGTTTTCTGGTGAGAAAGGACTTTTTCAGATTTTAGGGCCCAATCAGAGCTGTACGTGCGTCTTAGACCTGAGGATTTCCAAACGGAACAGGTTCGTGTGGGTTTCATCATTAACCTACTGTCAGGCATGGCAGCTAAATGGGCTTCGGGACTCCTGCTCGCTAATGACCCCCTGCTCGGGAACTATCAAGGTTTCATGACAGCCATGGCATGTTTTTTCGGTGACCCCCTGCGCACGCAGACGGCTTCTCGGGAGATTCACCACCTCCGGCAGGGCAAGGACTCAGTTTCCAGCTACGCGACAACCTTTTGCTTGCTGATGCAGGATTTACAATGGAATGATGCCGCACTACTGGCTCAGTTTTTGGATGGTTTGAACGATGAGATCTTAGATGAGTTGGCGCGCACGCCCTGCCTGCCTACTTTGGAGGAGCTCATCCAGACATGTCTTCAGATAGATAGTCGACTGGAGGGGCGCCGGCAGACCCAGCAAGGCGCCGGGGGCTGGGATTTCCCTCCTCCCATTCCCCCACGTTTCCTGCCTCCTCCCCCACCCCCCACTCCGGCGCTGGGGGTGGAGGAGACCCCGATGCAGCTGGGGGCTACCCGAGCCTCACTGCTGCCAGAGGAACTTGAGCACCGGCGAGCTGAGCGCTGATGTTTTCGATGTGGAAACCTGGGGCATTTCGCCAAGACCTGCCGAGTTAAATCCGCAGCTCCGCTGCCTCCTCCTCCTCTCCTTCCCCCTCCTCCTCCTCCTCATCCCCAGGCTTGACTAGACTGCCCCACAAGCTTGTTGGGGGCCTCCAGTGTGGGGGTCAGCTCCCCACCGGGTGGGTGCCTTCCCCACCCCCCCCACCCTCCCATCTGCTGTTGCATGTTCACCTCCGCTCCTCACAGCGGGGTGGGTGGAGGCCCTAGCTTTAGTGGACTCGGGGGCTACGACTAGTTTCATGGATGAGACCTTCGCCCTCTTCCACAGGATTCCTACCCTGCCCCTTCCTGCCCCCTTGGCAGTGCAGACCATTGATGGGCGTCCTCTCTCTTCGGGCGAGGTGACCCGTATTACAGTTCCACTCACTCTGCGCACCCAGTCCCACGTTGAGCAGATTCAATTTCACTTAGCCAAGGTTCCCTTATACCCAGTCGTGCTGGGTTTTTCCTGGCTCTCTAAGCACAACCCTCAGATTTCTTGGGGGCTTCGGCAAGTGGAGTTTGCATCTCCCTACTGCCGGGAGCATTGCCTCACGGAGGAGGTGCCAGTCCCGGCCCAAGCATTAACCCTTTCCCCCCGCTCCTTCTCTGCTTCTGGCAGTCCCTCAGCTACCATCATCCCCCCAGAGAAGTATGCAGCTTTTCAGGATGTGTTTGACAAGAAGGAGGCTGACTGGCTTCCCCCCCAAGGCCTGGCGGCAGGTGTGGTGCCTCATTCTTGGGAGGAGCTCCTTCTCTCTGCACAGGCTCAGGATGCTTTTGTTCGCACAAAGGTGGAGGAATTGGGGCTAGCCTCTGCCCCCCCCCACTCTACCCCCTTCTCTTTGCGAGGTGGCCTGCTTTACCATTCCGGCCGGGTCTATGTGCCTTCTACACCCCTCCGCGAGAGGGTCCTCCATCAGTGCCACGACTCCCCCACAGCTGGGTATTTTGGCGTCACCAAGACCCTGCATGGAGTGAGGAGGGATTTTTGGTGGCCTCGTGTGTGTCAGGACGTCAAGTCCTATGTCGCCTCCTGCCCAACCTGCCAGCGGGCGAAGGCCCCCTCAGGCAAGCTCACAGGCTTGCTTCACCCCCTGCCTACCCCCTCAGGACCTTGGAAACTGCTCTCCCTTGACTTCATCACTGACTTGCCTCCCTCACACAGTAAGACCACTATTCTGGTGGTGGTGGATTTGTTTTCTAAGATGGCCCATTTCATCCCCTGCTCTGGGTTGCCCACAGCCAGGGAGATGGCAGAGCTGTTCGTGGCGCATGTTTTCTGCCTCCACGGATGGCCCGAGGGTCTCATTTCCGAAAGGGGGGCCCAATTCACTGCCCATTTCTGGAGGGAGCTGCTGGCGTTGCTCCATGTGACGCTCCGTCTTTCCTCTGCCCACCATCCACAGACGGACGGTCAGACTGAGCACACCAATGCAACTCTGGAGCAATATCTGCGCTGTTATGTCAATTACCAGCAAGATGACTGGTTTTCCTTGCTGCCTCTCGCAGAATTTATTTATTTATTAAATTTATTAATCGCCCATCTGACTGGTCACCCAGCCACTCTGGGCGATGTACAACCCACCATAAAACAATTTAAAACAATAAAACTTTACCATAATTTTTTTTTTTTAAATACCCTAACCCACCCCAAATGCCTGCCTGAACAACCAAGTTTTTAATGCACGACGGAAGCTCATTAAAGAGGGGGCATGATGGAGTTCCCTAGGGAGGGAGTTCCACAGAGTGGGGGCCACCACAGAGAAGGCCCTCTCCCTCGTCCCCACCAGTCTAGCTGTCCTGGCTGATGGGACAGAGAGAAGGCCATCCGAGGCTGATCTTGTTAAGCGGCCTGTCTGGTGTTGCTGGAGGCGCTCCTTAAGATAGGCTGGGCCGGAACCATATAGGGTTTTAAAGGTCAAAACCAACACCTTGAATTTGGCCCGGAAAACAACTGGTAACCAGTGCAACTCCTTCAGCACTGGAGTGATGTGATCTCGCCGGCGGCTGCCTTTAATCAGGCGAGCCGCCGCGTTCTGTACCAGCTGCAGTTTCCGAACCGTCTTCAAGGGTAACCCCACGTAGAGCGCATTACGGTAGTCTAAACGAGAGGAGACCAGGGCATGTACTACCGATGGGAGCAGATGGTCGGGAAGGAAGGGGCACAGCCGCCGTATCGGATGGAGTTGATACAGCGCTGTCCGGCTCACAGCTGACACCTGAGCCTCCATGAACAGCTGGGAGTCCAAAATGACCTCCAGGCTGCGGACCTGGTCTTTCAAGGGTAGCCGTACCCCATTCAACACCAGGTCAACATCCCCCAGCCTCCTCTTGTCTCCCACCAAAAGTACCTCGGTCTTGTCAGGGTTCAGCTTCAGCTTATTCCTCCCCATCCAGCCACTCACCGTCTCCAGACATTTGGACAGGGATTCTACGGCCAACCTTGGTGAAGATTTGAATGAGAGGTAGAGCTGCGTGTCATCCGCATATTGATGACACTGCACCCCAAACCTCCTGATGATAGCCCCCAGTGGCTTCACATAGATGTTAAATAGCATCGGGGAGAGGATGGAACCCTGTGGCACCCCACAAGTAAGTGGCCACGGGTCCGAAACCTCCTCTCCCAGTGCTACCCTCTGGTACCTGCCGGAGAGGAAGGACCGGAACCACCGCAATACAGTGTCTCCAATGCCCAACCCCTCCAGGCGGTCCAGGAGGATACCGTAGTCAACAGTATCAAAAGCCGCTGAGAGGTCGAGGAGAACAAGGAAGGAGCATTCACCCCTATCCAGAGCTTATAACATAGAATTTGCTTATAACAATGCCTGCCATGCTTCCACCCGCCAAACTCCATTTTTTGCCAATTTTGGTTACCACCCCAAGGCCTTCCCATCCACCCTAGCTCCCTCTTCGGTGCCAGCAGCCCAGGACGTTTTAGAGGAGTTGCGAGCGGTACACCACCTCTTACGGGATTCCCTCGAGCAAGCCAAGACAGCCTATAAGGCCTCGGCAGACCGGCGGCGCCAGCCGGGTCCGTCTCTGCAACCGGAGAACTGGGTTTGGTTGTCCACCCAATACCTCCCCTCTCACTCGCCCACAAGGAAGCTCGCACCTCGCCGCACTGGGCCTTTCCAGGTTACGGCCCAGATTAACCCTGTTGCTTTTCGCCTGGCTCTCCCCCCCTCCATGAAGATCCATCCTGTTTTTCATCGGTCCTTGCTGTCCCCCCTGGTTTCTGGCGACCCTCATCGCTCAGTCGGTTCCCCCCCGCCACCAGTGCTGGTGGAGGGGGAGGAGGAGTTTGAGATCACGGAGATTCTGGACTCCCGCCTTTCTCGTGGCCGCTTGCAATATCTAGTGGACTGGAAGGGGTATGGGCCTGATGAGCGATCCTGGGAACCCGCAGAAAATGTGCATGCTCCGTTGCTGCTGAGGCGCTTCCAACAGCTGTACCCCCACAAGCCTGGGGCCCCAGGGGAGGAGCAGGAGGGAGGGCCTCATGGGAGCGGGGATGATGTCAGGGTGGACACTGAGCCCATAGAATCCCAGAGTAGTTCTGATTCTGAGGAAGAGCAGTCGCTCCTGGGAGAGGAGCGCGCTCTGCTTTCCCAGGGCCCACAGCTGACGGAGATTCCTCCCACCAGCATTCCTAGATTAGAAAGCAGTCCAGGGAGTGACCGAGCAGAGATAGCAGACTTGGTGGATGCACGACGCAGATGCAGAGAGCGGCGCCAGATGGAGGGCGTGGAAAGGAGGCGTAGTGCCAGGTTGGCGTGCAAACAACGGCTGCGCCCAGAGGAACCAAGGGAAAAGGGGAGGGACTCTCCCTAGTCCTTAAGTTCAGGGGTCTGCCAGTAATTCCCTTTCAAACGGGGACCAACTGTTTCAACTTAGGGCATAGGTACTCTGCTGCTCAGATCTAGTTGCTACCTGTAGAGTTGTTAAGTTGTAAAAGAAGAATAAAGCTTTGAAAGGAATCCCTTTGTCTGTGTCTGGACTTGGCTACTGGATTAGACTGAGAGGCCTCCAAGGAGCCCTTGACACTCTGGCCTGGACAATTACATAATCTAGGAGATGCCAGTGCTTCGACTAAGGATGCTTCCATGAAGTTTTAAATTTATTTTTCTGGTGAAAGGGTGTGTTGGTAATAACAAGATTATGCTCTGCACATTTAGTCAGAAGTAGAATTCCATTCTGGTTGCTATTGCCGACTCCTTCTTTCCCAATGGTCCCCAGCCACAAATCAAAATCATGCCCAACTCTTGCATTGAAATCACCCAAGAGGATAATTTTGTCCTCTTAGGTATTTCTGATAAGATGGTATCCAGCTGGGAGTAAAATTTTTCTTTGATGTCTTCATCAGCATCTAATGTTGGTGCATAAGCACTTAAAATAGTTGCTTGCTGGTTTTTGGCGAGTTTTATTCGAAGGGTTGAGAGTCGTTCGTTAATGCCAGTAGGAACTTCTGACAAGAGCTTCATAAGATCATTTTTAATAGCAAAGCCTACTCCATGTATTCATCATTCTTGTTCAGGCAGTCTTTTCCAGAAGAAGGTATAACCTCCTTTTTCTTCCTTCAGTTGTCCCTCTCCTGTTCTTCAGGTTTCTTGGAATGCTGCTATGTCAATGTTAAAACGTCTCAGCTCCCCTGCAATGATGGCAGTCATACGTTCAGGGCGTTCACTATCTGTATTGTCCAGCAGTGTCTGTATATTCTGTGTTCCAAAATTCATTTGTTTGCGACTGCTAAATGGTGATCCCACTGGACGCGGTAATCCAGTCAGGAAGAGGTGAGGCAGACTATGTTTAGGGCACCTTTTCTAGCCCCATCCCCATATGGGGTGAGCACAGTGGATCCTAAATAGGACTGCTCAGTTGTGGATACAGCTGCTGAACTACTCAACTGCCTTGGTCCTTGAGTCAGGATGACTGAATCTGTATCCACTGCCCATGTGCCAGTCCATGACTAGGGGCTTCTGGATTTCACAGTCCTGCCCCCGTTGCCATTCGCCAATCGCCATGGGACTTTTGGTTGTTTGGGGTTTGGATTGGAAGATGCCTGTGCGTGAATTTGTTTTATGTGTGGATATCAGTGCACAATGATCAACACACAGTCTTCGCAGAAAAAGGCTCTAATCCAATGGTATGAATAATATGACGATTGGTAGTCCTTTATCTGCTGCAGCCTTCATCCACCTTCACAGCTGTTGTAACATACACCTTGTTATCTTCCACCTGTTCTGCCATTGAAGACTTCCTTGGATCGTTCTTTGTCTGGTTCCTCCCCCTTGATGTTACCGCCATGGGTGGCCCTGCTGGGAGTACATGACTCCCGACAGCTTCACTCACAGGGTTCATTGGAACACACAAGCCCACTCACAACAGCAAGGTGATGATCCAGCGAGCAAGACTTGGGAGTATGTCCCACTGCATTCAGTGGTTACTGAGGAGTAGACATGCAAAGGACTGGGTTCTTGGGATGGGGGGACGACACCCTAAACAAGTATTGAAGGATCTGAGTTATTATGACCTAAAACAAAAAATACTTCATGAGTAATATTTTCAGTCCCCTAGTTTGGTCTGGTAATGCTACAGACTTCACCAGGACTGTACAACTTTAGGCTACAGGTATCAAGTTTCATTTTTGAATACTCCCCCACTGGTAGCGGGGGACTCCCTGCATGTATATAATTAGGATGACAGGAAGGCATGTTTAATCTGAGCAGCGGAATTTCCAATTCAATAATAATAGTAATAGTAATAAATAGTATCTTGTACCTGGCCAAAGGCTGGTGGTGGTTCTGTGGCAGAGCCCAGTATTTTTATGCATCTGTGAAATGAGCCCAATGCAGAAGTTCTCCGTCCACAACTTTTCTTTCAAGTCTCCTGCCATCAAACATACCACTGGCACATTGAGCAGGAGTGCACAACCTGTAGCCTGCAGAAGGCCCTTGTGGGTTCTGTGGCCCCCATCCTGCTGGGGTGCAGGGAAAGGTCTGCTGCTATTAGCAGCACTTGGACAGCTATCCTCTCTGCTATTCTTCAGTTCAAGACCTACTATACTATTCCTGACATTCTCCCACTGCGTGTATACATGACAAGAACCCACAGCCATTCCCAGCTCCTGGGTGCATGTACTTTGTAAGAAATGCACAACTGGAAATATTGCCCTATGCATGTACTACAGCTTTATAGGTACACATTGCAGTACCTGTAAAAAATGTGGAGTGTGAAATGGTCCTGAACAGAAGAGCTCAGGGATAACGAAACAAGCAGCCTAAAGGTTCCCTGGATGCTCATCTATTTACCTCAACTGGAAAAAATGAGTTCAAAGAACAAATATTGCATGTCAGCTATTATATTATGCATTCAAATCTTTGGGGGCAGGGGAATTAAATGTAAAGTTCTTATTTAAAATGCTGCTAATTCATTTTTACTGGAATACTGTTTTATTCTTTGTTTACTCTCACTCTGAAGAGGAAAACCTTCACAGAATCCAGACTATTCTACCTTATATTAGAGAAGGCAAATAGAGGGCATTTGATAGAGGGCTAAGGTCAATCATCAGATAACACTTGCTTCCAAAGGTCTTACTGCAATTTGTTATCTTCTAAGAACTAACCAGCCCTCCAGCTTCTGTCAGATAAGCCCACAATCTCATTTGAGCTTCAGCTGCCTTCGAAGAATTGTTTTAAAACTGTAGCCTTATCTGACAAAAGTACAGGTAGATTTCCATAAAATATCAATGGTCTAGGAACTGTGTCTCCCCTCCCACATGTTGCCAAATTTTTCATCATCTGCTGTTCCCAAAATTGATAGGAATAACTCACAAGTATCTTTTTATTCTGGCATTATGTTTCCTTATACCATTTATGAGTAATGCATCTCCTTTCTTAGGAGCCTAATGGCCAAAGTACACATTTAAAGTGCAGTTTTTTATTTTCTTTTTTACAAAGGCAAAAGGACATGATGGTGAAGCCCAAACAGGAACAGGACTATAGCTGGCTGGAGGGGGAAGTTTAACTCTTTCCTCTCTGCTGAAGTCCCAATGGAAAGCCAACCCCCTGAACCCAAAGATGCTGCTATTTGCATTGAGAAGAAACGTCTCATTGGCACCCTTTTCATCAGGATCACAGCAGTGGGGGAAAGGGTTAAACTCCGCATCCACTGCAGACCTAATTGTGTTTGGAGCTATCGTGTAGTCGCTATTTGTCTTTTTGAAAGAAAAAAAATAAGTTAAATGCAAAGAAACTTTTCGGCTGCAATCCCATGCATGTTCCCCCCAAAGTAAGTCCCATTGTGTTAAATGGAGTTTACTTCAAGGTAAGTGTGCATACCCCTTCATGGATCACTGCCTTGTTGTGGCAAAGGGGCTTGCATAACTCAGTGAAGCCATAAGCTATGCCGTGCAGGGCCACCCAAGACGGACAGGTCATGGTGGAGAGTTCTGACAAAATGTGGTCCACTGGAGAAGGCAATGGCAATCCACTCTAGTATTCTTGCCAAGAAAACCCCATGGAACGTATCACAAGGCTAAAAGATATGACGCCGGAAGATGAGCCCCTCAGGTCGGAAGGTGTCCGATATACTACTGGGGAAGAGCAGAGGGAATTTCCAAGTAGCGCCAGAAAGAGTGAAGCGGCTGGGCCAAAGCCGAAAGGATACTCAGCTGTGGATGTGTCTGGTGGTGAAAAGAAAGTCCAATACTGTAAAGAACAATATTGTTTAGGAACCTGGAATGTAAGAACAATGAATCAAGGTAAGCTGGAGGTGGTCAAACATGAGATGGCAAGATGGAACATCGACATCTTGGGAATCAGCGAACTAAAATGGACAGACATGGGTGAATTTAATTCAGGTGACCATTATATCTACTACTGTGGGCAAGAATCCCTTAGAAGAAATGGAGTAGCACTCATAGTCAACAAAAGGGTGGGAAAAGCACTACTGGGGTACAATCTCAAAAATGATAGAATGATCTCAGTACGAATTCAAGGCAAACCATTCAACATCACAGTAATTCAAGTCTATGCCCCAACCACTGATGCCGAAGAAGCTGAGGCTGATCGGTTCTATGAAGACCTACAACACCTTCTAGAACTAACACCAAAAAAAGATGTCCTCTTCATCATAGGGGATTGGAATGCTAAAGTAGGAAGTCAAGAAATCACCGGGATAACAGGCAAGCATGGCCTTGGTGTACAAAATGAAGCAGGACAAAGGCTAATAAGAGTTTTGCCAAGAGAACACACTCATCATAGCAAACACTCTTTTCCAACAGCACAAGAGGCGACTCTACACATGGACATCACCAGATGGTCAATATCGAAATCAGATTGATTATGTCCTTTGCAGCCAAAGATGGAGAAGCTCTATACAGTCAGTCAAAACAAGACCTGGAGCTGACTGTGGCTCAGATCATGAGCTTCTTATTACAAAATTCCGGCTTAAATTGAAGAACATCGGGAAAACCACTAAACCATTCAGGTATGACCTAAATCATATCCCTTATGAATATACAGTGGAGGTGAGGAATAGATTTAAGAGATTAGACCTGATAGACAGAGTGCCTGAGGAACTATGGACGGAGGTCCGTAACATTGTTCAGGAGGCAGCAACGAAATCCGTCCCCAAGAAAAAGAAATGCAAGAAAACCAAGTGGCTGTATGATGAGGCTTTACAAGTAGTTGACGAAAGAAGGGAAGCGAAAAGCAAGGGAGAAAGGGGAAGATCTATCCAACTGAATGCAGAGTTCCAGAGAATAGCAAGGAGAGACAAGAAGGCCTTCTTAAATGAACAATGCAAAGAAATCGAGGAAAACAACAGAATGGGAAAGACTAGAGATCTCTTCAAGAAAATCGGAGATCTCAAGGGAACGTTTTGTGCAAAGACGGGCATGATAAAGGACAAAGAAGGCAGGGACCTAACAGAAGCAGATGAGATTAAGAAGAGGTGGCAAGAATACACAGAAGAACTATACAGGAAAGATCTGAATGTCCCTGATAGCCATGATAGTGCGGTCACTGAACTTGAGCCGGACATCCTCGAGAGTGAAGTCAAGTGGGCCTTAGGAAGCATTACTAACAACAAAGCTAGCGGAGATGACAGTATTCCAGCTGAGCTATTTAAAATCCTAGAAGATGATGCTTTTAAAGTGCTGCAGTCAATATGCCAACAAATTTGGAACACTCAACAGTGGCCGCAAGACTGGAAAAGGTCAGCTTACATTCCAATTCCAAAGAAGGGCAACGCCAAAGAGTATTCAAACTACCGCACAATTGCACTCATTTCACATGCCAGGAAGGTGATGCTCAAAATCCTACAAGCTAGGCTTCAGCAGTTTTTTTTTTTCAAAGTCACCCGTGATAGGCTACGTAACAATTAATGTAGCCTATCACGGCTGACTTTGGAAATCTAGCCGTGATAGGCTACGTTAATCATTACGCAGCCTATCACGGGTGTTGTTGTTTTTTTCCCCCATTCACTTTTTATTTTGCGGCCGGGGAGATGGGGCGCTTCTCCCCGGCCTGAATTTCGGCCGGGCGAGGCAGGGCGCCTCCCCCCCGGCCTGAATTTTGGTGAGGCGGGTGCCTCCAGATCCGGAAAAAATGAGGTATTTTTCCAGATATGCGCAAATGGCGCGCCATGTCCTCCTCGAGAACTACCGGAAGTACAAGCTGGGTTTCAAAGAGGCAGAGGAACTAGAGATCAAATCGCCAACATTCGCTGCATCATGGAGAAAGCAAGAGAATTCCAGAAAAACATCTATTTCTGCTTCACTGACTATGCTAAAGCCTTTGATTGTGTGGATCACAACAAACTGTGGCAAATTCTTAAAGTGTTGGGAGTACCAGACCACCTTACCTGTCTCCTGAGAAACCTGTACGAGGGTCAAGAAGCAACAGTAAGAACCAGACATGGAACAATCGATTGGTTCAAAATTGGGAAAGGAGTACGACAAGGCTGCATATTGTCACCCTGCTTATTTAACTTATATGCAGAGTACATCATGAGAAACGCCGGGTTGGATGAATCACAGGTCAGAATTAAGATTGCCGGGAGAATTATCAACAACCTCCAATATGCAGACGATACCACCCTAATGGCAGAAAGCGAAGAGGATCTCAAGAGCCTCTTGTTGAGGGTGAAAGAGGAGAGTGCAAAAGCTGGTTTGAAACTCAACATTAAAACAACTCAGATCATGGCATCAGGCCCCATCACTTCCTGGCATATAGAAGGGGAAGAAATGGAAGCTATGACAGATTTTATTTTCTTGGGCTCCAAGATCATCGCAGACGGTGACTGTAGCCATGAAGTTAAAAGACGCTTGCTCCTTGGGAGGAAGGAGAACTATACTAGGCAGCATAGTAAGAAGCAGAGACATCACCTTGCCGTATAAGGTCCATATAATCAAAGCTATGTTTTTCCCAGTAGCAACTTATGGCTGTGAGAGCTGGACTATAAGTAAGGCTGAGCGCTGAAGAATCGATGCTTTCGAACTGTGGTGCTGGAGAAGACTCTTACAAGTCCCCTGGACTGCAAGGAGGTCAAATCTGTCAATCCTAAAGGAAATCAACCCTGACTGCTCATTGGAAGGACAGATACTGAAGCTGAAGCTCAAATATTTTGGCTACCTAATGGAATGCGATGAGAAAAGTCACTGGAAAAAACCCTGATGCTGGGAAAGATTGAGGACAAAAGGAGAAGGGGACGGCAGAGGATGAGATGGCTAGATAGCATCACCGATGCAATGAATATGGACTTGAGCACGCTCCGGGAGAGACCACAGGACAGGAAGGCCTGGTGTGCTATGGTCCATGGGGTCACGAAGAGACGGACACGACTGAACAACTGAACAACAAAAGTGTGCATAGGATTAGTGTTAATGTCACATCTGGTTTGGGCCTAAGGTATTACTTCCTGATAAAAGTACAGTTTCTTGATCACATAGAGTCTTTTTTAAATGTAATGAACACAACATGAAACTCATTACCACAATTATGTCCTCTGAGACTAACACTTTGAGGGGACATGAGGAAAGGGGCCTAGATGAGGGAAAATGCAGCTGCTGTTAAGGGGATACTTTTTTTTTTACATATTTGAGAAAGCCTCAGTTAATACATGCAAGACTATTTGGAGGAAAAGTAAACAACATATTTCACACAAGTACTTATTAGCTACAGATTTCTCTGAATAATACAATATTGTCTCCAAAGATATTTTGGATAATCGTATCAGTACATTATGTATTTTATTGCTTTTTGTTCCAGCCTCTGGAAGCATATGGTATGAAGATATAAGCTTTAGGATGGAGGTACTGAGCATTTTACCTAATAGGTATTGAGACTCTTATTTTCCATGAACTTGTTTTGCAATTTTTCAGTTGACATTTTTTGAACACTTAGCAAACTACATACAAAAGGCTGAGGGCTAATGCACACAACTGAAATAGACCCTGGAAAAATTGCAAACTCAGTGTACATTAAGAGTCCAGGAGAACCCTCAAACTCCAGGAGAGTGCAACCCATCCAGAACAGGATGAACACTCCCTGTCTGGTCAGAAGAATCACCCACTAACACTAGCTCAGTCTTGTTGGATTGAGCATCAGTTTATTAACCATCATCCAGTCCATTGGCACAGCCAGGCACCAATCTAGCAAATCCACAGCCTCACTTGATGAGGATGAAAAGCAGCTATTGCATTGCCCTTATTTTCGCTGTAGTCTACGTAAATCTTTACGTAGACTACCCGGGCCCAAATAAGGAACGCAAATGGCGGCGCCCATGGGCGCCGCCATTTGCGTACGCGCTTTTTTTTTTTTCAAAGTCACCCGTGGTAGGCTACGTAACGATTAACGTAGCCTATCACGGCTGACTTTGGAAATCTAGCCGTGATAGACTATGTTAATCGTTACGTAGCCTATCACGGGTGTTTCCCCCCCCCCCCATTCACTTTTTATTTCGCAGCCGGGGAGACGGGGCGCTTCTCCCCGGCCTGAATTTCGGCCGGGCGAGGCAGGGCGCCTACCCCCCCAGCCTGAATTTCGGGCAGGCGAGGCGGGGCGCCTCCCCCCCCGGCCTGAACTTCAGGGGGAGAACCGAAGCGCCTCCCCCCCACCGCGAAGCAAGCTGCGGGACCAGGTAAGTGACTTTCGTACATCACTACTTATCAACATTCTCAAGCTGTACCAGCTGAAACCCATCCAACAAAATTCGACATGACTGTACTCTGGATACCTCACCTCTTTTATCTGCTATAACACTGGAGTCTAAGGGGATCTCTACATCTCAAGTTTATTGAGCATTCCTGGTTGCTGATTCACTGAATTGTGTGGGTCCGTTACGTGACGTCGTTGTTGTCCGGTCATTATTCCACTATTTCCCCCCATCTATCCTGTGTTTTCCTCAAACGGAAAAAATGAGGTCTTTTTCCAGATATGCGCAAATGGCACGCCTCCTCGTGTATTTCTCCCGTAGCATGAATGAAGCACTGAGTGTGATTGTTCGGGGTGTGGTCATGATGTTGAAGGTGGTGACAAAGGTCTGATGGGCGTTTGGCCTTCCCGCTCCTGTGCCATTTTGGCTCCTTGCCATTTTCAGCCTGCCTGTTCAAAACAGAGCAGTAGAGCAGCGGAACACCAGAGCAGCAGCAGGGGGCGGGGCAGAGCAGAGGAGCAGCAGAGGGGCTGATCGGCAGGGACTAGCCAAAAGCATGGAAGAGGGAGGCGGGCCCCTGGGGAGATCGGTGGGGGGGCTGTCCGCGTGTCAGTCCCCATCCACCAGTAATGTGCAAGGGGAGGGAAAGGGGCAGGAACCCAGGAGCAAGTTATCACTGAACCTGGAGCATGTGTAATGCCACTTCACGGAAACATAATGCTATGGGAATGGCCATCTACAGAGAAGGAAGTGCGTGTAAAGGGAATCAGCTGTGATCCTGCATTTGAAACAGAAGTGGAAAGTCCCGTTTTAAATGCAGGATTTTAGGCTGGTGTAGAAATCCCCTAAGTCCCAGCGGATGTAAAGGATTTTATCTTGGAAATGCCTTGTAAACATATTACAGCAGGCCTCTGATGGATTCACAGTGTCCTTAGGGCCAGCATGTAATTAGTCCTGGACAACTATGAAAAGCTCCTCTGGGTGGCACACAGAGGATAGAGTGAGAGAGATATTTTTTCTTTGCTGCCTTCACTGCCCCTGAATAACCTGAGCATAGGTGCACACCAGCTTTCAATTACATCTGGTAGGAGCTTTCCTCCATTTGCACTCAAACTGTCTCCTGTTTTGTTTCATTTCCCTCAGTTCTGGGGTATACTATGAGGTGTATGAGCTCTACTAATCAGAGAGGGTGCTCAGGAGCAATTGTGTCAACCACCTGGGCCATTTCTGTATTCCACAGATCAACCACGGCTTGGACAGGAGAGCCAGCCATATCAGCCAGAAAAAAACCCAGAGCCCTCTGGAAACCATCAAGATCCTTTTTCTTCTCTGCAAGGTCCCCCATCCTTGTACAGGAGAAAAGCTGCTGTAAGCCTAAACCTCACAAGAAGTGATCTGACCATGACAAAGGGATTGATTCACAGTTCCCCAGTAAATGCTGTCTTGGGTCAGTTGTCAGGTCCTGAGACTGCTGAAAGTGCAGGAGGAATCTCAATGCAGGATGACAGGACCACTACCTTCAAAGAAGCCCAAATCACAGATCCAGTAATGTCAGGACTGAGAAGCTGGAAGGAAAAGAACCTGCAAGATTTCCCAGTTGAGGCTCCATCTGCCCCAGGACTGTTTCAGTACAAACAGCTTTGGTCTTATTTACAGCTACACCAAGACGTATTAGTTAGATGTGCAGGGGCATTGGGAAACAAGGTTCTTTATACACAAATAGTGAACCCGCACAAATCAGTCCCCAGAATCCTGAAAGCACTACATAGCAGCAAACCAGGAGGACATTTAGTAATAGAGAAGCTATCCAAAGAATCCAAAGTAGGTACTACTGCTCTGGATGGTCTAGATCTGTTAAGGACTCCGTGAAATCATACTATATCTGCAGAGCTCACAAAACAACTTCTAATACACCCAGAGCTCCTATGGTGACCACACAAGCAAGTACCCCTCAACAGAGACTTGCAGTGGATATTTTGTGATCCCTGCCTCAGACTGAAAAGGGCAACAAATACATTCTTCTGATAGCAAATAATTTTTTTCACGTGGGCAAAAGTGCAACGTCTGCCTGACGAAGAAGCTCAAACAATTGTGAGAGTGTTTGTGGAACAATTTGTTTGCCGTTACGGTATCCCTCACTGCCTTTCCATGAGTTCTTCAACCTACTTGAGATAAATAAGACCTTTATCTCATTAAAATAAGTAAATAAGACCTTTATCTAATAACATTGTTACCATCCACAGTCTGATGAGCTAGTGGAACATTTGAATCACACACTGGTGACTATGTTGTCTTCTTTTGTGGAAGCTAATTAGAAGAACTGGGACAGTGCACTCCCCTATATCATGATGGCCTACAGGGCTAGTGTGCAGTCATCCACAAGGGCACACATGGTACATGGTAATGTTTGGGCATGAGGCTACTCTTCCTGTAGAATTGCTTAATGGAGCAGATGTAAATATACAAACCTTACAGCATATTACAGTGTTCAGTGCTAACTGAATTAGCAGATATTCTTAGCAGTGTTGGCTATGTAGTAAAGCTACATCAGAGTAAAGCCATACAGAGACAAAAAGAGAAAGCACTATGTTCTACATGTTACTGCTCAAGCATACCAAGTGGGCAAATGGATCTGGGTCAATGAACACAGAAAGAGGAAAGGTCTGAGTGTTAATTTGCAGAAACAGCACAAAGGTTCATACTGGGTGATTAGCAGAGTGTCAGAGTTGAGTATGACTTATCACCTGTCCTAGGTGAAAATACCTTTGTCCGGTACTATAATATTTATTTATTAATTACATTTATATCCCACCATTTTTCCTCCTTAAGGAACCCAAGGTGGTATACATAATCCTCCTCCTCCATTTTATCCTCTCAACAACAACCCTGTGAGGTCAGCTGGGCTGAGAGTCTGTGACTGGCCCAATATCACCCAGTGAGGCTCCATGGCAGAGTGGGGGCTAGAACCCAGATCTCCCGACTCCCAGTCCAACACTACACCATACTACGCCATAATGAGCTCCAAACGATTCCTGGGCCCTGATCATACTGAATAGGAGATCAATATGCAGCCACAAACTCAACATATGAGCCAAATAATGCTTTTTACCAACTCCCAGAGATTCATGGAGGTTCTGACATCACAGCATCATACCCACCTGTGGAGTGGACTGCACAGTTTCAGAAGAAGACACAGTGGCTTCACAAGCCCCCTAGAACTTATGGGCTGTTGTAGAGTTTTGAGGTGGTTTACTAAGCACAGCAGCAAGCCACCCTCACCAGGTTCGCATGACATGGCAAGCTGCACCAGGGAGGATAATTACACAAATCCCCCCCGGCATGCAACCAGCATGCATGGCAGGTAAAATAAACCATTATGACTGATTTCTCCTGCCGTGCAAGCCAGTCACATGCCAGGGGGATTTGCATCATTACGTGTCGTGCCACCATGGTGTCAAAGGCTCCTTGGAGGCCTCTCTCAGTCTAATCCAGTAGCGAAGTCCAGACACAGACAAAGGGATTCTTTTCAAAGCTTTATTCCTCTTTTACAACGTAGCAACTCTACTGTTAGCAACTAGATATGAACAGCAGAGTACCTGTGCCCTAAGTTGGAACAGTTGGTCCCCGTTTGAAAGGGAATCACTGGCAGACCCTGAACTTAAGGGCTAGGGAGAGTCCCTCCCCTTTTCCCTTGGATCCTCTGGGCGCAACCGTTGTTTGTGCGCCAACCGGGCACTACGCCTCCTTTCCGCGCCCTCCATTTGGCGCCGCTCTCTGCGTCAGTGTCGCACGTCCATCAAGTCTGCTTCCCGCGCTCTGTCACTCCCAGGACTGCTATGTAAGCTAGGAATGCCGGTGGGAGGAATCTCCATCAGCTGTTGGCCCTGGGAAAGAGGAGCGCGCTCCTCTTCCAGGAGCGACTCCTCTTCCTCAGAATCAGAACTACTCTGGGATTCTATGGGCTCAGTGTCCACCCTGACATCTGGCTTATTTCTCCCTCCTTGTTCATGTGAACTCGGTCAATACTTTGCAGAGCCAAACCCTCAAGGGAGTCAGTACCACTAATGGAGAATCTTGCTATATCTTGAGTGGAACAATCAATGTGGGAGAGAGACCAGCTGAGCAAGTACCTGGATCAGTTCTCTCAGGGTGCTGAATTGAACAGAGCTAGATGGTCACACCAAGAATGTAGAGCTCCCCACTGGTTTGAGGAAGGTCATTTAGAATAGTTGGGATGTGAGGACGCATATTTCTTTTCAAGAGTGGGGGAATATAAATTGTAGGGATGTACGAAAGGTACTTACCTTTCGGGGATTATACTGATGGTGTGGGGGGAGGCGTTCCGTCCCTCCCCCCGGAATCCTGGATGGGGAGGAGGTGCTCCGTTCCTCCCCCCCCCCCAGAATCCTGGCCGGCCGGCTGTGCTCCGCAGCAATTCTGCAGAGCCGCCATCCAGCTGCTGGCTAGCAGGGACGCAAATGGTGGCGGCCATAGCCGCCGCCATTTGCGTCCCTGCAGTCAGCCGTGATAGGCTACATAAATGTTTACGTAGCCTATCACGGCTGATTTAAAACAAACAAACATGCATACGCAAATGGCGGCGGCCATGGCCGCCGCCATTTGCGTCCCTTATTTTGGCACATCTTAGTCTACGTAAACATTTATGTAGACTAAGACGGCGAAAATAAAGGGAACGCAAATAGCGTAGCGTCTACGCTATTTGCGTTCCCCTTATTTTCGCCGTCTTAGTCTACGTAAAGGTTTATGTAGACTAAGACATGCCAAAATAAGGAATGCAAATGGTGGCGGCCATGGGCACCGCTATTTGCGTACGTGCATTTTTGTTTTTTTTTAATCAGCCATGATAGGCTACATAAACATTTACGTAGCCTATCACGGTGTTTTTTTAAAATCTAGCCGTGATAGGCTACGTAAATCTTTACGTAGCCTATCACGTTTTTTTGTTTGTTTGTTTTTTAAAACCTGGAAATGGCGGCGGCGGCGGCAGCCGGTTGGAAGACCGGCCGCCGCCAGAGCCACCGCCGCCAGGAAGATCCGCCCCAGGTAAGTCCCGTCCCAGGGGGGTGGGGGGGTGGCGGGCCATTCCGCCACTGATTTTGGGGGGCCGAATGTGCTGGCATTCAGCCTCCCCGAGATCCGTAGCGGAACTTTCGTACATCCCTAATAAATTGTCTGTGGAGTTTTCGAACTACATTTCCTAACAACCCCTGTTGTGACCTTTGTCTCTAAGGATTGCCTGCTGGTGCGGGAGGAAGGTAAGCAGTGGGAGAGACACACACAGAAAGAAAAGGGACTACAGCCTAGGAGCAGGTCTGTGAGGGCTGGTGAAGCACCAGTGGGGACTCAGGAGTGCAGAAGTGGATCCTTTTTAGCAGTTTCAAACAAATAGAACTCAGGGCCTGTTGGGGAAAAGCCCTGGAACAGGAAGGCCTGTTAAAGGTGTGCAGGCCTACTGTTTTACATACAGTTACATTTTGAATCCACATTTTGTGTGCCACTCTCTAAACCGTCCCTGTTTACCTACTGTCAGGATTGTATCTGAGCCCATAGAGTCCCAAGGCAGCTCTGATTCTGAGGAGGAGATACAATTCGTGGGGGAGGAACTCTCTCAGACTTCAGAGGTGCAGCTGGAGGGGGACCCCACCCCACTCACATCCCTGGGAGCAACAGTGACCCAGGCATGGAAAGGGAGGGACAATTTCAGCTTTTAGACGCAAGGCGCAGGTGCAGGCACAAGTGAGAGATTGCAGGAGCCGAGCTTAGGCGCTCAGCCCTATTGGCTCGACGTCAACAGCTGTGCCCAGAAGCATCACAGGAGATGGGGAGATCTTCCCCTCCCACCCCTTAAGTTCAGAGAGTTGCCGCGTTTTTCCCAAATGGAGATCAACTGATGTCCTAACCCTTAGAAACCCCTAGATGGCTGTTCCTTTGTAGTTCCTCCGAGTCTCAGGCAATTAGCATCTGTATGCTTCATTAGAATGAATGGAATTAAAGCCTTGGAAAGCAGCCCTTTTGTCTGAGTGTTGATTCTGGCTATTGGGGGATTCAGTAGGCAACAGGGGCATCGTGACACCTACCCCATAAAATCAGCTGTTGTTGGTAACTATGACCAGGTTTGGACGATATGCCATGGCTTGTTGCGGAGAGCCACAGCATCTGCAGGTGCCAAACTGCATATGCCACTCCTGCTTAGGGGTTCTTGTGTCATGCAAACCTGGCAAATGTGGGTTATGGTCAAAGAAAGCAGACCATGGGTTATGCAAGGGTTATTTAACCCTTGCATAACCCAAGATCACTGGGTCCGCACAACATGACAACCCCCAGGTGGGAGCTGCATATTCAAAATGGTGACTGCACGCAGCCTGCACATTCTGTAGCTTCACCATGGGTTAAATAACCATGGAGGGCTGTCGTGTCATGCAAACAACCCCTATGTGTCAGTCTGATTGCTGGAACCCACCATGGTTAGCACTCATGTTAGTAACACTGAAGAGCATTCAGCACTTACCTTTAGTCCTGATTATACAGGCACACTAAATTATAAATTAATTACATTTATAAATTAATTACAGGTGAACAGATCTCCTAATGGCGCCACTGATCAGCTATAACACTCTCCAGTACAGAATTAAGTAGTTTTTTTCCCCTATGTACCATGTACAGTAGATTAATTTGGCCAAATGATAGAACAATCAGACAACCCTAGCCTGGGTAGCTCTAATACTATGTGGCTCTGTGGCCTGTACATGTTTTAGTAATAATAATAATTAGCCTTTAGTTGCTGGATCTGTCTCACAGGCCCATTATTTCCACTTTTCTCCAGTACAACGATTCTATAAGAAGTAATATATATTCCTTCCTTGGGAAGGCTGTTTTGGCATCAGAGATTCCTCCATGAATCTAGTGGGATTTTGCATCATTTTTCATTTAGTCCTGGGGATACTGGGCAATGACCCTATTTATTGGCTTTGAAAAATGATCAGGCTTACATTTAGACCTCAGGTAGTGTTAAGTAGCTTAATGTTTTCCTACCTAATCAGTGTTTCACTGGTGTACAGTGCCATTGCAAACATAAACTTGAATCAATTCAAGTAAGTGGCAAATTTGCATCAACATCATCATTTTCATAGAATTCATCACTCTGGAGTCTATCATAAAATGCACAGCACTAAAATTATAAATTATAAATAGCACATAGCCACATTTGATGAGCCACGTTTGATAAGATTTTTTTTTAAAAAAATGCATTTGCAAAATGTTTAATAGACAGACAGAATATATAAACATTTCCATCATACATCCCACTCTCACAAAAATCAGTCACACCCTAGTGGCTGGGGTTGTCAGGTTACAAGAGTTTAGCCCCCTTCTTATGGTCTCCAGGGGAAGGAGTAAAATTGAAGGGTGAGTACCAGAACCAAGAAAGTAGGGTTTTTCTTTTTCCTTTCTTTTTTCTTGACTTGAGAACATTTGCTATTAGCTTTACCTTGGTCCACCAGGCGCTACCTATACACCAGAATCACAGCCAAACTCTTTGCCATATCTATCAGGTGCCATTCCTCACCCAGTCTAAAAACAAACAGCCTCTGTCTCTGTCCCAACAGGGTTACTCTGAGTTTCTACACATCATTATCTCTGAGGCTGCACCTCCTGAGTCTCAGGATCTGAGCCTCAGGAGATCTAGTAGAGAATATGCAGAAAATTGGTACGATCCCTGGTAAAGAGTAACTGTTGGGACATATGAAAACTTTGCTTTCAATATAGGCTTCTGCCCTATAGCACATGTGCAGCTTTCTTAGTGTATTTGGAATGTTTTTCACTGAAGAAATTTATGAAATTTCTATTTCATTTATATTAAGCAGAACTTAATATAAATGTTCTGTGCCAGCCACTGGTAGTAGAACTCTTGGGACAATATCATGCCATCAGATTATAAAAGAACTCTCTATGGGAACCAATAGTAGCTATGATTATGTTTGCTTTAATAGCAAAACAGATGAATAGATTTCTCAATCCCTCAGGCCTTTAAGCACACTCACTAGCAATATACCAGCTAGAGAGGGTTTAAAAATAAATTGTGCTAGTCCCTGGCTAATACCTCGACAAGCACAAAACTATCCATCTTCCTAATAAAAGATCTGAATATATGTTGTTCATTTGCAGGATAATGTATGTTTAAAGTTCAGTTTCAATTTTTTTAATATTCATTTACTGTTTCTCTTCGTAACTATTATCTAGATCATAGTTGCATTAATGACTGAGAAATAAACTATCTTTAAGATCTCCTCTGGTTCCTTACATTTTTATATTTTCTGTGTGATACTAATTGAATGCATAATAAAGCTTGATTAATTCTCTCTCACACATACACAGAAGAAAAGACAACCATTTATCAAGTGGTAACTTAGATGGTGTGCACATGGCCAAATGGGTAAGTCTGTAACGTGTTCCAAGTGGTGAGAAGTGTTGACACCTCCCTTGCTTCCCAAATTTCCTGATCAGACACGGACACAGGGTAAAATTTTCCTAAGGGGAGAATTTGAGAACAGCAGAAGATTTGTGATTAGTTCCTACATTACCGGGGATAGCACAAGGAAAGCTGTTGCAATGCATCTCCTTCCTGAGCCTTGTGGGAAGAGTCCACACTGTGGCTCCTACCCCAGTCAACATTAATATGCCCTAAGCTGCGACAATGCTACAATATGGACTTCTCCCACATGGCCTGGAATTCTTATGGTGCCTCAGTGGTATTGGAAGTTCCCACAATGCCTGGGAAACATAAGAACTTGCTATTACTCAGACAAATAGCATGACCCCATTACCCTGACAGTGTTGCAAAGAAGGGTTTCTGGTAAGAGGGAGCAGTAACGCACACCACCGCTGATTAAAAGGAAATGGCTAACCAACATTGGCCTGGTAGTTAAGAGTGCCATAAAAGATGCACTCTGGTGCTCGAGAGATAACCTCTGCTCTGGAAGGCATTTATGCTCTCCAGTGTCTTGCTTTAAACTGATATTTCTTTGGTTATTATTAGGACAAGAAATATATAGCATCACTAATGCTCTCTTCCACTCCCTTTGTCTGCCTGTGTATAAACTGAAGTGGCTACCTCTCCATATTCAATATATCTAAGTGTTCCTGGACTACAGAGTGGATGTACCCCCCATGAAAAGAAAAATCTGCCACCCACACTTTAAAAAATCATATTAATCTTCTTGTTCTCTCTAATAACTCATGTTCTCCCAGATGCAAACATTCCTTTAAGAGCCAATGCCATATGCTAACAGATGGTATCCCATCTGTGATATAGTAATTGAAAATACATTGCTTCACTCATTAAAGTAAATATAAAACTACCTTAATCAGTTTTCAGGAATCCTGGCTTTGAGACCTTTATATAACCAACCAGGGATTCAAGAGGCCTTTTCCGTCTGCCACATTTGATGCTGCATCCCATATTAAGGGTAACTTTAAAAGAAAAGAAAAAAACAATGTAAGTGTTTTACATTGTTTATCTAAACTTCTATAGTTTGTGTGCTCTCATCTATAAAAATATGTAGGATTATATCTGTTTAATTTATTTGTGTATTTTTCTTCTATCATACAACTCTAAATACAAAGTATTTGCATGATGGATAAAAATCTTATGTAGCCATTAGTTGCTTGATATAAAAACCTATATAAAAATTATACCATAGTGACTTGATGAGTAAACTAGTAGGCCATATTTTTCATCATCAAGGATGACAATAGTTTTTCATCTGTAATGTCACACATGGTCCAGGGGACATGGATTCAAATCTCCGCTTTAACAGTATAGTAGTTCATTCTCCTCAGGAAAACCTGAGCACAGTAGGTAGGCTTTGTTGCTCAAACAGAGGTCTTAGCACCCTAACAACATGACAATTCCCAGGATTTGTAGGGTGATGTTATGACAGTTAAACTGGTATAAAACAGACAGTTTAGTAGTGTAGATGTGTCCACTGAGTGCTTTTGATGCAAGTTCC
The DNA here is from genome assembly GCF_057233095.1 of Heloderma suspectum. Classification (NCBI taxonomy): domain Eukaryota; kingdom Metazoa; phylum Chordata; class Lepidosauria; order Squamata; family Helodermatidae; genus Heloderma; species Heloderma suspectum. Next base: position 115,012,203 of record NC_139462.1, read on the forward strand.
CATCTTGTCCTCTGTTTCTCATCTACCTGTCTGAAGACAGAGGAACATAGGGCCAAAACAGACATTACTTTAAAGAGGTATCTGCTTTCTTTTATTTTACTCTAGAGTAGGTGAAGGAGCCTGATCCAGATTGGGACTCCAGGATGGAAGGCAGGGGCTTTAATCCTCCCCTCTGCTATGGGCCCCATCCAGATTGTGCCAGAACCTGCAATTTCCTTTATGGATCACTATTTTGCAGTAGAAATTGCAGATGTGGGGCCCCCAATCTAGAGTAAAAATTAAAGAACAAGATAGTTACTACTTACCTCTTTAAAGTAATGTCTGTTTTGGCCCATCGAGTAGGGCCTCATATGTTAACTGGGGTGCACAGGTAGTTTTTACATGGGACAAGGCACTCCTTCAGGTATTCTGGCTCTAAATTGTTTTAGAGCTTTAAAGGTTGACACTAGTACTTTAAATTGGGCCTGGGAACAAACTGGTAACTAATGATGTTGGGAATACATTGGAGTTATATATTCCACACAGTGAGCTTCTGTGAGAGAACAAGCTGCAGCATTTTGGACCAGTTGTAGCTCCCAAGCAATTTTCAAAGGCAGCTTGAGCTTCATATAGAGGATGTTATCTAATCAAGATGGTACCATATCATGAATGAACGTGTCAGGTCTGCCACAGGGCATTAGTTAGTCCCTGGGTTACCCTCTCCCATTCAAAGGAAGCAAAACCCTGTAGAGTTTCCCCTAGAACTTCCCACCCTCAGGTTGCTCAGGGATGCTTAACAGTATAAGTCAATCATGTACATGGAATGTGCAGTGATTGATCTGGGGATGGACCATAGCCAGGGTTTCATCTCAGGGTAGGCAAAGCTAGGCCATGCCAACTTGCCATTTTCCAGGATAGGCCCAGGCTACCCACCACTTTTGTCAGTGCTGCTCCCTCCCACGGGAAAATAAAAAGATACTAGTATTGACATTACAAACAAAAAAAACCCTGCTTTTCTTCCATCTGTGCTTTCTGTTTTTCTTGTGCTGTTTTTCCTCACCACTTCAGGCAGCTTAATCCCCCCCCAACCCGAACACACACACACACCCCACCATACAAGCATCTGCCTGTCTGTCTCTCACTGTTTCATTTGTTGTGCTCTGTCACCTCAGTCTTTGCCACACACGCATCTTCAGTGAAGTTTGTTTTATTCCTTGGGCTGTTTGCATTTTGCTAGACTTTGGTGAGTTACAGCATAAAATCATCTTTCTGGAGAGGAAATCTTCCCCTCCTGAAATCCTTCCCCCCACCCTTAAAGAAAGGGAGGAAGCCCCTTTTATTTTAATTGCCATGCACAGGGGGATTTCAGGAAGGAAGCAGCTGAGAGGAGGATTAGATCTCCTTTCCCTGCATGCTGTGGTCCTGATCTAGACTGGGGCTCTGCGGACTCACTTTACAGTAAAGAACCAGGAAGGGAGCAGCATGCTAGGTAATTAACATTAGTTTGAGCCTGAGTTGCAAAATGGTGGAAAGGGGAAGGAACAGCCTAAAACCAGCTATTTTTAAAAACTGCACCATGTTTTGGCACTCGCTTGCTTAGGCCTCTATAACCCTCCTCTATCAGTTCCAGAATGACCAGAACTTGTACTTCTGTTTTGGCTAGAAGACTGCAGCTCACTGACCCCAAGAGTTATGCCCCAAAGTTTGGTGCCACTGAAGGCCCAGCACAGACTGAAACATGGTGATGTCTTTTTGTATTTGCTTGACACAGATTTTTTTGTTGCACAGTATATCAAATACATGTTTTATGTGGGAGAATGGCTCAGTCTAGGCCCACAAACGTCTTCAAGCATGTACATGTTTCAAAGGATGAAACAGAACAAAAGAGTTAGAGTGTTGAGGACAGAAGTGATGTCAAAATAAGTGTTGTAGATTATTGCTGCAATTACACAATAACCGTGTGTAGTAATGATGAAAGAAAAAACGTTGAGGAGGATAACAGCAACAACATCTTATCCAGCACCAGCAAAGATGTAAAGGATAGACCAGACTGCTGGTCTATCTCCAACTGTCTGTGCCATTCAAAAGAGCAATTAATAAAAAGAGAGCTTTTACATTTCAATTTCATTTTGCAAACTGTTTTTCTTCCAATGCTGCAAGTTGAAAAATTGGATCCAGTCATACCATGCTTCCTACCAGTGGGAGATAGCCAGCCCTTTTTCCATCTCAAGAAACCTATCACCATTATGCACCATCTACAGGACAAGGATCTACCCAAGAAATCAAAATAAATGTAATTCCTGGCAAAAGCCAAGGTTCAATTACTGGTATCTCTAGGTAGGGCTGAGAATGATTCCTGACTGAAACCTGACAGAACTGCTTCCCATGAGTGTAGAGCAATCTCCAGATGTGCTGGACTTTAATTCCCAGCATGATGGCAGTGGGATGCTGGGAACTGTAATCCAACACATATGAAAGGCACCAGGTTGGAGAAGGCTGTGTAGAGACAATACTGAGCAAGATGAACATCGTCTGACTTAGTATAAGGCAGCTTCCTAGGCTCCTGTTCCTAATCTCAGAAGAAAGAAAGAAAGAAAGAAAGAAAGAAAGAAAGAAAGAAAGAAATTTGAACCCGGACTCAACTTCTCTAACCTGTTTTGAGTGCCGGACTCAGGCATATTGCCTGTGAAGTGGCAAGGTTTAGAAGAAGAGGTGTGTGTGAGAGAGTTAGATAGTGTGTTAAATAGGGAATTGTTAAAATAGTAATATTGGTGGATCTAATGGTGCCAAACAGGTTTTATAGAAAGGTTCTTCTTGGGAAGGATGTAATGAACATGGTGTCAGCAAGAAGTATGAATGGAGAACAAATGGACTAAAGGCACAAAGTCCAGAATGGGAGGAGGGGACTGAACTGGAAGGCCTTAGGAACTTACATGGGGAATTCTTCATTGGAATATGTGCAATACTGAAATAAATTCAGTATTTTAGTGGGTTTGGGGGAAGCAATACCAGGTGGTACTGTGCAAACAAGTGGCTTGTTCTGGTATGCAGGTCTTTACAGGCTGTTGGTAATAGCATCAGAAATAAAAGTGTTAAGTGGCTTAATTCTTTGTTGCGGAAAAGACAGAGGAATTGAATCTCAGCAGCAATGGATGAGAACCACATTCCACATACTGATTAACAAGGATATCTGTAAAAAAACACACCCCAAAACAGGGATTTTTCAGAGCCTTATACTCTGAAGTGTAGCATAGCTGCAAGATTAGATCACCAATAGAACAGGCATTACAAAACAAAACGCACTGTATAGCAGTCCTAGGTGGCTACACAAAGACAGTTGTATTGGCGCCATCGTAATACATTTAGGACTCAGACTCCAATAGGATTCACTTAATTGGGAATGGGCATGGGAGGATCATATATTTGTTTTCTGGAATTTGTTAGATATGCAGAGTCTGCAGCATGGAAAGTTGGAAGGTCTTTCAAGAATTCTTGTAGTTGAACCATTTTCCTTGAGGTGAAGATTCGCTGTATAATGAATCCCACTTTCTAAAACCTGCAGTGTACAAGATTCACAATCCCTAGACATCTTGTTTCATTGCCAAAATAACATGCACTAAGCCATTATTAACATTTAGGTAAAACATCTCATAAGCCTATTTGTTCCTCCTCTTGCTTAAAGTAGCAAGAATTTGATCTTACTGTAATTAAGCTGAAAATATTACCAAACTAAGCACTCATGCTATATTCTAAATAAAAAGTCTTGTTGCAAAAAATATGTAATGGCATGCATTTTAATGGACTACAGTCCACTTCATTACATGTATCAGTACATGATACAGTAGCTGTATGAAGCATCTGATGAAGTAGACTTCACTTCACAAAATAACTGTTTTAGGGTGCGATCCTATGGTCCCAGGGACCATAGGATTTTTCAGATCCCCCCTCCCGAAGACATAGACTTTGGGAGGGGGACTCCCTCTCCCACCCCTTTGCAGCAGAAAGAACCATATGCCTGCTTTCCAAGGTTGAAAAGGCAGCACGGGAGGACCTTGTAGAGGTCCAAAAGGGGGTGTTCTGGTGGGCGGGGAGTGGGGGAAGAAGCTAGACTAGGATACAACAAATCCTATGGACTCTCCAGCCCCTGGCAGCATACCTTCTCTAGAAGGGCTCAGAGACCCCCAGAGGAAAAAGAGAAAAAAGGATGGAGAGGTGAAAATCACCACCGTTGCTCCTCCTACCCTCCAGGAGCAGCTCAGCAGGGCAATGGATATTCATAAGTCTCTTGAGTTCAGACGTTTCCTTCTAAGGAGAGTACAACCCATAGGGTTGTGCCCTTAGTCTATAAGGGAGCAATCCTATGGCCACTAGACAATGTCTAGAAGTCCATAGGATTGTTCAGTTCCCAGAAACCGCACTCCCTGCCCCCTCCCCTGGTTCTCTCCATGCCGGCTGCCTCTCCATGCTCAGAAACAATATGCAGAGACAGAAAAGGAGGCGGTCCCAGGGGTGGAGAGGGGAGGAGACTGTGGAAGGTGCTTTACACAGCTTCCTATCAGGTCTCCAGGCCCCTTCCCTTCCCCTACCCAAAACTATGCCCAGATGGGCGAAATTGCCTGTCTAGATGAAAATGCAGGGCATCCGGAGCACGAAGAGGATCCCCTCCATGCTCCAACCACCATACATAGGATAGTCAGCTGTCAGCAGCCTCCGATTTCACAGACTGGCGACTATCTGGATAGGATTGCAGTCTAAGGTGCTACAAGATGTTTTGTTTGTTTGTTTTGCTGCCACAGTTTAACATGGCTCCCACACTGGAAGCTGTGACTACATTTTAAGTTACTATATTTTTGTTTTCATGGTATCAAACAATGCAACTGACAGTTCCACTATTTAATTTTTTTAAAGTATCATAGAAAAAGTATATTAAAAACCCAGCCTAAAGCAGCAGCCCAATAAAACAGGAGAACATAACAGAGAAAAACAAAGAAGGTAAAAATACTTGTGATACCTGAGCCTCAATCCATGTAGAGCTTTAAAGGTAAACAATTGCAGTTTGAACTGAATTCACAGATGAACCTGGGGGTTCTTTCCACGAGTGACTTACTCTGAGCTGGCTGCGTGTTGAGGTTGTTAGGGATACTTGATACCGTTGCCATCCAGCAGCCACCCTGGAGCTTAGCAGGGAAAAACCGGATTTCCTGAGACTGCTTAAAGTCCGATTCTTTTCCTTATGTCAGGTTCTCCCCGGCATAGTTGCTGTGTGCCCCAAGCCTTGCGTTTACCTTGGTTATTCTAGCCCTGCCCAGGGGTGTGCCTTTCATCGTGACCCCGGTCAACAGATGTTTCCTGTGTGTTTCCTTTCCTGTCCCTGCACAAACCAATTAGTGTCTCCTCGGAAGTAACTCCCCTGTCAATGAGGCTTGCTCCTGAAATGCAGGTGCATCTGGACTTTTGGGGGAAAGGAGAAAGGGGGAGAAAGCTTCTCTCATTGGTTGAGCACCCCTGCCAGTCAGATGACATTCACTCCAACCCCCACCAGGAAGTATGTTCTGTGAAGCAATTTTTACTGGTGCAGAGCACTCGCTCGTGGAGCCCTCCATGGACCAAAGCACAGCAGAGCTGATTCCTTTTAAAAAATAATAATCCGGTACTCCTCCATACACTTCTCTTTCCATTGTCATGGAAACACAGCCCTGGAGTCACTGGAATTGTTTCAACACAGGTGTCAGGGTTCCAAGCCTTCTCACTGAATAGTGAGGCAACAGAGACTCACTGTGCAATTTACAAAGTATTCAGCTAAACACATCTTCACACTTGTAGCGTCTGTGAAGGCTAAGAGCTGTCGTCTAAGTTTAATTAGCTAAATAAAGCAAGACAGTTACCTATCAACTAATGGACGGTTTCTCGCCGTGCCAGACAGGCTTTTACTGAACTCCTCCTTCAGGGAGGGTCTGCTTGACCTAACTTCTGACGTGCAGCCAATCTGGCGGACCGCCTCCCACCTCCTCTCAGTTCTGACTGCTTAACTGTGTGGTAGACTCTGGGATCTGTCAATTGTGGTGCTATCTCCCACTTCCAACAAAAGCTGAGTTCTTACAGAGGGGGGAGAGGGCGAAGAGGGTCTCTGGACTTAGGCCTCTTGTTTGATAAGCTCTTGGGAAGATTCATCTTTGATTCCTGGAGAATCTTGGAGAATTTCCTTCTCCACTTTCTGTCTTAACTTGGCATCTTCTAGGTCTGCCTCTGAATCTGACTCAGAATCTGATATGAAACAAAGGAGCCTGGGTTCCATCCTGAAAACAGGCTAGATCCTGCTGCCTGGGCAAAGTCTTCCTAAGTCCTACCTGGGCAGACTCTACATGAGGGGCGTAGCCACATCTTGAATAGTTCCTCAAGTAACATGAGGGAGTAAAAGGAAACAAGAATAAGGAGGGGGGATGGGACAGGATGGACTTGAGTAAAAAGATGAAAAAGAAATTCACCACAAGAAAACGACAACAAAACAAACTCGTGGTTCACTACCACATTCTTCATCCATATATCTCGAGGAAACAGGCCTTGATTTTATTGAATGTTTCCATTGTTTCTCTTGTTTACTTTAAGAATTATTTTTTGGTTCAGGGATGTGATGTTAATTGTGTCTTTGGTGTGTGTGGTAATTATCTGGACTGAAGCAGGTGGGGAAGGAGAGTTTAACCCTTCCTTGCCTGCTGCAGTCCTTATGATCATTATTCCTCTGAAGCTGCTATGTGCATGGGAAGGAAAGCTCTTATTGTCACCTATGGTTGATCATTTGCATTTCTGAGGCATGTGTCTTCTTGCAATATGTACAACTTTGTTCTGGGGTGGGGCAGAGGCAGCTTTGGATCTCCTGGATCTAACGTCACTCTCTTCCCCTAAGATTGTGCCCCTTAGCTATGCTAGCCTGGAGGTAGCATAGCTGATTCCTCCCCCCATTACTTTCAATGGGGGGGGGGAATCTGCTGGGATAAAAAGCTGGGTAAAGCCAAGCCTCACCTCCTGCCCTGGCCAGCATGAGCCAGCAGATCTTAGGAAAAGGCAGATGATCCACCATTTTACTTCTCTATCCACCCCTATTGGCACTGTTCTGCTAAACATTAATTTGATTCTCAGTACTACATTAATACATAGAATCATAGGGTCAGAAGGGGCCTACAAGACCATCAAGTCTAACCCCTTGCTCAATGCAGGAAGCCTGATTCCCAGGCGATTTCCCATCCAAGTACAAACCAAGGCTAACCCTGCTTAGCTTCCGAGATCAGACAAGATTGGGTGCATCCAGCCCTTTGCACTTCTGCTCAGAATCTGATTCTCTCCACAATCAATCTCTTTCTTTTGTTCTCTCTCTCTAAATATAACATCCATTTGTGTACACTTAAGAATAATTGCTGAAATTATAATCATTCATATATATATATATATATATATATATATATATATATATATATATTTCCAATTATTGTGTGAAGTGATTCCTTTTGTAAACATCCTAAACTCCACTGTGTCCTTGAATTTTGAACCAACTGCTTCACTTATACACTTAGCTTGTCTTGTTGAATTACACACACACACACACACACAGATATAAAAGCTTTTCATTCACTGGTTGCATCAATGCATTTGAGAGATTAGGCTGTAGATATACACTGCCTTGTTGTGGCGAAGGGGCTTGCGTAACTCAGTGAAGCCATAAGCTATGCCGTGCAGGGCCACCCAAGATGGACAGGTCATGGCAGAGAGTTCTGACAAAATGTGGTCCACTGGAGAAGGAAATGGCAACCCACTCCAGTATTCTTGCCAAGAAAACCCCATGGAACGTATCACAAGGCTAAAAGATATGACGCCGGAAGATGAGCCCCTCAGGTCGGAAGGTGTCCAATATGCTACTGGGGAAGAGCAGAGGGTATTTCCAAGTAGCGCCAGAAAGAGTGAAGCGGCTGGGCCAAACCCGAAAGGACACTCAGCTGTGGATGTGTCTGGCGGTGAAAAGAAAATCCAATGCTGTAAAGAACAATATTGTTTAGGAACCTGGAATGTCAGATCAATGAATCAAGGTAAGCTGGAGGTGGTCAAACATGAGATGGCAAGATTGAACATCGACATCTTGGGAATCAGCGAACTAAAATGGACAGGCATGGGTGAATTTAATTCAGGTGACCATCATATCTACTATTGTGGGCAAGAATCCCTTAGAAGAAATGGAGTAGCACTCATAGTCAACGAAAGGGTGGGAAAAGCAGTACTGGGGTACAATCTTAAAAATGATAGAATGATCTCAGTACGAATCCAAGGCAAACCATTCAACATCACAGTAATTCAAGTCTATGCCCCAACCACTGATGCCGAAGAAGCTGAGGCTGATCGGTTCTATGAAGACCTACAACACCTTCTAGAACTAACACCAAAAAAAGATGTCCTCTTCATCATAGGGGATTGGAATGCTAAAGTAGGAAGTCAAGAAATCACCGGGATAACAGGCAGGCATGGCCTTGGTGTACAAAATGAAGCAGGACAAAAGCTAATAGAGTTTTGCCAAGAGAACATGCTGATCATAGCAAACACTCTTTTCCAACAGCACAAGAGGCGACTCTACACATGGACGTCACCAGATGGTCAATATCGAAATCAGATTGATTATGTCCTTTGCAGCCAAAGATGGAGAAGCTCCATACAGTCAGTAAAAACAAGACCTGGAGCTGACTGTGGCTCAGATCATGAGCTGCTTCTTGCAAAATTTCGGCTTAAATTGAAGAACGTCGGGAAAACTACTAAACCGTTCAGGTATGACCTAAATCATATCCCTGATGAATATACAGTGGAGGTGAGGAATAGATTTCAGGGATTAGACCTGATAGACAGAGTGCCTGAGGAACTATGGACGGAGGTCCGTAACATTGTTCAGGAGGCAGCAACGAAATCCGTCCCAAAGAAAAAGAAATGCAAGAAAGCCAAGTGGCTGTCTGATGAGGCTTTACAAGTAGCTCACGAAAGAAGGGAAGCGAAAAGCAAGGGAGAAAGGGGAAGATATACCCAACTGAATGCAGAGTTCCAGAGAATAGCAAGGAGAGACAAGAAGGCCTTCTTAAATGAACAATGCCAAGAAATCGAGGAAAACAACAGAATGGGAAAGACTAGAGATCTCTTCAAGAAAATTGGAGATCTCAAGGGAACGTTTTGTGCAAAGACGGGCATGATAAAGGATAAAGAAGGCAGGGACCTAACAGAAGCAGATGAGATTAAGAAGAGGTGGCAAGAATACACAGAAGAACTATACAGGAAAGATCTGAATGTCCCTGATAGCCATGATAGTGCGGTCACTGAACTTGAGCCAGACATCCTCGAGAGTGAAGTCAAGTGGGCCTTAGGAAGCATTAGTAACAACAAAGCTAGCGGAGATGACAGTATTCCAGCTGAGCTATTTAAAATCCTAAAAGATGATGCTGTTAAAGTGCTGCATTCAATATGCCAACAAATCTGGAACACTCAACAGTGGCCACAAGACTGGAAAAGGTCAGTTTACATTCCAATTCCAAAGAAGGGCAACGCCAAAGAGTGTTCAAACTACCGCACAATTGCGCTCATTTCACATGCCAGCAAGGTGATGCTCAAAATCCTACAAGCTAGGCTTCAGCAGTATGCGAACCGAGAACTACCGGAAGTACAAGCTGGGTTTAGGAGAGGCAGAGGAACTAGAGATCAAATTGCCAACATTCGCTGCATCATGGAGAAAGCAAGAGAATTCCAGAAAAACGTCTATTTCTGCTTCATTGACTACGCTAAAGCCTTTGATTGTGTGGATCACAACAAACTGTGGCAAATTCTTAAAGTGATGGGAGTACCAGACCACCTTACCTGTCTCCTGAGAAACCTGTACGAGGGTCAAGAAGCAACGGTCAGAACCAGACATGGAACAACCGAGTGGTTCAAAATTGGGAAAGGAGTACGACAAGGCTGCATATTGTCACCCTGCTTATTTAACTTATATGCAGAGTACATCATGAGAAATGCCGGGTTGGATGAATCAGAGGTCGGAATTAAGATTGCCGGGAGAATTATCAACAACCTCCGATATGCAGACGATACCACCCTAATGGCAGGAAGCGAAGAGGATCTCAAGAGCCTCTTGTTGAGGGTGAAAGAGGAGAGTGCAAAAGCTGGTTTGAAACTCAACATTACAAAAACTAAGATCATGGCATCTGGCCCTATCACTTCCTGGCATATAGAAGGGGAAGAAATGGAAGCAGTGACAGATTTTACTTTCTTGGGCTCCAAGATCACCGCAGACGGTGACTGTAGCCATGAAATTAAAAGACGCTTGCTCCTTGGGAGGAAAGCTATGGCAAACCTAGACAGCATAGTAAGAAGCAGAGACATCACCTTGCCGACAAAGGTCCATCTAATCAAAGCTATGGTTTTCCCAGTAGTAATGTATGGCTGTGAGAGCTGGACTATAAGGAAGGCTGAGCGCCGAAGAATTGATGCTTTCGAACTGTGGTGCTGGAGAAGACTCTTACGAGTCCCCTGGACTGCAAGGAGGTCAAATCAGTCCATCCTAAAGGAAATCAACCCTGACTGCTCATTGGAAGGACAGATAATGAAGCTGAAGCTCCAATATTTTGGCCACCTAATGCGAAGAGAAAACTCCCTGGAAAAGACCCTGATGCTGGGAAAGACTGAAGGCAAAAGGAGAAGGGGACGGCAGAGGATGAGATGGCTAGATAGCATCACGGATGCAATGAATATGAACTTGAACACGCTCCGGGAGAGAGCGCAGGACAGGAAGGCCTGGCGTTCTATGGTCCATGGGGTCACGAAGAGTCGGACACGACTGAACGACTGAACAACAACAATACTATTAGTAAGTGCCTTTTTTTAAAACAGATGCCAAGACAAATTCTAAAAGGGGGGTTCATATTAGTTTCTTGCAGCAACACCCCCGCTGCCCCCCTGGTGCTGTGGCGCTTTACAGAGTAACAAATGTATTGTTACGAGCCCACTCCATGCAGGTGACAAAGTGAGCTCTAGCCCAAAAAAGCTTGTGTCACAGTAGATTTGTTAGAATTCGTTGTTGGTTCAGAGCTATTACTTTTAGAAATGTCAGAGCAATATAGAATCCTTACTTTTCAACACTGTTGCCTTTAAAATCTAGGTTGTGCCTGTCATTCAGATCTAGAAATTGCTTAAACTTTCCTATAATTATTTACTTGGCATTTCATTCAGCATCTTTCCAAGCTATCCACCTTGTGTTAGTAGCTACTTTGCAAGTATTCTTAGTTTCTTTAGCTTCCTCTATTCATCTGCAGGAAGTGTTTCTTTTGAATTAGGACTTTCTGATTTAGGAGTTTCTTTGAGTCTTTCTAGTCTTTCTTTTTTAAGATTTAAAACACCAGGTTTTTCTAGTTACACTACATGCCAGTGCTATGTAACATTTATAGATATTTTATATAGTATTGTACCAAATTTTATGGTATTTAATTTTTTTAGTGTGAAAGGTGGCGTGGTGGAGAGGCAAAGCTTCCAGCCAAGGGGCAAGCCGTTCCTCATGCTTTTTTTGTGCCGAACACTGCAGCATGCAATTCCTTCCCTTGCCAAGAGAGGGGAAAAAATTATAGGATGTATCACCTTCACTTTCAAGGAGGTACAAAGAAATTGCCTTTGCTTTTGCATGTCCTAAAATATTGCTTAAATGAGAGCCCCTTTTCATTGAGGGCAAAAGGTTTTGCAAAACTAGCCTCCCTATTTTGGGTCAGTTATGTACTAGTTTTAAGCTCTTACTCCCCTCTGACCCATTTAGGCCAGAATAATACCTTTATATCCCACTCTTCTACTAAATGTACCTATAGTTGCATACAGCATCATAACCATAAAGCCATATAACAATACAAATAACAAACAACTTCTAATAGCAATAACAAAAAACATAATCCAACCAACATGAAAAACAAACAAATGAAACTGAACAGCAGCAAGACCGAAAGATATTACACATAAAAACTGGCAGCAATAAAACGAAGTATTACACATTAAAAACCTGATGAAACAAGAGTGCCTTCAATTTCTGTTGGAAAAGACACAAGGAAGAAGTGTGACAAAAGATCAGGAGGGCATTCCAGAGTTGTGGCACCAGGAACAAGGACATTGATATTAATTCCTGGGTGTGCCTATATTGGAGCAAATGGTCTCCAAGGTGACCTTGTCCTAAGGCAGCCTTCCTGAAGCTGTCACCCTCCAGATGTGTTGGACTACAATTCCCATCAGCCTTTATGATCATAACCTTTATGATCAGGAAAAAGATGTGAGCCTACAATGGGCTAATGGAAAGCACTGACAGATTCCTCCTGCAGCCATAATGAAGGTGCTTGGAAAAGCCAGGCACCAAGAGAAAATCAGAAGTAGTATGCATTATGACTGAGGTCCCTATAGCTTGATATTAAGATTATATCCACTGATATTGCAGTTTATGAAGAAGGCATCCACCCAGTAGGATCTATAGCCGGTGTTGTTGTATCCTTAGAACTGCAGTCCCTTCCCAGTTTCTTATTTTTCAGAGGTTAGTCCCTAGAGGTCCTCAGTGGAAAGGATGATGGAAGGAAGAAAGCCAATGACGAAAAAATGGAAGGAAGAGAAAAAGGAGACAGACACTGTGAGAAAAAAAGGCTGAAGAAACTGATTGTTTGCATCCAAGACTTGTTCTTCCTTCCCAAGAACAAGATGCAAAAGCTATTAAGTGCAATCTTTGAAATTATATTATTATTTATACAGTGTCATCAGTGTGCAATACACTAGACAGAATATAAGGAGGCAGGTCCCTGACCTGAAGAGCTTCCGAGCTAAAATTTGATATGGGGGAACAGAGGAAGGGGAAGGATGTGGAGTTAGGGAAAGGATATGCAATTGTTTCCATTAAATGTACTACGTCTGTAGTCAAAGCTAGGCTGCAATAGGGTATGGGAACTAGGGGACGGATGATCAGTCATCTTTCCTCTTTTTATTCCTTGTTTGAAAAGTCTCAGTTGTAATGATCCTAAGGACCATTGCCCAGGTTATGGAACATGAAGTCAGATGGACATAAAGATGGCACAGAAAACGAACGAAGACAGAAAGCCATTTTCCGGGCTCTAACATGCACATGAAGAGGAATTTGACCCAAGATCGGAACTGCAAGTTGGAGAAATGACTTGAAGATGCTGAACTCACTGAACATTGATTATATTTGGATCAATATAACTTTATTAACAGGTAAGCAGAAGCAAGGACCAGTTCTTGTCTCTGCTGTTTCTGCCAAGAATGTTTCAGCTCCACCAGCCCTTAGACGGCTTGCCTTCTGTCTGTTCTTTGTTTATATCTCCCACTTCTCCAGAGGTACCTTCTTTTCAAGAGAGAACAACTCCCCAGCAGGCTCTCTTAAGATTTTTGTCTTTCTCCTCCTTACTCTCCCTGCTCATTACACATTTCTGTGTTAACAGTCCTTATCTACCATCAATTTCCTTCTGTCTTGTCTTTTCCCAAATGTATGCTGCTCTTGCTGAACCATATTTGAGTCCGGCAGCAAAGCTGAAAAGAATTACTTTGTGTCTTCTTTCCCACAGTCTCCAGAGGAGATGTCTCAACTTTATCTACAAAACTACAGATCCTTGCTCTTTGCCATTGTACCCATAGGCACATTAACTGCCTTTTCTCTAACCCTCTGAATTATCTTATCATTGAGCTGTCTGGGCCCCTCTTTAGTGCTACAATTTCTTTTCACAGCAGGTACCATACTTTTCCTGTCAGCTGATAACGTATGACATCAGCAAATTGTTGGAGACTCAGGAGGGAAAAATATTTATCTCTCTTCAATTGAATGAGGAGAAACATTTCTGTGACAATTTCCAAACGAGAGGATATAAATCTGCTTGCTCGCATGAAGTACTATCTCAAAATCCCCATTTCACTTATATATGGATAACAGGAAAAACAGTAACATTTGAATCATGTTTTAGCATCAGCAATTTTCCTAGTGCTGTCTGCAACTGCCCCCCCAACAGATTAGCAGAAATGTATTAATATACATATAGGGCCGTGGTAGCTTAGTGGTTAAGACGTTGAACTGCAGACTGGAAGGTCGGCAGGACAGCAGTTCGAGACCCGAGTGCTGCGTGACGGAGTGAGCTCCCGTCTTCAGTCCCAGCTTCTGCCAACCTAGCAGTTCGAAAGCAAGAAATTGCAAGTAGATAAATAGGTACCGCCTCGGCGGGAAAGGTAACAGCGTTCTGTGCACTTCGGTGTTCAGTCATGCTGGCCACATGACCACGGAAGTGTCTTCGGACAGCGCTGGCTCTTCGGCTTAGAAACGGGGTTGAGCACCGCACCCTAGAGTCGGACACGACTGGTTGGGGACACCTTTACCTTTTTATTAATATACAGTGTCCTAGATTGTAAATTAATATAAGTACAAAAATACAAAGAAAAAGTTATGATGGGTAAAATGATAAAAAAAATCATCATAACTGTATGCAGGATCAGGTCTTCATCATATATAAGTATATTTATTAAGTGTGTATGGTGATAATGATTATCACTGAGAACCCAAATGAGAGGTCAGCCAGTTATTGCAGAACTGGAAGAAGTGTAGAAAAGGGCAACTAAAATGATCAAGGGGCTGGAGCAACTTCCCTATGAGGGAAGATTAAAACAGATAGGATTGTTTAGCTTGGAAAAAAGGAGAGTAAGGGGAGACATGATAAATGTGTACAAAATAATGCATGGTGTGGAGAAGTTGGATAGGGAGACATTTTTCTCCCTCTCTCATAATATTAGAACCCAGGGTCATCCCATGAAGCTGAATGGTGGGAGATTCAGGGCAGATAAAAGGAAGTGCACAGCACATAGTTACACTATGGAATTCACTACCACAGGATGTGGTGACTGCCACCAATTTGGATGGCTTTAAAAGAGGGCTAGACAAATTCCTGTAGGTCAGGGCTACCAATGATTATTATATGGCTATATGCTACCTCCAGTATCAGAGAGAGCATGCATATGTACACCAGTTGCTGCTGGGAACATAGGTGGGAGGGTGCTGTTTCACTCATGTCCTGTTTGCAAGTTTCCCATCAACAACTGGTTGGGCACTGTGTGAACAGAATGCTGGACTAGATGGACCCTTGGTCTGATCCATCTTGGCTCTTTTTACGTTCTTATGGTCTTAGGAAATTTCATTTCAAGGCAGAAAGTGCTTTTGCAAACATTATTAATGCAAGCAAGTCTCCCCAAAAGGAGGTTTGGGCAGGAGGCTATGAGCCCCTTGACTTACATAAAAGAGAAAGGGAAACCATGTTTCTAGAAAGATATTTTGCTTTGAAATTGCCCTGACTATAGTGGATAAGCTCTTGCTTGGAACTTAGAAAGTCAGTTTGATCTGACTCCCTTGCATTAGTTCAGCGCTCTTTGCTTCATTGAAGGGACAAATAAATCTCACAGCCTATAAATACCCCAGGGTTGCCATTCTTCAAAATCCTTATATTTCTTTGTCTGCAAAGTGTAGGTGATCCAAAATAGGAAGGAAAGGGAACAAAGATGGAGCTAAGACCTTGGCCATTTATTTCTAAGCCTTAAGGGCAATATTTTTTAAAAAGCAGTTTACCTAATCTGACTGGGGTAGATGGTTTGAGATGCAAAAATGAAGCACATAAGGGAGGTAGTGTGTGTTGGCTCTTGGTGGGTGGTGGGGATGGCTTGCAGGTGGTGGGTGGATGGCTAAAACAGTTGGGAATAAAGTGACCCAAGTATTTGCTTGGCTTGAGGAACTTCTCCAGGTTTCCCCCCTGAGTTTGGGGAGGGGACTTGGGGCCGATCTACAGTTATGGGTTTTTTCACTTCCAATGAGGCTTCACTGCCCATCTTTCACACTATGCAGTACCTGCTTCGAATTGGAACCGGAATTTCCTGCTTTCTTGCTCCCGATTTCAATACCCTGATATCCTGGTATTTCCCCTTAATGTGCTCTGATTTTCCTCCTTCGCTACTGTATCTGGTCATAGTCCCCTCCCCCATCTGTCCATATACAGCAGTGTTTGTATTTCCCTCCTGTCCAATCACAGCTCTCGACGGCCCCATGTTGTCTTCCGGCTACAGATCACATAGCTTCCTCAGCACTCAATGTTTCCTCAGCAACAAGCAAAGGGCTGGATGTGTACGCGCATGTCTGATCTTGGAAGCTAAGCGGGGTCGGCCCTGGTCAGTAGGATGGGTGACCACCTGGGAATCAGGCTTCCTGCACTGAGCAGGGGGTTGTTCTATCCCTTCAAATGAGAGTAAGTTTTACCTCCTCCTATCCTCCACTTTGGTTTTTTTCTTTTTAAATTAAGGTGTTATCTTCGAAGAATCGTGGGTTCTCCGTGATTTTTTTTCTAATTCAGGCATGATCTTTGAAGATTCGAAGAAGTGAAGCTTCAAGTCTTTGAATTTTTGAATGTTCGAAGATTTGAGGCTTCAAATCTTCAAATCTTCGAAGATCATGCCTGAAATGGGGGGGGGGGGAATCACGGAGAAGCCACGATTTTTCAAAGATAATGCCTTAATTTGAAAAAAAAATCCGAAGCGGGGGATAGGAAGGGGTAAAACTTAGTCTCATTGGAAGGGATACAACAA
The DNA here is from genome assembly GCF_057233095.1 of Heloderma suspectum. Classification (NCBI taxonomy): domain Eukaryota; kingdom Metazoa; phylum Chordata; class Lepidosauria; order Squamata; family Helodermatidae; genus Heloderma; species Heloderma suspectum. The sequence goes on from NC_139462.1 coordinate 115,028,838, forward strand.
CCCCCTGCTCAGTGCAGGAAGCCTGATTCCCAGGTGGTCACCCATCCAACTACTGACCAGGGCTGACCTTGCTTAGCTTCCGAGATCAGACAAGCATGCGCACATCCAGCCCTTCGCTTGTTGCTGAGGAAACACTGAGTGCTGAGGAAGCTATGTGATCAGTAGCCAGAAGATGACACGAGGCCATCGAGAGCTGTGAGTATGGTGGGCATGGAATCAGCAGAAACAGGAAGAGTTTCTGCTTCTCCAATGAGAGCCTCCATCTTTAAGAGCAGGAAAACAGCACAGCACTCGAGTGTGAACCGAGCTCGTGCATTCGATGAAGCACCGCAACAGGGAAAATGGATGAGTGTGGATAATAACGTTTTAATGCGAGAGCATTTAACCTGACAGGACACCGAATTCATTGCAATGGTGGGTGCAATGTAGATTGGCCCTTGAAGAAACCACAAGTCAACCTTTTAGAATTGCTGGTTTTTTAGAATTTGCTGGTTTTTTGCTGGTTTTCTTCTAAAAAACCAGCAATTCTAAAAGACATGGTAAACATTACCTCCTGCCCTATCTCTTATAAAATTCTGCTGGCATATATGAGAGACAAAGTTTGAACATTTATTATGAAGTGAAATAGTAGTCCACCTTTTAGCATCTTCAAAGGCACAGAGAATAGGTTTTGAAAGGTAAAATATTTTAATAATCTCTATTAACTATTACAATCTTTTTTGAAGTTACTGCTCTTTAGGCTTTTCTCTTTCTGATTTTAGCATTTTTCCATGTATGGCTTTATGTTTTACAGACATTATTTAAAAATATATATTTATCAACCCCCAATAACAGAGAGAATAGCTTTTAACATAATATCTCTGTGGTTAGCATGAGAAGGGATATTAAACAGAAAACAAAATTTAAAAAGAAAACTAAAAACATTGCAGTGAGAACGGCTATGTTAAAGTGGTTAGTTTCTGATTGTCTTCAGCTCAGTGTGGGAATTTGGTCATTGAGTTCAATAGAGTGAAAACAGAGAGACTTAACTACAGTCTTGCTGTAGCACCAAGGATATAATCTTGATCCATTATATTCGATGACAGGTTTTACACTCATTTTAATAGGAGGTGGGTTGCATTCTTATAAAAGTAGAGATAACCCTCAGCCTCAAAAACATTGCACTGGTGCAGTCCTTTTAACGGGGACTGGGACATTACTTAATACCTGGTATAATAATGTTCATACCTCTGTCTGACCATCGTATCCTTTGGAAGCTGACCAAAACAGACATGGCTGTTTGGTGAGGCCTCTATGTTTCCATGACATTGTGGCCATTCAGCACCAGCCCTGCATTTTATCACTGAAAAACCACTTCTTCTGAGACTGATTATAGTCTGACTTTTCCAGCTTACCACGGCTCCATTACTGACCTGTTTCCACAATTGCACTGGGTCTGGTATCATAGTCCTGCTCATGGGGCGTGTCGCTCTGACCTCAGTGCCCCAACCCTTTCCCTCCCTGTTTTCCAGAAGTTTCATTGCTGTTTTGGAGCAGGATGCTGAGGGACCAACTTTTAAAACACCATTGAAAATAAGCACTAGAACACAGCCCATGACCCCAGTCAAGGTTTTTTTTCTCCCATTGTGCTGAATGAGGCTTGCCCTCTCAATGACCACAGAAATAACAGAGAACCCCTCAATTGACACGGCACATATCAAAGCCCAATTACTTAAATATGATTAAGTGTGATCTCGAGGCTTCAGTCCATTGCCTTATGACGTAACTCTTTCACAGCTTCCATATAGAGATCCTGTGCGTTAAAATGGGGGTTGGATTTGCTCTCTTTCCCACAACAAACCCATTAGTGTCTCCTCAGAAATAACTGCCATTGCAGTGGATGAGGCTGAGATTCCCCCTCAATTGAAATGGCACACATTAAAACCCAATTCCTTAAATGTGTTTAAGCGACCAAGTGAGGCTCTGATGAATTACCTTAGGATGAAAGTACTTGGCAGCTCCGTTATAGCTGTCCTGCAGGTTACAATGGGGGCTGAAAACCATCTTTGTGTTTACTACTCTCTTTCTCACAACAAACCCATTAGTGTCTCCTCAGAAGTAACTCCCATTATGCTGAACAAGGCTTGCTTTGAATGCCTATATCAGAATTTACAGAGATTCCCCCTCAATTGAAATGGCACACTTTTAAGCCCAGTTCCTTAAATGAGACTAAGTGTGATCTCGAGGCTTTGGTCCATTGCCTTACAATGTAACTCCTTCACAGCTTCCATACAGCAATCCTGTGCATTAAAATAGGGGCTAGTTTCGCTTCTTTCCCACAACAAACGCATTACTGTCTTGTCAGAAGTAACTCCCAATGTGGTCATTGAGGTCCTCTGGGTTAAAATGGGGGCTAGTTTCCCTCTTTGTGTTCTCCCCCCCTTTCCCAGCACAAGCATGTTTATGTCTACTCAGAAGTAACTCCCATTCTGTTCAATGAGGCTTGCTCCTGAAATGCAGGTGCCTCTGGACTTTCAGGGGAAAGGAGAAAGGGGGGGGGAAACCTCTCTTCACAGCAAAGCTGATTCCTTTTAAAAAATCCGCACTCCTCCATTAGCTTCTCCTTCCGTTGTCCTGGAAACATGGCCGAGGAGGCAGGAACACTGATGAGGTAATCAGACCCAACCCAGACTCCACTCAGACTCTACCCAGGCATCAAGAAAGTAATTCGATTAGAGCTCAGTGGAGAGAGCACAGTGCCCCAGGCTACAGCGATGGTAAGCCAGGACTTTAAGCACTGTGGAAACTGGAAAAGGAGAAGATGCGATTGGGGAAACATCGCAACAAAGCTGCAAACAAAGTAAAGCCGATACTGTGGAAACATGCCCTATGTTTGGGGAATTTGGAATTTAACTGGGGAGAGAGACCCCTCAAATCTGTAGATTCTGACTGTACCTTTAAAATTCCTGATGCTGCAAGAGACAACCCACTCAGCTAACTATGAATCTCACTGGATGACTTTGGCCCACTCACTTTCTCTCAGCCCTACCCATCTCGCAGGGTTCTTCTGAGGGTAAAATGGGAAGGGAGAACTATATATTCTGCCCTGAGCTCCTTGGAGGAAAGGTGGGATGAACACAGAAATAAAGATCTTCCTTGTCCAGTGAGTACCTCTTGATACTGTACAGCTTCTGTTGTCTAATTTTAGACTATTAACTTGTTCAAGATTCTAGTTAAGAGGGTCCAGCCCTTGATTTTATGTGGTTAGTCAAGATGGAGAGAAGAGAATGGATTTGTGTCAAGGAGCCAAGAACATTTGGTCTTGGCAGGCTCAACTGTTGGGTTTTGCTCTTACACTCATGGTCTAAACCAATTCCCATATTTGGAATTGGAAATGCAGTCTTTGTTCTATATGCCCTTCTGCCTCGGCATATATTGGTCGCTTTGGTTTTCTCCAAATTCTCTAGCCAAATCTATTAGAGGTATTCCACAGTGCAAAAGCCTGGATGAAGTGACCTTTCAGTTACTTTTAATCTTACATTTGTGTGGCTTACTTCCTAATTTACTGTTAGCATAAACAAGCTCTAATTTAAAATGTGAGGTATAGTGGTACCCTGGAGTCCTGTTGCAATCAACCATGCCATCAGAACAGGAAATCTTGCTCATACTTGTGGTGTTTTGGGTTGCTTAGTCCTACATTGGTTATGTCTCTAGTGGAGTGGGCAAGTTGGAGTCTTCCAACATTACACGCATCACTGGGCTTTGGGATGAAAACAGGCACTTTGTGGGCAGCAAAAGCCACAAATAAAAGAAAATAAGTATGTATGTGAGCAGTGTCAGAAGATACAGAGAAGAGAACCTGGCAATTGCGTTATAAGACATTTATCATGATATAATTTAGCTCTGATCACTTTAGTATTGTTGACGGGCAAATTGAAAGATGAGTTGAAAATAGAAATTATTTCTACATACAATTTATTTTTGAACTTTATGACATTAAAACAAATTGAAATGGCCTCACAGTGGAAATCACCAAACATCCCTACAGAAACGGAACTTTTGTGGAAGATATTGGCTGGATCTATACTTACTGCCTTTTTTCGCTTCCAATGAGGTTTCACCGCCCACCTTTCAGCCGCCTTGAATTGGAACCAGAATTTCCCACTTCCATGCTTCCGCTTTTAATATCCTAATATCCTGGTGTTTGCCCTTAATGTGCTCTGATTTTCCGCTTTCGCTACCATATCTGGTCGTAGCCCCCTCCCCCACCTGTCCATATACGGCGGTGTTTGTATTTTCCTCCTGTCCAATCACAGCTCTCAACAGCCCCATGTCTTCTTCCAGCTACTGATCACATAGCTTCCTCAGCAGCCCCTGTTTCCTCAGCAACAAGCAAAGGGCTGGATGTGCGCACACTTGTCTGATCTTGGAAGCTAAGCAGGGTCGACCCCAGTCAGTAGTTGGATGGGCGACCGCCTGGGAATCAGGCTTCCTGCACTGAGCAGGGGGTTATTCTATCCCTTCAAATGAAATTAAGTTTTACCCCCTCCTATCCCCTGCTCCGGATGTTTTTTTTTTTAATTCAGGCGTTATCCTCGCAGAATCGGGGCTTCTCTGTGATTTTTTTTTTTTCTAATTCAGACATGATCTTCCAAGATTCGAAGTTGTGAAGCTTCACAGCTTTGACTCTTCAAAGATCATGCCTGAATTAGAAAAAAAACATCGCGGAGAAGCCCTGATTCTGCGAGGATAACGCTTGAATTTAAAAAAAAACATCAAGCGCGGGGGATAGGAGGAGGTAAACTTAGTCTCATTTGAAGGGATAGAGCAACCCCCTGCTCAGTGCAGGAAGCCTGATTCCCAGGTGGTCGCCCATCCAGCTACTGGCTGGGGCTGACGCCGCTTAGCATCCGAGATCAGACAAGTGCGTGCAGGAAAACAGCAGGAAAACAGCACAGCGCTTGAGTGTGAACTGAGCTCACGCATTCGATGAAGCACTGCAGCAGGGGAAATGGGTGAATGTGAATAATCACGTTTTAATGCGAGAGCGTTTAACCTGACAGGACACCGAATTCATTGCGATGGCGGGCGCAACGTAGATCCATAGTTGGTTGCAGAGATGCTGCAACTAATAATACTTAGTGTTTTAGAGAGTTAGAAGTGCTCCATGTACACTATCTTGTTCTAGGCTTTACAGGATCCTGTAAAGTAGCTTACTGTTATTATTCCCATGTTGCACATGGGAAGATGAGGCCTGGAGAGAATGGCTTGTTGAAGGCTGCCCAATGAGTTCATAACAAAGTTGAGATTCAAACTGGGATTTCCTGCATTGTAGCTTAGCATCTTCAGCTGCAACCCTATGTACACTTATTTGTGAGTACGTTTCATTGAATGTAATGGAGTTTACGTCTGTGTAGGATTGCCCTATTAACCTCCTGCACTACAGCAGTTCTCAACTAACAAGCCTACTGAGAATTCAGGACAAGTACTGTTGCAAGAATGTGGGTAATTTAAAAATAAAAACTATTGGAATATTCAGGCTCTAGCAAATTACATTAAATTTATTTGCTCTCCTGTGATCTCTTGTAATATTGTTTATATGCATAATTGGTTATTATGACCATGGAATGATTAAATGTTGCAATTTCTTTTGATATGTATATAATTAATAATGATGATGAAACTGTGAATGTATGATGTACACATAACTCAACCTGTCAAACATATTTTTTGATGTATTCAAAATGGAAACATTTTCAAAACAAGAGAGAGAATGGGTCAGCCTTGAGTTCCATATCTCAGATAACTTCTACTGAGTAGAGTTTAACATATCTCTAACAGGGATGGTGCCTTGAATTCTATATATTAACAACTAAGCTTGAGCCAACATATCTGAAGTCAGTCATTTCAAATAACTTATTTAGAAGAGCACCAAAGGAATAGGCATATAGAATATTCTTTAAAAAAAAGAGAATTCAGAAGGGAGATACCAGCTGAAATGGCTGAATTACAGCTGATAAAAAGTTCCGTTCTATCACCTGGGGCCTGAATTGGGATCATAGATTTTTATCCCGTTACAGTTGTAATTAATTTATCGATGCTAAGATGTTTGTGTAATTATCAACACTGCTTTGTGAATGGTTACTCCAGTGATTTTACATTCATTTCAATTTTAAGGTAATTAACAGTCTGTACTTTTTGCATTTCATTTCCCTCTAATCTCACTGCTTAGAATAACTTCTGACCCCTCACAACCATGTGTATATACACCCATCAACTTTGTGCATCTGATGAAGTGGACTGTATTCCATAAAACCTTATGCCATAATAAATTTGTTAGTCTGTAAGGTGGCACAAGACTTTTTGTTGTTTTTGCTATAGCAGATTAAACAGCTCCCCCAGCCCCCAGAGTAAAATGATATATTGTTGTTTATAGCCTCAAAGAAACAACTTAATACTAATTAAAGTACAATTCCTGCCAGCAAACATAAAGGAGAAAATTACTGAGCAACTGTTAAATTAACAAGAATTGGTTTCTTTCCTACAATTGATTTGGAGAACCAGAAATGAAGAAGTAATACTTCTTTAAAAAAAAGAAAAGAAACCCTATGATCTTTGACTGCAGTGGTGGAAATTAAAGCCCTCTTCAAGTGTTCTACTTACTGTGTTGAAAGAACACATGAACAGAGCGGTGCTCCAGCCCAACCTCCAGTAGTGTAGTGGCAAATTCAGAAGCGCAGGGTCCCCTGGTGACAGTCACAGCCACGCCCCCTCACAGCCACGCCCCCTTCTAAGATTACACAGCCCTGTAAGGCATACAGCCTTCAACTGGGATCCAAAAACAGTGCAGATGAGAGTAAGGCGGGGGTATTTCAACTGGATTTCAGCTGAGAAAAAATGCAGGGGTGTTAATCTTTTTCACTCACTCACTCACAAACATTTTAGGTTTTCAAAATATCTATGGAAGCTTCAACCTCTCAACTCAGTCCTTATGGACTTAAATGAGCCCTTCTCATTTAAACAGCCCCCTTGCACACTCCCTTAGTGCCCCAACATTACCCATTAGCCTTTCCTAAGCTCCTTCGTTATATCTCTCCCATCCCACAACAGAAACATCCACACACCCAGCTCAATTGAACCACACATACACATACACACACACACACTACACACACACACACACCCTACACCTTCTTTCTCCTCTCCCCCCAACTGATTTTTTTCTGTTTCCCTTCCCTCTACCAGCGTTTGTTCGCCCAGATAAATGCCAACCTTGTACCAAAAACTGTAGCTGACAGAGCTGGTTGCATTTGGCAATTCTTACTGTAGAAATTAATGTTCAAGAATTAATGGTGCAATCCAGTGGGTGCTTATTTCGAATTAAATTTACAGAGATCTTGGGAAAGCAGCTAAGGCTGCAGTCCTACACACACTTACCTGGGAGAAAGCCCAATTGGCAATTGAACATAGTGGGACTGACTTCTGAGTAAACCTGCATAGGATTGAGTAAGCATGCATACTGAGAAATAGGATTGAGTAAGCATAACATTCTGAGTAAGCATGCATAAATCCTAAAAACTGGCACAAACGAGCCACCTGCCCCTGCCCCTAAGTAAATAATGGTGGCAGCGCCCCACCCCGCTGCTGCCATGGCCAGCAGCAGCAGCAGTCCTGAATGGGTGGCCAGTGTTGCAGGAGACGAGGGCAGCTCCAGGCGTGCAAGCATGGAGCAGGGATTGGCAGAGAAGCCAAGAGCTGAGGAGAAGAGGGGGTGAGAGGTGTCTGCAGAGCTCTCTCAGGCTCTCGCTCTCACTCACTCCCTTTGTCTGGCCGGCTCTGCATAGTAGACAAGAGGCAGCTGCCTGCACTCCCTCTGCTCCCTCCTCCTTCCCTAGCAGACTTCGACTCGGCTGGGCGCTGGTTTAAAAAAACAGTGCCAGAGAAAAGCCCCAGTGTGACCTGCCACCACTACACTGCTGCTGACTTCCCTCTATCATCGCATCTGTCACCCGGTGAGTATTAGGATGACGGTCTGAAAAGGAGCACCTCCTGTATCCATGGAAGAGCCCAGGTAACTAAGAACCGGTCTTGGGGATTATCATAGATTTCTTCTGGGATGTTGTTGTTGTTGTTCAGTCGTTCAGTCGTGCCCGACTCTTCGTGACCCCATGGGCCATAGCACGCCAGGCCTTCCTGTCCTGCGCTCTCTCCCGGAGTGTGCTCAAGTTCATATTCATTGCATCCGTGATGCTATCTAGCCATCTCATCCTCTGCCGTCCCCTTCTCCTTTGGCCTTCAGTCTTTCCCAGCATCAGGGTCTTTTCCAGGGAGTTTTCTCTTCGCATTAGGTGGCCAAAATATTGGAGCTTCAGCTTCAGTATCTGTCCTTCCAATGAGCACTCAGGGTTGATTTCCTTTAGGATGGACTGATTTGACCTCCTTGCAGTCCAGGGGACTCGTAAGAGTCTTCTCCAGCACCACAGTTCGAAAGCATCAATTCTTCGGCGCTCAGCCTTCCTTATAGTCCAGCTCTCACAGCCATACATTACTACTGGGAAAACCATAGCTTTGATTAGACGGACCTTTGTCGGCAAGGTGATGTCTCTGCTTCTTACTATGCTGTCTAGGTTGGCCATAGCTTTCCTCCCAAGAAGCAAGCGTCTCTTAATTTCATGGCTACAGTCACCGTCTGCGGTGATCTTGGAGCCCAAGAAAATAAAATCTGTCACTGCTTCCATTTCTTCCCCTTCTATATGCCAGGAAGTGATGGGGCCAGATGCCATGATCTTAGTTTTTTTAATGTTGAGTTTCAAACCAGCTTTTGCACTCTCCTCTTTCACCCTCAAAAAGAGGCTCTTGAGATCCTCTTCGCTTTCTGCCATTAGGGTGGTATCGTCTGCATATCTGAGGTTGTTGATAATTCTCCCAGCAATCTTAATTCCAACCTCTGATTCATCCAACCCGGCATTTCTCATGATGTACTCTGCATATAAGTTAAATAAGCAGGGTGACAATATGCAGCCTTGTTGTACTCCTTTCCCAATTTTGAACCACTCGGTTGTTCCATGTCTGGTTCTGACTGTTGCTTCTTGACCCTCGTACAGGTTTCTCAGGAGACAGGTAAGGTGGTCTCGTACTCCCATCACTTTCAGAATTTGCCACAGTTTGTTGTGATCCACACAATCAAAGGCTTTAGCGTAGTCAATGAAGCAGAAATAGACGTTTTTCTGGAATTCTCTTGCTTTCTCCATGATCCAGCGAACATTGGCGATTTGATCTCTAGTTCCTCTGCCTCTTTGAAACCCAGCTTGTACTTCCGGTAGTTCTCGGTTCGCATACTGCTGAAGCCTAGCTTGTAGGATTGTGCGGTAGTTTGAACACTCTTTGGCATTGCTCTTCTTTGGAATTGGAATGTAAACTGACCTTTTCCAGTCTTGTGGCCACTGTTGAGTGTTCCAGATTTGTTGGCATACTGAATGCAGCACTTTAACAGCATCATCCTTTAGGATTTTAAATAGCTCAGCTGGGATACTGTCATCTCCGCTAGCTTTGTTGTTAGTAATGCTTCCTAAGGCCCACTTGACTTCACTCTCGAGGATGTCTGGCTCAAGTTCAGTCACCGCACTATCATGGCTATCAGGGACATTTCCTGTATAGTTCTTCTGTGTATTCTTTCCACCTCTTCTTAATCTCATCTGCATCTGTTAGGTCCCTGCCTTCTTTGTCCTTTATCATGCCTGTCTTTGCACAAAACGTTCCCTTGAGATCTCCAATTTTCTTGAAGAGATCTCTAGTCTTTCTCATTCTGTTGTTTTTCTCGATTTCTTGGCATTATTCATTTAAGAAGGCCTTCTTGTCTCTCCTTGCTATTCTCTGGAACTCTGCATTCAGTTGGATAGATCTTCCCCTTTCTCCCTTGCTTTTCGCTTCCCTTCATTCCTCAGCTACTTGTAAAGCCTCATCAGATAGCCACTTTGCTTTCTTGCATTTCTTTTTCTTGGGGATGGATTTCATTGCTGCCTCCTGAACAATGTTACGGACCTCTGTCCATAGTTCCTCAGGCACTCTGTCTATCAGGTCTAATCCCTGAATCTATTCCTCACCTCCACTGTATATTCATAAGGGATATGATTTAAGTCATACCTGAATGGTTTAGTGGTTTTCCCCACGTTCTTCAATTTAAGCTGAAATTTTGCAACAAGAAGCTCATGATCTGAGCCACAGTCAGCTCCAGGTCTTGTTTTGACTGACTGTATAGAGCTTCTCCATCTTTGGCTGCAAAGGACATAATCAATCTGATTTCGATATTGACCATCTGGTGATGTCCATGTGTAGAGTCGTCTCTTGTGCTGTTGGAAAAGAGTGTTTGCTATGATCAGCGTGTTCTCTTGGCAAAACTCTATTAGCTTTTGTCCTCCTTCATTTTGTACACCAAGGCCATGCCTGCCTGTTATCCCGGTGATTTCTTGACTTCCTACTTTAGCATTCCAATCCCCTATGATGAAGAGGACATCTTTTTTTGGTGTTAGTTCTAGAAGGTGTTGTAGGTCTTCATAGAACCGATCAACCTCAGCTTCTTCGGCATCAGTGGTTGGGGCATAGACCTGAATTACTGTGATGTTGAATGGTTTGTCTTGGATTCGTACTGAGATCATTCTATCATTTTTGAGATTGTACCCCAGTAGTGCTTTTCCCACCCTTTTGTTGACTATGAGTGCTACTCCATTTCTTCTAAGGGATTCTTGCCCACAGTAGTAGATACGATGGTCACCTGAATTAAATTCACCCATGCCTGTCCATTTTATTCCCAAGATGTCGATGTTCAGTCTTGCCATCTCATGTCCGACCACCTCCAGCTTACCTTGATTCATTGATCTGACATTCCAGGTTCCTAAACAATATTGTTCTTTACAGCATCGGATTTTCTTTTCACCACCAGACACATCCACAGCTGAGTGTCCTTTTGTCTTTGGCCCATCTGCTTCACTCTTTCTGGCGCTACTTGGAAATTCCCTCTGCTCTTCCCCAGTAGTATATTGGACACCTTCCGACCTGAGGGGCTCATCTTCCGGCGTCATCTCTTTTAGCCTTGTGATACGTTCTATGGGGTTTTCTTGGCAAGAATACTGGAGTGGGTTGCCATTTCCTTCTCCAGTGGACCACATTTTGTCAGAACTCTCTGCCATGACCTGTCCGTCCTGGGTGGCCCTGCACGGCATAGCTTATGGCTTCACTGAGTTACGCAAGCCCCTTCGCCACAACAAGGCAGTGATCCATGACGGGGTCTTCTGGGATATGAACATAGAAAATCTTCTCAAACTTCCCCCAGTCTGAATCGGATTGACTTGGAAATAAGACAAGCTATTTCCTAAGATGTTGAAAATAGCTTGGCTTATTTTGTGAGCCAATCCAACTTTGGGAGTCACCCATACCCTCCTTTTTACCCAACCATCCCAATTCCCTTTGCCTTTAAATCACACTTACTAGGTGGTGTGATGGAAACAGCAGTGTTGGGAGTGCTCTATCTGCAAGGCTGGCCCTACCTTTAGGCAGAGCGAGGCAGCTTCCCCAGGCAGTAAATTGTAGGTGTTATGAAAGGGCAGCAACTGGATAGTTATATGTTGTTGTATTTTTTACTGCCAGGGAGGACAGGCTCCAGGTGCCAAAATAACTTTATTGGCCTTGAGTACTATGCACCTTGACTTGGACAAGGATGCCAATTGCTGTTCTGCCTTGGGCAGCAAAATGTCTTGGGTTGCCCCTGTCCATGTAGGATGGAGGGAGAAGAATCATGGGACTTGCAAGGCTCACCTCTTCTTTGAGGCAAGCTTTATGAGCCCCCAAAGCTCACATCCAAGCCCTAGCTTAGCAGCATCTTCCTCAGGTAATCCTTACTGTAAGGATACTCTATGGAGAGACTGGTACACCCAAGTGAAAACCTTTTTCTTCAGGCAGCTTGCTAAGGCACTATACTTCTCCAGAAGAAAACTGAGCCTTGATATGACTGTCCCTTGAGGGATTGTACCTGTTTAGAATGATGCGCCAGTTCTGGCCTTTGCTGGACAAAGGTAGCCTGGCCACACATATCCATGCCTTGCTAATATCCTGATTAGGCTATTGAAATGCATTGTACATGGGGCTGCTTTTGAAAACTACTTGGCAAGTTCTTTTTTTTTAATGACTGTTGACTTTCCCAGGGGACTTAGATAAGCCCCGTCTGTCTGTCTGTCTGTCTGTCTGTCTGTCTGTCTGTCTCTCGCAAACTTCCGTGAAGGAGCAATCTCAATTGCAGGATAAAAGCCCAGTGTGAAGGCGCCCAGATTCGCTGATGGTCACACACTTCCATGACATTAGGGCAGTTCAGCCAATAGCTCCCAAAAGCACCCAGAGATTCGCTGATGGTCCCACACCTCCACGACATTAGGGCAGTTCAGCCAATAGCTCCCAAAAGCGCCCAGAGATTCGCTGATGGTCCCACACCTCCATCACATTAGGGCAGTTCAGCCAGTAGCTCCCAAAAGCTCCACTTCCATAACCTTCATTAGTTCATTATAATATAGATAATGTACACAGATGAACAACACTTTGAATTCTGATTTCCCAGCTGTGAATCCAGTATTCTAACCAATGATTCAACAAATAAAGCCTTTTATGCAGTTTGACTGTTTTTAACATCTTAAACATTCATGAAAAAAGAAGGCAACAATGTTTTGGTATACCTTGAAAATAAGACTAACCAAATGTGAGACATTAATACAAATAGCCACATGTTTTTATTAAATGCACTCAGTGTTTCCACATTTAGCTCAGTTTATTTGTTGAGAGGGGTTAAATACGTAGATGAATGATTGGGAAGGAAACTTTACAAATGTTTATATGATGGGCTATGGCTGTTGAAAGAAGCCCACAGGGTCAATTTTATGTTCTTGAACATGCACATTTGTCTATCAAAGGTTTGTACATGTGGCTCTGCATAATATGAAGCCTTTAATTCCAAATGTATTCCTTAACACTTTTTTAATATTAAGAAAAAATTCTTAATCTTGTATTATATGCATCTTATAACCTAATATGCATCTTATATCCTACCTATTTCTTAATATTTTATGTTTTATGCATGGAGAGGTGGTGGTGTCCCTGATGTTTGCATACATTTTGACATCGCATAGTTCTGAAATCCCTGTAATTAGCGTATTGCCACTACAGGCTTTATCTAGTCTTATCCCTTTAGAAGCATTTGGGAAGAAACTCCCCGGCTCCTCCAGTGCAAGCGTTAGAGTGTGAACTGCTTTGAATTAAGTTACTCTGCTGTGTCTTGTGTATTCAGAACTGGTATGTCTTAAAAAGCAAAGATAGCCATGCTTGTCCGAGAGAACCACAGTTGGGCAATTCCCTAAAAGCAATCAAAATGTCACAAAATAGTGTGAAAGCTTTTGAATTCCCATGAACTCTTCATCAAGACTCAGGGGATGTTGGGGAGAAACAAAAAAAAGTGTACAAATAGGCCAGATCTTGTAGCTATCAGGGGCTTGTTTTCATAGGTGTTTTGCTGTGGATTGTGACTATTTGGAAGTCCTTTGTGGCACATGATGTTGTGGCCAGTCTGCAGCCAATCCAGAGTTTACCTGTGGGGAAGCCGCATTTTTGCAGAGTACATTTACTCCATTTTTAAAATTTGGCTCCCCTGCAGTTCAGCTGGTGTGTGCCCATTCCTCTGCATTAAATTTGGTATGATTGGGTGTTTCTAGGGGTTTGTCTTTCACCTGCCCGTGCCCTTAGAAACCTAGGTAACTAGAGTAACTAGCCTGCCTTTCCAACTCATCAAAGCACCAGAGTGCTCTTCTGTGCCTTCAGAATTGCACTGTACTTCCTTTTCGCCAGTGGGAGTAACTAGCCTCCATTTCCCAGCCCATCTCCCTTGAGAGCCTTCTCTGATGCTTGTGTAACTTGGCTTCCCTGATGCTTGTGCTATTTCGCTGCTTCTCTGCACAGAGGAAAAAGGTTGGCTGGAGTTCCCTCCCTCTGCTAGCTCTGCTGTTGCTGCTGCTGGTACCATCTCTGCGTCTGCTGGCCACTAGGGATGGCGGAGAATTTCTCCCCGAATCTTCGGGAGGCCGAGCGCCGAGGCATTCGCCCCCCCGAAAGTGTTGGGGAAATTCTCCGCCGGCCCCCTGCCCCCCCCCGGGATGGGACTTACCTTCAGCGAATGTCCCTCTGGGCGGCGGGTCCCGGTGGCGGTTCGGCGACGTTTCGTGGGGGGCGGGGGCGGCAGCCGGTCTCCCGACCGGCTGCCGCCGCCGCCATTACAAAATAAAAAAGTAAGTAAAAACAAACAAACACACACCCGTGATAGGCTACGTGACGATTTACGTAGCCTATCGCAGCTAGATTTCCAAAGTCAGCTGTGATAGGCTACGTAAATCGTCATGTAGCCTATCACGGGTGACCTTGGGGAAAAAAAAAAGCGCGTACGCAAATGGCGGCAGCCCATGGGCGCCGCCATTTGCGTTCCTTATTTTGGCACATCTAGTCTACGTAAAGATTTACGTAGACTACGGCGAAAATAAGGGAACACTATTTGCATTGCCCTTATTTTCGCCATAGTCTACATAAATCTTTACGTAGACTAGACGTGCCAAAATAAGGAACGCAAATGGCGGCGCCCATGGGCCGCCACCATTTGCGTACGCGCTTCCCCCCCCCAAAGTCGGCTACGTGACGATTAATGTAGCCTATCACGGCTGACTTTGGAAATCTAGCCATGATAGGTGACGTTAATCATTACGTATCCTACCATGGGGTTTTGTTTTGTTTTTTACTTTTTCTTTCGCAGTCGGGGAGACGGGGCGCCTCCCCCCCTGGCCTGAATTTCGGCCGGGCGAGGCGGGACGCCTCCCTCCCTCACCTGAACTTCGGGGGGAGAAGCGAAGCGCCTCCCCACCACTGCGAATCATCCCTGCGAAAAGGTAAGTGACTTTCGTACATCCCTACTGTCCGCTTCCTTTCCTCCCTCTCCAGCATTCTTTAGTTTTCATTGTATCGCTGTATCGATCCAGTGAAATACCAGGGCTGCAGGCTCCCATTCCTCGATGCTAAGATTAGCATCTTATAATAATCTTGTTATAAGATGCTAATAACATCTTAGCATGTTCTTCTTAGCAAGAACATGCTAAGATGTTCTTAGCTAGGAAGAACATAAGAACTTAAGAAGAGCCATGCTGGATCAGACCAAGAGTCCATCTAGTCCATCATTCTGTTCACACAGTGGCCAACCAGCTGTTGACTAGAAACCTACAAGCAGGGTGTGAACACAGCAGCACCCTCCCACCCATGTTCCCCAGCAACTGGTGTACATAGGCTCACTGCCTATGGTACTGGAGGTAGCACATAGCCATCAAGACTAGTAGCCGTAGATAGCCTTTTCCTCCAGGAATTTGTCCAACCCACTTTTAATGCCATCCAAATTGGTGGCCATCACTACATCCTGTGGTAGGAAGTTCCATAGTTAACTATGTGCTGTGTGAAGAAGTACTTCCTTTTATCTGTCCTGAATCTCCCACCAATCAGCTTCATGGGATGACCCCAGGTTCTAGTCTATTGAGAGAGGGAGAAAAATGTCTCCCTAGCCACATTCTCCACACCATGCATCATTCTGTAGACCTCTATCATGTCTCCCCTTACGTGCCTTTTTCCCCCAAGGTAAACAATCCCACCTGTTGTAACCTTCTCTCATAGGTAAGATGCTCCAGACCCTTGATCATTTCAGATGCTCTTTCCTGCACTTGTCGCAGCTCAATGTCTTTTTTAGGTGTGGTGATCAAAACTGTACACGGTATTCCAAGTGTGGTCGCACCATAGATTTGTATAGGGGCAGTATATTATTGGCAGTTTTATTCTCAGCTCCTTTTCTAATTATGCCTAACATGGAGTTTGCCTTTTTTACAGTGGCTGCACACTGGGTTGACAACTTCATTGAGCTGTCCACCACAACCCCAAGATCTCTTTCCTGGTCAGTCACTGCTAGCTCAGATCACATCAGGCTATACTTGAAGTTGGGATTTTTTGCCCCAACATGCATCACTTTACACTTGCTTACACTGAACCGCATTTGCCATTTGGATGCCCATTCTCCCAGTTTGGAGCAATCCTTTTGGAGCTACTCACAATTCCTTTTTGTTTTAACCACCCTAAATAATTTGGAGGAATTGGCAAACTTGGCCTCTTCACTGCTCACTCCTAATTCCAGATCATTTATGAACAGGTTGAAAAGCATTGGTCTTAATACAGATCACTGTGGGACCCCACTATTTACTTCCCTCCATTGGGAGAATTTACCATCCTACGCTCTGCTTTCTGTTCTTTAACCAGTTACAGATCCATAAGAGGACCTGTCCTCTTATTCCATGACTGCTAAGTTTGTTCAGGAGTCTTTGGTGAAGAACTTTGTCAAAAGCCTTTTGGAAGTCCAAGTAACACTGTCTACTGGATCACCCCTGTCTACATGTTTATTGACACTCTCAAAGAACTTCAAAAAGTTAGTGAGACAGGACTTACCTTTGCGGAAGCCATGCTGATTCTTTTTCAGCAGGGATTATCCTTCCATATGCTTACTAATTTTATCTTTAATAATGCCTTCAACCAATTTACCCAGAAAAGATGTGAAACTAACTGGCCTGTAACTTCCTGGATCCCCCCGGATCCCTTTTCAAAAATTGGTGTTACATTGGCCATCTTCCAGTCCTCTAGTTTAGAGGCTGATCTTAGGGGCATGTTGCATATTTGGTTAGAAGGTCAGCAATTTTATATTTGAGTTCTTTGAGAACTGTAGGATGGATATCATCTGGGCCCAGTGATTTATTTGCTTTCAATTTATCAATGAGGTTGAGAACTTCATATTTTGTCACCACTATTTGCCTCAGTTCATCAGTTCAGGCACAGGTATCTGTCCTATATCTTCTGCAGTGAAGACAGATGAAACGAATTCATTCAGCTTCTCTGCAATCTCCTTGTCCTTCTTCAGTACTCCTTTAACTCCATTGTCATCCAGTGGTCCAACTGCCTCCCTAACTGGTTTACTGCTTCTGATATATTTAAAGAATTATTTATTGTTGGCCTTGATGTTGCTAGTGATATGCCCTTCAAGCTGCTTTTTTGCATCTCTCTTTGTCTGCTTGCATCTCCTCTGTGCAGGCTTGTGCTCCCTTTTGTTTTCCTCACTTGGGCAAGACCTCCATTTTCTGAAAGAAGCTCTCTTTTCTCTAATAGCTCCCTTAACACTGCTCATTAACCATGCCAAGCAGTGTTAAGGGAGCTATTAGAGAAAAGTGAGCTTCAGTAGTTCTTGAAACAGCGCAGCTCTGCTTTTCTCAATGGGAAAAAGATGCTACAGATTATAAATGGAAGGAAAGCAGGCAACAGAGGCTGCAGACTGTCAATTAGTGAAGTGGCTAGATCCTTATATTTACTCCCTGAAAAAGGAGAAAGTGGGTGGGAGTTCTAACTCCCTGACTGTTGGCTAGAATGGGGTGAAATTGCGCTGGTGGGATGCTCTCATGGGAAGCCTTCAGATGCTGTTGGGGATAATAATATGGTAGCCAGGCGATGCCTGGACAGGTGTGGAAAACAAGCCTTTCTAACTGGTTGAGCAGCACCTGCCAGGTTGATGACATTCCATTCTACTTCCCACACCCAGCCCAGAAGTATGTTGATTTCAAGCACTGTGTGACCCGTAGAAAAAAGCGGATTTTTACGGTATGGCACACTCAACTTTTCTTGTTTCATGTATCCCTGAGAGACCAAAGCCGATTCCATGAAAATCTGGGTAATACTGCAATGCACTTCTCATTTCATTGTCATGAAGATCCTCCCCTGGTCTGCATTTCAGATCCAGTCCAGATTTACACCTTGTATTATATCATTGGCAAAAGGAGAAGGGGATGGCAGAGGATAAGATGGCTAGATAGCATCACCGATGCAATGAATATGAACTTGAGCACACTCCGGGAGAGAGCGCAGGACAGGAAGGCCTGGCATGCTATGGCCCATGGGGTCACGAACAGTCGGACACAACTGAACGACTGAACAACAAATTATATCATTACGATCCCATCATACTAATGCTATATCCTTCTTGTGCATTTATACCTCATAGGACATACAATGACATTTGTTGCGGTATTTTGGATGTGGAATAAAAAGCAGGAACTAACGCTACGATAGCGGTATATAGAATGTGTAATGTGTCCCAATAGTTATCAGTGCATTTCAATGCCTCTATAAAGCAGTAGTGTAGATCTAGCTCCAGTCTCAAGATGGAGATTGCAGAGTGAATAAATTAGTCTATCCCCCTTGTGTGAGGGGAAGAGCCAGGTCATGCTCACTTGCCCACTCCTGCCATCATGTTGCTATTGTCCAGTCCTACTGCCCACCATGAACAGGTAGGCTCCCCTCACAATTTGGAACCGTGATCATGCATGGCTGTAAATTGTGTGGGTAGCCTACATGTGCAGAGCTGGCTTCCTGCTTCAGAGAACCCCCCCATTCCAAATGTGGAGAATATGGGGAAAGAGCAAGCAGGTGTCACCAGGCCAGGATGAGTGAGCGCTGCTATAGTGTTCTGTTCCCTCACACCAGGGCCAGCCTTACTATTAAGCAGAATAAGGTGACTGCCTCAGGTGGCAGATGCTTGGGGCAGCAGTGGCAGCCTCCCAGCTGTTATCATAAACTCTAGCTGTTCCCTCTGCTGGAGGACAGAGCAGTGCATGAGAGATGACGTGTCTTAGACCCCTTAAACTGAGCCTGTGGTAGAGGGTGCTGCTACATCAGCAGTGTTAAAGATTCAGCTGCCAACTTGGTCAGCTTCTGTATGTGGACTGGGGATGGGAGGGGGCATCTTGTCCTTCATTTCTGGCAGCAAAATATCTTAGGCTGGGCCTACCCCATGAGATGGTAATTACAAGAAGACTGAGGGCACAATCCTATAGCCGCTAGTCAGCGGCTAGACAGCCATAGGATAGGATAGGGTGGTTCCCTGAGAACTGACTCCACCTCCTCCTGTGCTGCCTTGTAGGCAGCACGGAATGGCCCCATGCTTCGAAGAGGAGCATGGAGCGGTGAAAACAGGGCTTTTCTGGGGGCATGCTCTGGCAGGGAAGTTGGAAATGCCGGCACGATACGTCCTACATGTCATCCAGCTGCCACTTCCCGTGCTCCGTGGTCCCATGTCTAGACAGCCAAAATCGGCTGTCTAGCCACAAATACAGGGTGGCTGAAGCACGGAGGGGACAATCCCCTCCGCGCTTCTCCTGCCCTGCATTGGATAGGCAGTCACCTCTGAGTTTGGAGGCGGCTGCCTATCCCAATGGGATTGTGCCCTCCATGCCTGAATAGGGCTACAGTCTAATCAACATGGAGGTGCAATTTTTGTTACTTATTGCGATAACTGATCCCTCCTCCGTGTCTTCATCATACGTCAATTTAAAAGATCTGCACAATGCTTGACTGCTACCAGAAGTTAAATGAATCTAGAACGTGCACAGTAACAAGAATGAATGAATGAATGAATGAATGAATGCTATTTGTTTCTCAAGAAGAATCATAGAATAGTAGGGTTGGAAGGGGCCTACAAGGCCATCGAGTCCAACCCCCAGAAGCCAGACAATAGCTACAAATAAAGTGAAAAAGGAATAGAATTCTGTTCTGAAAGACACTCCTGTCTTGAGCATCATGCCAGTAGGTTCTTTATTTATTTTTAGAGTCATATCTTCCTTTTTGAAGTGAGTCTCCCTGTCAGCTGAGAACATTCATGAAATACAATGATTGAGTTAAAAATTATACAATTTAAATACTGAAGCCATAAAAGAAATGGACCCATGAAGAAAGATAGAGGAACAGAATGGTAAACAGAATTACAAAGATAAAACAAAAAGTATTTCAATCATTTGCCAAAAGTGGAATGTCATCTTTTAAAACTACAAATATTGAAACTGATTGACATCTCTTGCTTATTTTCATTTTGGCAAATGATAGACTTACAAGTCTCACTGTATTACTGTCACATGACATTTAGCCGATGTGTGTCAGATTGTTTCTCAAGCCAAGAAAGGGAACAAGGGGAAAATCTAATTTTGACATGTACAAATGCAGAAGCATTTAGGTTGGACATTTTTGACCAGACAATTCATATCTTGTTAGAAATATTATGAAAATGCAGATGCTACCAAATGTGGGTCCATATGCAAGCTGAATCACAGAACCACATAAAAGATTTAATTAAAATATTTGAGAGCATGCATTGTTTGAGTATTCCAAATCACAGAAGCATTTTTCAATTTTTACTAAATCTGGTGAAAAGGCACACACTTTTCCTGACCTGTTCACATACCCTGTACAGTATCCTGTAGTGAAAAAGTATTCCGCTAATGCTCTTTCCTCACTTAACTAACTGGAGGGTTGCCAAAATACTTCAGCGCCACCCAGTATCTTTAAGATTATCATTATGTCGTTTGCTTACTGTATCTTCTAGGTTATTTAGATTATGAAACCTAAATGTAACCACAATAAATAATATTTCTACCCTATTACTGAATGTGCAGCTTTCTTACTACACTGACAAACCATTGTAATTATCTATAATCCAAAAACTATTTATCATTAAAACCAGTAGAGCTGAATAAAAGACATAGACATCCCTGGTGGCTCTCCTGATGAGTAAGGTCTTTGCCAGATGTCTGAATGCCATGGGTTAGTTGGCAAGTCTCTCTAGAAGAGACTGATATGTTCCTTTGACTTTAGATAGGCTTCCCAACAAATGAAGTTGTAAAAGACACCCCCCCCCCAATAAATTCACATCACCTTGAATCATGCAACCGATAGCAGAGCTGAAAGGAATATTTGCAAATGTAAGAAAACCCCCAACATTCCAGGGTGGTGGTTTGTGTTTTTTTTGCCATATTTCAAACGTGAAAATGTAGACATGAAAGTCTTTCTTCAAAATTCAAAAACTGAGTACTTTAACTTGTTGGCATGTCTTGATTGTTTTTATTTTTGTAGGCGTAATATATGCAATCTCATAAGCTGGCAGCTATCAGATAGTAAATACCATTGTATGTCATCGATCAAATACTGTAAAATATGGAATATCATGGCATATCCATGATTAAATACTGAAATTAAACATAACTGGATGTCAAATATACATATCCATGTTTGCTGAATATTAAGCAAATATTCAGAGAATATCTGGTAATTTAATATTTGATATCAATGTTCTCAACAGAGAATGACGGGGAGCAAATTAATTCCAACTTTAGAGGATGCTGATCATACAAAGACTGAGCAGTGCCTGGGTATGCTATTTGCAGTATATTGTCGCATTCACCATTTGCTTGGCCTGGAATGAACCCAGGTCAGTCACAGCTCTTCCAGTGATGTATCGCAGGAGTATAAAAAAGCTCCTGCGTTGAGAGTCTACTTAGTTGCATGTCAGGTTATTATGACCCAGATTGCACAGTGTGAACGCCCTGGTAGTTATTTTAAGTGAGTCAAACAAATATGAGCCAGATGAGGCAGAAGTGATCATATTTTGTTCTGTTTGTTTGGTGGCTCTGATACATGTAACATGGGTTTCTTCTCTGAATACCTCCTCCCCTTGCAATGTGAACAACGATCAAGTGCTCCAAGAAGAAACATGAAACCCATAAAATAGTTACACCTGTTTTTAACTAATTTGATTTTCAGGTTGAGATGCGTATTTCATGAATTTAAATTCTGGTCCTTCAGCTGCAGCTAACAATATTCCCGATGGAAATGACATAGTGTATCTCCATGGAATACATTTCCTGCATTATGCAAGAAAGTAACTCCATAATGTCTGGATTTCAGACTAATTACAAGCCAGATCTATCTTTTAATATATTGCTTGCTATGAACCTGATCCTGTTTCCTGCCCTTAGATAATAGTCTCATTGAGGTCAATGGGCTTTTTTTCCTCATGAGGAATGCACAATTAAGGTCTGTGACCTTGTTTTTAATTTTCGTTTCCTGGAAATGTTTCTGAAACATTTAAAACTCTTTAAACTTTGCCTTCATGGCTTTACTACCTTGTAAGTCTCTCTTTTCAAAATGAAAGCTACACATCCTAATTGGAACTGAATCCTACTCATTTTACTTCCCCAATACCCCTGCTTGTTTTAAACACACACACACACACACACACACATACACACACACACACCTCGTTTCACTGGAGTACATTTTGGAGATGAATCCAGTTCAACGGGGCGGCGGGAGAAGGGGAGAGAAGAAAATTGTCTTTCTGTTTCTTTTTAATGGGCTTGATATATTCCATAACAAGGGGGCGGGGAGGCTAGCTTTGGCAGTATCACTGGTTAATACAAGTTAACCAAGCAAGCATGCTAAATTATTAAATTTGGTGAATACATTGTGCTTATTATATTACTTACCCTTGCAGTGAACTAGAAAATGAATGTGGTCATTCCAGACTGGTTAAATTGCAAATATATTTTATACAGATGTATCTAGTGTAGTTCCCTGGCTGCAGAATAGCACACAAAAAACCCATGAAAGTATACAAATACTGTTTTATATTATAGTACACATTTAAATCTGATTTTGATTTTTGGTTTTCCCTTTCAGGACATTTTTTAAAACTTGGTTATTAAAATTCGTTAAACCACAACTCTGCCTCCTCCTCTTCCCGCTCTCCCTTCTCACTGCAGTTCTCCAGAAATGCAAACAAAATGCAGGGTATTTGAAATATTAATTACATGAAACACTGAATTTTTTTAAAGATGTTTGTACATAGACACACTCCAGAGGCAGCAGTGAAAAAAATATTTGGGTGGCAGGGGGGGAGGAGGACTAGTGTAGATTCTGAGGTGAAAAGTTCTGTCCCACATGTTAAAATGTCCTAAACAGATACAGGACTATCTTTCGCGGTTCTAAGCTGAAGTTCTGAACATATTTACTCAGAAGCAAGTAACAGTGATTTCAATAAGATTTACTCCCAAGCAATTTATTTTTATTTATTTTATTTATTTAAAGTTATTTTAGGCCATCTTTAAGGGTAATTAAAACTCCACTTTAAGAGTCTTGATTCTTAAATATTTAGTTGTAGTCTCTTAGTGTTAGAGTTCAGGGTTTGTTTTTTCCAGAACAAAGAACAATGGGAAGGCTTCTTGATCTGTCTTGAAGAAGCAGGGATTTATTTACAATTAAGTATTTGGGATCAAGGAGCGTCTCTCTTGCAGCTCAAACAAATAAATTTAAGGCTATGCATGCGCTGTAATCCCACGGGACCACAAAAAAGGCCCATGTGGTATCGGGCGCCAAATTCAGTGTCCCGAGAATTTCAACTTTGATTTTAAGAAAAGGTTTCTGACCCTTATGGCTGTAAAGGTATGCCTCAAAGTGTTGGGAGGCAGGGCTTTTTAGCACCTTGCACAGCTTCTGCCTTCTTCCCATGATAATCAAAACTAGAATAAAAATGCAAAACAGTTAAAAAAATCGAAGCAGCAGCAGAAATCATGTAAAAGAAAAGCAGTGCAAATCCGCTTGATTTGTGTAACGCATTTCAGCCTTTTGGATGCAGAATTTGAGTTGACGGTGCAGAGTACCCTCAACTCTGAACATGAGTTCTCTTGCGTTGCAAGTTACAGTTGGAGAGTTGAATAGAACAGTGTCTTCACTATCTGTTGGGGGCAGGTGGATTTCTTGCTGTTTCCTTTCTTTTGCAGATTTAGGGTTTTTTTTTAAGTGAAATGCATTGGATACCCGTCTACTCCTCACCCTGCAACTCCTGTTAGGCTCTTTTTTTATATCAGTCACATTATGGTTTCTTTTCAGGTGCTATTACATAATTTACATACATCTGTTGGTTAATATCTTCATGCCCTTAAGACAGATTGTGATATCAAAGTGGACACTGGAGGCAAATTTGCTTGCTGTCTTTAGTGATCTCTGCTTTACAGATACTGAAATATAATTTAGTTGAATTATGTCAATGAAAGGTTAGAAATCCTGTGATCAATATGAGGATACGTTGATCTTCATCATTGATCCCTGACTCATGAATATGCAGATTTTCCAGTTTCTTCATTGTACAGACTGTGCTGCATTGTAAAAAAGGAAATATGGTAAAGGGGGGTGGGTTAATTTAACTACACTTAACTTTAAGTGTAGTTAAAGTCTACACTTTGTGACAGTGATTCCTCTTATATACAATCTATAACGTTGAATAAAATCATGAGTAGGTGTTGTAAGCACCTAAGTGGCATGGGTATTTTCTTGCCCACTGGAAATGGATGTTTTGTTTTTGTGCATGCTCTTGTTGTAACATTTTCTGTGATGTTTAAATTGAATTACTTCTCTCATGTTTTATCCATTTTGTCTTTTGTTACCCAGTTTGAGGGCCACATGGTGGAAAGGTCAACATCTATAAATCTAAATCTATAAAATAAATAGAATAAATATTTTGATCTGGTATACCAGCTTATATTGTTGTCGTCAGGACTGTTCATCAGTTTTGTATTTCTGGTCACTTTCTGTACAGCCACCTTGAAATCCCAAGATTCAAGAGACCAGTGAGAAAGGTTGGCAAGATGGGGGCAACTGCTTGGGCCCCGGACACGAGCTGGCCCTGTTCCTGCTGGCATGATTTCTAATCTACCTTCTCCACTGCTCTGTCAGCGTTTGAGAGACCAGTTGAGAGGAAGAACTGAAGATTACAGAAGCGAGCGAGCAGCGAGCTCTTGCTGCAAGAGGGGGAGGTGGATCTTTTCAGCTGGAAGGAGTGGGCAACTACTGCAGATTCTTTCCACACAAAATAACAAAAACCTGATGCCAGTTGTTGTTGTTAATAATTTCTACACCGTCCCATAGCCAAAGCTCTCTGGGTGGTTTACAAAAGTTAAAACATTAAAATACAATATACAAAATTTAAAAACCATTTACATACAAACATGTGGACAATATATACAAACAACATATAGCTAAAAACAACACTGAACTAAAAACTTAAAAAAAAAATATCCAGCAATAAAACACAGCTTAAAACAACACTGCTTAAAACAGTATACAAAAGTCAGCAAAAGGAACAAGAGTTCTAAAAAGGGAAGGCTTGCTGGAATAATAGTGCCATTAATGCCTGCTTAAAAACCTTCAGTGAGGTCAGCAAATGCATTTCAACCAGCAGGTCATACCACAACTGAGGGGCAGCAAAGGAAAAGGTCCTCTTGCGTGAGGCTGCCAGTCTCACATTACGCAGCTGCGGCAGAGAGCCCTCGGAGGACCTGAGGTGGCAGACTGGGACGTAGGGGAGAAGGCGTGCCCTAAGGTGCCTTGGGCCTAGACTATGTAAGGCTTTAAAGGTAAGAACCAGCACTTGATATTTTGCTCAGAAACAAATTGGCAGCCAGTGTAAAGATTTTAAAATCGGTATAATATGGTCTCCATGGGATGTCCCAGAGACCAACCTGGCTGCCATATTTTGTACCACTTGAAGTTTCCGAACTAAATATAAAGGCAGCCCCAAGTACAGTGCATTGCAGGAATCAAGCCTAGAGGTTACCACCACGTGCACCACCGTCACCAGGTCCACATGTTCCAGGAATGGGTCTAGCTGGCATATCGGCTGAAGTTGATAACAGGCACTTCTCACCTTTGCCTCCACCTGGGGTGTCAGGAGAAGGGTTGGGTGAAGAAGCACCCCCAAGCTACGAACTTGCTTCTTCCAGGGGAGTGCAACCCCATCCAGAGCTGGTTGACAGGCCTCAATACAGTTGTATAACAGACCACTGTGGAGCTAGCATCCTGGCAGGAAGCATCAAGGCTCCTGGCTGATCTGCCTGCACAGAGATGGCATTAACGTCCGAGCTCTGCACTGGTCTTTGATCTTATTTGGAGTGTGGCTGCCTTGTCACTGATCCGGATTCTCTCTCCAGTTCCCAGTTTGGCTTGTTTTGCATTGACATGAAACTCCCCTTAGCTATACATGGCTGAGCCCTAGACTGCTGCCTCCTATTTGTATTCCTAACTACCTTCATGCCAGGAAAATGAGCTTGAAAATGAATATACTCTACAGGCTGGGTCAGAAGCTTATGTTCAAGCCTAATTACAGGATGCAAGGGCCCACAAATGATCCTTATAAAATACTGAGGAAGCTAAAGGTAAAAGCTAACACCACCTAATTAAACCATAAAGGATGGTCCTATCAAACACAATAGCTGTACACAAACTTGGTGCAGTTATTCATTTTCATGTGGAAATGAATGTGCGGGGGGGGGGGGGTTGGCTACTGGTGCTGCATGCATTCCAAGTCCCATTTGCACAGAAATATCAAGACCCTCCAGTTTCACTTCTGCTTCTAACTAGCACTTTTAGTGAGTTTTTTTTAGAGCGGGGAAAATAGGGCAATATTTCTTAAAAGTGAAAGGAAACACTGTTTCCACTTGTGTATTTGTGCTATTCTACTATACCACAGTGCCACCTAGAGGTTATATAGCAGAAAAACAGGAAACACTCTTTGTGTAGTGCTCAGATCTCCATTCTGTGATGAAACTGAAAGTAGATATAGCTGATAAACAGCCGATTAACAGCCTCATGTAGAAAAGCTCATAGATGTTCAAGCACTCTAAAGCACCTTCTTTTTCCTTGTTCCACCTCCAGTATTCAAGTTGGAGGAAAGGTCGGTTCACACATGCATGTTCATCCCTTAATGCACAGGCAGGCAAATAAAACTGGATAGGGACTGGATGACCCAACCAACCTCTTCACAGGCTGAATGACATTAAGGGGGCAGGGCCACACCCCCTGACATCATTTGGTCCCCAGCTGGCATACAGCGAAGCTGGTTCACCTGCTCCACATCTTCTCCCATTGAGGAGAGGGTGTGATACAGGCAAATCTGCCCAGCCCAGTTTCACTTGTCCTTCACCTTACGCAGGAGGGAGCTCCTGCAAGCGCCGGACAGGTGCACAGCCTGGCTTTGCCTCTCTTTGCCTTTGCCTCTCCCACGAGTGGAAGGCAAAGGACAAGCAAAGTGTACCTGCAAGCTCCGGACAAGTGCACAGCTGCCACTCCCGGGGGGGGGGGGATCCCCTTGCTATCTCTGATCTGTGATCTGTTGCCCACCCATTTATTTATTTATTTATTTATTTATTTCTATACCGCCCAATAGCCGAAGCTCTCTGGGCGGTTCACAAAAACTAAAACCAAACAACACACAATAAAACAATTTAAAATATATAGAACATTAAAACCACAATATAACAATACAACCACAATAAAACCTAGCAGCAGTACAGGAGTTTAAAATACAGATTTAAAACAGCAAAGATAAAAATTTAGAAAGCTAAAATGCCTGGGAAAATAAAAAGGTCTTCACCTGGCGCCGAAAGGAGTACAATGTAGGCGCCAGGCGAACCTCACTAGGGAGCTCATTCCAGAGCCGGGGTGCCACAACAGAAAAAGCCCTCCTCCTAGTAGCCACCCGCCTTACTTCCTTTGGCAGGGGCTCACGGAGAAGGGCTGCTGCTGATGATCTTAAGGTCCGGGCAGGCACATATGGGAGGAGGCGATCCTTCAGGTAACCTGGCCCCAAGCCGTTAAGGGCTTTGAATGTTAACACCAGCACTTTGAATCGGGCCCGGAAATGGACCGGCAGCCAGTGCAGCTGGAAAAGTACTGGCATAATATGAGCTCGCAGGCCAGTCCCTGTTAACAATCTTGCTGCCCTATTTTGGACCAGCTGAAGTTTCCGGACCGTTTTCAAAGGCAGCCCCACGTATAACGCATTGCAGTAATCCAGACGAGAAGTTATCAGAGCATGGATAACTGTAGCTAGGCTATCTCTGTCCAGATAAGGGCGTAGTTGGTATACCAGCCTAAGCTGATAAAAAGTGCTCCGTGCCACTGAGTTC
The DNA here is from genome assembly GCF_057233095.1 of Heloderma suspectum. Lineage (NCBI taxonomy): Eukaryota > Metazoa > Chordata > Lepidosauria > Squamata > Helodermatidae > Heloderma > Heloderma suspectum. The sequence goes on from NC_139462.1 coordinate 115,056,755, forward strand.
ACCTGTGCCTCAAGTGACAGTTCTGGATCCAAGAGCACCCCCAAACTACGAACCTGATCCTTTAGGGGGAGTGCAACCCCCTCCAGAACAGGTTGATTATCACCTAGCCGGGCAGACGAACCACCCACTAACAGTACCTCTGTCTTGTCTGGATTGAGTTTCAGTTTATTGGCCCTCATCCAGTCCATTACCGTGCCCAGGCACTGGTTCAGAACAGCCACTGCCTCACCTGGTTTTGATGAGAAAGAGAGGTAGAGCTGGGTGTCATCCGCATATTGATGGCACCTCAGCCCACACCTCCGGATAACCTCCCCCAGCGGTTTCATGTAGATGTTAAACAGCATGGGGGATAGAATAGAGCCCTGTGGAACCCCATGGCACAATTGCCATGGCACAGAGCAATAATCCCCCAGCACCACCTTCTGGAATCGGCTATCCAAGTAGGAGCGGAACCACTGTAGTGCAGTGCCTCCAACTCCCAACCCAGACAACCTATCCAGAAGGATACCATGGTCGATGGTATCGAAAGCCGCTGAGAGGTCCAGGAGAATCAACAGGGTCGCACTCCCCCTGTCCCTCTCCCGGCAGAGGTCATCCCACAGGGCCTGAACGACAGGAAGATCAAATGACTAGCTGGTGTGAATGAACCTGGACACAACACTGCAGATACAGCTTGTGTTTTGCTTCATGTTATCTCCAACGCAATGCTGTTCAATCAAACAGAATGGAATCGAGCACAGAAAAATCAAGTAATGTGCTTGTATATGCGAATAAGGTCTTAGACAAATACCCAAGTAATCATATTTACATATGTCTACAACTAAAATACTGGTTTCTTTAGGAAACATTTTAAAATGAAGCCTTGTTAAAAGAGTCAGGCAAAATATGAACAGCAATTGTTAACAAAGATGCCATTGCCTGTGCCTGTTTTAAAATTGCAACAGTGTGTACAAGTGAAATAATATTGATGTTGTCCTGGCATACAGAAGGCTGAAAAGGTTTTCAGGTGTTTATGGGTGCCATCTCAGCACACAGAGTCAAGATTAATTACTCCTGAACCATCCCTGAGAACTATTTACCAAAGTTCAACAGCAGTTTTTGGAAACTTATACTAGGGCTGTTTCCACCACCAATTTATTCCAACCAGCCTGTGCTGTGGGGTCTCTGTGGTTCCATGACATTGTGGCCATTCAGCCCAGTGTCACATTTTATCACTGAAAAACCGCTTCTTCTGAGACTGCTTATAGTCCGATTTTTCTGGCTTACCAGGGCTCCATTACTGACCTGTTTCCATAATCGCACTGGGTCCGGTATCATAGTCCTGCTCATGGGGCGTGTAGCCAAGCTTTTGTGGGTGTGTCGCTCCGTGACCCAGCCCTTTCCCTCCCTGTTTTCCAGAAGTTTCATTGCTGTTTTAGAGCAGGATGCCGAGGGACCAACTTTTAAAACACCATTGAAAATAAGCACTAGAACACAGCCCATGACCCCAGTCAAGGTTTTTTTTCTCCCATTGTGCTGAATGAGGCTTGCCCTCTCAATGACCACAGAAATAACAGAGAACCCCTCAACTGACACAGCACATATCAAAGCCCTCAATTCCTTAAATGCAATTAAGTGTGATCTCGAGGCTTCAGTCCATTGCCTTACAACGTAACTCATTCACAGCTTCCATATAGAGATCCTGTGCATTAAAATGGGGCCTGGATTTACTCTGTTTCCCACAACAAACCCATTAGTGTCTCCTCAGAAGTAACTCCCATTGTTGTCAATGAGGTCCTCTGGGTTAAAATGGGGGCTGGCTTCCCTCTTTGTGTTCTCCCTCCCTTTCCCAGCACAAGCATATGTGTGTCTACTTGGAAGTAACTCCCATTGTGCTCAATGAGGCTTGCTCCTGAAATGCAGGTGCATCTGGACTTTCAGGGGAAAGGAGAAAGGTGGGGAGAAGGGCAAAGCTTTTTTAAAAATCCAGCACTCCTCCATTAGCTTTTCCTTCTGTTGTCCTGGAAACACGGCCGAGGAGGTGGGAACACTGAAGTTGTGTGAAGGAGAGGGGGAGATGATCCTGGAGGGAGCAGTCAGGCAGAGATGAAAAGATGCACACATAAGCACCCATTTTAAGGGAAAGGAAGAGAATTTAAAGGGGTGTGGGATATTCCAGACACAGCGCTTTGTTTTTTTCCCCCCTTTGTTAATGCACAATTGTGGTTTCAATCTCTGTTTAGGGCCAACAAGGAAGGTTAGAAGACGGGGGGGGGGGGGTGATGCTCCAGACACAGTGCTTTGATTTTTCGCTCCTTCTCTGAAGCAAAACAAAAGGGCTGGGAAAGCAAGGAGGAGACTGGCCAGAGTGAGAAACTTCAGCGGGACAGAGGGAGCGAGGGAGGGGGCAATCGGAAACAGGAGGAGGCGGGAAAACAGATGGGGTAAGCAGACCCAACCCACTCCAAAAAGGCTCCACCCAGCCATCAAGAAAATAACACAATTAGGACTCCATGAAAACAGCACAGCCCACCAGGATACAGCGATGATAGACCGGGTCCTTTTGGGACATGGAAACACGCACGAGAGAAAATGTGCTTGGGGAAACAGCGCAACGAAGTTGGAAAAAAGTGAAGGTGATAGTGTGGAAACACACCCTAGCTGTGTTTTGTTCTGTTTTAACTTTAGCAGCTTTGACCCTAAGCCAGGGTGGTGTCGGGGTAAGTGTTAGATCAGGACAGGGAAACCTAGGTTCAAATCCCTGCTCAGCCACAAAATAGGATGGAATAAATACCCACTTCCAAAAGCTGATAGGTGCAATAATCTTGCTTTTAAGAGAGCCCTGGCAGCTGGACTTGGTCCATTTGTGATGTCTCCTCATTCAGCTAGCCTGCTGTCATGTACATATGGTTATAGCTGGAGTAGGGAATTTGTCAATACTCAGCAAATGCACACCTGAGCTCACGTAGGGGAAAAGTGATCAATGAGATCAAAGTGTTCACATTGTCAAGCCCTGCTTTGTATACATATCCTGGCAGGCTGAACTCAGTTATATCAGATTACTATCAGGAACATTCATCTCATATTCAATTTACTTTTAACAAACAGCTTTTTTCCAGCTTGTAATTCTTTAATTTGATTATGGTTTCAATATTTGATTTACACAGATGCTTATCTCCCCAGTTCTCTTGTCCTGTTGCATGGTTTGCAATGGTTTTTTAAATGAGGAAATTAAAGTCCCTTAATGAATTCTACACAGTGGAGGGAAACTGTCCCCAATCCAGCTCACAAAGTGCCACTCATTTGGTAAGTCTTAAGCAAGGTGTGCACGGACATGAAACTGATACATGCTCAGCAACAGTGGAAATGGCAAATGTGGCCGGTATTATCTGGAACCCTCTCAGAAGTAACAGTTCAGAGGCTAGGTAACAATAGGCATTTCCCTGCCACTCTGTTAAATATAGCTTTTCCTCTCGCTCATGTCCACACTTTAGTGAATAAAAGTTATGCGGATGACAACGAGCTGAGATAGCTTTGAAAAAGATATTCATGGAGGATCAGTCTATCAATGACTGTTAGCCATGATAACTAAATAGAGCCTCCATATTCAGAGGCATTGTACCTCTGCATAACAGATGTTGGAAATAAACAGCAGGAGAGGGCTGTTGCTTTCCTGCTTGTTTGTGACAAAAACAGCAAACTGGACTAAATGGAACTTTGGTCAGACCCAGCAAGGCAATTCTTATGATCCTATCATTGATGGCTTGCACTTGTGGTTCTAGACTAGCCTTACCCAACCTGGTGCCCTCCAGATGTGATGGACTACAACTCCCAGCATCCAGATGCACAGTCCAACACATCTGGAGGGTACCAGGTTGGGGAGGGCTGTTCTAGGCACAAGGAGGTAGAAAAGGCCCCCCAAGCCCATCATACTGACATAGCTGTCAAAATTGAAAATAAAAACATACCAAGTTACAATAAGAGGAAAACTGGCTGTAATTCTTCTGTCCTTCAGCTTATCCAAAAAGCTCTTTCCTTCCACTTATCCAGTTAATCCCACCGTTTAGCAAAAAAGGGTCTCTTTTTCAAATACTGCTTAAGCTTGTTAAACGACAACACACTTTCCCAACACCTCATGTGCTAATCTCCTAGTGATTTAAAGCAGAGCAATGAAAAGCTAAGGAAGTCATAAATCTTATATTGCTCCTAAAGGACCTGAGCCCATCTCAAAGGTGGGCTTTCATGGAAAGCTGGATGAAGTCCATACCAAGCAAAGACACTGGACCTGATTCTCTCCTCCTTTGCAGAAAAGGACATGAGAAGTGGATCATATAAAAGGAGTCTGGCTGGAGGTATTGGACTGGTTCAAGTATCTTCCTCAGCTGTAGGAAGGGATCACGGTGGCACGGTGCTTTGATAATATTGGGACATAACAGGGTTTCATAGCTGGAAGCAGTATTCTGCCCTGGAGTATTCTGCCCCATTTGCCCTGGGGAGGCAAATGGGGAGATGCAATTTATCACAGTTAATTTATCTGTGCCCATTTACAGTTCTCCAGTGCCTAAGGAATGGCTGAAGAGACAAAGCAGTTATGGAATGAACCATAGGGAAATGGTCTGTATACTCTGTGCCCAATACAAATCTAAGGCAACCCAAATTTGACTATCCAAACGTATCATGCAAACTATGCTTATATGCATGCCAATGCTAATTGCAGAATTGATTCTGCTCTTGAACCTTTGGAACTATTTAGTAATCAGTAAGGAGACTGAAAGCATTTTACTGAATGCAAACATTGGTCCATCTTGTCCAGCATTCTCTGTTCCACCTGGTTGCAGTTCTCCAGGCAGACAGAGTGAGAGTGAGAGAGGTCTTTCCCAGCCCCTGCTACCTCAGATCCTTATGGGTGGAAATGCTGTGGACTGAATTTTCTGCATGCAGATTATGTACTTTGCCACTAAGTCATGACCTTTCCCTATTTATTTTCTACATTCCTCCTTCTTCTAAGGAGGCCAGGGCAACATACACTGGCTTCCCCCGTTTGATTATCACAACAGCTCTGTGAGCTAAGTTAGGATGAGTGTTAGAGACTGTGATCTTGGCAGTTGAGCAAGAATTCGAATCTAGGTCTTTCCAGTCTAAGTTCAACACTATAGCCCAGGGGTACACTGCCTGCAGCACATGGGCCACACATGCCCCTTCCCCAAGGACTTAGATGTAGTCCCAACAGGCACCCCGAGTCACCAAATCTCCCCACTGAATTTCCTGCCCACCCAATGCTTCTACCTATATGTAGAGTCTCTCTCTCATCTATCTGTCTGTCTGTCTGTCTGTCCGTCCATCCGTCCATCCGTCCGTCCATCCATCCATCCATTAAAAACCTCCTGGAAGAGAGAAAAGAAAAATTAAGGCAGGAACTATCCCATCAGGAAAAAAGACAATCTCTTAGTCCCACCCAGGATGGTTCTTGCATGCTCTTTCCTGCTCCTCCCTTTCTCAGGAGCTGACAAATTTCACCACAGGTGTGTGCATCCATTCACAGAGTAGACAGAGTGCAATGGAATTTGTATTTGGGGAGACGGAGGAAGAGGCAGTTCCTCTCCTCTTGTAGTGAGTCTAGCTACTGTGATACAGTCAGGTGGACCTGCTCCCCCCAGATTTTTTCATGACCAAGCTGGCTAATAACCAGCTACTAACTGAGATATCCTCCATGCAGCTGAGTCATCATGACCCAGTTTTGTTATATTATGTAGTTTTACAAGGCCCCATGCCAGTGAGTTCTACAAGCCAGCAAAGATCTGTAGCAGACTTCACAGAGAGCCCCAGCAATGATTAGTTGTTCCCTCACTATCTTTCCTAAAGTCGTTAGTGACACATGACAATATGGCCACTCTGCAGCCACCCAAGAGTTTACCTGTGGGGAAGCCACATTTTTGCAGGGTACTTTTACTCCATTGTTTTTCTTCAATTCGGCTCCCCTGTGGTTCAGCTGCTGTGTGCCCATCCCTCCACTTTAACTCGGTATGATCAGGGTGCTCCTAGGGGTGAGTCTTTCACTTGGCTGTGCCCTCCATAACCTAAGTAACTAAAGTAACTCACCTGTATTTCCAGCACATCAAAGCCCTAGAGCACTCTTTCAAGCCTGCACTCCCATTTCACCTGTGGGAGTAATTAGCTTCATTGATTACGCACTTCTCTGATGTTTGCATTACTTCTCTTCCCTGATGTTGTGTAAAGTCACTTCTCTGATGCATAAGAGCTTTATCAGATCTGGTGAGGTCTCAGGATCATGGGAGCCTGTCATTCCGAGCAGGGAGAAAGTGCCCAGAGAAGGAGAAAGGGTGTGTGGAAGCTATAACCCTGCAACAGTTTGCTGGAATGGGGCAAAATTGGGGGGGTGCTCTCAGGGGGAGCTTTCAGATGCTGCACTTGAGAATTGGGGATTTTGGCTTCTTCAGGCAAAAGTGCGCATATTGGGGGAAAGGTGGGAGAGGAATAACTCCATGACAGTTTGCTGGAATGGGGCAAAATTTGGGTGGGTGAGATGCTCTCAGGGGGAGCTTTCAGGTGCTGCACTCAAGAATTGGGGATTTTGGCTTCTTCAAAAGTGTGAATATTGGGGAAACTGCGTGGGAGCAATAACTCTGTGGCAGTTTTGTGGAATGGGGAGAAATTGGGGTGGTGGGCTGCTGTCAAGGGCTCCTTAGAGGGCTCTCTCAGTCTAATCCAGTAGCCAAGTCCAGACACAGACAAAGGGATTCTTTTCAAAGCTTTATTCTTCTCTTACAACTTAATAACTCTACAGTTAGCAACTAGATCTGAGCAGCAGCATCCCTATGCCCTAAGTTGGAACAGTTGGTCCCCGTTTGAAAGGCAATTACTGGCAGACCCCTGAATATAAGGACTAGGGAGAATCCCTCCCCTTTTCCCTTGGATCCAATGGGCGCAACCGTTCTTTGAGCGCCAACCGGGCGCTACGCCTCCTTTCCGCGCTCTCCATTTGGCGCCGCTCTCTGCGTCTGCGCCGCGCATCCAACCAGTCTGCTAACGGTGCTGGGTCACTCCCTGGACTGCTTTCTAATCTAGGAATGTTGGTGGGAAGAATCTCTGTCAGCTGCGGGCCCTGGGAAAAAGGGGCGCGCTCCTCTCCCAGGAGCGACTGCTCTTCCTCCGAATCAGAACTACTCTGGGATTCTATGGGCTCAGTGTCCACCCTGACAGCTGCTCTTATAGGGAGCCTTAAGATGCTGTACTGGATAACCGGGTTGTTTCTAGAGAATTGTGAATTAGTTACTCTCCATAATAATGTAGTAGCAAGGGGAGCCTGGACATGTGCTGGGAAACAAGCCTCTCTCATTGGTTGAGCAGCCCCTGCCCGGTTGATGATGTTCAGTTCTACTCTCCACATCAAGCCAGGAAGTATGGTCCTTTCAAGTGCTGTGTGACCTGTGAAAAAAGGATTTTAAAGGTATGGTGCACTAGGCTTTTCTTGTTTCGTGTGTCCCTGATGGACCAAGCTGATCCCATGAAATCTGGATAATACTCCAATGTGCTTCTCATTCCATGGTTGTGAAGATCTCTCCCCTGTGCCCCCCCCCCCGCCCAGTTATGCAGGGGAAAGTCACTTGAAGAAAATCTGTTTCAACCATGCCACACAGTAGATCCATTCTACAAAGGATTCTGATTAAGCATGGAACAAAAGTGATTTAAATTTGGTATAGCTGCTTTGTCCCTGAGAGACTTTCAGCTTCTAAAAAAATGGGTGTTATGAAAACAATCAGCAAGGGAGCACCCATTCTACTCCAGTAGGCCCCAGCTGATCAGTGATGAACCCCTCCCCTAAATTAATAGAATTAAATGTACTTAAATTTCATGGAAATATAGGTATTGCTCATGTGGACCTGGGTTTAGGGAACTCATTAGGTGCAGGCTGCTGTGCTGTGAGCTGGAAGCACAATCTGGGCAAAAGCAGTCTGGAAGGCTTTAAACCTTTTGGACTCTGGAACTTCTATTGATTTGTCTTGGGGATGGCCACATCACCTGGCTGCCACTTCCCATCTATTTTTTCTCGACCTCTTTTGCAACTTCTCAAGACATAAATAAATGGATTTAACAAAACCCCTGAAGATTCCAGTGCTTTTTCTTATGAAGGCATCTGCTTTCAAGAAAGTAGAGAAAAGGGAGGCCAAACAATAGGAATATGCACTGCAGTCTTTTCTCTCCATGGAACAAATAGCCTTCATTTTGTTAACCTTGTTTCAAAATAAAATAAAATGTCATGATAAAGGAATAAATAGCCACTTCCTTGATCAAATTTCCCCATGCATCTCCTTTGATGAAAACAAATGAACAAACAACTATTCATGAGATCCTGATTGCAGGCCTCCTGCATCGCATCTAGTCGAGCCTTTAAGGTGTTTTGTAATATGTCTGCTTATAAATATACTGGTTGAGCATTAGGGAACAGGCAAGCAGATAGACAGGCAATCTTTAAAGCAGCCTCCTCCAGCCTGGTGGCTTCCAGATGTGTTGGACTGCAACTCCCATCATTTGCAGCCAGCATGGCAGTCCAGTACATCTGGACGCCACCTGGCTGGGGAAGCCTGCCTTAAAACAGTGTAAAGCACTTAAAGCAGTGGTATGACTGCCCTGAAAGCACACAGCATGTGCCTGACACTCTCTGCCAGCTGAAAATTTCAGACATCTGCTTCCTTCATTGGCTGTATTCCAGCTGCCAAAGTCCTTCTCCCTACCCCTGCCCAAGCAGGCGGAGCCGGTGCCCTTTACCTAGCAGCCATGAGAAAGCCATCAATGCTCACTTAAGCGAGTGTCTTTGAGCTATCGGTTCCCATTAAAAATAAATAAATCTCTAGCTATACGAAATAATAAAGGTCACTTCTCACTTGATAGCCCTAACAACACATTAATTCAAAGAACAGTTTTCTCACCCAGTCAGATGGTAGAATAAAAATTCTACATCATATTGCACATGAAATAATGATTGTTTCAGTATATTCCGAATCAACTATGCAAAAATGTTTTCTGTCATCGCCTTGCTAGTTCAGGGATGTTTGCAGAAAGATCAGGGATGCTACTTCACATACACACTCGTGCAGCCTCTTCTGGGCCTTGTGTAGCGGGGGTTGGGGGGTGAAAAAGAAGGAAAAATGCCTCCATTCAAATCAGTGGAGGTGTGTGTGGGGGGGTTGTTTTTGTTTTTAACCCCACTGGGGGGGGATTCAGAATGAAAACAGGAAGGAGGCTTAACCCCCACCCAGTACCATGGTCCTGATCCAAATCGAGGCTGTGTGCATTTACTCTGAAGTAAACAAACCAATCACATATAGCTCTGCTATGCATGATCAGGAAAACATTTAGTTTGGTCCTTAGTTAAATAAAACCATAGTGGTATCAAAGAGCTCTAGTGTAAATTAGACACCAGATGTTTAGAATTATTGGGCCGAGATTGGTTTTTATCTTACTCAAAAGGGGGGAAAAACACTCAACTAACTATACAATATTTGTTCACTGTAAGAGGTCTCCATAGATTCCTGTGGGTAGAAACGAAAACTTCAAACTCCAAACAATTTGTTCTAACATTTTCTAACAGTTATCTACCCATGTTAAATTAAATGTAGATTAAACCAGAGGATGATGGCAGGGAGATGTCTGATTTGCCTCATCAGAAGCAGTGAAAGTTCCCTTAACAAAGAAGCTCCTCTCTCCTATAAAATAAAAGCCAGAATTCTATTTAAAAAGTTATTGATGTTACCTATTTATACATATATAGAACAACATCAGTGTCCATGGTGACTTGCAGAGTTTCATAGGCAAAAATAGACACGTCTTTACTCCCAAGGAACTTGTGGGTGAGAGACATGGGAAAGGAGGGATAAATGTGGGCAAAGATAATGTTTTAATTATCCACATTTATTATATTATGAGAACACCTAACATACTCACAAAATTATATTGCCTTTACAATAGGGGTTATAATATTATTAATTAATCTTATGCTCCACTTTTTTTCAGTAATGTCAAATGATCAAAATCTCTTATGTACAACTGGATATGCTTTACTGCTGACACATAGTTGAGCAAAGGTAACAATGTTAGATAATGAAAGACACATTTAATGACTATAGACCAGTGCTGCACAGAACATACTTATTATGGCAGGAAATTATAGATATCAGGCTGCTAAGTCATCCCCCCCCCCAATAGTTTGTTAATGCTTGATTTGGTATTCAGATAACACTCTTTGGACACATATACATCAGTATGCTAGTGTTGCATTGTAGCTTTGTGTCTATTTATCTGCCTTACCTCATCTTATACCAGTAGGAGACACTAAGAAATTTGTAGACACTAGTTTTATACCACTAATAACCAGAAATGTCCCCTTCATGGATCACTGCCTTGTTGTGGCGAAGGGGCTTGCGTAACTCAGTGAAGCCATAAGCTATGCCGTGCAGGGCCACCCAAGACGGACAGGTCATGGCAGAGAGTTCTGACAAAATGTGGTCCACTGGAGAAGGAAATGGCAACCCACTCCAGGATTCTTGCCAAGAAAACCCCATGGAACGTATCACAAGGCTAAAAGATATGACGCCGGAAGATGAGACCCTCAGGTCGGAAGGTGTCCAATATACTACTGGGGAAGAGCAGAGGGTATTTCCAAGTAGCGCCAGAAAGAGTGAAGCGGCTGGGCCAAAGCCAAAAGGACACTCAGCTGTGGATGTGCCTGGTGGTGAAAAGAAAATCCGATGCTGTAAAGAACAATATTGTTTAGGAACCTGGAATGCCAGATCAATGAATCAAGGTAAGCTGGAGGTGGTCGGACATGAGATGGCAAGACTGAACATCGACATCTTGGGAATCAGCGAACTAAAATGGACAGGCATGGGCGAATTTAATTCAGGTGACCATCGTATCTACTACTGTGGGCAAGAATCCCTTAGAAGAAATGGAGTAGCACTCATAGTCAACAAAAGGGTGGGAAAAGCACTACTGGGGTACAATCTCAAAAATGACAGAATGATCTCAGTATGAATCCAAGGCAAACCATTCAACATCACAGTAATTCAGGTCTATGCCCCAACCACTAATGCCGAAGAAGCTGAGGTTGATCGGTTCTATGAAGACCTACAGAAGACCTTCTAGAACTAACACCAAAAAAAGATGTCCTCTTCATCATAGGGGATTGGAATGCTAAAGTAGGAAGTCAAGAAATCACCAGGATAACAGGCAGGCATGGCCTTGGTGTACAAAATGAAGCAGGACAAAAGCTAATAGAGTTTTGCCAAGAGAACACAGTGATCATAGCAAACACTTTTTTCCAACAGCACAAGAGGCGAATCTACGCATGGACATCACCAGATGGTCAATATCGAAATCAGATTGATTATGTCCTTTGCAGCCAAAGATGGAGAAGCTCTATACAGTCAGTCAAAACAAGACCTGGAGCTGACTGTGGCTCAGATCATGAGCTTCTTGTTGCAAAATTTTGGCTTAAATTGAAGAACGTAGGGAAAACCACTAAACCATTCCGGTATGACCTCAATCATATCCCTTATGAATATACAGTGGAGGTGAGGAATAGATTCAGGGATTAGACCTGATAGACAGAGTGCCTGAGGAACTATGGACGGAGGTCCGTAACATTGTTCAGGGGCAGCAACGAAATCCATCCCCAAGAAAAAGAAATGCAAGAAAACCAAGTGGCTGTCTGATGAGGCTTTACAAGTGGCTGAAGAAAGAAGGGAAGTGAAAAGCAAAGGAGAAAGGGGAAGATCTATCCATCTGAATGCAGAGTTCCAGAGAATAGCAAGGAGAGACAAGAAGGCCTTCTTAAATGAACAATGCAAAGAAATCGAGGAAAACAACAGAATGGGAAAGAATAGAGATCTCTTCAAGAAAATTGGAGATCTCAAGGGAACATTTTGTGCAAAGACAGGCATGATAAAGGACAAATAAGGCAGGGACTTAACAGAAGCAGATGAGATTAAGAAGAGGTGGAAAGAATACACAGAAGAACTATACAGGAAAGATCTGAATGTCCCTGATAGCCATGATAGTGCAGTGACTGAACTTGAGCCAGACATCCTAGAGAGTGAAGTCAAGTGGGCCTTAGGAAGCATTACTAACAACAAAGCTAGCGGAGATGACAGTATTCCAGTTGAGCTATTTAAAATCCTAAAAGGTGATGCTGTCAAAGTGCTGCATTCAGTATGCCAACAAATCTGGAACACTCAACAGTGGCCACAAGGCTGGAAAAGGTCAGTTTACATTCCAATTCCAAAGAAGGGCAACGCCAAAGAGTGTTCAAACTACCGCACAATTGCGCTCATTTCACATGCCAGCAAGGTGATGCTCAAAATCCTACAAGCTAGGCTTCAGCAATATGAGAACCGAGAACTACCGGAAGTACAAGCTGGGTTTCGAAGATGCAGAGGAACTAGAGATCAAACCGCCAATGTTCGCTGGATCATGGAGAAAGCAAGAGAATTCCAGAAAAACGTCTATTTCTGCTTCATTGACTACGCTAAAGCCTTTGATTGTGTGGATCACAACAAACTGTGGCAAATTCTTAAAGTGATGGGAGTACCAGACCACCTTATCTGTCTCCTGAGAAACCTGTACGAGGGTCAAGAAGCAACAGGAAGAACCAGACATGGAACAACTGAGTGGTTCAAAATTGGGAAAGGAGTACGACAAGGCTGCATATTGTCACCCTGCTTATTTAACTTATATGCAGAGTACATCATGAGAAACGCCGGGTTGGATGAATCACAGGTCGGAATTAAGATTGCCGGGAGAATTATCAACAACCTCCAATATGCAGACGATACCACCCTAATGGCAGAAAGCGAAGAGGATCTCAAGAGCCTCTTGTTGAGGGTGAAAGAGGAGAGTGCAAAAGCTGGTTTGAAACTCAACATTAAAAAAACTAAGATTATGGCATCTGGCCCCATCACTTCCTGGCATATAGAAGAGGAAGAAATGGAAGCAGTGACAGATTTTACTTTCTTGGGCTCCAAGATCACCGCAGACAGTGACTGTAGCCATGAAATTAAAAGACGCTTGCTCCTTGGGAGGAAAGCTATGGCAAACCTAGACAGCATAGTAAGAAGCAGAGACATCACCTTGCCGACAAAGGTCCGTCTAATCAAAGCTATGGTTTTCCCAGGAGTAATGTATGGCTGTGAGAGCTGGACTATAAGGAAGGCTGAGCGCCGAAGAATTGATGCTTTCGAACTGTGGTGCTGGAGAAGACTCTTACGAGTCCCCTGGACTGCAAGGAGGTCAAATCAGTCAATCCTAAAGGAAATCAACCCTGAGTGCTCATTGGAAGGACAGATACTGAAGCTGAAGCTGAAATATTTTGGCCACCTAATGCGAAGAGAAAACTCTCTGGAAAAGACCCTGATGCTGGGAAAGACTGAAGGCAAAAGGAGAAGGGGACGGCAGAGGATGAGATGGCTAGATAGCATCACCGATGCAATGAATATGAACTTGAGCATACTCCGGGAGAAAGCGCAGGACAGGAAGGCCTGGCATGCTATGGTCCATGGGGTCATGAAAAGTCGGACACGACTGAACGACTGAACAACAACAAACCAGAAATGTGTTGATTTTGCTCTTTATAAATAAGGCAGAAGAAATTTTTAGCAGAAAAGGAGCATAATGCCACTATTATTAACTATGTTAGTGCTAGCAGGTCCAGACTAAAAAAGATGGCTATTTCAATTTGAGAACTTGCCTCTTCTGCCCATGCAGGTATATTCATACACTTTAGCCCTATTCAGGTGTTCAAAAAAGGATCAAAATCAAGGCATGAGGCAAAGTAGTGCTGCAGGCCCAGCCCTCTCCCTCCTCAAGTGTGTCATCTTGAAGTTGTGGAGGGTGACAGTCTGAAGAGGAGAACCTCCTGTATCTGTGGGGGCTGTTCACACGAGCCAGAACACTGAAAAATCCGTGTTCTGGCTCTCATGGAGCCACCCTCCATGACTTGAGGGTGACAAACACAATGACAGAGAGGAGCAGGGCTGCAGCACTCCTTCTCCTCAAACAGTGATTTTAACCCTTTTCTGAATGCCTGAATAGGGCAATGAAATGAAGCTAACCATTCCTCTTCCTCCCCACCGCTATCACATGAATTCCTGTCCACCCTATATGGAGTAGATGGATCTTCACTAGAAATAAATTTCCTCTTTCTAGACTACCTGCTTTCTAGACTACCCCTGCTACGTTTTGTGGAAAAGCTCTCTTTCCCCAAAACTTCTCCATGTTAGAGCAGTGGTAATAATTACTTTCCCTAATTTTTTAAAAAAGCTTTGAATAGCTCTCTCATCTGCTCTGCTTCTGCTGCTTTGAAAGTACATGACAATTTTGCTATTTGTGCCAATTAAAAAAAATAACAACAATCATAGACATCCTTTCCATTTATGAGGACATGTTGTGGTAATTTCCCCCCTTCAGCTATTAGGTCATGTAAACACCATCTTTTCCTTATTTAATTAGTGGGTTTCTCATTAGCCTACAAAGTCCTATAGCTTTTCTAAAACTTCAACTTTAATTTAAAACAGTCTGGCTTGAAAGATGAACTGATAATGTCATGAGACCATTAATGTGATATCTTAGCTGGCCAGTAAAATGGTACCCATTAATTGAAATGTTGGTGCAGCAGATTTATCCAAACTGGAAGAGGAACAGCCTTTTCCCTGCCACTGCCACTTTGCAGGAGAAACATAGGGTGTCAAGGCACGTTGATTATTGTAGCCTTGGTCTTACAATCTGAAATAAAGAGGGCCAGATAAATAGTGAATAGGGGGAAATGGCAGAACGTTTAGGTCTTAGTTTAAGCTAAATGCTGCCGTAAATGGCTGCATTTAGCTTAAACTAAGGGCTTTACGGCCACAAATGGCGTAGGGGACGCCATTTGCGTCCGCAGTCAATCCGCCCAGCCAGCGATTCGGCAATGCTGGCCGTATTGCTGGTGCTCCAGAGCTGGCCGGTGGGGAGGATCTGGCCGGTGAGGATTCCTCCAGGAGGCAGAGGTAAGTCTTCCAATCCTCCATGGACTTCGGGGGGTCAGATTCTTTTGAATTCTTTCTCACTGGGGTCCGTGGAGAATTTCTCCCCCATCCCTAATCCTACTTAATAGCCAAAGCTCTCTGGGCAGTTCACAGCAATACGGCCTGGTTTTGGCTGACAACTGGTGAGGATGATACTGCTCCTTTCCATACACTCAGCAAAACTAAGAGAAACTCACCCCAAAGTTACTTTGAGGCAAATACATTTTATGTATGAAAATCTATAGGTGTACACCTAAAAATGCAAAGTGCAGATGATACAAAGGCATGTGTCATACAACCTGGCTGTAACTTCCTGTCAAGTATACACTTCGGATTGTATGCAATGGTATTATTCCATCAGCTGTAGGGAACCGCTGGTGGAATGGATTTCTCCTTCCCCTTGCAGCCCCCTATGTGTCCCCGAATCTGCCCTGGAGTGTTGGAGGACCCTCCAGAGCAGATTTTGGGCATGCAGAGGGGGCCGCAGGGGGAAGAGAGGACAGGAGTCCCATCACATGAACAGAAGCCCCATTGTGCAAGTGGGTGTCTACTCGTGGAAGGGCTGGATCCAACCCTTGGTCTGAAACTGGGGTTTAATGCTGCATGATACGTGGAATGGCTCCCCTATTTTATGAATGCAGTCTGTACACAGCTTTAGAGCATTTTTCAGCTATTTCTCTATAGGCATATCTACCAGGAGATGGCTTTGTTTTAGTCTCTTCATGTCCTACCAAAGGACTTCAGTCGAGGTGATAGGATATTTGAACAGTAGTGGTGTTCACCACAAGATCATGGAGGATGGGGCTTGAGCTCATTGAGTTTTACCAAGTTGCACCTCAAAGCTTAGATTGCCCCAATCCTGTTCCCAGATGTGAGGGTTGTTGGTGTTGTTAGAATGGGAAAAGTACTAATTTGGATGTGCATTTCTCAAAGTACACATCCAAATGCATACTTTCCCTCCATTGACTAAAGCGTGAAAATGCTTTTTTTTTAATGTGCGTTTTTAAAGTCCGGATTTTTCTAATGAATGTATTTTGTGAATATGATTGCAAGCTCAGGGATATGCAAGCTTTGCCCCAAAACTGTGCTCTCATTCATTTTGGGGGGTATAAATGGGGCCCGTTCTGATGGTTTATTTGAAAGACATGAAGTGCAGATAAATGCCCCAATGCAGTGTCATTTTTTTCTAATGTACTTTACCATTAACCAGTTGGATTCCAGTAGAGAAAATACATCTTTTGAGCTGCACTGTGAAACAAGGACTAGAATAAATAATTTAAATAAATCAAGAATAATTGTTTGTTGTTAATGGAACAGCGAAAGAAAAATGCAAGATGACTTTTCCTTAAGTTCTTTTCCCATTCCATTTATAAAGAAAACAAGCCTTCCCCCACAGATCTATGAGCTTGTCCTTTCTTCTTGAAAGGATTAATTATACTAAAGGAGACAGGCAGACATCTAGAAGTTTGGAACTAATTCAGACAAATACTGAAAGAATCAAAAGATTATTCAGTTTGATTTGAATTTTATTCAAACTATAATATAAAATTTATAAGAACATAGTTCATTTGAGCTGTTGACTGCACATAAATCAATATCTTTCTATTCTTGCATGACTTTTATCCTCACTATTCTTTCATTTGGAAATCATAAAGGCAAATAGAAGTATTTTTTCCAATCTTCAGTCGTGTTCTAAGGAACAAACTAGTGGGATATTTTGTGGGGGCAGGGGAAATTTAGGAGCAGCTGGTGTCATGTTCTCTGGGAGGTCTGTATCCCAACTTGTAACAGGCTTAGAGCCCCGAGGTCAGGAAGGATAAAGATGGTAGCCAGGAGAGCCAGATGCAACTGATGTGCTCTAAGGCAGGGGTGCACAGAGAGAGAACACATCTCAAGATTGCCTTATTTATAATAAAGCCTGATGCATTTTGGCCTTGATATTTTTAGGTGCTTTCTTCAGGGGTAGCTTTAAAAATGCCTTCACAGAACTCTGAAAGATATGTCTCTAACTCAGTGGCCGGGTTTACGCATCACAACAAAGGCTTGACAGCCTTTTGCAGTTGACAGGTGGGAAAATGGGGTGTAGGTCACTCCCATAGCAAGGTTATCACCAGGGTTCAAAGGGTTGCCCTGAACCTTGGGGGTGCCCTGCTTCCAATCTCCACTTGCCTGAGTCCCCAGCAACTCTTTTTTATAGACAAGTGTACCCCTTTTTTTGCTCCCAATCGCAGTAACCACATATAGTCTGGATATACCCTACCTGTCACGTGCTCAACATTACCCACTTAGCAAGGAGAATCCCAGGATTTAAAAGGTTGCCTCGACCCTTGGGAGTGCCCTCCCCACAGTCCACCCCCCCCAAGTCAGCAGCAACTCTTTTTCATAGAAAAGTGCACCCCGCCTTTTGTGCTCCCACTTGCATTAACCACATCTTGTCTGACAGCTGTCAAATGAGATACAGTTATTGTGACTGGGAGCGAAAAATGTGTGTGAACTTTTTTTTATGAAAAAGAGTTGCTGGGGACTTGGGCAAGTGGGCATTCAAGGCAGGGCACCCCCAAGGTTCAGGGCATCCCTTTGAGCCCTGGGAATAGCCTTGCTAAGGGTGTGATCTACACCCCATTTCCTCACTCACCAACTGCCAAAGGCTGTCAAACCAGCCTATACACAGTCTAGTCTTGCCTGTTAACTTGTATGTTTGACAGCCCAAACATAAAAGCCTGTATATATTTTTTATCAAAAACCCATTTTTTTTTTTAAGGAGGCCATTTGCACACATTCCCCGGGACTGAAAAAATGTGAAAAAATTACTTTGGCTGTATTCTGTGCCAATAAAAGCAAACTGTTTTAGAGGCTCTGACTGCGACCAGGGTTGCGATCAGTGTGGGGATGGGAGACTTGGTGGGAGCCAGGGGAAGCCAATGACAGCCCCTCCAAAGTGCTCTTTGGGCACAGTTGGAGGGGCTGTCATTGGCAAGGGACACTGGAAGCAGCTTGGCCATGATCGCAAAGAGAAGCAGGGGTTTCTGCTGCTCCTGCCAAGCAGCTCACTGCCCAATGCCTGTAACCCACAATGCTTTGGCATGTTCAAGTTCAGACAACACATCAATCCATTATGGGTACAACCACCCAAGAACAAGCTGTGCATTGTTTCCCACACATGAGCTACTCTGCCAGAATCGGTCTGTGTTCAGATGACACGACAACCTGCTATGGTTTGTCACCCATGATGGGTTGCCCTGTCATGCAAACCCAACTGATAACTGGCAGGTAAGACCATCCCCCTAACCTTCTAGTTATTGAGTTGAAGAGACATATCCTTCAGAGTTTATTATAACTTTATTATAAACAAAGTAATCTTTTCCAGCATCTTGAGATGCGCACTCTCTGTGTGGATCTGTGGTGGATGTTTTCTAATCTGTCTATATTCCAAGGCAAGTGGGCAACTTAAATAAGTCTAGGGGGCATTTTTGCCCCTCAGATTGCCTCCCCCAACAGGTGCTGAAACAAACAAAAAAATGGTGTCCATAGTAGTTACAGAGCAGAGCACCAAAAGGGTCAAAATTAGCTTGCAAACAAGCTAATTTTGACCCTTTTGGCACTCCATAGCAACTAAAGGCTTAACAAAAATTAAAATGAATTTGGGGGACTGCAAGGTCTGCAGTGGGTGGGCTACATGTGGCCCATGGGGCATGTGTAGCTCATGCCTGGTCTAGGCTAACACTTTGGGAGGGGTTCTGGGCAAATGACACGCAAACCATGCAAATGCAATACTCTAGAGCACAGTTCAGGCGGTAATTCCTTTAGGAGACATGGTGGGTAATGAGGTAAGGCACTGGAGTCTAGCCACAGGGAATCCCAATTCAATATCACTGTTGCCTTACACCTGCACCCCCCACCCCAAACGTATTCTGTTAGGGTATTCTGCCTAAGGTATTATCTAGTATGAACAATGCAACTTAAATGTTTTATTGTGTTCACAAAAGTTTCTTAGGGCAAAACTAGAGGTTTCATTCGAGAAACACCTAGTGGCCAGCCAGAGCATTAGTTAGTTCTAATGGGAAAAGAGGACTCTCCAGCTCCTGTCCAGGTGTCCCAAGGATTCCTACTGCCTATGGCACTTGACGGACCTGTGCTGCAAACTGGCCACCCTTGGGCTGGATCTACACTTACCGCCTTTTTTCTCTTCCAATGAGATTTCACCGCCCGCCTTTCACACTACGCAGTACCCGCCTCGAATGGGAACCAGAATTTCCCACTTCCGTGCTCCCGCTTTCAATACCCTAATATCCTGGTATTTCCCCTTAATGTGCTCTGATTTTCCGCCTTCATTACCATATCCGGTCGTAGTCCCCTCCCCCGCCTGTCCATATGTGGCAGTGTTTGTATTTCCCTCCTGTCCAGTCACAGCTCTCGATGGCCCCATGTCGTCTTCCAGCTACTGATCGTATAGTTTCCTCAGCAGCCCCTGTTTCCTCAGCAACAAGCAAAGGGCTGGATGTGCGCACGCTTGTCTGATCTCGGAAGCTAAGCGGAGTCGGTCCCGGTCAGTAGTTGGATGGGAGACCACCTGGGAATCAGGTTTCCTGCACTGAGCAGGGGGTTATTCTATCCCTTCAAATGAGAGTAAGTTTTACCCCCTCCTATCCCCCGCTAATAAAAAAATTAAGGCGTTATCCTCGCAGAATCGGGGCTTCTCCGTGATTTTTTTTTTTCTAATTGAGGCATGATCTTCGAAGCTTTGAAGTTGTGAAGAAGGACAAGCCCCGATTCTGCAAGGATAACACCTTAATTTTTTTAAAAAAACACATCCAGAGCGGGGGATAGGAGGGGGTAAAACTTACTTTCATTTGAAGGGATACAACAACCCCCTGCTCAGTGCAGGAAGCCTGATTCCAGGCGGTCGCCCATCCAACTACTGACCGGGGCCAACCCCACTTAGCATCCGAGATCAGACAAGTGCGCGCAGGAAAACAGCAGGAAAACAGCAGGAAAACAGCACAGCACTCGAGTGTGAACCGAGGTTGCACATTTGATGGGGCACTGCAATGGGGAAAATGGGTGAGTGTGAATAATCACGTTTAATGTGAGAGTGTTTAACCCGACGGGACACCGAATTCATTGCGATGGCGGGTGCAACGTAGATCAGCCCTTGGTCTAATTCATCACCTCGCATTGACAGCAAAATGGTCATCTAAATCCACAATATATTCAAGTGTTAATTCTGATTTGGAAAAACTGGCATTTGTTCATTCATTGATACATTTATTTTTTGCTAGTCATGCCATCCTTGAAACTGGAGTTGCATTTAGCTTATACATTGTCTTAAAAGCCTTCCTTAGGATGGAGAAAACATTGCTAGGTTGCAATAGACTTCTAATGTATCCTACTATGAAAATGCTACTACACACTTTTGTGATTTCCAGAATTGATTTTGGTTTTCTCTTTGCTTTTGTCAAAGCATCCTTAGCTAGACTGCAGCCCAAACAGAAAATAAGTGTTGTAGATGTGACTGTAATTTTAAAGAACACAGGAACCTCAGCAATTGCACAGTTTCTTATTTGTGTCTATCACAAGGAGTGGGGAAGGAAGAACTGGACACACACACCAAGCTTGCTTTATCTAGTCACAACTTCTATTGCTCATGGGTTCTTTACTTTTGCAGGAAGGGGGAAGGACACAGCAATGTTACTGAATACCTATAGCCCTGGGTAGGAAACTATGGTAGTGGACAATGCAAATCATTCATGCTGCGTAGGGGCCAACAAAATGTACATATCCAGATGTTTGGGACTTCAGCTCCCCTCCCAGAAGCCCCTGCTGGAATGGTCAATGGTCAGGAATGCTGGGAGTTGGAGTCCAAAACATCTGGAGATTTACTTTCTGCCCACCCCTGGCCTAGAGGGTGTGGCTGGTAACTAGTTCCCATCACAGCCTCCTCTATACACCAAACCCCTGAGGTACCTTAAAGGGGTCCCGCATGGGGACTGAAGACAGGCAACCTTAATTACCTCCCATGTAGTTCCTGCCCAATACCCAACAAAACAGCAAAACAATTTTATATGATAAACCATCCATTTTGCCAGTCTAGAGTCCTGAGGGATGTCTCCATGAGCAATTTACTCTGAGCTGGCTGCCTTTGGAGGTTGTTAGGGATATATGATCTTGTGGCTATCCAGCAGCCATCCCGGAGCTTATTAGGGAAAAACCAGATTTCCTGAGACTGATTAGACCGTGTCTTCATGACAACGGAAGGAGAAGCGAATGGAGGAGTACCAGATTTTTAAAAAAGGAATCAGCTTTGCTGTGCTTTGGTCCATGCAGGGCTCCACAGGCGAGTGCTCCGCACCAGTAAAATCGCTTCACAGAACATACTTCCCGGTGGGAGTGGGGGTTGGAGTGACTGGCAGGGGCTGCTCAACCAGTAAGAGAGTCTTCCCCGCTCTCCCCCTTTCTCCTTTCCCCTGAGACTCCAGATGCACTTGCATTTCAGGAGCAAGCCTCATTGAGCACAATGGTAGTTACTTCCGAGTAAACACACATATGCTTGTGCTGAGAAAGGTGGGGGGACACAGTGATGGGAAACCAGCCCCCTTTCTAACTGCAGGATCTCTATAACGAAGGTGTGAAGTAGTTACTTCCTAAGGCAATAAACCAAGCGTGCCATTTATAAGTGTGCAATAAGTGTGCCACGGTCAGGACTGGGTCAAGGGAAAGCTAAGCAGAAGTAAGTCCAAGGCAGAGGCACGTCAAAATTGGTTTTGAGAGCATCTCTGAGTTGCCCAGATGCTTACCACTGTTCTAGTATCCTTATTGGACACCTTTGAATATTTCTTTGTCGACTGGGTCAGAAGCAGCACTTACCTATGCCTACTTGATGTAACATCTCCCATGTATACTTACTATACGTATCTTAATGTCATTAATGAAATTTCAGCTGCCTGGGTATTGGTGGAGGCTGGGCAATTGGCATAGGGATGGCGGAGAATTCCACCACGGATTTCAGTGAGGCCGAATACACTGGCATTCGGCCCCCCGAAATCCATGGCGGAATGGCCTGCCCCCCCCCTGGGACGAGACTTACCTGGGGCAGATGTTCTGGATGGCGGTGGCTCCAGCGGCGGCTGTGGCAGTGGCGGCTGGTCTTCCGACCGGCTGCCGCCGCTGCCATTTGCAGTCTGGTCTTTTCTTTTTTTTTTTACCCAGACGTGATAGGCTACGTAAAGACTTACGTAGCCTATCATGTCTGGGTAAAAAAAAAAAAGGCGTACGCAAATGGCGGCGGCTACGGTGGCCGCCATTTGCGTTCTTTATTTTTTGCCGTTTTAGTCTACGTAAATATTTACGTAGACTATTATGGCGAAAATAAAGGGGAACGCAAATAGCATAGTGGGCGCTATTTGCATTCCTTTTTGATTCGCCGTTTTAGCCTACATAAATATTTATGTAGGCTAAAACGGCGAATCAAAAAGGAACGCAAATAGCGCCCACTATGCTATTTGTGTTCCCCTTTATTTTTGCCATAATAGTCTACGTAAATATTTACGTAGAGTAAAATGGCGAAAAATAAGGAATGCAAATGGCGGCCGCCATAGCTGCCGCCATTTGCGTACGCATTTTTTTTTACTTTGCCGTGATAGGCTGCGTAAATATTTACGTAGCCTATCACGGTTAAATACAGGGATGCAAACAGCGGAGGCTATGGCAGCCGCCATTTGCGTCCCTGCTGCTCAGCGGCCGGATGTCCGGCTGCTGGCGGAGCCGGCCGGTGGCTCTGTGGAATCCCCGTGGAGTGGAGCCGGCCAGGCAGGACTCCAGGAGGAGGGATGGAGTGCCTCCTCCAGTCAAGGATTCCAGGGGGAGGGACAGAGCGCCTCCCCCCACCACCGCGAAGCAGATCCGCGAAACGGTAAGTGGCTTTCGTACATCCCTTAATTGGCTCATGTGACATCAATACTGCGCTAGCTACACTGGCTGCCAGTATGTTTCTGAGATGAATTTAAAGTGCTGGCATTAACCTTTAAAGCCTTAAACAGTTTGGGTCTGATCACCAGGCTGCCTGCATTTGAGGTCATCAATAGAGGCCCTTCTTACTCCCCCCTCCCCTGGGGGTCTGTGAGTATAATTTTAAATAAACAATAAATCTACAATAGCTGTTCTTCAAGCAACCCCTCATTCTGAGGCTTAGAGGGTGGCAACAAGACAACGGGCTCTTTCAGTGATGACCCCCTGGCTTCAGAATGCTTTCCCCAGAGAAGATTGCCTGGTACCCACATTGCTATCTCTTTGGTGGCAGGCTAAGATTTTTCGGTTCTTGCAGGTAATTTGAACATGTAGTATTTAGTATTTTAGTATTTAAGATATACTATTTTAGCCGTTATGGTGTGGTTTTAATTCCTGTATCTGATGGTAGTTTTAGTATCTGATCCGTATTTTTTGTTGTGTTGGTATATGTCCATTGGTTTTATGGTGTGTTGGATTTTATTGATTTATTGTGATTTTGTGTTGTTGTTGTTATTGATGACAGAATTATATAACACCTCGAGAAATCTATTTTATGAGGCGTTTATGACTCATTGGCCATGCTGCTGGCAATGATTAGTTTTGTAGTCTAGCAGAACTGGAGAGCAACAGGTTGGAGGGCAATACCCTGCCACTTTCTTTAGTCCCTTTGTTCTCATGACTCCTGATATCACAACATTTTCTGATCCGTTTGGTGACCTTTAGGGACCACCAAAATACACATAACAGCCAGTGGTGTAATTTTTATACTACTTATAAGAGCAAGTTGATTAAGTGGTTAAGAACAGCAGCTAATAGCTCTCTGAATTCATGCATCACTTCCCTCCTCCCCACAAAGTTCCGACAAATAGTGCAGAGGTAAATCTCTCTCCGGTAGAAACTGATCTAGATTTGAGGGTTTCCTTTTCCCATTTGAGGATCATAATGGATGGGCCTTTCCTCAACTCACCTTAAGCCAAGCAAAATGAAACATAAATCTGAGTAATTTACATAAGTCACTCTTCTCTTTTACCTGGGGGAACCCTTACAAAAGGGCAGCCATCTGTCGTGACTTAAGTAATTCAGTTCACAGCCCTTTTTCATGGAGTGTCTCTTTTCACTGTACTACAGAAAGCTTCAGATAGTATTGCATTCTCACACAATAACCAGCCAAAGCACTTTTCCCAGTCAGTAAACGCAATGATGGTAAAAATGAGAGGGAAGTCTGACCATCTGATACTGTAGCTAGTCTGGTCAGTGTCATGCAACCACTAAATCATGGAACTCTGTTTTACCATTGATTGCATACTGCAATATTTATAATCTTTCCTAAAGACATTAACCCGTACATTTCTCCCTATATATAATAATTCATTAAGTTGAAGGCAGAAAATGGCATTATGAAATTCTTTTGTGCACGTTCCTACACACAACTGCTACATTTCATGTGGCTGGTAAAACAAGGTATTGGCTGATGTGCCCATCTCTTCTGTGCCACTAAAGAGCATTTGCAGGCAATTTATTGGACGCTCTTGGTAACCTATACAGGTAATTACAATAATTTTATAGTTATTGATTTCTTTTGCTCTGACTTTAACAAACATTTTCATCTTCATGTTGCATTTGTCACCACTGCATTTTGGCAATAAAGTAATATAGTGAGAACTGAGAACTGTAAGATAGTATTTTACTCCTTAAATTGCCACCAAGTACAATGATTTAAGGTTATAAGAATAAGTATAAATTCAAATGCATTTTGTAGTCACTCTGTTTTTCAAAGCCCTTAGACTTCCACATTTAAAAAGTATACAATTTTATCTGCAAGACCACTGCATTTAAGGAATGTCAAATGTGTGTTCATTAAACATTTTATATTGAATATTCATTATACTATACATTCTTATTTTGTTTTCTCTCCACAGCATCTCTCTATTGCTTTAAGCCATAAATTGGGCATTCTTGTTTCACCTAGTCTTTCTTCCCCCCACATCCCACTCAAAATTTGGATTTTTCCATATACATTAGTAAAAAGGATGGCAAGAGCTATACGATTTCCTGAACATTTTCATATGATGTAAACTAGAATTTACTAGGCATATTTGAATGTATGATTCTTATTTGCTAGATTCTGGAAAAGATTTTAAATCTTTACGTAATTAAAAGAAGCATAGTATAATGTCATTCAATATTACTGCTACACTGTAAGACAGAACTTTGGATGATTCCAGCACTGGCCTCTCACTTAACCAGTCTGGGATGGTTTTACATACTTAAAAACAAGTTTTCTGGTGCACAATTAATATGTAGATAGACTCAAGAAGATTAAATAGGCCAGAGGAAATCTGTTTCTCCCAGCCAATTCCCTTGAAAGAGGCTGTTTTTAGGATAGACCCCAAGGAGTACAAGGACAACTATTGATGACCACCAGTATCCCTTTCTTGGCCAAGGTACTTGAGCTGGCCTGGTGGTGGCTGTGCAACTTCAGGCCTTTCTAAGGTGGCTAATTTATTATGTGAAAACTCTAAATAAACTCGAAACTCTTTTTACATTAGGGATGTATGAAAATTTCATTTCTACTTATTTAAGGCCAAAACTTACTCTATTTGCACCCTTGAATACAAGTGCATTTTGCAGACTAAACTTGTACATTCCCAAGCTTGCGATGCTCATTCACAAGTTGTTGTTGTTTTTAGAAAAATGTGCACTTTCAAAACACACATTTTGGAAAAAATGTTCATTTTCATGCTTTAATCAATGGGAGGGAGGAAGTACTTATTTGGGTTTTAAAAGATGAACACCCAAATGTGTATTTTTGTACTTTTCCTGTTCAAATGGCCAGGGGGCAGTGGCGGGGGGATAAACTTGCATTTTGTGAATGGGATTGAGACGGGCCCAGCTTTGAGATGGAACTGAGAGAAACTTGATGTCAGGGCCTTGTAGGTTATGACCAGGATTTGATTAGAAGTAGCCTGGAAGAGCTTGGGCCTATTCAGCCTCTGGAATGTCAGAATCTGTGTGAGCTTATCTCTGTTGGTATTCTCAGAGCAGAGCCAGGGGGAATCACCCAACTCCCTGTCCATCTGCCGGTCTGGCCTTGGCACGCAGGGAGGCTTGAAGCTGTCTGTGAGAACCTGACAGAGGTGGGGCGGGGTTTGCAGAAGGGTCGCCTAGGTTGAAGCGTCACTGCTGGAGAGCTGAGCAGTGACACCTGGTTTAGACAGGGGCCTTGCTGAAAGGCTAAAGGCCCTTGTTGGTCAAGGGATCTGGAGGGGGTGTCCTACAGTCATGTCTTCCCTTTTAAACTGATGCATAAAATATATAACAAGTTTCTCAAAGCTATGCACACTTACCTGGGAGTAAGACCCTCTGAGCACAATAACTTTTGAGTAAACATGTAAGAATGGTGGGGGCTGTTGTATAAGGACTTCATGTATTAGAAGAGAACAGGGAACACTTGAAAAGATTGTATGGAAAATGTATTTAGAGATGTTGTACATTGGGGAAAACAGAGCTTGCCAATGATGTAATGGTAAGAAATCATGAGGAAAATGTGAGAAATGGACAGTGTATTCTTGGACTGGAATCAAAGACAAAGAAGTGGAGACAATGAAAAGGATTGCACAAGACTTATGTGAGGATAGCGCCATCACTGTTCATAAAGCAGAGGTGCAGGGTTCTTGCTATTCCATTCTGGGCTCTAATCATACTACTTATGTAAGCCACAGACCAAAGAGATCAGACTTGTTTCTGATGTCTTGACTGTCTTAAGAGGCACCACTTGTCCTTGCCAAGCACTGAAGAACCACATTAGTGGTTCAATGGGGAGAGTCTTCAAGAGTGATCCATCCTTGACAACACTGCTTCTCTTCACTGTCAGGTATGTAACAGCCAGTCACAAATAAAATTAATTTGGTGCATTAGCGGTTCATCCATTCAGTTCATCCACATTGACCTACCCATACTCTTAAGATCTTCCTTGGAGGCCACCCTCTAGGAGCACCCACCATGTGAAACAAGGTAGGTGGCAATAGGACAGATGGCCTTTTTGGTTGTGGCACCTCAAGTGTAGAACTCTCTCCCAGGGAGTCTCGCCTCAGGCAAATCTCTTTTAATTTTCCCAGACTCTTAACCTCTGATGCATTTTATTTCTGTTGTGTTTTATTAATGTTGGGAGCATTAATAAATTAATAAATAAATTCCCCTATCCCTCCCAGACATCAGTTAATAGTGCTCATTAATATGAACCTCATATTGATTTCATCATCATCATGGCGATCACTCGTGACCAAGTAAGATTGTCTTCCAGGGGTGGAGTCTTAGCAGTGGGTCTGCAGGTGGCTGTGAAGGCCAATTCTGGATCCACACAGCATCCCACAGTGAGGACATAGGTTTCCAGGTAGAAGGCGATCACGATGAGTATTTGCTTGACGGAAGTGCTGAGCTCGTTGCTCTCTTTTGCCCCGTACTCGTGCTTCTTCAAAGTCCATAGCGCCTTTAATATAGGCTGACCTCCAGTTGGAACGCTCGTGGGTTGGAGCTTCCCAGTTCTCAATGCTTATGTTACATTTTTTAAGATTAGCTTTGAGAACATCTTTAAATCTCTTTTGCTGTCCACCAATATCCTGTTTTCCATTCATAATTTGGGAATAAAGTAGCTGCTTTGGAAGATGATGATCAGGCATTCGAACAACATGGCCGGTCCAGTGAAGTTGATGTTGGAGAATCATTGTTTCAACGCTGGTGGTCTTTGCTTCTTCCATTACGCTGACATTAGTCTGTCTGTCTTCCCAAGTAATTTGCAGAATTTTTCGGAGGCAGTGTTGATGAAATCGTTCGAGAAGTTGGAGGTGGCCTTTATAGATGGTCCATGTTTCACAGGCGTACACTAAGGTTGGTAGTACAATGGCTTTGTAAACAATCATTTTGGTTTCCCTGCAAATGTCCCGATCCTCGAACACTCTACGCTTCGTTCAGGAGAATGCTACAGTCGCAGAGCTCAGGCGATGCTGAATTTCAGCGTCTATGTCAGCTTTTGTGGAGAGATGGCTGCCAAGATAAGAAAAGTGTTCGACATTTTCCAGCATCACACCGTTAAGCTGGATTGATGACGCTACAGAGGGGTTGGTTTGTGCTTGCTGGTAAAGCACTTTGGTTTTTTTGATGCTAAGCGAGAGGCCGAGCTTTTCATATGCTTCTGTGAAGATGTCTAGGATAGTTTGGAGATCTTCCTCTGAATGTGCGCAGATTACGTTATCATCTGCATATTGAAGTTCTATGACAGAGGTTGTAATTACTTTACTTTTTGCTTTCAGCCTACTGAGGTTAAGAAGTTTTCCATCTGTTTGATATATGATTTCTACACCAGTGGGAAGTTTCCCTTCAACAAGGTGTAGAATCATAGCGATGAAGATAGCGAATAAAGTTGGAGCAATAACGCATCCCTGTTTAACGCCTGATCCCACTTTGAATGGATCACTTTGAGAGCCACTGTTATCCAGTACATACTGATTTATAACAGGGAGGGAGAGAAGAATAGGTGAACTGATACCATTGCTAACCAAACTTTTATCTTTGACTACTGCTGCATGTCTCTGCCCCTGAAAAAAAAAATAGTTTTACTGAAATTATTAACAGAATCACTTCATTCCCACCTGCTTCAAATGAGGTTCTTAAAATGTTTAAAAATTAGTAGAATCACTTTGATCTGACAGATGCCTGACTGACTTACACAGGCTGTCACAGTATGCTTCTCTGTGTGCTCCACACTAAGCCCTGACAGAAAGAAGGCAATTGTCTTGGGATTAGGAGGACTCTAGTATACTGGAGTGTACCACCAGAAACATATACCACAGAGACGGAGATGGCTAGTTAGACAGAACATTCTTGAAATATGAAGTAGCACCAGTAAAGGAGATAGATGCTGAGGCTTTGATACTTGTAATTTCAAAGTCTGTGTTTAAGGGGAAAGAGTGAACTTCAGACTCAAGGCCTTGTACAAAGCAGTCCAGATTAACCCCCAATCCCAAATTAAGGAAGGGACTGCCCAGTGTTCCCCTCTGATTATGTCCATGGACACACTGTGGAGCTTAATGGGAAGATTTGGAAATGTGATCCTGGTATTACTTTTCTGCAAAACTGAGAACTTCCACTTTGAACTTTCAAGAAACATAAGGACCAAGTGTGTCAAGTCTTGGTAGGTGCCATAACATCACATCCATGCAGGGTTGGAGGTAGTTGTGTTCAAAATGTGTATATGTCCATTTTGGAACTATATCTGAAACTTTTGTGGTAGAAAGAGTTGAGGGCTACATTTGTAGAAGGCTTATAATAAATATGTAAATAATGAACCACTGTCTTAAACGGTTGCTTTTAAGAGTTTTAGTATATATGACCCTAAGGTCTTATTGTGATGATCATAAGCCTCCAAACTTGGAGGCTTACAGTAATTCTATGCAGGGTGGGAGGGGTGGCAGGGGTGATGGGAGGAGGCTGGAGAGGCCTCAGGATAGCTGGTATCCTGGCTTCTCCAGTCTCCTTCACTCCTGACCACCGAAATGACCCCTTTCCCCCCTCTCTGGGGTTGCCAACCTCAGAGAGGCAGGAGGTTCTTTCAGCACTGGCTGCGAGGGGGAGGGGAAGGGGGTGGAACTCTGATTCTCAGCTCTGAGGTCGGAGCACTGTTGCCAGCCTCAAGACTGGGAATCTGAACTATTCTATGTCTCCTCAGACACATTGAAGAATATGGATAATGATAACATATAAATAGTTTTCAAGCTGGGTCCTTTATAGTTTCCTTTTGTTGACAAACTGTTCCAGAAAAATCCAAGTTTTGAGGTATATTTTCCATCTTAGAAAAACACTGAGCACATTTCTTAATTTTCTTCTTACTTTCTTGGTGTCACAGTCAATTTTCAAAACATACTAACACAGTATGTTCTAGTATGTTCTCAGTGATTGCAATGTGATCTCAACTATGTAGAGAAAGATAGACAACAGGGCTGTACACACTCATCCCACCCACTGTGACGCTTCACACTGGCCCCTCTCCAATCCTGTCCATTGGTTGGTGAAGCTCTGAAGGGGGAAGCTGCAGAACGCACATAGGTTTCTGCATGAGCTGGAACCCGGGAGCTCAGAGGGGGACAGTCTATGTGTGTTCTGCAGGTTTCCTTCTTCAGACCTTCCCCAACATGTGGACAGCAGTGGGAAAGAGCTGGCATGGTGTGCAACAGGGGAGCAGGGCAAGCGTGGATGTGGAGAGAAACACCTGAAAAGGGCTATACAGTAATTGCTTTAGTTTAATGTAATCTTTGAAGACATCCATGTCTGGAATTTGTGATCTTATCTGTTCTTCTTTTCACCCTTTTCGTTTTCTTTTTATCAAGCATAGGAAGTGCCTAAAATGAGAGTCCAAAGGGCATGTTTCAGAAAGTAGTGACATCCATGCATCTTTTGTGGTCAGTAGGTCTTTAAGTCTGGGCAGCTTATGTGCAAAGCTTTGTGGATTTGAGGAAAGATGAAACTGGAAGAATTGTTTTTCTTACATGGAAAGAGTTCATAGAAGTTCAGGGAAGATTGTTTGGAATGACCACTAATACATATGAAGAAGAGCCATTTCCTTCCCAAAAGCAGCCCTCACAAATCTTTACAGAAAACCTTTATAGTAGCCAAGCTAAATTAACTTCCTTACACATATTCCCATACTATAAATCTAGCATTTTCTTTGGTTCAGGTCAGCTAAACTCTGCCAGAATTAGAGATAGAAAAGGAGGCATCGCATGTTTCTCCTTTCCCAGAGTTTGGCTTTGTGTGGAATATTCACGAATCCTTTCTAAGCTCTTTGTTTCATTCAGTTCTTTTAAATTGGCCTCTTTGGGTCATATAAATATACATCCTACATCGCTTTTCATGCTAGGCACACAGATTCTTCTGGGATCATAAATTTCCAGATTCAAACGTTAAACCATAGCTCGTGAGCAAGGGATATATTGTTAAGAAAAAAAAGAAAAGAAGTAGGAGGTGGGGAACCCAACCATAATGCATGGTATAAAATGAACAATTATATGTTGTATGTAAGATATTGAAAGTCCAAATGAGATGTGCAAAGAACAGCTGATTAAAGCAGCAGAGATGACAGAAATGACACTGAAGGAGTAATGGAGCAATGGATTTTGTCTGCAGTGGGGAGATGCTGACATCAAGGGTGGCATATGGCAGGATGAACTGTTAACCCCTTCTTTGCACATGCCCCTGAAAACCTAGTGAAATGGGAGCATTTCAAACACACAGAGAAGATGTCCACAAAACATGCCTCCCATTCAGCTCAGTACTATCTTCCAGAGCCCCTTGTGCATCAGAGTCTGGAGTGCATAAGGACAAAGGACCTGAGGCATGGAGATTGGGCCTGTGCAAAGTGACAAGATATCACAGCAGGTTCTCAGGTACTTTCTCAAGGCTCTTGCCTAGACCTTCTCTGCTTAGCTAAGGGGGCCCCACTGATGGCTCCTGCTGCTTCTATATCTCCAAAATTTTGTAACCGAACTTGTGAGCTCGAAAATGCCCAACTCTAATTTCTGTTGATTTAAAAATGGATGACCTTGACCACTGTAATCAAAAAATTGTGATAGTTTGATCTTAGATATCATGGCAGCATGCAAAGGAGAAGGTGATATGGTCTCTGAAGGCCCATTAGCCTAAGACTGAAGTCAGCCAAAACTATCAGCAGTGCCCGGCAAGACCAGGGAACCTTGAGTATTCTCTCTTTTTTGTCCTGGTCATGTAAAAAATAGTGGTGCTGCGATCTCTGGTTGGTCCACAATTCCATAGAGCACGATGACCACCTAGTGGGCTTTGGGCCAGATCTTGCCCTTAAGCTTTTCACTGGCCCTCTCTATAATGGGAAGGGTTTATGTTGTTCTTCCAGCAGTAGGTGGTGCTGTATCCAAAACCCGATAGCTAGTGTAAGATAAGATCATTTATTTTAGTTTCCTCTTAGCAGTAAAGGTGTGCTCTGTCCAGCATGCATTTGCCCTGGTCTCTTCTCAGGAATACCCTGACCTGACACCCTACCACTCTCTGTGCCGGATTAGGAGTGTGAGGCATGCCCCCCTCCCATTGGCAAATGAAAGGTTTTCTTAAAGACATCTGCATAATCATAGAGACCTCTTAAGTGACCTCTCATTTCCGGAAGGGAGGGGTACCTACCAGGTTCTTCTAAATGAAGCGATAGGACTCTTTCCAACTAAGCTGCTTGTGGGGGAGAAGGGGAAATGATGTCATGGCCTCGGGAGCTCTATCCCACCCCAGAAAAATTGAACAGAGAAAGTAGGGATGTACGAAAGTCACTTACCTGTTCGTGGATTATGTTGATGGGGGGGGCATTCCGTCACTCCCCCTGGAATCCTCGCCGGGGGGGAGGGGCTCCGTTCCTCCCCCCCGGAATCCTCCAAGGCTGGCTGTGCTCCGCGGCAGCTCCGTGGAGCAGCCGGCCAGGCCCGGCCAGGCCAGAGCCGTCCGCAGCCGGATTTCCGGCCGTGGAGTCTCTGGGAAACAAACAAACAAACAAACAAACCGCATATGCTAATGGCGGTGGCTACGGCCGCCGCCATTTGCGTTCCTTATTTTTGCCCTCTTAATCTACGTAAATATTTTAGGGATGGATGAAAGTCCCTTACCTGTCCTCGAAGCTTGCTTCGCGGTAGGGGGGAGGTGCTTCGCTTCTCCCCCCGAAGTTCATGCGAGGGGGGGAGGCGCCCCGCCTCGCCCGGCCGAAATTCAGGCTGGGTGGGAGGCACCCCATCCCTCGCCAGCGAAGTTCAGGCCGGGTAGAAGCGCCCCATCTACCTGGCCGCGAAAAAAAACAAAAAAACAAAAAAAACCCACCCCCGTGATAGGCTACTTAACGATTAACGTAGCCTATCACAGCTAGATTTCCAAAGTCAGCCATGATAGGCTACGTAAATCGTTACGTAGCCTATCACGGGTGACTTCGGAAAAAAAAAAGCACATACGCAAATGGCGGCCCCCATAGGGAGCCGCCATTTGCGTTCCTTATTTGGTCCCTGTAGTCTACGTAAAGATTTACGTAGTCTACGGCGAAAATAAGGGCAACGCAAATAGCATTCCCTTGTTTTTGCCATAGTCTACGTAAATCTTTACGTAGACTACGGGGACCAAATAAGGAACACAAATGGCGGCTCCCTATGGGGCCGCCATTTGCGTACGCGCTTTTTTTTTTTGAAGTCACCCGTGATAGGCTACGTGATGATTAACGTAGCCTATCACGGCTGACTTTGGAGATCTAGCCGTGATAGGCTACGTTAATCGTTATGTAGCCTATCACGGGGTTTTGTTTTGTTTTTTTTACTTTCCTTGTAATGGCGCTGGCGGCAGCCAGTCGAAAGACCGGCTGCCGCCCCCGCCCCTGATGAAGACCTGATGAACCGCCGCCGGGACCCGCCGCTGGGAGGGACATTCGTGAAAGGTAAGTCCCATCCCGGGGGGGGGGCGGAGAATTTCACCGCCGATTTTGGGGGGCCGAATGCGTTGGCACTCGCCCCCCCGAAGTTTCGGGGAGAAATTCTCCCCCATCCCTAAAATATTTATGTAGACTATGACGGCGAAAATCAAGGGGAACGCAAATAGCGTAGCGGGCGCTATTTGCGTCCCTTTTTGATTCCCCGTTTTAGCCTACGTAAAAATTGTGAATGTTATTCCTTTCCACTGTCAAAAAAATCAAAATGAATTTTGTAACCTTAAAAAATTTTTTTTGGAGAAAGTTTATTTCAGGCTGGGGTTGGGGGCGGGGAGAGGTGGATTAAGGAGAAGAATTTCTGCCCTATGTCCTGGATGTTGATGTCCACACCTATGCTATTGTTTTTGTTTTTTTCCATTAAATTCATTAATACATAAATGGAAATAGTTTATTTATTTATTACTAATATTACAATCCTCACTTTCCATCTCATATGAGCACCCAACATTAGAAGACAGGGCTTGACACTATATTTAAATTTTGGCTGCTATCAATTTTATCACTTAGAAATACCTAATAGAGTGTACTGTGCACACCCATTTGCTAATGTATTATTCCACTTCCTTAACTATAGTTGACAGCTGTAAGAGAGAAGGTCAGCAGAAGCTCATAGATATAGGACTGTCTTACCAGACCATCTTTCTACAATTGGCTTTTTAGCTCTCTTGTGTCTTCACCTTCTTTTGTTCCTTAGGACATGAATAAAGTTGTCCAGTTTATTTTTCAATAAGCTTCAGGAAGCTTTTGTGTACTTGGAACAAAAAATATGAACAGCTTTCATGTCCGTGTTTTTTGTTATTAATTTTAAAAAATGACAGAACAGCGAGTAACTACATCTATTGGGGCATTTCCAAATTCTTTACCAAGTCACTTTATAGACTGTCATCTATCACTGGCTGTGAGCCAAACTGCAGGGAACTTATATAAAACATATGTGATAATCAAATACATTGGCTGAAATCCTGCAGCCGGGCTCCCCACATCCACATAGACACAGCAGCTCTGTCTCCTCATATAAGATATGGATCCAGCAATCCACAAGTGAGAGTCCTCCCTGCCTCCCACCCCCGCCACTGAATCCCAAGTCCTTCTTCCGTTGTTCACAGCACTATGCTTCACAAGAGCTGAGCAGGTGGGCATATGGGAGGAATAAATTCTGATATTATTAGTATTATTGTTCCCTTTCCTGTCACTGTTGCTCTTCCAACTGCACTAGTCTCCCCTTTAATGACTTTGCTTATTTTTCCTTGCTAACTATCCATTTCCCTGGTTCAGGAAGCTTGCTTTAAGGGAGGTGTTGCTTCAGTACTAATTCACGACTGAGAACTTCTATAGGAACTGGAGGCTCCACCCCCTTTCCTGGGCCCTCATCTGGCCAGGCACTTTTCCCTCCTCTGAACAGTGTCACATACAAGCCAGGCTCTTTGTCCGTGATCCTGAAGCTCCTGCCTGGCTCCCTGGCTCCTCTGCACCTGTGGCCCTGGTGGTGATGACCCGGCCTCTGAGAGCCAGACAACTGGTGTGGAGCACTTGGCTCCTGAGAGAGGGAGATCTGGCTCTGATTGCTCCCCGGGGCCACTGTGAGTATGTCTGCTGGGGGATTCTGCTTCCCCTTTTCTGCCTCTGAGGAGACCTCAGGCTCTGGGTCTGGGCAGGGCTGAACCCTGAGGCTACTACTTATGTCTGGAACTCCCAGACATGGTGCTGTCTTTCTCACTGCCTTTGAATCCCTCTTCAAAATCCAACTTTCCTGTGACGCCTTTCCACTGAGGACCCTTAATCGTCAGACCCAGCTGTAACTAAGGGCCAATCTTCACAGCAATGGAATGCGAAGCACTTTCTGTTTTATTTTATCCGATTGTTCATGATGTGCCATTAGGTGCAGATGAAGCAAGAAAAGTGGAGTATACACCACCTAAACCCCCACTTTCTCAGGTCACACAAGAGCACTTGAAACTTCCGTACTTTGGGGTTGTGTGGGCGGAGTCTTACAAGTAGAACTGAACATCATCAACCAGGTAGATGCTGCTCAGCGAATGAAAGAGGCTTGTCCCCCACCCCTGTCCAGTCTCCCCTGCTCAAACAGGGAAGTTTGGTGGAAGAGAGGGTTTGGTGGTCCCTGTAGTTTACCTCACACCTCTCCCCTCACATCCACCATTGCCTCTCACTTTAAATAGTTATTGAGCTTCAGGGGCGGGGGGAGCCAGCCTGCTGTTTTGAAGCTGTGCAGCTACAAAGGAGCACAGCAGAGAAAAGGTGGACGCCTGTTGATTCCAAGCTGTGCAGCTAGGAACGGGTGGATGCCAGGGCGGATGATTTTCATGAACGTGTACTCAGATGCACTTCATTGAGCCTGTGTTTGTTTGTGGGGGCAGGAAGCCTGTGGATTGGGCAATTAATATACATCAAAGACAATGTGCTAGTTGCTCTTCCTCCTCACTGGCTCTGTGCTCACTGCTCTCAGCGCCTCTTGTCTCCGGGTGGCGGTGGCTGCCTGCTTGCCTGCCCACTTCATAAATGTGTGTGTATGCATGTGCGTTTGTCATGAACGTCTACTTGTAAGCAAGTACTCCATTGCACTTTGTTGAACATGTGAGGGAAGGGGAGCAAGCCTCTGCTCATGGGTTGCCCCGCACCTACGCAGTTGCTGACATTGATTTCTACTTGCGGTGCGACTCGCCTGGCCCACCCCAACTAATGTGGCTTCAGTTCCCGTATACACCACAAAAGCGGAGGACTACAGCACCACATGTACTGTGGAAAGAACGAATTTGGTTCTGTAAAAATGCAGATTTTGCCCAAATCGCTTCACAAAGCGTTTCCGTTTAGATTGGTCCAGGCTAAATGCTTGTAATGGGAAGTGGGAAGACAACTGTATCCAAAAAGAGGGAATGGGGGGAGGGGCGGCGCCACCCCTTGGCAAGGTCACTGCCACGTCACAGCCAGGTCACAGAATTAGGCACACCCAGGATTTAATGTGGGGGATGGGGCACACATTAGCGTTTAAGAAAAACAATGCACGAAAATGCACCTTTTCCAGAGGGAAGCTACAGGGTGGCTGCAGATTGGGGACAGTGTCAACTGTCGCAAACGACCCTGATGTGCTCTCCCTCCACATTAAATCGGCCATGTAGATTGGCTCTAAGTATGAGTAAATGCATGTGCTCACAACCCTCCTTTACTGCTGGTGTCTCCCCCTCCCCCAGTTTTTAGGTTTAAAGTTCCTGGGTGTGTGGAGAGCAGGGACCTTAAAATCTAAAATTCTCACCATGCTTTGGATCAGAGCACCATGGCTGTGATCCAGTGAAGCACTTCTGTTCACAGAAAAATCCCTTCCATTTGTAGGAGGGGCTTGGAGCCAGCAGAGCTCCGATGAATGGAAGCAGGAGGGGGATTTTTTTGCTAGTTTTCTCTAAAGCTTTCCACCATTGTTCCAGAGGGTCCCTCAGTCCTCTCAGAAAATGTTTTTTAGTGTCCAGGGGGCTGCAGAGGGAAGGGGCAATGAGAGAAAATTGTCCCCTTCTGCAGCCGAGAGAGTACCCTTCCATTAATGGAGCTCTGGATCTAACCAAATATGGGGGTCTTGAAATGCAGCTAAGAAATGGACTAACTAAACCAAGACATAAATAAATGGTGGCAGCATATCAATAGATACGTTTACAGTAGTTGTATACAGTAAGGTCAAGAGGAGCCAAGTGGTGAACAACACTCATTGCTAAACTAAATTGCTGTGCCACCAAAGGAGATGATATGACCGCAGGTACCCTGGCGACTGCAGGCTGCTGTGCTGTTCATGGCCTCCTACAGTCCCGCTCATCACCACTTAGCCCTGCTGTGTAGGCCTTCCTGAATGGCTGCTGGAAGGTGAAGGGCTGAGCCCAGTGGTGGGAGGCAGTAGCTGGAAATGCCAATGCCAATGGTTTGGGGCCTTCAATCTATCCTGTGACATTTGAACACTTATTCCAGCCTTCCCCAACCTGGCGCCCTCCAGATGTTTTGGACCACAACTTCCAGCATTCCTGACCATTGGCCATGCTGACTGGGGCTGGTGGGAATTGAAGTCCAAAAGCAGGTTGGGGAAAGGCCCCAGATTGACTTGTTCATTTATTTATATTTATTTTGTACCCTGTTGCTTGTGGCCCTCGGGGCAGGTAGCGAAATCATAGCAACAAAAATAAACAAAGCAGTTTAAATTGGTTGACTGGGGGCCCAGTTTAGGAATGGAGTGTGTGCTTTTCATGCAGGGTCAATCCCGGCCAGCCAGCATAAACACTACTGGGCAAATGGGCAACTTTATATGTTCACATTCGGCTTGTGCTCTAAGCCAAGGAATTTGAAACGACATCTCTTGTGTGTGTTTGTACCCCTGCATACTACTCCTGTATTACTCCTGTTTTAGCCCTGCATACTACCCTGGTGCCCTCCAGATATGTTGGACTGCAAACCCGGCATGGGCAAGGCTGTTTTAGAGTGCAACAGCTCCCTAAAGACAGCCCTTGATAACAAGAGATGCCAGGCACATTGGCTTCAAGGTAGGCTTATATACGGCCCCTATCAATGCTAACTTTATTGAAACTATTTTTCAAGCATCCCCTCCTACACTTAAGTCCAAGGAAGCACATATCAACGTTATTCTAGAAACAAAAACAATCACACCACTATCCGGGTTAGTCCCTCACTCCCCTTAAAGGCACTTTTCAGATTTGGCCAACTGCCCGGGCATATTAAAACCCATTCTTTCTTCTTAGCAATAGATGGAGGAATTTTGTTCATAGCATGTAGATTTTCCACAACCAAAGTTCACACTGAGCTGCCCTTTGGTAAAGCTATGATTCCGTCAGAGATAACTGTATCAACTCTTTCAGATGAAGGGGCTGGGTGGGAAAGAGCATTCATGCTTCATCACTGATCTGCAGGATTCAACATCTGAGCCTTGTTACGAATTTTAATGGAATGTCATTTTAGGGCTTGGAGACAATATTCTCAGTGAAAAATGGCATCCTGTACAGAGGGCGGACATGTTGTCAGTGTTTCATCTGTCTTTGCTGTCTTTTTTTGGGGGGGGGGGAAATGGCTTTTTTGTTCTGACTACAGCAGATTGAAATAGTTACAAAAACTATGGAAGTTACATAAACTGCATGCACTGAAAAGTGGCTACACTTGCAATAGCAGAATGATTTTTGAAGTGTGAACAGAAATGGGATATCAGATAAATTCCTAATGAGTTGCCTTTTCTTGCAAAGAGAAAAGCGTGTGTGAGCAAGTATGTTTTGCAGTAAGAAGAAGAAAAAATCCATTTACGATGTAGGAGCCATATGTCTGGCTTCTGTTCATGCCATCACGTGAATCAATATATAATACAGCACAATTGCTTTTAACACCAATTTAGTGTGCTTTTCACAGGGAAGTCTAATCCAAGTTTACAAAGATGCAATCATTTTGGTTAAGCTGGGCTAACATTAGCATACCGCGAAATAGTGGGTGAGCCATCCTTGCTATTTTCCCTCCTTCTTCTTAGCTAGCAAAATTTACTGCTATGGGTTCTATTATTTCCAGATGACAGAACATGGTGCTGAAAACTATGGGAAAATATAGTTAAACTAACGGGTACTCTGGCAGTGAAATCATTTGGAATAATTAAACATGGCTTCTACGTTGTTTCATTGTTGATTAAAAAAGAAGGAAAGCAAATTCCAGAATGAGAATCTCTTTAAAGAAATTAACTGATGAACTCGTTGCTGGAAAGACAAAGAAAGAGAACATATTGATGTGCTTGATGTACATGGTCAAATCTGTCAACTCTATTTCTAAGACTGTTATGGACTGTGAATTCAAATTTCCAGTGGATATGTCACCATCACCCCAATGCATGATACAGAGATCCTTCTAGGTGAAAGGCTGTGTTCAGGCATTTCTATGCGAGGCTGTTAATCTGCTGTATCTACTTTTGTTTTCGTCACAGAATTAAGATCCAAGCACTACATAAAGAGTGTTTCCTTTCCTGCTTTTCTGCTACATTACCTCTAGATGGCACTTTGGTATTCTGGTGGCACTAGGTGACACAAATACACAAGTGAAAAAAGTGTTTTCTTTCACTTCTACAATTAAATACCACATTTCCCCTGCTCTACCCCCCCCCCAGCCAAAAGTGCTCTTGAGACACAGAAGCAAAACTGGAGGGTCACAATGTTGTCTAAAGAACCCATAAATGAGTAGGGAATGACAAGCACATGATAAATGCCTTGTGTAGAAAAGCCCTTCATCTCCCAGCCTTTAAAAAAGATTCCCTTCAGTAGATTAAAATTCAAAATCAGAGTATCTTGCAAATGAGAAAGGAAAATCAGAAAAAGAGATGATTTTCCTCACACAGGAAATTAAGATCAACTCTTATTGATGTTGTAGTAAGAATAGGTTTTAATTAGTAGATTTTCTTATAAAGCACCCATCATAAAAGATAATGTGACACAAATCTACAGAAAAAAACACATATTTTTAATTAGGTTTTTGTCAGTTTGATAAGCATGTGCCTCCTAACTATAACAGATAAGTAGGCATGCGTCCCCCACCCTCCAATTGCGATCTGGCATACCTTTTGTCTTCTCATTTGCTAAGCAAATCCATTATCTTGTCCTTAATTATAAGATGAGAAAGGTCAAACATTACTTCTGTTTGGTGATATGAAATACTTACACAAAGAGATTCCTATGACCTTAATGACATTGAACCTTGATACAGTCTTTTATTTTTCTGTCACAAATTAGTGTCATAGTTAGTAAGACCTTCTGCTCTGCATTTTCATATGCACACCAACATTATCCTCTCTGGATCAAAACAGAAATCGCTGGATGAATCCTTAAAAAAGCCTCTATCTCCCACCTGTACCTGAAATGTCATAACATTACTAAAGGCACAATCCTATGCATGTTTAGACAGAAAAAGTCCTACAACTCCAGCATTCCCCAGCCAACATGCTGGGAGTTGTAGGGCTTTTTTTCTGTCTAAACATGCATAGGAGTGCACCCTTATACTATTTATACTGTTCTGCAGAATAATATGCAGGCCCAGTAAATACATACTGTTAGTGGGGGGGAAGGCACTTCCCTTTGGTGAGAAATCGACACCATAATCCATGCAATCTTAGAAGGGATGGATATTCAGCGGGTTCAGTACTCATATGCATTCTGAAGTGGCAGGGGATTTGCCATGGGGAAGCAGCTCCCACATTGCTAAGGGCATGTGTGCTTGGAGCAAGACAAACATCTGGGCTGGTTAAGCTACCATTTTGGGAACCTGTGTTACTTGTGAGTAGGGATGGACAAATCAGTCTATATCCAGTCCATGTTCAGTCACATCTATTCAATAAGTCTGTCCTGCCCAATTAATGCATCGTTCTGCAATCAACAAAACCTGTGCAGAAATTAGCATTTATTTTCATATGCAACTTTCTCTAGCATATGCATTTTTAAGCATCTTAATCTAATATAAACATTCCTGTATAAATCATTCTTTAATATACATATTTTTGTATCAACTTTCTGTAATATACACATTTTTGTATTTATTTATTTATTATTTTATCTATTTATTTGTTTCATTTCTATACCGCCCAATAGCCTGGGCGGTTCACAAAAATTAAAACCAAACAACACACAATAAAACAATTTAAAATATATAGAACATTAAAACCACAACATAACAATACAACCACAATAAAACCTAGCAGCAGTGCAGGAGTTTAAAATACAGATTTATAACAGCAAAGCTAAAAATTTTGAAAGCTAAAATGCTAAAATGCCTGGGAAAATAAAAAGGTCTTCACCTGGCGCCGAAAGGAATACAATGTAGGTGCCAGGCGAACCTCACTACGGAGCTCATTCCAGAGCCGGGGTGCCACAGCAGAAAAAGCCCTCCTCCTAGTAGCCACCTGCCTCACTTCCTTTGGCAGGGGCTCATGGAGAAGGGCCACTGAGGATAATCTTAAGGTCCAGGCAGGCACATATGGGAGGAGGCATCCTTCAGGTAACCTGGCCCTAAGCCGTTAAGGGCTTTGAATGTTAACACCAGCACTTTGAATCGGGCCCGGAAATGGACTGGCAGCCAGTGCAGCTGGAAAAGTACTGGTGTAATATGAGCTCGCAGGCCAGTCCCTGTTAACAATCTTGCTGCCCTATTTTGGACCAGCTGAAGTTTCCGGACCGTTTTCAAAGGCAGCCCCACGTATAACGCATTGCAGTAATCCAGACGAGAAGTTATCAGAGCATGGATAACTGTAGCTAGGCTATCTCTGTCCAGAGAGGGGCATAGTTGGTATACCAACCTGAGCTGATAAAAAGTGCTCCGTGCCACTGAGTTCACCTGTGCCTCAAGTGACAGTTCTGGTACACAACATTTGAGTACACAACATTTGAGTCGAGAATGGCATCAAAATGTTTGGACTAGCGCTCAGTCATTAGGATAACTGTGGTGTAACTCCCATTAAATATAACAGGTCTTACTTTAGCGTAGACATGTGAAAGATTGTACTGTAAAACCCCTGTTTTTTATCATTGGATTGGATCCAGACTACGCAATTCTCATTGAAATCAATGGGACAAGTTAAGGCATGGCTACCTTTTCACACTGATTTCAGTGGGACTTAAGTGCAACTAACTGATGTCTGCACCAACCCATTATGTGTCTGACTGCAATCCTGTACTCACTTTCCTGGGAGTAACTCCCATAGGACTCAATGGGGCTTACTTCTGAGTAGGCACATCTAGGATTGCACTATAAAACGCATGACTTAGTGGCTGTTCTTAAATAGCATCCCCATTTATATGAATTTTCCATTATCAGAATATTTTTTGTGGCTCTTAGGCCATTCAGACAACTGAGAGTATTATATACACTACTCCACCAATGTCAATTTAAGCTTAGAGAGCCATACGTTTTTGCATTCAGTGGCTTGGAGACCTGGTCCACTTGTGCCATTTGCAACACAAATAGCATGCTTAAGTTCAGAGTAAACAGAGTCTTTTATTCACCTTTGAGAAAAGATCACATTACTCACAAAGCACTGGGAATCTTGATAATTATGGATTTATTAGAATCTTCCAAACGTTTGACAGCTTACTCAAATATATTGAGTTAAAAGAGACTTACTCTCAGGTAAATGATATAGAATTGCAGCCTGAATGTGCAATATTTAGAAAAAAGACTGGGAATATTGGCATTACTAGTAGGACTGATTAATCAGTTGAAGGCCTTTTTAATCAAGGTAAAATCCGTGATTAATCAGGCAACACGTAATGACCAAACCAGTAGTACATGGTAGGCACAGAGCCTACTATTTGTTCATTCCTGCTCTACTCCATGCATGCGTCATTCTCAATCCATGGAACTGAACCCTAAACTGTGTACGTCTGGTTCAGTCATTATTTTAAGATAGTAGTTGTGGTCCCCCCAAAACCTTATTCTCGCCAACATCTCATCACATATTATATTATAATTAAGCCATAGGTTAAGTAACATATGGAAGCACTTTAGTTTAAAATGCTAGCACAAGCCGCTGGCGTCCCCCCGCCCAACCCTGAAAAGGGTACAATCTCTCTGATTGGGACAATAAATACATACTAAAACAATTGCTTCACCTGCTCGTTTTCTGTCAGCTTTAACCTATTGACCCTGGTGGGAATTGATTCAGATCTTTCCAATTTGACTGATGTAATACAGTCTATTGCGAAAAGAAACTCCCTGGAAAAGACCCTGATGCTGGGAAAGATTGAAGGCAAAAGGAGAAGGGGACGGCAGAGGATGAGATGGCTAGATAGCATCACCGATGCAATAAATATGAACTTGAGCACACTCCGGGAGAGAGCGGAGGACAGGAAGGCCTGGCATGCTATGGTCCATGGGGTCACAAAGAGTCGGACACGACTGAACGACTGAACAACAACAACAATACAGTCTATAACGACTGGAACTCTCCATTTCTATTGGATGCACAATTCATCTCAGGTCTTAAATGCAATGTATATATTCAATTTTATGTCTGCAAACCAATTGCAAAATAAGCAGAATACATGTGTTTAACTTAGGGCACAATTAGATACTTAAGATCCGCTGGCTGAAGGAATATAGGATTCAGCTGAAGCCCTGCTGCACTGGTGAAATGGCAGATATGCCCTTGTCATGACAGATGCACCAGTGGAACAACTTATATACACCAGTGGAGCTGTTCTGCCAGTGAAAATGTGCTGGCAGAATGGCCGAAAGGAGGTAGAACCACGGGCAGGATATGGGTGGCACAGGGGAGGAGCACACTTCTCCTGTATCCTATACCTGTTCAGTACACAACCTGGTGTTGAAGATTGCTCCACCCATTTTTCCTGACGCATGTCTTCAAGCATAGGATACGATGTAACCCAACACTCAATTGCAGCGTAACCCCACACTAGGGGAGCATAACTCAGGTAACAGGTGTGTGATGTTGGGCTATATCCCTCCAGCCCCATGCCTTCACACTTAGAGTTCACACAAGAGGGAGCTTTAGTGAGGGAAATTATGGAGACACAGCACTTTACAAACACAGGGAGCTCTTTGCAAAAACCTTCTCACTAGTACACTCCCAGGAACCTGAGCTTATTGCTAACACTTCTGTGCCAAGAATCTTAACAGGTACCTCTTCCTCAGGATTCCAGACACAAACACCCAACATCCAACAACAGGGTCCCAGGACAAAGTACTCCATGTAGGTAAGTGAGGGAAAGGGGAACATTTTCTGCAAAATATAACTTCTCTCCCCCAACCACCCCCTTTGCTAGAGGGGGATACTGTGTCTTGTCTTAACTGTATTGCTCTAACAGTCTTTTCTCTCAGCTATCCCAGTCAACAGCAAAGCTTCTGGTGGCTCACCATACATGCCTGGGTGGGCATGTGTTTGTCTGAGTGGGTCGCAAGTTATGAAGGTGCAGTTCTGATTGTCTTTTATTGTTCAGTGCTTCAGAATCTGTCTAGATGTGGAGCGGTATATAAATGTTGCAAATAAATTACTTCATTATGTGAATTGCCCAGACAGATTCAGCTATTAGGTGGTATAGAAATGTAATAAATCAATAAGTAATGATGGGTGATATTATATATGTCTTGAATGTTTGCTCCCCCCCCCCATATTATTAGAGATGGGAGAACCTCCTGGTTCTGCTTCAATTTTAGTTCTAACATATCGGCTAAATTAGACTGCCAATTTCTCACCATACTGATTATTCCAGTTCTGGCTGTTGATGTGTTGCTACTGCAGGAAGCAGTTATAAACTTATTCCTGCGCAGGGAGTGGTAGTGAAGGGGA
The DNA here is from genome assembly GCF_057233095.1 of Heloderma suspectum. Taxonomy (NCBI): domain Eukaryota; kingdom Metazoa; phylum Chordata; class Lepidosauria; order Squamata; family Helodermatidae; genus Heloderma; species Heloderma suspectum. Next base: position 115,101,672 of record NC_139462.1, read on the forward strand.
AGGGCTGAAGCTGTCAAGCGGGAGGAATCTTCTTCAGAGAAAGAGCTGGGCCGTGTTTCGACAACAAGGCTGAAGCAAGCAAAGGAATACCGGAGTTTTCATGGAATCGGCATGGCTCCACACAGGGCTCCACGAAGGACTGCACCACACCATTATAAGTCACTGACAGAAACATACTTCTGAGTGGGGTGGGGGGACTGGAAGTGAATGTCATCAGATTGGCAGGGGCTGCTCAGCCAATAGGAGAGGCTCCCCCCTCCAGGCTCCACTCCCTTTAATGACAACCTTGGGAACAAGCCTCATTGACCACAACAGGATTTACTTCTGAGTAGATTTCCCAGACCAATGCCCCATTCCTCACATTTTTTTCCTTTCCCTCTAAATACCAGGCTACTGCATTGGCTGGCACCCCTGAATAAATGTGCTATCGTGCGATAGTGCAAATTCGTGATAGTGCATTTTGGGGGACAAGCCTCATTGGCTACAACAGGAGTCAGCAGGCACCCCTGAACTAAAGAGCTATTGCGTGATAGTGCAAATGTGTGTTAGTTCCATTTCGTGATAGAGCAACAGAGAGATACTGACATGGAAGGTATGCATATTGATGGAAGATCTGCACAATGGTGTTCTAATGAGATAGCTTCTTGGCGTGTAATATAGGAAAGCTGAACTATGAAGCTTGCGAAAGAGGACTGAAGGACACTGAGGAATATTAGCCATGGATCCTCCCCATGTGTAGTTCTGGGGAAGTGACCTGAGATAAAAATTATTTTCAGGCTGCAGTGGGAGCACTTGCTTGTCCACGATAGCACGCTTATACGTACTAGTGATCTTGCGCTTATTTTCAATGTTTTTTTTAAAAGTTGGTCCCTTGGCATCCTGCTCCAAAACAGCGTTGAAACTTCTGGAAAACAGGGAGGGAAAGGGTTGGGTCAGTGAAGTCACAGGCAGGTGAGGGACACGCCCCCATGGGCAGGACTATGATACTGACGCAACTGCAGGTGATGGAGCACACACCAACAGGACCGTAACCGAGCCAAAGTAAAGAGGAAAAGTCAGACTATAACCAGTCTCAGAAGAATCGGGTTTTCCGCAACAAATTCCAGGATGCCTGCTGGATGGCCACAACATCATGTAAACTGCGTGACCTCAACACGCAGCCTGGCTGGAGTAAATCACTGGTGGAAACACACCCCTGGAGTTCTGGAGACAAACTGCATCAAAGAGCAGCCTGTTGTATAGGTAGAGGGAATGACTGTAAGACTCAGCAGGCCTCAAACACAACTGTCCTTTATTGACCACACACAGAACTGCAGAACTTAGCAGAAGCTCCACCCACTGCTGCTACTCCCAACTCTACAGGAGCTGCAAAGCAATAACCAACCCACAGTAACCCCCGCACCCCAAATACATAACACAGCCCATCCCAGGAGGCTGGGAGGCAGACCAGGAGGAATTGGCTTGACCTTGGACTGCCTCTGACTCTGTGTAAGGACCTACTCCAGCCTTGATGCCCTCTCCCAACCATAAGCAGGACATAAGCCCTATGAAAGGAGGTATTGCTGCAGAAATGGAGCGGTGATATCTGGGGCAGTCAGGAAGTCTCTGGATGGCAATATTAAGCATGTTAGGGTGCAATCCTATGCATGTTTAGGCAGACAAAAGTCCATCTATGCTGGCTGGGGAATGCTGGGTGTTGTATGACTTGCTCCCTTATGCAAGTTATATGGTTAGACTAACTTTACATATCTAAATAACGCCATGTATTGTGCTCCCTAGATGGAAAATCTATCTGATTTCTTCGGTTCTGTAGTTCACATGATTGAACATGCATTAAGAGAATGCATGCAAAGGGAAGTGGGACTGTGGTGATAAGCCATGCCCTTGACCTATGAACTTTCATGGTATTATTTGTATAGTCACTACACATGTGTAAAGTTTACACATGTAGGCTCTGTAGGCATATCCAAAAACCCTGCAGAAAGAAGGTCCGCAGCTGTGCATATAGTTTGTATGTGCATAGGGACTGCACACAGATGGATCCTTTTGTAAATTTTGTAAATTTAAAACACATTTGGTGAACCATAGGGGTTCTAGGAAAAGAAACATAGACCTCACAAGACTGAGATCAGCCCTCTTCTGCATAATTTATATGCTTTGTTATCTTCTGTTTGCAAAAATTTAAAGTAAATTAAAAAGACATTTCCTATGGTTCCTCCCTGCTACAAATAGCTTTAGCAATTGAAACACAGCCAGTACTTTAGTAATGGAGTTGATTTTAAAAAGCAAAGTATCTTGCAATATCTTGGAAGGCCCTTCACACATTATGTTTTTTAGGTGTAGACATTTTTAGGTTTACCAAAAATACCTAAAAATGTAAGTTGTGAATGTGACAAACATGCATTTGCAAACATGGTATACTGTGCTCTTGGGTACTCTTGTCAAGGAGCCATAATTGAGTGCAGCTCTGTGTTGCTCATACACTTGGTAGCAAACCTGAGTTTACTACCTGCTGCGTAGAGTGTGAAGTGGCCCATAGTGCCAGGAATTTGTGACATGAAACTGCTTCCAACATAGGCTATTTCCTTTCCAAAAAGTAGATGCTTAGGAGATGCCATATGCAGGAGCTTTTACAGGCAGTGTGAAGACGCAAGGTTCAGTCCTACTTCATTAACATTTGGTTAATGGAAGAAATCTTTCACTGATAGATCTAACATAGTGACAGGACTTTTACCATTCAATGGGAATATGCCACCTCTTAAAAAACAACATGTCAGCAAGTGTAGGAATAACCTAAATAAATGGCAAACTGACATTTAGCGTGACGTCGTGTGGCAACTTGATATTGTGAGCAGATATCCTAATCTGACTGGCTGCTTCTGATTCATCACTGGGCACGTAGGTGTTGGAATATCATTCTATTACCATAATTCTTCAATCGTCCTCTTAAATAGGTGGGGTGCATTTGCTGCCTCTGTGTTCCCTTCTTTGGGTAGCTCTCTGTTGTACATTCTTGCCTTGAGCAAAGCCATATTGTATGCCTGGATTAAGCCCAGCCTCATCAGCCAAGAACAAGAATGTGTCACCAGCATGATGAGCTGGGACAAATCACGACACATCTGCCAAGATCGTAGCTTGGAGGGCTTGCTGGTGACAGAGGCAGGGAGAGAAAAATGGGTGGGCAGAACAAAGAGCAATTAAGTTCTATATAGACTAATTTCACTTACCACAAATGGCACTTGAAACGTGCCCCAAAGGGATATGACTCTATGAGATTCTTGGCTGGAGATACTGATATGCTGTCATTATTAGGATGAATCAAAGGCGTTTCCTTCCATTGTTCTTAGTGAGAGTATTTCTGGCGTTGATTATCACAAAATGTGCAGAGGCAAGGCAGTGCTGACTTCTATTTCAGTCCTCATGTTGACTAGTGTATCTAGTCTGACAGGGTCTAGCTCTAGGGAATCTTCTCCCTTGGACCTGGCCTCAGTGAACTTAGCCTTTCTGACAGAAGTGTCAAGAATGGTCCACTTCTACCTTGTACTACATTGAAAGATTTAATAGTGTGCAAGTTTTGTCATCCTGCAAATTCCCAACGTCCTTTTACATCAACAGTTTCCTTTCATCCATCTTGACACCAGTGTGTCACTGAGTACAGTCCTATGTGTGACATTTGAAAACATAGCCTTTGGCATGCATGTTCACTAGGTTCATGGGAACCATTCTGGAAAGTTCTGATTCATCACTGAGTATGTAGGTGTTGGAATGTCAGCCTATTACCATAATTTTTCAATCCTCCTTTTCAATACAAAGAGGTTTCGGGCTCTGATCCAAAGAAAACCACACACACTGGTTTTAAAGGGACTGAATGTGTGTGGCTTAAATCCACCTCAATTTCATGGGGAGCTGCTGACACAAATGGCTCACAATGGCAAGGTCTGTGCAGTTGTGTTAGCGTGGTTACATGTATGAGGTGGGCCTAAGATGTCCATCTATTCTACAGCAGGGGTAGGCAACCCAGCACCCTCCAGCTCCCATCATCCCTGACCACTGGTCATACTAGCTGGGGCTGATGGGGGTTGTAGTCCAAAATATCTGGATGGCACCTGGTTGCCTACCCCTGATGTAGAGATCAGGGGTAGGCAACCCAGAGAACAGGGGTAGGTAGGAGAGGCTGATAATGTCTATTATGTAAAGTCGGCAAATGCTGCAAGTCTCAACAAGCCTTGCTGGATCACTCCAACTAGTCTAGCATTCTGGACAGGGAGTAGCCAGATGCCTTAGGAAACTCACAGGGAGAGCATAATGTAATATGTCCTGTTGTTTGCCCATATCATCCAGCAGTCAGGGGAATTAGCCTCTTTATGGCTACTAACTACAGAGTCTGAATTTTGCTTGTCATGGCTAATTGAGAGACCTATCTTCCATGGTTTTGTCTGATCTGTTTTTGTTTTGTAAATCTAAGTTAGTAGCCATTTCACATTCCAGAAATCACTTCTGTATGGTATATCACAAGACAGGAGGCAAAAATGAAAGCAAGGTCTAGGCCTAGAAGCAACGGATCTTCAGGCAAACAGGGCCAGTTCACAGTGTAAGGAAATGGTTTCTCAAGAAGTGCCTGTATCCGCACAGGCTGCTCCTGACTTGTATTGAGAGTGAGCCTATCTAGGATTCTGGAGCAGGGATAGTTCTGCTGAAATGACTGGATGACTAAGCTGACTCTCTACCACTGTTTCCCAGGATAGCACCGAGACTGGGGCGGTGGCAGTTCTAGTTAGGGTTGCCACTTGCTCTGTCTCTTTAATAGAGGGGCGTCAAACACAATCAAGTTGAAGGGCCACCCAGCAGATGCCCAGAGATCCCATCCGCAATAGCCCTTTTCAGAAAACAGCCTGATGTGATGTGAGGGGAGAGTAGGACCATGCCAGCTAGCTTCATCACTCATGCTGGTACACTCTACTGAGCACACTCTCAATATCCATATATTCAGTTGAACATGTGAAAGGTGTCCCTACGTATATGCAACTTTATGTGCATAGGGGCTCCTTTCATGTCTTCAACTGAATGTATGTGAAGTCCAGTTCAGCCCCTTGTCAGTAGCTACGGATGTAGACAAAACACACTCGACTGGTGGCTGAGGAACAGACTTTACTGGGGATATAACAAGCTTACATCTCAAGGTAAGCTGGCTGAGGTCAGCCCCATGGTCAACATCCCTTGCAGGAGGAAGTAGGAAGAAGAATGGAGAGTAGGGGGAGGAGACAAGGAAAAGGTAATATGATCTCCCAGAGATCCCCTCCCACCTGACTCAGGTAATATTAACCCTTCAGGTCCAGGTTAAGTGACTCATGGCCCGAGTCCCACCAACAAGATGGACGTCAGGAGTGGGCTTCCTGGCTGGAGCACTCCTTTCAGTGAACGGGTGATGAGGCTTTCTGAAAAGGGTGAATGCTTTACTGAATCCAACTTGAATTGGAGCCAGTAATTCTGGATGGAGCAGGTGGTGGTAATAAAGCATGTGTCTGAGCATTTGCAAAACACATTTCCTTTACTACACAGTAACCTCAATGAGCCCCCACTCATCTTTCATTAGGGGGCAGAGAGAGTGCAGTTTTCATGAGGACCTGTGTTTTCAGAAATTAACAGCCAGCCCTACCACTTGGCCCCTCACCCACCAAACCCTCCAGCCAATTTAAGATTCTTGCCTTCTTCCATAGCTCAAACTGCTGGCAAAATTTTCCTGCACTTTGGTGCACTCTGCTCTCTTTTATTAGGTACCAGTTCTGAGAGCCAGTGTGGTGTAGTGGCGAGAGTGTTGGACTAGGAGCTGGGAGATCTGGGTTCTAGTCCCCACTTGGCCATGGAAGCTCACTGGGTGACTTTGGGCCAGTCACAGACTCTCAGCCCAACCTACCTCACAGGGTTGTTGTTGTGAGGATAAAATGGAGAGGAGGAGGATCATGTAAGCCGCCTTGGGTTCCTTGCAAGAGGAAAAAAAGGCGGGATATAAATGCAATAAATAAATAAATGAATGAAAGAAAGAAAGAAAGAAAGAAAGAAAGAAAGAAAGGCAGATACTGTGGCGCGCACCAGCAGCCTACTAAAGCACAGCAGAGTAGCAGCAGCCCACTAAAGGCATCTACTGCCTGACTGTAGAGGTGGTTCAGTGATGTGCATAGATTGCGGCAACGATTCTGTCAGTTGCATTGCAGGCTCCAAAGGATCTGACAAGGCCCCCTCATGCTTATGTTTGACACCCCCATTTTAAAACTACTGATTATGCTACTACTTTTTATGGAAAAAGACGTGGTTTAATGTTCATTTTGGACGTTATGGAAGAGCACCCTCTATTTGTATCCTTTAACATTCAAATGGATCCCGATTTACTGCCTGTTTTGGGCATTATTGCCTTATTAATGAGCGCAGTGAATACAAAGTTCAAGCCCCAGATCAGATGGCAAGACAGACATCCGGTTCTCTTATGTACAGTGCCTTGCAGAATTACTCGCCCCTTTGGCTTTTCCACATTTTCTTGTGTTACAACCTGGAATCAAAATGGATTTAATTGGCACATTTACTATTTGATTTACACAACATGCTTAACACTCTGAAGGTGCAAAATATTTTTATTGTGGCACAAAAGTTAAACAAAAACAAACTGATGTATGTTGGTTGCATAAATATTTACCCTGCCAGGAGCGCCCTAGTGGCCTCTTTCAGTTAGGGATGGTGGAGAATTTCTCCACGAATCTTCGGGATGCCGAGCGCCAAGGCATTCAGCCCCCCGAAAGTGTTGAGGAAATTCTCTGCCGGCCCCCCGCCCCCCTCCGGGATGGGACTTACCTTCAGCAAATGTCTGTCTCGGCGGCGGGTCCCGGCGGCGTTTCAGCGGCGTTTCGGCGGGGACGGGGGTGGCGGCCGGTCTCCCGACCAGCTGCCACCGCCGCCATTACAAAATAAAAAAGTAAACAAAAAACGAAAAACACACACCCATGATAGGCTACGTGACGATTTACATAGCCTATCATGGCTAGATTTCCAAAGTCAGACATGATAGGCTACGTAAATCATCACGTAGCCTATCATGGGTGACTTTGGGGAAAAAAAAGCACGTAAGCAAATGGCGGCGGCCCATGGGCGCCGCCATTTGCGTTCCTTATTTTGGCACGTCTAGTCTACGTAAAGATTTACGTAGACTATGGCGAAAATAAGTGTTCCTCCCCTGGGGCCCGGGGTTTGTGGGGGTACAGCTGATGGAAGTGCCTCAGCAGCAACGGAGCATGCACACTTTCCGCGGGTTCCCAGGTTTGCTCATCTGGCCCGTACCCCTTCCAGTCCACTAGATATTGCCGGCATCCGCAAGAAAGGCGGGAGTCCAGAATCTCTGCGACCTCAAACTCCTCCTCCCCCTCCACCAGCACTGGTGGCGGGGGGGAACCGACCGAGCGATGAGGGTTGCCAGAAACCAGGGGGGACAGCAAGGACTGATGAAAAACAGGATGGATCTTCATGGAGGGGGAGAGAGCCAGGCAAAAAGCAACAGGGTTAATCTGGGCTGTAATCTGGAAAAGCCCCGTGCGGCGAGGCGCAAGCTTCCTTGCAGGCGAGTGAGAGGGGAAGTATTGGGTGGACAGCCAAACCCAGTCCCCGAGTTGCAGAGACGGACCCGGCTGGTGCCGCCGGTCTGCATAGGCCTTGTAGGCTGTCTTGGCTTGCTCGAAGGAGTCCTGTAAGAGGTGGTATACCACTCGCAACTCCTCTAAAAAGTCATGGGCCGCTGGCACCGAAGAGGGAGCTAAGGTGGATGGGAAAGCCTTGGGGTGGTAACCAAAATTGGCAAAAAATGGAGTTTGGCGGGTGGAAGCATGGCAGGCATTGTTATAAGCAAATTCATCGAGAGGCAGCAAGGAAAACCAGTCATCTTGCTGGTAACTGACATAACAGTGCAAATATTGCTCCAGAGACATATTGGTGCGCTCGGTCTGACCGTCCATCTGTGGATGGTGGGTGGAGGAAAGACAGAGCATCACATGGAGAAGCCCAAGTAGCTCCCTCCAGAAATGGGCAGTGAATTGGGCCCCCCTATCGGAAATGAGACCCTCGGGCCGTCTGTGGAGCTGGAAAACATGCGCCAAAAACAGCTCTGCCATCTCCCTCGCTGTGGGCAACCCAAAGCAGGGGATGAAATGGGCCATCTTAGAAAACAAATCCACCACCACCAGAATGGTGGTCTTACCGTGTGAGGGAGGCAAGTCAGTGATGAAGTCAAGGGAGAGCAGTTTCCAAGGTCCTGAGGGGGTAGGCAGGGGGTGAAGCAAGCCTGTGGGCTTGCCTGCGGGGGCCTTTGCCCACTGGCAGGTTGGGCAGGGGGCAACATAGGTCTTGACATCCCAACACACATGAGGCCACCAAAAATCCCGCGTCACTCCGTGCAGGGTCTTGGCGAAGCCAAAATGCTCAGCGGTAGGGGAGTCGTGGCACTGATGGAGGACCTTCTTGCAGAGGGGTCTAGAAAGCACATAGACCCGACCGGAATGGTAAAGCAGGCCACCTTGCAAAGAGAAGGGGGTAGAGTGGGGGGGGCAGAGGCTAGCCCCAATTCCTCCACTTTTGTGTGAACAAAAGCATCCTGAGCCTGTGCAGAGTGAAGGAGCTCCTCCCAAGAGTGAGGTACCACAGCTGCCGCCAGGCTCTAGTGGGGAAGAATCAGAGGGGGGGGGGATTTCCCTCACCCCCTGGCTGGAGGTCCGGCTTACGAGAAAGAGCATCTGCTTGTAGGTTGTCGGAGGCCTTCACATGGCAAATCTTAAGGTGGAACCGGGTAAAAAAGTGACCACCTAATCTGCCTCTGGTTTAAGGCACGGGCCGTCTGAAGATGTTCCAGGTTGTGATGGTCGGTTCTAACTTCAACTGCTGTGCCCCCTCCAGCAGATGACGCCAGGTCTCCAAAGCAGACTTGATGGCCAACAGTTCCTTCTCCCAGATGGTATAATTCCTCTCAGACATGTTCAGCTTTCTGGAGTGGTAGGCGCAGGGTTGCAAACCGCCACCCACCCGATCTGGCTGAAAAAGCACCGCCCCCACCGCAAAGTCAGAGGCATCAGTTTGCATCACAAAAGGCTTCCTTGGGTCAGGATGTAACAGGATCGGCTCAGAACTAAAAAGCTTCTTAAGTTCCTCGAAAGCCTGTTGGGCAGATGCTGTCCAATGAAAAGGAGATTTCCTGCCCTTAAGGAGGTCTGTGAGAAGAGATGTCAGCTGAGCAAAGCTGGGCAGGAACTTTTTGTAGAAATTAGCAAACCCCAGAAAACGTTGCAAGTCCTTCTGGGTGGATGGAGCCTGCCAGGAGAGGACAGCCTGGACCTTTGCAGGATCCATCCTGATACCGTCAGCTGAGATAATGTAGCTAAGATAGTCCAAGGAGGTTAGGTCAAACACACATTTCTCCAGTTTGGCATACAGATGGTTCTTGTGGAGGTGCTGGAGGATGGCGGAGACATGGTGCTGATGGGCGTGGGGGTCCTCAGAAAATATAAGTAAATCATCGAGATACACAATGAAGAAAGAGTCCAAATAGTCCCGGAAGATGGCATTCATAAAACGTGAAAACGTGTGGGGGGGTGCAGGCGAGCCCAAACAGCATCACTAGGTATTCATACGCTCCGTACCAGGTGCTGAAACAGGTCCTCCACTCATCCCCCTCCCGGATGTGAATCAGATTGTAGGTGCCACGCAGGTCCAACTTTGTGAAAATCTTGGCTCGCCCCAGGCGCTCCAGCATCTCTGGGATCAGGGGGAGGGGGTACTTGTCAGGGATCAAGACCGAATTGAGGGCTCTGTAGTCGTGCACCAGGCGGAGTTCTCCAGATTTCTTGGCCACAAAGATGGTAAGGGCGCAGGCGGGGGAGGAGGAAAGGCGAATGAAGCCATGTCTGAAGTTTGTGTCCAAAAACTCCCGCAGAGCTCAAAGTTCCAGCTCCGACATCAAATACAGTTGGCCAGCGGGGATGGTCACTAGGAAGGTCAGAGAATTTCTCCATGAATCTCGGGGAGGCCTAATGCCAGAGCATTCGGCCCCCCAAAATTGGTGGAGAAACGGTCTGCCACCCCCCGCCACCCCCCCGGGATGGGACTTACCTTGCCTGAATGTCCCTGGTGGCGGCAGCTCCGGCGGCGGTTCGGTGGCGGTTCGGCGGCAGTTCGGCGGCCGGTCTTCCGACCAGTTGCCGCCGCCGCCATTTCCAAGTAAAAAAACAACAATAACAACAAACTAACGTGATAGGCTATGTAAAGATTTACGTAGCCTATCACGGCTAGATTTTTAAAAAACACCGTAATAGGCTATGTAAACATTTATGTAGCCTATCACGGCTGACTGCAGGGATGCAAACGGCAGCGGCCAGAATTTCGGCAGGGAGGGACGGGGCACCTCCCCTCCGGCCAGAATTTTGGGGGGAGGGACGGAGCATCTCCCCCCCACCGTGAGGGACCACAAGCTTCGGGATCAGGTAAGGGACTTTCGTCCATCCCTAATGGTTGCCGCCGGAATTAGGTTAATGGCACAGTCAAATGGGCGGTGGTGGTGGGGAGCTGGTTGGCCTCCTTCTTGTCAAAAACATCCCCAAAAGCCACATACTTCTCTGGGAGGATCACGGTACCTGAAGACCTGCCAGAAGCAGACGAGGAGGGGGAGGAAAGGGTTAAGGCCTGGACTGGGACTGGCGCCTCGATCGGGAGACAATGCTCCCGGCAGTAGGGAGACGCAAACTCCATTTGCTGAAGCTCCCAAGAAATCTGAGGATTATGCTTAGAGAGCCAGGAAACATCCAGCATGATTGGGTATTGGGGAACCTTGGCCAAGTGAAACTGAATCTGCTCAACGTGGTACTGGGAGCGCAGAGTGAGTGGAGCTGTAATCCGGGTCACCGCGCTCAAAGAAAGAGGACGCCCATTGATGGTCTCCACTGCCAAGGGGGCAGGAAGGGGCAGGGTAGGAATCTTATGGAAGAGGGCAAAGGTTTCATCCATGAAACTGGTTGTAGCTCCCGAGTCCACTAAAGCCAGGGCTTCCACCCCACCCCACCCCACTGGGAGGAGCAGAGGTGAACATGCAATACCAGATGGGAGGGTGGGGGGGTTGCGGAAGGCACCCACTGGGTGTGGAATTGACCCCCACACTGGAGACCCCCAACAGGCTTGGGGGGCGGCCTAGTCAGGCCTGGGGGCGAGGAGGAGGAGGAGGAGGAAGGAGAGGAGGGGGAGGCAGAGGAGCTGTGGGTCTAGCCTGGCAGGTTTTGGCAATATGTCCCAGCTTTCCACACCGAAAGCATCGGCGCTCAGCGCGCCGCCGCTCTAGTTCCTCCGGTGGCAGTGGGGCTCGGGTAGCTTCCAGCTGCATCGGGGTCTCCTCCGCCCCTACCGCAGGGGCAGGGGGTGGGGGAGGGGGCAGGAAACAGGGGGGAATGGGAGGAGGGAAATCTCGGCCCCCGGCGCCCCGCCGGGCCTGCCGGCACCCCTCCAGCTGACTATCTATCTGGAGGCAGGTCTGGATGAGGTTCTCCAAAGTAGGTGGGCTAGGCGTACACGCCAACTTGTCCAAGATCTTGTCGTTCAAACCATCCAAAAACTGAGCCACCAGCATGGCATCATTCCGCTGTAAATCCTGCATCAGCAAGCGAAAAGTTGTCGCATAGCTGGAAACTGAGTCCTTGCCCTGCCTGAGGCGGTGAATCTCCCGAGAAGCCATCTGCATGCACAGGGGGTCACCGAAAAATCTGGCCATTGCTGTCATGAAACCTTCATAGTCCCTGAGCAGGGGATCATTAGTGAGAAGAAGCCCCAAAGCCCATTTAGCTGCTACGCCTGAAAGGAGGTTAATGATGAAACCCACACGAACCTGTTCCGTCAGGAAATCCTCAGGTCGAAGGCACATGTACAGCTCTGATTGGGCCCGGAAAATCTGAAAAAGTCCTTTCTCACCAGAAAACTTCTCTGGCAAAGCCACCGGGCACTTGCGGAGGGGGGGGGGAATTGGAGGTACTGGGGGTTGAACTGCAGCTTGTAGATTCTGTATGGCAGTCGTCAGTTGAGCCACTTGATCACGGAGAATCTGGTTCTCTTGCACCAGAGCTTGCACCGCCGGGTCCCTGGAACCCTCCATTTGGCAGTAGGAGAAGAGAGAGAGAGAGAGGAAAAAAAAGAGGAAACGGGGACCAAGCTGTCAGAATTGCCCTAGCGGTCTCTTTCAGTACACTCCAATAGCCAACTCAAGACACAGACGAAAGGATTCTTTTCAAGGCTTTAATCCTTTTACAACTTAATTACTCTTTCAGATGCTAATCACCAGTGACTAAGCAAGGAACAGCAGAGCAGCCTATGCTCCGGGTAGGCAGTTGGTCCCCGTTTGAAGGAGAGTCACTTGAAGACCCTGATCTTATGGGCTAGGGAGAGATCCTCCCTCTTTCCCTTGGGTCCACAGGAGGCAGCCATTGCTTGCGTGCCAAATGGCGCTACGCCTTTCCGTGCCCTTTCCGTGAACCTCTGCCCCAGTCGCAGGTCCCTTGCAGACTAAAAGAGGTTTTCCTCTAGAATTGCTCTGTATTTGGCTCAATCCATCTTGCCCTCAATCCTGACCAGTTTCCCAGTCCCTGCCAATGAAAAGCATCCCCACGACATGATGCTGCCACCACCATGCTTCACCGTGGTGATGGTGTTCTCAGGGCGATGAGCATTGTTGGCTTTGCGCCACTCATGGCGTTTTGTGTGAAGGCCAAAAAGTTCAGTTTTGGTCTCAGCAGACCAGAGGACTTTTTTCCACCTGTTTGCTGTGTCTCCCACATGCCTTTTGGCAAAACCCAAATGTTTTTTGGATTTTTCAGCATGGTTTTTGGGTGTTTTCAGCAATGGCTTTCTTTTTGCCACTCATCCATAAAGCCAGCTTTCTGGAGCATCAGGTGATCATTGTCCTATGGACAGTTTCTCTCATCTCAGCTGTGGATCTCACCAGCGCCTTCAGAGTTACCATTGGCCTCTTGGTTGCTTCTCTGACTAATGCCTTCTTCACCCAGTCACTGAGTTTTGGTGGACGGCCTTCTCTAGGTAGAGTCACAGTTGTACCATATTCTTTCCAGTTTATAATAATGGATTTAACTGTGCTCCAGGGGATGTTTATAGTTTGGGAATTTTTTTTATAACCTAACCCTGAGTGGTGCTTCTCCAGAACTTTATCCCAGACTTGTTTTGCTAGCTCCTTGGTCTTCATGATGCTGTTTGTTTAGATTCGCTCTCCAACAAACTCTGGGGCCTTCCAGAAACAGGTGCATTTAATCTAAGATCATGTGACACTTGGATTGCACACAGGTGGGCTCCATTCAACTAATTATGTGACTTCTGAAAGCAGTTGGTTGCACCAGAGCTTATTTAGGGGTGTCACAGCAAAGGGGGTGAATAACTTATGCAATCCAGACTTTTCAGTTTTTATTTGTAAATCATTTTGTAAAATACGTAGATTTTTTCCTCACTTCGACATTATGGACTATTTTATGTAGTTCAGTGACAAGAAATCCTAATTAAAGCCATTTTATTGCCAGGTGGTAACACAGCAAAATGTGGAAAAGTCAAGGTGGGGCGGGGGGGGGGATATTTATGCAAGGCACTGTAGCAGTCTCCTATTGTGTGCCTTTGAGAAGCTAAAAATCAGGCAGAAATTGCTGTCAATTTGCAATTCCTCTAAAAAATAAAGGATATAAAGGACTGATATCCTTGCTCATGAATACTGAAAAGATGGGGTTTGGAGAATGAATATCTGTTGTCATGAGTAGGACTTCAAGTGTGACACACAGATGGAGGAGAGAAGGGGCTTCTCTACACCAGAGTCTATCCCGCAGCTTTACCGGGACTTCTGCTTCCAGATTCTTTGCAGGATTAAGATCGGCTCCTGACACAGGCTGTTTTTGGGGTGGTGGTGGTTTTTTCTGTGCAAGTTCTGTATGTTTCATTATACAGCCACTAGATGGCACTGTGGTAAAGTGCAATTACGGAAGTTCATGCAGCCGTTAAATCGCTTCATTGCACTTCTAGAGAAAATGCTGCACTCTCCCCAATATTAAAAAAGCTGGGATAAAGATCATATAGCATGGGAGAGGCCCTGGAGATTGATGACATCATGTGAAAGACTGGCAAACTTCCGTGAGTGACCAATCATGAGCACATGAGAAAAGCCTCATGTAGGGGTGGACGAAAGTCCCTTACCTGTCCTCGAAGGACGTTCGCGGTGGGGGGGGAGGCGCTTCGCTGCTCCCCCTGCGAAGTTCCGGCCGGGGGGGGAGGCTTCCCGCCTCGGCCTGGCCGAAATTCAGGCCGGGGGGGAGGCTTCCCACCTCGGCCCGGCCGAAATTCAGGCCGGGGAGGAGGTTTCCCGCCTCGCCCGGCCGCGAACGCGAAGGTTTAAAAAAAACAAAACAAACGCCCCCTGATAGGCTAGGTGATGATTCACGTAGCTTATCACGGCTAGATCTGCAAAGTCAGCCGTGACAGGCTACGTCAATCGTCACGTAGCCTATCACGGGTGACTTAAAAAAAAAAAAAAGTGAGTACGGATAATGGCAGCCCCCATAGGGAGCCGCCATTCGCGTTCCTTATTTAGTCGCTGTAGTCTACGTAAATGTTTACGTAGACTACAGCGACCAAATAAGGAATGGGAATGGCGGCTCCCTATGGGGGCCGCCATTATCCGTACACACTTTTTTTTTTTTTAAGTCACCCGTGATAGGCTACGTGACGATTGACGTAGCCTATCACGGCTGACTTTGCAAATCTAGCCATGATAGGCTATGTGAATCGTTACGTAGCCTATCAGGGGGCGTTTTTTTCTTCTTTTATTGCAATGGCAGCGGCAGCAGCTGGTCGAAAGACCGGCTGCCGCTCCCGCCCCGCTCGAACACCCGCCGAACCGCCAGCCGGACCCGCCGCCGGGAGGGACATTCGGCGAAGGTAAGTCCCGTCCCGGGGGGTGTGTGCGGGGAGCGGGGGGGCCGAACACGTTGGCGCTCGGCCCCCCGAAGTTTCGGGGAGAAATTCTCCGCCAACCCTAGCCTCATGTAGAGAAGCCCAAGGACAAAGAGGTTGGGAAACAAATTGGTGGGAGACGTTGCGCTACCTGTTTACTCAGAAGTTTTAAAAGGAAAGAGAAAATCTCCAGGAGGGATGAACGAATTTGACAGTTTACCTCCACTTGCGCACACGCACACACACTTGATTTTTAAAAAAATCTCAAGTTCTCTCCATCCTGTTTATGGGGGTGGAGGTGTGAATTTTGGTAAGTTCTTCTAAAAAAGGAACCAAATTCTTCTAAAAAAGGAACCAAATATTTGCGTTGCCCTTATTTTTGCCGTAGTCTACGTAAATCTTTACGTAGACTACAGCGACCAAATAAGGAACGCGAATGGCGGCTCCCTATGGGGGCCGCCATTAGCGTACACGCTTTTTTTTTTTTTAAGTCACCTGTGATAGGCTACGTGACGATTGACGTAGTCTATCACGGCTGACTTTGCAAATCTAGCCGTGATAGGCTACGTTAATCGTCACGTAGCCTATCAGGGGGCGTTTGTTGTTTTTTTTTTAAACTTTCGCGTTCGCGGCCAGGCGAGGCGGGAAGCCTCCTCCCCGGCCTGAATTTCGGCCGGGGCAAGGCAGGAAGCCTCCCCCCCGGCCTGAATTTCGGCCGGGGCAAGGCGGGAAGCCTCCCCCCCCGGCCTGAACGTCGCGGGGGGAGCAGCGAAGCGCCTCCCCCCCCACCGCGAACAAGCTTCGGCGAAAGGTAAGGGACATTTGTCCACCCCTAGCACGGAGGGGATCATTCCCTCTGCGCTTCTCCTGCCCTGCATTTTTGGCTAGGCAGCCGATTGCGGCTGTCTGCCACAGGAGCATGGAGTGGGGAAGGAGGGTGCTGTACGACACATAGGATGTGTTGTGCAGGTATTTCCGCCTGCCCCGGAACGCCCCTTTTTGGCAGCTCTGCATTCCTCTTGCGAGCATGGAGCACAGGACTGTTCTGCACTGCCTCTGAGGCAGCGTGGAAGTGTGGGAAGGTCAGTTCCCGGAAAACCAGATATCCTATAGCCATCTAGCCTCTGGCTGGTGGCCATAGGATTGCTCCCTAAATCTCACTTTTTTTTCAATCTAGTTTTATGATGAACTTTGTGAATTTTGCTAAGTTCTTCTCCAGGTTGCACTTTGGCACACCTATCTTTTAGTATTATGGCTCCTTTGTATAAATTCCTAAACTTTGTGATACAGAAACAGTGAAAAGGAAACTTCTTTTTCTTCCCCATTTGCTAGTCTTTATCAGAAATGCATTTCCTATATTCTATTGCCCTTGAATACATTTGAAATCATTTCATTTCTTTTGGTTAATGGCCCCCTTAAGCATCTGGTAGAAAGGAAAACGATGTGTGTCTCATCTGTATTCTGAACATTATGCTTCAAAAATTATAATGAAAATATAAATGGGATCTACCAATGTTCTGGATCCGCTTAGTATGTTTCTGTGTGCCATTATATTATTGTCAGCACAAAAAGTTAACATGCTGAATTGCAGTTTAAAACTCTGGAGCTTTGGAGAGTGTAGTACAGGGGAATAAGAGAGGGAAACTAAAATGCACAATAATTATTAACGTGTCATTTACTTTAATATGTTTAGAGCAACAGAAATTGTATTTCAAGAGAAAGATCTTGTGGGGGATGGGTGGGTAGTTTTTAAAATGAAGGCTCCAATGGTAAGCACCCTTACTAGAGAGTAAGGCTGAAATGCTATACATACATGGGAGTAAAAACCAATTTAACTTAATGGGGCTTACTTCTGAGAAGACATGAATAGAAGTGCAAGTCTCATTTAGTTTAATGATGCTTACTTTCAAGTAAACATGTTAAGGACTGATATAGACACCACTGTAACTCACAAGGTCTCTCTCTTTGCTTTGGCAGCATCAAGAGTTTCTGCAAAATTCATTCTTGATGATGCAGTTGATTGTTTTGGGGATGCCCTGATTTAACAGCCTTTTAGTTTTAATTCTTAGGTTATAAGTATTCATTTTAATATTGGATGTATAAATGAATTTTAAATAATGTATCATGAGCCTATTGTAGTTTTAAGTACTTTAGACTTTTGTTTTATGTTGTATTGACTTAATCTGTTTTAGGGAGCAATGGAGCAATCCTATGGCCGGTAGACAGTGGCTGGACGGCCATAGGATATGTTGTTTTCTGGGAACTGATCTCGGAGCCCGCACTCTGAGGTCGGTTCCTGGAGAACCGACCTCTCCCCACTTCCGCGCTTTCTCGGAGGCAGTGCGGAACAGCCCCGTCCTCCATGCTCACAGCAGGTGCATGGAGCGGCTGAAACGGGGCATTCTGGGGGGTGTTCCAGGGTGGGGAGGGCGTAAATGCCTGTACAACACATCCAATGTGTTGTCCAGCAGCCTCCTCCCCCGCGCAGCCCTCCCGCAGCTAGACAGCTGCAGTTGGCTGTCTAGCCGAAAATCCAGGGCAGGAGATGCGCAGAGGGAACGATCCCCTCCATGCTTCTCCTGCCATGCTTTGGATAGGCGGTCGCCTCTGAGTGTGGAAGTGGCCGACTATCTGGATAGGACTGCACCGTTAGTTGCTTTGTATGAGAATGGCCTATGGCCTAAGCAAGAATTAGAATCAAATCAAGTAAACGTGCTAAGGACTGCACTGTCAGGCATGAATTCTGCAAGTAATTCATGTTTGCAAAATAGCTTCTATACACAAATTTCAATAAGGTTAGTCACAGACAAAAAGCAACGATGTAACCTGTGAGGGCCTTGTTTAGCTTTTTGGTCTATTGATTATTGGTATTAAGAAATGTTAATTTAAGGGGGCATTGACTGCAGATTTCCAGATTCAATTCAAGGTGGTGGTTATCACTTATAAAGCCCTATGGTCGCCTACGGTTTGGAAAACATCTTATTAGAAATGTTTACTTCATGGTCAGCTTGCAGTCTCATAATGAACTTTGGAGAAATATCAACTTTCTCAGAATAGTTAGTAGTTTATTAGAAATATTTTTGAATTGTCTGTGAAATCAGTTTATATAAATATTTAGTTTCCATAAAATGATATAAATGAAAAGGTGATTGGGATTAGTGTCCCAGACTCCCAGTAGACCATTGGCTTTCATTTCTAGTATCCATTTTAAAATACATTGACATGTTATTCATTCATTCATTCATTCATTCATTCATTTAGAACATTGATACCCTGCTTACTAACTGAGGTGCTTGAGATGGCTCACAATATATTTAAATACAATAAAATAGGTAATCAGAATGTTAAGAGGCCCTCACAAGATGGTGCTCCTTCATCTGGCTGCCAATGAAGTCACTTGAGACCTCAAGTTCCCGGCAGCAGACACAAGAGATACTAGGAAGGGACTAGGGAGGTGTATGTGAGCATCTTTCCAGACCTCAAATGTTCCAACTGCCACTCCACTGCTAAATCTCTGGGTTGCAGCAGATTTCATAGGAAATTGTCCTGTGACAATTGTTGCTGAAGCAGATATTCTTCCCTCACGAGGAAGGCCTTCATCAACCAGGCTGCTGCTGTTGTCTCTCACAGTTTCTGGCTCCAATGACATTTATTGGATCAGGAACCACAAGGTAAATCACATCCAAATGGGCAACTGCAATGCACAGCTGTCTATCGCACTGCATTGTTTTCCCAGAGATGCGCATTTGAAATGCACATCCCCATTAACATTTTTGTGCTACGAGTCACACATAAATACCTTTTCAAAGCATGGCTAGAACTAGATTGGAGATATAGAAACTTTTTTATTTCAGAAAGGACTCTCCCCCTGCTCCCCAGCTTATCGGAGAGGCTGATGGATGAATTAATATTTTAACATTCACACAAATGTTTATTTCTCAGTGAAGAGAAATCATACCTATTTGTTAGAGTAATCAGCATAATTGGTCCTCTTCTTTTGCCCATGTGGTTAATACGCCTACCAGTGTATCAAAATCCATATATTTTAGCATTACAAAATTCATCCTTAGAAACAAACATATTTTTCTTCTCATGTCAAAGGTGAATCATTTCCTTATGTCTGAGATATCTGGATTTAAGGGAAGATTGCCTTCACAGAAGGACAAAAGACAGCTGCCCTTGAAAATGTTAGACTGGTTCTTAACAGTCTTGATCCTTACTTGGCAACCTTTTATATCTTCCACAAAACAAGAATTTTTAAAATCTGCTACAAGTGGAAAACAAATCTCTGAGTTTATTAAATGTAACATTAACTATTTTTAGTGGGTTTTTAGTTTTCTTACATTTAGATGTTATTACCAAGACATTTAAAAACTTTTAAAACCAGTTCAAAATGGTTGTCACATTCTACATGCAATCCTACAGCCATAGAAGCTTTTTGAGTGGGATTCCATCCTCTGCTGTTTTATTGATTTAATTGTATTTATTCATTTGTTTATTTCATATTATGATTTTATGGGATTATAAACCACCCAGGAAATCAGTCAATGTGAGGTGGTATATAATTTCAATCAATCAATCGATGAATGAAATAAAACAGAACCTCAGTTTGTGCTTGTGGAAAGGTGGTTGTACAGCAGCTGTACCTGGTGGCCTGCTTTCTCTGTCAGTGGCTGATCCTTAGGAAGACATAAAAGCCTTCAGTAACGGACAGTCGTTTTTTTAACATGCCTATGGGAAAATTCCTATCCTAACCAGATGTGGCTAGTGGCTGACTTAGTTCCTCAAGAATGTATGTTGACAAGCTGTCTAAATTTTGTAGCCTTAGCTGTGAATATTCTTATCATCTAATCCTCTTTTTGGAATCCTCTTCTGTTCCTCTGGGAATTCTCCTGGGCTCACTGAATCAATAATGCTCTCCGGTAGTGACAAATTAAATGCTGTTACTGGCAACTCAGCCACAAAGATCCCTCCAAACTCTGATATCAATACCATCTGGTCCTAGCAACTTGTTGAAATCTAAATTATCAGATTTTCCCAACTTCCCCTCTTTTGAGACTTTAATCTTTAACAGCACCTTATTTATTTATTACCTGCAAAAAAGTAGCTTTTGTTATACATCTCACTATCTTCCTCTGTAGAGAGAAAGAGGCAAGATCTTCCTTACAAGGCTTATACAAGAGAGATTAAGTAGCAGATGCAGAAGGGTTTCCTATAAAAAATCACTACATATTAGGCCCTGTTTATATATTACACTGGTGGTGTAGTTGCTGCCACAGTTCCAAAATACATGGGCATCTTTCCATATGGTTAGTTAATTACCTGCTTGTCTGAATAAGCATCCATAGGGTTTGCACAGATCATAATCACGCCTGCAAAATCCTTCACTTCTGAGGTCTCTTCAAGGCATAGTTGTTATAAGCAGCTTGAACAATGTGGCTTCCTGTTCATGCAAAATGCATAACCATATGAGAAGGCACCGATGCAACCTGGGGGTGCAGAGTATAATAGTGCTAGTATAACATGTAAACTGGGCCTTACTAGTGCAAGTAGGTAAGTTGATCAGCAGAAAGCAAGTCTTTATTCTGTCATAGGGAACCTGCATATGCCACGCTCTGCCTGCTAGAATCCAAGTATAAATATTGTGGAAAGGCCATAACTCAGTGGTAGAGAAAAAAGTCCCAGGTTCAATCCCTGCCATCTCTAGACTCCTCTTAAACCCTGGAGAGCTGCTACCAGTCAGCACAATACTGACTTAGATGGACTTGGCATAAGGCTACTTCTGATGTTCTTTTGGAATTATGTACTCCACTAATGCCCTAGATATTTATTAGCATCCTCCTAAAAATGAATTATTGGCCTCTATGGAGACAGGACAATAGACAAGGTTGACCATTTTTTGTTTTGTTTTTGTTTTAAAGAACCCATTTAAGAGATGGGCTCCAGTCCAGAGAAATTGAAGCTGCAATCTTATAAACATTTACATGGGAGTAAGTTCCACTTAACTCAATGGGACTTTGGAGCAGACATGCATAAAACTGCACTGTTAGCCACACGTCCCATTGAATTTAGGGATGTCATCCATTTAAAGTCTTGACTAACTTAAATCCCATTCATTTCAATGGGTCTATTATAAGTAGGACTTATGTTGGATTTTACCCTTAGTCACTTGATCATATAAGTTTTAGTCATTTAATTCACTCTGCCTAATGTTGTGTATGAACAATAGTTCTGATGCAGAAATTATTCTTTCTTTGCCTTTAGATAATATACACTTGTCACAGAAGGCACCGTTTTAGAAGAGGTATTTCCTCCTGCAGGTAAGAATGTCTCTTTTAAGGTGGTGCCTGTCACCAATGTTTTTATGTAGATATTTGTATAAAAACATTTTTTTAAAACTTCTTGATTAATCAGGAGCACCTTTTTAATCAATCTAAAGCCTTCAAGCTGATTAACTGAGTAAACATTACATCTCTAATTTGAAATCAGTGGGATAAGTTCATCATAACTGCCATTCCTACTGATTTTAATTTGACTTAATGCATGACTAACTCTTTCTCTGGATTGGGGCCATGAACAATAAAGCATCTTCAATTTGTCTCACAAAGGTTTAAGTTACTAACATTTCCACTGTTATATGTTTAGGAGTGGATGTAATTCTGTAGTCATAAGTTGGGATGTCTATAGAATAAGCTCTTTCCAAATAATTTTCTTAACCAACAACAATCACTTTACAGCTTCCGAGCCATTTCATATGAATTCCCAATATTATGAATGACCTTTTCAACTATTAATTTGCATATTCGAATCGCCAATAAATAAGGCAGTCCTTGACCTTGTTCCCAGTCCCCAGACACTGAATTATTTCCTGAATCGTTTTGCGAATGTTATAGGAACTGTGTTCCCTCCCCAAATGTCTCTTAACAGAGAAGGCTGTAAGAACCACAGCCCATAGAGAAGAGACACACAGTTTATTAAGCTTTTCTAATCTAAGTCCCTGGCAACGTGGGATTGTTCTCTGTTGTTGATTTATTAGTGTTTTGTCCAGCTTTGACTGAAATGAGTTGTCTGGGGATTGGGCATTTGCTTCTGAGATTATTTCATGGTCTAATAAATGTAACCATCAGGAAGATTTTATTGAAGGACACAGCCTTTCCCCTTTCTTAAGTTTATCCCTTTCCTCCCCCCCCCCCTTAAATTACATGTAAGACCTTCCATTTCAGGAAATAATTTCTTCCTTATGCTTCCTTAGTTCAAACACGTATGTAGAATGACCTTTAATGTTTACTCTGACATCTAGTTCTTTTTCAGCTAGTGTTTTTCCTTGTAGCTTTCTTCCCAATGCACATCAAATGTGTATGTGTGTTGTTGTGTGTGACTGAGTGTGATCCTTGATGAATATGGAGTAATTCAGTATTTTTCAAGCTTTCTAATATCAGGTAATATGCTCTTCATCCAATTGTCTGCTGAGGAACTCCTAAGTATCTGCCATAAAACCCCAACATTGTATGTGATTGCACAATGCACACAGAGAGTTCACATAGGCCACCAGGCAGGCTTGTTGAGCCTCTGTGTAGAACCAGATGAATAGAGAGAATGGCCTAGGACCTCCCCAGTGCCCCCCTGTACCTTCCCATTTCAGAGCAAGGCTGGCTGTGTGGGCAAGCTCCCTTTCCGGTAAGGCTGTCCACTGTTACCAGTCTTTTCTTCTGAGAAAACCACTAGCATCAAACCACCCAGATAAACTTCCAAAAAAATTCAGGATTCCCTTGTATACAGTTTGAAAACAACTAGCATGATTTATTAGTTAATAATTAGCTTATTAGTACTAGTTGGAATCTGTCCTTGGCTTGGAACATTAGTGCGAAGCCTGCAATACTATGCATGCTCACACAGTAGTAAGACCCATTGCGTACAAGCCTGAAGCTGAGAGAACAGAGTTGGGCCAGGAGGAATATACTGGAGAGCAACAGGAATGCGGTTCTTTGCAGTAAAACCAAGGAGTCATCCTGACTTGTTGACAGCTGCCTGTTGGAATGTCTTCTTTTTAACTTGGCAAAGTCCAACCATTCACCATATCCTTGTAACACAAGAGTAAGACACAAAAGGGTTCCTTCCTTCCTTCCTTCCTTCCTTCCTTCCTTCCTTGTGGAGCAGTACCTACACCAATGTAGGTATCCCTACAAATGTCCCTACAATCATGTTTGTTTTTCTAGAAAAGATGCCTTTTCCTTTTTTTAAATAAATTTGTGTCCAAATTTCTCTGTGTGAAGCAGAATTTCCTTGATGGCATAATGATGAAAGGTAGGCTGGCTATACAATATAAATGGAAGCTATAATATATGCATGCTATCAATGTAGTGAGTATACCATTCACTGCTGCAATTCAATTTCTTATGAGAATATACACAAATGCAATCCATCATAACTGTACTACTTATTATAGGGTCAGTTGGATTCTACTGCCTATTAGATTAATCATTTTTACACATTTTATACACTTCTACTTTTCATCTGCTTATTATGGACACAATTTCTGGAATATGAACAATCCATAAAAAAAAATGGGTGGCAATTGCCTTCTGTGCAAGGAGAACCACAGAAGCATATTGTATGAGATAGGATATCTACTGGGGAAGCCGAGAGAGGATATAGCCTTGATTTTCCAAATTTTATTTAGTGGTGGCATCTCCTTCCCTTCCAGTTAAGTAAACCTGTGACCACAAATGCTCTGAGAACTCGTGTGAACTACTTATTACTATGGCATGCTTCTCAGTATGTGATGCTGTACAGTTCTCAAGCAGAAGACAGAAAATTGAGTGCACTTAAATCTGTTGATGGATTGACTGTCACATGACAGTAATGTGCATGACTACTGCAGAATCAAACGTGGATGTACTTCTCTTTTTATCTTTTCTTGTGGTCGCTAGTTCATACTAAATTTTGGTCATATGACTATAAGCTTCTACTTCAGCTAATGTCTGGCGGAGACCATTATGACCAAAAAATGTGAAAACAAAAATGTGCTTCTTCACTTTTTGAGCCATGCATTTTATATTTTGGGGGGCTGATAGATAAAACCTCAATTTCTCTACCCATCTGGTCAGCTACAAACAGCTTAAAACATCTCGTTGTTGCACCCAATCATCTGTAAAACAAAAATGGTAAATAGTGAACGATCTATAGCAATTCCAGGTTTTTGCTTACCACCAAAAAACAGTTCTACTACAAGTCATATAAGGAAATGATCTTCAAGCTGAAATTGCTGGATGTCTGCGTTTTCACTTCAGCAGATGGCAAAGATCAAGATTCAGTGCATTCAGGAAAATATATTTCATAATTCTCAGTGAGATTTTAATTAAATCAATGTGGGCTGTGGAATCAATGTCCGAAAGAATTTCTTTGAAAATAAAAAGGGCAAGTTTTTCACTTCTGTTTTAAAGAATACCCTAGTTCCATGGAAACACACTGCATCATAAATTCTGTTGTTGGATTCAAGGTAATTTGTAACTGCAGAGTGCACAGCAGAAAAATACTCCAGACTTTCAGAAATCCACTCATCCCCTGGTTTGGTAAAATGTGCTTCAGTGAAACAAATTCAAATCTGTTTTCATCTTTCCATAAGCTGGTTCACTTGATGACTGCAACATCAAGTGATGACTTGCTTAGGCAAATGAACCATTTCAAAGGAACATCTCAGATACAACTTCCAAGTTCTCCCGACTCACACATAATGGGCAGGATCCAATGGGGTCCTTCCATATGCAGCCAGCCTCGCCAGTTCTGGTGCGCATGCAGCTGGCCCCAGTACACACGGCCTTTACCACTGGTGGCTGCGATGTAGCGCTTCCTTGGACAAGCCCCCAAACAAGTGGAAATGCTAGTTTCTGGAAGGGGCGCAACCTGCCTCTCCCAGAAACTAGAATTTTCGCTTGTTTGGGGGCTTACCCCCAGATGCACTACATCATGGCCGCCAGCAGTAGGAGCCGCGTGTGCACTGGGACCAGTGGGGCTGTCCGCACATGGAGGGCTCCCATTGGATGCTGCCCCATGTTTTTAAAATAGGCCCATTTCACATATTTATCTGCGAAATATACATGAGAAATCAAATCAGGTGTTTGTGTAAGGTGTGAAGGATACAGCACATACATAAACTACAGAACTTGCTACCACAAGAGGTAGCGATGAACAACTAGGATGGCTTTAAAAGGTATCAATGGTCAGATCCATAGCCAGCCTAACAGTTTTTGGGGAGGTACTAAAAGTTTTTTAGTCCATCTCAAATTTCTCCAGCATCCCTAGTTTAAAGCATCCCTGACACATGGCTTGTCCAGTCCCTGCTTGAATGCCTTTTCCAACAGAGACCACCTTCCTAGGCAGTCGGTTCCATTGTCTGACTCCTCTGACTAGGGATGGGTGAATGCACCCTATTCTGGGTCACATGCTGCTTGCTGGACCCTCATTGGCTGACCGTCCCTGCTCCTCGTGCCTAGCGAGCTGCCGGGCGGTCCACCAGCACCCAGCATGCAGCCGCCTGATCCCTTGCCAAGGGGATCATAAAGGCCCATTTTCATAAATGCCCGTGTGCACAAATGGCATCCATAAAGCAACATCTATGCACAATTACAGGCATAAATGGTCCATTTCCACCTCTAATTTTGTGTAAATGGGTGCTTTACAGCTGCCATTTGTGCACACGAGCATTTACGAAAAAGGCTGAGCTGCCAGTTTTATACCAAAGGGCCACTCAGTGAGGGATCAGGGATCCCCGTGCTTGCCTGAATAGGTGTGTGCCAAGTCGGGCAAGTGTGAGGGAATGCAGACTGGAGTCCGGAGGGCTAAGCAGGGGGATGTCTGCCAGACTCCACACCCTTCCTGGACTCCCACGACATCCCTAGGCCTGACCCTTAGGAAATTTTTCCTGATGTTCAGCCAAAATCTGTCTTCCTATAACTTAAGCCCATTCTTTCATACCCTACAGTCTTCAATGATAGAGAACAGGCTGCAGCCCTCTTCTGTGTAGCAATCCTTTAGGTACTTGAAAAGTGATGACATCTTCCTTTGGTCTGCTCTTCTCAAGGCTAAACATACCCAGTTCCTTCAATCTTTCCTTGTAGGACTTAGTTTCTAGTCCCTTGATCATCTTTGTTGCCCTTCTCTGAACTTGTTCCAATTTATCGGAATCCTTCAAGTGTGATGTCATGGTATTTGACGCGAGATCTGACCAGCACAGAATAGAATGGAACTATAATTTCCTGTGATTTTGAAACTATACTTGTATGGATGCAACCTAAAATTGCATTTGCCTTTTTTGCAGCCACATCACACTACTGACTCATATTCAGCTTGTGATTGACTACAACTCCAAGGTCCTTTTTACACATACTATTGCGAAGCCAGGTATCCCCCATCTTATAACTGTGCATTTGGTTATTTTTCCTAAAGGAAGAACTTTGTACTTGTCTCTGTTAAATTTCAGTCTGTTATTTTCTGCCCAGTCTTCTAACTTATCAAGATCATTTTGAATTTTGTTTCTGTCTTCTATAGTATTAGCTATCCCACCCAATTTTG
Organism: Heloderma suspectum; assembly: GCF_057233095.1. Lineage (NCBI taxonomy): Eukaryota > Metazoa > Chordata > Lepidosauria > Squamata > Helodermatidae > Heloderma > Heloderma suspectum. The sequence continues at coordinate 115,128,249 of NC_139462.1, forward strand.
TGTCATCTGCAAATGTGATAAGCATTCCCCTTGAACTCCTCGCTGAGTTTTTCTGCCATGGAATCCTGCTTATCGGTGGTCTGAGTTAATTAAAATCAGCTTTCCTGAAGTCCAAGGGAGTTTACGAAGATGTTTTGATCATGCTTCATTGTCAGAAGATTCACATCTTTCCTTGGCTACTTCAAAAGTGTTGTTGAAAACAGTATAATTTTGCATTTCTTGCAACTACCTCCCAACATAGTCAATAAGTTTAAATGCTGCCTCAGTAGCCAGATTCTTCTTCTATAGCAGTGATGTTACAGGTTTAAGTTTTCCAGTACTTTTAGCATAATTTCAGTAAGAAAAGGAAAAGAACAACTGCTGATCTGATTGAGCAATCCAAGAGCTTCAGTTTTTAGATGACATTTTTCACAAGACGTACTGATTAATTTGAGCATGGAAAGAATTAATTCTTCATCTGAATGTATAACCATAACTGAATCTAAGTGCCTAGTCCATCCCTGAACCATCAGCCGTTTTAAATTTATAAATCTGAGCAACATGCCCTTCTTAAAATACATGCAGCTGTTCACATAAGTCAAAATATTCCTTCCTTTCAGATATACCTTCAGTTGAATGTACTATTAGGAGTACGTAGGCAGATTTCACTATGGCACTGCCCCAAAGTAATAGCATCTGTACCTTTAAGAAGAAAAACACAGGCTTTCCTGTTGGTTTCCTAAAACGTCCGTAATAAATTTAATTGTTTGTAAAAAAATAATAATACAGGGGGCTGCCACCCTTAACCTCCCCCCCCCCCAACTATGAGCCTGTCAATGGTTACTAATCTTGATGGCTATGTATTACCTCCTGTATCAGAGACAGTATGCCTTTCAAAACTGGTTGCTGGAAAACATGAGCAGGAGGGTGCTGTTGTACTTACATCCTATTTGTGGACTTCCCATAGGCATCTGGTTGGCCATGAAGCAAACAGAATTACATAGGCCTCTGATAAGATCCAGCAGGGCTATTCTTATGTTTATGGAGCAAACTGGAAACAGAGTGGTTATGATTCCATGTATTAAAAGTATATACTGGGTGCTTATACTGAGTGCATTTTTAAAAGCATTTTATCTGGAATTGACACTGAAGCTTCACCTAAAGTGAAGTTTGGAGCACATTTATTTGGTGGGTCCTCCTCAGGCAAAATATCTGCGGAATTTTGAGGGAAGCCAGAATATCTTTTAATAAGATGAGCGATAACCACAAAGCATTATTTAATCTAAAGCAAATTCAAAGCTAATTTTGAGAATTCCCAGGTAAAATATGTGGGGAATTTCATGGGAAGCTAAAAGAGTTCTTAAAAGATTAACAAATGTCCCTTCAGGGGAGTTGGGATTCACACATTTTTAATTTTGTAAGCACTTGGTAAGTCGTAAAATGCCTATTTCCCACTTAGTATTTCTTTTAAATGAATCATATTGGTTTCCATATGTAATTTTTAGTAACTTGATTTAAGTTTAAACAGACTTCTGTTGATGGTAGAGATTTGTGTGTGGGCACTGTGGGGATTATAATAAAGTGTGGTGTCAACTAGTGATTGCAAAACCACACTCATGTAAGATAGAATAGGATTCAAGGGTAATGCTTAAACATATGTCCCCCTGCACCCGTCTAGACATTTGAATAATAGAGATCTGATTGAAAATATCACCAGTCAGAAGTGGTGGCAGATGTGGTCATTAACTGATGATTACCCTATTTATTTTTGGCTCATTTTGGCACATCTCTCAAAATACCCCTCATTTATTCTGAATTGCAACAATGGATTTGTTGCTGACTATGAAAAAAAGTTCCTCCTTAAAGGCTGAATAAGACAAATTAAACTGAACAGTAATCCCCCCTCCCACATCTCCAGTGTATATATAAAACTGTGCCTGATTTAAATGTGTACTGTTTCCATCTTCCTCTAGCAGTTCAGTCTTAATGAGTCTCTGTCCTGAAAAACAGCCAAATGGCATAATGCAGCAAATTTGTGACGTCCCCTCCCCAAAGGCAAGTGCAGAGGGGTATTGTGTGGCCAGAGTTAAGAGCAATCAGCAGTTGTAAACAGAGCCTTCCACGGAAGACCTCAAGATATATAGGCGACAGCTGGGGCTATTTTCCAAGTGCCCCTCGAGTACCTAATAATGCCAAAAACTTCAAATGTGTCCACACAAAGAGAAAGAGGGAGAATCAACAAGATGGTGTAACAGTTGATGGGAGCCTGTTTTGGTAAGTGGAGGTAGGGATGGCGGAGAATTTCTCCCCGAGACTTCGGGGGGCCGAGCGCCAACGTGTTCGGCGCCCCGAACAAGTTTCGGGGAGAAATTCTCTGCACCCCCCCGCCCCCCGCACCCCCCCCGGGACGGGACTTACCTTTGGCGAATGTCCCTCCCGGCAGCGGGTCCGGCCGGCGGTTCGTCGGGTCTTCGTCCGGGGCGGGAGCGGCAGCCGGTCTTTTGACCGGCTGCCGCCACCACCATTCCAATAAAAGAAAAAAAAACGCCCCCGTGATAGGCTACGTGACGATTAACGTAGCCTATCACGGCTAGATTTGCAAAGTCAGCCATGATAGGCTACGTAAATCGTCACGTAGCCTATCACGGGTGACTTAAAAAAAAAAAAAGCGCATACGGATAATGGCGGCCCCCATAGGGAGCCGCCATTCCCGTTCCTTATTTGGTCGCTGTAGTCTACGTAAAGATTACGTAGACTACGGCGAAAATAAGGGCAACGCAAATAGCCCTTATTTTCGACGTAGTCTATGTAAACATTTACGTAGACTACAGCGACCAAATAAGGAACGCGAATGGCGGCTCCCTATGGGGGCCGCCATTTGCGTACGCGCTTTTTTTTTTTAAAGTCACCCATGATAGGCTACGTGACGATTTACGTAGCCTATCACGGCTGACTTTGCATATCTAGCCGTGATAGGCTACGTTAATTGTTACGTAGCCTATCACGGGGGCTTTTTTTTTTTTTAAACTTTGGAGTTCGCGGCCGGGCGAGGCGAGGCGCCTCCTCCCCGGCCTGAATTTCGGCCGGGCGAGGCGGGAAGCCTCCCCCCCCAGCCTGAACTTCGCAGGGGGAGCAGCGAAGCGCCTCCCCCCCACCGCGAAAAACTGCAAGACCAGGTAAGTGACTTTCGTGCACCCCTAAGTGGAGGGCAATATAAGGGATGAATATACAATCATTACAGATTACCTGAAGCATAATAACTTTGCATTTGTTGTGCAAACACATCCAGATGTTTGCCACAAGGTAGCTCAGACTGGCAGCGATCCTACACAGTGCGGTGGTGCAATGCATGTCTGTGCACGGATCACAAAGAGATACACTGCATCTTTTCCCAATCCCTGTAATGTACGAGACTTCTCATCTTAATGACGGGCAGAAGCAGGTTGCTAATAAGTAAAGAAAAGTAAGAGCCCATTCAGAGTAGGGATGGGTGAGGATTTTGTTTCAGTTTGTTTTTTATAAGAATTTACTAAACTCTGCAAATTGCTCCTTATTGTGGGTTAGATTATTATAATGTGCTCTATGTGGGGCTACCCTTGCAAAGTGTCCGGAAGCTTCAGTTGGTGCAAAATGCAGCAATTAGGGCTGCTAACCGGTGCTCGGTATTGTGATCATATCACCCCAATCCTGAAAGATTTGCTCTGGTTGCTAACTGTTTTCTGGGCTCAGTTCAAGTTGTTGGTTTTAACATTTAAAACTCTAAACGGCTTAGGGCCCGGCTGTCCGAGGGACTGTCTGTCTCGGTATGAGGCTTCTCGGTTATTAAGATCAGCAGAGGAGGCCCTTTTGAAGACACCCTCGCTTGCAGAGGTCTGCTCCAGGTACACTGGAAAGAGCTTTCTCCCATGTTGCTCCCAAACTCCAGAACACCTCCAGTGGCTTTGCGACAGGTCCTTGCTCGCTCTGCATTCAGGAAAGGGCTCGACACATGTTTTTAATTTGGTTTTTTAAATGTTAAATTGTTATAGCCTTTAAGCTTGTTTTTAATGTTCTACTATGTTTTTATTTGATCCTGGTTTTTATTGTCTGAACTTTTTCAAAACTGCCTTGGTTGGCTTCAAGAAGGCAGTATAAAAATAGAGTAAGAGAGCAATCCTATGGCTGCTAGTCAGCAGCTAGACGGCCATAGGATATCTTGTTTTCCAGGAACCAACCTCGCAGCCCGCGCTCCAAGGTCAGTTCCCAGAGAACCAACCTTCCCCCCCTTCTGCACTGCCTTGCGCGCAGCGTGGAAAAGCCCCATGCTCTGCGTTTGCAAGAGCAGTGTGGAGCAGCCGAAATGGGGCATGTCTGGGGGTGTTCCGGGGTGGGGAGGGCGGAAATGCCGGTACAACACATCCTATGCGTCGCCCGGCAGCCTCCTCCTCCGCGCCACCCGCCCGCGGCTAGAAACGATCCCCTCCGTGCTTCTCCTGCCTTGCATCGGATAGGCGGTCACCTCCGAGTTTGGAGGCGGCTGCCTATCTGCATAGGCTTGTGCCCTAAATAAATAAATATTGGATATGAAAAGAATATGTGAGATTTTAAAGAGTTGAATGTGGGAAAAACTGAAACTCACAGACTCATCCGTCCAGACCTAGGAGTTTGAGTGCTTAGCTCTTAAAAGCCTGAGTCTGAATTGCGGTGTAGTCAGCCATGTTAGTGCTGAGTTAGGGCTGCCACCTTTCTGACAAACTCCTCATTAACAGCTATATGACAGGCAGGCATCGCATGGTTCTCTCCATGCCTGGAATATTCCAACTCAATTTGGCCAGTGCAGTTTGCTTCAGTTTGTTTTTTATAAGAATTTACCAAATTCTTATAAAATTCTTATTACCACATTCTTATTACCATTCTTATTACCATACCAAATGCTTATTATAACATTTCTTCATATTGAGGATGTAAGAAAGTGAAACTGACAAATTCATCCATCCTTAAGTTCAGGGGGTGAAGTGCAAGAATTCTTTACGTTCCTGCTAGTTTCATCATTCTTTGAAATTATAACGTGGAAAAATCAGTTTTACAGCTGGTTCATTTCATACCTCTCCAGTGCAGCGATCTTTCAGATTAGTGTCAGGAAGTGCAAGAGGAAGGAAGAATGGAAGCCCCAGGAAGCATTTCCTCCTCAGTTGCAAGGTATCGTGTGATGTGCTCCTTGCTTTCTGACAGCTCTAAAGCTGCAGTACTCCAGTGGGACTCAATTCTTCTTTGCTTAGGGAAGAGGAGGGTGGTCTCTGTGTGTTGTTGATGCAAATAGGTCTTGTGTGGTGTACTAATGTGAAAAATAATGTGGGAAGAGCATTTGATGCAGCTTGAAAATATTGCCAAGGAAATAGTTACCCCACCGTACTTTTGGAAAGAAGGAAAATGGCTCTGCAAAGAACAGAGCATTAAAAAAATGTGAATGTGTTTGCAAAAAGCTCTGAACGCTGCTGAAAATGGGAGGCACTGTTTGACACAAAAGAGAACACAAAACAAGTAAGTTCCTTCAGCACAGCCCTAAGAAATAACATTCGCTAAGAGAGCTCAGACATCTGTTTTACAGACATATACAGAACAGTTTTCTACTGAAATAAAGCAGTTTCCATGCACAGCTTTAAAAGTGGGGCATCTGGCAACTCTGAAATATGCCAGAGCCTTTCATTCTCAGTTCAAAAGGGAACAGTCAAGGATTATCTCTGTCCATTCAGAGTCTGTTTTGAGAGGAGTTGCAGAAATGGACTAACCTGAAAAGCCAGTAGAGGACAAGGCTGATGCTGTGGGGTGACCGTGCAAGTCCAGTGTCTATTCGCAACCCTAGCCTGTGAGGGTGTTCATATGGTTCCGGACAATGAATAGAAAACTTTGTTTGCCATCTAAGGGCATCTCTACACCTGGGTTTTGTTGTGTGATCATCATTCCTCATGCATGGTATTTTCCAGGAGCTTTACACGATGTTGTGGTCTTCCAGTCATTTCCCCGTGATTTACTCCTGCTTCTCCCATGTTATTTCTGAATGTGGAAAATGTGGTATTTTTTCCAGCCATGCCATTAAACTGCCATTGATTGCCTGTGTATTTCTGCTATTGTGGTTGTTGGGGTGTGTGGTTATGATGATGTCGCCAGTGATGATGATGGGGTTGGAGTGTCACCCCGCCACACTGTGCCTGCGCCCTTTCACCTCTTTGCCATTCTGCTACTGGTTGCTTTGCAGAGCTGGCATGGCAGCATTCTGGAGGTCCACCGTCCCTTTCAGCTGCTTCGTTCTCAGTTCAGCAGAAAAGCTTAACCCCTGTCTACTCAATGGCCCTCCTCCTTCCAATGATTTTCAGTGGGAGCATAGAATCGCCCCGTTCTGCATTGGCTGCCTAGAAAAGTTGTAACCTTTTCCACCCAGTCTGCATGTACACACAAATGAGAAAAGGGTAACTGCTTGCTTTTGGGGTATGGGGGAAAAGAGCAGACTTCCAAAGTTGCAAAAGTACTGTGGATTCTACGTAAAAGTGGCTGAGGTACGGATTGGAGGCAGCGGAAGTGAAAAGAGGAAGCAAGGAAGTTGAAATGGAGAAGTTCATGCCGAGACGGGGGAGGGGCTACCCCAGGGGGGGTGGACAGAGAGTGTACAATGCTGCTGACATCCGTCTTGTTCCACCCACCAGTGTAAATGGCAGGTAGCGTTATGCGTTTAAGAAAACCCGGCTGTGTAAAGAAGCAGTGTTTATCTCATAAAGAATCCAGAAGCAGAAGCCCCAGTGACGTGGGATAAAAAGCACCGTGTGGAGAAGCCCTAAATAAGCATTCATCTAAGCATGACAAAACAATTTAAGGCAGAACACCCTCTCCATGAACACATGTGGCATAACTTTCTGCCTTTGATATACTGATATTAGTCCCAATCATGTTTCATGTCCCACTGAATGTAATGGGACTTAAATGAGCTTTGACTAAGTTGTCTGTTAGTTTCACCGGGACATAGGCTGCAGTGCTAAGTAGATGTACATTGAAATCAATGGTGGTACTTCTGAGTAAACATGGCTAGGATCAGCTGTAAATCACACTGAATTGAGTTCATTATGTTTATCAGTAGCTTTTGAGATGGAATGGATGATCCAATGGTGTTTGATTTAAGTTGGGATCTAGAACTAACAAGTCTACATATATAGATCTTCACCAAATAAGTCTACATATTACCAAATAAGTCTATGTATTACCAAATACATTTCACCAAATAAGTCTACATATTACCAAATACATTTCACCAAATAAGTCTACATATATGAATCTTCACCAAATTTCTCAGATTTCTTACATTTAATTTCAGGGACCTTATGTGTGGTATAGTATCAGAAATAAAATCCAACAAGATGAGAACCCAAAAATATGCCACCAAGAGCCAATTCACAGGAGGCTGAAGGGCCAGCATATTCACAGATCTTTGTTCTGAATTTCCTTTGGATTATAATAAATATTTTTTTTTCTATTTTAACCAATCGTTTTTCTACTCTCATCAGGTAATATCGGAAACAGCTGCTAAAAGTGGACCTAATCATGATAATATGTAAACTTCATTTCTACGTTCTTGTCTTCATTTATCAAACTGTTCACTTCTAAGTAGTCCCACAGACTCCTCTGGCTGAGCTAGGGTTCAGCTTAATTTCTTGCAGGACTTTGGAGGTACAGCCAATTCATGTTCATGGTATTTTCTTACATTTAAATTGCACAGTTCTTCTGTGTCTTTAATAGATCAGTTTCCTCAAGTAATGTTACTCTGACAAATCATTTTCCTCCATATCAATCACTAAAGTTCCAGGTGAAAATGTCAGTTGTAGAAATTATAATCTGTCTAGAGATAATTCAAAAGTAACTGTACAAGTATCCCTAGCTGGATGAGGAATCATGCATGCAGACAGGCATGTGTGTGATTCCTCTCTCCAGTCCAGCTGCTGAGGCTGTCTTGTAACATTAGGACCCATTTTCAGAAAAGAGCAATAGTGCCTATCTCTTGTTCCAGCAGAGAGTAGAGGTGGCCTGGATTTAATACCGCCACTTCCCCATTCCCTCCCAAGATCTCGTTGGTGCAATTGCTGATCTTTGGAGGGTTACGTGGTGGTGCATACAGTTCCCAGTTTCTATGTGTAAGCCCAGCTGGATTGGGACCATAGTGTTAAAACAGGAAGGTTGCCTTGGGTGAAGGACATCATATCAGTAAGTTGTTCATTTGTAATTATCCACAGACAGTTTGACTTGCTGAATTATTCACTAGCTGTAGCGTAGTGTATATTTCATTAAAAAAACCATCAGCTCCTGTTTTCTGTCTCTCTCCCTTCTGGCAAGCTTTACACCCAACCCCTGAAATGAAGAGATGAGATTCAGATCATTGGGTTTGAATGAGCAACACCTTCCCTGAACTTTAAAAGGATCTGCAATGCGCTATTATGTCACAGAGCTAACCCCCTTTCTCCGGCATGGTTCCCTATCAGACGGAGGCAGAGAAGCATCTTCCTCAGCCTTTTCTGAGCCCTTATTTATGAAGGATATTTCCCTATATTCCAAAGCTTATCCTGTGGGACAAAACAGATATTACTTTACATTTCATCTTTATTTTAGAGCAGATGCAGGGGGCCTGCTTAATATTGGCGTCCTGGGGGGTAGGGGACTTTAATCCTCCCCTCCGCCCCATCACTACCATGGACCCCATTGTGCCTGCAATTTCTATTTACTCTACGGATCACTATTTTGGAACAGAAATTGCAGGCACAGAGCCCCTGATCTGGACTGGGTCCATCATGGGGGTAGGGTTAAAGCCCCATTCCCTACCCCCATTCCAGGGTCCCAATCCAGATCAAGCGCCAGCACCTACTCCAGAAGAAAAAAAAAAGCTAGCTACATCTTTATAGTGATGTCTGTTTTGGCCCTCAGTTATTTGCTTTTGATGCAGCAATGAGCCTGCTTATCTTTAAGGTGAGTGACACACCCCTGTGGGCAGGGCTATCATACTGAAGTAAATGCGGAGGCTTGGAACACACCGCAACACAGCACCGCCAATCCGAACTAAGGAAGAAAATAGGGATGTACAAAAGTCACTTACCTTTCGCGGATTATGTTGATGGTGGGGGGAAGCGTTCCATCCCTCCCCCCGGAATCCTCGATGGGGGGGGAAGCGATCCGTTCCTCCCCCCCGGAATCCTCCGCGGAGGGCTCTGGGGAAACAAAACAAAACAAAACCGCATACGCAAATGGCGGCGGCTACGGCCGCCGCCATTTGCGTTCCTTCTTTTTACCGTCTTAATCTACGTAAATATTTACGTAGACTATAACGGCGAAAATAAAGGGGAATGCAAATAGCATAGCAGGCGCTATTTGCGTCCCTTTTTGATTCACCGTTTTAGCCTACGTAAATATTTACGTAGGCTAAAACAGCGAATCAAAAAGGGAGGCAAATAGTGCCCGCTACGCTATTTGCATTCCCCTTTATTTTCACCGTCATAGTCTACGAAAATATTTACGTAGACTAAGATGGCCAAAAAGAAGGAACGCAAATGGCGGCGGCCGTGGCTGCTGCCATTTGCGTATGCGGTTTTTTTTTTTTTAAAACCCAGCCATGATAGGCTACATAAATCTTTACGTAGCCTATCACGTCGTTTTTTGTTTTTTGTTTTAAACCCAGCCATGATAGGCTACGTAAATCTTTATGTAGCCTATCATGTCGTGTTTTTTGTTTTTTTTTTTACAAGACTGCAAATGGCGGAGGTGGCAGCCGGTTGGAGGACTAGCCGCCGCAGCTGCCGCCGCCGCCGCCAGAGCTGACACCACCCGGAAGATCTGCCCCAGGTAAGTCTCGTCCCAGGGGGGATCTGTGGGGGGGGCGGGGGGGCAGGCCGTTCTGCCACGGAGTTCGGGGGTCCAAATGCACTGGCATTCAGCCTCACCAAGATCCGTGGTGGAATTCTCTGACATCCCTAGAAGAAAAGTCGGACTAAAAGCAGTCTCGGGAAAACCGTTTTTCCCATGAAAAGCTCTGAGGCAGGTGCGGGTGGCCACTACCTCAAGTGCCCCGAATGACCGCCAAGTGCAGCCAGCTCACAGCAAATCAGCTGTGGAAACACCCCCTGGTAGAAAGCCAGAAACCACTGCTGCTCTAACTAACAGCATTTCATAATAAGAATGGCATAGCAAGGCCAGTGCCCTCGCAATAGCTCCCTAGCCCAAATGCTAAGTCTCTTCAGCATCCTAAAATCATGCATAGGATCCTTGGAACTTTGACCAACAAGCTAGTGCCATTTCCCTCACACATTAGCATTTTATGCTAAATTATGAAGACTTAAAAACCATCGTTTTTAATGAAAGCCTAGCATGAGCCTTACTACCTGATCAGCATGATTAATTTCTACATGCAATATGGTTATAATTATTTTGTAATGAATGTTCTTTTTTATAACCAGTACTGTACACATCTGCTTGTGCTTACCAGAGACCCACTATGCTTTAATATTATCTTCATATAAATCACCAGAATCAATGATCTAATCACAGAAAGTAGAAGTTGGTTCAAATAAATTCTGAACTTCACAGTATCAGTGTCTGAACATATATCTGGAGAACATTATTTTCTTACAAGGGTCTAATAATGATAATAAAATCCCAGTATTAGGATTTTTTCTCATGATTCCTTAGTAGAATTTATTGCTTGCTTGAAGGCAGCAAAGCCAAAGTAAGGGTTGATTTAGAAACAAACATTCTTTGAATGACGGTTGTGGAGCTGTGCCTTAAAAATATTTGACTGCAGAGATCACAAAGAATTTATCAGCTTAATTTTGCTGAATGTCTTCTGTAGCAGCCTCTATTCCCAATGGCAACCTGAAGAGAGTAAAGGAAATTAGGCCAGGCTGCAAAGCCCTTGTTAGTGGGTTTCTGTGAAATTGGTAACGTAAGCAAGCTGCTAGCTGTTCAGGATATTTTGAGTGATAATATGGAATTTAAACATAAGGATATCCTACTCTTAGAAAGGAGGAAAACTGAATACCTTTTGAAGGCATCACTGTAGTTTATTTATTTATTACATTTATATCCCACCTTTTTCCTCCGTAAGGAACCCAAGGCGGCATATATAATCCTCCTCATCCATTTTATCCTCACAACAACCACCCTGTGAGGTGTGTTGGGCTGAGAGTCTGTGACTGGCCCAAAGTCACCCAGCGAGCTTCATGGCTGAGTGGGGACTAGAACCCGGATCTCCCGGCTCCTAGCCCACCACTCTTGCCATTACACCACACTGGCTCTCAGTGCATGATATGAAGAGGTTTCTCAAGGTGTCCATAACTATTTGCAGAAAAAGATGACATAGTTCACAATTTCTCCATAAGCTTTCCTTCACAGCACCTCTAATCACTTCTGGGTATTTGGCACATTATTGCTTAATATTTTAGCTATCTGTCCCTATTCTATGTCTCTTAGTGTCTTGTTATTGCCCATGGCCAACACTAGCCTGGTATTCACTACTAGCTATATTTGGGGCACAATTGTCTTAGTCTTCTCTGAATACCTTTACTCCTTTGCTTGTCAGCCCCTCCTTTGCTACTAGAAGGGGAGAGGAATCCTTCCCAAGAGGGTTTCTTTGATCTTTTCAAGGTAAGTTCAGGGGATTGTAGAAAGAAAAACACACTGGTAGTTTGTCTTTGTGATCCAGCTATAAAAGTCTAAGAGAGAAACCTTTTATTGCCTGCTCAGATTCTCTCCTGCTCTAATTTATCAATCTTCTTACATGGAAGCTCACAAACAATTCATAATTTTTAGCAGGTGATTCCCAGGGTCTTTGGTAGACATTTGATGTGTTTATTTAATGTGTTGGAATGGCAATTCCAACACATTAAATTAATTCATTGGCTCAGGGCCCTGATTCATACTCAAACGTATCTTCTTTTGCATCCATTTCAAGCAAGCTATATATTGCTGATTATTACCCAGGAGACCTTCAAGCTAGGAAGGACAATGAAGTCCTAGAGGATGGACAACAGCAGTTTCATGTAGAGCTTTGAAAAGAATTGCCCACTGCCTGAGTTTGCGTGCTTGGTGAACCGTTCACTGTTGGTCTAGAACAATCAAATTTGGAAAGCATCAATCCTCGAAAGTGTGGCTGAGATATGAATTTCATTGTCACAGTCAGTTATGTTTTGAAGTGACATAGCATAACCTTTGGTAATGTGACAATGCAATGAACAGGAAAGGGCATTTCAATAACTGGGCTGAAACAACAGAATGAAATTCAAGAAGGATAATGTAAATTCACATGTAAAAAGGATAAATGTAAGAAGGATAAATGTAAATTCACATGTAAAGAGCGTGTAAAATGAAAACCCAAATGCAAACATGTAGGATGGATTGTAGGTTGAGCGGGTAAGTAGTAGGAACTTACTGCAAAGGGTTTAGAGCAGGGGTAGGCAATGTGGTGCCTATGGGCATCAATGCACTCCTGGGGGGTGTTTTCACCAGAGATTTACTCTGAGCTGACTGTGTGTTGAGATCGTTAGGGATACATGACATCGTGGCCACCCAGCAGCCACCCCAGAGCTTATCAGGGAAAAACTGGATTTCCTGAGACTGCTTAAGGTCTGATTTTTTTCCTCAAGTTGGGTTGTCCCTGGTATAGTTGCTGTGTGCTGCAACCCCCACATTGTCCTTGGGTATGCTAGCCCTGCCCAGGGGTGTGCCTTTCACCATGACCCTGGTGAAGGGGTGTTTCCTCCCACTGAATGCCCACAGAACTTACAGAGATCTCCCGCAATTGACATGGCACAGCACGATCTCGAGGCTTCGATTCTCCTTTGTTGGTTTATTGCCTTAGGAAGTAACTACTTCCACCCTTTGTTATAGAGAACCTGAGGGTTAAAATGGGGGCTGGTTTCCATCTTTGTGTTTACTGCTCTCTTTCCCAGCACAAGCATATGTATGTCTACTTGGAAGTAACTCCCGTTGTGCTCAATGAGGCTTGCTCCTGAAATGCAGGTGCATCAGGAGAAAGGGAGGGGGAGGGGGGAAGCCTCTCTTATTGGTGGAGCAGCCCCTGCCAGTCAGATGACATTCACTCTAACCCCTACCCCCACCGGGAAGTATGTTCTGTGAAGTGATTTTTACTGCTCCAGAGAACCTGCTTGTGGAGCCTTGCATGGACCACATCGCAGCAAAGCTGCTTCCTTTTAAAAAATCTGGTACTCCTCCATTAGCTTCTCCTTCCATTGTCATCAAAAGAGGGCCCTGGATACCTTTCTTGGTGCCCACCAAGACGCCCTACCCCTCCCACCTTAAAAAAAAAAAAACCTATTTCCTTACCTGCAGCTGGGATGGCAGTGAAATACGTTTCTGTTGATGCTGAAAAGGAGTTCAAAGTAGTTGTTTAGTCTGTTCAAAGAAGTGGTTTAGTGTGTTTTGGCTCAGATTGCACTTCTGCCTTGTATTCAAGCCCTTTGGGCAGATTACTTACCCTTTGCCATGCCTCCCATGGCAGCCATTTTGTGGTGGTGCCCAGGGCAGTTTATCAAATTGCCAAATGTGCCCATGGCCCAAAAAGCTTGCCTACCACTGGTTTAGAGGTTGTACACTCCAACATTTCATACATAAAAAATAAGACATCGTTTTAACACTGTTATCACACTGAGGATTGCCCTCCCTACTCTTAAACATCGTTGAAGGATCTGTTCTGCCTGCTGTATAATCTGCAGTAGTAGACAGGTTGGTGTTTATTTTTTTGGTTAAAGATATCCTTTAAAAAATACAGTGCAATCCTATGCATTTCTTGCTCAGTAGTAAGCCCCACTGAGTTCAGTACACATGAATGGGATTGCAGATTTATTGTACATAAGATCTTATCAACTATTCAGAATATACCTCAGCAGCTGCCTTATGTGAATTGGCAGGCTGTGCACAGCCTGCCATCTTACTGTTCATGTATGTGCGTTTCCATGAACATTCCTATGAAGTCAAGTCCATCACCCATTTGTTTGGTTTACACGGCAAGACATTTAAATGCTAGAGACCCTGGGGAGGGGGCCAAACTCTGAAGACTGACAACTTTAGCAACTGACAGTAACAAAATGTTAACATGGCATCCCGAAATCCAAAAATAGGTACAAAACAAGGGCAGTGATTTAGCAGGACAGGTATCAGCAAACCAGGTTAATTCCTGATATATGGGGACAGCTGGAATATACATACTAACCTATTTTGGAGTCAATAATTGGCTACTAGGGCAGCAAGAATGTTATTTAATGCCACTGATATATATTTTTTAATCCACACTGACTTTCCACCAGGAGGTCTTCAAGGAGCCCACATTTGATTTTTTTGAAAACACAAAGATAAAATATCAAAATTAATGAAAACAGAATAACCACAACGCCATATTTTCTGACCTGGAATCTCTGCTTTTTAATTGCAGATGTGTGGGGATGAACTGCGGTTACTCATTGGTGAATAAATGTAGTTAGTAACATCTCAGAAGCATTCTGCTGTTACTTCATGTGTTGCATAGCTGAACTCTGGCACGGAAAGCAGGTTCCAAGGATTACAGCTTGTCTAATCCCCAAGCAGAAATGTTTTGAATGTTTGGTCTCCTGGAATAGGAAATAAAACAGTACCTTAGAACTTTGTACTGCATGATTGAACAGAGCAGTACTACAGTAATCTTACTATATGATATATATCAGGCTGCCTTTGAAGAGCATTCCAAAATTTAAACTGATTCCAAATATGGCATATTTAAAAATGTAATACAATATATAGAAGAAAATCCATATGAAAATATATCTAACACAAATCACCAGAAGTTTAAAACAGTAGCAATAACAAAAGTTTTACTAGGTTCTTAACAGCAATCAAAACAGGCAGCAGATGAATAGACATGAACAGGGAGTTCTTTCAACGAGGTGCCATGACATGGTAAAGTAATATTTTTATAATATAAAATCACAGGAAGAAACAAATACATCTTGCCATTGCCCAAGAACTAGAACGACATCCCCAGTTGTGCAGTCTTCAAGAAAAAGTCAGCTTCTCTTTGCTTTTTTGTTAGAAACTGTAGAGTTTATAGAATCATAGAATAGTAGGGTTGGAAGGGGCCTACAAGGCCATCGAGTACAACCCCCTGCTCAATGCAGGAATCCAAGTCAGAGCATCCCTGACAGATGGCTGTCCAGCCTCGTCTTCAACGCCTCCAGTGTGGGAGAGCACACCACCTCCCTAGGTCATTGGTTCCATTGTCATATTGCTAGGGATGTCAGAGAATTCCGCCACGGATCTCGGTGAGGCCGAATGCCAGTGCATTTGGCCCCCTGAACTCTGTGGCGGAACGGCCTGCCCCCCCCCGCCCCCCTGCGGATCCTCCCTGGGACGAGACTCACCTGGGGCGGATCTTCCGGGCAGCGGTGGCTCCGGCGGCGGCCAGTCTTCCGACCGGCCGCCGCCGCCATTTCCAGGCTTGTGTAAAAAAAAAAAAGACGCGATAGGCTACGTAAAGATTTATGTAGCCTATCATGGCTAGGTTTAAAAAAAAAGAAAAAAAAGACGTG
Source organism: Heloderma suspectum (assembly GCF_057233095.1). Taxonomy (NCBI): domain Eukaryota; kingdom Metazoa; phylum Chordata; class Lepidosauria; order Squamata; family Helodermatidae; genus Heloderma; species Heloderma suspectum. The sequence goes on from NC_139462.1 coordinate 115,143,809, forward strand.
ATAGGCTACGTAAATCTTTACGTAGCCTATCATGGTTGGGTGGGTTTAAAAAAAAAAACCGCGTATGCAAATGGCGGCAGCTACGGCCGCCGCCATTTGTGTTCCTTCTTTTTACCATCTTAATCTATGTAAATATTTACGTAGACTATAACGGCGAAAATAAAGGGGAATGCAAATAGCGTAGCGGCCGCTATTTGTGTCCCCTTTTGATTCGCCATTTTAGCCTACGTAAAGATTTACGTAGGCTAAAATGGTGAATGAAAAAGGGACACAAATAGCACCCGCTACGCTATTTGCGTTCCCCTTTATTTTCGCCATCATAGTCTACATAAATATTTACGTAGATTAAGACGGCCAAAAAGAAGGAACGCAAATGGTGGCGGCCGTAGCCGCCACCATTTGCGTACGCGGTGTTTTTTTTTTTTAACCTACCTACAGCCCTCCACAGTCGGAAATCCAGCTGCAGACGGCACTGGCCTGGCCGGGCCAGGCCTGGCCGGCTGCTCCACGGAGCTGCCGCGGAGCACAGCCGGCTGTTCAAGGATTCCGGGGGGAGGAACGGAGCGCCTCCCCCCCGGCCAGGATTCTGGGGGGAGGGACGGAACGCCTCCCCCCCACCATCAACATAATCCGCGAAAGGTAAGTCACTTTCATACATCCCTACTTATTGCTCTAACAGTCAGGAAGTTTTTCCTGATGTTCAGCCAGAATCTGGCTTCCTGTCACTTGAGCCCATTATTCCGTGTCCTGCACTCTGGGATGATCGAGAAGAGATCCTGGCCTTCGTCTCTGTGACAACCCTTCAAGTACTATCATATCTCCCCTAAGTCTTCTCTTCTCAAGGCTAAACATGCCCAGTTCTTTCAGTCTCTCTTCATAGGGCTTTGTTTCCAGTCCCCTAATCATCTTTGTTGCCCTCCTCTGAACCCTCTCCAGTTTGTCTGCATCCTTCTTAAAGTGTGGTGCCCAGAACTGGACACAGTACTCCAGATGAGGCCTAACCAGTGCTGAGTAGAGGGGAACTAGTACTTCCCGGGATTTGGAAACTATGCTTCTATGAATGCAGCCCAAAATAGCATTTGCCTTTTTTGCAGCCACATCACATTGTTGGCTCATATTCAGCTTGTGATCGACAACAATTCCAAGATCTTTCTCCCTTGTAGTGTTGTTGAGCCATGTATCCCCCATCTTGTAACTGTGCATTTGGTTTCTTTTTCCTAGGTGCAGAACTTGGCATTTATCCCTATTAAATGTCATTCTGTTTTCTGCCCAGCGCTCCAGTCTATCCAGATCACTTTGAATTTTGTTTCTGTCTTCCAAAGTATTAGCTGTCCCACCCAATTTTGTGTCATCTGCAAATTTGATCAGTATTCCCTGCACCTCCTCCTCCAAGTCATTAATAAAAATGTTGAAGAGCACTGGTCCCAGGACTGAGCCCTGCGGTACCCCAATCGTTACCTCTCCCCAGTTTGAGAAGGTCCCATTGATAAGCACTCTTTGAGTCCGATTCTGTAGCCAACTGTGGATCCACCGGATCGTTGTTTCATCTAGCCCACTTTGAGCTAGTTTGCTCATCAGGATATCATGGGGCACTTTGTCGAAAGCTTTGCTGAATTCGAGGTATATGATGTCTGTAGCATTCCCACGGTCTACAAGGGAGGTTACTTGATCAAAAAATGAGATCAGATTTGTCTGGCAGGACTTGTTTTTGACAAATCCATGTTGGCTTCAAGTAATCACGGCATTGTTTTCAAGGTGCTTCCAGATGAATTGCTTTATCATCTGCTCCAGAATTTATCCAGGGATTGATGTCAGACTGACTGGTCTGTAGTTCCCAGGTTCCTCCTTTTTATCCTTTTTGAAGATAGGGACAACATTAGCCCTCCTCCAGTCATCTGGCACTTCCCCTGTCCTCCACGATTTCTCAAAGAGAATAGACAGCGGTTCTGAGAGTTCTTCTGCCAGTTCCTTTATTACTCTAGGATGCAGTTCATCTGGCCCTGGAGATCTGAACTCATTCAAAAGAATTAGGTGTTCCTTGACCATATGCCTATCGATTTCAAGCTGCAATCCTGCCCCTTCAGCCTGCACTTCGCCTTTGACAGGGGGGTCATTTGGGAGAAGACTGAGCCAAAGTAGGAATTGAGCACCTCTGCCTATTCTTTGTCATCTGTTATCGTTTTGCCATCCTTATTTAATAGCTGAACAACCATTTATTTCCTCTGCCTTTTACTATGCACATAGCTGAAGAAAGCCTTTTTGTTGTTTTTAGCATCCCTCGCTAACCTCAGCTCGTTCTCAGCTTTAGCCTTCCTGACGCCATCCCTGCAATTCTGTGCTACCTGCCTGTACTCTTCCTTTGTTACTTGGCCTTCTTTCCACTTCCTATATGTGTCCTTTTTTGTTTTCAGGTCATCCCTAAGCTTTTTGTGAAGCCACATTGGCTTCTTCTGTTGTCTTCCACCTTTTCTTCTTGTTGGAATTGTTTGTGATTGTGCCTTGAGAATTTCCTTTTTTAAAAGCTCCCACCCATCTTGGACTCCTTTTCTCGTTAGCGCCGCTTGCCATGGGACGTTACTGATCATTGTTCTGAGTTTATTAAAATTGGCTTTCCTAAAATCTAGGGTACGCGTTTGACTACACTCAGCTTTTGCTTCCCTTAGAACCAAGAACTCAAATGCAACATGGTCGCTTTCCCCCAGAGTTCCTGTAACTGCTACTTTATCCACTAAGTCATCTCTGTTGGTTAGGATCAAGTCAAGGATAGCCGATCCTCTAGTTCCTTCCTCTACTTTCTGTAGGAGGAAGTTATCCGCCACACAAGTCAGGAATTTCCTGGAGGGGCCATGTTTTGCAGAATTTGTCTCCCAACAAATATCGGGGGAATTGAAGTCCCCCATTACTACCACATCATGCTTCGTTGAAACATTGGCTATTTGCTTTTCAAAAGTTTCATCCTCGTCTTCTCCTTGGTTGGGTGGCCGGTAGTAGACTCCGACCACCAGGTTCCTTTTATTCTTTGCTCCATTTATTTTGATCCAGATGCTCTCGATGGGGCTACCAAGCTCATCCTCCGGTATTTCTGTGCAGAGATATGTATTTTTCACATACAGTGCAACCCCATCTCCCTTTCTGTTCCTCCTGTTCTTTTTGAACAAGTTATATCCTTCAATTGCTGTATTCCAGTCATGAGAGTCATCCCACCAAGTCTCAGTTATACCGATCAAGTCATAATTTCCCTGCTGTATTAAGAGTTCAAGTTTGTTCTGTTTGTTTGCCATACTCTGGGCATTAGTATATAGACATTGAAGACCATGTGCTTCATAGTCTGGCTTTCTTCCTACATGTGTCTGAAGACTATTATTGGGTGCTATCAGAGCTGTTCTCTCCGTTGCAGTGCATGAACCTACGTCCATTGTTACCCCCAACATTACATCTCCCTTCCCCATAGGATTCAGTTTAAAGCCCCCCTGATGAAGTTCTTCATGCTGTGGCCAAACACATTCTTCCCATCCTTTGTGAGGTGCAACCCGTCCCTTGCCAACAGCCCATCTTCCAGGAAGTATAGCCTGTGGTCCCAGAATCCAAATCTCTCTCGTTGGCACCACCTTCATAGCCAGTCATTCACCCGGAGTATTTTTCTTTCCCTTTCTGTCCCTCTTCTAACTACTGGAAGGATGGATGAGAAAACTATCTGGGCCCCAAGTTCTTGAGTTTCCTTCCCAAAGTTTCAAAGTCTGACGTGATTTCTTCGTAGCTCCGCTTGGCGGTATCATTTGTTCCCACATGGATGAGAAGAAAGGGACACCTGTCAGTAGGCTTTATGAGTGCAGGCAACCTTTCAGTCACGTCTCTAATTTGTCTTCACACACGAAGAAGTGTGTGCCAGGAGACAACATACCTGGCGAGTCCACAGGTCTTTGTGACATACTTGGGTCTCGATCCCACGCAGCAAGGAGTCTCCCACTACTACCACTCTTCTCTTCTTGTTGTTGTAGGCCTGGGTTTCATCACCTGTGTTTGACTGACCTTCAGCCTCTTGCTCACCCTCATGTAGGTTCCCCTGTGATTCTTCCTCTGCAGACTGTCCTCCAGTCTCATCTGCAAGTACCTGGAATCAGTTCCACAGCTCCACTGCTTCCACTGGTGCAGAGTGGTGTCGAGTTCTTCTTCTCCTAATTGTCACGCTTTTCCAAGGAGTATCCTCTACTCCATTTTTCTTCACCTCAGCATTTCCCACTGCCTCATCTTGCTGTTGCTCTTCAAGCTTCTGGTCTTCCCTTTGCTGCTGTAGTTCCCCCATTCTGTCCAAGAACTCTTCATGTTCTCTTATTCCCCGGAGGGTCAACAGTCGCTGCTCCAGTCCACTTACTTTTTCTTCCAGCAGCTAGGAATGTACGAAATTGGCCTTACCTGGCTCTGCCGGGTTCCGCTGGGGGGGGGAGGTGCTCCGTCCCTCCCCCCGGAATCCTCGCTGGGGGGGAGGCGCTCTGCGCCTCCCCCCCAGAATCCTGGCCAGCCAGCTGTGCTCCGCAGGGATTCTGCGGAGCCGCTGGCCGGCTCCACCAGCAGCCAGACATCCAGCCGCTGGCTAGCAGGGACACAAATGGCAGTGGCCATAGCCGCCGCCATTTGCGTCCCTGTAGTCAGCCGTGATAGGCTATGTAAATCATTACGTAGCCTACCACGTCTGACTTAAAAAAACAACACACGCTCGTACGCAAATGGCGGCGACTACGGCCGCCACCATTTGCGTTCCTTATTTTGGCCCGTCTTAGTCTATGTAAATATTTACGTAGACTAAAATGGCAAAAATAAGGGGAACGCAAATAGCATAGCGGACGCTATTTGCGTTCCCCTTATTTTGGCTGTCTTAGTCTATGTAAATATTTACGTAGACCAAGACGGGCCAAAATAAAGAACGCAAATGGCGGCGGCCGTAGCCACCGCCATTTGCGTACGCGGTTGGTTGTTGTTTTTTACCCAGAGCCCTCCACGGCCAGAAATCTGACTGTGGACGGCTCTGGCCTGGCTGGGCCGGGCCTGGCCAGCTGCTCCGCAGAGCTGCCACGGAGCACAGCCGGCCGTTCGAGGATTCCGGGGGGAAGAACGGAGCGCCTCCCCCCCTGGCCAGGATTCTGGGGGGAGGGACGGAACGCCTCCCCCCCACCATCAACATAATCCGTGAAAGGTAAGTCACTTTCGTACATCCCTACTCCTTTGTCTCTTCAACCACTGCAACTCCCCTGGCCAACTCCTGTTTGCTCCCCCTGTTCGTTCGCTCTGGTCGCTCGCTCTCTGGGAGCTTGCCTGCTTCTGTAGTCCCTGGACCAGCTGGAGCAGCTTGCTCTGCTCTGTTCTGCTCAGCTGGGAGGCGGGAAACAGACTGAAGCTTCCCGCCCACTCAGCTGCTGGCAGTACTCAGGCCACCCCCCCCCCCAATCCAGTTGGAGCTCTCAGAAGCACCTGGTCAGCTCACAGCCACTCAGAAGGTTAAAGGGCAGCCCCCTGGGCTTCCTGCAGCCCACTTATCCCAGATATGCATCATGTATTTCCTCTAGCTGATTCCCTCTCCCCAGACTCTCTTCTTGAAATGGATGGCACCCTTAAGGGCTTTCCACCTCTCTAGAGAGTTTATAATCACATGTGTGATCATTGTACTGTGCTGCATGAGGTGAAAATAAATTAATGGACAGCAAGGTCAGCTTTACAGATCTCCATTTTCTTGATCTGAAACAAACAAAATGCTCAGTACTAATGTCTGCTAACTCCCTTGATGTGTACTCCAGGGGTTATTCTAATGGACACAATATATGCAGGCTACGGCTTTGGGAAATGTTTTTCTCTTTCTATGCAATTGTTAAAGTCTGAGTGTGAAATGCAATTCGGTGTTGAAAAGTATTCTTCAGTTGAATTTGTTATTAGAATAGTTATGTAGTTCTTTTATATGCCTATTTACCTGAAATAAGAGTTTGAAATAGGAGACTTTTTTGCTAGGCTTCTTAATCCCGGACATTTAAACCCAGCTGACATGAAATGCATCATGGGTGATCATGAAAGATGGGAGCAATGAAAATTAAATAAAGCAACTTGAGAATTAGTTGGAGATTCTCCTAATCCTAACAATGTCAATGTTAATGCTGAGCGGACTTCATGGTAGGTATTGAAGAGTTTATTTGATTATTCTTTGACTTGTTAACAGAGTTGCCTGTTTATAAACGGCATTTTCATATTCAGAAAGTGCGGTTAAATACCTCCACAAACCTGTACACAAATGCATGTGATAGAAATAATTCATGAAGGCCTGTCAAGGTGAGCCCTCTGAGTGTGAGGAGCCCCAGTGAGGAAGCATCAGCAAACAAGTGAGTTAAGCAACTGTGCAAGGGAAAGGTTTACTTAATTATCTACTAAAGTATCTCAGGTAACAATTTAAAGTTGATAAATAGCAGCTGAAGCCAAAACAAGGGCACAGCTAAATCCCAGAGGGTTAACCCCTTACAAAATAACAGGAGAGAGACCTAAATATCAGGGAGAACCTGGCTACAACTTACAGGCCTTGCGTTAACAGTGATCACTGATTGGTTGAAAAGAACCTCAGCTGCATATTTTAAAGTAACTCCAAGTTTAGAAAGGGGGAATAAGTCTGCTTAAAGCAGGAAAAAGTGCAGGCTAGCTTCAGATTGGGCTCAGTTTAGGCTCAGGCTTTAGGCCTTAAAGAGCAGTTCACTAAATATAGCAAGTTTAAGGGCTCAGCATTTCATTTAAGTTTTAAAAAACACACAGGAAAAGGATCGAGACCTTGCAAGCCACAGCCTTCCCGAATCACCTACCCTTTGTCTGCTGTCCCCTCCAGCAACCCACCAGTGCAGGAGTCAGCACTAGGTGTGTCACCTGACCACGCAGAGCACAAATTAATACAGAATCCCATCAAATGGATTCAAGAGTCAATCAGCTTCGGTGTGACCCACTCCTCTCTACTGGCTGCTGTCAATTAATAGATATAACAGGATCAATAGTGTTCATAAACACCCAGAGATGGACAATTGCTTTCTGTGGTGTGCTAGCCAATCATTCCCAAGATTTGTTAAGTCCGAGTTCCACAGTATCAAATTTATGATGAATTTTAATTTGGCAGTTTCGTTCTGGATTCTGCCTTTGAAACGTGAAAATAATGCAGTGGGATCTATTAAAGGCACACAGCAGTTACTCGTTCTCTTTTATGAAGATAAATTCTAGGTGGGGACCTCCTCTTTATGCATTAAGCACTCGGAGTACTGGGCTGTGGGACCTTATTGTACTAACAGTAAAAAATAAATAAAAATGCTTCAGCATCTAAAAACTTCCAACCAAAAAAGTTGTAAATTGAATAAAATAATATGAAAATGTAGGACCGGTTCACTCATGCTTAATTATCACTTTGATTGCTGTGGGATCAAGGGGCAGCATGCATGCATGAATGAGTTACCACAAATCAAACACCCACAGTTGGAAAAGCACTGCAAATGATGAGTTCCATGAAGTCACCTCACAGCTCAGCTGCTGGTCATCAAGGGAAGAGAAATGATGTGATGTATGTGCATATGTTAGCCATCCCCTACTCTGTGCTTAGCCATTCTTCTGTGCCCCCAAAAGGAACAGTACATATAGGATTTGCCTGTCTATATGTGCAAATGCATTCTGAGAACTACTTGGCAGAATAGTAGTAATGACTGTGGGTGGGGCACAGTTGTGCCACCGGATGCAGAAAATAGGTTTAGTGCACATAGGAATTATGGGGAAATGGGGGAAACTGGGCAAGTTGTGAGGCCCAGAGGAAACAGCTGTGAACTACAGACAGCTGTAGCAGTAGGAATGGAGCAGCAAGAAACTAACATTGTAAAAGCAGGACCAGAATGGCCCTTAATGAGGTGACCTACAGGCTCTTTTGTGTGGCATGGTTGTTGTCAAGTGAGGGATGATGGCCAAAATAAAGTTTACAGGAGGCATGGAAACTCCACTCCTCTCTGTCTAGTTATGCGCTCCTTTTTTGCAGCATCTGTCCATCTCTCCAGACAATTGCCAGCCAAAGATGTGAGGTGGAGGCAAGAAGAGGCATAGCATGATGCCCTGTTTGTGCATTGGATGTTACAAGAATGAGAGACAGCAGGCCTGTGTCCCAGTTGTAAGGTCGTGTTTGGCCCTGGACTGGTTGGACCTACCCCCTATCTGACACTATCCCCACTTTCTTCTTGAGGGCAATCCCTTACCCTCCAGTGTGTGTCTGTTCCCGCAGGCTGGGGGACTTCGATCCCCTTGAGCAGGCTTAAGTCAGGGGTGGGTGTGTGGAGCATAGCCTTGGGAAGTATCACACAAATATACATGCAGTAGCTGCATTATTAGAGTAGATGAAGACAGTTGGAGTGAGGTTTTCTGGCACATCTCAGCAGAAAGATGGAGAGCTTGTTAGTTTGTGGGCTCTGCATTATACATACCAGGCCACCTACATTCTACTAATCTGGAAAATACAGATCCAACCAATAGCATACATGCTATAAAGGACATTCTTTTCACTGTTCTTTCAAGGTTTGAATGCAGCAGCAACAGCCCAGATCTGTCAACTTTTCTAAAAGTCATAATGTCCTCTAATGTTTTATAAAGTGCTGTGAGTGTACTTTCCTCCTAGAAGGCAGGTCAAGCCATGCTTGAGTCTCTGGATGATTTGATTGCCATTTGTAATGAAAGTAGCATTGCTTAGGATTTAAAAACAACATGAATTCTGGGAAGCCAGAGAAATGCCTGCTTTGTGCTTTGGTTTTAGATTTCCTCAAAGGAATCCTGGCTATTTTAATTTGAAATAATTTGTCAAATTAGTGCATGACTGACATGGTGTGAAACACACTCCGACACCCAGCAATATGGTGTACAAGGGAGTCATTGAACTGAATTGCTATGGCCAGGTGAGGCGTGAAAAGGCTTCAGTGATAGCACACAAGTATACAGTTGCTTTCTCTACTGGGGAGCTGGGAAGACTTGCTCCAAAAACTTTCCATGAGAGAAAAGGGTTGCTTGCTACACCCATGAGTTTCTGGAATGTGATTTTTCTCCCACATATTTCAATGAAACATACATACATGAAGACTTGATAGGATAGATAATACACAGTTTCATAGGTTTCCTATTTTTGTAGGCCTAGGACATGTAGTATTGATTTTGATTGGCAAGAAATATATTTTGTGATTTTACTTTGATCATGTTCCCCAGGCCTGGATCATATAAGGAAATGGTATGAAACCTGCACTTACATTGGCATGTGTTGCCATTGCTTGTGTATAGTCATGTGTGCAAGGCACTTGAACCTCACTGAATCATGACTGAGCAATGTGGCATGTAGCCAGTAACTGTGACAGGTCGGAGTTTTGTGGCAGGCTAGCACAAAGGAACTATGGTATTGAGGGATCTCCCACCTGAAACTTGTCTGTAAACTGTAAAGACAAGAACTTTCAATCTGGGATCCTGGCTGTTCCCATACTGAAATTGTGTATATGCCATTAAATGGGTATCACAAAAATGCTATAAGTCACCAGCACTCTCTCTGTAAATGGCTGCGCCTCACACATCCTATTGTGCAGGGAAGGGAGTATGAAACAGTATTCTATTTTAAAATGGGGATGCATAGTTTTATAATCTCCAGAGTGAGGATAATTTCTTTTGCTGAAAATTGTACTATTGAGAATAAAAACAAATCCTTTCTAAATGCATAAAACAAGTTGTAAAGAGATCATGAATACTTGCAAAGAAACACCCACAAAGAGCGCAGCTTTCTCCCAACAATGCTTTTGAAAATGGCTGGTATGTTTTTCCTTTTAAAAATGAATCCAGGTTTTGGTGTTTGCTTTCTGTTTTTGACATAGTCTTGGATTACATCATTCTCTATGAATATTTAACGGGAGTGTTCTCATTAAGTATTGCAGTATTTCCGGCCCATTTGGTTTTGAAAGTTTCATGTATTTTACAACCTCACAGAGATCCCTAGTGGATGGGAAAAACACACATGACACAGACACTGTAAATGCCTGTTGTTCAAGAAAAAAACAAATCAAACTAAATTCTATATAGACTCTGGCCCTGTTCACACGCTGCCCTCCACGTCTTCATGCCATGCATGGTGGTGGTGAGGAGTGGGGCTGCATGCACTGGGCCTGCCCCCAGTATTGCCACACCTGCTGGCTCCACCCCTTGATCTCCATACATTGGGCAAAGTGGAGACCCTACGCATGTGCAGTGGCAGCGGACCCACCCCTCTTCCATGCATGGAATGAATGCATGGAGAACAACCCACAAATAGGGCTTGTATAGATGTAAACTCAGTTGAAATGCTTCTAGTTTGCATGTACATAGATTTATATTGTATCTGATATTTGCTGTTACAAGCTTTATAAATTATGCAAAAAGGAGACTGGAGTTTGCAACTTATATAGCAATCTGCAATTTTTACACTGATCTCCAAAATGGCTTCTAATCTAGCTTTCTTTATTATTCAGAATCACTTTCCCAATACAACCACCTATAGACCATTTTGTCATTAACTTTATATTCTTGGTCTCAGCAAAACTAAGATTTAATTGACATCAAATCTTTTGTCATTAGTGCCTAAAAATCAAATTCAAATATCAGTTCCAAAGAACCCCAAATGCAACTCTAAGATTGTTGCTTTTATTTGTTTAAAAAAGGAGCGATCACCTCTCATATTAGTGGGAAAGTACTTAAAAGAGTCATGGGCAGTTTTTATGGAGAGTTCAGACCACAATCAGGTTTGCAGACAGGGCTTCTGTTTGTTGTTATTGTTGTTTATTCGGTCAGTCGCTTCCAACTCTTCGTGACTTCATGGACCAGCCCACGCCAGAGCTTCCTGTCGGCCGTCGCCACCCCCAGCTCCCCCAAGGTCGAGTCCGTCACCTCCAGAATATCATCCATCCACCTTGCCCTTGGTCGGCCCCTCTTCCTTTTGCCTTCCACTTTCCCTAGCATCAGCATCTTCTCCAGGGTATCCTGTCATCTCATTACGTGGCCAAAGTACTTCAGTTTTGCCTTTAATATCCTTCCCTCAAGTGAGCAGTACAGCTTTATTTCCTGGAGTATGGACTGGTTTGATCTTCTTGCAGTCCAAGGCACTCTCAGAATTTTCCTCCAGCACCACAGTTCAAAAGCATCTATCTTCCTTTGTTCAGCCTTCCCTATGATCCAGCTCTCGCAGCCATAGGTTACTACGGGGAATACCATTGCTTTTACTCTGCGGACCTTTGTTGTCAGTGTGATGTCTCTGCTCTTCACTATTTTATCAAGATTGGTCATTGCTCTCCTCCCAAGGAGTAAACGTCTTCTGATTTCCTGGCTGTAGTCAGCGTCTGCAGTAATCTTTGCGCCTAGAAAGACAAAGTCTGTCACTGCCTCCACGTTTTCTCCCTCTATTTGCCAGTTATCAATCAAGCTGGTTGCCATAATCTTGGGTTTTTTGAGGTTTAACTGCAACTCAGCTTTTGCACTTTCTTCTTTCACCTTCGTCATGAAGTTCCTCAGCTCCTCCTCGCTTTCAGCCATCAAAATGGTATCATCTGCATATCTGAGATTGTTGATGTTTCTTCCAGCGATTTTAACTCCAGCCTTGGCTTCATCTAGGGGTGGACGAAAGTCACTTACCTTTTCTCGCAGCTTGTTCGCGGTGGGGGGGAGCGCTTCGCTGCTCCCCCCGCGAAGTTCAGGCCGGGGGGGGGAGGCTTCCCGCCTCGCCCGGCCGAAATTCAGGCCGGGGGGGGGAGGCTTCCCGCCTCGCCCGGCCGAAATTCAGGCCGGGGAGGAGGCTTCCCGCCTCGCCCGGCCGCGAACACGAAAGTAAAAAAAAAAAACAAACAACGTCACGTAGCCTATCAGGGGACGTGTGTTTTTTTTTTTTCTTTCATTGCAATGGCGGGGGCGGCAGCTGGTCGAAAGACCGGCTGCCGCTCCCACCCCGCTCGAACACCGGACGAACCGCCAGCCAGACCCGCCGCCGGGAGGGACATTCAGGGAAGGTAAGTCCCGTCCCGGGGGGGGGGCGCGGGGGGTGGGGGGGTGCGGAGGATTTCTCCCCGAAACTTGTTCGGGGGGCCGAACACGTTGGCGCTTGGCCCCCCGAAGTTTCGGGGAGAAATTCTCCGCCATCCCTAGCTTCATCAAGCCCAGCACATCGCATGATGTGTTCTGTGTACAGGTTGAATAGGTAGGGTGAGAGTATACAACCCTGCCGTACTCCTTTCCCAATCTTAAACCAGTCCGTTGTTCCGTGGTCTGTCCTTACCGTTGCTACTTGCTCATTATACAGATTCCTCAGGAGGCAGACAAGATGACTTGGTATCCCCATACCACCAAGAACTTGCCACAATTTGTGATGATCCACACAGTCCAAGGCTTTAGAATAGTCAATAAAACAGAAATAGATGTTTTCCTGAAACTCCCTGGCTTTCTCCATTATCCACCGGATATTGGCAATTTGGTCTCTAGTTCCTCTGCCTTTTCTAAACCCAGCTTGTACATCTGGCAATTCTCGTTCCATGAATTGCTGGAGTCTACCTTGCAAGATCTTGAGCATTACTTTACTGGCATGTGAAATAAGTGCCACTGTTCGATAGTTTGAACATTCTTTGGTGCTTCCCTTTTTTGGTATGGGGATATAAGTTGATTTTTTCCAATCTGGTGGCCATTCTTGTGTTTTCCAAATTTGCTGGCATATGGCATGCATCACCTTGACAGCATCATCTTGCAAGATTTTAAACAGTTCAGCTGGGATACCGTCATCTCCTGCTGCCTTGTTATTAGCAATGCTTCTTAAGGTCCATTCAACCTCACTCTTCAGGATGTCTGGCTCTAACTCACTGACCACACCATCAAATCTAGGGGTGCACGAAACCCACTTACCTGGTCTTGCAGCTTTTCGCAGTGGGGGGGAGGCACTTCGCTGCTCTCCCCCCGAAGTTCAGGCCGGGGGGGGAGGCTTCCCGCGTTGCCCGTCTGAAATTCAGGCCGGGGGGAAGGCTTCCCGCCTCCCGCCCGGCCGAAATTCAGGCCAGGGAGGAGGCGCCTCGCCTTGCCCGGCCGCGAAATTAGAAGTTAAAAAAAAAAAAACGCCCCCGTGATAGGCTACGTGACGATTAACGTAGCCTATCACGGCTAGATCTGCAAAGTCAGCCGTGATAGGCTACGTAAATCGTCACGTAGCCTACCACGGGTGACTTTAAAAAAAAAAAGCGCATACGCAAATGGCGGCCCCCATAGGGAGCCGCCATTCGCGTTCCTTATTTGGTCGCTGTAGTCTACGTAAATCTTTACGTAGACTACGGCGAAAATAAGGGCAACGCAAATAGCGGGGCTATTTAGCGGGGCTATTTGCGTTGCCCTTATTTTCGCCGTAGTCTACGTAAAGATTTACGTAGACTACAGCGACTAAATAAGGAACGCGAATGGCGGCTCCCTATGGGGGCCGCCATTAGCGTACGCGCTTTTTTTTTTTTTAAAGTCACCCGTGATAGGCTACGTGACGATTGACGTAGCCTATCACGGCTGACTTTGCAGATCTAGCCGTGATAGGCTACGTTAATCGTCACGTAGCCTATCATGGGGCGTTTTTTTTTTTTAAACTTTCGCGTTCACGGCCGGGCGAGGCGGGAAGCCTCCTCCCCGGCCTGAATTTCGGCCGGGGCGAGGCGGGAAGCCTCCCCCCTGGCCTGAATTTCGGCCGGGGCGAGGCGGGAAGCCTCCCCCCCCGGCCTGAACTTCTCGGGGGGAGCCGCGAAGCACCTCCCCCCCACCGCGAACGTCCTTCGAGGACAGGTAAGGGACTTTCCTCCACCCCTAGTCCATAGTTCTTCCGGGACCCTATCTACTAAATCTAGTCCCTTAAATCTATTCTTCACCTCCACTGCATATTCATGAGGAACATTAGTGAGCTCATATCTAACTGATCTGTGGGTCTTCCCTATTCTCTTTAGTCTGATTCTAAATTGTGCAATAAGAAGTTCGTGATCTGAATAGGGATGTATAAAAATCACTTACCATTTCGCGGATCTGCTTCGCGGTGGGGGGGAGGCGCTCCGTCCCTCCCCCCAGAATCCTCGATGGGGGGGAGGCACTCTGTCCCTCCCCTCGGAATCCTGCTCGGCTGGCTCCACTCTGCGGGGATTCTGTGGAGCCGCAGGCCGGCTCCGCCTGCAGCCGGACATCTGGCCGCTAGGCAGCAGGGACGCAAATGGCGGCGGCTGTAGCCACCGCTGTTTGTGTCCCTGTACTTAACCGTGATAGGCTACATAAATATTTACGTAGCCTATCACGGCAAAGTAAAAAACAACAACGTGTACGCAAATGGCAGCGGCTATGGCGGCCGCCATTTGCGTTCGCTATTTTTCGCCATTCTAGCCTACGTAAATATTTACATAGGCTACAATGGCTAAAAATAGTGAATGCAAATGGCGGCTGCTGTAGCCGCTGCCATTTGCGTATGCTGCGCCCAGCCAGGAGACCAGCTGCCGCTGCCCCTGCCGCCGCCCCTACCGCCCCTGCACCCGCCGCTGCAACTGCCGCCCCCGCCACTGCCGCCCCCGCTGCCGCACCTGCTGCCCCCGCTGCCCCTGCTGCCCAAGCCACACCTTCCGCCGCCCCCGCTGCTGCCGCACCTGCCGCCACCCCGCCGCACATTCCACCGCCGCCGCACCTTCTGCCACCGCACCTTCCGCCACCACACCTTCCGCCGCCGCATCCACCACCACATCCGCCACCTCATCTGCCGCCGCATCTGACCCGGTAAGTGCTGTCCTGGGGGGTTCCTCAGGGCGGGCGGGGGGGCAGGAGGCCGTCCTGCCACAGATTCCGGGGGGCCAAATGGCAGAGCATTCGGCCTCACTGGAATCCGTGGCGGAATTCTCCGCCATCCCTAGATCTGAACTACAATCAGCTCCAGGTCTTGTTCTTACCAACAACTGCATAGATGTCCGACACCTTTGGCTACAAAGAATGTAGTCAATCTGATTTTGGTGTCAACCGTCTGGTGAAGTCCATGTATAAAGTCATCTCTTAGGCTGTTGGAAGAGAGTGTTTGTTATGCACAGTGAGTTGTCTTGGCAAAATTCTATCAGCCTATGTCCTGCTTCATTTTGTTCTCCCAGACCATGCTTGCCTGCAATTGCAGGTGTCGTTTGACTACCCACCTTAGCATTCCAGTCTCCTGTAATGAAAATAACATCTTTTTTTGGTGTATTATCCAGTTGGTGATGTGGATCCTCACAGAACTGATCTACTTCTGCTTCTTCAGCATCTGTGGCTAGGGCGTATATTTGGATCACTGTGATGTTAAATGGCTTACCCTGAATTCGAATTGAGACCATTCTGTCATTTTTTGGATTGTATCCAAGCACGGCTTTAGCCACTTTATTATTAATTATGAAGGCTACTCCATTTCTTCTGTGGTCCTCTTGTCCACAGTAGTAGATCTGGTGGTCATTTGATGTGAAGTGGCCCATTCCAGTCCATTTCAGTTCACTGACACCCAAAATGTCTATATTTAATCTTGACATCTCCCCAATAACCACATCCAATTTGCCCTGGTTCATAGATCTTACATTCCAGGTTCCTATGGTGTGTTGATCTGTAGAACATTGGATTCCTCGTTCACCACCACCACCATCGGCTGCTAGCCATCCTTTCGGCTTTGAGCTAGCTGCATCATCACATCTGGGGCTAGTTGAACTTATCCTCTGTTCCTCCCCAGTAGCATTTTGACCATCTTCTGATCTGGGAGTCTCATCTTCCGATGGTATACCGACATATCTCTGGTTGTACTGATCCATTTAGTTTCCACAGCAAGAATACTGGGGTGGGTTGCCGTTTCCTTCCCCAGGGATCATATTTAGTCATATTTTCCCCAGGGATCGTATTTAGTTAGGGCTTCTGTACCTCTCTGTAATCTTGTCCCTAAACTTCACTTTTTCATGTCCTTATTGTTAACCTAATTCACCTCCAAACAGTGTCATTTCTGTGAAAAACCACCAGTAGAGTATTCATACCTGACATTAGTCATCCTGAAATATGGAGCCAGACAATGGCATGCTACTCCATTGTTAGAATTTCTAGTGGGTGTGCCAAAGAAAGCAAAGCTATGACTTATTTTTGGTTAAGAAACCAAAGAATCTAGGGATTAATTATGTAGCTGCCAGATTAACTGATTTGGTCTGGCAAGATTTAGCTGTCAATACTTACCTGTACACAACATCGTGACTACATAATTAATCTCAATCAGGCCAGGATACATTTAGGAAAATGCAGCCTGCCATTCCAACATCTCATAGAGTTCATAGAATCATAGGGTTGGAAGGGGCCTATAAGACCACCGAGTCCAACCCCCTGCTCAATGCAGGAAGCCTGATTCCCTGGTGGTGTCCCATCCAAGTACTAACCAGGGTTGGCCCTGCTTAGCTTCTGAGATCAGATGAGGTCGGGCTCATCCATGGTAGGCTCATTTGATGATGTAGCGAGCAAACATCTTTTGGATATTCTCAAGCCGTGTAAGGATTTTGGGGTGGGGAGTAACTTAGCAAGCATTTAGTGACTAAGGACAGGGATGTCATTATATCAATTTTATAATTTAAAGTGTTCTGACTTTTTCATTTTAAAATGAAAACTTACCAAAAGTTGCCAGGCGACTTGATATAGAAGGCTGTCGCAGACTGTTTCCTTAGCTGGAGACCCAAGGTATGAAATTTCACAGCTATCCAACCTGTAAGAAACCCTTCAGAAAGTCAAAGGGGGAGTCAAAAAGAAATGCAACCCAGTCGGCCAACCCAGGAGCCAGCCAAACACTGAATTACAAAATGTGTAGACACTAGGATGGTAGAGCATACTGGCTACGAGACTGAACTACCGTGAATTCACTACATAGCCTTAGGCACACATATGCAAACTGAATCCAGGGCAGAGGACTCAAATATATCCAGAGCAGATCACTTAAGAAAATGACCCAAGCCACCGACTACAGATCAAGCCAGGCACATACATGATACGGCCAGGAAATCAAGCATGTGGACAACAAGACTAAGCCTAGACTGGGACAGAGAGTGCCCCCCCTCCACACACACACGTCCCATGTGACACTGTGTCCCTGACCTGCTGCTGCCACCTGCTGCCTCTCCTTTTTGCCGTGGGCCTGGCTGTGCTGTTGCCAGCTGTAACTGGCTGGGATAAACCCAGGTGGTGGTGAGGGGGGGCAAGCCCACCAGAAAACGTCTCCTCGTCGTCTCTGGCCCCCCCCTTCTGCTCTTTCCCTTGGGTGTGGTGCTGCCGTTGTGGGGGAAGAAGCATCCCAATGAGGTGTGCCTGAATCTTGCCAGTGTCGTACGCAGCCCAGCAAGCTCCTTACCACTGCTCACCTGCTCCATTGGGGAGGCCTGAGAAATAACAGCTGGGAGCAGGTGACAAATTGAATTTTGTATGTGTGCTTGTGTGTGTGTGTGTGTGTGGGGGACAAGTGATCCACACACTGAAACACTTTCCTCGCCCCAGGATGGACATGTGTTCAATGTATACCTGCATGGAATGAAGACAATTTAACAAATCAGGCCAGGTGACTCCCCCCCCCCCGCCCCAATTGATCGGTAACTGTATTGGCAGCAGAGTCAAGTGAAGAGAACAGGAGGTGGGGATTTGAGCCAGGATGGAAGTCCATTCAAAGGCTGTAGTTCGGAGGAGCCAGAATGAGAATACGATGCTAGAAACCCGGGGGAGATCTTCTAGGGATGGGGGAGAATTTCTCCCTGAAACTTCGGGGGGCCGAGTGCCAACGCGTTCGGTCCTCCGAAGGTTGTTCGGGGAGAAATTCTCCGCCCCCCCCCCCCCGGGATGGGACTTACCTTTCACGAATGTTGCTCCCGTCGGAGGGTCCCGGCGGCGGTTCGGCAGGTCTTCGTCAGGGGCGGGGGCGGCAGCCAGTCTTTCGACCGGCTGCCGCCGCTGCCATTACAAGAAAAGTAAAAAAAAACCAAAACGCCCCTGTGATAGGCTATGTAACGATTAACGTAGCCTATCATGGCTAGATTTGCAAAGTCAGCCGTGATAGGCTACGTTAATCGTCACGTAGCCTATCACGGGTGACTTTGAAAGAAAAAAAAAAGCGCGTACGCTAATGGCGGCCCCCATAGGGAGCCACCTTTCGCGTTCCTTATTTGGTCCCTGTAGTCTACGTAAAGATTTACGTAGACTACAGGGACCAAATAAGGAACGCGAATGGCGGCTCCCTATGGGGGCCGCCATTTGTGTACGCGCTTTTTTTTTTTTAAAGTCACCCGTGATAGGCTACGTGACGATTAACGTAGCCTATCACGGCTGACTTTGCAGATCTAGCTGTGATAGGCTACGTAAATCGTTACGTAGCCTATCACGGGGCTTTTTTTTCTTTTCTTTTGAAGTTCGCGGCCGGGGAGACGGGGCGCTTCTCCCCGGCCTGAATTTCGGCCGGGCGAGGCGGGAAGCCTCCCCTCCCGGCCTGAACTTCGGGGGGAGAAGCGAAGCGCCTCCCCCCCACCGCAAAGCAAGCTGCGAGACCAGGTAAGTGACTTTCGTACATCCCTAAGATCTTCACGGCAATGGAATGAGAAGTGCATTGCAGTATTTTCCAGATTTTCATGGATTCGGCTTTGGTCCGTCAAGGACACATGAAGCAAGAAAAGCCTAGTGTACTGTACCTTTAAAATCTGGTTTTCACGGGTCACACGGTGATTGAAAGGACTATACTTCTCAGTTGGGTGGGGGGAGTAGAACTGAACGGCATCAACTGGGCAGGGGCTGCTCAACCAATGAGAGAGGCTTGTTCCCTGGCCCATGTCCAGGCTCCTTCCTACTACTACATTATTTTGAATGGAGAGTAACTAATTCACAATTCTCTAGAAACAACCTAATTATCCAGTACAGCATCTGAAGGCTTCCTATGAGAGTAGCCCACCACCCCAATTTTGCTCCATGCCAGCAAAATGTCGCAGAGTTATTGTTCCCACCCCATTTTTCCTAATGTGTGCAGATTTCCCCAAAGAAGCCAAAATCCCTTATTCTCTAGTGCAGCATCTGAAGGCTCCCACTGAGAGCAGCCCATCCACCCCCAATTTCACCCCATTCCAGAAAACTGTCATGGAGTTATTCCTCTCCCTCCCTTTTCCCCAATGTGTGCACTTTTGCCTGAAGAAGCCAAAATCCTTGATTCTCAAGTTCAGCATGTGAAGGTTCCCCCTGAGAGCACCCCCCCCAATTCGCCCCATTTCAGCAAACTGTTGAGGAGTTATAGCTTCAACACCCCTTTTCTCCTTCTCTGGGCATTTTCTCCCTGCTCATAATGCCAGGCTCCTGTGATCCTGAGTCCTTGCCAGATCCAATAAAGCTCTTATGCATCAGAAAAGCAACTTTGCATAACATCGGGGAAGAGAAGTAATGCAAACATCAGAGAAGTGCATAATCACTGAGGCTAATTACTCCCACTGGCGAAATGGGAGTGCAGGCTCGAAAGAGCGCTCTAGGGCTTTGATGTACTGGAAAGGCAGGTGAGTTACTTTAGTGACCTGGGTTACTGAAGGCACAGACCTTGCCACACTACTACTATGATAAAGCTCTTATGCATCAGCGAAGTGACTTTACACAACACTGGGGAAGCGATTTAACACAACATTGGGGAAATGCAGTAACACAAACATCAGAGAAGTGCATAATCAATGAGGCTAATTACTCCCATTGGTGAAAAAGAAGTGCAGGGCAATTCTGAAGCCTCGAAAGAGCGCTCTAGTGCTTTGATGTGTTGGAAAGGCAGGTGAGTTACTTTAGTTACCTAGGTTACCGAGGGCACGGCTAGGTGAAAGACACACCCCTAGGAACACCCCGATCATACTGAATTTAAAGTAGAGGGATGGGCATACAGCAGCTAAACCACAGGGGAGCCAAATTAAAGAAAAACAAGGGAGTAAAAGTACTCTGCAAAAATACGGCTTCCCCACAGGTAAACTCCGGGGTGGCTGCAGAGTGGCCACGATGTCATGTGTCCTTAACAGCTTTAAGCCACAATAGCATTGGAGAAAACCTCCCATGTAGACAGGCCCCAACCTAGCAGATGGGGAAGCTGATAAATGGGTAGGTGGGGGGTTGCAGAGGAACAAACCAGCAGGAGAACCTGGGGCAAGTCTAGGACACCACAGCAAATACAGATTCTGACTGTTGCATAGGCAAATATACAGGCCTAACCTGGAATAATGTATAGCCAGGCCATAAGGAACCAATGGGCAGTCTGTGTGCTAAAGCGATGCTACAGAGAACTTGAAAAACAATGCAGTGTTGTGATATATCTGACAATTCTTGTGCATCTACAATAATTAAAGGCCTTCATATGAGGTACAAGATCTTTGGCATACTTGTACTAAAGTATATTCCAGCTGAGGCCTGGATATTTTACTGAAATTATTTTTAGTTGTTAGAGGGAGCAATTCTGTGGCCACTAGACACTATCTAGGGGGCCATAGGATTGTTCAGTTTCTGGGGATAACCTAACCACAGTAGTTCATGCACTGGTAACTTCCTGATTAGACTATTGCAATGCACTTCATGTGGGGCTGCCCTTGAGGATGACTCAGAAGTTGCAGGTAGTGCAAAATGCAGCAGCTAGACTGCTGAACAGAACACCTCATAAAAACTATATAACACCGGTTTTAAAGGAATTGCACTGGCTGCCAATACGCTTCCGGTCGGAATTCAATGTTTTTGTAGGGATGTCAGAGAATTCCGCCACGGATCTTGGTGAGGCCGAATGCCAGTGCATTCGGCCCCCCGAAGTCCGTGGCGGAACGAAGCCCCCTGCCCCCCCCATGAAATGGGCCCGGAACAGAGCACCTACTTGCTGCTGACTTGTGAATGGCGGCTGCATCTGCGGCCGCCATTCGCTTCTTCCATATAGCCATGATAGGCTACGTAAATACTTATGTAGCCTATCACGGCTAACACAGGGATGCCATTTGCGTCCCTGCAGAAGCCGTGATAGGCTACGTAAGTATTTACTTAGCCTATCATGGCAAAACTAAGGGAATGCAAATGGCGGTGGCTACGGCGGCCGCCATTTGCGTTCCCTTTTTTTTGGCCGTTTTAACCTACATAAATATTTACGTAGGCTAAAACGTAGGAATGGCAGAGAATTCCGCCACGGATCTCGGTGAGGCTGAATGCCAGTGCATTCGGCCCCCCAAACTCCGTGTCGGAATGGCCTGCCACCCCCCTGCCCTCCCACAGATCCCCCCGGGACGAGACTTACCTGGGGCGGATGTTCCAGGCGGCGGCCACTCCGGTGGCGGCTCCGGCGGTGGTTCGGCAGCGGCTGCGGTGGCCGGTCTTCCGACCGGCTGCTGCCGCCACCATTTCCAATGTTAAAAAAAAAAAAAAGATGTGATAGGCTACCTAAAGATTTACGTAGCCTATCATGGCTAGGTTAAAACAAAACAAAACACCAATGTGATAGGCTATGTAAATCTTTACGTAGCCTATTACGCCTGACTTAAAAAAACCAAACAAACGCGCGTATGCAAATGGCGGCGGCTATGGCCGCCGCCATTTGCGTTCCCTATTTTGGCCCGTCTTAGTCTCCGTAAATATTTACGTAGACTAAGATGGGCCAAAATAAGGAACGCAAATGGCGGCGGCCATGGCCGCCGCCATTTGTGTATGCACGTTGTTGTTGTTGTTTTTAAGTCAGAAGTGATAGGCTACGAAAAGATTTACAACTTTATTTATGGGAATCCCCGCGGAGCAGAGCCGGCCGGTGAGGATTCGGGGGGGGATTCCAGGGGGAGGGACGGAGCGCCTCCCCCCCCCAGTGGAACCCAGCGGAGACAGGTAAGGGAAATTTCGTATATCCCTACTAAAACGGCAAAAGAAAGGGAACGCAAATGGCGCTGCCATTTGCCTTTGCTGTGGGTTTTTTTGCTATGATAGGCTATGTAAATATTTAAATAGCCTATCACGGCAAAATACAGGGACGCAAATGGCGGCGGCTACGGCAGCCGCCATTTGTATCCCTGCAGGCTGCCCAGCAGCCAGACGTCTGGCTGTGGGTGGCCCCAGCCGGCGGCTCAGCCGAATCTCTGCAGAGAGGAGCCGGGTGGAGAGAATTTCAGGGGGAGGGATGGAGCATCTCCCCCCCACTCTGAATGTCATCCTTTAAAAAGGTAAGTGACTTTTGTACATCCTTAGTTTTCGTGATGGCATTTAAAGCCCTAAGCAGCTTGGGACCTCAAGATTTGAGGGAGCACCTCTCCCTATATATGCCTGCCTGGGAACTGAGATCTGTTGGAGGGGCCCTCCTCTCCATCCCACCAGTACGAGACATACAGTATGGTGGGATGTGGGAGAGAGCTTTCTCTGCTGTGGCTGTGGAATGTGGAATGCCCTCCCCTTGGAGGCCTGATTGGCACAGAGATTGGTCTCATTTCGGCACCAAGTAAAAAACATGGCTTTTTACCAAAGCTTTTGAGGGCTAAATGCATTCCCTAGCACATTGTTTTAACTGTTTTATTGTTTTAGATTTTAACTGGTTTTAGCTTGTTTAATAGTTTAATATGTTTTTAGGTGTTTAAATTATGTATTGTTTTGTACTGTTTACATTGATTTTATCTGTATGCCGCCCTGAGATCTTAATCTCTGATATGAGGCGGGATAGAAATGTTTCAAATAAATAAATAAATAAATAAGAGCCAGGGTTCTGAACCAGGTTCCCAGAAACTGTGCTCCCTGCCCCCTCGTAGCCAGTGCAGTTCTCTCCGTGCTGGCTACGACTCTGTGCTTGAAAACGGAATGCAGAGACGGGAAAGGGGTCCTGGTAGTGGGGAGGGGAAGAGACCATGGAAGCTGCTTTACATAGCTTTGTATTGGGCATCCAGGCCCCTTCCCTCCCGCTCCTCGAAGTCACATCTAGACAGGCGAAATCACTCATCTAGGCAAAACTGTAGGGTGGCTGGAGCACAGAGGAGAGGATCCCCTCCGTGCTCCAGAAACCCTGCATAGGATAGTCATCAGCCTCCGATTTTGGAGGCTGGCAACTATACAGATAGGATTGCACCCTAAATTGTTTTTGCATTTTGTCTATTTAAATTTCAAGCTGAATTTTGTGTTGTGAATTGTTGTGAACCTCCCAGAGAGCTTTGGCTATTGGGCAGTAGAGAAATGAAATAAATAATAATAAATAATAATGTGTGAACATTCATATAGGTTTGCTCAGTGTAGCACTAACATAGGCAGCATGACAGGAGCTCCTGCAAGTCTCAAGTAAGAATGCGACCATGAGAATGTGCTGGAACGGACCCCCCACACCCACATTTTACTGTTGTTGATGCCCCAGCTAGCAGCAAAAGAGGTTTCTGGTTATGTTTCCCTTCCTCCCCACTGGCAGCACTTCTAAGAGCAGAGTACGGGAAGGAAACTTACTTCCACCTTTTTTTGTTTCTCAGTTGTTGTTTTTAAATGCTGGCAGTGCCACTGGGGAGACTGGAGTTCAGTGGAAAAGACTGAGGCGTTTTTCTCTGTGTGGTTGCTGGGGTGGAAGAAAACCGGTTGGGAAAAGAAAGCAGAGAAGGGTGAAACCCCACAACCCTTTAAACTGCATTAGTTATTAATATGGCACCATTAATATGCCTCATGCTTAAGGAACAGAAAGGCAGGTCCCTGCCAAATGTGCTTATGCCGTAACATTTGACATAGGGCAGGAGAGCGAAGGAAGATGGGAGCAAGGGTAACGGGAAGTGTTCAGTTCAAGGGGGAATGACAAAGAGGGGATGATAGGCAGCTGATAGACCTGTGATTGCTGCAGCCTGAGAAAGGAGGGTTGTCATGAAGCATAAAAAGTGAGAATTCTGTAATGCTAAACTGTTTTGAGATCTGCATATAGTAATTAAAAGGCTACATTCTTTTTCTCCCTGTACAATTCCAAATTTGGCCTCGTGCATGTTCAGTTTTACAAATGAGGCTTTTCTGGTAAATGATGGATGACTAAGATCACTACGTATTCTATTTTATTCATCTTTTTTGCAGTCATTAAAGAGAAAATATGTATTTACAATTGGCAGTGGCATACTTGCAATTAGGAAGTTAACATTTGAGATTGGATTATCATGATGTATGTGCTTGTGATCCCCTAAGGGTGCGATTATCTCAAGATAACCTCACCCCTTGAAGTTCTCTATGTTGTTAATATGGAAAACATTTGTTATTGGAAAGAACATATATTTTCTGGTGGGATGGCATTAACTTGTCAAATCAAAAATGTTCAACAGCAGTTGAAATGAACAGAAAAATTCAGGCAGATTAGTTTAAACCATGAGGACGGTTCACCTGATAAACCACAGCAATCCAAAGACAGCTATAACACTGAGTAACTTCTTACATCTGCAAGGAAATAAAGAGGAATTACTGTTTCCCAGGAAAATAATTTTATGTTCCCATATTGTACTGATATACATTGTAGACTGTGGGGCAGGGGTTTTGCTTTGATGTTGCTGAGTTCTCTTCTTGGGATTCAGCTTTATTAGTATGAGTTTTTGCAGTTCCTATGCAAATACGTAAATTGAGAGCTTTATAGGTAGACGTGAAATTAATTTTCTTCCAAAATGTATCCTTGTAGATTCTGAAGCCTAATATTCTTTAGATAGATATCTTGGTGCCTGAAAACATACTGAACATTTTCCAGATATTTTAATATTTGCATTTGATGCTCACACCACATTCAACACAAAGTTACATGTGCATAAATGTCTTGATTTAAATAGGCTTTAGCACATTTAACTCTCTCTTGGATTTTGCCCAGTATATCAATTATGTACACTTCAACATTTTGAGATAACTTTTTTTTCCAAAATGCAAATGACAGCCCCCAAAATGCAAATGACAGCAAATTACAAAAAATGTATTGCCAGACTTTGGAAAGAATCAAGTCTCATGGATGTTAATATCTGGTCCAGTGGCTAAAAATCTGCGATATTGTGATTAGGGGGCTGGGCAGGGAGACATAAAGTGTGTACTTTGTGAAGGGACCTTATGTTCCAAGGTCTTTTTATCTGTATTTTACCATATGATAAAAATCAGTAGAGCAATTAAATATTATTATGATGGCTGATCCAATAAGTATCACTTTCTTTGTATAGCATATAATCCGCTGATTGTATTTTTTTTAATCTAAAATTTGACATGGGAAACAATAGAGGAAGGAGCAGGAAGTGGAGGCCGGGGTAAGCAGGGAAGCCAGATATAGTTGTTTGAGTGGCATGTGTTTGTTATGGTTAGGGCATTGGGACTAAGGGGCTCTGCCAAAGGCTTCCCCCAAAAGGTGGGTTTTGACTTGAGGAGGAATTTGAAGTAAGCAAGAGCTGGCATCGCACAGGCATTCTGGGAAGAAGTTCCCAGCATACTGGGTGGCAAGGGAGAACAGGTAAGACCTTTTGAGGGAGCAGGACACCATAAGGCAGTGGAAGGCGCTGGAGCTCGATTAGCGAAGATTGTGGGTAGGGATGTATCAGAACATAAGAGCAGAGAGATATGTATTGGGGTGGGGCAGTCATGGAGGGCTTTGAGGGTAAGGGAAAGGAGTTTGTGCTGAAGCCAGGAGCATCCGGAAAGCCAGTCTACAGATTTAAGGGTACATGCACAACATGATCAGATCAACAAGAGAGTCGAATGCTTTTGGCAAGAGAGTGCTAGATAGATGTGAGATGACCAAGGTGAGACAATGGAAGAGCAGAGAGAAGAAGACTGCAATAATCTAGTCAAGAGATGACCAAGGCAGGGACCTGAGTTTCTGCCAAGGGGACAGGGAGGAGGGACCATATTTTTGCAGTGTTGTAAAGAGAGAAGTGATATGGCTCGGCAACAATCTGGATATGGAGAATAAAGGAGAGAGAGGAGTTAAAGGTAAAGCCAATGCTTCGTGCCTGTTCAGTAGGGTTTGTCAGTGGATAAGGTAGGCATGGTAAGAGGAGGAAGGACGAGAAGTTTGGTGTTGGCGTCCTTCCAGATGAGGCTTTTATTGCACCATTCCCCTGCCTCATTCTTGGAATTTTATTGTGGGGAAGGCAGGCATTGTTGTCTTCTGCTCATAATCCTCCCGTGTACCCCCACCACTTCTTCCCCCTTTTTTCTTACAGCAGAAAACCTGTTATGGAGAAAAAGGTGGAATAGCTGCACAATGCCATCTGATTGGTAGTAGGACAAGCCATTGGTCTGAAAGCACCCTTTGACATATGGATTCCATTTCTATCCTGTATTTTTGAGACTAACCACATTCTAATAACCTGTAGCTGCCTTATCCTGAGACAGACCATTAGTCTATCCCAGTCCCCAGAATTATCTTATTCTGACTGGCAACCACTCTCCAGAGTCTTAGGTAGATGTCTTTCTCAGTCTGAGCTGTGCTGCCTCCCCAAAATGGAGTCTCCAAAATTAGCTTCCCTGTTACCTTCTGATTCCCCAGATATTTGGAACTGAAACATTCCAATATGACATTTTCCCATTCCAAGTTGCTTCCTCTCAGCCATAGCCAAAGAACTCACAATGTGCCTTCTCTGTAATGTGAAGCGGCACTAAATGCAAACCTCTCTGAACATGTTGTTATTGAATTAATAATCCTTGAAGCTCACCGGCTTAGAGGATTCATTGAACAGAGCCTACAATTAATTCTGCTGCCTGGTTCAGTGTCATCGCCACTCACAGGTTAGACTCAGTGCTAGCTATAATTTTGAATTGAACTGCTCTTTTGCCCTATATTGTTGATTGTATCTCAATCTCACTTAATTTGCAATTGGAGTGGGGAGAAAAATGAGATGAAGGCTGTGATATGGCCCCTCCTTTTTTCTCAGACCACTGCCACAAAAAAACAGAACTTCAATCAGAAAAAGATATAGGGATAGTCATGTTTAGAGCAGATCTTAGAGTAGACATTTAGTAATGACATACTTCTCCCATTGATTTCAATGGGACTAAAGTAAGTATGACTAAGTCTGGCTCCAACCTGAAATATTTTGCCTCTCATCCTGAAGTATCTCTACTGTCTCCACAAGGTTGCCAAGTTGTTTTTTCACTGGGCTCCTGTGGCTTTTATTTGCTACAAGAGAATTAGAAATGAAGCTTTTCCTAGCATACATATTCAGTGAGGAGAAAAATCTGGAGAGGTTTTTACTCTGCAACTCAGCATTCCCAAACCAGGTGCCCTCCAGATCTTTCCGGCTGCAATTCCCAGCACTCCCTACCATTGTTCAAGCTGGCTGGGGGAGATGGGAATTGAAGTCCAAAACACTAGGAGGGCACAAGGCTGGGGAAGGCTGTCATAACTGAACAGCTGCCTGGCTGTGTCCACCACCACTACTACAACCACCACTAAGGATGTCCTGTCCCAGATTCCGTGGCATTTCACTTTGTGAGGAGATGAAACCAAGAACAAGTCCTCTCTGGCAGATCTTAAAAAAAGCAAGGAGGTCCATATGTAAGGGAATGTCCCTGAGAAGTGCTGGGCCCTGACCATGTCTACTCGGACATACGCCCAATTGGAATCAATGGAAATTACTCCTAGGTAAGTGAGTATAGGATTGCAGCCTAAGGGAGCAATCCTGTGCATGTTTAGACAGCTAGCCATACTGGCTGGGGCATGCTGGGAGTTGTAGGACTTTTTATTCTGTCTAAACATGCAGAGGATTGCGCCCTAAAGCTCATAACGCAACTATTTGGTCTAGTATTAAAGTCAGTAAAATCAGCCAGCTCTAAAGCAGCTAGTAAATGGACTGCTATATAGGAGAGCCACATATAAAACTCATTACAGTAATTTTTAAAAAAATGTTGGCTGGATCATGCCCAGACTTGGAGTTTCTCTGCGTGCAGGCAACACCTGAATTGGACTGAGTTAGGAAAAGGCAGCAATTTCCCCATGTAAACATGGAGATTACTCTATGAAGATGTATTAAGTTAACAAGACAGATCCAGATTTTAAATTATCATTTGGGAAGAAATTTATGTGCTCACTGTTGCATGGCATGCTGTGCACTTCTTTGTTGAGATTAAAATTATGTTTATTAATAACACTTTTCTCAGAAGGCTTATACCAGACCTGCTGAAATGATTTAGCACTTTCTCACACGACAGACATTTGTTACTCTTTAAACATCGTTCCATATTTTAACATCTTTCCAAATATACACGTGTGTGTGTGTGTGTGTGTGTGTGTGCGTGTGCGTGCGTGTGGGCATGTGTGAGTGAGTGTATGTGTGTGGGTATGTATGATACATACCCCCCCCCACACACACATAATCTCTTTCCACAAGTGTTGCTTGTGGAAAGGAAAAATATAGTAACATAACTGACAACACAACAGATATGATTGCGCCATATATGTGGGAGCAAATGGCATTTGAGGATGGTGCAGCATTTGCAATGCCAGCTGGCGAAGGATTTCCCAGGTGAAACAGAGCTGCCAAGATGGTTCTTGCATTGAAGAAGGTGCGAGACAGGATTCAACGCCAGGACGCTTTTAACGTTTGATGGAATGAAACTGGCAGCTGAGCATGAATTCAAGCAGCCCCCAAGGCACTCCCTTCATCACTGGTTTGAGCAATTCTTTTGTTTGTCAATGTTCCTGGAAACACACACACACACAGATATAGATATCCTTAAAAAGAAGTTTTCCATGTTGTAAATAAGGGAAACTTAAAATGCACTAAAAGAAGTAAAATCAAAAGCTTACCGTTACCACAGAAACTGTTCAACTAAGTAAAAATAGCGTATTTCATACGAACATAAGAAAAGCCATGCTGGATCAGACCAAAGCACTATCTGATCCAGCATTCTGTTCCCACAGTGGCCAAGCAGATGCCTGTGGGAAGCCCACAAGGAGGATGTGAGAGCAACAGCACCCCCCCCCATGTTCCCCAGCAACTGTTGTACATAGTGTCAGACTGCCTCTGATTCTGATGGAGGTATGTAGCGATCATGACTAGTAGCCATTGATAGCTCTTTCCTCCATGAATTTGTCCAACCTTTTAAAGCCATCTAATTTGGTGTCTATCACCATATATTGTGGTAGTGAGTTCCATAGTGTAATTACGGTGTGTGAAGAAGTCCTCCCTTTTATCTGTGCTGAACCTCCCACCATTCAGCTTTCTTGGATGATCCCAGGTTCTAGTATTAGGAAAAAAGGAGAAAAATGTCTCCCTATCCATTTTCTCCATACCATGCATAATTTCATACACGTCTATCATGTCTCCGTTTACTTGCATTTTTCTAAGCTAAAAAGCTACAAACATTGTACCTTTTATTCATAGAGGAGTTGCTCCGGCCCCTTGATCATTTTGGTTGCCCTTTTTCTGCACTTTTCCCAGCTCTACTGAATCCTTTTTTGAGATACGGTGACCAGAACTGTACACAGTATTCTAAGTGGAATTTTTGATTCCTTTCTTAATGATCTCCAGCATAGAAAAAGCCTTTCTCACAGCAGCTGCATACTGGGTCAATGTTTTCATCAAGCTATCTGCTCTGCCACAACCCCAGGATCCCTATTTGGGGGGGGGGATCTTAAAATCCGGTTCTATGGGGTCACACAGTGCTTGAAAGGAACATACTTCTGGGTGGGGTAGGGCGAGTAGAACTGAACATCATCAAACTGTCAGGGGCTGCTCAACCAATAAGAGAGGCTTGTTTCCTGCCCCTGTCCAGGCTCCCCCCTGCTACTATCCTTATTATGAATGAAGAGCAACTAATTAACAATTCTGAAGGCTCCCTTCTGCTACTATATTATCCTCCCCCCCTTTTTCCCCAATGTGTGCACTTTTGCCTTGAGAAGCCAAAATCCCTGATTTTGGAGTGCACCGTCTAAAGGCTTCCAATGAAAGCAACCCAGCCTCTCAATTTTGCCCCATTTCTGCCATAGAGATTATTGCTTCCAACCCCCTTCCTACCCCCCTTTTTCCTTCTCCCTCCCTACTCGCACTGAGATGAGAAGGTCCTGTGATCTTGAATGATCGCTACTGAGACTTTACATAACAACAGAGAAAGTACAGAATGTCAAAGAAGCACAGCATCGAGATAGCAGTTTCATGGAGAAGCGAAAGAGTGCTTCATAGCGAGTTACCAAAGTTAGCCTTTAACCCTTTAAACCCTTTAATGCTTTAGCGATTTACCGTTGCTATTTATGCACTGAGATCTGTTAAAGATTCATTGTGGGGGAGCGAGATTTATTTCTTACTTCTGCGTAAGCACGTACAGAAGGGGAATGCTTTACAGAGAGTCCCATTCAGCATTATAATATGTTAAAGATTCACTGTGGGGGAGAGAGATTTATTTCTTACTTGTGGGTAAACATGTACAAATTTATTTCTTACTTCGGCATAAACATGCACAGAAGGGGGGATATGGGGAAAACTACTGCAACTGGGGAAACAAGAGGGAATAGGGTGTCCCACTCCCTAGACCACATCACTGCCAGGTCATTAAGGCATGCCCAGGATTTAATGTCGTGGGGGGGGGGCATGGTACAGTGTGGCAAAACCATCTGGGAGCCGCTCTAAGTTAAAAAGTCAGAGTAAAAGGAGTTTCAGAAAATGCGGCTTTTCAAGGGGGAAGCAGCTGGTTGGCAGCAGATTGGTGACGATGTTATCTATCATGAAGGACCTCAAACTGCTTTAACTTCGCAGCAAATTGCTTGTGAAGACAGCCCCCTGGTCATTCCCTGCCAGTGGAGACACCATTAACATATATGTGAAGCTAGGGTATTTTGCCCCAGTGCGCATGACGTTACACTTGCTTATCTTGAACCGCATCTGCTAGGGATGTCAGAGAATTCTGCCACGGATCTCGGGGAGGCCGAATGCCAGCGCATTTGGCCCCCCGAAATCGGTGGTGGAACGGTCTGCCCCCCCGCCCCCCCCGGGATGGGACTTACGTTGGGCGGATCTTCCTGGCAGCGGCAGCTCCGGCGGCGGTTTGGCGGCAGTTCGAAGGCGGTGCGGTGGCGGCGGCTGCGGCGGCTGCGGCGGCCGGTCTTCCGACCGGCTGCTGCCGCCGCCATTTCCAGGTTAAAAAAAAAACCATATGTGATAGGCTACATAAATGTTTACGTAGCCTATCACGGCTGATTTAAAAGAAAAAAAAAGCGCGTACGCAAATGGCGGTGCCCATGGGTGCCGCCATTTGCGTTCCTTATTTTGGCACGTCTTAGTCTACGTAAACATTTACGTAGACTAAGACGGCGAAAATAAGGGGAACGCAAATAGCGTAGCATCTACGCTATTTGCGTTCCCCTTATTTTCGCCGTCTTAGTCTACGTAAATGTTTACGTAGACTAAGACGTGCCAAAATAAGGAACGCAAATGGCGGCGCCCATGGGCACCGCCATTTGTGTATGCACATTTTTTTTCTTTTAAATCAGCCGTGATAGGCTACGTAAACATTTACATAGCCTATCACGGCTGACTGCAGGGACGCAAACGGCGGCGGCTACAGCCCCCGCCATTTGCGTCCCTGCTAGCCAGCGGCCGGATGTCCGGCTGCTGGCGGAGCCTGCCGGCGGCTCCGCGAAATCCTCGCAGAGTGGAGCTGGCGGGCCAGGATTCCGAGGGGAGGGACGGAGCGCTTCCCCCCCGAGCGGAACCTGGCGGAGCCAGGTAAGGGGATTTTCGTACATCCCTACTTTTGAAGGCCCGTTGCCTCAGTTTGGAGAGATCCTTTTGGACTCCATTGCTGTTCCTTTTTGTTTCAACCTCCTTAAATGATTTTGCCATCAGCAAAGATGGCCAATTATCACTTATTAACAAGTTAATGTTATTTGGAAAGAACAAAAATGTTGCCAATGCAGACATAAGAATGGAATAAGAGCTGTGATCACATCAAAATATAAACCAATTATTCTCTAAGGGAGCAATCCTATGGCCACTAGACAGCAGCTAGTTGGCCATAGGATATCTAGTTTTCCAGGAACCGACCTCCCCCCAATTCCACACTGCCTCCAAGGCAGCATGGAACAGCCCCATCCTCTGCGCTCAGAAGAGGAGCATGGAGTGGCCAAAAAGGGGCGTGTCTGGGGGCGTTCTGGGGCAGAGAGGGTGGAAATGCCTGTACCACACATCCAATGTGTTGTGCAGTAGCCTCCTCCCCTGCTCAGCCCTCCCTCAGCTAGACAGCTACAATCGACTGTCTAGATGAAAATGCAGGGCAGGAGAAGCAAGGAGAGAGCGACCCCCTCCCCTGTGCTTCTCCTGCCCTGTTCGGAGAAGCCCGAGTTCGGAGGCGGCCACCTATCTGAATAGGATTGCGTCCTAAATAGTTTTTAAAGCTCCCAGCTTCTGGCCCAGTTATTCCTATGGCATACTTTCAGATCAGATGTGTCAATTTGCAGTAGGGGTGCCACCATTTAACTGGGCAAATTATGGTCTGGCCAGCCATTCACCATGGGTAGGATATCAAGAAGCTATTACTAACAGTCCAATCTTATGTATGCTTACTCAGAAGTAAATCCTATTTCCCCCCCTGAACCTTCACATCTAGAAACAGCATACCATTATTAAAGTCTTGGGCAGAGAGCAAGAACAGGGGAAAATGGGTACTTAAGTCTCCAGTCTCCAACTCAGACATATTCTAGTAAAAGTAGCCACCACTCCAATAGGTCTTTGGGCTTTTCTGCATGAGGCATTTATCGTGTGCTCATCATTCCCTACCCATGGTTGTTTACAGGTCCTTTAGAGGATGTCATGTCCATCCAGTTTTGCTTCTGTGTCTAACCAGCACTTTCGGTGAGTCTTTTGCAGGATATAATTGTGAAAACAAAAGAAAGTGCAATTTCCTCATGTGCGTTTGCACTATTCCGCTATACCACAGTGCTACCTAGAGATTATATAGCAGAAAAGCAGAAAAGGAAATGCTCCTCTTGTACTGCTTGGATCTCAATTCTGTGATGAAACTGAAAGTAGATACAGTGGATTAACAGCTGATTAATAGCCTCGTACACAAAAGCTTGAACACAAGAACCTCCAGTCACTGGCAACTGTGGGGATGTCGGATGCGTGGAGTACAATAAAGAGATGCCACAAGTTGTTCGTCATTTCACACCACAGCTCTTTGGAGAAAGACAATGTTTGGTTCTGTGCTCACTCGCCTGTGTGTGCAAATTAAAAGCACAGTTTCTTCTTTCCGTTTATGCTTAGCAATTTTATTTTCTAGATTTGTATTGTCTGACCTGCATTGGTTTGGAATCTAGCAGCTGAACTTTTTCCTAGGAGGGTCACAATTCCTTGTCCCTGGAAGATGATATATATTTCATAATTCTTAATCTCAGTCCCTTCAGTATGGGAGCTAAACTTTGGGAGAAGGGGCCTTTGAAAAATACTGGGGCCCATGTGTCTGTCTATCTTTCCATCCGCGCACACCCTTCCTCTATGTTTATGCCTGGAATAGTCTGATCCGAGAGTTATTCCCACTCTTGCTTTGGTTGGGGAGAAATTTACAGTGTCTTTCTTAATGTTCATCTGTCTATTGTATTGCAGCCTTACAATTAGTAGCAGATGCAGACAGGGAGTTTCCGGACTCATGGCAGAAGCAAGCAAGACAGAACTCAGTGGCAATCTGGCAAGCTCGCCTACCTACCACCCCCTATCCACAAAGATGGGGCAGCAG
Source organism: Heloderma suspectum (assembly GCF_057233095.1). Classification (NCBI taxonomy): domain Eukaryota; kingdom Metazoa; phylum Chordata; class Lepidosauria; order Squamata; family Helodermatidae; genus Heloderma; species Heloderma suspectum. Next base: position 115,177,517 of record NC_139462.1, read on the forward strand.
CTCTCATGCCTCTTGACCCAGTGCCAGCAAGCTGAACAGGAGATGGCAGGGAAGGGCTGCAGCATGTGGTGGTTTTGCTGCTGCTGCTGCTGCAACAGACTGGCTGGGGGAGTGCGTGGCAACACCTGCGCCATCACATGGAGGCAGCAGCACTCCCGAGAGTGCGCACACCTCTTTGGCACGGGAAGCTGTCCTTGTTGCGGGCCCGTCTCTCCTTCACCCCCATCCCAATTGCAAAAGACTTTTCTCAGGAGCCGGTGTAGAGAAGGCTGGGGAGGAGGACTGAGCTTTGGGTTTGAAAGAGCCACATCACGAAGTGGTCCCTTACCGCTCAGGAAGTTATACTCTTGGTGGAAGAGAGGTTGGCTACAGTGAGGAGATGCCAGGTTCCCCAGCCACTCTTCCAGCCACACAGCCTGAAGCACAGGGAATCTCCACCTCAGGCAGCAGTAGTAGCTCCCCTGAAAATATTGTAATATTAAACATCAACTCTCACTAAAATGCTTGCTGATTGCTGTCAACTCTATGACTAGACCATTTGCCCTAGCATGCATCTTTTGGAGCAAGCATCTCCTCTACTTGGTCCAAATGGTTCTGTTGTTTCTAGTGATGGATGAGCTCTCAATGGTTCATACCGGGATTTGGAAATAAGCTGAGCTACTTCCCCCCACACTAAGGAAACAGCTAGGCTTCGTTCCGAGCCAATCTGAATTTAGTACACTCGCCCTTCGCCCATCCAGCCCCATTTATAGTCAGGGACTGTGGAGGCTTACAGGGAGCCACATCCCACATTTGCAAAGGGCGGTTGTGGCTGAGGAGAGACCCTCTTCTGAGGAGAGACCTGGCATAAATGCAGTTCTAGGGGTATTGTACTATTGGTTTATTTAATTTATTTAAAATATTTATTTTATCTTGCCTTTCAAAAGCTTTCCCAGGGTGGCTTAGCGACTGATCCCTACTAATATTGTAGTGTGGAGCGTACTCGGGTTGTATCCAGTGGTGTCATTCCACTATCACAACTCCTAGGAACCAAAATCCAAACTGAGCGTAAGGAGAGAATCCAAATAAAATTCCTCTTGTGCAACTGCTCGCAGATCGTAGGTTTACAAATTCCAGGTGGATAGCTGTGTTAGTCTGTTGCAGCAGCAGCAGCAGCAGCAAAAAACCAAAGATTCTTGCGGCACTTTAAAGACGAACAAATGTGTTTTTCTGGCATATGCTTTTGTTGACACTGTCCACTTCATCAGAAGGTCTGTTAGTACTTTTGCAACAGGAAAAGGCAGCAGGGCTCTGCTAGTGCAGCAAATCTTTCTGCTAATGCTGTTCTGGATTAGGCTAATAGTATGTTGGATCATGGTAAAAAAAAAACACATGATTTTTTAAAAAGTCTGCCTTGGTTTTGCAGTGTGACTTAGAGAACCTTTATCTTAAGGGCTTCTCCCTTTTTAAAAAGTTCCAATGGAGAAAGGGAGCTGAAGGGTTGGCTGTATATGGGACTAAACTCAAAACCGCATGTGAAGAGCAGCCACTTGCCTCCAATGAAAGTCAAGTTCTGCTTAGCTTTCCCATAGCCATATGGGAAATCTGTGGAACAAACCAAAATAGAAACTGGATCCCCTGAACGTCCGCCCAAGTTTTCAACCACAAGCCCTTTTCAGTTACTCTTTTTTTTAAAAAAAAAAACACCCAGTAGTTCCAGGTTGGCTAAGTTCACTTAAATTATAGACTAGATTTTATAGTGAATCATTTTGAATTTTCAAACTTGTTATTATACAGATTGTCGAGCCCTTAAAAAAAAAAAACTTCTGAAATGCCACTGATTTTGCTTCTATTATGTCCTGGATACTGGTGAAGGAAACAGATGCACATGACGTTGATTTCAAAAGCAATGCATGACATCACTGACTTACTTTGAAGTCATTGAGCAGCACCCGCTCCGTAAGAACAGGAGGCATTTCAAATAAGAACTAATTCCAGAGTTTTAAAAAACAGACGTAGGTGTTACGTTCAAAGTTTAATCTAGGTGTAGCAAAAATAATATAATATGCTGAAGACTTGTGGCTTTGGACTTCACGTAAAGCAGCAAAAGCGGAAGTGTGTGTGACTCATGCTTCTTCTGTGGGCTCTTCTGGTTCTCATGCAAAGATGGGAGAGATGCACCCGTCTCCTGTAACGTGATGGCATGCAGTCTCCCTTGTGTAGGTAGAACATGCTTTTTGGTGAGGGTGATACACCTCCCCACCCATCTCACACAAGGGGCTGATCTACACTGTGCCCACCATCGCAGTGAATTCGGTGTCCCATTGGGTTAAATGCTCTCGCATTAAAACGTGATTATTCACACTCACCTATTTTCCCTGCTGCAGTGCTTCATCGAATGCACGACCTCGGTTCACACTCGAGCGCTGTGCTATTTTCCTGCTGTTTTCCTGCGCGTGCTTGTCTGATCTCAGATGCTAAGCAGGCTCGGCCCCGGTCAGTAGTTAGAATCATAGAATCATATAGAATCATAGAATAGTAGGGTTGGAAGGGGCCTACAAGGCCATCGAGTCCAACCCCCTGCTCAATGCAGGAATCCAAGTCAGAGCATCCCTGACAAATGGCTGTCCAGCCTCGTCTTAAAGGCCTCCAGTGTGGGAGAGCCCACCACCTCCCCAGGTAATTGGTTCCATTGCCGTATTGCTCTGACACTCAGGAAGTTTTTCCTGATGTTCAGCCGGAATCTGGCTTCCTGTAACTTGAGCCCATTATTCCGTGTCCTGCACTCTGGGATGATCAAGAAGAGATCCTGGCCTTCTTCTCTGTGACAACCTTTCAAGTACTTGAAGAGTGCTATCATATCTCCCCTCAGTCTTCTCTTCTCAAGGCTAAACATGCCCAGTTCTTTCAGTCTCTCTTCATAGGACTTTGTTTCCAGTCCCCTGATCATCTTTGTTGCCCTCCTTTGAACCCTCTCCAGCTTGTCTGCATCCTTCTTAAAGTGTGGTGCCCAGAACTGGACACAGTACTCCAGATGAGGCCTAACCAGTGCTGAGTAGAGGGGAACTAGTACTTCCCGGGATTTGGAAGCGATGCTTCTATTAATGCAGCCCAAAATAGCATTTGCCTTTTTTGCAGCCACATCACATTGTTGGCTCATATTCAGCTTGTGATCGACGACAATTCCAAGATCCTTCTCGCTCGTAGTGTGGTTGAGCCACGTATCCCCCATCTTGTAACTGTGCATTTGGTTTCTTTTTCCTAGGTGCAGAACTTGGCATTTGTCCCTATTAAATGCCATTCTGTTGTTTTCTGCCCAGCACTCCAGTCTATCCAGATCACTTTGAATTTTGTTTCTGTCTTCCAAAGTATTAGCTATCCCTCCCAATTTTGTGTCATCTGCAAATTTGATCAGCATTCCCTGCACCTCCTCCTCCAAGTCATTAATAAAAATGTTGAAGAGCACTGGGCCCAGGACTGAGCCCTGCGGTACCCCGCTCGTTACCTCTCCCCAGCTTGAGAAGGTCCCATTGAGAAGCACTCTTTGAGTCCGATTCTGTAGCCAACTGTGGATCCACATGATCGTTGTTTCATCTAGCCCACTTCGAGCAAGTTTGCTCATCAGGATATCATGGGGCACTTTGTCGAAAGCTTTGCTGAAGTCGAGGTATATGATGTCTACAGCATTCCCACGGTCTACAAGGGAGGTGACTTGATCAAAAAATGAGATCAGATTTGTCTGGCAGGACTTGTTTTTGACAAATCCATGTTGGCTTCGAGTAATCACGGCATTGTTGTCAAGGTGCTTCCAGATGGATTGCTTTATGATCTGCTCCAGAATTTTCCCAGGGATTGATGTCAGACTGACTGGTCTGTAGTTCCCAGGTTCCTCCTTTTTACCCTTTTTGAAGATAGGGACAACGTTAGCCCTCCTCCAGTCATCTGGCACTTCCCCGGTCCTCCATGATTTCTCAAAGAGAATAGACAGCGGTTCTGAGAGTTCTTCTGCCAGTTCCTTTATTACTCTAGGATGCAGTTCATCTGGCCCTGGAGATTTGAACTCATTCAAAGTAATGAGGTGTTCCTTGACCATATGCCTGTCGATCTCAAGCTGCAATCCTGCCCCTTCAGCCTGTACTTCGCCTTTGCCAGGGGGGTCATAGACCCTCTTTTGGGAGAAGACTGAGCCAAAGTAGGAATTGAGCACCTCTGCCTTTTCTTTGTCATCTGTTATCATTTTGCCATCCTTATTTAATAGCTGAACAACCATTTCTTTCCTCTGCCTTTTACTATGCACGTAGCTGAAGAAAGCCTTTTTGTTGTTTTTAGCATCCCTCGCTAACCTCACCTCGTTCTCCGCTTTAGCCTTCCTGACGCCATCCCTGCAATTCTGTGCTACCTGCCTGTACTCTTCCTTTGTTACTTGGCCTTCTTTCCACTTCTTATATGTGTCCTTTTTTGTTTTCAGGTCATCCCTAAGCTTTTTGTGAAGCCACATTGGCTTCTTCTGTTGTCTTCCACCTTTTCTTCTTGTTGGAATTGTTTGTGATTGTGCCTTGAGAATTTCCTTTTTTAAAAGTTCCCACCCATCTTGGACTCCTTTTCTCGCTAGCATTGTTTGCCATGGGACCTTACTGATCATTGTTCTGAGTTTATTAAAATCAGCTTTCCTAAAATCCAGGGTACGCGTTTGAGTACACTCGGCTTTTGCTTCCCTTAGAACCAAGAACTCAAGTACAACATGGTCGCTTTCCCCCAGAGTTCCTGTAACTGCTACTTTATCCACTAAGTCATCTCTGCTGGTTAGGATCAAGTCAAGGATAGCCGATCCTCTAGTTCCTTCCTCTACTTTCTGTAGGAGGAAGTTATCCGCCACACAAGTCAGGAATTTCCTGGAGGGGCCATGTTTTGCAGAATTTGTCTCCCAACAAATATCGGGGAAATTGAAGTCCCCCATTACTACTACATCATGCTTCCTTAAAACATTGGCTATTTGCTTTTCAAAAGTTTCATCCTTGGCTTCTCCTTGATTGGGTGGCCGGTAGTAGACTCCGACCACCAGGTTCCTTTTATTCTTTGCTCCATTTATTTCAACCCAGATGCTCTCGATGGCGCTACCAAGCTCCTCCTCCTGTATTTCTGTGCAGAGATATGTATTTTTTACATACAGTGCAACCCCGCCTCCCTTTCTGTTCCTCCTGTTCTTTTTGAACAAGTTATATCCTTCAACTGCTGTATTCCAGTCATGAGAGTCATCCCACCAAGTCTCAGTTATACCTATCAAGTCATAATTTCCCTCCTGTATTAAGAGTTCAAGTTCATTCTGTTTGTTTCCCATACTCTGGGCATTAGTATATAGACATTGAAGACCATGTGCTTCATAGTCTGGCTTTCTTCCTACATGTGTCTGAAGACTATTATTGGGCGCTATCAGCGCTGTTCTCTCCATTGCAGTGCATGCGCCTACGTCCATTGTTACCCCCAACATTACATCTCCCTTCCCCGTAGGATTCAGTTTAAAGCCCTCCTGATGAAGTTCTTCATGCTGTGTCCAAACATATTCTTCCCAGCCTTTGTGAGGTGCAACCCATCCCTAGCCAACAGCCCATCTTCCAGGAAGTATAGCCCGTGGTCCCAGAATCCAAATCTCTCTCGTCAGCACCACCTTCGTAGCCAGTCATTCACCCGGAGTATTTTTCGTTCCCTTTCTATCCCTCTTCTAACTACTGGAAGGATGGATGAGAAAACTATCTGGGCCCCAAAGTTCTTGAGTTTCCTTCCCAAAGCTTCAAAGTCTGACGTGATCTCTTCGTAGCTCCGCTTGGCGGTATCATTTGTTCCCACATGGATGAGAAGAAAGGGATACCTGTCAGTGGGCTTTATGAGTGCAGGCAACCTTTCAGTCACGTCTCTAATCTGTCCTCCCGGGAGACAACATACCTGGCGAGTCCACGGGTCTTCGCGACATACTTGGGTCTCGATCCCACGCAGCAAGGAGTCTCCCACTACTACCACTCTTCTCTTCTTCTTCTTGTAGGCCTGGGTTTCATCGCCTCTGTTTGACTGACCTTTAGCCTCTTGCTCACTCTCATGCAGGTTCCCCTGTGATTCTTCCTCTGCAGGCTGTCCTCCAGTCTCATCTGCAAGTACCTGGAATCGGTTCCACAGCTCCACCGCTTCCACTGGTGCAGAGTGGCGTCTAGTTCTTCTTCTCCTAACTGTCACCGTTTTCCAAGGAGTATCCTCTACTCCATTTTTCTTCTCCTCAGCATTTCCCACTTCTGCCTCATCTTGCTGTTGCTCTTCAAGCTTCTGGTCTGCCCTTTGCTGCTGTAGTTCCCCCATTCTGTCCAAGAACTCTTCGTGTTCTCTTATTCCCCGGAGGGTTGACAGTCGCCGCTCCAGTCCACTTACTTTTTCCTCCAGCAGCGTGATCAACTTGCACTTGTTGCAGGTGTAGGCCATGTTGTTCTCAGGCAAGAAAACAAACATTGCACACACCTTGCAGGTCACCACCACTGGAGAGTCTTGTCCTTCCATAGTTGGATGGGCGACCGCCTGGGAATCAGGCTTCCTGCATTGAGCAGGGGGTTGTTCTATCCCTTCAAATGAGACTAAGTTTTAGCCCCTCCTATCCCCCACTCCAGATGTTTTTTGTTAAATTAAGGCGTTATCCTCGCAGAATTGGGGCTTCTCCGGGATGTTTTTTTTTTCCTAATTCAGGCATGATCTTCGAAGCTTCACAACTTTGAATCTTCGAAGATCATGCCTGAATTAGGAAAAAAAACATCGTGGAGAAGCCCTGATTCTGTGAGGATAACGCCTGAATTTAAAAAACACACACCCGGAGCGGGGGATAGGAGGGGATAAAACTTAATCTCATTTGAGGGGATAGAATAACCCCCTGCTCAGTGCAGGAAGCCTGATTCCCAGGTGGTTGCCCATCCAGCTACTGACTGGGGCAGACCCCGCTTAGCTTCCGAGATCAGACAAGCGCGTGCACATCCAGCCCTTGGCTTGTTGCTGAGGAAATGGGGGCTGCTGAGGAAGCTATGCGATCAGTAGCTGGAAGAAGACATGGGGCCGTCGAGAGCTGTGATTAGACAGGAGGGAAATACAAACACCGTCGTGTATGGACAGGTGGGGGAGAGGACTACAACCGGATATGGTAGCGAAGGCAGAAAATCAGAGCACATTACGAGGAAATACCGGGATATTCGGGTATTGAAAGCGGGAGCATGGAAGTGGGAAATTCCAGTTCCAATTCGAGGCGGGTACTGCGTAGTGTGAAAGGCAGGCAGTGAAACCTCATTGGAAGTGGAAAAAGGCAGTAAGTATAGATCCAGCCAAGATCTGGGAGCAGAAACAGAAGAATCTTGACTCACTTGTGTTTTCTCTATTGTGATTAAGGATGGCGGAGAATTCCACCATGGATTTCAGTGAGGCCGAATGCCAGTGCATTCGAAACACATGGCGGAATGGCCTCCCACCCCCTGCCACCTCGTGGAATAGCCCTAGAACGAAATTGACCTAGGGCTCCGGCAGTGGCTGGTCTTTTGACCGGCTGCTGCGGCCGCAATTTGCATCCTGAGAGGCTGCCGTGATAGGCTACGTAAGTATTTACGTAGCATATCACGGAAAGAGCAGCAGCGCAAACGGCGTAGCAGCCGCCATTTGAGTCCCTGCTCTTTGCCATGATAGGCTACGTAAATACTTACATAGCCTATCACAGCAGTCTCGCAGGATGCAAATGCCGGCTGCTATGGCGGCCGCCATTTGTGTCCGCAGCAGCCCGTCTGCGGCCAGAACTTTGGCTGCGGATGGCCCTGGCTGGCGGCTCTGCGGGTCCAGCCAGGGAGGATTCTGGGGGGAGGGACAGAGCGCCTCCCCGCCCACTGCGAATCACATCTGCAACAAGGTAAGTGACTTTCGTACATCCCTAATTGTGATTTTAGCTGAACAGTGGAAGGTACTGAGTGATAAAATTTAATGATAAATAAAATATAGTTGGCTTGTTATTTCACTGAGCACCTTTCTGACAATGTGTTAGATTGTGGCCATGAAATAGCAACAGTTTTCTGCATTATAGCCTTATCCAGCAACTCTGCAATTTTTAATATAACCTTAGGCATTTACCCTGCTCCCAAATAAATGCTACTAATTAAATTTGTTGATTGTTTTTGTTCAGTCGTTCAGTCGTGTCCGACTCTTCGTGACCCCATGGACCACAGCACACCAGGCCTTCCTGTCCTCCGCTCTCTCCCGGAGCGTGCTCAAGTTCATATTCATTGCATTGGTGATGCTATCTAGCCATCTCATCCTCTGCCGTTCCCTTCTCCTTTTGCCTTCAATCTTTTTTGGTGGAGCTTAGAGCTGCTTTTACTGGATTAGTGTTATAGACGGAGAGGATGACATGAACATATCCAGTACTACAGGTATTTATTTATTTTTATGGTAAGGACATATTAGATATAAAGTCATACAAGTGAAACAGTTTTCTAGCTGTAATGTACATTACAATGTTTAAGCTTCTTTTGCACAATCTGGGCCTGATCTACAAGGGGCTGTACACTGGTTCTACTGCGCTATAATGTCAGATGACACATGTCCTTCTCTGTAGCCAGTATGCTGTTTCTAGCTCTAAAATTCAGTTTTTCTGAAACTCCTTTTCTGACAGATTATTCCCTTCTGGTGCTTTCACAGCATTTTCAGGGTCTGTGTGAGCTGAACTGCTCCCACTGTGGGCTGCTGGAGCAGCACTGATTGGCAGAAGGGAAAGTGGCCAGGGGGAGGGGGCGCAGGGAGAGCAGAATCATGTCTACCTGGAAGTAACTTCAAATTGTATTTTGCCGAGTACAAGAGCAGAGGGGTCGGGAGAATTCCTCTGCCTGTTGTTATAATATTTACTGAGAGCAGGAGTGGGGAGTGGGAGTGGTGAAGAGCAAGCCTCAAGCCTGCCATTTTAAAACTATGCATCCGTACTTGGAAGTATATCATTCTCTTTTGCAGTTCACTGCCTGCACGGGGTGGGATGAGAATGGCAGAGAGCCTCAAACAACAGGAGAGGGAAGGAATGGAAGGAGTTAACCTTTGGCTTCTCCCTATCTGCACACCTTTGAATATGAATGGGGCCTGTTCTCTCCTTTCTCCCTTTTACTTTCTTTGCCTCAAGGAACAATGAACTGGCATGGATAACCATGTCTATTCAGAAGTAAATCACATTTTTTCTAGGGATGGCAGAGAATTCTGCCACAGATCTCGGTGAGGCCGAATGCCAGTGCATTCGGCCCCCTGAAATCTGTGGCAGAACGGCCTGCCCCCCCACCCCCCCGCGGATCCCCCCCAGGATGAGACTTACCTGGGGCGGATGTTCTGGGCGGTGGCAGCTGCAGCAGTGGCTGCGGCGGCTGCGGCGGCTGGTCTTCCAGCCAGCTGCCGCCGCTGCCATTTACAGTCTTGTCTTTTTTTTGTTTTTGTTTTTACAGAGATGTGATAGGCTACATAAAGACTTACGTAGCCTATCACGTCTGGCTAAAAAATCAACAACACGTGTACGCAAATGACAGCAGCTACAGCCGCCGCCATTTGCGTCCCTTATTTTTCGCTGTCTTAGTCTACGTAAATATTTATGTAGACTATTACAGCGAAAATAAAGGGGAATGCAAATAGTGTAGCGGGCGCTATTTGCGTCCCTTTTTGATTCGCCGTTTTAGCCTACGTAAATCTTTACGTAGGCTAAAACAGCGAATCAAAAAGGGACGCAAATAGCGCCCACTACACTATTTGTGTTCCCCTTTATTTTCGCTGTCATAGTCTACGTAAATATTTACGTAGGCTAAAATGGCGAATCAAAAAGGGACACAAATAGCGCCTACTACGCTATTTGCGTTCCCCTTTATTTTCGCCGTAATAGTCTACATAAATATTTACATAGACTAAGACAGCGAAAAATAAGGAACGCAAATGGCGGTGGCCGTAGCCACCATTTGCGTACACTTTTTTTGTGTGTTTTTTACCGAGAGCCCTCTGCGGCCGGAAATCCAGCTGCGGACGGCCCTGGCCTGGGCCTGGCCGGCTGCTCTGCGGAGCCACGGTGGAGCACAGCCAGCCGGGCAGGATTCCAGGGGGGAGGACTGGATCGCCTCCCCCCCGTCGAGGATTCCTGGGGGAGGGACGGAACGCCTCCCCCCCCATGAACATAATCTGTGGAAAGGTAAGTGACTTTCGTACATCCCTAATTTTTTCCCAGTGAGACTTACTCCTGAGAAAGTCAGCAGGTTGCTTTTGGATTCCCTTTGTAAAAACAAAAACAAAATCAAAAACAAAATTCCACTTAGCATCATAGTTTTACACTCATTCCTGCAATGCCCTTCCCCTCCCCGATTCTCAGGTAGGCAGAGCTTTATCGATTTTAAGAGCTAATGGCCCCCAAATGACCCCTAATCCCACCAGGACCATGATGATGATGATGATGACGATCACTGCTGCTGCTCAGTCATCCACAATATCGCTTTTCTGGAGGAGCGTTGTTGTGCACCTTTGCAGTACTTCACCGGGATCAGGGGTGTTGCCACCAACAGAGGGAGAGAAAGGAGTGGCAGGGAGGATATTAGTATGTCTACTTGGAAGTAACTCCTCTATTGCATGCAAGCGAGGGGGTGGAGCCTGTTGATTCCAAGCTGCATGGGTGTGGGCATGGGGAGCAGAGAACTAAAAAAAGGAGACGCTCAGGAATGTAGAGCTTTATTGATTTTAAGAGCTGATGTGCGCATATACAGGAGTGTGGAACTGCGCATTTCTACAAGCTCAAAAAGCGATCGTCCCAACCTCCCCTCATTCTCATCCATTTCACTTGACTGAGCATGGAATGCAGAGCTGGGGCAGAAGTAACTCGGTGTCTCCTGTTGATTTAACAAAGCACAGTAGAGCAGAGAGTTCTGGCGGGGGGGGGCGGGGAGTTTGTCTGTCCACAGCAATTTCATTCAAGTACTCTAATTCACCCGACTTCCCCTAAGAGGGAGCACATGAAGGGAGATGTTTGCTACACATGCCTACTCGGAAATATGTCATGCATATCCATTGCACTTGACTGAGCAGTTTCATTCACAGAGGGGAAGGGAAGGGGGTGGCCAGTAGCGGGGGCCTGCAGCAGCGGTATTTCACACTATCGTTACTGTGATACACTGAAAAGTGTAAAGTGCCAGAAGCAACATAGTGTGGGGAGGTAAAGCAGAAAAGAGGAGAGGGCTCTGTTCCCCTCACCCTCCCCTTTTGATGTAAACATTAGACCTTACTAGCTGTTTTATATGTGAAAAGGGCAGACACATGACCAGTGAAATGGCTGCCCTTGTCAAATCTAGTTTGGCTAGGTTTACAAACCGTGATTGCAAGGGAACGTAGTTTCTGTTGACACTGGGAACGGAAAGGGCCATATCAATCCAGAGAGGTGAAAAGCCGGGGAAAGTAGCATACGTTCCTCAGGCTGTCTCCACATTTGTAAACCATGCTCATAGAGAACCAACATTACCTTTAGCCCAAACAGCAAGAGCCCTCTATGTTTGGACCTTGCTTAGCTCAAAGGAACGAGTGCAACTGAGCAGAGGACAATACATCATGTTTGCAAGCCAAACTAGAGCTGCTAAGATCTAATTTTAGGTCCACCATTGTCTCTTCATTATTTATAAGGCTAGCACAACATGGAACAAGCTAAAGGAAAAGATATGAAGTGGAAATTTTGCTAGGAGTGGCTTTATGCAATCCGTAGCTTGAGGGAAATAAAATACCAGCGGGGGGAAAAAGATGATGCCGGGATCCTTACAGAGCAGCAATGAAGACCTGATTGTTAACTGGGACTGCAAGCTTCAGTTGGTTTTACTGGTAGATTAACTAACTAAAGCTTTACCTGATAAATTAGTGAGGGGTACTGTGATTTAGAGACACATCTGCTTAGCTTTGTGAGTGCTAGTGTATTACTCTCTGGCGTTGGTGTCTTACAGGGAAAGAAAAAGGAAATAGTTAACGGTGGCCTTTCAATGAGTGGAAGTTTTCGTTTACTAAATTTTAAGTTAATCATATTTCATTCAATATATGAGAAAGGCACTTATAGTGAGAGTTTGGTAATATGCTCTTGAAAAATTAATTGATCAAAAGGCAGATTAAATAGAAATCAGCCAAGTTCTTTGATTGGTCAATAGCCCTATTGTTAAAGTAGCTTGAAAAACTGGAGTATTTCCAGCTTTCTATACTCTTCTGGCCCAACTATGTCTAGTGAGCTTGTGTCTGCTGCAATTGCCTTTTAATTTCCAAATTATTATTCTGCTGTATCTCCAGTGTGGGTGTGTAGATACATACTTCCAAACAAACAGGAGCAGGTGCACCGATGAAGGAGCGGGAGCAGGGTAAGGGTTTTTTTTCTGGTGCGGCATGTACTTGGCTCCCCCTGCCCTGCCCCTTTGCTGCTCAAAGGGCACTTGTACTTGCCTCAGAATTCAGTGCTGATGTCTAAAGCTGGGCAAAGTATTTGGCCCAGCATGTTTTAGATTTCATGGTAAAACACTCCCTGAAGAGCAATTCAGTGTGTGTGTGTGTGTGTGTGTGTGTGTGTAATTGTAAAATAAGGGTGGGCAACTGCGCCCCTCCAAATGTTGTTGACTACAACTCCCATCATGTCAACAATTGGTCATGCTAGCTGGGGCTGATGGGAGTTGAAGTTAAACGTCGTTGGTGGGGCTACAGTTTGCCAATCCTCCCCCCCACCCCCAGAGTGTTGGGGGTGGGGGGAGCTGTTATCTTTTTAAAAATATGATACAGCAGAGAGGGGTTTTCTTTCTTTAAGTAAAAAAAAAAACCCACGAGGCAGCCTTCTCTCTCCCCCCACCCCTGCACCCCAAGAATGGCCCCAAGAGAGCCAGTGTGGTGTAGTGGCAAGAGTGTTGGACTAGGAGCTGGGAGATCCGGGTTCTAGTCCCCGCTCGGCCATGGAAGCTCACTGGGTGACTTTGGGCCAGTCACAGACTCTCAGCCCAACCCACCTCACAGGGTTGTTGTTGTGAGGATAAAATGGAGAGGAGGAGGATAATGTAAGCTGCCTTGGGTTCCTTGCAAGAGGAAAAAAGGCAGGGTATAAATGCAATAAAGAAAGAAAGAAAGAAAGAAAGCAAGCAAGCAAGCAAGCAAGCAAGCCCCTGGGAATGACACTCTGAGATAGCAGCCTAGTTCCCAGGGGCATTCTGTCCCCAGATGGCTCTGGCCAGCTGAGTTGCTCTTTGAGTGGCAAGACTTTCAAAAGAAATCTCAAAGAAAGAAAAACAAAAAGAAAAGGAAAATGCTCTAGGACGCTTCATATTTTTTAAAAAATGTAAGAGCACTTTGACCTTACCATTTCACTTGTCCCCCAAAGTAGCTGAAATGTCCCCCTCCCTCTATTTTCATGGGGAAATAATGGCTGTGCAAAAGAGTGCGGGGGGCATTTTTGGAATGGTTTTATTGATCTCCTTTTTGTCATCATGCCCTCCCCCTCACACCTCCCAACATGCTTCGGGTGAACTGTTAGTGTTAGCGCTCTTTTTTTTTTTAATTTTTCAAGTGTCTTTCAATTTTAGATTTTTTTAAATGGTGTGTTTTTTAATTATTGGTTTTTAAAAGAAAACACACACACACCATGAAATGTGTGTGTGTGTGTGAGTGTACATGTGTGTGTGTAGTTTCTTAATGTCACAAGAGCCAACCGATCATCCAGCTTCTGCTGGAAACTAGCAGCACAGTTTCTTCTGAGCTCCATCCTGGAGGGAAGTTTTTATGTCTGACCAAAGTAGGATGAGAGCAGTTCCAGAACAGCTTTCTTTTTAAAATATACCTGTGTGTGTGCACCCTGTGATATGTATGCTACAATACCTGACTATGGCAGGCAAGAAGGTTGGTGGTATTCTTCTGTCACCTCAACAAACAAAATGATGAAATAACGCTGATCAATAATATATTAGTTACCCTGAAATTACCGTCTGGCGAACTTTGGAAGGGGCTTTTCCCAGGAGGCTGTGCTTTGGTCCTGTTCTCCTTTTCCCTTTGTTGTTGGCATATGGGATACCATTACTGGAAGAAGTCACATGTTCAACAACCTGATCTTAATGAAGTGCAGGCTCGTGGTCAAGCAGTGAAATGTTATACAGCTAAAACTAGTCGGTAATACTTGGATCGACCAAGGGCCTGAATTCTTTCCTCAGTTACATATTTTTAGATCAAGATAAGCCTCAATGTGAATTAAATTATCTGTATTTTGACAACTTAAAATAGAAGAGATTGGGCTGAATTCCCCTCCAGATCTTCCCACTGAATGATGCCCCATCCGAGCTGTCAGCTAAAATAAGAAAAATGAATTTAAATACCTTTCATGTGATTTTGGTGCTTTGCCAGTTTCCCACTCTTCTGATATTCTAATGATGTCTTCTTTGTCTGATGTTGTGATTTAATACAGTTCTTCCTTTCTTTGGGGGGAATAAAATATTATTGTGCCTATAGATTTGAGAAGGATGAGAAAGCTAAATATTACTGGAAAAATGTAATTATCTTAGACATTATTTATTCATGATGAGCTGACTGTGCTGAAACTACTCAGATTCTTTTGTGAACATTTTCAGTCATGCTGAAAAACGCCCACCCCCTTCAGCAGTTTTACACCACTCCCTGCAAAAATGTTCGCTTTGATACTTGTTCATTTACATTGCCTTCACTTGCCTTAAGTGACTTTATCACATAGCCAGATTTAATTGGCTGTGTAGCATTGTGACATCATCCCCTTAGGCTGCAATCCTATGCCCAGCCAGCTGTCTGGGGAATGCTGGGAGTTGTAGGACTTCTTTCTGTCTAAACACGCATAGGATTGTGGCCTTAGTGTATGATTCCTAACCAAATGAAATCACCTGAGAATCCAAAATGGAAGAATCAGCAGGAGTTGGGGGAAATTGTGCTGCAGAACCTCGGAGAAACAGAACCTCAGAGGATCAGAAAAGGTAAACATGTTCTGGGGAAAAACATCTACCCCACTGAAATGGCCAGTTTCTTCTGCAAAATTTAATATATTATTCAGAGCAGCCATAATTTATCTATTATGTATTTTAGACTATTTTTGCTGTTCTCATCATGCAGTTCCAAGACAAAAAAACAACACAGACACACATGCACAGTAGTGAAATGACTAGGGATGTCAGAGAATTCCTCGACGGATCTCGGTGAGGCCAAATGCCAGTGCATTCGGCCCCCCGAAATCCATCGCGGAACGAAGCCCCCACCCCCCACCCCACGAAAGGCGTGTGGGACGAAGTCCCCGCCGCCCCCACCCCATGAAAGGCGCACAAAACGGAGCACTTACCTGCTTCCGTCTGCGCTGCTTTGTGAATGGCGGCCATCCTGCGACCGCCATTCACTTCATCGTCTCAATAGCCAGTCGCATACGCTGGGTTTTTTCCCCCCCTGCCGTGATAGGCTATGTAAATATTTACGTAGCCTATCACGGCTCACTACAGGGACGCAAATGGCAGCGGCTATGACAGCCGCCATTTGCGTCCCTGCAGGGCTGCCCAGCAGCCAGATGTCCGGCTGTGGGCGGCCGGAGCTGGCTGGTGGCTCCGTGGCTTGGCCGCGGAGTGGAGCCGGCCAGGCAGGTTTCCAGGGGGAGGGACGGAGCGCCTCCCCCCGTTGAGAATTCCGGGGGGAGGGACGGAGCACCTCCCTCCCACCGCGGATGCCCCTGCGCAGAGCCAGGTAAGGGATTCGTACATCCCTAGAAATGACATGAATGAAACAAATAAATCCACCTAATGTTTAAACTCCGCTCCTACAAACCTAACGCCAGCCACATTAAAGCAAACAAACAACAACTTTAAGATGAAAGATGCCTTGTGATATAATCAGACTGAATAAATTCTATTCCTATGGTCAAAAACTGAGGTTGAAAAAAAATCCCATGGTTTGTGTGAGAATTGTGGCTAATTGCCCTTTTCAGAAGTTCTGTTTTATGGAACAGGTTGGTTGAGTTAGGGTAGTTTTTCTAGTTTTGTAGATTTAAATTTTCTATATGCATATGTGCAACTTTGAGCAGGTGGTGATGACCAATTTGGAGATGACATAGGAACATAAGAAGAGCCATGATGGATCAGACGAAGGGTCCATCTAGTCCAGCATTCTGGTCACACAGTGGCCAATCATCTGCCTGCGGGAAAGCCACAATCAAGGCATGAATGCAACAGTACCCTCTCACCTATGTTCCCCAGCAACTAGTATACATAGGCATACTGCCTGTGATACTAGAGGTAGCATATAGCCATCTGCACTAGTAGCCACCAAGAGCCTTCTCCTCCAGCAATTTGTGTAACCCCCTTTTAAAGCCATCCAAATTGGCTTTAAAATTACATCTTGTGGCAGCGAATTCCATCGTTTGACTATGTGCTGTGTGAAGAAGTACTTCCTTTAATCTGTCCAGAATCTCCCACCAATCAGCTTCATGGGATGACCCCCTTGGGTTCTAGTATTTTGAAGGAGGAAGAAAAATGTCCCCCTATCCACATTCTCCACACCATACATAATTTTGTACAGCTCTATTATGTCTCCCTTTACTCTCCTTTTTTCCAGGCTAAACAATCCCAGCTGTTGTAATCTGCCCTAACCGGGGAGTTGCGCCAGCCCCTTGATCATTTCAGTTGCCCTTTTCTGCACTTTTTCCAGCTCTACAATATCTATTTTTAGGTGCAGTGACCAACAATGTACACAGTGTTCTAAGTGTGGTCACACCATAGATTTGTATAAGGGCAGTATGATATTGACTATTTTATTCTCAATTCCTTTCCTAATTATACCCAGCAGGGAGTTTGCCTTTTTTACAGCAGCCCACACACTGGGCTGACATTTTCATTGAACTGTCCACCATGACCCCAAGATCTCTTTTTTGGTCAGTCACCACTAGCTCAGATCCCATCAACTTATACTTGAAGTTGGGATTTTTTGCCCCAATGTGCATCACTTTACACTTGCTTACACTGAACCACATTTGCCATTTAGAAGCCCATACTCCCAGTTTGGAGAGATTCTTCTGGAGTTCTTTACAATCCCTTTTTGTTTTAACCACCCTAAATAATTTGGTGTCATTGGCAAACTTGGTGACTTCACTGCTCACTCCTAGGGATGTACGAAAGTGAGGCGCTCTGTCCCTCCCCCCGAAATTCTCTCCGGCTGGCTCTGCTCCATGGATATTCCGCGGAGCTGCCGGCCAGGGCCACCCGCAGCCAGAGATCCGGCCGCTGGGCAGCCTCCAGGGACTCAAATGGTGGCTGCCGTAGCCACCGCCATTTGCGTCCCTGAATTCAGTCGTGATAGGCTATGTAAATATTTACATAGCCTATCATGGCAAAAAACAAAACAGCAAACACAAATGTAGGGATGTACAAAACCCCGCTTACCAGGCCCCACCGGGTTCTGCTGGGGGGGGGGAGGCGCTCCGTCCCTCCCCCCGGAATCCTGGCCAGCCGGCTCCGCTCCACGGGGATTCCGCGGAGCCACTGGCTGGCTCCGCCAGCAACCGGACATCCGGCCGCTGGCTAGCAGGGACTAGGGATGGCGGAGAATTTCTCCCCGAAACTTCGGAGGGCCGAGTGCCAACGTGTTCAGCCCCCCGAACAAGTTTCGGGAAGAAATCCTCCAAACTCCCCCCCGCCCCCCGCACCCCCCCCCGGGACGGGACTTACCTTCGCCGAATGTCCCTCCCGGCGGCGGGTCCGGCCAGCGGTTCAGCGGGTGTTTGAGCGGGGCGGGAGCGGCAGCCGGTCTTTCGACCAGCTGCCACCGCCGCCATTGCAATAAAAGAAAAAAAAAACACCCCCTGATAGGCTATGTGACGATTGACGTAGCCTATCACGGCTAGATTTGCAAAGTCAGCCGTGATAGGCTACGTCAATCGTCACGTAGCCTATCACGGGTGACTTTAAAAAAAAAAAGCGCGTACGGATAATGGCGGCCCCCATAGGGAGCCGCCATTCCCGTTCCTTATTTGGTCGCTGTAGTCTACGTAAAGATTTACGTAGACTACAGCGACTAAATAAGGAACGCGAATGGCGGCTCCCTATGGGGGCCGCCATTAGCGTACGCACTTTTTTTTTTTTTAAAGTCACCCATGATAGGCTACATGACGATTGACGTAGCCTATCACGGCTGACTTTGCAGATCTAGCCATGATAGGCTACGTGAATCGTCACGTAGCCTATCAGGGGGCGTTTTTTTTTTTTAAACTTTCGCGTTCGCGGCCGGGCGAGGCGGGAAGCCTCCTCCCCGGCCTGAATTTCGGCCGGGCGAGGCGGGAAGCCTCCTCCCCGGCCTGAATTTCGGCCGGGGCGAGGCGGGAAACCTCCCCCCCCGGTCTGAACTTCGCGGGGGGAGCAGCGAAGCGCCTCCCCACCGCGAACGTCCTTCGACGACAGGTAAGGGACTTTCGTCCACCCCTAGCAGGGACGCAAATGGCGGCGGCTGTAGCCACCGCCATTTGCGTCCCTGAATTCAGCCGTGATAGGCTATGTAAAGACTTACGTAGCCTATCACGACTGGGTTAAAAATAAAAAACAAAACGCGTATGCAAATGGCAGCGGCTATGGCCGCCGCCATTTGCGTTCCTTATTTTTGGCCGTCTTAGTCTACGTAAATATTTATGTAGACTAAGATGAAGACAAGAAAGGGGAACGCAAATAGCGTAGCAGACGCTACGCTATTTGCTTTCCCCCTTATTTTTGCTGTCTTAGTCTAAGTAAATATTTACGTAGACTAAGATGGCCAAACATAAGGAATGGAAATGGTGGCGGCCATAGCCGCCATTTGCGTATGCGTTTTTTTTTTTTAACCCAGACGTGATAGGCTACGTAAGTCTTTACGTAGCCTATCACGAATGGGGGGGGGGACAGAC
Source organism: Heloderma suspectum (assembly GCF_057233095.1). Lineage (NCBI taxonomy): Eukaryota > Metazoa > Chordata > Lepidosauria > Squamata > Helodermatidae > Heloderma > Heloderma suspectum. The sequence continues at coordinate 115,196,436 of NC_139462.1, forward strand.
TGCAAATGGTGACGGCGGTGGCAGCCGGTTGGAAGACCAGCCGCCGCCGCTGGAGCTGCCGCCGTCCGGAACATCCGTCCCAAGTAATTCTCTTCCTGGGGGGGATCGGCGGGGGGGTGGCAGATCATTCCGCCACGGAGTTCAGCGAGCCGAATGCACTGGCATTCGGCCTCACCGAGATCTGTGGTGGAATTCTCTGACATCCCTACACAAATGTCGGCGGCTACGGCAGCTGCCATTCGCATTCCCTTTTTTCCCGCCGTTTTAGCCTACGTAAATATTTACATAGACTATTACAGCAAAAAAAAAGGAATGCAAATGGCAGCCGCCATAGCCGCCGCCATTTGTGTTCCCTTAATTTTGCCGTGATAGGCTACATATATACTTACATAGCCTATCACGGCTTCCGCAGGGACGCAAATGGCGTCCCTGCATTAGCTGTGATAGGCTATGTAAGTATTTACGTAGCCTATCATGGCTACATGGATGAAGCGAATGGTTGGTGGCTGCATCTCGCAACATTCGCAAGAACGTTCGCAAGAATGGTGACAACTGCAAATCAGCGCGGACAGCAGCAGGTAGGTGCTCTGTTCTGGGCCCATTTCATGGGGTGGGGGGCAGGGGGGCTTCGTTCTGCCATGGATCTCGGGGGGCCGAATGCACTGGCACTGGCATTCGGCCTCACCGAGATCCGTGGTGGAATTCTCTGACATCCCTACTCACTCCTCATTCACAGGAAACAGGAAAAAGGTGGGATAACTGTAAGTTAGCCATCCATGAGGTAAAAGCAAAACATGGGGTACACAAGGCAGAGCAGACCAAGGCATGATGAGGAGATAATGACTTCCCTCAGTGCCAAGTAACAGGAACATGTTTTGCAAACAACATAATTAGGCTGTGCAGCTTAATGGTCTCTGATTTCAATATTTGCTTCAAAAGTATATTTTATGCAGACCTCCAACCCCCCCCCTTCTCCTCTCACCAAACATTTGTGTTGTTTTTATTTTACCTTTATTTATTTATTTATTACATTTATATACTGCCCAACAGCCAAGGCTTTCTAGGAAGTTCACAACAATTAAAACCATAAATACAACATGATAAAACGTAATATAAGGTGTTAAAAGTTTAAAAGTAGCATGTAAAACCAACGTAAAATACAACAGCAGTTACAACCCAGGGAAAGCCTGTGTGAAAAGGTGCATTTTTAGGAGGCGCTTGAAAGATGCCACATTTTCTGCCTCCTGAACTGCATGTGGGATGGTTTTGCAGAGGGTGGGTGCCACTACAGAGAAGGCCCTCCATCGGGGTTCTTCATGGTGACATTCCTTTCATTTTGGAATGACCAGTAAGGCCTCCTCTGATGATCTTAATATATAAGGGAAGGCGGTCTGCTAGATATCCTGGTCCCAAGTTGTTTAGGGTTTTATATGTTAATAACATAACCTTGTGTGTGGCTCGGTAGCTTGTTAGGCAGCCAGAGCAGTTCTTTTAACACAGGTGTTTTGTGAGCATAGCTGGGTGTCCCAGTGAGCACCATAGCTGCTGCTTTCTGCACTAGCTGCAGCATCTGAATCACGCACAAGGGCAGCCCCACATAGAGCGCATTGCAGTAGTCTAACTGTGAGGTTACCAGCGCATAGATTACCATGGCTAGGCTGTCCAGAAACTTCTTTTTGATCTCTCAGAGGCCTTTGATACTGTTGACCATGGTATGTTCCTGAGCCGCCTCCGTGAGTTGGGAGTTGGAGGCAGTGTTCTACAGCAGTTCGACTCGTACTTGTGCAGTCGGTTCCAGAGAACAGCACTGGGGGACTATGCCTTGCCTCCATGGCAGCTGAACTGTGGGGCGAGGCATAGTCTATATGAAACCTATCTATATGAAGCCTTTGGGAGTGGTCATTAGGAGATTTGGGGCAAGGTGTCACCAGTATGCTGATGACACCCAGCTCTATTTCTCTATAACCTCTGAATTGGGAGAGGCCGTGCATGTTCTTCTGAACCGGTGCCTGGATGCAGTTATGGCTTGGATGAGGGCCAATAAAATGAAGCTGAATCCCAATAAGACAGAGACCCTATGGGTTGGTAGTTCCCAGGTCTGGGAATTGGGGTGTTTGCCTGTTCTGGATGGGGTTGCACTCCCTCTTAAGGAGCAGGTCTGTAGTTTGGGGGTGGCCTTGGATCCATCTTTGTCACTGGAGGCCCAGGTGGCCTCGGTGGCCCAGAGCACCCATTACCAAATCCAGTTGGTATGCCAACAACTACACCCATTCCTGGATAGGGATAGCCGGCCATGGTGATCCATGCACTGGTAACCTCACGATTAGACTATTGCAATGTGCTCTGTGTGGGGCTGCCCTTGTGCGTGGCTCGGAAGCTGCAGCTAGTGCAGAATGCAGATTGGGACACCTAGCTATGGGCATATAACACCTGTGTTAAATGAACTGCTCTGGCTGCCTTCTTGAGAGATCAAGAAGAAGTAACGGGGTTGCATTCCCCCTGTCCCTCTCCTGAAGGTCATCCATCAGGACAACCAAGGCCAATTCCATACTACTTGGCGCTCTTTTCCCCTCATGAAAGAAGCAGCTGCTCCTTAGTGCCATTTACTTCTTTACCCTCACATTTCTTGGACTCATTTGCCATTTAATCTGATTAGTGAGGCGGATGATGCTCATAAATAACAAGCTTATAATGCAAATTTTAATTGCTGATAATACTCATATTATTAGTCAGACACTTATCCAGAAACTTACTTCATTTGTAATTAATAATGAGACATTTGCAATTAACAATGAGACGTAGTTTGAACTGTTGCCCTGCTTCTGCATCTGCATGGTTGCCATTCATCAGATTAGACTAGCAAGGCTGCTAGCAGCTTTACACGATGTCTTCCTCCTCCAGGACCTCCCCCGTGCTTTGTGACCATTATTGCGGTTTGTTTTCCTAACTGAGAAATGTGTGGTATTTTTTTTTTCTGAATGGCCTCTTTAACACTGTAGAAATCTGGTGTAATTGTGCAATTCCACTATATCACAGCACCACCTAGTGGTTGTATAAAGAAACATATAGAAAGGCAGAGAAAGAAAAACCCTGAAGAAAAAAAAAAAACACATGGAAAAAGGAGCCGATCTTAATCTCTCAAAGAATCCTGAAGCAGAAGCTTTGGTAAAGGTGTGGGTTAAAAGCTTCATATAGAAAAGCCCGCAGGTGTCATTATTTATTTGTTTACTTATTCAATTTATAACCCACCTATATACAAAACGCAAGATGTTGACTCCATACATTCAGAGTATATGTGGAGGAGGGAGTGGACTCCACCCCTGACATCAGATGCCCTGCTAGCCCCAGAGCTGCATATCTGGTACAAAGGACAGCCTACATGCGTACAAGTGGCATCTGTCAAAGATTTTCATTGCACAAACCCCCACCACGCACTTCACGTGCATTCATCCAAATCACATTTCAAGCCACATTTTGAGAATTTGTCCTGTCATATGGTTTTTAGATAGGTAACTGGTGGCTTATTTTTTTTATGATGGGTGTTGGTGCAACTCAAGTCTGTTGAAAAACTGTGTAAAAAGACAAAAGTTGTGATCATTCATAGTTCTGAGATCTTTCAGTGCTGGCAAGAAGGGCTGCAAAGTAAAGTGTTCTTTCGCCTTTTCAACACAAGGACCAGGAGTTACTGCCTACGGTTTTACCACTGCTGGTTTTCAGCAGCCTTTAGATGCACCAACATGCACAATAATAAGCTACTGTTGAAAGATACTTCACTAGCCTATAAATCGGTGTCGGGGAACTTGTGGCCTCTAGATGTTTTGGTATATAACCCCTGTCATCCCTTACCACTGGCTATGCTGACTAGGGCTGGTGGGAGCTGTAGGCCGAAACACCTGGAAAACCACAAGTGCCCAGCCCTGCAACACTGTACTTCCATCTCTAGTATCTCAAGCAATATCCAGTGCATTTAGAGATAGGCCTGCAATACACATTTTAGACCTCGATCTGGAACCAGATTCCCTGGTGTTCAGATCTCCTGATCTAGTAAAGTGATTCTAATTAAATCAAACAACCCTCCCCCCCACCCGCACTTTTTACATATGATTTTGATTACTCATTTCCTGCTCTTACTCCTTCCATGTCATCTGCGTCCCTGCGTTATAGCTTCTCTCCTGCTGCAGGGTAGCATTAGGAAGCATTTTCTCTCCTAAGACTTTCCAATGAGAGACGGATGGGTTTCGTGAACTGTAACCTTCAGCAGAAGTTTCGGTTTTGCTCCAGGATATGGAATGCTTTTCAGTGGCTAAAAAGATTATGAAAGAAAGAAAGAACAAACAACAACCCATGGTGCAGGTCTCTGAAATTTAGCTCTGTGAGGGTTGTGTGTGTGTGTTTTAAAGAACCAGGGCAATATTGCTGCTTGTCTTTAAGGACTGGGAATTATGGAAAAAGAAGGGCCAACAATGGGCAGTGTTGAAACAGGAAGTTCAGTCTCTATTTACATTCACTGATAAAGGCCGCAGTCCTGTTCATGCCCACTACCAGTCCGAAGCCAGCCAAGGCCATTCACAAAAAATTCAGAAAATGCACACCATGACCAAATTAAAACATACAACAGTAAATACAACCTTGGAAAGCCATAACAACCATAACAAAAAATTAGGTTGCTTGTGGCACTTCTTGCAATTGCTGTAGAGAAATTCACGGCTGAGTTTGTCACAAGAAGTCAGGATGGAGCGCGTTGCTGGCTTATTTGAGGATTGTTTCCCCCTCAAACAAGCCATGCCGCCTGGGTCTGGATGACATGACAAGCCGTGCTTGGGCAGATGATTAGGCCTATGCGTGCCGCTGCTTTAAATAAGCCACAGTGGGTTGTTTGATTGTGCAGACTGACCCAATGTTTGATCGGCTCAAGGGGTCTGATTTCCTCCTGAACCCAACAGCCTCCCGGTCAGGCCTCTCCCTCCTTCCCTATGGGCTTGTTTGAAATGCACACTTCACATCTTGCATCTTGATGCCAGGAGTGTCTGTTTCCACCCGCAATTGTGTAGGTTAAGCTACAACACTCACTATCCTCAGCCACTGCTGCGTTGTTTTAGGAACAAGCCATACCCTCTCCGAAGCTCAAATATTTTGGCCACCTAATGCTAGGGATGTACGAAACCCCCCTTACCTGGCTCCGCCGGGCTCCACTGGGGGGGGAGGCGCCCCGTCCCTCCCCCCGGAATCCTGGCCGGCCGGCTCCGCTCCGCGGGGATTCCACGGAGCCACCGGCCGGCTCTGCCAGCAGCCGGACATCCGGCCGCTGGCTAGCAGGGACGCAAATGGCGGCGGCCGTAGCCGCCGCTGTTTGTGTCCCTGTAGTCAGCCGTGATAGGCTACGTAAAGGCTTACGTAGCCTATCACGTCTCGCTTAAAAAAAAAAATGCGTACGCAAATGGCAGCGGCTACGGCCGCCACCATTTGCGTTCCTTATTTTTGGCTGTCTTAGTCTACGTAAATATTTACGTAGACTAAGTCGGCCAAAAATAAGGAACGCAAATGGTGGCGGCCGTAGCCACCGCCATTTGCGTACGCATTTTTTTTTTTTAAGCGAGACGTGATAGGCTATATAAGTGTTTACGTAGCCTATCACGAATGCGGGGGGGGGGGACAGACTGCAAATGGCAGTGGCGGCAGCCGGTCAGAAGAGCAGCCGCCGCCTCCGCTGAAGCCGCCGCTGGAGCTGCCGTGGGGGCGAGAGGGGTGGCAGGCCATTCCGCCACGGAGTTCAGGGGGCTGAATGCACTGGCATTCAGCCTCATGGAGATCCGTGGCGGAATTCTCTGACATCCCTACCTAATGCGAAGAGAAAAGCCACTGGAAAAGACCCTGATGCTGGGAAAGACTGAAGGCAAAAGGAGAAGGGGATGGCAGAGGATGAGAAGGCTAGATAGCATCACCAATGCAATGAACATGAACTTGAGCACACTCCAGGAGAGAGGGAGGACAGGAAGGCCTGGCGTGCTATCGTCCATGGGGTCACGAAGAGTCGGACATGACTTAACGACTAAACAACATACCCTCTCCATCTTCACAACCTGTTAGTTATGAGCAGGGGGCAAAATCCAAGTCAATTTGCAAATGTAACAATTTGAATTATCTGGAAGGAAATTTGGTTAGCAATTTTGTTTAAAAGAATGTTGGGTTTCAGAGATAATACATTTCCACAGGACACGTTACAATGATACAAGTTGAGGATTATATGTTGCTTGAAGTTAAACAGCACAGCACAGCACAGCTGAACTCGGATCTACACCTTGTGTCCTATTGATACAATCCCATCATGATGATGCCATATCCCTCTTGCACTTTTATACCTCACAGCACACACAGTGACAACTGCTGCAGTATTTTAGATAATATAGAATAAAAAGCAGGAAGTAACGCTAGAAAAGCGGTATCCAGAATACGTAATGTGCCCCAACAGTTATCTGTGCACTTCAATACTGATGAAAAACACTAGTTTAGATCTAGCCCAGGTTAGCAAAAATCCAGTTATTCTAACTGAAATATGAATGAAATAAATGACACAAAAGCTCTGTAGATTAGTGAGCAAGGAGGGGGTTGATCCTGTCACCCAGCAGACCGAAGTCCATGGCTTGTGGGATGTTTAAATCTTCCTATTTATTAGCGACTGTCCTAGTTTTCTGGTCCCTGTAAAACATTGTCCTGCCTCTTTGTCCCATTTTTCCCCTTAGAGCAGAGGTATGCAATCTTTTTCAGCCCAGGAGCTGAATTCCAATTTGTGAAAGGTATCATGGAGCATTCCAGCAGTGGATGGGACTAAGGGCAGGGGGTGGAGCCAAGGAAAGAAAAAGCAAAGTGTCCAGGGTGAGATGTAATTCTGAGGAATGTGGACATTTTCCCACCAAGCATTCAGAACACAGCTCAGTTCTCTGAAAGTCTATTCAAGAGTAATGCTCAGTGCAACAGCTCTTATGCTTTCAAAATGGACGCCTCAATCCTATGCGTCAGCTCTTAGGCCTGCAAAGCACAGCTCTGTCCTTTAATTGCCTTGAAATACCCTCTTTCCTCTGATCACTGATGAGGATAACAGTAAAAGAAGCTTGTAGGCCAGATGAGGAACGAACACCTGGGCTTCACCCAGCTTGAGGTTCCCCATCCTTGCCTTGTTAAAATGCTGTTACTGTGAATTGCTAGACTTATTTTTTTCTCGTTTCTCTCACCTTCTCCTGTCTTTTGGAAATGAATATTGGGGGGGGGGGATGACATCTTAGCCCTTGTTAATAAGCATATAAATGTACGTCCCATACACTAGTTTAGATCTAAGGCACCACACACTGCAGTATGAGAGATATAATTTGAACTGTTGGAACCCTATTTTTATCCAAAAGTACAAACACCTCCTTGGCTTTTAAATCAGTGCAGGACAGATCATTTGTCCATTTATTTAATCATTTTAATACTGCTTTTGGGCCCTAACAATGGCCCATAAAATGGATTACAAAACAGAACAAACCAAACAACATTAAAAAACACACAAATTAAATCTTAAAATCCAGAGGAGCAGAGTTAAAACCTTAGATTATATATTAAAAATGATTAAAAACCAAATGGAATACAAATGTTTTTACTGCCTGCCCCAAAAGCAGATGGGGTTAATCTCACCTCCTTTGTAAGGGAATTCCAAAACCAGGGTGTTGCCATAGAAGAGGCCCTGTCTTAGATATTCTCATCAACTTAAGCCTCTTTTGGTGGTGGGACATATACCAAGGTCTCCACCTATGAGCAGGTTTACACAGGAGGAGGGGGTCTTTCAGATATCCTGGCCCTAAGACATTTAAGGCATTATAGGCAAGCACCAGAACCTTGAACTGGACCCCAAAACCAATTGGAACCCAGTGCAGTTGCATAAGGGTGTGGTCTGAAGGCATATGAGGTAGCCACCTTGCTCAAGCTAAGCAGGTCTGAGTTTGGTCAGTGCTTGGAGGGGAGACCATCTGGGAACTGCATGGAGCCACCTTGAGTTCCACAGTGGAAGAAAGGCGGGATGTACATGTAATTAAATAAAAACAAATCAATAAATAAGCCCAGTGTAATGTCTAAAAAACATAGATCAGATAGCAATCTGGCTGCCTCATTCTGCACCAGTTGCAGTTTCTAAACACTTTTTAAGGGCAGTCGCACTTAGAGCATACTGGAGTAAACTACTTGGAATTCTACTGCAGAGTATTTTTTAAAATTGATTTATTTGTAACACAACAACAAACAACCCCCACAAAGCCCCCCCACAAAGTGTGGGGGAAAGGAAGGGGGAACAATCATATCATGAAATGTCTCAATATATAGTAATCATTACCTATGGGGAAAAGAAAGAAAAAGAAAACAAAAGGAGAGGGAGAAAAAGGATTAACATTTTCATTTCAAATATACGCTTTAATATAAGCAGTCCATATATTTAAATAAGCATCCCTATGACTTTGATGGTTGTAGGAGATATGCTCAAACATAGCAAGAGCAGTAAGATCTTCAGTCCACTGAGTAATCGGTGGTGGGTGTTTCGCTTCCAAGCTTGAAGTATAAGTCTCTTTGCAACTGTAAAGGCTCTCAGTAACCACTTCTGCTGTCCTTCTGTTAATCCCCACATCACTTGCTTCTTCTTAGCAAGCCTCTGTGGTGCCCAGTATACACAAAACATCAATTTTTGTTGAATCAATCTCAATTTTAAATCTATGGGAATTGTACATTTGGAAGCTAAGAGCGCAATCCTATGGAGATAGGTGGTCACCTCCAAACTCGGAGGCGACTGCCTATCTAATGCAGGGCAGGAGAAGCGCAGAGGGGATCATCCGTGCTTCAGCCACCCTGCATTTGCAGCTAGACAGCCAACTGCAGCTGTCTAGCCGCGGGAAGGCGGAGCGTGGGAGGAGGCTGGCGGATGACACGTTGGATGTGTTGGTGCCAGCATTTCTGCCTTCCCTGTCCTGGAACACCCGCCAGAATACCCCGTTTTCACCACTCCGCCTTCCGAGCCCAGAGCATGGGGCTGTTCTGAGCTGCCTGTGAGGCAGAGTGGGAGAGGGGGAAGGTCAGTTCTTCAGGAACTGACCTCGGAGCACGGGCTCCGAGGTTGGTTCCTGGAAACTGATGTATCCTATGGCCATCTAGCCACTGACTACCGGACATAGGATCACACCCTCTGGCAACTTTCCATTGATTTAACTGTATAGAGCATTCTAGTTCCTTATTCCATTCATCTCTGACCTTCTGAACATCTACTTTGCTACATTCCAGGAAACTTTTATAGACAGCTATTGTGGGCTTAGCTTTCTGTAAGGAACCAATTAATTCCTCCATCAATGCAGGAGAGGCTGAAGTACTCATCACTGATGGGCCATATATAGACTCCAACAAATGCTGAAGCTGAATATACTGCCAACTAGTACTAGATGATAAACAATATCTAATCTGCAATAATGAAAATGAATTCATCATCCAAACCTATTAGCTGATCTAAAGTATAAATTCCATTGTCCACTGCACTCTCTCATGTTATTTATGTACTCTACTGCAGAGTAAATAAATAACAAAAAAGAATGCAGAAGGAATTGAGCCTTCAGCAATGGCTGGTGCGTGTGCGTGCGTGTGTGTGTGTGGGGGGGGGTAGTGGAGGCTGGTGGGTCCAATGTCAGTGCAGCGGTGAATCGGCTCTGGGTTCCAGTCAGAGGTCTAAAGAAGCTATCCGGATAGTTCCTTTAGCGCTCTGATTGGTTCTGACTGAAACCCAGAGCGGATTCACCACCCCACTGACATTGGAGCCACCAGCCTCCACTGTGTGTGGGGGACTTGGGCAGTGATCCTTGGTATGAGAGTAGATGTTACGAGTGTGTCCCTGTTATTAGGTGTGCAATGTTAAAAGGTATGGGTCACAAGTTCTACAGGCTTACTCTATATATGACTGCATTTCACTGGACCGGAGTGATCAGAAGTACCTCTGGAGAGAATCTGTGACATTAACTTCCAGTCACCCAGTATTTCACAATATATAAAGGATAGCTCACTACGCATTGCTCTAAATACAAAATTTTCAAAATCTATTTTTTGTTCCTGTGTAGATTTTCAGTAGGCTTTAGCAGATTTTGCTCAGTGGGGGTTTGCTTTCCAAGGCCTCTAGACTGCTTTTTTGTACCTTAAGTGCATAAAGGTCTGTGCAAACTGCACCTCTTCACTTACTATTTCTGCTGAAATAATACAACAGAGGAATATCGGGCTGATATAAACTGGGAAGTTAACAACAATTGCCATACTATATCTCTACTACAGCTCCTGGGTGAGTAGTCACTTTGGTGTATGACACTCAATAAAAGAAAAGAGACAAAATATATTTGGTGACTTATTCCAACCATTGAACAGAATGGGAAAAGTTAAAGCAAGAATTGGGGAAGGAGGGTTGGCTTGAGTTTCTTTTAACATTCCCTATAATGCACAGGTTAAAATTAAGAGCCTCTTCTTTGCACTTCATATACAAAAGAAAAGAAAAGAAAGCCTTGCACAGAGTGGTCATAATAATTCTATGATCAAAATAGAGGGGTTCAGATAACATTGTCCCAGGCATGGCCTGAAGGCACATGAGGCAGCCACCAGGTGTCACCTTGCTGAAGCTAAGCAGGTCTGGGTCTGGTCAGTGCTTGGAGGGAGAACCACCTGGGAACTATATGTAGCCACCTTGAGTTCCACCATGGAAGAAAGGTGGGATATTAAATAAATAAATAAATAAATAAATAAATAGTGTGAGATGAACTGGGGGGCCATTTGTCCCTCCACTGATGTGCCTAGTTGGCATGCCAAGCACTGTTTATGTGTTCAGAGTATGTTAGAAGGGGCTCCACGTGCATGTGAACAGTGTGCATGTGTATGGCTGCCAGATGCATCAGTGGGGAGGGGGAGCTAGCCTGCAATGCCCCCACAGCTCCCCTCACACAATCTTGGAAAATGTGATGGGCCGGGCTGGGCCAGATGGGGTGGGGGTTCATCGGAACAGTTTGTACAAAATCATATGCATTTAAAGTACCCCCCCCCTCCAATCAGTCTAAAGTTGGCGCTGGCAATATGGCCCCAACGAAGCAGCCTGCCCCTTCCAAAATCAAACACTTTTTTTTAAAACTTGCGGGGCTGAAAGGAAAGTTCTAGCCCCCCGGCCCTCTTCCTTTCCTTCCTCAGCATGCTTTTGGGCCCCACAAATTCCAGAACATTCTTCCCAGAGGAGAGGATGTGGCTGGGGCAGCCAAAGGCCAGAGTTCTCCTTCACAGTGTGCCCAGCTAGCGGAAATGTTGTTTTTTTTTTAATAAAAGGAAACAAAAGAAAATGGACCCTCCATTGAAAGTTTGGGGTGGGGTGGGGGAGCTTTACCAGTCTGGGAGCTTGCTTGCTTTTGGGGGGATAGTTTTCCTTGTCTATGTGCGTTTGTGTGTGTTTGCTTTGGGGGGTAGAGCTGGGCTTGTCTATGAGTGTGTGTTTGCTCTTGGGGTGGGATGGAGTAGGGCAATAACTTTGCCTGTGTGTGTGCTTGCTGTTGGGGGAATGCATAGGGGTGGGTCGTATGAATTCCTCCGATTCTAAATTCTGTGGGCAGAATCCAACTCTGCCAGCTGCTGGCAGAGCTGGTCTGCACACAGCCAGCCCCACCACTTCTGGTCTGCCAGCGGCTCCTACCGCTGGCAGAACCGCAGCTTAGCACTTTGGGAGGCAAGCCCCCAAATGAGCAGAAATGCCTGTTTATAGAAGGGGACAGGTTGGTAGTGCTGCAACTGATAAATATAATACTGAATCAAAATATTCCGCAGGTACTACATATTTCATCTGTTTTAAATTAATAGGTTTAAGGTGCAATCCTAGGCATGTTTAAACAGAAAAAACTCCTACTACTCCCAGCATTCGCCACTACTGGCTAGGGAATGCTGGGAGTTGTAGTGCTTTTTTTGGTCTGAACGTGCCTAGGATTGTGCCGTCAGTTATCCAGTGGTTTTCGCACTTCCCACATCTTGTGGACTAGGTTTTGGTTCAAAAACCATTATTAAAATACATTTTAAAATGGGTACTTGGGGGGGGGGAGCATTTGGCAAAACTTATTTTAAGAGAAAATATGTTTAGAAATTAGTATTTGGGGGGAATCTTTAAATACATATGTAAATGCAAATGTTTGTGAAATTTTTTTTAAAAATTGAACATTAATTCAGAAACACGATGGCACAGATTTACGTTAGTGTCAGGACTACATGGTTGTGCGCATAAGCCCTGTCATTCCTTTCCCCTCAGTGTTACTTGTGTTTATCTGAATTCGTCTGCCTTGGTTCGCGTATGCATCTTCATATGATGACTGTGCCTGATTGTAGGGATGTACGAAAATCACTTACCTTTCGGGGATTATGCTGATGGTGGGGGGGGAGGCCTTCTGTCCTTCCCCCCGGAATCCTGGCCGGGGGGGGAGGCGCTCCGTTCCTCCCCCCCCCCGGAATCCTGGCCGGCCGGCTGTGCTCCGCAGCGATTCTGCGGAGCCGCCAGCCGGCTCTGCCAGCAGCCGGACATCCGGCCACTGGCTAGCAGGGATGCAAATGGCGGCGGCCGTAGCCACCGCCGTTTGCGTCCCTGCAGTCAGCTGTGATTGGCTATGTAAATGTTTACATAGCCTATCACGGCTGATTTTTTAAAAACAACAACACGCATACGCAAATTTGCGTTCCTTATTTTGGCACGTCTTAGTCTACGTAAACATTTACGTAGACTAAGACGGCAAAAATAAGGGGAACGCAAATAGTGTAGCGTCTACGCTATTTGCGTTCCCCTTATTTTCGCCGTCTTAGTCTACGTAAATGTTTACGTAGACTAAGACGTGCCAAAATAAGGAACACAAATGGTGGCGGCCATGGCCGCCACCATTTGCGTACGCGCGTTTTTAGGGTTTTTTTACTCAGACGTGATAGGCTACGTAAACATTTACGTAGCCTATCACGGTGTTTTTTTTAAATCTAGCCGTGATAGGCTACGTAAATCTTTACATAGCCTATCACTTTTTTTGTTTTTGTTTTAACCTGGAAATGGCGGCGGCGGCAGCTGGTTGGAAGACCGGCTGCCGCAGCTGCTGCCGCCGCACCACCGCCACAGCCACCGCCGGAGCTGCCACCGGAGCCGCTGCCGCCAGGAAGATCCGCCCAAGTCCCGTCCCGGGGGCCGGCGGGGGGCAGACCGTTCCGCCACCAATTTCAGGGGGCCGAATGCGCTGGCATTTGGCCTCCCCGAGATCCGTGGTGGAACTTTCGTACATCCCTACCTGATTGCTCTTTTTTTAGTAGAGTCAGCTCACGCATGCAGTGGCCAGTCTTCAGGTTTACAGTTATATATCTGCATGCTTGTAGCGGAGCTTCTACAGATTTTTTTAGCCAACTCTGTTATAACCAACCTTCTTAAACCAATCTCCCTTCCCATGTCATATTTAGAGCTAAAGTAATCATTACTAACACTTAGACCTTTCTCAGTTAAATTTTTATCTTACATTATTTTCTACAATACTTGAGGGACCAGGAATTTTGTAAGCTCCTTTCCACTTAAGGCTTGTACAATGCTTGACATGCTTGTGGTATTTAATTAATTTTTCACCTATCTCTAGCTCTCTGACAAACTGTTTGGAAACGAGTGATAAGAACTGAAATCAATCACATGTCAGGGGCAGCTCTAAGCATCTAACACTCGACCTTATTGATTTGATGAAAAAATGAAGGTTGTAAGTGACTTCTCTGAATTATCTATATTTTGATGAAGCGGCGCACAGGCAAGCTTGCGTAGGTTTTCCAGGGTAAGTTGGATCCTGCCTGGAGATTTGCTAGAAGTGCATAAACTACAACAATTAGGGTGTTAATCAGTGTACATGTGATGTTACTGCATAACATAAGAACGTACGGTCCCTGCGCCATGGGACTTATAATCTACATTTTTATAATAGCTTGGGTAACAGAGGGAGGAACGGGTAGGTAAGGATAAGAATGCAGAAGTGAAGAGGGAAAGAGCACTGTGAATGATGGTGAAGAAGGGAGAGACAAGCTCTGGCGCTCAAGAAAATAGAATTTATTGTGCTTGACACGTTTCGGAATGCTCCCTTCCTCAGGAGCTTATACAAGCCATTTGATCTCTTGTTCTAAATACACAATGTTCTTACTTCTGTATACTGGCAAACGCTAAAGTTGAAGTCTATTGTGAAAGCAACAGACTTCAACTATAGCGTTTGCCAGTATTCAGAAGTAAGAACAAAAGATCAAAAGGCTACCGTGTCGAGCACAATAAATTCTGTTTTCTGGAGCACCTGAGCTTGTATCTCCCTTCTTCACCAAGGTTAAGAATGGAACACAGAGCCAATAGGAGTGCAAGAGGCAAGGAAGAAAGGTCATTCTGAATGTAGGTTGTCAATGTACTTTTAATTTTGTTTAGAATCCTTGATTAGAATGATGAGCATATGATCACCATTAGAAAGACAAATCTAAATAAGAAATCTGAAACTAGGGATGTGCGAATCAGCAAAACTCAAGCTCGCAGAAGTTCTCCAGCTCCCACCTTGAAGCTCGTTCCGACTCAAGCCTGTATCAGACTGTGAGCTTTGTTTTTTCTTTTTGCATGAAAATCCGTGCGTATTTTTGTGCGTATTGTTCCAAATGTACGTAACAACCACACACGTATTTGAAATGCATGCATTCTTCTAATTGATTAAAGTTTTTGTGTGCATTTTTCAAAAGTACTCATTTTTCAAATGTGTACATACTGTCAAGCACAATTGTTTGTGAATCAATTTGCAAGCCTGGAAACATACAGACTTTGACCGTAGATTGCGTTAGTGTGGTCTGGAAGGTGCGAACTGGGTCAAAAATGAACTGAAACACAGTTCTCATACATCCCTATCTGAAACAGAAAGGACGTATAACAACGCTTAGCATTTATACAGCACATTTTAGTTTTTTCAACACACTTCTCAGTTATGCTTACAATAGCCTTGTAAAGTAATCAGTTGTCCACTTGGAAGTAAATGTGCATAGGATTGCATCCGAAGGGTATCATTCTCAGCTGGGACCAAGTATTTCGTTATTAGGGCCAAACTAGATGTGCACCTCGGTGTTCAGTCATGCCGGCCACATGACCACGGAAGCGTCTTCGGACAGCGCTGGCTCTTCAGCTTAGAAACGGGGATGAGCACCGCACCCTAGAGTCAGACACAACTGGTTGGGGACACATTTACCTTTACCTTTTAGATGTGATGGTGGTGATGGACATGTTTTTCTTTGCTCATATCAGCCCATTCACATATAATACCACAGAGGGGGCACATGGGTGAGGAATGCTGTACCCTGCACATCTCACATGCTGCCTTCCCTCACTCCAGTGCTCCAGACACCATTCTCTATTCTAGCTCACCTTTGGTATCAGAGCCAGGAACAGTGAAAAGTGACTGGAGCAGCTCACAGTGAATGCTGGCCCTGGGAACTAGATCTTAAGTCACTCCACTACATCAGCTTTCAAGTACAGATGTGTTTTTTTGTCAAAACTATAATCCAAAATTATCATTGCATTAACATGTGTATTGGTTTGATTAACTTTATAGGGTGGGCTCTTTCCTCTTTGAGTAGCAACTCTCTAAAAAATGTGCATGCATATCTTATTCTCCGATTAGGATCAACACCTTGGTACATACTGCTTGGCCAGCCTTCTCTGCGTAGGTTTCCCAGGTTTCAGACTTTGGCCCAACTGGGCATCTCAGCTCCACCTCTGGACCGGTCAAGTATTCAAATCTCATTGGCATGCATGGAGGAGGAAGATTTTTACTTGTGCGCAGTGGGCAGGCAAAATGTAAACATTAGGAAGAGGAAGGAGAAGCAGAGCGTAGCAGCTCACGGGTTGCAGTCATGCTGGACTGCCTTGGTGATCATGCAACCGGTGGAGCTGTGGTGGCAGCCCAGAAGCAGCACCACCAGTGCCAGCCACCCAGCCAGGTTAGTGCCACGTAGCTCCCAAACCCAGGCAGCTGATTGCAGCCTGAGGCAGTGGTTGCATATTTCTGGTAAATCTGCTCAACAATTCTGTGAACAGTTTAATAATTTGTTTTCAAATGGATGTAACAGAACGTATTCATTTGCATTTATTACATCAAGCCAGCTTGATTGGACCTGTTGTGAATGTTAATGACCCAATAATGTATTCATGATTGCACCATTTAATTTCTGATACTGAATTTTAGACACGCTGATATGATAAAATGAGATGTTTTCACATTCTGTGTAGTGGATACATACTGGCCGTAGTAGTAGTAGTAGTAGTAGTAATACATTTATTTGAATATTGAATTTTTATCTTGCTTTTCAGACCGTTATTGTCTCCCAAAGTGGCTCACTTCAGGAAAATGAAGACAGGCCCTACCAGCAAGCTTACAAAACAAAATGACAAGACACAATGGAAGGGGAAACTGGGGAAAAGGAACAAGAGGAAGACCCATTTTTCAAGGCCAGACATCCACTTGCAGAATGGAAGACACTCCATCTGGTGCATGTGTGTGTGTGGAGATGCTCTTTGGTTTCCCCTGCTACTTGCAGCCCCCTGCACCATATTGTGTGCCATTCTGAAGGGTTTCCTGACCCTCAGGAGCAGCTCTGAGGGGAACACAAGGAATGTGATGGGAAGGGGGGCGGGCAGGGTTGGGAAAGCTCTGTTGCATGCACAGAATACTGCGCATAGTCCTTTGGATCCAAGTGCTTGTTAGTCTGGCCTGGACATGTACCAGCTTTTCCACTCTGCCACAGCTTTCTTGGCAGAATACAGAACAGCACGCTCAGAACTCCATGGTCAGAACTCAGTTCTCATATGGAAAGGCAGCAAATGATGCACTCACCCTCTATAAGTAGATGGCCCAGCCTAGGACTAGTGCATCATACCCAAGTCTAGGCTTAGAGGATGAGTTCTCCAACCCAGGGCTCTTGCTGGTACTTGCCATTGGGTAAAGCATAGCTCTTTCGACGCAGCCGAAAAGCATTTCTTAGCTATTCCTCTTCATCATTTTATAAGTTGTCAATTGCTGTTTTATTTTATTTTTTTCTCTAATTGTATATTGTTCCTTTTATTACTGTGAACTGCCTGGAGCAACGCAGTTGGAAAGGAAGTATATACATTTAAAATGAGCTAAAAATAAAATCAGTCTAAGTGCCAATTTTATTGCATGTTGCCCAGATCACATTTGACTGGAGGAAGGAGTAAATAAAACACCCTATGTGTGTGTTATTTTATGTAATTTCTGTCTAAGTAATTCTTCAGTCACAATAAACTGAAGAATGCTCTCCCCTACAAAGACTGTCACAATTAATGTTTTGTAAATGGATGTGGCATCCAGTGGATCAACAAAGGACCGATCTGAAAACAATATTTTCCAAAGCAGATTATCATGAATAATACATATTTGATTGATTTGCATATGCTGAAAACTTATGCAAATCACATTAAGTAAATTGTCTGTACAGTGAGGTGTTTTGGCAGGAGGTAAATAGTCTGTTCAGACACAGCATATAAGCAAAAATTACAGAGATAATCATAGGGAAATCAGGCTGCTTTTTCTGTAATTAAAATATAAACTTCGCAGCAAGCTTGATTCCCTAAGTCTGTTATATGCTTGATAAAAATGGAAACAAATGAACCCAAACATTCAGGCTTTCAGTTAATGGGCCAGATAAGAATGTATAATTTTACATTTTTCATGATATAAACTATCCACTATCCATTCCCATATCTCTTTCTGCTGGCTTGTGCTATGAAAACAAGGACCATAATTGATCAAAACCATTTATCTATACCCAGTCATTGGTTGATAAGATGATAGAGAAGCACTGACAATGTGGACACATTAGCTGAAATCTGAACTAGCAAGCTCTGCCCATGCCTCCCACCCCCGCCCCGCTTGAATCAAACTGGCTCAGAAAAAAGCTGAGTGGTTTTCCCCCCAAATCAGGAAATAACTCATAATTGTGGCAGCCAGGCCTATTAGCAGTTGTATTGAAGCATTTGACCTCATTATAGACCTGATTATATCCAATGAAGGCCAAAGTATGTGTTTTTCAAATCACACATAGCAGAGCTATGCATAATAGGCTTATTTACCACAGTGTAAGTGTGCATGGCCCCAATTTGGATCAAGAGCATGATGCTCTGATAGGGGGGATTTAAGCTTTCTCCCCCTTCCCCCTTCCCGTTTTTGTCCCAAAGTCCCACCAAGCTCTCAAGGGAGAGTAAAAAAAGAAAGACACCTCCATTGGAGTCAATGAAAGCATTTTTTTTTTTTTTACCCCAGGGTGGCTGGGTGGAATTTCAGGATGAAAATATCAGGGGGGAAAGTTTAAATCCCCCTCTCCTGGAGCACCATTGTCCTTATCTGTTTTGGGTCCACAAACACACTGAGGTAAATAAGACAATCATGTGTAGTTTGGCCCTAATATTCAAGGCTTGTGTAGCATTATGCTGATCTGGAAGGTGCAAAAGTGCTTCAGATTTTGAGTCCTTCTACCCCAATTACTGCTGTGCTGAATATTCATCTATTGCTCCATCTCAAATTTCTTTTGCTTGATAAGGCAACAGAAGTATCTGCTGATGGTGGCTGTTCTTAGCTTCGTGTGAGGATGCCAACTTCTGTGTTTTCTCAGGCCACATTATTCTCCAGATACCAGTCCCCAGCCCAGAAATGCCTGACCTCCTAATGCATGGCGAGTGTCTCTTAGGAAGTTGGCATCACCTCAGCACACAGGCTTCTCAGACTTGGAGCACATGCAATTGGTGGTGGGGGGGAGCTTTTTGAAGATCTGCTTGGAGGCAGATGGTTCATTGCCTTTCCACAACATGCATGAGACAGTAATGTAATATCACATGGAGACTCATTACTTCTTTTTCTTACAAATGAAACTGAGCAAAACCAACAAAGATTCTTCTGGTCTTTTAAAGAAGGATTTATTATGGCAAAAGCTTTCGTGGACTAGAGTTGACTTTACCAGATGCTTATAGTGTTATCCTCAGTTGTGTATATATGAAGGGATAGAGGGGGTGGGGGTGAGAAATAGAAACTGAGGGGTCCAGTGGCCATGACATGGAAGAGGTATTGTCTGTGACAATTCTATGTCAAACTTAAACGTATAAAAGATATGTGTTGCATTATGAACAGTAATTTTATAACTATCTCATGGTTTCACACATAGCTTCAGAGTTTTCGCCTCCTTTCAGGGTCTCTGGGGAAGGAGCTACATCTCTGAGTGAGGGGGCAGAAGTAAAGGAGCTGGCTGTTGCATCAAGTGTCTATCTCGTGCCTTCCCCAATAATAACTAGCTCCCTAAGTGAACTCAGAGATTTTGCTATGGAGCTCGTACTCCTACCCACTTACCCTCAGGACTTGACTTGCTGCTGTTCCTGCCTGCTCCCACCACTTGGTACATGGCTTCAGGTAGGACCTCTGATTTATCAGAGAGAGACAGGGCCTGCAGGAGAGGCCATCACCACCACCGGGGAAGAGGCGGGCCTGCTGCTACTGGGCCTGCTGCTGCCGCTGCTGCCGCCGCCGTAGCCACTGCTGCCGCCGTCGCCGCTGCCACCACCACCACCAGGCCTTCCCTGGAGACTTCTGCCTGGCAGACCGCCAGTCCCTGCAGGACCAGGCCCCCAGGTACCGAGCCAGCTGTGCTGCTCCACCTGCCCTCCCTGGAGGTGCTACATAAACTGGCTGGCTGAGGTGGCCTGGGAGAGCCAGGGCCTGCAGGAGAGGCCACCACCACCACCACCGGGGAAGAGGCGCGCCTGCTGCCGCCACTGCCGCCACTGCCGCCACTGCCGCCACTGCCGCCACTGCCGCCACCACCACCACCACCACCTGGCCTTCCCTGTGGACTCTGGCCTGGCATTATTTTTAAGGAGATTTTTAATTGTTTTGTGTGTGTGTGTGTGTTTTCTTTTTCTTGGGGGATTTTGTTGTGGTTTTAGTAGAGATGGCAGAGAATTTCTCCTCAAAACTTCGGGGGGCCGAGCGCCAACGTGTTCGGCCCCCCGAACAAGTTTCGGGGAGAAATTCTCCACACCCCCCCCGGGACAGGACTTACCTTAGCCGAATGTCCCTCCCGGCGGCGGGTCCGGCCGGCGGTTTGGTGGGTCTTCGTCCGGGGCAGGAGTGGCAGCCGGTCTTTTGACCGGCTGCCGCTGCCGCTGCCATTCCAATAAAAGAAAAAAAAACACGCCCCCGTGGGAAAAAAAAAAGCGCGTACGGATAATGGCGGCCCCCATAGGGAGCCGCCATTTGCGTTCCTTATTTGCGCCGTAGTCTACGTAAAGATTTACGTAGACTACAGCGACCAAATAAGGAACGTGAATGACGGCTCCCTATGGGGGCCGCCATTTGCATACGCGCTTTATTATTTTTTTTTAAGTCACCCGTGATAGGCTACGTGACGATTTACGTAGCCTATCATGGCTGACTTTGCAGATCTAGCCATGATAGGCTACGTTAATCGTCACGTAGCCTATCACGGGGGCATTTTTTTTTAACTTTTTAGTTCGCGGCCAGGCGAGGTGAGGCGCCTCCCCCCTGGCCTGAATTTTGGCCGGGCGAGGCAAGGCGCCTCCCCCCCGGCCTGAATTTTGGCCGGGCGAGGCGGGAAGCCTCCCCCCCGGCCTGAATTTCAGCCGGGCAAGGCTGGAAGCCTCCCCCCCTGACCTGAACTTCACGGGGTGAGCAGCGAAGCGCCTCCCCCCCACCGCGAAAAGCTTCGAGGACAGGTAAGGGACTTTCGTGCACCCCTAGGTTTTAGGGGTGGGTAGCCTGCCTGATAGGCGGGAGCGAGGGGGCATGTGTCCACCTGATGGAGGCAGTGGGGAGAGTGTTGGGGGCCAGAAGATACCGAGGCTGGGCGGCAGGTGCTGGCGGAGTGCTAGGGGCAGGCCATGGCAGGTAAGGGGAACAAGGGAGAGATGTGTAGTATCTGTCCCCTGCTCCGGGCCTGTCCAGAGCCAAAGGATGCTGGGGGAGGCGTGACCCCATCTTCTGGCCTTCGTTTGCTGCTCTGCAATGCCAGGTCTGTTACCCAGAAAACCTCCCTCATCCATGACATGATCCTGGATGAGGGTGCAGACCTGGCATGTATTACGGAGACCTGGCTGGCCGAGGCTGCTGCTCCAACCCTTGCAGCCATGTGTCCAGCTGGATTTTCGTATGCACAGCAGACGAGGGCTGGGGATCGGGGAGGGGGAGTGGCTGTTATCTACCGAGAGTCCTTGGTCTTCACCAGACCCCCTCTCCGGGAGACCAAGGTTGCTTAGTGCATGTACTGGAGGTTGGGCCCGAAGGGCAGTCTGGGGATTCTGCTCGTGTACCGTCCACCCCGCTGCACGACTGACTCCCTGGCCGAGGTGCTTGAGGTGGTCTCTGATGTGAGTGTGCAGTCCCCTAACTTATTGGTGTTGGGGGACTTCAACGTACATTCGGAGGCCATCCTTACAGGAGCACCTCGGGACTTCATGGAGACCATGGCCTCCTGGGAGCTGCACCATATTCTAACTGGGCCCACCCATGTAGCCGGTCATGCACTAGACCTTGTGTTTGTTTCTGGAGAAGCGGGGAGTGATCTGGAAGTCGGGGGTATATCCACCACCCCCTTATCATGGTCAGATCACTATCTGGTGACGTTGGACTTCTCGGTTCCACAACCCCTCCGCAGGGGTGGAGGACCCATTAAAATGGTCCGCCCCAGGCGTCTTATGGATCCAAATGGATTCCTGAACGCGCTTGGGGATTCTCTGGGGCATGCCAACGGCCACTCGGTCAAGACCCTGGTGGGTGGCTGGAATGCCGCAATCACTGGGGCATTAGATTAGGTGGCTCCGAAACGCCCTCTCCCCCTGAACAGGGCTCAGACTGCACCATGGTTCAATCCGCGGTTACGAGCTCTGAAACAGGAGGTGAGACGGCTAGAGCGCCAGTGGCAGAAGTCTCGCTCCAAAGACGATCAGACACGGGCTAGAGCTGTATCTTCAGCCTATCATGTGGCGGTGAAGGCAGCAAAAAAGGAATATTATGCTGCCTCCATCGCGTCTGCAGAGTGCTGTCCCAGGAGGCTGTTCCAAGTGGTCCGGAGCCTGGTCGGTCCTGTGGCTTCCGGAACCACTGGAGCATTCTAAGGCCTCCTGTGAGGCCTTGGCAAGGCACTTTGCAGATAAAATTGATCAGATTAGGTGTGTTACTCTGCATGCTGTGGATACAGTTAGTGAGCAAGAGGCGGCCTGTGGCAAACCGGTTATGTGGGATCGGTTCCAGCTTCTTCCTCCTGATGAAGTGGACAAGGTGCTTTCATCGGTACAGCCGACCACCTAATAACTTGATCCTTGCCCATCTTGACTCATTATGAGCTGCAGAGAGAGACTGGGTGAGGAGATCAAGGCGGTGGTGAATGCCTCCCTTGAGGAGGGAGTGATGCCATCAGCCCTCAAGGAGGCAGTGATAAGACCGCTCTTAAAGAAGCCCTCCTTGGATCCTCAAGTTTTGAACAACTTTCGCCCAGTCTCAAATCTGCTATTTTTGGGCAAGGTGATTGAGCGGGTGGTGGCGGTGCAGTTGAAGGCACACTTGGAAGAAACTGATTATCTAGACCCATTTCAGTCGGGCTTCAGGCCTGGGCATGGGACAGAAATGGCCTTGGTCGCCTTGGTAGATGATATGAGGAAGGCTCTGGATAGGGGTGAATGCTCCTTCCTTGTTCTCCTCGACCTCTCAGCGGCTTTCGATACCGTTGACCACGGTATCCTCCTGGACCGCCTGGAGGGGTTGGGCATTGGGGACACCGTATTGCGGTGGTTCCGGTCCTTCCTCTCCGGCAGGTACCAGAGGGTAGCACTGGGAGAGGAGGTTTCGGACCTGTGGCCACTTACTTGTGGGGTGCCACAGGGTTCCATCCTCTCCCCGATGCTATTTAACATCTATGTGAAGCCGCTGGGGGCTATCATCAGGAGGTTTGGGGTGCAGTGTCATCAATATGCGGATGACACGCAGCTCTGCCTCTCGTTTAAATCTTCACCAAGGTTGGCCGTAGAATCCCTGTCCAAATGTCTGGAGACGGTGAGTGGCTGGATGGGGAGGAATAGGCTGAAGCTGAACCCTGACAAGACCGAGGTACTTTTGGTGGGAGACAAGGGGAGGCTGGGGGATGTTGACCTGGTGTTGAATGGGGTACGGCTACCCTTGAAAGACCAGGTCCGCAGCCTGGGGGTCATTTTGGACTCCCAGCTGTCCATGGAGGCTCAGGTGTCAGCTGTGAGCCGGACAGCACTGTATCAACTCCATCTGATACGGCGGCTGCGCCCCTTCCTTCCCGACCATCTGCTCCCATCGGTAGTACATGCCCTGGTCTCCTCTCGTTTAGACTACTGTAATGCGCTCTACATGGGGTTACCCTTGAAGACGGTTCGGAAACTGCAGCTGGTACAGAACGCGGCGGCTCGCCTGATTAAAGGCAGCCGCCGGCGAGATCACATCACTCCAGTGCTGAAGGAGTTGCACTGGTTACCAGTTGTTTTCCGGGCCAAATTCAAGGTGTTGGTTTTGACCTTTAAAACCCTATATGGTTCCGGCCCAGCCTATCTTAAGGAGCGCCTCCAGCAGCACCAGACAGGCCGCTTAACAAAATCAGCCTCGGATGGCCTTCTCTCTGTCCCATCAGCCAGGACAGCTAGACTGGTGGGGACGAGGGAGAGGGCCTTTTCTGTGGTGGCCCCCACTCTGTGGAACTCCCTCCCTAGGGAACTCCGTCATGCCCCCTCTTTAATGAGCTTCCGTCATGCATTAAAAACGCTGTTGTTCAGGCAGGCGTTTGGGGTGGGTTAGGGTATTTTAGAAAATGTTTTTATTGTAGAATTTTATTGTTTTAAACTGTTTTTATTGTGTGTTGTACATCGCCCAGAGTGGCTGGGTGACCAGCCAGATGGGCGATTAATAAATTTAATAATAATAATAATAATAATAATAATAATAATAATAATAATAATAATCAAATGCCATCAGGCTCTAGCTCTGACTCACCAAGCACTGCCCTGAGCCTCAGGGTCTGATACGTAGGCGACCCGCCCAAAGGGCAAGTTTGGTTAAGTTGTGAATATTCGTTGTCTTTCTTGGTAATGGATGATGGGAGTTAAGGACTATGAAGGGCTCATCAGGATGAGATGAGGTGGTGGCCTGGATGTTTTGGTTTTGGCAGTAGTGGGGGAATTTTCTGTGGTGAGAGCAGAGGGGAACCTGCCCTGGGTTATAGAAGGAACTGCTATGGGATGGTTGGAGTGGTTTAGTTAAGCCAGGGTTCCCCAGCCATTTTGGATTGGTGGGCATATTTGTGATTTGGTAGAGTGTCTTGGGTCCTCTCACCAAATGGCTGCCACAAGGGTGTGGCTGGTCACCAAACACTTATTCCCCAGAAGTGAGAGTAAAATAAAAGTAACTTGCCGCTCTTCTGAATCCAAATAAAGATATTGCTGGAAGGTGGCAGTTCACTTTGCAGCCTCCCAGTTAAAAATAATGTTAACATTTCAAGAAATAAAATAAAAATCAGGACAGGCAGGGAGCCTGGCGGGTGCCAGGAGAGGAGTCCGCAGACACATTGTGGACCACGTTGGCACTCCAGAATGAAGCTCTGATGTGGACCTCTCCTGCTAGGTCATAGCAGGTCATAGGCCTGATATATATGTGTAAAGAAGAAAGAGGGAAAAGAACCACAACAAATAGGAAAGATTGCCATCATAAACAACTCCTGCAATTCATTTCATGGTCTTGCATGTGAAGGAAAGAAATGGGCACAGAGAATAACCACCTTTCTTCGTGCTTGCGTGAACAACTGGCTATGTTAAGTGGCACTGGACTAAACACCATTGGTTTCACTGCCAAATATTAGAGCAGCATGCTTGGCAGGTCACATTTTTGTGTATGATGCACCAGCTAACAAATTTCCAAACAAACATTCTGGAAACAATTAACATTAAGAAAAATAACAAGCAGATGCAATCAAATACTGGTGATGTTTTGAATTGCAGCTTGGTCACCCACAACGTCTCTTAAAAAAAAACAACTTTCCTTTTTGCAATATATATCAATGCATAGCCTAGAGAAAGATAAGGAAAGTTTTTTGACTCTGCCAAGAGAGAATTTAAAGTTGTGAATCATTAAGAAGCATACTCATTCTGGTTTGCTTTATATTCACTTGAGGCTACAGTCTCAGTCAGGCCTCAGCTGTGGTGTGTCAGGAAAGCATCATGTGCACTATAAATACTGTTTTGTTGATGCGGTTCTGACAGAAGCATATGCTATACTATTAATTCCAAAACAAGTTTGCAAAAGTGTTGCCAGTTTTGGAAAAACAAATACCATCACATTTGCAAAACAGAATTTGGGTTAATTTCAAAGCAAACTTCACAGATAAACACATATGTTTTCCTTTTGTTTTTAGCTCTACAGTATTATGGTTTCCAAAAGGAGCGATAATTGTGTTGAGCTGTGAAGGAGTAGCCAAGCATGTATTCATTACATTTATTCTAGGTGATCTAATAATACAAGAACATAAGAAAGGCCTTGTGGATCTGACTAAATGTCCAACGAGACCATCATTATGTTTCTAACAATGGCCAGACCATACACCTGGGGAGTTTGCAAGCAGGGATATAAATAAAGCAAACTGATGGCACTTCAGTCATTTTTCAAGCATAGCAATTTGTACTACAATATCAACCAATGAACAAGTCCCGTCCTTGACATGTTTGAATAAAGTACATCACTAGCTGTCACCCAAATTTGTCAGACATATATGATACCCTGTTTAAGAATCAGAGTAAATCATAGAATCATAGAATAGTAGGTTTGGAGGGGGCCTATAAGACCATAGAGTCCAACCCTCTGCTCAGTGCAGGAATCCAGGTCAAAGCACCCCTGACAAGTGGCTGTCCAGCTTCATCTTGAATGCCACCAGTGTGGGAGAGCCCACCACCTCCCTAGGGAATTGGTTCCATTGTCGTATTGCTCTAATAGTCAGGACGTTTTCCCTGATGTTCAGCCAGAATCTGGCTTCCTGTTAGGGATGGCGGAGAATTCCTCCCTGAATCTTCGGGGGGCCGAGCGCCAACGCATTCGGCCCCCCGAAATCGGTGGTGAAATTCTCCGCCCCCCCGCCCCCCCGGGACGGAACTTACCTTTGGTGAATGTCCCTCCTGGTGGTGGGTCCCGGTGGCGGTTTGGCACGGGCGGGGGCGGGGGCCGGTCTCCCGACCGGCTGCTGCCGCCGCCATTGCAAAAAAAAAAAAAACTAAAGTAAAAAAAACAACAACACACACCCGTGCATAGTCTACGTAACGATTTACGTAGCCTATCACGGCTAGATTTCCAAAGTCAGCTGTGATAGGCTATGTAAATCTTCACGTAGCCTATCACGGGTGACTTTGAAAAAAAAAAAAGTGCGTACGCAAATGGTGGCGGCCCATTGGCGCCTTTTTTTTTTTTTCAAAGTCAGCCGTGATAGGCTATGTGACAATTTATGTAGCCTATCACAGCTGACTTTGGAAATCTAGCCGTGATAAGCTACGTAAATCGTCACATAGCCTATCACGGGGTCTTTTTTTTTTTTTACTTTTTGTTTCGCAGCCGGGGAGACGGGGCGCTTCTCCCCAGCCTGAATTTCAGCCGGGCGAGTTGGGAAGCCTCCCCCCCCGGCCTGAATTTCGGCCGGGCGAGGCGGGAAGCCTCCCCCCCGGCCTGAATTTCGACCGGGCGAGGCGGGAAGCCTCCCCGCCTTCGCCTGAACTTCGGGGGGAAAAGTGAAGCGCCTCCCCCCCACCGCGAAGCCAAGCTGCGAAAAGGTAAGTGACTTTCGTACATCCCTACTTCCTGTCACTTGAGCCCATTATTCCGTGTCCTGCGCTCTGGGATGATCCTGGCCTTCCTCTCTGTGACAACCTTTCAAGTGCTTGAAGAGCACTATCCTGTCTCCCCTCAGCCTTCTCTTCTCAAGGGTAAACAATAAACATGCCCAGTTCTTTCCGTCTCTCCTCATCGGGCTTTGTTTCCAGTTCCCTGATCATCTTTATTGCCCTCCTCTGAACCCTCTCCAGTTTGTCTGCATCCTTTTTAAAGTGTGGTGCCCAGAACTGGACGCAGTACTCCAGATGAGGCCTAACCAGTGCTGAGTAGAGGGGAACTCGTACTTTACGTGATTTGGAAGCTGTATTTCTATTAATGCAGCCCAAAATAGCATTTGCCTTTTTTACAGCCACATCCCATTGTTGGCTCATATTCAGCGTGTGATCAACAACAATTCGAAGATCCTTCTTGCTTGTAGTATTGTTGAGCCAAGTATCCCCCATCTTGTAACTGTGCATTTGGTTTCTTTTTCTAGGTGCAGAACTTGGCATTTATCCCTATTAAATTTCATTCTGTTGTTTTCTGCCCAGCGCTCTAGCCTAACAAGATCACTTTGAATTTTGTTTCTGTCTTCCAGGGTATTAGCTATTCCGTCCAATTTTGTGTCATCTGCAAATTTGATAAGCATTCCTGCACCTCCTCACCAAGTCATTAATACAAATGTTGAAGAGCACTGGGCCCAGGACTGAGCTCTGCGGTACCCCGCACGTTACCTCTCCCCAGTTGGAGAATATCCCATTGATAAGCACTCTTTGAGTCCGATTCTGCAGCCAACTGTGGATCCACCTAATCGTTGTTTCATCTGGCCCACTTTTAGCTAGTTTGCTAATCAGGATATCATGGGGCACTCTGTCGAAAGCTTTACTGAAGTTGAGGTATACTATGTGCATAGCATAAAGAGGGTAAATGTATTAATTTTCAGCACTTTTTAACTTTCTGTATCTGTAGCAATTTTATTGGATGGGATTGAGACTTGGCACATTCATAGACCTCAACAAGTAGATCAAGAGATGCCATGTTTCATGTTATTAGCTTAAGGGTGCAATCCTATGGGGATAGCCGGCTCCGAACTTGACTGTCCAATGCAGGGCAGGCAGAACGCAGAGGGGATCTTCTCCTCCGTACTTCGGCCACCCTGCATTTGCCGCTAGATGG
This sequence comes from Heloderma suspectum, assembly GCF_057233095.1. Taxonomy (NCBI): domain Eukaryota; kingdom Metazoa; phylum Chordata; class Lepidosauria; order Squamata; family Helodermatidae; genus Heloderma; species Heloderma suspectum. Next base: position 115,224,587 of record NC_139462.1, read on the forward strand.
CCGATTTCGGCTGTCTAGCCAGAGCAGTGGGGAGAGGGGAGGCTGGATGGCACATAGGAAGCGTCACAATGGCGCTTCCACTGTCCTCTCCCCACCTCCAGGAATGCCACCTTTTCAGCCACTCCATGCTGTTCTTATGAGCATGGAGCCAGGGATGAACTGTGCCGTCTATGAGGCAGCGGGGGAGGGGGAGGGGAGTCACGTTTCTGGGAACCAACCTTGGAGTGCTGGCTCTGAGCTCGGTTAGAGAAAACAAAAAATCCTATGGCTGTCTAGACACTGTCTAGTGGCCATAGGATTGCGCCCTAACTGGTGTTATTTTTATAAGCAACAGCATTTTAAAAGCTACACACGGAGAATGCCTGAACCGAGCTAGGATGAATCTTGAAGAAGCTGAGGACAGAAGAATAGCCATGCTTAGACAATGACAAGGCCTGTTGGCTCTACCTTTGCAGAATATGGTGGTCAGTATACTTATTTGGAGTTGGAGTGAGTTTGGGGTGGGGCCTGTCATCACAAGCCTGGTTGCTGTGGCCTCTCCCACTGGCTGCTACTACCATCAGCTGACCAGCCCCTCCTCTCCTTACAGGTATTTCAGAGCGGGGGCACTCGGAGACGCATGGAGGAGCACACGAAGACCCGCCCGCCGCCTCCCCAGAGATGCCAGCAACCAGTTACTAGGAACAGCTAGCAGCAGCAAAGGGCAGCAGCTTTAAAGACCAGGAAGAAAGGGGCAAATGCAGATCTTCTCTGCCCCTTCTTAGCTGTTGCTCTCTCTTTTATATTGTTTTACATTTTATATTTTAACATTTCTATATGTGCCTGGGAAGTCCATTGAGCAACTCAGGGGGTCAAGGAGGTGCCACCATAACTGTGGTCCCGGGTAGGGGGAGGTACGGTGTTGGGGGATTAACAGGCCAGCTGAGGAGAAGAGGGGCTAGGCACCTTGTGGCTGTCCCCTGTTTTGGTTCTTCCCCCAACCTGATGGTTCCTGGCAGCCTTATCAGCTTGCCCTCGGATCTGCTGCTGCTGCTGCTGAATGCCAGGTCAGCCCAAAATAAAAGCTCTCTCATCCACAATTTCATTGAGGATGAGGGGGTTGACCCGGTATATATTACTGAGACCTGGGTGGGGGAACTGGGAGGGGTCACTCTCTCCCAGCTGTGCCCTCTTTGGTACTCGGGCAGCACCAACACCGACTCGAGGGTCGGGGAGGGTGGGTTGCCATGGTCTATAGGAATTCAAGCCCTCACTCTAGGCTTCCTGCTCATTCGAGTGCAGATCTTGAGTGTCTGTACCTTGTGTTGGGTACCTGGGACAGATTAGGGATTCTGTTGGTGTACCGCCCATTCTGCTGCCCATCAGACTCCCTGCCTGAGCTGACGGAGGTGGTCTTGGACTTGGTGTTGAGGACCCCTAGGATGATGGTCCTGGGGGATCTCAACTTCCATGCTGAGGCTGCTGTATCTGGAGTGGCTCAGGACTTCATGGCAGCCATGACAACCATGGGGCTGTCCCAACATGTCATCGGCCCAACACATGTAAAAGGAAGGACAATGCTTGATCTGGTTTTCTTGACTGGGCAGGAGGATGGTGATCTGAAAGTGGAGGAATTAACATTCCTTTGTCATGGTCAGATCACTTCCTGCTGAAGTTTAGACTCCTGGCAGCCTTCCCCCTCTGCAAGGGTGGGGGTGCTATTAAAATGGTCTGCCCCCCAGAGGCTAATGAATTCTGATGGATTCCAGAGGGTTCTGGGGGATTTTCCTGCTGGTATGGCTGGTGCTCCTGTCGAAGCCCGGGTCGCTCTGTGGAATGCAGAGATAACTCGGGCAGTTGACACGATCGTGCCCAAGCGCCCTCTTCCCCTGAGCAGAGCCCGGCCAGCTCACCTGAGCTAAGGGCAATGAAGCAAGAGGGGAGACGGCTAGAACACAGCTGGAGGAAAACTCTTGCTGAGTCCGACTGAACACAGGTAAGAGCTCACTATCGAGCCTACTCTGTAGCGGTGAGGGTGGCAAAGAGACAGTTCTTTTCCATCTTCTCAGTGTAGTCCAGCGGAGCTTTTCCAAGTGGTTAACAGCCTGTTACATTCTGGGCCAGGGAGCGGGACTGTGGAACCCTCGGTTGCATGCTGTGACAAGTTTGCACGGCACTTTGAAGATAAAGTCACTCAGATTCGTCATGAATTGGACACCACCATTAATGCAGTTCCATTGGTAGAGGCATTCAGAGCACCATCTGGTCCAGTTTTATTGGATTAGTTTCAGTTATTGAGGCCTGAGGATGCGGACCAGGTGCTTGGTGAAGCCTGATCGACCACTTGTGTGCTTGGCCCTTGCTCTTCAAGGCTTATTACATCAAACAAGGAGGGGATGTCTGGCTGGGTCCAGGAGGTTGTAAATTCCTCCCTGAGAGAGGGAGTGGTGCCAGCTGCTTTAAAAGAGGTGGTAATCAGACCACTCCTGAAATAGCCTAACCTGGACCCGGAGAATGTTAACAATTATAGGCCAGTGGCCAACATCCCCTTCCAGGGCAAGGAGCTTGAACGGGTGGTTGCAGGACAGCTCCAGGCACTCTTGAATGAAACGGATTATCTAGATCCATTTCACTTGGGCTTCAGGCCTGATTTTGGAACGGAAACTGCCTTGGTTGCCCTGTAGGATGACCTCTGCCAGGAGAGGGACAGGGGGAGTGCAACCCTGTTGATTCTGGACCTCTCAGGGGCTTTTGATACCATCGACCATGGTATCGTTCTGGATAGGTTATCTGGGTTGGGAGTTGGAGGCACTGCACTGCAGTGGTTCCGCTCCTGCTTAGATGGCTGATTCCAGAAGGTGGTGCTGGGGGATTATTGCTCTGTGCCTAGGGATGGCGGAGAATTTCTCCCTGAAACTTCGGGGGGCCGAGCGCCAAGGTGTTCGGCCCCCCGAACATGTTTCGGGGAGAAATCCTCCGCACCCCCCTGCCCCCCGCACCCCCCCTGGGACGGGACTTACCTTCGCCGAATGTCCCTCCCGGCGGCGGGTCCGGCCGGCGGTTCGGCGGGTGTTTGTGCGGGGCGGGAGCGGCAGCCGGTCTTTTGACCGGCTGCCGCCGCTGCCATTCCAATAAAAGAAAAAAAAAAAACGCCCCCGTGATAGGCTACGTGACGATTAACGTAGCCTATCATGGCTAGATGTGCAAAGTCAGCCGTGATAGGCTACGTAAATCGTCACGTAGCCTATCACGGGTGACTTAAAAAAAAAAAGTGCGTACGGATAATGGCGGCCCCCATAGGGAGCCGCCATTGCCGTTCCTTATTTGGTCGCCGTAGTCTACGTAAAGATTTACGTAGACTACAGCGACCAAATAAGGAACGCGAATGGCGGCTCCCTATGGGGGCCGCCATTAGCGTACGCGCTTTTTTTTTTTAAAAGTCACCCGTGATAGGCTACGTGACGATTAACGTAGCCTATCACGGCTGACTTTGCAGATCTAGCTGTGATAGGCTACGTTAATCATCACGTAGCCTATCATGGGGGCATTTTTTTTTTTAAACTTTCGAGTTCGCGGCCGGGCGAGACGGGAAGCCTCCTCCCTGGCCTGAATTTCGGCCGGGCGAGGCGGGAAGCCTCCACCCCGGCCTGAACTTCGCGCGGGGAGCAGCGAAGCGCCTCCCCCCCACCGCGAACAAGCTTCGACAAAAGGTAAGTGACTTTCGTCCACCCCTATCTGTGCCATGGCAACTATGTAGGGATGTCGGAGAATTTCTCCACGAATCTCCGGGAGGCCGAACGTCAACACATTCGGCCCCCCAAAATTGGTGGAGAAACGGTCCGCCCCCCCGCCCCCCCCGGGATGGGATTTACCTTGGTCAAATGTCCCTGGCAGCAGCGGCTCCCAGCGGCGGTTCGGCGGTGGCAGCCGGTCTTCTGACCTGCTGCCGCCGCCACCATTTCCAAGTAAAAAAACCCCCAACAACAAACGTGATAGGCTACGTAAAGATTTACGTAGCCTATCACGGCTAGATTTTAAAAAAACACCATGATAGGCTACGTAAATGTTTACGTAGCCTATCACGGCTGACTTTGGGGGGGAAAAAAAGCACGTACGCAAATGGCGGCTCCCATGGGCGCCGCCATTTGCATATGCGCTTTTTTTTTCTTCTTCAAAGTCAGCTGTGATAGGCTATGTAAAGATTTACGTAGCCTATCACAGCTGACTGCAGGACAGGGACGCAAACGGCAGCGGCTACGGCTGCCGCCATTTGCGTCCTGGCAGGAGAAGAACTTTCGCGGCCGGAGAGGCGGGGCACTCCCCCCCGGCCAGAATTTCAGCAGGGAGGGATGGGGCACCTCCCCACCGCCCAGAATTTTTGAGGGAGGGACGGAGCGCCTCCCCCCCACCGCGAAGCAAGCTGCGGGACCAGGTAAGGGACTTTCGTCCATCCCTACAACTATGGCATGGGGTTCCACAGGGCTCTATTTTATCCCCCATGCTGTTCAACATCTATATGAAACCGCTGGGGGAGGTTATCCGGAGGTGTTGTCAGGGTTGGATCGGAGCCCATTGAGCCCCAAAGCAGTTCTGATTCTGAGGAAGAGATAGAAACCGTGGGAGAGGAACCTGCACACTGTTCAGAGGCGCCACTGGAGGAAGAGCCTCTCCCTGCTCACATTCATGAGAGTAGTAGTGACCCTGGCAGGCAGGGGGAGGGACAACTGCAGCTTCGGGATGCTAGGCGCCAGCGTAGGGACAAGCAGGAGATGGAGGGCACCGAGAGGAGGCGCTCAGCCCGCTTGGCGTGACATCAACAGCTGCACCCTGATGCCCCACGGGAAAGGGATGGACTTTCGCCTCCTAGCCCTTAAGTTCAGAGGCTTCCTGCCTTTACCCTCCAAATGGAGACCAACTGATTCCCTAAGGCTAGAGCCCCCTGGTAGGCAGCTCTCTTAAGTCATGCAATTAGCATCTGTAAGCGTCATTAGGTTGAATGGAAATAAAGCCTTGAAAAAGAGCCCTATCATCTGTGTGTTGATTCTGGCTACTTGAGGATTTCAGAAGGCAGCAGGGGTGCTCGACAGGTGTGGGCTGAGGTGCCATCAATATGCGGATGACACCCAGCTCTACCTCTCTTTCTCATCAATCCCAGTTGAGGCAGTGGCTGTTCTGAATCAGTGTCTGGGCATGGTAATGGACTGGATGCGGGCCAATAAACTGAAACTCAATCCAGACAAGACACAGGTACTGTTAGTGGGTGGTTCATCTGCCTGGCTAGGTGATATTCAACCTGTTCTGGAGGGGGGTGCACTCCCCCTAAAGGATCACATTCGTAGTTTGGAGGTGCTCTTGGACCCAGAACTGTCACTTGAAGCACAGGTGAACTCAGTGGCATGGAGCACTTTTTATCAACTTAGGCTGATAAAGGCCAATTATGGCCTTAAGCCAATTATGCCCTTAACTGGACAGAGATAGCCTAGCTACAGTTATCCATGCTCTGATAACTTCTTGTCTGGATTACTGCAATGCGTTATATGTGGGGCTGCCTTTGAAAATGGTCCAGAAACTTCAGCTGGTCCAAAATCGGGCAGCAAGATTGTTAACAGGGACTAGCCAACAAGCTCATATTATGCCAGTACTTTTCCAGCTGCACTGGCTGCCAGTCCGTTTCTGGGCCCGATTCAAAGTGCTGGTATTAACATTCAAAGCCCTTAACGGCATGGGGCCAGGTTATCTGAAGGATCGCCTCCTCCCATGTGTTCCTGCCTGGACCTTAAGATCATCCTCAGCGGCCCTTCTCCATGAGACCCTGCCAAAGGAAGTGAGGCAGGTGGCTACTTGGAGGAGGGCCTTTTCTGCTTTGGCACCCCGGCTGTGGAATGACCTCCCTATTGAGTATCGCCTGGCACCTACATTGTATTCCTTCCGGTGCCAGGTGAAGACCTTTTTATTTTCCCAGGCATTTTAGCATTTTAGCTTTCTAGACTTTTAGCTTTGCTGTTTTAAAACTGTATTTTAAATATCTGCATTGCTCCTAGGTTTTATTCTGGTTTTATTCTGGTTGTATTGTTATATTGTGGTTTTAATGTTTTTATATTTTATATTGTTTTACTGTGTGCTTTTTTGCTTTTAATTTTTGTGAAATGCCTGGAGAGCTTTGGCTATTGGGCGGTATAGAAACGAAATAAATAAATAAATAAATCATATGTAGTGTTGGTAGAAGCAATATGCATGAACATGTACAAATGTTTCACAGTGGATAAAATGCCACAGAACCTTCATATCACTTCAAACATAAATAGCCCTATTTCTTTTAGTATATAGTTTGATGTTTTTATTTACCTCCATGCCAGTGTGTGTGGGTGTGAACATGAGCATGCTAGCTTTGCCCACCTCTGTCGCCATTCCCGTCTGTCTCCACAAGTTGTGGGCAAATATCTGTAGCAGGCAGCCTTCTGTATCTGTGTAGGCTCCCAGTGTGTTCTAGAACACACTGGAAAATCAGTGTTCTACACTGCATAGAGGACCCTACACGGAGTTTGCACTCAACATGTGAAGGCAAATGAGAATGGTGATGGAGGGGGCCTGAGCTAACAGGCGCAGGCTTGTGCCCACCCCCCACCACTAAACTGTAAAATAGAATAGGCCTGAATAGGCCTTTGTTTTTCAAAGAACAAATTGACACATTCAGCTCTGAGTTACCATCACCTGATGTACATGCTTACCAAGCTGGTCAGTCCTTTTGCTGCTCCCCCTAACTGTGCACTTAGGACATCTTTAAATTCTGGCTTCCTGTCTCCTGAGAGATCCAGCACAAATTCCTTGTTTTCAAAGTCCTCCATATCTTAACTTGTCACCTAATACCTCAATGTATCTCTGCCCATGATTTTTGCTTCTACCAGCTTTACCACCTTCAGCCATGTGAAGGTCTCCTGCTCCTTTAACCTGCTCTGCCCATTCTCATTTGCTGCCCCTTATGCCTTGAACGTACTGCTTAGAATGCCAGTGTGAAGCTGCCTCTTTCTCTGCCTTCCAATCCCTCTATTAAACCTTTGGCACAACCTCAGTCTCCACTAAAACAAAGCTTATGTACATCATACATGTACCTGAATGGGAAGCACATTTCCCCCATTCATTGTCACATCCCTTCCTTCCATCTATTGCCTCCCTGTGCCAAATTTTAGACTGCAAGTTCCTCAGGCTGGCAGCAACCTGTCTTTTTGTTGGTATTCTGTAAAGCTAAAACATGAAGGGAGGGGTAGGGGTGGAAAGAAAGACCAGTGAAAAAGAATGGTAAGATATAAAATACCTGTGTTAAAGACAGTCTCAGAAAGCAGGGCAAATGATGAATATATATATATATATATATATATATATATATATATATTTCACCAGATTTTGGAATTTGCATTTCATCCGTCTATGGAAGTGAAATTATTTCTGATGTTACTATTTAGTAATAACATAAATATTATATATTTATTAAATATTATATCTAATATTTATGTTATTACCAAATAGTGACATCAGAAATAATTTCACCTCCTGTAGATAGATGAAATGCAAATTCTGAAATCTGGTGAACTGAGCCTCTGATAGACCAAAGTCAATAGTTCTCAAATGAGAAATCTTTGCTGCAGATGATCAGGCTTGGGTGAAGTGATTGGGCCATGCGAAAAGGCACTCAAGTCCAATATCTTCTATGCTGACATAATTCAAGGGAAGGTGGTGGATCCAATTGTATCCCATTTGGGCAAAGAGCCTTTCAGTGTGAATTGACTAACACGTATATTGAAATCCATAGCCTTTGTTCATACAAACATTATGACTATCAACCCATTTTTGAATTTCACAGATAAGTAGATTGGCCTCTAGTGTAATTCATCCCTCAACTTAACTTTCAGAACTTAACTTTCAGTACTTTCAGAAGACAGGAATGCTGTGAAGTTGAATGTTAGATTATTCTTTGCTTGGAAAGCTCATCATAACAACTACTGAACTCAGCTGAATGTTTCCGTTGAGAATGACTCACATATAAGTGGTTTGTTCCAAGAAGATATTTGTACATTAAGGGGAAAATAATATATTATTTTCTCCAAGATGTGGTCAGTAAATTATTACAATAAGTCTCAAGATTTGTCTCATTGATTTCAAGGGGACTTAAGTGTGATTAACTTCCTCTGGATTGGGGCCAAGGTGTTAGTTGCACATTTCTTCACTAGGTTCTCCAATTATTAATTTGGGTTCTTCTCTCTATTTTGCATCTCTGATTATGGGAAAACTCCTTTATGGCCATGTTTACATCTTTTAGGGTATAATCCCATGGTCCCTGTGAGGGTGTCCCTAGAGCATGCCATAGGATACTGCAAGTCTCCCTCTTTGTGGGTGGAAAGGGAAGTCCACTGTTGGGAGTCTTCCTGTGAGGGTGGTGGAAAGTTCTGCTGCCATTCCTCCTCTGCTGTCAGGGCTCTGAAAAGGACCATGCTGGGAGTTGGTGTTGGGACAGATTGGAGATGGCCTTGGATCTTCTGCATCCAAAGCCCTCCTGTTCCTCTGGCAAGTTCCTGAATTATTTTCTCTCTCATTGGAAACAACAGGAGGGAAAATAAAATTTAAAAATCAGCCGCGGACACCAAAAAGCCACAACTAGGGATGTGTGAGTCAGCAACACTCCAGCTCGTCGAGGTCCCCCAAATTCTCCCTTGAAGCTTCTTCCGATTCATGTCTATATCAGACTGTGAGCTTTGATTTTTCTTTTTGCATGAGAATTCATGTGTTTTTGTGCATATTTTTCCAAATGTACACATCAATTTTTTTGCACGTCTTAAATGTATGTATATTTCCCATTGATTAAAATGTATTTGTGTGCATTTTTCAAAAGTACAATTTTTTCATGTTCATATTTAAAATTTACATTTTTTTTGTTTATTTAATCAATTGCATTGCAAGCTCAGAAATGTATGGACTTCAACTGCAGATTGCATTTGGGTCTGCATTTGGTTCTGGGAAGTGCAAATCAGGTAAATTCTGGTCAAAAACAAACTGAAAGGAATTTTTCATACCTCCCTAGTGGCAATCCCACTTTCTGCCCTGGTCAGTGTTTGGATGTGGTGGTTCTTATGCCACAAATTCTCTTTCCCCTGTCTCCATATGATTTCTCTGCCCCTTGAATTTCTTACAAAATAAAAATGGAGGGCACAACCCAGCCAAAATTAAGTACTTTTAGGATCCCATTGATTTCAGTAGGAGAGAACTAGAGAGAAGAGTATGTCTATCTTGTTCAATCAATGGGACTTAGAAGTACTTAACTCAGGCAAGATTGTGCCCATACTGTTTCTCTCTGCAACTTGCAAAACTAAAGTAGATATATGACTTCAAGAAGTTGATAAAACACCAAAAGAAGGAAAACAATGCCAGGGATTTTCAGTGTGGATATAAGGTGGTCTAGAATTTGATCTATAACTTGTAATGATATGCTATGAAATAGTGTATTTCAAGGAAAGTCAGGCCAAGCTAAGCCTAGAACATCTAAAAAGTCAATTCCAAGCATTTCCTGGACCTCATGAAATCACATATTTGAGAGCTTTCGATTGTTTAAATGCTATGTAATACACTTGTCTTCCATGAAAATGAAGAAACAAAAGTTTAATTAGGGAGATTAATTACCACATACAATTCTGCTGAACGACCAGACATCAATTACTCATGATTGTTAATATGGATTTTCTAATCTTACGTCACATTTATGCTTTTATACTTTGTTTCTATATGTCTCTACCCTGGTGTTTGTTGTTGTTATTGGCTTCTGGACTGCAAGCTTTTGAAGGAGATGCTTTTTTTCCTGTGGTTTAAAAAATAATAATCCTGGAAGCAATTCTGGTTGCCTGTGTTTTCAGAATGTGGTGCAGAGCAATATAACATAGCACTACCTTTCACTGTTATTTATTTCTTATCTCCCTTTTCCGAAACTAAAAAGAAAAAAAAATCAAATTGGGTTGGGATGATCATTGTTGTTGTTGTTGTTAAGTCGTTCAGTTGTGTCCGACTCTTCGTGACCCCATGGACCATAGCACTCCAGGCATTGCTAAGTACTTAAAGTTGATCTTGGATCTGAGAGAGTTGGATTCAAGTTCCATCTCTTCCTTGGATTCAAATTACCTTGGACAAATCACTATCCGTGCACAGATGGTCAGGGTGGGTGCAACTGTATGCATGGATGGTGATCAGGATTGGACCTGATGGCTTCATTCCCACTTCCCTGCATCTATAGGAACTTCTGTGCAAGGGACTACCCTCATCCATCCCAATGCATTTGGGCTCTAAACACATGCCCTGTATCCTATTTGGACCCCATGGGTAGAGGTTCTCTGAACAATACATGAGGAGCACTCTTGTGCCTTCATAACACCTGCAAGGCAAGATAATTCTACAAGCAGAAGCTTCTTTCTTCCTTTCTCTAAGAGGCCTGGTTCACATAGGCAGCAGAATGAGGTGACAGAGGAGACAGTGCCAGCTCAAGCTGCAGTGTGTGTGTGTGTGTGGGGGGGCAGGGATGCTATTTTTGAATGTCCCTCCATGAAAAAGAACTCCCTGCTATCAACAGCTAAAGATGCAGTGTCTTAGGGCCAAAACAAGATGTGAGAGGGGCAGCCATGTTTTTTAAAAAATTATTTATCTGCTCTCCATGCTCATGTATAAAGGAGAAGGCGAAGATGCCCTCCTTTACACCGAAAGGACTACATGGATGAGGGACCTGCATTCTTCCCCACCTTATTGCCCTTCGGCCTTTGGTTACCTAAACACTTTTCTACCAGCCCAGCTGCAATGCTAGAATTGAACTGGGCTGGGAGAAAAGTGCCTATAGCAATACGTGGGGAAGTATGGAAGGAGAAGGAGGTTGCTCAGGTCCACTTACCTCACACCTGTCTTGAGGCAAAATATCAGACCCCACATCCTACACTTTTTTCATGAACAGGGCAGTTGTTGTTGTTTATTCGGTCAGTCGCTTCCGACTCTTCGTGACTTCATGGACCAGCCCACGCCAGAGCTTCCTGTCGGCCGTCGCCACCCCCAGCAACCCCAAGGTCAAGTCCGCCACCTCCAGAATATCATCCAGAACAGGGCAGACAGATGAATAAACACTACCCCATCACTTTGAGTTTGACGCTTGTTTTATTTTTGGTGATATGTTTGATGCTGCATTTTGCAATCATATTTTTTCATGTTTCATGCCTGGGTATTGATCTCTTTTGCAATTATTTGAAATTATTGTTACTGCTTTCAAAACATTCTTTTGTTGTGTTTTATCATTGGTTTTATTGTATTTATTTTTATTATTTTTTATTTCTTGATTTAATCTGGATCCACTCCTCTCACAATTGTTGATTCAAATTAGATTTAGCTTGTCATCCAGATTCAGAGCAAATCTGTACAATCAGTAGGATCAAGCGGTAAAACGTCAGGCTGCAGGTGGGGTTTTGGCATGTTTGATGCTCTCTTACAAAAGAATCTACCCTCATTTATAAAACTCACAGCATGGAGAAGAATTTAGCCTCACCCTTCTCTCTGATATGCTTCCTTTTGATCTGCAGAACACTTTTGTGGGAAAGCATTAAAATATGTGGATTTCACACCTGCAGCCTAAAGTGGTGCAGAGCAGGAAAAACTTAATCTCTTACTTTTCCAGACTGTATGAACTGACCCTTAGATTTTAATTTACTGAACTCGATGATAAGTCATAATCATATGTATAATTGAGCATGAAGTTCAACTGAAATCCATTCAACAAGGTCCCGTGGCACCTGAACAGTTTAGAAACATGCCATTTATTCAACCTTGAAAGCCAAGGCTGGCCCTACGATTAGGCAGAGTAAGGCGGCCATCTCAGGCAGTCGATTTTGAGTGTCATGAAAGAACAGCAAAGTCTCAGTTAATTAATTTAGTATTGTTGTGTTTTCACTGCCAGGAAGGGAGAGAGGTGCTTGTGAGATTTTCTGGCTCGGGTGCCAAAATAACAACAGGATTAGGGTATTATGCACTTTGACTGTGTGTGTGTGTGTGCACATGCACGCATGCGCGCATCCATTAGCCTTGCAGGGGAGGGCCATTTGTTCCTCTGCCTCAGGCAGCAAAATGTCTTAGGCCTGCCCTGTTGAAAGTCTATGGGCCAGTATTGGGGACTCACTTGAGATGAATTTGGCAACTCTGCTGGTAGAACTCAATTTGGGGTAGGGATGGGATTACTTTCCCAGTGATTTTGTACGTCAGATAGTAGGACTCCCTTATAGGCATACATCAACAGGCATATATCACTATACGTACTAGGGGTCTTAGGGACCACACAATGGGCTCCATAGGCACAAGGGAGGTTTCGACTTATAGTTATTAAATTGCATCCCCCTGTTCCATGTGGCAAGCCTCTTATGAAGCTGAGGGCCAAACATGACATATGAAGAGACCTGTGAAGTATCTTCCTTTAAAAACAAATGAAGAAACAAAAAACTGTAAGGCAGCAGCAAATGAGGGCTCCAAGTTTTTACTGGAGCATCAGAGGAAGGCGGGGGGTGCACAACCCTTATTCTGTGAGCTGTTTGCCAACAAAAAAGTGCCCCAACTGCTTTCCTAACTGCAGAGTAAAAGATAATTGGGCCCCACAGGTTGAAAAGCAGTTTGGGGCGAGAAAAGCAACCAGGGGGAAATGGTTAAGCACCTCTCCTCCCCTGTCATGGCTCCCATCAAATTTGGAACCCCAGTGGCTGCGTTAAACACACACACACACACCATTCATTGAGAGATCCATGTGTCTTCTGCATCACATGTAGTTGGACCTTGGAGGGACTTTCAAAAGCTGTATATGCCATAGGAATAGGCTGTTCAAAGAAAATGTGGGAAAAAAATCCCACTGGGCCCATCCAAGCCCTTAGATGTAGGTCCTTGGATTCCAGCCTGTATTCCCATATTATGCCACAAGTAAATTCCATAATCGTGGTTCCCAGTGACATTATTATTATAATGAGACAGTGTGACTATATTGGGAATGCATAAGCTGTAAGATCTGGGTCTGCTTTAAGCACTTCTTGCCTAAAATAAGTCAAGAGCTAAATGAGTTGCAGAAGTCTGATAACTTTTTTAAAAAATGAAGTGATGCAAGAGTGACTTATCGTGCTTGGGAAGCTCTTCGTCCAAGGGCAGCAGGAAGGCGGTGGAGGAGGGAGAGGAGTGCATTCATGCAAATCAGTAGAGAGATAAGATAGACAGATCTTGCATTGACCTCCCACATGCTGGAATTAGATTGCTGGTTTAGTTACTCCTCTGCAGCTGTTTGCAACGGTCAGGTGGGAAGTTGGTGCTTAATGTTCATCACAGTAGGTATTGCCATAAATCAGATAACATCATTATGGAAGGAATCTAACCTCCTCTTTTAAATGCAGGGAGACATCAGCCCAACAGCGTTTGGAGAACAGATCAGTTTCAATCATTCTACCACCAGCAGAACATGTGAGATATTTGGCGAGGAAAACATATACTGGAAACATTTCATGGTCCATATCTATTTTATTTGTTTTTGAAGAAAATAAAGGGCATATTTCTACACACTGAGACAGATGCTAGCAGAAATAATACTGATTTACCAGTAAGTAAACTAAGGCTGCAATCCTATACCTATAAGCTCCATTGAATTCAATGGGACTTACTTTCAGTAGAGATGTGCTGTTAAAAGTATCTAATGTCTTCTTTTAACTACACATAAACCTAATTGTCTTGTTGGATCAGTGCAGTGCCTGCCTAGTCTATCATGTAGTTTCCAATGGGACAGTCCCGGAAGTCCAGAAGTAAGGCATGAAAGTTAAGACAGGTCTTCTCCTGTCCACAGAACCTGTAATTCATGGGTATACATACTGCCTCTGTATTCATGACTAATCTATCTAAGCTAATGGTGATCACTAATGGTAGCAGATTTCACAAGACCATACTGGCTGCATTCACAGATCACTTTAAACCAGGAATCATGGCTTAATAAATCATGAGTGAGCGGTGTGCTCTGGCACACAGCTGCTTTGCTCCCATTTTGCTCTTCCCTGCCCTCAGACAGGTAAACAACTCTGGCAGGGATAATACAATGGAATGTCCAAGCCCTGGACAATGGTCTGTTGCACCCACAGTTGCACACAATCATTTGAATAGTAAAGACTGGGATGCTCCTTTTGGGCCTGGAAGGGAGGGTCAGTTCTCATGGGAAAGTGTGTTTCTATGATGTTTGAGGTTGGGGTGGAATAGGCCTGGCAGGAGATAAAGAGGATAAGTGGCAACTGTTATGAGTGAAGAAACAACCCTAGCCTCTGCTATCAAATGTGCACTGTATTTTCGAGTTAGTTGAGAGCATTTGCAATTCACTTGACATTGCATGTACATTAGGCGTTGTCCTGAGGCACCAAGCACAGCCAGGCTATTCCCTTGACTGGCCAGGTGGCATTCCCTGCTCCCACCGGGTTCTAAGTCTCTGGATGCTTGGCAGTCTACACCCCCAGCTCTTGCATCATGGGCCCAATAGAGGGTTGGACCAAGGTACCACTAACACATCATCAAAAATAGGACAGAAGAGGGCACAGATTTACATACAATTTGCATATACTAATGTTTTTGTGGAGGGGCACATTTAGAAAGAATGATGACAACTTAAATAGAAATACAAGACGTCTCGCCTTGGTGAGGAAGACTGACTAGGTGACCTGTGTGCCTTGCTTGGTCTGCTGCCCAGGTGCTAACTGTGGATGGGCAACTTCAAGGCCCCTGCTGGCTCTCCCTTCTTATGGTTCTTTATGTTTAAAGTGAGCTTGGGCCAGAAACTTCTTGAAATAGAGGACCCCTTCAAACAGAGGACTGTCCTCTAATAGGCCTTCAAAAAGAGCATTCTCCTACGTAAAGCAGGACACATGGGCAACCGTCTTTGAACACTTGGGCACCTGCTCATTCTGCCTATACTAGAGGTGGGGTCTCCATTCCCAATTCTGTGTACAGTGGAAGCCATACACCATGAGCCCTCCTCTTCTTCAGCAACAGTGGGCTTCCTCTGGACATTGTGCTGCTGCTTATGGCCAGTGGTTGGTGAGATGCTGGCATCACATTGCAATGGCAAGTGCATTATAGGGGCAATTTGCTGTACCAGAATTCTCCTCTCTGACTAGCTTTGGATAGAGGGAAATTAGTTTTGCTCCGTTCTAGAATTTGGCCTTTTTGTTGTCTTCCACTGTCTTCTTGGGAGGCCTGGAGAGTTCTCATCAAAGTCAGAATCAAAGCAAACTCCTGGGGGCCCTTTTCGTTGGAAGGCAATTCTTAAACATGGACCCAGGCCACTCTAAAACAATGATGTTGGTATTGGTGAAGGAATATATATATATATATATATATATATATTTATATATGGCAATTTCTCTCGATGGTCCTCCTGTTAATATCTTCAGGCTGCATGGACACGTGCCAAAGAGAAATTTTACCTATCATCATTATCTGCAGCATGTGCAGCCTGATATCCTCTGAAATCTAAACTCTTGTGTGCAGCCCTTTTGGAGCAACAAATCGAAGGAGCCACATGTATAAATAAACATTTTTGTTCTTTCTGTGTACAGAGACAAAGCTTCAGTTGAAAGGAAAACAGAACAGCTTTTCCTTTATTAGAATACAGTATGTTTGTTTGATGTGGGGTTTTTTAGGTCTGTAGACAATAAAAAAGAAAAGGGAAACTTCCCTCCCCTGTATGTATTAGTAGTATGAACATACAGAATGTATGTTTGCTTGTTTTTAAAAAACAGTAATTAGAGCTCTCACTTAAATTGATTCATCATCTGCCTTTGAATTGATTGACCAACTATCCCATTAAATTTAAATCTATTTGCATATCATCAAACCATTTTTGAAATATTAAAGGAGGTACATGGTAACTTACACATTAATGAATGAAATCTACCACATGTTACTAGAAGGCAAAGCCTGTGCTAATATTTTATTTTTCCTTCCTTAGTACAATAGCATAGCTGGTCCTAGATAGCATCAAATGTGTGTCCTTAACCTGCAACCGCAGCAGGTTAACATTTGCTTTTACTAATTACATTGACCCCCACCATTAAGCAATGCAAGCTTTATGCTGCAGTCCTATAAACAATTACCTGGGAGTAAGTCCCATGGATTCAATGGGACTTACTTCTGAATAGACATCTATAGGATTACACTGTTAGTTGATTAATCTGTTACTAATGATATATGCAATCCCCTATGCAGACTTGTATGTAGGATCAGGCTGTATTCTTTTAGGAAAGCATAAAGGCAGGCCTGAACATTTGTAACAGTTTGGCCACTCCTATTGCAAATAATGAGCAACAACTGCTCAAAGCTAATAAAAACCCAAACAAGTATATTAATCAAATGAACAATTACCAGGTACTCCTGCCCAAATTAAACAAGGTTGAAAAAACAAGGAACGAACTGGAATAGATTTGAGAGAAGAAAATCAGATGTACTGAAAGAAAGGCAAGAAACAAAATAGGCAAGAAATATAGGCAAGATGTACCGAAAGGCAAGAAATAAAATAGTAGTGCTCTATGAAAGAAGGGCTAACAATCACAGGCCAACACTGTACAGAACCCATGGAGATGTGAAGGATGCAATTTGGTATAGGTGAGAAAAGCTGATTAAATATTGACTGATAATGGAAGCCTAAGGTTTTCAGTCAAGTGCAGTTGAGAAATCAAGACTCAATGTCTCCAGAGAGGACATATGTTAGCTAGATATAATTTAGTAGCATTGGTAAAACTGTAACAGAAAATTTTCTGGGCAAGGTACAGTTATATTGTAGGACAATATGATGATCTATGGGTGCTTCCAGATGAGGTTTTTGTTGTGCAATTGTCTGCCTCATTCAAATAATTTTTTTGTGGGGGGGGGGGGTCCATACAAGAGCATCTTTCACTTGTAACCCTGCTGTGTTTTCCCACCACTTCTTCCATCTTTTTTCTTTCGGTTAAGGAGGAAAAGACTGAATAGCTACCCAATGTCTTTTGACTGGTAGTGCTAGGAGCTGTCTATCTGGAAGCACCCCATATCTGTTGGGAGTGTTCTCTTGACTGGTATGTAATGATGAGGTGGCCAGGACCTGGAGGCTCTATAAGCTGGGGAAGGGTGAGGAAGCCTGGTTCAGTCACCATACCTGGGTGGCAAGAGTCTGTATGTGGTGGAGGAGTGTGTGTGACCCTCCTCTGTGCAGATAATGTAAGGGATGGCATTGGTGCTCTGTGCATCAGAAGGCCTGAGTCACACAAACATCCCTTCCTTTTTGAGGGGGAAGAACTACGCAAATTGGTCAGTCTTTGAGTATGAACTCATGTGGAGCACCTACCACACACTTAGCTTAGATGGACGGGATGCACCTACTCCAGCACCATGTGTATGGGTTGCCCACCAATGAGGTATCTGAACTAGGCCAAAGGCTTCAAGCTATAGGGAGGCTTGTGGTATAGAATGGTAGGAGCCAACTTTCACCCCAACCTGCAACATGAGATCCACTTCTAATAACCACACACACACACACGTCACTCTTTCTGCTTCCCAGCTCCTTCTGTTCTGCTTCTTTCTGACATTCTCCCCAGAGTAGGGTGGGGAAGAACAGAGGGGACTAGAGCTCCTCCTTCTAAGACTGAGCAATAAACAAACCTGCTAATGTAGTCCAGGCTAATCCATAAAGGAGAGAGAGAGGTGCAGCTAGGACACAGCAACCGGCCACAGCATCTTGCTTGCTGTGACTTGGGAGCAGAGCTTAGCTGGGAAGGAAGCAGCTGAGCAGATCACTAATGCATGGAGAGAGAGAAAGGGAGACATATTCCTAGCCGACAGTGAAAGGGGCAGAGCCCTGTACAGTGAGCTTCAAGTTCTATAACATTCGCGAAATGTTTATTTTCAGTGCAACTGGGATCCCTTTTGAATGTAATCTTTAATGTAATGTTGGATCATCCTGAGCCCTTCCAACCTTAAATGTACTTCTGGAGTTCTGGCTATTGTGCCAATAGGATCAGCCCATGGAAGCATTTATTCAAATAAGTCTAACTTTAATTTGACAGATTTTAAAATGGCTTCTAAGAGATGTCATCCTGCATACATCCTGCATAACAGTTCAAAAATACTGTTATGGGGCAAACTGTTCTGTTGCACAGAATAAAGTTTTGATATCCTCTCTAAGCTCTTCTTTGACTTGATAACTGAAGGTGGTTGTTCAGTGGGCTGGTTCGCATGATTGAGCACCCCATGGTGGCTTCTTTAAGACATGGTGGGCTGTGGCGTGGGTTGTTGACCATTTTGAATATTCAGTGCCTGGCCACAGCTTGTCGTGTCATGTGAACCCGGGCAGTGGGGGTTGTGCGAGGGTACCCTCTTTAACCCTTGCACAACCCCTGCTGCCCAGGTTCACATGACACGACAAGCTGTGGCTGGGTGTTGAATATTGAAATCCCATCCAGCAGCACACACCACAGCCCACCATGGCTCATTTAAGCAGTGAGCTATTTTGATCATGCAAACCGATCGATGGCTTTTAATGGCTGGTGACTACTCCAAACCACTGGAATGTTTCAGACCATACTTCCACTGGTGCGAGCTGAAGGGAATAATTTTGCAATATGGATTTGGGCAAAGAAAGAGAAAGGTGTCTTGCGGAGCTGCATGGCTATGCTGTTGCTTTTGAGGGACTGATGCTGTTTCATGATTCCTCCTGCCTGTCTGGGTCACTGTCTCCTCTATCCTGCTCAGCTTGTGTACTTGTAAAAAAGCAAATCCACATCCAGATATGACAAAAACACCATCCATCTCCAGTGCTATCACCTCAGAAAGGTATTTATCCAGTGAAAGACAGACCTGAAACTTCTTACAACTTGCAAAGCAGGGGCACATATTACATTAGAAGTATATGAAGCACTCTTTCTCCTATAAATCATTTACATTCTTTGTTTCTAGTCCTTGTAAAAAATGCATAAGGGTCACGGTATGGCATAACACTGTGAAAAGTTCCACATATGCAATATTGTCAGTGTTCCTAGTAATCAAAAATGGGGTGTCCAAGGGGGAATTGTCTAATGCTAAGAATATTCTCTGACAGTTTGGAATGAAACAGGATTATTAGAGTTACAGTGCAATCCCAGGCATGTCTGCTCAGAAGTAAGGCCATTGAGTACAATGGGACTTACTCTCGGGTAAGTGTGTATAGGATTGCAGCTTCAGGGCACAATCCTATGCATGTTTAGCCAGAAAAAAGTTCTGCAACTCCCAGCATTCCTCCGCCAGCATGGTGGCAGAGGAATGCTGGGAGTTGTAGGACTTTTTCCTGCATAAACACGCATAGGATTGCGTCCTTAATGTACTACATTAATGCATTCAGATAAGGAGGCAGGGAAATACTATGGAGGTTACTGTAAAGCCAGTTATGCCTCTTCACAAGGTGGGGTGGGCAAAACTTTCACAAAACAAAAACATAAATTAATATTATTTAGAGTCCTGTTAAAGATGAACAGATTTTATTGCTGCATAAGTTTTCCTGGACTAGAGTCCACTTTAGTAGATGCACGAAGTGTTATCTGCCACATTGTAAACTGTGTAGACACAATAAACCTGTATTCTTAGATAGGTGCAGAGAAAAGAGGGTGGGGGGAAACCTGGCCAAGGGGCAATCAAATGCAAAAGTACTGTCTTGGCAATTCTATGTAAAGTTTAATATAAACAAAGTGACCATTTGCAACAGCAGTAATTTGTGATAACATCATCATCTCAGCTGCACTATGTTAATTAACACTTGTAGCAGGACAGGAAACCATTGTCTTGATTCAAGGTTAAATAAATAAGGGTGCAATCCTATGCATGTTTAGACAGAGAAAAGGCCTACAACTCCTGGCATGCCCCAGCCAGGAGTTCTAGGACTTTTCTCTGTCTAAACATGCATAGGATTGCACCCTTAGAATCAAGCATCTTGATTAGCTCTAATTCAGCATTTCCACCTTCTGAACTTCCATTGTTGGGGAAGGGCAACTTCTACATCAGCAGTAGAGTGTGCTGGGCAGTGCCAGCTCCAGGTTTTGGAGGGACCTTGGGCAAGATACCCTTAATGAACCCCTCCCTTAGTAAGTTTATTTTTTCACTGCCGTTGTCACCAGCTTCTGCTGCTGCTTCTCCTCATTCCTATCACCTCCTTGCTTGCTAGGCAGAGAACCAGTGAACAAGCAAGCAGTGGCATCTACTGTTCCTCCTTCTACCACCACCATCGTTGGGGCCAAAGCAAGAGGCAGATGAACAAGCAGGTTGCGATGGTGAAGAAGAGGAGCAGGTCCTGGAGGCTCTCATCAGTGGGTTCCCTGCTAAGGTGTGGGCCCTGGACACGTGCCCAACCATGCTGACCATTGATGCTGACCCTGGTCCTCGGAGACTGAATGTTCTCCCATTGGTTTTTTAAAAAAATATTGCCATTTCTGACATCACATTTATGTCCACTTCTACTTTTGCTTAGAGACTGACCTGTTTGTCTCATGTAGAAGGGCACTGCTGGCAGGTGATAACATATATAACGCTGGAAGAGGAGTAGGCAAATGAGACCCTGATGTCATGGCTGATGTTATCGGGTCCTGTAATGTTGATGTTATAGGGTCCTGTAACAGGGACCAAGTTAACATCTGGTTTTGTTCCATAAGGCTAGAATCAAGACAATGGTTTCCTGTTCCACTATAGGTGTTACTTAGCAAAACAAAGCTGGGATGACTCTGTTAACACCTGTTACTGCTGTTGTGAATGGTCAGTTTGCTTATCTTAAACTTTACATAGAATTGTCACAGACTGTACGTTTTGCATGTCCTTGTCATTTGGCCTCATTCTTTTCTGTATACTCATATGTGTGTGTGTATATATTTACAAACACACACACACCCTGCCAACTGAAGATAACAACTTACGCATCTGATGAAATGGGCTCGAATCCACAAAGGCTTATGCCACACTGTTTAGTCTAAGGTACCACAAGTCTGTTGCTTTTGCTGCTCCAGACTAAGATAACAATTTTCTGAAGGATAGCTATTTGTTTAATATCTGCAAGGGTTTTAATATCTTAAGGGTTAGTCTGGCAAAGCGAGCTCTGATCAGGTGGAATATGTAGTCAGATAGTCAAGCAGAATCTGAGGGCAACCTGACCTCACTCAAGGAAGAAGTGGCTCAAACTGAACAAAGCGACTCAGATTTGAGATTTACGCTGGTGTAAAGTAGACCCCCAGTGACTTGCATCTCCTGACAGTAGCTGAGCCAGTTTACCGCCTTGGGGGTTCAGCACTGGTCATGCCTCACCATCTCTTTTGGCAAGTTACCATGATGGCACAAAGATTAAGGTGTATGCATTTGGTTGTCAGAGCTCCCATTTTCCCATGTGCCATACAATATCATTAGGAGAACACCCCAGTCTGGCTTTGAAGCAGTTTTAATAGTTACGTGAGGAAGTAACAACACGAAAGAAATCATATTGAATTTTTCAAGATTCCTGAAACAGTTGCTTCATAAGATGAAAGAGATAGTAGGAGAGGAAGAAGTGCATTACCATGGTACAATTCATCTGACATGGTCCAGTTCCTGAGTCATGACTTCGTGTTTCTTAATCTTGGCAGAAGAATAAAGTCCTTGGAAGATGAACATTTTTGAATCCGAAGACACGACACTCCAGAGCTCTTACCATAACTTCTCTTTTTATGTCTACACGATTTACAGTGTTTGCAGATGGAAGTAATTTACTACCATGGTGATCTTTCATCTA
Source organism: Heloderma suspectum (assembly GCF_057233095.1). NCBI lineage: Eukaryota > Metazoa > Chordata > Lepidosauria > Squamata > Helodermatidae > Heloderma > Heloderma suspectum. The sequence continues at coordinate 115,246,389 of NC_139462.1, forward strand.
GCCTGTTTCCTTTCAGTGACCCTTTGTTTACCATAAGAAAAACACCAACAAGGTGTCTGATTTCTTCATGGAAAAAATGCATTTATTTAAAACAAAAGGATTTTGTCTAACAGAATCATCATTCTTCCAGCGTTCCTATAATTTCGCCACCTCAGTCACTGTTCTGTAAGAGTCCTTGCTGAAAAGGCAAGGGAAGCTCTGATTTCTCACAAAAGATACATATAAGTTGGAAAAACAAGGGCAGTCTGAAACCAGTTGTCCCAGTCCTATTAGCAGACTTACCTGCATGGATCCCTGACTGAATAAGGAACTCCTTGAAAAACACGTACTACGCACAGGATTCCTCTCCCCAGTCCAACCGCTGGGCCTGAACCCTCTTTTAAAAAGCAACAAGTGCATCCAGGTGGGGAAGCGGAAGGCTAGAGCTACTCCACATCCATCCATCCCTCCTCACCAGACTGCTGATTGGTGCAATTGCTACTTTTTGAAGAGAGCTCCACAGGAATGGCCCCAGCTGTTGCACACTTGGATCAGGCCAAATGATTTTAAACATGTTTGTATTTTTAATTGACAATGTAACAGCACGAGACATAGTGTATAGACACATACACACATCCCTGCCACCAACCTGGTGCTCTCCAGATGTGTTGGACTACAACTCCCATAATCCTAGAGCCAGCATAAAGGTAAAGGTGTCCCCAACCAGTCGTGTCCGACTCTAGGGTGCGGTGCTCATCCCCGTTTCTAAGCCGAAGAGCCAGTGCTGTCCGAAGACGCTTCCGTGGTCATGTGGCCGGCATGACTGAACACTGAGGTGTACGGAACGCTGTTACCTTTCCTGCCGAGGCGATACCTATTTATCTACTTGCAATTTCTTGCTTTCGAACTGCTAGGTTGGCAGGAGCTGGGACTGAAGACGGGAGCTCACTCCGTCACGCAGCACTCGGGTCTCGAACTGCTGACCTGCCGACTTTCCAGTCTGCAGTTCAGCGTCTTAACCACTAAGCCACCGCAGCCCCAGAGCCGGCATAGTAATGTACAACAAAAACGATGCAATGTTTTTGTAGTGAATGCCACAACTGGGGTGCTGCTATGCAAAAGGCCCTGTTATGAGTGCCCAACAATCTCACCTCGGTAGGGGATGGGACACACAACAGGGACTCAGATGAATGTTGATTTCAGGCAGGCTCATAGTGGAGGATGTGGTCTTTCAGATGCCCTGGCCCCAAGCCATTTAGGTCTTTTTAGGTAGGAATCAACACCTTGAATTGGGCTTGGAAACAATTTTGAAGCCAATGCAGCTGTTTCAAGACTGGCATTATATGGTCTTTAAAATGCATATCAGACAAAAAAAATCTGACACCACATTTTGCACTAGTTGAAGTTTCTGGACACTCTTCAAGGGAAGCCCCATGTTGAGCACATCACAGTAATCTAAATGTGACATGATTAAGGCATGAATTGTTGTGACCTGATCCACATTCTCATTCTGCCAGTGAACATCCGCCTCCTCTCCTATTTGGTGTGGAATCCTTGATCCCGGAGCAGCTTGTGTAGCTTGTGGTGCTAATGCCAAGGCCTAGAATATCATTGCCAAAACCATCATTCTGTTTATGCATTAAGCACTGAAAACATTACACATTTCTGCAAAAGGACACTGGCTGTGCTTTGCTACTTGAATCTGGTGTTCTGTAAAGAAAAGTGGCACAATGCAGTGATGCTTGTAAGGTGCCTGCAGAGAAGGTGAGGATGTTGTTGAATCACAAAATCATAACATGCAGATGGATTGTTTGCCACATATTTACACTTCAACTTTTGTGCTTGAATACGTTCTAACTACCATTTCCAGCTGAAAATATGCAAAGGCTGAGACATTCATGCTTACCTAGAAGTAAGTCCCATTGAGATCTATGGGGTTTATCTGTGGGGTTCTGAGTAGCCATTTATTGAATTGCATTGGACGTAGCTGTTCTTTTGGGTTCCTAGAATGTTATGTTTGCACATGTGTAGATGAAATGATACATGCAAATACTGGTGGCCATTTCTCTCCCTCTGTCAATGTCTAAAAATCTGGAATAAGCATAAGCAATAATCCAACCCATGAAAATGAATCTCTCTTAAAATAAGAGTTAACTAGATCATCTGTTCCAGAGCCATATATTAAGAAACAGTGAGATCACTTCCCCTGTATACACTTCCTGTAGCCCAAGAATAGCTTAAAGTCTTTAAAAATTTCTCCGTGGTAATGGAAAGCATTGAGCGTGCAGTCAATGCTGTTAGATGATACAAATGTGTTTTTTGTTACATGTGCACACAGCAAAATACAAAAACGTGTCATCCTCCCATATGACAATTTCCACACTGAATCCTTCCTGCATGGAAATGTGCCCCATGTAGCAACTGTAGAAGACTTGAAGAACTATGTATGGTTAAAGGCGTGTGTGTGCCGGGGAGGGAGGGGGTTAAGTCACCTCTCCTGAGTAGGCTAGAAATTGTGTGGACAACATTCAATGCCATTTTGATGTCTATGTGGCACAAGAGATATAGATTTCCTTTCAAATGAACATATGAAGTTACCATTCTGGACCTGACTGTTGGTGAAAGCTCTGTATTTTTTATTTTGGCTAGCAGATGCATCAACGCCTTTTCTAGCCCTGAGCCTCATTTAACATGAGATGCCATTGGCTGAACCTGGGACCATCTGCATGCAAAGCATGTCTTCTGCACTATGCTATCGATACTCCTTCCTCTCAGAATCTATTTTCATTTCCTCAAATAATGAAGAGTTGTTTTTCTTCCTCCTGAAAATTGAAAATTAAAAATAAAACTGTACCAAAGATAAACCCTCCAACTTCACTTTCTCTCTCTCCACCCCCCATTCCAGATACATGCTTTAAATCAACACCATCATTCTTACAAAAAGAAAAATACACTGTATAAATAAAAGGGCGAGGACCTCATAACTCACTCACAGCTTTTGCTAGGAGATTTATTGGTTTTTCTATCACCGGTTGAGATAAGAACCACATTCTTCTTCCCCGCCCCCTCTGCTCTCTGTGCAAGATACATTACAAGATCCATGCTGATAAGAGATAGGGATTCTGTGTTCTGACAGAGGGACCTGAAAGTGATGAAAAATAGTCCAGTGTGAGTGTTAGAAACAGCTCCAATATTATTTTCAAGCGCTACTGATGTATATTATGTTGCTGGCTCACCAAAGAGACCCACACCAAAGCTTGTTTTTATTTTTGCATTTTTTTCATATTCCTGGAATCAATGATTTTAAAAGACTCCCTAATTCGTCGTTTTGACAGAAACTCCTCACACTTGGCACACCCAATGGTTTCTCTGTGTGGGAACTGGGGAGGTTATTCCATTTTGACGTATCTGGTTTCGGTCGGTTTGTTTATAGTCATTTTGAAACCGTGGACTTTGGCAGACTTCAAAAGAAAAAAAACCCGAAGGAACCCTCCCCCAACAAAACAAAAAAAAAGGTCATGGAAAATCCTAAACACTTTGGTCTGAGACAGAGGTGGGCCTGATTCAAACCTCCAGAGGAATTCTGAACTCTGGAAAAGGGCAAACCAAAGACCATGTCCAAACTGCATGCACTGACCAAATATTTCAAATGTGAGAGGCTAAACACTATGGCTTGTCCCTGTTTATGGTTTGATAACAGGACGCAAAATGTTCCTACAATTATATGAGAACTTATATGCCTGGGAGTTGCCTGTGCTTCCTGCTTCAGTTTTAGAACATAACCAGACATGTTGGTAAGCCAGTATTATAAAGGCCATTATATTCTTTCTCTGCCATAATCTTGTAATTGGCTGCATCTACCATGTGGACAGGCAGGGAGTCTGTGGGAGTTCTCCATATTTACTTACTTGTGTCCAACTCTAGACAGCATCAGTGAGGTTATACCTCTTTATCCTCAAAACATCTGTGGGAGTTGGGCTAGCTGAGAGATAGTTGACTAGCCTAAGGTTAGCCAGTGAGCTTTGTGGTCAGAAGGGTTTTGAAACCATGTCTCTTCAGTGAAACTCCAAAACTCAGTCCAGTATACCAGATTGGCTCCCTAGTTGCCATGTGCCTTGAACCCAAGACCCAGATCAGTTCCTGTGTGGAGACAGTAGGGCACTATCAGATGGATTTGTCTGGTTGCAAGAATGCTAATTCTGTCTACTAAGCACACCACCTAAACCAAGTGAGAATTGGGCTGATATTTCAGGCTCATCCTTGTTGGCACAGGCAGAGCGGACACTCTTCAAATGGTGGACTAGTTGAACAAAATCCCACATAATGTTTTTTGTTTATGATGGTGCTTCCAGCACTTTCAATTTGGCACTGTAAAGAAAGGAGCAGTTGAAATAAGATACCATCTGGATGAAGCCTAATGCTCTAATTCAGAGACATCTTGAACATTGAGGCTCTTCATTTATTTCACTGGTACAAGTGGATCCAGTATTGTACTGGCACTCAAATAAAGTCAGTGGTGCAGTGAGAGCTGAGCCCTGGGGCTGTGATCCACGGCCCCACAGCTCAGCCCCCCAGTGGCCACCCACAGAGCAGCATGAGCATGCTGGAGCACACTGGCACGAACACCGGTCATGGCAGCACCCTTTATCCTTTTTTCTTTTAAAAACATTTTATAGTCTGCGGGTGGCTGGCCAGGCATGTTCCTGGGCTGTGTTTCCACAACAATGGAAGGAGAAGCTAATGGAGGCATACCAGATTTTTAAAAAGGAATTTGCTTTGCTGTGAGCGGTGTTCCATGAGCAGGTTCTCCGAACCAGTAGAAATCGCTTCACAGAACATACTTCCTGGTGGGGTTGGAGGTTGGAGGGGAATGTCATCTCACTGGCAGGGGCTGCTCAACCAATAAGAGAGGCTTCCCCCATCTCTCCCCCCCTTTCTCCTTTCCCCTGAAAGTCCAGGTTCACCTGCATTTCAGGAGCAAGCCTCATTGAGCACAATGGGAGTTACTTCCAAGTAGACACACCTAAGCTTGTGCTGGGAAAGGGTGGGGAGGACACAAAGAGGGAAAGCACCCCCCATTTTAACCCGCAGGACCTCATTGACCACAATGGGAGTTACTTCTGAGGAGACACCAATGTGGGAAAGAGACAGAAACCTGCCCCCATTTTAACGCACAGGATCTCTATACGGAAGCTGTGAAGTAGTTACTTCCTAAGGCAATGAATCCGAGCCTTGAGATCGCGCTTAATCACATTTAAGGAATTGGACTTTGATATGTGCCGTGTCAATTGAGGGGCTTCTCTGTTATTTCTGTGGTCATTGAGAGGGCAAGCCTCATTCAGCACAGTGAGAGGAAACACTTGGGGACTGGGGTCATGGGGAAAGGTACCCCCCTGGGCAGGGCTAGCATACCCGAGCTAAATGCGGGGGTTGGGGCACACAGCAACTATACCAGGAAAAACCCGACTTGAGGAAAAGAATTGGACTTTAAGCAGTCTCAGGAAATCCGGTTTTCCCTGATAAGCTCCAGGGTAGCTGCTGGATGGCCATGACCTCAACACGCAGCTGGCTCAGAGTAAATAGCTGGTGGAAACATGCCCCCCCCCCCCCGGTTACAGCTGCTGCTTCTATTATTTTTACTTTGAAAATATATTATCCTTTGCCACAATAAAAAGTTGCTTATTCCCAACTTAATGTGTTTAGGATCAAGGCAGCAGAAGCAACCTCCATTTTATTCCTTTAGTCATGATGGTGCTATGATTTAAGTGAATCTAAAATGTGGAACTGCACATGCTCGGAGTATTTCTTTCTCTTTTTTAAATCAGGGTTGGCAAGTAGGGCATTTAAAAAATATTCTCATATATGAGGAATGTAGAAGTAGCTGTAAAGCATGGAATGGAGAGGGTCGGATGCGGGGAGAAGAGGAATAAATTGTGTACTTCACAGCTGAAGTAATAGTACACATGGCTATCCAAAGGCCCTTTATCGACTCCGGGTTCTAAAATTAGCTAGTTGTTCCATTTTATAAAGGTATCTCTCCCAGGAAAAGACAGATAGATTGGGACTTAAGCAACTACCTCTCTCTCTCTCTCTCTCTCTCTCTCTCTCTCACACACACACACACACACACACACACATTTGCAATCCTCAGGATGGCACACTTTAGTTTATCTCATTATGTCCCCACATCAGACCCAGGAAGTGAGTTAGAAGAAGAAATAGTTATTTGCCCAAGACTATCAAATGACTTTCATGGCAAAGCAGGAATCTGAACTCAAGTATTCTTTGTCCACATCCAGCACCCTCTCCGCTACACTATGCTAGCTCTCAAAAAACGATGAGCTGTCATGGCCTGAGTGAGATCACTGGTTCCCTATGCTGCCCCTGGCTCCTCAGACTGGTATTGCTTCCCAGGATTTCAGTCAGGGGTGTTTCTTAGCGCTAGACCAGGCTCAAACCCAGAACCTAGGCTCAATATTCTTATGGTCTACTACCAAGCTAAGGAATTTTACACTTGTCCATTCTGCTTTTAATCAGCACTGTAGATTTTCTAGGGAAATCAAGGGTAAATAAATGGACTATTAGGGATGCTTGTTGTTGTTGCTCAGTCGTTCAGTCGTGTCCGACTCTTCGTGACCCCATGGACCATAGCACGCCAGGCCTTCCTGTCCTGCGCTCTCTCCCGGAGCGTGCTCAAGTTCATATTCATTGCATCCGTGATGCTATCTAGCCATCTCATCCTCTGCCGTCCCCTTCTCCTTTTGCCTTCAGTCTTTCCCAGCATCATCAGGGTCTTTTCCAGAGAGTTTTCTCTTCGCATTAGGTGGCCAAAATATTTGAGCTTCAGCTTCAGTATCTGTCCTTCCAGTGAGCACTCAGGGTTGACTTCCTTTAGGATTGAATGATTTGACCTCCTTGCAGTCCAAGGGACTCGTAAGAGTCTTCTCCAGCACCACAGTTCGAAAGCATCAATTCTTCGGCGCTCAGCCTTCCTTATAGTCCAGCTCTCACAGCCATACATTGCTCCTGGGAAAACCATAGCTTTGATTAGACGGACCTTTGTCGGCAAGGTGATGTCTCTGCTTCTTACTATGCTGTCTAGGTTGGCCATAGCTTTCCTCCCAAGGAGCAAGCGTCTTTTAATTTCATGGCTACAGTCACCGTCTGCAGTGATCTTGGAGCCCAAGAAAGTAAAATCTGTCACTGCTTCCATTTCTTCCCCTTCTATATGCCAGGAAGTGATGGGGCCAGATGTCATGATCTGAGTTTTTTTAATGTTGAGTTTCAAACCAGCTTTTGCACTCTCCTCTTTCACCCTCAACAAGAGGCTCTTGAGATCCTCTTCGCTTTCTGCCATTAGGGTGGTATCGTCTGCATATCGGAGGTGGTTGATAATTCTCCCGGCAATCTTAATTCCGACCTGTGATTCATCCAACCCGGCGTTTCTCATGATGTACTCTGCATATAAGTTAAATAAGCAGGGTGACAATATGCAGCCTTGTCGTACTCCTTTCCCAATTTTGAACCAATCAGTTGTTCCATGTCCGGTTCTTACTGTTGCTTCTTGACCCTCGTACAGGTTTCTCAGGAGACAGGTAAGGTGGTCTGGTACTCCCATCACTTTAAGAATTTGCCACAGTTTGTTGTGATCCACACAATCAAAGGCTTTAGCGTAGTCAATGCTAGGCTGTAGTAATTATCTTATTTGGAAAGCTCATCGTTTGAAATCTTGGATGAGTCTGGCATCTTGGGGAGTTCTCAGAGGGGTGTGTGTTAAACAATATGTCCTCCATCTTGAGTGTTTCTTCCCTATTTCATTAACACTCATTTCCCCTTAGAAAAATTAATCCCTTAGAGAATCACCTTAATGTTCCAAGATGCTTCTCTTATTGTTTTCCTAACCTCCCTGTGTTATAGTAAGTGCATGAGGTGGTATAGTTCAACTAACTCTGCAGCGAGCTCTAGTTTACTTTACACAGACAATATAGACAAAGTATTCTATTAGTTCACCAGCCTATAGAAATAGCTCTCTGAAGGGTTTCAACTTTGGTTGTTAAGAGACTCAGTAAGCAACCACAGATGCATGATTGTCTCATCAATTGGTGGTCAGTTAGGAATTTCTTCACTGATTGCTCCATTTGTATGCCAAGGCGTAATTTATAGGTTTAATTTCTCTTAGATATATATTGTTTCTCAGTGAACCTCTGCTTCTTCGGTGCTCTGGGCCACTCCATTGCCTCAGTTAAGCCTTTTTCTCAAATTACTACAGTTCTTCATCCCAGTCGATGGTTCCTTCTTTTGTTCCTATTACACCCCCATTCCCCACCCCTAGCACCATACTTAGTTTCTGATCTGGAAACATTTTGTCTGACCTCTTAGCAAACAGAAAAGAATTGCCCTTAAAACTATGTCTCTCAACCTAAATGTATAATCCGTTCATTAACTTCATAACTTCGGGGACATGTGATGGTCTCTGTTTTTGGCACAACCTCTGCAGGAAGATCAGGATGATTACTTGGTGTGTTGATATGCCGTTACATCATTGCAGTGATGATGGCACCAGTTTGGTTCAGACACTTAGGGTACGACCCTATCGATTGCGCCCTCGATGACTGGAAGCCCCTGAATGCAGAGGCTTCCAATTATCCCATGCGGAGTGGAGGAGGCGATCTTCACCTCCCTGCCCTCTCACCTTGCATGTTTCACTAGGCGGGCTTTTTTGCCTGTCTAGCAAGGGTGCTTTGGAGGGGAGGAGGCTGGAAGAGGCTCAGGATAGCTCGTATCCCAGCCTCTCTGGTCTCCTCCCCTCCTTGCCCACTGAAACTCACTGGCCGTGAGCAGGTGTGTGTCAGATCTCTGCCTCTTCTGCAACATGAAAACTTTCACTGCCTTGATGAGTGTCTAAACTCACCTCAGGAGCAATCCTGTGGACAGCAATGAACTCCTTTAAACTAAATTGTTGCTACATTGCATGAATTGCCCCAAAGAATCCAGACCATCAGAAGTAATTTGGAAGAATCAGGTGAGCGTATTCAACAGTCTTTATTTCCTCCAGCCCTCAAGGGCTGTCTCCTATCATCTTATATGTGAATGCAAAAGTAAGGTAGTTGCTTTTTTTCTGCACTAGGAAAACCCATTCACAAAACTTGACATGGAAGCTGCCAAGATCAAAGCAAAAGGCGGCGGTGGCAGCAGCGTGTGTGTGTGTGTGTGTGTGTGTGTGAGGAAACAGAACAATGTGAAACCTGAAACGTGCAAAATGAAAAACAAATGGTTTCAGTAAAATTTTAAAAAGTTTTTTTCTTTTAAAAAATCCATTCTTAATTATTTTTTTAGGATGAGGGTTTGCATCAACATTTGATCCAGTAATTCCTAAGTATAATAAAAACGGCATGTTGAGAAGAATTCCCACCAGACTATCAAGAGCTATGGTGTCTGGAACACACACAAGACAGGTCTGGCTCCAAACCGAAAGCATTCATCTCCCAGAGGCAACATTTTTACTTTGAAAATGATTAAGCTCTTCAAATTTTGTTAATAAATCTGTTTGAAGTAAAAAAGAAAAGTCAGTTAAGTAGAGAACGTCATTATGAGTTTAGAAGTCAAGATGTTCCATGATTGTTTGTGGAATTTAGTCATCAGTCCTATTCACACTTACCTGGGAGGAAGTCCCATTGAACTCAGTGGGACTTACTTTTGAGTAAACATGTATAGGATTACACCATTGTAGACCCTGGCCCCCCATGGCCCTGTGCCTCAGATATTTGATGATGAAGGTGGCCTCTTTCTGCCATATGAGCAGTTATTCTCAGAGACCTGAATCAATGCTTTTCAAACTGGTATTGTGGAGTTCTCTAGGGGTTCGTTGAAAACTTATCACTGGCAGATAAGCGTCCCTGAAAGACAATTTGCCCACTACTACCAACTTTTCCCTGCATTACGCAGACACAGGGATTTGTGTTCTGGGTGTTCTAGGCTATCAAGCCCAGGAACTGAGTATTTACCCTAGAACATTCCCTAGAATTCTCTGCAATGAGCAGGTGTTCCTTTGAAGATATGAGGAGCTTCCCCAACAGACAAGTTCATATAGACAGCTTTCCTAAAAGTGTTTTGAAACTAGGGATGGGTGAGAAATTGGCTTCTTCCTGGAACAGAACACAGACTCAAAACACAATCTGTGGTATGAAGTCTACACATTTTTGAGCTTGCAACAGAACAGACGTATTTGATAAATGCATACATTTGGAAAATGCACAGGAAGAATGTGTACATTTGAAAAATGTGCACAAACACGCTTCAGTCAATGGGAGAAAAATGTGTACATTTGACACATGCATTTGGGAAAATGCACATGAAAATACACGCACATTTTTGTGTAGAAAAACCAACAACCAAAGCAATCTGATATAGACACAAGTTGGAAGCTCAACCAGCTCAAACTTTGCTGAATCCCCATCCCCATTTGAAACCACTGATGTGAACAGTTTTTAAAAAGGGCTGGGTGGGATAATTACATTTTGTTCCCCTACTAGCATGTCTAATACATTCTTTAATGTATAGCTTGCAAGAAAAGTTTGCTTCTTTTGTTGCTTTAAGGGGGAGAAAATAGGTGGAAACAACCCTATATCTACCACCAGTTATATTACTGATAAGGCCAGGCCACACAGGATCTTTCTGATCAGAACCACTGATTTCACTATAAACTCAAACAAAGCAGTTCTGTTTAATAGTAAGAGTCTTTTATTTTTTTGCTCCTAAAAGTTGTTTCCGCTAACCCTTCAGAGACAGGACGAGTAAGAAGAAAGAAAATCCTGGTCATTCATCCGTCTGTCTGTCCCTTCTACGTATGCAAACTAGGGCAGAGACACATCATCTATGACCATTGGTTGAGGCTGATGGGACTTGCACTCCAAACATCTGGTGGCCACCAAGTTGGGGAAGGCTCTGCTATAAACCACAGAGCAAGCCAGGAACCAGCACTGGGCTCTCATGCTCCCTGCTTGCCCCTCCCCTCTTCCCAAAATCAGTGTGCTGATCCTGGTTAGATCCAGAATAAGGAACTGTGGTTTAACGTCAGTTTACTATCCAGGATTTTTCCCAGGATAGTAACATTAAAGCACACTGCCCTATTTTTGATATAACAGGAAACTAGTTTAGTGTGCCTATGAAGAGAGAAGTGGAGGGGAGAGTATGTAGGATTGATATTCCTTACTGGCTTTCTGAACTACAGTTCACCATGCTGGGAATATACATCTGAACCAGGTGATGCTGAAGGGGTGGAGCTATGTAGGAAGGAGCAGGTTTGATTATCAGCAGCGGTTTCCACTGAGTGTTTGGGTGCAAAATAAGCAGACTGCAGTCTGGAGCCATTGGGAGGGAAGGAAGTACTGCTCCCTGCCCCACATACTGGGGTCACCAGGAGCAGGAGATGGGATGTAGCCCTTACACAAGAGTTCCTCCAGCTGTATCCTTTACTTTCTCCCATATAAGTAAGTAGTTGCCATCAACTCCTACAGGAAACAGTAAAGGAAACATGGCCGGCTGAGGAATTCTGGGAGGTATAGGACGTTTTTCTGTCTAAACATGCATAAGATTGTGCCTTGAGTTGGTCCGTCAGTGTTCGCAAGTTGCTCCGTTTTACAGTGAACCAAACAGATCCCATCTTGGCAGGAGAACAGTCAGCTGGTATCTTGTATCCCTGACCTTGGTGAGGCGGGAAAAATGTAGACAACGCCTAAGCAGCTATGTCACGTATGCAAGGCTAGATTGGGCTCAATCAGATTCGAATTAAAAATGTGCACTTGTCCCTAAGCAGGAGAGGGGGGTAAAACTGAGCAAGTTAGGCATGTCTCACATATAGAGTAAGTTCTCTTCAGAATATTGCAAAGTGTAATGAATAGTTTTCCTTGATGTGCATCGTTGAGACAGCCATCTTTGTAAAGTATTTCTTTTGTGTAAGGAATAGCTTTGGCAGGCAGGGCGATCAAGTCCTTTATCTTGGGACAAGTATTTATTTATTTATTTCATTTATATCCCACCTTTTTTCTTCTTGCAAGGAACCTAAGGTGGCTTACATTCCTCCTCCTCTCCATTTTATCCTCATAACAACAACCCTGTGAGGTAGGTTGGGCTGAGAGTCTGTGACTGGCCTAAAGTCACCCAGTGAGCTTCCATGGCTGAGTGGGGACTAGAACCTGGATCTCCTGGCTCCCAGTCCAGCACTCTCACCACTACACCACACTGGCTCTCTAGTACAGCCATTTCCAGCACCTAGGCAAGTTTTGTAAGTCTTTAGCTGGAGTGTCATAGTGGTTGTGACATCAGTTCTTTTTTTAAGGTATAAAAAGTTAGTTTTCTTAGCAGCAAGGGGCTCTTGGCGTTCTACAAGAGCTCCTTATATCCTCCACCCCCTCTACCCTGCTTTCTGACTAAGCATGTAAGTGTGTGTGTGTGTGTGTGTGTGTGTGTTCAGGTAATTTGTCTCTAATCTCACTTGGTGCAGCCTGCCTTGGTGGCAATGATCACGTCTGAGGCCCCTATTTGCAGTGCATCTCTGGTGTTCCCTTCTCAGAGTCCCTGCTCCCATGTTCAAGACAAACTCTCCAGAAAAGTTGTCTTGGCCCATGGGTGTGTTAAAGGTTTTCATTGGCCAGAGACACCAGAAAAACTGGTAAAATTCCATGGGTGTGTGTGCTACAAGCTCTAAGTAGACCCCTGCCCATAGCTTTGTAAGTTATAGTAAGTAAAGGCTGGGTTAAGCCGGATCATAACCCCTCCCCATTAGCTTAGCTTCCCTTCAGTCTGCACCTTCCAACCCACTCCCAAATGCTCACCTTTCCTTCTACCCCCTTCCTTTTCATATTCCCATGCTTGCATACCCAATCCCCCTCTTCTTGTACTGTCACCCAATCTACTCCTCCCCTCGTAGAATTGACTGTTCATGGATATCCACAGTCTCATTTTGGGTTACAGAACCAGCCTTGCCAAGAATGTAGCACATTTCCCTGTAAAGAGTACAGTTCTCATGGCAGGTTTGCAGGTTCATCATTAGTATCATGCTTATGTCTAGATTGAATTACTCTACCAAGTTAATTCCCCCCAAATCAATGTGTGCATTTTAAAACCATCTTTGTAATCAATACATGTGTGCCCAGTAGATTTTCCTTACATCTGGTGTGTATATGGATTCTTGGGTGGAGTCTTCTCTTAGCCATAGACACTCTATGACCAATGTCTAAAGGTCCTTTTGGTTTAGTGAACGCGTGCCCGTGAGAACATGGGCAAGTGTATACACAGGTCTGCACAAAAGGGAGGATATTCAGTAACATTCGTTTATTACAGGTATGTATTGCTTCACCAAAAGGCGTCAATTTGCAAAGAAATAATAATTAACCCCCCCAATACAAAATACAATAATAACAGTCTTTAAAATCATACAAATTACAAATGTATCCATCTAAAAGATGACTTAAGGACATTTACCATCCCTCATCCAGCACAGAAGTGAACAACAAAAGCAACCACCAAATCTGGGCCGTCAAACTATCCAAATGCCTAGGAAAAGAGAAACACTTGGGGACACTACTGCATAAGCAAGAAATGCGCCTTCCCAGTTAACATTGTGTGGCTTGGTACTGCAGGCAGGGCTCTGAGAATGTGGCGCATTGCACTTCTGTACAGTGGACTTTTAAAATTAACATTGAATAAAATGTGTGTCTTGGACTTAAATTCAGCACAGTGCACACTGACTGGCCTCCAGAGGTTCAGTTTGTTCAGAATAAGGAGCTTAGTGCAATGATGCAAGAGCAAAATGCATATGCTAAATTTCCTATTTAGCATACACAGTACACACTCATCAAGAAGCACTCCCTCTCCTCATCCTTATTGCTGTCTTCTTTGATCTACTGAAAGGTAATATCACATGGAATTCTACATGTTGAATTTTGTATGTAGTTGAATGTTACCTTGGCCACAGTGTCTTAACTGTACCGCCTCTATAAAACCTGGCCCCTCATCAATCATCTAATATTTCAATATGAAGTAGTTTTGCCCTACATCTCACATGTAAATCAGTTGTGGGGAAAAAGACCAAGACTAATTTTAAATATATTTATTTATTTGATTTGATTTGTACTATACCTTTCTACCAAAACTGGCACTCCAGGTGGCTTACAATCACTGAGAAAAACAACAACTAGCAATAAGCACAATTAAAAACCAATTAAAATACAACAACAATAGAGTACTAGTATGTTGGCCCTTCCTTGTACTCATTCCTTGAAAATAGTGTTGAAATAAGTTATTCATTCTGTTTGCTTTCTTTTGAGGAAGGCTAGCCAAACTGGCAACAATTCATAAGGGATGGGCAAATGAGCAAAACCTAAGTTTGGTGAAGTTCCCTGATTTCCAACAAAAAGCTTGTTCCAATTCATGTCTGTATTGGGCAGCATTTTTTTTCTTTTCACTCAAAAATTTGTGTGTATTTTTGTACAGATTATTCCAAATGTACACATCAGTTGTTCACATTTTTAAAATATACACATTTGTCTCCCATTGACTGAAATGTGCTTGTGCACATTTTTCAAGCATATGCATGTATTGAATGCATTTTTGTTGTGTGAATCACATGCTCAGAAATGTACAGACTTCAGGCCACAGATAGTGTTTGAGTCTGCATTCAGTTCTGTGAGGTGAAAATTAGGTAAATTCTGGTCAAAAGTGAACTGAAATTAATTTTGTACCTTTCCCTACAATTTATTTAATAGGTCCTAACATCTGGAATCGAAAGAAGGAAAAGGAGGAGAATAGTACTGCATTCTATTTGAAAATGCCCCCACAGTGTTCATATAGAAGATGAATATACCCTAGTAATACATGCATTTTTGTATGCGCTTTTGCCTAATATACACATTTTTACAAGCAATTTCCCCATATACAATGCATTTTAATGCTATTTTCACGAATACACACATTTTTGTGTGCACTTTCCCCTAATATGTGCATTTTGTACACATTTTGTAATTGGAGAAACTTCACTGCAAAATTCGGTGAACTGCGAAATTTGAAGGATAACTGCATTTGAGTTTGCATATACATTTGAAAGTGTGAAATTTGGTAAGTTCACATTAAAAGGTAAAGCGAACAAACATTTCCTCCATCCCTACTCCAAGTTTTAGGGAGCCTTTGGCAAAGGGCTCCCAGGGGTAGTGGCGTCTTCATCAATGGTGGGTTTGGTGGCTTACCTGGTGGTGGCAACAACAAAGCAGGAGCAGTGTTCCAATCAGCACCAGGCAGTTGAGTCCAGGAACTGCCATTTTAATTTCCCACAATAACCCAGAGTGATGCTATATTGGGGAATTATGGGAAATTCAATTGTCAGCTCTCAGACCCTGCTGCCCAGTGCTGGCCACGACACTACAATTATTATGCTTCTAGAAATCACACAAGTAGGGCAGCAGACAACAGCTTTGTTTTGTTTGTCCTCCAGAAACTGGTATTGAGATACATATTCCTCATGGCTGTTCCATTTAATTAAATCAAATTTCTAGCAATCATAAAGAGCAAGATTAATTCTTTTTAAAGACATCTATGTGTATGTACGGATACCACCATATGTTCTATCTGGGCCTTATTTTCTGGAAAATTATTGCCCCAATTTGGTTCCTACTTTTGCCTTGTTGGGGATGCCTTGCTAAAATACTATTATTATTGTGAATTGCTCGTGTTTTCATTTGGACCTCCAGCAGTTAAATCCCCAAGTGGATTGGTAAATGCATCTTGTGTCTGGTGCGCATGAACATTAAGGCACATGTGGCAGCTGCTGAGGGGTGCTTTGAATGGTTGAAACACCATTTTCATCTGTGAACTGTTGGATTCTGATGCCATGAAAAAAGAAACTGTCTCCAGTGATTTCTCTGCTTGTGCTTCGCATCCTACAGTGGAGGACTTACTATAGTGGATCAAATCGGGGGGGGGGGTAGGTACTCTGCTACTGAATAGGGCCCTTCACAATCCATTAGCTAAGACCACATGCAGCAATTGGGTAAATCACCCACAGCCAGCTGAACAGACAGCAGAATTTTCTTCACCACTGGGAATTAGGGCAGCTACAGCTTCTTCTACTGAGCTGGTCTACTAGTAGAGTAACTAAGGCTTAATCTATACTTTATGCAGAGTTCAATGATTCCCCCGCCCTTTTAAACAAAGCAATCTGGACAGGCTGCATCCGAATGAGAGAAAGGCAGGTTCAGAGGGGCACACTGGGATGAAATGAATCACTAAATCAGCCTTCCCCAACCTGACGTCCTCCGGATGTGTGACACTGCACCTCCCTTCATTGAGTTGCACTCAGTGCTTCAATGCTTTAGTGAGGATGGTCTTCCTTGAAGTAAAATACTTTGATTACCATGTCTTAAACGTCCTGGGTGGGTCCTGCTGCAACCCAAGGGAGTTAATTCTCCCCTACAATTCTCCCCAACAGTTGAGGTCAGCCAGGGAGATACTTTTGAAATGTTAGGTGGTGGTGGTTGCGTGATGATGATGATGATGATGATGATGTCACTTCCCACTGCAAAAAAAATCTCAAAGTGTCTTACGCAGAAAAATGCAAAAATCCATAATTAATATAACAGAAAACCTCCCAAAATCAGTACAAACCATGATTCACACAATAATACAAATATGAACCAGAACATCTACTGTGTAAAAACATTGTAGACTCCCTGGCAATGCGTGCCATACACTAAATAAATAAATAACAAATACGAATAACACCATAAAACATAATGTAAAAACAATACGAAAAGTGTTCATCCACTTTATGTGAAATCTTTCCCGCCCACCAAATGAACACCACAAAATCAGCCCACAACAATTGGGCTATAGCTACCATCCAAATGCCCAGGAAAATAAGTACATCTTCACCTGGTGCTGAAAAGATGGCGGTGTTGGCACCAGGTGAGCTTTCTTCGAGAGAATGTTCCATAAATGTGGCTATCATAGAATAGTCCTGTTTCCAAACTGCAACCCCCCAAGATCTTCTCAGAGGGGGCCCAGAGAGAAAGGCAACTGAAGCCGACCTCAGGGACTGCATAGCCTCATATGGGGAGAGGCAGTCCTTGAGGTATTGGGTTCCCAAGCCATGTAGCTTGATGAGAACTCAGAGAAAGTCTTCTTTGGAAATAGCATCACCCCCATGGAACCCTTTTCCCAGAGAGGCTGTCCTAAGAAAATTGTTGTATTTCTTCTGCCAGCTTGTATAACCCCAGAAGTCTCTGAGGACTTTTCCTGGGATATGTTAAGCCGGTTAGCTTCTTTCCTGTTAGCATGTGATATTTGAAGGGGTTCCTAATATGTTTTAATAAACTGATTGTACAATGCTTTGAGTATGTAAACAGAGGGTTTTTTTTAATGAAACAAACAAAATATTTTGTGAGTGGCTGGGTAATGAGGCAGCAAGGTGGAGGAATGAATGAAGGGCTCTACTGGCCATGAAAAACAATGTTGGAACTGAAATGGATTCTGTATGGCTGAAATAAAAGCTTATGGGGGAATTTAAAAACACACAGAACATCCTGGTTTTTTTCTTTGCAGATTACATTTTTCACAATATCCCAAAATATAGCTGTGTGAGCCAAATTCATCAGCATTTCCCAAGGAAAGATGAGCAAAATCATTGTACCTAGAAAGCAATGGAGCAGAACTAGTGGAAAATGTGGCAGATATAAAGCCTGGGTTAGATAGCAATTTTTGATGTTTGCTTTCTGCTTTAGTTCTGTTCAACTTGCTGTTATGGCTAGGCCTGAGGCTCCATGTTTTATTTAATCTATTTTTAAGAGATCCTTTGAATTGCCATTATAATGTTCTAAATTCTTATGAAAAGCATATCAAATGTTATATACATTCTCCTTACCCCAAATGCTTTTTTCCCAAGTTCACACACCTCCATTCTGCTAAATGCATGCTTCACAGATCACAGCTTCTCACAGAAATGCAACAATTTCTAGGCACAGATACATTATTCTCTTTCTCTTAAGAACATTACTTCTTATGGGCTTATCATGCACATGTAAACAGATCTTTAGAACATGTCAAGGGGATTATCTGTAACTGATAGTGTTTGAGAATTGGCCAAAGAATGGTCTGGGAACATCTGATACTGTAGCATGCATTACTGAAGCTAACTAAGGGAGAAATCCTATGGCTGCTAGTCAGTGGCTAGACGGCCCTAGGATATGTCGGTTTCCAGGAACCGATCTCAGAGCCCGCACTCCGAGGTCGGTTCCCTGAGAACCAACCTCCCCCCCCCCCCGCACAATGCCTCACAGGCAGCTTGGAATGGCTCCATGCTCTGCACTCAGAAGAGGAGCGCGGAGAGGTGAAAACGGGGTGTGTTCCCAGGTGGGGAAGGCGGAAATGCCGATATGACACATTCAACATGTCGTCCAGCAGCTTCTTCCCCCACTCCACCTTCCTGTGGCTAGACAGCCAAAATCGGCTGTCTAGCTGCAAATGCATGGTGGCTGAAGTGCAGAGGGGACAATCCTCTCTGTGCTTCTCCTGGCCTGAATTGGATAGGCAGTCACCTCAGAGTTCAGCGGTGGCCGCCTATCCCCGTAGGATTGCTCCCTAAGTGGACTTGATCAATGCTTAGTTGGGAGACCACTAGGAATGCTATACATTGTGTAGGGATGTACGAAAGTCACTTACCTGGTCTCGCAGCTTGCTTCGCGGTGGGGGGGAGGCGCTTTGCTTCTCCCCCCGAAGTTCAGGCAAGGGGGGGAGTCGTCCCGCCTCGCCTGGCTGAAATTCAGGCCGGGGGGGAGGCTTTCCGCCTCGCCCGGCCGAAATTCAGGCCGGGGAGAAGCGCCCCGTCTCCCCGGCTGTGAACTATGAAAGTAAAAAAAAAAAAAAGACCCCGTGATAGGCTATGTAACGATTTACACAGCCTATCACGGCTAGATTTGCAAAGTCAGCCGTGATAGGCTACATTAATCGTTACGTAGCCTATCACGGCTGACATTGAAAAAAAAAAGCGCGTACGCAAATGGCGGCCCCCATGGGGCGCTGCCATTTGCGTTCCTTATTTGGTCCCGGTAGTCTATGTAAAAATTTACGTAGACTACAGGAAAAATAAGGGCAACGCTATTTGCGTTGCCCTTATTTTCGCCATAGTCTACGTAAATCTTTACATAGACTACCGGGACCAAATAAGGAACACAAATGGCAGCGCCCCATGGGGGCCGCCATTTGCGTACGTGCTTTTTTTTTCTTCAAAGTCACCTGTGATAGGCTACGTAACGATTAACGTAGCCTATCATGGCTGACTTTGGAGATCTAGCCGTGATAGGCTACATTAATCGTTACGTAGCCTATCACGGGGTTGTTGTTGTTTTTTTACTTCAGCTGTAATGGCGGCGGCGGCAGCTGGTCAAAAGACCGGCTGCCGCCCCCGCCGAAAGCCTGCCGAACCACCGCCGGGACCCGCCGCCGGGAGGGACATTCGGCTACGGTAAGTCCCATCCCGGGGAGTGGCGGGAGGGTGGCGGGGGGGTGGAGAATTTCACCGCTGATTTCGGGGGGCCGAATGCGTTGGCACTCAGCCCCCCAAAGATTCGGGGAGAAATTCTCCGCCATCCCTGACATTGTGTGATCAAATGGATTGTATATGGCTGTTTCTTCAGGTGTCTGAAATTCCAGATGGGCTGAAATTTTGCATTATCATCATCATCATCATCTATATTCCACCTTTCTTCCATGGTGGAACTCAAGGTGGGTACATGTGTTTCCCAGGTAGTCTCCCCTCCAAGCACTGACCAGACCCAGACCTGCTTAGCTTCAGCAAGGTGGCTGCCTCATGTTCCTTCTGACTAGGGATGTCAGAGAATTTCGCCACGAATCTCAGGGAGGCCAAATGCCCCCAAAATCGGTGGCAAAACGGTCTGCCCCCCGCCCCCCCCGGGACAGGACTTACCTTGGGCGAATCCTCCTGGCGGCAGCAGCTCCGGCAGCAGTTCAGCGGCGGTGCGGCAGCGGCGGCTGTGGCAGCCGGTCTTTCGACCGGCTGCCACCACCGCCATTTCCAGTAAAAAAAAAAAACACCCAAAAAACGTGATAGGCTATGTAAAGATTTACGTAGCCTATCACGGCTAGATTTTTAAAAAATCTAAATGTTTATGTAGATGTTTATGTAAACGTAAATGTTTATGTAGCCTATCACGGCTGAGTAAAAAACAAACAAACAAACCGTGCGTACACAAATGGCGGCGCCCATGGGCGTCGCCATTTGCGTATGCACAGTTTTGGTTTTTGTTTTTTTACTCAGCCGTGATAGGCTACATAAACATTTATGTAGCTTATCACGGCTGACTGCCGGGATGCAAACGGCGGTGGCTACGGCCGCTGCCATTTGCGTCCCGGCTGGCCAGGATTCGGGGGTGGAGGGACGGAGCGCCTCCCTCCCGGCCAGAATTTTGGGGGGGAGGGACGGAGCGCCTCCCCCCCGCCAGAATTTCGGGGGGAGGGATGGAGTGCCTCCCCCCCACCGCGAATAAAATTTCGTTCAAGGTAAATGACTTTTGTACATCCCTACTTCTGACTATGCCCTGGGACCTAAGGCTCCTTCCATAGGATAACTTTCCTAGGGATGGGTGAATCTGTGCATTTCAGTTTTTCCAATCTTAAGTGTGGTCTCATTTTTTCCAGTCTTAAATTTGGTCCATCCTGAACACTGAGAATTTTTCCAGTCTTAAGTTTGGCTCATCCTGAACTTTGAGATAGGGATCACATGGGAGCCCGATTCAGTCCAGGAATCCGGCGGACCTGCTCCTGCCTGCAACCCTGAGCCCTGCTTGCCGAGCCCCGGCCCCTGCTCACCCCCTGTCCATGCCCGGTGAATGGACTGCACTCACCCCGGCAGCCTTGTTGAACTTTGTGGTCACCATTTTCTGAGAAATAAAATGGTGATCACAACAACGCGCAGATGTGTACACATGCAAACATTCGCATTTTGTGACTGCACATATTCACATATGCGAAATACGCAATTTGTGAATACACATTTTGTGTATGCGCGAAAATGTGTATTTTACAAAAAAATTCACATTTTGTACACACACTGATGTGCGCCTTCAGAAAAATGTGCATTTCACACACGAGAATATGCGTATTCACAAAAATGTGCATTTTTGCACATACAAAAACATGTGCATTTTTGCAATCGCCATTTTATTTTTTTTAGAAATTGTGACTGTGGAGCTTGATGAGGCCGCTGAGGTGAGTGCAGGCCGCTCACCGAGAGTGGGAGGGGCTCGAGCACGGTCCGAGGACCAGCAAGTGGAGGCAGGGACTGGGCCAGAGTCCGGAGAACCCAGACGGAGGTGAGTTCGCACATCCCTACTTTGAGATTTATTTTTGAAAAACATTTCTTTGTGAATTTTCATGAAAATGTTTTAAAAAAATAAATCTCAAAGTTCAGGATGAACCAAGCTTAAGATCAGAAAAAATCTAATGTCTAATATAAACATATTTTGCCAAAAATTTTTCTTAATATAATGCATTTTAATTAGGGATGTCAGAGAATTCTGCCATGGATCTCGGGGATCTCGCCCCCGAAATCAGTGGCGGAAAGGTCATCCCCCCCACCCCCCCGGGACGAGACTTACCTGGGGCGGATCTTCCTGGCGGCGGCGGCGGCTCCGGCGGCGGTGCGGCGGCTGGTCTTCCGACTGGCTGCCGCTGTCGCCATTTCCAGTTAAAAAAAAAAAAAAAGACGTGATAGGCTACGTAAAAATTTACGTACCCTATCATGGCTAGGTTTAAAAAAAAAACCATGATAGGCTATGTAAATGTTTACGTAGCCTATCACGGCTGACTTAAAAAAAAAACACACACGCGCATACGCAAATGGCACGTCTTAGTCTACGTCAAGATTCACGTAGACTAAGATGGCAAAAATAAGGGGAATGCAAATAGCGTAGCGTCCGTGGCCGCCGCCATTTGCGTACGCGCGTTTGTTTGTTTTTAAGTCAGTTGTGATAGGCTACGTAAACATTTACGTAGCCTATCACGGCTGACTGCAGGGAGGCAAACGGCGGCGGCTACAGCCGCCGCCATTTGCATCCCTGCTAGCCAGCGGCCGGATGCCCGGCTGCTGGTGGAGCCAGCTGGCAGCTCCGCAGAATCCCTGCGGAGCACAGCCGGCCATCCAGGATTCCGGGGGGAGGGACCACCATCAACATAATCTGCGAAAGGTAAGTGACTTTCGTGCATCCCTAATTTTAATGTTATTTTCACTAGTATGCACATTTTTCTGTGCACTTCTTAATAAATGCATTTTAAATTAGAGAACTCCATTGAAAAATTCCAAGAAGTGTGAATTTTGAAGGATAACTAAATTTCAGGTTCAAAAATGTGAAATTAAGTAAATTTGCATTAAAATGTGAATTGAAGAAAATTCTCCCTACTCCAGGTTTGAGGGGGCCTTTGGCAAAGGGCTCCTTGATAGCCTCCTTTATTGGTGGGTTCTGGTGGGATTGGTGACAGCAACAGCAGCAGTGTTCCAATCCGCATCTGGCAGCTGGGTCCTGGAGCGGCCATTTTAATTTCCCACAATGAACTGCAGTGTTGCTACATTCTTCTTATGGAGGTGTTATGGTGAAGAAAGCCCTAAAGGCCGGGAGAGAGCGGAGGACAGGAAGGCCTGGCGTGCTATGGTCCATGGGGTCACGAAGAGTTGGACATGACTTAATGACTGAACAACAACAACAACTCATGTAGGCCCTATGGATAAGTGTATATCTTATTGCAGCCATATATACATATCTATATCTATATCTACACGCACGCACGCGCACGTAAACTGTAGGTAAAGGCAAGCAGCATACAGATCTTCCCAGGCAGTAGATTAACCCCCTCACACAATGGAGGCTGGTGGCGCCGATGTCAGTAGGGCAGCGAATCCACTCCGGGTTTCAGTCAGAACCAGTCAGAACTCTAAAGAAGCTATCCAACGTCCTGAAGCACGTTAGATAGCTCCTCTAGAGTTCTGACTGGTTATGAATGAATCCCGGAGTAGATCCCCAGGAGTGGCACCCCAGGCCTCAAAGGCCTCTATCTTGAAACACTGCAGGCACAATCCTACATGTGTGTAGACATAGGACGTTTAGAGAAAAGTCCTACAACTCCCAGCATTCCCCCCCTCCATGTTGCAGCACTTTTGCAGGGACTTGTAGGACTTCTTTCTGTGTAAACATGCATAGCATTGTACCTTGCTTCTTTTATTACTTTTCATTCACATACTTTACATCTACCCCTTCACCTTAGCTGGGGAGGTGGGTGAAGAGGTGAATCACTTTCCAAGCTGTGCTAGCCTCTCCCATTTAAAACACTCAAGAAAGATGTCCTGCTATCCCTAACCATGAGTTCCCCTTGCACAGACATCATCCAGTTTTTCTAGGCCGTTATCAAGCAATCTGCCTGACAAAAGATAGGGTCAGCCAGCAGCCATAACAATATTCTAAATCACACGCAATACATATATATACATGTACAATTCTCATTTTAAAATGTGTGCAATTTTCACTTTAAAAACTCATGAGAAAGAGGGATCTGCATTAAGAAATTGTTCTGGATAAATACAGGTACTTTAGGAGGATAGAAATTGGCTACTCAGAAGTAAGTCCCATTGGGGCTTAGTCCCAGGAAAATGGGCATAGCTTTGCAGTCCTTGTGAGGTTCATAGAACCATAGAACAGTAGGGTTGGAAGGGGCCTGTAAGACCATCAAGTCCAACCCCTGTTCAATGCAGGTTTCTCTAGGAAGTTTAGGCTTTGTGGTAGCAACTATAAATGGAGTATGTGAATCTGCTGTTAGTCCAAAGCAGATGTGGTTAGATCAGGAGGGCAAATGTGGCTCATGTGGCCTGGGCCTGCAGATTAAAACAAATAAACACACTTTCCCCATTTACATCTCTCTCTCTCTCTCTCTCTCTCTCTTTCTCTTATGAGATGCACTGAGTCAGAACTGTGGGAGGAAAAAGACATTTACTTGACCTTTCTTCTACTGAAGCGGCCATCTCACAAACAACAAAACACTTTGATTTCCTTTTCCCTCCCTTTCCTTCCCCACCTCATCCTCATACAATACAAAATGTCAGATCCAAGCAATTTCATCAGTTTTTATGACTGAACTATGATGGGCCTCTTTTTTTGTTTTTTAAGGTAGTGAATGGCAACAAACAAATGAAGTATTTTTCTGCCTAAAGATGACAGCAGATTGTCTTTATTCAGGAAGTGATAGTTCATCATAAGTTTTGTATTTCAGGTAACATGTAATCTTCCAGAGGCAGATACTGTTAGTTGTTTGACTTCTTCCTGATGTAATGCATTTAAATTGTGTGTTAACAGTGAGGCAGAGGCCGAAGGCTGTCTCACTTCTTTGCTACTTGATGTCTGGGAATGGCTGGATGACAGCAGTCAGGGTGTGCCATATCTTTTTTGCCTTGTAACTATTGCTAGAGCAGAACTGAATTCATCATGAATGAGATTTGGCATGGAGTCAGTCCTGACAATCAAAAGTTTCCAGGTATTAAAATAAAACTTTGCATGAATAACGTTGCATTTATATTTAAATACAGTGCAAAAGGCATTGCAGGTTTACAGATAAATCCAAATCGCTACTAATGTTACCAGTTTCAGTTCTTGTCTCTTTGCTCAAGAATATGGCTAATCATATGCTACTGGCTCCTACTGGATGTGCATAGCAGTGCACAGTTATGTCACATAGGACCTAAATTGCTAAATGCTAACAGGTTTTCCACTTGTGTAGAATTGGTGAAGTTAGTACTGAAACAAATCTGCTTTCTCAGCATTGCTTAAAATCCTCTGCTTTGAATATTGTTCTTGAACATTCACTGAATATCTGAGCATTCAATCTCTGTAATAATATTTGATGTGTGAGCTCAAAACTTCATATTGGATAGAAACGCTGATGAAATTCTCACCATCCAAATTCCTCCCCAGATGTTTGAATTCTGATTATCTGATTTATTTTTTAAAAAAGTTCAGAGCAGCACCAATGAGATAGCAATGTGCCATTATTTCACTTCCGGTATTTGGACTTTGTTCCGGGTCAGACTGCTCCCCAGGCACCCTGGATGTGAGTGCACTGAACCCTTGTTACCCCATTTTGGGCTCAGCCTGACTTTGCAATTTCAGACAGCCCCACAAACAGGGCTGATGGAACCCAGGAGTGTGCAGGGTGAAGCATTTTGCACTATTTGGAGAGAGAAAATGGACTAACAAGGCAGTGGAGTGGTTCCCCCCGCCTTACAGTTTAAAAGCCACTTTGTCTGGAGCTGTCATCTTTCTTGAGTCTCCCTGGGAATAATGCCAGCGTGTCCATCTCAGGCTAATGTCCTTGCACATTGGTAACCAGTAAAGGAGGCACATGGTGGTGTGCGTGTGTTTCACCCATGTGCAGGAGTGCATGTGCACATCTGTAAAACACCATTGAAAAGAATCTCGATGTAATTCCACATGCAACCACATTGCACTTGCTTTTCTGCAGCGTTTTGCCAATGTACACATATTTTCTTGGCCTGCTCTTTCAGTTAGCCCCTTTTCTGAAGTTATCTGCTCTAAATCCTGTCTGCTCCTTATTACTTACTCTAACAAGTAGGTAAATCCCTTCAAATCCTGTTGTAGATGGGTTTTCCTGCCTTTAGGACACAATCCTATGGAGAGAGTTGGCAGCCTCTGAAGTCAGAGGCTGCCAACTGTCCAATGCAAGGCGGATGTAGCACGGAGGAGATCCTCACCTCCATGCTCTGGCCACCCTGCATTTTTGGCTAGATGGCCAGTTTTGGCTGTCTAGCCATGGCTTTGGGGAGGGGGAGGGAAGGAGGCCATGCAGAATGTAAGAAACTGCATAAAGCAGCTTCCGTGGTCTCCTCCTCTCCCCACTCCTGGGACCACTGCCTTTTCCTGGTCTCCGCCGTGCTCCGTTTCTGAATGCGAGAAGTAGCTGGCGCAGAGAGAACTGCACTGGCTACGAGGGGAGAGAGAGTGCTGTTTCTAGGAACTGTGTTTGGAGCCCTGGCTCCAACCTTAGTTCCCAGTAACTAAAAGGTCCCATGGCCCTCTAGATGGTGTCTAGTGGCCATAGGATTTCTCCCTCCATCTTCCGGGCTTAACCTACCTGTGTAGTCTTTGATTCAGCTATGCTGCTGCCAATTCAGAGAGACCCTGGCAAGGAGGATCTTTTCCTCTCAGAATTCACATGACTGCCAGAATTCCAGTATGTGAAACTTCTCCTGACATAGATATGCGCTGGTTTGGATTCTGCAAGGTAGGAATTCTGGCATTCACTTTAACCCAGAGAAATGAAGCTATGGGCATTTTAGGCTGGTGCCTGTTTTTCCTTCTTTGAGACTTCTTTCCCAAGTTGGAAAGCCGAGCTTGCCTTGCCTGAAGCAAAGTGAATTTATAAAAGCAATTTTCACCAATGAGGTCAGAGGAAGAGGAGTATTCCCTTTGGGGTTGAACAGTGTACTTTGAAATTATTTTAAAGGGCCCAGGTGGAATGGCAATGGGTGAACTAAATACATATGCAATACTCACCATGCACCATGCCCAGGGGGGATTCCTAGTGTAAGACAAATTTCTATGCATTACCAGACTGAAAAGACTCCTTATTCCTTTCCCCATGACAGCTGTCCATCAGACCCATACTGTATATAAATGTTAGTCACTAAAGGATAGGGATGTGCAACTCAGCAAAACTCGAGCTTATCAAAATTCTGCCATTTCCGCCTCAGAGCTCATTCTGAGACATGTCTGTATTGGATTGTGAGCTTTTTTTCCCCACACACAAAATTTCTTTGCTTCCCTTCCTCCTCCCTTTTCCCTTTGTTTTTTTCTCTTTCTTTTTTCTTCTCTTTTTGTTATTGTGGTGTCCTCATCAGAATATTGTATTGCTGGGAAATTGAAGCATTGATGAGGTTGTTGGTAATTTTGGTACTGTTTATTTCATTCATATAAAATAAATAAAAATATATTAAAAAAGAGACTAAAACAAAAAGTAAAAACTGTCATGTCACAAATGGGATTAGAGATTCTAATCAGAAGGTGTTTCAGGTGACCATTAGGAGGTCACTATCCCTAATCTCTGGTGTAGGGTTTTTGTTGGTTTTGTTGTTGTTGTTGTTGTTGTTTGAGGTGCAAAAAACCTCTCTCTCCTTACTTTTCTGCTCTTACATGCCCAGTGTTGGGAGCTTGCTTGCAATGAAATTTTGAAGAGGGAGATGGAAGGCACAAAGAGCTCCATGTGAAATATTGGTATTTCACACAGCATCTGATTTTACTGCTCCACACTGGAACCTTTGGTTTCTACAGAAGTTTAGTAGCTTCAGTACAGCAAAGGATCCAATCAGCCTCTACAAACTTCTTTCTCTCCCTCCACTTTAATATCTTCTAAAGCTGTAGGACTCAAATTATTCCAAAGGGAGGGTTAGGACTATGTGGCATCATGATTGAGGAACTGCTGAGGCTTTTAAATAGGTTCTACAGTTTAAAAATAGCTAGAAAAAGCCCTCAGCCACCTAATTTTAGTACGTGCAATCCTTACAAAGCCTCCACAGCCTCCTAAATTCATCTGAAGTATTACCTCTCTGAAAGGAGCCACTTGGCTTAGGGAATTCTCCCCACCCCCATTTCCAATCACCATTCTTTTCTTTTTCTCTCCCCTATCCTTCTTTTCTTCTTCTTTTTCTTCTCTCCCCTATCCTTCTTTTCTTCTTCTCTCCCCTATCCTGTTCTTTCTTTCTCTTCTTTATTCCATCCAGAGTATATCTTGGGGAATTCTTAATGAAAATTCTCTTCGGTGGGCAAGAGCACATCCTTGTAGGGATGTCAGAGAATTCCACCACGGATCTCGGTGAGGCCGAATGCCAGTGCATTCGGCCCCCTGAACTCCGTGGCGGAATGGCCTGCCCCCCCGCCCCCCCCCCCACGGATCCCCCCTGGGACGAGACATACCTGGGGTGGATCTTCCGGGTGGCGGCGGCAGCGGCGGCTGGTCTTCTGACCGGCCACCACCATTTCCACTCTGGTAAAAAAAAAAGAAAGAAAGAAAAAGAAAGACGTGATAGGTTATGTAAAGATTTACGTAGCCTATCATGACTAGGTTTAAAAAACACACACAACGTGATAGGCTACGTAAATCTTTACGTAGCCTATCATGGTTGGGTGGGTTAAAAAAAAAAATTACTGCATACGCAAATGGCGGCAGCTACGGCCGCTGCCATTTGCGTTCCTTATTTTTGCCCTCTTAATCTACGTAAATATTTATGTAGACTATGACAGTGAAAATCAAGGGGAATGCAAATAGCATAGTGGGCGCTATTTGCGTCCCTTTTTGATTCCCCATTTTAGCCTACGTAAATATTTATGTAGGCTAAAACGGGGAATCAAAAAGGGACGCAAATAGCGCCCGCTACGCTATTTGCATTCCCCTTGATTTTCGCTGTCATAGTCTACGTAAATAGTTACGTAGATTAAGAGGGCAAAAATAAGGAATGCAAATGGCGGCGGCCGTAGCTGCCGCCATTTGCGTACGCGTTTGTTTGTTTTTTTTTACCCAGAGCTCTCCGCGGCCGGAAATCCGGCTGTGGACGGTTCTGGCCTGGCCGGGCCGGGCCGGCTGCTCTGCGGAGCTGCCGCGGAGCACAGCTGGCCTCAGAGGATTCCGGGGGGGAGGAACGGAACGCCCCCCCATCAACATAATCCGTGAACAGGTAAGTGACTTTCATATATCTCTACATGCTTGGCATGTAAAAGGTTCCAGGTTCAATCCCCAGCATCTCCAGGTAGGCCGGGTAAGAATCCTCCCTGAAACTCTGGAGAGCCTCTGCTGCCAGTCATTGTCAACAATACGGGGCTAGATGGACCCAGGGTCTGACTCAGTATAAGGCAGCTTCCTATGTTCCCATGAACAGAAAGCTTTAATAGAAATAAGCGTTATTGATTTGTTTTTTAAGTGGAGGGGAGATAAATACTGCTCATTTATGCAATCCTACATACGCCTACTCAGAAAGCCCATTATGTTTAATGAGGCTTACCTTCAGGAAAGCGTGCATAGGATTCCAGCACAAGTTACTTTTGCAGAGAGGTTTGCACCTTGATGTTCTGCATGTTTATTCAGAAATAAATCCTGTGAGCATGGTATTACAGGCTTAATACAGTGCCTACCCAGTTCCGGCTAATGAATCGGCTACCCTTTCAGCTCAGTCCTATGCATGTTTTGTCAATGGGGGCAGGGAGGGTTTGCATGAACTCTAGCTTCAGTGGTGAAGGAAAGGCACTTAGTACATGCTCAGAGTTTCTCCATAACTTAGCCCTAGTTTTGAAAATAGACTCATTGGCTGAATCCTGGTGAAGTCTTGGCACAAATGAAGTTATGGGGAAGAAGATACAGTGAGAACTTGTGCATGACAAGGAGAAAGTAGAGGTGAGTTGCACAAAACAAGAGATCTGTTTTTATGAAGAGTTGCTGGAGGATGGTAGGATGAGGAGGGATGGTTGCATGGACGGTAATAGAATTGGTAGGGGGAGAATGTAAGTGTTCGGTGGTGAAAGAAAAGCATTCTGTATATGCTCAGAGGCACTCTATATTTAAGAACATAAGAAGAGTCGTGCTGCATCAGACCAAGGTCCATCTAGTCCAGCATTCTGTTCACACAGTGGCCAACCAGATGCCCACGGGAAACTAGGGTTGTTCGAGAAATCTGCCACAGACTCCCCCCCCCGCCACCCCCCGAAATCCCCCCTGGGATGGACCTACCTGATGGCGGTGGCTGTGGCAGCGGCTGCAGCAGCGGCTCCAGGTCATCTTCTGGCCGCTGCGGCCGCAAATGGTGGCCTTCGTAGCAGCTGCCATTTGCGTGCCTGCATTAGGCCATGATAGGCTACATAAGTATTTACGTAGTCTATCACGGCAAAAGGCAGGGACGCAAATGGCAGCCGCTACGCCATTTGCTTACTTACGTAGCCTATCACGGCCTAATGCAGGCACACAAATGGTGGCCGCTACGACGGCCGCCATTTGCAGCTGCAGGGGCCTGGCCGCGGCCGGAAGTCCGGCTGCGGCCGGAACTGGCCAGCAGCTCCGCAGCCTTGCTGCGGAGCGGAGATGGCTGGGGAGGATTCGGGGGGGGGGAGGGACAGATCGCCTCTCCCCCCAGCAGACCCCGGCAGCGGACTGGTAAGAGGGATTCATACATCACTACGGGAAACCCGCAAGCAGGACATGAGTGCAATAGCACCTTCCCACCCATGTTCCCCTGCTGCTGGTGAAATGTAAATAAATTCTAATAATTCTAAATTTGCATGCATGCATATCCTTCAGAAACTTTGCAGGTTTCTTCCAATGACCTGTGCATTTTCATACAGATTTACCAAAAAAATATTGGGGAGGGGGTGAAGGGAAGGGAAAGCAAATCACTCCCTCCTCCAAATTGGAGAACTCTCCTTCCACATGAACTGCTGCACCTCTCCTTCTGAAATGTTGCTGGTCTCTTACTTAGAGACAACTTTAGGCTATCTGTAATTTTCAGAACAATGGTCCACAAGTAAAATAGGGAGATAAGTATGTCCTCTTTTGAGACCTCAAAATGTCAAGGCCACCCTTGCACAAAAGCCCTTATGGATATCATTCTGAAATTTGGCAGACATGATCTCTGATGGGGCAATGAATCCTGAAATTTTTCTCCAATTCTTCCAAGTAATAAAAATGTTATTGGCAGTTCCCTTTAAAAGAAAATCAAAATATAAACCCTGCACCTATTTTTCTGACATTGGACAGGTGTAATCCCCTTCTAGGGGGCTACTATGCCTGAAATTATCATCCTGTTCTGACCAAGAGAAAAAAGTTACATTTTTTTCTTCTAATTTCCCATGGTAGTCAACAGGAGGCATAAAGACTCATTTTGACTCAGGTTTGGTGCTGAGCTGAAGTGGTCCGATTACAAATTGGCCAGAGCAGAAGCAGGATGTTTTCCAAAACACTGAATCCGGGTCTGAGTTGAAGTGGGGTGGGGGGGTCAGTGCACACTTCTTAAGTATGTATGTATGTATGTATGTAATCTATACACACATGCAAGCACACCACACACACACACCACACACACACATTAGAGGTGTGTTTAGACTCAGTGAGATTATATATATATATATACATGCACAAATTTGTGTTATGGGCCTGTGCTCTGGATCTTTTAAGAACTTAGCAACAACAACGCCCCTGTTTGTGGGAGATGTGAATTGGATAAATTCTAGTCAGAAATGACTGTAGCCTATTCCGACCGGCACAGGCTCTGAGAGACAGGCCTTTTCCCATCCTACCACCTGAGAACACTGTGAGCAAAGCGTGGTGATCTTCTCCTGAAGTCTGGTCCTTGGGAGTTGACTGAAAGTGCCTTGAAACAGGGACTAGCTGTTTTTGTTACATTCCTCTCTAAAGTACCATGTGCACAGATAGAACTATGTAAAATAAATGTATGTATATGTATGTATGTATGTTAAGTCTGTGCAAGGACAAGGTTCATGAAAACAAAAGATGTTTACTCCTCAATGACACTCAGCCAAAGCTCAGCCTCTCTAGTGATTTTAGTCATCACTAATTGCAAGAGGATATGCAAGCACAAAGCACGCATGATAACGGCATGAGGGGCAAATGATATCAATAGAGGCAACATTACTTAGAAACAGAATACACTTCAGCCTTGACAGGTAGTCAGTCAGTCACAGAATCAATTATAACTGTTTTGAAATGTCAAACATAACTACAGGAAAAGCCAGGCAGAACAGTCGTTGCTCTTGAAAACTCCCTGACATTTTAAAAGAGAGCTTTTCCTTTTTTAATTTTTTTTTCAAAAATGTGGAAACGCAGACCAGCTGCTTGCACTGTATTGGTTTCATAATGTTTCCTGCTGCTTTGAATTAAAAAAAAACTGTTTGCCTTGGTAGTCGGTGCTAACCAGAAGAAATAGATTCTGAACCGTTTTTACTTAAAATAGGGGTTTGGGGGGTTTAGACTTGAAATTAACTTGCAACAACTAACAACTACCTGTGTTTCCATTTTATTTAAAGAGAAACACTTTTGCTAACCTCTAATTAAAATCATACTGTGGTCTCAGTGTGGTAAAGGCAACCATTGTGGATCTGCCTTTTATTGTGAGAAAGCTCTTACAATAATAAAATTGTAAAACACAGTATAAGCAGCTGGCATTAATGTCTGCCAAGAGGCTTCCATAGAACATGACAGTCCTTCCCAGAAAGGGGATGAATAAACTTGTGTGCACAGAGGTAACCTTGGGCAAAACAGTCTTGGGATCCTTCTCTTGCACCCCCTCCACTCTCCAGTGCTTCAGTAGATAACAGCCCGTATTTAAGTACATGGAATATCAACATAATAACTGCATTGTATAATTTAATATGTAGTATTAATGATGATCAATTCATTAATAACCATGAATTCACTAGATAGGCAAATCTACTTTAATGGAATGCAAAAGGAATATCTTAAAATGTCAGGAAATCACACATCATCATAGTATCTATAAACAATACCAGTCTTCAAAACTAATCAAACGTCGACATAATACAAATGCCTTATTACTACAGTAGTTAACAGGTAGCCTGCTTGAATGGTTTCTTCCTTGCTTTCATTTTGGCAAAGATATCAATTAAGTTATCAAAAGAATCTGCCTCACAAGCTAACGTTCTCCTGAAAGAATGATAAAATGGCCATGCCTTTCTTGCCCTGTGGTAGATCTTAGGTGAGCCTTTACCAGTTTCAGGGCACAGTCCTATGGGCCGTGCTCTCACTACTTGGAAGCCCCTGAGCTTGAAGGCTTCCAAGATTCCTATGCCCTGCCAGGCTGAAACCAGCAGGGCAGGAGGAGTGGCAGAGATGATCATTGGCTTCCCATCCTCCCATTTTTGGGTTTTTTGCTAGACCAGCCTAGTGAGGGCATTTTGGGAGGGGAGGAGGCTCCAGATAACTGGCCTCTCCAGTCTTCTCCCCTGGCC
Organism: Heloderma suspectum; assembly: GCF_057233095.1. NCBI lineage: Eukaryota > Metazoa > Chordata > Lepidosauria > Squamata > Helodermatidae > Heloderma > Heloderma suspectum. The sequence continues at coordinate 115,279,454 of NC_139462.1, forward strand.
TCGCTGGTCTCCTCCCCTTCCTGCACACTAGAAGGCCCCCTTTCCCCTCTCTGAGGTCGATTTTCTGACCTTGTGAGACAGCTGGTGCAGCTGTCTCCATGCTAACTGTGAGGGGGTGGGGTCGGGGGTCAGATCCCTCACTCCCCCTTCCGAGACTGGTGCGCTGACCCCAACCTTGGAGGGGGAATCCAAGCAATCCTATGATTCCTGGGATGCTCCTCCAGGGGCCACGGGATTGCTCTCTCAGCTCACTTGAGGTGCATTCGCCTGATGCAACCAATGCAGAGACGCAACCGGGCTTTCTTATTTACTGTGTTTTTATGTATTACATGTATATCCTGCTTTTGTTTCCTCTCAGGAGCAAAATGCAGCGTTGGGGCCTAGTCCTCTTCCCTCCCACTCAAGGCTGTTGCATGACCCAAATTACAGCCCTTAAGCAAGGAAGCACTGCAGCGCTCCTGCTTCTCTGCAGGAAATTGTAGGAGCGCAGGCATCCTATTTGGATCTGTAAATCCCCCGCCCTTACAGTCAAAGGTGAAAGATTGGATAGGTGCTATTTTGTATGGGAGAACAGCAGCATGCATTAGACTTCTTCCAAAACCTGAACTATTTATTATTATTACGACTCATTGGGAAAACCCAGGGCAGAAAAATTTGGATTGGAAGAAAAGAAACAAGTACAACTTACCTACGAATTGCCTCTAGTTCCATCTAGACCCAGGATTGTTCTGGCCTTTGAAGAAATTATACAGGCTTAGCCTGTATAAACTGTTTTTTCCAGTTCCCTCTCATGGCTTGTTCATGCTGGCTTGCACCTTGAAGAGACAGAACACAATGGGCACAACCTCGTTGGTCCACTAACCTTAGTAATATGAACTCATATATTTGGGCCCCTCAGCCTTGTGGGCCCCTTGAGCAATTTGCCCCCATTGCCTTCTCCTTCACCCTTGGCCACACTTGGGAAAGGTGGGTGTAGGCTTTTTAAAATGTTCAGAGAGATTCATAGTCAATGCAGAAGAAGTAATAAAAAGAATCAAGAGCGAATCAACTTGTTTTGAGCAATAAGCAGAGCTTTTATCTTTAGCACCCTAACTTTGGAATAAATCAACTGAACATAGTGGACTCCCACCCTGACACAAACCTGCCTTCCAAAGCAATGTTTATCTGTCCCGTGGTGGCACTATCACGTTTTAATCAAGCTAGATCCATTACTTTGGACCTGCAGCAAGACTCATGATGTACAGGGGACCCAGGGAAGCTTATGTGCAAAGGGGTAACCCGGAGTATGTTGACTTGGTGGCAGGTTGTGACCAGCCCTATGCTTCTATGCTTCTATGCTTTTATGATAGGAAGTTTAAGGACTCAATGCAGATATTATACCAAGTCTAGGCACACCCATCACAGGAAAGAGTATTCTTCAGGCAGGGAGAGGATTGCCTGGATTTTGATGCCTTTTGCTTCATCAGGCTTTGACTGTCCTGAGCAGGTTGGAGCTTAGGTTTGGAAAGAGGGACTTTTGGTTATGGCCCCTGCCCTGCCTATAAAGGGGGCTCAAAATAGCAAACATGGAGAAGGGAGAGGATCAGGAGAGATAAGGAAGGATAAGCAAAGGAAGGATAAGTAAAGGTAGCTGGGATTAGAGTCCAGTAACTATTAGAGTCCAGTAACTATGGTAGCTGGGTAGGAAGGATAAGCAAAGGTAGCTGGGATTAGAGTCCAGTAACTATTCGTTGCTCTCATAAACATGAGAGGTGTGGATAGAGTGGCGTATCTACCTGGACCACCAGGGAAGTAACCCTCCTCTTATCATTTTTCTTCTTTTTAAAAATGGTTTTATCTGCTGCACCTGTCACTGTTTACTTTTGTTTGGTTGCGTGACTGTTTAATTTCTGTGGGATATTTATTGACATAGTTTTATTCATTTCTCTCTCTCACGTGTCCCTGTAGCTGGTCAACACTAAGAACAAACTGGCACCCGACGAAGTGCTTTCAGTAGTGGAGCAATATGACCCCTGTGGGTGAGCCTGGATTTTAAAAATTAAAAAATAAAACCTGCCCACCATATTGTGTGTGACTTGGACCTTCCAGGCTGGGCTGTAAAGATGTGTTTGAAAATATATGGGCATTGCCTGCTGACATTTCAGAAGCTACGTGGGGGCTGCATAAGATTTCCAGTGGCTTGAGGGCCCACCTATTGGGCAGGATTCAACGGGGGCCTTCCCCACAGACAGGCCCTGCTGGTCCTGGTTTGTGTGCAGCCCCTACTGCTGGCGGCTAGGATGCAGTGCTTCCAGGGGCAAGCCCTGAAGCGAGCAGAAGCACTCATTTCTGGAAGGGCCGTGACCTGCCCCTTTCAGAAACAAGTGTTTCTGAAACAAGGACTTGCCCTCAGTCTCCACATGGCCCCCTGTCCTTCCTCATGACTAGCGGAACGATTTTGCAGAAAGGCATAGCATTATAGAGTGAATTATACAAAATAAGACCAGCTATGCAAAGGGCTCTGATCCACAAAATCTGGCTTTTCTTTGGATTGTCCAGATACAGAATTCTGAGGTTTTAGAATGGAATATACACAGTTCTGTGGTGGAACATCCAGGACGTGGCTGTCTTGAAGTTGGAAGTCATGAGAAGTAATCTCTGCAGATTCTCGTAGCCTTTCCCTGCCCTTCTGTAGCATTATAGTACTTACTGGTGGCGCTCCGCCTGTCTACCAGCTGACTGGCATCTCTTATCAGTTGACGAAGCACCACGGTTCTACCAACCCCGCTGGCAAGCACTACCGCTACTCGCATTATGCACTTTCTAAGTCCTTCCCTAATCAGTGTGTTGATTAAACAGATGGCAAGAAAGTAACGAGTGCCATTCTTGATTTGAAGGCTTCATGAATAGAATAGTTTTATAGTTTGCACTGCCGTAATAAACAGGAAGGATGGCATATGGCAAATCTTGGGAAGAGCCCATACACTTAATTATGATGGTATGGAAGGTAGATTGGAGCTTGAACCTGCCTCTGCAGACAAGCGGAAGATTATGCAAATCACCTTGTGCCTTAATTGCCTCCTGCAACGCATATTTCACTCCTAGCCCATTACAGCATTGCAAACTCTTCTGTCTACCTGTAATAATAGAACAAGGTACGTCATAAAAGGAATCCCTAGAATCATAGTTATTTAACTGGGAATGGCTCTCAGAAAATGCTTCTCCATTTCCAGATACAGGGCTAGCACTGTCAGGATTGGGGAGATATGGCCATGTCCTGGTCAGTTCAGCATGGGGCAACTCGTTGCCAAATAGATGAGCCAGGGGAGGAGAGGTAAGGCTGGCACTGAGTAAACAGAGGGGTGTGTAAGTGAGCTAATCAACTGAGAAGCAGGTCAGCAGAGAAGGCCAGTCTGATAGCAACTTGTTTTTGTTTTTCTAAACCAGGGGCCAGTCTGATAGCAACTTGTTTTTGTTTTTTCTAAAGCAGGGGTTGTCCACTTGGATTTTGCCCCCTTGGCACCCCCGTGGACTTTCCACCTGGTGCTGCTGAAAATAAATAAATAAAGATGAAATAAAAATTGGAAATGGTGTTAGTAGCAGCTATTGAGCACCCAAAGGGTCAAAAGCATCTTATTTGCAAGCTAAATTTGACTCTTTGGGCACTCCGTAGCAGCTATGCAGTGCTAAAAGGGTCAGATTTAGCTTGCAAATAAGCTAGTTTTGACCCTTTAGATGCTCCATAGTCACTACGGGTACCATTCTGCCCCACAAATCCCCCCAATTTCATGGGTAGCAGGTGCCTCAGTGGGGTAGGGTGGGGCCTGCATGTTGTCCACCCCTGTTCTAAAGAGACAAGATATTCACAGTGAGGAGACAGGCCAGACTTTGAGCCTTCCTAGGTTCAAGTGAAACCTCATTGGCTCCTTATGTCACTTGACAATGGCTGTGTCAGTGGGCTGCAGGTAGTACCTCAATCTACAGAAGTGCAGTGGAAAACGGTCATAGCAAACAATTGAAGCAGTCTAGCACAGGGCTGGGGAACTTCCGGCCCATGCACCAAATTCCCCTTCTCCCTAGGCCACACTCCTCATCAACCCTGCTCCATGTTATTGATATTATTTACTCCGTCCTGCTCTGTCACGCAACTAGAAAGCTGACAGAGGGAATCTTGCACAAGTTTGGGTAACGGAATGCTTGGATGCAAATGTCTTTTCTCCCCCATTGCATACTGAACAACAGTAAGTGTCATATCCATAACTCCACCAACTTTGGTGGCTCTGGCCATGCCCAATACTGGAATGCAGATTTCAGCAGGTTTTGACCAAGATACTGTGGACCTTGACTGGAGTGGCTCCTTTCTGGCACGCTGCGATGGTGGCACAGAATGTCAGAGGCTTGAGCATCACTGCCAGTATCCTTAGTTGAAGATCCGATGCCTGACACATTCATAGTGAAATGCAAAATTATCCAGAATCAACCTATCCATTTCCATCTTTTTAATATGGCAGAGAGAGGACCCACAGTGGTTAGATAAGCTTCCACTTTTAAAACAGTTATACACGCAAAATGGATCTTTATGATTCCCTCAAGTAAAAAGACTTTTCCACAAAAACATATGACACAATGGACTGGTTCACATGACATGACAACCCATCATGGGTTATTTAACCCCAATGAGCTACAGTGTGTGTCAGCTGCCATTTTGAATACTCGACCCCCGATTGGGGTGGGTGGGTGCCATGTCATCCAAACCTGGCCACTGGGGGGTTATGTGAGGGTTAAACATAACCCTCGGCTTGCTTAACCCTCGCATAACCGCCAATGACCAGGTTCATTCAACACAACCCCCCCGCCCCGAGTCAGGGGTTGCATATTCAAATTGCGCCCTCCATACACTGTGGCTCACTGAGGCTTAAATAACCCACAGTGAGCCATGGCATGTAATGAGAACCAGGTTGTTTCCAGCTAGTATGATTTTAATTTTCACATTTTTTTCATTTATGAAACAGGCAGCCAGTTGCACAACTATGTTTTATTAACCCTCTAAAAAGGAAATGTTCTCTTATTTGAAGAACAGCTTATTGATTTCATGAAACACATTTTTGTTTAGCTCATATGGATGGTTAAGAGTGACAATAAATATAACCCTTACCAAAGAAACAGGTGATTTGTTCGTGAGATTCGAACTGCAATTTACCTAATTCATAGCTCATTTATCTTGGCTACTGCTACTACAACACTGATGAAAATGATGCTTTATGTTGTTGTTCAGTCGTTCAGTCGTGTCCGACTCTTCGTGACCCCATGGACCATAGCACGCCAGGCCTTCCTGTCCTGCGCACTCTCCCGGAGCGTGCTCAAGTTCATATTCATTGCATCGGTGACGCTATCCAGTCATCTCATCCTCTGCCGTCCCCTTCTCCTTTTGCCTTCAATCTTTCCCAGCATCAGGGTCTTTTCCAGTGACTTTTCTCTTCGCATTAGGTGGCCAAAATATTTGAGCTTCAGCTTCAGTATCTGTCCTTCCAATGAGCAGTAAGGGTTGATTTTCTTTAGGATGGACTGATTTGACCTCCTCGCAGTCCAGGGGACTCGTAAGAGTCTTCTCCAGCACCACAGTTCGAAAGCATCAATTCTTCGGCGCTCAGCCTTCCTTATAGTCCAGCTCTCACAGCCATACATTACTACTGGGAAAACCATAGCTTTGATTAGACGGACCTTTGTTGGCAAGGTGATGTCTCTGCTTCTTACTATGCTGTCTAGGTTTGCCATAGCTTTCCTCCCAAGAGCAAGCATCTTTTAATTTCATGGCTACAGTCACCATCTGCAGTGATCTTGGAGCCCAAGAAAATAAAATCTGTCACTGCTTCCATTTCTTCCCCTTCTATATGCCAGGAAGTGATGGGGCCAGATGCTTTATAGAGACCCCTAAAAGGGAAGACCCTGCCCTGAGGAGTTTACAGTCTGTGCACTGAAGAAGAAAGCAGTCAGTAAACAAAGAATCTGGGACCCAAATCACTACTTTAGGGGCAGTTATGGCCAATGAGGTTTTTAATGTTTTTGTTTCAATGTCAGACACCCATGGCATACCACAAGCGGCTTCAGAAACTCCCCTCTGTTTTGAAAAAAACATGTGTGATGTGGCATAGGGAGGGTTGGAGTTGCTGTTTCAGGGACACAAGTCCAGCCCTTCCTTGGGTACAACATGGAATCAGTGGAGGCTGGTGGCTCTGATGTCATTGGGGCAGTGAATCCAGGTTTCGGTCAGAACCAGTCAGAACTCTAAAGCAGCTATCCATGGTGCAAAGCAGTCCTTTGGATCAAGGTCTAAAGAAAGAAACAAACCTGTTTCAGCTCTGAATGGCTCATCCTCTACCTAACTGCTACTAAATACCCCTAGGAAAAGAAAAGAACCCCAAGCCCAATGGATTTTCTTCCCCAAATCTGGGAATTCTGTCTTTTTTTTTTTCACAGCTTCCTTGAACACCTGCTGATCGTGGCATCAGTTGCAGCAAGTCAGCAGGTATATCCCCATTCTTCATTGGTAACGCTCGTAATTAAACATCTACAAAGCAGAATGCTGAGTAGGAGATGAAAAGATGGAGACAATACATTTACCGCATTCTAATCTTTATTTGTTGCTCTCCTGTTCCATGCTGATGTGTTAACCGCCTGAAAGACCCTCCTCCTCCTCCACCCTCCAGGGATGAACGCAGAGATATGGAATTCTGGGAATGATGCTTTCTTCCTTAAGCAACACTGACATGCATTGCTGGGAAAGTTGTGATTTCCCATCCTAATTGATTTGCATGGCTGCCACAGAATAACATGTAAAATCATGACAGCAGGAAAATAGGGGAGTAGACAAGCCATCACTGGGCTTAGTCTGGGATTATTCATTCATTATATTTTAAATATGAAGTTGCACTTGTGAATGGAGATCAGGGGAAAGGAATTGATTATTTTATCATGCTCCTTGCAGACTTTCTAATATTTGGCAATATACCTATGATGTTTATCCTGATAGTGAATGCTATGAGGAACACAAAGATCTTCATCTCTACTGGGAGGAATGCTGGTATGTTGAAGCTGGTCCACACAGTCAAGCTTTCCCCAGCATGCAAGCAGTCCCAACCCATGATCAGCCATTCACTCATATAAGGAGACATTAGCATGAACTTCAACAGAGCCGCAGAGATTCTTGCCATTATGGGGTGGGGGTGGATGTTGCTGTGCCTTTCTGGCTTTCCTATCGGCTTTTCCAGTTATTCTCTGAAGACGTCATTGCTCTCCCCACATTATCTCTCTCTTCCCCACCCACTACTTCAGTCAAAACTTCATGGGTCACCCAAGATGTCTGAAAGATTAAAAAAAAACTATGTCTGTTGAAGCAAGTAAGGATCTACAGTTGAAGTTTTTTCAAAGAAATATTCTTTCATCAGGCTCCTGCTGTAGGTCTCTGAACAATGTAACACTATAATGGTAGAAGGAGGAAGAGTTTTTACATAACCAAACATCTAATGATACATGGCTTTATAACTTAAATCTAAAACTCTGAATTGTAGCTCTGAACTGGAACAGATGTAGATCAAGGAGATGAAGTTCTGTGTTGATATTGAACTGAACCTGAGTTGCTCCCTGCAGTTCTCCTAAGAATATTCTCTAGTTATTCATCGATTGTTCAAATATTTGCTGCATAACCTCTGAACATTTGGTATCTGCATTTGATACCCAGTGATATATCTAATATTTGACAGTGTTCTGTATTTGACATGGAATGGTATTTCATATTTGACAGTGGAGGTGTGCACTGACCCTCAGCTTCAACTCGGCACTTTGGAAAATGGCCTGATTTGGCTTGGACCAATTCGGAGTCCATCTGCTTCGACTCGTTCCCAAACCTGAGATGAGGTTGAGAAACCTGAGGCTTCATGTTTCCCATTGGTTGTCACATGATATTCGCAGGCATAATACCCCATTAGGAGTTTATTCCTTCAACAGCAATGAAACTCTTAGAGTGATGATACAGGAAGACTCATGACAAGTATGACTGAACATAAGTTAGAGCTCATATTAAAGCCTACTCTGTGGCGGTGATGGCACCTAAGAACCACCACCATTCTTTCCACCCAACACTGGCCAGCAAAGCTGTTCCAAGTAGTTAGAGGTCTTTTAAGCCTTGGCTCACAAGGTTTCAAAGACCTTGTATCCTGCTGTAGGTAATTGCAAGGTATTTTTCAGATATTGTTCATATCCATTCTGACTTAGATGCTAGCTAGAGCTGTATGAGTAGACATACCTTTGGCACCAGCATGTCCAGTTAAATTGGATGTTCTTCAATTTGTGGAACCTGAGGATGTGGGCAGGATTCTGGGAGAGGTGAGGCCAACTACCTGTGTACTCAACCTTTGGCCATCCTGGCCATAGGTGGACTGGCCAAGTAGGTGGAGGGAATGGATGGTGGGAGTGGTAAATGCTTCATTGCAGGAAGGGGTGGTCCCTGCATGTTTGAAAGAGGATGTGGTCAGACCATTAAAAAACAAAACAAAACCACCCTCTGCCTTTAATCCAGCCATACTGCAGAATTTCCAGCCAGTTTCTAATATTCCATTCTTGGGCAAGGTGCTCAAGCATGCGGTGGCTTCTCGCCTCCAGGTTTTTCTGTATGGACCTGACTATCTAGATCAATTTCAATCTGGCTTTAGGCCCAGTTTGGGGACTGAGACAACTTTGGTCTCCTTGCTGACTGACCTACTCCACCACGGGGGTGTCTCCGCGAGCGGCTTACTCCAAGCTGGCTGCATTTGGACATTGTTAGAGATACATGATGTCATGACCATCCAGCAGCCGCTCTGGAGTTTCCCGCCAAAAAACTGGTTCTCCTAGTGCGATTGTTTTCCTTAATTCAGCTTGTCTGCACTTCTGTTGTGGTGTGCACCACCCTCCGCATTTACTCCAGCATGATAGCCCTGCCCATGGGTGTGTCTTTCGCCTCACTGACCCCCAGTCAAGGGGTGTTTCCCCAGTGTTTCCCCCACCTGTGTTTCCCCACTGTTTCTGCCATTTCAGGGCTGGTTGTCACAGAACCAGGCAGTCTCTAACTTCTTTTTTTTTAAAAGGCAAGTGGTAAACCGAAACAGCACTTTGGTTGGCAGTGCTTAGACCTCCTCCCTATCCTGCTCAGTATGTCACTATCTCACATTTGTCCAGCAATTCCTATATCTCCTATCTCACTACCTTACCAGGCCACTATTCGGGGCGATAGCGTATAGGCGTGATAGAGCAAATGTGTGATAGAGGCATAGAAACATGAAAGAAATCTCCCATCCAGAAAGGAAGAAGTTTAAAAAAAGCACACCTACAAAGTGGTTTTCAATGTCACTAGGTCACTATCACACATTTGTCCAGCAACAGCCATGCCCCATATCTCTCAATATGTCACTATCGCACATTAGCGTTATCTCGCGACAGTGACAAATTGAGATAGCGGTTTTAGAGGGGGAAGAAATAAAAAACAATTGCCGGAATTGGGCATAGCTTGGGGAAAGCATCTCCTCAGAAGTAACTCCCATTGTGGCCAATGAGGCTAAGCTTCCATCCATCACTTTATGGGGAAGGAAAAAGGACAGCCTGGATGGGGGGGGAGGCTTTCTTATTGGTTGAGCAGCCCCTGCCAGTCTGATGACATTTACTGCAAACCCCCAACCCCACCTGGAAGTACATTCTGTGAAGCAGCTTATACTGGAGCAGTGCATTCACTCGTGGAGCCCTGTGTGGATTACAGTGCACCAAAGCCAATTCCTTGAAAAAATCCAGGTAAGCCTCCCTTCACTTCTCCTTCCGTTGTTGTGGAGATGGAGACAGCCCCCAGGAATGACTGAGGGAATGCATCCCTGTTGGTTGGTTCTGCTGGATGTCTCAGTGGTTTTCAGTAGCATCATACATTATATCCTTCTGGACTGGCTTGCAGGGATGGGACTTGGCTATACACTGTTCTGGTGGCTTTGTTCCTTCCTAGGGATGGTGGACAATTCTGCCACGGACTCCAGTGAGGCCGGATTCTTTAGAATCCGGCCCCCTGGAGTCCGTGGAGGAACAACCTCCCCCCCCCGCCACCCCGTGGAATCCCCCCAGGATGGACCTACCTGGTGGCGGATGCGGCGGTGGCTCCGGCGGCGGCTCCGGCAGCGGATGAAGTGGCAGTGGCGGTGGCTTTGGCCGCTGCCAGGCTGCTGCGGCCGCAAATGGCGGCCATCGTACCATCTGCTGTTTGCATCCCTATGCTAGCCTGTGATAGGCTACGTATATATTTATGTAGCTTATCACGGCTAAAACAGGGACGCAAATGGCATCCCCTACACCATTTGCATTCCCACTTTAGCCATGATAGGCTACGTAAATATATATGTAGCCCATCATGGGCTACCGTAGGGACGCAAATTGCGTCCCCTACGCAGGACGCCATTTGCGGCCGCAGCAGCCCAGCAGCAGGTGGAGGCCCTGCTGCGGGTCGGCCTGGCCGGCAGCTCTGTGGACTGGCCACGGAGTGGAGCCAGCCGGGCAGAATTCAGGGGGGGGAGGACCGGATCACCTCCCCCCCGTTGAGGATTCTGGGGGGGAGGAATGCATCACCTCCCCCCCATCAAGGATTCTGGGGGGAGGAACGGATTGCCTCCCCCTACCTGCAGACCCCAGCGGAGCCAGGTAAGTGGGGTTTCGTACACCCCTATTAGAGGGCTGATTTCAGAAGGTAGTGCTGGCGGACGCATGTTTTACACCTTGGCCATTGGCCTGTGGTGACCTTCAGGGTTCTGCCTTGTATCCCATGCTATTTAACATCTACATGAGATCACTGGGGGAGGTCATTTGAGGTTTGGGGGTTCAGTGTCTCCAATATGCAGAAAATACCCCTCTATCTCATCTTTCCATCTCATTCTAGGGAGGTTGTCAATAAAATAAAATTATTTAGTATTTGGATTTATAGCTGCTTTTCAACTTTAAAGTTCCCAAAGGAATGATTCTGCACTTCAAAATAAGTGCGTTTATGTAAGAAGAGCTATGTGGGCAGATGTTTTAATCTCCAGCACAGGTATTACACATCATCAACTATCACATACCATCCTTTTCTGATTTACACAGTTTATATCTTTCATATAGATCTAGACATAGTGGTAACACATTTTTAAAATCATATGCATGCTATAGAAGTGTAGACCCATGAGAATTTGCAGAAATATGAGCTGAGGGACATCCTCCAACCACATTGGCTGTTCACTGGGAAAGTCTTCAGCAGGATTGTGTATGCTATAATTTTGCTCAAGTGTAGGAAAGCAACAACAGAGGACTTTTGCCCAATTCTCGGACTTTGTGGCCTAGAAGCAAGGGGAGGGGCTGTGGCTCAGTGGTAGAGCACATGCTTCGAATGCAGAAGGTCCCGGGTTCAATCCCCAGCATCTCCAGGGACGGCTAGGAAAGAATCCTGCCTGAAACCCTGGAGAGCCGCTGCCAGTCAGTGTCAACAATTCTGGGCTAGATGGACCCAGGGCCTGGCGCAGTAGAAGGAAGCTTCCTGTGTTTCTACTTTAATCAGATTTGATGTATTTGCACAGTTTATACAGGCAGTCTTAGTGAAGAATTTTTATATTTGTTAAAACTGGAGGGGATACAGCCCTGAACTTTAGGAGAAATTAATATGAACAAATCAGGCTGCCTTATACAGGAACATTGCCCTGGCCCATGTTTGAATAACTGCCTGACTGGCAGTTGGGGCTGCCAGCCAGCCAGAAAGGAAATGCACTGGTGTGTTGTTTTTCCAAGACAGTTGCCAGCAAGCAAGGGTAAAGCCCCCCCCCCCAATCCCAGCCAATTTTCTTTTTTATCTTTGGTCAAATCAGTCAGTGTAGGATTTCTGCTGTGCTTTGCCCTGAGACCTACCAAGAAATATTGTGATCTCTCCCTAGAAGAGTCTATAACCTTACTCCACCCCAAGACCTGCTCTGAGTTGTGCTCCTAGATTGCACCCAGATTTCAGAATTTTGGATTTCAAGGCAACCCCATTTGTAATGGCTCTCCAAGGTCTTCTTTACTCTATAACTGGGTATTGTATCCGTAGAGCTGCCTGCAAAAGCCCTTCCTGATTTGTTTTTCAGAAGTTTGCCCCTAAAGGACCACTGTAGAAGAAGGGGAATGGAGGGCAACAAATGGAGAATGCAGGGAAGATAGGAAGGAGACAAATGCTATGATAAACAGTATGGGATTAAAGAAACAACTTGTTTGCATCCCAAGTTTCATGTTATTTAAAACATAGTTTTCTGTGAAGTGAAACATTATAATTTGAAACATTTGACATAATGTGTATAGATTTTTTTTTCAACACAAAAACCAACAGTTGTTTAATAATTCCAGAGACCTTACCAAAAAGTAAGTATGCATCCTCACCACAGATTTAATGATCCCAGTCTCTTTATTTTAGTTCAGTTACAAATAATGCTCATCATATGGAATTAACATTATACATTTTGTACGCAAGAACAGCAACTTAAGCACTAGAATTTTCTTTAATATCCCCATCCTGGACATTATGTGGTGCTCATTCAAATTACATTATGAATGTTTATTCATTATTAAAAGCATGCTAGCACAGTAGGAGGGAGAAATTCAACCATCTGATCTAATTAAAACATGAATTATGGGAGGCAGCCTTTACCAATAGTGACTCCGAACAAATGAAAAGAAAACCAATATTAATTTCTAATTAAAAGATTTGTTCTCCTTTCTGCCTAGCTATGATTCTTTATAAGTGTCAAATGGTGAAAATGAAGGCCTTCTAAATTGGGGGTGGCTGGGATGCTTTCAGAGGGAGCCTTCAGATACTCGACTCAAGAATCTGGGATTTTGGCTTCTTCAAGGGAATCTGCACACATGGGGAAAAATGAGCTGCTCTCCATTGATAATAACGTAGTAGCAGGGGGGAGCCTGGACATGGGCCAGGAAACAAGCCTCTCTCATTGGCTGAGGAGCCCCTCCAGTTTGATGACGTCCAGTTCCACTCCCTCCCACCCTACCCACAAGTATGTTTCTTTCAAGCACTGTGTGACCCCGAAAACCAGGTTTTAAAGGTATGCTACACTCAGCTTATCTTGCTTTGCGTGTCCGTGACAGACCAAAGCCGATTCCATGAAAATCTGCGTTTCATGAAAATCTCCAACACGCTGAAGATCCCCCCAGAGATGGTTCATGATGGAGATGGGGCAGTGAAGTGAATAGCAAAACCGTCTATGCCAAGCAAAAAATAGCATGCCCCCTTGATTGTGGCTGCTTATCCAGATGTCTTAATACCTCTCTTGGAAACCTTGAGGGGAAAAAAAAAAAACCTAGAGCCCTGAAACTTCAAGTCAGATCCTGAGATCTGGGGCAACGTTTGAACTATGACTCACTGGTTCTTTATTGCTTCTCTAGATAATCAATCAATCAATCAATCATTTTTCAGGCCACATCTACATTATGGGCAAAGGCTTGTGGCCAGGGCAGTGCTTGTGCAAGGATGCGCATGCAAAAGGAATTCCCCACTCCCTTCTCCCCACTGTGCCCCAGGCACCCACAAAGCCTCTCCTGCAGGTTGGAGGACCTGGAGAAAAACCCTGTGATGTGGCCAGGTGCTGCAGTGAATCAGGGGAAGTCAGGCAGAGGCTGCTTGGATGGGTATTGGCCTATTGGGGGATACACTGGAGAACGTTTGGGGGTGGGGTGCCAGAACTACAGTGGGGAGAAAGAGGTAGGGAATTTCCCTGGTGTGAGTGTCCTTGTGTGAATGTGGCCTTGGATACAACTCATAGCCTATGGCATAGACTAATTTAATAGTAATTCTTTCTCAGGGAATTCTAGGAATTGTAACTCTGTTGTGCAGGAGGAACATGAAACCTTCATAGAGAACTCTCATCTCAGACCTTCAGCAAACTACAGTCTCCAGGATTTGCAAGTGTGTAGGGAGGCTTTTTGTTTATTTACTGTACTTTAAAGCCACCCAGTAACCTATGTTCTCTGGTTGTAATGTACGTTACATTAAAAACATAATACGAACACTAAAGCAACAAAGACAGAGCAGAATAAAATCAAAATGAAACCAGCAGCAAAGGATAAAACCATTCCAGCACATAAAACCAAATTAAAACCAGCAGGAGAATAGAGTACTGAAAACACTAAAATCACTGCTTACAACGCCTGGGAAAATAAAAAGGTGTTCCCTTGGTGCCAAAAAGACCATAAAGTAAGTGCCAGGCTCTGGGGAGACCATTCCACAAGCAGGGTGCCACCAGTGATAAGACTCTCTCTCTCTCTCTCTCTCTCTCTCATAACCACCTGCCTCACCTCATTTGTTGGGGGCACCTGGAGGAGGGCCTCAGATGGTGATCGTAATGTCCAGGTAGGTACTGTGGGAGAATACATTCCTTCAGGTAACATGGGCCCAAGCAATTTAAGGCTTTAAAGGTCAAAACCAGCACTTTGAATTGGTCCCAGAAATGGACCGGCAGCCAATGCAGATGAAGAACCACTGGTATAATATGATCACATCGGCCAGTCCTGGTTAGCAATTTAGCTGTTCTGTTTTGGACTAACCAAAATGTCTGGACCATTTTCAAAGGCAGTCCCCCATATAACACATTGCAATAATCCAAATGGGAGGTTACTAGAGCATGAATAATTGTCGCAACACCATTTCTGTCCAGATAGTGTCACAGTTGATATATTAGGCTACGCTGATAAACATGCTCAGACCCATCAAAGCCACCTGTGCCTCTAGTGACAATGATGGGTCAAAGAGCACGCCCAAGTTACAAACCTGCACCTTTAGGGAGAGTGCAACAGGTTGAATACCAAGTTGAACTAGACAGACAGACCACCCACAACAAGTATCTCCATCTTGTCTGGATCAAGTCTAAGTTTATTGGCTCTCATCCAGCCCATTACGGGCCATCCAGCCTAAGCAAGTGATGACAATTTGCAATGTAGATCTTTCCCAACTGCTTAACTTTACGTTAGATGACAGGCTGAAACAAGTGAGCCAACTCCTTCGAACAGTGACATTGGGTGTTATATTAGGGTTCTACCTGTGCTCTTAATCTAGGCTGGCCCATTCACATGGGCCAGAGATTAACTGATGTTGCAAACATCAAGAGATGGAGAGGCAGCTATGAACCAGACCTCCGTTCTCAGGCAACTGGCACAACCAAGCATAGTCTTAATTAGCAATAACTGGTGTTAATTAAATGCTATATAACACAACATTTGGGAATGAAGAATTTTAATTGCCTGAATAGATTAATAATTTAAATGTGAAATTTGGCAACAACCAGAACAAACCCCAAACAAGCATAAGCATGAATGCTGAACTGAATCTTCAGCTTCACCATGCCTGTGGAAGAACAATTACGCTTGGAAAAGCAACAAATTGAGTAGAAGCCCCACTATGCCCCAGTTTGCTTATTTAACTTGATGCTCTTACATTCCTGCCAAATCTGGTTTTCATGAAAGGCAATTTATTTGTTCATTATGCAGTATTTGAAGCCATTTAAGCCATTGCAAGATGGGGTTTGCATCTTCGATGCATTGTTAGGCTGGTTGGAGAGCCCTGACTGGCCCTCTTTGGAATCTGCTTCATGTGTTGTGAAATGGTGTGAAAACAAAATGAAAAACTGACGCTACTTTACTGGCACTTCTATGATTTCCCAGTGTTGATGGCTTCTTTTTTCACTTTAGTATTTGAGCAGCAGCAAGCTCTCATACTTATTTAGAATCTCTAGATCCAAAAGAGTAAAATTTAAGCCGATTTCAAAAGAAAATTATCTGATAACATCAGCTCTGTTCCCTTGCCAAACAAAATCCCATTAACCAGCTGAAATGAGATTTAATAACAATCACGTAAACCAATTACTCTCAATTTATAACTCCATTAGGACCCACTGTTCATCACCCCATTGCTTTATAGGTCTATGCTTCCCCCTGACTTTCAGCAGATTAAATAACAGATGCAACGCGGGGTGAGAAACATGAAACGCTAATGTGAACATCTCACAGAAGATTTATTTCTTGAATGCAGGATCATTTAGAAATCCTATTCTTAACACAAGCAATTAAAGCATTAGGAGTCAAGGAGTACGTTAATGCAAGTACAACAAATGGAGCTCCAAACTGTAAACCCAGAGACTCTGAGTGTCACTTTATTTGTTATAATCGTATCCCACTATTCCACTGGACAGCTCAGAGCAACTTACATGGGTCTCCCATGGCACTGGTCAGATACTTAGCTTCAGTGCTCAGCCTCAGTGAAGGTATTAAGCCTTCCCAGACCCTTTCACTGGGCCAAGGCACTGTCAGCACTGCACAAGACCTGCTTGCCTGCTGCCGCAAATGCTGAAAACTTTCAAAGTATTTCAAAACAGATACAGCAGTAAGCAGGGTGCCTTGGAGGAGCAGCCACCCTCCCCATCTCTCTGGAGACAACACTTGCCTTCCTGACTTCTCCATCTGGGGGTGTCCCCTGAACGAGAGAGAGGGTGGGCAGCCTCTCTGGAGAGGAGCTCCAACTGCTTTGTGTAGCTGACATGTCTTCCTACAGGGGCCATTCGCCCGCCCTCAAAGTGAGAAATCAGGTGGGTGGACACTGGACAGGCGAGTGGGTTTGCTCTCCAGAGAGGCTTCCCGCCCGATCTCTCACTTTCGGAGAAGACTCAGAGTGAGAGACTGGGCAGGCAGGATCTCTGGAGAGGCCACCCGCTCTCCTGCCTGCCCCCGTGATCTCTTGCTTTGAGGAATCTCCCATAGTGAGAGACTGGGTGGGTAAGTGGCCTCTCTAGAAATCTGTGTCGGCTGCACAAAGTGGCTGACATGCCCATCCGGAGAGGCTGCCCACCCTATCACTCACTGGGGGGACTCTCCCAGACTGAGACATCAGGTGAGCAGGGGGCCTCTCCAGAGAGGCCAATGCCCAATGCTCTGGGAGAGGCTCTCGGATGAGAGGTTGGGTGGGCATAGACAGCCTCCCAGGCCTAAATGCGGTAGTTCGAGGGGTCCTTCCTCAAAGCACATCACTGTGAGGTGTCCCTGTAGACTGCCAATACAGGCAGTCTCCTGGGCTGCCTCACAGTGATGTGCTTTGAGGAAGGACCCCTCGAACTACCGCATTTAGGCCTGGGAGGCTCTCCAGAGATGCTGCCTGCCCAATATGTCATCCAGGAAGAGGGAAGGGGCAGGGGCAGTATGTGTCCTCCTGCCTAAGGCAGTGGGACATTTTGCGCCACTGCTGAAGGGGATCATTGGATAGTGGGGCAAGAGCCTTCAATGCTGTAGTTATAGGCTCAAGGCTATAAGGAACAGACACCCCCGAGATATTCTAGTATTTAGGTATTTGAGAATTAAATTTCAAGGATACTCCTCCACTTGCTCTCATGTGAATTTAAACATTTCATTGGTAAAGAGGTCTGTGCATAGGCAAGGCCAGCCAGAGAAAGTGAGAACTGCGAAACAACCTAGATATGAATTATAACCATTCTGAAGGATAATCAAATGTAATTATTCCACAGAAGCCCATGACAGTAACAACAGCAACAGAAATTAATAATTAGAAACCGATTTTGTCCCTGATCATTTTGTATCACCCAAAGGAATAATTTATCTGTTCTGAAATACTTTTAAAGTTTTTTGTTCTAATTTTAACTCCAATCCTCTCTTTCATTTGTTATTGTTTATTATTATTATTGAGAAGAATGAAAATTCTTAATAAATTACAGGTTGGAAAAATAATTAGTAGGTTTACTTGGCAGTTCTCGAAAGCTTATTATGCTTTTTCCAAATGTGTTGCAAACGTGGGAAAGAATTACAAAGCAACAACAACCAGAAAGTGAACTCTTGCATCACTGAATTTCTCAATGCAGCCTCTGCAACAGATCTTCCAGGCAAGAACATCCACATTTTAATTGGAGCCAAGGCTAATCAGGCTGAGCCCTGCAACCAGTTTTCAATGGTAGGACACACTCCTGGGTCATGGGAAGAACTAATGAGGGTGCTTGTGCAACATGCCTTCCCAATTTCATAGATGAAAACAGGGATATGCTTGTATCACCCATATTCGTACACTCAGTATCATTGCCCCAGCCTGCTTCACACTCCCATCCCCCATTATTACACATTTCTGAAGGTTCTATTTCGCTTGTTGTATTAATTTATTCTGCAATAATCTGTTCTGTACAGATTTAGACCTTTTCTACATGAGGCTGTTAATCCACTGCATCTACTTTCAGTTCCATTGTAGAATTGAGATTAGAGCACTACACGAGGAGTGTTTCCTTTCCTGCTTTTCTGCTATTAACCTCTAGGTGGCACTGTGGTATAGCAGAATAGTAGAAACAGTGTTTTCTTTCACCATCAGAAGTAATACCCCATTTTCCCTGAGCTAAAAACCCCTCACAGAAAGTGCTGTTTACAAACAGAAGCGAAACTGGAGGGTCACATCATCATCTTAAGAACCTATAAACAACTATGAAAAGAGAATGATGAGCACACAATACATGCCTCATGTAGAAAAGCATTTAGGGTGTTTTCAGATGAGGCTTTTATAGCACCATCAACCTACCAACATTCACAGAATTTTACAGGGCGGCGGGGCTTCCATTTGCAACCCTCCAGTGTTTTCCCACTGCTTCTTCCATCTTTTTCTTACAAAAAAAATTTGTTGAAGAAAAACAAAACAAAACACAGAACTGCTGATCAATGCCTTCTAATGTGTAGTGCTAGGAGCCCTCCATCTGGAAGCACCCTCAAAAGCCCAGAAGGTGTTTGTCCTTGTGGTTGAAATATCTACTGGAAAGGCACAATTTGTTTAACAATATATTACCAGGAGTTCAAAACATTTTCCCACAATGAGTGGCACCAAATTTATTATGGTGTAAGCTTTCATGGACTACAGTCCACTTCATCAGATGCATAAAGTGCTATCCCAAGCTGCAGGTACTGTAGACATAGCAGTGAGGGGAGGGAGTAAACAGTGGGGGCAGAGGGAAATGCAGGAATAAGTATTTGACAGCAATAGTATAGAATACTGTTGTATACAAGCTTCACACAAAAGGCATCACAAACTTCAACAAAGTTATTGGGAGTCAGGGACATAGAAAAACCAAGAAGAGCAGATGGGGGGAAGCAGATGCACAAACACAGAACAGCAGTTCCTCTTAAGCATGTAATGTCAGATATTTTCTGTCATCAGTGCCATTATCATAAATACTGACAACTTCTAATGACTTGCCAGGAAACGTGTCCTCAAAGGGGTCCCAAATCTGGTATGCTTTTCTTCATCTTGGAAACACTGACAAACACTCTGTGAAGAGTAGCATTGGAGTCTGTGAGGGTGTGTTTGAGGCGATGAAGCTTTGGGGTTCTAGAGAAGAGTAGGACTACTTTACTTTTTATATCACCTAAGATAATACAACTTTTGGATGACTTGAATCTTGAACTGCACAAATGTTCTTCTGTAGCTGCACATTTTGTGTCTGGTTGCACATTTAAAAAAACCCTGCTGAACAAAGCCTGGATAAGGCCTTGCCCAGTAAATAGAGGCTGGTAGTTACAGTGACCAATGTGTTCCCCTTGCTACAAAGAGCCTGAATAAGTGCTGCTAATTAATGCAAGATCAAAGGTTCACACAGGTCCAAACATTGAAACACCAATGCTTTTCACAATACTAGTTTGCATGAAACTACGGCATGAAATTTGGTAAGGAACCAAGGCATCTCGCAAAAGGCAAATATGTGGAAACAACAGGGACAATTTACCAGGACAAAGTACCAGGAAGCCAAGACTGTCTCTTGTAAATGAGAATAGTTGGAGCATATGTTGAGAACATATGTTAAGAACATTTGCAGCATGTGATGAAGAGATCTGTCTAACCTGAAAGCTTGCACGCTGCATTGTGAAAACTGGTTGATTTTTTACAAAAGGTATATTCCACTAACAGCATGATGGTACTATTTGTTTTCCTTGGGATTTAGGGACAACTGAATAAGAGAAGACATTTGTGTATATATGTCAGTTTTGTTATTGGTTCATTCTAAAATTTGTTTAACTTAAATTAACTTATGGCTTTATGAAATTTTTATATTGATATAAAATGGTATGTTCTATATTGTAAGCCTGCTTGGGAAGACTATAGTCTTGAAAAGCAGCTTAGAAATGCATTAAATAAACAAGAAAGTTGTGGCTGGCTACTCTTTGGGGTAAAGGCTCCCACCCCAAACCTCTAGGGTTCAAGAGTTTCGGAAACAGATATACAGACATGCAGACAAGCACAAATTCCAGGCAAACAGTGAAGTGCATTGTTCATATGGATGGAGAGTTTATTAAGAGCAAGTTCACATTCTCATGAGGAACTGAGGAATGTAAATTATAATGATCATATTTGTATCCTGGCAGAGTTCCATTGCTGAATACAAGACATGTCATCTGTGTCTTTCAAAGCATGTGTCTCATGAGTGTTCCATTTTGCTTAAACAGATAACTGTGCCCCCTCCCAGACCCAAACCATCCAAATCTGCAGTTTAGATTGCCTAATAGTGAAACGTTAAAGCAGATGGGTCACTATTTGGCAATACAAACTGCAGGCACAGGAGCAACTGATCCAGATCAGGAACTCAGTGTGTGTGGAAAGAGTTAAAGTCTCCCCTGTGCCCCATGATAGAATCCTGATCTGGATGTGCTTATTCTAGAGTAAAAAAACATGGGGGAGGGAATAATGGGTGGTTTGGTCCCTAGGGTGACTGTAACCCTACTGTCATCCTACCAAGAGGCCTCTGTCACACAGATGTAATTTGTGATTTTAAAAAGTGTTTGTGTGGTCAGCATCACGCAGCATTAACTAAAAGTTTCACCGCCGGAGATTATTCAAAGTTGCCAAAACAACCTTTTTCTGAAGCACTCACTGAGGCCCAGTTTGCTGAATTCTATAGTTTTCAGTAGTGCCATCTTTTTTCAGTAATGTGTCAAAACTTAGAATTTCATTAATTAGACAAAAATACCAATCCACCTCCACTTACTGTGGAACAGACAAAGACTTTTGACTAGAGTCACCATATTTTATCTGCAGGTAGTGCCAGGTCTCCATTACTTTTTCTATGGGACTTTGTATAGTGATATGTGTGGAATATGTAATAAAAGATGGCGATGAATCATGATACTTAAGCTACTGAAATTTGATCTGCCACTCTGTCTCCCTTATTCCATTTGTAGACTTTATTTATTTATTTATTTATTAAATTTCTTAATCGCCCACCTGGCCGGTCACCCAGCCACTCTGGGCGACGTACACCAGTACAATTTAAAACAGTAAAATTACACGATAAACATTATTTAAAAATACCCTAACCCACCCCAAATGCCTGCCTGAATAACCAAATTTTCAGTGTGTGGAAGAAGCTCATTAAAGAGGGGCCATGGTGGAGTTCCCTAGGGAGGGAGTTCCACAGAGTGGGGGCCACCACAGAATGCCCTCTCCTTCATCCTCACCAGCCTAGCTGTCCTGGCTGATGGGACAAAGGGAAGGCCATCCAAGGCTGATCTTGTTGAGTGGCCTGTCTGGTGTTGCTGGAGGTGCTCCTTGAGATAGGCCGGGCCACAGCCATATAGGATTTTAAAGGTCAAAAAACCAACACCTTGAATTTGGCCTGGAAAACAACTGGTAGCCAGTGCAACACCTTCAGCACCGGAGTGATGTGATCACGCTGGCAGCTGCCTTTAATCAGGCGAGCCACCGCATTGTGCACCAGCTGCAGCTTCTGAACCGTCTTCAAGGGTAACCCCACGTAGAGCAAATTACAGTAGTCTAGACGAGAGGAGACCAGGGCATGTACTACTGATGGGTAGGGATGTACGAAAGTCACTTACCTTTTCCCAGGGGTGCTTCGCGGTGGGGGGGAGGCTCTTCGCTTCTCCCCCCGAAGTTCAGGCGAAGGGGGAGGAGGCGTCCCGCCTCGCCCGGCCGAAATTCAGGCCGGGGGGGAGGCTTCCTGCCTCACCCGTAGATTTTACGTAAATCTACGTAAAAAAGATTTACGTAGACTACCGGGACCAAATAAGGAACGCAAATGGCGGCGCCCATAGAGCGCCGCCATTTGCGTACGCGCTTTTTTTTTTTTTTCAAAGTCACCCGTGATAGGCTACGTAACGATTTACGTAGCCTATCACGGCTGACTTTGGAAATCTAGCCGTGATAGGCTACGTTAATCGTTACATAGCCTATCACGGGTTTTGTTTTGTTTTTTACACTTTGTAATGGCGGCGGCGGCAGCCGGTCGGAAGACCGGCTGCCGCCCCCGATGAAAGGCCGACGAACCGCCGCCAGGACCCGCCGCCGGGAGGGACATTCGCCAAAGGTAAGTCCCATCCCAGGGGGGTTGCGGGGGGGTGGCAGAGAATTTCACTGCCCATTTCGGGGGGCCGAATGCGTTGGCGCTCGGCCCCCCGAAGATTCGGGGAGAAATTCTCTGCCATCCCTATGTGATGGGAGCAGATGTTCAGGAAGGTAGGGGCACAGGCGCCGTATTAGATGGAGTTGATACAATGCTGCCCAGCTCACGGCTGACACCTGAGCCTCCATGGACAGCTGAGAGTCTAAAATGACCCCCAGGCTGCGGATCTGGTCTTTCAATGATAGCCGTATCCCATTCAACACCAGGTCAACATCCCCCAACCCACTCTTGTCTCCCACCAAAAGTACCTTGGTCTTATCAGGGTTCAGCATCAGGTTATTCCTCCCCATCCAGCCACTCGCTGTCTCCAGACATTTAGACAGGGATTCTACAGCCAACACTGGTGAAGATTTGAACGAGAGGTAGAGCTGTGTGTCATCCGCATACTGATGACACCGCACCCCAAACCTCCTGATGATAGCCCCCAGTGGCTTCTCGTAGATGTTAAATAGCATCAGGGAGAGGATGGAACCCTGTGGCACCCCACAAGTCAGCAGCCACGGGTCTGAAACCTCCTCTCCCAGTGCTACCCTCTGGTGCCTGCCAGAGAGGAAGGCCCGGAACCACCATAATACGATGTCTCCAATGCCCAACCCCTCCAGGCGGTCCAAGAGGATACCATGGTCAACAGTATCAAAAGCCGCTGAGAGACTGAGGAGAACAAGGAAGGAGCATTCACCCCTATCCAAAGCCCTCCTCATATCATCCACCAAAGCGACCAAGGCTGTTTCTGTCCCATGCCCAGGTCTGAAGCCCGATCGAGATGGATCTAGATAATCAGCTCCTTCCAAGTGTGCCTTCAACTGCATCGCCACCACCTGCGAAGAATAATGATTTCTTCAGTCACGTTAGTTCTTCTTTCAGGTGCAAATGGAAAACACAACCACATTGTCCCACTTAATCGAAATGTGTGAGAGAACTGCTTGCAAAGTGCAGTCACAGATTGCACTTTACAATGGGAAATCAATATATGATGCCAGGAAGGAGAGATTACATACAAAGGAAAGCAAGTATTGAAAGTTAGCTTTTTACTTTAGTATATAATTAATTCAGATATTTTAAAATGAAATCATTATTAAAAAGAGTAAATATAATATTTATAATTATGCAAATATGCATTCCTTCTTAGTTCTGTGGTAAACATTTAAATATGATTTGCAAACCTCCAGGGTTTAGGAAATAAAATTGAGGCCTGCATTTTTCTATGCCACAAATCATGCTATGCAGCCATGGTCTCAGTGAAATGCAAATAAATAGAATTAAAAATAATAAAATAAAAATAAATTAAACTTCAGCTAGCAGATTTCCGTATCGTGCAGCAATGATCACAAGATACAATACGTGCATTAGAATTTTTATCCAGAGCAGCACAGAACAATCAGATCATAACTGATAAGAGTATTTTAAAGTACTGTGTTAGAGGAAGAAGTTAAAGTTTGTTAAGCTGCACTGAGTAGCAACCTGTGACAAGGATCACTGGGGCATTACCCTACTGCCCAGCAACCTCTCCATTGTTGAGGGCAGGACCTGCACACATTGCGTTTTCAACACTTTGGTGTTGAAACCATCAACACCATATTACTGCATTGCATGGCCCCCAAATATGCATCTTTTGGGGTTCAATTAATGAACATGCAAAAGTGGCTTTTATGTGTGTTGCAAATGCAATTACAAAATGTTAATCATAGATTCATAGTAAATACTGATTGAAACATCGTAACATGACTGTGTATTTGTATTCTTAGTCCAAATGTTTCCCTTAGCTAAGGACCTTTCATAAGGCATTATGTGGACAGGACTCTCTCTCTCTCTGTGCGTGTGCGTGTGTGTGTGTGTGTGTATCTTGAGATTTCAGGCAATGTATTTAGGTTTGGGTGACAGAAATTCTCAGAGGTGTGAATAAACAGAACATGTGGCCACTTTTCCCTCACTAGTTCCTACTAAAGCTATAAGCTTTGCTGTTGTTTTTGCATATGTTGCAGGGTGTGAGATAGATACAAAGCTAAAACATTCTGACTTAAGTTCTCAGAATCAAGCATAACGCCACCCAGAATAACGCTTAGGCTCTACTTTAAGCACATAATGGTATTTCGATTTGTTTGCTTGCTTTGCTCTTGGCTTCCCTCTCTTGTTAATAATTAAACAGATCTATTATTTGACTATATAAATTCATTTTCTCATCCCACTTATGTTTGAAAACTGACGGGAACACATTAAAATGTACTACTAAAGACACAGACAAGTTATATTTAGTTTAAAACCAAATACTTCTCCCCCACCAGCACTAGTTGTATGAGGTCCAGGTCATTCTGTGAAATCTGAAACCTAAAAATATGCAGGCAATAATGAGCAAGCCAGTGAGCTGAAAATGTTACAAGGTTTGGACTAAAAAGACAAGAAAGCTAAAGAGGCAATAGATAATGATGAATGAAGAAATACTTACAAAAAAGTAATCCTCACAACTCTGGCTGTATTCAGCTGTAGGTCTAGTTCTACTCTGTTCTGTCTGAGGGTCTAACTGCATGGTGCAGGGGACGGGTGGCTGCTGACAATCTTCATCTCCACTTGTTCCTCCCCTATAAAGTTTGGTAAAAGAAATATGGGCAGTGGCCATCCTTGCATTCAGTACCTGTTTTTTATAACAGGTCAGGTGTGATCTACATTGTGGATGAGCTTTGCTGTTTGTATGAGATGATGGAAAGTTTATACTACTGTATTAATTTGTTGTGCTTTGTTTATCTTTTGTGTCAAGTTTAGGGTGCAATCCTAACTAGGTAGGCAGCTGTCTCCGACCTCGGAGGTGACCGCCGATCCAAAGCAAGGCAGGAGAGGCACGGGGGGATCGTTCCCTCCGCGCACCTCAACTGCCTTGCTATTTTTCGCTAGACAGCCATTTTCAGCTGTCTAGCGGCGAGGAGCCGACCGGGAGAGGAAGCTGCCATATGTCACATTGGATGTGTCGTATGCGCAGCTCCGCTCTCCCCACCCCAGAACACCCCCAGCCCTGCCCCTTTTCAGTCACTCCGTGTTCCTCTTGCGAGCATGGAGGACGGGGCTTCTCCGCGCTGCCTCTGAGGCAGCACGGATGAGGGAGGCAGTCAGTTTTCCAGGAACCGACCTCAGAGCGCGGACTCCGAGGTCAGTTCCTGGAAATGAGCATATCCTATGGCCCTCTAGACAGTGTCTAACAGCCATAGGATTGCTCTCTTAGTTGCACCTATTGGTAATTTGATTTTTGTGTGTGATGTCTGGCTTAAATGATTTGTGGCACTGTTACATTTCTGTTTAATGTATTGTCCTGTTGTTGTTTTTACTATTATTTGTTATAATAGTTTGTAATATAATATCATATAACTATAGTAGATTCCAAATTTTAAAAAGTTGATCCAGTATGTTTTAATTTTTAATTACATTTTTATATGTCCTTTCTATAGAACAAACATTCCCTTTTCTCTCAAGTAGTAAATTTATAATTCTTAACAGTGATAACTGGTTTTTAATTTCTAAAGTGCCAGTTCCTTCAGCTTCAGATGCTATGCCAGCCGTGGCCAGTCCTGGGCAGAGATAGCCTGGCTACAGTTATCCATATTCTGGTAACGTCTAGAATTGACTACTGTAATGTGGGGGCATAATTATTGGAACGGGGGGCACCACATGTAGCAGCTGCTATTCTTAGGACCTAGTTCATGCGATGAACTGGACATTTCCATGCCATTTCCACTACGCCATGAACACTTATTTGATGTTTTCACAAGATGATGTGAAAACATAAAAGAACTCAAATTTAGGTTGTATGTTAAGGAAAAGTATGGTGATTGGAAGACTAGGTGGCAAATAGCATTAAGGCTGCAATCCTATACACCTGTAACTGGGAGCAAGTCCAATTGAACTCAGTGGGTTTTAAATCTAAGTAGGCTTGCATAGGATAGCACTGTAAATTGTCTACGGAAGATGTGGAACCTTCTTCTTTGGGAAGGATCCTGAGAAGTGACTGGGTAATATACAGTCAGGGCCAGAAGTACTGGAACAACAATAACTGTTTTGGCAGTTGGCCTCCATACACCACCACATTGAAGTTGAAAGGAAACACACCCAGATGGGAGCGAAGTCAGGACTTTCAGCTGTAATTCAAGGGACAAAAGTGGGGCACTAACCATTCAGGAAGGACAGCCAGCGGTATGCACACCCCCCCCCCATCGTTGGTGGCTCATAAGTAATGGAACGAATGGCTGACAAGCAGCTGCATGGCCAGGTGTGGCCTGTTTCCTGGGCACCCCATGACCAATCAAGCAGATAAAAGGCCTGGAGGTGGTTCTGTGTGTTACATTTGCATTTGGTGGCTGTTCACTGGAACTCCCAACATGAGGTCCAAAGAGGTGTCCATGAGAGTGAAGGAGACCATCATTAGGCTGAGGAAACAAAATAAACCCATCAGAGAGATAGCAAAAACAGTGGGAGTGGCCAACACAACAGTTTGGAACATCCTGAAAAAGAAGGAATTAACTGGCAAGCTCAGCAACAGCAAAAGGCCTAGAAGACCACGGAAGACAACTAAAGTGGATGACCGCAGAATTCTGCTCATGGTGAAGAGGAACCCTTTCACAATATCTAGCCCAGTCAAGAATGCTCTTGGGGAGATAGGCATGTCATTGTCAACATCTACAGTCAAGAGTCAGCTTTATGAATGTACATACAGAGGCTTCACAACAAGGTGCAAACCACTGGTAATGCTCAAGAACAGACAGGCCAGATTAGCCTTTGCCAGCAAACACTCAAAAAAGCCTGCCCAGTTCTGGAATAAGATTCTTTGGACTGATGAGACCAAGATTAACTTGTACTAGAATGATGGGAAGAGAAAAGTATGGAGAAGGAAAGGAACAGCTCATGATCCAAAGCATGCCACATCATCTGTCAAACATGGTGGAGAGGCAGTGTTATGGCATGGGCATGTATGGCTGCCAATGGAACCGGGTCACTGGTGTTTATTGATGACCTGACTGCTGATAAAAGCAGCAGGATGAATTCTGAAGTGTGTAGGGCTATACTTTCTGCCCAGATTCAACCGAATGCCGCCAAACTGATAGGACGCCTCTTCATATTGCAGATGGATAATGACCGAAAACATACAGCAAAAGCTACCCAAGAGTTTCTGAAGGCAAAGAAGTGGGATGTTCTTCAATGGCCAAGTCAGTCACCTGATCTCAACCCAATAGAGCATGTTTTCCACTTAGTGAAGACAAGACTGGAGGCAGAAAGACCCACAAACAAGCAGCAGCTGAAGGCAGCTGCAGTAAAGGCCTGGCAAAGCATCTCGAGGGAGGACACTCAGCACTTGGTCATGTCCATGGGTTCCAGACTTCAGGCAGTCATTGACTGCAAAGGATTTTCATCCAGGTATTAAAGGCGATGCTTAAGTTTGAAATGATGTTGGTTTGTTCCATTACTTATGAGCCACCAACAATGGGTGTGTGTGTATGCCACTGGCTGTACTTCTTGAATGGTTAGTGCCCCACTTTTGTCAACCCCCTTGAATTACAGCTGGAAGTCCTGACTTCGCTCCCATCTGGGTGTATTTCCTTTCAACTTCAATGTGGTGGTGTGCAGAGGCCAACTGCCAAAACAGCTATCCTTGTTCCAATATTTCTGGCCCTGACTGAACCTCTAAGTGAAGGCTTAGATATAAAGAGCCCTTTGTCAACGTTGGGATTTAGACTAGATAACCTATGCATATGGAATCTTTCTTTCCATAAATCTCTGCATTGGCTTTCTGTTTCCATATCTGGCAGAAACATCTCATCTTCTAAAGCCCTCCATAGCCTGTGAAATTCCCCCTACCCCATTTCTGCCCCAATATCCAAATATATCCCTGCCCAGGACCTTCACTTGTCCAACTCTACCACTTTTAGCAACCCAAAGGTCTCCCTTCCTTAAACAACTCTGTCCATTTTCCTGTGCCTTGAGCTTCCTTTCAGAATTGCGATGTGGTCCCACCTGACCCCACAAAATCTACCTATGTAGATAGATAGATTGACAGACAGATAAGCCGCATCAGAATTGAAGCATGCCTAAATAACAGTATCCAATTATTCAATTTACTATAATGAGATCAATCAATATTTGCAAATTTTCATTGATGTTTAATTCAGAAATTGCAAATACTCTATTCGGTAGTTTGCATCTTATTTTTCTGTCCAAATTTCCAATTATAGCACCACAGCTCTGTGGCCCCTAGACATTGTCCCAGGTTGGGATGTACGGACTGTGTAAAATCCGCTCCATCTGTGTTCTGCGGATTGTCAGGCGCCTTTTGTTCCGTCGTCCACTCACAGACAGATGTGAATATTTTATCTTCATGCTGAAAAATACGGAAATAATTATGTAAATATTTACATAAGTATTTATGTAAGTATTTACATAATTTACCTCAGTATGTAACATTTAGTGTATTGTCCTCCATCCCATTCAACGTTTCCTCAGAAGAAACTTACATATTTTTCTACAGATTTATATGCGTAAATTTCAGGAAAGTAAAAAATCATCTGAAAGTCAAGTCCACGGACTCTGCACAGCCTGAGGGGGATACTCCACAGTAGATTCCGCAGGTCAGATTCTTAGAAATCCGAGCTCATTTTAATCTGTCTCAAATTTTTCCAGGATCCATAGTCCCAGGGGCTTAGGATGCTGTCACTCTCCCTTCCCTAGGCTGGAGACAGAGTTCCAAACTTGGAGAAGGTAATCCGACTGCAGATCCCCACCGCATCCCAGCCACCGTGGAACTCCAACCTTGGGAAGTGGGGAAAACGTGTGTGGTGGGGCTGTGCTGGTGGGAGGGGCTGTTGGTCCACTGGCAACAGGAGGGTTAGTTTTCTTCCATTATTTTCTGCTCAAAGCCCCTCCTCCTACTGACTTCTGCCCTGTTGGCAAGAGACAACAAGGGCTCAAAGAGCTTAGGATTGCTCTCTAAAGGAATTTTTTTTAAATTGTGCACCACATACGTTCCAGGAAGTTATATTGAATTAGTATTACTGCTTTAAGCTATGTACTGTCCCTATTACCCTTTCCTCCATCCCCCTCCTATAAACTATTTTTTAAGAAAAGGAATACAAAATGAGAGCATGAAGCAAGACATATTAAAATAATTATAATAAGTGTGAGCTGGTTCCATTGCCATTGTGTCTCCTTTCTAGGTTAGTCATTTGTAATAGGAACGCTAGTCTTGCTGATAAAGTCCTTGATGATAATGATCAAAGAGTTCTACTACAAGGATACTTCTCAAGCAATTACTGTCCAGAAGTAATGCACATTCAGAAGAGTTCAAAGACTAGAAGGAACATCTCAGGATGCTTTATTATGTCTTCACTTGGATTTTCTCTCTCTTTCCTGTACTCAGATTATACATCCATAGAGTCTACAGGATTAGTTGGTTATGGCTGTTAGAACTTCTGGCTATTTAGGGAAGGATGTGCACTTTTCAGGTATTTGTTGCATTTACAATAAGGGTGTAGGGGTGGGGTGAGCAGAAGCCCTGCTTTTACACACTTCCTGGGGCAATCTACATTACAACTTTAAACTGGTTTCACACCTGTTTTCCGTGATTATGGCTACCAAATATAGGAATTCTGGGAATTGTAGCTCTAGGAAGAGGGGCCGCTTGGGCAGGGGACAGGGGTCTCTAGCAAAGAATTCTCAGTACCCTCATGAAACTGCAGGATCCCTTTAGATAAACCGGTTTGAAACCAGTTTAAAGTTGTAATGTAGATTGCCCTCCTGACTATACAGAGAAAGCCTTCCACACATTTATTTGTACACGTGGACGTCTTTTTAGAGCTTACAGTGAACTCATGTGAGTCACAGCAGAGCATGCTGTCACCATGACACCTCCCCACCATCACATGTGTTCATCATATATGTGACAGATAAGAGGCTGTTGTTTCAAACATTCATATATATTACAGGCACAGCCACATGGTGAACTCAGGAGCTGAGTGATGACAGTAATGCAGCCACAGTGGGGCTAATGTGAGACAAGAGGGAGGCATCAACATTCTCAGGGAAACCCTGAGGTTTGCAGAAGTAGGAAAAATAGCGGGGGAACCTAAAGGGGCAAAAGAAAAAACACCCCAGCACCCCAGTGGTGACTGCACATGCTCAGTGGTCACAGAGTGGGTTGTGGGGGTAAGTAGAAAATGGGGAGGAGGAAGGAGTGAAACTGAGTATTCTGAAAGAAGGCACGGCTGGCTGGCTGGCTGAACACTGAGCACTCTACATTGCAACACTTTGCCTGCTTGTTGTACGTTCCGCTTATCTTTTTTTGCCCCAGATAGATGCAGCAACAAGTGAACACACCCAAAGTATCCAGACAGACTGTCCTATCACCACCCTTGGAACATACGAGCTGAGCGTGGCCTGGCCTGAAGATGTGCCCAGGATGCACTAGGCTTGCCTCTGATGCTATTTCCAGAACTGGTCTAGAAACCACCACAATCCATTCTGAGAAAATGCTTCCCCTCATTTCGAGGGGGTATGGTGGAACTTTTGTTTGGGGGCATACCCTCACTTGATAACTATTAGATTTTGGAGTGGAAGGCCTGGGTTCAAGTCCCATCTCTGCCAGAGATTCAAAATGTGGCTTGGTAGTGTGGTCACTTGTGGCCTCCATACATGGAGAATAGGAAGTTGACATGCAGACGCTTCCCATGACATGACAAGAGATAGTGAGAGGTGGAGAGGAAGAAATAGGCCAGTCCAAGTTATTTCCTCACTCTTTCTTCTCTCTCTTGCTTCTTAGACACAGTATTACCTCACGATGACGATATATTCCTGCCCTGGGAATATCCAGGTACCCACTTGTTTTCCCCCATATAAGCTACTTGCATCCAGAGCAGAAGCAGCTTGATACGGAGGCCTGGCCTAGTGGACATGCTTAAGGGAAGACAACATGATCAGACACCTGTCTCTCAGAGGAAGAAGGAAGAAGGTAGGCTGACCAATGTGCTGCCTCCATTTTCCTTCCCTTGTTCATCCATCACCCTTACTTGCAAACTCCCTGGCCTCTCCACATGCTGACTGCCTTCCGCCCATCAAGAGGGTTGGAGTGTAGCTATTGCCAGCCTTATCGCCATATCTATAGAATGAAATAATCATACTTGAGTTTGAGCCATACTTGTGAATGGGTCTATTGTGACGGTTTTGCCGAAAAGCAGGGCCTGAGAGGGGACAGGGATGACACAAGAACCTCCATGTTCCTAGACAGACACAGCCCTCAGAACATGAGAGCTAGTGAGAGCAGGAGAGAAACGATTTGGAGCTCATTCTGGGGTCTGAACAGGGAAACAGAGAGAGACAGGAAGCTGCAAGTTGGCTGAAGGTGAAGCTCCTTGGGGAGCATTTGCTGTCTGTGCTGAGCAGGATCTGTGGTTTTTCTGCCTGTCGTGGGACTCTCTTTCCAGTCGCTTCTCTAGTGGTGCATAATTTATTTATTTATTTCATTTCTACACTGCTCAATAGCCGAAGATCTCTGGGCAGTTCACACAAATTAATACAAATATTACAAAGACAACAGAGGTTTGAGTACTCTCGCATGCAAAACAAAATCAAACTCTGTAGTGCAAGTGGGCACGAGTAACAATGGTGACCTGCCTCTCTGAAACGTTTGGCATATGTTTATTTTTTTACCTTTTAATCCCACATTTTGGGATGCAAGAGGTCCCCAACCTGACCAAGCATCAAAAAATGGGTAAAACATTCAAAATATGAAAATGCATTTAAAATGTATCAGCTGTGTGAATTTTTTTTAAAGCAACAACAACAGAATAGTGAGCACAGAAAATGATGTTCAACACTTTGCTTCCCAAAGGCCAGCAAAGCAGAAACGCCTCCTTCACCTGCCTCCTAAAGGCAAGAATGTTTAGGCAGGCAGGGCTCAGCAGCAGCAGGGGAGTATTTCACAGTGAAGGCGCCATGACAACAAAGGCTGTTTTCTGGGGGGATACCTAAGCCTCAGATAGAGGGGGCATCCATAGCAGGTGCTTACCAGATGACCTAAAGATGTCAGGGGCTTCATATGGAAGAAGGTGTTCCTTAAAATAACCTGGGCCCAAGCTCCTCCAAGGCTTTAAAGTGATGAACAAACAAATGTTAATATGAAATGTCGACTTATGTTTAATTTGAATCGCTAAAACAAATAAGGATATAATTTCGACTGGGACATCGAATGATTTACATTGCCTTGCCCTGAGGACAGCATAACTTATGAAAGCACAAAACTGCGTCTTATATTTCCACTAATGCAGAACAATCTTCCTAGACCAGGTGAGTTGAGACCAGTGGAACAGTGCAGGTTGAAAGTCCCCTATTTTCACATTCAAATTAATGATCTGGGGGCAGCAGGAGGAAAGCCAAACTGGAATTTGGGAGGAAGAGAAAGGAATCATGTTTGTGGGAAATCAATGTTTTGAAAAGTGAAGAAAAGTGGCAGGTCTTTGAAGCTGCTCAAAGGTTTCGTGTACTGAGGAAACAGATGACCAAACAAAGTGCAGGTGACACAGTCAAAATTGCATGATTAATGAGATCCTATTGCCCAGTTCTGTTCTTGCTCAAACATGTATCGCTGCCATATGTGTAAAACTACCCAGATAAAACAATCTGGAATGGCTAAGTTACAGCACGTGAAGTACTGATAATGCAGAGACTTACTTCATGAAGCAAATTACACTTGAAAGACTTTGTAATAGAGAACGCTTTATAATGTCGTACGTGTTTGATTTACTACTGAGCTTTATTCCCTAGTGCCATCTTCTGAGCTCAGGCATTCTAAGGAAAGGCTTAAAAAAAATGCTGGTTGCATAAATGAAAATGATTTTCAATCGTCCATCCCAATTTGCAGCATGCACACATGGAAGTAAGTCCCATGGTGTTCACTGAACTGGTATTGTATCGCACATAAGAGTTTAACTGTGAGCTGGGAACTTCCAGGTTCAGTTTCCACTTCTGCCACAAACTCACTGCATGGCCTTAGGCAAGTATCTCTCAGTCTTAAGTCCATTTGTAATCTGGAGATAATGGGCAGCATCCAATGTTAGTCGTACTTCAAGTACACCCACTGAAATGAATGGGACTTAAGTTAATCGTGACTAACTTATGCCCCATTCATTTTAATGGGTCCACTTGAAGTAGGATTAACATTGGATGCTACCCGTTATCTCCAGATTAATGGGTAGTATTATTCGGTACCCAATAATAGTAGCCCAGGTTACCTATGGTGCTGTCTTAGGTGGAGCCAGGCCACTCTGGCAGCGGCTTTCCAGGGTCTCAGGTAGGGGCTTTCCCAGGATTGTTATTTGAGATCCTTTTAACTGGAGGTGCCAAGGACTGAACTTGGGATCTTGTTCATGCAAAGCATGTGATCTACGACTCCCTAGCATCTCGAGGTAAGGCTGAGAAAGTCAGAAACCATTGAGAGCCATGGCCAGTCAGAGTCCTGAGCACTGACCTAGGTGGACCCATGGTCTGCCTCGGCGTAAGACACCTTCGTGCGTCCTCTTGGGTGTAGAATCTTCTGAATCAAGGGCAGTTTACAAGCTCATGGCTGCATAAAGGAATGGTCAACTGACAGTGGATAGAGATAAGACAAAGGGAAAGCATCTTTCCCCTTGCTTTTCAGGGTTTATCACAAAAGGCAACATAAAACCAACATGTGGTCATTAGGGGATTTGGTGCCATCAGTATGCTGATGACACGCAGCTCTATCTGCCTGTGACATCTGAATCAGGAGAGGCTGTGCAAGTCCTGGATCAGTGCCGAGATTCAATAATGGGCTGGATGAAGGCCAGTAAACTGAAGCTGAATCCTGGCAAGATGGAAGCCCTGTGGGTGAGAGGTTCCTGGGTCCAGGAGATACGCTTGTTGCCTGTTCTGGATGGGGTTGCTATCCCTCGGAAAGCCTAGATACAACATTGTCATTGGAGGCCCAATTGGCAACGGCGGCTCAGAGTGCCTTTTGCCAGCTTCAGCTGGTTCTCCGGCTGCAGCCTCTCCTGGGCAGGGATAGCTTGGCCACGGTGGTTTAGGCATTAGTAACCTCGAGACTGGATTACTACAATGCACTCTATGTGGGGCTGCCCTTAAGGCTGGTCCGGAAGCTGGAGCTAGTGCAGAATGCAGCAGAACAGCTGTTGCCAGGAGCTGCCCCTTTTCATCATGCAACTCCTTTGCTGAGGGAACTGCACTGGCTGCCTATTTGCTCCCAGGTCAGGTTTAAGGTATTAGTACTAGTGGACAAATCCCTAAACAGCTTGGGACCAGGATACCTGAGAGAGCGCCTCTTTCCTTACCGACCTGTCTGGTCACTGAGGTCATCAAAGGGCATGCTCCTTGTGTTTCCACATGGACCCCTGTCTTGGCTGGAATCCACCAGGAAAAGAGCCTTCGGTGTGATGGCCCCCTTCCTGTGGAACTTCCTGCCTTTGGAGGTCAGGCAGGCACCAACGTTATGTTGCTTCTAGCAGCTCCTGAAGACATGGTTATTTCGAGAGGCCTTCCTTGAGTGACCAAGTTTATCAAATTCAGAATTTGTTTCTTTTAAAATGTTTTAATTGTTTTAACATCGTATTTTATTCTTTGATTTCTGCCATTCGCTGCTCCAAAATCTTGTGATGAGGTGAGGAACGGTATATAAATATTGTAAATAAAAAAATAAAATAAAAAACATCCTATTTGGTTGTTCAGCTAACATAGCACAGAAGAAACAGCACAAAACATGGCAAACAATTCTTTTGATGTCATAAGAAAGTCATTTTAAAAATCCCTGGGAAATGGACAAAGTATTTAGTGTAGGGCACTGTTCAAGCCTTCAATAGTTTTACAAGCCACAAGGTAACCATAATATTTTTAAAAAGATCTTGTTGCGGTAGCTGAACATGTCTCTCTTTGTTTCTCTCTGCCAAATCCCAACCTTGGCAGGTGGTTGCCATATGTCTGGCTTCTGTGCAAAGGATCTATAACTTCATGACTTACCTCTCCAGCATACTGGCTAGAGTACCATGGGTAGGTTCATGTGTTAGTATACCTAATAGCCCCACAGAATAAATAGAAAACAGCATATGCTTAACCAGTGATCACTGAAAATTGTGGATGGAGAGAAGATAATGGTGGAGTGGGGATCAGAAAAAGATTCATTCTTCCACCTCCCCCTTTCTCCAAGGCAGCTGTTGAATATCATTCCCAATGGAAGCAGATGCACAAATGGTTTCCCATATTACTGTATGTTGCATGAGTCACCACTGCAGGGAGTTCTACAGCACAAACTGCCTCGGCTCCCTATGCCAGTGTTACATACTGAGAGCCAATGTGGCTGTCGTGATGCAGTCCCCCATGACTTCTCTGATAAAGGTCATGAGCCAGGATTATCTCTCCAAGGGGTCTTACAGCCCTTCCCCAATCTATCAGACCTAGATTGTAAGGGGGGGGGGGAATGTCCCATAGGCCAATCTGAGAGGGAGAAGGAATTTCCACACTCTGACCCCAAAAGCTGCAGCACAGGCCTTTCAGCTGAGGAGCCAATATCAGGATTCACACCCACACACAACAAAATGAAGTGAGAAAACTGGTAGAAATTTCTAGGTGGTAGAAATCGATTATACCACTTCTGGCTGCAGTGGGGTTACATTTTGAATGCTGCTGTACATTCAAAACACAATCCTACAAGTAGAACACTATGACAACAGACAGAAGGCTAGGCTGGAAACAGTCTCCCTGCTATAGTAGTTTTTGTCTGTCAGGGGGCTTATGTATCTGAGGATGAAATCTACAATATGAAGCAATACTGTCCACTCTGCCACCTCAGGACTGTTGGGAATACTGCAACCTCATCTGCAAGGTGATGGAAGGGGGCAGTGCGGTCTAAATTCATGGGAATTTAGACCACAGCTAGCCTTAGGACCGCTATAGCCTACAGTGTGGTTTCCTGTGATTTCTTCTTTTTGCTCCTGCCCCCCGCCCAAGTA
This sequence comes from Heloderma suspectum, assembly GCF_057233095.1. NCBI lineage: Eukaryota > Metazoa > Chordata > Lepidosauria > Squamata > Helodermatidae > Heloderma > Heloderma suspectum. Next base: position 115,315,950 of record NC_139462.1, read on the forward strand.
ATTGCTGGGAACACTGTTTGCTCTCTTACCAGTGCCAGTGTTAGAGAACACAAAACAGACTGAACTTTCTTGTTTGAAACTATGTGCTGTACCTGCATTTTTATGCAAGAATATTGTGAATAAACTATTTTACCTTTTCTTCACTAAAGAAGGGTGTGGTCTCCTTTTTAGCCTTGAGTGCATGTGGGACTGGTAAACACAAATTCTGTTGTGCCTTGTTTCCCCCGCCCCCTCTCTCTGCTAACTGCCTTTCTAACAGAAGGCACCAGTATTAAATAATTCCCATCAAGGACTTCACCAACTCATGCTGCTGCGTGGGTAGACAAGGCCTGACTCAACACATTAACCAGCTGAGGCTGGTTCCTGTTGGAGAAGATGGAAGGTGCAACTCATGCGCTGCTGCAAGCCCTTGAAATCCCTCGTAGCCTCACATGGGAAGCGGGAGGTTCTAGCAGTCAGCATGCTCAGCGTGAGGATATAAGGAAGGGCTCATTTGGTCCAGCTGCTGGCTGGCCTTTGGTTCTCCAGCTGGAGTAGCTCTCAGTGTTTTCTGCTCCTTGTCGCTGTTTGCCTTTACCTGCTGCTTTTCCAGATTGCTTTAACCAGACTTGCCAAGCGTTGCGTAGGCTCTCGGCCCAGCTAGAATGGGACAATGGCATGGTAGCTAGACAACAGGGCCTGGGTTCAAATCCTACCTCAACCGTGTAGCTCATGGGCAAGTCGCTATCTCTTTGCTTATTCTGCCATTGGAGCCTGATTACAGGGGGTAGAAAGGGGCCCTCTCCCCATTTGCTCTTTGGCAGCAGCACTCCTTGTTCTCATTGGCCTTCCTTCCAGTCTTCCTGCGGGGCCAGTGATCATACCAATCCACGCATATCGTGAGACCAATAGAATGACGTGGGGAAGTGATATCTATTAATGTAACCTGTATGGTCAAAGCTGTAGGCTGTGCACCAGCTAAACAGGGGGATCATATTCGATATAGTGAAACGTGCCACATCTGCAGTTCCAAAGCTTCTCCCAAAGTGCCTCAGGTCTGTGGCAGCCTGTTCCCTTTTCAAATAGCTCATACCATGAGAAAGTTCTGCCTAATGTACAGTCAAAACCCCTTTTCTTGTAACTTGAAATGGTTGGTTCAGGTCCTGCCCTCTGGGCAAGAAAACAAATTTGTTCCACCATCTTTGTGGCAGCCCTTCAAATAGTTGAAGATGGAACTTTTAATAACCAACACTTGCAGATATTTCCCATCTGCTCAGGGCTCATATTAACTGAATTCATAAATTCATGGTTATCTCCATGGTTCAGCATCCCCTTGAAGTGGAGCAATACCCTAACCCACGGTTTATCATGGTTAAGTCATGGTTAATAAATTCAGACCTAACGGCAAACCTTAATTAGCACACACTCTGTTTTGCTAAACAAACCATCTTCAAACTATGTTTATTGGCTCAACCTCATCACAGTCATCACAGTCTAGGGGTGATAGGATTACTTCCTTATTTATTTTAAAAATATATCCCACTTTTCTCTAAAAAAATTACTCGAGCTGGCTTACAACAGAACATTAGAAGAATAAAAGTTCAAAACACATCAATATTCAGTAGCAAAGCTTATGCTGCAATGTCTCCCACTGAAATAAAGGGGATTAAAAGTGCTTAGCAACACAATCCTATATATGTTGACTCAAAAGCAAGTCACACTGATTTCATTTGGGCTTAATCATAGGTAAATGGATATAGAACTGAAGCCTAACTCTGGCTGGATTGTACCCATTATGATATAGAATCACAAACATCAAAACTGGTACAGAAACTAAGGATGACAAATTGCCAGGTTTTTTTTTAATGGCCTTTCCCCATAAAACGGGGCTTTTTTGTGCTTGAATTCAGTAGAAAATTCTTCATGTACTTGGCTGCATCTGTGAATAATCCATATATTACAGATATCATGAAACAGGTAGATCTTGCATGTTGACTTGCTTTATGGATTAAATATTAAGGTAAAAAACCCTTTTCTATCACAGTCTGTTAAATATTCAGAGAACTCCTGTCTTTATACAGTTGATAATAAATTCACTTTTCTGTTCAATGTATTCATTTGAGATTCAGGTTATTCTCATAAACCTCGTAATAATTTTTTTACCTCTGATTTCCAGTGCCGTGATACTTTTATAATAATAAATGTTATCTCAATGAGACTGTGAATATGGTGATCACACACACACACACACGCACACATGCAAGCACGCACACATCTTCATGGTAACTTCTAAAATAATAAAACAGAGACCTCTTGCTTTAACACATAGAGAAGAGAAGGAACACTTCTTCAGAATTTTCATGACTGCTCTTTTAATTATATGTATTTATGTATTTAGCTAGTTCATTTATTTTTTCTGTAGCAGACTTTTCCACAAATATTCACAGAGAAGTACAGTTTATTGACCAGTCCCCAGGCCTTTGCAATTTCCAAAAAATAAAATCACACCAACATAAAAACAAACAACAAAGATATAAGTTCCATTTACATCCAAAATTTCTGTTAAAATAAATATTCAACAGAACAATCACAGAGCCAATAACATTTTGATTCATGTAATATTTTCTTTATTGTCGCTGCCTGAAGCCAAAGTCAGCAATCACTCTTGTGTCCTATTTCTGGTCATAGTAAAAGCTGACCAGCATACCAACAGGTTTATACAAAAACTTTTACAAGCCTAGTTTGAAAAACTGCAGCCTCTTCACAACTGTCATCAAGACTTAGGCTTCATGACATTATCATCAAGTCAGTCCTCTCTCTCTCTCTCTCTCTCTCATTCTCTCCCCCCACCCCATGAGCTTTTTGTAACATCTTACTTGTTGAACAGATCTGGAGATCTTAAAAACTTGCACATTTTTCAGTTGGCCAAAGAAGGGCGCAATCCTATTCAGATAGGCGGCCACCTCCAAACTCGCTCCTCCTGCCTTGCATTTTCAGCTAGACAGCCGATTTTGGCTGTTTAGCCACGGGAAGGCGGAGTGAGGTGGAGGCTGCTGCACAACACATAGGATCTGTCATACTGGCATTTCTGCCCTCCCCGCCTCAGAACTCCCCTTTTTGGCCGCTCCATGCTCCTCTTCCAAGCACGGAGCACGGGGCTGTTCCGCGCTGCCCCCAAGACAGCATGGAAGTGGGGGGAGGTTGTTTTTCCAGGAACTGACCTTGGAGCGTGGGCTCTGAGAGGTCAGTTCCTGGAAAACCAGATATTATGGGCATCTAGCCGCTGTCAAGCGGCCATAGGATTGCTCTCGAAAGGTCTCCTAATATGGATTTTGGAAGTTCATCAGAAGACCATTGTATTCCAAAATAGGTAAGGAAATGGGAATGCATTATCCATGTTGCAACAAACCATTCTTCATGAAAAGTGATAGATGAATATATTTTTCTTCTGGGGTGGGGGAGGCAGTGGGAATTAGGGAGGGTTAAAAGGCCTATGTATTTGGTAGACATCTCAATGACACAAACCAATTTGCCTTTAAAAAGGAGAGACAAGTGTTTGACCTGTGCTATAGTTTTTATTATATGGCTTTTGTAAAAAGTAACCCTAGCATATACTCTTACAGTGCAATCCTATACATGTCTACTCAGAAGTAAGTCCTGTTTTTTTTCAAGGGCCTAACTTCCAGGTAAGCATGTATAGAATCACAGCCTTAAAGTACATTACTTTGGGAAGGGGGAATTTAAACTTGAATATATTCAAGAACATGCCTTTAATAAGCCTTGCTTAGAATTTTGACCCCCTTCCCTACAGACATCTCTCCTGCCTAAACACAAATGGGAAAGTCTGCTTTTTCAGTGTGACTTTTTTCCAGTGCTCATTCTTTATGATGTTCCCAACACATACACTTACTGCATGTTGGAAGTGGAAGACACTTTTTGAATCTCCAATTTCTTTTCCTTTCTCTTTCATTCACTTTAAGGCCATAGCCTCTGCAGTTTCCTGCCCTTCCCAACATTAGTGATACACAATTAAAAGAGTGCATTGGAAACAATATTGTGTGTGTTTATATTCTTATTCAGGAATGTCCTAAAGTTGGATTTTGTTTCAATCAATGTGTGTTATGATGGGTGGAGGGCAGTTTGGCAACATGGACAATTTAGTTTGATCTTTTCCCAGTGTTCATGTTTATTGCTCTCTCACTGTCAACAGATAAAACAGAATAAACTGTAACCAATGGAAATTGTGTGTGTGTGTGTGTGTGTGTGTGTGTATTAGATATAGAGGATTCCCTCGCCCCATTGTTACAATTTCACCCAAGATCAAAACAAACAAACAAACATGTAAGAATACTTTCCTACATAGTTAATAATATTGCAAATTTCAAGTGACTGTTTTCTAGGGGCTCCTTCACACCGGGCTTTTATCCTGTGATTGAGATTGCTCCTTTATGGAAGTTTGCAGGCTCTTTACCCTCCTGCACTAAATGCCCTTTGTTCCGTTTTTAAATAGATTGCAGATAATGAGCTATCAAATTACCCAGTTGTGTTCCACTTGAGTTCCCTCGTCAAAAGAGTTAAAGCGGGAAAAGAGGAGCGAGATCTACAGGGAGAAGGAGGGGGAAAGGGAGGGGGGAAAGGGAGCACGTCTAAAAGGAGTCAGTTGTGATCCTGCATTTAAAATGGAAGCAGAAAGACCCATTTTAAATGCAGGATTTTAAGCTGGTGTAGAGATGCCCTAGGAGTCTAATTGTAAAGTGTTAGTGTGATTTGTCATAATTTCCATGGAGCAGACGGACAATACCAAATGAGTATTTGGGGACAATGCTGGCTTCTGCAAACCATTGTTTTACATGGAACATTTAACTTGAGTTGAACAGTGTTACAGGATCGTTGAACTGCCAAAACTGTTGTTTACTTTAAATGGTTTGTATTTCTTCTAATAACAATCCTGGCATATTCCTAGAACGAACAAATGTCACAATTAGTTAGTCTGGGGAGTTAAAATAAGTTGTGATAATCAGCTAATTAATCCTCTTACTAATTTGTTGATTAAATAATTCCTGAGAGAGGAAAAGAGCTCGTATATTTGGTTAAAATAGTTTTAGAACTTACAAAATAAACAAGAAGCTATTTACAGTGCAATCCCATACATGTCTACGCAGGAATAAGCCCCATTGAATCAATGGGCCTTACTCCCAGGCAAGTATGTATAGGGCTGAAGCCGGGCACAGCATTCCTAATTCCCGATGTGGAGAGCTCTGATGCTGGAGCATCCTCAGCCTCTAAATCCCTGCTATGTGAAGCGGTACGCGGGAACCAGCTTTCTCTCCTGACATTCTTGTCTGCCATATATGTTGGCTGACCTTGAATACTAAAGTTGTTTCTCTTTTTATGAAGATTGTGGCTGGAATCTGTTCAATGCCAGTTCCATTGGCAGACTGGGGGACCATTTGGGTAGCTTTTAGGAACACCACCTGCCCTTTTCTTGACTTGTACGGGATGGGAATTTGAGATCTACGTTCCATGACTGGCCCAGCTTTTGACCCAGACACTTCTGCTTCACTTGACTCACACAGGGTTTATGTTCATGTTACTCATGAAAGACAGATGAATTACATCAGCATGAGCCTTGAATGAAGCATGTCGACAGATGAAGGGAAGAGGAGTATAAGCACTGACCAAGCCAATGAACATCTTTAAGCCTCTCTGCTGATTAAGAATACAAAAGACCTGCTGGATCAGACCCAGGGTCCATCTAGTCCAGGCACGGGCAATGCTTGGGCCACAGGTTGCATGTGGCCCCTACCACCCTCTGGTGCCCACCATTTTTATTTATTTTTAAACAACAACAACAACAGCAGCATCCATAGTGGCTACCACAAGGGCCAAATTTGTCTTGCTTACAAACTAAGCTTGGCCCTTTCAAAAACAAGCTAAATTTAACCCTTGTAGTGGTTAAACAGAGTGGTTTGCTGCTGAATTCCGGCAGCAAACTGGTGTTTCTGTTACTCTTCTGTTGCTTTTTTGTGGGGTACCTCACTAACTCCATGGCATCCAGCTGAGTGCAGCCCACAGGTACAGCTGGAGCAAAAATGGCCCCTGGACCTGCCAAAGTTGCCTGCCCATGATCTAGTCCATCATCCGCTTTGCCACAGGAATTTACTAGATACCTCTGGGAAGCACACACACCAGGTATGAGGGCAACCGTTTCCCTGTTGTCTCTTCCGACCATCTGGAATTCAGGGACAAATTACACATTATGCTAATCACATCATGTGTAGCTGAGGCTTGTCATTTTTCTTTTGTGTAAATATGTGCAGTCCTGATTCGAATTGGGACCATGACAGTCCAGGAGAGGAGGCTTAAACCTTCCCCCCAACCTTTTATCCCCCCCCATTTCCCACCTCCCAAATCTTTAAAAAGGGGGGGGGAGTCTCCATTAAAGTCAATAGATGCTTCTTCTCTTTTTGTAACCTTCTTGTGGGTGGAGGGGGTGACGTTTTGGGAAAAAAATGAGTTGGGAGAGAGTAAAATGTAAGACAAGCCTCAGCTACATGATACGTGAGTAACATAACATGCAGGTTGGCTTTCAGTGGTATGCTGAATAGGGACTTGGGAGTTCTGTTTAGACAGACAAATCTTTAAATTGATCTAATCCTTCAAAAAATTCCCAAGTTGTAACTACATATTCATTGCAAAAACATTAAACAAAACCTCGATGGTCAGTTTTATCAGAAAAAGACCACAATTTGGGGGGAGGGGTGATTGTCTAGAAGCTGGGTGTGGCCATTCCTTAACCCTTTCCCTGCCCACAACTTTCCCCCTGCAACTCTTCCCACAAGCCTATATATATATATATATATATATATATATATATATATGTATGTATATATGAGAGAGAGAGAGAGAGAGAGAGACACTGAGACTGCAACTGCAGCTGATGTCTGGGTATGTTTCCAGATGGATGGCTCCCAGTGCTATCAATCAAAAAACATTGTGCAGTTATTCCATTTTTTTCTCCTTCATGGATTTTTTGTGGAAAGAAAAAAGGTGGAAGCAGTGGGAAAACACAGAAGGGTTACAAGTGGAAGATGACAACATCTGGACCCCACAAAATTATGTGAATGATGAAGCAAGGTGACTGCATGATAAACCCTCATCTGGAAGCACCCTTAGAAAACTGAAAGCCCATGAAGGCTGCCTAGTGGATTAAGTACTGAAGGATGACTCTCAGAATCTCTTGTACTCCATTTGATCCTAGCAGTCCACAAAATTTAGTTCTTGTAGGAGCCATCTTGGATAGGGAATATTCAGCCTCCTCCTTAGCTGATTCTCTCTACTGGAGCACATCCAGGATGGCACGGCCCTTATAGTGGACCTTCTAGGGAGTAGATTGAATGCTCCCAAAGCCCATGGCCCAGTTTTCTTTTTCATACCTATGACTGCCACTTGCCACTGCAGTGGGTAGATTTTTATACACCAGTTTTGCACATATACATATCTCTGTGTTAACATCTTCCTGCTGCAGCAGTGATAGTAATAACAGTGACAGAAATGAAGGCTGGGATGGTGGGAATATTTGAGCTGGTTGGGACCTTCTAGGAAGCAACTTGAATGCTCCTATATAAAAGGCACTGCCCACTGCTTTGAGTCTGACATGGTTTAAGCCTCACCATAGGCGAGTTGTATCCTGCCTGCCCCCCTCGCTGCACCCCCCCATCTTTGTATGGCCCCTGCAGAAATTTCATAGGCCTTTAACTAGTAATGTATATGATACAGAAATTATCAGAGAGTTGGTATGACTAGCAGGATGAAGTCTGTATTTCAGCCCTAAGGAATATATGTGAGAATAAAAAGAAAGTCAATTGTGCTTTGCAGCTTAAGGATATTTGCACGTTTCTGACAGACGCCTGGTGATGTATGGATAAGAGTAGCCTCTTATCGTCAGCCATGCACTTTGCATCGGGAAATGTCCTGACTCTGGGAAGTTGAATTCAAGAGCTGAGCTGAAGCCGGCTAAAGCCATGGGCGGGGGAAGAAGCAAGAAACAGCTGGAGCTGGGCTGGCTTCCAAGGCAAAACATTCATGATTGATGACTAAAAGCGAGTCCATATAGGGCCCTTTTATTTCAAGGCTTTATTAACTCTTTAATAGCTACCAATATGTGAAAAGACATGCTGGGGAATGCAACGTATTGCTGATTTATAGTCTCAAAATTTGGTAGAAGTATCATGTTATCTTTTTATATTTGAATTCCAATATTTTATATTGGAATTCAATCCTCAAAGTAAAAGTCTGTGGTATTACTTATATGCCTTCTCCTTGATTCTGTACTTTGCAGACCTCCCTCTTGTGCAGCTCCCATTCATTTAAACAATGCTTGCACAAATCATCCCTGTGGAGAGCGCTTTTTCTTATATATACTCACTGTATTGTAGTCTTACCACAATGCTTTGCTCAAACATAATTATGCAAAATTACTGGTTAGTAGCCAGTGTTACTGGCATTGCATATGATTAACACGTAATGTACATAGAGGATGTGTCTGATTTAAAGAAAAATAAAATAAAGGATGTGGTATTGATGTACCACAAGCATAAGCGACCTCTAGCAGAATTTCTTTGCTAGAATAAATGTGTGTTTTAAGAACGTATGTTGAGGTGCCTCTAGGTAAATTCTTACCCTTCTAAATAGCGTGTGAGGGCCAAAGCAGAGAGTACTGTAAATACATACCTAGCAGCTCAATACATACCTAGCATTTGTACTCTAGAGTAACAGCAGGGGACCCAATGCAGATGGGTTCCTAGCATGAAGGTTAGGAGACTTTCACCCTTTCCCTCCTACTATGGGCCTGACCTGAATCATCCCCACCCCCCACCCTAATACCTACAATTTCTATTACAAAATATTGAACCATAAAGAAAATAGATCACTATTTTTCAAAAGACATTGCTGACAGTGGCTCCCCAATCTAGATTGGGCCCATAATGTCTGTTGGCACTGATTCATTATTATTTAGGATATTTCTTCCTTTCTTTTTCCTTTGAGTTTCTCATTTTCAATTTCCTGATCAGAGAATGTCATCCATGGTCTTATCAAAACATACTCAAATTCAATTTAAAACATCCTTGGTTTAACATGTTGTGATAAGGGGTTTCCATGTTCACTCAAACTCAGTTAACAACATTAACAACATTTGGGTTTTCTGTTAATCAAAGAGATTGATAGGCTGGGGGCTGGCATAGATGCCATGTGCAAAAAATATTTTCTGACTCATGTGGTATTCACTCATTTCTGACTCATGTTTTTTTCTTTTTTGACTCATGTTGTATTGGTTCTACTGACCTTGGAAAGTGATGTTGTCAATTTCCCATGTAGTCTAATTTCAAGATGGCTGCCCTCATTCAATATGGTGGCTAAAATATTCCTAACCTCACTTCTAAGTGTAGTATCTTGGGAAATACTGATGGCAGAGATTTGAAGCCGGAGGCATCCAAATGAGAACCTGATTGAAAACTTGATTGTACTGTGGCCTTTTTGTACACAAGTATGGCCTATTTTAATGTTACTTGAATTCTACTCTTCTTTTTGAAAGCTCACGGTAATGTACAGGGCTTCTAGGCAATCTTCTACCCGGCAGCTAAATGTTTTGGGGTCAAACTACATGTGACCATTAACACATAGCATGCAGCTACATCAGTTATTTTTTCCTACTCAAAAGTAAGTGCCAATCCAGATTGGGGCCCTAGTGTGGGAGGGTGGGGGTTTAACCCTTTGCTCCCACTGTGGGATAAATGGAGGCTTTATTTCCTATGCAAACTGCAGGTTCAGGGGGGCAAATCCAGGTTGGAACCACAGCGGAGACAAAGCATGAACCCCTCCTACTTTTTTCTGTATCAGGTCTCCTGCTCTTACTTTTGAGTAGGAATAAATAATTGAGATGGCTGCATGCTACATATTAAAGGTAATGTGTACTTTCACTCTGAGTTTAAGATTTTACATCACAAAGCCCCACAACACTTTATCCGACATTACTAAAATGGAAAGCACATAGGTAACTTTATCTCCTATCTTCCAGGGAATCCGTTTTCAGGACAGACATGTGAATGTATGCAGGGATGACAGTAGGGATGTCAGAGAATTCCGCCACGGATCTCGGTGAAGCCGAATGCCAGTGCATTCGGCCTCCCAAAATGTGTGGCGGAACAAAGCCCCCCAACCCCCCACCCCGCGAAAGGCACGCGAAACGGGACACCTACCTGCTGCCGTTTGCGCTGCTTTGCGACTGGCGTGGCCGCCACTCGCTTCTTCATTATAGCCGTGATAGACTACGTAAATACTTATGTAGCCTATCACGGCTAACGCAGGGACGCCATTTGCGTCCCTGCGGAAGCCGTGATAGGCTGCATAAGTATTTACGTAGCCTATCACAGCAAAAAAAAGGGAACGCAAATGGCGGCGGCTACGGCGGCCGCCATTTGCGTTCCCTTTTTTTTGCCGTGATAGGCTATGTAAATATTTACGTAGCCTATCACGGCCAAAAAAAAAGGAACACAAATGGTGGCTGCCATAGCCGCTGCCATTTGCGTTCGCTGTTTTTTTGGAGGGGGGGTTGCCATGATAGGCTACGTAAATATTTACGTAGACTATCATGGCAAAATACAGGGATTCAAATGGTGGCTATGGCAGCTGCCATTTGCATCCCTGTGCAGGCTGCCCAGCAGCTGGATGTCCGGCTGCGGGCGGCCGTGGGCAGCCCCGGCCGGCAGCTCCGTAGAATCGCCGTGGAGTGGAGCTGGCCGGAGAGAATTTCAGGGGAAGGGACGGAGCGCCTCCCCCCCACCGCAAATGTCACCCTTCGAAAAGGTAAGTGACTTTCGTACATCCCTAGATGACAATAATGTGTGGGAGTCATTCCCCTGTCTGAAAAATAATAACAATAGCATGATGAGATTCAGCTTTAATAAAACGTATGGCACTAGCAGAAAGTTCGGATAAATAAATAAACAAGAAGAGTGGGAGTAGTGGTTAGGCCTGGATATTACAAGTACACATGCGGAGTTGCAAAAAGTCTCTGTGTACTCTGCAGAGAAATGTGTTGAGCAGTTACACACTAAAGCATCCCTATCAGTGGGATCCAACCACCAATGTCAGTGGCAGAGATTTCCCCACCACTACAACGCCAGCCACAAGTTCAGCTCTTTATTTTTCCTTGGAAGTGTGAGTGGCGGCTGCTTGCTTCTATAGCAGAACAACATTCAGAATATAAATGTGCTGTAGGGACACTCTTGGGTAGGGTGGTCCCTGTGACCAGGTGAGCTGTATGTCTGCTTAGTCTCTGCTGTCTAGGTGCTGTTGATGGGCAACTTCAAGGCCCCTGCTGCTCTCCCTTTTCATATTTCTTTTTCTTTAAACGTGACAGCCCTAATTGAGGACACCTTCAAAGAGAGGACTGTCCTTGCAGTCCTCCAAAGAAAGGAGTGTCTTCTGTAAAGTAGGAGCACCTGGCCACCTATTACTGGGCTAGGAGCTCAACTTGTCTCCGGTCCCTGATGGTCCAATGTCTCCAGGAGAGACAAGTTTTGTCCATGCTCAACAGTGTTCCACATTACATCTCATTTACCTTATCCCACAGAACTTGTATTTTAATGTATTTGATTTATTATTGTTTTAATCATGTTTTATTTATGACTGTAAGCTACCTTTGGTGGCTGTTCTCTTGGTAGAAAGGTGGGATACAAATCAAATAATAATTAAAAAATAATAATGAGAGGCATTGAGAATTGACACATCCCATCCTAAAGTAGGGATGTACAAAAATCACTTACCTTTCGCGGATTATGTTGATGGTGGGGCGGGAGGTGTTCCGTCCCTCCCCCTGGAATCCTGGACGGGGGGGAGGCGCTCCGTTCCTCCCCCCCAGAATCCTCCACGGCCGGCTGTGCTCCGCAGCAGCTCCGCGGAGCAGCCAGCCAGGCCCAGCCAGGTCAGAGCTGTCTGCAGCTGGATTTCTGGCCACAGAGGGCTCTGGGTAAAAAAACAAAAAACAAAAAACCCACATACGCAAATGGCGGTGGCTACAGCCGCCATTTGCATTCCTTCTTTTTGGCCGTCTTAATCTACGTAAATATTTACGTAGACTATGACAGCAAAAATAAGGGGAATGCAAATAGCGTAGCGGACGCTATTTGCGTTCCCCTTATTTTCGCCGTCTTAGTCTACGTAATTATTTACGTAGACTAAGACAGCCCAAAATAAGGAACGCAAATGGTGGTGGCCATAGCCGCCGCCATTTGCATATGCCTTTTTTTTTTTTTTTAACCCAGTCGTTTTAGGCTACATAAGTTTTTACGTAGCCTAAAATGTCTGTGTAAAAAAAAAAAAAAGTGTATGCAAATGGCGGCGGCCGGCCATAGTCACTGCCATTTGCGTATGCGGCACGCCTTTTTTTTTTTTTACCCAGACGTTTTAGGCTACGTAAAAACTTACGTAGCCTATCACATCTATGTAAAAAAAAGAAAATTGAAATGGCGGCAGCGGCAGCCGGTCGGAAGACCAGCCGCTGCTGCCGGAGCTGCCGCTGCCCAGAAGATCCACCCCAGGTAAGTCTCGTCCCGGGGGGATCCGCGGTGGGGCGGTGGGGCAGGCCATTCTGCCACAGATTTCAGGGGGCCGAATGCACTGGCATTCGGCCTCCCCGAGATCCGTGGCAGAATTCTCTGCCATCCCTATCCTAAAGTCCATTTCTTGGTCATGCTATAGTGACAAAAAGAGTGACAAAAAATGGAGCTCAGATTCTAGCTTTGCTAGGGTTTTTTTTTAAAGAAAAAGAGAGAAGCACACAAGGGTCATAGTGTGTGGAGGGGGTGGGGACTCCATCCCTGCAAGTTTACAGAATCACAGCTGTCACTATGAAAGGGCAACACAAAAGGTGGCAACCTTGATTTATGTAAAGGATAAAACTGGAATTTATAGAAAAGACCCTGTTACTCTGGTTAAAAATTAGGATAGCAAGACCTTGCCCAAAGGCAGTATCTGTCACTGCAGATGTGTTTTGAAAAGAAAGAAATTAAGAATGACAACAGTCACTTTTCTACATCCATTTCATGCAAAATTCTATTGTCCCTGGGCACAATCTCCTTTGAGATCCCTCCTGAACAAACCACATGGAAATAAATGGGAGCTGTACACAAGTAACTGAGTGCTGGAGGGGATCTGGTCCTCCTCACCATTGTCCTTGACAGATCAGTTAGGTCAAAGCTAAGGTCAAAGCTATGCAGAGCTTCTTCTTAGACCCTCAGCTGAAGAGGAACTTCGCAGCTGTCTTTAGTAGTTCGTTATTCAGCATTCAAAATTATGGATAATATTGGACATGTTTATTTTAAAGGTCTTAAACCTGGATGTTGATACTTAATGTAATTTGAGCCAATAATTTTAAGAGTACTTAAAATTTAGATTTCCTTAAATATATTCCTGACATTTAAATTTCAAAAGCAACATTTGATCACATTGTCAATTCAAAAAGCCTTTCCCTGTTATATCCACAATTCTTCACCTTGCTGAAAGTGACATAAAAAGTGTGGGACACTTGGCTACATAAGCAAATATGTAATCATGATGCAGGTAGGATTTTCCAAAAGATTTTGATTAATTAATTTATTTGTTGTGGTAATTTTACCCCATCTTTCTACTTTGTAATTGGAGACTTACAGTAATTGGAGACTTACCAAGGAGACTTACAATAATTAAAAATAAGCTAAAATAATGTATTAAAATACAAAATACTGATCTAATAAAAACAGAATAAAACAAATAAACCAACAAATAGGAAATTATTTCACATTTTAGTTCAGATTCTAGCAATATTGCGTATCTCCTCAACCTCTCATTTAAAGGCACAGAGACCTGGCTTAACTGTCTGATTTTTAAAATGTATTAAAGGGGTGCAAGTGTGCACGTCTGTCATGACTATTTTCAAAGCCCTAACTACTCCAAGGAGGATGGAGGAAAGCTAGGCACTTTTGGGGAGCTGGCAGAAATCAGAGAGCAACAAAAATACATATGGGATGAGTGAGTAATGTTGAGTCTAAGAAACTAAGTGGAAATTAATTGTGGGGCTCTACTGTATACAGCAGTTTTATTGATTCAACATAAAAATACCATTCAAGATCTTAGTATATGAATATAATAAAAGAATAATGAACTAAAATAAAGAAATTGTCACTGATGGCTTCCAGTGAAAAGATCCTAAAAGGGAAACTCAATTGCTTGTACCCAAAACTGCAAAACATGAAGAGAGTTCCCATCTTTAGGGATTTGCCAGGGTGATCTAACAATAATTCTATTATATCCACTCAATTCCCCAGGAGAGATAACTTGCACCATCTAAAAGTATATTGTCTTTTGTTGATTGTTTACTAGCTATTCTGTAATGGGCTAGAAGTCTCTCGGGGCAGACAGACCTCTGCTCTGTACATCCCAGGAACTGAATTAAGTCGTTGGGTGGGGGCCAAAGTTTCAAGGAACTGTTGGCTCTCTCCAGTTCTTTTGACCAAAACAGCTTGCTCTGCTAACAGCTCTCTGTTCTCCACCACAATCAGCATGTTGTCTAAACAGGCTATTATTTTGAGCCCTAGCTCACAGAAGGCTGGTACCATGGAGCTGACAAGAGGCCAAATGGTAGTCTGGAGCCCTGCCAAATGATCCCCTTCCCAGCAAAGCTCAGAGGAACCTTTGACATTCTTTCACTTGTAGGACAGAGAGATATCCCTCTGGTCTAATCTCACCAACCAATCATCTTGCCCCAAGAAGTCTCTTAGGAGATAGAGACTGTCAATTTACAATGTCTGTTATTGGTATAGTGCTCAAGCATTCAGTTCTCACTGATTTATTCTCTCATTATTTTGGACATTCCTTAGAAAATGTTGCTTTCTTCAGGGAGTTTTTAGCATTGCTTTTCTTTTCATAAAGGCCAGCAATGTCTGCTGATCCGGAGCCTGATTTGCATCTGAGGACTGTTTCACACATGCATGTGCATCACTTGGGTTCTCTAAGCTTGATTGCTAGGCATTTGAGGCTGGTTTGTCATACATACATGTTTATCACTTGATGTTTGTGGAATCAGTTAATGCTTTGCTTCTGTGAATAGGCCATCCCACATCAAATACCATGCATGGACACAACTTTCACATCACTGGACATTACCTGGAACATACTGACTGCGTTCGCGTGGCATGACAACCCATTGTGGGTGACAAGCCACAGTGGGTTGTCATGTCATGCAAACCCAGACCGATTCCTGCAGGGTGGCTTGTACATTTTCATTTTTTTTTTTTTTTACCATTCTCATTTGAGAGAACCGAAATCAAAGGAAAAGAACATTTTGGTGACATTCTCATGGGTGGTTGGTGTGCAGGGTTCTTGTGATGGCCGAGTTGTATGTGTGAATGTCCTGTCTTTCATTGTATTCTGAACTGCTGAGAGATTTTATCCAGTGGTATATAAATGCACCAAATAAATAAATAAATTGTACAATCATCTCTCCAGCAGTCTGCAGCTTCCCTGGCTTCCTGCATTTCAATTACAGCCCAGGGGAAGACATCATGAGGTAACTCCTCCCATGGGACATTTTCAGATAAGGAAGTGTGGGCAGCTGGGGAGGCTGCAGAGTGATGGAGAAATATGTAACAGAAATAATATTACACGCAGTACCCTTGCCACCTTGCAATGGCGAGTTAAGCTCAAAAACAGCATCAAAAGAAAGGAAATTTCAAAGGAAATTCTAAAGCACCCTGAATATGAGGCTGAAAATAGAAGCTACTTTTGTGGGAGAAGAAAACTTTTAGGAAATCGGAGGGCAGATTTCCTTAATGACTAGCAACTGCATAGTCCTATTTAGGGATTCTTAGCTCACACAATTAACACTGTGTAAGGGTGAGAGAGGAGCCACACCCAATGGTCTCATCCCTGCCATTATTTATTTATAATTACTTTTAAGGAAGGGACTCTCTCAAGGTGGTATACAAGGGAAAAGACAATAAAAACAATAAAATGGCATATAAACAGCATTTACAAATAAACAAGCAGCCTACAAATTAAGAAAATGCTACCAAAAACATCTGGGCCTTCAGAGCATTCCTGATGAACCCCTAATGGAAACTCATTTCAGAGGTGCAGTGCCACAACTGAAAAGGCTCTGTCCCTTCTATGCAACAACCTAATCACCTTTGGAGATGGGCAAGAGCGAAGGGTCTCTCTTCATAACTTCACAATGCAGGCAGGCTGGTACAGGTAAAGGTGGTCCTCTCCCACCAGTGCAAGATGTACACTATGGTGGGATGTGGGAGAGGGCCTTCTTTGCTGTGGCACCCCGGTTGTGGAATGCCCTTCCCTTGGAGGCCCGATTAGTGCAGACATTGATTTCATTTCAGCACCAAGTAAAAACATGGCTTTTTACCAAAGCCTTTGAGGGCTAAATGCATTTCCTAAAGTAGCACACTGTTTTAACTGTTTTATTGTTTTATATTTTAATTGATATTAGCTTGTTTAATGGTTTAATATGTTGTTTAGGTGTTTAAATTATTTATTGTTTTATACTGTTTAAATTGATTTTATCTGTACGCCGACCTGAGATCTTAATGATATAGGGTGAGATACAAATGTAATAAATAAATAGATAGATAGATAGATAGATAGATAGGGCCCAAAGTGTTGTAGCAGTGTATCTGTGGTGGCTCTTTCAGACATCTAAATCATCATTTGATATTTCAGCCATCAAGTGATGATTGTGCATATGGGAACCAGCCCTTCGGCCCCAATCTTTTCCTTATAAACACTATAAAGACTAACAGAGTTACTGTGGCATGAGTTATTTTGGACCAAAGATGAATCTGATCAAATGGGCTATAGTCCATGAAAACTCATGCCATAGTAAATCTGTTAGTTTTTAAGTTGCCACCAGACTCTGTTGTTTCTGCTGCAGTCTTTTATTTATTTAGTTAGTTAGTTAGTTTATATCCTACCTTTTTTCCTCCTTAAGGAACCCAAGGCAGCATATGTAATCCTTCTTTCCATTTTATCCTCACAACAACATCCCTGTGAGGTGGGTTGGGCTGAGAGTCTGTGACTGGCCCAAAGTCACCCAGTGAGCTTCCATGGCCGAGTGGAGACTAGAACCCGGATCTCCCGGCTCCCAGTCCAGCACTCTAGCCACTACACCACACTGGCTCTGACATGAAATTACAGAATAGTAGACTGAATAAATTAACCAGGACTGTGATAAAATAAATTGCTCCAAATTAACCCAAATTCTGTCTTTAGGGGGGAAAAGCCATCTATCTATATAATAATGCATTAAAAACATTTATATATATATTGTATATAATCTGTTTCCCTTCTAGAGTCTACTCAGCATGGAAGCAAACTGTAAAAGAGGTGGATGAGGGCGGAAGCTGGGGTTAAAGTGCCCAGCTAAGCCCTGCTCTCATCTGGGGCTGGATGCAACTCTGCCCCTGCATGCTTTGTAAGTTGGGCTGAAGGAGCAGGATAGTGTATAGTTTAAGTATAAATGTGTACAGGGCCCTCTTATTAGATTCACAGCTGATGGATTTTGCATCTGAGACTGCCTGAGTAGTTGTTTTGTGAAAAGCCCCATGATACTTGATTCTATGTTATTAGGCTATGATATGTATATGATTGTGATCTGACATGACATTTTCTCCTTTGCTACCTTCTGCAGCTTTTAGTGCCTGGTCGTGTTACTTTTCCTTCTGGTGTTCTTTATGACCTCTCTTTGGTATCTGTAACATCCTGAGAGAAATAAACAAGATGCTCGTCCATGATTTATGGGATTCCTGGTTTTGTATTTTGTATCTGTCTGTTGTTTTACAAGTACATCTGGATTCTCAAATATCTAATTTTTTCCCACAGATCTGGAGAAAATATGGTGGGGTTGGACCTGCTCCATAACTCAGCTCTCTGATCCATTGTTTGAACCATCATTTTTATCAGGCAGTTTCCATTCAATAAATCTACTGCATCAGCCGTCCCTCCAGCTCTGATTTTCTTGGACACAACATTCATTCCTCAATGTTTTACAACAAAGAGAACTTAGAATAAACTGGTTGAATGTGCGAAGTTTACCTAACAGAATTGCTTGTCTCTGAGAGGCCTGCTTTCTTAAACACAGCTGCGCTTTCTTGTCTTGTCTGAATGTTTGATAACAGCTCTAATGTATGCATACAACTAACTTTGCATACAAATAACTTTCAGTACCTGTGGTTACCCACATGTAAAGATTGTGACCTTCATAGTGGTATGATTTTTCATGGGATGACTTTTTATCAAAACGTTTGTATTTATAAGTACAGTTTGTGTTTATAAGTACAGTTGCAGCAAAAATCTAAATATATGTTGAATTTTATGAGAAGTGATCCTGTGCTGGTCATGTCTCTTGTATCATGCACACAGGGAAATCACTCCAAATTAAGAAGGCTTCCCATTTATGATATTATAAATGTTAGGTTATCAGTGATGGATAAAAGTAAGTAACAGTACAATCCTATGCAAGTTTAGGCAGAGAAAAGGCCTACAATTTCCAGCATTCCCCAGCCAGAAAATCTGGCTGGGGAATGCTGGAAGTTGTAGGCCTTTTCTCTGTCTAAACATGCATAGGATTGTGCCCTAAGTAAATTTTATTTTGCCATCTATAACCTATAGCTTAATTCTGTTGTTCACTGTTTAAATTTAGACAATAGGCTCCTTGGGTCTTTTTGTTTATGTTGCTCTGTAAATGCTAGCTACTGCTGAATTAGTCCCATTAAATGTTACTTTTATTGCATGGTTAGCAACCATATTTTACAAAAAAATAAGTAAGTATGGGGCCTTCCTAACTGTCATTGTGAGCACAGCGTGTGGGGAGGGGAACTTTAACCCTTCCACTTCTCTGCAGTGATCCTGACAAAAACTGTCCCCCACACAGAAATTTGCTGTAGGAAAAAAGAACCCTCCCATTGGCCCGAGTGTTAACTCTGCAACAAAATAATATCTACTTTGGCCCTTAGTCATATGTTTGAACACATGTGGTTAACCTGGGGGCTGTCTTCACAAGGGATTTCCTGTGGATTGGGAGCATTTTGAGGTTGTTCACAGCACATGACCAGTGTGCTGCTGACCAGCAGCTTCCATCTTGAAAAGCCTCATCTTGAAATGACTTAAAAAGTCATTTTACTCCTTTTCGTTGTTGTTGTTAAAGCAGCTCCCAGGCACTTCCTCTACAATGTGCCACATTCCTCCGCATTAACTCCTGTGTGTGCCGTTGTGATCTGGCTATGCCCTGACAGTGACATGGTCAATTCCCATCCACCCATTTGCTCATTTTCCAAATTGGCACTACTACCCCAGGGAGATTAACTGGGATAACTAGCCGGCCTTTCCAACTCATCAAAGCACTATTGCGCTCTTTCAAGCTTTCAGAATCACACTGCACTTCCTTTTCGCCTGTGGGAGTAACTACCCTCCCTTTCCGCATTGAGAGCTGTCATTATGTGCTTCTCTGATGTTTGCATTACTTCACTTCTCTGATATTTGCCTGATTTCAGCACATGTCTGATCCTTGCATTACTTTGTTGCTTCTCTGATGTTTGTGTTACTTCACTGCCCTGATGCTTGCAGTAAAAATGTGTTGGAAGCTATAACTCCGTGACAGTTTGCTGGAATGGGGTGAAACTGGGGTGATGGGATGCTCTCATGAAAAGCCTTCAGATGCTGCATTGGATAATCTGGGATTTTGGCTTCTTCATGGAAAAGTGCACAGAATGGGGAAAAGGGGGTGGGAGCTATAACTCTGTGACAGTTTGCTGGCTGGAATGGGATGAAATTGGGGGGTGGCACAGTGCTCTCATGGGGAGCCTTCAGATGATGTACTGGAGAATTTCAGATGTTGGTTTCTTCATGGAAAAGTGAGTGAACAAGGAGCTTATGCTCTTTCCTTTGGTATTAAACAAATGCACATTAGGGCTTTATTACAGTAATTACAGATCTACTGCAGTATCGGGATCACAGGAGCAAAGAAGCCTGTCATTGTGAGCAGGGAAAAATGACAAGAGAAGGATAAAGGGGAGTTGGAGCTATAACTCCTGGATTGTTTGCTGGAATGGGACTTACTTATGCTGGTGGGGTACTCTCATGTGGAGCAAGTATCTAGCCTCCCTTTTGTCATTCTTAAAAGCACTATGGCACTGTTTCTAGCCTTCAGAATTGTGAATTAGTTACTCTCCATTCATAATAATGTAGTAGTGGGGGGGGGAGTCTGGACAGGGGGGGATAACAAGCCTGTCTCATTGGTTGGATGATATTCAGTTCTACTCCGCCCACCCAACCCGGAGGTATATTGATTCCAAACGCTGTGTGACCCATGAAAAGTGGGGTTTATCTATGGTATACTCCGCTTGTTTGGCTGCATGTGTCCCAGATGGACCAAAGCCAATTTCCTGAAAATGCAGAGATTTTCCCTGATGCACTGCTCCTTCCGTTGTCGTGTAGGTGGCCCCCTGGATCCTTTTCTTTTGGAGAACCACCAGCTTTGGGGGCCCATCTGGAACATGTTCCCAAGATGGACTGGGGACCCACACCGGCTATGATTTGCTACCAAAGGTGCAATTTGCGGTAAGCAACACCTTTGGAGGCAAAAATCAGCCAGGAGGGACCATGACGGGATCTGAATTGAGCTTTGAATTAACCTAGCTACATTCCTTTTCTTTTAAGAATACCCTCTGTTTTCTGATCCTAAGGCCAAATTGAACTGTGGCTGAGGTATACATCTGGAACAACACCTTTTCTGAAAGTGTCGACATGGAAACGCTATGTAGCTAATTGTTGTTGTTGTTTATTTGGTCAGTCGCTTCCAACTCTTCTTGACTTCATGGACCAGCCCACGCCAGAGCTTCCTGTTGGCCGTCGCCACCCCCAGATCCCCCAAGGTCAAGCCTGTCACCTCCAGAATATCATCCATCCACCTTGCCCTTGGTCGGCCCCTCTTCCTTTTGCCTTCCACTTTCTCCAGGGTATCCTGTCATCTCATTATGTGGCCAAAGTACTTCAGTTTTGCCTTTAATATCATTCCCTCAAGTGAGCAGTCTGGCTTTATTTCCTGGAGTATGGACTGGTTTGATCTTCTTGCAGTCCAAGGCACTCTCAGAATTTTCCTCCAACACCACAGTTCAAAAGCATCTGTCTTCCTTCACTCAGCCTTCCTTATGGTCCAGCTCTTGCAGCCATAGGTTACTACGGGGAATACCATTGCTTTAACTATGCGGACCTTTGTTGTCAGTGTGATGTCTCTGCTCTTCACTATTTTATCAAGATTTGTCATTGCTCTCCTCCCAAGAAGTACACGTCTTCTGATTTCCTGGCTGCAGTCAGCGTCTGCAGTAATCTTTGCACCTAGAAAGACAAAGTCTGTCACTGCCACCACGTTTTCTCCTTCTATTTGCCAGTTATCAATCAAGCTGATTGCCATAATCTTAGGGCTGGACGAAAGTCCCTTACCTGGTCCTGCAGCTTTTTTTTGGGGGGGGGGGAGGCGTTCCATTTCTCCCCCCGAAATTCTTGGCGGGTGGGGAGGCGTCCCACCCCTCCCTGCTGAAATTCTGGCCGGGGGGGAGCACCCCGTCTCCCCGGCCGCAAAAGAAAAAAATAAAGTAAAAAAAAAAAACCGTGATAGGCTACGTAAAGATTTACGTAGCCTATCACGGCTAGATTTTCAAAGTCAGCCATGATAGGCTATGTAAATCTTTACATAGCCTATCATGGCTGACTTTGAAAAAAAAAAAGTGCGTACGCAAATGGCAGCGCCCAACGGCGCCTCCATTTGCATTCCTTATTTGGGCATGGGTAGTCTACGTAAAGATTTACATAGACTACGGCAAAAATAAGGGCAACACTATTTGAGTTGCCCTTATTTTCGCCATAGTCTACGTAAATCTTTACGTAGACTACCCGTGCCCAAATAAGGAATGCAAATGGCGGCGCCCATGGGCGCCGCCATTTGCGTACGTGCTTTTTTTTTTCAAAGTCAGCCATGATAGGCTATGTAAAGATTTACGTAGCCTATCATGGCTGACTTTGAAAATCTAGCCATGATAGGCTACGTAAATCTTTACGTAGCCTATCATGTGTTGTTGGGTTTTTTTTAACTTTACTTGGAAATGGTGGCGGCGGCAGCCGGTCGGAAGACCGGCCGCCGCCGCCGAACCGCCGCCGAACCACCCCCGGGACCCACCGCCCAGAGGGACATTTGACAGAGGTAAGTCCCATCCTGGGGGGGGTGGGGGGTGTCAGAGAATTTCCCCACCAATTTCGGGGGCCCGAATGCGTTGGCATTCGGCCTCCCAGAGATTCGTGGAGAAATTCTCCGACATCCCTACATAATCTTGGTTTTTTTGAGGTTTAACTACAAGCCAGCTTTTGCACTTTCTTCTTTCACCTTCATCATAAGGTTCCTCAGCTCCTCCTCACTTTCAGCTAGGGGTGCACGAAACCCACTTACCTGGTCTTGCAGGTTTTCGCGGTGGGGGTGAGGTGCTTCGCTGCTCTCCCCCTGAAGTTCAGGCCGGGGGGGAGGCTTCCCGCCTCGCCCGGCCGAAATTCAGGCCGGGGAGGAGGCGCCTCGCCTCGCCCGGCCGCGAAATTAAAAGTTAAAAAAAAAACGCCCCCGTGATAGGCTACGTGACGATTAACGTAGCCTATCATGGCTAGATCTGCAAAGTCAGCCACTACGTAAATCGTCACATAGCCTATCACGGGTGACTTTAAAAAAAAAAGCGCGTACGGATAATGGCGGCCCCCATAGGGAGCCGCCATTCGCGTTCCTTATTTGGTCGCTGTAGTCTACGTAAATGTTTACGTAGACTACGGCGAAAATAAGGGCAACGCAACTAGCGTTGCCCTTATTTTCGCCGTAGTCTACATAATCTTTATGTAGACTACAGCGACCAAATAAGGAATGCAAATGGCGGCTCCCTATGGGGGCCGCCATTATTCGTACGCGCTTTTTTTTTTTAAGTCACCCATGATAGGCTACGTGACGATTTACGTAGCCTATCACAGCTGACTTTGCAAATCTAGCCGTGATAGGCTACGTTAATCGTCACGTAGCCTATCACGGGGGCGTTTTTTTTTTTTTTAGTTTTATTGGAATGGCAGCAGCGGCAGCCGGTCGAAAGATCGGCTGCCGCCCCTGCCCCTGACGAAGACCCGACGAACCGCCGCCGGGACCCGCCGCCGGGAGGGACATTCGGCAAAGGTAAGTCCCGTCCTGGGGGGGGTGCGGGGGGTGGGGGGGTGCAGAGAATTTCTCCCCGAAACTTGTTCGGGGGGCCGAACACGTTGGCGCTCAGCCCCCCGAAGTTTCGGGGAGAAATTCTCCGCCAACCCTACTTTCAGCCATCAAAGTGGTATCATCTGCATATCTGAGATTGTTAATGTTTCTTCCAGCAATTTTAACTCCAGCCTTGGCTTCATCAAGCCCAGCACGTTGCATGATGTGTTCTCCTTTGCTGAAGTGTAGCTAATTATCACAGAATAAATGGGAGACATTTTTGACATTGCCAAAAATGTTCAGAAAAGGGTGAGTAGTTTCTGCCTAGCCCTAAACCTTAGCGTTTATATACTGCTTTTTAAATATTCCAAAAGTATCACATTAATGAACACAACCAGAAAGTGTAGGATATTGTTATCCCTGTATTGCAGATGTTGGACAGAGGCTGAGGGAGTACCGGGTTGGCTGTCCACAAACATACATCTGGAGCTAAGGTAAAATTTGAACAGGGGGGAAACTTCCTGGTAGCCACTATGCTACACTAGCTTAGGGAGCAATCCCATGGCTGCTGGAGAGTGGCTAGACAGCCATAGGATATCTGGTTTCCCAGGAACCGACCTCGGACCCCGCGCTCCGAGGTTGGTTCCCAGAGAACCAACCTCCCCCGACTTCCATGCTGCCTCTGAAGCAGCACAGAACAGTCCCATCCTCCTCACTCTCAAGAGAAGTGTGAGGTGGTCAAAAAGGGGCGTTCCGGGGAGCATTCTGGGCCAGGGAGGGCGGAAACGCGTGTACGACTCATCCAATGTGTCGTACAGCCTGCTCAGTCCTCCCACGGCTACACAGCCGCAGTTGGCTGTCTAGCCAAAAATGCAGGGCAGGAGAAGTGCAGATGGAACGATCCCCTCGTGCTTCTCCTGCCCTGCATTGGATAGGCGGTCACCTCCGAGTTCGGGGGTGGCCACCTATCTGGATAGGATTGCGCCCTTATGTACATATCATATTGTACTTCACTGTGCTCTGTCTGTTCCAGAAACTGTTATTATGCTCTGAGCAACCTGGTGAGCTTCTTTTCCAATTGCTCTCCTTAACCATTTTAGTAGGGACCGTCCCAAACCCTCATTCAATATGATAACCACTATTTTCACTGCCTCCCAAATGTCTGCCTCAAGGTGAGCTGTCAGTGTCTGAATCTTTTGCAATTATCCCGAAGTGTTGCATAGGGAATATAGTCTTGCGTTATGTTTTAAAGGTCACTTCACATGGAGCAAATGCTGATTGATCCTTTTATTCTTCAGACCCATCTGATATGAATTTCATTCAGCTGAGCCTTATGAACCGCAGCATGCGCTGCTGTGAAAATCATTATATTACAGAACTGTGGCAAAATTCTCAACGGCAACGAAGGAAAATCTGGCCATTTTATCAGAACCTGTTGTACTATTAAAGACATTGTGAGCCGGAAGAAGGCCTTGTCTTGGTTTTTAACCATATACAGTTCTTTGTATGTTTGAAAAACAAACAAATGATAAGAACAAGGAGGAGGACAAAGGAGAAGAGGAAAGACGAACAGTGGCTGGACTCAAAGAGCAGAAGGAAAATAGCCACTAAAGCTGTTTTGCAAATGCTTGCACAAGTGCTAATGGAAGAGCTCAGCAGTGCTAAATAAATAGGTTCTGTAGCAGTTCTCAAGCCTCTTGCATAAACGGAATCACATCATTAGATTTGGTTTCATTTTGCTCATGCAACGCTCTAGAGTGAAGTGTAAAACAGCCCATCTGTGAGCCAAAGAAGCTACTGAGGGGCATCTTTGGGTCTGCTGCTGTATCAATATGGTTTGAGAAATTCATCTTTGCTTTGTGGTGTCATGGTAAATGTTGAAGTGCAGATGCTCATTGTGGCAACCCTCATAGCCCCAAGGAGAGTCCCAAAATTCAGGCACCTGTGATGATCCATATCAACAAACCAGTTCTAGCAGCTTTCATGTGCACCAGGGCAGGTCTTTTGTAAGGCTAATGGGTCTTAACTGCCCATTCACAACTAAGCCACCACAAAATACTTCACATTAATTTACAACAGGGACAGCTCACAACAATATTTTGTTGCCGGGAAAATCCATTCCCCACCCCCCACCCCACCCCACCCCACCCCACCCCTGTTAATGTGGAGACTGCAGTGAACCTCAGAGAAAATAGAGAAACCTCATTAAAAAAGTTTCTGCAGTTCAGCTCTGCGACCTGGATCGCATGATCACAGAAGGGGAAATAAGCCACAGTGAGTGAGTGAGTGAGTGAGTGAGTGCGTAAGTAATAGTTTATTACGGTCGCAAGACCAGCAAAGAGAAGTAGTACTATAAATGCAATAATGTGAAAGCAAGTAGAATTAGTTAAAATGCAAATAAATAAGAATTACACATGACCCACTCATATTAGTAAAATATTTAACAAATTAAAACATTATCAAACAACTGACATCATCCCATGCTGACAAACAATTGCAGCAGCTCAGAATCTAGCCACCTTACTTAGATGATTTTTAAAAACTTTTTGACAGTTCTGACGTGAGTGTGAATTACAGATCTTTCATTTGTACTGCGAAGAGCCACTACGCATCAAACCACACCTCGCACCTCATTTATTTACTTTAATCATTCATAGCATAACTTTTGTTGCAACATTGGACCACATAAACAAGCATTATCTAAAATATAATTTGAAAGTGAGTTGACATATCTATATGCCTTTCTTGTATCTTTCTTGATATTGGGAACAGTCACGATTTCCACTGTCTTTCAAATATTTGCAATACTGAGCTAGCAGTGACTGGCCAGGAAAGAGATCTTGGGGTTGTGGTGGATAGGGACATACGAAACGACTTACCTGGTTTGTTTCGTACATCCGTGGGGGGGGAGGCGCTCCGTCCCTCCCCCCGAAATCCCCAATGGTCAGCTCCGCTCCGCAGCGACTCCACGGAGCCGCCGGCCGGGGCAGCCTGCAGCAACATCTGGCTGCTAGGGACGGCAGAGAATTCCACCACGGATTCCAGTGAGGCCGGATTCTTTCGAATCCGGCCCCACAGGATCTGTGGCGGAACGGCCTCCTGCCCCCCTGCCCCCCCCGCGGAATCCCCCGGGATGGAACTTACCTGGGTCGGATGCGGCAGATTCGGCGGCAGCCGTTCCGGCGGTGGCAGCAGCGGCTGGTCTCCTGGCCGGCCACAGCCGGGCTGCTGTGGCCGCCATTGCTGTCCTTCAAGCCGTGATAGACTACATAAGAATTTACGTAGCCTATCACAGCTAACCCCTAAAAAAAACCCCCAAAACCCAGTGTACGCAAATGGCAGTGGCTACAGCGGCCGCCATTTGCGTTCCTTATTTTTCACCGTTCTAGCCTACGTACAGTGGGCTCTATTTGCGGTTCCCTTTTTTTCACCATAATTGCCTATGTAAATATTTACGTAGGCTAGAACGGTGAAAAATAGGGAACGCAAATGGCGGCTGCCGTAGCTGCCGCCATTTTCGTACGCTGGTTGTTGTTGTTTTTTAGGGGTTAGCCGTGATAGGCTACGTAAATTCTTATGTAGCCTATCACAGCTGCCTGGCTGGATGCAAATGGCGGCCACTACAGCGGCCGCCATTTGCATTTGCACCAGCCCGTCCGCAGCCGGAAATCCCACTGTGGATGGCCCTGGCCAGCTGCTTCGTGGCCTGGCCGCGGAGCGGAGTCGGCCATTGAGGATCCCGGGGGGAGGACTGGATTGCCTCCCCCCCTGTCGAGGATTCCGGGGGGAGGGACGGAGCACACCCCCCATCGCAAACAGAATCCGCAAACAGGTAAGTGACTTTCGTACATCCCTACTGGCTGCTGCTGGGCTGCACAGGGATGCAAATGGCGGCCGCCGTAGCTGCCACCATTTGCGTCCCTTTTTTTTGCCGTGATAGGCTACGTAAATATTTATTTAGCCTATCACGGCAAAAAAAAAAGGGAACGCAAATGGCGGCAGCTATGGTGGCCGCCATTTGCGTTCCCTTTTTTACTGTGATAGGCTATGTAAATATTTATGTAGCCTATCACGGCGAAAAAGGGAACGCAAATGGTAGCTGCCGTAGCCGCCGCCATTTGCGTTCCCTTTTTTTTTTGCCATGATAGGCTCCGCAGGGATGCAAATGGTGTCCCTGCGTTAGATGTGATAGGCTATATAAGTATTTACATAGCCTATCACGGCTAAAATGGTGAAGCGAATGACGGCCGCAGACATGGCCGCCATTCGCAGAGCAGCGCAAACAGCAGCAGGTGAGTGCTCCATTTCGTGCGCCTTTCATGGGGTGGGGGGGCGGGGGGCTTTGTTCCGCCACAGGTTTGGGGGGGGCGAATGCGCTGGCATTCGGCCTCACCGAGATCTGTGGTGGAATTCTCCACCATCCCTAGTGGTGGACAGCTCAGTGAAGATGGCAAACTCCATGTTAGTCATAATTAGAAAAGAGATTGAGAATAAAACTTCCAACATCATACTGCCCTTATACAAATCTATGATGCGACCACACTTGGAATACTATGTCCAGTTCTGGTCACCACACCTAAAAAAAAATATTATAGAGCTGGAAAAAGGGCAGAAAAGGGCAACTAAAATGATCAAGGGGCTGGAGCATCTCCCCTGTGAGAGAAGGTTACAACAGCTGGGATGGTTTAGCATGGAAAATCGAGGGTAAGGGGACACATTACAGAGGTATACAAAATTATGCATGGTGTGGAGAATGTGGATAGGGAGACATTTTTCTCCCTTTCTCATAATACTAGAACCCGTGTCATCCCATGAAGCTTGATTCGTGGGAGATTCAGGACAGATTAGATAAAAGAAAGTACTTCTTCACACAGCGCATAGTTAAACTATGGAATTCACTACCACAGGATGTAGTGATGGCCACCAATTTGGATGGCTTTAAAAGAGTGTTGGACAAATTCCTGGAGGAAAAGGCTATCAATGGCTACTAGTCTTGATGGCTATGTGCTACCTCCAATACCAGAAGCAGTGAGCCTATGTAGTACACCAGTTGCTGGGGAACATGGGTGGGAGGGTGCTGTTGCATTCGTGTCCTGCCTGTGGCCATAAATGGCTGCATTTAGGCTAATCTACCAGCTTTACGGCCGCAAATGGCGCCCGTAAAATGGCTCTACGTAAAGATTTACGTAGGCTAAAACAGCGAATCAAAAGGGGACGCAAATGGCGCCCGCTACGCTATTTGCGTTCCCCTTTATTTTCACCGTCATAGTCTACGTAAATATTTACGTAGATTCAGATGGTGAAAAATAAGGAACGCAAATGGCGGCGGCTGTAGCTGCCGCCATTTGCGTACGCGGTTGTTGTTGTTTTTTAAACCCACACAGCCATGATAGGCTATGTAAAGATTTATGTAGCCTATCACGTCGTGTTTTTTTTTTTTTAACCTAGCCATGATAGGCTACGTAAATCTTTACGTAGCCTATCACGTCTCCTTTTTTAAATTTTTTTTTAACAAGAGTAGAAATGGTGGCGGCGGCCAGTCGGAAAACCAGCTGCTGCAGCCGGTGCCACAGAAGCTGCTGCCGTAGCTGCCGCCGCCTGTAAGATCCGCCCCAGGTAAATCTCGTCCCAGGGGGGGATCCACGGGAGGGTGGGGGGGCAGGCCGTTCCGCCATGGAGTTTGGGGGGCCGAATGCACTGGCATTCGGCCTCACCGAGATCCGTGGCGGAATTCTCTGACATCCCTAGTTTGACCTCTTGCATGTTACCTTGACTGCTCCTGCTGTTGCCTGCCCGTGTTCTTCTGACTTCTGCCTGGATTTTGACTATCCTATTGCATTGCTCCCTGTGTTTGCTCGCAAAGAGCCAAGGCTCAGTCTAGAGCAGGACGCTAATAGCCTAAGCTCTCTGGATGGTTCACAACAATTTAAACCATCTCTGTTGCCTGGCAATGTTGCTAACATTCCTCTCCCGGCCTCAACACTCAGCTTGGGGCACAATCCCATACAAATGTGCAGAAATCAAGTGATGTACATACATGTATGCCCTGGCACTGCTATTCTTAAAACAGAGAGTAGCCCTGATCATGCATTACTCCCATGAGTAGGCTCTCCATGGGAAAGGAGGAGCAAGACTGCACACCTGGCCCGCCCCCAAAGTTGTGCCAGTCCTCTCACCATTACTGTGTTCTCCATAATAACGGACACTTCCTGTACACATGGAGGCTCCTCTCTGATTTAGAAACCCGCAAAGTTAGGGTTCTAAGGGTGCAATCCTATGCATGTTTAGACAGAAAAAAGTCCTACAACTTCCAGCATGCCGCAGCCAGCATAGCTGGCTGGGGCTTGCTGGGAGCTGTAGGACTTTTTCTGTCCAAACATGCATAGGATTGTGCCCTAAATCACCCAAGGAGCCTCCACAAGTATAGGAGGCTGCAGAAGTTATGCTAAACACGGTGACAGTAATGGCAGGGCAGAAGGAGTGGCATAGCTTTGTGGGTAGGGCTGAATTGTGGCCCCACTGCCCTTTCACCGTGGATACATACTCACATGAGTGGTGTGTGAATAGGGCTAGGAGGACACTGATCACACCCAAACAAACTAGCTTGCCTTACAAGAGGAAAAGTTTAAGAACCAACTACAGTGCTGTATGTATGTATGTATGTATATATCCAGAATTGTCTCTCATTTCTGCAATAGTTCAGCAACCTCTTTTCACAATGTACTAAAACTCTCTTGTGCCTCTTTAAAGGGCCATGACTTTCACCATTTCTGGACTCTGAGCAACTTGTTTCTCTTAGATAATTCCCAGGTATAAGATCCTTTTTTAAATTGTAAGATACTTGAAGACTTCTGGGAAACAATTACTGTTAAGCTTTCTGCAGATGAATTTCTAAACACATTTAGAAACCTACTTAGTATCATTTACCAGCTGCATTTCATTCTCATTTCAAAAACGTCCCTGACTGAAGTAGTAAGCTTTGGGAAAAGCTTTAATGTAGAGATAGCTTGATTTCCTGTGGTAGTCAATCAGTGTTTTGTGTTTTTTTTTAAAGTATATACCTAGTGAATTTCATGGGAAAACTTCCTCTGAGCTTAATACCTATATTGTAGTCCTTAACTCATACTGCAGGACTAGCCAGGTGTGTTTAAATCTGAGGAGGGAATCTCTAGCTACAGATCTCGCCAATTAATTTCCAGCTGGAGTATTTAGCTTTAGGCGTAGAAAATTATTTTGTCTTCTGAGCTGTTATTCAGAATTAGAGAAAGTGGTTATGAAATTAAGGTCTGTGCTAGAAAATGAAGTCTATTTTTAAAATAGTTGCCCTTGTGGAAGCTATTTATAAGGATGGAAATTGGTTAGGAAAATGATTTATAGAGAGTGAGACAGAGAATAATCTGCTATCGAGAAGCATAATGTCTACTTGACCTTCTGTCTATGTGAGGGGTGTGATGGAAATGTGATGAAAGCTGATTAGAGTGTGATTTCAATTTGAAGAGCTGTATCCATATTTGGGAAGATACCATTAAAAGACGGATGATTCAACACACAGGAAAGCTATAAAGGGAGATCTGTCAAACTGGGAGAGGGCACTCTGGTGGTCTCTCTGTTATTCATTGTAGTGGCATCTCCCTTCACCCCTTCCGCTCCCTCTCCTGTCTGTTTTATGTCTGCCTCTCTGTTTTGAATTGCTTGAACTAATCGTTGCTTGAATTTATCCATCACTTCCAGGTCATTTCCTGTCTAATTCACATTAATTGCAAATGTTTAAATCCATTTCAGCTGCAGACTCACTTGTTAACTTGAGTGTATGAGTATTCATTGTAAGAAAGCTTAAGTAATTGTAATAGTCTAAGTTCATGGTTTATTGTAGGTTATGGGTTGTATCCAATGTCAATCCTACTTAGAGTAGACCAATTGACATGAATGGGACTTAAGTTAGATTAACATTGGAAACAACCCTATGATTGTAATAATGTTGCTGTCCTCTTTCTGCTTGCTTCAAATCAGACGGAAATAGTTCTCTCCATTATGATCCCACAACCTAGTTCTATTGAGTGATGGTGTGGCAAAATCCATGCTGCAGCCTTCTGTTTATCACAGATGCTTCTGTTTCTTTAGATGCCACACCTTAGGATCCATAGGGAACCCTGGGATGCTACATAATGAAAGCCACTTGCCAAGGCATCTTTATTTCAGCTTGGATATACTTTGGAAGAGCTTAAACATTCTCTTGACACAAGGAAACTTGTAGTGACACTTGACGGATGAACCCATTGTAGTGTTCTGATCACACTGGATATAGTTTGGACTTGGGTAACCTGTTCAGCCATGAAATTCATCAGCTAGCCTGGAGGAAGTCATTGCCTTCCAGCCTAACCTACCTCATACAAATGTACAATAAACAAATGTAATAAACAAATATTTGGGACAGGGGCCATAGCTCTGTGGTAGAGCACATGCCTCACATGCAGAAGGTCCCAGATTCAATCCCCAGCATCTCCATGTAGGTTTGGGAAACAGTCCTGTCTCAAACCCTAGAGAGCTGCCAATCGGTGTGGATAGTATTGAGCTTCATGGACCAATGCTCTGACTTATTATACGGCAGCATCCTATGTTCCCATTTATGGAATTGCTTCTCTTGATCAAGCTTGAATTCACAAACCTGAATTCATAAACTCTCTGTTTGATACATCTTAAATACCTTAATCCAAGAATATATAGTGGGATAAATATGGAGTGTAATTTTACCATGTTAAGTACAAGATGCTGCATAAGGGAGGATCATGAATTAGAATAGAGCGGTGCTTGTTATGATGCTGCTGTTGTTATTTACAACACACAAGAATACTGGGCAGTATCCAATGGGGTGCTTACATCCTTCCAATTGTCCTGTTTGCTGCAGAGTCCTTTCTGTGAGCAGCGCCCACCTCTTTCACTAGCGAGATTGAGGACTTCTCCACATGGGGCTTTTATCCTGTTAATGAGATTGGTTACTCAAGGAAGTTTGTGGATCTTTTACATGACATCGTCAATCTCCAGGGCATCTCCCGTGCTAAATGACCTTTATCCTGTTTTTAAATAGATCGGAGATAATGAGCTACCAAATAACAGCGCATTGAGTTTCCTCATAAAAATAAGTCGCACAATAAGAGGAGCTTGACCACATCGCCATCTACTGGCCATAGAACAAAGCAGATAAGGGGGGAAAGGGGTGGCAGTGGAAGGGAAGCACTTTGAAAGGGATCTTGTCATGATCCTGCATTTAAAACAGAAGCAGAAAGCACTGGTAAAGTTGCAGGATTTTAGCCATACCCATAGCACTTCCAGAGGCAATCTGAAACAAGTGGAAAAGCTTTGCAGATTGGCAAAGCTTGCATAAGGGAGCCCCACTGACCTGCCTCCTTCCAGAAACAATCGTTTCTGCTTGTTTGGGAGCTTCTTCTAGGAAGCGCTAAATTTTCCTTATGTAAGCAGTGGGAATTGGCAGGAGGACTCACCACTTGTGGAAATGAACTGGTGGAGCAGAAGGGAATCGGTGGAGGCGGAAATGCCCCTGGTTGATATTGCAGACAGTATGGGCTGCACAAGCAGGTCACAAGACATACCAGGAAAGGGGGAAAGGAGTAATGTGTTATTTTCAAAGCAAAGAAATTGATCTGCATGCATAAAAGTACACATTTCAGCATTTCAATGATGCTGAAAGTATATTTCTAACTGTAGGTGTACAGATTGGAAATTTGCTGCATGTATAAGTACCCTGACACATACATCCTCCACAGAAAATACATTTGTACTGCCAGGAATGCTGTGCAAAAT
The DNA here is from genome assembly GCF_057233095.1 of Heloderma suspectum. Taxonomy (NCBI): domain Eukaryota; kingdom Metazoa; phylum Chordata; class Lepidosauria; order Squamata; family Helodermatidae; genus Heloderma; species Heloderma suspectum. The sequence continues at coordinate 115,349,065 of NC_139462.1, forward strand.
TCACACTTTGGGGGTAAGGTAGGGATTAATTTCTATGTCAGAAAAAGTATATCTAAGCCTCACCTAAGAAACATGGTTCTGTGGTGGGTGCCCAAGCTTTTCCTCACCTTAGTCATTTTCCTCACGTCATTTCATGAGATGGGCATTGCATGATCCTTCCTACTCATCCAAGGGCATGTAAGCAAACCCTTTTTAAAGGGGGAAGAAGGAGGCAAGAAATCATGCATAACCCTCTTTTCTTTATCAGAGACTGGGACTCTCCTCACACCTGGCATTTATCCCACTACAAACCGATCCTTTTGATTCTGGATCCTTTCTGGGATTTAGACTGGCCCTGTATATAGGCATCTCTCATAGCGCTTCCCTCCAGTCTGTACCTTTTCATGGCTGCATGGCAAAATCAGGACAGAAGGCTGATCACTGGTTCCTGTAACATGACTGATGGCTGCGCCTGTCCCTCCACTCCTCCGCAGCAGGAGGGAAGTCAGAAGCCCTTCTAGTGACTTTAAAGGCAGAGGGAATCAAAGCAGCACCTCCCTCCTTCCCTGGCATATATGCAAAGGAGCGGTGTGTGTGTGGGGGGGGGAGTCTTGTTTTCATCTCTTAACTTGTGCTGTACTGTTTCCTCGCAGCTCCCAGGAAAGCTACAACTTACTTCTGAGCAGCCATAAGATTGTGCTGTAAGTCTGCAAGCCTTGGCACACTTACATGGGAGTAAGCCTCACTGAACTTGTTGATTCTGAGCTTGGTGGGGTAGGGGATCAGATCTGTCTCCCTTCATTGCAGGGAGGCATTTTACCCTCTTCTCCCTCCAATCGAGGAATGTGCTCAAGCACATGGCAAGCATGGAGAGAGCATAGCCCACGGCTGCCCAGACAGAGCGGTTTCTTCCACTATGGGAGAATTTCACAGGACGGTCATGGCACTCCTGTTCTGTGGGCTGGAAAAAATACCACATCATTTGTGTTTGGGGAAAACACAGGATAGGCTGGGGGAAATGGTAGGAGACGTCCTGGAGGGTAACAGCATCATCTAAAGAGCCCGCAAACTTCCATGAGACAGCCATCTCAACAGCAGGATAAAAACTCTGAGTGAAGAAGCCCTGAAAGATGTCACACTCAAAGGGGAGTAGTCTCCCTAATCCAAGAGCTGTTTGAAAAAGTCATGGTCACAACCCGCCCTGAGAACTTGTTGAATAGCTGGGTTAAAATCAAATCAATCAATAGTTTTTATGGGCCAAACCAGATGTGGCAGCAGCAGCTACACTTGTTTGTTCACATCTCTGGCCCTTTCACGTATAAAGCATGGAGTGGAAGTCATAAAGGCAGCGGACCTCTTCTCTTGCATTCCACATCTGCCCACAGTCCATTGCCCAGGCACCTTTTCTCGCAGTCCAGACGACTTCTGGCATCAAAGCTGGGCTGGGTGAAAAAAGGAGTTCAGGCAATGCACTGTGGGAAATCAGGCAGGGGTGTCGCCAGGTTTGCTAACCCAAGCACCCCTTTCGATGTTAGAATGAGACCCCAGTCCTTGCTCTATATGTGAACAGGGCAGCCCTTTGAACAAGGAAAGTCCTGCCACCATCATGTCTAAGGGTGATTTTACTGAGCAGGCACCTCTGTGTTTAAATCTCTCCCTTTGAAATCAATGAAATGTACAAGCATTTAACTTTGGTTGGCTCATACCTAATATTTTTATGTACAAACTTCCAGTGATTGATAATTGAGAATGAGGTCCATGAGCCTGAAATGGAATGTAGTCAAAGCATATAAACATGTGTGTTAGCTCAGAAGTTCAGTGTGCCATAAATGTTTTTGCAAGACCAGATTTAAAAGGCACAAAAGTCACTTGGGCCAGTCTCTAAATGCCTCTTAAAAAATTTGTTCCTCATAACCTTCAGCACAAACTATTCTATGTACGTCACAAAGGAACGCTAGTCGATCTCTCCAATTTCACATCTTTGTGTGGTTATTTAAAAAAAAAACTCTCAACAACTTGCATGTTTATCCATGTTTTGAACAAGAATGTGACAGGCATTTCCTTGTCTGAAACTAACAAATGAAAGAAAGGAGACAAATGGCTACACAGCAAAGGGAACTGATCCCAGACATTTTATGGCAGAGACCTGCTTTCAGATCTCAAAAAGGAGTTGCAGTCCTGACAGATTAAAGAAGTCACGACAACACACTGGGAAAAAGGCTCAGAACAATAGCTACTTGACAAAATGCATTTCTCTGACAGCCTTCTGGTATTGTTGCAGATGCCACCTAGGCTATACTTGCAAAGAATTGCAGACAAAAGACAAACTTCAAAAGGCCCTAAAAATACAGAGGGGTCAGAAGCAGAGGCACAGGGAAGATGCTGCCTCAGGTAGCAGATCTGGGCACCATCAAGGACAGCATCTTGCCCAGGGCCCCCTCAACCCTGGCAGTGCCACTGGAACTACCTACAGGGATGTTCTGACCAGGGCCAGCTGTACCATTAGCCAGAATAAGGCACCTGCCTCAGGCAGCAAATGCCGGGGGTGGAGAGTGGCAGCAACGTGTTTGAGGAGAGAGCTATGTGTGGCAAGTGGCATGCAGCCTGCCCGGAGCCCCCTCAGCTCGTCTGCTGCCTTCTGGTGCAGTGGAGGGTGCTGTCCCATCGCCACTGCTGAAGTAAGATTCAGTTGACGTTCTGGTCAGCTTCCGGACATTGGATGGGGTGGTGCATTTTGCAGACATTTTGCTGCCTGAGGCAAAGGGCATGATGGCACACACACACACCGGCCCCCAAATCCACATACGGAAGCTGATTGGACTAGCCGTTGACTCTTATTTCAACGCTGGGTACAGGATAGTGTCCTTCACTATACCTGAGGGCAGCTGGCTAGTTTAGCGGGTGCAGAGCAGGCTGTGTGGGGCACACACAATTCTGTCCTCCAGGACAGGGGAATAGCCAGGGGGCTTAGGACTAGTTGGGGGACTGCCATTGCTGCCCCCCAGCATGTGATGCCTGAGGCAGCTGCTTCATTGTGTGCAGTGGTAAGGCTGGCCCTGGCATCTTGTCCTTCACCTCAGGCAGAAAAGTGTCTTAAGCCAGTCTCGGATCTTATTCTGCTTCTGCCCCACTGAAATTAGCAATAGGCTAATTTCAAAAGCATTCTCATGCTGGAAATTTTTTCAGTGGATTGTGCCCTTTACAAGTGTGTGTGTGTGTGTAATTTGGAGATTTGCTGGCAAGGCCAGGCTAACTGTCGAGCAGGAGGCTGGAAATGTCCGTCAGTGGATCTACTGAGATTGCTGCAGGTGCTTACTTCATGAGCAGACCCAATATTTGTTTAGATCGGGGTGGAGAATATTTTTCTCCCCAAGGGGCACATTCCCTTGCGGGCAACCTTCTGGAGGCCACATGCCAGTGGCGAGTGGGGCCAAAGCCAATAAGGGGCAGGGCGAAAGCCACATCCACGCCCCATTCATGCATCCACACTTCACATTCACAGATGTTGTGTGTCAGGTGTTTCTTTTTCCTTTTCTCTGAAGTATAGAATCATTGGTATTGAAGGAAGAGACAAAAGTATGCAGCAATATTAGGTAAACATTTCTGTTAGTGGTAGAACTGCTGCGAAAAGAAATTTCAAAAGCATTTTCATACTTTTCCAGATGGAGTTATTTTATTTATTTATTGGTGAATTAAGGGTTCCATGGCATGCAGTTCAGTCATACTGGGGAATAACACAGACACTGACTTAAACTGACCCAGAATTTCATGCGGTTTTCAAAGAGAGGGCTAATTCCTTGCATTGTATAAATTCTCTCTGTGTGTTTTTTTAATCAAATGGCTGAAACTAAATAGATGTTTGCCATGTGATTAATGCTGGCAGTGCTAAAATTTAGATATACATTTGGGAATCAACAAGCAATTTAGAAAGTCAGGTTTTAATTTCAGTTGTCAACCACCAATCCCAAATTTGTATCTAGTCTTGTCAGGATTCAGGCCTGGCACCTGTTTAGTTGAAAAGGGGATTAGGCAAGGTAAAGGCAGCATGTAATCATCAAAGAATAGCATCACCGATGCAATGAATATGAACTTGAGCACACTCCGGGAGAGAGCGCAGGACAGGAAGGCCTGGCGTGCTATGGTCCATGGGGTGACGAAGAGTCGGGCACGACTGAACGACTGAACAACAACAACAACAATCATCAAAAAACAGCAAGAGCAAAGTCCACCAATTACTTAGGCCTGCAAGCTAGCCTGATGATGAGCCACCTGTTTTGGTCTAGTGGTATAGTCAGGCTTCTCAGTCTACATTGTCCTTCCTGCAGTTCCCTCCTTTGATAGATCTGGGTGGTGGAACACAGTCTGTATCCCCCAAGTGATGATCCTCGTGTCACCAATTTGGGATCCTCTTCAAGTCCTGACCATAGATGAGATTGTCTGTATAGCCTGGTATGAATAGCTAACATCAAAAGGCATGGACACTATATCAACTGCAAAGGCGGTATACACACATGTAGGTTTTAGCTCCATTCGCTTTAGAATAAGTCAGTGGGGATAGTAAGGAAAAGGATTTTTTAAAACCCTCAGGAATGAAAGGTTAAGATGACTGTTAAGGCAAGCAGATTACTCACATAGAAGCCTTCATGCCAAGTGTGTGTGTGTATGCTCTCTTTGAGAGGTTCTATATGTGGGTAAATAAACAGATGGCATGCATTTTGTGACCCACTTTGAGGGAAAATGCAAAGAGGAATGCAAATACATTGTTCAAACACCTCAGGCTGATTTAAATTAAAGGAATATGGTATACTTCCTGGTGTTTGCTTGTGTATACTGTGGGCTAGGATCACATGGAATAATCTTATATTGTCTGTTTCTTCAAGGTTTTCCATGAGAAACAAATGTTGCTTGCATGCAAAACCTAGTACCTTATAATAGCTGAGACTGTGGGCAAAGAGCAGTGACATTTGTTTCAAATCTAATCTGTGCCATGTACTCACTAGGTGGTCTTAGAGAAGCCACTATTGTCTTGCAGATGCTCCAATCGTCTTTATTTACTAGGGAGACTCAAGGATTTTGCTTGGTCTGCATTTTTAATCAAATTGACCTGATTTGCACTTCCTGGACTAACATGCAGATTGGGACACCATTCTTTCACTTCTCCAAAGTTTTATGATACAGTTCTTGACTCTAAAAAACATACCACAATGCATACAAAAATGCACATTTAGGATGGAATGCATACAAAAATACTTTAGGGTGAAATGTGTACAAAAATACATATTTTGTGGTAATACATTTTTTTTTTTAAAAAAAATGATTGATTCAGAAGCAGGATAGAACAAACTTGTGAACAAACACATGTGAAATTGACATGGACCCACAGTAGAATCATCCATCCAACTCTGCCATTTACTAGGGCTGTGTACCACTTCAGCAGCAGCTCCAGAGTCAAATTCTGAGCTGAAGCAGGGTGATTCGGGCCGCGCCCAAAGTGGGTCAGGTCTCTCCCAAGCGCTTTGGCATGCTTTGGAGCAATCCGGAAGCCCCACTGCTCCTCCACCTAGCTGAGCCCCCCCCCCCCCGCCGTGCGAGCCCCCTGCTCTGTACCTGGACCCTCAGGACGCATGGTGGCATCCATTGGCTTCTTTGAGGCAGTCCCCATTGCAACTTTCTCTATTTCTGGAAATTGAATCCTGCACAAATGGCAGCCTTACAACCGTCATCTATGCAACATTACAGGCATTTATGCCTATAAAGTTGCGTAGATGATGGCCTTACAGCTGCCATTTGCACAGGATTCAGTTTCCAGAAATAGAGGAAATCGCCAAAATGGCTAACAGCGTGCACCCCAAAGGTCCAGGTAAGGCGCAAGGGGTTCATATGTCATGTCAGGAAGGGGGAAGAGCCCACTTCAGCCACCCGAATCCCACTTTGGCCCCAGAGCAGGTCGGGTTGGACCCAAAGCAGCCTAGAGCAAGTTGGGCCCACCTCCGAAGCAGCCTCTGAGGTGGGTCAGGGGATCCCTGCACAGCCATACAATTTTGCAGGGGCAGTTCGTATTTTTTGGTCATATAAATACCTGTTTGCTGTACACAACTGACCCAAGGCACAGGATGTTGTACTCAAGTTCTGTGAGTACAGAAAGCATTATATGGAAACCCCTAAACAAAAAAAAAACAGACCTTGCTCTTACATGAAGACAACAACCCTAAGCACTTTACCTGGAACTGCAGTCATTTGAGTAGAACAGACTCTTATGCAATGGCCTAAATCCAGCACACTATCAGGCATACTTAGGATCAGTCTTTGGCCTTAACTCTGTGCTGGTTTGTGGCCAGTTTGTTAAGGACTGGAGTGCCAGTGAAATATAAAAATAATTAAAGTATCTCAAATTCAGAATTTTAAAATTTCGTTTCAACTTGACAGTGCATGAGAACTAGGGATGGTGGAAAATTTCTCCACGAATCTCTGGGAGGCTGAATGCCAACGCATTCGCCCCCCCCAAAATTGGTGGTGAAATTCTCCGCTGGCCCCCCGCCCCCCCCGGGATGGGACTTACCTCGTGCGAATGTCCCTCTCAGCGGCGGGTCCCGGCGGCGTTTCGGCAGGGGCGGTGGCGGCGGCTGGTCTTCTGACTGGCTGCCGCCGCCGCCATTGCAAAATAAAAAAGGAAAGTAAAAAACAAACAAACACACACCCGTGATAGGCTACGTAACAATTTACATAGCCTATCATGGCTAGATTTCCAAAGTCAGCCGTGATAGGCTACGTAAATCGTCACGTAGCCTATCATGGCTGACTTTGGAAATCTAGCTGTGATAGACTACGTAAATCGTTACGTAGCCTATCACAGTTTTTTTTTACTTTATTTTTTCGTGGCCGGGGAGTCGGGGCGCTCCTCCCTGGCCTGAATTTCGGTGGCAAGGGATGGGGTGCCTCCCCCCCGGCCTGAATTTCGGCCGGGCGAGGCGGGGCACCTCCCCCCCCTCACCTGAACTTCGGGGGGAGAACCGAGGCGCCTCCCCCCCACCGTGAAGCAAGCTGCCGGACCAGGTAAGTCCCTTTCGTCCATCCCTAATGAGAACCATGTCTCTAGGGTAAATGCCAAGAAGCTATCTGGGGTGTAATCCTATGAAAACTGATACTTAAGACTAAGAAATCAGGCTTGATCTAGACAGTTGTCATTGAAGTGATGCCTAAAACAAGATGTTCGTCTTCCTCTTTAAGCTAAACATCTCAAGGATTTTAAAGGAAGCCAAAAAGTATCTGACAATACTACGAACACTTTTCATGGTGGTCTCCTCACAGCATCAGCTTTATCTGGTTCCTCTACTCATACTTTGTTGTTTATTCATTCAGTCGCTTCCGACTCTTCGTGACTTCATGGACCAGCCCACGCCAGAGCTTCCTGTTGGCCATCGCCACCCCCAGCTCCCCCAAGGTCGAGTCTGTCACCTCCAGAATATCATCCATCCATTTTGCCCTTGGTCGGCCCCTCTTCCTTTTGCCTTCCACTTTCTCTAGCATCAGCATCTTCTCCAGGGTATCCTGTCTTCTCATTATGTGTTTTGCCTTTAATATCATTCTCTCAAGTGAGCAGTCTGGCTTTATTTCCTGGAGTATGGACTGGTTTGATCTTCTTGCAGTCCAAGGCACTCTCAGAATTTTCCTCCAACACCACAGTTCAAAAGCATCTATCTTCCTTCGCTCAGCCTTCCTTATGGTCCAGCTCTTGCAGCCATAGGTTACTATGGGGAATACCATTGCTTTAACTATGTGGACCTTTGTTGTCAGTGTGATGTCTCTGCTCTTCACTATTTTATCAAGATTGGTCATTGCTCTCCTCCCAAGAAGTAAACGTCTTCTGATTTCCTGGCTGCAGTCAGCATCTGCAGTAATCTTTCCTCCTAGAAAGACAAAGTCTGTCACTGTCTCCACGTTTTCTCCCTCTATTTGCCAGTTATCAATCAAGCTGGTTGCCATAATCTTGGGTTTTTTGAGGTTTAACTGCAGCCCAGCTTTTGCACTTTCTCCTTTCACCTTCGTCATAAGGTTCCTCCTCAGCTCCTCCTCGCTTTCAGCCATCAAAGTAGTATCATCTGCATGTCTGAGATTGTTAATGTTTCTTCCAGCGATTTTAACTCCAGCCTTGGATTCATGAAGCCCAGCACGTTGCATGATGTGTTCTGCGTACAGGTTGAATAGGTAAGGTGAGAGTATGCAACCCTGCCGTACTCCTTTCCCAATCTTAAACCAGTCCGTTGTTCCTTGGTCTATTCTTACCGTTGCTACTTTGTCATTATACAGATTCCTCAGGAGGCAGACAAGATGACTTGGTATCCCCATACCACCAAGAACTTGCCACAATTTGTGATGATCCACACAGTCAAAGGCTTTAGAATAGTCAATAAAACAGAAATAGATGTTTTTCTGAAACTCCCTGGCTTTCTCCATTTAGAGATGTACGAAAGTCACTTACCTGGTCTCGCAGCTTGCTTCGTGGTGGGGGGGAGGCGCTTCGCTTCTCCCCCCGAAGTTCAGGCCGGGGGGGAGGCTTCCCGCCTTGCCCGGCCGAAATTCAGGCCGGGGGGAGTCTTCCCCCCTTGCCCGGCCGAAAATCAGGCCGGGGAGAAGCGCCCCATCTCCCCGGCTGCGAACTTCAAAAGAAAAGTAAAAAAAAAAAAAGCCCCGTGATAGGCTACGTAACGATTTACGTAGCCTATCACGGCTAGATCTGCAAAGTCAGCCGTGATAGGCTACGTTTATCATCACGTAGCCTATCACGGGTGACTTTGAAAAAAAAAAGCGCGTACGCAAATGGCGGCCCCCATAGGGAGCCGCCATTTGTGTTCCTTATTTGGTCGCTGTAGTCTACGTAAATCTTTACGTAGACTACGGCGAAAATAAGGGAACGCTGTTTGCGTTGCCCTTATTTTCGCCGTAGTCTACGTAAATCTTTACGTAGACTACAGCGACCAAATAAGGAACGCGAATGGCGGCTCCCTATGGGGGCCGCCATTAGCCGTACGTGCTTTTTTTTTTTTTTTAAGTCACCCGTGATAGCCTACGTGACGATTAACGTAGCCTATCACGGCTGACTTTGCAAATCTAGTTGTTGTTTTTTTTTTGCCTTTCTTGTAATGGGGGCGGCGGCAGCCGGTTGAAAGACTGGCTGCCGCCCCCGCCCCTGACGAAGACCTGCCGAACCGCCGCCGGGACCCGCCGCCGGGAGGGACATTCGTGAAAGGTAAGTCCCATCCCGGGGGGCGGGGGGCGGGGGGGCAGAGAATTTCTCCCCGATCAATCTTCGGAGGACTGAATGCGTTGGTGCTCGGCCCCCCGAAGTTTCGGGGAGAAATTCTCCCCCATCCCTATCTCCATTATCCAACAGATATTGGCAATTTGGTCTCTAGTTCCTTTGCCTTTTCTAAACCCAGCTTGTACACCTGGCAATTCTCGTTCCATGAATTCCTGGAGTCTGCCTTGCAAGATCTTGAGCATTACCTTACTGGCATGTGAAATAAGTGCCACTGTTCAATCATTTGAACATTCTTTAGTGTTTCCCTTTTTTGGTATGGCGATATAAGTTGATTTTTTCCAATCTGGTGGCCATTCTTGTGTTTTCCAAATTTGCTGGCATATGGCATGCATGATGCATCACCTTGACAGCATCATCTTGCAAGATTTTAAACAGTTCAGCTGGGTTACCATCGTCTCCTGCTGCCTTGTTATTAGCAATGCTTCTTAAGGCCCATTCAACCTCACTCTTCAGGATGTCTGGCTCTAACTCACTGCCACACCATCAAATCTATCCCCAATATTATTATCCTTCCTATACAGATCTTCCATATATTCTTGCCACCTTTTCTTGATCTCTTCACCTTCTGTTAGGTCCTTGCCATCTTTGTTTTTGATCATACCCATTTTTGCCTGGAATTTACCTCCGATGTTTCTAATTTTCTGGAAGAGGTCTCTTGTCCTTCCTGTTCTATTATCTTCTTCCACTTCCGTGCATTGCTTGTTTAAAAATAATTCCTTATCTCTTCTGGCTCACCTCTGGAATTTTGCATTTAATTGGGCATATCTCCCCCTATCACTGTCGCCTTTTGCTTTCCCTCTTTCTTGGGCTACTTCAGTGTCTCAGCAGGCAGCCATCTTGCCTTCTTGGTTTTCTTTTTCTTTGGGATGTTTTTTGTTGCCGCTTCCTGAACAATGTTGCGAACTTCTGTCCATAGTTCTTCCGGGACCCTATCTACTAAATCTAGTCCCTTAAAGCTATTCTTCACCTCCACTGCATATTCATTAGGAATATTAGTGAGCTCGTATCTAACTGATCTGTGGGTCTTCCTTATTCTCTTTAGTCTGATTCTAAATTGTGCAATAAGAAGTTTGTGATCTGAACTACAGTCAGCTCCAGGTCTTGTTTTTACCGACTGTATAGATGTCTGCCAAAGGATGTAGTCAATCTGATTTCAGTGTTGACCATCTGGTGAAGTCCATGTATAAAGTCTCATCTTTTAGGTTGTTGGAAGAGAGTGTTTGTTATGCACAGTGAGTTGTCTTGGCAAAATTCTATCAGCCTATGTCCTGCTTCATTTTGTTCTTCCAGACCATGCTTGCCTGCAATTGCAGGTGTCATTTGACTACCCACCTTAGCATTCCAGTCTCCTGTAATTAAAATAACATCTCTTTTTGGTGTATTATCCAGTAGGTGCTGCAGATGCTCATAGAACTGATGTACTTCTGCTCCTTCAGCATCTGTGGTTGGGGTGTATATTTGGAGCACTGTGATGTTAAATGGCTTATCCTGAATTCGAATTGAGATAATTCTATCGTTTTTTGGATTGTTTCCAAGCACTGCTTTAGCCACTTTGTTATTAATTATGAAGGCTACTCCATTTCTTCTGTGGTCCTCTTGTCCACAGTAGTAGATTAAATTGTTCTAACACTCAACTACAGGACAAGTAATTAGGGATGTACGGACTGTGTAAAATCCGCTCCATCAGTGTTTCACGGATTATCAGGTGCCTTTTGTTCTGTCACTGGTCACAGACAGCTGCAAATATTATTTTTTGGAAAAATACGCAAATAATTACATAAGTATTTCTGCAAGTATTTACATAATTTACCTTAGTATGTAACATTACCGTACTGTCCCCCATTCCATTCAACACTTCCTCAGCAGAAACTTACATATTTTCCTTTGAATTTATATGAGTAAATTTTGGGAAAGTAAAAAAAAAATCCAAATGTCCATGGGCTCCACGCGGCCTGAGGGGGTTGCTCCACAGCAGATTCCGCAGGTTGGATTCTTAGAAATCCGAGCTCATTTTAGTTCATCTCAAATTTCTCCAGCATCCCTACAAGTAATAAAAGGAAACTGTTGTGCATATTTAATAAATACAGAGGTATACACATGCGCACGCACACACGTTTGACACAACTTTGGCCATACAGACAAAGCACAATGTCATCTGTCTCCTCTGTGTAATCACTGCCCATTTCTAAAAGTCTATTTTGGTTTTGACATAAGCTCCTGTCTCCTATATCTGCCATTTATTTTTGGCTGTTGATTTATTATTTCTTGCCATCCAGTTTTCTGAGATCTGTTTTTCTAGGAAATACCCATTTATCATGGCACATTATAATTTCCTGAGCTGCATCTGCAATTCTGGCCCTTTACCTCTTTCCGGAAGAGGCCAATTATTTTTTTATGGAAATTGGGAAGTGGAGCTCTATTACAGAATATAATGGTAGGATGCCCTCAAGTGGCAAAATACAAACTCCACCCAGAAGACTTCAAGTGATTATTGATTAATCATATAAACATGTGAAAGAGACACCTTGTTTAATTGCCAATTTCCTGGGTACATTTCCGTCTTTCCCTGAGTTCAGACTGAACATAGTAACAGATACAGTGCAAGGTGTACTTGCTGGAAATGCAAAGAATTAGGTCATCCAACCTTGACACATTGTCCTGACATTTTCCTTTGTCAGTAAACTGAACTGGTACAAATACATTTCTTCAGCTATGATGTGATTTTTTTTCTACCTTGCAGTCTGCATTCCTTGCTGTTTGTTGCGGACATTTTATTGCCTGGTATGAGTGTCAACACAATACTACTTGATTTGTGGATTGTGCCCAGGCTTGTCCTAAACTAGCCTCAGTGTCTGGAACACCACAAACTTTGCCACTCCCACTTCACCTCTCCACTTCATAGCAGGTGGGTAAGAGACCTGTAAAATCAGTGGAAAGAAGCCTAAGATCCTCATCTTCCTTGGGGGCTCTTTCTTCCTGTTTCCTTCTAAGAGTCTGAGCAATAATGGAGTGGTAAAACCATGGATAAGGCAACACTTCAAGAGAAAGGCAGAACATTTCAGTTTCAAAGGCAAACTGAACTGCTGGATCAAACTGTGCAATAACCCCTGCCCCGCTGCCCCTATATACACATGTCAGACTTAAGGGAAACAAGTGGGAACTGCAACAAAATGTTGCAGTGTCACCTCACCCCCTAATAGCAGTGTTCATGGTTAGGGTGCCAGCTGGCCATGCCCTTGTCCAGGATACTTAGGGGTGGACGAAAGTCACTTACCTGTCGTCGAAGCTTGTTCGCGGTGGGGCGGAGGCGCTTCGCTGCTCCCCCCGCAAAGTTCAGGCCAGAGGGGAGGCTTCCCGCCTCGCCCCGGCCGAAATTCAGGCTGGGGGGGAGACTTCCCGCCTCGCCCGGCCGAAATTCAGGCCGGGGAGGAGGCTTCCCGCCTCGCCCGGCCGCGAACTCCAAAGTTTTGTTTTTTTTAAAAAAAGCGCCCCTGTGATAGGCTACGTGACGATTAACGTAGCCTATCACGGCTAGATCTGCAAAGTCAGCCGTGATAGGCTACGTTAATCGTCACGTAGCCTATCACGGGTGACTTAAAAAAAAAGAAGAAGCGCGTACGCTAATGGCGCCCCCCATAGGGAGCCGCTATTCGCGTTCCTTATTTGGTCGCTGTAGTCTACGTAAAGATTTACGTAGACTACGGCGAAAATAAGGGCAATGCAAATAGCGTTACCCTTATTTTCGCCATAGTCTACGTAAATCTTTTCGTAGACTACAGCGACCAAATAAGGAATGGGAATGGCGGCTCCCTATGGGGGCCGCCATTATCCGTACGCGCTTTTTTTTTTTTTAAGTCACCCGTGATAGGCTACGTGACGATTTACGTAGCCTATCACGGCTGACTTTGCAAATCTAGCCGTGATAGGCTACGTTAATCGTCACGTAGCCTATCACGGGGGTGTTTTTTTTTTCCTTTGATTGGAATGGCGGCGGCGGCAGCCAGTCGAAAGACCGGCTGCCTCTCCCGCCCCGCACGAACACCCGCTGAACCGCCGGCCGGACCCGCCGCCGGGCGGGACATTCGGCAAAGGTAAGTCCCATCCGGGGGGGGTGCGGGGGGCGGGGGGGTGCACTCGGCCCCCCAAAGTTTCAGGGAGAAATTCTCCGTCATCCCTAAGGATACTATAAACTGTAAGAGGGTCAAACAGATCAATTTTCAACAAACACTTTCAACAAACAAAACATACATTCCATGGTTCCTGAAGGCCACCGAGTATGCTTTATCCTCATTAAGCTGGTGGGGGGAGGGATTCACATTTGGGTTTTTTAAAATATTTTACATTTCTGCATGCCCCAGGGTATTTATTTGCAAAATTTATGAACTGCTCTAGATCTAAAAAAATATTTCTGAGCTATGAATACTAAAGAAAGAAGAATCAAAATACAAAAGAATAAAAGTATTTCAAATCGAGTTATACCAATAAAACCTTGGCTAGTCAGGAAAAGCTTGTTTAAATAAAAATGTATTTCACAGATGTGGAAAACAAAGCAATGTTGGCACCTACTTGACATCAACCAGTAGGGAATTGCACAGGGAGGGAGCCAGTACACAAAAAGCTCTACTCTGAGTAGACTCCAAATGGACCTGAGGTTCATTCAGAACTACTAGGGTTCACCTGAGCCTGCTGATATATCACTCTTGTTTCTCAGTGGCCTCACTTGGCTCCAATCCTGTCAGCACTCAACCACCTGAGTTCACCATCAGAGGGAATGATAAACAAAATGGCAAAGGCACTTACTAAAACATAAGACCTGCTGACTCCAGCGGCCGATCTACACTTACAGGTTTTTTCGCTTCCAATGAGGTTTCACTGCCCGTCTTTCACACTACGCAGTACCCGCCTCAAATAGGAACCAGAATTCCCCACATCCGTGCTCCCACTTTCAAAACCCTGATATCCCGGTATTTCCCCTTAATGTGCTCTGATTTTCTGCCTTTGCTACCATATCTGGTCATAGTCCCCTCCCCTGCCTGTTCATATACGGCGGTGTTTGTATTTCCCTCCTGTCCAATCACAGCTCTCGACAGCCCCATGTCTTCTTCTGGCTACTGATCACATAGCTTCCTCAGCAGCCCCCATTTCCTCAGCAACAAGCAAAGGGCTGGATGTGCGCGTGCTTGTCTGGTCTCGGAAGCTAAGCAGGGTCAGCCCTGGTCAGTAGTTGGATGGGCGACTGCCTGGGAATCAGGCTTCCTGCACTAAGCAGGGGGTTGTTCTATCCCTTCAAATGAGACTAAGTTTTATCCCCCTCCTATTGTGGCTTCTCCATGATTTTTTTTCTAATTCAGGCATGATCTTCGAAGATTCGAAAATCCGAAGATTCGAAGCTTCAAATCTTCGAAGATTCGAAAATTCGAATTTTTGAATCTCCAAATCTTCGAATTTCTGAATCTTTGAAGATCGTGCCTCAATGGGGGGGGGGGATCATGGAGAAGCCACAAATCTTCGAAGATAATGCCTTAATTTTTTTAAAAAATCCAAAATAGGGGATAGGAGGGGGTGAAACGTAGTCTCATCAGTGCAGGAAGCCTGATTCCCAGGTGGTCCCCCATCCAGCTACTGACTGGGGCCGACTCTGCTTAGCTTCCAAGACCAGACAAGTGCGCGCACATCCAGCTCTTTGCTTGTTGCTGACGAAACATTGAGTGCTGAGGAAGCTATGTGATCAATAGCTGGAAGATGACATCGGGCCATCGAGAGCTGTGAGCATGGTGGGCGTGGAATCAGCAAAAACAGAAAGAGTTTCTGATCCTCCAATGAGAGCCTCCGTCTTTAAGAGCAGGAAAACAGCACAGCGCTCAAGTGTGAGCCGAGCTCACACTTTCAATGAAGCACCGCAACAGGGAAAATGGCTGAGTGTGGATAATCACATTTTAATGCGAGAGCGTTTAACCTGACAGGACACTGAATTTGTTGCAATGGCAGGCGCAATGTAGATCGGCCCCAGGTCTCTAGAAAGGGGGAGATGCTACTTGCTTAGTTAACATTACCACAATGGAGAAAGTTGTTAACATTACCACAACAGAAAAGATATTTCACATAGTTGGGGTTCTGAGAAATCCAGACTGAGAAAACCAGTTTATTCCCCACCAAATCTTCTTGAGAGTGATGGGTGACCTCACTGTGTATGCAGTTTTGTGAGCTAGTACAAGTCAGCATTGCTGAGTGAGGTGGATAACAAAGATAACAAAACTAATTACACTGATTAGATAAACTCTTATTTATTTGCTTACTACATTTATACATTATCTCTCTGCCAATGCACTTGAGGTGGTTTACAATTTAAAAGTATTGTTTACCACCTAATAGACAAGATAAAAAGGGAAAAGGAATGGGGAGGGAAGAGTGATTTCAGGTACTAACTCTGGATGAATGAATGAAAATCTGTTAGTAAGTGGAATTCATGCATCATGCACTTGTTTTTCTTGGTGTACATCTATAGGGCAGGGGACAGAAAGAGAAGACAGAAGTAGAAATCTGAAGGGAGAAGAGGTATGTGGATGTGCTAACCTCCCCACTAGGGCATTTATTTCTCACTAGTTAATAGCACTAGTTCTTACGAACACCTTTGAAGTGAGCATCTTTGAAATTCACTCTTTCAGCAAAATACTTTAAGCTAGGGGTGTACAAAACCCCACTTACCTGGCTCCGCTGGGTTCTGCAGGTGGGGGGAGCTGATCCATTCCTCCCCCTGGAATCCTCGACAGGGGGAGACGATCCGTTCCTCCCCCCTGAAATCCTGCCCGGCCGGCTCCACTCTGCGGCCAGGCTGCGGAGCCGCCGGCTGGGCCAACCCACAGCGGGGCCTCCAGCCGCTGCCAGGCTGGTGCGAACGCAAATGGTGTCCTGAGTAGGGGACACCATTTGCGTTCCCACTTTAGCCGTGATAAGCTACATAAATATTGAATATGGAGGATCCATTTAGAATATATGAAGAGCTCTTCTGGATCACCACAGCGTTCCATCTAGTCAAGCATCGTGTTTCCAACAGTTGCCAGCCAGATGCCTCCAGGTAGTCCACCAGCAGGGCATGAAAGCAATCACTGTCCCCGGTTGTTGTTTTATTCAGCATCTGATATATGTAGGGATGTATGAAATTGGCCTTACCTGGCTCCGCCGGGTTCCGCTGGGGGGGGGAGGCGCTCCGTCCCTCCCCCCAGAATCCCGGCCGGCTGGCTGTGCTCCACAGGGATTCTGCAGAGCCGCCGGCTGGCTCTGCCAGCAGCCGGACATCCGGCCGCTGGCTAGCAGGGACGCAAATGGAGGCGGCCGTAGCTGTCGCCGTTTGCGTCCCTGTAGTCACTCATGATATGCTAGGTAAATCTTTACGTAGCCTATCACGTCTGACTTTAAAAAACAAACATGCGCGTACGCAAATGGCGGTGGCTACGGCTGCCGCCATTTGCGTTCCTTATTTTGGCCAGTCTTAGTCTACGTAAATATTTACGTAGACTAAGATGGCGAAAATAAGGGGAACACAAATAGCATAGCGGACGCTATTTGCATTCCCCTTATTTTCGCTGTCTTAGTCTACGTAAATATTTACGTAGACTAAGACAGGCCAAAATAAGGAACGCAAATGGCGGCAGCTGTAGCCGCCGCCATTTGCGTACACACATTTGTTTGTTTTTTAAGTCAGACGTGATAAGCTATGTAAAGATTTATGTAGCCTATCACTTTTTTTTTTAAACTAGCCATGATAGGCTACGTAAATCTTTACATAGCCTATCACGTCTTTTTTTTTTTTTTACACAGGAAATGGCAGTGGTGGCAGCCGGTCGGAAGACCGGCCGCCGCAGCCACCGCTGCCGAACCGCCGCCAAACTGCCACTGGAGCCGCCGCTGGAGCTGCCGCCACCTAGAAGATCCACCCCAGGTAAGTCTTGTCCCAGGGAGATCCGCGGGGGGGCGGGGGGGTGGCAGACCGTTCCACCACAGATTTCGGGGGGCCAAATGCGCTGGCATTCAGCCTCCCCAAAATCCGTGGCGGAATTCTCTGCCATCCCTAGATATATGCTGCTCTGAACATGGTTAATAGCAATTGATGGACCAATGAATTTGTTTAATCCTTTTTCCAGTCCCTGTAATGTGTCTCTGGCATGAGTCATGACAGTGTATAGGTACATTACCTGAGAGGTGATCTCCTTCTAAGATATCCTTTTCCACTTTCCCAATATGATGCCTGGAGTCCCTTGGATTAAAAAAAACAATAGGGAAGCAAATTGAATGGAAGGGAAAGAAGGCCATCATTTCATCTCAAAGCAACTGTGTAAGAAACATTTTAGGAACTTTTGGTGAACACAATTCCAATCTTTCTTTCTCAGTCTTGCTGCCATAATGTAATGTAAGTATTCTTCATGGTGGGGGGGAGTTGGGGGGGGGGAGAAGAGACTATCAAGAATAATTAGATCATACCAGAGATTAATTTTACCAAACAGTCATGGCTACAGAATTTTCTTCAGTCATATAACAGCACTAACCAGGTTCACACAACACCAGGGTGATTAGTAGCCCAGGGTGACTTTTTAACCACCCAAGCATGTGCCAATCGCATGCCCACTCATTTTGCGGGTTGTCATGATGTTCAAATCCAGTGAGGGTGGGTGGCTGGGGTGGTTAACAAACCACCCAGGACCCATCTGCTGTTGTAGGGTTGCTGGGTGGTTTGTTAACAACTCTAGCTACCCCCTCACCAGGCTTGCATGTCATGACAACCCATGCCCAGTGAGGGTAATTAGGGAAATGGGCCAGCATGCCACTGTGGCTTATTAACCACCCTCATGTCATGTGAACTGGACCAACTATTGTAACTCAACTACAGCAGGGCAACATTTCCATTTCGTAAATAATTCTGTCCTGTCCTTCGTTAGGAAATGATATTTCTCTCCTTATGCCTGGATACATGGACATTGAATATGTAGTACTCCCTTTAGAGTGCATAACTTCTTAATTACAGAGCTGACAAGATCATCTGAAGGATTTTTCAAGGTCCTTAACTGCATGGCTAGTGCTGGTGGTGGATATATACTGATGACAACCAGATGGTGTCAGTCTCGTGATCTCTTCAAAATGAAATGGCCAGCTCCTGACTCGTCCCTTTCTACTTTAAAAACCATACAATCATGCATTCTCTTCAATGAGCATACTATGCTTTGTTTTAGGATGGGAAGTACTGTTGTCTTTTCAACCCCTTTTAAAATGGATAAACAGAACACAGCTGATTAAAATTTAGAGTTACCAATGAAATCTAGCCAAGGTGAAATGTGAAGCACATTTGGGCATTCCTACTCAAGCAAAAATATCTGAGGAATTTCAAGGAAAACCAAAGGAGTTTCAATAACACTAGCAAAATTTCACAAGAATGCCTTCGTACCTCTCTCTAACTAAAATAACCAATAATACATCCATAGCAGAGAAGCTAAGCATTACCTTACCCAGTGGTTTTCAAACATTCTTCTAACAGGGAACACTTTCAACACTGCCATGTATGCAGAGAAAACCCTGTGCATCTGCCTTGCAACCCCTCCATATTGCAGAAAATTCTGGGGCATGTTCAACAGTGTAATGGAGCCAGGGCTTCATGGATGCAGCGCTGGCATTTTTTTAATTAGCAGGGATGCTGATGTCATCTGCTATCTTCCTCCCTCAGAATTCCCTGTTCCCTCTGTAATCCTAAACAGATCCCTCTGTAAACTGTTTAGCTGTAATCCTCACAGTAGCTAGGGGAAAATGGATTTTCCCAGAAACAGTATATTATTAGTTGTTGTAGTGTAAAGTAGTTTGGGGTACAATATGGACAATTAAGACCGATGAGCTTTACAAACAACTTACTCTTAGCAGATGAAAACTCCTAGAATTGATTTGTTGGTGGGGATCAACAGAGCTGTCTGCAATGTTGGGCACTCTTTCGGGGTTTGACTATGGGGACTGTCATGATAAACATGTCCACTTCAAAATTTACCACTACTCCACTGGGCATGCATGGCCCACATTCAGTGTACACAGCACACTAGCCAGGCCTGCTGGGCCTCCCTCTTGAATCATGCGAACAGAAAACATGGCCTGGAACACACCCAGTATGCCCTTGCATCTGCACATTGGCCAATAGTGGGCACATGGGCTTTCAGGAAAGCTTGTTTGCCATTACTGATCTTCTCATAGAGGAGCCCCTGCTATGCTTCCAGGATATTGCAGGTTTCCTGGAATACAGATTGAAAACTCCTAGCTTATCCCATTCAGTGTCAAGTGTTTAATTTTATTTCACATAAATGCTAAGGAGAGACCATCCATACCCACCCAGTGCTTCATAACCAAGCACGAAGTCATTACATTTCAGCTTTGGTGGTTTGAATCACTGAACATCCAAAGGAACTACCCAGTGAGCTTCAGCTATAGGGCAGGATAGATAGATAGACAGACAGACAGATAGATATAAATAAAGGATGTCCTTTTTCTCTTAGAAAAGAGAGAAGATGGAATCAGGAGGAGGCAGGACAAGGTAAGCACACTTTCTCTAGAAAACTAGATATGTCAAGTGAGTCAACTATGCAATGAACACAAAAACCTCCATACTGTTACTTTGGCTGCAGGACTTTGGGCACAACTTGTAACAGACAGGAAAAATGACTAGATTCTGGGGAAAACATGATAAAGAATTAGCTAGATTTTTATTTTTTGTGAGCAAGGCAAAATGAATGAAGACAGATTCTATGGTCTTATGTTATGAATCATAAGTGCTGGATTTTTGCTGGTGAACATTTTGGGGGTGAAAAATGCACTTCAGAGGATTTTGAAAATTTCCTCCCAAATCCATACCATTGTTACCTTTCACATTTTTGCACACCTGCTCATAGCCCCAGTCTCCTGCTGCTTTGGCACCATTTTTAAGAGTTTCTTTCTTCTCATTACATGAAACTAGTCAATCAGGGACCACACAGTAAGCATGATAACATCGCAGGCCCATAGAGCTAACAACATTTGGCTGTGCAGCAATGGTCTTATGGGGCAGCCATCTTCCCCCCCCCCATACAATGCCCCTGGAAACAACACTATGTCATCATGTAGAATCCTTCTCAAGAATGTTACCCAGCCCCAGTTTGAAAACGCACAGTGGAGTGGTAGCCAGGCTTCCTAGCCACTTGCATCGGCCTTTACATTTAACCAACATTAAAAGAACATTTTAAAAAATTGGAAAACAAAAACCTTTGGACCACCTATGTGACTAATTATATCTCCCTCCTGAATGTTAAGCAACTTCAGCCACCAAGAATGTGTCCCCCCCACGAATGTCTGTCTCCCACCTGCACACTTTTTATTGGGAAGAAAGGCCCAACAAAGGTGGTGCAGGGGGAAGGCTTTGTTCAGCCCTGTACTAGGAATGTACGAAAATTCCGCCACGGATCTCGGGGAGGCCGACTGCCAGCGCATTCGGCCCCCCGAAATCGGTGGTGGAATGGCTCGCCACCCCCCCCGCCACCCCCCAGGACGAGACTTACCTTGGGCGGATCTTCCTGGTGGCGGCGGCTCCGGCGGCGGCTCTGGTGGCGGTTCGGCGGCGGCGGTGGCTGCAGTGGCCAGTCTTTCGACCAGCTGCCGCCGCCGCCATTTCCAGTTAAAAACAAACAAACAAACATTTGCATACGCACGTGTTTTTGGTTTTTTTTTAAGTCAGCTGTGATAGGCTACGTAAACATTTACATAGCCAATCATGGGTGACTGCAGGGATGCAAACGGCGGCAGCTACGGCCGCCGCCATTTGCGTCTCTGCTAGCCAGCGGCTGGATGTCCGGCTGCTGGCGGAGCCGGCCGGCGGCTCCACAGAATCTCTGCGGAGCACAGCCGGTCGGCCAGGATTCGGGGGGGGGGGGAGGAATGGAGCGCCTCCCCCCAACCATAAACATAATCTGCGAAAGTGCCTTTCGTACATCCCTACCCTGCACAGAATTGTGGTTGTTGTTGTTGTTGTTGTTATATTTACTTATACCCCTTTTCCCCAGTACTGGGACACAAGGTGGCTTACAAAAATTAAAACATATGAAAATATACAAAAGTTAAAATATAATTAAACAATACAATTAAAATTATATTAAAACATTAAAACAACATTTTAAAACAGCATTTTAGCAGCTTACCCCCAAGTTCCAGCTATGTCCCAAAGGCCTGCTGGAACAAGAATGTTTTGGCCTGCCTCCGGAAATACATCAAGGAGGGAGCTATCCTAGCCTCCCTGGGAAGGGTGTTCCACAGCTGTGGAGCAGCCACTGAGAAGGCCCTCTCCCGGGTTCCCACTAAACGTGCCAGTGACAGTGGTGGGATGGAGAAGGCATAATAAGGCAATTGCACAGCACTCACTCTGAATGGATTAGGGGAGGAAATGCATCACTACTTTATTTATCTATTACATTTTAATATGGTCCAGTTGCCAAAGATCTCTGCTTTGCTGGACCCCTTGAAAGATTACTGAAAAAGGGCAATTATTTTGTGCTTCTTATGAAAACTTTGGGAAAGACAGCACACATGCATGCACACACACAGAGAGCTGAGTCCTAGTTGTAATTTCCTCACCAAGGGTGTTTATGACTATATTATGTGGAAATGTCCCAAACTCAAATAATTATATATGGGACCCTTTACATTAGCATTCATACTTTAAACATTTGTCCTGAGGCTTACCTGCTGTCTAAGACAGCAAGAAGCAAAGCCAGATCTCCTTGTACTTTTTCCTCCTAGGAAGTGCTCAACGTACATGAAACACAAAGCACTCAGCAATTCAAATCAGCAACTGTGTTCTTTTCAGTGTATTTGCTGCCAGCTAGATAAACTTGTGAACTACTGAGCTCTTCAGACACTGTTCTTCAAAGCAGCTCTCCATAAAGAAAGCAATTGATTTTCTTCCTATTAGACCACACACTGAATGACTCTCCAACATACAAATTAGAGGCGGCCCGTTCCTTCCTTCCTGTGGTCCTTTTTTTATTTATACAGCAAGACGCCTTGAGCTAGAAAGGTTTCTATAGCAAAGAGTAATGAAATCCCAACGTTCACATTGTTATTGAAGCTCAACCCCTCTCAGCAAAAGGAAAATAAGAAAATCAAACTGCTGACATTTTGAAAGCAACTTTTTATTTTTATTTATTACTTATATCACTCCTGGGAGCGGCCTCGCAGCTGAAACCTCGAACAGAACATTGGCCCTGCTAAGGAGCCAAATTACACGTCTGGTCACCTGGGGCACTTTCAGCAAGAATGCCCACTGAGGGAAGGGGACTACGTCACTGCAAATCTTAAGAAGCTGACCCATGACTGGCTGGCAGAACAGTAGGCACTGAATTGCAGCAAAGCGTGGTTCCATGCAATGGGGAGGCTCCTTGGAGGACAGAGGTGGGGCCGCCCAAATAGTGAGCCCTTCATGGTATCTTATCTAGGTCACACTTTTTCTTCAGGGTCTCTAAAGGGGCTCACACCAAAGGCTTTGTACTGGGACAATTAACATATATTTTAATATCTTAATTAAAACGATGATAATGCACATCTAATAATTTTACATGCACAACCCACCAAAACCATAAAACAGAGCACAGCCCTCCACAAGTTCTGTCTTTTTTTTCAGCTTGAGTCCACAACAAAAATATAAATAAAACTTCTCTCTGAAGCTTGATTTTTTCTGCTGGCCAAAGAAAGAAGACGGTCTCTATTCCATTCACTCCAGCACTGCATCAATCTTCTCAAAATTGGATCAGAATCCAGTAGGGATGTCAGAGAATTCTGCGATGGATCTCGGTGAGGCCAAATGCTAGTGCATTCGGCCCCCCGAAATCCATCGAGGAACGGCCTGCCACCCCCCCGCCCCCCGCAGATCCCCCCCCCCAGGACGAGACTTACCTGGGGCGGATGTTCTGGATGGAGGGGGCTTCAGTGGTGGCTTCGGCGGTGGCTGATCTTCTGACCGGCTGTTGCCGCCGCCATTTGCAGTGTGGTCTTTTTCTCCCCCCCCCCCATAGACGTGATAGGCTACATAAAGACTTATGTAGCCTATCACGTCTGGGTTTAAAAAACAAAACAATACACGCCCACTACGCTATTTGCGTTCGCCTTTCTTTTCTTCGTCTTAGTCTACGTAAATATTGACGTAGACTAAGACGGCGAAAAATAAGGAATGCAAATGGTGGCGGCCATAGCCGCCGCCATTTGTGTACGCGTGGTTTTTTTTACCCAGAGCCCTCCGCGGCCAGAAATCCGGCTGCGGACGGCCCTGGCCTGGGTCTGGCTGGCTGCTCCGTGGAGCCGCCGCGGAGCAGAGCCAGCCATCAAGGTTTCGCCTCCCCCCCGTTGAGGATTCTGGGGGGAGGAACGGAACGCCTCCCCCCCCACCATGAACAGAATCCGCAGAAAGGTAAGTGACTTTCGTACATACCTAGGATCCAGCAACACAGGAACTTTGTTAAACAGCCCTGTCTCATGGGTTCATGGTCTTACAGGGAGGAGAAAGCAAGTTTCTTCTACACTGCAATTCTGGTAACTGCCTAAAATGGTGGCCACTCCATGTCTCATTCCTTTACTGAGCACTTGCAGGAATATTCCCTCAGAATTCTTAAAGAAAAATATACCAGTGGGTTACAGCAACACCTATGCTGAGCAACTCCCATGAGAAAAACAATTACTCTGCTTTTGTTTCTTTTGGTCTTTATTTCATGATGAGGTGTTGGCCCAGTTTTTCCATACCTGTCCTCAATGCCAGCTTCTGGCTGCATCCCAGGAAGGCAGCCTTGGTTCCCCTGCTTCAGTTATGGATATATTCATTTCAGTGCCTGAGCATTCTTCATATAAATGAAGAATAACCAAAGAATATCCTCTGAAGTGCCCCTGCCCCTCATGACTAGGATCCATTGGTTCTCCTATTACCCATGAAGTATTTGTAACCCAGTTCCCATTATTCTTGTGGGAAGGGGTCCCTATTGAGAATGGATCAGGAGCCATCATTTACATCCCATGTGTAGTGTGTACTCCTCAATTCAATGGGGGTCCATGCAGTTTAGGCCTCCCACTCTCATCCACAGATGGAAGGACTAGTCAAGCAGTAAAAGCTTAGAGGGCAATAGTATTGATTGTGCCCCCAGTGATTGGAAGCCCCTAAACTCAGAGACGTCCAATCATCCAATGCAGGGCAGGAAGAGCAGAGGAGGCAATCTTCCCCTCCCTGTCCTCCTGCCCTGCAGATTTTGCTAGATGCTTTTTAGCCCATCTAGTGAGGGCACTTTGAAGGAGGAGGGAAAGAGGCTGGAAGAGGCTCAGTCTAACCCATATCCTCCCCTCCCCAGTCTCCTCCCCTCCCCATCCACTGGTTCCCTTTTCTGACCTTGGAGAGGCAGCAGGCGCAGTTCTCTGCATCAGCTGCGAGAGGGAAGGGGAGGGTGTCAGTTCTCCAACTCCCCCTTCTGAGGTCAGAGAGGAAGGATTTTATGAGCAATCCTATGGTCCCTGGGATGCTCTCTCAGGGACCATAGGACTGCTCTCTTAAAGACTAGGGATATATGAGCTTCCTATGACTTGCCCAAATAACCAATCTAGCATTTTGAGGGTTTTAGCTGAACTTTTGGAGGTTCGTTTTTGTTTTTGGGGGGAATAAACTTTCTAATGGAGCAAGCATACCAGGATCTGCAAACAAGCCTTACAAAGATCCAAAATGTATATAACACTAAGATGATGCCTTGCACTCATGGCCAGGAGCTGTCTTGACCCAGTAGATGGTAGAGCAGTGGAAATGCCTCATCACTGTCACTCGTGAAAAACTGCAACCCGCCCTCCCCCCAGTGTCATTTTCCTACAGCTGAAAAGGAGGCCCTTGCCATAAAGCCAGCCATCATCACTTTCCACTATTGCTGGTATCTAGCTTTGCAGTCACATGTCTTTGCCACTGAACCAGTATGGTCTACCAAAATCCAACAAAATGCCAATGCATTCTCTAGAATGTGTAAGTCAACCCTTGATTCCAGTGCTAAGGGGAGGGAATGTAGCATCTTAGTGCTGAACTGTCCTCCTTAGCTACTGATCCTGCCCCCATCAACCCTTTTGTGTGGGGCCCAGAGTGGAAGCATCCCCTTTCCACTGGTTGGATGAGCTGAGATATCCTGTATGGTTGATTTTATGTTTTGGGAACTCAGGGGTGGAATTGGCCATGGTGACCAGAAGTGCTACAGAGGAAGGAAAGCAAGGAGTGGGGCTGCTGCCTGCCCTTAACCTCTCAATCCTTTCCTTCCTGGGGAAGATGAGAAAGGGAGTGCAGCTAGCAGCAGAAAGGAGAAGACAGCTGAGAAGACTGAGTGAGAGCTGCTATGGAGTAAATAGTGCATCCCGCTGGAACCAAATGAAGAGCCTTATCCCAACCACATCCAACCAGCCTGATAGGAACAGCCATGTAGTACTGCCAGGCCCAAGCCCAAAATAAAGGGCTAAGGAGGAGCTCCCTCAGGGAGTACACAAAGAAACTCCTTGATGGAAGTGTTCCTTTTCTCCTTTTACTCCTCCCCTATCTCTTTCTTTGGACTATTAGGGTCTCCCTACATGAATCACTCTGCCTCAGGAAACCATCACCTATCTGGCAGAGCGCTTAAGTGCTTTTGCCCACACACAGGGTCCAGGGAAATCCCTTTTGCACCATCCCACCCTGTAAATCAAGCCAGTGAATTAACAACCACTGAAGAGAGCACTGGTTCTACTCTGAGGGAAATGATCCCTCCCTCCCGCTACTGTGTGCTGGTCCACAGAGAAATCCTCTCCCCTTCCATTCACAAATAGCTGCATTCATGGGAAGACTGTACATATTCAGGAGAGACTGGTTCAGGCCCATAGTCACTATTGTTATAAGCTATTATATGATCTTATTTAAACAGAGCTAACCATGTCAAAAGCATACCCCACTCCCCCGCTGGACATTTTTTAAGGTGACTATTGGATATCACATATATATTATGAATGCTCTTGCTCTTTAACAATTTAATCTTCAATACCTTTTAATGTGGTTCTTGCACAGTAATTAGGCATCTTATTGAAATCACTTCCCTCATTACAAATTCTGAAATGGCACTCCTGCCTGAAATTTGATCAAGGAGGAAAACCAAGGAATGGTAAGGTAGATTTAAGAATGCTCAGAGTGATTCAGCTTAGAGGGAAATGGTATTTGTTGCATAACGTAGGGGACATGCCTGGGGATCATCGTTGCTGAAATTTATATATTACTTTTTCTTTTCTTTTATTCATTTGAATAAATTTTGTCTTACTTAGCCTTCTGACAAAAGCATTCACAAAATGCCATGGCTACAGATTTCTCTCCCCGCTGACTAGCCATATTATTCACAGAACTACCTAACTGATGCCCCGATCCAGAGAAGGAGATCTGCACAAGAAGGTATCTTTTTGCACTTGCAATCACTTGTTTGATCAGGAACTCAGCGCGTTCAAATGTATTTCTGAATGCAGGTCTGACCTATCTGCACTGCATCACTTTCAAATGGAAGCACACCTGAATGGCCATCATCAACTGTGTGTAGAAGAAGCATCACTACATGTAACTTAAGTGAAAGGTGATGACTTCTTCTAAGCCCTTTTACTGCTGAAATATCCCGCCATATCTGGATGTTCATTAAAATTTGCTTCAGATGTGGATATGTCAGTTGGCCACCACTGAGACGGATCAGGACGGGGAAAATTCATTGCATGATGGCGCCAATTCACAGGTTGAGTTCTCCTCCATGATACAACTGGTGAACTGGGAGATGGGAAACTCATCACAGGAAGATCAAAACCTGTGACAAAAGTGATGTCTAGGCTGTCTCTTTAGAACTCGCCTAGGACTTCTAGGGGCCCAACCCTAGCTAGATATGGATTAAAGGTAATGACTGTTTTAGCCCTAGCTTGCCTTCCTTGAAGGCAAGACAGAAGATCCTGTTCTTGCCAGTGCAACTGCTCATTCACATGGAATGAAAGCCTATGTATAATATTCTGAATGGAAGGAAAGCAAACACTTTGTTAAATCCCTTACGATAAAATATAAGAGCTGGTTTTTAAAAAGAGACAATAAGATAAATAGCTACGCCGTCCTCAGCCTGCACTGTAGGCAAAATTTCAAATGACATTCATCCAACCAGTTATCAGACAACAAAACCTCACTGATTTGCTATTACATCCATTTTGTGTAGATGCACTGAAATGTTAAATTGAGGCTCAACAACTCTTTTAAGTGGAGAAAATGAGAGAAAATGGTACAAACTGAGTGTAGGCATCTGAAATATTCTCGTCCTAAGATGTAGAGATAAATCAGTTTGCATTAGAACTAAGCTGTAGTGGCACTTTCACAAGACATGACCCAACTCCTGTTAGGAATTGTAAATTGGAAGTAAGTCTGAAAATCAGACAAAACTCTTCAGCGGTTAGAATGTAGTAATGGCAGCTAATTCTGAACTATACATAATAACTCAATCATTTTAGATGCAAATAGCATGCTTAGATGCTACAGACATGATCCAGTCCATGCCTGATATATGGGAGGGAAGCTGTTGGGGAAGGAGGCCCAGTGGGAGGGAGCAGCACATAGGAGGCAGAGAACGAGTGAGAGCACACATATTGAATTGTGCCTTTAATATTTTGGATATAAAGGCACACATTTAAATGAGGGCTTTTCCAGATGAGGATTTACTGAGGAATTATGATGGCACATTCATGCACAATCATAGGTGATCCACATCACTGTCCTTTTGTAATCTGCCCGTGTTTTCCCAGCAGTTCTGCCGACTTTTTGCCTAATGCAGCAAATCTGTTAAGGAGGGAAAGAGCACATTTTGTTTGATGGTGTGGACAGGACAATGTGGAACGGAAGCAGGGTGGGAGGGGAAGGTGTGTGAGGTCGTACAGGTGCCCCTCCTTTCCTGGTTGCCTGCTGTCTATTTCCTGTCCTAGAGTCATGTCCTGCAACTCCTTTGAGCTCTTCAAAAGAGCACTAGCAGCCACTTAGGGCGCCATTCTATGAAGATAGTTGCCAGCCTCCGAACTTGGAGGGACTACCCCTTTTTTGCCCTCTCCATGCTCCATTTGCAAGCATGGAGAAGCTGTCAGTGCAGTGAGAACCGCGTTGACTACGAGGGGGCGAGGAGCTTGATTTCTGGGAACCAACGGCTCCCAGGAACTGAGAAACCCTATGGCCCTCTAGACACTGTCTAGTGGCTGCAGGATTGCTTTCCCCATTAATTGTGTCTTTTGTGGCTTTACTCCCAGAATTCATTTCATTTCATTTATTATATTTCTATACTGCCCCATAACCAAAGTTCTCTGGGCAGTTCACAAAAATTGAAAACCATTAAAATACATTATATAAAATATAAAAACCATTCACATAATGACATAAAACAACACACACAACAACAACATATTTCTAAAATAGTTTAAAACAATCAGCCAGAGACAATCAAGAGACTCATTATACGCTGCCAAATGCCTGAGAGAAGAGGGCAGTTTTAACCTGGTGCCAAAAAGATGACAATGTTGGAGCCAGGCAGGCCTCGTCAGGGAGATTATTCCATAAATGGGAAGCCACCATCAAAAAGGCCCTCTCCCTTGTTGCCACCCTCCAAGCCTCCTTCAGAGGAGGCTCCAGGAGGAGGGCCTTAGATGCAGAGTATAGTGTACGAGTCAGTTCATGCCAGGAGAGGCATTCTGTTAGGTACTGTGGTTCTGAGGCATGTAGAGCTTTATAGGTCAAAACCAGACTTTGAATTGGGTTCGGAAGTATATAGGCAGCCAGTGCAGGCAGGCCAGAATTGCTCTTATATGTTCAGACCTTCTGGTCCTCGATATCAGTCTGGCTGCCACATTTTGCACAAGCTGCAGCATCCGAACCATCTTCAACAGCAGCCCCACATGCAGCACATTGCAGTAATCTAACTTGGAAGTTACCACAGCATAGACAACGGAAGCCAGGTTACTCCTGTCCAGATAGGGGCGTAGATGGGCCACCAACCAAAGCTGGTAGAAGGCACTCTGTGCCTCTGAGGCTACTTGAGCCTCAACTGACAAAGATGGGGCCCAGGACGACCCGCAAGCTATGAAACAGCTCCTTCGGGGAAGTGCAACCCCGTCCAGAACAGGTTGAGTACCCTCCATCTGGTCAGCAGAACCACCCACAAACAGCATCTCAGTATAATGTCTGGATTAAGTTTCAGTTTATTAGCCCTCATCCAGAATGCATTGTGTTTAGCAACAGTCTGAAATCACTTGCTGAACGTTATAGTTTGCTTTGGTGCTGTGTGTGTGTGTGTGTGTGTGTGTGTATTAGTGGTATTCCAGAAGAACAGGCTTGTGCAAGGACTATAGATAATTTTTTAAAAAAATTAAATTGTATGAGACAGTTTTGTGATGGTGTTGGGGGGGGACCATTTTTTTTTTTTTTTACATAGCCGTTATGTGTGCTGCTGAGGAAAAGGCGGATCTGCTCAGGGCTTTAAAAAGGAAACTGGTACGATATCCTCTGAGTTCTTATGGAATTAGCAGCCACTTAATTCTTTGTTTCCTTTGCTGCTGTACTCCTGGAACACAGTACTGAAATTGCCTACTCAACTTTGTCATTGTCATTTGAAAAAAATATAAATGTATGTAAGTGGCATTCCAGAAGAACAGACTTGCACAAGGAATAATAACAATAACAGTAACAATAGTAATAGAGTGAGTCAGCTTTGTGATGGTAGGAGCGGGGTGCTGAGGCTTTTTTTTTTTACGAAGCAGAGAGAGGGGGATCTGCTCAGTCTGTTCTCAGCTGCCCACCGGTAGGCTCCTTTTCTGGCAGCCATGTTTGTTGGGAAACTGAGCAGGAAGTTAGGAGATCTAGGAAAGCTGTGCACTCCATATTTCGAAATTAAGGAATTCCAAAATGCAGCACTTGTGGGGAAATTTTTTTAGAGAAGCAGCATGTGCAGTACGTGTGTTTAGGAATATAAACTGCCTGGTAAGTTCACATTAAAAAATAACATTTAAAAGATTTTGAGTATAATATCATGTAACTTTAAAAAATAACATGCTTTGTGAGGCATTCTCTGAACTCTTCTGAAACTATGTAAGGTACCTTAAACATCAAGCTGCAGCAAGCTGTTAATTAATGATTTCAGCTCTGTGGAAAAGGGCCCTTCAGGAAAAGTCTTCTGAATTGTTAAAACAAAAACAAAAAATGAAATTGGCTTTTTTTCAATCTGAAAATCAGCCTTTTAAATCTGGAAATAAAATCTGCTGGAGCACTTTCTCTTTTTGTGAATTCCAGAGCAATATAATCCATTTCATTTACATTTACATTTGGGAGGGAGGATTTCTATACTCATTTAAGCTCTCTAAGCTTTCAAAGCTTTACAAAATATTTCAGATTCCTTCATTTTGATTGAGCTGCATGTTCACATTTTACAGCGTACTGAAAAATGTAGAGAATGGACACAAGGAAAGCTAAACATTCCTGATTAAAAGAGCTATAAGTATGATGTCATAGTGTAATCTCCAAAATAACAGAATTCTTTAAATAACAATTGTAAAACAAATTAGGTGGGCCCCATCTACATGAGCCTTTTACTCTGGGACATCTGAGATTACGCAGTTGCCACTTTGCAGCCATCCATGGTTTTCTCCTGGAAACTGCAGATTTCCAAGGTGGCATTTTGCTGCGATTTTGGGGGGTTGCTGCGGGTTTCCCCGCGGCTGTCTGTCCCTTCCCTGAACGGACTTCGCATTTGCAGTGGGTGTGTTGTAGGTTTGCGTAGTGTTTGTGTCGCTCCGTGACGCCCCTTTACTCCCCCCTCGTCCCTTTGCAGCTGCACAGTTACAGAGGCACAGAGAGGTGTTTTCAGTTATTTAATCACACCTTCGCACATTTTTGCAGCTTCATAGCTTCGCAATGGTTGCTTTCGGACTCAGTGCTCAAGGCCTGGGGAGGGGGGTGTCTTGGGGGAGGATCATCTTCACTCCAGCCACCATTTCGGAGTGACAGGTGGGCACGTACCGCTCATGCTTTTGAGTGCGAACCATCGTGAGAGTCTCGGGCTGGGGAACTGACAAACAGATGGTGTGGAAATGAAGGAGCACAGAACAACCAATTTCTAACTAATGGGGGAGGGAAAGACACAACAGAACCCCTAAATTACAAAACAACTAATGAAGTGTTGCACCCCCATGCTCACGGGACTGCACAGCTGCACGTTTAAGTATAACGGCAAAAAAAGAGGTCTGTTAGGGAAGTGCGCAGTAAATCATGAGTGTATTGTGGGGGATGCCAGTTAGAAGCTGAATTGCTGAGTAGTTGTGATGGGGTGGGGGGTAAAAGCGGTGCCATGTAGATGGGGCCCTGGTAACTTTTTATTTTTTCCTCACAAAGGGGGTTGGTGCCTCAGAACAGCAGATAGCAACAAGATCCAAAGTTGCACAAGGTTGCACAAAGTGTAGTAATAATCATATAATCACCACCAGCATGACTATGGAAATGTAGCAACACAACCATCTTTCTATTTTTTTGCCTGCTACTGGAGTTGTATCTGAATCTCAGGATGTCTGAACACTCCAGCCCCAGTGTTGCTAGCTTACTGAAACTCATTTGGCTTCTCCTGAAATTTCTCACATTTCGCCTGAACAGGAATCTTCAAATACATTTCTGATGCACAGAACCCCCATGAGAAGTTTTGCTAGTCTTATTAACAAATTCCACATGGACAGCATGATATTCTGTTGCAGCAAAACCAAGAACAGTGTTCTGTGGCACCTTAAAGACAGGCAGAGTTAAGCTCCTGAGGACTAGCATCCACTTGGATCTATGAAGTGTTTTTTTGAAAATGGAAATTGATAAGAAGCTAGATCACCCTTCCCTGAAATGTGAAAGTGGCATTCACCTCACTCATTCCGTCTCTTTCAGGACCTTTTTGACATTTTGAAAATTTGGCCCAGAAAGAGGTTTTTGTTGTCTGGCTAGGAAAGGATGGTTGGAAGAATTAATGCTCCTGCGAAGTGAGAGCAAGAAGAGAGCAAGGTCAGTAAGAGGAGAAAGTGGGAAGAGCATGGAAAGCCAAAAGAAGTATTTATTTTATTTACTATATTTGAATAGGCCACCTAATAATATACCCCATCTGGGCAGCTCTCAGAAATAAAAAGAACAAAATACAACATTAAAATACAGTATTATAAAAATAGATCACAGCATTTTTTTTAACCAGTGGAGGAAAATATAAAGTCAGGTTAGCAGCACAAAAAATATCAGAGTGAGAGGAAGAAGCAGACAGGCATCTGAACTACTAACTGCCACCACTGAGGCTACAAGAAGAAGACTTTCCATTATGCCCAGCCAGATCCAGCTTCAAGATCTGCTGAACTTTGTAAGAATCTAGAGCCTGAGTTTCCTTCCTTCCTCCTCCCTCCCAAAAGTTTTCCTTTGTGCCATGCCTTTCAGAGTGCAAACTGATGCTGCCCTGGGAGCCTTTGGGGGCTGAAGAGCAGGCTAAAAAGGTTTAAAATAAATAATAAAAAATAACTCATGTACAAGAAAACAGATCAGTAATTGAAAACCCAGATTTTTAGTTCATCCATTATTTAAAAGGCTCTGATAAGTAACATGGGCTGGATCGACACTACTGCTTTTTATCGGTATTGAAGTGCAGTGATAACTGTTGGGGCACATTACGTATTCTGTATACCACTTTTCTAGTATTATTTTCTGCTTTTTATTCTGTATTATCCAAAATACTGTAACAGATGTGTGCGCTACAAGGTATAAATGTGCAAGAGGGATATAGCGTCACTGTGATGGGTTCGTAGCGATATGACATGAGGTGTAGACCTGGCCCTGGTCTTCACCTGGCACGGAAAAATCCATAAAGAAGGTGCCAGGCAAACCTCTCTGCAAAGGCTGTTTCACAGTTGGGGTGTCACTGAGAAAACCCTTTCCCTAGTAGCCACTCACCTTGCTTCACTTGGAGAGTGTTGTCGGAGAAGGGCCTCTGTAAAGAATAGTAAGATTCAGGTAAGTAAACATGGCCTGATGCTGCACAAGTAACTAAATTCACACATTTATCTCAAATAACTAGCCAAATCTTCAACTACAGACATATAATTGGATCAATAGTCAAATTCATTCATTTATTACATTTCTATACCACCCAATAGCTGAAGTTCTCTGGGTGGTTTACAAAGATTAAAAACCATTAAAAATACATTATACAAAGTGTAAAAACCATTTACATACTAATGTATAGACAGGCAGCACAGACACACATATATCCTTTTTTTTTTTTAACAAACAATAAGAAAAGTCCAGGATCTGATTAAACCTAACCGTATGCTGCTAAATGTCTGAGACAAGGGTCTTAACCTGGCAGTGAAAACATAACAATGTTGGCACCAGGCAGACCTCATCGGGGCAATCATTCCATAATTAGGGAGCCACCACCGAGAAGGCCTTCTCGTTGCCATCTTCCAAGCCTCCCTTGGAGGAGGAACCTGAAGGAGGGCCTTAGATGCTGAGCATAGTAAATAGGTAGGTTCATGCCAAGAGAGGCACTGTGTCAGGTATGACTTTTGCTATGGCAATTCTGCAAGAGATATCCAGTAAAACAAACTTGATTTTAGTTATTGGTAAATTTTACATCTCACTTCCCTTCTTTAAATAACCAAAGCAGTTTACCAGATAGGTCCACCAAACAGCTGAACATGAGCACATCTGAGGTCAGAATCTCTTTATTCATGACCCTGCCTAAGGTCAGTGAGATGGTTTGTGTAGGGCTGGTTGTCTGCCTTTGTCTTCCTTCCAATATGGAACACAGAACATGATTATGTTCCATTTGCCACACTGGATTATTAGTGTTTCTTTTACCTCATGGATTGTCAGACAAAATAAATGTTGGATCACTAACAACTCAAAGGTTGATGGCTTTTGTTTTGCTTTTGCTTCTCCGGAATTAAACTATGTTGAGCAATGACTATGGCTGGATAAATCAGATTTAAAATATTTAAAGTCAATGGTTTCAAAGGTACATTTGGGATCTTAATACTGATTTTACATGTTCAGGAAAGAAATATTGTGAAGAAATTATTCCAGTGTTATTTTGCCTTTAAGTTGACTGAACACTGGTTCACACGCAACACTGGAATGCCGGCTCTACGTAGAGTGGGCGAAGGAACATGCCCCCAGCCCCAAACATACTTTGAATGTTTGTATGAACCAAGGCTTCCAAACAAAGTAAATATTGAGACTACTCAGGATGTGTGCGCAGAACCTCCTTCTGCACTCTAGGTAGGGGTGGGCAAATTTGCCAAACTCAATCTCCTTGAGGTTCTTGTTTTTCCACTGCCAACCTCCTTCTGACTCAGGTCCACAACAGACCGTGAACCTTTTTTTAAAGGTACACATTACTTGTACATGTTTCTTAAATGTACACATTTCCCCCATTGAAAACAAGAAGTTTTGTGCGCATTTTCAGATGTATGCATTCCTGGTGAACACATTTGAAACATACACATTTTTATGCAACCTCCCCTCCCAACGCACTGTAAGCCTTCAAAATGTTTGGATTTCGTTAGCAAGATGCGTTCCATTCTGCGTTCAGTCTCGGGAGCTGCAAATTGGATATTCTCACATAGATTCCAAACTCAATAAATTTCTCGCCCATCTGTAACTGTAGACAAGTAGACTTCAGTTCAGACTAAATGCCTTATGGATTTAGGGAGTCCCTGAGCCCAAAGCATGTAGAACAGAGGTAGGCAACTTTTTTGGCTACACGGATACATTTGTCATTTTTTTCCGGGGCCAAGGGCACATTGTCCCATGGCATTTGGGCCCATGGGCATTTATTTTGGGGAATCTCTCTTCTTGCTCCACTTGCTTGCATTTTCTCTTTTCTTGCCTCCCTTTCTCTTCCTTCTCCAGAGTTCCTTTTGCATCCACCTCGCCATGTCCTCCTTCCTCTCTCACCCAAAATGGCGTTCCCACCAATGCAAGCCTTCCTGCCCACTGCCACTGTGCTCACTTCCACTTCCTCCATCCTCCCCTGCTTGAAACTGCCCTTTCTACTGCCACTGTCACACCTTCCTCCTGCTGGTGCCACAGCGGCACTCACCTCCACCTCCTCCTTCCTCCCCCATTCAAATTGTCCTTCCCACTGCCTCTGCACTCATTTGCTCCTCCCACCCTAAATTTCCTTCCTGCCATGACCCTTCCCTGCCACCCTTGCAGCTGCTGCAGAGGAGAGAGCAGGTGAGAGGAGGGGGTTGTGAGGGGTTGGAAGGGTGCACCGGGGGGTCGCGGCACATGCAGGTGTGCCCATAGGCCTCACATTGCCAGCCCCTAATGTAAGGTTTCAGTCTTCTTCCAGGTTTTCCAGGGGAATAGGAATGTATGAAAAATGTGTTTCAATGCCTTTTTGTCCAGAATGTACCCAGCTTGCACCTCCCAGAACTGAATGCAATCTGTGGTTGGTTGATACATTTCCAAGCTTGTTATGCAATTCATAGATTTAAAAAAATGTGTAAAAAATGCATACATTTAAAAAAAACGTAATTTTGAAAAATGACACAATCACAAACACACTTTAATCAATGGGATAAAAATGGGTATGTTTAAAAAATGTGCACTATCAATGTGTACATTTGGAAAAATGTGCTTGAAAATATGCACACGTTTTTGTGCAAAGAGAAAAAAAGAAAGCTCACAATCTGATATGGGCACAAGTCAGAATGAGCTTCAAGACGGAATTTGGAGAACCTCAAGGAGCTAGAGTTTTGCCGATTTGCACATCCCTACAGAAGAAGGAGCAAAATCTCAGAGTAAGGGGACAGAATCCAAGTGGTCAGGCTATTTTCTTCGTGGCTTAAGAGCTTTTATGATTCACTCCAGCCCATGTATATCACATCCCAGCCCTGAGGCACCAAGCAAAGCCTGGTGCTTCCCCCTATCCTACTGGGCTCCAACTCTGATCTCCCACCTTTTAACACCCAGACTCCCTTGAGTCTCAGCGTCTGAACAGCAGGAGACCTGGCAACCCTACTGAGGACTTTCAGAATATTAGTTTAATTAAATGCCAAACAGCAACAATACTTTCCCCATGTGCACACCAGGGATCCGATAAGGTGCAAAAACAACTTTAGGGAAATGTCCATATGTAAAATGGATATGAACATTTTCCATACATTAAACTGACTAAGGCATATCTGCTTTGCATGCTGCTCTTTCTGCAAGAATAGAAGCATTCCTGACTGCCACTTGGACCCCTGCAACCAAAAGATTATTAAAGTGTGTGAAGGAGGAATATCCTGTGCACTCTCCATTAAATTGCATATGTGGATTGTCCCATGGTGAGATTTGTTTTCCTGCCTATTACAAAACCCTCTTTCCTCAAATGAGGCTCATTGAAGTACTCCCAATTCCACCAAATGGCTTGTATCTGCTGGAGTGTTGGCTGCTGTTCTAAATGAGATCTATGTAACACTGTGCATGATTGATCTATGGTGGGCAGATGATCCACTCTCATAGCAGGCAGCTAGACTAGATGGCTTAGTAGTTCCTTTCAACCTCCGGACACTATGATTACACTGAGATGTAGCAATCTCAGTTTACAATTACTTTATCTCACAGACTCTGTTTCATCCAATATGGTCAACTATATTTTCTATGCTAACTGATTTCTTCAACCAGTTGTCTCAAGCTTATATAAGAGACAGTTGTGGAGGAAAAAGTCTCATTACTTAAGATGCTTACCATCTTTGTAGTTAAAACGTTCAGCTGAATTACCAGCAACTTACTGAAAAGCTTCTCTGGCTATGTGAGCAGCATAATCAAATTGTCTGCCTAGATCAGTACATGAATCTTAACATTTCCTGTTTGACTCCTTAGGAACCACAAACTGCTCCTCTTAATGGAAAATGTGCTACAAACCTGATTTGAATTTAAATATGAATGAAGTGTGAACGAGGCAGACAACAGCATTTGTACTTTTTGCAATCGTAGTTGCAATATAAATCCTTAGTTCCTACAGCACAGCACTATTTTTCATGGACAGTTTATTTGCATGAAAAACCATTATATGCTCCATTGAATAATTGATGTGTGTGTGTGTGGGGGGGGTGACGGGGGGTGGCAGGGGGAGTAGTTTAAAGAAAAATAAGCAATTTTTACTGATAGTGACAATTGTTACAGATAGTGAAGTCCTGGTGCTGGTTAGATGTACAAATTAGTCTCACTTGTAATGATCTGTTATATTAAGAATCAAGTGCCATTTCCCACAGAACTTGTTCTTCACCCCATAATGTTAAATGAAATTCTGTGTATGCACAATAAATGTTTAGCAGACTAGGTGCTCAAACCATCTGCTTTTCTAGACCCATGCGCATATGTTATTAAAAGTTAACCCTTACTTTGAATAATGCACTCTTGGATTGCTGTGGAATTCCACTTGCTTCATTTGTTCAACAACAAATGTTGTTGAACCAGTTGGAAACAGTGACCATACTGCTGTCAGATTTAACATATATTTATGTGGAAAATTGTCCAGGAAGTCCAACAGAGTCACATTTGACTTCAAAAGAGGAAACCTCTCTAAAACTGGTGAAAAGGAATTTGAAAAAGGGGAGTCAAGAGGTTTAAATCCCTTCAAAATGCTTGGAGACTTCTCAAAACCACAATAATAGAAGCCCAGCTAAAAAGTATACCAGAGGTTAGGAAAGGAAGCACCAAGTCCAAGATGTCACCAGCATGGTTAACAAGCAGGGTCAAGGAAGCTATTAGAGAAAAGAGAGCTTCCTTCAGAAAATGGACGTTTTGCCCAAGTGAGGAAAACAAAGGGGAGCACAAGCTTGCATTAAAGCAATGCAAGCATACAATAAGAGATGTAAAAAAGCATTTTCAAGAGCATATTGCTAACAACATCAAGGCCAACAGTAAAGAATTCTTTAAATATATCAGAAGCAGGAAAACCAACTAGGGAGGCAGTTGGACAATTGAATGACAATGGAGTTAAAGGAGTACTGAAGGAGGACAAGGAGATTGCAAAGAAGCTCAACAAATTCTTTCCATCTGTCTTCACTGCTGAAGATATAAGACAGATACCTGTGCCTGAACGGATGTTTTCAGTAAGGGTGTTAGAGAAATCCACCACAGATTCAAATTAGTTGAACAGAAAGAATCCAGCCTCAGGAATCCACGGCGGATCGGCCCCACTTACCTCCTCTCCTGGAGGATTCTGTGCGGGACGGAATGGCTACTTGTTGCACTGGGAGCCATTCGCCTCTGCGCCGATCACCGTTAAAAAAAAAAGGCAATCGGCAGGATGTCCCTATAGGCTTATACGCAAAATAGAGCCATGAATCTTGCGTGTAAGCCTATGGACACATAGACTTATACACAAGATTCACAGCTTTATTTTACGCAAAATAAAGCTGTGAATCTTGCGTATAAGTCTACATAGACTTATATGCAAGATTCACAGCTCTATTTTGCGTATAAGTCTATGGAGACATCCTGCCGATTGCCATTTTTTAATCTTTAATTTTATTAATGGACACATAGACTTATATGCAAGATTCACAGCTCTATTTTATGCAAAATAGAGCTGTGAATCTTGCGTATAAGTCTACATAAACTTATATGCAAGATTCACAGCTCTATTTTGCATATAAGTCTATGGAGACATTCTGCGGATTGCTTTTTTTTTTTTAATGGCTATCGGCGCTGAGGCGAAGGGCTCCAGTTGATTCAGGTAAGCAGTGGCCCTCAGCTCTGCAGAATCCTCGTGGAGCAGAGCCACTCCACGAGGATTCCTGGGGGAAGGAACGGATCCCCCCCCCCCCGCGGATTCCCCACTGGAACGGACGGTGGGGAATCCGTACATCTCTAGCTTTCAGGAAGGAGGCAAATAGTTCTGCGGAACTGAGGCAAATAGTGGAGACAAAAGATGAAGTTCTCAGCCTTATTGATATATTGAAAGCAAATAAATCACTGGGCCCAGATGGTATCCATCCTAGAGTTCTCAAAGAACTCAAATATGAAATTGCTGATCTTCTAACCAAACTATGCAACATGTCCCTAAGATCAGCCTCTACACCAAAGGACTGGAAGATGGCTAATGTAACACCAGTTTTCAAAAAGGGATCCAGGGGGACATGGGAAATTACAGGCCAGTTAGCTTAAAGTCTGTTCCGGATAAATTGCTTGAAGGTGTTATTAAAGATAAAATTAGTAAGCATATAGAAAGACAAGCCCTGCTGAAAAAGAATCAACATGGCTTCTACAAAGGTAAGTTCTGTCCAACTAACCTTTTAGAATTCTTTGACAGTGTCAATAAATATGTAGACAGGAGTGATCCAGTAGACATTTTTGCTTGGACTTCCAAAAGGCTTTTGACAAAGTCCTTCACCAAAGGCTCCTGAGCAAACTTAGCAGTCATGGAATAAGAGAACAGATCCACTTATGGATCTGTAACTGGTTAAAGAACAGAAAGCAGAGAGTAGGAATAAATAGGGATGTACGAAAATCACTTACCTTTTCGCGGAATTGATTCGTGGCGGGGGAGGCGCTCCGTCCCTCCCCCCAGAATCCTTGATGTGGGGGGAGGCGATCCGGTCCTCCCACCTGGAATCCTGCCCGGCCAGCTGCGCTCCACAGTGGCTCCACGGAGCAGCCGGCCAGGGCCGTCCGCAGCCAGACTTCCAGCTGCGGACGGGCTGCTGCAGACACAAATGGCGGCTGCCGTAGCGGCCGCATTTGCATCCAGCCAGGCTGCTGTGATAGGCTAGGTAAGTATTTATGTAGCCTATCACGGCTGGGCAAAAAACACACACCAGTGTACACAAATGGCGGCGGCTACAGCGGCTGCCATTTGCATTCCCTATTTTTCACCATTTTAGCCTACATAAATATTTACATAGGCTATTACAGTGAAAAAAAAGGGGAACACAAATAGCGTAGTGGGCGCTATTGGCGTTCCCTTTTTTTCGCCATAATAGCTTACGTAAATATTTACGTAGGCTAAAACAGCGGGGAAAAAAGGAACACAAATAGCACTCACTATGCTATTTGCGTTCCCCTTTTTTTTCACGGTAATAGCCTATGTAAATATTTCTGTAGGCTAAAACAGTGAAAAATAGGGAACGTAAATGGCAGCTGTCACCATTTGCGTACGCCGTTTTTTGTTATTATTTTTTTTTCTTGGCTTGCCATGATAGGCTACGTAAATACTTACATAGCCTATCATGGCAAAGACCAGGATGCAAATGGCGGCCGCGGCAGCCGGTCGAAAGACCAGCCGCTGCTGCTACCGCCGCCGCCGGAGCCGCCGCCATCCGGAACATCTGCCCCAGGTAAGATTCGTCCTGGGTGGAATCCGCGGGGGGGCAGGCCGTTCCACCACGGATTTCAGGGGGCCGAATGCCAGTGCATTCGGCCTCACTGAAATCCGTGGCGGAATTCTCCGCCATCCCTAGGAATAAATGGTAAATTCTCCTAATGGAGGGAAGTAAATACCGGGGTCCCACAAGGATCTATATTAGGACCTATGCTTTTCAACCTGTTCATAAATGATCTGGAATTAGGAGTGAGCCGTGAAATGGCCAAGTTTGACAATGACACCAAATTATTTTGGGTGGTTAAAACAAAAAGGGATTGTGAAGAGGTCCAAAAAGGATCTCTCCGAACTGGGAGAATGGGCATCTAAATGGCAAATATGGTTGAATGTAAGCAAGTGTAAAGTGATGCATGTTGGGGCAAAAAATCCCAACTTCAAATATAACCTGATGAGATATGAGCTAGTGGTGACCAACCAAGAAAGAGATCTCGGTGTTGTGGTGGACAGCTCAATGAAAATGTCAACCCAGTGTGCAGCTGCTGTAAAAAAAAAAAAAAGGAAAAAAAAAAGAACTCCTTATTTGGCACAATTAGAAAAGGAACTGAGAATAAAACTGCCAATATCATACTGCCCTTATACAAATCTTTGGTGCGACCACACTTGGAATACTGTGTACAGTTCTGGTCACCACACCTAAAAAAAAGATACTGTAGAGCTGGAAAAAGGTTAGAAAAGGGCAAATGAAATGATCAAGGGGCTGGAGCATCTCCCCTATGAGAGAAGGTTACAACAGCTGGAATGGTTTAGCTTAGAAAA
The DNA here is from genome assembly GCF_057233095.1 of Heloderma suspectum. NCBI lineage: Eukaryota > Metazoa > Chordata > Lepidosauria > Squamata > Helodermatidae > Heloderma > Heloderma suspectum. Next base: position 115,390,579 of record NC_139462.1, read on the forward strand.
AAGGAGGGCAAGTGGAGACATGATAGCAGTGTACAAAATGATGCATGGTGTGAAGGATGTGGATAGGGAGACATTTTTCTCCCTTTCTCAAAATCCTAGAACCCGGGGTCATCCTATGAAGCTGATTGGTGGGAGATTCAGGACAGATAAAAGGAGTACTTCTTCACACTGTGCATAGTTAAACGATGGAATTCGCTACCACAGGATGTAGTGATGGCCACCAATTTGGATGGCTTTAAAAGGGGGTAAGACAAATTCCTGGAGGAAAAGGCTATCAATGGCTACTAGTCTTGATGGCTAGATGCTACCTCCAATACCAGAGGCAGTGAGCGTAGGTACACCAGTTGTGGGGATCATGGATGGGAGAGTGCTGTTGCACTCTTGTCCTGCTTGTGGGGTCCTGATTTACTGTGTAGAAATGTACGAATCCCTTACCTCGTCATCCGTGGGGGGTCCGCCGGAGGTGGAAGGCGATCCATTTCTCCCCCCCCCTGAATCCTCACCGGCTGGCGATTCCACAGAGCCACCAGCCGGCTCTGAAGCCCCAGCGATACGGCCGCCATTGCCGTATCGCTGGCTGGATTGACTAACTGCGGACGCAAATGGCCTCCAGCGTAGCCAAATACGCCATTTGCGTCCCTGCTCTTTGACGTGATAGGCTACATAAATCTTTACGTAGTCTATCACGCAAAGGAACAGGGACTCAAATGGAGTATTTGGCTATGCTGGATGCCATTTGCGTCTGCAGTTAGTCAGTCCAGCCAGCGATACGGCAATGGTGGCCGTATCGCTGGGTCTTCAGAGCCGGCAGCAGGCAGGATCCGCCTGTGAGGACTTCGCGACAGAGGAGGAGGTAGGAGATCCGATCCTCCACAGACTTCAGGGGGCCGGATTCAATAGAATCTGGCCTCACTGGGGTCCGTGGAGGATTTCTCCAACATCCCTACCACCATGTGAACAGAATGTTGGATGGACCCTTGGTCTGATCCAACATGGCTCATCTTATGTTTGTATGTTCTAGATGGATATTTTAAATTGGCATGGTATTTTGAAAGCAATACCATGCTCCAAAAACACTTACAGTTATTACACTTACACATGTGGCCAGCATTACAAATTTAAAAATCTCATACACAAGGCATGCATGTATTTTACAACAACCAAGCAATGATAGAACAATACATTAAATTGGGGATAGGAATCATGGTGCCCACGGGGGCACATTTCTTGGTGCCCTATGCCTCCCACTTTTTATTTTTTTAAAAACAAAACTAAGAAATTTTCTTACTGGCAGGTAAGATTGCTTCAAAGCAAAGTGAGGGCCTCCAGCCACTGTCATCCTCATCTCCTGTTAATGCCTCTGGACAATGGGCTCAGACACAGTATTAGGAAATAAAGATGGTAGGCAGCTTCTGGCCAATGCTTTCCTCTACTTCATGCCAAGCCACCAAGAAAAAGAAGGTGGAAAAAGGAAAAGGGACAGGTTACTTTGGGCAGGTTCCTTGTCCTTTGTAGTGAGCCATGCTTCCAAAAGCAGCCATTTTGTTATGGTACTCAAGACAGTTTCTCAAATTGCCAAATGTATCAACAGGCATAAAAAGGTTACTACAAATATTAAATTGTATTTTGTGCCTTGTGGTTTTAAAATAGTAGCCATCACCAAGCTACAATTCCCAGGGTGCAACGTGATAATGTACCTGTGCACGGCACTGTGTCCACAGATCTGCCCACAATATGATCTGGGAGAAAACTCTTGAGAGATTAGATGAGCTTTTTCTGAACATTCACCAAGGAAGTTTGTAAATATTGGTTCAGAACAGAGTCTGAGGTTTGCCCATTGGTAGTTATAGAACAGCAGTTCTGCAGCAAGATACAAAATAAAGTATATACAGTGAGTGCAGAAATGGCAAATATCTAGGTGAATGCAGGAAAACCAATTGCCTTCACCCACCTCAGTTCTTGCAACAATTGAGTCTGTAACCGCTATGGTTTCAGTGAGTGAGATATTTTTAAACTGCCCAGAGTGTGGTGGCTAGAGTTCCACTGTACAATGTGGGCTTGTCCAGACAAACCTTTATGAGAAGTAACTGGAGCCTTGTTCCCCAAGTCACACTGTCCATTGAAAGCTTCAGGTTTTTCTGGGACTTAAGCAGCTTCACTAACCTTCTGCTTGTCCTTACCCATCCTCTATAATTACTTTCCTTCATTGCTTCCTACCAGTGAAATTTCGCAGTACAGTGAAATGTATTCTGTGTGCAACTCAGATACCAAACCTTGTCTTGTTCGTGCCTCAGTCCCCCAAATTTGTAGTCCTCCCCCTGCTCCTTATCTCTGCAGGCCCTGTTACTTCTTTCCTTTCCTTTCTTTCCTTTCCTTGCTTGGGCTGCCTTCTTGGAAGTGACATCGGTTGGTATTCCCAGTTTGTGTCCATGTCATTCCTCAAGTTTGATGCCTTAGGGTACAATCCTATGCATGTTTAGACAGAGAAAAGGCCTACACTGGTTGGGGCATGCTGGGAAGTGTAGGCCTTTTTTTCTGTCTAAACATGGATAGGGTTGCACTCTTCGCTTGGGAATATCCACTGAGGCAGTACTGCCTACTTTGTTTGAACACCAGAGGCCCTGATCCTGAAGGGAAACACTAGCCCTTCCATGATACGACAAAAAATAAAATCTAGAATCAGTATCAAAAGTTTTGACCAGAGACCTAACGCAAACGGTCAAACTGGATACAAATGTCCATGAGGAGAGGGCCCGGTCCTAAGCTCCATACGTTAATCATAATTTCTGCATAAGGACCTTGGTATGTACTTCCCGACGTGCCTAGGCTCTGAATGTATGCAAAAATGGATAATACAGATCACATGTTCTCTGACATGCTTGTTTTCTATGTACAGGAGTTGTTGTTGTTTTCAATATGGAGGAACATTCAATCCTGTGAAAGCCAGCCTGCAGTCTGAAGTACAGAATATGAGAAATTGGGCTCAAATTTTGGGTCTGTGCAGAATGGTGTGTGTGAAACTTCCTTGCAAATTTCAGGAAATGTTTTTTATACATTTTGGAGTAGGGACTTACTGGTTATCTTTTTTCAGTTTCTTTTTACCCCAGCCACAAGCAGTGGTGGCAGCAGAGTACCGACTGTGACCAGTGGTGGTGATTTCCCCCCCACAGTGTCTGCCTTGGAACAACCGCTAGAGCCCCCAGCATGATGCTACCTTATGATATGGCACTGTTCTAAGGGGTGTGTGGAAGGTTTGGCTTGGTGTTCCTATAATTTCACCTAGTGCTACCAAGACTGTGGCAAAAACTATATAAATACATACAGAGAGCTTTAACTTCACCTTGCTAATAAGTTCTGGCTGCCACCAACATACATCCAAATGAACTCCCTTGATTTCACATTGTTTTGTGATAGTCTGGTTAATACAGTCTAGATGTGAGATTGACCCACAACTGAGACAACTTAAACAAGAACAAAAATAATATATTTCTTATATGTGGATTAACATATGTACAAATAGATTTATTGATTGATTGCACAGATATGTCGCTGTAAGACAAAATGTTATGACTTGAGATGTTCTGCCTTGTTTACACTTTGCCAAGTAACCTTTATTTAGTTAACCCCCTATTTAAATCAAGGGCCTGGTTCTCCCATCTCACTCCACCCCAGCCTGTACTTACAGAACAGAGGTGGTTTCTGGACTGAGATATTGCTCTGCTCCTCTTTGGCCTGATGGATGTATAGCTAAAATGAGGGCTTCTTTCTGAAGAGAAGTTTTCAGCTGAGTCAGGGCCACCACACTGAAGACTGCTGACTTTTCAGATCTTCAGCTGCATGCTTGCTGAAGCTTCTTTAATTACAGCTCTTCTGAAACTCTGTCACCACATACTTTCTTCCAGCCCTTCTCTATCTAGGTTCTCTTTAGGTGTTAAGTCTTCTTCCCATCTTCTGGCTATTCTTCCTTCAGCCTTCTGTCCTCTGTCATCTTCTTCTCCCAGACTCTTCTTTGCCTGTCTCCAGCTCCAACTGCTCCCTAACAGTGCTATTATCTGGCCTGTTATTGTTATTTGCTGGCCACAGCCTCTGGACAATAACATGTGGCCACCTCGCAGGACCCCCTCCTATTGGTTATTTATTTATTTATTTATTCGTTTATTTATTTAAAACATTTGTATTCTGCCCTATATCATTAAGATCTCAGGGCAGCGTACAGATAAAATCAAGTTAAACAGTATAAAACAATAAATAATGTAAACAACTAAAACATATTAAATCATTAAATACACTAATACTAATTAAAATCTAAAACAATAAAACAGTTAAAACAGTGTGCTACTTTAGGAAATGCATTTAGCCCTAAGAGGCTTTGGTGAAAAGCCATGTTTTAACTTGGCACCTAAATGAAACCAACAACTGCACCAGTTGGGTCTCCAAGGGGAGGGCTTTCCACAACCGGGGTGCCACAGCAGAGAAAGCCCTCTCCCACCATAGTGTATGTCTCGCACTGGTGGGATGCAGAGGAGAGCCCCTCCAACAGATCTCAGTCCTTGGGCAGGCATATATAGGCAGAGGTGCGTCCTCAAATATCAACCTGCTCTGTATTTTGTTGTTGTTGTTCAGTCGTTAAGTCGTATCCGACTCTTTGTGACCCCATGGACCATAGCACGCCAGGCCTTCCTGTCCTCCGCTCTCACCTATTGGTATTTACCCAAGGACCAATATAACTTCTTTTAGAGTGATCTGTGGGGATCACTCTGAAAGAAGTTATATTGGTCCTTGGGTAAATACCAATAGGTGAGAGCGTCTTTTGTCATCCACCCATTGATGGAATTGGATTTTTTTAAGGGATGTATGAGAATGGTATTCCACTTGCACAAGTGTGCATTAGAGCAAATCCCCCCCCAAATTAAAAAAAAGTGTGCTGCAAGGCCATGGATTCCACACAACTCAAAAAGGCAGCCCACTGTGGAATACTCAGGTTGGATTTATAGAAATCTAAACTCATTTTAATCCGTTGTGGATTTCTCCAACATCCTTAGTTAAAAGTACATTGTGCAAATGTGGACTACAGTACCACAGGTTTGCACACAACTACTTTGCCTGGTGCATCAGCAGTAAACAGGAATTACACCCAGGTGAATAAGCGACCTTACAGGCTTTAAAGGTATACTGACTCTTTACTGCCCTTAATTTCCTGTAACCAAGATCAGATAACTTTGGAAATGAACATGAAGTCGTTACAGTTCTGTAGTGTAATAGCTTTGTGTGCAAATTACGATGAGTTATTTCTACACAAGTTTACAGTCAACACAAGAAAACAAAACTTGTGTATGAAGAAACAAAGGCACATTCTAGCTCTATGGAGAACTTCCTCTCCCATGGTCCAGCAAGTTTTGTGCCCTGATGCAATTGCTAGGCATGTAAGGGTGACAAAGAAGGAGGAAGTGGGGAAACCCTCTTTACCCCACGTATCATCAGTGCTGTTCCTGCTGCTTAGAGGGAGGGAACAATGCTGGGGCAGGGGGGATGGCTAGTGACAAAGGATGATGGGGATGAGGTAGTAAAGGTGGCAATTCTACTCTGACCCAGATTTTTAAGAATTTTAAGAACTTGGGGGCTTGAAAGTCTTCCTCCTCTTTGAGGTGGTCTTTTATGAGCTCCCAAAGTTTTTCTCCCAGCCTGAACTTAGAGAAGTTTGCCAGCATGTATCCAGTTATGTAAGGACTTTATTTTGTGTCTCCTGAATCTACTGCCAATCAATTTCAGTGGGTTTCCCTGAGTTATAAGCATAATGAGAGAGAGAGAGAGAGAGAGAGAGAGAGAGAAATGTGTCTACTTTCTTCACACCATGCATATTTTATATATCTCCATGATGTTCCTGCTTAGTTGTCTTTCATTCTGGAAAGCAAAAAAACCCAAGTGGTTTAGGTTTTCCTCTACCATCATAAGGGTAGTAGAAATTTGAATAAATATTTAAATTTCTGAAAAGCCTTAAGTATGAACTTCCTTTTTTGCAAAAATGTACAAGAGTCCAGGAGGTCTCCAGAAATCCTAACTAATCTACCATAGTTCATTCCCCTCCGTCAAACTATCTACATATCTAAATATTTATTTGATAAAGGTTTAACATTTATAGCAATCTAACTCAGTGGTTAGGCTGTGTTTGAAAATCAGTCTTGATGTTCCATGAATGGAAAATATTGTTCAAAAATGAGAAAAATCTCCACATGAGACACATTTCCCAGCAGCAATAGACATACCAGAAGAAATGGATTAATGCCCACTGCATTAAACTGAGAAATCTTCTGAAGAGATAAATCAACTTGAGAAAACTGAACATGCATGAATAGAAAAGGGGTGTGTGGGGGGGTCATGGCTTAGTGGGAGAGGGAGGGAGGATAAAGAGTAGATAAATACAAGAATAACTAAGTTTAACTGAATAAATGTTATGAACACAAAACACAGACAAGGGAATCATAAGGAAGTAGCTTAAATACTTCAAAGAAAGCCTTCCTTTCATGAAAAACAATACCCTGATTAGTCTCAGTTTTCTAGCCTAAAGGTATTTTCTTTAAAATTCTTTTGTACATTATTCATATTCTTACCCTTGTTTGCTCTGCTCTGATTGGTAGTAGTGTAGCAACAAGGAAAAGGTGTTTGGATTTCTGTTTTACATTCTTTCGGTAAAGTGGCAAAGTGGTAATGGGGTTTGGCATTCTTTCAGTCTTCATTCTTATAGTTCAATTCTCTCTCCAGCATCTGAAGAAAATAATGCTTCTAAAGACTGTATACTGTATACAATGGTCCTAATTAGTTAGTAAAGGACAGAGGTAAAAAATGTCCTTGGAGCTGGTTGAGGTAGACTTAGATAAGATGTGGGTGTTTTGTATGTACGATGAGGAAGGATAAACCGTGTAATGGAATCATTAAGACTGTGAGTAAGGGAGAAGCTCCCAGTTCAAATCTCACCTCAATCACAGATCACTAGCAGGTCTTAGGGAAGCTACTATTCTCCCAGCACCATATGAGGAGAATAAGTATGTTCTCTCTTACAGGAGAGTTGTACAAATTACCGAGACGGTGTATGTGAAGTGCTTTTAACACTCTGTGCAATTCTGTGCAAGTTATTCAGAAGTGAACCGCACTGCATTTAGTGAGGCGTATTCCCACAAAAGTATATGTAGGACTGGAATCCTAGGTCTAAACATTAACTCCATTATTATACCATTAATTAGCAGAAGAACCCCTGTAGCCATTTGTTCCAGAGGAATTACCAGCATTAATTAGGTCTCTTGAACTTTCCACTTTTTGCACTATAAGTAAAATAAAAAAAGTTTAAAGTAGAGAATATACCACAGATCTGGGCTGTTGTTGTTTTACATGACAGCCATAAAATGAACGTGTAGTTTGAAAATTGTAAGTCCAGTTCTTATGTCACTGAAGTCAGTGCCCCATTGATTTTATTGAAGTCGCTCTCAGTTTGCAAGGTTCTACACTACAGGAGAATCAGTCATAACCACAGGGCATAAAATAATTGGCATGCACGGAAATATATCAAAAAGCACTGGACATTAAAAAATATGTGGAAACTATACAAAGTGCTCGTACAATTCATAAGGAATGACAGAGAAAGCCACGTTGATCCTGAAATTTCTTATGCCCAGAAGGCTCTGCGTTCACATGGAGCTTCCACCCGTATGAGGGCTTCCTCATCCATTAAAATGAAGGCAGCATATCTATGTGTGCCTGTACTGAAGGGGGAACTGACATAGGCACATCAAATGTTCCTTAGCTATGTCTACAAGCGACATCTGCTCTTCTTGCAATATGTCAAAAAGGCACCTTTATTGGGGGTTGGGTAATATGCAAATATACTTTATTAAAAGCAGATGTTTAACCAACTAAAATTCTTTAACTAGGTGAGAATCCAACTTCCAAATGTTCACTGTATGAGGCTTTATTCCTTAAATTAAGGGCATTCCCACATATTGCTCATAGGGTGCTTCTTTTGGATGTTTAGAGCTACTGAAGCTTTTTTGGCACAATAGTAGCTTCCTCTTCCCCGCTGATCTAACTAGCGACAATTTGGCCCACTGAATCTGTGGTTCGCAGATGATCAGCTATGCATCCATATGTGCGGAAGCAAGCACCCACAGACATTTTGCATATTTCATTAGAACTGGTAGTATTGACAGTCTAGCAAGAGTGTAACTTAAAATGGTGGTACAAGAGGAGAAGCAGGACAATCAGAAGGACAAAAAACAGGGCTTCGCTGACACAAGGAACTCACTTCACAAAAATCTTCTTTAGAATTGAAGGATCTCTCCACTTTTCAGGAGTGGAGAGAGTGAAGGATCTCTCCACTTTTCAGGAGTTCAGGAGTTTCAGGGATTATTGCAACATGACTAAAAACATGTTGTTTTCTGATCCCTGATTGGCCACGATCACCCATGTGTCCTATGTAACAAGCATTGCCCTCACTCACAATGGGCTTTATTTGCCTTTTGTACTCTTAGCACATAGCCAAATCTGACTGAGTACATTGCAATGTGGTGTCATCATGTCTAGTTCATAATCCCTAATTGCCTGGGATCACTTGAGAAAGAATGAAAAACAGGGAAAAATAGAGACTATAATAGCAGCAATGTGTATGTGTGTTTGTTTCTGTGAACAATAGGAACAACCACAAAAATGTAGGCTTAAGGGTTTTTTTCAGGGAAGAGGGTTAAGGCCCCCCATTACTGATTTGAAGTAAAAAAAAAAAAAGTACCTGGAGAAAATTTGTTTCAGTCTTAATAGCAATATGACATAAGAGAGTTTCTTAATTCTTCCTTAGCTAGAACAAGTTGGCAGTGGGCTGATTTATGTGAAGGATTGCTATCACAGTTGCTGTGCAAATTGTTGAAGATATAAGGGTTGTTTGGGGAAAGGGGAAAATAATTTTGGGGAAAAAACACTCCCATAATTTACTAGGGAATTATTTCTGGAAACAATGGATTTCAAATGGACTTTTCATCTCTAGTTCCAGGCTGCTAATGAACAGCAAAATGGGGGGGGGGGGGATGAAAACCTAGCTATTATTGTGAACTGAAGATAGCTTAGGGTAAGATTTTGTAGGAAATAGACAGGGAAAGGAAATAAGACAAAGGAACTGGAAAGCATTGGAAGGATGGTTTGTTAGATTCAGATTAGCTGAAAAATTAATGATTGGAGAAAGCAGATTAGATAGTAAAATAAAAGAAATTTCTCTAAGTAAAAGATCTGAGAACTGTTGAAATAAAAGTTGTTGGAGCAGATGGGGAGGAATGCAGATGAAGAAATAAAATGAGCACAAGAAGTTGAGAGATGGCAAATACAAAGAAAATTAAATAGTAAGGGGAAGCAATATTTGGTTCAAGAAAAGAAGAAAGGTCTGAAATGTGGAATAAATGGTAGATATAATGATAGATAAGGGACATTGAGGGAAAAGTTGGGATAGCAGGCCATATGTTCATGATAATAGTTTCATTTCTATAGAACTCCCATGGGGTAAGTTTGATGGGGATGAAGGCTAATATTTGGCACAGTTTGCTGCAACAGAATATAGCAGCTGTGAAGGAGCCATTACTTCCCAATTTGTAAATCTTAGTTCACTACTTATTAGGTTAGCGGATTTCTGCTAAACTGTTGGTATTCTGTGTTAATCTTACAGCCAGTCATGAATATGTTTTTCACTAATCCATATATGTTATTTACAAACCCATATTTAATAACCCAGGGATGCCATTTACCAAGGGAAGGACATTATGTGCCCCCATATGTATTACACTTATGCAATTATTTCTGAAGAGCACCTATATTGCTGGATAGCCCACTGATTCTACACACTGACTATTATTATATGTAATTATAATAATTAACAGAGTGATTATTATTACAAGTAATTAAATGGGCCTATGGTATCCCAAAGGAACAAATTATTTTTTAAAATGATGCATACACAAAATATTGGAGTCAAGTCAATATGCAGGTAATAACATAATGGACTGATTGATAAGGTAAAATATTGGGCTCCACTTAAACGTTTAACGTCATGGATGAATCTTGGTTAGAAATTTTTTTGTCAGAAATATTTAGTAATTATACAAGTTGTTTCAATATGCTTTGAAACAATGAGGTATCTGATATAAAAACATGTTAAAATAACATGTAATTTGTGCAAGAAGAACATGTTTAATATTAACATTAACACAGGACAAGTGTTATTTATTTGGCTTATTTTATTTAGTATGTCAATGTTTGTGCTTTGAGGATTTGTGCAATGTTTGTAGGGATGTCAAAGAATTCCGCCACGGATCTTGGTGAAGCCGAATGCCAGTGCATTCGGCCCCCCGAACTCGGTGGCGGAATGGCCTGCCACCCCACCGCCCTGCCGCAGATCCCCCCCGGGACGAGACTCACCTGGGGTGGACCTTCCGGGCGGCGGCAGCGGCTCCGGTCTTCCGACCGTCTGCCGCCGCCGCCATCACCAGTCTTGTATATATAAAAAAAAAAGACGTGATAGGCTACGTAAAGATTTACATAGCCTATCATGGCTAGGTTTTAAAAAAAAAAAAAGATGTGATAGGCTACGTAAATCTTTACGTAGCCTATCATGGTTGGGTGGGTTTAAAAAAAAAAACACTGTGTATGCAAATGGTGGCAGCTACGGCCGCCGCCATTTGCGTTCCTTCTTTTTGGCCATCTTAATCTACGTAAATATTTACGTAGACTATGATGGTGAAAATCAAGGGGAATGCAAATAGCGTAGCGGGCGCTATTTGCGTCCCCTTTTGATTCACCGTTTTAGCCTATGTAAAGATTTACGTAGGCTAAAACGGGGAATCAAAAAGGGACGCAAATAGCGCCCGCTACACTATTTGCATTCCCCTTGGCGGCGGCCGTAGACACCATTTGCGTACGCCGTTTTTTGTGTTTTTTTACCCAGAGCTCTCCGCGGCCGGAAATCCGGCTGCGGACGGCTCTGGCCGGGCCGGGCCAGGCCTCGCTGGCTGTTCCACGGAGCTGCCGCGGAGCACAGCTGGCCGTTCAAGGATTCCGGGGGGAGGAACGGAGCGCCTCCCCCCCGGCCAGGATTCTGGGGGAAGGGACGGAACACCTCCCCCCCCACCATCAACATAATCCGCAAAAGGCAAGTCACTTTCGTATATCCCTAAATGTTTGTCTTTTTCTTCTGTGGTGGCACCCACGGATGGAATGCCCTGCCCAAGGAGACCCACCAAGAAATATATTTGCCATCTCCTGGGAGATAAATCCCACTTTTCTTGAATTGTATCAGGACTTGCCAGGACTGGAACTGATCCTCTGTGGAGTTGTGTGGAGCTTTCCCATGTGGTGAGTAGGGATGGCACAGATGTCCAATTCCATCCGGGAATCTGGCAGAACACCCCCCCACCCACACCCCCAAGCCCCACTTGCCGAGCCCCTGCCCCTGCTTACCTCCTGCTTGGCAGTGGTCCGCACTAACCCTGGTGGCTTCAGCGAGCTCTGCAGTTGCCATTTTTTTTTTAAATAAAATGGCAATTGCAAAAATGTACATATTTGCGTATGTGCAAATATGTGCATTTTTGCAAAAATGTGCATTTTCACACGTATGCAAATATGCACATTCACAAAAATGAGCATTTTTGCGATTGCCATTTTATTTTTCAAAAAATGGTGACAGCGGAACTCGACGAGGCCGCTGGGGTGAGTGCGGGCTGCTCGCAAGTGTGGGAGGGGCTTGAGCATGGTCTGGGGACCAGTGAGTGGGGGCAGGGGCTAGGCACATGCCCAGAAAACCCGGGGGGGTTCGCACTTCCCTAGTGGTGAACCATTAAACTCTAAACTGAAGGATCTATGTAGGCAGTGAAGTAGTATAAGAGAGCTTCCTATTCCCATCAAGCCTTGCCTGAGCAACAGAGTCTTCCCAAGCATTGGTGTGTTCCTGTATTCATTGGTTATTATTGCCATATGGTTTGTCCTTCAATCTCGACTTGCTCTTGGGTCCTAACTTCTGTCTTGCTTCTGACTTGCTCTCCAGGCCTGATGTCTGGCTTCATCCCTTGATGGCCCGGGAACAACTCTTGGTCTTGGCTCATCTCAACTACTTCCTATAGATGATAACTTTTATTGATGCTAGGGATATATTAAGTCCCTCTGAGAAATTTCATTACTCTTGTGGACACCCTTGCATTTCTTTGAAATTCCTCAGCTATTTTGCCTGAGGAAGAACCCACAGATTCTCTCCACATTTCACTTTGAGTAAAATCAAGTGATAACATTGGGCTATGTGGAAATGTTACTACATGGCAGACTTCTCTGACCAGTACATAGCTTTGCAGTAGAAACAGTTTGAAGTGTGTGTGTGTGTGTGTGTGGGGGGGGGGGTGGAGTAGTCTGGGGGACAGAGCTATATAACTGCCCTCTCCCCTGCTGTGGGGAAGCCTCTCTCAGGGGAATGGAGTGGGGAGACCCCTCTTTCAGGGGGCTACAGGATACATCATCCATAACAGGGGACATGCTTGGGGAGCCAGCAGCCAGGCACAGTGTGTTCAACTCTGACAGCTGCATAACTTTTCTTGAAGGATTTACTATAACAAAGTAAGGGCTATTCCAACCTGTGCAAATCTGGGTCCATTCACCTGTCTATAATAATAGAGAATGGCTGTCTGTCTGTCCTATAGCTCCAAGGCCATACAACCTAGCTGCCTGAAACTTCATATGCATACTATGAGCACCCTAGGTGTGCACCTCAGGGTTATTATTCTTTAATGCATCAATTAATTTTAATTAATTTTAATGTGTCCATGTGTTTGGAGGCCGCAGTACCATCTTCAGTCACAGGGTGACAGACTTCCCTAACAAACAGATAGCCTTGTTGATACAGTTTGAAGCCACTGGGCAGTCTGAAGGAGCAAGTTATACAGCTGCCCCTCTCTCCTGTTGTGGGGCAGTCCCTTGCTCAGGGAAATGGAGTGGAAAGACTTCTCCCTCAGGGGACTATGAGCACCATGGCAGGAGCTGTGCCTATGGCTGCTGGTGGCTTTGGTTTCACTCTGACAAGGTGGGCGAATGTGTAAAACTCTGACATGTGCCTAACTAAAGCCCTTTGAAGAGAGACTGAAGGAACTGGGCATGTTTAGCCTTGAGAAGAGAAGACTGAGGGGAGATATGATAGCGCTCTTCAAGTACTTGAAAGGTTGTCACAGAGAGGAAGGCCAGGATCTCTTCTCGATCATCCCAGAGTGCAGGACACGGAATAATGGGCTCAAGTTGCAGGAAGCCAGATTCCGGCTGAACATCAGGAAAAACTTTCTGACTGTTAGAGCAATACGACAATGGAACCAATTACCTAGGGAGGTAGTGAGCTCTCCCACACTGGAGGCATTCAAGACGAGACTGGACAGCCATCTGTCGGGGATGCTCTGACTTTGATTCCTGCATTGAGCAAGGGGTTGGACTTGATGGCCTGGTAGGCCCCTTCCAACCCTACGATTCTATGATTCTAACTTTGCTTGAAGGCTTTGCTGTATCAAACTAAGGGCTATTCTTTCTTTTTTGTGTGTGTGAACCTCCCAGAGAGCTTCAGCTATTGGGTGGTATAGAAACTAACTAAATAAATAATATTCCAAAATGTGTGAAGCTGGGTCCATTCATCAGCATATTTATAATGGCACACAAAAGGGAAGATTGATGCTTTGCAGGGCCTCCTCACTGTGAAGGGCACGAAGAGGTGGATACTTCTACTTTAATGGCTTAATGATTCAAGGACGAGTAGTGGCTCACAGTTCGGGAGCCACTGCAGTAGACCTTCCATAATGCTCTCCAGCTCCTGCCACCACGTATTAATCTGTCAGTGTACCATTAATGTTACTCTTTAATGACAGTGTTAGTTTTCTTAAGGGCAGTGTTCTATCAAATAAATTTAAAGCCCATTTGAAATGCATTTGTGTCTGGGGTCACAATGTAAGATTGATATTTGGATATATCCTTGAGCTAAACAAGAAAGCTTGCAGATCCAGATTCCTTTAAAAGCAGTTTAATGCTCTTTATGCTTAAGAATGTATAGATAAGCTGATGCCAACATTTGTTATGGATAGAGCTTTCTTTCCCTTGGACTTTGTTCAATGTCTAAAAGCTTGTTTTTACAGTTCAGATTTGTCAATTGGTAAATATCTGAAGAGCCAGCAAAATGGAACCTATCTGAGAGGTTTGTATGAAAAAGGCCATTTTTTGAAGGGACCTTCACCTCAGCTGGACTAAATCAGAATGGTTTAGAGGTAGGACCAATGGTTTGAGGTAGGACTTAGAATCCATATGGACTAGAATATAGTTTTAAAATAAGGGCTGACATATTAGGATGCCATGCGTCCTCCTGCAGTTGCCGTCCCTATGTAAGTTGTGCTCCCTATTATACCACATGACAAGGTGTTCTAGACACAAGATGTCCACTAAGGAAGGATCAGTTTACACCATCACTTTCACCGTCATATGATGCACTTTATTCAGAAAATGCTTTGCATGAACCAGGATCTCCACATATACAGCTGCAATTGGTGTGTAGCACTTTTTTTTTTCACTGCCACAAACATGGGAATTGCCCCAGAGAAGGGACAGCTGAATCTGTAGATAGTCCAGTGTGTACAAGATATTGGGCTGGATCCAAAGAACAATGGGCAAAAGGAAAATAATGCTGGCCAGCAAAGACTTGCACAAAAGCAACCACCATGTCATAGTAGATAGGTTCAATTAGGAGCACTTATGCTTCTGTGTCTTGCAAAACTGCACCACTGGAAAAACAGCTTTGGATTTAGTTTCACTTTTCTTAAGTAATGATTTAGCACGAACTGAAAAACAGCCCTTCTATGAGTGTAAGACACCTTCTGAATGTGGAAGGGATATAACTGATTCTCCACATGAAACTGTTTTCAAGAATTTTTTTGTCTGTCTTGCTCTTGAATCTCCTACCATTCAGCTTCATTGAATGAGCCCAGATGTAAATATGATGAGAGATCCTAGTACTTTCCTTTCTCCTGCAGCTTGTGCTCCTCCTAGCCCACCAAATAGCAGATCAGTGGGTTGGAGGGAGCATTAATGTATGGGGGAGGAATGTATTCTGACTCATCCATGTGTGCCTTCCTCCCCCTTTATATAACACTCCTCCAGTCTGCCAAAACAAATCCACTTTACTGATGGGATTATTTAATGATGCCTCCTGTTAGAAAGGCAATTAGCAGAGAAAAACAAAAAGGCAAAGCAGAATGAGCGTTTAACAGTCCTATGTGCACACAGGCTATCTTATAACAATACAAGGAGACCACACCATACTTTAGTGAAGAAAGGGTAAAATAGTTTGCTCACACAAATATTCTTACATATAAAATGCAGGTACAGCATAGAGTTTCAAAAAAGAGTTGGTTCAGTCCATTTTGTGTTCCATTACACTGGCAGGAGCGAGAGAGCAAACACATGCTCCCAGCAGTGGTGGAAGTTGGGGTGCGGGAGGAAAGGGAGGAGCAAAAGGAAGAGATCACAGGAAAGCACATTGTAGGTTATACAGATCCTAAGGCAAGCTGTGGTCAAAATTCCCATGAACTAACTAACTGCAACATTGCCCCTTTCTGGTAACTTGCAGATGCTGTTGCAGTATTCCCAACATTAACAACTGTTTGGCAGGCTGGGAGAAGCATGTTCTCACTAGGGATGTACGAAAGTCACTTACCTTTTAACGAAATGTGATTCGAGGTGGGGGGGAGGTGCGCTGTCCCTCCCCATGAAATTCTGGCCGGGGGGGAGGCGCTCTGTCCCTCCCCCCCGAATCCTGGCTGGCCGGGTCCGCAAATGGCGACGGCCATAGCCGCCGCCGTTTGCGTCCCTGCAGTCAGCCATGATAGGCTACGTAAATGTTTATGTAGCCTATCACGGCTGAGTAAAAAAACAACAACAACCCATGCGTACACAAATGGCGGCACCCATGGGCCCCACCATTTGCATATGTGTGGTTTGTTTTTGTTTTTTTTACTCAGCCATGATAGGCTACATAAACATTTACGTAGCCTATCACAGTATTTTTTTAAAAAATCTAAATGTTTACGTAGCCTATCACTTTTTTTGGTGTTTTGTTTTTTTTTTACTGGAAATGGCGGCGGCGGCAGCTGGTCAGAAGACCGGCCGCTGCAACCACCGCCGTCACCTCCGAACCGCCGCCAAACCGCCGCCAAACCGCCGCCAGAGCCGCCGCCGCCAGGAATATTCGCCCAAGATTTGTCCCTGCAGTCAGCCGTGATAGGCTACATAAATGTTTACATAGCCTATCACGGCTGAGTGGGAAAAAAAAAACCATGCATATGCAAATGGCGGCGCCCATGGGCGCCGCCATTTGCGTTCCTTATTTTGGCACGTGTAGTCTACGTAAACATTTACGTACTATGGCAAAAATAAGGGGAACGCTATTTGCGTTCCCCTTATTTTCTCCGTAGTCTACGTAAATGTTTATGTAGACTACATGTGCCAAAATATGGAACACAAATGCCGGCGCCCATGGGCACCACCATTTGCGTATGTGTGGTTTGGTTTTGGTTTTTTTACTCAGCCGTGATAGGCTACATAAACATTTACGTAGCCTATCATGGTATTTTTTTAAAAATCTAGCCATGATAGGATACGTAAATGTTTACGTAGCCTATCACGTTTTTTTGGTGTTTTTTTTTTTACTGGAAATGGTGGCGGCGGCAGGTGGTCGGAAGACCGGCCGCTGCAGCCACCACCACCAAACCGCTGCCGAACCGCCACCGGAGCCGCCGCCTCCAAGGACATTCACACAAGGTAAGTCCCGTCCCGGGGGGAGGGGCGGGGGGCAGACCGTTTTGCCACCGATATCGGGGGGCCGAATGCGCTGGCGTTCGGCCTCCCCAAGATTCGTGGTGAAATTCTCTGACATCCCTAGCCTAAAGACGGCCTGAGGAGCAGCCTTCCCCTTTGCCTCTGGTCTGGCCACCTCCTGCTGTGAGGTACCTTCTGGGCAAAGTGAAGGTGCAGGGCTGTTCACAAGCAGGTTGGAAAGGCCATGAGGGCTCTTCAGGAAAAGGAAAGAGAGCAAAGGTGTGCATAGGTCTTATAGCAGAGGGCTGTGTCTTTCAGGGATTTTAGAGAGCTCTTAGGAAAGGAGCCCATTTCAAGGCAAGCTGGGAGAAGTCCACCCATCTCTAATTGTATCTGTGTTTATTTCATGACTCCATAATCCCGTGGTCCAGGTGGACTCTGTGAGCAGCAGTGAGCTTTTGAGGAAAACTAAGAACATAAGAGGTGCCCTGCTGGATCAAGGGTCCATGTAGCCCGACATTTTATTCAACATTTCCTATGGGAAACCCACAAGTAGGACCTGAGTGCAATAGCATCCTCCTACTCATGTTCTCCAGTGACTCTGATACTGGAGGTAGCATATAGCCATCAGGACTAGTATCCATTGATAGCCTTATTCTCCATGAATTTGTCCAATCCTCTTTTAAAGACATCTAAATTGGTGGCCATCATTATATCTTGTGGTAATGAAATCCATAGTTTAACTATGTGCTGTGTGAAGAAGTACTTTTATCTGTACTGAAGCTCCGACCAATCAGCTTCATGGGATGATCCCAGATTCTAGTATTATGAGAAAGGGAGAAAAATGTCACCCTATCCACTTTCACCACACCATGCATCATTTTGTACACCTCTGTCATGTCTCCCCTTATTTGTCTTTTCTCTAAGCTAAACAGTCCCAGACGTTGTACCTTTCCCTCACAGGGAAGTTGCTCCAGCCCCTTCATCATTTTAGCTGCCCCTTTCTGCCCTTTTTTCAACTCTACAACATCCTTTTTTAGGTGACCAGGACTGTACACAGTATTCCACGTGTGGTCGCACCATAGATTTGTATAAGGGGAGTATGAGCTTGGCAGTTTTACTTTCGATTCTCAGGAGAATTCCCAGAGCAATTGCTGAATAAATACAGATTGGCAAGATATATGTTATGTATAAAAACACCCCCTACACACTAGGGATGTACGAAAGTCACTTACCTTTTCGCAGATGTGATTCGCGGTGGGGGAGGAGTCGCTCCGTCCCTCCCCCTGGAATCCTCGACGGGAGGGGAGGCGATCCGTTCCTCCCCCCCCGGAATCCTGCCTGGCTGGCTCCGCTCCGCAGCGGCTCCGCAGAGCAGCCGTCCGGGGCCGTCCGCAGCCGGAGTTCTGGCCATGGACTGGCTGGTGCGGACACAAATGGCAGCCGCTATAGCTGCCGTGATAGGCTACGTAAGTATTTACATAGCCTATCACAGCAGGCAAAAAACAACAACTACAGCATACACAAATGGCGGCGGCTATGGCGGCCGCCATTTGCATTCCCTGTTTTTCACCATTTTAGCCTAAGTAAATATTTACGTAGGCTATTACAGTGGGGAAAAAAGGGGAACGCAAATATTGCCCACTACGCTATTTGCGTTCCCCTTTTTTTCGCCGCAATAGCCTACGTAAATATTTATGTAGGCTAAAACGGCAAAAAATAGGGAACACAAATGGCAGCCGCCGTAGCCGCTGCCATTTGCGTATGCTGTTGTTGTTGTTTTTTTGCTTGCCGTGATAGGCTACGTAAATACTTATGTAGCCTATCATGGCAAACAGGAGACGCAAATGGCGGCTGTGGCAGCCGGTCGAAAGACCAGCCACCGCCGGAGCTGCTGCCGGAGCTGCCGACGCCAGAACATCCACCCCAGGTAAGCTTCGCCGGGGGGAATCTGCGGGGGGTGGGGGGGCAGGCCATTCCACCACGGATTTTGGGGGGCTGAATGCGAGTGCATTCGGCCTCACTGAAATCCGTGGCGGAATTCTCTGCCATCCCTACTACACACACACTTTGTAAGTAGCAACCTATTTTTAAAATGTGATGGTCCAGAGCTGCAGTTGTTATATGACTAACAAAGTGGAGGGAGCAATCCTATGGTTACTAGACACCGACTAGAGGCCCATAGGATGTTTCGGTTTGGGAACCGAGGTTGGAGCCAAGGCTCCAAATGCAGTTCCCAGAAACCGCACTCCCTGCCCCCTTGTAGCTGGTGCGGTTCTCTCCGTGCCAGCTATGTCTCCATGCTCAGAAACGGAGCACAGAGATGGAGAAAATGGGGTGGTCCCAGGGGTGAGGAGGAGACCACGGAAGCCACATTGCACCATGCGGCCTCCTTCCCTCCCCTAAGCCATGGCTAGACAGCCAAACTGGGCCATCCCATGAAGGGCAGTCTGGGGATTCTGCTCGTGTACCTCCCACTCCACTGCACAACTGGCTCCCTGGCCAAGGTGCCTGAGGTGGTCTCTGATGTGCATATGCAGTCCCCTAACTTATTGGTGTTGGGGGACTTCAATGTACATTCAGAGGCCATCCTCACGGGGGCACCTCGGGACTTCATGGAGACCATGGCCTCTTGGGAGCTGCACCCTATTCCAACTGGGCCCACCCATGTAGCTGGTTATGCACTAGACCTTGTGTTTGTTTCTGGGGAAGTGGGGAGTGATCTGGAAGTTGGGGGTATATCCACCACCCCCTTGTCATGGTCAGATCATTATCTGGTGATGTTGGACTTCTCGGTTCCACAACCCCTCTGCAGGGGTGGAGGACCCATTAAAATGATCCGCCCCAGGCATCTTATGGATTCGAATGGATTCCTGAACACGCTTGGGGATTATCTGGAGCACGCAAATGGCCACTCAGTCAAGACCCCGGTGGGTGGCTGGAATGCCGCAATCACTGGGGCATTAGATCGGGTGGCTCTGAAACGCCCTCTCCCCCTGAACAAGGTTCGAACTGCACTATGGTTCAATCCGCAGTTATGAGCTCTGAAACAGGAGGTGAGACAGCTAGAGCGCCGTTGGTGGAAGTCTCGCTCCGAAGATGATCAGACATGGGCTAGAGCTGTCTCTTTAGGGATGTACAAATCCCTTACCTTGTTCTGGTGGTGGAGTCTGCTGGAAGGGGGCAGGCGCTCCGTCCCTCCCCCCGGAATCCTCGACGGCCGGCTCTGCTCTGCGGCAACTTCGCAGAGCAGCCGGCCAGGCCAGGGCCGTCCGCAGCCGGATTTCCAGCCGCGGACTGGCTGGTGCTGGGTAAAAAAAAAAAAAATGGCGTACGCAAATGGCAGCGGCTACGGCGGCCGCCATTTGCATTCCTTATTTTTGGCTGTCTTAGTACGAGGGGGAACACAAATAGCGTAGTGGATGCTATTTGCGTTCCCCCTTATTTTCACCGTCTTAGTCTACGTAAATATTTACGTAGACTAAGACAGCGAAAATAAGGGGGAACGCAAATAGCGTCCGCTACGCTATTTGCGTTTCCCCTTATTTTTGCCGTCTTAGTCTATGTAAATATTTACGTAGACTAAGACAACCAAAAATAGGGAACACAAATGGCGGCGGCCATAGCCGCCGCCATTTGCGTACGGTTTTGTTTTTTTTTAACCCAGACATGATAGGCTACGTAAGTCTTTATGTAGCCTATCTCGAATTGGGGGGGGGGAACAGACTGCAAATGGTGGCAGTGGTGGACCGGCCGCCACCTCCGCCAAAGCCACCGCTGGAGCCGCTGCTGTCCGGAACATCTGCCCCAGGTAAGTCTCGTCCCGGGGGGGATCTGTGGGGGGCAGGGGGGTGGCAGGCCGTTCCGCCACGGAGTTTGGGGGGCTGAATGCACTGACATTCGGCCTCACCGAGATCAGTGGCGGAATTCTCTGACATCCCTAAGATAAAATCAATTGGATTAGGAGTGTTATTCCATGCGCTGTGGATACAGTTAGTGAGCAAGAGGCGGTCTGTGGCAAAACGGTTTTGTGGGATCGGTTCCAGCTTCTTCCTTCTGATGAAGTGGACAAGGTGCTTTCATCTGTAAGGCCGACCACCTGCTTACTTGACGCTTGCCCAATTTGGCTCATTATGAGCTGCAGAGAAAGGCTGGGTGAGGGGATCAAGGCGGTGGTGAATGCCTCTCTTGAGGAGGGAGTGATGCCATCAGCTCTCAAGGAGGCAGTGATAAGACTGCTTTTTTAAAAAAGCCCTCCTTGGATCCCCAAGTTTTGAACAACTTGCGCCCAGTTTTGAATCTGCTATTTTTGAGCAAGGTGATTGAGCGGGTGGTGGCAATGCAGTTGAAGGCACACTTGGAAGAACCCGATTATCTAGATCCATTTCAATCAGGCTTCAAGCCTGGGCATGGGACAGAAATGGCCTTGGTCGCCTTGGTGGATGATATGAGGAGGGCTTTGGATAAAGGCAAATGCTCCTTCCTTGTTCTCCTCAACCTCTCAGCGGCTTTTGATACTGTTGACCACGGTATCCTCCTGGACTGCCTGGAGGGGTTGGGCATTGGAGACCATATTACAGTGGTTCTGGTCCTTCCTCTCTGGCAGGTACCAGAGAGAAATCTCTGGGAGACGAGACTTCGGACCCGTGGCTGCTCACCTGTGGGGTGCCACAGGGTTCCATCCTCTACCCGATGCTATTTAACATCTAGGTGAAGCCACTGGGGGCTATCATCAGGAGGTTTGGGGTGCAATGTCATCAATACGCGGATGACACGTAGCTCTACCTCTTGTTCAAATCTTCACCAAGGTTGGCCATAGAATCCCTGTCCAAATGTCTGGAGACGGTGAGTGGCTGGATGGGGAGGAATAGGCTGAAGCTGAACCCTGACAAGACCGAGGTACTTTTGGTGGGAGACAAGAGGAGGTTGGGGGATGTTGACCTGGTGTTGAATGGGGTATGGCTACCCTTGAAAGACCAGGTTCACAGCCTGGGGGTCATTTTGGACTCCCAGCTGTCCATGGAGGCTCAGGTGTCAGCTGTGAGCCGGACAGCGCTGTACCAATTCCATCTGATACGGCGGCTGCGCCCCTTCCTTCCTGACCATCTGCTCCCATCGGTAGTACATGCCCTGGTCTCCTCTTCTCTAGACTACTGTAATGCACTCTACGTGGGGTTACCCTTGAAGACGGTTCGGAAGCTTCAGCTGGTGCAGAATGCGGCGGCTCGCCTTTTTAAAGGCAGCCGCCGGCGAGATCACATCACTCTGGTGCTGAAGGAGTTGCACTGGTTACCAGTTGTTTTCCATGGCAAATTCAAGGTGTTGGTTTTGACCTTTAAAACCCTATATGGTTCCAGCCCAGCCTATCTCAAGGAGCGCCTCCAGCAGCACCAGACAAGCCGCTTAACAAGATCAGCCTTGGATGGCCTTCTCTCTGTTCCATCAGTCAGGACAGCTAGGCTGGTGAGGATGAGGGAGAGGGCCTTCTCTGTGGTGGCCCCCACTCTGTGCAACTCCCTCCCTAGGGAATTCCGCCATGTTCCCTCTTTAATGAGCTTCTGTCACGCATTAAAAATGTGGTTGTTCAGGCAGACATTTGGGGTGGGTTAGGGTATTTTTGGAAATATGATGTTTTAATGTAAAATTTTATTGTTTTAAAACTGTTTGTATTGATGTACATCGCCCAGAGTGGCTGGGTGACTGTCCAGAGGGCCGATTAAGACATTTAATAAATAAAATAAAAATAAATCCAGCCCAAAATGCAAGGCAGCTGGAACACGGAGGCGAGGATTGCCTCTGTGCTATGGCCACCCTGCATTGGATACTCACCAGTCTCTGACTTTGGAGGCTGCCGACTGTCTCCATAGGATTGCGCCCTTAGTGGTGGCTGATGGAAATGCAGGAAATGCAACCCATTGCCTGGCTGGTGCAACTAAATAAACTGCAAAGAAATTAAGAACAGTGATCTAGAATCTATCTATATTAGTTACCTGCTTTCTACTTCCTACACAGACAATTTCAGTTGTGCATCAGCTGGACCTCCTGGTACTTTGAGTTTTTCTCAGAAGAGGGTGATTGATAGACATTGCTAATACTGTCCAAGTGATCAGCCTGGTTTCTTTTCATCTTTTACATTCTATGAAGCAATCCCTAATTTGAAGTCTAATATCTTTCTTCTGTTCCCATATGCAGCAGATGGCAGAAGCAACTACTTCCTACTATCTAATTCCTACGTGTCATTCATTATTAATCAGAAAGGAAATTAAAAAAAATATCTTTCCAACTTCTGATTCAGTTAATCATAGAAATTAGAAGAAAATGACATCACTTCCAAAGAAATTATACATAAGGGGGTTAAAAACCTAGGAAACATAATGCATAGGAGTCACCCAACTGGTCTATCATACATTGTTCTATCAAATAATAATATTAGTATAAGAATAGTAGGAATGGGTGAACCTGTCAGCTTCACTTTTTCCTGCATTCAGTTTTTTATAATCCCAAGTTTCCCCCTGAATACGAAGACATTTGTGAATTTCAGTAATTCTTATCTAAATGACCTGAAATAAAATTCTCATCCATCTGCACCAGCCAAATTCAAGATACAGCTATTCTCAGCATAGAGAGGACCATGGGGTACCTGCCTACCATATAACTGTTAAAGATGAGGAGTGTGGTTGAATATACAGGGATGCAAACCCAGACTTTTAGGAGGAAAGTACTGAAAGCTGTGGGCTTGGATGGACAAATCTGTCAGTTTTGTTTTCTCCCACATCCATTTTTTTAAAAATCTCAAGTTCTTTCTCTCCCCAAAATCCAGTTAAACATGATATGATATAAACAAGCCTTAAACTGAAATATGTTCGGTTCAAACATACATGTTATGTGCTGAAATCTAGGCCTTACTTCAAGTAAACATGTTTAGGATTGCATTAGAAGTCAGTTGAAAATTGGCCAGCAGTAGCCTTAATGTGAAAGCAATTATAATAATGCAAGCAATAGTCTTGCACAACAGCAAGCAGGATGGATAGTGGTTGGGGAACAAATTTGAGCATCAGCATGGCAGAGTGGACTTTAGTAAGCAGATGAATATTTTAAATGGGAATCATGCATAATTATGTCACTTCTCCTTATATCCTCCGAATATTTAATTTAACGAAGAGTTGAATGTGTATAAATATGTGTGTGGTGCAATTAAAACAAAAACCTACCCTCGCAAAAACTGCATATCCACTTTTGCTGATAAATGCCCTGATCATAGAAGGTCACAATTTAGTGATGCTGAAACATCTGCAAAAAGAAAATGGAAGGTTTTGCAGCTCTTCAATTTGCATAACACTAGCAGTCTGGTTTTGCTTTTTCTTTGGGCAAGCTGAAGCTTTTACATCTTCAAAACAACATGGGGCAAAATCCAGCCTGACACAAGCATGAAGGCGTCACCATAGGGGTCAACCGAGTCTTCCTCCCTCCCTCCCTCTCCTCCTCAAAGTGTTCCCACAGGCAGGTCGTAGGCACAGTGTATGAGCCATTACCCTCAATAGGAGGCCAGTGCATTCCTTGTGCTCCCATCCAGCATTCCATCTCCAACCCAATTGTAGCAGGAAATTTATGCAAACTCAAAACTTGAATTGAATTTCCTTCCAGATGTGTAATGGCCAGCATGCATGCCAAGTAGGGGGGAAGGAGGGAGAAGGACCCCACTGAGCCCTAAGGCAACCCCTCTGTGCTTTCATGTGGTAGTAATAGTGCCCTTAGACACTGGGCCTCCTTTTTCAGTGTGTGTGTTGTGTGTGTTTTAATCTCAAACTAAAACTCTTTGTGTTTCCCATGCAGTTGCTCTGGTTTTATGATGATTTTATTCTCTTCATTAATTCCTCATGAGATCTTCAATAAATCATTATAGTCCAGCAATTCTTCAGGATTGTTTTTTATGATGCTATATCCTGGATACCTCCAAAATTGCAGTTGAGATACTTTACATGTTCTAAAAATGTCAAAATGAAATTGCCACTGCTGTGTATCTCCAGAGCACTGGTTTTCACCCAAACTGTCTACTCCAAACACAGGGGTATGACTGCATATGACACTCAACTGATATCCATTAAAAATCTTTTTGTGGCTTCTATTCTTCTATTGAGATATTTATTTTAGTTAGGAATTAAGGTTTGCTTTCAAAAATTATTTTGCAGAGTCCAAATTGGCACAGGGGTCTCATTTAAAAGCAACAACTCATTGCATTGCAGACATAGATTTTTCCCTTAAAAGGAAAGGTCTTGTTCAAGTTTGAAGGCATGAGCATGGTTTGAGGATTTGCAGTGCTCCCAGCACCATCATGATGCACTGGCAGAAAAAGAGAAGTTGCCAAATGTAATATTTCTAAACTTGATTTCTTTTCATAAATATGAAGGGCTTAAAAAAAATCTTAAGGGGTTCAAGGAGAGGTGGAAACTGCCATTAGTATCAAGCCCCCAAAACATCTGGCAAAAATATGTTAGTAAATAGCACATTAGCTAACTATTGCCTATGTTTTGTAGGCTTTGTAGGAAGAATGAACACAAAAATGCACATGTTGTGTGGGAGGACTGTTCTCAAGCACATCCCTCTCCAAAGGACCTTGCTGACTGTATTATGTATTAAAATGCCATAGAATCATAGCTGGGGTCCCTCCCCCCAGCTCCAAATTAAAGAGGCACATAAAACTTCCATGATTTGTTGGCACGCAAGTTATTATTTCCCAAGAACTAAAGTAACTGACTTAAATGCTTTTGGAATGATGTCACTTTTCACATTTAATTCTTCAGCATTAAAATATGCATATTTCACTTGCTGGAAGTTTGCAAATGGCTTTCCTTGGCAGACCTTTTCCACCAGTCCCATGCGCAAAGGCTGGAAGCTCGTATTATCTGACATACACTGCTGCTGTAAAAAAAAAAAAGGTACTTGTGTGTCACTCCGCCCCCACCCCTCTGTAATACTTCGCATAACTTACCTGGTGTTCTGATGTTACAATATTGTATGTCTCCCTGCCCTTACCAGAGGCAACCAATGATGTGGAGCGTGGGAAGAAGTTCATCAATAACAACATATGAGGGCCTGAACATTACAAAGTAGAGGAGAAGACATGAAGCTTCTGTTCTGATGGTAGCCATGGGTTTAGGGTTAGGGTGGGCAACACGCAGCCCATGGCCTACATGTGGCCCTGCCCCCCAGTGAACACCCCCCCCCCCAATTTGCCAGGAAAAAAGTCAACAAAAAAGGCTTTAAAAATGGTGGCTTTAGCACTAGGGTGTGCTAAAAGGAACAAATTTAGCTTCAGGACAAGTTAAAATTGACCTTTGTGGAGCATCGTATAGGTTTGCCATTGAATTGGTAAAACAGCTATTTATTTTTTGTGGGTGCCTTGTGGTACGTGGCCCACTGGGGGCAAAAATGGCATTCAGACCCCTGGGTTTAGGGTAGTTTCAGCATAAGACACTGTTTTGGAATGTCCAGTGATGAACATCATGATTGACTCTACATAAAGAGCCAGTGTGAGGTACTGAGTAAAGTGTTGGACTTCGACCAGGGTTCAAAGTCCACACTTAATTTCTATTAATGGCAAGTGCCTGGGCAGGTATTTTGATGCAAGATACATACCTGCACTTTTGGAAATGGGGGTTAGTCTTCTGTTGTGAACAAGTGCATAAACAGAGGTGCACTTCTTGATTTTTATTTCGTAGAATCATATAGTAGAATAGTAGGGTTGGAAGGGGCCTATAAGACCATCGAGTCCAACCCGCTGCTCAATGCAGGAATGTATTTCCTATTTACATATTGTGGAAGTTAAGACAGGCACCTTAAATTGCATGTTTTAGGGTGCAATCTGATGCATATTTAAACAGAAAAAAGTCCTACAATTCCCACAATATGTAAATAGGAAATACATTTCAGTGTGTACACATCATAAAAACCAAATGTGAATGCATGACATCTTAAAGGTAATGTTGATGTTTTAATCAAGTGATTAGCTAGAGAAAAGTGGTGAAGAAATCTATGGGTTCTAGTGTCAAATTTAATTAAGTATCCACTGCATTAACATGTCCCTTTCCCCCAAGACAACGCTACTTTGAAATAACATACCTTCAATCATGCAGTAAGGTGTAAGAGTCACAAATATAAACTTGTAATTATGTTTGACCTTAACAAACAGGCCATGTCCTCTCTCAGTAGAGGAGACATATCTCATTACTTGGACTTTATTAAACAGGACTGCTAGAAGAATCCAAACTGACGTAATCCCAACCCAATTTTGTTGGCAGGAGCTTCTGTATAAAAATATGCCTGCCATGTTAAACCCTAAAATAGAAAAAATGCACCTAATTCAAACACCCTGTCTGGGGCATGCTGGGAATTGTAGGACTTCTTTCTCTCTAAACATGCATAGGATTGCACTCTAAAACATGTAAGTTAAGGTGCCTGTCTTAACTTCCACAATATGTAAATAGTAAATACATTCTACAGTCCCAGATATTTTGCCCACATCCAACATTCACCCACACTTTCCCTTGTTCTTTCAGCTCCAGTCCTCTTCCTCTGTAGACTGGGGACAACACTGGAGCTCAGGACACTACTGGAACAGTGGCCACTTAGCTGCACTCTAACCCCATGCTTTACTGGTATGCTTGCACCTGGTTTTGACAGAGTTGAATGCATTAGTAGCAACAGGCTGTAAAGGTGGCATGGGGACAGGGGACAACAAGGTCGATAGATGGAGGTTGCAGAGGGGGAAACTGACTGGGAGCAGAAAGGCAGTGCAACCCATGCCCATTTCATCATGAGACAATGGCAGACAAGTCTCATGATAAAAGAGGGGGTGAGTAAATCCTGTACTTATAAGTAAACATGCACAGGATTGGTCTTTGCAGCAAGTTGGCGTTGTTTAACATGAATTAATTCAAACTTCAGAATCTACTAGGATGGAATGATTTAGGAACTGGGTCTTTGTGAATTCCAAAACAAACTGCCCTGGTCCATGTTTCCTGTAGTAATGTAAGGATCAGACTGTGCCTGGTAACAGATTAATTACTCCATCCCTGGAATGTAGACGTGAACATTCCTAGTTTGCAAGTCCAGTGTTTTCATAATGCTTGAACCTGCTAGTTTTGCTTTTGATTAAACATACCTAAGATTGCACATAGCAGCTTAAAATATGCTTTGCAAGATTCTGGTTGTCAGAATTAAATACATTAAAAAGGCCCTTGCCCTTTCCCCATAGCCCAGGAACAGACTTTGTGGAAAAGGAAGGTGGCAGTGGAGGCAATGCCTTTGGGTTCTCCCAATCCCCAATACAGTATCTTTGCCCTACCTCCCAGCTCACTCTGGTGGGGAAATGATACTCTTGTGTGCAATTTCCACTGAGGACCATGACTTCAGGGCACAAATTTCATCCAGGAGTGCTGGGAAGTGTAATCCCAGTCCAGTCCCTGGCAGGAAAAGATGCTTCACTAGGGCATGGAAGTGCGTAAAGGTACCTCTGCCACGGTCACCTCTGCCTTTCCCAGCTCCAAAGTAAGTTTCAGGGTGAAGAGGGCTTGGGACAGGAGAAAGGGGAAGTGGCTTACAAAAGCAGAGAAAGCAAAGCCTGCAAGCCCTGATCCTGCTTGCAAGCCTTTTCTCAGGGGTGCTCGCCTGTGAGAGCATCCCTGATCAAATGCCTGTGGCATCCTTAGCTGGCCATCACTTGTAAGCTTTTAAGGGCTTTTGTTGGCCACTGATGGAAATTGGAAACAGAATGCTGGAGCAGGCGGACATTGGTTCAACTGAGTATGGCAATCCTTATGTTTTTGTTACTTCAGTTCTTACATCCTCTGAAATACAATGTTAGAATGTTGAATTAAGAAGGCATAGGTAGTTGTAAACATTGCCAGGTACTGAAGTGACATTGCTAAAATACAGTTTTACCAAGAATATCATAATACAAACAGGGATAATGAGAGTAAGGCCAATTTCATACTATGCAGATGTGATTAGATCAGGTGGAACAGGAAGTAATGAGGAATAATAAAGGTCTTTGGTTTCTGAAAAGCTGTCCCTCAGCTAATTTATAGTAAATGCTTCTTGACAAATGGAGCTCATTTTATAGCAGAATATGCCAATTCAGTCTTAGCAAATGAAACTTCTATGGATAGGTAGGGCTGGATTCTGGATGAAGGCTGGATAACAGCTGATGGGTCACCTAATACTAGCACTTTTTACTGCACTGCTACTGCATTACTGGGTGGGTGAAATGGAAGAATAGATAAGGCAGCTTCTTTCAAATGGTGTATGAAAAGTACAATGCAGAAGAGCCAGCTTAGGGGATACAGATGTTCTGTGGCAAATAAGAAGAGCAGAAAATTCCTGGAGTTACTATTTACAGTTTATTAGGACTGTTGAAAACCATGCTTTTGGAACTGTGGTTTAATTTAAGAACAAGTATTCCTGATTGTTTGTGCCCATGTGACCTGTTTAGGAAGCATTGCTGTCATTCTAATGACTTTCATTTGCCCTTAATAAAGTCAGCAAAGAGTCCGAACTGACTGGCTACGTAGTGTGATGTGAGCACTTCCACTCTAGGATCCCTGATTGAGTGAGAATGAGATTAATGGGCACTGAAGCAGTAGCAAAGGGAGGAAACAGCACAGAAAGGTAAGATTAACCCACCACCACCACAAGTGCTTATTTAGTCCACAGACCTTTCCACATATTAAGACCATATCACTACTTTCTAACCTGGAGAAAAAATGTTTTTTAAAAAATGGGGGAAGCCTTTCAAATATTCAATACTCCACCTACAGCCTGAAAATGCTACATCATCTGAATCTTTTAATCATATAGTTCAGTGGTGGGTAACCTCAGAGCTGAGGACCAAATCTGGCCTTCCTGTGGTCCCAGAGTTCCCCAGATGGTCCCACCCCTTCCTCTGTCCCCACCCTCTTTTCCCCAACCATAGTTGGTTTGGTGGTTTCCCAGTTTTTGCATAGTTTTTCCCCCATCCTAAAAAGTAGGCATACCTATCCTTAGTTACTGGTAGTAACAGCTTTAAGCTACCATATGTATTTTGGCCCACCCCTTTGCCTTTGAATCTATCCCCTTTGCTTTTAGGCCACATCTACCACTGGACTGTCGCCCCCAGGAGCTTCTCCAAAATTAAATTCAGCCCTCAGACATGGAAGAGGTTCCTCACCCCTGATATAGCGCAACTCTAATTGCCATTGGATGAATACAACAATTTGCTGGTGGTAACTTGCCACAATGTTCAATTTATCACTTGGTAAGCCAGATGTGTAACATCATGCCATGCATAGAGAAGAATGTTATCACCTATCTGTGCACCTGAGCAGAGCTCTACAGAAACAAGAAGCAAATTCTCACCACTGGTGAGACACTACATAGAGTACATACAGGTGACCAAACTGTCTCAGAGTGAGCTTTCTCAATCCAATGTAGCTTTGTCGACTATAACATCCTACCAAGTGGTACAGAACATCTTATCATACATCAGGTGCAGCACAATGGTTGTATATAACCCATTCTCTAGACTGGATGATTGACTTACTGAGAGGTGGACAAGCACATCTTGATAAATTATCACCTGATAACTGGTATTCTCTATTTATTTTCCACTGATCTTGAATCACTGCCATGCCCATGTACCACTGATGATAAATAATTCATGGAAAAACATTAAGCTACCCACAGTTTAGTTCAGGTTAAATCAAGTCAAGCAGTAAAGACTTGCAAATAAAATGTCTTTCTCCCTTATGGTGGCTTTTCTCTGCTTTTCCCATTTATTATCAGTTTCACATTAGCCAGTGGATGCTAATGGTATCTGAATATTAGAGAGACAGTAACAGGATTGTCTGTGATCCAGCTGTGACTAATATAAGCAAGCATCCATTTCCCCACTTTAGTAAATGAAAGAGTAACATTTCTAGCATTCTCTCTCTTTTAATTAGCTAGGGCAGAGTTTTTCAGGCATCTGATAACTGAGACACATTTTTTAATGAATTAAAAGTGAATGGAAACCTCACACTCTACTTTCAAGTACATCCACTTCCAGAGGAACCTGGCCCTAGTTTCTGCATGAGCAGAGATGCTGGTGAACTTCTCCAAATGGAGAGGAGAGATTTTCAAGCCCCTGAATATTTCTCAGGCTCGAATTTTCATCCAAACTGGAGAAGAACTGCCACGTCCACCACCTGTCCCTTCCACTCCCCACCATCTCTGCCAGCCTTCTACCACTCACAGTACTTTCACCTTTCCCTTTCCTTCCCAGGCAAGTGGAAGTGGTGGGAGCAGCACGCATAACACATGGGGAAAGAAGAAGAGGGAGGGTTTCCCCCTTTCTGTCACCCCAACACAGGGGTGTCAGGGTGATGGAGAAGGATGGAGCATCTTCATACACCTTCTATGGCTCCTCTCACTGCAACTGCTTGCCAGGTAAGTGAAGGAAAGGGAGAAGTGGGTTTTGTGGGGAGGGTCTGGCAGCAAGGGCTCAAAGTCTCAAAAACAAAAGAAGATATAACTCCTCTGAGCTGTGTGTGTGGTGTGTATGTTAAATTGTACTATTTCCAAGACAATTCAGAATGGGTTTGGGAGAGTTCACCCACGTCTGTGCATGACTTACTATTCTGAACAGACCTCCCAGTTTGGATAGAGATAAGCCCAAACCAGGGACTCATGCAGAGTTGAAAGAGGTGGCCTCTTGGAGGTGGGTAATTCTGCTGTGTCTCTGCATCAGGAGTGATCCAATGATTCTGAACTTTTTTACACAAGGCTGTTAATCAGATGTTAATTGGCTGTATCTACTTTCGGTTTCGTTGCGGAATTGAGATCTGAGCACTACACGAAGGGCTTTTCCTTTCCTGCTTTTTCCATGACATATCCTCTAGACAGCCCTGTGGTATAGTGGAATAGCATAAACACACAAGTGAAAAAAGCATTTTCTTTCACTTTTACAATTAAATACAGAGTTTCCCCCTGCTCCAAAAACACTAGCTGAAAATGCTGTTTAGACACAGAAGCGAAACTGGAGGGTCACGACATTGTCTAAAGAACCCATAAACAACTGTGAGTGGGTAAGGATGATGGGCACGGTAAATGCCTCATGTAGAAATGCCTCCAATCACACCTAATGACTGCCCCCCTTCCTGCAGCAGAGGCTCTCTAGAAGGAGTCGAGGCCACACAGTAGATGTTACAGAGACACAGTGGACAGTGTTATCTGTGGATGGGTGCTGGGAGCAAGCAAGCATCCTTAAATATTTAATTTCTCATGGCACACTATCATGTCCTGGGACCGAGTTTTGAAATGACAGACACAGCGAATTAAAAAGCAATTATTGTGGTACTGCAGTAGTCTCCTATGGCTACTCCTGGTGGCACGTTGTGGTGATAAGTGATTGTAAATGTTTGCAGACTGTTTTCAGTTTATCTAGAAAAGCCTAGGAAAAACAGAGGGTAAAATTCTAGTGTTGCGTTCATGCATATCCCCCGAGAAGAATGCCGTTTTATGTATCAAGTCTTTCACACCTTAAAACTTTCAAAGCATGAAAAATATACCTTTTCAAAGCTCACTGTCCCCCAAAGCACACCAAAGACTTCATGTCATTTTATCCTCAGCTAACAGTGTGACTGGAGACATCTGAACCCTGGAGACAAACTATTAGGTCTTTGATGGAGGTTGCATCAGATTCTTTTTTGCCTTCAGGCACGTTTGCATTATAGCAAACAAACCCACTTGGAATACCAGAATAATAAATATTGGTTTGTTTCAGGGGCGTTTCAAAGTATCTTTTATGAAAGATGCATTGTATAATATGGTTCAGAAGAAGATGGGTATTTAGTCTTAAAAGACAAAAACAGGACTAGGTTGTACAGCCTGAATTTGGGGTTAAAATATTGGGTTTCTGTGAGAAAATTATTCCCACTTGGCTATGATCACAAAATATGTTTATTCTGATAAACCTGACTGTTCCCCCCACGCCCATTTTTATTAGTAGCACCTGTTCTGCTAGATGGGAACAGAGGAATCCCCACTCCCAATTCCTACCACATAAAGGCACAGACCCCTTCATGGATCACTGCCTTGTTGTGGCGAAGGGGCTTGCGTAACTCAGTGAAGCCATAAGCTATGCCGTGCAGGGCCACCCAAGATGGACAGGTCATGGCAGAGAGTTCTGACAAAATGTGGTCCACTGGAGAAGGAAATGGCAACCCACTCCAGTATTCTTGCCAAGAAAACCCCATGGAACGTATCACAAGGCTAAAAGAGATGACGCCGGAAGATGAGCCCCTCAGGTCGGAAGGTGTCCAATATGCTACTGGGGAAGAGCAGAGGGTATTTCCAAGTAGCGCCAGAAAGAGTGAAGCGGCTGGGCCAAACCCGAAAGGACACTCAGCTGTGGATGTGTCTGGTGGTGAAAAGAAAATCCGATGCTGTAAAGAACAATATTGTTTAAGAACCTGGAATGTCAGATCAATGAATCAAGGTAAGCTGGAGGTGGTCAAATATGAGATGGCAAGATTGAACATCGACATCTTGGGAATCAGCGAACTCAAATGGACAGGCATGGGCGAATTTAATTCAGGTGACCATCATATCTACTATTGTGGGCAAGAATCCCTTAGAAGAAATGGAGTAGCACTCATAGTCAACAAAAGGGTGGGAAAAGCAGTACTGGGGTACAATCTTAAAAATGATAGAATGATCTCAGTACGAATCCAAGGCAAACCATTCAACATCACAGTAATTCAAGTCTATGCCCCAACCACTGAGGCCGAAGAAGCTGAGGTTGATCGGTTCTATGAAGACCTACAACACCTTCTAGAACTAACACCAAAAAAAGATGGAAGTCAAGAAATCACCGGGATAACAGGCAGGCATGGCCTTGGTGTACAAAATGAAGCAGGACAAAAGCTAATATAGTTTTGCCAAGAGAACATGCTGATCATAGCAAACACTCTTTTCCAACAGCACAAGAGGCGACTCTACACATGGACGTCACCAGATGGTCAATATCAAAATCAGATTGATTATGTCCTTTGCAACCAAAGATGGAGAAGCTCCATACAGTCAGTAAAAACAAGACCTGGAGCTGACTGTGGCTCAGATCATGAGCTGCTTCTTGCAAAATTTTGGCTTAAATTGAGTGGAGGTGAGGAATAGATTTCAGGGATTAGACCTGATAGACAGAGTGCCTGAGGAACTATGGACGGAGGTCCGTAACATTGTTCAGGAGGCAGCAACGAAATCCATCCCAAAGAAAAAGAAATGCAAGAAAGCAAAGTGGCTGTCTGATGAGGCTTTACAAGTAGCTCACGAAAGAAGGGAAGCGAAAAGCAAGGGAGAAAGGGGAAGATATACCCAACTGAATGCAGAGTTCCAGAGAATAGCAAGGAGAGACAAGAAGGCCTTCTTAAATGAACAATGCAAAGAAATCGAGGAAAACAACAGAATGGGAAAGACTAGAGATCTTTTCAAGAAAATTGGAGATCTCAAGGGAATGTTTTGTGCAAAGACGGGCATGATAAAGGACAAAGAAGGCAGGGACCTAACAGAAGCAGATGAGATTAAGAAGAGGTGGAAAGAATACACAGAAGAACTATACAGGAAAGATCTGAATGTCCCTGATAGCCATGATAGTGCGGTCACTGAACTTGAGCCGGACATCCTCGAGAGTGAAGTCAAGTGGGCCTTAGGAAGCATTAGTAACAACAAAGCTAGCGGAGATGACAGTATTCCAGCCGAGCTATTTAAAATCCTAAAAGATGATGCTGTTAAAGTGCTGCATTCAATATGCCAACAAATCTGGAACACTCAATAGTGGCCACAAGACTGGAAAAGGTCAGTTTACATTCCAGTTCCAAAGAAGGGCAATGCCAAAGAGTGTTCAAACTACCGCACAATTGCGCTCATTTCACATGCCAGCAAGGTGATGCTCAAAATCCTACAAGCTAGGCTTCAGCAGTATGCGAACCGAGAACTACCGGAAGTACAAGCTGGGTTTCGAAGAGGCAGAGGAACTAGAGATCAAATCGCCAACATTCGCTGCATCATGGAGAAAGCAAGAGAATTCCAGAAAAACGTCTATTTCTGCTTCATTGACTACGCTAAAGCCTTTGATTGTGTGGATCACAACAAACTGTGGCAAATTCTCAAAGTGATGGGAGTACCAGACCACCTTACCTGTCTCCTGAGAAACCTGTACGAGGGTCAAGAAGCAACAGTCAGAACCAGACATGGAACAACCGATTGGTTCAAAATTGGGAAAGGAGTACGACAAGGCTGCATATTGTCACCCTGCTTATTTAACTGATATGCAGAGTACATCATGAGAAATGCCGGGTTGGATGAATCAGAGGTCGGAATTAAGATTGCTGGGAGAATTATCAACAACCTCCGATATGCAGACGATACCACCCTAATGGCAGAAAGCGAAGAGGATCTCAAGAGCCTCTTGTTGAGGGTGAAAGAGGAGAGTGCAAAAGCTGGTTTGAAACTCAACATTAAAAAAACGAAGATCATGGCATCTGGCCCCATCACTTCCTGGCATATAGAAGGGGAAGAAATGGAAGCAGTGACAGATTTTTCTTTCTTGGGCTCCAAGATCACCGCAGACGGTGACTGTAGCCATGAAATTAAAAGACGCTTGCTCCTTGGGAGGAAAGCTATGGCCAACCTAGACAGCATAGTAAGAAGCAGAGACATCACCTTGCCGACAAAGGTCCATCTAACCAAAGCTATGGTTTTCCCAGTAGTAATGTATGGCTGTGAGAGCTGGACTATAAGGAAGGCTGAGCGCCGAAGAATTGATGCTTTCGAACTGTGATGCTGGAGAAGACTCTTATGAGTCTTACGCAAGGAGGTCAAATCAGTCCATCCTAAAGGAAATCAACCCTGAGTGCTCATTGGAAGGACAGATAATGAAGCTGAAGCTCCAATATTTTGGCCACCTAATGCGAAGAGAAAACTCCCTGGAAAAGACCCTGATGCTGGGAAAGACTGAAGGCAAAAGGAGAAGGGGACGGCAGAGGATGAGATGGCTAGATAGCATCACGGATGCAATGAATATGAACTTGAGCACGCTCCGGGAGAGAGCGCAGGACAGGAAGGCCTGGCGTGCTATGGTCCATGGGGTCACGAAGAGTCGGACACGACTGAACGACTGAACAACAAAGGCACAGAGGGAGAGGATGGGATGGCTAGATAGCATCACCAATGCAATGAATATGAACTTGAGCACGCTCTGGGAGACAGTGCAGGACAGGAAGGCCTGGCGTGCTATGGTCCATGGGGTCATGAAGAGTCGGACATGACTGAACGACTGAACAACAACAAAAGGCACAGAGATCACAGATGGTTTAAATGTAATTCGGGGAACATTTCATAATAACATGGAGGCCATCATCTCACGTTTATCTATTTATCTGTTTAATTTATCTATTAAAACATCCTTCATCCTGGTGGTCAGTGAACAAAAAGATAATTAAAACAAGACAAAATGCAATAGAAATACTAAAACAGCATAATCATAATCAAGCAGAGAAGGTAGCAAATACAACAGAACAGCTAGTTAAAATTAAAATGCCTGGGTTCTGAGCAGAGGCCCAAATGACTGCAATATTTGCAACAGTCACACCTCCACAGGGAGAGTATTCCATAATCAGGGTGCCACAGCAGAGAAGGCTGTCACATAATGTACCCAAGGTAGTTAAAGAAGAGCCTTTCCTGATGATCTTAAATAATGAGCAGGTTGATATCGGGACAGGCACCCCTGCACATATTTGGGTCCCAAGCTGTTTAGGGCTTTAAAGGCAAGCACAAGCACCCTGAATTGGGCCCAGAAACCAAGAGACAGCCAGTGCAGCCCTTTCAGAATCAGTTTAAAATGATTCCATCTGGCTGTATTGGTTACCAATTGGCAGTGACATTCTGTACTAGCTCAAGCTTCCGGGACATCTTCAAGGGCAGCTCCATGTATAATGCATCACAGTAATCCAATCAGGAGGTTACCAGAGTATGAACCACTATTCCTGTCCAGGAACATTTGTGGCTGGCAAATCAGCCAAAGGCACACCTAGCACTAAGGCTAGCTGTGAAAATGCTAGATCAAGGAGTACCCCATGCTACATAGCTGCTCTCTCAGATGGAGTGTAACCATATCTTGAACAGGTGGCGCACCCAGTTCCCACACTTCATCATGTCAGTATTCAATTTCAGTTTATTGGCCCTCATCCAGCCCATTACCTAATCCAGGAGTGGGCAACGCTCCCGCTGGCTGTCATGGCAGCCATGAAGTCTTCAGATGGATTCCCAGAGACTGTGATGTTGCCACAGTAAGTCCAGAAATTGGTGTGCAGGATCGATTGTGTGCAGTCTTTTCTCCCCCATTGTCACTGTCCCTCCCTGGCTGGTCAACAGCAGAGTGTTTCTGATTGACCCCACCCACATGATTCTGGCCTGTCAAACATTGCCATGTTGCCTAGTAAAGTGGCTCCCTCACTACACTGACATATGGAGGGGGCCTGACTTACTAGATTTTAAAACTGCATTCATTTAATTTTTCATTTAATATCACCCCTGTGGTCAGCCCATGGTGAACCTTAAAGGCCATGCCTCCAGCCACTTACAGCGGATCTGTATTTCTTTTAACTAATTCATCATTTTATTAAAAGGGCTGTGAAAATTGGTGATCCTTTAAAAAAAGAAATCAAAACTTACCTGAAATGGCAAAAGCTATTTCAGGTAATCTCTAGCCTCTACTGTAAGTTTGACTATTTATGTTCTTTCCATTTCCTTTACAGGGGCAATTGTTTAGAAAAAGAAATTGTCGCCCCTGTAGCCTGGTCATATGAGCAGCCATTTCTTTTTCTGTGTAATTGTCCCTGTAAAGGAAATGGAAACAATGTGATTTCCCTTCCTTCACTACCCAGAGACATTTGAAGTCTCAATTTGTGCTGCTTAACAGGCAACTCAGCTCAGCTGCTGCAGGGTCTTGCCTTTGTCTGGCTTTATTACATTAAAAAAAGAAAGAAAGGTAGACCAATTGGCCAACCACCTTGGGTTCTCATCTCATGGTAAGTATCCCACTTCACCTACCAGAAGTGAATTGCAATGTAAACCCTATTTATCATGAATTTAATTTGATTGAGGGGTTGGATGAGAAATGGTTTGGATGAGAAATTAATTGGTTTATCTTCTGTGAAATTTAAATACTGGTAATTATTTGCAGATTTTCATATATACATATAAATTAACATACACATATTCTATATAGATTGGTGCCCGCTTTCATCTTCTTTTTCAGTGGTGCCACATGACATGCCCTCTTTTTTGGCAACTGGCTATCCTAGGCTGAACATGCTTAGAAGCCTCTATCCAATCAGTAACCTTACCCTGGCCTACCTAAATATTTTAAAGGTCCATCTTACCTAGCATACATATGTAAACTTTTACTTATGCCTGGTTAACAGTAAACAATAAAAGTTTAGAAAATTAAATTTCACTAGTGCAGTCAATCAGTAAAATGGGTAATTTTTCTAGCTGGTTACTCCTTTTACAAATATTTAATTCCTTGATAATTCCTTCATATGCATGTTATATGTTTTGTGATTTGATGTGTGGTCTATGGATGAGATCATGTGCTTGCATTATTGGCTTTGTTCATATTTCTAGATCTTGTTTTATGCTTGTGGCACATTGTACTAGTCTCTGGATTATGTTGGATTGATAGTGGAGTCTTCATTTAAACTGTGGCACCTACTTTCTTCTTCAGTTACAGTTCCACCCCTGGAACAAGCCAAATCATTTAATGACTTGATAATTTCTTACATGCACTGAAACCACAGCTTTCTCCTTTTCTATTTTATGCCAATCTTCCTATAAAACTTACACCTTTATCTCCCAGCATCTGGATGTGCTTCTGGGTGACAAGATAACACTTGTCACAATGGGACATTAATATGGATCCTTGGGTTTGACATAGTAGTAAAACTAAACATATTTCCTATTAGTTTCTAGCATTTTCCCCAGCAAATACTGCCTTATTGGATTTTATTTTCAATGGACAAAATTCTATTTTCTCTTTATCTAAGCAAGGTACTTGGTACTTAATATCAGAATAAACCTGAAAGGCCTGATACCATGAACTCTTCATATGGTTTTTGCTGAAGCAAACCACTCAGCAAAGGCCTGCAAACTATAAATGTACCCATAAAAATATCAGCATGATTGATCTCTGTAGCAACATTTACAAGAGACACCATCTGTGTTCAAGTAGGTAGACTGATTAGTAAATAGTGCATTCCAGAATGGATTTAATTTTTTAAAAATCTAAAAATCTGGAGTCACCATGTTATTACAAGGAAAACTGCACTTGCCCATATAAAATGTAATTCCTTAACCACCCACTATAAAATATTAACTATTAAACATAATATATTAAACAGTATTAGAGTTGCCACAGAAATTTTACTTAAATTTAAAACTGAAATGAATTTGTTTTATCCTCCTGAAGTGAAATATCTGATGGCCTTTGAGGGAAACTAAAATTAGTTATAAGACCAACTAAATTTTCAGGGTGGGAGGGTTCACACACATGACATAGCTTCCCATTGTTCATTTATTTTCTCTACCAGCAGATTTGGAGAAAGGTATGCAATGAAGGTTTTTCTAAAATATCCCCCCCCCCCCCACACACACACACCCAACTCAATTTTGCTGCCTCATTAATGGTCTGTGAAATTTGGGTGAGGGGAATGGGACTTTGGTAATTTTCAAGGTGGAAGCAATATCCAGTCAAACTTAGTGATAGCAGTGATGTTCTTCGTGTTGCCTGGTGGTCACCATTTCCCCCACAGTCCTCCGCACAACATCATCATGTAGTGTCATGCTGAGGGGACCTCTGGGGAAAAATTCTGGCTACCAGCAAACAAGAAGAGTGCCTCATCTGCAAAACAGGTGGCAATGACTAAAGATGAGTGCAGGATGGTATTTGTGTGGCACCTTTAGCTGTCCCGACACACAAACCCCCCATTTTGAGCTGAAAATTAATTTGCTGTCAGCCTCAGGTGTAATTTATACCTAGTTAGCCTTGAGTATATACATAGAGCTGTGTGCGAATGCCCTCTCAACATTCTCCACCCTGTATGTGGACATTTCAGCAAATTTCTCCAGGGAGAGGGGAAATTCTCCAGGGGTTTCATGGAGGTGGGGCTTGCCATTAGCCAGTAGCACAACTTCTTCCTTTTGTCCTACAGTTTGGGGGTTGATTGTTTTTTGCTGCTGCTACAGTTGGCAGCAGCAGCAACTGTGTTGGCAGCCTCGCCATCATTTTGCACCCTACACAATTCCCCGGATCTTGTGTTGTTCCATGGCACTGGGGCAGGGGAGGAAATGGTGGCCACCACAAAAAAATTTTAAAAAGTGGAGAATATTTGGACAAAATTCTTCAGTGTGGCCTTCTTCTCCTCAGGTGTGGGCAAGAAAAAAAAAGTGAACTTTTCTCAGGGAAAAAAACAACTTCTGAAAAATTTTGCCTCGAATCTAGACTATTTAGCAGAACTCCTGCTGAGGTGAAACTGAAAAGGGCCTTTTCAGAATTTGCCTTTAGATTTCTTCTTTTTTACATTGGAAAGACAATCAGATATTTCACTAAATATTCTGTTTTTGTTATGGCAGAAGTAGAAACAGAGAGCATATCTCAAAAACATATAAGATGGCCATCAATATCACTTGTGACAGTGCCATAAAATACTTAAATACCTTCACGAGAGCCATATCATGAAGTCATGAAGGGCCACACTGTCCTCATTTTAGACCATAAATGTGATCATACTTCAAAATCACCATATCACTAATTCTACACATTGGTTGCTGGTGCACATCCTGGAAGATGTAGTTAGTTTTGTCTGATGCTGGGCCTAAGGCAGCCTTAGGGAAGGAGACAGAGAGTGAAGCAGGAGGCATGATTCCCAGAGACTGGGAACTGAGCTGGGAAATCCCACATCTGGGTAAGAGCCAGTCTGCACAGAGCTAGGAGCCAAGCAATCAAATTCGCAATTGTTTGTTGCCCAGGCAAAATCTCAACCTGATCTGGAAGCTTTTATAGCCCGAACAGGTCAGGAGAAACCAAAGGGTGAGCTGAGATACTCTGGATCCTAAGAGTATACCATAACTGAAGATTCCTTCAGGCTAGCAGCCTGGGCCACTCTGCCTATGAGGCAGCAGCACACAGACCCAACCAATCCTTGTTCTAACCCTGGTGACTCCTCACAACTTAGCCCTGGTGCTAATATTACCTAAGTGGTGTAGAAGCTGCTTCTGGGTTGGTCTTTGGCACCACTGTTTATTTATTATTAGATGTATAGCCTGCCTTTGCTCCAAGAAATTCATAGAATCATAGAATAGTAGGGTTGGAAGGGGCCTACAAGACCATCAAGTCCAACCCTCTGCTCAATGTAGGAATCCAAGTCAAAGCATCCCTGACAAGTGGCTGTCCAACTTCATTTTGAATGCCTCCAGTGTGGGAGAGCCCACCACCTCCCTCGGCCGTTGGTTCCATTGTCGTATTGCTCTAACAGTCAGGAAGTTTTTCCTGATGTTCACCGGGAACCTGGCTTCCTGTAACTTGAGCCCATTATTCTGTGTCTTGCACTCTTGAGAAGAGATCCTGGCCTTCCTGTCTGTGACAGCCTTTCAAGTACTTGAAGAGCACTATCCTATCTCCCCTCTGTCTTCTCTTCTCAAGGCTAAACATGCCCAGTTCTTTCAGTCTCTCCTCCCAGGGCTTTGTTTCCAGTCCCCTGATCATCTTCATTGCCCTCCTCTGAACCCTCTCCAGTTTGTCTGCATTCTTCTTCAAGTGTGGTGCCCAGAACTGGACACAGTACTCCAGATGAGGCCTAACCAGTGCTGAGTAGAGGGGAACTAGTACTTCCCGGGATTTGGAAGCTATACTTCTATTAATGCAGCCCAAAATAGCATATGCCTTTTCTTGCAGGCACATCATATTGTTGGCTCATATTCAGCTTGTGATGGACAACAATTCCAAGATCCTTCTTGCTTGTAGTATTGTTGAGCCAAGTATCGCCCATCTTGTAACTGTGCATTTGGTTTCTTTTTCTAGGTGCAGAACTTGGCATTTATCCCTATTAAATGTCATTCTGTTCTTTTCTGCCCAGTGCTCCAGCCTATCAAGATCACTTTGAATGTTGTTTCTGTCTTCCAGGGTATTACCTATCCCACCCACTTTTGTGTCATCTGCAAATCTGATAAGCATTCCCTGCACCTCCTCATCCAAGTCATTAATAAAAATGTTGAAGAGCACTGGGCCCAAGACTGAGCCCTGCGGTACACCGCTCGTTACCTCTCCCCAGTTTGAGAAGATCCCATTGATAAGACTCCCTTTGAGTCTGATTCTGTAGTCAACTGTGGATCCACCTGATAGTTGTTTCATCTAGCCCACTTTTAGCTAGTTCACTAATCAGGATATCACAGGGCACTTTGTCGAAAGCTTTGCTGAAGTCGAAGTATAGTATGTCCACAGCATTCCCACAGAACACAAGGGAGGTTGTTGTTGTTCAGTCGTTCAGTTGTGTCCGACTCTTTATGACCCCATGGACCATAGCACGCCAGGCCTTCCTGTCCTGAGCTCTCTCCCGGAGTGTGCTCAAGTCCATATTCATTGCATTGGTGATGCTATCTAGCCATCTCATCCTCTGTCGTCCCCTTCACCTTTTGCCTTCAATCTTTCCCAGCATCAGGGTCTTTTCCAAAGAGTTTTCTCTTCGCATTAGGAGGCCAAAATATTTGAGCTTCAGCTTCAGTATCTGTCCTTCCAATGAGCAGTCTGGGTTGATTTCCTTTAGGATGGACTGACCTCCTTGCAGTCCAGGGGACTCGTAAGAGTCTTCTCCAGCACCACAGTTCGAAAGCATCAATTCTTTGGCACTCAGCCTTCCTTATAGTCCAGCTCTCACAGCCATACGTTACTACTGGGCATAGCTTCGATTAGACGGACCTTTGTCGGCAAGGTGATGTCTCTGCTTCTTACTATGCTGTCTAGGTTTGCCATAGCTTTCCTCCCAAGGAGCAATCGTCTTTTAATGTCATGGCTACAGTCACCATCTGCAGTGATCTTGGAGCCCAAGAAAGTAAAATCTGTCACTGCTTCCATTTCTTCCCCTTCTATATGCCAGGAAGTGATGGAGCCAGATGTCATGATCTTCGTTTTTGTAATGTTGAGTTTCAAACCAGCTTTTGCACTCTCCACTTGCACCCTCAACAAGAGGCTCTTTAGATCCTCTTTGCTTTCTGCCATTAGGGTGGTATCGTCTGCATATCTGAGATTGTTGATAATTCTCCCAACCTGTGATTCATCCAACCCAGCGTTTCTCATGATGTACTCTGCATATAAATTAAATGAGCAGGGCGACAATATACAGCCTTGTCATACTCCTTTCCCAATTTTGAACCAATCGGTTGTTCCAGGTCTGGTTCTTACTGTTGCTTCTTGACCTTTGTACAGGTTTCTCAGGAGACAGGTAAGGTGGTATGGTACTCCCATCTCTTTAAGAATTTGCCACAGTTTGTTGTGATCCACACAATCAAAGGCTTTAGCGTAGTCAGTGTAGTAGAAATAGACATTTTTCTGGAATTCTCTTGCTTCCTCCATGAACCAGCGAATGTTGGCGATTTGATCTCTAGTTTCTCTGCCTCTTTGAAACCCCGCTTGTACTTCCAGTAGTTCTCGGTTCACATACTGCTGAAACCTAGCTTGTAGGGTTTTGAGCATAACCTTGCTGGCATGTGAAATGAGCGCAATTGTACGGTAGTTTGAACACTCTTTGGCATTGCCCTTCTTTGGAATTGGAATGTAAACTGACCTTTTCCAGTCTTGTGGCCATTGTTGAGTGTTCCAAATTTGTTGACATATTGAGTGCAGCACTTTAACAGCATCATCTTTTAGGATCTTAAATAGCTCAGCTGGAATACTGTCATCTCCGCTAGCTTTGTTGTTACTAATGCTTCCTAAGGCCCACTTGACTTCACTCTCGAGGATGTCCGGCTCAAATTCAGTGACCGCACTATCATGGCTATCAGGGACATTAAGATCTTTCCTGTTCAGTTCTTCTGTGTATTCTTTCCACCTCTTCTTAATCTCATCTGCTTCTGTTAGGTCCCTGCCTTCTTTGTCTTTTATCATGCCCGTCTTTGCACAAAACGTTCCCTTGAGATCTCCGATTTTCTTGAAAAGATCTCTAGTCTTTCCCATTCCATTGTTTTCCTCCATTTCCTTGCATTGTTCATTTAAGAAGGCCTTCTTGTCTCTCCTTGCTGTTCTCTGGAACTCTGCATTCAGTTGGATATATCTTCCCCTTTCTCCCTTGCTTTTTGCTTCCCTTCTTTCCTCAGCTACTTGTAAAGCCCCATCAGACAGCCACTTTGCTTTCTTTAGGGATGGCGGAGAATTCTGCCATGGATTCCAGTGAGTTCTTTAAAATCCAGGCCCCCAGAGTCCGTGGCGGAACAGCCTCCTGCCCCCCCGCACCCCATGGAATCCCCCCAGGATGGCACTTACCTGGGGCGGATGCGGCGGCAGCTCCGGCAGCGGCTCCTGCAGTGGCGGATCGTCTCCTGGCCGGCTGCGGCAGGGCTCCTGCCACCGCCATTGCTGTCCTTGGACCATGGTAGGCTACATAAGAATTTACGTAGCCTATCACGGCTAATGTAAAAAAAACCCCAAACA
Organism: Heloderma suspectum; assembly: GCF_057233095.1. Classification (NCBI taxonomy): domain Eukaryota; kingdom Metazoa; phylum Chordata; class Lepidosauria; order Squamata; family Helodermatidae; genus Heloderma; species Heloderma suspectum. Next base: position 115,435,193 of record NC_139462.1, read on the forward strand.
CACGCAGTGCACGCAAATGGTGGCGGCTACAGCGGCCACCATTTCCGTTCCCTATTTTTCACCGACTTATCTTACGTAAATATTTACGTAAGATAAAACGGCGAAAAACAAGGGGAACGCAAATAGTGTAGTGGACGCTATTTGTGTTCCTTAATTTTTCGCCGTTCTGGCCTACGTAAATATTCAAATATTTATCTAGGCCAGAATGGCGGAAAATAAACGGCGAAATAAACGGCGAAAAATAAATGGAGAAATAAATGGTTGTCTAGCTGGACGCAAATGGTGGCCGCTATGGCGGCCGCCATTTGCGTCCGCACCAGGCCATCCGCAGCCGGAAATCCAGCTGCGGGCGGCCCTGGCTGGCTGCTCCGCAGCCTGGCCATGGAGCCAGCCATCGAGGATTCCGGGGGGGAGGACCAGATTGCCTCCCCCCACATCAAGGATTCCGTGGGGAGGGACTGAGCAAAGGTGAGTTTCATACATCCCTAGCTTTCTTGCATTTCTTTTTCTTTGGGATGGATTTAGTTGCTGCCTCCTGAACAATGTTACGGACCTCCGTCCATAGCTTATGGCTTCACTGAGTTACATAAGCCCCTTCGCCACAACAAGGCAGTGATCCATGAAGGGGACAAGGGAGGTTACCTGATCAAAAAATGAGATCAGATTAGTCTAGGGATGTCAGAGAATTCCGCGACGGATCTCAGTGAGGCCGAATGCCAGTGCATTCGGCCCCCCGAAAGCCATCGCGGAACGAAGCCCCTGCCCCCCCAACCCACGAAAGGCACGTGGGACGAAGTGCCCGCCGCCCCCACCCCACGAAACGCTCACGAAACGGAGCACTTACCTGCTCCCGTCTGCGCTGCTGTGCGAATGGCGGCCATCTTGTGGCCGCCATTCGCTTTCTCCTTCTTCAGCCATGATAGGCTACGTAAATACTTACGTAGCCTATCACAGCTAATGCAGGGACGCCATTTGCATCCCTGTGGAGGCCATGATAGGCTACGTAAGTATTTACGTAGCCTATCACAGCAGGGGGGGGAACCCCAGCATACGCAAATGGCGGTAGGCGCTGCCATTTCCATACACTGGGTTTTTTTCCCCCCTGCCGTGATAGGCTACGTAAATATTTACATAGCCTATCATGGCAAGGGGGAAAAAAAACCCAGCCTACACAAATGGGGTTTTCCCCCTGCTGTGATAGGCTATGTAAATATTTAGGTAGCCTATCATGGCTCACTACAGGGACGCAAATGACAGCAGCTATGACAACTGCCATTTGCATCCCTGCAGGGCTGCCCAGCGGCCGGATGTCCAGCTGCGGGCGGCCGGAGCTGGCCAGCGGCTCCGCGGCTTGGCCGCAGAGCGGAACCGGCCGGCCAGGATTCCAGGGGGAGGGACGGAGCGCCTCCCCCCACCTGTGGAACCCGGCAGAGCCAGGTAAGCGGGGTTTCGTACACCCCTAGATTAGTCTGGCAGGATTTGTTCTTGACAAATCCATGTTGGCTTTGAGTAATCAGGGCATTGTTTTCAAGGTGCTTCCAGATGGATTGCTTTATCATCTGCTTCAGAATTTTCCCTGGGATTGATGTCAGACTGACTGGTCAGTAGTTCCCAGGTTCCTCCTTTTTACCCTTTTTGAAGATAGGGACAACATTAGCCCTCCTCCAGTCATCTGGCACTTCACCCGTCCTCCATGATTTCTCAAAGAAAATAGACAGTGGCTCTGACAGCTCTTCTGCCAGTTCCTTTATTACTCTAGGATGCAGTTCATCTGGTCCTAGAGATTTGAACTCATTCAAAGTAATTAGGTGTTCCTTGACCATGTGCCTATCAATCTCAAGCTGCAATCCTGCCCCTTCAGCCTGTACTTCACCTTTGCCAAGGGGGTCATAGACCCTCTTTTGGGAGAAGACTGAGCCAAAGTAGGAATTGAGTACTTCTGCCTTTTCTTTGTCATCTCTTTTCATTTTGCCATCCTTATTTAATAGTTGAACTACCATTTCTTTCCTCTGTCTTTTGCTATGCATGTATCTGAAGAAAGCCTTTTTGTTGCTTTTAGCATCCCTCGCTAACCTCAGCTCATTCTCAGCTTTAGCTATTCAAGTCAGTGTACATGCCCTGGAGTTTCCCCAGTCTTAATCTGAAACTCTGACCACTATACTACACTGGATCACTAATGTAGGAAAGCACACATTGATGTAAGGGGTGCCATCTGCATATATTCTATGTAGTTACTTCCTATGCCAGCATCATCTCTTCTGGGAGTTAGGCAATACAGCTGTGGGAAATATCTACATCATTTGCCCATCCCAGGTGACTTTTGACTTCCTCTGCTACCAACGTGGCATGGGAAGGAACCACAGCCCTTATGCCATAGATGTAACATTAGAATCAAGCCTGAGAAGATACAAGAGAAAGCTTCTCAGATGGGCAGGATCCAATGGCAGCCTTGTGCGTGTGGCCAGTTTTGCTGACCCCAGTCCGTGTGCTGCAGCCCCGCCATTTCCAGTCTGCAGGCAGCCCCTACCGCTTGTGGTGGTGAGGTAGTGCTTCCAGGCACATGACCCCAACCAAGCAGAGAGATGTACCTTCTACCCTCCCCTGCCCTATACCGTATTATTCCCTCATATTCAGGCCATCTGGCCTACCAATTATGGCAAGGAACAGCTATTTCTGTACTATTTTTGGTTAAGGATAAAGGGATGTGCCACTGTTTCTACTAATCTGATGAACTAGGCTTCTTTGCACACTTGTGCGCAAAAGATTGGGAAAAGAGTTTGGTTGCTCATCACTTTCTCTCTAATGCACACAGTACGTTAGGATACATAAGGCATCAAGGAACAGGCAACAGAGTCACAGAACCAGTTTACACATACATTTCCTTCCATTAATTACTGTAACATCAAGCGGCATTTGCATGTGTCACAGATCAAGTACCATGGAAAAAAGTTTCCTATAGCTTTAAGCATGGTACTTGTCAATGGAATCCATTCACATGACCTGAGCTGTGATTGTGTGATCAAGTGATGTGCATGCATGTATGAACCAGCCCACACAATATCCAGGAAAGCAGAAGGAAGGGCGCTGATTAAACTGGACATTTCATGTACATCCCCCTTCTGCTCTCCACTTCTGCCTCTCAGTGTGTCGGTGGTGTGGAATTTATTTCAGAGAAACTGCAGTTCTTACTCCAAAATTCCTGCCACAACTAAATGCCCTTTCGAGCCTTTATGCAATTAATAGCATAATCCTATACATGTTTATTCAGAAGCAAGTCCTATTGAGATTGTTGTTGTTGTTTATTCGCTCAGTCGCTTCTGACTCTTTGTGACTTCATGGACCAGCCCACACTAGAGCTTCCTGTCGGCCGTCGCCACCCCCAGCTCCCCCAAGGTCGAGTTCGTCACCTCCAGAATATCATCCATCCACCTTGCCCTTGGTCAGACCCTCTTCCTTTTGCCTTCCACTTTCCCTAGCATCAGCATCCTCTCCAGGGTATCCTGTCTTCTCATTATGTGGCCAAAGTACTTCAGTTTTGCCTTCAATAGCATTCCCTCAAGTGAGCAGTCTGGTTTTATTTCCTGAAGTATGGACTGGTTTGATCTTCTTGCAGTCCAAGGCACTCTCAGAATTTTCCTCCAGCACCACAGTTCAAAAGCATCTGTCTTCCTTCGCTCAGCCTTCCTTATGGTCCAGCTCTTGCAGCCATAGGTTACTACGGGGAATACCATTGCTTTAACTATGCGGACCTTTGTTGTCAGTGTGATGTCTCTGCTCTTCACTATTTTATCAAGATTTGTCATTGCTGTCCTCCCAAGAAGTAAACGTCTTCTGATTTCCTGGCTGCAGTCAGCGTCTGCAGTAATTTTGCGCCTAGAAAGAAAAAGTGTGTCACTGCCTCCACGTTTTCTCCCTCTATTTGCCAGCAGTTATCAATCAAGCTGGTTGCCATAATCTTGGTTTTTTTGAGGTTTAACTGCAACCCAGCTTTTGCACTTTCTTCTTTCACCTTCATCATAAGGTTCCTCAGCTCCTCCTTGCTTTCAGCCATCGAAGTGGTATCATCTGCATATCTGAGATTGTTAATGTTTCTTCCAGCGACTTTAACTCCAGCCTTGGCTTCATCAAGCCCAGCACGTCGCATGATGTGTTCTGTGTACAGGTTGAATAGGTAGGGTGAGAGTATACAGCCCTGCTGTACTCCTTTCCCAATCTTAAACCAGTCCATTGTTCCGTGGTCTGTTCTTACCACTGCTACTTGGTCGTTATACAGATTCCTCAGGAGGCAGACAAGATGACTTGGTATCCCCATTAGGGATGTACGAAAGGGACTTACCTTGTCCCGCAGCTTTTTTCGTGGTGGGGGGGGAGGCGCTTCGCTTCTCCCCCCTAAGTTCATGCGAGGGGGGAGAGGCTTCCCGCCTTGCCCAGCCGAAATTCAGGCCGGGCGGGAGGCGCCCCATCCCTCACCGGCGAAAGTCAGGCCAGGTAGAAGCGCCCCGTCTACCCGGCCACGAAAAACAACAACAACAACAACACCCCCGTGATAGGCTACGTGACGATTAACGTAGCCTATCACGGCTGACTTTGGAGATCTAGCCATGATAGGCTACGTTAATCGTTACGTAGCTAGGGATGGGGGAGAATTTCTCCCCGAAACTTCGGGGGGCCGAGCGCCAACGCATTCGGTCCTCCGAAGGTTGTTCAGGGAGAAATTCTCTGCCCCCCCCCCGGGATGGGACTTACCTTTCACGAATGTCCCTCCCGGCGGCGGGTCCCGGTGGCGGTTCATCGGGTCTTTGTCAGGGGCGGGGGCGGCAGCCGGTCTTTTGACCGGCTGCCGCCGCCGCCATTACAAGCAAAGTAAAAAAAAACAAAAATGCCCCTGTGATAGGCTACGTAACGATTAACATAGCCTATCATGGCTAGATTTGCAAAGTCAACCGTGATAGGCTACGTTAATCGTCACGTAGCCTATCACAGGTGACTTTAAAAAAAAAAAGCGCGTACGGCTAATGGCAGCCCCCATAGGGAGCCGCCATTTCGTTCCTTATTTGGTCCCTGTAAATTCTCCCCCATCCCTAATCCCCATACCACCAAGATCTTGCCACAATTTGTTATGATCCACACAGTCAAAGCCTTTAGAATAGTCAATAAAACAGAAATAGATGTTTTTCTGAAACTCCCTGGCTTTCTCCATTACCCAGTGGATATTGGCAATTTGTCTCTAGTTCCTCTGCCGTTTCTAAACCCAGCTTGTACATCTGGCAATTCTCATTCCATGAATTGCTGGAGTCTACCTTGCAAGATCTTGAGCATTACGCCATTACCTTACTGGCATGTGAAATAAAAGGGGCTTATTCCCAGGTAAGTGTGTACAGGTTTGTAGCCTAAATCAAAAACACAGCCCCCACAGTGCTCTGAATTTAAAAAATAAATAAATAAACAAAATGTTCCTTTGTAGCCACTATGGAGCACTAAAAGAGTCACATTTACCTTGCAAAGAAGCTAAAATTACTGCTTTTAGTGTTACAGAGCACTATGGAGCGGTTTGCTGAATTTTGGCAGCAAAGCAGCAATTTAAATAAAAATAATAATTTATCCCCCACCTCCCACCCCAGTCTGATCTGTGGGGTGTATGAAATTGGCCTCCAGATCTCCCACGGTTGCCCACCCCTGACCAATATTCATTACCAACTGACAGCATTTTCATATATATGGGTGCCAATTGCACTTATAAGTTCTATTTTTAAAAAACAAAAAAGATTATAGCTTTGATCCAGACTAAGGTAGTTGCACTTCGTTCCTATTGAAATCAATAGAACAAGTTAGAGTCCCGTTAATGTCAGTACAAACTAAGTTCAGTTGGGTAGTCTGGATCCAACCCTGTATGTTTGGGCTGCTATTTTCTTCTCTCTCTTTTTTTTTTCTTTTGCCACCTTTCCTGCTTCCATTCCCTAGATTTCAATAAATGCATCAACTTCTGTGGCGGTCTTGGTTTTCCCCAACTAAGAGTTAATAATCTAGTTTCTAGCTAGGGTATTCAACATTTGCATTTGGTCCTTTCATTTCTAGATTTATTTATTTTTTAATCTCCAGCTCTCTAGACTGAGCTAAGGGCAGAAAAAAGGCTAAAGTTAAATTTGCAGATACTTTAAATGTATTTTGGTAGATCTCTTGAAATTCTGGCAAAGCTCCTGGGAGCCAGGCATTAGTAATTACCAGTACTAAGAAGTGCTGCTGCCTTTCTAGTTTTGCAAGATAATTGCATAAATAATGAAGGGTTTTAATTTGTCAAGAGTCCTCATTATTAATATATTTCCCTGGGATGGATTGTTCATTTCTCATTTTGTACTAGTCAAATAATCATCTATTAGCTTCCACAACAATAGATATTTATATATCTGTATTTATGCAATTATGTAGTTACTTACACATTTACATAGACATCTTAAGATCTTAGGGTTTCACCCAAATCTTCAGGATTTCAGCCTCCTTCTTAGGGTCTTTGGGGCTGAGTTAAATCTCAGGTTAAAGCCATGGGGCCCATCTCTATTCTTCTCCCACATTCGACATTCTAAGACATGCCCCCTTTCTAGCACACTCGTCCAGTATCAATAACCTTTCTCTCTCTTTCTGCGGGACAAAGTAACAGAGAGGTGGGCCCTAAGATAGGGCAGCTGATTTGCATATTATGCAAAATGTATTATTATGCAAATTTACATAGATTGTTACATTATTTGCCAGAAGTTTGGGAAGAATGAATAGAAGCATCTTTTTACTAGGGATAAACGGACTCACCTCCGTCCACAGCCATCACTGGTTCGCCGAGCCAGAGCCACGACCCACACCCACTCGCTGCGCAAGCCCCGCAACGGCTCAGCAAGCAACCAACAAGCACCACGGAGCCACCCACTCCTTCCCCAAGCCGCCATTCTGTGAAACAATGGTGGCTTGGGCATTTCCTTTATGGCCACAATCTACACAGCATTCCCTTCCTAGAAATGCCTGAGCCACCATGGTTGCGCATCATGGCTGGTTAGGGAAGGAGTGGGCAGGCTGCTGGACACTTGCAGACTGTGTGATACTCACAGACGGGTTCAGTGAGTGCCGCAAGGTCCACAAACAGGGGCCAAATAGGGGGGGAGTCCATTGGACTCTACCTCTATATCAGACGCCCGGAACATCCCTATTTTTTACCTCATCATTTGCTTGTGCCAGCATTTGATTTTGCTTTCTTAATAGTAAAGTTTGCCAGTGAGAGATATGACAAGCTGAAGCTGCTGTGTTCACTGTCTCTGATTCTAGAAGTCTCAAGTGCAGGGAGGCTATCCTTATTTTTCTCCCAAATGTTGAAATCTTGACAACTGGATACAAAAAAAGCACCCTCTCTTCACTGATATACTTTAGCATCTAAGCCTTGCTTAGAAGAAAATGGAAAGTCCACATAGTCATCTGAAGATTAAACTACATCCTATACATTTGACTGGTTTCCATTATAATTATTCTCAGTGAAGTGTGAATAGGATTTATAGAAGCATCTTTTTATTTACTAAGAAAGTTGGACACGACTTAACGACTGAACAACAACAAAGCCATAGTCCCTTCATGGATCGCTGCCTTGTTGTGGCGAAGGGGCTTGCGTAACTCAGTGAAGCCATAAGCTATGCCGTGCAGGGCCACCCAAGACGGACAAGTCATGGCAGAGAGTTCTGACAAAATGTGGTCCACTGGAGAAGGAAATGGCAACCCACTCCAGTATTCTTGCCAAGAAAACCCCATGGAACATATCACAAGGCTAAAAGAGATGACGCCGGAAGATGAGCCCCTCAGGTCGGAAGGTGTCCAATATACTACTCGGGAAGAGTAGAGGGAATTTCCAAGTAGTGCCAGAAAGAGTGAAGCGGCTGGGCCAAAGCCAAAAGGACACTCAGCTGTGGATGTGTCTGGTGGTGAAAAGAAATTCCGATGCTGTAGAGAACAATATTGTTTAGGAACCTGGAATGTCAGATCAATGAATTAAGGTAAGCTGGAGGTGGTCAAACATGAGATGGCAAGATTGAACATCGACATCTTGGGAATCAGCAAACTAAAATGGTCAAGCATGGGCGAATTTAATTCAGGAGACCATTGTATCTATTACTCTGGGCAAGAATCCCTTAGAAGAAATGGAGTAGCACTCATAGTCAACAAAAGGGTGGGAAAAGCACTACTGGGGTACAATCTCAAAAACGACAGAATGATCTCAGTACGAATCCAAGGCAAACCATTCAACATCACAGTAATTCAAGTCTATGCCCCAACCACTGAGGCCGAAGAAGCTGAGGTTGATCAGTTCTATGAAGACCTACAACACCTTCTAGAATTAACACCAAAAAAAGATGTCCTCTTCATCATAGGGGATTGGAATGCCAAAGTAGGAAGTCAAGAAATCACCAGGATAACAGGCAAGCATGGCCTTGGTGTACAAAATGAAGCAGGACAAAGGCTAATTGAGTTTTGCCAAGACAACACACTGATCATAGCAAACACTCTTTTCCAACAGCACAAGAGGCGACTCGACACATGGACATCACCAGATGGTCAATATCAAAATCAGATTGATTATGTCCTTTGCAGCCAAAGATGGAGAAGCTCTATACAGTCAGTCAAAACAAGACCTGGAGCTGACTGTGGCTCAGATCATGAGCTGCTTCTTGCAACATTTCAGGTTAAATTGAAGAACATAGGGAAAACCACTAAGCCATTCAGGTATGACCTAAATCATATCCCTTATGAATATACAGTGGAGGTGAGGAATAGATTTAAGGGATTAGACCTGATAGACAGAGTGCCTGAGGAACTATGGACGGAGGTCCGTAACATTGTTCAGGAGGCAGGAACGAAATCCATCCCAAATAAAAAGAAATGCAAGAAAGCAAAGTGGCTATCTGATGAGTAGGGTTGGCGGAGAATTTCTCCCCGAAACTTTGGGGGGCCGAGTGCCAACGTTTTTGGCCCCCCGAAGAAGTTTCGGGGAGAAATTCTCCACACACACCCCGCCCCCCTCCCCGGGACGGGACTTACCTTTCCCGAATGTCCCTCCCAGCGGCGGGTCCCGGCAGCGGTTCGTCGGGTCTTTGTCAGGGGCGGGGGCGGCAGCCGATCTTTCGACCGGCTGCCACCACCACCATTCCAATAAAACTAAAAAAAAAAACACGCCCCCGTGATAGGCTACGTGACGATTAACGTAGCCTATCATGGCTAGATTTGCAAAGTCAGCCGTGATAGGCTACGTAAATCGTCACGTAGCCTATCACGGGTGACTTTAAAAAAAAAAAGCGCGTACGGCTAATGGCAGCCCCCATAGGGAGCCGCCATTTCGTTCCTTATTTGGTCCCTGTAAATTCTCCCCCATCCCTAATCCCCATACCACCAAGATCTTGCCACAATTTGTTATGATCCACACAGTCAAAGCCTTTAGAATAGTCAATAAAACAGAAATAGATGTTTTTCTGAAACTCCCTGGCTTTCTCCATTACCCAGTGGATATTGGCAATTTGTCTCTAGTTCCTCTGCCGTTTCTAAACCCAGCTTGTACATCTGGCAATTCTCATTCCATGAATTGCTGGAGTCTACCTTGCAAGATCTTGAGCATTACGCCATTACCTTACTGGCATGTGAAATAAAAGGGGCTTATTCCCAGGTAAGTGTGTACAGGTTTGTAGCCTAAATCAAAAACACAGCCCCCACAGTGCTCTGAATTTAAAAAATAAATAAATAAACAAAATGTTCCTTTGTAGCCACTATGGAGCACTAAAAGAGTCACATTTACCTTGCAAAGAAGCTAAAATTACTGCTTTTAGTGTTACAGAGCACTATGGAGCGGTTTGCTGAATTTTGGCAGCAAAGCAGCAATTTAAATAAAAATAATAATTTATCCCCCACCTCCCACCCCAGTCTGATCTGTGGGGTGTATGAAATTGGCCTCCAGATCTCCCACGGTTGCCCACCCCTGACCAATATTCATTACCAACTGACAGCATTTTCATATATATGGGTGCCAATTGCACTTATAAGTTCTATTTTTAAAAAACAAAAAAGATTATAGCTTTGATCCAGACTAAGGTAGTTGCACTTCGTTCCTATTGAAATCAATAGAACAAGTTAGAGTCCCGTTAATGTCAGTACAAACTAAGTTCAGTTGGGTAGTCTGGATCCAACCCTGTATGTTTGGGCTGCTATTTTCTTCTCTCTCTTTTTTTTTTCTTTTTTTTCTTTTTTTCTTGCTATTTGCGTTGCCCTTATTTTCGCCGTAGTCTACGTAAATCTTTACGTAGACTACAGCGACCAAATAAGGAACGCGAATGGCGGCTCCCTATGGGGGCCGCCATTTGCGTACGCATTTTTTTTTTTAAGTCACCCGTGATAGGCTACGTGACGATTTACGTAGCCTATCACGGCTGACTTTGCAGATCTAGCCGTGATAGGCTACGTTAATCGTCACGTAGCCTATCACGGGGGCGTTTTTTTTTTTTAACTTTCAATTTCGCGGCCGGGCAAGGCGAGGCGCCTTCTCCCCGGCCTGAATTTCGGCCGGGCGAGGCGGGAAGCCTCCCCCCCGGCCTGAATTTCGGCCGGGCGAGGCGGGAAGCCTCCCCCCCCGGCCTGAACTTCGGGGGAAGAGCAGTTAAGCGCCTCCCCCCCAACGCGAAAAGCTGCGAGACCAGGTAAGTGACTTTCGTGCACTCCTACTGATGAGGCATTACAAGTAGCTGAGGAAAGAAGGGAAGCGAAAAGCAAGGGAGAAAGGGGAAGATATATCCACCTGAATGCAGAGTTCCAGAGAATAGAAAGGAGAGATAAGAAGGCCTTCTTAAATGAACAATGCCAAGAAATCGAGGAAAACAATAGAATGGGAAAGACTAGAGATCTCTTCAAGAAAATGGGAGATCTCAAGGGAACGTTTTGTGCATAGACGGGCATGATAAAGGACAAAGAAGACAAGGACCTAACAGAAGCAGATGAGATTAAGAAGAGATGGAAAGAATACACAGAAGAACTATACAAGAAGAACTTGAGCCGGACATCCTAGAGAGTGAAGTCAAGTGGGCCTTAGGAAGCATTACTAACAACAAAGCTGGCGGAGATGATAGTATTCCAGCTGAGCTATTTAAGATCCTAAAAGATGATGCTGTTAAAGTGCTGCACTCAATATGCCAAGACATTTGGAACACTCAACAGTGGCCACAAGACTGGAAAAGGTCAGTTTACATTCCAGTTCCAAAGAAGGGCAATGCCAAAGAGTGTTCAAACTACCGTACAATTGCGCTCATTTCACATGCCAGCAAGGTGATGCTCAAAATCCTACAAGCTAGGCTTCAGCAGTATGTGAACCGAGAACTACCGGAAGTACAAGCGGGGTTTCGAAGAGGCAGAGGAACTAGAGATCAAATCGCCAAATTCGCTGGATCATGGAGAAAGCAAGAGAATTCCAGAAAAACGTCTATTTCTGCTTCATTGACTATGCTAAAGCCTTTGATTGTGTGGATCACAACAAACTGTGGCAAATTTAAAGAGATGTGGGTACCAGACCACCTTACCTGTCTCCTGAGAAACCTGTACGAGGGTCAAGAAGCAACAGTAAGAACCGGACATGGAACAACCGATTGGTTCAAAATTGGGAAAGGAGTACGACAAGGCTGTATATTGTCACCCTGCTTATTTAACTTATATGCAGAGTACATCATGAGAAACGCCGGGTTGGATGAATCACAGCTCGGAATTAAGATTGCCAGGAGAATTATCAACAACCTCAGATACGCAGACGATACCACCCTAATGGCAGAAAGTGAGGAGGATCTAAAGAGCCTTTTGTTGAAGGTGAAAGTGAAGAGTGCAAAAGCTGGTTTGAAAGTCAACATTACAAAAACTAAGATCATGGCATCTGGCCCCATCACTTCCTGGCATATAGAAGGGGAAGAAATGGAAGCAGTGACAGATTTTATTTTCTTGGGCTCCAAGATCACTGCAGACGGTGACTGTAGCCATGAAATTAAAAGACGCTTGCTCCTTGGGAAGAAAGCTATGGCAAACCTAGACAGCATAGTAAGAAGCAGAGACATCACCTTGCCAACAAAGGTTCATATAATCAAAGCTATGGTTTTCCCAGTAGCAACATATGGCTGTGAGAGCTAGGGGTGTAGGAAAGTCACTTACCCTTTCGACGGGGTGATTCGCGGTGGGGGGGAGGCGTTCCGCCCCTCCCCCCGAAATCCTAATCCGGTCAGCTCTGCTCCACGGAGATTCCACAGAGCCGCCAGCTGGGGCCGCCCGCAGCCGGACATCCGGCCGCTGGGCAGCCTTCCAGGAAAAAAAAACCACGTACACAAATGGCAGCAGCTATGGCGGCCACCATTTGCATTCCCTTTTTTTTCGCTGTTTTAGCCACGTAAATATTTATGTAAGCTATTACGGCGAAAAAAAAGGGAACGCAAATAGCATAGTGGGAGCCATTTGCGGTCCTTTTCCCCCCCGCCGTTTTAGCCTACGTAAATATTTACGTAAGCTATTATGGCGGGGGGGGGAGAATGCAAATAGCACCCACTACACTATTTGCGTTCCCCTTTTTTCCACCGTAATAGCTTAAGTAAGTATTTACATAGCCTATCACGGCAAAGGCAGCTACACAAATGGCGTGGTGGCCGCCATTTGAGTCCGCAGCAGCCGGCCGAGAGACCAGCTGCTGGCGCCGCCGCCGCCACCGGAGCCGCCGGAACATCCGCCCCAGGTAAGCTTCGTCCTGGGGGGGATTCTGCAGGGGGGGGGGCAGGGGGAGGCCATTCCACCACAGGTTTCAGGGGGCCGAATGCCAGTGCATTCAGCCTCCCCAAGATTCGTGGCCAAATTCTCTGACATCCCTAGGAAAGATTGAAGGCAAAAGGAGAAGGGGACGGCAGAGGATGAGATGGCTAGACAGCATCACCGATGCAATGAACATGAACTTGAGCACACTCCGGGAGAGAGCAGAGGACAGGAAGGCCTGGTGTGCTATGGTCCATGGGGTCATGAAGAGTCGGGCATGACTGAACGACTGAACAACAACAACAAGAAAGCCATAGCCATTTCAATGGGACTTACCTCCAAGCAAGTGTGCATTGCAGTCTTAAACACCTAGAATCTATTTTCCAAAACTATGGATTATTTATTTATAAGATAAGTTATATCCCACCTTTCCCACAATCAAAGCAAGTTTAAAAACATCACAAAAACAAAACAAAAACTCAAAAGCAGCCATAAACTGTGGATAAAACTATTCAAAGACAGAAAGATAATCAGCTGACTAGATTAAATGCCTGCATTGGTGATCCCCTGGCAGCAGAAAAAACAGAAGGTCCCTTGACCACCTTTCTGGGAATACAGATGAACACCATCAACCATTCCAGTCACTTCCCAGCTGATAAATGCCAAGCCTAGAGAGTGTGGATCAAGAGCATTATCCACGCCCACAAGATTACACTGAAACAGCCATAGGAACTAGTGGGACATCTTAATTTTGCATGCCAGGTTATAGAATCAGGCCATGCTTTTCTCACAAGGTTTCCCCCTCTTCTGTGGTAGGGTGTGTGGGAAGTGACAGGTAGAATTAGGGATTGGTGAGCATCCTGAGGTACCTTTACAGTGATTAGCCATTCCTGAGACTTGTTGCTTAGGGCTGTGTGACCTAGTTGCAGGGTAAAGATGGCTTCTGGAGCTAACCTGGATCATCCATTCGGAGCTGTGAGGCACTGGGAGGCGTTGATCTGGGAAGGTAGTCTTCCACATTGGATGGTGTGGCTCAAAGAAGGAGTGGGAATACCTGACCCACTTCTGTCTTGAGGCAGGGTGTATCACCTTAATTGTTCAGAGGCTGATGCCTGACTTGAATGGAGTGAGTTAGCCTCCCACACGATCAGTCTCTCCCTTCTGCAGATTTTGGTTAACGATTAAATAAATGTGGTCCATTTTCCATCCAATACAGTTGTCATTTATTTCTGCTACCACCACAAATGGACACACAAGTTTAAGCGTACACACTTCTAGAGAACCTTTCAAATAATATTTCCCAGATGCGTGTAATACTAACCCTCAGCATTGTGGCTTGACGTATCATGCGAACCTGGCCAGAGTGGCTTGTTGCTGTGGGTAACAAGCCACCCAGGGTGTGTTTCCACACTATCGGCTTCACTTTGTTTGCAACTTTGTTGTGATGTTTCCCCAATCGCATCTTCTCCTTTTGCGATGTTACCCCAATCACATCTTCTCCTTTTCCAGTTTCCACAGTGCTTAAAGTCCCGGCTTACCATCGCTGTACCCTGGGGCTCTGTGCTGTTTCCACTGAGCTCTAATCGAATTATTTTCTTGATGGCTGGGTGGTGCCTGGGTGTCTTCTTGGTTGGGTCTGATTACCATATCAGTGTTCCCGTCTCCTCCTCTTGCTGATTCCCTCTCCCTCATCCCCTTGTGCTCCGTTCCAGTTAGTGGCTGCCTCCCCTCCCCCCCCCCGCTGTTGTTGCTCTTCCCCCTTATTCTGGCTTCCCAACGACCCTGCAAGGTGGGCTAGGAGAAGAGATAGTGGCTGGCTGGCTTCCCAATCGAAGGCACTTTTAATACCCATTGAAATCCTAACTGTCAAGCCTTTCTCCTGCATGGCTGAGAAGGGAGACCCCAAGTAAATGCATTGAAGGGGATGCACTCCTATGCATGCCTACTCAGAAGCAAGCCACACAGATTTCAATGGCACTTACTCCCAGGAAAGGAAAGCCATACAGCCAATGAGTTTACTCAGAAGTAACACCCCTGCAGCATCTCCTCCCTTTTTAATCCCTTTCTTCCCCTAAACTGGGGATGTGCCTTAATGACTCTCCATCTCTCTGTGAAGCCATCTTTGAGCTCTCTTGATTTCCCTGCCACCACCTTGACTGGGAACTTCATAGGGATACCCAGGGTGGGCAGACACTGCACTTGTATGCCAGGGGTGCTTATGTGTGCATCTCTTCATCTCTGCCTGACTGCTCTCTCCAGTATCATCTCCCCCTCTCCTTCACACACAGCTGCTTCCGGTGAGGACAGGGGCAGGTGAGCGACACACCCACAAGGGCTGTGCCCCAGGGGCAGGACTATGATACTGAACCCAGTGCGGTTGTGGAAACAGCTCAGTAATGGAGCTGAAGTAAGCAGGAAAGTCGAACTATAACCAGTCTCAGAAGAAGTGTTTTTTCTGCGATAAAATGTGGTGCTGGGGCTGAATGGCCACGACATCATGGAAACACAGAGACCTCACTGCGCAGCCAGGTTGGAGTAAATCGCTGGCGGAAACACAGCCCCAGAATCCATGTCCTGTTGTAGGGTTCTGGGTGGCTTGTAACCCATGGCAACAAGCCACCCTGGATGGGTTTGCATAACTGGACAAGCCATACTGCTGGGGGCTATTGTGCTACTTCCCTTGGGATGAGACTAGCATGCACAGGGAAGGTAAATAAGCCACTGTGGCTTATTTCCCCTCCGTGATTGTGTGAACTCAGCCACTGTTTAAAAATGTGTGCATACACATGTGTGATCTTCTTTGGGAAACACTGATTGTAACACCAGTGTTCCATCAAAAATCACAGTTTGTAGAACTGTGCTTTGAAACTGCATTTTCCAACTAATTTTTTCCTACTCTTCATTTGCTATCACACACACACACACTACAGTATAATGAAGGATAGAAGCATTTGCTACATCATGTCATGGAAACATAGACCAAAGAATGGCATCATCCTCATTAGAGTTTCTGTTAACAATTAATCTCTCTGACAATCTCATGTTTGTCTTTATTAGAGCCCCCTTCAGGGTCTATCTTGTTGGAGTAGCTTGCAGGCCCTCCTGGCAAAAAGATTATTGTTCATCTAAGTTATTTCATTCATGAGGAAGCCAAAGCAATGGTTTGAATCTGTCACATCATGACAATTCAGTCTGTAAGCTTTGCAAGGCAATGATGTGGAAAGTTTAGACCAAACAAGCCACAGATGCACTAGTTGTAAGCCTCAAAGGAAAGGTTAATGTAAGTTAAATATTAGTATGTCAGAAATAAGGATTATAGCAGTTAGAAATTCACACTAATGCCAGCTGGAGTTTAATCATTTTTCTGACCCTGACCTGACTTCACTGTAGATTCACAATTGAAGGCATTTACCTTAAGTCAGCTACACCGATGGGGGATAGCCAAATGCCCTTTAGACATAGAGACAGCCACACAAGGCCACGTTTCTATGAAGTGATCCCACACAGCTGGGGCTGTGTCCATGACACCTTGGGTCTGATTGTGTGGGAAGGACCCCCACCGTCAGCCCCACCCATGTGGTTGCCTCATTCAGATGCAGCCTCCAGCCACATGGAATTGCCTCATGGAAAACTAGCTTTCATGAGGCTGCCTGCAATTATGTCTAAGTGGCATTTCCCTGATCTTATTTGCTCTACTGCACATAAAAAGAATAGCAACTTCAAAGTAGCAAAAGAGTAAACATTATTTCATGTTAACTTTGTATTAATTTGATGTTATTTAAAACAGGTAAATGTGCACACATGCACACCTTGAAGACCATGGTTAAAAGGCAGGGTAGAAATTTTTTAAAGACACACACACACACAATTTCAAACTAGTAAAAAGTAATTCTCTGAATGCTAATTACTTAGAGAACGTACTCCTCCCATCACCCTTCCCATCTTCAATCCCATGCTGTCTTCTTTCTCCTTCCTTTCTGTTCAGAGTCTTGCCCTCATCTCTCCCATTTCCATCCTGAAACTGATGGTTGCACCTCATCTTTACCTTCCCCTCACCTTTAAAATCTCCAGTTGTATCTTAGGCTGAAATTCTAGGCATATTTGTTTGGGAGGAAGTCACTGAACTTTAAATATGGTTAGGATAGAGGTATTAATTTGCCTTTCCTGGAACTACCCTCTTTTCCAAAGCAGGATATATAACTATGATGGGGTCAGTTTTGTCCCGAAAGCAACTAAATTCAAGTGGCAAATCCAATTTCTGTGGAGAAGCAGTAAACCACTTTTTGTAGCTGACCTCTAACTTAATTAAATGCTGATATATGAAACATGGGAACTCTGGAGCCTGTAAAAGTCTCTGATTGCCAAGTCCCTATTCTAAGCAAACTGCCCAAGCTAAATCCTGAATAGGCCGATCTAGAGCACTGACAGAAAAATGCTACATTTCTGTACAGTAGTATAGTGGCAAATTCAGAAGCACAGGGTCCCTTTGTGACAGTCACAGCCATGCCCCCTCACAGCCATGCTCCCTTCTAAGATTATACAACCTTGTAAGTTATACAGCCTTCAACTGGGATCCAAAAACAGTGCAGCATAGAGTAAGGTAGTGGTATTTCAACTGGATGTCTGAGAAAAAATGCAGGGGTGTTAATCTTTTTCACTCACTCACTCACAAACATTTTAGGTTTTCAAAATATGATACTCTATGGAAGCTTCAACCTCTCAACTCAGTCGTCATGGACAGATCCCTTCTCATGTAAACAGCCCCCTTGCACACCCCCTTAGCACCCCAACATTACCCATTAGCCTTTCCTAAGCTCCTTCATTATGTCTCTCCCATCCCACAACAGAAACGTCCACACACCCAGCTGGATTGAACCACACACACATACACACACACACACACTTCTTTCTTCCCTCCCAGCAATGGATGTTTTTTCTGTTTCCCTTCCCTCCACCAGGGTTTGTTCGCATACATGCCAACCTTGTACCAAAAAGTGTAGCTGACAGAGCAGGTTGCATTTGGCAATTCTGCTTACTGTAGAAATTAATGTTCAAGAATTAATGGTGCAATCCAGTGGGTACTTATTTCGAATTAAATTTACAGAGATCTGGGGAAGGCAGCTAAGGCTGCAGTCCTACACACACTTACCTGGAAGAAAGCCCAATTGGCAATTGAACATAGTGGGACTGACTTCTGAGTAAACATGCATAGGATTGTGTGATAAATCCTAAAAACTGGCACAAACCAGCCACCTGCCCCTGCCCCTAAGTAAATAATGGTGGCAGCGCCCCCCCCCCCCCCGCTCCTGCCATGGCCAGCAGCACCAGTCGTCCTGAATGGGTGGCCGGTGTTGCAGGAGACAAGGGCAGCACTGGGCATGTAGGCATGGAGCAGGGATGGGCAGAGAAGCCAAGAGCTGGGGGGGAGGTGAGAGGAGGCTGCAGAACTCCCTCAGCTCAGGCTCCCTCTCTCGCTCACTTGGTCCCTTTTTCTGGCCAGCAGCCAAGAGGAAGCCGCACACATGCCCTCTGCTCCCTCCTCCTTTCCTAGCAGACTGTGACCTGGCTGGGGGCTGGCTTCAAAAAAAGTGCTGGAGCGACACCCCGGCGTGACCCGCCACCACTACACCGCTGTTTGTGTTGCACCACCACTACTGGTAAACACATAACCAGCCATTTACATCCATTAAGAATAGAACCTTACACCCACAGTTTACACCCAGCACCTATGGGTATAGGTGTATAGGGTCCAACAACCTAGGACCCCTATACCATTGTGCCCAACAAACCTTCCCATAGACCCTATAAAGAGCCAACTCTACCAAGAGCCAACCCTATAAACAGCCAATTATTTTGCATGCTGCCTGCAACAAATGTCAAGATCATCCTGGAATCCCCTTTGTCCTTTTAAAATTCTTCCAAGGTTTTAAAAGCAGGTGTCCACAAGGGAATGTGGGAGTTCATTGCCCAACTTCTTCCAAGGCAGTTTTCCTTCAGCCAAGTAGCTAGCCCCATCTATCTTTAATTCAGTTAGGAGGGTTTTATAGTGTGAAAGGAAGGTCTTTATAGAGCGAAAACAACCCAATTGCTTTTATAGAGGCAGGGGGATCTTTCCTACCAATACTTTTGTGACCCTCAACTCCTGCAGCTCTGGTATCTAGTCCCCCATGACAAAGTCCTGGATGATCATGAGGCATTGGAAAAGACTTTCCTCAGACCCCTTTTACTCTGAAATAGGTAAATATCTGCATTTAAAACTTCTTTCTTTCTTCAACGCCCCCCTCCATTTCTCTTTTTCAACACTCCGTTTTACTTGTCTAGTTGCCCAATCCCATGTCATCTACATCTGTTGTTTCCCGCCTCCTAGCTGAGCAGAGCAGAGCAAAGCAGAGCAGAGCAGAGGTAGCTGGTCTAGGGGCTACACAAGGAAGCAAGCTCCCAGAGAGTGAGCGATCAGAGCGAGCGAACCAGGAGAGCAAACAGGAGTTGGCCAGGGGAGGTCAAGGAGGAGGCTCCTAACATTTTAAAAAACATTTTTTTAATTAATTTTTCTTGCAACACTCACTTCCATACCAGTAGGACTCTGTTTTTAACCTACAGTGAGTAGAGGAACAAGCGCAGGCTACTCTAGAACAATCAGAAAGCTAGACACACAAAGGGAAAAGAGACTATGGAAGGACAAGACTGTCCAGTGGTGGTGACTTGCAAGGTGTGTGCAATGTTTGTTTTCTTGCCTGATAACAACATGGCCTATACACGCAACAAGTGCAAGTTGGTCACACTGCTGGAAGAAAAAGTAAGAGGACTGAGGCGGCGACTGTTGACCCTCCAGAGAATAAGAGAACACGAAGAGTTCTTGGACAGAACGGTGGAACTACAGCAGCAAAGTGAAGAACAGAAGCTAGAAGAGCAACAGCAAGCTGAGGCAGAAGAGGAAAATGCTGAGGTGAGGAAAAATGCAGTAGAGGATACTCCTTGGAAAAGGGTGACAGTTAGGAGCAGAAGAACTAGAAGCCACTCTGCACCAGTGGAAGCAGTGGAGCTATGGAACCATTTCCAGGTACTTGAGGATGAGACTGGAGGACAGCCTGCAGAGGAAGAATTACAGGGGAACCTGCATGACAGTGAGCAAGAGTAGTAGTAGTGGGAGAATCCTTGCTGCAAGGGATTGAAACCCAAGTATGTCGCGAAGACCCGTGGACTCGCCAGGTATGCTGGCTCCCGGGAGGATGGATTAGGGATGTGACTGAAGGGTTACCTGCACTCATAAAGCCCACTGACAGGTATCCCTTTCTTCTCATCCGTGTGGGAACAAATGATACTGCCAAGCAGAGCTATGGAGAAATCACATCAGACTTTGAAGCTTTGGGAAGGAAACGCAAGAACTTTGGGGCCCAGATAGTTTTCTCATCCATCCTTCCAGTAGTGAGAAGAGGGATAGAAAGGGAATGAAAAATACTCTGGGTGAATGACTGGCTACAAAGGTGGTGCCGATGAGAGAGATTTGGATTCTGGGACCACGGGCTATACTTCCTGGAAGATGGACTGTTGGCAAGGGATGGATTGCCCCTAAGAAAGGCTAGGAACAATGTGTTTGGCCACAGCATGAAGAACTTTATCAGGAGGGCTTTCAACTGAATCCTACGGGGAAAGGAGACGTAAAGTTGGGGGTAACAATGGACGAAAGCTCATGCACCGCAGTGGAGAGAACAGCTCTAATAGCGCCCAATAATAGTCTTCACAAACATGTAGGAAGAAAGCCAGACTACAAAGCACATGATCTTTGATGTCTATATACTAATGCCCAGAGTATGGGAAACAAACAGAACAAATTTGAACTCTTAATACAGGAGGGAAATTATGACTTGATAGGTGTAACTGAGACTTGGTGGGATGACTCCCATGACTGGAATACAGCAATTGAAGGATATAACTTGTTCAAAAAGAACAGGAGGAACAGAAAGGGAGGTGGGCTTGCACTATATGTTAAAAACACATGTCTGCACAGAAATATTGGAGAGGAATTTGGTAGCCCCATCGAGAGCATCTGAGTTAAAATAAATGAGCAAAGAATAAAAGGAACATGGTGGTCGGAGTCTATTACTGGCCACTTAATCAAGGAGAAGACGAGGATGAAACTTTTGAAAAGCAAATTACCAATGTTTCAAGGAAGCATAATGTAGCAGTAATGGGGGACTTCAATTTTCCCGATATTTGTTGGGAGACAAATTCTGCAAAACATGGCCCCTCCAAGAAATTCCTGACTTGTGTGGCAGATAACTTCCCCTTACAGAAAGTAGAGGAAGGAACTAGAGGATCGGCTATCCTTGACTTGATCCTAACCAGCAGAGATGACTTAGTGCATAAAGTAGCAGTTACAGGAACTCTGGGGGAAAGCGACCATGTTATTCTTGAGTTCTTGGTTCTAAAGGAAGCAAAAGCCGAGTGTAGCCAAACATGTAGCCTGGATTTTAGGAAAGCCAATTTTAATAAACTCAGAACAATGATAAGTAAGGTCCCATGGCAAGCGACTCTAACGAGAAAAGGGTCCAAGATGGGTGGGAGTTTTTTAAAAAGGAAATTCTAAAGGCACAATTACAAACAATTCCAACAAGAAAAAAATGTGGAAGACAACCGAAGAAGCCAATGTGGCTTCACAAAAAGCTTAGAGATAGCCTGAAAACAAAAAAGCATACATATAGGAAATGGAAGGAAGGACAAGCTACAAAGGAAGAGTACAGGCAGGTAGCACAGAATTGCAGGGATGGCGTCAGGAAGGCTAAAGCTGAGAATGAGCTGAAGTTAGCGAGGGACGCTCCTACACTGGAGGCTTTCAAGACATGGCTGGACAGCCGATGCTCTGACTTGGATTCCTGCATTGAGCAGGGGGTTGGACTTGATGGTCTTGTAGGCCCCTTCCGACCCTACTATTCTATGATTCTACAATACATTCCAAGTTTGCCGCATTGCGAGAGAGAGAGAAAGTGATAGCTCCTGGTCTAACCCCCTAATTGTGTTAACCTAACCACCGTATCCTCCTGGAATGACTCAGTGGGTTGGGAGTAGGAGGCACTGTATTCCACTGGTTTGCCTTTTTTCTGTCTAAACATGCCTTGGATTGCACCCTAAAAGAGAGTAGCATTGGGAGAGTTCTGCTGAGCTGCATGGCAGTTCTGCTGTGGGGTCCTGCAAGGTTCTCTTATGTCTCCCATCCTATTTAACATCTATGAGCCAAACTACTTGTTATGCTAATTGCTGAGGCTGGTCATACTTTTTACTCCTGTGTAATCATGCAGAGCCCCAATTCAGCATCAGTTGAGGCCTTTTTTCATTGTTTAATGACCCCTCCACACAGGGGAGAATTGGGGGAGGGGATGGGAGAAGGATTAACCTTGTCCTCCCACCATGGCCAAAAGCCCTCCCATTCTATCCACAGTGCTTCAGTGGAAATATTCTAGAAAAATGTTTGAGGATACCAGCCTAAATCATCAATGTTTCAGACACAGTTTATATGGAACTAGTTAATGTAATGTTTTATTTTTAAAATGAAGCCATTTCCTTTGGATAAGTGGGCATCAATTCCCTGGTCTTAGGTAGAAAATTAGCTTGTTAACTATTTGACCCCAAAGGCTGAAGCTTTTGTATGAAAATTGCTTACTCTGCATTCTGTCCTCTTTTGGTTTTGAAGAAAAAAAACCCGTAAAGTCCCGTATCTTCCCCAGACATTTATACCAAGGTATGCATTTATACCTGCAACAATTTTACAGACCTATAAACATTTCTTATGAGAATATTTTTTCACAATAAGGTTTTCAAATTAATTAGAGTAATATTTCTCAAAAACTATAAATACAACAAATCTGGATCTCTATTAAACCTTTCTTGTATGCAGAGCTCTAACACCAGATAGAAACCAATTACCTGATTTGAGTAGAAAAAGTAAATCTGATTCAATATGTATAGCCTTCTACTTAAATTCACCATTAAAATGTCAGCATACATAAGCCACAATATGGAACTGCAGCCTTGAGTGCAGAAGAGTCATCTTAAATTATTAGCACTAAAAGGCAGAAGCCTCATAAGTCAATGGCAGTCAGGACTCCAGATTGCAGGCATAAGTCACATACAGAAGTGACATTAAGAACACATTTTGTAGGACTGTCACTGAATTAAAGAAATCTTAGGCAATTAATCATGTGAGTTTTAGTCAATTAATCAACCACCTCGATACATTTTATGAATAAGGCAATACTATTGAAGAAAAGATCCTCATTTACTAGTTCTTATAAAGATGATGATTTATTTACTGCATTTCTATGCTGCCCCATAGCCGAAACTCTATGTGCGGTTTACAGAGATTAACAGCACAAGCACATACAGAAGGCACATCTTAGAAAAGGTATTCCCTTGTGGATAACGGGGATAACTTTTCCAAGATGGTGCCTCCACCTACAGTTTTTATAAGTTCTTATATTAAAATAATTAGCAATATTTTTAAAAGCCTTCTAACATCAAGAGAACCAGAGAAGTGACCTTATAAACTTGGACTCTAAAAGGTGGCTGTGATGTCACTTTGGAGATGTGTAGTGTTAAAGAAGTAAGATTTACATGGACTTCAAAAACATCTGCAGTGTTCAAACCAGTGTAGGCACTGAATTAAGAGTTACTGCATAAGTTTTAATAATACTTGGGGGCGGAGGACTTGAAGAGGTAAATATTGACTGTTTGCTAATCAGAACAAAAGGCTTAATCAGCCTCAGTTGTATGCTACATGCAACTCACCCATTTGATTTAATATAAATGCATGGGAAAACCCATTATGAGTTAAATGAAGAGAGCTGCATTTTAATTATTTTTCCCCTCAGTTCAAGTGGGCAAATCCAATTTCTGTGGAGAAGCAGTAAACCACTTTTTGTAGCTAGAGGGAGGACTTGTAAACAAATTATGGCACATATTTCAAGGACAAGAACGCCTGGAGGTTTGACCAATCTCAGTTATCTTGTTAACTCCTAAGTCTCTCCATATGAAAACAACAACAACACCCTTATAACAGGATCTAAGAAGTCTAGCTAATCATCTAATATGATGGTGGTTCTGTACCTGACAACACTTGTGACTTGCATGGTAAAGAATTGTAGTACTTTTTCTTTGTCACTGAAGGCTAGAGTAGTAGCAAATTTCAACTACAAAATTGCATTTGAATTCCATATAAAGTAGTAATGGACAGCAGATTTGGGGGGCTGCTTAGGTCATTGAGGGAGGAGCAAACTCCCCAGTAGCCTGCTGCACTATGGGGGATTATATATTAGATAAGGAGGAACACTCTTGATGACACTTCCCATACTGAAAAGGAAGTTATAGAGAGCAACTTGCATGCTCCCACTACAAATATCAAAAACATCAAAATGCATTTGTCCTTGCTCATACAGCCCAGAGGATCAAAGGGAAAATGAACTCAGATCTGTGGTAAAGTGCATGCAACAGCACTGTGGTGAGTGAAGAATTAATTTTTGTAGGAGGGGCCATCTGCCTCCCAGAGGCACCCTGGGAAGAAGAGCCCCTTGTTGTTACTGTCAAGATGGTTGCAGTTAAGGTCTCTAGGCCTCAATTGTGTTTTATACTAAAATACAGTGTTTAAGTTAATTCATAAGAAGCTGTGTCTGTTCTTAGTAGAAGCCACAGAACACCACTGAATCTCATCTTTTACAATAACCTCAAGTATAAAAAGTATCAGTGAGGCTGTTGGGATTTGGGCCACTAAGCAGAATGAGCATGAAGGCCCCCAAACACAGCAAGGCTTATCATATTTTGAAGGAAGTGAAAGAGCATGTGTTACTATCTAAAGAACACCTGCCCCAATAAGTCCCTCTAAGACCATTATGTCCAGAGTCTAAAACTACCTAACAACACCACTGAAAAATATGAGTATCTTCCTCTAGCTGATGATGTCATGCAGCATTGCAAATATTTGGTTGACACTGATTTGAACTGCAGCCTATCTGCTGTTCATTCTGGACCCATTCGTCTAGAGCTCTGGTAATAGCATCACATTGCTTCTAATGGTTGTGGGTCACCAAATTTGTTTTAGGATCAGCCAAGAAACGTTACAATTCTAACTTGTTGAATGGAAGTCAAACGAGCTGTGGCCATTGGAATTAATGGGTTGGTGCACCACAGGAATCCTTCATGATTGGCTCCTGTGCTGTTAGCAATTTAGTCAGCAATACCAAATGAGGTGGATCCAGGATACCATAGTTCTGCGAGAAAGCATACTCTTGCCATTTTATTTTTTAGAAAGGTGCACATGAAAATATGAAGTAACAAGTCTTAATTCATTAACATTTTCCCAAGAGTAGAAGTACATATATCAAACCCCTGGAAATGGACCCAAGGTTCAGCCTGTCCTCTTGGAAACAGATTCAGGGATTGTTAATATTACTAATATTGGTAACATTTCTTCTACAAAATGTAGTACTTGCCTTTCTGCCTGACAGGCACTCAAGGTGATCTACTACTTAACAGAAGACTGTAAAACCACTAACGCAACAATTAAAAACATCCATGGCCAATAACACTGTAAAAGCAATAGCTAAAAGACTGTCATATCACTTTAGAACGACTGCAGGAATAAAAAGGTGTTGACTATGCACCTCGGGTGCTTCCAGATGAGGCTTTTATTACACCATCACCCTGCCTCGCTCACAGAATTTTACAGGGGGTTCAGACGATGCTGACTTCCACTCATAACCCTCCTGTGTTTTCCCATTGCTGCTTCCATCATTTTTCTTTCCACAGATAATCTGTTAAAGGAAAAATGATGGAATAGTTGCAAAATGCCTTCTGATGTTAGTGCTTCATCTGGAGGCACCCCTGGTCTGGCAGGTCTGCCTGGGGTGTTGGTTCCAAATTTGACATACCACCATTGAAAACATACTATCCTAATCCATGCACAATCTCATTTTATGTAAACAGGGAAGTTCATACTGGAAGAAATGTACTGATATAGTGTTGTGCATGGCACATTACAGATTAACATAGGCAAAAAAGCAGATCCCTGCCCTGAGGATCATAAGCCAATTCAGATACATGATTAACTGCTGTGGAAATGGCATGTGTCAACCATGTGTCTACTTGCCTTCCACCCAGCATAAGTAGTACAATTTACCTGGGTCTTAATATCACAATGTTTTGTGTTTCCTGTTATGTCATTGTGATATCAATACACAGGGGAAAGTGTTAGAAATTACAGAGAGGGAGGAGAGAACTAGACACATGGCTGCCTTTTTTGGCAGCAGTCATATGTTTGTCATAGCTTCTCGCCTTACAATTTAAATTTCAACATTTGAGAAGACAACAAAATGGAAAGGAGAGCCAAGACCAATACAATTGTATAGACTTAGGCTTCATTTAGTTGGAGAAGGAAGATTAAGGGGTTATGTCAAAGGCTTCACAAAAAATGTTGGTTTTCATGAAGGACATGAAGGAAGAGAAAGGTGAGCCCAAGGGAAATTGCATGGAATAATTTAAGAGAGCAGGAGAATTTGGGGGAAGCTACATGTATTACTTTCCCAACATTACACTTTGCTGAGTACTGTCCTAAAAGTGGGACCATGTGTTTTGAGAAATATTGGGATGCCTCCAAAAATGGTGCCCCTGTGTTGAACAGTCCTCTTCTCCTTCCACAAGAGGAAGAATCAAATTGATTGCAGAAGACATGTACTATCTGAACACAATTCTTTCCCCCATGATATCGTTTAAGCTACAAGGGGAACTGCACAATCCTGTTTAACACATAAGCTTAGGGACTGCGGTGCCCATGTTTCTCAGTGCATTTTTGAAATGGGAAATTCCAGGGATTGGATACAGGATCTGAATTCTATCGACAGATGGGCTTTGCTCATGGAATGTGCCTCCTCCTGATTTTGGGAGATCTCCCCTGTACCCTCCTGAACCACAGCTCACTTCATTCGGCAGGGTCCCCTGACACTCTGTGTGGCATTTTCAAGGTGGTGGAGTGGCTGCTATGGGGTGGGGGGAAGTCCCCTCCACCAACCCAGCTGCATGCACCTAAATCTAGATGCATCTTTGCATTTTGTGTCTGCCTCTTTCAGCATACTTCAGAAATGTATGCACTAACTGTTCGTGTGTTTGTGTGTGTGTGTGTGTGTGTGAGAGAGAGAGAGAGAGATTGAACAAGAACTAGAGGCATGAGAAAACAAATATTTGTTTCGAATCAGTAAATGCATTTCAGCATTCCTGTCCTATATAGTTTCCTGACTGTGGGCACTTCTGCACTATTCTCCCTAATGGTTTTCCTTAGGATGAAGGAGCAACTCGGCCAATAGTAGCCAGCGACATTTCTGCCTGCCTCATCCTTCTGTGACATTAAGGTAGCCCAACCAATTATGGTCAGAGTCTTCAGCGCCGCCACCACAGAATCCCATAGCACATTGTTTTGCACATTGAAAAGAAATACATAAAAGGATTGATTTTAAAAAATGATAACCACACCATGTCATAATGCAGCAAAATTATGTAGGCTTTTAAAAAAATGACCTTTTTATTTATTTATTTATTTCCATTTTAAGTATAATTTTCTATTTGTAGTTTAGAATTCAGCTTTGTGTCTCCTTCCCACACACAACAATCTTTGTGGGCCACAGGGTATCTTCTTTTGTGAGTCAGGGTCCCATTTACTTAATGTAATGATGATTGCCACAGATATCTGAGCAAGGTTTTCTCTATAAACTCATGAGGAGGATTTAACTGGAACATAATACTCTACTAAAATAATAATACTCTCATAATCTTGGCCTCATTAACTTGTCAAGTCTAGTGACAGTCCTTAATAGCATCCGCTCATTTTATGTGTTGTACTAAGTGTCTTTTCCAAGCTATTTGAATAACCTAAAATAAGACAGTTCTGTAACTGCATTTAACGGTGGGTATGTTCTCCTCCTCCTCCTCCGCCCCACAGCCTAAAAGAAAACTGTGATGCACTTACATTGTTTGTTTTCTGGGCAATCTGCCACTGGCCTTTCAGATGGAAGAGCTTACATTTAATTTATTTCTCCTTCGCTCGCTGTACTGCTTGCAGTTTCCAACATGCTGATAGAAATTTATGGTAGCTTGCCCACAGGCTCTTGCCAAATGAGGAGAGTGGGATAAGGAAGTGATTGATACAAATTCCCTCAGCCCTGAGTTGTGGCAATGTCACCACCCTTACACACTAAGGGTAGATGCGATAAGTTGCACAGTCATCTCTTGTCAAGGTGTCAAGCATCTATGCTCTCATAGACTTATATAAGAGTAAATAAGCATGGCAGCTTCCAGTATCAGGGCTTGATTTACCCTAGGAAGAAAGCATTTAACACTCTGAGAATTATTGCTTCTCCAAATTGTGTAGCTGCGTAGTATTGCTGAGTCAACTAGAAGTAAATTCATCTTATCTCTTCGCTGTTGTTGTACTCTAGGTCCTAAGAAATGGAAGAATTCAAGAAGCCCAAATCTTCACTTTTCTGTTTCATATTACTTAGCACAGTTAAATACAGCTGCTACCAGATTTTGTCTACGGTGAAATTTGGAGGTTCTTCTTTCTCAGGCGGTGTCTGAGGAATTCTGAGGGAAACAAAGAGGTTCAATAATGCTACAAACATTAATAGGCTTTAATTCTATATACATTTCCCTGGGAGTAAGTTCCACTGAACTCTCATTGAATTCAATGGGACTTACTTCTGAGTAGGTGTGTATAGGATTGCACTATTAGGGTGGTTTGACGTTTGGAGCCTGGATGGTATTATATTGCTGTGTGCTGATCTGGTATTATGTATGTATGTATGTATAGTAAGGGCACACACAGAATACAAAATTAATTTACTTCAGAACTCATTCTGGCACTTTCAAAAGCAGGTCGGTTCTCCTCGGACTGGGCGTATGACCTGCGGATTGCAGACTGCCTGACTGTGTCTCTCTGAAGCGGATTGGAAGCTTCAGGAACAGTCCACTTAGTTTTGGACCACTTTGGAAAAGACCCTGTTTGCTTCAGACAAGGTCTGACTCTGAAGCCTGCTTCAGTTCAACCTTCATGTGAAGAGGATACACACCCCTAGTGTAGAGCTTCATAGCGGAGGAATCGTAAGCATCTGCAATTGCTGTGCACCTTTGGTGAACTGACTATTTATTACTGGCCTCTGTCTCTTTAGTACAGGATCCTGGCCAGGTACAGATTTCCCCCTCTCATTAGCTGGCAAGTGTATGACATCAACAGTAATTAGCCTAGCTGGATGGCAAACAGGCTAAGATTCCTGTCAATGAGAGACCGTACTTGTGGCGTTCAGTCAGTAGATGATGTTACCCATTACACCACTTTTCCCCAACCTGGTGCCCTTGAAATTGTTGGACTACAACTCCCATCAGCAAAGGCAATTGGCCATGCTTGATTGGGAAGATGCGAATGGTAGTCCAGCATGTATGGAGAGTGCTGGGTTGAGGAAGGCTGCATTACCCACTATATTACTGGTTGTATTTAGTCCCTCAAGACAGATTTCTTTCTGACATCCTTGCTGGACTTTCCATCCATAGAGACTTTGAAAGCTCTGTCTTCCGCATCAGGTAAAGCAAAGCATTTGATTCCTTTATTTGTACACACCATAATCACCATATAATGTTGAGCTGAACATATCCACTGTTCAGAAACAGAGGTTTGTACAGCAACATTAGTGCCATATGGTGGAGATCACCTGCCTTAGAGCAGTCATTTTTAATAAATTATTATCTTTGGCTGAATCTACACATAGCAGTTTTATGGTTAGCGTACTGCAGTGATAACTGTTGGTGCCCACTGGTGTCATGAGCACCAATAGTTATCATTGCAGTAGGATAATGGTAAAACTGCTATGTGTAGATTCAGCCTCTGATCTCAAGACAATGTGCCTCCTAACTCAAGTGGTGCTGAGATGAAGTATTGTGTTGGTGATATTTTAAAGCAAAATAAAATGGAGGGAGGGGCCTTGCAAAAATAAACAACCCAGCTGGGTTTTTTCCCCCCTATTTATTTCTCCTGTGGCTGTTTGGAAACCTTGCAGAAGAAGCAATTTGTTGCAGCACAGTGCAGGAAATGTGGAAGAGTCACCAGCTTGCTCAGGCAATCAGACAACTCTTTGCTCTCTTCCTGCACTATGTACCATGGTTCCTCACACAGCTGCTGGATGGAAGGTTAAGTCAGTTTCAAGTTCATGTCACTTTTAGATTTCTTTCTGATGTCCTTGCTGGACTTTCACCCCATAATGCCATTCTGTCTTGTTTCCACATGAATCTATGATTTATATTTTTAAAAATCAAAACAAAAATTTGCATTTAGATATGCATTTAGATTCATATTTTAATGTATTTCCTTCAAAATATACTTTTATTTTTTGTATCAAAATATATTTTGATTTTCTGTTTTGAGATGAGATCTGCATTGAAACATTCAGGAAGTGCAAAATCCAGCAAATAACTAAGTTTTAAAGGGAGAATTGTGATACGTTCCATGGGGTTTTCTTGGCAAGAATACTGGAGTGGGTTGCCATTTCCTTCTCCAGTGGACCACATTTTGTCAGAACTCTCTGCCATGACCTGTCTGTCTTGGGTGGCCCTGCACGGCATAGCTTATGGCTTCACTGAGTTACGCAAGCCCCTTCGCCACAACAAGGCAGTGATCCATGAAGAGTTGAATGCAGAGTTCCAGAGAATAGCAAGGAGAGATTCTTAAATGAACAATGCAAAGAAATCGAGGAAAGCAATAGAATGGGAAAGACTAGAGATCTTTTCAAGAAAATCGGAGATCTCAAGGGAATGTTTTGTGCAAAGATGGGCATGATAAAGGACAAAGAAGGCAGGGATCTAACAGAAGCAGATGAGATTAAGAAGAGGTGGAAAGAATACACAGAAGAACTATACAGGAAAGATCTTAATGTCCCCGATAGCCATGCTAGTGCAGTCACTGAACTTGAGCCGGACATCCTAGAGACTGAAGTCAAGTGGGCCTTAGGAAGCATTTCTAACAACAAAGCTAGCGGAGATGACAGTATTCCAGCTGAGCTATTTAAAATCCTAAAAGATGATGCTGTTAAAGTGCTGCACTCAATAAGCCAAGACATTTGGAACACTCAACAGTGGCCACAAGACTGGAAAAGGTCAGTTTACATTCCAATTCCAAAGAAGGGCAACGCCAAAGAGTGTTCAAACTACCGCACAATTGCGCTCATTTCACATGCCAGCAAGGTGATGCTCAAAATCCTACAAGCTAGGCTTCAGCAGTATGCGAACCGAGAACTACCGGAAGTTCAAGCGGGGTTTTGAAGAGGCAGAGGAACTAGATCAAATCGCCAACTTTCGCTGGATCATGGAGAAAGCAAGAGAATTCCAGAAAAACGTCTATTTCTGCTTCATTGACTACGCTCAAGCCTTTGATTGTGTGGATCACAACAAACTGTGGCAAATTTAAAGAGATGGGGGTACCAGACCACCTTACCTGTCTCCTGAGAAACCTGTACGAGGGTCAAGAAGCAACAGTAAGAACCAGACATGGAACAACCGATTGGTTCAAAATTGGGAAAGGAGTACGACAAGGCTGCATATTGTCACCCTGCTTATTTAACTTATATGCAGAGTACATCATGAGAAACGCTGGGTTGGATGAATCACAGGTTGGAATTAAGATTGCCGGGAGAATTATCAACAACCTCAGATACGCAGATGATACCACCCTAATGGCAGAAAGTGAAGAGGATCTAAAGAGCCTCTTGTTGAGGGTGAAAGAGGAGAGTGCAAAAGCTGGTTTGAAACTCAACATTAAAAAAACGAAGATCATGGCATCTGGCCCTATCACTTCCTGGCATATAGAAGGGGAAGAAATGGAAGCAGTGACAGATTTTACTTTCTTGGGCTCCAAGATCACCGCAGACGGTGACTGTAGCCATGACATTAAAAGACGCTTGCTCCTTGGAAGGAAAGCTATGGCAAACCTAGACAGCATAGTAAGAAGCAGAGACATCACCTTGCCGACAAAGGTCCGTCTAATCAAAGCTATGGTTTTCCCAGTAGTAATGTATGGCTGTGAGAGCTGGACTATAAGGAAGGCTGAGCACCGAAGAATTGATGCTTTCGAACTGTGGTGCTGGAGAAGACTCTTACGACTCCCCTGGACTGCAAGGAGGTCAGATCAGTCAATCCTAAAGGAAATCAACCCTGAGTGCTCATTGGAAGGACAGATACTGAAGCGGAAGCTCAAATATTTTGGCCACCTAATGCGAAGAGAAAACTCTCTGGAAAAGACCCTGATGCTGGGAAAGACTGAAGGCAAAAGGAGAAGGGGACGGCAGAGGATGAGATGGCTAGATAGCATCACTGATGCAATGAATATGGACTTGAGCACGCTCCGGGAGAGAGTGCAGGACAGGAAGGCCTGGCGTGCTATGGTCCATGGGGTCACGAAGAGTCGGACACGACTTAATGACTGAACAACAACAACAACAAAAGGGAGAATTAGTCCAAGATGTGCAGATCGGGACATTGGGATTTGTAAATATCAAATTCTTCAAGCATCGCTACTCACAGTCAGTAGCACAGCATTGGAAGTCTCCATGCACTGTGCTCTGAGCAACGCCTAGTACAGTGCTGGCTGAAAGAGAGGAAGTCACTTGATTCTTCCTCTCCTCTAGCCCGTAATGCTTTACAAGCCATAGCACAATGCTTAGTGGAAGAAAGGAAGGATTGGGTGAGTCCCAGCCCATCTTGCGCATCACAGCTGAAACAGAGGGAAAGTAATCCTGTTCCTTAGGCAATTCAACGACTCCTCCCTCTCTTCCAGCCACCATTGTTCTGCCACTTGTAGCACAGATTGGGCTGGAAGTCATATGATTCACACTTTTCTGGTTCCTGAACAGTGTGGACTTGAAGAGAGGGGAAAGGGACAGGCTCTTCCTGCCCGCCCTCAGCACAATGAAGGAACAGTGCAGAAAAGGACAACTGAAATGATCAAGGGGCTGGAGCAACTCCCCTATGAGTTGCTACAACAGCTGGGCTTGTTTAGCTTGGAAAAGGGGGGGAGGGGTAAGAGTGTACAAAATTATGCATGGTGTGGAGAATGTGGATAGGGAGACATTTTTCTCCGTCTCTCATAATATTAGAACCTGGGGTCATCCCATGAAGCTGATTGGTGGGAGAGCAGATAAAAGAAAGTACTTCTTCACACAGTGCATAGTTAAACTATGGAATTCACTACCACAGGAAGTGACGGCCACCAATTTGGATGGCTTTAAAAGGGAGTTAGACAAATACCTGGAGGAGAAGGCTATCAATGGCCTTCTCCTCCATTGAGGGCTATGTGCTACCTCTAGTATCAGAGGTAGTATGCTTATATACACCAGTTGCTGGGGAACATGGGTGGGAGGATACTGTCGCACTTGTATCCTGCTTGTGGGTTCCTGGTCAACAGCTGGTTGGCCACTGTGTGAACAGAACGCTGGACTAGATAGCACCATTGGTCTGATCCAGCGTGGCTCTTCTTATGTTCTTATGAACTTCAGTACTGTTCAAATACCTCTCTCAACCACTGACAAAGTTACAAAATTACAAAAGCATGGAAAAGTAGAAAAGGGCCAGGGATTCAGGATAGAATGAGCAAATTTGTTAAGTAATGGATTATTTATTGATGCATTTTTATATAAATGTATAAGATTTCCTCCCAACTAAAAGGGACAACCAATCCATGTTACAATAAACTTTCCCCAAAGAAATGGTTTCCCTTTCCCGTTCACAGAAATCTTGTCTTTTACCGTAAATTAGGAATGTGTAGCAACTTAGAAGGAACCCTTTTAAAAGTGAAAATTGTTTTCTGTTTCATGTTCCGTCTCATTGTTCTGTTCTTTACTCTTTCTAGCTTTTTTGTTTTCTGCTCTGTTAGAGAAAAACATGTTTAAAAGTCTTTTAAATGCTTTTGTAAAAACGAAAAAAAAAAGAATTACCTGCTCCCCATATGAGCTTGTCCACAAGCTCAGTTTCACTTCAGAGGCCCTTTCCAGGTCCTCCCACTATCTGATGTACAATAGGGATGTGTGAATCAGCAAAACGTGAGCTTGTTGAGGTTCTCCAGATTCCATCTCAAACAAAGCTTGTTCAGACCCATGTCCATAGCAGATTGCGATCTTTCATTTTTTTCTTTTCAGATGAAAATGTGTGTGTATTTTTGTGCATATTTTTCTAAATGTACATACCCATTGTGCACATTTTCCAAATCTACACATTCTTCTCCCATTAATTAAATTGTGCGTGTGTGCATTTTCCAAATGTATGCGTGCTATCAGACTCATTTTGGGGGGCTGCAAATGACATCACAAGCTCGGAAGTGTATGGGCTTTGACTGCAGATTGTGTTCGAGTCCATGTTTGGGTCTGGAAGGTGCAAACTGGGTAAATTCTGGTCAAAAATGTACTGGAATGAATTTCTCATACATCCCTAATGCGCAGTAGTAGGTGAGGATCAGAGACAGGCCATTCTCAGTTGTTCCCAGTATTCGGAGCAGCCCTCATAGACAAGTACATCTGGCTCCCATGGAAACTTGCTTTTAGGAGAGCAGCAAGAACAATTTCATTTCTGTCAGCTTTTTATGGTTTTGCTGCTTTTAAATTGTTGCTGCTATTGGTTTTGGTCTTAGAATGTTTGTTACTGTTTGAACATTTATAAGCTCTCCTGATTATATTTTAGAATAGGAGGACACAAATGTCAGAAATAAATAAATGTGTCTGTCAGTATCTCCACAAGTTAATCATTATTTTCTCACACAGTGAAACTGATTTTTGAAAACTTTATTATGCAAACTAAGAAACAAATTACAACCAAAACTGAAGAACAACATTACACAGTCGGGATACAAAAAAAAAAAAAACTTGTCCGAAATACAACATAGATCTAATCCATAATATTAAAAATAAAAACACAGTCTTTTAACCAGCTGACTTCTGATTGCACTGTATAAATAGGTATATTGGATACTATGCTTTTTTCTTTATATTTTTTTTCTTTTCAGCTTCTTTTTGTAATGGCAATTAATATTTATAGGAGAGCTTTCTGCATTTACTTAAGTCTTGCACTCAGTTTTACATTTCACACATTTTTATGCTGTCCGGATGATCTAATGGGTATTGATAGTAAAAATCATAAGTGAGAAAAACAAGAGCTGCTTTGTAGGACTATGAATATAGATTAGACAAAGAGAATGAGCAGGAAAGCTTCAGTAACTACATATCAAATCAGCTTTTTAAAAAGCCATAATTAGTAATAAAAAAGGAATATTGGAATTTACCCAGTGAAGATTTATGAATGGAACTATATGCATGGCAAAACTAATCTCTCCTACTTTTGCAAGATAGCTGGGATTTTCAAACTGTGCCTGGTGCCTTACCCTGTGACTTTTCAAATTTTGTTAACAGCATTGCAAATTAAACAGAAACCTCTCACCCTCTCACATCAAGGTCTAGCAAACGTTAGAGCATTGTGCAAAATTCCATCTAGTCACAGCCCTGGAAATGTCTTTGCCTCCTTAAAGAATCACTGCAAGATTCAATGTTGACTTTTGCTATGTACTGTAAGACCGATCCACTTCCCCTTGGCAGCCATGGTTTGTTTAATCAGCCTGTACTGACATTTTGTGAAAAGGCACTCATACCTCAGTGTCCTGAGAGTTTGGCCTCCCTGGGTTTTGCTCTCCTTTGATCATTACTCATACATGTCCCCTTCCCCCACATTCTTCCTTAAGCTGTGCTGTATTTTTTTTTAAAGCAAAATAAAAACCTGATGGTATTTAAGCTGACATAGCAGCCCAACTGACAAGCAAATAAAGCCCTACAACCCTCTTCTACTCACAGACAGCCTCATCTTTGACAGCCTGACCTTGTCCTGCTAATTGTAACTGGCAAGCCAATTGGATCTGAACACCCCCCACCCCAAACCCCTGAAGAATGAAATCAGCAATGAGAAAGAGAGAAGGAAGAAATAACCTGTGTTGGCCCCTATGTTTACATGGGGGAAATGTGGAAAACTCTTACTGTGCTGTCAGGCTAGATGAGATAAATATCATAATGCCAGTAGCTGTATTCACATAGAAAATAAATAGGAATATGCTCTGATCAATAATATGGATTCATCAGTTTCTAGAAGGTGTTGTGGGAAATCATAACTTTTACAGAAGCCTGCTAGGATAACAGAAAGAGACACTTTAATTTGTTACTGATAAATGGCTGAGCAAAAGAGCAAGTAACACTTTTTTACTCATAAATTCCCCCAAAGAAGAAATGTTTTCATGACTAAAAATAACACTGAAAAATTAGAACTTTACTTCTCCTTGTGTATATTGTTGGCCCTAGATAAATGATACTGCTAGTTGTCAAGACTTTTCTATGATAGTACAGGTAGTCGATGCCACAGACAAAAATAAAGGTGAACATTAAAATGTGCTAAAGGTAATTATTTATTTACAGAAACACTTCAATTTCCATGATGACATGAAAAAGCAATCCCAAGGTTTTTACTCATTAACCATTTATTATTTATTTTTAAAACCTTGGGAAAATGAGGGATGCACTTAGCTCTCTGGTTCTGGGAGGTGAGGGATGGCAGCTGCCACAAAAAAAGGTGCCCTTCAGTGGCAGCAAGGGTCGTACGAATTTTGTTAAATCCATTCCATCTGTGTTTTGTGGATTGTTAGCATCTTTCACTCCATCATCTGCTCACTGATGAATTTGGATCTCCCCCTGCCCCCCGCAGACATACATACACGCTTTGGAAAAGTACACAAAAAAGTCTGGAATGTATGGAACTTTCGCTGGCATATTTGCATATTTTTCTTAGTTCAGCATACAATCAATGAGCAGAACGTGCACGCGCCGCATGCACGCGCACACACACACACACACACACAGGAATTGCTACCCAACAGAGGCCGAAGAGAGATCAGAGATGCATAAAACTTTTTTTTTAACGGTGTACATATCAGTATAGTTTCCAGAAACGTTCGTATTTTTGTACGACTAAACTTGCATACAATTCCAGAAAGTAAACTGGTCTGCATGTCTGTGGAATCTGAACAACTCGGAAAAAGATGGTCCACTGTGGAATCTATGAGTCAGATGCATACAAATCCAAACTTATTTGATTCTATTGCGGATTTCTACAATTTTTCTAGTAGCAGCTGCCGTTTGCCCTCCTAAGTACTCATTGGAACAGGATGACTGATCAGAGCTGCAAGGGAGCTCCCATGACTTCCATAAACACACCTGAAAATTGTGTGCCCCACAATTTCATGGCCATGAAATGAGAAGGGTGGGATTTAGCTCAGCCCTAAAAAACATTCAAGGAAGTAACAGCATAACTATGCCCAAATCAGAAGAGATCTTTTTTAATTGTTATATAAACTTGAAACCAGTTTATACAGAATAAAAAGATCAACAAGCAAGAATACACACATATAGAAAGGTAAACAAAAAATACTTTGAATTAACCAAACAAAAATGCATGGTTGAATGTTGTCCTCATATTTACTCTTCCAGAACACTGCAAATAAAATCCATTGTTTAATAAATTTTTTTCTCTGTGGTCTGTTAGCTGACCAAAATTAATTCTAGGTTAATTTTGATAAAATTGTAATATTCTACCATACCATTCAGAAATTGATGGAGCAACTATTTTCTTCCAATTTGCTGTGCACTTTTGGCAGCTGTACTGTAAGTAAACTTACATCAAGCCATAAGTAAATTTACATTAAGTAAATCTACATCCAGTCCTTAAGATAACAAAATAATAGGGCGTAGTTGGGGGGGGGGGGCAGGATTTTGTGGTATTAAGTATCCAGTCATTTCATTAATCACATTCTGAATATGGATCTTAAAAAGCTGCCTTACATGACAGTTCCACAAGATGTGCAAAAAAATCTGTGTGTAGCCAACCACACATTGCCCGTAAGAATAATATTCCGAATTATAAATCTACTTTCAGAGGTTAAATACCATTGGTACTTTAAACAAAAAAAAAATTCAGGATCAGCTGATATTAATTTAGGCAATATATTCCTCTTTATCCAGTTCCACTCTTTCATTTGGATCTTTTGTCCTAAATGCTTTGTTCACTTTCTCATAACGGTCCTAGACAATTCTTGTAGTTCTAATTAAGGGAGCATCAAGATGGCTTATGAGACTTTTAGGAAGCAATCCTAGGGGATAGGCGGCTGCCTCCAGACTCAGAGGTAACCACCTATCCAATGCAGGATGGGTGGAGCGCAGAGGAGATCTTCATCTCCGTGCTCTGGCTGCCCTGCGTTTGCAGCTAGACAGCCGATTTCAGCTGTCTAGCCACAGAGCTTCGGAGCAGGGTGGGCCAGCCAGCCGACACATGGGAAGTGTCATACCGGCCCTTCCAAGGTCCCCACCCCTCCCTGTCCCCGGGAATGCCTCCTTTCCTCTGCTCTGCGCTACTCTTATGAGTGCAGAGCCTGGGACGATCCACGCCGCCTACAAGGCAGTGGGGGAGGGGGTGGTGAGGCAGTTTTCTGGGAACCACCCTCGGAGCACAGGGTCTGAAGTCAGTTTCCGAAAACCAAATAATACTATAGCTGCCCAGCCGCCGCTGTTTAGCGGCCATAGGATTGCGACCTCAGGTTTATTAGTACTGATCAGCAATTCACAGTTACTGTTCTCCCTTATTCCATTAAATTTTCTACATGAAGATATTGCAGCATGTATTCTTAGGAAGTACCAGAACCCGGTAGGTCTTATATCTTCTGTGAAGGAACAAAACTATCCTCCATTTTTGTATTTAGTTTGTTTTGGGATATTAGGAGGTTATTTTGTGTGGGTCAGTTTCAGCCAAAAGCTTAATAGTTTAGAAGTCAAATGTAGTTAGTTAGAATTTTGCTCAGGAAATGAGATTATAAAGTCAGTGTTTCTTGATTTTAGCAGCCTAATTGTGTGTGTGTGGGGGGGGGGGACTTTTGTTGTCTCTATTGTTAAACCATTGGGAGCTGAAAACCCTTGCTGATCTACTGCAAATCACACAGAGATCTACCAGTAGATCCCACTCTACCTTCTGCTCACCCCTGTTGTAGATTATATTGATACACTTAAAGGCCTATAGAACTCCACAATATGACTGGATTGGAATGATAGTGAGGAATGTGCGAGAAATTCTGTCCATTGAGGTGGTTTTTTTTTACAGATTTACCCAATTCTCACCCACCCAACCCAAACATGGACCTCACCCAAATGTGAAGGA
The DNA here is from genome assembly GCF_057233095.1 of Heloderma suspectum. Taxonomy (NCBI): domain Eukaryota; kingdom Metazoa; phylum Chordata; class Lepidosauria; order Squamata; family Helodermatidae; genus Heloderma; species Heloderma suspectum. The sequence goes on from NC_139462.1 coordinate 115,474,280, forward strand.
TCTGGGTAACCAATTGTATCTCATAAAATATTTTATAAATATGTTATTTCTTTAACCCTTAAATTTCAACTGCCACTGTAAAATACTAATGTAACCTTATCCCCTCAGCACATACTTTCTAGTGAGGTTATAAGCATGGGATAAACAGACAAGGAGATGTAGTTAAAAATTGTAATACATACAAATGCTTTTTGAAATGTATTTATATATCAAAATGTTCAACTGTATACTAAGTTTGATGTGATTAATTTCCTTTACTGGTCTTGCTTTTAAAGATACTGCTTCTATAAGGAAGCAGATATTTCCTTGTCCTACTTCACTTCTCTAAAACCGATTACTGATTACTCTTTTTGCTCCCTTCACCCCAGTTAGCTCTTCCATAAAGACACAAGAAGTCCTAGACTTCCCTCTGGTCAAAAACTCAGGAAGGGCTGGAAGACTGTAGCTCGTAACAGAAGGATTCAGAAGAGCTAGTCTTAGAAACTTCAGCAAACAGACAACTGAGGATCTGAGAAGTCAAGAGTCTTCAGTGTGATGGTCCTGACCCAGATGAAAATGTCTCTTCAGAAAGAAGCCCCCATTTCAGCTGTACATCCATCAGGCCATATGACTTGGAACGAACGAGGCTATCTGAAAGACTGCATTCTCCCATACGAGTCTGCCCAGATTTTAAGATCTTTGGAAGAGGTTCTTCTCTCAATTCCATCACCATCGCAGACGGTTGGGTGGGGATGCAAGAGAGGGCCTTCTCAGTGGCCGCTCTCAGGCTTTGGAACTCCTTGCTGAGCAAGGCTAGCCTGGCTCCCTGTCTGTTGTCCTTCCATCAGCAGGCATTTCAGGCAGGCCTTTGGCATATAAGCTAGTCTTCTGTTGAAGAGGGTTTAACAGATTGGAGACTGGCTGTGTCTTTTATTGTTGTGGTTTTTATTGATTTGTTTCTATTGATTTGTTTTATTGATTTGAAGCTCTCTGGGCAGTTTACAGAACATTTGTTATGTTCTGTAAAATGCCCAGAGAGCTTCAACTGTGGGGTGGTATAGAAATGTAATAATAATAATAATAATGTTTTAACCAAGATTTTATTTTAATTTGTATTTTATTATTGTCAGCTGCCTGGACTGCCATTTTTCTTTATCAATTTAATAAAGAAATAAAGGAGCAGAGCAAGGGCTAGACCTTAGAGAAGGTATCAGTCCAGAAACCTCTTCTGTTCTTTGAGTGCTGGCTGGGGTAGAGCAAGATAGAGGAATTAGAGCCTTGATTTAAATAGGGGGTTAACAAAACAAAGGTGACTCCCATGTTCCGTAGTTACTTTACCAAGGGTAAATAAGGTGAAATATCTGAAGTTATAACATGTTATCCATTATAACATTTTTATCTTACAACTAGGGATGTTAGAGAATTCTGACATGGACTCCAGTGAGGCTGGATTCTTTAGAATTCGGCCCCCCAGATTCTGTGGTGGAATGGAGCAATCCCCCCTGCGAAATTGTCCCGAGACGGACCCTACCTGGTGTCGGCCGTCCGGTCCATCCGCTGCCCCAGTCTGCAGCCACGAATGGCTGTCCTGGTCTGCGGCTGCCATTTGCGTCTCTGTGTTAGCCGTGATAGGCTACGTATATATTTATGTAGCCTATCACGGCAAAGAGGAGGGACGCAAATGGCAGCCACTACGCCATTTGCGTCCCTGCCTTTTGCCGTGATAGGCTACATAAATATATACATAGCCTATCACAGCTAATGCAGGGATGCAAATGGCAGCCGCTATGCCATTTGCGTCCCTGCATTAGCCATGATAGGCTACATATATATTTATGTAGCCTAACACAAAAAAAGCAGGGATGCAAATGGTGTAGCGGCTGCCATTTGTGTCCCTGCTCTTTGCCGTGATAGGCTATGTAAATATATACATAGCCTATCACAGCTAACGCAGGGACACAAATGGCGGCTGCTACAGCGGACGCCATTTGCGTCCGCAGCCTGGCTGCGGACGGAAGTCCGGCTGCAGGCGGGCCCAGCCAGTAGCTCTGTGGACTTGCCATGGAGCGCAGCCGGCCGGGGAGGATTCCAGGGGGAGGGATGGATCGCCTCCCCCCCCCCACGGATGCCCCAGACCAGAACGGGGTAAGTTATTCGTACACCCCTACTTACAACAACTTATTATCCTGTAATCTATAGATAATCTCATTGTATCTATTAATCCATATAATAAATATATTTATTCCATTTATTTAACAGATTTTCAAACCACCTTTCAAAATAGATCATCCACCCAAGGTGGTTTACAATAAGCAATAAAGGAACATAATAAAATAATATAAAACAACATTAAAATATATTTTTGATCTTGTTTAAACTTTGTCTCAGTTACATATATTAACCAGGTTACTACAAAACAATGTGAAATCACGTGAGTGTTTATTTTATTGTATGTTGGTGGCAGCAGGAGACCAGGAGTACAGTTGAGTTAAAGAACTATATACAGTTTATTGCTTTTTAGCCAATCAGGCCGTCCGCACACAAAACAAATAGAATTCTCACATCAACCCAAAAGGGAGACCAAAGTACAAATTACTAATAAAATAACTAACAAGAGCAAGTTAAAAACATTTTAAAATCCTAAAACAATATCTGCCAGAATATTATTACCATGTTTACGGATTTAGTTTTTTTATAACAGTCAATGACTTTCGCCTCTCCAGGGCTTGACTGACAAACTTAGCAGTCCTATATGATGTATAATGATCTGTTCCAGCTAATAATAATCGAGTTATACTTGCACCAGAAGTATCCTCAAGTACAGCTAATAGGGGCTCAAGATATTGCTTCCTCAAATCGATATACAATGGGCATTCTGCTAAAAAGTGTACCATGTCCTCTACCTTGGACCAGGAGTACAGTTGAGTTAAAGAACTATATATTATTTATATAGGTTTTTGCCACTAGGTGGGATTATAGGAACACCAAACCCAGGCCTTCCACACACTAATGTAGGAAATAAGAGGGTTAAGCAAGGTAAGAGAGGGACCCTTTGTTGTCCAAGGCTGTGCATGACACCATGCCCAGCCCAATAAGGCCGAGCAAGCCCAGGACATAGATGCGCATGCCACCAGCCAAAGATGAGATGGCAAAAGTGCATAAAAGAAACATACCAGTGTTTAAATAGGGGTCAAGACCAACCCCTGAGGCCTTCTGCGTGGCAAATTGGGAAATGACTGACATCCAGCTTAGCCTATCAGAGCATTTAGTTTCATTCCAACTGGAACAGATTCCCCCCACCCATCAAAATGCATACATCCAACAATCCCCTTCCAAGCCACATGAAGATCATATTAAGTGGCAGGTTTCACACAAGAGTGGATGGGTAACATCCACTACCAAGCCCCTACATTTACCTCAGTAGTAAGAAATGAGAGAAACCTCTCACCACTGCCTACGAACTCACAGATTTGTCTATATTCTGTGGAGGAGAAAAGGACAATGCTTTAGGACTATGTGCAACTGTTGGGCACTGTTTTACAGGGCCCATATGCCTGACATACTGCTGTCTTCAATTGCCAACTCTCTTGTGCTGTTGCATGGGACATGCATGCAAGAGTTCCTCCTGTAACACCTTTGGTGCATGCAGATTTGTGCTGTCAGGAATGACTTGCAAACCCAGGCAGCAAGCAACTGACATCTGCTGGAAAGAGCAACATCCCAGTGTCTCTAGTGCACACACATTGTTACATGTAGTGTTCTTTTTAGGCAGATTGTACATCTTTCGTTTAAATAAGAACTTCATTTTTAACAGTTGCTTGGTGGAAATCTGATGCAGTATCAACAGACTTGCTGACTGATATAGGAGTGCCTGTTCGATTCCATTATGATCTGCTTGTATAACTTGAAATAAATCTTGAAATAAATCAGATATTACAATAGCACCATAAATCTCTAGTCATCTCTCATCCAAAGGAAATGAAACCCTATATCTCGGGAAAGTGGGGAGCACATAACAATATAGAAAAATTATTTGGAAGTACTATGGTTGAATGATTCAAGTGCCTGAGGAAGAAAATAAAAATGACATATGCTCAGAGACAACCGAATATTAGGTGTGAGGGGATTATGACATCCCCCCACTGCTCGTTGTGTGTCCTCTGTACGATGGGGTGGCTGGTATTTGATCATTTTCCAGGTGGGGGTGTGACTGGAAGTGTCTACTTGGGTGAGTGGGGGAAATTGTGGCTCTGTGTGTGTGTATATGTTCACACACGTGTGTAAGGCCAGCTCACTGAATTTAGACCAAACACTGGAGGGAGGTTTCTGAATATTTTTTGTTTGGGGGGTTATTTTAATAACTTTGCAAACTCCATTTTGAATTGGGGGGGGGGTGCTTTTTAAAAATTAGTTTTGCATTTATTTTGTTAAATCCTTCCTAAAACCTTTATTATTATCCCAGCCCAGTCCCACAGACTCAGCTTTGCAGGCATGCTTTCTCAGTGTTCCCTTTTTGTGATGGGTTGCTAGCTGCTGGGTTCCAAAGGCAGCTGTTTTGTGTTGCTCTGAGGATTTCATCACCACCACCATGGCCCCAATCACAACTACTATTCTTATTACATGTAAAGGGGTGGATTTTGGATGTTCTCCAAACTTGCTGCCCATGCTTACCCCTGAATAATCCAGTGCTTCTTATTTCTGAGTAGTCAAGTATAAGATGGATTTTTATACTGTGCTGCTTCTCACTGTTACTTTTGAGAAGACACGAAGACAAGTGGTTGGGGAAATGCTTTGTGGTGGACATGCAAAAGAAGGCATTGTGGATACTCTCCGAACTTGCTGCTGGGTTCCAAAGATCACTGGACACTCAGCTTTGCAGGCCTGCTCTCCCTGCATCCCCTCTTGCAATGGATGATAATAATGATTTTCTGTGGCTGTTTTGTGCTCATGCTCTTAAAGTCACTTAATTGTCTATGCAATGGGAATTCCAGTTACTTCTGGAATAGGAGAATGTGGGTCCAAATAACTGCCTTTTTGTTGCTTAGTGCATGTGGGTTCCCTCCTGCTTTGAACTCATGATCTTGAAAGGTCATGTGCCTCAGTTTCCCCTTTCTGTGGTATATGCTGCTGGGGATTCAAAAGACTGCTCTGTCTCTGGCAATCCATTGGCTCCACTAGCCCCAGTGGGTGCCAGCCACCACTGCATATGTTTACATGGGACAGGTCCAAAATCCACCAGCAATTCACTCTGCCTCATAGTATGGCCAACTATGACTCCACATCCTGTTTTGCAAGAACACACAACCTCTTAAGGACTGCTCTACACATATTCAGATAATACTGTTAAAGCCAGTTTCTAACACCAATATATCACTGTAATATTCCCTTGTATGTTTATTCGACATATACAACAAAATGTACAGTATCCCAGTAAATTTCTCTTATTCTAATGACTGATAATGTTATCAAAGCAAACATGAAAAGATGCCACATGCATGCACCTGGAGTTCCAGATGATGGTACAATTGACAAATTAGCTGCTGACAAGTCCTGCTGTAAAATGTCTGCATTTGTTCCCTTTGTCTGCATTAGCAAATTTCCACAGTTATGTTTAAATTAAAAACATAAAAGATGATGTGGGCAGAAAGAATTCTGTTTATCCTATCCTATCCCCCACAATGTTGGGGTTCCAAATTACTTGTCTATGAGTGACAGTGAACCATTAGCAATCTTGTTGTTGTTGTTCAGTCATTAAGTTGTGTCTGACTCTTCGTGACCCCATGGACCATAGCACGCCAGGCCTTCCTGTCCTCCGCTCTCTCCCGGAGTGTGCTCAAGTTCATATTAGCAATCTATCTACATATAAATTATAGGCTTTGTATAGACCTCTACCTATGCACATTTTGCTGTAACTCCCCACCCCCTTTCTGGTATGCATAAGAAACAGAGAAAAAAAGGGAATCTTGATATAACAGTGTGCACAGTAGCATCAAGATTCCTTGTTCACTGTGCTTCATCAGTGCAACCAAGTACTTGTATGGATTGGGAAACCTGTATGGGGGAAAAAAGAGACACCAAAGAACAGAAGGAACGATGCACCTGCTATTTCCAGCATTTATTTTAGAAATTCTTCGTGTTAAATTGGAAGGGAGGTGGAAGGGAACATGGGGTAGAACAAAGGCATGGAATGGGGAAAAGTGGTTCATCCCTACACATCAGTGATCTATCTTAATCACACCCAGGCAGTTATATTGTAGATGGCCTACACCCCCACATTTATAACATTTCTTCAGGTCCACATTGGGTCTGCCCTGAGATCCTGACTTGTAAGCCCCATTACTCTTGCTATAGAATTGCCTTTCAGGCATCTTGTTATTAACTGGCGGCCAAACCCTATAAGCTTTCTGTTTGAAAGGGGCTGACCTTTGGTCTGAGGTAAAGGTTTTTCTTCCCTCTAACCCCCTCATCAAAACGAATGAATCCATAATTTGGGCTGCTTGGGCGACTGTTTGTGGTTGTTTATCTTGCACCAACCACCCAAATTCCGGTGGTAAAATGTTATAAAATTGCTCTAATCGAATTACCACAGCTTCTCTTGTCTGTGTCTTTGCACCTTCCAGCCAATTTCCTAGCAACCTATCTAAACAGCAACTAGTGATGTTAGAGAATTCTGCCATGGATCCCAGGGGGGCCGAATTCCAGTGAATTCGCCCCCCCCAGAGTCCATGGCGGAATGGAGCCCCATGCCCCTCTACCCCGCGAAAGCCCCGCGAAACGGAGCCTACCTGGCTCCAGCTGCAGCTCCGGCAGAGGCGGCAGATCCGGCTGCTGCTGGGCTGCTGCGGATGCAAATGGCGTCCTGAGTAGGGGACGCCATTTGCGTCCCTATGGTAGCCCATGATAGGCTACGTAAATATTTACATAGCCTATCACGGATAAAACAGGAATGCAAATGGCGGAGCGGAGCTGGCCGGGCAGGATTCCGGGGGGGAGGAACGGATTGCCTCCCCCCCTGTCGAAGATTCCGGGGGGAGGAACAGATCGCCTCCCCCCACCTGCAGAACCTGGCGGAGCCAGGTAAGAAGGGTTTCGTACACCCCTACCAGGTATAACCTCAGGGTTTTTCCTCAAAGAATGAAAGACTTTCTGACTATGCTCTGGTGTTAGGCCATACAATTGTCTAACTCTCTCTTTAAATAATAATCTTTTGATTATTCTAATCTCATTTCATCTCTGCCAATCCTCCACAAATTTGAGAGCGTAAATTAAATATCCCATTCTCTCATCGTCCCCTACCCCCATGTCAACATAAGCCCTTTCAAAGGCAGCGAAAAAGGACTCAATATGATACCCTTTATAATATTTTGGGAACCTTGTCATATCCACTTGAGGGGAGATACTACTTGAAGAACTAGTAGGTGCCAAACTGGCCTTCAATTCTAATTCTTTTAATTTTAGATTATACAACTCCAATTTGTGAGCTCATTCGCCTTGTCTACCCCTTTCTTCATTTTTCAAGCTTAATTATCTCAAATTCTCTCACGCATTCCAACCTAGCCAGCTCAATTCATTCCCTTATCCTCCACCTCTCCACTGTATATCAGCAGTTTCCGGTATGGGGTCTGTCCATTCCATTCCTGGATCACTAACCCCTTCACCTGCTGCTCCAGGGTTTTTCCCTGCAGGTCCTCTTGCGTTCTTAGGAGCCATTCCTTCCTTTATTTCCCTGTGTATTACCCTTCTGTGTACCTAAGGAAATACTCGATTAACATACAAGTCTATTGACTTTTGTTTTTGTTTTTACTTCCACTCCTATTTCTTCAGTAATTTCCTACTTTATGGCCTTGGAGGACTTTAATATTCATGCTGAGACTATTTTGTCAGGAGCAGCTCAGGATTTCATGGCCACCATGTCCACATGTGGCGGGACACACTTTGGACCTGGTTTTCTGTGCTGGATTGGGAGAAAATGATCTACAGGTGGGGGAGCCAGTGGTGATTCCTTTGGCATGGACAGATCATTATCTGATCAGTTTTGACCTTCAGGCCACCTGTAACCTCTGCAACGGTGGGGGACCGATTTTGATGGTCCACCCCCGGAGACTGAGAAATCTGGATGGATTTTTGAGGTCTCTTGGGGATTTTCCTGCAGACTTAGCCAGCGGTCCTGCCGAGGTCCTGGTCACTGCTTGGAATGAGGAGATGACACTGGCTACTGATATGATAGCTCCCAAACATCCTCGACCTGGTCATAGAACCATGTCAGCTTCTTGGTATTCTGAGGAGCTGAGGGAGATGTAACAACTGTGCACTTTGGACGGCACTTTGGAGAGGGAGGGAAGGAGGATGGAGGGGGCTCAGGATAACTCGTACCCTGGCCTCTCTGGTCTCCTCCCCTCCCCACCCACCAGAATGCCCCCTTTCCTGAGGCTCCAAGGTTGCTTTTCTGGTCTCAGAGAGGCAGCTGGCATGGTTCTCCCTTTGCCAGCTGCAAGGATGAGAAGTCTGGGGTCAGATGTCTGACTCCCTCTTCCGAGGTCAGAGTGCTGTTTCCTATCTCAGAGGGGTTTTACAAGCCATCCTATGGTCCCTGGGACACCCTCCCAGGGACCATAAGACTGAACTCTAAATGTATTTCTAACAAATACAAAAGGAATTACAAAAACAAATTCCCATCTAACATGTCCACATGTCCATCATTGTGGGATTTTTTGCTGGCTGATTATTGAAAATGGCTCTCTCACACTAAAATTAAGTAAAAATAATAAAATTAGAAGTTACTGTATTTGTAGCATATGGCTATACACGAGAGATGGCTGGCCCAAGAATCATAGAATCATAGAATAGTAGGGTTGGAAGGGGCATACAAGGCCATCAAGTCCAACCCCCTGCTCAATGCAGGAATCCAAGTCAGACAGATGGCTGTCCAGCCTCATCTTGAACGCTTCCAGTGTGGGAGAGCCCACTACCTCCCTAGGTAATTGGTTCCATTGTCATATTGCTCTAACAGTCAGGAAGTGTTTGAAAGCCGGAATCTGGCTTCCTGTAACTTGAGCCCATAATTCCGTGTCCTGCACTCTGGGATAATCGAGAAGAGATCCTGGCCTTCCTCTCTGTGACAACCTTTCAAGTACTTGAAGAGTGCTATCATATCTCCCCTCAGTCTTCTCTTCTCAAGGCTAAACATGCCCAGTTCTTTCAGTCTCTCTTCATAGGGCTTTGTTTCCAGTCCCCTGATCATCTTTGTTGCCCTCCTCTGAACCCTCCCCAGTTTGTCTGCGTCCTTCTTCAAGTGTGGTGCCCAGAACTGGACACAGTACTCCAGATGAGGCCTAACCAGTGCTGAGTAGAGGGGAACTAGTACTTCCCAGGATTTGGAAGGTATGCTTCTATTAATGCAGCCCAAAATAGCATTTGCCTTTTTTGCAGCCACATCACATTGTTGGCTCATATTCAGCTTGTGATCAACAACAATTCCAAGATCCTTCTCGCTTGTAGTGTTGTTGAGCCACATATCCCCCATCTTGTAACTGTGCATTTGGTTTCTTTTTCCTAGGTGCAGAACTTGGCATTTATCCCTATTAAATGTCATTCTGTTGTTTTCTGCCCAGCGCTCCAGTCTATCCAGATCACTTTGAATTTTGTTTCTGTCTTCCAGGGTAGTGGCTATCCCACGCCCAATTTTGTGTCATCTGCAAATTTGATCAGCATTCCCTGCACCTCCTCCTCCAAGTCATCAATAAAAATGTTGAAGAGCACTGGGCCCAGGACTGAGCCCTGTGGTACCCCACTCGTTACCTCTCCCAAGTTTGAGAAGGTCCCATTGATAAGCACTCTTTGAGTCCGATCCTGTAGCCAACTGTGGATCCACCTGATCGTTGTTTCATCTAGCCCACTTTTAGCTAGTTTCAGGATATCATGGGGCACTTTGTCGAAAGCTTTGCTGAAGTCGAGGTATATTATGTCTACGGCATTCCCACAGTCCACAAGGGAGGTTACTTGATCAAAAAATGAGATCAAACTCATCTGGCAGGACTTGTTCTTGACAAATCCATGTTGGCTTCGAGTAATCACTGCATTGTTTTCAAGGTGCTTACATATGGATTGCTTTATCATCTGCTCCAGAATTTACCCAGGGATTGATGTCAGACTGACTGGTCTGTAGTTCCCAGGTTCCTCCTTTTTACCCTTTTTGAAGATAGGGACAACATTAGCCCTCCTCCAGTCATCTGGCACTTCCCCCGTCCTCCATGATTTCCCAAAGAGAATAGACAGCGGTTCTGAGAGTTCTTCTGCCAGTTCTTTTATTACTCTAGGATGCAGTTCATCTGGCCCTGGAGAATTGAAATCATTCAAAGTAATTAGGTGTTCCTTGTAGGGATGTCAGAGAATTCCACCACGGATCTCGGGGAGGCCGAATGCCAGCGCATTCGGCCCCCCGAAATTGGTGGCGGAACGGTCTGCCCCCCCGCCCCCCCCCAGGACGAGACTTACCTGGGGTGGATCTTCCTGGCAGCAGCGGCGGCTCCGGCGGCGGTGCGGCGGTGGTGCGGCGGCAGCCGGTCTTCTGACCGGCTGCCGCCACCGCCATTTCCAGTTTAAAAAAAAACGTGATAGGCTATGTAAAGATTTACGTAGCCTATCATGGCTAGGTTTAAAAAAAAAACCGTGATAGGCTACGTAAATGTTTACGTAGCCTATCACGGCTGACTTTAAAAAAAAAAACGCCACGGCCGCCGCCATTTGCTTTCCTTATTTTGGCACGTCTTAGTCTACGTCAAGATTTACGTAGACTAAGATGGCGAAAATAAGGGGAACGCAAATAGCATAGCGTCCACTACACTATTTGCGTTCCCCTTATTTTCGCCGTCTTAGTCTACGTAAATCTTGACGTAGACTAAGACGTGCCAAAATAAGGAACGCAAATGGCGGCGGCCGTGGCTGCCGCCATTTGCGTACGCGCGTTGTTGTTGTTTTTTAAGTCAGCCGTGATAGGCTACGTAAACATTTACGTAGCCTATCACAGCTGACTGCAGGGACGCAAATGGCGGCTACGGCCGCCACCATGTACGTCCCTGCTAGCCAGCAGCCGGATGTTCGGCTGCTGGCAGAGCCGGCTGGCGGCTCCGCAGAATCCCTGTGGAGCACCTCCAGCCAGCCAGGATTCCAGGGGGGGAGGAACAGAGCGCCTCCCCCCCGTCCAGGATTCCGGGGGGAGGGACGGAGTGCCTCCCCCACCACCATCAACAAAATCCGCAAAAGGTAAGTGCCTTTTGTACATCCCTAGTTCCTTGACCATTTGCCTATCGATCTCAAGCTGCAATCCTGCCCCTTCAGCCTGTACTTCGCCTTTGCCAGGGGGGTCATAGACCCTCTTTTGGGAGAAGACTGAGCCAAAGTAGGAATTGAGCACCTCTGCCTTTTCTTTGTCCTCTGTTATCGTTTTGCTATGCTTATTTAATAGCTGAACAACCATTTCTGTCTTTTACTATGCACGTAGCTGAATAAAGCCTTTTTGTTGCTTTTAGCATCCCTCACTAACCTCAGCTCGTTCCCAGCTTTAGCCTTCCTGATGCCATCCCTGCAATTCTGTGCTACCTTCCCGTACTCTTCCTTTGTTACTCGGCCTTCTTTCCACTTCCTATATGTGTCCTTTTTTGTTTTCAGGTCATCTCTAAGCTTTTTGTGAAGCCACACTGGCTTCTTCTGTTGTCTTCCACCTTTTCTTCTTGTTAGAAATTAGAATTGTTTGTAATTGTGCCTTGAGAATTTCCTTTTTTAAAAGCTCCCACCCATCTTGGACTCCTTTTCTCATTAGTGTTGCTTGCCATGGAACCTTACTTATCCTTGTTCTGAGTGTATTAAAATCAGCTTTCCTAAAATCCAGGGTATGCATTTGACTACACTCAGCTTTTGCTTCCCTTAGAACCAAGAACTCAAGTACAACATGGTCACTTTCCCCCAGAGTTCCTGTAACTGGAATCTTTTCTTCCTCTTCAGTAAAGTAGAACCTTCCTTTTATTGTACATGTAGTCTCTGTGATTTAATTCCCATTGTGGGGCATTAGGTGGGAGGAGCTGTTACAGGAAAATTTAGGCAATTTATAAGCACTTATTAAATACTTGAGAGTACCAAGTGTTCCATCATATCATGTCAATCTCTCTAATAGAGCTATTGAAATGTTGAGACAGACGAAAAAGCATTAGAATTGAAGTTTTAGCTCAATGTATACCAGATACATTTTAACAATTTAAAAAAATATTATCCTTTTAAATGAAAAAAGTTAAATAACTGGAAAGGCATGTAACATGAAAAAGAAAAGAAAATGTGTTACTCATAAGCTCCCCCCGCCGCCGCCGCAAATCCTCACTTTACCTGAAATATAAATCACACAAAATACAGATATAAAGTCTTTTAACCCAAGAATTACCCAAGTTCTTTCAAATAAATAAATTCAATTGGAAGAACTTGGATAACTTTTTAATCAGGGGTCCCCAACACAGTGCCCATGGGCACCATGGTGCCCATGGGGACCACCAACACCACAAAACTCTTCACTCCCTGCCCCCTTCAAAAACTTATTTTTTAATTAAAAAAAACCTTGAACAATGTTAGGATACCAGGTTCTCCTTCCTGTTCCTGAACCTGCAGCTGATCAGCTGTTCATTGGGCAGGAAGAGAAGGAAAGAGCTGCTTCCTGGTCCTGCCCCATCTTCTGTCCACACAGACCTTTCCTCTGTGCTGTCTCTGTCTCTTCACTCTTCATTATTTCTCTCCACCCAACTGCTTTCCTTGCTATTTCTCTCCCTTCCCTGTCCCTAGCTGCCTTCTTTCTCTCCCTTCCTAGACCCTAGCTTTACTCTTTCTCTCCCACTCACCACTTTACCTTGCTATTTCTCTCCCCACCCACCATTTTACCTTGCTGTTTCTCCCCCTTCTTAGCCTTACTTTTTCTCTCCCCTCTACCCCTTTGCTTTACTATTTCCTCCTCCCTCCCAGCCTCTAGCCTCACTATTTCTCCCCCACTCCCTTTTCTTTTGACTAGCTAGCCAGGCCCCCATGGCAGACATTGTGACTAGCCACATCTTCCATGTGAGTTATTTTGTGGTGGCACCTACAGCAGTTTCTCAAATTCCCAAATGTGCCCATGGCTTCAAAAAGGTTGGAGACCCCCTGTTTAAAGCAAATTCAAGGGCTCAGAAAATTACCTCCCTGTCTCCTCCACCCTTCCTTAACCCCCACAGAAGCCAGCCCAACTCATGAACATTCCTCCCTTCCTTTTCCCCACCTTAATTGGTAGGGAAAGGAGTAGTTGTTTAGGCACAGGGCAGTATGAGAAGAGGGAGGTTTTTCTCTTCCCCACTCCCTATTGTTCTGATATGCTGGGTAACTATGTGTTGGGGAGCAGGGGAAATATAGTTCTCCCAAGAGCTGCTGCCATGCAGATTCCACTTGAACAGCAGTGGAGGGGGGAAACTGTGGGAAAACAGTGGCTCCAAACATGGCAAACCACCATGAAAAAGATAGGATTAAAATCAACCACTTTAGATGTGAAAACCAAACCAGGATAAAATTTGGCTCAGATCTAATGCAGTGTGCACCCTTTAGCATTGGTGTACGCATTTGGATGTCTGCTTCTTAACTACTGAACCATGCCTTGCACAGCACACTGCACACCCACATATGGGACAGCACCCGAGCTTAATTGGACTGCAGTGGCAGTCTGATGTTGCCACTACAGCATTTCTTTCTCAATGAAAAAGTAACGAGAGGCTGAAGCAACATCTTTAGACTATCTGAAGAATGCTTTGGAGTCATTCTATACATTATACAGGGGTGTGAAACTTGTGGCCCTCCAGATGTTGTTGGACTGCAATTCCCATCATCCCACACCATTAGCTATGCTGGCTAGGGCTGATGGACATTGCAGCCCATTAACATCTGGAGGTCCACAAGTTGCCTACCACTGCGTTACACAGAATGAGACAATAGACTGAGGTGGTCAAATTCTGGACTGTATCACCTCAGACTACAGGTGGGGAAGGATTATATTATACATATAAAGCTCCCTGTATATAACAAATTGGAACAATACAGTGGGTTAAACTAAAGCTCCCCTCCCCCTGGTCTCTCTCTGATTGCAGCTGCAGGTAGGTTTATACACAGGGGAACATTCAACAATGCAATCTTCCTTTGCAGTCTGGCATGGTGTAGTGGAGAATTCTACCATGGCATGTTCATTTACCACAAATTTGTAGAATCAGCTCTTAGAAATATAATACTTTTCTTTCTCACAATATTCTAAATGCTTGAAAAAGTCAACTTCTTTGAAGAGCTGGGTAGAGAGAAATTCCAAACTGCTGAAAGAAGGCTTACTTTAGATCTTCAGAGAACTCTAGTTATATAAAGGTTTTTTTATAAGCATCACAAACCCGGTAATAATGTGAGCCATGCTTATAATACTTGCAAAACACAACAGTATCAAAAGGTTAAGGTAAAACTTTATAGAGAAGTGAAACCATATGAGCCACTGATATAGCTGCCAAGCTGGACTAGCCACAAGACACGTCCAATTATTCACCAGCATTGTTCTTGCCATCTTGTTTTCATCACCATGCTTCATAAATTTCAAATGCTGTCCACTTGAAAATGGAAATATCATCCTCACATCCAAATCCACTACATTTACCTGTTGTCACTGAAGCTTGCCTAAAGTGAATTTTGAGGCAAATTTGAAGATTCCAATTCAGAATTTTGGAAGGAAAGTGAGAGAAGTTTGAATAAGACTAGCAAACTTTCAGGGGTACTGCATAATCCTACCTGGAACCCATAGAAAAACATAATGCTGGGAAGGTTGTCATTCAAGCTGTGCTGTGTATTTCATCTGTTTCTCACCAACACTAGTGTGGGCATCCAAAGCTGGTGGAAAATCTCTTCATGGAGTGGACAGAACGTATCAAACCTAAAGTGAGAGGTGCCAACAAATTTCACTTCAATTGATTTTTTTCTACAGAATGTAGATGACCCTGCTATGGAGAAACACTTGAGAAATTTTGAGACAAGTAAAACAGAAGTTCTGATAAAACTAGAACATTTCTCAGGATTGGTTTGGTATATGGCACATTCCTTTATTGAACAACTAGGTACAAGAAAAAAATAAAGATGAAGTACCTCTAGTTATTTTGTGGGGCTGGGAGATCTATAAATATTTGTTCATCACAGAAGAAATAAACAGGAAAGATAAGACAGACTGTCCGAAAGGCAGAGAAAGTCTAGATTGCTACTGACTTGCAGGTCTTAAGGTGTTGATTCTAGAAGTAGGCTACATAGATTAAGGCTGCTGGGGTGGGGGATGAATGTTGTTATCCTCCCAATGAACTTTATTCTTTCTAGCTTTAGAGTATGACCCAGACTATGCTAACCACGCACCAAGTATTTAGAAAGTAGCCAGAGGCTCTTTAAGCTAATAGGTTAAGACTGAGATCACAGATAAAATTAAGTGGCATGAACACACACACAAAAAATGGGGTGGGGCGAGAGAAACAGAATGGCCTTAAAGGCTTTATGTTAATGGCTATGGCCTGCAAAAGAAAACTAAGGGGGAAAGTTAGAGTTTGAGAGGAGAGTTATAAAATCCCTGTAGCATTTTCTAAACAGATCACAAGGCTAGGAAAGCTGAATATGTCAAACATATATTGAAACAGGTGAAAATGCACACCAGCATATAGGTGATGGACCACAGCATTTGTGGAAATGTCAGGGAAACCACACAGGTCCTTGTTAATTCAAACATATGGTGTTGATTGCCTTGAGTGTGTATAGATTACCTCCCCCCCAAAAAAAGTATCCCAGTAGAAGCATGAATCATACCCTCTGCAACACACCCACTAATGAGTCATTTGTTAGGAAGAAGGGCCTAAATTATGCTGCAAAGCCAAGAGGCTGTGCAAAGGTCCTGATTCCTTCCACATATAGAAACTGCAAATCCCTCATTCAGCCAGCTGCAAGTGTAGCATCCATGTCTAGGGTCATTTGGAGGTTCTATGCACCAGTTCTTTCTACTTTGACAGATGAACAGGTATTATGGGGACAATTGGGAGGTAGCAACCCTCCTTGTCTCTCTGTATAAGTAAGGGGACTTTAAGGCTGGTGCTATCATGGCACTGATATTATTATCTTGACACCTTCCAATATTACTTCTGTGCTACAGGAGCTGCTGTAGACTGTAGTGCAGTTCCTTCCTTGTTGTTGTTCAGTCGTGTCCGACTCTTGGTGACCCCATGGACCATAGCACGCCAGGCCTTCCTGTCCTCCGCTCTCTCCCGGAGCGTGCTCAAGTCCATATTCATTGCATCGGTGATGCTATCTAGCCATCTCATCCTCTGCGAAAGTCCCCTTCTCCTTTTGCCTTCGATCTTTCTCAGCATCAGGGTCTTTTCCAGTGACTTTTCTCTTCACATTAGGTGGCCAAAATACTTGAGCTTCAGCTTCAGTATCTGTTCTTCCAATTCAGGATAATTCCTGAAATTCAGGCCGTATGGTAGGAGTTCACAGTACATGTCAACTGCTTCTCACCTCTTCCAGAATATGGAGCAATATTGGCATGGATAAGAGCCACATAGTGGATGCCTTCCATGTGGACTGGTGCTTCTGACATTATCCCAGTCATAGAGCTTTTTTCCACACAGGTAATGTCAGAAGAGACCCCTGGACTCTAGTCAACATTGTTTTGGAATCTAGCATTACTGCTTTGTTCTTCCAACAATTTCTTCACCAGCTTTGCTGACTCTCCACATTGTATCATACTGTCTACAGGGTGAACAACTGGAAGAATCAGAGGAGAGTTTTTAACTGCTCCCTGTGAGTGACTGACCTTTCCACTGTTCTAGTCAAGCCATGCCCCTATTTAATGACTTGGGCCTGAAAGCAAAAAGCTGCTCTAGGAATACAGGAAGACCATATCTGTCTGCCTTACAAGCTTGCTTCTAATTTTCAATCTTGATCCAACACAATGTGCACTGTGTATGTGTATTTTGTTTTCCCTTTTCTTAATGGGATAACCCTGAAAGCAATGCTCCTTACTAGATATTTTGTGTAACATTCTTTTTGTACATTTTTGCATACAATATATTTGGATTTTATAAGACTGGGGAGGAGAGGGAGAGATTGTATTAATTTTATACAAGGTGCTTTCTAAGCCTAACATCCCTTGGATCTTCTTTAATAGATATATTTTTGTGTTTTCAGTCTAGACATGCAGGTTAAACAAAGTTTCAAAAGCCAGACATGGATCTCAAAAATAACTTCTATTGCTGTGTCTTACAAAAATAATGTGACAAATGTTTTAGAAAAAATGCTAGAATCCCCCTAATCTCAGGGAAAAATTCCAGGATGTGCACCATGATATATGAAACAGACTGTTGAAAAGTTTGGTCCATAGTTCACCAACAACAGTTCTGCTTTCTTCTTTGACAAATCTCTACTCTGGCCAACATGAATAACAGCAGCCAGCAGCGCATACTTAAAACATTCCAAAGCCTCTAACAACTGCCCAGGGTATTTGGAGTTTCCAGCCAATAAGTATCTGGAAGTTTGTATGAAGTATTTGTCTTTAGAGATGCATCAGGGCATAAATTGTGGAGCGCCAACGTTTTCTCCCAGTTGAACCTGAACTTGTAGTTGGCACCAGCAGTGTCTTGATGCATGAAGTCTTTGATATGGTGTTGATAACAACTGCCACAGGTTTTATACTGTTCATTGATATTCGGCCTTATAGAATGGGCTTTTGAGAAAAGGCTTCCTTATAATACTTTGAGATTACAGCATCAATATTTACAACATTTGTAACATTTTAGTATAATATTTTGTAACATTTTAATTGTAAGCTCGGGGTTTCCCAGTGGAGTGGAAGTTGTTTCCGTGTATGCAAACTGATGTAGGGTACTGCAGTGGTAAAGTATATGAGCCAGGAAGTTCCCAGTTCACATTTCTCCTAGGTAGGGTGGCCAGGTGTCCTACTTTACAGCGGACAGTCCTGTATTTGAAGGTCGCCTCCATTTGAACGGCTGTCCAGTCCAAGTCTGGTTTAGTGGCAAAGAAACAACATATTAAGAACCAAGCACAGGGGTCTTGAACTTGCCTGTCAACTTGGATGGCAGACCGAGCAGACATACAGTCATCCCTACTGTGATGAGATACATTGTATTTCTATTTAAATGATATGGATCACTGCCTTGTTGTGGCGAAGGGGCTTGCGTAACTCAGTGAAGCCATAAGCTATGCTGTGCCAGGCCACCCAAGACGGACAGGTCATGGCAGAGAGTTCTGACAAAATGTGGTCCACTGGAGAAGGAAATGGCAACCCACTCCAGTATTCTTGCCAAGAAAACCCCATGGAACGTATCACAAGGCTAAAAGATATGACGCCGGACGATGAGCCCCTCAGGTCGGAAGGTGTCCAGTATACTACTGGGGAAGAGCAGAGGGTATTTCCAAGTAGTGCCAGAAAGAGTGAAGCGGCTGGGCCAAAGCCGAAAGGACACTCAGCTGTGGATGTGTCTGGTGGTGAAAAGAAATTCCGATGCGGTAAAGAACAATATTGTTTAGGAACCTGGAATGTCAGATCAATGAATCAAAGTAAGCTGGAGGTGGTCAAACATGAGATGGCAAGATTGAACATCGACATCTTGGGAATCAGCGAACTAAAATGGACAGGCATGGGCGAATTTAATTCAGGTGACCATCGTATCTACTATTGTGGGCAAGAATCCCTTAGAAGAAATGGAGTAGCACTCATAGTCAACAAAAGGGTGGGAAAAGCAGTACTGGCGTACAATCTTAAAAATGATAGAATGATCTCAGTACGAATCCAAGGCAAACCATTCAACATCACAGTAATTCAAGTCTATGCCCCAACCACTGAGGCCAAAGAAGCTGAGGTTGATCGGTTCTATGAAGACCTACAACACCTTCTAGAACTAACACCAAAAAAAGATGTCCTCTTCATCATAGAGGATTGGAATGCTAAAGTAGGAAGTCAAGAAATCACTGGGATAACAGGCAGGCATGGCCTTGGTGTACAAAATGAAGCAGGACAAAAGCTAATAGAGTTTTGCCAAGAGAACACGCTGATCATAGCAAACACTCTTTTCCAACAGCACAAGAGACGACTCTACACATGGACATCACCAGATGGTCAATATCGAAATCAGATTGATTATGTCCTTTGCAGCCAAAGATGGAGAAGCTCTATACAGTCAGTCAAAACAAGACCTGGAGCTGACTGTGGCTTAGATCATGAGCTGCTTCTTGCAAAATTTCGGCTGAAATTGAAGAACGTAGGGAAAACCACTAAACCATTCAGGTATGACCTAAATCATATCCCTGATGAATATACAGTGGGGGTGAGGAATAGTTTTCAGGGATTAGACCTGATACACAGAGTGCCTGAGGAACTATGGACGGAGGTCCATAACATTGTTCAGGAGGCAGCAACGAAATCCATCCCAAAGAAAAAGAAATGCAAGAAAGCCAAGTGGCTGTCTGATGAGGCTTTACAAGTAGCTGAGGAAAGAAGGGAAGCGAAAAACAAGGGAGAAAGGGGAAGATATATCCAACTGAATGCAGAGTTCCAGAGAATAGCAAGGAGAGACAAGAAGGCCTTCTTAAATGAACAATGCAAAGAAATTGAGGATAACAACAGAATGGGAAAGACTAGAGATCTCTTCAAGAAAATGGGAGATCTCAAGGGAACGTTTTGTGCAAAGACGGGCATGATAAAGGACAAAGAAGGCAGGGACCTAACAGATGCAGATGAGATTAAGAAGAGGTGGAAAGAATACACAGAAGAACTATACAGGAAAGATCTGAATGTCCCTGATAGCCATGATAGTGCGCTCACTGAACTTGAGCCGGACATCCTCGAGAGTGAAGTCAAGTGGGCCTTAGGAAGCATTACTAACAACAAAGCTAGTGGAGATGACAGTATTCCAGCTGAGCTATTTAAAATCCTAAAAGATGATGCTGTTAAAGTGCTGCATTCAATATGCCAACAAATTTGGAACACTCAACAATGGCCGCAAGACTGGAAAAGGTCAGTTTACATTCCAATTCCAAAGAAGGGCAACGCCAAAGAGTGTTCAAACTACCGCACAATTGCGCTCATTTCACATGCCAGCAAGGTGATGCTCAAAATCCTACAAGCTAGGCTTCAGCAGTATGCGAACCGAGAACTACCGGAAGTACAAGCGGGGTTTCGAAGAAGCAGAGGAACTAGAGATCAAACCGCCAACATTCGCTGCATCATGGAGAAAGCAAGAGAATTCCAGAAAAACGTCTATTTCTGCTTCATTGACTACGCTAAAGCCTTTGATTGTGTGGATCACAACAAACTGTGGCAAATTCTGAAAGTGATGGGAGTACCAGACCACCTTACCTGTCTCCTGAGAAACCTGTACGAGGGTCAAGAAGCAACAGTAAGAACCAGACATGGAACAACCGAGTGGTTCAAAATTGGGAAAGGAGTACGACAAGGCTGCATATTGTCACCCTGCATACTTAACTTAGGTCCGACAAAGGTCCGTCTAATCAAAGCTATGGTTTTCCCAGTAGTAATGTATGGCTGTGAGAGCTGGATTATAAGGAAGGCTGAGCGCCGAAGAATTGATGCTTTCGAACTGTGGTGCTGGAGAAGACTCTTACGAGTCCCCTGGACTGCAAGGAGGTCAAATCAGTCAATCCTAAAGGAAATCAACCCTGACTGTTCATTGGAAGGACAGATACTGAAGCGGAAGCTCAAATATTTTGGCCACCTAATGCGAAGAGAAAACTCTCTGGAAAAGACCCTGATGCTGGGAAAGACTGAAGGCAAAAGGAGAAGGGGACGGCAGAGGATGAGATGGCTAGATAGCATCACCGATGCAATGAATATGAACTTGAGCATGCTCCGGGAGAGAGCGCAGGACAGGAAGGCCTGGCGTGCTATGGTCCATGGGGTCACGAAGAGTCGGACATGACTGAACGACTGAACAACAACTTAGTTCTAAATTTTCATCTGTGCATATACATTGACATACACAAATCGCTGTCCTCTTTTTGGGCAATCTATAAGTGGCTACCCTTCTGCTAGGGCTGTCAGGAGCATTCAAGGATGGGTGGTCAATAAGCAAGTACACTTCCTTGAATGCTCATGACCAGGATCAGGATGAGTACAGTCTACAGGCATGCTTGCAGCCTGCTGCAGGCCAGGCTCTAGACACCCAGATTTTGCCAATCGTCATCCCCATCCCCTTCTATGGTAGCCATGTGTCCTACTTTACAGAGGATGGTCTTCTAGCTGAGGGACTGTCAGAGAACAGCCATCTGTTTGCAGCCATCCTCTCTTTGCAGGGCTGCACAGTCCAAGTGCAGTTTAAAGAAATATAAGAAAGAAGAGTAGGGCTCTAGAAGCTGCCCATCAACAGTTTGTACTTGGACAGCAGAATGAGCAGGAACACCGGTCACCTAGGCTCAGTCTTTTTATTTCTATTTATAGTAATTATTTTAAAATTTGCATCTGTACATACAAATTAGCACATACACATCTCATGCAAATCTCTGTGTGTGTGTGTGTGTGTGTGTGTGTGTGTGTGTGTCTTGGAAATGTTTAAGTGGCCACCCTGTCCTCTTCCCTTTCCACAGCCTCAAGGCTAATAAATTAATCGTAAGAACATAAGAGCCATGCTGGATCAGACCAAGGGTCCATCTGGTCCAGCATTCTGTTCACACAGTGGCCAGCCAGCTGCCCGTGGGAAACCCACAGGTAGGACAGAGTGCATTAGCATGCTCCCACCCATGTTCCCCAGCAAGTGGTGTACATAGGCATACTGCCTCTGATACTAGAGTTTGTATAGTCATCAGGACAAGTAGCTATTGAAAGCCTTATTCTCCATGAATTTGTCTAATTCCATGTTAAGGCCATCTAAACCAGTGGCTGTCACATCTTGCGATAGCAAAATCCATAGTTTAAATATTTGCTGTGTGAAGAAATACTTCCTTTTATCTGTCCTGAATCTCCCACCAATCAACTTCATGAGATGACCCCTACTATTAGCAGAAGGGATGAAAATGTCTCCCTATCCACTTTCTCCACACCATGCATTATTTTGTACACCTATATCATGTCTCCCCTTGCTCAATTTTTCCTAAGCTAAACAGTCCCAGAAATTGTAATCTTTCCTCATAGGGGAGTTGCTCCAGTCTCTTGATAATTTTAGTTGCCCTTTTCTTCACTTTTTCCTATTCCACAATACCATTTTTAAGGCATGGTGACCAGAACTGTTCACAGTATTCCAAGTGTGGGCACACCATAGATTTGTATAAGGGCAGTATGATATTGGCAGTTTTATTTTTGATTCCTTTCTTTTTCAGAGCAGCCACATACTGGGTTGACATTTTCATCAAGCTGTCCACCACAACCCTAAGATCTCTTTCTTGGTCCATCACTGCCAGCTCAGATCCTATCAGCTTATATGCGAAGTTGGATGTGCATCACTTTTAAACTTGTTTACATTGAACTGCATTTGCCATCTTGATGGGGCAAAGGAAGAGAGGCACCAGCAGGTGCTCCATAATATTGGGGAAAGTGTCTTTTTTTCCCACTTGGGCCTGGGCCTACAAATCGCAGAATCCCTGGCAGCAAACTGATGCTGGGTGTACCATTCCCACCAAGGAGGGAGCAAGGTATATAGAGAGATGGGATTAAATTTGAAATAAGAATCCCAGTCTATTTTTAAAAATAGTAATTGTGGTTAGTTGTTTGTGCTTCATGATAACCAGAGATATAGGTGTGTCTAAAACGAATAACCACACCTCCCTCATGCCGTCCCTAAATGGTACCCTTGCTAAAACATGACACAACAATGTGTCCAGTCTACTAGCCACAGCAGGGCAAAAGACAAAGCAACAATGATTGGATTCAAAAGCCTATTTAAGAAAGAAAAATTCTAGTTGATCTTTTCAGCCTCTAGAAGTCTATTACTTCTCCCACCCCTATTTTAAAACAAAACCAGAGAAAGTGGCGGAAAAACTAAAAAGAGAACCATCCGCTATCCCAGGAGAGTGAAGAGCTTAATTTATAACAATCCACAAATGAAAGATAAAAGAATCTTTTCTGTTCCTCATGCACAGCTCATTCTGGCACATCAGTTGGGTGTTGCTTTTTCCCACTTTTAAACCAATGAAGCACAGCCAGGAATTCTAACTATGTTACTATGCAAAAGCTCCAGAGGGTTCAGTATTCTTTTTTAATGGGCTCGTTCAAATGCAGTGGAGTATTCCCCCCCCCTTTGGTAAAAACATGAAGGGGACTGGAACAAAGACATCCCCCTTCAGCACTACAAGATCAGCCTTTCACCTGCAACCTTACAGTGGTCTGAAAAATAAGCTCTTTTGTACTATTGTCCTGAGTAAGAAAAAAAATCCTCCACTTCTCTTTCCCTTCTAGTTTCTGACTGCTCTGATTGCATGCGAGCTTCAGAAGGCAAGCCAAGTTCCTGTTCTCATGATAAACCTGTTTTTTTCAGCTCTGTCCCAAGCTTTCTTCAACATTATATTTTCCCAGCCTGCCCCATTTCCCACAAATTCCTTCTGTGGTTCCTGCCTGTACCATACTTCTGTCTTTCCATCTAAATGTGTCTTTCACCTTTAACATCCTCCTATTATTCCCTGCTTTCTTTCAGCTCAGAGCTATCAACAAACCTTTCCCCAAGCTGTCTACCAACTGTGTCTCTTGGCTTCTTGCTGTTTCTTATCTCTCAGTTCTTCTTTCCACAATCCCCTCCACGTAGTCACACCCTTCTGTATATCTGCTTCTCCAGCTGCCCTCTTTCTGCATCTGGCACCACAACCCTTCTTTGTAGGATTTCAGAGCTTTATAGAAGATGGAAATAGAACTGCATATACTTATTATGTTTCGTACCTCCCTCCCTGTCCCAACTACTAGAGCCTAGGAGCTAGAAGCAGCTCACAAAACCCACTTAGCCTGCAATCCTAAACCCACTTTGTTGGGAGCAGGCCCCATTCAACTCAATGGGGCTTACTTCTGAATAGACATGCCTAGGATCATGCTGTTAAAATAACAAGATGGGGATGTCTAAGAAATTAGTTTCAGTTCATTTTTTACCAGAATTTACCCAGTTCGTGGACCCAAATGCAATCTGCAGTAAAAGCTTGCAGTGCTTCTAGGAATATAATGTATCCAGATTGTTTTGTGTTTAGGTTATTGATTTATATGTTTATAATGAAACAATAAAATGTATTATATCAATTTTTATATGAAGCTCAATAAAATTTTGAAAAGAAAAGCTTGCAGTGCAATTCACAGAACAAAAATGCATTCACAAAATGCATACATTTGAAAAATGTGCATAAACACATTTTAACCAGTGGGACAAAAATGCATACATTTCTAGCATACACACAACTGATGCATGCTCTATGAAAGGTCTGCATGGAAATATGCACAAATTTTTGTGTGTAAAGAAAAATCAAAGCTCACACTCAGATACGGACACAAGTGGGAAGGGGCTTCAAAGCGGAATTTGGAGAACTTGGATGAGGTTTTTTTTAATCAGGTAACCTCCCTTGTTGACTGTGGGAATGCTGTGGACAAAATATACCTTGACTTCAGCAAAGCTTTCGACAAAGTGCCCCATGATATCCTGATTAGCAAACTAGCTAAAAGTGGGCTAGATGAAACAACTATCAGGTAGGGATGTAGGAAAGTCACTTACCTTTTCGAAGGGTGACATTCATGGTGGGGGGGAGGCGCTCCATCCCTCCCCCCCGAAATTCTGGCCCGCCGGCTCCGCTCCGCAGGGATTCTGCGGAGCTGCTAGCCAGCTCCGCCAGCGGCCGGACATCCGGCCGCTGGCTAGCAGGGACGCAAATGGTGGCGGCCATAGTCGCCGCCGTTTGCGTCCCTGCAGTCAGCCGTGATAGGCTACGTAAATGTTTACATAGCCTATCACGGCTGATTTTACAAAAAAAACCACGTGTGTACACAAATGGCGGCGCCCATGGGCGCCGCCATTTGCGTTCCTTATTTTGGCACGTCTTAGTCTACGTAAACATTTACATAGACTAAGACGGCGAAAATAAGGGGAACGCAAATAGCGTAGCGTCCACTACCGGGGGGGCGGGGGGGGGAGACCGTTCCGCCACCGATTTCGGGGGGCCGAATGCACTGGCATTCGGCCTCCCCGAGATTCGTGGCACGATTCTCTGACATCCCTACTATTAGGTGGATGCACAGTTGGCTACAGAATCGGACTCAAAGAATGCTTATCACAGGTAACTTTTCAAACAGGGGAGAAGTAACGAGCAGGGTACCGAAGGGCTCAGTGCTGGGCCCAGTGCTCTTCAACATTTTTATTAATAACTTGAAGGAGGAGGTGCAGGAAGTGCTTATCAAATTTGCAGATGACACAAAATTGGGCGGGATAGCCACTACCGTGGAAGACAGAAACAAAATTCAAAGTGATCTTGAAAGACTGGAGCGCTGGGCTGAAAACAACAGAATTAAATTTAATAGGGATATATGCCAAGTTCTGCACCTAGGAAAAAGAAACTAAATGCACAGTTACAAAATGTGGGATACTTGGCTCAACAATACTACAAGCAAGAAGGATCTTGGAATTGTTCTGGATCACAAGCTGTGATCCACATTCACAAAAATGTGATGTGGCTGCAAAAAAGGCAAATGCTATTTTGGGCTGCATTAATAGAAGTATAGCTTCCAAGTCACGTGAAGTATGTGTTCCCTTCTACTCAGCACTAGTTAGGCCTCATCTTGAATATTGTGTCCAGTTCTGGGCACCACCACACTTTAAGAAGGATGCAAACAAACTGGAAAAGGTTCAGAGGAGGGCAACAAAGATGATCAGGGGACCAGAAACAACGCCCTATGAGGAGAGACTGAAAGAACTGGGCATGTTTAGCCTTGAGAAGAGAAGACTGAGGGGAGATATGATAGTGCTCCTCGAGTACTTGAAAGGTTATCACAGGGATGAAGGCCAGGATCTCTTCTCGATCATCCGGAGTGCAGGACACGGAATAATGGGCTCAAGTTACAGGAAGCCAGATTCCGGCTGAACATCAGGAAACACTTCCTGACTGTTAGAGCAATACAACAATGGAACCAATTAACTAGGGAGGTGGTGGGCTCTCCCATACTGGAGGCATCTGTCAGGGATGGTTTGATTTGGTCTCCTGCATTGAGTAGGGGGTTGAACTGGATGGTCTTATAGGCCCCTTCCAACCCTACTATTCTATGATTCTATGAGGCTGAGTTCTGCTGATTCACACCTCCCTCTCATAAGATTAATTAAGAAGATGAAACCATTTCATTCTATTTATATCTTATGTGTTAGCCAAATACTGCAGGCTCTCAAATTGTTTCCATCTTATACAAAACAGCATAACGTTCATTATAAATGGAGAGAATAAAATAGAACAGCAACAAAACTTATCCAGATCATGCCTGAGGCAGACAAAATCACACACACACACAAGCAAACACCCATTCCACATACAGGAGCTGGCCAAACTTACTTCAGTCCTAGTAATTGTACAGCTTTCACCCCTGCTATTGAGTAAGGATGTACGAAAGTCACTTACCTTTTCGCAGGGGTGATTCGGGGGGGGGGAGGCGCTCCGCACCTCCCCCCAAAATCCTAACCCAGCCGGCTCCACTCCACGGCAACTCCGCAGAGCCGCCAGCCGGGTACATTCGCAGGTGTCTGGAGCCTGCAGACGCAAATTGCAGCGGCTACGGCAGCCGCCATTTGCATTCTCTTTTTTTGCCATGATAGGCTACGTAAATATTTAAGTAGCCCATCACGGCAAAAAAAACAGGAGCGCAAATGGCGGCGGCTACAGCGGCCGCCATTTGTGTTCCATTTTTTTGCCATGATAGGCTACATAAATACTTACGTAGCCTATCACAGCCTCCACAGGGACACAAATGGCATCCCTGCGTTAGCCGTGATAGGCTACATAAGTATTTACGTAGCCTATCATGGCCTAAATGGGGAAGCGAATGGCAGCCGCCATAGCAAAGCAGCGCGAACGGCGCCAGGTAAGTGCTCCATTTCACGCGCCTTTCGCGGGGTGGTGGGGCGGGGGGCTTCGTTCCACCACGGCTTTCAGGGGGCCAAATGCACTAGCATTCGGCTTCACTGAGATCCGTGGTGGAATTCTCGGACATCCCTACTATTGAGGGCTACCAACTAGCTTGGCAAGGTGAGGGACACAGGGGAGGCCATGTGTCAACTCCTGCCAGCTGACCGCAGCTGATAGCAATAACTGACTGGCTGATAATAGGGTCATAAACCTGTCCAAGGCTGTGAGAGGGAAAAGGTGGCTGAAGCAGGGAACTTTACCAGGGCAGTCAAATCCAAAGCAATGTGGCAAAGAGAAGTCTGTTTTCCAGTCTGAAGTCCAAAACACAAGGGATCATGAGCAAGGCACGAGGGTCAGGTCCAAGGTCAAGGCTGAAATCCGTTGTGAGATATGACGTTGCTCTCCAGCAGCCTTGCTCCTGCCTGCTTCCTGCTTTTAACTGCCATGTCCTGAAGCAGCGGCATCCAATCAGTCCTCCTGCCTCTGACAGCCTTTCTGTCTTAAATGGACAGAGGCTTGCCTGCATTGTTCTCTTACATGCAGCCGCCTTCGCTCTGTGGGGGTCGGTGGCATTTCACTCTCTGAATAATCTGGGGGGCCTGCAACCGGGCATGGAACATCCACAGGAGGTGAGGGGGCTCGGGCTCCTTCTGCGCGGGTCCCTCCCCTGGGTCTGAAGCCTGCTATTCCCCTTCATCCTCAGAGGAGTCCGAGGGAGGCATGACACCATGAAGCACACACAGCTCTGTTCTTCAACAGAGGCAAATAGCCAGGGGCACAGGAGGAATGGCTGGTGGCGCGGCCACTGCTGCCCCTCTCCAGCATCTGCTGCCTGAAACAGCCACTTCACTCTGCCCAATGTGGTAGGGCTGGCTGGCCCTGTGAGGTTCTTATGACTGGAAGGTTGCTGTGCAAAGGAACAGTGAATTCTTGGTTTCAGTTGCACTGTTTGTCAGAAAAACAGTAGAAACATTGTGTGACACATCCATAGAATCTATACTAGAGTTGACATTTTGATCTTTTAAGAAAAAATGGAACTGGAATTGATAAAGGGGTTATCAAGAAATAGCCCCTTCATAAATATATGAATTTGACTTACAGTCAGGGCCAGAAATATTGGTACAAGGATAACTGTTTTGGCAGTTGGCCTCCGTGCACCACCACGTTGAGGTTGAAAGGAAACACACCCAGATGGGAGCGAAGTCAGGACTTCCAGCTGTAATTCAAGGGGTTGGACAAAAGTGGGGCACTAACCATTCAGGAAGGATAGCCAGTGGCATTCACACTCCCCCATCATTGGTGGCTCATAAGTAATGGAATGAAAGGCTGACAAGCAGCTGCATGGCCAGGTGTGGCCTGTTTCCTGGGTACCCCCTGACCAATCAAGCAGATAAAAGGCCTGGAGGTGGTTCTGTGTGTTACATTTGCATTTGGTAGCTGTTCACTGGAACTCCCAACATGAGGTCCAAAGAGGTGTCCATGTGAGTGAAGGAGGCCATCATTAGGCTGAGGAAACAAAATAGACCCATCAGAGAGATAGCAAAAACAGTGGGAGTGGCCAACACAACTGTTTGGAACATCCTGAAAAAGAAGGAATGAACTGGCAAGCTCAGCAACAGCAAAGGCCTGGAAGGTCACGGAAGACAACTAAAGTGGATGACCGCAGAATTCTGCTCATGGGGAAGAGGAACCCTTTCACAACATCTAGCCAGGTCAAGAACGCTCTTGAGGAGGTAGGCATGTCATTGTCAACATCAACAGTCAAGAGACAGCTTTATGAATGTACATACAGAGGCTTCACAACAAGGTGCAAACCACTGGTAACGCTCAAGAACAGACAGGCCAGATTAGCCTTTGCCAGCAAACACCCTAAAAAGCCTGCCCAGTTCTGGAATAAGATTCTTTAGACTGTTGAAACCAAGATTAACTTGTTCCAGAATGATGGGAAGAGAAAAGTATGGAGAAGGAAAGGAACAGCTCATGATCCAAAGCATACCACATCATCTGTCAAACATGGTGGAGGCAGTGTTATGGCATGGGCATGTATGGCTGCCAATGGAAGCGGGTCACTGGTGTTTATTGATGACCTGACTGCTGATAAAAGCAGCAGGATGAATTCTGAAGTGTATAGGGCTATACTTTCTGCCCAGATTCAGCTAGGGATGTCAGATAATTTCATGACGGATCTCGGTGAGGCCGAATGCCAGTGCATTTGGCCCCCGAAAACCGTCGCGGAACGAAGCCCCCGCCCCCCCAACCCACGAAAGGCATGCGGGACGAAGTGCCCGCCGCCACCACCCCACGTAAGGTGCACGAAAAGGAGCACTTATCTGCTCCCGTCCGTGGTGCTGTGCGAATGGCGGCCATCCTGCGGCCGCCATTCGCTTCCTCCTTCTTCAGCTGTGATAGGCTATGTAAATAGTTACGTAGCCTATCACGGCTAATGCAGGGACACCATTAGCATCCCTGTGGAGGCCGTGATAGGCTATGTAAGTATTTACGTAGCCTATCACGGCGGGGGGGGGAAACCCCAACGTATGCAAATGGCGGTAGCCGCCATTTGCATACACTGGGGTTTTCCCCCTGCCGTGATAGGCTATGTAAATATTTACGTAGCCTATCATGTCTCACTACAAGGACGCAAATGACAGCGGCTACGACAGCTGCCATTTGCGTCCCTGCAGGGCTGCCCAGCGGCCGGATGTCCGGCTGCGGGCGGCCGGAGCCAGCCAGCGGCTCCGCGGCTTGGCCGGCCAGGATTCCGGGGGGAGGCACGGAGTGCCTCCCACCCCAGCAAGGATTCCAGGGGGAGGGACGGAGCGCCTCCCCCCACCTGCGGAACCTGGCAGAGCCAGGTAAGCGGGGTTTCATACACCCCTAGATTCAGCCGAATGCCACCAAACTGATAGAACGCCACTTCATATTGCAGATGGATAATGACCCAAAACATACAGCAAAAGCTACCCAAGAGTTTCTCCAGGCAAAGAAGTGGGATGATCTTCAATGGTCAAGTCAGTCACCTGATCTCCACCCAATAGGGCATGCTTTCCACTTACTGAAGACAAGACTAGAGGCAGAAAGACCCACAGACAAGCAGCAGCTGAAGGCACTGCAGTAAAGGCCTGGCAAAGCATCTCGAGGGAGCAAACCCAGCATTTGGTCATGTCCATGGGTTCCAGACTTCAGGCAGTCATTGACTGCAAAGGATTTTCATCCAGGTATTAAAGGCGATCCTTAAGTTTGAAATGATGTTGGCTTGTTCCATTACTTATGAGCCACCAACAACAGGGGTGAGTGTATGCCACTGGCAGTACTTCCTGAATGGCTAGTGCCCCACTTTTGTCACACCCCTTGAATTATAGCTGAAAGTCCTGACTTTGCTGCCATCTGGGTGTGTTTCCTTTCAGCTTCAATGTGGTGGTGTGCAGAGGCCAACTGCCAATTAAACAGTTATCCTTGTTCCAATATTTCTGGCCCTGACTGTATTTCTTTGTCCATAGGAGACACAATACGCATGGCTATATATCTGTATACCCTGTTATTTTGATAGCCGTGTAAATGAGTTGTAGTAATGATGACAGAAAAGAAGAAAGAAAAATGGTTCTCATCAATATATTTCAACAGCTTGCTGTTTCAAATGCTTTAGCAGATATCTCAGCTTTTATTTACTTCAGCATTGTGTATATGCTACACAGCATCTAGATGGATAAACCCTTGAAATATAGATCAATACGCATTTATTGTTTTAGGAAAATGGGTATGGTATCCAACAGAATCTAAATGTTATTAATTTTAAAAATACCAAAGGAAGAAAACAACAATTACAACATACGAAATAGCGATATCATCCCAACATTTCCTCTTTTATGATCAAAAAATGGGTTAGCAAACATGGTAATTCGTTGATTATTCCAAAATTGTTTAAACCGCTTCAATCATTGCTCAAACGTAGCACAAGACCTTCTTCCCTGACTAGTCCTTATAATCAAAGTTAATTTATTTAAAACTGCAAAATCCCATAGCTTAATGTACCATTCTCTAAATCTAGGAATTTCATTCGATTTCCAATGCTTTGTTTATACTACTCTAGCAGCCACAATCATGTGATAGTGGATTGTTGCTTTGTCCTTGTTTACGAATCCCTTAAAATTTGTTAATACAGAAATTTTAGGGTCAAGGGATAACTTATCTTCCAAGATTGTATTGATGGATACGAACACTGGTTCCCAATATATCTTAGCTTGCTTGCATTGCCAGCAACAATGATAAACATTTCCTCTCTGTTACATTTCCAGTGCATGCCAGAATAATCCCTATGAATCTTTGCAATTCTCACTGGAGTTCCATACTACTCTACCTCAGCAGAATAACTTGTGAAGATGGTAATGTGATTGGTGAATTACTTATTTTGTATGTGTAAAGCATGTCTTCTGTTTATTATCACTTTATTCTGTTTTGCAGTATTATCCACATTTTGTGATTTTTTAGTCCCTTTCCAATCATAACACGGACAATTTATTTGGTATTAGCTTTTGGAAGTAGAATGTATATTAATATGCAGAAAAGGGCCTTTTCTGTGGTGGCCCCCACTCTGTGGAACTCCCTCCCTAGGGAACTCCGTCATGCCCCCTCTTTAATGAGCTTCCGTCGTGCATTAAAAACGTGGTTGTTCAGGCAGGCATTTGGGGTGGGTTAGAGTATTTTAAAAAAAATGTTTATGGTAAAATTTTATTGTTTTAAATTGTTTTATGGTGGGTTGTACATCGCCCAGAGTGGCTGGGTGACCAGTCAGATGGGCGATTAATAAATTTAATAAATAAATAAATAAATAAATAAATAAATATGTTTACTGTAAATTGTCTATTTACTCTCCCTATTAGTCGCGGGGGGCACAAAGCAGGCCATACCTGGAGGCATGGAAGTGTGTGTGTGTGTGTGTGTGTGTGTGCGCGCGCGTGTGTGTATTTTAAGCCAGCCACTCTGGAACTGCTAAACTGATAGGACTGAATATCACAGCAAATAACAGCACATATGCATGAAATCACAACCGGCAGTGGCTGAAAGGAAGCAAACAGCCTGGCCCTGGCTTCCCATCAGCCTGGGACCTCACAAGGAGAGGAAATTCCCCAGAAATTTAAATTCTGCACCCCAGTAAGATCCTTTAGGCTGCAAGGAGGAACAGTTCAAATGAACCTGTCCTGAGCCTGAATTCATCATAAGAGGCCCTGTTAGCTGCCATACAGAGGTTTGGTTGGTGAGGACTTGAGAGACAGCCTTTTATGTAGCAGTGCCTGCCTCCGTTGTGGAAGGGAAGGCTATCCACAGGAAGGTTAGGTTGGCTCTCTCAGTATTGGCCTTTAGGCATCTCATAAAAACTCAGCTGTTCTGCTGAGCTTTCCATGATTTAATGCTGCTTTTTATTGTAATCTATGCATTTATTTGTTTTGTAGGAAATGTAGTCCCAAAACCAGCCATAGAAGGTGTTAGAAAAAGAGACTCCATAACCGTTGGCGCCTCAGTTACATAGGAGCCTGAGTGGTGGGAAAAATGTGGGCGGAGCAAAAAGGAGAACAATAATGACGCGCTCATGACTAACGGCTTGGTAGGCTGATACTGACTGTTTATTGGCTATTAACTTGGTAAGCTGATGTACTGACTGTTTCATTGGTTACTGGCAAGAACAATAGAAGTGATATGGTATAAAAGGCTTTTGCACACGTGTCTTGGGGTCCAGACTGCTCTGCACCCGTTTTGCAAAACGTTTCAATAAAATAGTGTTGGATCCACTGCTGCCTGCCTGGCATCCTTTTCTTCTAAACCGAAAGCAAGAACTTTTTATCTAACAATTTGGTGCCGTGACTCAGATCCTGCTTCGGGGCACATCCCCTTCACGCTGAGCCGAGGGGCCGCGGAGGAGAAGTGGCCACAGGCGGTTGTTTTACACTGCCTTCTCCTCACGACGGCGGCGGCGGAGGCGCTTGGGGACCAATGCCAGAGGGAGACGTGATCACTCCTTTTGGCACCGGCAGTGGATCAATAGGCAGCTGGACACGGCTGCGGGCGGGACAGAGGAGGCCTTGGGGTAAGTGAAACAGCTTACTTTAGGGGAGACACGCGGGATGGTGGTATGTTTGTGATTGTGTGAGACGCCTACGGGCGAAGCGAGTGAGGAGCCCCGATCTGCATTTCCTTGTCTCGGCAATGGGCTGGGTCAGAGGAGGGCGAAGCACAAGATTTGTTGAGTAAAATCCCATCGTCATGGGCGGGTCCCAATCCAGGTTCATGGAAGAGTCCCATATGCCCTTGGAGTGTTGTTTGCGCAACTGGTCACATTTTAAGCAGGATTACGGAACTAAGATGACGAAGGATTGACTTGTCCTTCTTTGTGCCCGGGAATGGCCGTAGTCTACGTAAATCTTTACGTAGACTACAGGGACCAAATAAGAAACGTGAAAAAGCGTACGTGCTTTTTTTTTTTCAAAGTCACCCATGATAGGCTACGTGATGATTAACGTAGCCTATCACGGCTGACTTTGGAGATCTAGCCATGATAGGCTACGTTAATCGTTACGTAGCCTATCATGGGGTTTTGTGTTTTTTTTTACTTTCCTTGTAATGGCGGCGGTGGCAGCCGGTCAAAAGACCGGCTGCTGCCCCCACCCCTGACGAAGACCCGACGAACCGCCGCTGGGACCCACCGCTGGGAGGGACATTCATGAAAGGTAAGTCCCATCCCGGGGGGGGAGCGGGGGGCGGGGGTGGCGGAGAATTTCACCGCCGATTTCGGGGGGCCGAATGCATTGGCACTCGGCCCCCCGAAGTTTCGGGGAGAAATTCTCCCCCATCCCTAGCTTACACACAGTCCTACCTGGGATGACACACAGATGTTGTTAAACACTTGCTTCCTTAGTCAAAAGCCAACTATTCTTGCGGGGGCATGAACTAGATTTAGAGAAGAGAACCCCCAGGCGACTGAGGAGCAAATGGCAGAGGTTTTGCCTATTGGGAGGCCTGACTGGGGAGTGGCCACGGCAGCGCAAAGGCAATTACATGCTGAATACTTTCGGCTTGTTTTAGCGGGCATGAAACAGACTGCTCGAAGGGCCCCCAATCTGCAAAAGGTCTTGACGTTAAAACAAGACAAAAGCGAGCCCCCTGCCATCTTCCTACAAAGGCTGAGAGAAGCCTTTGCTAAATATACTGACATTGACCTGAATGACCCAAATAACCTACGAATTCTCACAACGCAGTTTGTAGGAAATAGCTGCCAAGATATTAGAAAGAAGTTACAAAAAGTCGAAGGAGGACTGGCGGCTGATTTGGGAGTCCTGGTTGAGGTAGCCCAGAAGGTCTATGAAAGATGAGAGGAAGAAGAAGAAAAGGAAAAAAGATAAAAGGCAGGCAAAACTACTCGCTGCCGTTCTCAAGCCAGAGAAAGGAGGGACTAAGAAGGGTGGAAAGGGGAACAGAAAGGGGCCTCCCTTAGGAAAGGATCAGTGCGCTTTCTGTAGGAAGATTGGGCATTGGAAACAAGACTGTGAAGCCCTGAAAAAGAAAGAGAAAGAAAGCAGGGGGGAAGAACAAAGGGTGTTGTATGAACAAGAAAGAGATTAGGACAGACCGGGGCCCGGACCCCTCTTGGCTGTTTCCAAGGCAAGACGGGACCCCATGGTCAAAATTAAAGGTGGGGGTCGCTCCTATGATGCCCTTGTGGATACAGGGGCTGCCTTGTCCATACTCCCCCTTAACAAGCCACCAACAGGAAGTGGGGGAACTACCACCATAATGGGGGTCGAGGGAAGGGCAACGCGAGTGCCCCTTTCTCGTCCTTTGTTTACTAAAATTGGAGAAACACACCTAGAACACGCGTTTGTCTGTACCCCCTCCTGTCCGGTGGCATTGTTAGGGAGGGACTTATTGACTAAGCTCCAAATTGAGATCACTTTCACCCCTGATGGAAGAATGGAAGTGCGACTTCCCAAGCAACAGAGCAGCAACTATCAAATGGCCCTTTTTAAAGCCATGGAGGAACCCACCTCAGAGGCAAATGAAGACTGGTGCTTAATAGAAAACAGAGTCAACCCACTGGTTTAGGCCGGGGTTGGAGGGGCCTCTCGTGCCAAATCAGCGGCACCATACAAAATTCCTCTCAAGGAAGGGGCGAAACCAGTTCATATGAAACAATACCCCCTTTCCTGCCAAGGGAAGCTGGGTCTACAACCAGTAATAACGAAGCTCCGAGAGGAAGGCCGACTCATCGAGATAATGTCCCCCTACAACACGCCCATTATTGCTGTATCAAAAGGGGGGGCAAAGGGTTTCGCCTTGTGCAAGACCTCCGCCTCATTAACCAGCAAATCGAGGCCCCCCACCCTGTGGTCCCTAACCCACACACCCTTCTCGTAAGAATTCCAGAAGATCATGCATGGTTTACTGTCATAGACCTAAAAGACGCTTTCTTTAGCATCCCACTCCACCCTGATTCGAGGCCTTTGTTCGCCTTTGAGTGGGAAAGCCCAGAGGGTGAGTCAAACGTTCAACTAACATTGACAGTGATCCCTCAGGGGCTCAATCTTGCACCCGTCGTTTTTGGTCAGCAACTTCAAAAGGACCTCAAGCCTTGGGTCCATCAGCACCTTGAGGTGCATCTCCTCCAATATTGTGACGACCTCTTGATCTCAGCCAAGGCTAAGGATATGTGCCTAAATGGGACAATTTCCCTCCTTAATCATCTAGCAGAGAGAGGCTATAAAGTGTCAAGGGAGAAGGTGCAGCTAGTCCGACCAACTGTAAAATTCTTAGGTTACCACTTAGCCAAGGGGACCCGAAGCTTGGGATCAGAAAGAGTCAAAGTCATTCGTGACACTCCTGTCCCTATGTCCCCCTGTGAGCTAAGGGCCTACCTGGGATTGACTGGATTCTGTCGGCTGTGGATAGCCAACTATGGGGAAATAGCATGACCACTATATGAGGCACTGCAAAAGGATAAATTAGACAAATGGAAATGGACTAAAGAAATGAATAAGTCTTTCCTCAGCCTTAAAGCTGCCCTTGTGTCACCACCGGCCCTCACCATACCAAATCCCAGTCGACCGTTTAGACTCTATGTGCATGAGAATAAGGGCATAGCCTCGGGGGTGCTCTGCCAACGGATGGGCCCTTCCTGGAGGCCAGTGGGTTACTACTCCAAAGTCCTTGATGTTGTAGCACAAGGATGGCCGAGCTGCTTGAGAGCGGTAGCAGCGGCAGCTTTGATCTGCACTGAAGCAGAAAAAATGACAATGGGAGGGGCCATCAAGGTCTGGGTGCCACATGGGGTGCCGCAAATCCTAGGGTCAGGGGGAGGAAGCAAATTAACCCGGCTCGGCACTCCCGTTATGAAATAGGCTTGTTAACAAACGAAAGCCTCACTTTCAAAGCCTGCTCTAGCTTCAACATCGCCACCCTGTTACCGGCAATACAGGCCACACGTGGGCCGGGGCTCCCAGATCATGATTGTCTTGAAGTACTAGACTTGGACACCAAGGGTCGGCCAGATCTTGAAGATGAACTGATGGAAGGGGCCGAAGATCTGTTTGTGGATGGGTCCAGTTATATGCTAGACGGGAAGCGTTACACAGGGGCGGCTGTCGTCACCCATAGAGAGAGTGTCCATGAAGAACAACTGCCTCCTCATTTTTCCGCCCAATCCGCTGAACTGGTGGCCCTGACAAGAGCTTTGCAGGCAGGCAAAGGAAGGTGGGCAAATATTTACACTGACAGTAAAAATGCTTTTGCTGTTGTGCACGCTCATGGACAGTTATGGAAAGAGAGGGGATTCCTTACAGCAAATGGATCCCCAGTTGCCAATGGCGGCTTAATCGTAGACCTCTTGGATGCCCTCCAGTTACCCTTACAAGTGGCAGTTATCCACGTCCGAGCCCATGGAAAGGAAAAAGAGGAAAAGTGGAGGCAAGGAAATCAAAGAGCTGATGAGGCTGCAAAGAGAGCAGCCAGGGAAGGAATCCAAGGAACATTCCTTGTCTTACCCAGAAGGGGGGAGCGCCCCACATACTCCCCCTCTGAGTTGCAAATGGCACAAGAACACAAAGTGAGTCCTCGCGACGATGGATGGATCCAGATGATGGATGGAAGACTGCTTCTTCCACAGACCCTGCAGGGAGCTATCCTGGAACAAGTGCATAACTCTCTTGGACACCCTGGGGCATCAGCCATGATTGACTATTGCAAAAGGCTATTTGTCTCCCCTGGCCTAACTGTACACGCCCATTGACTAGCCGCAGCCTGCGAGGTCTGTCAGAAAACTAATTCCCCCAGAAACCCCCCTCCACCAAAAGGAGGGTGACCATGGGCATACTATCCCTTCCAGAGGGTACAGATCGATTTTGCTGAAATGCCACCGTGTAGGGGTTACAAGTATTTGCTTGTAATAGTGTGTCAAATGACGGGGTGGGTAGAAGCGTTCCCATGCAGGAACTGTCAAGCAAAAACTGTAGTTGCTAAATTGTTACAGGAGGTGGTGCCCAGGTTCTCCTTGCCTGAAGTTATAGAATCCGACCAGGGCTCACATTTCACTTCAGCTGTTACGCAAGCGTTGGCACGAGCTCTGGGGGTAGAGTGGCACTTACACTGCCCCTGGAGACCCCAGGCGAGTGGGCAAGTTGAAAGAACCAATCGGAGTCTCAAGGAGACTCTAACCAAGCTCCACCAAGGGGTAAGACTCACTTGGGTTGAGGCTCTGCCAATAG
Source organism: Heloderma suspectum (assembly GCF_057233095.1). NCBI lineage: Eukaryota > Metazoa > Chordata > Lepidosauria > Squamata > Helodermatidae > Heloderma > Heloderma suspectum. The sequence continues at coordinate 115,512,166 of NC_139462.1, forward strand.
CTTTGACAAAGCTTCAAAAAATTTCAAGAAAAGACATAAAGCTGTCCCCCTTTGAACTAATGTTTGGATTCCCGCCTCGGGTACACTGCGGAAGGAGGGAGGAGGTCAAATGGGAAATGGGAGATCAGATGTTAAGGGGCCAGTTGATTTCTCTACAGTCTGTTCTTTCACAGCTACGAGCCTACTCTGTCCCATTCCAGAGATTGCCACTAGATGCTCCCATCCATCTCTTCCAACCAGGAGATGAAGTACTGCTGAAAAAGTGGAATAAAGAAGCTTTAAAGGAAGGGTGGGAAGGACCCTACCTAGTGGGACCAACCAGCCATTCATGTGTAAAACTTGTAGGTTCTAGCAAATGGACACACTGCAGCTGGTTGAAGCCATTCAGACGTCCCCTGCCTCCTCTTGTCACCCGGAGAGAACAGGAGGACACAGGCAACGGTCCTCTGCTCCCTGGCACCCCCCAGGAAGCTGCCAGGGACACAGGCGAAGAAGCCATCCAGGAGCCACAATCGCCTCTTGTCTATAAATCCCAGCACCTAGGAAAGGCCAAGATCCAACTTAATCGGGCTTGATAGAATAGCTACTCTTGCTAAAATGAAGTGGCTGTGGATCCTAACATTGCTTACCTATGGAGTAATGGGATCAAAACAATCTTGTTGCCAAGAAGGGGGAAACACAGTCTTCAGAACTTCTCTAGGGACAGAATACTACAAATCCATGAAGTCTATCACTTGCTTAGGAAAGAAGGTTTTTGAGATACAATTAACCAAACCCTACACCTATTATACTGGTACTCAGAAAAGCCAACTACCACTAGGGGCCAAAGTTTGCCTCACAAAGGGAGGGCAGGGGGGATTAGATCGATGGAGCCCGCCACGGGTCCATCAGACCATTAAGCAAGTTGTACAGCAAGCCAGGCTGACCCCTGCAGCCCCACGTCTGCCCCCCTTAATAAAGATCCCAGAGATAGAGAAGCGCCCCTGGAAAGCCAGATTAGGGGTGCCAATAACAGAAGAAACTGATAATGTGTGGCTAGAATGGGTAAAGTACACCGCCAAGTCCTTAAATAAGTCTGACTGTTTTATTTGTGCTGCAGGAAGATCGGTAGCAAGGGTACTGCCTTTTCCCCTGGGATGGGACACTCCCTTCCTCCTCACCTGTGTGATCCGTTTGTTCCAGCACCCTAACGCATAGGGAGAGGAGGAGTGCCAGACTCTCAATAAGTTGTACCCTCCCCTCAAATTAGAAAATCGTGTTATACCCCCTGTAGCTTTTGTGCAACAAAGAAACCATACTGGATGTATATACCGAAATCTTATAGGGGGAGGGGAGCCTGTAGGGAACCTGACAAACAAATGGAGATGTGTTAATTCCACTAGCTTTAAAAATTATTCCCTCCCAATCCCACGGGCTGATCTCTGGTGGTATTGCGGGGGTCTAGAGTTGTATGAAGTATTGCCCTTTAATTGGTCAGGAGTTTGTGGACTGGTCCAGTTGGCAGTCCCCTTTTCAATTGCATTTCATCCAACAAGGGAGACTAGCCAACCCCGACAGAAACGGTCGGTAACCCCTTTTGATAATCGAATATACATTGACTCTATAGGGGTGCCAAGGGGAGTGCCAGATGAGTTCAAAGGGAGAAATCAAATTGCTGCAGGATTTGAGTCTACCCTGTTTTGGTGGGCGACCATTAACAAAAATGTAGATTGGATCAATTACATTTATTATAATCAACAAAGATTTATAAATTATACCCGTGATGCTGTAAAAGGATTGGCTGAGCAGCTAGATGCCACTAGCCAAATGGCCTGGGAAAATTGGCGTGTTCTTGATATGATGTTAGCAGAAAAAGGGGGGGTATGCGTTATGTTAGGTGGGCGGTGCTGCACCTTCATCCCTAACAACACTGCCCCAGACGGCACAGTAACAAAAGCATTACAAGGTCTCACTACCTTATCTGAGGAGTTAGCCGAGAATTCAGGGATTAACAACCCCCTGACTGCCTGGCTAGAAAAGTGGTTTGGAAAATGGAAGCACTTAGCAGCCTCAATCCTTATCTCGCTTGTAGTGGTAGTAGGAGTTCTGGTATTATTTGGTTGCTGCATTATCCCCTGTGTTAGAGGCTTATCCCAGCGATTGATAGAAACCGCTCTGTCAAAACAGATGCTCTTGCTTTATTGTACCAATAAAGAGGCTCCGTTTTAAACGCTTTAAGACGTGAGTAAAGACTTAAAGGAGGGAATTGTTAGAAAAAGAGACTCCATAACCGTTGGCGCCTCAGATACGTAGGAGCCCGAGTGGCAGGAAAAATGTGGGCGGAGCAAAAAGGAGAACAATAATGACGCACTCATGACTAACGGCTTGGTAGGCTGATACTGACTGTTTATTGGCTATTAACTTGGTAAGCTGATGTACTGACTGTTTCATTGGTTACTGGCAAGAACAATAGAAGTGATATGGTATAAAAGGCTTTTGCACACGTGTCTCGGGGTCCAGACTGCTCTGCACCCGTTTTGCAAAACGTTTCAATAAAATAGTGTTGGATCCACTGCTGCCTGCCTGGCATCCTTTTCTTCTAAACCGAAAGCAAGAACTTTTTATCTAACAATTGTCACTTGAAAAATCACCAACAATCCCCTGCTCTGAAACAAACACAGCCAGAAACAATTGGAGGATTCAGATGTGGCCAGGGGACAGCAGCCACATAAAATGTTCCTAAGAAAAATAGAAAGTGTTGAGCAAACAAACCAAATTGCTGTTTGGTCAAGTGCTTTGGTCACACATTCCACAGCAATTGTCAAGGGTTTAACTTTTCTGGAGGGCAACTTACAGTCCAACAACATCTGGAGGGTCTGCAAGTCCCATCATGCCTCACCAGTCACCACTGGCTATGTTGGCTAGGGCTGATAGGAGTTGTAATCCAAAAACATCTGGGGCGCCACAAGTTGCCCACTCCTGGTTTAATTGATTAATATTAAGCTTCTTACTCTTAAAGAATTTCTACACATGCACATAAAACACAGGTGTTGACTGCACATGTGCAGAGTCTTGCAAACTCCCCTTTTGTACTCTGAGCAAGAGAAGAAGTTTGGAAATGCTGATGAGTTTGTAATACAGCACTGGACAAATTCATGATGCATCGGTAGAACCATGAAATTGTGCAGGCCAATTTGTAGTCATCTAATACACATGTTGAAAATAAAAAATAGGTGGTGGGGGGAGTGATACTGACATTATATTGCCCTACCCTCATTTTTAAAAATCAACCTCATGTTTTTATTCATTTTATTTTGCTAATAGTTAAGTCCCACCTGTACCATCCATATTCTTTCCCAGCTTCTGTTTTACACTTTGAAAGGCCTGAGAATAGAACAAAATCATTCTCTGGATGACCTCTACCACTGGATAAGTACCATAATGGATTAATATTGTAGGCAGTCAACATTGATTATAGCAGTCCATGAGAATTTTAGGTACAATGAGGGGAAGTCTGTGGAATTGTCATTTCAGAATTCTTGAAACTGAAACATTCCTGGTACCAATTTAGCCCCCATCCCTCAAAATCCAGGTTGCGATTACTGATTTCTGTTTGTACATTTGAAATGTTGACTCAGTTAACCATGCAGGTAGCATAATCCCTCCTTATTCATCTTCCTATTACAAATAATGAACATGCTATATCAGAATTCTCATAACCTTAACTCTCCCCACATGTACAATGGTCATCAGTATTACCTATATTGTTACCAAATGTCATGACTATTCTCTTCTGCTAGTATGCATTTCTTCAGACAATTTGCAAATGACTAATTATGCGTGGCTGTTAGCTGGATGTTAATTCAATGGATTGGTGAGATCTGATATGATAAGATTTGGAAGTTCTTTTGCCTGATAATTGCAGTGTGCGGAAAAAAAGGGGAGAGTGCACCCAAACCCATGACATATACTGTAGCTTATGGCAAATATTTATCTCTGGCTCTGCATCAGTTCTTTGGGTTTGAGGAGAGGAGAAAGAGGATGGAGAGATGGGAAGAGGAGGCAGGTGGCATAGTAGCATAGGTTATGTTTGCTTTACCTATGATCTGAAATAAAACATTCCTTCAGAACCAACTCTGTGCATGTTCAAGGGTATTTTGCACCTTGACTGGTGTGTGTGTGTGTGTGTGTGTGTGTGTGAGAGAGAGAGAGAGAGAGCATCATTTGCTGCTCTGCCTCAGGCAACAAAATATCTTGGCCAGGCCCATGTTCAAAGAATATATTTGGTTTTACCTTATATCATACTTGCACATTATGATTAACAGGAAATTATTTTTGTTCTATGAATTTGGATTTCTATTCTCCAGGCCCCGTATTGTATATATTGCCACTTATTTATTGATTTGATTTGCTCCCCTGCCTTTCTACCAAAAAAATGGCATTCTAGGCAGCTTACATAGACATTTAAAATTGGTTAAAACAGTAAAGCAATACTTTATTTTAAAATAATATAAAAACATAATAACCCAGCAGACCCATTTACAGGCAAAGGCCTTCTTGAACAAAGCAGTCTTTGCCTACTGGTAGAAGGGTAGCGAGGGGGGGGGGTTAACTTAGAATGGTAGATAGATGCTTTATATGCAGTGGGTCACTGGGGACCAATAGCTTCCTGTGCTAGGATATGGACTTCCCTGGATTCATTTCTTGCTGATCTTTATCAATAGTATGAGTCTGTCAGGAGCTTCCTGGTCTGTGCATTAGTGCCCCTTTTGATGAGCCACTCAAGGCTGAAGAGTTGCAGAAGAGGAGACAGTGGGCAGTATCCAATTGTGTTATTCCATTAGCGCAAATGACATTGCACTAGCAGAAACAAGGTGCTGAACTATGTGCAAGAGAAGAATCCAAATAAAGTTACATTTGCACAAGTGTGCTTGCGCAACCCATTGTGCAATATGCTTCCACAACCCGTCGTGCGACCAGTTTCACATAAGTCTTGTGTAACTCCTTGCACAACTCCTTGCACAATCCGTTGCACAAGTGTAATCGGTAACCACTTGCACAATGGAAAGGTTCAGCAGAGCTCCGCTAGTGCTATTTGACTTTGCAGATTGATATCACTGGATACTGCCCAGTATTGTTCTCCCTCATCCCAACATGGCATCTGTTATGCCCATTGATTCCTCCTGACCTGATTCAGACTTGCCTGAAATAATTCCACAACACGCCTGAATCTTTGGCTTTGCCTCCAGCATTCTGGCCTTGCTTTAGCTTCCTAGTCTTATCGCAGATGTTGTTACTTGTCAGGCTCCCTATTTGTTCTCCTATGGGTTGGTTGGGGCTCAACCCTGTGGCAAACTAGGGGCAAATCCATTTAGAAAGTCGCCAAGAAGAGCACAGTTTTATAAGTCCAACAAAAGGGCAGTTCAAAGCAGGAGAAGCCAGCAGGCATGCAAAAGGTCTAAACATAGTATTACCAGCCCAGAAGAAGGTTAGTCCAAAAAAGGGACTTACCAGGAGTCCAGGAGTCAGCAGTACGAGAGATCAGTCCGAGGATCAGTCAAAAGAGATCAGTCAAAGCAGCAATATTTCAAGGTGCTGGGATAAAGGTGTTACAGCAGCTAGCAGGCCTGAACTGAAAGCTTATGAACTGGAACTTCCAGAGTTCCACCCAGGTCTCAGCTGTGGCACACCAGAGCTTCTGGAAGAAGTCCTCCTTGTAAGGGGAGCCCTACTCACAAAGAGTCCTGTACTCCTGAGAAGCCTGGTTGTTTTGGTTCTTGAGGCGCAGCTTTGCCTCTGAGTGGTGCCCTGTGCCTCCACCTTCTACAGCCAGCATACTCTAGGGTTGGGCGGATGCCTGGCCTCCTTCTCTAACCCCACAGGTGAGGTACAGTCCTCAGAGATCCTGTGTGGGGGTTCCTCAGGGTCCACCACTGTTGAAGAGCCCGTGTAGCTTCCCAACCAATGCCGGAGGTGTCTGGGGTATCACTAGAGTCAGGGGGGCCTACAAGGTCTTTAGGCTCTGTATGTATGTATGTATGCATGTATGTATGTATTTATTTATTTATTTCACTTTTATACCACGCAATAGCCAAAGCTCTTTCAAGCACAAATGTAACTTTATTTGGATTCTTCTCTTGTGCATAGTTCAGAAACAGGGGGGTGTCTCTGTGAGCGATTTACTCCAAGCTGGCTGAGTTTGGAGGTCATTAAGGATATATGACGCTGTGGCCATCCAGCAGCCACCCTGGAGCTCATCGGGGAAAAACTAGATTTCCTGAGACTGTTTAAAGTCCCATTCTTTTCCTTAAGTCACGTTCTCCATGGTATAGTCATTGTGTGCCCCAACCCCCAACCCCTCGATCATCCCAGAGTGCAGGACACGGAATAATGGGCTCAAGTTACAGGAAGCCAGATTCCAGCTGAACATCAGGAAAGACTTCCTGTTAGAGCAATACGGCAATGGAACCAATGACCTAGGGAGGTGGTGGGCTCTCCCACACTGGAGGCATTCAAGATGAGGCTGGACAGCCATCTGTCGCGGATGCTCTGACTTGGATTCCTGCACTGAGCAGGGAGTTGGACTCGATGGTCTTGTAGGCCCCTTCCAACCCTACGATTCTATGATTCTATGCTAGCCCTGCCCAGTGGGGTGCCTTTCATCGTGACTCCAGTCAAGGGGTGTCCCTGTGTTTCCCAGCACAAACCAATTAGTGTCTACTCAGAAGTAACTCCCATTGTGGTCAATGAGGCTTGTCCCCTGAATGTGCACACCACAGATCTTCCTCAACTGAAATAGCACATTTTAAAGCACTAATTCCCTAAAGGCTGTAAAACATTTTCCCCAAGCTGCAATTCTCCCTTGTTTGGTTTATTGCCTAGGGAAGTAACTAATTCAGACCTTTGTTCCTGCGCAGCATTGGGTTAGAAAGGGGGCTTGTTTACCCTCCCTTTGTTTCCCCTCCTTGTCTTTCCCAGCACAAACATATTTGTGTCTACTCAGAAATAACTCCCATTGTCATCAATGAAGCTTGTTCCTGAAATGTGCACCGAGATTCCCATGAATCGAAATAACTTCAGACAGCCTTGATGTCGAAGCTTCGCTTGATCACAGCAGGGCAGCTAAAACACTGTGTTCTAGAAGGGATTGTTTATTTAAGGAAGGGGGGGGGAGGAAGAGGGAGGGAGGAAGAGAGAGGTGGGGAGAGGGAGAGGGGAGGGAGAGAGAGAGAGAGAATGAGAGTGTTTCTGTCCCCCCTGTGTTTCCGAACACAAACCAATTAGTGTCTACTCAGACGTAACTCCCATTGTGGTCAATGAGGCTTGCGAGGAGCCTCTCTTATTCTCAAAGGAGGGGGAGAGCCTGGAGGGGGGAGCCTCTCTTATTGGTTGAGCACCCCCTGACAGTCAGATTATGTTCACTCCCTCCTCCCTACCAGGAAGTATGTTCTGTGAAGCAACTTTTACTGGTGGGATATGCTCGCTCATAGAGCCCTGTGCGGAGCAAAGCCAGCTCCTTGAAAAATCCGGGTAAGCCACAAGGTGGGTCTCCTTCCATCTTTTTTCGTTGTCATGGAGAAACTCCCCTAGGTTCCGCTAGTGCAATGTCAATAGCTGAAGCTGTAGAATCATGGCCTTTGTCCAAAGAGTCATCCTGGCCTGAACCTGGGTCAGGCATGACACTATCTCTTCATCTTGCAACCATCTCACTTTCCTCAGTCTTCCTGGTTCCCCTTCTATTCACGTGTTCTTCTGCCTGCCTGCATTCTCACTACAGAACTCTGGATGTATTTTTCAGCTCAGACCTCTGGGCTGAAAACTTGCAATAGCCTCTGCTTCCAGATTGACCCTCCTGTACATCTGCTCCAGTGTTCCATCCAACTCCAGTCCCAAACCTGCTGCGACTTGCACTTCAGTTCACTGTGTGCTCACCTGCCTATGGCTCAGAGCTGACAGAGTGTATGCAATCCTGTGCACTCCATTTTTATTCATTGAGTCTGTTTCCAAACCAACTAGAATTGTTTTTCATCTTTGTTTTTCATTGTAAACTTTGGAAAGACTTGCACTGTTCATCCATGACTGAACAAGACTTACTAGGACAATAGTTGAGAACCAACAGGCTATAGTTTTAAACGTGGAAAATCTTACAAGATTTCTGGTCTTCATTCTCCCACTTCCACTCTTTGGTAAGGAGCATGTAATTAGCTAGGCAGTTTACTCTTATATTTCAGACCCAGCTAGCCAAAACCACAATGCTCAGAACTCAACCCACAGAAGGAAATAACATTGTAACTTCTGTTCAGGCTAGTGACATTTCACTACCAAGCCCTTATGTATTAAATTTCACAAACTCTAATGAAAGGCTATATACGCTGAGGTATCTGTTGCCATAAATTCATCTCTTCCCTGGTCAAAGATTTGGAAATCTTCAAGAAAAGTGTACTTATGCCAAAGAAATGCAGATATGATTTTCTAAATACGACTTGCTCATAGCTGTAGCTGATAGTTTTTTACTGTGGTATTTTGATGTTATTGAGCTTATTGTAGAATGGTTGTTCCAACTGTGAGCAGCTTTGGAAGCCTGGACACTGGGGACATAAATGTAAAACAAATGCATACACAAACATTACTACACTGTTGTAACCAACACAAGACAGGCTACTCCAGAAATTGAAAGGTTTCTGGGGAAAAGATTGCTATTGAGAGAAATGCATTCCCAACTTTATTCTGTGGCTGCTACTTCTGCCGTGTTCATCTCTTGCCTCCACTCTTCTCCTTGGTGTTTACCCCAAGTCATGTATGGGCTTACATGCACCATATTGCAGGCCCAATCATTCCTGGGTTTACATGGACCATACTGAGTGCATCTACCAGTCCATGCCCCTCATAGGGTGGCCAGTACTGATCCGTCCCTTTTATGTTAAGTGACATAAACCACAAGGAGGGAGGAAGGACTTCCCTGACACAGCCATTAGTACAGAGACAGGCACAAGGGAATTCCTAAAGTGTTACCATGGCCCGGAAAGCACAGTCTCACTCTGAACTCCAATAACAAATCAACAGGGCAAAGAGAATAGCAATATTAGCTGAGCTATCCAGCAGTTGCAAAAGAACCATTAAGGGCTCTTGGGAAAATAAACCTGACCATGCCATGCATATATAAGCTTCATATTAATCAAAGAAGACTGAGAAGAGACATCAGAAAGACTGCTAAGACATTCACTTACCAAAAACCAGAGAGAGAGAGAGAGAGAGAGAGAGAGAGCGCTTGGCATTTTGAATGTTTAAATACATGCTCAAATGTTTCTTGGAAAGCAGCTTGTTAGGAAAGCTGCGTAACTGGGTATGTCAGAGGGAGAGGGAGATAATTTGAAAGACCATCAAGTTACCTTTTCCTTCAACCCTTGAGAATATCAGATGAAGAAATCAGAGAGGACAGCACAATAAATAAATCCTGTCTACATTGGATGGTGTAGGAGAGTTTCTTTTCTTCGAAGCATAGAAAAATCCCTTTGGTTCTTAAAAGGGAGAGAGATAACCCAGTTGGGAAAATGTATCTGTCATCCCAGATACTATATAAATATAGTGGGACTCACTATATAGGTCAGTGGGCCAGTTATACAGGGTCAGGTTAATTTTTTTTTTAAGCTTAATGCATAGCTGTGCCTTATTATGTTCAATATGCCAGTGGTTGATTTGTTTAAAATGGTTATAAACAAAGGGCACCATTAGTGCATGACATCGACTGGTGCGCAATTTCCTTTATGTTTTTAACAAATGCTCTGGAACTTTATTTATGCAGAGCAAATTCTAGGTAAAATACCTTGCACACATGAATCTTTTTGGTGTTGGTGCCTAATGAGTTATTTTGACATCGTAATCGCTGGGGAAGCAAAATCAAGTGGTGCTGTCTTTAAATGGGAAAAACAGCTGTCTTGTTTGAGCTGTGATATTTTTCCACCAAGAAGGGACACTACAACATTGAATCCTAATGACACATTCATCAAAAGGACAGATGTGTGGATTCTGCTCCAGATCCTTTTGGAATTATGCAACAGCAGACAGTTTAAAAAGGAACCAATTTCTTCCTGAAAGCACAGAAATCAATTATGGTGGTCTTACTTTAAGATAAGATACATTATGGATATAACACATTGTAGATCATCTCTCTCTTTATTAAACAATTATTTCTAAATGTATCCTGCTTAGCAGTACCCTCCATAAAGTGACTTCGCCATGTGAAAAACTCTCACCCAACAAACTCTCTCTCTCTCTCTCTCTCTCATACACACAGACAATGGGCAGAATCCAACGGGTCACTTATATGTCCCCTAATTCTCTTATGCCCCGCCAATTCCGTTGCAAAAGTGTCCTCTGCCATTTGCACAATGGCAATTTAGCGCTCCTGGGGGCGACTCAAAATGAGTGGAACCGCTTGTTTCTGGAAGGAGACAGGTCAGCAGAGCTCAATAAGGAAGTTCTGCCAACCTACCTCCTTCCATAAATGAGCGTTTCCAATTTCAGGGCTTCCCCTAGGAAGCATGAAATCTCCCTTGCATAAGCGGTGGGTCCCACTTGCACAGAAGAATCGACGGGACCTACCAGTTGCGGAAGGGAATCTGCGGGGCAGGAGGGAATTGGCAGGGGTGTAAGCACCCTGCTTGATTCTGCCCAATGTTTTTACTGAAAAAAACGTTTTCATACATTTTTTAAAAGAAAAGAAATTAACAATACACAATATTATAACAAATTATGCAGGGCACGAAGGGCACAGAGTTAATAATATATCACTATGAAAGGACTTAGGCAGCAATTGTATACACGCTTACCTGGGAGCAAATCCATAGTATTTTACTATTTGTTTAAAATGCAGTCATGTTGCACTAATAAAGGATACCAAGTATATCTGTCCAGAATGACATTTGTCTCTCAGGAACTCATTTAGGGCACAATCCTATGGGGATAGGCGGCCGCCTCCAAACTCAGAGGCGATAGGCCGATAGCCTATCCAATGCAGCTAATAGCCTATCCAATGCAGGGCGGGAGAAGCACGGAGGGGATTGTTCCCTCCACATTCTTCCTGCCCTGCATTTGCAGCTAGATAGCTGATTTCAGCTGTCTAGCCGCAGGAAGGCAGAGCAGGGGAAGAGGCTGCCAGATGACACATAGTATGTGTTGTACCGGCATTTCTGCCTTCCCCACCCCGAAACGCCCTGTTTTGGCCACTCCACACTCCTCTTCCAAGTGCAGAGGGCAGGGCTGTTCCACGCTGCCTGCAAGGCAGCACGGAAGGGGGGGAAGGCGAGTTCTTCAGGAACCGACCTCGGAGTGGGGCTCTGAGGTCAGTTCCTGGAAAACCAGATATCCTATAGCCATCTAGCCGCTGACTAGCAGCCATAGGATTGCTCCTGTAATCTATGTCTCATTATTTACAAATTGGGCAAATGAATATGAACCATCTCTAAAAGAATCCAAGTAATCTTCCCTATTTATAGGCACAAATTTGTTCATTTGTCAATTAACCCTAAGGAACATATTGCTGATGCTGATACAATTGTTCACTTGTAGGAAAGCCTTTACATGCCACCAGTGTACTATTTCTAGTCTGCAAACCCCATGTCTGAAGCCTCGCACTGGATGTAGTAAAACAGGGGTGCAGAACTTCTTTCAGCCCAAGGCCAAATTCCATTTCGGAAAAGCTCGTGGGGGTGGCATCCCAGTGGTGGGTGAGGCCAAAGGCAAAGGAGGCAGAGCCAAAATCCCAAAACTATCACTATATTTTAACTTAAAGCTCTTACTGCTAGTAACCGAACCTGAGGAGAGGTGTTTCAACCCTTTGGAATGGGAGGGGAGGGATGTGAAAAAGCTAGGAAACAACCAAATGATCAGTGGTCAAGGAAAAGTGGGTGGGAGCAGAGGAAGAAGGTGGGGCCATCTGGGGAACCCCACAGAGCCAGATTAGGACCCCAAGTGGGCCAGATTTGGCCCACAGGCCTGAGATTCTGCACTTTGTGGTAAAAGAACACAATTCGTATGGACCTGCGTACAAATCCACCATCTATAGTGCATCTCACCATGAAGCAATGAAACAAGTTGTCTGAATCACCCTTGACATACCCTTTGTCAAATAGCTTATGATCACAAAATGTGTGATAGGCATATAAAAAGCTACTTTACACTCACAAACAGTATCCATATATCTATCAAAGTCAACTGGGAATAGGGATGCTCGAGAAATTCAAGACAGACTAAAATGAGTTCGGATTTCTAAGAATCCGACCTGCAGAATCCACTGCAGACCAGCCTCCTCTGGCTGTGTGGAGTACGTGGACTTCGGATCTTTTATTTTTACTTTTCTGAAATGTATGCAAATTTATTAGTAGGAAAATATGCAGGTTTCTGCTGAGACTGGTAAATATACACAGGAAAAAGTTTAATGGAATGGGGGACAATACACTAAATTAACACACTAACATAAATTAAATTGTTGCAAACCCTCTTACAGAATTATTTTCATACTTTTCCTCATAATGAAAAAAATTGAATCTATCTGTGATCGGATGCCAGAATGAATGACACCGCAGAATCCATGGAACACACACGAGACAGATTTCACAAAATCTGGACATCCCTACCTGGGAAGTCAGTTGGTACAGGCAGTGCAGGAATAGTGTCTAGAATGCTTAGGAAAGGAAAGGTTCTTCCTTTGCAAGCACCGAGTCATTACTGACCCCTAGAGGGATGCCATTTTTCCTCAGCATTTCCCTGCAGACTGTATAGTGGTAGGGATGTCAGAGAATTCCGCCACGGATCTCGGTGAGGCCGAATGCCAGTGCATTCAGCCCCCCGAAATCTGTGGCGGAACGACCTGCCCCCCCGCAGATCCCCCCGGGCCGAGACTTACCTGGGGCGGATGTTCCGGGCGGCGGCGGCGGCGGCTCCGGCAGCGGCTGGTCTTCCGACCGGCTGCCGCCACCGCCATTTGCAGTCTGGAGGGTTTTTTTTTTTTTTTTACAGAGACGTGATAGGCTACGTAAAGACTTACGTAGCCTATCACGGCTGGGTTAAAAAAAACACACACACATACGCAAATGGCAGCGGCTATGGCCGCCGCCATTTGCGTTCCTTATTTTTGCCGTCTTAGTCTACGTAAATATTTACGTAGACTATGACGGCGAAAATAAAGGGGAACGCAAATAGCGTAGCGGGCGCTATTTGCGTTCCCCTTTATTTTCGCTGTCATAGTCTACGTAAATATTTACATAGACTAAGACGGCCCAAAATAAGGAACGCAAATGGCGGCGGCCATAGCCGCCGCCATTTGCGTATGCAGTTTTTTGTTTTGGGGGGGGTTACCCAGATCCCTCCGCGGCCAGAAATCCGGCTGCAGACGGCTCTGGCCTGGGCCTGGCCAGCTGCTCTGCGGAGCCGCCGCGGAGCACAGCCGGCTGTTCGAGGATTCCAGGGGGGAGGAAAGGATCGCCTCCCCCCCGTCGAGGATTCCGGGGGAGGGACGGAACACCTCCCCCCCACCTTAAACATAATCTGCGGAAAGGTAAGTACATTTTGTACATCCCTATATAGTGGTGGGGTGGTTTGCTAGAATGCTTAGCCAGACACCAACTGGTGGAAAAAGGAGTGACGACAACTGAGGCTTTTGTTCCTTTCCTAGGCAGAAGCTCCCCAATATATGCTGAGACCCAAAGGCTGAGGACCTTGGAAGCAGGAGTGAGAGTGGCTCACAATTGTCAGCTGGTAGAACAATGTGTGTTCTTCACTCTGCAAGTTCTCTTTGATATGTAACACTGGGAATGTGGTAGAAGGAGGCACGACTAAACTTGTCACAAGATTTTGTCCAAAATGTCGAGAAAAGTTAGTGGTTCTTGCTCTTGTGAACATCCAAGGAATTTAGAGGGAAGTGAGAAGATAAAATTGGAGACATTGCATGGGGGAGGAGATGAACAACGTTCTTCATCTGGATCTTCCACAACTTTGTTGTATTGTAAGAATTCAACCTGAGCTCAGTTTATTCAGCCTTGCACATTGATGATGCATTTCTAAATGAAATGGAGTAAATATTCACTCACAGCACAGAACCTGTTATTGACATAGTCATATTTCCACTGCCTGAAGTGGGGAGGATAATCAGTAACCCCACAGTCCGATAAACTTCTTCCACTATTGCCTCCGCTGTCTCACATTTTATAATGTAATCTCCTTGGGGCAGTAACAACCTCTCTTTTTGTTGTTACCCTATAAACTAAGTAGTGCACTGATGATGTATTGGAGATGAAAGTGAAGATTTTGATGATGGGCTATACATTTATTAGGAATGTTCAAAAAGTCCACACACTGGTTCCACCTTCCCCTATTTGATCTTGAACGCTCCCAACAGTAAAGTACTGAGGCAGAAAGAGACTTCAGGATGCACAGAATGTCAAAAGAGGATTCAGAATACTTCAAAAATGAGCCCTATTAATAAACACCAGTCCAAAAGAGGATATGTTTTTCAGATAAATCCAAATAAATAATTATTGTTTCTGAATCTTTCTATTCATTTAAAGATAAGTGCTTGAATCTTGGGATTCTTACCATCTGCTTATCTCTTTGGCGGGTGAGGTGGGATGGAGGGCTAAGGTGTTTATTTAGTATTGATCTCAGCAGGAGCACAGCAGGGGAAAAGAGGTTGATAACATTCTTTTAGAAACCTAAATGAAAGATATATTATTAAAGAGCAATCTATAATAATGTTCTTGTTTTACAGAGGAACTGTCACACTTTTAGCTACATTGTAAAAGATTTTATATGCCTCAGTGGTGTCTCTGTGGTGATGTATTGCGGGGGTATTAGGCTTTGCCTTGTTTCACATTTTAGCCTACACTTGAAATATTTTACTGATAACAGATTCCCTTCAGGCACCCCAGTCAGCTTGACAGCATCATAAACCTATACAATGGGTCACATTTATTAACAATTTATTACCTGCTGCTCTAAACACTGTTGGGTGCAGTGCAGCCGCTTTTGATAGCTGGGTTGCCATTTAATAACAAAGCTATAAAATCTATGACAGAACATGACCTGTCAAGAAAAACCCAAATGAATAT
Source organism: Heloderma suspectum (assembly GCF_057233095.1). Lineage (NCBI taxonomy): Eukaryota > Metazoa > Chordata > Lepidosauria > Squamata > Helodermatidae > Heloderma > Heloderma suspectum. The sequence goes on from NC_139462.1 coordinate 115,527,249, forward strand.
TTAACCAGCAGTTAAGAGTAGAGAAGCCCCAGAGGGGAAAAAAACCCAGCTGCCTGCCTCTTAATTAACAGTAAATTGGTGATTTTAACCACACCAGGCATGCTTTGGCATCTATAGATACTGCTGTTAAGTCAGGAGTCATTATGGGTCAGCAGCCATTGAAATAGATATAAAAGTTGGATGTCTGGGCAACAGGAATACCTTTTCCCAACATATCTGGAATATTTCAGTAGAAATGCCATTCAATCTTGAGACACTAGAAGCCAAAGAAACTCTGCAAAATGTAATGCCCCGTGGCTTTACCCGCGGGAAAATCTAACTAGCAAAGCAGGACCTCTGATTTAACTTGCTAGTTTGGCCATCTCTTTTTGTTATACAACATCCCTCTTGAGAACACTGAGGTAGCAGAATGAAACATGGAATAAACATTCAGAACACAATTCTCTCTCTGAACACCAGCACCCATTTTCAGGAAAAATAAATTAATATAATCATAATCATAATAATTGATGATTTAATTATATTTTTAACTTTTGTACACTTGGATTTATATTTCTATTCATAGGTTTTAATTGTATAAGTTTTGATGTTGTAAAGCCGCCTTGAGTCCCAGTATTGGGAAAAAGGCGGGATATAAATATGATGATGACGATGATGATGATGCAACATCTACCTTGGCATTTGAGAAAGCTTGACACACACTTTTACAATGCAATTATCTATGGGAAGTTTGAACGCCCACTCAGCCTGCTGCATGCTTTCTCAACAGTTGGAGGGAATACACAAAACACATTGTATTTTTGAGGCCTCTCAAATGTAGTGCACATACATTGTTTCAGGTGCTTTTAGGGTGGCCATTTGTTAATTGCCAAAAAAGAGGACATGCATTACCAAAGGAAAGGACAAAAGAGGACACCAATTTGCATAACATTTGTGTATGCTAATATATACTGTATGTGTAGATGCAAATTTAGAAATAATTATTAACATTTAAATAGAAATACTGTACATCTCAACATACTGTGGAAGACTGTGGAGGACTGTCACCAGGTGACCTGTGTTCCTTGCTCAGTCTGCAGTCTAGGTGTGGCTGATGGGCAGCTTCAAGGCCCAGCTCCTCTTTTTGATGGTTGTTTATCTTGATGTTGGACTTGGACTGGACAACCCTTCAAATAGAGGACTGTCCTCTGTAATAGAGGACACCTGGCCACCCTAGCAGGGTTGTGCTTTTCATTCTGTTTTAAAACTTTTTTGCCCCCTGATACCCCTAAAACGACAGCTTCCCAAGAATTCTGTGCATCTGTCTGGGCTCTCCAAACCATCTCTTTGACTCTCCCAGTGCCCATTTTAAAATGTAAGAGCTTCAAAGTTATTCATGAAGGCAAAAGCTGAAATGTTTAATTAAATCATTCTCTACTAATCTTTGCTCTATTTTTTCCAGTCACATTTTTGGTTATGTTAAAGCATATTGCACCTTAAAGTTTGCTAACTGGGTTGGTACTTTGAAAGGGAAAACACACTTTGGTAACCTGTGTTTCTGTTGTCATCTATGAGTAACAGAAGGAACCAAGGGATCCTTGTCTGTCTTTTTTATCATTTTCAGCAATATTCACTGATTTCAAGGCCCCTCTGGGACACGCAGTTATAAAAGTAAAGAATTTTTATATTGGCGCAGATGATAGAAAGAAAGGTTCTTTAGTGTTATTACTCAGAATGGGATTTGAAAATGTATAAGGAAGGAAATGAAGCTTCAATAACATATATAGAAGAAAGCAATACAATCTTTGAAGCTTGAAACAACTTCTAGCTTTGTTTGGCCACATTTGGTTTCTGTTCTCTACAGCAGTGCATCTAGAGACAATCCAGGCAGTATGAAAGAGCACTGGTCTTTCAACACCCCCTCTTTATGAAATTTGAGTTAGTGTGTTGATACCATCAGCATATTCTAAATCTTATTAATCTTCCTGCCCTTCTGTTCTTTGTGGTGCAAGCTCGGATATAGCAATACCTCATTTCACCCAGAGAGAGCAAGCTATAGATATCTAAGATGAAACTATAAGAAAAATATTTTGGAAGGTATGAGAACTACTGTTGAAAACTGGCCATTCATAAATGTAAGTGGGAAGCCAAATTTGTCTCTTTTTAGAAGTCCTGGAATCCTGGAATAGTGCCATTATTAATGCAGGTTCAGATTCTCCCTTAATCATAAAACCTTACTGGGTGACCTTGGGCCAGTCACTATCCACAACAACTTCCTGAAATAAGTTAGGCCAAGGCAGGGGTGGACAATGTGGCCCTCCAGATGTTTTAGCCTACAACTCTCATCAGAACCAGCCAACATAGCCAATGGTGAGGGAATATGGGAGTTCTAGGCCAAAACATCTGGAGAGCCACAACTTGCCCAATCGTGGGATAAGGGATAAAATGGGAAAATACCACTTAAGCCACCTAGAGATTCTTGGAGGAAGTGTGCTGGGCTCTTCCTTGAGATTCTTGAATGAGAGAGAGTACAGGGCTCAGGTCTTTTAGGAATAAATAAAATGGAATCATTTTGAATTATTAATGGACCAAGAGAGAACAATATACCAATCAATTGGCCTAGCAGCCATTTTTAAAAGTTGATGCATTTGATTATGCTGGCCAGTGCTTATCGGAAATAAACATGTACACTTTCTAACAAGTTGATGTTCATATTACCTAAATCACTATTGTGGAACCTAATGTTAAAGAAACTGTGCATTTGACTCAGCCCAAGAATTGAACTATTTGGAGTTGCCACCAAAAGTTCTCTGAAAGTTAAATACAGAGCCCGAACAATGCTAGATACTAGAACTAAACATCCCATTTATCATGGCGAAAAGCTGTCAATAGACTTCTCCTCCACGAATCTGTCTAATCATCTCTCATTAAAGCAATCTAAACCAGTGGCCATCACCACATTTTGTAGCAGCAAATTCTACAAGTTCATTATGACTTTTGTAAAGAAGTTCTTTACTTTGCAGCATCCTGACTCATTTCCCCTAACCATTAGCGCACTGCTTTAGAGTATGCGCTAATATTTCATTGCATTCCAAGTGTAAACTGACCATCAGCTAATTAGCTCCAAATTCAGATTTGGAACACGAGGCAGGGAGCAGGAAGAAGACTGAAAGCTCTCAGCTACATATTTATTTCCCCTTCATGGATCACTGCCTTGTTGTGGCGAAGGGGCTTGCGTAACTCAGTGAAGCCATAAGCTATGCCGTGCAGGGCCACCCAAGACAGACAGGTCATGGCAGAGAGTTCTGACAAAATGTGGTCCACTGGAGAAGGAAATGGCAACCCACTCCAGTATTCTTGCCAAGAAAACCCCATGGAACGTATCACAAGGCTAAAAGATATGACGCCGGAAGATGAGCCCCTCAGGTCGGAAGGTGTCCAATATGCTACTGGGGAAGAGCAGAGGGTATTTCCAAGTAGCGCCAGAAAGAGTGAAGCGGCTGGGCCAAACCCGAAAGGACACTCAGCTGTGGATGTGTCTGGTGGTGAAAAGAAAATCCGATGCTGTAAAGAACAATATTGTTTAGGAATCTGGAATGTCAGATCAATGAATCAAGGTAAGCTGGAGGTGGTCAAACATGAGATGGCAAGATTGAACATCGACATCTTGGGAATCAGCGAACTCAAATGGACAGGCATGGGCGAATTTAATTCAGGTGACCATCATATCTACTATTGTGGGCAAGAATCCCTTAGAAGAAATGGAGTAGCACTCATAGTCAACAAAAGGGTGGGAAAAGCAGTACTGGGGTACAATCTTAAAAATGATAGAATGATCTCAGTACAAATCCAAGGCAAACCATTCAACATCACAGTAATTCAAGTCTATGCCCCAACCACTGAGGCCAAAGAAGCTGAGGTTGATCGGTTCTATGAAGACCTACAACACCTTCTAGAACTAACACCAAAGAAAGATGTCCTCTTCATCATAGGGGATTGGAATGCTAAAGTAGGAAGTCAAGAAATCACTGGGATAACAGGCAGGCATGGCCTTGGTGTACAAAATGAAGCAGGACAAAAGCTAATAGAGTTTTGCCAAGAGAACACGCTGATCATAGCAAACACTCTTTTCCAACAGCACAAGAGGCGACTCTACACATGGACGTCACCAGATGGTCAATATCGAAATCAGATTGATTATGTCCTTTGCAGCCAAAGATGGAGAAGCTCCATACAGTCAGTCAAAACAAGACCTGGAGCTGACTGTGGCTCAGATCATGAGCTGCTTCTTGCAAAATTTCGGCTTAAATTGAAGAACGTCGGGAAAACCACTAAACCGTTCAGGTATGACCTAAATCATATCCCTGATGAATATACAGTGGAGGTGAGGAATAGATTTCAGGGATTAGACCTGATACACAGAGTGCCTGAGGAACTATGGACGGAGGTCCGTAACATTGTTCAGGAGGCAGCAATGAAATCCATCCCAAAGAAAAAGAAATGCAAGAAAGCCAAGTGGCTGTCTGATGAGGCTTTACAAGTAGCTCACGAAAGAAGGGAAGCGAAAAGCAAGGGAGAAAGGGGAAGATATACCCAACTGAATGCAGAGTTCCAGAGAATAGCAAGGAGAGACAAGAAGGCCTTCTTAAATGAACAATGCAAAGAAATCGAGGAAAACAACAGAATGGGAAAGACTAGAGATCTCTTCAAGAAAATCGGAGATCTCAAGGGAACGTTTTGTGCAAAGACGGGCATGATAAAGGACAAAGAAGGCAGGGACCTAACAGAAGCAGATGAGATTAAGAAGAGGTGGCAAGAATACACAGAAGAACTATACAGGAAAGATCTGAATGTCCCTGATAGCCATGATAGTGCGCTCACTGAACTTGAGCCGGACATCCTCGAGAGTGAAGTCAAGTGGGCCTTAGGAAGCATTAGTAACAACAAAGCTAGGGGAGATGACAGTATTCCAGCTGAGCTATTTAAAATCCTAAAAGATGATGCTGTTAAAGTGCTGCATTCAATATGCCAACAAATCTGGAACACTCAACAGTGGCCACAAGACTGGAAAAGGTCAGTTTACATTCCAATTCCAAAGAAGGGCAACGCCAAAGAGTGTTCAAACTACCGCACCATTGCGCTCATTTCACATGCCAGCAAGGTGATGCTCAAAATCCTACAAGCTAGGCTTCAGCAGTATGCGAACCGAGAACTACCGGAAGTACAAGCTGGGTTTCGAAGAGGCAGAGGAACTAGAGATCAAATCGCCAACATTCGCTGCATCATGGAGAAAGCAAGAGAATTCCAGAAAAACGTCTATTTCTGCTTCATTGACTACGCTAAAGCCTTTGATTGTGTGGATCACAACAAACTGTGGCAAATTCTTAAAGTGATGGGAGTACCAGACCACCTTACCTGTCTCCTGAGAAACCTGTACGAGGGTCAAGAAGCAACAGTAAGAACCAGACATGGAACAACCGATTGGTTCCAAATTGGGAAAGGAGTACGACAAGGCTGCATATTGTCACCCTGCTTATTTAACTTATATGCAGAGTACATCATGAGAAATGCCGGGTTGGATGAATCAGAGGTCGGAATTAAGATTGCTGGGAGAATTATCAACAACCTCCGATATGCAGACGATACCACCCTAATGGCAGAAAGCGAAGAGGATCTAAAGAGCCTCTTGTTGAGGGTGAAAGAGGAGAGTGCAAAAGCTGGTTTGAAACTCAACATTAAAAAAACGAAGATCATGGCATCTGGCCCCATCACTTCCTGGCATATAGAAGGGGAAGAAATGGAAGCAGTGACAGATTTTACTTTCTTGGGCTCCAAGATCACCGCAGACGGTGACTGTAGCCATGAAATTAAAAGACGCTTGCTCCTTGGGAGGAAAGCTATGGCAAACCTAGACAGCATAGTAAGAAGCAGAGACATCACCTTGCCGACAAAGGTCCGTCTAATCAAAGCTATGGTTTTCCCAGTAGTAATGTATGGCTGTGAGAGCTGGACTATAAGGAAGGCTGAGCGCCGAAGAATTGATGCTTTCGAGCTGTGGTGCTGGAGAAGACTCTTACGAGTCCCCTGGACTGCAAGGAGGTCAAATCAGTCCATCCTAAAGGAAATCAACCCTGAGTGCTCATTGGAAGGACAGATAATGAAGCTGAAGCTCCAATATTTTGGCCACCTAATGCGAAGAGAAAACTCCCTGGAAAAGACCCTGATGCTGGGAAAGACTGAAGGCAAAAGGAGAAGGGGACGGCAGAGGATGAGATGGCTAGATAGCATCATGGATGCAATGAATATGGACTTGAGCACGCTCCGGGAGAGAGCGCAGGACAGGAAGGCCTGGCGTGCTATGGTCCATGGGGTCACGAAGAGTCGGACACGACTGAACGACTGAACAACAACAACATATTTATTTTCATTTTTGACACTTAAGGGGGTCCTTCCTTGCAAAAGTTAGAGTTTCTAGTTTCTACCTGCTGTTTTAAAAAAACCAATCCTGTATGAATGTTCTCCTTATTTTTCCATTGTGATAGCTTTTCTAAAGAATTTTTAGAGATTTACAAGGAAGATATCCTCTGAATGCCACAATTTAGAGAGGAAGGGGGTACATCCCACCATGTATCAGACATACCATATTATTCCTCAGAAGCACTTATATATCTGGCCAGCTCACTGCTTTCACACACTTAGGGAGCAATCCTATGGCCACTAGACACTGTCTAGAGGGTCATAGGATATGCTTATTTCTGGGAACTGACCTCGGAGCCCGCACTCCAAAGTCGGTTCCTGGAAAACTGACTGTCTCCCGCATCAGCACTGCCTCGGAGGCAGCACAGAGAAGCCCCGTCCTCCACGCTCTCAAGAGAAGCGCGGAGCGACTGAAAAGGAGCGGGGCTGCAGGATATTCCGGGGCAGGGAGAGCGAAGCTGTGCATACATCATATCCGATGTGTCATATGGCAGCTTCCTCTTCCGGTCAGCCCCTCGCCGCTAGACAGTCAAAAACGGCTGTGTAGCAAAAAATAGCAAGGCAGGAGAGGCGTGCAGAGGGAACGATCCCCCCATGCTTCTCCTGCCTTGCTTTGGATCTGTGGTCACCTCCAAGGTCAGAGGCAGCCACCTATCTAGTTAGGATTGCGCCCTTAGGGAAAAGGCCTACAAAAAAGGCCTTTTGTTGTTGTTGTTGTTGTTTTTACTGGAAATGGCGGCGGCGGCAGCCGATCAGAAGACCAGCCGCTGTCGCCGCACCGCCGCCGCACCGCCGCTGAACCGCCACAGCCAGGAGGATTCGCCCAAGGTAAGTCCTGTCCCGGGGTGGGGGGTGGGGGGGCAGACCATTTTGCCACCAATTTGGGGGGCCGAATGCGCTGGCATTCGGCCTCCCCGAGATTCGTGGCAAAATTCTCTGACATCCCTACCTACAACTCCCAGCATTCCTCAGCCAGCATGCGGAATGCTGGGAGTTGTAGGCCTTTTCTCTGTCTAAACATACATAGGATTGCACCCTTAACATCTAGAATTCTAAATAGTGAAAAGGGCTTATATATGACATATGCTAATTTTTGGTTAAGATTACTGTGGTTATTTGATCTCATAGTGGGCAGGCGAGTGCTTCTATTATTACGTTTTCTTGCTAGCCTCTAGCCCATGGTGTCCTGCAGGATGACGCCACATGTTATATTTTGAGATCTGTAAAAAAATTAATATAATCCACTACGGAAACCATACCCCCATTCTTTGTAGCATATGAAGCTTTGGTGGCCTTGTCTCTTCTTTTATAGAGGACAGTCCTCTATTTGAAGGTGTCCTCTATTAGAAGGGCTACCCTGTCCAATGCCAGTTTAAAAATAAAGAAACACTAAAAATAAAATAAAGAACTGCTGCCCATCAATGATTAGCAGCTGGACAGCAGACTGAACGGGCCGGCACACAGGTCACCTGGTCAAAGTCTTCCACACTATGGTGAGATGTACTGTATTTCTAGTTAAATTATAAATAATTGTTTCTAAATTTGCATTTTTACATATACATTAGCATGTGTCATATTTCTGCAAGTTACTGCCCTCTTTTTTGGTGATGCATTTCCTCTTTTTTGGCAATTAGTGGCCGCCCTGTAGCTATATGGAGTGTTATGGAATATGTATATTTTACCAGGGACAGTCCCTATTGCCCTGCAAAGGGATTGTTCCTATTTTATCTTGTAGAAAGATTTTTGGAATGCCTTTGGGTAAAATTAATTAATTAATTAAAACGTTGGTGAGAGTTGCCAGTCTTTAGATTTCAGGCAGCCCCCTCGGCAGGTCTCCAGAAGTTAAATCTCTGAAGGTGGTATGGATGATGCATCTTGACAAATGCATATGGGCACACAATACCATGATACCTTTTCCCTTTCCTGCAGCCAACAGCCAAGATCAAGATCATAAATGTTGCTACATGTGTTTTGAGTTGCAGGGTGAAGCATAATAAGTGCAACCAGATCCATTTGCCACAGTCAGTGCATGACTACAATCTGCTTAAGAAGCCATGGCAGTTACTTTACCCCACGCTACCGCAGACTAGATGAGAGGAAGGCAGGGAACAACTTTCAGCACAGCGTAATAAAGAGAGGGCCAGGGCTCAGGCAGAGATTGCTGGTGCAAGAATAGGCATGCTAGAATACGGACGATGCTCTCCAATGCTGTTGTTTTTCTTTTAGGTTGCTGCTAGGTTATTGTTATTGCTGTTTTATTGGATTGCCTTATGTCTTTTTTACGACTGCCCAGCAAATACCTGAGGTAGAGTGGGTGTGTCCCCGTGTACAAACAGTGTCTGTGTTTCCATCAGCCAAATGTTAGAACAGATGCCGTGTTTAATTTATCCCTTTTGCATACTCTCAAAGCAGGCCTATTTAACTCCGCCCATGTTCTGTATAAATTCTCATTCTATTACATTTGTAACTATAAACCTACAGCTAGCAAAATGACAAATGGCCATCACAAACCACCAAGAGAGCTTCAGCTATGGGGCGGTATAGAAATGTAATAAATCATCATCAGCAGCTGATTCTCAACCACTTGAAGTGAGACTCCTACTGTGGCCATGTCCTGCTGTGGGCTTCCCATCGGGGCATCTGGTTGGGAACAGAATGCTGGAGCTGGACTAGATAGGCCTGATGTTCTTATGGTCGCATACATGCCAGGGGGCTGGCGGATCGGCTCTTCAAGCATGCATAATTAAGCTCACTAGACTTCCCCAGGTATCTTCGTTTTCTTTCAGGCCTAACCAACACTTGCTTATTACCCTGTAAGCATCTGCTGTTCCTTATCAAGCAAGCTGAGCCATTCGTTTCAACGTATTTTCCCAGCAAGCATTGATATGGAATGCTTGCTGGTATGGAAGATAGTTTTTAGTATGTTTATTTCTTTGATGTGTGATTTTTATGTGATTTCTAATATGCTTCCGGTCTGTATATTGAGTATTATTTATCTACTTTGAGTACTAGTCTGTTGGAAAGGTGAGATATAAATATTCTGAATAAACAGCAGACATGTTGTTGCTGCCACTTCAGCTCTTTTGCTCCAGCTGAGAAGTCCCTGGTTGGAACCAAAAGATGGCTGCAGAAGCAACTATGCCTGGACTGGACCCACCTTAGTGGGCACTCCCCTTTGCTGGGGCCAGTTTCTCCCTGGCTCAAGCGGACCATCTGCAGCAGGGGATGCTCAAGCTCTGTGATGGATTTTAGGGATTTTAGGTGTGGTATTGTGGTCGGCAATGGGGTGAACAGGGGAATGTGTGAGCCTGAGCTTGATTTCCCCACGAACACTTTCAGCCACCAAACCATTGCAAAGGCTCGTGCTAGGCTGAGTTGGGGGCAAACTGACTCAGAGAATGCCCCCCCCCCGCCAGCGCCGCATTTTAACCTGTTAGGAGGCACTCCCAAAAGCAGGGGTAGGATGGGGAACTTTGGCCCGAGGGCTCAATTGTCCCTGGGCCAGGACATCGGGGGTCACCAGTCAAAACAGACTGAGCTACTGCTGGCAGGCACCCCAGCACTCCCACCTATTCTTTCTCACACACACACTCACACCCTATTCAGACTCACACCCACTCACCCACACACTTTCCATATAGATCAGCTGAGAAGGGGTCATTTCTCAGTGCTAAGAAAGGGCCGAGCAAGGAAAAGCTCATCACTAATCAGCTGCTGATCAGAGCTTTCACATGCCTGAGCAGAGGGGCAAGAGGGGGCTGATAGGCCAGATGGCAAACCCAGCTGGTAGGCCAGAGATTCCCCATACCTGGTTTAAGGGATCCTGGGTGGGGGAGAAAAAAATGGCACATGTTTACCTGGGGGCGGTGGCCTTCTCCAGGGCTAATTCTGTCTCCTTCCCTGCACCTTTACACTTAGAGGGAGCATTCAGCCTAGCGGGCTGAGAGCCAATTCACTGAACTTCAGATATCATTATTTCTTGTCTTTCACGTAAGCATGTAAGTTTCCTGGTTTTGACACAAAGCTGTTGAGCTTTCAGTCAAGATGCCTTCCTGCATCTCAGGCCATGCCTTCCACTCCTGCAAAAAATAAACAAGCACACAAACACACAAGGTCCCCTGCCAGGGTCACTTAAGGGCATAAGAATTGTTTTGCTGGACCAGACCAAGATCCATCTGCTACAATATTCTGCTTCCAACAGAGGGCAGCCATCAGACTCTGTGTACTCACAAGCAAGACATAAAGTTGATTTCCTTTGCTTGTTGTTTGTCCCCAGCACCTGGTATTCAGAGGTATACTGTCTCTATAAATGGAGGTTCCATTTAGCTATCACTGCTAATATCTCCCGGGAAAAATACCTAATCCTTTTTAAAAAGACATCTAAGTGAATGGCCATTGCCACATCTTGTGACAGTGAACCCACTTGGAGGAGAAAGTTTCTTCTTAGCCAAAAACAGAATTAAATTATAGCCTTTGAGGCTGAGAGAAAGCAGAGCTGTGTGCTCTGTGTATTCTGGGGACTGTGTTATTTAGCTTGATAACCCCTCTCTAGTTGTCCCCTTCTCTGATGCCCCACTGGAAAGATTTGGGAGATTTGGGAGTGGAGAAGGAAAGTGGAATGGATAAATGTTTTCTGATCCCAACAAGACATCACGGAGACAACAAGCATCAGTGCTATGCTATGTCAGTCTGAGAACAGTCAGCTTTTTACTTATTCTTTATGGATTTGCATTTACATGCTTTTACCTTTTGTGAGGGCATTTACAAAACAACTAAGCTGCTTCCTTAATAATCTCCTGGTGTTTGGGGTTTTTTGTTGTTGTTGTTGGGGGGGCGGTTAAACATGGTTATGAATGACCATGCAACACTAATTTGATATCCCGATGAGAACAGCTGCCCAAATTATATCCTCTTTTTAACAGCGATTCATTTTCGTGCCATTCTTTCCTCTGCATTGATGATCCTACTGTTTCATTTCCACCCCAAAGGGAGGCAATGTTTACACAAGAGATATTATTGCCCAAATTACAATTTAATTAATGTCAGTTTAAGAAGTAATATTATTAAGCAGCCCTTTGTGTTAATGTGTGTACGTGTGCGTGTATGTTTTCTTGCGTCCTGGTGAAAATCCGATCAAACTCATTAAAGCATGTTGCTAAGGATTAAGCTGCTGATTTATTGACAGCAAGAATGTCACCTTCATCTCACAGATACTTGGAGAAATGTTTGACTCAGTTGGAAAGCGGCTGGCATTGATCAGCCTTCCACGCCCCTTTTCTTTCCATTACCATTCAAAGCCTAATGAATAAGAGGGACCCCATGTGGGCAGTCAAGTTGGGAAAGCCCATGGCTGTTTGCCTAAAACAAACAAAATGAGCTTTAAAAAAAAATTAGTTGGAGAAGGTTCTCTCTTTCTCTCTCCAGCTATAGCCCTGTGCAAAATGGCAGACATATTGTTGGCACAGGCTACTTATCTGGAAAAATAACATACCATGCATTGATGGTGTCCACCCATTTCTGCTTAACAATGCTTTTTGTGCCATTTTTATGCAGTCCTGTTTCTGAAAGTGGTCATTTCATAATCATAAATTAATTTATTGTGTAGTATTTGAAATGCAACAAACTGTTGGTCATAGAAGCATTTAATATTCACATAAAGAGAAAATGAAGACATATAATACCAGCTCCAATGTTCTATCCCTTTATCACACTCTGAAGCACAAACTGGACATGATGTCTGTTCCGTTCACAAATAAAGGGTGCTTAATTCCCAACACTTCCCCTCCCACACACACAATCAGAATCATGTGAGGGGGACAGCAGGGCTACGCTTGTTGGCCCTGTTTCCTTCATCACATTCCTGCCTCTTAGCTCCTTCATCTTCATAGGAACATAGGAAGGTGCCTTATACTGAGTCAGACCCTGGGTCCATCTAGCCCAATCCTGTCAACACTGACTGGCAGTGGCTTTTCAGGGTTTCAGGCAGGATTCTTTCCAGCCCTATCTGGAGAAGCCAGGGATCGAACCTGGAATCTTTTGCATGCAAAGCATTTACCCTACTGCTATGGCGCCTCTGCAAGCATAGATCCTCTATGGTTTTGCAATACTGGAATGTTCTTAAAGAAGGGATATCTCTTTAAAAAATTCCCCAGCACCAGTTCTCTCAAAAATTAAAGCCTTGTCAGCCATAGTTGATTATCTCACATAAGCAATTGGACAGTGTAAAACTACTGACTTCAACTGAGTTGCAACTATATATTTAGTCTAGGGTGACTGTCCCATCACATCTGACACTGAACTCAATATTTAACAAATCCAGCATCTGTGCAAAATAGCAACCAATGTACTGTATTAGCCCTGGGGCCAGCAATAAAGCTTGTCCATGAATACAGTGATTACAGGTGACAACAGGAAAGAAGAATTCCAAATGGTTTCACACTCCTTTGTTTTACTACTGTGCGACACAGCAAGTGTTTTCCCTGCAGAGAATATTTCAGGCTCCTGCTCAGGAAAATCAGATGGACAGGCACAGACTCTCACTCCAGGGAGCTGTAACACCAAGTTAGCTCTGAAAGCTTCTGACAGATAAATCATTGTAGACTTGTATTCTGAACATTAGACCAGTGGGCTTCCCCCCACCCCCCACCCCGTGTCTGTTGAGGAAAGAGTGTGAAGTATTTGACCCTTACAGCTTGTAAATCTGAACCATGAAAAAAGGTACAACCAACTGATAGCCTGAGTTAATTGTTCCTCTCTAACACTGACCCTCCTTGCAATAACTCAGTCTTTCAAAGATTATCAATGGACGCCTTAACTAACAGAGTACCCTCAGGCAGAAGGTCCGCAGTAATGAGCCTAGTCAGTTAACCACTCAGGTTTCATTGGTTTTCCTAGGCCCTTTCCTTGAGCAGAGCTCTTGAAAGGTGAGACAGATCAAAGGAAAACACTCCTTCTCATATTTATATCATTCTTCACAAAGCTAAGAGGTTAATTCAACAAATGCCCTGTTTGATCTATGGCTCTGAATAGCCCATCAGGAGTGAGTGAATGAATATGACTATACATGGCTCCAGTGAACTCTTCAGAACAACCTCGAGTTCCACTGAAATTTTACCTACCATTAAGTTCAAAGTAATTTTTTGAAGCTGCTCCTCAGGTGCAACTTCTGAAGAACCTCTAGGGAAGCCAAAAAAGTTTAGGTAAGATGAGGGGGGAGGGAATCTTACCTAAGTGTGAAACACATCCTTAAGGTGTCTAGGGATCTCATCTAAAGCAACATTCAAAGTGATGTTGGAGGTTCCTCCTCAGGCAAACACCTGAAATTTCTCAAGAGAAGCTAGAAGTGCAAAATATGCGTCCAGCCAAAATTCTCAAGAAGATTTGGCACAGCCCTTGAAATAACCTTTATGTATTTGAAATCCTGTACAACCATAGTGTCAACCTCCTCTCTTATTTGTTACACCAGAAGCTGGAATTCTAGATCTCACTAAATCTTTCTGGAATAGCACACACTCTCTTCTCAGACAGCAGGGAGGGAAAGGGTTAAGATAACAGAGTGGGCCACCAAATAACTGAGGACTGAGAGCCTGAGGCATTCAGTGACTGCTATTTTAAACAACATATTTATTTATTATTTATTTATTACATTTAGATCCCGCCTTTTTTCCTCCAAGGAACTCAAGGCGGCATACATAATTCTCCTCCTCCTCCATTTTATTCTCACAACAACAACCCTGTGAGGTAGGTTGGGCTGAGAGTCTGTGACTGGCCCAAAGTCACCCAGTGAGCTTCCAGGGCCAAGTGGGGACTAGAACCTGGATCTCCCAACTCCCAGTCCAGCACTAAAGCCACTACACCACACTGGCACATATCCAACAACAATGCAGAGATACTCATTATGATTAACCACCCAGTGGAATAATCGCAACCTTAGCACTCCCTATATGTGCATACACTTAGGGCCAATTTACATATTACCATTCTAGGCCTAGACCTAAGATTTTAAAGTATACGTTTAAATATGGAGGCTGCAATGTAATGCACAGCAGGGCACATTTAAGTCTGTTAATTTCAGCTGGTTTAAGCACACCTAACCTTGGCTGAATTTATACATAGCAGTTATACCGTTATCATATTGATACTATTGATACACATGACACCAATGGGCACTGATAGTTATGATAACGGTATGATAATGGTATAACTGCTATGTGTAGATTCAGCCTTTGTAATGGATTATGACCAAAATGTGTAAGTGAGACAAACATGTGTTTCATATAGGTAACGTAATCAGAGAAGGATGGTTAGCTGTAGCTCCCAGCCAAGTGTACACTCAGAGCAAAACTACATGTTAGGTTAAAGATGTAGCTAGCAGCTACCTTTCCCAATAACATCACCTCCCCTGCAGCTTAGGAAAAAAAAGTTAGGGAAAAAAGTTCCCATTAACAGAAAGGAATTACTGGTAAAATTGCAACTGGGGAGGGAAGTATAAAATTGGATCCCACAAACTGTGGTCCGTCCGTCCCCCCCCCCCCCCGATATAGCTGTGAGCAGCATCTTTAACATAATAAGTAGTTTGGCTCCTAATCACCATAGCACGCCAGGCCTTCCTGTCCTGAGCTCTCTCCCGGAGTGTGCTCAAGTCCATATTCATTGCATTGGTGATGCTATCTAGCCATCTCATCCTCTGTCGTCCCCTTCTCCTTTTGCCTTCAGTCTTTCCCAGCATCAGGGTCTTTTCCAAAGAGTTTTCTCTTCGCATTAGGTGGCCAAAATATTTGAGCTTCAGCTTCAGTATCTGTCCTTCCAATGAGCACTCAGGGTTGATTTCCTTTAGGATGGACTGATTTGACCTCCTTGCAGTCCAGGGGACTCGTAAGAGTCTTCTCCAGCACCACAGTTCACAAGCATCAATTCTTCGGCACTCAGCCTTCCTTATAGTCCAGCTCTCACAGCCATACATTACTACTGGGAAAACCATAGCTTTGATTAGATGGACCCTTGTCGGCAAGGTGATGTCTCTGCTTCTTACTATGCTGTCTAGGTTTGCCATAGCTTTCCTCCCAAGGAGCAAGCGTCTTTTAATTTCATGGCTACAGTCACCATCTGTGGTGATCTTGGAGCCCAAGAAAGTAAAATCTGTCACTGCTTCCATTTCTTCCCCTTCTATATGCCAGGAAGTGATAGGGCCAGATGCCATGATCTTCGTTTTTTTAATGTTGAGTTTCAAACCAGCTTTTGCACTCTCCTCTTTCACCCTCAACAAGAGGCTCTTTAGATCCTCTTCGCTTTCTGCCATTAGGGTGGTATCGTCTGCATATCGGAGGTTGTTGATAATTCTCCCAGCAATTTTAATTCTGAGCTGTGATTCATCCAACCCGGCGTTTCTCATGATGTACTCTGCATATAAGTTAAATAAGCAGGGTGACAATATGCAGCCTTGTCATACTCCTTTCCCAATTTTGAACCACTCGGTTGTTCCATGTCTGGTTCTTACTGTTGCTTCTTGATAGGGATGGCGGAGAATTTCTCCCCGAATCTTCGGGGGGCCGAGCACCAACGCATTCAGCACCCCGAAATCGGCAGTGAAATTCTCCACCACCACCCCCCCCGGGATGGGACTTACCTTTGGTGAATGTCCCTCCTGGCGGCGGGTCCCGGCGGCAGTTCGTCGGCCTTTCGTTGGGGGCGGGGTCTTCCGACCGGCTGCCGCCGCCGCCATTACAAAGTAAAGTGTAAAACAAAAACAAAAAACAAACCCGTGATAGGCTACGTAACGATTAACATAGCCTATCACAGCTAGATTTCCGAAGTCAGCCGTGATAGCCTACGTAAATCGTTACGTAGCCTATCACGGGTGACTTTGAAAAAGAAAAAAAAAAGTGCGTACGCAAATGGCAGCACCCTATGGGGCAAATGCTGCCATTTGCGTTCCTTATTTGGTCCCGGTAGTCTACGTAAAGATTTACATAGACTATGGCATAGTCTACGTAAATCTTTACGTAGACTACCGGGACCAAATAAGGAAGGCAAATGGTGACGCCCATAGGGCGCCACCATTTGCGTACACGCTTTTTTTTTTTTTTCAAAGTCACCCATGATAGGCTATGTAATGATTTACGTAGGCTATCACAGCTGACTTTGGAAATCTAGCTGTGATAGGCTATGTTAATCGTTACGTAGCCTATCACGGGTTTGTTTGTTTTTTTACTTTTTGTTTCGCGGCCGGGGAGACGGGGCGCTTCTCCCCGGCCTGAATTTCGGCCGGGCGAGGCAGGGCGCCTCCCCCCCGGCCTGAATTTCAGCCGGGTGAGGTGGGACGCCTCCCCCCCTCGCCTGAACTTCAGGGGGAGAAGCGAAGCGCCTCCCCCCCACCGCGAAGCACCCCTGCGAAAAGGTAAGTGACTTTCGTACATCCCTACTTCTTGACCCTCGTACAGGTTTCTCAGGAGACAGGTAAGGTGGTCTGGTACTCCCATCACTTTAAGAATTTGCTACAGTTTGTTGTGATCCACACAATCAAAGGCTTTAGCGTAGTCAATGAAGCAGAAATAGACGTTTTTCTGGAATTCTCTTGCTTTCTCCATGATGCAGCGAATGTTGGCGGTTTGATCTCTAGTTCCTCTGCCTCTTCGAAACCCAGCTTGTACTTCCGGTAGTTCTCGGTTCGCATACTGCTGAAGCCTAGCTTGTAGGATTTTGAGCATCACCTTGCTGGCATGTGAAATGAGCGCAATTGTGCGGTAGTTTGAACACTCTTTGGCATTGCCCTTCTTTGGAATTGGAATGTAAACTGACCTTTTCCAGTCTTGCGGCCATTGCTGAGTGTTCCAAATTTGTTGGCATATTGAATGCAGCACTTTAACAGCATCATCTTTTAGGATTTTAAATAGCTCGGCTGGAATACTGTCATCTCCGCTAGCTTTGTTGTTAGTAATGCTTCCTAAGGCCCACTTGACTTCACTCTCGAGGATGTCCGGCTCAAGTTCAGTGAGCGCACTATCATGGCTATCAGGGACATTCAGATCTTTCCTGTATAGTTCTTCCGTGTATTCTTGCCACCTCTTCTTAATCTCATCTGCTTCTGTTAGGTCCCTGCCTTCTTTGTCCTTTATCATGCCCGTCTTTGCACAAAACGTTCCCTTGAGATCTCCGATTTTCTTGAAGAGATCTCTAGTCTTTCCCATTCTGTTGTTTTCCTCGATTTCTTTGCATTGTTCATTTAAGAAGGCCTTCTTGTCTCTCCTTGCTATTCTCTGGAGCTCTGCATTCAGTTGGATATATCTTCCCCTTTCTCCCTTGCTTTTCGCTTCCCTTCTTTCCTCAGCTACTTGTAAAGCCTCATCAGACAGCCACTTGGCTAATCACAATCCTGCCACATAATGTATGAAAAGGTCCTTGATCAATAGTTGTCAACATCCCTTACTAAAGCTACTAGTCCTCATTAATTCACACACACAGACACACACACACACTTAATATATTGCCAGTTTGTGGTGAAGGTGCTTTTGTACTTTGTATCTTGTTTTGTCTTGAGCAAATTTACCTTTTTGACACAAACCCTTCCATATACTTAAGTGTATTTCTCCTGGGCTTTTCGGTGAATTCTCAGAAAAAGCACACACCACAGGGCACAATACTTGACTCTACCATTTACTCCTCTTTAGTAGCAAAATTATGTTTACAATGTGTGCTGAAGCTTTATATATGCAAGACAAACAACTGGGCAGGTGGTGGGAAGAGTAAAACATGAGAGAACTTGTCAAAAGTAGAACCTGGGAGGATGCTGTGACACATATAAGCTGTGAAGCATATGCACACGGACAACAGATCCTTTGATCCCAAGACTTATCAGCTCCATAGATCTCATTTCTGTAATCACATTTTCAGATTTCATTACAAGTACTAAGGGATCTCTCTCTTTTTTCTTCATACAAAAGGCACAGCTAAAAACAGGGTGGTGAACCTTTTCCCTCCCGTGCATGCCCTGACAGAACAGATCAAGTGTCTATCTAGTCCACCCTTCTGTTTCCAGCAGCATCCAGTCTCAGGCAAGTGCACAGGCAGTACATGAAGACAAACACCCACCCATGCTGCAGCCACTGGACATTCTTTAGCCACACTACAAGGCCACCTTTGTAAGTGAACTGAACTGACCAACAAATTAAGCACTGGCACAAGTTGTCTTGCTTGCCCCTTCCTGCCAACGCCTTCCCTTTCGGTCACCTCCTCCTGCTGCTTCTCCCCCTCCAGCTGAGGTAAATTAATAAAGTATCCTTACCCAGGTGCCTGCCTGGGATGAGTCGTTTCCCATCACAGTCACCCATGTGGAACAAGTTTTGTTAATCTTCCCTTCAGTTAGAGGTAGGGATGTCAGAGAATTCCGCCACGGATCTCGGTGAGGCCGAATGCCAGTACATTTGGCCCCTCGAAATCCATGGTGAAATGAGGCCCCTGCCCCCCCAACCCCCAAAAGGCACGCGAAATGGAGCACTTACCTGCTGCCGTCCATGCTGACTTGCAAATGGCAGCCGCCCTGCGGCCAACGTTCGCTTCCTGGTTGATCATAGCCATGATAGGCTACGTAAGTATTTACGCCTTTTGTGTCCCTGCGGAGGCTGTGATAGGCTACTCAAGTATTTACGTAGCCTATCACGGAAAGCAAAAAAAAAACAACCCACGTACACAAATGGCGGTGGCTACGGCAGCCGCCATTTGCGTTCCCTTTTTTCGCAGTTTTAGCTTACGTAAATATTTACATAATAAATTACGTAAATATTTATGTAGGCTAAAACGGCGGGGGGGGAGAGGAACGCAAATAGCGCCCACTACGCTATTTGCGTTCCCCTTTTTTTTGCCGTAATAGCTTACGTAAATATTTTCGTAAGCTAAAACTACGGGAAAAAAGGGAACGCAAATGGTGGCTGCCATAGCCACCATCATTTGCGTACGCGGGGGGTTTTTTTGACTGCCGTGATAGGCTACATAAATATTTACGTAGCCTATCATGGGCTACCATAGGGACGCAAATGGCATCCCCTACTCAGGACGCCATTTGCATCCGCAGCATCCCGGCAGTGGAAGGAGGCCCCGCTGCGGGTTGGCCCGGCTGGGGGCTCCGCAGCCTGGCCGTGGAGCGGAGCCAGCCAGGCAGGATTCCGGGGGTGGGGAGAACGGATCACCTCCCCCCCCATTGAGGATTCCAGGGGGAGGGATGGAGCGCCTCTCCCCCACCGCAAATGACCCCAGATGAAACGGTGAGTCAATTTCGTACATCCCTAGTTAGAGGCATCTGTGAAAGAGAAGGAGGGAGTAGTGAATGAGCAAAGAAGAATAGAGTAGGCAAATCCTATGCTTAGTAGGGGTATGCATTTGTTTTGGGACAAATACAAAATGGAACTTAAATGGGTCCATTTGGTTCCATTCGTCCCTCAACAAATAAATGCATAAAGGAATGAATGGGCACGCATGGGAATGCTCTTTGAAATGTTCATTAATTCAGTTTTTAACATTTGATCGTGGGTGGGGGCTTTCCTGTCTCTGACAGTGGCAGGAGCTGAGTCAGTAGCAGCAGGGGCAGACATTGGCAGGTATTCCTGGCAGCCACCTTTTTTATCTCCCCAGAATGTCCCATTGCAGCATCATTTTGAGGCATGGGGGCAGGAGGAATGTCTGCCACCACAAAATCTTGGAGCACCCCACTACCAGCTACCATTTTGTGGCAGCTGCCATTTTAAAAATTCAAATTGCCCCTGACCAATGGAGTATCAGAGCATTCTAGGAAAACCAAAATGGCAGCCACTAGGAACAGCCACTGCGGTTTACTCTGGTGCCATAGGTAGCAGCAAAAGAAGAATGTTTTAAAGGAAGCATTCAAGATTAATGTTGAATACTGGAGCAAAACAAATGCAAACAAATCCGTCATGAACCCAACAAGGCTTTCAGCAACAAAAGTAAATGGAATCCCAAAGTAACCTTTTTTCTTGCACATGCATAATTCTCAGCTGTAAGTTCAGTTGTGAAGATGCAACCGTCTGTTCACAGTGCCGTGAAACCTCTTTGTATGTTAGGTCTGTGTTCTCCCAGAGTTACTCTGCCTTTCTGTAAATGGAAATTCCATGTGGCTGTCGTGCCTGATCCTGCCTGGAAGCCACCAAAGCTAGCAGCCCTCGCCACATCTTGTGGTTATGAATTCTGTAAGTTAATTATGCATTGTGTGAAAAAGTGCTTCCTTTTGTGAGTTGTGAACTTCCTGCCAATCAGTACCATCGGGTGACCCTGAGTTCTAGTATTAACAAAGCGGGAGAAAAATGAAAGTTCTTCTGCAATTCTTTCCACTCTAACAGATGTGTGGTAAGCAGACATTTAGCTGGTCGAACTTGCCCTCCCTTGCCCAACATGCAGAGGCAACGAAGAGGGAAAAAAAACTCAGCCTGCTTGTCACACAGCTGTGAAATGCAATAGCCTTTAACAGCTATTATACCTAAAACCTGACATGATATACAGGGCCAGCCATTAAATACTTACCTTTTTTTCATGCTTTGGATCCTGGCTGGCCCATATTCTCTTCTCATGCCACAATCAACTATCATTTTCTGGATGGTACAATGAAACTGCCAGTGTAGCACAACACGGCAACATGAGAAGTATGCTTGCCTCAGCAATGGTTTGATAATTCCCTCATTCCCAGTCATGAACACTTTCATACCTATTTGCCACCTTCCCCTGCAGCCCCCAAATTACCCAAAATGGAAACTATGGTAGATTATGAAATTCTTTCCCCAAAAATCTCTCTCTCCCTCTCTCTCTCTCTCTCTCTCTCTCTCTCACACACACACACACACACTTCAGTTGAGCATTCAGTATCCTGAAGTATTTAAAATCCACCCCAAATATATTGGTTTGGGAGGGTAGAGGGGTGTTTTTTATGTTTGCTTGTTTTACAGTGTTAATTTCCACTATATGAAAAAGCAGGCTTCTCAACTCTCTGGAGTATTCCTGCCCCACACACTAAAATATGAAATGATGCCTTTGTTGATTGTCCTCCTCAGATTATTGACTGAAACATTCTGAGTGACCACAATGCAAGTTGAATGTAAGGTAAAGAATACTAGTTGTAGAGATTCCAAGAGATGTATATGTGGGTAATGAAGCCAGGAGGCCAAGCCAGGAATGTGGTAACCACTGTCTCTAGTGAGGTTACATGCCTATGGCTAAGGGTCATGCCATCCTTGGCAGGGAGGTAACTCTCTTGTCAATATGGAGTGAAACAGGCTTAGAAAATAAAAAAAAGAAGCTTCTTCATTTTCGTAATGCTTTGACCTTCCACAAAATGCAGTCAATTATCCTTTTGTACACCCACACCCACATATGAAATGTACGGCACTTTATCCTTATCAAACTTAAATGAGGCACTAATTTCTAGAGGCTGCCAGCTTTCTGCAAACCCCCACAGAGTGATTTTCAGTGGCCCCGGTTTCTGATGACACAACAGTTGTCTCATTTTCTCCTTTAGAGACTTTGTCTGTCCCACAGCACTTCCTCTTCAAGTAGTTATTTTCCCACAGTTAAATCAAGAGATGAAGATCCCTGCTGCTTATTTTCCCCCGGAGGTCAAGAGGCGCAGTGGGGAGTGGGGAGAATGTACCACTGAAGAAGCAGTCTAGCTTTACCTGGGTGACGGCAAATATGCAGACTGACATAAGGAGAAGTTAAGTTAAGTTAAGTTAAGTTAAGTTAAGTGGAATAAAATACATTCTTCTCCCTAGAGACTGCCAGTCATTCAGCTGTGGAGGGGAGATGCTGGAGTCCATTTTGGACAATTATGTCTCTATAAATGCTGAGATTATTTTAAGGCTTCACATTGTTTACAGTTTCCTTGCATATTTTACTTCAAGCTCCTGAAAGTGGTCCTCTGGTGAAGGAAGGTGTAGCTAGTTAGGAGTTACAAATGACCTTGATTTTCTGATGCTCACATACACATAAATAATATATATTTTGTTGTTGTGTATGGATGTGCAGAACACGCAGCAGGTGAAGAACATTATCCTTAGATCTGCAGAGAAATCTGTGAGTGTGTGCGTGTTTTAAAGCATTGATTAGATACAATAATTCAGAAGTGCAATATAATTAGGGATGAGCAAAACTGTCCCCCAAGCTCACTGCCACATTCACAGTTGGTGAATTAGGGGAGGGGCATTTTGGCCCATTTTTCAGGGAAACGGAATCCCAACTAAGTTATACTGAGATTGTATTGGCAAACACTGGCCAAACATAGGATTTCCCAGCCTGAGAACTTTCCAAAATGTCTGGGGGAAGAAAGCACATCAGTACATATGAAGGATAACCTTTAGCATATGTATAGGTGTGTTTATGAGCATGGGACAATGTCTTGCTCCATAAATAACAGAGGAACCCATATAGTATTATTATACTATATACTATAGTATATAGTATAGTAACAGAGGAACCCATATTGCTATTATTTCCACATAGCGGCTCATTTAAAACAAATCACACCAGTTACTGGATAACCTAAATAACTTTTTGTGAGGGTTCAATCTATCCTTCCTTCTTTCATATGCTTCCTGGCAACCAGTCCTTTCAAGTAAATATAACCATCTTTACCTTAACACACTTGACTTATTTTTGGAGTTTCCTCTTTCTCAATAGTTATGTAAGTGATTAAAGATGGAGACTGAAAATTCCCTGGATTCCCTGTAGGAGCTCTTCCAAGTTCTGGCTGCACCTGTGGCATCAATCATGGGTGAGACCCTGACCACCACTGCCGCCACCAACCATCAATAATCAGAAGACCAGTCAAAAATTAAATAAATAAATTTAAAGAAACAAAAAACATCTGAAGCAGTCTTGTGTTTGGTCTGCATTTGAAAATTTATGTTCCCCCATTCCAGAAATGCTGAACTTTGTGAGTGGGCAACAGCTGCGTTGCTTTATGAGTAATGAAGCTGTGACACAGACAATACCAATAGCATCACACAGTGCTGCAGCCAGCTATCTTACACTTTAAACATAATTGTGCCTCTTTATTTCCTAAGTGGCGGAAGTGTTAGTGCCATAGCATCTAAAACTGATCCATCGGACAGTGTTGCAATTAATCAGTTCTTTGCCAAACAATAAGCTTCCATTTGCACAGCTGCTAGTACGATATATACTTTTAAAAGTCTATATATAATTGTGATATACCTAAAGTTCAGACAGAGGAGCTTGTAGTGGGGATCTCAAGGGTTGGCTCCTGAGCCTATTCTGAGCCAAGCCCACTGAAGTTTGGGAGCTCATAGTGGGCTCACTGGCAGTCAAAAGATCAATAAAAAGTTTATTTATTTATATCCCACCTTTCTTCCATCATGGAACTCAAGGTGGCTGCATGTGGTTCACAGGTGGTCTCCCCTCCGAACACTGACCAGACCCAAACCTGCTTAGCTTCAGCAAGGTGGCTGCCCCATGTGCCTTCAGACTATGCCCTGGGACCAGGTAGGTTAAAAAAAATTAAAGGTTTAATTTTTAAAAAAAAAGGTTTAAGAAGTTAAAATTATAAAATTGCCTGATCCTTGAAATCTAAGGTTAGGCTATCTCTGTCCAGGTAGTTTGGAGATGGTGCACCAGTGTAAACGGTAAAAAGTGTTCCATGCCACAGGAGACTCCAGCATTTCCATTTCTAGGCCCAATTTAAGGTGTTGTCATCATGGCTTGGGACCAGCATACCTGAAGGATCGCCTGCCTGCACATGTGCTCGTGAACACGCTTCTCTGAGCTTCTCCACCATCTGAGATGCAGTTCTCAGTAGCAGTGCCCCAATTTTGGTATGATCTCCACAGGGACGGTCACACAACACTTTCACTGATGTCATTTTGGCACTGAGCAACCCCCTTTTATATTCCCTGCTGTTTTAATCTACACGGTATTATGTCTGTGAAACTCTTATGCTGGATTTTAAAGATTTTGGATCCTGCTGCTTTTAGGCTATATTGTTTTCCCTTTTTAAAATTTGATGTATTGAACAACCAAATCTTCACAGTTTTTTAAATTATGCAGTAGCCAGGACTCTGTATATATTTATCAGTCATTATAGTAGAGATTTATTCTTTCATGATGAACTTGCTCATAACATGCAGATGCCTTTTTCAAGATTTGTACCATGCCATGTTTCAGTCTTAGGGGGAAAAATCTCTTTCAGTGTTATTGATCTCTGCTTTAAATTATGTTCCCATGAGGCTTTCTCCTAAGAGCATCTTTTTTCTTTGGATCTCTTTGGCTTTTTAATTGGCTTATGTTTGTTTAAACAATATCACACTAGTGCCTTAGGCGACAACAGCCAACTAGTTACATTTAAAAGGCAAACACGCTATGGATCCCAGTAGTTCTTCATACAGTTCAACTCTAGACTCCTCTCTGTAGTGACAAAATGTTATCTCTAGAACACAAGCCATTACAATTGCCCTTGGGTGGATTGAGTCTAACATAAAAGATTAAAAGATAATAGGAAGGTTGCATTTTGTAAAAGAACAAAATCCAGCCTTAAAAGTCTATCAGAGTCTATGTTGCTGTAGGGCAGTTTTCACAACCTGGTGCCCTCCAGATGTTTTGGACTACAACTCCCATAATTCCTGACCATTGCCTTGCTAGCTTGATTTTATGGGACTTATAGTTCAAAACATCTGGAGACCACCAGATTACCTACCCCTGCCCTAGTGGAAGTGGGTGCTAGAAACTCCAGACATAAGGGTATCTTGGGCCCCAGTGGAACTTCCTGTGCAGAAAGGTTTCCTCCCCCCAGAAAGTGAGGGGCTATTTATTTATTTCATTTATATCCCACCTTTCTGTCAAAAATGGTGCTCAAGATGATTAACAATAAAATACAGATTTAAAACACAGTATTAATTTAAAATGTAATATAAAAATAGATCAATTAAGAGACAATTAAAACACAATAATAAAAACAAAAAAATAGACAGCAGCCAACCCATTAAAAAAACCCTTCCAAAACAGACCAGCTAACATGCCAAAGGACTGCCTGAATAAAACAGACTTGCCTGCTGTTAGAAGGACAAAGAAGGAGCCGAGGGAGCCTCCCTCGGCAGGCTGGGAGAAACCACCGCGAAAGCCCTCCCTTGTGTCCCCACAAAATGTACCTCCAGTTGTGACAGGACTGAGAGAAGGGTTAGGGATGTACGAAATGTACTTACCTTTCCGCGGATTATGTTTATGGGGGGGAGGCGTTCTGTCCCTCCCCCCGGAATCCTCGACGGGGGGGGAAGGTGATCCATTCCTCCCCCCCGGAATCCTCCACAGCCGGCTGTGCTCCGCGGCAGCTCCGCGGAGCAGCCGGCCAGGCCCAGCCAGGCCAGAGCCGTCCGCAGCCAGATTTCCGGCCGCGGAGGGCTCTGGGGAAAAACAAGAAACAAAAGCCCACGTACGCAAATGGCGGCAGCTACGGCCACCGCCATTTGCGTTCCTTCTTTTTGGCCATCTTAATCTATGTAAATATTTACGTAGACTATGATGGCAAAAATAAAAGGGAACGCAAATAGCATAGCGGGTGCTATTTGCGTCCCTTTTTGATTCACCGTTTTAGCCTATGTAAATATTTACGTAGGCTAAAACAGCGAATCAAAAAGGGACGCAAATAGCGCCCGCTACGCTATTTGCGTTCCCCTTTATTTTCGCCATCATAGTCTACGTAAATATTTACGTAGACTAAGACAGCCAAAAAGAAGGAACGCAAATGGCGGCGGCCATAACCGCCGCCTTTTGCATACGCGGGTTGTTGTTGTTTTTTAAACCCAGCCATGATAGGCTACGGAAATCTTTACGTAACCTATCACGTCATGTGTCGGGTTTTTTTACACAAGTCTGCAAATGGTGGCAGCTGCAGCCGGTCAGAAGACCAGCCGCTGCAGCCGCCGCCGCCGCAGCCGCCGCCGCCCGGAAGATCCGCCCCAGGTAAGTCTCAACTCGGGGGGGATCCGCGGGGGGGCAGGGGGGCAGGCCGTTCCGCCACGGAGTTCAGGGGGCCAGATGCACTGGCATTCGGCCTCACCGAGATCCGTGGCGGAATTCTCTGCCATCCCTAAGAAGGGTCTCTCTTGAAGGTCTTAAAACCCAGGCAGGCTTGTATGGGAGAGGCATTTTGGGCTAGATGAAGTTGTTGATCACTTTTCAAAGACATCCCCAGATAGAGCATATTACAGTAGTCCAAACAGGATGTAACTGAGGCATGCGTGACTGTGGACAGATCAGACATCTCTAGGTGCTGGAGTTGAGCTTTTCCAAAAAATGCAGCCAATACTTAGGCCTACACTGGATAATTGTGTGGGCTTCTCCCACATGGTCTAGAACTTCTCACATAATGCTAGCAGTGCAGGAAAAAACAATTGTGGTTCAGCCCCCATGGTGCCAGGGAAACATCTGCATTGGCTAGCTATACATTCTGGCAACTGAGTAGAGCCCCTGCAACCTGGAAATGTATTTTGTTGGTGTGCAGTAGGGATGTACGAAAGTCACCTTTTCGTGGAATTTTTCGCGGGGGGGGAGGCGCTCCGTCCCTCCCCCCATAATCCTCGATGGGGGGGAGGCAATCTGGTCCTCCCCCCGGAATCCTGCCCGGCCAGCTCCGCTCCGCAGCAGCTCCGCCGAGCAGCCGGCCAGGGCCGTCCGCAGCCGGATTTCCGGCCACAGACAGGCTGCTGCGGGTGCATATGGCGGCCGCCGTAGCGGCAACCATTTGTGTCCAGCCAGGCTGCCGATAGGCTACGTAAGTATTTACGTAGCCTATCACAGCAACCACCCCCCCAAAAAGGCGTACGCAAATGGCGTTGGCTACGGCGGCCGCCATTTGCATTCCCTATTTTTCGCCGTTCTATTACGTTCTATTATTTTTCACCGTTCTAGCCTACGTAAATATTTATGTAGGCTAGAACAGCGAGGGGAAAAGGAACGCAAATAGCGCCCACCACGCTATTTGCGTTGCCCTTTCTTTCGCCGTAATAGCCTACATAAATATTTACGTAGGCTAGAACGGCGAAAAATAGGGAACGCAAATGGTGGCCCCCGTAGCCACCACCATTTGCGTACGATGATTTTTTTGGGGGGTAGGGTTAGCTGTGATAGGCTACGTAAATACTTACTTAGCCTATCAGAGCTGCAAGTACACCAATGGCGGCCGCAGCAGCCCGGCCGCAGCCGGCCAGGAGACCAGCTGCCGGAGCCGCCACCGCCGAATCCGCCACATCCGCTCCAGGTAAGTTCCATCCCGGGGGGATTCCGTGGGGGGGTGGGGGACAGGAGGCCGTTCCGCCACAGATTCCAGGAGACTCACTGGAATCCGTGGTGGAATTCTCCACCATCCCTAGTGTGCAGTGTCACCTGGGTTTGGGTCATCATCCTCTCTACTCCTTGGTGTTGGAGTGGCTGGACTGTCCTAACTGCAGGCTCTGGCACCCACAACTGCAGCCACACGCAGGCATCAGGCATCCACCGGCCTGCTTAAGACCAGCTGGAGCCACTGGACTGATTCTGAACACTCTTGCAGATTCAACATTCAGGGAGAGGAGGGAATTTAGCTTTGTGACTGGCAGCCCTAGCTTCTAATCACAGTGGGCTCTCCAGTCCCAGTGCTTTGGGGGAGGGATAGTGCAAGACTGATCCAGTGTTCAGTGCTCTTTGCTAGTTCTCTCTCCCAGGAACAGGAATGGTTAAAGAGATTAATATGAACTTGAGCACACTCCGGCAGAGAGAGCGGAGGACAGGAAGGCCTGGCGTGCTATGGTCCATGGGGTCACGAAGAGTCGGACACAACAACTGAACAACAACAACAAAGTGAGACCTGGGCAGGTGTTGTCAGGAGCGCCTTAGCGGCCTCTTTCAGTAGACTTTCAGTAGACTCCACTAGCCAACTCAAGACACAGGGGAAAGGATTCTTTTCAAGGCTTTAATCCTTTTACAACTTAATGACTCTTTCAGATGCTAATCACCAGCAACTAAGCAAGAAACAGCAGAGTGTTCTTTGCACCGAGTAGGCAGATGATCCCCGTTTGAAGGAGAGTCACTTGAAAACCCTGAACTTATGGGCTAGGGAGTGATCCTCCCTCTTTCCCTTGGGTCCACGGGAAGTGGCCGTTGCTTGCGCACCAAATGGGTGCTACGCCTCCTTTCCGCACCCTCCATCGCTCATCGCTCCCTGCGTCTGCGTCAAGCATCTAGCAAGCCTCGTTCCCACACTTTCTCACTGCTAGGATCACTATCTATCTCAGGAATGCCAGCAGGAGAAATCTCTGCCAGCTGCTGTGCCTGTGAGAGATAGGGATGGCGGAGAATTTCTCCCCGAATCTTCGGGAGGCCGAGCGCTGATGCATTCGGCCTCCCGAAGTTGGTTGTGAAATTCTCTGCCAGCCCCCCCCCCCAGGATGGGACTTACCTTCAGTGAATGTCCCTCTGGGAGGCAGGTCCTGGCGGCGATTTGGCGGCGGTTCGTCGTGGGCGGGGGCGGCGGCCGGTCTCCCGACCGGCTGCCGCCACCGCCGCCATTGCAAAAAAAAAAAACTAAAGTAAAAAAAAAAACACCCGTGATAGGCTACATAACGATTTACGTAGCCTATCACGGCTAGATTTCCAAAGTCAGCCGTGATAGGCTACGTAAATCATCACGTAGCCTATCACAGGTGACTTTGGAAAAAAAAATAATTTTGCTATTTTTTGCTATTTGCGTTGCCCTTATTTTCGCCGTAGTCTACGTAAATCTTTACGTAGACTAGACGTGCCAAAATAAGGAACGCAAATGGCGGCGCCCATGGGCCGCCGCCATTTGCGTACGCGCTTTTTTTTTTCCAAAGTCACCCGTGATAGGCTACGTGATGATTTACGTAGCCTGTCACGGCTGACTCTGGAAATCTAGCCGTGATAGGCTACGTAAATCGTCACGTAGCCTATCACAGGGTCTTTTTTTTTTTTTTACTTTTTGTTTCGTGGCCGGGGAGGCGGGGCACTTCTCCCCGGCCTGAATTTCAGCCGGGCAAGGCGGGAAGCCTCCCCCCGGCCTGAATTTCAGCCGGGAGAGGCAGGAAGCCTCCCCCCTCCTCGCCTGAACTTCGGGGGGAGAAGCGAAGCGCCTCCCCCCCACCGCGAAGCCAAGCTGCGAAAAGGTAAGTGACTTTCGTACATCCCTAGTGAGGGATGAGCTAGCTCCTCTCCCACAGATTGCTGATCCTCCTCAGAATCAGAACTGCTCTGGGGTTCTATCGGCTCAGTTTCCACCCTGACAGGTGTAGCATTGGGTACTTGCTTGGAACATACTGAATGTCTAAGAGCTTCTACTTCTGCCACTGTATGCTCCACATCCATCATCCACCCCTGTCTTATTGCACTTTTTATGATTTTGTGCTAATTGAATGGAAAACAAACAAGACTTAACCTATTTTTCATAACTCCCTAGCCGCCGCTACACCAATTCTTCTGAAATTTTGCAGTTTTCTTGCCTAGGGACACCTCTATGAAATATGCCATTTTCATAGAAATTGCAAAGCAAACAAAGACAAATGGAGAGGGGGAAGGGGGAAGTGAATCAATTACACCTCTCTCAAAATATCTAAATATTCCCCTTCCACAAAGAAATGCTGCATCTGTTCTCCTGAAATTTTGCAGGTTTCTTAACTAAGACCACTTTTGTGCTGTATATTATATTCATAACAATTTCCCACAAAATATATTTGGGATCCCCTTACTTATACCTGGCAAATTTTTCCAAAAACTTAATGCTTCATTCTGTAAATTCTTTTGGGATTCCTTTCCACCAAGAATATATTTGAAAAGGATGCAACTTCCAATTAAAGAAGGTGGGTTCAGTTTTCTGGATCTTGCTACATATCATCAGGCTTATTTGCTGACCTGTGCTGAATTTTGGTCTTTTCCACTCAGATTTGATTTTCCATCTTGGTCAGTTTTGGAATCTTCCTGTCTGGGGCCTCTCTCCAAATGGATGGTATTACATTCTTGGCACATTAAGGTGGATAGAGCTCCTCCCACAATCTTGGCAGTTACAGATGTGTGGCATATAATGTCACGCCAATTACAGTTTGACCCATTTTCCCATGCCAAATTGACTTGATGGGGAAATCCAGATCTAAGACTAGGAAATAAAATGTTTCTGTGGTAGACCTAGACAGATAAAATGATCTTTACCCTGGATCAATTATTGGGTGTTGATGATGAGTTTTTGCCATTTTCAGCTTTGTGAGATAAATTTGATTTGTCAGCTACAGCTGAATGGCAGTATTTGCAATTGAAACATTTGTTAGTATCTAGATTTGGTCCTGCTGCTTTTACTGCCTTGGAGCCTCCTTTGCTACTGGAAACATTTATTGAAGCTGACCAGGTATATTGACCCATGATTTATGTTTATAAATGCTTATCATCAATGAATAAATATGATACACAGGATCTACAGCAGGAATGGAACAGGGAATTGGAATGTCCTATTTTGCCTAATCAATGGACTGCCATTTTGGCATCTATATCTGATATCTCTATAGACCTCCAGTTACATCTTATTCAGCAAAAACTTTTTTTCGGGTTTATTGGATGCCACAATGTCTCTTTAACAACAGTTTGTCAAACTCAGCTAATTGTTGGAGGTGTCATGCAGTTAATGCTTCTTTTATTCATATGTTTTGGAAATGCCCAATAGTTGCCTCCTTTGGGGAGGAAGTTATCATACGGATAAACTTTGTATTGGAAAGCTCTTCAAAATGTACTGATGTACATGTTCTCTTAAACTATTTACCTGCTTTTTGGAACGTTAACACATGGTCAGCGTAAATAGATTTTTCATGTCCTCTTGGCTGCCAAAAGACTGATACTACAACACTGGAAGGATAAAAGCTCACCACCTATAATGCAATGGATTGAAGACTTAGCAACACTAGCAACGTTTGAAAAAGTGGTATATAGATATCTGGCTGCTGGTCTGTTTTTACTGAAGTTTATGTGTAATCTATCCTATTCTTTTTTCCTCCCTAGAATATTGTATTATTTGAAACTGAGGACTTTGGAGTAAGTTGTTATATTTTCAATTTTTTGGTTGTGTTATGTTTTTGTATGTTTATTTTATTTTGTTGAAACAGTAAAAATGATTTTAAAAAATGAAATAATTTCCCACACAAAAAATATTGGAGGATAATCACATCCTTTTTGGAAACTCCCAAACTGTAACAGTTGCTCTTACACAAAGCTCCCTGTATCTATTCATCTGAAACTTGGCAGACTTGATCCCCTCAGAAAGGGCAAGTGTTCCTGAAACTTTCATCCAATTCTGCCAAGAAATAAAGCAGTTATTGGCGATTCCCTTTAAAAAAAAAAATAGAGCCATGTAGCACAAAAACACTTACACCTGTTTATCTGAAATTTGGCAGGTGTAATCCACTCATAAGGGGCTACTATGCCATGCAAATTTCAACAAATGTGGGAAGTTATAGCATTTATTGATTTCAATTATTGTCAATGGAATGTGTGAAGATTTGGATTTCTGAAATGAAATTCGGATTTGGACCAAAGTTTGTTTGTTTGTTTGTTTATTTATTTATTTATTTATTAAATTTATTAATCGCCCATCTGGCTGGTCACCCAGCCACTCTGGGCGATGTACAACACACCATAAAAAAATTTAAAACAATAAAATTCTACCATAATTTTTTTTTTAAAATGCCCTAACCCACCCCAAATGCCCAAAAGTTGAAGTGGACAGCCTCCAAATGGGTCCAAGCTGAATCAGGCTGTTTTCCAAATCACCAAATCAGGGTCTGAACCATATCTTGGGATCAGTGCACACTCTTACTGGTGATCTTTTTAATCTGCTCCACTTCTTTTTGCCAAAATTCATGAATGTATTTACATAACCATCATATGTGCTTTTAAAAGCATTTTTCTTGACATACTTCCAGCAAGCCCCATTATCCCTTTTACATACGACTGGAATCTGCACAGGTGATACATGCCATCTAAAATAATTATCTAAGGCTGCAATCCTAGTCATAGACTCTCAGACCAAACAACCTCACAGGGTGGTTGTTGTGAGGATAAAATGGAGGAGGGGGAGGAGGATAATGTAAGCCGCCTTGGGTTCCTTAAGGAGGAAAAAAGGCGGGATATAAATGGAATAAATAAATAGATACCTAGATAGCTACGTACATAGACTTACCTGGGAGTATATCCCACTGAATTAGGATTGCCCTGTAATAATCATAGGATGGTGCTGAAAGAATCATACAAATAATATGCTTAAAATAGCTTCTCTTTCAACAGCCATATCTGACTGGCTGTGTAGCAGTATAACATAATCACATTTTTCATGTGATCCCTGATTAGCTGGGATCACACATGAAACACTTTTTAGGATGGGGATGGCCCAGGGAGAAATGATGCCGATGCAGGAACAGAGAGGGGAAACAATGGTAGCAGTCAGGGTTAGGGGAAAGTGAATGTTCAAGTTTAGAGGGCTTGGGAGATCCATTTCAGCCCCTAAATGAAAGAACCATTCAGTTCAGCCCTACGCTACAGCACTATATATTTATGCCAAGTAGCAGCAGCAGCAGCAATAGTAGTTATAATAGTTCTATACCTCACAGGGTTAAATGCTAATAAAATAACCCTGGTGCCAACATGACCAAAACAAGCTGAAAATGTTGAGTTACACTACTGAAATTTGCAATAGCCACAAAAATCTAGGCACGGTTATTTGTCCTTCACAAGCCTGCATGACACAAAAACATAAACAAAATTGCATTTTCTTCCACCTGGTTATTTTAAATGCATAGGCTGAAAAAATGGAGTTAATTTTTTCTCTCATTAGAAGTACTGGGCTATATGAAACCAATTTTTCTCAACCACTTAGAGTAAACCAATGAAAAATCAAAGGCAAAGACACAACTTCATTCAGCATATTGTATCTTCCCTTAAATTCCAGTGCCTCATCTCTTCACTGTGATCAGCCTTTCTACCCGTACAGGATTGATAACAATGTTAAGTCAGTGTCAAGTGTCAAGACTCCAGAGTTCTGATGGAATTGAACTTTACCTTTTAAATTAAGGAGTGAAAAGCTGTTTTCTCCTTGCTGTTGGCAAGATTCCCGGGCTGCAAAAAAAGAAAAAAAAAATCCACCCCCACCCAGATGTGATATTTGAAAGCAGACAGGCTAGACGTGGTCATTTCAAAGTTCAATTTAAGAGACTGCAGTGAGAAAAAAAAATGCATACGTCCTCATCCAGCATCAACACTTCAAAGTTCAGGTTGTATTCTGCTCAGGTTGTATTCTGCTGCTAGGAATAATTTGTACTCAGTTCTGCTGAGTAGCTGGATTAACATGTGTGTTGTCTCATCTAACAGTAATTTAGTTATTTTATTTATTCATTTCATTTCTATATCGCCCAATAGCCAAAGCTCTCAGTGACTGGGGTTGGAGGCGGGGGGCAGGGGGACAGATCAATGGTAGAACACATGCTTGACATACCGAAGGTCCAATGTTTACTCCCCACCATCTCCATAAGAACATAAGAAGACCCCTGCTGGATCAGAGCAAAGGTCCATCTAGTCTAACATTCCATTAACACAGTGGCCACTCAGCTGCCTGTGGGAAACATACATGTAGGACATGAGTGAGAGGCAACCCAGAGATAATTTTAGAGGTAGGTAGGTAGGTAGGTAGGTAGATAGATAGACAGAGCACAACAGCTCCTTCCTCAATTAAAACTTCTCAGGTGGACGGGCTGGAAAAGACACCTGTCTTAAACAATACTAGGCTAGATGGACTTAAGGTCTACACTCATTTTAAGAGCATAATAACATAAGAAGAGCCATGCTGGATCAGACCATGGGTCGATCTAGTCCAGCATTCTGTTTACACAGTGGCCCAGCATCTTAATTTTAAGACAGTTTCATAGGTTTAGTAAAAATGAACAATAAAAATTAATAGCAACTGCAACATGGGATCTATGAATTTATATAAAGTCTAAAAGCTTTACTATGTAAAGCTGGAGTCTAAAAGCTTCACTATGTAAGTCAATGAATGAATTTTATTTGGTTGATAATCTGTCTTTTAACTGATCATTCCACTAATTAATTGAAATAAATGTGCATGTTACTTAAACCTGAATATCAATGCTTCCTTGAGATACTGAAGTGGACAATGACTTAACATGTAACATACAAATATACTATACATTGAGAGGAGGAACAGTCATTTTACTATATTATTTCATTGTGAGTTAAAGTAACACACCAGAAACAATATAGCCTGCATTTAACTCTCAATCCTTATGACCAAAGCTAACCCCTGCTAATTAAAACTTACGAACATAAATCTTTCTAGAGATAATGTCAAAAGGCGTATTTGTTGCTGCAGCAAGAAGGAGGCACACTTTTCTGGAAAGTGACCAGATGAAAGATTGGGCAGTAGAGCTAAAAGAGGGCTTAGAAGGTGGCTCTAGTAGTTCACAGAACCGAGAGCTGCCTGCTACAGCTGCTACTGAGAAGCTTCTCAGCCCACGGAGCCTTGTTCATGGGCTGCAGAATGAACTGGATCATAGAATTGTTGGTTAAAGCTTTAGACTTACAGAAATGGAGTTGCCAGGTCTCCAGCATCCCAAAGTGACTCATGGGGTGAGACTTGGCAGTGTCATGGAGCAGGGGCTTGTGATGTCATAGGGCTGCCAACTCTTAAAAAGACAAAAACCTAAAACTACAGATGGCCCAAGGATGGGGTCCAGCAGCAAAGGGGCAGAGATGTGCAGCTGCAGGAAAATGGGGAAAATGGGGGTGGGCAATGTGGTTTTTAAACATTTGTTTGGAGGACTCTCCGCTCCCATTTTTCCAGTTGGTACGCTGGAAAATTGGGGAAATGTTGGGGGGGGGGACCCCTTTCAGAATTAGTGACTTTGTTTTAAGTCATGATTTAGAATAATATTTTCATAGCCAATTTACACTGTTCCAAAATGTCTAGACCCAAGATTCAAAGGTAGTAATTTGAGACGAGTTGATGGCCCAGAGATTTGAACTTGCTGCCCTGGGAAAGGACCCCTAAAGAGTCTATGTAACAACCCTAAGCACACCAACCAAGGACTACTGTGGTGGCTTTGCATGCCCTTGGCAGCCGACCTTTGTCTTCTCTATGCATGCTGAGAACCTCTCTGCAGGGATCCTTACTTTGTAGGCCCATCAAACAATAAGGGTTGACAGCAATTAGGAATCCAGTCCTGTGGGTCTTGCATGTGGAACAGAAGATTTGAAATCTGGATTCCAGTTTTCTGTTCTCTGCTACTGTGTGTGTGTGTGTGTGTGTGTGTGTGTGTGAGAGAGAGAGAGAGAGAGAGAGAGAGAGAGAGAGAGAGAGACTTACTGACTTTGAAAAAGCCTATTGGGACTGGATCACAAAGCCCCACTGAAGTATTTCCAACTACTTCAAAGGAGAGAGCTCTGGATGAGCAATTTTAACGCCAATGTAGTTTTGCACTGAGCACCATTTCATATGCTGAGCTTTAAAGAAACTGATTACTTCAGATGGGCCTGAAAAAGCCTAATGAAATAAGTACTGATTGAAAAACTACCAAGATCTTATGCTGAAAAAGGCCAGAGGAGAATGTGAGATTGTTATTATGAAGACAAATAAAGTTTGGTACACCTGGAATGATATTTTAGGTGAGAATTGAATATGTGTGTTTCCTTGGCCTCTGATCATTTACAGAAAAATTTGTGATGTGGGGAAAGCCCAATTTTGAAGGATCACCAGATGTTACATATTTCCTGAACTTCTTACTTCGTCATGTTTATCTACATGCCTTTTTTTCTGAATAGGAAATACATAATGGGTGAAGGGGCCCTGATTCTTATCTGTAATGTTTTCAACCTTTTCTATTGTTAAAAAAAAAACAAAAATCTTTAACTCCACATTTGCCAAGAATAAATATCTACGTAATGACCTTCAAAGCACAGAGATCACTTCTTCTGTACATCCCTCTGGGATGGCATGTAACTTAGGTTGGCCTGCCCTCAGAACACCATCTAGAAAGGCATATTCTAGAAAAATCATTACTGAACTTGACAGCTGCTTGATATATAGTTTGGTTGAATTGTGAAATATAATTTTAGTGATGGGTCAGCTCTCCTCAGCTCTGTTTGGAATAAGCGTCATATTTGTAAGTGTTCTTGGTAAACAATTAGAAAAATCTCATTTGTTTTCCCAGTCTTCTCTCCTGGTTCATAATGTGTTGGCACATACATGGCGATGGTACTGTGTGCATGCACATTCTTGCATTGCTTCCTGGGAACTGTAATTTGGCTTGTCTGGATTGGACATTCCTGCAGCTGAGTTGTTTGAGCAGCACAATGTTCTTTCGTAATTACACCCCCTTTTATCTACCGCAATGAAAAAGTGTTTCATTGAGAGGAACAGAGTAAAGAACATCTGCATGTGCACCTACAAAGCAGCTGGGGAACACAATGTGGCACAAACACGGACCCTACGTTCATCCTCAGTGGTCCTTCTCCGTGAACTCCTGCCAAAGGAAGTGAGGTGGGCGGCTACCAGAAAGAGGGCCTTTTCTGCTGTGGCACCCTGGCTGTGGAATAAGCTCCCTAAAAAGGTTTGCCCGGCACCTACACTGTACTCCTTCCACTGCCAGGTGAAGACCTGTTTATTCTCCCAGTATTTTAGCATTTTAGCTTCCTAGTCTTTTAGCTTTAGGCTGCAATCCTATGCATGTTTAGACAAAGAAGAGGCCTGCAACTCCCAACGTTCCCCAGACAGCCTGGCTGGGGAATGCTGGGAGTTGTAGGCCTTTTCTCTGTCTAAATATGCATAGGATTGCACCCTTAGTGTTTTAAATCTGTATTTTAAATCTCTGTATTGCTATTAGGTTTTATTCTGGTTGTACTCGTATATTGTGGTTTTAAGCGTTCATATTGTATATTGACGATATACATATACGACAGAATTATCTTATTTCGAATTCAGGGTAAGCCATTTAAAATCACAGTGATCCAAATATATGCCCCAACCACAGATGCTGAAGAAGCAGAAGTAGATCAGTTCTATGAGGATCTGCAGCACCTACTGGATAATATGCCAAAAAGAGACGTTATTTTCATTACAGGAGACTGGAATGCTAAGGTGGGTAGTCAAACGACACCTGGAATTACAGGCAAGCATGGTCTGGGAGAACAAAATGAAGCAGGACATAGGCTGATAGAATTTTGCCAAGACAACTCACTGTGCATAACAAACACTCTCTTCCAACAACCTAAGAGACAACTTTATACATGGACTTCACCAGACGGTCGACACCGAAATCAGATTGACTACATCCTTTGGCAGACATCTACACAGTCGGTAAAAACAAGACCTGGAGCTGACTGTAGATTAGATCATGAACTTCTTATTGCACAATTTAGAATCAGACTAAAGAGAACAAGGAAGACCCACAGATCAGTTAGATATGAGCTCACTAATATTCCTAATAAATATGCAGTGGAGGTGAAGAATAGATTTAAGGGTCTAGATTCAGTAGATAGGGTCCTGGAAGAACTATGGACAGAAGTTCGCAACATTGTTCAGGAGGCGGCAACAAAAAACGTCCCAAAGAAAAAGAAAACCAAGAAGGCAAGATGGCTGTGTGCTGAGACACTGGAAGCAGCCCAAGAAAGAAGGAAAGCAAAAGGCAACAGTGATAGGGGGAGATATGCCCAATTTAGGGATGCACGAAATGACTTACCTGTTTCGTAACATCCGCGGTGGGGGGGAGGCGCTCTGTCCCTCTCCCCAAAATCCTTGCCGGCTGCCTCCGCTCCATGGCAACTCCACGGAGCTGCCGGCTGGGGCCGCCCACAGTGACATCTGGCCACTGCTGGGCTGCGCAGGGACGCAAATGGCAGGTGCCATTTGCATTTCCTTTTTTTTCCCATGATAGGCTACGTAAATATTTACATAGCCTATCATGGCCTCCGCAGGGATGCAAATGGCATCCCTGCGTTAGCCATGATAGGCTACTTAAACACTTACGTAGCCTATCACGACGAAAAATCATGAAGCGAATGGCGGCCGCAGATGCGGCCGCCATTCGCAAAGCAGCGTGAACGGCACCAGGTAGGTGCTCTGTTTCGCACACCTTTTGCAGGGGGGGGCCTTCATTCCGCCATGGATTTCGGGGGGCCGAATGCACTGGCATTTGGCCTCACTAAGATCTGTGGCGGAATTCTCTGCCATCCCTAGCCCAATTAAATGCAAAATTCCAGAGGTTAGCCAGAAGAGATAAGGAATTATTTTTAAACAAGCAATGCACGGAAGTGGAAGAAGATAATAGAATAGGAAGGACAAGAGACCTCTTCCAGAAAATTAGAAACATCGGAGGTAAATTCCAGGCAAAAATGGGTATGATCAAAAACAAAAATGGCAAGGACCTAACAGAAGCAGAAGAGATCAAGAAAAGGTGGCAAGAATATATGGAAGATCTGTATAGGAAGGATAATAATATCAGGGATAGATTTGATGGTGTGGTCAGTGAGTTAGAGCCAGACATCCTGATGAGTGAGGTTGAATGGGCCTTAAGAAGCATTGCTAATAACAAGGCAGCAGGAGATGATGGTATCCCAGCTGAACTGTTTAAAATCTTGCAAGATGATGCTGTCAGGGTGATGCATGCCATATGCCAGCAAATTTGGAAAACACAAGAATGGCCAACAGATTGGAAAAAATCAACTTATATCCCCATATCAAAAAAGGGAAACCCTAAAGAATGTTCAAACGATCGAATAGTGGCACTTATTTCACATGCCACTAAGGTAATGCTCAAGATCTTGCAAGGCAGACTCCAGGAATTCATGGAACGAGAATTGCCAGATGTACAAGCTGGGTTTAGAAAAGGCAGAGGAACTAGAGACCAAATTGCCAATATCCACTGGATAATGGAGAAAGCCAGGGAGTTTCAGAAAAACATCTATTTCTGTTTTATTGACTATTCTAAAGCCTTTGACTGTGTGGATCATAACAAATTGTGGCAAGTTCTTGGTGGTATGGGGATACCAAATCATCTTGTCTGCCTCCTGAGGAATCTGTATAACAACCAAGTAGCAACAGTAAGAACAGACCACGGAACTAGGGATGTCAGAGAATTCTACCACGGACTCCAGTTAGGCTATATTCTTTAGAATCCGGCCATCCGGAATCTGTGGCGGAATGGCCTCCCACCCCCCACCACCCCGCGGAATCCCCCCAGGACGGAGCTTACCTGGGGTGGATGCAGCAGCTCCAGCGGCTCCGGCTGGTCTCCCTGCCAGCCGCTGCCGGGCTGCTGGGGCCGCAAATGGTGGCCATCGTAGTGGCCGCCATTTGCATGCTTGCGTAAATATTTACATAGCCTTTCACGGCAAAGAGCAGGGGCTCTTTGCGTAGCGGCCGCCATTCGCATCTGCTTTAGCCATGATAGGCTATGTAAATATTTACATAGCCCACCATGGGCTACCGTAGGGACACTAAGGCCTCCCCTACACAGGATGCCATTTGCATCCGCACCAGCCCAGCAGGGGCTGGAGGCCCTGCTGCGGATCGGCCCAGCCGGCGGCTCCGTGGCATGGCCGTGGAGCGGAGCCTGCCAGGCAGGATTCCGGGGGGAGGACCGGATCGCCTTCCCTCCGTGTCGAGGATTCCGGGGGGAGGAACGGATCACCTCCCCCCCCCAGCAGATGCGCCGACCGGAATCAGGTAAGGGATTCGTACATCCCTACACGGAACAACAGACTGTTTTAAGATTGAGAAAGGAGTATGGCAGGGTTGTATACTCTCACCCTACCTATTCAACCTGCACACAGAACACATCATGCGGCGTGCTGGGCTTGATGAATCCAAGGCTGGAGTTAAAGTTGCTGGAAGAAACATTAACAATCTCAGATATGCAGATGATACCACTTTGATGGCTGAAAGCGAGGAGGAGCTGAGGAACCTTACGATGAAGGTGAAAGAAGAAAGTGCAAAAGCTGGGTTGCAGTTAAACCTCAAAAAAACCAAGGTTATGGCAACCAGCTTGATTGATAACTGCTTTCAAATAGAGGGAGAAAACGTGGAGGCAGTGACAGACTTTGTCTTTCTAGGTGCAAAGATTACTGCAGATGCTGACTGCAGCTAGGAAATCAGAAGACGTTTACTTCTTGGGAGGAGAGCAATGACCAATCTTGATAAAATAGTGAAGAGCAGAGACATCACACTGACAACAAAGGTCCGCATAGTTAAAGCAATGGTATTCCCCGTAGTAACCTATGGCTGCGAGAGCTGGACCATAAGGAAGGCCAAGCAAAGGAAGATAGATGCTTTTGAACTGTGGTATTGGAGGAAAATTCTGAGAGTGCCTTGGGCTGCAAGAAGATCAAACCAGTCCATACTCCAGGAAATAAAGCCAGACTGCTCTCTTGAGGGAATGATATTAAAGGCAAAACTGAAGTAGTTTGGCCACTTAATGAGAAGACAGGATAACCTGGAGAAGATGCTGATGCTAGGGAAAACGGAAGGCAAAAGGAAGAGGGGCCGACCAAGGGCAAGATGGATGGATGATATTCTGGAGGTGACGAACTCGACCTTGGGGGCGCTGGGGGTGGCGACGGCCGACAGGAAGCACTAGCGTGGAGTGGTCCATGAAATCACGAAGAGTCGGAAGCGACTGAACGAATAAACAACAAAACAATTGTATATAGTTATATTTTACATTGTTTTATGCTCTGCTTTCTGGTTTTAATTTTTGTGAACCACCCAGAGAGCATCGACTATTGGGTAGTATAGAAATAAATAAATAAACACCAGCACCCCATGACACCTCCATGAACCTCTAAGCCCTTCCCCATTTCTATTTTCCTGTCTCCCAGACTTACCAGGCGGTGGCATTGGACCAACAGCAGGACAGCAGCAAAGTCTCTCCTGAAGTCTCTATGCAAGGCTTCTCAGCCTCCCTAGCACCTAGAACATTGCAATAGCAGAACCCTGAGTCCCTAGTATGTGCTCAGGTACCATAGAGATGCTGCTATATACAGTATTATAGTTGCCAGGGAGACTGGGAAATATAGTTCTCCAGGGCACCTGAATCTGTATTTTGAGGGCTACATTTCCCAGGTTCACAGGCACCTGGGGCACTGCCACTGCATTCTCAATGCCATGGAGGAAGGAAGGGAGACCTTATACAGAGGACTCCAGAGAGACATTGCTGCTGACCCACCACTGCAGCCTGGTATGTTTAGGAGAAGGAAGGAAAGTAGGGTTGAGTGGCAGTGGTGGCAGGGACAAACTCTATTATGCGCCAGGATTCAGATTGGTCTGGTCTTGGCTTGTATTGGTGTAAGGATTTTTGAACAGGGAGATTTCATTTCCCCCAGTTACTAATTTGCCTCCATTACTACTCAGAAGCCCTGAAAAGTCAGATTCTGAGTCTGCTACTGAGATCTCAGAACCTGTTACCTATTCTTGCTACTGTCTGATTCCTTCTCAAAGTCATTCAGACCTTGCCTTGTGTTCCATTGGCTCATAGATTGTTCACTCATGGAAGCCGGCAGGTCCTTTTCATGATATTGTCAACCTCTGGTGCATCTCTCATTTTTTTAGGTTTCTTCTGCCATCTTAAAAACAGCCAAAAATGCAGCTCCCCGCCCCCCACCAAAAATCGCATCAAAGAGATGGTATAATTCAACTGCATGATATTTTAGAAATCTTACAGCGCCATCTACTGGCTGAATGAATGAAACATATGGAATGTGCCCACAAAGGAACTGGGGAAAACAGGGGGAGGGGGGCCCAAGTATTGTGCCCATTGTAAACCTGCAAATGCTCCGGAAGACAAAGCCCTGGTAAGTTTACAGGAATTTTCCTTAATGTAAAGATGCTCATAGTCTGTCTATAACTGAACGACTCCAGAACACTAACTATGAAATACATTCATACATTACATATCATTACATATCATTACATGAACTTTTAGTTGAAAGGATTTTGGCTTGCTGAATTGCTGGGTTTGATTTAGCTATAATTATGCGATCTTTTGCTTCAGATTTGGGCGATGGCAGATTTGGATGCTGATGACAGCCAGGTCTATATAGCTTTAACAAGGCAACCAGGAGCTTCTATTTCTGCCCTGAACCAGTATATGGAGGCTTATGGTCAAGTGGATGAGGGAAGATACATTAAAACGGGAACCAGACAAGATAGAAGGTGTGTTGGTATGGAACTGCTGTGGTATGGAGGGCCTAACCATCCCTGTGACCAATGGGATCTCAGCAACTTTATCCAATTGGGTAAAAAGCCTGGGGGAACTCTGGACCCAGCACTGCTTCTCAAAAAACAGGTTGCAGTTAAACTCTTTAGCAGCACTGCCACTCCAGATGTGATAGTATCAAGATTCCTTTCTGCACCGTGATGGAATCAATGCACATATGTGCTGGTGCATATCAATACACTGGAGTGGGGTAGGTGGGGAGATACAAACTGAAAACTGTGGCAGACAACACATGCCTGAACCAAGTCCAGAAATTAAAAATAAAAGAATGGCAGTCCTTTAATGCACTGGTGCTGCTATTGAAACAAGATCAAGTTATTCAGAACCCCCAAATCAGAGGAGAAATTTTGCTGGAGGCAATTTTGTAAGGAACCCCAAAGGTACAATCCTATGTACGTTTAGACAGGACAAAAGGACTACAACTGCAAGCACTCCCCACCCAGCTTGGCTAGTTTGAGAATGCTGGGAGTTGTAGGACTTTTTTCTGTCTAAACATGCATAGGATTATACCATAATAGTACTACTTAGGGAAAAGAAAAAGATCCTGGCCTTCAGCTTCTCTTCTGCTAAAACTATTATTTGCTTAACCCAGTGACCTCTTAAAACTAAGGTGATAAAGGGCAATGGAAATCAAGGTCCCCAGGGATTAACAGTGTTAGAAATAGTATCAGGTAAATGAAGGTCATCTGCAAAGTGACCTTGTGATAATTCTCCCCCCCCCCCATAAACTCAACAGGAAGAATTGGCCGTAAGATATAGAATCTCATTTATTTTGCAATAAATCATATTTTATGGGATGTTTACAGTCTCTTCTTAAGATCAATGGCAACTCCAGAGGAAAGTGGACCTTATAAATATGACCTTGCAATGCAAGTTCAGTAACATTAGTGTCAGACTTAGAGCAAAAGCAAGTTAAACAAGCATTAAAGAAACATTCAAGATAAAAATGGCAATGCCATGATCAAAGCTGTTTCTTCACTAGCAATCATGAAAGGAAGGGATTGTTCATAATAACATGTAGACTGAGATAAACTCAAATACCTGGGG
Source organism: Heloderma suspectum (assembly GCF_057233095.1). Lineage (NCBI taxonomy): Eukaryota > Metazoa > Chordata > Lepidosauria > Squamata > Helodermatidae > Heloderma > Heloderma suspectum. The sequence continues at coordinate 115,571,057 of NC_139462.1, forward strand.
ATAAGGCCCCAGTTAGGTTTGCTCTGGCATTTGTGTTGTAGCAACTGTAGATTTTTTAAACCACCATTTATGATGGATCTCTGCATTTGATGGAGCTTATTATTTCTAGTGTCCTAGAAGTGGGGTAGTCTCCTTTTGTTTTGCTTTGGAAATCTGGGGAGGCATTTTGGTTGCAACCCTGAAGCAAAATGAAAGGGAAGGGGTGAAATAGTTGAGGGGAGAGTGCTGAAATTATTCAGGGAAGGGAGCTCACAATTCTGGAACAGAGACTTAAAAAACTTAAAAGAACCCAAAAGAAGCCCACCGGGGGGGAGGTTAGACCCCCCCATATCAAAACTGTAAACCTCATGCCCTCCTAAACCATTTCGAGGATTGAATCACAAACCCTGCCTCCCCCCTCCCAAAATGGTCACTCCAAATTTGCCACCTGCTATTGGAATGGCACATTCAGGGCAGTTTTTTCAGCCCATCCCTAGGAGTATATCAAAGATGTAAGTAAACACCTAAAAATGAAATGTGAAGATAAAACAAATGCATGTTTTCATATACATGTTATCATACAGGTACACTTCTGAGAAAGCTAGAATTGGTTAGAAAACCATGTCACTGAATCTGCTGGACTGCAGATTTGTGTTTTCTACTGCTGCTTACCTCCCCCTACTTACACATTTCAGATTCTTCCAATTCTCTCTCTACAAGGTCTGGAAACTTTGTGACTCTTTCTCATCCATCCACTTCTTTCCTCCCTTCCTGACCACCACACATTCCCTTTTCTGTTAGGCACCAGCTTACCCATTTATTTACCCAGACTAAGCCCATCAGTGGGAACAGGGAGATGCAGCTGCTGCTCTGTTCTGGATGAACTGCAACCAGCCCACTCTGATGAGCGTCTGCTGATCAGAGCATCTGGAGAGGTAAAGGTCAGGTCCTGCCTCCCATGACATAAATCTTCCAATTTTTTTAAACTTAGGGGATAGCTCCCCCTGCCAATGTTTGCCATTATATACTGTTAATTGCTTGAGCAGTTGGCACCTCATAGTATGGTATTTTCAAGTCCCATTGGGATTTGTGTGTGTTCCACTGTGGGAGAGTTTAAAATCTCTTCTTAGCATTTAAAATCTGATATAGTATATTTCATAGATACAACACAATATGAGGCATATAGGATACCGTTCAGGACACACATTCCAATAATTCTTGCAGTTAGGGTGTAAATGCGCATCCTGCCACTGTTTCATGTGACTAGTCAGGCCATGCCCAGCACAACAGTTGTCCCTTACAATCTCTGGATTGGAACCATTGAGGGTTTACTTAATTTTCAATGCTCTCCACATAGTTTAGTTAATAACATGCAAATGGCTATGTGTGAGAAGCTCAGGGCACAATCCTATGCATGTTTAGACAGCAGAAAGTCCTACAAGTCCCAGCATTCCCTGGCCAGCATAGCTTCTGTCTAAACATGCATAGGATTGCACCCTTAGTGAGCCTAATAATGTCTGCAGCCTCCTCCCACTTTTCATCTTAAGACTGTAGCCAAATGCAGACTTCACGGCTTGACTCCCCCACCCCCACCCCCAGCTTTTGCTTTGTTTACAATTTTGCCTGATGAATTCCTGGAGAGCTCAAAAGTATTTTGTGATCTTTGAGTTGGCCTAATAAAGGTAATACAGTGATATGAATTTTGAAAACTTTCTTTTGGAATAGTTCTTTAGATTTTCTCTTTGTGTTTGAGTTGTCAGAGAGTTATGAATTTTCAAGGGTGAAATGTTAAAAATCATGAGTTGGGATTATTAAATACAATTTAGCTTCCATAAGGAGGAGCATTGTTTTCAAGGGTGTACCCCTTGCTCCAACCTAGACACTTGACACTTCTATGCCTTTGGAGGTGTCGTGCCTCTCATTTTTTGAACAGCAAAACAAATATGAGTATTCCAGAAGTAAAAGAGAATCATGAGTCAGTAAACAGATTGAGCAGATATTCCCAATATTACTAAAATCAAGGATAATTCTACTGGTGTGTTGTTGTTGCCCGCTCTGAACTTTGGGGTTGGAATGGGCTATCAGAGCAGAGTTAGACTTATGCCAGACAGAAATCTGCAGCCCTGTGTCAAGTCCTCCCCAATCCCTTGTAATAAACAGGATCTCTTTGCTTGCAATCCTACCTAAGGTGTATATCCCACTGAACCCAGTGGGACTTCTTAATGAACACACATAGGATTGCTTTGCATATGTGATGGCTTCACACTACTAGTTTCCCCACCTCTGCCACACAGTGATGTGAAAAAAGGATGGAGGAAAATACACAATGTATATCATGATGTAGGGTAGCTGATCTTGCACATAAAGCAGGAGGGAGTGAACTTGACTTAGTGCTGCCATTTACAGCAGCAGCCCCGTGTATGGTGGAATGTATAGTTCTGCACTTAATCAACTTGCAAACTTTTCCTTCTCTCTCCAGGCAATGGATGTGACTGTATAGCTCACACTTAATAAGGCTTTGTGTTTGTATATGTAAAACAGGACAGGAACTGATTAGTCACTCAGAACATCCACCATTGGTTCCTCCCTCATTGTATTCAGGAAGCATTTGAAGCCCTAGCGATATACCACATCCTTTCACTTTTGCTCATGAGATGACTAAGGAACACATCTGGAATTACAAATTTATTTTCACCCTGTACATTTTTTTGCATTACTATGCTGTCATGCCTAATATATATTGGAAATTACTTAGTCCCATAGTATTTGATTTGCAGGAAGAAGACAAAGCATGATATTCTTTGAGTCCATAAACTGCAGAAAGAAGGGGGGGAGTTAATTCTTTGTAAAGCTATATAACATGTTCCACATACATTGCAGCTGTTGATAGATTTTATTACATTTTTCCAGTTAAGGGCCTTATTGCATCTGCAGGAAGCATTTATTACATTTGGTTTTACTACTTCTAAAGTTCAGGATATTTTCACATTTGTAGTTGGCCTATTTGATCTGTGATCTGTAAGTCTAGATCACAAGGTTGCTTGCAAGGAATGATTATGAATAATTTCACCTGTTGTTAACATCCCCAGCAGTCAATTTTGACTATGACTGTTCCTAATACTTCCCAATATTCTGCAGGTGCTTCTTATTAAATTTGTAGAAGGCTTAAGCAGGAAAAATGTGCTGATACATACTAGAATAGGGTATTCAGTGCAAACAGCTGGCTATAGAAAGAAAGTAAAGGAATGGCATCTAGCTTAACAGTCCCACATGCAGTTTTTGAAGTCTTGGCAAGGCTTGGGGTTCATTTTAAATGGCAGTTTTGGGCACAGCCATACCAAACTAGCAGCTACTCCAGCAACTGCATTACCTTGTCACAAACCTGGTTGTGATTAAAATGCAACATAAATAACTTCAGGGCTTAAAAAAATTATGTCTGCCTGTCTGTGCCCTGAATACACACTACCATCAATGTACCTAACCCTTCAAAATATATCATAATCAAAAAGGGAGAAGTTCCTGCCCCAAAGAGTTTGCAATATATTTTTAACAGGAGGGGAGACAACAGAGAGGGGGTGGAGGAAAGATGAAACGATATAATTCCCTCTTGTCCAATAGCCCCCAAATGTTAAGGTACAGGTTCCATTCCTTTCTGGGATGTTAAACAGTTGTCTCCTAGAAGCAAAACTTGTATGGTGCTGTCTCCAGTATCATGAAGATTTGCCAAAAATGAATGCTTGCAAATAGTTGGTGAACTTGAGGTGGCATTTCAGTTCAGCCCTAGCAAAGAGACATAGTGATGTTCATCTAATCCCCATTGAACTTGATGGATGCATCTAATATGGACAGAGGTATGCATTTCCTGTGGGGGGCATGAGTCACATGCAACAGGAACCCTGTTTTACTTCTGAAAAGCTCTTCAACAAAGTGGGTTGAGCTAATGGAATTTTAGGCTTCCCTTTTCCTAATATGAAAACATTGTTCTAGGGCATGCCTGCACAACCTGTGATCTATATACGGCTGGTCGCAGCCATATACGGTGGCCTGACAAGTAGGGATGTCACAGAAATCCACAACAGATTAAAATGAGTTTGGATTTCTATGAATCTGACCTGCAGATTCTGAGTCACGTGGATTATGTGGACTTGTGGAACAAGTTTTAACTTGGGGGGGGGATTAGCACTAATGCACTCTTGGAGAAGTGCATTGAAATTCTCATACATCCCTAAAACAAATCAGATTCTATCAATGAGTGGATGATGGAAAAAAAAGACGGAACAGGTTTCACAAGATGTGTACATCCCTACTAACAACTGCTTGATACCCTCCTTCCTTGTTTTTGAAGTCTCAGGCAGACAGCAAAAACCAGGAGATTAAGTGAACCCCTGGGCCACATCTATATGAACCATTTATTCTGGGGCCGCTGCAATTCGAGGTCCTTTGGGACATATGACACAGTCGCCACTTCGCAGCCTAACCATGGCTTTCACTCGGAAAATGCAGAATTCCAAAGACACGTTTTGCTGCGATGTTTTTGGTTTGCTTCGGGTTTTCCGTGTCTGTCTCTTCCCTGAACCAGCTGTCAGGAGCGCCCTAGCGGCCTCTTTCAGTAGACTCCAATAGCCAACTCAAGACACAGACGAAAGGATTCTTTTCAAAGCTTTAATCCTTTTACAACTTAATGACTCTTTCAGATGCTAATCACCAGCGACTAAGCAAGGAACAGCAGGGTAGCCTATGCTCCGAGTAGGCAGTTGATCCCTGTTTAAAGGAGAGTCACTTGAAGACCCTGAACTTATGGGCTAGGGAGAGATCCTCCCTCTTTCTCTTGGGTCCACAGGAGGCGGCCGTTGCTTGCGCGCCAAACGGGCGCTACGCCTTTCCGTGCCCTCCATGGCTCGTCGCTCCCTGCATCTGCGTCGAGCATCTAGCAAGCCCCGTTCCTGCACTTTCTCAGTGCTAGGATCACTATCTATCTCAGGAATGCCAGCAGGAGGAATGTCTGCCAGCTGCTGTGCCTGTGAGGGATGAGCTGGCTCCTCTCCCACGAATTGCTGATCCTCCTCAGAATCAGAACTGCTCTGGGGTTCTAGCGGCTCAGTTTCCACCCTGACACCAACTTTGCATTTCGTGGTGGGCATGTGGTAGGCGTGCCTAGTGCTTGTGTCATTCTGTGACGCCCCTTCACTCTTCCCCATTCCTTTGCTGCTGTGCAGTTACAGAGGCACAGGAAAGCGTGCTAATTTCTTCAACCACACTTTCGCACACCTTCACAGCTTTGTGCCTTCACAATGGCTGCTTTGGAGTCAGTGGTCAAGGGCCAGGAGGGTCTCAGGGGAGCAACAGCTCCAGGACCAACTTTGCTCCAGCCACCATTTTGGAATGATGGATAGGCACGTACCTCTCATGGGCACATGCCTTGGCATGTGCAAACCATTGCGAGAGTCTTGGGCTGGAAAACTGCCAAACAGTTGGCATGGTAACGAAGGAGCAGACCACCCACATTTTACCTAATGATGAACGGACAGACACAATAGAACTCCTAAAATGCAAAACAGCCACTAAAACCCAAAGTGTCACACCTCCACCCTCACGTGCCTGCGCAGCTGTGCATTTATTTTATTTTTTTAAGGGGCAGCATGACTGCCGTGGTCTACTTCGCTTCAATGGCTATGTGTCAGGGCACAGCAGATTTTCCCATTGGAGAAGTCTGCATTAAATTGCGCTTGTACCACAGATAGGGGTGCACGAAAATCACTTACCTGGTCTCGCAGCTTGCTTTGCGGTGGGGGGGAGGCTCTTCGCTGCTCCCCCCGAAGTTCAGGCCGGGGGGGGAGGCTTCCCTCCTCACCCGGCCGAAATTCAGGCCGGGGAGAAGCGCCCCGTCTCCCCGGCCGCAAACTTCAAAAGAAAAGTAAAAAAAAACGCCCCGTGATAGGCTACGTGACGATTAACGTAGCCTATCATGGCTAGATCTGCAAAGTCAGCCGTGATAGGCTACGTTAATCGTTACGTAGCCTATCAGGGGTGACTTAAAAAAAAAAAGCGCGTACGCAAATGGTGGCCCCCATAGGGAGCCGCCATTCGCGTTCCTTACTTGATCGCTGTAGTCTACGTAAAGATTTATGTAGACTATGGCGAAAATAAGGGCAACGCTATTTGCGTTGTCCTTATTTTCGCCGTAGTCTACGTAAATCTTTACGTAGACTACAGGGACCAAATAAGGAACGTGAATGGCGGCTCCCTATGGGGGCCGCCATTAGCCGTACACGCTTTTTTTTTTTTAAAGTCACCCGTGATAGGCTACGTGGCAATTAACGTAGCCTATCACGGCTGACTTTGCAAATCTATCCGTGATAGGCTACGTTAATCGTCACATAGCCTATAGGGATGGAGGAGAATTTCTCCCCGAAACTTTGGGGGGCCGAACGCCAACGTGTTCGGCCCCCCGAACAAGTTTCGGGGATAAATTCTCTGCCCCCCCCGCCCCCCGCACCCCCCCCGGGACGGGACTTACCTTTGCCGAATGTCCCTCCCGGCGGCGGGTCCGGCCAGCAGTTCGGTGGGTGTTTGTCCGGGGCGGGAGCGGCAGCCGGTCTTTTGACCGGCTGCCGCCCCCACCATTCCAATAAAAGAAAAAAAAATGCCCCCGTGATAGGCTACGTGACGATTAACGTTGCCTATCACGGCTAGATCTGCAAAGTCAGCCGTGATAGATCTGCAAAGTCAGCTATTTGCGTTGCCCTTATTTGGTCGCTGTAGTCTACATAAATCTTTACATAGACTACAGCAACCAAATAAGAAACGCGAATGGCGGCTCCCTATGGGGGCTGCCATTTGCGTACGTGCTTTTTTTTTTTTTTTAAGTCACCCGTGATAGGCTACATGACGATTAACGTAGCCTATCACGGCTGACTTTGCAGATCTAGCCGTGATAGGCTACGTTAATCGTCACGTAGCCTATCACGGGGGCGTTTTTTTTTTAAAAAAACAACTTTGGAGTTCGCGGCCGGGCGAGGCGAGGCACCTCCTCCCTGGGCTGAATTTCGGCCGGGCGAGGCGGGAAGCATCCCCCCCGGCCTGAATTTCGGCCGGGCGAGGCAGGAAGCCTCCCCCCCCCGGCCTGAACTTCGCGGGGGGAGCAGCAAAGTGCCTCCCCCCCACCGCAAACAAGCTTCGAGGACAGGTAAGTGATTTTCGTCCACCCCTAGTAGCCTATCACAGGGGCGTTTGTTTTTTTTTTTTACTTTGCTTGTAATGGCGGCGGTGGCAGCCGGTCGAAAGACCGGCTGCCGCCCCCACCCCTGATGAAGACCTGCCGAATCGCCACCGGGACCTGCCGCCAGGAGGGACATTCATGAAAGGTAAGTCCCATCCCGGGGCGGGAGGGGCGGAGAAGTTCTCCCCGAACAACCTTCGGAGGACCGAATGCGTTGGCGCTCGGCCCCCCAAAGTTTCAGGGAGAAATTCTCCCCCATCCCTAGAAGAAGCTAATTCGCAGCTGCAATGTTGCGTAGTTACAACGGAGTGAAAGCTGAAAGCGGTCCCGTGTAAGTGGCCCCCTGGTGAGCTGCCATAAATGATTGGTAGGCTGTGTTTGGCTTGGTTGATTAAAACTAGGGGCCAACTCCTTTTCTTTCACTTTGGGGGCTTAGTCAAATTTGGGGGACATTTGGCTGAAACTGAAAAGTGAGTCAAAAAGGGAAGGGTGCAATGGTTTTGTTACAAAGTATCCCCAAATTCTGCTGATCTGAGAAGATGTGGCCTGTATCTGGACAGGGATTAGGGCTTTTAGTCTTGGAGAAGGGCAGAAAAGCAGGTCCCATAGGATACTGAGGCCTTGCACAACCCAAGAGGAGCTGCAGAGTTGTTGCATAAACTTTCTGGCCAGCCACTGTGCTCTGATTGCTTTAATTCCTCAGTTAACACTTGCAAATTCCAAGTCTTGCCTCAGGACAACAACCACAGAAGCCCCCACCGTGAAAATGTTCTATGCGGATTTCTAACCTTCTTGTTTAAACAAAATAGAAGGAAAAATAAAGAATTCAATGGATTTTAAAGCTGTAAGACCCTGAAACCCCAATATTGTGTAAGCAAGCATGCCTACATGACTCTTTTGTCACCTTTGTTTAAGACCATCACCAGAATCTCCCGGGCTATCTTGCTCACCTGGACCTATGAAAGCCAGAAATATGCACCCATCAACTCCCATATTTTCCTCACATCAGGAAAGAAAGAGAATCCCATTGTCTTCTTTCTTCCCTTAATATCTGACACCTAAATATCAATTTTCCAACATCCATGAGTAATCTTGGAAGAAATACTTGTTTTGTTTTATTCTGATTACTAAATCCTGAGAGAATAAGGATAAAAACAGCAACCCAAATTCATAGAACAAGCAGAGACAGAGAGAAGGAAAGAGGATTCCTTCCATCCTTTCTGCTCAGAAGAGCAACCCCGCCCCCTTTTCCTCCCCTCTTTCTCCCCCTCTTTCCTAGAGAAGGAACTCTACAGAGTTTTCCATTACTTCACAAGTCAGCAGAATGAGGAGAGGTAAATCTTTGCACCATCTTCTATTCTCCTTCTCTCTTTTCCTCCCTTTTCCTAGTATTCCATCCATTCCAAACTCCAAAACACCTTGGCTTTAAAGCTCCCTGTTGCTCTTTATTCCTCTCCATCCACTGTCTTCCAAAACCCTGCATTTGCTCTAAAACTATCTTACAATCCCCCAAAACAGTCTGTTACTCCCCCATTCAAAAATATCAACCTGAAAGTTCCTTCTCCCCCCGCCCTCCACTTTCTCTCACTTCCTCCATGATCAGCTACACACACACACACAATTTTCTGTGCATCCCAGTGTACTTCACTATTGACTTTAAATGCTTATCTTTAACCTTCTGAGTGTTACTGTATGATTCTAATTCCCCAAAATGTATGTATAGTTCTAATTCCCCTGATGTGTGATTTTAATTCATTTAAAATTCTTATTTAATAAATCAAAGAATTGTGTTCAAAGACCTTGTTGTGGTCTCTGACTCTCTCAACTTGGGGGGTGGGGATCAGGTTTTCCTAAGCGCCCCGAGTTCAACGCCAAAAGATCCCTCAGGTATGTGTTTGGTTTACATGGATGTGATATACACATCCATGTAAATTAAAGCATACTTCGTAACAGTTTCCTAATACTTTTTAAGCCGGCAGCTTTGGTGGTAGTTTCACTGGTGTGAAACTACCACCACTGGAACAAATGCAGCAACCCTTCTTCCTGAAGAATAAAATGAGGAGGAAAAAGTAATTGAAATCTGCCTCCCTTCACCGCCCCCAAATCATTTCAGGGCTCATTTGGGGGAGTTAGATCATGGCGCATTAAGTGGTACTGAAATGGCTACCCTGTATTCCCCATCTACAATCAGTGGAGAATTGTGATTTAGGCCCACCCTAGTAAAACGGGCCCATAAGCGGGCCCATACCTGTCACTTTGGGTCTTGCTTCTTTTACTTCTTGTTATACTAATCATTACAGATGCTGGCAAAGCTTACTGGGCTTAGTCCAGATAGGAGATTTGGAGATTTGTAATGTTCACACAAAGAAGAGCTGGACATTATGAAGTTCCTGAATTCTTCTCTGGCTTGGATTCAATTTCAAGCCAGAATGTCAGTTCCCCCCTGGACGAATCTTCCTCGGAGGAGGAGCTAGAGCTCTCAGAGATGAACAATACCACAGAACAACAGCCCTTGCCAGAAGATCGGGAGCCTGAGCCCTTGGGTGAGATCGCAAGCAGCGGGGCACTCTGCTAGGGATGTCAGAGAATTCTGCCACGGACTCCAGTGGATTCTAAAGAATCCGGCCCCCCCGGAATCCATGGCGGAATGGCCTCTCGCCCCCCCACCCCACGGAATCCCCCCAGGACGGAGCTTACCTGGGGCAGATGCAGCAGCGGTGGCTCCAGCGGTGACGGCTCCAGCTGGTCTCCCAGCTGGCCGCTGCCAGGCTGCTGCGGCCACAAATGGCGGCCGTCGTAGCAGCCACCATTTGCGTGCTTGCAGGCAGCCATGATAGTCTACGTAAGTATTTACGTAGCCTATCACGGCAAAGAGCAGGGACGCAAATGGCAGCCGCTACGCCATTTGTGCCCCCGCTCTTTGCCGTGATAGGCTACGTAAGTATTTATATAGCCTATCACGGTAAAGGCAGCCACACAAATGGCCATGCCATTTGTGTCCCTGCTATAGCCATGATAGGCTATGTAAATATTTATGAGGCCTATCACAGGCTACTGTAGGGACGCAAATGGCGTCCCCTACACAGGACGCCATTTGAGTCCACACCAGCCCAGCAGCGGCTGGAGGCCCTGCTGCAGATTGGCCCGGCCAGGCAGGATTCCGGGGGAGGGGGACGGGATCACCTCCCCCCCGTTGAGGATTCCGGCGGCAGGAATGGATCGTGCACCTCCCAGTGGATGCCCCGACCGGAACCAGGTAAGGGATTCATACATCCCTATACTCTACCTCTAAGGCAGAGGCTGAGGGCCCCGGCCCATGAGATCTCTGTTACCTCAAGAGGCAGGCCAGTAGGGCTCCTTTGAGAAGAAGTGCTTGACTGCAAAGGAGGACTCCTCAGTAGGAAAGGACTTCTCATGAGCAAGGCCCTCCTCATGACTGAATCTTTTGCCAGACGACCTGTGACAAACTGCAGCTGAGTCCTGGGTGGGGGTCAGGAAGCTCTGGCTACAGAAGCCTTCAGTTTCAGCCTAGCCATTCCTGGAACAATATCACTCTACCAGCTTCAGTGCTTTGTATCTTGTTTTCCTCACCTTACCTTGCTGTTGACCCTTCAATTCTGTATTGTATCTGACTGCGTATTTGTGTTTGATCTTGGCTGTGCCTCAGTCTTCTCTTCTGGAAACCACCCATTTGCCTAGTAATGCTGTGTTTTGACCATTGCTTATATCTTGATCACTCCTGCCTTAGCCTGATCCAATACTGAAAGTACTGAAACCTTTCTGCCCAACTCTTTGCCTGCTAACTTGCCTTGCCTTTGGATTGCTCCATAGTTTCCCCTAAGGATGTGTCTGATTCAGCCATAGCAGGACAGAGAGGAATTCAGGCTTTACTCCTCCCACCCACAGAGTCACCAGACCCTTCCCAAACCCCTCCCACCTTCCCCTTAAACACTACTTCCTTGGCTAGGCTAACAGCAGTGGTCTGTGTTCCAGTCTCGCTGTAGGGAGAAGGAAGCTGAGAGGTCTTTTCCTCCCCCCCCCCCGCCTTGGCATAATGTGTTGCAGTGTGCTGGGATGAAAGCCCACCCCCACTGCAGTCCTTGGGAAATTTCATTTGCCCAGGGCCACTAGGGTGTTGCATCCTATCATGCCACTACACAGCATGCCAGGCCACTGGTGGGCTGCGGTGGAGAGAACATCCCCCTTCCCTCTCCCCAAAGCAGGACTAAAGAGCCATCGCTGCTTCCACGTCGTGTCTGGTCTTGTCAGTCAGATTTAAAGCAAAAGACAAGGGCGGGTTGGGGACTGGAGGCTGATTCTGAAGTTGGTTTGGCTCAGAAAATAAGCTTGGCTCCTTCTGATGGTGCAGGGGCTTGGCTTAGGGCGCAATCCTATCGGGATGGGTGGCCGCCTCCAAACTCGGAGGTGACTGCCTATCCGATGCAGGGCAGGAGAAGCGTGGAGGGGATTGACTCCTCCGCACATCAGCCACCCAGCCAATTTCGGCTGTCTAGCCATGGGAAGGCAGAGCGGGGAAAGCATTGGATGTGTCATACCAGCGTTTCCACCTTCCCTGCCCCAGAACGCCCCCCGGGAATGCCCTGTTTTCACTACTTCACACTCCTCTTCTGAGTTCGGAGCACGGGGCTGTTCCGAGCAGCCTGCGAGGCAGTGGGGGGGGGGGAGGTCGGTTCTCTGGGAACCAACCTCAGAGCGTGGGCCCCAAGGTTGGTTCCTGGAAACTGACACATCCTATGGCCATCTAGCCGCTGACTAGTGGCCATGGGATTGCTCCCTCCTTCTCTGAGCCAATTAAACATGCACCTGGGGGAAGTCACTCATCTCTGCTAATGATGAGAATAGAAAATGGGAAGAGCTCCCATAGAGACGTTCTCTTACATTACGTTGAGAGATGTGCTCCAGAGCCAACTTGTTGATTAATATCACTCAAGATAATTAAATGCTTGCTGACACAACTATTCTTCTAGTGCAGCTCTTTCATACTGATTGTTTCTGCTGGCATGAACTTATGTTTTCCAGCTCCATGTTGCTTCAACAAAGCATAACATAATTTATATCTGAAAAGGTTACAAACCTCAATGTTGCAGAGTGAATTAATCACTGACCAGTCACTGCCAGAATTGTGCATGGGTCCTGATCCCATAGTTAAATGCTTTGATAGGGACAGGAAAGGCCAACAAATCACAAAGGTTGAATGTTTCACTCAAAGATTGTATAACTGACTTCAGGCAATAACCCATTTTGCCAAAGTTATCTCATCGACAGGGTTTGCAACTGGTCTCTTTGCAGAGGCCCTGTTTTTTTAAACAACAGCAGAACGGCCAAACAGCCAAGAGATGTTGTCCCCGTGACCACCATATTGCTTTCCAGAGAAATGGGATGTAATGCAATTGAAACAGCCACTAGATGGCGCTGTTTCACTGAGTTCTAAGGAACCTTGAAAATTAAAAGCTTCCCCTCTCAGCAATCACGTGGTCGCTGTCTGGGAGCCCGGGATAAATGCGGAAAGGCTCCAGAACTGGAGGAATGCGGGGGGGGGGGGTTCTTTAGTGTAAAGACGGCCTAAAAAAAAAGCCTGTTGGCAAGGAGGAGGCCAAGTGAACCACCCTAGCTAAGGTGCCACAACTGAAAAGCACCTTCCCCCCCGCCCCCATCTCATCCCCACCAAAAACACTTCAGTTGGCAAAGAGATAATGAGGAGCACCTCAGCAACTGAGCACAAATCTCAAGAAGGTTCTTATGGGAAAAGAATGTATTCTCAAAGGTGCCAAAGGGAAACGTCTCTACTTGAACCCACATGCTTCAGAGACAAAAGCTTCTTCACTAGGGGCAATCTTATAAGATGCAAATACTGAAAACAAGCTAAGCCAGCTTATGAAAGTGGTGGCTGTTGTTCATACACCATCAAGGCCTCGGGCTGCAGCAAGAGCAGAGGAGGTAGAAAACTGAGCAGGAGCTTCAAGGCCAATGGTGAAGTGCTTTATTATCCTTCATGTGAGCATGAAGGTGCTTGTGTAGGCACCTGCCTGAGTAAAGGCCCAGGAAAGGCTAGAGCCTCCAGCTCCTATACAAGTTCTCAGTCTCAGCCAGGCCATGGCTGAAACAGTTCCCTTGGAAACAGTTCCCCTTGAAGTTCCTGGGCCTTGCCAACCTGCAAGGCTCTCCAGAAATGGGCAGGGGAATTTCCATTTCCACTGGGGAAATGGACCCCACAGCTTTCTGGACCAATGGAAGTTTCTGGACCATCTTCAAAGGCAGTACCATGAAGAGTGCATCACATTAATTCACCCTGGAAGTGAGACTAAGGCATGAATGGCCAAAACTAGGCCTGATTTCTTCAGGAAAAGGGTGCAGCTGGTGAACCAGATAGACTTGGTAAAAGGCACTCCTGGCCACTGCTGTCCCCTGCTATCCATAAGCAGGTATGGATACAGGAGTACCCCCAAGCTGCAAGGCTATGGTTTCATGGGGAGTGCAACACCATCAAAAACCATTCTAATACCTCTTCCAGGATCATCAGTAGTGATGTGGACAACACAGTGGAGAAAGTGATATCACTCAGATGCCCACTACCCTCAGCTCGCAAGAGTGAGGTCCTACAGCAGGTCCTCTCCAGGTGTTCTTAGGAAGGTTCAAAAGAGAGATGGAATCCCTCCAGACATGTTAGGCCCAGGTTAAGCTCTCTATATGATAAGACATATTCATTCAGTGGTGATAATTAAAATTCACATCTACATATAGTTTATTCCACCCTAGTGGCCATCTTCCAGGAATTTCAGTAGGTAGAACTGGTTTCCTTAAGAGGAAATATCACCCTTTTTACCTTGATGAAGTCAAACAACATATTTTCTTTCGTAAAACTGAATGTTTATTGGTTCTCTGCAGTTTCCTGCTTAACAGGATTTCCACAGTCTGATGGAAGTATTTTTCAATTTGAAATCTAATCATGCTATGTATTTTCGTTATCTACTACCAATGTTTCACCTCACAGATCATTAGACATGGAGAAAGAATAAATTAGCCAATCATTGGAAGCTCTATTCAGTTTTAATGACCCATGGAGAGCCACTGAGCTTTCCTCCATGGTAGACCAACCAATTTGGCAAAAAGGTCAACCACACAGGAGAGGCTCATCTCATCCACTAAGTTTATCATGCTTCTGATGTCCCTCAAGGGAAGAAGACCTTTATATAACCCTTTTCCTCAGTCACATTTCCCCACACAAACTAATATTTGTATAGCTGGAGCAGCCTTAATAATTTAACATTGTGTTTCTAACAGAGGCCAGTCAGCTGCCTCTGAAAGTTTTCAAGCAGAGTATGAAAGTAAAGGCCATCCCCTCAGTGCTCTAGATCACTTCCTCTTCCTGTCCTGCTTGTCAAGGTGCTGCTGCTTCTATTCCTCCTTCTGTCAGCCCAGAGCAGCTCAGCCAATGAGCACCCAGAAATGCTTCTGTCTGTACTCTTGTGACACAAGGGAAGCTCAGCCAATCACTGCCAGAATCTTCCCCACCACTGCCAGAAAATCCCTCTGTGCATTACAGCAAATACTAAGGAGTCCAGAGGAAAAGAACATGCTGTTATATTAAATATAGAACTTTTTAAAAATAATCTGAGGGCAACTTCAGAATTTCATTACTGACCACATCCTTCCAGTACCTGGCCACAAACTACCCAAGGCCCCCACCCCCATCAGGAGCCCCCTTTCACAGGAGCCCTTAGAGGAAAGTGCAGAGGGCCTGGAGCCCAGCTATAGGCCCAACCCTGAGGGCCAACCCTCACCACAGCTCCGAGAGGGGGAAAGGTCCATACTACATCTCCTTGAGGAGGCCATTCACCAAATCAGACACCGCCTCACCCCAAGAGGGGACTGGGCGCAGGGAACACATCCAGGGAAAGGGCCTGACCCAGGCGGCGCACTCACTCGCGCTCTTCAAGCGTCAACTCCATGAGCAACCGGTGCAGCAAATCACACTCCAAATGGGGGGGTGCAGCTGCACCTCCTACCCCCATGGACAGAGACTTAAGGAAGGAGGCTCACAATGCCATACAGGATATAGCGATGGCAGCGTCGTACCTGGACGATGCCTCACTAGACTCCTACCTGGGAGCAAAAGCAACAGCAACTAACGTCATGGCAAGAAAAAATATTTGGCTGCGCAACTGTGGAGTGGACACCAAAACCAAATCCAATCTGGCAAGCATTCCCTTCTCAGGTAAACTCCTCGGGGCGGCCTTGGACAAACTCCTGGTGGAGACAAAGGATGAGTAGAAAGCTTTGCCGAACCCAGCAAAAAAAAAGAAACAAAGCGCTTCCAGGCAAAGCCCAAGCCTTTCATCCCTTCAGGACATCCTTTCCCTCCTCCTATGTGCCTGGAAAGGGAAAACCCAAATGGCAACACGACACCAGGACCAAGCCAGGCACCCACAGGGGACCCCCAGCAAAGCAAGAATCCCAATATGGCATGACTCACCATCCTCCCCAGTGAGAGGGCAGGTGCAGGACTTCTCAAATACCTGGAGATGACTCTGCTCAGACAGCTGGATTCTGGAAATGGTGGAAGAGGGATACTTCATAGAGCTCCTGGGACCACCCAGGGAGTGCTTCCTCAGCTCTCCCTTCAGAAGGACCCGGCGGGGCATCTGAGGACTCTTGCAGCAATACAACACCTGCATCAAATCTGAGCCATTGAGAAGGTGCCATGGAAAGATGGGGGACAGGGTGTCTTCTCCCTCTTCTTCACAGTCCCAAAGAGGAATGGGGGGACTAGACCCATTCTGGACTTCCAAATGGAGATGCTCAAGGCCATAAAGGAGACCTTCTAAAGAGGGGACTTAACTTTGGTGGATCTGTCAGAGGCCTACCTGCACATCCCCATCTGACCATCTCACCACAAGTTCCTGCACTTCAGCTATGGAACAAAACAATTCCAATTCAAGGCTCTTCCCTCTGCATGTAGAGGGACTCAAGCATGGTCAGACTTGCAATGATGTACAGGAAACATGTGAACATTAGTTCCAGATGAAGAAGGATAAACAGGACAATCAGAGTCCTAAAAAATGCAACAAGACACGCAGAGACACACATACCATTAATGGCGCTATGAGCTGTAGCATACTGTCTTGATTATTTATCATGAAATGTCAAATACTGTCTTCAAGGACATCTTTTAGCTTTTGCAGTTACAGCAGAACAGAAAGAAGTCAAATGTTTAGAGTGTGTGGCACGCTTCTCCAATTTTTATGTAAGAGTAATTTAATTCAAGGTTACATTCAATAATCATGCTATACATTCTCCAGTGCTTTTTCACTGCCATAAAATGCAAACAATTAAATTACATACTGTACCTTACAGTAGTGCTATAATCATTCAAGCAATAAGTGCAGATCTCCTTTTGAAGGGGGAGGAGGAAACCTGTTCCACAGATGAAGGCAATAAAAAAAACCCAGATAAGGTCCTAATATATATATATATATATATATATATATATATATATATATATATATTTAAAAATATATTTCAGATAAGTCTGAATTTGATGGGATAACTGACAACTCTGATCAAAAAGTAGTATTATTTAACAGTCTAGAGGAAACGTGAACAATAGTCCAATCTTTTCTCTCTTTTTTTAAGCAGAAAAACAGCTTGGGAGGCTGCAGTCAAGAATGGAAGTGCAACAGGGGAAGGGGCTACGTATCCTGCCCACCATTTTCAGTTCAAAGTTGCTCCCTACAGGCTTTGCCACCTGTAGGGCAAAATATATAGGGTGCCTGTGTCTTTTTTACTATGAGGTGAAAAACAATGGACGGGGCTCTTTTTCAGCTGACAAATAGCAGGAGGGAAAGAGGTTAAGCTGCCCCTGAGGAACCCAACATTCCTCCACTCAAGCCACCCATTGCTGCTGTTCAAAAACAAAAATGTAGCTACCTCTAGTCACGTGTATCCTGCATATCATTTAGTTTGCCACTCGTTAATATGCTCATATGACCCTAAGGTTTATTGATGCTGTTGCTTTGACATGACGTTGAGTGGTGCCCTGCAATCCATCTTACGTTGTCTCATTTCAACATGAATGGAAGGAAAGGGCCATCGATTAGGGCAGAGGTACCCTACCTGTGGTCTAAGCTCCATTCAGGTGATGCACAGACAGGCTGAAAGGCAAGACTGTGGTTATTATTATATGAGCTATGTATGTGATTTGATTTGCAGAGTGCAGGTTATTAAGTGATCTGCCGAGACACCCAGAAATGTTCAGTGGTCCGTGAAAATAACTGCTTGATCAGGACATGCTCATCCCTGCTGGCTCCAGTCCAAAAGCGTAGGCTCACAGCTCTCAGGGCTGCATATGACAGACCTGCTGGTTAGCTGTTTCAGAGGGGAGAACAGGAGGCAGGCCTAGCTCTCTCCTGAGGCATGGCGTGACACTTGCTTCATGCAGCGGATGAGAGGACGGGTGGATCATTTCCCCCCTCCGCACTTTCAGGGATGCCTACCACCACCTCTGTTTGACTTGCCACCACCCCTATCCCCCCCCCCTCAGCCTCCTCCTGCTTCTTCAGTCGCTTCTTTATTTTTATTATATTGATTATAAACGCCTCATGAAATCAGTTTCTCTATGCATTGTACAGTTCAACTTAAAATAATAAAATGAAATAATAATATGACAAAATCAAAACAGAAATATTAAAAATATTTATTTATTACGTTTATACCCCACCTTTTTTCCTCCTTAAGGAACCCAAGGCGGCGTACATAATCCTCCTCCTCTCCATTTTATCCCCACAACAACAACCCTGTGAGGTGGGTTGAGCTGAGAGTCTGTGACTGGCCCCAAGTCACCCAGTGAGCTTCCATGGCCAAGTGGGGAATAGAACCCTGATCTCCCAGCTCCCAGCCCAACACTCCAGCCACTACACCACACTGGCTCTCAAAATCCAGCAGAGTATGAAACCAATAGGCAATATACTGACACAGCATGAAATGCAGCTTCAAAAACTAATACTACCATCAGGTACAAGAGCTGAAACCCCGGTGCAGGGACTAAGAGCGTAACTAAGCGTTCTCCTAATCATGCATAGTGTTGTTATGCATGAAGGTTAGTCCTATGTATGTGTGTGGGCCCCTGATTTGGATGGGGACCATGGCTCTGCAGGGGGGGTAAACCTTTTCCCCCACGCATTTTATCCCCCCAATCCCGCCTCCCCATGGGGGCGGGGGGAATAAAAAGAAAAGTCTCCATTAAAGTCAATGGAGCCTTTTTTACTCTTCCCACCCCACCCTGCGGTGTGTGTGTGGAATTTCAGCAGGGAGGAGGGGGAAATGGGGGGGGGAGATTTAACACGCCCATTCCCAGAGCACCATGGTCCCTATCCAAATCTCTGCATTCCACAGATCGACTAGGGTTTCAACATGACCACCAGTCATACCACCTGGAAAATTCTCCAGAGCCCTCTAGAAGAGATCAGAATCCATCAGCCCCCGGGGACAGGCCATTCTAACAGGCCTCCCACCCTATGGGAGAGGGAGACAGCCACTATTAGTCTAAATTTCAGCAGGAAGGGATATGACCATGACAAGTGACAGGTTGTAAAATCCCCCACCTCTCGCTTTAGGCCACGATCCTCCTGGCCAGTAGAGAAAACAAAGTCTAAACAAAGCCAAATAGGTATGTTGAGCCGAAGACATGTTGGGACAAGCCCATGGCAGCCATGAAGTCCTGCACAACCCTGGATCCAGCAACCTCAGCATGAATCCCTGTCCCTGGCCACCCACCCTGCACCAGTGGCACCGGAAGTCACGGTCCTCTGAGCCTCGCTCTGATCGCCACTCCCATGTGCCACTGGTCTACCATACTAGTGCTGCAGTGTAGGTGCAATGTGCTGGGCCTGCGCTTGCTGGCCCGTGTCAGCAGTGTCCAGGTCCTGAACCGCAATTTGCGGGAGGAGTCATGAGGTAGTGTGAGCAAGCCACACATCGGGCAGTTGGCCTGCCACGCATGCAAAGCAGCAGCACTTGCCAGCTTGCTCGAGTCCCTGCAGCAGCTCTGCTGGGCATGCATTTTTTTCCGCAGGTGGCTAAGGCTGCCAGTGAGCCCTAGCAAATGAGTGACAAGTCAATAGTGGGCCAGCCTCAAAGTCATTGCTGGAGTGGAGAGGAGGATGGACAAATAGTTAGAAGGGAGTTGTTGTTGTGATGTCACTCGACCCAGGAGGCGGTGGTGACAGCCAGGTACTTGAGTCTATGGAGAAAGAAGGGGGCTGCTCCTGGTTCCTGGGGGGTTGTGTCTTTGGGGAGAGGACCTCCTTTTCAGGGGATAGATCTGCTGTGTCTCCTATTTCCTTAGGAGTCCTCCCAACCAGGTTCTCCCAAGACATTTTTCTGCCTGAGCCAAAGATGATGCCCCCACTTCCACATACAGAAGTTTACTTTAACACTGGCTACTGGACAGCATCCTCCATTGCAGCTGAGAGCAGCAGGCTAGTTTAGGGGGCACAGGGCAGGCCTCATAACACACAGAGCGCCGCCCTCCAAGTGCTCTTCACCCCCCAACAACTACCACCTGAGGCAGCTGCCTCACTTTGCTTAATGGTAGGGCCGGCCCTGCTTCCAACTAGGGTCTTGGGACCCCACTGTTCATTCTCTGCTTGTATTTCTTGAAAGGACAACTTTAGAAGTCTTTGAGGACTTTGCCCTAGAAGAAAGTCATTGCCCAGGTAAAGATTTGTTTAAAAAATAAAGGAATCACCACTGTTGATCTGCATGTGTATTTTGGAGCGGTTATCTGTTCAGCGGAAGCTCTCTAAAACTGTGGGAGGGTTGCCCTTATATTGTGTGAGCCTCTACATGTCCACTCAGAAGTAAGCCCTACTGAGTTCAACAGGGCAAGGTAAGAGTGTATAGGATCACAGCTGTAGTATGCTATAGACAGTTGTTATAGTTTGACAGGAGAGTAATCTGATAATACTCCTAGAGGGAGTTCCTACAAGAGGAGCCTTGACGATCTACACAGGACCACCCTTTCGTAATGGGAGCTCTTTGGCTATATCCATCATATTTTTTATTTGGGGCTCTGATGTGCTGGTTTATGTTAACACAGCATTACAGACTACTTTCCTCCCAGCCCAGCCTGCATTAATTTCAGAGAAATGCACTCTGCCAGCGAGGCACTTCAATGCTTTATCCTGGCTTTAGATCAGGTGGAGTAATTGTACATGTAGCACTCATCTCTGTGAACTATTCCCAATCTAGCTAGAGCAGGAGTGGGCAACTTGTGGCCCTCAAGCTATTTTGGCCTGCAACTCCTCTATGAGCCATAGCCAGCATAACCAAAGGTGAGGGATAATAGGAGTTATAGGACACAACATCTGGAGGGCTGCAAGTTGCCCACCCCTGAGCTAGTGAAATGCTTCCTTTCTCATCTGTCTGGTCCCTAGCTGGATGTCAACATGAGTGTTTATGCAAGATGGCCCCAGAGTCAAAGGGATTCTATCAGAGGAATGCCAGCCCCATTCGCAGTTGGCAGAAACATGTTCCTTGGCCTCACAAGGTACGAGGAGGAAACAGGAAATGGATGTCAGCTGAAGAGGAAGCAATGTGAAGGAAGCATTTAAGGGCAAAGGAAGCCAGGCTACGGAAGTTTCCTCTACAGCTGAGCTGAGTGGAAGAGAAGGAAAGCTGGGTGCTGTTATCCCACTTCTCTCCATATGAGGTCTAAATAGGAGGCTTAAGCCAAGAATTCTGTACTTACGATTGAGTCCTAGCATGATCCCCTACTATGTTTAATCTTACTCTTATTTTAAAATGGGAATACAACTGCCCTTAATCCAATTTAATGGAGGAGCTGAAAATGATTCACTCATTCAATAATGCCAAATTCTAATTGCAAAATAAAAACAACCAAACAAATGCAATAATTAATGCAGACAAGCTAACTGTCTTACTGCATTCAGGATCTAAATATTATTCTGAATACAGACTTAATAACAATAAAGCCACTGGAACAAGTATATTTATAGCAAATAAAAGTGTGTGTGGGGAGCAGGGAACATGTCCTCAGGAAAATATCTTTTATTTTGCTTAATGTTGTTTATTGGAATGCGCCCACTGTTGAATGAGACAGCTGTTCCATATTCATTAGTAAAACAAAGATATTCACTTCTTTATTAGTTTGGCATGATGGTTCATCAAAGTAGAAAGGAAGGAAATAGACCATCAAGGGCTCAGAACCTGGCCATGGATCAACTGTGTGTGTATATATCATTTATCAGTTTTAGTCCCTGATGTTCTGTCCATCGATGCAGCGGATAAATTGAGTGTGTGTGTGTGTGTGTGTGTATATACATATATATGTGTGTGTGTGTGTGTGTATGTGTATCTGTATGTGTGTGTGTGTGTGTGTGAATGGGATGCATTCCTACCTAAAATTCTATAGAAAAGGGTTTTACATGGTGCCATCCATACATAGAAAAGTCCATTCCAACCTTTCATTGTATTGTAGCCTGACTAAGTGTAGAACACAGGATGGGGCTATGCCAATAGATGCAGGGTGGGCTATAGAGATCAGGCCGGATTCTCAATTACTGGGCTTATCCAGGGCCACATCTATATGGCACTGGGCTTTGACCCCCCACCACCACCACCTGCAACTAGGGATGTACAAAACACCTACCTGGCTCCGCACCGGGCAATCCGTGGGAGGGTGAGGCGCTCCGTCCCTCCCCCTGGAATCCTCGACAGGGGGGGAGGTGATCCAGTCCTCCCCCCCGGAATCCTGCCTGGCCAGCTCCGCCCCGCAGCCAAGCCGCGGAGCCACCAGCTGGCTCCGGCCGCCCGCAGATGGACATCCGGCCGCTGGGCAGCCCTGCAGGGACGCAAATGGCGGCTGTCATAGCCGCCGCCATTTGCGTCCCTGTATTGAGCTGTGATAGGCTACATAAATATTTACGTAGCCTATCACGGCAGGGGGGGAAAAAAAACCAGCGTATGCAAATGGCGGTAGCCGCCATCATTTGCATACGCTGGAGTCTTTTTCCCCCTGCCGTGATAGGCTACATAAATACTTACGTAGCCTATTACGGCAGGGGGGAAAAAACCCAGCATACGTAAATGGTGGTAGCCACCGCCATTTGCATACGCTGGGTTCCCCCCCCTACCGTGATAGGCTACGTAAATACTTACGTAGCCTATCACGGCCTCCGCAGGGATGCAAATGGCGTCCCTGCAGTAGCCGTAATAGGCTACGTAAGTATTTACGTAGCCTACCACGGCTATGAAGAGGAGGAAGCAAATGGCGGCCGCAGGACGGCCGCCATTCGCAAAGCAGCGCAGACGGGAGCAGGTAAGTGCTTTGTTTCGCGTGCCTTTCATGGGGTGGGGGTGGTGGGGACTTTGTCCCGTGCGCCTTTCGTGGGGTGGGGGGGCGGGGGCTTTATTCCGCGATGTATTTCAGGGGGCCAAATGCACTGGCATTCGGCCTCACCGAGATCTGTCGTGGAATTCAACTGCGCAGCAATGCGGCTTTGAGTGATCTGTCGTGGAATTCAACTGCCCTGCGATCCACTCCCGATGCCCTTTTTTGCCATTTTACTGACATACGCAGCTGTGCAGTGCCGTGAGTGTGGGAGTGCAACACTTCTGTGGCTGTTTTGTACTTGAGGGGCTGTGCTGTGTCTTTCTGTCCCTTCTTAGGTAAAAAGTGGGTGTTCTGTGCTCCCTCCTTTCTGCACCATCAGTTTGTCAGTTCCCAGCCTGAGACTCTTGCAATGGTTCGCACTCACAGGCGTGAGTGCGACGTGCCTAGCCATCACTTCCCCTCCCCATGGTGCTGCCCTGCTGCTACGTGGACAAAGGCTGCCCCACTTCCAGTAACAGGATTTCTGTGGTGTGGGATGCAGTGGGAAGCTGTGAGCAGTGGACACAGAGACTCATTGCTTCCATAATGGTTCTTTGACATTGGCAAGCTTTCCTTCCACACATATGTAGCCCAGGATAATGAGAAGCACGGCTGGTTAAGTAATAATCGTATCAGACCTACCCTAGTTCAGTGACTCGGCAGTTACCAAGGGCAGTTACCAAGGGCAGTTACCAAGACAATTGTGGGGACAAAGAGGGGCAAACAAGAAACAGGGGGCACTCCAGGTCCAAGGGCAGTAAAATATTGATGGGAGAGAGAGGGCTGTAAGCTCTGCATGTAATTGTCTTACAGGGGAGGGAGCTGATTTGTTTGATAAAACAGTAGTTTACAGTATGGAAGAGAGGGAGACAGAAGCAGAGAGAGACAGAGAGAGATTGCTGTGAGTTTTTCCCCAGCACTTTGAGGTGCTGGATCTCTCTCTCTCTCTCTCTCTTTGGGGTTCTGACGTTAGACAGTAGATCTGCTGCAAAAGTGCATGCTGTTTGCTCCACTGAGGGACAAACTACACACTACTTTAAAGACATAGTGTGCTGGAACAGTCAGGGAATAAAAAAACCAGTAGATAACTGCATCCCAATCTGCACATTAGTTGGAAGGTACAGGCCAGGTCAGTTTATATCAGAATTCGCAAATATCAAAATCCGGAAGCATCCCTAAGCACGCCTGGCTTGCATTCTTGCTTATACCTAGTGAGTTAATTCTATTAGTAGCTTAAAGATATGCCTGTGCCTACCTTGTGATAAATTAAGAACACAATTAAGAACCATGCTGGAACAGACCGTAGACCTCCTTAGTCCACCCTTCTGTTCCCAGAGCCACCAACCAGATAGCCCACAACCAGGACAGGAGAGCAATTGCCCCCTCCAGCTGTTGTTCCCTCACACAACTGGCCTTCAGAGGCCTACTGCCTCTCATACTGAAGGGAATATACAGCCATCGTGACTAGTAGCCATTGACAGTCTTATCCTCCATGATTAGCCTTATCCTAGTATAACATCTGGGAGTTGGGAACTGTTCAGTTTATCACAAATAACAGTTGTAGCAACACAAATGCCTCGACTGTGACAAGTGTAGTGACTCTTAGATGGCTGGTGAAGGAACCGCATTTGCAAATACATTCATTTGCTGCATTTGCTTGACTGTCATGTCTCATTCTCGACAGGAGCTCATACCTGCAAGTCGTTCGCTTCAGCAACCAGTTCAATAATTATTTAGCTATGGCTTGGCAACCTTTTTGCTAAATTTACCCTTAATGCAGTCTTCCCTTAAATTATTCTTTAATGTTCCATCTATATGAAGCCAAATTTTTATTACTAAATAAACAAATAATTCCAAGATCAGTTACTTAATTTTTTCCTTTTACACATGGAATGTTGATTCCTAAACGTCCTCAGAGCTCTGATATTACTTAGTCTGTTTCTCTTTTTTATTTTAAAGGACCTTTGCTCCTTGATCACTGTGAAGCATTATCCTGCTGTTTCCTGTTCTCAGTTATTAGAAAAAATTGTCTTTGAAATTCTGAATCAGGCTTTGGTCATAATTGTCACATTTGACCCACCCATCAATCAGTGCTAGGGCAGTTGCAAGTCTCACACAGAGAGATCAGTCCTTGCAAAATGAGAGCAGTTAAAAAGCATTTGCAATAGGCAGACTATGTTGAGCACTGCTTAGATCAGTTCTAAAGACTTTTTAAATCTGTAGCCTATGAGACAGGGCATAATTTGTTTTAATTTTCCCCAATCTTATATGATGAAAGAAGAAAGCAACAACAGAAAGCAGAAATTAGAACAGTTTAGTCAGTCTTACTGGTGTCTTTGTTTTTAAGAGTTCAGTCCTGGCGCCACTGATATGGACAATAAAAGTTCTATTAACTTCAGCAGATCCACATCTTTAATAACAGGGCAACAAACTACATTTTTTGATGTTACATTAATTTCAGACAATTAAAATATATTAGCTGCAGTTTTCTGAACATACATCATGCAGACTGACCCTTTGCATGTTTATTCAAAAGTTAGGTTCACTGAGTTTAATGGGACCTGCTCCAAAGGATTGTGCAAAGGATTGCAAGCACAGGCTGAAATCGTGCATTCAGGACTTAAATACAACTTAAATCTATTACTTGGGCTTAGATCAGCAACCATAGTTGCACACTCAAAAATGTAATTAAGACAGATTAGTCATTGCGCATTCAAGCTGTTTCAATATCATATGGAGGTGCCAAGATTAGACACCAGGGCTGGATTAACCAGTAAACTAATTATGCCAGTACTTTTGATTCTAGCTTTGGTGTTGTTGATCTCTGTTTGGCTGTTTTGATCTTCATGAGCTTGGCTTCACTCCTCTAGAAACATGTGCCTTCTCCAGAGGTCAGCTCTTTCATAATGCTAAGATAGACAAAGGGCCTGTGAATACGTTGTCACTGCAGTGTGGTTGCTGCTTCCAAATGGGTGGGCCCCATGCCACACCAGTCGCATTTGTGTACTGGAATCACATAATGTTGGTAGGTGCTGTAGTTGCTTCCCATGGCAGTAGTCCTGACCCCTGCCAGCAGTGATGTCATGGACACCAACCAAAATGATGTTCCCACAACCATAACTGATACAGCACTCACAAGTGCCATGGAAATGCTACCTACTGGGGAAATTACCCCCCCCCCCCGCACGCACGCGCCCTGAAACAGCAACTTATGGTTTGAGTGGCAACGAAGTAGCATTTCTTTCCCAGGCTGCAACAAAAAATGCTACTGGGGGAGAGAGGACTTCTGGAGTTTTATAAAGCATGGTGACATGTTATTGGTTCCCAGTTGGTCACCCAATTACCTTCTGAGTCAGAAGTGCTCAGCCTAGCCATAGCAAACGGCAGGAATAGTCTGTCTGCTGCATGCCCTTCTGGCCAGCTGCCCTAGTGCAGTTGTGTCTCTAATTTGCAGAACATCCTTTGGATCCTTGCATTGGTATAGCGTATTCCTCATGCTATCAAACCCCAATTTAAAAATGCCTTTTATCTAGCACATCTTCTAGTCTTCAGTGCTCTGTCAATGATCCAAAGGTTGCTTAGGCCTTTTAAATCTT
Organism: Heloderma suspectum; assembly: GCF_057233095.1. Classification (NCBI taxonomy): domain Eukaryota; kingdom Metazoa; phylum Chordata; class Lepidosauria; order Squamata; family Helodermatidae; genus Heloderma; species Heloderma suspectum. The sequence goes on from NC_139462.1 coordinate 115,597,263, forward strand.
TTGCATCCATTTCCATTTTCAGAGCTATAGATTGCTACATACCAGATCTGAGTGTATGTAAAGAGGACAGTATGGGTGAAAGAGAAAATAGAATCCCGTGTGTGACCTTTGTATAATTTAAAATAAAGGAATATAAATGTACTACTGTTTTATCGTCCTAGCCACTGAATTCCAGTCATGCCTGTATTCACATCCTTTGCAGAAATAAGTCCTGCTACCTCAAAAGATCTGTAGGAGTACATGCAAATTCATATACTATATATACTTCTGAGTGGGAATAGGGTTCTGAAAACAACAGAAAAAATGATTCAGCTCATGGGGGGAAAAATCTCAGAGGAAAACAAATTTAAAAGATGGACTTTAAAAAGTTATTTAGGAAAGCCAAAAGGGGAGAGGATGATGCTAAAAATAGGAGCTAAATAAGAGAACTATTTAAATGTCTGGCATTTGATTTCTAAGTTAAATCTGCCTATTTAATTTAGGCAGTGGAGCACAATATCAAGCATGCCTTCTAAAAACGACAAATTCCCTTTATTTTCACAGAGTTTCCACTTTACGGTCTCAGATAACTATTGCGTTCAATGTAACATTGCACTGAATGTGCTTTACTCTGAAATCAATAGCCATAATTTGTCCATATTTGGATGCACATTTGAATGTACATCCAAATACCAATGCTGTCTCTTCACTCAGACGCTCATTCAGATTCACAAGAATTTTCCCACCTAGTGGCCAATATATTTTTTTCCCATAAGAAAGAAAATCAAATAGAATCAGATGGAAGGTGAAATCAGTCTAGCTGTCCAGCGTCCACACAACCTGAACTACAATACCTGTTTCTGAAACTAACCCTGCTGGATTGCACTTACATCCTACAATGCAGAGGAGAGACCACACGGTTCTGTGTTTAAAGCAGCAACATATTTTGTTGAATGTTCTCGGGGAGTGTTCATACACTTACCAGATTAGCAGTCCTCTTTGTGTGGTTTGAATGACATACATCCTCTCCTCTACGGATTGCATAATGTAACATGTTTGGCACTCAGTCCAAGTGGAGACCAATTCACGTTCTTGTCTGTAATTAAAATTGCATTGACATAACTTTTATGACTCTGTCAGTATTTATGTGTTGTTATTGTTGTTGTTGGGACATCAAGGTAGTAGAGGACTCCTTCATCAGATAAAAGTATTTCTTAATTACCTCGACCATGGAACATTGGTGCCAACGTAATGCATCTTAAGGTTAATTAACACATCCAAACATTTCTTCACTCCTTCCTTCCTATCAATTTCAAGCCCAATGCTCAAAAAGACTTAACAGCATCATCATTTCAAGAGAATATGTACTGATCATCCAGCAGTCTTTATTTCAGATCACCACAAAGGACATGCAGAAAATGAACTGCAAACATTTGAAAGATAATCTGAGACCAAGAATGTCTAGCTCTAGATTAGAATTTATGTTGCTTTGTCTGTCAACAGACGTGACAAATTACAGCAGCCGACTCCTCTCCTGGCAAACAATATATTAAAGAGTCAGGGGGGTTACATGTTCATCCATCTCTATTTCAGCATTACGCACTTGCTATAATTGTAATTAATTTTGGTGACTTTGGAAATAGAATTTTAAAAATTGATTTCGGGCTGAAGAAAAATGAGTTTCATTTGGAAAGCCTTGACTTGGGTCATCTTTCGAACTGACCTCAGTTCAAAGGGAGACAATAGTATTTCAGGTTTGAAACATGCTTTCTGTTCACTCTTGTTAGGCTATTAGACATACAGCCTTAACCCAACATTTGACTTAACCCAAACACCTGAGTTTGCACTGAGTAGCCAGAGGTTGAAATAGATGTGCAATAAATATTCCAATTAGTTACTTCATTTGAATATTTTCTTTTTACTGAAGTGGAATTATTTCAGCTGATATCGATTTGGATCAACATACAGACTATTTCCTCCAAACGGAAAACGTCACAGAGGCCATGTTCAATCAAAATCATCCAGACACAGTGAAATTAGTTCCATGCACCTATAGGAGGCTTTGGACTTGTATTTTGACAGAGCATAGTCAACTGCTTTTCAAGCTGAGAGGAGCAGCTTTTTATGTAGCTGTTAAGACTGGACACCCCTAAAGCCGTGAGCATGCTTTGAATAGTTATTTGGACCTTGGTCATAGAAATCTGGTCATACACTTACCCGGGCAAGCATGACGCAAGGACTTGGCTGAGATGTCTGTCTCCAATTTCATAAAGCACTGTTTATGAGGCCAGGTACCATAAAGCACCATGGCTGCTGCATGTTCCTCTCTCACCTCTCACCCCCATGCAAGCCAGGATCTCATTGCTGAGATCCTGGCTTGCATTAAGCCAGAGCGACCTGTTACATCTGAATTGGAGAATTCTGGTTTAACATTGGTTAATGAACCAGAATCTAATTCTGTTGTTGTTTTTTCCTTTGTGTTGCTTTGCTTTTTTGAGCATCCACAGCACACATCTTTGAGGCTGAACATCAGACCTGACCAATGTGTGAGGTGGCTGGTTATGTAGAGGCTTGTTCGTAATGCCAAGCCAAATGTTCTCCAGGTTTGATTTTTGTCTTCAAACGTAATGATTTTGGTGAGCCAAACCTCCACCCCCGTAAAGCCCTTAATCCTATATTTTTCTGCCTCATCCTCCTTTGAAGCCGCCTCATCCTGTTTGACGCCACTACTTTCCTATCATTTTCCCCTGCTGCTGCTGCTTCTTCTATGGCTGGGTGAAGGGATGCTATTGGACTGTCCCAGTGGGGCCTTGCCAGATTCTCTGTACAGCACTAGCAGATGCTTGAAGATGGTGGAGATGACATATCCCAGCCTCCCCTAATCTGGTGCCCTCCAGATGTGTTGGCTACAATTCCCATCACACCCAAATATGGCCATGGCCACCCTGGCTGGGGTTGGTGGGAGCTGTAGTCTGAAACATCTAGAGGCCACCTGGTTGGGAAACACCTAGAGGCCACCAGACCTCTCTCCCTTGCGTTTCACTTCCAGCAGACTGTTGTTTGCACCTGGTCTTGGGAAACCAGAACAGAGTATGGATTTTGTCAGTGCACCACCCACCCTGCTGGATAAGATGGCAGAGGTGGTCTCAGGAAGTGTTGAGAATCCCCAAGCTTTTAGTACTCGAGGACTTCAAATTCATGCCAAAGCCCCTCTGGTTGCTGCAGCTCAGGACTTTATGGCCACCAGGACAACAATGAGCTTAAGCTACAAGATCCTGCACCCTACAGATGTGGCAGTTCATTCACTGGAGTTCATGTTCTGGACAGGGCAGGATGAGAATGATCTAGGAGGAAGCGGGGGAGATACCAACAGTAGCCTTGTCATGGGCAGATCGCTTCCTGGTGAGGTTTAACTTCCAGTCACTTTTAGTCTTTGCAAGGTTGAGGACCAGTTTAGTTGGTCTCCTCCCAGAGACTGATAAATCTGGGTAGTCTCCAGAAGGCTGTGGAGAAGGTGCTGAGAGACATGGCTGGCACTCCCATTAACACCTTGGTTAGTTTCTGGAATGCAGAGATGACCTTGGCAGTAGACATGGTCGCTTCTAAACATCCAAGTCCACTGACTAAAGAAGGGGTGGGCAACTTGTGTCCCTCCTGATGTTTTGGCCTACAATTCCCATCAACTTAGCCACTATAGACAACGGCAAGGGATCATGGCAGTTGTAGGCAAAAACATCTGGAAGGCCACAAATTGCCCACCCCTGGACTCTCTGGCATTGGTGGGATTGGTAGGGCAGATGACAGGGCAGATACTCAATATCAGATTGGCAGAGGAGGACAGGAAAAGATCATGTGTGGCACTCGGCAGCTGCATATGGACCTGGTTGTGGGGGGATTTCTATGCCACAAGTGGGTAGGGAACTGATGGAGAGTTAGTGCCCCACTTGCCCCCAATACAGAACCACCTCACCTCTCAGGATTACCCTGTAGCTGATGAAGCAGATGAGATTACAACTAGAATGCAGATGGAGAGGAACCCGGGATGAAACCAACTGAACACAGGTAGTTCCATTTGAAGGCCTAATTTGTGGTAAGGATGATGGTGAAAAAATTACAACTCCACCATAATTCTTTCTGCACAGTGCCGTGCTCCTTCCTTTTACAAAAGACTTTATTGAACCTTTGGACCAATGGTTTTTAAACTGCATTCCACTTCCTGTAAATCTTAGGATTCCTTAGAACAGCTTTCCCCAGCATGGTGGTCTCCAGATGTGTTGAACTACAACTCCCATGATGGAGGACACCAGCTGGAGAAGGCTACTTAGAAGATTATCTTGGTTTCTTCAATGAGGTCAATAGGGTGGATAGTCTTCCCTGAAATATGCTTTCTCCATCTTCTCCTGCAAACGATGGTCACAATGGCATACTGAGCACATTCACCACCGCTATGTTAGTCCATGTAGCGGCACTGGCAAGGTTTAGTAGACCTTTCTGGCCCAGTCAAGAAGATACACACAACTGGGGAAATTCTTTTTCTACTAGCAATAGCTCATACCCTAAGTAGGACTCATTTCATACACTGAGAATTAACGTTCTAGTCTTCTGGCTGCTTTCCTCCGTATATCTGAGAATTCAAACTCTTGCTCCATATTCTCACAGGGAAATTACCAGAAGACTGAGGTGTACAAGGAATGGTAAAGAATGTACCTTCCTTGCATGATTTGAAATCAGTGCCAGGCAAAGACATTTGGCTGCCTGAAACAGAACCCAAATGATCCCCACCCCTTGCTAGAGCCAACAGTTTAAAAAATCCGACTGCGCCACTCAGACACCAGTGCCACCTGAGGCAGGTTGTTTCACCCTTCTGGATGGAAAGGATGGCTCAGTTGGAAGGGACTGTATTCACTGTTGCACTGATTCTCACCCACTATGGATTCTCACCCACATCTTCAGTACGTGTAAAAGCTGCCTATTGATAAAAGCATACAAAGCTATTTTTAGAGCATAGGAGGGGTTGCCATATGTTTTCAATAGACACAAGTGATCTCCTCAGGAAAGCTCCCTACAAAGGAAGCCTAAGACAAATGTGTATTGATTTACTAACAGAATTCATAGCATACTGAGCAGCAGGATGGCTTTAGTGACTTACAAGCAACTTCCCATTCCCATGCTGAACTTTATGTGAAGACAATATGAATATGCTCTCAAACGTGTCTGCAAATCAATTCCCATGTTGGAAAAATAATGGGTGTTGGCTTGGAAACAAAAAGGATATAGTTCCTGTCTGACATTTGCATCATAAAGTCATCCAAGAATCAAAGTCCCCCCCACACACACACACAAGCCCCCTGCATAAGTAGTAAGAGTTCTCTTGATAAACAAGCCTGCAGAGAGGCCTAGCATTAGCACTAAGTGGATTAATTCTGGTCGTTCCAGAAATGAGGAAAGGGGAGGAGGGAGATAGATGTTTAAATAATCCTCTTTAGATCTCAAAGTGGCTGATCTTCAAATTTCCAAGTGAAATTTTGAAGGGGAAAAAATGATTCCCTAAACCTTAGTGGCCTGCAAGGAAAAGCGCAGCTGTAAAGCATCAACGTCTGGTTCCAAATCAATTCCTGGGGTCTAACATTTGCTGTCTCTCCCCTTCAGCTCTCTTGTAGGAGGTACCCATGGATCTGAGAAACAATGCATCTGAGGTCTGGCCAAGGTTGGCGCTCAACAACTCAGCCAGGTGCTGGAGCCAACTCCGTGACCTCCCATAGCCCTTAGGGCTTTAGAACTCAAAATGAGGGATGGGAGAAAAAGGCTCAGAGAGAATTATGTTCAAAGGTAGTTCCTTTTTCCAAGCCTTCTGTTCTCTTATGGGCAAAATTCCACATCACGCGCAGATGGGAAAGAAAATATTTATAAATATTTATGGTCTTGTACAATGATACCAACAGCAATGCTTTCCAGCCATGTTTTTGTCATTCTACCAAGTACATGTTTGAGGCTGGAAGTCATGCCATCTAAACAAAGGCTAAGGAGCTGGTCTTTGCACTGGGTAAGCCAAGAACATTGGACAGAATGTGAACCACATTCACTGCTTTATGCACCATGTGCCAGAGAGACAATGTGCAAGTATGGACCATGATCCAGCCAAAGTCAGCATTGCTCAGTCCCACTTCATGTCACTGGGAGAGTTAGCCAGATGATGAAATGAAGGGGGCTTGCAGATGCTGTGACAGCAACAACAACTCCCAACATAATTAATCTCCCCCCTTGTTTATCAATGCATATTGTAAAGGACATGGTAATGAGAAGTTCCCTAAAAATGCAAGTCTATTAATCATTCAAAATCCTTTAAGAGGCGTGTTACCTATTAATTAATTAAAATTATATGTGTCCTTACATTTCTTATGAGTCCAAATACTTAAAAAAAACATGGCTGGTTAGGGAATGCTGGGAGTTTTGGGACTTTTTCTGTCTAAACATGCATAGGATTTCACCCTTAAGCTTCCACTCTGCTTGCCTTTGCCCTTCATCCAAGCCAGTCAAGAAAACATACTGAACACAATTCAGCAAAAGCTAGTCACAATGAAGTCCAACTGAAATCCATAAAACTTACTTAGTGATGATTCCATTGCTTTCAATGGGGCATATACTTCAATTCTGTACATGTTTACTGGCAAGTAGCTTCACTGAGTTCAATAGGACTTACTCCCAACTAAGTGTACATAGGATTACAGAAATGCAATGCCATACTGTACATTAAAGATGTGCACCAACCACAAGATTCAACTCAGATTCAACTTTGGAAAACTGCCCAGTTCTGCTCGGATTGATTTGGAGGCTGTGAACCCAAGCTGAGATTCAGACATGCAAGGATTCATGCCTCTCACTGATATCAGGAGAAATAAAAAAAAAAAAAACAGGTGTACCTCTTTTTTTGTCAGAAGTGGATGAAATTCCTTTAGGATGGGATTATGCCTACCCAGTCCCATAAAAATAGGTGCTGTGGTTTTTGTGCTCTGCACCTTTATCTTTTGATTTTTTTAATTTAAGGGAATTGCTGATAACTATTTGGCAGGATTGGATGAAATTTGCAAGGAGCATTGCTCCTTCAGAGGGGACTGAACCTGCCAAGTTTCAGATGAATAGATGCAAGGATCTTTGTACAAAAGTAGCCTTCATATCTTGAGATATTAAAAAAAAAAAAAGGATCCCCCTATGTTCCTTGTGGACCATTCTTCTGCAATTGGCAGACAGCATAGAGGTGACCCAAAGTAATAAGCCTGCAAATTTTTAGAAGGATAGGTGCAGCAGTTTATGTGGGAAGGGATGAGTGATTCATCTACTCTTCCCTCTCCCCATGTTGGGGCAATTTCTATGAAGATGGCACTCATGTCCCCAGTCGAGAAACCTGCAAAGTTTCAGATGGTTAGGTGCAGTGACTATGGAGTTTTGATGCCTGAAATGTAGTTTAAGGCTTTCTTCATGGTGAAGCCTGGGGGTGTTGTAACAACAATCAATCTTACCATCCCATCCTGGGCCTCCCACAAAGCACAGTGATTGGAGAATCCCTGGCAAAATATGCACCATGACTAGAAGGTGCACCTGTCAGTCACTCAACCCAACCCCCCTCCCCCATCGGTGTTTAGAGAAACGCAAGCAAAAGATGCTATTTTAGGAAACACACTGTCTGCCTTTCCAAAGCCCAAATTACAAGCAAAGCTTTGTGAAGGGTTCAGCTTCAGTTGTGGTCACTTCTGAGGGAAGCCCACTACACCCTGGGAAGCACCAGAAACCATCTAAAGGGGCCCAATACAGCTCAGACTTCTGCCAGATTTGATGTGCACCCCTACTATATGTGTTTACTCAGAAGTAAGACCTACTGTGGCTTGCTCCCAGGTAAGTATGCAAAGGATCGCAGCCTTAATCACTATTAATGTTGGCTGCATTGTGCTTCCTGAGGCAACTGTTACCCAATAATTATGCGGAGATAAATTTAGCAGTGTTGTCTTGTTATATGTCTGCTGTGAAGGTTAAGTGGGTAATTCATGTTTAATCATTTTGATTTATTCCATTATGACCAAACATATTGGGTGATTTGATATTTTGTGAGAACAGAATATGACATGATATTGGCAATGCAAAGCCAAAATATAAGGAAGTGTCTGGTGCCTCAGGGTGAGCCAGATGGGCATGAATAGTTAGGCTCAGGCCAAGCTAAAAAAATACCCGGTCCCTTTGGTATGACCCCTCACCCTGAAATTTTAGTCTTTCTCCAGTTGAGATATCACCAAGATAAGTGAGCCTATGTACACCAGATGCTGGGGAAGATGGGTGGGAGGGTGCTGTTGCACTCATGCCCTGCTTGTGGGCTCCCGGTCGACAGCTCATTGGCCACTGTGTGAACAAAATGCTGGGCTAGATGCACCCTTGGTCTGATCCAGCAGGGCTCTTCTTATGTTCTTATGAGTAGGTGGGTTGCTCGGCCCTACTCTCAGTCACACAGCCATCTCTGTGTGGGAGTTAAATAAGAACTTTCCTCATAGGGAATTTGCTCCAGCCCCATGATCATTTTGGTTGCCCTTTTCTGCATATCTCCAGCTCTGCACTATTCTTTTTAAGGTGCATGGACCAGAACTGTACACAATATTCCAAGTGTGGTCACATCTTAGATTTGTACAGTATAATATTGGCAGCTTTATTTTCAATTCATTTTCTAATTATGCCCAACATGGAATCTGTTTTGTTTTTTTTTTCTCACAGCAACACACAATGGGTTGACAATTGAGCTATCCACACACACACATACCCATGTGTGTTTTGGGGCAATTTGCATGAAAACAGCACATAATATAAAAGTGTCTCCAATCAAGAAACCTGCAAAGTTCACGAAAGTATACATGAACCTGGGATTTTTATCCCAATGTGCATCATTTTACACTTGCTACACTGAACCACAATTACGAGCTTAATGCCCATTCTCCCAATTTGCAGAGATCCTTTTAGATCTCTTTGGAATCCCTCTTTATTTTAATAACCCTAAATAATCTGGTGTTATCAGCAAATTTGGCTACTTCATGGCTCACTCCTATTTCCAGATAATTTATGAACAAGTTAAAAAACATTTATCCCAATAGAGATCCTTGTGGGACCCACTGTTTACATCCCTCCATTGTGAGAATTGACCATTTATTCGTACTCTCTGCATTCTGTTCTTTAACCAGTTACTGATCTATAAGAGCACTTCTCCTCTTCTTTCATGACCACTAAATTTGTTCAGGAGTCTTTAGCAAGGCAAGAGACTTTGTCAAAAGCCTTTTGGAAGTCCAAGTAAACAGTGCATACCAGATCAAACCTGTCCACATGTTTATTGAACTCTCAAATAACTTGACTAGTGAGACAGGACATATATTTGTGGAAGCTAGGGATGTACGAAAGGTACTTACCTTTCGGGGATTATGCTGATGGTTGGGGGGGAGGCGTTCCGTCCCTCCCCCCGGAATCCTCGCCGTAAAGATTTACGTAGCCTATCATGGCTAAATTTTAAAAAAACACCGTGATAGGCTACGAAAATGTTTACGTAGCTTATCACGGCTGATTAAAAAACAAAAACGCGTGTACGCAAATGGTGGCGCCCATGGAGACTCCATAGTATACATATTTTCACATCATTGTCATATATTAAAGTATTGGGGTTGCATAGAAATCCAATAACTCCAGAAACAACCACTGTTCAAGACTAAGGTATAAACGACAAAGAAAGAACAGAGACTGAGACTACCATTAATACTATAAAACATTATTTCAAGAAAGCAAGAACATAAGAGGAGCCCTGCTGGATCAGATCAAAAGTCCATGTAGACTAGCATCCTCCTGTTCCCAGTGGCACGGTTGCCCTCTAACAGCAGGGGACGCACACGTGGAGCCCTTTTTACAATACTGAAGCCATTTTGGTGAGCGGAAGAGGGGCTAGTTCCCATCCCCTTGATCTGAGTTCCCCACTAAGTAGCTGATTGCTGGGGTTTCCACTTTTAAAAAAGCCAAGTGGTATCGATTCAAATCATGGCCTGTAAAAATTGGATCCAGAGAGCTCTATCTCCTGTAAGTATACATGAACCTGGGATTTTTATCCCAATGTGCATCATTTTACACTTGTTACACTGAACCACAATTACGAGCTACGCTATTTGCGTTCCCCTTATTTTCGCTGTCTTAGTCTACGTAACTGTTTACGTAGCTGTTTATCTCCTCTATCTCCTGTGACCCCAGGCTAAGGGCGTCTCAACACCAGCCTAAAATCCTGCATTTAAAACAGGGCTTTCTGCTTCCGTTTTAAATGTAGGATCACAACAACTCCCTTTTCACGTGCTTCCTTTTCCCCCACCCGCTTCACCCTCCTTCTCCCCGTATCTGAGTCTTCCATTATCTTTCATTGATCTCGCTCCTCTTCTTGCCGTTTTTACTCTTTTCACAGAGGAAACTGAAGCGGAACACAATGGGGTAATTTGATAGCTCATTATCTGCCATCTATTTTAAAGCGCAACAATGGGCATTTAGTGCAGGAGACGCTTTGAATGACCTCGGCGTCATATAAAGACCCCACAAACTTCTGTGAAGAACTAGGGATGTACGAAAGTCACTTACCTTTCCGTGGATTATGTTCATGGGGGGGGGAGGCGTTCCGTCCCTCCCCCCGGAATCCTCGACGGAGGATTCCGGGAATCCTCGACGGAATCCTCCGTGGAGCAGCCGGCCAGGCCCAGGCCAGAGCCGTCCGCAGCCGGATTTCCGGCCGCAGAGGGCTCTGGGTAAACAAAACAAAAAAAAACCCGCATATGCAAATAGGCCATAGCCGCCGCCATTTGCGTTCCTTATTTTTGGCCATCTTAGTCTACGTAAATATTTGCATAGACTATTACGGCGAAAATAAAGGGGAACGCAAATAGCGTAGCGGGCGCTATTTGCATCCCTTTTTGATTCGCCGTTTTAGCCTATGTAAATATTTACGTAGGCTAAAACGGCGAATCAAAAAGGGACACAAATAGCGCCCACTACGCTATTTGCGTTCCCCTTTATTTTCGCCGTAATAGTCTACGTAAATATTTACATAGACTAAAACGGCAAATCAAAAAGGGACACAAATAGCGCCCGCTACACTATTTGTGTTCCCCTTTATTTTCGCCGTAATAGTCTACGTAAATATTTACATAGACTAAGATGGCCAAAAATAAGGAACGCAAATGGCGGTGGCCGTGGCCGCCGCCATTTGCGTACGCATTTTGTTTTTTTGTTTTTTACCCAGCTGTGATAGGCTACGTAAGTCTTTACGTAGCCTATCATGTCTCTGTAAAAAAAAAAAAAAAAAAACATGACAAGACTGCAAGTGGTGGCAGCGGCAGCCAGTCGGAAGACCAGCCGCTGAAGCCGCCGCCACTGCCGCCGCCGCCCAGAACATCCGCCCCAGGTAAGTCTCGTCCCGGGGGGATCCGCGGGGGAGCGGGAGGCAAGCCGTTCCGCCACAGATTTCGGGGGGCCGAATGCACTGGCATTCAGCCTCACCGAGATCCGTGGCAGAATTCTCTGACATCCCTAGAAGGAACCATTTCAATCGCAGGATAAAAGCTCAGTGTGAAGGAGCCCTAAGTGAGGGAAATACATCTAGTGAACAACCAGTCTTCCTGGCCCAAAACAGGGGATTTCAGCTACTTCACAGTAGTCATAGTCTGCAGAACCTGCTGTGCCAACTGATCCATTGCTAGCTAATAACTCCACTATTCACTGTGGGAAGGTACCATCCCACAACATCAATGAAAAGAGTTTGTGGTACACTTTGCTCCCATTCTATCCTCAGTCCTGGGCAGTATCTGAGGCAGTCAGGCTGGGTTAGGACTCCTTAGTTGGTTTCTCCATGCCCCATTTCCCCATCAGATTTGTCCTGGATCCAATTTTGTAAAACTCTTTCTTCCCTGTAAGAATATCTCCCCCCACACACACACACTTTGCCAGTCTGCACTGATGCTGCTCTCTCTTACCAGTGCTAACCTCCAATACAGTCTTCTTGCCCCCCTCCTGTACACTCTCTTTTTACAGTACTTATTTTCCTAATGTTCTCTCTTTGAAGCACCAAATCCACATGTTCTCTCTCTATTAATGATGAAAAGCACCAAAACCTCTGGTACTATTTCTTCAAATGGTAACTCACCCTATAAGCCCCTGGGATTTCCTTTTACTCAGACAAGTGGGAAGCCTGAAACAATATGCTAAATAAAGCAAGAGAAAATTAGCTGATGCACGTGTACCAGAGCAGCGCCTAAGAAGAAGTGGAATCAAAGCCAATTTGAAAGCACAGAGACATCAAGTGTTTCCTGTTCATAAGCACAGACAGAAAGGGAGGAATGCTCTAGTGAGCAGGCAGATGCCCTCTTCCTTTAATGTAGTGGAAGCACAAGAGAAGACAAGGGGTCGTCATCTTTAGAGTGAAATACGTCAGAAACATACCACTGAGAATGATGCATCACTTGTCTATGTAATGATGAATTGTAGCTCTTTAGAAAGGCCTGTAGTGTAGTAATAAAAAGAAGTGACCTTGAACAATAGCGCTGACAGTCCACCCAGGAGTGACTATTTTATTCCAGCCGTGAGAGTCATTCTCTTGTAACTTCATCATCGTAAGCATTCATAGATCCCTGCTGGATAGAATTTGAAGGACACAGAACTGGAAAGCCGTTTCTTCTTCCACTCTCCCACAACTGACAGCACACGGACTCTCACAAACTTGCCCAGCTATGGCACAAATCTACCATTTTAAACAACGTTAAAGAGTTGGATTCTGTTGACTCGCCTGAAGTAAGGAGGTTTCTAAAGCTGTCCAAAATCACAAAGTCATTTTAGTAGCCTACTACACCAAACATTTTCCAGTATCAATTTTCAGAGCAAAGCAGCAATACTGATGTATTACAAATATCTCCCCCTTCCAAAAAAAACAACACTTTTTAGTAGTGCTGATGCAACAGTTTTAAATAGCTGGTTCAGAATATGAATTTACCTGGCTCATAACGTTTAAATGTATTATACATTGAACATCATTTCAAGTCCTTATATGACTTGGAGTGCAAGATGGGAGCCTGCATATGTGTGATCAGCTTTCAGACTGACTAGACTGCATTTTTAAATTAGTAGTAGTAGTATTACAGTCACGTGTACAAAAATATGTTCGTTGACAAGCTAACAAATCACACAGAACCTAGATGTGTTTCTGTGCTTTTAGTTTAAGTCCATTTTTTGTCCAAGTCCTGGAAACTAATTACACCCCAGACAGCGTTGTACAAACACCAGCCTAAGGGGTGGGTGATGATTAAGGCTCCAGGGGCCGGTGGACAAGCCCAGGGAAGCTCCCCAGCCTTGGGCACAGCAGAGTTGTGCAATCCCTGAGCTTGTCTGATCAAACATGGGAAACTCCCTGACATTGATGAGCTGTAGCTTAGGGTCAGGCTGCACATTATGCTTAACGCATAATGTGCAGCTTTGCCTTCAAATTTTCTTAGAAGTCATGGGGGGGGCAGATTGGGAGGATCACAGCACACAAGGAAGGGAGGTTGAACCCTCCCTTTTCCAGCCACAACCTGGAAAATCACACATACACACATGTACCCATGGTTAGGAATGTTAGTAAATTAATGTTCCTAGCCCAGTGGGTGGGTGGGTAGGGGGTGACTGGGGAGGAAGAAATAAACCTCCCCTCCTCCTCTCAAGCAGTGACCCACCCCAATCAGATATCCCTGTAGCTGTCATTACCTAAGGAAGAATGGAAGGTGAAGCTGCACACACAGTATTATTCAGCGTAATGTGTCGCTTGGCCCTTAGACAGAGCCCTTTTATATACTGTCTGTTAACGCTCCAACTAACCTCCATTTTCTTGACATGTTTACCTTTCCTCCCCAAAGCCTCATGTTAAATGCAGGCGCCGTGCTTTTGCTATTAGATGTGATAAAAGCATCTAATTTGCATCTAGCCGTAAGGCTCACTAGAAGAAAGTTCAGAGTGGTGGGTGCAGGGAGAATCAGCAATGAACTGTCAAGGCAAGTTTTATGCTGCCAGTCTCCTTGCTTGCCTCAGTGAGTGTAGCTATGTGATCCACAGTTAGAGGTGGGGGGAGGGGGCTCTATCACCATACGGTAAAGAAATAATAGGGATGCTCTAGGAATTCAGATTTTGCCATTCCCATGTTGAAACTACCCAATCTGTTCTGATTTGTCTGAGCCTTAGGGCCAAACTATGGATGACATTAATCATGTGCTTTGCCCTTAAGTACAGGATTTTTCTTTCACAAATAGCCAGCAAGAGAGTCCCGGTCTGGATCAGGACTGGATATGGGGTGTGGGGTGGGAGCAGGAGGTATGTGGGAGTATTTTAACACTTTGCCCCGCCACTGCAGTCCCAATCCCGATCTGAAACAGTGCCTGCTATTTGCACAGAGATGGGGGGGGGGAACTCCCATTAAAGCTAATGGGGGCTTTCCCCCATGCAAATAGTAGGTATCCCCACCCCCAATCCAGATTGGTATTGCACTCAGGGAAAAAGCATTAAAGCTCCTAGTCTGAACCCCCACCCACCCATGCTGCTTATTTGTGAAAGAAAAATCATAAACTCAAGGGTAAACCACATGATTACCTCCAGTATCAGAGGCAGTGTTTATTTCATTCATTTGTTATTTATTAGAGCATTTTAAAACTGCCCTTCATGCTGGCTTATGTACAAATGTGATTAAAATAATACACAATACAATTTTTAAAACACCAAAACCTTATCAGCATGATAAAAACAGAGAAGACAGAAAAGACAATAGAACAGAGAAAATCAACCCATTAAAATGCCTGGGGAAACAAAGAGGTTTGGTGCTGGCCCCAAACCAACTGCAACGTTGTCACCAGTCATGCCTCCATGGTTAGGGTATTCCATACTGGTGAAGGCTGGTGGTCCCAAAGTCAGAGTGGTGGTGAATTCTTGGTTGTCTTCCAAGCAGCCTGGGTTTCAGTCAGAAGCAGTCAGAACTCTAAAGGAGCTATCCAAACTGCTTTGGGTAGCTCCTTTAGAGTTCTGGGTGGTTCTGACTGAAACCCAGGGCGGATTCACCACCCCACTGACATCGGAGCCACCAGCCTCCACATCTCTTCTTGATCATCCCAGAGTGCAGGACACGGAATAATGGGCTCAAGTTACAGGAAGCCAGATTCCAGCTGAACACCAGGAAAAACTTCCTGACTGTTAAAGCTATACGACAATGGAACCAATTCCCTAGGGAGGTGGTGGGCTCTCCCACACTGGAGGCATTCAAGACGAGGCTGGACAGCCATCTGTCAGGGATGCTCTGACTTGGATTCCTGCATTGAGCAGGGGGTTGGACTCGATGGCCTGGTAGGCCCCTTCCAACCCTACTATTCTATGATTCTATACTATTCTATGATTCTACGATTCCATAGTTTGGTGCCACAACCAAGAGAAAAGGACCTCTCTCTCTTCTTGATGCTTTTCTTGGAAAAGAGCCTCCCTGACAATCTTAAGTCATAGCCAGGCTGGTATAGGGAGAGGCGCCTCGGCAGATACTCAGGTTCCAAGCCATTTCAGGGTTTAAAGGTAAGCACCTTAAACTGGGCTCAGGAGTAAATAGGCAGCAAATGCAGCACCTTCAGAATCGGTAGAACATGACTCTATCTGACTATACCGGTTACAATTCTGGCCGCTGCATTTTGGTGACGCTTCTGGATTGTCTTCAAGCGCAGCCCCATGCACCACACATTACAGTAAATCCAACTGAGAGGTTAGCAGAGCATGAATCCCTGTGACCCAGACTATCCCCATTCAGAAAATATTGTAGCTGGTATTCAACATCACAGTAATTCAAGTCTATGCCCCAACCACTGAGGCCGAAGAAGCTGAGGTTGATCGGTTCTATGAAGACCTACAACACCTTCTAGAACTAACACCAAAAAAAGATGTCCTCTTCATCATAGGGGATTGGAATGCCAAAGTAGGAAGTCAAGAAATAACCGGGATAACAGGCAAGCATGGCCTTGGTGTACAAAATGAAGCAAGACAAAGGCCAAGAGAACACGCTGATCATAGCAAACACTCTTTTCCAACAGCACAAGAGGCGACTCTACACATGGACATCACCAGATGGTCAATATCAAAATCAGATTGATTATGTACTTTGCAGCCAAAGATGGAAAAGCTCCATACAGTCCGTAAAAACAAGACCTGGAGCTGACTGTGGCTCAGATCATGAGCTGCTTCTTGCAAAATTTTGGCTTAAATTGAAGAACGTAGGGAAAACCACTAAACCATTCAGGTATGACCTAAATCATATCCCTTATGAATATACAGTGGAGGTGAGGAATAGATTTCAGGGATTAGACCTGAGAGACAGAGTGCCTGAGGAACTATGGACGGAGGTCCGTAACATTGTTCAGGAGGCAGCAACGAAATCCATCCCAAAGAAAAAGAAATGCAAGAAAGCCAAGTGGCTGTCTGATGAGGCTTTACAAGTAGCTGAGGAAAGAAGGGAAGTGAAAAGCAAGGGAGAAAGGGGAAGATCTATCCAACTGAATGCAGAGTTCCAGAGAATAGCAAGGAGAGACAAGAAGGCCTTCTTAAATGAACAATGCAAAGAAATCGAGGAAAACAACAGAATGGGAAAGACTAGAGATCTTTTCAAGAAAATCGGAGATCTCAAGGGAACGTTTTGTGCAAAGACGGGCATAATAAAGGACAAATAAGGCAGGGACCTAACAGAAGCAGATGAGATTAAGAAGAGGTGGAAAGAATATACAGAAGAACCATACAGGAAAGATCTTAATGTCCCTGATAGCCATGATAGTGCGGTCACTGAACTTGAGCCGGACATCCTCGAGAGTGAAGTCAAGTGGGCCTTAGGAAGCATTACTAATAACAAAGCTGACGGAGATGACAGTCTTCCAGCTGAGCTATTTAAAATCCTAAAAGATGATGCTGTTCAAGTGCTGCACTCAATATGCCAAGACATTTGGAACACTTAACAGTGGCCACAAGACTGGAAAAGGTCAGTTTACATTCCAATTCCAAAGAAGGGCAATGCCAAAGAGTGTTCAAACTACCGTACAATTCCGCTCATTTCACATGCCAGCAAGGTTATATTCAAAATCCTACAAGCTAGGCTTCAGCAGCATGTGAACTGAGAACTACCAGAAGTACAAGCTGGGTTTCGAAGAGGCAGAGGAACTAGAGATCAAATCGCCAACATTTGCTGGATCATGGAGAAAGCAAGAGAATTCCAGAAAAAACGTCTATTTCTGCTTCATTGACTACACTAAAGCCTTTGATTATGTGGATCACAACAAACTGTGGCAAATCCTTAAAGAGATAGGAGTACCAGACCACCTTACCTGTCTCCTGAGAAACCTGTACGAGGATCAAGAAGCAACAGTAAGGACCAGACATGGAACAACCAATTGGTTCAAAATTGGGAAAGGAGTATGACAAGGCTGCATGTTGTCGCCCTGCTTATTTAACTTATATGCAGAGTACATCATGAGAAACGCCAGGTTGGATGAATCACAGCTCGGAATTAAGATTGCTGGGAGAATTATCAACAACCTCAGATACGCAGACGATACCACCCTAATGGCAGAAAGTGAAGAGGATCTAAAGAGCCTCTTGTTGAGGGTGAAAGAGGAGAGTGCAAAAGCTGGTTTGAAACTCAACATTAAAAAAACGAAGATCATGGCATCTGGCCCCATCACTTCCTGGCATATAGAAGGGGAAGAAATGGAAGCAGTGACAGATTTTATTTTCTTGGGCTCCAAGTTCACCGCAGATGGTGACTGTAGCCATGACATTAAAAGACGCTTGCTCCTTGGGAGAAAAGCTATGGCAAACCTAGACAGCATAGTAAGAAGCAGAGACATCACCTTGCCGACAAAGGACCGTCTAATCAAAGCTATGGTTTTCTCAGTAGTAATGTATGGCTGTGAGAGCTGGACTATAAGGAAGGCTGAGCACCGAAGAATTGATGCTTTCAAACTGTAGTACTGGAGAAAACTCTTACGAGTCCCCTGGACTGCAAGGAGGTCAAATCCTAAAGGAAATCAACCCTGACTGCTCATTGGAAGGACAGCTACTGAAGCTGAAGCTCAAATATTTTGGCCACCTAATGTGAAGAGAAAACTCCCTGGAAAAGACCCTGATGCTGGGAAAGATTGAAGGCAAAAGGAGAAGGGGACAGCAGAGGATGAGATGGCTAGATAGCATCACCGATGCAATGAATATGGACTTGAGCACGCTCCGGGAGAGAGCGGAGGACAGAAAGGCCTGGTGTGCTATGGTCCATGGGGTCACGAAGAGTCGGACACGACTTAACGACTGAACATTCATAGTATGCCTCTCAATAATAATTGCTGGGAAACATGAGTTGGAGAATGCTGTTGCACTCTTTGGTCTGATCCAGCATTGCTCTTCTTCTGTTCTTAACATCGCATGTAGTTTGGTCCTCAGACTGGAATTTTGTTGCCTGCTGGCTTTCACAATTCTCTGAATGCAGTAATGCTTTTCTCATCTGTCTCTTTAAACATCTAAAAATATAGAATCTGCGCTATTTCTGCACTAAGTATTGTGTTTGTTTGTGTACATAGAATAGCATATGCATGCACATAAATGAAACTAAAAACACCATATCCTGATAATAATTACCAAGGAAAAAATTAGTATTTTGGAAAGATCTTAAAGAGAGAGAGAGCGCACGATTACGTTCAGAAGACAATGGGATGGAAACATAGGTAAACATATCCAAAAAGTAATCATAGCAAAAGGAGGCTGATGTGTCTGAGCTGTGATGAGGTACCAGGACTTGGACAAAAAATAAAATGAAATAAAATAAAATAAAATAAATATGAATTTTGATGAACAATTGAAAATGATAAGGTATGATAAGGTGCACCAACATTATGAACCAGGAGAGATCTTGGAAAACAGCAAGGTGTTTTGTTATGTTGGGGGGGGGGAGAGAGAGGAGTTCTCTGAGAAACCTCAGAAACCTGAACCAATTCCAAATTGTCTGGAAGGAACTTTGTCCATCACTAATTTTCATTGCCTGAGCTATCAATGACTGCCACCCCACATGACTGATGGACCATGTTTGCCTTGGTGGGTCATATATTGTGCAGGCCTGTGCTAAACTGACTTCAGCACAGGAGCAATTCCAGAAACATAACCACACCATGACAGATCCCTTGGTGGTGAGAAGGAAGGGACTGAAGTGTTCAATTGTGGCAGCAGATCTAGGAAGAGTCAAGTAAAAAGACATATTTGTAGAAAAAGCCATGCCAGGAAAACCCAGATTTTTGAAGGGAAACTTGCAAAGCTTGCAATCAGCTTAATAAGGGCTATCTATAACAGCATTCCTAATGGGAAGATGATGTGAAATAGTCCAAAATGCTAATTGTATATTATTACCTTAAATTGTTCCTGTTAATTTCACTGGCTGTGAGCATCCATTACAGCTCATTAATGTAACGGATATGCCCTATTCATAATTACTTTTTCACATTGTAATGATTATAAATGTTGATAATTTTGATCGTCAGTCAATCATTCATGCTTGTCACTTTTTTTCCTAATAGAACATTTCACACACTCATGATCTCCAGTAGGTTTTTTATGTTTTTTTTTTTTAAGTTATTAGTCACATGATGTAGTACAGTTCTTCTGGGGATACTGGCACCACTTAGAAACAGACCATTACCAGACTCAATGATAAACCTTTCTTGTGCTTAATTTTAGGAAACAAGATTAATGGCCTCCAATTACACGTGCAGCACACTCTCCAGAGAACAGCCATAAAGTAGCTACTAGAAGCAAGCGAACCCAAACCCTAGCATATCTGAAGGGTAGGTTCTAATGCATGGGCATGTGACCCAGCGCCCTCTAGATGTTTTGGACTACAGCTCCCATATTCCTTGACCATTTGCCATGATGGATGGAGCTGATGGCAGTTGTAGTCCAAAGCATCTGGAGGGCACTGGGTTGCCTTCCCCTGATGTAATGTATGCAACATGTGCAGCAAACACAATATCACCCAACAGTTAGCTGGACCAAATACAACTCAAACCAGAATACAGATTGCTCACAAACATCACCATCTGGCCTCAGCTAAATGTTCTCTAGGTTCACTTTTCAGCTTGAAAATAGCAACTTTGGACAATCAACCCACTGAAAAACCACAATGTTACATTTTTCTTGGCTATTCTCTATTGATTCCCCACCCCCACCGCCCTTTCATGCTCTTGCAAAGCACCCATTCATTTCTACCAGACTTGCACAGGAGAAATTTCCAAAGGAATTGTAGTTATCATTATTGTCCTTAGAAATCAAACCAGGGAAACCAAGGAAGTGAATGGCAAAACTAAATTACTGGGGGGGAAATCCTAAATGAAACTCATCTTTAATGTCTTGATTTTCAGGTTTCACCTGATACAGACATTAATCAAAATATCGGTTCTTCTGACTGGCAGATTCTATCAAGGCGCATTGCCATTTTAATCAAGGGGCCTGCGTCAAGGCCTTTTGTTATACAGTTAGAACAACTGGTCTTTATTGCAATAGCACAGAAGCTGTGCACTGTTCTCTAAAATGATGTTTGGCCCTGTGCTTTCCTCCTTGGTCTTAGAAAGTGATGCAAGACCAATATGTTTCAACAAGCCTCTGGATACTGTCTGTAGTCCTTTGTGGGTGATTAGTGTTAATATGCAGCCACTGTCTTAGATTATTTTGGAATGTTGTTTGTTATTTTATTTTTACATTTTTGCCAGCTTTAACTGTTGTAATGTAAGCTACTTGAGCTATGGATTAAAATGTTTTAAATAAATGAATAAATTGGGAGCTGGTTAAGACAAGCAAATGGCTAAATGGCTCAAAAGGGCCTGATGATTCATCAAAGCATTGAAATGAACAAATACTAGTACTGAGTTGAGCTTTTTCAGCCAAAATTTGGGGTCTCAAAGCTGGGAGGCAAAAGGTTTCCTGAACCTTCCCCCAGCTCATCCTTTTCACCAGCACCATGTATTTATTTATTTATTGTATTTTTATCCTACTCTTCAGCCAAAAAAGGTTCCTGGAGCAGCTTACAATCAATGAACAAAGAAGACAGTCCCTGCCTGCAGGCTTACAATCTAAACACCTAGGGAGGTGGTGGGCTCTCCCACACTGGACACATTCAAGATGAAGCTGGACGGTGACCTGTCAGGGATGCTCTGACTTGGACTCCTGCATTAAGCAGAGAATTGGACTTGATGGTCTTATAGGCCCCTTCCAACCCTACTATTCTACATGGCACTCCCAGACATCTTGGCTGCTCACAAACACCATCCTTTCTTTCCACTATTTCACCTCTTTCCTCCTTACGGGGAATCTCCATAACAACGCTGATGGCATCAAGCAGTAAAAGCTTCAGAGTTATGGGCGACTTGTGCTTGGGCACAGAATTACATCCAATTATATACATTTACTTGTAAGGACTTTAGCCCATTGGAATCAATGGGCTAAAGCAGGTTTAACTCCATGACCATTACATACATCAGCCTTCACTAACCTGGTCCCATCCAGGTGTGTTGGACTGCAATTCCTATCACCCCCATGCTGGCTGGGGATGATGGAAGTTGCAGTCCAACACAGCTGGAGGGGACCAGTCTGGCGAAGCCTGACAGTCATGTTATATAGTAAATGTATTTATTTATGATTACACTTGCACCCTGCCTTTATTCCTCTTGCAAGGGACCCAAGGCGGCTTACATGGTCCTCCTCCTCTCCCTTTTATCCTCACAACAAACTTGCAAGGTAGGTTAGGCTGAGAGTCAGTGACTGGCCTGAAGTCACTCAGTGAGCTTCATGGCTGAGTGGGCACTAGAACCCAGATCTCCCAAGTCCAACACTCTCACCACTGCACCACACTGGCTGTAACATTCAAGTGTGGAGTATGTCTGTTTCCTAGAACGTGAAAAGTTTTCCTTTTAAGTGAAACTGAGCAAACTTTTTACAATCTGCGCCTTGATGAAAATGTTATGTTAAGACTGTCTCGGAGTCTGAATCTAGCTGGCAACCCATGAGCTGGGTTGCAAGACATCCTGTGCTAAATCATTCAGGCTCCATGTGGCCAGAACACAGTTTGGAGTCCTCAGAAAAATTGGACATAAAATGTCCCTGTGATATGAAACAGAAAGGATAAGAAGGCTACTAGTCATGGTTGGCTAAATAAAGGCATTGACATAACTTGACATTCTGTGACACAGCTTGAAAGGTTATAGAACACATTCCAGCCTGGTTTAATGGGTCACAGCTTTTCCTATGGACTGCAGGCAATAGAGTAAAATCAACTGTGTTTCTTCCACTTGGCAAGCAATTAACAGATATGTCTCTCCAGGGCACTAAATTAGAACCTTGACTCTTCCTGGTACTGTTTAATGACCTGGCATTATACAGTTCAATGCTGGGGGTGGAGTGGAGGTGGTGGATTGCACATGATACCTCTCCACTCCTGTCTCTTTTCTCAATCCATTTCTCAGCTGCATCCAAAAAGGGTACAATATCTTTATTCTAGATGCATGTGCACCAATAATGTTCAAAATTGTTCTTATTATTGAACAAGTTCATGATTACAAGTCATTCAAAGGCTTTAGAAAAGAAATGGTTCAGCTCTAGAAATCACACTAAGAGGTGATGCACACTTTGGGGGGTGTCTCCATCAGCAATTTACTCTGAGCTGGCTGCGTTTGGAGGTTGTTAGGGATACATGACGCCATGGCCATCCAGCAGCCACCCTGGAGCTTATCATGGAAAAAGTGGACTTCCTGAGACTGCTTAAACTCTGATTCTTTTCCTCAAGTCAGGTTCTCCCTGGTATAGTTGCTGTGTGCCCCAACCCCCGCATTGAGCTCGGGTATGCTAGACCTGCCCAGGGGTGTGCCTTTCCCCATGACCCTGGTCAAGGAGTGTTTCCTGTCCCTGTGTTTCCCAGCACAAACCAATTAGTGTCTACTCAGAAGCAACTGCCATTGTGGTCAATGAGGTTTGTCCCCTGAATGAGACAATTTGCCTCTCTTATTCTCAAAGGAGAAACGGGGGGAGAGCCTGGAGGGGGAGAGCCTCTCTTATTGGTTGAGCAGCCCCTGCCACTCAGATGACATTCATTCCACACACACCCTCCCCCAACTGGAAGTATGTTCCGTGAAGCGACTTTTACTGGTGGGATACACTTGCTCGTGGAGCCCTGTGCAGAGCAAAGCCAGCTCCTTGAAAAATCCGGGTAAGCCACGATTGGCTTCTCCTTCCATCCCCTTCCGTTATAGTGGAGAAACCTCCTTGGTGTCTCCTTTCCTTGTTTAATATTCTATAGAGTCCTTCCCAGAAAGGTCTGACACAAGCAGAAAGGAGGACAGGTTTACAGAAAGAGGCTAGCAAAAACATGTTTGGCCCATGTCAAGAAAGGGAAGGAAAAGCAGCTCTCATAGTAACCAACCTCTGGCCAAAAATGTGGGCATTCCTGCTGAAAAGAGCAGCCCCATGTCTCCTGCTCCTCCCCCCTCCCCCACTGTAACACATCAAGGGACATCATCGTATGGCAAGGGTCCACAGCGCTAAAGCAGCTGGCAAAGTGAAGTGGGGGGTTTCCATGGGTTTGTTCTGCCTGCATTTAACTCTGCCTACACATGTTTTCTGCTGGCTTCAGTTTGCAAAAGAGGAGACCAAAAACAGTGAGTAGTTTCAGCTCAGCTCAAATTCAACACACTAGCAATAACAGTACTCAAAGTACATTTAAACGAGTAACAACTCCTAGATCAAATTGTTTCTAGTCATTCTCAATGCTGAAAAATTGTGCTTCAGAGACAGCAGCTTGGGGAGAGTCAAGTGAATTTCCTGCTTCTATGAAATCATTTTGCTGCTGCTGCAGTTTCAGCTTTCCCACCACTTGTGAGTTCTAACTAGGGATGTACGAAAGTGACTTACCTTTCGTGGATTATGTTGATGGTGGGGGGGAGGCGTCCCGTCCCTCCCCCTGGAATCCTGGCCGGGGGAGGGAGGCGCTCCGTTCCTCCCCCCCAGAATCCTGGCCGGCTGGCTGTGCTCTGCAGCGATTCTGCAGAGCCGCCGGACGGCTCCGCCAGCAGCCGGACACCCGGCCGCTGGCTAGCAGGGATGCAAATGGCGGCAGCCGTAGCCGCCACCGTTTGCATCCCTGCAGTCAGCCGTGATAGGCTACGTAAATGTTTACATAGCCTATCACGGCTTTTTTTTAAAAAAAAAAATGCGCGTACGCAAATGGCAGCGGCCATGGCCGCCACCATTAGCGTTCTTTATTTTGGCACGTCTTAGTCTACGTAAACATTTACGTAGACTAAAACGGCGAAAATAAGGGGAACGCAAATAGCATAGCATCTACGCTATTTGCGTTCCCCTTGTTTTCGCCAT
Source organism: Heloderma suspectum (assembly GCF_057233095.1). NCBI lineage: Eukaryota > Metazoa > Chordata > Lepidosauria > Squamata > Helodermatidae > Heloderma > Heloderma suspectum. The sequence goes on from NC_139462.1 coordinate 115,621,725, forward strand.
CTTAGTCTATGTAAATGTTTATGTAGACTAAGATGTGCCAAAATAAGGAACGCAAATGGCAGTGGCCATGGCCACCGCCATTTGCGTTCACGCGTTGTTGTTGGTTTTTTTTAAGTCAGCCATGATAGGCTACGTAAACATTTATGTAGCCTATCATAGTGTTTTTTTAAAATCTAGCCTTGATAGGCTACGTAAATCTTTACGTAGCCTATCACATTTTTTTGTTTTTGTTTTTTTTTAACCTGGAAATGGCGGCGGCGGTGGCCGGTCAGAAGACCAGCCGCCGCCACCCCGCCGCCGCCGGACCCGCCGCCGGACCCGCCACCTCCAGGAAGATCTGCCCAAGGTAAGTCCCATCCCGGGGGGGCGGGGGGGGCCGTTCCGCTACCGATTTTGGGGGGCTGAATGCGCTGGCATTCGCCTCCCCGAGATCCGTGGCAGAACTTTCGTACATCCCTAGTTCTAACTTCATCTGCCTGCTGGCCCATTCTGTTGACACCTACAATCCGATCAAATCTATTTATTGTTCTGAAGGAATTAAATAACGCTATGTCTAAATGGTGTACAGGCCAAGGATAGTGCATGCAATGAGTGGTTTATTTTCTTCCAGACATTTTCATGTGTCATGACACATTTTACCACAATGAGAGTTTTTGACCAATATTTTAACACACCATGTCAGTTCATATCATGTTCTGACATGCCGTAAGCAATTCCATCTATCAGGCACATGCTCCGTTATGTTCTCTGACTAGACAGAGGATAAAGGGATGTGGCAAAATATGACTGGAGACTTGTCTAAGTAAGTGAAGGGTGAACATTCAAAGGTTCAACCCTAAATTCTGATGAACTCAAACTTCAGATCATATATTTAAAGCTTATCAGACTCTGTTCAGAATCTACATTCTTCCGAAGTCCCTGTTTACACACATTGCTCCCCTCTGTGTTCAGAAGAATCCCCTCACATTCTTATTTTGAAATTCTTGCACACAATGTGTGTGCTTGTGTGAAAGGCAGGGTATAAATCCATGAAATAAATGAATTGGGGGTGTGGAGAAACACCCCCTCTCCAATTTCACCAACCCAGATCTAGGCAAACCTTTTGGGCCATGGCATATTTGGCAATTTGATAAACTGTCCTGGGCACTCCCACAAAATGGCTGTCATGGGAGGCATGGCAAAGGAAAAATAATCTGTCCAAAAGACTGAGTACAAGACAGAGGTGGGATCTGAGCCCCAACACACTAAACAACCCCTTTGAACCCACAGTTTTCAGCACCAACAGAAACCTATTTCACCACAATCCCCGCTGCCAGTAAGAAAATGTGTTAATTTTTTAAAAGGGAGAAATAGGACACCTTGGTGAGCTATGGCAAGAAACATGTCCAGGGACACACTGTGCCTGTGAGCATGACATTGCCTATCCTCCTGCACTAATCCTGTTGAAGCTTTTAGCTTCCCTAGATCTTCCTCAAACATTTCATCTGAGGAGGAAAATGTTTGTTTATCAGAGAATTGCTGGTGACTTCATACTACAGGCAGTAAGTTGAGTGAAACCCACAAACGGGCAACTGCTGCTTGTGTGTGACTAGATCAGAATGTCAAAAAGAATCTTACTGGGAGCACATCTTGGCAAAAGTTAAGACAAGACAATGAATGAAAATCAGACTTGACATCAGCTGCCACAAGGCAGACAATTGCACTGACAGGAGTGGCAAGGAATGATAAAAATGATTTGTCTATGATCAAAAGAAATGACCAAGACTTAAATAAAAACGAGGAATGTATACTTTCGCTCTCCTATACTTTGGGGTCACCTGTATTCCAAAGGGGTATTAAACATATTAAAAATTCAATATTTTTAATTCATGCTTCCAGGAATGTAGTGCTGTGCACCATGCCATAATTTCCCCTTTTTCTTTGGACAAACACAACCTCATATGCTACTGAAAGGTTTAGCTGTTTAAACTGTTCAAATTTTGTATGTGAAAAATTTTATACTGTTTTATTATCTTGTATTTTATGGCTTGTAATTTTTGTGAACCACCCAGAGAGCTTTGGCTATTGGGTGGTATAGAAATGAAAACAAGAACACTAACAATAATTTGAGGCCATGTGTGTGTATGTGTGTATTTTCCTTCTTTGGTCTATCAAAATGACATGTGAGAAAATCAATCAGAATTTAATTTTGCGGTCCAAAATTCTCTGTGAGTGTTGATCCTGAATATCTTGCCTTCTCTGAATACTCAGATACCTGCCAATTTGGTATCTGTATCTGTCAAGTCGTATTTGATGTCAGTAGCTGACTTTTAACAGCATTTGATAATCGCCATGCAATAATATATAGTATTTGATGATGCATTCTGTGGGGGCCATCCAGCATTCCTGATCGCGTGGAGAGCTCCCACAGATCGAGTTGGCTCTCTTTTGGACAGAGGCTGAATCTACACGCAGCAGTTTTCCCGTTATCATACTGCAGTGATAATTCTTGGTGCCCATTGGTGCCATGCGCACCATCATTGCAGTAGGGTAATGGGAAAGCTGCTATGTGTAGATTCAGCCCGAGTCGTCCTCTATGTGTACCCTGTGACAAGAGCGATGCAGGAGAGGACGAAATCAGCACACCCTCCTCCTCCTTGTGTGTTAACTAATTGCAAATGCCCGAATAGGGCCAGAGTCTCACAGTCATCTGAACTTGCATACATGGAGTAGGAAGGCATGTTCAGTGTAACACAAGAACACCCGTTTTTATGTAATGACCTAGTGTGGCCCTCTGGAGCACAACGCTTTGTATTTATGTGGACAGCCCTTTTCTCTCAGCCTTTCCTGCACCAACCACCAGGTTGTTGTGAAGATAAACAAGGAGAGGAGGAGAACCTTGAAGCGTTTCTTTGAAGGACAAAGGTGGGATTTAAAATGTAATAATGAAAGAAATAGAAGGAGCCTCACTTGGTTTTCTGGCTGACGGATGAGGCCAGAGTTTGCAGTGGCAGGGAACTGTCAGCTGGAGCTGTGCGTTCCTTCTGGCAGGGAATTCCTATGATACTGTGTATTCAGAGCAGAAGCCAGAGAACACTACTGAATCTCTGTCCTGAGCACCAAACAGGAGTGGCATGGGAAATGGGTAAATGTGGGGCAGGGGGCAGGATCTTGGGTTTTTTAGCCTGCCTCCCATTCATCCTAGCTATGCTTAGAGAAGGAGTGGAAGGGAAGGAACTTTGTCTGCTGAGCTTATGCCAGTTTATACACTAGTACATGGCACACAACTTCAGGCAGTAAGCTTCACATTGCACTGGCTTCGTTTAAAAAAAAAGAAAAAAATATTTTGTCAGACTCTTCTAGGCTGGAAACGTTTCAGCAGCTTTTTCAGAAGAGGAAAGCCATGCCTGGAGGATTTCATTCTTCCCTCAAAAGGAGAACAGCTCTGCAGAGGAGAGAACAAAAAGGAAAAAGTTCTCGTCATGCTGCAGGAACTGCAAAGTTCATCCTCTGTTCACAGAAGATCAGAAGTAAAAGTTTAATTATTGTGCCATCGTTAAGAGGATAAGTGTGGGATCCTGTGCATATTTAGTAAGAAAAATGCCCTACAAAAGTCGTAAGACTTTTTTTTGTCTTAGGATTGTGCTCTAAATGTCCTGAAGAGGCATAGAAGCAAATTCAATGCTTTAGGTGAGATGTCCAAGGTTCTAGGGGAATTGTTGGGAGGTCACCAAGAATCTGGCTAATGGGGTAAGACAAGGGCATGTCTGAAGCTCTGGTTCTCTGATTCAAGATGGCTTTTTTCTTTTGAAGAAGGAAGGAGATTCTAATTTCTTCTTCTTCTTCTTTACTACTGTTTCATCAACAGATATGCAGGCATTTTCATTCTTTCTGCCTTCTCTAAAGTGTGGGTGACAAAGCCATTGTGGACACAATTTAGCAGCTCAGAACTGGGGCAATGGTATGAAAACACAAATATCCCCTTCCTCATTGCTCTTGAAGGGAAAGCCTGTGTTTCTAGAATGGTTTGTTTGCTCAGTGGGACTCTAGAGTTCCCACTTTTGTGTCCATGACTTCCTGAGTTCCAGAAACTCTCTCTGTCACAACAGATCTTACACAGAGCAGCATGGAGAGTGCAGGTTTTTCAGCTATTTGGGGGGTTGCCATCTCTCCTAGAGGATAGAATGGATACAGTGGTCACACCTTAGTTTGTGTAAACTAGCGCACACTGATTTTATGAATAGAAAGACTGAACTGGTGCTTTGCTTTAAATAAAATACTTATTCAGAATTTAGTTTGAGAAAGCTAAATCACACAAAACAAAATCCTACACACAATATGAGTTACTACCTTAACTTTTGGAGTAAAATGTATCAACGGGAAATAAGGAGATGTTGCACAGACTTGAGGCATGTAAACTAGTCATTATACCTTATAATGTATATATAATTAATATGCAAACTATTAAAAGTATGCATATTGTTCAAGGTGCTCATCTTATTCTTCCTACAGACAGGGGTTTGTAGTCAGTGTCAGGGATACTTTATTACAGAATCATAGCACCTCTTAAACAAATAATTAAATCCAAGTGTCTCGAGCCTAGGGGATGCTGGAGAATTTGGTTTAGTTCACATTTTTAAGTGAGCTGACCAAATTCACACTTCCTAGACTAACATGCAAATTGGAACACAGCTAACCTCCAGATTTTGCAATGCAGTTATTGGCTGTAACATTATGTACAAAAATGTGTGTATTATAGAAAGATGCGTACAAAATGCATACACAATGCATATGTTTTGGAAACTTGTGTATGAAAATAAATGTGATTTTTGGTGAAGTTCCTTAAAAAAAAAAGATTAGCGGAAATTGGACAGGATTAACTTATGACTGAAGAGATGCAAAAGTGACATGGATCAGATATGGGCTGATCTGTATTTCCCTAATACAAATCTGAACACAAAGCATACCTTTGAAGGATATTTATTTTTTGGACATTCCTCTGTCTCTGAATTATGGTGCCTACTCAAGCCCTATCTGGGTATCCATCACTCACATGATCCAAATGGTGGGTCCATGCTTGCTGGTCCCACCCCCACCATGGTGTCCTCATCCACTGAAGATCTGAGGTAGGGAGCCTGGTCTACGCACATGGGCTCCCACTGGCCCATCTTCTTGCTCTAGGGAGTGCCCTCCGCAGAAGAGGCCAACGTGTTAAAAAGTCTTGCTGCACCATTCAGACACCAAATCTTGGCTTTATCTATCCAGCCCTTCCCCAATGGGGCCACCTAAACAGGTTGCCTCACCCTACTGCATGGCAGGACTGGCCTTGATTCTGAAAATTGCTCCCTGCTTAGATTTAGATGACACTAGAATCCTAGATGTGAGAGGGGAAGAATTCTGAAGGAATTGGGTTTGCCTTTGCCTACAGGAGATCCATCTCTTCCTCTGGGCAATGTCAAGTTGTCCCACCAAGGATGTTAAACAGCAGATTCTTCCTTTGCCTTGGGTGGGGGAGGTCCTTCCCCCATTATGCACTTCCTGGCACTGGTGATTGAGCTCTTACTCTGGGGTATTTTGTAGTGGAGGTCTTACCTTCTTAGTCTAGCTTTCTTTCTCTAGACAGAATGGCTCTTTTGACTCAAAGGGACTTGCCTCCATATCAGGGGTGGACAATATGCAGTCCTCCAGATTTTGTTGGACTATGACTCCCATCAGCCTGGACTAACACAGGCAATGGTGCATGATGGGAGTTGTAGTTCAACTTCTGGAGGGCCACATGTTGCTCTACCCTGCTTGATATTCACTTTATAACCATCCCCTCTGAAATGCAGACATTTGTTGAAAGCTCCTGTGGAGGAGCGCCTGTCTTACGCATGGATTTGCAGGACAGAGATCCACTGAAGCCAAGGAAGGAGCTGACAGAGAAATGTGGCTAGAACCTTGTTTTCTTTCCCACTAGATGTCTGGTGTCCTGATCCAGACCTCAGACAACTTAGCTGATGACTCTGGAGTTGAGAAACCATCCACTAGTAGAAGTCTTGAGGTGAGGATAACTCCCAGTTTAATGTTGCAAACTTCCTAATGCCATTAGTCAAAGTGTTCCATCAGTTGTGTGTTTAGATTCAGATTTGTTTGTATATAGTCATCAGACCATCACACAACAAACATTTAACCAAAGATATGAAATATCAATACAAGGATAACATACTTACATGAAGTTAAACCCAGATAATACAGAATAAACTTAAAATTCTGGAACTCTACCTAAAGTAAGTAAAATTTACACAAACCTATATAAAATCACATGTGAACAATCTAAAGAAGAACATTATATATAGTTTGGCTCTTCGGGTAAAACACATATGCAATAATGAAGAAAACTTCTCAATAAGATTTAGTGAACTTGAGGAGCAATCCTGTGGCCAACAGTCAGCATCTAGACGGCCTTAGGATATGTCGGTTTCCGGGAACTGACCTTCTCCCCTCCCATGCTGCCTCATAGGCAGCGCAGAATGGCCCCGCAGTCCGTGCTCGTAAGAGCAGCGCAGAGCGGCATAAAAGGGGCATTCCCGGGGGTGGGGCAGGGCGTGCGGAAATGCCTGTACAACACATCCTATGTGTCGTCCAGCTGCCACCACCCCTGCTCCGACTTCCCACGGCCTGACAGCCAAAATTGGCTGTCTAGCTGTGAATTCAGGGCAAGAAAAGCACGAAGATGATCCCTCCATGCTTTTCTAGGGATGGACGAAAGTCCCTTACCTGGTCCCGCAGCTTGCTTTGCAGTGGGGGGGAGGTGCCCTGTCCCTCCGGCCGAAATTCTGGCTGGGGGGGAGGCACCCCGTCCCTCCGGCCGCGAATCCTCCTGGCCGGCCAGGACGCAAATGGCGGCGGCCATAGCTGCCGCCGTTTGCGTCCCTGCAGTCAGCCGTGATAGGCTACGTAAATCCTTACGTAGCCTATCATGGCTGACTTGGGGGGGGAAGCGCGTACGCAAATGGCGGCACCCATGGGCGCCGCCATTTGCGTTCCTTATTTGGGCACGTGTAGTCTACGTAAACATTTACGTAGACTACGGCGAAAATATTTGCGTTGCCCTTATTTTCGCTGTAGTCTACGTAAATGTTTACGTAGACTACACGTGCCCAAATAAAGAACACAAATGGCGGCGCCCAGGGGCGCCGCCATTTGCGTATGCACTTCCCCCCCCAAAGTCAGCCGTGATAGGCTACGTAAGGATTTACATAGCCTATCACAGTGTTTTTTGAAAATCTAGCTGTGATAGGCTACGTAAATCTTTACGTAGCCTATCACATTTATTGTTTGTGTTTTTTTTTTACTGGGAAGTGGCAGCGGTGGCCGCCGGCCAGAAGACCAGCCGCCGCCGCCGAACCGCCGCCAGGAGCCGCCACCGCCAGGGACATTCGCCAAAGGTAAGTCCCATTCCAGGGGGGGGCGGGGGTGTCGGAGAATTTCTTCACCAATTTCGGGGGGCCGAATGCGTTGGCATTCGGCCTCCCGGAGATTCATGGAGAAATTCTCCGACATCCCTATGCTTTTCCTGCCCTGCATTGGATAGGCAGTCGCCTCTGAGTTCAGAGGTGGCTGCCTATCTCCATAGGATTGCGCTCTTAAAGAACATCAACAGTGTGGATACCCTTGTCATATTATTGAGTGGAATATCAATCAAGCATCAGTAATACCCAGGGGTACATTTCTGTATAAAACCAAGGCTAACTCTTTGAAAGAACATTACATTCTGTTTGTGGCAGACTACCATCCTGCTCTCCGTAACTACCACCACGTTATGAAAGATAGTTCCCCCGTTATATCCTATTTGCTCATTTAAAGGAAGCTATTAATTCTCCACCATGCATGGCATTCGGAAAACCACCCAATTTATGTAAATTACTCGTTACAGCAACACTTAAACAATAAATTGCAAGTCAGGAACACACCAGTGTAAATTAGCCCATTGTATCACATGTAGTTACCTTCAAAAAACCACTTCATTTAAGAGCACAGTTGCCAACAAAACTTATTTCATTAGACGATCAGTAACATGAACTTGCACTAATATAATTTATATAATTGAATGTAAAAATAAATAAATGTTGCATGCAATGTGTAGGAAAAACCAACAGACCTATGAAAAAGAGTTCACAACTACATGTCTGCAATTCTTACGAGAGAGAGAGAGAGAGAGCAGCCTGTTGCAAGACATTGTAATTCACCTGCTGCTTATAGTCTCTCAGACTTACAACTGCTTTCAGTTGAACAATACAAGAACACTGACGTGCTTGACAGAAAGGAAAACTTCTGGGTCTGCATCTTCAGCACCTTTCATCCATATGGCCTTAACCTGGAAGACAATAACAATTCATAAACTTTATATGCTCACGCTTCTTTTTTTTCTAAGGATTTTTCATCTCCCAGCATTCCAAACTGCCACTCTTGGTCTCCATTTAACATCACAGCTACTGATGAAGCTGAAATATTTAGCTCTAAATAGATTTTGAAAGTACTCATCTTGTCTGTCTGTCTGTCTTCTGCACTTAACTTAAGACTGACAGCTTCCATAGTGGATCCATAGCTGCTTTGTTGCTGTGCTGCTTTACATCTTCCCTCCCAGTAAGCAGAAGGTTATTGCTGATTTGTATATTAATGCAAAAATGCATAATCTTCCCTGACACAAGCCAGTGGCTAGTGAATACTGTGCATTACTAAAGTGATGCCACATTAGCATCATATTCAACAGTAAAATGTTTTGGAGACATGTATGCTTTTAGCAATTCCATTTTTATTTTTTAAAAAAATGAGGGAAGCTTTATCCCCAGCATTCACTTAAAACTATCCTTGGGCTTATTTTGGAGAGCTTTGTGCCTGGAGGAAAAAGAGGTGATCTGGCAGGTCTGGCAAACAGCAAATGGTGGCAGTGACACTACCTGAGCAGACCTTGGGTATAATTAGTTATGTATTAATATTGGAGAGCCTCCCAAGTAAAAGGGAGGTGAGACACATCACAGCATGATTTATATTATAGTATAACCATGTTAGCCTTTTGTTTACACATTTAGGGATCAACTGTAGCACACATATAAACTAACTGTTTTAGGGCACAATCCTATCGGGATAGGCGTCCGCCTCCGAATTCGGAGGCGACTGCCTATCCAGTGCAGGGCAGGAGAAGCGTGGAGGGGATCATCTCTCCCCGCGTCAGCTGCCCTGCATCTGCGGCTAGACAGCCGATTTCGGCTGTCTAGCCGCAGGACCTCAGAGCGTGGAAAACGGCAGCTGGATGACACATAGGATGTGTCGTACTGGCATTTCCAACTTCCCCACCCCGACACGCCCCCAAAAACGCCCCATTTTTTCCACTCCGCGCTCCTCTTCTGAGAGCATGGGGCCGTTCCTCACTGCCTGCGAGGCAGCGCAGGAGGGGGTGAAGGCCATTCTCAGGGAACCAACCTTGGAACGCAGGCTCCAAGGTCAGTTTCCAGGAACCGACCTATCCTATGGCCGTCTAGCCACTGACTGGTGGCCATAGGCTTGCTCCCTTAGTTGTTCAGATGTTTTAATACATTTGCATGAGCTTTTGTGGGTTGCAACCCACTTCATCAGCTGCTATAAACAGAACTGGAGGTTTTGAGTCTGACAAGACAGTTAAACAGATAGATCTGCAGCAAACATTCTACTTTCTTAAAGCAACAGTTAAAAACCACAAAAGTCTTCATAATGTGCATAGAAACCTTAGTCCCCATTGACTCCCTGATCAACACAATCAAATTTCCATACCATCTCTTGTTCTGCTATCTCACATTCCAAGTGAGCAATATCATTTGTAGTAAGAGTCGCACGGCATTCAGTAAGGTCTATTTGTGCAACCTTCAGTCTCCTGCAGCTTCATTTGTAATATTTGCAGCAGCAAAAAATTGTATGCTCTGATCTTTGTGACTAAGTTTTGATCTTTTGTGCCTCATCTGGTCTATTCTGAGAGCCTTAACCTTAGCTCATTCCATGACTAGGAAAGTCCTAATTACAAAGTACTGTTTTATATGTCCATCCACTCACCAGTGACAACGGCCTTAAAGCAGGCATGTCAAAGTCAGGCTGCATCGGGACACACAGTTGACAGACCTGCATATAAGAATGTCAGAGCAAACATAAGTTAGGGAAAAAATATTCTCTGTTTAGACATGTTTTGCAGCCAGTCTTTACAGGGTGCTTCCAGATGGAGGACTCCTAGCACTACCAGTCAAAAGACATGTGCAGCTATTCCATCTTTCCCTCCTTAACATATTTTTTTTCTGGTAAGAACAAAGATGGAAGTAGCAGTGGGAAAACAAAAGGATGAGGGGTTACACTTGGAAAAGAAAATCTGGACTTCCCATAAAATTCTGTGATTACACAATAAAAGTATCATCTGGAATCACCCTTAACATTTCAAGTTCTACAAGCCCACTTCTACAGCTTTCTGGCATTTAAGCTCCTTCTTTTAAATGTCAGCAGCCAAAAACTACTGGTATTGGTAATATTAATATTATTCATGTTGTAACCCACGCGTTCTCAAAGGAGCTCACATTGGGAAAAACTGGGTTACTAAAATGATCAAGGGGCTGGAGCAACTTCCCTATGAGGGAAGGTTGGGATTGTTTCGCTTGGAAAAATGGTGAGTAAGACAGAGGCCTACCAGATTATGCTTGGTGTGGAGAATGTGGATAAGGAGACATTTTTCTCCCTCTCTCACAAGACTAGAACCCGGGGTCATCCCATGAAGCTGATTGGTGGGAGATCCCGGAGAGATAAAAGGAAGTACTTCTTCACATGGTGCATAGTTAAACTATGGAATTCACTACCACAAGACGTAGTGATGGCCACCAATTTGGATGGCTTTAAAAGTGGAGGAGAAGGCTATCAGTGGCTACTAGTCCTGATGGCTATATGCTACCTCCAGTATCAGAGGAAGTATGCCTAGGTACACCAGTTGCTGAGGAACATGGGCAGGAGGGTGCTGTAGCATTCATGTTCTGCTTCTGGGTTTCCCATTGAAAGCTGGTCAGCCACTGTGTGAACAGAATGCTGGACTAGATGGACCCTTGGTCTGATCCAGCAGGGCTCTTCTTATGTTCTTATTCACAACTATCTTGTGAAATCAGCAGGTTCAAAAGACAATGACTGGCCCAAGGCTAGTGAGTTCCTAGCTGAAATTCAGATTTCCCCATCCAGTGCCAAACTCTGTCTGTTACTACACCACAGTGGCTCTCGTTTATATCTATCCATCCCGCTCTCTTCAAGCAAATTTGTTTAATAATCTGTTAAAAAAAATACGTACACCAATCTGATGCAAATAAATTCAATCCTGACATTCTCCACATCCATAAGAACATAAGAACCATCCAAATTGGTGGCCATCACTACATCCTGTGGTAGCGAATTCCATCATTTAACTATATGCACTGTGTGAAGAAGTACTTCTTTTATCTGTCCTGAAACTCTCACCAATCAGCTTCATGGAATGACCCCGGGTTCTAGTATTTTGGGAGAGGGAGAAAAATGTCTCCCTATCCACATTCTTCACACCATGCATTATTTTGTAGACCTCTATCATGTCTCCATGTGTCCTCCTTTTTTCCAAGCTAATCAACCCCAGCTGTTGTAACCTTCTCTCATAGGGGAGATGCTCCAGCCCCTTGATCATTTTAGTTGCCCTTTTCTGCCCTTTTTCCAGCTCTACAATATTTTTTTTTAGGTGTGGTGACCAGAACTGTACACAGTATTGCAAGTGTGGTCGCGCAATAGATTTGTATAAGGGGAATATGATACAGGAAGTTTTATTCTCAGTTCCTTTCCTAATTATGCCTAACATGGAGTTTGCCTATTTTACAGCGTCCACACACTAGGTTGACATCTTCATTGAGCTGTCCACCACAACCCCAAGATCTCTTTCTTGGTCGGTCACCACTAGCTCATATCTCATCAAGCTATACTTGAAGTTGGGATTTTTTGCCCCAACATGCATCACTTTACACTAGCTTACATTCAACCATATTTGCCATTTAGATGTCCATTCTCCCAGTTTGAAGAGTTTCTTTTGGAGCTCTTCACAATCCCTTTTTGTTTTAACCACCCAAAATAATTTGGTGTCATGAGCAAACTTGGCCACTTCACTGCTCACTCCTCATTCCAAATCATTTATGAACAGGTTGAAAAGCACTGGCCCTAATACAGATCCCTGTGGGACCCCACTATTTACTTCCCTCCTTTGGGAGAATTTGCCATTTACTCCTACTCTCTGCTTTCTGTGCTTTAACCAGTTACCGATCCATAAGAGGACCTGTCCTCTTATTCCATGACTGTTAAGTTTGCTTTGGTGAGGGACTCTGTTTATTTGGACTTCCAAAAGGCTTTTGACAATGTCTACTGGATCACCCCTGTCTACATGTTTATTGACACTCTCAAAGAACTCTCAAAGGTTAGTGAGACAGGGACTTCCCTTTGCAGAAGCTGTGTTGATTTTTTTCAGCAGGGATTGTCCTTCTATATGCTTACTGATTTTATCTTTAATAATGCCTACAAACAATTTACTCAGAACAGATGTTAAGCTAACCAGCCTGTAATTTCCGGGGGGGGGGGGGCTGGATCCCTTTTCGAAAATTGGTGTTATTTTGGCAGTCTTCCAGTCCTCTGGTTTAGAGGCTGATCTTATGGACATGTTGCATATTTTGGTTAGAAGAGCAGCAATTTCATATTTGCGTTCTTTGAGAACTCTAGGATGGATACCATCTGGGCCCAGTGATTTATTTGCTTTCAGTTTATCAATAAGGTTGAGAACTTCATCTTTTGTCACCACTGTGCCTCAGACTCCCTTCCTGAAAAGTGAAAACATCAGTTCAGGCACAGGTATCTGTCCTATATTTTCTGCAGTGAAGACAGATGAAAGGAATTCATTTAGCTTCTCTGCAGTCTCCTTGACCTCCTTTAATACTCCTTTAATTCCACTGTCATCCAGTGGTCCAACTGCCTCCATAGCTGGTTTCCTGCTTCTGATATATTTAAAGATTTTTGTTGTTATTGTTGGCCTTGATATTGTTGGCAATATACTCTTGAAAATGCTTTTTTGCATCCCTTATTGTCTGCTCGCATCATCTTTGTGCAAGCTTGTGCTCCCTTTTGTTTTCCTGACTTGGGCAAGACTTCCATTTTCCGAAGGAAGGTCTCTTTTCTCTAATAGGTCCCTTAAAGCTCTTTGTTAACTGTGTTGGCAACCTCCAAAATACTACCTGAATTATTGTAGTTCCAAATTATGTGGTCTTCTTTACCCAGAGGAACTGGTGCATGAGGAATCCTCCACTGATCCATTTTTTGTTTGTTTGTTTCCAAAGTTTGAAATGTTTTATTAATGTGCATGTACCCTTTTGTGCAAGGACCTACCAGTGCAAAAAACCAAAACAAAGCACACAAACTAATCTTGATGGGATGATATGTATAGTTGTATCAGGATTCTTCTCACAGGCCATTTTATCAATGTGTCAGAACGTATGTGCACATCTGTAAAATACTGAAAAAGAAACTTGATGTAATCTTCATTATGTGGGGGGTGGGTTACAGCATTTTGTGTGAGGGCTGGCCCTACTATTAGGTAGCATGAGACAGCCACCTCAGGCAGCGGATTTTGCGTGTCATGAAAGGGAAACAAATTGTTACTTTTTAACTTATTATTATTGCATTTTTGCTGTCAGCAAAAAAGAGAGGTGCTTGTGGGGTTTACTGCTTCAGGTGCTGAAATAATTTGGTTGGCTTTGGGTACTATGTATCTTGACTTGGGGTAAGGGAGCACCTTGTAAATCTCCCAGAGAGCTTTGGCTAATGGGCAGTATACAAACGTAATTAATTAATTAATTAATTAATTTGCTGCTCACAATGGAAGCACAATGTCCTGGGCTGGCTCTGACAGCATCAATAATGGATATGGGGATGCAAATGAATAGAAGGAACGGGAAACTGAGGCAAACTCCTCATGCTCCAATTCCAGAGTTAATTTGAGATATTCTCCTGGTGAAACCAGAATTCAGGAGATGTGGAATGCAGAGCAGGGTGAATCCATGAACAAGACATGAATAGAGTGGGGAAAACCCACTCACCCCCAGAAATGTTTCCTTCTGCACAGCTATTAAAGGTATGGGGGTGACGAGTGGGCTGTCTTCCTTTGCATCTGGTCACCCTAAGCCCAGCATGAAATAGCTCATGTAACTAGACACTTTCTAAAATGGAAACAATTATGGCAAGACTATAGGCATTGGTACAGGATAACCTAAAAACTATGCAACCTATCTGAAGTGGCCAGTTCAGAGGCTTGAGTAAAGACAATTTCCCCCAATCGTTTTCCAGCTTATCCTTCCAAAAAACAAAAACAAAAAAAGAAGTTGTAAAACTCAGCCAGGATCAGAAGAGGCACAAAGTAGGTGTACTACCTGAATGAGGCTATTTTCTGTCTGTTGTTTTCATTTATCACACAATAACGGAATACAGCTTCCTGGAGCTCACTCTGCAGTTATAAATGCCTGCATTGTAGATGGTGCTCTGGAGAGCACCAGCGCTTGAGTGGAGGGCTGAAAGGCAGGGAAACTTTTGCCTAATTAGGTACTTGAGTTCAGGGTGGGGGGGGGAATTTCCCTTCAGTATTAGAGGAAATGCTTCCAAATTTGATGTCTGGACAAGCAGTAAAATAAAAGAAAGGGGGCATGTAGGAATCCAAGGTAGTGACTGAAATCCTCAAACCACTGGCTCTACAGCACTCTCATTTGACATCCGTGGGGCTCTTCCGCACTAAGTGCTTTATGGATTACAGACAATGTCTACTCCATAATTCTTTTTGAATACACTTTTATTAAATTGACTTTTTTGTTGTTGTTGTGTCTGTACCAAGCCACAGTTCCTCCAGACGCTATTTTTTGGTTCATTTGTAAGAAAAGGTAGCAGCTACCCTTTCTTTGAAATTACAGGGATTCTTAAGCTTCACCACCACCACAGCCTCCTCAACTGTGTTAAAAGAATTCCAAACTGAGTTCTTTATTTAAAACTGCCTTGATGCTAGCAATGAACTTGACTTATTAATTAAAATAAAAACCAGACTGGGAAGGGAGGAGAAAAATGACAGAACGAGACAGAAAACAGCAACATTAGCAAAGATTAAATTAAATGGGTAGATACTGAGAGGAAGAACCATGTCACTGGAGATAATGCATAAAGAAATTAAAGAGCAATTAGAATTGTCCTTGAAGTATTATAGCCACCTCTGTTCTGTGCTACAGTTTACAATGAAGACCTGCCTCTTTTTCCACTGAATGAGTTATAATGTACCTTTCTCCCTGTTAATTGCTTTTCTCCCTTCACACATGAATGCTTCAGCATTCTAAAATCCGTGGTCATACACTAATAGTGACATACTGGAGCATTCTGATGTTTACTAGATTTCTGTATGCTTTATTAAGACCGTGAAAACCTCCTTGGTTGCTGGTACGAGACAATTTCCTTCCAATGATACTTTATAAACATTTTTCTGCTATCAGTAGTTTTTTTATGTATTTCTTATCCTTTATTAGGAAATCATAGTATTCAAGTCCTCACCAGCTAGCATATTGTACTACAACTGTCCTCTCCTCTCTCTGTCAAACAGCTCAGATGGTATTCCGACTTCAAATGGAGAAGGATGTTATAAACATAAATACCAAATTCCATTGTGCCACCATAGTGTTACAGCACAATGGGTTGGATCCAATATTCGTGAGTGGACTCCCACATCAGGACTTTCCCATCCTCTTTTTTCCCCTGCAGTCCCTTGGGGGGGGGGATCTGCTCCAGAGGGTCCCCCAACCCTCCAGAGCAGATCTAGGGGGCTTGAGGGGGGCTGCAGGGAGGAAAGGAAATCCGTTCCCCCAGCAATTTCCTTTCTGCTGGCAGAATGGCACCATTGATCCAACCAAATGGGTTTCACTTCTTTCCTGTCCTCCTTGAAAAGAGGTATGAAAGTCAACTGGATGTTTTAACTTGAAATATAAAATCGTGTCCTCAATATGCTCATCAGCACTCAGTCTTCAAGTCAAATGTCACGTTACAATGTAATTTTGCATCTTTCTTCTCCCCAATTGAAAATGGATGCAGGATTTGAGCTGGTGGAGGAACTTGAAATGTAGATTTGTATCCTGAACATTTCTTTCTGCAATCTCAATGTTCAAGGGAGAATAAATAAAGTTATAAGAACATAAGAAGAGTCATGCCAGATCAGACCAAGGGTCCATCAAGTCCAGCATTCTGTTCACACAGCGGCCAACCAGCTGCCCATGAGAAACCCACAAGCAGACAATAAGTGCATCAGCACCCTCCATGTTCCGCAGCAACTGGTGTACATAAGCATACTGCCTCTGATACTGGAGGTAATTAAGACTAGTAATTAGGGTCTCTGCCATTAGGACTAGTAGCCAGTGATACCTTTATCCTCCATGAATTTGTCTAATCCCCTTTTAAAGCCATCCAAACTGGAGACCATCTTGTAGAAGTGAATTCCATAGTTTAACTATGTGCTGTATGAAGAAGTATTTCCTTTTAACTATCCTGGATTTCGCACCAATCAGCTTCATGGGATGACCTAGGTTCTGGTATTATGAGAGAGAAGGAGAAAAATGTCTCCCTCTCCACCCCAAGCATAATTTTGTATACCTCATAGACTCATAGAATCATAGAACAGTAGGATTGGAAGGGGCCTATAAGACCATTGAGTCCAACCCCCTGCTCAGTGCAAGAATCTAAGTCAAAGCATCCCTGACAGATGGCTGTCCAGCCTCGTCTTGAATGCCTCCAGTGTGGGAGAGCCCACCACCTCCCTAGGTCAATTGGTTCCATTGTTGTATTGCTCTGTCAGGATGTTTTTCCTGATGTTCAGCCGGAATCTGGCTTCCTGTAACTTGAGCCCATAATTCTATGTCCTGCACCCTGGGATGATCGAGAGGAGATCCTGGCCTTCCTCTCTGTGACAACCTTTCAAGTACATTAGGAGCGGTATCATATCTCCCCTCAGTCTTCTCTTCTCAAGGCTAAACATGCCCTGTTCTTTCAGTTTCTCCTCATAGGGCTTTGTTTCCAGTATGCTGATCATCTTTGTTGCTCTCCTCTGAACCCTCTCCAGTTTGTCTGCATCCTTCTTAAAGTGTGGTGCCCAGAACTGGACACAGTACTCCAGATGAGGCCTAACCACTGCTGAGTAGAGGGGAACTAGTACTTCCTGAGATTTGGAAGCTATGCTTCTATTAATGCAGCCCAAAAGAGCATTTGCCTTTTTTACAGCCACATCACATTGTTGGCTCATATTCAGCTTGTGATCGACAACAATTCCAAGATCCTTCTCACTTGTAGTATTGTAGCCAAGTATCCCCCATTTTGTAACTGTACATTTAGTTTCTTTTTCCTAGGTGCAGAACTTGGCATTCATCCCTATTAAATTTCATTCTGTTGTTTTCTGCCCAGCACTCCAGTCTGTCAAGATCACTTTGAATTTTGTTTCTGTCTTCCAAGATATTAGTTGTCCCACCCAATTTTGTGTCATCTGCAAATTTGATCAGCATTCTCTGCACTTCCTCATCCAAGTCATTAATAAAAATGTTGAAGAGCACTGGGCCCAGGACTGAGCCCTGTGGTAGCCCACTTGTTACCTCTCCCCAGTTTGAAAAGATCCCATTGATAAGCACTTTTTGAGTTTGATTCTGTAGCCAACTGTGGATCTACCTGACAGTTGTTTCATCTAGCCCAATTTTAGCTAGTTTGCTAATCAGGATATCATGGGGCACTTTGTCGAAAGCTTTGCTGAAGTCGAGGTATGTTATATCCACAGTATTCCCACAGTGTACAAGGGAGGTTAACTGATCAAAACATGAGATCAGATTAGTTCTTGACAAATCCATGTTGGCTTCGAGTAATCACTGCATTGTTTTCAAGGTGCTTACAGATTGCTTTATCATCCACTCCAGAATTTTCCCAGGGAGTGATGTGAGACTGACTGTTTTGTAGCTCCCAGGTTCCTCCTTTTTGCCCTTTTTGAAGATAGGGACAACATTAGCCCTCCTCCAGTCATCTGGCACTTCACCTGTCCTCCATGATTTCTCAAATAATAGACAGTCGTTCTGAGAGTTCTTCTGCCAGTTCCTTTATTACTCTAGGATGTAGTTCATCTGACCCTGGAGATATGAATATGAGAAATGGCATAGTGGCCGCCATTTGCGTGGCTGCCTTTACCGTGATAGGCTACGTAATACTTACATAGCCTATCACGGCAAAGAGCAGGGGCACAAATGGCGTAGCGGCCGCCATTTGCATCCCTGCTCTTTGCTGTGATAGGCTACATAAATACTTATGTAGCCTATCACGGCTGCAAGGAAGCAAATGGTGGCTGCAGCAGCCCAGCCTCAGCCGGCCGGGAGACCAGCCACCACCACCAGAGCCACCAGAGCTACTGCTGCCGTCACATCCGCCCCAGGTATGTTCCATCGCGGGGAGATTTCATGGGGGGAGGAGGCCATTCCACCATGGATTTCGGGGAGCCTCACTGGAATCCGTGGCAGAATTCTCTGACATCCTTAACTCTTCCTTTGTAGCTTGGCCTTCCTTCCACTTCCTGTATGTGATGCTTTTTTTGTTTGTTTTCGGGTCATCCCTAAGCTTTTTGTGAAGCCACATTGGCTTCTTCTGTTTTCTTCCACCTTTTTTTCTTGTTGGAATTCTTGGTAATTGTGCCTTTAGAATTTCCTTTTTAAAAAAACTCCCACCCATCTTGGACTCCTTTTCTCATTAGAGTTGCTTGTCATGGGACCTTACTTATCATTGTTCTGAGTCTATTAAAATTGGCTTTCCTAAAATCCAGGGTATGCATTTGGCTACACTCAGCTTTTGCTTCCTTTAGAACCAAGAACTCAAGTATAACATGATCACTTTCCCCCAGAGTTCCTGTAACTGCTACTTTCACTAAGTCATCTCTGTTGGTTAGGATCAAGTCAAGGAAAGGCGATCCTCTAGTTCCTTCCTCTACTTTCTGTAGGAGGAATATATCAGCAACACAAGTCAGGAATTTCTTGGAGGGGGCATGTTTTGCAGAATTTGCGGAAACAAATATTGAGGAAGTTGAAGTCCCCCATTACTACTACATCATGCTTCCTTGAAACATTGGCTATTTGCTTTTCAAAAGTTTCATCCTTGTCTTCTCCTTGATTGGGTGGCTGGTAGTAGGCTCCGACCACCATGTTCCTTTTATTCTTTGCTCCATTTATTTTGATCCAGATGCTCTCAATGGGGCTACCAAGCTCATCCTCCTGTATTTCTGTGCAGAGACATGTATCTTTAACATTTAGTGCAACTCCACCTCCCTTTCTGTTCCTTCTGTTCTTTTTGAGCAACGTATATCCTTCAATTGATGTATTCCAGTCATGGGAGTTATCCCACCAAGTTTCAGTTACACCTGTCATAATTTCTGTCCCGTATTAAGAGTTCAAGTTCGTTCTGTTTGTTTCCCATACTTTTGGCATTAGTATATAGACATCGAAGACCATGTGCTTTATAGTCTGGCTTTTTTCCTACATGTTTTTGAAGACTATTATTGGGCGCTATTAGAGCTGTTCTGTCTGTTGTGGTGCATGAGCCTTCGTCCATTGTTACCCCCAACTTTACGTCTCCCTCCCCCATAGGATTCAGTTTAAAGCCTTCCTGATTAAGTTCTTCATGCTGTGGTCAAACACATTCTTCCCAGCCCTTGTGAGGTGCAACCCATCCCTTGCCAAAAGTCCATCTTCCAGGAAGTATAGCCCATGGTCCCAGAATCCAAATCTCTCATGTCGGCACCACCTTCATAGCCAGTCATTCACCCAGAGTATTTTTCTTTCCCTTTTTGTCCCTCTTCTAACACTGGAAGGCTGGATGAGAAAACTATCTGGGCCCCAAAGTTCTTGAGTTTCCTGCCCAAAGCTTCAAAGTCTGACGTGATTTCTTTATAGCTCCACTTGGCAGTATTGTTTGTTCCCACATGGATGAAAAGAAAGGGTTACCTGTCAGTGGGCTTTAGGAGTGTAGGCAATCCTTCAGTCACATCTCTAATCCATCCTCCTGGAAGCCAGCATACCTGGTGAGTCTATGGGTCTTAAAACATGGGTTTTAATCCCACGCAGCAAGTAGTCTCCCACTACTACTACTCTTCTCTTCTTGTTGTTGTAGGCCTTGGATTCATTGCCTCTGCTTGACTGACCTTCAGCCTCTTGCACGCTCTCATGCGGGATCCCCTGTAATTCTTCCTCTGCGGCTGTCCTCCAGTCTCACCCTCAAGTACCTGAAAACAGTTCCATAGTTCCACTGCATTCCCCTAGAGTGGCTTCTAGTTCTTCTGCTCCTAAATGTCACCCTTTTCCAAGGAGTATTCTCTACTTCATTTTTTCTCACCTCAACATTCTTCTTTTCTGCCTCACCTTGCTGTTACTCTTCTAGCTTCTTTACTTTGCTTTGCTGCTGCAATTCCACCTTTCTGACTAAGAACACTTTGTCTTCTCTTATTCCCTGGAGGGTCGACACTCACCATTCCAGTCTATCATGTCTCCCCTTATTTGCCTTTTTTCTAAGCTAAATGGTCCCAGACATTGGGCCTCTCCACATGGGGCTTTTATCCTGTGATTGAGATTGGTTCATAGAAGTTTGCAGGTCCTTTACATGATGTTGTCAGCCTCCAGAGCCTCTCCCACTTCTTCTGATCTTTATCCAGTTTTTTTAATGATTGGATATAATGAGCCATTATACAGCACGTTGAATTTCTCTTTGAAAAGAGGAAGTCACGCAACAATAGGGGCTATGCCACAGCACCATCTAGTGGCTGTATAATGAAACATATAGAACTCTCAGATAAAAGGGGGGGAAAGGGGAGCGCATGTAAAGGGCCAATCTTAATCCCACAAAGAATCCAGAAGCCCCAGTAAAATTGTGGGATAAAAAGCCTCTGTGTGGAGAAGCCCATTGTCATCTTTCCTAATAGGGGAGTTGCTCCAACCCCTTAATCATTTTACATCAAATATATCAGTTAAATTAGAGGCCTTACTGTGTTTAGCCAATTACTTATATAACATCATTAGTGTGCATGGAAGATTGTAAAATAACACAAGCAAAAAGATATGGGTCCCTGCCCTAAGGAACCTGCAAACTAAATGTCAACAACAAAGAGGACAAAAAGAGGAAGCAAAGGGAGAGTCAAGGGTAACAAGGGATGAATGCTATTACACACACTTAGGGCACAATTCTAGGCATATTTAGACAGAAAGAAGTCCTACAACTCCCAGAATTCCCTAGCCAACTATACTGGCTGGGGAATTCTGAGAGTTGTAGAACTTTTTTCTGTCTAAACATGCAGAGATTGCACCCTTAGGCTCTGTTTTTGTGGGGGATGAGCTCTAATGGGTTCACATAAGAGGCAGGATTGGAGAGAGAGAGAGATTAGCAGCTTCTGAGCATGAGGTGCAGAATCATTTAAAAGAGTAGGAGACTTTTGGATGGCTTTAAAATTTCATCAAAATTCCTTCATTAGATGTATTAGCCTGCATTTCGAAGCCATTCCTCAGTTTTACACTGACTAGGGATGTACAAAAGTCACTTACCTTTTCAAAGGGTGACATTCGTGGTGGGGGGGAGGCACTCCGTCCCTCCCCCCGAAATTCTCTCCGGCCGGCTCCACTCCCCAGAGGTTCCGCAGAGCCACTGGCCAGGGCCGCCCGCAGCCAGACATCCGGCCGCTGGGCAGCCTACAGGGATGCAAATGGCGGTGGCCGTAGCCGCTGCCATTTGCGTCCCTGTATTTTGCCATGATAGGCTACATAAATATTTACGTAGCCTATCACGGCAAAAAAAAAAGAAAAAGGAATGCAAATGGCAGCCACTACGCCATTTGCGCCCGTCTCTTTTGCCTTAATAGCATACGTAAATATTTATGTAGGCTATCACAGCAAAAAAAAAAAGGGGGGACGCAAATGGCGGCCTCCGTAGCCACCGCCATTTGCCTTCCCCTTTTTTTGCCGTGATAGGCTACGTAAATACTTACGCAACCTATCATGGCTTCCGCAGGGATGCAAATGGCATCCCTGCGTTAGCCGTGATAGGCTGCGTAAGTATTTACGTAGCCTATCACGGCTATAGTGATGAAGGGAATGGTGGCAGCGGACACAGCTGCCATTTGCAGAGCAGCATGAACAGCACCAGGTAAGTGTTTCGCGCACCTTTCGCAGGGCGGGGGGGCAGGGGGCTTCATTCCACCACGGAATTCAAGGGGCCGAATGCAGTGGCATTAGGCCTCACTGAGATCTGTGGCGGAATTCTCTGACATCCCTAACACTGACTACATTTTCCATCATGCTATATTTCCTTGTGAGGCTTCTTATGTTCAAGTCCATCTTAAAACTCATTATTATTCTGCTGTCATCCATTTCCAGATCAAAGCTGATAAATCAGCTACGTCATACATAACATCGATCCTTGGAGTCTCCAAGCCTTTCACATTCAGTCCGCATTCTGGTTCAACCCATTTAAAATAAGTAGTAGTAAAAGAAGAACTGTTTAATCAATGATAGAAAAGGCATTGAATATATTTCATGTACACTGTATTCCTTCCATCCATTATCTTTCTACGTCTTTCCAAATTAAGAAATCAGTTTTCCAGCCGAGACTTTTTCCAGCCAAGATATACATGTTTCTCACTGCTCGTGGTTGATTTACCAAATTCATCTCTAGTGTAATCACTTGAAATCAATGTCTCTTTTAGAGTAAAGAGATCTTCAGCGAATCAGGATTCTGCTCTCAGTGCTACAGCTTGGCACAAAAGCACACACAACCAACCCTCAATCCTTTGCTAAATTGTATTCCTTGCTAAACTGTAATCTAAAACTCCATAGGTGGTGACATCTAGTGGATGCATTACACATGGAAGCATTCAAGTTTCCATCTTGTGCACAAGAACAAAACTGTTTATTGAGAATTACAGTTTAGCACAGTGTAAGAATTCTGCACAGATATTAGAGGTTATAAACCTCTAGCTTTATTGGCAAACTTAAGGCCACCTTTGGGTTATCTTATTGTACAATTCTTGTGGTCAGAGACAAATGAATTGAGGTATCTGTTTGCTGCACAGAACATGTCAATTTGCCAATGAGGTGTTTGGAAAGTTTTTGAATATTCCAACTAAGGGCACAATCCTATGCATGTTTAGACAGAAAAAAGTCCTACAACTCCCAGCATTCCCCAGCCAGCCATGCTGGGAGTTGTAGGATTTTTTTTCTGTCTAAACATACAGAGCATTGCACCCTAAGTCATTTTGTTTTTTAAACCCTTTTAGTCTTGTCAGCACACCGGCTCTAGTAGGCTGCTATCATGGTGATAGTCAACTGTTAGTCTAAGCATATTCAGACAACACTCCCCCACACCCATGCATACAGTTAAAATGTAAGGAGCAAATGGGATCGTGCCCTCTAGCCAAGCCACCCAGCACCAATGCACCGTTTGGCCATGTCCCCTGGCGGCCACACATTCAGCTTTGGCGAGAAAGAGGTCCTGTGCATATATGGCTGTATCAATCAGGGTTCCTGCAAGTGAGAGGTCCTATGCACATACAGCTATATGTGCACAGGCCCTATTTCTAACCAACACTGAACACACATCCTTCAGAGGCTTGGCCAGTGGGCATGTTCCTGTTGAGGGGCATGGCCAGTGGCCACAATCCCATTCCCACCTGACTCATTCACTGAATGAGTGAGGGAATCATATGAACACCTTTACTGAGTGTGTGACTAGTGTGCACGTGAGATTAATCCATGAATGCCATGTGTCAGCACTGCAAACACAGTGGACACAGAGGTATTACAAACTCAGCAATGCCTCTGTGAATGTTTGTAGATCTGCACTTCTTTCTCATTAAAATCGTAGGAAACATCAAGCAAACCATCTGAAAGAGGAAATAAAACCAGCAAATAAGCATCCAAGAATATTTAAATTAAAATTTAGGACAAAGCAATGGGGAACCGGAATAGGACAAGAATGCTACAAAAATATTCTGGGAGTTCCTAATCCTGGTTTGAGTAGTTCATAGACAAACAGGGACAAGAAAGATTTGCAGTTCTCATTGCAGTAATTCAACAAATAGTGGTTGCCATTTTTTATCACAACAGGAAACACAAAGTAAGCAAACTGATGGTAACTTTATTTATTTAGCCATGCTCCAGCCTGCCCTTCCACCAAACATGGTCTTTATCAAATCCAGAGCAGCTGACTGGACCAACTTTAGTTGGCCATAGATGTGTGCAGGATTTCACGTTTTACCGAACTCTTCATCATGCCTTGTAGCACTCACTTCAGGCGAGTTTCATAGGTGGAAACTGAGCTTGAGCATTTCACATGTGCTCTGTGTGGCAGGATTGCGACGTCTTCATGGTTGTTCCTACATCAGCCAGGCTCCATGCAAAGGCTTCCATCCATACGGTTCCTTTAACAGCGTGTTTAGCATATCATATAAGTGATATCTAGCTCCTTAGGAGATCCATTCCCTGCATGGTATGTTAAACATGTTGTTAGACAGGAGCAAAAATATTTATGTCTTTGACCTCAAGCCTGCACAACTTGCGTGACCCATCAAGCCAAATGCAGCCATGCACTGTGGTCTTCCAGATATTTAATACAACCCCGCCCAACCTATTTTTTACAGCCGAGGCAGGCAGCAGAAACAGAAGATGGACTTCTTAGTGGGTCAGGACATTTCAAACCAGTTTCATTTCAAATAGTTTCTTTTCAGGCCAATTTCATTTCCTATCCACGTTTACTCAGAAATAAAATCCCACTGAGTTCAATGGGACTTACTTCCTATTAAGTGGGTTCTGGATTTTAGCCACGCAGTTCTATACATTTTTACTTGGAAGTAAGTCCCACTGTGTTCAATGGAGATTTCTCCCAGTTCAGTGCATAGGGTTGAAATGGTAGTTCATAAAACCTGCGAGATGGCCAAAGACAGAGCCACACATGTCATCTAAAAACAAGGTTGTGGGGTTGCTCCCCCCGTTCTCTCTACATGGCATCCTCACACGCTGTGGCTAGAACAAATTCTGCAAATAATAATGGACAATAATGACCCTATGCACACTTTCCTGGGAGTAAGCCCCGGTGAACACAGTGGTGTTACTTCTGAGTAAATATGCACAGTATTGCATTGTGTAAGTCCAAAACAATTAAATGAAATATCGCAAAAGGCCGCTTTGAGTTATTTAGAGGGGGGAAAGTGGGGTATAAATGCAATCAATCAATCAATCAATCAATGTGGGCGGGGCTGGGTATTCCACAA
Organism: Heloderma suspectum; assembly: GCF_057233095.1. NCBI lineage: Eukaryota > Metazoa > Chordata > Lepidosauria > Squamata > Helodermatidae > Heloderma > Heloderma suspectum. The sequence goes on from NC_139462.1 coordinate 115,647,091, forward strand.
TCCCACGGGGCACAAAGAAAATACAGAATATGGCTTTGGACATAGAATTCTATTTCCTGATTATCTCAGCTCTCGCTTGCTCTCTTTTTTCTTTTTCTTTTTAAAAAAGCAAGTTTGAGGACCTTGGACTGGCTGCCAATATATGCTTGAAAGTGTGCAGACAATATTTGCTATAATCCCAGGGCCAAAGAAGGTGGCTGAATAAATTCTTAATTGTTGGGGATGAAGGGGTGCTCCCTCCATAGCTCTTTCTCCCTCCCAGTGACTAGCAACATATTGGTGTGTAATAAGAAAAAGCAAGTAAATTCAATTTATTTGCATATTATGTACAACGTTGTATTTTTAAGGTTTTAAATCTTTGTAAACCGCCCAGAAAGCTTTGGCTATTGGGTGGTACAGAAATATAATAAATGAAAATAATATACAAAAATCAGGATGATTTTTTGCAAACAGCTACAGACAGCAAAAACAACAAAAACTAGAGACTGTCTGAGTGAATTAGAAGATACCAGATTGAAGGATCGATATTCTGCATGCAGGGATAACTTCAAAGGCAAGCAATCCATGGTTCATAATGATGAACATTAGTAGTGACACAGTGAATGGTCAGATGGTGAAGGTTGAAAATCCTGATGAGGAAATCTGAGGAAGAGCAGACTGCAACTTTATCAGGACAAAATCAATGATGCAAATTATTGGACAATAAACCAGGGTGGAACCCGCCATAAATTATATGGTGATGTTTATGAGAATGCCTTAGATCATTGCACATTAAACTACATTTATCAGAAAATGGATTCTTGCAAAAAATGGTTCCTATTAATGAACTCAAGGCACACAATTTCCATGACTGAAGTGCCAAAACACAGATACTCCACGTGTTCTAAGGATAAATGAAGGGCTAAAGAGCAACAACTACAGAGCTTCTTTTTGTACATTCATTATTTCTCACTTTCCTCACCAAATCTATTCTGCTCCCATTTGGTAGCTGTAGGAGGTGAAGATATGACAACGCATTCCTGGGTTCTGTATCTTTGTCACATGCTACAGCACATCCTACTGCAGGGGTGCAGAACCTTAGGCCCTGGGGGTCCCAACTTGACCCTTTGGGATCCCCAGAAGGCCACCCCCTCTTCCCCTGGCCACACCCCTTTCCCCCAGGCCCCGATTGTTTGGTGGCTTCTTGGCTTTCGTGCAGCTCCACCCCCCTTCTCAGTGATTGAAATGCCTCTCCTAAGACTTAGTTGCTGACAGTAAGAGCTTTAAGCTAAAATATGCTGGCATTTCTTTTGTTTCCTGGCTCTGCTTCTTTTGCCTCTCGCCCAGGCCACCACTGGAATGTGGCCCCCAAGAGTTTCTCTGCAATGAAATTCAGCCCTCAGTCTGAAAGAGGCTGTAAATCTACTGTGGCCAGAAAACTGAACTCATGCTGGATATATACAAATGAATGGGTGGCTACACAGATGGAAGTAGGTTTTGATCTCAGAATCCTGGTGCATACGTTCGGCTGAGGACAGCACTAAACAGTGTGGAAGAGTGGCGTGAGCCTCCCCTGCCCACCCACCCCAACCCACAAATAACTTTCATCCATGTACAACAACACATCCAAGCACACCCCAGGGGCATGGGTTAGCATCATCATGTAGAAGTACATTTGGTGAAAATCTGCATCCACATTGAGTGAGCATGTAGAAGCCTTCTCCAATATGGATACCTCTGGTTGGGTTGAGGCATATGGCTAGGGATGGTGCGGGCGCCCGATTCTGTCCAGGAATCTGGTGGAACCCACCCTGCCTGCACTCCCGACTCCCGCTCCCTGAGTCCCTGCCCCCGCTTGCCTCCTGCCCACGCTTGGTGAGCGGCCCACACTCACCCCAGAGGCCTTGGTGAGCTCTGCAGTTGCTGGTTTTTGAAAAATAAAATAGTGATTGCAAAAATGCGCATATTTGCGTATGCACATATTTGCATATGCGCATATTGGCATATGCGTGACAATGCACATTTTGCAAATGCCCTTATTTGCATATGCACAAAATGCACATTTTGTGAAAATGTGCATTTTCACACATATGCAAATATGCACACTAGCAAAATGCTCATTTCCACATGCGCAAATATGAGCATTCACAAAATGCACATTTTAGCATATGCAAATATTATATATAATATGTGCACTTGCAAAAATGTGCATTTTCGTGCATACACAAGTATGCGCATTTTTGCGATCACCATTCTATTTTTCAAAAAATGGCAACAGCGGCACTCGAGGCCACTGGGCTGACTGCTGGCTGCTGGCCGCTCACAGGAGGGGCTTGAGTGCAGTCCGGGGACTGGCGGGCGGGGGCAGGGGCTGGACAGGCGCCCAGAGAACCCGGATGGGGACAGTGCCCACCTGTGGTGTTAACACACTGGTGTTCTGGCATTTCTCTGTAAACTCTACTCTCAGGTTGCAGCTGCAACGGTATGCTTTGTGCAGGAGCAGGGTGTGATGTTTCGGGGGGGGTTATAACTAGGTTGAGGAGGGGCAGATTGCAATCACCACAGAGGCAAAAAAAATCAATATTTAATGGTATTTAGTTAACTTTAGAATGTTTGGTAAATAACAATATTAAGAAAATGCTTGACAGAACTATAAACCAACAACTCTAACTTTAGGCCACAGTTCACTGTAAAGCACAGTGCTACTCTTGCTAGACAAAACAGTCTCTGTTGTGGAGGTTCTCTCTTCTTCTAGCTGAAGGTGGCTTTATCTGTTTCTTTCTCTTCTTCACTACACTGCTGGTTTCCCTGGTTTCCTTCTCAGCGCTCTCTCCGCCTTCCCTCTCCTGCTGCCTCCTCCTCTTCCGGCCTCCCCGCCGCCTTCCCTCTCCATCTGACATTTTGCTCTCTCCTCCCTCCATTCCAGGACTCCCCCATTTTACACAACCACATGCCAAGGCCCTTAGAGGCAGGCCTTACAGGGGCACACGTGGTTTTGCCTCCACCCCTTAAAGCAGGGTCTATGGAAGTTGTAGTCCAAAACATATGGCGGGCTTATCCCTGCCACAAAGGGGTGGAGTATGGTATACTGAATGTATCTTAAGGGGCCTGCAATGGAACAGTGTAATTCCCCCTCTGATACTTCTCCGGTCTGGTTCAGCCCCACCGGCTGTAGCTCTAGAATTGTTCCATCTCCCTGTGTGCATTTTGGAGTGTGTGAGAGACAATGTGAGTTGCTCTGCCTTACTGCAGGATTCCTTATTTCCATGTGTTCCTGATAAAGGGGAAGCTGTTTATCAACCTACCTGAGTGCTGACCTGAGAGCACAACCTACTGGGGAATGGAAAGCTGAGTCTCTACCCCTGGAACCCACCACCAAAGAGCAAATATTATATGGAAAGTAAAATTGGCTGGATGCGAAGTCTTCTCTGGCCACACCAATTGGGTAGATGTGGCTGTGATTCAAGGCTGCCTTTTTTCTGTCAGGTGATGCATTCTCTTGTGAATAATCTCTCAGGGCTGCATGTTGGCAGTAAGCAAAGCCAGCAGTGGGCAGGACTGGAGTCAAAAGTGAGTGGGTCACCCCTTTTCTCATAAGAACATAAGAAGAGCCCTGCTGGATCAGACCAAGGGTCCATCTAGTCCAGCATTCTGTTCACACAGTGGCCAACCAGCTGTCGACCAGGAACCCACAAGCAGGGCATGAGTGCAACAGCACCCTCCCACCCATGTTCCCCAGCAACTGGTGCAGATAGGCATACTGTCTCTGATACTGGAAGTAGTGTATAGCCATTAGGACTAGTAGACATTAATAGCCTTCTCCTCCATTTCTGCCTCTCTCTTTTCTCTCTGCCACCCTCTCTCTCTCCCTCTTCATTCCTGCACAGTGGGCTGCCAGAGATGGGACTGATCACTCTTGGCAGAAGTCTGAATAGTTCACATGCAGAGGGATTTTGACATTAGTCTGAGGTAGGGCTGTGGGTTACCTATCATTGCTTCAAGGAAATCAGGCCTTCATCAGGCCACAGTTTCAGGCTGGGATGGCAACCACCATTTTCTAGTTTAGAAAAAAGGTGATTAAGGAGGGGGATACAATGGAGATTTATACCATTATGTATAGTGTGAAGAAAGTAGTTAGGGAAATGTTTTTCTCCCTCCTTCATAGTACTAGAGTAAGAAAGGTTCCTCCTGTGCAAGCACTGGGTCATTACTGACGCCTAGAGGGATGCCACTTACGCTGGCATTTTCATGGCAGACTATAGTGGGGTGGTTTTCTATTGCCTTCCCCAGTCATGACTACCTTTTCCCCCAGCAAGCTGGGTACTCATTTTACCCAGGGTCATCCAATGAAGCATTATGGTGGAAGGTTCAGGACAGACAAAAGGACCTACTTCTTCACGCAGCACATAGTTAAACTCTAGAATTCGCTGTCGCAGTGCTGTGATGGCCACCACCACAAAATAGGATTAGACAAATTCATGGAGGATAAATCTATACCAGTTGTGATGAGCAAAAACAGGAGAGGGCTGTTGCCTTTGTGCCCTGCTTGTGGACTCCCTGGAGGCATCTGGTTGGCCACTGTGGGAAATAAGCTGCTGGCCCAGATAGGCCTTTGATTCAGCAGGGCTCTACTATTGCTCACAATACTATTTCTGCTGCCACCTCCATTTCACTGGATTTTCTCCTTCTGTAATTAGAAGAGTACATATTTCCCTGAATTCCCATCATTTCTCCCACTAGATACACAAATATCACATACGTAGAAAAAGCAAGTTCATGCTCACATGATTAGCAGTGGTTTTCCATGCGGCTTGTTCAGTAAAGGGACTGCATTAACTAAGCTGAAGGAATGAAAGCAAAGGTGAAGCAAGGGCAACGTTTGTGTCCCTCTGGTTTTTCTTACACCACATTTTCACTTCATACTGAATATCAGCCAACCTCTTAACCACTTTTCCTTTTCAGAATTACTCTTTCTTTCTTTTAATATGACCAAGTAATTAAAGAGAAGGTCAAAAAAAGAAAACCAACGGAGGATGTGGAGCACTGAAAAGGAACAAAATCTACAAAACAGCAAAGAAAACAACTCCCATCAGATTATATTTAAGAGGACAACCTTTAAGGACAGACTGCATCTGATGGAGTGGGGGAGGGAGGGTAAAGGCCTTAAATAACCTCAAACACAATGCTTTTCAATAGAATTGGCTCACACAGTCAGGACCAAAACAAATGTGATGTGGGAGACTTGTGAATAGTCCCCTAACTTTTTAAAAAAACTGACGTTCCATATGGGAGGGCACTGCAGATTTGATCAGAGCATGGCAGGAGGGGAACTTAACCGTTTTCCTCATGGGCCACTTCTCTAACCAAAGTTGACCCATCAAGCTGCTTTTGTACGCATGGGAGAAAAGATCTTGGAGTCTCAATATCATTTTCCCCCATGGAGAAAAAGGTAGCTTGGGGAGAGCATTTTTATCAGGAAAATATATTGAATGTATCATTCCCTAATACACCATTAGGTGGTGGCGGCCAGATATGGCCAGATACCCTCTTCCTTAGCTCAGCCCCTGGTTCCTACAGCGTTCTTCGGGTCAAGTTACCTAACCTGTCTTTAGGGCAGAGGTTCTTGTCTCACTATCTTCCCTTTCTTCTCCTGTGGAACAAGCTTTAGCACTGGCTCCCTTCTTTCCACACCTGCTTCAGTTTGCCGTGCACCCATTTTGACCCTCCCTGGGTTACCTCACCCCCCTTCCCAGTGTGTGGCTGGGTTCTCACCTCCCGGCCCCACAGCGCTTTCCACCAGGAAGCAGCACCAATCCTAGTGATCCTGGTGTGCCTTCTGAGATCAGAACGCAGCGACTGGAGCCAGGCTCTGGGGGAATTTCATGCAAAATAAAGGCTTCTCCGCAATGTTCTTTTTTCTAATTCAGGCATGATCTTTGAAGATTCGAAGTTCGAATCTTCGAAGATCATGCCTGAATTGGGGGGGAGCAGAGAAGCCCCAATTCTGCAAGGATAATGCCTTAATTTTTAAAAAACAACAACTGAGCGGGGGATAGGAGGGGGTAAAACTTAGTCTCATTTGAAGGGATACAACAACCCCCTGCTCAGTGCAGGAAGCCTGATTCCCGGGCCATCGCCCATCCAACTACTGACCGGGGCCAACCCCGCTTAGCATCCGAGATCAGACAAGCATGCGCAGGGAAACAGCAGGGAAACAGCATTGCACTTGAGTGTGAACCGAGCTCATGCATTCGATGAAGCACTGCAATGGGGAAAATGGGTGAGTGTGAATAATCACGTTTTAATGCGAGAGCGTTTAACCCGACGGGACACCGAATTCATTGCGATGGCAGGGACAATGTGGATCGGCCCCTGGAGGGCCTCATTGCAGCTGACATTAGTCTCCCTTAAAAAAAATAAATACATTTACAAATGTCATGGCTGAATGCTGTGAAGAGAAGTGCTAGGCCAGGAAGTATCTCCATTATCCCCAGTGTCTCTGGCCCCAACCCCAGTGCATACTGTCATGCTCCTCCACCCCACTTCTGGGAGGTGAGAAGATTCAGGGACTTCACCATGTACTCAGACTTCAGTTTCCTGAGAAAGAGGGCCCTGCAGACTTGTGGCATTTTCTTTTGTTTACCCTGTGCTCAAGGTGAGGGTCCACAACATTGCCAGCCAAACAGATCCCTGCTCCCTCTCAGCTGTCTAGGGATTTACTGCAGACAGCCAAAATCAGCTCTCTCCCCCAACTTAAATCCACTCTCTACCCACCTAACTTCCTGATACACCACAGGCCTCACTCAGCCCCTCATCTTGGCCTAGTAGAAGAAAGGTTACCGGTTCAAGAGTTACAGAGTTGGGAAAGATTCTCAATCTCTTTCTAAACAGAGGCACTGAGTTGTAAGGGAATCCTGGAAGGTCATTTAGACTGACCCCAAGCACGTACCAGTACTAAAGACTTGGGGGATATTGAAGATGGTGATGGCTGCAACTGCTTTGCTCAGTGCTTCTCTTCACAGTGCTGGAGAAGTGGTGGCTGGAGCTGCAGTGCTTTCAGCACTGCTGCTTCTCCCTGCTACTGTCTGCTGCAACTGTCTGCTCTGCCCCCTGGCAAGCTTTGTCCCCTGGCAAGGTACCAGGGTAGTGCGGGGGGGGGGGAACATAGGAAGGCAACCTGCCCAGGGCACCCTCAAACGTGGTACCAGACCTTAAAATAGGGGTTTCCTGGACTCCCCACTCACAGGATTTTACACTGGGTATTCAAAAAGAGGATGTGGAATGTATGCACTGCCTCTTAATGTCTGAAACCACCCACAGACTCATGCTGCACCAACTATTTGCAATGGTCAATACTGTTGTTGAAAAACACCATTTCAGGAGAGAACTGCGTACTCAGCAACAGTCCCCCCTTCCTGAAAATCTGATTTCCTTTCCAGTGGTTTTGGTGCACCATTAATGGCAGCAATTCCCATAAATGGAGCTGTCAGAGCCAGCACCACCTCCCAGAGAGCCCCTTTCCTTGTATCAGTTGAGGGCAAGACCCTGCTGTCGCTTGATTTGTGACTTGAAATATTAAGTACACCCTGAAGTCGCGGCCATGAGGGACCATAATACAACAGCCCCACTTAGTGGTCCAAGCAAAACACTTCCAATTTTTGCATAATATACATACCTATTTGATTTTTCCATCAAAAATTCAAATTTTGGACAAAACTGAAACTTGCAGAAATTTGGTACAGCTCTATTTTACACATGCATAGTGCCTCAGACTGCAACAGCTAATTATTTAATCTGAGGTTGAGACACTATCTTGTTAGGAATCTGTAGGCTGGGGCTGGGGCACGCAGATAATTTCAAAATGCAAACATTTGCAAATGACACATTATTTCACTAAGCTCATAATAAATACACCGTAGCAGCATGGCACTGGCAGTAATTACATGTCACGTAATCTCTCATCAGCTCTGAAGATAAGATAGCAGCAGAGCAAATCAGTGTGAATTCATGTCAGATGAAGTATTGGGGGCCAGATACAAAGAAATCTAAGCAGGCAAAGCAGAGAAACTGTGAAAGCTAAAACTTATTGCTATCTAATCTATTAATTGTATCACCTATTTATGTGTGCATGAGTGTGTGCAGTGCCACAAAATGGAGCTGGGCTCTATATGCAAGAGAATGAAGTGGTAGAATAAACTGGACCATTTCAGGCTGAAGGCAAAGGGAATATATTTTTAATATCCCTAAATTAAAAAATAAAACAGCTGGAAGTAGAAACCTAGCACAGCAGAGAGGTGACTGGATTTTCACCTCACTTCCTGATATGCTAGGTTTCAACTTGCAGCAAATAGTCTGGATATTTTTTTTACATTTAGAACCATTCACAAAGGGCATCCCCATCCAGAAGCCTGAAGTGATAGAGTCCACTCTACCATCTCAGGTTTCTATCACCTAATTCTGTCGCCTCCTTCTCAGGCTTATATGATCAACCCCGTCCCATACCTATTGCTATTTGCATCATTAAATATTGCTGATATTCTAGTTCAGATTGCTAATACATTTTCAGGAAATGATTCAGATGTTAGGCAGGTGTACATGTACATTTACATCACTTGATTTCTTATACCTTCATCAGTGGCAGATGAATGTGTAAACTAGCAAGCACTGTGCTGATTTGGAGCAATATGGAAATTCTATCTGTAATGGCCAATTCACACATGCAAGTCGTTATTTTGTCTTGCAGCCACTGAGTAATGAGCATGCATGTGTGAACTAAAAAGGTAAAAGGTGTCCCCAACCAGTCGTGTCCGACTCTAGGGTGTGGTGCTCATCTCCATTTCTACGCCGAAGAGCCAGCGCTGTCCGAAGACGCTTCCGTGGTCATGTGGCCGGCATGACTGAACACCGAGGTGCACGGAACACTGTTACCTTTCCCGCCAAAGCGGTACCTATTTATCTACTTGCAATTTCTTGCTTTCGAACTGCTAGGTTGGCAGGAGCTGGGACTGAAGACGGGAGTTCACTCCGTCACGCGGCACTCGGGTCTCGAACTGCTGTCCTGCCGACCTTCCGGTCTGCAGTTCAGTGTCTTAACTACTAAGCCACCGCGGATCCTATGTGTGAACTAGACCTAAGTAATTATAACGTGTTCTAATTACTAAACGTATTTTGTGAACCTTATGTTGTGATCAAGATGTTAAGGAGAAGGATTCATCTAGATTAGATGTGGAAGGTGTTTGGAGAGGGGTTGCTTCTTTTGTTTATAACTGTGGAGAACTGAGAAATGTAATCCCCAACCTGTTTGAAGTGGTACAGTCCAGAGACATTTTTACAGGCTCATCTGCTATTTGTGGATCCTAGAATACAACTTTATGTACAAAAGAAGACATACATGATGTCCTCACAGCAATGTAATAATGTGGCTACCACTTCACACAAGCACAGTTGTTCAAAGATTTCCCTCACACTCATACTGATAGATTGTATTTGTACACCAGATGGAATCAAAGAATCATGGAAAATATTCACATCGTTATATTAATATGGATTGTGTCTATGCCAGTTATTTTTTCATGACAATAAATCTACAGACACCAGCAAATGGAACAAAATATTAAAACGTCTCTGTGTAGCAATGTCCATCACAAAGAGCAATAAATCTGTACATGTAAAAATACACCTTTAAGGGATTTCCATCAGGGCTATCAAATGTTCTCAGGGAAGCCAGGCAGGACTACACAACACTTTTCAGCCATTCTGACATGTTTAGAGTTGCCAGTTAAGTTGTGTATCCAGTTCAACATATATTTATTACTAGAGAGGCATCTGAGGTTTCGGGTTGTGGGGATGTAATGGCAAACCCTTGAATTGAATTGTTATGGCAACCCCTTGAACAGTTTCACTTCCTTCAAATCCATTATAAGCCAAGTCCACAGCTTCATGGAATTTCAAACCCCGCTTATAATAAAGCTTGCTACCAGCCAGCCAGCCCTGTCAGTTCTCACCTCCCTCTTTCCCAAGCAAACTTACTCCTGTGTATCCCAGCATCCATTGCTGCTTGGATTCATAGGAAATGTCGCTTCCAGCACTGCCTAGTTCGATCAATTGGGCTGGCCTGGGATGCATCGGAAACCACAATTCCCATGCATCCAGGACTAGAGAACGAGGCCTACAAAGCTGCTGCCATCACTAGGCAGGTATCCCTAATACCAGCTCACTCTTCGCAAGGGTAGGTTTACACGGGAAAGGCAAGAACCACCCCAGTGGGCTAGCAGGGAGCTCCCCAAGATGCATTAAATTTTTGAGGGAGCACCTGAGTTTTTCCAAACGTTCTCCTGAGAGAGCAAAGAAAGGCTGTACTAATTACAAAGTGAGCCAGAAGAACTTCACCCATCACTCCTTATTACCTTTAAAGCATTATTTATATGGCCCATGCCCAGTGTATCAGAGGAGCTACTGCCATACATGTTGCTCTGCTCCCTCTACTCAGCTGTAAAGAATCTGCTGTGTGTCCCTTCAGTGCAAGAAACTAGGGGCTCCTTCCTTCACACTGAGTTTTTTTTAGGGCGATTGTCATTCTTCGGTCATGGTTTTTCCCATGCGTTTTACATGATGTTGTTGTGCTGCAGCTGTTGTCCCGACTCCCCCCCTGCCCACGTTTCCCCATGTTACTTCTTAATGAGGAAAACACAGTATTTTCTCAGGTAGCGCCATAAAACCGCCACCTTCTGCCCGTGTACGTCTGCCATGGTGCAATGAGCCACTTTTGTCAGGCCAGTTGTTGGGGGCGCGGTTATCATGACAACACCTGTGACAATGATGGGATGGGAGTGTCACCCTGCTGCGCCTGCACCCTTTTGCCTCTTTGCCATTCCGCTATTGGTTGCCTGCAGAGCACAAGGTGGGGAGAGTCTGTAAGCCTAGCAGAGTGGCTTCGCTGCCTCTCCTCCATTTCTCCTTCTTGCCTGCTCCCACTGCCATCCCAGCATTGCTTTACAATGGGATCGGGAGATTGCCCTGCTCTGGAAGTGCTGCCCAGAAAACTTTTAACCCTTTCCATTCAAGCCCCATGTACACACAAATGAGAGAAGTGTAACCCCTTTCCATTCAACCCCCTCTCCCAGTGTATACACAAACGGGAAAAGTGTTACTGCTTACTTTTACAAGGACAATGACTTGTGCACGGGGGCGGGTGGGGGTATTTCCAAAGTTGCGAAGTTCTTGCACAGCTCTGCAAGTGCTGCCTGGAAAACTTTTAACCCTTTCCATTCAATCCCACGTACACACCAACAGAAGAAATGTAACTACTTTGGAGGTGGGGGGAGCAGACCTCTGACTTTGCAAAAGTACTGCGGAATACAGTTGCCAAGGTAAGGATCAGAGGCAGCAGAAGTGAAAAGGGGAGGCAAGGAAGTTGAAATGAAAAAGTTAATGCTGAGATGGGGGAGGGCTACACCAGAGGGAGGGGCAGCGAGGCATACAATACTGCTGACATCTGAAAACATCCCTCCACACTCCACCCACCAGTGTAAATGGCAGGTAGTGTTGTGCAGTAAAGAAAAAACAGCTGTGTAAAGAGCCGATTTAAAATCCCGCAAAGAATCTGGAAGAGGAAGGAGCGGTAAATCATGGGATAAAAGCCTCGTGTGGAGAATCCCAGATCTACTACAGTGCAAATTAGAGCCTTTTTGATGGCATCAGTTCTATTAAAAAAGACTCCCCTGGGAAGTATGATCCTTTCCCTAACAGCAATAAAAATGCTAAACCACCTTCTTAGCTTCTTTCTACCACAAGTTCCAAACCTTCTTTGTTCATCTGTGCCTTTTTGAACAAATTGTTTGATTTTTACTCGCTGCTGTTGCTTTTATTATTCTAAGCCATTTGTTATCGTTAGTTTTATCATTTTGGTTGTACCATTTTAATTCTTTGATTGAGACTTTGAGAATTTTGTATTGGTAAAACAGCCTATATAAAATCATTACCTGAGCAGTGAGGGCACCTCTCCAAGGGATGAGAGATCATGTTCATGCATGTGTGAATCAGCAGTCAGATCCTATGTCAGGATAGGACCAAGGTAATGGCAAAGGAGAAGAGGCCTCCAAGTGAGTTCCAATAATACCTTGCTTTTGATTTCTGCCCTGTCCTTCATTGAACCTGAAATATTTTGGAATCGGTTGTAAACTGATATCTATTTTCCTCTTTGATTCTTAATTTATTCCTCATTATCTATCAATAAACAGCCACACGGAGAATATCTGAGTTTAGTTTTGTGTAATTGGGAGTCCGGAGATGGATAGAAGGAGAATTATGTTCTTGCAATTTTCTAGGCTTTTATATAACTTGGTTTGTTACTAAGTCTTGATGCCTAGTGGCTACTTTAGGCTTCTGGATTTTTTTAAGAGAAATTTGACTGATTTTTTTCAGCTGACTAGCAAGAAGCAGCCTTGCAGAGCTACAAGGATATGCTGTTTGCTTTTGAGGAACTGATGCTATTTCACAGACTATTACTATCTAATTGGGTGTGTGCCTGCTCCCCCCTGCTCAACTTATATATTAACAGGGCCGCTACAAGTACAAGGTTTTAAAGTGTACACCTAAAATTACAGTGAATGAGAAAAGCATGTTTGAAAACATCTATATTATACAGATACATTACCAGAGGGCCAAGACTGGCTTGTAGGTCCCTTTCAAGTGTGCCCACTCTGGGTTCAGACAACATGATAACATACACTCAAGGGTTGAGTATGGCTTGAGTGTAGGTTATTGTTCAACCGTGGCTTATTGTTGAACTGTGGGTTATTTGTTGTTAACGAACCATGGTTTGTTAGTGCAGCTGGGTTCAGACAACACAGTAACCCACACTTCAATAACAACCCACAGTTCAACAACATCCCACACTCAGCCCATACTCAACCCTTGAGTGTGGATTATGATGTTATCTGAACCCAGTAGTAATCCCGGGTGTGGAATGGCCCTCAGAGTCAGCTGAGGCAAAGTGAACTGGTAGATTTGGGGTGCCATTAAGGGTGGCAATGTGAGAAGCGTACATCTCACAAGAGCATGATTTGCTGGGAAATTCTCCTGAGCAATAAACAGGAGAGGCAGAAGTACATGGCTGTGCTCCTGCAAATTTCCCCTTCTGAAAGCCGAGCACTACATGAAGAGTGTTTCCTTTCCTGCTTTTCCACTACATAACCTCTAGGTGGCACTGTGGTATAGCAGAATAGCACAAATACACAAGTAAAGAAAGCCGTTTCTTTTGCTTTCACAATTAGATGCAGCATTTTCCCTGCTCTAAAAAAAACTTGCTGGAAGTGCTCATTAGACACAGAAGCGAAACTGAAGGGTCATGATATCAACTCTCCCCTTCATTCATCTCAAAAGGACTTGTGAAAAAAATCTTCCTGGTGGATTATGTCATTCAGATTTTTCCATCCCAGAAATGAAAATCTCTCCAGTGGAAACTGGTAAATAAATAGATATTACAAAAACACCAAGTCTTCAGTCTTTCCTTCCTCACAACCTATAAAAGTGTACTCCTAGAATTTCCTGCTGCTAGGAGAAGTGGGGAGCACAATGATACCTACTTGTTGTAGTGGTGCACTATAGCTGTAATCACTATAAAATAACAAGCAAATTGGCCATAATTCCGACAGGTGAAGTGTGTTGTGTATAAGAAAAAGCCTGAATAATTATGCATCTTAGGGAGGTCTTCATGGTCTGTGCTCCTGAAGCATCATCCTCAGGGACAACCAATTCACCCACTGCCAAGGGTAGAGAGTAGGCTTTGCCCTCGCTCCTATAGTGTCCCCAAGTTTAGGACGTGACTTGTCCTCCTGGGAGTGAATGGCAACTATTCACTTATAAGGGAGAAAGTCAAGGGCACATTCATGAATACCACAGAAGTGTAAGAATCCATTCTAATCCCACCTAGCCCTGTGTTAAGCTTGCTTCTTGGTCACATCAGAGTGTGACGAAATAGTGAGAGAATGTCACAGAATGTTGGGAACTGATTTCTAAATAGATAGAAAGATGCTTACTTGAAAAAAAAGTAGTAAACCTGTAAGCCTACATTATTGTGAAATATTGCAAGAGCAATAGTAGAACACTATATATAAAGGTTAAAAGTCTCACTTTCCCTGCACAGAAAATTTACGAGTCCTTCCTAGCAGATTATGTGGCTGGCACTCACAGCAGCCGACAATTACTCATTCATATTGGCAGTATCACTTCAGTCAGGATTAATCCCGGATGGCAAACAGAAAAGGTGATTAGGCACTCCAGTGCACTTCGCTATCTTCATGCCATATGGCACTGCTAGCCGCTCTCTCCGTCTCTTCTAAATATCCGCACATTTTATCGACCCCATAAAATAACACAATGGAGGCAATAAAGCCAAAGGCCACAATCCTGAATGTACAAAGAGCAGGGTGCAGTGTGACTGACATACAGATCTGGTGTAATCCTACTGTTCCAAGCTGCTGCTGCACCATCTGCTGTTTCCTCAGGTACCTGCTTTTCATCCCACAGGCTATTTTGTCACTTCCTTTAGCTGCCCTGGCAATCCTATCTTAGCTTTCACATTGCACCATAAGTGCTGTAAAGATTCTTGAGAGCCCCCATGTACAATTAGCCCTTTCTTGCCTCATCGCCTCTGCCCTGCCCTTTTCCTCAAGTCTCCTACTCCTTCATCTACCTTTCTCTCAGGCTTCGCTTTCTCAGCCCACTACCTACTCTGTGCCTTTGCTTCACCCACCTTGTCTGAGTTCCCTTGACTTTCCTTTCTCCAGACACATCTTCCCAGTCTTCTGCCTTCCTCACAAAGTTCCTGGGGCCTATGTCAGGTTTTAACCTAACCACACTAACCATTTCCTGGATAAGCACTATCACCTTCTGATAGCTTTGCTCTCTGCGCATTTTCAGTGCTTATGAACATTCTATGCCATCACACCTGCTCAGCCAAAGGATTTCTGAGGCTCCATGACCAGAAGTGCCTTACAATATGGATTATGAAATGTATTCTGTCTGATCATCGTCCAATTGCTTTTGCCTTAACGATACCACACGTCCTTCAATTCATCCCAAAAACAGCAGTGTTGAAAAATCAACAAATCATCTCCGAGGTCACTCTGCCCATGACTATTATGTGTACACTCTGACCCTGATCCAGATACAGTTGCAAGCAACAGGCAAGCATAGATAAGTACCATATGGAAGGATCCACTTTAGTTTGCAGTTATTAATCCAGTAATGGAATCCATGTGTGAAAGCTACCCTCTGCAGCTACGCTTGGTGGTGAGTATATTTTCCCCATTTGTGATAGAAAAGAAAAGTCCTTGGGAAAGTTGAAAGGATGGCATTGGAAATGGAACTGCTGTTAATAGCTGTTGTTGGAGAGTTGTGGTTATGGTGGCCTGAGGTGTACCCAGGGGGCGGAGAGAGCTGTTGAGTGATAGAACAACAGCTCCTCTCTTCATGCAAACATGATTTCATTTACATAATGAACAGAAAATGAAGCAGAACATTTTGAAGGGATCCATCACTGTGGCAGGAGCGAAGTCCTCATTATGAGACTTCACCAGCTATCCCATGATAAATTGGTAACTCATGGATCTTGTTTTGTTTCAGGTGTTTTGCAGTGTAGGATAAATGGGCCTAACATAAGTAGGGGTTATTTATTTGAATTCATCATATACACACTCTAAAAAGGGGAAAGAATAATTTTGAGGGAAATTGTGATTAATGTTGATTTTGTCCAAACCAATCCATTTACATAGCACAGTGGCAGGGAGTGTCAGCCAGGATGCTCCTGGTTCTGCTCCTCGGGCCCAAACTCACTCAGTCAGCCTTCCCCAACCCTAGCATGGCTGGGGGATTATAGGAGCTGTAGTCCAACACATCTGGATGGCACCGCATTGGGGATGTTAGCACTAGGCTGTCTTAGGGAAGCCATACTCTCCGCCTCATCTGAAAGGCTGGTTTTAACCCTGGGTGCTGTGAGTTTTGCTTTCTGTTGCCGTACTTATGCTGTTTTTGATTTTGTGGTTTTATGTTTTTATGTGGTCTTATTTTGTCTTTAAATTGCTTTTATCCTTATTTACAGCTTTTCTACACGAAACTGGCTATTAATCCCCTGTACCTACTTTGGGTTTTATCACAAAACTGAGAGCCACATGAAGAGTGTTTCCTTTCCTGCTTTTCCACTACATAACCTCTACGTGGCACTGTGGTATAGCAGACTAGCATAAATACACAAGTGAAGAAAGCAGTTTCTTTCGCTTTCACAACTAAATGCAGCATTTTCCCTGCTCTAAAAAAACTTTCTGGAAGTGCTCATGAGACACAGAAGTGAAACTGAAGGGTCACAACATCATCTAAAAGAACCTGTAAACAACTGTAAGTAGGCAATGACAAGTGCACGATAAACACCTCATGTAGAACAGCCCTTATTTGTAAGCCTCCCAAAGAAGTTTAACGTTATCAGGCGGCACACAAATGTTGTTAATAAATAATTCCCACATCTGTAATATGTGAAAAATACAGGACACTTTATGGGGTCATTGCACAAGCCCCATAACAAACAGGGGCTGTGCAGTAACACTACTTTTGTTAGACTTTCATAGTCATCTTTCTTAGAAACTGAGGAGACAGATTAAGGTCCAGTTAGAATCAAATGGCAAAGCATGTCATTGAACGTGCCTCTTCAGGCCGCAGCTGGGTAGTTGTATGTTTGAATGCTCTCTCGTGGGGGGTAAAAAAAACTCCACATATGTACAAGAGTTCACCCTAACCTTCTTTCTGGAATGCTATATATTCCCGTGGATTATCCATACATGCAGTTGCCCATCTGCAACTTGAAATGATACATACAGTCCAAGAAAAGCTTGACTGGTTTAAATGTGTGTCAACTGGGCCTAAGAAACAGCAAAAGTTTGCTGAGCCAAAGTAAACCACTTAAATTATGAAAGCAAAAACAGCTTTGCTTTGCCACAGTAATAAGAGCATAAGGTTGTTTATTTGATTGGATTACATTGGCATCCTAATGTGGAGGGTTTTCATTTGGCATTTGACTAACAACACTTAGATGCAACCAGTTTTCTTATAAAGTATATGCCTACAATCACAAATTATTACAAACACATCACTGTGTCACCTATTCTGCCAACTGATGCACTTTAGATTTTAATTGTCTGCTTGCAGAGTCTTCAGGACTCTGCAGAAATTGCCAATAAAGGAACATATTTCTAGCAGCAACTAGGCAGGTTGCACTATCTGTTCATGAACCAGTTCAGTAATCAGTTACTGAAACATTTCTGCGCTGATGTCTTCCATTTGCAGAATGTGCCAAATGGATCCCTGAAAGTAGACCTAGGTAAACCCAGACTGGCCCAATTCAATCTCAGCCATCAATCCCCCACATCATATCTAGAATTTCATTTCCCAGCAGGCTACTGCACTCATCTTTGTTACTCATCTTTATCACTGCTGTGCCTCTGTCACTATGTTCTCACTGTCATGTGCAGCTTCTGTGCAGGAGCCGGCAGAACAATAAGCATGACTAGCTATCTGAAGGACAATTCGAGGCAGTAAAATGTGAGGCTAAAGACCAGAAGAGTGCTTGAATTAACGGAGGGGGGTGGTAATGGGCTAGAGGGGAGGGCCTAACATTGGGGGAGTCAGGGCATGGGACTTGTGGACTTCAATAAGTCCACACACACACCATTCCCCCTCGTAATTCAAGCACTATAGCAGACCAGACACAAACTCCAAGAGGAGTCTACTATTCGGGCAAAGCTTGGTCTGATTGCCCATGGATCATTTATACGTTCCTGGCCATAATCATCAAAATCCAATCCAATCAGCTTCTGGGTAGTAAGTCTAGCCTGGACGCCTATGGTGCTGGAATAGAGCTCCCAGCAGGCGAACGTTGGGAAAAATATTCTAGATAAAGACCAAGGTACAATGGCCAGCATAAGACATTTCAGCATCTTGCTGAAAGATACATATCTCTTTGATTCAAATAGGACAGATTAGTTCAATACAGCTTGAAAATGAATTCCAGAGCGATAGTTGGCTGCAACCCTGTGCACCCTTGCCTAGAAGTAAGCCCCATTAAACATAGTGGAACTTGATGATATGATATTATCCATTCAGTCGTGTCCGACTTTGGCGATTCTATGGATCATCTCTCTCCACGTATCCCGATCTTGTACTATTTCTTTGAGCTGTTCTATGCTCTGCTTGGTATCAGTTTTGATGGTATCTAGCCATCTTGTTCTGTGGCGGCCAGGTTTCCTTTTGCCGCTAACCAATCCGAGCATAATTGCTTTTTCTAGTGAGTTCCTCCGCATAACGTGGCCAAAATAAGTCAATCGCAGTTTCATGATTTTTCCATCCAATTACATGTCTGGGTTTATACATTCCAGTAGTTGCCTATGTGTTATCTTAGCTGTCCAAGGAATGTGCAGGAGCCTTCTAGTAAGTGGAACTTACTTCTGAGTAAACCTGGATAAGATTGTACTGTTGGAAATTTACTGAGGCATAATTTGCTAGCCTAAAATGGACAGGCATGGGCGAATTTAATTCAGGTGACCATCATATCTACTACTGTGGGCAAGAATCCCTTAGAAGAAATGGAGTAGCATTCATAGTCAACAAAAGGGTGGGAAAAGCAGTACTGGGGTACAATCTTAAAAATGATAGAATGATCTCAGTACGAATCCAAGGCAAACCATTCAACATCACAGTAATTCAAGTCTATGCCCCAACCACTGAGGCCGAAGAAGCTGAGGTTGATCGGTTCTATGAATACCTACAACACCTTCTAGAACTAACACCAAAAAAAGACGTCCTCTTCATCATAGGGGATTGGAATGCTAAAGTAGGAAGTCAAGAAATCACCGGGATAACAGGCAGGCATGGCCTTGGTGTACAAAATGAAGCAGGACAAAAGCTAATAGAGTTTTGCCAAGAGAACATGCTGATCATAGCAAACACTCTTTTCCAACAGCACAAGAGGCAACTCTACACATGGACATCACCAGATGGTCAATATCGAAATCAGATTGATTATGTCCTTTGCAGCCAAAGATGGAGAAGCTCCATGCAGTCAGTAAAAACAAGACCGGGAGCTGACTGTGGCTCAGATCATGAGCTGCTTCTTGCAAAATTTTGGCTTAAATTGAAGAACGTCGGGAAAACCACTAAACCGTTCAGGTATGACCTAAATCATATCCCTGATGAATATACAGTGGAGGTGAGGAATAGATTTCAGGGATTAGACCTGATAGACAGAGTGCCTGAGGAACTATGGACGGAGGTCCGTAACATTGTTCAGGAGGCAGCAACTCAATCCATCCCAAAGAAAAAGAAATGCAAGAAAGCAAAGTGGCTGTCTGATGAGGCTTTACAAGTAGCTCACGAAAGAAGGGAAGTGAAAAGCAAGGGAGAAAGGGGAAGATATACCCAACTGAATGCAGAGTTCCAGAGAATAGCAAGGAGAGACAAGAAGGCCTTCTTAAGTGAACAATGCAAAGAAATCGAGGAAAACAACAGAATGGGAAAGACTAGAGATCTCTTCAAGAAAATCGGAGATCTCAAGGGAACGTTTTGTGCAAAGACGGGCATGATAAAGGACAAAGAAGGCAGGGACCTAACAGAAGCAGATGAGATTAAGAAGAGGTGGCAAGAATACACAGAAGAACTATACAGGAAAGATCTGAATATCCCTGATAGCCATGATAGTGTGGTCACTGAACTTGAGCCGGACATCCTAGAGAGTGAAGTCAAGTGGGCCTTAGGAAGCATTAGTAACAATGAAGCTAGCGGAGATGACAGTATTCCAGCCGAGCTATTTAAAATCCTAAAAGATGATGCTGTTAAAGTGCTGCATTCAATATGCCAACAAATCTGGAACACTCAACAGTGGCCACAAGACTGGAAAAGGTCAGTTTACATTCCAATTCCAAAGAAGGGCAACGCCAAAGAGTGTTCAAACTACCGCACCATTGCGCTCATTTCACATGCCAGCAAGGTGATGCTCAAAATCCTACAAGCTAGGCTTCAGCAGTATGCGAACCGAGAACTACCGGAAGTACAAGCTGGGTTTAGAAGAGGCAGAGGAACTAGAGATCAAATCGCCAACATTCGCTGCATCATGGAGAAAGCAAGAGAATTCCAGAAAAACGTCTATTTCTGCTTCATTGACTACGCTAAAGCCTTTGACTGTGTGGATCACAACAAACTGTGGCAAATTCTTAAAGTGATGGGAGTACCAGACCACCTTACCTGTCTCCTGAGAAACCTGTACGAGGGTCAAGAAGCAACAGTAAGAACCAGACATGGAACAACCGAGTGGTTCAAAATTGGGAAAGGAGTACGACAAGGCTGCATATTGTCACCCTGCTTATTTAACTTATATGCAGAGTACATCATGAGAAATGCCGGGTTGGATGAATCAGAGGTCGGAATTAAGATTGCTGGGAGAATTATCAACAACCTCCGATATGCAGACGATACCACCCTAATGGCAGAAAGCGAAGAGGATCTCAAGAGCCTCTTGTTGAGGGTGAAAGAGGAGAGTGCAAAAGCTGGTTTGAAACTCAACATTAAAAAAACGAAGATCATGGCATCTGGCCCCATCACTTCCTGGCATATAGAAGGGGAAGAAATGGAAGCAGTGACAGATTTTACTTTCTTGGGCTCCAAGATCACCGCAGACGGTGACTGTAGCCATGAAATTAAAAGACGCTTGCTCCTTGGGAGGAAAGCTATGGCCAACCTAGACAGCATAGTAAGAAGCAGAGACATCACCTTGCCGACAAAGGTCCGTCTAATCAAAGCTATGGTTTTCCCAGTAGTAATGTATGGCTGTGAGAGCTGGACTATAAGGAAGGCTGAGCGCCGAAGAATGGATGCTTTCGAATTGTGGTGCTGGAGAAGACTCTTACGAGTCCCCTGGACTGCAAGGAGGTCAAATCAGTCCATCCTAAAGGAAATCAAGCCTGAGTGCTCATTGGAAGGACAGATACTGAAGCTGAAGCTCCAATATTTTGGCCACCTAATGCGAAGAGAAAACTCCATGGAAAAGACCCTGATGCTGGAAAAGACTGAAGGCAAAAGGAGAAGGGGACGGCAGAGGATGAGATGGCTAGATAGCATCACGGATGCAATGAATATGAACTTGAGCACGCTCCGGGAGAGAGCGCAGGACAGGAAGGCCTGGCGTGCTATGGTCCATGGGGTCACGAAGAGTCGGACACGACTGAACGACTGAACAACAACAAATTTGCTAGCCTAAGGCACACAGGATTCTATTAATTTACTTTTAAAAAAAGGAAAATTGGTATGATCAAGCCCTGGAGGAGAGGCCTTGGCACAGTGGTAGGGCACAGGTTCCGCTGTCTGTCTGGAGAGCTGCCTTTGGCCGCCCTCAACTGTCGCCTAGCAGCAGCCATTCCAACAGGCCTACGACCCTAAACTGTTCAGAGTTGTTAGCTCTAGCACTCGTGTTCTGCTTGTGGGTTCCCGGTCAACAGCTGGTTGGCCACTGTGTGAACAGAATGCTGGGCTAGATGGACCCTTGGTCTGATCCAGCAGGGTTCTTCTTATGTTCTGATGTGTCCATCCCAGCAGGTCACAATAAAAACTGTGAGTCAGAGGACATGACCAAACAGACCAATAATCTGACTACATATAAGGCAGCTTCCTGGGCTCCGAATAGCCCCCAAAGCTATACATTTCTACTCTTTAAAAGTGAGAAAAATGGAGTCTGGTATAATAAAGGATTTTTCCTTCTATTACTAATAATTTATTAAATGGTGACATCCCAATGGAATAGACATCCGAGCTGACATAATGAATGTTTCAATCAACTGCATGAACAGAATACCAGGGATCAGTAATGGTAGCTTGCTGGGCGGGGTGAGTGGGTTGTAGAATAAGTCCATAGTCATGTCTGTGTTAAATAACAGAGGCAATTCTGATTATTCTGAAGAAATTGTATTTCAAATGTTTTGCTAAACAAAGTGAATTTGTGGTGCCACAATAAGACATTAACATAAAGCAAGGGAAAATAATGGCTCAGTAAAGCAAGGGGAAGGGTAAAATGGAGCAAAACCTTTCTTCCTACCATTTTGAATGGTCCCCTAGTGACCTGCATTTCTTGAGCACAGAAATAGTATGTGTTTTCTGTGTGTCACTAGATGAGGTCCCAACTGAATGAGAATTCTGCCATCTAGTGTTCAGCCATACTTTTTCTGCCAGATTGACCTTGAAGAGAGAGAACTGTACACATGCAACTTAAGAGAGAAGACTATGGGGCTGGGTTGGAACGGGCATTACTATGTTCAGTTCAAAGGACCTGATCCTCTCCAGGGTTGAACTCTTAAAAATAGTTATTCAGGATTGGGGTAGAATCGGGCTGTGCCCAGTATTGATTGGCCAGCATCTGTGATGTCACCAAGACTCACACACCCAGTCCCTGGAGCAGGTGTTTTCACCCTTAAAAAAAGTTCCCTATTCCTTAATAAGCCAACAGATGAACAGATAAATGGATACACATGTATGTAGACATTTAAAAAAAACATTAAAAGGGCATAGAAGAGAAGCAGTGTACAGTACTGGTCCCTGCAATTGGCAGGTAGTAGCTCACTAGATGAAGTACCACTGTCAGACTATGAGATTTGTGGTTCAAGCCTCAGGATTCCTGACAGCTTCAGCCCTTTACCAATTATACAAGAATATACATATTGGGTTCAGCTGGGTCAACCCGTGTTGTGTTGTGCATTCTTGATCTGACATTTTATACAGATCTGTTTTTGTTTGCTTTTAAATCAGGATCTGAATTCAACTGAACTCTTCCCATCACACTGCTTGCCTGGGATTTCAGACTTGGATCGTTCTGCCTGAAATTCCTGGGGTGTGATCCTACCAAGGCTCTCAGAGCACTTGGAACAGGAACTAGGTTTACTTTGGACTATGAAGTAGCACTTTGGGGCTATAGTAACATCAGCCACTGGCTCTGGGGTTCTGTTGGATGCCATCAACACAGATCTTTTTACAGGTTTTCAAAAGTTCCAGTCAATATTATTGCCTTCTACTGATGTTCCAGTGGAGAAATGTCAGAAGCAAAACCGTCCAAGGTATTATATATCCCACAAAATAAACTCCTGCTAAACTCACAATGTTTCTACCTTGTCAATGCAGCTCTCCCGCATTCTCTCTGAATGCAAAGCATCACAATCCCTGGGATATGTTAACTTTGAAGTGTGGTGCCAGAAACAAGAACTACAGATCTTGGATGTCAAGAAAGAGTGATCAAGTACATGCGTATAAGACTTAAGATCAGAGCTGGAAGGAGTGAAGAAAGAAGGAAGCGTGGAGGGAAGATGTCAAAAGGAAAGAGGAATTGTTCCATTTAAATACTGCAACCCTGAATGGAACGTTAAAGAGAACTACACCACAAGCATTCAGAACATAAAGTTCAGTAATAAATCTAACAGTGTTTCTCAGGCCTAGTCTAAGGATGGTTCCTTCATTAACAAATGAGAGTTTTGCTATGTATTGCATTCATAAACAAAATGAGTGCAATTTTGGCAAAGTTAAGGACTTTTAAAACTCACTGATTTGAATGGGAGAGTTTAGCACAGGCTTATTTCTCTCCACTTGAAACCAGTAGGTTGTTTTTGAGCTTTCTAATTTCTTGACTTGAAGAAGGAACCTCAGCATCTCATACTGCTTCTCTCAAATTAGGCAAGCATTTCACACATACCCCCAAGATCCTCTGGCTTGGATGTTAATCTGAATCAGAGAAATCATCTTGTCTCACCCACCCACTGGCATGTCCGCACTAAAGGGGTCATCCCACATTCCCAGGCATTCCTGACACTTTGCTTGCTACCAAAGTAGGACCAGCACCAAGCACTGGAACGGGGGGAGGGGGAGAGACATCCCTTCCTCTTACTGCCACCACTGGAGCCACAGCAGCCTCAACGTAAGCAGGGGGGTGGACACTGGTGGTTGGGGGGGAGGGTGGAATGAAGCTTGGAGATGATTAGGGAATTAATGGTAGACTTTGAAGGTTCACAGTGGTTGGGAAAGGATCTGAACCTGTCACAAATTGGAACCATGACAGGCTTCCAGTTTGGCTCAGATTGGCTTCAACAGAGGTGAGGAACCTGTGGCCTCCAGATCTTGTTGGACTCCAACTCCCATCAGCCCTAGCCAACATGGGCAATTGTGAGGGACGATGGGAGTAGTAGTCCAAAAATACCTGGAGGGCTGGAGTTGGGGAACCCAGGCTATTTCCAGAATTTCTGGAGAAATCGCTTGTCTTTTTCTGAGCAAATCCAAGGAGAGTGGGAGGAGGTCGGTGTCTCTCATTAGCATCCACCTAGTAGGACATCTGTGAGTCCCTACTCATGTCTGACTTGCCTTTGGGCCCAAGAGGAACTCAGGAAATCCTTCAGCCTCAGCCTTTCCCTCTCCTGAATCTTATAGGCAGCTCCCCTAGCTGGACCCATTTCCTGTTCCATCCCCTTTCATATTTACAAGTAGGCCCTTTTCTGAGCAGATTATAGTCTCCAGTCCTCCTGACTTGGTGGAGCATTTCAGGATGCAAAACTAGTAGCATCATACACTCTTCATCCCAAGGTAACTGCCAGGAAGACAAGGTGGCCTGCCATATTCATGGCTGAGCTGTTTCTCCTTCCCGAATTCACACTTTGAATCAGCCCCATCTCTTTGCTGTTTTCTCTCAGCATGGGCCCTCATTCACACATCTCAAGACTTTGGTGTGTGTGTATGCGCGTGCGCGGGGGAGCGGGGGTAGCCATCCGCAGTCCTCTCGCAGGTCTTAAATGCTTAACTTTATCTGGATCATACCCAGAAAACATGGGTGCGCTGGAAAACATAATGCTATACGTTCTGATATATATATATATATATATATATATATATATATTTAAATCTTGTTAACTGGGGCAAAATCTGTCAGGCGTTCTCCTAGAAAGGCCCCTCTGCAATGATAGTTGTTGTTGTTGTTTATTCGGTCAGTCGCTTCCGACTCTTCGTGACTTCACGGACCAGCCCATGCCAGAGCTTCCTGTCAGCTGTCACCACCCCCAGCACCCCCAAGGTCAAGTCTGTCACCTCCAGAATATCATCCATCCATCTTGCCCTTGGTCGGCCTCTCTTCCTTTTGCCTTCTACTTTCCCTAGCATCAGCATCTTCTCCAGGGTATCCTGTCTTCTTATTATGTGGCCACAGTACTTCAGCTTTGCCTTTAATATCATTCCCTCAAGTGAGCAGTCTGGCTTGATTTCCTGGAGGATGGACTGGATTGATCTTCTTGCAGTCCAAGGCACTCTCAGAATTTTCCTCCAGCACCACAATTCAAAAGCATCTATCTTCCTTCGCTCAGCCTTCCTTATGGTCCACCTCTCACAGCCATAGGTACTACGGGGAATACCATTGCTTTAACTATGCGGACCTTTGTTGTCAGTGTGATGTCTCTGCTCTTCACTGTTTTATCAAGATTTGTCATTGCTCTTCTCCCAAGAAGTAAACGTCTTCTGATTTCTTGGCTGCAGTCAGCATCTACAGTAATCTTTGCGCCTAGAAAGTCAAAGTCTGTCACTGCCTCCACGTTTTCTCCCTCTATTTGCCAGTTATCAATCAAGCTGGTTGCCATAATCTTGGTTTTTTTGAGGTTTAACTGCAACCCAGCTTTTGCACTTTCTTCTTTCACCTTCGTCATGAGGTTCCTCAGCTCCTCCTCGCTTTCAGCCATCAAAGTGGTATCATCTGCATATCTGAGATTGTTAACGTTTCTTCCAGCGATTTTAACACCAGCCTTGGCTTCATCAAGCCCAGCACATTGCATGATGTGTTCTGCATACAGGTTGAATAGGTAGGGTGAGAGTATACAACCCTGCCATACTCCTTTCCCAATCTTAAACTAGTCCGTTGTTCCATGGTCTGTCCTTACCGTTGCTACTTGGTCGTTATACAGATTCCTCAGGAGGCAGACAAGATGATTTGGTATCTCCATACCACCAAGAACTTGCCACAATTTGTTATGATCCGCACAGTCAAAGGCTTTAGAATAGTCAATAAAACAGAAATAGGTGTTTTGCAATGATAGTGCTTTCAGGCAATTCCCATGGAGATTTCACTGGAAAACTTCCTAGCGATCATGCCTTTGGCTTTCCACTCATATGGATTCAGGTCTTCCATTCTACCTCCTGTATTTGTGACAGGCAATTGGTTATGAAAAATAGTGCTGCAATAAACCAATTAGATTAGGTGTCTTGACATTTTTAGATTAGGTGTCTTGGCATTAGCAGTCTACTCTTTTGAAACATAATTATTGGAACCCACCACAAAAAAAGGAAAAAGCAGAGCTGGAAAATAGTTTTGTGGTAGAATTGTCCAAGTATACAGTGAGATCCCTGTCATTTGCAAAATTTGATATTAAAGTTAGACTAGACCAGGGGTGAGCAAGTTGTGGCTCTCCACATCAACCCAAGTTAACATAGCCAATGGTGATGGGAGTTGTACGCCAACACATCTGGAGAGCCACAACTTGCCCACCCCTGGACTAGACAATAATCAAGGAATTGCCAAAGTGATCAGTTAAATAACATTCTTCGGTTTCGTGAAGCTTTGGGACAAATTTGATGCAACACTGGCCTGTTCATGTACTGAAATGCAGAACTGCCCCAATCACACAGAAAGAGAGGAGTGGGAATCCGTGTTTAACATCGAAAGGGGTGGATGCATGCGGGACACTGAGGTGTCTCTGTGTTCACCACTTAACTCTCTGAAATTGGTCTCTCCAAGGGCTTTGTGCCCAGTCAAGGTCACTTCCAGAACTGGTGCTCAAATGATGAGAAAAGTGACCAGCTGTAGGAAAATAAGCCATGGGCGGGGAAAGAGGAGAACTAGAATCTGTGATACGCACAAGGCATCCCTTTTGCTGTTAAAATCAGACTCAGCTCTCTTCTAAGTGGTTGGAACAGTGCTATGTTTTAAACACATGGTACTGATGCCATCTCACCGATGCAATGAATATGAACCTGAGCACACTCCGGGAGAGAGCGGAGGACAGGAGGGCCTGGCATGCTATGGTCCATGGGGTCACGAAGAGTCGGACACGACTTAACAACTGAAGAAAAGAGAGAACTGATGCCATTACATTTAGTTTGGCCCTTAAATTGCCTTTGAGTCTCTCCTGCAATATTTATCCAAATTTGTGATTGTTGTTAATGAGGAATAGAATGTGACAGAAAGACGTTTGTCATTCAGTGAACATTCCAATCAATGTAGGTCTAACATTCATATTACAAAACAAAATTTAAAAATACATATTAAAGCTTCATGGTATTTTTTCCAAGCAAAGAAAAATGCCATAAATGTATAATATAAAATATAAAAGTGAAGTTCAATGTCTTTTCTGAAAGCCAAATAAGTAATAATATTTATTAGCATAATATTGCAAGAGATTGTTGTAAATTCAAGCTAATTATGCTAATTATAGCATGTGACAGAGCCACAGAGATGCAGCCATTCAGATCAGTGTGTGTGTGAATGGGAACACCATTATGAAATGTGAGGTAAAGTGGCAATATTCTGGACTATAACACCTCAGATTTCAAAAAGATGGCATTTTCCAAGCTTCCCCACATGAAAAACCTGCCTGCATGTAAAAAACTAACACATCAGGGAAAGTCTAGTTTTACTACCATACTGTTTGCAGGGTGCTTTTTACATGGGGGAGCTGCCAAAAATCTGACCTCCTCCACCTGCAGTATGGTTTGATAGAGTCCAGAATTCTGCTACATTCTGCCACCTCATCTCCTATATACAAATTAATAGTGAACTCAGTTCTCTGACTGTCAATCCTTATGTAGCCAAAATGGCACCACCCATGCACAAGGGGCAGTATTAGCAGGCCTGGTGGAATCCCAGGGTTGCAGAAGTTTGTTTGTTTGTTTGTTTGTTTTAAAGGAGGGAGGGCCCCGACAGGGAGGGCAGGACACTCAAAAACAGCCCAATGAGGACTGAGCATGCTCATTGGTCACAGAATGCTGTGTGTCTGTTAGGGCTATAGAAAATCAGGATGAGGGGAAACAGAATGGAGTATTCTGAAAGAAGGCCTGGCTGAACAGAATCATTACCAGTGGGTTTCAGTCAGAACCAGCCAGAACTCTAAAGGTGCTATCCAAGGTGAGGAACCTTATCCCCAAAATAGGATGCGCAGCCCCACCAAAATCAGAGCCACCAACTTCCAATTATCACTACAGCATTTTGTTGCAGGTCAGATGCGTACATACCAATAGGGAAGTGCCAATGCTTATATAGTCAAAACAGCACCATCCATGCACAAAAGGGGGGATCAGAGGCTTGGGGAAATCTCAAGGTTTGCAGACATAGAAAAAAAACAGGAGAAAAAAACCAGGGGGGGGGGCAAAAGAGTCCACAAGGACTGAGCATGCTCAGTGAGCACAGAACTGAAAGCTCGGGAAGGGATCAAATAGTTTATCTTGAAAGAAGGTGTGGCTAGCTGGCTGAAACCATGAATAGAAGCACTCCACACTGCTCCAACTTGTTCTCCGCAATTTTATTATTTTTATTTTATTTATTAAATTTATTAATCACCCATCTGGCCAGCCACCCAGCCACTCTGGGCGATGTACAACGCATACAACAAAACAGTCTAAAACAATAACATTCTACAATAAAAACATTTTCTAAAATTCACACAATTCCAGTGGGTAAAATGCTGACCTGCGATAAAACGGCAATATTCCAGCTGTATCTTATGAGATCATGTGGTTGAATAATTCACCCCAATATCATCTACTTAAAGGCATCTTGTTGATCCTAGTATGTGCTAACTGTGGCCCCTGGGCTCAATTTGTTCATGAAAATGCCTTAGAGACACTTAGGTATGTAACAAAAAGACTGCAGAATAACTGAGCTACAAGTAAGTCATCCCCTGTAAGCCTTTGACCATTTTAGAAAGAGTAAAAATCACCTTATGGATATGATGAATTTCTGCACATTAACAGCGCACCATGTGCTAACAGCTGCTATGGAAGCGATTTCAAATGACCTCCGGATGGACGTTGTCCCATGCAGACTGGGCCTAAGCCCTGTGGTTATAATGAATTAGGGCTCAAACATATATACAGATTTTACAACCTAGGACCAATGGGCTTGGGCCCAATGAATCAATGAGAACGGAAAGTGCTTAACTTTGGCTGGGCTACACCCAATGTTAATGCTTTAGAATATATATCATGTGCGACAAGCTATGGTTTGCATTAGGATCAAAAAGATTTTCGGTCCTTTTTAATTTCCTTTGAACAGGAAACAAATACCATGGCAAAGTTCTAGCCTGCCTTAGAAAATTCATCAAATCTGCATAGGAAACAACATTTCTCTTTGGGAAAGATGCTTTTTTTTTCTTTTTCTTTTTTTGCCTTCCTTCATAAATAAAACAGATGAGTGGTTGTGCTTTGGCAACTGAATGATCAGGTGTACGGAGTGGATCTGAGGGCAATAGACAGCAGTTTTGTGGAGGAAGCCTGGGATATTAGCCCCAGAAGGCCCATATATGTCTGAAAAAAGCTCTCCTGTGTTTTATTTTCTGCGTATTCCTTCTATATTTCAAACATTCCTACAGTGATGCCAGCTTTAAAAGCCATTAAATACATAAACAGGGTACACAAATAAAGGATGGATAACGCAAAGCAAAAGGATATACCAGAGAAATTATTTGCCATTATTTGCTACTTAACATGAGAATACAACCCCATTCCATACTCCTTGTAGAGTAAGTAGGACCATTTCCATTCTAAAAATAGGACAGGGAGGCTTAACTCTCCTGCCCTTCTCAAAGAAATGAGGAAAATTGTACACACCTGAGCTCTCACCCAGTTAAACCTAATGCCTGGTTCAGAGAATTACCAGTGGTGACAGGAACTTGATATGGAGTGGGCATGGGGGACTTTCATACACATACACCCTTCTTCACCACACTGATGGATCACATAAGATGCAAATGTTCCAAACGGACACCTGTTCTGTGTGATTCTTCTTCATCCAATAGTGTGCATGTGCTTGGGAGGGATATGCAAACAAGGCACCCCTGACTCACAGGGTGTGGGCTTGGAGTCTCCATTTCATATATGGCATTATCTGTGTGGTGAGGGTGGGGAGTTTGCACACCTGCTCCTCCACTATGCAAGACTCACTGCCTTGAGTATTCGAACTGGGCCCAGGCCTATAGAAATCAACACTTTGTATCTGGCTTGCCTTACAGATCTAAGGCGCTGGGTGTCATTTTAATTGAGAACTGTATTAAGAAACAATTCCATTCACTCCTTGCTTTCCTTCCATCTGTTTTCTCCCTCATCTGCATTAACTCCTCCCACTTTGCTTCCAGGTTCTCCAAGACCAAACTGATTAACTGGCAGGATACAACTGAATGTTTGGCGCTGGTGCTGACTCTGGATCTGAGCCTTGGTGGAAAGACACCTGCTCAGCTAAGGCCCAGCATTTTACACTATCAAATAAGCTTTAAACCCCTGATTTTATCCCCCAAACTTTGGGGACTCCCATGTCATCTTCCCTCTCTGAAAAGGCCCCTTCCTTATATCTGACCAGATCAAGTTGCA
Organism: Heloderma suspectum; assembly: GCF_057233095.1. NCBI lineage: Eukaryota > Metazoa > Chordata > Lepidosauria > Squamata > Helodermatidae > Heloderma > Heloderma suspectum. Next base: position 115,677,754 of record NC_139462.1, read on the forward strand.
ATCCTAAACATACTTCTTCGAAGATGCACAGAGATCACAGAATTAATTTTCTGTCTGGTAATCATATGCCCAATATTCTGTGTATTTTAGTGAAATGCCCACTATGACGGATGTTTGGGAAAGCCTATATTTGCACTTCAAATATTCATAGTGAAACATTTTGATACCATTAGACTCCAGTCAGTGTAGGCAGTGGGCCGATCTACATTGCGCCTGCCATTGCAATGAATTCGGTGTCCCGTCGGGTTAAACGCTCTCGCATTAAAACGTGATTATTCACACTCACCCATTTTCCCTGTTGCAGTGCTTCATGGAATGCATGAGCTCAGTTCACACTTGAAAAAAGAACATTGCGGAGAAGCCCCGATTCTGCGAGGATAATGCCTTAATTAAAAAAAAGCATCCTGAGCGGGGGATAGGAGGGGGTAAAACTTAGTCTCATTTGAAGGGATAGAACAACCCCCTCCTATCCTCCTATCCCCTGCTCGGGGTTTTTTTTGTTGTTGTTTTTTGAGAATCTTTCCCAACTCTGTAATTCTTGAACCGGTAACCTTTTTTCTACTAGGCCAAGATGAGGGGCTGAGTGAGGGCTGTGGTGTATCAGGAAGTTAGGTGGGTAGAGAATGGGTTTAAGATGGGGGAGAGAGCTGATTCTGGCTGTCTGCAGTAAATCCCTAGACAGCTGAGAGGGAGCAGGGATCTGTTTGGCTGGCAATGTTGTGGACCCTCACCTTGAGCACAGGGTAAACAAAAGAAAATGCCACAAGTCTGCAGGGCCCTCTTTCTCAGGAAACTGAAGTCTGAGTACATGGTGAAGTCCCTGAATCTTCTCACCTCCCAGAAGTGGGGTGGAGGAGCATGACAGTATGCACTGGGGTTGGGGCCAGAGACACTGGGGATAATGGAGATACTTCCTGGCCTAGCACTTCTCTTCACAGCATTCAGCCATGACATTTGTAAATGTATTTATTTTTTTTAAGGGAGACTAATGTCAGCTGCAATGAGGCCCTCCAGGGGCCGATCCACATTGTCCCTGCCATCGCAATGAATTCGGTGTCCCGTCGGGTTAAACGCTCTCGCATTAAAATGTGATTATTCACACTCACCCATTTTCCCCGATGCAGTGCTTCATTGAATGCATGAGCTCGGTTCACACTCGAGCGCAATGCTGTTTCCCTGCTGTTTCCCTGCGCATGCTTGTCTGATCTCGGATGCTAAGCGGGGTTGGCCCCGGTCAGTAGTTGGATGGGCGACCGCCTGGGAATCAGGCTTCCTGCACTGAGCAGGGGGTTGTTGTATCCCTTCAAATGAGACTAAGTTTTACCCCCTCCTATCCCCCGCTCAGTTGTTGTTTTTTTTAATTAAGGCGTTATCCTTGCAGAATTGGGGCTTCTCCACTTTTTTTTTTCTCCCCTAATTCAGGCATGATCTTTGAAGATTCGAAGTTGTGAAGCTTCACAACTTCGAATCTTCAAAGATCATGCCTGAATTAGAAAAAAGAACATTGCGGAGAAGCCCCGATTTTGTGAGGATAATGCCTTAATTAAAACAAACCCATCCTGAGCAGGGGATAGGAGAGGGTAAAACTTAGTCTCATTTGAAGGGATAGAACAACCCTTCTTGTGGTCAATGAGGCTTGTCCCCTGAATGCACACTTCAGAATTTACAAAGATCTCCCTCAGTGGAAATAGCACATTTTAAAGCACTAATTCCCTAAGGGCTATAAACTGCTATCTTGAACCTATGATTCTCTGTTGTTTGATTTATTGCCATTTGAAAGTAACCAATTCACACTTTCGATCATGTGCAGCATCGGGTTAGAAAGGGGACTTGTTTCCTGAGCCTGTCTTTCCCACCACAAACGTATGTGTGTCTACTCAGAAGTAACTCCCGTTGTGTTCAATGAGGCTTGTCTTTAATGTTTACTTCCTTTCTTTTTGGAAGTAATTAATTCGCAGCTTCACTCCTTTGCAGCATTGGAAGCTTCAGGGGAAAGGAGAAAGGGGATTAGAAAAAGGGCTGGAGCCAGTGTACTTCAAGTACTCACAGGGTTAAGTCTCTAAGTGTCAAGGGCTCCTTGGAGGGCTCTCAGTCTAATCCAGTAGCCAAGTCCAGACACAGACAAAGGAATTCTTTTCAAAGCTTTATTCTTCTTTTACAACTTAACAGCTCTACAGGTAGCAACTAGATCTGAGCAGCAGCATCCCTATGACCTAAGTTAGAACAGTTGGTCCCCGTTTGAAAAGCAATTACTGGCAGACCCCTGAATATAAGGACTAGGGAGAATCCCTCCCCTTTTCCCTTGGATCCTCTGGGCGCAACCGTTCTTTGAGCGCCAACCGGGCGCTACGCCTCCTTTCCGCGCTCTCCATTTGGCGCCGCTCTCTGCATCTGCGCCGCGCATCCAACCAGTCTGCTATCGGTGCTGGGTCACTCCCTGGACTGCTTTCTAATCTAGGAATGTTGGTGGGAGGAATCTCTGTCAGCTGCGGGCCCTGGGAAAAAGGGGCGCACTCCTCTCCCAGGAGCGACTGCTCTTCCTCCGAATCAGAACTACTCTGGGATTCTATGGGCTCAGTGTTCACCCTGACATCATCCCTGCTCCCATGAGCCCCCCCCGCTGCTCCTCCCCTGGGGCCCCGGGCTTGTGGGGGTACAGCTGGTGGAAGCGCCACAGCAGCAACGGAGCATGCACATTTTCTGTGGGTTCCCAGGATCGCTCATCAGGCCCGTACCCCTTCCAGTCAACCAGATATTGCAAGCGGCCATGAGAAAGGCAGGAGTCCAGAATCTCCGCGATCTCAAACTCCTCCTCCCCCTCCACCAGCACTGGCGGTGGGGGGGAGCCGACTGAGCGATGAGGATTGCCAGAAACCAGGGGGGACAGCAAGGACCGGTGAAAAACAGGATGGATCTTCATGGAGGGGGGGAGAGCCAGGCGAAAAGCAACAGGGTTAATCTGGGCCGTAACCTGGAAAGGCCCTGTGCGGCGAGGCGCGAGCTTCCGTGCGGGCGAGTGAGAGGGGAGGTACTGGGTGGACAACCAAACCCAGTCCCCTGGTTGCAGAGACGGACCCGGCTGGAGCCGCCGGTCTGCCGAGGCCTTGTAGGCTGTCTTGGCCTGCTCGAGGGAGTCCCGTAAGAGGTGGTGTACCACTCACAACTCCTCTAAAAAGTCCTGGGCCGCTGGCACCGAAGAGGGAGCTAGGGTGGACGGGAAGGCCTTGGGGTGATAACCAAAATTGGCAAAAAATGGAGTTTGGCGGGTGGAAGCATGGCAGGCATTGTTATAAGCAAATTCTGCGAGAGGCAGCAAGGAAACCCAGTCATCTTGCTGGTAATTGACATAACAGCGCAGATATTGTTCCAGAGTAGCGTTGGTGCGCTCGGTCTGACCGTCTGTCTGTGGATGGTGGGCGGGGGAAAGACGGAACGTCACATGGAGCAACGCCAGTAGCTTCCTCCAGAAATGGGCAGTGAATTGGGCCCCCCTATCGGAAATGAGGCCCTCGGGCCATCCGTGGAGGCGGAAATCATGCGTCACGAACAGCTCCGCCATCTCCCTGGCTGTGGACAACCCCGAGCAGGGGATGAAACGGGCCATCTTAGAAAACAAATCCACCACCACCAGAATAGTGGCCTTACCTAGGGATGGCGGAGAATTTCTCCCCGAAACTTCGGGGGGCCGAGCGCCAACGTGTTCAGCCCCCCGAACAAGTTTCGGGGAGAAATTCTCCGCACCCCCCCCCGGGATGGGACTTACTTTTGCTGAATGTCCCTCCCGGCGGCGGGTCCGGCCGGCGGTTCGGCGGGTGTTCGTGCGGGGCGGGAGTGGCAGCCGGTCTTTCGACCGGCTGCCGCCACCGCCATTGCAATCAAAGAAAAAAAAACAAAAACGCCCCCGTGATAGGCTACGTGACAATTAACGTAGCCTATCACGGCTAGATCTGCAAAGTCAGCCGTGATAGGCTACGTCAATCGTCACGTAGCCTATCACGGGTGACTTTAAAAAAAAAAAAAAGCACGTACGGATAATGGCGGCCCCCATAGGGAGCCGCCATTCCCATTCCTTATTTGGTCGCTGTAGTCTACGTAAAGATTTACGTAGACTACAGCGACCAAATAAGGAACGCAAATGGCGGCTCCCTATGGGGGCAGTCATTAGCGTACGCGCTTTTTTTTTTTTTAAGTCACCCGTGATAGGCTACGTGACGATTAACGTAGCCTATCATGGCTGACTTTGCAGATCTAGCCGTGATAGGCTACGTTAATCATCACGTAGCCTATCACGGGGGCGTTTTTTGTTTTTTGTTTTAAACTTTGGAGTTCGCGGTCGGGCGAGGCGGGAAGCCTCCTCCCCGGCCTGAATTTCGGCCAGGCGAGGCGGGAAGCCTCCCCCCCGGCCTGAATTTCGGCCGGGAAAGGCGGGAAGCCTCCCCCCCAGCCTGAACTTCGCAGGGGGAGCAGCGAAGCGCCTCCCCCCCACCGCGAACAAGCTTCGACGACAGGTAAGTGACTTTCGTCCACCCCTAGTCTTACCGTGTGAGTGAGGCAAGTCACTGATGAAGTCAAGGGAGAGCAGCTTCCAAGGTCCTGAGCGGGTAGGCAGGGGGTGAAGCAAGCCTGTGGGCTTGCCTGAGGGGGCATTCGCTCGCTGGCAGGTTGGGCAGGAGGCGACATAGGACTTGACATCCTGACACACACGAGGCCACCAAAAATCCCTAGTCACTCCATGCAGGGTCTTGGCGACGCCAAAATGCCCCGCTATGGGGGAGTCGTGGCACTGATGGAGGACCCTCTCGCGGAAGGGTCTAGAAGGCACATAGACCCGGCCGGAATGGTAAAGCAGGCCACCTCGCAAAGAAAAGGGGGTAGAGTAGGGGGGGCAGAGGCTAGCCCCAATTCCTGCACCTTTGTGCGAACTAAATCATCCTGAGCCTGTGCAGAGTGAAGGAGCTCTTCCCAAGAGTGAGGCACCGCAGCTGCCGCCAGGTCTTGGGGGGGAAGCCGGTCGGTCTCCTTCTTGTCAAACACATGCCGAAAAGCTGCATACTTCTCTGGGAGGATGATGGTAGTTGAAGGACTGCCAGAAGCAGAGAAGGAGGGGGGGAAAGGGTGAAAGCCTGGGCAGGGACTGGCGCCTCCTCCATGAGGCAATGCTCCCGGCAGTAAAAGGTAAAGGTAAAGGTGTCCCCAACCAGTCGTGTCCGACTCTAGGGTGCGGTGATCATCCCCGTTTCTAAGCCGAAGAGCCAGCGCTGTCCGAAGACACTTCCGTGGTCATGTGGCCGGCATGACTGAACACCGAGGTGCACGGAACACACCTTTCCCGCCGAGGCGGTACTTATTTATCTACTTGCAATTTCTTGCTTTCGAACTGCTAGGTTGGCAGGAGCTGGGACTGAAGATGGGAGCTCACTCCGTCACACAGCACTCGGGTCTCAAACTGCTGACCTGCCGACCTTCCAGTCTGCAGTTCAGCGTCTTAACCACTAAGCCACCGCGGCCCCCGCTCCCAGCAGCAGGGAGATGCAAACTCCATTTGCCGAAACCCCCAAGAAATCTGAGGGTTGTGCTTAGAGAGCCAGGAAAAACCCAGCACAATTGGGTATAAGGGAACCTTGGCTAAGTGAAATTGAATCTGCTCAATGTGTGACTGGGCGCGTAGAGTAATTGGAACTGTAATACGGGTCACCTCACCCGAAGAGAGAGGACGCCCATCAATGGTCTGCACTGCAAAGGGGGCAGGAAGGGGCAGGGTAGGAATCCCATGTAAGAGGGCGAAGGTCTCATCCATGAAACTGGTCGTAGCCCCCGAGTCCATTAAAGCTAGTGCCTCCACCCCACCCCGCTGTGGGGAGCGGAGGTGAACATGCAACCGCAGATGGGAGGGTGGGGGGGTTGGGGAAGGCACCCAGGCGGTGGGGAGCTGACCCCCACACTGGAGGCCCCCAACAAGCTTGGGGGGCAGTCTAGTCAAGCCTGGGGACGAGGAGGAGGAGGAGGAGGAGGAGGCAGCAGAGCCGTGGATTTAACTGGGCAGGTCTTGGCGAAATGTCCCAGACTTTCACATCGAAAACATCGGCGCTCAACTCGCCGGCGCTGAAGCTCCTCTGGTGGCAGTGAGGCTTGGGTAGCCCCCAGCTGCATTGGGGTCTCCTCCACCCCCAGCACCGGAGCGGGGGGTGGGGAAGGAGGTAGGAAACGTGGGGGAATGGGAGGAGGGAAATCCCGGTTCCCGGCACCCCGCCGGGTCTGGCGGCACCCCTCCAGTCGACTATCTATCTGAAGGCATGTCTGGATGAGCTCCTCCAAAGTAGGCGGGCAGGGCGTGCGCACCAACTCATCTAAGATCTCGTTGTTCAAACCATCCAAAAACTGAGCCACTAGCGTGGCATCATTCCATTGTAAATCCTGCATCAGCAAGCGAAAGGTTGTCGTGTAGCTGGAAACTGAGTCCTTGCCCTGCCGGAGGCGGCGAATCTCCCGAGAAGCCGTCTGCGTGCGCAGGGGGTCACCGAAAAAACGTGCCATGGCTGTCATGAAACCTTGATAGTCCCCGAGCAGGGGGTCATTAGCAAGAAGAAGTCCTGAAGCCCATTTAGCTGCCATGCCCGACAGCAGGCTAACGACGAAACCCACACGAACCTGTTCTGTCTGGAAATCCTCAGGTCGAAGGCGCATGTACAGCTCTGATTGGGCCCTGAAAATCTGAAAAAGTTATTTCTCACCAGAAAACCTCTCTGGCAACGCCACCGGGCATTTACGGTGTGGGGGAAGCGGGGGGGGGGGTTGAAACGTTGCCTGTAGATTCTGCACGGCAGCCGTCAGTTGAGCCATCTGATCACGGAGCATCTGGTTTTCTTGCGCCAGAGCTTGCACTGTTGGGTTCCCAGCACCCTCCATAAGGCAGTAGGAGAAAAGAGGGAGAGAGGAGAGAAAAAAAAAGAGGAACGGGGACCAAGCTGTCAAGGGCTCCTTGGAGGGCTCTCAGTCTAATCCAGTAGCCAAGTCCAGACACAGACAAAGGGATTCTTTTCAAAGCTTTTTTCTTCTTTTACAACTTAACAGCTCTACAGGTAGCAACTAGATCTGAGCAGCAGCATCCCTATGCCCTAAGTTGGAACAGTTGGTCCCTGTTTGAAAGGCAATTACTGGCAGACCCCTGAATATAAGGACTAGGGAGAATCCCTCCCCTTTTCCCTTGGATCCTCTGGGCGCATCCGTTCTTTGAGCGCCAACCGGGCGCTACGCCTCCTTTCCGCGCTCTCCATTTGGTGCCACTCTCTGCATCTGCGCCGCGCATCCAACCAGTCTGCTAACGGTGCTGGGTCACTCCCTGGACTGCTTTCTAATGTAGGAATGTTGGTGGGAGGAATCTCTGTCAGCTGCGGGCCCTGGGAAAAAGGGGCACGCTCCTCTCCCAGGAGCAACTGCTCTTCCTCCGAATCAGAACTACTCTGGGATTTTATGGGCTCAGTGTCCACCCTGACACTAAGGCTGCAATCCTATGCACACTTAGCATAGGATTGCATTGAACTCTGTGGTACTTGGGTCCCAGTGGACATGCATAGGATTGCACTGTTAAAGGCTCTGAAGCGCTTCACAAGCCGTAAGAGAGTAGTTAATGTGGAGATTCTCTCCATCGCAGCTTAGGGGGCTTTAACAGAGGGAGAAGGATCTACAGCTGTGTTTCCTTAATGTTTGGTGTTGTAAAGAAGTAATTAACGCGGGTGGGGCGGGGGGAAAAAAGGAGAGTGCTTTTGTTGAGACACAGGAGAAAACCTCCCAGGAGGCAGAAGAAGAAAGGGACCTGGGAGGGGGACCTGGGAGGGGGACCTGGGAGGGGGAGCTTCTTATTGGTTGAGCAGCCCCTGCTAGTCAGATGACATTCACTCCAACCCCCACCCAGAAGTATGTTCTGTGAAGCAGCTTATGCTGGTGCAGTGTACTCACTCATGCAGCCCTGCACAGACCAAAGCGCACCAAAGCTGATTCCTAGGAAATCCCAAATAATCCTCCATTCGCTTTTCCTTCCATTGTCATGGAGGACACCACTGAGGACGCCACTGAGATGAAACTAAGCCACTGAGATGAAACTAATGAAGGACAGTTTTTGCCCCCTTTCACCTGTATCCCAGATTACTTTTGTTTCCTTCTGCGTGGATGGAAACCTTTACCTGCAAATTCCTAACTAAAGAACTGGTCACTAGAATTATCCTCCTGCCCTTTCCAAAGCAGGCTCTGAGTTCTACTTCCAGCGTTAGACCTAAGCATGAGTTTGCTTCTTCAAGAGAGAACATGGACGACTATGTCAATGGGGCATGTGATCTATTTTATTTTATTATTATTATTGCACAGGTGCACATTAGTCAAGAGCGGCTTTGTTAATTTCTCTCTGGTTTTGTTCATTGAGTTTCATTTATTACAATTAATTGTCACGCTTCACTGGCCATTGTGAAGCTTGACCCAAGCAATGAAATTTCATATATATTTCCATATTACAAGCATCATAAACTTTAAATTAAGAAAAGTTGGCCTAATGCACATAACCTGATTTTGTGTAGTTTAGGAAAGGTGTTAATAACTTTTATTGGAATAGGTGGTAATAACTGTGATCTGTACCTGTCCCCCTTTGATGTCCTTGTATACAGCCAAACTCAACAGAGCTATTTATTCATGCAGTCATCACAATTATGCAGCAATCCATGCAAGACGTCACTGTAACATATTTATTGCTTGGAAATTAAGACTCACGGCTCACTTTCCTGAGATTGGGGAGTATATCTGTGCATCTAATTACAGCTAAAAGGTGTTTTGTTAACAATAAAGCTGAAAGGATATGTGTATCTAATACTATTTGTAAACAAAATCTTGTCTCCTATACCTCTTTATTTTGTTTCCTTTATTATTCCAATTCTTTATTTTTACTTAACAATATGGAATGATGAATAAATTGTTTATAGTGTATCCATATCTTATTCATCCTAAGTTAAGTTAGAATGATGAGAGATAACACGATTTCCATAATACTTTCTGCATTTTAGCTAACAGGATTTGCTGTTATGGGAAGCTTTAGCACTCTCGGGCATTTCTCTGAGTATTGTTTATCCATAAGATATACTGGATCATCAGTTCATTTCACCAATCTGCCAGTGGCTTACATACTATTATTATTCCATATTATTTGTCACATATGTTCAGACCAAGTTCCAAAGCAACCAATTATTATTCATTTCCATATGTAATAGGAAAAGCAATTAAACAGAGGGATACAACCAACTGCGATATATTTGCGAACCGCCCAGAGAGCTTTGGCTATTGGCGGGTATAGAAATAAACAAACAAATAAATAAAATATATGTACATCCCTATACCCCACTGTTCCTACAAAGAAGCACAGAGCGGCTTACAAGATTAAGAAAACAAGTACTAGTAAAACAACAATAAAATCCTACTAGAGATTAAACTGGCCTGGATATCTGAGCATCCAGTCTCTGACTAATACATACATAGAGACACACACGCACCCCACTCCTGCCAAAATCACTTCGCTGGGAATATAGCAAGGTTTTGAGGGTCCTTGGGCAAGGCACCCTCAATGGGCACCCTCCCTCAATGTGTCTACCTTCTCAATGTCATTGTCAACAGCTGCTATTACTCCTCCGCCTTTTCCCCATCATTGCTACCGCTTGCTTGCTTAACAGGCAGAGAGCCATGGAGCGAGTAGGCCATGGCATCGGCTGCTCCTCTTTCTAACCACCACTGTTGTCTGGGACAGAGCAAGATGCAGGTGAACAAGAAGGCTGCCATGGTGAAGGGGAGGAGCTAATCCAGGGAGCTGTTGTCACTGGGGGGCCCTGCTGTGTGGTGTGGGTCCCTTGATGCCAGCCCTAATTTAACATTTCAAAGAACTAGAAAAAATTAATAAATGTTCACTGCAATGTACTGCTCCTTCCCTCTTCTACCACCGGAACCAGTGCAAACTAGCTGGTCAGAACCCCTGCAACAGATGCTAGTCAGATGCCAAAGTACTCTCCGTTTCTCCAGGACTGGGTGCTCTGAGCTTGTAGTTCCCCACCTCTGAATTACAGCAGCCTCAAAGCAAATGATGTGGCTGCTTGGGCGGTAAAGTCTCTTGAAGCCAAGGTCAGCTTAGGGCCTTCTGGGGCTCAGTTGCCTGCACAAACACATACATCATAATGATTTTATGTTGTCCCACACAGGGATTAGGTAGGTGGGCTCGGTGGGGGGATTATTTGATATCATTAATGTCTGTGGATGGTAACATACCACTCAGAAACAAACCTTTTAAATTACATACAAGTCATTCATATTTTGTGGTCATCTTATTTTGAAAAAGTTGTCAACATAAACCATTAAAAAAAAAGGACTGAGAGAATCGACAATATAATAGCATTCTTAATATTTATCAACTATTTTCAGTTAAGAGCTTTGTTAGGAAGTGTGCAGAGGTGTTTCCGATGTAAGGGGAAAGCTGCAAAGTAGAGATGTCTTGCTGGAAGCAAAAATAAAGGCAAGGTCATCACAAGTCAGAAGCTAGGAGACATGCTGTCTCGTGATCTAAGTATGGGAGATGGGAGAGATTGAAACTGGGCTTTCCACTATCAGTCACAGCAGTCCCTTGGCCCCTTAAGTGTCTTTTGCTGTGCTCACTACTGTCATCATTCTCACTAACACCTCCTATCACTCTTACTCATCACTTCCAACTCATCATATGGAACCATTTGTACGAGTCCCTCGGCTCCAGCACGTTAACCCCATATACAAATGCCTCTTTTTCTACCTAATCTGCAGGAGGGATCAAATTTGCCGCTGTGTTAAAAGATTGCTGGGTGACTGCTGAATTGTGACAGGTGCAACAGGCCAGCGGGTCCTTGCAGCCAGACATCTTCCCAGGAGCTCATCTCCAAGATGAGGAGTCATATCTGCAGGAGAACCCGATGCGCTGGCTTGAAATTGGCTGTGGAATGTTTGTCAGAATACAGATTGTATTTAGAGGCTAGCCAGCCCATCATCCAAAGGTATTGCTGCTACAAAAATCCCACTGAGAAAGGTGACGACTTGTGTGGCTTTATATCGTTTAATAACCTTACCATGAACAGGAGCTGGACAACTTACAACATGCCCATGTGGTTGTAATATTCAAATATATATCTGTACTACACAATTTAAAGGGACCAGACACAAGATTTCAAGGACTTGCCAGAAGAGGCAAGCCTGCTCTTTGGCCCACATAGGCTTGTGCTACCATACAGCTCGCCAGGGAGCAGCACTGCAGCTTTTCCTTCGGCATTTGTCAGGTGATTCAAGTGAGCCCTCTTGTCTGAGCAACTTGTCATTTGAGTGAAGACCAAGCTGGCCTCACCCATTTGCCTGCTCTGTGCTTGCTTGGCCTCCAAACCTTGACCACTTGTGCAGAAATTACAGTGGTTTCAGGCTGGCCTGTGGTGGCTTTTCTTTGAGGAAATCTTGGGTCCAGGGATCACACCTGAGAATTTTCAGCCCCCTCACAGAACTATCATTTTCACAGTGCTTTAGTGGGAAGCTTAAATGTAGTTTCACGTTTTCATGACAGCATGACTCTGTTCTAGTCAGCTTCCAAGGCCCATGATTTCAACTTAGATTATAATGTAAGATGCACCACAGAATAGACACATGAATATTTTTCATTTACTCAGTTTCAGCAGTCTCACTTGATTTTCTATGTACAGCTGCCCAAACTTCAGTGAAGCAGAGCGTGTGGGATTTAGGGATCCATCCACAGGGTTTTATGTTTTACCCTATTCAGAATACAATATTCTACTTCCACTTTGTGCACATTGGTTCAAATTTATAACGTTTTATGTAGCTGTGACCCCAGTGTGATGAGTATTTCAGACAATGATAGGCTCGTTAAGCACATCTCATTTGAGTCAAACTGCAAGTGGCGTTTTGTTTATATGGTTCATTTCACCAACAAATTAGATTTCAAATGGATTGCTTTCAAGAATGACTGTGTTCATCACTATCTGTAGCAGGGAATTGCAAAGATCATCATGGTAATTAATGAGCTCCTAGATCAATCGAATGCAGGGCACTAGTGATGACGTTTGAAAGAATCCAAATATTCTTCTTGATGTCCTACAATGGGCACAGTCTACCAGGACATTCTTTTTTGTAAGCCCCACTGCAAATAATGGTGTTCTCAGCTGTAAAAGAGCGTGACTATTTCTCTCCTTATAACCTTGTCTGTGAGTCATGTAACAGCAGAGGAGTGTGAAAATGGGGGGCAGCAGCAACATCTCTTGCTGTTTTTTCACTGTGTTCTTTAAGTACCCCTTGACATCCATGGCTAGTGAACTTCCATTGTCATGTGAACACAGGATCCAGTCCTAAATGCTGTAGAAAAAGAACTTACAAAGCTGATTTGTGATTTTTGGAGACCTATGCGTGTTGACTATTGGAGATTCACAACCCTCTCAAAAAGGTTATACTGCTTAAAAAGATAGCTGACCTATCTCAATATATTTTTTTTAAACTGGGCTGAGCAGGGATCGAGGGAGGAAGTGGATGAAAAACCAGAACATTGTCATTGGATTTTAAATGGGCCACAACTTTATTGAAAGTTAATTGTGCAAAACTGGGTCAAGTGAGGTCAGCACAAATAATATTGCCATCAGGCTGCTCCACTGTTATGCCTCACATTGAATGGAAGCATTGCAATGGTAATCACCAGACAGAAAGATCCCAAACGTATCCTATTAATCTAACTGGCTACTCCCGAGCCTGGGTGAGAGTGTGTGGAATATAGCCAGATTAAATATTTTCAGTGCACTTTTACATAGGAATTAAATGTAGTGTGTCCTGTAAGACCTGATGAAGTCAGCAAAACAAAACAAAACCCCCCTCAAACACCAAAGGCCAATAAATGAATGATTTCTCCATTTAGAAGTTGAAGTTTGAGGACTTTCACTTCATACTGAATGGAGGAATAGGTGTAACAGATTACACCTGTTAACTGGATGTAACTGGGACTACCAACCCAGCCAGGATGTCTTTGGATAGGTGAACAGAATCCAGACCCCACCACTGTAGCTATAACAACTGGATCATAAGAGAGGATCTATAGCTCATACTTTGTATTCGAAAGTTAAAGGAGCTCAGGCAGCAGGACTAAAAAAGTCCTCTGCTGTACTTGGAGAAGACAATACTGGACTACATGGACCAATAGCCACTTTGACTGTTGTTCTGCATTTTATCTGTATGGCTGCCTTATTTATTTATTTATTTATTTATTTATTTATTTCTATACTGCCCAATAGCCGAAGCTCTCTGCCTTGAGCTACCTGTGACTGTCCTGAGCACCATTTGCTAGATTGGTGGGATACACATTCAACTAACTAACAAGTGGACAATGGTGTGACTGGATGAGGGAGGCTGTTGTGAATTTTCAGACCATCTGCTTACTTGGAATCCAACTGAAGGCAAAACTGCACATTCTGATAATCATGTATATGAGACTGATATTTTTCTTTACTCCAGTATAACTGCACCTGGTCCCAATTCAGATCAGGACCAGTATGCTCCAGGAACCTTCCCCCCACTCATTTTCCCTGAAATTCCATCTCCTCCCATAGATAGGGGACTTTAAAAAACTAGGTCTCCATTGGAGTCAATGGAGCTCCAAATTTCAATACGAATTATCCTAATTTCCACCTCCTAAACTAATATGCCAACTGGAACACAATTATCCTTTGGTTTTCACACATCTCCAAATTTTGTGATGCAGTTCTCTGATCAAAAAATGTGTACAAAAAATGTACATGTTAGGGAAAATTGCATACAAAAAGACATACAGAAGGGGAAGTTGTGTACAAAAAGGCATATATTAAGGGAATAGGCTTGCAAAAATGCATAAATTTTATACAAAACATGTACAAATTCTCATGCACTTGAAAATGCATATGCATTTTCATGTAGACTTTTTTTAAAAAAAAAATCACAAACTGATGCAGAAACAGGTTGGAATGAATTTGTGCATGAAAAAATGTGAACGTTATAGAAAGGGAAATACACAGATTTGTCCATCTCTACCACCCACAAGCAATTCCCCTAGTAACCAAAAAAAGTGTGTCTATCTACAGATAAATGTGATTCCTGTGATTTAAGTTATTGGCAGTTTCAATATGAGGTGGGGTTGGGGTGGAGGGAGTGGGGTGTGTGGAAGCCAACAACCTAATTCTAGAAGTGCTGAGCAAGCTGTGGCACCTCTATAAACAAAGAGGTGTTTAGCATTTTTGACAGCCATGCAACTTACGCAGCCTTCTAAATAATGATTTAGAAGCCCAGCTTGAGGCTGCAGTTTCATAAATCTCAGCACTGGTCATTTATCTTTTCGTTTTTTCCTCTTCTTTTCTTCCTTACTGTGTTTGGCTTCCCAAAGATTAAACAAAATGTATTTTGTTGGCGTGGATTTTTCAGCTAGGAATGAACTTGATACAAACAAGCTTTCATTAAAGCTTATGATAATGTTCCTGTTTGTTAAAAGTTTCAGTTCTACAGCTGAATTCATTTTTACATAACTGTAGAGCCGTGGTGCAGAACCATAGAATCATAGAATAGTAGGGTTGGAAGGGACCTACAAGGCCATCAAGTCCAACCCCCTGCTCAATGCAGGAATCCAAGTCAGGCCTGAAGGCTAAATCCAGCCCTCGGGGGGTTCCAATTTGGCCCTCCAGGGCTCCCCAGAAGGCTGCACACCCTCTCCTGGCCCCACCGATCTGTTGTTTTCTAAGGGCGCAATCCTAGGCATGTTTAGACCGGAAAAATGTCCTACCACTCCCAGCATTCCCCAGCCAGCATGGCTAGCTGGGGATGCTGGGAGCTGTAGGATGTTTTTCTGTCTAAACATGCCTAGGATTGCACCTGAAATCTCTTAGCACCTCTGCCAGCCAGTTCCAAACTCAGACATTGTTCCTTACTTTTCTTCTTGCCCCTACATCCCACATTCAGACTGGGAGAAGTAATTTCACTACCTACTCCTATCCTTCAGTTGGGCATCAGCTGCTCAGCTGCTATGCTAATTGCCCATTAATTATCATCCAAGACTTGTCAAACCTCAAGGGAGACGTGGAACAAAAGGAGAGCATCCTTCATAGCACCATCAAAATCCTCTCACTTTCAGTGGAGAAGAACCATTTTTCATGGCAGTCTACTTATGGTTTATGGTTTCTATGTTAAATCTTCTACAATCACAGCTGTTTACCCCACATCTTCATTGCTTCACTGGTCTCTGCCAGCTCGAGCCTCCATATTTGTCTACTGAACATGCATACATATGTCTGCCTTGTGTAAACAAACATAGTAGCACCATTCATAAATTGAGAAGAATATGTGTGTTGTTACATATGGGTCTTTCCCTCCTGAGCTTTGTAGACACAAGAGGCTAAGGGTGCAATCCTATGGGGACAGGCGGCTGCCTCCAAACGCGGAGGTGACTGCCTATCCAATGCAAGGCAGGAGAAGCACAGAGGGTATCGTTTCTTCCATGCTTCTCCTGCCCTGCATTTGCGGCTAGACAGCTGATTTTGGCTGTCGAGCCATGGGAAGGCGAAGCAGGGGAGGAGGCTGCCGGACGACACATAGGATGTGTTGTACCAGCATTTCCTCCTTCCCCGCCCTGGCCGCTCCACACTCCTCTTCCAAGTGCAGAGCATGGGACCATTCCATGCTGCCTTGCAGGCAGCGTGGAAGGGAGGGAAGGTCGGTTCTCCAGGAACCGACCTCGGAGCATGAGCTCCGAGGTCAGTTCCCAGAAAACCACATATCCTATGGCCATCTAGCCACTGACTAGCAGCCATAGGATTGCTCCCTAAGACTTTGAGCTTTGAGTTGGGAATTGGAAGTCCCCAATCCATAACTCACATCAATGAGCTCAATAGAGGTTCTTAGTCAACTGACAACACAATTGGCAGCAAAAGACTTCTAATGACAGCAAAAGAACCTTGGAAGGAAGGAAGGAAGGAAGGAAGGAAGGAAGGAAGGAAGGAAGGAAGAAAGAAAGAAAGAAAGAAAGAAAAGCTGTGCTACTGCCTCCACTGCTGCTTTCCTCCCCAAGGAACAGGTGGAGATTTCGCTCCCACCAGAGAACATTCAGCAAAATAGTGCCCCCAATTTCGCTGCCTAGACATAGGGTGGAGTATTTTGGGAAGCCGTGTTCACTCAGCTTGAGTATGTAGGCTCCACCTCTTCTGGAATAAGGGGATATTGTAAGGGACCCCCAAATCTCTGAAGCTGTCATGACATGGATAAACATATGGATCTATCTTGTAGGGGTTGTACAAAATAATTAGGGCTGTGCATGGACATCCTGATCCGACTCAAAGGCTGCTTTGGGGCTTCCGAGGTGGGCCCAATTCAGTTCAGGCTGGCCCCTACGCCTCGGCCTACAAAGCTGAAGTGGGATTCGGACATCCGAATCCCGCTTCGCCCCCCCCCGCCCCCCAGCTGTTTACCTGGGCTCTTAGGCTTGCTGCATGTGGGGGGGGCACCACCGCCAGGGGAGCCTCTGCCGGAGGAGCAGCTGCCAGTGCTGCCAGGGGAACCGGCACTGGTGCTGGGGGAGCACCATTGCCACTGCTGCCACTGCCACCGGGAGAGCTGGTGCTGCTGCCAGATCCTAGGCCCTCCGGACGCATGCCAGCAGCTGTTTTGCTGTTCCGGGGGATGGAAGGAGCCATTTTTAAAATGGCGACACCCTGTATTGGAAATATTGGAAATACAGGGAGTCGCCATTTTAAAAATGGCTGCCCCCTCTCTGGAACAACAAGATGGCTGCTGGCACGTGTCCATAGGACTCAGGTAAGGAGCTGGGGGCTGGGTGGCAGCAGTGGCAGCGGTGTGGCTGCTGGGCTTCTGTATTGCGCCGGAGTGCACCAAAGTGCTTCAGAGCGGCCCGATTCACTTTGGGCCACTTTGTGCCCCCTCCGCCTCACCTTGGAGGCAGCCTGAAGCAGCCTGCTTTGACTCGGGGCTCAGGCTTTGTACCAAAGTGGTGCGCAGTCCTAATAATAATCTATATCTTACACGTGCCATGTCAATCAGCATTTGGCATCCCTGGGGTTCACTTCCCATTCCTCCTAGCTGTAACATGTGGTACAGGGCCATCATGCTCTGACTTTTCTACCAGCAACCAATGCTGACATGGATCAGCGGTGAGGAAACCCCTGACATATGGCAATTTATGCAGCAATGTTAATGAAATAATATACTGAAGCAGAGAAGACACTCTGGGGGTTCCTATCCCTGTGGGTATTATAACATCTAACCCCGTTCTGAAACAACTGAAATACTGTGAAGTGCTTTGAACCATCAAAAGTACGATATAAATGCTAAATAGAACTACTACTACCATTACTACTACTTCTATTATTGCAACATCCTAATGGAATGAGAAAATGACTTTTGGGATCTCTTTGCTGGAAGTGCATGAGTATTTTTGCCCTTGTAGATGGCATGTTTTTCTTCACACCCCCTCCTTTTGCCAAATGAATATTCATGATCAAACAAAAGCATGTGGAACTGTTATAATCCTCAGCTGATCCACATTTGTTCTCAGCTGCTTATTCAGAAGCTCAATGCAATGGTGTAGATGGGTCATTTCAATCTGTCCCTGACATTGTTTACTTGCTTTTAGCAATTAAATGAAATGCCAAGGTTCTTCTGCACACAATTACATTTCTAAAGGCACAAGAACTCCATAAATAACTCCAGAATAAGGAAGAAAACTGGAGAAATATTACATCTTTCAAGATGATGTCAGACAATCCAAGTTGTAATAGAAAGTTTGCTGAAATATCTACTGTAATGCAAACCACAGCATTTGGACCAATTCTCTTTACTATGAAAAATAGACACAAAGTCGTTTCACATTCAAATAGGCCTAGATGGTTAGGCCAGACTCAGTTATGTCCACCTGAAAAGAAGTGGGAAACCACCGCCCTCCCCAACCCAGCCCACTTAGAACACTGCCAGTACTATTACTCGGAGTGGCTGTCTCTGACACAGAGGTCCAGCCCAGCTACTTGTGATCCTAATAAGCCAAAATGTCAGGGACTGACCCTGTGTTCTACTGACCCATATGTTCTACCAAGGAGCTATACCCTTTCCCTACACTGACCTTTCACTGGTTCCTCCACTTCCTGGGCAGTAGTTTCATCTGGATTTGTGCTGGTGGCCAGGCTAGCATGACAAATAGGGTACTTGCTACAGACCACTGATGGATGTACAGCAGCAGCAGCTACTGCCTCTTTGTTTCTCCTCCATGCACCCCCTTTCCAAAAACTCTGTGGCTGTGCCCACAACACGAAGGCACTGAAGCTTCAGTTTTCCCTGCCAAGAGCAGCAACCACAGCTGAGTTGCTAGCTTACCAAATAAGTTTCTAAAAATCTCACCTATCAGAACCCACTTCCCTGAGTGGCTAGTTTACTGGGATTTTACTGGATATACAGGAAAGAAGACACCATCCTGGACAAAAGTAGACATAGCCTGTCCAGTGTGATATAGAATATGTGGCCACCTTACTGATGATGGTGAAGGCTTTTAATAGTGGGGTATACTTTGTGGACAACCCAAGAACAGGTCTACCAGTGATTGGCCTCTTCCAATGTCCCTCAACTGAGTGGCAAGTGGCAACCTAAGGAGCATATTGAGCAGATGAACACAGAAAACCAGTAGATACACTTGGAAGGCAGGACTGTGTCAGAAAAATGGGAAATCCCAGAGAATATGCACACAGGAAAACCAAATGCGGCATTCTATCCTCAGGTGAGGCATAAGTAAGTGAGGAGAACATAATAACATTGTTTGTTCTCCACGTGTGCAGCACAGATAGAGGAAGTTTTCCTTTGGTTTGACTTGGACACAGTTTTCACACACAAGTGAGATATGATCGAATCCAGTTATGATATTCAGCATGACTATAATGATGTGTTTCATAACATTACAAAGAGGGTGAAATATAATCGTGTTCAACTGATGAAGATGTGTTCACGGGCCAAAAAATAAGGCGCAATTAAGAAAATAGTTCCTACTGTAGGTAAAAAGAAAGAAATAATACATTACAAAATGATCTTAGTTTTAGCAATAAATCAAGAGAAAGTTTAGATATTTAAATATACATTTAAATGTTTAAGGGTGCAATCCTATGCATGTTTAGATGGAAAAAAGTCCTACAGCTCCCAGCATTCCCCAGCCAGCTGGGAGTTGTAGGACTTTTTTCTGTCTAAACTTGCATAGGATTGCACCCTAAATTATCTTAATTTTAAAGGATTACATGTACATTTAAATGTTGAAATGACCTTATTGTTAGCAATAAATCAAGAGAGAAAGTTTAGATATTTAAATGTACATCTGCTTTCAACAGTGAACTATTCTTAATCATTGCTAAATGAAATGGGTGTTGCCATCTTTGTGGACTTGTCCTTCCAAGACTGTAAATACAAAAAAAAATAAAAATGTATCTTTGTTTTCCAAAGGGTTTGCCACGTAACAAATAAGCACCAGAGATTCTTAAGCTCCTTTTCTGTCTTTTTTGTGGAAACTTTCAAGAGAAATCAGATTATTTGGCAATGATAATGACAATTATTCTAAGTGCTTTGGAGTAGTGGATGCTATTTTGTCAATCCATTTGTAAAGGCCAATACATTCAAGCACCTTTGTCACATGACGGCCACAGGAGGATCCAGTAGTAACCTGCAAGTGTAAAGAAGCCATCACAGGTTAAATGCCACAGAAAGGAGTTCCTAGACCTCAGACCCTCCCCAAAGAAAGCAGGAAAACGGGAAGGACAAAGTCACTCCCACTTCTTCTAGCGCATCATGTTGCAATATCTGACGTGGCTGTGACTGAATATATTTAGCACTCCGTCTATCACTGCAGTCCAGGGAGACTGCGGCCCTGTCCAGGCATTCAAAAAAGGGATAACAGCAGCACGTGAGGAGAAGGAGTGCTCCAGCCCCGCCCCTCTCCTCCTTCGCCTTTGTCACTCTGTACTCGTGGAGGATGGCTGTCTGCAGGATTCTGCCTCCTATATCTATGGGGGCTCTCCATGCAAGCCAGGATGCTGATATTCCAGCATGCCAGCCCACATGGAGAAATCCCACGGATACAGGAGGCCCTCCACTTCGAACAAGGGCAGAGTGACAGATGCAGTGGAGGAGAGGGGCAGGGCTGGAACACTCCTCTTCACATGCACTCCTCTTCCTCACATGCACACACTCTCCTCACGTGCACTCACATACTCTACTCCCTTACAGTATGTATGTATGAGTACAGTACTCACAGTACAGTACAGTCAGTACAATACAGTACACTGAGTACAGTCAGTACAGTATGTATGTATGAGTACAGTACAGTCAGTACAGTACAGTACAGTGAGTACAGTGTTCACAGTACTCACATATTCTCCTCACATACATACAGTATGTATGTCTGAGTACAGTACTCACAGTGCTCCCATGGTCTCCTCACGTGCACTCCTCCTCACATGCTGTCATTAGCCCTTTTTGAATGCCTGAACAGGGTTAAAGTTCTGGCAGGGCTGGAGCACTCCTTTTTGGTGGAGGCTGGTGGCTCCGATTTCGGTGGGCCTGTGAATCCATTCTCAGTTTCAGTCAGAACCAGCCAGAAATCTAAAGGGGCTATCCAAGGTGCTGAGCCTTACCCCCAAAATATGTCCAGCACCTTGGATAGCTCCTTCAGAGTTCTGGCTGGTTGTGACCACAACCCAGAATGAATTCATAGCTCCACCAAAATCGGCACCACCAGCCTCCACTGCTGCTTCTCCTCACACATTGCTGTTAACCCATTCTTACATGCCTGGACAAGGCTTGTGCGTTCATCTGGTGCTCTTGTGGAGCCCCTCCTCTCCTTTCTGAAGAGGCCGTCAACACTGATCTTCCAGGAGGTGGTCAGCCACAGGAGCGGGGGGGCGGTCCGTTGGATTGCCAAATGTCAAGGGAGACGTTGACCAACAGCATGCTTCATAACAACACCAGGACAATCCTACCACTTCCACGTCAGTTTCCCTATAGCAGCCTCCCCAAACCTGATGCCCTCCAGATATTTTGGACCTTCGGTTCCCAGGATTCCTGACCATTGGCCATGTTGGCTGCAGCTAATGGGAATTGAAGTCCAAAACATCTGGAGAGGACCAGGTT
The DNA here is from genome assembly GCF_057233095.1 of Heloderma suspectum. NCBI lineage: Eukaryota > Metazoa > Chordata > Lepidosauria > Squamata > Helodermatidae > Heloderma > Heloderma suspectum. The sequence continues at coordinate 115,698,976 of NC_139462.1, forward strand.
GGGGAAAGCTGCCTTATAGATTCTACCAGGGTTAGAGCTTGTTGACCTGGTCTTGATAGAGGGCATGAGGCACTTTTCCGAATAAGGCTTCAGTTATAAGCATTTTTTGCTGTCTCATTGGCTTTTTTCCTCTGGCTGAGGAAACAGTTACCCATCAGCCTTTGCAAAATAAACACACCTCATTAATGAACAAAAAGTTCCAGAAGTGTCATTAAACAAATGAAGAAAGTGGGGCCGGGGGAGAGAAATTATGAGTATGGGGTATATGTATCACTTGGCATTTGTATAGTGCTTAAATGTTTAAAGATCTTCACATACCTTATGTTCCTGTAATCCTTACAACAACCCTGTAAGATGTCAATAGTATTATACCCACATTGCAGGCACATGGCTGAGATTGAGCAAAAATGTTCTGCCTAAGGTTACTTACTGACTTCATAGCAGAGGCAAAATTTGTACGGGGAGCTACCTGGGCCATGCCTCATCCTCTCAGAGGACAATCCTATGCATGTTTAGACAGAAAAATGTCCTACAACTCCCAGGATGGCATGCTGGAAGTTGTAAGACCTTTTTCTGTGTAAATATGCATAGGATTGTGCCTTTAGCCACTAAATGTTCTGAATCAGCCTTCCCCAAGCTGTTGCCCTCCAGATGTTTTGGATTTCAACTCCAATCAAGCCCACCCAACATGTCATGGCCAATGTTCAGGAATTCTGGGAGTTGCAATCCAAAACCTCTGGAGAACACCAAGTTGGGGAAGGTTGTTCTAAATGATTGGCTGGGAGTGTAAAACTGTTCTTCAGCTGCCACAATGTTTGCATTGGCCAGGTCTATAGTGGAGATCTTATTGCATCAGATACATAATGATTGAAAAGAAGAATGTCATCGACATAATGCCACGCAAGGTGAACTCCTTATAAAGCTTTGTGTGGCAAACTTGCCAAGAATTGTTCAGTTGCAGAGCTCAAGTGACCACATTAAATTTGAAGGAATACATACTCTCTGCAAGACTGGTGGCCCTGCATCTTTCATTAGAACCCCCTAACATACTGTATAGTTAATGGTAAAATCAGAGATGATTTTCCACTAAACCCAATGTGTGCCTAATTGCAGCATACACTGGTCCTGTGTTTTATTAGCTTCAGTAATTTCCCTTGTTACTGGGAATTGTCTCATTATTATTTTTGATCGGTTTTGCCCACATCATCACCGACAGGAACATTTCCTTGAGCTCATTCTCTTGCCGAGGTCTAGTCACTTCATATTCCTGGTAAAGGTATAAATACATCTACAATTCCCTTTGCTCTGGATATGCTCTTTCAACTGAAACTTTATTTTTATTTTTGGCTCACATGTTAATTATAACCAAAGAGGAAATTTGTTTCCCTGAAATTTGACAACTTGATGAAACAAATGTCTACCTCTATTTCCAGCCTCACCGGTGAAATGATACAGAAAGTTACTAGCAGAGCAAAACGGAATCATTCCAATGGGATCCCAAGGTCCAGTGATGCAATGTAGCATACTAGTGTCTTTGTGACCTCTGCCTAATTTTATACCACCATGGCTGAATACAGATGACCATTGACCAAATAGTATCTAATCCTGAGGTCAGTGGAACTACTTGCAAAACCACCCGTTTGTTTTACCCTACCTTTACATGCTTCTGGACATGATCAGAAAGCCAGGCATGGATGGCGCCGAAGGCCAGAGGTGCCTGCTATGGCCCCAGACAAGTTAAGGGGTCTGCCCACCAGGAGCTCGTTCCACCATCTTGGTTCTCCCTTGGCCTGATCTGATCAAAAGCAGTGGTGGGACAAGAAAAAGTATACTAGGGGAGCACAGAAGGGCAAAGTGCAGATGAGCTTTGTCCCACATGTTAGATTTCTGAAAGAAATTACAAAATGAGAGGGGCAAGCTCTTTGTCTTGGGGAAAACACTTGAGCAAGGTGCTTGGACCAGTCCGGTTGACCACCTGGGTGCTTGCTTCTTGCCTCTCATGCCTTATTACATCTAATAGGAAAGGATGTCCGGCTGCTGGTCCAGGAGGTTGTCAATTCCTCCTTGAGAGAGGGAGTAGTGCTGGCTACTTTAAAGGAGGCAGTAATTAGGCCACTCCTGAAAAAGCCTAATCTGGACCCAGAAGATGTTAACAATTATAAGTTGAGGGCCAACATCCCCTTCCTGGGCAAAGTACTTGAGCGGGTTGGTCATAGGGATGTACGAAACCCCTATCTTCCGTCCCGGGGGGGGGGTCCACGGGGCAGGAGGCGATCCGTTCCTCTGCCCAGAATCCTCGTGAGCTGGCTCCGCTCCATGGTGATTCCATGGAGCCGCCAGCCAGCTCCGTATAGCCATCGATATGGCTGCCATTGCTGTGCCATATTGCTGAGGAGGAAGGAATCCGGACGCAAATGGCATCCACTATGCCATTTGCGGCTGTAAAGCTCTTAGATTAACCTAAATGCAGCTGTAAATGGCTGCATTTAGCTTAAACTAAGGGCTTTACAGCTGCAAATGGCGTCCACTACACCATTTGCATCTGTGGCTTTTCACGCGATATCGCAGGAAAAAGTGTGGACACCATTTGCAGCCATAGAGCCCTTAGTTTAAGCTAAATGCAGCCATTTATGTCTGCATTTAAGTTAATCTAAGAGCTTTACAGCCACAAATGGCATAGTGGACGCCATTTGCCTCCAGTTTCCTTCCTCCTCAGCGATATAGCACAGCAATGGTGACAGTATCAATGGCTATACGGAGCCGGCCACAGAGAGGAGCCGACTTCAAAGCGGATTCTGGGGGGCGGAGGTGAGTGCCCCATTCCGCCACGGACTCCGGAGGCCAGATTACTTTGAATTCAGCCTCATTGGGGTCCACAGCGGATTTCTCTGACATCCCTAGGTGGTCACTGACCACCTCCAGACACTTTTCAATGAAATGGATTATCTAGATCCATTTCAGTCAGGCTGCAAGCCTAGTTTTGGCCCTGAAACTTTGGTTTCCTTGATTACCTTTGCCGAGAAAGGGACAGGGGGAGTGCAACCCTATTGGTTCTCTTGAACCTCTCAGTGGCTTTCGATATGATCAAGCTTGGTATCATTCTGGATAGGCTACCTGGGCTGGGTGCTGGAGGTACTGCATTGCAGTGGTTCTGCTCGCACTTGGATGGCCAATTCCAGAAGGTGGTGCTGAGGGATTATTGCTCTATCCCTTGGCACTTATTTTATCCCCACGCTGCACAACACCTACGTGAAACCACTGGAGGAGGCTATCCTGAGATATGGACTGAGGTGTCACCAATATGTGGGTGTCACCAAGCTCTATCTCTCCTTTTCATAACTTCCAGGTGAGGGTGTTGTGAATCAGTGCTTGAGTAAGGTAATGGATGAGGGTCAATAAACTGAGACTCAGTCCAGACAAGATGGAGCTACTGTTAGTAGGTGGTTCATCTTCCTGGTTAAGTGGTGTTCAATCTGTTCTGGAGTGGGTTGCACTCCCCCTACAGGACCAGGTTCATAGTTTGAAGGTGCTCTTGGATCCAGCATTGTCACTGGAGGCACAGGTGGACCCGGTGACACAGAGCACCTTTTATCATCCTATTTATTTATTTATTGCATTTATACCCCGCCTTTCTCCCTCTCGCAAGGAACTCAAGGTGGCTTACATTATCCTCCTCCTCACCGTTGTATCCTCACAACAACAACCCTGTGAGGTAGGTTGGGCTGAGAGTCTGTGACTGGCCCAAAGTCACCCAGTGAGCTTCCATGGCCAAGTGGGGACTAGAACCCGGATCTCCCAGCTCCCAGTCCATCACTCTCACCACTACACTACACTGGCTCTCATCCTAGGCTGATATACCAACTACCTCCTTATCTTCACAGAGATTGCCTGGCTTCAGTAATCCATTCTCTGGTAACTTCATGTTTGGATCACTGCAATGCATTGTATGTGGGACTTACGTGGCTTAGTGGTTAAGACGCTGAATTGCAGACCAGAAGGTCGGCAGGACAGCAGTTCGAGACCCGAGTGCCGCGTGACGGAGTGAGCTCCCGTCTTCAGTCCCAGCTTCTGCCAACCTAGTAGTTCAAAAGCAAGAAATTGCAAGTAGATAAATAGGTACCGCTTTGGCGGGAAAGGTAACAGCGTTCCGTGCACCTCGGTGTTCAGTCATGCCGGCCACATGACCACGGAAGCGTCTTCGGACAGCACTGGCTCTTCGGCTTAGAAATGGAGATGAGCACCACACCCTAGAGTCAGACACGACTGGTTGGGGACACCTTTACCTTTAATGCATTGTATGTGGGGCTGCCTTTGAAAACAGTCTGAAGACTTCAGCTGGTCCAAACTAGGGCACTGAGATTGTTAACAGGGACGCATCAATTTCATCATATTATGCCAGTGCTTTATGATCTGCACTGGTTGCCAGTCCCATTTCTGGCCCCAATTCATAGTACTGGTATTACCCTACAAAGTCCTAAATGGCTTGGAACCAGGTAACCTTAAGGTCATATCTGAATCTTCTACTTCAGCAAGCTACTAGATTTTTACAGTTGTTTTAACTAAATAGGTAACAGACTAACAAGTCAAAAGCAGCCAATTGCTTGTCTCTGGTTATCATCCACCCAGGCCATACATGATCATAATTGCCAGTTGAATTATTTATATTATTATTTATTTTGTTGTTCAGTCGTTCAGTCGTGTCCGACTCTTCATGACCCCATGGACCATAGCACGCCAGGCCTTCCTGTCCTGCGCTCTCTCCCGGAGCGTGCTCAAGTTCATATTCATTGCATCCGTGATGCTATCTAGCCATCTCATCCTCTGCCGTCCCCTTCTCCTTTTGCCTTCAGTCTTTCCCAGCATCAGGGTCTTTTCCAGGGAGTTTTCTCTTCGCATTAGGTGGCCAAAATATTGGAGCTTCAGCTTCATTATCTGTCCTTCCAATGAGCACTCAGGCTTGATTTCCTTTAGGATGGACTGATTTGACCTCCGTGCAGTCCAGGGGACTCGTAAGAGTCTTCTCCAGCACCACAATTCGAAAGCATCAATTCTTCGGCGCTCAGCCTTCCTTATAGTCCAGCTCTCACAGCCATACATTACTACTGGGAAAACCATAGCTTTGATTAGACGGACCTTTGTCGGCAAGGTGATGTCTCTGCTTCTTACTATGCTGTCTAGGTTGGCCATAGCTTTCCTCCCAAGGAGCAAGCGTCTTTTAATTTCATGGCTACAGTCACCGTCTGCGGTGATCTTGGAGCCCAAGAAAGTAAAATCTGTCACTACTTCCATTTCTTCCCCTTCTATATGCCAGGAAGTGATGGGGCCAGATGCCATGATCTTCGTTTTTTTAATGTTGAGTTTCAAACCAGCTTTTGCACTCTCCTCTTTCACCCTCAACAAGAGGCTCTTGAGATCCTCTTCGCTTTCTGCCATTAGGGTGGTATCGTCTGCATATCGGAGGTTGTTGATAATTCTCCCAGCAATCTTAATTCCGACCTCTGATTCATCCAACCCGGCATTTCTCATGATGTACTCTGCATATAAGTTAAATAAGCAGGGTGACAATATGCAGCCTTGTCGTACTCCTTTCCCAATTTTGAACCAATCGGTTGTTCCATGTCTGGTTCTGACTGTTGCTTCTTGACCCTCGTACAGGTTTCTCAGGAGACAGGTAAGGTGGTCTGGTACTCCCATCACTTTAAGAATTTGCCACAGTTTGTTGTGATCCACACAGTCAAAGGCTTTAGCGTAGTCAATGAAGCAGAAATAGACGTTTTTCTGGAATTCTCTTGCTTTCTCCATGATGCAGCGAATGTTGGCGATTTGATCTCTAGTTCTTCTGCCTCTTCTAAACCCAGCTTGTACTTCCGGTAGTTCTCGGTTCGCATACTGCTGAAGCCTAGCTTGTAGGATTTTGAGCATCACCTTGCTGGCATGTGAAATGAGCGCAATGGTGCGGTAGTTTGAACACTCTTTGGCGTTGCCCTTCTTTGAAATTGGAATGTAAACTGACCTTTTCCAGTCTTGTGGCCACTGTTGAGTGTTCCAGATTTGTTGGCATATTGAATGCAGCACTTTAACAGCATCATCTTTTATGATCTTAAATAGCTCGGCTGGAATACTGTCATCTCCGCTAGCTTTATTGTTACTAATGCTTCCTAAGGCCCACTTGACTTCACTCTCTAGGATGTCCGGCTCAAGTTCAGTGACCGCACTATCATGGCTATCAGGGACATTCAGATCTTTCCTGTATAGTTCTTCTGTGTATTCTTGCCACCTCTTCTTAATCTCATCTGCTTCTGTTAGGTCCCTGCCTTCTTTGTCCTTTATCATGCCCGTCTTTGCACAAAACGTTCCCTTGAGATCTCCAATTTTCTTGAAGAGATCTCTAGTCTTTCCCATTCTGTTGTTTTCCTCGATTTCTTTGCATTGTTCATTTAAGAAGGCCTTCTGGTCTCTCCTTGCCATTCTCTGGAACTCTGCATTCAGTTGGGTATATCTTCCCCTTTCTCTCTTGTTTTTCGCTTCCCTTCTTTCGTGAGCTACTTGTAAAGCCTCATCAGACAGCCACTTGGCTTTCTTGCATTTCTTTTTCTTTGGGATGGATTTCGTTGCTGCCTCCTGAACAATGTTACGGACCTCCGTCCATAGTTCCTCAGGCACTCTGTCTATCAGGTCTAATCCCTGAAATCTATTCCTCACCTCCACTGTATATTCATCAGGGATATGATTTAGGTCATACCTGAACGGTTTAGTGGTTTTCCCGACGTTCTTCAATTTAAGCTGAAATTTTGCAAGAAGCAGCTCATGATCTGAGCCACAGTCAGCTCCAGGTCTTGTTTTGACTGACTGTATGGAGCTTCTCCATCTTTGGCTGCAAAGGACATAATCAATCTGATTTCGATATTGACCATCTGGTGACGTCCATGTGTAGAGTCGTCTCTTGTGCTGTTGGAAAAGAGTGTTTGCTATGATCAGCATGTTCTCTTGGCAAAACTCTATTAGCTTTTGTCCTGCTTCATTTTGTACACCAAGGCCATGCCTGCCTGTTATCCCGGTGATTTCTTGACTTCCTACTTTAGCATTCCAATACCCTATGATGAAGAGGACGTCTTTTTTTGGTGTTAGTTCTAGAAGGTGTTGTAGGTCTTCATAGAACCGATCAACCTCAGCTTCTTCGGCCTCAGTGGTTGGGGCATAGACTTGAATTACTGTGATGTTGAATGGTTTGCCTTGGATTCGTACTGAGATCATTCTATCATTTTTAAGATTGTACCCCAGTACTGCTTTTCCCACCCTTTTGTTGACTATGAATGCTACTCCATTTCTTCTAAGGGATTCTTGCCCACAATAGTAGATATGATGGTCACCTGAATTAAATTCGCCCATGCCTGTCCATTTTAGTTCGCTGATTCCCAAGATGTCGATGTTCAATCTTGCCATCTCATGTTTGACCACCTCCAGCTTACCTTGATTCATTGATCTGACATTCCAGGTTCCTAAACAATATTGTTCTTTACAGCATCGGATTTTCTTTTCACCACCAGACACATCCACAGCTGAGTGTCCTTTCGGCTTTGGCCCAGCCGCTTCACTCTTTCTGGTGCTACTTGGAAATACCCTCTGCTCTTCCCCAGTAGCATATTGGACACCTTCCGACCTGAGGGGCTCATCTTCCGGCGTCATCTCTTTTAGCCTTGTGATACGTTCCATGGGGTTTTCTTGGCAAGAATACTGGAGTGGGTTGCCATTTCCTTCTCCAGTGGACCACATTTTGTCAGAACTCTCTGCCATGACCTGTCCGTCTTGGGTGGCCCTGCACGGCATAGCTTATGGCTTCACTGAGTTACGCAAGCCCCTTCGCCACAACAAGGCAGTGATCCATGAAGGGGTATTATTTATTACTTACTGCATTTATAGCACCTACAGCTGGCTACGCATGTAATGACAAGCCACAAAAGAAACCCTTGTGATTTTCCTGTTTCTCATGAGATAATTGTGAAAGTTAAATGCAACCAATACTCAGGGCCAGGGGTGTTGTTAGAGGGGGGCCCATCTGGGGGCCCCAGATCTTTTGAGCTGTCCTAACTGCCTTTTTTTTTTTTTTTTTTTTACATTTTTCCATTGACTTGCATTGGAAAACAAAACCAGCCCTAACTTTTTTATTTTATAAGATAAATCATGAACCTTGGAGGCTTGGTAGCCCCCATAGAGCTGACTGAGCCTACCAGATTTCAGACAGTTAGACTTAGTGGCTTTTCTGCTAGCCACAGGTAAAATTTGCTTTTTTCAAGAAAATCTGTCAAAGCAAAGAGCTATAATTTCTTTGTTCTTCCACAGAAGTGTATGGAATTTGGAAACCTGGCAGCTCCCATGGAGCTGATGGAACCTGCCAAATTTCAGGTAGTTAGGTCTAGTGGCTTTTGTGCTAGCCACAGGTAACAGTTCTTTTTCCAAGAAAATCTGTTAAAGTCCCACTACAAATTGGCCAGAGCGGAAGAGGGGTGTTTTCCAAAATGCTGAATCGGGGTCTGAGTTGAAGTGGGGTGGGGGGGTCAGTGCACACGTCATATGTATGTATATAATCTATACACGCATGCAAGCAGACTATACACGCATGCATGCACACGCACCACACACACACACATATACTAGACGTGTGCTTAGAGTGTATATATATATATGTATGTATGTATGTATGTATATATATATATATGCAAATTTGTGTTAGGGGCCTGTGCCCTGGATCTTTTAAGAACCTAGCAACGCCCCTGCTCAGGGCTGACCACACTCTATGTTGTAAAAAAAATCTGTGCCAAACAAATACACATTTTTTGGCCCAGAAGGGAAAGTTGACTTCTGTAATCTATATGAATTACACAAACTAAATAAGATTATGCAATTTTCTTATTTTGCATAAGGTATTCTAGACCTTCTTATCGTGGAAAGGGGCAAGAAGCTTCACAAGTTACTGACGGTCCACTTCTAACCACTACAAATCTTATTGTGTGATCCTATGATTATCTACTCAGAAATAGGCACTATTGAGTTCAGTTATTCATCTATTCCCTTGGCTCTGGACATTTCAGCATGCATGGCTACCTACTTGCAAGCATATTCTTTCAGTCATAAGGACTATAAACTTGCTCTTAAAAAAAAAAAAAAGCTACTATTCTTGAGAAACTGAATTCTGTGTCCAGTAGCAGAGTCTGCAGTTTTTCTGAACTCTTACACAATTTCAGCATATACACAGCCCTCCCTATACTGTCATACATACATACTGACATACTCCCCTGAGGGTCAGGGTGTCACCAATATGTGGGTAGTCAGTATGCTAATATTACATAGCATAGTCAGTATGCTAATATTACAGAAATCATTTTTAACTTCCTCTGCAAACACCAGATCAACATTACATTATGATTAAGGCTGCAATCTTATGCATGGGTGACTGGGGCATGATGGGAGTTATAAGCCTTTTTTTCTGTCTAAACATGCATAGGATTGCACCCTTAGTTGCTTCTGCTTTACTGTTACTTAATTGGGAAAGGAGTACGACAAGCCTGTATATTGTCGCCCTGCTTATTTAATTTATATGCAGAGTACATCATGAGAAACGCCGGGTTGGATGAATCACAGGTCGGAATTAAGATTGCTGGGAGAATTATCAACAACCTCAGATACGCAGACAATACCACCCTAATGGCAGAAAGTGAAGAGAATCTAAAGAGCCTCTTGTTGAGGGTGAAAGTGGAGAGTGCAAAAGCTGGTTTGAAACTCAACATTAAAAAAACTCAGATCATGGCATCTGGCCCCATCACTTCCTGGCATATAGAAGGGGAAGAAATGGAAGCAGTGATAGATTTTATTTTCTTGGGCTCCAAGATCACCGCAGACAGTGACTGTAGCCATTAAATTAAAAGACACTTGCTCCTTGGGAGGAAAGCTATGGCAAACCTATGCATAGTAACAAGCAGAGACATCACCTTGCCGACAAAGATTCGTATAATCAAAGCTATGGTTTCCCAGTAACAACGTATGGCTGTGAGAGCTGGACTATAAGGAAGGCTGAGCGCCAAAGAATTGATGCCTTCAACTGTGGTGCTGGAGAAGACTCTTACGAGTCCCCTGGACTGCAAGGAGGTCAAATCAGTCCATCCTAAAGGAAGTCAACCCTTACTGCTCATTGGAAGGACAGATACTGAAGCTGAAGCTCAAATATTTTGGCCACCTAATGCGAAGAGTTTGCGAAGAGTAATGCGAAGAGGAAAACTCCCTGGAAAAGACCCTGATGCTGGGAAAGATTGAAGGCAAAAGGAGAAGGGGACGGCAGAGGATGAGATGGCTAGATAGCATCACCGATGCAATGAATATGAATTTGAGCACACTCCGGGAGACAGCGGAGGACAGGAAGGCCTGGCGTGCTATGGTCCATGAGGTCACAAAGAGTCGGACATGACTTAACGACTGAACAACAACAACACTACCTCTAGTGTGATCTTAGGGTGCAAACTCTCTCCCTTCCCCACCCCACCCCCCTGTTTTTAAACAGATATGATGACACCAATCATTATCATCATCATCCCCAAAATGATAAAATCTGTGTAGGACTGAGCATTCAGCGCAGCACTTCTGAGACATTTTCTCAGTGATCCTTAAAAGAATCTTGCAAAGTGAGCCAGATTTTTATCCTTGCATCACAGGTTGGGAGCCAAAGCTGAGAAATATTTCCATCTAAGGAATTTTGAGAGCAGCAAAGGGAATCTCGATCATTCTGCAGATTCTAGCATTCTACAAATTGCCACCTGACATCCTTAACAACTGCAAACAAACTGCATCTGACAGACCTTTGGTGTTCTATAGAGAGCCTCTACCTTGGTCTAAAGCATGATTTCATGATGGATCTCCTCTGTCCAGTTGCTGTATTAATGAGGAGAACAGTTATGCTCACTTTAATTACTACAGCTATGAGCAGCACTGCTCCCCCACCCCACCCCCCATTTCAGTGGAGCCATATGGACATCTAATGCTAACAAGTCCCAGGGTACCTTTGAGTCTCCATATTGCTTCCTCTGTGACTTCTGTTTTCCTAATTTCATGTGGCACTTCTTCTATTGTCTGAGTAAGGAAGGAAGAGGGAAATCAAAGGCCATGTTTATTATTCGCCCCGCGCGTCAATATGCCCACTGGGGAAACGCAGACTTTTAAACTGACAATTGTGACCATTTTTTCCCTACAAAGCGAGAGGATGTGCCCTTCATCCAATTCATTTCTCTATAGAGTGTTATTGGAGAGGTAACAGTGGAGGCAGTGTTTGGGATTTTGTTTTTATTGATTTTCTTCCATATTATCATAGAATAGTAGGGTTGGAAGGGGCCTATAAGACCATCAAGCCCAACCCCCTGCTCAATGCAGGAGTCCAGGTCAAAGCATCCCTGATAGATGCTTCCAGTGTGGGAGAGCCCACTACCTCCCTAGGTCATTGGTTCCATTGTCATATTGCCCTAACAGTCAGAAAGTTTTTCCAGGTGTTCAGCTGGAATCTGGCTTCCTGTCACTTGAGTCCATTATTCCATGTCCTGCATTCTGGGATGATCGAGAAGAGATCCTGGCCTTCCTCTCTGTGACAACCTTTCAAGTACTTGAAGAGCATTGTCATATTTCCCCTCAGTCTGAGGCAAAAGAGCAGAAAGGGCTGGCTGAGAGGTGCAGTACCACTGCAAAGGCAATGGCAACAAACCTCCCTGTCAGCCACAGCCTGTATGACTCATGAGACGGCACTTCCTGCCATGCCTCTCAGGAGGAATTTGAAGGCCAGCGGGAGGTAGTCAAATGGGGTGAGCTCCAAGGCAGTGGTGGGCAGCTGGAGTAAGCAGGAGGAGGAGGAAGATGCTGAAAACCTCATCTCCTTGGGCCCATCCCTTTGGGGCATCCCATCAACTCATAGCATGGTGGGGGGGATCTAGCTATCAGCTCATAGCATGGAGGAAAAACCTATGGAACTATCAATTGATGTGCAGTACAACTTCTTTGGAACATTGTGTTTGTCAGGGTTCTTTCTCCCCCTCCTTCCTCAAGCATTCACAAACAACACAAAAAGAGAGGCTTCAGTTTCAGGCCTTTAATTCACAGGTTCATTACAGATGCAAATCCTCGAAGACTCTCTGGCTACAAAGGAATGCCTCCAGGGGATTCAAATGGAATAAACGAAAGTTGCCCGCAGTTTGAAAGGACGGCTGTCTGACTAGGCTAACTTAGGGAAGGAAGTCCCGCCCCTTGCCTGCTGCTCCCCAGCGTAGCCTCTCACGCATTGCTAAACAGTTTGAACATCTAAGCTCATCCCTCTTCGGTCTGCGTCTCCGCCTGGCGTCTCTTAGGTCACAGAATTCAAGCCCCGCCTCCTCCTCCCAGCTGCTTCTCGCAGAGGGGGGTAGGGATGAAGCTTCACACCCGGCCATCTGGGAGTTGGTATCCTGAGAAGCACACCTACCCATATCTGAATTGGCCTGTGAAAAAAAACCTCCCCCAGTTCTGGCTGCTCCTTTTCTGAATCTGAGCTGCTAACTATCTCCCTGCGCTCAGAATCAATCCTGAAAGTATTCGCTGAAAAACTGACTTAACAGATGAGGACACAAAGGCAGCAAAAGAAATATGTGCCTGCCCGGACCTTAAGATCATCGTCAGCGGCCCTTCTCCGTGAGCCCCTGCCAAAGGAAGTGAGGCAAGTGGCTACTAGGAGGAGGGCTTTTTCTGCTGTGGCACCCCGGCTCTGGAATGAACTCCCTAGTGAGGTTCACCTGGCATCTTCATTGTATTCCTTTCAGCGCCAGGTGAAGACCTTTTTATTTTCCCAGGCATTTTAGCATTTTAGTTTTCTAAATTTTTATCGTTGCTGTTTTAAATCTGTATTTTAAACTCCTGCACTGCTGCTAGGTTTTATTGTGGTTGTATTGTTATATTGTGGTTTTAATGTTCTATATATTTTAAATTGTTTTATTGTGTGTTGTTTGGTTTTAATTTTTGTGAACCGCCCAGAGAGCTTCGGTTGTTGGGTGGTATAGAAATGAAATGAAATAAATAAATAAATAAAAGAAATCAGACACCTTCCATATCATTTGGTATGCATTTACTGATTTTATTAACACACAAGGGTCCCAGAGAAAACCACCAGCAGCTCATGGACAAATATGGAAATGTACATTTAGAAAATTGCAGCTAAACATTCAACCCCTGATGAATTTCCGTGGATAAATTTAAGGTTTTTAATATATTGAGCCTCCTGTGATTCCTGTTAACTGTAGTTCAATTTCTTATTTAAGGTTCATGTTCTTTTAGTTCAAAGGTTTTACTTTTTTATATAATTATTGCTGATAATATAAATAAGTAACTTAAAACCCAATAAAATATTTTTAAGCACCCCATCCCCACAGGGTCTGAGCCAGGAGCAGGAGAGAAGGAGCTAGAATACCAGGGAGGGCCTCTGCTCACAACCTTTGGGATGGGCAAACACAAGTGTACTACTCAAATGTCACTTTTAATAGAAAGACAAAAACGGTGGATTGACAGAATAAGAACAATACCATCATGAAACACTAAACTTCATAACAATAAAACAGTGACATATCACTTCAAATTCCCAAAAGACCTCACAAAGCAGATTCATGCACACACTGAAGAGCATGGGAGACAAGATGGAACACTGTAAGAAGCCATGGTATCAGTGACAGAGGGCAAGCAGTAGTATTCCCCAACACCACCTTTCTTGAATCCTTCAGGCAGGAATGGAACCACTGAAATGCTGTGCTCAGACAGCCTATCCAGGAGGATACCATTATCGATGGTATCAAAAACCACTGTGCGGTTTAGGAGAATAACAGGGTCATACTCCTGCTGTCCTTCTCCAGGAACAGATCATCTATCAGAGCAACCAAAGCAATTTATGTGCCAAAGCCAGGCCTGAAACCAGATTGAAATAGATTCAAAAAATTATCTCATTCAACAATTGAGCAAACAAGTGGCGGTCGCACTCATTCAAGCACTTTGTCTCAGGCCGCAACTGGAAGTCATCCCATAAACAGGACGCAATCGTGTTCTGGACATGTCCCTTGACTGAACTACATAACCCACAGTGTCCATGTCAAGGTGGATCCTAGCAATTTTATCCTTGAAATGTTTTGTACAGTGTGCTCCTGAGGGTTCTTTCACATTCTGCTCTGTCCCAAACCACTTCGTAAACTCTGCTAGATGGCACGCGATAGATGCTGTGGTAGCAGAGAAGATCAATATTGTTTCTTCAGTAAAGATAAATATTCTTTCTTCAGATAAACATTGTTTCTTCTTTCTTACCAGTATACGGTCAGATTCACATTGAGATTTCTGCTGACTTGCTTCCTCCCTGGTAAACCATGGAACCAGTCAGGCAGTGTGTCATGGGAAAGGGCCATTGGGAGTAATTATGCCCACTGCCTGAGCTAGCTCCTTATTAGACAGAGTGACCAGGGTTTTCACAGAAACATCAGCCATTCTAACTGGAAACTCCCCAAGGGCACGCAAGGGCACTCAAGAGTCTGAGGGAAGACCATCTCCATGGATCCACACTCAGAGTGGGACACTCTGAGAGTATCGCTTTCAAAGAACATTATATTTTGTGTACCACTATATATGCAGCTAGCCATTTTTTACAGGAACCCGTAGTTACTGCTATTATACCTACTACCATCAAAGGGAGATTTTACTTGTTACAATGTGCACACTGATCAAGAGAATGCATAACTGATACAACAAAATATGTTTCACATAAGTACAGATGGAGGGGAAATTTATTCAGTTCGCATTTTAATGCGAACATACCTGATTTCACACTTTTTAACCAATTCGCAATACATCATCATTCAAAAATCACTGATCTCTGAATTTTGCAGTGGGGTTCTCCAGTCCAAAAATGCATACAAAAATGTATATTAAGGGAAAGTGCACACAAAAATGCATATATTCGCGAGAAGAACATTTAAAAATACATTATATTGGAAAAGTACTTGCAGAACTGTGTGCATTAGGCAAAAGTGTATACAAAAATGCATGTATTAGGAGAAATATGCACAAAAAAGCATATAAATTCTGTGCAACCTTTAAAAAATTCATCTCAGTGTTTAGGAGGAACCAAACGTAAGACTTGGGGGCAGGAGATTCAGAGTTTTGGGCTAACCAAGCTTAAGACTGGTTAAAAATCTTAAAATGAAAACTGGAGAGAAAGCAAAATTGTCAGATCCATCCACCCGTAGCGTGGGAAATCTGTGGGGCTCATTGCTCCTTACTGGGCTCCTGCTGGGCTCCCCAGATTAACATCGCCCTGCCCTGTGGAGATCTGCTCATGGGGGCAAAGGATCCTGCCCCCCTCCCGCCCAGATTCCAGTCATGATGTCATTCTGTGCAGTGCTGCACCTGCCTCGTCTATCTCTACTTTCAGTTCCCAGGCTCACAAGCAAGACTCAGGACAGGAAAGAAGGTCAGTAAATTAAACATGACACGGGATGGGGGGATGGCCTTAAGCTTCATCAGTGCTGTGGGAGCACCTCCTTGTAAGGCCAAGAGGGAGTAGCAGGCAGCAGCATGACCAGGCTGCTCCACACCGAAGTAGCTTCATTCTGAGAGCAGGAACAGCACTTCGTGCTGCACACACCTGCCCACTCTATCTATCTACTTTCCAGTTCCCTGCACATCAGTGAGTGAGGCCCAGCCAGGGGAGGTCAGAACATTAAACTGGCAGTGGGATTCCATCGAGCTCAGTTGAGAGTGGCTGCAATGCAAATGGCAGAATGCGGACCTGGAAGGGATGATGAGGCCGGCCTTCTGTCGCACCCAGCCAGGCAGCGCCACGGACTGTTAGGCCCCTGGTTTGGTAGCCTGTGGGAGCACCTGCCTCCTAAATCAAGAGGGCAGCAGTATGATGGGCTGACTGTGAGGATGCAAATCACTGACTTCCTGTCCTGTTCCACCTGGCCTGGGCCCCTGGCTGAGCTCACTTTAATTTAATGTGAACCAGTGAGTTGTTTTCCACTCCACAGGTGAGGTGAGGCGTGAGGAGAACACAGGAATGTCGCCCATCTAGGAAGTGGGGTGAGGTTGTTGCTTGTAAGGATGGTCCCTGGCAGCCCCAGAATCACAAGGGAAGATGCACTCCTTGTGTACACCCCTCCCCCAAACATGCATAGGATTGGGCTGTTAATGTTGGTATGTGAAAGATCTTAAAAACTTATGCGTTCACCCACAAAAGCTGGAAGACTGCTGAAAGGGAACATAAGGGAAAGGGAACTGTCACATTATCTGGATAGCCATTCCAAATTTCAGCCATGCTCATGGGCATCCACAGGAAGGGGCAAGGAGGGGCAATTCACCCTTTTGGGAATGAGCCATAATTTCCAGATACCCATCTTTCTTTCTTTTTTAAAAAAGCAAGTATCTGGCCCATGTAGAACCCAAGATATGAGGCAAAATGTGCAGCCACTATTCTGCCCATTCTTTTGTGAGAAACTCTCCTGCTCCCACCTTTTAGTATTTTGAGCCAATGAATGCAGTCACAGCATTACCTACTATCTGGATGTGTTAACCCTTCTGGGGGTGCTAAGCCTTTTTGGGATCTTCCCTGTTAGGAAGTAATTGCAGCCTCATAAAAAAAAACTATTTAGAAATCCAGGAGTTTCTTGTGGATGGATTTGGGCAGTAGAGTGTCTACCAAAAAACAAAAGGTAGCATCAAAGACAGGAGTTTGTGATCTTTCCAACTCAGGTCTTGCTAATATATATATTTTTTGGAGTTCATAAACCTTTTAAAAATTACCTTGACAATGTGTGCAGATAAAGTTTATCCTTATTATACTCATATTATAGGACGCAGGGCTGTGGCCGAGAAAGTGGGGGGTTACCCAAGTCCTGAAGTCCAGTGTTATTATTCCCATTTTGTGGAGGGATGTGCGTGTGTTAAGAGTAGCATATGACAACTCTGCAGTAGTCCAGTATTGCTGGCGTTTTATGGAAATGCAGATGGGGCTGTGAAATTGATTGCAGAGGCAGTGCAATGTATTAAGGGTTACAACAGGTTGTTGTGATATATACATAACATTAAGAGAACCTGCCATTTTTAGCTCTTTGAGAAGGCCCAAGTAAAACCTCTCCCCATCTCTCTCTAGTGATGCCTTTGGAGCTGAGACAGTTCCACAGAAGTTAGTGGTTTTCTCATGTATTGTAGAAATGAAGAAACCTCTTGTGAAGGGACCTGAATTTATTGTGTGTTGCCTGTAGAGCAGAACCTAGCAGTGGCCTGCAAGCTGAGTAAGTCACCCCAGCCCCTGCCACCATTAACTATGGCCTTTGGCCTGAAGGGCCATTACAGAGGTGAAGGGAGCCATAGAAAGAACTGTGGGTTTCAGCTATGGGTGTAAAGACATTGTCTGGACACCAGGTCTACCCACTGACAAACAACAGAGGAGTAGGCTTGGCATACAAATTTCTCAGAGGCTAGATTTACTTATCTTGGTAGACCTGGTGCCCAGGCCTACCAGAAATGGTAGACCTGTTTTCTGATGCTATCAGGACTTTTTTAAAATGTGCAACCATATACAAAATGTATGGTTCAAGGGAAAATAATACAGTTCCAAAAGATCCAGGCTCCTCTAGAACCCTAAAACCTGATCAAGCACACTTATTTCTCCTTCCATAGCTAAAGAACTCCCCACAGACTCCACTGCTACAGCTGCCTTCCCCAACCTGGTGCCCTTCAGATGTTTTAGACTTCAGCTCCAGTCAGCCCCAGCCAGCATGGCCAATGGTCCGGAATGCTGGGGTTGCAGTCCAAAACAACTGGAGAGCACCAGGTGGGGGAAGATTGTTCTGGAGAGTGTTCACCAGTGTTTCCAAGATGAAGGAAATAATTCTAGGATGAGTCATGCAAAGTTCTCAGTGTTATGATAATAGCAATGATGCTAAATATACAATAAGGTATTCTTAAGACAGCTGTACTGTGTTCGTGCTGTTGCAGGTTTTAGGGTTCTAGAGCAGCCTGGATGGCTCATGTTACTTTTCACATTGTTATCAGCCACTTTTTACATAAGCTAACAATTAGACTTTTGCATGGCTTGAATTTTGAACTACAACAATGTTCTTTTGGAATTGTATATTTTCCCTTAGCACCCCCAGAAGGGTTAATACACCCAGATAGTAGGTAATGCTGTGACTGCATTCATTGGCTCAACATACTAAAAGGTGGGAGCAGGCGAGTTTCTCACAAAACGAATAGGCAGAATAGTGGCTGCACATTTTGCCTCATATCTTGGGTTCTACATGGGCCAGATACTTGCTTTTTTAAAAAAGAAAGAAAGATGGGTATCTGGAAATTATGGCTCATTCCCAGAAGGGTGAATTGCCCCTCCTTGTCACACAATCATCATCCCTCTCTCTGCCAGGGCCAACCAAGGCAGAGAGAGAGAGACGATGGTAGCATGGTGGTGCTGGGGGAGGCATGGCAGCAGCGGGAGGAAGGTGAGATGGGAGTGCCATGGAGCTCCCGTGTCACCTTCCCACTGCCACCGCTGCCCCCACCTTGCTACCATCATCCCTCTCTCTCTGCTGGGAATGGCCCCATCAAAAAGAGAGGGATGTCATTAGCATAGTGGCATGGCAGTGGCAGCGACAGGTGAGAGGGCAGCCATAGCACTCCCATCCCATCCTCGACTACCACCATACGAAGGTGAAAAATCCACCAGCTGGCCCGACTCAGTGCTTTCGCTTTCACAACTAAGTGCCACATTTTCCCTGCTCTAAAAAAACTTGCTAAAAGTGCTGGTTAGACACAGAGGCAAAAATGGAGCAAAAACATCCTCTAAAGAACCCATAAACAACTGTGCATAGGGAATGACAGGCACATGATAAATGTCCCATTTAGAAAAACACATAGACAGCCTGTGTGTTGATTTGCCTCACTTTGAAGAGTTGATTCCCCTGTTTTCATTTTGCACATTATTTGTTAGTGGATTGCCTATGCTGTAATCCCTGTAAATAAAGTTTGAAGCAGCTTCTTGAGTCCTGCCTCTTATGGAGTCTATAGACTACTGCATCTATGATGTGACCCTTCCTGACGACCTGCATACACCCACATATAAGTAATTTCATTTGCTTTTTTTTTTTTAGTAGAAAACTAAATATAGATAACAATTATAATTCAAACACAGTTGGAAATGTATATTTTATTGAGAGAGCTGCATTTGCTTTTCAGACATGATCTTGTCCAGTCTGGAAGTAATTATGCTGGTTGAAAGCACTATATCTAATTCTAGCCACAGAAAGTTTTTATATTTACTTTTTATAGCTACCACAACTGAGAATGTGCTTCCATAAGGGAGGTTGATCTGCATGGGAACAGAACAGCTACAACATTATTTCCCGCTCCAGGATACTCTTTTCTGCCTTCCTTCCAAAACGGAGTTAATGATTTCTCCTTAGATGCCCGCAGAAAACAGTGGTCCTAGATGACCACTGGAAAAGTACTGCCTGACATACTGTGAAGTACCAGCCATGGCAGGGAATGCATCCCAGTAGTTGAAAGGAACCAAGTCTGAGGGACATTTTAAACTTAAGAAAACCAATCAATTGGTGGTTGTCATCAAAAAAAGGCTCTCAGAGAAGAGACTTTATAGCTAAGAAGGTCCACTTCATCCCATATCTATTTCTCTTTTCTTTCTCCCTTGCACATCCAGCCTGGTGAACAGTTCTGTGTAGCTCAAAAGCTTTTATGCTGCATTTTGGTTCATTCTAATCAGAGAGATTATTACTGTAGTGACATGGGGGGGGGGGGTTAATGCTGAATCAATATAACCACTAGGGCTGTGCTTCTCTGTTTTGGTCCAAAGCCCAAATAATGAGGCGGAGTAGGCTGATTTGGAGGCGCCTCATCTGGCTACGAAGCAGATCAGGATCAGGACAGCACCGAGGCACCCCAAACCGAAGCAGGACACCTACGAGGCGCCTCCAGCTGCCTCATGTATTCAGAGCTCTTCTTATGCCTTCTGAATAGCCCAAGCTGTCTCCAAAAATGTATCAGCTTGTGAAAGATCAGGTGGAGCAGGAGGAGGAGGAGGAGGGAAGGGAAGGGAAGGGAAGGGAAGGGAAGGGAAGGGAAGGGAAGGGAAGAAGGGAGGGAGTTTTGCTGTGAGTCAGCCTCCATTTGCTCATTGTGAGAGAGGTAGTGTTACTGGAGAGGAGAGGAGAGGAGAGGAGAGGAGAGGAGAGGAGAGGAGAGGAGAGGAGAGGGCTAGAAACTAGAGCAGTGGTCTCCACAGTGGGGTGCACACACCCCAGGGGGCGGCAAGGTGATCCACTGGCGTGCACAAGCCACCTGATAATTGAGCAGCCTCCCGCTGCCCTGATGAGCTGCCATAGTGTGCAACGATGGCGGTGGCGGCAGCAGGATGGGACGGGAGTCGAGAGGGATGCTCCATGGCATTTCTCTCTTGGCTCCAGTCCTATCCTGCCGCTGCTGTGGCCACCAAGAGCAACTGTGCCAGTCTCTGACAGGCATGGCAGAAGAAGCCTTACCCTTCCCACTCTCCTTTGGCAGAATGAAGCCGAGAAGAAAATGCTTGCTATGACAGCTATGTTAGTGTCTCACCACCCCACCCCAACCTTCTGTAATAGGCTTACCATTCATTGTTGTTGCTTGTTCATTTAAAAATCCAGAAAATTTCACTGTGGTTGCTTATCTTACCCCCCCCCCACACACACACACACACCCTTTTTCAGTTCTCTCTCAACCATTAGTTTGCCCTTACTTTCATTCTGTCTAGATTTTTAATTAATAAATAAATACATACATAGTACTTTCCTTTCCTTGTTCTTGGTTCCCCTCCACCTCCCCTTCTCAATCCATGTATTCCTTTCTTCCCATTTTTGATCTCTTTTCCCTAAAAAAAAAAATTAAAACCCCTTTTTCTTCTGTTAGGATTATAGTTAGCCTCCCCCCGCCCCTTTACTTGCAGTTTAGTATTAGCTTTTCTTTTGCTCATGTGTGTGTGTGTGTGTGTGTGGTTGTGCTGTGTGGACAAGCAAACAGTGTGTGTCAAAGGAGTACACACAGTCTCCTGTGTGTACACAGTGGGCAAACAGTGTGGGCAAAACAGCCTGCACCACAGCCCAAACAGCCTACACCAGAAACAGTGGGCAAAGCACTACACACATTAACAGGTATTATTTAAATAATATAATACTTCACTGTGTGTTGCAAAGTAAGCAAGCCCAATATAAGGTGTCTTCGGGGCCTTGGCAGGGGCAGAGGTGGGCAAGGTGCTGCTGTGCCCTCCTGGCAGGGTTGTTGTGTTGCTTCCTGCCTCTGTCAGTCCAGCAGACGACTGTCGTTGCTCTTCATTCAAGTCAATGTGCCCTCCTGGCAGGGTTGCTGTCTTTGTTTGCTTCCTGGCCGCCAGCCAGTGTTTTCCCAGGCAATTCAGCCAAAGAGACCCCGAAGTCACTGACTGTGAATAGGAAAGCAGTACTATTTGCACTTCAAAGAAACCTACAGCAGAGTTTAGGGACAGTGACCTCCTCACCACTTCAGCACCTAACTTGATTATCCCTTTATGAATTTTGGTTTGAGTTTCTGAGAACAGTACATTTTACCTGCACCTTGCACAAAAACTAGCAAGCCAAACCAAACTGTCTGAGATTTGGCAGGTGGAATGCCCTCCAGGGGGGCTGTGCATTCCCCAACTTTCATGCACTTCTGTGCAATCATTGAAATACTAAGCAGTATAGCTCTTTGTTTTGAGAGATTTCCTTGAAAAAATCAAATTTCACCTGCACCTACCACAAAAACTAGATGGCCAAACTGTCTGAGATTTGGCAGGTGGACACCCCACTGGGAGGGGGCTGAGAGTTTCCCAAATTTCATGTATGTATCATGAAAAGTGAAAAAGTTATGTCTGTTTGTGTTTTCCCATGCAAGTCAATGGGAAAACACCCCAAACGAGTCATTTGGATGTTCGAATCTCACTTCAGATTTGGATCCGAGTTGAAGCGCATGGAGTCTGAATAGGTCCAAAGCAAAGCAGTGCTGCTTCAGAAGGTCCAAAGCAGTATCCGAAGCGAAGCAGTGGGTCCGTGCACAGCACTGATAACCACCCGATTTTGAAAGTTTCTGAACGTTTCTTAAAAAAAATAATACTGGTTGTTCTGTTATGCATGTGAGATGTGTTACTGGTGCCTGATGATGTCTGTAATATTTACTGTAGTATCATTTGTTTCACCCTGCAAGAATGAATGTTAGATCTGTGTAAGATGGAAACACTCTTGAATTAATGTTGGCATTTGCAGTAAAAACCACACATACAATAAACCAGTACAAATTAGTCCCAAAGGAGAACAACAATAAAGCTAACAGCATTGCAGCAAAGTCAAGGGAAATAATGTTAAGGAATAAAGCATAGATCCTAGCAATTTTTACAGACCCTTTAAGAAAAATTAGATCATTAATATACTCCTCTTCCATTTTCTTTCATTTTCCTGAACACATTCTAGCTGACATCTGAGCGAAAACAGCTGTCTCCCATTTTTCTGTCCTTCCTTTCACACCCCTCATCTTTTTCCCTGAACACCTCTAAAGCTTGGATAGTTTCACAAATGGTTTTGTCAAGTAGATGACGCACAGAACAGGACATAATGGTACTTGGGTGGTTGCTAGTGGGTTATTTTTTCTGCCAAGAAAGGGAACAAATGTCCAGGGTTAACCTATAGCCCCCATTTATTCTGTGGTGGTTGCTAGTTCCAAATTGCAGCACCGCTGTTGTAGTTGTTGCACTTAGAGTTGATACAGCATTTTAGAGTACTCAAAGTGCTTCAGAAAGTACGGGTAAAATCCAAAATAAGTACTACTTAGAGTATAATTGTTGAAATGAATGGGACTTGAGTTAATCGTGACTAACTTAATTCCCATTCATTTAAATGGGTTTACTATAAGTAGGATTTATCCTGGATTTTACTCATTATCTTGTCATAATCCTTACGACAATCCTGTAAAAGAGGTCACTATTTCCCTCATATTGCTGACGGAAAGCTGAGTCTGAGCGAGAGGGGCTGACCTAAGGCCTCCTGGTGAATTCATGGGAGTTCTTAGTACATTACATGTACTCTTTTAGTACAGCACGGATGTGTACCCATTGTACATGGCCATGAGGGCCTTTAAAAAGAAACAGAATGAAAAGTTTCACTTAGGTTTGAAATTGCCTAGAAAATAAGCCACATGATCTGGTCTAGTCATCTTCATAGGCACCATTTAGGCAGGGAACATACAGGCACTGCTCACCTTCCCACCCACCTGGGTTTCAAACTGCATATTATTTATTCCTCAAGAGCACCTACATTTCACTGGTTCTATATACTGAACTGTTATAAACCAGCCTTTCCCAACCTGGTGTCCTCCAGATGTCCTGGACTACAACTCCCACAATTCCCAGTCAACATAACCAATGGCTGGGGACTATGGAGGGTGGCTGTCCAACACACCTGGAGGGCACCGGGTTGGAGAAGACCATTATAAACAATGGAATTGATATACGTATTAGGTAAGCATATACTCTAATAGTCCCTGGTTTTAGTACTTGTCCCTGGAAAAAAAAACCCTCTCTCTCTCTGCCATTCTCATTCTTATTCAGTGTGTTTGTGTGTGGGGTTTTTTTTTTGGGGGGGGGGGCTGTTTTTAAATGAAAAAGAAATAACCAAAGAAAGATTCCATGCCATGCTAATAAATGCACTAGTGCTGCCATTCTTCAAATTGCTGACTTGTCCCCTCAGCTTCCAAAAGCTAAATCATTCTGGTGATTTAGTGGCGAGGATGCATGCATATAAAATGCTAAGTGCAGATGCATAAACACTGATGCGCCATCTAGTGCAAGACTTGCATTCATAATATAACACAGGACCATTCTGTTTTTCTCTAGTAGATGCTTAACTTTTAAAAAAATGCCATCTTTGCTTTTAAAACATGTTGTCAGGATTCCCTTTTGCCCCTGCTATAAACTTCAGAACCCAAATCGAAACACAGACAAGAGGCTTCAATTCTCGGCTTTTATTCCACTACTTCAGTGAGTCATACAGATGCAAATGGTCAGTGACTCACAGTCTACAAAAGAAATGCCTTCAGGGAGTTCAAAGGAAAGCTATGAAAGCTGCCCACCATTTGAAGAAAAGGCGGGCTACTGTCCTAACTTAAGGGGTGGGGGATCTCCCTCTCTCTCGTGAGGCCTCTAAGCAGCACTGTTCACGCCGAGCCAATCGGGCAGACCATCTAAGCTCCGCCCCTGCCATCTTTCTCTTGGCTCTGCATCTGCCCCTAGCATCTAAGAATTCAGGCTCTCCAAACCCCACCTCTCCCTGTTTGCTATCTCTCACAGGGGGGTGTGAAGAGAGGCCCTCTCCGTCCAGCTGGGCCTTTGAAGCCTGAGGTGTCTGTGTCTCTATCTCTGGACAAGACTGGGAAATTTCCTCCACTACCTCCTGCAATTCATCTACAGAATCTGAGCCACTGAGCCACTCTCTGTGGTCAGAGGCAACCCTGACACATGTCACCAGACTCAGTCTGTCGATATAGGCCTAACTAGATGAGACAAGTGGTGTTGTGGAGCCAGGGCTCATGGCATCAAAGCACCAGGACTTTCTGATTAGCAGGGATGATGACATCACCGGCAACCCCCCTCAGGCATCCCTGTGCCCTCTGAGATGAGCTGCAATCCTCACAGGAGCTAAGGGGGAAGCAGATTTCCCCAGAGACAATATGTTATATGATGTCAGTATTTGGGGGTTACTTGGTCTTGAATGGGCAATAAAGACCCATTAGCTTTACAAAAGACCTGCTCCTGGCGGGGGTAAAAACACAGCTGCCTGCGTTTTTGGACTGTCCTCGGGAGCACGGCTATGGGGACTGTTGTAATGAGCACATGCATTTCAAAATTTACCACTACACTGCTGGCTAAGACTGCACCCACAATTGCCTCGCCCACATTAAAAAAAAGAGAGAGTTTAAAAGACATTGGGGAAGCAGCCGTGGGAGAGGCGTTTTAACTCCCCTACCTCTGGTACAATTTCCACAAGTGTAATCATGCATATGTGCACATGCACACGCACAGTCACTGTTTCCCCAACAAACATACAAGTAATGTAGAGCAAAATCCAGGTTTGCAGAAAGCATACACAGAGCCTATGCACATATCCCTTTTTTATATACAGAGGCTCTCTGTATACAGACCTGATCAATGCATGGAGGTTGCAGATGAAGACAGCAGGCACAGTACCAACCCCTCTTCTACACATTGATTTCACCGCTTTTCAGAGCATCATAGGGCAAGTGCATATAATACATCCCAAGGTGACCATTTCAAAAGGGTAGCATAAATCCCCTCAGCCTCCACGTAAGTCTTTGGCAACATACATTACTGATTAAGCCTGCATAGCTTCTCTGCTCTTAATAGATTTTCAGTAGAGATGTGCAGCAATCCACTCCAGCTGAAATGAAACAATTCAGTAGCCCAACTGGGCTCTGCTTCCTGATTAAAGATTTGCAGACTTGGACAAGAGATTGTCTATCCTTCTTCTTCTTCTTAAGGGGCTGTCTCCTATCAGAGGTTAGCTATCATTACCGCTATTTTTGTTTTTGACGCTGCCACTCTGAGTAGTTGTGTATAGAAGTACAGCTGAACCATTCCTTCAGATTCTTGAACCGTGATGTTCGTCTTCTTCCTATTGATCTTTTTCCTTCCATTTTCCCTTGTATAATGAGTTGGAGTATGGTGTTTTTGTCTATCCTAACTTGGTGCAAATCAAACCGAAGTGTCAAACCACTTGCCTTCGGGTTTATGTATAACTCACTTTGAAAGCAGAGGAAATGCACCAACTGTGAAAATGATCTTCATATTATAATTGTTGCCCAGAGATCTTTCCAAACTTCACTAAATGCTCACACAGTATACCATCCTCGTAAACATGGGCCACATATGTTCTTTTTGGAAGCAGAATTGCTTTAATTGGAAAAAACAGGACAATAAAGGCAAGCTGAAAACTTAGATTGCTTCTCCACCACCCACCCAGCCTGGGCTAGTTGAAATAAGCAAATGCAGGGGAAAGCTATTGGATCAACATACACCACATGCTCAATTGAAATGACAAACATTTTAAGAGATCAGAGAAATGAGAGTATCAGATCAAACCTGCTGATGGTAGCAGCTGGCCAGGATCCAGTCCAGTGAGAAGAATTGTCTGAAGGATGGTTATACATTACTCAGGACTTCCTTGTAATAAACCTATGAAATTATGGAACGTATAGAATGAAAACATATAATTAAAACTTCGTTGACTTATGATATTTCACCACCAAAAGATGCCAGTAGCTTAGACAACTTTTTAAAGGGTATTCCCAAACTGCACCATGTATAAGTGCTACCCATTCATCGGAGGGCACCCATATTCAGGCCTGCCATTCTTTGTTTAAGGCTGCAGTCCTAAACACGCTTATTGGAGAGTGAATCCCATGGAACTGTATCGCCCCAGCCGTGGGCACTGAACTCTTAGGTTAGAGGTGCCAATATAGTGATACATCAGACTCAAAGGTTTGCTTACAAGGAGTACTTTATTGGGTAACTTACAGCACACAGGCGTACCCAATGGTTGGATCAGACAGCTTCTCTGAACCCTGAGCCACTGGGTACAATGGGTCTTATACTCTACAGGTTAGCAATAAGCAGCGTTTCAGTAGCACGCGCCCCTAGCGTTCATTCTCAGCATAGGCTAGAAGTGTTTGGTTCTCAGGCACAGCCACCTGTAAACAGACTTTGCTTCCCAGGCACATCAGAGATAAAGACATTCTCCTCATTAGTAAGGAATGCACTGAGAAGGCTTTTATGGGCCCTTGACTCATCTGCACATGCTCAGAGGCTTACTAGTGTGGGAATTGTACCAATAATGAACTTAAGCAAGCATTACGGATCTCTAGGACCCTCTGACACTATAAGTGACTTGGCTACGCTCCTGGGGCCAATAAGGAACTCAGGCTGACTTCTGAATAGACATGCTTAGGACTGTGCCATGAGGAATGGTTTTCCAATGGTTTTCTGATAGCTGTGGCACACTTTGGTTTCTGAACTGAAATTGGAGATATGCTTCATAGACAAATTAGAAATGGTGACTTAGAATCATAGAATCATAGGGTTGGAAGGGGCCTACCAGACCATCGAGTCCAACCCCCTGCTCAACGCAGGAAGCCTGATTCCCAGGCAGTCTCCCATCCAAGTACTAACCAGGGCTGACCCTGCTTAGTTTCCGAGATCAGGAGCATCCAGCCCTTTGCTCATTATGCATTTTAGCATAGAAGCTGGCAAACATTTTTTACATGTTTTGGTCATGCTGAGTCCAAATCTGCTGTATGCCAGGCTATATTTCTACCCCTTCACTCTGAAAACTCTGAAAAACTAAATGGCAGCATATATTTACTGAGAATGAAATAGAGAAGCAGACGACAACGAATACGATGCTGGAAATGATTTAAAAAAACATGGCTGCAACATATTATCCTGGTATAAAACATTTAATGACTAGGGGCTTCTTCACATGGAGCTTTTATTCTGCTGTTGAACTGGTTACTCATGGAAGTTTGTGGGTCCTTTAGATGACATCGTCAACCTCCAGGGCATCTCCCACACTAAGGGCGCAATCCTATGGGGATAGGCGGATGCCTACGAACTCAGAGGTGACCACTTATCCAGTGCAGGAGAGGAGAAGCACGGAGGGGATCGTTCCCTCCGCGCTTGTCCTGCCCTGCATTTGTGGCTAGACAGCCGATTTCAGCTGTTTAGCCGCAAGAAGGCGAAGCGAGGGAGGAGGCTGCTGGACAACACATAGGGTGTGTTGTACTGGCATTTCCACCTTCCCCACCCCGGAACGCCCCCTGGAATGCCCTGTTTTGACTGCTGTGCACTCCTCTTCTGAGCACGGGGCCATTCTGCACTGCCTGCGAGGCAGCGCGGAAGGGGGGGAAGGTCGGTTGTCCAGGAACTGCCCTCAAGGCACAGGCTCCGAGGTCAATTCCTGGAAAACCACATAGCCTGTGGCCATCTAGCCACTGACTAGAGGCCATAGGATTGCTATTCCATTTTTTAAAAGATCGGAGATAATGAGCTATGAAATTACAGCACTTGAGTTCCTCTTGAGTTCCCTCCATGAAAAGAGGAAAACCCACAATAAGAGGAGCTAGACCACAGCGCCATCTAGTGGCTATATAATGAAACATATGGAAGACTCAGATAAGGGGGGAAAGGAGCAGGGAAAGTGGGGGAAGCACGTGTAAAGGGCATCTGTCATGATCCTGCATTTAAAGCAGAAGCAGAAAACCCCATTGAAAATATGGGATTTTAGGTCAGGGTAGAGATGCTCTAGGAATACTGCAATGGTATGCAAATGCCATGCTGGATTCAAAATGGCCACCAATTCCTTTTTTGTTGTGTTACTGTTTTCAGGGATTGGGCAACAATCTGAGTGCTACTGCTACAGTGATGTATCACTGCTGTAGAGGTGTGAGGTCTGGGAGCTGGCTCTGTCGTACAGCATGAGGAAGGTGCAGAATTGTAGAGTTTGGGGCTGGACTAAATCTGACTGCTATAGTGCTGTAGATTGGAGGTTTACACACACCTTTTCCCCATGCTGGCTGAGGGCCAGTTATGACTGGCTGCATAACTATCATTGACTGCATTTGACTTACAGACACACAGGGCTATCTGAAACCCAATATCATCTTTCAGTTTCAGTTCTCACTCTTACCACAAGATGGCAGTGTTCTCCAAAAGACTGCAGAACAGATCAGATACCAAAAATGGTTTGAAAACTGTGGTCATCTATATGGAATATTCAGGTATGGGAAAACTACAGCAACTGTTGTTTATGATCCTTGCTCAATACCTGAGTCTTTTGCCAGTCTTTTTAAAAGTGTACTTCAATAAGAACAATCTTATGGGCACAATCTAGCCAAAATTAACAACTTCAGCATCCCCTTGATTTCAATAGGAGAGTTAGGAAGACGGTATCCAGTTCAATCCTATGTATTTCTACTTGGGCATCCTACAGAATTCAGTGGGAGTGACTCCCAGGTAAGTGTGTATAAGATTGCAGCTTCAGGATCAAGAATTAATTAACACAAATCTGACATCAGAAATGGCAATATTCAAAAATCCGTGGCAGAACCTTTCAGCCTCGCAGGACACTTTGGAAGCAAAGACACTTCAAGGGGAGATTCAGACACAAGGCTGCTGACTTACAATTCATCAAGGGGTTAAATTCTAACCCCTGCAACTTGAATCTGGATAAACCTTTGTATCACACTTCATGTGTTAACTGGCTTACCCAAAGCCAGAATGTTTGCGTTATTTGCAAACACGTCAATGGCCACTGGCAATAAGGTAAGTGTAACTGTCTGTACTTTTTGCATTTCATTTCCCTCTGAAATCACAGTTTACAGTCCTCTCCCAACCGTGTGTATATATGCCTTTAACTGAGGATAACACTTCCTGTATCTGATGAAGTGGACTGTAGTCTATGAAAGCTTGTTGTTGTTGTTGTTCAGTCGTGTCCGACTCTTCGTGACCCCATGGACCATAGCACGCCAGGCCTTCCTGTCGTGCATTCTCTCCCGGAGCGTGCTCAAGTTCATATTCATTGCATCCGTGATGCTATCTAGCCATCTCATCCTCTGCCGTCCCCTTCTCCTTTGGCCTTCAGTCTTTCCCAGCATCAGGGTCTTTTCCAGGGAGTTTTCTCTTCGCATTAGGTGGCCAAAATATTGGAGCTTCAGCTTCATTATCTGTCCTTCCAATGAGCACTCAGGCTTGATTTCCTTTAGGATGGACTGATTTGACCTCCTTGCAGTCCAGGGCACTCGTAAGAGTCTTCTCCAGCACCACAGTTCGAAAGCATCCATTCTTCGGCGCTCAGCCTTCCTTATAGTCCAGCTCTCACAGCCATACATTACTACTGGGAAAACCATAGCTTTGATTAGATGGACCTTTGTCGGCAAGGTGATGTCTCTGCTTCTTACTATGCTGTCTAGGTTGGCCATAGCTTTCCTCCCAAGGAGCAAGCGTCTTTTAATTTCATGGCTACAGTCACCGTCTGCGGTGATCTTGGAGCCCAAGAAAGTAAAATCTGTCACTGCTTCCATTTCTTCCCCTTCTATATGCCAGGAAGTGATAGGGCCAGATGACATGATCTTAGTTTTTTTAATGTTGAGTTTCAAACCAGCTTTTGCACTCTCCTCTTTCACCCTCAACAAGAGGCTCTTGAGATCCTCTTCGCTTTCTGCCATTAGGGTGGTATCGTCTGCATATCGGAGGTTGTTGATAATTCTCCCGGCAATCTTAATTCCGACCTCTGATTCATCCAACCCGGCATTTCTCATGATGTACTCTGCATATAAGTTAAATAAGCAGGGTGACAATATGCAGCCTTGTCGTACTCCTTCCCAATTTTGAACCAATCGGTTGTTCCATCTCTGGTTCTTACTGTTCTTACTCTGGTTCTTATATGCCTTTAACTGAGGATAACACTTCCTGTATCTGATGAAGTGGACTGTAGTCTATGAAAGCTTATGCCATAATAAATATGTTAGTCTTTAAGGTGCCCCAAGTAGAATCACAGAATCATAGAATAGTAGGGTTGGAAGGGGCCTACAAGGCCATCGAGTCCAACCCCCTGCTCAGTGCTCAATTGCCCCTGCTCAAGTCTCTTTGTTGTTTTCTCTTCAACCTTTTGGAGCTCTTTGTTCTTAAAACCCTCTTGCTGTATGCATCTGCAACCACTATTAGAAAGAATTCTAAGAAGGTCAAGCTTGGTAATACCAAGCTCAAAATACCCCAGACTGCAGGCTCCCAGGTGCATCTGTAGAACCTGCAGTGTAGTGGTAAATTTTGAAGGGCAGGCATTCATCATGACAGTCCCCATATAGCCATGCCCCCAAGGAGAGTCCAAAATTGCAGGCTTCTGTATTGATCCATATCAGTGAACCAGTTCCAGGAGTTTGCATTTGCTAAGGCCTGGTCTTTTGTAAAACTAATGGGTCTTAACTGCCCATTCAAAACCAAGCCACCCCAAAATACTTTACATTACAACAAGGAACAATTTATTCTTCATGGGAAAATTCATTCCCTGCCCCACCCCACTCCAGCTATTGCAAGGATGGCAGCTAAGCTCAGAGGGAACTGGGAAACAGGGTTCTAAGGGCTGGCAGATGACATCAGCATCCCTGCTAATAATGTAAAAAAAAAAAAAATCTGTGAGCCCTGGCTCTGCTACGACACTATATACAACTTGTCATTGCTGAGTTTATCTGCCAGAGACAAAACTATAAAGTTACATGAAAAGGAAAGCCAAATCTCTATGCCAGCTTTCAAGCCCCTCATGATCCTGAACTAAAGGTTTTGAAGGCTGCACAGGGCACCCAATGGGCATGGCCTTGGCAACGGACCAGAATTTAGGACTGTGCAGGGACCCCTCAACCTGTCAGGGGTGTTTCTGAGGACAGGGAGTGGGATAGCAGTTCAGATTCTGAAGGAGAACCATCAGACATGGGGGAGGTGCTTTTCCTGGCTAGTCCAGATATGAGTAGGCCTGCTTCTCAGGTTACAAACATCCAGCTGGCTGAGCACGAGGGTCCCTCCTCACCCCACCCCACCCTGGAGAGGCAGCGAACAGGAGGAGGCGGGGTTTGGGGAGAATGACCTAACAGATGTCAGAAGCAGGCACAGAGCAAAGAGAGAGAAGGCAGGGGTGGAACTTAGATGGTCTACCCGATTGGCCTTGCATGAAAAGCTGTGCTTAGAGGCCTCACGACAAGAGAGGGACCTCCCCGCTTAAATTAGGCTAGTGAGACCACCTCCCTCTTCAAATGGCAGGCAACTCTCATAAATTCCATTTGAATCCCCTGAAGGCATTCCTTTGTAGACGGAGAGTCTCTGAGAATTTGCATCTGTATGACCCTGTGAAGTAATGGATTAAAAGCTGTAGACTGAAGCCTCGTCTGTGTATGTTTGGGCGTTGAAGTAAAGTGGGGGCTAAGGGAATCTTGACACAACTTGCCTCAGAGGGCACTTTGGGGCTTCCGAGGCAGGCCCAACCCACTTTGGGGGCCCTCCAACCTGCTTTGGCCTCCAGAGGCAAAGCAGGACTCATATGTGTGAATGCCACTTCAGGGGGCCCCCTCCAAACACTCTCGCTATGCCGCATGAGCCCCCAGCTCCTTACCTGGGCCCTTGGTGCGTTGCGGTTTGAAAGGGAGCTGGCGTCATGGCTGGGAAAAGGATTTCCCAGCTTTCGAGCGTTCAGTTCAACCATAATTCACAAACCACCATAGGATCTGCCACTGATACTGAACATGTCTTGGGGAAAATGTTATCATTTACTGATGAGTCCTTGGGGTAGAAAAGGTGGTGTGGGGGTTGGAATTCACTGGCAGTCTTTTTGAGAAAAATCCTAAGTGTATTGTTTTATTGTGTGCTCTTTGGGTTTTAATTTTTTGAACTGCCCAGAGAGCTTCAGCTATTGGGCAGTATAGAAATGAAATTAAATAAATAAATTAAATTAAATTAAGTGGGGATATACACGTGTTAGATAGATAGACCGCGGTGGCTTAGTGGTTAAGACGCTGAACTGCAGACTGGAAGGTCGGCAGGTCAGCAGTTCGAGACCCGAGGGCCGTGTGACGGAGTGAGCTCCCGTCTTCAGTCCTAGCTTCTGCCAACCTAGCAGTTCGAAAGCAAGAAATTGCAAGTAGATAAATAGGTACCGCTTTGGCAGGAAAGGTAACAGCGTTCCGTGCACCTCGGTGTTCAGTCATGCCAGCCACATGACCACGGAAGCGTCTTCGGACAGTGCTGGCTCTTCGGCTTAGAAACGGGGATGAGCACCGCACCCTAGAGTCGGACATGACTGGTTGGGGACACCTATACACATGTTAAGGATCAGAGGGTGTTCAAAGGGCCCCATGAACTTATTTACAGGGCATTGAAAGTGGCATAGTTACATCCAATGGTGTCCCAGTGCTAGCACTAATGATGTTCTGTTACTGTAAACCAACATTTGCACAATATAACTAGTGCAATGGGGAAAAGCATTAATTTGCTGCCAAAATCCAGCACTTTATTATTCCAATAATTAAATATTTGCCCATTTTCATTGAAACAATTGCATTTCTGTCTTCCTTCCTTAGCCTGATGTGATGTTTTGATTTAGCCATAACTGCATGTCTGTGGAATTCATTTTCTTATTTCATAATTGCAGGAATTTCTCTTTTTTAGCATTTAGCATAAGTCCAGATCCACATTTCACCAGAGGCACCTCTCTGGGCCCAGCACATGGAGTGGCAGCAAGTGGTTGCAATAGGGTGACTGGTTATACTATATATAGTGGTGTGGTTCAGGTTGCATACCCAGAATGTGATGGGCACCTCATCAACCATTTCAGTATGGTATGTAGAGTTTGAAGACTGCCAGGGGTGGAAGCTGCTTTAGTTTATGATGAGTTGTCCAGAAAGAGGGCATAAATAACTCTTAGACTAAGTGGGATAGGACAAATAATATAACTAGGTTATCATTGGTGACGCAGCAGCAGGAGCAAAAAGGAAAAGCTTTCTCCTCCCCCCTGCTTTAAAGCAAGTTAATTGAGAAAGGACACCTTTCAGAGAGTCTGCTGGAAACAGAATCAAGCAGGCATTTCAGGATATAATCCAAATTTATCTTGATTGTGAAAGCTGCATGGATCCCTACTTAAGCCTGCTTTGCCTGTGTGGGTGGGGGCTTCACAACCTTGAATCTTCGAAGATCATGCCTGAATTAGAAAAAAAACATAGCGAAGAAGCCCCGATTCTGCGAGGATAACGCCTTAATTTAAAAAAAACACATCTGGAGTGGGGGATAGGAGGGGGTAATAGTCTCATTTGAAGGGATACAACAACCCCCTGCTCAGTGCAGGAAGCCTGATTCCCAGCCGGTCACCCATCCAACTACTGACCAGGGCCGACCCCGCTTAGCATCCAAGATCAGACAAGCGCGTGCAGGAAAACAGCACAGCACTCGAGTGTGAACCGAGGTCGCGCATTCGATGAAGCACTGCAGCGGGGGAAATGGGTGAGTGTGAATAATCATGTTTTAATGTGAGAGCGTTTAACCCGACGGGACACCGAATTCATTGCGATGGCGGGCACAATGTAGATCAGCCCAGGAACACAGGAATCTGCTTTATACTGAGTCAAACCATGGGTCCATGTATCCCAGTATTGTCAACACTGACTGGCAGTGGCTCTCCAGGGTTTCAGGCAGGATTCTTTCTTAGCCCTCCCTGGAGATGCTGGGGATTGAACCTGGAACCTTCTGCATGCAAAGCAGGTGCTCTACCACTGAGCTATGGCCCCTCCTGAAAAGAAAACCAGTCTCCATTGGAGTGAATTGAAGCTTCTTTTTTTGAAGTGATGGAAGGTTCAACCCTTTCCTCCTGGAATGTCATAGTCTCAATCCAAATCAGGGCCATGTGTGCTTACATGAGAGTAAAGAAAACTACCCACTCGCTATGTGATTAACATCGTTTGGCAGGAACAGGTCTCTATGAGGCTGAGTAGCTAGGATGTTGCGTGAGCAAGAGGTTCAGATTCAGGCCTTTTCTGGTTGGCTGCTAGAGGCCTCCCTGATCTTCTCCATTACATATTTCTGTCAGCTTTTATTTGCCTGCTGTAAAATGCTAGATTCATTTAGTTTGCAATAGTGTTCATTCTTTGGGGGAAAGAGGTTCTGAGGGGAGAAATTGGTCATTTACTATGCTAAATCAGCTGCAGGATATGAAATGGTAGGTCTAAATGGTCATTCCAGCTACACAAACAGGAAAACAAGATCTCTAAGAATCGATAAGGTTAGACTTGCTCAATTCTGTGTCATATGGTGCTTAGATTAATATGCCCCCAAATCACCTCTTTTGTTTTATCATAATTTATATTCAGTAAGTTTTTACTTGGGACATTTCCTAAATGGAGGTTAACATGAGCCCCTGCCAAAGGAAGTGAGGTGGGTAACTACCAGGAAAAGGACCTTTTCTCCTGTGGCACCCCAGCTGTGGAATGAGCTCCCTAGAGAGGTTCGCCTGGCACCTACGTTGTTCTCCTTCCAGCGCCAGGTGAAGACCTTTTTATTTTCCCAGTATTTTAACATTTTAGCTTCCTAGTCTTTTAGCTCTGGTGTTTTAAATCTGTATTTTAAATCTCTGCATTGCTGTTAGGTTTTATTCTGGTTGTACTGTTATACTGTGGATTTAAGCTTTCATATTTTATATTGTTGTATGCTACACCTTGTAGTTTTAATTTTTGTGAACCACCCAGAGAGCTTTGGCTATTGGGTAGTATAGAAGTGAAATGAATGAATGAATGAATGAATGAATGAATGTCTTTACCTTTGAAGCCCTACCAGGGCAAAGAAGAGGATTTTATATGGGGCATTCAAACATCCTCTGGTTATAATGGAATGAAATATGGATAGGAAAACCTGTATTACAGGGGTAGATAATACAGCATTATATACTGGGAAAGAAGACTTAATAAAGTCTAGAATATGTACTGGAGAGTTGATCTACATTTTCAGAAAATGCACACACACACCTTCCTGCACAGAGAAAGTAACGTGACAGGGCTGAGGCAAGAAATTACTCTTTCCCCTGACATGCTAGGTTTGGGTGTGCAGGGAATTTTGAAGATGTAGGGGCAAATCATACTATTCATTATCCTCCTGGGACTGTATCATTTGAGATGAAAAATAATGAAATACTGTATCACATACTTTTAAAAAAAATGTGGACTGGTCCTCATTAGAAGCTGTTTCAGACTTCATGAGGCCCAGGGGAGAGAATGTACAGCATCACTTCTCAGTGTAAAAATGTAGGCAGAGTCCAGAAAATGTTAGTCATTACTAAATTCCATTGAAATCAATGGGAGTTTATAACTCAGCTCTCATCTGTACATGCAGCCAGGTGTGGTGTCAGAATGGACCCTACCCATTGTGAATGTTCACCTATGTTAAAAGCTCCCTGGAAATAGACAGTCAGCACAGCAGGCAAAGTGCTAGCCCAAAACTTTTCTCCCTGATGCACTGGTTTTCGGTTAGCAAGGAGTTTTTACATGGGGAAGCATTCAAAGCTGTATTCCCCACTTGCAGCCTAAAGTGGTACCATCCGTTCTACCGTCTCATTCTGCTGTACATGTAAATCCAGCTTAAGTCTCATTAGATTGCTTTCAGTGGGATGTAATCATTACTAACTTGCTGGATAATGCCCCAAATTATGAAGGGATAATGTGCGCCCTCAAACACTTGCAGTCAATTGTAGCTTTCCAACATGTGTTCCCAAATATTTGGGATGCATGTCTCTCCTTGACACTTTATGTATTTGTCACAACAAGCACTGGTATACTCATGGTTCCACATGTGAAGCTGTTCTTAGTACACAGTAGGTGCTAACAGCTTCAGGCAATTAGCTACTTGAAAGCATCCAGGAACAATCTTCTCTCCAATGCAAGCTGAAGAGGTTGGTTTGCAAAAGGTGTTAGCCATCCCATTAAAAATGCTTTATCATAATTCCCTCTAATAGCAAACTAAAGTGGCAGAGTGCCAACACAATTGAAGCCAAACATTTGGGGGGGGGGGAGGTACTGAGAAACAATGAGGAGGTATCAGTATGCTCAGGTATACAGAAGTACAAAATATTTCTTTAATCAAAAAGGGACAAAAAAAAAACCTACACCAAAAAAACAAACAAAAAAACACCATAGTTTAATGGGTGTGAGCTCAAAAAGAAAAATGGAAAACTAGGGTGGCCTGTTTGAGGAGCTCCATACAGCTAACAGTATCCTGGCTGACAGCATGGGTGGCTGACAGGAACCCTGAACAAGAGCAGTTTTGATAGGGGATGAGGATCCCTTGCAACATTTTGTTGGGCTGCCGCAGATCCTGCTGGTAGAAATATAAAAGTTACAGCATATGTGGGCCAGAAAAGGGCTTCACAGTAATAATATGTTGTTCTTCTCGTCTCAGAAGAGAAACATTACACCACCCAGGATAAAGATTTGAGTTTGAGTTTGTTCTAAAACAAAGACAAGCCACCCTTACATATCCCTTTAAGTACATTTACAGAAGGTTGATCAGAAACTGCAGTGCCACAGCCCTGTAAATCTCTCACCAAGGAGCAATAAATGGCCGCAACAACAATGCCATAGATAACAAGTTTAAGGTTTCTGTGCCATTCGTGTGTAAGATGACATGAAGCGTAATTTAGGCTGGGCACAATAGCATATCTTAATTGATGAGTTTCTTCCTTGTGTTTTGTTACAGGGAATTAATTAATGTTTTCATTTCAGACCATGCTGTCATTATCCCGTTAGTTTTCAGTGAAAGAAACCTTGCAGGTGTAAGAGGGCCAGCTGGATCCACACTTCCCCTCCTACAGACCCTCCCCCACACCAGAGACTAGTTATTAGGCATAATTACATGGTGGTTCACATTAGAGTCTTTTATGCTGCGTGCCGGTGGGATTTTAACAAAATTAGGAATTTGAAACTCCATTAAATAAACTGCTGGAGGGTTTCCTTCCCCATCACACTGTGTAAAACATCCTACTTAAAATTCTTTGTTTTCGCTGCAGTTTAATTTATCTGATGTCGAATATCAAAACATAATTAATTAAGTGCACGGAAAACATATTGTTCCTGTTATTTTGCTGATAAGCTGGTTAGCTGGTAGGGTAGGAAATGCAAAAGCGCAGATGTTGGAAAGTCTTCAGGCAGGCAGGAGCAACTGCATAACAGAAATGTTAATACAGAGCACACAACTGCAGACAAGAAACGAAGCTGCAATCCTAAACACACTTCTGGAGGAATAAGGATGAAATCCTACACCAACTTACCTGAGAGTAAGCCCCATTGAAGTCAGTGGGATTTACTTCTGAGCAGACCTGTATAAGATTGTGCTGTAAGTCCCCTTGACTTAGTAGGACTTACTTCGGTGTAAAGATGCTTCAGATCATGCCACACTAACCCTAATGCTCTAGGGCAGGGGTGAACAACTTGTGGCCCTCCAGAAGCTTTGGCATACAACTTCCATCAGCCCTAGTCAGCATAGCCAGTGGTGAGGCATGATGGGAGGCATGAGGGCCATATTTTGTGGCCCTCCAAAATATCTGGAGGGCAACAAGTTACCCACCCCTGCTCTAGGACCCAATACTCTAGATCAGGGTATTAAACCTCTTTCAACCCAAGGACCAAATTCAATTACGGAGAAGCTCTCAGGGGCCGCATTCAAGTGGTGGACAGGGCCTAGTGCAAAATGGGACAAAGCCAAGGCCAAAATACCCCCTCCCCCACATAATTTGTGCTTTTTAATGCCAGTAACTGAGTCTTAGGAGTGCCTTCTTGCTCAAAACTTGTACAATAAGTAAGGTTGGCACCAAGCTACTTGACGGACGATCTCCTCCCATGTGAAGCTGCCATCCTTAATTAAGATCAGCTGATATGGTCCTCTTACATGTGCCACTGCTTACTGAGGCACAGTTGGTAGCAATCTGTGAGGTGGTTTTCATTGCAGCAGTACACCATATGTGGAACTCCCTGCCCAAAGATGGTGGGTCATCTTCCCTTACATTTGTGTTCCTGTGGCATTTGAAGATGTTTCTTCTTAAACAAGTCATTAATTCTGTTGCTGGGTAATTTAGTTGTTGTTAGTTCTGGCTCTCTCTGCCATTTTTTTTAATGTTGCTTTTAGCCCTGAGGTAGTTGTTTTAATGGTGGGATTAGAGGGGGCAGGCATCTTTGAGTTTGTTTCTATACTACGTTAGCCACTTTAAGCAACTTCTTCAGAGGAGAAAAATTGTATAAATGTTTGTATAAACAGACTATGTATTAAGGAAAGGTAATTCTACACTAAGGTTATCCAAATCCTGCAGAAGAAAATCAAAATCTATGACCTGTACAAATTATTATAATTAAGCACATTAGCGTAATTTCTTCTAGTTTTCTACTAGGGTGGTCCGAGGAGCTAGACAGGGCACTGATCCCCACCTCAACCACTTATAAACCAACTAACTATAAAACTTATTCATCCATCTCTCTGGCCTCCAAGATTTCAGCAGGCATTACCTACATTTTCAATTATATTTTCAACCATATGGGTCAGAATTTTGTGTTGTTTGTGTGTGTTTTTCAGTTGAAAGCTAAGATTTTCAGGAGGCTGAATTCTTCTGCCAAATCCAGCATTTTGTATCTTTTCCGCACTCCCATGGAACAAGCCACCCTGACAGTAAGCTCATCACTCTACATATGGAGACAGTTGCTTAGTACAAATAGCACAGTCATTAATATTTGCTGTAGCATACCTTCAGTGCTAATCTCGTCTGTCTTTTCATGGTTTACGATCAACCAGGAGCACTTCCTTGACACTCACAGTGCAATCCTATGCATGTTTATTTAGACGCAAGTCTAGGCTGACCATACGTACCGTTTTAAACGGACCAGTACCTTTTTTTTCATATTTCCCGACCGTCCCGTCGTTTTAATATAAATGTCAATGTTGTCCCGTTTTTAATTTTTTGTAAAAAAACTGAACACGTTTATCATAAGGCTCTATGCTAATCAATGCATGCAGTAAAACTACTAGTGTGACAAAAGAGGAAGGTCCATTTATTTTATCCAGTCAGGTCCAGGCTTCTTGAGCTAGCGACGATATGCCGCCCCCTTGCTTGTCTGCAGTGACGGGGAATTCAAGAGGTGGTCACTAAGCCCCATTCAGCGTGTGGGAGCCAGGAGGGTGAGTCTTACTGTTATTTCTACCATCATTCCGCCCATGGAGATTCTTTCTCTCATAAACCTTTTGTTATTGCCTTACTTTTTCATAAATATGGAATATTACATAACCCCATCCCGTTTTTGTCATCCCAATATCCCGTTTTTGTCTCAAGGAAATATGGTCAGCCTACACAAGTCCCACTTTGTTCAGTGGAGTTTGTGCATAGGTTTGCAGCCTCAGTGTAGAAGTGTGGCTAAGGGTGCAATCCTAAGTATGTTTAGACACAAAAAGTCCTATGACCCAGCCTTCCCCACCCAGCTTGGCTGGCTGGGGCATGCTGGGAGTTGTAGAGCTTTTTACTGCCTAAACATGCATAGGATTGTGCCCTAAGAGTGTAAGCTAGAATCTCATCGGCCTTGAATTAAGTTGGTGGCCTTAGGCAAACAGCTTTCTTTTGGCTTCAGCACTCCATCTGCAATGGACATATAGTCATACTGAGAGAATTTATATAAAGTGCTCAGAACACTCAATAGGTGGTATGTAAATGTTAAGTAATATTACCAATATAAATAGATGAGGTTGGATCCAGACCTGCTGTTCTGCAAACAGAAGGGCTCCTTCCCTTTGCAGAAGTGAGTCGGATCTGGCAGAGGCTCCTGCTCTGCTGACTAGTTGCTCCCATGAGCAGAAGGGGAGGGAGGAAGCAATTGTCAGTAATTTAATTTTCCCTTTTCTCTGCAGCCTCTAGCGCCACCTCCCATTCTGATCTAGAGGGTCCCCCAAACCTCTGGAGCAGATTTTTGGGTGCATAAAGAAGTGCAGGTGGGGGAGAATTGGCAAAAATCATCCCCACCCCTTCTGCCTGTGGGAGTGTCTAGTATACAGCGTTCTATTCCATACAACCATGGTTCCAACCCCATCGACTTAGGGCCAAAACACACATTTCTTTACATGTGTGTCTAGCAGCTATGTCTTCTTTTCATTTTTATTCTAAAGTAGGCGTAGTGGGTCCAACCTAGATCCTAAAAACTCCCCTACCTCCCACATTAGGGTTCCCATCTGGATCAGGGAAGCATGGTGCTGCTGCACCTACTCTAGAATAAAAATGAAAAGAAAAAAAAACGTAGCTGCTAGACACACATTTAAAGTAATGTCTGTTTGGGCCCTTATTGGTAGGAGCAAGATCTGAACCAAGAACTTCATGGTTGACGATTGAGTCTCTTAGTCTTATGGCACAGAAGAAATATGAGCGCAAATGTATTTCAAGATGTATTTGCAGTGCGCTTATTAAACACTGGATATTTACACTATACAATGAACAGAGAGGGAGAAAAAGATATGCTGATGATATTCAACCCTATCTCTCTTTTCCATCTAAATCCAAGGAAGCTGTACTAGTTCTAAATCAGTGTCTAGTGTCAGTAATGGATTGGATGAAGGTGAACAAATTGAAGCTTAATCCAGACAAGACAGAGGTGCTCCTGGCCTGCTGAAAGGCAGATCACAGAGTAGGGTTTCTATGTGTGCCAGATGGGGTTACACTCCCCTTGAAGACTCAGGTTCACAGTTTGTTGTTCTTCAGACCTGAACCTGGGCCGTGTTTCCACGACAATGGAAGGAGAAGCTAATGGAGGAGTACTGGATTTTTTTTAAAGGAATCAGCTTTGTTGTGAGCAAGGCTCCATGAGCAGATTCTCTGGACCAATAAAAATAACTTCACAGAACATACTTCCTGGTGGGGGTGGGGGTTGGAGTGAACGTCATCTGACTGGCAGGGGCTGCTCAACCAATAAGAGAGGCTGCCCCCCTTTCTCCTTTCCCCTGAAAGTCCAGATGCACCTGCATTTCAAGAGCAAGCCTCATTGAGCGCAATGGGAGTTACTTCTGAGTAGACACACATATGCTTGTCCTGGGAAAGGTGGGGGGAGAACACAAAGACAGAAACCAGCCCCCATTTCAACTCGCAGGACGTCATTGACCACAATAGGAGTTACTTCTGAGGAGACACTAATGGGTTTGTTGTGGGAAGGAGAGCAGTAAACACAAAGACAGAAACCAGCCCACATTGTAACTCACAGGATACCTGTAACCAAGCTGTGAAGAACATACTTCCTAAGGCAATGAATCGGAGCCTCGAGATCATGCTTAATAGCATTTAAGGAATTGGGCTTAAAAGTGTGCCATTTCAAATGAGGGGGAATCTCTAAGTTCTGATGTTTGCATTCAAAGGCAAGCCTCATTCAGCACAATGGGAGTTACTTCTGAGGAGACACTAATGGGTTTGTTGATACTTGTGCTCACGTTAATATTTTATCTGGAAAGGATTAGAAAAGTCTGCTAATAAGGCCAAAACTAGGACCAATGAATGTCAGACTTCCAGGGGAAGACATTATGAGGTAATTCTTTCTATAAGGCTTTTTCAGATCAGGAAGCAAAGGCAGCCTGGGAGGCCGTAGAGCAGTAGGGAGATGTGCAATAGAATGAAAATACACTCACAGTACCCTCAGAAGCTCAAAAGCACCACAAAACACCCTGAAAATGAGGTAGAA
This sequence comes from Heloderma suspectum, assembly GCF_057233095.1. Taxonomy (NCBI): domain Eukaryota; kingdom Metazoa; phylum Chordata; class Lepidosauria; order Squamata; family Helodermatidae; genus Heloderma; species Heloderma suspectum. The sequence continues at coordinate 115,741,399 of NC_139462.1, forward strand.
CCAGGGAAGCCTCTTTCATGGAGAAAGAAAACTATGAGGAAATTGGAGGACAGATTTTGGTGCAGCACTAGCTCCACCTCTTCCCTGCAGCTGGACACAACACTGCTCCTTCACACCAGCATTGTAGTGGATGCAAAATGGCAGCCGCCTTGCTAACACACTTGATGTTTTGCCACTTACAATGGGAGCACAAAAAGAACCCCCAAACCCTCAGGAAAAAAATAGAAAAGCTGCACTACAAGCACTGCCAATGGTAAGGAATACCTTTGGGAAACTGTTCAGAACTTCTCCTCCTGGAGAAATTCAGTGAAATCCCCCCCCCCCCGTTTCTCTGCCGACAAATAGGGTGGAGAATTTCAAGAGGTCATTTGCGCACAGCCCTAAGTTTTTAATTGGTTGGGCGCTGTTTATTTCTTTTACTGGTGTGCTTTTAATTGACCTGTTTTTAAGTTATGTTTTACTCAATATTCAGTCTTTAATCAGGATTTTATTATTACCTGCCTCCTTGATCACCATTATATATAAAAAAAAAGGTTAACATCTCACACAGAAAGAAAGAAAATGTATAGTGACTCTAGGAGATAATAAGTTTAGATATATGGAGAGAATGCGGTACCTATTTTGCCATAGGTTTCAGAGCAAGTAACCAGAGTTTCAGAGCAATACTTCATTAAAACTCAATAATCACATAACACATTCAGCAGTTGGTTTGTCCTGAAAATTCCTATCCAGCAATGCTCAAGGACATGGCATTGAAGACAATGTTGAAGAGTCCAGGGAGGGGGAGGCTTCCCTTGATTGCGGGGGGGAGGGGGAGTTGAATTGCTTTGCTTAGACTTATAAAGCTAGACTCTTTCTGGAAAATTAATTGGCAATTCCCTCAAGATGGAGTGCCAGAGAAATAATTAGAAACAGGGGCAGGGGCCCAGCAGGAATTGCCATTCCCCAAAGAGTGAAGGATACCATCCTTCTGCAAACTGTCTGCCCTCACTGCAGGTGATCCAATCTGTAGAAAAGGTCAGAGGATTAACAGGTGTTTCAGGGAGTCAAGGAGAACTGAAGTAGCTGCTGCCATGGCAACAAGGAAGAAACATCTACACAAAAAGTATTCTTTTTTGGTAAACAGTTACTATTTCTAGGCCGGGGCTCAGGCAAGTTCAGTGTACCAGGGCATATCAAAGAAGTGGTCAAAGCTTCAAAAGGAGCAGACACCATATGCAAATGCATCAGACCCTCTCTGTGCCTCTGGCACAGCACCATCAGGCAGAAAACAGTAGCCACTTCTGGGAGCAGACATTTCAGAAACTCTTCCATTGTTTATCAAAATGAATGTCAGGTTTTCATTTTGGTGGGACGAGACCTCATCACATTGCTAACCCCCAAATTCTCTTGATAGAATTATAGATACAACACAGTGAAACTGTTTTGGACTTTCAGTACCTGAAATCCTTTGTATATTTAGTCTGTGAAAGCCGGGCAGTTCAGTTTAGATATATAATTGTTCGTAGAATCTCAGAGGACCAGTTATCTTTAGATTACAGTTTTTAAATGCAAATACATTGCTGTTATAGTGAGGTCTTTTAGTAGCAGTAGCGGTTCTCCTGACCATTCCTCCTGAGCCCCCTACTCTGGCTATTATTCCTGAGCCCCACCCCAGCTATCCCTCCCAAACTCCCCAGCCAGTCCCACCTTCCTGAGCTGGCACCCAGTACTTTGCAGTACTGAGCAGACAGCCTGAACCACGTATCCCACCTAGCATCTCATATGCACATGCATTGCTCTGCGCATGTGATGCATCTTCATGCCTCCACTGCATCGCAGCATTTGTTCAAGCAGGCACCAGACAGAACAGTGATCATGTATTAATGAGGTGTTGGAAGACAGAGCGGTGTACATCACATCGCCTGCCCTGCACCCCCTAATCTAGCCTGACCATAGGTGTGGGAGCAGATGCTTCTGTATGTGAAATCCAGGCTCCATCCTGTCCTTCGCCTCAGGCAGCAAAATGTATTAGGCTGGCCCTTATGGAGTTACTGCAAGGAAATATGGGAAACCAGGTAGACTTTGAGGCCTTAGAGAAACAGCCAGGAGATGGAGGCATGGTAGAAGCCCAGCTGGGAAGGAGAGGGCATGATTAGGGAAGAAATTAAGGGAAAATACTGTAAAAGAGGGAGCTGGTCAGCTGCGTAGAATGAGCCAAGACAATGGCTCTTTTTGTGTGGAGCAGTGGATGACAAGGGGTGGGGTAAGCTTGCTTTAGACCCACCCCCTTTCTGAAGCGACCCCCACTTCATTCCTCGGTGGAAGTGAATTGTGTAGCATCATGTCTACCCATCCCTTTTTCCTTGTGTCTCGTGTCTTTTTAGATGGTGCCTACTGAAATCTACTGTCTTGTTTGACTGATTGCACATAAACTGCTCCGGAACCTTTTTGGCTGAGGAGTGGAATAAAAATACTTTCATTGAATAAATAAAAACACTAAAATATCAAAAATAAAACTAAGAATACCTTCATTGAATAAATAAAAATACTGAAAATACTAGGCAGAATAAGGTGGCTGCCTCAGAGATGAGAGGTAGATAGCGACAAGGTTTTGGAGGAAAGAGCTGTGTGTACTGAGTGGACGATGCTGCCCTGTCACCAGCTCTGAAGTAAGATTCAACTGTCAGTCCAGTCAGATTCTGAACATGGAATTGGGGCGGGGGGGGGGGAGTCTTGTCTTCAGGCAGCAAGATGTCTTGGGCTGGCTCTGACAATTTCACATGAGCAGGGGGGTTTTGTTTTTTGTTTTTTGTTTTGACAGTGCAGGTTGATGTAAAATTGGAACCATTTGTCTTTCCACTTCTAATTTTCTCTCTCCCAAATTGCCCTCAGTCTCTTACGGACCTTCCTTTGGAACAAAAAAGAATTCTTACAAAATTATAAAGCCAAGGTGTGAATAAATAAATGTAGGAAAGGAATATAGAGGCCAGGCTTTGGAAGTCTATAGGTATAGATAAATGTACCCATTTTATACACTGAATGTATCAGTCATGAATTGTAAGAACTGGAAGGTGTACTCCAATAGTAAATCCAAAATGTAAAACACAAGTATGCATCAAAGCAAATGGGGCAGATAATCTTTTATTGCGCTTTATAAATGCATCATCCCCAGACAACTAAAAAGCATCTTTACCAAAGCAATACAAACATGCAACAGATGTTCATTTTCTTGCTCTTGGGAAAAGTGTTTTTGATTTGCCTGGCTGAAAGGACTATAATCAGATGGGTATCTCTCCTCTATTACATTCACATGATTCCAGCAGGTCATACTTTGCAAAGCCTCTACTGACTAACTAAAGTTTTATTTCAGATCTTTAATAGCCCAATCAATAATTTAGGAAGCAAAGAAAACATTTTCTGTAAAAGCATTAGCGTAGGATTTACAGAAACCACTTCATTGCTTGAAACGTTTACTTAATATAAAATGGGAGGGGGTTTGAAACAGAATGTGAACGGATGTTGCACTTCTCATGTTGTGGTGTAACTATTGGATTTTCTTTGAATATCTCTGAACAACATATCTGCGGAAGCAATAAATAGTACCAAAACAAATCTGTGGGGGAAGAAAATTCTCCTTGGAAGAGGCTCAAAATCATTACCTGCTAATGTAAGGACAAATGGGAAATTAAATTGAAGTCTAGAGTCTCATACACTGAAATCAAAGTACTTGTGTGAAGAAACAAAAAAAAAGGCAGACTTGTATGGGGCTTCCTCTGTGTGTTGTTGGCATTCATCTGCATGAGTTTATGGGTTTGCCATTTCCTCTGAGTGAAAGCAAAGATGAAGTGTCTTCTGAAAGACAAGTATATCCAGAATCAGGCAAAAATTCAGGCTCTCTGGCCCTGAAGGATTTCTCAGTTATGTTGCTGGATGTGGAAATTATACATGGGGAAAATCACTCCTTCTAATAGGACTGGACTAAGACAAGGCCACTGAGAAAGAAGTGGGAGGTATCAGCATGCTTGGGGTTTTTTGTACGTCCCACTTGTAATATACAAATACATGCTTATGAATTACTCTGAGCCTTTAACAGCAGAGGGTATTTAAAGTACAGTTTTTTACTGTAATTGTGGCAAATGGATCTCTCTTCTAGTGTTGCTATGGTTTCTATGGTGCCTGGGAATTTGAGAATTCCCCTGCTTACAAGCTTTTCACCCCTGCCTGGCTAGCACATCAGGTGGGCCAGATTCTCAATTTTCTTCTCTTCTCAAGAAAAAAAGGGTTACAATTACAATGGAAAGTTAAAAATATGTTGTCAGTCACACAAGTTTACTGCAAATGTTGAAATTTGACATGAGAATCAACCAGATCCATTTCCATTGTTAAAAAGTATGTTTTCTAGTCCTTCTGTCTACCAACCTAAGTTCCTTGAAAAAACAAAATGCTATGGGTATCTTCATATGGGGACCTATATCATACAGAAATATGACCACTGAAAGCTCCCTTCTTTTCCCTCTGAATCCCATGGTGTACTTGGAATACATAGAACATTGATGGCCTTTATAATTGAGGGAAGACCAGATCTCATCCATTTCAGGCCTTTGAGATTTCTTTTTTTTTTTTTAAGCACAATATTATTTATATATATATATATATATATGTGTGTGTGTGTGTGTGTGTGTGTGTGTGTGAGAGAGAGAGAGAGAGAGAAGATCTTTCAACTCCATAGAGTCTTGAGATAGGAACTGACATACATCTTAGTTGTCCCTACAACAGGTTCCCCCAACCTGATGCGCTCCAGATGTTTTAGATTTCAACTCCCATCAGCTCCAGCAAGCATGGCCAGTGGTGGATTATTAAGTCACAGTGGGTTGCGGTGTGTGCCATGACCATTTTTAATATTCAAGCCATGGCGGGTGGTCACCATGGCTTATTGTGCCATCCAAACCCAGTGAAGATGGGTTGTTGGCATGGTTAACAAATCACCCACAACCCTAAAACAGCCCATGAGCTGTGCTGCAACCCATCATAGCTTAAATAAGCCATGGTTGGCTGCAGCAGTCATGTGAATTGTACCATGAACTGGTGACCTTATGGGTCTAACTTCTTCATTTCAGTTCAGTTTATTACTTATTAACCAATCAGGCCATATGCATACAAACACATAATAAAATACCCCTCTTGTACAGAAAATGACACCAAAACAAGAAATATTAAAGATGGTAATTATAGAAAAGCTAATTAATACATTTCCTAGGGGCTATTAAAACATTTCACAAAGTCTGAACAGTATTTATTGATTTATTAAAATATGTTATCTTCTATGCCGGTCAATAATTTTCATTTCTCCCAAACCCATTGGACAAACTTGGCAGTCCTATAGGACGTATAGTAATCTGTACCAGCCAGTAGTAATAAGGTTGTGCTTAGAGAAGATTTGTGACTGAACCCAGCTATTAAGGGCTCAAGGTATTGCTTCCTCAGCTCTTCATACAGAGGGCATTCCATTAGAAAGCCCCCACTCCCAAGCTTCGTCTTCTTGAGATGCCAGCTCCTATCAGAGGTTAGCTATAATTACAGCTATTTTTGTTTTTCACACCACTGCTCTGAATAATTTCATAGAAGTACAGCTAAAGCATTCCCTCAAATTCTTTAACCGTGATGTTTGTCTTCTTCCCATTGGTCTTTTCCCTTCAATTTTCCCTTGCATAATAAGCTGGAATATGATCTATTTTTCACCTTGGATAATATGAACAAGGTATTGTAGTTTTCTTTTCTTGATGGTATTTTTTAGCTCTGTTTGTTTGCTTACTCTACATAGTACGTTCACATTTGTTACTCCATCTGTCCACAGTATCTTCAACATGCATCGGTATATCCACGTTTTGAAGGATTCAATTTTCCTCAGATTGTTCTTCTTAAGTGTCCAAGCCTCCACTCCATAAAATAATAATGAAAACACATGACATCTTACCATCCGAATCCTTAATGCAAGATTAAGGTCCCAATTACATAATAATCGTTTCATTTTTCCAAACACTATTCTTGCCATCTTAATTCTTGTGTTTATCTCTTGTGTTTGTTTATTTCCTTCATTGAGCCAAGTTCCTAGGTATTTGTTTTTTGTGACTTGCTCAATTGGCACAGTATTTACTGTAATATTAAATATAACAGTAAAATACTTTTTTTTGTTTATCACCATATATGTCATTTTCTTGATGTTCATTTTAAGTCCTTATTCATTACTTACTTTATTAATGCGATCTAGTAATTTTTGTAAGTAGTATACCGTCAGGGCCAGAAATATTGGAACAAGGATAACTGTTTTGGCAGTTGGCCTCTGTACAGCACCACATCGAAGTTCAAAGGAAACACACCCAGATGGGAGCGAAGTCAGGACTTTCAGCTGTAATTCAAGGGGTGTGACAAAAGTGGGGCACTAACCATTCAGGAAGGACAGCCAGTGGCATACACACACCCTCATCGTTGGTGGCTCATAAGTAATGGAACGAATGGCTGACAAGCAGCTGCATGGCTAGGTGTGGCCTGTTTCCCGGGTACCCCATGGCCAATCAAACAGATAAAAGGCTTGGAGGTGGTTCTGAGTGTTACATTTGCATTTGGTAGCTGTTTACTGGAACTCCCAACACGAGGTCCAAAGACATGTCCATGTGAGTGAAGGAGGCCATCATTAGGCTGAGGAAACAACATAAACCCATCAGAGAGATCGCAAAAACATTGGGAGTGGCCAACACAACAGTTTGGAACATCCTGAAAAAGAAGGAATGAACTGGCAAACACAGCAACAGCAAAAGGCCTGGAAGATCACGGAAGAAAACTAAAGTGGATGACTGCAGAATTCAGCTCATGGTGAAGAGGAACCCTTTCACAACATCTGGCCAGGTCAAGAATGCTCTTGAGGAGGTAGGCATGTCATTGTCAACATTGACAGTCAAGAGACGGCTTTATGAATGTAAATACTGAAGCTTCACAACAAGGTGCAAACCACTGGTAACGCTGAAGATCAGACAGGCCAGATTAGCCTTTGCCAGCCAAAAAAGCCTGCCCAGTTCTGGAAAAAGTTTCTTTGGACTGATGAAACCAAGATTAACTTGTACCAGAATGATGGGAAGAGAAAAGTATGGAGAAGGAAAGGAACAGCTCATGATCCAAAGCATACTACATCATCTGTCAAACATGGTGGAGGCAGTGTATGGCATGGGCATGTATGGCTGCCAATGGAACCGGGTCACTGGTGTTTATTGATGACCTGACTGCTGATAAAAGCAGCAGGATGAACTCTGAAGTGTATAGGGCTATCCTTTCTGCTCAGATACAGCCGAATGCTGCCAAACTGACAGGACGCCGCTTCATATTGCAGATGGATAATGACCGAAAACGTACAGCAAAAGCTACTCAAGAGTTTCTCCAGGCAAAGAAGTGGGATGTTCTTCAGTGGCCAAGTCAGTCACCTGATCTCAACCCAATGGAGCATGCTTTTCACTTACTGAAGGCAAGACTGAAGGCAGAAAGACCCACAAACAAGCAGCAGCTGAAGGCAGCTGCAGTAAAGGCCTGGCAAAGCATCTCGAGGGAGGAAACTCAGCACTTGGTCATGTCCATGGGTTCCAGACTTCAGGCAGTCATTGACTGCAAAGGATTTTCATCCAGGTATTAAAGGCGATCCTTAAGCTTGAAATGATGTTGGTTTGTTCCATTACTTATGAGCCACGAACGATGGGGGTGTGTGTATGCCACTGGCTGTCCTTCCTGAATGGTTAGTGCCCCACTTTTGTCACACCCTTTGAATTACAGCTGAAAGTCCTGACTTCACTCCCATCTGGGTGTGTTTCCTTTCAACTTCAATGTGGTGGTGTACAGAGGCCAACTGCCAAAACAGTTATCCTTGTTCCAGTTTCTGGCCCTGACTGTATATTGTCTGACATTACCACAGTGTCATCAGCATATCAAACTGTGTTAATTATTTTTCCATTGATGTTTATACCAGCTGTTTGTTCGGCACGTGCTTCATTAAATATAGCTTCAGAATATAAATTGAACTGCATAGGTGACAGGACACAGCACTATCTTACTCCACTTTGGATCTGAACTTTTTCGGATAACTCTCCATCTATACGAACTGAGGCTGATTCCAGTACAAATTTTCTATAATCTGAATCTCCTGACTATCATTCTCAGGTTTTTCTCAGTATGTCAATCAATCACTTGTGATTAATTTTATCAAATGCCTTCTCATAATCAATACATCCCAAGTACATATCTTTATTCATTTATTCTGGTTCTGACAAAGCAAAGAAAAGCAAAGCAAATGACTTTTATCAGGGGAAAGTAATTAACCAAGCATTGTCCAAAAAAGCAAGTTAGGGCACAATCCTATGAAGATAGTTGGCAGCCTCCGAACTCGGAGGCTGCCGAATATCCAATGCAGGGCACCTGGAGTGCAGAGACGATCTTTGCCTCCGCTCTCCAGTTGCCCTGCATTACTGCTAGATGGGTGATTTTGGAGGGAGAGGGTGCTTCAGAGGGAAGGAGGCTGGGACATCCATAGGAAATGGCGCAAGGCAGCTGCCCCAGTCTCCTCCCCTCGCCACCCCCAGGAACGCCCCCTTTTCCCATCTCCACACTCCATTTTACAGCCCTCCTGGAAGGAAGATAAAATACAAGGATCTCTCCATTCCAAAAAGGAAGTTGTTCCACATCCTTGAAGCCACAGCTGTGAGGGCTGTGCTTCTAGCAACAGTTGGCAGCAGTCAGTTCTGTTTTGTTGCTTCTGCTAATGTAGATAGCAGGAGCAATTTATGACTCAGTCAGGTAGTGTTCTGATTAGATCAATGGTCTAATTGCAATAGTGTCAATCACTGGATACCAGAATCCTGCCCAGGGCAGAGAGGTAAATCTCTGCATAGTGCCCAATATTTTCTGCAATTGCCATGGGGCCATGATGGCCCAAGTTATGCCAGTTAAAGCAGCCTCTGCATACATGTTGATATTCCCTGCATTTCTTATGCTGGGCAGTTCCAGCACTGAATCAGAGACTGCTCTGCCAGCTCAGCTGGGAGATTCAAATAGGTAGCCACTACACTAGCGGAATCCCTACTCTGTTTCTAGTTCCCAGTACATAATCAGGGTTTAATAATTTCTGGCTACCACACTGAGTACCTGAATAAGGAGAAATGGATGACTGTTGCAACACCACCATCCTGACCTCCACTCAGGCTGATGCTGAACTGGTCACCTTGCAGGAACCCACTGGACCATTTTACTCATCCAGCCAGGCCTTGGTAATAGCCACCAAATTAGCTTGTTGCTCCAAGAGCGAATCACAACTGACAGCTCTTTCATTTTTTACCAACATTGCATTTAACAGCAGTAAAGCCAGAGACAAGAAATCAAGAGCCAAAACATTGGCTCAAAGTGAAAGAGATTGGATTGGATCCAAAGGTGTTTTTCTCCTCACAGAAGGACTGTTTACAGTTGCCATGTGCTCCAAGGTTGTGTGATGCAATTGAAATTAAATCCAAAGACACTCTTCCACTTAACACAAGAGCTTGCCCTAGCTCTTATGTACTGTATCACTTGGATTCAACCAACCTATTCTTGGACTGTGTGAACTCTTGTCCAAGCTCTTGTACCTTTGCAGAACAGCATTAGTGGCCATTTTTCTTCAGCTTATTATTCTTTGGATCGATCCCATATTTAAATGTTAGGGTTTATATTATGTTCACAGTTCATTCCAGAGAAAGTATGTGTACCTCAGTATGCTGGCAGTTCCTTTCTGCACTCATCCCACCCACCCCTATCTGATCTGCATTTACATCCAGAAGGTCACTTTATGGTTCCTTGCCTGCTGTCATATAATCATGCTGCGATTTAAGCTGTTATTGTTTGAAGTAAACTGCGTAACTAAGGTAACACTGTGCCTCAATTTAACTGTCACTGTGAAATTATAAAGCAGCTTATCAAAGACAATGTATGCTAAAGTACAAATGCTCTACGAATTGTCATTTTAAATCAATTAAATGTGTTTTTCCCCACCTTGCCCTCAAAGACTCTCTATTTAAGCACCTGACCAGAATGGAATGTAGAGAACGTATCACCAAAGGAATTATCTGGGTCTCCCAAAGAATGCATACCTATTAGTCAGGGGTTCATAACATTTTTGGTCCTGAGGGCCACATCCAATGTTGGCTGGCAGGTGGCACACATGTCTGCACACACACGGGATGGGCTGCTTTGGGGTCACTGGGGCCCAGCAACCCCAAACGGAAGTGCTGCTTTCTTTCAGCCATTAATGGTGAGAAAGCAGTGAACCTGGCAGCTTCAGGATTGCTGGAAGGGGGGCTTAGCTCTCCAGCTGGCACATGAACAAGGCTCTGTGAAGATGAGCTCAAAATGGAGTCTGGGTGATATGGGTGCCAATGGTCTTTTGAGTAACATGTTCCCAATAGGGGAGGGGTAGGCAACATGTAGGCTGTGGACCACATGTGCCCCCCACCCGGCCTTAAGTGTGGCCCTCACTGCACCCTCCCCACCACTGCTGAATATGCTGCTGTGGTGGTAGTAGCAGCAACAAAACAAATTTTGGCAGCAAAACACAATGGTGGCATAAAAAGGCCAAATTTAGCTTTAAAGCCTTTTTGGGCCACCATTGCGTTTTGCCACCAAATTTCAGTGGCAAGCCACTGATTGTTTTGATGCTGCTTCCACTGAAATTCTGTACCAGATGACGTTTCTGGACTGTATTCAAAGGCAGCTCCATACAGAACGCATTGCAGTAGTCTAATCTGGATGTAACTAGTACATGAGTAACTGAGGCTAAGTCCACCCTTTCCAAATAGCATTAATTGGTATATCAGCCTAAGCTGATAAAAGGCACTCCCAACCACCACCACCACCACCTGGGCATCCACAGATAATGTGAGTAGTGGAGGCCCACAAGTTGTGATTTTGGTCCTTCAGGGAGCGTGCAACCCTGTCCAAGTCTGGTTGCAAGCCTCCATCCAGATCTGCCTGTTTTCCCACCCATAGCACCTCTGCTTTGTTTCAGTTAAATTTCATGGCCCTGCCTTGACCAACACATATGGCCAAATGATGCTCATCCATGCTCCATTGAGCCAACTAGTTGCATCTTTTGATGTGAAGGGGAAACTGCATCCACATCTGGGTCCACTAGACATTATATGAAACTAGATGCCCATGGTGACAGGTGAACTATGGCTAATGTTTGTATTAATTAAACTACTATCAAATCACACCATTGAGATTATTATCATTCCCAGTTCTAGTGTAGCCAAAGGCAACATAACAATTCACCCATCAGTCACCTACCTTTGTCTTTACCTAATGAAGCTGGTCCCAGACACCCTTGTGGTAAGCAGATCTTCTAGGGCCAAATCTGTCACATGTGCAAATGTCAACCAAATGAGACATCACAACATTTAGCTGCTTTATATGTTAAAAATATCACTTCAGGCCTCCATACAAATTAAAACTAAGGAGTTCACTGCAAGTGTTATTGAAGAGATGTGGTTGTTTAACACAGCTCTAATTTGCTGTCTCTCCATAAAAGCACTAACCCTACAGGTCACCAGCTATTTGAACTATTTCAAAGTGCTTTCCCTATCTCTGATTTAAAGTTAAGCATGCTGTTAATTTTTAAGTTATTTTCCCATTAACAGAGGCAAAGTACGTGACAGTTGCGTGGCATCAACTGTGGATTGCATGCTGTTGAACTAAATGGCTTTAACGTGCTGGATCAGAGGCCAGGGAACTCATCTCCATGGTAACTCTGCTGTTAGATTTCACCACTACACTAGCAGGGTGATGATTCCGTCCCAAGTTTTCATCTGCACATAGATTATTCCATGCCTCTAAAATTCGGTAATATGGAATTTGGAGAAGCGAAAAGCTGTCAGGAAGGAATCTGGCCCTCAATGCTCTGCCCCAACTGATGGATCTTTAAATGCCAAGATTCCTTTATAGAAATAAGGGCTGGGTGGGGGCAGGAAGCTTAATGGAAGCAGCCAGTAAGACCAGAGCTGGCAAAAGCTCTCCTGCTGCCACTGTATCGCACACCCCCATTGCTGCTGTTGCTGTGTAGCCCATCAACCCAACCCGCCCCCACTTACCTACCTTCCTGCCCATGTCACGTGTCACCCCCTCGTCTGTCCTCCCTACTCCATCCTCCTGCTGCCAACACCACTACCCCTGCTGCTCTCTGGCTCACTCTTAGGATGATCACGAGTGCAGGCATGCTCTCTGGAGAGTTACCTCTGCTGGAAAAAGCAGTCAGCTTGGCCCTTCAGAGGTCCAGCCAGGCCCAAACGCCTAGCTCTGAGGGGTCCGTCTTCAGAGCCAGGCATTGTGGGAGAGGTGTCGCAGGTGATCACCTGTCCGGGGTTGCTCCAGCAAAGAACAGAAATCATCTGTGGTTTATTTGACAATACCCTTTCTATTGTTGTTTCTCTTTTCCTTTCTGGGCATGCAAAGTGTTTACCATGCCCACACAGTGCTGTGGAAGGAATACCTTTTAAAATAATCTGACCGGTATTCAGGTAATACACAAAAGCCACCCCCCCACCCCCCTGCCGCCCCCGTTGACTAAAGTAATCAGCTACCGTCTCTTTCCAGGGTTGCTAAAATAACAATTTACCAGAAAGCCAAGAAATATAATCACATCAAAAGCCATGATGCAAATGAGTGAATTTACAAATACAGTTTTGATTAGAGAGCCTTGTGGCAATGCAGATCCATCACATTACCCAGGCTAAAAGAATTGGTGTGGATTTTTGTAGCTTTATTTTTGATTTAATCTCTCTCAGCTCTTATTAAAAGCCTAAAGCAATTCCTACATGGATTCCATGACTCAAATCGTAGTAAATCATACACCATATATGGTTAAGGGCTCGCTATCAAATACCTTTGCAATTCTTTAAATGAGGTTTACTGGACATGCTGTTAACTACTGCATACTGCACACTGGACATGCTCTTAACTATTGTTCACTGATACTGCAATTTAACTTATCAAAATAGTTGATGTGATTATTCAGTATTTTATATGAATTAAGCCAATTTACTAATTAGTTGTTTGTTGCATGTATGTATGTATGCATGTATGTATTTATTTATTACATTTATATCCCACCTCTCTTCCATCATGGAACTCAAGGTGCCTACATGTGGTTCCCAGCATCCCAGGTGGTCTCCCCTCCAAGCACTGAGCAGACTCTGACCTGCTCAGCTTCAGCAAGGTGGCTGCCTCATGTGCCTTCAGACTGTGCCCTGGGTGCTGTTGCCATCTTTGAACCTCTCCAGCTATGTACTGTGTCAGTGGAGCAAAGTGAGCAGGACCTCAAAGGGCCTACTACATTCAAAGTAGAATCTGGGGTATGCAGCTGCACAGTTTTAATTTTGATTGTTAGAGGCAGAGTTGAAACACAGGCCACATATACCAAATAGATATTACAGCCCTACCCATTGTGAAGTAGATTAAGCTGAGAGATGGCAACAGGGCCAAGGCCACACAGTGAGCTGCATGGCCAAGTGAGGATTTGAACCTGCATCCAAGACTAACCAGCCCACCAGGCCTCCTGTGGTGGCCCCACAGGTGAACCTTTCTCCTTCGGATTCTTATACACAGCTCTTCAATTCTCACCCACTTCCTATTCAAACTCCCATCTTCACACTCACAGGTAGCCCTATAGTCCCTTGAATAGGGAAGTATTTCAGGCGTTAGCACTTAAGAACATAAGAAGAGCCCTGCTGGATCAGACCAAGGGTCTATGTTGTCCAGCATTCTGTTCACACAGTGGCCAACCAGCTGTCAATCAGGAGCCCACAAGCAGGGCATGAGCGCAACAGCACCCACCCACCCGTCTTCCCCAGCAACTGGTGTACAGAGGCTCACTGCCTCTGGTACTGGAGGTAGCACATAGCCATCAAGACTAGTAGCCATTGATAGCCTTTTCCTCCAGGAATTTGTCTAACACCCTTTTAAAGCCATCCAAACTGGTGGCCATCACTACTTCCTGTGGTAGCAAATTCCATAGTTTAACTATGCGCTGTGTGAAGAAGTACGTCCATTTATCTGTCCTGAATCTCCCACCAGTCAGTTTCACGGGATGACTCCGGGTTCTAGTATTTTGAGAGAGGGAGAAAAATGTCTCCCTATCCACATTCTCCACACCATGCATAATTTTGTAGACCTCTGTCATGTCTCCACTTACCCTCCTTTTTTCCATTCTAAACAATCCCAGCTGTTGTAACCTTCTCTCATAGGGGAGTTGCTCGAGCCCCTTGATCGTTTTAGTTGCCCTTTTCTGCACCTTTTCCAGTTCTACAATATGTTTTTTTTTAGGTCTGATGACCAGAACTGTACACAGTATTCCAAGTGTGGCCGCACCATAGATTTGTATAAGGGCAGTGTTATTCTCAATTCCTTTTCTAATTATGCCTAACATGGAGTTTGCCTTTTTTGCAGCAGCCGCACACTAGGCTGATATCTTCAATGAGCTGTCCACCACAACCTCAAGATCTCTTCCCACTTGGACTCTCCTCCTCCCAGGTTGACTTCCAGAAAGCCGTCCACTGCCTCCATAGCCACACTGCTGCTCCCTTCACTGTCCACGCCTTGACTCAGCCCCCTGGTTTCCTTTGCCCTCTTCCTCTGGCATGAGCCCCAAGGCTGCATCCTAATATGGCAATTTCAGTTTTCCAAGTTAATATGAAAATAACAACCCAGCAACATGATGTGGAGGGGCTTCTATAAAAGCAACTTGTTCTTATTTAGTTCCCTGGTCTTTGCTGCCTCTGAAATCCTTTTGCCCTCACACACATAATTTAAATTAGTTCTACAATTAGACCTGCACTTGTGGTTTCAAAAGAAAGAATGAACGAACAAGCACCATATAATATAAGCTTTCAACTAATACAGATGAACAATCTGAAAATCCTAGGATTTACATGGAAAATCTGCCTCAGAACCAGTTTAGTGTAATGGTTAGAATGTCAGACTAGGAACAAGGACATGTGGGTTCGAATCTGCGCTCAGGTATGCTGCCCACTGGGTGAGCCTGGGCCAGTCACCATCACTCACTTTATCCAACCTCACAACTCAGTGCAAGGATTAAATGGTGGAAAAAAGAGGCACACTACCCTGAGCTCCCTTGGAGGAATGGCTGGATTTTAAAAAAAATTAAAACTAAGAACAATTGTTCCATGCCTTGGACAGGTTAACTGCCTTCTTACAGAATTATTTTATTTATTACAATTTTATCCCACCCTTTCTCCAAGGTGTGCAGGGAGCAGACATGGATCCCCCAATTGTGTACTGTATGTGAGAACAGCAAGACACACCAGTTGTTTCCCCCAAACTCACCTGTGTATTATTATTACAATCCACCAGGGCTGGAATACTGGGGGGCAGGGGGGACAAGTGCAACTTCTGAGAATTGTTACTGGCCACTGGTCCGTCTAAGCCCAGGTTTGTGCAGATCCCTGAGGAACTTATGGGAGCCCAACCACTCATAGAGGCTTCTACTACAAACGTGGAACTGTTTCTTTAGTTTCATTCATGCTGGCCTTCTAGCTTGCCTGTTTTATGCTCACAACAGCCTGTGATGTAAGTTAGAATGAGAGATAGTGACTGCCCCAAGGTGACCCAGTGTGCTTCATTAGATCTTCTCTGGAGGAGAAACTGAGTTTTTGCCCTTGTGGCCCTTTGGGTACCACGCAGCAGTTGTGGCCCTCCGGGTACCACTTTGTGAGTGATACCCACAAAGTGAGAGAGCCAGGCTGAGATGAGGGAGTGAGACTGGTGCATAGTCAAGAAGAGAAGACAAGAGAGATTTCATAAAGGAGGTCCAGGAAAGTAGTGCAAGGCAGAGTGGACCAGGGAGAGGTTCTGCAGTCAGAGCAAGTCACAAGGAGAATGAGCAGGGAAAGGCCATGTCTGTCCAATTCAATTGCCAAACATCACTGCTGTCTATCATCTTTGTGAGGACCTGAGGCCTTTCTGACCACCTCACGATCCTACTTCGAGTCACCAGGTCAGGTGCTTTGGTCAGTGTCTCTCCTCACACTGCCACTTTTAGGCTCTCACCCACAACCCTCTGTTTGTGTGTTGTGATGCTTCACCACTCTCACAATTGCTGCCACCCCTTTTAGAGCTGCTTTCTTTCTTTTTGGTAGCACAGACAAAGCAGCCAGCAAGTGGAGGTTATTCCACGAAACCCTTCCTAACAACTAAAAAGGAAACTGTCTTTTAAAATTGAAAACAAAGAAGGTTTATTTGGTACAACAGGATTGGAAATAGGAACTGGTTTGAAATGAGGAAAGGATATCAGGGATGATAATTAAAAATAAGTCAACACTATAAACTATACAATATAACTCTTGCTTTTAGCTTTATGTTCAGAAACCTCTCACACTCTCTCTCACACTATCCGGCACACTCTCTATCCCACAGACTATCTCACTAGATGTTCTCACTCTTATCTCCCAATCTCAACTCAGACTTCTCTAGCTGTACCCAATCTGCCTTCCTCCCAGACTGATCTGACTCCCTAGAAGCAATCACCGCACCCTTTTTCTGGACAGGCTCTCGTCCAATCACACTGCATTACATTCTCACTCAGCCACTGGTGAGGAAGTGATGCTATCAGTAGCCAGAAGACCGCATGGGACGTTGAGAGCTCTGGACAGGAGGGAAATACAAACACCACTGTATATGGACAGGCGTGGGAGGAGTATTCCACGCCCATATATGGTAACAAAAGTGGAAAAGCGGAGTACATGAATGAAATCTACTCAGAAATCACGGAATATCAGGGTAATGAAAGCGATAACAGGACAGCGGGAAATTGCGGTTCCAAAATTAAATGGCCAGAGCATCATGTGAAACGAGGGGAACGAAAACTCATCGGAAACGTAAAAAACTGTGAGTGTAAATCGGCCCCAGAAGTCCGTTGGAGGAGCCTTTAAATGAACTGATTTGTGAGTTTATGAATATGTTATACTGATATTGAATTTTTGTTTTATGTTGTAAGCCATGGCTAAGAAATGTTTTAAGTAAATAAATAAATAAATAAAAGATGTTGTGGATCCATACAACAACCTGTATGGATGTGTAAATAAACTATATATCAACTGCCTCATTCTAAGGCATGTAACACTATATATACTATGAATACAGAGAGGAAGAGTTTTTTTAAAGATAGTATGGTTATTCATATAAGATGTCCTTTTCATCATAGGGGATTGGAATGGTAAAGTAGGAAGTCAAGAAATAACCGGAATAACAGGAAAGTATAGCCTTGGTGTACAAAATGAAGCACGGCAAAGGCTAATAAGAGTTTTGCCAAGAGAACACACTGATCATAGCAAACACTCTTTTCCAACAACACAAGAGGCGACTCTACACATGGACATCACTAGATGGTCAATATCGAAACCAGATTGATTATGTACTTTGCAGCCAAAGATGGAGAAGCTCTATACAGTCAGTAAAAACAAGACCTGGAGCTGACTGTGGCTCAGATCATGAGTTTCTTATTGCAAAATTTCAGCTTAAATTGAAGAACATAGGGAAAACCACTAAACCTCAGGTATGACCTAAATCATACACCTTATAAATATCCAGTGGAGGTGATGAATAGATCTAAGGGATTAGATCTGATACACAGAGTGCCTGAGGAACTATGGTCGGAGGTTCGTAACATTGTACAGGAGGCAACAACTAAAACCATCCCAAAGAAAAAGAAATGCAAGAAAGCCAAGTGGCTGTCTGATGAGGCTTTACAAGTAGCTGAGGAAACTGCTACTTGTGAAAAGGGAAAAGGGAAGTGAAAAGCAAGGGAGAAGGGGGAAGACATATCCAACTGAATGCAGATTTCCAGAGAATAGCAAGGAGAGATAAGAAGGCCTTCTTAAATGAACAATGCAAAGAAATCAAGGAAAACAATAGAATAGGAAGACTAGAGATTAGGGATGTCAGAGAATTCTGCCACAGACTCCGGTGAGTTCTAAAGAATCCGGGCCCCCGGAATCCGTGGCGGAACGGCCTCCCCCCCCGCCACCCTGCGGAATCCCCCCGGGACGGAGCTTACCTGGCAGCGGCTCTGGCGGCGGCAGATGTGGCGGCAGAAGCTCCAGCTGGTCTCCCAGCCAGCCGCTGCCAGGCTGCTGTGGCCACAAATGGCGGCCGTCATAGCGGCCGCCATTTGCGTCCCTACGCTTGCCCGTGATAGGCTATGTATATATTTACGTAGCCTATCACGGCTAAAGCAGGGACACCAATGGCGTCCCCTATGCCATTTCCGTCCCCGCTTTAGCTGTGATAGGCTACGTAAATATTTACATAGCCTACCACGGGCTACCGTAGGGACACAAATGGCGTCCCCTACGTAGGATGCCATTTGCGTCCGCAGCAGCCCAGCAGCGGGTGGAGGACCTGCTGAGGATCGGCCCAGCCAGCGGCCCCGCAGACTGGCCACGGAGCAGAGCTGGCCGGGCAGGATTCTGGGGGAAAGGAACGGATCACCTCCCCCCCCATAGAGGATTCTGGGGGGGAGGAACGGATTGCCTCCCCTCCATCGATGATTCTGGGGGGAGGAACGGATTGCCTCCCCACACCTGCAGACCCCAGCGGAGCCAGGTAAGTGGGGTTTCGTACACCCCTACTAGAGATCTCTTCAAGAAAATCGGAGCTATCAAGGGAATGTTTTGTGCAAAGACGGGCATGATAAAGGACAAAGAAGGAAGGGACCTAACAGAAGCAGAAGAGATTAAGAAGAGATGGAAAGAATACACAGTAGAACTATACAAGAAAGATCTTAATGTCCCTGATAGCCACGATGGTGCGGTCACTGAACTTGAGCCGGACATCCTAGAGAGTGAAGTCAAGTCAGCCTTAGGAAGCATTACTAACAACAAAGCTAGCAGAGATGACAGTATTCCAGCTGAGCTATTTAAAATCCTAAAAGATGATGCTGTTGAAGTGCTGCATTCAATATGCCAAAGAATTTGGAACACCCAACAGTGGCCACAAGACTGGAAAAGGTCAGTTTACATTCCAATTCCAAAGAAGGGCAATGCCAAAGAACGTTCAAGCTACTGTACAATTGCACTCATTTCACACTGTAGCAAGGTTATGCTCAAAATCCTACAAGCTAGGCTTCAGCAGTATGTGAACCGAGAACTACCGGAAGTACAAGCTGGGTTTCGAAGAGGCAGAGGAACTAGAGATCAAATCGCCAACATTCGCTGCATCATGGAGAAAGCAAGAGAATTCCAGAAAAACATCTACTTCTGCTTCATTGACTATGCTAAAGCCTTTGATTGTGTGCATCACAACAAACTCTGGCAAATTCTTAAAGAGATGGGACTACCAGACCACCTTACCTGTCTCCTGAGAAACCTGTACGAGGGTCAAGAAGCAACAGTAAGAACCGGACACGGAATAACCGATTGGTTCCAAATTGGGAAAGGAGTACGACAAGGCTGTATATTGTCACCCTGCTTATTTAACTTATATGCAGAGTACATCATGAGAAACACCGGGCTGGATGAATCACAGGTCGGAATTAAGATTGCCGAGAGAAATATCAACAACCTCAGATACGCAGACGATACCACCCTAACGGCAGAAAGCGAAGAGGATCTAAAGAGCTTCTTGTTGAGGGTGAAATAGGAGACTGCAAAAGCTGGTTTGAAATTCAACATTAAAAAAACTAAGATCATGGCATCTGGCTCCATCACTTCCTGGCATAAAGGAGGGGAAGAAATGGAAGCAGTAACAGATTTTATTTTCTTGGGCTCCAAGATCACCGTAGACAGTGACTGTAGCCATGAAATTAAAAGACGCTTGCTCCTTGGGAAGAAAGCTATGGCAAACCTAGACAGCATAGTAAGGAGCAGAGACATTATCTTGCCGAAAAAGGTTCGTATAATCAAAGCTATGGTTTTCCCAGTAGTAACGTATGGCTGTGAGAGCTGGACTATAAGGAAGGCTGAGCGCCGAAGATTTGATGCTTTTGAACTGTAGTGCTGGAGAAGACTCTTACGAGTCCCCTGGACTGCAAGGAGGTCACATCAGTCAATCTTAAAGGAAATCAACCCTGAGCGTTCATTGGAAGGATAGATAGTGAAGCTGAAGCTGAAATATTTTGGCCACCTAATGCAAAGAGAAGACTCACTGGAAAAGCCCCTGATGCTGGGAAAGATTGAAGGCAAAAGGAGAAGGGGATGGCAGAGGATGAGATGGCTAGAATGCATCACCGATGCAATGAACATGAACTTGAGCACGCTCCGGGAGAGAGCGGAGGACAGGAAGGCCTGGCGTGCTATGGTCCATGCGGTCACGAAGAGTCGGACATGACTTAATGACTGAACAACAACATCAATGGTTATTCACAGCTGCGCAGATACACACTGAAAATTAGCCTCCCCCTGCCCCCCCCCCACAATGGCTGGCCAACCACCCCTGTCGTCAGAGGAAAAGAAATAGAGGATAACCACAGATTTCCTACCCGCAAATCCCTTGTTCCAGGCTGATGCAGCCTTTCAAAAGGATATTCTGCCCAACTATCTCCACCTAGGAGAACAGAGGGTTGTGTCTAATGCTAATCTAACTTATGTCCCATTCATTTTAATGAGTCCACTCTACTCTAAAATGGATACAACCCATGACCAGCAAGACTCCTTCTTTCTCCTCATGCAGGTTCCTCCTCAAAAGTAATATTTTCTATGAAGCCCTTGGCTTAAATCCCTTAAAGTTCATCCTCAACCATAAGTAACTCCAACTGTAATCCAATCCTAATTTCCTTGTCTAACTGTATTTCTTCTTATTCATCCTGTTATCCTTGTTTCTTTCTCCCTTCTCCTCCCCTTCCTTTGTTGTCTACTACACAGTCAAAATTGAGATTGTAAGCTCCTGGGAAACAGGGACCTGTCTCTTTTTTGATATGAAATTCTGTAAAACATGTAAACTGATCAGAATACTACCAACATTTTGAGGTTCCGTGGCTTGGGAGGGGCTGTGGCTCAGTGGCAGAGCACCTGCTTTGCATGCAGAGGCCCCAGGTTCAGTCCCCAGCATCTCCAGGAAGGGCTAGGAAAGAATACTGCCTAAAACACTGGAGAGCCACTCCCAGTCCATGTCAACAATACTGGGCCAGGTACTGCCCAGATACTGGACAGTGTTGACAATACTATGGACCAACGGTCTGAGTCCATATAAGGCAGCTTCTTATGTTTCATAAGGATGAAAGCATACATCTTATGGCAGCAGCTCTCCAGTATTATGGTATAAGGAGTTAGTCCTGGGACTCATATTACTCTGGAAATATGGAAGCTGCAGCAGCTCCATTCCATCTTGAGAGAAACCCAAGTGCTGACATTAGAATGGGGAGAAGCTGCGGTGTTTGCTTCTCCTGCGTTGTCCAGGGCTTCTCGCATTATCATGCCACACACCCACACTAGTGGCTCCACCACTGAAGACCAGGCTTTTGTCCCTCGCACCAAAGTTCCCTTCCCCATTGTAGTTTACCTGCATGTACAATGCCTGACTGGAACCTTGAATTTTAATTTTTACCTTTCTTTTACATAATAGAGAACTTTACAATCTCGCCATATGACTTTCTTTGAGCACTTTCTATTTCTGTATCACATGTTTATAGCATTGTTCAAGACATCCAGATAGATAAAACCTACTTTGTTAGCCATATAAAGCACAAAATGTCCCTGAATACATAATTAATCATTTTACCTGTCAAACCAGCAATTTCAATGACAGGGACCTAGAAGAGACCTTGACTCCCTCTCACTATGCCCTCTATTTTCCTATAGCTCGGAAAGCAAAGGCAAGCATGAAGTGTTTACTTTTACGTAAACATGAAGACTTTTACAAAGTCAATGCACAGAAATAACGAGACAGAGATAACAACCAGCTATTTATTTCTTGCTACAGGAGGTACTGTTCTTCCTGATTGTGGCAAAACAGCTTTATTTGTGGTCTAGCTGAACTATGGTTCTACTTACGGAATCCTAATTAAGGGGAAGGCATTGGGGTTATTGTGTGAATAATCACATTTTGCTGATTTTGGTCTTGCTCAGGAAAACTTCAGAATTCCTACTATAAAGAACTTGCTCTCTGTTTTTAATGTTTTATTGCCTTAATTTAGGCTTCAAACTGATTTATATGAATGCTGTTCCATTTAGGAAGCTATTTATCTATTTTGATGCATTTTGTTCTATTTGTAAGCCATTTTGAGTGGCAGGTGCTTAACCTACCATTTTCATGTTGGCCGGGGCCTGCTGGGAATTGTAGTCCAACACATCTGGAGGGCACCAGGTTGGGGAAGGCTGGCTTAGAATATATAAATAATTGCCCACTGGATCTGATTTCTGAACTCTTCTCATTGCAAGAATCAGATTGGCACATAGTGGCCAAAACTTCATAAAGGACTGAGTTGGCAGCTTCTTTGAAAAGGCAATGGGGAAAGGGCCAGTCCTGCCCCCATATCCCCACCTCATGCAACTGTGTCCTTCCATGTCTTTCATTTGTGGCATCTGACAAAACAGAGGTCTTCTAGCTCAGTTTTGGAATGTAACTATCCTTATTTTTTAGTTTTGTTGTTTGCATTCCTAGCTTCTTCTTCCATTCAAAAGCTTTAGCATATGGAATTACGTTTTCGAGCTAAAATTACAATTCCTGGGAAGGATCGAATGGTGTGCTCCTGCTAGGACTACTGAAGTTGCATGAACATAAATCTGCGCTTGTGCAATGTAACAAAGGGTGCAATCCTATGCAAGTTTAGACAGAACAAAAGCCTACAACTCCCAGCTATGCTGGCTGGGGCATGCTGGGAGTTGTATGCTTTTGTTCTGTCTAAACTTGGATAGGATTGCACCCTAACTAGTATAATGGGGGAAAGCAGCAATTTGCTGCTGAAATTCAGCAGCAGCACCAAATTTCAGTGGCAAATGATAGCTTTCCCCCATTTCACTTGTTACATTGCACAAGTATAGGCTTATAGGCATCCAGAATAGCCATTTTCATTCAAAAATGCAATTATAAACCAGCTAAAATGTGCCACAGCAAGATTCCAAAGCATACTCTTATAGTGATTTAAGATCCTCAGGGGAAGCTGTTCTCTAAGAACCTTGGATGCATTACATGTCCACAAGTGAGGGCACCTTCTAGGTGGTGGTGCCTCAACTGTGGAATACCCTCCCCATGGGGCAGTGACTTGTGCCAACATTGCAATTGTTTCAGCACCAGCTCAACCCCCTTTTTGTTTCCCCAGATTTTTTTATTGGTGGATTTTGTTGGTTTTCTGGTATTGGCTGCCTTCTTTGTTTCATTATGCGGATGAGTTTTTGGTGTTTTTGGTGTTTTAATTATTTGTGTACACAAGGATGAAGGGTGGGTTAAAATGTTTTAATAAAAATAGATAGATAGATAGATAGATAGATAGATAGATAGATAGATAGATAGATACTGTTACAAAGCATTTAGCCAAAGATTTCTGTATATGCCATCATGATACCAGCTGAAGGAATGTGATTTCATTTTAAGACACACAAAGGGACTGCCACTACCTATTTATTAGAGAATATTGCTTTGTGTGCTCCCAGCTTTCTTAAGTCATAGGAAGTTCCAAGTCCAGCCATTACACAGTCTACTTCCTTGAGAGTACTGCAGATTTATGGTGCTTTTGTAATACTTGTTTATTTACAAAGCTATATGTTGGACAGGAGGAAAGAGGCAGATGATAGTAGTCTAAAGCAGAATCCAGTTGGAGCCCTCTTCTGGAGGTCCGAGTCAGCAGGCAATATGGTCAGGTACCTGCCAAGATCCATAGATCAACCAGACAGGGGTACTGTAAACCAGAAACACTGAGAAGAGGAGGTCCAAAGGAGCATGAGAGGTGAGCTACTACTGGAAAATAGGATATCAGGACAAGATGGTGGACATAGTAACAGTCCCACAGAGGTTTGTGACATTATTGAAGATGTTTCTGCTCTTCCACAGTCATCGTTCACTCACCTTATAGCAGCAATGGAAATGGTTTTGTACTTTATTAGTTATTATTGTGGTACTGAATGACACATGATCCTTCATGGATCACTGCCTTGTTGTGGCGAAGGGGCTTGCGTAACTCAGTGAAGTCATAAGCTATGCCGTGCAGGGCCACCCAAGACGGACAGGTCATGGCAGAGAGTTCTGACAAAATGTGGTCCACTGGAGAAGGAAATGGCAACCCACTCCAGTATTCTTGCCAAGAAAACCCCATGGAACGTATCACAAGGCTAAAAGATATGACGCCGGAAGATGAGCCCCTCAGGTCGGAAGGTGTCCAATATGCTACTGGGGAAGAGCAGAGGGTATTTCCAAGTAGCGCCAGAAAGAGTGAAGCGGCTGGGCCAAACCCGAAAGGACACTCAGCTGTGGATGTGTCTGGTGGTGAAAAGAAAATCCGATGCTGTAAAGAACAATATTGTTTAGGAACCTGGAATGTCAGATCAATGAATCAAGGTAAGCTGGAGGTGGTCAAACATGAGATGGCAAGATTGAACATCGACATCTTGGGAATCAGCGAACTAAAATGGATAGGCATGGGCGAATTTAATTCAGGTGACTATCATATCTACTATTGTGGGCAAGAATCCCTTAGAAGAAATGGAGTAGCACTCATAGTCAACAAAAGGGTGGGAAAAGCAGTACTGGGGTACAATCTTAAAAATGATAGAATGATCTCAGTACGAATCCAAGGCAAACCATTCAACATCACAGTAATTCAAGTCTATGCCCCAACCACGGAGGCGGAAGAAGCTGAGGTTGATCGGTTCTATGAAGACCTACAACACCTTCTAGAAATAACACCAAAAAAAGATGTCCTCTTCATCATAGGGGATTGGAATGCTAAAGTAGGAAGTCAAGAAATCACCGGGATAACAGGCAGGCATGGCCTTGGTGTACAAAATGAAGCAGGACAAAAGCTAATAGAGTTTTGCCAAGAGAACATGCTGATCATAGCAAACACTCTTTTCCAACAGCACAAGAGGCGACTCTACACATGGACATCACCAGATGGTCAATATCGAAATCAGATTGATTATGTCCTTTGCAGCCAAAGATGGAGAAGCTCCATACAGTCAGTCAAAACAAGACCTGGAGCTGACTGTGGCTCAGATCATGAGCTGCTTCTTGCAAAATTTCGGCTTAAATTGAAGAACGTCGGGAAAACCACTAAACCGTTCAGGTATGACCTAAATCATATCCCTGATGAATATACAGTGGAGGTGAGGAATAGATTTCAGGGATTAGACCTGATAGACAGAGTGCCTGAGGAACTATGGACGGAGGTCCGTAACATTGTTCAGGAGGCAGCAACTCAATCCATCCCAAAGAAAAAGAAATGCAAGAAAGCCAAGTGGCTGTCTGATGAGGCTTTACAAGTAGCTGAGGAAAGAAGGGAAGCGAAAAGCAAGGGAGAAAAGGGAAGACATACCCAACTGAATGCAGAGTTCCAGAGAATAGCAAGGAGAGACAAGAAGGCCTTCTTAAATGAACAATGCAAAGAAATCGAGGAAAACAACAGAATGGGAAAGACTAGAGATCTCTTCAAGAAAATTGGAGATCTCAAGGGAACGTTTTGTGCAAAGACGGGCATGATAAAGGACAAAGAAGGCAGGGACCTAACAGAAGCAGATGAGATTAAGAAGAGGTGGCAAGAATACACAGAAGAACTATACAGGAAAGATCTTAATGTCCCTGATAGCCATGATAGTGCGGTCACTGAACTTGAGCCGGACATCCTCGAGAGTGAAGTCAAGTGGGCCTTAGGAAGCATTAGTAACAACAAAGCTAGCGGAGATGACAGTATTCCAGCCGAGCTATTTAAAATCCTAAAAGATGATGCTGTTAAAGTGCTGCATTCAATATGCCAACAAATCTGGAACACTCAACAGTGGCCACAAGACTGGAAAAGGTCAGTTTACATTCCAATTCCAAAGAAGGGCAACGCCAAAGAGTGTTCAAACTACCGCACCATTGCGCTCATTTCACATGCCAGCAAGGTGATGCTCAAAATCCTACAAGCTAGGCTTCAGCAGTATGCGAACCGAGAACTACCGGAAGTACAAGCTGGGTTTAGAAGAGGCAGAGGAACTAGAGATCAAATCGCCAACATTCGCTGCATCATGGAGAAAGCAAGAGAATTCCAGAAAAACGTCTATTTCTGCTTCATTGACTACGCTAAAGCCTTTGATTGTGTGGATCACAACAAACTGTGGCAAATTCTTAAAGTGATGGGAGTACCAGACCACCTTACCTGTCTCCTGAGAAACCTGTACGAGGGTCAAGAAGCAACAGTAAGAACCAGACATGGAACAACCAATTGGTTCAAAATTGGGAAAGGAGTACGACAAGGCTGCATATTGTCACCCTGCTTATTTAACTTATATGCAGAGTACATCATGAGAAATGCCGGGTTGGATGAATCAGAGGTCGGAATTAAGATTGCTGGGAGAATTATCAACAACCTCCGATATGCAGACGATACCACCCTAATGGCAGAAAGCGAAGAGGATCTAAAGAGCCTCTTGTTGAGGGTGAAAGAGGAGAGTGCAAAAGCTGGTTTGAAACTCAACATTAAAAAAACGAAGATCATGGCATCTGGCCCCATCACTTCCTGGCATATAGAAGGGGAAGAAATGGAAGCAGTGACAGATTTTACTTTCTTGGGCTCCAAGATCACCGCAGACGGTGACTGTAGCCATGAAATTAAAAGACGCTTGCTCCTTGGGAGGAAAGCTATGGCCAACCTAGACAGCATAGTAAGAAGCAGAGACATCACCTTGCCGACAAAGGTCCGTCTAATCAAAGCTATGGTTTTCCCAGTAGTAATGTATGGCTGTGAGAGCTGGACTATAAGGAAGGCTGAGCGCCGAAGAATTGATGCTTTCGAACTGTGGTGCTGGAGAAGACTCTTACGAGTCCCCTGGACTGCAAGGAGGTCAAATCAGTCCATCCTAAAGGAAATCAACCCTGACTGCTCATTGGAAGGACAGATACTGAAGCTGATGCTCAAATATTTTGGCCACCTAATGCGAAGAGAAAACTCTCTGGAAAAGACCCTGATGCTGGGAAAGACTGAAGGCAAAAGGAGAAGGGGACGGCAGAGGATGAGATGGCTAGATAGCATCACGGATGCAATGAATATGAACTTGAGCACGCTCCGGGAGAGAGCGCAGGACAGGAAGGCCTGGCGTGCTATGGTCCATGGGGTCACGAAGAGTCGGACACGACTGAACGACTGAACAACAACAAACTGAATGACAATGTCAGTAGAAGACATTATGACTCAGAGTCAAAGTTGGCCATTGGAGAATTCCCCTTTGCCTAAGAAGCGAACACGCACCGTTCAAGGAGTTAATGCCTTTCCTCTCTGCCATCTGTTGAAAGTGCTGAAAATCCTCTTAGGGTGCAATCCTATGCATGTTTAGACAGAGAAAAGGCCTACAATTCCCAGCATTCCCCAGCCAGTATGTCTGACTCTGTCTAAACATGCATAGGATTGCGCCCTTAAACAGCATCAGGACTAACCCAGCTCCTAAGTCTCCCACGGTCTCAAATTAGCATGACTAGAAATACTAAGAAGAAATAGGAACCAATGGCTGGCTCAACCCCAGAATGTAAATATATTTAAAATGCTATGATTACTGGGGAGAAATAAAGGAACAAAGGGATAGTGAGACCAGCAAAAGGAGGAAAGAAACATCCATCCTGGAATAATTCTAACATACACACACACTCCTGCAAGACCTATTTTTGTGACAATACCAACCAGAATTGATGATTAATTATTATAAATATCATAGAAATAATGGTCAGGTTAGTGATCAGGAGAGGGGAAGACCTCAGGAAGCAAGATGTATCAAGACACCAAATTTCCATAGACAGGCATGCAGGCCAAGTTAGGAGCTGAGGTATGAACTCAGGCTCTTTACATATTACTCCATACGAATAATAGGAAAATGAATATATTCACATATATTCTAGTGCGACCCAGAAATAGACCCCTGGATGGGGCTCTTCGGGCTTCTCCACGTTTGGCGAAAATCACACAGCCTTGCCAGAGCTTCGTCATCTAGACTCTTCATGGGTTTAACTATCAGCAAAATACATGCTCCCCTCCCCCCGTTTTTGCCAGTTTCCTCCCATATATTTCGTTGATACTGCCAGCAGATGGTGCTGTTTTATCACATGATTTAGGCTTCTTTCCGCATTTTCAGAGACTTTTTAAATGGTGGATTATCCTTTGGAAACAATGCGAGAGGCATCAGGGGCTGACGGTGTCATGAAAAGGACCTGTGAACTTCTGTGAGTGAACAACCATGAGTGCACGATAAATGCCTCATGTAGAGTCGCTCTTAGGCTGTGTTTCCACAACAATGGAAGGAGAAGCTAATGGAGGAGTACCAGATTTTTTTTTAAAGGAATAGGCTTTGCTGTGAGCAGGGCTCCATGAGCAGATCCTCTGAACCAGTAAAGATCACTTCACAGGACATACTTGATGGTGGGGGTGGAGATTGGAGTGAATGACATCTGACTGGCAGGGGCTCAACCAATAAGAGAGTCTGCCCCCCTCTCCCCCCTCCTCCTTTCCCTTGAAAGTCCAGATGTACCTGCATTTCAGGACCAAGCCTCATTGAGCACAATGGGAGTTTCTTCTGAGGAGATACACATATGCTTGTGATGGGAAAGGTGGGGGGAGTACACAAAGACAGAAACCAGCCCCCATTTTAACCCACAGGATATCTATAAGGAAGCTGTGTGTGACGTACTTCCTTCTAAAGTACTTCAATGAATTGGAGCCTTGAGATCATGTTTAATCGCACTTAAGAAATTGGGCTTTAATGTGTACCATTTCAGTTGAGGGGCTTCTCTGTCGTTTCTGTGGTCATTCAGAGGGCAAGCCTCATTCAGCACAATGGGAGGAAACACCCCTTGACCAGGGTCAGGGTGAAAGGCACCCCCCTGGGCAGGGCTAGCATACCGAGGTCAATGCAGGGGTTGGGCCACACAGCAACTATACTGGGGAGAACCCGACTTAAGGAAAAGAATTGGACTTTAAGCAGTCTCAGGAAATCTGGTTTTTCCCTGATAAGCTCCAGGGTGTCTGCGGGATGACCACGACGTCATGTATCCCTACCAACCTCAACACACAGCCAGCTTAGAGTAAATCGCTGGTGGAAACACCTCCCAGGTCTTGTCAGGAATCCAGGGCATCTGGGAAAGGAAAATGGCATACAAAGGCTCCCACCCAGTCCAAATGGCCCAAATGGGTAATCTGCCATAGTCAATAGCAAAATAATGATGACGATGAAGAAGAAGAAGAAGACACAAATGTAACAAATTATTTTAAATGAATTAATAATGAAAGGAATGCAGTTTATGAAGAAATGATCAAACAAATAACAGTCTTTATAACAAAAACAAAATGGGAGCAGGGAATCTTGTACCCCCCTAAAAACAATAAGACCCAAAAGTCCTTAACCAAAAGCCCATCCTGTGTTTCTTGATACTGTATTTGGATTTCTGTGACAGGATTAAAACTTATTTTTGTGTGTGGAAAATAAGTTGCTATTTTTTTCACCTCCTAGTTATAGCATAAACTTTTTTCTACACTTGTATGCATGGTCACTTGATTTCATTTATTTATTTAGGGCACAATCCTATGTGGATAGGCGGCCGCCTCTGAACTCGGAGGCAACTGACTATCCAATGCACAGTGGGAGGAGCGCAGTTGTATTAATCGTTTTACCCAATGCTAGGATGTTTGCATCATCAGCAACAACTGTTTTATGAGAGGCCACTAGTAATAACATGATTGTCACTCTCAGTACTTCCTGCACTGCATTTCCCTCTGATCTTACTGAACACAATACCCACCACGCTTCCATGGGTAGGTATACCTGTAACTCAGGATCACCCTTCCTGAGTCTGATGTAGTCGACCATAGTCTATGAAAGTTTATGCCATAATAAAAAAGTTAGTCATTAAGATGCCATAAGACTCTTTGCAAAAGATGAACATGGCTATCCCTCTGGAAGTGCTAATGCTCAGGATACTGACTCAGTCCTAGTACCATTGTGAGGGTAAGTTAAGAGAAAGATAGATTTGTTTATTCCGTCTTTTATTTATGTTTGCTCAGTTGCTGTAAAAAGCAATATTTTCCTCAATATTATTTTTGGCTATTTATACTTCCATTAACTCAATAACATTACAACCTCTTTAGCTGTGTGGTCTAGTCTGATAACCTGCAAATGCCCATCCGATTTCATGGTTATGCAGATAAAGGGGGAGAAGAACCCCTGATTAGCTAAAATCACCAAGCATGTATGGACCCCAGAAACCTGCTCACTGCTCAGGTTATATTGAGAGGGAAATCAAAAGGGTCTCTCAGTAACTGAAGTGGGAAGTTTAACTAAGTTAGAGATCTTAACCAGAAGCTCACGCCTGACTCCTGGTGGTAGCAACAGAAAGTGTAAATAGTTGCTTAGTAAAGAGAGAAAGGATGGGAAAACTATCCTCAATAAGATCTAGTAACCTGGGACTTTGAGCTCTCTCGAATTTTCCCCATTCTACCAAAGTAAGCATTAGACCACCAACATGATAATAACTTAGCTAAATCTTGCTTGATTCTTGTGTACCTCGGGAAATAAAGCAGTATTTTAAACTTAGTTTTGAGAATATCACAAGCCTCTTTGGACTTTCTCCCAGAACACCAGACAAAGGTGCCATAAATTGCTATCTACTATCAATTCATCCAGTCCTGGGGCACTGCGTGCCATCACCAGTCTTTGATGTGATAGTGCTGCTATCACATTAACTGGGGAGATTAACAGGTAAAACTGTAGACTAGAATGCCATGGTTCATTCTGTGCCTGAATATTGATGCTGAACAGATGAAGAGTACAGTGGATGGTGTTACAGGAAGCCCACACAGACCTCCCAATCTCCATAATAGCCCACATGTGTGATTCTCTGCCCTCCCCATAAGGAGAAGGAACTTGGGCTCAGTTGAAACCAATAGGAAGCCATCTGCCTATGGGTGGAATGTGCCCATAGTATTTCTGGGAGAATGGCCCTGATCTGCTGCTCAGTTTTCCCTAGGACTCACAGGATACTCAAAAGGGGAAGGAAGCTGAAATGCATTTCCCTCCCACTAAGATCTCCTTCTCCACTTCAGGTGGAGATACAATTTCTGGTGATTTGTGCCAAGGAGCTGCTGAGCATTCCCTGACCTCCTTGCTTAAACTGCATCCCAACTGAAAAGTGCAATGTGACATGAACAGCAACTGAGCTCTAAATAGGATCCTTGCTAGTTTTAAAGCAAGCCATTCAACAAGAGATGAAAAATGTCACTTTACACATTATGTCCAAGACTATCGTTATGCCAGCATAACTTGGAGAGATCAGAATAGGCTGAGAAAGGTATTGACATAGCCATTTGCTTCCTTGGATATATGAATGTGTAAACGCATAAAAGAGATCTATGCACAACCAATTGATGGGATACTGTGTAAATAACACATGTGAAATGAAAATGCACAATGAATATGTTTTAAAGGAATAAGTCATCAAATCTACCAGCTCAGTGTAAAGAAAAGGTTTTACATGCTGAATGAGAAATGGGAATTCACAAGATACTGAGGCTGCAATCCTATGTATGCATAGGATTCTGGTGTAAATCACCAATTTTCTCACTTCCAGGTACAAAAAACGGCAAGGCCAAATACTTTCAAAACAGGGCAACCAAATGCAAAAAAGACATTAGGGTCCCATCCACACTGAGATGTTTTCTGATGTGATTCTATGTAAAACCGGATTTTCACCATTTTGGTTGTGCTCCTTCCATGGCACACGTTGCCAGCGAATGCAGTGTATACTAGGGGGAAATGTTGCCTCAGGGCAAACGTCTGCAGCTATGTGGGCAGAGTCCCGCAACCAAACGACACATGATCAATACATTTCGTTCCTTTTTCTTTTTTTTTACATTCATTAAGCTTGGTGAGAAAGAGTGGCAATTTTTTTCATCCCCAAACCAACCAGCTGACTTTCTCAGGAGTAAGCTTCATTGAAGAAAATGTGATTTACTTCAGGGCAGACATGGTTATCAGTGCAGTTTCAGTAGTTGTTCCTTGAGGCAAAGAAATAAGAAAATTGAGAAGGGGGGGGACATTGCAGGAATGAGTGAAAAATTACTCTCTATGCGGGAGGGGGGCATTAGCAATGCCTTCAATTGTTTTGCCATTCATTAAGCCTTCGGAGGTGCGATAGTACGATGCTGCATGGAGATTTTTTTTACCTACAAGGGGAAGCTAAAAGCAACCTGCTGACTTTCTCAGGAGTAAGCCTCATTTTAAAAAAATGTGCTTTACTTCTGAGTAGACATGGATCTCCATGCCAGCTCGTTCCTTGAGGCAAAGAAATGAAAAAAGAGAAAGGACAGAACCGCCCCCATTCATATTCAAAGGTGTGGAGATAAACTCTTTCCATTCCTTTGCTCTCCCTAAGGCTTGCTCCTCGCCCCTTCCCCTACTCCTGTGAAATGTAATGGGAGATGCCCTGCCAAGTACCGCCGCCACCGCCACCAAGGAGCCAGCAATGCCGAAGGCCACCAGGAGCCGAGATGGCAGGGAGAGCAGGCAGCAGGATGGTGGCTCCTTACAGCGCCCCTTCGCCACCCGCTTCGCTTGCGTGCTCGCTTCCGCTCCGTACGTCTGAGTATGTTTACAAAGCAGTGATCGCAGCTTTCCCTTCCTCTGAACAGGGCTCTGCCACCCCTTCTCTGTGCTCATTGCTGTTATGGAAAAGGACACCCACCCCTTGTCTCTGCTGCTTACATCTGAGAAGACATGTTTGCAAAGCCCCAATCGTTCTCCTGCACACGTCTGGAAAAGTGCTTAAGAGTGCAGCTTTCCTTCCTCCCCTCTGATCTTTTCATCTGTAAGCCCGGGAGAATGGCCTCCCATCCTTTCTCCCTGCTCCTTACATCTGAGTAGACATGTTGAGCCAACATCTTTCTCAGCAATCAGCCGATTAGCGGCTTGTGACCCACCCCAATCTTCCTTGCTGTGAAAGGATGCGACGGGAAAAGAAACAAAAGGAAAGGGGCAACCCACGTACAATGGTGCAAATCAAAACACACCCCAAAGCCACACATAGTAAGCCTCATTTAATTCGGGGATACGGAGCACACTCCACCGGAACTGCACGAAAGCCGGATTAAAGGGAAAATGCGGCACAAAATGCCTTTGCGAAAATGCAGGATTTCAGCTGGAGAGGACGGGTTTGCTGTGGAGTTATGACGTCATGTGTAAGCAATTACTGTGAGTGGTAGTAGCACTGGGGTAAATCTCCCATGTAGATAGGCCCCATGACTTCTGTACCTTTACTGCTGTGTAGAAGTGGGCATTTGTGCAGGTCCAGCATTTCTCAGTCCCAGAAAAATTCCTCTCCTACAAAGTATTAAACTGATAAGTGTCCTGCCTTCATTTACATCCAGTCAATCTATTCCAAATGAATTCATGCTTGTATGCAACAGGATATGTAACTATGAAGGTTAGAACTCTAGCATTATGATATGGGTTTCATAGATCTCGCATCATACTTCTAATTCCCAGTGGGTGAGGGGGAATTTCCCCCACAATGCCTTGCACTGAAGAAGGACCCCTTCTCCAGAGTGGGATGTTGAGGGGCAAGATGGTCCCAGGAATCCTGGGATTGCCTGTGCTGCTCCCAATAACGTGCGGCAAAAACTACTTAGGAGGACAGGGGTTGAAGACTGAGGCAGTCCCAGCTCAGGCTGTCTTACAGTGGCCCTTTCTCCCCATCATATGGAAATGGGCTGGGGTAGAGATGGGGGCAGGAGGAGGCTCAGTGAGGGGAGAGCATAAGGGAGAAATGACGATCAGGGAAAGGGTCATGCACCCCTCAACTCCCCCCCCCCAGTTCTCTCCAAATGCACTCTCCACGAGCTTTTCAGATGTTCTGCAGATGTTGCTAATCCAGGTAGACTGCCTCCTTAAAGAGCCAGTCCATCTATCTGTTGCAGGAGGCTATATCTGCTTCCCCACCCCCCCAGCCCCAAACCATGGCTTTTGACAAAGTTTTCCAAAGTGATCCATCTGTGAAAGTCCTGTTTGAGAGACACTGTAACACTGTGGCTATGAGCTATGAATCTGGAAGTTCCTGATTTGAATGAGTTCACTAGGTAGCCTTAGGCAAGCCTCTCTCTCTCTCTCTCTCTCTCTCTCTCCCTCCCTCTCTCAGACTCACTCCCCCTGCCCCTATATCCAATAGGAGGATCATGATCTGACCTACCCTACAGGGTAGTTGTGTGGATTACTAAAATAATGTGTATAACGGTACTGGATTATTGTAAAGTATAATATAAATGCTAAGTATATTTATATTTCCTGACCAGGAAAGAGATCTTGGGGTTGTGGTGGACAGCTCAATGAAGATGTCAACCCAGTGTGCAGCCGCTGTAAAAAAAAAAAAAAAGGCAAACTCCATGTTAGGCATAATTAGAAAAGGGATTGAGAATAAAACTGCCAACATCATGCTGCCCCTATACAAATCTATGGTGCGACCACACTTGGAATACTGTGTACAGTTCTGGTCAGCACGCATAAAAAAAGATATTGTAGAGCTGGAAAAGGTGCAGAAAAGGGCAACTGAAATGATCAAGGGGCTCGAGCATCTCCCCTATGAGAGAAGGTTACAACAGCTGGGATTGTTTAGCTTGGAAAAAAGGAGGATACGTGGAGACGTGATAGAGGTCTACAACATTATGCATGGTGTGGAGAACATGGATAGGGAGACATTTTTCTCCCTCTCTCAAAATTCTAGAACCCGGGGTCATCCTGTGAAACTGATTGGTGGGAGATTCAGGACAGATAAAAGGAAGTACTCCTTCACACAGCACATAGTTAAACTATGGAATTCGCTACCACAGGAAGTAGTGATGGACACCAGTTGGGATGGCTTTAAAAGGGGGTTAGACAAATTCCTGGAGGAAAAGGCTGTCAATGGCTACTGGTCTTGATGGCTATGTGCTACCTCCAGTACCAGAGGCAGTGAGCCTACATACACCCTTTGCTGGGGAACATGGGTGGGAGGATGCTGTTGCGCTCATGCCCTGTTTGTGGGTTCCTGGTCGACAGCTGGTTGGCCACTGTGTGGACAGAGTGCTGGACTGGATGGACCCTTGGTCTGATCCAGCATGGCTCTTCTTATGTTCTTACAATTAAATATTTGAGAGTATGGATAAACCCAAATTTAGAAGATCAAGTCCTCTTCTTATGTTCTTATGTTTATTGTATCACTGGGAGAATTGGGCAGTAGGCCAAAACGGTTTTCCCTCCAACGTGGTTCTGCCTGCCATGAAAGAATAAGGGATGTGCTATCTTGAACATATATTTGGGACAATGAAGGAATGTCACTAAATGCCCCCAAAGTATGCTAATAGTTTCAGAGAAGTTATGAGAAGACTTAAAATTATTAGTGGGGTGGAGGACTGTGACACATAATTAAATGTTTGTTTCAGTGCAGGCATGTGATGGAGAAGACATGAAAGCTAAGGCACTTCAACTTTCATCGTGGCATTTTCTGACTTCTGGGAGCTTAATGCAACATTGCAGTTGAATAGATCACATCAGGAGGGGTAGTGGGGGAGTTTTTCTTCATGTAGTAGAGTATTTATAGTTTGTGTCGGGAGAAGCAGCATCTCCCTAATTGTCTTATTGCCAGTTGTCAGCATAAGTTAAGCTAAAGACAGAATGATGAGTCACAGAAATGCACTCTTGCAGTCAGAGGAGGCTTCAATCCTCCTTTGCTTTAGCTTGATAATTCAGCAGCCCTAAATACAGTGCTTACCTTTGTACATCTTCATTATTTGGACCTATCTCAAGACTAGGTTAGTTCATTTTGTGACAGACCCAGTCTGGTTGCTTTTGCTCTCAGCATGGAGGGATCATAGTACCACACTATTTATTTATTCATTCATTTATTTCTATACCACCCAATAGCCGAAGCTCAGTCTTTTCTCTGAGTCTGCTCTGCATCCAATAAGGCATGGGGGGGGGGGATCTTGCGCATGCACAAGCAATTATCGTATACAAACAGAATAGCCATGCATCCACCCTTTGCCATGTCAAATTCTCAGAACACGGGTCTCTAAATGTGTCTGTAGACTACTTCCTTGTGTTCAGGGAATAAACATATGATTGGGTGGAGGGAAGCAGTTATGTCAAATGTTGTGCTAGGGAATCATTTCCCACTGCGATCCTGTATACCAAAGGACAGGCTGCTGGTAGAGCAGGCCCAGAAGTAGCACATTTTGAACCAAAATACAGTGGAGCCAAGCATGAGGAGCAGAGATTGCTTAGTCAGGATAGTGGAGTGCCCATGCAAGGTACTCAAGGGAGCCAAGCGTGAGTAGCAGAGATTGTTTAGTCAGGATAGTGGAGTGCCCATGCAAGGTACTCAAGGGAGCCAAGCATGAGTAGCAGAGATTGTTTAGTCAGGATAGTGGAGTGCCCATGCAAGGTACTCAAGGGAGCCAAGCATGAGCAGCAGAGATTGTTTAGTTGGGATAGTGGAGTGCCCATGCAAGGTACTCAAGGGAGCCAAGCATGAGTAGCAGAGATTGTTTAGTTGGGATAGTGGAGTGCCCATGCAAGGTACTCAAGGGAGCCAGGCGTGAGTAGCAGAGATTGCTTAGTTGGGATACTGGAGTGCCCATGCAAGGTACTCAAGGGAGCCAGGCGTGAGTAGCAGAGATTGCTTAGTCAGGATAGTGGAGTGCCCATACAAGGTACTCAAGGGAGTCAAGCGTGAGTAGCAGAGATTGTTTAGTCAGGATAGTGGAGTGCCCATGCAAGGTACTCAAGGGAGCAAGGGAGATGAGATCAGATTTTTTTCCAGAAAGCTATATTGAGAAAATATAACAGAATAAGCAATTAACTGGTAAACTGTTGAAGTCTTTCTGGGAATTGAGAGTAAAAGAAAAATTAGGGTTAGGGGTGAGTAGTAGTGGCTTCAGAGAAAGCATTGGGAAGATGGTGGATTACAGTATGAAAAACAGTTGGTTAAAAGGGGGGGGGATCACCTATCCTTCCTTCAGGTTCTGCCCACAAACTGGACAAAGGAGGTGATCATCCAAGGGTGTAAGAATGGACACTCATCTATGAGCTCAGGACACAGGACTCACAAAATGGGGAGGAGAGGGGAAGGGAAGGGAGGGGAAACAAGGCTCCAAGGAGGCTTGCAGGATGAAGGGAATTCTGTGGGGATGGCAAGCACAAACTCAGGGGAGGAGAAAGAGAGACTGTTCAGTAGGCTGAGGAGTTCCCAGACCAGTTATAGGTTTGGCTGACCAGAACTTGTGCCAAATGTTGGTCCTGGAAGGAGAATTTCCAGGTGTACTTCAAAAGAGAGGATTGCTTAACAAATCTGAGGCATCTGGGGGGTGTCTTCATGGTCAATTTGCTACAAGCTGGCTCTGTTTCAAGGTCAGTCAGGGCACATGACATTGTGGCCATCCCACAGCCACCCTGGCGCTTTTCATGAAAAATCAGATTTCCTGAGACTACTTTAAGTCTGATTCTTTTCCTTAAGTTGAATTCTCTGCAGAATAGCTGTTTGTGCCCCAGCCCCCGCATTTAGCTCGGGTATGCTAGCCCTGCCCAGAGATGTGCCTTTCACTGTGACCCCAGTCAAGGGGTGTGCCCTGTCCCTGCGTTTCCCAGCACAAACCAATTAGTGTCAACTCAGAAGTAACTCCCATTATGGTCAATGAGGTTTGTCCCCTGAATGAGCGCTTCAGAATTTACAGAGATCCCCCTCAATCAAAATAGCACATTTTAAAGCACAAATTCCCTAAAGGCTGTAAAGCGCTATTGTGAAGCTGTGATTCTCCATTGTTAGGTTTATTGCCATTCGGAAGTAACTAATTTGCACCTTCGACCCTGTGCTGCATCAGGTTAGAAACAGGGCTGGTTTCCCATCCCTGTGTTTCCTATCCTTGGTTTTCCCAGCACAAACATACATGTGTCTACTCAAAAGTAACTCCATTGTGGTCAATGAGGCTTGTTCCTGAAACGCACACTCCAGAAGTTACCAAGACTCCCATGCATCAAAATAACGCATTTGGGAGCCTTAATGTCTTTGATGTTTGCTTCCTTGCTTTTTAGAAGTAATTAATTCACAGCTTCGATCCTTTGCAGCATTGGGAGCTTCAGTGGAAAGGAGAAAGGGGGCTGGTTGGAGCCACGGTGCTTCAAGTATTCAGAGGGTTAACTCTCCTAAAGGCGGTGAAGCACTATGTCGAAGCTGCTTTCTCAGCTGTAAGGGAGTAATTAATGTAAATCTTCAGTCATTCGCGGCATCAGGAGCTTCAGGGGAGAAAGAAGGCTGTACCTGTGTTTCTTTAATGGTTGCTTTGGAGTAATTAATGCCAAGCTTTGAAGCTTCGATCGTTTGCAGCTTTGTCAGGTGTAAAGAAGGATGGGGAAGCCTCTCGCATTGGAGGGGGAAGAGCCTCTCACATTGGACGGGGGGAAGCCTCTCTCATTGGTTGATCATCCCCTGCCGGTCTAATGACATTCACTCCAATCCCCCCACCCAGAAGTATGTTCCTGTTAAGGGACTTAGAATGGTGCAGTGCACTCGTTCATGGAGCCCTGCACAGACCAAAGCCAGCTCCTTGAAAAATCCGGGCAAGCCACCATTGGCTTCTCCTTCTGTTGCTGTGGAGGCACCCCCCTGGATATACAGTGTAGTGCCTCTTAGAAAAGACACAATTTCAGGTTTCTCCACATCCAATCAATAGGATGGTACAGTGATTAGATGAGAACCAGAGGAAGGTTTGGCAATAACTATCTCAGGAGATCTCAACCACTCCTCACAAATGTCAATAGAGGTTTGTGGCGGGGAAACGTACAAGCTTTATTTGCCCTGCTTAGCTACATCTCTGCTTATTTATCTATTTATTTTATTTCTAGGCCATCTTTCAGAGCAGGAGCTCTCCCAAGGTGGCTTACAACCATGAAATTCATCATCAACAACAACATCATAATCTGACACAGTAATAAAATAGCTAACATTCATAAAAACAACGACCATAAAAAATCAGCCTAAAACATCTGGCCTAGATAGTATTAAAAGCCTACAATACAATTGCAGCTACAACCCAGAACAGTCCAGTAAAACATAATCAGAAGAAGACCAGAGTAAACAAGTAAGTCAGTGTGATGCAGTAGCTAGAATGCTGGACTGGGACTTGGGAGATCCGGGTTCTAGTCCCCACTTGGTCATAAAGCTCACTGGGTCAGTCTTCGGGCCAGTCACTGACTCTCAGCCTAACCTACCTCACAGCGGTATTGCAAGGATAAAATGGAGAGGAGGCGGACCATGTAAGCCACCTTGGTTCCTTGCAAGAGGAAAAAAGGCAGTATACAAATGTATTAATTAAAAAATTAATAAATACATAAGTCTTCAGAGCTTTCCTAAATGCTTGCAGTGGTGGGGCCTGAAGGAACCCCAATGGCAATGCATTCCAAAGGTGTGGGGTCACTGCAGAAAAGGCCCTCTCTCGTGTACCTGCACACTTAACTGCCCTCAAAGGTGATCAAGTGAGAAGAGCCTCTTCTGCTGATCTTAAAGTGAAGGCAGGATGATATGGGTAAAGGAAGTCCTCATCTACTCCCACATACTCACTTTCAAAACACTCACTCTAGCTCACTTTCCCATGTAAAATGGAACCTTTTGGGCCAAGGCACTGGTGAGGAGCTGTCTTGCAGGCTTCTAGTCCACCTTTTCTTGGAATGGATGTTCGTTGGCAGTGGCTGCTCAGCCTGCAATACTAGTATCAAAACATGGAAACCCGTGCATTGTTTTTCTCCACAATGTAACCTCCTAACTAAGCTGATCAAAGCTTATTTGTAACATTTGAAGTCTCCTTCAAATACCTGTCCCTATGTCTCCCTGTCATAAGGAGGGAACCCTATATTGTGAGGTAGACCACCTTGACCCCTAGACTGCAAGAAAACATGCCATCCTTTTCCTATTCTGACACACTCTTTGTGTCTTTCTGGAGGCTTCATTCCTGTACTAAATAGTTTTACAGACTGGGAACTGGGTGGAGTCTTTGAATTCTTATGAAGTGTAAACTGTTGCAAAACTATATGGGAGCTAGGGTTGCTTTCACACTAGCCCTTTTCTCTGGATTTGCCATCCTTCCTTCTCTCAGCTATTAGAGAAAATCCAGACTATGTATTTGGCAAATAGGTGCAATCCACTTTTTTCTCTTCTGTCCTCCCACTTTGGATTTGTGGTGATAATTTGTGGTTGATTTATTCTGGCTTTGAATGGAATTGCACCAGCCTTCCATGCATGGACTGGCAAAGCACTATTGAGTCATGTAGATTCATTATGCCCCCTTTCCCATTATATTTACAGTCCATGCCATGTCCTTGTTGCAGGGAAGCAAAATTGTGGTAACCATTTATATATATGGAGTTTCCTAATTATGGCCCCAAGCAAATATCCATGGTAGGCTTGTAACACTGAGGTGATGGCGGGGTAGGGAGGCAGGAAATGGGGACTTCTGAGATTCTGTTTTTATGAAAGAGGATCACTTGCCAAGTTACTTATGAATTTGTTAGGAACACAATTCCAATCCTGAACATGAACGGAAATAATTTCTTGAAATATCCTTGCCAGGAGAACGGAGAGTGGAACTCTCAGACCTGAATGTGAATGAGGGAGAGTCCCTCTGACCTTCTCCTGGCTCCAGAGAAGAGCAGTTGGGGAACCCCTGACTCATGCTGAGGCAGCACTTTCAGCAGGTCTGGAGAAGCGCCTGAAGGCAGGGGCATAGAGCCAGCAGGGCCACTGCTCAGCTCAATAGCTGCCTGGTCCCACAAATCAGGATCTGACTTGCTGCTATTCTCATGACTGTTCACATCTACTGTGTGCCTGGCAGCCCCCCGCCCCCAGTAAGCTTCTGCACTTCCAGAAATATCCTGAGAGTGGTGTGACTGAAGGTTGAGGGTTTCTTTGTCTTCTTACATCTGATGTGTGGCTCTTCAGTGCTTTTTTAATGTGACTCACTCACCACCAGGAGTCAAAGTTTCTTCACACAGGGCTTTTCCATATGAGGCGTTTAACCTGCACCTTTACCAGGGCTTCTGCTTCCAGATTCTTTGTGGGATTAAGGTCAGCTTCTTTATACGTGTTTTTTTCCAGGGGGGTGTCTTTTTCTGCCTTTCTATATGTTTCATTACACAACCACTAGATGGCATTGTGGTACAGCAGAATTGCACAATTACACAAGGGTCTCATTCCACCATTTCTAAATAATATCACACTTTCTCTGATCTACAGAAAGAGCTGGGGAAATGGTTGCCAAAAGTGGGAGAGGCAGTGGAAGATGACAACGTCGTGTAAAGGACTTGCCAACTACTGTGAGTGAGCAATCACGAGCTCACAATAAAAGGCTTGTGTAGAAAGGCTCACACTCAAACTGCTGCTCTTTCCCAGATCCTGAAGAAAGTCAAAGGGAATCTATTTCACTTGTCCTTTTGAGCCTCTCCACAACTCAGCATGAGGGCGAGGGAAATTCCCTCCAAGCAATTCTGCACAAAAGCGGAATTGCTAAGGAATAAATGGGGGGGGCAGAGATTAACTCAGCAAGGGGTGTCTTGCTCATTACTTCAGTACCAAATGCTCTTTTTGTTTGTCCCCTTTGTCATGGGGATGGCCATTTCAGATTTTAAGGGAGATATAGCACTATATTAAGTGCTGTCTAGAACCACAGCTACCATTCCAGCTGATTGTGGAGTGGCTATGTCTCAGCATCGCTAAAAGTCTCTAACATGGAAGCAGCTATTCAGGACTGGCACCAGACTTTAGCAGACCCTCAGCATGGTGCAGCTGATGGGCCTCATCCAGTGCCAACCTCTCCACCCCACCCCACCCGGGCACTGCTTCCACCTCTGCTACCATCAGGGACCCTGTCCAGTGCTGCTGCTTGCTGCCGCTGCCACTCACTCACCCCTTCTCCCCCAAAGGTTGGCAGCAGTCACACTTTGGATGAGACAGGGCCACTCAGCTCCATTCTGTGGCAGGTATGCACCATCTTAGATCCTCCAAAATGGCATGTGCAACAACACTGGAGAGGAGGAGGAGGCAATGCAAGATCATAGTCGATCCACTGCCAGACTAGACAGACCTTTGATCCTGATCTAGCATGAAAGCATTATCTTACATTCTTATATACCTGTTTCTTACAGGGACTAGATGAATTAATTGACACAAGTTTTTTAAAAATTAATAGGAAAGAGAATCTCCAGCGTGCGCTGTCATAATGCATCAGGTGTCAACAGTAAAAAGGAGAGCATCTATTTCGTACTGAATGTTGACTTTTCCACTACTTAGTTCAAAATTCCTATCTAGGAGAATTCATACCTAGGGTTACCCACTGGGTTTTTTTAAATGTAAATAATGTATTTTATTTATTACATTTATATCCTGCCTTTATTCCTCCTGAGGAACTCAAGGCGGCATACCCAGTCCTCCTCCTCCTCTCCATTTTATCCTCACAACAACAACCCTGTGAGGTAGGTCAGGCTGAGAATCTGCGACTGGCCCAAAGTCACCCCGAGAGCTTCCATGGCCATGTGGGGACTAGAACCTGGTCTCCCGGCTCCCAGTCCAGCACTCTAGCCATTACACCACGCTGGCTGTCCTGCAGAATCATCAGCCTTTCAATCAATTAATCCCATGGTTTTCAAACTTCCTACTCTGCTTTCCACATTTATCCCTCAAGGGAGCCCGGCCTATTAGGGCTCAATGACATGCTGTGTTAAATAGGTGACATATAAACAATCTTCACTTTCACCTTTACCTTCAAATAAGCACACATGGGACTGGCCAGAAAAGAATTTGCAGGGAAATTGTGCTCAATTTGTTTTAGAGCTGAGCAGCCCCGGCCCAAGCCATGTTGCCCCCTCAAGTAAGGGGGTGCTACTGCCCCTGGGGTGGTGGCAGCGCCACCACAGCCCCTGCCCCAGCCCCTGCCCCGCTTCTTCTGGGTGGCGGGTGGGCAAGTGGCCAACACTGGCAGCAGCTTCCTCCCTCCCTGCTGGCTGGCTGGCTAGCTGGCTGGCCACTCCCACCTTCTGCCCCAGCTGCGGGGCTCCTGGGAGTCAGCCAAACTATTGCAAGAGGTCCTGGGCACTCCCCCGAGACTTCAGGACCTCTCGCAATGCCCCAGCCACTCCTGAGAGAGTTCGGGGCCTCTCGCGATATTTTGCCTGACCCTCCCAGGAGCCCCGCACCTGGAGCAGAAGGTGGGAGCGGCTGGCTGCTGGGTGGCAAGCAGGGAGGGAGGAGGAGCTGCTGCCGCCGCCGCTGCCACCATTGTCCCTGCCAGCTGGCCAGCCAGACAAGCGCAAACTGTCAGTGTTATCACTAGTAATAAGCATTTAAGGAACTTTAGGTTTTTGAAACCACTGGATTAATCCATTCATCATGGGGTTGTTGTTTTTTAGTGTGTGTGTGTACTTGAAATTTAATGTGATTGACCAATCAACATAGCTTATTCCTTAGTTCTGCTATATCTTCTTGGCCTGGGGCCAGCAAGACTACTCACCTAGTAACCGTGATGCTCTTGCAACCTTTTAACTTCCTGGCAGTATTGCAATGATGGCTGCAATAGGTACTGCCTCACAGTGCCTACTTGGATTCTGCAGCCCCTCCCCTAGACTAACATATAGATCACGATCTAGAGAGCTCTTTTAGGTGCACTGAATGGTTTGGGCATGCCCACCGGATGTTTACACATGTTCTTCCCTCCATGTCACTTGCTAAACTGCTTTGAAATCCACCCGCTCACCTGAAATTCAAAAGCTGTTTTTCTCATTTTTGGACAAGCAGAAAATCAGGGCGGGCGGGGGGGGGGAGAAATACGGTCAAAAGCCTTGCTAAAAGCAGGGGGGGTATCTTCATGAGGCTTTTACTCTGGTTCTACTCCGCCCCCAAGTTGATCATGTCAGATAGCGCACATAGCTAGCGTGACATTTCTTGACCTAAATCCAGGTTGTTTTCATTCTCATTTTGTGACCGATTTTTCCGTCACAGTGGCTTCAGTGC
The DNA here is from genome assembly GCF_057233095.1 of Heloderma suspectum. Taxonomy (NCBI): domain Eukaryota; kingdom Metazoa; phylum Chordata; class Lepidosauria; order Squamata; family Helodermatidae; genus Heloderma; species Heloderma suspectum. The sequence goes on from NC_139462.1 coordinate 115,785,634, forward strand.
AATTTGCCAGTCTGTGTGACCTCAGCTGGCCTCACTGCAGGCTGGTGGAAGCAGTGCTGATTGGCAGAAGGGAAACCCATGTGGGGCAAGGGTGTGGGGAGAGCAAAGCACTAAATGTCTACCTGGAAGTAACTCATTGCCTTCCATTGCACTTTGTCTACAGGAGCAGAGGGGTCGGGAGAATTCCTTTGCCAGCCCTTTTTCTTAAAACTGCTCAATTGCTGCTTCTCCCTTTAAATATTCATTCATTGAGAGCTGGGCAACCACGCTTACTCAGAAGTAGGGATGGGCGAACTGAGTCTTACTTCACCCAAACTTTGGAGTGCTGCCACAGCAGTGTCTGTTGTTATTAACTCTTGTTTCTGCAGGAAAGCACAAGCAGGAAAATCACACACACAGCAGGGGAAACTGGCTAGTATTTCTGGATGAAGATGGTTAATGCATCCTGTCAAAGGGGCGTAACACCACAATTGTGAATGAAGGAACCAGGGACGCTACTATTTCTGAATGAAGAAGGTTAATGTGGTCTGTTAAAGGGGTAAAAAAAACGCCATTGCGGGGTTGTGAATGAAGGAAAGGGATGTGATGGTGACTGACTTCATCAAAGGCTAGTATTTATGAATGAAAAAGGCTAACTAATGTGGTCTGGTAAAGGGGAGAAAAAAGTGGGAAAGGAAGCCTGTGTCCAAAAGTGGCCTCGGCATGTTTACTCAGAAAGAAGTTTTGCTCCCCAGTAAGAAGTAAATCTAGCTCCTGTGCAGTCTCAAGCTGGGGATTTATAAAGTTCAGCTGGATCCTGTCTTTCCCAATGGGTGTTTACCTGGGAGTAAATGTCAGAGGGGGCAGTGGGACTTACTCCCAGGTAACTATAATCTTTAGGAATGGGACTGGGAAGGATGAGCCAAGGTTTGCTTTTTCTCAAGGATACATGATAGGGATTCACCCAAATGCTGGATGAGAGGGGAGAGGTGTGGGGTAAACTACAGGGGCTTAATTCTGCACTTCCAGTAAACTTCCCTGAACAGGGGAGCATCAACAGGGGTGGGGAACAACTCTCTCATTCAGTGAGTAGCACCTATGAGTAGGGATGTTAGAGAATTCCACCACGGACTCCAGTGAGGCCGGATTGTTTAGAATCCGCCCCACCCCCGGAGTCCGTGGCGGAATGGAGCAATCCCCCCACCACCACCCCACAAAATTGTCCTGAGATGGACCCTACCTGGTGTCAGCCGTCTGGTCTATCTGCTGCCCCGGTCTGCGGCCGTGAATGGCTGCCCCAGTATGTGGCCGCCATTTGCCTCCCTACTTTAGCCATGATAGGCTACATAAGTATTTACGTAGCTTATCACAGCAAAGAGCAGGGACGCAAATGGCGGCCACTACACCATTTGCGTCCCTGCCTTTTGCCATGATAGGCTACATAAATATATACGTAGCCTATCACGGCTAACGCAGGGACGCAAATGGAGGCTGCTACGGCGGATGCCATTTGTGGCCACAGCCCAGCAGCAGACAGAAGTCTGGCTGCGGGTGGGCCCAGCCGGTACTCCACAGACTCGCCGCGGAGCAGAGCCGGCCAGGGAGGATTCTGGGGGGAGGGACGGATTGCCTCCCCCCCCCCCACGGATGCCCCGGACCAGAACAGGGTAAGTATTTCGTGCACCCCTACCTATGAGGTTGCTGACGTTTTTCATGATGAATTTGGCTTTGGCCTGTAAGCAGCACACGAAGCAAGAAAAGCTGAGTTTTAGGTAGTGCATACTCTGCTTCTCTTGCTTCATGTGCCACTGACAGATAGGGATTCTGGAGAAATTCGAGACGGACTAAATTGAGCTCAGACTTCTAACAATCCGTCCTGCGGAATCCACTGCAGAGTGACCCCCTCAGGCCGCGCAGAGTCTGTGGACTTCCAGATAATTTTTTTACTTTCCTAACTTGAGCACACTCCGGGAGAGAGCGCAGGACAGGAAGGCCTGGCGTGCTATGGTCCATGGAGTCACGAAGAGTCGGACACGACTGAACAACAAATTATTTGTGTAATTTTCTTCATGATGAAAAAAAATATTCACATCCATCTGTGGGCGAATGATGAAACAAAAGGCGCCTGACAATCCACAAAACACAGACGGAGAGGATTTTACACAGTCTATACATCCCTACTGACAGACCAAAGCCAATTTCAGGAAAAAGCAGAGGAAAGCTGAAAACACTTCTCTATGTTTTTCTGTGAAGATTGGCTCAATCTGTTGTCAAGCAGCTGGCAGGCCTCAAAACATGGCTGCAGTGCTGTGTTTGGTTTGGTGGGTCCCTAGGAGAGTTACCAAAACCCATGACTGGGTCTGAAATTGCCCCCTTCGCAGGTCTCCAGTGACAGAATAGAATCACAAAGTGAGGGGCCAGGATCAAGTGGGGGGGGGCTATTTTAAATTGCACTTGAGAGCTTTTATCACTTGCTCCACCACCTGGAGGCATCACAAAGAACCAGTCTCATCTGGTTGCTGCCATCTTCTATTCACACACAATGCCATTAGGCTGATCTCCATCTGCATACACCATCCTTTAGCTCCCAGCATCCATTCCTATGTCTCTCTGAGCCTTGGGAAGACTACGGACCTGAAAGATGGCTAAGAAATGGATGATGGTGATACCTGGAAACCCCAGTCTGTTATACAGACTGCATAGGTTTAAAAAGGGTTGTGGCTTTTCAGAACATGTTGAGTGATTGTGATGCATCACAGTGCCCGTGTGTGTGACGTCAGGTTTACAGCAGCAGAAAGCGAGGTGAAGCTGGTCTTTTTATCCAGCATTAAAACTGATGGGCAAGATGGATGTTCCTTTAATGCAGTCCGCTCTTCATCAAGCCAGACCTCTGGATTCCTTGCACTCACTTTGACCCTTGTTAAGTGAAGGAAAATTAAATCATTCAGTAATTGTAATCCAAAGGATTTATTACAACCATCCACTGAGACTGGGGAGGGGAACAGTGGGAGATTTGTGAAATGTGAAGGCTGAAATTAATTGGCAGACCAAATACCTTTTGTGATCCGGCTTAGATATGGTAGATATTAGATGACTGTACTATTAATGTAATTGGTTATTTATAAATCCCTCTCTCTTTTCTTAAGCAGAAACTCCTGAGGCTAAGGATTAAATAATTAACTCTCTTAAATGCTATAGAAAGACCTACAAGGCAGGTGTGGGGAGGGAGAACAGGAGACCAAGCAAATAGGAAAATCTCCCTCCTCTTTTGGCCCTTCTCCTCCACCCATCATCAGTTTCTTATTCACACAAGAAACAAGCCGCCCGCCCCCCAGCCCCAAACCTGTTTCCCAGGCTCCCATATCTATTCACCAGAGCCCTGGGTGTCCACTGTATCATAGAACTGTATCATAGAAACATAGGGTTGGAAGGAGCCTACAAGACCATCTAGTCCAACCCCCTGCTCAATGCAGGAAGCCTGATTCCCAGGTGGTCTCTCATCCAAGTACTAACCAGGGCTGACCCTGCTTAGCTTCCAAGATCAGACGAGACTTCTAATTGCCATGCAGGAGGGAGTTTTCAAGGGGGACTTTTGCTAGGGAGGGAAGATTTAACTCCCCTTCCCACATGTTCCAGTACCTTCCCTCCACCCCCCCAAAACCATCCTCCCCTACATAGCACTTAAAGTTTAGGAAACAGCATTTTCCATTGGCTTGGGATTATCTGGGGCAGGATGTGAATTCATTGAAGAATTTATTGTATTTGAGAGTATTTGTATGAGAAATTAGTTGTGTGGCTTTGCCTCCTGTGAAATTTAAATAAATCCTAGTAATTATTTCTAAATTTGCATATAGATATAAATTAGCATATGCAGATTCTATACAGAATTATGTCCTATGGGCCTAGCAACGCCCCAGACTGAGGGCCAAACTAGGTAAGTACATCAGGGGCAAAACCTACGACAGTTGGCGACTTGTGGTTGAACTGAACGCTCGAAAGCTGGGAAATCCTTTTCCCAACCATGATGCCAGCTCCCTTTCAAACCACAACATGCCTGGGGCAAAGGGACTGGCACACGTGTGGCAAATGACCAAGGGCAGGAGCCCACTGGGATGCACACGGGACTGTTAAGCCACAGGGCTCTGGGACCTGTCAGTCCACAGCCTTTGAGTACTTGGACCTGTGAGATATTACGCATGCCGAGACAGAGTTGCCTGACTGGGCCACCCACAATGACAATCTGTGTGGAAAGCAACAGCAGGAAGGGCAGGGGGAGAGCCCAACTTGGATCCGTATCGCAACACTGCAGGTCAGGGATTAACCCTCCCCGCTCCCACCACTGCTGCCATTTTCCCAATGAAAGGTCCCCTCCAGCAGTTATTTGTCCCATCATAGGATATGTATATGTACCCACATGTTTCACCTAAGGCAGCAAATAGAAGTTTTGGGGTAGGGGGGGAACAGTTTTCATTGGGAAACAGTACAGGGAATCTGATTTGATTGGGGACATTACCCACCCCAGCAACTGCTTTCAACAAAAAACGTAAAGAGATAGGAGATTTGATAACAGGTTGTTCCATTAGGACTCTTTGGTGTGTGCTCTCCCATGGTCAGCTGGAAGTGCCATTATCACTGTGATTCCATAGAGCCCTTGACATCCTGCAATGCCCATTCCAGCAGCAGAGGCAAACATGAATGCCTACAGCCTTACAGTGAGACCCTAAGGATGTCTACCCAGAAGTAAGTCCCCAGCCCTGTTTCCACAACAACAGAAGGAGAAGGAAAGAGTGGCTTACTCGCATTTTCCTAGGAGCCACTTTTGGTCTGGGCAGGGCTCCACCGGGGTGTGCATCGCCCCATTGTAAGTCGCTTCTCCTAACATACTTTGGGGGGGCGGGGGAGTGAACGTCATCTGAGTGGCAGGAGCTGCTCAACCAATAAGAGAGGCTTCCCCCCGCCGCCAAGCTTTCCCCCCTTTCTCCCTAACAAAGGCGCAAGTGATGCGATGTGCACAAGAGAAGCCTCCTAATGAGCCCCAATCTTTCTAAACCATTGCTGCAATGGATTGCTGTAATGGGGTGGGAAAAATGAGTTACTTCCAATGTGTGCAACTGAGAGAGAAGCCTCCTAACAAGCCCCAATCTTTCTATCCTGTTGCTGCGCTTGATTGCTGGGGTCGGGTGGGGGATGAATTACTTCCAATGTGGGCATTTGGGAGAGAAGCCTCATTGAGCACAGTCTTACTTCTAAGTAGACACAAATTGGTTTGTGCTGTGAATCACAGGGATGGGAGACAGGAAGCACCCCTTGACCGGGGTCACAGTGAAAGGCACACCCCTGGGCGGGGCTAACATACCCCTGGTCAGTGTGGGGGTTGGGGCACACAGCAGCTATCCCAAGGAGAACCCAACTTGAGGAAAAGAATGAGACTTTTAGCAGTCTCAGGAAATCCAGGTTTTCCCTGATAAGCTCCGGGGTGGCTGCTGGATGGCAACAACGTCATGTATCTGTAATGACCTCAAAACGTAGCCAGTCCAGAATAAATTGCTGGTGGAAACACAGCCCCCATCAGTGCAATGGGGTTTACTTTCCAAAAAATGTGCTTAGGTTCACTACCTTTTCTAAGGGACACAACATTAATTTTATTTAGTTAGCCCTGTACTTGTATTGTTCATAGCAATGTCAATGAAGAAAACATTATTATTAGTATTACTACTGCTACTACTACTGATGGCCTGGAGCAAAATGTAAAGGGAACTGGAAGGGAGGCTGTGGTACACCCAGATCCTAGCTTTGGCTGCTGCCCTGTAGCTGTAGATGAGTTGTAGTGAGCATCATCTGAGTGGCAGGGGCTGGAAGGAACAGGTTGGGGATGGCTAATTTACAGCTACAGGGCAGCAACCCAGGGTAGGATCTGGGTGCACCACACTCTCCCCGACCCCTGGAAGAATCCCAAGAGGTGGTGTGGGCTAGATTGGGGTGCCCCCCAGGCTGGAGGTTCTGCACCCCTGCTCTGTGGGTTTGGAAGAGGACAAAAGGTCCCAAAACAGCACGTGCTGAGCTACCCAAATTGTCCGTGGCCACCAGCACCACAACTGTTCCTTCCCAAAACAGATGGGAGGAGAGGGGAATACCCTGAGCCAGGGGGAACTGGCGGCCACTTGTGCCCTAGCTGCACTTTTATCCAGCAGCAGCAATTGCAACAACTTGTAACAGCCAAGAGTGGGAGACGGCATTTGCTGCTGCTCATGCTTTTCCCCCCAGAAATCCTGGGAACCCAATTGAAGTAATCATTGTTAGCATGATCAATTAGTTCATTTAAGCTGCAATTCTAGGCACATCTACCTGGGTGTAAGCCCTATTGAACTCAAGTACACTCCATTCTCTTTTGAGTAGATGTAGACAGGAGAATTGCACTATTGTTGGGTCATTTTTACCCCCTTAATCCTTAGCAGTCCAGAAAGTGTTACTAAGGACAATGAAAGTCTAAAATCCAGAGCGAGTTGAGGTCACCAAAACCCAACCTGCTGGTTTGAAGGGAATGATGCCTGAGCTTTTCAGCTTTTAAAAACCCGTGTTGGCAATTAGAGATGTGTGAATCAGCAAAACTCAAGCTTGCCAAAATTCTTTGAATTCTATCTCAAAGCTTGTTCCAACTCGAGTCCATGTCAGATTGTGAGTTTTGTTTTTTCTTTTTACATGAAAATCCATCCATATTTTCATGTGTATTTTTCCAAATGTACACATCAATTGTGTGCATCTTTGAAAGGTACACATTCCTCTCCCATTGATTAAAGTGTATTTGTGCACATTTTCCAAAAGTACACATTTTTTCAGGCACATTTTTCAAATGTATGTCTGCTGTCAAAGATATCTTTTGGGGCCTGCTAATCACATTACAAGCTTGGAAATGTACAGACTTTGCCTGCAGGTTGCGTCTGAGCCTGTGTTTGTTCTAGAAGGTGCAAACTGCGTAAATCTTGATCAAAAACAAATGGAAACAAATTTCTTATACATCCCTATTGGTAATCCAAGTGCTCTGCCTTAGGCTCTTGCCCCCTTCAAAATGTACAAAGGAAAAACATGGCATGGCAATGAGGCTGCCTGGCTTGAGACGAATTTACATCATTTTATTTTATTTTATTTTATTTTCAGCATTCCATTCACTACTCACATCTCTGTCATAAAGTCATTAGTAGAACAAAGGAAGCTGCCCTACACCAGGTCAGAAGATTAGTCTGTTTTAGCCCAGTATTGTTTACTCTGGAAGCAGCTCTCCAGGGTTTCAGGCTGACGTCTTTCCCATCACCTACTCCCTGATCCTTTTTTACCTGGAGATCCCGAGAACCGAAACTGGGACCTTTGGCATGCCAAGCAAGTGCTCTACCACGGAGCTATGGTCTCTCCATGGTAACCATTGTCAGATCTTTATTTTCTTACTAGAGGAAAGCCCACTGTTATGAGCTGGTATAGTGGCTGAGAGTTATGCATCAGGAAATCTCCAGTTTAAATCTTGTCTCTGCCCTGAACTCTCAAACCGTAGCCTCAGTCCTTCATCTACAACACAGTTGCACAATCTTCTCAGCCTTGAGGGCCCCATCTTTTGTCGGCTGGGAGGCTGAGGCCTTACATATGCACGTGCGCATGCATGCACACATGCACACACATATGTCTCCCCTCCGTGCCTCTTGAGAACTAGGGATCGCCATGGGTAAACACCTCTCTTATCACCCAGCAATGGCCACCAAGATTTCTGATTCTCCACCACTGCTGGCAATTTGTATCTTGCCCCACAAGCCCAGCAGTTTGTAACAGCAAAGGGCTGGAGCGACCATAGGGAAGGGCCGTGGCTCCGTGGGGGAGCACCTGCTTTGCATGGCGAAGGCCCCAGCTTCAGTGCCCGGCATCTCCAGACACAGCTGGGAAAGACCCCTACATGAATCCCTGGAGAGCTGAGTGAACAGATGATAGATGGGCCAATGTTCTGGCTTGGTACAAGGCCAAGCAGCTCCCTGTAATAAGCGTGTCAACAGGGAGCCAGCTCTGGGTGCATGTGAGGCCCACAGCCAGGTTGATGGGCCCAGCTGACTTACAGAAAGGCTTGGTGCCATCATTCTTTTATCATTTCTTCTCTTTTTAGGGATAAAGCACAGAGGCCAGCAGAAAGCCACTTTCTGGGGGCATCTAACTAGCAGCCCAGCCCACATTTGTCCTGCTGCTTCCCAGTTGGGTGTTTTCTCCAGCCTACTGAGGCCTTCATATAACCGGTGCTTCCGGCAACTACATAACATCTCCAATTGGTGATGCACAGTGAAATCTTATATATGGTTTACTCAAATGTGAATCTGGTTTACATTTACTCAGATGGAAGCACCACTGAGTTCAATGGGACTTATTCATAGGAAGCTGCCTTCTATTAGGTCAGTCCATGTAACTCATTGTTGTCTTCTCTGACTGCCAGTGGCTCTCCAGGGTTTCAGGCACGATTCTCTCAGAGCCTTACCTGGAGATGCCAGGGACTGAACCTGGGTCCTTTGGCATGCAAAGCAAGGGCCCTGCCACCCAGATATATTTACCTCCCAGGTACATATATATAGCAGCCTTCCCCAACCTGGTGCCCTCCAGATATTTTGGACCACAACTCTCATCATCTCTGACCATTCACCAGATTGGCTAGGGCTGATGAGAGGTGAAGTCCAAAGCGTCTGGAGTGGAGGCTGATATATAGGATTGCAGCCACAGCTACTTAGAATGACAGTTTAAAAAATGTAACCCTTTTTTCCTTTTGCATTGCTGTGCGCGGGCGTGTTTAAAAAATGGCAAGTACTAGTAGTTTTATACATACAATTATTTATGAGGATAAACATTTCTGAGGAAAAAAAGTCTTTAGTTTTGTTTTTGAAATAAAAAAATAAGTTGATTACCCCTTTTGAAGCATTTCAGACGTTCTTTGCCACAGAAAGTGTAACTCAGCAGGAAACACCCAATATGTTGATTGCAGGCATTTCCGTGGTATTAATTTTTGGACTAAGGGAAACGTTCTGGTTTTAGGCCAGAAAATTCCACTCATGTCAACTGCCAGGGGGTATGGACTGTACATCCGGGGAGGTCAAAAAAGCTAAACCTTTGGCGCATTAGTTGCTTCCTTAATTACTGAAAAGGAAATGCTTGGTCACTAGAAGATGACAATAATATTATTTTAAGAGCTCCATTTGAAAGAGCACTGCATGATGTCCTATCAGCAAATAGTAGGACAGCAGTGTAGACTTTAAATATTACAGGCCGTATCCTACCAGTAGTGCAATGGGGGATCTAGTGATTCCCAAAGCAATTGGAAATGAGCAGAAATGCTTGTTTCTAGAAGGGCACAGTTTAATTGAGCTTACAGAAGGGAGCTCTCCCATTCCAGAAACAAATGTTTGCACTCATTTCCAGGGTTCCTTTAGGAAGTGGGTCCCACAAGCACGACATAACCTGCAGAGGCCTGCGAAATCATGTTCTGGCAGGTAGCCAATTGAAGGGTCTGAAGAGCCATTGCCAGTACAATTCAGAGGCATTCCAATAAAGAAGGAGGTCACATTCCATCCCTATAAGGACTGAGAGGAAGTTCTCTAACTGAGAATCCCTCCGGTCAGTTGCTGGTGGATGCCGGCATGTAGCAGGCTCCGCTGTGCTGAACAGGAAAGGGCAGAAGGCAAAGCTCCTGGTAGCTCTGCCAGACCTGGCCAATCCAGAGGTTTCCCGCTGCCTGCCAATCACAGCAGTTGATGTCACACACTCCTATTCCCTTTGTGCCTGAAGGGGAATCTGAGGTCTCTGCAGATGCAGTCTAGATAGCTTTCTAGACTAGGGCTGGGACCTGGGATGCTAGATCTCAGGATTTGACCAGAAGTATCCCAGTTTTTACCTTCTCCTTGGGGACTCCAAGGGAAGGAGTAAAATATCAGGGTGTGGGGTGGGAATCAAGGGGGCAGCCAAGGAAAGCCTGTGAGCAGCAAAATTGGGTCCTGACTAAAGTGCTAGCTCCAGGAGCTCCAGCCAGTGCTTTGGCCGGAGACCAGATGATGGCAAGGGACATCGCCCCAGCCTCTGGTCATTTGCCCCCACACACAGTTCCTTGCCCCTCTTCTAAACTAAAATCCCCCAAACATTGTATGCTTTCCTCATAGAGTAGTTGCTCCATCTCCATGGATCATTTTGGTTGCCCATTTCTGCACTTCTAGTTCTACAATATACTTTTAAAGATGCAGTGACCAGAACTGTACACAGTATTCCAAATGTGGCAGCACCATAGAGGCAATATAATATTGGCAGTTTTAGACCAAGACTTACAGTATTTTTACGGTATTTTTCCCACTTACACTACTGGCAGAAGGAGACATACAGTTGAAGGCTGTCCATTTATTTTCTCTGTGTGTGTGTGTGTGTGTGTTTACATCTCACCCTACACCTCTATTTTGTTTCCTCTCCTCATGTCCCTATCACTCATAACCAACTTTTTTTCTCTTCTGTTTTCTGTGTGTGTGTGTTTTGTGACACATCAGTGCCTTCCCCACTTGCTGTTTCCTTGATTCATTTATGGAATGCCCACCACAGAAGAATTGGTCTGGTGTCTTTTTCATTAAATGTTACGTCGTCTCAGGAGAAGAACTTTTTATGACTGCTGGTTTACTATTTTATCTGTTGCTTTTATACTGTTTTACCACCCTATTGTTTTATGTTTTTTTGGTATTCTTATTGTTGTATTTTCAGTGTTTTTTTTAATTGTTCATCATGCTTATTTTCATGAATACATTAAAAGCATATATTTAATATAGGGGGAAAGTGGTGTTTTACTGTTGTTCTACTGGCTTCATTACTTTTAGGCTACAAGCTCAAGCAATGTCTTAGAGCAGGTATGGGAAATCTGGAGCCCTCCAGTTGTTTTGGACTACAACTCCTATAATAACTGACTATTGATAATGCTGGCAGGAGCTTATGGGAGTTGTAGTCCAAAACATCTGGGGAGCACCAGGTTTCCTACTCCTGTCCTAGAGAATAAGTTCCATTGAACTCACTAGGACTTATTTCTGAAGAAACATGCTTAGGATCACACAGTCTGTTTACTCATTTATAGGATTGCAGCCTAAATGGGGCATATGGGGAGGGGTGAGACTTTTCTACAGCCCACTTACTCATGGTGTCAGAGCCAGGCTGGGGGGGGGGGGATTAAAGCAGAGAAGTGTGCAAAAGTAAGGCAGAGATGAAGGAAAGTTTTGCACCTGTCCCCCATGCTATTTAGTGAGGAGGAAAGAGAGCTTCCCACCTTTGTTCTATAGGCAAACTGGTGAGTGAGTGTTTTGCAAATACATGCACATCTGGTTTTGCCCTAAGAACTTTGAGTTGCTACTAGTCATGGTAGAAATTATGAGACTTCATCTATTCATTACAAGAGGACTTCTCAAAGAACATTACAAGAGGACTTCTCATTTCACATATCTTTGTTTGAACTTGCACCCTCACTCTTTGAGGACCAGTATCAGTCCATGTGCTGTTAGGAAATGCAAGTCCACACTGCAATATAATATTTCAGTTGCTAAAATAAGTATGCTACATATATTGCCTATAAGCATAGTCAATTGTGTCAACAGTGTACAGTTAATTTAAAAACTTTCCTTAATTTTAGTTTTAAAAGAAATCTAATTAACTGGAGGACAACATATGGAACTCAAGCTAACACTATATGTATGCAAGCATCTCCCCCCATTCCTGAGCGCTCTGGAAAGTGCTCTAGCCTACACACCCTCATATAAAAGGCTTCATTCATTTTGGCAACATTACTTATATTGAAAGGCATCTTACAATGCAAGTTATTCCATTGTTTCAAGAAGGCAATTTAACTGAGAAGGATTACTAGAAGGAAGAATGGCAAAAATGGGCTGATGGTATTAGACATAGTTGTTACTCTGTATTGACCCATACGAACTGGAAAATAATATTCCCAAGAGGCACAGTACAAGTCATTTGGGGGAAGTTGTACCTATATATCCTTGCTTGGTAACTTTGCCATTTGTTTTGTGACGACACTTTCTTCCAAAATATATTTGTAATTTCCTGAAGACAATGAGAACTCTCTGTTGCCCTTCTCACAGAACACTGCAAGACCTGGGTCATCTGATTTTATAAATTCAGTGGGGAACCCTCCAAACTGGGTTACAAAGCATGACACTTAGCTGTGTTGCCAAGTGCATTTTATCTAGCAAGCTGACCCTTGGACTTCTTTCTTGAATTTCCAGTCGCCTTGAGTAGGATGCCACAGTGAAAGTGAAGTTGCTGAAAACAAATCCCAGAGACTGCAGTTCCAAAGTGGCAGAAAGATAAGCTTACTTGGGAGTAAATTGGAAGACCCATAGAAGTGGCTATCAGCCAATACTAAGGGGGAAATGATAACTAAGTGACAATGAACAATAATGGTGTTATTAGCAGGGTTTAGGGTTTGATCCTTCTGAAAGATCAGGGTCTCTGCAACTCTGTTTTATGGGTATTCAGGAATCATTGCTAATGTTGAAAGATACAGACTATATCGTAGTTTGGAAGGTTATTCTTCAAAATTAAACCACGTCCATTTATTTTCTCTCTGACAAATAATGGTTCTCCATTTCAGCTCATAAAAGGAAGGTTCTGCTTTGCAGGCTACATATGACTATTCTGCAACCAGAGGTTGGTGCCATCTGTGCAGGCAAACCAGTTCCTCAGATCTACACAGCTGTATGCAGCAGATCCACGGCTGTGATGCCTCTTTCCATTTCTGGGCTAGTGGTTTCCATATCTTTGCACAGACACCATCATCTCATAGGTGTCAGGTCAAGGCTGCAATGGATCTGAAATGGGCAACTTCTCAACAGTCAGCTGAGAATTTAGCCTCTGTACCACCACCTATTCTGCCCAAAGGAGGGAGCTGTTGAAAGACCAGTTGCATCAGCAAGTAAAACTCTTTAGCAACAAGAGGCCAGAGCACATCAGGCAATACACTCCAAATGCTTGCTTACTGCCCTGCACAACTAGGAAATGACATAGGAATTGGTTTTATACCATGTCAGACCACTGGTCCATCTAGCTCAGTATTGTCTATGCTGACTGGCAGCAGTGCTCCAGAGCTTCAGATGTCTTTCCCAAGCCCTACCTGGAGATGCCAGGGATTGAACCTGGGACCTTCTATGTGCAGGGTTGAAATTAGACATACTAAATGTAACTGGAGATTTGCAACAGCTGTAGAAAACAATAGCTCCATGTCTCCTTCCCCTCTCTCCCCCAGTAAACAAATGTGCCATAAAACAAAACATGTGTCATGACATCTTTGTGCTCCAAGTTTCTCTGCCTCACAAGCAGCAGTGAGTGAAGTGGAGCAGGATTAAAGATGTGTGATGATGTGCAGTAAAACAACATGTGTGGCATGACATTACCAAGGAGAAAGGAGGGAAGATGATGAGGGACTGCTGATGTTGAAAGCAGCTGTGCCTCTCCAGTAATATCTAATTCTTTCTGGTCTCACAGACTCACAACTTGACACAAGTTGGGTCTGGCCATGGTTGATCATTGTCTGCTGTATTGTAGAACTGGTGAAATGATTTTGGTCCACCTTCTAAGCCGGGGTTGTTGAAGACCAAATTCAGTTTCAGAAAAGCTCGTGGGGGGGGGGGCGCATTGCAGTAGTGGGTGGGGCCAAAAATAAAAGTGGGCAGGGCCAAAGACAGAAGGGCAAGGCCAAAATACCAAGTGTGTCATTTAAAGCCTTAGGAGAAGCTTTCCAACATTTTGGAATGTGGGGAAACTCACACAAAAGCTGTTGTTGTTGTTGTTCAGTTGTGTCCGACTCTTTGTGAACCCATGGACCATAGCACGCCAGGCCTCCCTGTCCTGCGCTATCTCCCGGAGCATGCTCAAGTTCATATTCATTGCATCGGTGATGCTATCTAGCCATCTCATCCTCTGCCGTCCCCTTCTCCTTTTGCCTTCAGTCTGTCCCAGCATCAGGGTCTTTTCCAGAGAGTTTTCTCTTCGCATTAGGTGGCCAAAATATTTGAGCTTCAGCTTCAGTATCTGTCCTTCCAGTGAGCACTCAGGGTTGATTTCCTTTAGGATTGACTGATTTGACCTCCTCGCAGTCCAGGGAACTTCTGATTTGATCTCCTCGCAGTCCAGGGAACTTCTGATTTGACCTCCTCGCAGTCCAAGGAACTTCTCCAGCACCACAGTTCGAAAGCATCCATTCTTCGGCGCTCAACCTTCCTTATAGTCCAGCTCTCACAGCCGTACATTACTACTGGGAAAACCATAGCTTTGATTAGACGGACCTTTGTCGGCAAGGTGATGTCTCTGCTTCTTACGATGTTGTCTAGGTGTGCCATAGCTTTCCTCCCAAGGAGCAAGCGTCTTTTAATTTCATGGCTACAGTCACCGTCTGCGGTGATCTTGGAGCCCAAGAAAGTAAAATCTGTCACTGCTTCCATTTCTTCCCCTTCTATATGCCAGGAAGTGATGGGGCCAGATGCCATGTTTTCTTAATGTTGAGTTTCAAACCAGCTTTTGCACTCTCCTCTTTCACCCTCAACAAGAGGCTCTTTAGATCCTCTTCGCTTTCTGCCATTAGGGTGGTATCGTCTGCATATCGGAGGTTGTTGATAATTCTCCCAGCAATCTTAATTCCGACCTGTGATTCATCCAACCCGGCGTTTCTCATGATGTACTCTGCATATAAGTTAAATAAGCAGGGTGACAAGATGCAGCCTTGTCGTACTCCTTCCCCAATTTTGAACCACTCAGTTGTTCCATGTCTGGTTCTTACTGTTGCTTCTTGACCCTAGTACAGGTTTCTCAGGAGACAGGTAAGGTGGTCTGGTACTCCCATCACTTTAAGAATTTGCCACAGTTTGTTGTGATCCACACAATCAAAGGTTTTAGTGTAGTCAATGAAGCAGAAATAGACATTTTTCTGGAATTCTCTTGCTTTCTCCATGATCCAGCGAATGTTGGCGATTTGATCTCTAGTTCCTCTGCCTCTTCGAAACCCAGCTTGTACTTCCGGTAGTTCTCAGTTCGCATACTGCTGAAGCCTAGCTTGTAGGATTTTGAGCATCACCTTGCTGGCATGTGAAATGAGCGCAATTGTGCGGTAGTTTGAACACTCTTTGGCATTGCCCTTCTTTGGAATTGGAATGTAAACTGAACTTTTCGAGTCTTGCGGCCATTGTTGAGTGTTCCAAATTTGTTGGCATATTGAATGCAGCACTTTAACAGCATCATCTTTTAGGATTTTAAATAGCTCAGCTGGAATACTGTCATCTCTGCTAGCTTTGTTGTTACTAATGCTTCCTAAGGCCCACTTGACTTCACTCTCGAGGATGTCCGGCTCAAGTTCAGTGACCACACTATCATGGCTATCAGGGACATTAAGATCTTTCCTGTATAGTTCTTCTGTGTATTCTTGCCACCTCTTCTTAATCTCATCTGCTTCTGTTAGGTCCCTGCCTTCTTTGTCCTTTATCATGCCTGTCTTTGCACAAAACGTTCCCTTGAGATCTCCGATTTTCTTGAAGAGATCTCTAGTCTTTCCCATTCTGTTGTTTTCCTCGATTTCTTTGCATTGTTCATTTAAGAAGGCCTTCTTGTCTCTCCTTGCTATTCTCTGGAACTCTGCATTCAGTTGGGTATATCTTCCCCTTTCTCCCTTGCTTTTCGCTTCCCTTCTTTCGTGAGCTACTTGTAAAGCCTCATCAGACAGCCACTTGGCTTTCTTGCATTTCTTTTTCTTTGGGATGGATTTCGTTGCTGCCTCCTGAACAATGTTACCGACCTCCGTCCATAGTTCCTCAGGCACTCTGTCTCTCAGGTCTAATCCCTGAAATCTATTCCTCACCTCCACTGTATATTCATAAGGGATATGATTTAGGTCATACCTGAACGGTTTAGTGGTTTTCCCTACGTTCTTCAATTTAAGCCAAAATTTTGCAAGAAGCAGCTCATGATCTGAGCCACAGTCAGCTCCAGGTCTTGCTTTTACTGACTGTATGGAGCTTCTCCATCTTTGGCTGCAAAGGACATAATCAATCTGATTTCGATATTGACCATCTGGTGATGTCCATGTGTAGAGTCACCTCTTGTGCTGTTGGAAAAGAGTGTTTGCTATGATCAGCGTGTTCTCTTGGCAAAACTCTATTAGCTTTTGTCCTGCTTCATTTTGTACACCAAGGCCATGCCTGCCTGTTATCCCGGTGATTTCTTGACTTCCTACTTTAGCATTCCAATCCCCTATGATGAAGAGGACATCTTTTTTCGGTGTTAGTTCTAGAAGGTGTTGTAGGTCTTCATAGAACCGATCAACCTCAGCTTCTTTGGCATCAGTGGTTGGGGCATAGACTTGAATTACTGTGATGTTGAATGGTTTGCCTTGGATTTGTACTGAGATCATTCTATCGTTTTTGAGATTGTACCCCAGTACTGCTTTCCCCACCCTTGTGTTGACTATGAGTGCTACTCCATTTCTTCTAAGGGATTCTTGCCCACAATAGTAGATATGATGGTCACCTGAATTAAATTCGCCCATGCCTGTCCATTTTAGTTCGCTGATTCCCAAGATGTCGATGTTCAATCTTGACATCTCATGTTTGACCACCTTCAGCTTACCTTGATTCATTGATCTGACATTCCAGGTTCCTAAACAATATTGTTCTTTACAGCATCGGATTTTCTTTTCACCACCAGACACATCCACAGCTGAGTGTCCTTTCGGCTTTGGCCCAGCCGCTTCATTCTTTATGGCGCTGCTTGGAAATACCCTCTGCTCTTCCCCAGTAGTATATTGGACACCTTCCGACCTGAGGGTCTCATCTTCCGGTGTCATATCTTTTAGCCTTGTGATACGTTCCATGAGGTTTTCTTGGCAAGAATACTGGAGTGGGTTGCCATTTCCTTCTCCAGTGGACCACATTTTGTCAGAACTCTCCACCATGACCTGTCCGTCTTGGGTGGCCCTACACGGCATAGCTTATGGCTTCACTGAGTTACGCAAGCCCCTTTGCCACAACAAGGCAGTGATCCATAAAGGGGCACAAAAGCTGGGAGACCACCAAATGGTTAGGGGAAAGGGGTGAGGCCATCTGGGGAACCCCAGAGGGCCATATTTGGACCCCAGGCCTGAGGTTCAACACTCCAGGTCTAAGCATATATGCATGCCACTGAAAAACAGGAATTCCTGGTGAAATATGGTATGAATTATTATTATCCAGTCCTCTAATTATGTACATTGTTTCCTTCTGTCTACTGTCATTTCATCTCCCTGTGTCCATCCCTAACATCTCCCTCAAACCAACTGTGGAGACAGTGGAGACACAAACACACATCTATTTCAGAAAGCAGCACCTGCACAAGCATCTCCTGGCTTTCTAGCATGCGCAACAATTACGACTTTATAGTTACCATCAAGAATGCCAACAGATTGCAGCACAATCTGTTGGGTATTCTCAGGAGGGGAGAACCAGCAATTCACTATGTTTAAGAGCTGCAGTTTACATTTGGGAGTTACACTAAACATAGCTTTGATATGGTCTAGCTAGCTGAAGTTATGGAAAATTATGATTTTAAAAATAGCTCAAGAAGAGTTTTCTGAAACAAGCTGCATTGAAACTAACCTGCAGATCAGGCTTCCTCAGTCTGGCGCCCTCCAGATGTTTTAAACTACACTTCCCATCAGCCCCAGGCAGCATAGTCATTCATCAGGGATTATGGGAGTTGTAATCCCCCTTCATGGATCACTGCCTTGTTGTGGTGAAGGGGCTTGCGTAACTCAGTGAAGCCATAAGCTATGCCGTGCAGGGCCACCCAAGACGGACAGGTCATGGTGGAGAGTTCTGACAAAACGTGGTCCACTGGAGAAGGAAATGGCAACCCACTCCAGTATTCTTGCCAAGAAAACCCCGTGGAATGTATCACAAGGCTAAAAGATATGACGCTGGAAGATGAGCCCCTCAGGTCGGAAGGTGTCCAATATACTACTGGGGAAGAGCAGAGGGTATTTCCAAGTAGTACCAGAAAGAGTGAAGCGGCTGGGCCAAAGCCGAAAGGACACTCAGCTGTGGATGTGTCTGGTGGTGAAAAGAAAATCTGATGCTGTAAAGAACAATATTGTCTAGGAACCTCGAACGTAAGATCAGTGAATCAAGGTAAGCTGGAGGTGGTCAAACATGAGATGTCAAGATTGAACATCGACATCTTGGGAATCAGCGAACTAAAATGGACAAGCATGGGCGAATTTAATTCAGGTGACCATCATATCTACTACTATGGGCAAGAATCCCCAAGAAGAAATGAAGTAGCACTCATAGTCAACAAAAGGGTGGGAAAAGCAGTACTAGGGTACAATCTCAAAAACAATAGAATGATTTCAGTACAAATCCAAGGCAAACCATTCAACATCACAGTAATTCAAGTCTATGCCCCAACCACTGAGGCGGAAGAAGCTGAGGTTGATCGGTTCTATGAAGACCTACAACACCTTCTAGAACTAACACCAAAAAAAGATGTCCTCTTCATCATAGAGGATTGGAATGCTAAAGTAGGAAGTCAAGAAATAACTGGGATAACAGGCAAGCATGGCCTTGGTGTACAAAATGAAGCAGGACAAAGGCTAATAGAGTTTTGCCAAGAGAACATGCTGATCGTAGCAAACACTCTTTTCCAACAGCACAAGAGACGACTCTACACATGGACATCACCAGATGGTCAATATCGAAATCAGATTGATTATGTCCTTTTCAGCCAAAGATGGAGAAGCTCTATACAGTCAGTAAAAACAAGACCTGGAGCTGACTGTGGCTCAGATCATGAGCTTCTTGTTGCAAAATTTCGGCTTCAATTGAAGAACATAGGAAAAACCACTAAACCTCAGGTATGACCTAAATCATATCCCTTATGAATATACAGTGGAGGTGAGGAATAGATTTCAGGGATTAGACCTGAGAGACAGAGTGCCTGAGGAACTATGGACGGAGGTCTGTAACATTGTTCAGGAGGCAGCAACTCAATCCATCCCAAAGAAAAAGAAATGCAAGAAAGCCAAGTGGCTGTCTGATGAGACTTTACAAGTAGCTGAGGAAAGAAGGGAAGCGAAAAGCAAGGGAGAAAGGTGAAGATATATCCAACTGAATGCAGAGTTCCAGAAAATAGCAAGGAGAGACAAGAAGGCCTTCTTAAATGAACAATGCAAAGAAATCGAGGAAAACAACAGAATGGGAAAGACTAGAGATCTCTTCAAGAAAATCGGAGAACTCAAGGGAACATTTTGTGCAAAGACAGGCATGATAAAGGACAAAGAAGGCAGGGACCTAACAGAAGCAGATGAGATTAAGAAGAGGTGGAAAGAATACACAGAAGAACTATACAGGAAAGATCTTAATGTCCCTGAAAGCCATGACAGTGCGGTCACTGAACTTGAGCTGGACATCCTAGAGAGTGAAGTCAAGTGGGCCTTAGGAAGCATTACGAACAACAAAGCTAGCAGAGGTGACAGTATTCCAGCTGAGCTATTTAAGATCCTAAAAGATGATGCTGTTAAAGTGCTGCACTCAATATGCCAACAAATTTGGAACACTCAACAGAGGCCACAAGACTGGAAAAGATCAGTTTACATTCCAATTCCAAAGAAGGGCAACGGCAAAGAGTGTTCAAACTACCATACAATTGCGCTCATTTCACATTGTAGCAAGGTTATGCTCAAAATCCTACAAGCTAGGCTTCAGCAGTATGTGAACCGAGAACTACCGGAAGTACAAGCTGGGTTTCGAAGAGGCAGAGGAACTAGAGATCAAATCGCCAACATTCGCTGGATCATGGAGAAAGCAAGAGAATTCCAGAAAAACGTCTATTTCTGCTTCATTGTGTGGATCACAACAAACTGTGGCAAATTCTGAAAGAGATGGGACTACCAGACCACCTTACCTGTCTCCTGAGAAACCTGTATGAGGGTCAAGAAGCAACAGTAAGAACCAGACATGGAACAACCGAGTGGTTCAAAATTGGGAAAGGAGTACGACAAGGCTGCATATTGTCGCCCTGCTTATTTAATTTATATGCAGAGTACATCATGAGAAACGCCGGGTTGGATGAATCACAGGTCGGAATTAAGATTGCCGGGAGAATTATCAACAACCTCAGATACACAGATGATACCACCCTAATGGCAGAAAGCGGAGAGGATCTAAAGAGCCTCTTGTTGAGGGTGAAAGTGGAGAGTGCAAAAGCTGGTTTGAAACTCAACATTAAAAACTCAGATCATGGCATCTGGCCCCATCACTTCCTGGCATATAGAAGGGGAAGAAATTAAAGCAGTGACCGACTTTATTTTCTTGGGCTCCAAGATCACCACAGATGGTGACTGTAGCCATGAAATTAAAAGACACTTGCTCCTTGGGAGGAAAGCTATGGCAAACCTAGACAGCATAGTAAGAAGCAGAGACATCACCTTGCTGACAAAGGTCCGTCTAATCAAAGCTATGGTTTTCCCAGTAGTAATGTATGGCTGTGAGAGCTGGACTATAAGGAAGGCTGAGCGCCGAAGAATTGATGCTTTCAAACTGTGGTGCTGGAGAAGACTCTTACGAGTCCCCTGGACTGCAAGGAGGTCAAATCAGTCCATCCTAAAGGAAATCAACCCTGAGTGCTCATTGGAAGGACAGATACTGAAGCTGAAGCTCAAATATTTTGGCCACCTAATGCGAAGAGAAAACTCTCTGGAAAAGACCCTGATGCTGGAAAAGACTGAAGGCAAAAGGAGAAGGGGACGACAGAGGATGAGATGGCTAGAATGCATCACCGATGCAATGAATATGGACTTGAGCACACTCCGGGAGAGAGCGGAGGACAGGAAGGCCTGGCATGCTATGGTCCATGGGGTCACGAAGAGTCGGACACTAAACGACTGAACAATAACAACAACAACAACAACAAATCTAAAACATCTGGCTTCAGGATGGGGAAGGCTGCTGTAGATCAGATGTGCATATATGTCTGATTAATTCAATGTCTTGCCTTCCAAAGACCTCATATGACATATGATTCATACATAGCAAGTTCCAGTGTGACACTCCCTCACTTCAATAAATTCTTAAAAGTGCAAGATCCTATTCCCAAGATTCTGGCCTAGTTCTCACCAAGGGTCTCAGCCTGTGTCTGAACTTCTGACGGCAAGTGCAGGCCCACCTAACTGAATACTCCTTTATGTACACAGATCAAAAATCCCTGCACGCAGAGAACTAGCATGTCAAGGAGAAGGCTAGACTAGAACTCTTCTCCCTGACAACAGTTTTACTACTTAGCAGGAATAAATGGGACTTGCAACAAAATGTTGCAGTGTATCCACACTCCCTTTTTTCTGTCTAAACATGTATAGGATTGCTCATTTGGAGTCTAAAGTTTAGCCCCTCTTCCTTTTAATTTACCAACTTGTATGTCTCTCCAACCCTAGGGAATCTCCCAGCTATAAAGACACCACAATCTTATTTTTTGGCCAGTCTCATTTTGCTTCCAAACTGATAGGCACTCAACCACCTGAGTTCACTATTAGAGAGAATGATGTTTTTGTAAGAAGGGGCATTCAATTACATGGGCTCAATCCTGCTGTCTAAAGTGGTAGAGACTAGACCCAGGTGTATGACCTCAGTGAGAACTAGGCCCCTGTCACACTCCAGCATCATGCAGAAATACAGTCAGGGCCAGAAATATTGGAACAAGGATAACTGTTTTGGCAGTTGGCCTCTGTACACCACCACATTGAAGTTGAAAGGAAACACACCCAGATGGGAGCGAAGTCAGGTCTTTCAGCTGTAATTCAAGGGGTATGACAAAAGTGGGGCACTACCCATTCAGGAAGGACAGCCAGTGGCATACACACACACCCATTGTTGGTGGCTCGTAAGTAATGGAACAAACCAACATCATTTCAAACTTAAGGATCGCCTTTAATATCTGGATGAAAATCCTTTGCAGTCAATGACTGCCTGAAGTCTGGAACCCATGGACATGACCAAATGCTGAGTTTGCTCCCTCGAGATGCTTTGCCAGGCCTTTACTGCAGCTGTCTTCAGCTGCTGCTTGTTTGTGGGTCTTTCTGCCTTCAGTCTTGTCTTCAGTAAGTGAAAAGCATGCCCTATTGGGTTGCGATCAGGTGACTGACTTGGCCATTGAAGAACATCCCACTTCTTTGCCTGGAGAAACTCTTGAGTAGCTTTTGCTGTATGTTTTCGGTCATTATCCATCTGCAATATGAAGCGGCGTCCTGTCAGTTTGGCAGCATTCAGCTGAATCTGAGCAGAAAGTATAGCCCTATACACTTCAGAATTCATCCTGCTGCTTTTATCAGCAGTCAGGTCATCAATAAACACCAGTGACCCAATTCCATTGGCAGCCATACATGCCCATGCCATAACACTGCCACCACGTTTGACAGATGATGTGGTATGCTTTGGATCATGAGCTGTTCCTTTCCTTCTCCATACTTTTCTCTTCCCATCATTCTGGTACAAGTTAATCTTGGTTTCATCAGTGCAAAGAATCTTATTCCAGAACTGGGCAGGCTTTTTTGGGTGTTTGCTGGCAAAGGCTAATCTGGCCTGTCTGTTATTGAGCGTTACCAGTGGTTTGCACCTTGTTGTAAAGCCTCTGTATTTACATTCATAAAGCCATCTCTTGACTGTAGATGTTGACAATGACATGCCTACTTCCTCAAGAGCGTACTTCTGTGATCTTCCAGGCCTTTTGCTGTTGCTGAGCTTGCCAGTTCATTCCTTCTTTTTCAGGATGTTCCAAACTGTTGTGCTGGCCACTCCCACTGTTTTTGCGATCTCTCTGATGGGTTTATGTTGTTTCCTCAGCCTAATGATGGCCTCCTTCACTCACATGGACACCTCTTTGGACCTCACGTTGGGAGTTCCAGTGATCAGCTACCAAATGCAAATGTAACACTCAGAACCACCTCCAGGCCTTTTATCTGCTTGATTGGTCATGGGGTACCCAGGAAACAGGCCACACCTGGCCATGCAGCTGCTTGTCAGCCATTCGTTCCATTACTTATGAGTCACCAACGACGGGGGTGTGTGTATGCCACTGGCTGTCCTTCCTGAATGGTTAGTGCCCCACTTTTGTCACACCCCTTGAATTACAGCTGAAAGTCCTGACTTCACTCCCATCTGGGTGTGTTTCCTTTCAACTTCGATGTGGTGGTGTACAGAGGCCAACTGCCAAAACAGTTATCCTTGTTCCAATATTTCTGGCCCTGACTGTATGTGAGCATGGTGTCTGAGTGTGTCTGAGAGAGACAGGCTGGCCCCATCCACCTTAATTTTGGCTCTACCCACTGTTGACATGCAGCCCCTGACACGTTTCCACTGCAGCAATGTGGCCCTTGGGCCAAAAATGTTTCCCCATCCCTAAAATACAGCCTGGGTAACTAAGGTGTTTCTTCTTTTGTTACATTTATCTGATTTTGACAGCAAATCAGCAAAAATCAGTATTTCTCTGCTAATCTACATGTTCTGTGCCTCAGTCCAAAACTTAATTTATCTGTGGCCATAAGAAGTGCCTCAAAATATTATCCAAACCTGGCTCTGAACTTGGATATAATGAAATGATGTCACAACTACAAATGCTAGTGAAATATTATGCAATCTATGCAGCCACTGGAAATATCCTTCCTACATAACAGTTGTTTAAAAAATAAAATAAAACAGAGCCTCACAGCAACTATTGATAGTATTGCCTTTAAGCTCACATGTTGTGGATTGTTTAATTCTCTGGGGTTACATGAATTTACACAAAAGGCTTTCCCTGCCTAAAGCCTTCTAATTTTTTCTGACAAATTGCTTAGATATATTTTCTCTAGTGGATGTCTTAACGTGAGATTTGTAGTTTCACAGCCTGCTTATTTCAGACTAGCATTCTCCTGAGAATAATACGAGAATTCATAGTTTCTGTGCATTTTAGTGGCTGTCCTTTGAAGATGCTAGTAATGCAGAGTCAGTAGAATCTTGATGCAGAGATATATTAAATTGATTAATGTGTAGACAAAGTAAAGGCAAGCAATCCTGAAAGAAATTCACCCCCCCCCCGTTCTTATACAGAGGTTATAATTAGGAATCTCCCCCTCCCCGTCCTAAATCTGATTTAAATGTGAAGCTGGGTGTGCAAGAAAAACATGCACGTGCAGCATTTCACATGGCTGGCTTCATATTTGAATTGTGCTCTCAGCTGACACATGTGCAATATAACATGCTGGCACAGCGCCTGCCCTGCCCAAGTCATGGTTCTCTGAGATGCTAGTGCCATACCTACGTGATGTGGTCTGCATTAAACACAATGTCAGGCAGGTGAATGCCACACAGGTACATTTTTCCTTGTGTGTCTGGAATCATGTCTAAATTGAACCTGAGGCTCATTTGATTATGCTTCTACTCACTAGACTTTTCACAGTAACTCTGATTGTGTTGCAGGTGTGTGTGTAGGTGGGAAGCTTACAGTGGCAAACTCTGTTCCCTGACTTATATGCATATAAGTGTTATGAATGTGTTATGTCCAATGTTAGTCCAACTTAGAGTAGAGCCATTGAAATGAATAGGACTTAAGTTAGGTATGACTAATTTAAGTCCTATTCATTTCAACGGGTCTGCTCTAAGTAGGACTAACATGGATGCAACCCAAGGTGTATAGGTTGGGGGAAAAGGCTGGCACGGCAATGTTGCCCCCGCCCCCAAGTTCATTATACCCAAATGAAGCCTTTCTGTTTTAAAAACAGGTTTTAGTGCTTTTTTAGACCTTGGGCACTACTGTTTTCTCTGTTGCTGGTTTTAATTGGATGCTGTATTAATTTCTTTTTGATTTTATATTCATGTTATATTTCTGTACACTGCCCAGAGAAATTATTGTTAATTAATTGTTATACGCAAAAGCCTGGTCGGCTATCAAGCAATAAACTAAAACTATTTGTTAATAATGTTGATAATAATGTTGTTAGTAGTAATGCTCTTAATTATAATTTAAAAAACAATAAAATGTATGATGGAAAAGGGCTACTGAAGTCTAATTTTTATTAATGTGATGACCTGTAGCACTTTAGGCTACAGGTGGGAAGATTGTCTCATGATTAAGTGTTCCCCCATGAGAAAAAGATAAATACACTTAGGGAGCAATCCTATGGCCCCTAGACATTGTCTGATGGGCCATAAGATGCTGGGGATTCCTCCCTCCTTATTTGGAGACAGCTACTACCTCTGGAGGGGGAATTGGAAATCCACCACCACCACCCCCGATCCTGACAGCTGGTGCAGAAAGAACTCACTGTCTGGCCTCTGAAGTTGGAAAAGTGACCTCAGAGAGGGGGGAAAGGGGGCGTTTCGGTGGGTTGGGAGGGGAAGAGACTGGAGAGGCCAGGATACAGGCTATCCTGCACCCTCTCCAGCCTCCTTCCCTTCCCCTCTGAAGTGCTGTTGCGAGACAGGCAAAAAAGCCCATCTAGCGAAAAATACAGGGTGGAAAGACAGGGAGACGAAGATTGGATGATCAGAAGCCCCCAGGTTTGGGGGCTTCTGATCACCAAGGGTACAATTGATACGACTGTGCCCATAGAAAACTAGTATGTTAGGTTGAAGAATTAGCTCTATCCCTGCTCTCTGGTGTATAGTTTTCTGTGTGAAGGGAACTGTTTTATGGAAGAGCGTTCAATTATGGGAATTCTTACCTCTTACAGTCTGAAGTGGTATAACCCAGACACAGATTTACCACCTCAGGATGAACTAGGCCTGTGTAAATGTTAGACAAGTAAGTGTGAAACTAGGTATGCAGGCCAAAGGCAATAATCTTTTGGGTTTATAACAAAGATGAACGTTTTATGTTGATAATCTTGCTATAGTAATTATGGGAAGTGGTACAGTTGGGTAATTTTAGATTATTTTGGACTTAGTGATCTTACCCCGCCCCCCCATTCTTTAGATGTTCATGTGTGTTACTTCACTTCACTTACCTTGTTGTGTTTGGGAGCCCTCCTTGCTAATGCTACTGAGTGGGGCCCTGCATTTCTACCCTAAAGTCCTGCCTTTATGTCACCACTGATAATGGGCCATCACAACAAATCCACTTGTAGGCAGTTTAATCATGAATTAGAAGACCAGGCTGTTAACTTTGCTGTGAAGCTTGCTCCCAAAAAGGAAATTTCTTTGCCTTCCAAAAGAAATCTGTGGTGACCCTCCTGCTTTAGCTAAGCAGAAGGATGACAGTTCTGCATTTCTCCCTCCCTCAAAAGAAAGAAAGAAAAAAGAGCTAGAAATATTACCTGTAGCCATTCCTTTTAAAGACTGGAGTGGCTCCATTTCAATGGAGCCTGTTCAGAGGAACTTTCTGGTGGATTGTGCCCTAAATCTTTGCACAAACACTGGTCTATTGCTGATGAATACCATAATTATAAGTAGTAGAAAACCTAGCTAGATATTTAGAAGGCTCCCATTTACACAGCAACATAAAAAGACAGATATTTCAGCATTTCCCATGGTATCATTTGTAACCAGTTCACAAAACAAAACAAACACAATACAAAAGAGAAATGGTTCTTTTATTAAAACTCTGATCTGTCAAAGAAAGAAAACAGAAATGCATTGCAAAAACATGACTTGAGCATTATAAATTAAATTGGTAGTTAATCTTTTTGTCATAATACATTGTAGTTTTTTCTTCTCCCAGTGGCTTAGCTCAATTCTCTCGCCCTCTCCTCCTCTCCATATCACTACCACAAATTAATTCCAGTTTCAAACGTGTTTAAGGGTGCAATCCTATGGCCGCTAGTCAGTGGCTAGACAGCCATAGGATTGGTCAGTTCTCAGAGAACCAACCTCCACCCACTCCTGTGCTGTCTTGTAGGCAGTGTGGATCGACCCCGCACTCTGCGCTCGGAAGAGCAGAGTGGAGTGGGGGAAATGGTATCTCCTGAGGGTAGGCCGGGGTGGAGAGGTCGGAAGTGCCGGTATGACACTTCCTATGTGTCGTCCAGCCTCCCCACCCCGTGCTCTGAGGTCCCGCAGCTAGACAGCCGAAATTGGCTGCCTAGCTGTGAAAGCAGGGTGGTGGGAGCGTGGAGGAGATGTGCTCCTCACCTCTTCTCCCAACCTGCAGTGGATAGGTGGTCGCCCCCCAGTTTGGAGGCAACTGTCAATTCCCATAGGATTGCGCTCTAACTGTCATGACTCTTAACCAAGGAGACCCTGGTGTTGGAGCTAGGTGTAACAATAGGAAAGAAGTGCTGGATTCAGCCTGAGTGGGTTGTTCTTCCTGGGAGGAACCAGGAAGTTATTGAGGGAAACACCCACTACTTCTGGCCTGAGGAGAGAGAGGCCAGGGCTTGAGAGACCTCAGTGGAAAGGCTTTGTTTAGTAAAACTTAGGTTTGTTTGGAAGACAAGAGTCTGTGGGATGCAGTACACCAACTCTGAAATACTAGATGCTCTAACAAAATATTCTTGGCACCTCCACAACACTGCAGTTCATAGAGTTCTTTATGGGGAGCAATGAAACATATTTAAAATTGGTTTCATTCTGTAATGTAGCTATTTCTATTCCCACCCACTCCCATCACCATTTTCTTACTTCTCATGTGTTCCACTGGATCAGATCGTGATTCTTTCGCTTCAACCTGAAGGAAGGTTGATTCAACAATTAAGGGCACAATCCTATGCATATTTAGACAGAAAAAGTCCCACAACTCCACCATGGGAGATTTAGGACTGGGAGTTGTAGGACTTTTTTCTTCAGGCCTTCAGGTTGTAGGACTTCTTTTCTGACTAAACTTGCATAGGGTGGCACCCTAACTGTTCTGTTAACTTCCTGTAGATCATGGCATTTCTGAACAGTTATCCAAATGAACTGCAGAATATACTCCAGAAGGACCTGATTTCAATCTTTCTCACAATGGCCAGAGTAAACTTTGCAGCACATTGGGAAGGGCAGACACTTCCTTCAACAAAGAACTGGTCTGGTATAAGAAGATCTGGGACCACTTAATTTTTGATAAACCAAGGGGGTGTTTCCACCAGCAATTCACTCTGAGCTTGCTGTGTGTTGGGGTCGTTAGGGATCAATGATGTCGTGGCCATCTAGCAGCCACCCCGGAGCTTAGGAGGGAAAACACAGATTTTCTGAAACTGCTTGAAGTCTGATTATTTTCCTTAAGTTGGGTTCTCGGTGGTGTAGTTGTTGTGGGCCCCAACACCCGCATTGACCTCACATATGCTAGCCCTGCCCAGGGGTGTGCCTTTCCCCATGACCCCAGTCGAGGAGTGTTTCCTGTGTGTTTCCCGTCCCTGCACAAACCAATTAGTGTCTCCTCAGAAGTAACTCCATTGTGCTGAATGAGGCTTGCCCTCTGAATGGCCACATCAGAACTCACAGAGATCCCCCTCAACTGACATGGCACAGTTTAAAGCCCAGTTCCCGAAATGTGGTAAAGGGTGATCTCGAGGCTCCGATTCTCCTCTGTTTGGTTTATTGCCTTGGGAAGTAACTACTTCGACCCTTTGTTATAGAGATCCTGTTCTCCCCCCGCTTTCCCAGAACAAGCATATACTGTATGTGTCTACTCAGAAGTAACTCCCATTGTGCTCAGTGAGGCTTGCTCATGAAATGGAGGTGCATCTGGACCTTCAGGGGAAAGGAGAATGTGGGGGGAGCCTCTCTTATTGGTTGAGCAGCCCCTGCCAGTCAGATGACGTTCACTCCAACCCCCACCCCCGCCAGGAAGTATGTTCTGTGAAGCGATTTTTACTGGTGCAGAGAACCTGCTTGTGGAGCCCTGCATGGACCAAAGCGCAGCAAAGCTGATTCCTTTTAAAAAATCCAGTACTCCTCCATTCGCTTCTCCTTCTGTTGTCGTGGAAACACAGCCCAAGGTTCCAAATATCACATCAGAATCATGAACCTGACGCTGCTAGAGGGTTCCCCCCACCCCGCTTTTTTGTGGGTGGGGTAAAATGGTACTTATTTCTGGCGATGCAGATGAGGCAAGGTCAAATACTGCATCACCAGATATATGAAAATATTATAGTAATTGAAACCTCAAATTTGCTGACATGATATTTCACATTCCATGATCTTAGCTTTGTTTCCTGGCTATGTTATGTGCTGTCTATTTTTGTTTTATAATTGGTGTTTCTTGCTAATGATATGATTCTCTGTAGGCAGATTACACTGCTTGTATACTATTTGATATGCTAAAAATGTATATAAAACTAAGCAAACCAAAAGATTTCTACAACCCGCTCTTTGTGGTTTGCTTTGTGCTCTAGGCCTTTCTCTTTTTTATAGAACACATTCAAAGGGTGAGGACCACAGCACAATATTATGCCTTTTGGATTGCTTTACTTCAGCCTTTCTATTCCTCTCAGCTGGCCAAACATATCACACAATGGACAGCAATGATCAGCTCTGACATGTGAACAGGGCAGCAAAAAGTACACACATTTTTGCTTAGTGACTGCTTTTTCATTCTCTATTTCTATCACATTTATATTCATCCCTTCCTCCAAAGGGATCAGAGTGGCATGAATGGGGGCTACCCGATTCCTTCCTCACAACAACCCTGTGAGGTAGGCTAGGCTAAGAGAGAAGGGTGACTCAAGTTCACCCACTGAGCTTTAAGGATAAGCAGGGATTCAAATCCAGGTTCCCCCAGTCCAGATTCACAATGGATTTCTTATTTGATTCAATCACATTTTGTTGTGTTTCTAATTTGTGGAGTGTTATGTGAGGGACTATAAGTATTAAATAGCAAAATGTCTTTCAATGTGATGGGTAGGTTGTGTGGAAGGAGTGCCTGTAAAAGGAGCCTCCTCTCCACACTCCATGGGATCCCTGTTGTGGGGCCAGGGCACCCACTGCCAGGGTGTGTGAGTCCCTTCAATGTTATTCTCAAGCACAGTGGTTTATTTTTCCCCATTTCCCCACAGAAGTGAATGGCAACTATTCACTTGTATAAGTAACACCACATGGATGCAAAGTCTGCCCTCTACCACAGGTGACTCAGTTACCTGGGTCAGGTTTTGCCCTCTCAGTTGTGTTCTCCAGATGACAACCTGTTTACTTTGCCCCATAGAATTCAATGTGAATCTGTGAGAAGTGACCAAGCCGCTATCTGCAATCCTGCTCCTTTATATGCATATCTCTTCCCTCGCTTTTCTACAGTCAGGGCCAGAAATATTGGAACAAGGATAACTGTTTTGGCAGTTGGCCTCTGTACATTGAAGTTGAAAGGAAACACACCCAGATGGGAGCGAAGTCAGGACTTCCAGCTGTAATTCAAGGGGTGTGACAAAAGGGGGGCACTAACCATTCAGGAAGGACAGCCAGTGGCATACACACACCCCCGTCGTTGGTGGCTCATAAGTAATGGAATGAATGGCTGACAAGCAGCTGCATGGCCAGGTGTGGCCTGTTTCCTGGGTACCCCATGACCAATCAAGCAGATAAAAGGCCTGGAGGTGGTTCTGAGTGTTACATTTGCATTTGGTGGCTGTTCACTGGAACTCCCAACATGAGGTCTAAAGAGGTGTCCATGTGAGTGAAGGAGGCCATCATTAGGCTGAGGAAACAACATAAACCCATCAGAGAGATTGCAAAAACATTGGGAGTGGCCAGCACAACAGTTTGGAACATCCTGAAAAAGAAGGAATGAACTGGCAAGCTCAGCAACAGCAAAAGGCCTGGAAGATCACAGAAGAATGCTCTTGAGGAAGTAGGCATGTCATTGTCAACATCTACAGTCAAGAGACGGCTTTATGAATGTAAATACAGAGGCTTCACAACAAGGTGCAAACCACTGGTAACACTCAAGAACAGACAGGCCAGATTAGCCTTTGCCAGCAAACACCCAAAAAAGCCTGCCCAGTTCTGGAAAAAGATTCTTTGCACTGATGAAACCAAGATTAACTTGTACCAGAATGATGGGAAGAGAAAAGTATGGAGAAGGAAAGGAACAGCTCATGATCCAAAGCATACCACATCATCTGTCAAACGTGGTGGCAGTGTTATGGCATGGGCATGTATGGCTGCCAATGGAATTGGGTCACTGGTGTTTATTGATGACCTGACTGCTGATAAAAGCAGCAGGATGAATTCTGAAGTGTATAGGGCTATACTTTCTGCTCAGATTCAGCTGAATGCTGCCAAACTGATAGGATGCTGCTTCATATTGCAGATGGATAATGACCCAAAACATACAGCAAAAGCTACCCAAGAGTTTCTCCAGGCAAAGAAGTGGGATGTTCTTCAATGGCCAAGTCAGTCACCTGATCTCCACCCAATAGAGCATGCTTTTCACTTACTGAAGACAAGACTGAAGGCAGAAAGACCCACAAACAAGCAGCAGCTGAAGACAGCTGCAGTAAAGGCCTGGCAAAGCATCTCGAGGGAGCAAACTCAGCATTGGGTCATGTCCATGGGTTCCAGACTTCAGGCAGTCATTGACTGCAAAGGATTTTCATCCAGGTATTAAAGGCGATCCTTAAGTTTGAAATGATGTTGGTTTGTTCCATTACTTACAAGCCACCAACAATGGGTGTGTGTGCATGCCACTGGCTGTCCTTCTTGAATGGTTAGTGCCCCACTTTTGTCACAGCCCTTGAAATACAGCTGGAAGTCCTGACTTCACTCCCATCTGGGTGTGTTTCCTTTCAACTTCAATGTGGTGGTGTACAGAGGCCAACTGCCAAAACAGTTATCCTTGTTCCGATATTTCTGGCCCTGACTGTACTATGCTCTTACACACTGCTCTCACACACATACACTCTGTCCCCATCCATCCATCCCTCTTTCACCCTCTCACACACACACACACACACAGCAGTGCAGGAAACAGCTGAGAAGGGGGAAAGTGGCTAAACACTGGGACACAGCAGCCCCCTTTTTCCTGCTCCTCAGCTGTTTCCCAGTGCAGAGTGGGAGACTGTGGTTTAAACCTCCCCTTCCCCATGACCTCTCCCTTCCCACACTGCTGTCATGGACCAGCACCCTAAACCATAATCCACAGAGGTGTCTGACCCCTCATCCTCAGGAAAGGCTCTGGAATCACTAAGAGGAGACTCAGCCACAGAAAAGCAGCGCAAGGCTTCGCAGGACCAGTTCGTCAGAGGAATCCCCAAGGGCAGCCACAGGACAATGGCCAGTGGGGCTCTCCAGAGTGGCTGCCTACATCCTGTGCCTCACTCTTGAGAAGTCCTCAGAGTAAAGCATAGTGCAGCAGAGCGTGTAGCCCTCCCAGCAGTGGAAGTGGACAGGTGTGTGGACCTCCCAGCAGGAGGGGGGATGTGATCCGCTGCCCATCTGGATCTGCCACCTGAAGCGGGGGATTCACCCTGCTTCATGGGTGGGCCAGCCCTGCCATGAAGACACTAGTATGCCACAACCACTCCCACATTGCTGAAGCCTGAGGCTTCCAAAACAGACCAGGCCCCCTTAAGAGTCAAAGCCTCAGTAGAGCCTAGAGGCCAGTAACTTCCTATTTAACCCTCAGTCTTGCGCTGATCTTTGTCAGAGCGACAAATAGACAAGCCTGTCTAGCTTCCAACCCCAGCATCACTTGGAGTTTTCTGTCTAATTTCTATTCCAGAAATCTGTCCTTGCAGATTGTTCCTGAATCCTGACCTTCTGGAAACGCCATTTCACAGAGGTGTCCTGAAACCCTGGCCTCACCAGGCTGAGCCTTTGCTGTAGGAGGAGCAGAACAGAACAGCTGCTCTGCTCGTTGGAAGTGGAGGCTGCTCCTTCTGGAACCATCACTTCAGAGCACTCCATGGGCCTTGAGGGAGCAGCTCCCGACTGAGATGGTTCTGCTTGCCTGCCCCCCTCCACTTTTCCTTTGTGAAAGATGAGGGGTGAGTGGAGACTTGGGGAGCCACCATGTCAAAGTACTCCAGGTGCCTTGAGGCGGTGGCTCCCCATGGCATGGCTGCTGGGAGGGAGAGGGGGCAGGGCTTCAGCAAGATAGATGGGGAGGCTCCACAGACTGGAGGTTCCCCAACACTGGTTTATTTGAAACATCTGAAGCTAAAAGAGCTCTGGCTTCATTATACTGGAATGACCCCTGAGAACCACTAGCATTGGCACCAACCGAGGCTTTTGTTTCCTTTTTCTGCCACATAGTTGGAATTTGGGGAGGGAAGCAGCTGGGATGCATTAAACCTCCTGGCCCTGCGTGGTGGTCCTGATCCATACTTGGTCCTGCATGCTTTGTTGTTGTTGTTCAGTGGTTAAGTCGTGTCCGACTCTTTGTGACCCCATAGACCACAGCACGCCAGGCCTTCCTGTCCTCTGCTCTCTCCCGGAGCGTTCATTAAATATGAATGAAGACCCCCCAGCATCACATACCAGAAGGCAGAGGAGTTAGAAACTGAAACAATTGCAGTGTAAACCATGCGCTCCTTCACACAGAGCTTTTATCCTGCTATTGAGATTGCTCACTCACGGAAGTTTGTGGGCCCTTTACATGATGCCATTAACCTCCAGGGCATCTCCTGCACTAAATGACCTTTATTCTGTTTTTAAATAGATTGGAGATAAGGAGCTATAAAACTACCCCACTTGTGTTCCCTCCATGAAAAAGGAAACGCCACAAGAAGAGGAACTAGATCAATGAAACATATGGAAGACTCACATAAGGGGGAGAAGGAGGGGGAAAGGGGACAGGGAAAGGAAGCACGTGCAAAGGGAGTCCGTTGTGATCCTGCATTTAAAACGGAAGCAGAAAGCCCTGTTTTAAATACGGGATTTTAGGCTGGCGTAGAGATGCTGTAAGTATTTGCAAATGTGGCTGAGGTTCTGAAAATGTAGGCCCCAATCTGCATACATGCTTACCTCAGCAAGTCCCACTGAACTTGGTGGAAATTACTTCTGAGTAGACATACATAGATTTGTGCTGTTAATCTATGACAGGAGTGATAGATTTTTTGGCCTACAACTCCCATGATCCCTCACCATTGGCTTGGCTGGCTAAGGCTGATGGGAGTTTTAGGCCAAAACAGCTGGAGAGCCACAAGTTGCCCACTATGACAATACACCTATTTTAAAAATCTAGTAATTGACAACACATCTAGTTTGACTGTTAGTCCCATTCGCCAAAATACTGGTTAGCGCTTTGGCCATCTTGCCTTGAGTACTGCAATCTTCTTCTGACTTCTTTCCCTTGTCGAAAGTTAATCTTCTCACCTCTGTGGAATTTGCTACCACCGCATTTCATGATGGCCACCAATTTAGGATCAAACTACACATTAGGTGAATTATATAGCGTGTAGCTATCTTTGTTTTTTTCTCTAGAGCAAGTGTGCATGGCTCTGATTCAGATTAGGACCACAGCACA
This sequence comes from Heloderma suspectum, assembly GCF_057233095.1. Taxonomy (NCBI): domain Eukaryota; kingdom Metazoa; phylum Chordata; class Lepidosauria; order Squamata; family Helodermatidae; genus Heloderma; species Heloderma suspectum. The sequence continues at coordinate 115,820,023 of NC_139462.1, forward strand.
CTATGAGGGGAGGATTAAACCTCTCACACATACACACCATAGCTTCCTGAAATTCACCACCACCACCACTGGGTGGGGGTCAAAAAAGAAAAAAGTCTCCTTTTGTTGTTGTTTTAACCCCCACAAGGGGGTGGGTAAGTGGGAAGCAAATGAAGTTGGGGAAAAGTTTAATCCTCCCCTCCTGGTGTGCTGTGACCCTGATCTGAATTCAGGCTACACAGACATATATTAGAGTAAAAAACAAAGCGTCAGCTATACACTACGTAATTAACGTAACGTGTAGTTTGACCCCTAGTTGAGTTATAAAGGGGATTCAACATATTCATGAAGGACAGGGCTATTAATGGCTACTAGTCCTGATGGCCTGTATACAAACTCCAGGATCAGAGGCAGCATACCTCGGGGAATAACAATGGGAGAAGGCAGTTGGCCTTGTCTCCTGCTTGTGGGCTTTCCACAGGATTCTGTTTGGCCACTATGGGAAATAGGATGCTAGACTAGATGGCCCTTTGCTGTGCTCCAGCAAGGCTGTTACGTTCTTATATAGTAGTTGCCCCATACTCCCATCTATCTGAGGTATCTCTGTAGTTAGATGGGCTCTGAGCAGATGTATTGGTTCTAAAAAGTAGCTACAGTTGACTGTTGCTTTATCCCCTGCCATTTGTCTTGCGGGGCACTGTGAAATTTCATCTGTTCCCCAATGCTTTTAAACTTCTATATGCAACCGCCAGGAAAGGTTATTCAGCAATTTGGAATACAGTGTCATCAAAACATCAGTGACACCCACCTCAACCTTTCATCAAATCCAGGAGCACTAGTTCAATCCCCAAATGAATGCCTGTGGGCTAGATGAGGCCTAACAAGCTTAAACTTAATCCATACAAGAGACATAATTATTGTGGGCCAGCCTTTTGCTGGAGAGTTGTTAGTTATCTGTCCTGGAATGGATCACACTCCCTCTAGAGGACAAAGTGGAAGGTTCGCAGTACCCCGGCACCCCATATCGCTGCTGGATTCTCTGGCAATGGCAGTTGCTGGGGTGCCTTTCACCAGGTTTAACTGGTGAGCTGCTGTAACCACTTTTTTTTTTTTTTTTTAAGGATTTGGCTTCAGTCATTCATGCTGCAGTAACCTCTTGCATTGACTACTACCATGCACTCTACATGGGGCTGCCTTTGAAGATGGTTCGGAAGCTTCACCCAGTGCAGAAGGCTGTGTTCAACCTCTTGATGTGTACAGGCTCCATGGAGCATGTTCCTCCAGTTTTGGCTCAACTGCACTAGCATTCCATTTGCTTTCAGATGCCCCATCTTTGGAGTATGAGTCTGGGGACTCAGAGGAATTTGTGGAGTAGGAGAAGGAATTGTGCTTACAACCAGTCACAGACATCCCTGCTGCCCTGGAAGCTCCACCACAGCTCTCTGGCCTCAGGAAGTTGTGTTGCCATCTCCTGACGCTGAGGACCTGAGGACTCTAGCCCAGAAGCCCCAATGGAACCAGTGTTTCGCCCATGTCATTATAGTCAACAATGGCACCTTTAATGAAGAGGTTTTTCTCCCAAAGGTGAAGCTAGCCACCCAGTTGGTGCTGCAGGTCTATTTAGGCTCAGTCTGGGCTTGCATGATGCTGAAGCAACACTTGAGTCTGCTCATATGAATCTCCTGTCTGAGCTTCACATGGGTCGATCCAGGGTGCTACCTGGAACCTGAACTTTGCCTTGGTTGATTTGCCTTACTGAAATCTGAAATGTGTCTTGTTTGCCTTGCTGTAAACTGAACTCTTCCCTAGAACCCCTTGTTTGGGCTGGAACCATCTGGCTGAGACCATCACCTGGGACGGAACATCAAGTCCTACCCAGTTTGGGACCTGCTTCCTTCCCATCAAATTATTTCAGTTATCGGTGTTTCATTCATCAGTGGTGGCTCCCCATTTATGGAATAATCTCCCTGATGAGGCCCGCCTGATGCCAGCATTGTCAATCTTTCTGGTGCCAGGTTAAAACTGCCTTCTTCTCTCAGGCATTTGGCAGCGTATAATGAGTCTCCTAATTGTCTCTGGCTGATTGTTTGAAATTGCTTTAGATATATGTTGTTGCGTGTGTTTTATGTCATTATATAAAATATAAAAACTATTCACGTAATGTATTTTGTTTTTAATTCTTGTAAACCGCTAGGATAGCTTTGGCTATGGGGCAGGATAGAAATTGAATGAATGAATGAATTATTGTGGTTTTATCCAAGTTATGCACCATTTCAAGTGTCACATTCTTGGCAGAGAATGGGGTATGTAGGACTTGAGCTGCTGCTGCAACTAGGAATTCATTTCTCTGTCTTGGATTTCCCAGAGGGAGAAAACATTAAACTGGAAAGCAGACAACTGTTTTTTCTATTCATTGGGAAATTTATTTGGGAGGGAAATTTGAATTGGAAGCTGTTGATCTCTTCATAAATTCCATTTGCTAGGTGTATACCAAATATGTTTACATTTTTCAGTGAATACTTAAAAGTAGAAATGTGGTAAACAGGTGTTTGGAAACATGTGTCTCATACAAGTGCACTCTGCAGAGAGGTGGCTTGGGCAGTGGCTGCCTGTTGTGCAAACAGCAAAATCCTAAGCGTGTTCACTCTGGAATAGGTCCTTTTAAGTGCGCTTAGGATTGCAGCCTTACTGGCAAACCCAAGTTTGTTGCTATGTAACGTGTGAAATGGCCCAGCTTGCTGTTCAGAGTTCCGTTCTGTAAACACTTCACAGTGATTTCAACAAAAATAGCTACCGTGCTTGAGCTGCAAAGCTAAGCACAATACGTCCAGGCAATTTAAAGTGACAGTTATGAAACCAAGGAAACAAAGGCTACTAGGAACTCATGTCATTTTGCAGAGACACACGATTCATATAAAGAGAAGGCTAAACAATGCCAGCTATTTAAAGCTATAGTTCCCCAAATATGGCACTATGCATAGGTTTGCTAAAGACATTTGAATGTAGGAATGTAGGGCTGCCAACCAACCAGGAAAATTTGTTTCATTACTGTTGTTCCTTTAATTACCCGAAAAGCAAGGGGCAAACCAAGCAATAGGATGTAAATCATAGGTTTATCAAGGAAGTATATTAGCATTAACATACTCTCCAGCTGCCCTAATTTACAAGGACAATCCATTTTCTAGTACCTGATAAATCACTGCCCATATTTTGCCTTCTGGAGAGAATGTTGGGATGTTGCTGCTGCTGCTGCTGCTGCTATTTTTATTTCATTGTTAGTGGTGTGCTAGCTTCCTTTCTCCCCCTCCCCCCACCCCCATAACTGCCTATTCAGATAGTAAACATTGCTGAATATGTATGAATTCCAATGATTCTATAACAACTTCAACCCAGATCCGTTGTAATATTAAACATTTCATTAAACACCCATACATTTTAAAAAATGGAGGCCCTTCAAGTATACATTAAAAGTGTTGTTTGTTTTCAAGATGGGCACATGAGGGCAACAAAGATGATCAGGGGACTGGAAACAAAGCCCTGTGAGGAGAGACTGAAAGAACTGGGCATGTTTAGCCTTGAGGATAGACGACTGAGGGGAGATATGATAGTACTCTTCAAGTACTTGAAAGGCTGTCACAGAGAGGAAGGCCAGGATCTCTTCTCGATCATGCCAGAGTGCAGGACACGGAATAATGGGCTCAAGGTGCAGGAAGCCAGATTCCGGCTGAACATCAGGAAAAACTTCCTGACTGTTAGAGCAATATAGCAATGGAACCAGTGACCTAGGGCGGTGGTGGGCTCTCCCTCACTGGAGGCGTTCAAGATGAAGCTGGACAGCCACCTGTCAGGGATGCTTTGACTTGGATTCCTGCATTGAGCAGGGTGGACTCACCAGTCTTATAGGCTCCTTCCAACCCTACTATTCTGGAAGGAGCAGTCCCAGAGAGATAAAAGATGATCTCCAGCCACATTGCAGCAAATTGTCTGATTAGAGCTATCCTGCCTGATTCTATCAGCCTGACAAAGACTCCCACAGGCATCTACTGTGCGACATGGGACTCCTGCTCATGGTCAGGAGCAGACCCAAGCCCCACTTCCTTCAGTTCTTTGCTTCCTCCACCACCTTTCCTTACCTCCTAGTTTCTCCACTCCTTCCGTAGACTGCCTATTTTCCTCTGCTGTTTTCATAGGTTTCATCCTGTTTTGACCTCTCTACACCATTCCTTTCAATCTTGTTTCCACCAGTACCCAACTTCAGAGTCTAATGAAAAGAAATGCTATTTACATAAGATTAGAATGGTTCTGAATTTTCATTATAATTTTTTATGCAAAAACTAGCATTTCAAGGGCTGTGGGAAGGTGTACAAACACACACACACACACACACACACACCTCTTCCGCTTTTTTGCAAATGTTTTTGCGCCTATTCAGAGCCATTGTTTCCCCATTTTATAGCTTCTTCAAAGCCCTTTTTTAAACCTAGAAAAGGATATTGCCCACACCCTTTTTTCAGCCACGTTTCTGTGAGCCGATGTGCACTATTAAAAGACTGTTTTTTAAATACTGTGTGCTGACGCACATACCTATCTAGCTTCAAAAAGAATTACAGAATTAAAAGGCTCTTCATTAAGCCCCATTGCTGTGCATGCTGATGTGCATTAAAGGCTCGTTTTAAAGTGCTGCCATGCACTAATACATATTATGAGACTTTTAGAGCCTCGTTGATATGCACATTAGTCACAAGTGCCTATACTTTTTAAAAACTGAGAAATCTCCCGAGAATTTTTTCATGCATTTTTTTCAAGTGCCTTCCAAAAACACAGAGGCACTCACTCTTCAGTGGGCGTTTGAGAAACTCCATCTCTGCACTACATTAGATTATTGTTACATCTTACATGTGGGGATATGTTGGGAATATATTGTGCTGGTAATTCTAATAGCATAAATTTCATCCACTTGTGCTTCAAAGAAACCACAGTTGTATGTACACTGGGGATTTTAAGAATCATTTTGATCTGCAGAATTTGTATTAGCATCCTGCACAACACACGTGAGTGAGTGAGTGAGTGAGTGAAGGCATTAACTCAGCTACATACATAATCTTACTTCCTTCTGGGTGCACTATCAACACAGGGTTAATTATTTCTGTATTGTCACTAAAATGGATTACATGAAAGGGAAAAGCAGCTAGTGCTGTATTTTTTCCATTTACAAAACAAACTTAGCAAAAGGGTTAAATGCACACATCTGGGAAAAATAAAACTGGGGGCAGTTTGACAATGTGTCAGTGAAGAGCTTCTGTTCCTCTTGTAAACATTTGCCTTTGCACCTGTTGTGTTTGGACTAAATATAAGTGAACTGGTAGGATTCTATTTACTGCCACCATATGGTGTCTGTTACAGAAAACCACTTTTGTCTCATTCTGCAACAGTTCATTTTAAGAGGTTCTTTGGCAACTCTAGCTGTTAATAAGCACATATCCTAAGAGCAAGGATGGTTTGAAGTAAATGATTATTATATGCTTTCTCTGAGCCTAGCATCCTATCTATTCATGCATCAGAATTTAGCTTCACTGAAATTGAATTTAATATAAATTTTATTAAGAATGCACCACTTCACTGTACTTTTAAGTGTTTCCTGAGAAAATATCTAAAAGAACTAAGGAATTACAGGTGAAACTAGCGAAACTAGTGACACTGCCAGCCCCCAGTTGAACCTGCAGGGCAACAAATGCAATGAAAAAGGCAGCACACAACGAAATTTGCAGGGAAGGGGTGGTGAGTGGGCACAGTAATTTCCCCATTGTACATTTTGGTCCTGCCTTGCATTTGGCAGTGTTCAAATGGCACCCAGAAGGAGACTGTGTGTAACCATCTCTTCTCCTATCCGTATGGCAATTAATATTAAATATTTCTATTAATAAATATTATTATTAAATATTATTGTAAAATATTATTTCTATTAATATTAAAGATCATGTATTTCCAAGCCATTCCAGTGCTAAAGAGCACAATAAGGATAGCACGGCCCCTTAGCACGATACTCGCCAATATTAATATTACCAGACTGCATATCTACAATCCCTTCTCTGCCAAAGGCCTCTTCCACCATAAAAGCAAATGCCCAAATTACAGCTGCAATCCTATATATACTTATCTGAGAGAAAGCCCCGTTGAACTCAATGGGGTTTACTTCTGAATAGATATGTACAGGATAGCACTGTTCACCAAGTTTTTGTGATACCCCCACCCAATAAATATGTCCTCACAAAGAGACCTTTTCCAAATCAATATTTGAATATATAATGACCACATAGTTGATGATAAATTCTTCATTCTTCTTCTCTGGATTAAAATTGAAAAGTATATTGATGGCAACATATGTTTAATTAAATGTTTGCATATAAATGTGGTCAAGGCAATGAGAAATATATATTGTCATTTTTATCAGAAATAATAAAATGTCTTTATAAGAACTTGATCAAACCATTAGTGATAAAAATCCTCAAGTTCTTTGCAGAAATGAGTTATGAATCTTGAAAGGTCAGCTATAAATATCTTGCTCTAACACCATTATGCCTTAGAACAGCTTCATAATGAGTACACTCCTGGTCTGTCAAGATTTTCTTTTCATAGGTATCACAGATCAGTAATACCTTAACCTATTAATTTCATTCCTCCAAGTACTTTCTTCTATCTTGTTACTTATCTGTACTTATCTGACTGAAAGCAGAAGACTGGATTTTCAGTACTTTCATAGTAATTTTCCAAACACATCAGATATATAAAATAATACAGAGTAAATGAAACAGGGTTCATTATACACAATATAAAACACAGGCTTTAAAAAAAAAAGGAAAGAAAGAAAAGGGGAATTCATTAGAATAGCACAAAAGCTAAACATATTTACTGTAGTAGCAGCAACAGTAATATAACGCCATATTACTAGATTAATTAATTCTTCTGCCTGAGGAGGTGAAGCAGCAAATGGCATCCCCCCTTCCCACCGCCAAGTGAAGGTTCATAGTATCCAAGACCAGCCAAGTTATTTTGGCTACTGAAACAGAAGGTCCCATAAGCATCTATCCCCGGCTCTAACAGTAAAAATACAATAACATCAAATAATGAACCATTTACTGCCATTTCATGATACCCAAAATCAGATACCTGAGGTGACCACTTCATTCTGTCTAATAGTAGAGCCGGCCCTATTTTCCTGAAAGGGAAAACAGGATCTTCTGTTCTTGCCCACCTCTAACAACCACAATCAAAATCGCTTAAAAGGAAGAAGGGTGTCATGACTGCCTGAGTCACCTAGAAGGACAAGTAGTGCTACTGAAGTGACATATAGGCACAGTTCAGACCTAGCCGGTATAGTCAATGGTGAGGGATGATGGGAGGTATAGGCCAAAATATCTGGAGGGCTACAAGTTGCCCACCCCTGTGCTACATGAGATGGGAGTACCAGACCACCTTACCTGTCTCCTGAGAAACCCGTATTTATTTATTTCTTAAATTTATTAATCGCCCATCTGACTGGTCACCCAGCCGTATGAGGGTCAAGAAGCAACAGTAAGAACCAGACATGGAACAACCGAGTGGTTCCAAATTGGGAAAGGAGTACGACAAGGCTGCATACAGTCGCCCTGCTTATTTAATTTATATGCAGAGTACATCATGAGAAACGCCGGGTTGGATGAATCACAGGTCGGAATTAAGATTGCCGAGAGAAATATCAACAACCTCAGATATGCAGACGATACCACCCTAATGGCAGAAAGCGAAGAGGATCTAAAGAGCCTCTTGTTGAGAGTGAAAGTGGAGAGTGCAAAAGCTGGTTTGAAACTCAACATTAAAAAAACTAAGATCATGGCATCTGGCCCCATCACTTCCTGGCATATAGAAGGGGAAGAAATGGAAGCAGTGACCGACTTTATTTTCTTGGGCTCCAAGATCATCGCAGACGGTGACTTTAGCCATAAAATTAAAAGACGCTTGCTTCTTGGGAGGAAAGCTATGGCAAACCTAGACAGCATAGTAAGAAGCAGAGACATCACCTTGCTGACAAAGGTTCGTATAATCAAAGCGATGGTTTTCCCAGTAGCAATGTATGGCTGTGAGAGCTGGACTATAAGGAAGGCTGAGCGCCAAAGAATTGATGCTTGCGAACTGTGGTGCTGGAGAAGACTCTTACGAGTCCCCTGGACTGCAAGGAGGTCAAATCAGTCCATCCTAAAGGAAATCAACCCTGACTGCTCATTGGAAGGACAGATACTGAAGCTGAAGCTCAAATATTTTGGCCACCTAATGCAAAGAGAAAAGTCACTGGAAAAGACCCTGATGCTGGGAAAGATTGACGGGGAAAGGAGAAGGGGACAGCAGAGGATGAGATGGCTAGATAGCATCACTGATGCAATGAACATGAACTTGAGCACACTCCAGGAGAGAGCAGAGGACAGGAAGGCCTGGCGTGCTATGGTCCATGGGGTCACGAAAAGTCGGACACGACTGAACGACTGAACAAGGTGCTACATGAACAAGCTGTGGTGAGCCTCCAGCTTGTAGACTGGCTTGGCCTCTCTCTTCCTCTTTTGCACACCAGAGGAGGAGATCAGAAGAGTTCATTTTTTATTTTAAACAGACTACAGTTCCATGTGACATCTGAACCTGGGGAACTGTGTTTTGCGTGGTCTATAGGAATTCAATCTCCCTCTCCAGGCTTCCTGCTCATTCGAGTGCAGATCTTGAGTGTTTGTACTTTGTGTTGGGTACCCGGGACAGATTAGGGATTCTGTTGGTGTACCGCCCACCCCGCTGCCCATCAGTCTCCCTGCCTGAGCTGACGGAGGTGGTCTCGGACTTGGTGTTGAGGACCCCTAGGATGATGGTCCTGGGGGATCTCAACTTCCATGCCGAGGCCGCTGTATCCGGGGCGGCTCAGGACTTCATGGCCGCCATGACAACCATGGGGCTGTCCCAACATGTCATCGGCCCAACGCATATAAAAGGACACACGCTTGATCTGGTTTTCTCGACTGGGCAGGAGGATGGTGATCTGAAAGTGGAGGAATTAACATTTGTCCCTTTGTCATGGTCAGATCACTTCCTGCTGAGGTTTAGACTCCTGGCAGCCTTCCCCCTCTGCAAGGGTGGGGGACCTATTAAAATGGTCCGCCCCCAGAGATTAATGGATTCTGATGGGTTTCAGAGGGCTCTGGGGGATTTTCCTGCTGGTATGGCTGGTGCTCCTGTCGAAGCCCAGGTTGCTCCGTGGAATGCAGAGATGACTCGGGTGGTTGACACAATTGTGCCCAAGCACCCTCTCCCTCTGAGCAGAGCCCGGCCAGCTCCTTGGTATACACCTGAGCTGAGGGCAATGAAGCAAGAGGGGAGATGGCTAGAATGCAGGTGGAGGAAAACTCGTGCTGAGTCTGACCAAACACAGGTAAGAGCCCACTATCGAGCCTACTCTGTGGCGGTGAGGGTGGCAAAGGGACAGTTCTTTTCCACCAGCATTGCATCTTCTCAGTATCGTCCAGGGGAGCTTTTCCGAGTGGTTTGCGGCCTGTTACATTCTGGGCCAGGGAGAAAGATGGTGGAACCCTTGGCGGCACGCTGTGATAAGTTTGCAAGGCACTTTGAAGATAAAGTCGCTCAGATTCACCATGAATTGGACACCACAATTAATGCAGTTCCATTGGTAGAGGTGTTCAGAGCACCGTCTGGTCCAGTTTTATTGGATGAGTTTCAGTTACTGAGGCCTGAGGATGCGGACAAGGTGCTTGGCCAAGTCCAATCGACCACTTGTATGCTTGACCCTTGCCCTTCATGGCTTATTAAATCAAACAAGGAGGGGATATCCAGCTGGGTCCAGGAGGTTGTAAATTCCTCCTTGAGAGAGGGAGTGGTGCCTGCTGCTTTAAAAGAGGCGGTAATTAGACCACTCCTGAAAAAGCCTAACCTGGACCCAGAGGATGTTAACAATTATAGGCCAGTGGCCAACGTCCCCTTCCTGGGCAAGGTGCTTGAGGGAGTGGTTGTAGGACAGCTCCAGGCACTGTTGAATGAAACAGATTATCTAGATCCATTTCAATCGGGCTTCAGGCCTGGTTTTGGAATGGGAACTGCCTTGGTCGCCCTGTGGGATGACCTCTGCCGGAAGAGGGACAGGGGGAGTGTGACCCTTGATTGTTGATTCTTCTGGACCTCTCAGCAGCTTTCGATACCATCGACCATGGTATCCTTCTGGATAGGTTGTCTGGGTTGGGAGTTGGAGGCACTGCATTACAGCGGTTCCGCTCCTACTTGGATGGCCGATTCCAGAAGGTGGTGCTGGGGGATTATTGCTCTGTGCCATGGCAATTGTGCCATGGGGTTCCACGGGGCTCTATTTTATCCCCTATGCTGTTCAACATCTACATGAAACCGCTGGGGGAGGTTATCCAGAGGTGTGGGCTGAGGTGCCATCAATATGCAGATGTCACCCAGCTCTACCTCTCTTTCTCATCAAACCCAGGTGAGGCAGTGGCTGTTCAGAATCAGTGCCTGGGCACGGTAATGGACTGGACGAGGGCCAATAAACTGAAACTCAATCCAGACAAGACAGAGGTACTGTTAGTGGGTGGTTCGTCTGCCCAGCTAGGTGATATTCAACCTGTTCTGGAGGGGGTTGCACTCCCCCTAAAGGATCAGGTTCATAGTTTGGGGGTGCTCTTGGATCCAGAACTGTCACTTGAGGCACAGGTGAACTCAGTGGCACGAAGCACTTTTTATCAGCTTAGGCTGGTATACCAACTACGCCCTTATCTGGACAGAGATAGCCTAGCTACAGTTATCCATGCTCTGATAACTTCTTGTCTGGATTACTGCAATGCGTTATACGTGGGGCTGCCTTTGAAAACGGTCCAGAAACTTCAGCTGGTCCAAAATAGGGCAGCAAGATTGTTAACAGGGACTGGTCTGCGAGCTCATATTACGCCACTACTTTTTCAGCTGCACTGGCTGCCAGTCCATTTCTGGGCCCGATTCAAAGTGCTGGTATTAACATTTAAAGCCCTTAATGGCTTGGGGCCAGGTTATCTGAAGGATCGCCTCCTCCCATATGTGCCTGCCCGGACCTTAAGATCATCCTCAGCGGCCCTTCTCCGTGAGCCCCTGCCAAAGGAAGTGAGGCGGGTGGCTACTAGGAGGAGGGCTTTTTCTGCTGTGGCATCCCGGCTCTGGAATGAGCTTCCTAGTGAGGTTCGCCTGGCACCTACATTGTATTCCTTTCGGCACCAGGTGAAGACCTTTTTATTCTCCCAGGCATTTTATCATTTTAGCTTTCTAAACTTTTAGCTGTGCTGTTTTAAATCTGTATTTTAAACTCCTGCACTGCTGCTAGGTTTTATTGCGGTTGTATTGTTATATTGTGGTTTTAATGTTCTATATATTTTAAATGGTTTTATTGCATGCTGTTTGGTTTTAATTTTTGTGAACCGCCCAGAGAGCTTCAGCTATTGGACGGTATAGAAATAAATAAACAAATAAACAAACTCTGGTTAGTGAATGACCTTGGATCTGAAACCACGCTTTGATTCTGGTTTGTTCTCAATAACCTTAGTGTTACTTCCACACTAGAGTTGCTCCCATACTAGTGTTGCTTCCATACTGCAGCAACTGATACCTTGCTTCTCTATTATTAACTGGAAGTGGAATTAAAACAAATTTCACAAAGTAGTTTCTATCCAGTACCACCCTTTCCCATGGCCAAGATCTTTCTATGATGCATAAGTAAGTTGCAACCCACAAAGATCCTTTCTAATGCCCAACCTCCTGTAGGTTCAGTCTGCTTTATTGCTTTCTGTTGATCAAGGCTGGGGAATTAGCGATGATATGTTACCTGAACAACCTCTCTAAAATGCCCCAGTGTCCGTTTCTTTTCCAGTTGGAGGGAATCTTTAATTATTTCTTCTCTTCTTCTTCTCCTCATCTCATGGAAAAGTAAAAGACAGGGTTACTAGGGTTTTACTTCATGTGTGTGAAGTGCAGTGCTTTTCACAGTTCACATGTTCAGCTATGAATCATCAAGTGCTGAGTCATGTGATCTACCTGCATGTGTGAATCAGCCCACATGGTTGATGCTTCAGTGTTTATATGTGCTAAACTGTGAAGCCACAGGAAACTGCCTATTTCTTTGGAGCAGTGGAGGGATGTTTTACCCTGTGACATTTCTCCAACCAAGTTCCCCCTTCAGGCTACTCTTTGCACGGCAGAGGGAAAATTGTTGTTCTTGTTGTTCAGTCATTAAGTCGTGTCCGACTCTTCGTGAACCCATGGACCATAGCACACCTGGCCTTCCTGTTCTGCACTCTCTCCTGGAGTGTGCTCAAGTTCATATTCATTGCATCAGTGATGCTATCTAGCCATCTCATCCTCTGCTGTCCCCTTCTCCTTTTGCCTTCAATCTTTCCCAGCATCAGGGTCTTTCCCAGTGAGTTTTCTCTTTGCATTAAGTGGACAAAATATTTGAGCTTCAGCTTCAGTATCTGTCCTTCCAAGGAGCAGTTAGGGTTGATTTCCTTTAGGATGGACTGATTTGACCTCCTTGCAGTCCAAGGGACTCGTAAGAGTCTTCTCCAGCACTACAGTTCGAAAGCATCAATTCTTCGGCGCTCAGCCTTCCTTATAGTCCAGCTCTCACAGCCATACATTGCTACTGGAAAAACCATAGCTTTGATTATACAAATCTTTGTCAGCAAGGTGATGTCTCTGCGTCTTACTATGCTGTCTAGGTTTACCATAGCTTTCCTCCCAAGGAGCAAGCGTCTTTTAATTTCATGGCTACAGTCACCATCTGTGGTGATCTTGGAGCCCAAGAAAATAAAGTCGGTCACTGCTTCCATTTCTTCCCCTTCTATATGCCAGGAAGTGATGGGGCCAGATGCCATGATCTTAGTTTTTTTAATGTTGAGTTTCAAACCAGCTTTTGCACTCTCCACTTTCACCCACAACAAAAGGCTCTTTAGATCCTCTTCGCTTTCTGCCATTAGGGTGGTATCGTCCGCGTATCTGAGGTTGTTGATAATTCTCCCGGCCATCTTAATTCCAACCTGTGATTCATCCAACCTGGCATTTCTCATGATGTATTCTGCATATAAGTTAAATAAGCAGGGCAACAATATGCAGCCTTGTCATACTCCTTTCCCAATTTTGAACCAATTGGTTGTTCCATGTCTGGTTCTTACTGTTGCTTCTTGACCCTCGTACAGGTTTCTCAGGAGACAGGTAAGGTGGTCTGGTACTCCCATCACTTTAAGAATTTGCCACAGTTTGTTGTGATCCACACAATCAAAGGCTTTAGCGTAGTCAATGAAGCAGAAATAGACGTTTTTCTGGAATTCTCTTGCTTTCTCCATGATCCAGCAAATGTTGGCGATTTGATCTCTAAGAGGGAAAATACAAATACATATATTTTTCCTTATGCAGAGCATATAGGTCATAGTTCTTATGCAGAAATTATCATGGGAAAAGAGTTTTAAACCCCTCCTTGCTCCAAAGAATTTGGCAGCCCCCATGGCTGCCTTTCAGTACGCTTTCCAAAATGTCAGGAGATATAATCAGTTATCTCCTGTGTATTATATAATTTGGCCCTATATATCTACTATTATCTTTACATATACACTTCTAAACAACTGAGACTGCAATCCTATACAGCAAGTTTCATTGAAGTTGATGGGACTTCTGAATAGACATGTATAGGATTGTGCTGTAAAACACCGGCACTGTGTGTTGCTACCTATATTTTTCTCGACTTCAAGGCTTGTGCAGCCATTTGCTATGTTTTGTTTGATTCAATAAGGATCTTGTTTAATTTTAATATAAATTTTCTATTAAAATTAATTATAGTGTATATTGGAGTTTGTGGTTATAATTTATATTTTCTTCGCTTAGGTGTCAGTCACTCATTAGTTTTCTAAATAACAAGGAACCCTTTTAGTCATTTGGCATTTTCTCGTATTTTAATTGCCTGCTGTGATATAATTATTGTGACATTTGGGGATGTTTTTAACATCCTGAATTAAATATTCTGACATCCCACAGAGCACTTCATGAAAACAGTCAAACTGTATTTGACTCATTAGTAATCTACAGCTGTCCCTTAGTATTAAAATTATTTTTGACACAAAAACAGATGAAAAACAGACATTTAACAAAAGTTTATTATAGGTCAAATTTTAGCTGCAAAATACTTGGTGGAAGTGGATTATAATTTGTTAGGGTAGGTCAGATCATCTTCCTTTGAGTGTTGTTGCTGTATCTTCCTCCTCCCTCTCCTGATGTCAGGACAATGGAAGGCCTTCTGTGTGGCTGCTCCCAGGCTCAGGAATTCCCTGCCAAGGGGGGGCTAGGCTGGTCTCCTCCATATTGTCCTTCTGCTGGCAGGCAAAACATTTAGGCTGATTTGTGGCTGAAGGGGTTTTTAATTGGCTGGTGCTGCTTACTTATTTCTTAAAACTTTCTTTCTTGTTTGTTTTACATTGTGTTTTAATCTATTTGTTTTTACATTGTGTTTTAATTAAATTCTGTTTTTAATTTGGATCTTACTCTTAGCCACCTTTAGTGCCATTTTGGGGGCAGGAAGGCAAGATATCAATCAGTCAAACAAACAAATGATTACTGTAACCCTGTGGTCAGGGGCAAACCCCATTGAACCACCGCAGATGCCAGACATCTTGCATACACATACTCTTTCTTCAGAGAGAAGAAACACGGAGCCTTCTCGACTTTCTCCCCACAGACCAATCTCCCTTCTCTGCTGTGCAGGAAGTCACCCACTCTGCTCTTGGCTTTGGGCCAAGCCAAGGTTGGTTTTCTCCTCATCATGTGTTGGGAAAGAAGTATTGCCTGCCCCGTCCAGGATACTACAGTTTCCAGAGGAGGAGAGAACAGGCTTTGCTTGGCCTGGCAGGCAGCCCTCCAGTGCCCATTCCACTGCAGGTTTCTAGAGAATTTCTCCTGCTCTGATTCTGCTACCCCTTTCTGCCAGCATACGTGTAAAAGACATGACACACAAAGAGAAAGGGAGGAGGCAGAAAGAGAAAAACAAGCAAATTCAGGCATCAGTTCTTAAAGTTACATAACCTTCTTATAATGACCAGCTGGAATGAAAACAGTTCAGGGAGAGGAGCCAAATGGAGCTGTTCTCTTAGCAGAGGCAATGGGATGGTCTTGCTTTCTCTCTCTCTCTCTCTCTCTCTCTCTTTCCCCGCCCACCTCCACCACCAATGCTACAGCCATAAATGCACTCAAAGCTCTTCACATACATTATCTCAGTCATCCTTACAACTACCCTGTAAGGTAGGTCAGTATTATTATACTGGGTGGTGTAGCAATTGTTGTAATTTAGAGGCAATGGTCAGTATTCAATGCTACCACAGCGCTAATGACATTGCTGTAGTGTAACCCAATGCTAGCATAATGTCTTTAGCATTTGGTAGGCAAAGGGGAAAAGCAGTGATTGATTTGCCATCGACTGCACCTCCAAAATACAGCGGCAAATCACTGCTCCTCCCTTTGCCTAGCATGTGCTAATGACGTTGTGCTAGCGTTGGTTTGTGCTAGTACAACCCCTTTATGCAATAGATAAATTAATTAAATAATGCTGTGACAGTGGATAGTCCTTATGGGGACATTCCTATTCCTTACAGGGAACAGAGGGAGGGGTTTGGAAATGATCCCTGCAGGAAGGGGGCAGAACCAGGAGCAGACAACAGAGGTTGCTTGCACACATATCTGTTTGTCAATCAACAATTATATTAACTTCTTCTTTGGTGTGGCCTTCACCTGAGTGAATGCCTAACTTATTACAGATGGGGAGGAGCTATGTCTTAGCTGCTAAGCAGGGTCAGCCCTCCCATGAAGTGAGATGAAGCCCCCGCCTCAGGCGGAAGAGTGGGAGAAGCAGTAAATTGTTTGCTCGTGAATTGTGTGCGCACCCAGAGGACTTGCTGCCACCACACTCCCTCTCTGCTGCCGCCGCCGCCACCACCACCTTGTCTCCCACCTACCTGATTCATTTCTCTGATGAGGGACCCCTTGAGCCAGGCATTTCGGCATGGCTGCCTCTCTGAAGAGCTGTGCCGGCTGCTGCAGAGCAGGCACTAGCCTTAATAATGTGGCAGGCAGGCAGAGGGGGTAGAGAGGGGGGTAGGAGGGCAACAGACCGGGCAGGCGGGTGGAGGGGGAGATGCGGAGGGTGAGAGGATGGTGCGTGAGCTTTCCTATCTCAGGTGGCAGGAGAGTTTGTGCCAGTGCTGCTGCTAAGAGAACAGTGGCTTGCTTAAGGCCTCCCAGTCAGTTCATGGCAAAGGTGGGATTTGAAGTGAGGGCCTCCTTGGCTCACAGCACACTCTCCGGGGCACACTAGTACCCTTCTAGGGGAATCTTCTGTGTCCGATTTTTAACTTTATGGTTCCTCGACTCCTGATTAATTTTGCACTGTTATCCATGCATTATGTCTATCGCTTTTTAAACCCCACTGTTATGCACTGTTTTATTTTGCTTGGTTCACTGTGAATCATCTTGAGAATATTGTTATGGAAAGACAGTGGAGAAAGTTTAAAAATAATGGACCCCTGATGCTAGAGGTTCTCCCCACATTAACCCCTTATGAGTACACATGTACAGACACAGATTAATTTATACTGTCCAGATTATAGCAATAGGCAACAAGGAGAGAACAGTAACCAGCATGAACACCTAAAGACAATTAACTTTAGATGACCAATGAAAACGTTTTAAATACAGGTTTCCTAAAATGTAAACTCAGAAGAGGCAGCAGAAGCAGCTTGTCTTTTGAGGAGAGCAAACTCCAATGGCAGTGAAGTCAGTAACTCTTCAAGCCTACAGGTGGTTAGCCAAAGGGGTTCAGGCTACAACAGAGGTAGTCTAAATTCAGGCAGAGATAGAATGCAGTCAGTCAGTGAAAGAAGAACAGGCAACAGCAGGGCTCCATTTACACAGAGATGCTTTTGGAGATGATTCTCTTTAAAACCGGATTTTCATGAATTTGGATTTGCTCCTCCCATGGCACACGTAGCCAGTAAAGCACTGTATACATTCAACCCCGCCTCCTGCTTTTTGGAGGGCAAACAGCCCTGAAACCACATTAGTTTGGGGTTGTGTGGGAACGGAAGGTCATCAACTATTTCTGTGTAGGTGTGGGGCAGCAGATGAACAGCGAGTTTTAAAAAAAGTCATCCCAAAAGCAATTCCCAGTTCCCCTTCTCTCTCTCTAGTAAATGTAATTGAGGACAATGCGATTTACTTCCAAGTAGACACAAAAACAAAAGGCAAAGCAATTTCCATCTCTTCACCCCTCTCTCTGCTCCCATGCCAAGTATGTGCAATTGAAGGCTATGTGAATTACTTCTGAGGAGACATGTTTAGCCAACTCCTCCTTTGTGTCCACCCTTTGATGATGCAATTTTCCCTTCTGCCTATCAGCGCTGCTCCCCCCAGCGGGTGCTGAAGTCAGTATCGCTAGTCAACATTACAAAACTCCCAAACTGCACTAATGCCGGCACGACAAGAAAATCCATCACAAAATGACTTTGTAAAAACACAGGTTTTACAGCATGAAAACCTGCGGTTGCTGCAGAGGGGGGAGGGGAACGTCATGTGCCACAACTGTGTGTGAGGCACAGCAGCACCAGAATAAATCCCCCATGTACATCAGTCCCAGGAGTGGTCACTATAACAAAGCAGAGGTCAAACACAGTAAATCAGGTATGTTACACACTCCAGAAGCAGGGTCGGCAGGTAATCCAAAAGGTCAGGAAACAGAGCATCAATCACAAGGCACAGTTCAGGAAGCAAGGTACATGGCACAGAAGTTGAACAGATGATGTTGTTCTAACACTGGCTGGGTTTTCAGTAAAGGCTTTTAAGCCCAAAGCCTGCTGGGCCCCACCCAGAGCTCAGCTGTAGTAATGAAGCTTCTTTTTCAGAGCCTTACTCCTGAGGAGTCCCTTTCTCCTGAGGAGGCCTTTTCTGGAGGTGAGCACTCCTTTGCACAGGAGCCCTACTAGCCTGTCACTTGAGGCGATGATGGTCTCAGGGGGAGAGGGCTTAGCCTCTGCCTCAGAGGCAGAATCCCTTTCCCCTGACAGGGCTGGCCCTGCCACCATCTCCCCCGAGTGCTCAGGCTCTTGTGGGTCTGGTGGCAGTCTTTGGTCTGGGGTGCCTTAGGCTTCTGGGACCTCTAGCCCTTCCTCTGAGGAGGACTCCTCCAGTGAAGGCATGACAGAGAGTCTTGTGACAACTTCCTTAACAACATCCTTGTGTGTGTTTTTTCTGTTTTTGTTTTTTAAGAAGACTGCTTTTAGCCTTAAAAATAATCCATCACTGAAAAGTTGAAATTCACCTTGTCCATGTTACAATGGGCATTTTCTGCTAAATTAAAAAGGACTTCCCTTATATGTGTTGGGAAAGCAACATGAAGAAACATGAATGAGCCAAAGGAATGTTTAATAATGTCTCTTTTTTAAAGCGAAGCTATCCTTGAATAGCACTCATTTGCCCTGGGTTACATGGACATATAAGGCTTTGTTTATGAGAATTAATAATCTGAATTCAGTCCTTGGGTAAATTGTTTATCTTAAAGTCCTGCAGCGCAAAGGTACTTTTCCAGTGTGTTGCGTAAACTGACATCTTAAAATAAGTGTGTGTGTGTGTGTGTGTGTGTGTGCGTTAGCTAATACGAGAAAAATACAACCAAAGAGTGCTGCTTCATTTTCCAGACTGGTATGCTGGAAAAAGGACTTTAGAGATGGACAAACCCTGCCAGCTTACTTCCAAGCTTTTTTGGAAGAGCATGATTTGTTTGCTGAGAGTTCTTCTAGAGTTTTTAACACTGGGGCACCCATGGGGGCTTTTCACCAGCTCTCTCTGCCATTCCCTTTCTGAAAAGATGCAGAACAGAGGGAAGGCTGGCCTGGCCCTACCATTAGGCAGACTGAAACAGTCACTTCAGGCTGCAGATGCTGGGAGGTGGTAACAAGGTGTTGGAGGAGAGACCTATGTGCCATGCAGCCTGATCTGTGCCTCCTAAATTGATTGTAAGTATAATACGGTCTCGGGTGGCTGGGTGTCCTCTTTAGCAGAAGACAGTCCCCTGTTTGAACGGCTGCCAGAGGACTGTCCCCTATTTGAAGGATCCTGTATTTGAAGGGCTGTCCAGTCCAATTCCAGTTTAAAGATAAAGAACCATAAGAACTGTTGCCCATCATGACAGTTAGCATCCAGAGAGCAGACTGCACAGGCAGGTACACAGGTCACCCAGTCACCATCATGCACACTATAGTGAGATGTACCGTATTTCTATTTAAATTATAATTATTTCTACATTTGCATCTATCTCTATAAATCAGCATATACACAGTCTGTGCAAATGTATGTTCCCTTTTGTACTCTTTTGGGGGGATGTGTTTCCTCTTTTTTCACAATTCATAAGGGGCGACCCTGCAGTGGCATGTTTAAAGTAACAATGACTTATCTGAATCTTTGAGAGCTGTACTTCCTGTCTGCAAAAAATAAAATAAAAATATCTGTTGTTACAGATCTTTTGTGCCTCGTGTAAACTCATCATGTGTGTCCAAGTTCTGCAACCTATGGCAGCAGAAGGAAAAGAACAAGCTAAGATCTGAATGCAAATAGAAGAGCTACTTCTGACTATGAAATTTTGATCTGGGGCCACTCTGAAACAGAAACACTTTGTGAAGTGAGTTGAGCAAAATCCTCATTTTCACAGAATTGAATTAGCTCTTTCCATGATACACATAGTGCTGTATTCCTCCTCTTTTGTGGTATATACGGGAACTGAAGCCGCATTAGTTGGGGTGGGGTGGGCAAGTCCCACCACAAGTAGAAATGAACATCTGCAATTGTGTAGGTGCGGGGCAGCCAATGAGCGGAAGCTTGCTCCCCCTCCCTCACATGTTCAATGAAGTGCAATGGAGGACTTGCTTACGAGAATATGTTCATGACAAACACCACATACACACACACATTTAGGAGGCGGGCAGGCAAGCAGGCAATTGCCACCACCCAGAGAATGAGCAGAATGAGTGGGAGTGCAAGAGGCACTGAGAGCAGAGAGTGCGGAGCCGGCGAGGGGGGAGAACAACTAGCACATTTTCTTTGATGTATATTAACTGCCCAATCAACAGGCTTCCCCCACCATCACCACAAACATGCGATCAATGAAGTGCGTCTGAGTATATGTTCATGAAAATCATCCGCCCTGGCACCCACTCTTTCTTAGCTGCGCAGCTTCAAATAAACAGGCGTCCACTGTTTCTCAGCTGTGCTCCTTCATAGCTGCACAGTTTTAAAACAGCGGGGCTGGCAAAGTGGAACTGAAGGCAATGAGTTACTTCCAGGTAGACAAGCTTACCTCTCTGCTCTCCCCCCACCCCCACCCCCCGCTACTTTTCCTTCCACCAATCAGTGCTGCTTCCATCAGCCTGCTTCCATTTTCCTTCAAAGCACCGAAGCCAGCTGAGGTCACACAGACTCCTGAACAGCACTGAAGCTGCTGTGACAGGAAAATCTGACACAAAATGAGTTTGGGGGAAAAAATAAGGATTTAGGGCAAGAAACGCCAGGCTAGCTATGGAGAGCAGCGTGTGTCATCTGACACTATCGATTTGGGGATGGAGTAGAACCAGAGTAAAAGCTCCATGTAGATGGGGCCCTGGTAAAATTAGTGCAACAAAAGGTAGATACAACTGATTATTTTATCACACATCTGCACCTTCCATGATGATGCAAAGAGATGTGTAATTCATTTGGGCCTTAATGCTAGAATCCCTGGTTCAAGATCCTTGGCACAATACACAGGGCGACCGTTCATAAGCAATTTCTCTTAGCCATAATTTCAGATAGAACTCCTTCAAAGACAGTGTTTGGATAGCTTTCTTATGAATGTCTGATACACAAGGTCTGGCTATACATCAAAGCGATCAATAAATCGATTTGCACTTTAAGCATCAGAGGATCAAATTGTCAGGAGCGCCTTGGCGGCCTCTCTCAGTAGATTCCAATAGCCAACTCAAGACACAGACGAAAGGATTTCTTTTCAAAGCTTTAAACCTTTTACAACTTAATGACTCTTTCAGATGCTAATCACCAGCGACTAAAGCAAGGAACAGCAGAGTGGCCTAAGCTTCAAGTAGGCAGTTGATCCCCGTTTGAAAGAGAATCACTTGAAGACCCAGAATTTACGGGCTAGGGAGAGAACCTCCCTCTTTCCCTTGGGTCCATGGGAGGCGGCCGTTGCTTGCACACTAAACGGGTGCTACGCCTCCTTTCCATGCCCTCCATTGCTCGTCACTCTTTGCGTCTGCGTCGAGCATCTAAGAAGCCCCCCTCCCTCACTCCCTCACTACCAGGGTCACTATCTATCTCAGGAATGCCGGCAGGAGGAATCTCTGCCAGGTGCTGAGCCTGTGAGGGATGAGCTGGCTCCTCTCCCACGGATTGTTGTTCCTCCTCAGAATCAGAACTGCTCTGGGGCTCTCTCGGCTCAGTTTCCACCCTGACAACATCCCCGCTCCCATAAGGCCCCCCCTCGTGCTCCTTCCCTGGGGCCCCGGGTTTGTGGGGGTACAGCTGGTGGAAGTGCCTCAGCAGCAACGCAGCATGCACATTTTCCACGGGTTCCCAGGATCGCTCATCTGGCCTGTACCCCTTCCAGTCCACTAGATATTGCAGGCAGCTGCGAGAAAGGCGGGAGTCCAGAATCTCCGCGACTTCAAACTCCTCTTCCCCCTCCACTAGCACTGGCGGCGGGGGGGGGGGAGCCAACCAAGCGATGAGGGTCACCAGAAACCAGGAGGGACAGCAAGGACCGATGAAAAACAGGATGGATCTTCATGGAGGGGGGGAGAGCCAGGCGAAAAGCAACAGGGTTAATTTGGGCCATAATCTGGAAAGGCCCCATGCGGCAAGGCACGAGCTTCCTTGCGGGCAAGTGAGAGGGGAGGTATTGGGTGGACAACCGAACCCAGTCCCCGAGTTGCAGAGATGGACCCAGCTGGCGCTGCTGGTCTGCAAAGGCCTTGTAGGCTGTCTTGGCTTGCTCGAGGGAGTCCCGTAAGAGGTGATGTACCACTCGCAACTCCTCTAAAAAGTCATGGGCCGCTGGCACCAAAGAGGGAGCCACGGTGGACGGGAAAGCCTTGGGGTGGTAACCAAAATTGGCAAAAAATGGAGTTTGGCAGGTGGAAGCATGGCAGGCATTGTTATAAGCAAATTCTGCGAGAGGCAGCAAGGAAAACCAGTCATCTTGCTGGTAATTGACATAACAGCGCAAATATTGCTCCAGAGTCGCATTGGTGTAGGGATGTCAGAGAATTCCGCCATGGATCTCGGGGAGGCCAAATGCCAGCCCATTCGGCCCCCCGAAATCGGTGGCGGAACGGTCTGCCCCCCCGCCCCCCGGGACGGGACTTACCTTGGGCGGATCTTCCTGGCGGCGGTGGCTCCGACGGCAGCTCCGGCGGCGGTTCGGTGGCGGCCAGTCTTCTGACCGGCTGCCGCCGCCACCATTTCCAGTTAAAAAAAACAAACAAACAAAAAACCTGATAGGCTACGTAAAGATTTACGTAGCCTATCACGGCTAGATTTTTAAAGAACACCATGATAGGCTACGTAAATGTTTACGTAGCCTATATGGCTGATTTAAAAGAGAAAAAAAAAGTGCATACGCAAATGGCGGCGCCCATGGGCGCCGCCATTTGCGTTCCTTATTTTGGCACGTCTTAGTCTACGTAAACATTTACGTAGACTAAGACGGCGAAAATAAGGGGAACGCAAATAGCGTAGTGTCTACGCTATTTGTGTTCCCCTTATTTTGGCCGTCTTAGTCTACGTAAATGTTTACATAGACTAAGACGTGCCAAAATAAGGAACACAAATGGCAGCGCCCATGGGCGCCGCCATTTGCATACGCGTGGTTTTTTTTTTTTAAATCAACCGTGATAGGCGGTTTTACGTAGCCTATCACAGCTGACTGCAGGGACGCAAACGGCGGTGGCTACGGCCGCTGCCATTTGCGTCCCTGCTAGACAGCGGCTGGATGTCCGGCCGCTGGCGGGGCCGGCTGGCAGCTCCGCAGAATCCCTGCGGAGCGAAGCCAGCCGGCCAGGATTTGGGGGGGAGGGACGGAGCACCTCCCCCCCTGGCCAGAATTTCGGGGGGAGGGATGAAGCGCCTCCCCCCCCACGAATGTCACCCTTCGAAAAGGTAAGTGACTTTCTTACATCCCTACATTGGTGCACTCGGTCTGACCGTCCGTCTGTGGATGGTGGACGGAGGAAAGACGGAGCGTCACATGGAGAAGCCCAAGTAGCTCCCTCCAGAAATGGGCAGTGAATTGGGCCTCCCTATCCGAAATGAGACCCTCGGGCCATCTGTGGAGCTGGAAAACATCCGCCAAAAACAGCTCTGCCGTCTCCCTGGCTGTGGGCAACCCAGAGCAGGGGATGAAATGGGCCATCTTAGAAAACAAATCCACCACCACCAGAATGGTGGTCTTACCATGTGAGGGAGGCAAGTTAGTGATGAAGTCAAGGGAGAGCAATTTCCAAGGTCCTGAGGGGGTAGGCAGGGGGTGAAGCAAGCCTGTGGGCTTGCCTGAGGGGGCCTTTGCCCGCTGGCAGGTTGGGCAGGAGGCGACATAGGTCTTGACGTCCCAACACACACGAGGCCACCAAAAATCCCACGTCACTCTGTGCAGTGTCTTGGCAAAGCCAAAATGCCCAGCAGTGGAGGAGTTGTGGCACTGATGGAGGACTTTCTCGCAGAGGGGTCTAGAAGGCACATAGACCCGGCCGGAATGGTAAAGCAGGCCACCTCGCAAAGAGAAGGGGGTAGAGTTGGGGGGCAGAGGCTAGCCCCAATTCCTCCACTTTTGTGCGAACAAAAGCATCCTGAGCCTGTGCAGAGTGAAGGAGCTCCTCCCAAGAGTGAGGCACCACAGGCTCTGGGAGGGAAGAATCAGAGGGGAGGGGATTCCCCTCACTCCCTGGCTGGAGGTCCGGCTTACGAGAAAGAGCATCTGCTTGTAGGTTGTCGGAGGCCTCACATGGCAAATTTAAGGTGGAACCGAGGGGGGGGGGAAGCGACCATGTAATCTGCCTCTAGTTTAAGGCACGGGCTGTCTGAAGATGTTCCAGGTTGTGGTGGTCGGTTCTAACTTGAACTGGGTGCTGTGCCCCCTCCAGCAGATGACGCCAGGTCTTCAAAGCAGACTTGATGGCCAACAGTTCCTTCTCCCAGATGGTATAATTCCTCTCCGACATGTTCAGCTTTCTGGAGTGGTAGGCGCAGGGTTGCAAACCGCCACCTGCCCGATGTGGCTGAAAAAGCACTGCCCCCACCGCAAAGTCAGAGGCATCAGTTTGCACTACAAAAGGCTTCCTCATGTAACAGGATTGGCTCAGAACTAAAAAGCTTCTTAAGTTCCTTGAAAGCCTGTTGGGCAGATGCCGTCCAATGAAAAGGAGATTTCCTGCCCTTAAGGAGGTCTGTGAGAGGAGATGTCAGCTGAGCAAAGCTGGGCAGGAACTTTCTGTAGAAATTAGCAAACCCAAGAAAATGTTGCAAGTCCTTCTTGGTGGATGGAGCCTGCCAGGAGAGGACAGCCTGGACCTTTGCAGGATCCATCCTGATACTGTCAGCTGAGATAATGTAGCCAAGATAGTCCAAAGACGTTAGGTCAAATGCACATTTCTCCAGCTTGGCATAAAGATGGTTCTCGTGGAGGCGCTGGGGGACGGCGGAGACATGGTGGTGATGGGCGAGGGGGTCCTCAGAAAATATAAGTAAATCATCAAGATACACAATGAGGAAAGTGTCCAAATAGTCTTGGAAGATGGCATTCATAAAACGCGAAAACGTGGGGGGGGGGGGGGCGAGCCCAAACAGCATCACTAGGTATTCCTACGCTCCGTACCACGTGCCGAAAAGGTCTTCCACTCATCCCCCTCCTGGATGCGAATCAGATTGTAGGTGCCACGCAGGTCCAACTTTGTAAAAATCTTGGCTCGCCTCAGGCGCTCCAGCATCTCAGGGATCAGGGGGAGGGGGTACTTGTCGGGGACCGAGACCAAATTCAAAGATCTGTAATCGTGCACTGGGCGGAGTTCTCCAGATTTCATGGCCACAAAGATGGTAGGGGCGCAGGCGGGGGAGGAGGAAGGGCGAATGAAACCACGTTTGAGGTTTTTGTCCAAAAACTCTCACAGAGCTCGAAGTTCCGGCTCTGACATTGAATACAGTCATCCAGCGGGGATGGTCGCCCCCGGAATGAGGTTAATGGCACAGTCAAATGGGTGGGTGGGGGGAACTGGTCGGCCTCCTTCTTGTCGAAAACATCCCAAAAAGCCGCATACTTCTCTGGGAGGATCACGGTAGCTGAAGAACTGCCAGAAGCAGACGAGGAGGGGGAGGAAAGGGTTAAGGCCTGGGCTGGGATAGGCGCCTCGGTCGGGAGGCAATGCTCCCGGCAGTATGGAGACGCAAACTCCACTTGCTGAAGCTCCCAAGAAATCTGAGGATTATGCTTAGAGAGCCAGGAAACACCCAGCACGATTGGGTATGGGGGAACCTTGGCCAAGTGAAACTGAATCTGCTCAATGTGGGACTGGGTGCACAGAGTGAGCGAAGCTGTAATCCAGGTCACCGCGCCCGAAGGAAGAGGACGCCCATCTATGGTCTCCACTGCCAAGGGGGCAGGAAGAGGCAGGGTAGGAATCTTGTGGAAGAGGGCAAAGGTTTCATCCATGAAACTGGTCATAGCCCCCGAGTCCACTAAAGCCAGGGCCTCCACTCCACCCCACTGGGAGGAACGGAGATGAACATGTAATAGCAGATGGGAGGGTGGGGGGGTTGCGGAAGGCACCCACTGGGTGTGGAACCGGCCCCCACACTGGAGACCTCCAACAGGCTTGGGGGGCAGCCTAGTCAGGCCTGGGGGCGAGGAGGAGAAGGGGGAGGAAGGAGAGGAGGGGGAGTCAGAGGAGCTGCGGGTCTAGCACGGCAGGTTTTGGTGAAATGTCCCAGTTTTCCACACCGAAAGCATAGGCGCTCAGGGCGCCACCACTCTAGTTCCTCCAGCGGCAGTGGGGCTCGGGTAGCTCCCAGCTGCATCGGGGTCTCCTGCGCCCCCACCGCAGGGGCGGGGGGTGGGGGAGGGAGCAGGAAACGGGGGGGAATGGGAGGAGGGAAATCAGGGCCCCCAGCGCCCCACCAGGTCTGCTGGCGGCCCTCCAGCCGACTATCTATCTGGAGGCAGGTCTGGATGAGGTCCTCCAAAGTAGGTGGGCTAGGCATGCACGCCAACTCGTCCAAGATCTCGTCATTTAAACCATCCAAAAACTGAGCCACCAGCACAGCATCATCCCACTGTAAATCCTGCATCAGCAAGTGAAAAGTTGTCGCATAGCTGGAAACTGAGTCCTTGCCTTGCCTGAGGTGGCGAATCTCTCGAGAAGCCGTCTGTGTGTGCAGGGGGTCACTGAAAAATCTGGCCATCGCTGTCATGAAACCTTGATAGTCCCTGAGCAGGGGGTCATTAGCGAGAAGAAGTCCCAAAGCCCATTTAGCTGCCACACCTGAAAGTAGGTTAATGATGAAACCCACACAAACCTGTTTCGTCAGGAAATCCTCAGGTCGAAGGCGCATGTACAGCTCTGATTGGGCCCGGAAAATCTGAAAAAGTCCTTTCTCCCCAGAAAACTTCTCTGGCAAAGCCACCGGGCACTTGTGGCGGGGGGGAATCGGAGGTGGTGGGGGTTGAACCGCAGCTTGCAGATTCTGTACGGCAGTCGTCAGTTGAGCCACTTGATCATGGAGGATCTGGTTCTCTTGCGCCAGAGCTTGCACTGCCGGGTCCCTGGCACCCTCCATTCGGCAGGAGGAGAAAAAAAAAAGAAAGGGAGAGAGAGAGAAAGAAAGAAAAAAGAGGAACGGGGATCAAGCTGTCAGGAGCGCCTTGGTGGCCTCTCTCAATAGATTCCAATAGCCAACTCAAGACACAGGCGAAAGAATTTCTTTTCAAAGCTTTAATCCTTTTACAACTTAATGACTCTTTCAGATGCTAATCACCAGTGACTAAAGCAAGGAACAGCAGAGTGGCCTAAGCTTCAAGTACGCAGTTGATCCCCGTTTGAAAGAGAGTCACTTGAAGACCCAGAATTTACGGGCTAGGGAGAGATCCTCCCTCTTTCCCTTGGTCCATGGGAGGCGGCTGTTGCTTGTGCGCCAAACGGGCACTACGCCTCCTTTCCTCGCCCTCCATCGCTCATCGCTCTTTGCATCTGCGTCGAGCATCTAAGAAGCCCCCCTCCCGCACTCCCTCACTACCAGGGTCACTATCTATCTCAGGAATGCCAGTGGGAGGAATCTCTGCCAGGTGCTGAGCCTGTGAGGGATGAGCTGGCTCCTCTCCCACGGATTGTTGTTCCTCCTCAGAATCAGAACTGCTCTGGGGCTCTCTCGGCTCAGTTTCCACCCTGACACAAATAATCAAAAAGTAGCCTGTCACCTTCAATATCTACTATTTTAAGGTTTTAAAAAATTATTTGTAAAACATTTTATATCATGTTTTGACTCTAAAAAGAGTCACCCCAAGGTGACATACAATAAAATAATACCATTATAAAGAACATTCAAAGCTAGAATATAACAGATAATAAAACCATAAGTATGTAAAATTAACACATTGAAAGCCTGATGGAACCAAAATGTCTTAACCACCCACCTAAAGGGCGATAGAGAAGGGGCCAGTCTAAACTCTCTTGGGAGGGAGTTCCACAATCACCCACCCAAAGGGTGATAGAGAAGGGGCCAGTATAATCAACCACCTGAAGGGTGATGTCTTAACTACCCACTTGAAGGGTGATGTCTTTATCACCCACCTAGAGGGCGATAGAGAAGGGGCCAGTTTAACCATCCACCTAAAGGGTGATAGAGAAGAGGCCAGTCTAACCTCTCTTGAGAGGGAGTTGATGACTTAACCAAGACACTGACGTTGGGAGTTGATGTCTTAACCACCCAGCTCTCTTGAGAGGGAGTTGATGTCTTAACCACGCACCTAAAGGGTGATAGAGAAGGGGACAGTCTAACCTCTCTTGAGAGGTTGTTCCACAACCAGGTGCTGCCACCAGAAAGGCCCCATTCTGAATCCCGAGTAGTTGCACCTGTCTTGATGGCTGCACACAGGACAGAGCCTCTGAAGATGACCACAACTGATAGACAGGTTCATGCATGAAGAGGTGGCCCTTCATATATCCCAAGCCATTTAAGGCTTGATAGGTAATAGCCTATAACCTAAATAATAATTGGAAGACAGTGCAGTTTTAAAAGACTGGTATAATATGGCCAGAAAAAATGAGCATCAGAAATTATTCTGGCCACAGCATTATGTACCAGCGGCAGTTTCCCAAACACTTTTCAAAGACAGCCCCGCTTAGGGTGTGTTGCAGTATTGTACTCTGGACATGACTACGGTGTGTGACTGTGCCCAAATCTGGGTTCTGTAGGTCAGGGCGCAGCTGGCACACCAGTCGACGGCACAGGCTCTCCTAGCCACAGCAACCACCAGGCCACTCAGAAGCAGCACTGACTCCAGGAGCACCCTCCAACTGCAAACGTGGTCCTTCAGAAGGGAGTGCAGCCCTGTCCAGAACAGCTGGACATGGGTCCAGTCTTCTTTCAGTTATGGGTCAGCATTTCACCAGGGCCAAAGTCTGCTGTCATCAGTCCTGCACAAAAAGCCCTAGTCAAGCCCACTGGCTGTCCGAATCTGGCCCAGGAAATGTGGAAAGGCCAGGGGGCGGACTCAGCTTCCTACTGAGTAGCTAATTGGAGCAATTCCTACCTTTTAAAGAGGGCTCTGCACATGAACCCCAGCTGCCATGTGCATGCACAGTTGGATTAGGGTATTGATAATTTATCCAAACCACTCAGAAATGAATGGATTTACCAGTAAATGTCATCACTGAGTATATTATTTGGTTGGATCTGGAAATTATCCCATATTGCTAAGTGTCAACATCTACTGGGAGAACGAGTAGTTTTCTACTTACTAATAGTAAATGCCAGAATGTTCCGACATTTCCCACTCTCCTTGTAAACGTTAAAATTTGGTAATAAATGCTAACTTTTATCAACCTTCTGAGATTCCCTGCAATATATATCATAAACACATGTAATATTGAAGACCATTTCCTTTCACTCCAAATACTGCAATGCACATGAACGACATGCCAAATCCTGCATGCTGATGATTCAGCCTACTAATAAAGACATATTGGATCTGAGTGGAATGTTAGTACCGACAGATTTGTAGCTGTAGTCAAACACTAAAAAGGGAGATGAAAATAGGTGTTAAACATAGGGACAAAACAGGGACATTGATTTTGGAAGGATATTGAACATGAAATATGGACTGTCCAGAGTAAAAGGGAACCATCTAGTCCAGAGGTGAGTAACTTGTGAGCATCAGATTTTTGGGCCTATAACTCCCATGATCCCTCACCATTCATTATGCTGGCTAGGGCTGATGGGAATTATAGGCCAAAACAGCTGGAGGGCCACAAGTTGACCACTTCTGCTCTAGTCTTATTCAGTAGTTATTACTCCATGTGATTAAACATCGTAGGGAGAGAGACAGAGAGACAGAGCGAGAATGGGGACATATGAGCTGTTCCCACCCCTGTCATCACATTCCCTGCCACCTCCAGCCCCATGCTGTCGACGCATTGGGAGCATGTCTGTGCAAAGGAAATCTGCCAAATGCACATCAGCTGTCCCTGTGAGCGGGAACCCTGCATGGTCAGGCAGGTCTCCCCTGCTCATGTGTGGGCAGCATGGGGAAGGACTGGCAGGGGACATGGCAGCATGGAGTGATAATAACTGTATAGGACTACCAGTACTCTAAGAAGTACAACCAGATGCATTTTGAGATGAAATACATTTCTGTTTTTAAAAAGAAACTGTGCTGGCCAGTTTGAAATCACACCCTAGCTTCATAAGTCATAGGAACATAGGAAGCTGTCCAAGTAGGCCAGTACGGTTGACAGTGACTGGCAGTGGCTCTCTAGGATTTCAGGCAGGAGTTTTCCCTGCCCTACCTGGAGATGCCAGGGATCGAACCTAAGTCCTTCTGCATGCAGAGTATGTGTTCTGCCACTGAGCTATGGCCCCTCTCTATCACTAGGTTATTGTGGAATAAGGGAATGCATTCAATATACAGCAGGCAGAGTGGAGCAGAGTTTAGGCAGTGGTCCTTGAAGTAAGGAGAGGTGTTACAAATGCATGTGCCCCTATTTTCATCCTTGAAATCTTGGAGGGTATGTTATTCTGAGACTCCTCCTCCTGACTTATTTAGACCAGTGGCTTCCAAACCATGTACTGGTGAATGCAGCAGTAGTTCATGGAAGAAGGCGGTTCTTCAAGTATCGAGCATAGGGCTGGATGCACCCGATCTCTTCTGATCTCAGAAGCTAAGCAGGGTCAGCCCTGGTTAGTACTTGGATGGGAGACCGCCTGGGAAGTGGGAATCAGGCTTCCTGCACTGAGCAGTGGGTGGACTCAATGGTCTTGTAGGCCCCTTCCAACCCTATGATTCTATTATTCTAATCCCAAACCCTTTCGGGTTTTATAGATAATGAAGAGCACTCTTCATTATCTATAAAGAGTACATATATATGCGCGCGCACACACACAAACACACACACAGCTACCACAGCTCAATCTAGTTGTGATGTTGGCCAGTTGGAGTTGTGTTTGTATCTATCTGAAAATATTGGAACCATTGAAAAATGGCATTTGATTTCAAAGGTAC
Organism: Heloderma suspectum; assembly: GCF_057233095.1. Lineage (NCBI taxonomy): Eukaryota > Metazoa > Chordata > Lepidosauria > Squamata > Helodermatidae > Heloderma > Heloderma suspectum. Next base: position 115,850,897 of record NC_139462.1, read on the forward strand.
AGAATCTGAAGCTAGCAGTATGTCAAACATAACAAACTCCTGTTTCAGACCTATGCAGGTAATTTATTTATCCTGCCCCACAAAACATGTATTTCTAGAGTGGCTTACAAAATACTTTTGAATTATTGACAATGTTTGGGGGCCTTATGTGGATGGTCAAGTTAAAAGCCCTATCCTTCTATACACACATGCTAACCGTTCAAGAATGAAATATACTAATTTATCACAACAATCCTAACCACTGGAAAACAGAAATGTCTGATATCTCAAAGGTAATAAACTTCTCTGTTCAGGAGTTCATAGCAGACACTGCACCAGGACCATTTAAAAACTATTGGGATTACTTTACTCCAAATGAGAATATATCTATTGAGAATGAGCAGGTGCTAAAGCAAGCCTGTATTTCAAAGGTACAGGTGCACCGGAAAACATCTGGTTATAGCACGCTAAATCCCACAACATGATGATGTAACTATTGCATTAGATGTCTCTTTAACAGTAACCCGATTCTATTTTTTTCCTCTTCAGCCAAAATAAAATGGATAAGACTGTAAAATGTCCATTTACCTTAGCAGCTGCAATGCAGATTTCATTCTATGAGTAATTCTAGATTTGGTAATTCTGACATCCCAACCCAATGTCACATTACTAAGATGTAGGTCCCATTGATTTCTGTGATTGATTTGGAGTAGGCATGCTATTAACCTCTTGTTTTGATTTATCCAGTTCTTTTGACCTATTTAAAAAGGAGGTGGAAAGCTTACACTGGGGCAATGGCGCATGGTGAAGCTAGAACTAGGGACCTGCTCTGAGCTATAGCTTTGCTTCCTGAGCCACCATTCCTTCCTTAAAAAAATGTAGTCAGCCTCCTAGGCCAAGGGATTGTATTGTTAAGATTTTAATCTTTGGTAAACTGCCCAGAGAGTTTTGGCTGTTGGGAAGTATAGAAATTGTGTTGTTAGACCCCAAGCAGCTTCATCCATAAAGATTTTTTTTTTTAAAGAAAAAAGAGTGACACGTAGCCAGAATGTCTTGCATTGAATGGAAAGGTGTCATTAGTCATATTTTTTAGAATGGAACAGAGGGGTATTGTTCTATCCCTCCCTGCATCTCTGTAGTAAAACTCTGTACCATGCAATGGCAATTAAAATCGTAGCCACTTAATTGAATACTGGCAATGCCCACTGGATTGCACTGGGACTTCGCCCCTTTGGCTTCACCACCCTGCACCTTGAACCACTCCTCTCCACTGTGATTGGTCACTGCACTTTCCTATCTGTATATAACATCCCCTTTCTACCAACAGGCTTGGTCTGTGCAATGAGCTGTGTGTCTTAGGCACTGCTCATAGACTTAATGCTTTGCTTCATGCTTGCTTTGCTACCTCTCTCCTTGCTCTGCTCTGCTTGGATTGCTTTTCTGGAGCTGATTGTGGCTTAGCTCTTTTTTCTTCTTTCTTTTTTTTTACCATTCCCTTCAAATTAATTTCCTTAGCCTGATTTTCTCCCTCTGGAAGATCTACCATGGCTATTGCTTATACCTCAGAGGTTCTGGTCCTGCATTGAAACACAGAAACCTCCAAACTGTGATAGGTGTTGGTTTGGGCTTCTATGAATAATGGGGAATTGTCTGAATCGATTGCTATTCTGAAATGGGCAGGATCCTGGCAGACTTGTATCTATTACTTACAGCAGTCTGTGAAAGGTCATGGTATGACATGTAAAATGTATTATTATCATATAGTTAATCATGTTTCCTTACTCTAGGTGGTGATTTAGTTGGCATTTTATTTCTATTTCTATTTGTGAGATAATGAAATGTGTGTAGCTAGCCTATTCAAGGGCTCCTGGCCAAATTGGTCTGATCTTGCTTTGGGCCGGCTATGGGGTTTGTTATCAACTGGGTGCAGTAGGGGAGAGGCCAGCACCGGCTTGGGTGCTGAGCTTCCATAGTTCAGTTTCCTCTGTGGATGTGGGGAGAGGTCAATAGAGAGGCTCCTGTGCTCTTTCATTTCCTCAGTTTATTTGATACAGTTATATTCTGTCCTTCAATACAAGTATTTCCAGGGCAGCTCACCAAATTAACAGAATTAAAAACAACAATGATATCTAGTTATCTAGCTAACAAATGTTACTACTGTATGCACCCTCATGCTTCTCTGCATTGGGTCCTTTTTGGATGGCTAATATTAAATTGCAATTAGTGGTATATCCTCTGTGGGGCTTGCTTTGGTGTATTTTAAGCTGCAGAGTTGCTGTGGTGATGACATACTTAAAACTGCACCGCCCTTGGAGAAAACCATATAGTGGCCCTGACTATCTGGTGATAATGTAAAATAAACTAAATCTACTACTGATTCGAAGCAGTGGGAACTGAGCTATCCTCTCCAATGCAATTTATCTTGGTAAGCAGAATGGTAAGATACTAAAACTTATGCTGTACTAATTTTGCACAAAGTTACGGGAGGGCATAGCCACACTACCAATGTATAGACATTCTGTACTAGCTTTATGGTCATGACTTGTCCCACCCCCTACAAAACAATCCTAAGAATTGTAGCTTAAATAAATACAGGATGATATGAAGAAGGGAGGGAAAACCTACAAGAGAAGGAATGAGGGTGAAGGGGAGAGTTTACTGTTAGTACTATATAGGAAAATGGGGGGGGGGAATCTAATAAGCTGTTAATAGCAAAAAAGAAAAAGAACAAAAGAAGTTGTTTCAGGTTGGTGAGAATTCTGTCTGAGATCCCTAGTTCCTCTCCAAGATCCCAGGGTTCCCAAGAGAGGTGGGCCCTGTTTGAGTATTCAGTCCACAAGATTAAGAAGCGTGTGGAGAAAGAGAGCCATGCTGCACCTGTCAGCCTTCTGTCCATGTGATGGGCGGGGAGAGGTACCCTTAGTGGGAGCCCACTTAGCAGGCTCCCCTGTACAGAAGCTCCCCCCACCCAACATATGGGTGGATGGGAGGTGAGGGCATGGCCTCGCCCTCCATGCAGTTAGGATTGTGTGGAGGGAACTCCTGAATAGGGCTCTGGAATTATTATTAAGCCAGTTTCAGTGTGTAGTATAGATGTGCACAACACAGGGGACTTGTGTATAGAAACATGGATAAGGGGCATAGTAACGGAACTACTGCACTAATTATATGCAGGGTAAAACATGCAATGCATCTACCATACAGTTGGTACTGACTGAGGGTTAATTGCTTTCCAAGTAGAAGCATTACAGAAGGGAGTGGCTAACTAAAAAAGTTTTTTGGGGGGAGGAAGCAAAAAAAAGCTGGGCTGCACACTATTGTAGGATAGGGAAGGGAGTTGGATATACCATACCATGGGTTGGAACATGAATGCTAAGCTGTTCTATAAAGAGGTTAATTCATTAAGACATGTGGTATCGTCTTAGTGGGCACTGAGAAGGCTAATAATAGGCATCTAGGGTTGCTAAGCGCCAATATATTATTTCTTTGACCAGTGCAGTTTGTGATGTGTCCCAGTAGCGGAGTGCTGAAATTCATATTTTGCCCATCAGTAGCATAGGAGTCACTCAGTAGGGTCCACTAAGACAATCCTGCTCTCTGGCATTCTTCCAGAACAGAGTCTTTTATTTAAGAAGGTTTTTGTTGCCATGGTAATTTAATTGCCTATTTTGCTGCTGCTATTTATCGAAGCTGCTATTTATTTACTTTGTGTGATGTTATACTGCGTTAACTGTCATTTTAAATGTATTACTGTTTCAATTATTTTGGCTGTTTTGGTTTTGTTAGCCACCTTGGGTATTCTATACTGAAAGGTGGGATAGAAATACTTTCAATAAATAAAAATGGAGAAAGGCGATTCCTGAACCCAGAGCTAATCTTGCTTGAGGCGAGGTGAGGCTGCAGTGTCAAGTGGCAGATTTTTAGATGCTGTGCGGTGTGGCAGAGTGGGAGATGGGACAATCTGTTGGGAAGTTATTTTCACTTCTGTTCATTCTAAATGGCCCTTCTGCATGAAAACATCCCAGTGGTGTTTGCCCCATGTGTTTTCAGAGGGAGATACATTGCCATCATCTTTCTGTCATGGGTGCCAAAATGTCTTGGGACAGCCACATCCAACAGAGCTGGATAGTGGATACAGAAGGCCACAACTAGGTGCACTGGGGAAGTAGCAAAGATACTTGCCGTTGCTCTCTCTGGTGCTGTAGAATCATAGAACAGATGTGCTCAGATGTGCTCAGCATGACTGCATGATAACTTGGCTATTTCTTTCTTGCTGCTTGAAAAGAAAAGTAAAGAAAGAAGTGATCATGCTGGGTTTAATCATTTGCTTGGAAGCTACCCCATCATCTCCTGGCATGGCATGGGCTGGCCATGTTTTCCCCTTCCTCCCCAGATGCCTGGGAATGATGCCGCATCTTTTGGGTCATTTGAGGGGTTAAGAAAATGGAGGTTTGGCTGCCAGGAGTCAACTGTGTTGTTGCTACTGCTGGCACGCCCACAGGTGTTGGTGAAATAAACATTTACTGGGGTTCAGTTAGGGGATTAACAGCAACCACATACACTGGCTACACGTTACAAGGACTCTTTGCAACACAGCAAAATTAAGAAAGCTTGTTTAAGAGTTTGAGAAACTAGAAGCTGCAGAATTCTTTTTGAGGCACATATGGTAAACCTGTAGCCTGACACAGAAGACGATCCCATAGTTTTCAATGGGATTTACTCCCTATTGAGGGTTATGGGATTTCAGCCTTCCCTTACGATCTGCTGACCTTTGTCTCAATGCTTTATTGCAACCTATTCTTCCTTGGAGGTTGAGGCATTAAACCAGAACAGTGTGCCTTTTGCTGTCAACAAGTGGGTTAGCCGATTTCTTCGTCTCACTAACACATTCTGCATGATCATTCTATACTGAATGATCATATTATATAAATATGAAATTGTACAAGTTCAAAAGGACAGCAAGAAAAGAACAAGATCTAATCTCAAGGTGAATATCAACTTCCACCTTCGCTAGCTACTCAGTAAAATCAGTACCAAACAGTTTCTTCTTCTGCTTAGAATAAATAGGCCGAGACACTTATCTCTACAGCTTTCCTGCATCTCCTTCATACTTGCCCATGATCCCTGTTTACCAAGAACAGTCCCGGTTTTCTGGTAGCTGTCTCTACTTTGGGGGAAGATTTTGGAAATGTCCTTTTAAGGGTTTTTTTTTCTTTTTTTTAAAGGAGGGTTGCTACAATTGCTATTACTCAGAATTTATTCCCTGCGCCCACATCCCACTCTGGTTACATCTCTAACTTGACAAAAGGTACATTTCATTTCTAGTGCACATGCATGAATACTAGTATACCATGTAGTGTACGCTGCTATTTCATGTGCCGCAGTAGGCGAAGTTACTTTTGAATTCTGGCAACATGTTATTGGAATACACCTTTCCCCCCCTCAGTATCTCCTTATTATAGGAACACCCCTTTTGCTCTTAAATTGTGCAGGGCAGGCTATTGTAGAGAATCTACAACATATAGCAGCCCTAAGCAATGTTTAATATGGTTTCTGGGCAGAAAGGTGCCATTGCTGTTGTGCTGGTGCTGAAATGACAATTCAGAAATACAGTCTAGTTAGTTATGATTTAGTAAAATTTATGAGATATAGAAGAAATTGTTATCAGTTTACATTCATTTCAGAAATTAATATTTTGGAACTCTTTGGCAGGGTTGGGCAGAAGGTAGGCCTCCAGATGTTTTGGACTTCACATTGGCCATGCTGGCAGGGGCTTCTGGGAGTTGAGGTCCAAAACATCTGGAGATTTACCTTTTGCCCACCCCTGCTCTATGAGATCTATAAACACACCTACCTCAAAAGACTTAAGATCCCATTATTCTAATAACTGGAGCCTGTATATGTAGATTCATACCTACACAGGTATGCCATTAAACAAAGTCCTTACATGTATTAACACTGAACCTGATCTAGCCATGTTATCCAGCCATGATGGCCAGCCTGAGCACAATTACAAAGCCCTGCGAGAATAGACTGAAAGAACTGGGCATCTTTAGCCTTGAGAAGAGAAGACTGAGTAGAGATACGATAGCGCTCTTCAAGTACTTGAAAGATTGCCACAGAGAGGAAGGCCAGGATCTCTTCTCAATCATCCCAGAGTGCAGGACACGGAATACTGGGCTCAAGTTACAGGAAGCCAGATTCCAGCTGAACATCTGGACTGTTAGAGCAATATGACAATGGAACCAATGACCTAGGGAGGTAGTGGGCTCTCCCACATTGGAGGCACTGAAGATGAGGCTGGAAAGCTACTTCTTAGGGATGCTTTGACCTGGATTCCTGCATTGAGCAGGGGGTTGGCCCCAATGGTATTATAGGCCCCTCCCAACCCAGTCTACACTGATTGGGTTCAGATGACATGCCACAACTTGTTGTGGGTCATTTAACCCAGGATGAGCCACAGTGCCTGCAGGCACCATATTTAATATGCAACCCCTGCTTGGGGGTTGTTGTGTTGTGCAAACCTGGAGAGCGTGGGTTAAAGAACCCTTGCATAACCCTAAAACAGACTGCTGGTTTTATGAGGGGTATTTAAAGAACCCTTGCATAACCCATGCTTGCTGGGTTTGCACAACACGACAAACCCCGAGGGAGGGTTGCATATTCAAAATGGCAGCTGCACACATCCCGCATGTGCTGCAGCCTTGCCATGAGTTAAATAACCTACGGTGGGTTCTCATGTTGTGCAAACAGCCTCAATGGCTGGCATCAGCATTTCAGGATTTTAAACAGGAGTCTTTTCCATCCATACCTGGAGATGCCAGGGATTGAACCTAGGAACGTTTGCATACAAAGTATGAGCTCTGCCATTGAGCTACAGCCTCTCCGTAGATATGTGTGACAATTCCTGTGGCTACCATATAGAAGTGACTTGGAAGAGCACCCACAGCATGCAGATTTTTACTAGGCCTAGGCTGAGCCCTGGTATGTCTATCTAGGGCAGGCTGGTGATACTACTGACATCAGTATCTCAGACTTGGTCCCCCACTCCATGAATCCTGACCTTTGTCACTACCATTGCTGACAGTGAACAAAGGAGAACAAGCTGAAACAAATGAATGAGATCAGTCAACATGCAGCAAAATCATCTGGGAGATCCAGAATATTTCAAAAATGAACTGACAGGACTCAGATTCCTAGGCAGCATATGCAGAACTACATATATAAAAGTGAAGCAAAAGAACAAGAAATGTATACACTGCCTCATTTAGAGCAGATTTATTCCGGTACCTAAAATCATGTTACGCTCCTGGTCAGCTGGATACGACACTGGACTGCATATTCTTAATGTAGTGCTACTATAGTTTTTTTCTGGTAGCATATTGTTCAGAAAGCAGAGAGTTAAAATAATCAGGAATTGTGTCACTTGGTGGTGCATTCTTTAAAGTCAACTATATTAACATTTCAGCCACACCCAGCCCAGTTTCATTTGCATGTCACTATGCATGTAATATATTAAGCAAATCTTTCTGACAAAACCAGCTGTTTGAGAAAATGGATAATCTGACATGAATGAATACTAGTTACAGATGTTCTGTGAGTGATGACTTAGGTTTCAACTGTAACAAGGGATTTCATGCAACAAATATCAGGAGCTATTGACAGCTGTACAAACAGAAAATAATCATATGTTTTCTTGAATACTTTATCCCAGGGGCATGTGGTGGAGTTGGGATCACCTCTTCCAGCTAGTCACTGAATACCTGTATCTAATGACTCCATCAGTGGGCAATTTTTCTTCGTACATGAAAATATTTTTTTTTACTGGTGTTTCCAGAGTGACACATAAGGTAGAGGTGTGGTTCAGTGACCACTATGTGTCCCTGTTACAGAAAGAATCAGACTAGAGGGGGCCAGGGGGGAAACGGGTAAAGTGAAAACTAGCATGTCAAGTAGGCTGAAAGAAGTGAGCAATCAACAAGAAAAAACATTTTGGACTTGTCAAATAATAATCCAAGAAGATGTACATGAACTGAATGAAAGTAAACTGAAAAAAGAAGGGGTATTTGATCTTACCATCCAGTTTGATTGAACATCCCATGTCTGTGTTGGCTTTACAATTCTTGTCATGTTCTTGAATAGTCTCTTCAAATGAAGCGATAAAAGATCCTCTTACAATCTAATTTCAACAATTGATCCCATAACACATTATTGTGAGCAGCAGACAAACTAGAACTTGATTTGTTCGTTGTGTTTTCTTGGAACAAATAGAGCCTCTGTATGCATGCACATGTATTTCACTGAGCGCTGAGTCCTAGTTATCATCTCTCAAAATGACTGCCACTGTGTTCTGAAATATATTTTTGCGTTGCCTTGGATTTTCCTGCTCTAATTCTGAAAGTTTGGTCGAAGTGCAGCATAAGAGGATCAGGTGCAGCCATTTCTGTGTGTTCCTGTCTATGCTATTTCACTTTTACAAATTGAACTTGGGAACAGTTCAGATTTCCATGTCTTCATTTTAACCTACTTATAATAGATTCTTTAGCACATGCTGGATAGAAAGAAAGAAAATTTGGGAGGTGTGAAAAACCTGGGTGTACTGCACAAGACACTTGGGGCAAAGCTTAACTATGTAGTACTACTGTACTAATATCAAGTGTAGTTATCCTAGGGATCCCTGAGGAATTGGCTGTTTGTGAATTCCTATATGAAATGTAATTTTCAGCATCTCTCAGACTAATGTGTGGGTGGTAGCTTCGATAGCTAACAGATTCTGCATTTCTCCAAACCTGGCAATTGGGTTCTCACCTGTTTAAAGGCATTGAAACACACATTTAGGTAACAGTTTGAGAGAGAATACATGTAGTTTCAGAGGAATCTTTTTAAAAAATAATACAGGCTAGTTCAGGAGTGGAATGGAATGGAATTATGAGTAAAACAGGCAAAAGTGACATACAACAGAAACAAACAAATACCCCTAAACTATCCTTTGGATTCTGTGCAAAATAGTGTGGGCCATGCTATTCTTTGGAATCCAGGCAACTTGCTCCCTGGATCTTAGGGAAATACATGTATAGAAGTTGCATTTCACAGAATATAGGCCCATCTCACATGGAAGTACCCTGCTTGCTCAGTATCCTATTATAAACCTTCAGTGTCTTATTGCAAACTAAGGGCTTCTTCACATGGAGCTTTTATCCTGATATTGAGATTGCCTACTCACGGAAGTTTGCAGGTCCTTTAGATGACATCGTGAACCTCCAGGGCACATCCAGAGGTATTTCCTGGTGATTCCATCTCAAAAAGACCTGGAAATAATGAGCTATTTAAGTCGGGATGTTACGCTATGAAAACAGCCACTAGATGGTGCTGTTTCATTGAGTTCTATGGAACCTTGAAAATTAACAGCTTCCCCTCTCAGCAATCTTGTGGCTGCTGCTGTAAATGTGGAAAGGCTCCACAACAGGAGGACTGCAGGTTTTTTGTCTTTAATGTAAAGGCAGCCTAAGAGTATTTTCTTCCAAATGCTGGAGGAATGTGAAGTGCAACTTCAAATGGTTGAATAGCCATATATGAATTGGACTTTATTTATTTATTTATTTATTGCATTTATACTCTGCCTTTTTTCCTCTTGCAAGGAACCCAAGGCGGCTTACATTATCCTCCTCCTCTCCATTTTATCCTCACAACAACAACCCTGTGAGGTGGGTTGGGCTGAGAGTCTGTGACTGGCCCAAAGTCACCCAGTGAGCTTCCATGGCCGAGTGGGGACTAGAACCCGGATCTCCCAGCTCCTAGTCCAACAGTCTTGCCACTACACCACATTGGCTCTCTGGTTTAGAGTCCCAACTATTGCCCGAGTAGAGCTCTGTAACATGTAGACATTATGAAAGTAGCAAATCCTGTCCACCTTATTGCGCTCTAATGACACCTACTTCTCTCCTGGTAAGTAGAGGCAAAGCAGGTGAAGTTTCCCCCTTCTACATCTTCATTTGTGGGAAATAGCATACATTTCATTTCTACCTACCCCACAGCCATGAAAGGCACAAACTTTGTGAGGGAAAAAAAGTAGTAAACCTATTAACTTTGGCTTAAAGCTCTTCTGCAGGCCTGGCAACGGCATTCAGACTGTAAGAATAAATACTGGGTCCCATGGGCCTCACTGGAGCTGATACCTGTTGCCAGCATACCCTTTTCCCTTCTTGTTCTACAAACATTGTAACTGGGACTGCAGTGTTCAGGCCAGCACTCTGAATGAAAGTGCTGGGTAAGGCTGCAGCCACTCACCACCTTCCCCTATGCTGGGGAAATGAAGATCGCTGTAGTCACCTCCTTGTCTTGGTAAACACGTTTTTTAAAGAAAACAAATGCCTCTCCCTGCCGCTACCCACCGCTACTTGGTAAACTGGCTGTGTGTGTGCGCAGAGAAGACCTTGCACAGAACCCTCTCAAACCTAGCACTGCCTCTGCTATTGTGAAAATCACATTTTCTAACATTGGTTCTATTTTTGTTTTTGGAAAAGCTGTAGAATTCAAATTTTGCAAAGTCACAAGCTGAAATTACTGAGAAGCACATTATAAGCTTTCCCTTCTTTTCTTTCTTGCTCCACAGGCAGTTTTGGCAAAGGTATATTTCAGATACTCTCTTCTGGTTGGTCATTGGCAACCTTCGGGACTGAATGAAGTGTGTTGATTTAGAGGAGGAGGACCCTGCCTCCTTTTTAGCAGCTGGTTGGAACTGATGACTACTTCACAGCACATGTTGTAATGCTTGGTCTGAGCCATGGTAACATCTTTGTTAGTCAGGAATAAGTGGGTGTGGATTGGGACATAGGCTATAGTAGTGGCCTTCCATCGGCACTTTCCACATCAGTGTGTGCATTAATGAACAGCTTCACGTAAGATTCTTGAGCATGTTCTTAGGAGCACACTTTCTTCATGCAGACTGGCCAGTCCTGTTGCATTTGTCACCTGGTGCAAACTAAGTATTCCCTAGAAGATACAGAACGCTCCCCTTCGCACCTTGTAGCGAAGATGAATACTGAATGGATATGCTGTTGTTCAGAAAAGGTGGTCTGCAATAACTGAGTAGTTCACCTAGAAGCCCCTGAGAAACTTCCAATGAACAACCCCCCCACACCGCCCCGCTTTCAAGATCTCCCTGGGAATGCACTCTGAATACCACTGAGGTATTGCAATGAACACCCTAACGTGACAACCCCTATGGTTGCTGAACAAAGATTTAGGGTGCAATCCTATGCAGGTTTAGACAGAAAAAAGCCCTACAACTCCCAGCATTCCCCAGCCAGCTTTGCAAAGCTTTAGAAGTTGTAGGACTTTTTTCTGTCTAGGACTGTGCTCTTATTAAAGAAATTCTAGTTTCTTACGTTATTAGAATAAATACTATTTAAAAAAGCAAAGTAACTAATGAGAAAACATTACAGGACACAAATCGTTGTGAACCTGTATATACTTCTCCCTTTCCTCCCATCCCTTTATTTTCTCTTTATATTGACTTGCCCCTCTGTGGCTTATTGTTCGTCTCTCCGTAGCTTGGCGGGGGGGAATGAGAGAATCGTGGTTATAATTTATATTGCGGCTATCCTGTTCGGCTTGGTAAAATTAAGAGAAATGACAATGCACATTTAAAAAAACAATGTGTTCTTCGGCGGCTTCGGGTCGGTGTTCGAACTTCTAGTTCCAGCATGCATTATTGCAGGTGAGTCACAAAGAACCAGCGTCGCAGTAGCGCAAAGGACTCTGGGATTCGTAGTGTGCAAAGGAGCCCGCCTTTTCAGGGGTTCTGTAGCGCCAGCCCGCTCTTCTCGCCATACAGAGGGGGTTTCTTCTCCCTCCTGAGTCCTGAGCTGGAGGCGCTGCGCTTTTCCGCTCCGTCCTTCCTCTGCCATGGGTAACAGGCGGCGGAAAACGGCAGGCGAGCGAGCAGCCGTTCGGTGTGGGGTGGGGGGCGCTGCGCTCGTCCGCGTTCCATCGGAGTGGGCGGGGCCGTCGGCGGGCGCGCTCCCGTATGTAAATGAGCGAGCGTGAGGTCAGAGGCAGTTGGAAAAGGGAACAGGCAGAATGGCCGCCGCGGCTCCCGCTCCTGGCGCCTCGCAGTGCCGGAGCCCCCGCTGCACGGCGGAGCGCAGGGGAGTCCGCCGCGAACTCGACTCCTGGCGGCACCGGCTCATGCACTGTGTGGGTAAGAGAGAGAGGTAGACTGCGAGACGCGGAGCTCCGGGAAGGGAAGGTGCTGAGGGAAGAGCGGGGTGGGTCGTGAGGGGAGCAAAGCGAAGCGGCTCGGTCGTCGTCATAAGAGGAGCCGAGTATAGGCTAGAATCTCCCTCAGGGAAAAGCGTGCCTGACCGGGGGGGGGGGGTAGATACACCCCGCCTACTGGTTCAGTCTCTTGTCGACACAACTACGTCGGGTACCGGGGGGGTGAGTGGTCGCCCCTTTTGTCCGGGGTTCCTTGAGAGTGTGCGACGGGGTCCTTCTTGGCGCGCCCGCCCCTTTAAGAAGGGAAGCCGCTTGTGCGTTGACGGTTGGGATTTGAAGTTTCCCCCTCCCTCGCGCTGGCCTGCGCCTCCTCCTCGCCCTCCCGGCGTTGTCATAACAACGGCAGTTCTCGCTCTTTTCTCCTCCCCCCCCCCACCGCCCAACCAGCCCCCTGGGCTGTCCTGTGCCCAGTGTGGCTCCTTTGGCAGGGTTGAACTCCGTTACTTTCTCTCCTTCTCCCTGCTCCCTAATTCTTCTTAATCTATAACACTTTTTTGACAGCGTTTGTTGGGTATAAATGCAGGTTTCTTTCCTGACTTCTCCTAGGTGCCTTTTAGTTGTACTTGCTGACATGGAAGCAAAGGCTATTCCTTGAGTTACGGATGGAGAGGGAGAGAGACTGAGTGAATGTGTAGGTGCATGAGGGAAACAGACGGATTTTGTTGAATGGTTTCCCGATTTTTGTAAGTGGTGGGTAGTCCATTAAGGTATGGGGGAGATGGCATGAGGCTTGATTTCACTCTCCCCTGAGATTTTTGCTGTATTTGTCTTTATCCAGGGGTGCTCCTTCCGTGTGTTTACCATCTCCGATGGCAAGATTAAGGCAGCAGATTATAAGATGGACAAACCTTACCCGTGGGCCCCAATTCATAGGGGAGTTATACTGCACAAGCCCTATACAAATTAATAGGAGTGCATTTATTTATTTACAGTATTTTTTATCATACTCCTTAGCCCCACAAAAGTTCCCAGAGCAGATTACAGATATCAACAGTAAAACATCAGGCCTATAATCTAAAAGACACGAAACACAAGGAAAGAAGAACAGGGAAGGGAGGGGGAAGCAAGTTCAGGCACTGGTTCTTGGTCACAGTTCTTATAATACAGCTTATGTTTGTTTCAGTGAGCTTGCATAGGAGGATGTATTGGTGGGTTGTACCTCATGATGTTCGGGGGGATGGGAGAAGAATTGGATTTTCCTGTTTGGATTGCTGTTTGGATTTTCCAGCTTTAGTACCAAATTACTGAGGTCAGCCCTGCATCTGTTGATACCTATCCTTTGTCAGGGCTGGGCTGGTAGCGATATATTCATCTGACTAACAGTGCTCTGTAACTGTTTTCCATTAAGATCTTAGCTTGCTCAGTTTGTAGCCTGAAGTCTGTTCTCATTCCATTTGTAAGGAGAATTGCTTTGCTTAGTAGTCTTCTTAAAAAAAAATCCATTATGGGTTTCTCAGGTTAAGGAAGGACAACAGAAATACTTCTCTGCATGTGGCCTAGACCCTTTACTTTAATCCCCACTCCCCTCTGGGGTTATGGGTATCATTTTGCTTATTTAAGAGTATATGGAATGTAATCATACCCAGCTGCAGAAGATGGGGGTTGAACTATATTCAGATAGTGCTGTTGTTCAAAACTGCTTTCACATTTCAGCTTCCAGGGAATACAGTTATGAACAGTTTAAGAGACTTGCTTTCCCTCCCTCCCCCATTTCATCTTAAGACTCAGACCATGCAGACATCATGACTTCAACATCAAGAGCCTTTAGCCCCCTCCTGCTTTTTGTAACATCTTGCTTGATAAATTGATTTGGAGATCTCAAAAGCTTGCACATCTCTGGGACCGTTCATTTTGTGTAATCATGATATTACGCTAATACGGAATATGGAATTTGCTTTCTTCTGTATATCTGGCTGTGTGGGACATCAGTGATGGCATGAACTTTAAATCCACGGTTAGGCAATGTATTTATTAGGACCAACCAAAGTTTACATGCATCTCATTGTCCTGCAATTATCAGATGAATCCCTTTTAAATCAGTAGTACTCTAGCTTCTGTTTGTTTTGCAGCTCAGGATAAATAATGCAGTTTGGAAAGATATGGATGAATGGCATTAGACAAAGAGTGAGGGTGGAGAATTAAGAGTCTTTATTCTTTGGGGCCTCAGTCAAATTGACTTAACTACAGTTCTCGCCATTCTACAGTGTCAGAGTTGGGTGTAATATATGGAACTCTTTAAGTGTCATCCCCCTGATGTTCCCCACATTGCATTTATTACTTGCAGACCCAAAGGTCTTCACCTCTGTCCTGAAAGGAAAAAAAGTGGGAAAGTAAGAAGGGGGGCATGCATTCTCCAGTATGCACTTAGAGGGGATGGGGAGAGATTTGTATCCCTGAACAACAGACTAGAGAAGGATAGAAGCACAGATTTTGAGTTGGACTCCCATTTTGTCCAATGGGCAAATACTCAGTGTATTAGGAGCACAACTTTTATAGCTCTGGTGTGATGTTTTCTATTTTCCCCAGAAATAGCATACCATTGCTAGATTCCTAGTTATGTGGGAAGTTGAGAAGTAGTACTTGTTGCTTATAGAGCAGTTGTTGAATCCAACACACCGCGTGATTCATGAGATGTTTACAGCACATCATAAATATGAACAGTCAGGGATAGTGTTTTAAAACATCTTACCTCCAGGAAACTAGTTCCACCTCTATTTGTCTTCCAAGGAACCCATACATCTTTACAGAAGACTTAAGATATATTCTAGGGTGTGTATGGGACTTTGGTTAGGTTTACCCCCTACATTGCTCTTCACTAAGTTAACAGGCACCCTCGAATATGCTGAATAAAGATCATTAAGGCCTGTGGCAGAAAGTTGTTCTTTTCCCTTTCATGGAAGGTGCCTCTGCCTTACTTTTGGGAATCCTCCTTCTCCCCCCGCAGTACAGCTAACCCCATTCAGAAGGGTCCCCTGACCCACTGGGTAGCATTTTCAGGGGGCTGGAGGGGCTGCCATGCGGATGATAGGGGAGGGAAGTCCACTTCTGCTAGCCCAGTTGTATGTGCCCAAGTCTGGATCGAAAACCTTACAATTTCTAGAAGCTGGAAGTGAACATTCCATGAAAGAGTGCTCAATTAGTATATCTCTCATTGGACACTTACACAAGCAACTCTATGTGGTGGGATCTAATACATTGTAAAATTCTAGCAGTACATATTGCAAGGATGTACCTCACATCTCTCTCAGGGGCAGTTGTGTGTTTTCATTTAGAATCACTATGGTCACATCACTATGCTCACCATAGAAAAGTGTTTGCTTTTCTTTTTTAGGTTTAGGTTTCTTGTTTTTCTCTTTAATCCATTTTCTGATCATCTTTTCTCTGTGCATTCCATATCATGCTGTCTCCCCCCCCGCCCCCATCACTAGAGGCCTTTCTGAACTCCCTCTTGGTTCATTCTCTTTTCGAAACTACAGTGCTCGTTCTGCACTCTGTAGCACATGGTTTCTTCTGTCTGAATCCCCATCTGTTATCACCTCTTTTTTTCTGCACCCACAGGTTATTCTCCAGCCCTATTTCTCAGTGACTTGGTTTGAATGTCACAACAATTCCTGGGTTGTTTAATCTGAGAATTGTTGGGGTCGAGGGGCAGCAAGCAGAAGCGCTGCCTCTTGGGTGCTCATCATTTCTGCTTCTAATCAGCAACCCAAGAACGCCCCATTCCTTGGTTGTTACTGTGACATCTGAACCTGGAAAGGTGCATTTTTAGAGGTTAAACAACCCAGAGTTAACCCCACAACAAACAATGGGAAGTTGATTGAAAGTGGAAGTGACGAGCATGTGGGAGGCACTGCCCTTTGTGCTGCTTGACCCTGACAATTCCTGGGTTAAACAACTCTGGAATTGTCATTACATGTGAACTGGTGCTCCTCTTTTTCTTGGCACCTCTATCTGTTGCCCTCCTCTTTTCTCTCTCCTTACCATACAGATTTCTACATGCCATCTCTCCGCTGCCCCCACTGAGCAGGTGTCTGCACCTCCATTTCTAAGTTACCCATGATTGTGTGCGCCCTGCAGAACTATCTGTCCCCCCTTTCCTCTTCAGTCTTTATTTTTGTTCTATTTCTGCCTATTTCCTCTCCCTGGGGGATCCAAATATGGAAGGGGCCACAGTTGGTGCCTAGTTGCCCTTCCAACTTCATGTTGTGTCTTTTTGAAAGAGCTGTTTACATTTTCTGAAGTACTGATTGTATAGTTGATGAATGTAGAAACTGAGAACATAACTTCATTTCACCGTTCTTGTCCTTCAAAACCGTGTTAACTTTCTTGCTTTTGTCAGTCTTCCTTGTTTGTAGGAAGCTAATTTATATGGTGATAAATGCCTTATGATGATCTGGATATGCAACTTTGCATACCTTAAAGGAGGATAGTAAACAGTGGAATATGCATTTCAGCTCTTTAAAGCTTCCTGATTCTTAATGCAGGTAGTTTATTGAATAGGTAGCAAGTATTTGTTTCGGGTGATAACTTGTATTGTTGCACTTAAGTTGGAGAAAAGTAAAGAAAGGTGGTGGGTAGGGATGATAGCTTGCTGCACTTGGAATCTTTAATCTTTCTGGCAGTTGTCTTAACACAGTGAACTGGGTCAGACATAATGGCAACCCAAAGTATGGGTTGTTTCCTTTCCAGGGTTTCCCATGATTTATCTGCAAGATAATCATGCGAAGTGTAGGGTATTTATTTATAAAAAAATTATAAATCATATCTTTCAATTTCTGGGTTGTTTGATTCTGTCCTCTTTTCCCCGCTCCCTCCCTGTATCCCAAATGCCTTTGCGACATTGTAGTACTGGCAGGTAGAGGGGCTGAGGGTTTTTTTACCTTTCTTGCCTGCCACCTCTGTAGCCTGCTGAAACAACTCATGGTTCTGGATTCACCTGCAACAACAACCCAGAGTTAAAGCAACCCAGAGTTCATAACCCAACCACAAACCATGGGTTCTCTTCCTGGGTTGTTTGTGGTTAACAACCCAGAGTTCTGGGTTCACACGTAACAACAACCCAGGACTAAATAACCCATAGTCTGGGTTGTTGTTACATGCAAACCAGGTCATGGCTTTGCCTTTGGGAGTTTTTTGCTTAATCTTCAAGCCATGCAACTGTCTTCAGAAAACTGGACAATTAAAATATTAAAAGGGAAGGCAATGCAAGTAAAGTAGTTATAAAACTTGAAAGACTGTTTAAACTGCTTTCAAGTTTAGTGACTTGTAATAACTGCTACTTCACTTGCATAAAAACATAAAAAACTGTTTTCTGTTTGGTTTAATTGAGCTGCAGTAGTTTATGACATAGTGATGAATTGAATTCAAGCAATAGTAATTCTGTTAATAACAGTTTTTCTTTGGTGGGCTTTTTTTTATTGTGAGAGTTGGCATGTTGAACTATACCTGTAAGGGAAAGTTGAGCTATGTTTTGGGTTTCATTCACTGAAATGGTGATACCTCATGAACACCACAGGATGGAGCTAGTGGGCCTGTTCAGATGTCATGCTAACCAATTATAGTTGTGGTATTTCCACTAACTACAGTGGCTTAGCATGTCTTGGGGGGTGGGATGGACCTTGTTTTCTGTGGTTAGTAAGCCATCCCCATTATTCACCCCCTCAAAAGCGTTAAGGGACCCCAGGGTGGCTTACTGTGTCATCTGGCGGGCTCCCCAGTGGTTTACATGAGCTCCAGAGGACTTCCAGGCCATGACCACAGAGTCCACTGGCTAGAGCGTCTGCCACTGTGGGTGATGCTGTAGCTGTCACAGACTTTCTCTATGGTTGCGAGCTATTCAGGATGCTGGAGTGGCTGCCAGGAGCCCATTTGTGCTACAGAAGGCGTTGGGATGTGCATAAACCACTTTGGTAAGATCGCCAGGTAACTACAGAGGGGGGTGTTAGTGGAACCATGTGGTGTCACGTGGTTCCCGGTTGTGTGACAACACAGGCCTGTGTGTCATGGTTCCACTAACCGCCCCCCCTTCTGTAGTTATCCCAGCCACCCTCCCGCAGTGCGCATATGAATAGGCCCAGGTGTTTCCCCACAAAGAGAAGTACTGGAGGAAGCTTAAACATTAGAGGTGTGAAGGTCTGATGTGGGATATTCTTTGTTTTTTGTCTTTTCTGAGATTGGATATGGAAAAGTGAGCTTCATGTTGCAAAATGTTTTCAGGTATTTTCAGTTTCAGAGAACTTCGGCTATTAGGTGGGATAGGAATAAATAAATTTGATCAAAGAATGTTATCTGGGAATGTGCCAGGCATAGTGCTTGCTCTTGAAGTTTGGTGTCAAGCTATTAGTCCAGGGGCAAGGCTAGGGTCTGGAAGGGAGGGGGAAATAGAGAAAGATCAAGGTTAGAGGCTGGGGGAGGGGGAAGCAAGGTAGAGAAGTGCAGGGGGAGAAAGAGCAGGGCTGGAGGCTTTCATGGGAGAAACACTGAGGTGAAGAGGTGTAGGGAGAGAAACAGCAAGGCTTGTGGGAGAGGGAAATAGCAAGGCAAAGGGGAAGAGAGCGAGAAAAGGGGTTGAGGAAAGAAGTTGCAAGGCTAGAGGTTGGAGTGGGGGAGAGGAGACTGTGCAAAGGAGAAAGAAGAAGATTGGGTGGGGTCAGGAAGCAAGTCTTCTCTTTCTGACTGGTGAACAGCTGATCAATGACAGGTCCGTGAACAGGAAGGAGAACCTGGTGCGCTACAGTTTTTCATGCTTCTTGGTAAAAATAATTTTTGAAGGAGGCAGGGAATGGAGAGCTTTGCAGGCTCCACTAGAGGCCCCTGTGGGCACTGCATTGGGGACCCCTGTATTACTCTAATATGGTCTTTGCCTGCACAAAAACAATTTGTTAGTGGAAAGAAAAACGGACTTATGCAAAATATTCCGTTCCAGAAGCCCAATGCATTTCAGGCCGCAAATGGCCTTTCATCAGAGGAATTGTACATGATTAAACAATGTTTGTTTTGTCAGTGTCTACTCTGACCTTGTGTCTTGAAGATACAAACTTCATGTAACAGATCGTAACACTTCAAAACTCGTTTTTAGAGTAAAAAAGTTGTGTTCCGCTTTTGCTTAATTCAAACACATATCTTAGTACACACCATAGAAATGGACGTGTGTGTATGTGAGAAACTCCCTGATCGGTGGAAGTTTAACATCAAAAACTCTCGATCTTTCAGATGCTGATTCTGATTAAAGAAACTTGCAGTATGTTAGTATTACCTATAACATAATATAGCAGTCTTGCACTGAAGCATTCCGTCATTATGATGAAAGACCAGAATACTTTCCATTAGAAACCAAATACCTCAGCTTACTATGCTTTTTATAGATTGCCATTTTATTTGCTGCAAGGCTGGACATTTGCTCTCCCCTTGGCTGAGAGTGTAGCACAAGTCTATGCCTTTAATATTTTTCTCTTGGCTGCCTTTCAGAGATTTCCTGGCACTGACACCTCTTGTCTATTATTTGGTGCCTAACTTGATGGATGATACCTTAACTTTAATTCTCCAAAGATTCAGTGATCTTTTCAAAATAGTAGTTAAACTAGTGGGTATCCACAAAAAATTGCAAACAGAAGAGAGCAAAGAGAAACCTTTTTTGTTCCCCACCATTCTGTTTTCCTTCTTAATCTTTCCTCCTTCTTAGCTTGACCCCTCCTATTTTCCATCCACCCCACCCCCAACTTCTTTTCTTAACACCTCTGTTGCACTTGGGCCTGAGGGAAGGAAAACACCTACCTATTGAAGGATGTCAGTTTGGGTTTCCTGAAAGTTCAGGAAACATTTCCACTGTCGTAGAGTGGGGCCTTCCTCTTGTCCTATGCTCAAGCAAGTGAGAGGACTTCATGGTCCCCAAATGGTTTGTCTGCTACCTTCAAAATCAGAGTGGTTTCTGCCTCGGAGAAAACCTACTTCTCTCCTCTTCTTTCCCCCTGCACCAAGCACAATTATTTTTGTGACTGAAGGAGGCTGTCCAGTCAGCCTCCTTCCATTCCCCAAACTATCAGTGTGGGTAAGGAATTAGTTTCAGGGAACATGTCATACAGCAAGCTTTTTTTCAGACCATTCCATAGTTCTCTCCACCCAGCCCCCTTTCAGCTGATCAGATATGTGCATATTGTCCTTCCTTTACCTTCTGGGGGATATTCCACTTGTTTCCTATCAGTCCATTCACATTCCTGGCTTTGCAGGGCACTTGTCCTCCAAGTCTAATGCACTGCTGAAAGGATCTAAAAGGGAGGGAGCATAAGTGGAAGTCCCCTTTGCCACTGCAAGGATCCTCTGGAGGTGTATGTAGCTTAGAGGATATTTATGTCAGAATGTGTATCCTCCAGACCTATTCCACTCCCCAAAAGCCAAAGCCTGAAGTAGCAGGATTCAACAGAATCCTGTTGAATTCTCAGCTCCAGCCAACTGGCAGCAGCCATTCCATCAGGCTGCAGCAGCAGAAGGGAAGCTAAAGAGACCAGTTGCCTTTGGCTTCTCTTTTCTCTCATCTGTCACCTACCATTCCATTGGGCTACCTGAACTGTTTCCATACAAGCTGGTCATTATAAGAACTGGCGCCTGCTTTTTTTCTTCCTGCCTCCCAAGCCCTTTTTCCTTTTGTGTTAAGTCTGATGGATAAGGACTCTAATATTTTTATTATTATTATTATTGATCTGTAAGTCACTGTAGGAGCTAGGTGAAGAATGGGATAAAAATCCTTTAAAGATATAAAGATGGTGCCTGTGTGCTGCTCAGGTTTCCAAGTCATTATGCAAGCACAACACTCAGCTTTGCCTTTTTGAGGTAGTGGTGACAAATTGGAGGACAGGGTAGGTATCATTCTCCTACACACACAAACACACACAATTTAAATTAGAATGGTATCCACATGCAGCCAACTGTAACGTTTGCACAATATCACATAAATTCGCATATACTACAACATATCACCAGCACTCTGCATTAAAGACCACATTTTCCCAAAATGATGAATACCTGGTTCATACCCCACCAATTAATGAATTACCACAAGTACAAATCTTTGCCAGTGGCATCTGTCAGAAAAGCTACTACTTGATAGAGGTACCTATGATGGAGAGCTCTCTCCTTGTGGCCTGCTTTCTCAGCTTCTTGACCTCATCTTACTGAGCTTAGGTGGGGACAGTGAATAAGTTTCAACTATGTAATCCATAGCCTTGTAGCTGAAGTAATTGTTTAGCTTTGTTAGTAATGGTCTTCTACTGAGAAAGTTGTATTGATGTTTACATTTCAGATTTCCAAGTCACATACATTTTGTCCATCTTGTCTAATAATTGGAGCTTGTGCTCTGCTTTCATTAACTCCTGTTACAGCTAAGTAGTAGATTGTTCTATAATGACTAGATGAGCTTATAGCAGGGTATGCAATGTTTTTGGTCCATGGGCACATTTGACACTTTGAGAAACTATGCTGGATGCCACTGCAGAATGTCTGCCATGAGAGGCATGGCAAAAGATAATCTGCCCCAAAGACTTGAGTACTAGGCAGAGGTGGAGTCTGAGCTCCAGCACATTAAACAACCCCTTCTAACCCACAGATTTCAGCACCAACAGAAGCCTATTTCACAGCAATCCCAGCTACAGGTAAGAAAACATGTTAATTAAAAAAAAAAGCGGGGGGTAAGCGCCGTGGCAGGCAGTAAGGAAGCTGTCCAGGCGCACAGGCGCCACAGGCACCATGATGTGTGCCCCTGGCTTATAGGTTCTGCTCAAATGTTGCAGCACAGATACTACTTCCATAAACAAATAGAAGGCTTTCGTTCTATTGGTGTTGCTTGCTACTGCTGCAATAAACCCTTCTGTTGTGTACTGTTGCTCTTTTTAGTGACTGCATCTGGACGGATACCAGTACTGAACAGGCCTGTCAGAGGCACTAACTGCAAGTATTGCTGTTTAGTAGCAGGAGCAATTGTCTAACAATAAAATGCTATATAAAATTGGGCAACCGGTTGGATAGAGTGACAGACTGGAGAGGACAGAACTAGATTATATGAAAGGTCTTCAGTAACAGCATGGGCGGTAGTCTGCCTCATAAGATGGAGGGGAGGGGAGCAAGCCAACAAACCTAGGCCCTTATTTGCCCTTCCCCTCCTGTGGCTGCCACTGCTACCACTAAGTGAACATCTTTGTTTTTTCCCGGCTGCCTCCACTAAAACAGCCCTGTGATTTTGGTGTTTTCTATGGACTTCCTTAGTAACGCAGCCACTAGCCAGTACTGGGTGGAGTGGGAAGGCAATTAGGTATGGAGTGAAAATTGAGGTATCGGATCAAAGTTAAACAACAAACATATTTAGCTTTTATTAACTTTTTTGGTAAACAGCAACTAGACAGTTAGTGTAATGATGATCCGAGGTGGGGGGAACAGATTTAAAAATCATTTTAGCAGTTAACCTTAAGAGCACTTAGGCTATGAAAATAATGTGAAAAAACACATCCATCTAAACCTTGTCTAGACTGTTTCTCTACGTAAGCCAAGTCCTAGTAATAAAGCATTTTATTTTAGCTCATCCTAGTCATTTGGCAGTGCAATTTCTAGTTGTCTGTCTTCTAGCTTAGCTTTTTTTTAACCTGGTCTCTGGGTCCTCTGCACACACTTTTTTCTTCTGATTTCTGGCTCTTGAACTTTGCCTGCCTGCTAGCTTCATATATCTACATTATTCCAGCTCCCCCTCCCAACATCTTAGCTAATCAGAAGGGTAGTAGATTTTTGCCGAGTTTCTGGAGTAATTCTGGTTTCCCTGGTAGTTTTCTGTTCACAAAGTTTGGCTTGGCTTACTACAGTGTTACTCTTCCATAATTTGGTCTCCCTTTTTAAACTTCTTTTGCCCCTCTCCCCTAGGTCATACTGTAATCTCTTCCACAGGTAAATGTTTGGATATTTTTATACAGTGCTCTCCTTTCATCCCTTTTCAGGTGTCCCATGCCTTGCAAGAGGCGTGTGCCCCACTGTTTGTGAACCACTTAATTTGTGGCAACCACTGATCCCTCTTCTCCCCCAAGACCTCTGCACATACCAGAGACCCTTCATATTTCCCCAAGCATTAGAACAGACAACCTGCTCTAAAGTTTGATGCGAGTAGTCCCCCCCCACACACACACACACACACTGCCAAATCCTTAGCGGGGAGGAGTTTTCCATAATGTGCTGAGCTTGTTGTTTCTGCTTTCGCCAAAGCTTAGCATTATGAGAAACTCATCCCTCCTCACAAGTTGGTTTTAAGACGGGAGCAGTGTTTTATGTCATGCTGAGAAGGGACCCAGCATGTGAATTTTTGGAAATTGGTATTACATGGTTTTCAGTTATGAGGGGTTTTTGAAAACCTTTGTGCCTAATACTAGCTATAGGACCTCGATATAATTAACACTTAACATAGCCTCTTGTGATTGATGTATGTTGTCTCCAAAGTTGGTTGATTAGTTAGCTCAGTTCAGACATTAAAGCCAAACCTTGGTCATCCTTCATTTATGTGTTCAATCTTTTTATTCGTTTACCATTTTATTTTTTGTGTTCACCGCTCCGAAATCTGTTCTAGATACGGAGCGGTATATAAATATTGTAAATAAATAAATGTGTTGAATGTGATACACTCACAGGTTAAAACATGGTTGTTGAGGCAGGCATTTGGGGTGGGTTAGGGTTTTTTAGAAAATGTTTTTACTGTAGAATTTTATTGTTTTAAACTGTTCTATTATAGACTTTGTACATCGCCCAGAGTGGCTGGGTGACCAGCCAGATGGGCGATTAATAAATTTAATTAATAAATAAACACGTTGTGTCTCCCTTCAGCTGCTATTTTCCTCTACCTCTTGATTCATGAGAAACATAGTTTGCCACTTCATCCAACAGCATAAAGCTACTGTTGGCCATATTTGTTCCCAAATAAAAGTGGAAGTCCAGTTTAAACTGTGGTTACTGTGAGCCAGGAAACACAGGAGGAAATTGAAGAGGAGAGCATTTGACCATGATATCTGAATTGAACTAGCATTTAACTTGGTCTCCTTAGATGCTTATGGATTCAGCATATATATTTTCAGAATACTTTCATAAACCATCAAGAAAACTCTTGCTTCTAAATAGGGAGGTGTTCCCAATGCTAAGAGAAAAGAAATGGAGTGCACTGTGGACAGAACTCACTGAAATGTGTTGCCTTTATGACCACTCCTAGGATTTACTCATTTATTGTACCGTTAATTTTTTACCCAATTTTAGTTTGTCTAATTCCAGTCACTGTTTCATTTATATAAATACTCATCTAACATGACATGAAATAACACATGCAGCCACACAAGTAGGCTTTGCTTTAAAGTATTCTATGCCAAATCAATAAAAATGACTGTTGCATTGTAGTCATGGATTTTGTTGAATGTTTGCAAAGTCAATATACATGTTGAAATGTATTTACAGCCAAAACAAAAAAAGGGGGGGATTTTATCACTGGGGGCAGGCCCATACCCCTAAAAAAAAAACTTGTTCAGGATCACATTTCTCTCTCCTTTTGCTATAGAATATATAATGCAGCCTTCCCCAACCTGGTGTCCTCTATGGACTATAACTCCCAGTCTTCCTATCCATTAGCCATGCTGGCTGAAGTTGATGGGAGTTAACCAAAACATGTGGAGGGCACCAGGTTGAGGAAGACTCATATAATGGCTTGGATTATTGAGACACTGTCACTAGGAGTTGCTAAACACATCCCAGTACTACTGAATTTCTGCTTATTTTGCCACATAGCACTTGACCTTCTTGAAAGTGACCCTAAGGTTCAAAATGGGCCCTTATTGGCTTTTGAAGTAGTGTATGTTCCATTCTATGGCAAAAAGAATCAGCATGTGTTTATGGGATATATGATCTTGAAGACAATTTTGGAGGGGTGTGGCCCTAGCGACAGCAATAGATTTTTAAAAAAATAATTTTGTCTAGATAGATTTCAACACGGAAAATGACTCTACAGAACTTCAACAAAATCCATTATTATGATGTATCTTTCATTTGACTTGGCAAGGAAAACCCCATAAATACTTTTTGTACAGCTCCTTTGAGGGAGGCAGTAGTAGTATCAATGCTATTTAATTAATATCATCCCCCCCCCCAACTATTGGATAATCCATTGCCTTTAGGACAGGAGTGAGGAACCTTTTTCAGCCTGAGGGCCATGTTCCAATCTGGAAAGGTCTCTGGAGCTACATTCCATCTGTGGGCATGGCCAAAATGTGATTAGTAATTTTAAACCTACTGAGAAGTAAGCAGGACAAGACTTCTGCATGTCTACTGAGAAGTAAGCAGGACTGAAGCATTCAGTAGCCCCATTCACCCTAGCAGAGAAAAGCTTTTGTCTCCAATCAGCAGAACCTTGGGAAGAAGTATCTTGCCCATGAGCTAGAGGTTCCCAATTGTTTCCTTAGGCCCTTCTGGTCTCTCACATGGAGGGGGATGCAACAATATTGATACAGTATACTCCAAGCAGAGAAGGAAATGGTGTTTTAAATGAACATTCAGTCCCTCGGCCTCTCAGGCTTAAAGGTCCTGACTGCCTTAATCAGGCTAACCATCTCTGTCAAAATGGACAAAACCCAACACAATAATTGAAGACAAATTAAACTCTGCCCACTTAAAACTAAATGGGCCCACTTTAAAACTAAAGTTAAATATCTGAGGTTGAAAGATGAAGGGAAAATGTGGGTGTATGGAAGTTGTAAACAAGTGTATGTGATACTAGCATTTGTTTACTGCTTATATGGTGCAGGTGCTACATGTAATTCACTTACAGTTTCCATGTTCCTCAACCCAGCAGATTTGTACAGGTAGCATCTGCTTTCAAATCTTCCATTCTTGGAAAGGTGGTAGAGTGGGTGGTGGAGCCTCCACTCCATGCAGTTTTGGATAATACTACTTAGATCTATGTCAGCCTACTTTCTGGCCAGACAGAAATAGCCTTGGTCACCCTTGTGGTTGATTTGTGCCTGGAGACAGATGGGTGGAGCGTGATCCTTTTGATTATCCTGGATCTTTCAGCAGCTTTCAATAACTTCAACCATGGTATCATCCTGGGTCAACTTATAGAAGCATAGAATAGTAGGGTTGGAAGGGGCCTATAAGACCAGCGAGTCCAACCCCCTACTCAATGCAATAATCCAAGTCAAAGCATCCTTGACAGATGGCTGTCCAGCCTCATCTTGAATGCCTCCAGTGTGGGAGAGTCCATCACCTCCCTAGGTCATTGGTTCCATTATTGTATTGCGCTAGCAGTCAGGAAGTTTTTCCTGATGTTCAGCCAGAATCTGGCTGTAACTTGAGCCTGTTCCGTGTCCTGCACTGTGGGATGATCAAGAAGGGATCTTGCTTTAGTAGTGTTTGTGGGCACTGTGTTAGTGGCTCTGGTCCTTTCTGCAGTAGTGTTCCAGAAAGTGGTACTGGGGGACTGTTCTACCCCAGTATGGCAAGGTTGGGGAATCTGTGGGCCCCCAAAAATAGAGATGTAAAATTTCTGGAAATTTGAAACCATGGAAAAAACCAATTTTTTTTAGGAAAAAACAGTAATTTTGGGAAAAATTGAAAAATAAGCAGTACTTACTTTTAATCACTCTTTATAGATCCAAGGTCACTTTGTTGCTTTAGGGCAGCCTTCCCCAATCTGGTGCCCTCCAGATATTTTGGACTTCAGCACCTATCCGCCTCAGGCATAATGGCCAATGGTCAGAAATGCTGGCCAAAATATCTGTAGGGCACCAGGTTGAGGAAGGCTGCGTTAGGAACATAATGTTCCTAAAGTTATATTATGTATAAGATGGCTGTCTCATAAAATTATCATATTTGAAAACTTCAAAAAGTGAACTCAGTAAATTCGTAATTATTGTCTGAATAAACTATACTCTTAAATTTTAATGTGCCAAACATGATTAGTTCTATGAGCAAACTAAGTTATACATAACATACTTTAGATTCCTAGTTTATGTCTGATCAGAGGAAAATTCAGCAAGTAGTCCCTGAAACATCTGAATCATCCTAGAAGCCAGAAGAAGCAGGAAGAACTGGAGGCAGAGGAAGACAAGTCCAGAAACACAGGACTCTGTAAAACAAAACCTAAACTGTCAACATACACTTTCTTCCATATTATAGTGACTCTATTCACATATTGGGGAAACAGAGTATGACTTGGAGCATCCCAAAATGTCTATCAATAAAAGATACATTGGATCAATAATTCTAATAAGAAATGGAAGACATAACTATGCAGAATCGTACAGAGAAGATTTTAAAAAGTTCCCCGTGGCTTCATTATTTCCAGACGTTTTACATCTCTAGTCTTTCTATAAAAGTCTTCTTACAACATGATTTTTAGAAATCGGGGTGAGGGGTGGAATAAATGCTTGGTAACAACATATAAACACTTTGGCTTAAATTCTAAAAGAAAATATGTCATAATCCAAAGCTGCTCAATTTTGGGGCAGGGGGGAACAAAAACAGTCCTTGGAAAAACTGGGAAAAAATACTCCCCCCCCCCCCCAATTTTTATGTTTTTTTTCCAAGGCCTTCATGTCTCTACCCAGAAGATGTTAGATTATAACTCTCAACACTGACTGGCTAGGGTTGAGGGATGTTGGAGTCCAACAGCATCTGAAGGGCCACAGGCTTCCTACCCCTGGAGTATGGTATACCTCAAGGTTCCAGCTTATTCTCCATACTATTAAAAATATACATTAAATCCTGGCAGAGAACATGTGGAGGTTTGAGCTGAAATGTCATCAGTTTGTTGATGATACTTGACTGTACCTGTCATTGAAACTCTGAACTTTTGTCTGTGGACAGTTCTGGCATGGATGATGATGAACAAGCTGAAACGTCATCCAGGCAAGATGGGGGTGCTGTTGGTTGGTAATAATTCTGATCTGGATGGAGGTGTTCAACCTGTCCTGGATGGGATTGAACTCCCATTGAAGGACCAAGTACGTTATCTCTGGATGTGCAGGTGGTGTTGATGACTAGGCGTACCTTCTAACAGCTTCAACTATAATTACATCTGCAAAAGGTGGACCTAGCTTCATTTACTCATACACTGGTTCTTCTTTGTGGTCTCTGCATCACACATGTGGTCTCTGCGCCTGCACTGAGCCTCTTTTGGGAGACTTCTAAAGCTGAGGAATGTTTTGGCGGGAACCCTCCCCTACTGCACATATCCCAGAGCGATCCCGCTCGTTCCCTCAGTTTTCTTTTGGCCGCCTAGTTGGATTAAGATCCTGAAGAGGTAACCATCATTAGAGAACTTTTTAGTGCTTTGCAGTATAGCTGAGGAGTCATTTTTTCTCTTCGTTTTAAAAACAAGGATATTCTTGCCACGGCTGTGGTCTTTACAGCGTGTGGCCTCAAAGGCTCCATTTTGCAAATGTGTGAAATGTGGAAGTAAGTTGCCTCCAAGTGATTCTTATTCCCTCTGTCTTTTTTGCTTGGGGGAGGCACATTTACCTGAGGCTTGCTCACTCTACCAATTGTTTACCAAGCAGGTAAGGAAAAATAGGTTGGATAGACTGAAAGTGGAGCTTTGGAAGAAAGCCTTGCTGGCAGTAGATCCTAAAAACTCAACCGACTCTCGTGTAAAGGAGAAGATGGTGGCCGCTATGTCTTCTTCAAAACCTTCCTTTCCACAGTCCTCAGGCCCTGTTGCTGACTGAACAGACCTGCTGGTTCCTGGGCACTCACCAACCCTTTTGCTGGTGAAGAAGCTCTTAAAAAAAAAAAAAAAAGCAAAGAATCCCAAGTCTGGATCAGAGGCCCTGAAAAAGAGGAATGTTGATAACCCTTCAAAGGCCAAGGTCCCAACACTGCCTCCATTAATGGACTCACTGATGTGAGCATTCCCATCGGTACTGAGCGCCCTGGTGATTGAGCCAATCTCTACAGCTTTGGAGGGCGAGATTTTGGAATTATCTCTACCTCCACCAGCTCCTCAGGTTTGAGTGATCTCTCCACCTTGAGAACATCAGCCTTCTTCTGTTGTACGGAATGATGCTTCTCAACATTGAGGGATTACTCCGTTTTGAGATAATCAACATTGATTCCATTCTCCTGAGTCTATCAGGTCTCTCCGTGTAGACCCAACAGACACCAATACAGAGAGAGATCCAGATCTCCACACAAGGACAGGGATAGATCCTCTGAATGGTCTTTCCCACCTCCAGGGCAATATACTTTCAATGACTGGCATTGTTCTCGGGATCGAGAGCATTATGATCATACCAGGTACCCTAGAGCAACCTTTCCTAGATACCAGCCTCACCCATCAACAGCTTTATCTCGTCTGCCAATGGAAGATGAATTCCTTCCACCTCCACCTGTGCCTCCTTGCTTATCCTCTCTGAAACGGAGCCAACTAGCACCAGCCAAACCACTGCACTTGCCATCTTCTCCTATGATACCGGCAAACCCTTCTGCCTATTCCTGTGCACAGACCCTTTTTGCCTCATAATTTGGCTAATGGTCACCAGTCTGAGTCATCTTATTCTTCCATCCCTACTTCTGTCTCCTCTCTGGATGATGTTTCTGGGAGGCAAGAAGGAGCTTGGACATGTTCCATTTTTCTGAGCAAGTTCAGTCTCTAGGAATCGATGTTCAGCAACCAGAACAACACATCTAAGATCCGGTTTTTGATGCTGTCAGTACTGAATCATCGAAACCAGTGGCAGTTTCTTTTCTGACCCGCCTCCAAATGGTACAGCAGTCATGGAAGGCCCCATCCTCGGTGGCTCCTTCATCCAAAAGGCTTGAGTCCTTGTGCTGAGTACAGGAGAGAGACGTGACTTTTCTATACTTGCATCCATTTTCAAACTCCATTATCGTTGAGTTGGCGCAGGGGCGATCACAAAACATCCTATGCATCATGTGTGGATAAAGAGGGCAGGAGAATGGATCTGCTGGGTCTGCGGATGTACTCTTCAGCTGCTCTTCGCTTCCGTGTAGCTAACTATCAGGCTGTGATGGCCAGAAACTAGCTGTTTGTCTGGGAGAAATGGACTCTTTGCGCATCTCTCCCAGATGACCAAAGGGACCTCGCCAGAGTTTTTAATGTGGGAGCTGTCAAACTTTTGAGACAGCAGGTGAACAGCTCCCATCACGAAGCTGGCTGCAGTGCATAATCCATGATGGGAGTGATCATGCTCAGGAGATGTGCCTGGTTGTAATCTGTGGGTTTGACTCCTGAGGCTCAATCCAGGATTGAGGACCTGCCGTTCGATGGAGAAGGTCTGTTCAATGCCAAGACAGATGAACAAATGGACTCGGTCCAAAAGGCAAAAACAATTGCCAGAAAGATGGGTCTGGGGCTCAACCACGGTAACAGCCCTGCAGAACTCACAAGTGATTTCGTCATACCCCGCCAAACAGTCATTTGAGCATTACTCTCACATGGAACAACCGATTGGTTCCAAATTGGGAAAGGAGTACGACAAGGCTGCATATTGTCACCCTGCTTATTTAACTTATATGCAGAGTACATCATGAGAAACGCCGGGTTGGATGACTCACAGGTTGGAATTAAGATTGCTGGGAGAATTATCAACAACCTCAGATAAGCAGACAATACCACCCTAATGGGAGAAAGCGAAGAAGATCTAAAGAGCCTCTTGTTGAGGGTGAAGGAGGAGAGTGCAAAAGCTGGTTTGAAACTCATCATTAAAAAAACTAAGATCATGGCATCTGGCCCTATCACTTCCTGGCATATAGAAGGGGAAGAAATGGAAGCAGTGACAGATGTTATTTTCTTGGGCTCCAAGATCACCACAGACGGTGACTGTAGCCATGAAATTAAAAGACGCTTGCTCCTTGGGAGGAAAGCTATGGCCAACCTAGACAGCATAGTAAGAAGCAGAGACATCACCTTGCCGACAAAGGTCCGTCTAATCAAAGCTATGGTTTTCCCAGTAGTAATGTATGGCTGTGAGAGCTGGACTATAAGGAAGGCTGAGCGCCGAAGAATGGATGCTTTCGAACTGTGGTGCTGGAGAAGACTCTTACGAGTCCCCTGGGCTGCAAGGAGGTCAAATCAGTCAATCCTAAAGGAAATCAACCCTGAGTGCTCACTGGAAGGACAGATACTGAAGCTGAAGCTCCAATATTTTGGCCACCTAATGCGAAGAGGAAACTCTCTGGAAAAGACCCTGATGCTGGGAAAGATTGAAGGCAAAAGGAGAAGGGGACGACAGAGGATGAGATGGCTAGATAGCATCACCGTTGCAATGAATATGGACTTGAGCACGCTCCGGGAGAGAGCGCAGGACAGGAAAGCCTGGCGTGCTATGGTCCATGGGGTCACGAAGAGTTGGACACGACTGAACAACTGAACAACAACAACTCAGTATTAACCATCCCAGCAACAGAAGAAGCAGACACCTTTCTCTAAATACTGCCAGGGACATGGAGGGAATGACTCTTTATCCAAATGTCGGCTTTGACTTTCTGATATTCACCATGTACAGTCTCCCTAGTCAGCCCTTTTTCAGTTCCATCGTGACTCAATTCTTTTCAACCTATGCAATAACAGACAATTGGGTGTTAAATGTATTCAATCAGGGCTACAAAATAGAGTTCAGTACCCTTCCCCCATTGGCTACTGTTCAAGCGATGCCCCCATCGGAGGCTTTACTTCTAGAGACGATGACCCTGCTCCAGAAAGGAACAATTCAAAGAGTTTCCCCATATCAACCAAATAATGTTTTTTTCTCCCACTATTTTACAGTACCGAAACGGGATGGAGGACTCCACCTAATCCTAGACTTAAGGAATCTAAGCAAGTTCATTACCCCCCAGAAAGTTCAAAATGACCACGCTGGCATCTATTCTTCCTCTCCTCCAGAAAGGTGTTTGGTCACACATTTCCATATAGCAGTCACAGAGGCTCACCAGAAATAGTTGAGGTTTGTCACCGGTACTGACACTGCCATCTGGGGTCCTGCCCTTTGGGCTAACAACCGCACCAAGAGTCTTTACAGAGTGGGGTGTGTGTGTGTGTACCTTTGACTTCAGGACATCGAAGTCTACCCTTACCTGCACACCTGGCTTCTCATCTCAGATGCCAGAGACTCCCTGTGTCATGCCATCAAGCTTGTTCTGAACCTTTTGGGGGGTGTTAGGCCTGTATGTGAACAAAGAAAAGTCAACCTTAAGGCCAACTCAAAAACTCCAATTTATAGGGGCGCTACTGGACTCGACAGTTGCACATGCTTGACAGCGGCAGGAACAGTTGATCGTCCTAGCAAAGATCCTCTACTCTTGGTGTCTAGTCACTGCTGATATGATTCAAACACTTCTGGGGCATATAGCAGTGATGGTCACGATTGTATATTGGGCAAGGCTTCAGATGTGACCATGACAAAACTGGCTTCTCTGGAACTTCGATTCCGTCACTGATGCTCTCGACACTGTCACTTAAAGATTCCAGACAAGATCACCGACTCTCTTCTGTGGTGGATGCAGCCACACAACCTGTGTCAAGGCGCTCCTTTTGTCCAACATCCCCGACTCAGCTATTAACAACAGACATTTCCCTCTCAGGATGGGGGACACACTGTGGTCTGCTGCAAATTCAGGGAACTTGGTCTGGAGTGGAGAAATGGCATCACATAAATTTCCTGCAATTCCTTGCGGTCTGGAAAGCAATGTGTGCCTTTGAGGCTTACCTGTGTGGAAGGCATGTACAGATCCTTACTGACAGTACAGCTGTGCTTTGGCACATAAAGAAGTGGGAGGTATGCATTCTTCCAAGCTTGTGAATCTCACAATGGACGTGTTTGGGCAATCCAGCAGAATATCTTTTTGAGCACTCTTCACATCGCAGGGGAAGACAATGTCTTAACGGATGCTCTGAGGTGGTCGTATCAATCTTCCCACAGGTGGAAAATGTCCCCAACCATCCTGCATCACCTATTTCAGAGATGGGGTCACCCAACGACAGACTTGCTTGCAACTCCATTGAATGTGATTTGCAGGAGGTTCTGCACAAGAGTGGGGATCAGCCAATTGTCACTGAGTGATGCATTCCAACTCTGGTGGTAAGGAGAGCTGTTCTGCCTCTTCCCTCCATTCCCACTCCTCTCAAGAATCCTCCAGAAATTAATTTATTTATTTATTTATTTATTTATTTATTTATTTCATTTCTATACTGCCCAATAGCCGAAGCTCTCTTCGACAGAAGATGAATGAAAAGGAGATGAAGAAAATTGACAGAAAATAGGATGGATTGTATCTTAATTGCTCCTTGGTGGCCAAGTCATTCATGGTACACAACCCTACTTTGTCTGTCCAACAGGGAATGTCTATGCCTCCCACAGATTCCAGATTTAATCTCTTGGGCTCAGGGCAGAATCTTACATCCAGACCTCAACACATTGCCCCTCACAGCCTGGAGAATCCAGTAGCAAGTAAGCCTGTTCAGATTCTGTCAGAAGTTCAAACTGTCTTGGGCGCAGCCAGAAAACCTGCCACATTTTGATCCTATGCTTCTAAGTGGGTCGTCTTTTACAAAATTTGCAAAAGTTCACGGTTTTGATCCACTCACAGGATCGATTGAAAATGTTCTTTTATTCCTGCACCACCTGTTCCAGAAAGGGTTGAAGCTTTCATCCATAAAAGTTTGTTTGGCAGCCCTCTCATCTCATAGAGGGGCAGATACAAGGTTTTTCCCTTTTTACACACCCCACTAGTCAGTTTTTGTGTGGGTTAAGCAATTTAGCACCTCTGGTGAGAACTCTGATGCCTCAGTGGAGTTGCTCTGTTGCTTTACTTTCAAAGCCCTTCAAGCCTATGGCCACGGCAGACCTCCATCCATTGTCATGGAAAATTGTCTTTTTGGTTGCTATCACTTCCTCCAGACATGTTAGCAAAATTTGTGCTTTAAGTTTTGATAATCCCTATCTGATTTTCCACAGGGACAAAGTTGACCTGAGACCAGACATTGACGTTTTACCAAAGGTGGTCTCCAATTTCCATGTCAACCAATCTATTTCACTGCCAACTTCGTCCCCACAGCTGTCTTCTGAACTGGAGAGGGAGCTGCATGTTTTCGATGTGAAAAGGGCCCAGGCTTTTTATAAGTCAGGAACGGCATCCTTCTGTAAAAGACAATTACTTTTCATTTGCTATGGGAGTCCTAAGAAGGGCCTTCTTGTATCGTCTCAAAGGCTAGCCTCATGGATTGTACAAACAATTGGTTTAGCCTATGAGCTGTCAGGCTTGGAGCGCCTGTCTCACATCTGGGCACATTCTACAGCTTTTGGCAAATGTGTTCCATTGTCAGACTTGCGCAAACTGGCAACATGGTCAAAACCCTTGACATTTGTAAAGCACTACAAACTGGATGTCAGACTGTGCCTTTGGGTGAGCTGTGCTGTCATCGATCTTATAATGAGACACCCACCCACCTCTACTAAGTGAGCTTGTTAATTGCCCATATGTGTGATGCATAGAGACAACAAAGAAGAACAGCAGGCTGCTTATCTGTAACTGTAATTGTTCGAGTGGTCATCTGTGCATTCACGCAACCCACCCACTGTCCCCACTTAGGTGTTAATGTCGATTTCTGTGTTGGGACCGAGGTGTGTTTTTCCCCCTTGTATTGGAGGCCAAACTAGGTGGTCTCAAGGAACGGAGGGAATGGTCAGGAACCAGCTGGGATATGCACAGTGAGGGAGGGTTCCTGCCAAAATGTTCCTCAGCTTTAGAAGTTTCCTGAAAGAGTCTCGGCACAGGTGCAGAGTCCATACATGTGAATGCACAGATGACCACTAGAAGAACTACAGTTACAAGTAAGCAACCTGCCTTTATATCAAGATTGTCCTATTGCAATGCTCTTTACATAGAGCTGCCTTTGAAAACAGTTTGGAAAGTACAATTAGTCCCAAAGTAGCAAGGCAGTCTGTCAGCTTATATTACTGTGATCCTACATCATTCACACAGGTTACCAATCTGTTTTCCAGGCTCCGTTTACAGAGCTTGTATTGGCCATTTAAAGCCCTAAAAAAAATAGAGGCAAGTTATCTGAAGGACCGCTTACACATCCATATGAACGTAACTGAGCCTTAAGATGGGCTTTGGAGGCTTTGTCTTTTGGCCCATCATTAATTAAGATCAGATTGCTGGGTACCAGGGATGGTGCCTTTTAGTGGTGGCATCACAGATGTGGAACTCCCTCTCTGGGGAAGACTTGCAAGACTCCTCTTTGTATTAAGACATGCAGTGAGGCAAGTAGTATAAGGTTTTCTGTATTCTATGATATTTCTTTTAATTGCTTTTATTACTCCCATTATAAACTGTCCTGAAAAAAATGTGTATTGACAGGTGGGGTATAAATGAATAAAATGTTTTCTAGGTGCATCAGTGAATTTGTGCCTTAATTCTTCTCTTAAACTGAAAGCGTTTGATACTAATGTTCTGAATGTTTGGAGGAGGTCAGTAGGGAAGCAGTCCTGAATGATTTTGTTATGCTCTTGATATTTGTGAATACATTGATTGCCTTTTCTGCTGAGCATTGAGTGGCATGTGTTCACAGGGGGAGACCTAAAGATGTTGATAAAGTAGCAGTTAATATTAGAACTTTATCTTATTCTTGTCACATAACTTTAGTTATGATGTATGGGGGGGGGGCGGATTTGAATATAATTTTTCCAGTACTATTAATCAGTGGAAATCTGACTCAGTATGTTTGGTATACATTTAGAAAAAAAAATCAAACCAAAAACCCCACCTATGTCATGGTTTACATACTGAATAGATATCATAAAAATCCTTCCAGTAACCAAAAGTAGTTGAAATATTTGATTTGGAAAAAATCAAAGGGCATGGTACAGTTTAAATTCCAAGAGTTATTTTGAAATTATTTTTATTGGAATACTTTTAAATATTTTAGGACATGACAACTCAATATCATATACTTCCCTTATATTAATCTAGTTTTCAATAAAAAATGGAAGGCACTTAAAACTGTCAGCATATTTTTTAACATGCCTGAAAACGTGTGTGCATGAATATTTGCTTTCTAAGGATAATAATCTGGGGGTAGGGTGTGGGGAGCAAATTACAACTTTCGATTTTAGATTTAGGTAGTATTGTATCAGTTCCAGTTGCCCAATGTTATATGTATTGTATTTGTTCATTACGTTTTTACTTTTAGGGGAAAATACATTTCCAAAAATAAAACGTCCACTACTATATGCTATACAGTCATGTGAAAAAGAAAGTACACCCTCTTTGAGTTCTATGGTTTTATGTATCAGGACATAATAAAAATCATCTGGTCCTTAGCAGGTCTTAAAATTAGGTAAATACAACCTCAGATGAACAACAACACATGACATATTATACCATGTAATTATTTATTTTACAGAAATAAGGCCAAAATGGAGAAGCCATGTGTGAAAATCTAAGTGCACCCTTACTGCTTCCATAGGTATGAAGAGGCTAAGTAGCAGCCAGCTGCTGCTAATCAAATGCCCTTGATTAATTGATCATCAGCAAGTGTGACCACCTCTATGAAAGCCGAAGTCTCAGAGTTTGCTGGTCTCGAGCATGCAGGTTAACACAATGCCAAAGAGTAAAGACATCAGCAGTGATCTTAGAGAAGCAATTGTTGCTGCCCATCAATCTGGGAAGGGTTATAAGGCCATTTCCAAACAATTTAAAGTCCATCATTCTACAGTGAGGAAGATTATTCATAAGTGGAAAACATTCAAGACAGTTGCCAATCTTCCCAGGAGTGGATGTCCCAGCAAATTCACCCCAGGGGCAGACCGTGCAATGCTCAGAGAAACTGCAAAACATCCAAGAGTTACATCTCAGACTCTACAGGCCTCGGTTAGCATGTTAAGTGTTAAGGTTCATGACAGTACAATTAGAAAAAGACTGAACAGGTATGGTTTGTTTGGAAGGGTTGCCAGGAGAAAGCTTCTTCTCTCTAAAAAGAACATGGCAGCACAGCTTAGGTTTGCAAAGTGGCATCTGAACAAATCACAAGACTTCTGGAACAATGTCCTTTGGACAGACCAGACCGAAGTGGAGATGGTTGACCATAATGCACAGCGCCACGTTTGGCGAAAACCAAACACAGCATATCAGCACAAACATCTCATACCAACTGTCAAGCACAGTGGTGGAGGGGTGATGATTTGGGCTTGTTTTGCAGCCACAGGACCTGGGCGCCTTGCGGTCATTGAGTCCACCATGACCTCCTCTGTATACCAAAGTATTCTAGAGTCAAATGTTAGGCCATCTTTCCGACAGCTAAAGCTTGGCCGAAACTGCCAAGCGTCATGCAACAGGACAATGATCCCAGGCACACCAGCAAATCTACAACAGGATGTCTGAAAAAGAAAAGAATCAAGGTGTTGCAGTGGCCCAGTCAAAGTCCAGACCTCAACCTGATTGAAATGCTGTGGCGGGACCTTAAGAGAGCTGTGCATAAACAAATGCCCACAAACCTCGATGAACTGAAGCAATGTTGCAAAGAAGAGTGGGCCAAAATTCCTCCACAACGATGTGCGAGACTGATAAAGTCATACAGAAAATGATTACTTCAAGTTATTGCTGCTAAAGGTGGTTCTACAAGCTACTGAATCATAAGGTGTACTTAGTTTTTCATGCATGGCTTCTCCATTTTGACTTTATTTCTGTAAAATAAATAATGACACGGTGTAATATGTCATTGTTGTTCATCTGAGGTTGTATTTACCTAATTTTAAGACCTGCTAAGGACCAGATGATTTTTATTATGTCCTGATATGTAAAACCATAGAACTCAAAGAGGGTGTACTTTCTTTTTCACATGACTGTATATCAAGAAACAGCTATGTGTGTGATCTCTGTGTCTTGGCCCTGTGTTTCTCATAGAGCGGAGTCATAATGGTTTAAGGTGTTTGTGTGGTTCTCCCCCTACCCCACTAATGATAAAGGGCTATTGACATTTTAATGCTAGGGCTGGGCTGAACATGGAGTTATGATTTCATTTATTACGTTTCAAACCACCCACCATCCAAAGCTCTCTGGAGGTTTACAACGATTGTAAAAATAGAATAGAATATAATACAAAACCATTCACATAAGAACATGTAAAACAATTGTACTCAATCAACAATAAAAATCCCAGGACCCATTAAAAAAACCCTTTACCTTAAACTGTCAAATGCTACAGGGGGACCTCAGTGGGAGAGCATTCCACAATTGGGGTTCACCACCAGGAAGACCCTCTTCCTTGTTGCCATCCTCCAAACCTCCCTTGGAGGAGGGCCCCAGATGATGATTGTAGCATACAGGTAGGCCTATGCAGGGAGAGGTGCTCCACCAGGTATTGCAATCACAAGCCATATAGGGCTTTATAGGTCAAAATCAGCACCTTAAATTGTGCTCAGAAACGTACAGGCAGCCGTTGCCAGAGGGCCAGGATCAGTGTTGTATGTTGGGAGCAACTGGATTTTGTACAAGCTGCAGCCATCTTCAAAGGCAGCCCCATATAGAACACATTGTAGTAATTTAAGTTGGTGGTTACCAGAGCATAGGCTACTGAAACCAGATTATCCCTCTCCACTTAGGAGTGTAGCTGGGCCACTAGCTGAAGCTGGTTAGAAGGCACTCCACGCCACTGAGGCCACCTGAGTCTCAAGTGACAATGATGGCTCTAGGGACCAGAAGAACCCCCAAGCTGCAAATATGATATGAATGCTACAGATCCTTGGCTCCCACTAAAGGATTGCTGCCTCTGCAGCTTATCTTGATAGGGGCAGTTTTGTGGCTTATATGCCCACCCAGAGCAGCCTTCCACAACTTGGTACCCTCCTTATATTTTGGACTTCAGCTCCTGTCAACCTGAGCCAGCATGGTCAATGGTCAGGAATCCTTGGAGTTGTAGTCCTAAACATCTATAGGACACTACGTTGGGGAAGGCTGACCCAGTAGATATTGAAACCCATTCTAGCCAAGAGCAGACTGCAAGCCTGAATTATATACATATTCATTATATTTTAGTTCTCAACACGTTTGTCAAGTTGTATTTTGCGTAGAATAAGTAAAAGCATACCTTTTGAAATGGTATCAGTTTAAAAACTAAGTATGTGACATCATATAAACAAATGCTGTTTGGGTGTGTGGGGAAATATTGGTCCAGTGCTACCCAGAGATGTAATAAAACTTCCTTAAATCTTGAAACCATGGAAGATGAAAAAATTATCTTGAAACCCTGGAAAAAGAAATTTGATGAAAGAAAATGTTGGAAAGAACTGAAAAATGGGATTTGATTACTTATCAAACCCAATCTTAATTATTACTTGAAGATCATGAAATGTATTTTGTATAATTCAGTGCATAAATTATGAAAGCAAGTATCAGTTTTTAGGGCAGGGGTCCTCAACCTTTTTGGATCCGTGGGCATATTTGAGAATATGCTGTGGGCACCATCACAAAATGCCTAATCAGTGGATCACTGCTTTAGCATCTACGTGAAATGTGTATGGATCTCTTAAGCTGCATCTTCAGCCAATATGTATGTTTTGTGCCTGTTGGACACTGCAATGTCACTTTAATAAGGTATCGCCTAATTCGGCTAATTGCTGGCAGTGCAATACAGCTAATGCGTCTTTTAAACATGTTTTCGTCATGTCCAGCAGTTGCTTCTTTTTGGGAGGAGGTTATTATACAGATAAACTTTGTACTGGAGCAGTCTTTAATATTCTCAGATGTAGACACTCTTTTAAATTATTACCTGTTTCATGGAAATTAACAAATGCTCAGCATAAAAGGATTCTCCACACCCTTTTGACAGCTAAAAGACTGATATTATAACATTGGTATCACAATTCAGACTAGGGCCCCTGTGATTTCCGATTGTTCCAATTCTGATTCAGAGCTGGACCTAGAACGGTTAGACCAGAGAGATCCGCTGCCTCAAGCAAGGCAAAGATTCTGACCGGTCTACATGACTAACGTGCAGTTGTTGATCCAGGACTTACAGTGGAATGGTGCTGCGTATGTGGCCCAATTTTTGGAGGGCCTGAAGGATGAGATCTTGGATTAGTTAGTATGGGTTCTATGCCCACTGAACCTGGCAGAGCTCATCCAGTCGTGACTGCAGATTGACAGTCAGCTGGAGAAGCGCGAACAAGCCAAGAGAAGCACTGCCAGTTTGAATGTATCCCCTAGAGCATTGCTCTTTCCTCTAAGCACCCAGCTCTACCTCTCTTTTTCATCAAAACTAGGTGAGGCAGTGGCTGTTCTGAACCACTGCCTGAGCACGGTAATGGACTGGATGAGGGCTAATAAATTGAAACTCAATCCAGACAAGACGGAGGTACTGTTAGTGGGTGGTTCGTCTGCCCGGCTAGGTGATATTCAACCTGTTCTGGAGGGGGTTGCACTCCCCCTAAAGGATCAGGTTCGTAGTTTGGGGGTGCTCTTGGATCCAGAACTGTCACTTGAGGCACAGGTGAACTCAGTGGCACGGAGCACTTTTTATCAGCTTAGGCTGGTATACCAACTATGCCCTTATCTGGACAGAGATAGCCTAGCTACAGTTATCCATGCTCTGATAACTTCTTGTCTGGATTACTGCAATGCGTTATACGTGGGGCTGCCTTGGAAAACGGTCCGGAAACTTCAGCTGGTCCAAAATAGGGCAGCAAGATTGTTAAGAGGGACTGGCCTGCGAGCTCATATTACGCCAGTACTTTTCCAGCTGCACTGGCTGCCAGTCCATTTCCGGGCTCGATTCAAAGTGCTGGTGTTAACATTCAAAGCCCTTAACGGCTTGGGGCCAGGTTACCTGAAGGATCGCCTCCTCCCATATGTGCCTGCCTGGACCTTAAGGTCATCATCAGAGGCCCTTCTCTGTGAGCCCCTGCCAAAGGAAGTGAGGCGGGTGGCTACTAGGAGGAGGGTTTTTTCTGCTGTGGCACCCCGGCTCTGGAATGAGCTCCCTAATGAGGTTCTCCTGGCGCCTACATTGTACTCCTTTCGGCGCCAGGTGAAGACCTTTTTATTTTCCCAGGCATTTTAGCTTTCTAAATTTTTATCTTTGCTGTTTTAAATTTGTATTTTAAACTCCTGTACTGCTGCTAGGTTTTATTGTGGTTGTATTGTTATATTGTGGTTTTAATGTTCTATATATTTTAAATTGTTTTATTGTGTGTTGTTTGGTTTTAGTTTTTGTGAACCGCCCAGAGAGCTTCGACTATTGGGCGGTATAGAAATAAATAAATAAAAATAAATAAGCAGCCATGCTACCGGAGCAGAGGAAGTTCCTATGCAGTTGGGGGCCAGCCAACCCTGAATGAGCGGTAGCAGCGCCACGCTGAAGGACTGTCTTTCTTGTGCAGGAAGAAGAGGCATTTTGGTAGGACCTGCCAACTCCTCACAAAGGGCCTGACCCTCTCAACACTGTCCACCCCCCACATGGGAATCCAAGTCCCTTCCCAGGAGGAGGAGGGGTATGACTTGGTTGATGCAAGGGTGAGCTGTCTGTGTAAGAGTTAGGGAGTGGCTTGAGATGCTCTGGCAGAATAGCCTCTCCCTGGAGCATATGCAAAATGGAGCCTCCCTAAGGGAGGGTCTTAAGCTGCCTTTGGGGTTTTACAGCAGCTGCCTATTGTCATTTGGGTGGTAACTTCTCTACCTTGCAAAAGCCTTCCTTATTAGAGACCTCAGGATTAGCTATTTAGGCCCTGGGGCAGTCTTAGAGTTTCACTGAAGCTGTATTGTGGAAAAGCTGTCCATTAGCGTAAAAAAAGTCATAATTAGCTTGAAGTTCCAGTCTCTGTTATGTTGATTGTGTAGAGCAATGGTCTCCAAACTTTTTTGATCATGCACCCAGATCAGTAAGAAGGTTTTGAGCATGCACCCCCAGTAAATGTATATTTATAAATTATGTACATGTACTACTGTGCTAATACAGTATGTAAATAACAAAACGTACACAAAAATAGAAATTAAAAAAGGATGAGATGAAGATGAAATAGTGTTTTTAATTTTTTATTATTTATTAACGGTACAAAAAACCTTTCTGCTCTCACTAAAAAAAACATTAATGATGATGTTTTTTATTGAGAGCACTGTGGTTGAATATGCTTCATTATTTTTGAAAATCTTGGTTTAACACTTTGTGATACATTGATTCGAAGGGCTGGTTTTAAGTTCAGTTTATTTTGATACTTGGTTTTAATGGCTGTTACAGCTGACATCACTGTCATGGCATGCGCTTTCTTCTCTGCTTCATTCTGCCAAAGGAGACTGGGAAGGGTTCATCTCCTCCCCGCTCTCCTTTGGCAGGATGGCAGCTGCTCATGTGCAGCTTCCTCTGCCATGCCTGGCAGAGACTGGGACAGTTGCTCTCGGTTGCTGCAGCAGAGGCAGGGTAGGACTGGAACTGAGGGAGACATGGAACTTCCCTCTGCTGCCTCCGCTGCTGCCATCATTGCACACATTGGCAGCTCATCAGGGCAGTGGGAGGTTGGTCAGTTATCACGTGGCTCATGCACCCCAGTGGATCGTCTTGTGCACCCATCTTTGGAGACCATTGGTGTAGAGGAAGGGCTATGATTCCTGACAATTGGAAGGATAAACACTCATAAGGCCCTCAATCTATTGCAGTAGAACACTTTCAATATTTGAACAGGTGACATATAGATTCTGCCTTGAAATAGATACTTCTTTGGACATTTGGTCTACTTACGTTGAAGCCTGTGTATTGCTAGAAAGTTGTATGCATTTCATATGTATTCATTGCTATGGATATATACAAAATTTTTAAAGGTGCAATGTTGGTAACCCCTTCATGAGTGCCTTTAGAGGTGCCTGTGGGTGCTGTGTTGGGGACCCCTGTTTTAGGGCATAATCCAGCCCAAGTTGAGCACTTTAAATCCAACTTATTTCAAGAGGAAACATTCATGCTTAATACTCCTAAGGGGCTTTAAAATCTTTAGTTTTAAAGCCTGCTGTCCCCTAGCTCATTCTAAGTACCCCCTTACAGTGAGCCAGAGGGTGGGCTCTCTGAAGGGCTGTATCAAAAGCAACTGGTGCGTCTCTTCAGAGTTGCCCAGGCTCAGATATCTGGCTCTGAGAGGGTCCTTCCTCAGAACCAGGCATTGACTGAAGAGGTGTCCCAGAAGATTGGATCCTAAACAGAGGATCAGGCAGCCGTTCCAGAGGATGGGTGGCTCCTCCAGAGGAGAGGAGGCCCAGGAGATTGC
Organism: Heloderma suspectum; assembly: GCF_057233095.1. Classification (NCBI taxonomy): domain Eukaryota; kingdom Metazoa; phylum Chordata; class Lepidosauria; order Squamata; family Helodermatidae; genus Heloderma; species Heloderma suspectum. The sequence goes on from NC_139462.1 coordinate 115,894,423, forward strand.
TGGCAGCACACCACTCCAGTCAGGCATTTGAGTCTGGGCAGCTCTCCAGAGAACCCATCTGCCCTCTTGCTCACTTTGAGAGGATTCTTAGACTGAAACAGTGGGCGGTTGACTCCTCCAGAGCAGCTACCTGTCCTTTGTCTCACTCGGAAAATCCTCTCAGAGTGAAACAGGGCAGGGAGCTGTTCCATTTACTGCAGCAGGCAAGCAGGGTCTGCGGTACTCCTGGAGCACCTGCTAGTGCTGTCACCTTGCTCCAGCAACCTTGCAGCAGGGAGCCTTCATGATGGTAGTGGTGGTGTTGACACACAATTTGCCACTGCTCCCACTTCACCATCTGAAGTGAAGGATTCAGCCCGCCTCATGGGAGGGCTGACCCTGAATGTATACCACAGACTTAGAGTTAGCAACAAGTCCAAGAAGGAGGCCAGTGTGGTTAAGAAGAGTCAAGAAAGGTATAAAAGGGAAGAAGATTTCCATTACAAAGTGGAAGTCTAATCGAAACTAGGGGGGAAAGCACAAACACTGGTAAAACAAATACAAGTTGACAATAAGGCAAATGGGGAAAAAGAATTCAGCATACATACACTTAAATGTTAAACTGAACAACAAGCATTTCTTTAAATATGTCAGAAGAGGGAAGCCAGCTAGGGCAGTGGTGGACTGTTCGACAATACAGGAGTGAAAGGATTACTGATGGAGGATAGTGTTATTGCAGAGACATGACTGCTTGTGTGTGTGAAACAAAACAATTTGGTAAATTTTCATGGATGTCCACTTTTACCTGTCCCCTCTGCTCCCCCCCCATCACCTTCCAGCATTTGTCTTTCTTGTAAAAAATACTTCAAATTGTGTGAGCAATAAGATGGTTCCACACAATAATGCAAGTTAAATAACCTCATACAAATATGTAAAATTGGCTCAACTTGTTATCAGGGGCGCTCTTCAGAAAGGAGACTTGGCTCGACGTTTTAGTTCTGTGCCAGATTTTAGCTATGTGTTTTGCTGGCCTTAGCTTCCTTTTCATTTTACAGTTTTCAACATACATCCCATTCTTATATTTGCAAGTTCTTTTTTTCTACATCCTGCTTGAAGAAATGCTCTGAAAAGAAATTGGGAATGGTGTTTTGACTACTAAAGGGCATTAAGACCTTTTTACATGTACGTTTTCTAGTGTGGTTGCCATTGCTTTCTGGATTGCTCCCATGATGGGCAATGTATATATAACAACCTGTACCCGCATGATTTGGCTTTCAAATTTGTTTACAAGCAATGCAATTGGTGGATATCTGAACAGACCAGGTATCATTTAGATGGAAGCTGAACCACACAGGCAAAAATATGCATACTTAGATCATTATGGGAGTAACTGGAAGCTGTGGCTCAGTTGTATTTATATAAAAAGCTAGATCCTAACATTCTATTACATTCTAGCATGTCCAAGAAATGGAACCCAAGTGGATGTGCAGATGAAGGTGTGGTCTTATACTGCTAGGGATTAAATATGATTCTCAGTGGATGAGGTCCCAAGGATCAGGGAGTAGGCTTGGCCTCCCTCCCAACGGGTATTCAATGCCCCCTACTACTTTTTGCTCTATAAATGGTTGCTATTTACCCCATGGAGGGTAACGTTTATACTACAGATATTAAGTTGTGCTCTAAATGGTTAATCAGACTAACAGTGCAATCCTATGCATGTCTACTCAGAAGTAAGCTCCTTGAGTTCACTGGGACTTACTTGCAGGAAAGTGTGTTAGGATTGTAGCCTTAAAGTACTTAAATCTTAGAGCCTGTCTCTACAAGTTTATTGATTCATCTATTTATTAAAACATTTATATCCTGTGCTTTTTCCTCTTGTGAGGAACCCAAAACAGCTTACATAGTCCTCCTCCATTTTATCCTCACAACAACCCTGTGAGGTAGCTTAGGCTGACAGTAAGTGACTGGCTGAAAGTCACCTAGTGAGCTTCATGGCCAGGTGGCGACTGGAACCCAGATCTCCGGAGTCCCAGTACAACACTCTAACCAGTATATCACACCGGCTCTCACACTTAACTATCTTTTGGGGAAAGAAAAGAGTTACAAATAATTATCTATAAATAAATCGTAATTAACTTGATCTTCAGGATTTATTTGCCAGATATTCTTCCCAACGTATAATTTCATAAGATTGTTCCTTAATTTTTAATTAAATCTGCACTTAATTTCATTTTCTATTTCTCTCAGTAATCTTTATGATTTCAGCAATTAGAACATCCAGATCTCAGTCTGCTTTAAGATCAGTGGAATCGATACAGATAGAAACAAACAGTACAATGAGAAGTTAGTGATATGAGAAAGCAAAAAGGCAATTCAGGACTGTTAGAAAATGTGAACTTCACATAGTGTGCTGGATTGGAAAAAGGAATCCAGCATACTGAGACTTAGTGCACCATTTTAAGAGCTCTCAAATGCTTTAAATGGTCATGTTTGCCTACCTTTACATGGTCATGTAATGTCGTTCCTGTGGATACTTCACCTGAAGTGCCCTGCTGATACCTCTGATTTTTTTTAAAAAAAATTATTATTCCCCCCAATCACATTTGGGTGGGTGATATGGACAAACATTCTTAGGAACTAAAGATGGTGGGTGGGAGTGGGTTTGGACCATTCCTGGCTGCCCACCTATTTCAAGAAAAAGGAGGAGGAAGGGATGGACTACGTTGCTGTGGCCTGTTAAGTGTGGAGGCTTGGGGATAACAGAGAGGCAACCAGGGATAATTCAATGAAGTGGGGGGAGGAAACGGGGAGGTCTGGGCTGGCAATGACACAATAGGGTGGAAGATGGGCTGGGCTGCAGAGAGCAATGGGAGGAGTTAGGGAACTCTTCAGGGTAATCTGATGAGAGGGAGAAAATGTGGAAGCTGTCTTTCTATGTATGTTTTATGTGTGAGAGAGAGAGAGGAGGGGTAAAGAGATGATACAGACAAAAAGAAAAAATGGTGATTGGGGTGTTGATCATGTCTTGAGAGTGTGGTGTAAGAGAAAGTTTATTGGAGATCCTGAGCAAAAGAGAACTGTTAGTTCAAAAGAGTGTGTTTGTGTTTTGGGGCTCGGACTCCACCTCTGCCTTGTATTTAGACTCTTGAGCAACTTACTTGTCTTTTAGCCTTAACAGTTTGGCATTCTGTGAAATGGGTGTTTTGTGACTGACTATCTCAACCATTTTGTGAAGGGGCATCCCCATATGCACAGCAGCCATTTTATTATGGCAACCATGACACTTCCTCAAAATTCTGAATGTGCCCTCCAGCCCAAGAAGGTTGCCAACCCCTATAAACTTTTCACCTTAGCTTTTTTCACATGAAAGATGCACATGGGGTTTTCACGCACAGAAGGGGAAAGTAAAGGGTTGAAAGATGAAAGATGCACATAGGGTTTTCACGCACAGAAGGGGAAAGTAAAGAAAGTAAAGAAATGGGAAATTGAGGCAGAAATAACAAATTCGTAGAGCCAATGTAATATGAAAGTATTGTTTTGTTTTTAATGAATAACTAGGTTACTACCCATCAGGATGACAGGTCAGGGCACCATGCAGCCTAAGAGACTACTGATTCCCTCCTGATCCCCTCACCTTTTCTGACTTCAATGTCCTCTGGTGAGTGAGCAAAGGGCTGGACTAAGCCCAGCTCTCCAGGAATGGCCCCATCCCTTCCTCTGTCTTATTGGTAGTTGCTGGAAGAAGAGCTATAGGAGCAGAGATGGAAAGAGGGTTATATTTTCATGCTACTGTATTTCAATTTCCCATGCTGAAATAGAAACAAACAGCATGTCAGGGCCTGGAGAGCTGGGCTGGACCCTCCCCTCACTCACATCAGGGCAGCAAAGACACTAGATGTTCAGTGTAACCAAATAGAGGTCCAGTTTGCACACTTGCCTGATATGCAAGTCATATACATGGTGAGGCTCATGTCCCACAGCTACATCACTTGTAGCATCTGTTGATGTCTATGTGATCCATCCTTGCATCATACAAAAGTCCTAGTTCACTTAAAGGTACTAAATGCAGGAGGAGAGGGTGTACATGCTTCCTTGCTCCCACAGCCGGGGTGGTGAGATGGCAGTTCAAATCTGCCGTACAATAGCGCAGTCCCTATTGTTATGTTAAATGGGGTATGTGCAGAGGCAGAGTTTATACATAGCAACACCCCTGGAGTGAGGGTATTGCATCTCTGTGCCTAAACATAATTTTATTCCCTGGTGGAATCTCTATTATTGAGAGCTGGGCCACAAAATACCAGAAGTGGAGAAGAGGTTTTGCCCTCACTGCAGCAATATCCCCAAGTGTAGTTATTTGCTTTTTCAGCTGCTACATATGTGAAACTACTTAGTAGTTGTTTGACGTATTGTAAAATGTTTTGTTTTTGTTTTTGTTAGGTTTTGAAAGTATTTTAGAAGGGCTTTATGGACCAAGGCTACGAAGAGACCTCAGTTTATTTGAAGGTAAATAATTATGTGAAATGTGTAAAAGCTAGCTTTCTAATTATGTGACATTTTAAAACAATTTTTTGAGCACAAGGGATTTTGCTGGGGCATTTTATTGTAAATTCTGTCTTCTACAATATTAAATTGAAGACTCCTCTTTATTCTCATCTCTACAAGCACTTGTCCAAAATGGCAAGGATTTACAACAGATCTTTAATCTATTAGTGAATTGCTTGAATTAACTAAGTATTTTCTCTGTTTGGATCATTGACTCATATCTGTTTCTTTCTTTGGGAGTATTATAACAGGACAGCCAGTGTTTAGTGTAAATGCATTCTTTGTGAACTAATTAAACATGAGAACAGTAATGGTTTTGCACCATCTACTGTCAAAATTGAATAAAGTCACTATCTGAATCTGTGAAAATGTCCCTTTTTCTGTAAAACGATATACTTCTTTTTACAACATGATACCTCTTCATTTCAAAAAAGAAAAAAAAATCTCTTTTGGAAAACTGACGCTAAGGTGCAGATTACACAGTCAGCAAAATTAAGCAGTGTTTTTTCCCTGGATTATATAGCTTCAAGGCTTTCAGTAGGAGGTCACATGTTTGAATGCTTACCACATGGAAGAAAAACCCTCCCAGTACATGGGAAAGTCAGGGAGACAGCATCTTTCTCTTTGACACACTAGTTTTCTATGTGCAGGGATTTGTGATGATAGCAAGAGGCAGTAGAGGCAACATCAGCATTGGAAGAGACATTTACGTCTTGCCCCCTCAGGTGTCACAGAGCTGCCATGATGGAGCCAGGAGTGGCTGTTGAGGAAACATCTGTCCTGGAAGACCACATTCTATGAGGGACTGGGGTAAATCTATCCCAGCTTTGTACACAAAGGTCTTCTGTGATGTGGCAGCCTAGGCCTGGAGGTGGGGTTTCACAGGTGTATTACAATTCCATTCCTCTTGCCAAGTGTCTCATCCAGCATTTGCTTAATTTTGAGTGATCTTAAAATTGGGTGTTAAGAGACAGACATGGGATTCTGATGGTGATGGGTACCCATTCTGCTACCCATCAGTCTTCCTGCTGGCCCAGGTGGCCTTGGAAGCCCCTTAGCCCTCTTGTGGAAGCCATGACACTCCAGAACAACAACCCTGGGACTCAGTTTATATATGACCTCACTCATGTTCCTGAACACACTCTTGATTTGGGCCAGGGTGGGATGACTAATCTGTAGGTGGAGGAACATGTTATAGTTCCTTGTCATAGTCAGATCATTATTAGAAGAGTTCAGGCTTACTTGGCTTTCAGCCTCTTGCAGGAATGGGGGAGATACTCAAATGGTCTGTCCCTGGGGACAGATAGATCAAGACAGCTTCCTAACAGGTAAGGCATTTTTATCCTACCTGGGCTGGCAATCCTGTTGAAGCTCTAGTTGACCTCTAGAATTAGGAAATAGCCCAGGCTATTGACATGACCACTCCTGAGCATCCTCTCCTGGTGATTAAAGTCTGGCTGGCTCCCTCAGGAGACTTTGGGACAATGCAGCAACAGGAACAACTGGAGCAATGGTGGAGAAAAATTCATGATGAATCTGTCTGAACATGGGTAGAGCTCATTTCATACCATATTCCCTCTTGCAGTGATGGTGGTGAAGAAATCTTACTTCTCTGCTGCTCTTGTGTGTCTGTGTGGAATTATCTATGGCAGTTATTTCAAATGATGATGAGCCTATTACATCGTGGCTAATGGAGTCATCAATAAACCGCTGTAACCGCTTTACCAGACACTTTATGGATACAGTTGTTTACATCTGTTTCTAGTTGGATACCACATTAACAGAAGCCCTGTTCAGGTGCACATGTGAAGGCTTAAAGGGGGTAGAGAGTTGGGACCATGCACACTGGTTCCACGCCTTCATCGGGCGTGCCAGTCCTGCCGCCCGCCTCCCGTTCAGATCTTGCCATGTTGAATCGGCAAGATCTGAAAGGGAGTTCCACTTGCGTTTGCTTGAACCCAAGTAGAACTCTCCAAGCAATTGAGGACCCTTCCTTATCAGGGTTCTGATCATGCAGAAACTTCTGCTCATGTTCAAGTGAACACAAGTAGAGCTCTTGTTCAGACCTTGCTGATTCAACACGGCAAGGTCTAAACTGAATTGGGTGGGGCTGGTGCGTTTGGAGGTGTAGTGGGTGGAGCCAGTGTGCATGGCCACGACGGCCTACACACTTTAAGCCCTCTGTGTACCCCTAACAGGGCTAGTATCTGCATTATATCTGGATGCATCTGTGATGACTTCTTGTCATACTGTTATGGATAGTTTTCAATTTATGCAACCTGAGACTGTGGACCTTGGGTACAGGAGGCGAACAACTTGTGCATTTGACCTTTTCCCTTCGTTGCTTCTCAGAGCAAGCTGAGTGATAAGTGTGGTGAATGTTTCCTTGACTGTAGTTTCATTGAGTCTCAAATCAGTGGTGAGACCCTTTTAACTTACATTTGGGAATTTTCTAGCCAGACTCCAACATTCCATTCTTTGGCATGGCACTGAAGCATATGGTAGCAACTGAACTCCAGGGGTTGCTGCATGAGAGTGATTATCTAGACCCATTTCACTATATTTTATGACCAGGTTGTGGACGAAGGTGAACGCAGTCGCCCTAGTAGACGATTTATGCTGGGAGCTGGCCAGTGAACGTGTCCCTGTTAGTTCTGCTGGATTCTCAAAGGGTTTCAGTACTAGTCACATTGTATCCTTCTGGATTGCTTGGTCGGGACAGAGCTTGGCACACTATTTTACAGTGGTTCTGGTCTGCCCTAGAGGAGCACAGGATTACTGCTCCAACTCCTTGTCTGTTAGTTTATAGTGTCACACAGGGTTCTGTTCTGTTCCCCATGCTATTTCATATGTAACCTCTGGAAGAGAACATCTGGGGATATGGAGTTTGCTGTCATTCATATGTTGATGCTATGCAGTTCGTTCTCTCTTTTCTATCTCAATCCACTAAGGGTGTAGAGGTTTGGAATCACTGGGTTGGTTTGTACGATCATATAGCGCACTGTGGCTTATTTAAGCTACGGTGGGTTGTGGTGCATGCTGGTGGCCATTTTGAATATTCAAGCCACAACCGCGGCTTGTTGTGTTATCCGTGCCCAGAGACTGTGGGTTATGTGAGGATTAAACAACCCTCACATAACCCTAAAACAGAGGCCATGTTTTTTGTGAGGGTGGTTTAACCCTTGCATAACCTACAGTCCCTGGGCTGGATTAGGTTGAATAGACTGAAGTTTTGTCCCAACAAGACAGAAGTAGGCCTGATTAACAGGACTTCTGATCCAGCAATGGGAATACTGCCTGTGGGTGGGGTAGCATTTCCCTTAAAGAAACAGGTGTGCAGCTCAGAAATCCTACTGTGCCCAGCTTTGGCCTTGGATGTCAGGTGGCAACTGTAGACAGGGGTGTTTTTGCTCAGCTTAGACTGGTGTGCTCATTCCTGGAGAAGAGGGACCTAGCCATAGGCACACATGCCTTGGTTATAGAAAGGTTGGATTCCTATAGCTGCCGTAATGTTTTTTAAGGATGGGGTATACATTTTAGTAATAACAATATATTACTATTACTATTTTCCTGCTGGTATGGCTGGTGCTTCTCGCGAAGCCCAGGTCACTCTGTGGAATTCAGAAATGCCTTGGGCAGTTGACCTGATCACACCCAAGCACCCTTTCCCCTCTAAGCAGAGCCCAGCCAGCTCCTTGGTATACACCTGAGCTGAGGGCTATGAAACAAAAGAGAAGACAGCTAAAGCGCAGGTGGAGGAAAACTCATGCTGAGTCTGATCAAACCCAGGTTAGAGCTCATTATTGAGCCTACTCTGTGGTGGCGATGGTGACAAAAAGGGAGTTATTTTCCACCACAATTACATCTTCTCATTGTTGTCCAGCGGAGCTTTTCAAGCAGTTCGTGGTCTGCCACAACCTGGGCCAGGGAGAGAAACAGTGGAACCCTCAGTAGCACACTGTGATGGGTTTGCACGGCACTTTGAAGATAACGTTGCTCAAATTCATCACTAATTGGACACTGCAGTCAATGCAGTTCCATTAGCAAAGGTGCCCAGAGCACAATAAAATATAACAATTACAGAATTTTTTTTTTTTTTAAGTACCCAACCTAAAAAGACTCACTTAAAGTCTGAAGGCCTTCTAAAATAAAATGGCCTTGGCCTGCCATCATTGCAGGCTTTTAAGAAGGCCTTGAAAGCATATTATTTTACTGTGGCCTTCCTTCTCTTTATATGACTGCTATTGTTGCTGTTACTGTTGTTATTGTTATTGTTGGCTGTTATTGTTTTTATTGCTTTTAATATTTTAACTGGTTTATGTATTTTATTGGTGTAAGCTGCCTTGGGAGGACTTCTGCCCTGAAAGGCGGTCAAGAAATGTTTTAAATAAATAAATAGGACAGCAGAAAGAGAGCAAACCTAGCCTCCCTTGGGAGGGAGTTCCACAGCCTGAGAGCTTTTTGCCCTCCCTCGGGTCACCACCAAATGCACCTCTGAAGGCAGTGGTCTCAAAAGAAGAGCCTCTTCAGATGATCTTAATAACTGGGCACGCTTGTATGGTTCTTGTAGCCTGGTCCCAAGCCAGATAGGATTTTTTAGGTTATAACCAGCACTTTAAATTCTGCCTGGAAAAAGACTGGTAGCCAGTGAAGCTGTTGTAACAAGGGAGTCACATGCTCCCTGTAACTAGCCCCGATCAACAGCCTGCCCTCAGAATTCTGGACCAGCTGAACTTTCTGAAGAGTTTTAAAAGTTAGCCCCATGTAGAGCGCATTACAGTAGTCTAAACAGAATGTAACTAAAGCATATGTGACTGTGGCTAAATCAGATGTCTCTAGGAACAGGTGCAGTTGGCGCACTAGTCTCAGCTGTGCAAACATACTCCTGGCCACTGCCGAGACCTGGGCATCCAGGTTCAGGGCTGAGTCTAAGAAAGCCTTAATCTTCAGGGGGAGTGTAACCCCATCCAGCACAGGTTGAATCCCTATTCCCTGATCTGCCTTTCGATTGATCAAAAGCACTTATGTCTTGTCTGGATTAAGCTTCCATTTGTTTGCCCTCCTCCAGTCTCTTACCAACAGCACTGATTTATGATGCATGAACAGCAGCTGCATGGCCAAGGCTTCCTGGAAAGCCATGGCCACAGAGAGCCCCTGCTGGCCTTACTGCTCTGGAGCAGCAAAGGTGGGTGGGGAAGGCTGGGTGATCCTGCCTGAAAGTGCTTGAGGAGACCTTAACCAGCAGTTGCCCAAACAGCCACTCCTCCTCTGGTCTTCCCATTGGGAAAAGCCAGTAGGGGTATTGAGTAGTGCTGCTCAAAGGCACTCAGGGCACCTCTGAGCAGCACTGCCCACTCCCCTCCGCCGTCCTTTCTATCAGGAAGGATCAGTGGGTGGGACACTGGGTGACACTGCTTGATCACTTTCCAGGCACTTCTGACCAGCACTGTTCTGGCCTTTCTATAGGGAAAGGTCAGTGGAGGGGATGTTGGATGATGCAATTCAAATGCAGTTTGGGCTCCTCCCAGCAACACTGACCAACCTGGCATACTCTCCCCTATGCCATTCCCTCGGGAAAGGCTGGGGGAGCAGGCTCTTCTGTTGAAGAGGGGGGCTGGCAACTACAATTTTTGGCTTAGCCAGCAATCCCAGCCAAAAATGGTAAGCCCCTGGATTTGTGGTTTGGCTTTTATACTTTATTATTTTGTATTTTTGGTTGATTGTGAGCCACCTTGTTTGACCATATTAATGCAGACAGCTAAGATGGAGTTTTTAAAAGATAAATAAATTTTACCTCTCCATCCTACACTGCAGTCAGAAGTACTACAGTCGAGGAAAAAACTTAATTGCATGGTTCTGCTGATTAGTGTGAGCCAAGAAGTCCCCTGCTCATCTCTGCAATGAACTCACAGTAGCCGTCAGCCTCAACCTACCTAACCCCACCCCGATCTTCACTTTTCGGATGATAATATCACCTACCTTACAAGGTTGTAAGAATTACTTGAGAAATGTGTCTTTCAATACCCCTAAAATAAATGTTAAGAATTATTATGTCATTCAAGTTCAATGTTAAGCTTTATTTTTTCATTCAGCTATGCTGATATTCTTAAGAACTTCTTTTTAAATGCCTCTTCAGAGACCGGGAAAGAGCCATCTGGCTGTGCAATCCTACTTCTGTCAACTCAGAAGTAAGTCCCATTGAGTTCTGTGGAGCTTACTCCCAGGTAAATGTATGTAGGATTGCAACCTTACTTTGGTTTATTTGAAGAAGAAAGCCAGTGTGTTGTAGCAGTTACAGTGTTGGATGATGGCCAAGGTTCAAATTCCTATTCAACCATGAAGCTCACTGGGTGACCTTAGGCCGGCCACTGTTCCCACCCAACTTACTTCACAGGGTTGTGAGGATAAAAAAGAAGTCAGATTGAGCTCATTGGAGGAAAGGCAACCTGCATGCGTGCTGAGGGCATCAGCTAATGCCATTTTGCATATTCCACTGGAGGTGAGTCTTACATTTACAAAGGAGAGGGCTTTTTCAGTAGTGGCATCCCAACTGTGGAATGCTCTCCCCAAGGAAAAATGTATATATGTATTATTAACAGTTACATGCCTCCTAATCTACTAAAAAGCCATCAAGGCAATGTACAATGATTTCAAATAAAAACGAGAAAATTAAAAATAGTAAAACATTTTTAAAAGCTACACATTTTAAAGGCTAATTTGAAAAGATGTATCTTTACACCCTTTCTAAAGGCAAAGAGAGTGGAGGCCAACTATAGTTCTTGAAGGAGCACATTCCATAATTTGTGCGCAATATAAGAGAGCCTTTTCACACATGCCTGACAAATGGGCCTCTGCAAGTAATAATACCCTCAAAAGGGCCTCTCTTTCAGATCTTAGTACTCAGGCAGGTTCATGGCGAAATAGGTGGTCCTTAGATTACTAGGTCCTGAGCTGTTTAGGGCTTTAAAGTTTAAGACCAACACTTTGAATTGAGCCTGGAAAGCAACTGGCAACCAGTGCAGATCTTTCAGGACAGGTATAATTTGGTCCTAATGCCATGAACCACTTAGCCTAGCTGCCACATTTTACACCAATTGAACCTTCCAGACACTCTTCAGGGGTAGCCCCACATAGAACACATTGCCATATTCTAAACATGATGTAATCAAGGCATGGATAATTTGCCAGGTCAGACCACTTCAGGAAAGATTGCAGCTGGCACACAAAGCGTAATTGTAAAAATGCCTCCACTTGAAGCTCCAGGGGCAAAGTAGGATCAAAGAGCACTCCAAAACTACTGATCTGATCCTTCCAGAAGGGTTTGCGTTCCCTAAACAGGTTGAATTTCAATCCCTGAGTCAGGCTTTCTACTCACCTCCATCTTGTCTGAGTTCAACCTCCACTTATTCACCATCCAGCCCATTATTGAACCCGGGCAACTTTCAAGGGTTTCAGATGCTTCCTTGACGTTAGGTGACAAAGAGCAATCGAGTTGGGTGTCGTCACCATATTGGTGGCACCCTACTCCAAAGCTATGAATGATTTCTCCCAGTGATTGCATGTAGATATTAAACGACATAGGGGACAAGATAGAAATCTGTAAAATATCACAGGCCGGTGGCCGTGGAGTTGAACAGTAAACCCCCAGTGCCACCTTCTGGACATAGCTTAATGGAAAGGACCAGAACCACTGCAAAACAGCACCCCCAAAGCCCAGACTTGCCAGACAGTCTACAAGGATACCATGGTTGATGGTATCAAAAGCCGCCAAGAGGTTCAGGTGAACTAATAGGGTTATGCTCTTGGCTATGCCAGTTCTTGGCATAGGTCATCCACAAAGGTGACTAAAGTGGTCTCAGTCTCATATTCCAGCTGAAAGCCCAATTGAAATGGATCCAGAAGCATCTGGAGTTGCACTGCTACCACCTTCTCGATTTCCTTAGCCAAGAATGGTACATTTGAGACTGACCTATACTTAGACAGATCTCCTTAGTCAAGGGAAGATTTCTTTAATAAAGGTCTTATAACTGCCTCCTTTAAGCAGGAGGGAACAACCGCCTCTGGTAAAGAGACATTAATTACTTCCTGTAGCCATGGCATTAGTTCCATATTGGCTGATTTAAATCAGCCAAGAAGAGCAAGGGTAGAGTACACAGATGGTGGCCCTCTTCACTCCCGATACCCTGTCCACATCCTTGAGATTCCCAAACAACGGGACAAGTGGTTGCCCAGGTTACATCACTCAGGCCTGCCCCATATAAATGTTTATATAAAACATTGTTTGTATAAAACATTGGACAGCATATTGACTGAGGGGGGTTACAAATTTGTACTTGCAGCTGACCCACCCCTCAACCTGAAAGACACCTTGAAAGCCCAGCATAACTGTAAGAGCAGGCCTCCGCCCTTTTCCCTAGCTCTGAGCTGGTGAGGGGGAGCCTTGTTTTATCATGCTTGACCGCTTCTGGGGCTTAGCATTAAGACATCCCCACTAGTTTCTGAGCCTTGAAGAGGTTCAGCATGAGGCTAGTGAGATCCCTCGCCCTTCTTCTGAGCCAAAAAAAGGAGGATATCTCCCATAGCAGATCAGTTAAGCCTAAAATAATCCATTTATATATTGACCCATCCTAAACATTTTTCATACTGATCCAGTAAACAATAATCCCTGGGAGGTTAGGAGGTTGATAAAATATATTGTTTTGTCTTTTAGCCCACTGAGCTAGGGCAAACATTCTTACCAATCTGATGGTTAATGCTGAACATTATATATACATATACATACATATATTGCAAGGTGTGCTCCCCAATAGATACAAAGTGGTGGACCTGCAGAAATCATGTGTGTAATCACAGTTTATATAAAACTTAACCACATCTGGCTTTGCCGTGCAGCAAGGTGAAACATCCTATTTAAGGAAGCACCAGCAGGGGTGGAATACAATGCCCAGAGCGCGTTGTGGATCACCCACACCTCCAGTACAGTGTCCTCTATGAGTTGCCACAGCATCACATCTGGGCCAATGCTTTACTTGGGTGCCAGACACTGTCAAGGGTACTGTCACTATGTGAAATAGCCAAAATATGTATAAATGAATAAGGAACACAAACCTCCAGGGGAGTGTCTTCTGCAAGCTGGCAGACAATTGCATTTGACTGCCAGACATTGTGAAGCATGGCACACCATAATAGTAATATCCTATGTAGTAGAAATGAATATGAAACTGGAGATGTACACCTCACAATAATCTTTGGGCCACCTCACCCCATATACTCAAACCTCCCAGAAAGTGTCCTCTACAAGCTGGCCAACCATCACATTTGTCATAATATGTCATTTGTCAAGCATACAGGACCATGCCAATAATAGTGAAAACATATATAAATGAGTAAGGAGCTGGAGGTATATACCCCAAAGAAAGCTTTGAGTCACCCCAAGTCATATATCCAGACCTGCAGGACAGTGGCCTCTATGAGTTGTCCTGGTAGCGCATCCAGCCCAACACTGCAATGTTTGCACCTTGTGTTGGACCAGCAGGACAGATTGGGGATTCTGTTGGTGTTGAGCAGCCCACCCTGCTGCTCAACAATTTCCCTATCTGAGCTGATGGAGGTGGTTTCAGGTGTGCTGTTGAGGTCACCCAGACTGTTTAACATTCATGCTGAGGGCACCTTGTCTAGGGCAGGATTTCATGGTCTCCATGACAGCCGTGGAACTGTCCCAACGTGTCATCAGCCCAATACATGTAGTGAGGCATAATCTAGACTTGGTTTTCTCAACTGGATATGAAGATGGTGATCTGAAGGTGAGGGACTTCGAATCAGTTCCTTTTCTTTGGTCAGATCATCACCTGCTGATGTTTAAACTATGGCAGCTTTTCCCTTCTGTAAGGCTGGGGGACCTATTAAGATGGTCTTCCCCCAGAGACTAATGGATCTGGATGGTTTCCAGAAGGCTCTGGGGAGGTTTCCTGATGGTATAGCTAGCTCTCCTGATAAACTCTGATTTATCTGTTGAATGCAGAACTGACCCAGGCAGTTGACACGATTGCTCCTGAGTGCCCGCCCTCTCCAGAGTGGAGCTTATATACAACTGCTCCATGGTATACTCCAGAGCTGAGAGCGATGAAGCAAAATAGGAGACGCCTTGAGTGCAGATGGAGAAAAACTAGTGGGTGCAACCAAACACTGGTGTGTGCCTATGGTTACGTATATTGAGGGGCAGTGAGGGTGGCAAAGAAACAACTTGCTGCTTCTATTGAATTATCTATTTGCCATCCAGTGAATTGTCCAGGGGCTATTACATGCTGGCCTTAAGGACATTGTAGACCCATCTGAGGCCTGCTGTAATACATTTGCTAGGCTATTCCAGGATAAAATACACTGCAGTGCTACAGTAGGTGTATCAGGTGAGGTATCCAGAACACAGCCTTGTCCATTTTTCTTGGGTGAGTTTCCATTGATACAACCTGAGCACATTGACAAGATTCTTGGACGGGTTCATGCAACCGCTTCCGTATTGGATCCTTGCCCCTCTTGGCTTATAAAAACTGGCAAGGAGGGAACAACTGGCTGGGCCAGGGAGGTAATTAATGCCTCCTTGCAAGAGAGGGTGGTCCTGGGCCACATGAAAGAGGCGGTGGCGAGACCACTCCTGAAGAAATCCTCCCCAGACCCAGAAAACCTTAATAATTTTAGGCCTCCAAACACTTTAAAGCATAGTGATCCCATGCGAATAATATCCATTGTATGGAAAAATTAATACAGAAGTGGAGGTGTGCACCCACAATAACCTTTGGACCACCCCAAACCTCCAGGGGAGTGTCCTCTGTGATACTGTCAGGTAAGTTGGCTGTTGCCCACTGGGTATGATATGATCTTTTTCTTTGCTGGGAAAGGCAGAAAAGGTAGTTTAGGACACATGGTACAAATTTCTAGAAGTCAATGCTGCATTTCTGACACTGACAAAAGCCCCAACACACATCCCTGACTATACCATGGTGCTATTTAAACAGTTGGTAGTGCCTCTGTGATAGAAGCTGTGGATTCTGTAAGTTCAATGAGGAAAACCAGCATTTATTTTCAAGAAGGTCACAATTCCTGGAAAATATTTCGCCAATACAGATGTCTCTCAGACTGCACACAATGTGTGCAATCTATCAGTACATGAATGGGGAAAGGTTTTTCAAAGTTCCCAAGTCCTGCAGATTGGGATTGGGAGAGGAAAGGTGGATCTCAATGGCAATCAAAATGGATGGCTCAGGAAAAGTGCTACAAATCAATTCACTGCAACTGTAAGAAGGCATTCAGAGAGTTGCACTATGCAAATGCTACAGTACCACCTTAATTGCACTGCTCTTTGCTACCATGAAGGAAACTGTTCTCACAAATAATTTAGCTTGAATAACAGTAATGACATTATGTACTTCACAGAGTACACTTATGCCATAGACAGAACAGCTACCTAGCTTTCCCGTTGAAGTTCATCAGTAAATAAGTACATGACCACAGCCATATTTATGTCCCATAAATCAATGTATGTCCCATACATTTGCGCACATAACCATGAAATTTGCAAGTTTAATGTGGAGTTATTAATGTTTGGTATTAATATGAAGTCAATGATTGATATAAAATAATTTTTCAGAAACAGTATCTTGCATTGTGTCACAACATTTTCTAGTGAGCCACTTGCATTTATGTTGATTTAAGCAGATGCTCTAGGATTTATTTATGTATTATATTTTATGCCATCCCATAGCCGAAGCTCTCTGGGCAGTTCACAACAATTTCATACTGCGTTGTGAACAGGCACACTCCTTGTTTTGTGTTTTTTGTCAATTTAAATTTGTCATCTAATTTTGTTGGGACTTTACAATCACTGGGAACGTTCTCTCGATGTGGAGAATATTAATTTATAAGCAAAAAGTTTAAAAATGAAAACAAATTTATTTGAAAACAGAAGTAAATTGGGGGGGATCCATATAAGGAAATGCTTAGGCAGTATCACTGTATATCCGTGGCCTGCTTGATGCTTTCAACTCAGTGCACAATTTGATCCAAAACGTTGGCTTAACTGCTCCTCTACCAGACTTTGAGATTACTTTGGAAAGGCTCTGAAAGCAACGAGATGTCTTGCCATTCTCCAAAGATAGTGCTGGGTCTGGCAAGTATTCTACCATTCTCTGTTCTGAGGAGAAGTGCATTTATTTTTCTGGTGAAATAGCCTGTCAGCTCATGGTTTCTTGCTGAACAAGCTGTTAAGAATTATATATTTTGATTCTTTTAAGTTTAGTTACATAGTAATTTGCCATCTATACATTGTGCTTGCTGCCATTTGATTTCAACTTGATTGGCTTCACTCCGAGAACCATGTAATATTCCTGGATTATTATTCCTAAATGGTTTATTAAATTGTCACTCAGGTTCAATATGCTTTATCAGATTAAAATAGCTGGTTCAGTGCCAGATTTTATGGCAGTTAATATAATACTAGGAAGATCTTTTATGAGTTGATCTACGTGTTATGGTTGTCATTGTTAGAACTTCAGATAAGAGATTTGTATTGGCAAGGCCATGTTGCCCAGATGTTGTTCTGTGGGCCACTTGTATGATTTTCTAATTATTTTTTATTTTTTAATGCTTTGCAATTTATTAAACTTTATGAAATGAAAACCACATGCTTTAAGCTTTGACAAATTCCAGGATTCCAAATCTTGTCATAAGAAACTTTCTTTTTAAAGAGTCTCCCATAGGAGTTATACCTGAGCACAGACTTGCTTTTTGTATTATCATGCCACTTGTATGATCACATACATTTTAACTCTTTTTAATTAACAAGTATGTTTTAATTATCCATCCATACTTATATCAGCAACTTTTTAATTTTCTTTACCATTTAGTGCTCTGATTGTTTCTTGCTGTGTCATCGTTCATCATATGGACTGGTCTAAGCATGAGCTGTCATATGAACATAAGAAGCCTGAATCAGACTATTGGTTAATCTAGCTCAGTATTGTCTATATCAGCCTTCACCAGTGTGATACCCTTCAGATGTTTTAGAGTATAACTCCCATCATCCCTCACCATTACCATACTGGCTGGGGCTGATGGGAGTTTTAGTCCAAAACAACTGGAGGGCACCACGTTGGCGAAAGTTGGTGTACGTTGATGGGCAACAATTTTCCAGGGTTTTAGACAGGGCTCCTTCCCAGCCGTATCTGGAGATGGCAGCGGTTGAACCTGGAGCCTTCTGTGCGTAAAGCAC
The DNA here is from genome assembly GCF_057233095.1 of Heloderma suspectum. Lineage (NCBI taxonomy): Eukaryota > Metazoa > Chordata > Lepidosauria > Squamata > Helodermatidae > Heloderma > Heloderma suspectum. The sequence continues at coordinate 115,912,208 of NC_139462.1, forward strand.
ATTGCTTTCCCAGCCCCCACACCCTGCTGCGAGCCAGCCCTCCCTCCTTTAAAAAAAAATAATCTGGCAGCAGCAGCTCCTCCATCTCCTAGCCACTTCTTTCTCCTGCTGCTAACTCAGCTTGGAGGTTCTCCGGCTTCTGAGGAGATGGAACCAGTGGCAAGAGGCAGGAGTGGGTCCCTACCAGCAGCCAGGCAGATGAGCCTGCACCGTAGCGGCCATTTTACAATAACTTTTTTTTAGTAGCAGCAATCTGAAACAATCAGATGCTGCCTTTGGGGGGACATGGCCAGTGATGGCACAGGAGTGGTGAAGGGGCAGTCCTGACATTGCTGATGTGTCCTCATTGGTCATATCCCCCAAAGGCAGCATCTGATTGGTTCAGATCGCTGCTATTGAAAATGTAAGTTTTTTTAAAAGTTATTTTAAAATGGTGTGCCACAGTAAGTGCAGGCTTGCCCAGCCAGGGGCTGTGATGCTTCCTTTTATTAGCACCTGAGGCTAGCCAGGCTAGCAGGGAGGGAGGATGAAGAAGAGCCACCGCCAGGTAAAACGAAGAAGAAAGGCTGGTTGGCAGCAGCAGGAAGTGGCTGGTGGTTGTTTCGGGATTCGCTTGACTCCGGGGGCCCAGACCTGTGTCCTGCAGTCTGGCCCTGGTTGCACCACTGGTTCTGCAACTGAGCCACAGCTTCTTCTGGGTGTTGCTATGCCAAAGCCCTATCTGCCTTTTAGATCTCAAGAACCTTTTGCGTTAGAAATGGTATGAGCTGGTGTTAGACTACATTGATCTGAGCAGCAAATATTGGTTGTTTGGTTGGTGGACACTGCCACTAGAACTACTTAGAGAACACACAGTGGCAACTAAAGCCCACTGGGGCTGATGGGGCAGAGGGCAAGTCACCAGAGGTGAAGCCAACTACAGTCTTTTGAATTCATAGCAGCCAACAACCCATAGTCCATAGTGCAGAAAAGGTAAACTGAAACACATGAACTGTCAGATCATGGTTGAAAAGCAGAGGGTTTTTGTGGGGTGGGATGTAATATTGTCAGTGCAAAAGAGAAAAGTGGTCTTTTGAATTCACAGCAACCTGCACCAGAGAAATCCATACAAACAACACATTCCACCTCTCATTACAGTACATTGCACAGGAAAGGGAAACTAAGTCATGCACATTAACATAAAGATCAGGAGTGCAAAGCAAGGTTTGGGGGAGGATTTTTTTTAAAAAAGAAAGCCAACACAAGTCTGAAAAACTATTTAGAGCTCTATACAAGCCTAAAAAAAATAAAAGGAAAATAGCCTGGAAATCAATGCAAGCTTAAAAAAAAACTTGTACATAGACCTGAACTCAACACAAGCCTTTACAAAAAATAATAATAACGAAGCCCAGAACTCAACACAAGCCATTAAAAAAAAACAATTGCACAGGCTGAAGCTGAATGCAAGCCCGTTAAAAACAGAAGAATTACACAACCCATACAACCCTTAAAAAGAATTTTAAAATGTACCTTCTGGCTCATGCTGCTGCCTGCTATGGTCTGGATTTGGTGGCTGCAGTGCTGGCAGGCCTGCCTCTCCCTCCCTCCCTCCCTCCCTCCCTCTCTCTCCCTCTCTCTCCACAAACACAGAGAGATTGATTAAATTGCACTCATGGATTGTGTCATTCTGCCTGCTGCTGCTGCAACAGAAAAGAGACCAGATCAAGGCTTGGCTCCAGACCTCTGTCTAACTCCATGCTGCTGCTGCTGAGCTGCTCAAAGAATGTGCTCTGCTCTTGGAAAATTGCTTCCCTGTCCATTTGCTTGTTTGCTTGCTTTCTCCTTTCTGCACATGCTTGGCTTTTAAAAGATAACACCTAGGGATTGTCTGGGCGCGGACGGCTTCATAACCATAAGCCCTCAGCTAAAAAACATATCAGGGGACCAGCTATGCCCACATACGGCACCCAGGCAGTATGGTACGGTCAGACAACCTGGAGTCTTATATCTATGTTCCGATAGTGCTGCCCTGTGGCAGAAGATGACGAGGCAAGCAGAAGGATGCATGCATGATTTTATTCTGCAACTTGCAATTTTGGGGCAGTGATGACTGGGGACATAGAGGGGACAGAGCCAGAAAGAGGAAACTGTGTGTGTGCTGCGGAAAACTGGTGGTGAGTTTGACACAGTGGGGGACAAAAGACAGGGCTACCTGCTCCCAAATGGACCCATCACGTCTGAGAACCCGTCTGGAAAAGTGGTGCATCAATATTGTAAATAAACAACGTCCCATGGTTCTCACCAGACTCAGTCTAAATGATATAAGAAGAGGAAGAGTCAATGTTTCTTAAAGCAAATAACTTTTCAAATATCCCCGTATTAAAAAAGCAGTACACATTAGTGGGTTGGATCCAGAGCTAGTTAGTCATGCTTAGGTCCACTTGAAATCAAAGTTAATCATAACAAACTTCTCATGATGATTTGTAATAAAGTTGCTCTGGATCCAACCCAATATATCAGTATGAAAACAATTGGTCTGTTTAGATGTGATCTTCCTGATGCTGCCAGTTCAACCTAAAATTCTCTTTTCTCAAGTATAGTTACACAATGCCATACAATTAATAAGGGAATTGCTTTTGTAGTAGTGAATTATAAGTTGTTTTAGCACCTTATGTTTACAATTTGCATTTAATTTCCCCCCCCTTAGACTGTGAACCAGAAGAAGTGACTGACTGGTCTATGGACGAAAAATGTTCCTTTTGTAATTTACATAAAGAAACAGTCAGTGTAAGTAGTGCTATAAACTGTTTAAACAGATGTTTTAAAAGATTTTTCAGTTTCTTATCTGAATTCAAACTATTGGAAAGTATAAAATGTTGGATGAATGCATACTTTTATAATGGATGGACATTTTTCTTGGTAACCACTTACAAGATTTGTCAGCTTTTTACCCCCACCCCCATTAGCCCTTATTTAGATTTGTGGGTTTTCTTTATACCTTTTAGGATCATACAACAGTTATTGGTTCTTTGCAGTCACCGCCTACAGAGGAACTATCATCTCAGGGCCAGTCCAACACTGATAAAATTGAGTGCCAAGCAGAGAATTACCTAAATGCACTCTTTCGCAAGAAAGGTAATATTTTATTTTGGTTGTTATTGTAAAATTGATTTGTAATATCATTATAGATATAAACAATCTAGTGTTTCTTCCTCCTAGTTTTCAGTGCAAACATCCATATTTCATAGTCTCATTCCACTAGGATTTTCTGTCAAATTTTCCTCCTCTCATGTTCTATTTGTCATCTTTGTCCAGCTGTAACTTCCTAAATTTTCCTAAATTATTTTAAAGTGTAAATAGTTTTTCAATTGTTACGTTATTTATATATATTTATTTTATAGTAAAACTGCTTTAAGGGGAAAGTAGATTTTTCAGAGTTTCATAATGGATCTTGTAAATTTTCAGATGTGTAATTTAAACTCTAGCAGTATTACACAACGATCCTAGAATCTTAATTATGCGGGGGGGGGGGGAGTAGGGAAGATACTCTACTGCTGTGCCAGTAGAATGGTCCCATATTGTATACGTGTCCAGTACATATAAAGGGGTACACACTTGAAAAATCCAAAAATGGAGGGGAAATGACATCGTGCCAAACAACTTCACCAAAGCCCACCAGTTAGGGACTGTGCTGCCGCCGACATCCCCATGCTGCCCATGTACAGAGAGAGCCAATTAACTCAATGATGATGTACCCAGCACTCTTCCTGCATCACAATATACACACCATGCACAATTAGCCATAATGGTATAGGCGGTAATGGTCTGGCTACTACCATTACCCATCCATCTTAGAGGCAGGGGTTTGAGTCTCCTTATGCTGTTCACAAGCACTGTTGTGGAGCACAGCATGTGGAGGCAAGGAAGGAGAGCCCACACCACACAGCACCCTCAGCAGGAGGCCTGCAGAAAGCACGCACAGCCATGGAGACGAGGGTTTAAGACCCATCAAGGGAAAGAAAGACTGTGTTGCTAAGCAGCCAAAGGGAGGAGCTGGGATAGGCAACAAAGGCAGCCACAAACTCAAAACTCACACTGCAAACACCACACAGCAGTTTTACAGAGCAGACACAACTCAAATACATCATGGGGCATTTGTCTTCCCCCTGTCTACAGCTTCAACACTCAATCATAGGTGCCAGTAATACAGGATGCAGGAGGAGCCCTGGTCCTGTGGAAAAGCTTGTGTTTTATTTACTGGGAATTCCAGTTTCTAATCCAGGGTATAACCCCACCCTGGTGGGAGGTGTAACCTGGCTCCTGCATGGCTCAGCCAGCCCTTTTGTCCCATCCCTTCTTATTTGCAACCCACATGACCAATCCACCCATCCCCTCCTATTTTCCCCCATAGGCCAGGCCAGCTGGTTAGCATCCCGGCAGGACTCACTGCCTCTCTCCCACATCATCCTTCCTCCCCCTCCCTCCCCCACCCAGCTGCCTCATACCTCCTGACAGGTGCATCCATCCCACTCATGCACCCTGAAAGTCTTCTCCCCCACAGTCCAGGAAACCTAAGGAGGGGCCACTGGCCCTGAGCTAACCAAGCTTCCTGCTCATCCCTGTCAGTCCCATCTTGAGGCCAGCTGAAGCAAGATGGAGTGGGAGAAAGGGATCCTAACAACAAAAGAATCCCTAACAACGAAGAACCAACACATGTAGCAAAGTCAAAGCATTTCTTGAACAGCGGGATGGAGCGGATCTTGAAAGGGAAAGACAGTTGGTGGGGTTCCCAACCAGTCACTTCAGCAGGGTTCTGCTGACAGCTGGGTAGTAGGTGCAGTGTCCCTTATTGTATCAGCTCCGTATTAGGAACATCTTCACCAGTTATATAACTGGCTGTTATGGAGCTTGCCAGGATGCAGGAACCTACCTGGAACAAGTAGGTTGGGAATGCCACGAAAGAACAGTTGAGAGCATTGTGGTCGCCACTGCTGTTCATGAAGTGGGCCTCTCTCCTAGTGTGCAGGTGTCGGAAGTACCTGTGGGAGAATGGCCTTTGGAGAGCAAAGGGAGATATAGAGCGAGGATAACAAACAATGTTCAACACCTAGGCACAGTCCCTGAAGCTGGATGCACAATTTGTGCATTTGTTTGTGAGGGAGTGGGAATGGATAGGAAACGGTACCAATGGGGCCAGTGCTCATTCCTCTGTCTCTCCCCGCCCCCTGCCCCATGGGTGGGAGACTGCAGTGACCGAGTATACCTCTATCTTTTGGAGGTGGAATGCTGTGTGTTCCTTCACAGCTTGTGCTTTTGCATGCATATGTGCTGTGCTCCTCAAACCAAAAGTACACAGGAATATTCGGCCAGTAGTGGCAACAGCTGGAGTGGAGTGCCTGGCCTTTGCCAGTACAGATATTGTGGGAGACATTGTTTCCTGTTATTGGATGGGGAAGAATGTTAGAGCAATATAGTTCAAACAAGCCACAGTATTCACATATGACAAAGGATATGTAGGGAGACATGGGAGACAGTTGCACTTCGTGGCATGCTTGTCTTCTTCCCTCGCTTACCTGTGTTGGATGTTCTGTCCTGACACCCCCCAGTTGTTGGAGTGCGGTTGAGCGTTTGTGTCTGAAGTTCCAAGGAAAGGTACCTGTTAGGGTTTTAGAGAGGTTTTTGCAATAAACTCTCCTCGGGATGTTATGGAGGCAGGCTGTTTTGTGTACAAAGTATGCAAAACATACTTTTCAAAACATACGTACACAAAACAATGCGAAGTCAATGGGAGGGAAAACTTTCTGCCAGGTCTGAGGCTGGTGTAAAATTGTGTCATTAATGAGTGTGTGGCCGTGGTCTAGAGTATTGGATACAGTGTAAGTGTGTTCCTTCCCTGGGCCCACCCATATTTCCACCTATTTAACTGTTCTGCCAACATACCTTCACCAGCAGAAGAACTGTGACAGTGGAGTGTTCCACTAATATATTTTTCAAGCCAGCAGTGTATCTCAACTTCTGTTGGCATAGTAGGGTGTCCACCAAATCCTATGACCCCTCAGCTGGCAAACCTTGAAAATAGGATAGCTCTGTTAGTTACTGAAGCCTGAATTAGTTCAGTACTGTGTGAGAAAAGTCACTGGAAAAGACCCTGATGCTGGGAAAGATTGAAGGCAAAAGGAGAAGGGGACGGTAGAGGATAAGATGGCTAGATAGCATCACCAATGCAATGAATATGAACTTGAGCACACTCCGAGAGAGAGCAGAGGACAGGAAGGCCTGGCATGCTATGGTCCATGGGGTCACGAAGAGTCGGACATGACTTAACGACTGAACAACAACTGTGTATTGATTGTTTTGATGATTGAATTCTACCAGTTTCTTAGGTTAGGGGATAGAGAAGTACAGTTTATAGCATATTAGCTTTGGATGTTGGAGACCTAGATGCAAATCCCTACCTAGCCAGTTCAGTTCCAAATGCTAGTTGTGTCTTCCTTCTAAATAGTTTGGATCCGATATGACTTGGATCACTTCTCCCCGTCTGAGCCTATAAAATACTTTTGGTCTGTTGGGAATGAGGATGTCATATTTAAAAGTTTATCTGTGTGCCAAATTTAAGAACATAAAAGATGGCTTTGCTAGATCAGGCCAAGGGTCCATCTAGTCCAACATTCTGTTTCTAACAGTGTCCAGCCATATTTCCCTGGGAAGCTTGCTCAAAAGCATGATGTGATCACCATTTTCTGTTTGCTTCTGCCAGGATCTGGTCATTAGAGGTTTGTTGTCTCTGAAAATACAGGTTTAATTTAGTTGTTCTAGTTAATAGCTATTTTATTTTTGTTGAGATTTATAGCACCCTTTTCCCCTCCAGACAGGGATATCTAAAGTGGCTAATAATATAAAGGTAAAATAATCGAACATTAACCACCCTATTAAAGTAGAAAAATAAGAGCAGGAGACACAAGCAAATAATCAACAGACAGCCAGTTTAAATTAAAATTCTAAAAATGATATAAAAGAGAACTCAGCAGCATTAAAATCAAACGCTTGCTGGAACAGAAAAGTTCCTAAGTAGCAGAGGAACCTAACCTCTCAGAGCAAGGAATTTTGCATACTGGATGCTACTCCAGAAAAAGCTCTCCCGTACGTTGTCAGCTGTACCTCAAATGGCATTGGCATGTGGAGGACTCGTGAAGGGGAAGCAGTCCTTTAGGTAATGTGCCCTCAAAAATGAGGGCCAAATGTAGCTTTTCACTGAATTTCATGTCATCTCCAGGCATTTCCTGGGAACTCCCCCTCCTCCCAGCAGGGCCAGCACAGATAGCTACCGATTGGGTGCCACTTCCAGCAGTGAAGACATTTTCCAGCAGCAGTGTACCTTGCCTGCCTTACTGCTCTAGTGGAAATATTCCCTGAGAGAAGCAGGTGTGTGTCTTCACCTGCCTCCCTTTCCAGAGTTAGTTGTGGTATTGTTTCTGTTAGTCAGTGAATCCCAACTTGAGTAGCCAGAGCTTCAAGAGGTGGCAACATCCCAGCACTGTCTTCTTAGTCATTAAATATTTATATTCATTCATATTCATTCATTCATTTAAAATTTAACCCGCCTTTCAGAATGAACTGCCCTCACATAGCAGCTTACTATATTACATTTAATACCATCAAGAAAATATAATTAACTTATAGTTTTTAAAATAGAATGGCGTCGGAGGCTGGGGGGTATTGGAGTTTAAATTTAATTCTTTAAAGGCAGGGGGGGAAGGGGAAAGAATCTTTTTTCTTCACTTTTCTCCTCCTTTTTCCTTTTTTCTTTTTCTTTTTCCTTCTCTCTTTGTTATTGCAGTGCCCTTATCAGAATATTGTATTGTTGGGAAATTGTAGTATTGATCAGGTTGTTGGCAATTTTGGTATTGTTTGTTTCATTTATAAAGATAAAATAAATAAAAATATATTTTAAAAAAGAAAATATAATTAATAATTGTGTGTGATTCCCGGTTGCTTTTTTTCTGTGGGTGCAGTAGTCCTTGATACAAAAACAAGTTCTTCATCCTTTATTAGGGTCCTGTTGTCCAATTGTTTTAAAAGAGACAGTGGTGAAACCACTTCTGGAAAAGCCAAATTTAGATTCTACAGCTCTGGAGAATTATCACCGAGTCTCCAATGTACTGTTCCTAAGGAAGGTCCTAGTGAGGATGGTGTCTCAGGAAGTCTTGGAGGACCCTGATAATTCCAGTCTGGTTCTGGCCTGTGTTTGGGACAGAAACTGCCTCAGTAACCTTGGTGGATAACTTATTCCAGGGAATGGATGAGGGGAATGTGACCCGGCTGGTTTCTCCTGGACCTCTTAGCAGCTTTCCATCCCAGCAGCCATAGGTTCCTTCTGGAATATCTCTCCAGATTGGGATTTGGAGGCATGGTGGTTCCAGTCCTATCTGGAGGGAAGGGTTCAGAAGCAAGTGCTGGTGGACTTTTGTTCCACACTATAGCCACAGGCCTTTGGGTGCCTGACAGCTCCATCTTGTCCCCCATGGCATGAAACTTCTCAGTGAAGGCATCCAGAGGTTTGGGCTAAAATGTCATCACAATGCAGGTGACATGTAGCTCTACATCTCATTGCCATCGTCTAATTCCAGGGAGGCATTGGCAACCCTAAATATGTGCCTGGGGACAGTTTTGGGATGGATGTGGATGAACAGGTTGATGTTTAATCCAGACAAAAGTGTTGTGGATGGGGAAATCTGCTTATCTGGATGGAGGTGTGCAGCTGACTCTGGATATGGTTGTACTCTTCCTAAAGAGCCAGGGTATACATTTTGGGAGTTCTCCTGTACTCAGCACTTAGAATAGAGTTGCAGGTGGTGTCAATGATGAGTACTTTTTACCATCTGTGGTTTTACCTAGAGAAAGCTGATCTTGCCTCAGTAACACATTCAGACTTAATTGCTGTAATGAACTTTACCTGGGGCTGCCCGTAAAGATGGTCCAGAAACTACAATTGGTGCGGAATGCAGCAGCCTTGTAGGAGCTAGGCATTTGGATCGTGTCATGCCGTTTCTGAGCCAACTACATTGGTTGACAGTTAGTTTCCAAGCCCAGGAGCTATGAGACTGGCAAGTACCAGGGACAGAGCTTTTTCTGTGGTAGCTCCACATCTTTGGAATGCTCTTCCCAAGGAAGTTTGTATGCTGCCCTCCCTTTGCTGGCTTTTAGAAGATTTTAAGGGTGTATTTATTCCAGTCTGCATTTGGTTAATTTTAGTGTATTGTGCTTTTAACTAAGGTTTTATCTGCTGCTGCTGTTTTATTTCTTATATCTTACTTGTTTTAATTATTTGTGTATTGAATAGTGTTTTAGTGTTTGATTATGTATGTTGTATTTTTAACTAAGTTGTAATCTGCTTTGTGAGGGTTTTCCCTGAAATATATTCTACCCTGAAAAGTAGAATATAAAACTAGTAGCAGTAGTAGTAGTACTAGCTGGAGTAGTAATAACCAGCACCTTGAATTTCATTTAAAAATAACCTATGTTCAGTATTAACTGAAGTTTCCAGTCTTACGTGCAGCCATAGGTAAAGTGTGTTACAGTAATCCAACCTCAGCATAATTTATTATATGTGTCAGATTGCAGCTTTGTAGGTGTCAGTGGAAGCAGCGCCTATTCTTGTCTCCACTTTTGTGCAAATATTGTAGGAATTTGACAGAAGCAACAGCTTGGAGATGTAACTAGTCTGCAGTGGTACCAGGACTGCAAAAAGCCAAAGTTTAGAATTTCTAGACATCAGAACTGAAGAAGCAGTTCAGGTCTCCTAACCCCTGTATGCATAAAAGCTTCAACTTCCTCCTCCTCTATGGTTGCTCTGGAGTATAAAACCTTGTTCATCACTGTGGTAGCTATAGAGGTAACAGAAAAGGACTGTAACTGTAGTCATGTATACAGCCAAGCTCTCTCTTGGGCAGCCAGTTCTCTTAAAGGCACCAGCTTTGAGTCTTAATTAGCACTTACACAGTACAGAGTTCACTTGACGCTATCGTCTTGTGGAATAGGGGGCAGAATATCTGATTTTTACAGACATGGCTCAAGCCAACCAGAGTTGAGTCCTTTTAAGTCCCATCCATCTCTGTGGAAAAAAGCTAAGCATCTGCTTAACTTTCATGTTTGAACTGTTTTGGAAATAAGGAAATAGGTAGGACTAGGACTTAATGGCACATCAGGATGTAGACCCTTCAGTGCCAAACATACTGAAGTAGTAACAACAACAAAATCAGCTACTGTTTCCTAATTGCTTTGCATTTATGATTATTGTGTTTTATTTATGTCTTGTCTTATTTTTCTTTTAACTCTGTAAATTGTTTTGCATGTTTTCAAACAGAAAAGTGGGATAAAAAGAATAAATGTTGTCTAAGTCTAGTCTAAAATATCAAGATAATATGCATTAAAACTAGTATAAAATGTGAAAAAAATTACATTAAATTATTTTTTTTTAATTTTTTAAAATTTTTAAAAGTTTAAAATTTTAAATTTTTTTTCCAGAGAAGAGCTGCTTTCTATCCTATGCACATTGCCTTTGATTTCAGACTACTTACATGGTAACCCATCCAACATTTGGCCAAGTTGTGAATGAAACCTATTGTATGCTAAATATAAGCTTTACTGCTTTGGTTCTGAGCCAGGCAAGGGATTAACTTCCAAATGGATTTTATGTAGACTATTTAAGATTAATTTAGTGGTTGCATCCAAAGGTACTCTTCCTCTAGAAGTACCCAGTCTACTTGTTATTACCTATATTAATTTGGTTATGTTACATTTAAAAGACATACAAATAACATGTTAGATACAAAGTGAAAGTTTGTGTTTATGATTCTGTGGCTAAATATTGGGCAGTTGGTCTAGCACAAAAGGACATTTTATGAAAGAATTACTTAAGTAGTTGGCCCCAAAGAAAGGTTTCTGTCTATGTGTGGTACCTATCATTTTCTTTTGGTGACTTTTTAGTGTCAGTGCAGATATAATGCTAAGGATCTCTTAACTATGATCTGTCTAGAGATTGGGAGTGGAACATGGGATTGCTCCCTCCTTCCTCTCAGCCCTTCCCCTCTCTGGAATGAATTCTTCTTGTTTTTCCCTTGCCCAAATCATGATGAAGCTGTAGACTTTTGAAATTATGTCTTTATATGTATAGATTGCCTTTTCAATACTACTAAGTAATTAAAACAGCCAGTTGTCACAACCCCATATGATTATATCTCCCTCCCCAATTTTTTATCCTCTTCCATTGACAGGAATGATTGTCAACAGCTAATTGTTGGCTACCAAACCAAGACACAATTTGTGAATCCCCTGCTCTAAACCATTGTTAAGAGCAGCAGATGGGGTGGGTGAGGAAGGAAACATGATTCTGAGATCTAGTCCTGATACCTTAACTGTGTTTGAGAGACCCAAGCATTACTTTTGCACAGCCCTTTAGAGTGCATTTAATTAATGAATAAGTTCAAAATCTATATCCCGCCTTTCTGAACAAATGTACATTCAGCCTTTAAAGGTTAAAGTTACAAACCCTGGATAATGGTGTAAATCTGCTTTCCAGGGAAGTTTTAAGCTAGCATATAATGTGTAACTACAAAATGTACATGAGCATCACTGCTATCTGAGAATCCAGAAATAGTGGCAGTTTCTCAAGTGTACCAAGACTATGTATCTGATCGTGTAGGGGAAAAATGTACCATCAAAATTTTTAGTGTAGGGGACAAAATGGCATCACGTTTAGGTGCCACATTTAAATTCCAGGAATCCTCAGACATAATAATCTCCATCTTATTTTCGACTTCAGTTCCCTAATTTGAATCAATGGGGAAAGCAACCCTATGCCCTCTAGACAGTGTTTGGGGGGACAAAGGATTCTTTGGTTTCCTAGATACGAGGTCACAGACAGGGCTCTGACCTCATAGCTAGGAAACTGCACTCCTTGCCCCCTCCCCTCATAGCTGGCACGTAGAGAAGTGCACTGGCTACTCTCCATGCTCGATAAATGGAGCACAGAGATGGGGGAAAGCAGGTGTTTCTGGGTGGGGGAGACCAGGGCGACTGACTTACACCTTTCTTATCACTGCCTCAGCCTCCTTCCCTCCCCCAGCTCGAAGCCTCCCCTAGACAGGCAAAATCGCCTGTCTAGTTTAAATGCTATGCGAGAGGCACAAGGCGCCTCGCGCTCTGCATAGGATACTCGTAAGCCTCCGAGTTCAGGGGCTTATGAGTCCCCAGGGCGCAACCCATAAATCATGTTAACAACTACATGTTTGCTGCTATTTTTTTGGTCAAACACTGATCCTTAATTTTAATCTGGACTGGTGAGAGGATATTTTCTTACTTTGTGTATTACAAACCTGTTTGTGGAAGATAAAACTTCCTTTGAAGATTTTTTTTTCTTTTTTGATGAAACTTCTTTTTATTGAGCATAGAGTAAGCGAAACAATGTTGGACGAGCTGGATCTTCAAATGTTGTGAGTTTTGAATATCACTTTCTGTTTCAGGCAAGAATGTTTGGAACAACATTACGGTGAAATACTTACTTAAATATTCAGATAGGGCTTTTGGTTTCCTGGAGTATTCTGATAATGGGTTTGTTTGGGAACAGTACCATAACATTAGGTTTTCTTTTACAAGAATGCTTTGGGAATTAATCCCATAGTAGAATACTATGACAAATGATACATTGGGATCAAATCGATGCAGATTGTTAGAAAAAGGTCACAAGAAAGACATGAAATGTTCACAAATCTTCTGAAATAGTGATGTAAATGTTCTTCTGATACAACATTTTCCATGTGCATTTCTGCATGGAAAACATTTCAAAGTACTCCTGTGGAGGAAAACAAAGGAGCCTTTGAGATACTGGTTTAGAGATTGGAATATGCCATTTATCAGTAGGGTACCTGTTACCTTACTACAGGGTAGGCAACCTTGTGCCCATCAGATGTTTAGGACTAAATTCCCGTAATCCCTGACATAATCCTGGACAGCACTGCTTCTTGAAAAACAAGTGACAGCTGTGGTTTTACCCACTAGGAGTTCTGTCTTGGAGGATAAAGGATGTGGTTATCCTCATTTTTATCTGTGTTTTTGTGACTTCTAGGATCAACTGCAATAAAGCACACTTTATTTCGGATTGCTTTTGAAGATAGCCCAGGACCTTCAACTGGTTCAAAATTCTGCAGCATACTATCTGTCTTGAACGGGGATTTAGGAGTATTTGTTGCCATTGAGTTTTCAGCTCTAATTTGAAGTTCTGGTCTTAATCTTTACGCTTCATCTTAATCTTCATACAGTCATGTGAAAAAGAAAGTACACCCTCTTTGAGTTCTATGGTTTTACATATCAGGACATAATAAAAATCATCTGGTCCTTAGCAGGTCTTAAAATTAGGTAAATACAACCTCAGATGAACAACAATGACATATTACACCGTGTCATTATTTATTTTACAGAAATAAAGTCAAAATGGAGAAGCCATGCATGAAAAACTAAGTACACCTTATGATTCAGTAGCTTGTAGAACCACCTTTAGCAGCAATAACTTGAAGTAATCATTTTCTGTATGACTTTATCAGTCTCGCACATCGTTGTGGAGGAATTTTGGCCCACTCTTCTTTGCAACATTGCTTCAGTTCATCGAGGTTTGTGGGCATTTGTTTATGCACAGCTCTCTTAAGGTCCCGCCACAGCATTTCAATCAGGTTGAGGTCTGGACTTTGACTGGGCCACTGCAACACCTTGATTCTTTTCTTTTTCAGACATCCTGTTGTAGATTTGCTGGTGTGCCTGGGATCATTGTCCTGTTGCATGACGCAGTTTCGGCCAAGCTTTAGCTGTCGGAAAGATGGCCTAACATTTGACTCTAGAATACTTTGGTATACAGAGGAGGTCATGGTGGACTCAATGACCGCAAGGCGCCCAGGTCCTGTGGCTGCAAAACAAGCCCAAATCATCACCCCTCCACCACTGTGCTTGACAGTTGGTATGAGATGTTTGTGCTGATATGCTGTGTTTGGTTTTCGCCAAACGTGGCGCTGTGCATTATGGTCAACCATCTCCACTTCGGTCTGGTCTGTCCAAAGGACATTGTTCCAGAAGTCTTGTGATTTGTTCAGATGCCACTTTGCAAACCTAAGCTGTGCTGCCATGTTCTTTTTAGAGAGAAGAAGCTTTCTCCTGGCAACCCTTCCAAACAAACCATACTTGTTCAGTCTTTTTCTAATTGTACTGTCATGAACCTTAACACTTAACATGCTAACCGAGGCCTGTAGAGTCTGAGATGTAACTCTTGGATGTTTTGCAGTTTCTCTGAGCATTGCACGGTCTGCCCCTGGGGTGAATTTGCTGGGACATCCACTCCTGGGAAGATTGGCAACTGTCTTGAATGTTTTCCACTTGTGAATAATCTTCCTCACTGTAGAATGATGGACTTTAAATTGTTTGGAAATGTCAAGGGCTCCTTGGAGGGCTCTCTCAGTCTGATCCAGTAGCCAAGTCCAGACGCAGACAAAGGGATTCTTTTCAAAGCTTTATTCTTCTTTTACAACTTACAACTCTACACGTAGCAACTAGATCTGAGCAGCAGCATCCCTATGCCCTAAGTTGAAACAGTTGGTCCCCGTTTGAAAGGCAATTACTGGCAGACCCCTGAATATAAGGACTAGGGAGAATCCCTCCCCTTTTCCCTTGGATCCTCTGGGCGCAACCGTTCTTTGAGCGCCAACCGGGCGCTACGCCTCCTTTCCGCGCTCGCCATTTGGCGCCGCTCTCTGCGTCTGCGCCGCGCATCCAACCAGTCTGCTATCAGTGCTGGGTCACTCCCTGGACTGCTTTCTAATCTAGGAATGTGGGTGGGAGGAATCTCTGTCAGCTGCGGGCCCTGGGAAAAAGGGGCGCGCTCCTCTCCCAGGAGCAACTGCTCTTCCTCCGAATCAGAACTACTATGGGCTCAGTGTCCACCCTGACAGGAAATGGCCTTATAACCCTTCCGAGATTGATGGGCAGCAACAATTGCTTCTCTAAGATCATTGCTGATGTCTTTACTCTTTGGCATTGTGCACACACCTGAATGCTCGAGACCAGCAAACTCCTGAGACTTTGGCTTTTATAGAGGTGGTCACACTTGCTGATGATCAATTAATCAAGGGCATTTGATTACCTGGCTGCTACTTGGCCTCTTCATACCTATGGAAGCAGTAAGGGTGCACTTAGTTTTTCGCACATGGCTTCTCCATTTTGGCCTTATTTCTGTAAAATAAATAATGACACGGTGTAATATGTCATGTGTTGTATTTACCTAATTTTTACCTAATTTTAAGACCTGCTAAGGTTCAGATGATTTTTATTATGTCCTGATACATAAAATCATAGAACTCAAAGAGGGTGTACTTTCTTTTTCACATGACTGTACATACACCCCACTGTTGAGTTTTCACTCTTAATAGCAGGGTCTTTTCACTTGGAACCCATAGGTTTTTGAATGGGATTGCAGTATTCCTCCTTGTTGGTCTTGTGGAAAAAGTGCAAGATGTTTGGCATTTAAGAGAGCAAGCTCAGTCTACTTTATTTCCTGTTTGAACTATTTTTTATGGACATGCTGTTTTTGGTAATTCTTTAATTATTGGTGAAATAAGCTGTTTTATTCATGCCTTTTTGTTTTTGTTTTTCTAAACTGCCTTGAATGGCAGGGGAAGGTGCTTCCAATAAAGTAACTGGATATCCTAGCCAGATGATAGGAGTAATTCAGAATGCATGGGCTGTGATCTACACAGAGTGCCACCTCCTGCTGCCTTCTGCTGTTGGTGCTAGTCTAAGTAATGTTGGAGTGTGGTCCAAAAGAGAGGAGAGTGTCCATTCATGAGAACTGCACATGCAGTTGAGGTCTTTCTCCACTGCATTAGCTGCATGTATTTCCAAAGCTGGAGAAACATATATTTTTTCATGTATGTACAGTTTGGCTCTTAGGCACTGTATGTGTTACAGTGAAATCTCAAGAGAAATTTTGACTGCAAGTGCAGTTCCCTTGTGTTCATTTGTGCTCAGCCCTTTAGATTGTAGCCTTTATTGACCACTCAGTAAATTCAAGGGCAAATGTTGAATTAGCAGTTGCATTTAAATAAGCGAGTTTTATACAGCAAAGACTGGCAAGTTTATAAATATTCCATTGGACTATTGAGTCTTGCTACAGGAAAAGTTAATGAAATAAAGGTGAACTTTTATTCGAATTCATATGTGTATTATGATATTTTCTCCCCATAGATCTTCCTCAGAACTGTGATCCTAACATTCCCCTAGTTGCTCAGGAATTAATGAAAAAGATGATCCGTCAATTTGCAATTGAATACATTTCGAAAAGTAGTAAAATGCAAGAAAATAGAAACGGTTCATCATTTGAAACAAGTCTGATACGTAAAGATATCCAATCGAACCAAACAGAAAATTCACTTCAGGAAGAACAGGATAGCCCTCTAGACCTCACTGTGAATCGAACACAAGAGCAGGATACTCAGCAAGGTAAATACCTTTTGTTGTTATTCATTTGATATAACTGGAAATGAAGTTCACTGAGGTACATGATGTATCTGAAAGCTATCTTGAATCAATGTTTAATTCTATGTATACAAAATACCTTGCAGTAGATTAGACTATAGATTTTAAAAACAGCTGCCCCAATCCAGAGATCACACTATGCATGGCTGCACCATCTTTAAATAAATGGATGTGAACTGCATATGCATACTTTTGCTTGTGCATATTGAGCCTCCTCATCTGAAATGAAGGAGGATTTTTTTGGGATAGGGTAACGCAGTATATGCATCAGAGCATATTCTCTGACACACAGGAGAAAAAAACAAACACTGGATCCAGTGCCCTGCCGCTTAGAGATGTGAGGGCGGGGGGTGGGTGGTTTGAATGAAAATGTTTTTCCATTTTTTCCCCAGTTAATTTTGTGTGTGTGTGTGTCCCACTGGAAAACTTGAGGGGAAATTGGATTATGAAATATTCTCTTTTAGAATTATGAATAAAATATTTAAGACAAAGTGCTACCTCGGTTTTACTCCCTCAAAATGATTTCTTACTACTTGATGTAAGACTAGAGATGCATACCTTGCAGAAATTTTAAAGTCATGGAAAGAAATGGTTTTAATCCTCTGCAAAATTGCAAGCGTTGTCATTTCTTCCATTCCTTATTAAGATTGTTGATCTAATGTATCTCTTACTGATAGACATTTAGAGATCATAATATGTCAAGAATAATTATTCCTATAATAATTATAATTATTGTCTTGTTCAATTGCTTTTATGTAAGTTGCTCTGGGATCCTTTTGGCTGAGAAACAGCATAAAACTACTTCAAATAAATAAATGACATTTTGGGTTTTCTTCTGTGTTTATGGAATTGTACTAGTTAGATGCTGTAGCAGTCAATGAATGTAGTTCTAACACCCTCAAATGAGGGAAACGCTGTAAATTATCCTACCGCTCCCACCACATGCGACAGAACAAGGTATAGGTTACCCTACCTGTGTTTTGTTTTGTTTTTAAACGTTGAGGCTTGGGTGTTGTCAGGAGCAGCCTCTTTCAGTACACTCCAATAGCCAACTCAAGACACGGATGAAAGGATTCTTTTCAAGGCTTTAATCCTTTTACACCTTAATGACTCTTTCCGATGCGAATCACCAGCGACTCAGCAATGAACAGAGTAACCTATGCTCCGGGTAGGCAGTTGGTCCCCGTTTGAAGGAGAAGCACTTGAAGACCCTGAACTTATGGGCTAGGGAGAGTTCCTCCCTCTTTCCCTTGGGTCCACGGGATGCGGCCGTTGCTTGCGCGCCAAATGGGCGCTTTGCCTCCTTTCCACGCCCTCCATCACTCATCGCTGTCTGCGTCGAGCGTCTAGCAAGCCCCCCCCCCCCCCGCACTTTCTCACTGCCAGGGTCACTTATCTCAGGAATGCTGGCAGGAGGAATCTCTGCCAGCTGCTGTGCCAGTGAGGGATGAGCTGGCTCCTCTCCCACAGATTGCTGATCCTCCTCAGAATCAGAACTGCTCTGGGGTTCTATTGGCTCAGTTTTCACCCTGACAGGTGTATGGAACTCACTGCCACAGTTTTTAAGGAAGTTCCGAAATAAAACTTACTGTTAGGGAATGCTGCCTCAGCTATAAAATCTTTTAACTGCTGCCACGAAAATAGAATCATAGAATAGTAGGGTTGGAAGGGGCCTACAAGGCCATCGAATCCAACCCCCTGCTCAATGCAGGAATCCAAGTCAGAGCATCCCTGACAAATGGCTGTCCAGCCTCATCTTGAAGGCCTCCAGTGTGGGAGAGCCCACCACCTCCCCAGGTAATTGGTTCCATTGTCGTATTGCTCTTACAGTCAGGAAGCTTTTCCTGATGTTCAGCCAGAATCTGGCTTCCTGTAACTTGAGCCCATTATTCCGTGTCCTGCACTCTGGGATGATCAAGAAGAGATCCTGGCCTTCTTCTCTGTGACAACCTTTCAAGTACTTGAAGAGTGCTATCATATCTCCCCTCAGTCTTCTCTTCTCAAGGCTAAACATGCCCAGTTCTTTCAGTCTCTCCTCATAGGGCTTTGTTTCCAGTCCCCTGATCATCTTTGTTGCCCTCCTCTGAACCCTCTCCAGTTTGTCTGCATCCTTCTTAAAGTGTGGTGCCCAGAACTGGACACAGTACTCCAGATGAGGCCTAACCAGTGCTGAGTAGAGGGGAACTAGTACTTCCCGGGATTTGGAAGCGATGCTTCTATGAATGCAGCCCAAAATAGCATTTGCCTTTTTTGCAGCCACATCACATTGTTGGCTCATATTCAGTTTGTGATCGACAACATTTCCAAGATCCTTCTCGCTTGTAGTGTGGTTGAGCCACGCATCCCCCATCTTGTAACTGTGCATTTGGGTTCTTTTTCCTAGGTGCAGAACTTGGCATTTATCCCTATTAAATGTCATTCTGTTGTTTTCTGCCCAGCGCTCCAGTCTATCCAGATCACTTTGAATTTTGTTTCTGTCTTCCAAAGTATTAGCTATCCCACCCAATTTTGTGTCATCAGCATTCCCTGCACCACCTCCTCCAAGTCATTAATACAAATGTTGAAGAGCACTGAGCCCAGGACTGAGCCCTGCGGTACCCCACTCGTTACCTCTCCCCAGTTTGAGAAGGTCCCATTGATAAGCACTCTTTGAGTCCAATTCTGTAGCCAACTGTGGATCCACTGGATCGTTGTTTCATCTAGCCCACTTTGAGCTAGTTTGCTCATCAGGATATCATGGGGCACTTTGTCGAAAGCTTTGCTGAATTCGAGGTATATGATGTCTACAGCATTCCCACGGTCTACAAGGGAGGTGACTTGATCAAAAAATGAGATCAGATTTGTCTGGCAGGACTTGTTTTTGACAAATCCATGTTGGCTTCGAGTAATCACGGCATTGTTGTCAAGGTGCTTCCAGATGGATTGCTTTATGATCTGCTCCAGAATTTTCCCAGGGATTGATGTCAGACTGACTGGTCTGTAGTTCCCAGGTTCCTCCTTTTTACCCTTTTTGAAGATAGGGACAACGTTAGCCCTCCTCCAGTCATCTGGCACTTCCCCTGTCCTCCATGATTTCTCAAAGAGAATAGACAGCGGTTCTGAGAGTTCTTCTGCCAGTTCCTTTATGACTCTAGGATGCAGTTCATCTGGCCCTGGAGATTTGAACTCATTCAAAGTAATGAGGTGTTCCTTGACCATATGCCTGTCGATCTCAAGCTGCAATCCTGCCCCTTCAGCCTGTACTTCGCCTTTGCCGGGGGGGGCATAGACCCTCTTTTGGGAGAAGACTGAGCCAAAGTAGGAATTGAGCACCTCTGCCTTTTCTTTGTCATCTGTTATCGTTTTGCCATCCTTATTTAATAGCTGAACCACCATTTCTTTCCTCTGCCTTTTACTATGCACGTAGCTGAAGAAAGCCTTTTTGTTGTTTTTAACATCCCTTGCTAACCTCAGCTCATTCTCAGCTTTAGCCTTCCTGACGCCATCCCTGCAATTCTGTGCTATCTGCCTGTACTCTTCCTTTGTTACTTGGCCTTCTTTCCACTTCCTATATGTGTCCTTTTTTGTTTTCAGGTCATCCCTAGGCTTTTTGTGAAGCCACATTGGCTTCTTCTGTTGTCTTCCACCTTTTCTTCTTGTTGGAATTGCTTGTGATTGTGCCTTGAGAATTTCCTTTTTTAAAAGCTCCCACCCATCTTGGACTCCTTTTCTCGCTAGCATCGCTTGCCATGGGACCTTACTGATCATTGTTCTTGAAAATCAGCTTTCCTAAAATCCAGGGTACGCGTTTGACTACACTTGGCTTTTGCTTCCCTTAGAACCAAGAACTCAAGTACAACATGGTCGCTTTCCCCCAGAGTTCCTGTAACTGCTACTTTATCCACTAAGTCATCTCTGTTGGTTAGGATCAAGTCAAGGACAGCCGATCCTCTAGTTCCTTCCTCTACTTTCTGTAGGAGGAAGTTATCCACCACACAAGTCAGGAATTTCCTGGAGGGGCCATGTTTTGCAGAATTTGTCTCCCAACAAATATTGGGGCACTTGAAGTCCCCCATTACTACTACATCATGCTTCCTTAAAACATTGGCTGTTTGCTTTTCAAAAGTTTCATCCTTGTCTTCTCCTTGATTGGGTGGCCGGTAGTAGACTCCGACCACCAGGTTCCTTTTATTCTTTGCTCCATTTATTTCAACCCAGATGCTCTCGATGGGGCTACCAAGCTCCTCCTCCTGTATTAATAATATACATTATTAATAATAATCTATTAATAATAATAAACCCTCTATACCTAAATGAAACTTAGTAGCCTGGTTCCTATGGCATAGTGATGAGATTAACACCACCATCAGAGACAGTCTTTCAAAATGAACAAAAATTAAGATGCTCATTAAGGGGAATTATTTACACAAGGGAATACAGAGTAGTATCCTATTGTGCTCATGTGCTTGTGGTACCCACTGCTCACATAATGGGGCCTTGGCACATCTAAAAATAACTGCCAACCTGTCCCGATCCAGGAACCAGACATTCTGCTCATTTGGGGGATTATTTTTAGAAGCACCAAAGCCCTGTTGTGCAAATAGTGACTCCTTGTGACCACAAGGGAATTAGCAGAGGCAGACTGGCCCTGTTGGATGTTGTCCAAAATATCACTCTTCAAATAAAAGGTTGAGATTGCTTAAAGGTACTTACATTAAATAAGTTTGGTTAGCATTCCTAATAGGTAAGAGAGTCTTCTCCAGCTAAATAAGCTCTCTAAAATAAGCTTTAGACCAGATTTCCCTAAACTCCACCCCAACAAATTCCTCACAGTGCTGTACACCAGTCTTCCTCTGCCTCCAGTTCTTCCTGCTTCTAGGATGATTCCAGTGTTTCGGAGACTACTTACTGAAGTTCCTCCTGGTCAGGCATAAAATAGGAACCTAAAATGTATTATGTACAACACTATTTGCTCATACAATTGTCATGTTTGTTATATTAAATTTAAAAGCTTAGTTTATTCAGACAGTAATTACAAATTTACTAACTGAGTTTACGTTTAAATGTTTTTAATTGTAATGATAATTTTATGAGCAAACCAAGCTATACCTAATACATTTTATGTTCCTAAAGTAACGAAGTGACTTTAGATCTGTAAAGAAGGCTAAAAAAATAATTATAGCATATTTTCCATTTTCCCCCAAATTTCCATTTTTCTGAACCCTCCCCTCCCCCCAAGTTTTTTCCCCATGGCTTCTGAATTTCCAGAAATGTTACATCTCTACAGCTCCTAAATCCCCTGGACACAAGGGCATAGCAAAGCAGCTTTAGCAAGAGCTTCATAGCCACCATATCATACCTGTTACTTCTGCCTTAAATGGGCAGTTATTCTTAAATTAAAAGAGAAATAACCAGACCTAGCTTGCCATCTCTAAAAACCCATGTGCAGTTGACTGGCTACATGCGTAGTTCAGCTTGTAGAAGGCAGTGTGATTTGCTACTTGGGTGCTTGCCCATGGACAGTTGCCAACTACTTAGTGCAGGCAAGTGGCAAATTACAAGACTGAATTACTGTGTTTCTACTAAATATTCTGTCAGTGGCAAATGAAGACTGAAAGGATAGTCGGGCATAATGATTAACCTTGAAGTTCTTTCAGAACTGTACTCAGTATCATCTATTTTTAAAACTTCAGTCATAAATTGGCCATTATTTACAAATCAGTGCAGGAATATACATTTCATATGAATCATATTCATTATGGAATTCTAATCATGTCTTTGGAACGTAAATAAGGACATGATGCTGCCAAAGTCAAGCCTTTGATTTCAATGGGGAAGAGGTAGGGATGTGTTCAATTCTTTCATAGAAATGTGTGCAATTTAGGATGTAATCCTATGTATGTTTAGACAGAAAAAAGCCCTACAACTCCCAGCATCCCCCAGCCAGCCATGCTGGGATGCTAGGAGGTGTAGGGCTTTTTTCAATCTAAACATGCATAGGATTGTTCCCTTAAGCACTTTTTGGCTTTATAAATATATAAATAAGTGTTAAAGAGTAACAGGTGGCATTATTACTTTTTAAAATGCCCATAAAGAGAAATGTGCTCCAAAATTATATGAATTAAAACCTTTAGGTCTTAAACATCGTTTTGTTAAATGGATTAATATCTGGGTCTTTGCAGACAAGATATAAATGTTTAATAGTAATGTGTCTTCTCATTCCATCACATCACGTCTAGATAGAAGGGATAATGCTGTTAGAGTCAAGTAAACATATCTTGTTGATGTATTTATTTTGTTGTATATTTATATGTTTGACTTGAAAACCAGCATTGACTTTGCCAGTTCTATACAAGTTTTTGGCAAATAGCAGTTACTACCTTTCTGCATGAACTTCTAAGATCAGAGAAAAATTTGCCAATCCAAGGGAAAAATGGTAGGCTTTAAAAAATCTTTGAAAGTTCGGCCCATAGTTGAGTGGGGGAGGTTGAACAAAAAAATAGGGTGAAACCACCTAACCTCTTTCCCCTTTCAGAGAACAGAACATAGTCATCAAATGTCTAAAAATGCTGGCAATTACAGAATTTGTGTATCACATTAGCAATTTTTTAAAAAGAAGTAGTTATAGAAGTCAACCCTTCAAAGAATAGCTTTACAGCTCAACCAGACAGACGAAAAATAAGTGATGAAGACTCACTGCTACTTGTTTGGACATGTTCATAAATATTAGCGCATAAGACTAGTAATAATAACTGTTTTCAGTTGCCTCTAGTTAATTCTGAAAGTTCTTAAGTGTTGTGTATGCTACCGAATACTTTCTGACAGAGTATGAGAGAACTGGTAGAAATTCTACTCCACTCTGAGGTATGTTGTCTTCCAAGATTAAGGAACTGAAAGCATACTATGAAGGTAGATCTTGCTTCAAGC
Organism: Heloderma suspectum; assembly: GCF_057233095.1. NCBI lineage: Eukaryota > Metazoa > Chordata > Lepidosauria > Squamata > Helodermatidae > Heloderma > Heloderma suspectum. The sequence continues at coordinate 115,935,665 of NC_139462.1, forward strand.
CATTAATAACTATGCATGGATGATGGATCTCTGAAACATATTTTTTCAACAGGGGGCTGCAAATCATTGCTGGAGTTACTAGCCAAGCTGTATTGTCTAGTAGCTGACTCTGCACTACCATAGAGTAGTAGTACTACCACAAGTAGTATAGAATAGTGGTACTACCACAATTTCAGTGGGTCTTACTTCTGAGAAATCCAATACATATTTACTCAGAAGTCCCCCCTGAGTTCAGTGGAACTTACTGCACAGTAAGCATGACATTTCCTAAGAAACCTGTACGAGGGTCAAGAAGCAACAGTAAGAACCAGACATGGAACAACTGAGTGGTTCAAAATTGGGAAAGCAGTATGACAAGGCTGCATATTGTCACCCTGCTTATTTAACTTATATGCAGAGTACATCATGAGAAATGCCAGGTTGGATGAATCACAGGTCGGAATTAAGATTGCTGGGAGAATTATCAACATCCTCCGATATGCAGACGATACCACCCTAATGGCAGAAAGCGAAGAGGATCTCAAGAGCCTCTTGTTGAGGGTGAAAGAGGAGAGTGCAAAAGCTGGTTTGAAACTCAACATTAAGAAAACTAAGATCATGGCATCTGGCCCTATCACTTCCTGGCATATAGAAGGGGAAGAAATGGAAGCAGTGACAGATTTTACTTTCTTGGGCTCCAAGATCACCGCAGACGGTGACTGTAGCCATGAAATTAAAAGACGCTTGCTCCTTGGGAGGAAAGCTATGGCACACCTAGACAGCATAGTAAGAAGCAGAGACATCACCTTGCCGACAAAGGTCCGTCTAATCAAAGCTATGGTTTTCCCAGTAGTAATGTATGGCTGTGAGAGCTGGACTATAAGGAAGGCTGAGCGCCGAAGAATTGATGCTTTCAAACTGTGGTGCTGGAGAAGACTCTTACGAGTCCCCTGGACTGCAAGGAGGTCAAATCAGTCCATCCTAAAGGAAATCAACCCTGAGTGCTCATTGGAAGGACAGATACTGAAGCTGAAGCTCAACTATTTTGGCCACCTAATGCGAAGAGAAAACTCTCTGGAAAAGACCCTGATGCTGGGAAAGACTGAAGGCAAAAGGAGAAGGGGACAGCAGAGGATGAGATGGCTAGATAGCATCACGGATGCAATAAATATGAACTTGAGCACGCTCCGGGAGAGAGCGCAGGACAGGAAGGCCTGGCGTGCTATGGTCCATGGGGTCATGAAGAGTCAGACACGACTGAACGACTGAACAACAACAACAAGCATGACAGAGCATTGGAGCCTAAGGCTCTAGCCTAGCAACCATGGTTGAATGATTAATTTCTGCACCCTATTCAACCTTCTCCAAGCCTTCGTCCTGAACAGAGTTTAAAAGGATACAAGTTTTAAAGAAGAGAAGTGTATGTATATTGCTTTTGTAACTTTTTCACAGGTTGTCTCTACATTTACCTATAAATACTGGGGAAGTGCTTCTAAGCAGGCAACCTCATTGAGGGAGACAGACACCTCCTGTACTCTCACATTCCTTGCAATTCATGGAGAATTCAGATGTGGGAGGTAGGTTGCAAGTTGGGAAAATGCTCTTGTCCCTGGTGTGCCGGCAAGGGGAATTGTAAAGCCCCGCCTTTCATTGCAATCTATCTGTTATCACCTTCATTCATGACATATCAGTGATAGAATAGCCCTTACATAAAGTTATTGGAAAGCTTGTGGTTTTTGACAAGGTAGCTCAGATTTAAATGAAATTGGAACCATGACAAACCGCAGCTTCAAATCATTTGTGCTTCATTGTTTGATATTCAGAAATCTAGTGATTATAAGACTGGTACAGTACTATAGCTTTCATGAGATTGCAAGTATTGAAAGCTCTAAGAGTGAACTTGTAAATGTTGTGAATGTACTTGGTAGACAGTATCACAACTTGTTCCCATCACATAACTTGTCAAATTCTTAAGCTGACGTACCACCTATGATTATTAAAGCAGGTTATCAGTGTCCCATGATAGCTAGAGCATTCATTACATAAAGTGGTGTACATTTCTTTGCCTTTTGTAAAAGATAGCACATTGAAATAGAGTACTGATTTTAAACTTCTTTCCTTTAAACCATAAGATGTTACCTCTTCAATAACTTACGTTGCCATCTTTAGTTTAATTTTTAATTACAAGTGGTCTAGGATGAAAGTGTATGGCTCCTTGGTGCAAACCAAGACATCAGATAACATGACCATTGCTTGCTCTGCTGATATAAGTCATATTTGCCAGAAAAACTGTCTTTCAAGTCAAACTGATCATTTGGTTTTACTGACTTCAACAGCAATTGTTTATTTGCTCTCCTCAGCACTGAAAATTTTGCCTCGTCTCCAACTGCCTTGTCAAGAACTGTTTAATAGCTATAGTTGTAATAGGGAATTTGAGAGTGTCTTCTCTGCCATAATTTGAAAGTAAGTGTGGTTGAAACTTCCACCTACTAACATTTTTGGCTTCTTATTCAAGATACCATGCTGCTTCATCACAGGATGCTGCTCCTGACTCTTTAGGCTACGTTTCTTTAGCCACTGCACATTTCTCCTTCAAAATTCTTAGACAATACCTTTATTAGGACCAAAAAAATATGCACAAAATTTCAAGATCTACAGAGTTCTTCATCAGGCAAGACGTTACAAAAAGCAAGGGGAAGAAGGCTGATACGTTTGACGTCATGATGTCTGCATGGTCAGAGTCTTAAGATGGACTGGAGGAAGAGTCACAGACCTAAACGGATAGACTCTGCTAGATGTCATGTAGGTTTCAAGTTACACCTAGGACTTTGGGGACAAACAAATGCATAATGGCTATTTCCCCCATTTTCAAAAATATGAAATCCAGTGTTAGTGTAGATTGGTGGAAAACAAATGAGTCAGACTTTATACTGAGTCAGACCCCTGGTCCATCCAGTCAGTATTGTCAACTCTGACTGGCAGTGGGTCTCCAGGGATTTAGACAGGTGTTTTTCCAACCCTACATGGAGATGCTGGGGATTGAACCTGGGATCTTCTGCATGCAAAGCAGGTGCTCTGCCACTGAGCTATCGCCCATCTCCATTTCGCAAAGCAGTTATTCAAATATACACTTGGTCTTTGTGGAACTGGATAGCCTTTAGAAACAGATCCCTAATCATATTCAAACGTGCAGTATTTAACATAAACTCCATTAGAAGTGGTGTTTAGGCATATGATACATTAAGCTGCGAACTGGCTTCAGGTTCTAGCCTTCCCATGAGGTGGTATATTTGAACTTGTTTGAAAAATAGCGGTGAGCCTGTATTACTGCAGTGTTGGCCATCCTGGAATTTATCTATCTGACTGAACCACAGACCTGTTCTTTCAAGGATTGCCTTTACCGTTTACTTCTTCTAACAATCATTGCTAATGTGATAACACAAATTCTGTATTTGTCAGCATTTTTAGTCATTTGATGACTATGTTCCATTGTACAGTGGCAGCAGGCACCTCTTTTACTACTTACAGGCTTGTAGGGGCCAGTTCTTTGCCATAGTATACACTCATGGGCATTGGTTCTGTCTCTTCTATCTTCATTGCTCTGCCCAAGTGCTACTCAGTTTATTTATGTCACCTGGAATCAAAGAAAATACATTAAAGCATGACTTAAAATGATGAAACTACACTCTTCAACCTGTAATAAATATCCACGATGTCTTGTGCAGGACCAGCGCTTTCATTTGGTACTAGACAAGATACACTTAAATAAAAATTGAAAATGTGGATGATCATTTATGCATTTATTGAACTGGAACTGTATATGTCAGCGCTGATGTTATTACCTTCTAAATACCCAAGATTCCAAATGTCTACAGACGTTCCCCCCACCCCCAAATCCTATTACCTTACCCTTAAACACAGTGCAGACTTTTACAGTTGACAGTGCTGTCAACTTCAGTGGCTCCCAATCCATTTCTGGGCTCAATTCAGAGTGCTGGTTCTGACCTTTCATCTTTGCCAGTTGATAATTTTATGCTACTCTTTTATAGATTTTGCTTCTTTTAGGATGGTGTTTTATTTGTTTAAACTTTTTATTGCATTTTGAACTTTTCTTGTATGCTTTCCTGGGAATTTATTTGAAGGGCAGGGTAAAAATACTTATAAAAATAAATCAATGCTCTGTACATAGAAGTTCATACAAGAAGGTAGCCTGCAGGTTTCAATATAGTGTCTGGAAGTAAATTGTGGATAAGTAAGATTTCAGTAGGAATGTATGGATGGGGGAAACTAACAATGCTAGAAGGAAAAGAGCAGGTAATCATTTATGACAGAGAAGGTCTGCCCCCTGAACGCAAGCATTTTGTGGAATGTGCATCTTTCACATGATCTCTGTAATCTTTTAGGTTTGAAACCTGGTTTTGGGAGGTTTTTTAAAATTTATGTTAACTGAGATTTGTAATCAAAATAAATTGTTAATTCAACTGTTTGAATTAACAGTTATATGAAAAGGGGAGTATAGAACATGCACATTTATTTAGCTAATTACAATGTTAGATTAGATGGCATTCCTTAAATTGTTTAGGAGTATTTTAAATATCAATGACATACCGATTAAATTTCCTCTCTGACCCCAATCATCAGAAAGGTATATGAAACTTAGAAACACCTATAAAATTTCACATTGCTTATCTAACATGCAAATGATTCCACACTAGTACACTGCTGCCATGTGATTATTGAATCAGACAATATGGTGACTGACAACTGGTTCTCAGTCATCTCATTGTGCATCTAATACATTAATTTATCATAGTTTATTTATCTTGGTAGTATATGTAGAATCATAGAATAGTAGGGTTGGAAGGGGCCTACAAGGCCATCGAGTCCAACCCCCTGCTCAATGCAGGAATCCAAGTCTGAGCATCCCTGACAGATGTAACTGGTTGGGGTGTATTTCTACCTTCAAAAAAGTAGAAAGTCTGAATCTCATGGCCTTATATAGAATGGCCATCCCCAGGCCTGATCTACATATGCAGCAAATGACATGGTAGAATGGACCATATCATTCACAAGGGGATTCATTCACATTTTAAAATGTTCCCCTATGTAAAATATTCCTGCAAGTAGAAAACTAGCACAGCGGGGAGTAGGTTTTTACTTACTGGGAGTCTTAAAGCATATGGGAGCATTCAAGGCAGGGATCCCCCACTTACAGTCTGAAATGGTACAGTACATTTTAGCACGTCAGGAGTCTCCTACTCATTCTGCTGCATGTATAGATCAGGCCTTGAATATGGAACATTGGGAACTCTAGGTGAATGTGGTGCTGACTGCATAAGTGACCTTTGCACCCTCAAGACCTAGGAATGGGTGTATGTTATCCAAACTTGCCCAATGGTCTTGTAATTGCATTTTGATATTTTGTAAAGTTAGAGAGAACATTTCCAGCATAAGTAACACTACATGAATCTTGCTTTTACAAAGGAACTCCATTTCCAAAATAATCCTTACATTTTGTTTTCCCATTAGGGGATGGAGTGCTAGATCTCTCTACAAAGAAAACAAGCTTAGAACAGTCAGCCTATGATGGATCATGTTCTGAAAATTCGGTGTCTGGGTAAGCAAGATAAGCATTATTTTGGTTTATTTTAAAGATAGTAAGTGGAAATAAGGTTTAAACAAAGGCAGGATTCTTTTCTAATTGAGTTGTGTAAAATATATGTTGGCACATGCAGTTATCTCTTGCTTTTGCCAAAGAGTTTCACTCATAATTGTGTGTTTGTGTATAACTCATATGTTTCATTTTATGTTTTTCACTTTTTCTGTTAAAGAAAAGTTATCAGAACAATCACCAAACTTTAGTTCATGTTACTAAAAGTGAACTGAATGCTTATATACATAATGCAACCAGGAAACTAGGCAGTAGAAGAAAATGAATTATCCGTGACTTGGAAACTTTCCAATTGGGGCAAAGGAAAAGATTTACATTTTTAATATATTATTTCAGTTAGTAAGAAGATAAAAACAGCTATTATTCTTACTGTTTCCTAAACAGAGAGCTCTTGATGGCCATTCTTGCATTTTGATTATACCTCTGGTATGTGGTGTCATGCTGCTAAGATACCCATTTATTAATAGATGTTTAATATGCTGAAATGTACTATTTACAGAAATAATAGTGAAATAACATGTTATAATTTTGGCATCCTTCAATCCATAGCAGGCCCTTCTTGTCAGTTGTGCTTTTTGCAAATGTCTTTTTTAAAGCAACTAACAGCCCAGTAGCATTATTCCTTCTAAAATCTGCTTGTGTTTATCTATCTATCTGGGGAAAAAAATCTGATAATTTTTACTAGAAATTAGAATATAAGTAGGACTTTAATTGCAAAATAAAAAAAACCTAGTTGGATGTCTAAGATATGTTCTGCTAGAGTTGCAACAAAGTTTCTATGAGGGGGTTGACTCTTTTATTACTTGTTTAGCGGTAACGTCACGTTTCTACTAACAAAACTTTAGGATGGGGGCATTCAGTGGATGTTAAATTGTGTAAAGAAAAGTTTTAACTGTTACTCTGCAAGCATCTGTCAAAAGGGAATTGCAAGCAGATGAGAAAGTTATCAAATACTGAGCTAGGATTTAAAGTTCTTGGAAGGGCTGCTATAGAAGCTGGGGTATCATTTTGACACACGGTCCTACCAGAACTGTAACTTTTGCTATGGTAATCAATAGCTACCACAACTCAAAGACTTAAAAGTATCAGAAGCAGTGATGTTACCTAAGCAAGGAGTATAATAAAGGAGTGGACCCTTCCCTTCCATAGCTGTGTGAGAGTCTCTCATGCATCAGTTCACCATCGTTTCATTCCATCCATCCAGGAGACTCCACAGACACAGAGAGGACTATGTGGAAAGAAGTGCTGAGTTTGCAGATGGTTTGCTCTCAAAAGCGTTGAAAGACATTCAGTCCGGAGCACTGGACATTAATAAAGCAGGCATACTTTATGGCATACCTCAAAAAACTTTACTTCTCCACTTAGAAGCCTTACCAGCAGGAAAGCCTGCATCCTTTAAAAACAAAAGTCGAGATTTAAATGACAGTTATTCTTATAAAGACAGTAAAGAAACTTGTGCAGTGCTGCAAAAAGTAGCCTTGTGGGCAAAAGCTCAAGCAGAGCGCACAGAAAAAAGTAAACTCAGTCTACTTGAAACCTCAGAATTAAGATTCCCAACAGCTTCCAGTTACCTCCACCAGTTAACTCTACAAAGAATGGTCACTCAGTTTAAAGAAAAAAATGAAAGTGTACAATATGAAGCATCAGCTCCAACTGTACAGTTAAAAATTCCTCAGCTAAGAATCAGTGCTGTTCCCAAACAACAGCCTGATAGTGCTGGACTTCTGGATGTTATGTACCATGTTTCCAAAACCTCTTCAGTCTTAGAAGGATCAGCTCTTCAAAAATTGAAAAATATACTCCCTAAACAGAACAAAATTGAATGTTCTGCATCTGTAACTCAGTCAAGTGTTGACTCCTATTTTCTGCATGGGGACCTCTCTCCTCTGTGTCTTAATAATAAGAATGGAATTGTTGATGGCACCTCTGAATCCACAGAAGATGGCTTGGATCGCAAGGATAATAAGCAACCAAGGAAAAAACGTGGTCGCTACCGACAGTATGATCATGAAATAATGGAGGAAGCTATCGCAATGGTAATGAGTGGAAAAATGAGTGTTTCCAAAGCACAAGGAATATATGGGGTACCTCACAGCACTTTAGAATACAAAGTTAAAGAAAGATCTGGGACGCTGAAGACTCCGCCGAAGAAGAAGCTCCGATTACCAGACACTGGGTTGTTTAATATAACTGATTCAGGGACTGGCACTTGCAAAAATAGCAGCAAGCCTATGTAGTTTAATTTGTTAGAAACTTGTGCGTGTGTGTGTGTGTGTGTGTGCGCGCGCGTGCACGCCTGTGTGTAAACATACACACATGCGAAATAAATGTTCACTTAAACAGAAGACATGAAATTTTACAGTTCAGAAACCACATACATGCCTTTTTGAAAAATAATTTTATTCAGGGTTTTCACTGTGGACAAAATGATAGAATTGATCACAATTGTGATAGTTTGTATTTAATATAATCCTTGTACAAATAAGTGAAAAAGATTCAGGTTTTATTTAGTAGTCATTAGCATAAAATGTTTGGAATAACATGTATGTGTCATGTGAAGAATTATTTTTTACTGATGAAGAGTGACCCTAGCCATTCAATAATCCATCTTATTAAGGAAACATATGATTAATGCTTTGAAGACAGTTATGCCTCTTGGAATATTTTCAAGTAACTGAAAATATACAAATCAAGGGAAATTTAAAGAGGACAGCTCTAGTTTCTTAACCTGGAAACTAACGTGAAGTATTAGTTGAACACGGAATTTTGTATGGAAGAAAAAGTTCATCAAAGCTTAACATCTAATATAGATAAAAACATTTCATTTAAAAAAGTGTGTGTTAGGTATAAAACTGGGTTCTTATAATTTTATTGTTGGTTTAGCAAGAAATTGGTGTTTACAAAATATATACTTGTGAAAACTGACAAATTTAGTGTAGCTGTAGAATGATTATTAAATAAGATGGAATACTAAAGGCATAAAATTTAACTGTTTTCCTTTAGTGTGGAAAATAAGCTAACTTGTAAGGGTTAAAGACGAAAGTTGGAATGCAGATTAGAGCATGTTCATAATGTGCACAGAATGAGCTTGAGAATGGTTATTTTGGTTTAAGCGTGCTGGTTAGTTAGTTGGTGTTATGACTACTTACATTTATTTAAGGATTGTGTAACACTCCTACTGAAAGACCTCACTATAACAGTAATGTATTTGCTGCTGTGACATTTCAAAACTTTTTCAGTTTATCAAAATGAACATCAGGTTTTCATTTTGGTGGGCTGATACATCATCACTTTGCTAATAACCAAATTTGCAGTTCAGGGTCTTGATAGAATTACAGATACAAAACAGTGACACTGTTTTGAACTTTCAGTACTAGAAATTCTTTGTATATTTACTATTTGGAAGCTGGGCAATTCATTTTAGATATATAACTTTTCATAGAATCTCAGAGGACCAGTTATCTTTAGAGTACAGTTTTCAAATGAACTACAAGTATTCGTATCGGGAATGATTTTTCCCTCTGGAAATAATCCCATAGGGTTCATAGGTTTGTGTTGCTCCACTCCCCTCTTCTAGCAGATGTTCAGGCAACACTCCGGGGCAGTCTGGGGTGGGGGTGGAGGTATCTCTGAGCACCTCCCATATCCCTATGCAGCGTCACCTCCATCCTCTGTTAAATCAAGTTATGCAAGCTGTGGAGCTAATGTATCTTGACCAAGTTGGTGGGGGCTTGATGAAGATATGGAAGAGACACTTTGACCTGTTTCACATGTAATGGCTAACTCTGGGTTAAACAACCCATAGTTATCTGTGGCCGTGCCAGAACATGCTGCCTCCCACACATTCATCACCTCCGTTTTACATCCACTTCCTGAAACAACCCAGGAACACCCCATTCCTGGGTTGTTGGTGTGACATGCAGACCCGACACTTTGGGTTGCTTAACAAACAACAAACTATGGGTTCAAACTATGGGTTGTTTCAGAAATTCCTTGGGTTATTTCAGAAAGCAGGAGCGGTGAATGGATGGGAGCCAAGCATGCTCGCTCGCACATGCGCACTTACAAGCAACCCAAGGGTGGTTTGATTGTGTGAACCACCCCACTCTCCCAATTCCTGAAAGTGGTCCAATGTACATGGCCCTCTACTTGCATGTGGACTGAGGGAGGAAACACAGCAACAAAATTCCTTTGAGCCTAGAAGGATTCTTTTGTACGTGAGCAGTGTGCTCACCATAACCGTTGGATTTTATGTACTGTGTAACTTGGGTATACTATCAAATCATATCTATAGATGGATAAAGACATCCATGGTCTTTTTCACTGAAAAACTAGATTTTTATGGGGAAGCTTACGATTTCCAGAAGCGTTATCTATTTTGCCCATATGTGTGTGAGTGAACACATTTTTATCTACATTTCATGTAAAATTACATTATTTAGACTGTGTGAATTATAACATCTAAATTCACATGTAATAATTTTTAAAGTATGCCATTCAACTCAACTGGTAGTGTTTCATAAAAAAACTAGGGAGAGAATCAGCCCTTAATGATTTTTTAAAATTGGAGTGACTTATAAAATAAAAGTAACGAAACTGTGTAATCAACTTATCACTGTTTGGCCTCTTAGACCTGTGCTGAATCTTCTTCAGCTCAATTGCATATTCGGAAACAAATCCTTTTAAAACCAGATGTTGTATTAGATAAGTTAAGAGACCATTAAATATCAGGTGTCAAGGTCATCTTTAATTTTAAAGAACTAAGCCATATTTTTGTCAGGAGTAGAATTATCAATTTGTTGTATCTTTCCCCAGTAGAAAACAAAATAACAGATTTCACAGACTTTTTCTAGAATTTTACTTGGAGAACTATTGGAACTTTTAGTTCATTGCTTAATATGTGGGCTGGGATCCAAAGGACCACTTGTGGTGTCCCACACATATGCCAGAGCTTTTCCAATCATCTTACTGCTGCAGTTTCTTGCTTCCCCCAAAAGCTGTTCCTGAGAGTTAAAGGCCCTCTGAATCAGTATGTGATGTGCACAGTGAGGGAACGGGATAATGCAGCTGTGTGGAGCATGGGAATTGGCTTTCCCACTCATGCACAGGGCCTCTTGGATCCTAGCCTTTTTTAATTTCTCAAGACAATATTAGATTTTAGTCAGAGATGTATATCAAAGACAAGTTACAGTACACTTTTAATATCATTTAAAAGATGGCCTGACCAAAAAGTAACAGGATTCATAAAATCAGGGATCATTTTGCTATTGACTTTAACAGTGGTAGTTTTGTATGTAATATTATAATTAATTTTCAGCATTTTAGTACTTGTATTTATTTTTGGCCAGAAATAGTATATTAAAATATTTTTTGATAGTTTGTAGATAATGCTCAACCTGTAAGTTTTAAAAAGAAACGTAATTATTTCTAAATAATAGGCTGAACCTTTAATTATTCAACTGAGGAAAGGCAGGGAAATACATAGTCTCCCCTTATCCACCCCTAATGTATTCATTTAAAAGGTTGTTTAAATTATAATTTTGAAGTACTTTTAAAATTTAGTTACCAGTTGCTACTTAGAAATTGACAAGTGTCTGAAAATTCATATTTCAGCAGACTTTTAAATGAAGGTGAAAGCAAACCCTACATGCTTTCTACTTATTTGAATGTTTCTCAAGTATTTTATATTAAAAAACAGTGCCTCTGTTTTTAGAACTACTGCTCAGTAAAGTTGTTTAAACCATTTCTGGTAGCTAATGACTATTTTATATTAAATTAAACTGTATATTAACTTTAGTGAGACTGATTTTTTTTAGTTGTTTACAGTACAAATACTTGTATTTGTGTTTTGTTTTTTTTAATTGCAGTATTTCCATTGTTGCAGTAATTTAGTAAAACTCTGTGGCTGCCTTGATTTTTGACAGATTTTGTTAATAACTGATTTCTAGGCAATTAGTTCTATTTATGCATAAATCAATTGCACTATAATTCATGAATTATTTATTACAATATTTTCTAATGAATTCCATGTATTTGTCTTGTGTTGTAAATGTACTGTAATTCTGTTTCCTCTTTGTGTTGTTATATTTCTAAATCTGATTGTATGAATTTGTTAATGTGTTTCTATGTTGTAATTTTTAGTAAAGCACTTCAATGCTTTTGCACATAAATTTACAACACTGATGTGTGATTGATTTGCTCATTCAGTAAAAAAAACACAACTTTGTTGGCTTATTTGACTCCATGGGCATAATTGCATTGGTGTAACAGGGTAATAGCAACAATAATAGCATTTTTACACACTTAACAATGAAGCACAAGCATTTGACACAAGGAAAGACATTTCATATATGGGTCACTTTTGCACAGATTCCTATAATTTCACTGGGATGTGTGCAGAAGAACATCCCAACAGATTGTGCCCATGGTTTGTTAGAGTTTAGTGATGACAACAATATAAATATATATAATATTCCACTAGTTCTCATCTGCAGATCTTTTACAGTTCACTGTCACATCTGTAATCAACCTCAATTTCCAGTATTCCATAAATGTATGTATTTATTTGTACATGAATGTATTAATAAATACATATTACTTTGCCTATTTAAATATACAGTGATTGGCTTCATAACATTCTCTACTATGTGGAAAAATAAAGTATACAGGATTAGTGGTAAAAATGTTTACAATATTTACTTTTGATATCAGAGCCAAAATTATATATATATATCCATCCATCCTAATTTATGCATGTCCACTATATGTACATTGAGATTCAGTTTTTGTACAAAGAAAACAGGCTGGAAAATTCAACGTAAGTTGAAGTTAAACTATTCTATGTATGCATTATACATTTTCCCCAATATGTACCACCTCTTGATTCTGTCTCTACAGTCTCTGTCACTGAGAGGAATAATACCTTTAAATATGCTTTTTAAAAGTTACGCCTCTTCCACTATTGGTGCCTTAATAATAACACAGAACATGTCATAATGTGCACTTCCACAATTAAGAGTTTGAGGAATATATTTCTCAATATGTGGGAAGGTCTGAAAAATTCATGTAAAAAGAAAACATTTTTTGCATATGCTTGCAGAAATTATGTCATAGAACTTTGTGCCTGCTTCAATTCTAGCCTAATATATTAGGCCAGTCCACACATCACGATAAGCCACCATGGGTTAATTCACCCACAGGCGTCTGAGATGCATGCTGGCCACCATGGCTTGTTCTAGGGTTATCCAAGGGTTGCTTAACCCTCAAATATCCCACAGTGTCCAAGTTGTCATGACACAACAAACCGCAGTGCAACTCCACTGCGGCTTGAATATTCAAAATGGTGGCCAGCATACATCTCGGGTCCCTGCAGGTGAATTAACCCACAGTGGCTTACCGTGACGTGTGAATCATTGTGATTGGCTATGCAGGTTTATAGAGCACATCCTGAAACATAATAGGTTTGCAAGATGACACATTTCATGGTGAACTGGCCATGGAAGCATAGGTTTTCTATGGCTTTCTCAGTGGGAAGAGATCTTGCCTGTGTTAACCCATTTATACAATGACTAGGTCATCTAAGAACAGAACAGGAAGTTATTTTAGCAAACACGTTTTGAAAGAGAGGTAGCACTTACAAGGGAGGATCAGCAAAGGGTTCTGTGTTTGTCTAATCCTTTCCTGCCAGTTCTCCCTAACAAATGCTCCCTTCCAACAGGTTTTTCCCTCAGCCAGATCTATTTCCAGTTTCAGAGCCTCACTGGAGGAAAAATCAGTTAAATAGCTGTGGAGGAGGCATATGAGAGAAAATCAGCAGGGGAGAGTTAACCCTGCTGTCCACCAATTCTCCCATACAGATGCCCCCTACATTAGTGTTAGGAGGAAAGCATGGCATTGGGAACCTTGCTTCCCTTGTTATACCTAGTAATACTCCGAGCACCGCTTTTTTTTAGGAGCCTCTCTACATTTCCTGAACCTGGGTCTTCTACCCAGTGCAAGTTTTTATTATAGCAGCGATCTCCTGGCCTTTGAAGAGATTGTCTCTGAATGTGTAGACGTTTAGACTTGATACTAAAGAGTTCTAAAGGTCATCTACCTCATTAAAAAAACCAGTGCTGTGAACAATTTAGCTATCAATAGCAAGATTTATTTCTATGTGGCACCTGTTTGACACCAAATAGTTTCTACCAACCCACCTTGCAGTGCTATCCTGCTGTTTCATGGACACCTGTGTACTCCAGTTGCACATAAACATGTATGTACATATGAATTTGACTTAAGAGGAATCGGATCCATCTAGACTACTTTTGCCCAGGTTGACTGACAGTGGGGAGAGGTGTTTCCCAGCCCTCCTCCTGAGATATTATAGCTAGAGATACTAGGGGTTGAACCTGCAACCTTCTGTATACTTCCAGACATATACCCTGCCACTGAGATGTTGGGCTTTGATTGTCCAGATTTTGATTGGCTTGTTCAGAGAAGCTTGAGCCACCATAAGAATCTGTTCTATAGCTTTGGTAATGCAGGAACACTGACTGTTTTTGTACTTTTGGAGCATTTTTTAAATCTAGTAACTATGACTGGGGTAGTGAAAAGTTGTGGAGAAATTAAGTATTGTTTAGACAAGACAGCTTGTGAGTTGAGAGCAATACTAATGTTACATGTGATAACTATATACATAATATTAAATATTGAAATGTTTTTTCTACATCCCATACGGTTAGAGCTATAAATACTGAATATAGAAAACTGGCAATACAAATACCTAGTGTCATGTTCAGAGTTTGGTGATATGTTTGAAAATACATACTTTTCTGAAACAGAATTATATTAATATAATTAAGTTTCTTTTACTTAAAAATATTAATAGGCATTAATGATTGAGGTTACAATTCAGCAATTTTGTTCTTAAATATTTACTTTCTGCCATGGTTTATTAACTTTTCAGTTTGAATTAATCGTTAGGTAAGTAGTAACAGTTTTTAATATTCTGTAGTTAGCGAAAACATTCACTGGTTATTTTAGCTGAAGTCTTATTTAGATGTAGATCCTTTTAGTTTTAAGGTAAAGCTAGGGAGGGCTACCTGTAGCCTCCAGACATTGTTGGACCACAGCTCCTATCTATTCAACCAGCATGGTCAGTGGACCAGGATGATAGGAGTTTAGTCCAATAACATCTGGAGTGCCACACGTTGCCTCTCCCCCCAATCTACACAAATTTGCATTGATTTCATGGACTTAGTTTTCTTGTAAATGAAAAAAACATGCACACACTTACTGGATATTTCCATTTCATTGACTCAGTAGCACAATAACCTTTTAAGATGTCACTCAACTTCATAAAATTGTCCAAATCAAGTTGCACCATGTAGATACCCATAAAGACGTTACCATTAGTTTAAATCACATGTGGGTCATGTGCAAGGGGGGAGGGCAGGCTTTACTGCAGCCCTGCCACCCCCTAAGTTGAATTTCCATGGCAGCTGTAGCCTAAAAGCCGAATTTTTAAAACAAGATGCACAAAGTGTGTGCACCTTGTTTTAATGCAAGCTCGCACTCCCCCAGGGCTTCTCGGAGTTCACTCTTGCATTAAAACAAGGTGCGTAGGGATGTGGCCCCTTGATAGATTCCGGGGGTTTGAAATTGGCCTGAAGTTGCCAGCCCCTATTTTAAATGAATGGCAGCACTGTTCCAGATGAGGAATACAGAGTTGCCTCTGCCTTTGAAGTTAATGGCGAAACCCATCATTTAAAGCTTCATTTGTACATTTTTGTGAAGAAGGAATTACAGTGCATAGGGCACAAATTTGTGACTGTAACGCAGATTTAAAAAGAAGAGACTGAATCTTTTCACAGCAATATCTGCAATTGATTGCTATGTAAAGTAAATATTCCAGCACTACACAGCATCCTTTCAAACAGCCTTTTAAAATTGATAGTGAAGAGCACACTGGACTGCTATAAGTATATTTAGAAAGAGATTGAACATAATCCAGCCCAGGCTAAGCACCTTTATGTAATATTGATAGTTAAGCACATGACTAACATCCTTAATTACAGAATAGTCTTCTTGACATAAAAGGAAAGATTGCATTTTTTATTCTACTATAGCTTTCCTATGTAAGCTTCAAAATTGCATTTAATATCAGTGTTTTAATTCAGATTTACTTCAAAATAACTGCTGCTTCACAAATGGCCAATTCCCTACATGGATATGGCACTCATGTAATTAGCTCTGTGTATCTTGTGCGTAAATGGTCGTGTGGAATAAACAACCAAGGTCGGGTTGTTGAAAAAATATGTAGTTTTATGCCAAGAAATATTCATTCTTGAAATAAAATAATCCAAGAAGTATTCCTTGGAATAAAGCTACATATTTTTTCAACTTCCTGAAGTTTCATCTGATTATTCCGCTGGGGATTTTGGATGTTCTCCAGTTCCATTTGATCATATGCATTGTCATGTCTTATAAATGCAAATGTGTATATTTTGCTGCATGTACTTGTAGTGGGAAGCCATTAATAAACTGTAGTTTCTTGCTGTGTCATGTATATCTGTAGAACAAAAGGTACATTTAGGGTACATAAGATTTCTTATTAAGAAGTGATATTTGGGCGGGGGGGGACTGCCATGTATAAAGCAGCCTGAAGTCCTAATGATTTCAAAATATTTTACATATGTTTAAAATGTGCTTAGGATCATAAACATAATGTGTCTATTTCAATTAAAATATCTCCCAGGAGTAATATAGAGTTTATTATTTCTATAGTTACTGTTAGACTGTTGAATAAATGGTGCAATTAAATGCATGTTTTATATTGGAAAACCTATCTTACTAATATTTTTTTGTTAGCCAAATTAAGTTTTTCTCCCATACAGTTGTATTGCTTGACATTAGCAGAATCACTAATTCTTACATGTTTTCCATATACTGCATGTACAAAATCTCAGTGGAAGTATTACATTTCGATAATAATGTGATATTACAGTTTTGGTACCTTAGCATAATTAGTCTTCAATCCTATTGAGCCATATTTAACTGTAATTTACTTTTTGTTTTGATCTGCTTTTTGTTTTCAGTTCAAGTACAGCAGCTGGTGCAAAATCTGAGGAAACATCCAAATTCGAAAGAGGAAACTCTGCTCTAAGCAAGGTTTTGGCATCGTTATGCTTGTATCATTGCCATCAGATTTTAGCTGTGTTGAAATTTTTAATCCAAGATCCATGTATCCATTCACTTTGCAATTGTCAACTGCTACGTACTATGTATTCTGAAACATCTGAAGATGATGTGCACATTCCAGTCTGCGGTTGTGATGTCAACATGCTACTGAAAAGGTGCTGTTTACAAAATCAAAGACCAAATACTTGTTTACCACCTCTGTCAGTCTATGGGAAAGATATGGATTGTTTGTCATGCCAACCTGTGGCTGTTGGATATTTTAACACGGTGGTAAACAAAGGGAATCCTGTGCCTTGTAGTCCTCATGGATGCTGCCTCAAACAATTACAACAGTGTAAGATCGACTCTGCGAGAGCTGCTCTTTGTACACATCTCTTTTCAACTGGGCAAAAGATTAGCAAAGCTAGCAGAGGACGCAGCCCTTCACCACCTCCATTATCACCTGTGGAAGCTGATGGATATGATTCTTTGGAGGAATCAGTTAAAGGTTCTTTAGCTTTAGATAACAGACTTGAAATGAATAGTAATCAGCCTCCATCTCTCTTGCCAGCTGAAAGGGCTTGTTCTATGTGTAAACAGAAAGATAAAGTATGCATCACACAAGTGTCTGGTAACTTGGATGAATCCTTACAAAGTGCAAATCAAGAAAATAGCCTTATAAATTCTGATAAGCTTGAAAAAGTTGAAAATGCTACAGCATTTCAAGATTTAATGGATCGAATCAATGAGAAATTAAAATCAATAGAAACTACTGAAACAGCAAATCTTGCAAAATTATCTAAAAGTGATGGGAGATCAGATGATATTAAATTACGGAGCTTCATAACATCTCTCTTACATGATGCTAAGGTAAATGATTACAATTTTATGGAGTTACTGAATCAACATGACAAAGAAGTGGAAAATAAAATTATCCAAACACGGTTTCGCAAGCGGCAAGAAACCTTATTTGCAATGCATAATTCCCCCGATTCATCTCTGTTTCGACGTCAGTCTTTGCAAATCAAGAGGGAACTAGCTAGTCTTGATGAAACCTTCATGAGGAAAAAGGCAAGTTCAGAGAGAATTGCAAAGAAGCCTACAAAGAGTGACAAACTATCACCAAACAAAATTGATAATCATAGTACATTAAAAGACCTTGCTTTACAAAATCATGAAACTAAAGAGAAGATATCTTCTCCCACTAAATCAAATTCTTTGCCAATATATCAGGAAGAGTCACTAGAACTACCTCTGAATAATTCAGAAACTAATTCTGGTTTTGTGACATTTTCAGAAAATAACTCAACATCCCAAACCAACTCAGCTAAAATACATGGAAACTGTGGAGTTGAATTATGTATGGATCCAATCCCTGTGAAGGGAGATGATGACAGGATGCTAGATGGGACCAAACATAACATTATCCCTCCTATGTGGTGCTCAGTGTATGTAACAAACAATTTTTTATTTCAAAAATCCTCAAAGGCAAAAAAACTTCCCAACTGTATGGAAAGAGATAAAATACTTAAAGATTTTCAGGCTAAAACATGTAGCAATGAAGATATAAATAAGATTGTACGAAACACAAATCTACATGTTGTTGTAGAGCGTTTGGAAGATACAATAAACATGGCCCAAAAGACTAAAAAACCATTGTTTAGTGGTTATAAAATATCCAGCAAATTGAAAGACATTCATAACTGTGATGCTAACAACAATTCTAAAAGTGGTCTTCTTATTAGCATGACTGAAACTGGAAATAAGGGACAATATGTATTATCAAAAGGTCATGTGCCATGTAGCAATAATAGCAAAAAGGAATGTGTTTCAAAAAAAGAAGAAGTATCTGATGAAGGATATAAAAGCCTTTTGAAGTCATCAACCTTTGATTCAGATGTATTGATTTCCAATAATGAGGACTTGCACACAAGTTCTGATGCTGGGGATAATTCACCAACACTAAATTACACTAGTCCAATAAAACTTATGTTCCTTTCAGAGATTAACAGTAGTGAAGGAGTCAAATACACGCTAACCTCTGTAAACGATTCTTCTAAATTAAACATTGATCTTTATTCTGTTGAGGGGAAAACAAGTCTGCTGTCAGAAAAACAGTTGGAAGCAAGGGATCCTGCTAAAAATGTTTCTATTGATGGATGTGTCTGTAGTGAAAATAATCAAAAAACTGCAGTGAACTCTGTTTTTCCTACAATAGTTGCTAATGAAACAAACACTGATGAACATAAGCCAAATGAACCTGTAGAACAAAGCAGCAATGGATCCTCCCTGAAAAGAAAACCTGGCCGACCCAAAAAAATAGGTCCTCAAGTTGTGAAACAGGTTAAGCGGCCAATTGGGCGACCTCCAAAGCCTAAAGTAGATGTTGCTGAAAATGCCAGTCGTATAAGTGATTCCATTAGTGCTAGGAAAAATGCCAGTTGTAATACAGAAGTTCTAGAGGAGGATAACATTAACAAAAATATTACTGTGACAGTTGTCTTTGGAAGGTCACGAAGGACTAAGAGGTGTGTTTCTGAAGGTAGCCTAAATGTAGTCAGTGTGTTACCAGGTCCTCACAGTGATTGTGATGCTGTATGCGAGTCTGCTCAAGTGAGACAGAACTCTGAAATCAAAAATGATTTGCCCCCCTCAAAAAGTGTGCAGAATTCTGCAACAGAAACGACGTCTGTATCTGGTTATGAGTATGTTAGACCTCTAGAGAGCAGCCCAGTACTTCCATCCCATTGCAGCAATATCATAAGACCAAATCAGAAGCCTTTAAATATAGTTAGAAAACCTGGGAGACCTGCAAAAGTAAAAATATCTGGCATATCAGTGACTGTTAATCAGATTTCATCTCAGGAAAGAAAAGTGAGTATTAACAGCTGTCTGCCTCCTTTAGAACAAGAGACTGTGTTAGAAAAAAATGTATCATCTAAGAAGGATGATAAGCAGTGCAATAAGTTGGATGTTTCAAAAAGCTTTTGGAATGATACAAGTGAGGATTTTTCACACAAGAAGATTACAATAACCTCAAAAAAGCCTGAAATCCCTTTGAGGCAATCTCTTAGAGATAGAAGACCATCACTGCCTTTCTTACATTCATTAGCATCTTCTAGCACATTATCTTGTAGACGTGCCTTTTTACACAAATCATATAAACTCTGTTTGAAAAATGCTAAAGATCAAAAAACTAAGCATCACTCAGATATGACACCCAAATATACCTCAGTAAAAAAGAATCCAGAAAATGCAAAAAAAAGTTCTGAGAATAATACATTTATGTCCTTTAATGAAATGTCATCAGATCCCATCATTTCATCCAATTCTTCCCTTAGGTGGTGGGATCCTTCCATTCCTAATGATTCCTTATTAAAAGAACTAAACAGTAGATATGACCAGATAACAAATACTTGGTTGCATGTGAATGGAGAAGAATTTGAAAAATGTCTGTATGACAAAGGGTGTCATATTGAACAAGACTGTAAAATGAAAGTATCAAACCCTTTGGACTCCTGCATTTTACAGCTTGAAAATTCACCTATAAAAATGCTTTTCCAGAAAAAATGTAATATAGATGAACTGTGCACATGGTTTATGCAAACAACAGAAACACAGTCACTGTCACTAGTGAGAAAAGCAAATGCTCGAAATCCTTTTGAAGTAATTAGTACAAGGCAGTTTAAAATGGGAACAAGACAATATGATTGTAATACTAGTCCTTTGAGAAAGCACTTTAAAAAGTTTGCACTATCCACACCTTCAAAATCAGCAGGAAAATTACAAATTCTACATAAAATAGTCAGGTCTCATGTCTTAAACAGGAAACATAACTTCACATTAGCTAAATTACAAAGAACCAAATTTGAGAATTTACAGCATGATCGGTGGAGACAAGTGAAAAAAATGTATAACCATGGAACAAGTGACTGGAAATCAAAAAAGAGGAATTTGCGATTCTTCTGTCAAAGCCAATGTTTTGCTAACGCAAAAAGGGAAATTGACAGCAAAATGTGCATGAGCCATGGGAATAGTGCAGTAGAAATTAAATCACCCACAATTTTGATAGAATCTCATAGAATCACTTCATCAACTGGAAATGAAATCAGAGATGCATTTTTCCAACAGAAAACACAATTGTGTGACTTCAGCACAAAGCCTGGCTTAATAAATAATTGTAGACCAAGCACACAATCGGCATATTGCAACCAGCAAAAGATTGGGAAAGTGCACTCCCTTGGTGAACTTGGTGAAGGTGCATGGAGAGGCAAAACCTTTAAGGATTGTAGAATATTTTTGAAGAAAATCAATCCTGTTGAAGAGCAACATTCATTTAATAAAAACCCTGCTCTTTGCGCTCCGGAATCTGTTAATCATAGTACTAGTCAGAGCTACTTTCAGGAACAAAGGCATTGTACTTTGAGGTCCCATTCTGCAAAGGAAAGCATGTCTAACAGATGTGAAAAGGATGCAGAGCCATCTAATGGAGCTAAACATTTGGTTAAAGAGCTGCATGTTGAACAAGACAGCAAGAAATCAAGCAAACGTGTCACCTTCGATGATGGCTCTACTGAGGTTCCTAAAAAAATTAATAAGAGGAGGAGGACACAATGCAAGCTCACTGACATGAATATAAGAAAAAGGAATAAGAGGCGATTATGCAGTGCTGGCCAAGTATCAAGTTGTTACTCAAAGTACCAGCTAGGTAAGTTTGATCTCATCTCCCCCTCACTCCTTTACAAAATTATACTAACCTTACATTAACATGGAATAAAGAAAGGAAAATACTTAGTATAGCAAAGTAGTAAAAAAATCCTTTAGGAAAACTGTAATTTCTAACTACATAATGCTAAAAGTGCAGCTTAAATGATGATTTGCTGCATAAAATAGAATTTCACATTCACTTTTATAGTAGAATGTTTTAAGACATTCTGAGCAGAGTCCAGACAAAGTTAGGCATACCCTAGTTCTATGTGATGTTGATGGAGTTTAAAGTACACTATCTCCCTGATCCATGAAATTTGATCTCTATGTAGAAAGCAGAGTTCCTTCACCGACTGGCTGCTGGACTGGAAACTGTACATGCAAAGCGGTGCTGTGCATAAGATTCCTGTGGCTGGATCCCTGCATCCTGCAACTTAGGCACTGTGCATGGTTGCCTTAACTGAATTAGAACTGTATGTGCAGCTCCAAATACATGATTGGCCCAATCAGCTTGGACAGAACCAAACATGTTGGCATGATCATGCCCTCCCTACTCTTGATAGTAGTCAGTATTATGAAAACATAGTGCTGATCATCTGTCGGGCAGGTGCACATACACATTTGTGTGGTACTGCTTTGTGCAGGGATCTTTGAAACCATACAAATTAATATAGAGTACTAACAGTACTGAGCTAAAAGATGTTCATTATAAAGATATAATTATATAAAAGGGCTTGATGTATAATAAAGAACCTGAACTCAGAGGCTTCCGAGATTCCTATGCTCTGCTGGCCTGAAGAGTGGTCACTGTCATCAGAGTGAGAACTGAGATCACTGTCATAAAACAAGGCCATTTTTTAAATCATGGATATACAAAGAGCGCTCTCATGGCTTCTGTTTTTATTTCTAGGCTAGGGTTGCCAGATTGCAACCCAGAGATTATGCCTGTTTGTTTAAATATCCCGAAGCACCAACAGGATTCCAGCTGCTGTGCTTTCTACCCCCTGTTGGTCTCATGGCCCATCCATCCTCTTTCTCTACCTATTATAGCAAGCACAGTTTGGGTGTAATCACATCAGCTGAAGGGAGGCTGGAGGAGCCAAGGGACCAATGAAGGAATAGGTCTGGAAGTACAGTGGCTACAAACTCTACTGCTGCTTCAGAACATTTGAAGGGAGAGAGAAGAGCTCCAGATTGTGATCTAGCAACCTTACAGTAGAAAAAACACACAGATTACACTGAAAGCACAGATACGATTAAATTGACAAAAAATGATGCCTACTATAATTCAGTTGCATCTTGAGGGATAACTTTGTCATATGCTTTTAAGAAAAAACTGATAACTTTTTCATAGTTGTTCATTATTTCACTTCAGACTTCTGTTGTGTTTCTGTTGTTTTTTGTTCCTTCTCTGTTGTTCAACATTTCCCATACATTATGCATTTAAAGAAAAAGTAACAAAGCTCACCGGGCAACTCCAAAACCAGGGCAGAAATTCAGATCTGCCTCCATTTACAGTTCAAAGTTGTGATTGTATAAATTGTAGCCATACAATTAGAATCTACTTGCCCTCTTCCAGTGATTGCAAGAAAGTACCCCACTTCAATACCTGTCTTTGTCTGTAGGACTGATCCTTATATCATAAATGCAAGAAATCAGTATATAAAAACGTCATTAGTGGGAAGCCCCGGTAACAACTTTGAATGTACAGGTTACAGTATTGAAGGTTTATTATCAAATTTTAAACTAGTATTTCAAGCAGGGGTTCCTTTAGGAAGGGAAGGTCAGTTTTTCCTCCCCTCTGGTGTTTCAAACTATGTGATTTTTTCTCAGAAGCACATACACTTTTGGCCAGTTTATTGGTGCTATAGAATAGTGGCTACTATTATAACAGTACAATCCTATGCATGTCTACTTGGACATAAACTCCACTGAATTCAGTGGGACTTGCTCCCAGGAAGGGGTGTATAGGACTGCAGCCTGCATGGACTTACGCACCAGAGTGGGGGTGCACAACCTCAGGTAACAACTTCGAATGTACAGGTTACAGTATTGAAGGTTTATTATCAAATTTTAAACTAGTATTTCAAGCAGGGGTGCTTTTAGCAAGGGAAGGTCAGTTTCTCCTCCCCTCCAGTGTTTCAAACTATGTGGTTTTTTCTCAGAAGCACATACACTTTTGTCCAGTTTATTGGTGCTATAGAATAGTGGCTGCTATTATAACAGTACAATCCTATGCATGTCTACTTGGACATAAGCTCCATTTAATTCAGTGGGACTTGCTCCCAGGAAGGGGTGTATAGGACTGCAGCCTGAATGGACTTATGTACTAGAGTCAGGGTGTACAACCTCAGGGCCAGGATTCCAATCCAGGCCTCTGGGGTTTCCCTGAAGGCCATTCCCCTTTCCCCTAACCACTGACAATTTGGTGGGTTCCCAGGTTTTGTGCAGTATTTCCCCATTCTAAATGGTTGAAATGTCTCTCCTAAGGCTTAGTTACTGGCAATATGGGCTTTAAGCTGAAATATGCTGGTATTTTTGGCCCTGCCCCTTTTCCCTTCAGCCCTGCCCAGCACTGATATGCAGCCCCCTGTGAGCTTCTCCAAAATGGAATTTGGCTCTAAAGCTCAAAGAGGTTCTGTACCCCTGGTACTACAGTATGTGATCCAAAGACATACATTAGGGGTGCCAGTGAACTAAAAATATATTAATCAGATTTTAGTTAATATATTAAGGGAGCATTGCTATGGGGATAGGTGGCTGCCTCTGAACTCGGAGGCAACCACCTATCCAATGCAGGGCAGGCAGAGCATGGAGGGGATCTTCACCTCTGGGCTCCAGCCTGCATTACTGGCTAGATGGCCAATTTCGGCTGTCTAGCCGCAACGGTTCGGAGTGGGGGTGGGGGACCAGCCAGACAGTGCATAGGAAGTGTTGTACAGGCCCTTCTGCCATTCCCACCCCTGAGAACGCCCCCTTTCCTCCCACTGCATGCTGCTCTTACAAGCACGGAGCCCAGGATGATCCGCGCCACCTACGGGGAGGTGGTTTTCCAGGAACTGAACAATCCTGTGGCCATCTAAGCCACCATCTAGTAGCAATGGCACTCTAAATTGATTTAGTCTATGTAAATTTGTAAATAAGCACATCCTTGATTTAAAAATAGGCATATTTTTAGGAAAAGGTTTAAGGGTTTTAGAACCCTAGAACATTAAAACTATACAACAAATTAGAGAAAGCATTACAACATTTAGCTGTCATTCTGCTGTAGCATTTCAAACAAAGGAGAAAATGCAGCGTTTACAGGGGACTTGAAAGGAGTCTATAGTATAGTTGTTTTCTTCCTTGCTTGAGAGCAACATCATGCCTTTTGTGGAACCTAAAAAGGAAATCACAGGTACATGTATCCTTCCCTCATAAAAAACACAAGAACTGTCCAAATAAATCCTTATTTCATGAGCTGCTATAGGGTCCAATTTAAAGAAGGGGGCAGAAGGACTTCTCTCACCTGTACCCCTTTCCAAACTTGCTTGGATCTCCAAAGTGGTATGTGGAAAAAATCCCTGTTGGCAAGTCAAAAAAGTCTCATCCTCCTTCCTGATATCCCATCCCATACAAGACATCTGGAGCCCATGCACTGTGAGTCGTAATGTCTTCTATGCCAGCAGCCCCATCACCGGCACCTTCCAGTTGCCCAAGCAACTCTGCCTTGGTAGAGTGCTTGCCCCCATGTTCCCATGCCCATTGTGTCCGGCTGTCACCTGCCACCATCCTTGATGTTAAGTGGAGAAGTACAAGGGCATAAACTTCATTGTATGCTCAGAGTAATAGGTCAATGCCCAATTTGGCTAAATATTTTAATCAGGGACCAAGGTTTTAATTGTGTTGATTAATCAATTCACATTGCAGCCCTCAGCATAAATTCTTTTGTTCTGAAAAAAAAAGTGACTGTCCTGTGTCAATACATTGCTATAGTTGCCTTATAAGGCGTAAAAAAGAAACCACAACAGATGCTCTTAAAATCCACTGCTGCTTTTCTATTTTAACCTTCAATGACACCAAAATCAGACCTCTTGACCTTGCTGAACCTTGTCCCTTCTCCTACTGAAATCTGACATGGTGCCTCAAGGTTTTCTTTTTTGTTTCTTAAACTGGAAGGAAGGGTGTGGGAACATAAGAAAAACCCTGCCAGATCAGACCAAAGATCCATCCTGCCAAGCATCCTCTTCCTCACAGTGATCAGCCAGATGCCTATGAGAAGCCCAAAAGCAAGGCATGAGGACAGTAGCTCCCCAGCAACTTGTATTTAGAGTCATACTGCTTCTGATTCTTGGGGTACTATACAGCAGAATGAGGAACCTCAGACCCTGTAGAAATTTGATCCTCTTGGGATCCCAACCTGTCCTTCCATGGTTCCCCTGATGACCAGTCATGTTTCCCATTCTAAACTATTGAAATGCCTCTCCTAATCTACTGGCGGGAAGAGCTTTAAGAGAAAATATGCTGTATTTTAGGTATTTTGGCCTCTGGCCCTGCCCACCACTGAATTCAGTCCTCAAGTTGAAAGAGGTTCCCCACCCCTGGTATTTAACCATCACTGATACCCTTCTTCATGAATTTGTCTACTTTCAAAGTCATCTGTTGGAGGTCATCAACATATCTTGTAGTAGCAAATTCCATAGTTTAACTATGTGATATGTGAAGGGGTACTTCCATTTACCTGTCCTAAACCTTCCACCATTCAGCTTCATTGGTTGATCCTGGGTTCTAGTGTTAGAGAGGAAGAAAAACCTCTCCCTATACACTTTCTCCACGCCATGCGTAATTTTATACACCTCTATTATGTCCCCACTTACTGGCCTTTTTTCTAAACTAAAAAGCCCCAAAGCTTGTAACCTTTCCTCATAAGGGTATTCGTGGAGACCCTTGGTCATTTGGATTGACCTTTTTCTGCACTTTTTCCAACTCTACAATATCCTTTTTGAGGTACGGTGACCAGAATTGTACTCAGTATTCCTAGTGTGGTCAAACCACAGAGCTGTATAAATGCTCTACAATTTATAATGACTTGTAATGATCTAGGCAGTTTTATTTTGGACCTCTTTCCTTAGAATTTCACCTTTTTACAGCTGCCACGCACTTGGTCAGTGTTTTCATTGTGCTATCCTTCACAATCCCAAGATCTCTTTCCTGGTCAGTCACCAGTCACTCAGTGTATATGTGAAGTTACGATGTTTTGCCCCATTATGCATCACTTTACACTTGCTTACATTGAACCACATTTGCCATTTTAACACATTCACCCAGTTTGGAGAGATGCTTCTGGAGCTCTTCACAGTCCCTTTTTGTTTGTATCACCCTGAACAATTGAGTGTCATCTGCAAAATATGGCCATCTCACTTCTCATCCCTAACTTCAGATTGTTTATAAACAAGTTAAAAAGCGCTGGTCCCAATTTCACTTTATACATCCCTCCATTATGAGAACTGTCCATTTGTTTTCCTCTTCAAGAAGAGGGATGCCAGACTTCTTTAACAATTTACTGATGTATAAGAGGACCCGGCCTCTTATCCCATGACTAGGGATGTTGGAGAAATCCACCACGGATTCAAATGAGGCTGGATTCAAAAGAATCTGGCCTCAGGAATCCGCATCGGATTGGCACCACTTACCTCCACTCCAGGAGGATTGGAGGTGGAACGGCACTCGGCTGCTTCTTGCCAGCCAGAGCCATTTGCTTCCTCCCTGCCGATGGCCATTTCTTTTTCTCTTTTTTTGAAATGGCCATCGGCAGGATGTGCCCATAGACTTATATGCAAATAGAGCCATGAATCTTGCGTATAAGTCTATGTGTCCATAGGCTTATACGCAAGTTTCATGTCTCTGTTTTGCGTATAAGTCACATCCTGGGATCGCTTTTTTTTTTTTTTAAGAAATGGCCATTGGCAGGGAGGAGGTGAATGGCTATGGCAGGCGGCAAGGTAAGCGGCCCCCAAGCCGGGCTCTCCCCCCGCCCCGAATGCTTACGGAGCGGAGCTGCTCCAGAGGATTCCGGGGGGGGGGGAATGGATCGCCTCCCCCCCCATGGATTCCCCACCGGAAGGGATGGTGGGGAATCCGTACATCCCTACCTATGACTGCTAAAAATGCTCAGGAGCCTTTGATGAGGGACTTTGTCAAAATAAGAAAGCACTAATGGAAGATACAGGAAGCCAGATTCTGGCTGAACATCAGGAAAAACGTCCTGACTGTTAGAGCGATACGACAATGGAGCCAATTGCCTGGGGAGGTGGTGGGCTCTCCCACACTGGAGGCATTCAAGACGAGGCTGGACAGCCATCTGTCAGGGATGCTTTGACTTGGATTCCTGCACTGAGCAGGGGGTTGGACTTGATGGTCTTATAGGCTCCTTCCAACCCTACTATTCTATGATTCTATGATCATAAGAACTTAAGAAAAGCCCTGCTTGATCAGACCAAAGGCCTCTCTAGCATTCTCTTCATGTGCATTATTTTCTCTCTAGCATTCTTTTCCTATGGGAAACCTATAAGCAGGACATAAGCACAATAGCATCATCCTGCTTGTATTCCTCAGTAACTGGTATTCAGAGACCTAGTGCCTCTGCTTCTGGAGGTAATTTATAGCCATCATGACTGGTAGCCACTGATAATGCCATATGCTCCATGAATTTTTCTAATCCCCTTTTAAAGCCACACAAGTCCTGATAACTCTTTTTTGTTAAAATTTGGATTAATAGACTAGAGTTTATACACAAACTGCTAGAACAAATGGCTTAAGTATTTGGGGGATGCAGAGGTGAGGGTTTTCCTATGGGTAGAGTTAGAAATCTGTAATTGACATCTATTTTTTCTGAAAAGGTAGAGAGTGCTATACTCATTACTGAAATACATATGCTCAAGTATCTGCTGAACTGATGGCAAAAAAAACCTTTTAAAAGTTTAAATATCCTGAATGAAATAACAGATATTTTTCTACAGCTTTAGATAAAGATGAAAGAAATGGCCTAAACATGATCTTTGAATATGAAAGATTAGAACTCTATTTATGATGATACCCTAAAACTAACCCTGATTGTATATGAGACATAATGTTGAATAATGCCCGATATGTATTGTGAACTGTACAAAATTTATGATCAGAACCAAAGACATAAATGCAACAGGAATATTTTTAATGCAGATCCTCAAAAACCTTAGACTTTGAATTTTGGCTGACTGGCAATTCCTAACCAGTGACACATGAAAAACATTTCTCAGCACTTTATATTTCCTCTCAAACGTCTGCAATTTAAAACATAAAGACAGTTGCTCACAGAAGAGCTTCAGCTGTTGTTTGTATAGAAATGTAATAACTGGAATAATAAATAAATAAAATATAGAAGCACCAAGCATCTTTGGGTGAGTTAGTCATACATGGCATGCACATACATTTGGAGTAAAGCCCATTAAATGCTTACATCTGTTTAGCACAATTAAAAATGTTTGTTTAGTTCAGTCTCTAAAGTGCTGAACAAACAGGAGATACTGAGAGATTGTACCTCTCTTTTACCATGTTAGGGGTGCATTTTTAAGAAAAAGCAAACATAGAGTAATTAATCCTTCATTTGGAATTATTATCTACATGAGGTTTAATGCAAAAGGGCATAATACTATAAATGAAAAGATTATGTACACATATTTCCCTTCTACATAATTTCTGTTAACTGTGCTGTTGTCTCTAGGCAGACTAAAATCAAATGCATAGTGCATGATCAAACTCAAACTAAGTAATGGAAGAGTAAATCATTTGTACTTAAAAGTGTTTAACTGTGGAAGGATTATGCCCCAAATCATTACATTTGTTATCTAAATAGAAGCAGTTTTGATGTCTTGATTCTTTAATTAATTGTTAGTTGCTTTTACTATTTTGGCTAAAGACCAAAATATGCACTGGATTGAGTGTAAAAATGAGTTTGTGTGTGAAGAGGCAGAAGAAGTTCTTGACTGGTAGAGCTTATTTTCTTATTAATAGTCATGATGTAGATGGGGATAGGGATGATAATTAATGTAGGTTGGAGGAGGGAGGGAAACTGATAAAATGTTTTAAAATATATGATTAGAGTGAGTTTATCTGTCCCAATTTGGTAGCAACATTTTCCCTCTTAAGAACATAAGAAAACTGTGCTGGATCAGGCCAAGGTCCATCTAATCTAGCATTTTTCCCATAGTGGTCAGCCAGAACCAGAATCCCCACAGTGGCCTGGAAACCCCACAAGCAGGGCAATTCTTCATGCTTCCCTTTAGCATAATTCTGATCCTCTGTAAAAATGAAACAGTCATATCAATGTTTAAATACTACTAAGAAGATTTGGATAAATATGCTGCAAATCAGTGTACCCAATTTATGGCTCTTTTGCTTTTAAGCTTAATCAGATAGTTGCGATTTCTGGAATTATTTGCACAGTATTTTATTCAGTGCTGCGCATGCCTCATCATTGTAACAAATCCACTTTAGAAGGCAAGTAATATACCTCTTGTAAAGATAGTGGAAATGGTACTGAGTCACGTCAAATGAAATAAACAGTGCTCTATAGATGGAATTTAACGTACTCTAAATCAGAAGTGGGCCATTTGTGGCCCTTCAGGTGTTTTGGCCTGCAACTCCCATCATCCCTCTCCCTTGGCTATTCTGGCTAGGGCTGATGGGAGTTGTGGGTCAAAAAATCTGGAGGGCCAGATGTTGCCCACCCTTGCTGTAAATTAAACGCATGTGATAAGAGAAATCCCAAATTCATGTTGGCACCGCTTTGCACCTACTGCAAATGACATCCATATGTGCCATCCTGTAAGAGTTCCAGGAGGGGGGCGGGGAAGAATCTTGAACCAATTAATGCTATTATGCTGGTTAGAATACTTCTGACCTTTTAAGACTGTTCCTGGGATATATAGAGGATCTAGTTTTGGAACAAAAATATTAACTCTTGTGCAAGAGAGTCTTTTGATAGCAGCAAAACTTGGAAGTTGCCAGCAAATAAGAAACAAGCAGTTGGGCCTGAAGTAGAGGACTGTTGGCACATTCTCTGTATTGTTAAATTCACTCATTTGGTAACTGTTTGTGAAGGTCAGGAGAGTATTAGAAAATTAACTAATTTTTACTATAACTGGAATAGTTTTAAAGATGTTGGATTTTCCAAAATAAGATGTATAATTACAAATGGACATTCAACAAAACATTGTGATGTAGAGTGCTCCTGATCTGTGCCCTCCTTCAGGATACTCCATTCCATTCCCTCTTCCACTCAGTTTTCTGTTTTTTCCCCTCAACCATCATCATTCCATGACCACTGAGCATGCTCAGTCAGCATTGGGCTGTTTTGCAGGGTTTCCCTCCCTTAGGTTTTTTTCCCAGAAGTTTTTTGTACTTCTGCTGATGCCTGTCTTTTGTATGTGGTTGGTGTTGTTTTGGCTACATAAAGACGGATGCTTGGGGACTTGAGCACTATTAGTATATGTGATAGATTAACAGTGCTATCCTGTGGATGTCTATTCAGAGGTAAGTCTCATTGAATTCAATAGAACTTACTTCTAGGTAACTGTGTGTACGATTCAAGCTTAAATATGACAATTTTTAAAAATCGGGTCTAGTTTCCATTTCATGGTTAATAATGTAAATTACTCTGTCTTCAGCTTTTTTTGTAGTAAAAAAGAGCTATGAGCTATCTGAATTTTATTTTTAAAAAATCTATATTGATCAGTATATTATGTATTGATATTTTGTACTGACTTTTAAAATATTAAAACAAATTAAAAATAGAATGGTGGTGCCCATAATAAAATGAATTTGGTAATTGCCAGCTTCCAGGAAGTGGGAAACTGATGTACTTAGAGACAATCCAGTTTGCCCCACAATTCTAGATGGTTTAGACTTGGTTTTCTGCAATTGTTTTCATGGCAGACCATTGGTCCATCTAACCCAATATTGGCTACTCTGATTGGCAGCAGCTCTCCCAGATGTCAGGTAGGGGTCTTTCCCAGCTTTGCTACTCAGGAGTAAGTAAGGGGAGACAGAGGTGTTCAAAATTATGCATGGTGTGGAGAAAGTGGATAAGGAGACATTTTTCTCCCTCTCTCATAAGACTAGAACCTGGGGTCATCCCATGAAGGTGCTTGGTGGGAGATTCTGGACAGATCAGAAGAAGTACTTCTTCACACAGCTCATAGTCAAACTATCGAATTCACTTCCACAAGATGTAGTGATGGACTCCAATTTGGATGGCTTTAAATGGGATTGGACACTTTCCTGGAGGAGAAAGCTATCAGCGACTACTAGTCCTGATGGTTATATGCCACCTCCAGAATCAAAGGCAGTATGCCTATGTACACCAGTTGGAGAACAGTGTTAAGGAGGAATACTGGAGAGGTTATGCAGATGTAATTGGATTTGCTTCACTAAGTATAAAACAAATGACAGAATGCACTCACGGCTATTGCAACAAAGACATAATAATGGTCATTCTCCCGTTTTTTGAGAATATAAAAACTGTTAGGGTGCAATCCTATTGGGATGCCCATCAGCCTCTGAACTCAGATCCTATGCAGAGCAGGAGGAGTGTGGAGGCAATCTTTGCCTCTTTGCTCCTCCTGCTCGGCATCTTTGCTAGATGGACTTTTTCACTAGGGCTGTGCACCGCTTTGGCCCAAAGCCTGAACCCCGAGTCGAAGTGGGCTGCTTTGGATCACTTTGTGCCCCTTCCAAGGGGAAGCGGAGGGGGCATGAAATGACCCAGAGCGGGTCGGGGGCTCTCCAAAGCACTCGGTGCGCTTTGGAGCTTTGCCCCCCACCAGTCCAGGTCCCCCCCCAGCACCTCCAGGTCCTTACCTGAGCCAGCTTCTCTGCCGCTGCCAGCACTACCTTCTCTCTACTGCCACCGCACTGGAGAGCTGTTGCCACCACCGCGCTGCCACCACCACGCTGCCACCGCCTTCTCCGTTGCTACCACTGCTGCTACTGCCAGCTGCTGAAGCCTGGATGCGCAGAGACTCATCTTGCAGGGAGTCTCCATTTTTACAATGGTAACTTCCTGGAACTTCCAGGAGGTTGCCATTTTAAAAATGGCGACGCCCTGCAAGAAGATAAGTCTCTGTGCGTCCAGGCCTCAGGAGCTGGCGGCGGTGGAGAAGGCAGTGCCAGTGATGGACTAGGTGGCGGTGACAGAGAAGGTGGCCGTGGCGAGGAGAACGCAGCCGCGGCAGCAGAGAAGATGGCAGCGTGGTGATGGAGAAGGCGACAGATGTGGTGGTGGAGGAGGAGGAGGCAGTCCAGGTAAGGCGCTGGGGGGGTTGTGTGGGGGCGTCGGGGGGGACCTGCAGCAGGGTTTGCCATCTGAATCCCGGTTCGGAGTCGAGTTGGGGGCCCCCCGAATCTGCCTGAGCTGAATCGGGCCCGCATTGGAAGCCACAAAGTGGCTTCCGAGTCAGATTGGGTGGTCCCTGCACAGCCCTATTTTTCACTCATCTAGCCAGGGCTCTGCAGAGTGGGAGGGGAGGAGGCCAGAGGAGTCTTCATAAGCCAGCCTCCCCAGTCCCCTCATCTCCCACAGAACTGCCCCCTTTCCCTCCTTTCTGAGGTCACCTTTGCAACCTCAGAGAGGCAGCCACCATGGTTCACTCCACACTGGCTACAAGGGGAGGGGGGGAGCTCAGACTCCTGTCTCCAACTCAGATCCAGGAATTTGAACTACCTGATGGACCCCCAGATGCTGTCTAGGGGCCACAGGATTGCTCTTAGTGACTCAGTTCTGTTGCTCCAGCCCTGATCAAAACACTGGGCTTTTGAAAGGCAGAGAACAGAAGTAAAGAGGTAAATTGTAATCTTTATATTAGCAAAATGGAGATTAAATTTTTTAGGTATTATTTATTAATTTGAAGGATTTTTCCACAGTCAACAGAAGTTATATTGGCTAGAATTAGTAGTTGCAGAGCACATAACCTCCCCCACCACCATCAAAAAACAGTTGAGTCCCATCTTCAGGGGACAGAAGATCATTTTTTTCCAGGTACAGATCCCTCCCTTCAATGGCTAAATGCGGTATTTTCCAAATCGCACAAAAATTGTAGTAGCCAGGGCAGTTGATTAGAAAAAAAGATGCCCCTCAAAATTGGATGTAAAATCTCACAAAAACCTATTCTGAGGCAAAGAACAGAACTACAGAGTTCGATTTATTTCAATTTTAAAATTTGGGGCTTCACAATGTTTGGGTTTTGACAAGAATGCAGGCTACGGAGAGCAAGTTGGAGAAGAAAAGTGCTTTGCTCTTGACTCAATGTCTTGTGGTGTATAACAGCCCTTAAGCATGTAACCAAGGGACTAAAGAAATCTTCACACATGAAGCTTAATCTGGTTTGTGATCTAAATTAGTCTGTAATGCTAATGAAAAGGCTTCATTGCTTACAATGTGCATTTACTTTCTAATCGTATTCTATCCTGCATATTTTAATTCATGTGTATAATAAAGTGGGTTTACAGGCACTTTTAATGTTATGTATCAAAAAGTTCAAAGAGTTTTAAGAGGAACAGTTTACATTATGAAAATACCTTAAATTTACAGTGTAGCTGATAATCATGTTTAAAGCCACCTTGCAACTTACGAATGTTGTCCCTTTTTGAGTTACTGAGAGTTACTGAATTCAGTACATTTTCAGCACAGGCTAACCAAAGTTAAGCTGTCATATCCCATTGATTTCAGTGGGAGAAACTGAAGTACATGCTTAACTTTCCCATTAAAATCACTGGGCCTTTAGAGTATTTAACTTTGCTGGATTGTGTATTTTGTATCGTAACAGTGCAAGCCTATGCCAGTTTACTCAGAAGAAAGTCATCTGAGAGTTCAGTGGGGCTTACTCTCAGGCAAGTGTGTGTGTGTGTGTATAGGTTTGTACCATCACAGCTTTCTTGTGCCAGATTTAATTATTATTCACACGCATACACATACACACACACACACGCTCGTATGGAGTCCAGGTTTTAATTGCTGCTTTCTTTTTTATAGGACCTCTTAAACCTGTTGGACTGCCTTTGATGGGTGGATTTGCAAGCAGAGCTGTTGAATATTCCATGATCCCATTTCACTTGCCTCTTCATGGAAGCTCCTAAGTCTAACAGCAAAACCCATGAATTGTCCAGATGAGTCCATCCGTCACATAGTCCCTACTAAGCATGCAAAACTGTGAATCATTGTAAAAACTGAGCAAGTCATTGCTGTAATAACTAAACAAACTGCTTCAAAGAGCTAGATACTAAATTCCTTTCTGGAGGTTGTATTTAATCAAGTTTTGGTTGAGGTTGCTGGAAAGCAGCATGTTTCACCTGGGCTAAAAATTATTTCTGATGTTCAGGCACAGTCTACAGGGAGATGGCCCTGGGAGATGGTGCCCATTCTTATTATGCGAAAGCATCTTATGATTGACTTCTGAACGTGCATGCCAAAGTCTCTGAAGAATGGGTAGCCATTCAGTTGTGATGCCCAGAAGTTGCATGCTTGACAAAATGGCTTCCAGAGGTTTCGTTTCCAAATGTATAGTAAAACAGAGTTGTTGTCTTAACTGTTTTTATGTGACATTTTGCATGCATCTTAAAATATGGGTCTTAAGATGCACGTCTGTTTGTTTTTTTTAAAGAACAATGGAAACAACCCTGCAGGAGGTATCTGATATAGCAGCTTCAGAAACCTCTCTCTGGTGTAATTGAGATTGCTATAATGAGCCCAGTCTGTTTTTATGTGTATTTTGTGTTAAGATTAGCTTTTTGTCTGCAGAGCTTCCTTAAAATTACCCCTTCGATGGGCAATTGATTGGCAAGTTGTTTGACTATAAGGGATCTTTACTGGATACCCTGGACTTCTACACTGTTACCTCACCTGAGACAGGCTTACAGGAATGTAACTGTGGAAGCTAGATACCGCGTGGAGGACACTGGCATCCCTATATAATAAATGGAGACAATGAACATGAGAGTCACTGGGGTTAGCATGGGTTGAGCTTTATGTACCAGTGTTGGAAGGGCTTTCTCCAGTCTAGGTTCCAATCCAGGCAGTTCAGTTGGACTCAAGTGAGCATTATAGGTGCACATCTGTATTGGCAGGGTTGGGCCAAGGTGTTTTGCTGCCTGAGGTGAAGGACGAGATGGAGCCCTCCCTCCCTTTCCATGTATAAAAGCTGACTGGCTTGGCAGTTGAATCTTTCTTCAGCACTGGCACCAGAACAGCATCCTCCACTGGACCTGAGGGCAGCAGAGCTTAGGGCAGCACAGGGCAGGCTGTGTGGCTCACACAACTCTGTCCTCTAACACCTCACTGCTGATCCCCAGCATCCCCTGCCTGAAGCAGCTGCCTCACTCTGCTTAACATAAGGCTGGTCCTGTTTTGGCTATTTTCGCAAAAGTCTGCTCCTACACCCAGCTTTCCCTTATCAGTCCAGGGCACTAGTCTGCAAAGTATGAGATGAAATTGAGTGCAGAGGGAACCTGGGAGTTTCTTGAAACTGTTGTTCTACATCTACTGGGGCTGATGTTACCCCTTGATTATGAGCTATAAATAGCTTGAATATATAGCTTCAAAGAGTTTCTACATGATATTTCCAGTAATAAATCTACCTCTGCACCCACTTACCAATTATATATTGTACTTCATCTT
The DNA here is from genome assembly GCF_057233095.1 of Heloderma suspectum. Taxonomy (NCBI): domain Eukaryota; kingdom Metazoa; phylum Chordata; class Lepidosauria; order Squamata; family Helodermatidae; genus Heloderma; species Heloderma suspectum. The sequence continues at coordinate 115,971,871 of NC_139462.1, forward strand.
AGTTAAGTGGGACACTTTTTGGTGGACTGTGCAAGTCTCCAAGATCTCAACTTTGGAAAAAGCTCTTTAGGCTGAAGGGAAAGAGGACATGCTTCCATGGAGGCTGAAATATTTCCCTCTCTTCCCCTCCCCAGAGCCAGACCTGCCAGGCTTTCATTAAATGGCAAAGACAATCATGTATAGCTTGGTCCATGTTGTAGTCTGCAGCTCTGCTCTTCTCAGCCTGAGGAATCTGCATGGAAGCATCAAGAAAGAGTGTAGCAAGAAAAGGTTTATGCACATGTATATTACTTGGATGAGGTTTCTTTAGTACTTGAGCTATGGTTTAGCTTTGCTTGATAAGCTGATTTTTTTTAGTTTATGGCCAATCCTACAGTGTATAATCATAGTAGGCATTTCTTAGAGAATTCTATCTGAATGTTCATCTACTCATTTTTTTCAAAGTATATTTTAAATAAATGTATAAAATGCCAGAATGTTTAAACGTTTTGTAATGATTCAATATAAGTAGAAGAGACAGATTGTTACAGAGTTACAGTTGGCAAAAGTAACTGTAGGGTAAATCCATTGCAGGCTGCTTTCTACAGTATCTGTTCCAGCAGAGCTATGTAAAACTGTTGCACTGTAAGGTATAATTTTGCCTGCTATAGTGGAAGAAAAGGCACTTATAGACCTTTTAAAATTATGAATTCCTTTGTGTGGTTGTCCTGGGGTTTCTACACATGCGCCCTGAATTATAAATCCACAAAATGGCTAATACTCACTCACTGACCCAATGATTGGCAAGAAGAGTTGCCTATTCATTTTCCAGTAGAGAGGTTGATGGGAGCTTCCATAAACACAGTACGCACAGATCCCTGAATCTCGGTCCCGCTGTGCATGATGACAAATGTGGGGGATTTTTAGTATCTCTACGGCAGTCTCTACTAATAGAGGGAGAAAACCACTCATGGTAACCTGCATGTAGATTACTGTCAGAACTATGATCTTTTTAGTAGAATCAGGTAGTGTCTAATGCCTAGGAGTTCATATTTACAGACTGGCAAGAGTACCCTCACAAAATAGAGTCTAGAAAAATGCAGAATGAATCTAAGCATTCAGTCATACGTTTGTTCCATTTTGTTTTAAGCTGGTTCACGCATCACCTTGTCCATATCTGCAGTCTCCTTGGGATGTGGCTTTTCAGTGACTACTGAAAATCATTAGGCACACAAAGGGTTGGGCACCCCCTATCTCCCAGTTCTCCTCTCCAAAATGCCCTGTCAACCCCTGCATTACCTTGGCAAAGATTCAACTGAGAACAGTTACCAATGTAACGTGGTTCTGCCCTGAGGTGGTGAAAGAATAAACTGTAAATAGAATGTTGGTCTTTTATTTATTTAGAACCATCCTGTCCCGTCTCTGCAACAGCTTGGAGTGTCCACAACAATACATTAAAAGACACTGCTCAGCTCTAAAGATTAATATAGCCTCAGCTATTGGGCGGTATAGAAATGCAATATGTTTGGGGATTGGTAATTCTGCCTGGAGTGGCTGCGTAAATGCTCAATGTGTATTTTTGTAAACAGATACATTGGGCTACAGCAGCTGGTGGATTGTCATGAGGCAGCCACCTTGCTGAAGCTAAGCAGGTTTGGGTCTGGTCAATGCTTGGAGGGGAGACCACCTGGGAACCACATGCAGCCACCTTGAGTTCTATGATGGAAGAGAGGCGGGATATAAATGAAATAAAATAAATATGAACAACAGAGCATGCACTTACAAAACATGACCTTTGGCTTTAGCTACCACAATCCAAAGGCCACCATTTTTTTAAGTGCAATTTTGATTGTATATCACCTGATGCTTGACTTTAGCCTCCTCCCAAATGGCATACACACATTCATGCAGGACACCAAGGGGTGCTGATGTTTACTCTCCAGCACAGTCTATACTGTTCACACTGGACCTTTTTAAAATATGCACATGGGTTCTCATGCAGCACTTACTGTGCTGGACTTTTATCAAAATTAAAATCTCAGTTCTGTCACTTATGCTGTAGCAGCTTTGAATAGGCACTAGTCCCACCCCCAATCCAGCTATAGTTATCTGCAATCAGTGGTGCATATCAACTAGCAGCCATACCTAGGGATGCAGGGGTTGTTCCCAGCTGCAGCACTTTTATTTATTTATTGCATTTATGCCCCGCCTTTTTTCCTCTTGCAAGGAACCCAAGGCGGCTTACATTATCCTCCTCCTCTCCATTTTATCCTCACAACAACAGCCCTGTGAGGTGGTTGGGCTGAGAGTGTGTGACTGGCCCAAAGTCACCAGTGAGCTTCCATGGCCGAGTGGGGCCTAGAACCCAGATCCCCCAGCTCCTAGTCCAACACTCTTGCCACTACACCACACTGGCTATTTTTAGAAAAAAAAACTTTATTTTTCCCCTTAAAAAAAGAACTATAGCATCTCAGGCATACAGGACAAAATAGGCATACACTTAACCTCTATCCAAATGATACCCCTAAATCTTCTACTGTTTGGGGTCTAGCATAAGCAGAGGCAGTTTACTTTGTCCATAGAACTCAAATGGAAGTTGCTGATACGTGAATCAACACCAACATTGTACAGTTCTCCCCCGAGTTCTGATTCTTGGTCATTCTGGGGTTTTGGGATTTTTTCCAATTTTCTTTCTAGCTACAGGTAACCATCACTGATTGAGGTCTCTTTTCAGAATAAGTCAATAAGCACTAGGAACATATGCTAGAAGTTATGTAGAGATGCATTATGAAGAAACACTTCAGCATGGCAGGTAAAAAAACATCCAAGCTCTTTCCCTACTTTCACATTCTTGAATTCCAGTTGAGCATCAGTTTCTATGACTCTTCCAACTTATTCAAGTAGGTACAGTAGTACAACAGTCCTTTGCACAGAACCTTTGCAGCATTGTACAAACCATATTGCTTAGATCAGTTGCAAAGAGATATGCCATATGAGTGGGTCCCCTTGGGAGCAGTTCTTCACAGGGGGCCGGGGACAGGAAGCACCCCTTCTATAAGCTCCAGATCCAGCAAAATGTACTCAAGAGTTGTCCTGGTCTCCCTAATTCTGCTTCTACAAAGCCCAAATTCCAACTTTTTTCATTTTGGGAAGAGTTAAACATATGCCAAAATCACTACAACCTCTTTTTAGTTTACCAGGTATAAAAGAAGGCCAAAGTGAACTGCTGAACCTTATTCCTGATGGGCAAATAAGTTTTAACAGTAGTGATCAAGAGGGATCTGTGTATGCTGATGTCACTCGCCCCAATAGGACTGTGGTCCAACAAGGGCAGCACTTGGATGAGCCAATGGAAAATCTTATTTTTGTTAATGCAGTAAAAGTGAGATTGATATCTACTTCGGGTTTTTTTAAAAAATTAATTCAACTCCTGCCCTCCCCACAACCAGATTCTACAAATAAAAGTCTCTGAGAACTGGAACATATTTGACACAAAAGATAAGCAACCGACCTTTGAAAATAATGATGTGCCTTAAATCTACCCATGGAATAGAAGCTAAGTTTCATAACAGCATATCTGGTCAGCTGTATAGTTTTTAACCAAAAGCTCAAAAATGAAGAGAACAAGTGGTTTGCAGCTCTTCTTGCACTATTGTTTTGTACATTGTGTGCAATTTTTTCTGCTGAATAAGCATTTTGATCATGAAATGACATTCTGGGGTTGTAGCTTCATAGTAAACCATGAACATTATTCATTGGCTGTACCTCTTTGCATGTACATACAAGTCTTCAATATAGGTTATATAAGAATCAGATACTGTCTTTTTAACAGTATGTTGTAATTTTTCTATCCTTTTGCCTCTAATTATATATTCTCCCTGGTTTTATTTTGTGCACAGATGTTAATATATTTATGTTACGTGATGTGTAAAAGTTATTCATAAGTTCAATAGATAGTTTACCTTGGTGCAACGCTGTATAAAAATGCAAAGGGTTTTTAAAATTTTACAGATTGCAAACATATAGTATGCTTTTTAAATCATAATTTTCATTTATTCTATGAAATGTCTGTAATTTTTTTAAATTCTGAAAGGCCATTGATTGTAAAGGTAATAAACTCTTTAAGGAGTCATTTAACAAGCCTTCACTTTATCAACATTTTTACCAAGTGTTCGGTGGTGGGGATGACACTTTGTAGGAAGTTACATCAAACTCGGATTAAAATGGTTGTAAACTACTGACTTCTATTGTTTTGTTTTCCATGGTTAAGGTGGCCAGTTTGTTTTAACAATAGGTCAACTGAGGCTTACGGCACAATTGTATATGTGGCTACTCAGATTTCAGTTCTAGATCCATATTTGAATTTTCCTTCCTCTCATATTTTTAAATATATGGAACATTCCATAGCTAACACCTAAGATCAACATAGAGCTAACCATCCTAATATTCAGAATTCACTCTGTGTTGTAAGATTTCAAACAAACCTATCAATCCTGTTTGTGAAGAAATTCCAGCAGTGTTGAATGCTCTCACACAAGGAACTAAAGTATCATGAACACACTCTTCCTTGCCACAATTGCCAAAGATGCCTAGTATCTTGAATTTAAAAAATCCCATCCACCTTGCTTATAGCCTCTTACTGCTGGGATGCTACAACAAACTATTAGCCATTTGAGAATAAGAATTATTTGTTGTCAGAGATCTGGTTTGCATGTAACATCAACCCACTGGTTAAAAAACCAATGGGTTCTCGTGCATGAGTGGGGACGAGCAACACACTGCTACTTCTGCTTTTACTGCACAACCCACATCGGCTCCAGTGGTTGTGGAGCATATACGCAAACACATGATTTTTTTTATTGGGTTAACCCCTGGGTTTTTTAGCCCCTAAACACAGCAGTCTGGGTTCACACATCACACTCCACACCCTACAAAGGAGCCAATGATGGGTTATGGGGTGAGAGCAGTAGAGGCGCACATGCACTCGTGCACAACAACCCATCAGTTTTTAAACCAATGGGTTGTCATTATGTGCAGACAGGCCCAATAGAACCTATATACCCTTTCTCTACATGAGTCATTTTCCTGAGTACCGGTGCACCAAGAGAGATCGGATCACTCAATCACACCTAATGCAAAAACATGGTAGAATTATCCAATGAATGACAGGGAGCAAGGGCCAAGCAGCTAACCATGCAGAGTAACAGCAGCAGTCTTCTCTGTCAGTGGGGTATTTTGGGATCATAGGAGACTTTAAACTTTTAATTATTGATTTATTTCCGATTGTACACCAGTAGTTCCTACAGCTCACTAGCCTATCCTGGAACATAGTTTGGGAATCACAACTGCAGGCAATGAGAAAGGGGTGCAGTTAGATAAAGCTCAGAAGCTACCATCAAGCCACCACATTGTTTCTTGCAGGTACAACTTGCACTGGCCTCTATTTGAAATATATCTCAAATATGAAGGGTAGAGGTTTGGCATTAAATAATGACTGAGACAGCCAGATTTCTGTGCCAGTCAGATTCTACCAAAATTACGTGCCACACACCAGCCTAGTTTATAATCCTGCTTTTTTCAGTTTTACATGGGAATCAACCTTCATTGAAGCCAAAATAATTTCTCTACCATTAAGTTAGTAAAGATGATAAGCACTACCCAATACATTTTATTCTATTTTATAAAAGATGAGGTTCAATAGCATGTTTATATTTTGCAAGGTAAAACTGAACTACAGTTTACTGCAGTTTCCAACTGCAGGAAGCAAGTTATGCAGTAGAACCTAGCTACTATTAAAGTGTGATCCTCAAACATCCATATTTTACACTAGTTGCATTTTTCTTTAACTCCAAGCCAGGAAAAAAACACTTCCAAAGTATAAGAGGCAAGACTCCTTGGTTTGAAACCTATGACATTTCAGCTAAAGAGATTTGCAAAAATAAAAATCAGGAAATGATTTATTGGACTTTTTACATACAGTTACATACAATTAGTAAAAAGTGTTTTTATAGCTAACGTTTCAATCAAACAATTCTTCATCTAGAAGCTTAGAGAGATTCATTCTGGCTTTTTCAAGAGCTGCTGTTTTTGCTCGACGAGATGGTCTTGAGCTTGCCAGAGATACAGGCTGGTGAACTTCTCCACTGCTAAAGAAAAATGTTTTCGATAACATGAATCCAATTAGCCACATTCAACTGTTACAGAACTAGAGGCTGTTCCCAATGCTTTGGCTAATTATTACAGATCAATGTGTGAAATTCAGCCTTCTTTACCTCTCCAGCTCATACGCAACTCTCCTTCCTGCCCATTTTCTCTTCCAGCTTTCTTCCACTTCTGCCCCTTCCCTTGACCTGCTACTTGCTCCAGCCAAAAATCAGAGCAGGTCAACTACTGGCAGCCGAAGATCTTTCTGCCAGTTCCCCTCCCCCATAATGTCAACCTCCAACACCAAATCCTTTTTGTAGTGCATTATACTAAATCTGCAGTAATTTAACAAAACAGATTTTAAAAACCAGATATTCACTAAACTATTGACTAGAAAATATAAAAGGGATGTCCAAGTTATATACTTATCATGAAGGATGAAATGCCATAAAGAATACTTTAAACACAAGAGCGAAAGAGACAGCGCGCACATACACACACATGCACATACGCATTTCATTAAAGAAATCTTAGTTGGTAATCACTTAACATTTTCATCTGCATAAAATCAAGATTTCTAATAAAAATACGTTTGCTTTAATTGAGTGAGCACACTTGGTGTTACAGCCCCCCCCCCATATTGTAAAAAGCTATTCCTGCCTACCCCAACCTATCTTCCAGCTGCTTCATAACCTTGCTAAAGACACCCCCACAAATTCTTGAAGTTAGCCACAGATTCCTCTGATAGCACCCATTTATTCAGCTACTCTTGCCTGTCTTTGTGAGAGTAACCAGCAAGGCAGCTCTGTCTCAAAAGTCGTGCATACCAGAACCAATCTAGTCTGTGAAGTAGCAACAGCAACACTAATAGCAAGAGGGGCATGAACTCAAGAGAAAGTGGACAGAAGCACTACCAGATGCAATACATGGGGTTTGTGCAATCCTGTTCTCCCCAAAGGGTTAGGTGATGGTGGATCTGGCATAGAAAGCAGCATCGGTCCCTTCTCCGTGCCTTGTTCAGCATTGGCTAGATGAAGCATATTTTTTATTCCCCTCCCAGCTCTTTTTTCCCCCTTCAACAAAATAGATCTTTTTCCTGCAGGAAAGGGAGTGGGCAGGAGCTGGAATAGCCACACTTTCAAGGCCCAGTTAATTGGGGGCATTATTTTAATCTACCTAGAAATCTTTAATAGATTAATTAAATCAATGTTGCTGTCAGATTGTATGTATGTAAGTAAATGACCAAGCAAATCAGGACTGTTGAGTTAAATGTCTGCCTTCCTCAGAGAGGGAAGGGGAGAGAGACGCATTTGTCCAATTTAAACAGTAGGAGTTACAGCAGAGACATTCCTTGTTCACACACAAAAAGGTTACCTTTCACTTTCAGAACCTGAAATTCTACGATTTCCTCTTCTGGGAATAGACCTTGCTTCCATTTTTCTCAGACCTAAAAGTTACAAATTGTATTTATTATTTTCCTCCTTCGGCAAATTAAATTTATACTATTGGTTATTCTATCTGTTTTTACTGCCCCACCCCCATTGGCCTTTCAGAGTCACTGTGTAATCCACCTGATACAATCATATTATGAGGATGCCTGGCTCAGCTCCTTAGAAGTGTGCCCCAATGTTACCGCTCCATCACCACCCACAGAGTATCAAAATGTCTCCTGTATCCTATGTTGACTGATGGGGATCTGAAGCCAAAGTTAGTGGGCTTCCAGAGGATGCAGGACTGTAAAATGGCAAATGCCTCTCATCCATTAGAGCAGGAGACGGCAACTACTTTTGGCCTTGGGCTTGATTACACCCCCCCAGACAAAGCTGAAGGGCGGACAACATCAAGGGGTAAAGTTCCACCTCTTCCATGACATCATTCACCCCACCCACTTTTCCCAATATCTTCTATTTATTGCTCTCTGTGCCTCTCTCACCATGGGGAAAAGGACTCAGCCGGGTCTTTCAGAAGCTCCTGCAAGGCCCGGCTGAGTTGGGCTCCTCCTTCCCTTGCTGCTCGTGTCCTGATCCGGGCATATTAAATGCTTTAGAGCATAATTAAATACCTTTTGTGGCTTTGCTTCTTGTAGGTATGAACTTTGCAGTTGTCTTCTCTCTTTGTTCGGTAGTTTGAATGTTTTTTTTATTTTCTGTTAGGCGCAACAAATAGTTAAAAAAAACACATAGCAGAGAAGATTAGTAAATGTGTAGGTTCTGCCTACACATTTACTCAGATCTAAGTACTTTCCACAAAAGTATGCTTCGGATCACAGCCCTTAGGGGCACAATCTACTGGGAAGTTATCCTACACAAGCCCCCACTGAAATTAATGGTAGAAACACAGCTCTAATTCATTTCACTTGACCTTGTGCAGCAGAACTTCCCACAGGATATTTTCCTTGATTGTTAATAAGTTTCTTACCCACTTTTTTTATAAAATAATCCCAAAGCAGGGCACAAGCCATAAAACACAGTAAAATACAAAATTCACAAAAAACATAATCAAGGAAGAACAGTATTAGGTAAATAACCATTAAAACAATGCAGCAAAAGAAAAGAGGGAAAGTTAATCCAAAGCCTGGGTAGACAAAAAGGTCTTTAACTGGCACCAAAAGTTTGTATGACAGTGGAGGAAGTTCCACAGTTGGGGTGCATGTGTCACAAATGCCCAGTCTCAGGTTGCCACATATCAAACTCCAGGCAAGAGGGCATCCCCACTCGATCTTAATATCCGGGCAGGTACATAAGGGAGAAGGCGTTCCCATTAGATAACAAGGTCCTAAGCCATATGGGGCTTTATATGTCACAAACCAAACAAATCAATGGACTCGAGAAGTGGTATATTATTCAAAGGAGCAAAATTATGAACACAAAAATGCTTCAATCATATGTGTAGTGTATATACACCCAAACATATACAGATAGCATACCTCATACCTTTTCTTGGGCTTTTAGGTCAGCATATATACCTTGCACTGAGTTTTAGAAAACTCTGTAATATCCCTTCTAAATTACACTGAAATTAAACACCAGCAACCTTCTGGATCACTGCCTTCTTGTGGCGAAGGGGCTTGCGTAACTCAGTGAAGCCATAAGCTATGCCATGCAGGGCCACCCAAGGCGGACAGGTCATGGTGGAGAGTTCTGACAAAATGTGGTCCACTGGAGAAGGAAATGGCAACCCACTCCAGTATTCTTGCCAAGAAAACCCCATGGAACGTATCACAAGGCTAAAAGATATGACGCCAAAAGATGAGCCCCTCAGGTCGGAAGGTGTCCAATATCCTACTGGGGAAGAGCAGAGGGTATTTCCAAGCAGCGCCATAAAGAATGAAGCGGCTGGGCCAAAGCCGAAAGGACACTCAGCTGTGGATGTGTCTGGTGGTGAAAAGAAAGCCCAATGCTGTAAAGAACAATATTGTCTAGGAACCTGGAATGAAAGATCAATGAATCAAGGTAAGCTGGAGGTGGTCAAACATGAGATGGCAAGATTGAACATCGACATTTTGGGAATCACCCAACTAAAATGGACAAGCATGGGCGAATTTAATTCAGGTGACCATTATATCTACTACTGTGGGCAAGAATAAGGGGACGGCAGAGGATGAGATGGCTAGATAGCATCACCGATGCAATGAATACGGACTTCAGCACACTCCGGGAGAGAGCGCAGGACAGGAAGGCCTGGCGTGTTATGGTTCATGCGGTCACGAAGAGTCGGACACGACTGAACAACAACAACAAAGTGGGCAAGAATCCTTTAGAAGAACTGGAGTAGCACTCATAGTCAACAAAAGGGTGGGAAAAGCAGTACTGAAGTACAATCTCAAAAACGATAGAATGATCTCAGTACGAATCCAAGGCAAACCATTCATCATCACAGTAATTCAAGTCTATGCCCCAACCACTGAGGCCGAAGAAGCTGAGGTTGATCAGTTCTATGAAGACCTACAACACCTTCTAGAACTAACACCAAAAAAAGATATCCTCTTCATCATAGGGGATTGGAATGCTGAAGTAGGAAGTCCAGAAATCACCAGGATAACAAGCAAGCATTGCTTTGGTGTACAAAATGAAGCAGGGCAAAGGCTAATAGAGTTTTGCCAAGAGAACACGCTGATCATAGCAAACACGCTTTTCCAACAGCACAAGAGGCGACTCTACACATGGACATTACCAGATGGTCAATATCGAAATCAGATTGATTATGTACTTTGCAGCCAAAGATGGAGAAGCTCCGTACAGGCAGTAAAAACAAGACCTGGAGCTGACTGTGGCTCAGATCATGAGCTGCTTCTTGCAAAATTTCAGCTTAAATTGAAGAACGTAGGGAAAACCACTAAACCTCAGGTATGACCTAAATCATATCCCTTATGAATATACAGTGGAGGTGAGGAATAGATTTAAGGGATTAGACCTGAGAGACAGAGTGCCTGAGGAACTATGGATGGAGGTCCATAACATTGTTCAGGAGGCAGCAACTCAATCTATCCCAAAGAAAAAGAAATGCAAGAAAGCAAAGTGGCTGTCTGATGGGGCTTTACAAGTAGCTGAGGAAAGAAGGGAAGCAAAAAGCAAGGGAGAAAGGGGAAGATATATCCAACTCAATGCAGAGTTCCAGAGAATAGCAAGGAGAGACAAGAAGGCCTTCTTAAATGAACAATGCAAAGAAATCGAGATCTCTTCAAGAAAATCGGAGATCTCAAGGAAACGTTTTGTGCACAGACGGGCATAATATAGGACAAAGAAGGCAGGGACCTAACAGAAGCAGATGAGATTAAGAAGAGGTGGAAAGAATACACAGAAGAACTATACAGGAAAGATCTGAATGTCCCTGATAGCCATGATAGTGCGGTCACTGAACTTGAGCCAGACATCCTAGAGAGTGAAGTCAAGTGGGTCTTAGGAAGCCTTACTAATAACAAAGCTAGTGGAGATGACAGTATTCCAGCTGAGCTATTTAAGATCCTAAAAGATGATGCTGTTAAAGTGCTGCACTCAATATGCCAACAAATTTGGAACACTCTACAGTGGCCACAAGACTGGAAAAGGTCAGTTTACATTCCAGTTCCAAAGAAGGGCAATGCCAAAGTGTTCAAACTACCGCACAATTGCGCTCATTTCACATGCCAGCAAGGTGATGCTCAAAATCCTACAAGCTATGCTTCAGCAGTATGCGAACTGAGAACTACTGGAAGTACAAGCTGGGTTTCGAAGAGGCAGAGGAACTAGAGATCAAATCGCCAACATTCGCTGCATCATGGAGAAAGCAAGAGAATTCCAGAAAAACGTCTATTTCTGCTTCATTGACTACGCTAAAGCCTTTGATTGTATGGATCACAACAAACCATGGCAAATTCTTAAAGAAATGGGAGTACCAGACCACCTTACCTGAGAAACCTGTACGAGGGACAAGACGCAACAGTAAGAACCAGGCATGGAACAACCGATTGGTTCCAAATTGGGAAAGGAGTACGACAAGGCTGTATATTGTCACCCTGCTTATTTAACTTATATGCAGAGTACGTCATGAGAAACGCCGGGTTGAAAGAATCACAGGTCGGAATTAAGATTTCCGGGAGAATTATCAACAACCTCAGATACGCAGACGATACCACCCTAATGGCGGAAAGCGAAGAGGATCTAAAGAGCCTCTTGTTGAGGGTGAAAGTGGAGAGTGCAAAAGCTGGTTTGAAACTCAACATTAAAACTAAGATCATGGCATCCGGCCCCATCACTTCCTGGCATATAAAAGGGGAAGAAATGGAAGCAGTGACAGATTTTATTTTCTTGGGCTCCAAGATCACCGCAGACGGTGACTGTAGCCATGAAATTAAAAGACGCTTGCTCCTTGGGAGGAAAGCTATGGCCAACCTAGACAGCATAGTAAGAAGCAGAGACATCACCTTGCCGACAAAGGTTCGTATAATCAAAGCTATGGTTTTCCCAGTAGTAATGTATGGCTGTGAGAGCTGGACTATAAGGAAGGCTGAGCACCGAAGAACTGATGCGTTCAAACTGTGCTGCTGGAGAAGACTCTTACGAGTTCCCTGGACTGCAAGGAGGTCAAATCAGTCAATCCTAAAGGAAATCAACCCTGACTGCTCCTTGGAAAGACAGATACTGAAGCTGAAGCTGAAATATTTTGGCCACCTAATGCGAAGAGAAAAGTCACTGGAAAAGACCCTGAGGCTGGGAAAGATTGAAGGCAAAAGGAGAAGGGGACAGCAGAGGATGAGATGGCTAGATAGCATCACCGATGCAATGCATATGAACTTGAGCACACTCCAGGAGAGAGCGGAGGACAGGAAGGCCTGGCGTGCTATGGTCCATGGGGTCACGAAGAGTCGGACACGACTTAACGACTGAACAACAATCTTCTGGAGCATATATTTTCATTACTCACTAAAGCCACATCAGTACCAAAATGCAAAACATTTGCCCATTGAAATTTTACATTTGCTCACCATATTGGACTTGATGGTCTTATAGGCCCCTTCCAACCCCACTATTCTGATTCTGTTGTATAACCTGAATTGCAAAGAAGCCCAACAGAAGCAACAGCATCAGAAGCAAACAATGTCTCACTGTTTTCTTTTAGCTTAACTTGATTTAGATAGCATGCATAGTTTAGATTTCACAGCTATTCTAGAGACTAGTCTATGTAAAGAATTTTCAAAATACACTATGGTCTATTCTTTAGATTACCTTCTTCACTCTGGTCAGTGGGATGACATGTTCTCTCACTGTCATGTAGTGTGTTGACATCACCAGTATCTTGAGGTACTTGAGAAAGGTCTGTTTCCTTGGCCACTTTAGAGAGTGGCCCGTTTAAGTTGTTCTTCACTTTTTCAATCATTCTTGAACACATTTTATCTTTCACCTTCTGTTGTAGTAATATTAGAAGTAGAAAACAACTGTAAAGTAGTTGTGTAATGTATCAACATGCCATCATATGCATTTTTTCCATCTTAAAACATTTGTGGTAGTTTTAGTTAAGCTCAGGTTTAAGGAACACTTAAAGAAACTTAAGTAATAATTGTTTATGAATGGTAAATAGCTACGAAGAATGAACAGCCATCTCATGGTGTTTTTTTAAAGTCACTCACTCTACAGGCTTCTTCAAATCAATAAGCTGAAAGCAAAAAGAATGCTTACTCTTTCTCTGACAAGTTACTTCCAACAGTGGACGGAGCACATCCTCCTCCCACTCCCTCCAATGGGCAGATCTGATGCAACTCCTACTTGCATGTACTTTCTTGTATGAGGGTTCCCTCCCAGTTTCAGGATGTATGAGACCAGCATATTGGAGAAACTACCTATCTAAGGATACCCTGCTCCACAATAGGAAAACAGGAGAATAAAGGCTTATCATAGATAGATTTTTTTTAATTATTTAAAAAAGAAAACATGTTTTTTTAAAAAAATATATTTTTCTTGTAATTATCAGGGTGGAAACTGAGCCCATAGAGCCCCAGAGCAGTTCTGATTCTAAGGAGGAACAGCAATCCGTGGGAGAGGAGCTCGCTCATCTCTCACAAGCACAGCAGCTGGCAGAGATTCCTCCTGCCAGCATTCCTGGGATAGATAATGACCCTGGCAGTGAGAGAGCGCTGGAGGGGGGCTTGCTGGACACTCGGCGCAGACGCAGGGAGCGACAACAGATGGAGGGCATAGATAGGAGGCGTAGCGCTCACTTGGCGCGCAAACAACGGTCACGTCCCGTGGACCCAAGGGAAAGGGAGGATCTCTCCCTAGCCCATAAGTTCAGGGTCTTCCCATGGTTCTCCTTCAAACGGGGACCAACTGCCTTACCTGGAGCTTAGGCTACTCTGCTATCTTTCCCCAGTGCTATTCCTGGCTTTGTCACTAGTGATTAGTATCTGAAAGAGTCATAAAGGGATAAAGGAATAAAGTCTCAGAAAGAATTCCTCGTCGTCTGTGTCCTAAGTTGGCTATTGGTGGGGACTGCAAGAGGCAGCTAGGGTGCTCCTGACAGTAACACACACTTCCATACAAGTGGGACTTTGTTTTTAACGTCCAGTGAGTAGAGAACCAAGCACAGGCTACTCTAGAACAATCAGAAAGCTAGACATACAAAGGGAAAAGAGACTATGGAAGGACAAGACTGGCCAGTGGTGGTGACCTACAAGGTGTGTGCCATGTTTGTTTTCTTGCCTAAGAACAACATGGCCTATATGTGCAACAAGTGCAAGTTGATCACACTGCTGGAAGAAAAAGTAAGAGGACTGGAGCAGCGACTGTCGACCCTCCGGGGAATAAGAGAACATGAAGAGTTCCTGGACAGAACGGTGGAACTATAGCAGCAAAGTGAAGTACAGAAGCTTGAAGAACAACAGCAAGCTGAGGCAGAAGAGGAAAATGCTGAGGTGAGGAAAAATGCAGTAGAGGATACTCCTTGGAAAAGGGTGACAGGAGCAGAAGAACTAGAAGCCACGCTGCAGCAATGGAGGCAGTGGAGCTATGGAACCATTTCCAGGTACTTGAGGATGAGACTGGAGGACAGCCCGCAGAGGAAGAATTACAGGGGATCCCGCATGACAGCATGCAAGAGGCTGAAGGTCAGTCAAGCAGAGGCAATGAAACCAAGGCCTACAACAAGAAAAGTAGTAGTGGGAGACTCCTTGCTGCAAGGGATTGAAACCCAAGTATGTTGAAGTCCCATGGACTCGCCAGGTATGCTGTCTCCCAAGAGGACGGATTAGAGATGTGACTGAAGGGTTGCCTACACTCATAAAGCCCACTGACAGGTATCCCTTTCTTCTCATTCGTGTTGGAACAAACAATACCGCCAAGTGGAGTTATGAAAAAATAACGTGACTTTGAAGCTTTGGGAAGGAAACTCAAGAACTTTGGGGCCCAGTTAGTTTTCTCATCCATCCTTCCAGTAGTTAGAAGAGGGACAAAAAGGGAAAGAAAAATACTCCGGGTGAGCGACTGGCTACGAAGGTGGTGCCGACGCGAGAGATTTGGATTCTGGGACTACGGGCTATACTTCCTGGAAGATGGACTGTTGGCAAGGGACGGGTTGCACCTCACAAAGGCTGGGAAGAATGTGTTTGGCCATAGCATGAAGAACTTCATCAGGAGGACTTTAAACTGAATCCTACGGGGAAGGGAGATGTAAAGTTGGGGGTAACAATGGACGAAGGCTCATGCACCGCAACGGAGAGAACAGCTCTAATAGCGCCTAATAATAGTCTTCACAAACATGTAGGAAGAAAGCCAGACTATGAAGCACATGGTCTTCGATGTCTATAAACTAATGCCCAGAATATGGGAAACAAACAGAATGAACTTGAACTCCTAATACAGGAGGGAAATTATGACTTGATAGGTGTAACTGAAACTTGGTGGGATGACTCCCATGACTGGAATACAGCAATTGAAAGATATACTTGTTCAAAAAGAAGAGGAACAGAAAGGGAGGTGGGGTTGAACTATATGTGAAAAATACATATTTCTGCACAGAAATACAGGAGGATGAGCTTGGTAGCCCCATCGAGAGCATCTGGGTTAAGATAAATAGAGCAAAGAATAAAAGGAACCTGGTGGTCGGAGTCTACTACCGGCCACCCAATCAAGGAGAAGACGAGGATGAAACTTTTGGAAAGCAAATTGCCAGTGTTTCAAGGAAGCATGATGTAGTAGTAATGGGGGACTTCAATTTCCCCGATATTTGTTGGGAGACAAATGTTGCAAAACATGGCCCCTCCAAGGAATTCCTGACTTGTGTTGTGGACAACTTCCTCCTACAGAAAGTAGAGGAAGGAACTAGAGGATTGGCTATCCTTGACTTGATCCTAACCAACAGAGATGACTTAGTGGATAAAGTAGCAGTTACAGGAACTCTGGGAGAAAGCGACCATGTTATACTTGAGTTCTTGGTTCTAAAGGAAGCAAAAGCCAAGTGTAGCCAAATGCGTAACCTGGAATTTAGGAAAGCCGATTTTAATAAACCAGAACAATGATAAGTAAGGTCCCATGACAAGCAACTCTAACAGGAAAAGGAGTCCAAGATGGGTGGGAGTTTTTTAAAAAGGAAATTCTAAAGGCACAATTACAAACTATTCCAACAAGAAAAAAGGGCGGAAGACAACAGAAGAAGCCAATGTGGCTTCACAACAAGCTTAGAGATGACCTGAAAACAAAAAAAACACACATACAGAAAGGGGAAGGAAGGCCAAGCAACAAAGGAAAAGTACAGGCAGGTAGCACAGAACTGCAAGGATGGCGTCAGGAAGGCTAAAGCTGAGAACGAGCTGAGGTTAGCGAGGGATGCTAAAAACAACAAAAAGGCTTTCTTCAGATACATGCATAGTAAAAGACAGAGGAAAGAAAAGGTGGTTCAACTATTAAATAAGAATGGCAAAATGATAACAGAGGACAAAGAAAAGGCAGAAGTGCTCAATTCCTACTTTGGCTCAGTCTTCTCCCAAAAGAGGGTCTATGACCCCCCTGGCAAAGGCGAAGTACAGGCTGAAGGGGCAGGATAGCAGCTTGAGATCGACAGGCATATGGTCAAGGAACACCTAATTACTTTGAACAAGTTCAAATCTCCAGGGCCAGATGAACTCCATCCTACAGTAATAAAGGAACTGGCAGAAGAGCTGTCAGAGCCACTGTCTATTTTCTTTGAGAAATCATGGAGGACGGGTGCAGTGCCAGATAGACTGGAGGAGGGCTAATGTTGTCCCTATCTTCAAAAAGGAAGAACCTGGGAACTACAGACCAGTCAGTCTGACATCAATCCCTGGGAAAATTCTGGAGCAGATGATAAAGCAATCCATCTGTAAGCACCTTGAAAACAATGCAGTGATTACTCGAAGCCAACATGGATTTGTCAAGAACTAATCTGATCTCATTTTTGGATCAGGTAACCTCCCTTGTGGACTGTGGGGATGCTGTGGACATTAATATACCTCGACTTCAGCAAAGCTTTCGACAAAGTGCCCCATGATATGCTGATTGGCACACTAGCTAAAAGTGGGCTAGATGAAACAACTATCAGGTGGATCCACAGTTGGCTACAGAATCAACTCAAAGAGTGCTTATCAAAGGGATCTTCTCAAACTGGGGAGAAGTAACAAGCATGGTACCACAAGGCTCAGTCCTGGTCCCAGTGCTCTGCAACATTTTTATTAATGACTTGGAGGAGGAGGTGCAGGGAATGCTGATCAAATTTGCAGATGACACAAAATTAGGTGGGATAGCTAATATCTTGGAAGACAGAAACAAAATTCAAAGTGAACTTGATAGGCTGGAGCACTGGGCAGAAAACAGAATGGAATTTAATAGGAATAAATGCCAAGTTCTGCACCTAGGAAAAAGAAAACAAATGCACAGTTACAAGATGGGGGATACCTGGCTCAACAACACTATAAGCAAGAAGAATCTTGGAATTGTTGTTGATCACAAGCTGAATATGAGCCAACAATGTGATGTGGCTGCAAAAAAGGCAAATGCTCTTTTGGGCTGCATTAATAGAAGCATAGCTTCCAAATCCCGGGAAGTACTCGTTCCCCTGTACTCAGCACTGGTTAGGCCTCATCTGGAGTACTGTGTCCAGTTCTGGGTACCACACTTTAAGAAGGATGCAGACAAGCTGGAGAGGGTTCAGAGGAGGGCAACAAAGATGATCACATGTTGCCTCTCTTGGATACTCCTGAAGTTGTACTGGGATACACCTGCAGACCAACAATTACATATTCAAACTTTATTTCTGACTAACATTAAATGTTATTTCACTCACAGAGAATATCAAAATAATTAAATGTGTTAAGAAAAAAACCAGGCTATTACCTACCTCAAGGACCTCATCCAACAGAATCAGAAGGTCTTCTGAGCAGTCTTTATTGAATTCTAAGGAACTCAAAGCCTTTGCATAGATACGGACATCTGGTGCACTTGGATCCATCAGCATTTCATTGCATATTTTCCTTGCTAAATTATCATGTACTGTCAAACCCTGGAAAAGCCACTACAATGTTGTAATATTTGACTGCACATCTTTTAAGGATAAGTTAAACATGTTGTTAGTTTTAAGAATTTTCTGCACTCTGCTATAGCCTGTTTTTGGTGTAGCATAGAGACCCCCCTCAATAAAAAAAAGTTTGATTATGCTACTTTTAAGACCAGATTGCACATGAAACCATGCTAGTAGCATTACGATACAGATTACTGCTCATAGTTATAGGGTCAAGCAAGTTATGGCCTCAACCATACCCTTTTTAAGTGCTCCAAACCAGTGGAATGTCCTTTGTTCTAGAGCAGCTGCTTTCAACCTGCACTGAGGAATTCTTGGGCTGAAGTGTTCCTTAGAGGTTTATCAGGAGTTCCTCATCAAGGAGACTGAAAATGGTGGACAAACTCCACTGCGAGCTTGAGGGACTGCCAACTGTGTTCCACAGAACACTCAGTTCAAATACAGCAATGAAGCAGCCTAACAGGCCTGGCCAATGCCCCACATGAGTCAACTGTAGAACACAAGGATGCAGAGCAGCCTGAGCATACAAGCCAAAATGGGTTCCCTAAGCTGGGAAACCCCTGGTCTAGAAGATTCTAAAAAGCATTTACTCCTAATAACCCACTCTTGCACTGGCTTTGTAAGGGCGGGAGCGTGCCTGTTCTGCTAGAGTGCAATATGATTGACTACCCAGCACGGTCCCAGAACAGGCCATGGTGTGTCCATTGTTGTTGTTCAGTTGTTATGTCGTGTCCAACTCTTCGTGACCCCATGGATCATAGCACGCCAAGCCTTCCTGTCCTGCGCTCTCTCCCGGAGTGTGCTCAAGTTCATATTCATTGCATCGGTGATGCTATCTAGCCATCTCATCCTCTGCTGTCCCCTTCTCCTTTTGCCTTCAGTCTTCCCCAGCCTCAGGGTCTTTTCCAGAGAGTTTTCTCTTCGCATTAGGTGGCCAAAATATTTGAGCTTCAGCTTCAGTATCTGTCCTTCCAATGAGCACTCAGGGTTGATTTCCTAAAGGAAATTGACTGATTTGACCTCCTTGCAGTCCAGGGGACTCGTAAGAGTCTTCTCCAGCACCACAGTTCGAAAGCATCAATTCTTCAGCGCTCAGCCTTCCTTATAGTCCAGCTCTCAAAGCCATACATTACTACTGGGAAAACCATAGCTTTGATTATACGAACCTTTGTCGGCAAGGTGATGTCTCTGCTTCTTACTATGCTGTCTGGGTGTGTCATAGCTTTCCTCCCAAGGAGCAAGCGTCTTTTAATTTCATGGCTACAGTCACCGTCTGCGATGATCTTGGAGCCCAAGAAAGTAAAATCTGTCACTGCTTCCATTTCTTCCCCTTCTATATGCTAGCAAGTGATGGGGCCAAATGCCATCATCTTCGTTTTTTTTAATGTTGAGTTTCAAACCAGCTTTTGCACTCTCCACTTTCACCCTCAACAAGAGGCTCTTTAGATCCTCTTCGCTTTCTGCCATTAGGGTGGTATCGTCTGCGTATCTGAGGTTGTTGATAATTCTCCCGGAAATCTTAATTCCGACCTGTGATTCATCCAACCCGGCATTTCTCATGACGTACTCTGCATATAAGTTAAATAAGCAGGGCGACAATATGCAGCCTTGTCGTACTCCTTTCCCAATTTTGAACCAATCGGTTGTTCCATGTCTGGTTCTTACTGTTGCTTCTTGACCCTCGTACAGGTTTCTCAGGGGACAGGTAAGGTGGTCTGGTACCCCTATCTCTTTCAGAATTTGTCACAGTTTGTTGTGATCCACACAGTCAAAGGTTTTAGCGTAGTCAATGAAGCAGAAATAGCAAGAGAATTCCAGAAAAACGTCTTTCTCCATGATTCAGCGAATGTTGGCGATTTGATCTCTAGTTCCTCTGCCTCTTCGAAACCCAGCTTGTACTTCCGGTAGTTCTCAGTTCACATGCTGCTGAAGCCTAGCTTGTAGGATTTTGAGCATCACCTTGCTGGCATGTGAAATGAGCGCAATTGTACAGTAGTTTGAACACTCTTTGGCATTGCCCTTCTTTGGAATTGGAAGGTAAACTGACCTTTTCCAGTCTTGTGGCCACTGTTGAGTGTTCCAAATTTGTTGGCCTATTGAGTGCAGCACTTTAACAGCATCATCTTTTAGGATTTTCAATAGCTCAGCTGGAATACTGTCATCTCCGCCAGCTTTGTTGTTAGTAATGCTTCCTAAGGCCCACTTGACTTCACTCTCTAGGATGTCTGGCTCAAGTTCAGTGACCGCACTATCATGGCTATCAGGGACATTCAGATCTTTCCTGTATAGTTCTTCTGTGTATTCTTTCCACCTCTTCATAATCTCATCTGCTTCTGTTAGGTCCCTGGCTTCTTTGTCCTTTATCATGCCCGTCTGTGCACAAAACGTTCCCTTGAGATCTCCAATTTTCTTGAAGAGATCTCTAGTCTTTCCCATTCTGTTGTTTTCCTCGATTTCTTTGTATTGTTCATTTAAGAAGGCCTTCTTTTCTCTCCTTGCTATTCTCTGGAACTCTGCATTGAGTTGGATATATCTTCCCCTTTCTCCCTTGCTTTTCGCTTCCCTTCTTTCCTCAGCTACTTGTAAAGCCTCATCAGACAGGCTTTCTTGCATTTCTTTTCCTTTGGGATGGATTGAGTTGCTGCCTCCTGAACAATGTGACGGACCTCCAACCATAGTTCCTCAGGCGCTCTGTCTATCAGGTCTAATCCCTTAAATCTATTCCTCACCTCCACTGTATATTCCTAAGGGATATGATTTAGGTCATACCTGAATGGTTTAGTGGTTTTCCCTACGTTCTTCAATTTAAGCCGAAATTTTGCAAGAAGCAGCTCATGATCTGAGCCACAGTCAGCTCCAGGTCTTGTTTTTACTGACTGTATGGAGCTTCTCCATCTTTGGCTGCAAAGGACATAATCAATCTGATTTCGATATTGACCATCTGGTGATGTCCATGTGTAGAGTCGCCTCTTGTGCTGTTGGAAAAGAGTGTTTGCTATAATCAGCGTTTGCTATAATCAGCGTGTTCTCTTGGCAAAACTCTTATTAGCCTTTGTACACCAAGGCCATGCTTGCCTGCTATCCCGGTGATTTCTTGACTTACTACTTTAGCATTCCAATCCCTATGATGAAGAGGACATCTTTTTTTGGTGTTAGCTCTAGAAGGTGTTGTAGGTCTTCATAGAACCGATCAACCTCAGCTTCTTCGGCCTCAGTGGTTGGGGCATAGACTTGAATTACTGTGATGTTGAATGGTTTGCCTTGGATTCGTGCTGAGATCATTCTATCGTTTTTGAGATTGTACCCCAGTACTGCTTTTCCCACCCTTTTGTTGACTATGAGTGCTACTCCATTTCTTCTAAGGGATTCTTGCCCACAGTAGTAGATATGATGGTCACCTGAATTAAATTCGCCCATGCCTGTCCATTTTAGTTCGCTGATTCCCAAGATGTCAATGTTCAATCTTACCATCTCATGTTTGACCATGCCGGCTTGTTAAAGCTCTGCTCCTGGGTTGTAGAACCTCAGACCCCGGGGCTAAATTTAGCTGTCCTGGAGTTCCCTAATGGCCATGCCCCTTTCTGTGCCCCCTTCCCCCTCCCCCTCCCCCCAACCATTAGTCATTGGGTGGTTTCCTGGCTTTTGGCAGTCCCAGTCCCCACCCCATTCTGAAAGACTGAAATGCCTCTCCTAAGGCTGAGTTATTAGAAATAAGAGCTTTAACCTACAATACGCTGGTATTTTGGCCCCACTCCTTTTGCCTTTGGGACCACCCCCTTTTGCCTTCAGCCCTGCCCACCACTGGAATGTGGTCCCTGAAGGCTTCCCCAAAATGGAATTAGGCTTTCAGGTCTAGAGAGGTTCTGCAGCCCTGCTCTGCTTAATGGGAACAAAAGTAGGCTGACGTGGGAAGAACTATGCACAAAATCAAGTTCATTTCCCCTCCCAGATGTGAACTAGCTTGTTCTCACAGTTCATACTGCCAGATATAAGTATCACAGCATTGCAAGAACCATCAGGCTGGAGCTAATACTGCAAGAGGAAGATGTGGCATTTACCAAGATCAAGGGGCATTGATCAATCTCAACTCAAACAAAATAGCACCCCTTGGATAAGACTTGGCATACCTGGTAATTCTGGGAATTCTTAGTGCATTGATTCAGTCCACTTGGTCTTGTCAAGTCCACCAACAGCTCAGCAACATTAGTTATATCAACTTCAGACAACGGGGATGATGCAGGAGCATTAAATAATATTTGCAAAGTTGGAAGAAAGGCTTCTTCAAAGCACTCCTGATTAGCCCTGGGTTTTTAAAATGTGATGAGATGAAATGTTATTATAATGCAGCCTCCCAAAATTTAATATTTCAAACAAAATGACCTATTAAAGTAATATTGCAGAAGCAGCCAAATACTGTAGTAAGCAAGCAACTAAAGTGGTCTCCTAAGCAAGGCAAATAGGAAGAGGTATAGGATATTGCCTTTGCGTGCCTCCAAAAAACCTCTTGCCTCCCTAGACGTAGGGTAAGTGGGTGTGGAGCCAGAACTACCCCAAGTTAATTCTGCTAGAAGCCTGGGACTAGTCAAGTTGACATCTGGCTTGCAAGTTTCCTGCATGCAGTGATATCAGCCTCCAGTTGCCTGTGAATATACTGTGATGAGTGTGAAAAAGCCAATGTTTAGAAGCACAGACACCCCAGGAACTACATGATCCGCTAGCTAAGGAAAACCATGTGCTCAGGAGGAGGACAACATTTAATATCCCCAGTATATTATTTATCCCATAACCACACCACCCAATACACCCTTGCCCTCCATCTCCACCCCAAATCTCTTCCCAACCTTGACCTTCACATTAATCATAACAAAGCAATGCAAACTCATGGGAGGGACTACTAGATGACTAGTTCAGAAATATTCCAGAAAGCATATCCATAGCACCTACACACATCTGGAAGAGAATGGAACCAAGAATCGACTTAGGCTGCAATCCTTAGGCCGCTTACCATGGAGTAAGTCCCACTAAACTCAGTGGGACTGACTTCTAAGTAGACACATATAAGACTGCATCTTTTGTTGGTAAGAAAATCACACTATTTTTTTTCTGCTGTTCAATTATGTTCAATTCAAACTATCTAAAATGTCAAAAAAGGAAATTCGTGATATCAGAAAAAAAAGCCATACCTATTTGAGTAAGCAAATAAAGGAAAGAAAACTCCCAATGAGTGTCGGAGACGAGTATCTTCTTCAGTTAGTGGATTATACCACAACAAAACAAGCCGAGAAAGAAGCTTAGCACTAATCAGTCGCCCAGAAAATATGAGCTTGGCAAGGCCCTCAGCAGATTCGGATCTGAGCTCTGAAAACTGGAGAAGAGCTTTTTGTTCAAGTTGCATTTGTTGATTTCGTCTAGGGGTGGGGGAAATACACTCCACATTTCCAAGCTATTTGAACTTCATTGAGAAAGATTAATACAGTGGCACTTAACAACCCTCAGTCATGCAAGGATAGAGATCACTTGTGTGGTAGATTTATCAAAGACTATAAAATGTCATAGGCTGAATCTAGACTTAGTCATACATAGAGCAGACCCACGGGAATCAAGGGGACTATGTCTGGATCCAACACAATGTAAAGAACAAATTATCGTGGAAATTATGACACACACACCCACCGCCACATTAGCAACAGTAAAACAGTCTACAGCCAAAAGGGATGGAACCAATCGCATGGGATTAGCCTTAGTTACATTCCATCTCATCACCTCTGATAGGGTTCTAGAGAGGGAGAAAAGGGCTGCCCACTGTAACTTGGTCATCTTCCATGGGGAAGGTCAATTATCTTTTCTCCTCACTCTGCTGGCTTCTACCTACCTGCAATAATTAGTTCACAGAAAAGGGTTATGCTTGTTTTTAAAGACAGCTTTTCACAATAAACTTTAGCTCCAAAATATCTTCCAAAATAACTAGCAGTCTCTTCTACTCTCTATCTTCCTCTTTAAATAACTAATAATATCTAGGACTGTAAGTTCCTCAAGGATAGAAATATACTTTTTCCTGTAAAATTCCTGCAACTTGCCCTGAGGCCAAAATGTAAGACAAATGAGACAAGCGGCAAATCTAAACCACATATGGGTGACCTGCATGCAGCCCTTGGGTACTCTGTGTGACCCATCAGCCCCGGGGTGCTGCACCAACCTTTTCCAACTCCCAGCTCATCAGACAATTGATCAGAACAGATAACTGAAGGAGCAAGGTTGAAGCCTTGTTCCCACCCCAGCAATCTTCATCAAGATTGCTCTTTCCTTGCTCCTATTAGCAGTGGGGAAACAACTATCTTGAGCAGGATTGATGGGGGGGGGGAGGGAGGGAGGCTTTAACCTCGCCCCCACCCATGATGCTAATCAAGGCTGCTTTTCCTCCTGCTGCTATTAACAGTGAGCAAACAATAATCTGGATTTGGATCACTTGTGAAGGGGTGAGAGGTTTTAACCCCATCCCACTCCCAGTGATCCTGACACAGAAACTTGATCAGTATCACTAGGGGGGTGGGGGGCTGTGGATGGCAAAGTTAAATCCTCTTCCCCGACCTAGTGATTCTGATCACAATTGCTGCAAGGTGGGGAGAGGAAATGTACATGTGTGTAACTGTGTCTGCACGTGAGAGAGAGCGAGGGGCGGGGAGTTAATGTACATGTGTGTCCCCTGGGCTTGCCCACTACTGCCCCACTCACCAGCAGCCCCACCCACTCACGCAGCCCCCAATGGGTTCTGCAGGGGCTAATGCAGCCCCTGAATCCAAAAAGGTTGCCCATCCCTGATGAAAAGAAAACAAAATGTTGCAGAAACAAGAGTAGTCTTCCACATCACAATTTTAAATATAGTTCAGCTGAAAACAGTAGAGCTCGAAGCATATATACACCTTTCAGTTTTTGTCTTAATATGTTTAATGCCTGATATAGTACTACCCTTTCATAACAATATTATGTCAAAATGTCATCCTTATTAATCGTCTACACTTCTAGTCAAAACCTGCATCAATATTGACTTATTTTACTGCATTACCTCACTGTCCAAGAACCCAGAAAGAAGCTGAAGGAGATTGTGGGTAGTAGCAGTTTCTTCTTCATTTTCCCTAATCACCTCATTTTCATTCTCTCCATTTTCACTTCGGGAGTCTTTTCCTTTCTTCGCTTTGAACGGCTCTATTCCGAACATCATTAGCTGATCAAAGACAGCTTTTAAAGCACTTAATTTTACCTTCATTTCATCAATTTGCAAGGCCTGGGTGGGATTAGAAACACAGGCACGATGTATGAATTCATAAAATGAGTATTAAACTCTACACCGGCCAGGGTCTAGCCTATTTTAAAGCAGTTTTAAACTGTGGTATATTCCTGAACTTTGCAAAGGGTCTTGTTCTGCACACTCCCCTTTTCCAGAACATACTTGAATCCAAATTTAAAAATAGAAATTTAAACGCATTTCATTGAGATAGTACAAAAAGGCCCCACAGTTTCACTTGTTCTCTTGGCTCTCTCCCTCAAAGTACCAATAACCCAAATCAGAAAAAGATTAAAAGCAACATGAAGAAAGGCAAAGCTGTACATTCTTAGAGGAGTCTATTGTTACAAAAGTGGAGTATAAATCCTTCAACACATCCGTAAACAGGGCGGGGGGGGGGGATCTCTAAGAGAAAGCTTCCTATCTCCCCACCCCACCCAAGGAACCATACATTCCATGGCCAAGATCCAACATCCTACCCAAGAAAAAAGACTCCCACGCACACCC
The DNA here is from genome assembly GCF_057233095.1 of Heloderma suspectum. Taxonomy (NCBI): domain Eukaryota; kingdom Metazoa; phylum Chordata; class Lepidosauria; order Squamata; family Helodermatidae; genus Heloderma; species Heloderma suspectum. The sequence goes on from NC_139462.1 coordinate 115,997,786, forward strand.
AGGAGAATGGGAAGAGATATTACCTCACACCTCAGAATACCAGCCATTATGCAGATACATAAGTTTACATTTTAAAAAGCGAATTAAAATTAGATTGACTGTTCACATGAGGTGCCCCAATTGGCAAGTCCCTGCCCATACCACATTTACATGGAAGGCAATGCAAGTTAAGCAAGCCCTTACACCCCATTGCTTGTATGAGTGATAAAGCTTCTTATCTTAAAAGTGATGATGTCAACAGGCCCCAATATAGAAGTATTTACCTGCAATAGCAATGCAAGGTGCTGGCTGGCAAAGTCTTTACTCTGCAGCCCACAGCAGCCCAAACATAAAACTGCCATATTTCTTACAGCTGGGTGGATGTTAGTAATTCCTGGAATTATCTAAAACACAAACACATTTCTTGTCATGATGAACACAACAGAGACTCCCAACAGCCATTTCATTGCTTGTCTAAGGTGAGTTAGAAGCTCCTCCAGGCAACTAAGGAGCGAAGTGACAAGTTTATTTTCTCCTCTACCCCACATCCACCCTTTCAGGGTGCCACAAAATGGCTAACACAGGAATATGTGTTTTTTTCTCTCAGATAGCAACTTCTGCAGACTTATTTGCAGGTGAGAGAAGAACTCTTAAGTTCATAAACATAAAATCGTATATGAACTGTTGTGTGTTACATTTTAGATCAAAAGTTATTTTCTCTTCTCTTCCTCCCTGCAGTGGTTGGCAGCAGCAAGGAATATCATCAGCTGGCAAACATCCCAAAACAAGTAGAGCTGTGAACAATTGCCTCAAAGGTAGAAATCAGCCAAATGTACTAAGACAAATCCAACCTTGCGTATCAGTAAGTGATGCCTAGCAATCTATTGTAGGGCTGGAGTGGGTGGCTTGCCCTCTGTATACTATTTTTCTGCAAGGACACGAGTCCTTCACCACAGGTTGAGACCCTCTCCTGCCCAGCCCAGCCCTCCAGTTTCTGTCCTCTGTTGTCCACACACAGATGTAAACTTAGAAATAGGGTACTGAAGCAAAAATTGTCACCAAAGAGAAGCAATATTACTCAGGCCCCCAAAACAATATCTACTCAGGATATGCATTCTGAATTCTCATACGAGTCAAACATTTGGTTTTGTTGCCACATACCAAGGATTCAATTATTCCATCCATTGTTGGACCTAATCCTTTAGAAAGAGATATCTGCTTCAGAAGTTCATTGCACATCATCAGACATTTCAGCAGTGTTTCAGGATCATTCTGTTAAAACAAAAATATAATTTAGTACAAGCTTGCCACAACCAATAATCTTTCAAAAGCTATATTTAATCACCAGGAGTAAAATGGTGAACAATGTTCAACTGAATAAACAACTAGTTTCTTGCTAAAGTCAGCTAAAATTCAAGTTAATGAGACAATCTTTCTACTTCTAGATGTAGCATCATCAGATGAACTGTCTTTAGAAAGTACTTGATTACATGAACACAACCTGCAAACAATTTCTCAGATTCCTATATTCCACATCTACTTTTAAGCTGCTAGGGTGATCAGGCAGTATGGTTTTTCTAAGTCCTTCATAAATGAGAAATCATAAGCCCTAAACAATCGCACTGAAAAAAATGCAATTTGATGGCAAAAACGTCATTAGAAGTAGCGTAACACTGTACTGCTTTATAATTTACTTGATATTCTTAAATACCATTTTACGCACCCACAAATATCTTCACATTTATTTAAAAATGAAGTAACTGAACCTGAGAGTAGGAAGAATAAAATGCAGTACCCTTTCCAAGCATATTTCTTTTGCTTGGGGCTCTTCTGCCTCTTTTAACAGATCATTTTTAATGTCTTCCAGTTCTATGATCCTTTCTTTCAACAATAATGCATGGCTAAAGTCCTGCAGAACTACACATTTCTCCAGGGCATCTTTTGCTTCCATAAGTTTTACTTTTATTTCAGCCAGCTGGAAGAAAGGCCACAAATCATGACACAAGAGTAATAGATATTATTTCTAAAACTGATGTTATTGCCCCCTCTTCAAATTGCCACATCTAATGGGTAACCCCTTCTGGTTTGAAGTCTACATAATCATCAACATGGATGTTAAAAACATCCTTAGATTTTACAGACAACTGGACCTGCATGTCTTAGGGTGCAAGCCAGCACAGCTAGCTGGGGAATGCTAGGAGTTGTAGGACTTTTTTGTCTAAACATGCATAGGATTGCGCCCTTCATGGGCTACATTGTAATTGTTTGGGACTTGTTGCCTAGACGTCAACGGTGGATCCTTTGTGCTTTGCTAAATGCCTGGTGCTGCAGCACTGGAAGGAAACATTCCCACTTTCTATGTAGAAATAAACGACCTTCTTTTTCCCCTACGTGAGCTTGTCACTTGCCACAGAAAAAAAACCACATGGGCATCTGTGCCAAGATATAGACCATCTTTACCGACAACTACATGGCTCCAAACTGCTGGTCTCAGGAACTAAAGACTTGGCCCCCTGACCCCTAGTAGTTGTATTATTTGCATTGTTGGAAAATAGTAAAACTAAATGGGGGGGGCTTATGTTAAAATACTCAAGTCATAGTACAGTTATATTAGACCATGAATCTCTACAAGAAAGAAGTTATGCCATCTCCACTTACTTTAAGCTGTTGTTTTCTTATTTCAGTTGCATCTGGCAGATTATCTACTGTAATAACTGCTTCATGAACCTCTGAAATGATTTCAGCGACCTGGCAAGGCAGACAAAATTCACACTAAGCTGAAACTTAGGAGGGAATAAAACCATGTTCTACCCCACCAAAACACTAGACCCTCTCTTTTCAGTGATTCTGGGAGGGATGCAAAAGAGTTTGTGGAGCTGGACCATTCGCCAGTCCTTCACACTGCCACAAAGCTTCAAGTAGAGCCTCCTCACAGCCCCAAGTTACCGCCACCGTAGTGCAGCTTTTTCCAAATCAGTATTCATCCTAGCAGTGGTATCACCACATAGCCAATCAGACTATGTGTCCCCATAGCCAACAGTGCTCCCCACTTAGTCTTTCCTGGGAGAAGGCTGGGCAGGGTAGGAGCACGGGCTGCTGACAACTGCTGCCCAAAGTTGTACAGGGAGCCTTCAGGCAGTGGCATCTACTGCTTCACCCTGTCTGTCTTAACTGCTCCAAAGCAGAAACGGCCAGTGAGGGGGAAGGGGTTGCTGGTTCCGCCCTGCATGGGGCAGGCTCTTCAGGCACCTTTCACCATGCAGCAGCTGCCAAACAATCCCCAGCCTTCCTCCGAACTTTGGAGCTGGGGAGGTGGCAGGGACTGCCACACAACCACTCAGATGATCCCAACCATCTCTGCAACTTCAAGTTGGGAGCAAAGTGGGCTGCTTGTCACTCCTGTCAGAGTGGTACTACACTCACCATGGCAAGCGTATTTGTCAAAGCCTGCATGAAGGTTCAGATGACACGCAGTTACTTTTCTGCATAAAAGCAAAGCTCTTGACAAACAGCTTAAATAAATAAAATATTACCTTTATGCACATGAAGACACTGCATTTGAAACAACTAAAAATCCTGAATTGAGCTATCAAGTAGAGCTATATTCAAGAAACGAAAGAACACAATGCTAGCAAATGATGGACACATGAGAAGTGAATTCAGAATGGAAATGCTTTGTTCATGCAACTGCAGTGACTAACAATTCATATTACAAGTTCTGAAAGTTAAGAAGCTGCAACTACAACAACGTACAATCTGGATTCTTCTATCGTCGTCTTTGAGAATACAGAGCAGGTTCTCCATAAGTGGCGGTACAAGGGATGCTGAAGTGGTTGGAATCATAAGGATCTCTTGTAAGACAGTCAAGAGTCTTTTTCTTTATTAAGAAAAGCAAATAAAAAGTGAAAGTTTTCCCAAATGAAGAATATTTATTAGTCAAAAACAACAACCACTGGTCCCAAATGTGTTTATAATTCTTGTCTAAAATCCAAGGATTGGTGATTAACTGTTGCTTCAAACATGTGTCAGAGTTCTTTGGGATAGCTATGAATATTTTTCCAGTCAATTCCAGATCAGCTACCAAACAAGTTACACATAAGGCCAAAGCAGCAGAGTAACAAATACATCAAGGATCTTTTTATTGCTGAGCTAAGACTTACCTTCCTCCCTCTTCAGTGGTATCCATACAGCCTATCATAAGAGTCAGCTGCTGACCTATAAATTCCTTGGTCATCAAATGTTCAATAGAGGCCATATCTTCCTTTTCTTCTTGACTGAGAACTGGCATATTCTGAAAGTAACTTAATTAAAAACAAATTATTTATTTTATTTATCCAGTAGGATTTGAGCAGTATCTTTGTATTCCTCACAATCCTAGGCTACTTTATCAGCTCAGGGGCTTACAAATTACAACTTGACCCATTCTGTCTATAGACAGCATTGCTTCCTCAATCTCCACCAGTTGTCATAAGCTGCTTTTATTTTTGTCTTTCCTGGGCCTTGCAAAAGGCTTTGGGGTCTCAAAGGTGCTCAAATGAACCTTCTAAGATTATATCCCACCTGCCAGTGCTAGAAGACTCTCCTTCACACAGATCTAAGGCCTTTAGAGCCCGCTTTATCCCCCATAGCTATTTCTGCACACTCCCCAAGTTCACAGACACACATTAGTAAGAGTAATCTTCATATTCTACAAAACCAGTTTAATTGTCAATTTCTCTACAATGTCACAGAAGAGGGTCATAACCCAGTAATCTGAGATGACAAGAATTATAACTGTAAGAGGGAAAGCAGAGTGTATATTTCACTAACATTTTAATTTTCCAATTTACTTATATTAATTTACCTTAACAGGTAATCTGCATATACAGCAGGCTCTGGAAGAATGCACTCCAAAAATTCTTCTCCTGAAGATTTCAAATACTCACAAAGAGACTTCCAGAATATGGCACTCTCAGCAGTTAATTTTTCTATTGGAATTACTTTCCTTTAAAACAAAACATGTACACACACATCATGTTTTCATCAAGGAAAACATTTTCTCTTTTGCCAATTAAGAACCAGTGAGCTTTAGAAGGCCTTCGCTGCACTAGTGCAGGTAAACAAACATTCAAATTATAAACCAGTCATACTAAAAGCTAAAATGAGATAGTAGTTGCTGAAACACACTGCACTATTTTCTACCTATAAGAAATTATGTTGAAGACAACGAGACTATTGATGAAAAATTACTTAAGGATCAGATAATCTAACTTCTGTTAACCCATCGTTACCAGCAGGAATGCTTCACTGAAGCAAAAGACAATTATATTCAACATTACCCCATAGTAACTGTCACTTGCTAAACCATTATTTTTCTCCTAAGCATAATCACCAGCTTTATTCTAAGTTAATGCAAGCTGTGAGTATAAAAGCCAGCTCCTAATGTCGCAGTCTGCAGTTACAAAGTCTGTATCTCCGTTTCGGTTATATGTAACAAAAGTGAGCTGCAATCTGAGTAGTAAAATCTACCCAATCCTTGAGTACTACTGTTGGCGGGGGGGGGGGGGAGCACAATGCATGCATCCTTGCTCCTCCTCCTCTTCCCATATGTACATCCTATTGCCTCTGATCTATAGTGGGAAGAGACCCTGCCTGCAAAACCTCCTCCTCAGAAGTGAGGTTGGAGAGGCGGACTCTCTCTTTGGTGGCATCCACACTGTGAACACCCACTCTGGTGGGGCTCATCTGGCTACTACTACACTGATGACTTTTTCAAAAAGCATTCCTCACCAGGTAATTGGATGCCTTGTAATAGCTGCTGATTTGATTTGGCTTGGAACCTTTTACCTGAGTGTGCTAGCTACATTTTATTGGTGTCTTATGGATTATGGGTTGGGTTTACAATTTTTTGGAAGAGAATGACATATAAATGCTCAGAGCTAAACATGGTAATTTCACTAGTCTCTGGAACAAAGCTTAGGCAGGAAATGACATACGCATGATGCAACAGCCATCCAAAACAAGTAAAAATGATGTTCTACCAGCAGAAGACTTTGGCTTACTTTCTCATGACAAAAAGTAGTCAAACAGAAATCCATTTTTTTTTAAAGACACACACACAAACATACCTGTCATCAAGGTCTGAAAAGTTTTTAATCAAGTCATTGAGCGGAGACAGTGAAAACAAGGCATTAAGTGCTGGAACACCCACTTCAGGGCAACTTTCCACATCCAGCCGATGAAGTAATTCTAACACATTCCCCTCAGCTAGACGCAGCCAAGCTTGAAGAAGTTGCTTCCGCACGACTTCTTTCACAGATTCTATTAAGCAGAGACATTTCAACTCAGATATAATTCCTCTAAGTGTTCTGGATAAGTATTTTGGAATGCAGTTTGCAGAATATTGACTACCGCATAAATATTTAGTGATGATCCCAGTTGTCTATGTCAAACAAAATACATCATATCACTTCAAATGGTATATAAATGGCTTACACATTATAAACAATGAGAGCTTCTCTGAAATAGGTAACACTTTGCACTAAAATACATTATATTTGTTCTTCTATTATGCTGTCTCTTCACATCACTAAAGCTTATTCCAAGATCTTAGTCATCCTCAAGTAATTCTCACCAACCAATCATCTAACATACATATACCTATGTGAGGCTTCTCATTTTTACTAGCTAGCCCCCTCTCTTCAAAGGCCTTTAAAGCTAGCGTGAAAAGTGGGGTTATGCCAAGATAAGGGCTGGAATCCACTCGAAAACATCTGGAGGGCAACAGGGTGGGGAAGGCTGCTTTAGGAACCTAAATTGTATTATGTTTAACTTAGTTTGCTCATAAAATTAAAGACTTCTAAAAGTAAACTTAGTACATTTGTAGTTATTGTCTGAAAAAACTATACTTTTAAATTTCAGATACCAAACATGACTTTATGAGCAAAGCAAATTATACATAGTATATAGGTTCCTATTTTATGTATGACCAAAGGGAACTTCAGGAAGTAGCCCTGGAACATCTGAATCATCCTAGAAGACAGAAGAAGGAAAAACTGGAGGCAAAGGAAGACTGGTCTACAGCAACGGCTCCTGTTCGTAAGGAAGTTTAGGAAAATTAGGAAACCTGATCTGTTTGTAGGGTGGAGTTTAGGGAAATCTGTTCTGAAGGGAAAGCTACAGTGATTTTATTTAGCTGGGAAAGACTCAGCTTTAATTTAATTTCAGAACCTTTAAACATTCTCACCCCTTCATGGATCACTGCCTTGTTGTGGCGAAGGGGCATGCGTAACTCAGTGAAGCCATAAGCTATGCCGTGCAGGGCCACCCAAGGTGGACAGGACATGGCGGAGAGTTCTGACAAAATGTGGTCCACTGGAGAAGGAAATGGCAACCCACTCCAGTATTCTTGCCAAGAAAACCCCATGGAATGTATCACAAGGCTAAAAGATATGACGCTGGAAGATGAGCCCCTCAGGTCGGAAGGTGTCCAATATCCTACTGGGGAAGAGCAGAGGGAATTTCCAAGTAGCGCCAGAAAGAGTGAAGCGGCTGGGCCAAAGCCAAAAGGACACTCAGCTGTGGATGTGTCTGGTGGTGAAAAGAAAGTCCAATGCTGTAAAGAACAATATTGTCTAGGAACCTGGAATGTAAGATCAATGAATCAAGGAAAGCTGGAGGTGGTCAAACATGAGATGGCAAGATTGAACATCGACATCTTGGGAATCAGCGAACTCAAATGGACAAGCATGGGTGAATTTAATTCAGGTGACCATTATATCTACTACTGTGGGCAAGAATCCCTTAGAAGAAATGGAGTAGCACTCATAGTCAACAAAAGGGTGGGCAAAGCAGTACTGGGGTACAATCTCAAAAACGATAGAATGTTTTCAGTACGAATCCAAGGCAAACCATTCAACATCGCAGGAATTCAAGTCTATGCCCCAACCACGGAGGCAGAAGAAGCTGAGGTTGATCAATTCTATGAAGACCTACAACACCTTCTAGAATTAACACCAAAAAAAGATGTCCTCTTCATCATAGTGGATTGGAATGTTAAAGTAGGAAGTCAAGAAATCACCGGGATAACAGGCAAGCATGGCCTTGGTGTTAGGGATGTCAGAGAATTCCGCCACGGATCTCGGTGAGGCTGAATGCCAGTGCATTCAGCCCCCCAAACTCCGTGGCAGAATGGCCTGCCACCCCCCCGTCCCGCCGCGGATCCCCCCCGGGACAAGACTTACCTGGGGCGGATGTTCCGGGTGGCGGCTTTGCCGCCGCCATTTGCAGTCTTGTTAAAAAAACACACAAAACGATCTGATAGGCTATGTAAAGATTTACGTAGCCTATCATGGCTGGGTTAAAAAAAAAAACCGCATAAGCAAATGGCGGCGCTACGGCCGCCGCCATTTGCGTTCCTTATTTTTGGCCGTCTTAGTCTACGTAAATATTTACGTAGACTATGACGGCGAAAATAAAGGGGAATGCAAATAGCGTAGTGGGCGCTATTTGCGTCCCTTTTTGATTCGCCGTTTTAGCCTACGCAAATATTTACGCCATTTGCATACGCAGTCATTTTTTTCTTTCTTTCCCAGGGCCCTCCACGGCCGGAGATCCGGCTGCGGCTGGCTCTGGCCTGGGCTGGGCCTGGCCGGCTGCTCTGCGGACCTGCCACAGAGCACAGCCGGCCATGGAGAATTCTGGGGGGAGGAACGGATCGCCTCCCCCCCATCAAGGATTCTGGGGGGGGGACAGAACGCCTCCCCCCCCACCATCAACATAATCCGCGGAAAGGTAAGTGACTTTCGTAACACCCTACTTGGTGTACAAAATGAAGCAGGACAAAGGCTAATAGAGTTTAGTCAAGAGAATACGCTGCTCATAGCAAACACTCTTTTCCAACAGCACAAGAAACGACTCTACACATGGACATCACCAGATGGTCAATATCGAAATCAGATTGATTATGTACTTTGCAGCCAAAGATGGAGAAGCTCTATACAGTCAGTAAACACAAGACCTGGAGCTGACTGTGGCTCAGATCATGAGCTGCTTCTTGCAAAATTTCAGCTTAAATTGAAGAACGTAGGGAAAACCACTAAACCATTCCGGTATGACCTCAATCATATCCCTTATGAATATGCAGTGGAGGTGAGGAATAGATTTAAGGGATTAGACCTGAGAGACAGAGTGCCTGAGGAACAATGGACGGAGGTCCGTAACATTGTTCAGGAGGTAGCAACTTAATCCATCCCAAAGAAAAAGAAATGCAAGAAAGCCAAGTGGCTGTCTGATGAGGCTTTACAAGTAGCTGAGGAAAGAAGGGAAGCGAAAAGCAAGGGAGAAAGGGGAAGATATATCCAACAGAATGCAGAGTTCCAGAGAATAGCAAGGAGAGACAAGAAGGCCTTCTTAAATGAACAATGCAAAGAAATCGAGGAAAACAACAGAATGGGAAAGACTAGAGATCTCTTTAAGAAAATCGGAGATCTCAAGGGAACGTTTTGTGCACAGACGGGCATGATAAAGGACAAAGAAGGCAGGGACCTAACAGAAGCAGATGAGATTAAGAAGAGGTGGCAAGAATACACAGAAGAACTATACAGGAAAGATCTTAATGTCCCTGATAGCCATGAAATTGTGGTCACTGAACTTGAGCCGGCCATCCTAGAGAGTGAAGTGAAATGGGCCTTAGGAAGCATTACTAACAATAAAGCTGGCGGAGATGACAGTCTTCCAGCTGAGCTATTGAAAATCCTAAAAGATGATGCTGTTAAAGTGCTGCACTCAATAGGCCAGCAAATTTGGAACACTCAACAGTGGCCGCAAGACTGGAAAAGGTCAGTTTACATTCCAATCCCAAAGAAGGGCAATGCCAAAGAGTGTTCAAACTACCGTACAATTGCGCTCATTTCACATGCTAGCAAGGTTATGCTCAAAATCCTACAAGCTAGGCTTCAGCAGCCTGTGAACCGAGAACTACCGGAAGTACAAGCGGGGTTTCGAAGAGGCAGAGGAACTAGAGATCAAATCGCCAACACTCGCTGGATCATGGAGAAAGCAAGAGAATTCCAGAGAAACGTCTATTTTTGCTTCATTGACTATGCTAAAGCCTTTGATTGTGTGGATCACAACAAACTGTGGCAAATTCTTAGTGATGGGAGTACCAGACCACCTTACCTGTCTCCTGAGAAACCTGCACGAGGGACGAGAAGCAACAGTAAGAACCAGACATGGAACAACCGAGTGGTTCCAAACTGGGAAAGGAGTACGACAAGGCTGCATATTGTCGCCCTGCTTATTTAACTTATATGCAGAGTACATCATGAGAAACGCCAGGTTGGATGAATCACAGGTCGGAATTAAGATTGCTGGGAGAATTATCAACAACCTCACATAAGCAGACAATACCACCCTAATGGGAGAAAGCGAAGAGGATCTAAAGAGCCTCTTGTTGAGGGTGAAAGAGGAGAGTGCAAAAGCTGGTTTGAAACTCAACATTAAAAAAAACGAAGATGATGGCATCTGGCCCCATCACTTCCTGGCATATAGAAGGGGAAGAAATGGAAGCAGTGACAGATTTTACTTTCTTGGGCTCCAAGATCACCGCAGACGGTGACTGTAGCCATGAAATTAAAAGACGCTTGCTCCTTGGGAGGAAAGCTATGGCACACCTAGACAGCACAGTAAGAAGCAGAGACATCACCTTGCCGACAAAGGTCCGTCTAATCAAAGCTATGGTTTTCCCAGTAGCAACGTATGGCTGTGAGAGCTGGACTATAAGGAAGGCTGAGCGCCGAAGAATTGATGCCTTCAAACTGTGGTGCTGGAGAAGACTCTTACGAGTCCCCTGGACTGCAAGGAGGTCAAATCAGTCCATCCTAAAGGAAATCAACCCTGACTGCTCATTGGAAGGACAGATACTGAAGCTGAAGCTGAAATATTTTGGCCACCTAATGCGAAGAGAAAACTCCCTGGAAAAGACCCTGATGCTGGGAAAGATTGAAGGCAAAAGGAGAAGGGGACAGCAGAGGATGAGATGGCTAGATAGCATCACCGATGCAATGAATATGAACTTGAGCACACTCCAGGAGAGAGCGGAGGACAGGAAGGCCTGGCGTGCTATGGTCCATGGGGTCACGAAGAGTTGGACACGACTTAACGACTGAACAACAACAAAACAATCTCAACCTGTAATTTGAACAGTGACATTTTATTCAATTTTGTAAATATTTCCTCTAATAAAGACCTTATGTTTGTTCATTATGAAAGCTTGTCTCACTGGTGGTGTCAATCCCAAGCCTATGTCATAGGAACCAGTTTCTTTTAGATAGAGGTTTTGTTCTATGGCACCAGTTAAAGGTTTTATAGTTGAAGCAGCATTCTCTAGCAGTGATACCTAACTGGGAAATGTATTAAAAACTGTGGAAGTGAGTTCCATATACATAAGCCTCAAAGTTATTTTTTTAAACAATAAACATTGGTGGGATAACCCACACGGTGCTCTGCTGCATCTAGTGGCAGGATAACCTACAACGTTTCTTTCACATGTGGATTTTAGATTAGAACTCCATTAATTGACCATTATAGCAACTAAACCGAACAAGTCCAGAAACACAGGACTGTGGAGAACAAAACTCGAACTGTCAAGAATGTACATTTTCCTCCATATTATGATATGGTGATTCTACTCACATGATGGGAAACTGAGCATGACTTGGAGCATCTCTAAATGTCTATCACTAAAATATACATTACATCAATAATTTTAATAAGGAATGAAAGAACTATGCTGGAAATCTTACTGAATTAAAAAAATCACACACACACACCCCACGGCTTCATTATTTCCAGAAATTTTACATCTCTAGCCCTTCTATGTAAGTTTTATTACATGGTTTTTAGAAATCATTTGGGGGAAGTAAAGGCTGAGTAGCAATATATAACTACCCTGTCTTAAATATATTAATCATTCTAAAAGAAAATGTTCCATAATCCAAAGCTGTTCAATTTTTCCAATTTGGGGAGAAAATGGCCTTGGGGGAAGGAAAGGGAAAAGAAGTTTTCCCCCTAATTTTTCTGGGTTTTTTCTGGGCCTTCACATCTCTAACCAGGTCGCACACAAGAAATAGAAGAACTACAGCATAAGCCCTTACATGTTTACTCATAAGTAGTAAGGGACATATTCCCAAGTAAGTGTGCATAGATTTTAGCCTTTGTTTATCATTGTTACTTAGATAGCTTTCCGGCATTTTACTAGCACTGAAAAAAATGAAAGAGGCTGGCATATTGATCAAAAACACAAAACAGGCAAAATATAAACTAAAAGTAAAATCTCTTACCTGATCTATCATTAAGCCCTTGCTGCAAAAGTTTTACTCTCTGGGCTATTGTCAAAGCTTTCATATGAAACTTTTCTGCCAGAACCTTTTGAAGAAGAATTGTGAGGTTTGTATTTGATAAAATAAATTTGTATTTAAATACATCACATAATTTGGAAACATTTTGATGTGCAAGTTGACAGACTGAAAACCACAAGGAAGTAGTAAGAGTTATTCTATTGTAAAAGGAGCCCATGAAAAGTAGTAAGTAATCACTGTGTTTGTGTCCCACAACTAAAGAGATGTCCGCTCCACCAGCAGAGAACTTACTATTGCTCAGTGCAAACACGAGAGACCTTTATTCTTGCTACAAGAGCAAGGGACACATTTTACTGGCACAAAGGGATATCCATGTGTGGAAACAGGCTTCTGCATGCACAGCCAATGTGGATGCACATGTATGTCCCCATCTCAGTGCTAATCCAGGCCACTTTTAACTGGCTGGATACATCTTTTGATGAATACTACTGGAGCTGGGCCTCAGTACTTAACAGTTAATATAATGCGCTCTGACAACATTTATGGTTACAGTGTTCAATCTGGAACACAGAACCAAAACTTGAAACAAAATCTAACCATATAACCCTCAATTAAAACCTACCATACTGGAGTGGACTAGCGCTGTGCCAGATACACCCAATACTGAATATTGCTGAAGCTGTACTGTAAGTTCCTGTATAGTCTGAATTCAGCTCATTCTTCGCCTGCTCAAAGAATAGAGAATGCATTAAAAATAGATTTAATGCATTCACTTCCTCGCAAATAGTAAGATGTTTATTTTTAAAATTTTAGCATGTTCACCAATTGCTTCTGGGCCATCTCAAACAAATTCACCTGTCAGCCAGGCATGGAGGAGACTGTAAGTGCCTTATTTCAATGAGTTTGAACAGATGTTATTGCTGATAAAAGAGAAGAGTTGTTACAAGAGATTCTAACTGAATTTACACAAACACACTCTTTTAGAGTGTACCATGAAGATATCCCTCACAAGAGAATAAGGTTGTGTTATTTATTTTTCATGGCAAACGATTAACAAGTGATATTAATAGAAAACTGTTTACCTGGTATGCCAATTTCCTGACTGTCTCTTTTACATCCATGGTACGACCTATAATTTTTGACAGAGTTTTAGCTGATGGACTAATACATGACAATACAGCACGCCTGACTTCTGGATTGGAGTCATTCTCAATTAAATTGTTGTAAACTGAAAGAAAACAGTATTATACAAAGTTTGTTGGTGACTGGGAAATGTACATAAATAAAAAAGAAGCAACAAAGAGGGGCCAACATATATTGCGGTCTCCATATTAGATATAATGGGAAGAGACAAGCGTGTGGCCCCAATAGTCATGCTCAGCTGATAAGCTATGTTTTAGCAAACCAGGAAATGTATGTCTGAACAAGACAACACCAGTGTCTCAACCTCCTCATGTCCCCACCACCACCAATGACCGATGCTGTTTTTTATTCAAAGGCATAAGCTCTCCCTGCTCCAAATATTATGAGGTCCCCGACGTAAGGCACTTATATATTTTCCACTCTGTTTATACCACTTCAGATTTCTCTGCAACAAGTATATTTACATCTGCCAAGCAAAATTCAATACTAATGTCATCTCCATGATTTTCCGCCAAGCAATATACCCAGTAATCTATTACATGATAAAGCTGAAATTAATTATTTCAACAAAATCTTTTAAAAATTCAAAGAAAAAAACACACCTGAATTAAAAGAAAGATCAACAATAGAGCAACAACATACCGTTAACAACAGGGCAATCGTTGTCCTTTGGATCCTGAAGTCTAGATAATGCCAGCACAGCTTGAACTCTCACATTTGGAACCTTGTCTTTCACTCTGAGCAGCATAGCCCCATTAATTTGATCAAACAGATCATCTTCAATCTCTGGCAGACTTCCCAAAAGTTTATTAATAAGCTGGCACACTCGAAATCTAACTGCATTGCTGTTAGCTTGGTGAGACTTGAAAAGAGGCAAGAAGTAAATTTTTCTATGAATAGCTGCATTATTGTTCTTATGTACATGAAATTTCATTATTCAGAAAGATTCCAGATATATGGAATACATATAATATTTAATACATATACAATCTCATAAGTTCACTCAACATGAATTTAAGTACGAAATTTACTGTTTTAACAAAACACAACTTCCCATTTTTCTGAAGTTATGTTACAATACTGACAGCGTCAATTTTAAACTTAAATGTTGTCTTTTTTAAGAATGGAAGACTGGTGCCAAACCAGAGCTGTTGTGCACAAAGACCTCTGTGGCTAAGACAGCAATCCTCAAACTGCAGCATGACCACATAACAAAAACGGAGGGTGCAAAGACAGCAATGACACAGACATCTCCCATACAGGTCAACCTGAACAAATCAGAGCCTCAGCTGGCCTAAGGGACTGTTATCAGTACTGGTAGCTTTGACAGAGGGATTCAGGCTAATCTTCTTCTCCCTCTTGCTTTTCCTCATTAAGGCCATGAAATCTAACATAAGCCATGTACCCAAGGTGGTATTGACCCAGTAAAGCTTAATCTTGAATTTACCTCATCATTAAGAAAATAGCATAAGAACTTATATCTCACTTCTATGCATTCATATGGTGCCCATTGGATAATATTATAAAGTAGGAACTTTATCTATCCAATACCAGTTCTTCACCATTATTATGTTATTGTTATGGTACCTCAAGCAGAAAGTTGAACAAATAATTCAGAAGTGAATTCTCTACTTCTTCCTCTTCAGTGTCATCTTTTTCTGGCTCATAAAAAGAAGCAAGAAACTTGGCCACAAAGTTTATCACTTGTTCTACTGCAGGTTCTCGTCTGTAGATTATCATGGCATACTTAAGGTAATGAACAAACTCCTCATGAAAACAGATTTTGTCCTGCAACTAGATGTATACAATACAGTTTGGGTTGCACAATTGTAGAACACACCTCTGTTAAGTGACAGATTCAGATGTCATTTTAACAACCATATATATAAAGCAATCTTCTCATCATGCATAATTTATTCATGTTTGCTTATTGCATTTCTATACTGCCCAATAGCCAAAGTTCTCTGGGAGGTTCATAAAATACAGCAATCTAATAAAACATATTATAAAAACCTTTATAAGTTTAAAACAGAATAAAACCAAAGTAAAAACGAAAATAAAAGCCAGAACCAGTATGAAGACCTAAAAACACCATATCATATTAAATAAAAACCTGAAAGACTAAAAGGCCTGGAAGAATAAAAAGGTCTTCCCCTGGCACTGAAAAGACCACAACATAGGCAACAGGTGAGCCTCTCTGGGAAGTTCATTCCACAACCAGGTGCCAACACTGAAAAGTATCTTTCCTTAGTAGCCACCCACCTCACCTCATTTGGCAGGGGCAGGGCCTCTGAAGATAATCTTAGGGCACAAGCCTATCGAGGTAGTCAGCAGCATCCGAAGTCAGAGGTTGCCAGGTGTCCAATTTAGGGCGGCTGTAGCACAGAGGCGATCTTCACCTCTGCACTCCTGCATTTTTGGCTTGACAGCTGATTTTGGCTGTCTAGCTTCGGGGGGGAAGGAGGCTGTGCGATGCATAGGAAGTTGCGTACTGCAGCTTCCACGGTCTCCTCCTACCCACCCCTTTCCCCATCTCCACGCTCTGTTTCTGAGCGTGGAGACATAGCCGTCATGGAGAGAACCGCGCCAACTATGAGGGGGTGGAGGAGGGGGCTCGGAGCGCGATTTCTGAGAACTGAAGTTGGAGCCCTGGCCCCGACCTCAGTTCCCAGAAACCAAAAAATCCTATGGCCCTCTAGACAGTGCCTAGTGGCCATAGGATTGCTCCCTGCATCGGGTATGTTTGGGAGAAGAGTATCCTTCAGGTAACCTGACCAAGCTATTTAGAGCTTTAACATTTAATAACAGCACTTTGAATTGAGCCCTGAAATGGACTGGGAGCCAGCGCAAATCACAAAGCATAATATGATTGTTAACAGGGACTGGTCAATACAATCTCCCTGCCTTTTTTTGGACCTGCTGAGGTCTCTGGACTGTTTTCAAAGGCAGCCTCACATATAACAAATTGCAGTAAACCAAATGGGAGGTTACCCAAGCATGGATAACTGGGGCTAGGCTAACTCTGTCCAAATAAGGCTGTAGTTGGTATATCAGCCTATGCTGATAAAAGGGTGCTCCATGACACCAAGGCCACTTGTGCCTTCAGTGACAATGCTGGGTCCAAGAGCATCCAACAAACTATAAACTTTGCCCTTTAGGGGGGAGTGCAATCCCCTCCAGGACAGGTTGAACACCTCTCAGCCAGGCAGACTAACACCCATAGGCAGACTAACCACCCACTAACAGTACCTCCATCTTGTCTGGATTGAGTCTCAGTTTATTAGCCCTCATCCAATCCATTACCGCACCCAGGCAGTGGCTGTCATCCACATATTAGTGACACCTCAGATCACATCTCTGAATAATCTCCCCTAATGATTTCATGTAGATGTTGAACAGCATGGAGGATAAAATAGAGCCTTGTGAAAACTGATAGCATAACTGCCAAGGCACAGAGCAACAATCCCCCAGCACCACCTTCTGGAATCTGCCACCAGAAGGTGGTGCTGGGAGCAGAACAGCGGCAAAGAGACAGCCTATCAAGAAGGATGCCATGGTCGATAGTATCAAAACGCACTGAAAGGTCCAAGAGAATCAACAGGGTTGTACTCTGACTGTCCCTCTCTCAGAAAAAGGTCATCCCACAGGGTGATCAAGGCAGTTTCCATTCCAATACCAGGCCTAAAACTTAATTAAAATGGATCTAGATAATCAATTCCATCAAAGAGCGTCTGGAGTTGACCAGAAAACACACGCTTGAGGATCTTGCTTAGGAAGGGGATGTTAGCAACTGACCTACGGTTGTTAACATTTATTGACTCCAGGTTAGGCTTCTTCAGGAGTGGCTTAATTACTACCTCCTTTAAAGAGGCTAGCACCATGCCCTCTCTCAAAGAGGACTTTACAACCGCTTGGACCCAGATGGACATCCCCTCTCTTTTAGATGTAATAAACCATGAAGGGCAAGGATTAAGCACACAGGTGGCTGAATGGACTTGGCCAAGCACCTTATCCACCACATCCTTGGGCCTCAACAACAAAGTCAACAAATAAAATTAAATCAATTGGTGCTCTGGACACCTCTGCTAATGAAAATTGCATTACATGTGGAAGTTGTGATGGATGCGTGCAGCTTTATCTTCCAAGCGTCATGTGAACTTGTCACAGCATGTTACAGAGAGGGTTCCACTGTCTCTCTCGTTGGCCCAGATTGCAGGAGGCTGTGAGCCACTCAAACCAGAAAAGCTTTGCTGGATGACACTGAGAAGATGCAATGGTGGTGGAAAAGAGTTCCCTTTTTGCCATCATTGCTGCTACAGAATAGTCTCGATAATGAGCTCTAACCTGTGTTCGGTCAAACACAGCAGGAGTCTTCCTCCACCTGTGTTCTAGCCATCTTTTCTCTCTCTCTCTCTCTCTCTCTCTCTCTTCATTGCCCTCAGCTCAGGTGTACACCAAGTTGCTGGCTGGGCTCAGAAGGAGAGGGCGCTTGGGCATGATCATGTCAATTGCCTGAGCCATCTCTGTATTCCACAAACTGACCAGGGCTTCGACTGGAGCACTAGCATAAGCATCCTTTCCACTATTCTTTCAACAGGGCTGGAAAAATTCTAGGTGCGCCTAGAAATCCGAAATACTGTTTAGCCCAATGCTTACCCCTAAAATGTGATACTGGCTTCTAAATATGTGATGCAATGCCCAGGAAACTGAAATATGTTTCCAGCCCTGTCTTATGCTATGCAAAGACTGTAACTGTTAACCTGTTACCTTGTTAACAGGAATGCAGCTGTAAGACATTGTTCATTACAGTATCCTTATTGACACATACTATCACAACATGTAGTTGCAATATAGACTATCTGTGACAGACTAACCGCCTAGCAACTGATCCAGTATCACTTCCCGAAAGGCTGATGGGCAGGGCAATCCCAGCTTCAGATTTGGAGTGCTCCAACCTCGGAGCCTCTAACGTACCCAGAGCCTATCATGACCCTAACAGAGCAGAAAACGTATCATGACCCTAACAGAGCAGAAAAGAGGAAGGAGCATTTCCTTCCCCCACACACACACCGTCTTCCTTAAACACACACATTTATGATAGCTCTAGGACTGGCATAAATCCCCCACCCCCTGGGATGGGGAAGTGTCTGGGGACTCTCCTGGTAAACCCGCCTACCTATCAACCCAGACCCTATCTGTCACCAATTCCCCTTCTCCGATGTCAGCCAGGTTGTCAGCCATTTCCACAGGGGCTGGGAGATGGGCTCCAGTGTCAGATTTCCCTGTCCAATGTCAGACTTCCCTCTGAGAGGTGGAAATCTGATCTATCCTATGGCCCCTGGGACACCATCCGAGGGGTGGGGAAGTGTTTTTGGACCAGATGACTCCCACCCCACCCAGCCCTCCACAGGCCAAATGACATCAGTAGCAACATCCCCTGACTTCATTTGGTCCCTGGCCAACGCACTAGGTGGATGATGAATCTCTGCTGTGAGTCACCCTGGTAACTTAAGTCTAAAAGGGACATAAATCAAATAAATAAATGTTTACCTTATTATATGTGCACTTCAAAGATGTCACTAGTTTTGCATGATTTTGGTGAGGTTTTTGAGCCTCCTCAAAGGCCGCCTTAATATGGAGTGACTTTTTCCCTTTCATAGCTGCAAAGAGATAGCAATAAAAGAAACATAATCAAATGCTGTAGTATCTATCGAATCCCACTAGCTGCTAGTATCACCTTGCTGTTACCATTATGCCTACCAACCAGTGTTTTTTCAAGTAGTCCTTACCTAAACATACATTTACATCCGCATTACTTAATGCCAACCCATTTATACATAGTTTAGAACTAGCTCTCAAATAAGGCTATTTTAAGAGTTATACCCTTTCTACCAATGGTCTCTATAGTGGCTTACAAACAAGATTAGAATGATTAAACTCAAAGAATAGCCTGCAGTCTCTTCAGCAGCCTCAGAGTACAAATAGCTGGCTGTTAAACACCCTCATGGCTTTGTTATATAGTTATGTATTTACTTACATTATCTGTAAGCTGTCCTTCACATTTCTTTAGAAGATGGAAATACTCAAGGAGTTATTCATACTATGCATACTAATACAGAATAGATGGGATGTACATAGGAAGCTGCCTTACACCAGGTGGGATTAATCCAGTTAATCAATCTAACCCAGTTATTATCTACCTTGACTGGCAGCAGCTCTCGAAGGGCTCAGGCAGAGGGTCTTTTCCATCACATGCTACATGATTCTTTTTTAAACTGGAGGTGCTGGGGACTGAACTTGGGACCTTCGGCAAGCAAAGCAGGTGCTCTACCACTGAGCTTTGGTAGCTAGATCCTCTGCTAAATAGATGCTCATTTCATGCCTACTAACTGTGCTAGTAGCTATTTTCTCAACATGTGTTCTAGTTTCTTCTGAGTCTGGAATGTATTTTTATTGTAAAGCCTGGCTGATTGACAATACCACATAATTTGCCATTTCTCATAATGACAAGTCTCATAAAGTTACTGGTGTTTATTGCATTTTGAAAGTTTCAGCATTTTGAACAAAAACATGCGTATTTATGACACCTACACATGGAACTGCAATGGAGGATCACATTTAGTCTGTTAGCATTTCAATCAATCTTAGGTTCATGAAGGCAGTTTTCCTCATCACTCTCACTGGCTCAATTCCTGCATGTCGCACTCATTGGAGCAGGACAAGTAAAAAACTCCACTCACTTCCATGCTATGAACTGTTTTCACATAAAAACAAGTGTATCTATTTTCCTCCAACAAATGTTAGACAGCGATGCCATTTGCAATTAACTGACAATCTAAGCTGGAGTAACTGAGCTGGTTTGGACATCATGATAAACCATGATTTCCATTTTTATTAGCTGAGGTTTAGCATTATACCCTAAATTGTGGTTAACTTTAACTCTAGTTAGATGAAAACCCATGGTTTGAAGTTGGCTTATTTCAAGAAAACTATAGGAGGCCACATAGGGACATTTCAGCCTCCCAGGTCACTCTGGACTTGTTCACATGATCACAGACAGGGAAATAAACCACAGTGGCTTGATCAGTCAGCCAAGTTCAGGCAAAATGATAAGTTAATTAAAAATGGAAAAAATCACTTCCAGTCTCCTCACAGGCAGTTCAGGGGAGAAAATGTGAACTCAAGGTTCACCGAGGGTCATTCCTGACACAAAAAACAGTGGTAATCATGACACCTGCACTGGCCCATTGATTTTCCTTGGTAACGAAAGCCTGAGTTGTAACACAGTACAACAGCAGCTTTGCACAGGCTGATCCTGTGTATGTTTGCTCAGAAATAAGTCCTGCTTTGTTCAGTGGGACTTGCTTCAAAATAAGCATGTATTGGATTGCAGCCTTAAGTAACTCCAAAAACTGAGTTTTGAATTGCAGGCTTAAGTAACTACAGTTCAATCCTAACGAGGATTGCTAGCAGTTTTGTGTTTTTTTTAACCTTGGTAGAGAGGTATGTCATGCAAGAGTTTAGCGTAAAAACCATTCCCCATAGCACTCCATGTATCTGACGAACCAGGCTATAGTCCACGAAAGCTTCTGCCAAAATAACGGCGTGACGTCCTTAGGGTGCCATAGGGCTCCTCGCCGTTTTTGCTGCAACAGACTTAACACAGCTACCTTCTGGAAACGCGAAAGCAAAAGCAGCCCCTAAAAGCCACACGAAGGGTTGGTGTCTTTTGTTTTACATCCATCCCGCCACCGAGGCATGGAGCTCGAGGCGGGGAAGACTCCCCGCTGCCCCACTTCGCAAAAGCGCCAGGATCGAGCACGCAACGCCAAGAAGCGGAGCGGGGCTTGAGGGGGCCCTCCCGCCCGGACTCCCCATTTCACCTGATTACTCCGCAGGCTACCGAAGAACAAGACGCCGAAGCCCTTTTGCACACCGCTTCCCCAACTGCCTTTTCCCGCCGTTGCTTTCAAATTTTTACGTGTCCAAGAATGGGTCGCGCGGTCGGGCAGCACTCTCGCGAGATTCTAGAGGGCGGCTAGAAGACTCCGAGGAACGCCGAGTTCTAAAAAGGGCGTGGCTAGGGCTTGAATCTTGGCACGGCGGGAAAGGAACGAGCCAGGCGAAGTATCCGGCAGGGGCGCGGAGAAGCGGGCGCGGCGCTGTGGCCGGCGGCTGCGTTGTCCAGGGTGACGGGCCGCGCCTCTGCGAAAGATTTTCAGCGGTTCTTTCTGTTAGGAGAAGGTAGTAGGCGAGGATATGCTGTTTCCTTCCATGCAGGTTTACTGTCAAAACTTTTTTAAAAAATAGCGAAGTACTATATGTGTATATATATATATATTGGCCGTGGAAGCTCACTGGGTGACTTTGGGCAAGTCGCAGACTCCCAGCACAATCTACCTCACAGGGTTGTTCTTGTGAGGATAAAATGGAGAGGAGGATAATGTAAGCGACCTTACAAGAGGAAAAAAGGTGGGATATAAATGCAATAAATAAATATTTAAAACAATTCAATAGGTAGGTAGTATTTGCAGATATCTCCTTGGCTTTCCAATAAATCGTTCATCAGCAGTTTAAAATACATAACAAACCTGCCAAATGATTAAGAACATTAAAAACGCATCAAATTAAAATATTAAAAAGCAAAACATATAAAAACTACTTACAATAAAATGCTGCAGTAATAGTGTATGACTTTTTTAATGTATCTTTTACTGGGCTGGCCATGAAACTATGCTGTACTTTTATTTAAACGTTTTTAAAGCTTCCTTCTCCTCCTTTATCCCACTTTGAGTATAATCACACTTTGGCAAATTTATTTATATTACAAATATTTGTATACTGCTCTTCATCGACAGATACCAGGCAGTGTACAAAAATATAATTTAAAAAATAATATATAAAAACAAACATTAAAATACAATAATCAAGGACAGGAAATACATAATAGATAATTCACATTAACAAACTTAAAATGCCTGGGCAAACAAATAGGTTTTGACCTGGCACCAAAAGAGTACAAAGTCAGCACCAATCAGTCTACCATGAAGAGTGTGTTCCACAACCAGGAGCCACAACAGAGAAGGCTCTTTCCCTTGTCACATAATGAACCAATTATATTTGGAGGAGAGCCTCCCCTAGCTATCTTAAGGCACAGGCAGGCTGATAAGGTGAAGCACTTTTGCAGATATTTGTGATATTTACCTGAGGGCCAGCCCCAGAGAATGCTTGGGGCTTACATCCAGGCAAATATACATTGAATCAAACTACATCAGGGGTTAAACTTGTTTTGATGATTTGGGTAGACTCTTGACCTGTAGATGGTACATAGTGGTGGCTTGAGAGAGGGGCTGGCAGTCTCCCAGCTGTGGGAAACTTGGCACAGTTTGCAAAATTTAATTGAAATCCAAATGCTCTTATTCATTGTTCTTTTGAAATTTCACAGACTATTGGGCAGACCAAGAGTGCTTCCAGACAAGGCTTTTATTTAGCAGTTGCACTGCCTCATTCACAAAGTTTTACAACAATTTGTTGCCCTCACATGTTTTCCCACCACTTGTGGATTTTCTTCTTCCTGGGGGTTCAGAGGCAGCTTTTTTTTTTTTTTTTTGCACTATCACCCTGCCACATTCATGGAATTTTACAGAGGGTCCCGACACTGTCATAACAATCCCTGTAAGTAAGGGCTTTTCTATATGGGGCTTTTAACCCGCCACTTTACTGAGGCTTCTGGGTTCTTCGTGGGATTAAGATTGGCTCCTTTACACATGTTTTTTTCTCCCCGGGTGTGTGTGTGTGTCTTTCTGTGCCTTTCTATATGATCCATTACACAACCACTAGGTGGTACTGTGGCATAGTGGAATTGTGCATATACACCATGGTTTCATGCCGCCATTTACAAATATACAGACTTTCCTCGCTATAACAAAAAACATTTAAATGGTTGCAAAGAATGGCAGAGGCCCTTCAAGCTGACAAGGTAATATAAAAGCACCCACAAATTACCATGAGCAAGACATGAGCGCAAAATAAATGCGTCGTGTAGATAGGCTCTAAATTCCACTGAACTCAGTGGGGCCTACTTCAGAGGAGACATGCATAGGATTGCATCATTAGCCAACGTAATATCCATTAGACTCTAGCATCTTCTAAGCACCCAGACTAGAGAGTAAAGCCTCACTGAAAGTGGGGCAAACTTCAGAGTAAATAGAGTACTTCCAGATGGCATTATGCAGCTGTTCTGCCTTTTCCTCCTTAACGGATGAAGCAACAACAAAGAAAAGCAACAGGAAAATATGCAAGGGTTACAAATTGAAGACTCCATATTCTGGACCTCCTGTAAAATTTCCTGAATAATGATGCAGGATGATTACACAATAAAACCCTTGTCTGTTAGCACCATAAGCATATTGCTTTGTGTCTTATGTGGAAAGTGACCTACAAATTTTCACATCCTCCAGCGTTTGGTAAATTATTTCAAGAAAAGCGTAGTTGCAGCCTGCCCTGCATACCTTATGACAGAATTTTCCAAACAACTAGTAGCCAAGAAACACTTCCTGAATTAAACTCAGAGGCACACTACAATTTTATCTGGAAGGGGTTACTAGAGTGTGTAAAGCTATCCATGATTGAGACCACCCTCATGTTTCTGCATGAGCTGCTGTTCTGGGCACACTTTTTGCTGTAATTCTGCAATTGGGAGTGATTCAGTGATCCATGTTGTGTTGCTCGTTCAGTTTGTGCAGTATGCTGTAGTGCCATCTTGAGGGCAAAAGCCTTGCAGTAAAATGTCATGGATTCATGTTCGCTATGTATTTTTGCCCTCAGAGTGATAGTTGTGACCTACACCTACGCACTCCATTGCCGGTGCACCAACTCAGGAGCACAATGTGGATCACAAAGCTTTACTCTCCACCTGCTCTATGGGTTTGTTTGAGGCCACAGTTCATGGTGGAGGGGATAAGACTAGCTCACCATAAATGGCAACCAACGACTGACCTCCTTGCTTTTTCTAAATTGCAATGCTATTTTTCTCACATCTCTGAGAGCCCTCTCCTCCAGTCACTCAGGTCCAGAAGATGCTGAAGTATAGACTGATGGGTAGAGAGCTGGCCTGGCTGCATTGCTGACATCTGTGAGAAAACCAGGTCCTTTCCAAGTGGGAGGGAAGCAGAGAGAGAAATTAGTTGGGGTGGTAAATCAATTGAAGGGGGCTTGATTTGGGGCACCATCTGTATGAAAACTGACTGGTTGTGTTGCAGAAAGCAGCAAAGGCATCGGGCAAGGGGCTACTCTCAGCCCAACCATTCTGCTGTGCCCACACCTCACACAGCCTTTACCTCAGCTAGTCACTGCTCTGCGACCCCAGTCACTGTGTGACACAAACTGTGTTTCCAGACACTCTCCCTGCCTCATTTACGAAATTTTAGAAGCAGGTCCAGAATATCTCTGCAGGGCATGACCACCATCTAGGAAGGCTAGAGCGAGCTGCTGGAGAACCTCCAGATGCTGTGGCAGGAAGTGACTTCAGGCCACCATTCCATGCAGGGATAGGACTAGGATTTGACCAGCATGTAGGCCAAAAGCTGGCTGGAGTGGGCAGTAGGGATGTCAGAATTTCTCCACAAATCTCGGCATTCTCGGCAGAATGCACTGGCATTCGGCCCCCCGAAATTGGTGGAGAAATGGTCTCCCCCCCCCAGGACGGGACTTACCTTGCTCGAATGTCCCTGGCGGCGGCGGCCGGTCTTCCGACCGGCTGCCGCCACCGCCATTTCCAAGTAAAACAAACAAACAAAAGTGATAGGCTACGTAAAGATTTACGTAGCCTATCACGGCTAGATTTTAAAAAAACACCGTGATAGGCTACGTAAATGTTTACGTAGCCTATCACGGCTGACTTTGAAAGAAAAAAAGTGCGTACGCAAATGGCGGCGCCCATGGGCGCCGCCATTTGCGTACACTTTTTTTTTTCTTCAAAGTCAGCCGTGATAGGCTACATAAACATTTACGTAGCCTATCATGGCTGACTGCAGGGATGCAAACGGCGGTGGCTACGGTCGCCGCCGTTTGCGTCCCGGCAGATGAGGTTTCACAGCCGGAGGGACGGGGCGCCTCCCCCCCCGGCCAGACTTTTGGCGGGGAGAGACGAGGCGCCCCCCCCCAGCCAGAATTTCGGCGGGGAGGGACGGGGCGCCTCCCCCCCGGCCAGAATTTCAGGGGGAGGGACGGAGCGCCTCCCCCCCACCACGAAGCAAGCATTGGGATCAGGTCAGGGACTTTCGTCCATCCCTAGTGGGCAGTGGTGGTCTGGATGGATCATCATCTCCGGAGGCTGGAAGAGGGCATGGGGTGGGGGGAGTCCTCCTTAAGCCTCCCCTGAGCCTCTCTGCTGTAGCCTTCTCCCACTTACCAGCATGCCGGGGGGGGGGGGCACAACCCAGGCTGCACCCCATTATTGTGAGTGAATAATATTAGACTAAATTGTAGGTTATGCTTGAGGATATTTATGGAACTTCCTTCGTGTGTACCTATTTGTCCAGATCTTGTGAGAATCTTGTGTTAAGAGCAGAACGAGCAATATTCTGAACAGTGAGTTGCTGGCTGTTCTTCTCTAGAACAGACAAGTCCTGATCAGGCGTTCCAAAAGTGATGATGCTGAATACGCAAGGAGAGGGAGCACACTAGACCCGGCCCCTTTCTTATCACATTCATTGCCCACTACTCGTAGAGGGTGACTCTCTGAAGAGGAAAGCCTCCTATATCCATAGAGATCCTCCACGCAATTGAAAATGTGTTTCTCTCCATAAGTAGAGAGAAATGAAGATGACAATGGGTGAAGGCTAATACATAAAGGGGCAGAAAAATTAAGCTTTAAAGTGAATTCTTCTATTTATAAAATGTTTGCAGTGGTGTTGGTTCATTACAATAAGAGAATCAATGCATCAATACCTTTCATTAATCAACCAAAAAATTACACAATTACTAGCAAGGTTTGTGCAACTCTTCTTCAGGCTGGATGTTAAATTAAACAAAAGTTGCCAAAAAGGGAGTGGTTGTTGTTCTTCAGTCATTAAGTCGTGTCCGACTCTTCGTGATCCCATGGATCATAGCACGCCAGGCCTTCGTGTCCTCCACTCTCTCCCAAAGTGTGCTCAAGTTCATATTCATTGCATCGGTGATGCTATCTAGGCATCTCATCCTCTGCTGTCCCCTTCTCCTTTTGCCTTCAATCTTACCCAGCATCAGGGTCTTTTCCAATGAGTTTTCTCTTCGCATTAGGTGGCCAAAATATTTCAGCTTCAGTATCTGTCCTTCCAAGGAGCACTCAGGGTTGATTTCCTTTAGGATTGACTGATTTGACCTCCTTGCAGTCCAGGGGACTCATAAGAGTCTTCTCCAGCACCACAATTCGAAAGCATCCATTCTTTGGCGCTCAGCCTTCCTTATAGTCCAGCTCTCATAGCCATACATTACTACTGGGAAAACCATCGCTTTGATTATACGAACCTTTGTCAGCAAGGTGATGTCTCTGCTTCTTACTATGCTGTCTAGGTTGGCCATAGCTTTCCTCCCAAGCAGCAAGCGTCTTTTAATTTCATGGCTACAGCCACCATCTGTGGTGATCTTGGAGCCCAAGAAAGTAAAATCTGTCACTGCTTCCATTTCTTCCCCTTCTATATGCCAGGAAGTGATGGGGCCAGATGCCATCATCTTCGTTTTTTTAATGATGAGTTTCAAACCAGCTTTTGCACTCTCCACTTTCACCCTCAACAAGAGGCTCTTGAGATCCGCTTCGCTTTCTGCCATTAGGGTGGTATCGTCTGCGTATCTGAGGTTGTTGATAACTCTCCTGGCAATCTTAATTCCGACCTGTGATTCATCCAACCCAGCGTTTCTCATGATGTACTCTGCATATAAGTTAAATAAGCAGGGCGACAATATACAGCCTTGTCGTACTCCTTTCCCAATTTGGAACCAATCGGTTGTTCCATGTCTGCTTCTTACTGTTGCTTCTTGACCCTCGTACAGGTTTCTCAGGAGACAGGTAAGGTGGTCTGGTACTCCCATCTCTTTAAGAATTTGCCACAGTTTGTTGTGATCCACACAATCAAAGGTTTTAGCGTAGTCAATGAAGCAGAAATAGACGTTTTTCTGGAATTCTCTTGCTTTCTCCATGATGCAGCGAATGTTGGCGATTTGATCTCTAGTTCCTCTGCCTCTTCGAAACCCAGCTTGTACTTCCGGTAGTTCTCGGTTCACATACTGCTGAAGCCTAGCTTGTAGGATTTTGAGCATCACCTTGCTGGCATGTGAAATGAGCGCAATTGTACAGTACTTTGAACACTCTTTGGCGTTGCCCTTCTTTGGAATTGGAATGTAAACTGACCTTTTCCAGTCTTGTGGTCACTGTTGAGTGTTCCAAATTGGTTGGCATATTGAGTGGAGCTATTCTCTGGAATTCTGCGTTTAGTTGGGTATATCTTCCCCTTTCTCCCTTGCTTTTCGCTTCCTTTCTTTCCTCAGCTACTTGTAAAGCCTCATCAGACAGCCACTTGGCTTTCTTGCATTTCTTTTTCTTTGGGATGGATTGAGTTGCTGCCTCCTGAACAATGTTACAGACCTCCGTCCATAGTTCCTCAGGCACTCTGTCTATCAGGTCTAATCCCTGAAATCTATTCCTCACCTCCACTGTATATTCATAAGCGATATGACTTAGGTCATACCTCAATGGTTTAGTCATTTTCCCTACATTCTTCAATTTAAGCCGAAATTTTGCAATAAGAAGCTCATGATCTGAGCCACAGTCAGCTCCCGGTCTTGTTTTCACTGACCGTATAGAGCTTCTCCATCTTTGGCTGCAAAGGACATAATCAGTCTGATTTCGATATTGACCATCTGGAGATGTCCATGTGTAGAGTCGCCTCTTGTGCTGTTGGAAAAGAGTGTTTGCTATGATCAGCGTGTTCACTTGGCAAAACTCTATTAGCCTTTGCCCTGCTTCATTTTGTACACCAAGGCCATGCTTGCCTGTTATTCTGGTGTTTTCTTGACTTCCTGCTTTAGCATTCCAGTCCCCTATGATGAAAAGGACATCTTTTTTTGGTGTTAGTTCTAGATGTTGTAGGTCTTCATACAACCGATCAACCTCAGCTTCTTCGGCCTCCGTGGTTGGGGCATAGACTTGAATTATTGTGATGTTGAATGGTTTGCCTTGGATTCATACTGAGATCATTCTATCGTTTTTGAGATTGTACCCCAGTACTGATTTTCTCACCCTTTTATTGACTATGAGTGCTACTCCATTTCTTCTAAGGGATTCTTGCCCACAGTAGTAGATATGATGGTCACCTGAATTAAATTCACCCATGCCTGTCCATTTGAGTTCGCTGATTCCCAAGATGTCGATGTTCAATCTTGCCATCTCATGTTTGACCACCTCCAGCTTACCTTGATTCATTGACCTTACATTCCAGGTTCCTAGACAATATTGTTCTTTACAGCATCGGACTTTCTTTTCACCACCAGACACATCCGCAGCTGAGTGTCCTTTCAGCTTTGGCTCAACTGCTTCAGTCTTTCTGGCGCTACTTGGAAATTTCCTCTGCTCTTCCCCAGTAGTATATTGGACACCTTCCAAACTGAGGGGCTCATCTTCCGGCATCATATCTTTTAGCCTTGTGATATGTTCCATGGGGTTTTCTTGGCAAGGATACTGGAGTGGGTTGCCATTTCCTTCTCCAGTGGACCACATTTTGTCAGAACTCTCCACCATGACCTGTCCGCCTTGGGTGGCTCTGCACAGCATAGCTTATGGCTTCACTGAGTTACACAAGCCCCTTCGCCACAACAAGGCAATGATCCATGAAGGGGAAAAGGGAGTGGGGATTGGTATAATTTCAGAAATGTAGAAACTGTAATTTTAGAATTAAGGATCCATGAGATTGTATGTGTGGGGTATAATGTGTGTGAGAGGGGGTCCATATTACAAGTTTGTACTGGGCCTCAAAGTGATGTTTGGGCCCAAGGGTGGGGCATTATCATAGGGGCATATTCCTGTTGCTGTGCATGTATTGACTTCTTTCTCACCTGGCTGCTGTGGGGATGTTGTTTGTTGTGGCCGTCCCATGATTGGTAGGTGTCAGAGTGTTACCATGGATGGCGGAGGTATGGTTGATAATGTTGCTCCATTCTGTGCCTTTTGGAATGGTGTTTTTTCTCCTTGGGGTTTATGCAGGGCTTATTTAGGATCCTGACTAAATTGTGGCACTATAGCAACAGGATAACTGAGATACCATCTTAGCAGGACTATAAGATTAAATCATCCTCAAGGGGATGAAGATGAAAATGTTTTTGATTGCCCAAATGTAGAAGGGGAGGAAATAGGTATACCACAGGTATACCACAGGTTAGGAAAAGTAGCACCAAGTCCAAGAGGTCACTGGCATGGTGTAGTGGGACCCACACCTTTGTGTGGTGAAGAGGTTAGGATTTAATGCATAGAATAAGTCTTCTCTTTGCCTAAATCTTTGCTGTTCCCAGGACCAGGTGCTTTGGGCTACAAACAATGAGTTACTCAGTGTCAGGTGTGTGTTACCAGTTAGGTCAACACATCTGTGTGATGAACAGGCAATTTATATTGCCATTGATGATGGAAGGGATATAAACCCAAAGGACTCTCTCCACCACAAACCTCTCCATGGGCTGGGATTGTGATGTGCACCATGGCACACTAGCTTAAAAGCTACATCTGTGCTGATTCAGCAGTCCCTCAGCAACAGAAGGGACATGA
Organism: Heloderma suspectum; assembly: GCF_057233095.1. NCBI lineage: Eukaryota > Metazoa > Chordata > Lepidosauria > Squamata > Helodermatidae > Heloderma > Heloderma suspectum. The sequence goes on from NC_139462.1 coordinate 116,028,038, forward strand.
GTTTGTGTATCTGTTTTCTTTCCTCTTACGTTGTCTGTAATTTCTTTGAATAAATCAAGTTAACAGAGGAACTTTCCAGTGTGTGTTCATTGCCTGACCTGCATCCTTACAAACCTCTGCATCCCTGACAGAACACATGGTTAACAAGCAGTGGCAAGGATGGTATTAGAGAAAAGTCGACTTCCTTCAGAAAATGGAAGTCTTGCACAAGTGAAGAAAACAAAAGGGAGCACAAACTTGCACAAAGGTGATGCAAGCAGACAAGAGATGCCAAAAAGCATTGTGAAGAGCATATCACTAGCAATATCAAGGCCAACAATAAAGAATTCTTTAAATATATCAGAAGCAGGAAACCAGCTAGGGAAGCAGTTGGACCGCTGGATGACAATGGAGCTAAAGGAATACTAAAGGAGGACAAGGAGATTGCAGAGAAGCTGAATGAATTCTTCTCATCAGTCTTCACTGCAGAAGATATAGGACAGATACCTGTGCCTGAACTGATGTTTTCAGGAAGGAAGTCTGAGGAATTGGGGCAAATACCGTGACAAAAGATGAAGTTTTCAACCTTATTGATAAATTGAAAGCAAATAAATCACTGGGCCCAGATGGTATCTATCCTAGAGTTATCAAAGAACTCAAAATATAAAATTGCTGATTTTTTAACCAAACTATGCAACATGTCCCTAAGATCAGCCTCTATACCAGAGGACTGGAAGATGGCCAATTAACACCAATTTTTAAAAAGATTGAAGGGGATCCCAGAAATTACAGGCCAGTTAGCTTGTCGTCTGTTCCAAGTAAATTGGTTGAAAGCATTATTAAAGATAAAATTAGTAAGCATATAGAAGGACAAGCCCTGCTGAAAAAGAATCAGTGCAGCTTTCACAAAGGTAAATCTTGTCTCACTAACCTTTGAGAGTTCTTTGAGGTTGTCAAAAGACAGGTAGACAGGGGTGATCCAGTAGACACTGTCTACTTGGACTTCCAAAAGGCTTTTGACAAAGTCCCTCACCAAAAACTCTTGAGCAAACTTAGCAGTCATGGAATAAGAGGAGAGATCCTCTTATACATCAGTAATTGGTTAAAGAACAGAAAGCAGAGAGTAGGAATAAATGGTAAATTCTCCCAATGCAGGGATGTAAATAGTGGGGTCCCACAGGGATCTATATTGGAACCAATGCTTTTCGACTTGTTCATAAATGATCTGGCATTAGGAGTGAGCAGTGAAGTGGCCAAGTTTGCCGATGACTCCAAATTATTTAGGGTGGTTAAAACAAAAAGGGATTGTGAGAAAGTCCAAAAAGATCTCTCCAAACTGGGAGAATGGACATCCAAATGGCAAATGAGGTTCAATGTAAGCAAGTGTAAAGTGATGCATGTTAGGGCAAAATATCCCAACTTCAAGTATACACTGATGGGAACTGAGCTTGCAGTGACCAACCAAGAAAGATCTTGGGGTTGTGGTGGACTGGACAGCTCGATGGAAATGTCAACCCAGTGAGTAGCTGCTGTAAAAAAAAAAAAAAGGCAAACTCCATGTTAGGCATAATTAAAAAAGGAATTGAGAATAAAACTGCCAATATTATACTGCCTTTAAACAAATCTATTGTGCAACAGAATACTGTGTGCAGTTCTTCTCACCATACCTAAACTCATATTGTGGAGCTGGAAAAAGTGCAGAAATGAACAAGGGGCTGGAGTGTCTCCCCCATGAGGGAAGATTACAACAGCTGGGATTGTTTATCTTGGAAAAAGGAGGGTAAAGGGAGATGTAATAGAGGTGTACAAATTATGCATGGTGTGGAGAATGTGGATTGGGAGACTTTTTTCTCCTTCTCTTACAATCCTAGAACCCGGGGTCATCCCATGAAACTCATTGGTGGGAGATTCAGGACAGATAAAAAGGAAGTACTTCTTCACAGAGCACATAGTTAAACTATGGAATTTGCTACCACAGGAAGTAGTGATGGCCACCAGTTTGGATGGCTTTAAAAGGGTGTTAAACAAATTCCTGGAGGAAAAGGCTACCAATGGCTACTAGTCCTGATGGCTATATGCTACCTCCAGTATCAGATGCAGTATGCCTATGTACACCAGTTGCTGGGGAACATGGCCAGAAGCATGCTGTTGCACTCATGTCCTGCTTATAGATTTCCCATCAACAGCTGGTTGGCCACTGTGTGAACAGAAAGATGGACTAGATGGTCCCTTGGTCTCATCCAGCATGGATCTTCTTATGTTCTTAATATTCACCATCCCAGAGAGGAAGTTGCGTATTGAGAAACTTTCATATTATATGAGAATGTAGGCAGGGAGTCCTGGGAACAGAAGGTAAAGTATGCAGGGTGGCAAGAACAGGCAAACTAGTCAGATGAGATTGTGTAAAACGAGGGTTCATAAAAGAGGAAGGAAATACACCTATTAGCAGAAAGAAGCAAGTACTAAATTATGCTACTGCAAAAACAAATACAAGTATAACATTACATTACATTTTGAGACAAATTATACCACCTACTTCCCTTTGACTTGTGACATATTTTATATGAATCCCCCACCACCACCAATCTTTTAGTTTGCCTTCATTTAGCAAGCTCTTTTTCTTGATTTTTTTTGTCCAGCCCTACAGTTACTCTTCCCCTTCATGGATCACTGCCTTGTTGTGGCGAAGGGGCTTGCGTAACTCAGTGAAGCCATAAGCATGCCATGCAGGGCCACCCAAGACGGACAGGTCATGGCAGAGAGTTCTGACAAAATGTGGTCCACTGGAGAAGGAAATGGCAACCCACTCCAGTATCCTTGCCAAGAAAACCCCATGGAACGTATCACAAGGCTAAAAGATATGACGCCGGAAGATGAGACCCTCAGGTCGGAAGGTGTCCAATATACTACTGGGGAAGAGCAGAGGGAATTTCCAAGTAGCGCCAGAAAGAGTGAAGCAGCTGGGCCAAAGCCGAAAGGACACTCAGCTGTGGATGTGTCTGGTGGTGAAAAGAAAATCCGATGCTGTAAAGAACAATATTGTTTAGGAACCTGGAATGTCAGATCAGTGAATCAAGGTAAGCTGGAGGTGGTCAAACATGAGATGGCAAGATTGAACATCGACATCTTGGGAATCAGCGAACTCAAATGGACAGGCATGGGTGAATTTAATTCAGGTGACCATCATATCTACTACTGTGGGCAAGAATCCCTTAGAAGAAATGGAGTAGCACTCATAGTCAACAAAAGGGTGGGAAAAGCAGTACTGGGGTACAATCTTAAAAACGATAGAATGATCTCAGTACGAATCCAAGGCAAACCATTCAACATCACAGTAATTCAAGTCTGTGCCCCAACCACTGATGCCGAAGAAGCTGAGGTTGATCGGTTCTATGAAGACCTACAACACCTTCTAGAACTAACACCAAAAAAAGATGTCCTTTTCATCATAGGGGATTGGAATGCTAAAGTAGGAAGTCAAGAAATCACTGGGATAACAGGCAGGCATGGCCTTGGTGCACAAAATGAAGCAGGACAAAAGCTAATAGAGTTTTGCCAGGAGAACACACTGATAATAGCAAACACTCTTTTCCAACAGCACAAGAGGCGACTCTACACATGGACATCACCAGATGGTCAATATCGAAATCAGATTGATTATGTCCTTTGCAGCCAAAGATGGAGAAGCTCCATACAGTCAGTAAAAACAAGACCTGGAGCTGACTGTGGCTCAGATCATGAGCTTCTTGTTACAAAATTTCAGCTTAAATTGAAGAACGTAGGGAAAACCACTAAACCATTCAGGTATGATTTAAATCATATCCCTTATGAATATACAGTGGAGGTGAGGAATAGATTTAAGGGATTAGACCTGAGAGACAGAGTGCCTGAGGAACTATGGACAGAGGTCCGTAACATTGTTCAGGAGGCAGCAACTCAATGCATCCCAAAGAAAAAGAAATGCAAAAAAGCCAAGTGGCTGTCTGATGAGGCTTTACAAGTAGCTCACGAAAGAAGGGAAGCGAAAAGCAAGGGAGAAAGGGGAAGATATATCCAACTGAATGCAGAGTTCCAGAGAATAGCAAGGAGAGACAAGAAGGCCTTCTTAAATGAACAATGAAAAGGAATGGAGGAAAACAACAGAATGGGAAAGACTAGAGATCTCTTCAAGAAAATTGGAGATCTCAAGGGAACGTTTTGTGCAAAGACGGGCATGATAAAGGACAAAGAAGGCAGGGACCTAACAGAAGCAGATGAGATTAAGAAGAGGTGGCAAGAATACACAGAAGAACTATACAGGAAAGATCTTAATGTCCCTGATAGCCATGATAGTGTGGCCACTGAACTTGAGCCGGACATCCTCGAGAGTGAAGTCAAGTGGGCCTTAGGAAGCTTTACTAACAACAAAGCTAGTGGAGATGACAGTATTCCAGCTGAGCTTTTTAAAATCCTAAAAGATGATGCTGTTAAAGTGCTGCATTCAATATGCCAACAAATTTGGAACACTCAACAATGGCCGCAAGACTGGAAAAGGTCAGTTTACATTCCAATTCCAAAGAAGGGCAACGCCAAAGAGTGTTCAAACTACCGCACAATTGCGCTCATTTCACATGCCAGCAAGGTGATGCTCAAAATCCTACAAGCTAGGCTTCAGCAGTATGCGAACCGAGAACTACTGGAAGTACAAGCTGGGTTTCGAAGAGGCAGAGGAACTAGAGATCAAATCGCCAACATTCGCTGCATCATGGAGAAAGCAAGAGAATTCCAGAAAAACATCTATTTCTGCTTCATTGACTACGCTAAAGCCTTTGATTGTGTGGATCACAACAAACTGTGGCAAATTCTGAAAGTGATGGGAGTACCAGACCACCTTACCTGTCTCCTGAGAAACCTGTATGAGGGTCAAGAAGCAACAGTAAGAACCAGACATGGAACAACCGAGTGGTTCAAAATTGGGAAAGGAGTACGACAAGGCTGTATATTGTCACCCTGCTTATTTAACTTATATGCAGAGTACATCATGAGAAACGCTGGGTTGGATGAATCACAGGTCGGAATTAAGATTGCCAGGAGAATTATCAACAACCTCCGATATGCAGACGATACCACCCTAATGGCAGAAAGCGAAGCGGATCTCAAGAGCCTCTTGTTGAGAGTGAAAGAGGAGAGTGCAAAAGCTGGTTTGAAACTCAACATTAAAAAAACGAAGATCATGGCATCTGGCCCCATCACTTCCTGGCATATAGAAGGGGAAGAAATGGAAGCAGTGACAGATTTTACTTTCTTGGGCTCCAAGATCACCGCAGACGGTGACTGTAGCCATGAAATTAAAAGACGCTTGCTCCTTGGGAGGAAAGCTATGGCCAACCTAGACAGCATAGTAAGAAGCAGAGACATCACCTTGCCGACAAAGGTCCGTCTAATCAAAGCTATGTTTTTCCCAGTAGTAATGTATGGCTGTGAGAGCTGGACTATAAGGAAGGCTGAGCGCCGAAGAATTGATGCTTTCGAACTGTGGTGCTGGAGAAGACTCTTGCGAGTCCCCTGGACTGCAAGGAGGTCAAATCAGTCCATCCTAAAGGAAATCAACCCTGAGTGCTCATTGGAAGGACAGATACTGAAGCTGAAGCTCCAATATTTTGGCCACCTAATGCGAAGAGAAAACTCTCTGGAAAAGACCCTGATGCTGGGAAAGATTGAAGGCAAAAGGAGAAGGGGACGACAGAGGATGAGATGGCTAGATAGCATCACCGATGCAATGAATAATCTCCGGGAGAGAGCGCAGGACAGGAAGGCCTGGCGTGCTATGGTCCATGGGGTCACGAAGAGTCGGACACGACTGAACAACAACAGTTACTCTTAGTTGCTTGTATTTAGGAACCATTTTACAACACTGACATTCAAAATGTTTTGAGGGTTTAAAGACCGTTTCCCTAAAATAATTGTATTTTATTCCAGTGTAAATTATAGATTCATATACCTTTCTACCTCAATTGCTGATAATGTCTCAAAAAATATGAGCAGTTTGCTATATAACGAAACTTAGTTATTACTCTGCACAGAATAAAGACATCTTCCTTCAAGGAAGCACTTGTATTTCCGGTGTACTGTGCATTTGTGTTTTTTCCATGCTATAATAAATATATTATCTGTGAGGGAATGTGATTCACTCTCCATCTAGTGAGGCAGTTTTAATTTGGAATAGAAGCAAGGCAGGGACAGACAATTGTGCTACAAGTGCTCTATGGGGCTCTGGGCTCATCCATTTATAATTTTTGTATTATCTGAAAAGGCTGTATAATCTTTTGAAGAAGCATAATTTAAAAGGTAACCACTGGGGGTCAGTGTGGTTGCAGATTTAAGTTACCCCATGTTGTTTCTATATTCAAAATACTACCTTTGTGAAATACTAACATTTGGCCTAAGGGTTCAAAAATGTCCATATGAATGCAATACTAAAAGATTTGTTATGGAAAGGAAAACTACCTTTAACTCATAAAAAATAAAAGCACTCAGACAAAGCAAACCATGCTTACTTTTCTTTATATGCCATAAAAAAGAAGAGCAAAAGTATGTAGTATATCAAACACACACTTTTTAAAGTTAACCAACTGTCAGAAAACCATATGCAAAATGTAATGTTCTGGTTAGGTTCCATACTATGAACCAAGGGGAAATGGCCAAGAATCCTGAAGAACGACAGAACTCCCACTGTGCAGGTCATTTAAAACTTTGAAGAGAGAGAAAGGTTGGTGTAAAGTGGCACAACAGCAAAGCAACAAGGAGGCTTTGGATCCACCATGGAGCAGTGGAGGCAGTCAGTCTTGCAGTAAAATCTACAAGATGGATAGAAAAACTAACAACAGAATATTAAAAATATACATTTAAGCTAAACATTTCGGCTTTCACCCTCATCAGTAGCTGTGCTGTTAACTGGGTATCAGGACTGGCAGTTTGGAATGCCCAGAGATGGAAGTTCCTTAGGAGAAAAAACAGAGGTAGAATTGGTGTAATGCTTATGAATTGTCTTCCAGATTAAGGCCATCTGGTGTAGTGGCTAGAGTGCTGGACTGGGAGTCGGGAGATCCGGGTTCTAGTCCCCACTCGGCCATGGAAGCTCACTGGGTGACTTTGGGCCAGTCACAGACTCTCAGCCCAACCTACCTCACAGGGTTGTTGTTGTGAGGATAAAATGGAGGAAGGAGGAGGATCATGTACACTGCCTTGAGTTCCTTGGAGGAAAAAAGGCAGGATATAAATGCAATAAATAAATAAAATGCAATTTGGGCTAAGAGTTGTGAGCCTACAGATCCAGAAATTTCCCCTTTTGTCAAGCATATCAGGGTCTTTTGTTTGTTCTGCTAAACCAGCTGTAAGTCCAAGAGACTATGTGCAGGAGGGTTGAAATGTCTTGCAACAGGCTGCTCCAGCTTTTTGGTAAGAATCACAGACTTGTTTTTTTTCCAAGGATCTTGTTTGTTTGTTTACAATATTTATATACCCTCCACATCAAGCTTTCGGAGCGGAGAAGAAGAAGATAAAAGAATAAAACCCCATAATTAAAACAGTTAAAACATTTTAAAAGAACAGATTCTGAACTTAATCAACCACAGCTGGTCACGCAGGGAAGGCCTCTCGAAATATCAGTGTCTACAGGAGGCGCCAAAAACAACACAACGTTGGCGCCTACCTGACCTCCAAAAGCAGGGAATTCCACAGGAGGGGGGCCACTATGCTGAAGGCTCTTTTCCTAGTGGAGTCCAACTGGGCCATAGGTCTGTGTGGAACCACCAGGAGCAACCCTCCAAGGACCTCAGTGACCAGGCAGATTGGTAAAGAAGGCATTCTCTCGTTTTTTTTCCAAAAAATTGAACAGCTTTGGATTATTAAATATTTTATTTTAGAGTTTAAGACAAACTATTTATATATTGTTACTCAGCCTTTACTCTCCCCCCCAACTGATTTCTAAAAAATATGAAAGACTAGAGATGTAAAGTGTCTGGAAATAATGAAGCCAAGGGAAAATATATTTTCTTTAATCCTCTCTGTAAGATTCCCAGCATAGTTAACTCTTTATGATCAGTTTCCCAGCATGTAAGTAGAGACACCACTGTGCTTTCTTGACAGTAAATGTGCATTCTTGACAGCTTGGGTTTTGTTCTATACAGTCCTGTGTTTCTGATGCTGTAGTAGTTATTTAATGTAGTTCTAATCTATTCTTACAATTATTACAAATTTACTGAGTTCACTTTTAAAAGTTTAAAAATATAATGATAATTCTATGAGCAAGTTAAGTCATACATAAAATAACTTTAGGAACAGAAAGGCTGCTCTTTGTTCCTAAAGCAGCCCTCCCCAACCTGGTGCCCTCCAGATGTTTTAGACTACAGTGCCCAGCATTCCTGACCATTGGCCATGCTGCCTGAGGCTGATGGGATCTGAAGTCCAACATATCTGGAGGGCACCTGGTTGGGGAAGGCTGTCTTAAAGTGACTTTAAATCTGTAAAGAGCACCCAAAAAATAAGTATTGCTTATTTTTCTATTTTTCCAGAATTCCCATTTTTCCAGAAAAAAATGGTTTTTTTCCATGGCCTCAAAATTTTTGGAAATTTTACATCTCTAGTCAGGATAGGAAGGATACAAATGTGTTACAAGAAAAACCCAGGGGGGTTGGACATTGAAAGTACCGTATAGATGCACCCTAGCCTGCTGGAAAAACTCACCTGTTGAAGTAAGATTTGTCACCCTCTTCCCAACATTCCAGGAATTGTTTAACCTAAAATGAAACCTCACTCGAGGCACAGAGTTAAAATTATGTGACTTATGTGGAGAAATGTCAGTTGGAAAGAATGCTCAAGTTACATGTGCCCTTACAAACTTTCTGTAGGCTGAAGGAATGGATGCAGCTGGCGCACAAGCCTAAGCTGGGCAAAGGCACATGGCCATTAAGGGTTAAGGCATTAAGGCACATGGCCATTAAGGGTTAAGGCACATGGCCATTAAGGGTTAAAGCACATGGCCATTAAGGGTTAAGGCATTAAGGCACATGGCCATTAAGGGTTAAGGCATTAAGGGTTAAGGGTGCAATGCACCCTCAGTCTACAAACCCACACATTCAATGGGAGTGCAATCCCATCCAGAAAGAGGGATTCCCTCTTCCAAGGTCAGCATTTTTATTGACCAGGAGCAACTCCTTCTTGTCTGAATTAAGCTTCAGTTTGTTTGCCTCCAGCCATCAGTTCAGACTTTCAACCTCCTTGGACTGGGATGGAAAGGAGATAGAGCTGATTGTCATTCAGATATTGGCAAAACTGCATTCCAGATCTCAAGACAACCTCTCCCAGTACTTTAATGTAGATTTTAAACAGTATGGAGGACAAGATAGTGAAACATCATAGAACAACAGTCAAGATGTAGAGCAGGAGTCTCCCAGAACCAATGTCTGCGACCAATGATCTGGGAAAGACCAGAACCACTGTAACACAGTGCTTCCAAGTCCCATCCCTGTCAGGCAGAAGGATACTAAAGTTGATGGCACTGAAAGCCACTGAGAGGTCCAGCAGAACCACCAGGGATGCAGTCCTTCTGTCCAGTTCCTGGTGTAGGTTGTCCACTAGAGTGACCAAGGTTGTTTCTGTTTCAAAAACAGCTTAAACCTGGATTGAAATCGATCTAAATAATCCATATCATCCAGAAAAACTTGGAGCTTATGGCCATCATACACTCAGATACTTTGCCCAAGAATGGAATATAGGAGACAGGCCAGAAATTACCCAATATGGTGGGATTAAAAGAGTTTTTTCAGTCATGGTCTAACTACTGCCACTTTCAAACTTGCCATGACCACACCTTCCTGCAAGGAGGCACTCACCACTGCCACTTGATCAGTCTACTTCTGACACCACGTATTAACCAGGAAGAGCAAGGGTTGAGTGCAGAATTGATTAATTTGTTAAAAAATGTAAAAGAAATCAGTTTTTAAAAAGTGGTTTTAAAAAATCAGTTTTTAAATGTTTTTTAAAAAGTGGTTGGCCTTACCTCACCAGGAATTCTGTCCACATCCTCAGGCTGCACAAATTGAAAGGTATCCAACATAACTCGACAGTAGGTGCAAACGGTCCATCCGCTGACCCTGGCCTAACTGTGGCATCTAAATCAGAACAGATACAAGAAATTTATATCAGCCTTCCCCAATCTGGTGCCCTCCAAATGTGTTGGACTGTAGACCCCATCATTCCTAGCCAGCATTAGCCATGGGGGTTGCAGCCCAACACATGTGGAGGGCACCAGGTTTGGGAAGGCCAACCTACATAACATCTAGCAAATTGATCACAGTCAGCCATCAAGCAGTCCTTGATCAGCCTAGAGGACTCCAGCATCACCCCGAGACCACCCCAACTAGTTAGGTAGGGAGACTGCTGGGCAATGGGATGGAAAATACACCAACAACATTCCTATCTCGTCCCAAGCATCAAACTTAGGAATACATACTCGAAGAAGGCTGAATTGAGCAGCTGGTTAGGGAAATTCAATTGTGATAGACCACCTCTGCCCCAGCTTCCCATCACTTGCTGCTTCACATGGAAACCTGGCAGAAGGAGCTGTGACAAGTTTATCCCATCTACTTCACCCAGCTAGTTCTCCATGACACCTGCCAGGTCATCATACTCATCCAGAATTAAATAATAGACGGCAAGTGCTTTTCCATTTATTGACCTGGCAATCAAACAACAGGACTTTGTAACCCTGGAAGTTGTCACTAAAGCAACTGGAGATCCGTTGGTTGGGAGGTGAATGCTAAAGCAGGATAACCAACGTACATTCAGACTGTCTTCCCTTGAAAAGGCCTGGCCACCTCCCATTGCCATATCTGCCCTTGCCCACTATTCTTTCAGTAGCTATGCCTGGCTCTCCTGCCCTCCTCCCATGCTCCCTCTTCTATCCACCATCCAATCCCCAAAACCTTCTCAGTCACCCCAGTAGGGATCAATCAGCCTCACTTAGTCATACCCCTCTTCTACAAGCCAGCTCTCACCAGGCCCCTCAGCTGGGGTAAATGGGGGGGGGCTGTTTACCCTCAGAACTCCTCAAAGGGGTAATTTCTTTTGGGGATATCCCCCATGGGGTCAGCCTGTCTCTGGCAGCCCACCACATGCATCAATACCCTGTTTCCCTTTAAAAATGTTATCTAGGGCCAAGTGTTTTAATTGATTCCGGGCAGGGGAACAAAAGTGGCTTCTTCACCTAGACCTGGATGGAGGAACAGAGGTAGCTCCCTCTTTATACTGATCTGAATTAACCAGCCATTCCTTAGTTGCAGCCTTCTCGTAGAATTGATTAGAGACCCTCCAGAAGATTTATATCTGATGTCCTCCCAGCTATGAGGTAATGTTTGCTGACCTCTCTGAATCAGTCATGTAGGATAAATAGTCCCAGATCGAAGGTCTGCTCTTGCTCCCACAGCATACTGTGATATCCTTGTTATAATCAAAGGAGGCTTGTCATATTTTGCTCAAGTGCTACACTCTTAACTCACAACTACATTTCTCAAGGCAATTTTGTTCTTTACTAGAGCATTTCTAAATGGACTGTTATTATATATACTTTATGAAAACTAACTACAGGGCTCTCTTTCTGTCTGGACTGCAGTAGGTAGGAGATTCTACCCAACAAGCAGAAAGCCAGGCTCCTAGTCTGAGGCCTGGGCAGTCCAGAAGCCTGGTACTGCTTGCCAGTCATAGGGGTTGATGTTGCACACATCAATTCCCTTCTATACTTTTATGTCTTTTCTTGAATAGTGTTGTTTTTCTCCCAGTAATTGTTCTCCATTTATTAATTATTTACAGTCACTCCTGAGAATTACATTTTGTTGAAACATCTTGGACACTGTATTTGAACTAATAAATTCTTCTAAAGTCACCAGATTGGGTTTACTTGTTCTTTTACTTCTCTGGCTGTAAGACCAAGATCAACAGTACTTGTAAAAGATTCTCTCACTCACACACACACGCGCGCGCGCGCGCACAGAAAGAGATAGACGCACATACACACGCAGACTATTTACAGCACTCAGTACGTTTGAATTTCTTGCATTAAAAATAAATTTATATTATGGTAGTTATGATATAACTGTACAGTATATATTATTGTTATACTTTTCCAGGCCTGAACATAGGTACTTGTTTGGCCACCTTCGGTAAGTAAGAATTGCCTCCAAGGGCAGCTTTTGTAAAGAGAAAAAGAGTTGTGCTACAAATGACTAATACAGATATATAAGTAGGCAGCAGGGCCTACAAGGGTAGGCATGGTTGGGCACTGCCGATGGCCCGCAGCCCAGGAGGGGACCCACTGACAAGTGCCTTCTGGATGTGCTCCTCCTATTTACCACTGCAACTTGCTTTTCACCTACTCTTGCTCTGGCCCAGATAACAGTGGTGATGATGAACATGATGAGCAAACGCCACTGCCTCCTTGATGACTGGCTTTTGGCTGTCAAGCAAGCAAGTGGTAGCAATGCTGCAGAGGAGGAGGGGGAGCAATAGCAGCTGGTGACAATGGTGGTAAGAAGGGAGACTCACTGAGGGAGGAAGCCTATCGAGGGTGCTTCGCTCAAGGGACCTCGAAACCTGGTAGGCAGGCAGACTAATAAAATGTGAGCTAGTAACTACTGTGGACTTCTTTGCAACACTGTGCTGTTTGGTCTTGTATGTCTGCAAAATGGTTCACCGTTTCTTTTTTTTATTTAGACTCCTGTCCTTTTACACAGTTAACATTCCAAAGTGTGTGTGTTTTTTCTTCAAAATCCTCATGTGATCCAAAGTGGTATTGTCGGAACCATAGTTTGAAATGGTGCATCACTGAAACTTCCACTGATGTGTGTGGCGGGGCTGAGGGTGTGGGCACGGAGAAGAGACATAGTATAACATTTTTCTCTTGAAAATGAAGTTGTTTGCAAAATTGAACATAAGAGTCATGCTGGATCAGACAAAGGTCCATCGAGTCCAGAATTCTGTCCATGTAGTGCCCAACTAACTGCTTGTCGAAAACCCACAAGCACGACATGACTGCACTAGCACCCTCCCACTCAGGTTCTCCAGCAACTGGTGTACCTAGGCATACTGCCTTTGATGCTGGTGGCAGCATACAACCATCAGGACTAGTAGCCATTGATAGCCTTTTCCTCCAGGAATTTATCCAATCCCTTTTAAAGCCATCCAAATTGGTGGCCATCACTACATATTGTGGTATTGAATTCCATAGTTTAACTACGCGCTCTGTGAAGAAGTACTTCCTTTTATCTGTCCTGAATCTCCCACCAATCAGCTTCATGGGATGACCCCAGGTTCTAGTGTTAGAGAGCAAGAAAAACCTCTCCCTATCCACTCTGTCCACACCATGCATAATTTTGTACATCTCTATAATGTCTCCCCTTACTCTCCATTTTTCTAAGCTAAACAGTCCCAGATGTTGTAACCTTCCCTCATAGAGGAGATGCTCCAGCCCCTTGATCATGTTAGTTGCCCTTTTCTGCACTTTTTCCAACTCTACAATATCCTTTTTAGATGTGGTGACAAGAAGTGTACACAGTATTCTGTCTCATCATACATTTGTTTAAAGGCAGTATGATATTGGCAGTTTTATTCTCAGTTCCTTTTCTAATTATGCCTAACATGGAGTTTGCCTTTTACAGTGGCTACATGCTGGGTTGACATTTCCATCGAGCTGTCCAGTCCACCACAACCACAAGATCTCTTTCTTGGTTGGTCACTGCAAGCTCAGTTCTGCAAGCTCAGTTCCCATCAGCATATATTTGGGATATTTTGCCCCAACGTACATCACTTTACACTTTACACCAAATGAATTGAACCTCATTTGGCATTTGGATGTCCATTCTCCCAGTTTTGAGAGATCTTTTTGGAGTTCCTCACAATCCCTTTTTGTTTTAACCACCCTAAATAATTTGGAGTCATCGGCAAACTTGGCCACTTCACTGCTCACTTCTAATTCCAGATCATTTATGAACAAGTCGAAAAGCAAGGTTTGTTGGGACTCTGGGATACTTGCAGATGCAAATGATTTTTTGCACCTTATATGGAGAGTAACCTACAACTCTTCACATCCTCCAGTCTTAGGGGTTCCTTCGCCACAATGACAGTGCAATCCTATTCAGAAATAAATCCCGGTGAGTTCAATGGAAGTTGCTCCCAACTACTCATTTACCTGAGAGCAAGTTCTACTGAATTCTAAAAAACATTAAGGCCTAAATCAGGGGTAGGCAGGCTTTTAGGGCCTGTAGGCACATTTGGCAATTTGATAAACTGTCCTGGACACCACCACAAAATGGTGGCATAGCTTGGGAGGCATAGCTTACCAGACAGAAGTGATAGGAGTCCCTTTTTCTTTTTTCCAATCTTTTTCTTGGTGGCTGAATGTGCTGCAGACGAAAGCACCAGCCTACAGGTCCCCGCCATCTTCATTTGCTAAGAATGTCTCTGAGCTCCATTTGTGGCCCAGAGGCATTCTTAGGATAGGAAGATGGCAGCAGGTGGCAGCTCTCATTTTGCTTTGAAGTGATCCCAGCTGCTGGAAAGGAACTTTTTTTTAAGTGGGAGAGGTAGGGCACCTTGATGGGTACCAAGAAAGGAGTCTGAACACACACTATTTCCCATGGGCATCACTAAATCCAACATACTGTCAGTGGAAGAAACTGCTATGCTAGCAGAGCTCTGCTGCCTTTTCCCATTGCACAAGTGCTAATGGACCACTTTGTAAACCTAAGATCTGCAAATGGTTGTGCAAGGCTTGTGTGTAACTGCTTGCACAAGCGGAACTTTCATTGGATTCTCCCCTTGTGTACAGTTTGGAACTTGGTTTCCACTAGTGCAGTTCATTTGCACTAGCAGAATGGCACCATTGGATACAACCTTACAAAGGACAGCATTTTGTAGTTCAGTTAAAATTCTCACACCCTGTGGCCCTTCCCTCCTTCCCCTCTGTCTACTAAATAATTTCACTTCCAGCCATAAGGATGGTGGAAGGGATATGCTTTAAAATCCAACTCTGCTTCCTCCTGAGATGAGAAGTCTGATCTCTGCTTCCTGCAGCTGGCTACCCACCTGCTGGTTCGGCAGCAGGACAGATCACTTTCTTCTCTAGGCTTGGGGGGGGGGGGGCTGGTCCTATTTCAAGTGCGCTCTGACCTCATTTTGCCCTCTTCCATTCAAAGCCTGGAACTGAGCCAAGTGGGCTAAGCAAAGCAAGCAAAACAGGGTGCTAATCGTTGGTAACCCCTAGAAAACAGGCATGATCAACCAGGCATTCTGCCTGGTGTGGAAAAAAACAGCCAGAGGGAAAATTGTCTCCGTTTTTCATGATACTACTGAGAGTGACCCAGTGAAGCTGGCAGGCAAACTACATTCAGGACAAGCAAAAGACTCCCCCCCCCCCTCTCTCTCACACACACACACTGCATAATGGAACTGGTGGCATTTGCTGCCATAAGCTGTGGAGGAGGGCCATTGGTTTCGATGGCTGTAAAAGCGGATGAGCCTAAGAGCTGGAGGCAAGGAGGGGCCTATCAAGCTAGAAGTCGTGATAGCTAAATGGCACCTCAGGGTGCAGAAGCTGAAAACTGGTGCTGAGAACAGAAAAACCAGGAGCAGATCCCGTGGCTCCATGCTGCGCTTCTGGGCTCCCCGGCCACATCTGCCACGCCACTGTTGGAATAAGGCGCTGCACTAGATAGAGGGACCCTGTGGCTGATCTTCTGTTCTTCGTTCCCCTGCATCCCCCTTAGTCTGCCATCATCCCCCAGCATAGCTGGCTGGGGGATGCTGTGAGCTGTCCAGATGTCCAGCACATCTGGAGGGCACCAGGTTGGGGAAGGCTGTTTGTAGTCTCCTTCCTTAAAACACACACGCAGACGCGTGTATCCTCAACTCCGTCAGCCTCGGCAATTTTAGCTTGGGCCACCGGCTCGGCGGCTCCCCAAGGGAATGCGCAGCATCCAGCCAGTGGCATCTCCTCGCGCCGGAAGCCGATCCATCTGGAGGGGAGAGGAGGGGGGTGCGAGAGGAGAGGAAAGGACGGAGCGGGGGGGACCTGAGCAGCCGGGGCTGGCTTCGCCAATGTTGTGGTCCCCTCCTCCTCCTGGCCTGCGTCCTCTGCTTGTGGGGACCGGGCACAGCACGGAAGAGGGAGGCAGCAGGTAGCTGTGCCCACATCCAAGCGGGGCTTGCAAACTGAAGTTTCCAAACGGCCCCATTTGCTAGCGAGAGAAGTGTGCGTGAGAGAGCGAGAATACGACTGCAGCAGTCTCCGCGCGCGGAGAGATTAGATATCTGCCTCTCCGTTGCAAGCCTGCCCGATGGCTTCTGGCAGCAACAAGAAGATCCGTCCTCCCGGGACTTGCAACGGGTCCTCAAAAGCGAGTCCTCCTTGTAGCTCGTCGGGCGAAGGCGACCGGGAAATTCATATGAAAATGTGTAAGAAAATCGCCCAGCTCACCAAGGTAAAACAACAACAAGCAAACCATGCGGGGGTGGGCGGGGGGGCTGTCGCTCGAAAACTTCCTCTGCGGCAGGAAGGAAGGGAGAAGTTTCAACGTGCCTCTGGCCTCCCGGCGTGACAGCCGGGGGGGGGGGGGGGCGTGGAAACAAGCAACTTTCATTTACAAAGGCTTCCCCTCGGCAGCTGCAATCCCTGCAAACCACCGTCGAGCGCCGATTGCCCCGGGTTGCGTGTGCCTTGCAGCCGAGTCCTCGAAAACTCTCTCTCTCTCCACGCTCCGGTTAATTAAAACCACGAAGAGAGCAGCAGCAGCAGCGAGCGATCGGTGGAGGTTGCGTAATACAATTACTAACGCCTTTAACAGAACAGAATGGATTGGCCCCGTACAGGTGGTCTTCCAAAAAAACCAAAACCACGGCTAGGGAAGTTCGCTTTTCTGCGATCCTAAGTTATAGCCTGTTA
Source organism: Heloderma suspectum (assembly GCF_057233095.1). Taxonomy (NCBI): domain Eukaryota; kingdom Metazoa; phylum Chordata; class Lepidosauria; order Squamata; family Helodermatidae; genus Heloderma; species Heloderma suspectum. Next base: position 116,044,989 of record NC_139462.1, read on the forward strand.
TCTGCAGACTTGTAGGAATGACCCCTTCCCGCCCGCGGTATGTAACTAGGGTGGGGTGAGAGCAGAACCTGCCCGTTAGCAGTCTGGATAATGGCACAAAATGGGCAAACATAATGTCTGTTGAAAGTTATTGAAATATCGTGAAATGTATTGCTTTCAGTGTGCGGCGACAGAGCATGTTTCCCAGGTGGTAGATAATGGATATTAACTTCCTAAGAGGCTTAATGAGGGCAGCAGGACAGGCAGAACGGCACAGCTATAGCTTTTCACCGGCCAGGTGCTTGTGGCCTAGCAAAGTTAAGTGCAACAGCAGCTATCTGTTTGTCACTGTGATAAACATATCACTGGTGTGGCTGGAGAAAATTAGAGACATCTGTCAATGGAAAATAATACCTATTAGCAGCTGTGCAGCACACAACAGATTCTGAGTGGATTCAGTGGTATATCATAGCAGTGAGATTTGGGCATTTCAGCAGCAGCGACATACATAAAGGTCCACAACCATTGTTAACTCACTCAAATCCTCATTCTGAGGGGTGGGGGTCAGTCCTGGGCATAGACACGCCAAGTTACAGCACTACTCGCCCTCTTCATTCCATATTATGCTGGGTTATGTGACTAGAATATGTTATTTTAGAACAGTTCAGGGGAAAATATTTGGGAGTGGTCTGTGATCTGAAGGAGATATATGTTTTAATATATTATGCTTCTCTGTGAGCTTTTCAGTAAATTTTAGAACTGTACCAATAGCCTAGTAGGTAAGCTTTTTTTTTCTTTTCTTTTTTTTACTGGAAATGTAGTTAGTACAGTATGTTATAGATTAGTAGTGAACCTTTTCTAAAGCATTTTCATCGTCGACCTTGTGCCCGCTGCTGCATCATTATGTTTGTCATTTAGCTCAATGCAAACCATAATAATATATAACTTGTAAAAATGACATCTTGATCTTGTCTGTTCTTTTTACATTAGCCCTCAGATCAATATAATTTTCACTGATGCTTTTTGCTTCATCTTGCTGTCTCTGGTTGATGATCAATCAACCAATCTTGCTTGATGATAGTCCATATTCTTTTATTCAGTGGATCACTTTGCTTGGGTTTGTTTTGTAGGTGATAGTTCCTGCCTGAATACAGAACCGAACTAGATCAGCAAACACCAAAAATTTTGCCAGACCATCATTTAGTTCTACACCTGCCTGTGGATTCTAATCCCTTTATGGCCAGGACTAGAGGATATGTTTACCATACTTGTTTACAACTTACAAATGTATTTTTATAGCTCTGACCTCCCTCCTGAAAACTGTTTTGATCTGCATATGCTAGAAATGGGGCCCACAATGTTTTACACTTTTGTAAGCATTTTGCTGTTCATATTGCTTTGTTACTTTTTTTATGACAACCATATCCATATTCTAGGGATCCAGTGTAAACCGATAGGACATATGGAAGTTTTCAGTTAATTGCTGCACACATAATTTAGCTGCATATGCTTGGTGTCTTGTGGGGAAGAAAAGGAACCTTTTCCCAACATCTGTTTAGCAGTATTAATTCATGCTCTGTGGGTAGGACATGCCCTATAATTTCCAAAAGGCTTGTATGTGCACACATGCGTATACATTCCAGTTTCCACATATTTCTTCCCATACAACCCACTCCCTTGTTTAACTCTATACTTAAGCTTAGAGAGATTGTTTTGGCATGAACACGCAAAAGCAGAGAATTACACCTTTACTGCTCAGGGATATGAACATAGCAGACTTCTGAGATCTACTACTTGTGATTTCTGCTCATCCCTAAATAATAACAAACCATGTGCCTAGTGCATAGGTAATGCACAATGTATATAGATATATATGTTAGCCCACAAATGGCTTTTTGTGCTTCTGCAAATGTATAAATATGTGTTTTAGAATAGTTCCATCTGTTCTCATGGATGAACAATTTCACACATAAACAAACCTTAATTCTACAGGAAATTTAAACTAAATGGCCAAATATTTAGATAGTTTAAACAGATAGCTCTGTTTATAAAGGACACAGCACTGTCTTAAATGCCTCCAAGATATTCTGTCTTGTATCATCCCTGTTTTCACCCAGCTTTCATACCTTTGTCTTTATTTTTTTTAATTAAATCCCATGTCTAATGGCAGCATTTCCATTTCTGTTAAGTGCAATGTAATCCGGTGCATGTTTATTCAGAAGTAAATCCCACTGAATTCAGTGTCATTTACTCCCAAGTAAGTGTGCATAGGATTGCAATCTAAATTAAGTACAATAACCTGCCTCATTTCCTTACATGCCAAACCATACATCAGTGCTGTTCATACATCTTACTGCCAGCATTATTAGCAGCTTTCTTTCACACAATTCTATATTTAGTCCCCACAATTTAATTTTATCGAGTTAATTATTTAAAAATATTATATACTGGCTGTTATCAATTATTTCAAGTTGGTGTACAAAAATTAACTGTAATCCTCTACGTGTCTACTCAGAAACTTGTTCCACTGAGTTCAATAGGGCTTACTCCCAGGTAAATGGGTATGGAATTGCAGCCTAAAACAAGTAAAACAACAATACATTCATATAACACCAAAAGCAGATACAATGCAATTAGAAGACAGTTTAAAATATTTCAGTTATTAATGTTTCAAAATGTTTTTTAAAAGATTTTGCCTAGTGCCTAGTTTGTTCCAGATGAACCTCCTTGGGGAGGGCTTTCCATAACTGGGGCACCTCTATGGAAAAAGCCCTTTGGCAGGGGTGGAATTCTAGAACAAGAAGAAGATACCCCCCCCCCACACACACACACACACACACACAGATGATAAGAGGCCACCGCTACCAATCTGTTATAATCCAGACTAGTACAATGTGCCACCAGCACAAAACAAGAACTAAAAATATGCGCAGAGCCAATAATGCCAGCTCATGACCTCATCCACAGTCTACCCATCAATTCACAAAACATATAATGTGCATATATGTAGCCTATTATCAAGGAATTAAGCATTTGTTGTGTCCAACTTCACCTCTGAGAGAGGTGGTATAAAATTGTGGGGTTGGCAGGGGCCTATAAGACCTTTGAGTCCAACCCCCTGCTCAATGCAGGAATCCAAGTCAGAGCATCCCTGACAGATGGCTGTCCAGCCTCGTCTTGAACGCCTCCAGGGTGGGAGAGCCCACCACCTCCCTAGGGAATTGGTTCCATTGTCGTATTGCTCTAACAGTCAGGAAGTTTCTCCTGATGTTCAGCCGGAGTCTGGCTTCCTGTAACTTGAGCCCATTATTCCGTGTCCTGCACTCTGGGATGAGCTAGAAGACAGCTATGACAGCATTAGCTGACGCCCTCCATGTCTGTGTGAACCGGCCCATTAACAGGGATCCTGTAGAGAATGACTGCCACCTCTATGGGAAAACCTAAAGCTGGGGACACTATAATGATAAGGGCAAAACCTTCCATCTACCCTGACGCTGGGTGGGCTGAACAACACTGAGAGAGATCCCACAGGGGAAGGCAGTGATGTTCAGAATGCAGACTGCAACAGTGTGCTTCCCAGGATCCTTATAATATATGCAAGCACTCCTGCCGCACAAACTTCACCTATTATCACACTGGGAATTTTGCTTCTCGGTATATAAAATCCTTTGAGATTCCATAGGAGGAAAGCTGTAATATAAAATGTCACATAGGATCAGTGACAGCTGTTAATAAACTACCTATGGGATATATTAAAGAATGTCAGACTGACTGTGTGAAAGATACTAATTCCATTATCAACCCTATATAATGGAGTCGGATTCACCAGCATCTAAACTGAGTTTCGAAGCAAGTAACCCAAGTCAATGTTTCTACCAGGATAGGTGTGGGTATATATAAAGGTAATTGTTCGTTTGTTTGCTTGTTCTTGTTGTAGTTTCAAAACACATACGACATGGGACATCCATGATCGGATCTGCAAACATTTTTTATTTCCTTTAATACCACCATAGGAAGCTCCAGTTTTGATCACAGAAGTGGTGCTGGGGGAGGGAGATGTTTAACCCTTTCTCCCCTATTGTTTTCTCAATCCAAATGCCCACCAAAGCTTCTATTAGCCCTGCTGGGGGGAAAGGCCAGGCATGATACAGGTACCTACATATTTCCCCAGCAAGGCTAATAAGCATCTTATGGGAAGTGGTGATATTTTTGTTCAGACATAAAGAGAATTCAGGGCAAGTGTGCTTTCTTCAGTTTGATTGTTGTAGGGGCAGACAGTGTTGTTGGTTTTTCTTGGCTTCGTTACTCAGGTCAACATTGACAAGAATCCTGAAATATTGCATTGGCCCTAATCTAGGAGCAAATTCTAAGTTTGTTATGTCCACAGCTGTGTTAGGCCTCAACAGACACACAGTTTCAGAGATTTTGTGATGGGCTTTCCAATATCTATGTACTGGTAAAATGCTCATCATGACAGACAGGGAGTTTGGAGGGAGGGCTTACATTTTGCAAACATACACCCTGAACATTGCATCTCCATGTACTTGGCTCCCAGACCTTTTGTCCTGTTTGTTTCATCACCACCAACTCCTTGGAAAACCAAGAGGATGGTCTGGCAATATGAAACAGGAGAGGGTGTCTAGGTGTGATTGTGTCGACAATCTTGGGTGCCCCTGTGTTCTAGATGTCAACCAGGGTGCCAATAAGGCCACTGACCATATCAGCAGGAAAGTCCTCTAGGAACAAAAAGAACCCATCTGGATCCATAAGCCTCTTGGAACAGGTCATCTAAATTGGTCCCCCACCCTTGCAGAGGTTAGAGGCTGTCTCTCGCCTAAACCTGATCCATCCGTGACAAATAAAAACATTCTGGCTACACCCCATCCCCCCTGTCCTCCTGTCCAGAACAGAAAACCAAATACAGAATGTGACTTGCCACACATTCAGGCCCAACACAACCTGAGAAAAGCCCATGGTTTTAATGGCAGCCATAAAATCCTGAGCTCCTCCTCCCAAAGTGGCCTGGATATTGAAGTCCACCAAGACAATAAGCCCCTGGTTCCCCAGCACCCCCTCTGAAACCTCCTCCTTCAGCTCAGGCAGGGAGATGCTGGGCAGCGACATGGCATGAACAACAGAGCAACAGAATCCCTGTCCTGGCCTGTCCTGTCGTGTCCTGTCCTGTCGGCCCAGTGCCTGGCACAAACACTCAGAGTTGGCAGCTTTTGCAGTTGACAGGAATAACCTGGCCAGATGTTAACAAATAAACCTCTTGCATCTGCAGTGCAGCAATGCAATATAAGTAGCAGCAATTAAATTATATTAAAAATGCAAATGCAATTTGTAGTAGCCATTAGCACTATAAAGTGCAGGTGTAAACAGTTGTAATCAGTACAATTTTTTTTAAAACAGTGTACCAAAAGTATTGTTTAGGAACCTGGAATGTCAGATCAATGAATCAAGGTAAGCTGGAGGTGGTCAAACATGAGATGGCAAGATTGAACATCGACATCTTGGGAATCAGCGAACTAAAATGGACAGGCATGGGCGAATTTAATTCAGGTGACCATCATATCTACTATTGTGGGCAAGAATCCCTTAGAAGAAATGGAGTAGCACTCATAGTCAACAAAAGGGTGGGAAAAGCAGTACTGGGGTACAATCTTAAAAATGATAGAATGATCTCAGTATGAATCCAAGGCAAACCATTCAACATCACAGTAATTCAAGTCTATGCCCCAACCACTGAGGCCGAAGAAGCTGAGGTTGATCGGTTCTATGAAGACCTACAACACCTTCTAGAACTAACACCAAAAAAAGATGTCCTCTTCATCATAGGGGATTGGAATTCTAAAGTAGGAAGTCAAGAAATCACCGGGATAACAGGCAGGCATGGCCTTGGTGTACAAAATGAAGCAGGACAAAAGCTAATAGAGTTTTGCCAAGAGAACATGCTGATCATAGCAAACACTCTTTTCCAACAGCACAAGAGGCGACTCTACACATGGACGTCACCAGATGGTCAATATCGAAATCAGATTGATTATGTCCTTTGCAACCAAAGATGGAGAAGCTCCATACAGTCAGTAAAAACAAGACCTGGAGCTGACTGTGGCTCAGATCATGAGCTGCTTCTTGCAAAATTTCGGCTTAAATTGAAGAACGTCGGGAAAACCACTAAACCGTTCAGGTATGACCTAAATCATATCCCTGATGAATATACAGTGGAGGTGAGGAATAGATTTCAGGGATTAGACCTGATAGACAGAGTGCCTGAGGAACTATGGACGGAGGTCCGTAACATTGTTCAGGAGGCAGCAACGAAATCCATCCCAAAGAAAAAGAAATGCAAGAAAGCAAAGTGGCTGTCTGATGAGGCTTTACAAGTAGCTCACGAAAGAAGGGAAGCGAAAAGCAAGGGAGAAAGGGGAAGATATACCCAACTGAATGCAGAGTTCCAGAGAATAGCAAGGAGAGACAAGAAGGCCTTCTTAAATGAACAATGCAAAGAAATCGAGGAAAACAACAGAATGGGAAAGACTAGAGATCTCTTCAAGAAAATTGGAGATCTCAAGGGAACGTTTTGTGCAAAGACGGGCATGATAAAGGACAAAGAAGGCAGGGACCTAACAGAAGCAGATGAGATTAAGAAGAGGTGGCAAGAATACACAGAAGAACTATACAGGAAAGATCTGAATGTCCCTGATAGCCATGATAGTGCGGTCACTGAACTTGAGCCGGACATCCTAGAGAGTGAAGTCAAGTGGGCCTTAGGAAGCATTACTAACAACAAAGCTAGCGGAGATGACAGTATTCCAGCCGAGCTATTTAAAATCCTAAAAGATGATGCTGTTAAAGTGCTGCATTCAATATGCCAACAAATCTGGAACACTCAACAGTGGCCACAAGACTGGAAAAGGTCAGTTTACATTCCAATTCCAAAGAAGGGCAACGCCAAAGAGTGTTCAAACTACCGCACAATTGCGCTCATTTCACATGCCAGCAAGGTGATGCTCAAAATCCTACAAGCTAGGCTTCAGCAGTATGCGAACCGAGAACTACCGGAAGTACAAGCGGGGTTTCGAAGAGGCAGAGGAACTAGAGATCAAATCGCCAACATTCGCTGCATCATGGAGAAAGCAAGAGAATTCCAGAAAAACATCTATTTCTGCTTCATTGACTACGCTAAAGCCTTTGATTGTGTGGATCACAACAAACTGTGGCAAATTCTGAAAGTGATGGGAGTACCAGACCACCTTACCTGTCTCCTGAGAAACCTGTACGAGGGTCAAGAAGTAACAGTAAGAACCAGACATGGAACAACCGATTGGTTCAAAATTGGGAAAGGAGTACGACAAGGCTGCATATTGTCACCCTGCTTATTTAACTTATATGCAGAGTACATCATGAGAAATGCCGGGTTCGATGAATCAGAGGTCGGAATTAAGATTGCTGGGAGAATTATCAACAACCTCCGATATGCAGACGATACCACCCTAATGGCAGAAAGCGAAGAGGATCTAAAGAGCCTCTTGTTGAGGGTGAAAGAGGAGAGTGCAAAAGCTGGTTTGAAACTCAACATTAAAAAAACGAAGATCATGGCATCTGGCCCCATCACTTCCTGGCATATAGAAGGGGAAGAAATGGAAGCAGTGACAGATTTTACTTTCTTGGGCTCCAAGATCACCGCAGACGGTGACTGTAGCCATGAAATTAAAAGACGCTTGCTCCTGGGGAGGAAAGCTATGGCCAACCTAGACAGCATAGTAAGAAGCAGAGACATCACCTTGCCGACAAAGGTCCGTCTAATCAAAGCTATGGTTTTCCCAGTAGTAATGTATGGCTGTGAGAGCTGGACTATAAGGAAGGCTGAGCGCCGAAGAATTGATGCTTTCGAACTGTGGTGCTGGAGAAGACTCTTACGAGTCCCCTGGACTGCAAGGAGGTCAAATCAGTCCATCCTAAAGGAAATCAACCCTGAGTGCTCATTGGAAGGACAGATACTGAAGCTGAAGCTCCAATATTTTGGCCACCTAATGCGAAGAGAAAACTCCCTGGAAAAGACCCTGATGCTTGGAAAGACTGAAGGCCAAAGGAGAAGGGGACGGCAGAGGATGAGATGGCTAGATAGCATCACGGATGCAATGAATATGAACTTGAGCACGCTCCGGGAGAGAGCGCAGGACAGGAAGGCCTGGCGTGCTATGGTCCATGGGGTCACGAAGAGTCGGACACGACTGAACGACTGAACAACAACAACAACCAAAAGTACAAAAGTAAGTATATGTCCCAAACTAACAGTCATCTGAGAGCATGAACAGGGCAAGGAGACATAGAGCAGTTCTCTAAAAGAGGGCAGGGTAGTGGTGGCAAGGACATGGTAACACTCAAAATCCCCTCCTTAACCAAGAGCTACACCACTTTTATAGCGCTGCTTGCTCTTATGGAGAATCCTTTTGTGATCCCTCAACCAGATCATCAACTGAACCCAGCCTCTCACTTTGGAGAGTGATCAGGGGTTGTGTCATGTGAACCTGGCCATTGGGGCTTATTTAAGGGTTAAACAACACTCACATAACCCTGCCACTAATTGAGGATTGTTTAACCCTCGAACAACCCCTGATGGCTGGGTTCACACAGCATGGTGCGACCCCCAACTGAGGGTTATGTATTCAAAAGAGCAGTTGTACACACCTGACACAGCTCAGCATGGGTTAAATAACCCACAATGAGCTGGCTGCATCTTGCCAACCAGGTCACTGTATTGCAGCTCAAACATCAGGTTCAATATGGGGGGGGGGACATGAATAAGCCTGTGCTTATTCCCTGAACAGCAACCTTTCCCAAAGAAGTAGCCCCCTTTGATGTTGCTGTTTTGGGGTCACCCTTCTGGGGCATATACTGCACATGTCAAGCCCAGGGAGAAGATATTTCCACCTGGAAATGGCCTCTCAGGACAGATGCTACACTTGTCTCTAGAGGGCGGGGATCTACAACCTGCCTTACCAATGTAAAGCTCTACAGCAGTCTCCCCCAATTCCCCCTAGATGTTTGGACTAACTCCCATCAGCCACAGCCACCACGGCCAGTGGTCTGGAATGATAGGAGTTGTAGTTCAAAACATCTGGAGGATGCCAGGTTGGGGAAGGCTGCTCTAGATCCATTTGCCCACACAAGTGTGTCGTGATGCCCACATCCCTCCTGCCACAGTTTTAAGTTCATACCTGCAACACGGTTGGGAAAGGTTGCTGTGCAATCTGGAGTAACCCAATATGCCATCTTCTCTTAAATTTGGTTCAGTTGTATTTTTCAGGTCCAGGGTAGTGGGATATGGGCAAGCCTTCAGAATGCACCTCTTTCTGGGCTTGCTAGATCACCCATATCCCATTCCCTAAGACCTCCCTGGCGTCACATTGGTCTTAGAGTCTTAGTTTCCTAATCAGTTCCAGATTTCTACTGTTCCAGATCTCCTCAGAAAGAAATACTTCCCCCTCTCCACACAGGATAGTGCTGCTGTCAGTAAATCAAACTGTTTACTTGATACTATTGCAGCCCTGGTCCAATGCTATTAAGTGAAGAGTATCATATCCCTGTTTGTGAAAAGCCCTACTCACCAGAGAGGGTTTGCCCAGGGAAACTGATACACTCACCCAAAAATCTTGAAGTGGGGGAGATGGGGAGACAATTACTGTGATTTAGGTAGCAGTCATAAAGACGTTTACTTAAAAGTTCCACTGAAATCATTGCGATTTGCTTTCTCTCCAACCTATTTTTAATGTCTGAGCTCGAAGAGCCGCTGTTCTTTGTTTGTTTTTAAATTAGGTTGGTGCACCATCTTTAATTCATAGTCTAAATCCCCCACACCCGCATTATATATTCTGGGATACTGCAACCCCAAGGTCACACAATAACTACTTTAAAAGAATAGCTAAGAATGAAGGAAAGTTTCAAAACCTATGAATACTAAACACAACTTCCTAAAAATCCCTGGGGCTATTTTTACATCACTCTTGCAGCCTGCACTACATTTAAAAGCAACTCCTGCGTGCTTTATATCATTCAAAAAACATAATGAAGGAGCAGAAGCCAACCATGAGGCCCAGTTCAGACATGACCATCCCTGTCCAATAACTCATAATCTACCAGCCACGTGCCCAAACACTTCCTCTTTGCACCTCCCCTTCAGGAAAGCTCAGTTTCATAAGGACTCCCTCCAAACTAAGAAATGAAACCAGAATGGAAAACCAGGGCTAATAGAAGCTGGGGCGGGGGGAGCGGGATTTCAGCAAGACCATGGTGGGGAAGGTTAAACCCCCTCCCTGTGCACTGTGTTCCTGATCCTGCTGGGGCGGGGTGGAGGGTAGGGGAAGACTGATAAAAAGAAAAAACACATGATTGATGTATTCACGCATGTAATTTCATGACTGTTTTGGCCCTGAAAAGAAAGGAGCTAGGGAAATAATAGATGAGGGTGGCAGAGGGCTAAGAGAAAGCAGTGTAATGCAGGCAGAAGCCTGAGCACAGTGTGATGAGGAAAATCACCCATAGGACTAGAAACAGGAGTCTGTGAGTGTGCAGTTTGTGGGAAGGAGGGGCAGACAGATAAGAAAAATAATCAGGCATGAGCCTGTATGTTTTCTAGATAAAATAAAGATCAAAGACAAGTTTATGATCCACTTTGCCATTCTCCTGAGTTTTGAATTTCCTTGATTGTTTGGAATAATGTATGGACATATTAGAGAAATTAGTACATGGATAATAAGATACTCAGTTCTTTTTATTGTTAGAGGAAATTGTGTGTCAAATTCTATATACTGCGTTTGAAAAGCTAGCCAAAAATCTCACATCCTGATTCTGCAAAGTTTACCAGCAGCCTACAGATCACTATTAATCTCTTTTTAGTAAAACTTTGTGGGTTTAGATCATAAGCAGTGAAAAACAGGCGGAGCAGGATTTACATTTTTGTGAAAATAATTGTGAAAAATGTGTCACATTTCCCAACTTATTATGCAAATCTACTTTTTAAAGTACCCACGAACTTTTATCCTAAACACATGTATTTAAAAAACAAATCTTGTTTATTTCATTGAAGGTTATTTCCAAATAAGTATGTAGGACTTCTGTCTAAGACCACAATTCTGTGCACACTTCAGAGTAAGTCCAACTGAACTCAGTGGAACTTTTTTCTGTGTAAACATGCGTAGGAATAGGTTGTGAGACAACTGCAATATAAAAGTCCCTTAGCAGTAACTGACCTACCAGTTACAGGCTGTTATAAACAAACAGCATGCATGCAATGTCCAATGTGAGTAGGCCCAAACCACATAGCTACCTCCCAGATTTTGTGTGGATTCAGTTCTGTGTGGTTAGAGTCTATACATCTTAGAATTTGCTACTGTGTGGTTTGAGTCTATACATACTAGAATTGTACTTAACATGTGGACACGTTGGCTTTCTTCACATGCAGCTTTTAGATTGAGATTGCTCCTTCACAAAAGTTTGCGGGCTCTTTACATGACGCCATGAACCTCCAAGGCGTCTCCTGCACTAACTGCCCTTTGTTCCATTTTTAAATAGATCACAGATATCAAAGAGGTAGCTCATGGGGAGAAGTAATGAGCAGCGTACTGCAGGGCTCAGTCCTGGGCCCAGTGCTCTTCAACATTTGTATTACTGGCTTGGAGGAGGAGGTGCAGGGAATGCTGATCAAATTTGCAGATGACACAAAATTGGGTGGGATAGCTAATACTGTGGAAGACAGAAACAAAATTCAAAGTGATCTGGATAGACTGGAGCGCTGGGCAGAAAACAATAGAATGACATTTAATAGGGATAAATGCCAAGTTCTGCACCTAGGAAAAAGAAACCAAATGCACAGTTACAAGATGGGGGATATGTGGCTCAACAACACTACAAGGGAGAAGGATCTTGGAATTGTTGTAGATCACAAGCTGAATATGAGCCAACAATGCGATGTGGCTGCAAAAAAGGTAAATGCTATTTTGGGCTGCATTAATAGAAGTATAGCTTCCAAATCACATGAAGTACTAGTTCCCCTCTACTCAGCACTGGTTAGGTCTCATCTGGAGTACTGTGTCCAGTTCTGGGTACCACACTTGAAGGATGCAGACAAACTGGAGAGGGTTCAGAGGAGGGCAACAAAGATGATCAGGGGACTGGAAACAAAATCCTATGAGGAGAGACTGAAAGAACTGGGCATGCTTAGCCTTGAGAAGAGAAGACTGAGGGGAGATATGATAGCGCTCTTCAAGTCCTTGAAAGGTTGTCACAGAGAGGAAGACCAGGATCTCTTCTCGATCATCCCAGAGTATAGGACACGAAATAATGGGCTCAAGTTACAGGAAGCTGGATTCCGGCTGAATATCAGGAAAAACTTCCTGACTGTTAGAGCAATACGACAATGGAACCAATTCCCTAGGGAGGTGGTGGGCTCTCCCACACTGGAGGCATTCAAGACGAGGCTGGACAGCCATCTGTTAGGGATGCTCTGACTTGGATGCCTGCATTGAGCAGGGGGTTGGACTTGAAGGTCTTATAAGCCCCTTCCAAACCCACTATTCTATGATTCTATGAAATTACCCCATTGTGTTGCACTTGAGTTCCCTCCATGAAAAGAGGAAAAGCAGCAAGAAGACGAGCGAGATCAATGAAAGATACAGAAGATTCAGATACGGGGAGCAGGAGGGGGAAAGGGGAGGAGGAAAAGGAAGCATGTGAAAAAGGGAGTCATTGTGATCCTGCATTTAAAGGGGAAGCAGAAAGCCCCATTTTGAATGCAGGGTTTTAGGCTGGTGTAGACATGCCTGTTAAGTACAACATGACCACATGTGGGGCTGAGAGGGATTCTGAGAAAATGAAAATGGCAGATGGCCAGAGCCTCGGACAGCACTTTGCTTTGGAGTGCATCTGACCATCTGTAAAAATGTTGATAGAGAAAGAAAGAAAGAAAGAAAGAAAGAAAGAAAGAAAGGAGGTAAGCTTGAGTGAGAAAGGAGAGTGGAGTGATGGACAAGCAGGAGGAGATGAGAACAAGCAGGAGGAAGAGGAGAGTGGTGCAAACTGGGTGGCTGCAGGCAGGGGGGAAAGTGCAGCAACATGGGCAGTGGCAGTGGGGAGGAAGCAGTGTGGCAGTGGTGGGAAGAGAAAATGGCATGGCTAGGGCAGCACGGGCTGGAGAATGGCCAGGCTGGTGCAGGAGCCCCCAGGAAGCAACTTGAAAGGCCCCCCTCCAATCTGGCAGCAATGCTGCTAGTATTCCCTCAGATAGATTCACTGACATTACAGAAGACTGGAGCTACTCACAGGTTTATAGGTTCCCTCTCACAGCTCTGGCTGAATAGGATCCCATCTAAGCAAATCTAATACTGGTAGGATGGCTTAGGTTAGTCTGCAAGCCTAAACAGAGACGAAGACAAAATGCATCAACAATGATAAGGAACTGGGCCAGGCTGCTGATGCATGCTGCTTTGTGAGGACATATCCCTGAAAAGCAGCTAAACAAATCACTTAAGGGTGCAACCCTATGCATGGTTAGACAGGAAGAAGGACTACAAATCCTAACATTCCCCAGCCAGCCTGGCTGACTAGGGCATGATGGGAGTTGTAGGCCTTCTTCCTGTCTAAACAAGCATAGGATTGCACCCTAAATAACCAATTTCCAGAGGACAGCCATCTAATGAAATGAGCCATGTTCCACAAAAGCTAATGCCGGAATAAATGTGCGAGTCTTTAAGGTACCGCAAGACTCTTTGATGCTTTAAAGGAATAATATATTTTTTATCCTGGCCATTGATCTGATTAACTTTTGTTTGTGTGTTTGTTTTTGTTTGTTTGTTTATGGCATTTATATACTACCCTTCATAATATTTAGCCTAGGGCTAAATGAAAATTAAAACAAGACAACAATATATAATACTAAACAGTTAAAATTTATAAAAAAATAACACAACTGCCAATTAAAACAGCAGAGTGAAAATTCATTTCCAACATTTAAAATCAGTTGCCAGCCCTCTTTTAGTCTAATATTAATTGTTCTTTATTGTTACCTGTCCTGAATTCTTGGAATAAGTCATCCAAAATAGTTCTGTTGATAGTTTCGTGAAGGAGATTTCTTAAGCCCTTCCTTCTCAGAATTGAAATTCCAGTGGAATTAATTCCTCCATCTCTGAAACTTGACATTTTTATTTATTTATTTTGCCGACGCTGATGTGTAGAGGTAGGACAAGGAAGAAGGAGTATGGCAGTTTCCAACAGTACCACTCTGCAAATTCAAATAGTACTACATGGAGCTCTGCTGAATCTTTCATTTCATAGAATCATGGAATAGTAGGGTTGGAAGGGGCCTATAAGACCATCAAGTCCAACCCTCTGCTCAATGCAGGAATCCAAGTCAGATCATCCCTGACAGATGGCTGTCCAGCCTCGTCTTGAATGCCTCCAGTGTGGGAGAGCCCACCACCTCCATAGGGAATTGGTTCCATTTGCACAAATGGTTGCCCATTATGCTTGTGCAGCTAGTTGTGCAAGTGGTTGTGCAAGTGGAATGTGCAACCGGTTGCACAACAGGCTGCACAAAAGTTATGTGCAAGTGATTGCACAACAGGTTGTACAAGCATAATGCAAAAATGCATAACGCACAATAGCTTACACAACTGCACTTGCGCAAATGTAACTTTGGCTGGATTCTCCTCTTGTGCATAATTCGGAACCTAGTTTCCAGTAGCGCAACATCGTTTCCGCTAATGGAATGACACAGTTGTATACTGCCCTATGTTTAGTCCATAATATAGAAAAGGCTCAGGGCTTCACCAAGCATTCCTTTTTTCTTACTGCTCTGCCAGTTCACGCCGGCCATGGCAGAATTAGGGGGACAGTTTTGACAGGCTGATCAGCCCAGCTTGCTGTGTATCTACAGTTTACAAGTGGATCAGATCCCAAGCCGTCTCTTCCCCATGCACAGAATGTCCCATTTCAGGGCTTTCTGCTTGCTCCCATTGGTGGCAGCTTTCTGCCCAGACACAGCAAGAGCCTCTGCCATGGCAGAGCCCACCCCCCAGCATCGTGCATCCTAATGCCTCCAGCACTCAACGTTGGGGGGTTACTATTATGCTCTAAATAGACTAGTAAAAATAAATACTAACATATCTGTACTTGTTCTCCTGGGATCATTTCAAAGTGCTTTCAAACCATTTCCCATCTAGTAGTGTATTGATCTTTGAAAGGTTCCTGCAAACTCTTCAGTATCCCCTATAAATTTGATGTTTGATACATTTTGCTACATTTCATGTGCCACTTTTGTTTAATTAATATACAGAAATAGAGCCTTTCAGCAGCGAAGATCGTACTTTTTCTGCATACCTTTTCATTTTGGTTTCAGTTCTGGATGCAAGTACACTGGTTGGGGTGACATTTCAGCAAGATGGGTGACATGGACTTTTCTGTTTAGAAAGCTCAGCACAGACATCCACTTTCATACTCAAGGTCCAACAGCTGGAAAAAGTGGAGGAAAGGATGGGACTGGTCTTCTGTCCTGCTTTATGTGAGGTTGGAGATGGAGAAGGAAGAGGCCTCTCAACCCTACTTAGTCCTTCACAGAAATCAGCAGGTGAAAACTTTTCACAGTGTGGAGAACAGTGCCTGCTGATGTCTGTTGCAAGGGACAGGAGCAGGACGGGTGAAAAAGTTAGCAGTGCTAGGGAGGTGGCAGCCTGAACTGGTGACAACCATGGTTTGCTCTTTGGGAAATAGCAGCCTATCATGAAGAAGGCTTGCTGTATGATTTTAGGTTTTCTCTATACTCTTGTCTGAAACAATATAAAGAAAGAGCCAATGCGATGTAGTGCTTAGAGTGCTAGAGTTGGAAAGGGAAGGCCCAGGTTCAAATTCTCACTCAGCCATGGAGTTCTTAGGGTGACTTTGGACCAGTCACCATCTCCCAGCCTAACCTACCCCACAGGGTTGTTGGGAAGATAAAGGGGGAATTAGGATCAGGTGTGCTGCCCTGGGCTCCTTGGAGGAAGGGTGGGATATAAATTTAACAAGTACATATTATTAATTAGCATAAGCAAACATTCCTGATATTGCCCTTTTACACTGCAGTCCTATGCATGACTGCTCAGAAGTAATTGAGTACAATGGGGCTTACTCCCAAGTAAATGGGTATGCGATTGCAGCCTTAATTTGTTTCTGCTTCCATCTGTTTTTACTTCATTGTCCCTTAAACTGGCAGCCCAAGCTTCTGTTTGAAACCACTGAGGTTTGATGCATGTATATATTTCACAAGAGAGATGTTCTGCTGCTCTACTTTTGATTCCTTGTGTGATCAACAGAATGTTGTAGTAAACAACCCACACTTGGGGTGTCTCAGGAATGCCAGACCACGTAATCTTAGATAAGCAGGGAAAAGAAAAAGAAACCACTAGTAAGAAATGGCTAAAAGAAAAAAGATGAAACTGATTTTGTTTATATTAAACTGTTATAATTTAACTGTAATAAAAAGGCTACACAAAACGAAGCTGACATCTGTGTTTTAATTCCTCTATGCTTACCTTAGAGTAAAAAAAATAAAATAAAAAATAAAAGGACATAGCTGCTAGCTACATCTTTAAAGGAATGTGTAGTTTGGCCCTGAGACAGGATGGAATTGTGAGCAGGATATGGGCATCACAGGGGAAGAGGACACATTAACTGAATCCTATACCCCTTCAGTCCATGGCCACACCCCCATCAACAATGCAACTTTACATCATCTTGGACCTGGTATAAGACATTTCCTTCCCATTGACTTCAAAAATTCAGAGGAAAAATTAAAAACAGCTGCCCCCATGTCAGCAACCACTCCATCTACATTGCCACAAAGAACCCAGGGCATAGTGTAATTCAGCACCCAGGCACAGCCCACCACGAGTAGATGGAGCCCACACAGGGGCACCATAACTCAGGTGTCAGTCATGCACACTTACAGCTCACATGGGGAAACCTTGGAGAAAGTGCACTTTGCACACAAGGGGAGCGCTTTGCACAAAACAACCTGTCCTCACAACACACATAGAGAACAGAGAACAGCACACTGGTGCTGTTCTACTGGTGATTGGATGCTGAGTTACACTATATCCTGGGCTCTTTGTGGCAATGTGGATGGAGTGGTCGTTGACGTGGGGGCAGGTGTTTTTAATTTTTCCTATGAATTTTTGAAGTCAATGGGAAGGAAATTTCTTATACCGGGTCCAAGACGATGTAAAGTTGTGTTCCCTTCCCAGAATCCTTACAGGGACCTAGAACCATCTGTGTTTCTTGCACATTGCAGGCGGATATGCTGCCAGCTAGGTTTCTGTGGACTGACTCCTTCTGTGCCATTCATGGCGTGGCTCACCTGCTGGCAGCTGAGCCACTGTTTCCAGGGACATCTGTGGGCATTTCTGCCATTGTTATGCCACGTTGGTGGTTTCTAGTTGTGTGTTTTCCCCCTCCCTTCCTAATCTGAGCGTGTATTGAATATGGTGGCCATTCCACTAACAGAGTGGCAGCATATCTCTGGTCCCGGGGTAATATGAGTATAGGATTGTTCTGTAAATAAATAATGGCACAGGATTCCTGTCAGCCTCCGAACCCGGAGACTGATGGGAATCCTATGCAGAGCAGGAGCAGTGCAGAGGCGATCTTTGCCTACACGCTCCCCCTGCTCTGCATTTTAGCTAGATGGGCATTTTCGCCCATCTAGCTGAAGTGTCAGAGATGGGGAGGGACAGAGGCTGGGGAAGGCTCATAGCTCCACTTCCCCAGTCCTCTCCCCGCCCACCAGCACACCTGCTTCCCCTCCTCTTCGAGCACATGTTTGTGAGCCCATAGAAGCAGCCCGTGCAGTTCTCTCTGCACTAGCTGTGAGGGGGTGGAGAGCTCGGACTGCTGGGTCCAAGGTTGGAGTGCTGTCTCTGGCCTCGGATCCAGGAATCCGAAATATCCTACAGCCCCCCAGATGCCATGTAGGGACCACAGGATGGCTCTCTAAATCTGTGCGTGTTGTCTACTGTCCCTTCAAAAGTAAGACAGTTTTATCATTCGGGGGGGGGCGTTCCTTTCAGTTTGTACCCTTCTCCAAACCTTCTCATGACATTGTTTACTCAGTTAATGAGTTCAGCTACAAGAACAGCTCTTTTAGTGCTGACAACAGATTCCTGCAAGACTCATGAGAGGAACAAGAAGCATAAATCAAGACATTTCCTCAAGATCCCCATGAATCACCTAATAACACCCCCACCCCTCCACTCCTTGTTTTATGCGGCTAGAACAAACACAGGACTCTTTTCAGTACAAGGTTTACCAGCAGGAAATGAACCAAAGGCTTTGTGGATGTGTGCATTTGTATGTGAGGATTCATTACAGGATGATCTTGCATCTATCAGTACAGAAGCATCATAGAGACTAGAGCTACCAGTGTCCAAATCCCAGTGGTGTCCTTAAGAGGGCGCCATCCCCATCCCACCCCCGTAGGAGAAAGTAAAGTTTGGTATTTGACAACATCAGGGCCCAAGCATTTGTGGTGGGGCAGTAGCATCTGGAAACATGGGCCCCTTCTCATACACACATTATGATCTCAGTCTACACATACAATCTTATGAGATGAAAGTTTATTCTGAAATTACATTTTCTGCATTTCTGAAATTGCACCATGGCCCACACTGGAGCTTTTCTATACCCCCAAACACTCACTTTTTTGTTTAACATATCATCCAGCCTGTAGAAGAGCCCTACTAAGCTTGCTGACTATTTTGTAACCTTTTGGTTAGTCATAATAATGGGATTGCCCTGTTATTTTTTGTTTTGTTTTCTTCTAATGGACCAAGTTGACTGCAGACATTATATAACTAGACAAATTCACTTCAAAGCTTTATTTTTCTGGCCTTTTCCTTGCAAAAAATTTTTCTCTCCAAATTCAATTTCTCTTGCAGGTACACTTGACAGAGTAAATAGCTGGGTAGCATAACCATTCTTGCCCCATAGTAGAATGTCTGCATTTTTTTATGAGTTGTTAGCTTGCTGAAATTTCCTTCTACGCTATTTGCGTTCCCCTTATTTTCGCCGTCTTAGTCTACGTAAATGTTTACGTAGACTAAGACGTGCCAAAATAGGGAACGCCGCCGCCATTTGCGTACGCGTGTGGTTTTTTGTTTTGTTTTTAAGTCAGCCGTGATAGGCTATGTAAAGATTTACGTAGCCTATCATGGTGTTTTTTAAAAATCTAGCCGTGATAGGCTACGTAAATCTTTACGTAGCCTATCACGTTGTTGTTGTTTTTTAAACCTGGAAATGGTGGCGGCGGCGGCCAGTCAGAAGACCGGCCGTCGCCGCCGCCGCTGCCGGAGCCGCCGCCGGAGCCGCCGCCGCCAGGAAGATCCGCCCCAGGTAAGTCCCGTCCTGGGGGGGTGGCAGGGGGTGGCGGGCTGTTCCGCCACCGATTTTGGGGGGCCGAATGCGCTGGCATTCGGCCTCCCCGAGATCTGTGGCAGAACTTTCGTACATCCCTATCACAGTGTGCAAAAAATCTATAAGGCTATACACATTTAACTGAAAATTAGTTACAGTTGTGTGGGGTTGTGGGGGTAAATCTCATTTTGAGATAAGTGGAGTTAGTTCATACTGTTTCCCAAAAGTGGAGTTGTGATTTTTTTTAGATGCAATATCTCACAAGGAAAATCTCAGAAAGATCTGTAGGATTCTTGTGGAGTTGACATTTGGAAGCTTCTTCCAATTCCTCAAGCTCTAGTGTCACATATTTTAAGGCTGAACAGAATGTAAAACAAATGTTATTGGTTGGTTTGAATCTGTGGTCTAATTCACAGCATTGTCCAATTTGCATTAAAAACATTCCTTCTGAATTACCATCACGTTCAGAGATCATAGAATATGATTCCTGTGAACTAGACATTTACTCTCATATATTCCGGGCCTGTAAATCCTACCAGTGACACTGGCTTCCACTGTCCTTGGGATCAATATCCCTCCCACCAGCTGTGACCCCTGTCCTGTCTATGCAGAAGGGAACTCTGGGACTGGTAATTCTTCAGTGAGCATGTTACATGGAGAAGCACAAATCTATCTTCTAAAGTACAAGTCCTAGTTTAATGATAGAAGCACAAGCTCTGTTCTAGAGAAGGGCCTGGGCCAGCAATTGACTGTTCAGAATGTTCCTCTAATGCTGCTTTTAATTGGCTCCAGCAAGTCTTACAGGATCTGGACAATAGATACACTGATAAAGGGAAATAAATTTCTATAAATATTCTCAACATGATCTACAATTTAGCCTCATGGTTTCCCCCTCATTATAAATGGTGCTGAATCACAGGGCCCTGATAACGGATACCCTCCCCACCCACCATGCTTAGGTCAGCATTGCAGTGGGAGCAAAACATGCCACTGCCCTTGACACTGCCCCAGCCACCAGCACCAAGGACACTTGTTGTTGTTGTTCAGTCATGTCCGACTCTTCATGACCCCATGGACCACAGCACGCCAGGCCTTCCTGTCCTACGCAAAACACACAGAGAAGCCCCTGTGCGGTATCTGCAATACAAAACCCTCTTTCCATACCACCATAAGACGACAAGCAAGTTGGCATTATATTAATGAGATTTACCATTTATATAGCACTTTTCAAATCAGCACTTCTTATGCCTTATGTCCACAATGAAAACAATGTACTTAAAAACTCATCCATTTCCTAATACAACAGCATTTGAGACTGAAAAGCTGCACTTTTCAATTGGGGGAAATTGTGGGGAAGAATGGAGTTAAAATAGTCCTTCTTCATCAGGAGTGACAGCCATCTCTGTGTGGCAATTTAAATTTAGAATGTTTCAGAATTAAAAATGCTGGTCAAAGTTGTCTCCTAATTCACCTGAGAGGTAGGAGTAGATAGTCCAACTAGAGAAAAACAGCCACCAGGCCCAATATTATCATATTCCTTATATCAGCAGTCATCAGGTAATAGTGATACTCAGCCTAACCAGCCTTAGAGAATGGATGAGGCAACATGGGGTGTGGGATCAGGATGAGACAACATCCATGGATGAGACAACATGGCGGGGGGTGGGGCAGGGAGAACCAGGCAAGTGAGCAGGATGAGTTCTTGACAAAAGTTAATCTTGTGAACTCACCAGTCATGTATGGAGGGCCACCAGAGGCTTAATAAGCCTCCTGTTGTTGGTGCCTGCCTGGAACTGTAAAAGCAGTGCGGTGACAAAGCAACTGCCAGGCCACAATACATAACGTATATATGTGTTGCTTTCAGCGTGGTGGGTTGGACTCAATGGTCTGGGTTGGACTCAGTGGTCTTATAGACCCCTTCTAACCCTACTATTTTATGATTCAGTAGGCCTGCCTTGGCCTTACGCTGGAGGTAACTCTTAAAACCATCCGCAACACAACAACTCACGACTTGTGTGTCAAACAGAGTTTTATTTTTATTGGTCTAGGTTTCAGCTCCTCCAAATCTCAAGGTGGCTTCTAAAACCAATATAAACAAACAGCAATCTAAAATTGTGAAAGACCATAAAAGTAGGAGAATTAAAATAGCAGCAAGAGAGCAAAGTACAATAAAAGTGGCACTGTTCCACAAAAACACGCACCTTTTTTAATGGACAAAGTTAGGTGCACTGATACACCCTCTTCAGGGTGCTCATTCCACAACTTCAGGGCTACCATGGAAAAGGCCCTACCCTTTCTCCCTCCAACCGACCTGATCTAACGTAATGCAGATCTAAGCCCTGCCTACTAATCTTAACAAGCAGGGGATGGGGTACTCATTCAGGGAGAGGTGCTCTCTGTTGCTAAAAACTGGTAATGGGCCATTGCTCAGTGGTGGAGCACATGCACTGCATGCAGGTTACATTGCTGACACCTCCATTAAAGAAGAGAAAAGGATCTAGGTTTCAAAACAGGACATGATTTTCTGTGGCTTTAATAAAATGTATATAGGGGAAATTTAGTTGGTGCAACTTCTCCCATTATTGTGCTGATGGGGCAAGGAGTGCTCCAGCTGCTGCAGTTGTCCTTTTCACCAGCACAGGTAGGCTGGGTTTACACATAATGCTAACCCATGGTATGGGTTGTTGAATTCTGGGTTGTTGTGATGTGTGAACCCAGCCATGCTAACAAACCATGGTTTGTTAACCATGAACCCAGAAAGTGAAAGCAAACCCATAGTTTGTTGTTGAGTTGTGAACTCTGGGTTGTTTAGACCATTGGTCGTTATGTGTGAACCCAGAACTGTGGGTTGTTCATGGGTTGTTTTGTCAGGCTACAGAGGTGGTGGGCAAGGGTGGTGAAAAAAACAGCTGCTCTACATGACAGTATTACAGTGCCATGAAGGCATTTGAGATACAGGGAGGGAGCGGGCAAAGGAGGAGGGAAATGAACAACCCAGGGATTGAGAACACAAACCACAATTTATTCAATTGTCTGGCAAACAAACTCTGGGTAGGGCAAGAAACCACGAGTAAACTATGGGTTAAATAAACCATGGGTTAGCATTATGTGCAAACCAGGTCATAGTGTGCAAAGAAGGGCAGGGCCCCTGTACCTTTCAAAGCTGCATAGGAGGGGGAATTTTGGCAGGTTTGGTTTATCATTCAGGGATGAGAAAAGCTTCACCTGCTTTTCTCTGTTCTGGTTAAAGGAACAGGAGTCCCATCCTCCTTTTCCATCTGGTCACTGTAAACAGAGCAGCCCTGGTCCAGGAACTGGTCCAAAATCTGGCAGTCAAAAATGGTTTTAAACCTTCATGCTATCCGTATCCAGCAATTAAAAGATAAATTACCTTAACAATTACTCATTATAGGCAAAGTGCAGAATTATTTAAGCCAGTTTCCTGTCATTTGACAGCAGCTGTTAAATAATTAAGTAACATTCACAGGGTATGTGATTGCTCCTTTAGGAGGACGGATTCTGGCAAGTAGTTTTCTTTGGCTAACCCCCACCCCCCAAACCCCTTCATGTAACACATGAGAACTCACAAGAAGTAATATAAAACTAAGCCTTATGAATAAGTGTCTAATTGTAGTTAACAACCAAATGGGTTGAGATATTTGTTTACTCAGTTCCCAGAATAAATTGTGCTGTCTGTTTTGCTGTTGCATATTTATCTGGAATAATCCTAGGTACAAGCAGTAATACTCATGTTATTTTTAATAAAGCTGCAGCCTTTAAATAATCACCAGGGCATGAACTTTTTATGTCCATGTCTTTCCCTTTGCTTAGTGGAGGACTGGCATGTGGGATCTTAACAATAACACGAAGCCTGGTGGCTGGGAAGCAATCCCAGGGCGTCCCCAACAGCCCAGCCCAAGGTCTCTCGCTGCGTGAAGTGGGACGGAACACAAGCTGCAGTCTCACATCCCTCCCCCCATTCCCCCCCCATCTTATCTTTGCTACTGCCACCACATCAGCTCTTCTGGTTGTGGGGCTCTCATGAGAGCCCAGCCAGCCAGGTCTCATGAGAGCCCCGCGGCGGCTTCTCCTGACCATGTGGTAGCAAAGGTGAGGGCACACAACAAGGGAAACAGAGGGCAGGGGGTGCTCCAGAGAGCCCTGTGGCAAATGCCACAGTGGGAGAGTGGCTGGCAGGGCTCTCCAGAGCACTCACTGGAGTGGCAGGGCAGCAGAAGCAGGCCCTCCTGACAGTGGGACAGGCAAGGGTGCCATGCAATTTGCCACTCCTCCCACTCTGCCGCCTGATGTGGGCACCTCACCCTACTTCATGATAGGGCCAGCCCTGCTCTCCACCATCTCAGAAGGCACACAATGCTGGTTCAGCAACTGCTCCCTGAGTACCTGCCAGGTCCAGCCCTACTATTAGGCAGACTGAGGTGACTGCCTCAGGCAGCAGATGCTGGGGGGCATGGCATGGTGGCAGCTTCCCAGCTATTCTCATGAACTCTCCAGATATTCTCCTCTGCTGGAGAACAGAGCAGTGTATGCCACACAGCCTGTCCTGCCCCTCCTAAACTAGCCTGTTACTTCAGGTATGGGGGGGGATGCTATCCTATCACCAGTGTTCAAGTAAGACCCATGGCCGCTCACTTGTGGGGTGCCACAGGGTTCCATCCTCTCTCTGATGCTATTTAACATCTATGTGAAGCCAGTGGGGGCTATCATCAGGAGGTTTGGGGTGCGGTGTCATCAATATGTGGATGACACACAGCTCTACCTCTCGTTCAAATCTTCACCAAGGTTGGCCGTAGAATCCCTGTCCAAGTGTCTGGAGACGGTGAGTGGCTGGATGGGGAGGAATAAGCTGAAGCTGAACTCTGACAAGACCGAGGTACTTTTGGTGGGAGACAAGAGGAGGTTGGAGGATGCTGACCTGGTGTTGAATGGGGTACAGCTACCCTTGAAAGACCAGGTCCGCAGCCTGGGGGTCATTTTGGACTCCCAGCTGTCCATGGAGGCTCAGGTGTCAGCTGTGCGCCAGAAAGCGCTGTACCAACTCCATCTGATACAGTGGCCGCACCCCTACCTTCCCGACCATCTGCTCCCATTGGTAGTACATGCCCTGGTCTCCTCTTGTTTAGACTACTGTAATGCGCTGTATGTGGGGTTACCCTTGAAGACAATTTGGAAGCTGCAGCTGGTACAGAACGCGGTGGCTCGCCTGATTAAAGGCAGCTGCCGGTGAGATCACATCACTCCAGTGCTGAAGGAGTTGCACTGGTTACCAGTTGTTTTCCAGGCCAAATTCAAGTTGTTGGTTTTGACCTTTAAAACCCTATGGTTCTGGCCCAGCCTATCTTAAGGAGTGCCTTCAGCAACACCAGACAGGCTGCTTAACAAGATCAGCCTTGGATGGCCTTCTCTCTGTCCCATCAGCCAGGACAGCTAGACTGGTGGGGATTAGGGAGAGGGCCTTCTCTGTGGTGGCCCCCTCTCTGTGGAACTCCCTCCCTAGGGAACTCCGCCATGCCCCCTCTTTAATGAGCTTCTGCCCCTCATTAAAAACATGGTTGTTCAGGCAGGCATTTGGGGTGGGTTAGGGTATTTTAGAAAATGTTTTTACTGTAGAATTGTATTGTTTTAAACTGTTTTATTATATACTTTGTACATTGCCCAGAGTGGCTGGGTGACCAGCCAGATGGGCGATTAATGAATTAAATAAATTAAATAAAATAAATAAATTCAACTGACACTCCAGTACTGTATGTGGAGTGTATCTTGTCCAAGCACCAAAATGTCTTGGGCTGGCCCTGGTTCTTCCCATGTTATGTGAAGTGCCAGGAGCTTGAGTCCTCACTGGTAGTTTCCTTCCCTCCTCTTGGAATAAAATTCCCCAGTGATTCCCTTTCTTCTGCTATCTCACTTCTGTCCATTTGGGCAGGCATGCAGGGGTCCTGCAAGGTCTCTTGCTCTGCCTGCAGAGACTTCTGAAATGCCCATCTACCTCCTCTTCTGACTTCTTCCCTTGGCTCAGTCATAGTTTGAATCTGTGCACAGGTCATATGAAAACTATGGTTGATGCTGGAAAGGGAAAGGAAATCATTTCAGAGGTTCGAAACACATACCTGATGCAAACCAGAGATGGGGAACACATTTCCTGATGCAAACCAGGTGTGCTTCCAGAAGAGGCTTTCATAATACCATAACCCTGCCCCATTCACAGAATTTTACGAGGGGTCCAGACAATGTTGTCTTCCATTCATAACTCTCCCGTATCTTCCAACCATTTCTTCCATCCTTTTCCAAGGGAGTGGTGACATTCTCATTACTTGGTAGGAAAGTTTGAGCTTACTAAGGTTGTCTGTATGCTGCAGTGTTGATCTGTGCAGGGGGAGACTGGATATTTTTTTAGTCCCCATTTCCATGAGTTATACTTACATTCAGTTTCGTTGCAGAATTGAGATCCAAGTGCTACACAGAGCATTTCCTTTCCTGCTTTTCCACTACATAACCTCTAGGTGGCACTGTAGTATAGCAGAATAGCACAAATAAACAAGTGAAAAAAGCAATTTCTTTCCTTTTACAATTAAATACTGAATTTTCCCTGCTCTAAAAAAATCCTCTTTAGACACAGAAAGTGTTCTTTAGAAATGAAGCAAAACTGCACGGTTATGATGTTGTCTAAAGAATCCATAAAGAACCATGAGTTGTTTATGACCAGCCCATGATAAATGCCTCATGCCCACCATGGGCCTGGTTCACGCGGCTGAGGCCTCAGGGCAAGTCCTATTCAGGGAATTCTGGCCAAACAGATTTCCCAGAGAGACAAGATATAAAGCAGCACCATGGAGAGCTCTGAGTGAAGCAGTAGATTGTGACTGAACCTTAAGCATGGTTTTGGCTTCTTTTAGGCTGGTTAGCCCTGCCTCCCTATTGATTGAGGTCTTCTCCTTTAAAAGGGACCAGTCTATTTCAGCAGCCTCAGGCTGTGATGACACAAAAGTGGGAAGTGGCTGCAGCGTGGTGATATGTACATTGCTGAAGTCCTCATAATACGAGGATGACAACACAACATCCTCTGGACTCAGAGGAGCTGGTCCCTGAGACCTTCTTGGAAAACTAGTTCTTAAGGAGGTGACAACATCGTGATGTCCTTCTATCACTCAGCCCTTTCCCTGATCCATTAATTCAGGAGCCACAGAGTGGCTGGGTGACCAGTCAGATGGGCGATTAATAAATTTAATAAATAAATAAATAAATAAACATCCTCTGAGGATGAAGGGTTGGGGTCCTGATCGATGGCACCTCTTCCACAAATTTAAAACTTTCCTGAAGTTTTAAATGTATATTAACTAAAATTCAATGCATATTTTCTTTGAAGTGAAATCAATTCAGTTGAGTGAAAGTTGCAGGATTGCTGCCTTAGAAATAAAATTGTGGACTTTTTACTACTATGTATTACTAGGTTTCCCTGCTCCTTATTTTGTTGATTATTTCCTTGTGAGTACAGGTGATATATGCTTTGAACACTAAAAATGATGAGCATGAGGCCAGCATCCAAGCTCTCAAGGAGGCCCATCAAGAAGAGATCCAGCACATCCTTGCTGAGACACAGGAAACACTCCTCCAGTATCAAAACAAAGTGGAAGAAGCACAGGAGCTCCAGAAGTATGTCCAGTCCCTTGAAGAAGCTTTGGAAAAACACAGGCAGCAAAAAGAAGAGGCATTGTCAGAATTGGCCCCGTGCAAGAAACATATAGATGAGAGGGAGCCTCAAATAGAGGCCAAACAAACAGATGAGAAGATTTTCCTCCCCTTGGAAATGCTGTGCACAAAGCTAGACTGTAAACACAGAGTTCAGGCTTCAGACAAGGAGTCAGATGGCCTTGTAAACAAAGACTGGGCATCTGGGGGAGAGACACTGGATAACAAGGGGAAGGTAACTGAATTGTACAGCCTGGACATACAGGCTGTAATTAATGAGACAATGAAACTCAAGCAGGAGAACCAGAAACTGGCAGAAGACTATGCCGAGAAAGTAAGCCAACTCCAAGCCTCTCATGAAAGAGAAAAAGAAACCTGGAGAAAGGCCATGCAGCAGTCGGTGGCCGATTCGTGCAGAGAATGGCAGCAAAGGGAAATGGAGCAAAGGAAAAACTACAAAGCCCAAGAAGCTGCATCCCAGCAGCAGCTGGGAAAGCTGGAGGCTGACCTGGAGTCAAAAGGCCAGCAAATAAGTGAACTGAAAAAGTATTCCCAGAAGCTGAAGGAGAAGATGCAGGTAGGATGTGAGGTGCTTAAGCCATACGCCCATAAAATTAGCGAGTGATGACATCTTTGAATTGTTTTGCACCTTGAATCATCAGTGTGCAAGCAACCTGCACACCATCCTTGATGCTGGGTGGCTTAACCTGGGCACTGATGGAGACATGGAGTGATAGTGGAGGGAAGGCGGGAGGAAGAAGGCTCCTTTTCCCCTTTCTAAAGGTTGTGGGAAGGGGGCAACATGTCTCTAAAGTCCTTTCTTCCCCTCCCACTCCAAACCCCCCAGGAGTTGAGAGCAGGAGAGCAGAGCAATGCTGAGCCAGGCCCAGCGCCAGCATCTGGCACCCTTGTTGAGTGAGAGCAGTACATAGGAAACGCTGCCCCCAATGAAGCAATGCTTCTGTATATGTTACTAGTCCCTGTATTTGCTGAGCAAATCTTACATAGAATTGATTATAATGGAAAGATCTGTTCCAACAACCAGGTTTCCCATAGTGGAAATTGACACTACGTGACTGAAATAGTTAGAAGCATGTCATTTTATTCCAATTCATGAGCTAATGCAGATTGTCAAAAGAAAACAGTCAATCCCTGGCAAAATTGTGGAGCAGCAGGGACAAAAGGAACATAATTTTCTATATTTTACACATTTCTCATGAAGGCTGCTTTGCTTACAGCAGATTTCTCATTTGGCAGAAGCTCCCTTCAGAACTGAGAATATTTCCTCAGAACTACATGGAGGATGAAAGGCTGAAAAGAAAAAGTATTTCTCGGGAAGCATACCTCTGATCATTAATTAATACTTAAGGCAAAGTTATTAAATATATATTAATGATCGGAGATAAGAGGACTTATGCTTTTTTCCATGATTTTCCAACTGTATTTCCCCTTGGATGGATATGAAGCAACCAGAGACTTGTGACTGAAGGGCACCTTATTGATGTGAATTATTAATTATTACTAATTATACAGCAGATTGCTTTCTGACGCATGCTTTGTTGACCATATTATGCTGGTCCTGTACCTACTACACTGGCTGCTTATTTGTTTCCAGGCACAATTGAAGATGCTGATGCTTTCCTAAGACTCTAAATGGCTTGGGACCAGGATATATGAAAGACCTCCTCATTCCTTATGAACCTGTTCATAGTCTTAAGATCTTCTTCAAAAGCTCTTCTGTATGCCCCATCACCCAGAGGGGATAGGTTGGTAGGAATGCAGGATAGGGCCTTCTCTGTGGCAGCATCACATCGGTGGAACTCTCACTCTAAGGAAGCTAGACTGGCCCTTTTTTGTTCAGTTTTAGGCAGGCTGTTAAAACCTTTTTGTTCCACCTAGCTCTTTAGTATTTTTAGTTTATTAGCTCCACATTCTGTTTTTTAAGATTTACTCTTGCTCTTAATTCTGCTGTAGTTATGTTTTTAAGTTTTTAAGGACGTAACCCTATGGGATTGCTGACTGCTAGGCAGAAGCCTCTGATCTTGAAGCCTTCCGAGTATCCTATACCCTAACAGGCTGCTCCGGTGGGGCAAGCGGCGCAACAGAGGTGATTTTTGTCCCTCTGTCCTCCTTTTTCATTTCCTCCTCTGACAGGCCTCTGAGCCTGTCGAGAGAGGCCGTGCTGCCAGGGTCAGGGCTGGGACTGGAGAGGCCACAGGATACAGCAGATCCTGGCCCCTTCTCTCCCCTCCCTTGCCTGCCCACATGAACACCCTTTGTTTGACTTCTACAAGGTAATCCGAGGTCGATTTTCTGACCTCAGGAAGCAGCCATAGGAGCTGCAAGGGGGTGAGTGGGGGAGGGGGAGAGGGATTAAAATGCAAAGTCCCCCTCCCAAGTCATAGGAGTGTCTACAGCTTCAGGGCGGGGACTTGGGCATATCCTGTGGTCCCTGGAACACTCCTAGGGACCATAGGCTTGCTCTGTAAATTGCTTTGTACAGTTTTAGAATGATTTAAAGTTTTAACTATAAGTTACCTTGTGGACCCTATTTGGGCTGAACAGTAAATGTATAAACAAATAAAATAAAAATAAAAAATCTCCTAAGAGCAGAAAACTCCATGGTATTTTCTTCAGTCTGCCAAGAGCAAAACCTGTATCTTCTTTGCCCCACTCCAAACAAGCACTGGACCTGATCTGAGACTACTTACCCAAAGTTATGCAACAACAAGAGGGGATGTTCCTACAACAAGTACTTTTAACAAGCCAAGACACTAACCATAAACGTATCACCATGTAATCTGTTTGCAGGACCTGGAAACGCAGCTCAAGGAGGCACAGCAAGTAACTACGGAGTCTAAAAGTATTCGGAAAACACTGGAAGAGGAGCTGATGGCTGCCAAAGAGAGGCTTCTGTGGCAAGAAAATGAAATACTGCATAGCACAGGTAAGAGTTGAATCCATGCAGTTCCTGGGTGCTGCAGTAGTGTAGCGACTAAGAACGTGAGCTGGGAAATCCACAGTTCAAGTCTGTCCTCAGCCATGAGGTCAGTAGGTGGCCTTATGCAAGCTGCCATACTGCCCGCCTCTGCCCGCATTGGCGACACAGGGACTGTAACACCAGCCAACCTCACAGCGCTGTCGTCATGGTGCTGCAACACTGTCTATGAAGTGCTTCGAACACCTGCAATGTCCTATACAAATGCAACGCGTTCATATCACGAAACGCTTCATCCTCTTAATCGCACCCATGAATATTTCAACGGATAATGTGTGTTTGTGGAATTTGCAGAAGCAACGGAGATTGCGCTGAATCCCCACAGCAAAGCCAGGAGCGAAGTGGATGAACTGAAGACCCCCATCCTGCTCCATCAGCAGCCATCGTCTACCAAACAGAGCCAAGGCACCCAAGGTGGTGGAGACGCTCAGGTGCATGAACATCTGCTTTCTCTCCCTTTATGTAGGAAAGGTCCTCCATCATGATCTGACTTGGTAAACAATTGACTGTGCCATCCCTTCCATTCCCATGTTTAATTGGGGCCGGTCTATACCTTCCTGTATATACAGGCAACATCCTATCAATATGTTCTCCAAGAGAGGAGCTAGGTGGCCAGAGATAGGGGAGACCCCATGAAGCCATTGCCCTATTGGATCTGCTTCATATGTTGCCGGCAGCAGTGTGGTTGCTTCTGACCCATGACTGCTCCCATGCCATTACTGCCAGCATACATCCGCTAGGCTGGATTGCATGGGTGTGTACAGTGCTAGCAGCAGCCACTCCATAGGGGAGTGTGTCACTAGCAAGACAGGTAACCATATGATCTCTCCTAGACACATGGATGGAAGCTACATACAGTACTAGATGCAGCCATGGGAAAGTGGCAACCACACAGCTGCAGGTAACATATGAAGTGGGACTTATTTAGCCCTGACACCCTTCGGTTCCGTAAGCAGCGCAGTTCTGCTGTTGATCCAGAACCAATTCAGATGTTTAGGAAAAGCCCATGGCACAAGACTTTGGAAACAAAGCCCTATGAGGAGAGACTGAAAGAACTGGGCATGTTTAGCCTTGAGGAGAGGGGAGGAAGGATAGCGCTCTTCAAGTCCTTGAAAGGCTGTCACAGAGAGGAAGGCCAGGATCTCTTCTCGATCATCCCAGAGTGCAGGACATGGAATAATGGGCTCAAGTTACAGGAAGCCAGATTCCGGCTGAACATCAGGAAACACAACATTGGCACCTAGGGAGGTGGTGGGCTTTCCCACACTGGAGGCATCCAAGATGAGGCTGGACAGCCACTTCTCAGGGATGCTCTGACTTGGATGCCTGCATTGAGCAGGGGGTTGGACTCAAAGGTCTTATAGGCCCCTTCCAACCCTACTTTTCTATGATTCTATGAATGCAGGTAAGGGGCTGCATATTTGAATGTTCCTCCATGTTAAAACATCCCCAAGCTGTGATGACTGGTGGCTGCAGGCACAGCAGCAGCTCAGTTGTCATGGGCAGGCTGGAAAAGGTGAAGCAAGGCAGCCACCAGGCAAAGAGATGAACAGGTGGGCAGAAGAGCTGCTACACAGGTGCAGGTTGTCTGATAGCAGCTTGACCTTTACATGTTTGTCAGAGTCCAGAGTGCGGCTTTATAAGCCCAGGTAAAACCCCACTAGCCCCTTATGACAAGTGCTGAGTAAGACGTGCATCACCTTCTTACCAGGTGTGTCAGTACGAGAGCCTCACTGCAGCAGGTAACAGGCTAGTGGCCCCCTCTTTGGGCAAGGTGCCATGGTGGTACATAGAGCAAAGGACTGCTGCTCTAGCTGTGAGGATCTCTAGCTGGAGACCCCCGGTGCCTTTACAGTTAGGCCACACTTACAGTGTAGAGTGGCAGCACAGCAGGGACAAGGACTCTGAACTAGCTTGTGGCAATCCCATCTGTGTCTAGCAGCTACGGCTCCCTTTCGTTTTTACTCTAAAGTAGGTGCAGGGGCCTGTTCTGAAACTAAAAAGCCCCCCTACCCCCATGCTAGTTTTAAAGTAGTGTCTGTCTCCACCACCACCACCCCATGCACTTACTGTTGACATTCGTGCCATTGATGTCTGCTGCTCTTTCAGGTCTTGATCTAGCTGTGGTATTCTTTTGGGGGCAGCCTTTTCTTTAACTGGAGAACAGGCCATTTAACCCAGGCAGTGTTGATAAACCTGTCCCTCCATGACTTACATTTATAAGCATGCATTGCTTTGGCCCTTGAATTCATCATTTGGCCTTCCTCTGGTTTGCTATGGAGGGTCACTTTAATTAACATAGCAGTATCTTGTAGCCCAGGGAAACTGCAGGTTTGGAAAAAGAATCCCTCAAGCAGCAGCCCAAAGAAGAGCCTCGCAAAATCAACCATGAATCCAATGAAGAGAAAATTAATTTGAAAGAGCAGCTGGTAAAAGGGCTGGAAGACCTTGTAAATAAGCGCACTCTTGAAATCGAATCGGCCCAAGCCTGAGTCTGTGGACGCTGAGAGAAAAAAACGGCAGACGGTGGGATTTTTCTATTAACAGGCTCTGTGATTCATCGGTTTCTTTAAATCTCTTTGGTCATGCTGACATCATTTAAATTATCCTTACTACACTGGGAGCTTTAAATCACAATGAGGGTTTTATTGCTATGTTTTTCTTTTTTAAAAAATGAGCTGAGCTAGTGTTTTCCCATTAAAAAAAAGTTTTCTGAGAAAGAAAGGAAGGTTAGTTTACCCTTGACATGATTCCTGTATTCCTGGCATTGCTGCTGCTTGCCTGCACTGCACATGACACAACTGTGATTAATGTTAATAGCTGCCCAAAAGAAAGATGTGGATCGCCAACATGTGCTCCTCCTGCAGGTTTCGCTTCTTAGGGCCTTTGCTTTTTAAAGCTTGGATGGAATTGATAGAATTCCCTGGTTGGCAACTAGTTTTTTACAGGGATCTTATCTTGAAGTGAGTAAGGGCTGATGGACCAGAGAACTGATAAGGGCAAAGGTCTCTCTAACCCCATCCTCCGCAGCACGAACGACAGGAGAGGATCTGGCAGAGTGCTGCCTTAATGGAGCCCTAACTCAGTCTCTTTTCATGCCTTGGAGCCAAATTACACATTACCATAGCTGCATAGTTCCAGCCTTGAGTGCAGGGTTTCCCCACACAAATTGCCAGCATGCCAGCCCCCACAATCCAGATCAGGACCCAGGGGTGGGGTAAGGGAGACTGATCCCTTTCCTCCATAATGTGGTCCCAATCCTGATCAGCCCCCCACCTATGCCTGCAATTCACATTACCAAAAAATGTTGCATTGAAACAAACTGATTGGGCGGGCGGGCGGGCGGGCGGGCAGGGGGGCAATCCGAATTGCAACCTTGGGGAGCAATCTGGATCAGGGCCTAGTGGGAGGTGATTCACTCCACTAGGAGATCAGGTCCAGGGGGGAGGGCGGGAGCATGCTGGCAATTTGTGAAAAACAAAACCAGCACTCAAGGCCAGAACTACGCAGCTAAGGCAACATATGGTTCGGCCCTATTAGAACCTGTGCAGGAGTCAAAAGCTGAAGTGCATATGGGTGGAGTCTTTGACTTCAATGCCCAGTTCTTTGATCTGACCCATCAGCTTCCTAGTTTCTTCGTCCCGTCCCCCCTGCACCCCATAAAATCCTAACAAATTTTAACAGTTCTTATATGTTGCTCAACTTTCTCATTTAAATCTTCAGCAGCCTTTTCAGACATTTTCAAAATCTGTCCAGGATTTTCCCCACATGCTGTAACAGAGCTTATTTTCTTAACTTCACTCTTTTTAACCCTGTTCTTCAGTTTCTTATCTCTTCACTTAGTTCTTGGATTTCCTCCATCATCAATAGCTTTGAGCTCTTTGGAGTACTGTCCTTATATCTTCTGCTATTAATATGTCTACAGGTACTTCTGGTCAAGGCTTTTAGTTGCTGTTGCCCTGCCTCTTTCCCAGAATTTTAAGGGGGGCCCAGATGCTGTCATCGCCCACTCGTAACCCCACTGGGTTTTCCCACCACTTCATCCATCTTGGTTCTTAATACAAAAATCTGTTAAGGAAGAAAAGGCAATAGCTGCACAGTGCCTTCCAACTGGTAGTGCAAGGACCCCTCCATCTGGAAGCACCCTCCAGCCTCTGCTCTCCTCTCCTCTGCTACGTCCCATGCTACGTGAAAAAATTATTTAATTCTAAGTGGAGCCCCCTGTTTTTCTGTATGAAGAATGGTTCACTGTATGATCCAAACATTTTCTACAAGGGCTCCCTCTAAAAAAGAGCAAATATGTTCTTAAAGCAGGGGTGGGCAACGTGTAGCCCTCCAGATGTTGTTGGACTGCAACTCCCATCAGCCACTGGTGATGGTGAGGGATGATGAAAGACCATGAACTGCCCACCCCTGGTTTAAAGGCTCTGTCTCAAACATTTATTTATCTATTTAGTATGTTTTGGGATGGCCCCTCCAGTAAATAAATATGTATATGTTCAAACTTACATATGGCAAAATCAATTAGCAAAGACAAAACCCCTCACAACTACAATTAAACAAGAGTACCAAATTAATTGAAAGGTTGTTACTGCTAACTTCTATATGCGCCTCAACTTTAAATCAGGAGAGTTCTTATTATATTTATTTATTTATTGTTTTTTTTATCCCGCTCCTCAGCCAGAAAAGGCTCCCGGAGCGGCTTACCATCAATGAACAAAGAAGACAGTCCCTGCCCACAGGCTTACAATCTAAAAAAGACACAACACACAAGGAAAAGGCAATGGGGAGAGGAGAAAAAAGAATTAGGTAGACTGTCAGCAGGGCTGGTGGGATGGCCCTGTTCCCCCCTCTCATCTCCCAAAGGAGGGGCAGTCCAATTGGAGCAGGCCCTGATATTCCCTTTGCCTGCTCCCTCGCACCTTCTTCTTCCCCACAGGGCCATGGATCGCAGTTAGCCGGGGGGGGGGGAGTCCAACTGGAGCAGGCCCTGATGTTCACTTTGCCTGCTCCGTCACGCCTTCTTCTCCTTCTCCTTCTCCTCCTCCTCCTCCTTCTTCTTCTTCATCTTCATCTTCATGATTATAAGGGGAAAGTCTGTGGGGAAAGAGAACGTCCAAATAATATTTTCTTTGATTGCTGGCCAATAGCTTAAGCCCTCATGACTACATTTCTGAACTATTTCCAAGTTAGTCCAGAAACAGCGTACCTTAATGGTCACTGACGGGGACTTGCCAAAGAGGGACAAGCCCTTCTGGCTGTATGCTGCCGGCAACGCTCTCCCTCTTTTTCCCTGAACGCAACACTTTCTGACTGCTCATTAGGTCTGGGTAGAGAAAAAGGCTAGCATTTCTCCTACTCCCAACAAGACTGAACTCCCAAGCAGCTACAGGTTGGAGGGTGAACAAGTTTCCACATGGGGAGTGGGACCATAGTGAGGCCTTTCTCTTTCCTCCCATTATCAAGTCTGCCAATGGTGCTCTCCGTCTTTCTCTCTTGACTACAACAAAATGGGGCTGGCTTCAGGGTTGAGAAGACTCTTAGCATGGAGACCTCTGGTGTCCCTCATGTTTTGGGGTGGTGGGCAGCCACTCCCCCTCCTCCTCCACATTTCTAGTGGGAGTGGGCAGACA
This sequence comes from Heloderma suspectum, assembly GCF_057233095.1. Lineage (NCBI taxonomy): Eukaryota > Metazoa > Chordata > Lepidosauria > Squamata > Helodermatidae > Heloderma > Heloderma suspectum. The sequence goes on from NC_139462.1 coordinate 116,080,749, forward strand.
GGCCTACTGGAGAACGAATACCATACAATCGCTCTGGGCCACAAGGGTGGTTACTTGATGCTCAATGAAGCGCCAGAAAGGGGGGGCAGGGCAGTAGTGCAGGGCCAGCCCTACCATTAGGCAGAATGAGACAACCACCTCAAGCAGTGGATGGTGGGGGGCAGGAGCAAGGTGTTGTCGGACAGTGCTGTGTGTGCCATGTTGACTCCTAAGCTAACCTGCGGCCATCAGGTGAACTGGAGGACACTGGTCCATCGCCAGCATTAAAGTAACATTCAGGCTCTGTGGAGTGCCATCTTGTCCTTTGCCTCCAGCCACAAATTGCCATGGGCAGGCCCTGCAGAAGCCTCAGCAGTGCTGGGTCCGAGACATCTGCTTGAGGAAGCCTCCCGCTGATGCTGGGCCTGGCAACCACACTGTCCATCCGCTAATCAGCTCTGGGAAGAGAAAAAAGCTCCCAGCCTCCTGTTCCAAATGAGGCTGAGCTCCCAAACAGTTGCTACATGGAATGTAAATAAACATTCACAGGGGATAAAGGGGTGGTGGTGAGGTCCTTCTCTTTCCTCTTACTATATTCAGGTCCCACCTCAAAATTAACTTAAGAAGCTTTGGCTAATGTGGTAGCTGCAGCTCTTCTCAGAGAAGCATGATCATCTTGCCACAATTATCCATCTGCTTATAATCCCCAGATGATATCACTGAAATGTGCTATATGCTGTGTTGCCTGTGAAGACTTCATGTGTTCTAGAACACAGCAACCTGGCTGTTAATTGATATAGCTAGGATTGTTTACATCTCCCCAGTGCTAAAAGGTCTTCACTGGCTGCCAGTTTGTTTCTGGGCATAATTCAAAATGCTAGTTTTACCTATAAAGCCTTAACAACCTGTGACCAGCATATGGTCTGTCTGTCTATCGAAAGTAATTGTATGGTATTTTTTCTACTTTAAAAGAATTGAATGCAGCTTGAAGTCCAATTGAACAATAACTCTATGAACTTGCCCAATTGTTAAGATCTTTGTTGGAGGCCCAGCTGTGGGAAATGAAGGTGGGTAGCTACCCAGGAGAGGGCCTGCTCTGTGGTGGCTCCCCCCTCCATATTTATTCACCAGGTGCCTGCGTGGCTTGCATTTAGGCACAAGGTAAAAACTGACCTCTTTGCCCAGGCATTTAGCATTATTGGATCAGTCTGAATCAAGCTGATGGATTGTTGTCATATGGATTATATTTAACCTTTTATGGAGTTGTTTAGGGTTGTTTTCAAGTGTGGGCATTTATGATTTTATATTAATATTTTAATTTGTTAGCTGCCTTGGGGACCATAGTCAAGAGAAGAAGTCAGCTCAGAAGGGGTGGCTTTGCTCAGTGTTCCTTTGTTCTTGAAAGTGAGATTAGTTGGGGCGCTGGATGGGACCTTTCTGTTGTGGAACTTCCCATGGCGATCTGCCTTGCCAGTTCCCTGTTCTGCATTCACCAGAGGTTGAAGATGTTTCATATACAGAAGCTTTACCTGCTGCTGCTGCTGTTATTGTTCGGGTTTTGTTTGTTTTTAATCTAGATTTTAGCTGCCATAATTTTAATTGTTTTTAATAGTGTCCTTTGTAAGTGGGTGCTTTTTTAACTGAGAAGAGATTAATACATTAATATACAGTGCATAGATAATAATGGAAGAATGGAAAGTTGTACTGGTGCCTTATATGGAGCCCCTCTGTGCCCTGCTCTGTGCATGTGCCACTGCAGGACTCCTGCCCAAACATCTAGAAATCAGTGACTGATCATTTAAAAGCTGTGAACAAAATTAGCTGGTGCTTGAATCCATATTTAATTCCCAGCCAGGAGGACCCATTTTTCCCCCACCTCTTCCAAACAGGTTGCCCTGGTAACACTAATTTTCATATGGAAATGCTGTATGAGTTTGCAGGGCACTGTAACGGAAGCCATTGGCTTGCTCCAGCACCCAGTGGCTATAGAAATTAACCCCAGAGAGAGAAGTCTCAGTCTAGGCAGTATTCTGCTTTCATATCCATTGGAACAGGGACCCTGCCATTAATAAAATCTGCACTACCCCAGATCCTTCTGTGGATTTGGCATGAGTCCACAACTGGTTTGTATGCTCCGCGTGCCATGGTTCAGTTTTACAGTCTGTACTGATGTGTGCAGCTCGTCAGGGAAGCCTCTGGCCTGGATCTTTCTGGGCCTGTTTTAGTATTTATGGTTTGCTGACCAGCTGCAGCCCAATTGGCTGCTGGGACTATTTAGCAAATCCCCTAGGAAATCTAGGTAGGCTTTGCATCAGCAGTCCAAAACTTTGCAGTGATGGATCGAATGAATTCCAGGCTGTTTTGCTCTCTGGTCCTCCCTGGCACCCTGCCTGTCTGCCTGGCATGTCTCACTTCCCTTCTTGATTACCCTTCTTTGAGAGCTGAAACTGTGTCCAAAAGGTTGTCACTTGGAGTTTGCAGGATATCGTGCTGCAAAGACTGCTGGATTTGCCTGGGAAATCTAGTGTGATGTGAATTTACCTTGGACTCCGTTCTTGAGACCAGCTTTGTCTCAGTTCTGGGGCTGCAAATATGTCCCCAGCATAACTGACTCATGTGGTCTGAATTGCTGTACCCTGCCCTCACAGAAGCAGCTCCTGAGCTCCTTCTCTTCCTCGCATAACAGTGTTACCAAGAATGGAGCCCATGGCAGGACTATGCAGCTGGGGGCAGGCTAAGCTCACAGTGGCCCCTGCTGAGACAAAGGAAGCATGTTGCAGTCTGTTGAAAAGGCAGAAGTGCCCCCATACACACTGGGACCATCAGGGCAAGGCTTGGGTTTAGGCCCCATCCCAATAATGTCCTCAAGGCAGCAGACCTTTACTCGGTTATCTGTACTCATCTGGGAAATCAAAACCGATGCCCTTGGACACAAAATTGAGCTGGGGGTACGGCTTTGATGACCAGGGGCTCCTTCACACCAGGCTTTTATCCTGCGATTGAGATTGCTCCTTCACGGAAGTTTGCGGACTCTTTACATGACGCCGTGATCATCCCAGGCATCTCCTGCACTAAATGCCCTTTGTTCTGTTTTTAAATACATTGCAGATAATGAGCTATCACATTACCCCCTTGTGTTGCGCTTGAGTTCCCTCCGTGAAAAGAGTTAAAAGCGTCAAGAAGAGGAGCGAGATCCATGAAAGATAATAGAAGACTCAGATGCGGGGAGAAGGAGAGGGGAAGGGGAGAGGGGAAAGGAAGTGTATGTAAAGGGAGTTGTTGTGATCCTGCATTTAAAATGGAAACAGAAAGCCCCATTTTAAATGCAGGATTTTAGGCTGGCGTAGAGATGCCCCAGGCCTGCACTGAGAGGGATCTCACAAGGGGGAAACAACAAGCCTCTTCTCCAGTCCTCTCGCTGTTACAATGATGGACATTTCCCTAGTCATTCCATAAAAGGTTATTAACTAATATGAAATGCATTGACAGAGCTCTGGATATAATGAGCTGTGGGACCAGAGTGCTTCGGGGGGGGGGGGGTGCTCAGGGAGTGCATGGGTAAATTGTCCTTAGCCTTGTGATCCCTGCCCTCACAGTTCCACTTACTTTTCTGCCCATTTGTGTGCTGTGCAAGAGGTGGCTATTATGCCCTGGATTTTAAAGCTGTCAGCAGCTAGCAATTGCCTTTGAAGCCTTTAACATCCAATGTACTTTAGGGGACTGCTACTTCCGTACGTTCCTCCCCACCCCTTGAGATTAGGGCGGGTGGGGTGGCTTGGTTTTCCATCTACTAAAGCAAGAGCACTAGAGTCACAGAGGAAGCCCTAATCTTTGTAACCAAAAGCAGCCCCACCTATTGCAACTAATACGGTGCTGGATGGTATTAATTCAGCAATTCCCAAAGTATGTACCACCAGAGAACCCCCTAGTGTACCAGGAGAAATAAATATTCCAAGGCTCTCGTGAGGCAGGAGCATCCTCCCACAAAGGAAGCTGTATGCTGGCTCTCTGCATGATTTTCTATTCTGGTCTTGCCTCCTTCAAGTCAAGAGGCACAGCCAGCAGAGTGAGAAGCACAGGAGATGGGATGCTCTGAAGGTGGGCAGCTCTTACTCTTACAGGTGCTAAAAGAAAAGTGGTTTAGAGGTGTAAGAATGAAATGTCGCTCTACTCTTTATTCAGAAAGCAAGTGTGCGTATCAGAAGCATAGGAAACATTGCTTAAGTTATTTTATGGCTTCAGACGTTTTAGTGTTTTTAGTGTGATGGTCAATTAATTTGTGTTAAATGTATATATTGCACATGGCTTTGAGAATATTTCACACAGAAGAGCAACTAATACATATACTACTAGTAGTACTACAGCTAATAATAATAATATTGACCCTACCTGTCGCACCATCATGAGCTGTGATTTGTGCCCCATCCTGGCCAGCCCCTGCAAAAACCCACAGAGATTCACAGGCCAAGAGAAACAAAAGTGGAGAAGAAAATTGGGGCTGACATTTGCCCATCCATTCAGCTACGGCCCATCTTTAAGGACACGTGTCATTACTCATCCCACCATTGGTGGACATTTTGACAGCCATTAATGTGGTGTACAGCAGAGGTGGGCAACTTATGGGCCTCTGGGTGTTTTGGCTTACAACTTCCATGATCCCTCACCATTGGCTATTCTGGCTAGGGCTGATGGGAGATGTATGCCAAAACATCTGGAGGGTCACAAGTATCCCATCTCTGGTTTTCAGTGTCCTAATGAGGTAGGGGGAAGGCACTACAGAGGTACACTGCATTTCTGTAACAACAAATTCTGGAGAGTTCCTATTCACTTGCAACAGTAAGTGAGACTGCCCTGGAGCAAAGGATGTAGCCTAGCAACGCTGGGACAAAAAGGCCTGTGAAGACCCAGGTTTTTCCTAATATTTTCCTTTTGAGAATCTTACTGCTGTGTCCAGGAATATCAAGAGCATTTTCCTCCCTAACTGAGTAGGATCTCATTGCCTTCTGGGTGTTATTGAAAAAAACTGTTTCACACCTTGAAAAGTCACTTGCTGCAGCTTTCCTTTGATTAAATCTAAATTTCCCACTGTCAGTTATGCCCTCTGTGGGCGTTACAGCTATCCTTTTTATTGCTTCTGTTCAGTATTTGGATCCTTGCTTGGTTGCTCTGAATTATCTTAAATCATTCTGTTTTAAAATTTATAGGGCACCACTGGGGATGAAGGCCATGTAATTGGCACTTCCTCTCTCTGTGTGTTTGCAGACTTTCAAGATCAGACTGAATTGTATTTAGTCAGCAAGTCAGTCTAAATAGGAAGAGTGAGCATGCTAGCAAGCTCTAAATACAGATATCCTAAGGAAATCCATACAAGGTGAATGTTCAGCTCTTTCCGCTGTAGATGAGCATGCAACTGTTGTAGATTCCCACTGAACTTTGTGAGATATATGCACTCAGTTCAAGGCTCAGAAGTTTAAATAGGTGACTTATGTATCAGTGTGGTACCTCCCAGCTTTGGTAATTATACATGTGCTAGCCCAGAAAATTTGACTTGAACTTCCTTGTGGGTTGTGGTGGGTCAGATCTGTTTGTTTCCTGCTCTGCCATCCATAATGGCTTTCAAAATCTGAGACAGCCACCAGATCTTACCTCAGGGGACGTCTTCTTCCGATTCAAATGTATAATTCTCTTCAATCAGCCTCTTTATACCTCAGCTGCTGTTTGGCAGTGAGGGATGCAACTCCAGGTCTTAAATAGTGCTGGGGCTCAGCCCTTACATCTGCTTTTAATGCCAGGCTCAACCCTTTAATGTATATGGATCAAGAATTTATGAAAATGTCCCTGATTAAGTGCCAAGCACACTCTGAGCAACTACAAAGACCCCTCGCCGATCAGAGATTAGGACCAGAAGGCAAGGTTTCCAGCCAGACTTGAGCTGTACACCTCTTTTTCTACAAAGTAAAGACTGTGAGATGTGCACTTCCACAGTGGCTATAGATCTGGCCTTCTAAAAATATAAGTGTCTTCTCCAAGTTGCAACCTGGCAATCCTAATTATACTGATTATGTATAAATGGCTTAAAATTTGGGGATCACAGTGATTCAGGGAGAAGTATTCTAGTATGAGTTTATCGTTGTCTGTTCTTTTGATGACTTGCCTCAACAAATCTCTCTAGCTATCAGTGCAATCCATGCCTCCTCAGAAACAAGTCACACTATGTTCAGTGGGGTTTATTCCCTAATAAGTCAAACTGCAGTTTCCCTAAACACAACACCAAGGAATGCTGTAGAACATGAATGCAGGAATTTACTTTGGTATATATGTTTAGAACTACAAAATTCCTTCACAGGAATGCCACTGGTCCTAAAATGCATCTGGCCTAGCCTTTCCCAAAAGGTAGCGAGGCTGAAGCCTTCACTTCATACCGTTGGGCAGTTGATTTTATTTTCTAGCGGTGGAAAGGTAACTTTCTCCCATAACTGAGAAATGAGGGGCAGGTTTCCTTCATTCCATGCAGTTCAGTATATCAGTGTTGCATAGGTATGTATATTTGTTTTATGTGTTAAACACTTTATGCCTCTGGGGCATAGTTTGGCTCTATAATATTCCATCATGATGACTGCGTAATTTCTCCATTTTAGGAGGTTCAGATACAGTTAGAAGAATTAAAAAGGAAATATGAAAATGAGATAAGGCAGCTACAGAAGGAGAAAGAAGCAGTAAATGGAAAGCTTCAAGACTGTTCTCTGGAGGTATGTGAAGCATAAATCCATCTTTGAGAATAAAAGGGATTTTAATCTTTTTTGCTACCGAAAGATTCTTGTTGGGATTCATAAGCATCTTGAACATGGCCCTGATTTTACAGCCCTAAATATCTTGGGACCTGGTACCTCAAGAACCACCAAGAACCTCCTGCATGTACCTGCCTATGCATTAAGAGTGTCACCAGAGCCCTCCTCTGGGGGCCAATCTAAACGGAAACGCTTTGAGAAGCAATTTGGGCAAAATCCGCATTGTCACAGAATTGAATTAGCTCTTTCCCTGGTACACGTGGTGCTGTAGTCCTCCACTTTTGAAGTGTATATGGGAACTGAAGCCGCATTAGTTGGGGTGGGGCGGGTGAGCCCAGCTGCAAGTAGAAATGAACGGCCACAATTGCGTAGGTGCAGGGCAGCCCATGAGCGGAGGCTTGCTCCTCCTCCCTCACATGTTCAACGAAGTGCAGTGGAGGACTTGCTTACGAGTAGATGTTCATGACAAACCCTTATACCCCACATACAGACACACACATTTAAGAGGCGGGCAGGCAAGCAGGCAATTGCCACCACCCAGAGACTGAGCAGAATGAGTGGGAGTGCAAGAGGCGCTGAGAGCAGAGAGTGCGGAGCTGGTGAGGAGGGAGAGCGACTAGCACACTGTCTTTGATGTATATTGACTGCCTAATCCACAGGCTTCCCCCCATCCCCACAAACACGGGCTCAATGTAGTGCATCTGAGTACATGTTCATGCAAATCATCCGCCCCGGCACCCACCCTTTCTTAGCTGTGCAGCTTCGAATCAACAGGCGTCCACCATTTCTCAGCTGTGCTCCTGCGTATCTGCACAGTTTCAAAACAGCAGGGCTGGATCCCCCCCTGCCCTGCCCCTGCCCCAAGCTCAACTATTTATAAAGTGAGAGGCAGCTATGTGGAACGGAAGGCAATGACCTACTTCCAGGTAGACATGTTTACCCCTCTGCTCTCCCCCCACCCCTGCCCCACGCTACTTTCCCTTCCGCCAATCAGTGCCGCTTCCACTAGCCCATGCTGAAGCCAGCTGAGGTCACACAGACTCCTGAACAGCACTAAAGCCACTGTGACAGGAAAATCTGACAGAAAATGAGTTTGAAAAAAAACAGGATTTCGGGCAAGAAATGCCAGGCTACCTATGGAGAGCAGCGTGCATCATCTGACACTATCAATTTTGGGGTGGAGTAGAACCAGAATAACCCATGTAGATGGGGCCTGGGTGACCTTGCCATTAGAGGATGGGGTGGGTTTTTTCCAGGTGTAGCACTTCGATTTGGAATGCTCTCCCAGGTAGGTTAGCTTGATGCCAGCTCATGTCTTTTTTGCGACCAGGCCAAAATTCTCATTTTTTCCCTTTTTTAAACATTAGCTAAAATTGTTTTATCTTTTGTTCTGTTTTTAAATTTGCCATGTTTTAATAATGAGTGTCATACTTGTTTTTATTGTTAGCTGCCGTTATACATTTTATACTTACAGATGGGGCCTAAATCTACAACAAATAAATAAACATTAGGCTTGCAGAAACTGTTGAGAGAATGGCAGTAAAATAAACACACCGTTATTGCCATTTAGCTGTTTTATGCTCTTCCTCTGTTATGTATTTTTATATTCTGGTTGCTGCTAGAGAAATGGCTAGATGGATCAGTGATCAGAGCCTGTAAAACTCTAGTAATAATCAGATCTGTGTCTTGCTTATGGCATTATATCTAGTTAGTATTCTCTGGATATTCAGAACTGTAGCCAGAATTCTTGTTAAAAACCAAAAAAAGGTAATATACAGGATCATCTGAAAAAATCAAAACGTGAGACTACCTACCCTATAGGGTGCTTGTTAGGAGTGCTGCGATAAGGAATGTGAAGTGCTTTCTTGTGCTATATACAAGCAAAATATCATCGTCAATGTCAATCAGGCAACTCATTAGTGTAAAGCAGGCAAATAAAAATTTATTTTTTAAAAATGCTAAGAGCTATGTGTATGGTGCTAGAAAAAAAGATATTTCCTCTTTTCAAGCTGTTGTTTCCCCATTATATTTTAAACCTTTATGGAGAGAAGTTTTTATTTCCTGCTATTCAAATGATCAGGGATACAAAAACGTTACAGTTTATCTCCCATGAAGGTTGTAGAGCAATCCTTTAAAAAGAACTGCACTTGTCATTAATTCTCAACCAACTGTAAGTGACTTCAGTGCAAAAGGGAAATTCATTGCCTGGGATAAATTTTATATCGTCTTGTGCTTGTGGCAGTTGACCTCGCCACAGACAGCATATGCATCAGGAGAAGAATGATTGAAATGGAGAGTGAGGGAGAGAGAAGGAAGATGGAAAAGGAAGCGGTGCAATAGAGAGAGACAGGAGAGAAAGGGAGATTCTCCAAGGGGTTTATTGATTGGTTAACTAGGTGGCAGGTGGTGTAGAGGGCGGAAGGAATGTGTGTGTGTTGGAATTTGTCAGCCAGTGGCTGCAGACCTCTTGTATACATATATTTTAATATTTAAAATAGCCTGTTGCAGAGCTGCCTTGCTGATAATGACAGGTGAATTGGGTTCAGCTGAGGGACAAGGGACATTTGGGATTATGTCAGACAAGCACGTGTTTAATCAGTGCATATTTCCCATGGCCTGCACCTTTTGGAAACCTATTTTTCTCTTGCTAATTTAGGTCTTAAAGCTAGAAACATTCATCAGACAAAACCGGGACATCCCCAAATATGCAGAATTTCTTAAATCTCATTCTAGAAAAACCTGTGAGAGGCAACAAGAGGTAAGGAGCATTCACTGTGGATCATTAAAGGGCCAGGCCAACTATTTTTGGCTTTATATTGTAACCTAAAATGTTCCCATACTTGAGTACTTTAGCAGTGCTGAGGGCTGCTTTTCCACAATTATTTTGAATTAAAAAGAAAGTTCCACACAGCTGTATTATCTAGCAGTGCCCTTCCCATGGCTAAGATCTTCCTATAAAGTTTACTTATATTAAGTTCTATTCAAAAACTTAAATTACAAGTTTATTATTTGCAAGTTCAGCTACTTTTATTGCTTCCTGTTGATCCCGGCTGGGGGATTAATGATAAATGGCCTCTTATTTGCCCCTTAAACGCCCTCTGTTTCTTGTCCCAGTGTCAGCTTCTGTTTCCTTTGGTCACATGGTCCCTGTCACTTTCTGTTCACACAGAAGGAGAGCCTTTAATTACTGATTTCCTTCCTTTTTTCTTTGCATTTGAAATAGTATGATTTCACCTCCTCACCACAAAATCATAAGAGGAAATCAGTAGTTAAAGTCTCTTTGGAGGAAGACTTTACTTACTGATTTCGTCTAAAAAGCAAATTTGTGTGTGTGGGTGGGGAGGTAAAATAGTACTATTTCACTATTTCAAAAGCAAAGAAAAAAGGAAGGAAATCAGTAATTAAAGGCTGTCCTTCTGTGTGACGAGACAACGACAGTGACCACATTTTCCTGGAATAGTAAGCCAGAGATATCTCTTAAGGGGAAGTTGCAGGAAGGCTGGGGACTAGCCGATGGGGCTGGAGGAGGAGCAGGGTGGCTGGGCTAAGGGGGTTGGTGGTGACCCAAAGTGGGGAGACCAGGGCTGGGTTAGGGAGGCCAAATGTTCATCTAATCATGAGTAGTGGAGCTATGCGTGATAGTTTTACTTACCTTCGTGTAAGTGCGTGTGGCTCTGATTCAGATTGGGACCATGGCGCTCCTGGAGGAAGGGTTAAACCTTCCCCCACCCATTTTTGTCCTAAAATCTCACCCCTCCTGCAGAGGGGGTGGATATTAAAAAAACAAAACCTCAATTGACTCCAATGGAGGCTTTTTTGTTGTTCTTGTTTTATCCCCTTCTCCCAAAGAGGGTGGAATTCAGGGACAAAGATGGATGGGGGAAGATTCAAGCGCATGCACACCCTGGAGGACCATGGTCCCAATCCAAATCAGTGTCTCACATGCTGACATGAAGTTAAATAAAACTATCATGTGTAGCTCCACTATGCTTGATTAGACAAACATTTAGTTTGGCCCCATAAGCCTTAGGAGATGCATTTTAACCTTTTAGAACTGGGGGAGAACTGCACAAAAGCCAGGACACCACCAAACAATTGGTGGTTGCGGGAGGAGGGCATGGCCTTCTGGGGGATCCCAAAGGACTCAATTGGGACCCCCAGAGGATCAGAGTTGGGCCCCTAGGCTTTCAGAACTTGTGACTTCTACCCCCCCCCCCCACACACACAAACAGAAATGCCCTCCCTGCAGATTTGAAATTTCATTCCTGGATACAGGGGCTTTGTCTATTTACATTGTACTTGTCAAACACAGTTATAATTAGGACTGCCAGGTTCTAACCTAGAAATTTGCTTTGTCCATTGAAAACTACCAATTAAGTAGGAGACTCAGGGCCTGTTTCCACCAGCAATTTACTCCAAGCCGGCTGCGTGTTGAGGTCGTTAGGAATATGTAACATCGTATCCACCCAGCAGCCACCCCGGAGCTTATCAAGGAAAACTGGATTTCCTGAGACTGCTTAAAGTCCAATTGTTTTCCTCAAGTTGGGTTCTCCACAGTATAGCTGTTGTGTGGCCCAAGCCCACATTGACCTCAGGTCTGCTAGCCCTGCCCAGGGTGTGCCTTTCACCATGACCCTGGTCAAGGGGTGTTTCCTGTGTGTTTCCCACTGCTGCACAAACGCATTAGTGTCTCCTCAGAAGTAAATCCAATTGTGCTGAATGAGGCTTGCCCTCTGACTGCCCACATCAGTACTTTCAGAGATCTCAACTGAAATGGCACAGTTTAAAACCCAATTCCCTAAGTTAAGTGCAGTCTCAAGGCTCTGATTCTCTGTTGTTTGCTTTATTGCCTTAGGAAGTAACTAATTCACAGCTTCGTTATAGAGATCCTGCACAGTATTGGTTTGGTTAGAATGGTTACTATTCATACTATTCATAAAATGGCCCCATATGGGAATATTTTAAAGACGTTGATCAAGGGGCTGTCCTCACGGGAAATTTGCTGCGAACTGGAAGCATTTTGAGGTCATTGGCAGCAGATGATGTTGTGACCAATCTGTAGCTATCTCAGAGATTTCCAGTGGAAAAGCCGGATTTTCTGAGACTACTTTTATTCTGTTTTATTTCTTTAATTCAGGTTCTCTGCTCTGTGTGCCCCTATCCTCCGCATTTAGTTCGGCATGATAGTTCTGCCCAGGTGTGTGTCTTTCACTTGGCTGTGACCTCATTGAGCCTTTCCAGCTTTCAGAATCACCCTGCACTCCCATTTCACCAGAAAATCGCCTACATGATGATGGACTTCTCTGATGTTTGCATTACTTTCCTTCTCCATTGTTGTGTTAAATCCCATCTCCAATATTGTGTAAAGTTGCTTCTTTGATGTTATGTAAAGTTACTTCTCCAATCTGGTGAGGTCTGGGGAGCCTGTCATTGCAAGCAGGGAGAAAGTGCCCAGAGATGGAGAAAGGTGTATGTGTGTGTGTGTGTGTGTGTGAGAGAGAGAGAGAGAGAGAGAGAGAGAGCAATAACTCCGCAACAGTTTGCTGGAATGGGGTGAAATGGGGAGGGGGTTAAATCAGTCCACCCTGCCTCAGGCAGAAAAATGTTTTGGGCCAGCCCTGTTAATTCCATACCAAGGTTGGCATAATTTAAGGCTAAAGGCTACAGCACACTGGGCACCAGTGAATGATCGATCAGAAATGGCTGTCAAAGAAAAACAGTTCTGATGTCTGTTCTGAGATATTAAACTTTTCAGTTCACATTGTGTCACAATAAACATGCAAAAACTCCTGGCAATCATAATTTGCACACTTGTACCGTGGACCTCTTAGGAAAGTGGTTTCCTGTGACATATTGCTTTCCTGGGGAGGGGGCGCAGTTGTCTATTTAAGCAGGAAGAGACATTCATGAGGCATGTGCTTTAAAAGAAGCACATGCTGTCTAGAGTGCTGGCTCTCAGTCAAGCTAGAAACGTGATCACTTTGGTGCTGCCTTCCTCATCTTTCCTCTACCCCCCGCATACACATTATAGATCTAATCATCAAGCTAACGAACAATGAAGCTAACCTCAACAAGTGATAGAAAAAAGTGTATTTATTTTCAGAAGCACCCCATACTGTTATCATGCCTAACGGGTTACAAGTGCAGTATACGTTTTGTCAGCCCACGTCTCTTTAAAGTCCAAGTTTCATGGAAACAGATGTATCAAGACCAAAACAAGCAGAGACAGGGAGACTGCAAGTGTAGGTGTATGGTTTATAAGGAACAAAGTGTTTATTGGAAAGTTGACACCCCCAGAAGAAGGAAATGAGGGGTACAAATTATACTGGCAAACAATTAGGCGAACCTCTAAAAATGCTAGGAAAAATTGTGCTATTTATTTGAAGAATTACTCCAGATTATCACTGTACCAAATGTGTTTCAGGTGCAAACGTATTCTTCATGGAGCAACTAGAAAACAATTCCAGTGGCATGACACAAACAATAAGTTATAAAATGTAAAGCTATAGGCACTTATACAACACATTACACCATTAACCATTCTTTCTGTGTGTGTAAAAAGTGCCCTGTGAGACCTCAGTGAGATCAAGAATAAGTCTGTCTGTATCCCTCCACACTCCCTCTAGCTACAATTCCGACACTAAATTCTGAAAGATGCAGTCAGCTAAGTGACGCAGGTACTGTTCAGTTCCCTTGGTGGTCTTTTGTTGTGTTTATGGGTGCTTCCTAAGGGCACAATCTGCCAGGAAGTCCTCCATCACAAGCCCCAATGAAGCTTACATAGAAGAGCTTCTAGGCAAATTGTGCTTCCTGTGTTTAATATAGTAGACAAGCTATATAGCTGTTTGTTCATTGGTTTTGGTGATAATGGTTGAGCTATGCAGGTTGCAGACAGATGAGTTGTTGATCCAGCATCAGGGGCATCAAGAGACCACTACTAATAAGTGTCATTTCTCTTCTGAAAGAACCTCTCTTTCTCTCTCTCTCTCTCTCTCTCTCTCTCACACACACACACACACACACACTCACTCACACACTCGTGTTTGGATACAAACCAGGCCCTGGAACAAAGATTCCTGTTCGCACATGACGACAAGCCACCATGGGTTAATTTACCCGCAAGGCCTTGTTGTTGTGTGCTGGCTGACATTTTTAAAATGCAAGCTGGGGTTGTTTGGGGGTTGTAGGTGGTTTGTTAACCAACAACCCACCCTGGCCTACAAGGCCCACAGGTAAATTAACCTACAGTGGCTTGTTGTTACATGCAAACTAGGTCTTGAGTGTGTGAGAACAAATGAGATTTAGAATGTGCTTGAACACTTTCACATTCCAGCTGAAGCAGCTAAAACATTGTAATGTTGATTTTATGTCATTGATTTTGTCTGAAACTCTCACCATATAGTTTACTCTGAGGGACAAACAGACATTATTTTAAAACTGTTATCAATCTGCTACATCTTTTTCATTTTTACTCTAGAGGAGATGCAGGGATTGGGATCCTACCAGGTTGGGGGGGTGTTAAGATCCAGATTGGGGGCCCTGTGCCTAAACTAAAGTAAAAATGAACAAAACACGCAGCTGCTAGGCACAGATTTAAAGTAATGTCTGTTTTGGCCCCAAGACATTTAGGCTGGAGACAGATAATAATGCTTGGTTTTGTTTTGAAGAAAGATAAAAGTGCTTTAAGAGAGGAACCACTGCCCATTATGTGCACCAGTGCACAAAATGACTCTTGTGGTCTTTTTTTTTTTTTTTTACTGTACTCCACTGATGTGTCTTAAATGTACAAAGTCAAGAATGCATACTCAGGATCTCTTAACAGTTAAGGCACAACTAACCAGTTAACTGATCCTCAGGATGTACTCTTGACCACTGGAAATTACCCAGTAGTCCACTGGTGAGTCACAATCTGTCTTCTGCTCACCCTAGTGTACATCCCAGTTATTTTACCCCTTTATTGCTTCTGGTCAAGCCAGTGTTTCAGGTTCTTGAATCAATTCCAAAAACTGCAGGCACTGCTTACCAGGGCGGAAGCGAAGTGATCATATATACCACAAGCAGCTGTCCTTCTTTCAAACTGCTTTCAAATCTTTGAAAAGGCTATGGTCTGTCTCTAGCCTTAGTTTGACTTGCTGCGGTAATCTGTTCCCGGTTAATTTGGTTTTACGCTGGCATTCACAGTGTTTTGAATCATTGGTGTCTCTCTCTCCCCCCCACCCCAAGTAGCTTCCTAACCTACTAAGCACAACTGGAGTTCAGATGCTCAGTTTTTTCTATATATGTTTGATTCACAGAAAGGGTGGCGAGAAGTGCATTTTTCTTTTAACTAGGGAAATATGAAGTGTTAATCCCTAACAGTTTGCTTTTCAGTTATTCTGTGCAACTTCCACTCACTATGTGTAGAAGCAGCAGCAGCACCCAGGAGGTACATTAACATTAATGTGCTTCACATCTACTCAAAGAGAAGAGATTAAAAACCATCAGCAGCCCTTCAGGCCAATTTTGAAAGGAAAAAAGAAGGATCCCAGCACCTTTATGTTTGTTTTTATTTTTTTATTGTATGATCCTTCCCATTCTTGTCAGGTTATTTATTCATACGTATAGCATATTTCTATACAGCCATTTGCACAGTGGCCCTAAAAGGGCTTACAGTAAAAAGATGAAAATACAAAAACAAAAGATAAAAACCCACAATAAAAACAGCAGAACAAGCAACTAATAAAAACAGCCAATAAAAACAGCAGTTAAAACAAAGATAAAAAACAAATTGCTGAGACTCCAAATACCACTAAAAGCCATTAAAGGCATATAAAATCAGGACAAACTTTGCCTGTGCCTAAAAGATTGGAGACATTTTGCTCCAGTTATCCATAGCTTCATTTATTTTCCATGGGGGCCTTTATTTATTTATTAATTCATTCATTTATTTTTGGTATTAGACACATTTTCACCAGTATAGCCTTTTCAGGCAAGATACTTGAGCAATTGGTGGCTGGGCAATTCCAGGTACTCTTAGGCTAATTTGATCTAATTCAAACTGGTTTGAGACCTGGGTTGGTTTGGTTGCCCATATGAATGACCTATGTAAGGAGAGGGTGTGTAACCCTTTCAATTCTCCTGGGCCCTTGGGTGGCATTCAGTACTATCAATCATGGTATCCTTATAGATCAGCTGTTTGGGATGGAAACTGAAGACATCATATTATGGTGGTTCCATTTGTATCTGGATGGTTGGTTCAAGATGGTGGTGCTTGTGGATTGCTGCTCTGGATGGAGGTCAAAAAACTGAAGCTCAATCCAGACAAGATGGTGGTGTTGTGGATCAGTAGTTTGTCTGGGCTGGGAGGCTGTGTTGAGACTATTCTTCATGGAGTTGCTTTCCACTTGAAATAAAAAGTTTTGAGTTTGGGAACTGGCCCTATCTTTGGAGATCCAAGAGACCTCTGTGGCATGGAGCACCTTTGACCAGCTAAGACTAGAGTGCCAGCCTGTCTTGGGCAGAGATAGGCTAGCCACAGTTATCCATTCAATGTTAACATCTGGGGTAGACTACTGCTATGGGTTGTATGTGGAGCTGCCTCTGAAGACTGTTCAGAAACCAAAATTAGCACAAAATATGTCAGCACTACTATTACCTGGGACTTGGTGTGTGGAACATATCTCACCGGTTTTGAAATGGTTATACTGGCTCATGTTCTGTCTCCAAGAAGAATTCAAAGCTAGTTTTAACCTTTAAAGCTCTAAGCAGTTTGGGAACTGTGTACCTCAAGGTCCACCTCTTTCTATACGAACCTACCTGGACATTCAGATTGACCTTTGAAGCCCTGCTCCATGTCTCCATATCATCCGAAGTAAGGTGGGTGATGACAAAGACAGGATCTTGTCAGTTGCACCACTTCACTTCTGGAAGTTCCTCCTCAATGAAGCTGACCTGGTGCCCTCTTTGTTTTCTTTTTGGCACCAGGTGAAACTTTTTATTTGTCCAAGTCTTTTAGATTGATAGGCTTCATGTTTTGCTGGAAATGTATTGCTGCTTTGTTTTTGATGTGTTTTAGTGTTGTGTATTTCATTGTTTTTATTCTGGAAGGCTCTCTGTAACAACATTGGCTGAAGACTGGCTAATTAATGCCCTAAATAAATAAATAATCCTGGTCACCTGGCCTTTTTTTGATAATGAAAATGGCATTTTATTTCATTAAAACTATTCAGTATTAGGGCTGAGCTGAATTTGGGTGGTGGTGGTTCTGTTTTGCGTCAAAATTTACATGTTCGATGAGGATTTTTCATTGATCGCTAGTATATCTGTTCTGTTCAAAGTATGTGGCATTGTATCTCTGAATATTGGTTGCTATGAACCATATAACAAGGGAAGGACTGTTGCCTTCCTACTCTGTTTTTGGGCTTCCCAGAGGCATCTGGTTGACCACTGTTGGAAAAAGAATGGTGGACTAAGTGATCTGGTCCATCAGGGCTTATTTTATGAAGGTATTGTGCGAATTATGCAAGCACCGAAACTCTTGCTGTTATTTTCCATCCATACCTGGGACACCTGATGCTGCTCATAGGGAGCCTGGCCCTGCAGTCACACAGGCTGGGAGAGCCCTGACCTAGGGCAGCCTTCTCCAACTGGGTGCTCTCCAGCTGTGCTGAAGCATAAGTCCCATCATGGCCAGCAAGCCTGGTCCTTAGTCTCGGTCATAGTTCAGAGATCCAAAGGGCAGAATCACGCAGGGGCAGCCCCTATGCAATGGGTGGCGGCAATGCAGCACTTACAGGGGCATGCCCTGAAATTAGGAAAAACGCTAGTTTCTGGAAGGGGCGTGACCTGTCCCTTCCAGAAATGAGTATCTCTGCTTGTTTTTAGGCTTGTCGCCAGAAGTGCTGCATCGCAGCCGCCAGCACCAGGGGCCGCGCATGTTCCCAGCGCACGCTGGGAACAGCAGACCTGGCCGCCCACAAAAGGGCACCATTGGATCCTGCCCTTGGCATTACATCCCCTCTGATGCTATGTGGCGACCAAAAGAAATAGGTAGAGCAGATGCCATACATAACTAGAAACTCTCTTCGGGGTCAACTCTGCTTATATCATCTTTTCAGAAATTGATTTCTTTTGTGCTGTCGCCTAGACTGCCTACCCAACATTGAGCCACAGAATCGTTCACGTAAAGCTGAGCCAGACATCCACTTTGTATCCAGGATGTGATATGTGTATCATTTAAATGTGAAATTTAGTTAGATGATAACAAGTACACTGGGTGGTTTTGGAGCAAGGGATCCTTTGGCTGCACTGGCTGGAGATGATGGAAGTTGGGAGTCCAACACAACTGAAAGGAACCCGGTGGGGAGAGGTGCCCTAGGGCAGCCTTCCCCAACCTGGTGCCCTTCAGATGTTTTGGACTTCAACTCCCATCAGCCACAGGCAGCGTTCCTAATGGACATGGATCCTGGGAGTTGTAGTCAAAAACATCTGGATGGCACCATGCTGGGAAAGACTGCCTTAGGGCATGGTTGTCTTCAGCTGGTGGGCCAGGACACAGAAGTGCATTGCACCAGCAGCACTTATCGTAACATATGCGACACAAAATTAAGATGTGGGTCCCATGCTGCACATGTGGGATAAAGGTGGGTCCTGGGTCTGAAAAGGCTGAAGGCAACTGACCTAGAGTAAGTCAAGGTCGGCCTGCCGGAGGTTTGCTTAGGTGGGTTGGGCAGCTTCCCTGGCTTGTGGGCTAGATGGATTGCACAGCTCCCTGGGGAGCTTTAAACAAGTCTTGAGGGCTTCCAGTTCAGATCCCTGTGAGCAACTATTTGTATCCAACACCTGGGAACAATAATAACAATATCAGTGAGCCTCTTAACCCAAACAAAAAAGGAGGTTGTTTTCAACAACAAACTAGATGGATAGTTCTGGCTCAGCCCTGTTTAATGCTTATATGTTAGATTACTTCAGTGCTTAGTTTTGCAGGTATGATTCCACCCCGCCCCCTTTCCCGTGTTCTCATAAGCTCTGCCACCACTGAATCCCTGGCTATGGGCCAACCTAAATCAAGAAAAATACATTTGATTCTGTCTCCCTGTGTGACTGACAAGGAATATGAGTCAGAGGGCTGCAGTCATTCTTATCTTGGTCCTGAGGTTCAGATCGATCAAAGAATCTTTGATTCTCAGGGAACAGAGGCGTGGAGGCCCACAGGGAAGAACACTTGAGGTATCAGAGCTTATGGTCTGGTTGAGGGCTTCACCATGCTTACCCCACCCCGGGCCTAGCATCAGGGGTTGGCATGGGTGGGCAGCTGCCAAGGGCCCAGAGGCTCAGAAGGCCCATCTCTGTCTTAGCTGCTGTCCTCCTCCTCCTTGCCCACCTGGCCAGCCCCTCTGGTGAAAAGAAGCGCCATGGCCAAGCTTGCAGGCCCCGCGGCCCCCATTTTAAAAGAAAAAAAATATGCATTTTGATAGCAGTGATCAGACGCTGCCTTTGGAAGGGTACATGGCCAATTAGGGCACAGGGCAGTCTGTGAAACCCGGTGAATGGGTGGGCAGGAGGCTTGTAAGCAGCGGGCAGGTGGGCGAAGGGCTGTGCTGGTGACAGCTGTGGGCAGGCTGTGGTTGCTGGTGGGCAAGGGGCTGTGGCAGGCGAGTGGGGGTTCAGGCAGCAGCAGGTGCAGGGGAGCTTTGGTGGCGGGCAGCAGTGGGCAAGGAACTGCAGTGGTGCATGGGTGGGCAGGCCAGAGGCTGCAACAGGTGGGTGGGTGGGCCAGTAAGGGAGGGTGGGGTCTTTGGTGGCGACTGGTTGAGGGCTTTGGCGGGAGCGGAGGCCCCTGGCAGCAGGATGCTGAAGGCCCACTGGACTCTGACACCAGCCCTGCTCCCGCCCCCCCAGCAAGTGAGCCAAGCTGGGAAGAAGTGGGACCCCCCGTTGTACCTGGCCACACTTGGCTTGGAATGCCAGCCTACTGCTTTGAGAATCATCTCTTCCATATTCATTCAGGAAAGCAAATGGCAATGGAGAACCTAAAACTTGGGTGGAGGGTGGGGGGGGGGATGATATATGATTCTGCATTAGAATAACTTAGGGGAGACTTTGTAGTAACTGTAACAGCTCCTTAACTGAAGTGTCGTCTTTGCATTTATCCCTTAGTCCCAGGACGCATTTGTACGACAGAAAGACATTTCCAAACCACCTAAGGAGAGAGCAAAAGGCAGAGAGCAGCTAACAGCTCTACCGGGTACCCAAAATGGAGAGAAACTAAGGTACTGAGGTTGGGGGGCTGCAGTCCCAAGGGCCACAACCTTCAGAAGGAGGTAGCCATGTACTTGATATGTCTGGTCATTATTCTGTTGAAATATCCTAGTATTCTTCTCTTAACACGATTAATGTTGTTTCTTCAAGGCTGGAGTCTGGAGTTACATCAAAAAAAGAAGACAGGCTGCCTCTTGCAAGTTTCCAGAAGGAGAAAACCAAAGAAATGCAAGCTTTGCAAGAGGAATGGTACTACCAAAAGACAGAATTGCAAGCTCAAGTACAGTGGCAAATTCTGTATTGATATTTCATGACAAATGCATTCCTTTGAATAGCAAGCCAGTTTCATATGTAAAACTCAGCCTTGTAAGTGGCATACACAAGCGATGTACGTCTTCGTCAGCCACGGGAACCAGACCCTTCTGCCACAGCTATCTGATATCACTGCACGTGCACACACGCAAGGTGGGCCTGGGTGAGTCTAGCTCTACAGCAGCCTTTCTTGGCCTGCGTCCTTCAGGTGCTGTGGGACTACAACTCCCATAATCCCCAGCCACCATGTCCAGTGGTCAGAGATAACGGAAGTCGTAGTACCACTTGCCTGAGGAACCCAAGTTGGAGAAGGCTGTGTCCTGTTCCATAGTGGATTCCATCATCACTACTAGGCAACAGTTCAAGTGTTGGGATGCAAGGGTCAGGCGGCAGCTGTTGTAGTTCTGAGTTGGGCAGGCTCAGAACCACAGACAGAACTGTAGGTGCTGACTTGGAGACCATGGAATGCAATCCTGCATCTAATAGTTGCATCTAAAACTGCCAGAGTGGTTATCTTAAGAAGCAGGAAGGTGCTGTCTACCAAATGGTACCAGTTTCATCCATGTTCCTTATGACGTCATTATTGGCACTGAAAAGGGGTTTGGGGGGGCTGCCACCCCCCCCCCCCGGGCGCCCCAGCAGCTGTGTGTAAGACTGGCAAGTTTTGGAGATGCCACAACTTTTGTAAGATGTCCAGATAGTCAAAATCTTTTGCACCTGATGACATAGAGGTCTGGGAACTGGTTCTGACTCCTTGGAGTTGCTGCTGCCAGAAACTGCTGTCTCAGAGGGCTCTGACTCCTTTGGCTGAAGGCATCGACCATCGCTCCTATAACGATCTTGCACGCTGCTTTTGGCCTGGGCAGTGCCACTTGCCAAGCAGAGTTGCTCAAGGAGGCCAAAAGCAGCATGCAAGGCACCCTTCTGACCTGGTAGGTTTATTATAATTAAAGTGTTGTGTGAACTGCCCTGAGAGGGCTCTATGGCCTTAAAAGTGGTATATAGATATTTAAAATAAAAATTAAAAAGAAATAATAGCTGCCCTTTCCAGCAGGAAAAGAATAGTGTTTCCAGAAGAAATGACAGAGGATTCTAAGGTGACTTCACATTTCCAAGGAGGGAGGGGCACCTACTTGGCAACACAAAGTGTGCCGGTCAGTGTTGGTGGCAAACTGGTAGTCAAGCAGGCAGCAGTGAAGCAGGGATAGACACTGTGAGAGCCCCATCTGCTCAGATTGAGGATCCAGGACAGAGCCTGCAGCCTTACAGAACCAGGTATAAACCTACTGATTCTTTGTGCCACCTGACCACTGCAGAACTGATGGCCATGATGCCACCCTCTGGCCATCCAGAGTGGTAGTGCCAAAGGACAGCAAAGATCAGGACAGCAGCTCCCTCCTTTGGCAAGGGGAAATTAAATGCCAAGATGCCATGACTAGAATTCCCAGATTGAGATCCCTGGCCCTGTGCCGTCTCACATCTCCAGTCTGGCTTAGAAGAACGGAGGATACTGGATACAATCAGGGGCCATCTCTGGCCTAGAGTAATGACTGCCTTCTGCAGGTTTTCTTGAAGATATTGAGCACAATCCTGAGGAATTAGCTCTCTTAACTCCTATTAAAATCATTGTAACAAATGCATCATTAATGGTTTGAATCCAATTTATTTTTATGTATTTCAAGTATGCTTAACATTTTCTAGCCTAGCTGGCTTTCTGGCATTGGTGGGTTGTTGTTGTTATTGTTTTTAATATGGTGTAAAGATTAGTGGAAACAATTGAGTCCAGGTTATAATAAGACGCATTTTCAAATATCACAATGGTAAAGGATAGTATCTTTTGAATACATCATGCTTGAAAGGGCTTGTAATGATGCTAAGTAGGTAACTGCCATAGTTCATGACTGTGTCCCATTGAATTTGAAGGTCACACAGCTGAAGCAAACTTTAGAACAGCAAGCAGATGCTTTCCAAGAAGCCCTCAAAGAACAGGATCTACAGGCCAGTAAAGAGAAAGAAAAGCTTTTGCAAGATCTTCAGGACACTGTTAAGCAAAGCCAAGATACAAAAGTTCAGCTGGAGGTGTCTCACCAGAGAGCCATAAATCTCCTGGAGAAAAGCAAAAATCGAGAGCTCAAGGTTAGGTTTGTACTGACAGTGCTGACTTCTCTTTTTTAAACATCTGGGGCTTAGCCATTTGAGTTACAAAGCCACACAGAAATGTCCTCCCAGCTTATGGGCACAGCATCTGTCAGCCACAAAAAATGCGATCTAGAATAGAGAAGGACATATATATGTAAAAGATTTGGGTATGAGAGATTTCAAAGGTTTATTGATTTTTCCAGTTTCCTTCCAGACCAATTTCTTCTAACTAACCAGTGCAAGAAAGGGCCAGTGCAGACATAATGAGTCTGATCTCTTAACCATGATTAAAAGATTGAGAGGAGGCTGCAGAATTGCAGCCAGAGCAAATCCCCCCCCCCCAGCAACTCAGTGGCTTCAATCAATGGCATCAAATCAAATCCAGCTGACTTGTGCTGAATGAAGGATCATGGAACCACTTACCAGCAGACGGAAATTCACAACTGATATAGTAAAGACTGAAGCAAATTGAATGGTCTAAATACATAACCAATGACAGGATACCTGTGAGACTGAAATGTTGCCTTTGTTATAGCAAATACCTTCGCCACCGCAATTTATTTGCCCTTTTAACTTCCTTTTCTTAACCCCCCTCCCAAAAAAACAACTATAGACATTTAACGTCTACAGAAAACCATTCTATCAAGTTCCCTCATAAGGGGGTCAGGAAATACTTGCTCTATTTCATTGCTGTTTTGAGTGTTGTTTTCAGTTTTGCATTTGCTGCTTTTCTTCCTTATAAATCTGCTGTATTATTTATAATGATAGTCTATATTGAAATGCACCAAGAGATCTGTGTGGGTTGATGGGGGAGGAAAAATCTCTGGCAGTGATTGGCTAGACTAGCCTGATGTCACAGAAGGGCAGATCAGGCAGAGGTGTCTCTGGCTACCATTTGTTAAGCTGCTCAGATCCTAGGAAGAGCAGGGTAAGCAGAAGGGTCTGGGGAAGCAGGGACAGAAAAAGCAAGGGCCTAGGAAAGGAGGTGAGCGGGGGACTGAGGCTCCTGAGTCAGGGGAACTAAGAAGGGGATGTTGGAAGAGGGAGTAATCTAGGGGAAAGAAAGATCAAAGAGGGGAGTCTGAGAGGAGCAGGAAAACTGGAAGACTGAGTGGGCACCTAGAGAATAGGCCAAGGGCTGCAGAGGTGAGGAGGGATGAAGTTTACATATTGATTTGGAATATTAAGGCAAACCTTTGACTGCAGACCTATCGTATAGTAATAATTGAGAGGTTACATGAACTACCACATTTCATGAAGATGGATCGTCATCCACTAATGGCTTTGATACATCTGAGCATGAAAACTATGATAAAGGACTGAATACATTTTTCCTTGCTGGCAGGAGGCAGAGGAGTACTGGAAGAAGGACTATAATGACAGGTTCAAGGTCCAACAAGAGTCGTACAATTTAGAAATACATGCCTTGGAAGAGAAGACAAGAGAAGAGTTACACAGCGAACTTGAGAGGACACAGAAGCAACAGTCTTCGTGGATAGGTACAATAAACCATGACATGGCAATGTCTTGCTCTTTGGCAACAACTAGGGACTGGGAGAATTATGCACCGATCACTCCGTTGTTTCCCTTTCCTTGCTACTTGGGAATTTCCAGCTGCTTTTCGGCCATCTGTTGTGTTGCGAAGTCATGAGACCTCCGATACCGATGTCTTAACTGTTGCATTAGCGTAGCTTCTGATGAATCAGTACAGTGGTCTCTACCAAAGAGACCTACACGTACATACTAAGGTTTACTAAATCTTGGGTTTCCCTTTGCCCTTATGGGTCATACACAGCGGCACTAGTGGGCTTGTTCTTTCAAATAATTGATAAACAAATCTTTGCCCAGATGAAAGGTGATGTGCCGTAATCAATCCTGATTCAAATTCTGAGACCTTCAATTCGATGTCTTTAGTGAGGCAGCCAGATCTGAGAGGGGGCAAGTATTTGGAAAAGAGAGGGCAGCAGGCAGGACACAGCCTGGAAATACAGAGTGAGAGCTGAGTGGTTTTCTTCACCAAGTTACCCAGAATTAGGAGCAGTTGCGGAGCTTTATTGCAGCCCGTGCCACAGGATTGGTTTTCTGAGATCACCTGATTCCAGTGACCAAAGGGATTCGGGTCTGTGATGTTCATATTTATTATCTATTACGTTACATTTATATCCCACCTTTTCCTCCTGTAAGGAACCCAAGGCGACTTACATAGTCATCGTCCTCCTCCTCCTCTCCATTTTATCCTCACGACAACCCTGTGAGGTGGGTTAGACTGAGAGTCAGTGACTGGCCCAAAGTCACCCAGTGAGCTTCATGGCCGACTGGGGACTAGAATCCGGATCTCCCGACTCCCAGTCCAACACTCTAACCACTACACCACACTGGCACTCATATCCTGACTTGAACTAGCTGCAGTTCACTACTCCAGCCATCAGGAAGTAGGAGATTAGTGCCTGACCTGCAGGGTTCCTAGTTCAAGACCTACAGTGCCTGACCAATCCAAATGAATTAAACTTGGCTGCAGTTCTTGGCTGAAGAGAAGCTGACTGAGTCCTCACTCAGGATCTAGACAGTATGTACAAAGAGAGAGGGAAAAGAAGTTTCCAAAAATATCCTCAAGTATGATCTGCAGTTTTGCCTAGGGGTGCTGGAGGATTTGGCTCAGTCCAGATTTTTAAGCAAACTGACCTGATTTGCATTTCCTAGACTAATGCAATTATTAGAATGCAGCTATCCTCGCCCCCATTTCCCATCAGTACTTCTCTGAATTTTGTGATACCATTCTCGGTTAAAGAAAATGTACCAAAATGCATATTAATATGTATATTTTAGACTAAAATGCGTGCAACAATTATTTAGGGTAGGGTAAAATGCATACAAAAATGCATATTTTGCAAAAAAATAACTTAAAAAATAATTTGCATTTTTTGTGGTTAAAAAAAAATCACAGATTGAAGCAGAAATGGGATGGAACAGTCTTACGAATGAACACACGTGAAATGGATATCCTAGGTTGGAAATAGTTGTATCCATCCATCCGTAATTTAGTTTCAATTTTCCCCTCCTGGCTTGCGACCTGGGCTGCCCCCCCCCCATACTTGGACCACAGTTCAAAGGTTATGAGAACAGGCCCCCAGTATGATCAGGTTCTGTTTGAAAAAAAGAAAAGAAAAAGGAATTGTCTATCAACAATAACTGCTACTAACAGGGGATCTGCATTACAAGGAAATATACAGTCAAGAATGAGCTGAAATGGGTGGGGGTACGGATATTAACTATTTCACCTAAAAGCATTTCTGTAATTCAAAAGAACTCACCTGCATTTCTCCACATCCTGAGAGTTTGTAATTGTTTCTAGAATGTCTGAGAATGGAGCTGTCTGACCAACAATTGTTTTGCATGACCCACAATAAAGAAATGGAGGAACTCAAGGTAGAACTGAAGAATATGATAGCTGTAAAAAGGCAACAGGCAAGTTTCTTACTTCACTGAAATATACTGCTACTGATCAGATGCCACAAATCCTGCTATAGATTTTTAAATGCATTTACTAATTTTAGGGAATAGGGGATACTTTCTTTTATGATTCAGTTAAAAAGACCACCAATGTACCGTTCTAATAATTTTATATGTCATCATAAGCATATCACTGTTGACAATACCCAGGGCTGTATGAACTGAACTCTTATGGGGGAGGGAGGGGGAAGAATTCTGCATCAAAGTCGCCCAAATTCTGCATCAAGAATATAATTTTACAGCCTGAATTATGGAGGTTTGCATGATCTCTCTTGCCCCCCCTTCCAGTTTTTCATAGTCTGCATAATTCATTCTGCTTTTATTAGCTATGAGGCAGCCAAGAAGCTATAGGAAGCTCTGGCCTCTGGCCACTAGTAATCCTATTCTGCAGTTTCTCTGGCTTCTGCCATACCAGGCATTGCCTATACACTTTCAAGCATGATCTTCACAACCATAAGGGCTAGCAACTTGCTTTTTTGTATTTTAAAAAATGAGACTCTCAGGAAGCTGAATCCTGTACCCATTACCACATTCCTTTCTGCATTGCTGTGGAATTATGGCATATTCTCAGCCCTGGTAATATTTAATAATTTAAAGACCCAAACTTTTCCAAAAGAGCACTCACATGTGTTCCTGAAAGGGCACGGATTCTCTGTAGATCTAGTCTGTCATTCAGCAGAAAATCCCTAAATAAACTCTTTTCCTTGTCTGGTTTTACTAAATGGACTGGTATCACCCTCATCCCTAACGTGCAGGCATCTCTTTCAAACACATGCATTTCCTCTTTTTCTTAGGAAGGAACTTACCAAAATCAGATAAAATCTCTTGAAGATGAACTGGAGAAATATCAGAGTGAAATTTCTGGACTCAAGAAGGAGAATTCCCTTCTAAAGGACAAAATGGATTTGCTGAGTATAGATGTGGAGCTACAGAAGCAAACATCTGCACAGCTTCCAGACAGGGAGAGCGGACGGAGAAGGTTTACCCCTGATTTTATGCCTCTTTTATAATGCATTAGGGAAAAGTAACTGGCTGCCCCAGGGCTAGGGATGTACGAAAGTGACTTACCTTTAACGAAATTTGATTCAAGGTGGGGGGGAGGCGCTCTGTCCCTCCCCCCAAAATTCTGGCGGGGGGGAGGTGCCCCGTCCCTCCCCCCCGAAATTCTGGCTGGGGGGGGAGGCACTCTGTCCCTCCCCCCTGAATCCTGGCTGGCTGGGTGTGCAAATGGCGGCAGCCGTAGCCGCCGCCATTTGCGTCCCTGCAGTCAGCCGTGATAGGCTACATAAATGTTTACGTAGCCTATCACGGCTGATTTAAAGGGGGAAAAATGCGCGTAAGCAAATGGCGGCGCCAATGGGTGCCGCCATTTGTGTACGCGCATTTTTTCCCCCCCTTTAAATCAGCCGTGATAGGCTACGTAAACATTTACATAACCTTTCACGGTATTTTTAAAAAATCTAGCCGTGATAGGCTACGTAAATCTTTATGTAGCCTATCACTTTTTTTTGTTTTTGTTTTTACTGGAAATGGCGGCGGTGGCAGGCAGTCGGAAGACCGGCCGCCGCTGAACCACCACTGCCGCTGCCAGGAGGATTCACCCAAGGTAAGTCCTGTTCCAGGGGTGGGGCGGGGGGCAGACCGTTTCGCCACCAATTTCGGGGGGCCAAATGCGGTGGCATTCGGCCTCCCCGAGATTCATGGCGAAATTCTCTGACATCCCTACCCAGGGATAAATTCAGCCACCTGAGCCTGAGGGGTGGTGTCCAGCCCCAGTTGCAATCCTACAGGCAAGCCATTATAAGTGCAGAGTGACCAGCATGCAGCTTTAAGCCTGGCTAGATATGGATGAGGTGAAGCCCTGGTCCTCCATTCACCATACCCTTGTCAAAGTGGCCCTCTAGTAACATTAACTGCTGGTCACTATCAAACAGTTCAGCATATCACCCTTTGTATCAAGCAACTGGAAATGTTAATGGAATTAATAACGGTCTGTGTTTTAGATTCTGGGCTAATTTGTATGATCGCCACAACACACTGTGGCTTATATAGGCCACGGTGGGTTGTGGGGCACGCCGGCTGCCCTTTTGAATATTCAAGTCATGGTAGGCAGTTGCTGTGGCTTATCATGTTGTGCAAACTTGACGAGGGTGGATTATGTGAGGGTTAAATAACCCTCACATAACCCTATAACAGCCCATGTTTAACCCTCACATAATCCACCCTCACTGGCTTCACACAACATGACAAGCCACAGCAACTGACTGACGCTGCTTGAATATTCAAAATGGCCACTGGCACATGCTGCAACCCGCCATGGCTTGAATAAGCCATGGTGGGCTGCAGTGATCGTGTGAACCCGGTCCCAGTCAGTGTTGACTCCTGAAACAATTCAGATGCTATAGAGCAGTGGTAGCAGAAAGTGTGAGCATAAAGCACCTCATACTTCCTGAGCCATGGCATCTCCAGTTTGTCCAAACTAGAGCATTCATATCTCTCACCCCAGAGAGATTCACAAGCCCCAAAGCAGATAACTTGTGCATCTCCTAGGTGGAGATTATAATATGTTTCAAACGAGACTAAGGTGCAGATGAACAGAAGCATGAGTGCTTCTGCTCCCCTCCACCACATCATATTTAAAGCTGTCTTCTGTCTTCACAGTTTGCTCTGTTTAGATCAGGGGTGGACAACCCCAGCAGGGGTGGGCTCCAGATGTTTTGGCTGACAACTCCCATCATCCTTCACCAGGAGCTATGCTGGCTAGGGCTGATGGGAGTTGTGGCCCTCCAGGGGGCCATCTACAGGAACCCTTTATTCGGGCGGGTGCGAGTCGAGGTCCCTTTGATTAGATGACGCAGTCACCACTTCACAGTGAGCCGGGGTTTTCTCTTGGAAAATGCGGCTTTCCAAGGAGGCATTTTGCTGAGATATTTTTGGTTTCCTGCAGTTGCAAGCCGTCTGTCCCTTCCCCTAACCAACTTCGCATTTTGTAGCGGGCATGTTGTAGGCATGCATAGAGCTTGCATCGCTCTGTGATGCCCCTTTACTCCCCACATCCCTTCACAGCTGCGCAGTTACAGAGGCACAGAGAGGCATTTTCATCTATTTAATTACACTTTCACACATTTTTGCAGCTTCGTAGTTTCACAGTGGTTGCTGTTGGACTCAGTGCCCAAGGGCTGGGCAGTGGGGGAGGACCATCTTTGCTCCAGCCACCATTTCAGAGTGATGGGTAGGCATGTACCACTCACACTTGTGAGTGCGAACCATAGCAAGAGTCTCAGGCTGGGGAACTGACAAACAGATGGCGTGGAAATGAAGGAGCACAGAACACTCACTTTTTACCTAACGAGGGACAAAAAGGCACAGCACAGCTCCTAAAATACAAAACAGCCACTGAAGTGTTGCACCCCCACACCCACAGGGCTGGACAGCTGCGCGTTTAAGTATAATGGTAAAAAAAGGGGCATGATGGAGTCTGTTAGGGAAGCGCATAGTAAACCGCGAGTGCATACCACCAGAAGCTACTTCGAAGCTGAAGTAGCTGCACAGTTGCGACGGGGTGGGGGGGTGAGAGCAGTGCCATGTACATGGGACCCAGATGTTTTGGCCTGCAAGTTGCCCACCCCTGGTTTAGAGTAACCACAGCCTAAGTGACTATAGCAATAGAGATGCACATCCTCCTTGCTCCCAAAGCAGTGCTGAATGAATGCTCGTTTCTCCTTCCTTCTCCAAACGAAGAACCACTTTCTTCTCACAGTAGATGACCAATGCCCTTCAGTGCATATTTCAGCAACAGAAAGACCATGGTATTTCATGTAATCTCATTTGATGTCTGAAAGTTTGTCAGAATGTTTTGCCAGCAACTACAGTATCTTAAACAATTGTGTCCTTAACATTTACATTTTACATTATATATGTATAATTATACATATTATACATTTTCATATTACTACTAAAGGTTATTGGAAGAGGCCCTTAAAGATAAACATAAAAAGGAACTGGACATCTTGAAACAAGAACATCACAAGGATATTCGGACTGTGATGTCTGATTTCAGTAGTTCACAAGCCCTTCTCCATGCAAAGATTATCTCCCTGGAAAATGAGTATGTGGTTTTATGTGCACAGTATGAGTTGGACTGGTGAAGATGTTAATACCGCACAATCTTTTCATCATGGTTAAGATCGTGGGAGTATCCTGCTTTTCCCCTCCCCTCCTTCTTTCTCCGATCTGATTCCCTCTTCCTTTCCTTTTCAGCATTAACCACGGTGTAGTACAGGGGTCCTGTGGGAAATGCTGTGGGTGCCACCACAAAATGGCTGCCATGGGGGTGGGCATGTACACATGGCTTCCATGAGGGCATGGCAAGAAGGTAAAAAAATGATCTGGTAAATAAAAAATGGATCATCATGAGATTACATTCTTAAACTGAATCCCGTCCAATCTACCATAAAATTAAATCTCACATTTCTGTCCATTTACTGCACAATAAAAATCACAGTTCTGGCACTTGCTGGTGCCACTGTGGCACAATAAGATGGATCCACGGCAGGGATCGACAGGGATGTTCATGCTTTTTTAATGGAAAGACAGCAAGAACACCATCAAATCTGTGGACACAGAAGTGATTTATGATCTGATGGTGGTTTTTCAGGGATCCATTGGAAAAATCACGAGGATCTATAATGATCCATGCCTTGCAAAGTGCAGTGCCATCCTCCATCCATCTGCCATCTTCATTTCCTAGGATTGCCTCTGAGCCCAGGTGGTGGCAGGCTGGCCCTTTGTTTTGCAGCACGTCTAGCCACCTGGAAAAACAACCACCATTTTTAAAGCTTGGAAAAGGCAGGGGGCCTTGCGCGTGCCGAAAGCGGTGCTCATGGGCACCACATTGGCAAAGGCGGGTACAGCATTGCCCAGGATGACCCACAAATTTCTGCTGGGCCTGGCAGCCAAGCCAAAATCCATGGTTGCTGAAACCCATCCCTTTCACGCATCTCTGTGCAAGTTTACTTGGAAGTAAACTCCATCACGTTCAGTGGGGCTTACTCCCAGATAGGTAGGCATAGGAAAGCATACTTTATTCTAACCGACAAACACGATTTTGATCAGATTTCTAGCTTGCATTGTTTTAGGGAGCGGAGGTGGTGAAGTTTCAAAATGTAAGGCAATATCTGCTAGGAGGTTATAAAACAGAGGGGGTCAGAGTGTGGGGTGGGTCATTGTTCTTGCTCCCCACTTTTGGGGAGTAGGCTCTGCATTCCTCGCTGCCACCCACCATTGTTCCCCTTTGCTGTTCAAACAGATACAAAAAGTTTTAAATGTAGTGTAGCTAAATAATTTGGCACACATTCAGATTTTGAACAAGATTAATACATACAAATATAAATTACATGTATGCTTAATGGTCCAAGCCTGCAATTTTATGCACAGTTACATGGGAGTAAATCTCATTTAACACCATGGACTTACTTCCAAGTAAACATGTATAGGATCAGGCTGTATTTGCCTTACTTTTCTTCTTATTTTTTCAGCTACAGAATGTTGGAGTTAGGGTGAAACCTAGCCAAAGTGAAGCACTTTTAAATCCTATTTATTTAAATGGGAGACAGAAGAGCTCTGCCACAGCAGGTGTCTCTGCCCAACATTTGTAGCTCACCTTATTTAGCAGGATCCCCTGACCATCTGGGTAGCATTTTTAAGGGCCTGGAAGGGCTGCCATGAGCAGGAAGTGACGGAGAAGTGTACTTCCGCCAGCCCAATTGCATACGCCTAAACTGGATCCACCCCTACAGTAACTTTGGCTAGATTTTGTCCTTCGCCGCTAAATTTAACGGCCATGAGGGCAAATTTCTGAACCTATTTAGGGAGATTAGAACTAGAAATTGGAGAGATTTGAACTAGAACTGTGCGGTTAAAGCTTTTGGAGGTTGACAAGAGGTTAATGAAATTACTACCAGTGCAACTGCAGTCTGCTTTAAGATGGAAAATGTGTGTTCTGGAACCCTCATTACATGTTTTCTGTAATCAATACAGACTTAAAGAATTAGAAGAGAAACTGAGAAAGAGGGAACCCAGGTTAGAAGACCTACATCTTATAGGCTGCCTGCAAGATAAATTAAATGAAAAAGAAGAGATGATCAAGGAATTAATGGTGAGAGTTTTCCAATAAACACTAGTCGTGTATGATATATAGCAGTTAGAAAAAAAGTTAGAAGACATTATTCAGGATACATTATTTTTCTTTAAGAATTTTTCAAAGCAATGAGGGCATGTTACTTTCAGTACTATCCCACTAATCCTAAATTTGGGGGTGTTTCCAGACGAAGCATTAGCAATCAGAAGGCATTGTGAATGCTCCCTCTTTTTCTCCTTAATGGATTTTCTGCATTAAGGAAGAAGTGGTAAAAAAATATTGGAGGGTCATGAGTAGAAGACGTCATTGTTTGAACCAGCCCAGCCCAGCCCAGCCCAGCCCCTGGATCCATAAATGAGGCAGATGATGACATCATAAAAGCCTTGTCTGGAAGCCCCCTTAGAAGTACTAGGGCATGTGAACCAAAATAATTCCCTAAGGGTGCAATCCTATACACCAGGGATGGGCAACCTTTTTTCTGTCATGTGCTGCAGTCCCTTGAGGTTAATCTGTCAAGGGCCACATGTCAGGATTGGACAGACCTGAAGCCAGCCCAGGGGTGGGCAGGGCCAGAGCCAAAGGCCTTTTCTCTTTCTGCCACCCCCTTTTCTCTCTTTCCCTCTTCCTTCCCACGCAGTGGGCTGCCAGGGAAAGGGATAGATGACTCTTGCCAGAGGTCTGCATCAGTGGCACGCAGAGAGCTTTTGAAGTTAAGCCAATGGTCCCACCCCTGCTATACACACTTACCTGAGAGTAAATCCCACTGAATTTAATGAGACTTACTTCTGAGGAGACATGCAACGGCTCGCGCTGGAAATGTGTTTGAAAATTCAAAATAAATAAGCTATTTGCATGATGTCATTTGGATCCTGACATTTGGAAGAAATCAATACGTACGAAAGTGCCAAAGTGGAGCGCTTTTAAGTCCCCTTAATTTCAAGATAGGGGCCGCGGTGGCTTAGTGGTTAAGACGCTGAACTGCAGACTGGAAGGTCGGCAGGTCAGCAGTTCGAGACCCGAGTGCTGCGTGACGGAGTGAGCTCCCGTCTTCAGTCCCAGCTTCTGCCAACCTAGCAGTTCGAAAGCAAGAAATTGCAAGTAGATAAATAGGTACCGCCTCGGCGGGAAAGGTAACAGCGTTCCGTGCACCTCGGTGTTCAGTCATGCCGGCCACATGACCACGGAAGCGTCTTCGGACAGCGCTGGCTCTTCGGCTTAGAAACGGGGATGAGCACCGCACCCTAGAGTCGGACACGACTGGTTGGGGACACCTTTACCTTTAATTTCAAGATGGGCATTAAGCAATTACTTAAATCTTTCCCACTGAAACGAAGGGGTCTTAAGGTTGACTTCTGGCTGGTCCCAACCCAAATGTTTTCAAACTTCAGCATGTTGATATTGAATAGTGAGCAAAAACAAAGGATTTTAGAAAGACCTTCCAATTTAAATTATTTTTTCACACATTCCATTATCCATCCTCCTGTGGGAAGAATAGACATAGGGCACAGTAGCGCCCTCTTCCCAACACTTCAGCACCATGCACTGCCTATTATGTCCTGCAAGAGACTGGCCCTGTATACCCATCCAGCCACTTGCCTTCTCCCTTGGCCCAGAGGTCACTCCTGCACTGAGTAACAATGGAGGGGGAGGGAAGGGACAGGGCTCCTTTGAGCCCTCTGTCGATCCCATTCACTGGCACAGCTGCATTACCCAACGACAGTAAATCACTCCTTTCATTTGTCCCATTTTCATTCAAGATTAATAATTTCAGACTGCATTCATTATTCAGCTCAAACATCTCCAGGGAATTTCATTAACTGCTTTAAAATAAAAGTAAGGCTAGTGTTCTCTAATCAGCATGTGTGTTTTTTCTTGACAGGATGGAAGAAAACTTCAGCATTCGCTTATACCTGGTACCGAGCCTCGTCGCAACCGGTCTTTTTCTTTTAATACAAATCCTACTACGTGTTTGACTCCTATTGCAAAGGTAATACAAGCAACTTAATAAATAAATACCAAGCTAATATTAGCAATGGCCGTGTTGTGCATTAATTACATATGGTTGTGTCCAACATAATTGCTCCTTTTGGAATGGAACTCTCCTTCCATTCACAGAGCGATTACATTGGATGCAACTTATAGTCAGAAAAATATCCTTATGAATCCAACCTGAAGCCAGTTGGTAAAAATGATACATATGCTTATTTTTATATATATTTATTTTATAATATTTGTATACTGCTTTTCACCATAATGATTCTCAGCATTCATATTAATGGAGTGTTTTCTGTGTTGACGTTTCTGCTGAGGAACTCCTGTTTGTTGCACAAGTTTCTGGGAACATATTCTTGGGTGCACAAGAGTCACCCCATATGTCAGAATATGTTCAATGCTGTGAGCTTCCGGTAACTTCTATAATTTTGACCAGTATAGCTATCAAGATTGATGGTTGCTAGCCCCTATTTTTTTAATACCATAAACTTACATGCCCATGAGTCCTAAAGTTAGAATACAATTGATTTTGCTCCCTGCACCAAACAAAATGTAGCCCACTAACCATTTATAATGTGGCCTGTCAGGTGCTTGTTTTTGAAGTCACAGACAGCGAGCAAATGCAAGTAGTTTACTGAGCCCTACTTTTCTGAGCACTGAAGTTAGAATGTAGAAGAGGGAACAAGCCATCTTAAAAATACTCCATGACATTTAAGCATATGATATATAATTTTATTCTCATCATAAAGCAGAAGAAGAAAATGGACGAAGCTCCCAGCCGTATTGTCAGTGTTCCCAATTTAGCCTCCTACGCAAAAAGCTTTCTGAGTGGTGACTTGAGGCCTAAGAGAAATCCACTTCAGATCACAAAATCTACAAGTTTAGATCAGAATGCTAGCTGTGTCAGAGTGTGCTATCCATCAGTACAAGCCCTGGAGACCAAACCGGCCCCAAGGTAAGTAGTCAATATGTACTTACTGGGAGAAAATAGACTGAATTAGTCATCAGTTAGCCAAGATAGTCTCAGAATCCCTTAAACACAAGTCATGAGTCATATGGAGGAGATCAAAAAGTTACTTCCTATAAAAAGCATTCAGCAGTGCCTAGAATCTGTTGCTAAACCCAAGCTTTTTGGTCAGGAGAAAAATAACAATGAGCAAAGACAAAGAAATAAGAGAAGCAAAAAATTATTCTCAGCCTATTTAGAAAGACAGTATGCTAGTTGTATTATACAGGTGGTAAATTTGATGGCTAGAATCATAAAAAACACAACACTTAGCAGCCCTTAATCCTCTGGCCAATGGATGGGGTCAAAATGTGGTTCCTTTCAGTTCTGCAGTCCTAGGGCAGCTGACAATTGGAGCAGTGTCTTTTTCTGGCAGGGGGAAGGAAAGCAAGCTTCCTGCAGTGGCTCCTACTCTGGTTAATGGTTGGGGCCAGGTTAGTCTTCCCGTGCCATGATGTTCTTCCTGGGAGGCAGCAAGTGCAGCCCCCCCAGTGGCCCTTAGTCCTTTGGCTTATGTCGAAGTCATAGTGTGCTTCGCTTCAGCTCTGCAGTCCTGGGGCAACTATGTTGGCTTCTGCACTAAGGAGAGAACCAATGAACCTTACTGCTGAGAGTATGGAAAAATGAAAGCAGATAAATAGCTCTTAACCATGGTTTGTGTTCTGCACCATGGTTAGAGCAAACCATAGTTTGACATATCAGAATTCAGCCTGATGGCACATAATTGACATAAAATGCTGCGTGTTTAGAGAAATATAAATGCCTACTTATTATTTATGGTTCTTTTATTTCCAATTTTAAGCCTCGATTAGTTCTGCCAGTTCCTCAACTGACTGATTCAGCTAATGTGAATATCTGCAGTAAATATGTTTCTGGACTCACATGAAAACATCTCTCTCTCTTCCACATCATGGGCAGCATCACACTTCCATAACAGAAACTGAGGACACAGACTAAGTACCAGTTATTGCTACTCCTGACTATTATTATCTTCATTTTTTTCAGGCTACAAAGCAATGAAACATCAAAGCCCAAAGACACTCAAAAATCAGACCCTCGACATCAGGAGTGGTTTACCAAATACTTCTCTTTCTGAGAGAAATCATTTGTATAATAGCCAACACTGGCATTATTGTTATTATTAAATATTTACATACTGCCCTTGACATGTTTTATAGAACATAAGCAAAGAAAACAAAGTCCCTGCCACAAGGACTTTACAATCTGAGATTCAATAGTAGGGGAGAAATCATTGCCTTAGTGGGAAATATATTTTTTTAAAATTATGATTTGATATATTACCAACAAATAAATACTCCTAGTATTCAGCAAGTACTTGGTACTATGGTTTACCAGTATGGACATTGCATTTCTTTTAACAAAATACCCTTTTATTTTTATTAACTTGGATTCTGTAAGATTCCCAGAACAGTTTACAATAGAATTAAAATCTTATAAACACTATAACAAAAACTAGTAAAACCTGGATAAGCAGTACAACACACAAAGAAACCAACTTGAGACAAAAATAAAGCAATCCAAAAAGTCAGGGAAATTTTTAATGGCAAGGGTGTATTTTCACCTTGCGCTGGAAAGATGTCAAACTCTACATTAAGCAAACATCCCTGGGGTAGAATTTCAAAGCTGGGTGACCAACACTAAAGAGGACCTGTCACCATCTGTCTCATGTACTAATGCCAATAGGAACTTAGAAAAGGGCCTCTGAGTAGGTTCTTCTGTTAACATCCCTTATTAAATACTTATTTTGTTGCTGTTAGAGCTCAACTTCTTTTTGCTGTATGTAAATAGTTGCTTTTAAAAATGTATATTGTACAGTACCTGGAAGTGGAATTTTTGTAGTACGCCGGTTCAGAAATTGATTACTATACAAGTGTGCTTTTTACTTTGCTCTAACACATTTAAATCAGCACTGAAAGTTACATTTATATTTATTTGTATTTATACTGAAGGCACGATAGGACTATTTATAACCTTGCAATGACTGCATAGTGTCAAGTCCATTTAAAAAAAAACTATGCCAAAGTAGCAGGGATATCACTCTCCAATAAAAGTGCTTCTGTCCCTGTTGGAATTTTGAGAAGTTCCACAGCTGCAATATCTCCCACAAGTGTCACAATGAGGGAAAGCTGACTGTTACCCTGCTTCATACCTCTAAAGCAGAGAAAAGCCTCTAAAGGATCTTTTGGGACAGGGTCACCCTAGTGATTAGCAGTTACTAGTAATTAGTAATTGGCTTAAAACAACCAGGCTCTCGGCAATCAGGTCCTTTACTACCCCACTGCCTAACATAAGCCTAAATATTAAATCCATTTTAAAATACTTAACAATGATTAAATATCAACATATGTCACCTGAGTCCACAAGTGGTCCATGAGAGCCAGTGTGGTATAGTGGTTAGTGTGTTGAGCTGGGACTCAAGAGACCCAGGTTCTAGTCCCCACTCGGGTTACTTTGGGACAGTCACTGACTCTCAGCCTAACCCACCTCACAGGGTTGTTGTGAGGATAAAATGGAGAGGAGGAGGACCATGTAAGCCACCTTGGGTCCCTTGGAGGGAAAAGGCAGGATATAAATGTAATAATAAATAAATACTCAAAAAGCTATTTCTGACATTATGAGCAAAAATCTAAAATGAGGTTAAGTTAGCATATAAACCTCCCTGTCTTTGAAGCACCTTAGTCTCAAAAACAGTTTGCCAAACACCATGACAAGAGCTGCTGGTTGAGAACTCTTAAGAATAAAATAACTCTTTCTCTCATTTTTGTATGGTTCTTTGGTACCCAGATCTCATGGTGCATCTATGCATCGCAACGAAAGATTTGAGAACAATTTTTTTTTGTGGACTAGGAAATAATGTTCTTACAATGTTTTTTCATCATAACATCTATTTAGTGAAAATAATTGCATTTTCTTAAATTAGCCCCACTGATTTAAATGATCAGATCCAACTCTGTGTTGGATAATGACATCTAAATACAGTTCAAAGTTAAGGTGTTCAGTTGGTTTTCAGAAGGAAATTCAAGAACAAATCCCTCTAATGTCAACTGACATTGTCATTATGGTAAGATTAGGAAATCTTTTTGGAACCAGAATCCTTGAGAAATATCTGTAGCAAAAAAATGTACTTGAAAGAAAGCCAAACATTTTTCTAAACATAATAATCCAATGGTCCTTTATGTATTTATTACATTTCTATACCACCCAATAGCCAAAGTGCTTTGGGCGGGTCGTTGTTTATTCGTTCAGTTGCTTCCAACTCTTCGTGACTTCATGGACCAGCCCATGCCAGGGCTTCCTGTCAGCCGTCGCCACCCCCAGCTCCCCCAAGGTCGAGTCCATCACCTCCAGAGTATCATCCATCCATCTTGCCCTTGGACGGCCCCTCTTCCTTTTGCCTTCCACTTTCCCTTGCATCAGCATCTTCTCCAGGGTGTCCTGTCTTCTCATTATGTGGCCAAAGTACTTCAATTTTGCCTTTAATATAATTCCCTCAAGTGAGCAGTCTGGCTTTATTTCCTGGAGAATGGACTGGTTTGATCTTCTTGCAATCCAAGGCACTCTCAGAATTTTCCTCCAACACCACAGTTCAAAAGCATCTATCTTCCTTCGCTCAGCCTTCCCTATGGTCCAGCTCTCGCAGCCATAGGTTACTACGGGGAATACCATTGCTTGAACTATGCGGACCTTTGTTGTCAGTGTGATGTCTCTGCTCTTCACTATTTTATCAAGATTGGTCATTGCTCTCCTCCCAAGGAGTAAACGTCTTCTGATTTCCTGGCTGCAGTCAGTGTCTGCAGTAATCTTTGCGCCTAGAAAGACAAAGTCTGTCACTGCCTCCACGTTTTCTCCCTCTATTTGCCAGTTATCAATCAAGCTGGTTGCCATAATCTTGGTTTTTTTGAGGTTTAACTGCAACCCAGCTTTTGCACTTTCTTCTTTCACCTTCGTCATGAGGTTCCTTAGCTCCTCCTTGCCTTCAGCCATCAAAGTGGTATCATCTGCATATCAGAGATGGTTAATGTTTCTTCCAGCGATTTTAACTCCAGCCTTGGATTCATCAAGCCCAGCACGTTGCATGATGTGTTCTGCGTCCAGGTTGAATAGGTAGGGTGAGAGTATGCAACCCTGCCGTACTCCTTTCCCAATCTTAAACCAGTCCGCTGATCCATGGCCTGTTCTTACCATTGCTACTTGGTCATTATACAGATTCCTCAGGAGGCAGACAAGATGACTTGGTATCCCCACACCACCAAGAACTTGCCACAATTTGCTATGATCCACACAGTCAAAGGCATTAGAATAGTCAATAAAACAGAAATGGATGTTTTTCTGAAACTCCCTGGCTTTCTCCATTATCCAGCGCGTATTGGCAATTTGGTCTCTAGTTCCTCTGCCTTTTCTAAACCCAGCTTGTACATCTGGCAACTCTCATTCCATGAATTGCTGGAGTCTACGTTGCAAGATCTTGAGCATTACCTTACTGGCATGTGAAATAAGTGCCACTGTTCGATCGTTTGAACATTCTTTAGTGTTTCCCTTTTTTGGTATGGGGATATAAGTTGATTTTTTCCAATCTGTTGGCCATTCTTGTGTTTTCCAAATTTGCTGGCATATGGCATGCATCACCTTGACCGCATCATCTTGCAAGATTTTAAACAGTTCAGCTGGGATACCGTCGTCTCCTGCTGCCTTGTTATTAGCAATGCTTCTTAAGGCCCATTCAACCTCACTCTTCAGGATGTCTGGCTCTAACTCACTGACCACACCGTCCAATCTATCCCCAATATTATTATCCTTCCTACCTTCCTACACAGATCTTCCGTATATTCTTGCCACCTTTTCTTGATCTCTTCTGCTTCAGTTAGGTCCTTGCCATCTTTGTTTTTGATCACACCCATTTTTGCCTGGAATTTACCTCCGATGTTTCAAACTGGTATATATAAAACCAATTTACTATCACATGATCAAAATAAAAACAGGCTTCTCACTATTAAAATAAAGGGAGGTAGACACTGATTTGTTCCTGTATGTTTTAATATCTATTTGTTGATTCAAAGTATTTAAAAAGGAGTACTTGATTTGCAGGCAGTTCCAACAAATTAAAACAATTCAAGTTAGCTACATATTTCTCATGGGTATTTTCAGTTCTTCCATTATATAACAAGAATTTTGAACAGCAAAGCTGAAGCTATTTTGAAGAGATAATTAAGAGCAACATGCTTCCAGGGGCAAACAACAACAACAACACAACTTGAGACATAATAGAAAAATATGCAGGAAGCTGAGATGTCAGGCACTGTGATCTAAAAGAAAGAGATTGAGGTTGTTAAAAAAATAGTTGCTACTCTGATCTTCCCTTTAGGCAGAAGGAAAATAAAAATAGGAGCATGTTCTATAGAATTCTTTGTTATACCATGAAAAATAGCAGTAAAGAAATCATTGGGGCCAGCTGTGAAACAGAACATTGGCAGAAATCTGAAGGGCTACTTTAAAGACACATTCGAGGGCTCTGTTTTCTTTGCACAGCAGACTCCCTCTCCTTCCTTATCTGATCACAAACTGTTTTATAAAACACAAACTCTATTTCAACAGTAATTTTCCAGGAAGCATCGAGGGCTACTATTCAAAGCTCAAGAAACTGAGCATACAGGCCCTAAACTGCATGCCTAAAGTAGCCCTTTGAAATCTCAGCCAATCTTCTGGTCAATCACCTATGAGCACATGGAAGTACCTGTGAGGTTTTTTTTAAAATCCTGCTTATTCAGTACTGTGCCAGGGAAGCCCATGTAACAGAGAAACAGATAGCTGTTACTCCTTCAGCAGAAAGTATTTTAACATTTCAAAATAAAAGTTTGTTTGCAGTCTGCACTATATGTAATTTCTGTTGGCCCATATGATTAATAAAAATACAAAACATGAAATCCCCGCTCTGATCCTTATGAGGACAAATTGCATTCTATTCATTTATTTCATGCTTCTTGCCATCACTTTTTAAAAATCCATATAAAGATACCCCATACAGACTGTACAAATTTTAAAGTCCCACTGTTTGGTCTAATAAAGGTTAGTCTAACATTTGAATGTTTCTTGATCACGTTTGCTTAAGGGGTGCAGGAATATTAGCAGAAGCCTGCTCTAGATAAGCTAAAGGTCCTTGAGGCATTTCTGCAGGCTTTTTGTGTTGTATATTGATGTCTTCCAGAACCTGTTGCCAGTGTCGCAGTTTACCCAAGTGCTTCTGAATTAGTGCTTCTTTCCTTTGCAATTCATTTCTCAGTTCTGAAACATCCTACAGGAGAAGCATGCAAATAGGAAATAAGCAACCAGAAATCTCTCAAATAAGGAAATAATAAAAACAATACCTTGCATTTATGTAACACATTTAGAGTATTCAAACCACTTTACACATGCTATCTCAGTTACAACTCTGTAAGGCAGGCTAATATAGTGAGTCTTGGAAGAGACAAAGTCTGGACCAAGGATGTCCTTGTTCTCAGTTTATTTTCTTAGCAACAACTTTACATTAGCTCTCAACTGTTGAACAAAATAAATGTGAAACCTTTTCTTAGCTTTTCATCAAGATCTATGATAAATTATACCTACGGGTGTGCCTGCCCTAAAACTTTAATGTAGCACCTATCTGCTAAGAGCAGATTAAAACATAAATTGCTGTAGCATCATTAGCATGTTAAAAAGTTTTAGGCTGCAATCCTACACACACTTACCTGAGAGTAAATCACATTGAACTCAATGGGACTTACTTCCAAGTAGAAATCTATGCACTGTTGGATGATTTTATTGGATGGAATTATGGAAACTATGCTCCTCAGAGCTATTATAGATTCAGGTGCCATGGTTAAGACCAAGTGAAATGATAGCACCTACCTCTTTAATTACTTGCTCTGGTTTCTGGACAGATAGCTGCAACCTTTTTTGTAGGAAAAAGCATTCAGTCTGTCGTGCAACATCTAGAAATTTCTGGATACACTGGTCAACACCTACGCAGACAGAGCAAAAAGTTTTCAAATGAACGCTGCAGGATAAACAAGGTATTTTTACAAAGCAAGCCAGTCAAGGACCAGCTTGGGATACAAGCAAAATTATTGTATGAAATATTTTGGCATTTTTAAGACATGCAAAAATGAAACTGCAGTTCATAGTTTAAAAACTATAAATTAAAAACAACAACACCAAGGGCAGTATCCTACACTGCCTGCACACTAGCAGGACCTACCGCTAGCACAGTGGGAAGCTAGAAGTTCATGAAACAACCAGAAATGCTTGTTTCTGGAATGAGGCAGGTCAGCAGAGGTCACAGATGAGAGCTCTGTTGACCTGTCCTGTTCCAGAAAGTAGCATTTGCACTCATTTCCAGGGTTGCTTTAAGTACTAGTTCCTGTTAGCGGTGGGTCCCACTGGCACAATAATAACAGAACTAGCACAGTCGCAGCTACTGCTATTCAAAATGAGTAAGTGGGCTGATGACGAATACCTAGAGGTCTTGATTCTGCATGCTGTATAATATACAGTGTATATTATAGAGCATGCTAAAGCATAACCACTTTAACAGAAGAATAGATGACAAGTTTTAGTTCCGCACTTTGTGAAAAAGAAATTAAAAAGCAAAATGTCTGAACCAAAATCTTCTATTTTTAAAGAGAATTACAACAGTATGATTTCACCTTGTGTACAAAAAGTTATATCTGTATAGAAGCTTAAATGATGGAGATTAAAGGCACGGTCTAGCCCAAAGATTCCTGAACTGTGCAACACACAGTGAAATGCGTCCTGAAAAATTAAGCCACCATGTTGGATGCACCCAGCACTTGATACACCTCAGGATGCCTGTTGGGCCAATACATGGACTGTGACATCATCCCAAGGGTGAGATTAAGAAGGCACCAGAATTCCCTGATGCAGCCTAGCTGGCAGCCACAGGGAAATCCCCGAAGTATCTCTATTACCTAGTAAGCACAGTCCCATCCCTGAGTGGGCAAAGGAGAGAATGGGATGCAGTTGCAAGGAGGATGCCTGCCCTCTGTTCTGGAAGCTGAACAAGTGTGTGTAATTTCTTACATGTAGAGTGAAATGTGCCTCTAATTTTTATGGTAGGGGGCACAACTCACCTGCTCCCCAAGTATCACTGAAGTAAGCAAAGTGAAGAACTTCACAGTCCTATATCCATTTTCCCCAGCATTTAATACCCTGCTTTATTAGTCCAAACGACTCCCAAAGCAGCGTACAATTTTAAAACAATTTAACAAACCAACATCATAAACATGAAAAGAGCAAGGTATAAAAACAGAAGCCATTGCAGCATAACGCAGATTAAAAAATCCAGGTCAAAATTAAGGTGGCAGCACAGGCTTACCTGTTCTAATTTCTTCCTGATCTGTACC
Source organism: Heloderma suspectum (assembly GCF_057233095.1). NCBI lineage: Eukaryota > Metazoa > Chordata > Lepidosauria > Squamata > Helodermatidae > Heloderma > Heloderma suspectum. The sequence goes on from NC_139462.1 coordinate 116,124,273, forward strand.
ATTCACATAATCTTGACTCACAAGGGAAGCAAAGCAAGCCTAGGTAATTAGAAATATGCTAGCAATTACTATGAACAGAAGGATATTCAAGTTACATGCCATTATGTGCTTACGGCTTATTTTTGTCCCCATGAACATATCCCAGTATTGAACAATCAAATGCATTTTTGCTTTTTAAGGAAAATACCCCCATGAAGTCTTATCTCCCAAATCAAGAAAAGTATTAATATTAAAAAAGTTCCTTGGCTAGTAGGAACATTCAAAATGAAACAACTATAAGCAGTCGAACTATACACTGTACCAAAAATCCCATGACTGAGATGTGCAAATTCCAAACAAGTGCACACATCTCTGAAGGGAATGCACAGGATCCCCCTTTTCAAATTAAACATGAAGTGGGACTAGAGGATGTGTAAACTTCATGTTAATGTATGATACACAAAGTCATTTCAAGTCTCAACTTTGCAGGGGTCATTTGTAGTGAGCTTTGCCGAACACAATTTACAATAATGATGAGCTATTTTCTTTGTAACAGTCTGTGAGAAGTTGGGCTGCAGTGTTTAGTCAATACATTCACTAGATAAATTATTTTTAAAAAATTAATCAACTAAAAAGGTGGTCTTGATTAATCAGGGAGCAGGTTTTTTTAAATTAAGAGTTTTTTAAAAACCCAAGCACTTACAAAGGGTGGAAGTTGCATGTGCCATATTAGATAAGTTGTTATCCCTTTTCTCACACACACTGGGAGGAATGCCTTCTCTAAGATGGTGCCTGCTGCAACATCTATCACCATAAAGAAAATATTCTTTATCCCCCACCCCTTTTGTTTTGATTCATATGCAGGTTTAATTCATTCATCAATTCATGTGATGAATTAAGATTGCTTTAACTGGGTGAAAGCTCCAGTGAGAACTAATTTGGCACCCCCACATAATTAGCATTTTTTTTACATTACTTATTGATGCGGAGGACAATCACGAACACATTTTTTTCCCAATGGTAATCATCAATAACATAAATTGGGCTCCATTCTGCCAATCACTTTTTACTTATTGATGACATATATCAGGAAACTTTCCAGAAAGTTACAGTCCTCAAAGACTACCAGTTCTACTGCAGGATAAACTTTCCTGAACTAAAACCCACTTTGCCAGATGCACAAAGCATCATCCTCAAAGCTACTCCTGTGGCAATATAATATATAAACCTTTTTTCCTATTTACAAGGGGAAATTTATAAATCGTGGGGCAAAGGGGGCCATGAAATGGAGGAGATAGGCAAGATTTCTATACAAATCGCATTTAGCGATTCAGCCTAACCGATAATATAACTGTACAAGCGCCACCATTTCCGAGGTCGACTACGTGGAGCAACCAACTCATACACCATAGAGCTTTGGTGGGTAGAACAGCCGACCACACATTCTGCACACAGCTCTAGGGCTGCTACCATGCAGAGATACAAATCTAGGGCGACACACCATCACGACCCTTACTGGCACTTTCGATTTAGAATTGCAAGAGGGAAAAAGGCGGCACATAAATGCAGTAAGTAAGTAAATAATGAAAGCCGCCTCTCCTACGGCATCCCCATCTCTACGGGCAGGAAGGCCTCTCTTTCAAATACCTCCCCATGCCCAATATCTTCCTCCACCCGCCGCGGCCTACCTCGAAAGAAGCCTCCAGCTCGTCCACGAGGGTGCTGTTGGGATTTCGCCCACCCGCCGGGTTCAGCGGGAGGAGCCCCGCCGGGCCCGGGCCACCGGGGACGACGGGCGGCGGAGGCGGCGGCGGGACTGGGCCCTGGTTCCCAAACATCCCGCTCAAGCCGGCCGCCATGGCAACAGAGCGCAGGCCGAAGGTGGCTATTGCGCAGGCGCGCGCTACGGAACACGCGATGAAACGCCGTGGGCAGGGACGGACCACGCGACCAGCGTCGTAAAGGCATCGCGAGACTAATGGAGAAGGGGCGGGACTAAGGGGACCGGAAGCATCGCCGCGCTCGCTGAGGCATGCTGGGAATTGTAGGACTTCTAGGATGTTTTCTGTCTTTTAAATATTTATACAGCATTCAATATATGAAGCACTTTGCAAGAGCGCTATAAAAATATTTAGTAGCAGTAGCTCATACATTGTCAGTAATTCCGATCAGACCAGTTATAGGAAGTCATCATCCCCATGTTGCTGGTGGATTGTGAGTAGATTGTGCATGGTAAGTTGAAAGCTCGACCTGACGCAGGCGTCTACTTTTATTTTTTCACCAGTATATTATTTATTTATTGCATTTATATCCCGCCTTTTTTCCCTCTTGCAAGGGACCCAAGGCGGCTTACATTATCCTCCTCTTCTTCATTTTATCCTCACAACAACCCTGTGAGGTGGGTTGGGCTGAGAGTCTTGTGACTGGCCCAAAGTCACCAAGTGAGCTTCCATGGCCGAGTGGGGACTAGAACCCGGACCTCCCAACTCCCAGTCCAGCACTCTTGCCACTACACCACACTGGCTTGTTGTGTATATTATTGTTGGGTTACCTTAAGAGGTTTTGCCATTGCCATCCTTCCTTCTGCTGTGGATAACTATGCTACACCAACTCCAGTCTGTCCTTTCCATTCCAACTCTTTCTCTAAAGCTATATATATTTTCCAGTGTTTGACAAAATTAGATTTTGAAGGATTTTCCATTTCTACTTCCATGTGTAAATACTGGGAATTTATGCAAAATGGGGATATGTGATGCTTCATGCAATTTTTCTAGGGATGGAAGTAATGGCTGGCAATCTTCCATGTTTCCCTACTTCAGACTTTACATTGCTCACAAGAGCAGTTAGTTATCAGCTCGATTCAATTGTTCAAGGCTTCACAGACTTCTTATTGTCACATACACAACGAATAAACTTTCAGTAAAAAAAGATGGTGCTTGCCATTTGATGTGTGTAAGCCAGTAGTGGTGATTTTTATACATGCACACCTTTCCCAGCCCCATCACCTCAGCTGATCAATGCAGATCTCCTCAGGGAGGGGGCACATTTTCTCTGTCCAGTCCTGAGAGAAGCTTCCTTCTCAGTGGTGGTGGAGGGGTAAGGTCACATCGCTGATCAGCTGCTGACTGGAGAAAAGACTTTTTGCCTCAGAAGGGTTGGGCCCTGGGAAAGAAGCTGGCAGGCTGAATGGGAAACCCCTACAGCCTGGATCTGTGGGCAGTATTCCAAAAGGAACTACATTAACAATTTATGTGAAGACATTACGATATGTGCAGCTTTATTTTCCGTGCTTCCAGCACTGTTTGCTTTTGTCCCTCTTGCTGCAGCTAAGTTAACATTTCCAATGAGTCACCCCAATGCCAAATCTCTTTTCTGGGTAGTTGCAGCCAGCTCAGATCCCATACATGGTTGGGACTTTTTGCCACATTGTACATAATTTAGCACTTAGATTAAATTTCATCTAACGTGAACCAGACTGCCAATCTCAGTTATGATCGTTGGCATGGCAGGTTAGGGTAAAAATGGACTGGAAGGAGACACTGGTGGGCTTGAGGGCAACACTGCAGCCATTAGATGTAATTTGGATTGCAGCAGGAATTTACCATCAAGCAAGATCAAGCAGGTCCTTCAGGAAACAGATTCCAGGGAGAAACCATATTCCTGCCTCAGCTTCCCTCAGTAGGGCAGTTACATAGAAGCCATTTACAAATCAAGGCCAAAAATGGGGGAATCTTTGGCTCAACTAAAGTAGAAATTACCATTCTGACAGTGTTGAATGAACATATAAAGCTGCCTTATTCAAGATTGGCCCATCTAGCCTAATATTGTCTGCTCTGATGGGCAGTGTCTCTTCCAGATTCCAGGCAGGGAAGTATTTTGAAGACCTGATCCTTGAACTGGAACTGCCAGGGATTGAACAGGGATCTTCTGCAAACAAAGTATGTCCTCTGCTACTGAGTTGTGCTCCCTCAGTATGTTTAAAAAGGTTCTCTAGAGATGTCTTGCACTACCCACAGTCCAATTTCAAGGCAGTGTCTTACATCAGTCCTAATTTGAGATGGTGACATGACAATATTCTATCTTAGGTTCTGTTTTAATGTTTTGTTGAAACATGAACAAACCTTCTAAAACATTGTGCTCATTAGAAAAACAACAGCAACAACCAAAGAATCAACAACTGGAAGTTTTCAAGTTAATATTTATTGCTTGTGACAAGTTTGTATCTTCTATTCAATCTGAATTATGAAGTCTGATAGTTTAAATTGATTGATCCTTCAGTATTAAATGTATAAACCAAGTTCTGAGATGTATTTGTCGGCAGTAGAATACAAAAGGAGAGAATAAGATCTTTGTTCTATAAGAACCTTTAACAAACTGAATTTCTAAGCCATCATTGTAGTATTTTTAAATGTGCAGAGAAAATCCATGTTGTGGATATTCTTTTCCATTTGGAATTTTATTAGTACACTCACTGGACATCATTTCATTACTTCCGAAATTCTGAAATTAACTCAAACTGATTTTAAGGCTAGAGGTTACACAATCGCAGAACTAACTACTTTCTAGATGCTTTGCTTGTCTTGGCTCAATCGGGTAGCAAACTCCACTAGAGTCCGCGTGGGCCGTCCTGCCATGCCTTTACGAAGGTATGGAACCTCATCTTTATTTGCCATCACACCAGCAATATCTAAATGAGCCCAATGAGGGACAGTCACAAATTCTTTCAGGAATGCAGCAGCTGTACATGCACCACCAGATCTGATGGGAGGGAAAAGTAAAGTATTATTAATGGACTAATTTATCTGTTTACCTTGGATAAGTATATAGCAAACTACACCACCATGGGAAATTCAATTCAAACAATACACCAAACCATGGTTTACTCTAGCCAGAGTTTAGAATCTAAACCATGATTTGAGGTGTACAACAGGAAAAGCATGGTTTAGAGCTGCTTGTGTGCTTTCAATTTCCGTCCTCTCAGCTTTAGAAATTCACTCCTGTCTTCAAAGTGCAGACAATAGTGTCTGGAAGCAAAGTGAAGGCTGTGACCATTGTTTATCGCTTCAGACATCATGCCCAAACCATAGTTAACACAAAGCATCGCTTGCAAGCACACATCAAACCATTGTTTCTGATTCTGCCTGATCATAAACCATAGTTTTATCAATTTGGATGTCCTTTTCACTATGATTTAGTGTATTGTCTTAACTGAGCCAAATAATCATTTCTATCCTGGTGAGCAGGAGTATCTTTTGAACTGAGTAAAATTTGGAGAGCCAGCTGCATTTCCTCTGCCCACTGACTCACTCCCACCATGAACCAAGACCCAGTCAAAGGGCTCTTTCTACTCTTCCTTCCTCAGTCTGAATAGGAATAGCAGATCTGTCAGAATTCTTTTCCTTATGCACTTTCTCTTTTCACTCATTTGCCCAAGTAGTCTCTACACATCAGAAGGAGTGATTTAGGTGTAGTAGCAGCAACAGTGGGTTGCTATATTTCAATTTAGCAACATACCTGTATTTTCCAATGTTGTTGAGGTCTGCAAGCTGACTGTCTGTAACCTGTTTTGTGTAATGTTCATAGAGAGGCATCCTCCAAACGCGGTCCCCCGTCAGAATACTGGCCTGCAAATGTATATATGTGATGGGTAAAGGAAGTTAGTAGTATGTAAAACTTGTACATAGCTGTCTATATACTGCACTCCTCTTATAGGGGACAAGTTGGAGCCATACAGCATAAGTCTGAGACCTAAGGCTCTTGAACCGATTACTGATCAGTTCGTGGTCTGACACTGAGGCTATGCTTCAGATGCATTGCTGACTTACAACTACTCCAGGGGAGCAAACACCCCCAGCCAAGGCAGAGGGGTAATATCACTGGGGGGTAAGGGATTCCTCACAGGAAGAAAGTAGAGATGGTCTCGAAAAGGGGATGCATCTACAACACCCCTCTCTCCTCCTTGACATCCACTGCTTCATTTAAAGGAACAGTAGCTTATTCATCTTCAGGCAACTTGTTCACCAACATTTACATAAGAACACAAGAAGAGCCCTGTTGGATCAGACCAAGGGTCCATCTAGTTCAGCATTCTGTTCACACAGTGGCCAACCAGCTGTCGACCAGGAATCCACAAGCAGGGCATGAGCACAACAGCACCCTCCCAACCATGTTCCCCAGCATCTGGTGTACATATGCTCAGTGCCTCTGGTACTGAAGACAGCACATAGCCATCAAGACTAGTAGCCACTGATAGCCTTATCCTCCAGGAATTTGTCTAACCCCCTTTTAAAGCTGTATCAACTGGTGACCATCACTATGTCTTGTTTTAGAGAATAACTATGCGCTGCGTGAAGAAGTCCTTCCTTTTATCTTGTCCTGAATCTCCCACCAATCAGCTTCATAGGATGACGCCGGGTTCTAGTATTTTCAGAGAGAAAAATGTCTCCCTATCCACATTCTCCACACTTCTACCTCCCTGTCCCTTTTTTATACTGTTGGTTTCTCCCTTGCTTCCTACTCCAGCCCCACCTTCCCTTCAAGCAGGGACTTTGCCACATCTCCAGCTCCTGGCCATTTCCTGAGCAGCCCGGCCATTTCTTGCTGCTCACTTGCAATCCCTCCACACACCTCACCTCTGCATGAAGTGGTGCTGCCATGCCACCACTGTACTGGCCATTCACTGATACTGTTCGCAGATCACAAGCAGTCAATGGATACCCACTGAATGGTCATGGCAATGATCCAAACCAGAGACTTGCAACAAGTCTGTTTTCATAAAGCAACTGTGACCTCCGAAAAGCTCTGTATAAACATTACAGTGAAGCCATGCGGTTTCACTTGAGATCATCACTCTATCACAAGCCAGAGTGTGAACAATTTCTTACACAATACATGAAAAAAATGGCTGCCATCTTCAGCCTAATAAGCAGCTGTCTGCAGTAAACATGTACCTTGAAGTGTGGTACAGAGCATATTTGTAAAACCTGTCCGGCACTTTCTTAGGATTATAATGGCTGAAGAGGCCCTTTCACCTTTCATTACAAATTACTGAAATAATTAGGCTCAGGGCATTTTCGCGCATAACACTAAGAGTATTTTTGCATTTTCTGGTCTATAATACAAAAAAATCCACACTGGTTAGAATGCACATTCAACTTGGCCCTCTTCCATTTCTTCTCTAGCAAATAGTACAAGAGACAGGATCAAAAACACTTTAGCAGCCCCTGTCAAAACACCCGAGTAAAATAATACTATTCTGTTTCACTAGTTAATTAGAATTTTAAAAGGTTCCAAAATGTTAATGCTAGGAATATAAAAACTGCCTTGTCGGATCAGATGGAACTTCGATCTAGTCCAGCACTCTTGACTCTTATAGCAGTGGACAGATGCCCCTGGGGGTGCCACAAACAAGGCCTGTAGTTTATCCCTAGCATCTAGTTCACAAGAGGTTTGCGTTCTCCAAACATGTGGTTCCATTTTTAGCTTGTGGCCAGCTGCTGTTGACTGATTCTCTACAAAATTTGTCTCCCCCTTTCTTTAAAACCCTCTAAGTGAGCAGCTCTCTTCAGTTATCTGTGCTGTAACTTACCTCGTACAGATGGTTCCACAGCTGGTGTGAATTGGTAAAAACCCCAGTAGCTGCAGATCCCAGTGCTACATCCATGGCACCTACACAATATTATATAGCTCAGGTTATTAAGTCATCATTCCACTCTTTCGTGGTCTACTTCTATTCACATTTCTATAAATTCCAATAGAAAACACAACTGTGTGCATTTACACGCACGACTGCATCAGACCTTTTGTTCTATAGCTGCAACGCACCCTCTCCTGCACTCTGGGGTGGGGGATGTGTGAAAGGCAGAGGAAGAAATAGACTGGCTGACCCAGCTTACTCTGCTTTCCCCTCTACTTTTTTAGTTCAGCTATAGCATCGAACAGGGCACGCTCTTTACCTAGGTACACCCAGCGAGCCAGTCTGACACACAGAACTACTCCTGCTTCTGATGCGAATTAGCATGTGCATGAACTTACGTTGCTGGGTGTGCCCAGGAAAGGAACATACCTGTTTGCCACCATGGAAATACACAAGAGGGGGAAAGGAGTAAGGGGAATACTGGCATCACATCCTCCAAATGCAGAGGACCAAATGCACAACCTCCACGCTCTTCATATGGAGGAATAATCTGCATGGTTACTACACATCAACATTGAACACACCCCTGCACAAAGACAACCACTTCCGGGGAAGCTGGATGTAGCCACAGCGACAGATACCTTGGTTACATCAAGACTGGACTGCTGTAATGTGCTCTGTTTGGGGCTGCCTTTGAAGAGTCTTTGGATGCTCCAACTGGTCCAGAATGCAGCATCTAGGATTCTTACAGGAATCCAGCCATGGGAGTCTATTCTGCCCGTTTGGCACATCTGCGCTAGTTAGCACTGCCAGGTGAAGACGATTTTGTTCAGGCTTTCTTATTTTAAGCAGACTCTGCTGCTTCTGGGTTGGGGTGGGGTTCTTGTATTGTTTTAATTGCTTAATTATTTTATTGTGTTTTGAATGTAACCACCTTGAATGCAACCTTGGTAAACGGAAAGGCAAGCTATGGCTCAGGGGCGGACCAGCCCCTGATGCAGCCCCACCCAACTTCTGAACAAGTTACGTTTGCCCCTTTGGGCACTCCGTAGTTACTGTGGACACCATTTTTTAAAAACCCACAAACAAATCTGGCTCCTGCAGGATGGAGCAAAGGGGAGGGGGCAAAAATGGGAGCTGGACCTTCCACAGTTGCCCGCCCCTACTATAAATTAAAAATAAATATCTTCAACATCTGAAGCAGCATTCTCTGTCTGTGAACTCAGCATGGTACTGCTGGGCGGTTGTTTTAAAATATCATAATTTACGGTAGTACTGCACTCGCATAGTTACACTCTTTTCAAAGCACTTATGCACTGGTGCAGCACATCCTAGGAGAAGGCTGTCAGCAGGCGCAACAAACTGCTGTGCATTAGACATACGAACATTCTACATATAACCTGGGCTGTATCAGCAACAAGCAGTAGCTTGGCCATAGAGAGTTCCTTTATTAAGTATGCTGGATCTGGAGGGGATAGTCCACAGTCTAACTGATATTCTGGGAATATGGAGGACAGAAAGTTCAAGCAAAAAAAGGTTAGCTACCTGTTAATGTTGCAGCATCTATAATGGCCCTTGGATTAAAACTGTGTGCGTAGCAAAGAGCATCAGCCAACACCAACCTTCCTTCTGCATCTGTGTTGTCAACCTTTTATGATGAGGTCCAAAAAGAAAGAGAGACACAGAGAGAGAGAGAGAGACAAAGTTAGATCCTAATTTGTATTATTATTTCTTAACAATATTTCTATTTGGCCCAATAACTACTGTTCTCTGGGCAGTTAGTACAATTTTAAATCCATTTAAATTTCAACAAGTAAAAATCAGACAGAATAAGAGTGGCCACAATATAAAACTAAAATAAATAAAACCAGCAGCACCAAACCATTACCACAGCAGAATTAAAAGCACTAAAAGGTCCCAAGAAAGTAACACCTGGGAAAATAAAAAAGGTCTTCAGCTAGTGCTGAAAAGGCCATGATGTGTGTGCCAGATGAGCCACACTGGGGAAGGCTTTCCACAACTCAGGTTCCAACACCAAGCAGGCCCTCCAATGGCCATCAGTTATACCCAGTGTGGTGGGGCCACCCAGAGAAGGGCCTCCGAAGATGATCTTAAGGTCCAGGTAGGTATATATGGGCTTTAAAGGTTAACACCAGCATTTTGAATTGGGTCTGCTAATGGACTGGCAGCCAGTGCCAATGGAAAAGTGTTGGCATAATACTGGCCAGTCTCTGTTAATAATCTTGCCGCCTAATGTTGGACCACTTTCTGGAATGTTTTCCTTAGACCCCAGCCCCCACCCCACCCCGTAACACACTGCAGTAGCCCAAATGGGAGTTTACCAGGGCATGGATGATTATTTATTATTGAAATGTCAAGCATTATTTCAGGATACTTGGGGAAAAAAGTATATTAACAACTAACAGCTAAGCATTTTCATAGCATTTTAGAGTGTTCAATTTCACAAATATGCTCAGAGTAATCCTTATGGCCAGTATTATTACCATCCTCACCCTGTGGATTGGGAGACAGGGTGTGAGGATGAGAGAACAGTAGACTGCCTAAGGCCAGGCCCCCGTGCAACAGAATGGGGACTGTGCCACTTCAAACTGGATGTGACGGGAAACCACAAGTGGCATACCCGGAAGAAAAGATCCAGGTCAGGCTGCTCCTTGCTGTGCTAGTTTTACTTGCAGGAAGGGTTTTTAAAAATGAATGAGACCGCATTCGAAACCACGATTCCCTTACCGAGCCTGATGTGGTCAGTCCATTTACCTCATTCTGCTGCATGTGTAGAGCAGGCCCGAAGTGAAATTTAAACTGGGGCTTCTTGGCTCACGCTTCTCAGCTGCTACACTGCTCTCAAAATTATCACTTCTGCATACAAAAGATTTGCAAAACTGGTCCATAGGGCTTTCAAAATGACTTTTGCAGGCCAGTCAACAAACTGCCAGTCCAGAACTATATTTCCTCTGTTGCAAAAGCACTTTTACAGCTCAGGTGTTGCCTCCATCAACAAAGCATCACTGCCTTTATTCAAATCGTGCTGAATAAGCATCGTACACATACCTGAATTGTCTTCCCATTCTTGGCCTTCACAACATCTCCAGGCTTGTTTGCCTTCCCACTGGGCATGTTTTCACAAAGAGGGGTCAAACCTGAGATTGAAAGAAAACAGTTCTTATTACCATTGGACATCACACTGAATGTTATTCAGTGTTTTTACTGAGATTTTGTAAAGTTTTCTTCGTGATTTACTTTGATGATTTGATCAAAATTTCTGCACTAGTGACAATAGCTGTAATGATAGTTAACCTCCGATAGAAGATGGCACCTGAAGAAGGAGAAGGAGGAGAAGAGGAAGAAGAGAAATTCTGTGAAGATTTCAGGATCCAGTTCCTTGAAACCAAGACCCAGTTCATCTCTTCACGTCAGCACATGAGAAGAGCTGTCCCTGTGGGTACGGTGGTTTTTTCAGGCAGTCCCTGCAGTGTTGCCCTGGGTTCCCCCTTCCAGCCCTGTGCTTGACCATACTTTCATAGAATCTTAGAATAGTGGGATTGGAAGGGGCCTACAAGACCATCAAGTCCAACCCCTTTGGGCAAGGAAGGAGCGACCCATCACCACTGCCCTCAAGGCAATGCAGTCCCTTGCTGGATTTTGCTAGAGGAGCAAGACAGATCACGCTGGGGGGCTCCTTGCCCAAAGCACAAGGTGAGGAGAGGACCAGAAGAAAGGACATAGCTGCCACAGCAGTTGGGATGCTGTTTCCTACATGATGCCTCATGAAGAGGCAAACTATGAACTATCGGAATGACTCAACTGGGACCTCTCAACAGCAGAGTGGAGTGTTCTTGACTTATCATTCAGCCTTATCAAGTCCTATTTTGGATTTGGAGAACAAGCAAACAGGAAACGGGGCAAGCCAAGCCTACATGAACGTTTGGGGATGTGCTCAGCGGTAGCACATCTGCTGTGTATACCAGAGGTCCTGGATTCAACTCATGGCCTCTTGTTAGAGCAGGGGTGCAGAACTGTGTAGGGGTGGGGGGCCGGATTGCCCCCCACCAAGCCCACTGCAGGCTGGATGACATCAGAAGGTGGGGCCCTGCCCATGATGTCACATCTGGGGGGTGGCGCCACCCCTGACATCATCCCCTTTTTTCTTTGTGCTGGAAGGGGGCACAGGATTCGAGGATCCAAGAGGAATGAGGGGTGTTGGGACTTACCCATGCAGGGAAGAGCGGCCACTTTCCCTGATGCGAGGGAATTCCACTCCACTCCTGCTGCTATCTCAGATCAAAGACAGCAGCAGGAACGAGGGGAGACTCACCTGTGTGCAGGGAAAAGCAAATGTTCTCCCCAGCAAGTCCCACTGCCTAGGCCACCTCTCACCCCTGCTGCTCTCTCCTATCAGGGAGAGCAGTGGGGGTTCCGCTGCCACCACACGAAGACAGAGCACAGGAATGCCATCTGAGACGATTCCTCCCGGGGGCACGGCCTGGAGCCTAAGCCCTGCCCCCAGGAGGAACCCCAAGAGGCAGCACAGGCTGGACTGGGGTTCCCCACAGGCCAAAGGTTCTGCACCCCCAAGTTAAAGGATCTGGGAAAGACCTCTTTGCTTGCCATTTTGGAAGACACTGCAAGTCAGAGCAGGTGTCGGTGGCCCGTGGCCTGACTCAAGGCAGCTTCATAAGTTGCTACAGCGAGCTATGTAGCCTACAGAAATTATCTCCTGAAACGGCTATCCAATGTCTCTCATGCCTTGTTTAACCATCCTTCCTCTTTCACTTACCAATTATATTGAGGGGCAGCTTTAATTCTGCAGCTGTCACGATGGCTGAGCAGATAGTGGCCGCGCCGCCCATATCAGCCCTCATGGCATCCATATTGGAAGACGGCTTAATGGAAATGCCGCCACTGGGAAGAAACAGTCACACAGACACAGCCAGATGTGAATGGACGATCTGGATTCCTGAGGGAAACTGATGTAGCACCCCACCCCTCTCCACCCTTACCAAGAAATGGAGGAACAAATAGCAATGGTCAATTTGTTTTTCTTCCTGGCAGGATGGGGGACAAAGTCCTATCTAAACCACTTAAATGATGAACCAATGAGTTAGAAAGGGCTGAGCATCAAGGCAGCTGGTTAATAAAAGCCTCCTTCACGTGTCACTTGGGTGGAAGGACAAAGCATGTTGAAAGGTGCAGCAGAGTTGTGCTTTTAGCTCCGCCCCAATGTGGCATGGCTCCCCGCAGGCCCACCCCCCACTAATCCATGCATAGCATGGATGCCTGAGGCAAGGAGGAAGCCTTTGCGCACAGATGCCGGCTCCAGGATCCGGGGAAGTCTCTGCGCACAGAAGCATACACAAAGGCTTTCCTGCCAGACAGCCACACTGACGTGAGGATGGCAGGATCAGGAAGAGCCATGCAATGGCAGGGGTGGGGCTGAAAGGGTGACCCTGCAGCCCCGTTGACCCTGGAGAAAAGGCAGTCCTTGCCAGGTTTTCATTAAAGGGGAAAAAATAATGACATCTAAATGGGTTTTCAGCTTTTGTTTCCAAAAATACGCACCCCAAAAATATGCACAACACTTACCTATCAAAAGTAATTCCTTTTCCAACAAATACCAATGGAGGTTCACTGGCATCACTGCTGCCTTTATAGTGAATCTCCAAAAAGACTGGGGGTTCGTCAGAGCCTTTTGCAACACTCAGGAAGGATCCCATCTCTTGCGCTTCTATCCAGGATTTATCCCTGTAACAAGAGAGATTCATTACAGTCATTTGGATTACACAATTAACTGCAGGGTGGGGTGGAGCGTTAAAGACAAATTGAATTCCAGAATCCCAACTTACCTACAAAATATTATCTTTCCCTCTGAATTATAGGGCAATTTCAAAGCAAAGAGGCCAAGTATTACCTTTTGCTCTATTCTCTTCATGCAACATTTGTTAAAAAAACTTTCCTGCTTTCTTACAGCAAACCTTAAACCAGAACCTGACCTTTTTGATGCACTAGGATAGCAGAGAGCACAGTCCTGCTCTTCATATGAAAAAAGCAAAGGTTCTCCACATTGACAAATGTGGGGGGTAGGAGAGACAAGGATGAGGGAAGAGGTTGCGCCAGCGTATTGCTCCTTTTCTTGTGCGCTCTCCCCCTTGCTCCTTTCAGCAATGTCAGTTGTCCACCAGTCATTGTCCCTGAGAGGCAAGTGCAAGAGTGCTCAGCCCGGCCCCTCCTGCTCAGCACCCCCATGCAGCGCATCAGGAAAACAGCGTCCTGGCCTCAGTGCCATCCCTTGGCACAACCAGCAGCAAAGGTACCATCACACAAGAGCCTGGGATGAGCATGCCGCCACAGGAGGTACAGAAGGCCTCCGATGGCCATACCATGTTCCAGCACATTGCTGTACACCAAACTTGTCAGGAGCATCCCCACACTATGTATGTATGTATGTATGTATGTATCGATTTTGAACCCCGCCTTTCTAACCAAGAATGGCACTCGAGGCACTCATGGAGAATAAGACTGTACCCAGAATCTTTGGAGGACCAGAATGCTGCAGTCTCCAAAACCAACATACAAGGCTATGGCTACAATTAAAGAAAAGGGAATACACAAGAGCAGCCTTGCGCTGCAAGCGACTTGAAGCTATTGCGGTAAAAGCGCGGCTGCTTCCCTCTTTACATTGCCCAAAGTGCACTCTTAAGCTTGTGGCAATAAATGGCCTGAATATACACGCAGTGTTATGCAGCGGTTAGAGAGTGTTTGGCTTAGGCTAGGGAGATCAGAGTTCAAATTCCTGCTTGGCCATGAAACTCACTGGATGACCCTGAGTCAGTCACTGGCTGTGTCTGGATGTCACTTTAAGCCACGGTGGTACTCACGGTGCCACATGGTGGTACGCACAGTGGCTTTTTTCTGTAACAGTCCACGAAGCCCCGCCACACGACCAGGCTAATAACCTACTGTGCACAAACTGAGTCCTCCCCCTGCCCCCTGCCGTCCTCCTGCCCGAGCAGAGGTGCCGCTTCACCCATTGACAACATTGCAGCAGCCAGTTTTAACCTTACACAATATCCCAATGAGAGGGGAGAGGTGTGGGGTGAAGTATAGGGGCTTAATTCAATGCTTCCAGCATCACCCCGACAAGGGGGTGGCGACTATAAAACCTTGGAAATTTGCAGGATCAGGAGCAAACTCCACATACAGCCTCCCCTAGTCAGGTGGCACCTGATGCACCATCAAAACCCTGCCCAATTTCCCTACAGGAGGGGAAATCCCAGGTGCATCAAAAAATTGCGCATTTCCCCCCAAAACCATTGCTGGCATAGATGCCTTTATTGTCCAAAATTGGCGACAATAAAGTGGGGTTCGCGTGCGCGCACACACACTCCAGACATTGCTGGTAGAGCCGCTTCTCTCTGCTATAGCGCTTTAGTGCGAAAGCAAAATTGTGCAAAAGCAAAATGGAGCATTTTCACCACCACCACCCCATTGCCGTTTTGCTTCTTCATGGAAAAGGGACCAGAGAAGGAAAAATGGGGTGGGAGCTATAACTCCCCGACAGTCTGCTGGAATGGGGCAAAATTGCACAGGTGGGGTGCCTTCATAGGAAGCCTCCAGATGCTGTAGTGGGTAATTGCGGAACTGCACTTCCTCATGGAAAAGGGAGCAGTTCTTTCCTTATTCTCCTTATTTTCCCCTATTGCCCAAGTTGCACAGTTTCAAAGTAGCAATCAGAGAAGCCTGTCATTGTGTAATTTCACTGCAACGGGGTAGCACAATAGCATGAGACGGTCATCGTACTCGGAGAAAGCTGTCATTTTGTAACTGTAGCACGATCTCAGGGAAGGCTGTGCTTGTTTGGCTGCGGTTGTCCCTGGGCTGCTTGTGGCCACTCTGCTCAGGCTGGAGCAGAGCAGCCGCAATGGTTTGACTGCTCTTGCCAGGTGACTGTGTAGGTGACTGGAATAAGCGATGCTGAGCGCAAAACGACACGACAACCCACGGTGGGTTAAATAACCCTTACTGCAGACCATCTGTTATCAGAGTGGCTTATTTTGGCTAAATAAGCCATTGTCGATTTTAAAATTCCAGACAGATGACACAAGAACCATGGTGGCTTATTTAACCCATCGTGGGTTATCATGTCATCCAAACCCAGTCACGACCATCCCGCCTAAACCTACCTCACAGCACTGTTGCAAAGGTAAAATTGAACACCCTGAACTTCTTGGAAGAGAAGTGGAATACAAATGCAAAAAATTACAAAAACACATAAAAAAATCAATCAATATGGAAAAGTTACGTGGGCAACTAACCTTTATCTAATGGCTTTCTTTTGAGGTTTTGGCAAACAAGCTAGACCCAACTCCAGTTCAGAAGTTTCTGTTTTGGTTGTGTAAAATCCCAAAGCTGAACGCAGAGCAGGCACAGTCTTAAGAATTTCACAGCAGTTTGGAAGCATCAAGACTATTTATGGGTTTTGCCTAAACACCTGCTTCCTTTGTGGTTTTTAGTCTAAAATGGTAATGGGATGACTGCTCGAAGATTGAAGTGCTGTGGTGTCACAATGCAACTCACTTTTACTTTTTGTTTTTAGCTGATGTGAGGAAATCTGTCCCATGCCTGTCCAGTACAAATAGACCCAAATTCCTCAACCTGCCAGCGAAGATAATTCAAGGACAGGCTCATACAGTAGTGCTTCACTCATTAGGGGCCTCAAGCCAGCAGTGGCTCACAGTAACCAAACTGAAAGCAGGCACGGTTCTCTTAGTCCTCACTCGGCAATAGGCAACTGCAGCTACACTCACCTTACATGAACAGTCACGTTGCTATTGGCGCTCTTGAGTTTCTCTTTAATTACAGCAGCAAATCTGGTAGGTGTGATATGGTTGGCCGGACCCTCCATTAGGTAGCGGGCCAGGTTCTGGCCCTTTGCGTAGACCAGTCCTTTCTTCCAGGCCTCGATTCCATCACTAAACAGGAATGCATAAAAAGACCGTCAGGCGGTATCAGTGCAGAACTGAGATGCCAGAATTAAGCAGCTGTTCTCCATATAGTGGTGAGCATGGCAGAGCTGTTGAGCCTCACATTCATGAAGGAGAGGATCAGGATCAAACACCAAATCAGAGAACAGGATAATCAGTGCAGAAGGACCAGGCTGCACTGTGGGATGCCTCATTAATGGTATTATGCTCACAGCAACACAGGCGCTGGAATGACAGAGCATCACAGGAGGCCCACAGACCAGGCTCTCTCTGAGGCCTGCACAAATTGGGATCCACCACAAAATGCACAGGCCACCAGCCCTGTATGGGGGCTTCATTGGCCCACTACCCTTCAGTATAATTATTTCCAGGGCAGTTGCCAAGGTAAGAAGAACAACAAAATCATAAAACAAACACAAACATCAGAACATTGATGGAACACCACAAATGGTCAAATGGTAGATAAAAGAAGCATTAAAACATTTCTCTCCAAATTAAAATGCCTGGGAAAAGAAGACAGGCTTTGCCTGGTGCCAAAAAGACATGAGAGTGGGCTGCAGGATACTCTCAGACACCGCCCCAATACAAACAACGTTGTATTGTTTGTATTGGGGCTTTGTTCACTTAAGGCCTTGTTCACTATATTTGCAAAGTTGGATGCTTTGTTCTTGTATAGTTCACATTAAAAAGTATCTTATTTTATCCTCTTTCTGCCTTTCAGTACACACACATACGTACACATATACAGTATGTATAAATTACTTTGTTACTGCAGTAGACTTAATAGAACAGAGAGACGTATAAAACCCATTGCCAGCCATTTTAAAGTGACAGTCACACGAGAAAGATGAGTGAACAATTAAGAAACTTTGATTCTGGACATCTGCATGAGGGTGCTTTCTCAGCTCATCACCTCCCATGTAGCTGAACGTCAACTGCTGGTTTCTTTTTTTGCTTAAGCTCATCGTATTCAAAGAGTCCAAGCAAGGCTCCTTCCGCCGCAGCCTGAGCATCACCACAAGGGTCCACTTCCACACAAGGGACCTCCAGGTCCTGAACCTGCCGGCATCCAACTGAAAAATAAAATATAAATTGGTAATATTAAAAACTGGGGAGCAGGGGGCAGGGGCAAAGATGGGATGAGAAACTTTCAGTCTGGCTCAGACTATCTGGTGTTACAAATCAGCTAATTTAAGTCCGTATCTGTAATTCAAACAACTCAAAGGAGAAGCTGTTTATTAATCTATGACCCGTTTGTACACCTTCAGTGCATTTCTCTAGCCCCTTTTGCCCAGAAGCAATTCAGCAAGAATGAGAAAGTGCCTCACCCAGCATTCCCATGTAGCACAACGATGACTGAGCGATTTTAGCAGGGCAAAGTCTACTACCATTATTTTAAAACCATGCCATAAAAGCACCTGTGGTGCTAATAATGCTTATTCAGCATTTTTAAAAAGTCACATCTGCATGCAATGTTTGAGATCAGTCTGATTTATGAGGCCACTTTATTAGTCCTCCTAATCATGGAAAGGTTTAATAAGCTCTCCGCTTTATTAAAGCAGCAAGAAAGCAAATGGCTGCTCCCCTGCTACTGTGAACACGATAGTGGGAAACCACAAATGTTTTTTGTCCGGGCTATCACAAGCCATTTGACATTCCGACTTTATTTGTAAGGGCTGCATGCTGTGGTGGCAGGAGGGTTTTTTTGCTTTGTCTTTTAAAAGAAAGGTATAAGAACTTTAAGAACTGGTGCCTGAGCTTGCTTTCTTCCTCTTCCCTCCCCATGCCCCTTTCCTTGTGTGCCATGTCTTTTTGACTGCAAGCCTGAGGGCGGAGACTGTCTTACTACTGATCTTTGTAAGCCACTTGGGAGCCTTTTCGGCTAAACAGAAGGATCAAATTCCAGAAATAAATAGGAACAAATGAACCACTGAAACCCTGTGTTTAAAACAAAAGGGGGATTTCACAAGTGATGGTTCAGGCACAAAATGTGTTCAAAGCTCTTCACATGCACTATATCAGTCATCTTCAGAACAACCCTATAAAGGCAGGTTAGGATGATTATCCCCATATTGCAGATTGGTGGCAGGGCTGAGGGATAAACCCTATTTGGGTGTTCTTAAACCCGCTTACCTCCACATGTGAGCAGGGCCAAACCATGTTTCCCTGGCCCCTGGCATCCCAAATGTGACCTCACCTCCATCCTGGCATTTACATGTAGAGCACGAATATCAGGATAGCGAGGCTGTATGCATGTAGGCCTCCTATTCCAGACAGTCGCACTCTGTGTGCAAACACTAGCAAGGCAATGTGTCATGTGCAATGGCAGGTGTGGTGTGGCCACACCTACATGTGGGTTTAAGAACCCCTGAATACAACTGTGGTGACTTCTCTAAGGCCACCCAGCGAGCCACGATTTGGACTGAGGGCTTGCACGTTCACAGCACAGTCCTATACATATCTACTCAGAAGTTAAGCCCCATAGAGTTCAGTAGGGTTTACACCCAGGTAAGTGGGTACAAGATTCAACTCTTAGGCACTAGCTCTGAAATGGACAAGTATCTTCAAAAAAGCAGTGTGTATCCCGTTAAAGCAGTTTCATAGATTACACTGTAACACGCAAGTAAAGATTTAAATTCAGGTTAACCTGCAACCGCTGCCCTTATGTTTTCCTTGTCTTCATCCCAGTTTTCTTGTGCATTCACTCCTGCTGCCTTCTTACCCAAGCCAACAACTACTACACTAGAAAAGTCCTGCAGCAAAACAGCAGAGAAACTTACTTAACATTTCCACTATAAAAAAGTACTGTCATTATGAATAATGTTTTTAAAGCTGGATGCAAAGTCAGCACTTACTTTACTCACATCTTAAACTTTTATATCAGCTTTCCACTATTTGTGGACTAAAATGCACTACAGATAATAAAATGCTACGGCCACAATGTTTTCCTGCAGAAGCTCAATGAAACGCACAGAAAGCTCATCTTTAAAGCTCTATAGGAGAGCAGTGGGCAGGCAGATCCCTGCTGTTATCTCTGATCACCCATCAGAGATAACAGCTTCCTCTCCCTGCTAGCCATGAAAAGGGGGGGGGGGGGCGCTTCAGGAAGGGCTTGATTGAGACCCTGTGGTCCAGATGCGCCGGCTCAGCAGGCCAAATTGGCCCACAGGCCCATAGAGGTTCCCCACTCAAGTCCTACATAGTCCTCTCAGCACACCTTACAAGGTCAGAAAACTTTTGCAAGAGCTTCTTGTGCAGTATCTTGAGCGGCATTTAAGAACTGCAATTCAGCATCGAACACTGGATTCTGAGATGACTTCAGAAGGACTTGATGTAGATCCTGTGGATGCTTTAATTTATATTTTCCATGCTTTGCTCCAGAACTCAGTACTCAATGTATTGCCAAGCTAATACTTGTATGATGCTTCAGGTTTCTATAATTAGGATGCGGTGAGGCAGATTGCAATCACTCCAGGGACAAACAAAATACTTAGCAGTATTTAACTGTAGAATGTTTGGTAAATAACAATATTAAGAAAATGCTTAATAGGACTATAAACCAACAACTCTAACTTTAGGCCACAGTTCACTGTAAAGCACAGTGCTACTCTTGTGAGACCAACAGTTGCTTGTCCCAGTTCCTGTAGTCTTTTGTGGCCAGTCTCTGTTGTGAGGTTCGCTCTTCTTCTAGCTGAAGGTGGCTTTATCCGTTTCTTTCTCTTCTTCACTACACTGCTGGTTTCCCTAAATTTCCTCCTCAGCACTCCCTCCTCCTCTTCCAGGGCCCCCGCCACCTTCCCTCTCCATCTGACATTTTGCTCTCTCCTCCCTCCATTCCAGGACCCTCCCATTTTACACAAACCACATGCCAAGGCCCTTAGAGCCAGGCCTTACACTTGCCCTAAAGCTCCACAGTTTAGGCACATGGGAATCCTTTTGTCTTGCGAGTCACATTCCTTTGGGGGTAATCTGTCAGGGTCCACGTGTTGGGGGCAGACAGGGCCACTCCCACCTCTCTCCTCCCACTTCCTCCCTGCCTGCTGGGCTGCCAGGGGAGGGACAGATCGCTCTTGCCAGAGGTCTGAACTTATCACTTGCACAGGACTTTTGAAATTAAACTGAGGACCGCCGGTTGTCCAGCCCTGTTCTACGCAATTCCCAGGACAAGTTCTAAAGGTCCTTGGCCCAATTGGACCCATTTCGAGGGAGACCTGGATTATCAGCATTTCAACATCAGAAATGCTGATTAACAGCAGCAAAACACTTCAGAAATAAATAAATCAGCCATCTGTGTTGGCTTCACTCAGTAAAATGCTGTTCTAAAAGACCAATGTCCTCTTTCGCCCAGAAGACTCCCATCTTATCTCAGTATTCCAGTTTGAGCTTGCTCACTCATTAACCGTTCAGCTACCCTTAAACTGTCTCGTTCATTTCCCCACCCCGAGAACGATTTCCCAGGCCTGAAGCCTTGCTTGCTGAGGAGGCAAGCCAAGACTGCCAGTAGATGTAAGGCAGCAGGCCCCAGTCCTGTCCATGTTGATTCCCTACAAAATGGGGATCGGGCAATTTTAAGCACAGCAAGGGCTAGAGTGGAGAGGTGAGCCCTTCACCACCAGCATTTTTCCCACCTGAAAAACAATGGGATTTTAGCTGGTTTTCTACCAGAGGGAGTTACTTCTGACCTCAGAGCCCTGCCAGGAAGGAAAAACAGCTTAAATAAAAAGCCACATAGAACAAAATTGGGGTATGGGAAAGATTAGCATACCCTCCTGCCCACGCTGCATTTTAACTCTACATTGCCAGTTTATAAGGATTCAACAGCAAACCCGACCGGGCACATGGGTGTGGCACCATCATGTCTGATAAACTTAAGATACACTTAAAAAAAATACTTTGGAGGCCAAGTTAGGTTAGGCAAATCATCATTCCATACCTGATGCAAGCCATGAAAGATGCGTGTCTTTCCTTTCTTCAGCGGAGGCCCTGAACTAGAAGACAACACAAACACTCTCACAAGTCCATGAAAAGAACAGATTACATGTAGGACTGCTGGTTACCTGGAATAAGACAACTTGCCCTGCTCCTGTGCCTTTAAGACAGAAATCGGCAGGTGAAGCTTTTCACAGCATGGCAATAAACAGCATGAAATTTTAGATCTTGCTGCTGCCCAATTATACTTGTGATTTTTACTATATCTGTGTAATTGTTTATTGTTACTGTATTGTATTATTATTGTTTCTGAGCTATGCTGTTAGCTACCCTAAGTATATCAGTAGAAGAGCAGATCAGAAATAAATTATTATCATTGTCATCATCATCATGTCAATATCTACAGATGAAATTGCCGTTAAAGACAGGACCAGGGACAGATGAAGTTAGTAAAGTTAGTAATAGCATCCCCTGGCACAATTAACACATTGCCACTGCTGGAAATTTTGATGGCATCTAGTTTTAGCTTACAAGTCCTCATATTCCCAGAGTTACCCTCTATACCTTTTGCTTAGCTTATAAAACAGCAACAAGAACAAACAGACAGTAGTAATTTGCCACTCACCAGGTACAAGTTAGTTAACAGGGGCTCCTGGGTGAGCCAAGCACCTGCCTCTCACTCCAGCCCCCATTACTCAGTCAGGAAGAGCTGGGACAGGAGGTGTGGAATAGAAGGTGTGGTGCTCATGCAACCCAAGAAAGAACCATGCGGAGCTGCAAAGAGCAGGGAAAGAGCTGGAATAAGCACCACACTGCCCCAGCTGACTGGACAAAAGCCCATGGCAAGCCATGGGCAGAGGCAGGGACAGACAGCAGCAAGCAATTTATTTATTTATAATTAAATAAAACATTATTGTTGTTGCTGTTTTTGTTGGTTTTATTGTGTTTACATTTTTATCACTTTTACTATTTTAACTGTTTTTAGGTATTTTATCACTGTGAGCTGCCTTGGGAGGGCTTTTGCCCTTGAAAGGTAGCCAAGAAATTTTAAAAATAAATAAAATAGTGGGGGGTGGGGAGAAGAGATGGAGCTGGTTCACCTGACCCGAGGGTGGTTAATAAGCCACAGTGGCTTGTTAACCACCCTCATGTGTCCCAGCTGATTTCCCTAATTAGTCTCACTGGGTGCAGGTTGTCGTGATGTCTGAACCAGGCAAGGGTGTGTGGGGTGGTTAAGAAACCACCCAGCAACCCTACAGTAGACCGTAGGTTCTGGGTGGTTTGTTAACCACCCCAGCCCCCCACCCTCATCGGGTTCAGATGATACAACAACCTGTGCCTGGTAAGGCTAATCAGGGAAATCAGCCAGTACGCAACCAGCACGCGCAGGGGGAGGCTAACAAGCCACTGTGGCTTATTAACCACCCTTGTGTCATGCGAAGCTGGCCATGGTGTTGAAACTCATCAGGGATGAGGCAGGCAAGAAGCGGGGGAGGTGAGAGGGCCTCTACTCTCCAAAGCTATTTCTAGGGCTTATTTGTCTCTTGATGCTCATGTTTCGTGTCATGACCATGAAATAAACAGAAGGGAACCCATTTTGGTACTTACATTGCCAGCAACTCTGTGAGCTTCCCAGATACAAGTTTGTCAAAAGCATCTCCTGCATTAGTAAATTGAGGAGCTCCTTCTTCTTTCTCATTGGCAAAGACTCCTAGGACAAGGCCCTAAAGAAAGTTAGATTGTCTCTTAGAAACAGTCTCACAAAATAATTGCAAATGACCTCCAGGGTGTGGTGGGGTGAGAAGGAGAGAAACTTTTTCCCACACAAGTATTATGCTGTATCAGCTAGGCAGACAAGAATACTCCCTCCTACTAGAACCAAGATCTTTCTGTAGCAAATTGCCATTATATGTCTGAAGGTAATTCTTTCTGTCATACCACCAGAGCAGTTTTTATGTATAGCAATAGTCTGTCTTAGTATCTCACATCAAATACTGGCAAACTGCAAGAGTGCCCTAAATCATAGTCTAGGATTGCACAGGTTTACCTAGAGCCTGTTCGTGATTCCCTGATAGTTACTGAGAAAAACTGAGTGGAGGAACCAGTCACACGAACCAGACAAGATGGGGCAGAATGATATCACATACCGGAAAAGCAAACATCAATTGTCAGCTTTTAAAAGGTTCAGTTTGCATTAAAATATTATTAACTTAAAAATACAGTTTATGTGAGTGCCTCACTGCACATACACTGAAAAAGTACTTTTGCATAAAGGTTATTTTTGGAAGAATGAGCTAATATTTAATAGGGTGGCTGGGTAGCCAGCCAGATGGGTGGCTAATAAATCAGGGATGCTCTGACTTGGATTCCTGCACTGAGCAGGGGGTTGGACTTGATGGCCTTGTAGGCCCCTCCCAACCCTACTATTCTATGATTCTATAATAAATCTAATAAATAAATAAAATGCAAATAGTGTGCATATCATGTGCAAACAGCATTGAAATATTTATAATGGAAAATTTCAATGCCATATACACAGATGAACTGCTCTACAGAGTCTGAACAATTAAAGTACAACTCTATTCAAATTGCTCAAGCCAACACACATGGAACATTATGCACATATATCCTATTCAAACATTATGCCCATTGTGGTTGTCTGGCAGGACAGGCATAGTCAGAGGACAGGGCAGGGTAAGAAGCCATGATCATGCTCCCCCAGTGCTCATAGGGAGAACACTGGGGGGGGGGGCAGGGGAGATAATCTGATCTGCCCCCAAATCTCCATATGGGGCGGGGGGGGGGGGTTGTTGTAATCCAGAATTGCCCAGGTAGGCTGCAAATCTGAACAGAGAGGTGGCTGGAGAAGCTGCTTAACCCTTTCTCTTCCAAGCATTTCTCAGCTCAAACCCGCTTTCCCCAAGTTGCTTCTTCACCTGCAAGGGAAAAAGATATGAAAAATAGCTTGGGGGGGAGCCCCAAATCATCCTCTCCACTTTGCTTTTCATTCTTTTGGGGCTGAAATAAAATTAGATAAGAAAGGATTAAACAACCTCTCCTTATCACCCCTTTTTCCACTCGACATGTAATGTGCCCAAGGCTGATTTTTCTTAAAGGACAGGAACAAAACATGGGGAGAGAGAACTCCTTTTAACTTTCACCCATTCAGACCCATATAAGTTGTGAAAGCATTTCTGAAACAGAGCACTGAATTTATTTTGAGTCTGTATCCTGCCCTATTTCCAGAATTTGCAAAGATTATCTTTCAAGCCAGATAAAAATATAAAAGGTTGATCCAGACACAGTTAAGAACTTCTAAGTCAGATTACTTTCAACTGGAGATCATATTTAGATACAAGCTTAGTTTTTCCTTTAAAACCAACAGGAGTTTTTAAAAATACTTAACTTTAACCCTGCCATGCTCATAAAATTGGAACACGAACCTCCTATTATCTGCTTAAGCATACTCACAAAATGTCAGTTTTCTGGGAAGAAATAGTAATATACAAAGAGCTCCTAAGCAAATAGATGCATTAGTTAAAAGTTCCTACTTATAGCATGGACATAATGCACATTTCATGCACCCTCACCACTGGATGTCCCACCCACCGACCCTGCAGCGTGCAATCAACCAGTGAATTCCATATTTGCCACAATACCCCATATCACACACCTTGTTTGCAGCACTAGTACCACTGCACTGATCAGTTTTCGCCTGCATGACTAGCTACCTTTGTTTCCTGTGCCAGGCACCCTGACTGCAATTAGCAGAGGCTGCAGCCTTTATAGCAGGGGAGGACATCTTTGTCCAGCCCCCTTGATTGTTCCTGGCAGGTCCTGTTCCTGATTAGTCATAAATGGGGCTGAACTCTGGCCTGTAAAGCAGGTTGTGGCAAAAAGGCTTAAGGGTGTGGACAGATATGGGCCCTTTCCAAAACAGGCAGGACAAGCACTGTGCTGCATTTCTGATATACTTTATCAACTTATCTCAATGTTTGTTGGCCCAAACAACACGAGAACAACAGTCCCACAAGAGGGGCATGCAGAATTTATAAGATGTGTGACTTATGGCAAGATGGTATGGACTGAAGTAGGCTCACAATATACTCTATTCCTTTCAGAGGAACTTGTGCAAGAATTGTGATCTTCAGCTATTTCAGATTGCAACATGAAACCTAATACTTTTTTGCCACATCTGCCTGTTTTTTCTTACTATTTTTGGGGTGAGCAAAGGAGGGCAGGGCTTCTAATTATTTTTAAGAGTTGTACAACTGAGGGAATTTTGGAAGGTGCAGCTTCTCATGCGGGGGTGAAAACCAACTCACATGTACCAAAATATCTTCTTTAAGACAACTGTTAAAAAAAGAACTCTGTCTTCTTTTGCACCTGGGATCTCTCTCTCTCTCTCTCTCACCCCCCCCACCTTCTCTTTGAAAAGAAACTAAAACAAGAACAAAAATAGAATAGTGGTAGTGCAACTCACCTTAGGTTGG
Source organism: Heloderma suspectum (assembly GCF_057233095.1). Taxonomy (NCBI): domain Eukaryota; kingdom Metazoa; phylum Chordata; class Lepidosauria; order Squamata; family Helodermatidae; genus Heloderma; species Heloderma suspectum. The sequence continues at coordinate 116,150,309 of NC_139462.1, forward strand.
AGCCCAACTTTCTAGCTAAGGAGCAATGTTCAGGGGCGAGAAACTTGTAGGCCATAACAACTGGAGGGCCACTAGGCCCATCAGTCCTAACTAGCATAGCCAATGGTGAGGGATCATGGGAGTTTTAAGCCAAAAAACTGGAGGGCCACAAGTTGCTCATCCTGTTTTGGATAAACATCCAGCTCAGCAGAAGTACACATGCTTCCAAGCAGAAGATCTTAGATTCCATCTCTGGCACCTCTAGGCAGAGCTGGGAAAGACCCCTGGCTGGACTCCTGGAAAGCCACTGCCCACCAGTGTAGACCAGCCTTACCCAATCCAGTGCCCTCCAGATGTTTTGAACCACAACTCCTAGGATTCCTGACCACTGGCTATGCTGGCTGGGGCTGATGGGAGCTGAAGTCCAAAACATCTGGAGGCACCAGGTTGGGGGAAACTGGTGTAGCATATACCGTGCTAGATAGACCACCGGTCTGGCTCAGTATAAGGCAGCTCCCCATGTTCTTACACAACATCTAGGGCTCCAGCTACGGATGCCAGAGATGAACTAGCCCACCTGCACCTCTTCAGTGTGGTCTGGATTAGCATCAAGGTGCAGATCTGGATGCACACTCAGGCGAGGCTCTGTGCCCACATCAGCCATGTGCACGTAAGTATGCTCCCGTGTGACCCTCTCCCTCGCAGGGCTCACATAATCATGTTGCGAGAAGAGGCCATGGTAACTTCATAAAAGGAAGTCATTCCTTGCAAAGGGGCCAGAGTCTGAGGGTGTGAACAAACATGATGCTAAGGAGATCCCATTGATATTGTACCACTGAACTAAAACAACAAAACCAAAAGCACTGACAAGGTTCCTTTTTTAAAAAAAACTGGGCCCAGTTCACAGAAACAAGCAGCCAAAGTGTAGCCACTTAGTATCAAAACCACCTGGAGGTTGTTCTTCCGACATGGCATTTGTGTGCAGCTGTTCACTGCACACATCTGCTGACTGATTTATAATTTTGTGATTCATACACCATTTGTGTCCTACTCTTCTTGGAAGGATCTCAAGGAAGCTCAATGACAGCCTTCGAGAACTCCGGCCATCCAAATATGCTTGACTACAACTCTCATCAAGCCCACCCAGCACAGCCCACATGGGGTTATCCCACTGTATTTTCAAATCTCACAAACGTGTGTGGTAGGCAGTTGGGCCGAGAGAAAGGGAGAGAGCTGGACTTGCCGGGGGGACCCAAGGAGCGTCACGGCTTTGCGGGGATCAGAATGCAGGTCTCCCCAAATTTCAACACTTCTCCTATGTACCGCCCCTCCAAGTCTCTGCCAAGCAAGCCACGGGGTGTGGTTGCGTCCACATCACAAACTGCAATTCTATACATATTTACTCAGAAGTAAGCCCCATTCAGTTCAATGGAATTTACTCCCAGGTAGGCGAGCACGGGATTGCAGCCTAAATCTAACCCACAGATGCTATTGCTGGAGGTGTGAGGGGAGCCCCACATCTAGACTTATGTGATGCCTGCAAAGAATCTCGTGCCTCGGAACAAGTGCCTCTGGGCATGTCCAGAGTGCCTTAACTGTGACCAGTTTATTTTTTAAAATAATTTAAATAATAAATAATTTTTTAAAAGACTAAAGAGCATCTGAGCATGTCCACCTTTGGGTTTTAAAGGGAACCAGACTGTTTTTTAAGAACTAGCCCTCAGGCTACTGTGCCTCTGACCATGGGAAGACTACTTTTCTCATTTGAGGGGAAGCAACTATATAAAATCAATTGATACAAGGCGGAGTGTCTTTGACATGCAAAATGCCCAATAAAAGGCTATCTTATTAACCTACATTTTACAAAAAAAGGAAAATAACAAAAAGATCCCCCCAAAATCTTTCTGCTCTGACAACTAGCCAAAAAGATGACATTCCAGCAAGGCAAGGACAGTAATATTTTGGCTAGATGGAGCTGGCAACCTGGCTCACAGCTCAACTTAGGGAGCCAAGGTCATATAGCACAGCTCGACTAGAACAGGAGACTCCCTGGCCAGAGCAGACCAAAGGTCCCTTGAAGTGCAAAGTTTTGCCACCACGAGAACTAACCTTCCCCAACCTGGTGCCCTCCAGATGTGTTAGACTGCAGTTCCCATAAATCCCAGCAAGCACAGCGAAAGGAATTATGGGAGTTGCAGTCCAACAGATCTGACAGGCACCAGGCTGGGGAAGGAGAGCTTATGCCATCATCATCATCACATTTATATCCCATCTTTTTTCCTCCTAAGGAACCCAAGGCGGTGTACATAATCCTCCTCCACCTCTCACAACAACAACCCTGTGAGGCTGAGGTTGGGCTGTGAGTGTGTGACTGGCCCAAAGTCACCCAGTGAGCTTCCATGGCCGAGTAGGGACTAGAACCTGGATCTCCCAGCTCCCAGTCCAACACTCTTGCTACTACCCCACACTGGCTCTCATGTTATTCTTTAAATGTTATTCTCCAAGGGCACAATCCTATGCACTTTTAGATAGAAAAACGGCCTACAACTCCTAGCATTCCCCTGCCAGCATGGCTGGCTGGGACATTCTGGGAGATGTAGGCCTTTTTTCTGTCTAAAAGTGCATAGGATTGCGCACCAAAGCTCTATAAGGGTGCAATCCTGTGCCTGTTTAGACAGAAAAAAGGCCTACAACTCCATAGCTGGCTGGGACATTCTAGGAGTTTAGGCCTTTTTTTCTGTCTAAAGCATAGGACTGTGGCTGTTTTCCCGACATCTACCCAGAGGTATAGTGCCTCTGGACATGGACGTTCCACAGAGCTATCCTGGCTAGCAGGGCCCGAGAGACCGCCCCTCTCCCCGAATCGAGCCCCCTTCCTTCTCCGGGAAAGGAAACGCCGCTCCCGCAGGCCTGAATGCTGCGAAGCCCCTCTCGCCTCCCGCTCTCTTTTCTAGCAGCAGCAGCAGCAGCAGCAGCAGCGCGAGGGCTTCCCCCTCCCCGCCCCGTCCCTTGCATTGCGCCCTCTTCGCCTCCTGCGCCAAAGTCTCACCTGCTTCCGAGCGGCGCTGGTGCCGCAGGCGCGCGTCGAGGCCATCGAGCCGGGGAGAGCCTTGCTGCGGAGGAGGAGGAGCCTCCCCTTCGCCAGCAGCGGCAGAAGACGCATGGTCGCCTCCGCCCAGCACTGGCCGCGGGGGCGGGGGGGGGGAGCGCGGGAAGAAGGCCCGCCTTTACCGGCAAGGAAGACCCACGGCCCGTCGGCGCGCGCACGCCTCTCTGATGGGGCGCTGCCGGGGCACGCTTCTCGCAGGAGCGGGGAGAGGAAAGAGCCTCACTGAAACGGAATCTCACGGGGGGGGGGGGGTCGAATCTCGTTGTTGGAAATCTCAGTCCTCTACGTGCGCTAAATTACGTGTGTACACCATGGGAAAAATGCAATCGAGGTCCTACTTAGAGTAGACCCATTGAAATGAATGGGACTGTAGTTATGACTAGCACGCCCCATTCATTTCAGTGGGACTACTCTAAGTAGGACTTACGTTGGATTTTACTCCACATTGGAACACATCCTCTTTATAACTCCTAGAATGTCCCAGCCAGCTGTGTTGGGTGGGACATACTGAGAGTTGGTGGCCTTTTTCCCGTCTAAACAGGCGCAGGATTGCGCCCTTCCAGCGCTTGAAAGAATAACATCTATTATAGTGGCATAACCTCTCTCCCCCCAGCGTGGTGCCCGCTAGATCTGTTGGACTGCAGGACTGCAACTCCCGTAATTCCTTTCACTGTGCTTGCCGGGAATTATGGGAGTTGCAGTCGAACAAATCTGGAGGGCACCAGGTTGGGGAAGGCTAAGCCTTCGTGGAGGCAGAACGTTGTGCTTCGAGAGACCTTTGGTCTGCTAAGGGCGCATCCTATGTCTGTTTAGACAGGGAAAAATATCTTTGGCTTGTCCGATTGACATCCTGGCGTTGTGAAAGCGAGGAAAGCTTCCAGCATGACACACACACACACAGGCCAGATACAGTGCTGGGAGGGGCTTGCAGGAGGATCGTAGCTGGGCTGCATTTGGAAGAACTGTGGTAATAAAAGTTGGAAGGGAACCTGTGGGCCACACAACACCTAATGTGCAAATGTGCTCTAGGTGGTCATTGGCCCTTCTTTATTTTGAAAAGATGATTCAGGAGGGGACAGTTGAGAGCGCAGAGGCTGTGTGGGGGTTGTGCGCACAGACCTCCCCCATCCCCATCGAAATTGCCCTCCGGTGACTCCCCCCCCCCCTTGATGTGAACTGCATTTGAAAACCTATGGGGGAGGGAGCTGCTAGAGAGCCATTTGGAAATAGCAGGGGAATCGTGGGTGAGGAAAGGGTTAAGTGCCCCCTCTCCCATGCTGCTTCTCTGTTCTCCCTTGTGCCCCCTGAAGCAGCTTTTCATTCAGAAAAGGGGCCATTAGCCTACCATTACAGGCGCTGACACACAATGTGCAATTTGGCTCTATGGTTCAAGAGCAAAAGCTACACAAGAATTGTCTTGTGGGATCAGACTATCTATTCCAGCGCTTTCCAGCCCTGTCCAGCCAAATGCTGCCTTTGGAAGCTCACGTGTAGGATACAAAGAAGGTGGTCTTTCTGGGTTGGTCGTCTCTGGTATTTGGAGATACACCGCCCTTTCATGTACTCTTTCTCACAATAAAGGTTTGCAAGTACTGCCCCTCATTGTGAGGGAAAGTATCTTGTGGAATACGTTATATTTATTTTTGATGCCGATGTTCAACTTCCCTTTTCTAGGCAATGGAAAACTTCCTACTCTTTCCCCAAATATGCTTCCTGACCCACATATTATTCATTTCTATACTGTAATGGCAGGAAACTGTCCTTGACTGGATATCTTTGGTTGTGTTAACATTTACGGGTGTTAGCCTTTAAACTAGATGTTAGATTTTTATCTCCTTATCTGTTTCTGGGTAATACTTTTACAGGCAGGCTGCAACTTGAGCAATTCCCATTGAGTCAACTTGACTGTGTGTGAGCTTACTGTCAGTTGTCCAAGACTGTGTTAATATTACGAAAGATTGACTTTCTAGCACAGCGATCTTCACTATTTTTCAAGCAGGAGCCACTCCGTCTCCAGGCCACACCACTGGGACCACTTGGGAGCCTTTCCCAAGCCCGGGGTGGGTGGGTTGGAGGCTCTCCCCCCCCCCTGGTCATTTGGCGATACTGTGTACCAGACTCATTGTTGTTGTTCAGTCGTTCAGTCGTGTCCGACTCTTTGTGACCCCATGGACCATAGCACGCCAGGCCTTCCTGTCCTGCGCTCTCTCCCGGAGCGTGCTCAAGTTCATATTCATTGCATCCATGATGCTATCTAGCCATCTCATCCTCTGCCGTCCCCTTCTCCTTTGGCCTTCAGTCTTTCCCAGCATCAGGGTCTTTTCCAGGGAGTTTTCTCTTCGCATTAGGTGGCCAAAATATTGGAGCTTCAGCTTCATTATCTGTCCTTCCAATGAGCACTCAGGGTTGATTTCCTTTAGGATGGACTGATTTGACCTCCTTGCAGTCCAGGGGACTCGTAAGAGTCTTCTCCAGCACCACAGTTCGAAAGCATCAATTCTTCGGCGCTCAGCCTTCCTTATAGTCCAGCTCTCACAGCCATACATTACTACTGGGAAAACCATAGCTTTGATTAGACGGACCTTTGTCGGCAAGGTGATGTCTCTGCTTCTTACTATGCTGTCTAGGTTGGCCATAGCTTTCCTCCCAAGGAGCAAGCGTCTTTTAATTTCATGGCTACAGTCACCGTCTGCGGTGATCTTGGAGCCCAAGAAAGTAAAATCTGTCACTGCTTCCATTTCTTCCCCTTCTATATGCCAGGAAGTGATGGGGCCAGATGCCATGATCTTCGTTTTTTTAATGTTGAGTTTCAAACCAGCTTTTGCACTCTCCTCTTTCACCCTCAACAAGAGGCTCTTTAGATCCTCTTCACTTTCTGCCATTAGGGTGGTATCGTCTGCATATCGGAGGTTATTGATAATTCTCCCGGCAATCTTAATTCCGACCTCTGATTCATCCAACCCGGCATTTCTCATGATGTACTCTGCATATAAGTTAAATAAGCAGGGTGACAATATGCAGCCTTGTCGTACTCCTTTCCCAATTTTGAACCAATCGGTTGTTCCATGTCTGGTTCTGACTGTTGCTTCTTGACCCTCGTACAGGTTTCTCAGGAGACAGGTAAGGTGGTCTGGTACTCCCATCACTTTAAGAATTTGCCACAGTTTGTTGTGATCCACACAATCAAAGGCTTTAGTGTAGTCAATGAAGCAGAAATAGACGTTTTTCTGGAATTCTCTTGCTTTCTCCATGATGCAGCGAATGTTGGCGATTTGATCTCTAGTTCCTCTGCCTCTTCTAAACCCAGCTTGTACTTCCGGTAGTTCTCGGTTCACATACTGCTGAAGCCTAGCTTGTAGGATTTTGAGCATCACCTTGCTGGCATGTGAAATGAGCGCAATTGTGTGGTAGTTTGAACACTCTTTGGCGTTGCCCTTCTTTGGAATTGGAATGTAAACTGACCTTTTCCAGTCTTATGGCCACTGTTGAGTGTTCCAGATTTGTTGGCATATTGAATGCAGCACTTTAACAGCATCATCTTTTAGGATTTTAAATAGCTCGGCTGGAATACTGTCACCTCCGCTAGCTTTGTTGTTACTAATGCTTCCTAAGGCCCACTTGACTTCACTCTCTAGGATGTCCAGCTCAAGTTCAGTGACCGCACTATCATGGCTATCAGGGACATTCAGATCTTTCCTGTATAGTGGGATCTTTTTAGGCCTCTCCTCTCTGTCCTCCTCCACATCATCTAAGCAAGGCCTCACCAGTGAAGTCATCAGGCAGGCACATTCCAACAGGCGCACTTGGTCCTGCGATAGATATTTTTCTCATCATTAAGAGAGTGCTCTGCTCTACCCAGTGCTGCAGAACTTCCCAGGCAAGGTCCATGTCACTCTCTTGCTCTCTCACCAGCATATTCAATTTTGCCTCTGGCGCCTGCACAGTACACCACTACAGCTAGCCAATCATGTTGCCCTTTGCTTCTTGGGCCTGTCCTCCCCACTAGCTAATTGGTTGATTGCTCCTATGTTCTCTTCTTCCCTCCCCGACCCCCGCCACCTTAAGACAGGTCCCTTCACTCCTCAAACCCTGCCTGCAGTCTCCCAGATCTCAGCAGCCAGCCCCATGCTAAAGCAAACCGCAAGGCAAAGCCAGCGAGCCCCTGCAGAGAGTGAGCTGCTGCTGCAAAGGAAGGGAGAGGGGTGGAGAGCTATACTGGAATGGATTGGGAGCCACCAGTGGCCTTTGGCCCATGCAGTGAAGAACCCTGCTTTAGGCTTTCGAGTCCTCTAATCAAGGAGTAGACACTTTCTAAGGGCTGGCCTCTTCAGCAAAGGAGATCGTTACCTTGTTGTGGTGCTGGAGCTTGAGCACCTCAATGACGCCATGAGCTAAACTGTGAAGGGACACCCAAGACGGGAAGGTCATGGCAGAGAGGTCAGACTAAATACGATCCCTAGGGAAGGAAACGGCAACCCACCCCAGTATTCTTGCTGTGAAAACTAAATGGATCAGTACAACCAGAGATATGTCGGTATACCATCGGAAGATAGGACTCCCAGGTTGGAAGATGGTCAAAATGCTACTGGGGAGGAACAGAGTATAAGTTCAACTAGCCCCAGATGTGATGACGCAGCTAGCTCAAAGCCAAAAGGATGGCTAGCAGCCGATGGTGCTGGTGGTGAACGATGAATCCGATGTTCTAAAGATCAACGCACCATAGGAACCTGGAATGTAAGATCTATGAGCCAGGGCAAATTGGATGTGGTTATTGGGGAGATGTCAAGATTAAATATAGACATTTTGGGTGTCAGTGAACTGAAATGCCTACATATGCCTGTCCATCCCTTGATGACTTCAGCATGAAGTGACACCTTGCACGTGTAAGTGAAATAACCACAAATCAATTACCATGCCATAAACAAAATACTCTTATGACTCATTGTCATCTCAGACAATGAATTATCTTTGGTGGAGACAGTAAATGCATTTAGCTTGGAGTGAGAGAGAGAGAGAGATGTACATCCACGTGTGAACCAGTCCTGAGTTCGGCAGTACTACAGACAAGCATGGGAACGACAAATGCTTTTCTTAAGCCATTTCATTTACTCAGAATAGGTGCAAAGCACCTTGCATAGCTCCCTTAGAGTTCTGACTGAAACCCTGAGCAGATTCACCACCCCACTGACATCAGAGCCACCAGCCTCCACTGCTGAGTACTGTCTGCTCGCCTCTACCCTGACTGGCAGCGGCTCTGCAGGATCTTAGCCAAGCGTCTTTCCCAACTGTGGCACTTGAAATCCTTTAGCCGGAGAATGCAGGATGGGACTTTCTGCAAGGAGAGCATGTGCGCTGCCATTCAGCTATGGCCACTCCCTCATTCCTTCTCTTTATTCAGAGATTATCACAAAACTGTAATATCTAGCAAAAAGCAGCTTAACTGGCAATACTAATACTCTGTTATAATATAATGTGATAGTGCCGTGGCCATCAAGTGAGATGTCCTTGTTCTAGCCTTTGCTTAGCTGATAGTGAAAGATGTTTCCTCAGTGAGCACCAGTGGGCAGAAAACCCTCAGTTGGATGGTTACTGAGGGATGCTGGCTACTTGACACTCAATCTGCTGAGGAAGGGTGTGCCTAGGAGAGAAATAATTTCGCAGTTGGAACGTAGCCAGTGAAGGAGGCAAATGTTTTGAGTGTTTGCAAACGGCTGGTAAGAAGGAGCCTTGGGGTGGTGTTTCAAGGTTGTACTGTTGCTTTGGAGAAGGAGCATTGAGAAGGAGCCTGAGCTATGAATTCAATTTCGGAGAAGGTCTTGGGGGCTGCATTCCAGTGGTGGGCAGGACCAAAAGCAAAAGCCAAAAAATAAACAAAAAACCATTGTTTGCAATGTATACTAGGAAGCAGTTTCCACACCAAACGGTTTCTCTTGCAGTTCTTCCTTACCCATAAAAGGCCACAAATGACTCAAAAGAGAACCATAATCAAAAACGGTTAGGAAATTAAGCAAGAAGCAGAGGAGCTGGGATGGATACCTCCCACAACCACACCCCAACCCATTTGTCTTTGCAAAATAAATAACAGAAATTTAAAATCCACCCCAAACCCCTTTCGCTCCTTTTACTGACCCACTCCAGTACACTCACTTTAGTTTTTTCTTTGAAAATCCCAGCGATTTCTAAGAAGCAAAGAGAAAGAATTAGCAGTGGACTGGAGAACATAAGAACAGCCCTGCTGGATCAGACCAAGGGTCCATCTACTCCAGCATTCTATTCAAACAGTGGCCAACCAGCTGTTGACCGGAAACCCACAAGCAGGGCATGAGCGCAACAGCACCCTCCCAGCCATGTTCCCCAGCAACTGGTGTACACATGCATACTTCCTCTGATGCTGGAGATAACACATAGCCATCAGAACAAGTAGCTTCTGATTGCCTTCTCCTCTGTGAATTTGTCTAAGCCCCTATCAAAGCCATTCAAATTGGTGGTCATCACTACGTCTTGTGGTAGTGAATTCCGTAGTTTAAGTATACACAACATTTCCTCCCACAGCACACCTCATCTCCACCCACTGCAACACTGTGGTCCACACCCTACATCTTCTGCTTCGTCAAGGGTCGATTCCCACTGCAGCATATAACATCTCACAGCAGCTCAGGATTTAGGAGTAAAACGTAGGGATCCATTCCTGAAGTCACTTCTTCCAAATGTTTTTGTACCGACATGAACACCATGACTGCTGTAGGTTAGGAGACACATCTCCATGGTGTCTTTGAATGTCACTCTTGTAATTTTTAGATGAAAGAACCCTGAGCTAGGCAGAGTCCACTATGTGGTTCTTTCCCACATGAGCATCACCAAACCTTACTTGAGCGGTGTGGAAAGAAGCCCCATCGGTAACATATGAACTGGTCTTAAGCAATAAAGACATCCTGCCATAATTTCCCATAAGGTACATCATTATTATCCCCACATTGCGGGTACTTGGGTGGGGGGCTTTCCAAACATCACTTACTGAGTCCCTGGGAAAATCAGGTTTTGAACAGGAAACTTCCCAGCTCAGTGTCACTTAAGCATAATGCTACTAGTTCTGAACACTAAGTTCTAAATGAAAGGAACTTAAGGGTGCAATCCCTTGCATGTTTAGACAGCAACAAGTCCTACAACTCCCAGCATTCCCCAGCCAGCCATGCCGGGGCATGCTGGGCGTCGCAGGACTTTTCTCTGTCTAAACCTGCATAGGATTGCACCCTAAATGTTCTTAATTGGACATGATCTGGCCAGCTAATGTTCTTAAGCTGTTATGAGTTAGACCCCTTCACAATAATCAAGACTACCAATCACTAGAGCAGCCTTTCCTGACCAAGCCATGCTGGCTGGGGATGATGGGAGTTGTCCAACACATCTGAGAGACATCAGACTGAGGAAGGCTGTACTAGGGGCTTGCCTGCCTATCACCTAACAGGTCAATGGGGGTGGGGGCTTAACTAAAAGAGCTTAAAGGTCTGAAATCTCTACCTGAGAATGTCACACCCATTAGAGTTGGTGCGGGACTGGAGAGAAAGACAAAACATAAGTAGTTTGAATTTGGACACAAAGGGAGAGAGAGGAAACTTAAACTGAAGCATCTTTGGCATGGAGTTGCTCATTGGGAATGTGAGGCGGGATTAGAAGTTATGCTGCCCTGCTGTATCGCTCCCACTATGTTCTGCTTGTGTATTTGTTAATAAATAGTGGTTATTATGACACCATAATTTTCCAATTCTCTCATCACAAGAAAAGGTCCCTGCAAAGAAGCCACATAGAAACTTCTTAGGCTTGGAAAAGTGGACGATCCAATGCCTCTTTTTGTAACATATTTCTGTTTATGTAAGTTTTCTCTTCATTGAATAAGTTTTGTTCTCAGAATGAACAAAGGCTTGAAGGCTTTCCAAACTCTTTTGCAACATGTGTAGAAAGCTATTTTCCTCTGGAATCCTGGAAGCATTTCCCATTTCTGTCACTGATTAAAAACAGAAAATATGTAGGATGGTTATTTATTCTGATGTCCAGGGGTAGTATCATCAATTTAAAACAGAAAACGAAAACCTGTAAAGACAATTTGTGAGGGATATTTTGAGTTGCAAACAATAAAAAAATCATCCTGCTAGTCCATTTTGAAATCACTTCCAGAGAAGGTGTTTTACTATGAATTCTGGGTTAATTGCTGGTACTGTTAACAGGCCTGAAAAGGTTGGTTTTTACCATGATGCCTTTCTTCTCTAACATGATCACACCAAAAGACTCAATCCAGTTGGGAGTCACCATGGCCAAAGTTCTGTTGTCTGCACTTTCATTGGGAATCTCCTTAGCAGAAAGATGCACGAGTTCCAGATGCATTTGGAAATCATGTGTACTTTGCCTTGGGGAAGATGTGAGGTTTCCCCTTTGCACGTGATCTCAAAGCATGGGCCACCCAACCCAAAAGGCGGTACAGGTGATCGCATGGAGTGGTTGAATTCCAGGGGCAACAAGGTAAAACACACAATTTGTAAAACACACAATTCATCGCTGCTTTGAGACAATAGACCCTTGAGACAGCACACTCTAGCTGGAGGCAGCTGTGTCTCATGCTCCATGTTTCTCCCCCCCCCCCCGCAATGGCAGTCTTTTTTATCCTTTTTGTGACACATTTTCCCCTTCAGAGCCATGGGATAACTGAATTTGGGTCGGGGGACATGTGTCACTACACACATTCTTCCCAATCATGGTGTCTTCATTTGGCTCCATTCACTTGTAAGGCGCAGGAAAAGGAGCTGCATTTGCGAAACTCTCGGACAAAACACAGTTGCCCTTCCCACATATAACATCATGTGACAGGTGTGTGAGTATGCCAGGACCATTCTTATGTTTGCCTAGGACAGCAAAACAGCTTGGGTCAGCCCTACAGAAAGACAAAAACCAGCAGTGGGAGGCTCATCAGGCACGCACTGCTTGCTGCATCTCTTAATAGGCACAGCTCCCCCGAAATCTTCAGGAGACACTTAGAGTACCTACCCCACAGGGCTGTATCATGTCAGACTACAAGTCCACATATTGGCATGCTTCCCCACAGGAAAAAGCAAACCCCAACCATGCTTGTTGGAAGCTAGCATGACAGGGAGGAAGGTTCTAGCTTTAGAGCTCTTCCCACTATGCTTACTTTGCACGTGCAGATGATTATGTGGGGAACATTAAAAAAATGTCATCCCCCACCTAAATTCCAAGATGTGGGGCTTCTTCACAAGGAGCTTTTATCTTGCTATTGAGATTGGTTACTCATGGGAGTTTGCAGGTCCTTTAGATAATGTTGTTAACCTCCAGGGCGTCTCCCGCACTTAATGACCTTTATTTCATTTTTTAAAGATAGGAGATAAATGAGCTATCAAATTACACTGTTTGAGTTCCGCTTGAGTTCCCTCTGTGAAAAAGGAAAAGGCAATAAAAGGCGCTAGACAATAACAGCGCCATCTAGTGGCTGTATATTGAAACACATGGAAGACTCAGATAAGGGGGAAAAGGCGGGGGGAACGCATGTAAAGGGAGTCCATCGTGATCCTGCATTTAAAATGGAAACAGAAAGCCCAGTTTTAAATGTGGGATTTCAGGCTCGTGTAGAGATGCTCGTGGTACAATCCTATGAGTGCTATAGCATGTGCTTTTCCTCAATTTTGAATTGGCCTTCCTTAAATGAATGCAAGTCTAAACTATCCACCGCACAGCATATCCATGAGGTAAACATGGTCGAGGCATTCTTGCTTTGTGCTGGGCTCCTGGCACAGCTTGGGGAAGTTCTGTGCTGCTTTCAGTCTTCCCAGGGCTGCAGTGGAACACGGAAATGGTGTAGATATTGGCTTGGTGAGCCCTCCATGGGCCACTGGGCCTCAGCATTTGCCCGAACCGGCCAACCTGTGCTGCTCAGCAGACTTCCTCCACCCCTGTATGTCCTTGCCAGTGTTGTTAACTACTTTAAGGTAGAGCAGATCAACAGATCATACTAGTCTAACGCTGGCCAAGTGGCAAACCCAAACAGTCAAGTGTTTAGTACATTATGTCTTCTGCTGTAACATTTGCTTCTTCTGTCTTAGTCTTCAGGGTAGGGAAGCGAATCACGCTGATGGCAACCAGTAATAAATTCACGCCATGAATTGTTGCACTTGCTACACAAAGCCAAAAAGAGTGTTCATATTGTTCTTCCAAGATGACAAAGTGAAAGACATTTTCCCGGAAATTAGCAATCCTTTCGGTAAGATTATGCAGTTTGACAGCGGCCATAAAGCAGGTCACTGCCAGCACTGCAAAGCCACCTGCAAGAGAATTCAGAACAAAAAGTCATTCCTACATTTGAATGCAAAATAGTTGACCCTGCCATCCTTTTCTACGTAGCTCAAAGGTTTGCTTTATGTTGAGTGGCCACCACGTCACTTGGTTTCTTTTAATGTACAAAGGGGAAATTTGTGGATTTTGCTTGTGGTAAGATAGGTGAATTCCAAATGTATGTAGAACTTACACAGTTTGTCACATGGGAGATGTACAAATTCCCTTGCTGCAGTTTGCCTGGAAGCACGGAGGTGTGAGCCGCTTCCACTTTTCCTTGCTTCTCTCAATGTGTATAGCAGCTCATAGAGTGAAGTGTTCTTTCCACCAGGATGTTCAGCCCTTTAAAATTTCTATACCAAATATTAACTTAGGCCCATGTACAGAAACAGCAGAGTATGTGGCAAACCTGTTACTGAAGCGTATGACTTCAGACCACAGGTAGGACTGAATTCTCTCCCACAAACACTAGACATAGACAGCCAGTGAAGGCTGGTGGTTCCAATGTCAGTGGGGCGGTAAATCCACTCTGGGTTTCAGTCAGAACCAGTCAGAACTCATTGGATAGCTCCTCTGGAGTTCTGACTGGTTCTGACTGAAACCCACGGTAGATTCACTGTCCCACTGACATCGGAGCTACCAGCCTCCACTGTAGACAGCTAGTATATTAGGGAGGGGGCTAGGCTAGAAACATTCTCCCTGACAGCCCATAGCTTTCTATAGGCAGGAGCGCTTTTTTTAATCTGGGGGGGAAAGGGCAGGCCCTGCCATTAGGCAGAGTGAGACAGACACCTCAGGCCTCAGAACCTGAGGAGTGAAGCCTGCCCTGCACCCTTAAGCTACCCAGTGGTGAAGTGAGTTTCAGCTACTAGTCTGGTTGGCTTTTGTACATCGAATGGGGAACGTCTTGGGTCGGCCCTGTGGGGCAGGGGAGACACATTCAAAGATGCAGTCCCTTGCCTGCAATCTAAAATAGTGCAGTCCAGAACGTGCTGCAAAGATCGAGCATATCCCTTGTAGAAAGCGGCTTATAGAGCAAACTGCTCCAACAGTATGCCAGCACGACACACAACTCCCCAGGCATGCAACCGCTTGCTTGCCTTGACCAGATGAAAGGGGCTAGGAGCAAAAACACACTCAAGGATGTGGTGAGAGTTCATCAAGAACTCTGTTGTTAAAACTGTATCTGACACAAATGGAATCTCCCAAAAGAACATTTAGTAACATGCACAATGATATTGTAAACCAGGTTCTAATGTAGCGAAATAAAAGGTGGAATTGCTATGATGAATGAGATCATTACTGTTAATCACTTTGCATGCAATACATTGCTACAGAAACAAATACATAACCATAGTGGCCGTTAATCATTAATTGTGTGCAGCAGCTATTTTTTAAAATTAACTTTTACCTGCAAGTATGTTCCAGAGGGCTATTCCTGCTGGGCCTTTAATAGCCCGATAGGGAACTTTCATGATGTTTAAGATGCAAAATCCCAAACTGACAAGGGCAAAGGAAAATGCCACACAAAGGAAGAGGATAATCACCACATGGAGAGCTGCATTCAGCTTTTTCACCAGATTTGGAAATACTGATAAAGACAAGAAAACAATGTTGCATTATTTGTTGTGTAAAAGCGGCAGACCACAAAGATGCTATTAAGGTTTCCCAGTCAGATGCACTGTGAGAAGAATACTCTCTGATCATTAAGGGAGTAATTACGCTCTTGATCTCTTTGCCTGTCTTGGCCACGAATGGAGGTGGAATCTTCCAGCTACAAACAAAAAAGCAAATAAATCCCAGCTCACATGTATTATTTTGGGGTTCACGGTTTATGTCTGTATGTTGCTCTGCCCTGATCCAGGATAACTCTGCCCTCTCTCTCTACACACACACCAACACATTCAGCACCCCGGTTGTCCAAAACAGTTGCACAATACTTATTTTTCATAATTTTGGCATTTTTATGATGTTGCATAATTTAGTCAGGTTTGGACAGTGATGGAGAAGGGCACAGACCTATGCAGAGAGCATTGCATTCCACTACCCCACCCCTACCCCAAAAGGTGGAAATCTTATTCAGACACCTCTCTGGCTTCTGGAATTTCATCAGGCATTGCCATCACGCTTTTAAGCATATTTTGCAGCCACGAGGACTGCAAAACTGCAGTTCATGCCCAGCTCTGACAGATTCGATGTAGTATATTTACATTTTGACTACTTTATTCTCATATACATTTCCTTACAATTATGGGTTTAGATGAGAAGATCAGAGCCAAGCGCAATCTAGACATTTAAAAACTCTAGCCTTGAGTTTGCCAGCTTGTTTTTGGCAATGCAGGCTTGCAGTCTTAGACGGAAATAGATGATGTACTAAATCGGCAAACATGTTTTTTATTATTTAAATAGCAGCAAGAGAGTGTCAGGATCAGGACTGTGGTACACAGGGTGCAGTTGTTAGGACTTTTCCCCTGTGCCGTAGTCCTGAAGAACCTCACCACCACCCCAACTCTAGGAGCGAAGCTGCCACTGGTGCCAATAACAGTTTCCCATGTGGAAAGAACAGTAACTTTGGCAGGGGAAAGGACAGGATTCATCAAGCCTATGGTTCAGGGTGAAAGCCATAACACCCCCCGCCCTTGTGCACCATGGTCCCAGTCCTGATTGCCTCCACTCCATCCCAGCTAGTAAAATAACAAAAATCAGATGCATTAAATGCATTCACGTGTTTAACATATTGTCTAGTTTGGTTTGTGGAATTTGTAAAGATCTCCTGAACAGAGGGCTTACGCACAAGCCCCTCCCAACGCCTGCTGTGCACATTAAAAATCAAGTGCATGGTGAAGGGAAGATTCACGCACCCCCTCTTCTGTCCTGGGAAGGGAATTAGCAGCCAAAATCTATCCCTTGAAATCTCCTCTAAGTATCCTATGACCGAACATGTACTTTGGAAGGAACAGTTGCGTTGGCATACGGAATTGATTCCCCTTCTCCTCAGCAAAATGAGGAATAAAGAGGAAAACCAAAGGATTATGAACCATGAAGGGTAGTTCTCATCTGTCCAATGCTTCATACATTTACTGGAATTAATTCCCTTCCCATGACAGAGGAGTGGGTGTGTGATTCTTCCCTTCTCCATGTACTTGGCTTTTAATGCGCAAGGCAGGCATTGGAGAGGCTTGTGTGTAAGCCCTCTATTCAGGTGATCTTTCCAATTCCTTTTTAAGGGAAAAGGTTTTCTTCAGTCCTCCATGCTCACCATCTGACACACACCTTACGTTATGCATGCGGTCAGGGCCGGCCTTACCATTAGGCAGAATGAGGCAGCTGCCTCAGGCAACAGAGGTTGGGTGTCATGAAAGGGCAGCAAAGGGTTTGGTCTTTTAATTTCTTATTATTGTACTTTTACCTTGGGGAGAGGGGCTTCTGGGATTCTCTGCCTCATGTGCTAACATAACCTGGCTGGCCTTGGTACTACACACCTTCACTTGGGTGGGTGGCGGTGCCATTTGCTGCTCTGCCTCAAGCAGCAAAAGGTCTTCGGCCAACCCTGCATGTGGTGGAGAGGACAATCACCACCCAGGTGACCTGAGTCGTTGAACTGGTCTCCAAGACAGGAGGGAATTCTCTTCCCATAGTGTGGACACAGCAAAGCACCTCATTGTTAACTTAAAACAATTGTTAACTTTAAACAATTAAGCCCTGTTTATGACAGGCCAAGGTAATTTAATCAAGCTCCAGTGAAGTGGAACAATGGATCAACTGCTTCTACTTTGGTGACAATATAATCCATCTTCAGAGGCCTTGAAAGACAATTTCAGGATTGTCTCCACAGCAACTAAATTCAGATAAACATTTTAGCTGGCAGTTTCAGATGAATTAGAATAATGGGCCTCTCTTCTGTGTTTTTAAAGCCACTAACAGTGCAGTCGTATACATGTCCACTTAGAAGTCAGCCCCATTACCTTCAATAGGCTTGCTCTCAAGTAAGTGTGTATAGAACTGCAGCTTTAGACTGAAATCCTATTTACAATTTATGTGGGAGGAAATCCAATTGAACTCAATTGGGCTTTTTAATGAATAAACACATATGGGAATGCATCTGTTGAAAAATACTAACAATTCCTAGGCATCAGAACCAAATATTTTAAGGGCCAGGATCAAATCTGTACATGTCAGCTTTAGGGAGGGATGGGGGAGTGGAATAAAAAAATGTGAACCCCAGCAACATTTCCTTCTATTTTGTGTGGGTTTCAACATTTTTAAGGCACCTGAACTATCAGACAGCTGTCCCTCTTTCTTTCTTATTCTGCCCTGCAGCCAAATGCTTTCCAGGGTGGTTTGTAAGAAAAATGAAAAAGAACACAAAAGCAATCAATAAGATCAGTGATTAAAACAATAAAACTCAGAAGTCAGGGCAAACGAGAACACCAATTGCAGAAATGACTTTTAAAAAGCAAATTGTAGGTGTGGGAGCCCTGATCCAGATCGGGTCTGAAGTGGGTGGGGCAAAGATTTAAAGCCCCCTTATCCTCAGGCCAGGGTCCCAGTCCAGATTGGGCCCACCACACCTACTTTACTTCTAAAACCCTATTAATGTCAACTCAATTAAACTGGCGTTTAAAAAGCATGGGAGAGCAGCACTACTGCAAAGGCTCCTTCCTGGGTCACCAGCCACCTCACTTCAAGGCAGGGCACCGAGATGATGATCTCAATACGTACGCAGGTCGATGTAGGAACAGACTTCTTTCAGGTACCCAGATCTAAAACTGCATAGGACATTAAAGGTAAGCAGCAACACTTCGAATTGTGTTCCGAAATGGAGCAGCAACCAGTGGTTCTTTACGTACTGGGATAATATGACCTGGTCCCACTTAGTAGCCTAGTGATTATATTCTGAACTAACCGAAGTTTCCACAGTCCTCAAATGTAGTCCGGCTTATAATGCATTACTGTAATAATCCTACATATATCACCACAGCATGGGTCACCATGGCAACACTATCTTTGCCCCATACTGGGGCTCCATGCTGGGGCTCCATACTTAGCCCCATACTGGGGCTCCATGCCTCAGAAACTATTCACGACAAAGCTGTTCTAGAAGCACCTACAGACAGATTCTTTAGGGGAAGTGCCACCTCGTTTACAGCAGTCTGAAAACCGTTGCTCCTGAATTATTTTCCTGTAATGATGCCACTAGTAGTGGGCTTTAGATACAATCCTATGGTCCCTGGGAGGGTGTCTCATGAGGAGCCATAGGATAAATCAGATTTCCCCCTCCAACGGCAGAGAGAGACGTTGGAGCTCAGAGGGGGAGATCGGACTTTGTAACCACCCACTCCAAGCCCATGCAGAAACCTCTGCAGCCCCTACTATTCCCACGTAAAAAAGGGCGGGAGGAAGTGGGTGGATCAGTGGATGTACCCTGGGTGTGACAGGAAGTCCTCCCAGTCCCCAGGCACGCCCCCGGAAGGGAGGGAAACAGTTCAAGGGAGGGGATGGGGGAAGGAAAACAGGGGGAAAACGTCGCTCCTTCTTCTCTTCAGCCCTCTCAGACCCGCACCCTTGTAAAAAAGCGGAGGCCCCATGCAACACAGTTTCATTACAGATGTGGCAACACTAGAGACCTTACCCCTCTTTCTAGACGTTTTGGGTATTCTAGTCTTTAAAAAATCATTTTAATTATTCCATTATTATATTGGTTTTATAGTGTATTTATTTTAAATAAACAGTTACTAATAAATGTTTTAGGGGCCGCGGTGGCTTAGTGGTTACGACGCTGAACTGCAGACTGGAAGGTCGGCAGGTCAGCAGTTCGAGACCCGAGTGCTGCGTGACGGAGTGAGCTCCCGTCTTCAGTCCCAGCTCCTGCCAACCTAGCAGTTCGAAAGCAAGAAATTGCAAGTAGATAAATAGGTACCGCCTCGGCGGGAAAGGTAACAGCGTTCCGTGCACCTCGGTGTTCAGTCATGCCGGCCACATGACCACGGAAGCATCTTCGGACAGCGCTGGCTCTTCGACTTCGAAACGGGGATGAGCACCGCACCCTAGAGTCGGACACAACTGGTTGGGGACACCTTTACCTTTTTTTAATAAATGTATTAAAAACAAATGCAAGAATGGCCCCTACACAAGGTGTAAAGTGAACACCTAGATTAGTTATAAAACATTTAACGGGGTGGTTTTTATGGTCTTTTATTAGTATGATGGGTGAAGAAGAGGGCAGGAAAAGTTTGAGCTCCATTGGCATTAGAAAGGAGAGAGGTTATTGTTGTCCACTTCTTTCTCCTCTAAGACTCCCAGCCAGCCACAGGGAGCTACAGAGCTCCTTCTTCTGCCTTTCAAATGTGGTTTTTCTGCCACATCTGTTGCTTGGTCTTTTGCCAAGTCAAAGGAATAATTTTAGACTTATTCTCTACTTCTTTGCCTGGCCAGCCCTCCTCTCCATTATAAGGCTCATGGCCCTGGGCCTTCTAATTTCTATCCCCTTCAAGATCCTCACTGCTGTATCTGGGGTGAACCCTTTAAGCCCCCACATTTTAGTCAAGAATAATCATTTATAAAAATATAGCCACATTTTTCATTCAAACTTTAGAAGAAGAAATAACATTGATAAAATAAGCTCTGGGGAAACCATTTCAGAGTGTATCAGCATAGCGTAAAGAAACCCATCTTGAATGCATCTGAACATTTGCTTATGTGCTCTAGAAACGAAATCAAAGTATTACTTACTTCTGAATCTGGACCGCCGGCCACCTAACCCACATTGGCGCATTTTACCACCTCCAAAGAGTCCATAGTAAATTTCCCCCATGAATTTGATGAGCTCTGGGTCTGTGGCGTTGACTAGCTCAGCTCCGGTCTTGCAAAGGATTTTTCCAGTCATCCATTTCTGGGTGCCCATTGCAACGAGGATCAAAATAAATGATGCAAAGCTCAATATAGCAATGAAAGCAAACAAGGTCTGTTTGAAGCAGCCGGGCATTCTAAGGGCTTCAAGAAATCATCTTTCAAGGCCTCCCAACACTGATAAATGCTGGATCCTTTTCAGGCAATGCCAGTTGTTTCAAAAACATCCTTTTACGTGACATCTTTTTCAGTCCACAGGTTAAAATAAAAATCAGCTCCAAAAGTAAATTTCCTGCAATAATCTGCAATGACAGCAAAAAAGAGCTGCATCAGCCTGGAGGGCAATGGTGCTTGTTGTTGAGAGAGTAACACCATATCTGTTACATGACTAATGTTTCATTCAAAGGCTCAAATTCTTTGCCTGTTTTAAATATTCAAATGACATCCATTTCTGACCTGGAAGATGTTTAGCTGCAAGTCCTGTTTAATCAATTTGCTAAGAAGCCTCTGATAACTGTCTGGAAGCAAACTAGGATAAACATGTTAGAATTGGCACCAGGACTCCGCTGACTGTGTGACACCAAGTGGCTATCTCCTTGAATTTGTGTTTTCTGAATGTCATGACTGCCATCTCTCTCTCAAATTGATGATACTCTGCTTTCCAAGACTGTTATCTGTTGAAATGGATAAATAATATTTCTGGATGCCTGGGCTGGCTATTATAGCAATCTTCTGGACATAAAAGAGAATGCAAATTGGTTGCTGCTTAGAGAAACACAGGCTTTTCCAGCAATGCACCCTGCCTGAAAATGCAAAATGACCTCAGGAGGCTTTGTGCATTTGCCAGCTGAAGATGCTAGTTTAATGAGCATTGATGACTTTTTGATGGCTGGTGGTTACTAGCTTATACAGACACCCTTGGAATGGGAAAGAAGAAAACGATTCGGCACTTGACAGAAGCTGGTTTCGAGGCAGGAAAATATGTTTGAGTTTTGCAAGTATTTTGTAAGGAGTTGTTTGGAGGACTGGAAGGATGTAGCATTGCTTTGGGGGAAGCGATGCTAGTTAAAGGTCTGTAAAGACTGAACTTCCTACCTCTTGGAGAAATAAGAGAGCAAGAAACATTGTATTGGTGATTGAGGTTGACAGCTGAGCTGCTAATGTCACACTTAAGTGGGATCTTCAGCATCTACCTCTCTAGGTGGCAGATTCAGAACGTAAAATCAGATCTGCCATGTGATCTAACCTACCACAGCACAGCTACAACTGGTCAGAGGAAGCCTAACAACTCCCAGTAGTCAGGAACTGCCAGTTTTCAGAGTCCTGCTCCTCCTATGAGCTGGTAAACCTGTCTTGATCAGATCTGATATATGCACTCCTGCATCTTGTATTTGACATCATTCAGCACTTGAAATGGAACCCTGCAGTTCAAGGGTGTACAAAAAACAAGGGCACCAAATGGCCACTGAAATGCATTGGTTCATTCTGAATGGCCATAGGAAATCATTGGAAGATTTTAGGGATCATCTTCAAATCAAAATACCTAAAAGAGATAAACATTTATTTTTTCATAGAAAACAACTCTAAATCAAAACACTCACTAATGGTATGGTTTTGGGGAACAACTCCGATGACCCCAACACAGCAGTTTCTAGGGATCACCTCCAGATACACAAAGAAATTAGGATGCAATAAACAGGAGACTGCCATCTTACATAATGTTCTATAAGCACCCGTTTCAAAAGGCCTGGGGGGGGGGGAGTGTCCCAAAAACTGCCTGGGATTATTTCCATGCTTATACAGGCCACACACACATACACACATACCCTGCCCCCAGCGGCCTCCCCTTACAAACGGCCTGGAGTTCTGAATGGCCATAGGAATATATTAGAATGAGACCAAAAGCCCCACAGGAAAAGGAGGGAGCTCCCAAACTGCGCACAGGTAGTACCTCCAAACATCGTAATGCTCCTGCAATGCATGCTCCATAGGAATGGCCCCTCTTTCCGCATCACCATAATATTGTTGTCCTTTGGAATGGCCGTAGGAATGCACTGGACTGGGATGAGCAGCCCTGCAGAAAAGAGCAGGAGCCCCAAAATTGCTCACATGTGATATGGTTAGTACGCCCAAACATCCCTCCTTATGCATGGCCATAATATTCAGCATGCCTCCAGCAGAGACTCTTAGGATGCTTGGGGTACTGACTCTATCACCCGCCAGCAGTTTGGCGCTCCCGCTGTTTCCTGTCATCATCTCCATCCAAGGCGTTCCTAGGGCCATTCCGAAGGACACCGTATTGAGGCCATGCGCAAGGAGGGGCCGTTCCCACGCTTCCCATCGAAGAGTGATTGGTGTGTGGGGGTGTTTGGGGCACCCCCTGTTGCACCCGTGACTGGTTTGGAGGCTCCTTTTTTCCTGTGGCACTGCTTGTCTCAGTCCAGTGCATTCCTATGAGAAACTTATGGCCAGTAGTGTAGTGGGAAATTCAGAAGCGCAGGGTCCCCTCGTGACAGTCACAGCCACGCCCCCTCTAAGTTAACACAGCCTTCAACTGGGATCCAAAAACAGTGCAGCTGAGAGTAAGGCGGGGGTATTTCAACTGGACATACGAGAAAAAATGCAGGAGTGTTAAAATCTTTTTCATCCACTCACTCACTCACAAACATTTTAGGTTTTCAAAATATGATACTGTATGGAAACTTCACCCTCTCAACTCAGCCCTCATGGACAGATCCCTTCTCATTTAAACAGCCCCCTTGCACACTCCCTTAGCATCCCAACATTACCCATTAGTCTTCCCTAAGCTCCTTCAATATCTCCCCCCCCCCCGTCGCCCTCCAACAAAAATGTCCACACACCCAGCTGGATTGAACTACCCCCCTTGCCCCCACCCACAGTGGTGTAGTGGTAAATTTGGAAACTCAGGAGCTCATTGTAACAGTCTCCAAGGTCAGTCCAAACATTTCAGGCACCTGCGTCGATCCATATCAACACCAGTTCTAGGAGCTTTCATCTCCACCAGGAGCATGCCTTTGGTAAAGGGAATAGGTCCTAATTGCCCATTGCAGACCAAATCATCCCAAAGACTTTGCATTCCAACATGGAACAACATATTGTTGCTTGGAAAATTCATTCCCCCCGCAGCTACAGTGAGGATCGCAGCTAAGCTCAGAGGGAACAGGGAATTCTGAGGGGGGTGGCAGATGACATCAGAGTCCCTGCTAATGAAAAAGTGCCTGGGCTGCATCCCTGCGGGCCCTGCCTCCGCTACACCACCGCTTATGGCCTCATTCATTGACTGGCTCTACTCCTCCCTGCGTGTTACGGACGCTTCGACCACACGAACGAACAAGAGGGGCCCTCCCTCGGGAGGACACGGAGCGCCTTCCCTCCGGAAAGCGCGCTGGCATGGCAGGCTGTTTCCTCAGCCAGCCCCCGGCAGGCAGGAAGCCGGCGGCATCGGCCTCTCGGCGGCGCGCAGGAGTTGGCTCCTTCCCTCCCCGGCAGGCGGAGCTACGAAGGCAGCTTGCAAGTCCTCCGCTGGAGGAGGAGCTGCGAGAGAGCGGCTCCGGGCAGGCGGGCCGGCAGCGCGATGGCAGCGGCGGAGGCGCACCGGGTGCTCGTGTACGGCGGCCGGGGGGCCCTGGGCTCCAGCTGCGTGCAGCACTTCCGAGCCAAGAACTGGGTGAGCTTATTTTTAGCAGGCGTGGGAAGGGATCGAACCGGGGAAGGGTCTCATTTCTGCAAGTCGGGGGGG
Source organism: Heloderma suspectum (assembly GCF_057233095.1). Lineage (NCBI taxonomy): Eukaryota > Metazoa > Chordata > Lepidosauria > Squamata > Helodermatidae > Heloderma > Heloderma suspectum. Next base: position 116,174,341 of record NC_139462.1, read on the forward strand.
GGGGGCGCCGTGGCCACCCTGGCCACCCTGCGCGCCATTCGCTGCAAAGGGCTTTTCTTGCCTGGCCTTTGTTGTGAAATGTGGATGTTTTAAAAACACCACCCCCACCCTGACCCTGATTGACCCTAGTCGGGTGGGAACTACTCCAGCCTTCCCCAACCTGCCAGCCAGGGATGCTGGGAGTTGTAGTCCAACACATGTGGAGGGCACCGGTTTGGGGAAAGCTGGACGAGGATATGTACCTACTGAAATTCTTGCTTTGCCAGGGACTCACCAAACAGATTTTATTTATTTATTTATTATTAAATTTATTAATCGCCCATCTGGCTGGTCACCCAGCCACTCTGGGCGATGTACAACATACAATAAAAACAGTTTAAAACAATAAAATTCTACAATAAAAACATTTTCTAAAATACCCCAACCCACCCCAAATGCCTGCCTGAACAACAACGTTTTTAATGCACGACGGAAGCTCATTAAAGAGGGGGCATGACGGAGTTCCCTAGGGAGGGAGTTCCACAGAGTGGGGGCCACCACAGAAAAGGCCCTCTCCCTCGTCCCCACCAGTCTAGCTGTCCTGGCTGATGGGACAGAGAGAAGGCCATCCGAGGCTGATCTTGTTAAGCGGCCTGTCTGGTGCTGCTGGAGGCGCGCCTTAAGATAGGCTGGGCAAATCTGGGCAAAGATTTGCCCAAATTAAGATTTGGGCAAATCGCTTTCGTTAAATCGCTTCCACCTTCCCATTTAGGAATTGAGGCTGTGGGTGGTTAAAAACCTCTTTGCATGTTCAGTAATAACACGTGCAAACCTCAAAGGGCTACTGGGGAGGCGGGAAGGGACAAAGGAGTTTTCTTCTTCTTTTAACCGCCCTGCCCATCCCGCAGCCCTTCATTCTCCCTGCAACAAAGGGAAAAAAACAAGCTGATGTGCCTTTGGCAAGGTTATTTATTTATTTATTTATTTAAAATATTTCGGGGCAGAAGCTCTCCCAAGGCAGCTCACAGCAATAAAATACATAAAAACAGTTAAAATATTTAAAGTGATAAAAACAACAATAAAAGCCAACAACAAAACCAACAACAATGTTAAAAGCAGTAACAGCAACAATAGCAGTCATGTCAATAGAAGGCCAAGGTAAAATAATATGTTTTCAAGGCCTTCTTAAAAGTCTTCAGCGGAGCTGTGAAATGACCAAAGTCTGCTGACTGGCAAGATATGTCAAGAAATCTGCAGCTAAAGAATGGACACTCCTCCTGCCCACCTACATGTCTGAAACGTATTTGGAAATTATTGCATGTGTTAAAGCCAAAAAACAACTTTTAAAAATCAGGGGAGGGGGTCTTATTGTCTTCTACTAGTGGGTGGCCAGCATTGACTTAGCAGAAAACGAAGAAGCGTGTGCCAACGTTGTGGTGAAACTGAGCGATTCGTTTATTGAACAAGCAGATCAGGTAACTTGCATGGTTTTGTGTGTGTCCTGTATTTTTATTTTGAGCAACTGAAATGAAGTCAAAAGAGCATTAGGGTAACTTCATCTGGATCTCGACATCGAGATGAGCTACCTAAAATAACATTCCATGTATGCTAAGTTGTTTCCTCTCGGGGAGGGGTTTCAGACCCCGGCTCTGCTCCTTTCTCAGCGATATGACGGTCAGAAAGGTTGGTGCAGCTCTCACCATTCACTGAATTGCCATGCTGGGAGGTGCTACACTGGTTGAATTTCTACCTGTCATGCAGTTGAGAGAAAGGTAGAGCGAGAACGTTACTACACACCATGTACAGCCCAGTTAAATGATTTATGGGCCTTGAGCATGACAGATCTAGGCCACTCCTCTATCCATGATATATGTTGTGATATATTTTAAATACATGTTACGGTGTAATGGAAGGCATTTATTTCAGGAGATCTTCAAACCACCCACTTCATCTCCTCGCTTGTCTTCTTGCTGCTTGTTCTCCTTTTCCCATAATTTATTGGGTGCCTTGCCTTCTAAGAAGAGAGGTGCCATGGCTCAAATCTGCCTGGAAGCAGCCTCCTGTACTCTGAAAGCCCTGCCTTCTAATTCTGGATAGGTGGGGTCCTTTGGAGGTTGTTTAGTAGTGAGGGAAATGCCTTTTGTGTTTGCTCAGAGTCACCCTCTTTATTGCCACCACTTGATCAATCCAGAATTGAAGACTGAAAACCGGTTGCAGGGCTGAGGCTTGGCAAGTGCTGGCTTATATTAAGCCTTGGCCCATATATGATTGTGTCTCTGTTGGTACAAGGGCTAAGGTGGGGGCTTGTATTTAAATTCAAGATGAACATTCAGGAAGGACCCTACAATATCCTTGGGGGCTCTCACAGGCCCCCATGACTGTGATGTTGAGTCCCACTGCCCTTAAGCTGAGCGTAATTATTGCAGTACCTGCTCTGCATCCTTCAGTTGACTTCTGCTGTTCCCATGAAGCAAAGTCAAAGAATCCTGATTTCTCTGCCACTTTCAAAAGCCTGGTTCTGAGGGCCAAGCTTGACATGATGGAGGCAGTCATGTTTGTTGAAGTGTCTGCCTCGCTTGAGCACAAAGCTGGGGTGAGCCCTTCGCCTTGCATCAATAGTGGTGTACGGGTGAGGGAAGCTGGTCCTTCCGCCTCTAGCCACCTCACATCCTGTCATTTCAGGCCATTCTCTCTCTGGCTTCCAGTGTTAGTTGGGCTGGGAGAAAAGGGCTTAAAGCAATGAACTATGGGGAGGGGAGGTGTGGGAGAGTATAGCTCTCTCCTGTTACGTTCCCCTTTTGATGTAAAAACTCTCGCCCATGCCTCGTACTGGCTACCTGTTATCTACTGAGTGAAGTACAAGGTCTTGCTGTTGGCATATAAAGTCCTGAACAGCTTGGGACCAGGTTACCTGGAAGATCACCTTCCCCAATACAGACCTGTGAGATTGTTAAGGAGGAGGCCTCGCTGGCTGTACCGTGGCCTGCAGATTGCCATCTTGCAGCAACACGGAAGCAGGCCTTCTCCACGGTGGCACCCACCTTACGGAATGACTTCCCGCTGGCATTTGGGAGGCACCAACTGTGGCAGGCTTTAGGTGCCAATTAAAGACCCATCTCTCACTCAGGCCTTCCCTGAGTGGATGTGCTGCCCTGCTCATTAAAAGTGGTAGTGTATTGGCTTTAATGTATTTCTCAATGTTTGATATGTTTTAGCAATTATATATTTTACTTGTATTTTAAGGTATGTTATGATGTATTTTAATGTATTTAAATTATTTTGGAAACCATTTAGAGATATTCTTCAAAATATGGTAAGCAGTATACAAATCTATTAAATAATAATAATAATAACAACAATAAATAATTGAGCAGGGCAGACCCTGGAATAAGCAACCAGTTCTCTGTGTCCGCTTTGGCTGTCATTGAGTTCTAAACCTGTGTCTGAGCTATGCCACTTCAGAACATGGCTGTTCCAACACACAGACCTTTCCAGGCATATAAAAAGACAGCAAGATGTCAGGGCAAAGACTTGTAGCCTAGCCAGCTCCCCAACACGCTAGTTGTCTATGTGCAGAGACTTTCATTTCTTTCTCTTTTGGTATGGTTGAGCATCCAGTTATGCAAGCTTCAACCGGCAGACTGAAGTTGTGCAGCCCAAGGAGAGTTTTAGTACTACGCTGAGAACTAGGCCTGAGAGTGCCAGTAGTTTGGTCTGAATGTTTGCATGTTCCTGGCCAAGTTCTTGCACCAATTCTTTGTCTTCACATGTTTAAAGGTGACAGCAGATGTTGAGAAGCTCCTGGGTGAAAAAAAGGTTGACGCCATCCTTTGTGTAGCTGGCGGATGGGCTGGAGGCAGTGCAAAAGCAAAATGTAAGCAGAAAACTCATGAATGCAGCTGAAGAAGTTCTTTCCACTTTGCCTTTTCTAGTAGCTTTCAGAATGGCCTCTTTTCATTCATACCTGCATAGAGTACAAAAACTCCATCCAACCTACATTGAAATCCAATGGACATCAATTGAAATGTTACTCCTCTGAGCAGTTAACATCTCGCTACGGCTGCGATCCTATACACACTGACCTGGGAGGTAAGTCCCATTGAACTCCATGGGACTTACTTCACTGTAGACACACATAGGATTGCTCTGTCAGGGGTACTTCACTCCATGAATGTTGTCAAGAGACACCCCAAAGATGTGTTAAATCGGGAATGGCCAACTGACTCTGTGGGCTGTATCCAGACTCAGAACATTTAGACTTCTATCAGAGCATGTAATGTTATTACACCTGAGGTCAAATGAGCTCTATAACTGGGAAGCCCTCTGCTGGATGCCACCAACTTCTTTATGGCACTTGACTGGAGTTTGTTTGGGGGGGATCAGCTTGGGTGGCAAAAGGTACTTTTGGTCCCTGGAACACTGGTGTTCTCTCCACTCCCCAGGATACAAAGTCTGGCCCATCCGTATTTTAAGAGTATGCTTAAAAATATGACTGTGTGAATGCAGCAAACACCTGTTTGCAAACACATGTGCCACAAGCTCGTTAGGGAGTCGTGACGGATGAATAGTAAACCTGGGTTGCTGCTCATATTTCTCTGGGAAATATGAAGAAGATCTTTTAAATAAATTGAGCCAGGGCTATATCACATTCAGATAAATGTAGCGCAGCCCAGGTCAGTTGTGGCGCTCTCCCCATGGGGAGGGAAAGAGGTGTGCAAGAGCCTACCAGGCTGAGAGTTCTCTCCAGAACATGACGCCTGAACAGGCCATTCTGAATACTTAGGTCCAGTGGAGAGGCTTTAAAATCCTCCATGGGAGGATGTAATTGGCCTGGTGGGAACCATACTGACGGTAAAAGAAAAAAAGCCTGGGCTATTGCGCTTCCACAGGTTGCTTCCAGCCTCTGGGTAGTTGCACCGGTTGAAAGCCTGCTTTCCTCCATGGAGCTACATCCCTGGGGAGGCCCCATGTCATGGGCTTCAGAGCATCTGGAGACCTGCCTCACACAGAGAATTTTGGAGTAGCTCAGCTAGGCCCCTGTTGAGCCTTTGTCTATCAGCCTGCTAGATGTTGCCCTGATGCTGCTAAACAGAACTAGATTCCCTGTTTTGTCTTGTTGTGAAGAATTTTAATGTTACCATATGCAGCATTTTTTTGTACTGGAATTATATTTGAATGGTAAAAAGATTGCTGCTAAAAATACATTTTCCCCACATTTTCGCAACATAGATTCTCCCCATGCTGTTCCATCTGGAATTTAAAGAGATCAGAGTACATTGGATGTTTTCCCTGTTTTTAGTGGTTTGGGGCTTGGTTTTCATTAAATTCCAAGAAGTTAGTAAATACTGTTTGAAATCAAAACCAGGTTTTTACATAATGCTACAAAGCACTTTCCAGTGGCCATCACTGCAGACATTAAAGACTTCAGGGCAGATTGTTAAGTTCATATATTTTTTAAAAGCACATGAGACCATCTCTCAAAGAACCAACTGATCCTAGATGGGTCTGTAAGCCTGAAGCCTGAATCTAATATTTCTCAAATGTTCAACATCCAAAACCATTGGCCCAGTTCAGACATAATGTTCCTAGTCCACCAAACTATTGGGTTTTATTTTGGATCAGGAAGAAGTTTGAATGCATCCTCTTCTTGCGTGCCTGGCTTCAGTGGAGACTTCATGGCTTGTTAAACCACAGCTTCTTGTGATGTCTGAACCATGAGATTGTGGCTTGTGTGTTTCCTACAAACCAAGTTAAACCCAATCTAGTTTATGCATATATGGCTGGCCATATTTTCCCCCCGATGGAAAGTAAATTGCATAGGTTCAGAAGAATATGGATCGGAATGACAATATTCATGTTGGATACTGAATCTCCTAGTACTCTGGTATACCTAGGAAAGCATGCATGATGGCAGATAAAGCAAAGGAGATCTGACCCTGTGAAGTCGTTGCGGTTTTTTGAGCTTCTGCTGCAGAAGATGAAGAGATCTGACGAACTAAGGGAGAGAAGGTGAATGTAGCCATTCCAGCAGAAAGTTGGTTATGCAGGTAGCAGATCAGAGTAATACGTGTTGTTGCACTCGTGATGTCTAAATATATCCTGTAACTTTTGTCTCCCAGCTGTATACAAAAACAGTGACCTGATGTGGAAGCAAAGTGTTTGGACATCAACCATTTCTAGCCACTTGGCTACCAAGCACCTGAAGGAAGGGGGCTTGTTGACCCTAACTGGGGCAAAAGCAGCATTATCTGGAACCCCAGGTAAAATATATCGGTCTGATACTGTCGTTTTTTACTTGGTCAATAATCTTTATGCTCTTCAATTATGCTCTTTACTCACATTTGAGAAAGGCTTATGGTATGCAGCTTGTTTCAGACTTGTGAAAGGAGATAAGACTAAGCTCATGTTTGTCTTCCTAAATGTTAGTTTACCTTGGATTCTATATTTAGCCTGCCTTGTTTCAAGGACAAATGAACTTCAACCTTCTTTGTCAATAGTTAGGAAATAGTCCTGGTCATCTTTGTTTCACGTCTGCTTCTTTTGCAAAAGAGAGTCTGGAAACAGTATAGTAAGCTATAGACAGGACTCTGTGTAATTTATACTAAACATTAAAAAAAAAATCTGCCCAAGGAATCAAAATTCTGCACCAAGAAACACAATTCTGGGAGTTGTGGTCCAAAACATCTGGAGGGTACCAGATCAGGGAAGGCTGGAACATACTGTCCTTCTTAACCTTAACCCTTTTTACTGTACCAGAGTGATGCTTTTTTCTCCTTCCTTTTAGGAATGATTGGCTATGGCATGGCCAAAGCAGCCGTCCATCAGCTCTGTCAGAGTCTGTCTGGTTCAAACAGTGGTTTGCCACCTGGGGCTGCTACGGTTGCTGTCCTCCCGTAAGTAGTTAAGTGTTTACCATCTAGTATTGCCTACCTCCGTTTTTAGCGTGAATCTGTCAGTGTACCAAATGCCTGCAGTGTGTGTAACAAACCACCTCTTAAATCATGAAATCTAATTTTTGAATACTTGGCCCGGCAACTTGAAATTGAGGATGACTGACAAGGAAAGGAAGCAGATTTCCTGCCACTTAATGTTTAATTTTATTAATGTTAAATTTTGTTTTATTAAAATCATTAGTGGTGCAATCCTATGCATGTTTAGACCAAAAAAAGTCCTACAACTCCCAGCATCACCCAGCCATGATGCTGGGAGTTGTAGGACTTTTTTTGGTCTGAACATGCATAGGATTGTGCCTTAAATAACTTGGATTCGAACATATAATTGCTTTAATGTTAATGCTCATTTTGTGCCATCTTGCATTAATTTATGCTTGTTTTGTGTGGTATAGCAGCGAAGAGATGGAGCTTTACCTTGGGAAGTCCCTAGTTCAGACCTCAGTTGTACCATGAACTCATGAGGGAGCCTTAGGCAAGCTACTCCCCTTCAGCCCCAGTTCCCCCATCTACAAAATGGGATAATATTGTAGTTGTAGAGCCTGGATAAGCCCTCTTCAGGTGTTCTAAATTTGGGGAGAGCAAACATGTGAGGAGGGGGAGCACACTAGCTCCACTCCTCAGTCGTCGCTCTTGTTGCCCTCTACGCATGGAAGGCAACTTTGTGAAGAGGAGAGCCTCTTAGACCCACGTGATTCTGACCTTCCAGCATTCTGGATCATGTGGAGACAGCCCCTTCTCCATGGATAGAGGGGGCTCTTCTCTGTTTATTCTCCCCAAATTTAGAACACCTGAAGAGGAGTATATTGTTATTTGAATATATGGGATTCATCAAATACAGGAGGGGGGGATTACCTACAGACCACAGGCTGAATTGGGCCCACTGCTTAGTTTCATCTGGCCCACAGAGCTGTGCTGTACCAAAAATGTGCCCTCCCCTCAAATGGATGCCTTTGAAAGCACAGGTGTCAGTTGGTTTCAGTCCCCAACACTCTCCGCAGATGAGAGGCTTCTGGGCACTGGGCAAGTCCTCACATGAGGAGTAATGCCTTGGGAATGACTAGATGGCTGAGAACTGGCCAAGTCAATCCTTTAAAGTTTCCCCTTCTCTGTGGGGTGGGCATGGGCTGCCACACAGAATAATATAACAAAACAAGAGGGTGGGGAACTGAGGTGTTTCCTCTTCTGTCTGCATAGGATACATTGATATTCTAGAGAATCTTGTTTAATTCCTAAAAGCTGTCTTATCCACAGTTACTTTATAGCATAGATGAATTTAAGGTAGGTGTTTCAGTCTGACGCAGCTGTGTTTAAAATACATTCTATACTGACTTGCAGCTCTATTATTTGACCTGGTTCACAGGTAACGGCAAGCTACCGTGGGTGAATGTCCCCGTGGGGGTTGCTGTCAGAACACATGGCTTGTTTTCAGGTTGTGGGTGGCTTGTTAAACACTCCAACAACCCACCCTTGCCAGGTGTGCACATATCTACAAGCCACGTCGTGCCCCCGCCACAGCTTGCATTTTCAAAATGGCAGCCAGCACCACGATGAGAAGCCCCACGGAGAAATTCATCCACAGGGGCTTCCCATTGCGCATGAACCAGCCCTATGTGTGGTTACTCAGAATGAGTCCCTTCTCCTATGTAGGTGTGTTTATGATTGCAGCCCAATTCTTCTGCCCTGTTTATCTGATCCTGAATGTCATGTCTGTTAATTCTTCTGGCTTTGCCTGGAGAAAGGATTTGGTTCTCATTATTCAAAATATTCTTAACAGCATATCAGGTATGGTTTGCTGCTATGAGGATAAGATTGTACTAGTTTAGGTCTGATGCTTTCCGCAGAAAATAATATTAAATTAGCGTCTGAAATCCATGGCACTTGTTCCTGGGCATCTGTGTGAAGACTGTAGCTATATCGTGCATTATGGCGTTACAATGTTCTGTCTGAATGGCAAACGATCTATAACAAGCAGGCATGTGTAAGGAAGTCGCAGAAGGGAAACTGAAAAGCACCTTTGGAACAACATGATTTTGAGCAGAATAGCAGCTGAGGGGAGGGGGAGGAGATGGAGGGGCTTAATTCTTTCTCAGCCAGCTATTTTTCAACCCATCACCACCATGCTTTTAAACAGGCACTCTGTGGAGGGAAAAGCAGCTGCGGGAGATGGAGGTGGATAAATATCTGGGGCGGAAGGAATGATTAGGCACTCCACCTCTGCTCAAAACACTGGCCTCTTGAAACTGCCATCAGTTTCTGTCATGTATTTGTCATGTATTTGTGTATTATATGTAATATTGCCTCTGGATAATAAATGCCTGCTTGCAAATATGAAATTCCTATTGAACAAAGATATACAACCAGCTTGTTTTTGTTTCTGCATATTAGGTAAGAAGGCTAGATTTTAATAAAAAGAATAATCTCCCGTCACTCTCCTGTACTGAGCATTCTGTGTTGTGGCAAAGAGGAAGTGCAGACCACATTTATCAGATGCACCAGCGCACAAGTGATGGGCTTATCTGTGTTTATCCTAGGGTTACCTTGGACACACCGATGAACAGGAAATCCATGCCTGATGCGGACTTCAGCTCCTGGACCCCATTAGATTTCATTGCTGAGTGAGTAAGCAGAGACTTCTCGCCTGAACAGTTATTGCCTGAGATATTGCTATTTGAATCCCAGTTGCCTGTGCCTTGAAAATCTACTTAGTGCACACTGGCCTAGATCCTCAGTGAATTAATGTACAGGGAGTATGCGCACGTGTGTGTAAACCTAGATGATGTAGTGTGTTTTTATACATGGTGAAACAGTAGTACACCAGGGGTGGGCAACCTTTTCGCTCCCGAGGGCCAAATGGAGTGGCAGAGTCAGGGGCTGCATACATGCACACACAGACACACTTCCATCCACCTCTCATTGTGCAAGGGAAACGTGGGTGCCCCCCCCCCCCAAGCGGGCCACATAGGAGAACAACAAAGAGCTGCATACAGCCTGTGGGTCATAGGTTGCTATCCCTGCATTGTATTCTCGCAGGATCCCTGCCAGTGGGGACCAAACCAAGCTATTTATACATCTAAAGCAGTTTTCCGCCGTCTGTGACCAGCGTTGTCTGGTGGATACAGTGGATTCAGTACCCAGGTGGGACATCCTGAAGTGAGCCGCAGTCTTCTCAACCTTGCTTCCTTGCCTATAAAATGGGAATAATAATAGTTTACCTCCTTGTGGCAGGATTCTGTCCTTTATTTATGAAGCCCTGTAAAGTGTCATGTATGTTAGTGACAACCAACAACAATAATTTTATTATAGTATTTTATTAACAAGTCCTTGTGTAAGACTGAATAGGCACAAATCAAACATTTTAAAATGGAAACATTAGGGCCACAGTCCTAAGCACACATTAGGAGTAAGCTCCTTTGAACACCATGGGACTTACTTCTGAGTAAACATGCATAGGCTTGCACTGTAAAATCTGTTGTGAGGAGCACTGGACATGATATCTTTGACATCTAAGTTCTACACTGTATTTAAAAAGGCAGATCAAAGAGCATATCGAGCGTGAAGCTGCAGTAATGGAATTCAGTCACAAAATGTTGTTCATGTTTTTTAACAGGACTTTTTATGACTGGGTCGCCGGAAAAAACCGGCCTGGCTCTGGGAGTCTGATCCAGGTGGTAACAACAGGAGGAAAAACGGATCTTTCAGCTGCCCACCTGTGAGCTGAGATTGAGATTCTGTGCAAGCAGCGGCAGAATTATTGCGATGTCAAGCGCGTGTGCCGTTTGCGTGCTCATCTTCTGTTTCTGCCAGTTGGGTGATCGTATTTGTAGAGCAAGACCTGGGGTGGTGTTTTGTGTTGCTAGATGTTAAGTCTGCTGTGCTTTAATTACCAAAAGGTACAAAGTCTCTTGTATTTAAATCAGGGTAGTGAGTTTCAAGATTCACTAATAGCCTAATTTTGCAGCACTTTTCTAGAGAATTACTTTGAGCTTTAAAAAAGCACATAATGATATCAGTGGGTAAAACTGTGGTTAATTGTACGAAATGCATACCTGTGTCTGTTGCAGAAGGCTTGCTTGGGGGATTTTCTGTATTTCTGTGAGTTGTCATCTTGAATGTTATCCAGATGGACTTCTCATCAAACGTGTTATGCATTGTCCTATGTTAACCTTGACCAAAGATGCAGTCCTGCTAGCCTCTCTCCTGAATATCCTTTCCTCTCTCAAAATGTCCCACAGAAGGCTGTGAAACAAAGCAAAAATAGTGTCTGTTCCTGAATTGTACCACTTCAGGAAGAGGGGAGAGAAGGTTGTGTTGGAGTACTCCCTAAACAAGATGTATAGAACACGTGTGTGCATGCACGCACAGAGCTTTTCACTTGAGAAAACATCCAAGCATTAAATCCCTTACTTCCAACTGCAGTCTGAAGTAAATCCATCAGGCAGCGTGCTAATTGTTTGTGCTGGCTATCTAAATGCATGGAGAAGGGGATGTTCATCAGAGTCAAGGTTGTAGGACAGAAACTTTATTTTGCCTTAAAAGCTGTTAAATACTTGTCAGCACAGCCCACACGTTCCGTGATTGTGAGCCAGACCATCATGTCTAGGACGAATGTTTGAAGAATATGTTGAAGACTGAAGCCTTATTGTACAGCGAAAGAGGCCTAGCTAGATTTTCACATGTGTTTATATGCCACAGCGGCCACTGAGGCATTTTACTTGCAAGTAGACCCTGCCAGTGAGAGGGAGAGAACAGAGCCTTCCTGTTGACCAATATGAGGGCAGGGGGATGGGACAGCTCAGCGCTGTGTGAGCATGTGATGCATTTCTGGGTAGCAACTCCTGCTGGCATCCGTGGCCCGTGCTGGGGTGTACAAGCCATTCGGCAGTCAGTGTTGATTGAGCGACCCCGTGTCTCAGCCTTCCTCCCAATGTTTTGGACTACAACTTCATCACATCTGGAGGACATCAGCTTGGGGGAAGGTCACCCTGTCTCCTCCACCGTCAGTCAGCTGTGACTACCAGCGGGCTATACCCACAAGTAAACCGCCTCATTGCCCACACTGCTGGTTTATGTATGTATCTCATATGGCTTCATAAAGTGATTTTTAAAACTTGAAAGAAGAGAGTGCCCTGAAATAAGTATGGTTCTTTTATAATTAATACATTGAATTTTGTGCTAAATAAATGTTTCGTTTAGGAGTCTGCCTCTCATGAGGTGTGTGTGTATTTTTTAAATATGGTCTTGAATACTTTACTATCATCAGATACTCTCTTGTGAGTTTGTCTTTGAAGCAGGTTGTGACCTTTCCTAACACCACCTTTTTGATGGATAGACAAACTGGCACAAAAACAGCAAAGTTGCTGGCCCTCAAGGTTAGACAACTGGAGCAGAGGGTTTTTACATCAGCAGAGACTTTCACTACCAACAGTTAATTTTCTCTGCACTTGCTTAGAAAGCCCACGGTTGAGTAAGGAACTGAATCTGTTTCCAAACACTAAGCCCTTCTGGTGTTTCCTTAATAGCTGAATTTGTGTACTCCGGTTTTCCAGGATGTTCATTCTTCTTGAAAGTCTGCCTATTGGGGACTTCCGGTAGGAGCCATGTCGCCCTGGCAGGCGTCCTGCGGAGGCTCCACAGGTCGCCTCCTCAAACAGCTTTTAAAAGGTTGAAAAACCTTTTCGTCTTACTCTGGAATTAAAAGGGGAAGCGAGAGTACCATCTGGATAAGGTCTTGGAAGAACAACTCCTTTTGCGGAGCAGCAGAAGAGCTGGACTCTACGGTCAGTTTTCCTGAACGTCATCTACTCAAAGCTGTTTTGAAACTCCTATGCAATTAGGAGACTTCAGGGCTGACGAGCTCCAAAAGTATTTATGAATTAAAAATACCAACAATATCCGAGGACCTGCAAAATCTGTTGAAGTGACTGTTTGTAATTATACTTGCTTGCTTTCTTTACGGAAGGGGAGGATGGCAGCATCAAGGGGAAGGAAAAAAGCTGCGGGACCACCGCCAACTCCCCCAGCCCCTCCCTTGGCAAAGGTTTCTAGAGAGGCCCGAGATGTAGAGGAGTTGCTGGCTCTGATAAAAACGTCGTCTTCTCAATTAGCAGAACAGGCTAAGAGGCTGGATACAATCCAAGATTCTATTACTAACCTTCAAGGGGCCGTGGATTTCATTAATAGCTCTTTGCAAAAGATGGAATTGAAGGTTAATGTTCTCCAAGACCAGGTGTCTGCTCAAGAGACGGCTATGCATGCCTCCCATAATATCCTGTCTGTGAGAATTTCCCAACTGGAGGCATTTACTCGTAGAGCGAATCTGCATAACCCTGGTATCAAAGATCTGCCTGCTGATATAAGTCTGTCTGAACTCTTAGATAAATTTCTGCATGAGCTACTCGCTCTGCCATCTGATTTAGTCGATGTTGAGCATGCATACAAGTGTTCCAGGTACAGTTCATGACATCAAAGAGACTGCCTATACTGTTATAGTTCAATTTGCAAGAGTTTCTGCAAAAATCATATTTTGCACTTGGCAAGAGAAGTGGGAGAACTTTTTGGGGGGCCAACATGAGACAAAGTTATGTTATTTCTGGATAAAGAAATCGCTGACAAAAGAAGGCAATTTACCAAGGCGAGAAATTAGGCAAGACAAATGAATCTGCAATATGTCAAATACCCTGCTATATTTTGCATTCTTTTTGAAGGCCAGATGAAAAAGTTTTTAAATCATGAAATGGCAGAGGCTTGGCTAGCTGGCGTTCAAAGTAAGGCAAGGGAGACATCTTCCCCAGCCTCATGAGCTGGGAACTTTTCAATTATTGTTTTTTGGATTTGTTTGGGTTATAGGGTCTGGGCAGTATGCCAGTGCAGAGGACTGTTTACATATATCCCCCGCCTTTTTTTCTCTCTCTTTTTCTTACTTCCTCTTTTTTTACATTACACATGATATACCGTATAATAAAATTCCTGTTTGTGTGTGTATAGATGTGTATACATTCATATATAGAATTTAGAATTTCATATTTAGAAATGACGCTATCTAAAATATAGGTAGCATAAAATTTATTAGTGATTTGTTATTATTACTTATCCTTTTTAATTTCCTTCCTTTTTAAATTATTACTATCATTATTATGACACTTTGGCTGGTTAAACTGTTAAGCTTTACTATTATATGTTAACTGAAGGGCAACATATGGTTATTGGAAATGAATTGTAGGCTTGCTCCCTTGCTAGAAGACTGATGATATGATATTGAAATGTAAGGTTGATTATCTATGCTATACTGAATTGTAATATTGGCAATGTTATAGGTATAACTTTTAAGTAGAATGATATTTGAAGTTTGTGTGTAATGGAGTTTAAATTTAATCCTTTTAAGTAACTTTTTATATTTTTCCTTTTTCTTTCTTGCTTTCTTCTTCCTTTTCCTCCTTCTGTTTTTTTTTCTTTTTCATTATTGCTGTGTCCTCCTAAGAATACTTTTTATCGTTGGAAACTGTAGATAATGACTAGGTTGTTGGTACTGTTTATTTCATTTATAAAGATAAAAAATAGAATAAAAAGTATAAAAAAAGAAAAGAAAGTTTGCCTATTGGCATGTACATCCCTTGAGTCCTCAAAGCTGAATACATTATTTTTATTTTATTTTACTTTTTGGTTACATTTCTATCCCGCTTTTCTTCCAAGGAGCCCAAGGCAGTGTACATCCTCCTCCTCCTCTCCATTTTATCCCCACAGCAACCCTGTGAGGTAGGTTAGGCTGAGGCTGGGACTGGTGCAAAGTCACCCAGTGACCTTTGTGGGCACGTGGGGCCTAGAACCGGGGTCTCCTGAGTCCTAGTCCAGCACTAACTATTACACCACATTGGCCAATTCCACTAAACATTGAGGGAATATAGAAGTTCTGTTTTATGGTGCTGTGACTTCTATTGCCAAACTGCAGCAATGTTGTGGTAAGAAATTAGATGAGCACATACGTGTGAGCCAGAGCAATGTGAATCTTTCCTGGACAAGGGGACGATGGCATATTCACCCATGTGGGGCACTATTTCATACCATAATTGTAAAGCAACAAACTGAGCTTATGAGCATCTCTTAAAGGTAAAGGTGTCCCCAACCAGTCGTGTCCGACTCTAGGGTGTGGTGCTCATCTCCATTTCTAAGCCGAAGAGCCAGCGCTGTCCGAAGATGCTTCCTTGGTCATGTGGCAGGCATGACTAAACACCAAGGTGCACGGAACGCTGTTACCTTTCCCGCCGAAGCGGTACCTATTTATCTACTTGCAATTTCTTGCTTTCAAACTGCTAGGTTGGCAGGAGCTGGGACTGAAGACGGGAGCTCACTCTGTCATGCAGCACTCGGGTCTCGAACTGCTGTCCTGCGGACCTTCCGGTCTGCAGTTCAGCATCTTAACCACTAAGCCACCGCGGCCCCATGAGCATCTCTACACCAGCCTAAAATCCTGCATTTAAAATGGGGCTTTCTGCTTCTGTTTTAAATGCAGGGTCACGATGGATTCTCTTTACATGCACTTGCTTTCCTTCCTGCTTCACCTGCTTCCTCCCCCCCACCCCCATATCTGAGTCTTCCTTATCTTTCATTGATCTCTTCTTGCTGTTTTTCCTCTTTTCACAGAGGGAACTCAAGCAGAACACAATGGGGTAATTTTATAACTCATTATCTGCGATCTATTTGAAAACAGAACAGAGGGCATTTAGTGCAGGAGATGCCTTGGAGGTTCACGGCGTTATCTGAAGAGCGTGCAAACTTCATAGAATAGGATTCCAGAGCATCCCTGACAGATGGCTCTCCAGCTTCATCTTGAATGCCTCCAGTGTGGGAGAGCCCACCACCTCCCTAGGTCATTGGTGCCAATGTCATATTGCTTTAACAGTCAGGAAGTGTTTCCTGATATTCAGCCGGAATCTGGCTTCCTATAATTTGAGCCCATTATTTTGTGTCCTGCACTCCGGGATAATCGAGAAGAGATCCTGGCATTCCTGTCTGTGACAACCTTTCAAGTACTTGAAGAGTGCTATCCTATCTCCCCTCTGTCTCATCAAGGCTAAACATGCCCAGTTCTTTCAGTCTCTCTTCATAAGGCTTTGTTTTCAGTCCCTGGATCATCTTCGTTGCCCTCCTCTGAACCCTCTGTAGTTTGGCTGTATCCTTCTTAAAGGGTGGTGCCCAGAACTGGACACAGTACTTAAGATGAGGCTTAACCAGTGCTGAGTAGAGGGGAAGTAGTACTTCATGTGATTTGGAAGCTATACTTCTGTGAGAGAGCCACCTCAATTGCAGGATAAAAGCTCCGTGTGAAGGAGCCCTATATCTTTAAATTCTGTTCTTCCTGAGAAGCCCAGTTGTCCTGCTCTTTCTGAGGTATCCTCATACCCCTTGACTCTAGACTCCCTACTTTTGTCCGAGAAGGCTGGCTAAGCAAAGGCTGAGGATCAGCTAGGGCAGAAGAGCAATCTTGTTACATTTCCTGACCCCTACCCTAATTAAATCATCAGGCTGCTCCCCCCTACACCGCCTTATGGCCCTACCAATGCAAGAAAAGGGGACTCAAACCTGCCAATGCCTCTAATTGCCAAGTGACTGCCCTAAAGAAGCCACACAAGAGCCCTCTTCATGCATTCTTCCAAACTTGTGAGGCCTACAACCAGGGATGGGACTTTGCACATCCCCCCCCCCCCCCCGATTGCTCAGACACTTCTAAGGATTACTGAGACAATCCTTTTACACAAGGGCCTTTCAAAACTGCATCTAGCAAGTAAGTGGCAACAACAGCAATAAAGAATCAGAGTGGAATGCCCTGTTTACATACTAAAGTTGTGCAAGTCAAAAAGGGGATGGGGGAGAAAAGAAATTGGGCTTTTGCTTGTGTAAACATGTTAAGGCTGCAATCCTAAAGATACATACTAAAGAGTAAACCCCATTGAATTCATTGGTCCTTATTTCCAAGTAGGGCCACCACCTTCTGAAAGAAATCCTAGTCCATTAACTGTTGAGTTGCATGCGTATATAGGACTAGACAACGTGTACTTAAATCTGCATATGTGTAACATGAATAGAAAAAATGCTTTCTGAATCAAGCTACTAGTAAGTCCTATCTCTTAGGCTCACACCTGAGGGGGGATCTTCACGACAACAGAATGGGACACAGGAAGCAAGAAAAGCCGAGTGTACTATACCTTAAAAATCCACTTTTCACGGGTCATGTAGCACTCGAAAGCAACATACTTCCAGGTTGGATGGAGGAAGTAGAACTGAATGTCATCAACCCGGCAGGTGCTGCTCAACCAATAAGAGAGGCTTATTTCCTGCCCTTGTCAAGGCTCCCCCTAGCTACCATGTTATTATCCCCGATAGCATCTAAAGTCTCCTGATGAGCACCCCACCAGTGCAATTTCACCCCATTCCAGCCAACGGTCAGGGATTTATTGCTCCCACCCCCTTCTCCTCTGGCCAGTTCTCCCTAAAAAACAAAATCTGCATTACATGACAGCATCACTTCAGGAAGGATCACACTGCTAGGCTTCCCTGCTGGGGATGGCAATCTCCCCTCAAGCATCAGAGAAGCACCAAAGTTACACAAGCATCAGAGAAGCGAACTAACACAAGCATCAGAGAAGTGGCGAAGTTACACAAGTATCAGAGAAGCACATAATCATGGTTCTCAATGGGAACAGGCTGAGAAATGGAGGCTTGTTACTCCCATTGGCAAAAAAGAAGTACAGCACGATTCTGAAGGCATGGAAGAGCGAGCGCCTTGAGTTGGAAAGGCAGGCTAGTTACTCTAGTTACTTCAGTCACTCAGCTCATGGCCAGGTGAAAGACAGACCCCTAGGAACACCCAATCATACTGAATTTAAAGCAGAGGGATGGGCACAGAACAGCTGAACTGCAGGTGAGCCGAATTAAAGGTAAAAAAAATGGAGTAAAAGTACTCTGCAAAAATGCGGCTTCCCCACTGGTAAACTCCAGGTGGCTGCAGACTGGCCACAACATCATGTGCCGCAAAGCACCTCCAAACGGTCCCAATCCACAGCAAATCACCCATGGAGACAGGTGCCTGGAGAAATCTTACAGTCTGAATAGAAGGACCCCATGTGATGGGGTGGTGGTGGGATGGCTTTACTGCCCCTTTTTCCTAACATGCAGATGCCTCCGAGAGGCAAAACGATGACCAGAAATTGCACTGGTACACAGAGCCTCCATATAACTCTCCTCATCTTCACATCCAAATGGGGGTTTGGGAAGGGAAATGGCAGAAGCCAGTTTAAGAGGTACCTTTTTAAAATGTCTAAAATCCATGTTGTTGTAATGCATTTATTAGGTCAACCAAGCTTTTGAGATCCCCAGCTCTCTCCTTCAGGCAAGATTTATTTATTTTTATTTATATATATATATATATATATATATATACACACACACACACACACACATACACATACATACATACATACACACACACACACACATATATATATATACACACACACACACACACACACAGAGCGGGGGTGGGGGGAATGACCAGATGGCGAAGTCACATATAATGGCTTAGTAAGTAGTTAATACATTAAATATTACTTGCAAGTAAACATACATAGGGTCAGAATGCCCTGCTCCAATTCTATGCACACATCCCCTTATTGAAGTTGGACAGAGGACTCCATCACACCGGGCTTTTATCCTGTGATGGAGATTGCTTACTCACACAAGTTTGCAGGTCCTGTACATGATAAAGCCCTCATCGAGGGAACCTCCCACTCTATTTTGTTGTTTTCCATGATGAGGAAAGTCTGGCATTTCCCCTTCTCCTGCCATGGACTTGACAAAAATGAGGGTGTACAGTTTAAAGTTGCTTTAATTACAAATAAAACAACTGCGCCACCTAGTGGCTTTGTAATGAAACACATAGAGCTCATTGAGAAGTTGCGGGGGGCTGGGCCGGTTAAGCCGTGCGGAAAGGACTCGATCTGATCCTACAAAGATTCCAGAAGCAGAAGCCCCGGTAAACTGCAGGATTTTTAGCCCTGTGTGATGAACCCCTTCGAGCAAACGTATAGGATCCAACTATACATCCATGCCCTTTTCAGGGCCCCTTGGTCAAAATGTTAAACTGAACAGTGACATCTTGTGATCAGAACGTTAGGCCTTTAAATACTAACAATTTAAATACAGCATTTCAGTGAGAAGCGCAAAGGCTAGCCTTCTGAAGTCAGTGGGATGTAAGGAGCCTAAGGCTGCAATTCTATACACACTGTTTGGAGGTAAGCCCCATTTAACTCAATGAGACTTCTGAGTAAACAGACACAGAATTCCATTGCACATGCGTACAGGGTTGCAGTCTTAAGGGATGTGGGAGGGGGGATTACTCCGCAGTTGCTGCACAGAAAAGTTTTGACCCTTTCCACCCAGTCCACATGTACACACACATGAGAAAAGGGAAACTGCTAGCTTTGTGTGTGTGTTGGGGGGAGGGGAGCAGACTTCCAAAGTTGCAAAAGTACTGTGCATTCTATCCGTGCAAGCCCTCTGCTCCTCCTTTCAGCGATTCTCAATGGGAGCTGGAGAAAAGGGTAATTGCCTGCTTTGGGAGCAGGGGTGGGGTGGGAGCAGACTTCCAAAGCTGGACAAGTAGTAAGGATTCTCTGTAAAAGTGGCCGAGGTAGGGACCAGCGGCAGTGGAAGTGAAAAGCGGTGGCAAGGAAGCTGAAATATTGGAAACGTTCATGCCAAAAAGAGGGAGGGGCTACCCCAGAGGAGGTGGAGGGTGGGAAACCGATCTTTATCCCACAAAGAAAGCGAAAACAGAAAGCCACAGTACGCATGCGGGCTTTTTGCTTACGGTAGAGACACCCTGAGTGTAGCTTTCAGCTTGGTGGGATCCTGCCTTGTTCAATGTGCAAACTTCAGTGCCAGTAAGACAATTATCCCCTACCTTGCCACAGCCTAAGGCTTCAGCAGGGAGGATCAGTAGGCCTCCACAGTTTCTGATGCCTCAAGGCATTATGGGATGGTATCTCAATACCTGCGGGCAAGGTGTTACATGGTGGTGGTGAATTTTCTCTTGGACCTTCAAAAATATGAATCTGAAGAAGCAAGCTGAATCCTAGAAACCCAAGAGCCCTGCTCAGGCATTCAAGATGTAGGGAGTACAGGGTGGGATATATACTAGCCCGGCCCCAGCCCAAGGTCTCTTGAGGCAGGAGAGAATGCGTGTACCACATTGCCCCCCTTCCCCCTCATGTGCCTTCCTTTCCCTTACCTTTGCTGCCGCCATGTCATCTTTTTTGGCTGTGGGGGCCTCGTGAGACCTTGGATGGCTAAGTCTCAGGAGATCTGGGCAAGCTCTCATGAGAGCCCCACAGCCACTTCTGGCCATGCGACGGCAAAGGTGAAGGCGCAAAATTAAGGAAACGGGCAGGCAGCCGCTCCAGAGAGCCCCGCCAGCTGCTCTCTCGCTGCAGCAAATACCAGGCACCCTGTGGTGTTTCTGTCCGAGGTTCCACCTTTTCCCCAGCCTCCTCCTCAGAAACTGAGAACCAAACCCCTCAGGAATGCCTGCTTTCACTTTGGGACAGCTGTTCCCACTGTCCCACCAGCTTCAGCCCTTTCACTGTCTCTGGGTTCCAGAGAAACTCAATATGCTCAATTGGTTCTCTCAACCCACTACAGGAAAAGTAACCAGGAAACAGATAGAGTAAAGGTAGCATAAAATCAAACAACATGTGGGAATTTGGATTTTTAAAAAACAAATATTTGAAATATGAAAAGTTATACGGTATTATTAATCAATGGCTGTTCCCAACTTCCCTACTTACTCTACCCTCCTAAACTCCCACACACAAAACCCACTACCTAGATGTTGCTTCTTCAGTCCCTAAACCCTATCTGACTAACTGTCACTTCACCCTTTATATAACCTTAGAATCTCAGACACACTCAGCCCCTCCCCCCTTTACTCACCCTCTGGCATACTATTAACCCTATCTTACATGGGTTAAATTTAACAATATAAAACATACATACAAAACAGGCAGACGTCACACACCCGCTGGATGTGGTAGGGCAGTGGCAGAGGCAGCCCCTCCTGGCAGCGGGGAGTGGCACAATTAATCGTTCCTCCCGCTCCACTGCCTGATGCAGGTGCCTCACCCCGCTTCATGATAGGGCCAGCCCTTTACCGGCCCCACTGACAATGTCCCCATGCACAATGATGCAGCGCACTCCACCCCCAACCTTCCTGCATTGAGTGGGAAGGTCTGAAGGGAGTGTCTATGTGACTTCAGCTGAATGTAGATAGAAGGATCCCTGATAAAGGTGGGTTCCTAATCGCAGGGATACTTCTAAGTGTGTTCAGACAAACATATGTAGACGCCTCCTTCAGATCTTCCCATTCAAGGCCAGGGGATGGGTGGAGTGCGCAAGGATAGAAACACTGGGGTCAGCGCCCATGGTCCTGTGCTCTCTACACCTGTTGGAATTCCCTACTTTGGCTCAGGGCCAAGGAGTTGGGGTGAAGAAACCATGACCTTCCATTGGAACCTTTTACTCCCTTGCTCTTTTCCCACTACCCTGTGGCTAGATGACCTCATCCTGCTAGGCCCTACAGATTTTCATTCTCCTGGAAATAGACCCTCAGCCCAGAACTTTACATATGTGGAGCAATTTAGAACGGATGTTACACACTGTGAGTTGGTTCACACAACATGATACCTACACTGCAGGGACGAGTTCAGATGATCAGTGGGAGAAACAACGCAGTGCCTTTTGTTTTCCCCGCCCCCACGTGCGCCAGTCGCGCGACCGGGATTAGCTTAATTACCTGCGCTGCCTACATGGGTTGCCATGTTGTCCGAACCCAACACATGGCACAGGTGCAGTTCATTTTCACCCACCCGTCAGGTTTCCCGATCCCCCCAGCGCACACACTCAGGCAATCTGACACCAGACACCCAAATCAGTGAGATTTCTTTATTGCAGGGAATCCCATGGCAAAAGCTTAATGGTTACACTCTTCAGAAATCATATAGCTGATGGTCAGTAGCTATAGGCCTTATGGAATTCCAGAACAGTCCAAAGCTAAACACTACTACCGTGACTGCAAACACAGACACACAATCCACAGCAATGAGAGTTCAAGTCTATGAAAAGCCTCACAGTACTTTTAATGGCAAGTCCACAACAATCCAAAGTTCCAGTCCATGCGCAGAGTGCCTCCAAAAGCCCAGACGATGATGGATCCAAACAAAGAAGGCTTCAGGCAATGAAGACAAGATGTTCCTAGCAAAAGCTCTTTGCCTTTGCATCAGTTTAAAAGGGAAGGCATGACTGTAGGACACCCCCTCCAGATCCCTTGACCGACAAGGGCCTTTAGCCTTTCAGCAAGGCCCCTGTCTAAACCAGGTGTCACTGCTCAGCTCTCCAGCAGTGACGCTTCAACCTAGGCGACCCTTCTGCAAACCCCGCCCCATCTCTGTCAGGTTCTCACAGACAGCTTCCAGCCTCCCTGCCTGCCAAGGCCATACTGGCAGGTGGACAGGGAGTTGGGTGACTCCCCCTGGCTTCTGCTCTGAGAACACTGACAGAGAGATGTTCACACAGACTCTGACATCCCAGAAACTGAACAGGCCCAAGCCCTTCCAGGCTACTTCTTATCAAATCCTAGCTATAACCTACCAGGCCCACAGCAGTACTGAAGCTGGGCCCTGACACCACCCTACAATTAGAGTAATCCTGGCACGTGCGGGAGAAACAACTGACACTGTGTTATTTTCCCACTAATCATCCGAACCCAGTCAAGGATGAGTATGTGTTGTGTCTGGATTATTGTTGAACCATGAGTTGTTGTTGAAACGTGGGTTACTGTGTTGTCTGAACTCAGCCATGCTAACATACCATGGTTAAATAACCACAAACAACCCACAGTTTGCAACCCAACAAGAAATCATGGGTTTTCTTCATGGGTTATTTGTGGTTAATTAACCATGGTTTGTTAGTGTGGCTGGGTTTAGACAACACAATAACCCATGTTTTCTTAAAAAAGAGGTCCAATTAAAAAATGGTAGTATGACATAACCCCCCACTCCACCCCCAATGCTCTGGACCAGTACAAAGTGTAACATTGCTTCTCCCCCAAGTTGTACTTTCCCTGGATCAAATCCTGTTTCTAGCTTAACATTGATTAAGGGCGCAATCCTATGGGGATAGGTGGCCGCCTCCGAACTCAGAGGTGACTGCCTATACAATGCAGGGCAGGACAAGCACAGAGGGGATTGTTCCCTCCGTGCTTCTTCTGCCCTGCATTTGTAGCTAGACAGCTGGTTTCGGTTGTCTAGCCATGGGAAGGTGGAGCGGGGGAGGAGGCTGCTGACGCATAGGATGTGTCGTACCAGCATTTCTGCCTTCCCTCTCCCAGAACACCCCCTGGAACACCCGCTTTGGCTGCTCCGTGCTCCTCTTCTGAGCGTGGGGCTGTTCTGTGCTGCCTGTGAAGCAGCGCAGAAGGGGGGGAAGGTCGGTTCCCGGAAAACCAGATATCCTATGGCTGTCTAGCCACTGACTAACAGCCATAAGATTGCCTCACCCGAATACAATAGCACTGAATTCATTGGACTTGACTAATCGGGTTACCCATTAACCAGAGTTTATTAACCAACTTCAGCCAAACTATGATTTCAAGGCCCTGCTAAGCAGGGAACCTGATTGGTGCTGGTATTAACCATGCTTAAGACTAATATATTGCTTTACGGGTTAAGGCAGGAGGGGGCAATTCACTGCAGGGAAAGGAGGGACTTCACAATCCCATGGCTGGTTGTTGATGTCTTAACTGCAGTTGAGAGAGAGAGAGAGAGAGAGATGGCATTATGTCTGCATCCACCCTATGTGGAAGAAGAAAGCTTTCATAAAAGTTAAAGAAAAACTCAAGATTAACAGAAGGCATTTGTAGATTTTCTTATCTACCCATTTTAACCTTAAATTACTTATCAATACAATGTCATGTTTGTATTATGTATTTAGCACTATCTTGAGAAAAACGTAACAGAATTGTGCTGCATTTTAGAATAACAGCACTTTAGATAACAGGAGTAAAACATCTGTCTTTATGTTCGACATGAATATCAATGGAGCAACACTGAAATAGTTATCGCAAGTAAACATACCATTCTAATCTGTAAGAAGAACCAGCTTTCAGCTTCTACAAGATTAGGTATATCATGCGGGGAGCAGATACCTACTGAGATTTGAGAGGCTTAATTTGGCAATTTGATTCATCTTCTTTCTGCTCTTAATTGCCCTTTATATAAGAAGCTAAAGCAATGTTGATTATTGTCTGATACTTATAAGGCCAGATCTTTAAAAATGCCTAAACCACCCCATTCATATCTGGGAGAGCCCAGCAGCGAACCCTCATCTCCTTTGCTCCATTAAAATCCTAGCCTGTTCTCAGAGGACTTCGCTATGGAGAGCTAAATGGCAGAGAATAGTGACTTCCATCTGCATTTCTTCAGTGCCAGTTCTGCTGTGATGAATGAAACATCCCAAAGGGAATGAAGTTAATTAGTAGCTTTTAAGGAAAATAAGAAGACGGTGCAGAGGTTTGATTTCAGTTGCTATTTGACTTTGGACTTACAGGCCCGATTTGCACATAATGATACACCGATTTAGCATTAAGAGGTTCAGCCAGAGTGAGCCTTGTGCTCATATGCTCCTCCCTCCCCTCCTCTGATGTGCCCATGAGGAAGCTTCCAGTTCTCTTTTAGATTAACCACAGTTTGGCATTACATCCAAACCCTAAACTAGTTAAATCTTAAACTATGGTTAGTAAAACCAAGCCATCTTCATAAACTATGGTGTGAAGTTGGCTTGTTTCCATAGTTAAGAATAACTAACCACACAAAAAGCTGCAGTTAGTCTAAAATAGAAGTGAAAGCTTCCAAATTCCTCCTTGCAAACCCGGCTGAAGAAGAGAGGGGAGTGTGCAAGCCCAAAGCTTGCTGCTGTTTGTCCTCATGATTAACATTGAGTGCTAAGCCAGCCAATAAAAAGGTAACACCAGAAGAAAAAGTATATAGGTTGGGAATTACGTACGATAGAAGTGGTAACCTGAATACATTTGTAAGTGTGTATATTGTATGTGTAATACCTCTGTAGCCATGTGGCCTGTGCTCTCAGCCTTCCGCATTCATACACATCCACTTTCACACTGCACTGCTTGCATATATCACCCACATATATACCAGTTTCTTACATATGCAACATTCACAGTCTAATAGTAGGCCAGCATTTTTTTATAGTACTGAACTCCATCCCATCAACAGTGCCACCACCCTGTCTCTCCATAGGCCTTGTATGGTGGTGACAGCTATTTAAGCATCTGAACAGTTGGAGTAGTCATAAACATTCAGTAACACTTATTAGCTGAGCCAGGGAAGTCTCATTTCAACCAACTGGACCAGAGCTCTTACAGCAAATAGCTATGGAGTTTCAAAAAATGCAGCCCTACCTCAGGGTTTGTTTGTGTTTTGTCATGTTTATTTGATTGTGCAGCTAAATTGATAAAACCACATTTTTCAGCAAATCTGTGTATTCTGAGATTTGACACCCACTTAAATCTATGACCATGCTATGGCTGGGTTTACACAACATGCTAATCCACCAGGGGTTATCATGTTGTCTGAAAGCAGCACGTTTTCCACAGAGTGGGTTAATGTGTTGTCTGAATGCAGTGTGTTTTCCACAGGGTGGATTATCGTGTTGTCTGAATGCAGCACATTTTCTGCAGGGTGGCTTGTTAACCATGCAGTGTGGTTGATTTTTCTCAAACAAGCCACCTTGAGAACCCATGGCTTGTTGGGTTGTTCAGAGTGTTTAACAAGCCACACTGCATGGTTAATGAGCAACCCCACAGAAAATGTGCTGCGTTCAGACAACCTGATAACCTACGGTTCAACAACAACCCACACTGGGTGAGTTAGCGTGTTATGTGTACTCAGCCTATGTATCCTAAAAGATTATCCAAAGCTATATTTGATATATAGCTATAAGCAGCTATATAGCTAGGAATATATCTACCTTTTCTTTTTGGCCATTCATTATGGGGCATGAGGTAAGGAGCTTGAAATGAAATAAGAAGGAAAGTTTTCTAACAGTGAGTCACTGTAGATGACCATTTAACAAATGGTAAATCAATCATCTTTATTCTCCTGCCACAATTTATACAGGAAAATACTACGTTTTTATTGTCCTTACAACTCTTCTGCACCTGATCCATGGACATCCACTGGAATTTTTCCAGGGGGTGGGGGTGGGAAGTATATTGCTATTAATATAACATATACAAATTATAGAAATAGATATCTAAACATATACAATTAACATTTAATCATTTAAAAATGATTACCTTCTTCATGATGTTTCCTTATTCAAAATGTTGAAATTGCTCTTAAAAACTTTGTGTCATCCAACATTAAGGGGGAGTTTTATACATGAAGCATGCCAATAAACCAAAAGGTATAAGCTTATAGAGCAACAGCTGAATGTTGCTCTACAAAGAGATTTAACGTTCTTCATCAGTTCCATCATGATAAGGAATGGGGGGGAAACTGTAAAGAATTGTATCAAGAGTAGAAACACAACGTTTATGAGCAGAAGCTGAGAAAAATGAGCTAATTAGGTATTATTAAATAGAAACTGTAAATGTCTGTGGTCCTGTCCAAATTTGTCAATCACATGGCACAGCGTGATCTCGAGGCTCCAATTCTCCTTTTGTTTATTGCCTAAGGAAAAAACTACTTCCACCCTTCGTTATAGAGATCCTGTGGGTTAAAATGGGGGCTGGTTTCCCTCTCTGTGTTCTCCCCACCCTTTCCCAGCACAAGCATATGTGTGTCTACTCAGGAGTAACTCTTATTGTGCTCAATGAGGCTTGCTCCTGAAATGCAGGTGCATCTGGACTTTCAGGGGAAAGGAGAAAGGGGGGAGAGGGGGGGAAACCTCTTATTGGTTGAGCAGCCCCTGCCAGTCAGATGACACTCACTCCAACCCCCACGCCCACCAGGAAGTATGTTCTGTGAAGTGATTTTTACTCCTGCAGAGAACCTGCTCATGGAGCCCTGCATGGACCAAAGTGCAGCAAAGCTGATTCCTTTTAAAAAATCCAGTACTCCTCCATTAGCTTCTCCTTCTGTTGTTGTGGGAACACAGCCCAGGTTTTTACCCTTCTCATTGTGCTAAATAACATTTTGACTGTGCAAGTTGTTATAGGCAATATTAAAGCAATAAGAATTGCTTACTGAATGGAAGGAAAGAAATTAGTGTGCTTTAGTAAATCCAGAAGTCCATTTTCAGATCTCCCATGATCTTGTTTCTCTTTCTTTGACCACATCTAAAACCAAGTGAATGCTTCAGCTTCCAAATTTTTGATTTCATAAACTTCATTGATTTTTTTCAATCCTGTTTTTGAAAGCCTCACGTCTAATTTGTGTCATTAGTACTGGGTGAAGTGAGAAGAAACTGAAAATATGCTTGCTTTCTGCAGCAAATTGACTTTCCAGTGATAAGATTATTGAGTCCAAGTATGGCACATAGATTGATCACCGAAAATATTCCTCTACGGTTGTTGAGCCACCAAAACTGGAGTGGAATTTCTGCCATCTACACTGTCTGGGAACAGTCAAATCAATATTCATCTTTTCTGCTAGTTCTTGAACTACATCAAAAATTTCCTTGAAATGCTTTTTTGCATTTTCTCAATGCCCATGGAACACACTTAAAAGGTCCTGGGCACGACTGTATACTTTCATAATATTGAGCTCAATAGCTTGGAGAGCTTGTGTCACAGATTATAACCTTGCAGAATAGGTGGAAATTATAATAGGATAGAAGAGAAAAGTTCCCAAGCTTGCAGCTTTTTGCAATTGATGTGCATCCTGGCATGTTTTACTGGAAGCTGTAGTGGCCAGTAAGCTTAACTGTTCAAAAAATCTTTTCAAAGTTGGTGGAAAAGATTCTGATACTTTTGCATTTTGCAGTCCATTGCATATCACATAGTAATAGCCCAGCTGGAATAAGGTACCTTCTCTTTGTACTCTCATGGAAAGAGTGATGACAGCTTTAACTGTACCAATTGAATTCCATATCTCAGATACAGTTCTCAAGTCATTAACAACTAGATTGAGTTTATGTGCAGCACAGTGGACAAAAGCAGCTTTGAGATAGCTACTCTTTTTTTTTTAGCTTGCACACCTCTCCTGCCATTGTAGAGCAACCATCATATCTTTGACGATGTAGTTTTTCTAGATTTAAGCCACATTTTGTACACTCATTAATAATTGTATTGGCAATTGAGGTAGCATCTAATTAATTTAGCATTGCAAAACCAACTCCTCTCATATCAACAAAACAAACACCAAGTGACAATTGCTCCTTTCCAGATATGTCAGCACTTTCATCAACAATGATTGAAAATCCAGTTGAAATGTTGGCTGAAGAAACAATGTCTTCTCTTATGGTATCTCCACACAGTTTAATCAGTTCATTTTCCACATGGACAAATGTATAGTGAGCAATAACTGGAGAATTTTCCAAATGTTTCTGTAGTGTCTCATCTCCTGCTTCAATGCAAAACTCAAAGAGGTTTTGTATATTTCCACTTGTGCTTCTTTTCCCACATAATGCATGTCATGTGTGCCACAGAAAATAATAGTTGACAAGACTGGATATAATTTCTTCCTATTTTCCTCTACTAGACACTTCACAGCACTGTCAATTTGATACACTGATGGCCAAAAAGTTTGATGCATCTACTTGCACGTGCCTGTGCCAAGTATTTGAAATGTTTTCTTGCAGTTTCATTAAAATCATTGCACCTTGTGCAAGGTGCAATGATGAAGGCTCCCTGTACCCCACGATGAACAGGCTGTGGAAAAATAGTGCAATATTTACAAAATGCACCTTTCAGGGATGTGGAGTAAGCAAACCAAGGTGAATATTGGGTTAACCATACATGACGGAAACAACGTGGTTCCTCTGCATCCTTCTTGAAATCATAATTTGCTGCAGGTACATAAGTATTTGTAAGTAGTTCATGTTTCAGATCATCTGTTCATTTTACCAATGAATTCACATGCAATCCAATATCATTAGACTTAACATCATCATCCCCCTGACTAGATTGACTACATTCAGCTGTTGCTGTTGAAACTGAACTGGAGCTGGCATCACTTTCAGCCTGATTATGGGGGTGTTTCCACCAGCGATTTACTCCAAGCTGGCTGTGAGTTGTCGTTGTTAGGGATACATGATGTCGTAGCCATCCAGCAGCCACCCCGGAGCTTATCAGGGAAAAACCGATTTCCTGCGACTGCTTAAAGTCTGATTCTTTTCCTCAAGTCAGGTTCTCCCTGGTATAGTTGTTATATGCCCCAACGCCCACATTTACCTTGGGTATGGTAGCCCTGCCCAAGGGTGTGCCTTTCACCATGACCCCAGTCAAGGAGTGTTTCCTCTCACTGTGCTGTAAGAGGCTTGCCCTCTCAATGACCACAGAAATTACAGAGAAGCCCCCCAATTGACACAGCACATATCAAAGTCCAATTCCTTAAATGCGATTAAGCGCGATCTCAAGGCTCGGATTCATTGCCTTAGGAAGTAACTACTTCACAGCTTCCGTATAGAGATCCTGTGCGTTAAAATGGGGGCTGGTTTCCATCTCTTTCCCAAACAAACCCATTAGTGTATCCTCAGAAGTAACTCCCATTGCAGTCAATGAGGCTTGCCTTTTAATGTCCACATCAGAATTTACAGAGATCAAATGTAAATTTGCCCCCTCAATTGAAATAGCAAATTTTAAAGCCTAATTCCTTAAGTGCAATTAAGCGCGATCTCAGCTCCAATTCATCGCCTTAGGAAGTAAGTACATCACAGCTTCCTTATAGACATCCTACAGGCTACAATGGAGGCTGGTTTCTGTCTTTGTGTTTACTGCTGTCTTTCCCACAACAAGCCCATTACTGTCTCATCAGAAGTAACTCCCATTGTGGTCTATGAGGTCCTCTGGGTTAAAATGGGGGCTTGTTTCCATCTTTGCGTTCTCCCCCCTCTTTCCCAGCACAAGCATATATGTGTCTACTCAGAAGTAACTTCCATTGTGCTCAATGAGGCTTGCTCCTGAAATGCAGGTGCATCTGGACCTTCAGGGGAAAGGAGAAAGAGGGGAGAGGGGAGAAGCCTCTCTTATTGGTTGAGCAGCTCCTGCCAGTCAGATGGAGTTCACTCAGCCTCCACCCCCACCAGGAAGGCTGTTCTGTGAAATGATTTTTACTGCTGTGGAGAATCTGCTTGTGGAGCCCTGCTTACAGCAAAGCCGATTCCCTTTTTAAAAATAATCCAGTACTCTTCCATTAGCTTCTCCTTCTGTTGCCATGGAAACATGGTCTTCACTGACTACAGATAGCTGTTGCGGTTGGAACTGAACTGGAGCTGGTAATTTGGCCCTTATTTCTTATTCATTTCAATGATGTTTCTATTTCATCTAATTTGTGCTTAGTTAAGAAGTTCCTGATATCCATGTCTAAAAAATCTTTCTGCCTCTGTTTGTTCTAAAATACTCTTTCTGCTTCAGACCTGCAATATTAACGATGGATGAATAAGCATGGATGAAATTTGGAATGCCCATCCTTGTAATGTGACAGTTAGCCATCTCTCCCTTTCCCTTACATTCTCTTTCAGCACCACCGTTTTTGGGCAAAAGCATAGGATTTTAAAATGCTGTCACATGCCAACATATAGCCTAATCATATGCATGTTTACTGGGGGGTGAGGTGTGTTAAGCCATGAAAATCCAGTGTAACTGAGGAACACATCATCCCTTGTGATGGAATTTCACACTTACTGGGAAGAAAGTCCCAACTAATTATGTCTGAGCAGACATACATGGGATCAAGCTTAAGGAGCATTCCTCTGCACAACTACTTGGCAATAAATGTGAATTTAAAAAAAAAATGGGGCAAAAAAGGCACACGTATCTTATTTATTTATTTATTTATTCATTCATTCATTCATTCATTTCATTTCATTTCATTTCTATACCGCCCAATAGCCAAAGCTCTCTGGGCGATTCACAAAAATTAAAACTCTCAAAAATTAGGGATGGCGGAGAATTCCGCCACAGATTTCAATGAGGCCAAATGCACTGGCATTCAGCCCCCCGAAATCCATGGCGGAACGGCCTGCCCCCCCCGTGGATTCCCCCCGGGACGAGGCTTACCTGGGGCGGATGTTTTGGACGGCGGCAGCGGCGGGTCTGGTGGCGACCAGCTGCCACGGCCACCATTTGCCGTGGCAGCTGGTGGCCAGCTGCCACGGCCACCATTTGCATCTGGGTCTTTGCTGTAATAGGCTACGTAAGTATTTACAAAGCCTATCTTGGCAAGCCAAGCAAAAAAGAAACAAACAACGGCATATGCAAATGGCGGCGGCTACGACGGCCGCCATTTGCATTCCCTATTTTTCGCCGTTTTAGTCTACATAAATATTTACGTAGGCTATTACGGCGAAAAAAAGGGGAACGCAAATAGCATAGTGGGCGTTATTTGCGATCCTTTTTTCCCCGCCATTTTAGCCTACGTAAATATTTACGTAAGCTATTACGGTGAAAAAAAAGGAATGCAAATCGCGCCCACTATGCTATTTGCGTTCCCCTTTTTTTCGCCGTAATAGCCTACATAAATATTTACGTAAGCTAAAACGGCGAAAAATAGGGAACGTAAATGGCGGCCCCCATAGCCGCCACCATTTGCGTACGCTGGTGTTTGTTTTTTGCCCAGCCGTGATAGGCTACATAAGTATTTACGTAGCCTATCACAGCTGGGCAAAAAAAAGCAAACAGCTTACGCAAATGGCGGTGGCTACGGGGGCCGCCATTTGCATTCCCTATTTTTCACCGTTTTAGCTTATGTAAATATTTATGCAGGCTATTACGGCAAAAAAAAGGGGAACATAAATAACATAGTGGGCGCGATTTGCGTTCCTTTTTTTTCACCGTAATAGCTTACGTAATATGCAGCCCAATTAGGACTGAATATCCTCAGTAAGTGTGGAATGTTGAGTGTCAGCTGGAAAAGAAAGAGGAAAAAAGGAAACTGGGGAAGGGGAGTAGAATCTGTCTGAACATCTAGCAAGTTACGTTACCCTGGAGGGCATGGCTGACTGGATGGAACCCTGAGCAGAAGAACTTCTGTTTAGGAGGTGAGATGGCTACATTGCAACATCAAAGTTAACAGGCACAGATGAGTTAGTTTAACTGACTGTGGTTCATGGTTCAGCTGTGTTGCGAGACCTGTTGGGGTTGCATTCCTCACAAAGGCCAAGGTTTGTAATATGGAGTTGCTATTAATTGTAGGCCAATCTTTGGAGGCCTAAGTAGCATCAGTGGCGTGAAGCACCTTTCCCAGCTACAGCTTCTCTGGACAGAGATAGCTTGGTCACAGTTATTCATGCTCTGGAAAATTCCATTTGTATCCCTGAAATACCTTGTACATAGGGGTAGTGGTTCCCTTGAAGACAATTGAGAAAATATAGTTAGTACAAAATATGACAGCCAGATTACTACCTGGGGGCCTGCCTACATGGGAGGTTTTCTCCAATGCTGCTGTGGTGTAAAGTCGTTAGGGCCACATGACATCATGGCCACTCTGCAGCCACCCCAGACTTTACCTATGGGGAAGCTGCATTTTTGCAGAGTACTTTTACTCCGTTGTTTTTCTTTAATTTGGCTCCCCTGCAGTTCAGCTGCTGAGTGCCCATCCCTCTGCTTTAAATTCTGTATGATCGGGGTGTTCCTAGGGGTGTGTCTTTCACCTGGCCATGCCCTCGATAACCTAAGTAACTAGAGTAACTCACCTGCTTTTCCACACATCAAAGCCATAGAGTGCTCTTTCGAGGCGTCAGAATCGCCCTGCGCTTCCATTTCATCAGTGGGAGCAATTAGCCTCCATGATTATGTACTTCTCTGAGGTTTACGTTACTTAGCTTCTGTGAGGTTGTGTGAAGTTGCTTTTCTGATGTCTCATAACTTCGCTTCTCTGTGATGCTTGCAGTCAGGGCTTAAGGGCATAAGCCTTTATGTGAATAAGGGCTTTATTGCTGTAGCGATCTAGCAAGGTCTCGGGAATGGTTGCTGAGAAGCCTGTCATTGCAAGCAGTGCCCAAGACGTGCCTAAGGAAGGAGAACGGGGGGTTGGAAGCTACAACTCCGCAATAGTTTACTGGAATGGGGTAAAATGGCGGGGGGGCTGCTTTCAGAGGGAGCCTTCAGATGCTGCACTGGATAATGGGGGGGGGGGCTTGCTTCTTCAGGGAGATCTGTGCACATTGGGAAAAATGGGGTGGGAGCAATAATTCCATGACAGTTTGCTAAAATGGGGCAAAATTGGGATGGTAGGCTGCTCTCATAGGGAGATTTCAGATGCTGTACTGGATAATTGGGTTGTTTCTAGAGAATTGTGAATTAATTCTAATTGTGAATTAGTTACTCTCTATTCATGATAATGTGGTAGCAGTGGTGAGCCTGGATATGGACCAAGAAACAAGCCCCTCTCATTGGTTGAGCAGCCCCTCAACCAATTAGACAAATTCTAGACAATTTATTAGACAGATTCATGGAGAAGAAGGCTATCAGTGGCTACTAGCATTGATGGCCATGTGCTGCCTCCAGTATCAGAAGCAGTGTGCCTATCTACACCAGTTGCTGGGGAACATGGGAGGGAGGGTGCTGTTGCACTTGTGTCCTGCTTGTGGTTTCTTGGTTGACAGCTTGGCCACTGTGTGAACAGAATGCTGGACTAGATGGACCTAGATGGACCTAGATGGTCTGATCCAGCATGGCTCTTCTTATGTTCTTAATTGTGGTGCCCCAAGCTTGGAACACATTCTCCAGGGAAGTTTGCCAGGTCCTGAGCTTGATATCTTTTTGGCACCCAACGAAGGCCTTTTAATTTGCTCAGACCATTTAAATGGTTGAGTTCTATGAAGGGTTTTGATCTGGCTTCTATTCTCAGTTGCTCCTATTCCGTTTTATTTTTTTATGTGATTGATTACATGTGTTGTTGTTTTGTTATTTTAAATGTATGTTAGCTACTCTGAGAGATTATGGTCTGTTTATTGAACTGCAAAGCTGCATCAACTGCAAGCAAAATTACATTTACCAAAGCTGAGCCAAACACTACATGTACTGTTCTGATTTTCATTTTTTGCTGACATCAACAAATCTCTCCCTCTTCCAGCAGTCTTTTTCACACTCCTCTCAAAATCCTGTTGCTAAATCTCACAGCACGACAACCCTCGAGTGGGGGTTGCATATTCAAAATGGCATATGATGCAGCCTCATCATGGGTTAAATAAATTGATTAATTAAAATGGCAGCTGCATACGATGCAGCCATATTCAACCAATGGGTTGAATAAATTAAATAACCCACAGTGGGCTGTTATGTCATGCAAACAGCCCCACTTTCTGTGAAACAAGTATATATACAATCACCTCTAGTTTGACTTTCCTCAATGCTTAGGTAAGATCTTCCTTATGTTAGACATTTGGTTTTGTTCACTTTTCCCACTCACCCACACATGTGAACCATACAAAATAGTAATTTGTCTATTCTCTAATAGACAATATTATGGTTGTCTAAGTAATTCCCCCCCCACACACACACACTTTTAATATTATCTTTGTGTGGAGCAACCACACATCTGGGTATGGACTGAGTTCCTATGTTAAATTCTGCAATGTAAAATTAATCTTGGATGGCAACTCGGTTTACAGATGTGTTTCTGGAGATTAGGAAGACTTCCTATTAGCATATAAACCATATGACAGGAGTGATTACCCTCTTGACTTCTTAAACTTCCCCAGATGTGATATATCGAATACTGGCTATACGCCTACAGGATTGCAGCATACAGAATAATGATGCATTTCTTTAAAAGAGAGTTTGCAACATAGGTACACAACAGAACATAGGTACTCAACAGTAAAACTATAGAAGTACTGTCTCCTTGCCCACGCACTGACAGGCACTCAGGCCAAAGGTGGGCAAGTATCTTGGGGCCAACGGTCAAGCAGTTGCCAAGCTGGTCAAAGAATCATAGGACCGGTTCGCACAATCACCACAGGCCACTGTGGCGTATATAAGCCACAGTGGGTTGCAGCAGGTGTCAGAGGCCGTTTTGAATATTCAGCCCCTGGCAAGCAGTTGCCATGGTTTGTTGTGTTGTCCAAACCTGGGCCGCAGGGGTTGTTTGAGGTTTAAACAACCCTCAGATAACCCTACAACATACCATGAGTTATTTGAGGACAATTTAACCCTCAAACAATCCCTGCCGCCTGGGTTCAGATGACAGAATAAACCATGGTGACCCCGCACTGAGGGTTGAATATTCAAAATGGCCACCAGTATGTGCTGCAACCCACCATGGCTTAAACCACAGTGGGCTGTGGTGATCGTACAAACCAGGTAATAATCTACTGGTCTGCCTTAGGAAAAATTGTCCAGACTAAGTAAAGTGAGTGCAGCAGATCTGAGAGCTTTGTTTCACACAGTAGCACAGATGGGCGGTCTGGTGTCACCTGCTTTCCCCAGCCAGGAGATTTCTGGACTGTATTCCAGATGGAATGATCGCCTGCCCCCTCCTTCAGCTATCAGCTTTGGTAGCACAAAGGAAGAGGAAATCAATTCTAGCCTCACTGCACCTGACATCTACATACAACTACCTCTTGGGCTGGACTTGCCCAAGGATAACGGTAGATGGATCATAACTATCCTTCCACATTTGGCAGTATTCTCACAAGGGACCATATGGATCTAGGACCTAGGTATAGCTTGCCAAGTGTGGCCTGTACAACACCTAGGGCATTGTTGACACTATATAAATGTTGAATAGTCACACCCAGATTAGATTATTACTGCTTGACTGTCAGCCCCAAGGTACTTGCCCACTTTTGACGCGAGTCTTCAAAACCAGCACTTGGGTCGCCCTGATTCGTCAAGGAGCAAGGTTCTGTCTCCAAACTGTAGGCCTGAAGCAAGTGAAAGCATTACAGAATGACTAGCCAGGATTCTTACAATGGTTTCAGTTATGTTGGGTAGTATCCTATTGTGTCGATGTGTTTGTAGGACCCACCACTTGTGCAATGGGGCTTTTGCGGTTCTAAAAATAACCCAAAATGAGCAGAAATGCTTGTTTCTGGAATGGGGCAGGTCAGTGGAGCTCATGAAGGGAGCATCACTGACCTGTCCCAGTGCAGAAACAAGCATTTCCACTCATTTCTGGGGTTATTTTTAGATGCACAAAAGCCCCATTGTGCAAGCCGTGAGTTCTGCAAGCACAATGGAAGCAGTGCAGGTACAGCAGCCCTGCTGGATACTGCCCATTAGTTTAAAAAGCATTTTAATTCTGTGTTTCCATTCATTCTGTTGTTGAGTTGTTGTTCTTATGGTATTTTGTTACTCTTGTTTTTGTTGCTATTTTGTTTTTTTTCTTTAGATCCTCTTTAGATCCTCTTCGCTTTCTGCCATTAGGGTGGTATCGTCTGCATATCGGAGGTTGTTGATAATTCTCCCAGCAATCTTAATTCCGACCTGTGATTCATCCAACCCGGCGTTTCTCATGATGTACTCTGCATATAAGTTAAATAAGCAGGGTGACAAGATGCAGCCTTGTCGTATTCCTTTTCCAATTTTGAACCAATCGGTTGTTCCATGTCTAGTTCTTACTGTTGCTTCTTGACCCTCGTACAGGTTTCTCAGGAGACAGCTAAGGTGGTCTGGTACTCCCATCACTTTAAGAATTTGCCACAGTTCGTTGTGATCCACACAATCAAAGGCTTTAGTGTAGTCAATGAAGCAGAAATAGACGTTTTTCTGGAATTCTCTTGCTTTCTCCATGATCCAGTGAATGTTGGCAATGTGATCTCTAGTTCCTCTGCTTCTTCGAAACCCAGCTTGTACTTCCGGTAGTTCTCAGTTCGCATACTGCTGAAGCCTAGCTTGTAGGATTTTGAGCATCACTTTGCTGGCATGTGAAATGAGCGCAATTGTGTGGTAGTTTGAACACTCTTTGGCATTGCCCTTCTTTGGAATTGAAATGTAAACTAACCTTTTCCAGTCTTGCGGCCATTGTTGAGTGTTCCAAATTTGTTGGCATATTGAATGCAGCACTTTAACAGCATCATCTTTTAGGATTTTAAATAGCTCAGCTGGAATACTGTCATCCCCACTAGCTTTGTTGTTACTAATGCTTCCTAAGGCCCACTTCACTCTCTAGGATGTCCGGCTCAAGTTCAGTGACCGCACTATCATGGCTATCAGGGACATTCAGATCTTTCTTGTATAGTTCTTCTGTGTATTCTTGCCACCTCTTCTTAATCTCATCTGCTTCTGTTAGGTCCCTGCCTTCTTTGTCCTTTATCATGCCCGTCTTTGCACAAAACATTCCCTTGAGATCTCCAATTTTCTTGAAGAGATCTCTAGTCTTTCCCATTCTGTTGTTTTCCTCGATTTATTTGCATTGTTAATTTAAGAAGGCCTTCTTGTCTCTCCTTGCTATTCTCTGGAACTCTGCATTCAGTTGGACATATCTTCCCCTTTCTCCCTTGCTTTTCGCTTCCCTTCTTTCGTGAGCTACTTGTAAAGCCTCATCAGACAGCCACTTGGCTTTCTTGCATTTCTTTTTCTTTGGGATGGATTGAGTTGCTGCCTCCTGAACAATGTTACGGACCTCTGTCCATAGTTCCTCAGGCACTCTGTCTCTCAGGTCTAATCCCTGAAATCTATTCCTCACCTCCACTGTATATTCATCAGGGATATGATTTAGGTCATACCTGAATGGTTTCGTGGTTTTCCCTACGTTCTTCAATTTCAGCCGAAATTTTGCAAGAAGCAGCTCATGATCTGAGCCACAGTCAGCTCCAGGTCTTGTTTTTACTGACTGTATAGAGCTTCTCCATCTTTGGCTGCAAATGACATAATCAATCTGATTTCGATATTGACCATCTGGTGATCTCCATGTGTAGAGTCGTCTCTTGTGCTGTTGGAAAAGAGTGTTTGCTATGATCAGCGTGTTCTCTTGGCAAAACTCTATTAGCTTTTGTCCTGCTTCATTTTGTACACCAAGGCCATGCCTGCCTGTTATCCCTGTGATTTCTTGACTTCCTACTTTAGCATTCCAATCCCCTATGATGAAGAGGATATCTTTTTTTGGTGTTAGTTCTAGAAAGTGTTGTAGGTCTTCATAGAACCGATCAACCTCAGCTTCTTCGGCATCAGTGGTTGGGGCATAGACTTGAATTAGTGTGATGTTGAATGGTTTGCCTTGGATTCATGCTGAGATCATTCTATCATTTTTAAGATTGTACCCCAGTACTGCTTTTCCCACCCTTTTGTTGACTATGAGTGCTACTCCATTTCTTCTAAGGGATTCTTGCCCACAGTAGTAGATATGATGGTCACCTGAATTAAATTCACCCATGCCTGTCCATTTGAGTTCGCTGATTCCCAAGATGTCAAAGTTCAATCTTGCCATCTCATGTTTGACCACCTCCAGCTTACCTTGATTCATTGATCTTACATTCCAGGTTCCTAAACAATATTGTTCTTTACAGCATCAGATTTTCTTTTCACCACCAGACACATCCACAGCTGAGTGTCCTTTCGGCTTTGGCCCAGCCACTTCACTCTTTCTGGCGCTACTTGGAAATTCCCTCTGCTCTTCCCCAGTAGTATATTGGACACCTTCCGACCTGAGGGGCTCATCGTCCGGCGTCATATCTTTTAGCCTTGTGATACGTTCCATGGGGTTTTCTTGGCAAGAATACTGGAGTGGGTTGCCATTTCCTTCTCCAGTGGACCACATTTTGTCAGAACTCTCTGCCATGACCTGTCCATCTTGGGTGGCCCTGCACGGCATAGCTTATGGCTTCACTGAGTTACGCAAGCCCCTTCGCCACAACAAGGCAGTGATCCATGAAGGGGATTTAACATAATTATAAGTTGTTAAATGGTCAGATAAAAATACAGAGTCACATTCCAAAATGGAGACATATTTCTGGAGTGTATTCATTGGCCAAATATTGAGAATTCAAATTTTGAACCCTTTTGTCTCAGATTCAGTGCACTCATTCCCAATGGACGCTCTTCCCTGCATTTTGCTCTGCACCAGTCCTGCACTCCAACAGCGTTCCTTGAAGTGAGGTAAGGGAAAGTTGGCTGCTAGTGTCTCCCCCCACCCCCACCTCCATCTTCCACCCAAATAAGGACTGCAAATCTTCACCTCATAAGGCCTGCAAGATTTGTTTGGCCCACAAATTCGCAGCACCTTGATCAAGAAAGGCAGGAGATGTGATTTGGACATAACACTAACCCATGATCTATTTAAACCATGGTTAATCTGGCAGATTATTGAACATGGTTTGGTTACTCAGTTCCTGGGTTGTTTGTTTCCCTGTAACAACAACTCATGGTTTAAATAACATGGTTCACAATTCAATAAGAAACCACGGGTTCTCTTCATGGGTTGTTTGTGGTTAACAACCCATAGTTAACCTATAGTTCCATATCCTCACATAGTGACAACCCATAATTCAACAAACCATGGTTAAGTAAACCATGGTTTGTCATTGGGCACATTCACATGATCATGGGGGGAGGGTGGGTAGCAGAACCACACTGTGGGGATGGGTAAGGGAACCTCAACATCTGTGTCCCACGTACGACCATGGAACCACACAGGGCAGCATGATTCCCTTACCCATTCTCACTCCATGGTTCCCTCTTCCTCCTCCTGCCATTGCGGCTGCGTATCCCAGCAGCCACCATGGCGGGAACAGGGTCGTGCTGGCTGCTCCAGCCTCCACTATGCGACCATGACCATAGTGTTCAGCTGTGTAGGCTAGAGTGTCACTGGAAATTCTGGATGCTCTAGGGGGCCATCTTTATGGTTGCTCAGATTTATCCACGGAACAGCCAGAATTATCTATGGAATGCCTGACAGATGATACAGTAAGCCACCCAGGGACCCCATACCCACTGTACAGAGGGTGGGTAACTTGCTGATCATTGAAGGGGTAAAACACCCCCCACATGACACACTTACCTATTGTGGGTTGCTCCCAAACATGACCCACGATGGGTTTAGCATGTTGTCTGAACCCAGCCACTATGTTACTGACCGGGATGCTCCCAGGTCAATGGGAGCACTCAGCTCAATAACAGTAGTTGGGGGAACAGGGCCCCCATCCTTCTCCCACTTACAAGACCCCAACCTGCTCACCTTAAAGGCCTGACAGGATTTGGGGGCCTTCCAGGTGTCATCAGAGCTATCAAAAAGGCTGAAAAAAGAGTGAAAAACCAGCTAAATAGCTCTAGCAGCAGATGAAAACAAAGAACAGTGTTTACATAATACTGTCAGCACATGGAGGGCATTTTCAGTTTCCGCAGTTATTGGGCAAGCTTAGTACATTTTCTTGAAAACTTTAACAGCTACAGCAGCAACTCTAATTCCTCTACTTATTGTGTATGCAATTATGGGACTGACACCAACATTTAAGAATGTTGCCTCACTCTACCTAATGGTAGGGCTGGCCCTGAAAAAAATACACGTTTGTTGAGTCCCTAGTGGGCACCATTGGAGAGAGATGGAGGACACAGTAGGATTCCTTGATGTTGCTCACAGCACAGCTCAGAGGCACAAGGGAATCTAAGAACAAGAAGCATCAGGGTTCCTTCCCTGAGAGTTGAAAGACTATACAAAGGAGGGTGGAATGCCAGGAAGCAATATGGATATACAGACGTTCCCTACCACATCTGAACTGAACACCTGAATGGGGAAGTGGGACATACCTGCCAGCTCTCCCCCTGATGTTAGCCCACCCACTGTCCAAACCCTGGCATCCCCATGTTCAGAGCTGGCCTATTCACACATAATTCTAATACATTTATTTAAATCATGGTTTGTTGCCCTACCCAGGCTTTGTTTGGCAGATGATCCAACGAACCATGGTTTGTTTTCTCAGTCCTTGGGTTCCTTGTTTCCCTCCTTCTTTGCTTGCTCCCTCCCTGTATCAAGAGCCCATG
Organism: Heloderma suspectum; assembly: GCF_057233095.1. NCBI lineage: Eukaryota > Metazoa > Chordata > Lepidosauria > Squamata > Helodermatidae > Heloderma > Heloderma suspectum. The sequence continues at coordinate 116,215,420 of NC_139462.1, forward strand.
AACAACCCACAATTCTGGGTTCATGCGTAAAGCGAACCATGGTTTAAACAATCCACAGCTCACAACCCAACAACAAACTGTAGGTTTTTTTCATGGTCTGTTCGTGGTTAACAAACCATAGTTAACCCATAATTCTGGGTTCGCACACAATGACAAAACAGTGCAACAAACCATGGTTAATTAAACTATGGCTATGCTGGCTAAAGCTGATAGATGTTGCAGTCCAACAAACTGTGGAGTGCAACATATCCACCAGCCCTGACTTAAGGGTTGGTGTATTGCTAAGTTTTTGTACCAAATAAGATACCACACAAAAAAAGACAACAGTTGAATTTATTTTATATGTTTTTGACAATTATTTCACCATATTAATTTTAAAAAGTTAAGCAGAGGCTGGTTTTCCCACTCATCAACTGCCACCTTGAAACATTGTCCAGCTGATTTCAAAATAGATTTTTCCATAGGTTCTATGTAATAGTTAAATTTTACCACTGGGAGTCGCTAGTGATCTAGAAGAAGGAAAAGGCTTACCAAAACAGCAGAGAGGCATTCTGTTATACCAAATTGCCCCCGCTTTTTTGCCGTAAAAATTTAATTGAAGTGTTTCTTGTATGATTAGCAAACAGATAAGCAGTTCTTCAACCTCCTTAGGATTCTCATTGTTGTAGATGTGCCCTGCACTAGCAACATGTTTTTATTTAATATTATTACTTCTTTTAATTATTTGCTACTCTACTCCTGCGGCTCCAGAACTTAAATAAGGACAATGACTTGGGTTTCTATAAATGTGATAATTTATTAAAGCAGAAATTTAAACACTAAAAACACTAGCAATTTATTTACAATTGTCAAATAGTTCTGATTTTTAGGCATCATGAAGCCTAAACGCCTCCCTGCTAAATATTAATGATCGATATTAAAAATAATCTTTAGGCACATAAACTGGATAGTTAACTTAATGCCCTCTCTATAGCATCAGAGGAGCTAATTCAGGTATGTGATACTTGGTGACTGCAACATCGACTGGTTGTTAACCAATTAACTCAAAGGGTGTGTAATTACAGTGGTCAAGTTGCTGTGGAACCACAGTCACCCCATTTTGGTCAAAAGTACAATATTGGGTAAGGAAAGAAGGGAGGGAACTTGGGTAAAAACAAAGAGAGGAGACCTTGAAGGTGCACTGAGAGTGATTTATTGGTCCAATCGTGCTGCTGCTTCTTCAGGGGCGACTGGTTTAATCCAAAGGATAGCTAAAACTGATAGTTAATACAGAAGCCTGGTTTAGCTGTCCTTTGAATGGATGAAACCAAGTTGCTGCTGAAGAAGCATTGCAAGACTTGAATGCATTAGACCAATAACCCATTCTCAGTGCACTCTTGAGCTCTCTTCTCTCCAAATATACAATCTTCCCTGCAGGCTTGAGCTTGGGAGAGACGGTTCCTGCTTGTTTCAAGCCGAAGCACCAATTGTCCAGCCCTTGTAAAATCACTTCTTTCTCCCTTCCCAAAGTAGTTTTTCGAGTTTTTTAAAATGATTGTTTCGGTTTAAAGGTAAGATATATTTAACTGGATAATCTCACAAGAGCTGGGCAAAAATAAAAAGGGTGACAGCCTGCCTGAAGCATGGGTGGAGGAGCAAAGAAGAAGAAAAGATTAGCATAGGATTTGGAGGCAAATAAGGGTAAAATCCAACATAAGTCCTACTTAGAGTAGACCCATTGAAATGAATGGGGCTTAAGTTAGTAATGACTACCTGAATCCCATTCATTTCAATGGGTCTTCTCTAAGTAGGACTTATGTTGGACTTTACCCTCTGTGTGCCTGAAGAGCGAAAGCAATGGGAAGCCAAGGTCAACTGGCAGCGGAAGAAAACGCACTGACTCTGGTATCTATGTCTCTAAGTACCAGAAAACTTTTGTATCACCAGTGTCACCTAAAACCCAATACTTTTCAACTGAGTCAGTTCATACATGCACCTGCCTGTAATCAAGTGATGAGAAATCAAGGGGGAATGCATGCAGGTGTGAGCAATTTCTCAGTCACTGCGCTGTTTTTGTATATTCATCTGGCACTGAGCATGAGCGAGCTCATCTAGTCCCTTAGCACTGACCTCTGTGGAGCAGGAGATGTAAGGAGAGCTGAGGGAACCTAAAGTGAATCTTTGATGGGGATTTGGAGGACTGGCAAAATAGGTGAATGAATTAATTGAGGAGAGCCAGTGATGCAAATGCCAAACTCAGGGATGTACACATGCCCAAATGTTTCACTGAGACTGTGGTATGCCTACATGTGCGCATTGGGTTGTGTGCTGAAAATTTTAGAAGCACAGATTTCCAGGTGACCTTAACTCTGAATTTCTACTAGTGTCCATAAATTTACTAATTTATGTATTATTCATTGACTTACATTTTGTGGATTCATTTGCAAGGCTGTTATAAGGCAGGATAAACATCTACTAGCCCACAAATCATTACTGTACTTCCTGCTCACATGTACCTATATTAATCATTTGAAGCATAAAAAAGAAGACACAACAGAATCAACTTCTGTAAAGATTCTCTGCCTGGTTGCCTGTAGGCAGTTCTTACTTACTACAGGTGATTAGTGATTTGCAAAGCTGCCTTATCTTATAGTTAGGCTTTTGTGTAGTTTGTACAAATATTTACAATTTTATGTTTTGAAATAAGGGAAATATGTATGATGGTTTGGAGAAATGTAGTTGCTGCATGTGTTTGTTTTTGCTAAAACTAACCAAACGTGCAGGCCAATCTGTGCATGTTTATTCAGAAGTAAACTTAATGGCACTTACTCCAAAGTAAGCATAGATAGGATTGCTGTCATAATCTATTTTTGGATTCAAATCTATTTCATTCAGTTTTGGCTACATTAGGGAATTGATACTCACCTCTGAATTGCTTAAGGATTATGGAGGAAATCTTTAGGATTTAGAATCCAAATCTTATGTTTACTGTCCTTTTCTAATGGTAGGCAAATATAAGAACCTTTGTGGGACGTACATTTCTCTGCTAAATAGATGAACTCTGGCCTTTTGGTGAGAACAAACCCAGCCTTCTTGCTGCCAAGCTTTAAAACCATCACCTTGTATGCATTTCTTGGCTCTTGGGATTCTGCAGAGGTTAAGAAAAATACTTCCCATGAAAAAAAGATTTCTGATTCCTGCCAGAAACATTCAGAATATAAAATCTTTTTTTTCTTTTTACTAACCCTTTATAATTATAAGTGTAATTGACATCTAAATTAAACATGCCAAGGGGCAAGGGAATTCACACCTTAAATATGGAGTGAGTTGTATTCCTATTTCATCTCCTATAATGGAAGCAATATTTGTGTGATGCATTTTCTCTTGCCTACAATATTTTTGGTGCAATACTTTTTACTTTAAGAGAGCACTGCTCTCAATAAAGTGGTCCAAAATTGGAGGGCTGTGTTTTTTCCTATGCTCTTGCCAACAGGGTGGAAGTCAAGAGTGAGGCAGGAGGAAAATATTTTGATAGGGTCTTGCGGGTGTCTAAATGTTTCCTGGGAAGGGGGCATGGTCAGGAACTTGGAGAGCTCAGGATCCCTCAGATCCTCAGCCATTCCCTTCTCACCCACTGGCATGCCCCTGAAATGCCAATTTCCCACCTCCTACAAGGTTGTAGTTCTGACCTTGTAGACTTGAGGGAGCCACCGTAGAAACATATGCAGCCTCCAATGTTAGGAAAACCCTTCCAAGGTTGGAGCTCAGTCTGTGGCTTTAGAGGGGTTTCCCTACACAATCCTGTGGGCCCTGGGACACTGCCTAGGGACTATAGGAATGCTCCCCTAACTGCATGTAGTTATTTATAAAATTTATAAGTGGCTCTTATCCACAAAGGATCCCAGTGTGGTGTACATAACATTATAAAAGAACAAATACCATGTAATAATACAATTATAAACTAAGAGGAATAAAAATTATTCAACCAACAATCAAACAAAAATTTTAAAATAAAAGACATTTTAAATTTAAAATGCCTGGGCAAAAAGAAACATTTTGATTTGGTGCTTAAAAGAAAGCAAAGATTACACCAATTATACCTCCTTCACGAGGGCATTTCTAAGTCAAGCACCACCATGGACATGGGTGACTGGGTGGGGCATTGCCCCCACCCCCAGAATCCTAAATGTATTTATTTATTTTAATGTACGTGGACATCCAGCTAGTCAACAAGAGGTTTAAAGTGATCTCTTGAGACAACTCCTACTGAGAGTGGCTGCCAGTCTCGGACTTTCTGCACTTTTCTGGAGGAGAACCTTCCGGAGCCAACAGGCAGCTCAGATGACAGCTGCTTGTTCTGATCTAATGATGCTGCTTCTGCAAATGTTACAAGATCTGCAAACCCGAGAAATGCAACAATACTATAAACAAAGGAGTTGTGGTGCCTTTTTAGTTTAGGGATGCTGCTAAACAATCTCAATCACAGGAGAAAAGCTCAGTACGAAAAAGCCCTGTAAATGTTACTGTGGTACTGGTGACACTATGAAGAGCAAGATCATGCAACCTACAGTATAAAATGGCTGATATTATACAGCTTCTGTTTATTTTCCTCTATAGCCTTTGCAGATGACTTATTAAGGGTGCAGTCCTAACAATTGCGCCCTCACTGCTCGAAAGCCCTGAACTTGGGGGCTTCAAAGATTCCTATGTTCTGCCAGGCTGAAGCCAGCAAGGCAGGAGGAGTAGCGGAGGTGATCTTTGCCTCCCCACTGTCTTGTTCTTTGATTTTTCACTAGATGGGCTTTTCAGATCGCCTAGTGAGGGCACTTCAGTGGGAGAGGGAAGGAGGCTGGAGGAGTCTCAGGATAAATTGTATCTGAGACTCTATGGTCGCCTCCCCACCCCACCCACCGGAACACCGCCCTTTCCCTGTTTCTGGTAGAGTTTCTGACTTTGGAGAGACAGTCAGCGCTATTCTCTCCAGGCCGGCTGCAAGAGGGTGGGGAGGGAGGACAGATCCCCCACTCCCCCTTCCAAGGTCAGAGCACTGTCTCTGACCTTGGAGGGGGGAATCTGAACTATCCTATGGTCCCTGGGACACTTGCCCAGGGACCATAGGATTGCTCTCTAAGTTGTTCAATTGGCACCTTTTTCCTCTTCATGACAGAAATGAGGTTAGAAGTATCTTCATGTGAACCACTGTCCCATCCCCTTTTTGAGTTCTCTCTTGCAGCTTCATTGAGAACTTTATACTTGGTACAAACTTTGGAAATGAATGTGCCCTGTACCCCTTGTATGACTGGCTGGGGAAATAAAATGCAATAAAAACATACAACTCCTTTTAAAATGGCAGAGTATGCTAACCAAGGAGAATATTTAGAAAGCCATGCATGGTGAAATGCTCTTGGACCCAGACTATCAAGTCTGAAGTCATAACTTTCTGTAGGGGCCCAGCATTGTGCAAGCAGCTCAAATTTTAGCACATTTGATAGACAATTTGCTTTTGATATATAGTTCCCTAAATCCAGCTTTTCCTGTCATTCAAGTTGTACAGTACTGGTAGCCACCTTTTTTCAGTTGGGATGTTCTCATGCTCTGTCCCTGCCTGTCCCTGGATGTCTCTTTTGCGGCAGACACGTTGGGTGATACTTGCATGATGTTTGATGAAATAGTATCTTCAGTATGTGTCTGGGGCTCATTAGGAGCCTTCTGCTCTTTGAAGTAGTTGCAGATATCCATAGCTAAAGAAATAGAAACAGCACTACTTCTTTGCTTTGTCTTTCTAGCAACCTTATGCAGAAAACCCTTGTGCATTTCTTTCACCCTTCAACCAATCAGAACTAGGGATGTCAGAGAATTCTGCCACGGATCTCGGTGAGGCCGAATGCCAGTGCATTCGGCCCCCCGAAATCTGTGGCGGAACGAAGCCCCCCGCACCCCCACCCCACGAAAGGTGCACGAAATGGAGCACTTACCTGCTGCCGTCCGCTCTGACTTGCAAATTGTTGTCACCACTGCCCCTCTTCCTCATGCTGGCTGCAAAGGTCTGGTGCAGGGGAAAAGAGCATCGGCAGACACTCCCCAGCCTCTCGCCCTGGCCTCCAGCGGGGGGGGGGAGGGGAGAGGATAGGTGCCTCCTTCTTCCCTCCACCCCCACCAGCTACAGCGGCGGCAGCAAGGGACAAGCTCTCACCGGGCTTCGAGCCCCAACAGGATGCTCGCACCATCCCTGCACACACACACACACACACACACACACACAGGGATAGAGGAAGAGAGGGACAGTGGGCGGGGAATCAGCAGAAACAGGGAGAGTTTCTGATCCTCCAATGAGAGCCACCGTCTTTAAGAGCAGGAAAACAGCACAGCTCTCGAGTGTGAACTGAGCTCGCACATTCGACCAAGAACCCCAACAGGGGAAATGGGTGAGTGTGGATAATTACGTTTTAATGCGAGTGCGTTTAACCCAACAGGACCCCGACTTCCTTGCGATGGCGGGCGCAATGTAGATCCTCTCTAGATCTCAGTAAGCTAGTTGGACAAGGACATGGTTGTTCAACCATGGCAGGAAAAGAAAGTGAGGTTCAAGCACAAATCAGGGCAACCTTGGTCCACAGCTCATCCTATAGTCTTAATCTCACTGTAACTGATCTGAACAGTGTAAGTGATATTCGTAATACAGTTGGCACAATTAAAGCCATCATTTTTTTTTTCTGTGAGAGCATTGAAGGATGATATCTAATATGCAACATACCAATGCTATGTGAAACATGGTGGTCTCAAAAATACAAGAGTATCTGTGTGTTTGCAGAGAATCACCCAAGTATTGTCTCACAATTCAAACAATTAGCAGGATCAAGCAACACCGAGACAAGACAGCTTTTGTACCAGTGTTGGGTGCACCACGATCATCAACTTTTATTGTTTGTCTTGTGATTGTAAGCAAATATTCTTCGATGCCAGAGCCAGTCTCCGCAATCTGTGAAGTTAGATGTATATGTGTTTTCATTTCTATTACAACAGTTGTTGGGAATAATGGAAACACAGGAAAGTTAGTAGGGAGACCTTTAGTACAATTAACAGAGCAGTGCAAGAAACTGGCAGAAGAAGTGGATGTAAAACTTAAAGCACCTAGACAAACCATACAAAAGAAAAACTGTGTCAACCATCCCAACCAATCCACTGAAGAGTTCTACCAGCAGGCCATCTATATTCCCTACCTGATTTCATTTATTACCTCACCAAGGACTTGTTTCAGTGATGAGAACCAACCTGCTTACGCTTTGCTAAAACTACATCCATCTCAGATACTACACTGAAGAATATGACTTTCATGCCCATGTCATTTCCATTCAGGAACTTTAAAAATTTGAAAACTTTGAGAATTAATCTGTTACTTGGTATGAATTGCGGGCAAAAAGACATCCCAAAGAAATACATCCATTGTTCTGTGATATGCAACATGACCCTTCCTGGACCACACCAAACTGTTCCCTGCTATTAAAATGGCCATCCTTACACACTTTCCCTCCCAATTACAAATGTACAATTGAATGATCCTTTAGCACTTTACAGAGGGTGAAGACATGGCTAGGTTTGACAATGGGTGATGATCGATTGCCTGGCTTGTATTTGTTGAGAGTCCTTAGAGAAAAGTTGCAGACCTATCTCAAGGAGAAATTCATAAAAGAAGTTATTGACCATTTTTGCCAAGACTCTCCAGTTTTCATTTAAAGAATGATCCACTTTGTATTATATTTTCCATTATGTTATGGACAGACAAGCATTAACAAAAAAAAGTCTGACCAGTTTCAGGCCATATGCCTGGCATTTAACGTAGCCAAGGCAGATTCTGTGTAAAAGGTGTGAAATTTAGCCTTAGGGGTTTTTAAATTTGGTTTATGGTCCTACAGTATTGCTGTTCAATGGACAAATTGAAGCTGTATGTAATTCTAATACCTTACTCTGTAATTGTTAAATGGACAAATGAAGCATTTTGTTAGAAGTTAATTCTGATATCTATAATCCCATACAATACAGTAAATCACCAGCAGGCACAATCCACCATTGTTTCTCATTGCTTCTCTTTAGCACCATGTAATTTGCATGGGGTTCAAGTCACATAAAGGCTGCAAATAGTCAAGTCAACAACATGTAGTTACAAGTCATAGACCTTCCCCCCACCCTCTAGAATTATTTCTGTGGATACTTATGACCATGGAGTAGGCCCTCTCTTCTGTAAAGGCTTTTAGCTAAAATACCCCTATACTGTTCATACTCCACAATGCAACCCTTTGTCCATTTTTTCACTTGCACTGAATTCTTGGCTAGTTTTGCTGTATTTATAGACTTCACTGTAGTAATTGGTTCTTTCTAACATTCCTGCTTTTCAACATGTTGACAAGAAGGAGTCTATAACTATGTCTGTTAATCAATTTTTACATAACTAAACACATGCCTTTTAACATATGAATTTATTGTTTAGCTAAATTTACATATTACTATAAACCCCATATATGCCTACCTATTTGAGATATTGAATCTGATGTAAAAGAACTTACAATTTAACAAAGGTTACCACAGTTAGAAAAAAGCCATCTTTTTCATTCTGTTGCAGTAACACATTGGAAACAAAATAACTCCCCAAATCCATACATGTATCATAACTATGAGCCCTACTGAGTAACACTTTCCTCATCAATGAAAATTACCTCCCACAGATAGACTTCAACTTTAGTTGATTAAGGGCACAATCCTATCCAGAGGCCTGTCAGCCGCCCAACTCAGAGGCTGATGGGACATCCTATGCAAGGTGGGAGGAGCGTGGAGGTAATCGTCGCCTCCACAGTCCTTTCTCCCTGCACTTTTGCTAGATGGGTGATTTTGCCCATCTAGCTGGGGTTCTGTGGAGCAGAAGGAGGGGGGCTGGGGAAGCTAAAGGGTTCTTCATAAGCCGGCCACCCCATTCTCCTCCCCTCCCACAGAACTGCCTCCTTTCCTCCTCTCTAAGCTTGCTCGTAGAGGCAGCCACCGTGTTTCTCTCCACGCCAGCTGTGAGAGGGAGGGAGCAGGGAGCTCAGACTTCTGGGTCCGAAGTCAGAGCACTGTCTCCGGCCTCACATCCAGGAATCCAAAGTATCTTGTGGTCCACCCAGACTCTATCTAGGGGCCATAGGATTGCTCTCTAATCTACTGATTGCTTTACACCTGTAATGAGAATACCGATTAAACACAGGCGGAATTCAGCACCGCCACCCCAACCTCCTTAGTTATTATATTGAAATCTCAGCATTTGACCTTTTACCTACATTAGGTTAGCAGAAAATATTTAGAAATTTAGCTTTCAGTTAATTTTTTTTACCATATATATGTGTGTGCGTGTGCGTGTGTGTGCACGTGCGCGCACACACACACACACACACATAACCAGATGTTGGAGACTGCCAGGTAGCAGAACATGTTCTGTATGCAAAGGCCTGCACCTTTTGAAAAAGCCTGGACAGAAGTAGTTTATTCCCTTCCATGCTGAAAGAAATTCTTTTTAAATCCATACTTTCTCTGTTAGAGGCATACTTGAAAACAATAAAATTTGTACTTTTTAATTGTAACTGTTTCCAAAGGCTGGAAGAGAAACACAATAGAATTATGATTCAGGGACTCCATTTCCTATCCATCTGCCCTGTGGGACTCTTCCCTTTTCCCAGCAGTTCGGCCTCTGGGGTTGGAGAAGCAAATGGAAATTCAGTGACCTGAATGGAAGAAGGCTTTGGCTCAGAGAAGTCTGTTGCTCTCTTGAACTCTTAGAGTTTTAAATGCCTGGATTGGTAGAAATTTGAAACTATGATCACAGGTAGGCTTGCTACTCTATGTAAAACCACCACAGCCTGGAGGCGAAATAGGGTGAGACAGCCCCTCTGCTAAACTGCCAATGTGAGGGCAGATTAAGGATCACATCAGACAATTTTAAAAGCATTAACTTCTGCTTTCCTAGTTTGTATGGATCTTCCTCATTGTCATCCTAATAAATCACTTATTTGCATTTTAAATAACTCCTGGCTCCATTATTGTTGCAGGAATATTGCAGCTGCGTGCTAGTGTTTCTGAAGGGGGAGAGTCTAAATTACTAGGTTAAAATATTCAGGCAATGCAATACAAAGTTTGGGCAGATTGACTAGGACCTAACAATTCTGCCTTCTGATTTACATGCTTCATTCCATGACCAAATGCATATGTGTGAGGCTGACCTGTGGCTTGTCACTTCTTGGTTCATTTTTTGTTGACTGATCTGCTGCTCAATATATGTTTTGATTATGTTTTTTCATTTCCTGAACTTCTTGTAAACTGACTAGGTTGGCTTCAAAAAGGCAGCATAGAAATACAATGAATGAATGAATAAAATCAGTTCCTGGTGGCCAGGAGAAAACTGTTACGCACCACAGGCGACCAATCAAGTAGCTCTTTGCAATTCTGTAATAATGGACTCATCGTTTGTTGCTCCTTAAAAACCAACACACACTCCTTCCCATATTGTTCTCATTTGGTGTGCCTGCCAAAGACATCAAAGACTGATAAGTTCATTGGCTTAAGCTTGCAGTTGGCTGCCCTTGGTTTCTGGACGTGACTCTTCAGCAGTCTTTTAACCTGTTTGTCTACTTTTTTAAAAGGACAAAGGCAAGAATGTATGAGGTGCTGTCGGGTGGTGGTAGCCCTGTGGCGGGGCGTGGGGGCAGCCTTTCCTAGCGCTGCTGCCTGATGATCTTTTAGAGTAGAGATGCTGACAGCTAGACAGGGAGACTTGTGCATGTGAAGCACATGATCTGCCACTGAGCTACACGTGGTCTCAACTCAGCTTGGGAATACAGATGTCCAGTCCAATCTTTACTGATTCCTGAAGTCACTGTCATATGAATTGTTGGGGGCTTGATTGTGTCGGAATAGGAACATAAGAAGAGCCATGCTGGATTTATTTATTTATTTATTTCATTTATTGCATTTCTATCCCGCCTTTTTTCCTCCTTAAGGAACCCAAGGCGGCGTACATAGTCCTCCTCCCCCTCTTCCATTTTATCCTCACAACAACAACCCTGCGAGGTGGGTTGGGCTGAGAGTCTGTGACTGGCCCAAAGTCACCCAGTGAGCTTCTGTGGCTGAGTGGGGACTAGAACCCGGATCTCCCAGCTCCCAGGCCAACACTCTTGCCACTACACCACATTGTCTCTCTAGTCCAGCATTCTGTTCACACAGTGGCCAACCAGCCATGCACAGGAAACCCACAAACAGGACATGAGTGTAACAGCACCCTCCTGCCCATGTTCCCCAGCAACTGGTGTACATAGGCATACTGATACTGGAGGTAGCATAGAGCCATCAGGCTAGTAGCCATTTATAGCCTTCTCCTCCAAGAATTTTTAAAGCCATCCAAATTGGTGGCCATCACTACATCTTGTGGAAGTGAATTCCATAGTTTAATTATGTGCTGTGTGAAGTACTTTCTTTTATCTGCCCTGAATCTCCAACCGATCAGCTTTATGGGATGACCTCGGGTTCTAGCATTATGAGAGAGGGAGAAAAATGTCTCCCTATCCACTTTCTCCATACCATGCATAATTTGTACACCTCTGTCATGTCTCCCCAGACTTGCCTCTTTTTAAAGCTAAGCAGTCCCAGGTGTTGTAACCTTTCCTCACAGGAGGGTTGTTCCAGCCCCTTGATCATTTTAGGAATATCTGAGTCTACGCTGCCACTCCCTCTAATTCCATAAAGCAGCCTTCCCCAACCTGGTGCCCTCCAGATGTGTTAGTCTACAACTCCCAGCATCCCCCATCCAGCTCATCTGGAGGGCACCAGGTTAGGGAAGGCCGCTGTAAAGCAATGGAGGAATCTTTTTACAATTAGGATCAAGCATATGGTTAGGAATATGGCAGGATTAAGGCAGAAGCAAACATGCAGACCTTAATAGAACTGAATAGACAGCCTTTCCCCCCTGTTTTCTAGGAATACAAGATTACAAATTTGTCTTAGTACTTTTGGCCAGAAGTCAACCTGCCTTCCTTTCATTGATCTCCCACTTTACCTCTCTCTGAGTGCTGTTTCTCCACAGGGTTCTTCCTACTTTCACAGAGGTAGCTGCGCTCTATGTGTTTTCTGCTTGAAAACTTGTCCTAAATTGTTTAACTATTGCTACACATAGAGATGTGAAGATCCAGTCAAAAGTAATGGCAGTCTTCTTTAAAACTTTTCATAGCTTAGTTAGAAAAAATGGGAAAGGGAGACAACTAAAAAAAAAACCCCTGCCCCATCTCAAATGTAAATGTAAAGTTTGCCTGTCTGGCTGCTGCTGTTTTAACAATGTTCATTTTTAATCTGCACATTTGCCCTAAAACAATGTCTAAAAACTCAGAACATGTTTACAAGTCTTGAAGGGAATGGCACTTAAGTGTTTAACTGCAAATTAAATAAATGAGGTGGGGGAGATGGCAAATCCTACACACTTACCTGCGAGTAAATCCCACTAAGTGTATGGAATTTGAGTAGAAATGCACAGAATTGCACTGTAATGCAACTTATCTAGTTCTGCTTCCTCCATGCCAGCTTCAACCATTCCATGATGGAGGGAGTTTGGTTTACAATTCCTAAATTATAAAGATGTTTACAATTCCTAAAAAAAATAAAAAATAAACTTTCAGAAGATCTAAGGCAGGGGTGGACAACATGTGGCCCTTCAGATGTTTACAATTCCCATCTTCCCTCACCATTAGCTATACTGGCTAGGGCTAAGGTGTGGGCAAGGCTAGGCACTAGTGTGTCCTTATTAGATGGGCTCTCTCCTTTATTGGCATGAAGGGCTACTCTACATGCGTTTTTTATTGTGGGCTCATGGTTGGTCACTCATGGTAGTTTGTGGTTCCTTTACATGACGTTGTCAAACTCCAGGACATCTCCTGTGCTTTCTAACCATTATCACAACTTTTTTCTTAATGGGGAAAATGCGGTATTTAATGTTAATGATGCTCCAGCTGCTTGTGTATTCCTGCAATTCCACAGCGCCATCTAGTGGTTGTATAATTAAACATATAGAACTTGCAGGCAAAGGAAATCTCTGGAAAAAAGTATGTGTAAAGGAGCTGATTTTAATGCTGCAAAGAATCCAGAAGCAGAATCCCTGGTAATGGTACAGGATAAAAACTTGATGTAGAGAAGCCCACATAGGGTTGCACTGTAAATATATAAACAGAGATAAAAAAGAAAAAAAAGAAACACCTCTATTTTTGTGAGCTAATGATAGTTTCACATTTTGTGTATCTGTCATTTCTATTTCAGGGATGGGCAACTTGAAGCTATCCAGATGTTGTTGAGCTCCACCTCCCATAATCCCTAGGCTGGTGGGAATTGAAGTTCAAAATCTGGAGGGCTACAGGTGCCTCACCACTTATTTATTTAAAGCCATGAAAGAAATGGGCCCACAGGGAGAGACAAGGAGAAGGAAAATCAGTTAGAAGAAAACAGGATGAAAAATAGAATTTTATAATATTGAACCAAAAATAACCTGGAAGCAAAACACAGATGAAGAAAATACCCTCCTACACAGGACATTTTCTTTTGTTCCTTGATCATGGGGGATCTAAGCTAACACAGGAAAGCAAGCATCTTTGCTGATCTCCTTTAGCACTCTTGCACCCACAGGGCGATTGAGTTCCATAGCCCCTGTGGCAATGGGCCAGGTCTAGCGGAGTGATGAACAGATGAGTGATGATGACTTTGCTTGCCACAACTCCCTCTCTTGGCTCTCTCACACAGGGCAGTTGGTTTTACATAGACCACAATACAGTTCTTTGTCACATCCTACTAGTTGCATTCTCAATGGGTGATTCATGTCCCCATCTGCAAAAAAAAAATATCCAGCTGGTACAGTGAAGCCTGGATGAGCACTGCATAGATGTACATCCAGGTGTAGATGCAAATCCCGTCTCTGCACTGGCTAAGTGAATGGAATCTTGCTTTCACTCAAGCTCTCTTCTACTGGATTGGCAAGACAGGTTGCTTTCGGGATTTTTTGGTAACCAATTAGTTTGGTTTGTAGCATGCGGGCACGGTGAATGTTGTCACACATACACTACATTGGTGTATGCTGTATTAAAATAAATTCCTGTCGTATTGTTATGGTACTTTGGACATAAAGTTCCCAACTCTATGTGTGCAATCATGCTTTTCTTTCTTTTTTTTCTCTTTTCCAGACAGCACTTTTTCTTATATTATTTCTAAGTTCAACAGCTGTTTTTATCATGCTGTCCAAATATCCACAAATTTTACTCTCTTAAGTACAACAATTACTATTCATTCAATCCAACTTTTAAATTAGACGTGTTGGGCCTAGTATGATCATATAATTGTGAATAAGGAATGATTCCAGGCATCTTCTGTGTTAACACTTATGTTCTGCCTGATGCCACCAAATTAAAACAGGGACACTGTGATGTTCCTGCCCTGGGTTCTACCTTCTCCAAGCTTCAGCCCCCTTTTCTCTCTGGGTTAAAGAGATACCCAATATGTTTAATTGGTTCCCACTACCCCATACAGGAGAAGTAACCTGGAAATAGGTAACGAGAAAATAGGAAGCACAATAAGACAAACTAATATGTGGGATTTTGTAGTTATAATAAAACAAATAAAAATTATCTAATAAAAGAAGAGTTATATATAATTATTAATCAGGTACTACCCACCTATTCTGCCTCTTTTAAATCTCATTCCCCAAACCCCATTGACTAGATGTAGCTTCCTCAATCCTTAAGACACTATCTGACTTCTGTTACTTCTTTCCTTATATAACCTCAGAATACACACACACACACACACACACACACCAGCCCCTCCTACCTTTCGCTCCCTCCCTAACACTATTAACCCTATCTTACCTGGGTCACATTTATCAATGCAAACACAAACATTAATATAACAGACATACTGTATGTTACAAACACCATTGACAGGGCAATCCATGTCTACTCAGACCAGCACTGAGTTCAATGGGACTTACTCTGAAGCAAGAATGTATATTAGAATCGCAGCCCAGGGCTAACCCTTTCACCCTCTGTGTCTTTTGATTTGCAAGATGATACAAATGCTTTCTATAATGTATTTAACATTCTTAGTTCTGTAACAATATAATGCATATATGTATAACTTGATTTATAGAGTAAGGTTTGGCACAAATTCTTTGCATTATCTGTTCTTCATGAATTTATTATTTTCTGCTTCTGGCCCTGGCTTGATCCATCTTGATCTTCATAAATGGGCGTGTTCCTATTTTTATCTGTTAAGTGCTATAGGACTTGCACCCACATGATCAGGGATCAAGGAAATGTAGATTACAGATGACTCTAGCAATGCCAGTAAGATAAAGGAAAGGAGGTGCTTAAACATAGAATCTTGATATAATGAGACATGAAATGTGTGCTAGTGCACACTTGAACAGATGCGCCAATCTGCATTCGTTAATCTGCACTTGGAGGTCTGGCTGTACCAGTGCCAGTGGTTACACAAAAAGGTTAAACATAGGAAACAAGGATATACTGGATTCTTCATTTTGAAAGAAAAAAAATGAAAAAATGCAGGCAGATTATTGTTGTTCAGTTGTTAAGTCATGTCTGACTCTTTGTGAGCCCATGGGCCATAGCACGCCAGGCCTTCCTGTCCTCCGCTCTCTCCCGGAGTCTGCTCAGGTTCATATGCATTGCATCGGTGATGCTATCTAGCCATCTCATCCTCTGCCGTCCCCTTCTCCTTTTGCCTTCAGTCTTTCCCAGCATCAGCGTCTTTTCCAGTGAGTTTTCTCTTCACATTAGGTGGCCAAAATATTTGAGCTTCAGCATCTGTCCTTCCAATGAGCAGTCAGGATTGATTTCCTTTAAGATCGACTGATTTCACCTCCTTGCAGTCCAGGGGACTCGTAAGAGTCTTCTCCAGCACCACAGCTCGAAGGCATCAATTCTTCGGCGCTCAGCCTTCCTTATAGTCCAGCGCTCACAGCCATACATTACTACTGGAAAAACCATAGCTTTGATTAGACGGACCTTTGTTGGCAAGGTGATGTCTCTGCTTCTTACTGTGCTGTCTAGGTTTGCCATAGCTTTCTTCCCAAGGAGCAAGTGTCTTTTAATTTCATGGCTACAGTCACCGTCTGCGGTGATCTTGGAGCCCAAGAAAGTAAAATCTGTCACTGCTTCCATTTCCTCCCCTTCTATATGCCAGGAAGTGATGGGGCCAGATGCCATGATCTTAGTTTTTTTTAATGTTGAGTTTCAAACCAGCTTTTGCCCTCCACTTTCACCCTCAACAAGAGGCTCTTTAGATCCTCTTCGCTTTCTGCCATTAGGGTGGTATCGTCTGCGTATCTGAGGTTGTTGATAATTCTCCTGGCAATCTTAATTCCGACCTGTGATTCATCCAACCTGGCGTTTCTCATGATGTACTCTGCATATAAGTTTAATGATAAAGCAAAGGAGATAATACAATACATTATCTTATGTAAATACTGTGTAACAGGCAGAACACAGTATTATCACTGATCAGGGCTTGCAGTGCAATTGTATGTTTGTTTAATGAGAAATAAATGCTACTGAGTGCAATGAGACTTCTTCCAAAGTGTGCATAAAAGATCCTTAATTTGTGCCAGCACTCAGTTTAGAATGGGGACCTCCAATGGCACCCATAAAGCTGTCCAATCCCTGCCCCCTTCAAAACAAATTTTTTAATAGAAACCTTAGAAAATGTTAGGGTAATCTTCTTTCTGTCCCTTTCTAGGCTGAATCTACACATAGCAGTTATATCATTATCATACTGTTATCATAACTATTGGTGCCCACTGGTGTCATGTGTACCAATAGTTATGGTAACAGTATAACTGCTATGTGTAGATTCAGCCCTAGTCAATAGCCTTGCTCTTTCTCTTCCCTCTACCCCTTTGCCTTGTTGTTTTCCCCTCCCCTCCAGCCTCTAGCCTCACGATTTCTATGCCCCCCCACCACTTTAGCTCACTTTTGACTAGCCAGGCCCCCATGTCAGCCATTATGGGGCTAGCCACCTGCTCCATTTTGTGGAGCCATTTTGTGATGGTGCCCACAGCAGCTGCTCAAATTCTCAAATGTGCCCAGAGGTCAAAAAAGGTTGGAGGCCTCTGGTCAAGAATATAAATGCTTTTGAGAATGTGCACAGTGCCTTTCCCTTTACCACTTACCTCAGCATGTTTCAGACCCCTGGGCTGTATTACTAAGCATATTTCCTAGCAAGCCCCACCTATCTCAGTGGGATAGGTGGGGCTTAGACCTGACAACGGTATCCCAGCTGAACTGTTTAAAATCTTGCAAGATGATGCGGTCAAGGTGATGCATGCCATATGCCAGCAAATTTGGAAAACACAAGAATGGCCAACAGATTGGAAAAGATCAACTTATATGCCCATACCAAAAAAGGGAAGCACCAAAGAATGTTCAAACTATCGGATAGTGGCACTTATTTCACATGCCAGTAAGGTTAATGCTCAAGATCTTGCAAGGTAGATTCCAGCAATTCATGGAACGAGAATTGCCAGATGTACAAGCTGGGTTTAGAAAAGGCAGAGGAACTAGAGACCAAATTGCCAATATCTGCTGGATAATGGAGAAAGCCAGGGAGTTTCAGAAAAAACATCTATTTCTGTTTTATTGACTATTCTAAAGCCTTTGACTGTGTGGATCATAACAACTTGTGGCAAGTTCTTGGTGGTATGGGGATACCAAGTCATCTTGTCTGCCTCCTGAGGAATCTGTATAACGACCAAGTAGCAACGGTAAGAACAGACCACGGATCAACGGACTGGTTTAAGATTGGGAAAGGAGTACGGCAGGGTTGTATACTCTCACCCTACCTATTCAACCTGTATGCAGAACACATTATGCGACATGCTGGGCTTGATGAAGCCAAGGCTGGAGTTAAAATCGCTGCAAGAAACATTAACAGTCTCCGATATGCAGATGATACCATTTTGATGGCTGAAAGCGAGGAGGAGCTGAGGAACCTCATGACGAAGGTGAAAGAAGAAAGTGCAAAAGCTGGGTTGCAGTTAAACCTCAAAAAAACCAAGATTATGGCAACCAGCTTGATGGATAACTGGCAAATAGAGGGAGAAAACGTGGAGGCAGTGACAGACTTTGTCTTTCTAGGCGCAAAGATTACTGCAGACGCTGACTGCAGCCAGGAAATCAGAAGACATTTACTTCTTGGGAGGAGAGCAATGACAAATCTTGATAAAATAGTGAAGAGCAGAGACATCACACTGACAACAAAGGTCCGCATAGTTAAAGCAATGGTATTCCCCATAGTAACCTATGGCTGTGAGAACTGGACCATAAGGAAGGCTGAGCGAAGGAAGCTAGATGCTTTTGAACTGTGGTGTTGGAGGAAAATTCTGAGAGTGCCTTGGACTGCAAGAAGATCAAACCAGTCCATACTCCAGGAAATAAAGCCAGACTGCTCACTTGAGGGAATGATATTAAAGGCAAAACTGAAGTACTTTGGCCACATAATGAGAAGACAGGATACCCTGGAGAAGATGCTGATGCTAGGGAAAGTGGAGGGCAAAAGGAAGAGGGGCTGACCAAGGGCAAGATGGATGGATGATATTCTGGAGGTGACGGACTCGACCTTGGGGGAGCTGGGGGTGGCGACAGCTGACAGGAAGCTCTGGCGTGGGCTGGTCCATGAAGTCACGAAGAGTCGGAAGCGACTGACCGAATAAACAACAAAGATGGAGTAATATAGTAAAGGTGCAATCCTATGGCCGCCAGTCAGTGGCTAGACAGCCATAGGATAGGTCGGTTCCCAGGAACTGACCTCGGAGCCCGCACTCCAAGGTCGGTTCCTGGAGGACCAACCCCCACCCCCTCCCATGCTGCCTTGTAGCTCATAAGAGCAGTGCGGAGTGGCAAAAACGGGGCGTTCCCGGGGGCAGGTTGGGGCGGGGAGGTCGGATATGTTGTCGGGCTACCGCTTCCTGCACTCCAAGGTCCCGTAGCTAGACAGCCGAAATTGGCTGTCTAGCTGCAAAAGCAAGGAGGAGATCCGCTCCTCACCACTCCTCCCGCCCTGCACTGGATAGGCAGTCGCCCCCAGGGTCGGAGGCAACCGTCGATTCACATAAGATTGCTCCCTTAATTTTGTAATTAAGTAGTCTGGGTGGGGTTAGGGTAAAGACTGGGCTCCAATGGAGACAGCTAAACTCTTTGACCTGCCACTATTGTATCTTTTTCTCTGCCTGCCCTATTTGGTAATCATAATTTAGGGTTAACGGGAAATAATACACATGGCATAAATTGGAGAGAAGAATCATCATTGCACAGTGCTATGAAAACCACTAACAATTCTTTCTTCCCTGTTTGTATGGATCTACTCAGAGCACCCCACGACTGTGTCTCATTTTGCTTGCTTTACAATGTTTATATGTTGCCAGTGGGACAGAGAACAGATGTGATGGATTAACTGGCAATAAATCAGATGGTAGAGTACATTCATGGCTCTCCCTCTGCCCTCCTCAAAAAAACCAAGATTATGGCAACCAGCTTGATTGATAACTGGCAAATAGAGGGAGAAAACGTGGAGGCAGTGGCAGACTTTGTCTTTCTAGGTGCAAAGATTACTGCAGATGCTGACTGCAGCCAGGAAATCAGGAGACTTTTACTTCTTGGGAGGACAGCAATGACAAATCTTGATAAAATAGTGAAGAGCAGAGACATCACACTGACAACAAAGGTCCGCATAGTTAAAGCAATGGTATTCCCCGTAGTAAGCTATGGCTGCGAGAGCTGGACCATAAGGAAGGCTGAGCGAAGGAAGCTAGATGCTTTTGAACTGTGGTGCTGGAGGAAAATTCTGAGAGTGCCTTGGACTGCAAGAAGATCAAACTTGTCCATACTCCAGGAAATAAAGCCAGACTGCTCACTTGAGGGAATGATATTAAAGGCAAAACTGAAGTACTTTGGCCACATAATGAGAAGACAGGATACCCTGGAGAAGATGCTGATGCTAGGGAAAGTGGAAGGCAAAAGGAAGAGGGGCTGTCCAAGGGCAAGATGGATGGATGATATTCTGGAGGTGACGGACTCGACCTTGCAGGAGCTGGGGGTGGCGACGGCTGACAGGAAGCTCTGGCGTGGGCTGGTCCATGAAGTCACGAAGAGTCGGAAGCGACTGAATGAATAAACAACAACAACAAGACCTGACAAATATGCTTAGTCTTGGACTATGTAATTTAGATATAAGGTGGCCAGAGCAGAAGATGCAGCCCTGAGTCAGTATTGATCCACAATGGTTCCTCCTTTAGAAGTAAAGGTGGTGGAATAATGTTACTCAATCACTTTTGATTATATGAAAAAAACCCCATTTAATATATTCTACATTTCTGCACAAGGTTTTAGGTTCTTAAAAGGAAAAATGTATAACTTCCAGATCTCTTTTTTTGTGTACAATATTACCTCAGTTTGTGTCTTGTTGCATTATGATGTGTCACTGCACAAGCATTTCACTTCTTACTTAAAAGCTTTCTCGTATATCTTTTTATTTATTTAAAATCTTTGTATAGAATATTTCATTGAAATGATCCCGGGTCAGTTTATAACAAATTAAAACCACAAAATACAAACAAAAGATAACAGCAAAAGCTATAAAACAAATTGTAATAAACTGCAGAATGAGATAATAAAACTGAAATACATAAAAGGCCTGGAAGAATAAAAAGGGGGTTTCCTGGTGCCTTTTAATGGTACCCGTCCTTTGCCTCTCTATTACTGATTAGCCGGGTAAGCTTCCATGGTGCCAGAAACCTAGACAGGACCTTTTCATTAGGGCAGCACCATTTTCTGCAAGATTTGTCCACTCTGGGATGCTAGAAGCATAGAGTCTTCCATAGTCAGGCAGATAAGAGCTGTACAGAATTAGACTTACGAAACTTTTGGACTTTTAGGCTGTTAGTTATCTGGAATGGGGCTTAGGAAATGTGATGGTTCCAGAAGAATTTGTATGTGTATGTTTGCTGTTCCTCCAGGTTGAAGAACTACAATACTTCTGGCTAGAGATAGGGGGGAAACCTTTTGAGATATTTTGAAGGAAATTCCTTTCTTGCATTGTATCCAGTAAGATAGGCGGGAGTAAGATACAAAAATACTTAATTTTAAAAAATAAAATACCATACTAACAACAGCAGGAATTAGCAGCACTGCCTAGGCCTAAGCAGTTCCCCATTGCTACTTCTTCCTTTTATAGGCTGCCTTCCTTCAGCTGGTCATACTCCCAGGTGTCTTAAAAGATACACAGCCTATGAAATCATAACATTTCCACCCTCTTCAGAAACCCCCACAACTTAGTACAGGGTTAGGCAACATTTTGGGGCCCACAGGCACATCTGACGCTTTGAAAAAGTGTCCCAGGCACCACCACAAGCTGCCCTGGGAAGGAAAATGTTGGTTGCGCCCCTTCTCTGAATTTTCACTTTTCTTGCTTCCCCCTTCTTCAAACCATTTTTTGACAGGATGCCTTTTTCTCCAGCTCTATTAAAATCAGTGGAGTGAGATCATGCTACATAGATTTTTTTAAAAGTGGGAGAGAAGCGTCCTCTGCCAGACAAGGGCTGGGCTGGGTGGGGGGAGGGAGGGAGGGAGGAAGCCCACCTAAAGATCCTCTTGCCCACAGGCAATTTGATTCTTCAGATAATACACCAACCACAACTTTGGTTTAATAAGTGGCTGAGCAAGCTGATCCAGGTAATTCAGAAACTGTTGAGCCAGTATGCAGCATTAATTCAATATCCTTGGATGCAGCTGCAGCAAAAATATTAACAGTGCACATTTTTCCCCTGTTGTGTGGACAGGACTAGTCCCACACACACTAGATACTAGCATCTCTTTACTATATGTAACTACATGTATTTGCTGATTAAACTGGCTACTATTTATTTATTTATTTGATTTATCAGCCACCCATCTGGCCAGCCACTATGACATACTTTGGCAAGATGTCCCATCTTTTTACAACAAGCACACTGAGCCATCTTGGCAGGCAATGCTATATAACCTGCAAGATGCTATGAAGACCCACAACAAAAACATAATTTCGTTAAACTTTGACTCTGTTGAATCAGTTGTTTTCAACCAGCTTTCTTTTTATTACCATCTGTCTGGCTTGTAATGGGACTTCCATGTAGGGCATTCACCACTTGCACCACACACTTGTTATTCAAGCTCGTTATTTTGGCTTCTGCTTAGGCTGTCTCAATTTGCATTGCAATAGTTATAGCTTTTGCCAATGTAGGTCTGGTCTCTAGAAGCAGGTGTTCTTATATATGAAGCATAGATGTTTTCTTAATCAACATAATCTCATCTGCCATATCTCCAAATTTACGTGGGCCCGTTAAACCTCTCAAGGCAGTAATATATTGCAGTGTAGATTCTCCAGATCTATGCATGCTGGCAGAATTTGTAGCAATTGGCTACCACATTTATTTTTGGCACAAGAAAGTATTTAAAGGCATGAGTATAGCATCATAATTATAATCTGTGAGGGGAAGGGTGCAAAATACACATTGTGGTTCAGCTTCCAAGCTGTGAATAAACAATGTGCATATCCTTGTTTCAGATATCATTTGTTGCAAGCAGGTAGTTCTCAAACATCCAGATCCACACAGGGACTGCATTTGGAGGTTTTCCTGGGCTTTGAATAAAAGATACAGGTGAGTTCCATGAAAGAAGAGTCATCCTCATAACCAAAATGTTGTATCTAATAATAGAGGCAGGCATAAGATACCAAAAAGGTTTATTTTAAAAAATACCACGGTAACAACAATTGCAGGAATTAGCCACTCTGCTTAAGTAGTTCTCCATTGCTAATTCTGATTTCCTTTTATAGGCTGCCTTCCTTCAACTGGCTGTATGCCCAGCTGACATAATGGTAGGCTCCCTGCAAGATCACCATCACCTGAGTCAGCTGCAAATGCCCTCCAAAATTCCAAATACCCCAGTAGAATTCTACAAATATTATTAAAATGGTCTTAGCTTGATTAAAAACCCACATTACAATCTCTCCCTGCCCCCACCCAATGGAAATAAAAATAATTCCTGCTGTTCTAGTACAAAACAAAGCACACCACAGGATGCAAATCTGTAATGGATCCACTTGCTAATAGGCAAGTGAAAACAAATAACATTTGCTTTATCGCTTTAAAAGTTATGCCCTCCTCTTCAATGCCAGTGGCACTCCTAAAGTGGCTTACAAATACTACTACTACTACTACTACAGAATTTAAAAAATAAATAAAAACAAAACAGCATCTGAAACAATTCAGCAGACTACGGGCTTCTTCACCTGGAGCTTTTATCCTGCTATTGAAATTGGTTACTCACGGAAGTTTGTGGGTCCTTTAGATGATGTCGTTAACCTCCAGAGTGTCTCCTGCACTGAATGACTTTTTTTCCATTTTTTAAAAGATTGGAGAAAATGAGCTATCAAATTACAGCACTTGAGTTCTCTCCATGAAAAGTGGAAAAGCCACAGTAAGAAGAGCTTGACCACAATGCTATCTAGCAGCTGTATAGTGAAACATATGGAAGACTCAGATAAGGGGGAAAAGGAAGGGAAAGGAACTGCATGTAAAGGCAATCCGTCATGAGCCTGCATTTAAAACGGAAGCAAAAAGCCCCCTCCGTCATGCCCCCTCTTTAATGAGCTTCTGTCGTGCATTAAAAACGTGGTTGTTCAGGCAGGCATTTGGGGTGGGTTAGGGTATTAAAAAAAAAAATTATGGTAAAATTTTATTGTTTTAAATTGTTTTATGGTGGGTTGTACATCGCCCAGAGTGGCTGGGTGACCAGTCAGATGGGCGATTAATAAATTTAATAAATAAATAAATAAAAAGCCCCGTTTTAAATGAGAGATTTTAGGCTGGCATAGAGATGCTCTATAGCTGTTTAACAATGCAGTCCTATACATGTCTCCTCAGAAGTAAGTCCCTTTCAGTTCAATGGATCTTACTTCAGGTTTCTGTGTAACAGACTATAACCTAAGAAGGCTAAGGAATGGTCACAGTCATGATATAAGGTAGCTCCCGGGGAATTTCAAAATTAAGTTCTCTCAAGCCCTCATGATTTACAAGTATTTATTACAAGAAGAGATATGTTTAAATTATAAGATTTGAGCAATATGGTTTTAGTATTGGGGTGGGGAAGAAGAGGAAGCAAGTTGGAACACCTTCCCTCCAAGTGCCAGACCAACTGGGAAACTGAATGCTGAACTATATGGTCTGATCCTGAAAAGCTGTTCTTATGAGATAATTTTTGAGCCTTTTCCAAAATGCCAGAAGGGAGAAAACAAGAGACAGAAGCAGGTTTCGGCTCCTGAAGATACACGACAGACCTCAAACCTCTGCTTGCTCTCAGGGCCGAAACAGACATTAGAATCATTACCATTTTCTAAAAGCATTACCTTCTCGTTCAGGCAGAAGGAGAAGCAGAACTTGCTTAAGGGTGAGGTCCTATGCATGTTTAGGCAGAAAAAAATCCTACAACTCCCAGCACGGCATGGTAGAATTTCCTGGTCACTATCGTCTTCTGATAATTGCCTCCACCCCTCAGGCTCAGCTCTGCCTGCTGCCACTGGATAGGTCATTTCAGCAAAGGCTTCAAATGCCATTTCTGGGTTTTTCTTGATACAGGACCCCATGGTCTCTCAGGATGCCACATGGGTGGCCACTTATGAATCAGCAAGAAAAACACATAACCCAAAGAGAAGACAGGCATTTGCATAGTATTTGCATATGCTAATTTATATGTATAGATGCAAATTTAGAAATTATTATTTAAATAGAAATACAGTAAATCTCACCATAGTGTAGAAGGCTGTTACCAGGTGACCCGTGTGCCTACCTGTTCAGTTTGCTGCCCAGGTGCTAACTGGTGATGAGCAACTGTTCTTATGGCTCTTTATCTTTAAACTGGAATTGGATAGGGCAGCCCTTCAAATACAAATGCCTCTGTTATTGAGGCAGTAAGCTTCTGTATACCAGTTGCATTTCTGTGGCCACCCTTTGAATGAAAGCCATGACAACTAAATAGGGTAGAAAATTAAACTGTTAGATTTTTGGCGTAGATGTGGTCCCAATAATTCCTTTAACAGTTGATTTGTTTTGCAAAGTGTGCAATCTTACACACACTTACCTGAGAATACATTCCATTGAAGTCAGGAAAAGATCAAACTGTAAATATTTTCTTTTTGTCTGGGTTGATTTTTGATGGTTTAAATGTGTCTTTATGTGCCCTCAACTGTTGGGATCAAGTAAGATACAAATATAGAATTGCAGTCTTACCACACAGGCTAGGACAAGAAGTCTCCCCAAGGACAAATAAAATGTGTTTCTCAGTCAAATCATGTTGTCTGTGTATTCATATAAGAGAATTACAGTCTACTGTAATGTCCATGTAGTGTAGAAGTAAGATGGGCAAGTACATTTCTTTCCCACAGTGGCTAGAGTTGAAGTAGCCATTTGTTTGGCTTTTAACTTATTTTAAATAAAGAAGTGCAACCACAAACCAGAAGGTCTGTTTTTAATATGAGACCTGTTCAATTTCTAAATTTGTCCCTAGTCAAAACAAATGCATAATTAAGGATGCCTTCACTTTAGTCACAGTACCAGAAATAAAAAAATATGAAATTAACTGTGAAAGAATCTTCATTTCCAAATTAAAGCAACACACTGCTGCACTTGCATCTTGCAAAGCAGAATGACAAACTTCATAAATAATAATCCCCAAATCCTACCTTTTCTGGGGCATTGAGATTTATGCACTTTAATTGTTGGTATATTTTCTTGATAAGGTGAGACTAGTCCTATGTCACTAGGGAAATGGTATCTTGCTGTTCCCCCCCTCCCCAATCCTCATTTACAATGATTATGTTATCAGCCTAGCCAGGCAAAAGGGTGGAGCAACTATAATTTCAAAGCAGGATTAGGTTGAAATAACGAGGTCACCAAGTGTGGTTGCCAAGGCAACGTCACATCTAAGAATATGGGATGCTTCTAGGAGAGGAGGCAAGACTGGAGTCTCTCTCCTTCTTGCACAAAAGAAATTCCCATTTTTCTTCAATTAAAAATGCTTCATTGCTTTTAAATACATTCTATTTTTTAAAAGTCCCATCTGACACATCAGGAAATAATAATAATAATTTAAAAAAATTAAATGACATACACTACAGTGTTTAATTTGGTTTTGTTTGATAATGATTGGGTTTGTATTTTCTATTCTATTTTTCTTATATAGATGCACCATTACGCTCTCCTCAGTCTGATTAGATGTATATTGGTACAAAGGTTGTTGAGAGTTAACCTGACTAGCACACAGAATTGTTCGTTCTATCCTTGACTTACAATTAAGGTGTCTGACTCCTGTAATATTTGGTCAGAAAGTCTTCCTGTTGTGTCTGGACCTTTTTTAACTTCTGAATTTCCAGTTTCTCATTCACTCTTAACCATCTATTGCTTTTAATTAGGAATTATTTCTCTCTCACACACACACACTTTTTTTTTTTAAGTACACAATCCGTTATAGAACTGACATTATTTTTAAATTGCATTGAATATGGGTATTGCTTTTTCCCTGTAGAACGTATAACAGTAATAATTCCACAGCCATTATATCAGAGTGCAAATACACAATGTTGTGGAGCAATGTCTATACAAAACTGATTCCAGTAATTAATAAAAAGCTATATATTGTCCACTTGGTAAATGCTGGCCATTTTTCCTTTATATGGTCTCAATGAATTTCTTCACTTTGGCTATATCTTGTAAGGTCCCTAGTGTTTTTCCATTTTCTTGCTAAAACAGGTTTAGTATTCACTGTGAAGTTAATAATAATTTATTCTAATGTACTTTTTAAAAAGCCGTTTCTCTTCTCCTTGAAGAGAAACCACAACAATATCAAACAGTATAACTTTTTAAGGAGATCTCATGTTGGTAAACTCAGCTCACCTTCTCTAAAATCATTGTAATTATTCACATAGCTCTCATATGGCCCTATTCTATATGAACTTAGGGCACAATCCTATGGCTGCTAGTCAGTGGCTAGACAGCCATAGGATAGGTCAGTTCCCTGAGAACCGACCTCCACCCCCTCCCACGCTGCCTCATAGACAGTGTGGAATGGCCCTGCACTCCACGCTTGGAAGAAGAGTGTGGAGTGGCAAAAACAGGGCGTTCCTGTGGGTGTGTCAGGGCGGGGAAGTCGGAAATGCTGGTACGACACATCCTACATGTCGTCAGGCTGCTGCTTCCCATTCTCTGAGGTCCTACGGCTAGACAGCTGAAATCGGCTGTCTAGCCATGAGTACAGGGCAGCTGAAGCACAGAGGGGACAATCCCCTCCATGCTTCTCCTGCCCTGCATTGGATAGGTGGTCGCCTCTGAGTTTGGAGGCGGCCACCTATCCTGATAGGATTGCTCCCTCCGATGTACTTAAACTCATTCATTCAAAGGGACTTTGGTACCTAACTCTGCACAGGATCAGGCTATAGATGTCATACGTACACTGCAAAACTTCCTTTTTGTGATTTAATTCATTAATGTTTTCATTAATGTTGTGCAAAAATGTCTAGTTTTGTCCTAGGCCGCCCATACTTGAAAAAGAGTATTGTCTGGAGATAATAGCAGTCGGAAATTATTGTGTCTAGATGTTCACCCAAGGACAACCTGCTACTAATAATCCACATTAAGGCTAATTGCATTTGGAATGTATATACATTTGGTTGGATCCAGATTTAGTCATCCTTAGAGTAGACCCATTGAAATCAATGTATGAAGAGGGAGAAAAAAACATCTCTATCCACTTTCTCCACACTATGCACAATTTTTATACATCTCTTTCATCTCTGCCCTTATTCATCTTTTCTCTAAACTAAGAAGTCCCAAATGTTAACTTACCTCATAGGGGAATTGCTATAGCCCCTTCATCATTTCAGCTGGCCCTTTCTGTAACCTTGCCAGCTCTACAACATTCTTTTTGAGATGCGATGACCAAGACTGTACACAGTATTCCAAGTGTAGTTGTACATTTGTATAAAGGCATTAAGATGTTTGGCAGTTTTATTTTTTATCCCTTTCCTAATGGTCCCTAACATGGAATCTGACTTTTTTTCACAGCTGCCACATAATGCATTGATGTTTTCATTATGCTATCCACCACAACTCCCAAAATCTCCTTCCTGGTCAGTCACTGACAGCCTTGACCCCATCAGTATATAAGGAAAGTTAGGATTCTTTGCCCCAAAGTACATGCCAATATATTGCCCACTCATCCAGTTTAGAGTGATCCTTTTGGAGCTCCCCATAATCTGTTGTTATTTTTACAATCCTGAATAATTCATTGTCATCAGCAAATTTTGCTACCTCACCATTCACCTGTGACTCCCCTTTCCCTTGAAATTCCAGATGCACCTGCATTTCAGGAGCAAGCCTCATTGAGCACAATGGGAGTTACTTCTGAGTAGACATACATATGCTTGTGCTGGGAAAGCAGCGGGGGGGAGAACGCAAAGACAGAAGCCAGCCCCCATTTTAACCCACAGGTCCTCATTGACCACAATGGGAGTTACTTCTGAGGAGACAGTAATGGATTTGTTGTGGGAAAGACAGCAGTAAACACAAAGACAGAAATCAGCCTCTATTGTAACCTGCAGGATATCTATAAGGAAGCTGTGACATACTTACTTCCTAAGGCAATGAATTGGAGCTGAGATCGCGCTTAATTGCACTTAAGGAATTAGGCTTTAAAATTTGCTATTTCAATTGAGGGGGCAAATTTACATTTGATCTCTGTAAATTCTGATGTGGACATTAAAAGGCAAGCCTCATTGACTGCAATGGGAGTTACTTCTGAGGATACACTAATGGGTTTGTTTGGGAAAGAGATGGAAACCAGCCCCCATTTTAACGCACAGGATCTCTATACGGAAGCTGTGAAGTAGTTACTTCCTAAGGCAATGAATCCGAGCCTTGAGATCGCGCTTAATCGCATTTAAGGAATTGGACTTTGATATGTGCCATGTCAATTGAGGGGCTTCTCTGTTATTTCTGTGGTCATTGAGAGGGCAAGCCTCTTACAGCACAGTGAGAGGAAACACCACTTGACTGGGGTCATGGTGAAAGGCACACCCCTGGGCAGGGCTAACATACCCGAGCTAAATGCGGGGGTTGGGGCATACAACAACTATACCTGGGAGAACCTGACTTGAAGAAAAGAATCGGACCTTAAGCAGTCTCAGGAAATCTGGTTTTTCCCTGATAAGCTCTGGGATGGCTGCTGGATGGCCACAACATCATGTATCCCTAATGACCTCAACACGCAGCTGGCTCAGAGTAAATCATTGGTGGAAACACCCCCTTAGTATTACATCTGATTCCTTAATAGCTGCCATACATAGCTGGTGGTCTGCTTTTGGCTTGGTGGGTCACATGCAATATAGGTCCAGCTTAGCAATGGTCTTAACAGAATATTGGTGTGCTTCTGATTCTGCAGCCCTGTCTCCTCTTCCTCCTCAGGATGAGCACTGTTAATGAAAGGGAGACAACTGTTTCTCACAAGTTGGGACTGCACGACTTGGAAAGCTAATCTTAAAATCAGGCTGGTTAAACCTGAGTGTTCTTTGCACAACTATCTCAGAGCCTTTTTATATATCACATAGAATTAGGAAATAGTATTAGGTGAACCACTTCAAACTAAAGGTCGATGAGTAATATTTCGTGTTGCATTCTCCATATTAAAAAATCTCTATGTATAGAAAACTAGCACACATAATTATCATCATCATTATTATTATTTAATCAATTTATACACTGCTTGACTATATCTAAAAAGACATCTTGAAGCAGTTTACAATATAAAAGTGTAAAACAGAAAATGTCCAGTGGTGGGATGGCTCTGAGATACAGCTTTACACCTGACAGCTTTTGGACTTCTGCAGCTTATTCAGTACACCTTTTCTTAGCACCTGTTGAGGTAGTCTCCTTTCTGGTTTCTTATACTAATTGGTTCTCCACCTACGTAGTCCCCCCCTTCTCCTAAAGAAACAAAAGACCCATTTAGAAGTGAAATTACACCACTAAGCATGGCTCCCTTCTTATTCTAGTTATAGTATTGGCGGGGGCAGGAGCTGAAATTTTTTCTGGTTCATTTGAACACAACTAGGACATTCAAGGCTTTTTCTAGAAACATGGACAAACAGTGCAGATTTTGCAACGCCTGTGAGGGTGAGGGGAATACTCTTCTTTTTTAAAACACAGAAATGTATGGGAAAGCTCTCATGAATCTCCTGAGTCATATAAGACTTTATTAGAAAAACGACTGAAAGTTTTATAATCCTGCAAATTTCCCATGAAATCTTTCTCCTTGCAAATGCATGGTCTTGATTCAGCTTATGCCCATGTAGCATCCTGTGTGTCATGGGTCTACTCAGCATCTCTTGGAAGGCTTGTTTCATAATGTATGACTGGAGCATTTTAACTGCCTCTGGAAAAGTTAGAAAACTTCCACCACCTTTCTGTAGTGCTTGCTTTCCCTTGGTTTGCTTCAGGTACATGAATTGTCAGCCACTGTGATTACGTAATGAAGTACATCATGACTATTCCATCTATACTGTCTAAAACTTGAGGCCACTTTTGAAGGAAATTCCACATATGGCACCATACAGGTTATCTTTTTAAACATGTGCTGCATTAGTACCTCAGGTGCAATAAAAACTATCCAGTGAAATGTACATTGTAAGCAGGCATCTTGCCACCTGAACAGATGGGCATGTTTAGGAAAGGAATCGGCAAGTCTGTTCCTCAGGTGTGAGAAGTCAGTCTAGTATTTTTAGCAATGTGAAACACAAATGGGTAGATGACTTTATGGGAGTTATGAAGGGGACTTCATATACATTTCCACAGAACCATAGGAGTGCCTGAGATAGGATGTGATAGGGCGCAATCCTATCAAGATAGGTGGCCGCCTCTGAACTTAGAGGTGACCCCTGCCTATCCAAAGCAGGGCAGGAGAAGCATGGAGGGGAGTGTTCCCTCCGCGCCTCTTCTGCCCTGCATTTTCGGCTAGACAGCTGGTTGCAGCTGTCTAGTTGTTGGAGCATGAAGCAGGGAAGGAGGCTGCTGTATGACACATAGGATGTGTTGTACAGGCAGTTCCTCCCTCCCTGCCCCAGAACACTCCCAGCCATGCCCCTTTTCTGCTGCTCTGCGCTCCTCTTGCGAGTGTGGAGGGCAGGGCTGTTCTGTGCTGCCTCTGAGGCAGCGCAGACGTGGGGGGAGCTTAGTTCTCTGGGAACCGACCTCGGAGCATGGGCTCTGAGGTTGTTTCCCGGAAAACACCATATCCTATGGCTGTCTAGCTGTTGTCTAGCGGCCATAGGATTGCTCCCTAAGAGAGCATGCTATAATTAAGCAGATAATGGTTTTGAAAGAATTTTCTGTGGCTTCACAGTAATAACTTTTTCCATCACCATCTTGTTCTCTTCTTTCCACTTCTCAAACAGACTAAAAAAATATATCAGTGGTTTAATTATTATCATCTCAGTTGGTCCAACAATTATGTCTTGATCTCTGTTCTTCCCTTATGGTTTGGTCCTCAAAATGGCACCACTAGTTGGTGCAAGAAATGTTCAGCAAACTCTACTATTGAGTCATCTGTGACTCAAATAAGTAAAAAAACTTGAATTGATTTAGTGTAGTGCTGCAAGTGTTAATAGGCAGATTAGCTGATGAATTGTGGGGACCAATTTGGAAGGCCAATGAGAGCAAATTTGAATGTGGGGCTGTGAGTTAAGGCACACCTCTGTATTATTTTAAAACCAATTGTTGCTTCCAGTATGTTATTGTAATAGATATCAAAAAAGAAAATATTCAAGGCAGTTGTCTAAGAATGGTTTATAAAACTGTAAGTTATTTTATGGCATCACTATTTCAGAAAGAGATCTAATACTGATGTTTTTGTAGTAAACACATTCATGTAAGTTTAACCAGTTAATCTGTAAATTGGAAGATGATTAGTCAACTACAATTTATTTTACCAGTTGAAAGCTCTAATTCTGTGTTGGCAGAGCACTTTGAGAATAGGAAGGGATACCTGCCACTTTCTTTGTTTTCTCCCCCCCGCCCCATGCTCCTTGACCTAAGACTGGGATTCCTGAACTGTGATCCCCAAATTGTGGTGTAATGAATACATCATTAGTATGATGCAAGAGGCTAAAATTTTTCCTGAAAACTTTAAACCATCATTTTGGATGCATCAAGCACTCTGTAGCCAATGAGCAGTGAGGCAGAATGAAGTATTGATCCATCTTCTGTTTGGTGACATATATAGGCAGGCATATATAGGCAGCAACATCAACCCAAGAGATGAAGTAGAAAAACCTGATCCATATTGCTCTATTAAATTAGTTATTTAATTTATACCCTTCCTTTCTACCAGGAAATGGTGTTCGAGGTATCTAACAACAATAGATTCAGAAAACAAATACATTAAAAACACAATTAAAAACACAACAATAAAATCATGATGGCACCCAACCCAACAGTCTAGTTTACATGCCAAAGGCCTGCTTGAATAAAAATATATTTGCTTGGTGTTGGAAGGAAAGCAAAGAGGGAGCCAACTTTACCTCCCATGGCAAGGAGCTCCAAAGCCTGTGAGCAGCCATTGAAAAAGCTCTCCCTCATGTCCCCATCAAACAATCCTGTGATGGCAGTGGTACCAAGAGAAGGGCCTCCTCAATGATCTTAAAGCCTGGGCAAGCTCATTTGGGAGAAGGTGGTCTTTCAGGTGGCCTGGTCCCAAGCCACTACAAATTGACAGATGTAGGGGAATCTTAGAAGCCCTGCCAATTGCTCAGAAAGCACAGCCCCATCCTTGTATTTTGACTTGACAGGGCAGGGTGGGCGAAACAAGGTTGATACCATGGTAAAGCCCCTTAGTATAGCTAGGTCATTGCTTTTTTGTACTTGGCTGGAAGTGGAATTAAACTGAGGTTCCACACAGTGCTTAATACAGTGCTATATTGTACAGCAATACTCTTCCCCATTGCCACGATATTTCTACATTGTTTACTCTCACAGTTAAGTCTCATTCAGCAAAAGTCCTTTCCAATGTTAATTAAAAGTTTACTGTTTGCAGGCCCTACCCATTTTATTACTTCCTGCTGATTGCAGCTAGGTGATTTATTGAACAGCTTCTCAATTGCCCCTTGAATAGCTTTTCTTAATTGCCTCAATGTCAGTTCCTGTTCTGTGGGAGAGGCTTTACTGACTTCTTATCTTTTCCCCATTTTTAATACTGAAATACTGTTATCTTGCTATAAAAATTAGAAAAAAATAGAGGAACTCTGCAACCCTAAGGGAATAAACCTAAGTGAACATAGTAGGTCTTGTTTCTGAGTAAACATACATAGGATTGCACTGGAAATCAGTAATTCATTACCCCCATAGGAACAGAAACTGAGATAGGGAAAATTGAGAGGATATTCATCAATATCTCCTAGCAAGAGAAAGCAATAAAAAGGGAAGGACCTGCAAAAAGGAAGGTAAATGAAAGCCAGAGGAGCTCTAGAAAACCTCAAGAGTGCTTTGTCTGTCCTCACTGGACAGGTGGGTGCTAACAAACACTGCAAACAAAACAACACACACACACTCTCATGCACACACATATACCTGGATACACAATACACTGGCAATGGAAAACTTTAGAAGGACAACAATGATGTAAGAATTACATAATCTGGATTCTCGGAAAAAAGTGAGAGAACAAAGGATGGCAATTCTAAAGAAAAGTGGAAGTATTCCAAGAGGAAGTATATATTGTAGTTGCAAGGTGGATGCCTCTCTGCTGTCCCAGGAGCAGATAGACAGACAGACAGATAGATGATAGATAGGGGTGTGTGTGTGTGTGTGTGTGTGTGTTTAAAGTGTACCTCCACTTTCAGCCAAAGAGTGGAGCCCCCTTGTACACTGGTTGCAGCAGAATAAAAGATTCTTGAAAAGAATTGCATATATAAGAACAGACTGAAGTAAAAATTTAACATGATATGCAGTCAGGTGTATTGTAGCCCTGGGTTTTTTGGTGTGTGGTTGTAACTGGACCAATGGTGGGAAGGAATGGGCTACTTAACCCTTTCCTTTCTCATGGGTTTTGCATTCAAAATCTACACACTAACTACTTTTTCCCTCCATAAGTGAGGAGATTAGTTTTCCATTATTTCCTCATCTGTGGGCTGTTGTTATGTTCTTAGTTTTAGGGAGGAAAGTGGTTTGAGGTGGGGATTTTGAGTGGTAAACCATGGGTTGCATGTTCCATCTAGTTTGGGCCTCTTAAACCTGCCCAAAGTAGACTTCTGAATTGACAGGATAACAGAAAGCACAATCTACAAGCACACATGCCATGCGCTCTCTGAATAGAACTCCCCTCCCTCAACCCATCTTTCTATATGTGTGTTTCTGCATGTTGAGGAACGTTTTTCTCCTGTTTACAGCAAATTTTACCAGAATATGAAATAGTTACCCCACCACACACACCATTTCAGTTTATTTATCACTTAAGTCAGCCTTCCCTTACCTGGTGCCTCTCAATGCCCATGCTGGTTGGAAATGATGGGCATTGTAGTCCAAAATATCTAGAGGGCACCAAGTTGGGGCAGGCTGACTTAAGGTTATTTTCTCAATAACCCTATATTAA
This sequence comes from Heloderma suspectum, assembly GCF_057233095.1. NCBI lineage: Eukaryota > Metazoa > Chordata > Lepidosauria > Squamata > Helodermatidae > Heloderma > Heloderma suspectum. The sequence goes on from NC_139462.1 coordinate 116,250,186, forward strand.
TAAATGAGAATCCTCACACAGCACTAAAGAACACTGAAGCAATCTGCTTTAACTGTTTGCCAGGCAGAAATAACTTCTTTGTTGGCAGAATTGCTGCTTACCGATCTCACCATGGGACTAAATTCACTAGCAGAAACTGTCATGCACAGAATTGCATCTGGGTTCCCTGATTATCATCAGCTCCTGAGTACAGAGGGGAAGGAGCAAAATGTCAGAAAGAGTGATGGCAAATACTTAGTTTAAAATGTAGAGGTGCAATCCTATGCAGCTTATACAGAAAAAAAGGCCTACACCTCCCAGCATGCCCCAGCCAGCCATGTAGGCCTTTTTTCGGTCTGAGCATGCATAGGATTGCACCCTAAAGATGTTAACATTTGTAAGTTAAACCTAAGTATGTTAACAAATCCAATTAGTTTTTGTAGCTGCTACTCAGCTACATATCAGGATGTCACCAGTTCAAATTGCACCTCTGCTTTGATCTCCCTCGGTGTCTTTTGGGAAGCCTCTCTCTTTCAGCTCCCTTTCTTTTTGAGTACTGGAGCACACGCTCTGTGTGCAAAGGTCTGATGCTCAACCTCCAACATCTCCAGATAAAAGAATCTCAAGCAGTATGTCTAGGGAAGAAACTCTCTGCCTGAGAGCCCTGGAGAGACGCAGCCAGCTGGCACAGGCAACAGCGAGTTAACAGGACCAATGGTATAAGGCAGCTCCATATGCTCATTCACAGAATTGGCTATGGTTCTGATGTGGGAGTAGAATTGTGATCGAAGAAATTAAAGAGTTCTCACCCCAAAAGTGTACATTAATTGAATTTCTTTATTTATAAAGTTTGTATCCTGCTTCTCAGCCCACAGGGCTCATAGCTGCTCACCATTGTTAACATACCACAAAACCCAATCACACAGACAGCATACAATCCAGCAATAATAAACCAGCCAAGGCCCTTAAAATCGCCGCATCTTCCTAAAGCCAGCCCTCAGACATCCTCCTATTTTTATTTTAGGGATTTTATTTCCTAAAATTCTAAACCATGAACATACTTTCTTTCCACATTATATTTCTAGTATAAATTCAACATGTTGCAGTTACACTTAGAACCCAAAGCACTGTGAAATAAAATGGGGAGCTCTGAGAAAGTATATCTCTGTGGACCTTCTACTTCGCTCAACATAAGCAACATTAACTCAATCCAAGACGCATTGGGTTCACCAGGATCGCATCAGCAAGCTCTGCCTCTGACCTACATGTATCACTTAACTGTCTTCTTGTGTACAAAGTACACATACATAGGTGCTGCACATGTGGTCGGGGGTGTGCTTTTTTTTAGGTCCCCTACACTTTGTATGTGTGTAGGGACTACACACCTTCATGGTGTGTAGTCCATGAAGAACCCCTTCATGGATCACTGCCTTGTTGTGGCGAAGGGGCTTGCGTAACTCAGTGAAGCCATAAGCTATGCCGTGCAGGGCCACCCAAGACGGACAGGTCATGGCGGAGAGTTCTGACAAAATGTGGTGCACTGGAGAAGGAAATGGCAACCCACTCCAGTATCCTTTCCAAGAAAACCCCATGGAATGTATCACAAGGCTAAAAGAGATGATGCCGGAAGATGAGCCCCTCAGGTCGGAAGGTGTCAAATATCCTACTGGGGAAGAGCAGAAGGTATTTCCAAGTAGCGCCAGAAAGAGTGAAGCGGCTGGGCCAAAGCCGAAAGGACACTCAGCTGTGGATGTGTCTGGTGGTGAAAAGAAAATCCGATGCTGTAAAGAACAATATTGTTTAGGAACCTGGAATGTCAGATCAATGAATCAAGGTAAGCTGGAGGTGGTCAAACATGAGATGGCAAGATTGAAAATCGACATCTTGGGAATCAGCGAACTCAAATGGACAGGCATGGGCGAATTTAATTCAGGTGACCATCATATCTACTACTGTGGGCAAGAATCCCTTAGAAGAAATGGAGTAGCACTCATAATCAACAAAAGGGTGGGAAAAGCAGTACTGGGGTACAATCTTAAAAATGACAGAATGATCTCAGTACGAATCCAAGGCAAACCATGCAACATCACAGTAATTCAAGTCTATCCCCCAACCACTGAGGCCAAAGAAGCTGAGGTTGATCGGTTCTATGAAGACCTACAACACCTTCTAGAACTAACACCAAAAAAAGATGTCCTCTTTATCATAGGGGATTGGAATGCTAAAGTAGGAAGTCAAGAAATCACCGGGATAACAGGCAGGCATGGCCTTGGTGTACAAAATGGAGCAGGACAAAAGCTAATAGAGTTTTGCCAAGAGAACATGCTGATCATAGCAAACACTCTTTTCCAACAGCACAAGAGGCGACTCTACACATGGACATCACCAGATGGTCAATATCGAAATCAGATTGATTATGTCCTTTGCAGCCAAAGATGGAGAAGCTCTATACAGTCAGTAAAAACAAGACCTGGAGCTGACTGTGGCTCTGATCATGAGCTGCTTCTTGCAAAATTTCGGCTTAAATTGAAGAACGTCGGGAAAACCATGAAACGGTTCAGGGATGACCTAAATCATATCCCTTATGAATATACAGTGGAGGTGAGGAATAGATTTCAGGGATTAGACCTGATAGATAGAGTGCCTGAGGAACTATGGATGGAGGTCCATAACATTGTTCAGGAGGCAGCAACAAAATCCATCCCAAAGAAAAAGAAATGCAAGAAAGCAAAGTGGCTGACTGATGAGGCTTTACAAGTAGCTGAGGAAAGAAGGGAAGCGAAAAGCAAGGGAGAAAGGGGAAGATATATCCAACTGAATGCAGAGTTCCAGAGAATAGCAAGGAGAGACAAGAAGGCCTTCTTAAATGAACAATGCCAAGAAATTTAGGAAAACAACAGAATGGGAAAGACTAGAGATCTCTTCAAGAAAATTGGAGATCTCAAGGGAACGTTTTGTGCAAAGATGGGCATGATAAAGGACAAAGAAGGCAGGGACCTAACAGAAGCAGATGAGATTAAGAAGAGGTGGCAAGAATACACAGAAGAACTATACAGGAAAGATCTGAATGTCCCTGATAGCCATGATAGTGCGGTCACTGAACTTGAGCCGGACATCCTAGAGAGTGAAGTCAAGTGGGCCTTAGGAAGCATTAGTAACAACAAAGCTAGCGGAGATGACAGTATTCCAGCTGAGCTATTTAAAATCCTAAAAGATGATGCTGTTAAAGTGCTGCACTCAATAGGCCAACAAATTTGGAACACTCAACAATGGCCGCAAGACTGGAAAACGTCAGTTTACATCCCAATTCCAAAGAAGGGCAACGCCAAAGAGTGTTCAAACTACCGCACAATTGCGCTCATTTCACATGCCAGCAAGGTGATGCTCAAAATCCTACAAGCTAGGCTTCAGCAGTATGCGAACCGAGAACTACCGGAAGTACAAGCTGGGTTTCAAAGAGGCAGAGGAACTAGAGATCAAATCGCCAACTTTCGCTGGATCATGGAGAAAGCAAGAGAATTCCAGAAAAACGTCTATTTCTGCTTCATTGACTACACTAAAGCCTTTGATTGTGTGGATCACAACAAACTCTGGGAAATTCTTAAAGTGATGGGAGTACCAGACCACCTTACCTGTCTCCTGAGAAACCTTTACGAGGGTCAAGAAGCAACAGTAAAAACCAGACATGGAACAACCGAGTGGTTCAAAATTGGGAAAGGAGTACGACAAGGCTGCATATTGTCACCCTGCTTATTTAACTTATATGCAGAGTACATCATGAGAAACGCCGGGTTGGATGAATCACAGGTCGGAATTAAGATTGCCGGGAGAATTATCAACAACCTCCGATATGCAGACGATACCACCCTAATGGCAGAAAGCGAAGAGGATCTAAAGAGCCTCTTGTTGAGGGTGAAAGAGGAGAGTGCAAATGCTGGTTTGAAACTCAACATTAAAAAAACGAAGATGATGGCATCTGGCCCCATCACTTCCTGGCATATAGAAGGGGAAGAAATGGAAGCAGTGACAGATTTTATTTTCTTGGGCTCCAAGATCACCACAGATGGTGACTGTAGCCATGAAATTAAAAGACGCTTTCTCCTTGGGAGGAAAGCTATGGCAAACCTAGACAGCATAGTAAGAAGCAGAGACATCACCTTGCCAACAAAGGTCCGTCTAATCAAAGCTATGGTTTTCCCAGTAGTAATGTATGGCTGTGAGAGCTGGACTATAAGGAAGGCTGAGCGCCGAAGAATTGATGCTTTCGAACTGTGGTGCTGGAGAAGACTCTTACGAGTCCCCTGGACTGCAAGGAGGTCAAATCAGTCCATCCTAAAGGAAATCAACCCTGAGTGCTCATTGGAAGGACAGATACTGAAGCTGAAGCTCAAATATTTTGGCCACCTAATGCGAAGAGAAAACTCTCTGGAAAAGACCCTGATGCTGGGAAAGACTGAAGGCAAAAGGAGAAGGGGACGGCAGAGGATGAGATGGCTAGATAGCATCACGGATGCAATGAATATGAACTTGAGCACACTCCAGGAGAGAGCGCAGGACAGGAAGGCCTGGCGTGCTATGGTCCATGGGGTCACGAAGAGTCGGACACGACTGAACGACTGAACAACAACAACAACAAGGGACTACACATAGATGGTCAACCCAATACTTGAAAGCCAGGTAGGGGTGGCGCTTGCTAAAGCAATCCCGTTTCCCTGTATACTTATTCACTGTATGTACTGTATGCACTGTATGCACATGGGATTGTGTGAATAGTACTGTAGGGTAAAGGTGGCAGAGGTTTAGAGCTAAACATCTAGTATTTTACTGGGTATTTTACTTTCTTTTAACAGAAATCCTGTTATTTTAACAGAAATCCTGATAAAATAAAGTAAAATCTAGTATTTTACTTTATTTTAACAGAAATCCTGTTCTGTTACATAACTAATACTGGGGTCTGAAAGACCAGTACATTCCAGATTAACATAAATGTGTAAGAAGAGCTGTGCTGGATTGGACCAAAAGCCCATCTCATCCAGCATTCTGTTCCCACAGTGGCCAACCAGATGCCCCTATGGGAAGCCCACAGGAAGGATGTGAGGGCAATAGCAGCCTCCCACTCATGTTCCCCAGCAACTGGTATTGAGAGGCATACTGCCTCTGGTACTGGAAGCTGTCGTGACTAGTAGCCATTGAGGCAGTTCACATGCCTCTAGGGGTGTACGAAACCCCACTTACCTGGCTCTGCCGGGTTCCGCAGGTGGGGGGAGGTGATCCGTTCCTCCCCTCCCCCCCCGGAATCCTGCCCGGCTGGCTCTGCTCTGTGGCCAGGCTGTGGAGCCACTGGCCGGGCCAACCCGCAGCGGGGCCTCCAGCCGCTGCCGGGCTGCTGCGGACGCAAATGGCGTCCTGTGTAGGAGACGCCATTTGCGTCCCTACGCTGGCCCGTAATAGGCTAAGTAAATATTTACATAGCCTATCACCGCAAAAAAAAAAGGGAACGCAAATGGCAGCGGCTACGGCGGCCGCCATTTGCATTCCCTTTTTTTGCCATGATAGGCTACGTACATATTTACATAGCCTATAACGGCCATTCAAAAGATACGAATGGCAGCTGCAGATGCGGCTGCCATTTGAGGAGCACCGGAACGGCCGACAAAGGTAGGCTCCGTTCTGGGCCCATTTCGCAGGGTGGGGGGCTTCATTCCGCCATGGATTTCGGGGGGCCGAATGCGCTGGCATTCGGCCTCACCAAGATCCGTGGCGGAATTCTCCGCCATGCCTACATGCCACGAGGCATGTAATCATGGCATATGATTAATATGCCATGGTGGCTTGTTAACCACCCCTGTGCATGCTGCCTGATTTAGCTAATTACCCTTGCTGGGGACAGCTTGCTGTGACATCCGAACCCGGTGAGGGTGAGTGGCTGGGGTGGTTAACATACCACCCAGCAACCCTAGAACAATCCATGGGTTCTGGATGGTTTGTTAACCACCCCAGCCACTCACCCTCAAAGGGTTTGGACATCATGACAAGCCATACCCGGTGAGGGTAATTAGGCAAATTGGGCAGCACACAATCAGCATGCACAGGGAAGTTAAGAAATGCAAATGCCTTTCTGACTTCCAGGTCCTCACCCCCAATCAAGCAACCCACAAAAATAGCTGAAATTGACCAGTCTAAAGCCTTGTTGGGAGATATGGTCCAGTCCTGAAGCATCTTCAACCCAGATAGACTGACAAGTTAAAATACCACTAGGTTATCCCTTGTGGTCTTGTTTTGGAAAGTTCTGTTTGTCCCTCAGAAGCATAGCTTTTGTCATGCTTAAACAGGGGAGCCTCCGTGCAGATCTTAATACTCGCATAGGCTTATTTGACTGGCTTCCCCCACCCTTATCTGCTTCTCCTAGTTCCGTTGCCTCATTCTGTGTTTGTTATTTTACTAGGGTTAATCAGGATTTAAGGCAGGGGTGGGCAACATGTGGGCTGCATGTGGCTCCCCCACATGATTTTTCCGCCCCCACTGCTCTGCTGCCAAATTTGCCCTGAAATTCAGAGGAGTGGCGGGGAAAAAACATGCTGATTTCCCTTCAAAGTAAGGCACACAGAAAGCACGTGCCTTGTTTTCTAGGAAAATTGCACTCCCAGAAGCCCCTGGGGCCTTGGAAGTTGCCCACTCCCAGTTTAACGAGAGGCTTTACTTCATTGACTTCCATTCCAAATTCTATTTTTGCAATTGCACTGCACATAATGCTGGACTCAGGGGTTCTTAATAATGGCTTTGCTTGCCATCAATCCCTCATTGCCTATGTCAGCCATCATCTTCTTGGGACAGAAGACCATAGTACACACTGTGGTCTTTGTTCCTATGCAGACTGAGGTGATTATCCCATTGTGCCAGACCAGGTGCCTGGAAAATCTAGGGTAGCTAGTGCTCTCTTGTGAATTCCCATGTGACTGTGAACAGCTAGGAAGTGAAGTCCTCTGCTTTCCCCTTCCTTGGAAACAGGTAACTATACCCGCTCTGACCTTCTTTCTCTTTCTTTCTCCTGATATTGCTCAAAATTGATCCCTTCTGCCCCTTGTGTGGCCAACCCTGTTGCTGTTGAAATTTGAGTCTCTCCTGTTGCACTTAGACCCCCGAAAGATTGCCTCTCCATCCCTCAGCACCCTCTCCGCTCCTTATTCGGCAAGCCATAACTCCCTACCTCTGTCTTTTCCGTCTCTTGCTCTGTCAGTGTCATTGAGAATCATAAGGAAATAGTTGCAAGTCCAGTGTTGGGTCAGTATACTAATCAGTTATTACTCTGTAAACATTGATGGTAAAATGCAGTTTATATGCTTTTGAACTTTAATATTCATCAGTATTCCAGAACAGTGTATAGTCCATCAAATACACACCACACCTCTGCAAAAGAGCCTAATATTTCATGAAATTCGTGGATTCATGTGTAGATGACTTCGCATGTTCTCATGGATCTACAATGTCCTATTCCATGAGTGGAAGGGAAAATAGGCAAAATAGTGTTCCCTTCCCTTCCTGTGTTTTTTTTTTTTTTTTTTGCTGCCACCAGGTAGAAATCTTTCTTTCTCTGGCTGCAGCCTGAAAACTCTTTGGGATTCACTCAGGTATCTACTTTAGGTAGTGTGGGGGTTGGCTGATAAACTTGGGGTGGGTAACCAAAAAGAGAGAGAGAGAGACCACAAAATTTCAAACAACAAGGTTTAAATTTGACTGAATAAAAATGTTAAAAGGAAAAAGTTTTAAAATCTGAATGGATACACACATACACAAAAACCAGTATCAGCAAGAGGGTAATAAATGGTGTCCCTGTTTTATCCAGGTTCCTTATCCAATCAATATCTTACTGTCATTGGTCCAGCTCAGTTCCCCAGTTCCAGCATCTCTAATTCTTTGTTTCTTCCAGAACTCTGGGCTTAGAATCACAGAATCATAGAACAGGAGGGTTGGAGGGGACTATAAGACCATTGAGTCCAATCCCCTGCTCATTGCAGGAATCCAAGTCAAAACATCCCTGGCTGTGTTTCCACCAGTGATTTACTCCAACCTGGCCGTGCGGTGAGGTCTCTGTGTTTCCATGGAGTCTTGGCCTTTCAGCACCAGCCCCGCATTTTAATGTGGAAAAACCGCTTCTTCTGAGCCTGGTTATAGTCCAACTTTTCCAGCTTACTTTGACTCCATTACTGACCTGTTTCCACAACCACACTAGATTTGGTATCATAGTCCTGCCCATGGGGCGTGTAGCCCGGCCTTTGTGCTGAATGAGGCTTGCCCTCTCAATGACCACAGAAATAGGGTTGGACTCGATGGCCTTGTAGGCCCCTTCCAACCCTACTATTCTATGATTCTATAAAATAACAGAGAAGCCCTTCAATTGACACGGCACATGTCACAACCCAATTCCTTAAATGCGATTAAGTGAGGCTTAATCCATTGCCTTAGGACGTAACTCCTTCACAGCTTCCTTATAGAGATACTGTGCATTAAAATGGGGGCTGGTTTATGTCTGTTTTCCACAACATACCCATTAGTGTCTTTTCAGAAGTAATTCCCATTGTGGTCAATGAGGCTTGCCTTTGAATGCCCACACCAGAACTTACAGAGATTCCCCCTCAATTGAAATGGCATATGTTAAAGCCCAATTCCTTAAGTGCAATTAAGTGACCAAGCAGGATTATGAGGCTCCAATGAATTGCCTTAGGACGAAAGTACTTCACAGCTTCGTTATAGATATCCTGCGGGTCACAATGGCGGCTGGTTTCTCTATTTGTGTTTACTGCTCTCTTTCCCCCAACAAACCCATTACTGTCTCATCAGAAGTAACTCCCATTGTGGTCAATTAGGTCCTCTGGGTTAAAATGGGGGCTGGCTTCCCTCTTTGTGTTCTCCCTCCCTTTCCCAGCACAAGCATATGTGTGTCTACTTGGAAGTAACTCCCATTGTGCTCAATGAGGCTTGCTCCTGAAATGCAGGTGCATCTTGACTTTCAGGGGAAAGGAGAAAGGGGGGGAAGCCTCTCCTCACAGCACAGCTGATTCCTTTTAATAAAATCTGGTACTCCTCCATTAGCTTCTCCTTCCGTTGTCCTGGAAACACAGCTGAGGAGGCAGGAACACTGATGAGGTAATCAGACCCAACCCAGACTCCACTCAGACTCCACCCAGCCATCAAGAACATAAGTCCATTAGAGCTCAGTGGAAACAGCACAGAGCCCCATGCTACAGCGATGATAAGCTGGGTCTTTAAGGGCTGTGGAAACAGGAAAAGGAGAAGACGCGATTGGGGAAACATTGCAACAAAGTTGCAGACAAAGTGAAGCCGATAGCATGGAAATATGCCCCCTGACAGATGGCTGTCCAGCTTCATCTTGAATGCCTCCAGTGTGGGAGAGGCCACCACCTCCCTAGGTCATTGGTTCCATTGCTGTATTGCTCTAACAGTCAGGAAGTTTTTCCTGATGTTCAGCCGGAATCTGGCTTCATGTAACTTGAGCCCATTATTCCGCATTCTGCACTCTGGGATGATCGAGAAGAGATCCTGGCCTTCCTCTCTGTGACAACCTTTCAAGACTTGAAGAGCGCTATCATATCTCCCCTCAGTCTTCTCTTCTCAAGGCTAAACATGCCCAGTTCTTTCAGTCTCTCTTCATAGGGCTTTGTTTCCAGTCCCCTGATCATCTTTGTTGCCCTCCTCTGAATCTTTTCCAGTTTGTCTGCTTCCTTCTTAAAGTGTGTTGCCCAGAACTGGACACAGTACCCAAGACGAGGTCTAACCAGTGCTGGCTTCTTTCTATCTGTCCGTCTGTCCTTCCTAACTCTCTCTCTCTCTCTCTCTCTCTCTTTGCTTCTTTGCACCTCTACCGGCCTGCCTAGGCTTTTATCTCTTAATTTCCTGCCCTCCCAACTCCAGTCGATCAGGAAGGTAGTTTCTTGTTCATTTCTGCATACTAAGGTTCTATTTCACAATTAAAATCCCCGTCTCCCTTCCTCTGACCTCCTATTGAACCTCATAATCTCCTGGCTTCCTGAGCAAAACTTCCTGAACTCTACCTTCTAACTAGACTTTTGACCTCTAAACCTTTCAGCTGAAACTGACTCACACACACACACACACACACTATCCTGAAGCCAAATAAATATGAAAATGGAGGACAGATTTAATTTAATTAGCTGCTCCGGCTTTCGTTTTATTCAAGTCTCACAGGACCTTTGTAAGGGGGAGAACAAATAAAGCAAACCCAAATTATATAACAAAGCAGGAGATAGATTTGGAAAGCACAACAGGCAATACAGAATGAGTAGTTCTTACATGCTTAACATTTGATCCATGGAACAGAAACATAGATATGTGAATCTAAGGGTGTTTACGTACCAGAAGTATTTCACATTTATTTATTACATTTATACCAAAATAATAACAAAAAACAAGCACATAAAATATGTCACCACATGCTCTGATACTGGTCTTTGCACACGGAAAAGACACACATTATGTCCAAGGACTCATTACTTTTTGCACTCCACATTCTGGTTTCTTTCTGTAAAGTCAACCAGCTCTTTAGAGAGGCAATTGTTTTTGCAATTGTTATGATTCTTTTTGACCTTATTCTCCCTGTTTCATAGGTGCACATATGTAATTGTGGAAATTCAGTGGATCGTTCACATTAAAAAATTGAATCTTTGGTAGGTGAAGTTAATATGAACAGAAACATGCAAAGATGATTTCAGGATAAAGTAGGATGAAGAAACAGAAATTGATTGAAATGCAAGCTGGTGGAATTTCCTCATGATTAGTGGTAGCATTTATTATTTATGACAGATATGGACAACTGGCTGCTCCACAGGTTGGATCAGGCCCTTGAAGCAACTTTATCTAGCCCCTACTGGCCCTGACAAGTTTAATTATTCCAACATATAATTAATTGAGCTGTGTTTTAAAAAATGCTTACACTTTCATTTGTAAGGGAAAGAAGAAATATGTAAAATAAAAATACATACAGATACACAAATAAGTACAATGCTATCCTCCTGTACAATCTGCCTCCTTCAGGAATGACATGTATTTCCAAAACTGGGTTCACACAACAAGTTAACCCACACTCAGTGGTTGAGTGTGGATTGTTGTTGAACCATGGATTAGCATGTTGACTGAACCCAGGGCATTTTCTACAGGGTGGCTAGTTAACCATACAGTGGGCTTATTTTTCTCGAACGAGCCACCTTGAGAACCATGCGTGGTTTGTTGTTGGCTTGTTCAGGGTGGCTAACAAGCCACCCTGCATGGTTAACAAGCTACCCTGTGGAAAGTGTCCTGAGTTCAGACAACACACTCACCCACAGTTCAACAAACAATCCATGGTTCAAAACACCCCACACTCAACCACTGAATGTGAGTTAGCATGTTGTGTGAACAGCTCCCTCCTAAGCCTCACTCATACCAAATTATGGCCACATAAGATCTCAGAGCAAGTGCCCCTTATCTGTGAATCCCTTACTGGCCAACTATATTATAGAGCCTGAGGGAACACCTATGAGAGGCCAGGCCATTTTGGCTCCTAGATCATTTTGGCCTCACCATCTAGAATGCATGAAGATTTTGTGTTATTTAGAAACCCTATGCATTAGTGTGAGAAAAATGTTTTAATGTCCTGGGTTTATATTGTTATTTGTATTGATTTCATACTTATTTTATTGGTTCTAGCAAGGAATGGATGGTCAGTCTACTTCCAGTCCATGTCAGTTTTACATGTGTTTATTCCTAAATCTGTTCTGTCCCATTTCTGCATTACTCTGTGATTAAAAAGAACTAACACAAAAATGCACATTATTTGAATGTGTGTCCCCCCCTCCCAATATACAGTTTTGTATGCATCTTACCTATGGACTTGAGCACGCTCCGGGAGAGAGCGCACGACAGGAAGGCCTGGCATGCTATGGTCCATGGGGTCACGAAGAGTCGGACACAACTGAATGACTGAACAACAACAACAATGCATCTTACCATAAAAGACACATGTTTTTGCTGTGCATTTTAACTTATAATGTATTTTGGTACATTTTTCTGAGCCAAGAACTATATCATCAAATTTGGAGAAGTGTGAAAACTAAAGGATAACGGCATAAAATCCACATATTAATCTGGGAAGTACGAATCAGGTCAGTTTGGTTAAAAATGTGGACAGAACAAATCCTCAAGCATTCCTAGTTCCAGCTATAGCCTGCCTTGGGTCCACCCCAAACTGGAGAATGGTGAGGTATACATTGAAATAATTATAATGCACCTAACTTCCTACCTACACTGCTATTCTCCTTTGTAAGGGTGGTGGCTTCAGATATTGTTTAGGACTGCAACATGCCACATTTACAGTGCAATCATGTACATTTCATTGTTTTCAGTGGAGCTTAGAGCCATGTAAGTGTGTATAGGATTGCAGCCTAAGTGTGTTAAACAGCGGCATCTGGAAAACACATTATCTCAGCTAGAATGGAGACACTTGAAAAAACTGGGCTGTGTTCACCTTGGATAGCTGCCAGCTTCCTCTGGCATAAATCCTGGCACATGTCCCCCAGGGGTGTGATGTTTGCCAGAGGAAGAGGCTGCAGATTTGCTGAAGCTTCTCTCTGTTGAAGGGAAGTCTCAGGGGGCACCAGCAGACTCAGAAAGCAGGCGGAGGGGAGGAGTGGGGAAGGTATGCAAAGGATATGCTAACTCAGCCATTTGCTATCTATCAACAGAGCTTTTGAACAGCAGCTGCTGTGATGTGCCTCTGTGGTCCCCCTTCAGACAACCGTAAAAGAGGGGTGACCCAGAAGCATTGCAAGCTAACCTTCAGGGTACTAATGAAGTGAAATGTGGTTCAGATATTCACTCTGAACACAAATTCAGTAGCAGCAACTCTGCTATTTGCACATTAAGGACCAGAATCTAGAAGAGCTTCAGAATATCTTGAATGACTTCTCGGAACATAAACTTCCTGGGTAGAAAAAAATAGCATTTTGTGTTTTTATTCTTAAAATGTATGTAAACCATAGGGAACTAAGGGATGGTCTCATGGACACCTCCTACAGAACTTCCTAGTAGCTAATGCTTGAACCCAGAATACCCTAGCTTGCTCTCTGATCTTTCCTTTGGGGGCAAGGTGTTGGAGCAGATGGTGGTCATGCATCTCCAGATACTCCTGGATGAGACTGACTATCTGGATCCATTTCAATCCAACTTCAGGCTTGGGTTTGGTACTGACATGGTCAGCCTGATGCTGGGAGAAGGACAAGGGGGCGGGGGGGGGGTTGCTACCCTGCTAATTTTCCTGAACCTCTGAGCCATATTGATTCTATCATCCATAGTATGCTTTTGAATCCATTACCCAGGATGGGGATGGGGGGCACTGTTCTCCATTGGCTCCCTTTCTGCCTAGATGGCCATTTCCAGAAGCTAGTGCTGGGAGATTGTTGCTGTGCTCCATGACACTTGTGCTATTATTTATTTAAAATATCAATATACCACTCTCCATCCTATTAGGATTTCAGGATTGTATACAACCAAATATGTCGGAATACAATAAATAACAATACAGTCTTTTAAAAACTCAGGTTTACATCAGTTTAAAAATGCCTGGCCGAATAAAAACATTTTTGCCCAGCACTGAAAATATGGTAAAGTAGGTACCAGTGGGTCTTTTTTGGGAGGGCATTTCACAGCTTGGGCACCAGTGCCAATAAGGCCCCCTCCTTTATTGTTAAATAGCATATCTCTGATAAATAAGGTATCTGGAGCAAGACCCTGGCAGAAGATCTTAACACAGGGGTAGGTTAATATGGGAAAAGGTGCTCTCAGGTATTTGAGTCCCAAGACATTAAGAACTTTTAAGTACAAACATCTTGAAGTGGGCCCAGAAGCAAAGGTAGCCAATGCAGTTATTTTAAGTTAAACCTGGCCGAACTAGTCAACATTCTGGTGGCTATATTCCGCAACAATTGGAGCTTGCAGGTTGTCTACACACAGTGCCTCCATCTTTGTCAAGACTCAGTTTCAGTTTATTGGCCCTCCTCATCCAGCCCATTACCATATGTGGGCATCAATTCAGCACCATCATAGCCTCGCATGTTCTGACAACCTCCAGTTGCAATGTGTTGTTCATGAGGCAGCCTTTGACGAGTATTTGGAAACTTCAGTTGATCCAGAATACAGTGGCTATACTGTTGATCAGGACTGATTGGATTCAACTTATCTTGCCAGTACTCAGACAACACAACTCATAGTGCTGCTTCTTATTTTAAAAGCTGCATACTGCTGGGAACCAGGTAGAGACTGCCTACTTCTGCACAAGCCCGCTCAGGTACAGAGATCTTCTTTTGAGGGGGCCCCTGCTGTCTGAGGTGAGGCAAGTAGTGAATGGAAAGGGGCTTTATTCTGTGGTGGTGCCCTGCCTTTTGAACTCTTTCCACAGAAAGGTTCACCTAGCACTGAGTTTATTACCTGTCCAGCACCAGGCCTGTTTACTCGTCCGGGCCTTTTCATTTTTGTCATCTTTTAATCTGCCCTTAGGCTTGTTAATAATACTGATCCCTGACGCCCCCACCCCAGGTCTTAGTCCTTTTTTGACAAGGCTACATAGATTAGAAAATGTCAATTCATATTGATTTTATAGTATTTATTTTCTTGTTCATCCTTTAAGAATTTGAAGGTACTGTATATATGATGATCTTATTTACTCTTTTACCAACTGTGTGAGACAGGTTACAGTAACTTGCCCAAGTCCACTGAGTGAGCTTCAGGTGAAAAGGCAGACATAACATTTTAAGTATGGTGGAGGTAGTTTGAAAATATCTTCACAGCCTTGAAAACATACACATGGCCTACAGAAACTACTGAAAAAATGGGATCTGCAAGTTCCAGCATTTTTGGGAAAAGCCAACTGTGGTGGGCACATATTGGCTTCTTTCTTTCTTTCTTTCTTTCTTTCTTTCTTTCTACCAAAAATCACTCCATAAAATGCACTATTAAAAACAATTTCAGCTACAATAACAATAAAAGCAATACAAAACCAAATAAAATGGAGTAGCATCATGATACATTACAAGCCAGAAAATGTCTGCTTAACCAAGTGTGTTTTTAGGAGTCATTTAAAACATACCACATTTTCTGCCTCCCAAACTGCACAAGGGAGGATTTTCCAGAGGGTGGGTGCCACTACTGAGAAGGCCAGTCCCAACCCAAGCCATGTTGCCGCCTTAAGCGAATGCTGCCGAAGCCCCCATCCCCGCCCTGCTTCTTCTGGGCGGAGGGTGGGTGGTTGGCAGTGGCGGCGGCTCCCTGCCTCCTTCCCTGCTTGCCGGCCAGCCAGCCACTCAGCTAGCTGCTCCCACCTTCTGCCCCAGCCACGAGACTCCTGAGAGTCGGCTAAAATACCATGATTGCACCTAGGCACTCCCACAGCTGTTCAGGACCTCTCACAACGTCCCAGACTCTCCCAGGAGCCCTGCTGCTGGGGCAGAAGGTGGGAGCAGCTGGCTGGTAGGCCAGCGAGCAGAGCGGGTGGAAGAGGAGGAGGAGATGTCACCGCCACTTCCAGCTGGCCAGGCATGCAGGTGCAAACTGTTGGCCAGTGCGCCAGCCAGCCAAACAGGGAGGGAGGGAGGTGGCGGTGGGCCCTCCGCATGGGGAGAGCAGCGCAATTTGCCACTCTTCCCATTCACACCGCCTGAGGCTCCTGCATCAGGCTGCCCCATTATAGGGCCAGCCCTGGAGAAGGCTCTCTTCTGAGATATTACACGGTGACAGACTGTTGGTCTCAGAACAACCAACAAGGCCTCCTCCGAAGTTGGGTGGGTATATATAGGGGAAGGCAGTCTGCTAGGCATCTTGCCATAATGTTACCAGCCTACATCCCCCGATCCCTGGAGCAGCCTTGCAACTGGTTTTAAAATATGAATTGATTTCTTTAATAGTGAAGGATCAGCATCTATGTGATCATGCATATTTGCTGCTTTATTTTTAATTAGGTGGACAGCCACCTGGGGTCATGCTGCGTAGCCCTCTCCATGACATCATTCGCATTATGTAGCCCCCCGCCACAGTGTTCGTGCATAAAGTGCAAATGTCTGGAGAAGCTGTATGCATATAGGCCTCTCTTCTGCAGATGTTTATGCTCGATGGGGGAACACCGGGGATGGGGGCTAGGTCATGTGTGTGATGCTGGGGGCAGAGCTATGCGGTGAAGCTCCACTACCTGCTCATGGGTAGAGATAGATCCTTTTTGAATGTCTGAATACAGTGTGTGAAGACCGTATTGTGAGTGCTCTTAAGAATATTACCTCTGCCTTAACCTTCATGTTTTGTTGTACAGAATGCCTTGGGCTTCCCTCAGGAAGGAAAGGAAAGGTTCCTCCTGTGCAAGCACTGAGTCATTACTGGCCCCTAGAGAGACGCCGCTTTCGCTGGCGTTTTCATGGCAGACTATAGCAGGGTGGTTTGCCATTGCCTTCCCCAGTCGTGACTACCTTTCCCCCAGCAAGCTGGGTACTCATTTTACCCACCTCGGAAGGATGGAAGGCCGAGTCGACCTGAGCTGGCTACCTGAGACCTGGCTTCCGCTGGGATCGAACTCAGGTCATGGGGAGAGTTTCGGTTGCAATACTGCCGCCTACCACTCTGCGCCACACAAGGCTCCAGGAAGGAAAAGCAATAAAGTAAAGGGTATGTCTGAGCACCTTTACCATTGCTTTAACAAACAGGTATCCCTGTGGAAACTCATTACTGGTCCATGAGCCAAAGCATATGCCTAATTTTAGTTTTGCTTCTTATCTAGTTATTCACAATCAGTATTTTAATTTTCTTCCTTAATTGGTGCACTTCTAATGCAAAGGAAAATTCACAAGAAACCTTTCCCCTTTCAATAAACCAGAAACAAAGTATTAAAGTTATTAAATATGTACAGTGTCAGAGTTGCAAGTCACGTGGTTTTAATTAAGTTTTAACTAATTCCCTTTATCTTGTCATAGTAATTACAGCTATCCAAGTTGTGTCACATTAAATATGGGGAAACAGCATTTTGGCATCACTGGCCAAGGAACACAGTCATTACGACCTGTCTTGCGAAATTAAAGCAGAGAGACTGATCAAGGGTGCATTTTGCCACTTTCTTTGATAAATTATGTTAAATGTGAAGGAAACTGCTAATGGGCCGACACATCACTGCAGCAAACAAATTCAGCAGGGAATGTGGCAGATCTTTTGAAGATGTTTGCCTCTGGCATTGATAATGACAAATAAAATGACACACGGGGCATACAGGAATGTAAAAGAGGTGATGGCGCTGGTAAAGATCTGTGGTGCAGTGGTTTAAACATGGCAGTTGCCCTCAGAGTGTGCTATAAGGGCCATGGATTCAAACCTATCTTCCCCATGCTGGGAGCCAAGTTCAGTCTGTCATCTCCAAATGAAAAGCTTTCTAGCACGGCTGTGGAAAACCTCTGGTGGAGAGTTGCCATCAGTTGGAGTACCCTGGTTTAGATGGACCTCCTTTGCATGTAAGGGAGTTTTATAGAAATCTAAGTTTTATGCTGCTTTTGAAGCATAATGAAGTTTTGATTTTATGATACTGCACTTTCCCCCATGTAGGTGTTAATACACCAGAAGAAAAGCTGTTAACAGAATGAACTATCTTGAGAAGGTTCATAATCACTGACCTTCAACTTGGAAATAGTTGGCATGATTGTGACAAGAACTAATGCTGAAAAAAGAGGCACACATTGACTTTCCCTTGCTAAAATATGTGCACAAAGTGAACCATTGTTTATTTACTTATTTGTATCCTTATATCCTAGTTTGGGTTATTGCAGACACTTATGCAGGTACAAATCAATCTGAGGCCTGCTTAGCTTTAATATCACAATATCATATATCCTCAGACCATTCTTTGATATTCTGTACCATGACTACTTGGGGTCACGAAGAGTCGGACACGACTGAACGACTGAACAACAACCATGACTACTGTACAGGATGGGCTACCATTCGGAGGCTAGGACATAGACTAAATGACACTGTGTAAGAATTAATGCTAGTGGTTTTCAAACTTTCCACCTTCAGGGAACTCTTTCCGCAGCATTGCATCTATAGAGGAACCCTATATTACCACCACAGCATCCTCATGCATTGCAGAGGATTCTGGGGCATGGTTTAAGCCACACACTCAGCTCATGCGGGGCACCGGCTGGGCTTGTTGGACCTAATTGTTGAATTGAGAGGGAGACCTGGAACACACACAATATTTTCCTGTAGCTCTGAATTGCTTTGGGACTGGAAAATCCATAGCATTGGGCAAAAACTGGCCTTCAGGGCAGCTTGTCCACCATTACTAGCCTTTTCACTAACCTCCCCACCCCCTGCTATGCTTCCAAAGAACCCCCAGAGATCCTGGAACATGGCAAGAAATCTATGCATCTATTGAAGTGAGAGCTAGTTAGACTATGCTACTGGTTTATGTTCTTCTATAGAGATTAAAACAGCAATAACAACACAATAGTGGCTCTCGAAATATCCATTCAATTAAAAAAGACAAAATCACTTCATAATATTTAGCCCTTGTCCAGCTCAGATGGAGTTCTGGGGAAAAAATGCCACCCTTGAAAGTCTTGCTTACTCAGCTCACTCCAGCATCTGTTCCAATCAGCAATTTGACGTTTAGCACCTGAGAATTTGCTCTCCCCTTCAAGCAAGATTGCAAGCTCGACAGAATGTAGAAAGGCATGAAGTTCCATAACTCTTTCTGCCTAATGCAATAGCCAGAGAAAATCTGGATTATAGTTCCATCATTAGCAGTAAAACAAAATTAGTCTGAATGCTTTGTGGATTTTATTTTGATTATATTCTGCAAGTGAAAAAAAGTCACAGAGTTATTTAAGCAGTTATCTTTTATATATATATATATATATATATATATATATATATATATAATCACTGTTAAAAAAGGAATAGCAATACTGATGCTTCTTGTAAAATAACTGCTGTTCAAATATAGACATCCTGTTTGTATCAGCTATTGAATGCTTTGCAAATATTCTGTACTTACAAGCGAATATCTTCCGAGGTGGAGGTTTGACAAATGTGCAGTATACAAGATAGATAATACTGAAATGGCAAGCATATCCTTATCCCTTGTAGACATCCCTCCCCTGCAGCCTCCAGTTTTGCATGAGGTGATAAAATAAGCTGTGTTTTTCACATCTGAACAAAACATTTTCTCATAGCTATGCAAATAGCAGAGAGTTTAGTTATTAGTGATTCTCACTAAGTTTTGTGGGGCAAAGTAAATAGGCTACAGTTTGGGTACAGTAAAGAAGAGGCAAAGACCTGGTTCGCATGATCAGATTCACCCACAGGGGCTTAAATAAGCCACAGGGCCCATTCACACAATCGTGGGGGGAGGGTGAATAGCGGAACCTTGCTGCGAGGAGGGCTAAGAGAACCATGACATGCGTGCCACCCTACGACCATGGAACCACACAGCACAGTGTTGTTCTCTTTCCCATCCCCGCTCCATAGTTCCTTCATCCTCCTCCTGCCACTGCAGCCGCATATCCCAGTGGCCACCGTGGTGAGAACAGGTTTGCACCAGCTGCTCCAGCCATTGCTACACAACCATGACCATAGAGTTCAGCCATGTGAACTAGTGTGTTGCCGGACGTTCTGGGCATTCTAGGTGGCCATCTGTATGGTCAATACAATTTATTCATGGAGCGCCCCAATTTACCTACAGAGCGGCCGACAGATGACACAGTCAGCCACCCCAGGGCCACTCTGCATAGGGTGGGTAATGAGGCTGGGTATCTTACCAATCGTGGGCGGGAAAAACACCCCCCACATGACATGCTAACCCATCATGGGTTGCTCCCAAATGCAACCCATGGTGGGTTGGCGAGTTGCCTGAACCCAGCCACTGTGATTTGTGGGCGCCTGCAGGCATCCATTCTGCAACCCATCCCTTACTTTAGGTTGTCATGTCCTGCGAAGCTGGCAAAGGTGGGTTGCTGGCATGGTTAATAAACCACCCAGAATCCATTAGAGTTTTAGGGTTGTGGATGATTTGTTAACTACACCAACAACACATCCTCACCAGGTTCACATGACACAACAACCTACAAGTGGGGGTTGGGTTATGCAATGGGTGCTTGTGGACACCCTGTGAGAACCTGGCTGCAGCCTGCCTCTTATACTGGCAGCAGCAGGGGTAGAAGTCAGGTGCAGCCCGCTCCTGTAGTGTCCCAAAGTACAGCTCTTTACTTTATGCCATGTGTCTCTCTTTTATCCTCAATTATATTCTTTGTTAAGTTTTCATAAACCTGTCTTTATTTTCCGTTCGTTAAACTCCTCTTACTGAATTCCATTCCTTTTTTCTTATTATTAAAAGCCTATTTCTGATTTTTCAGGTTTTTAACCACAAGTTTGACTACAATTTTCCAATTCCTCCCATTCCCCACAACCCCCCACCTCCTAATTCTATGTTCTGTAGTTTTCTGTTTTCACTTGGTGCACATTATTTGTTGCAGTCTGAGTCTTGTGGGAAAGGGGAAAGGGGGAAGAGACTCAGAGAAGGGGGAAGGTAAAGAGACCTTCCACTCCACAGAGGAGGGAACAGAAAGAACAAGAAAGGAGTGGAGAGGTAGTTGTTCATTGGTTTGTGTGGTGTGATATGTTCCAGTTGTAATTGGCACAGGTCTTTTACTCTACATATAGTTCAAGGAAACTATGCCTAATTGTCTGACATTTTTCCTTTTTTGGTAATTTAATATAGAATACTTTTTTACCGGCTGCCAGTAGGACATCTTGAATCCACGTGTCAGTGCTTCTGGTGGTTTTGGAGTTCCAGTTTTGCAAGATTATGTGCTTGGATGTCAGTGTGATTCTGGAAAAACCATTCCTCCTGTCCACCTGATTCCCATTTCTTTATCAGATTCTAATTACTTCTCATTTTAAAAAGCTCTTTATTCTTTGGCCCCTCTCTAAAACTTGCCCCTCCCAAATGCTGAGTAGTTTGGGTTTCCAGAGACACCGCTTGAAGGGTGCAATGTATGCCCATGCTCAGAACACACAGAGAAGCATTACACACAGGGCTTCTTGCAATATATGAGCCCTTTTTTTACCCTGCACATCATAATCTTTATTGCAGCCTTCCCCAACCTGGTGGGCTCCAGATGTTTTGGACTACAACTCCCAGCATGCTCCAGCTAGCTGTGTTGGCTGGGGCATGCTGGGAGTCATAGTCCAGAACGTCTGGAGCTCACCAGGTTGGGAAAATACTGTTTAACTGTATTAAACAGCCTAAGGGTTTGGTCTAAGCATTTTTGTTTCAATGATTTGAGGATGTGGATAGGGTGCCTGGTATGTCTCAGTCAATGGCTTGTTTCCTTGACCATCTGGCTCATTACTTCCTGCCAGGATGACCCGGCTGACTCCTGGCCATCTTGAAGTAGGGCTTCACGAGGCCTCTCCTTACGAAAGTGTAACTGGATCTGGACAATTTTAATAACTGTTATCCAGTTTCCAGTATAATGTTATTGGGGCAAAGTGTTTACATGGGTGATGGCCAGCCTTATTTTAAGCATTCTTAGAAGAAACTGAATTTTGTGGACCTCCTGTGAATCCACCTTATGGGCCAGGTTTGGGACTGAAACATGGATGACTTTTGCCAGAATTGTGACAGGGAGAGTGTCTCTCTGTTGATTCTCCTAGACCTCTCAGCAGTTTTCCATTCTATCAGCCATAGTATCCTTCTGAACTATTGGTTAATATATGAATCAGAGGCACCATACTTCAGTGGCTGTGTTACTATCTGTCTGGCCAGTTCCTGAGGAACTGCTGTTCCTTCTGCCCATGGCATTTGTGCTATGGGGATCTGCAGGGTTCCATCATGTCTCCCATACTCTTTTAGCAATACATTAAACTACTGAGGGAACGTATTTGGAGATTTGGGTTTCAAGTACATAAGGGTGTTTGGGTAGCATATGGTGGACCAAGGTGTAGGGATGAGACCTGTCCTTGATGGGCTGGAATGGCTTCTGTGAAGGGAGGATGAGCCCAGTCATGTTCATGAAGCAGCAGCAGATGTAGAAAGTGATGGTGACAGCTGGCTTTTCCTTCCTCTACTGTTCACAGGCAGTTGGATGGAATGGCTTCTGGAGGGGAGGAGGGGCCCAGCCCTAAATGTCTGAGTAGAGTAATAAATAAAAAGCAGCTCCTATGGCACAGCTATAAAGGGGACCTAATTTATTGCCATATTTGGCTTCTGTAATTCCACCCCTGCCCCCAGCTCAGTTTAGCCACCATTCTTGGCACTTCTAAATATTTTGCCTCCTTTTTTATGAGACGTGGCTTGCTTGCTTGAACTATCTGGGTTGTTTTACTGAAGTCTTCCCTTCCTGTGGGAACAACCTCTGAACTTTTTCACACATCCTTCTGGTCTCTGCTCCTGGAATGCTGCAATCTGGGTAATGCTGCTACAGAACATGTAGAAGGCCTAAATGTGTGGAAGATCATCCTTTATGGTTACAGGATGTACCTGATGAAGAGCAGAGTCCCTTGCAGCCAGTGGCTAAGACACAAAGAGCCACAAAGCTGGGTTGGTGAGCTTCAAGGCATCTTCAGCTTTGTGCTTCTCGCACAGCAGCTTTCCATGGCAAAGTGGCAAACCAATTTTGAAATGGGGGCGGGGGGAGAGATCTACATGAAAATGCAATGAGAAGTGCATCTGGGTATTATCCAGATTTTCAGGAAATGGGTTTTGGTCCATCAGGCACACATGAAGCAAGAAAAGCAGAGTAAACAGTACCTAAAAATCCACTTTTCACAGGTTAAACTGAAATAGTCTTACTTTGGGGTTGCTTGGGCGGAGACCCTAGTAGAAGTGAATGTCATCAACCCCATAGATGCTGCTCAGCCAATGAGAAAGCTTTTCTCTCCACCCCTCTCCATGCTGTTCTGATCAGGGAAGTTTCACAGAGGAGATGAGTAATGTTTTAGTTCACCCTACATGTAATGGAGAGAGCAGCGGCTGCTGCTGCCTCTGCTTCCCTGACCCCAAACTAAGCCTCTTCATTCTCCCCACACACGCACGCAAGAAAGTCACACACTCAGACTGGGGAATGAATGAATCAAAGGCTTGTATCTAGGAATGGAGGAAGCAAACGACTGTGGGGGGTGACTCAGCATGATTGCGTGATAGGGGAATGAATGAATCAAATGCTTGTATCATGACTGCGAAATACTGCTGTTGCAGGCTGCCCTTTCTCCTTCCCTTCTGTGTACTGCTTTGTCGTGTTGTGAGTGTATCTCAGGGTGCTTCTACATTAAGCAAAACCCCCGCAAAAATCCACATCCTTTCCAGAGCTTCCTGCTTTCAGTTTCTTTGCGGGATTAGGAAGGGCTTCTTTGCATGGCAGACACGTGGTTTGAACTGAAGGAGTGCCTTCCTCCCTCCCTGGCATGTGTGCAAAGGAGTGGGGGTGGGTGGGTTCTTGTTTCCGTAGCTTAACTTCTGCTTTACTCTTTTCTTGCAGCCCCCAGGAAACCTCTGACTTACTTCTGAGTAGACATAAAATGTAAGATTGTGCCGTAAGCCTGCAACCCTTGGCACACTCCACACGTGGGAGTAAGCTCCATTGAACTTAATCAACAGAGGACGTTGCTTCTGAGCTTGGTGGGGTGGGGAATCAGATGTGTCTCCCTTTGTTGCATGGAGGCATTTTACCCTCTTCTCCCTCCAACTGATAATCGAGGGAAGTCCTTACTCAGCAAGACTTGGTTTGTACTTGGATGGGAGACCTGGGAATCAGGCTTCCTGCACTGAGCAGGGTGTTGGACTTGATGGTCTTGTAGGCCCCTTCCAACCCTATGATTCTATATGAAATCTGCTCCTGCATGCCCTGCTCCCATTCTCAATGCCTTTGTTATCCTGACTGCATGCACGCACCCCCAGCAACTGAAAACAAATGCCCACAGCAGGCAGACAGAGTGGTTTCTGCTGCTATTGGAGAATTTCACAGGGAGGTCATCCCGCTCCTGTTCCATGGGGTGGAAAAAATACCACATTTATTGCGTTTGGGGAAAAGATGGGATAGGCTGGGGGAAATGGCGGGAGACACCTTGGAGGGTAACAGTGTCATCTAAAGAGCCTGCAAACTTCCGTGAGAGAGTCATCTCAATAGCAGGATAAAAGCTCCGTGTGATGAACCCCTCAGTAACGGGATGCAGGCTCCTGCTACTGGCTGCTTTCTCCTTCTGCTCTGTGTATTCTGTATATTCTTTATTGGGTAAAAAGAGGGAATGGGGGAAGGGCGACCCCACCCCTTGACCACATCACAGCCAGGTCACAGAGGCACGCCCAGGATTTAATTGGGGGGATGGGTCACACTGCCACAGAACCACTCCAGAGCCACATTTAAGAAAAACAGGTAGCACAGAATTGCAGGGATGGTATCAGGAAGGCTAAAGCTGAGAACGAGCTGAGGTTAGCGAGGGATGCTAAAAACAACAAAAAGGCTTTCTTCAGCTACATGCATAGTAAAAGTCAGAGGAAAGGAATGGTGGTTCAGCTATTAAATAAGGATGGCAAAACGATAACAGATGACAAAGGAAAGGCAGAGGTGCTCAATTCCTACTTTGGCTCAGTCTTCTCCCAAAAGAGGGTCTATGACCCCCCTGGCAAAGGAGAAGTACAGGCTGAAGGGGCAGGATTGCAGCTTGAGATCGATAGGCATATGGTCAAGGAACACCTAATTACTTTGAATGAGTTCAAATCTCCAGGGCCAGATGAACTGCACCTCAGAGTAATAAAGGAACTGGCAGAAGAACTCTCAGAATCACTGTCTATTCTCTTTGAGAAATCATGGAGGACGGGGGAAGTGCCAGATGACTGGAGGAGGGCTAATGTTGTCCCTATCTTCAAAAAGGGTAAAAAGGAGGAACCTGGGAACTATAGACCAGTCAGTCTGACATCAATCCCTGGGTAAATTCTGGAGCAGATGATAAAGCAATCCATCTGGAAGCACCTTGAAAACAATGCCGAGATTACTCGAAGCCAACATGGATTTGTCAAAAACAAGTCCTGCCAGACGAAACTGATCTCATTTTTTGATCAAGTAACCTCCCTTGTAGACCGTGGGAATGCTATAGACATCATATACCTCGACTTCAGCAAAGCTTTCGACAAAGTGCCCCATGATATCCTGATGAGCAAACTAGCTGAAAGTGGGCTAGATGAAACAACGATCCGGTGGATCCACAGTTGGCTACAGAATCGGACTCAAAGAGTGCTTATCAATGGGACCTTCACAAACTGGGGAGAAGTAACGAGTGGGGTACCGCAGGGCTCAATCCTGGGCCCAGTGCTCTTCAACATTTGTATTAATGACTTGGAGGAGGAGGTGCGGGGAATGCTGATCAAATTTGCAGATGACACAAAATTGGGCGGGATAGCTAATACTTTGGAAGACAGAAACAAAATTCAAAGTGATCTGGATAGACTGGAGCGCTGGGCAGAAAACAACAAAATGACATTTAATAGGGATAAATGCCAAGTTCTGCACCTAGGAAAAAGAAACCAAATGCACAGTTACAAGATGGGGGATACGTGGCTCAACCACACTACAAGTGAGAAGGATCTTGGAACTGTTGTCGATCACAAGCTGAATATGAGCCATATGTGAATATGTGATGTGGCTGCAAAAAAGGCCAATGCTATTTTGGGCTGCATTAATAGAAGCATAGCTTCCAAATCCCGGGAAGTACTAGTTCCCCTCTACTCAGCACTGGTTAGGCCTCATCTGGAGTACTGTGTCCAGTTCTGGGCACCACACTTTAAGAAGGATGCAGACAAAATGGAGAGGGTTCAGAGGAGGGCAACAAAGATGATCAGGGGACTGGAAACAAAGCCCTATGAAGAGAGACTGAAAGAACTGGGCATGTTTAGCCTTGAGAAGAGAAGACTGAGGGGAGATATGATAGCGCTCTTCAAGTACTTGAAAGGTTGTCACAGAGAGGAAGGCCAGGATCTCTTCTGGATCATCCCAGAGTGCAGGACACGGAATAATGGGCTCAAGTTACATGAAGCCAGATTCCGGCTGAACATCAGGAAAAACTTCCTGACTGTTAGACCAATACGACAATGGAACCAATTCCCTAGGGAGGTGGTGGGCTCTCCCACACTGGAGGCATTCAAGACGAGGCTGGACAGCCATCTGTCAGGGATGCTCTGACTTGGATTCCTGCACTGAGCAGGGGGTTGGACTCGATGGCCTTGTAGGCCCCTTCCAACCCTACTATTCTATTATTCTATGATTCTATGAGCACACTAAAAAGGACTTTCCGAAAATGCATCTTTCCCAGAGGAATCGGTGGGGTGGCTGTGGATTTGCGACAGCATCATCCATCGCAAACAACCCTGGTGTGCTCTCGCTCCACATGAAATCAACGGTGTCGATCATCTCTGGGTTTCAAAAGCAGTTTTTGATATTCTAGGCCCTTAGAGAGGGGGCCAAAGATTACATAGGGTGTGTGTAGTGGCTTCAGTGGCAGCAGTGTGTGGTTCTGTAAGGATAAGAGACTAAAGACCAGACTAAACATTCTCCTAATCATACATAGTGTAGCTATGCATCATAATTTTTCTTACTCTTGTGTATGTGCACATGGCCCCTGATTTGGACTGGGACCATGGCACTCTAGGTGGTAGTGGGGGGTTCACCCTCCCTGCATCCACCCCCAACCAGTGGAGGGGGTTAAAAAAAAAGAGAGAAAAGTCTGTAATCATGTGTAAATGGGCGCTTTACGAAGAAGGCTGAGTCGGGCAAGTGTGGGGATCCGCAGACCGGCATCCAGAGGGCTGAGCCAGTGATTTCTCGCTGGGCCTTGAGCCCCAGCCGGACATCCTGTCATCCCTGTTGTTAGCCACCTTGAGGTTTTTGTTAAAGAAAAGGCAGGATATGGACATTTTAAATAAATAAATCAACTGATTAATGGATAAATAGATGTGTTTTCAGATTAGTAGATACTGTGTAACCAGCAATTTGTGGGGGGAAATTCAGTCCAAGAAGCTTATAATGTTCTTTGAGATAAAAACATGGAAGTATAATTCTGCTGTTTATTATATAGCATATACATTTACTATGCCTAGCAATTTATTACAGGAGGACAGGAAGATTTATCCAAGATTAATGGCAAAATATGCCTTTAATTTTCAATTGGATTGCAGCCAATTTGGGCTGAAATGCAGTACAAGAATCTTTTTAGATGTGGAAAATTTTTTATGCCCAAACACTATGGTTAAACTCTAAAGATCTAGTTAGGAAAGGGGTGGTATTGTCTTGGGCACCAGCCATACCAGGAAAAACAACAACATGGTTTTGTAGTCTATGTAGCCAAAATTAATTTGAAACAATATGTTAATATATGTGATTAATAAGATGACTAACCAAGGATGCAAGGATAAGATTGCATGGCTGGACATTGTAAGGTGCTGCATGAGTCAGTGATGGGGAACTTGGGGCATGCCAGAAGTTCTGGGGGCCCAGCTCCCATCACCCCCCCCACCACATACAAGGCTGACAGGGGTTGCACCTCACTAACATTTGGAGTGCCACAGATTCACCGCCCCTGCATTTAGGACGTTAAAGGTGCAATCCTATGCATGTTTAGACAGAAAAAGGTCCTACAACTCCCAGCATGCCCCAGCCAGCATAGCTGTGGTGCTGCTGGGAGTTGTAGGCCCTTTTTCTGTCTAAGCATGCATAGGGTTGCACCCTAAAGGTTAATACCAGCACATCAAATTGGACCTGGGGGAACTAACAGGAAGCCAGTGCAGATAAGATTTGCAGGGATAACGATCCCATTCAGCTTTCGCTACCTGCCTCTAGGGAAGCTTTCAAAATTATCCATAATCAAAGCATGGCTTTTACATTACTCAGAATGAACTTGAAGAATGTGGCGGTCGAAGTTTGGACTACCACTGTATATTGGGACTCATAGTTTTATTTATTTATTTATTTAAACAATTTTTACCCCCAAAGCATCCCACAATGGCTTACAGATTTTTTAAAAATCCACAAGATTTTTTTTTTAATGCTCCCGCCATATAAAGAAAAATTACCTGCTTACAGTAAACTAGCACAACAGGGAGATTTGTGTAGCCCTCTTACTGATGTGCTAGCTTATTACACATAGGGAGGCATTCCTGTTTTGTTTTAATGTAGAATTATGCCACCTTCTGATTCTGCAAAATCCATAAATAGCTTGTTAGACTGGTGGAGTTATATATGAAACCCAAGCCAAAATTGCTATAAAGGGCTATCCTCAAGTCCTCCTATGCAGCAGAGGACTTTAAAATAAAGGAAGGGTTCCACAATTCCACAAAGATTTCAAAATGGGATGGAGGAAAACAAAAACACACTGAAGTTCTAAGCAATGTATACTCAAACCCGCCAGCGGCCCCATTACTCAGGGTAGATTAAATGAATCTGCTTTAGCAAAATTTCACAGGGAAGCCCTTAAGTGTTGGCAGCATGATGAATGAGACCATAAACTGGGCTATCTCAAGCCTGAAAATGAATGAAGTAATCTTGGCAGGAACTGACCAAAGCCCAAGAATAGTGAAAGAGGCGGAAACTACCCACTAAGAGATCATCAGGATTATAATGTCCTTTAATAGTGTTGACTTTGTCCTAAATAGGAGCAGGAGCACAATTTACTTTTGGGCACATTTGTGCAACCATTAACGGGGGATAGACAAAAGCAGGAATTGGGGTCTGATGGTGCAGCTGCACTCTTTAGTGATGGCCCTAGTGGTGGTGGTACCACCATTTTGGCTTGTCTTTCAGGGCATCCCTACACCAGCCTAAAATCCTGCATTTAAAACTGGGCTTTCTGCTTCCATTTTAAATGCAGGATCACAATGACTCCCTTTTTCACCTGCTTCCTTTCCCTCCTCCCCTTCCCCCCTCCTGCTCCCTGTATCTGAGTCTTCCATGATCTTTCACTGATCTCGCTCCTCTTCTTGCTGCTTTTACTCTTTTCACGGAGGGAACTCAAGCAGAACACAACGGGGTAATTTGACGGCTCATTATCTGCGCTCTGTTTAAAAACAGAACAAAGGGCATTTAGTGCAGGAGATGCCTGGGATGATCACTGCGTCATGTAAAGAGCCCGCAAACGTCCGCGAAGGAGCAATCTCAATCGCAGGATAAAAGCCCGGTGTGAAGGAGCCCTCAGATGACAAAATATCCTTGGCTGGCAGAACACTGAACCTGGTTGAAATTAATGTAACCACCAATGCTTCATCCAAAGAACCCTAGGAATAATAGCTTTGGGAGAATCTGCGAGTTCCGTCCTTGAGTTCCCTAGCCTTTTCACTGGATTAAAAACCGCAGAGTTCCTTAGCTAATCAGGCTGAAACTGGTTTAAATCTGTAGAATGGGTATGTTAAATTTATGAAGATGCTTTCCAAAAAGTCCTCCCCACTGTGACTGATCCTCCCTTCCCTGTTTTGCTCATTTCTGGAATCAGGAGCTCAGTGCAGGGGACAGCAGTAGAGCGACAGGGCAATTTCCAGCAGGCAAATGACAGGTTGTCATGCAGAACCTTCCTCTGCCTGCTGCTTTTCACCCTGGAGCCCCTCCCCACAAGCTGGGCTCATTTCCAGTCTTGGAGCCCAAGGGGGAGAAAAGTGGCCAGAGGGTGGGGTGGGGGGTGAAGGCTTTTGCCTCCCACTGTCATGTGAAGTTTTGCCCTCATTTTTCTGGCAATTGGGAGAAAGAGGAACAGGCATATACATACCAAAGGCTACTAGTAGTTTGGACTCTGAGAGATGACCATCTGTTGTTGTTGTTGTTCAGTCGTTCAGTCGTGTCCGACTCTTCGTGACCCCATGGACCATAGCACGCCAGGCCTTCCTGTCCTGCGTTCTCTCCCGGAGCATGCTCAAGTTCATATTCATTGCATCCGTGATGCTATCTAGCCATCTCATCCTCTGCCGTCCCCTTCTCCTTTTGCCTTCAGTCTTTCCCAGCATCAGGGTCTTTTCCAGGGAGTTTTCTCTTCGCATTAGGTGGCCAAAATATTGGAGCTTCAGCTTCATTATCTGTCCTTCCAATGAGCACTCAGGGTTGATTTCCTTTAGGATGGACTGATTTGACCTCCTTGCAGTCCAGGGGACTCGTAAGAGTCTTCTCCAGCACCACAGTTCGAAAGTATCAATTCTTCGGCGCTCAGCCTTCCTTATAGTCCAGCTCTCACAGCCATACATTACTACTGGGAAAACCATAGCTTTGATTAGACGGACCTTTGTCGGCAAGGTGATGTCTCTGCTTCTTACTATGCTGTCTAGGTTTGCCATAGCTTTCCTCCCAAGGAGCAAGCGTCTTTTAATTTCATGGCTACAGTCACCGTCTGTGGTGATCTTGGAGCCCAAGAAAGTAAAATCTGTCACTGCTTCCATTTCTTCCCCTTCTATATGCCAGGAAGTGATAGGGCCAGATGACATGATCTTAGTTTTTTTAATGTTGAGTTTCAAACCAGCTTTTGCACTCTCCTCTTTCACCCTCAACAAGAGGCTCTTTAGATCCTCTTCACTTTCTGCCATTAGGGTGGTATCGTCTGCATATCGGAGGTTGTTGATAATTCTCCCAGCAATCTTAATTCCGACCTCTGATTCATCCAACCCGGCATTTCTCATGATGTACTCTGCATATAAGTTAAATAAGCAGGGTGACAATATGCAGCCTTGTCGTACTCCTTTCCCAATTTTGAACCAATCGGTTGTTCCATGTCTGGTTCTTACTGTTGCTTCTTGACCCTCGTACAGGTTTCTCAGGAGACAGATAAGGTGGTCTGGTACACCCATCACTTTAAGAATTTGCCACAGTTTGTTGTGATCCACACAATCAAAGGCTTTAGCGTAGTCAATGAAGCAGAAATAGAAGTTTTTCTGGAATTCTCTTGCTTTCTCCATGATGCAGCGAATGTTGGCGATTTGATCTCTAGTTCTTCTGCCTCTTCGAAACCCAGCTTGTACTTCCGGTAGTTCTCGGTTCGCATACTGCTGAAGCCTAGCTTGTAGGATTTTGAGCATCACCTTGCTGGCATGTGAAATGAGCGCAATTGTGCGGTAGTTTGAACACTCTTTGGCGTTGCCCTTCTTTGGAATTGGAATGTAAACTGACCTTTTCCAGTCTTGTGGCCACTGTTGAGTGTTCCAGATTTGTTGGCATATTGAATGCAGCACTTTAACAGCATCATCTTTTAGGATTTTAAATAGCTCGGCTGGAATACTGTCATCTCCGCTAGCTTTGTTGTTACTAATGCTTCCTAAGGCCCACTTGACTTCACTCTCTAGGATGTCCGGCTCAAGTTCAGTAACCGCACTATCATGGCTATCAGGGACATTCAGATCTTTCCTGTATAGTTCTTCTGTGTTTTCTTGCCACCTCTTCTTAATCTCATTTGCTTCTGTTAGGTCCCTGCCTTCTTTGTCCTTCATCATGCCCGTCTTTGCACAAAACATTCCCTTGTGATCTCCAATTTTCTTGACGAGATCTCTAGTCTTTCCCATTCTGTTGTTTTCCTCGATTTCTTTGCATTGTTCATTTAAGAAGGCCTTCTTGTCTCTCCTTGCTATTCTCTGGAACTCTGCATTCAGTTGGGTATATCTTCCCCTTTCTCCCTTGCTTTTCGCTTCCCTTCTTTCGTGAGCTACTTGTAAAGCCTCATCAGACAGCCACTTTGCTTTCTTGCATTTCTTTTTCTTTGGGACGGATTTCGTTGCTGCCTCCTGAACAACGTTACGGGCCTCCGTCCATAGTTCCTCAGGCACTCTGTCTATCAGGTCTAATCCCTGAAATCTATTCCTCACCTCCACTGTATATTCATCAGGGATATGATTTAGGTCATCCCTGAACGGTTTAGTGGTTTTCCCGACATTCTTCAATTTAAGCCGAAATTTTGCAAGAAGCAGCTCATGATCTGAGCCACAGTCAGCTCCAGGTCTTGTTTTGACTGACTGTATAGAGCTTCTCCATCTTTGGCTGCAAAGGACATAATCAATCTGATTTCGATATTGACCATCTGGTGAAGTCCATGTGTAGAGTCGCCTCTTGTGCTGTTGGAAAAGAGTGTTTGCTATGATCAGCATGTTCTCTTGGCAAAACTCTATTAGCTTTTGTCCTGCTTCATTTTGTACACCAAGGCCATGCCTGCCTGTTATCCCAGTGATTTCTTGACTTCCTACTTTAGCATTCCAATCCCCTATGATGAAGAGGACATCTTTTTTTGGTGTTAGTTCTAGAAGGTGTTGTAGGTCTTCATAGAACCGATCAGCCTCAGCTTCTTCGGCCTCAGTGGTTGGGGCATAGACTTGAATTAGTGTGATGTTGAATGGTTTGCTTTGGATTCGTACTGAGATCATTCTATCATTTTTAAGATTGTACCCCAGTACTGCTTTTCCCACCCTTTTGTTGACTATGAGTGCTACTCCATTTCTTCTAAGGGATTCTTGCCCACAATAGTAGATATGATGGTCACCTGAATTAAATTCGCCCATGCCTGTCCATTTTAGTTCGCTGATTCCCAAGATGTCGATGTTCAATCTTGCCATCATCTGTGGGTGAGGCCAAATGTGATTCTTACCATTATTATTAACATTTTAAGCATACTCAGAAGTAAGCTGGACAAGACTTCTGCATGCGTACTCAGATGTGGGCAGGACTGAATCACTCGGCAACACTTTCAAGTAGCATCCCCAATACCAAGCCGCTGCATGTTTACTCCCAGATAAGCAGCTCTCCTGTCTGTAAAATGCACACCTCCATTCCATGCAACAGGTCTCCTGCCCACAAAATGTACAGCTCTTCACTGGGTATTTAAAGGTGATGTTTCCCACAATGCAATGCCTTGTGTCTACCAGCTTCATCAAAACTGAAGCATTGCATTGTGGGAAACATAACATGGTGGCTGCCCAGCACCATTCGGACCAAAGTGGCCACTCAGTTCCTATCAAAAGAGAGGTAAGGTGACTCCATCCAGGGAGAGGTGAGTGAGGTTGGCAACTGCAACATCAAGTGGTTCCAGCAGCAATACTGGGAGGGAAGGGCCGTGGAAGCCCAGCTTAGGCAGGAAACCTGTGTGGTTCTGGGGAGGGGGGCACCCATACCAAGGGAGTCGAGAAAGAAGAGATTTTATTTTTATTTTTTACAAGAGAGAGCAGTAGGTATATTGCAGTATATGCTGGGCACAAATGAATACAGAATCCGATCAAATGAATAAGATACAATCAAGGTGGATGAGACCCAATTCTAGGTAGTGGCTAATAATAATAATAATAATAATAATAATAGAATGGACACACAAGAGAAAGCCACAATCAATTTAACCATTAACTGTACAAATATAACTATTGTTTTATTTATTTAATGTATATCCTGCCTTTCCTGTGAGAAGCTCAGGGTGGCATCCATGGTTCTCTTTCCTTATTTTTATCTCACAATCACCCTGTCAGGTAGGTAAGGCTGCGAGGGAATGACTGGCGCAAGGTGACCCATGAGCTTCATGGCTGAGTGGGGATTTGAGCCCGGGTCTCCTCAGTCCGAGCCCAACACTCTTAACACTACCCCACACTGGCTCTCATGGGATAGAAAATAGGAGCATGGACTTCAAAATACAAACTGAAAGACTTAAGTCCACATATAGCCTAGAGCACAGGTGAACAGAGCAGAGTTTTGCATGGTTTTTTTCTGGCTCGAAAAACCACAGCACATGCAAGCTGGTACTGCAGTAGCCCTCCTCAGAGCCTTGGCAATAGCTCCAATAATCTGGCCAAAAAGGGCAGGCAGTGGATTTTGTCTCCGTCCCAGCCCGTCCCAGCTTGTCCTCCCTTCTGCTTCTCAGATAATTGGACCTAAAGACCAGGTTGGAGCCACATAGCACGTGTGGCTGGTTTGGACCATTGCTTCCTTTGATTTTCTTTAAGGCTTTTGCAGGAGACCTTCCTAAAGGTTTGTACGCTGAGACATGTCAGGCCTAAATCAATACAATGCAGAAATGATGCTAACTGAGATCCAGATACCTACAATAGGAAAAAGGGCTCACTTGCTTGATAGGGGCAGCCTGAAATGATCCAGAAGGTTTTGTTAGAAGTTTTCTCCCCCACTTGCTCACCAGAGGTGTATAAAGTTGATAATTAAAGGTACAACCAGGTGTGACAGCACGGAGGGAGGCATTCATTTCATTCTCTCCTTTATGGCAGGAAATAAAAGGTCAAGCTGTTCTTTTCTGGGATTCTGAGTTGACCGAGTCCCGACTGCGCAGCAACGAAAAATGCAGGTAGATGTTGGCTGGCTCTACTTCAGAACATGCTTTTAAGCTTTAGAGAGTAAGCCCTCACTCTCTTGGTAAAATAAGAATCTATCAAAGGAACTAAACCTTAATCCTGCTGTGGTCTGGATAGACACTGAAACTGAAACTCAATGTCTTTAAATCTCTCTCTCTCTCTCTCTCTCTCCCCAAGAGTATTCATCTTCTGCCTGAATATATTTGTGCAATTTTAAGCAAATCTTTTTTTTCCTTTTCTCTCTCAGTCCCTCTCTTGCATTTTTAATTCCAGAGTTACAACATTACAGATTACACAAATACTGAACACGTCAGCGATTCACAGTATAGGTTTCCATTGGCTGGTTGACAACCTTAAGAGGGTTCTACACTTAAAGGCAGGCTAAAAATAATTTGAAATAAATAAAATAACCCACAGATTGAGCTATACTTTAAAATTCCCAAGTAATGTGGAAGACCTAGAAATCTCAACTTCTTCCACACATTTCTTTTTCCATGTTTGTGAGAGCTGGAAGAAAAAACAGTCTGTGCCTGCTAAGCCTCCCATGTCATTGGAGATATTCTCAATATTTAGGCTGGCTATTGCTAATAAAGTTCCAAGTGCCAGGGCCTGCAGGAGAGGCCACCACCACCACCAGGGAAGAGGCGGGCCTGCTGCTGCTGGGCCTGCTACTGCCGCCTCTAGGCCTTCCCTGGAGACTTCTGCTTGGCAGACCGCCAGTCCCTGCAGGACCAGGCCCCCAGGTACCGAGCCAGCTGTGCTGTTCCACCTGCCCTCCCTGGAGGGGCTACATAAGCTGGCTGGCTGAGGTGGCCTGGGAGAGCCAGGGCCTGCAGGAGAGGCCACCACCACCACCGGGGAAGAGGCGGGCCTCCTCCTCCTCCTCCTCCTCCTCCTCCTCCTCCTCCTGCTCCTGCTGCTGCTGCTGCTGCTGCTGCTGCCACCACCACCACCACCACCACCACCACCACGCCTTCCCTGGAGACTTCTGTCTGGCAGACTGCCAGTCACTGCAGGACCAGGCCCCCAGGTACAGGGCCAGCTGTGCTGCTCCACCTGCCCTCCCTGGAGGAGCTACATAAGCTGGCTGGCTGAGGTGGCCTGGGAGAGCCAGGGCCTGCAGGAGAGGGCACCACCATCACTGGGGAAGAGGCGCGCCTGCTGCTGCTGGGCCTGTGGCGGCGGCGGTTGCCGCTGCCGCCACCACTACCACCACCACCACCTGGCCTTCCCTGTGGACTCCGGCCTGGCATTATTTTTAAGGGGATTTTTAATTGTTTTGTGTGTGTGTGTGTGTGTGTTTTTTTTTTCCTGGGGGATTTTGTTGTGGTTTTAGGGGTGGGTAGCCTGCCTGATAGGCGGGAGCGAGGGGGCATGTGTCCACCTGATGGAGGCAGTGGGGGGAGTGTTGGGGGCCAGAAGATACCGAGGCTGGGCGGCAGGTGCTGGCGGAGCGCTAGGGGCAGGCCATGCCAGGTAAGGGGAACAAGGGAGAGATGTGTAGTATCTGTCCCCTGCTCCGGGCCTGTCCAGAGCCAAAGGATGGCTGGGGGAGGCGTGACCCCATTTTCTGGCCTTCGTTTGCTGCTCTGCAATGCCAGGTCTGTTACCCAGAAAACCTCCCTCATCCATGACATGATTCTGGATGAGGGTGCAGACCTGGCATGTATTACAGAGACCTGGCTGGCTGAGGCTGCTGCTCCAACCCTTGTAGCCATGTGTCCAGCTGGATTTTCGTATGCACAGCAGCCGAGGGCTGGGGATCGGGGAGGGGGAGTGGCTGTTATCTACCGAGAGTCCTTGGTCTTCACCAGACCCCCTCTCCGGGAGACCAAGGTTGCTGAGTGCATGTACTGAAGGTTGGGCCCGAAGGGCAGTCTGGGGATTCTGCTCGTGTACCGTCCACCCCGCTGCACGACTGACTCCCTGGCCGAGGTGCTTGAGGTGGTCTCTGATGTGCATGTACAGTCCCCTAACTTACTGGTGTTGGGGGACTTCAACGTACATTCGGAGGCCATCCTCACAGGAGCACCTCGGGACTTCATGGAGACCATGGCCTTCTGGGAGCTGCACCATATTCTAACTGGGCCCACCCATGTAGCCGGTCATGCACTAGACCTTGTGTTTGTTTCTGGAGAAACACTCCAAACACTTCTGGAGAAGTGGGGAGTGATCTGGAAGTCGGGGGTATATCCACCACCCCCTTGTCATGGTCAGATCACTATCTGGTGACGTTGGACTTCTCGGTTCCACAACCCCTCCGCAGGGGTGGAGGACCCATTAAAATGGTCCGCCCCAGGCGTCTTATGGATCCAAATGGATTCCTGAACGCGCTTGGGGATTCTCTGGGGCATGCCAACGGCCACTCGATCGAGACCCTGGTGGGTGGCTGGAATGCCGCAATCACTGGGGCATTAGATCAGGTGGCTCCGAAACGCCCTCTCCCCCTGAACAGGGCTCGGACTGCACGATGATTCAATCCGCGGTTACGAGCTCTGAAACAGGAGGTGAGACGGCTAGAGCGCCGGTGGCGGAAGTCTCGCTCCAAAGACGATCAGACACGGGCTAGAGCTGTATCTTCAGCCTATCACGTGGCGGTGAAGGCAGCAAAAAAGGAATATTATGCTGCCTCCATCACGTCTGCAGAGTGCTGTCCCAGGAGGCTGTTCCAAGTGGTCCGGAGCCTGGTCGGTCCTGTGGCTCCGGAACCACTGGAGCATTCTAAGGCCTCCTGTGAGGCTTTGGCAAGGCACTTTGCAGATAAAATTGATCAGATTAGGTGTGTTACTCTGCATGCTGTGGATACAGTTAGTGAGCAAGAGGCGGCCTGTGGCAAACCGGTTTTGTGGGATCGGTTCCAGCTTCTTCCTCCTGATGAAGTGGACAAAGTGCTTTCATCGGTACGGCTGACCACCTGCTTACTTGATCCTTGCCCATCTTGGCTCATTATGAGCTGCAGAGAGAGACTGGGTGAGGGGATCAAGGCGGTGGTGAACGCCTCCCTTGAGGAGGGAGTGATGCCATCAGCCCTCAAGGAGGCAGTGATAAGACCGCTCTTAAAGAAGCCCTCCTTGGATCCTCAAGTTTTGAACAACTTTTGCCCAGTCTCAAATCTGCCATTTTTGGACAAAGTGATTGAGCGGGTGGTGGCGGTGCAGTTGAAGACACACTTGGAAGAAATGGATTATCTAGACCCATTTCAGTCGGGCTTCAGGCCTGGGCATGGGACAGAAACGGCCTTGGTCGCCTTGGTAGATGATATGAGGAGGGCTCTGGATAGGGGTGAATGCTCCTTCCTTGTTCTCCACGACCTCTCAGCGGCTTTCGATACCGTTGACCACGGTATCCTCCTGGACCGCCTGGAGGGGTTGGGCATTGGGGACACCGTATTGCGGTGGTTCCAGTCCTTCCTCTCCGGCAGGTACCAGAGGGTAGCACTGGGAGAGGAGGTTTCGGACCCATGGCCACTTGTGGGGTGCCACAGGGTTCCATCCTCTCCCCGATGCTATTTAACATCTATGTGAAGCTGCTGGGGGCTATCATCAGGAGGTTTGGGGTGCAGTTTCATCAATATGCGGATGACACGCAGCTCTACCTCTCGTTTAAATCTTCACCAAGGTTGGCCGTAGAATCCCTGTCCAAATGTCTGGAGATGGTGAGTGGCTGGATGGGGAGGAATAGGCTGAAGCTGAACCCTGACAAGACTGAGGTACTTTTGGTGGGAGACAAGAGGAGGCTGAGGGATGTTGACCTGGTGATGAATGGGGTACGGCTACCCTTGAAAGACCAGGTCCGCAGCCTGGGGGTCATTTTGGACTCCCAGCTGTCCATGGAGGCTTAGGTGTCAGCTGTGAGCCGGACAGCGCTGTATCAACTCCATCTGATACGGCGGCTGCGCCCTTTCCTTCCCGACCATCTGCTCCCATCGGTAGTACATGCCCTGGTCTCCTCTCATTTAGACTACTGTAATGCGCTCTATGTGGGGTTACCCTTGAAGACGGTTCGGAAACTGCAGCTAGTACAGAACGCGGTGGCTCACCTGATTAAAGGCAGCCGCCGGCGAGATCACATCACTCCAGTGCTGAAGGAGTTGCACTGGTTACCAGTTGTTTTCTGGGCCAAATTCAAGGTGTTGGTTTTGACCTTTAAAACCCTATATGGTTCCGGCCCAGCCTATCTTAAGGAGCGCCTCCAGCAGCACCAGACAGGCCGCATAACAAGATCAGCCTCGGATGGCCTTCTCTCTGTCCCATCAGCCAGGACAGCTAGACTGGTGGGGACGAGGGAGAGGGCCTTTTCTGTGGTGGCCCCCACTCTGTGGAACTCCCTCCCTAGGGAAC
Source organism: Heloderma suspectum (assembly GCF_057233095.1). Lineage (NCBI taxonomy): Eukaryota > Metazoa > Chordata > Lepidosauria > Squamata > Helodermatidae > Heloderma > Heloderma suspectum. Next base: position 116,288,892 of record NC_139462.1, read on the forward strand.
TCCGTCATGCCCCCTCTTTAATGAGCTTCTGTCGTGCATTAAAAACGTTGTTATTCAGGCAGGCATTTGGGGTGGGTTAGGGTATTTTAGAAAATGTTTTCATGGTAGAATTTTATTGTTTTAAACTGTTTTTATTGTATGTTGTACATCGCCCAGAGTGGCTGGGTGACCAGCCAGATGGGCAATTAATAAATTTAATAATAAATAAATAAATAAAATAAGTGTAATCCATTGTTTAGAATAAATGTTCCAAAAATGTATTTTTTAACATTAAAATAAATAAAACTGACATTTTCCAGATAAGCCCTAAATGGCATGGGGCCAAGTTACCTGAAGGAATGTCTCCTCCCATATTTACCTACCCAGACATTAAGGGTGCAATATCCTATGCATGTTTAGACAGAAAAAAGTTGTACAAAATGTTGTTCTACATGCATAGGATTACACCCTAAGATCATTACCCCAGGCCCTCCTCCAGGTGCCCCCTGCCAAATGAGGCAAGGCAGGTGGCTGAGAGAGAGCGAGAGAGAGCGTGCGAGAGAGAGCTTTTTCACTGGTGGCGCCTTGCTTATGGAATGGTCTCTCCAGAGAGGGATGCCTGGTGCTTACCTTATGGTCTTTTTGGCACCAGGGGAACACCTTTTTATTTTCCCAGGCATTGTAACCACTGATTTTAGTGTTTTCAGTAATGTATTCTGCTGCTGGTTTTAATTTGGTTTTATGTGCTGGAATGGTTTTCTTTGCTGCTGATTTTGTCTTGATTTTATTCTACACTGTTTTTGTTCCTTTTTTAAAATTTGTGTTTTATGATTTTAATGTATTTTACCCCACCCAAAGAACTTTGGTTATTGGGTGATTTAAAAGTACAGTTTAATAATAATAATAATAATAATAATAATAATACCACTTTAATATCAGATTAATATTAAAGGCTCAGGAGCAGGTTCATTTAAAAAGACATAGAAACTCTTAACTGTCCATTAAATCCAATAGATCTGTTCCTGGGCTAACAAATTTGATTTGAACAAACCAATGTGCTACAATTGTTTTCTTTTTTCCTGTTAGAACCTCTGAGCCTTTAACAGTTGTAGGATAGGCAGGAATTCAAAGGCACAGCTTTTCCTGATAATTGCATTTAATCCAAGGGTGGGCAACTTGTGCCCTCTAGATGTTTTGGGCTACAACTTCCCCAGCATAGCTAATCGTGAGGCATGATGGGAGTTGTAGGCCAAAACATCTGGAGGCCCACGAATTGCCCACCCCGATCTGATCTACCTGCTGAGAAAAGCTGTACGTATAGGATTGCTACCAGTCATGCAGATGTTAAAGACCCAGCACCTGCAGATGTTACTACTTGGAGTGATAAACTATCTTTAGAAGACCTAGTTTCTACCTCCCACCCAAATTTATATCTTGCATTTACCACCATGTAGTCTGCATGTACTCTGAGTGTTTTAAATATGATCATTTTTTACACAGAGTTTTTCTGAACAGTGTTGTTGACATCTAGGTTAAGTAAGAGATGATTTGCAATGGCTGAAGGGGTAGATCAAAGCCCAGTTCCTCAGCAGGTTAATTAGCATACATTAATTAACATAACCAAGCTTTGCATTACAAACTATTGGAATGCAGAGATCTCAGTAAAAATAATGTTAGTTCTACCTACTTTTAAACTTTCAAATATGGCAAATCTGAACGGTCTTGATTTTTTCTTCCTTTTATCAGACACATTAGGGAATATGATATGAATGCATTTAACTCTCCTACACTAATGGGGTTGCTGTGGACTCAGCAGCTGTTTGAATTATTTGTAAAACCTTTTATCAAACGTGAACTACTTTGTATTCCATGCACCTCTCAACAATTGTGGGGTTGGTTGTCCTGTAGCGTTTCATCTCCCTCCCTTTCAGTTTTTCTTTAATATTAAACATTTAGGCTATCCGTGATCTGATTTACCCCAATTGAAATGAATGGGAAAGTGACACTAACACATACCTAAGCTGTCTGAGGCCCATTTCATCCCCAGCTACTTCTCAAAATAGGGTAGGGAGAACCTTAGCATTGTGTCTGTATCACAAATTCCATTTTGTATATGGTTATACCACTTCAGGAGCACTGGAGTAGATTTCTTTCTTTCTTTTTGTAAAAAGGTTTTCTGTACATTCTTGTGTGTGCAAAAAAAGACCCATTACAGACAGAAGGGAGCGGGGCTGTTGGATCCAAGAAGTAAATGGGGGGGGGTATTTCTGCTCCAAGTTGGCATCATGTTTACACAGGAGTTAACACTATCATAGTGCAAACTTGCAATACTGATTTCTTATCAGTTTTTTTGGGGGGGGACCTTATGGGGCACATTGGACCACTTCCATTATTTATTGTGAGCCCAGTATGCACCTATGCATTTTAGATTTCCATGTTGCATTCTCTTCTGTTGTCTCTTCCAGGGCTAACCTGATTACTGGGCTGTTTGGTTTTCCCCAGTCACATGCCACAGGTTTGTTTGCCCCTACAAAACAAATCGATTCTACTGTACAGCGCTAGAAACCGTTGCTCAGAGAGCAGTGTGTTCTGTTGTGTGCTTTTTGGGAGTTGACAGATGGCAACAAATCAGGTTTCTTCAGAGGAATTGGGCAAACATCTAATGGAAGAAGACTCAGAATCTTGGCCTTCAGTGACAAGGACAGTGACTGGGCACCGGAAGTCTCATTCAGCTCTGGTGCAGAAAAAGAGATACTGATACCTGTTCCAGTGATGAAGAAGGCATGTAATAATGCCAGGGCCCTTGCGGGAGATGGCTGTTCGTGTCCTGTGTATTTATGTATTTTTTAAATACTTTTTATTCTATCTTTTATCTTTATAAATGAAATAAATAGTACCAACAACCTAGTCATTATCTACAGTTTCCAACAATACAGTATTCTTAGGAGGACACAGCAATAACAAAAAAGGAAAAAAAAAAAAACAGAAAAAGGAAAAGGAAGAAGAAAGCAAGAAAGAAAAACTATTAAAAAGTTACTTAAAAGGATTAGATTTAAACTCCATTACAAACTTCAAATATAATTCTACTTAAAAGTTATACCTATAACATTGCCAATATTACAATTCATTACAGCATAGGTAATCAAACTTACATTTCAATATCATGTTGTTGTTGTTGTTCAGTCGTTCAGTCGTGTCCGACTCTTCGTGACCCCATGGACCATAGCACGCCAGGCCTTCCTGTCCTGCGCTCTCTCCCGGAGCGTGCTCAAGTTCATATTCATTGCATCCGTGATGCTATCTAGCCATCTCATCCTCTGCCGTCCCCTTCTCTTTTTGCCTTCAATCTTTCCCAGCATCAGGGTCTTTTCCAGGGAGTTTTCTCTTCGCATTAGGTGGCCAAAATATTTGAGCTTCAGCTTCAGTATCTGTCCTTCCAATGAGCACTCAGGGTTGATTTCCTTTAGGATGGACTGATTTGACCTCCTTGCAGTCCAGGGGACTCGTAAGAGTCTTCTCCAGCACCACAGTTCGAAAGCATCAATTCTTCAGCGCTCAGCCTTCCTTATAGTCCAGCTCTCACAGCCATACATTACTTCTGGGAAAACCATAGCTTTCATTAGACAGGCCTTTGTCGGCAAGGTGATGTCTCTGCTTCTTACTATGCTGTCTAGGTTTGCCATAGCTTTCCTCCCAAGGAGCAAGCGTCTTTTAATTTCATGGCTACAGTCACCGTCTGCGGTGATCTTGGAGCCCAAGAAACTAAAATCTGTCACTGCTTCCATTTCTTTCCCTTCTATATGCCAGGAAGTGATGGGGCCAGATGCCATGATCTTAGTTTTTTTAATGTTGAGTTTCAAACCAGCTTTTGCACTCTCCTCTTTCACCCTCAACAAGAGGCTCTTGAGATCCTCTTCACTTTCTGCCATTAGGGTGGTATCGTCTGTGTATCTGAGGTTCTTGATAATTCTCCCGGCAATCTTGATTCTGACCTGTGATTCATCCAACCTGGCATTTCTCATGATGTACTCTGCATATAAGTTAAATAAGCAGGGCAACAATATGCAACCTTGTCATACTCCTTTCCCAATTTTGAACCAATCGGTTGTTCCATGTCTGGTTCTTACTGTTGCTTCTTGATCCTCGTACAGGTTTCTCAGGAGACAAGTAAGGTGGTCTGGTGCTCCCATTCCTTTAAGAATTTGCCACAGTTTGTTGTGATCCACACAATCAAAGGCTTTAGCGTAGTCAATGAAGCAGAAATAGAAGTTTTTCTGGAATTCTCTTGCTTTCTCCATGATGCAGCGATTGTTGGCAATTTGATCTGTAGTTCCTCTGCCTCTTCGAAACCCCGCTTGTACTTCCACTGGTTCTCGGTTCACATACTGCTGAAGCCTAGCTTGTAGGATTTTGAGCATCACCTTGCTGGCATGTGAAATGAGCGCAACTGTACAGTAGTTTGAACACTCTTTGGCATTGCCCTTCTTTGGAGTTGGAATGTAAACTGACCTTTTCCATAGGGATGTACGAATCCCTTACCTGGTTCCGGTCGGGTCATCCACTGGGGGGGGGAGGCACTCCATCCCTCCCCACGGAATCCTCAACGGGGGGGAGGTGATCCGGTCCTCCCCCCCGGAATCCTGCCCAGCTGGCTCTGCTCCGTGGTGGCTCCGCGGAGCAGCCAGCCAGGGCCATCCGCAGCTGGACTTCCGCCATTTGCGTCCTTCCAGGCTGCCGTGATAGGCTACGTAAGTTCTTACATAGCCTATCACGGCATGCCCCCCCAAAAAACGGCGTACGCAAATAGCGGCGGCTACAGCGGCCACCATTTGCGTTCCCTATTTTTCGCCATTCTCGCCTATGTAAATATTTACGTAGGCAATTAAGGCGGAAAAAAAAGGGAACCACAAATAGCGTAGTGGGCACTATTTGTGGTTTTTTCGCCATAATTGCCTACGTAAATATTTACGTAGGCTAGAACGGCAAAAAATTGGGAACACACATGGCGGCCGCCGTAGCTGCTGCCATTTGTGTACACTGGTTTTTTTTTGGGGGGGGGGTTAGCCATGATAATTCTTACATAGCCTATCACAGCTGCAAGGACAGCAATGGTGGCCGCACCAGCCTGGCCGTGGCCGGCCAGGAGACCAGCTACCACTGCCAAAGCCGTCACCGGAACCGCCACCACTGAGGCCGCCGCATTCACCCCAGGTAAGTTCCATCCCGGGGGATTCTGCGGGGAGGGTGGGGGAGCAGGAGGCTGTTCCGCCACGGATTCCGGGGGGCTGGATTCTAAAGAATCCGGCCTCACTGGAATCCATGGCGGAATTCTGTGCCATCCCTACTTTTCCAGTCTTGTGGCCACTGTTGAGTGTTCCAAATTTGTTGGCATATTGAGTGCAGCAGTTTAACAGCATCATCGTTTAGGATTTTAAATAGCTCAGCTGGAATACTGTCATCTCCGCTAGCTTTGTTGTTACTAATGCTTCCTAAGGCCCACTTGACTTCACTCTCTAGGATGTCCCGCTCAAGTTCAGTGACTGCACTATCATGGCTATCAGGGACATTCAGATCTTTTCTGTATAGTTCTTCTGTGTATTCTTTCAACCTCTTCTTAATCTCGTCTGCTTCTGTTAGGTCCCCGCCTTCTTTGTCCTTTATCATGCCTGTCTTTGCACAAAATGTTCTCTTGATATCTCTGATTTTCTTGAAAAGATCTCTAGTCTTTCCCATTCTATTGTTTTCCTCGATTTCTTTGCATTGTTCATTTAAGAAGGCCTTCTTGTCTCTCCTTGCTGTTCTCTGGAAATCTGCATTCATTTGGATATATCTTCCCCTTTCTCCCTTGCTTTTTGCTTCCCTTCTTTCCTCAGCTACTTGTAAAGCCTCATCAGACAGCCACTTTGCTTTCTTGCATTTCTTTTTCTTTGGAATGGATTTAGTTGCTGCCACCTGAACAATGTTACGGACCTCCGTCCATAGTTCCTCAGGCACTCTGTCTATGAGGGCTAATCCCTTAAATCTATTCATCACGTCCACTGTATATTCATAAGGGATATGATTTAGGTCATACCTGAATGGTTTAGTGGTTTTCCTACATTCTTCAATTTCAGCCGAAATTTTGCAAGAAGCAGCTCATGATCAGAGCCACAGTCAGCTCCAGGTCTTGTTTTTACTGACTGTATAGAGCTTCTCCATCTTTGGCTGCAAAGGACATAATCAATCTGATTTCGATATTGACCATCTGGTGATGTCCATGTGTAGAGTCGCCTCTTGTGCTGTTGGAAAAGAGTGTTTGCTATGATCAGCGTGTTTTCTTGGCAAAACTCTATTAGCCTTTGTCCTGCTTCATTTTGTACACCAAGGCCATGCTTGCCTGTTATCCCGGTGATTTCTTGACTTCCTACATTACCATTCCAATCCCCTATGATGAAAAGGACATCTTTTTTTGGTGTTAGTTCTACAAGGTGTTGTAGGTCTTCATAGAACCGATCAACCTCAGCTTCTTCGGCCTCAGTGGTTGGGGGATAGACTTAAATTACTGTGATGTTGAATGGTTTGCCTTGGATTCGTACTGAGATCATTCTGTCGTTTTTGAGATTGTACCCCAGGACTGCTTTTCCCACCCTTTTATTGACTATGAGTGCTACTCCATTTCTTCTAAGGGATTCTTGCCCACAGTAGCAGATATAATGGTCACCTGAATTAAATTCGCCCATGCTTGTCCATTTTAGTTCGCTGATTCCCACAATGTCAATGTTCAATCTTGCCATCTCATGTTTGACCACCTCCAGCTTACCTTGATTCATTGATCTGACATTCCAGGTTCCTAAACAATATTGTTCTTTACAGCATCGGATTTTCTTTTCACCACCAGACACATCTACAGCTGAGTGTCCTTTTGGCTTTGGCCCAGCCACTTCACTCTTTCTGGCACTACTTGGAAATTCCCTCTGCTCTTCCCCAGTAGGATATTGGACACCTTCTGACCTGAGGGGCTCATCTTCCGGCATCATATCTTTTAGCCTTGTGATACGTTCCATGGGGTTTTCTTGGCAAGAATACTGGAGTGGGTTGCCATTTCCTTCTCCAGTGGACCACATTTTGTCAGAACTCTCTGCCATGACCTGTCCGTCTTGGGTGGCCCTGCACGGCATAGCTTATGGCTTCACTGAGATATGCAAGCCCCTTCACCACAACAAGGCAGTGATCCATTAAGGGGTTTCAATATCATATCATCAGTCTTATAACAAGGGAGCAAGCCTACAATTCATTTCCAATAACCATATATTGCCCTTTAGTTAACATATAATAGTAAAGTTTAACAGTTTAACCAACATATAATAGTAAAGTTTAACAGTTTAACCCGCCAAAAATATTACTAATCAAAGCCTCATAATAATGATAGTAATAATAATAATAATAAAAAGGAAGGAAATTAAAAAGGATAAGTAATAATATTAACAAATCACTAATAAATTTTATGCTATCTATATTTTATATTTCATTTCTAAATCTATATATACATATCTATACACACCCAAACAGGAATTTTATTATACAGTATATCATGTCTAATGTAAAAAAAGAGGAAGTAAGAAAAAGAGAGGAAAAAAAGGGGGGGATATATGTAAACAGTCCTCTGGACTGGCATACTGCCTGGACCTTATAACCCAAACAAATCCAAAGTACAATAAGAATGGAAAAGTTCCCAGCTCATGAGGTTGGGGAAGATGTCTCCCATGCCTTATGTTGAACACCAGCTAGCCAAGCCTCCACCATCTCATGATTTAGAAATTTTTTCATCTGGTCTTCAAAAAGAATGCAAAATATAGCAGGATATTTAATATGATATTGCAGATTCATTTGTCTTGCCTGATTTCTCGCCTTGGTAAATTGCCTTCTTTTGTCAGTGATTTCTTTAGTGTAATCTGGAAATAACATAACTTTGTCTCTTTGTTGGTTCCCCCCCAAAGTTCTCCCATTTCTCTTGCCAAGTGCAAAATATAATTTTTTGTAGAAACTCTTGCAAGTTGAACTATAACACTATAGGCAGTCCCTTTGATGCCACGAACTGGGCCTGGAACACGGTATGCATGCTCAATATCAAGTAAATAATCAGATGGTAAAGCGAGTAGCTCATGCAGAAATTTATCCAAGAATTTAGACAGACTTATATCAGCAGGCAGAACTTTGATACCAAGGATACGCAGATTCGCTCAACGAGTATATGCCTCCAGTTGGGAAATTCTCACAGACAGTATATTATGGGAGGCATACATAGGTGTTTCTTGTGCAGACACCTGGTCTTGGAGAGCAGTAACCTTCAATTCCATCTTTTGCAAAGAGCTATTAATGAAATCCACAGCCCCTTGAAGGTTAGTAATAGAACCTTGGATTGTATCCAGCCTCTTAGCCTGTTCTGCTAATTGAGAAGACAAAGTTTTTGTCAGAGCCAGCAACTCCTCTACATCTCCGGCCTCTCTAGAAACCTTTGCCAAGGGAGGGGTTGGGGGAGTTGGCGGTGGTCCCACAGCTTTTTTCCTTCTCCTTGATGCTGCCATCCTCCTCTTCCGTAGAACGCAAGTAAGTATAATTACAAACAGTCACTTCAACAGATTTTGCAGATTCTCGGATATTGTTGGTATTTTTAATTCATAAATACTTTTGGAGCTCGTCAGCCCTGAAGTCTCCTAATTGCATAGGAGTTTCAAAACAGCTTTGAGTAGATGATGCTCTGGAAAACTGACCGTAGAGTCCAGCTCTTCTGCTGCTCTGCAAAAGGAGTTGTTCTTCCAAGACCTTATCCAGATGGTACTCTCGCTTCCCCTTTTAATTCCAGGGGAAGATGAAAAGGTTTTTCAACCTTTTAAAAGCTGTTTGAGGAGGCGACCTGCGGAGCCTCCTCAGGATGCTTGCCAGGGCGACATGGCTCCTACTGGAAGCCCCATGTCCTGTGTATTGAGTTGACAGTCACACACACAAAAACAGGCAGATGTTATATTTGCCCTAGAAAAGGTGATACAAATCAGGCCATAGAGTGCTCAAATCCATCTAAGGTGCTGTTCCTACAGCAGCTTATCCTTGGCAGCTCCTAGGTTAGAAATGTGTGGTGGAAATATGCCAGCTTAAATCTCTGCTACATGCAAAAGGTAAGGGCATTGTTGACTTAACATGAAAGGAATCAAGAGGAGAGAATGCATTTTTAACATTTTCATATTTAATTTAAAAGCCCCCATTTTATCATTTAAATGTAATACGTTCACTTCTGCTGCACTGGAATGCCACAAGCAGCAAAGGTTTGCTTCTCAAATGTAGTTGTAAGGTCTGAGGCCTCATCACTTGGTAACGCATTGTTGATACCATCTAGTGCCACCTTACATCTTTCAGCAATGCAACTAAGAACCTATTTTTGCAAGATCTAATGCCAGGGATTAGGTACATATTTCAATTGGTTCTAATTTCCTGTGGATTTGAAGTCTATTCCTATTCTCCTTTTGCTCAAAACAAAGCCCCATTGGGTGCAAAAGCCAGGAACACACACATATTTCACTCCTGGCTATCAAGTGCAGGTGCAGTTTGCTGCATATGGAAGTTTGCAAATAAGAATAGGATGAGTCCTGCTGGATCAGACTAAAGGTCCATTTAGTCCAGGATTCTATTCCAACCAGTTGCCTCGGGGAAACCTAAAAGCAGGAAGGCAATGCCACTCGCCTGCCTTTTTGGCAGTGTGTGTGCCCACCTCTGCCCTTTAGGGCAGAATGGGACGCGCCAGTCTGGTGGGTTTATCCCACTTGTAGGCTGAGGGCCAATGGAGCGGCTGGCCTGTTTGCTTCTTAAGATTAGCCCCACACCCCACTCAGCCTCTTTTAAGACCAGCACACTACCCTCTGTCCCGCCCTATGTGACAGTTTGGAATTAGCCAGCTGCTTTAGGAGCTGAGCAGGAATTTTTTGTTTGTTCCTGATTGGCTGGTTTTTTGCATAGTCCTTGAGGTGGTGAGATTAATTGGACTTGATTGGCTTTATTTGGTCACAGCAGGGAGGTAGCGTGGGCAGCCAGTCAGGTTAATTAACATATCCTGGTGAGTACCCCCTGGTGAGGCGGGTGGCTACTAGGAGGAGGGCTTTTTCTGCTGTGGCACCCCGGCTCTGGAATGAGCTCCCTAGTGAGGTTCGCCTGGCGCCTACATTGTATTCCTTTCGGAGCCAGGTGAAGACCTTTTTATTTTCCCAGGCATTTTAGCATTTTAGCTTTCTAAATTTTTATCTTTGCTGTTTTAAATCTGTATTTTAAACTCCTGCACTGCTGCTAGGTTTTATTGTGGTTGTATTGTTATATTGTGGTTTTAATGTTCTGTATATTTTAAATTGTTTTATTGTGTGTTGTTTGGATTTAATTTTTGTGAACCACCCAGAGAGCTTCGGCTATTGGGCGGTATAGAAATAAATAAATAAATAAATAAATACCCCGAGGGGCCTGGAGGTAGGGATGTACGAAAGTGACTTACCTTTCACGGATTATGTTGATAGTGTGGGGGGGGAGGCCCTCCGTCCCTCCCCCCCGGAATCCTGGCCGGCCGGCTGTGCTCCGCAGGGATTCTGCGGAGCCGCCGGCCGGCACTGCCAGCAGCCGGACATCCGGCCACTGGCTAGCAGGGACGCAAATGGCGGCAGCCGTAGCCGCCGCCATTTGCGTCCCTGCAGTCAGCCGTGATAGGCTACGTAAATCTTTACGTAGCCTATCACGTCTGACTTTAAAATAAACAACAACGTGCGTACGCAAATGGCGGCGGCTACGGTGGCTGCCATTTGCGTTCCTTATTTTGGCCCGTCTTAGTCTACGTAAATATTTACGTAGACTAAGATGGCGAAAATAAGGGGAACGCAAATAGCGTAGCGGATGCTATTTGCGTTCCCCTTATTTTCGCCATCTTAGTCTATGTAAATGTTTACGTAGACTAAGACGGGCCAAAATAAGGAACGCAAATGGTGGCGGCTGTAGCCGCCGCCATATGCGTACGCGCGTGATGTTTTTTTTTAAGTCAGACGTGATAGGCTACGTAAATCTTTACGTAGCCTATCACGTCTTTTTTTTTTTTTTTACATGGGAAATGGCGGCGGCAGCCGGTTGGAAGACCGGCCGCCGCAGCCGCCTCCGCCGGTGGAGTCACCGCCACCCAGAAGATCCGCCCCAGGTAGGTCTCGTCCCGGGGGGATCCGCGTGGGGGGCAGGCCGTTCCGCCACAGATTTTGGGGGGCCAAATGCGCTGGCATTCGGCCTCCCCGAGATCCGTGGCGGAATTCTCTGACATCCCTACCTGGAGGACGGGATGTGCCTTCACAAGTCTAACTCTGATTGCCGGCCAACTCAAGAGGGAATAGAAGGCCGGGAGGTGGGGAACCTTCACCCTAAACGTTTACCCCATTGAACCCTGTCCAGCGGGGGTGGGGTGGAAGACCTAGGAATCTCTCGGCCTGTCTTCAAGGTGGGTTGGCAAAGAAAGGCCCATGTAGAAGAACCTCAGTTATGGGACCTCAAGCCAGGATGGGACTGCCTTACAGAAGGCTAATGGATGCTGCAGACTGGCTGTCTGCTCGTAGCTGGTCACATGTTGTTCCTCTCTGCAGATCTTTCTGTTGTTAAGCTTAATAAAGTTGTGATTCTAAAACCCATCGCTGTGTCACATCATCATTTGGGGGCGGGGGGCATAGCTCTCTCCCATTGTTGATCCCCAGCAATTGGTACAGTAGCATATAGCCATCATGATCTGTAGCCATTACTGTAGAGGTGCTCCAGGAATTCAGTTTTCATAAATTCTTTTATGGATAAATCATTTCATATATCTTGGACTAAAATGCAGATTGGATCTTAGTTATCAGCTGGATTCTGTAGTTCCCCAAATGTTATGATGAAGTTCTCAGTAGTTGAAACATGTAAAAATATACTATTAAGAGAAAATTTCAGTTAAAAACATATTAAATATATACTTAAATATTTATTTTAAGAGGAATGTACAGAAATGGAATGAAATTGCCTGTCCTGCTGATTTGTTCTCCATGAATTTGTCCAATCCTGTTTTAAAGCCATCTAAGCTAGACCATTGTGATATCTTCTTTTTTCTGTCCTGAATCTCCTGCCAATCAGTTTTGTTGTTCTAGTATTGAGAGATAAAGAGACAAACTTCGCTCTGTCCACTTTCTCCAAACTAGGCATAATTATATAACTCTCTCACATAAGCCCCCCTTAATTACCCAGGAGACCCTCTTCCAGATGGAATAGGTAAGCCCTACTGAGGTCAGTGGGATCTACTTACAATAATTTGCATAGGATTGTGTCTTGATGTTGTAAGACACAACACCCATAACTGTTGATATTCATCAAGCTTTTCCCATGGCAGCGCACAGACTTTGACACTCCCTTCTTAGGGGAATTTATTTGACCCCCCCCCCCGCAACCTTTCATAAGGTTGCAAAAACAGTCCTTTAAAAAGGGCACTCATTCTCTGATCCCTTGCAGGGATGGTTCTGCTGTGTTTCATAGTTAGGTGATACTTTTGTAAGTGGATGATATGTTTTAAGTTGGAATTGGAATGTATTATTTTGTTGTGTATCTTTTTAATTTGTTTGTAGGCCACTGAGGAGGGAGGCATTTGTGGGGTGGAAAAGTAGCATATAAACATTAGAATGAATATCTCCCCAGATAATCTTTGCTGCACAAGTTAGATCAGCCTTCCCTAACCTGATGCCCTCAGGTGTTTCGAGCTTCAACTACCAGCATGGGCAGTGGTTAGGAATCCTGAGAATTGCAGTCCATAACATCTGGAGGGCACCAGGTTGAGGACAGGCTGGGTTAGACAGATTCTAGACCCATCAGCCATGGCATTAGTGTCACAAGTGTTGCATAGAATTGTGGACTTCCCCTTCAAATGTAAACACAACCTCTCAGCCAGTTTTATCCTCATGAGTATCTGGGGTGAATATGAAAAGCATGTTCCGTGGGGTTCAGTTAATGTAGATCTCTTCAAATTAAATATCTTGGAGACTATCATGATCAAATTAGTCAAGCAGAAGGCAAGCGCTATGGGAGTGCAGACATGTTTGTCCTGTATGTAGACAATCAGTTTGCTGAGAAGTGATACATATGCAGCTCAAGAAGACCTCTTACATGGAATTTATAACAAAAATGAGAAGGGCAAACAGGCCAAAACCAAATGTGGAGAACAATTCATGGAGAACATTTCAGATCCCGTCCAGATGTATGGGGAAGTGCCAACTGCCAGCAAGGGAACAATTGGCTCCATCGTAGGAGGAATCAGTTCCAACTACTCAGTAAGGAAGATCTGTCTCTGTCATGCGCTAATCGAGCTCCAAACAGTCTTAAGTGAGCTCAGTCAGTCTCACTCTCTTGCCTCAGAGGGATCTCTAAGCAGAAAATTTTCAGCACCTTTCTCACAAACTAGAAACCCTAGGATTCTTTAGGGAAAGTCATTTAAATTAAAAATGCTTCTGGACTTGTCTTCCTCTTCCTCCAGTTTTTCCTGCTTCTTCTAGATTCTAGGATGATTCAGATGTTTCAGGGACTAATTGTTGAAGATCCCTCTGGTTAGACATAATCTAGGAAACTAAAATACGTTATGTATATCTTGGTTTGCTCATACAATTCTCATGTTTGGTATATTAAATTTTAAAGGTTTAGTTTATTCAGACAATTATTACAAATTTACTGAGTTCACTTTCTAATGTTTTCAAATATAATAATTTTATAAGCAAACAAAGTTTCTGTTTTTTCCGGGGTGGGGGGAACCGGAAAAAAGTGGGTTTTTTTCCATGGCTCCAAAATTTCTGGAAATTGTACATCTCTACATGCACCCCATTCACATCCTTCTAGGAGTTGTCCATCAACAGTGTTGCCCCTTCCCTTTTGCACCCTTTTTGCATCTTCACCCTTTTCCACCAACAACGCCAAAGCAAATAGCTGCAGAGAAGTCTTGGAGACTTCTCCATGAGCGATCTACTGTGAGGTTGCTGTGCTCATAGGTTGTTTGGGATACATGACGTCATGGCCATCTCGCAGCCACTCTGGAGTTTTGCGCCGAAAAACTGGTTCTTCTGAGACTACTTTTGCTCTGATTGTTTTCCTTAATTCGACTGGTCTGCGCTTCTGTTGTGGTGTGCACCACCCTCCGCATTTACTCCAGCATGACGCCCCTGCCCAGGGGTGTGTCTTTTGCTTCACTGACCCCAGTCAAGGGATGTTTCCCCACTGTTTCTGCCATTTCAGGGCTGGCTGTCAGAGTTCTGCGCTACCTCATGGCATTTACTTCACCTCGTCTGCCACTAAACTTTGGTGGCCATCCCCGCAAAGTATAGGTATGCTCTGAGCAGCCTCTAACTTTTTTTAAAAATTAAAGAGTTAAAACGAAATAGCGCTTTTCTCGGCAGCACCTACACCTTCCTCCATATCTCACTATCTCAGTGTGTCACTATTTCACAGTTGTCCAGCAATACCTATACCCCCTATCCCACTATGCTGCTATTAGGGGGCATAGGTATTGCTGGACAAATGCGTGATTGTGACAGAGTGACATTCAAAACCCCTTTGTAGATGCGATTTGTTTAACTCCTTTCTTTCAGGATGGGTGATTTCTTTCATCTCACCATGCCTCTACCACGCAATTGGAATCGGGCATAGCTTGTGGGAAGGTGTTTCCTCAGAAGTAACTCCCACTGTGGTCAATGAGGCGTGTTCCCTAAATATCTATACTGTGGTGTTTTACTGTTTGCTTTGTTGAAAGGAAGTAATTAATGGGGGGGGGAGACAGAGAAAAAGAATGATTTTTGTCAAGACTATAGCACAGGAGAAGACCTCCCAGGATTTTATCAATTAACAAAGGATCTGCAGCTGTGTTTCTTTACTGTTTGCTTTGCTGGTGTAAGGAAGTAATTAATGCTAAACTTCAATCCATTGCATTACAGGAGTATCAAGGGAAGGAGAAAGAAGAGCCTAGATGGCAGGGGGAGGCTTTCTTACTGATTGAGTGGCCCCTCCCAATCTGATGATGTTTACTCCAATCCCCCCTCCTGGAAGTATGTTCTGTGAAGTGACTTATACTGGTGCGATGCACTCACTCACAGAGCCCTGTGCAGACCAAAGCACACCAAAGCTGATTCCTTGAAAAAATTTGGGTAAACTTCCCTTCCCTTTTCTTTCCATTGGCATGGCAACACCCCTTGATGTGTTGGACTACAACTCTCATTGGTCGTGGCCAGTTTTGGGGATGATGGGAGTAGTAGTTGAACATATCAGAAGGGAACCAGGTTGGGGAAGGCTGGTAAAAAAAAGATTTCAAACAATTGCGTGTACATTTACCTCCATCTTTTTCTTTTGTTAGGTGTAACAGATTTGGGGCAGAGGTGGGGGGCAACTGGCAAATTGCTTTAAAAAACAAAGCAAATGTAGGTGTTCTCGGTGTTCTGCTAGACTTATTTAAGTCCGGTTCACACATACATGTCCACCACTTGGTGAATGCAATACCCTGTACTTGCATTTGTGAATAGACCAACCTAGATATATGCCAGGCCTGGGCCATGAGCAACAGGTTGCAGTGACCCACGAGCCAGTTTGCTGAGTAGTCAAGATAAGTGGGTGAACCAGAGGCAAGCCTAGAGAATAAGTCAGGAATCAAGACCAAAGAGCAGTCAGGAGCAGGGGACAAAACCAAAGCAATAACAGAGAACACACCAAGGATTGGGACTGAAGGGTGACCAGAAACACAGAGGCACGCTACAGCCCAGGTAAATCTTGTTGCTCTAGCAAGGGACCAGTGAAACAGGAAGTTTCCTTAAACTCCTTCCTCCCAGGAAGGAACCAATGGCCAGCCTGGGCTGGCAGAGCCAGATTGAGCTGGAATATTCTTTTCAGAGAGGATATAGTTGTGCAGCCCTCTACATGGTGCAGAGGTCAGAGGTTCTTGACATGATAACACCACAGGTAGAACGTTCATATCACTTCAGACACAATGTTTTTCAGTGGACCCTGTTCATACACTTAACTGCCAGTAATCCGGTGGACAGTAATCAAATGTGTGCCTGTGTGAACCAGCACGTAGTAAACAGTAATTTTCACACCATTATAGTGTCAAAGTCCAAAAGAAGTTCTGATAGTTAACTTAGCAGTGACTACTGTCACTGTAGAGACAGCAGTGAACTAAAGAGATGAAATTATTATTTATCCAACCTGGAATGCGTGGTACTTTGAAAATGTGCTCCTGCTGACAAAAATTCAAATGGGTAATAAATAGCAGATCAGCTTATTAGATAGAAGCTTGTACAGTCTTGATACATCACTTCCGTGGCCATCACTAACCTACTGCTTTCTCCTGTTGTACCCTTTCCCACCAACAGCACACAAGCCTATCCCATTGTGTTCACTGGGGTTCACTCCCTGGTTAGTATGCATATCCCCTCTGTTACTCTGTGTACGCTGGCAGCTACTCAGTTCACACATGGTCAGGGTTGTGATTCATAGTTCAGGGGTGTGCTTTGTACCATCTTGATATGTCATACACAACTCATCCTTAAAGGATAGCTCATTTAGAGTTCTGACCGAAACTTGGAACAGATTCACCGTCCCACTGACACCGTCCCAGGGAGGCTCTGCGGTGTTTGGCTCAATGGCTGTTGACATTACTATCACCACCATTTGCAATGAGTTGAGAGAAGGTTCTGGCTTCCAAATAGACATCAACCAGGGTCAGTATTAACCATACCCCCAGCAACTGGAGGATGGGAATGAGAGCAGTGGACTGGATCTAAGATGTCCCACCCATCTTTTCAAGAAATTGTCAGTGCCAGCATCCCAACAGGTACTAACAGTCACAAGGCATTTATTGTGCTCTTGTGATTCCTTACTCATGATTGTTTACGGGTTCTTTAGACGATGTCATGATCGTCCAGTTTCACTTCTGTTTTTTAAGAGCACTTTCCCAGGTTTTTTTAGAGTGGGGAAAGTGGAGTATTATGTCTGAAAGCAAAAGAACTGCTTGTGAATTTCTGCTATTCTGCTATAGTACAGCACCACTTAGAGGTTATGTAGCACAAAAGCAGGAAAAGAAAAGTTCTTTTTGTCACAATTCTGTGACAAAACTGAAAGTAGATGCAGCGATTAACAGCCTCATATAGAAAAGCTCCTAAAGAATATCAAGAAGTGCTCACTGGTTTGTTTTTGTCAGTGCATGCTTCTGTATAGAAACCCTTATCATTAGCGAGGAAGGTTGTAGGACTCAGCAGTTAGTAGCCATTGGCATCTGGAAGGTGAGTCTGAGAGTAGCAGACCAAAGCTAAAGCCATCCCCTGCCCATTCTCTTGATAAGTGCCAGCTTATTTTACGACAGGTTCAGCAATTGTTTTTAATTAAAAATTGCACAAGAAGAAATGAATAGAAGAAACAATGCGACGTACGGTCTTTGAGCTGCAAACATGTCTCCCTTCCTCATCTTCTCAGTATATTCCTCCGCACCATGTTGGCTTAACGTTTTATATTGTATCTTTGTGATGGATTTCAATTGTTGCAAGCCACTTTGGGAGCTACTTTTCACGGATGAGCAGCTTATAAACATAAGAAATAATAATACATAAGTACAGATCATACCCAATACTTAATTTGACGGCATATGATGGGGTTTTAATGTCAGTTGTTTTATCAGGTCCCGGTATCTTATTTTACCAGTTTTAACAATTTAAATTGTTTTTAAATTTTGTAGGTTAAAGTTTTCACATTATGTTTTGGTTTTGTAATTTTTCTGAACTGCCCAGAGAGATTTGGCTGTTAGGCAGTATAGAAATGAAATGAATGAATGAAAACATTTGAGCCCATGCAAATATGTTGCTTTTGTCTTGTTTTGCAAATCATCTTGTTTTTGTAAACTGCCCTGGAAGCTCTTCTGAAGTGTGTATATTGTCTGCTAGAAAGTTACCTGTGCAGTTTGGTTGCTTGCTTGCATATAAATAAGCAAGCAAGCAACCAAACTGCACAGGTAACTTTCTAGCAGACAATAAATATATTGTATGAAATATATGCCTGAATTTTAGTTACTTTCACAAACCTAAAACAAATGACTGTACCTGAATATATTTTGATCTCCACCACTTTCCCCCACCCCAGCATCTGTATTTTCGGCCAGAAAGAGCTTTTACTGGTGCTAATATAGCATCGCTGCGGAGTGTGATTTTTACATGCAGTGCTGAAGATATTCATTAAAATTGTAATTAGACTCACAATTAAATTCAGTCGCAGTAGAAACTTTGTATGTAAAGAACTGCTACCAGAAGAAACCTCCAATCTGAAAATTAGTTCAGCACTCTAAGCTATTTTAATTATGCAAAGCTGATTGTCATTGGAGAAGGAAATCTTTCTTACTACACCAGAATATTGATGGCTTGTCCCTCCATTTATTTATTTAGTGGTGTACAGAATGATAACCTATTGGGGGGTTTGTGTGTACAAATTATATGAAAAGAAATATGAATATTAGTACCAAGGTAATTAGATCTATGAAATTATCATTTTGTGGCTAATATGATGCAAATATATTAGGACCATTGTTGTTTTTCTTCAGTGTATGGTTTATTATTTCTACTCTATATCTTTTGTGGGCTTCTCAAGCTTAGCACTGAGAAGGTTCAGCAATCTGCTGAGCTGCAGAACCTCTACTTAGAGCCGAATGCCATAGTGAATGCTGAATGCTTTGTTTCCGTTTGTGCATTCCAAGCTAGTGGCAGGAACAATGATGAATGGCTCTAATTCTCAAAAGTCAGAAATGTGCCCAAGTTCGAAAATCTTGAGCTGAGCCAAAAGAAATGGCCCCCGTGCTGCGCACCTCCAATGTGATCTCGGTGCAGTTCTTTATCACTCCATTTAAAAGCCTGCACATTTTAAATGGAGCCACAGGTCTTGCTGAAATTACATGTCACTGCTCATGCTTGGCCATGGCTGATGAAACTACATGTTCCTGTGCATGCTTGGCCATGGCTGCCCCACATCTCCTCCTGCATCTCTCCAGTAATGTTCAGAAATGATGCTTAACACGCCATCATTTTGTTCAGAGTTTACCTGCTCCCTGCTAGTGGCAGCCAGTGAACGGAGCAGGGGAAAAGAAATACTGGATGCAATGACATTTCCAGCTGTCTTCACACATTAATCACATGAAGGGGGTCCATGCATTGAAAGGGACAGCAGGGCTCAGTCACTGGGCCCACCCCTAAAGCTGCTTGGCTTCCTACATTGTGGGGACATCTGATCCAGAGACGCCGACGCACATAGACCTCTATGCTAGCACCCAGCTACAGCTCTGCGCAAAATGGGTGCCCACTCCTGCCACAGCCTACAAACATTTGCTCCCCGAGCAGAGGTGTCCATACTCAGTGCATCAATGTCTAGGGCTGGGGCCAAGAGCTGTGTGACTTGGTGGGGGGGGGAAACGATATAGCCCCACTGCCCCTTCCAACCTGCGGACCACTTTTGAATGATGAATGCATGAGGGGGGCTTCTGTTCATTTCACCAAATATCAGTAGGGAAATGCAAGAGATGTGTTTCAGCACTGCAGCAACCATGCTTCCCCATAACCTTAATCTAGCATTTATCAAAAACCAAATTGCCTAAAGAGAGTTTGGTGGGGATGTCTTTGGCACCCTCTCTCCTTTGCCTCTGCCCACAGAGATAGCAACTAAAAATATATTCAAGTAAGGGAACAATCGTATGGCCACTAGACACTGTCTAGAGGGCCAAAGGATAGGCTCATTTCCGGGAACAGACCTTGGAGCCTGCACCCAACCTCCCCCCTCGTCCGCGCTGCCTTGGAGGCAGCACAGAGAAGCCCCATCTTCTAGGCTTGCAAGAGGAGCATGGAGCGACTGAAAAGGGGCATTTCGGGGCGGGGAGAGTGGAGCTGCGCGTGCGACGCACATCCAATGTGTTGTATGGCAGCTTCCTCTCCCCGTCGGCCCCTCAACCGCTAGACAGCCGAAAACAGCTGTCTAGCAAAAAATAGCAAGGCAGGAGAGGCGCAGAGGGATCGATCCCCCTCCGTGCCTCTCCTGCCTTGCTTTGGATATACGGTCACCTCCGAGTTCGGAGATGGCCCTCTATCTTGATAGGGTTGCGCCCTAAAGGTCAGAGACAGTGAGTGGGTAGCATTTTAAAAAAGAGTTGATGGGGTAATCATACCATCCATAGTACACACACAGATTTCCCTATTCCACTGTCATCTTTGGTCAAACAGATTTTGCAGGGGTTTGACGCAATTAAAAAATCTGCATACTGTGTTTGTCCAGAGGCAACAGTAGAATGGGACTGAGCTCATGATTGCTCACTCATGGTAGTTTGCAGGTCCTTTAAACAACGTTGTCATCCTCCAAGGTCTCTCTGTACTTTGCAACCATTATTGCATTTTTTTCCTAACGAGGAGAGAGTAGCATTTTTTCTGAATGGTGTTATAAAGCCCCATGTAATTGTGCAATTCTGCTATACCATACTGCTACCTAGTGGTTTTGTAATGGAACCTATAGAAAGGCAGAGAAAGAAAAAACCCAGGGAAAAAAAACACGTGTAAAGGAGCCAATTTTAATCCCACAAAGAATCCGGAAGCAGAAGCCTGGTAAAGGTGTGGGATAAAAGCCCCATGTAGAAATGCTGAGTGCATACACAGTTCACAAGGACACCTCAAAGTGCAGACATACAATGGGCAAGGATGTCATTTCACAGATCCCAATCTAGCATGCTCTTTACCTAAACTGTAGGTTCATGAACTGGGACTGGGCTCCTCTGAGGGGTTGTGAGACAACACTGGGGAGGGGTTGCAGGTTAGCTCTGAGAGTCACCTGTGGGTGGTATTCTTCTCAATCTGTTTCTGCGAGACTCTGAGATGGAAGGAGTTGCCCAGTTTGTGTCCTTCAGGTCAATGGCTAGAATATGAGCCTTGTTTCAAGACAAGACAGTGGCTGTAACTGGGTGAAGGAAAGACAGGAGCATTCCTGCTAAAATGATCTTTAATATCACTTTGTCTGATTCGCATTTTCTCACCAAGATGGGCTCTACTCCTTGTGCAATTCTGTGGTCTTGGGCAAAAAATCTATTTAGGATTCTCCATACATTTACCCATCCAAGAGATGGTTGCCATGCAGTTCTGGAAGCAGGATCCCAGTATGGTGGACCTCAGGTTCCCAGATATATATGATCTAAACAACAGAGCAAGAGTAACACAAATTTATAAACTAAAGGAAAGGCAAGTACAGAATTCAGATAATAAAGAAAGGGAAGTCAATACATGTAGCAATTATGCCAGAATAAACAAATGCTTCCAGCATTTAAATAAATACAGTTTCAACAAGCAATAACATACCACAGTGAGTCTATTGCAGTTCTGTCTTTCCTTCCCCTAACCTCCAGAGGCGTCCCTTCAGAAAACACAAACCCCGAAAATTCCCACTTTCCATTTCAGTCAAGCCCGACACAAAGCACAGATCCTTCGCTCTCTCAGGAACAGACGCTTCTTCTGTTGACAGTAACTGCTCTCTTTCTCTGTCAGATCTTTTATCGGGCTGCTGCTGCTTCAGGTGCCTATTCTCGACTTCTTCATCTGTTTTCTTCTTCCTCACATGGAGACTTTCTTTAGCTTCCCTCTCAGACAGCCATGACTCTCTTCTTCTCCACTCTTCCTTCTCTCCCCTCCACCCCGACATTCTTTTTCCATTTTCTGGACAACTTGCTCCCTTCCCCCACCCCCTGCTGTATCTATTTGATACTTTCAGCTCCTTCTACACCAGGATCATTTTAGGAAGCGGGAGGGCAAGAAGTGGTACTGCTAGGGCCAGCCCACCAGGTGCAGGTCTGGGGCTCTGCAACCGAGAGGGCCCCTAAATGCAGTCACCACACACATCTTTTAAAAACACACATATGGGATCAGCTGTGGACGAAGCTGCAGTCATGCCCAGCATCTTCATTTCTCTAGAGGGCCTCCAAGCAGCCATATGTTAGAGAACTCTTGATTTTTGCTCTGCAGCATGCCTGAATCCTTCTGAAAGTTAGGAGTGGGGGGAAGTGCGTGTAAAGGGAGCCTGTCGTGATCCTGCATTTAAAATGGAAGCAGCCCCAGGTAAAGTTGCGGGATTTTAGCCTGGTGTAGGCTCAGCGTCTGAGTTTCAGAAGACCTAGTAGCCCAAACCATGTTGCTGTGTTTGGTTCTTCCTGGGCTCAGAATGTAGTATCTGCAGTGGCCTCCAAGGGTTTATGGAGAAGATAAGAGATGCAGAGACCTCGGTGAGAAAACTGAGAGGGAGGCCACTGTGCGCACAAAACATCAAAAAGGAAAACAATCCAAAACCTTTTTGATGTTTTGGGATATTTCTGAGCAAGAGAGTGGGAGTAAGTTCAAAAAAATTGAAAGACTCAGCCCATATGCCAGGTAAGCTCCAGTCCCACCATGCTCCACCTAGCCTTTGCCTGAGGACCAGTTTTTTTAAAAAAATTAAAGCCTCATCCCACCCTCACCCCAACATCATTTCTCAAGAGTTTGCCCAACTACATAATTACCTTTGGATCCGAGATTTTAAAGGCACTTGATCCAGCAAGGAGCAAAACCCTATTTCTCACAGCCTTTGTCTCAGCTCCCACCCAGGCTGGTAGATCTCTCTCCAATAGCTACCAGCCATCTGAAGCCATTAAAGAAACATCCTCTTGCCATTAGTCTCAAACTGAGGAAACATCCTTGGCTGTTAACTCATTAAAATACTAGGGGTAAGTAATCTCCTTGCTAGGTGGTTATTACAATACCTTTCAGGTTAGTGTCTTCCAGGTCTACTCCATTGTGCACAAACCAACCTGTGATACAGAGGTTCACACCAGGAGAAGGCAGGGTAGCAATTTATTTATTTATTGGTATTAGTCTTCAGGGGCCACGGTGGCTTAGTGGTTAAGACACTGAACTGCAGACTGGAAGATCGGCAGGTCAGCAGTTCGAGACCCGAGTGCTGCGTCACGGAATGAGCTCCCGTCTTCAGTCCCAGCTTCTGCCAACCTAGCAGTTCGAAAGCAAGAAATTGCAAGTAGATAAATAGGTACCGCCTCGGCGGGAAAGGTGACAGCGTTCCGTGCACCTCGGTGTTCAGTCATGCCAGCCACACGACCACGGAAGCGTCTTCGGACAGCGCTGGCTCTTCGTCTTAGAAACGGGGATGAGCACCGCACCCTAGAGTCGGACACGACTGGTTGGGGACACCTTTTTATTAGTCTTCAAGGCTGCAGCTTGCTCTCATCTTTGTGTACAAGAGTATAATCTGCAAGCAGATTTTTCAGTGTAAAATGACTCTGGTAGATACCCTGAGGGTCCATCCCCCCCACCCCGTTCCTTATCTTTTTCTCTGCTGGAGTCAGCAGGCAATCTTGTATCAGCCACTGTATCTCCTCTGGGTGGCTACTGTTCTTTAAATATTTCTCCATTACAACAACAGTTTCTCAGCTGTACATCCTCCCCTCCGAGGTGGCTTTCAAGTACATAATCTCTAGCGCTTTCCATTATTCCAGACAGTAAGCAAGCATTTTGTAATTAGAATGAATAATCCACATCTCTTCCTCAATACAGTGCCAGATGTGCCGAGCATTTGCATTTTAAGATGGCATTAGTATATCATGCTATAATTTTGAACTTTATCAGCTTTGCTGAGAATGTTTCCCCTTTGCTGCTAGTCTCCTCATTAACTGTATCAATAACGTATTGAGATTAAAGACATCAGCATCAATGTACCATTTAGCGAAATGTATTCCAATAATTAAATGCATCATTCAATTAAATACAAGGCTGTAAAGGGATACTGTACAGATGAATGGCTAGTTTGCTTGATTGTGGGTTTGATATAGCAAGGAAAGGCACACAGTGAGAATCGTATTTGGGTGCAATCGCCACAGGTAGGTTCAGATTGCATGTCTTTCTATACAGGAATTTTAAAATTTTGAAGCAGTTCTTTCATGCATATTTATTGTGACACAGATCTAGCCAATCCCAGCTTAAAATACTTCGATGAAGTTGGGGAGTGCTGGATAAATGGCAACTTTCCATTTGCCATACCTACTGCTGGCACAGGTAATATCAGTTTCATAGCAGAAAGTGGGAGCGGGGTGTGTTTGCCATTCCTGCTATGGCCACATGGCAATATCAACTGCCAGCAGCTGGCAGAAAGGCTAGTCCTCAGTTTTCTGTCATTATTGTGACAGCAAATGGTTACTTCCCATCCAAGCTCTTTCAAGCAATGAAAATGGCATTGCTTTAGGCAATTCTTTGGGAGCAGGCTCAACAAAGGGCAAAAGGGTTCACCATACAGGTGTGCACTCATACGCCCTCCAACACGCATTCAGGCAGGTGCGCCCACTCCTGGGCGCCTGAGGCACTGTGGCAGTGGGCGGCAGCAGTGTGAGCAGTTCCACAACCCCAATTGGCTGCTACTTCAGCACCTTCTTGACCTTTCAAACCAAGTCTTCTTTCTTCTAGGAAAACATGCCACTGAGAGCAAAAGAAGCTAATTCTTTCATTTGCCCTTGAATCTGGTTGGCTACACGATGTCATGTGTTCTGAAGAAAAAGAAAACCTAAGCCCCATTTGGGCACTCAGATCCCCCATTGCAATTAGAATCGGGTGAGGGAGAGCACAAGTTTTACTTTCTCGTCATGTCCTTGTCAGTGGCCCTGTCACCTCCCCCTGGACAATCAGCATTCGAAATGGAGCCTCCAAGAGGACAACAGGCTCTCCACTGCAGACATTTACCTTCTGTCTTATAGATGATGCGGGGAACAAGAATGGTGCACATGTCTCCCTCGTGCAATGCTAATTGCGTGAGGGATTTGAGCACCCAAGTAGGGCTGTAGTTGGAAAGGGAAAGAATTGGTGCTGAAGCAGCTGCTGCTGCTGCTGCTGCTTCTTCTTCTTCTTCTTCATCATCATCATCAAATTTGTAATCCAACTTTCAGGGCATGCTTCCCTCACAAGGCAGCCTAGAATGCTACCACACAAACATAGAATTACAATTAAACACAGTCACCCACCCACCCACATACACATTAGTAGTAGCATTAGAAGAAGTAGCAGGAGTTAATGACTGGGGCTGGAAGGTATTCTGACCTGGCACAAAAGAGGCAGGCAGCTGGGAGGTTTCGAAGAATGTTTTGGGCCCCCTTGGCAGCAAACTTTTTATTTTTTATTACTTTATTTATATAGAAGTCCTATAAGACGAGTTCTCTGGGTAGCCCACACACAAATACAACATTAAAATACAGCATTTCTGCCCCCAGCTGGTAGAGTGGGAATGCATAACTTCATTTCACTTATTTCATTTCTATACCACCCAATAGCCAAAGCTCTCTGGGCAGTTCACAAAATTTATAAAACAAAAACATAATATAAAAAACTTTAACATACAAAATTTAAAAACAATTTAAAAACAGCTTGTTAGCCTGGCATTCTGATACCCTTTGGCAAGTTGATACAGATCACTGACTACAATGAAATTCTTTATTGCAATGGATCAGGTTACACAGATCAAGCTTTCCAGAGTTCATTGCACAGCCCACCCGGTTACAGCCCCAATAAATCAGATAGCACAGGCAAAAGGCTATTGGCTTTGTTCAAGAGGAAGTCCCAAGGCTAGAAGTCACAGAGTCACCGTTGTGGTCCAGTCCATCAATTCATTCCTGACAGAGACTTAATAGTACAGGGTTCAAGGCAGACAAGTGTCCAAGATTCATGATAAGTCAAGGCAAGCAAACATTTCAGGCATTTAAGATGTTCTCAGTAAAAGTTCTCCTTCTGATGATTTCCCCTGACAGGGGAATCTGGCCCATAAACGAACACTATGTCTGAGAAGGCGTCTCTGTTCTGCCCTTTTCAATTGGTGACGTAACTTGGTGATACTCCTGAGACCCTTTCCTCTGCAGAGTCTTTCTCCTGCAGAGTTCCCACAGAAGATTTCTGAGGCCATAAATCAGATATCTGATTCAAGGCTATATCTTGCAACCGTGGCTGATAGGGAGTATCACCCTCCTTTGACCTGCAATCAGATGGAAACTCAGATAGAGCCAGGCTCTCAGGCCCTGAGCTTCCCAGGACTGGACTGTGTTCTAAATCATTCTGCTCTCTGAATTGGATTCTGATTCCAAAACTATAGGGCCCACAGTGGCACTGGAGCTAGGCCCGACACAGCTAAAAACCATTTACAATAAGATACCAGGACCTGATAAAACAACTGTCATTAAAAACCCCATCTTACGCAGTCAAAAGCCTAGAGGACGGTCTTAACCTGGTGCTGAAAAGATGACGTCCCAGGGGGTATTTCCACCAGCGATTTACTCCGAGCTGGCTGCGTGTTGAGGTTGTTAGGGATAGACGACATCATGGCCATCCAGCAGCCACGCTTTATCGTGGAAAAACCGGATTTCCTGAGACTGCTTAAAGTCTGATTCTTTTCTTTAAGTCGGGTTCTCCTTGGTATAGTTGCTGTGTGCCTCAACCCCCGCATTTACCTTGGATATGCTAGCCCTGCCCAGGGTGTGCCTTTCACCATGACCCCAGTCAAGGGGTGTTTCCTGTGTGTTTCCCATCCCTGCACAAACCCATTAGTGTCTCCTCAGAAGTAGCTCCCCTTGTGGTCAGTGAGGCTCGCCCTCTGAATGCCCACATCAGAACTTACAGAGATCCCCCTCAGTTGTCAGGGCACAGTTTAAAGACCAATTCCCTAAATGCAGCAAAGCGTGATCTAGAGGCTCTGATTCTCCTTTGTTTGGTTTATTGCCTTAGAAAGTAACTACTTCAACCCTTCGTTATAGAGAGCCTGCGGGTTAAAATGGGAGCTGCTTTCCCCTCTTTGTGTTTTCCCCCACATACACACACCGTCTTTCCCAGCACAAGCATATGTGTGTCTACTCAAAAGTAACTCCCATTGTGCTCAATGAGGCTTGCTCCTGAAATGCAGGTGCACCTGGACTTTCAGGGGAAAGGAGAAAGGGGAGGAGGGGGGGGAAGCCTCTCTTACTGGTTGAGCAGCCCCTGCCAGTCAGATGACACTCACTCCAACCCTCACCCCCACCAGGAAATATGTTCTGTGAAGCAATGTTTACTGGTGCGGAGAACCTACTTGTGGAGCCCCGGCTGGACCAAAGCGCAGCAAAGCTGATTCCTTTTAAATAATCCGATACTCCTCCATTCGCTTCTCCTTCCATTGTCATGGAAATATGGCTGAGGTGGACCTCAGTGGGGAGATAATTTCACAGTTGGAGGGCCACCACTGAGAAGACCCCCTGCCTTGTTGCCACCCTCCAAGCCTGCTGTGGAGGAGGGCCTCAGATGTTAGCCATAGTGTATGGGTAGGTTTGTACCGGGACAGGCACTCCGTCAGGTATTGCTGTCCTAATCCATGTAAGGCTTTTAGAGATCAAAAACCAGCATGTAGAGGCAGCCAGTGTAAGTGGGCCAGAATCAGTGTTATATGTTTGGACGTTCTGGTCCCTGCTATCAATCTGGCCACTGCATTTTGCACAAGGTTCAG
Organism: Heloderma suspectum; assembly: GCF_057233095.1. Taxonomy (NCBI): domain Eukaryota; kingdom Metazoa; phylum Chordata; class Lepidosauria; order Squamata; family Helodermatidae; genus Heloderma; species Heloderma suspectum. The sequence continues at coordinate 116,316,459 of NC_139462.1, forward strand.
CTTCTGGACTGCCTTCAAAGGTAGCCCCACATAGAGTGCGTTGCAGTAATCTAACTTGGAGGTTACCAAAGCGTAGATTACTGAGAGGGCCTTTTCAGTGGTGGCCCCCAAATTATGGAATGATCTCCCCAACAAGGCCTGCCTGGCACCAACGTTATCTTTTTGGCACCAGGATAAGACCTTTCTCTTTTCCAAGGCATTCGGCAGCATATGATAAGTTTTAATCAATCCTGGGATGTCTTATGGTTATGGTTGTTTGTTTTTGAGACTGTTTGTTTGAAGTTATTTTAGATATACGTTTCTTTTGTGCATATTCTCTGTTCATGTGTTTTTTTATGTCAGTGGTTTTTAATCTCTGTAAATTGTATTTTTTAATGTTTTTAATCTTTGTAAACCGCCCAGAGAGCTCTGGCTATTGGGCAGTATAGAAATGTTAATAATAATAATAATAATAATAATACTGAAGCCAGGTTATCCATGTCCAGATATGGGCATAGCCAGGTCACCAACCAAAGCTGGTAGAAGGCACTCTGTGCCCCTGAGGCTACTTGAGCTTCAAGTGACAAAGATGGCTCCAGGAGAACTCCCCAAGTTACAAACTTGCTCCTTGAGACAGGTGCGACCCCATCCAGGACAGGCTGAATACCCTCCCCCTGGTTAGAAGAAAGCCAGTGTAGTGTAGTGGTGAGAGTGACGGACTGGGAGCCGGGAGATCCGGGTTCTAGTCCCCACTTGGCCATGGAAGCTCACTGGGTGACTTTGGGCCAGTCACAGACTCTCAGCCCAACCCACCTCACAGGGTTGTTGTTGTGAGGATACAATGGTGAGGAGGAGGATAATGTAAGCCGCCTTGAGTTCCTTGCGAGAGGGAGAAAGGCGGGGTATAAATGCAATAAATAAATAAATAAATAAGAACCACACACTAACTGCATCTCAGTCTTGACTTGCTTGAGCTCTAGTTTATTAGCCCTCATCCAGTCCATTGTCACAGTCAGGCACCAATCTAGCACATCCACAGCCTCAGCTGATGAAGATGAAAAGGAGAAGTAGAGCTGTGTGTCATCAGCATACTGATGGCACTGCACTCCAAAACTCTGGATGACTCCACTCAGTGGCTTCATGTAGATATTAAACAGCATGGGGGACAAAACTGACCTCCATGGAACCCCATGCTGGAGAATTTGTGCCATGCTATCCGAACCACACTGCAGGAATTCCTTTCATTCTCTTCCCTGTTTCTTACCCAGAAGAAACATGACCTAACCTCAAGGTAAATGCTCAGCCCTAATTGTGACTTGTTATTATAAAAGTCTTATCCATATCATTTTGCATTGATTTAGTGTTGTTGCTTTGTTGATTGTTGACTGTTTACCTATTGTTGATTGTTAGTGCCTTGAGTGAAATGGGAGACATCAATTTAATAAATAACATTCTTTCCCAATAGGCCACTTCTGCTCATTTTAATAACATTATTATCATCATTCTTTTAGTTACATAGTGCAATCAGTGTATCCAATGGTTTACAAAGTGACACATGATCCCTGCTCCAAAGAGCTTACAATCAAAATGGATCTGTTTGACTTGAGCTATTTCAAGGTCAACCAGAGGAATTTTTGTGAACCATTCAGAGAGCTTCAGTTATTGGGCAGTATAGAAATGTAAATAATAAACAAACAAATAATTGTCATAGGAGTTCCAGGGTGAGTGAAAGACCCTGCAAGTGAGTCAGAGTCACCTGCTGAAGAGCACCATCTTTTATGCCCCCATCCTGAGTAGACCCTGTTATGTGCAAACACAGATTATTCTAACACAACTCAGTGGTGCAGCACATGCTCTTTGCATATAGATTGTCCCAGGATTGCTCATGACCTCAGAGTTAGGGTAATTAGAGCTGGCAGTCAAGGGGGACATGTTCAGTGGAGGCTGGTGGCCCCGATGTCAGTGGGGCAGTGAATCCACTCTGGGTCTTAGTCAGAACTCTAAAGGAGCTATCAAAGGTGTTGAACCCTATTCTCAAAGTAGGTTCAGAAGCTTGGATGGCTCCTTTAGATTTCTGACTGAAACCCAGAGCAGATCCACCACGCCACTCACATTGGAGCCACCAGCCTCCACTGTTCCCTCAGCTATTGTCCGTCCCTGCCAGGAACGTGCAAGGATTTCGTTTCAGTTCATCAAACATCAGAACTTGCCCTGTTCACACCCCCAAATGCAAAAATGAGTGCATTTTTCAGATAAAGTTCGCATATTCCTAAACTTGCAATTGTGTCTGCGAAGTGCGTTAGAAAAATGCACACTGTTAATATATATATATATATATATATATATATACACACACACATACACACACACACACACACACACACTGTGTGTGTGTGTGTGTGTGTGTATATATTCACAGTTTAGTCAGTGGGGGAAAGTAAGCATTTGGGTGCATGCTTTAAAAAAAAGTGCACCTCAATGTGCACTTTCCCTGCTCGAACAACAACAATGCTCACATAAGGGAATGGGAATGAGGCAGACCAAACTTCAAGGTGGAACTTGGAGAGCCTCAGTGCGCTTGAGCCTTGCTGATTCTCCCAACCTTGGTCCCTGCACCTGGTACTCAAAGGTGTCCCACACATGAGTACAGAGGTTCCATTTAGATATCAGGACTAATATCTGTTGCACCTGGCCTCCATAAACTTCTCACATTCTTTTGCAAGCCATCTAAACTAGTGGCTATCAGCACATCGTGTTGATGTGAATTCCATAAGTTGTTTATTTACCAAATTTACACCCCACCTTTCCACTGTAATAGAGCCTGCTCGAGGCAGTTAACAATAGAGTACGAACAATATAGAGGAAAACATTAAAATCATGATTATACAGTGGAATTACTAGGTGACATAGAACAAAATGTAACAGGAATACTGAAAGCCATCGTGGAGAAGGCAAATGCTTGGCTAAACAGAAGTGTTTTCATCTGCTGGTGATGAAAGGCCATAATTGAAGGGGCTGAGTGAATTTTGAGGCCAGGGAGTGCCACAAGCTGGGTGCTGCCATAGAAGAGGCCCTGTCTCTTATTCCACTAACTGCACTTTGGTTCATGGCAGGAAATGTAAAAGTGCCTCAGTATCATATGCAAGAGGCAGGTATTCTGGCCCTAAATTGTACAGATGTGGGAGGGGGGATGACTTTCCCTACTAGTGGTCCCTTGTTTCTTAAGAGTTTTTCCCCTCCAAAGTATTATGTTAGGCTGCCAGCTGTCAGACTGACTTCTTGACACAGCCTAGTCTAGTCTTCCCTACCCTCCAGCTGTGTTGGACTACAACTCCCAGCATTCCTGATCTATGACCATGCTGGCTGATGCAAGGAGAAGTCCAAAACATCTGGAGATCACCAGCTTGGGGAAGGCTGCTCTAGTCTGTTAGCTGCTTGGAGAGTTTCTGAGCCCTTCTTCCAGGTTCTTCTTCCCATCCCAGATCTTGAAAAACACTGGCTTGTCCAAATCCCAGAAGACACAGAATTTAACAAAACCTTGTGCATATCCTAAGAATGCAATGTGTATCTTAGCAACCACACAGCCTGGCACATGGAGAAGGTTTTCATGAGAAATTCCCATTTAAAACAATGCAGCCAGATATCCAAACATATGAAGAAAGATTACTGGGGGAAAGTAACTGGACTGGGAGAGCATACTGCACACTAAGGGGAATCCCGGAACCAGAGGGGGCTGGTAGTTCCAATGTCAGTGGGGCTCTGAATCCTCTCTGGGTTTCAGTCAGACCCAGTCAGAACTCTAAAGGAGCTATCCAATGAGCTGAACCCACAATGGAGATTGGGTTCAGCACCTTGGATAGCTCCTTTAGAATTCTGACTGGTTTTGACCAAAATCCAGAGTGGATTTACAGCCCCACTGACATCGGAGCCACCAGCCTCCACTGCCCAGAACCCCCACTGTTATCTCCTCTTGCTGATCAGAGCTCACAGTCAGAGTTCCTTGCCCCACTAGCCTCCAGGGGGTGGGAGCCACATGGGGGACATGGGCCAGGAGTTCCCCAGCCCTCCTCTAGGTGATGCTGTTGAGCTACATGAGAATGCATCACACAAGGACATCCAAGGTCATGATAAGCACCTTGAATTGTGCCTTGAAACCAACTAGTAGTGAGGAAAGCTGGTAGAAGAGACTAGTGACGTGCTCCCTAAAACTGGTCAGCAGCCTCACAGCACCACTTTGCATCAACTGAAATTTTGAAATCAACTGAACACTCTTCAAGGGCAGCCCCACACACAGTACATTACAATAGGCAAGCCTTGACATAACTAAGGTAGGTGCAGCCATGGATGAGGTGTCTTCTCCATGAAGATTCTGGTGCCTCTGCTGAAGTAAGGCAAAGATACTGTAGATTACTGCTGCCACCTAAGAATCTAACAGCACTACGGGATCTGGGAACACGCCTCAGACTGCGAGCTGCTTTTATTCATTCAGTTATTTATTACCTTTCTATACTGCCCAATAGCTGATGCTCTCTGGGTGGTTCACAGAAGTACAACCCCCATCAAAAAAAAGTTGATTCGGTATTCTTGGGTCAGCCAGTTTACTGCCCAGGAGTGCTTCTATCATGCCTGGATTAAGCTTCAGTTTGTGCACTTCCAACCCCATCGCCAATTCTTGCCATTGGTTCAAAACTTCCATGGCCTCTTTAGTTTGAGATGGGAAGGAAAGACAGAGCTGTATGTCATTGCCATACTGATGTCAGCGAACTCCACAACTTGACATGATATCCCTCAGCAATTTCATGCATATATGAAACAGCACAGGGGACCAAACAGCACCCTGTGTGAAAGCCATAGGCCAAAGAAGCCATAGATCTTCTTGAATCTGCCCTGCATGACGGACCAGAACTACTGCAAAACCGTGTGTTCCAAGTCCCATCTGGGCCAGGCAGTCTAGAAGGATACCATGGTTGATTGTATCAAAAGCTACTGGGAAGCCTGGAAGAAGTAACAGGGATGCACTCCTCCTGTCCAACTACTGGCACAGATCATCCAGCAAAGCGATTAATGCCATTTTAGTCCTGAAATGGATGGAAATGGATCCAGATAATCTATTTCATCCAGAAAAAAACAGAGTTGAGCCATCATCACATGCCTAAGCCCCTTAAGCTCCAAATGGAACCTTGGATATTAGCTGGAAATTATCCAATACAGTGGGATCCAGTAAGGGCATTTATCAGCAGAAGTCTTGGTACTGCTGCTTTAAACTAGCTGGAACCTTTCCTCTCTCAGCAAATAATTTACTACCCCACCACCCACTCAGCCAGTCTACCTCTGACTGCCTTAGAGACAAAACAGACATTACTTTAAATCTGTGTCTAACAGTTATGATTTTTGTAAAATCTCTAGAATAGGTGCAGGGTCACTGTTCCAGATCTTAAAAGCCCTTCCACCTACCACACTAGGTTCCCAGTCTGAATCAGGGGCCCTGCTACTCTAGAATAAAAATGAAAACAATGTAGTTGCTAGTCTCAGATTTAAAACAATGTCTGTTTTGGCTCTTCATCAGCCAGCCAATGGGGAAGGGTGGAGCACACAAATGCTCAGTCTCCTTCCATTCTGGCCACATTCTCAGGCTGCTGAAACTGGAAAGTACCCATCACAGCAGGACAAGTGGCTGTTGACGTTAGATCTGTTGGCACTATTCTCAATGTGGAATTGAGGCTGGAATGGCTATGAGCGACTTTATGCATTGTGTGAAGAAGAACTTCCTTTGGTCTGGCCTGAACATCCTTCCAATCAATTTCATTGGGCAGCCATAAATTGTAGCACTTTCTCGACACCATTCCTAATTTTATAAACCTCTGTCATGTCTGCACACCCTACCCCTTATGACTCTCTTTTTTGCTAAAGTAAACAATCCCAGATGCTTTAACTTTGTCTTGTAAGTAACGTGCTCCAGCACCATGATTATATGTGTATGTATGTATGTATTTAAGAACCTACATTTTATTAAAGTACCATATTCTTTCAGCAAATTCCTTCAGCAGAACAATACCCATATGTGCCTGCCCGGACCCTAAGATCATCCCTTTCTCCATGAGCCCCTGCCAAAGGAAGGGAGGCAGGTGGCTACCAGGAAGAGGGCCTTTTCTGCTGTGGCCCACTGGCTGTGGAATGAGCTCTCTCTCTCTCTCTCTCTCTCTCGAGAGAGAGAGAGAGAGGTTCGCCTGGCACCTACACTGTATTCCTTCCAGCACCATTCCTACTGGATGGCCTATTCCGGAAAGTGGTGCTGGGGGATTACTGCTCTGTCCCTTGGCAGTTATGCCATAAGGTGCCACAGGACTCTATTTTATTCTCCATGTTGTTCAATATCTACATGAAACCACTGGGGGAGATTATTTGGATTTGTAGACTGAGGTGTCACCAACATGTGGATGACAGCCGGCTCTGTCTCTCCTTTTCATCAAACTCAGGTGAGGCAGTGGGCATTCTGAACCAGCACCTGGGTGCAGTAATGAACTGGATGAGGGGCAATCCAGACTCAGTTCAGGCAAGATGAAACTCAGTCCAGACACGATGGAGGTACTGTTAGTGGGTGGTTTGTCTGCCCAGGTGAATGTTGCTCAAGCTGTTCTGGAGGGGGTTGCACTGCCCCTAACGGATCAGGTTTGTAGTTTGGGGTGCTTTTGGATCCAGCATTGTCACTAGAGACACTGGTAGACCCAGTAGCATGGAGCACCTTTTATCAACTTAGGGCACAATCCTATGGGGATAGTTGGCCGCCTCCGAATTCGGAGGTGGCCGACTATCCAATGCAGGGCGGGTGGAGCACAGAGGGGATCTTCTCCTCCGTGCTCCGTCCACCCTGCATTTGTGGGTAGATGGCCAATTTCGGCTGTCTAGCTGGGGCGGCGGGGGGGCGGGGGAAGGCCAGACGGCACATAGCAAGTATCATACTGGCACTTCCACCAAGCACATCCTTATCTGGATAGAGATAGCCTAGCTACAGTTATCCATGCTCATATAACCTCTTGTCTGCAATACATTATACATCGGACAGTCTCTGAAAATGGTCCAGAAACTTCAGCTGGTCCAAAACAAAGGCAGTGAGATTGTTAATGGGGACTGGCCAATGTGATTATATTATGCCAGTACTTTTCCATCTGCACTGTCTACCAGTCCATTTCAGGCCTGATTCAAAGTGCTGGTATTAACAGTCTTAAATGGCTTGGGGCCAGGTTACCTAAAGGATCATCTCCTCCCATATAACCTGAAGATCGTCTTCAGTGGTCCTTTTCTGGGAGCCCCTGCCAAAAGGAAGTGAGGTGGGTGGCTACTAAGAAGAGGGCCTTTTCTGCTGTGGCACCCCGGTTGTGGAAATGAGCTTCCCAGAGAGGCTCGCATGGTGTCTAGATTGTGCTCTTTTCAATGCCAGGTGAAGACCTTTTCATTTTCCTAGGCATTTTAGTATTTCAGTTTCTGTTTTAAATCTAGTAATGCATTTTAAATCTGCATTGCTCGTAGTTTCTATTTGGTTATTATTTTTATTTTGTATACTGTAGTTGAAGACTTTCAAAATTTTATATTGTATTTTATTGTCTTTTATTTTATGGTTTTAAAAGAGCTTCAGCTATTGGATGGTATAGAAATGTAATAAATTAGTAAATAAACTATAGGCTGTTCACACATACATGTTCATCATTGGATGACTAACATAAATTAAGTACTGGCATGTGTGAATGGACTATCAGGGATGTAACACCACTGATAGAATTTTTATGTCCATCATCTCCTGCACAATGCTTTTCAGTGGAGTATATTCACACATTCAGCTGCCAGACATCAAACGTACAATAGTCAAGTGTAGAAAGATGAAGTGATATACAAGTATGGGTGAACTGACCCTCACCAATTCTCATTTTTTTTAATTGTATTTTTAATTTGCACAATTTAACTTTAGTGAAATAGCATTAATGTGTTTTTTAATGTAGGTGGGCATAGACATTTAAAATGTGTAAAATGAAACACACTGCTAAAATGCTGCTAAGGGAATATGCAAAATTCACCTCACTTCCCAATTTCAAGACTCAAATTTTGCACGTGAACTTTTAACATCAAAATTTAAAATTCCAGTGACTTAGACAATGGATTTTTAGGAGGCAAACACTGTCAAATACTAAATATCATTGCATGCCAACTATCATATACAATCACGTGTCAACTGTCAAACAATAAGGCTGCAGTCCTATATGCACTTACCAGTGGGGCTTACTTCTGAGTTTATACGTATAGGGTTTCCCTGTAGAAATTGAATCAAATATAAAAACATATCAGATACGGATATCAACTATTTGGCAATACATGCAGCAAATATTAAAATATCCTGTTCTGTCTGTCTGGAAGATATTCATACCAGTTTTGGGGAACAAATTCCTAGCTCACTTGTATGGTGAACGCAAGTAAAAATTTATTTCTAAAATGTGTAAAATGTGAAGATAAGTTCTCTGAGCTTGGGTTTTTAATATACAGATATAACTTTTTTATTGTTGTATGATTGCATCAGTCAAATGGGCTGATGCTTCTCAGGCTTAGTTGAATGACCAAAAATGTCACTTTGCTTGTAGAGTAACAATTTACCGAAGGATGGTCCTTGGGAAATTTTCTATAAAGCTGAGTGAATTGAGAGGCAAAAAGACCAGGCAGTTGCAGAAAATCAGTGCAGTTTAATGAGCCTCTTTAAGGTTTATTGCTCTCTCTCTCTCTCTTTAATTAGTATTAGTTCAGAAGACTGGAAAATATCTGGGTTCAGACAGCTAGGGGATATTCCAGATATTTCCAAAACACATTGAACCAACAGTTTTGGATGCAAAAACATAACAAAGTTTCCAGTCAAGAACAAAATCTAGCCAAAATATAAATAGATTTGTTGACTCAGATTTCTAGATTGAATAGGTTTCTTCTAGAGTTGCTGCAGAAATGTTGCGTTTCTGGAATTAGAGGTGAAACCTCTGTAGGAATTTGGAGTGACTGGCATGCATACCAAAGGATGTGGAAGGAATTTTTGTAACATTTGCAAAGATTCTGTCTGCACTACCAGGATGAAAATAACTTGACTCCATCTTTCAAACCATGTAGGAAGCCCTATTCAGGACAAGAAAAAAAAGGCCAGGGTTAAGAGGTGTTCCAGACAGGCCCCTGAGCTGAGCCTCAACTCCCCACCCCACAAAGGACAAGAGTAAGAGAAGCCCAACATAGTTTGCCTTGAAGCTTTATCTAGTGTGCCATCATTTTGCTTGTGGGGTGAGGATGTGTGTGTGACCCTGTCATGTTTCACTTTTGCCACAGATGACTACTTTTTTTGGAGGAGATAGGGACCCTAGACATAATGGTCTGACTGGCAGCGGGGCGGGGGGCGGGCTTTAGACGGCCATGTGTATTATTTCAGTTCTGAAACACACAACTAACTTCCCTCTTCTGCACACCCAGCTCCTGCCGTTCCATGTTTTAACACTTCTACATCTCTGATACGTTAGAGCACAACAACAACAACAACCCCAGAATGAAAATGTTTTCCAACCCTGACACAAAAAGAATTACTCTGAGCATGTGCAGTTTCGCATTTGAATCTCGGTTAAATCATAGCACTGATGCTCAACACCTTTACTGGGGAATAAGCATAATTTTGTTGTAGAAAATGATAACATCTTTTAAAAGTAAAAATAATAATAAAACAAGCATCTGTAACCATGACCTGCCCAGTCAGTTGTCCCTGGCCATAATAAAAGGCTTTTAAAATAAGGAAGAAAAGGTGCTGCAGCAACTTGCATTAGCCCTGGTAGGCCCGGCATGCTCATTCCAGCACAGGAATGCCACTGCCCCGATCATCTGCCACTCTCTCAGTGGTCATTTGGGCTGCAGGGCCCTGGACTACAGCCCTGGAGTTCAGCCTTAGCTGCAGTGCTCACAAAGTGGAGAGTTCCCCTCATTAAACATGCAGTCACCCAGGGCTCATTCTCATTTCCTTTGTCCCTTTCTAGACTGTACTGTTGAGGACCTTATATCACTGCTTATTCCCCCAAAACAGTGGGCAATATCAAATTCTGATGTAAATTACTTTGCAGTTGTATAATTGACTTCTAGCTAACACATCTTAGTTTCCTCATTCCCTTGTGCTGCTATGCTGTGCTATTATCCAGCCCTTCTTGGACTTGGTATAGCCTAGAGCACTTAGGGTTCCTTTTGTGCACAGGAATGCAAGGGACATGGCTGGCCCTACCATCAGGCAAAGTGAAGCAATTGCCTTGGGCAGCAAATGCTGGGAAACAGCAGCAAAGTGCTGGAGGAGAGAACTTGGTGCCATGTGGCTGGCCTTGCACCCCCTAAGCTTGCCTCCTGCCTTCAGGTGTGGTGGAGGATGCAATCACATTGTCAGTGTTGAAGAAACATTCAACTGAAATAGTCCAGCCAGCTTTTGTACATGGAATGGGACCGGGCGCCATTTTGTTCTTCACCTCAGGCAGCAAAGTGTTTTGGGCTGGTCCTGGTAAGGGACACCCACCTGCATGGATGGAGATGGTAAAGCAGTTTGGACTGTGAGTGGGTGAGGAGATGTTTTGAAAGGGGAGCTAAACAGCTACAGTTTTAGAAAGTTCCCAACATGGGTGGCTAGAAGGAAAACAGAATAGGGTTCCTGTGCTGTTAATAGCTGTGTAGAAGAAGGAATTTCAGCAGGTGTAGCTTGCTTATATAGCCAAAACAGCACCATTCATGCACAACATGGAGGTATCAGCAGGCTTGAGGATACGCCAAGGTACAAAAAATATTTTTAAAAATATACTCTTTAAAAAGTCCTAAACAGGGGGAGCGCCCCAGAAACAGCCCAAAGAGGACTGACTATAGTCACACAAAGCTGATTTGTGAGAGGAAAAACCAGAAAACTAGTGGAGTGGAGTGGAGTGGAGCAACTACAATTCTGAACAGGGAGTACTCCGCACTGCAACATTTTGTTACAGGTCCCACTTTGTCTTTAATATTTTAATTCCCTGTTACAGTAACACACTAGAATAAAAAAGCTTCATGATGATGATGATGATGATAGAGAAATGAACCCTTGAAGCCCCATTGATTAAAATTTGCTATCACTGGCTTCTTGTTAATCAGTTGAGCAGTTAGTGGATTAATTTACCTTTTAAATCAATCAAAACTTGCAGCATTAGTTTATCTTGCTCTAGAAGTGAATCATTTGCTTGGGAACTGTTTTTAAAGAATTACAAACAAGGTCAAAGAAACATCTTTTTAATTTATTTCCCTGCAACACATTTCTTTTCTTGTTTATCTTATGGTGAAATATAAGCAAGTGCACAAAGAAGCCAAAGTATAATAAGCTGCATTTTTTACTGCACAGAAGCATTTCGTCTCTCCCTTCCCTCTCCCTCCTTCCTGGAATTTTAAATTGAAGCCTTGGCTCTGGAATCAATAGTTCAATTAGATTATATGGCGAGTCCTCAGCTGACTGTTACCAGAGCCAAGAGATTGCTCTTCTTGGTGCAGGTGGAGGGAGAGGCAGAATGGCCCTACATTCAAGTTGTTCTGCATTGTTAATAGTGCCGATGTGCACTGAATTGTTAACAAGGTGATCAGAATTTAGAGCAAGAACAGAGAGAAGGCATTCCTGAGAAATAGAAGAGACGAGACAGGAGGTTGGACTCGATGGCCTTATAGGATCCTTCCAACCCTACTGTTCTATGATTCTATGAGACATGGTTGTTGAGAAAGTCCCAGGAATCTCCAGGCAAGAACTCTAACAACAGCATGCCGGCACTTTGTTCTCTGCACTCTAGTGGCATTTTTTTCTAGCCTGCTCTCTTCTCTGCTGCACCACCAGCATTGCAGATGACAAAAGAGCGGCATCGCAGCTCCCACATCTCCAGGGGTCAGGTGACCCAAGGGGCAAGCAGGGTTCCACAGAGAAGCTGACTCTGGCCGAGGTCCTCAGGCTGAGCTGCTCTCGGACAGCCTGTCCACATCACTGTGTATCAGAATTATGTGGCAGACTGAAAACAAATGTAGGCACTGGATCATAGGTATCCAAGACAGAGGCCAAGCTGGGGGTACTACAAGATGAGCAGCCAGATTTGACAAGAAGCTTCCATAAACATTGACTGAAAGATTCAACACATCACCCAGGGAGGGGCTGCTTAAAGACCAGCCCCCTTTTCAGGTTGGCATCACACATGCAATGTGTACTTGGAGGGTAGCGGAGCTGAGCCCCATGATCTCCTGACACGGATGCATTACCTCCACCCTCAACAGCTATGCTTTGAATGGAAAGGAGTGCCTGTGTGATTACAACTGAATGCCCATAGGCACTCCATGCCCTTTGGAGCCCTGTGCAATTGGGGGTCCCGATCATGGGGAGCACCTATGTGTGTACAACTGTCTCTGCATATGTGCTCCTTTCGCACATCCCACCCAATGCACAGATATGAGGAGATGGGGCCAGTGCAGGACCAACGGCCTTAGTACTACCCCCGCTGCATGCAATTATTATATGTGTGATGCACTCTTGAAAAGGATTTAAGTTGTTCGGGATCAAAGCTAAGGGATCAGTCTGAACAGAGCAGGAAGTGGCAGACCAGTAGTCTGGAGGCAAGAAGGCCGTGAACTAAATCAACTAGGCCAGGAATGTAGAACATCTGACCTGGGGGTCAAATCTGGCCTCCTTGGGGTCCCAATAGACCCTCTGGGTTCCCCAGATGGCCATGTTCCTTTCCCCCAACCATCAATCATTTTGTGCAGTTTCACCCCATTCTTACTGGTTGAAATGTCTCTTTGAAGGCTGAGTTACTGGCAGTGAGCACCTTAAGCTACAATATGCTGGTATTTTTGGTCCTGCCTCTTTGGCCTTTGGCCACACCCCCTGGCCCATCGTTGGGAAGTGTCCCCTGAGAGCTTCTCCAAAATAGAATTCAGCCCTCAGGTTGAAAGAGGTTCAACACCGCTGAGCTAGGCCTAACTGGGACTGTTACCTAGGCTACAGACCTGGAGGCATCTATAAGCAGGCAAAGTAATGGAGAACCAGTGAGCTGTTGGTGTAGTCATGCTGCAGCCTAGGAAGGATATTATGGCTCCTTTTGTCTTTTCCTTGAAAGCCTAGCAGAACTAATAGTGAGGGTCACCAGTCCAGGACATTCTTGGTGTGAGTCCTGGCTGCTCCTGGAGACACATGGCGGTCATTTACACTAGCTGGCAGCCCCCATGTGGGCTCTTCAGCACCTTCTGGTGAGGGTGGTGCACATGCTCAAGAGTCTTTGATGTGGGACTTTGTGAAAAGCCTTTTGGAAGTCCAAGTAGACAATGTCTACTGGATCACCCCTGTCTACCTATCTGTTGACAACCTCAAAGAACTCTCAAAGGTTAGTGAGACAAGATTTACCTTTGTGGAAGCCACGTTGATTCTTTTTCAGCAGGGCTTGTCCTTCTATATGCTTACTAATTTTATCTTTAAGAATGCTTTCAACCAATTTACCTGGAACAGACATCAAGCTAACCAGCCTGTAATTTCTCAGATATCCCCTTTAAAAATTGGATCCCTTTTTAAAAATTGGTGTAATATTGGCCATTTTCCATTCCTCTGGTACAGAGGCTGATCTCAGGGACATGTTACATATTTTTGTTAGAAAATCAGCTATTTCACATTTGAGTTCTTTAAGAATTCTAAGATGGATACCATCTGGGCCCAAGGATTTATTAGCTTTCAATTTGTCAATAAGGTTGAGAACTTAATCTTTTGTCACCACTATTTGCCTCAATTTCTCAGATTCCCTTCCTGAAAACATCAATTCAGTCACATATATCTGTCCTACATCTTCTGCAGTGAAGACAGATGAAGAGAATTCATTCAGGTTCTCCTCAATCTCCTTATCCTCACTTAGTACTCCTTTAACTCCATTGTCATCCAATGGTCCAACTGCCTCCCTAGCTGGTTTCCTGCTTCTGATACATTTACAGAAGTACTTATTGTTGGCCTTGATGTTGTTAGCAATATGCTCCTCAAATTGCTTTTTGCATCTCTAATTGTTTGCTGCATTTCCTTTGTGCAAGCTTATGCTCCCTTTTCTTTTCCTCATTTGGGCAAGACTTCCATGTTTTGAAGGAAAGACTTCTTTCCTCTAATAGCTTTCTTGACCCTGGTTGTTAACCCTGCTGGCGACCTCTTGGACTTGGTGTTACCTTTCCTAACCTGTGGTATACATTCTAGCTGAGCTTCTATTATTGTGGCTTTGAGTAACCTCCAAGCATTCTGAAGGGATTTAACCCTCTTGACTCCCCCTTTCAACTTCCTTTTCACCAGTTCCCTCATTTTAAAGAAGTTTCATCTTTTGAAGTTAAACGGTTCCATTTTGATTCAAATGCAGCCCATCCCTCTTGCACAGGCCCAGCTTGTCCCAAAATGTTCCCCAGTGCCTAACATTATTTAAATGTGAGCTGTATTGAGTATTCCTGCTAAAAAGGAATATATAAGTATTGTAAAGAAATAGCAGATCTTGTGGGATTGTTTTCTGCAAAGAATAAACCTGATCAATCAATTTTCAATTTGGGTTTTGTATGGCTTAGATTAAACTGATACTAGAGGTAGGGTGGTTCACTTTGGGATAATCCTTTGGGAATTAGGGTTATTTCAGTACTTTATATGTGATTTTAACATTATAAATGTTATGTGTAGTTTTAAATCTGTTGTGACCCTTGGGATGGGGGATAATGTCTGAATATAGAAGTGCAGAGATTTACTGCTGCTTGCTCATATGCATGCATTTCCACTAGATTACCATGTTACTCCCTCTTGGCTTTTAAAATGCAGGAATGCTATTGTGTATGCTGAAAGCTCACACAGACCTTAATGTGCTTAGCTATGACATGGAGCCAAACTATTGCCATGGGAATGCTATTATGTAATTCCAAGTGAAGAGATGATCATCTCCCTAGGCTTTTGTGTAGCATATAAGTACTTGCTTTATGGGCCCTGATGGCCTGTTGATGTTTTATAGAGCAAGGAATTCAGGACACACCTACCTGGAAGAACCAGCTTTGCAGTCTGGGATGTAGCCAGCAAAAATAAAATACGTTGTGAGTCGGTGGCCCATAGGGGTGGGGATGTTGCATGCCTTATACTTTAGGGGAACTCATCCTGCTTTAACCCCTTCATGGATCACTGCCTTGTTGTGGCGAAGGGGCTTGCGTAACTCAGTGAAGCCATAAACTATGCCATGCAGGGCCACCCAAGACAGACAGGTCATGGCGGAGAGTTCTGACAAAATGTGGTCCACTGGAGAAGGAAATGGCAACCCACTCCAGTATTCTTGCCAAGAAAACCCCATGGAACGTATCACAAGGCTAAAAGACATGATGCTGGAAGATGAGCCCCTCAGGTCAGAAGGTGTCCAATATACTACTGGGGAAGAGCAAAGGGAATTTCCAAGTAGCGCCAGAAAGAGTGAAGCGGCTGGGCCAAAGCCAAAAGGACACTCAGCTGTAGATGTGTCTGGTGGTGAAAAGAAAATCTGATGCTGTAAAGAACAATATTGTTTAGGAACCTGGAATGTAAGATCAATGAATCAAGGTAAGCTGGAGGTGGTCAAACATGAGATGGCAAGATTGAACATCGACATCTTGGGAATCAGCGAACTAAAATGGATAAGCATGGGCTAATTTAATTCAGGTGACCATTATATCTACTACTGTGGGCACGAATCCTGTAGAAGAAATGGAGTAGCACTCAAAGTCAACAAAAGGGTGGGAAAAGCTGGAGAAGCAGTACTGGGTTACAATCTTAAAAACGATAGAATGATCTCAGTATGAATCCAAGGCAAACCATTCAACATCACAGTAATTCAAGTCTATGCCCCAACCACTGATGCCGAAGAAGCTGAGGTTGATCGGTTCTATGAAGACCTACAACACCTTCTAGAACTAACACCAAAAAAAGATGTCCTCTTCATCATAGGGGACTGGAATGCTAAAGTAGGAAGTCAAGAAATCATTGGGATAACAGGCAAGCATGGCCTTGGTGTACAAAATGAAGCAGGACAAAGGCTAATAGAGTTTTGCAAAGAGAACATGCTGATCATAGCAAACACTCTTTTCCAACAGCACAAGAGGTGACTCTACACATGGAGATCACCAGATGGTCAATATCGAAATCAGATTGATTATGTCCTTTGCAGCCAAAGATAGAGAAGCTCTATACAGTCAGTAAAAACAAGACCTGGAGCTGACTGTGGCTCAGATCATGATCTTATTGCAAAATTTCGGCTTAAATTGAAGAATGTAAGGAAAACCACTGAACCATTCAGGTATGACCTAAATCATATCCCTGATGAATATACAGTGGAGGTGAGGAATAGATTTCAGGGATTAGACCTGATAGACAGAGTGCCTGAGGAACTATGGTCGGAGGTCTGTAACATTGTTCAGGATGCAGCAACTCAATCCATCCCAAAGAAAAAGAAATGCAAGAAAGCAAAGTGGCTGTCTGATGAGGCTTTACAAGTAAACTGAGGAAATAAAGGAAGCAAAAACCAAGGGAGAAAGGGGAAGATATATCCAACTGAATGTGGAGTTCCAGAGAATAGCAAGGAGAGACAAGAAGGCCTTCTTAAATTAACAATGCAAAGAAATCGAGGAAAACAATAGAATGGGAAAGACTACAGATCTTTTCAAGAAAATGGGAGATCTCAAGGGAACGTTTTGTGCAAAGACGGGCATGATAAAGGACAAAGAAGGCAGGGACCTAACAGAAGCAGATGAGATTAAGAAGAGGTGGAAAGAATACAGAGAAGAACTATACAGGAAAGATCTTAATGTCCCTGAGAGCCATGATAGTGTGATCACTGAACTTGAGCTGGACATCCTAGAGAGTGAAGTCAAGTGGGCCTTAGGAAGCATTACTAACAACAAAGCTAGTGGAGATGACAGTATTCCAGCTGAGCTATTTAAAATCCTAAAAGATGGTGCTGTTAAAGTGCTGCACTCAATATGTCAACAAATTTGGAACACTCAACAGTGGCCACAAGACTGGAAAAGGTCAGTTTATTCCAATTCCAAATTTCAAATTCCAAAGGAGGGCAACGCCAAAGAGTGTTCAAACCACCGCACAATTGCGCTCATTTCACATGCCAGCAAGGTGATGCTCAAAATCCTACAAGCTAGGCTTCAGCAGCATGTGAAGCGAGAACTACCGGAAGTACAAGAGGGGTTTCAAAGAGGCAGAGGAACTAGAGATCAAATCGCCAACATTCGCTGGATTATGGAGAAAGCAAGAGAATTCCAGAAAAACGTCTATTTCTGCTTCATTGACAACACTAAAGCCTTTGATTGTGTGGATCACAACAATCTGTGGCAAATTCTTAAAGAGATGGGAGTACCAGACCACCTTACCTGTCTCCTGAGAAACCTGTATGAGGGTCAAGGAGCAACTGTAAGAATCGGACATGGAACAACCGATTGGTTCAAAATTGGGAAAGAGGTATGACAAGGCTGTATATTGTCACCCTGCTTATTTAATTTATATGCAGAGTACATCATGAGAAACGCTGGGTTGGATGAATCACAGGTCGGAATTAAGATTGCCGGGAGAATTCTCAACAACCTCAGATACGCAGACGATACCACCCTACTGGCAGAAAGCGAAGAGGATCTAAAGAGCCTCTTGTTGAGGGTGAAAGTGGAGAGTGCAAAAGCTGTTTTGAAACTCAACATTAAAAAAACGAAGATCATGGCATCTGGCCCCATCACTTCCTGGCATATAGAAGGAGTAGACATGGAGGCAGTGACAGATTTTACTTTCTTGGGCTCCAAGATCACCGCAGATGGTGACTGTAGCCATGAAATTAAAAGACGCTTGCTCCTTGGGAGGAAAGCTATGGCACACCTAGACAACATAGTAAGAAGCAGAGACATCACCTTGCCGACAAAGGATCGTATAATCAAAGCTATGGTTTTCCCAGTAGTAATGTATGGCTGTGAGAGCTGGACTATAAGGAAGGCTGAGCGCAGAAGAATTGATGCTTTCAAACTGTGGTGCTGGAGAAGACTCTTACAAGTCCCCTGGACTGCAAGGAGGTCAAATCAGTCAATCTTAAAGGAAATCAACCCTGACTGCTCATTGGAAGGACAGATACTGAAGCTGAAGCTCAAATATTTTGGCCACCTAATGCGAAGAGAAAACTCTCTGGAAAAGACCCTGATGCTGGGAAAGACTGAAGGCAAAAGGAGATGGGGACGGCAGAGGATGAGATGGCTAGATAGCATCACTGATGCAATGAATATGGACTTGAGCACGCTCCGGGAGAGAGCGCAGGACAGGAAGGCCTGGCATGCTATGGTCCATGGGGTCACAAAGAGTCGGACACAACTGAATGACTGAACAACAACAATGCGAAGAGAAAACTCACTGGAAAAGACCCTGATGCTGGGAAAGATTGAAGGCAAAAGGAGAAGGGGATGGCAGAGGATGAGATGGCTAGATAGCATGACTGATGCAATGAATATGAACTTGAGCACAGTCCGGGAGAGAGCGGAGGACAGGAAGGCCTGGCGTGCTATGGTCCATGGGGTCACGAAGAGTCGGACATGACTTAATGACTGAACAACAAAACAAATCCTGCTTTAAAGGATTGCCACTGCCCATTTGGGCACCTGCTTACTTTTCCTGCTCAACCTGTATACTTGCAAGTAACAAGATACTACAAAAGCTCCCTAAGACTTCAAAATTCCCTCCTCACAAAGCAATTGACCTCATCAGAGGCTGCCCATGAACTTCTTGATACTCAGGGAAATAGGACTCCTGAAACAATATCATAAGCCCTCGTCAGACATTATGATGGGTACATGTGGAGAAGTGGGATTTGACATGCTGTCCTCACCCCTGCCTCCTACACACATTCGGCGTTACTTCTGAAATGGCCTTTTCTAGGGTTCCTGATCACCCAGACAGAGCCTATGCATTTGTACATGCATGTATTTGTACATGGAGGGAGCAATCCTATGGCCGCTAGTCAGCAGCTAGACGGCCATAGGATATGTCAGTTTCCAGGAAACAACCTCAGAGCTTGCACTCCGAGGTTGTTTCCTGGAGAACTGACTTTCCCCCCTCTGGTGCTGCCTTGCAGGCAGATCGGAACAGGCCCACACTCCACGCTCAGAAGAAGAACAGCTAAAATGGGGCATTCCGTGGGGTGTTCCAGGGTGGGGAAAGTGGAAATGCTGGTATGACACATCCTATGTGTTGTCTGGCAGTTGCTTCCCCCACTCCGCCTTCCTGCGGTTAGAAAGATGAAATTGGTCGGCTGTCTAGCCGCAAATGCAGGGCAGCTGAAGGGCAGAGGGGATGATCCCCTCCACACATCTCCTGCCCTGCATTGGATAGGCAGTTGCCTCCGAGTTTAGAGGCAGCTGCCTATCTCCATAGGATTGTGCCCTTATAGGCTCATTTCAGGCATTATGCTGAATGTGCATAGGAAATGGGCAAGAAGAATGGGTGCTGCTGTCCCACTTTGAACTAATTCATGTTAATAGAAACATGTTTAGAGGATAATAGTGAACCACATCAATAGCAGTATTATCACCAAACTTCCAGCAAAGTCTATGCCTTATTTTAAACATGCAGGATCACCTAAAGAAATCCGATAAACTAGCTGCAGCCTCCAGGCCTTAGGGTTCTGTGAGGACTGAGGAGGGATGGGGGTGTTGTGATTTCTAACAGAATTTACAGCATCCTCACCAAACTACAATTCCCAGGACTCTTTGGGGGAAGCTATGAGAGTTCAATGCAGTACCGGTTTTGAAGCGAGACACCTTCAATGGGCCACTTTGCCTTCTCACAAACAAAAACCAAAAGGGAGGCACCTAAACTGAACAAAACACAAAAAAGAAAATGTGTTCTCAAGGGTGCCAAAGGGAAACTTCTTTATTTGAACCTAACATATTTCAGAGATAAAAGATCCTTTGTCATCTTATAAAATGCAGAGGCTGAGCCCATTTTCAGCATTTGTATTTTATAAGATTGCTGCTGAGAAGGAGCTTTTCTCTCTGAAATGCGTTAGGTTCAAATAAAGGCGTTTCTCTCTGGCGACTTTGGGAAGCCGTTCTCTTTTTGCATTTCATCTGCCTTCTCATTGCCATTTGTCTCCAGTTGCTGTTGGTACTCATCCTCTTTCTCATCATTGCTCCGCTTGCTTGCTTGCTTGCCAGCGAGAGAGCAGGTGTGCAAGCAGGCAGTGGCATCAACAACTGTTCCGTCTTACTATCACCACTGTCTGAACCAGTGCAAGAGGCAGGTGAATAAGCTGGCTGCAATGGTGAGGAGGAGAAACAAGGCCAGAGGGCTCTTTTCAGTGGGCCCTCAGCAGGTGCCCGACCATGCCTACTCTTGATGCTGGCCCTGGTTCAGTGGCTATAAAACCAAAGTAGGTTTCTAGTGTAGATATACCCTATATGTGAGTTTGCTGCATTGTGCTGATGCTTCCCAGACCCTTTTTTCATAAAGATCCAGGGTGAATTTGTGTGTAGAGGTGAGCATATTGAGATTGTTCATTGCAATGGTGAAGAGGAGAAACCTATTGGGGGTTGGACTCGATGGCCTTGTAGGCCCCTTCCAACCCTACTATTCTGTGATTCTATGAAACAAGTCCAGAGGGCTCTTTTCAGTGGGCCTGGTTCTGCCTGGAACCTGTGCACAGAGCTCACGCCAACTGTATGCCTGTGCACGCCTACATCCACAGAATCTGGTGTGCTGATAAATCCAGGGTACAGTTCATACCAAGAAGGTCTTGACAAATAACAGTTTGTGTTCACTTAGGTTAGCCTTCCCCAACATGGTGCCCTACAGATGTGCATGGACCATGTTAGCTGGAAATGATGGGAGTTACACTCCAACACACCTGGGGGACACTAGGTTGGGGAAGGCTGACTGAGGGTGCAATCCTATATGTACATGTTCAGACAGAAAAAAGTCCTACAACTCCCAGCATGCTCCAGCCAGCATGCTGTCTTTCTGTCTGAACATGCATAGGATTGCACCTTTAGGCTTTGTGTGAAGGTTCAGTTGAATGCACAGGCTGTCGTGGGGCCAAAGGTTGCAATTCTGACACACACACACAGACATCCACACATTCCTTCACCCTGGGTTATCATGGGAAAAGGCTTCTTGAGTTGGTCTTTGACAATGCCCAAAATATAGTCACTAAGGTTGTACTAAAGCAATGTAAGGGTGTGTATTTTAACATTAACATTTTCCAATGTTACAAAAAGTAGTGTATAATAAATTCACCAAATGCTTAGCCAAAGGACACAGAGCATTTCTGACCTTTGAAAATAAATGTTTGTAAATTCCTTTTTCCTGAAAAAAAGTCAAACAGAAAGTCTATTGGTCTTTAACATCAACAGTTCTCTGCATTATGCAAGGGCTCTCTCCTCTGTTGGGACAGTCTGAGCCTCATGAAATCACTTACATAAATAATGCCAGATTAAATGGGAGATTCTTTACAACTTTTCCTTCTAGTGTCTGTTCTCCAATATTTCAGCAGAAGTGAGGCACTCATTACAGGGGTAAAAAAAAAACCTTGATTTTTTTTTACAAAATAAAACCTGTTAACAGTATCATTGTTTTGACAGTGCATCTATGTTTGGCCATGAATAGATGAGCTTTGCATAAGATACTGACTATAAACCAAATATTACTTAGGTGGTCTTTGAGGAAGTTCATAACAATATAAGCCTGGGTGTTTAATTTAGAGAAAATGAAACATTTCCATAAAAAGGGCACTATTTCTGGAAACCTTTCCTCTTTTTGTCTATTTGCACAACAGGATTAATATCACCATCTTTCCTTTCTTGCCATTTTCATGACCTTGCTTGCTGAGAGGTTCGGAAAAGTTTGGGCACGACCCTGCTAAAGCTAAGCACGTTAAAGTTGCATGGTTTCAGTGAGAAATATTTAACATGTGTTTAATTCTCCCACTGAAGTCACTGGAATCTTAAAAGTGCTAAATGTTGTGCCCATAGGGCAGAATAGGACAGTTCAATGTCAGTTTAACTTGTGGGGGGCGGGGGGTGTCTCCTTCTCAGGATCTTCAGAGGGGAAAGTAAAATACATGAGCCCTACTTTACAGACAATGGTCCTCTATTTGGAGCCATTCTCTGTTTGAAGTTCTGTCAAAGAACAATCCTCTATATGAAGGTTTAAAGTCCAAGTCTTTAAAGATTAAGAACCATATGAAGAGAGAGGAGGGACCCTGAAGCTGCTCATCAACAGTTAGCATCTGGACAGCACACTGAACAGGCACAGAGGTCAGTTTTCTCCACCATGCTGAAATGTATTATATTTCTATTTAAATTATAGCAATTATTTCTAAATTTGTATCTATACATATAAATCAGCACATATACATTTAATGCAAACCCATTTCCTCTCTTGTACTTTTTAAAATTTTGGTGATGCATTTGCTTTTTTGGGGTATATGAGAAATAGTGACATACTCACTACCAAGGTATGCTGTGATTCTCAAGAGGAGAGGATTTTACCCACAAAAAGAGGCAGTGACACTTAGGTCAGTCTTTGGAAAGGGAGTATTTATTTGGGCTTTTGGTATAGAGCCAGTGCCCCTCATAGCCTGCTACTAGTTTTCCACCATGTCTCTACCCCAAAGGGACTGGGACCCTCCTCAGGTTCATTTGAACTCCAAAGCCTCCTTCCCCTGAAGGCCCTGGCTACCCCTGCCTCCAAGACTCGGGCTCTCTCCCCATCCCAGGGCTCTTATTTCCTTTTTATTGCCCCACCCTGGTTGCCAGCTTTGCCCATTTCACTAGCTGGCCCTTGTCCCCTCATCGTAGCTCTCATTTCTCATTCTGGCCAACTCTGAGGCCAGCCATCACTTTGGGACAATAGTGGCTGTGGTTAAACTAGTCAGAGGGGGAACGTTTTCAGAAATGGAGCATGTAATGGTGTTCATTCACACAAACAAACTGTACACGAGTACTTATACTTCTTTGAAAAAGAGTCTATATACACCTGGTCCTTCTTCACTGTAACTCCTTCCTTAGGGTTATTTGGCCATTGTCTTCCATGAAAATGGGAAGCTGAAACCATTTCTGTGTGCTGAGGCTCAACACTGGAGACCATAACTTTTTTAGTGTGTGTGTGTGTGTGTGTGTGTGTGTGTGTGTGTTTTATGGGCTATGTGCAGATGAATGGATGAATGAAGGCTGTATGTGTCTGCTGAAAAAATAAGGTACAATCTCCAACCCTCCCCCAAAGTACTTAATACACTTTCCCTCATGTTAATGCAAATGCAACATAGATCTGTTTGCAAACATCTTATTGATTGTTACCTCACTCTCACGCACAGCAGTATTATTATCCACATCTTGCAAATGCAGGACTGAGAGTGAGAGAACCGTAGCTTGCCTAATGCTACCTAGTGACTTTGTGCCTGAGGTGAAATTTTAACCAAGGATTTCAAGGCTCACACTTTAGTCTACCCAATTATGAAGTCTCACTATCCGTCTCCCTAATATATCTTTTTTCTGTGTATAACAATACACAGTATTTCACAGTTGGCTGCTTGTACTTAGAAGTATGTGACCATTTTGCACCTTCATGTTCATGTACCTTCGTTTTCAAAAAAATAAGAAAGCTCTGCTGTATGTAGCTTGTCCTCCCACTCCACCCTCTCAGAAAAACCACAAGAGAATGGGGGAAAAGAACCCTGCCTGGTCAGCAAACTTGTTTTTTTTTCCCCAAGGCTTTCCCCCCCAAGCATAATAGCACCTGCTTTACCAGAAAGGCTGATACTTTTTAATCCTGTTATGTTTATGCATCAGGAAAGACTAAAGCATGTCTCCTACTATGTGAACACACACACACACACACACACGTGTTAAAAGATAGTTCAACAAACAAGCAAAATGCCATGCCTGCAGCCAAGGACTGGCATGAATGATCCTGTATGATTTGTTTTTAAGCCAACAGCTGTTGACAATAGAGCATAATGTACAATGCATTTGTTGCCTGCAGCAAATGTTGGATTCCAGGTGTGTGTTAATTATTCCTTATTTCCCCCTCTTTTCAGAAGAGCAGTGTTTGTTTAGTTAGCTGACACATCCAATTAGCTTCTTGGAAATTTCCTGGTACAAAAGTTTCCCCATCACCACCAATCTATCCCATCCCATCCATCATGCACAATCACTCCCTCTGTTCTCCCCACAGTCCATCCCCTGAAAATGGAGGGTCATACCCCCAAAATCTGGGTTGCCTTCAGGGATCTGACAAGGCTAAATGCATGTGTTGCACAGAGATAGCCTCTGTATCTGCATACTGATGTATATGTGGAAGGCAAAATACAAATTATAATGACCATAATACATTATCCTATGTGATTATCATTGGTGCCTGCATCACTGAAGACTTAACATGGGAATTGGTGACAACTGGGATCTCTAAGGTAAAATCCACGACTAACTTAAGTCTCAGTCATTTCAGTGGGTCTACACTAAGTAGGGCTTATGTTGAATTTTACCCCTGGTTTCCTGAATTCTATGAGAACCAGTTTTATTGTTAGAGCTAGAAGAACTTCGTAGTCCTCTGATCCAGATCATGCACACTGTATACCTAGAGTGCATGTTTGGAATAAATAATAGAAATTAATTAACTCTGTATACCCTTGTAATCTTTCTGATTTCAGGATTTATTTTGTGCAGATTTGGAATATTTTAGAAAGGTCTTAGAAACCTGGAGAGAATAGGAGAGAGGAAGGGAAACAGATATTTCACCAAGGCTGTATTTATGTGAGAGCCACACTGACTGCCAGCGTGGTGTAGTAATGAGTGTTGGACTGGGAGCTGGGAGATCTGGGTTCTAGTTCCCACTCGGCCATGGAAGCTCACTGGGTGACTTTGGGCCAGTCACAGACTCTCAGCCCAACCTACCTCACAGGGTTGCTGTTGTGAGGATAAAATGGAGGAGGAGGAGGATTACATATGCCACCTTGAGTTCCTTGGAGGAAAAAAGGCGGGATATAAATGTAATAAATAAATAAATAAGTATTTATGTGGTGCGATTTCTTTTTATAAAGAAACAAACCTTACACTTGGGCAATTCAGATTCTGCACTAGGAAAAACTGAATTATGTGTGTATAAACCAGGCAAACAAGATAAATCATACATATTTTTTCTTCTCTTGCATAGTATTCTGCAGTTCTTATTGTTTTACATATTCTGGTTTTGTTAACCATAGGGAGGGGAAAGGAGCCATAGTATTCAGGGTACTGAAATCCCACTTCAAAACATAGGAGATCTTTTTCAGCTGCCTCTTTGGCTTCTGAGAGAAAGCCCAGCCTAGCCCAGACACTTACAAGCACATCTTTGCAATATTAAAGGCTGGACAGTTATGAAAAATAGCCAGCTGAGAATCTCAAGAAATGGGATTTGGTGCCCATACATTGCTTCCTTCATATGCATGGCCTTGCAATTGGGCTGGGGCCAGCGCCGGACATTTTTGAGCTACTGCCTGGGCCCTAGCACCCTGGCAAGGCCCACATCTAAAGCCTGCCCTGGTACGCCCCCCACCCCCGCCTTTAATTTATTTTGTGGCCTGACACTCTGAGCAGTGCTGGATGATTGTGTCTAGCAACTGTTTTGATTTCCCACAATGCCCCTGGCATAATGTCACTCTAGGGCATTGTGGGAAATTAAAATATGCCCAGCACTGCTTGGAATGCTACCACTGGCACCAGGTAAGCCCTCTGAGGGCCACTGAGAGAGGAGGGCCTTAGCCAGAGAACACTTTGCCCAGCGTCCCCTCGAACATGTAGCCAGCCCTTACTTAGCTATTCTGGTCACCAGCATCTCATAGCATGGTCACTGTAACTTCTTTGTTGTCACTACTGTAATGAACATAGCAAAGCCAAAATGAAGTGGAAGCAATGTGGGGAGTCTCCTTGTTTCCACTCTCCCCATTAACAGTGGGGGGGGGGTTTCCTTGTAGGGACAGCAAAACCCAAGATAAACCTATTTTGTGTGAGGATCAACTTCCACATGACTCCAGGGGATCCATGATTGATCCCCCTTATTTTTAGGGAAATATAGGTTTCAGGGGGTTGTGAATTGGATTGCAGAAGCAGCACTGGGGAAGAGGGCGTTTAACCTTTTCCCTGGGGGTCATTTTTGCAATCATAGCCCCCCCCCCCACTGCTTTATCACCATTTGGGGAAAGATGCAGGTTCCACATACCCCTATTTCCCACCATGGTTATTTATCCATGTACTGAGTGATTTAATCAAAAAGGTCATTTGCTCAATATTCAATAATTTTATAAAATTCAGGGCGCAATCCTATCTAGATAGGCGGCCACCTCCAAACTCGGAAGTGACTGCCTATCCAAAGCAAGGCAGGAGAAGCAAAATTGGCTGTCTAGCTGCACGGGGGCTGAGCAGGAGGGAAGGCTGCTGTACAACACATAGGATGTGTCATACACGTAGATCCACTCTCCCTGCCCCAGAACACCCCCAGCCCCACCCTTTTTCAGCCGCTCCGCGCTCCTCTTCCGAGCATAGAGGACGAGGCTTCTCTGCGCTGCCTCCAAGGCAGGTCAGTTTTCTGGGAACTGACTTTGGAGCGCAGGCTTTGAGGTCGGTTCCTGGAAAACAGCATATCCTAAGGCTGTCTAGCTGCTGTCTAGCGGCCACAGGATTGTTTCCTCAGTGTTGCTTTAAAAAATATAACAATGTGCTGATTGCTTGACTCTCCGCCAAGTGCCTATGTACTTATTGGCCAGAACACCAGAAGGCAGGAACAGGTTTACTTTTTATTGAAAAATTGATCAAAATAGTGCCAGCACATTTTTTCTTTATATATCTAAAAGTAGAACTGTCCTGGCCCAACAACGGAAGACACTTTCAGGTAACAACACACCTTTATTTGATAGAGAGAAAACAATGCTGCAGCAGGAGCAGTTCACTTTCTGCACAGTGAAATACCCCCCCCCCCGCATGCTAGACACCACTAGCTTTTTATTAGGAGATTGATTACACAGCCACCTGATCATGCGCAGAATGCTTATTGACTGAAAAGGAAGGCTGGTTTAACCACAAGTTCTTAAACTGTTGGCTGGCCTGTCTGGAGAATGGTGACATACAGGCAGTTCCTTATTTGGCTTGTTCACAGAACTTACTAGAGACTTACTTTAAAAAAAATATGAATGCTGAAAATTAGGTGCCTGGGAACATCCCTGAAGAGCGCAAAGCCCCAGGGGCTTCAGCTGTGCGCTTTTTTCTAGAGAGATTTCCTGTCAGTTCTCAACTTGACATTTTGATATCTCAAAGATCAAATGCTGGAGCTAGGACTCACTGAATTTTCACATTTTTTTGTTTCTACAGTACATTATCATATGTAAAAACCATACCTTGGGAGTCTTCTTATCAGGCACTTATGAACAAAGCCCACATTGCCAATGTATAAATAAACAGGGTTATTAGAAAAGGCCTTTTCACTGCACTTCTGTGGAAGAAAGATGCGCTTTAGAAAGCATGCACTGAAACATCCACAAATGTAACAGTGCAATCATACTCATATCTACCCAAAATACAGCCCACTGAGTTCAATGGGGTTTATCCACAGATAAGTGGATAAAAAAGACTGCAGCCCAAAATTAATTTTGGAAACAAATATATTAACAAATATATTAATATATTATATAAATTATATTAAATATTGATTTTCAGTGATAGATCTGCTGGACTGGCAATGTCATCTAGTCCCTGGACTTATTTCCTTGTTTCTATGTATTGTAAGTTATCCTGTGATTATTTTTCTCACTCAGCTCTTGTTAAAAACAAAATTAAAAATGTATTTAGCTCCTGTAGAATCTATTGGCACTAGTCAGGCACAATTAGATGCATACAAACTGAAACTTGGCCAAGTCCTGACCTGGCTTCATGGGAGCCTCTGTAATGTCAATTATGATGACTGGGGTATTTGCTGGAAGTACGAGGGATGTCCTGTGCTTGGAAACCATGTGAACATATATGATATTCTGTTACACGGGCTCAGACCATTGGTCCACCCAATGAAGCACTGTTTCTTCTGACTAGCTGTAGCTCTCCCCAATTTAGGAACATAGGAAGCAGCCTATGTTGAGCGCATCTGGAGGGCACCAGGTTGGGGAAGGCTGATTTAGGGGGTATGGCAGCTTAAGATAAGTTATATTTTTATGGGAGAATTAAACACATGCTTAGATCTCTTCCATTAAAATCAACAGGTCTTAAAGGTGAATCACATTGCCTAGATGTTGCTCATAATCATACCCAAGTACTAAGTACATAACTTCTTCCAATAGAAGAACTAAGGAATGGGAGTGTTGGGTTGTAGATATATTACTTGATTAGTTGGGTACGCACATAAATGTATATCACTTGATTACACAGCACTTGCTGACTGACTGCTGAATGCATGGACTGGCTTGAAGTCCTAAGAAAGATTATGGAAGTTTAATCTGTGGTGTTTGATCTGTGATGGTTTGGTCACCCACGCTGGAAGGCAATCAAGTGATGAACATACATGTGAGAACTGATCTTAAGACACTTCAATTCAATGCACATGCTTTAGAAGCAGAATGGTCATGTGTTTAATCCCCATCTTCAATTAAAAGGATCTCACGAGGAGAGGTTGGAAAAGACTCTTGCCTGAGACTTTGGAAAACAGCTGCACGATAGATCATAGTGGACTAGATGGCCCAAAGTATAAGGCAAATTCCTTTGTCGTCCTATGCTTTCCCAGCATAGGACACTCAAGGAATTTGGACTTGCCTAGGGTCATTGAGTTTGTATACAGAGAGTGAGAACAGTGTGTGGAGTCCCAAAAGTGATGTTCAACCAGTGTATCGACTGTTAATGGACAATTTGACTAAAAAGCATTATGCTCCTGAAGGGGTTTTGGATTAGTAATTCAAACCTTCATTTTTTGTGTATACAACAGCATATTTCATGTTTTACAGAAGGAGCTTCCTCACTTTAGTGCATCTTGATCCCAGAGGTTCCTCCTAAAGGGCTATCTTCTAAGTGCATTTGGGTTCAGTGTCTCTCTGACCATTATGAAAAGTCCAGTGGAGCAAGCGGCAGTCTAATTGCCTAATTATCCACTACTTTTCTTCCTCTTCTTTAGCTGATTGTGAAAGGGTGATATATATTTCCCAGGAAATATAATAAAATGGATGCCATTTGCCTGTTGTTGACAGATACCATTTGCTTTTTTTTTTTTTTTTTTAAGACTTACATGTCTTTTCATTTGTATATAAAAACCAGTGGAAAATGGAGTTTACAAAAAGAACAAATCCAAATGTTTAGACTGCACAAATAAAATATAATTATTACATGATGGGAAAATATTCATTTGGTTTGTACCCGCCTTCCCCAACCTGGTACCATCTAGATGAGTTGGACTTCAACACATGTCATTCCCAGCAAGCATGGCCATTGTACTGTCTATACAAACATTTGATAAAAAAAGTCCAGTGTTCTCCAAAATATTGGGTCTGATTTTTGCCTGCTCTTGCACGTGGTACAGTTTCCAGATTTTGCATAACCGTTTTTTGATACGAGTTACAGATTTATACTATGGAGGCAATTAGAACATTTGCTGCTAATAGGTTTCATATCAAATTAGGTCCCCTTTTTTAAAGGGCTGCACCAAACAGTCTTGTGCTATATATTTCAAGCGAAAAGCAATTGGGGTGAGGGTGGGGGTAGAAACCTTGCCTCATGAAGACAACATTTACCTGTTTTTCAATTCTGCCCAACACTATTATTCCTCTAGCTCCTGTTGCTTTGAAATCCTTCCCCCTGCCCCGGTCCTGGTTACTGCTCCTGTTGCTTTGAAATCCTTCCCCCTGCCCCCTTCCTGGTTACTGCTCCTGTTTCTTTCTTGGATTAAAGCATGTGGGTGACCCCCAACTAATCTGATATCATGTACTGAATGGAAGGATATCATGTTGCTCCACATAGCCAATCAGATTTGACTCTGTGATGACATTAGTGGGGGCAAACAAACAACTGAAAGTGAGGGAGATGTTTCCTGGATTAGTTATATGGGTGATCCCAGCCAGTCACAGATGTAACTGGATGACAACATTACGGTATGTACTAAATGATGATTTCATCACTGTAACCCATAGCTATGCAATAAAGTTACTGCGAAAAAGAGCAGTTAAATGAATAGGCAAACATTTTCACAGGCATTGCTGAAACAACATCACAAGACATTTTTGACACTGTGGAAAATGTTTCCTCAAACCAGCTTTCAGCTCAGCCCTCCTTCTTTACCGCTTTATCCCCAAACCCTCAAATAATATTAATTGGATTAGATAAAATGTTTTAATTCATTATCGGGGTAATGGCACCTAAAATCCCCCTGCCCCCCAATATCATAATCTTGGGGCATTTCTGCCTAATCTGCAGGAAAACTTCCTGCATTTATCCTGTGGCAGCCTCTCCTGGCCCAGGAGCAGAACAAACTTCTGACTTGAATTTGTGGCAATTATATTAAATACTTCTGGCTATCATTTTGCTATGTGAGTGCAACGTTACGCAACATCAATATTTAAAATGTAAATAAAATACTCCTCTAAAAATGAAGATCACTTAAAACGTAGTGCTGTTTGAATTTCAAAGAGCCATTATGTTTAATAGCATTTTTTAAAAACTATTAAAGTTGAGTGGTTACTTTTTATTTTTGCATTTAGTCACACTTGGGAGTCATTTGTTTTGTTTCATGCTCTAACAAACAGTGAAGCTGTTAGGGAAGAAGGTTCTCATTTTGAATAACGGGCTCATTTACGTAATATCTTTCAATACCGTACAGAGGGGTGAACATTTTGCAGACTGTTAAAGGAGCAGGGAAGAGGAGAGAGAGAGGGAGCTTGCAAAATAATTAAACAAACATTCTGTACCATGAGCTGATATGCCTATAGTTAACAGCTTTTTATGAGCTACCTGGAATGGAAATAAAGAAATAAAACATAATAACAGTCATTTGTAGTAAGTGAGTATCTATGATTCTTGGTAGCATCCTTCCTTCATTGTGAGCTCTGCAACTATCGAGAATGTCTGACTGCATGGAAACACGGGCAGGAGTTAGATTCAGTAGCTTTTATATTCTTATGCTGTCACAAGATATGATAGAGGTTATTGGCTTAGATGGCTTTAAAAGAAGCTCAGGCAAATTCATGAAGGAGAACTCCATCAATTAGCATGAACCCTAAACGCTACCTTCAACTTCAGAGGTAGCAAACCTTTGAATACCAGCTGCTGGACAATGGGGAAGGGCAGGCAAATGGGGTGGTGGCGGCCTGTTGCCTTAATGCTCTGCTTGTAGATTTCTTGGAAGCATCTGGTTAGCCACTGCTGTTAGCCAACAGGATGCTGGACTGGACGGACCTTTGGCCTGATCCAGCAAGCCTGTTCTTATGTTCTTAAGTGCTATTACCCTTGCCTAGCTTTAGAAAGGTATTTCAGAGGTGAGCTTGCATCCCCTCCCCTTTTTATGGCTATTTAGTATATTTTTCTGATTCTAAATGTTCTGAAATCTGAAGCCCCCAAAACGGCTCATTAGTTTGCTCCAAAGCAATGAATAAAACAAGTGATTTATTATTTGCTCTGCAAAACATAGTATTCCCCACCGCTGTCCTGTTACTTTTAGGTACCTTATCAAAATCTTGGTTATGTATATCCTGCTTATGAATACTTTTTAATCCAGATAAATGGACAAATTCATAGGTGCAGGTGTAATTGACCTTTGGAACAGCAGCAAACAAATACATGCTTTTGTGATTATGTATTTGCTTTTCAAACAACTGATACCAAGCTGAGATTATCAGTAGTAAAGTGTACACTCTCTCAATTATAGATATGAGGAGATGCCTGCTGATAACAATAAACAATCCAAATGTATCCAATGTTTTGATTACTTAATCATGTCAAATGTCCTTTGATAGCTGAAATTAACTATCAATCTGTTAAAAATCAGTTTTAGTTCCTACTATTAGTTCCATTTCCCTCCTCCTCCTCCTCCTCCTCTTCTTCTTCATGATTCCATGACCCTGCTTTCTTCTCTTCATTCATTCCCTTCTTTTTCAGTTCCCTTGTTCCATAACCTTTTGAGAGTAAGCACTAAAGGTTAATTCCAATGTTGTGAGCAGACTTCCCCTTGTGCAATGGAACTTTCCCTTTCCCTCTTCCCCCTGCAGCCCTATGTGCTTGCTTCAGATATACACCAGAGGATCGCCCAAACTTCTGGAACAGATTTTCAGGGGGTGTAGGGACTGCAATGGGAGGGGGAATCCATTCTGCTCATGGATGCTGTTCTGTGGGTGGGCGGACTGCACTGGATACAAACCTATAAACATGAAAATATAATAACATGGGGGGACGGGCACAAGGCATCCTAGCCAGATATTGCTCTCACAGAGCACAATAACACAAGATTGGTGAGCTCTGCTAAAAATGATAAATTTCCTGTTCCTTGCATTGTATCTTGCTCTATAATACAGTTGTCCTATGGTGCTAATTGTGGAGGTTTAGAGGTAGATGTGCAGGAAGTTGCTTGTCTAATTACAAATCTTACTGATAACAGTGCAGGGTTGGTAGTATATTTACTTCTCACAGTTCATGACTGCATTTGGGGGTTGGGCGGGGACAAGAGTCAGGGATGAACACTTCCAGGCACAGAATTCCAGACCCTGATTTCACACCTCCTTTCAGTATTGTTGAAGAGGCTTCGTAGTTTAAAAAATCCTTGGAAGGGGATTAGGATCAGAGGAAGTGCTTTTCTTCCATCACTAATTATTCCTTCTCAAAGCTGTCAGAGTTCTTAAGCTTATAGCATCATGGACTTGGGCAGCAAGATGATGATGATGTATTACGTTTCTCTACTGCCCAATATACACAAAGCTCTCTGGGTGCGTCACAAAAATTAAAACCCTAAAATGCAACATGATAAAACACAATATAAAACGTTTTAAAGCTTAAAACAGAGTAAAAACCAGCAGCAGGGGAGAGATCTAAAAACACAAGAACACACATTTAAAAACTAACTGAGGAACTAAAAAGCCTGGGAAAATAAAAAGGTCTTCACCTGGGCACCGGCAAGCCTGTCTGGCTGGAGGGAAGTGCACCTCATGGTATACATCTTGCTTCCTCCCCCACCCATGGATTTCTCTCTTGGGTTTGATAAGGACAATCCCCCCCCCTTTGTCCCCCCCCCTCCAGTGACATCCTCAACATTCCATGCCTCCTGAAGGGCAATGAACATGGTCACTCTTCATCAGGCTGGTGTTCTGTTGTTCTGGAGGGAGGTTGTTGTTTTTTCTTTCTTTTTAATGTATGGATTAATATTTTTCTGCAAACCTGGAGAGTGCTCCAAGTATAAAGAAACCATCACCTTCTCTGTAGGTGGCCTGTTTCTCTGCCCAGTTGATAAGCATAGGACCAAGTTTGATATTAGAAGGAAGGATAAGAGCAGCCCTGTTAGAGCAAAACAAAGCTCCATCTAGTCCAGCATCCTTTTCCAGTAGTAGCCATCCCAAATCCCTTTGAAGAAACCCACAAACAAGGCATCAAGGAGACAGGCCTCCCCCAATGTTTGCCTTTCCCTGCAATCAGCATTCAGAAGCATACTGCCTCTGAACCTGGAGACTCTGTTTGATGGGTGGGCAATCCCTGGCCCCCAGTGGCCGTTTTTGCCGCATCTGCTATGTTCCTGCTGCCAGTGATTGTGCTGTGGCAGCAAAAATTGATGTGACTTTGCAAGAAAGCATGCACCTCGTTTGCTCCCTGCATGCCTTGTTTCCCTACAAAACCACTTATTTTTGCTGCTACTGCCACAGCAAATTAATTACTTAGGTATTACGGAAAAACCCTGTTGATCTACCTTCAATGAATCTGCCTCTTTCTCTTTTAAAGCCACCCAAGCAAGTTAATTATACATTGAGTTGTACCCTATGTTAGTCTTACTTAGAGTAAACCCATTGAAATTATTCAAACTTAAGTTAGACTGATATACTCCATTGTGTGAAATACCATCTTTTGTCTGTTCTGGATAACCAACTTTATTGGATGGCTCCAAATTCTTGTATTGCACATTTGTGTACACATTATACAAATCTTGAACATGTCTAAAGTAGCCTTTTGGATTCATACAATTAATATTAGCAAATGACGCGTTAGTATATTCTTTGATAAAAATAAAAACAATCTTCCTTGATCTCTGCAATCTTCTTCCTTTTTGCATCCTTTGCCTCTCATAAACCACTGGATGATCTTATGTCACAGTGGGACTTTACAGCCAAAGCCACAGCCCTTGTGGCTTGAATTAGTTAAGAATCTAACTACACATCACTTTAAAGGTTTACCCAACTTGGTGTCCTCCAGATGTGTTGGGCTACAACCACAATAGCCATGCTGGCTGGGGATGTTGGAATCTGTAGCCCAATACATTGGAAGGGTACCTGGTTTGCTCTAGAGACTCTCCTACTATAACAGAGGGTCTTTACAGAATATAAGCCATGTTCTTATCTTTCTTTCTTTTTAAGAGCTGATTTAAAACATAAATCTACCGGCGTTCCTAAAATGTTCACTGTTATTTTTTCATTAAAAGAATCAGCTTCATCTGCAATATGCTGGAGCCATTTATGAGCAAAATGGCATATGGAATAGGTGTAAGAAAAGCTTTTGCATTCTAATGTGTGTACTTTTAAAGATTGCTTGAATTGCTAAGAGAACTCCAACTATGTGTTTTTAATGGAAGGAATCCACAATGTCCCCCCTCCCCCTCCGCCCCTGGCAAAGTATTGCTGCCTGCTCTGAAAATGTTCTGGCATAATGAGAGAGTCTCATTCCTTAATATATAAAGGTTACTGACTACTTATTCCTCTCCCATTTGGCTAAACGTCTTTACACATGGGGCATCTCTACATCAGCCTAAAATCCTGCATTTAAAATGGGGCTCTCTGCTTCTGGTTTAAATGCAGGATCACAACAACTCCCTTTTTCACCCGCTTCCTTTTCCCTCTCCCCTTTCCCCCTCCTTCTCCCCGTATCTGAGTCTTCCATTATCTTTCATTGATCTCGCTCCTGTTCTTGCTGCTTTTCCTCTTTTCACCGAGGGAACTCAAGCGGAACGCAACGGGGTAATTTGATAGCTCATTATCTGTGATCTATTTAAAAATGGAACAAAGGGCATTTAGTGCAGGAGCCGCCCTGGAGGTTCACGGTGTCATGTAAAGAGACTGTAAACTTCCATGACGGAGCAATCTCAATCGCAGGATAAAAGCTCCATGTGAAGAAAGGCATGTAGTACTTTGGACCAGATAAGGCATGCTCTCACTCCATAAATGTAGGAAAAATGTCAGATGAAGTCTTGTCCAATTAGGTCCCCCGGTTCTGTCTTCTCCCTGATGCTGTTTAACATCAATATGAAGCTGCTGGGTGGGATCATGAGAGGATTTGGAGTGAGGCACCATCAGTATGCTGATGACCATCAGCTCTATTTCTCCTTGTTACCCAAGTCAGTTGAGGCTGTGTAGGTGCTGAACTTGGAATCGGTAATGGGCTGACAAGACAGAGCCCCTGTGGGTAGGTGGTTCTCATGTCCAGGGATTGGGTGTTGAGCTTATTCTTCATGGGGTTGTACTTGCTTACACTGAAGTTCAATGTAAGCAACTGTAAAGTGATGCACGTTGAGGAAAACCCCCCAACTTCAAGTATAACCTGATGGGATCTGAGCTAGTGTTGACTGACCAAGAAAGAGATCTTGATGTTGTGGTGGACAGCTCAGTGAAAATGTCAACCCAGTGTGCAGCTGCTGTAAAAAAGGCAAACACCATGTTAAGCATTATTAGAAAAGGGACTGAGAATAAAACTGCCGATATTATACTCCCCCTATACAAATCTATGGTGTGACCACACTTGGAATACTGTGTACAGTTCTGGTCACCACACCTAAAAAAACGATATTGTAGTGCTGGAAAAGGTGCAGAAAAGGGCAACTAAAATGATCAAGGGGCTGGAGCATCTCCCCTATGAGAGAAGGTTACAACAGCTGGGATTGTTTAGCTTGGAAAAAAGAGAGTAAGGGGAGACATGATAGCGGTGTACAAAATTATGCATGGAGTGGAGAATGTGGGTAGGGAGCCATTTTTCTCCCTCTCTCAAAATACTAGAACCCGTGTCATCCCATGAAGCTTGATTCGTGGGAGATTCAGGACAGATAAAAAGGAAGTACTTCTTCACAGAGTACATAGTTAAACTATGGAATTCGCTATCACAAGATGTAGTGATGGCCACCAATTTTGATGGCTTTAAAAGGGTGTTAGACAAATTCCTGGAGGAAAAGGCTATCAGTGGCTACTAGTCCTGTTAGCTATATGCTACCTCCAGTACCAGAGGCAGTATGCCTATGTACACCAGTTGCTGGGGAACATAGCCAGGAGCGTGCTGTTGCACTCATGTTCTGCTTGTGGATTTCCCATCAACAGCTGGTTGGCCACTGTGTGATCAGAATGCTGGACTAGATGGACCCTTGGTCTGATCCAGCATGGCTCGTCTTATGTTCTTATACTGAAAGAGCAGGTGCATAACATGGCGGTACTCCTTGATCCAGCATGGTCACAAAGCTCAGATGGCCTTGGTGACTAGGAGTACCTTTCACCTGGTTTGCTAGGCCCATTTCTGTATAGGGAGACTACAATGGTCCATGCTCTGTTAACTTCCGAATTGGATTACTTCTTGTGTTTTATGTGGGGTTGTCCTTGAAGGCGACTTGGAAATTTCAGCAAGTGTAGTGGCCAGAATTATAACCAGTAAGAACATAAGAACAGCTGTGCTGGAAAGCCCATCAGCAGGACATGATTGCAATAGCAACCTTCCACTCGTATTCCATGTACCTAATATTCAAGGGCATAGTGTCTCTTGATACTGGAAGTAATATACAGCCATAATGAGTAGCACTAGCAGCCACTGATAGCCATGAATTTGACCAATCCCCCTTTCAAGCTGTCCAAGTCAGTGGCCATCGCTACATCTTGTGGTAGCGAATTCCCTTCTTCTGTGTGAAGAAGTACTTCCTTTTATCTCTCCTGAATCTCCTGCCATTCACATTCATTAGATGACACCAGGTTCTAGTATTATGAGAGAGGGGAAAAAAACCTCTCCCTATGAACTTCCTCCACACTATGCATAATTCTATACACCTCTGTAATGTCTCCTGCTAGTTGCCTTTTTTTCTAACTGAAAGAGCCCCAAATGCTGTAACCTTTCTTCAAAGGGGAGTTGCTCCAGCCCCTTGATTTTCTGGATTGCCCTTTTCCAGTTTTATAATATCCTTTTTGAGGTGTGGTGACCAGAACTGTACACAGTATTCTAAGTGCGGTCAGACTATAGATTTGTATAAAGACATTATTATACTGGCAATTTTCTATGCCTTTCTTAATGATCCCCAACATGAAATTTGTGTTGCATTGACATTTTCATTGAGCTATCCACCACAACACTAAGATCCCATTCCTGGTGAGTTACTGCAGCTCTGACCCCATCAGCTTATAAGTGATTTATTTTTGCCCAATCAATTTTTTGCATCAATTTACACTTACTTACATTGAAGTGCATTTGCTATTTTGATACCCATTCCCCCAATTTGGGGAACTTTTTGCAGCTCTTCGCTATCCCTTTTGGGTTAACCACCCTAAATAATTTGGTGTTGTTAGCAAATTTGGCTACCTCACTGTTGAGCCCTGACTCCAGATCAATTAAGAACAAGTTAAAAAGCACTGATCCCGGTACAAATCCTTGAGAGACGCCACTGTTTATACCATCTCTCCATTGTGGGAACTGACCATTTATTCTTTCTCTCTACTTTCTGTTCTTTAAGGCACAATCCTGTGGCCACTAGACAGTATCTAGACAGCCATAAGATTTTTTGGTTTCTGGAAACGGAGCCAGCGCTCTGAGCTCGGTTTCTGAGTTCCCAGAAACCTCACCCCTGCCGACTTGTAGGCAGTGAAGTTTGTCCCTGTCTCCGCGCCCATAAGAACTCTGCGGAGGGGGCGAAAAGGGGCCATTTCTGGGGGAGGGAGACTGCAGAAACGTCATTATGATGCTTCCTATGCTCCATCCGCCCCCCCCTTCTGACACAAGTTCGGAGGCCGCCAACTCTCCCCATAGGACTGTGCCTATAACCACTTACTGATCCATAAGAAGCCTCTTTCTTATCCCATGACTGCCAAGTTTGTGCGAAGACTTTGTCAAAAACCCCTTTGAAATTCTGCCTTCAGCTGTATAGATATGTAAAGGGTGGCACTGTTACTAAAGCTTTAGGAAATATCCCTCTGGTCTCCAATGCAGCGCCTGGACGGCCAGGCTGAGGCACTTGCCAAGCCATTTTTGCTCACTACATAAGCCTATAGAGCAATTTCTGATAGGCTTGTATAGGAAGTGAAAAAGCCCCCCCCCGCTGAAAAACAGCTGGGGGGGCAAACTGCACTCCCCCCTCCCAGGAAGGGGGTGAGCTTTGCCCCACCCACCCAATTTTCATCAGAGGGCTTTTTTGCTTCTTATACAAACCTATAGCGTGATTCTATGCTAAACCGTCTTGTACTTCAACATCCCAACTGGGGTATGCCTTTGCCACCAATTTCCTGAGTTGGTTTCCATAGTCTCTGAGGGTCTCTCCTAGTTGCCAGTTTCTGTCTGCAAATGCTGCCCTGGCCCAGGTATTCTAACTGGTATTCTAAGGCACCTTTCAAAGATTTATAACCCCCGGGGTATTTGGTGAGCCAGGCTAGTAAACACTTGCGGTGCGCTTTCTTTTAGGAGAAACACCAGGAAATCCATTCCCTCCTCGGACCACCTATTAACTTTGGCAGCACATTCAAAATGCCCAGTCCAGGAGCTCCTCAACCCCCGAGAATGGTTCAGGCATGAAATCACAATGGCTTGTCCTACCTCCTTTTGTTCCTGAGGTTACTTGCTGTGTGTCACTTGCTTCATTGCCGCTCGCATCGGCCATTTTCTCCACTGCCTCCTAAGCACTGATCCCACACTCTGCCACCAGTGTTAAGTAGCGTTTGGGCCTACTCCAGCAACTCAGCTGGGTAGGTTATTTTTCAGAGAAGACAGTGATCCAGTTTAGGCACACAACAGATGCTTTATTTGTTCTTCTTCTGGTACACAGAACTAGGCCTCTGGTCTTGAAACTACAGACACATACACTTTCTTCCTTGCAAAGAGCTCTCCCACTCAGAGAGCTCTCCCACTAGGGGCTGCCCTTAAAGATACATGCAACATATGCTGACTTGATGTTACAATAGCTTTTTCAGTTTTTTAAAATTCCAATATTAGATCATATTTTTCCCCTCACATATTTAAATATAATATAAGCTTTCTACTCTCCTGTGTGGCTCATTTCCTCCGCCCCTGCTAAACATTAGAAAAAATAATGATGGAAAAAATCAAGAAATGTCTGAATGTATTCTGATCAGGTTTTCGCTGGTGCCTTGCTGCTAGCAGAATGTCTTGGGTAAATTTCTA
The DNA here is from genome assembly GCF_057233095.1 of Heloderma suspectum. NCBI lineage: Eukaryota > Metazoa > Chordata > Lepidosauria > Squamata > Helodermatidae > Heloderma > Heloderma suspectum. The sequence continues at coordinate 116,356,071 of NC_139462.1, forward strand.
CTCAGCGGGGCAGTGTTTTGCATGAACTAACTCCCAGGGAAAAATGTTCTTCCCTACAACAACATTTAAGCAGCATTTTCATCTTCATATATTAAGGTGATCTGAAGATCAGTTAATTTATGGGGAGGGGGGTGATATTGAGGCACTGGGAATCGCTAACTGCTGCCATTAAACATATTTTTAAAACCTTCATATAGAGCAATATTTTAATATTTAAAGCTTCTAAAATATCACTGTACTTATATACATGCTTGTTTTGTTATCAAGGAAATACTCTTCTTGGGAAATCATTTTGCAGCAAGTAATTTCCCCCTCAGTACTCCTATAATATTTGCATCTGAAGTTATGCAGAGGAACGGAGTCTAATTGCTTTGGGGGGTCCTCTGGTATCAAAAAATGGGATAAATATATATATTAAAATTAAAATAGTATAAGTCAGGTATATCTTCTTTTGGCACTACACCATTCAGTGGTGTAGTGCAGGGAGAATATGGGGAAGCGTAACTCCTAGACTTTCTTCAGAGAAGGAGCGGTGTCACTTGCTGGAGAGCCAGGGTGACTTGGTCTGGGATGTGAATGAGGTGATAATGAGGCATTCAAGTTTTACAATTGTTTGTGACAGATGAGCATATACAGAGTCAAAGAATTAGAAAAATTATTAAGCAGAGGGTAGATACATTTTTCCTGTTCTTTGGTAGCATTCCTACCTCACTCTAGCAGTTTAAATGGTAACACTTCTTCGTAAAATTATTTGAATTTCTAATTAAAAATTTGAATTTTCCATTTCAGCAGGTTGAAGATGTTTTTGTTAAAACGCAATGTGTTTTACTAGTTGAACTTACGCCATCAGAAGTAAGCACCACTGAGTTCAATGGAGCTAACTCCCAGGTAACTATACATAGGATTGCATTCATGCTGCTTATTCCAGTAAATTAGGAATTATGCTACATATTGCTGCTTTTTGGTGTGGGTGTGGCTACACACTGTCATTATGACCTCCTGCCCTTCAAAATTTACCACTACAGCGCTGATTACATTGGTAATTAATTTATTTTGGCAAGCTCCATTTTCTAAGAAAATGTCAAATGATGATTTCCCATAAAATGTCTTGATAACTTGGCTTCCTATGTAAACCACTGAACCTTAGGAGTGTGCGTGTGTTTTACTAGTCCTTGAAAATTGGCTTATTTCTGATTGCTTTTCGAATCAGAGTGGCAATATAACCAGTCATATTAAAAGAGCTTATTGTTAGAAAGCTTTCTTGGTACAGCTCTGTGATTCAATACTTTTAATTACCTTTTTATTACAACATATACTGGCTCCTAACATACAGTGGATTTTTGCCGATAAAGCCATATACCACTTGTACTGTATCCTTTTACGGTCATTTTTATAATCGTATCTAACTCATAAAATGCTATCTTATCCATTCACTTTGTGTGTAATAAATCAATATTCTGCTCTTTCTTCCTGTGCAGATATGGGTTATAAGTATGTGTGACTGCATGTGTATGCTAAACCAGATGATGTTGCTTGCATACAAATGGAAATTATTTTTTTAGAGGTTTTCATTAATGAAACTATAGCAGGTTTGCTTGCAACCCAAGTAAAATGAATATTCCACATAAAAATTGCCAGGGCATGATTCTACCTCCTGTGTATATTCGTAGTGCGTTGAAAAGATAAAAACAGAACCTTGTTTGCCCCTCCCCACCAGCAACTTATTTGAATGATTAAGGACATAAATGCAAATGGTATCTGGAGTTGTATTTCTAATTGTTTTGTCTGCTGCATTATGCTGCATAGTATGGTAGATCTACCTTACAAGACTGGTATGTCAACTCAGAATAAATCCTTGTTGTTTATTGAGGCACTCCTAATTTTCTAAGTGCCAAAAGCTGGAAGAGAACAACAAGGGGAATAAATAGCCCCACAAGCTGAGAATAAATGTATTGTTATTTATGTATTTATTTAGGTGTACAGCAGCTCACCCCGTCCCTGTGGCTCAAGACCTGTAATACTGTTCTCTCTTTGATCCTCACAACAGCCCCCACCCCACAGCCACACAGCAGTTGAGATATTTCATTTTGCTTTGTTTAATGGTGGTTTTGCCCCAGTGCAGTCTTAGGCTGATTAAATCTCAGTGCCTCTAATGAGATTTGAGCAACCTAACAATGAGCAGGATTGCAGCCTCTGTCTGTGGCCTAGCTTTTGTTCTAATGGTAAACTTCTGGGCATTATCACTTCAGATTGCAGATGGGGCTTACATGATCGAATGGTACTCCCCCAGCCTTCTGTGCATATAGAAAAATATCAAGGAGGAATATTTCAGCCTAGCCAGCCTCATCCCTGATATGTTAGTTTTCTATGTGCAGTTAATGTTTTTGCATGGAAGAGCATTCCAACAAGTGAATTCCACTTGCGTTCTTTCCAGCTCAGTGAAGAATTACACCAGGCTTGCATTCTTCTGTTCCTCAGTGCTAACATCTCCTAAAATGCTTTCCAGCCCTAAATCCTATGGTAATACTTGTGAGCCTAGGTTTGCACCTGAGTCAGGTGGCAGACCCAGTTGTGGTTGTGGTTGTTCAGTCGTTAAGTCGTGTCCGACTCTTCGTGACCCCATGGACCAGAGCACGCCAGGCCTTCCTGTCCTTCACTCCCTCCTGGAGTGTGTTCAAGTTCATATTCATTGCATCGGTGATGCTATCTAGCCATCTCATCCTCTGCCGTCCCCTTCTCCTTTTGCCTTCAATCTTTCCCAGCATCAGGGTCTTTTCCAGGGACTTTTCTCTTCGCATTAGGTGGCCAAAATATTGGAGCTTCAGCTTCAGTATCTGTCCTTCCAATGAGCACTCAGGGTTGATTTCCTTTAGGATTGACTGATTTGACCTCCTTGCAGTCCAGGGGACTCGTAAGAGTCTTCTCCAGCACCACAGTTCGAAAGCATCAATTCTTCGGCGCTCAGCCTTCCTTATAGTCCAGCTCTCACAGCCATACGTTACTACTGGGAAAACCATAGCTTTGATTAGACGGACCTTTGTCGGCAAGGTGATGTCTCTGCTTCTTACTATGCTGTCTAGGTGTGCCATAGGTTTCCTCCCAAGGAGCAAGCGTCTTTTAAATTCATGGCTACAGTCACCATCTGCGGTGATCTTGGAGTCCAAGAAAGTAAAATCTGTCACTGCTTCCATTTCTTCCCCTTCTATACATCAGGAAGTGATGGGACCAGATGCCATGATCTTCGTTTTTTTAATGTTGAGTTTCAACTCAGCTTTTGCACTCTCCACTTTCACCTTCAACAAGAGGCTCTTTAGATCCTCTTCGCTTTCTGCCATTAGGGTGGTATCGTCTGCATGTCTGAGGTTGTTGATAATTCTCCTGGCAATCTTAATTCCGACCTGTGATTCACCCAACCTGGCGTTTCTCATGATGTACTCTGCATATAAATTAAATAAGCAGGGCGACAATATACAGCCTTGTCGTACTCCTTTCCCAATTTTGAACCAATCAGTTGTTCCATGTCCGGATCTTACTGTTGCTTCTTGACCCTCATACAGGTTTCTCAGGAGACAGATAAGGTGATCTGGTACTCCCATCTCTTTAAGAATTTGCCACAGTTTGTTGTGATTCACACAATCGAAGGCTTTAGCGTAGTCAATGAAGAAGAAATAGACGTTTTTCTGGAATTCTCTTGCTTACTCCATGATCCAGCGAATGTTGGCGATTTGATCTCTAGTTCCTCTGCCTCTTTGAAACCCCTCTTGTACTTCCAGTAGTTCTCGCTTCACATGCTGCTGAAGCCTAGCTTGTAGGATTTTGAGCATTACCTTGCTGGCATGTGAAATGAGCACAATTGTGCGGTAGTTTGAACACTCTTTGGCATTGCCCTTCTTTGGAACTGGAATGTAAACTGACCTTTTCCAGTCTTGTGGCCACTGTTGAGTGTTCCAAATTTGTTGGCATATTGAGTGCAGCACTTTAACAGCATCATCTTTTAGGATTTTAAATAGCTCAGCTGGAATACTGTCATCCCCACTAGCTTTGTTGTTAGTAATGCTTCCTAAGGCCCACTTGACTTCACTCTCTAGGATGTCCAGCTCAAGTTCAGTGATCACACTATCATGGCTATCAGGGACATTCAGATCTTTCCTGTATAGTTCTTCTGTGTATTCTTGCCACCTCTTCTTAATCTCATCTGCTTCTGTTAGGTCCCTGCCTTCTTTGTCCTTTATCATGCCCATCTTTGCACAAAACGTTCCCTTGAGATCTCCAATTTTCTTGAAGAGATCTATCTTATAAAAAGAGATCTATCTTATATCTTTATCTTTTATAAAAAGATATAAAAGATATATCTTCCCCTTTCTCCCTTGGTTTTTGCTTCCCTTCTTTCCTCAGCTACTGTAAAGCCTCATCAGACAGCCACTTTGCTTTCTTGCATTTCTTTTTCTTTGGGATGGATTGAGTTGCTGCCTCCTGAACAATGTTACGGACCTCTGTCCATAGTTCCTCAGGCGCTCTGTCTATCAGGTCTAATTCCTTAAATCTATTCCTCACCTCCACTGTATATTCATAAGGGATATGACTTAGGTCATACCTGAATGGTTTAGTGGTTTTCCACTACGTTCTTCAATTTAAGCCGAAATTTTGCAATAAGAAGCTCATGATCTGAGCCACAGTCTGCTCCAGGTCTTGTTTTTACTGACTGTATAGAGCTTCTCCATCTTTGGCTGCAAAGGACATAATCAATCTGATTTCGATATTGACCATCTGGTGATATCCATGTGTAGAGTCGCCTCTTGTGCTGTTGGATGATGAAGAGGACATCTTTTTTTGGTGTTAGTTCTAGAAGGTGTTGTAGGTCTTCATAGAACCGATCAACCTCAGCTTCTTCGGCCTCAGTGGTTGGGGCATAGACTTGAATTACTGTGATGTTGAATGGTTTGCCTTGGATTCGTACTGAGATCATTCTATCGTTTTTGAGATTGTACCCCAGGACTGCTTTTCCCACCCTTTTGTTGCCTATGAGTGCTACTCCATTTCTTCTAAGGGATTCTTGCCCACAGTAGTAGATATGATGGTCACCTGAATTAAATTCGCCCATGCTTGTCCATTTTAGTTCGCTGATTCCCAAGATGTCGACGTTCAATCTTGCCATCTCATGTTTGACCACCTCCAGCTTACCTTGGTTCATTGATCTGACATTCCAGGTTCCTAAACAATATTGTTCCCGCAAGCATAGTTTCCTAATTGCTCAAACCAACAACTAAGCCTGACCGATCTTCTCTCATATAAGCCTGCCCGAACTTTAAGATAATTCTCAGAGCTCCTCCTCAGAGTCCTTTTGAATGCTGAAATTAGGCAGACACAGCCTTCCCAGCTGTGGCACTCTGTATATGGAATACCCTCCGCAGGGAGGCTCACCTAGGACCAGATCTGATGCCCTGTTGCAGGGGTGCAGAACCTCTTTCAGCTCAAGGGCTGAATTCCATTTCAGAGAACCTCCTGGGAGCTCCGTTCCAGTGGTAGGTGGGGCCAAAGGTAAAGGGGGGGGGATGCCAGAAGCAAAAGGCGCATGCCAGACTACCCAAATACCAGCATATTTTAGCTTAAAACTCTTACTACCAGTAACTGTGCTTTCGGAGAGGCCTTTCAACCTTTTAGAATAGAGGGGGTGGGCCTGCACAAAAGCTGGGAACCACCAAATGGTTGCAGGAAAGGGGATAGGACAAGGGGAAGGGGGCACAGCCATCTGGGGAACTTCGGAGGGTAGATCTTCCCCCCAAGACATTGAGATTTTGCCCTCCATCCCATGTTTCTTCACTCCTGTCCTATTGGCTTCAGATAATACTTTTCTTTATTAGCCCAGGTCACTGCACTCTACAGTCTAAAGCTACGCAAAAAGTCTGGCAACTGATTGACATAATAGTATACAGTATTATATACTATAACAGAGGTGTAGCACCTCAGACTTGGAATTCCAGTACAGCACTCCTGGGCGCCACACCAGCCATACACACCAGCCAGCCCCCTCCCAACTTTGGGTTAGTCTCACAGAGTGAGAGTAGATGTATGGCTATTTCTTACAGCATGAAGTTAATGTTAGGAGCTTTAAGTCACACTGTAAGAGTTTATGGCATGCCTCTTTCTCACACAATACCAATATGGGAAGGAGCTAGTGTGTCATGCCCCCACTGCACGAATCCTCCTCCAAGAAGCTAAGCTCCCAGAGATGGAGGACACCAAGGAACCACCCATGTCAGGAGACCTGAGGGAGCCTGGGCCCTCAGTAGTTTGTGCCCACAGGAGGAGGGGAGTTCTGCTTCTGAGATGGAGGCTGGGTGACCATGTAGCCCCAAAGAGTGTAATTACCTTAAGAGGCAGGGCAGTAGGGATCCTTTGAGAAGAAGTGCTCATTTAACAAAGGAGGCCTCTTCAAGAGGAAGACTCTTTGGGAACATGGCCCTCCTCCTGAGTAGGACTGTTGCCCGAGGGCCTGTAACAAATTGCAGCTGAGCCCTGGGTGGGGCTCACAAAGCTCTGGCTATAGAAGCCTTCAGTTTCATTCTAGCCACTGCTAGAACAATGTCTTATCTTCAGCTCCAGTGTCCTTGATCCTCAGTGCTACTGACCTCTGGGCTCCTGCCTGACTGCTTTTTGGACTGCACTTCTGCTTGACTACTCTGCTGTGTTTGGACCTTGGCTGTGCCTCAGACCTTTCTTCTGGAAACCATATACTTGCCTGGCAATGCTGTGCTTTGACCATTGCCTGAATCTTGATGAGTCCTGCCTTAGCCTGATTCCATACTGAACTGAAACCTTTGAGCTTGTCTATTTGCCTGCTGAATTGATGTGCCTATTGGATTTATCCCTGCACTTGTCTACCATGGAGTCTGACCCAGCTAGAGCAGGGCATAGTGTGTTGGCTCTTCCTGTAATGTATGTAAAAGTAGTGTAGTTCATTCACTGCCACCAGATGGCAGTGGTAGTGCATTTGCCTACTGGGAGTAAGTTCTTTGTTAGCTCACCCTGCAAGCTGGTGTGTGTGTGCCTTCTTTATCCTGATCAGCAATAGTGTTAGCAGAGGGATCCAGACTCACCAAGCAATAGAAATAATGGCTTCAAGTCCAAGGCAAGTACAACCCCTGAATTTTGATTCTGGAAATGTTGCAGAAAATTGGTCACAATGGAGGGAAATTATGGAGCTAGTGTTTGCAGGCCCTGAAGCAGACAAATGGTCTAAAGAGCAAGAGGTTGCACAGTTCCTGATATCCATAGGCCAGAAAGGAAGGGACATTTGTAGATCATGGACTGCAAGTGGCCAGTTATCCCCTGAGGATAGGAAAAAGCTGGAAGTATTATTTGCAAAGTTTGAGGCATATTATACTCCACGCAAAAATGTGTCTGTGCAGAGAAAACTCTTCTATGAAAGGCATCAAGGACAGGTGGGTAAGACAGCTATGCCTAATTGCAAGAGACTGCATTTCATGATGCAGATGATATGATTACAGGCAGAATCCTGATGGGATCAAACTCCAAAGAAATACAGGAGAAGTTATTACAGGAAGACAACTTAACTTTAGCAATTGCAGTAAAAACTGCAAGAGTTCATGAAATGGCAAGAGCACAGATGCAAATCTTGCAAAACAAACCAGGGGAAGTACACGCAGTTTGCAAAAAGGGTGCATTCAGCAACATTGCAAAATGCAAAAACCCTGTATAGAGACAGTGCACAAAAAAGCAAGATAGGAATATGTCAAAGGTGTGGGGAAAGCCACCTTGGTGCAACAGCATGTCCTGCACAGGGCAAAACATGCAATTATTGCAAAAAGAAAAATCATTTTGCAAAAGCTTAAAGCAAAAGACCCAAAACAAAGGAAGGTAAATCTGATAGAAGAAAGTGAGGACAATGCAATGACACCAAATTGCAAAGAGCAGCTTTCCCTAGCAACAATTTCTGACAAAGATAAAGAAGCAGATTAAGCTTATATAAATATAAACGTGGGCAGCTTGAGAAAAAAATTGTTGTTCAAAATGGACACTGGGGCACAAGTAAATTGCACACCATCACACCATTTTTGAAAATGTATGCAAAAGAGGGAAAGCTGGAAACAAAAGGGATTCCCCTTTCCTGCACTGACTGGATATGGGGGACATCCCCTACAATGTGAACACCAAGGCAATGTGCACAAGCTTGATTTCTACATAATTGACACTCCTGCACAACCAGTATTAGGATTTTCAGCTTGCCAAGAATTGGCAGTAATCAAAATAATGAAGCTGATCACACTAGAACAGGAACATTTAAACAAGCAAAAAATAATGGACTTCTTTGGAGATGTATTTACAGGACTAGGATGCTTACAGGAACATGCCAGATAAAGATAAAGCCTGACTCCATCCAGTCATTCATGTTCCCAGGAAAGTACCAATAGCACTTAGGAGCAGAATAGAAAGAGAACTGAAGTGCATGGAACAAATAGGAGTGATCAGGAAAGTGGAAGTTCCTACGCCATGGGTAAGCGCAATGGTAGCAACAGAAAAGAAAAACACAGAACAACCTAGAATATGCTTGCATCCTAGAGATCTCAACCAAGTGATCATGAGGGAACATTATCAGCTTCCTACATTGGATGACATCACATATGTTGTATGAGCGGAACACACTCCTACGTTCGTTGTCTAGCCGGACAATGGATCACACTAGACACAGGTAAGACTTCTGGATCAAAAGTGCTTTATTGTATGGCCAGCAAGGCACTGTGTCAGCAAAGGGGCAGAGAGCCCCAACTATTCAGTGGGGTAAAGTTTTATACAGAGAAATACGTCACATATAGGGAAGAACTCTAACCATGCTCTAGTAGCCGCATTAATTGGAGGCATTCACACAGTCTGTTATCTGGAAAAGGGGCTGAATGTTCCTTCCCTGGACAGGATGGACGCTTGCCAGCTACTGACACTCAGTTAATGCACGAAGTACAATGTTATCAGCTCATGGCCTGGGGAGGAACTTATCCTCCTTTACAATTCCCAGGGAAACTGCTGACAGGCTGTAATCTGCTTCTCAGAGACTGTGGTGCCAACGACAAGGGTGGGCTAGCATACAAACATGGAGGAACTCTGGTTCACACTAAACTCAAGCACAAGCATCTGTTGAACATCTTATGCAGATGTCAACATAACTCTTATAACTGTGTTGCTATTCTGGGGTACACACAACATATTAGGGGTGAGTTAAAGGATTCTTTCCACATATACAAGCTCTCTAAGGCAAAGCTCTTCAGTGTGCTAGATGTGCAGTCAGGATATTGGCAGCTAACATTGGATGAAGAAAGCAGGTACCTGACTACTTTCAATTCACCGTTTGGAAGATGTAGATTCAAAAGGGTACCATTTGGTATCTCTTCTGCTCAAGAAATCTTCATGAGAAAAGCCCATGAAGTCTTGGAAGGACTACAAGGATGCGAGGTCATCACAGATGACATCCTGATCCATGGAGCCACACATGCGCAAACCTCATAGCGCTGCTAGAAAGATGCAGAGAGAGGAACCTAAAACTGAATCCACATAAGATGCAAATTGGAGTGGATAGTGTGGCATATTATGGACATATTCTGACCAAAGATGGTTTGAAACCAGACCCTGAGAAGGTTGCAGCAGTGCAGCAACTGAAAAGCCCTCACAATAAAGCTGAACTGGAAACAGTGATGGGCATGTTTAACTACTTGGGCATGTTTAACTACTTGGCCAAGTTCTCACCAAGACTAGCAGAAGTATCACCTACTATGTAAGTACTGTTTGGCACTGTGCTATGTAAGAAAAGAGCCAGAAATGTACTATATTGGTCTGAGATGTGTTCACAAATAGAGGGCATGATTGCAAAGTGCTCAACCTGTCTGGAATATCAGAGATCCAACACAGGTGAACTAGTGATAACCAATGAGCTTCCGGAAAGACCATGGCAAAAATTAGTAACCAATTTGATCACATTTGAACAGAAAAACTATCTAATTGTGGTTGACTATTATAGCAGATATCCAGAAATTGTACAGTTAAAAGACACAACAGCAGCCACAGTCATAAACCACATGAAGGCCATAATGGCACAGCATGGCATATGTGAGGAAATCGTTTCAGATAATGGTCCTCAATACAGCTCAGCTGAATTTGCAACATTTGCTAAAGAATGAGGATTCAAACATACATGAACCAGCCCGTATTTTCCACAAGCAAATGGACTAGCTGAAAAATATGTGCAAGTCATGAAAAATATGCTTAAAAAGACACAACAGAACAACAAAGACATATATCTGAGCTTGCTAAACTACAGGAATACTCCTATTGTAGGAGAAACATCACCAGCACAACTACTGATGAGTAGAAGACTCAGATCACAACTACCTACAAGACTCAGTCAACTAAATGCCAGAACACAAAGAACTGAGTATATCAGAAACAAAGCAAACCAAGAGAAAATCAAACAAAAGGCATACTATGATAGAAATAAGAGACACCTTAAACCATTACAAAAGGGACAACGTGTAAGGATGCAACAAAGTGAAGGACACTGGATACCTATAACAGTAACAGGCAAAGTAGAAACACCTAGATCGTGTATAGTAAGGATGGAGAATGGAAAAGGATATAGACAAAACAGAAATAATCTATGCTGGACAAAAAAGAGCACACACGATGAAGATACAGCAGATCAAAGCAACCAGGAAGCTACAGAGCAGTTGTCAAAAACAGAAACAGATCAGAAGTCAAATTCACAAGAGAAGACAGAGGAATTGGAACTGAACCCAAGAGATGACAACAAAAGCAAAGAGGACACTAACACAGTAAAAGCAGAACACCAAGCAAGTTATTCCAGATATGGCAGGAAACGGAAACCAAAAATCTGGGAGGATTACATAGCCAACTAAGTTTAAGAGGGGAGGGAATGTAGTGTATGTAAAAGTAGCGCAGTTTATTTACTTCCATCAGATGGCAGTGATAGCGCCTGTATATATATATTTGCCTACTAGAAGGAGTACAATTCATTGTTAGCGCACCCTGCAAGCTGGTGTGTGTGTCTTCTTTACCCTGATCAGCACAAAATATAACACTTCCCACAAAGCCTGGGACTTCTATCATTACCCAAATGATACAGGAAGGAGCTGTACTGCATTGGCTTTAATCATTGGAGGTAATGCTGTGAAGGAATATAATACTTGTTTAATTTATCTTAATGACAGCCCTATAATATGGGGGAGGGGGGGAGGAGGTAGTTTTACCAAAAAGCTCTCTCTAATAGAAAAGCAATAAGGATGAATGTCCTATTATTCCACATGGATCCTTAAGGGTGCAATCCTATGCATGTTTAGACAGAAAAAAGTCCTACAACTCCCAGCATCCTCCAGCCAGCATTTGTTTTTCTGTTAACAAATTCCCCTGTCTGTTTAGATCACTCATAGAATAGAATAGTACAGAATAGTAGGGTTGGAAGGGGCCTACAAGGCCATCTGTTTATTTAAATCACAGCACTTGGATTTTCCAGCAAATGGGTGGTGTATTTTTTTTCAAATTAAAACCTCCTTCAGTAATATGAATATCAGTGAGAGTTTTTCAAAACAAATTATTGAAAGAGATCTTCGGATTCCTTTGCTGTATCAATCCAGCTCTACCTATGATAAAAGGTAACTTTACCTTCTTGTTAATACGTTCTGTCTGACATATTAAAAATTACCCTGGCTACTTCAATAGATATTTGAATTTGTGCACTGAAGGGTAGGCTGATGAGAAAGAGCACCATTTCCTTTTAAGAAGTCTTCAGACTATTAACAAGCTGAAAAAGGATGATATTGATGCCAAGCTGCTAATTTTTTATTTTTATGGAACTATAATGCCCTAAGGAATGCTATAAATTTATAGTGACGATTCCAAGTGCAGACATTTGCATTTAAACCGTAATAATATTGAGCTCTATCTTTTTTTTTTTCCTGAGAGGCCCAAATTCAGGAAACAGTAGAGGAAAGGATTTGAGTCTTATTATTCCAGGAAGTTACCACATATGCTAAAATGTTTATTGGATTTGTTTTGTTTGACCACCCGAATCTAGGTCTGGACTCGGGTAGGTGGGATGCCAAGTCTTTGTTTCATTTTACATTTTTGTTTAAAAATGATCTTCATCGGGCACTCTTGGGTTTGAATGTACACCACCTTGGGCAGTGCTGGTGGTTATGGTGAGAAGGGTGCCATGAATATTTCTGGTTTTCTGCACTCAGAAGTGAAAACTCAGTTTTAGCTGTTGCTCCAGGTAAGTGTCCCGAAACAGCCAATAGGTCTGCAAGCGTATTCAATCAGCAAAAAAAATAAAAAAAATAATTCTGGGCTGAACATTCTTAAAAGAAACATTTTGGCCCAAATTGGAGGATGGCATTTGATGGCAAAGGAGGAGGCAAACTATCTTCCATCTTTCAGTTTGTGGAGGAATATGCTGCCTTTGCTGGGTGACCAGTCAGATGGGCGATTAATAAATTTAATAAATAAATAAATAAATTTGGGTGGTGGCCACTGTTTTCTGAAATATCATTCTGAGTGGCATTGGGGGGAGGGGATGCTAGCCGCCAATGAGGCTGCCATTTCCTCCCAAAATATTGTTAAGAATAACACTAAGGGCAGCTCTTTTGTTGTTGTTCAGTCGTTCAGTCGCGTCCGACTCTTCGTGACCCCATGGACCATAGCACTCCAGGCCTTCCTGTCCTGTGCTCTCTCCCGGAGTGTGCTCAAGTTCATATTCATTGGATCGGTGATGCTATCTAGCTATCTCATCCTCTGTCGTCCCCATCTCCTTTTGCCTTCAGTCTTTCCCAGCATCAGGGTCTTTTCCAGAGAGTTTTCTCTTCGCATTAGGTGGCCAAAATATTGGAGCTTCAGCTTCAGTATCTGTGCTTCCAATGAGCACTCAGGGTTTATTTCCTCTAGGATTGACTGATTTGACCTCCTTGCAGTCCAGGGAACTCGTAAGAGTCTTCTCCAGCACCACAGTTCGAAAGCATCAATTCTTCGGCGCACAGCCTTCCTTATAGTCCAGCTCTCACAGCCATACATTACTACTGGGAAAACCATAGCTTTGATTAGACGGACCTTTGTCGGCAAGGTGATGTCTCTACTTCTTACTATGCCGTCTAGGTTTGCCATAGCTTTCCTCCCAAGGAGCAAGCGTCTTTTAATTTCATGGCTACAGTCACCGTCTGTGGTGATCTTGGAGCCCAAGAAAGTAAAATCTGTCACTGCTTCCATTTCTTCCCCTTCTATATGCCAGGAAGTGATGGGGCCAGATGCCATGATCTTAGTTTTTTTAATGTTGAGTTTCAAACCAGCTTTTGCACTCTCCTCTTTCACCCTCAACAAGAGGCTCTTTAGATCCTCTTCGCTTTCTGCCATTAGGGTGGTATCGTCTGCATATCGGAGGTTGTTGATAATTCTCCCAGCAATCTTAATTCTGACCTGTGATTCATCCAACCCAGCGTTTCCCATGATGTACTCTGCATATAAGTTAAATAAGCAGGGTGACAATATGCAGCCTTGTCGTACTCCTTTCCCAATTTTGAACCACTCGGTTGTTCCATGTCTGGTTCTTACTGTTGCTTCTTGACCCTCGTACAGGTTTCTCAGGAGACAGGTAAGGTGGTCTGGTACTCCCATCACTTTAAGAATTTGCCACATTTTGTTGTGATCCACACAATCAAAGGCTTTAGCGTAGTCAATGAAGCAGAAATAGACGTTTTTCTGGAATTCTCTTGCTTTCTCCATGTTCCAGCGAATGTTGGCGATTTGATCTCTAGTTCCTCGGCCTCTTCGAAACCCAGCTTGTACTTCCGGTAGTTCTCGATTCGCATACTGCTGAAGCCTAGCTTGTAGGATTTTGAGCATAACCTTGCTGGCATGTGAAATGAGCGCAATTGTGCGGTAGTTTGAACACTCTTTGGCGTTGCCCTTCTTTGGAAATGGAATGTGAACTGACCTTTTCCAGTCTTGCGGCCATTGTTGAGTGTTCCAAATTTGTTGGCATATTGAATGCAGCACTTTAACAGCATCATCTTTTAGGATTTTAAATAGCTCAGCTGGAATACTGTCATCTCCGCTAGCTTTGTTGTTACTAATGCTTCTTAAGGCCCACTTGACTTCACTCTCTAGGATGTCCGGCTCAAGTTCAGTGACCGCACCATCATGGCTATCAGGGACATTAAGATCTTTTCTGTATAGTTCTTCTGTGTATTCTTGCCACCTCTTCTTTATCTCATCTGCTTCTGTTAGGTCCCTGCCTTCTTTGTCCTTTATCATGCCCGTCTTTGCACAAAACGTTCCCTTGAGATCTCCAATTTTCTTGAAGAGATCTCTAGTCTTTCCCATTCTGTTGTTTTCCTCGATTTCTTTGCATTGTTAATTTAAGAAGGCCTTCTTGTCTCTCCTTGCTATTCTCTGGAACTCTGCATTCAGTTGGACATATCTTCCCCTTTCTCCCTTGCTTTTCACTTCCCTTCTTTCGTGAGCTACTTGTAAAGCCTCATCAGACAGCCACTTGGCTTTCTTGCATTTCTTTTTCTTTGGGATGGATTTCGCTGCTGCCTCCTGAACAATGTTATGGACCTCCGCCCATAGTTCCTCAGGCACTCTGTCTATCAGGTCTAATCCCTGAAATCTATTCCTCACCTCCACTGTATATTCATCAGGGATATGATTGAGGTCATACCAGAATGGTTTAGTGGTTTTCCCTACGTTCTTCAATTTAAGCTGAAATTTTGCAACAAGAAGCTCATGATCTGAGCCACAGTCAGCTCCAGGTCTTGTTTTTACTGACTGTATAGAGCTTCTCCATCTTTGGCTGCAAAGGACATAATCAATCTGATTTCGATATTGACCATCTGGTGATGTCCATGTGTAGAGTCGCCTCTTGTGCTGTTGGAAATGAGTGTTTGCTATGATCAGCGTGTTCTCTTGGCAAAACTCTATTAGCTTTTGTCCTGCTTCATTTTGTACACCAAGGCCATGCCTGCCTGTTATCCCGGTGATTTCTTGACTTCCTACTTTAGCATTCCAATCCCTTATGATGAAGAGGACATCTTTTTTTGGTGTTAGTTCTAGAAGGTGTTGTAGGTCTTCATAGAACGATCAACCTCAGCTTCTTCGGCATCAGTGGTTGGGGCATGGACTTGAATTACTGTGATGTTGAATGGTTTGCCTTGGATTCGTACTGAGATCATTCTATCGTTTTTAAGATTGTACCCCAGTACTGCTTTTCCCACCCTTTTGTTGACTATGAGTGCTACTCCATTTCTTCTAAGGGATTCTTGCCCACAGTAGTAGATATGATGGTCACCTGAATTAAATTCGCCCATGCCTGTCCATTTTAGTTCGCTGATTCCCAAGATGTCAATGTTCAATCTTGCCATCTCATGTTTGACCACCTCTAGCTTACCTTGATTCATTGATCTGACATTCCAGGTTCCTAAACAATATTGTTCTTTACAGCATCGGATTTTCTTTTCACCACCAGACACATCCACAGCTGAGTGTCCTTTCGGCTTTGGCCCAGCCGCTTCACTCTTTCTGGCGCTACTTGGAAATTCCCTCTGCTCTTCCCCAGTAGTATATTGGACACCTTCCGACCTGAGGGGCTCATCTTCCGGCGTCATATCTTTTAGCCTTGTGATACGTTCCATGGGGTTTTCTTGGCAAGAATACTGGAGTGGGTTGCCATTTCCTTCTCCAGTGGACCACATTTTGTCAGAACTCTCTGCCATGACCTGTCCGTCTTGGGTGGCCCTGCACGGCATAGCTTATGGCTTCACTGAGTTACGCAAGCCCCTTCGCCACAACAAGGCAGCGATCCATTAAGGGGAAGGGCAGCTCTACACCAGCCTAAAATCCTGCATTTAAAACGGGCCTTTCTGCTTCTGTTTTAAATGCAGGATTGCAACGACTCCCTTTACATGCTCTTCCTTTCTCCTCTCCTTCTCCCCATATCTGAGTCTTCCATGATCTTTCATTGATCTCGCTCCTCTTCTTGCCGCTTTTACTCTTTTAACTTAGGAAACTGAAGTGGAACACAATGGGGTAATTTGATAGCTCATTATCTGCCATCCATTTAAAAATGGAACAAAGGGCATTCAGTGCAGGAGACGCCCTTGAGGTTTATGGCATCATGTAAAGAGCCTGCAAACTTCCATAAAGGAACAATCTAAATCGCAGGATAAAAGCTCTGTGTGAAGAAAGCCTAAATCATGAAATGCTTAAATGGGCAGTATAGGAAAAGAAAAATGGTAGCTGCGAGGCTGAGATGCTGGGAAGGCACCAATGCCCTCAAAACTCACCCCACCCTCTGACAATAGCCAAAATATCACACAAACACTCTTTCACAGCAGCCGTATGGGGCCTTGAAAGGGGAGGTATTTTCCCTCAGCCTTACAAAAAAAACAAGCGACAGCAGTTTAATTGCTTTTGAATGAGGATTGTGCGGGTGTCTTGTTCCCTCAGCTACCACTTTCCCCTTGGATTTCAGGATTGCTGGCTTCAGGAGGACTCACACTAGGAACTCTTTAGGAGCTGAGGACAAGTTTTGCTCCCTGAGCCATTGCTTTTACCTTTTGAATGGAAAACATGATGCACAATTAAGCCTATTGCAGATAGTACTAGACACACAGTAAGATGAGCAACATTGATTCGGACCTCTGTCATATTGCTGTTTGTGCAGGATTGACAGCCGCACAGAGAAATAGCTGGAATCCCATTGCTCACTGCTGCTGGTCTTGCTGTAGGCCTTGCTTGTCTGCATTGCACAGGAAGTGGGAATATTCTTGATTCTTCAGCTGTTGGAGGCCTGCCTGTCTCAATAACCAAGAGATACGCGTGGACAGTAATGAGTAATGTACTGCAGTTGCAACACATAAGCCTTTCGTATATTCATCTGAACACGCATACATGAGCAAACAGGATCATACCTCTTTGTGCATGTTGGCCCTGCCCCCAGCCTAACTCCATACATATGTCCAATAGAAGGTGTGGAAGAGCCCATGTGTGATTGGCAACCATCTCATTGATAAGTTTCTTGATCAGACAGACTGAGCCTACAGGCATATAGTTTCTATGTACGCAGGCTTTTTCACCTGTGTTTAGAGGAAGTTGTCAAGCGGGAACAATCTTGTTCCCTTCTCTGTCATGTTCAGATGGACATGTGGAAAGTGATACAGTCTTTGGACTTAGATGTTTAGTTAGTAGGTGTTTGTGACCAAGTGACCGAGAGAGAGAGAGAATGCTACCACTAGATGCTTTTCCACTGCACTTATCTCAGCCTACCTCCCCCCTCTTGTAACGTCTGAGACAATGGTTGAGTTCAGTTGTAATGCTAAACTGTGATTCAGTGCTACATGAATGAGACTAGGCCTTGTACGCTCCCCCATCTTCTGAGGTGCTTCTAGCCTTCTCCTTATGGCTGTGCTGGAGGAGGAAAGGGGAGAGAGAAGCAGGCTCATTCGTGTAACACTAAGGTATGTTACACGATGTAAAACTTTGGTGTTACATCTGAACCAGGCCAATACCTACTCCTCTCCTGTAGAGAGTTGCAGTAAAACTCTCTGTGAAGTGATAGGGTAGCTCAGTGTGTTCAGGCTCTGTTCCTGCATGGCAAAAGGGCTTGTGGGTGTTTAGCCTGCAGTAACAGTGGTTGGAGGGAAGTTCCTGACATTCGCATACAGGGAGATTACCTGCATTTGGAAATTCAGGGCCGTGAGGACCTCCTGGGTTTACACCAGGGGTGAGCAACTCGTGGCTCTCCAGATGTTGTTGGACTGCAACTGCCATCAGTCCTAGGGTGTCCCTACACGTGGGTTTTGTTGTGCATCATTCCTCAAGCACAGGATTTTCTGGGTACTTTACATGGCATCATTGTCTTTCAGTGGTTTTCCCGCACTTTCCCCCTGCTTATCCTGTGCTATTTCAGAACAGGGAAAATGCAGTATTTTCTCTGGTTGTGCCATGAAAGTGCCAGCACCAGCCCATGTACTTGTACCAAGGTGAAATGAGCCTCTGTGTGTGGGCGGTTGCGGAGGGTATAGTTATGAAGATGACAGCAGCGATGACAATGCGGTGGGAGTGTCACCCTGCCATGCCTGCGCCTCCTTGTCATTCGGTATTGTTTGCTGTCACAGCACAATGCAGTGGAAGTCCATAAGAGCGGCATGCCGCCATGCTATGATCACGAAACAGCGAAGCTCAGTGCAACACAGAATGGCCAGCATGGCAGCATTTCAACAGTCTGCCAGGCTACTGAAAGCCATGTCTCGGGGAGGGGGTGGTTCAGTGGGGTTGCCATCCATCTGTATTGTGTGGCTGTGTCGATCACAACCCACCTGCCAGTAATCTGTGAGAGGAGGGAAAGGGGCAGGTACCACAGAGAAAATTGTGCGATGCTCCCACCACGTATAAGGGTTTGTCGCGCAAGAGTAGCTATGTTTATGAGAGGCTCCCCCCACCCCAAAAAGATAGTAAGTGGAATGTAGCGAGATAAAAACAACCAGCGCATAGAGCCTGTGCTTGAACAGGAATTAGAAACAGCAGTACGTACAGTGGTGAGATAAACTGGTCGTGTGGAGAAGCCCCTAGTCATCACATCAAATGGAAACAGATGATGATAGTTGCAGTCCGACAACACTTGAAGGGCCACCAATTGCGCACCCCATGTCTACACAGTACATACTTTCCATTATAGGAAAAAGCGCCACTGACTGTTGAGGGAGAAAGAATTGGTAAGCCAATATAGTTTAGCCCAGCCTTCCCCAACCTGGTGCTCTCCAGATGTTTTAGACTTCAGTTTCCATCAGCCATAGCCAGCATGACCAATCATCAGTAATGCTGGGAGTTGTAGTTCAAAATGTCTGGAAGGCACCAGGTGTGGGCTGGTTTAGCCCATAAATAGCGGACAGTATTCAGGGATGGGGAGAGATGGTGCCCATTTTCAGTCCCTTGGTGGCCAAGGTGCCAACAGCAGTGCTACGAAGGTGTAACGTTATGCCAGTGTAACTTTGGAGATACGCTAACATAGGTTTCCTGGTGGTGGTGTTATCTCCCAGATATGCTCATGAAGGGGGAATGCGAACAATCATAAAGTGATCCAGCCATCATACTTTGAGCATAAGATTGCACCGTATATTGCTGTATTTAAATTGCCTGCTAGATTTGATGATTTCTAATGATCAGAACTCATATGTGTGCTGATTCTGAACAGATTACATTATCATTCTGTCCAGAGTTAGAGAGGAAATGAGTAATCTCAGGGACAACATAGATTTTTCCATGAAACAAATAGTTTGATTCCCTGCTGTTATCTGCAAGATTCAGTTCAGCCTCAGCTGCTGGAATGTTCCTTGCATTACCGGGCTATAATATGGGAATCAATCTTGCACTACAAGGAAGCCAAGCTAGCAACTATTTCCCATTTATGATTTCTGTACAATCATATCTTGAAATTAACACAGCCACTGAAAGTCCTTTCCCCCCCATTTCTGCAGTAAATTTGTAAAATTTGTGTCTGAGGAGAAATTGCATCTTGAGAGTGACATTCAGAATCCATAATGTAAAGCTCCTCACCTCTCACTTTACGGCAACATGTACCTGAAACTCAAGAAAACCTTGAAGGACAGATCCAGGAGTATTTTAGATGTATAGAGAGTCAGCGTGGTGTAGTAATGAGTGTTGGACTGGGAGCCAGGAGATCCGGGTTCTAGTTCCCACTTGGCCATGGAAGCTCACTGGGTGACTTTGGGCCAGTCACAGACTCTCAGCCCAACCTACCTCACAGGGTTCTTGTTGTGAAGATAAAATGGAAAGGAGAAGGAGGATAATGTAAGCTGCCTTGGGTTCCTTGCAAGAGGAAAAAAGGCGGGATATAAATGCAATAAATTAATAAAGTATTGTTACAGAAGCTGGGAGACTATCCTTGGTTAGGCTGATAGCTTGCTTATCTTCAACAATGATCTGTCAGTATTTCATCATTGAAAGTTAATGACAGGAGACATTCTTCTGATAGCTGGAAATCTTTCTCCAGCTTTGGAATGCATTACCCATGAGAGTTTGGTGCACGAGTGGGAGGGGGCACAGAAACAATTTGAATTTTAGAAAGAAAGAGAGGCAGAGTGAACTGTGACTTAGCTGGAGCTGAAGAGTTCTTGGGGTCTATTGGCTCTCTTTGAGGACTGGATGCAGGATTAGCAATTGTCCTGTCTACTGTTCATTTTCAATATGCTGTGCTTGATATTTGTAAATAAAGCAACTCTTAAAAATATACCATAAATCTCCAGTTCTGTCCCATCCAGAGGAAACTAAACCCTGTAGTGTTCTCTCCTCCTCTTGGAGACCTCAGGAACATATAACAATGAAATGAGACTAGCAAAATTTAAACAAAACACAGTTCTAAACCCCAAACTCACAACTGGATGAGAGGAACATGGCACAAAAATATTAAACGATTTCAACAAAATAGTAGACCTGACAAAGGCAGCTGATATAAGTGGTCTATCATATGCCATTAAAAGCTTGGGAGTAGAGGATAGTGCCAGTGTTGGTGGCAAGGAGATCATTCCATAATCAGGGGGCCACCACTGAGAAGGCCCTCTCCTTTGTTGCCACCTTCCAAGCCTCCCTTGGAGGAGGCACTTGGAGGAACGCCTCTGATGTTGATCATAGTGTCTGGATAGTTTCATATTGGGAGAGGCACTTCATCAGGTATTGCAGTCTTGAGCCAGGTTAGACTTTATAGGTTAAGACCAGCACCTTAAATCACTCTCGGAAACATACAGGCAGCCAATGCAAGTGGGCCAGAATTGATGTTATATGCGCAGACTTTCTGGTCCCAGTTATTAATCTGGCTGCCGCATTTTGCCCAAGCTGCAGCTTCTAAACAGTGGGATGGCGGAGAATTTCTCCCCGAAACTTCGGGGGGCCGAGCACCAACGTGTTCGGCCCACCAAACAAGTTTCGGGGAGAAATCCTCCGCCCCCCCGCCCCCCCCCGGGATGGGACTTACCTTTTGCGAATGTCCCTCCCAGTGGCTGGTCCGGCCGGCGGTCCGGCGGGTTTTCGAGCGAGGCGGGAGCGGCAGCTGGTCTTTCGACTGGCTGCCGCCGCCGCCATTGTAATGAAAGAAAAAAAAAAACTTCCCCTGATAGGCTACGTGACGATTCACGTAGCCTATCACGGCTAGATCTGCAAAGTCAGCCATAAAAAAAAAAAAGCGCGTACGCGAATGGCGGCCCCCATAGGGAGCCGCCATTCCCGTTCCTTATTTGGTGGCTGTAGTCTACGTAAATGTTTACATAGACTACGGCGAAAATAAGGGCAACGCTATTTGCGTTGCCCTTATTTTCGCCGTAGTCTACGTAAACATTTACGTAGACTACAGCCACCAAATAAGGAACGGGAATGGCGACTCCCTATGGGGGCCGCCATTCGCGTACGCGCTTTTTTTTTTTTTAAAGTCACCCGTGATAGGCTACGTGACGATTCACGTAGCCTATCACGGCTGACTTTGCAGATCTAGCCGGGATAGGCTATGTGAATCGTCACGTAGCCTATCAGGGGAAGTTTTTTTTTTTTTACTTTCGCGTTCGCGGCCGGGTGAGGCGAGGCGCCTCCTCCCCGGCCTGAATTTCAGCCGGGCGAGGCGGGAAGCCTCCCCCCCGGCCTGAATTTCGGCCAGGCGAGGCGGGAAGCCTCCCCCCCTGGCCTGAACTTTGCGGGGGGAGCAGCGAAGCGCTCCCCCCCACCGCGAACAGCCTTCAACGACAGGTAAGTGACTTTCGTCCACCCCTAATTTACAGTCTTCAAGGACAGTACCACATAGTGTGCATTGCAGAAATCTAACTTGGAGGTTACCAAAGCATAGATTACTGAAGCCAGGTTATCCCTGTCCAGATAGGGGCATAGCTGGGCCACCAGCCAAAGCTGGTAGAAGGTACTCCATGCCACTAAGGCCACCTGAGCCTCAAGTGACAGAGATAGCTCCAGGTCAACTGCCAGTCTACAAACCCTACAAGGGAGTACAACCCATCCAGAACAGGTAGATCACCCTCCATCCAGGCAGAAGAACCACCTACTAGCAGCATCTCAATCTTGTCTGGATTGACCCTCATCTAGTCCATCATTGCAGCTAGGCACTAATTTAGCACATCCACAGCCTCATCTGATGAAGATTAAAAGGAGAAATAGACGTATGTGTCATCACCGTACTGATGGCACTGCACTCCAAAACTCCAGATGACCCCCTCAGTGGTTTCATGTAGATATTAAATAGCATGGAGGACAAAACCGACCCCTGAGAAACCCTATGCTGGAGACTCCATGGAATCCAGCAAAATTCCCCAAGCACCACCTTCTGGAGCTGGCCATCCAAGTAGGGGCGGAACCACTGCAATGCAGTACCCCCACTCCCAGCTCAGACAGCTGCCCCAGAAGGATACCCTGGTCGATGGTATTGAAAGCCTGAGAGAGATCCAGGAGAGTCAACAAGCTCACAACCCCCTTGCCCCAACATACAGTTAGGGCCAGAAGTATTGGAACAAGGATAACTGTTTTGGCAGTTAGCCTCTGTACACCACCACATTGAAGTTGAAAGGAAACACCCCCAGATGGGAGCGAAGTCAGGACTTCCAGCTGTAATTCAAGGGGTGTGACAAAAGTGGGGTACTAACCATTCAGGAAGGACAGCCAGCGGCATGTACACACCCCCATCGTTGGTGGCTCATAAGTAATGGAACGAATGGCTGACAAGCAGCTGCATGGCCAGGTGTGGCCTGTTTCCTGGGTACCCCATGATCAATCAAGCAGATAAAAGGCCTGGAGGTGGTTCTGAGTGTTACATTTACATTTGGTAGCTGGAACTCCCAACATGAGGTCCAAAGAGGTGTCCATGCAAGTGAAGGAGGCCATCATTAGGCTGAGGAAACAAAATAAGCCCATCAGAGAGATAGCAAAAACAGTAGGAGTGGCCAGCACAACAGTTTGGAACATCCTGAAAAAGAAGTACTTAACTGGCAAGCTCAGCAACAGCAAAAGGCCTTGAAGACCACGGAAGACAACTACAGTGGATGACCGCAGAATTCTGCTCATGGGGAAGAGGAACCCTTTCACAACATCTAGCCAGGTCAAGAACGCTCTTGAGGTAGGCATGTCATTGTCAACATCTACAGTAAGAGATGGCTTTATAAATGTAAATACAGAGGCTTCACAACAAGGTGCAAACCACTGGTAACGCTCAAGAACAGACAGGCCAGATTAGCCTTTGCCAGCAAGCACCTAAAAAAGCCTGCCCAGTTCTGGAATAAGATTCTTTAGACTAATGAAACCAGATTAACTTGTACCAGAATGATGGGAAGAGAAAAGTATGGAGAAGGAAAGGAACAGCTCATGATCCAAAGCATACCACATCTTCTGTCAAACATGGTGGAGGCGGTGTTATGGCATGGGCATGTATGGCTGCCAATGGAACTGGGTCACTGGTGTTTACTGATGACCTGACTGCTGATCAAAGCAGCAGGATGAATTCTGAAGTGTATAAGGCTATACTTTCTGCTCAGATTCGGCCGAATGCTGCCAAACTGATAGGACGCCGCTTCATATTGCAGATGGCTAATGTGCCAAAACATACAGCAAAAGCTACCCAAGAGTTTCTCAAGGCAAAGAAGTGGGATGTTCTTCCATGGCCAAGTCAGTCACCTGATCTCAACCCAATAGAGCATGCTTTTCACTTACTGAAGACAAGACTGAAAGCAGAAAGACACGCAAACAAGCAGCAGCTGAAGGAAGCTGCAGTAAAGGCCTGGCAAAGCATTTTGAGGGAGCAAACTCAGCATTGGGTCATGTCCATGGGTTCCAGACTTCAGGCAGTCATTGACTGCAAAGGATTTTCAGCCAGATATTAAAGGCGATCCTTAAGTTTGAAATGATGTTGGTTTGTTCCATTACTTAAGAGCCACCAACAATGGGTGTGTGTGCATGCCACTGGCTGTCCTTCTTGAATGGTTAGTGCCCCACTTTTGTCACACCCCTTGAATTACAGCTGGAAGTCCTGACTTCACTCCCATCTGGGTGTGTTTCCTTTCAACTTCAATGTGGTGGTGTACAGAAGCCAACTGCCAAAACAGTTATCCTTGTTCCACTATTTCTGGCCCTGACTGTAGGTCATCATACAGAGCAACCAAGGCTGTTTCCATGCCAAAACCAGGCCTGAACCCTGACTGAATCGATCCCGGCTTAATGTCATGATGTAATGATGTAATATTATTCCAATGGGGCACTGTGACAGGAAAATGGTGGCCACTGACAGGTGGCTACTGAAAGGAGTTCTGCTACTTCTAGTGGCACCAAAAGTTAAAGAAAGAATTGCTGCCTCCACAACACAGTAACTCTCCAAAACTTGCAAATAATTTTGGCCCCAGTTTCCATTCCTGAATTTCCTGTCCCCACCCCACACACATATGTCCAAGTACTTTTACCTCAGCTTTATTTATATCCAGCCTCTCAACCTTCATTCCTGAGGCAGCTTACAATTTTTTTAAAAAAATCAACACAAGAAATAAAAGCAATAAAACTAAGACAGCAGTAAAACCATAATGGCTGTAAAAGCAATTAAAAAAGGCAAAAGCAGTGGTAGCAACTTTCCCCAATCCCATAAAAACAATAAAAATGGAACAGCAGCAGCATAAAAGTTTAAAATGTGTTGTAGCCAAATATTTAAAAGATTCTAGACTATATTAAAAGCGTGAATAAATAAGCAGCTTTCTTACGTGTGTCTAAAGTCCATCAAGAAAGGTGCTGAGCGAATGGGCAGGGGGAGGGAGGTCCATAGTGATGGTCTTTTGTTACCACCAGTTTCTTTACTGTAGGACTTCATCGCTATAAGATCCTTGCTCAGAGTATCTACACCACTCCAGAGTATCCATACCAAGGTGGAGGCACTCTGAACAGCCACCAATGAAGACTTAATAGTTGGGCAAATCTGTACCGAAGTTGGTGATCCTTCAGGTACCCAAGTTCCTATCTCAACAGAGATTCCATGCTGTCTCTGGCTTCTGCTAAGAATGACACTGCTTCTTAGGAATTGCCTCAAACTGTTTATTTTAGTATAAAACACAATTGAGGGACAGAGCTTCGAATTACAACCATCCATGGTAACAAGGGGTTCTTCTTCCAGGCTGCCTCTTGGAGGCAGCTGGCCCTTCCTACAATGTTAATTCTTCATTCACCACAGTCCTATTGCATGCACTTTACCATCAACCCAAGCTGTTTAAGCTTTTTATAAGTCAATGCCAGCACCTTGAATTGTGCCTGGAAGTGAATTGGAACTGGCAAGATGTGTTCCCTGTTGCTACCAGTCGGAAATCTTGCTGCTGTGTTCTGAACCAATTTCAGTTTCTGAACAGTCTTCAAGACCAATCCCAGCAAAAGCACATTGCAATAATTGATTCTGGGTATTATCAGAGCGTGCATAACTGTGACTAGACCCCTTTTCCAAGAAAAGCAGTAACTGGTGTACTGGGAAAAGTTGAGGTAAAGGTCCATGAGACACAGAGGATACCTGAGCAACTATCTAGTGCTAGGCCTAACAGCACCCGTAAGCTGTGCAACTGATCCTTTAGCAGGAGTGCAACGCTATCCAGAACAAGCCAAATCCCTTCTTAGTCATCAACCGTGCCATCCAATAGCAGTTCTGTCTTATTTTGATTTAAGCTTCAGTTTATTGGCCTTCACCCATCCATTATCAGTTTCTGGCATCTGTTCAGAATATCTAAAGCCTTACCTGGAGCAGGTAGATAGGAGAAATAGATATGTGTGTCATCAGCATACTGATAGCACTTCACTCCATATCTCCAGATGACCTCACAAGTGCCATGGGCAGAGCAGCAGTTCCCCAGCATCACTTTATGGTACTGATTAGCCAAGTAGAAATGGAGCCCCCAATTCTCAATCTCGACAGATGATCCAGAATGATACAATCACTGATGGTATCAAAAAGCAGCTAACAAATTCAGGACAACTAACAGGGTCACACTTCCTGATCTCCATCCCAAGAGAGGGTGACCAAAGCAATTTTGATCCCAAATGCGTGTCAGAAACCAGATCGAAATTGGTTCAGATAATCATAGGAGAAAAATAATGTTTGTAGTAAGGGGATGCTGTTAAGCCCGGCCTGCAATTTCTTTCAGACTTAAGATAGTACTGGAGGATGTATTGCCAACTCGGGAGTTTAGTACCCTGCCTTGTTATCAAACACAATAGATGGCATGTATGTGGGAGCAATCCCTGCCCCAATGGGGTAGTTAAGAGAGAGGTGAGTGTTGCCGGGTTTGCAAGAGACTCAAAGGGGACAGTGACAGATGGCCTTGTTGCAGTGGCAATGGGGGAACCTAGATGCTATGGTTAGTTGTGTGCAAGAACATAACAGCCCTGCTGGATCAGACCAAGACCTATCTAGTCCAGCATCCTGTTTTCCATAGTGGCCAACCAGATGCCTTTGGGAAGCCTAGGACAGGAGGGCAGCAGCCCCCTGCCCAGCTACTGGAATTCAGAGGCATGCTTCCTCTGTTCAGGGTGATACTATTGACAACGGATTCCAAAGAGCTCCAAAAGGATCTCTCCAAAATGGGCAATGAATTGGCAGTTGCAGTTTGTAAATAGGGGAGCTTCCAGACAAAGGACTCCTAGTGCTACCTATCAAAAGGCATTATGCAGCTATTCTGCCAATTATCTCTTCTTAACCATTTTTTTCTGGCAATAAAAAATGACAGAAGTGGTGGGAAAGCAGGGGAGGGTTACAAACAGAAAATGGCATTGTTTGGACCCCCTGTAGAATTCCATGATTAAGGCAGGATGCTTACACGATAAAGGCCTCATCTGGAAGCACCCTAAGTGTGAAGGAAGGCACATTGAGGCAAACAATCCTAACCACATATAGACTGATGGGGTCTGGGCTGGCAGTGATTGACCAGGAAGGAGATTTTGGAAGTTGTTGTGGATAGCTCAATGAAAATGTTGAACCAGTATGTGACAACTATGAAAAAGTTTTATTTTCTATGTAACCCTCCCCTGCTTTCCCACCACTTCTGTCATTTTTTATTGCCAGAAAAAAATGGTTAAGAAGAGATAATTGGCAGAATAGCTGCATAATGCCTTTTGATAGGTAGCACTAGGAGTCCTTTGTCTGGAAGCTCCCCTATTTACAAACTGCAACTGCCAATTGAGTCTGTTTCCCGCCTCCCAGCTGAGCAGAGCAGAGCAGAGCAGAGCAAGCTGCTCCAGCTGGTCCAGGGACTACAGAAGCAGGCAAGCTCCCAGAGAGCGAGCGAACAGAGCGAGCGAACAGGGGGAGCAAACAGGAGTTGGCCAGGGGAGTTGCAGTGGTTGAAGAGACAAAGGAGACAAAGGAGACAGAGGCTAAGAGGTAAGTGGGTTGCAGGAAGCCCAGGGCGCTGCCCTTTATCCTTCTGACTGGCTGTGAGCTCACCAGGAGCTTCTGAGAGCTCCAACTGAATTGGAGGGGTGTGGCCTGAGTACTCCCAGCAGCTGACTGGGCGGGAAGCTTCAGTCTGTTTCCCGCCTCCCAGCTGAGCAGAGCAGAGCAGAGCAGAGCAAGCTGCTCCAGCTGGTCCAGGGACTACAGAAGCAGGCAAGCTCCCAGAGAGCGAGCGAACAGAGCGAGCGAACAGGGGGAGCAAACAGGAGTTGGCCAGGGGAGTTGCAGTGGTTGAAGAGACAAAGGAGACAAAGGAGACAGAGGCTAAGAGGTAAGTGGGTTGCAGGAAGCCCAGGGCGCTGCCCTTTATCCTTCTGACTGGCTGTGAGCTCACCAGGAGCTTCTGAGAGCTCCAACTGAATTGGAGGGGTGTGGCCTGAGTACTCCCAGCAGCTGACTGGGCGGGAAGCTTCAGTCTGTTTCCCGCCTCCCAGCTGAGCAGAGCAGAGCAGAGCAGAGCAAGCTGCTCCAGCTGGTCCAGGGACTACAGAAGCAGGCAAGCTCCCAGAGAGCGAGCGAACAGAGCGAGCGAACAGGGGGAGCAAACAGGAGTTGGCCAGGGGAGTTGCAGTGGTTGAAGAGACAAAGGAGACAAAGGAGACAGAGGC
This sequence comes from Heloderma suspectum, assembly GCF_057233095.1. NCBI lineage: Eukaryota > Metazoa > Chordata > Lepidosauria > Squamata > Helodermatidae > Heloderma > Heloderma suspectum. The sequence continues at coordinate 116,384,223 of NC_139462.1, forward strand.
TAAGAGGTAAGTGGGTTGCAGGAAGCCCAGGGCGCTGCCCTTTATCCTTCTGACTGGCTGTGAGCTCACCAGGAGCTTCTGAGAGCTCCAACTGAATTGGAGGGGTGTGGCCTGAGTACTCCCAGCAGCTGACTGGGCGGGAAGCTTCAGTCTGTTTCCCGCCTCCCAGCTGAGCAGAGCAGAGCAGAGCAAGCTGCTCCAGCTGGTCCAGGGACTACAGAAGCAGGCAAGCTCCCAGAGAGCGAGCGAACAGAGCGAGCGGTCAGGGGGAGCAAACAGGAGTTGGCCAGGGGAGTTCGGCAGGGGAGGTCAAGGGGGAGGCCCCTAACATTTTTTTTTTATTTTTCTTTACTAACTTTTTTCCATTTATTTGTCTTGTAACACACACTTCCACACCAGTGGGACTCTGCTTTTAACCTCTACTGAGTAGAGGAGCAGGCACAGGCTAGTCTAGAACAATCACAAAGCTAGACACAAAAAGGGAAAAGAGGCAATGGAAGGACAAGACTCTCCAGTGGTGGTGACCTGCAAGGTGTGTGCAATGTTTGTTTTCTTGCCTGAGAACAACATGGCCTACACCTGCAACAAGTGCAAGTTGATCACGCTGCTGGAGGAAAAAGTAAGTGGACTGGAGCGGCGACTGTCAACCCTCCGGGGAATAAGAGAACACGAAGAGTTCTTGAACAGAATGGGGGAACTACAGCAGCAAAGGGCAGACCAGAAGCTTGAAGAGCAACAGCAAGATGAGGCAGTGGGAAATGCTGAGGTGAAGAAAAATGGAGTAGAGGATACTCCTTGGAAAACGGTGACAGTTAGGAGAAGAAGAACTAGACGCCACTCTGCACCAGTGGAAGCGGTGGAGCTGTGGAACCGATTCCAGGTACTTGCAGATGAGACTGGAGGACAGCCTGCAGAGGAAGAATCACAGGGGAACCTGCATGAGAGTGAGCAAGAGGCTAAAGGTCAGTCAAACAGAGGCGATGAAACCCAGGCCTACAAGAAGAAGAAGAGAAGAGTGGTAGTAGTGGGAGACTCCTTGCTGCGTGGGATCGAGACCCAAGTATGTCGCGAAGACCCATGGACTCGCCAGGTATGTTGTCTCCCGGGAGGACAGATTAGAGACGTGACTGAAAGGTTGCCTGCACTCATAAAGCCCACTGACAGGTATCCCTTTCTTCTCATCCATGTGGGAACAAATGATACCGCCAAGCGGAGCTACGAAGAGATCACGTCAGACTTTGAAGCTTTGGGAAGGAAACTCAAGAACTTTGGGGCCCAGATAGTTTTCTCATCCATCCTTCCAGTAGTTAGAAGAGGGATAGAAAGGGAACGAAAAATACTCCGGGTGAATGACTGGCTACGAAGGTGGTGCCGACAAGAGAGATTTGGATTCTGGGACCACGGGCTATACTTCCTGGAAGATGGGCTGTTGGCTAGGGATGGGTTGCACCTCACAAAGGCTGGGAAGAACGTGTTTGGCCACAGCATGAAGAACTTCATCAGGAGGGCTTTAAACTGAATCCTACGGGGAAGGGAGATGTAATGTTGGGGGTAACAATGGACGTAGGCGCATGCACTGCAATGGAGAGAACAGCGCTGATAGCGCCCAATAATAGTCTTCAGACACATGTAGGAAGAAAGCCAGACTATGAAGCACATAGTCTTCGATGTCTATATACTAATGCCCAGAGTATGGGAAACAAACAGAACGAACTTGAACTCTTAATACAGGAGGGAAATTATGACTTGATAGGTATAACTGAGACTTGGTGGGATGACTCTCATGACTGGAATACAGCAGTTGAAGGATATAACTTGTTCAAAAAGAACAGGAGGAACAGAAAGGGAGGCGGGGTTGCACTGTATGTGAAAAATACATATCTCTGCACAGAAATACAGGAGGAGGAGCTTGGTAGCCCCATCGAGAGCATCTGGGTTGAAATAAATGGAGCAAAGAATAAAAGGAACCTGGTGGTCGGAGTCTACTACCGGCCACCCAATCAAGGAGAAGCCAAGGATGAAACTTTTGAAAAGCAAATAGCCAATGTTTTAAGGAAGCATGATGTAGTAGTAATGGGGGACTTCAATTTCCCCGATATTTGTTGGGAGACAAATTCTGCAAAACATGGCCCCTCCAGGAAATTCCTGACTTGTGTGGCGGATAACTTCCTCCTACAGAAAGTAGAGGAAGGAACTAGAGGATCGGCTATCCTTGACTTGATCCTAACCAACAGAGATGACTTAGTGGATAAAGTAGCAGTTACAGGAACTCTGGGGGAAAGCGACCATGTTGTACTTGAGTTCTTGGTTCTAAGGGAAGCAAAAGCCGAGTGTACTCAAACGCGTACCCTGGATTTTAGGAAAGCTGATTTTAATAAACTCAGAACAATGATCAGTAAGGTCCCATGGCAAGCAATGCTAGCGAGAAAAGGAGTCCAAGATGGGTGGGAACTTTTAAAAAAGGAAATTCTCAAGGCACAATCACAAACAATTCCAACAAGAAGAAAAGGTGGAAGACAACAGAAGAAGCCAATGTGGCTTCACAAAAAGCTTAGGGATGACCTGAAAACAAAAAAGGACACATATAGGAAGTGGAAAGAAGGCCAAGTAACAAAGGAAGAGTACAGGCAGGTAGCACAGAATTGCAGGGATGGCGTCAGGAAGGCTAAAGCGGAGAACGAGGTGAGGTTAGCGAGGGATGCTAAAAACAACAAAAAGGCTTTCTTCAGCTACGTGCATAGTAAAAGGCAGAGGAAAGAAATGGTTGTTCAGCTATTAAATAAGGATGGCAAAATGATAACAGAGGACAAAGAAAAGGCAGAGGTGCTCAATTCCTACTTTGGCTCAGTCTTCTCCCAAAAGAGGGTCTATGACCCCCCTGGCAAAGGCGAAGTACAGGCTGAAGGGGCAGGATTGCAGCTTGAGATCGACAGGCATATGGTCAAGGAACACCTCATTACTTTGAATGAGTTCAAATCTCCAGGGCCAGATGAACTGCATCCTAGAGTCATAAAGGAACTGGCAGAAGAGCTCTCAGAACCGCTGTCTATTCTCTTTGAGAAATCATGGAGGACCGGGGAAGTGCCAGATGACTGGAGGAGGGCTAACGTTGTCCCTATCTTCAAAAAGGGTAAAAAGGAGGAACCTGGGAACTACAGACCAGTCAGTCTGACATCAATCCCTGGGAAAATTCTGGAGCAGATCATAAAGCAATCCATCTGGAAGCACCTTGACAACAATGCAGTGATTACTCGAAGCCAACATGGATTTGTCAAAAACAAGTCCTGCCAGACAAATCTGATCTCATTTTTTGATCAAGTCACCTCCCTTGTAGACCGTGGGAATGCTGTAGACATCATATACCTCGACTTCAGCAAAGCTTTCGACAAAGTGCCCCATGATATCCTGATGAGCAAACTAGCTCGAAGTGGGCTAGATGAAACAACGATCCAGTGGATCCACAGTTGGCTACAGAATCGGACTCAAAGAGTGCTTATCAATGGGACCTTCTCAAGCTGGGGAGAGGTAACGAGTGGGGTACCGCAGGGCTCAGTCCTGGGCCCAGTGCTCTTCAATATTTTTATTAATGACTTGGAGGAGGAGGTGCAGGGAATGCTGATCAAATTTGCAGATGACACAAAATTGGGAGGGATAGCTAATACTTTGGAAGACAGAAACAAAATTCAAAGTGATCTGGATAGACTGGAGTGCTGGGCAGAAAACAACAGAATGGCATTTAATAGGGACAAATGCCAAGTTCTGCACCTAGGAAAAAGAAACCAAATGCACAGTTACAAGATGGGGGATACGTGGCTCAACCACACTACGAGCGAGAAGGATCTTGGAATTGTCGTCGATCACAAGCTGAATATGAGCCAACAATGTGATGTGGCTGCAAAAAAGGCAAATGCTATTTTGGGCTGCATTCATAGAAGCATCGCTTCCAAATCCCGGGAAGTACTAGTTCCCCTCTACTCAGCACTGGTTAGGCCTCATCTGGAGTACTGTGTCCAGTTCTGGGCACCACACTTTAAGAAGGATGCAGACAAGCTGGAGAGGGTTCAAAGGAGGGCAACAAAGATGATCAGGGGACTGGAAACAAAGCCCTATGAAGAGAGACTGAAAGAACTGGGCATGTTTAGCCTTGAGAAGAGAAGACTGAGGGGAGATATGATAGCGCTCTTCAAGTACTTGAAAGGTTGTCACAGAGAAGAAGGCCAGGATCTCTTCTTGATCATCCCAGAGTGCAGGACACGGAATAATGGGCTCAAGTTACAGGAAGCCAGATTCCGACTGAACATCAGGAAAAACTTCCTGAGTGTCAGAGCAATACGGCAATGGAACCAATTACCTGGGGAGGTGGTGGGCTCTCCCACACTGGAGGCCTTCAAGACGAGGCTGGACAGCCATTTGTCAGGGATGCTCTGACTTGGATTCCTGCATTGAGCAGGGGGTTGGACTCGATGGCCTTGTAGGCCCCTTCCAACCCTACTATTCTATGATTCTACTATTCTATAAGTCAAATTCTGTGCTCAGGGATGTTAGGAATAGGGCTGAAAATAAAACTGCCGATATTGTAATGCCTTTATACAAATGTATGGTGTGACCATACTTGGAATGAGGTAGGGTTGTGCACTAGATTCAGCTGAAGCCTTGAAGTCCAAGCTGAATTAGGCCCCTTCGGATTGCTTCTGGTGCTTCTTGAGATGATGTGGGTTTCTCTCAGAAGTGACCAGAAGCAAAACTGGACTCTGCTTGCCATAGCTTCATTTTTAATTTGCCTTCGGAAGCAGAGAGAAATAGGGTATCTTGCTTTCTTTCCCTAAATGCTGAAGAGGGGGAAGAGGGAGAGGGGTTGAGTGACTGACACCTTCTATTCATAGGGCACATTTTACCAGGGGCTCTCCAATCGCTGTGCTTTGGGGGAGGGCAAAGGGACTGTGAGATGGACATTTTTCTAATAAAACCAGGCTTCACTATGAAAAAAGCTTTAAACTGTTTTTCATTCGTCATCACTCCCTAGCTCCTTCACCTTTCCTTCTGAAATGTTGCAGGTGTCTTGCCTGGAGACCCTTGTATTATGCTTACCATTTTCATAGAAATGCTCCAAAAAACCATGGGGGGCAGAAGGCAAAGCAAACCACTCCCCCCCCCATTTGATAACCTCCTTTCCACATAAACCGCCACATTTATCCTTATGAAATTTTGCAGTTTTATTACTTAGGGCTACCTCTGTGATGGCCATCATTTCCCAAAGAATGGTCTACAAGGAACATAGGGGAATAAGTGTCCTTTTTTGGATACCCTCAAAATATAAATGCTGCTCTTGCACAAAACGCCCTGCACCAATTGATCTGAAACTTGGCAGGCTCAGTCTCCTCAGAAGGTGCAACTATCCCTGCAAATTTCATCCATTTCTGCCAAGAAAATTAAAAAAAAACTTATTGACAGTTCTCTTAAAAAAAAAATCAAAATATAAAGGTATGTAGCACTGCATCTAATGCTTCTGAAATTTGGCAGGCACAAATCTCTCCTAAGGGGCTACTATGCTTGCACATTTCATCCACAGCTGACACACTGAAAAAAACTTTATGACAATTCCCATGATAGTCAATGGGAAGCACAAAGCCGTGGATTTCGACATTTTGACTCAGGTTCAGTACCCGAGTCAAAGCAGATGGCATCCGAATTGGTCCGAGCAGAACTGAGCTGCTTTAGAAAGCACTGAATTGGGGTCTCTGAGTCAAATCTTGTAGTCAGTGTACACCTCTATAGTAAGGCATGGGAACCAGGAAGTAGGCATTGCTTGGAATCCCCCGATGGAAGACAGAGGAAGGTAGACATCTGCTGGAGCTCTGCCCTGGAGTGGAGGGAAGGAGAGACTGGGCGGGGGGGGGAGGTGTGACAACAAAGGCAAAGGGTACTTGCCAACACTTTTCCCTACATCTGAGGCCACAGGGAGCTACATGGGAACAAGAGAGTGAGTCTATATCTGCCAGTCTCTCCATACATGTCCCACACACACAGCCCCAGTAAACAAGGACAATGGAGAATCTCCTCTAGGAAACACAACAGTCAGCTATTAGCAGACTATCTCTGGCTGTAATCTGAGCTCACGGGTAAAGAAAACCATGGTAGTCTTTACATGAAGAAAGCTGGAGAATAATTTTAGAAAACTTATCAGGAACAGAGTAAATAGAACCCAAATTGCTCTCTGTGCAGCAATCTTGGATTAGGTTTGATTAGCCCTGCTGACTAAAGTAGAACTAAAAACATTTAGGCACTATCCACTTGGAAGGTGTCCTGCACAAGCCCCATTGAGGACAATAATGCTCTTGCGTACCCCCATTAATAGTTGAATACTCCCATTAATAACAGCACTTGTGGAGGAGGCTTTCCAGGAATACATTAATGTATTCATGCTTAATATGTTTATGGATTGGGCTATACATATTATTTTTGGTTGGAAGCATAGAGACAAAGGCAAAATGAACACCGCTTAAAATCCAAACTTCACTGCCTATAGCGAAATACTGAGGGCAGAGGGAGAGCCATGAATGTACTCTACCATCTGATTTATTGCCAGTTAATCCATCACATCTGTTCTCTGTCCCACTGGCAACATATAAACATTTTAAAGCAAGCAAAATGAGACACAGTCGTGGGGTGCTCTGAGTAGATCCATACAAACAGGGAAGAAAGAATTGTTAGTGGTTTTCATAGCACTGTGCAATGATGATTCTTGTCTCCAATTTATGCCATGTGTATTATTTCCCGTTAACCCTAAATTATGATTACCAAATAGGGCAGGCAGAGAAAAAGATACAATAGTGGCAGGTCAAAGAGTTTAGCTGTCTCCATTGGAGCCCAATCTTTACCCTAACCCCACCCAGACTACTTAATTACAAAATCTACTTCTGCTTCTTCAGCATCTGTGGTTGGGGCGTATATTTGGATCACTGTGATGTTAAATGGCTTACCCTGAATTCGAATTGAGATCATTCTGTCATTTTTTGGATTGTATCCAAGCACTGCTTTAGCCACTTTATTATTAATTATGAAGGCTACTGCATTTCTTCTGTGGTCCTCTTGTCCACAGTAGTAGATCTGGTGGTCATTTGATGTGAAGTGGCCCATTCCAGTCCATTTCAGTTCACTGACACCCAAAATGTCTATATTTAATCTTGACATCTCTCCAATAACCACATCCAATTTGCCCTGGCTCATAGATCTTACATTCCAGGTTCCTATGGTGTGTTGATCTTTAGAACATCAGATTCATCGTTCACCACCAGCACCATCGGCTACTAGCCATCATTTCGGCTTTGAGCTAGCTGCGTCATCACATCTGGGGCTAGTTGTACTTATACTCTGTTCCTCCCCAGTAGCATTTTGACCATCTTCTGACCTGGGAGTCCCATCTTCCGATGGTATACCGACATATCTGTGGTTGTACTGATCCATTTAGTTTTCATGGGAAGAATACTGGGGTGGGTTGCCGTTTCCTTCCCCAGGGATCGTATTTAGTCTGACCTCTCTGCCATGACCTTCCCGTCTTGGGTGTCCCTTCATGGTTTAGCTCATGACTTCATTGAGGTGCTCAAGCTCCAGCACCACGACAAGGTAACGATCTCCTTTGCTGAAGATTATCTAGAAAAAGTAAATAAATCCTATGGTCATAAGGGAATAGCAGATTTCCGGGGTTACCTTTTGTTTTAAGCAAAGGTTTTTTAAATCAAATGGAGGCATGACTGAGAGGAGGGGAGAAACAGAAACAAAAATAATAAAACATTATATTAGAGCTAATGTTTTAACTTTTGTAAACCGCCCAGAGATCTTCGGCTATGGGGCAGTATAGAAATGCAATAAATAAATAAAGTAACGAAGAATCTACTGCTTCTTGTTTACCATCTCTGCTCACTGCAAATGATCACAAGTTCTAACTTCACATATATATTTTTCTTGACTATCCCAAGCATGTTGCCCACTGCTGAATCAGAAATTACCGTGGTCAGCCGGAGCCCAATCAAATGAATTGAGTTGATACTTATTTTGTTATTTATTTTATTTATTAAATTAGTAAATCGCACATTCCACCTAACCAGGGGTCTAGGGCAACGTACAATACAAATATGGTTGAAACTTAAAATTAAGACTACAAGAGACCCAGGAACAAAATAACTCACCAAGGGTTGTTTTCGTGTTCTGGACCCAGGTTACAACATCTCATAATAAGTTGTATTAAAATTGAGGGGCCTAGTGCCAAGTGAAATGTTGGGAAGGCATTTCGTTGTTGTTTGCCTTGTTCTTAGTCTTCTTGGTAATCAATGACCTCAAGTATTGGTACTTTGGGTTTCATTCAGTTTATGCCAAACAAGCTCTGAATAGGAGCCCGATCAGTGAAAAAAGAAAGGCTGAGCTGAAACTGAGGTATCCTTTAAAGTATTTTTTCATTATCAAAATGCACTCTAAGTAATTTTGGGGGGAATGCAGTGAAAGGGGATGAAAGTCTTCACTTACTTAGAACTACAGACTTCGTTTGCCCTCAATGATGACACTATGGCCATGTTTCCACAACAATGGAAGGAGTAGCTAATGGAGGAGTACTGAATTTTTAAAAGGAATCAGCTCTGCTGTGAGCAGGGTTCCATGAGCAGATTCTACAGACCAGTAAAAATTGCTTCACAGAACAGACTTCCTGGTGGGGTTAGGGGTTAGAGTGAATGTCATCTGACTGGCAGGGGCTGCTCAACCAATAAGAGAGGCTCTCCCTCTCCCCCCCCCTTTCCCCTGAAGGTCCAGATGCACCTGCATTTCAGGAGCAAGCCTCCTTGAGCACAATAGGAGTTACTTTCAAGTACACACACATATGCTTGTGCTGGGAAAGGGCAGGAGGAGAACACAAAGATAGAAACCAGCCCCCATTTTAACCCGCAGTACCTCATTGACCACCATAGGAGTTACTTCTGAGGAGACACTAATGGGTTTGTTGTGGGAAAGAAATGGAAACCAGCCCCCATTTTAACTCTATAAGGAAGCTGTGGAGTAGTTACTTCCTAAAGCAATGAATCAGAGTCTTGAGAGCACGCTTAATCAAACTTAAGGAATTGGGCTTTGAAATGTGCCATGTCAATTGAGGGGGATCTCTGTAATTTCTGTGGTCATTCAGAGGGCAAGCTTCATTCAGCACATTGGGAGGAAACACCACTTGACTGGGGTCAAGGTAAAAGGCACATCCCTGGGCGGGGCTAGCATACCCGAGCTAAATGCAGGGGTTGGAGCATACAACAACTATACCGGGGAGAACACGACTTAAGGAAAATAATCAGACCTTAAGCAGTCTCAGGAAATCTGTTTTGTCCACGATAAGCTCTGAGGTGGCTGCTGGATGACCATGACGTCATGTATCCCTAACAACCTCAACACACAGCCAGCTAAGAGTAAATCGCTGGTGGAACCCCCCCCCCCCCCAGTACAGGAAGCAAAGCCCTAACTTTAAATCAGCTTTGTTTGCCCTCAGTGACATCAGCACATAGCCAAATCTGATTGGTTGTAGTGTGATGACATCTGTTGGAACTGAAGAGAAGTGAGAGCATTTCCTAACTGAAACTTACTCAAGTTTGACAAATAGCTTTCATAGCCACAATGGAACTTAATTATTCCATACCAAGATGCAGTCTTCAGATTGGCCAGCAAAGAGAAATCACTGAAAAATATGTTTCTTCAATCTATTTTATATTCTAGTTTGTGGTCACCCATGTGATGAGCATGCCTGTTTGAACAAACCCAACTGATCCCGAGTCATATCCATCTGTTGACTAGGCAAGATCTCACCTGAAGTCTGCTCCTGGTCCCAGTCCTTTTAGTAACAGGTATTTCCTCATATAGACATATTTTTTAAATCTAAAAATGCTTTATTTACAATCTGGCTAGTTTTTTTATGACTAGGTGTTTAATAGTCTGCTGCTTAGCAGTGTTCTCTTTAACGCTTTCTTTTAGTAGGGCCAGCCCTACCATTAGTTAGGGTAAGGTGGTAGATATTGTGGGTACCACCTTGGGAAAAGAAATGCCCACTCCACAGTGGCTCACTCTCCCGAGGTCAGTGTCATGAGAGGGGAGGAAATGGATGTTTGGGGGCAGGACAGTGGGCAGGTAGGAGAGAGGACATGGATCCACAAGCCTCTTGGCCTCTGAGGCCCAGTCTGGCAGAAATGGAAGGAAAGCCTCCATTGCTCCTGTTGCTCATCCTGTCCTGCACAGGACAGATGGCTCTGAGATTGGAGCCCTCCTCTTATCGAGCAGCACTCTGGTAGGATTGTGCTCTTATTTAGGGTCATTCCTCCACCACACAGTCACGCCTGTGCCAGGTATGGCATATTCTCAGTGTAGCATTTTCTGTTCTTTCAGTTCTCACCAGCCCTAGATATATGTGGATGGGTGCATACACTCTGCAATATAACAGTCAGTACAGGGGGCTTATGTACCACTACGCCCTCCCCAGAGCCATGGGTCACCAAGTTTTCCCTGTCTGGAGTACATGCACACATACTGGGGGCCCGTAGGGGGGAGGAAGTATGGAAGAGGCCTCTGTTGAGACCCATGCCCATACCTTCCCAGATGTAGAGTTGGGCCCATGCAGAGAAGGATCATGACCTTAGTTCATATTATACTTATACTACTATGGATGGGGTAGGGGCATCAGTAACATTTTTTGCCTCAAGCACCAAATTGTCTTGGGCCGCTTCCATCCCATTAGCCCAGTACCATCTTGTCTCATTTTTACTTTTATTACATACCATCATTATCACATTTTATCACATCTCAGCAGCAACAGCAGCTTCTATTTTGAGTCTCACGGAGGAGATTTGAGGATATGTGAACATACCCTGAAGAAGCACATAGCAAAACAGAAAGCAAAAGAACCATACACGTTTTAGACATAACAGCCAAGTATGGTCGATATTTGAAGTTGTAGTGAGGTTATAGTTGTAATGGTATCAAAGACAATGGAGTAAGGGAATGTGGTAGGCTGAAGCTATGACCTTTGATATGTACATAGCTAAAAAGTTAACATTTCCTGTGTTAATAGAAAGCTTTCTTCTTTAAAACAAATACAGATTTTTCCTATTTCTTAAAAAACAATTTAACCTAATTTTCATATAGAGCATGCAGAATAAGAGGGTTCCTCTCCCCCATTTTAAGCAAGGTAAGTTTAATCCTGCTTGGAAAAGCAGCAGAATAACCACACTGAAGACCTTGAATCCCATTCAGGTGGTTGGATGTCTAAATTATTTAAAGATTCTCTTCTCCCCTTGAAGGAAGTTTGGAGATGCTGTGAAATGCAATTATCAACCACTTCCTTAAATATAGAAGGAATAGAATAGAAAAGAACCCTACTTTGTGCAAAGGCCACTCTTTGGTAATGTGTAGGGGTGGACGAAAGTCACTTACCTTTCGTTGAAGCTTGTTCGTGGTGGGGGGGAGGCGCTTCGCTGCTCCCCCCGCGAAGTTCAGGCCGGGGGGGGAGGCTTCCTGCCTCGCCCTGGCCGAAATTCAGGCCGGGGGGGAGGCTTCCCGCCTCGCCCTGGCCGAAATTCAGGCCAGGGAGGAGGCTTCCCGCCTCGCCCGGCCGCGAACTCGAAAGTTTAAAAAAAAAAAAACGCCCCCGTGATAGGCTACGTGACGATTAACGTAGCCTATCACGGCTAGATCTGCAAAGTCAGCTGTGATAGGCTACGTTAATCGTCACGTAGCCTATCACGGGTGACTTAAAAAAAAAACACGTATGCTAATGGCGGCCCCCATAGGGAGCAGCCATTCGCGTTCCTTATTTGGTCGCTGTAGTCTACGTAAATCTTTACATAGACTACAGCGACCAAATAAGGAACGGGAATGGCGGCTCCCTATGGGGGCCGCCATTATCCGTACGCGCTTTTTTTTTTTTTTTTTTTAAGTCACCCGTGATAGGCTACGTGACGATTTACGTAGCCTATCACGGCTGACTTTGCAAATCTAGCTGGGATAGGCTACGTTAATCGTCACGTAGCCATTTTTTTTTTTCTTTTATTGCAATGGCGGCGGCGGCAGCCGGTCGAAAGACCAGCTGCCGCTCCCGCCCCGCACGAACAACCGCCGAACCGCCGGCCGGACCCGCCGCCGGGAGGGACATTCGGCGAAGGTAAGTCCCGTCCCGGGGGGTGGTGCGGGGGGGTGCGGAGGATTTCTCCCCGAAACTTGTTCGGGGGGCCGAACACGTTGGCGCTTGGCCCCCCGAAGTTTCGGGGAGAAATTCTCCGCCATCCCTAGTAATGTGCAATCCAGAGCACAATCCAAAGGCCTTCAGATATCACTGTTACACCTGATAAAACATTCTCTACACCAGGCTTTTTATCCCACAACTTTACCAGGGCTTCTGCTTCCCAATTCTTTGCAGGATTAAGCTCAGCCCTTTACACATGCTTCCCCCTTTTTTTCTGGGGATTTCCTTTCTCTGCAAGTTCTATATGTTTCATTATGCAGCCACTAGATGGTGCTGTGGTATAGCTGCGGTTATAGCACAACTCTAATTACACAGAGTGATTCAAACCTCCATTTTAAAATGGTGTATTTTCCTCTTAGAAATGGTCACAAAGCACAGGAGAGGCCCTGGAGGTTGACGATGTCATGTAAAGGTCCCGCAGACATCCTTGAGTAACCAATCTCGATCGCAGGATGAAGGCCTGGTTTAGATAAGCCCAAAGCCCCAAACATCCTGGGGCCAAGGGATCTTCACAATTGCCTCTTCCCATGTGAACCTGCCTGTGATATCTGTGCCACTATGGAGGTTGTCCTCATGTTCCCTTGCTGTCTGGGCTAGGTAGGAGGGAGGCCTTCCCAGTTCTGACGCTGTCTCCCTAGGGAGGCATGCTTGGCCTACTCATTGTCTGCTTTTCATTAGGCAGTGAAGGGAGGGTCTTTTCCACCCTCCTTTTAACTAGCTTCAACCTCCTTTTTTGACTGTTTTAATCTGCTGCTATATGTTCAGCATTGTCTGACTGGCTGTTTAATTTTGAGTTTATTGTTTTAGCTTTGTTAGTTGCCTTGTGTTCATCTGTCCCAGAAAGGTGGGATAGATATTGTTGTAGAAATAAAGAATGGGTTTGAAATAATGTTAATAAAGCCAGGCCAGAATACATTACTGAAACACCTCCCTGTTCTGCTTTAAAAAACAAACAAATAGGCATATGCTGCATTCTTTAACATGTTTTCAGAATGCAAGACAAATCACTGAAGGTTTGTAGGTGAAGGTCACCTGCGCTCCTGGGTAGAATTTAAATGCACTTGGGTGTAAGAATGTGTTGTTGTTTTTCTAACGCCCACATTTTCCTAACCATTTTTATTATGTTACAGTTGTGAAGTGGTAGCCATTCTCAATGGATTCCCTCGTAATGGGTGCTGCATTATGTATCAGACATTACTGCTGTAAAAAAAACCTTGCAAGCCTATAGAAATATGGCTTCTAGTAAGAATGCAGCTCAGTGTGACACATCTCTTACAGCATTTGGAGCTGTAACACGTAGCTCAGACTTGGCTGTGTGTCAGGCTCTAGGCTTTCCTGCTTAACCTTTTCCAAGGTCTATGGGGGCTGTATAGCCTTCCACAGCAGGACTGGGCCAAAAGGAGACTGCCGTCCACTGAAGGGCCACTGGTTGCTGGAACTCTTGCAGAGAATGCTGGACTAGGTGGACTTCCATCTCGTCCTGCACGGCCTGTCTTATGTTCCTAAGCCAAAGTGCATGCTCAGGATCACTGAATGCAGATTCATTATACCTTTCCCTGACTGAAGTCAGCTCTTCCTGCTCCACAGTTTCCAGTCAGGCAAGGCTGCCCCCTCTCCATGGTTCCTGACCAAATGTGGTTTATTATTCAGGAGAACTGTGCAACGTGGTGTGTGAAAGACTGAGCTATGAATCAGGAAGTGCCCAGTTCAAATTTTGCCTCTGCCATGGACTCACTACTAGGTGGCTTTAGGCAAGCCACTCCCTTTGAGCCTCAGTAGCAATGGGATCTGATCATACTGACTTACCTTACAGGTATGTTGTAAGGATTACAGCTAGATCTATGTGATGCGCTTTGAACACTTGAAAGTGCTATACCCTCCGTACAGGAGAAAAAAGCAACCAGAACAAATACTCTTAAAATACACTGCTATCTTTCCAATTTAATGTTACATTTGTCAGAAGACTTTGGATCTTGCTGTGAATTTCCCCCACTCAAACTCTCTCCCCCATCCCTTACTGAAGCTGATACCCCATTCCATAACCCTGTGGAAAGATGCTCCAAGGGCTTGCTGATGCTATGGCATGTCTCCCGAGTAGCTACGTTAGAGAGACCTTTCCCCATAGCTAGCAATTTAGTAGGGTGACAAGGTCCATTTTGCCATTTAGATAAACTAGATTCTAGTAGGGGGTGTTTTGTTTTGTTCTCTCTCTCTCTCTCTCTCTCTCTCTCTCTAATGTTCAGAATTATAAACTGTCATGCTATCATATAAGGCAAGGTTGATCATTTAAAGGTTGAGGATTTTGAATTAGTGGTAAACAGACTCAGTACATCAATATTGTCTTTTGAAATGCTTAAAGGTGGCATTACAAATCTGTAAAGGAGGCATAGGTCCATGTGCAGTACCAAATCCATGTTTTGCACACTCAAATTTCACTCAGAATTAAACTAGAATGTTTTTTTAAGTCAGTATGGCCTACTAGATGTTTCCCTCTGTGTATACTAACATGGCAAGTTGACTTTCATCTTTGCTTATTATTAATGTGTGTCAAAGGGAAGAAGATGTGCAATTACATTTGTACAAGTTGGTATCAGGGGTGGTGGGAATGATTTTATCTGTTTGTAGCATGCAGAACAGAGTGATGAAAACAAATTTGGAAAATCACTTCAAGACTCAAAAAAAGAGTGCTGGGTAGGGTTATGTCAAGCAGATTACATATTACTAGATTATTTCTGAACTACCCACAAAGAAGATGATTTGAATATTTTCATTCTTAGTTCACATTTGATGCAGTTCTTGTCAATGGAGATAATATATGTACTTTTCTTCCTGACATCCATATGGCCAACATATTGATTTACAGTGTAAATGTATATTACTGCAGTTAATAGATCTTTACTGTCATTTCTAATGAAAAATTTATATACAAATAGTATTCTAATCTTAGCTCTGGCAAATGATGCCCAATTCTGCTTTAAACAATATAATCCTTTCTCATGCAAACATAAAAATACGTTTCTGTATGATAGGTACTCGCAGGGCCAAATGACATTAAACACGCACTTGCATGATTCCTTTCCCTAACTTTTTTGAAAGGAAAACCAACTTCATGAGGCTGGACTCCTGAAGGGATGACTGACGGGTGGGGAGGGAAAAGGAGAAAGATATTTCATACTTTCCTTCCTATCCATTTCACTATTCCATGAATTGTTCAAGGCAGCTAACGACATTGAAAACTAATAAAATAAGACATCAGTTATTTGTTTTGTTAAATTCACATTCATTTTTCTATGCATTGGTTATAGTCACACTCAGTTCATTACTTATGATGCCTTATGCTGGGGGATTCTAAATCCAAGGCATTCTGGGGAAATAAAATGTTGGCTGCTGGGAGATAGCCACTGGGCCCTTTGCATGTAATGGTGGCAAATCATGGGTTAATTAAGCCACGATTTGCCACGTTGCATGCTGTGCACAGGGCTATTGCTGTTTTCAATATGCAACCTGTGATTGTCCCAATCGTAGGGTGCTCTGTGAACCCAGACACTATGGGTTATTCATGAGTGAAACAACCCAAATTTAACCTAACAACTAACGGTAATTAATTAACCCCTGGTTTGCTGCCGTTACATGTGAACCGGGTCACTGAGAAGAGATCCACACCCACTGGAGAAGGCAAACTTGCACTCCCTGAATGAGTGACAAATGGGTATGTATGGGTAATAAAAATTAATCCCATGGATACCAATTCATTACTTTTAATATTTGTTTTGTAATGAATGAAAATTGAACCAAATTGGCCTCATATGGTTCAATTTTTAATTTGTTATGCAATGACTGCACACCTCTAGTAGCGGAGCATTCAAATGGGTAATTCTCCACCTGTGTCCTAGAGTTATTCCTTCCCAGAGACTTGGCACTTAATTCTAGTGAATGCATAAACGAGGATCTCGGCCTTCTACACAGGAATAGCGGGATTGTGCTCACAGCTTGTCCAGGGCCCCGCCTAGAGACTGCTCAAACAGCTGTAGGGACTGGGTGGCAGGCTCATTGCCACCTTTGAATATTGTGTGGAGAGGATGAAACTGACAACGATATTTACAAGAGGGAATATGCCTTTGCGGGGCTACACAGCAGACAGGTGGACTTGTGATGGTGTGCACTTGCACAGATCGCTAATAAAAATATATATTTAAAAACAATTATGGCCCAATTTTCACAACTTTAAAAGTTCCTGCCCCCCACAAAATCCAATTTGCGCAAATATTGGGAGCCAGAAAAAAAAGCCCACTCTATGACCAACCAAATTGATCTTATAAAGCAAGCTGACTTGCTTAGAATAGGATTTAAATTTGGGTTGACTGGCTTGAGGGTTTTTTTTTGTAAACCACATCCATTGCCGGTTAACCTGGACTAAAGAAACCTATAGGGATTTCTGAATCTTTTCCATATTTAAATAATATACTAATATGAAATAGCTTGAGTGCAACACACATTTTCTTATTCATGCATGGGCTCCAAAGATAATGAAAAGAATTAAAATTCAATTTTTCCCTGTATAAATTTATATCGTAAGTAGGGGCTGTTATGGAGCCCTCCTCTAACAGATTCTTCCCCAGATCTGGTAGTTCTACTTTAATGAAAATGTTCACCAAAGTGGAAGTGATAATTGTTGGAATCCTTAGTTCGTCCAGATTGTTTGCCCACCCCTGTTGTGTAGGATGAAATATCAGCTATATCAAATATATCTGAATTGTCTTTTGGGCTGCAATCCTATACATACGTACATATACTTACCTGGGAGTAAGTACCACTGAACTCAATGGGACCTATTTCTGAGCAGACATGTACTGTGTTGTTAAACAATAATTGTTGTTGTTGTTGTTCAGTCGTTCAGTCGTGTCCGACTCTTCGTGACCCCATGGACCATAGCACGCCAGGCCTTCCTGTCCTGCGCTCTCTCCCGGAGCGTGCTCAAGTTCATATTCATTGCATCCGTGATGCTATCTAGCCATCTCATCCTCTGCCGTCCCCTTCTCCTTTTGCCTTCAGTCTTTCCCAGCATCAGGGTCTTTTCCAGGGAGTTTCCTCTTCGCATTAGGTGGCCAAAATATTGGAGCTTCAGCTTCATTATCTGTCCTTCCAATGAGCACTCAGGGTTGATTTCCTTTAGGATGGACTGATTTGACCTCCTTGCAGTCCAGGGCACTAAACAATAATTACACATTTGCAAAGAAACTATCAAAATGGCTGATGTATCCCATGTAATCAGATGTACACCACGATGGAACTGGGTCTTACTTTTTCCAAGGTTGCAGAGTGTCAGGGGGCCCTAGCCTGCCTCTTTCAGTCTACTCCAGTAGCCAACTCTAGACACAGACAAAGGATTCTTTTCAAGGCTTTATTCCTTTTACAACTTAATAACTCTATCACCAGTGACTAAGCTATGAACAGCAGAGTAACCTATGCCCCGGGTTGGAAACATTTGGTCCCCGTTTGAACGAGAATCACTTGCAGACCCTGAACTTATGGGCTAGGGAGAGTCCCTCCCCCTTTCCCTTGGGTCCTCTGGACGCGACTGTTTCTTGCGCGCCAAACGGGTGCTACGCCTCCTTTCCGCGCCCTCCATAGCTCGTTGCTCTTTGCATCTGCGTCAAGCATCCAGCAAGCCCTCCTCCCGCGCTCTTTCACTCCCAGGACCGCTATCTATCTCTGGAATGCCGGCAGGAGGAATCTCTGCCAGCTGCTGGACCTGGGAGGGGTGAGCGCGCTCCTCTCCCACGGACGGCTGTTCCTCCTCAGAATCAGAACTGCTCTGAGGTTCTATGGGCTCAGTGTCCACCCTGACACAGAGCATGTACTTTAACTTATCTTCATGTGCGTGTTACATGCATGTGTGTGTGTGCATGCGTGTGCGTGCACACACACAGATCTGGTTCACACATGTGAAGGTAGACCTGACTAGACCCTGTAAGTAGTTTGGTTCAGGCGAGGTGCCTGATGGGATTGAGAGAGTGTGTGTATGTGTCTAACCATGAGAAGGTAAATTATAAGTTGCTCATAAGCAGGAAATTCCTATCCACCAAAGTAACTCATCCCTAAAGATGCGAAGGCCACTGTGCTGATAAGACTGTTACTGAGTACTAATTGGTTTCTGAGCACGCGTAGTGTATTTTCTTTGCCCTCTAGCTTTCAGTCTGTATAAATGCATCCTGTTTTCTACTTTCTTTCTTTTTTTGGAGAGACACAGTTTCGTCTGTCTCTCCCACAGCCATGATGTGCTTTAATAAATTTCTGACTGTTCAACATAACCTGCCATGGATAGTTCCTTAACAATTTGATGCCATGACTCGGATCCCAAATGCTGTGGAGAATTGATCCAATTTGGATTGCCATTCAGTGAACATTGCAGAAGCGCGCACCAAGGTAAGAGACCGTTTGAAATCTCTAAGTCTGGGACTCATTGTGAGGCTGCCCATGGGACGATTCTGCCTTGGCTGACAGGATACCGCCTTTAAAGAGAGAGCCAGTAGTTTAAGCACTTGGTAAGTTTTGTTTTGTTTTGTTTGTTTTTGTTTTGGGGTTATAGAGGTCTGTGGGATATGGAGTCAGGTGAATGAGAGTTGCCTTGTGTGAATTGGGGAAAATAACTGAACGAGAGTTGCCTAGTATGAATTGAGGTAAAAAGGACCAGGGCAAATTATAGTCGCTGGAACCTTGTGTGATTGAGTTTTCCTCCTTCCCTCCATGGTATGAGCCGGCCAGCAAGGCATGGACCTCCTGAATAAATCATTCCTGAATGAATGAAGATGGCAGCAAGTAACCTGACCTTTCCTTCACTCCATGCCATGGTATGAGCTCCCTAGACCGCGAGTTACTGATCGTGCCTCCAGTTCAGTGAGAGTCAGTCTCTGACTGTACCTCGGAATTTGGCAGCGCCCTTTGTTTCTCACAACCTGTGGAGACCTCCTAATTGTTTTCCTGTGTGCTCCTGTGTGAATTGAGGAAGGGGTCAGATTCTTCCAAAGAAATGCCACAGCCCCAAAAGGGACGCCTTCCATGTACATGTAGAGGAATTACGGAGTAATTCCTTAGACTTGCAAGTTTGGGACAAATAGAACTTGACCCATCCAAACAATTTCCCTTGGTTGGGACCTTTGATTTGAACAGAATTGTGCATTTAAAGGGAGCCTTGGAGTCTAGGGGCTCCAGGGTGGCACAGGGCCAATGGGAATGCATTCTTTCATTGGTATGTTGAGACATCAGAAAGGCCACCTAAGTCCTGGGGAGTGGAGTCATAAGGACTCCCAAGAAAAAATGAAAGACCAGGTCAAATTTTGAAACATCGGAGAAAAGCCATAGAAATTTAGAGAAGAAATGCAAACAGTGATCACTTGTTAAAATCCTAATTGGGCTAGCATGAACCAACTCATGCAAGTTATTTTGCCCCAAGAAGTGCGCACTAGATTAAAAGAACAAACAAATTGGCCAAATCAAGAACCAGCTGATCTTAATACTTTAGACCAAGCATGCACCAGACACCTAGGAATAATCCCTGAAATTTGTCTGCAAAAAACTGATTAGGCTAAAAATCATCAACTGTAAGCAAAACAACACTACAGCAGACTACATGGACTGTCTAAAGACGTTTTTGAAAAAAACATTTTAGCATTGCTTTGTAGCCAAAGTTGAGCATAAGAAAAATAAGTGTCCCCACTGGCCCGCCCTGCCGATGGAAACACTTCACACATCCCCCTCCTCCCCCTCCTTCTCAAAATTTCTAAGACAGCTGAGAGGTTTGTAACTTTTCTTTCTATTGACCAGAGACCTTTTGTGTACACTTGGTTGCACTATCTTTGTTCCCTGACAGAGTATATTTAGATATTCCTAAGCCACTTCACTGGTCTTCTGAACCTGCTTCCACTGTTCCAAAACAAGCACTGTTCTAAAACAACTTGGGCTTCCTAATTATTCAGTTCACTCTCTTTGTTATTAAAAAATTGTTGTGCTCTTAGTGTGTTTACCGAAAAGCATAGAAATAAGAACTGACTAGTAACATATTACAGTACTTTCCTTGATTCTGCAGCCACTGCCCTCCTTGTTCAAGCCTCTGAAAATATTATGTTCTCCTTTAACTCTTTGTGTACCTCACTCAGTAGCAGCTTTTCTATTTAGAGCAAAGACTCAGCATCTAAATCATGCCTCTTCACGTATGAAATTGTGCTTCTCTCTAGCAGTCATATTACAGTGCAACATTGTTCCACTCTAAATCCTGCTTCTTTGCTGCCTGATCCTTCTAAAAGTATCCCTTATGATCGTTTAGAAGTGGCTGAGCTCCTAGCAAAGCCACGTCCAGACTTGTCAAATGACTAATATAGATTGTGTATGTTTTATAGATGAGTCTTCAGCTCAAGTAGCAGAACTTTTTGCCCTCATTAAGGCTACTGCCTTATTCCTTTCAGCCATAAACCAGTTTCCCATGGTAACTTTTGAAGATGTTGCACAACTCTTCAAAGTGTGGAGAGCCAGTGTGGTGTAGTGGCAAGAATGTTGGACTGGGAGCTGGGAGATCCAGATTCCACTCCCCACTTGGCCATGGAAGCTCACTGGGTGACTTTGGGCCAGTCACACACTGTCAGCCCAACCTACCTTACAGGGTTGTTGTTGTGAGGATAAAATGGAGAGGAGGAGGAGAATGTAAGCCGCCTTGGGTTCCTTGCAAGAGGAAAAAAGGTGGGATATAAATGCAATAAATAAATAATAATAAATAAATAAACTCCAAAATCAGGCCCAAATGTTGGGGGGGGGGGAGGTGGAGACTGACTGGTTGTTCTCAGTACACTGACCATTTGTGGCGCTCCCTGGATGGCCACCTGGTAGCGCCCATGATCCTTCTTTCCCACCTTGTAGTAGCAGATAAGAAGGGTAGAACTGATTGAGTTATTCCCCTAAGAGGTAGGTGGAGGTGCCACAATGATTTAGATCAAACAAGTTGCATAAATGAGAATAATGTGTTTAATGTACTCTCAGTAACTTCATTTTTGCTTTTAGAGAAAATGTCTTTTTATCTGTATTTGTGCCTGTTGTTCCTGCCATGCGGGAGTGTGAGCTTGTTACTCCTCTTAGTCATCATATGCCTGTTGTTTGGGTCTGCTGGACAGATTGTCCTAAATGCCACCAGAAAGCTACAACAGCAGCTTCTGCTGTGTAAAAATCAAGATGCAATGACTGTGTGTGATTGGCAATAGAGAGTGAGTGTTGGCTGAGGACTGCCTTTATGGTCATGTATTAACCAATATGTCTGAACATGTATTGTAGCTCAAGCTCAACCTTGTGTGTGTTACTTCACAAAGAAGAAAATGCAAGCTAAACTGAATGTTTGTTGAGGGATGCTGCATGTGCTAGAACGATGCTATTGAGATGAGAATGAAATTTTAAAGTGGTCTAAGCAAGTACAGACTTTTATTGAAAGTCACTGGTGAGATATATTTGTACACTGAAGTAACAGTGGATTTGAAATCCCATGTGTTGTACATTGTCCCATTGTTGTGTTAGTTACTGTTATTTTCTTGCTTTGTCTTTTTGCTTTGTAATAGCCTAGCAAGCTTAATGATATATGATTTGTTTTAATTGTTTAATTAAAAAAAACTGCATATAGACTCTGAGAATTCAAGGGAGAAGTGTATCAGATTTGGTTTCAGAAGACTGGCAAGCAATCAGGTGTAAATTTGCCCAGAATCATATGCTGTAATAATGCAGTAATCAATAGCACAAATACGCTGATTTGCTAAAAAGTTGGCAATTTTCATGATGTTAGAGTTCGTTCTCATAGTTGTATTCACATACAGTGAAAGCCATGCTTTTTGCTACTAACAAAAGCTAAAACAATGCACCATAATCGCTTTTCACACTGTATACCTTTTAATTGATGAGGAATGTTTCTTTCTGGACTGTGAGAAAACTTATTTTGCTGCCAAAAGAGGAAGGGGGACCAGCAGTGTGTGTACTTTCTGACGGTTTTCTAATGTAGTGAGAGAGACTTGCCCTATAAAATCCTGAGTGAACTGGCCTACTACCTGTTCTCATCTGAGAGAGGGAAAAGGTGTGCCACCTGCTCCGATAACCAGCCCCGACATGCAGCGCCCCGTCACTTCCCTGGAGACCAGAGTGACTGAACGGAGAGTTAAGGGATACATAAGCTTTCTTTTAGCATACAAATGGATTTCATTCAAATGAAGACATGTTGTTCTTTTAAATTTGTATTAGTAGTTGTGTGTACAAAGCTCTGCAAATTCAACAGCACTTTCAGTGCCCCTACCATCCCCAGCCAGCAGGGCTGGTAGAGAAAAAGAATGAGAGAAAAAAAGAAGAGTGTCTTAGAAAAACAAAATTTGTGCTGAAACTGGACTTAAATGGCATGATGCTCTAACTTTGGCCCTGCTGAGCACGTGTGTCACTTTGCACTGACAGACTGGACTCAGTCCCCGTGAGATCCTTATAAGAAGACCCATGAGACTCCCATCTTCAGCACCTATTAAACAACATCTTACTAACTTGCATTTAAGTGATGAGACTGTGTTGAACTATTGCCAAGCATTAATTAAGCATGTGAAGGCTTTCCATCCACAGGTTAAAAAGTGCTTCTAGACGTTCCCACGATACAGTGTCACAACCTGTAGCCTTTAGACTGAGTCTACATCGAAGTCCATTAGAAGAAACCTTCCCATGAGCCTCACTGGAAAAGACCCCATCAAGTGCTGTAGACCACCCACACCTTCATGAAGCTGCAAAGACAGCCTACCTGGATCCCTGCATCCCACTGCAAGAAAGTGTTGCCCTCTGGAGACAATGTACCCCAGAACCAGACAACGCTGGATGTGCCTAACACAGAGTTCATCAGCCCTTTGAGTCATTTTGGACCCAGAAAGAGAAGAACATCTCTGGTTGCCATCACGGTACTTACTGGCTTGTTGCCCCTTTTCCTGCTATCATGTGAGATCTTCTTAGACTTTTGGCACTTTGGCCTCCTCTGGATGACAAAATAGCCCCCTCTAAAGGACCAGTAGAGAGCCAAGCACTTGCTGGTGAGGTGACATAAGCCTAGTAGTGAGCCTAGCTCCTGTTAGTGAAGAAAGAATTGTCTTGGCCTCCACCAAAGGCACATTCTCATGATGTGGTCCACCTACATCCTGCTGCTGCTTGACATCTTCAGTTGCATGAAAGCAAAGAACACTTTCCTGAAAGTAGTGAACGTAGACTTGAATATATCGAACTGCTAGATCTGCAGCCATATGCCAGTCCATGCCCATAGAGGCACACCAGTGATCCAAATCCCACTAAATCAGACTAAAATGATTAAACCCTATTACTTAGATCCACCAGAAACAACCACCTAGCAAGATATGCAATGTAATAAGCGTAATGGTTGTTTGTATTGTTTTGTTCCATGTGATCATTGCTTTGATTAAATGTTATATCAAATTCCTTACTAAAAAATATACATGAAGCTGAACTGTACCAGATGGTCAAGAGAATGCAAAAGGAAATGTAAAAAAAAAACAGAAAGAGAGAAATAAAGAGATTGAACAACTGATAAAAATACAAGTATAGATAGTGAGCCTGATAGGCTCAAAGGGGGGATTGTGAAGGTAGGCCTGACTAGGCCCTGTAAGTAGTTTGGTTCAGGAGAGATGCCTGATGCGATTGAGAGAGAGTGTGTATGTGTCTAACCATGAGAAGGTCATAGAATCATAGAATAGTAGGGTTGGAAGGGGCCTACAAGACCACTAAGTCCAACCCCCTGCTCAATGCAGGAATCCAAGTCAGAGCATCCCTGACAGATGGCTGTCCAGCCTCATCTTGAAGGCCTCCAGTGTGGGAGAGCCACCACCTCCCTAGGGAATTGGTTCCATTGTCGTATTGCTCTAACAGTCAGGAAGCTTTCCCTGATGTTCAGCCGGAATCTGACTTCCTGTAACTTGAGCCCGTTATTCCGTGTCCTGCAATCTGGGATGATCGAGAAGAGATCCTGGCCTTCCTCTCTGTGACAACCTTTCAAGTACTTGAAGAGCACTATCATATTTCCCTTCAGTCTTCTCTTCTCAAAGCTAAACATGCCCAGTTCTTTCAGTCTCTCTTCATAGGGCTTTGTTTCCAGTCCCCTGATCATCTTTGTTGCCCTCTGAATCCTCTCGTTTGTCTGCATCCTTCTTAAAGTGTGGTGCCCAGAACTGGACACAGTACTCCAGATGTGACCTAACCAATGCTGAGTAGAGGGGAACTAGTACTTCCCGGGATTTGGAAGCTATGCTTCTATTAATGCAGCCCAAAATAGCATCTGCCTTTTTTGCAGCCTAATCACATTGTTGGCTCATATTCAGCTTGTGATCAACAACAATTCCAAGATCTTCCTCACTTGTAGTATTGTTGAGCCAAGTATCCCCCCTCTTGTAATGGTGCATTTGGTTTCTTTTTCTTAGGTGCAGAACTTGGCATTTATCGCTATTAAATGTCATTCTGTTGTTTTCTGAACAGGGCCACAGCCTATCACAATCACTTTGAATTTTGTTTCTGTCTTCCAGGGTATTAGCTTTCCTGTCCAATTTTGTGTCATCTGCAAATTTGATCAGCATTCCCTGCACCTCCTCCTCCAAGTCATTAATACAAATGTTGAAGAGCACTGGGCCCAGGATTGAGCCCTGTGGTACCCCGCACGTTACCTCTCTCCAGTTGGAGTAGATCGCATTGATAAGCACTCTTTGTAAGCACCGATTCTGTAGCAAACTGTGGATCCACTGGATGGTTGTTTCATCTAGCCCACTTTGAGCTAGTTTGCTCATCAGGATATCATGGGGCACTTTGTCGAAAGCTTTGCTGAAGTCAAGGTATATTATGTCCACAGCATTCCCACAGTCCACAAGGGAGGTTACCTGATCCAGAAATGAAATCAGATTAGTCTGGCAGGATTTGTTCTTGACAAATCCATGTTGGCTTTGAGTAATCACTGCATTGTTTTCAAGGTGCTTCCAGATGGATTGCTTTATCATCTCCTCCAGAATTTTCCCAGGGATTGATGTCAGACTGACTGGTCTGTAGTTCCCAGGTTCCTCTGTTTTGCCCTTTTTGAAGATAGGGACAACCTTAGCCCTTCTCCAGTCATCTGGCATTTCACCCGTCCTCCATGATTGCTCAAAGAGAATAGACAGTGGTTCTGAGAGTTCTTCTGCCAGTTCCTTTATGACTCTAGGATGCAGTTCATCTGGCCCTGGAGATTTGAACTCATTCCAAGTAATTAGGTGTTCCTTGACCATATGCCTATCGATCTCAAGCTGCCATCCTGCCCCTTCAGCCTGTACTTTGCCTTTGCCAGGGTGGTCATAGACCCTCTTTTGAGAGAAGACTGAGCCAAAGTAGGAATTGAGCACTTCTGCCTTTTCTTTGTCCTCTGTTATCATTTTGCCATCCTTGTTTAATAGTTGAACCACCTTTTCTTTCCTCTGTCTTTTACTATGCATGTGTCTGAAGAAAGCCTTTTTGTTGTTTTTAGCATCCCTTGCTAATTTCAGGTTGTTCTCAGCTTTAGCCTTCCTGACGCCATCTCTGCAATTCTGTGCTACCTGCCTGTACTCTTCCTTTGTAGCTTGGCTTTCGTTCCACTTCCTATATGTGTCCTTTTTTGTTTTCAGATAATCTCTAAGTTTTTTGTGAAGCCACATTGGCTTCTTCCGTTGTCTTCAACATTTTTTTCTTGTTGGAATTGTTTGTAATTGTGCCTTTAGAATTTCCTTTTTTAAAAACTGCCATCCATCTTGGACTCCTTTTCTCATTAGAGTCACTTGCCATGGGACCTTACTTATCATTGTTATGAGTTTATTAAAATTGGCTTTCCTAAAATCTAGGGTGTGCGTTTGGCTACACTTGGCTTTTGCTTCCTTTAGAACCAAGAACTCAAGTATAACTTGGTCACTTTACCCCAGAGTTCCTGTAACTACTATTTTACCCACTAAGTCATCTCTGTTGGTTAGGATCAAGTCAAGGATACCCGATCCTCTAATTTCTTCCTCTACTTTCTGTAGGAGGAAGTGATCAGCAACATGTCAGGAATTTCTTGGAGGGGCCATGTTTTGCAGAATTTGTCTCCCAACAAATATCGGGGAAATTGAAGTCCCCCATTACTACTACATCATGCTTCCTTGAAACATCGGCAATTTGCTTTTCAAAAGTTTCTTCCTCGTCTTCTCCTTGATTGGGTGGCTGGTAGTAGACTCTGACCACCAGGTTCCTTTTATTCTTTGCTACATTTATTTTAACCCAGATGCTCTCAATGGGGCTACCAAGCTCATCCTCCTGTATTTCTGTGCAGAGATACGTATTTTTAACATATAGTGCAACCCCAGCTCCCTTTCTGTTCCTCCTATTCTATTTGAACAAGTATAGCCTTCAATTGCTGTATTCCAGTCATGGGATCAGTTTCACCTATCAAGTCATAATTTCCCTCCTGTATTAAGAGTTCAAGTTCATTCCATTTGTTTCCCATACTCTGGGCATTAGTATATAGACATCAAAGACCATGTGCTTTATAGTCTGGCTTTCTTCCTACATGTTTCCAAAGACTATTATTGGGCACTATTAGAACTGTTCTCTCCATTGTGGTGCATGAGCCTTCGTCCATTCTTATCCCCAACTTTACGTCCCCCTCTCCTGTAAGATTCAGTTTAAAGCCTTCCTGATGAAGTACTTTAGGCTGTGGACAAACACATTCTTCCCAGCCTTTGTAAGGTGCAACCTGTCCCTTGCCAACAGTCCATCTTCCAGGAAGTCTAGCCCTTAGTCCCAGAATCCAAATCTCTCGTCTTGGCACCACCTTTGTAGCCAGTCATCCACCTGTAGTATTTTTCTTTCCCTTTCTATCCCTCTTCTAACTACTGGAAGAATGGATGAGAAAACTATCTGGGCCCCAAAGTTCTTGAGCTTCCTTCCCAAAGCTTCAAAGTCTTTCTTCTTAGCTCCGCTTGGCGGTATCATTTGTTCCCACATGGATGAGAAGAAAGGGATACCTATCAGTGGTAGGGGTGTACGAAACACTTACCTGGTTCCGCTGGGGACATCTGCGGTGGGGGGGGGAGGCGCTCCCCCCCCCGGAATCCTCCCCGGCTGGCTCTACTCCACAGTGACTCCACAGAGCTGCCGGCCGCAGCCGGACTTCCAGCTGCTGCCGGGCTGCTGCGGCTGCAAATGGCAGCCGCTACGTCGGCTGCCATTTGCGTGGCTGCCAGCCGTGATAGGCTACGTAAGTAATTACGTGGCCTATCATGAAAAAGGCAGCCACGCAAATGGCGGCTGCTACGCCATTTGCGTGGCTGCCTTTTTCATGATAGGCTACGTAAGTATTTACGTAGCCTATCACGGCGAACAGCAGGGGCGCCAATGGCATAGTGACCGCCATTTGCACCCCTGCTCTTTGCCGTGATAGGCTACGTAAGTATTTACGTAGCCTATCACACTAAGGCAGCCACGCAAATGGCGCCTGCTATGACAGCTGCCATCTGTGGCCGCAGCAGCCCGGCAGTGGCCGGGAGACCAGCCGGAGGAGCTGCCACCGCCATATCTGCTGCCAGAGCTGCTGTAGCCACCGCATCCGCCGCCAGGTACGCTCCGTCCCAGGGGGATTCCGTGGGGTGGCGAGGGGGGAGGCTGTTCCGCCACGGATTCCGGGGAGCTGGATTCTAAAGCATCCGGTCTCACTGGAGTCCGTGGCAGAATTCTCTGACATCCCTAATCAGTGGGCTTTAGGAGTGTAGGCAACCCTTCTGTCACATCTCTAATCCATCCTCTCGGGAGCCACATACCTGGCGAGTCCACGGGTCTTCAACATACTTGGGTTTCGATCCCATGCAGCAAGGAGTCTCCCACTACTACTACTCTTCTTGTAGGCCTTGGTTTCATCGCCTCTGCTTGACTGACCTTAACCCTCTTGCTCGCTCTCATGCAGGTTCCCCTGTAATTCTTCCTCTGCAGGCTGTCCTCCAGTCTCATCCTCAAGTACCTGGAAATGGTTCCATAGCTCCACTGCTTCCACTGGTGCAGAGTGGCTTCTAGTTCTTCTGCTCCTGTCACCCTTTTCCAAGGAGTATCCTCTACTGCATTTTTCCTCACCTCAGCATTTTCCTCTTCTGGCTCAGCTTGCTGTTGCTCTTCTAGCTTCTGATCTTTACTTTGCCACTGTAGTTCCACCATTCTGTCCAAGAACTCTTCGTGTTGTATTCCCTGGAGGGTGGACACTCGCTGCTCCACTCCTCTTACTTTCTCTTCCAGCAGCATAATCAACTTGCACTTGTTGCAGGTGTAGGCCATGTTGTTCTCAGGCAAGAAAACAAACATTGCACACACCTTGCAGGTCACCACCACTGGAGAGTCTTTGGCTTCCATAATCTCTATTCCATTTATGTTTCTAGCTTTCTGATTGTACTGGAATAGCCTGTGCTTTGTCCTCTATTCACTGGAGGTTGAAGGTAATTGTAAGTTGCTCATAAGCAGGAAATTCCTATCCACCAAAGTAACTCATCCCTAAAGATGGTTTTCCCAGTAGTAATGTATGGATGTGAGAGCTGGACTATAAGGAAGGCTGAGCGCCGAAGAATTGATGCTTTCGAACTGTGGTGCTGGAGAAGACTCCTACGAGTCCCCTGGACTGCAAGGAGGTCAAATCAGTCCATCCTAAAGGAAATCAACCCTGAGTGCTCATTGGAAGGACAGATAATGAAGGTGAAGCTCCAATATTTTGGCCACCTAATGCGAAGAGAAAACTCCCTGGAAAAGACCCTGATGCTGGGAAAGACTGAAGGCAAAAGGAGAAGGGGATGGCAGAGGATGAGATGGCTAGATAGCATCACGGATGCAATGAATATGAACTTGAGCACGCTCCGGGAGAGAGCGCAGGACAGGAAGGCCTGGCGTGCTATGGTCCATGGGGTCACGAAGAGTCGGACACGACTGAACGACTGAACAACAACAACAAAGATACAAAGGCCGCTGTGCCAATAAGACTGTTACTGAGTACTATTTGGTTTCTGAGCATGCGTAGTTTATTTTCTTCTCCAACTTTCAGTCTGTATAAATGCATCCTGTTTTCTTTCTTTTTTTTGGAGAGACACAATTTTGTCTGTCTCTCCCATGGCTGTGATGTGCTTTAATAAATTTCTGATTGTTCAACCTAACCTGCCTTGGATATTTCCTTAACATACATAATGGCTAACTATGAGTTAAATAACTCATAGTTAGTCGTAGCCACACT
Source organism: Heloderma suspectum (assembly GCF_057233095.1). Taxonomy (NCBI): domain Eukaryota; kingdom Metazoa; phylum Chordata; class Lepidosauria; order Squamata; family Helodermatidae; genus Heloderma; species Heloderma suspectum. Next base: position 116,413,775 of record NC_139462.1, read on the forward strand.
GGAGCAAGTAAGCACATTGCCTCCTGCACACTCGTTGCTTCTGTTCCTGGGTTGTTCTCATGACGTGCAAACATGGTACCCTATGTGGTTTTATAACATAGATTTATAACCCAACAACAAGACTTGAGTTAAGACTCTGCTTTTTTAAACTCTAAGCAATCCAGAGTGCCAGGTTCACACATCACGACAACAACCCAGGAACGGGCCTCCAGAAGTCGGAGAGCTGGCAAGATGCTCACTCCTTCCCACACACTCACAAACAAACTATGGTTTGTTAAATATGGGTTGTTTGATCATGCAAACCAGGTCACAGACACATACTTAGAGATGCCTGCAAGTTATTCCTTGGCAATGTCACCATTTTCCATTTTTATAGACCATTCCCAATAATTGTCTATATATCAGAATTAAGATTAATCTAGATTGTGCCCAATATATTTTCGAGAAAAAGGTAACTTTTAAAAATAACACTCAGAAGACTGTTGAGCAATACAATGAGTAAATAACTGGTGTGGTGTATATCAGTGAAAGGCATCCCCCTTATGTGTCTGAAATTACTGTAGACTCGATGGCTCCAACCCTACCAAGAATGTGGGCTGTTCTGTTGGCTAGGTAAAAACGTGGAAATCCCATTTTCACTAACACAAACCACATGGTGAAGTTTAGACGCAAATGAACATTGAACATTTTGTGACAGAAACTGGAACAGAAATCTGCATCAGAAGCCAAACTTTTAGAGCAGAAAAGGTGTGTGAACTAGGATAGGAGGAAATGTTTTTCCAAAAGCAGATGGTGAAAAATGCTGTGTTGGCTGAAAAGGAGTATTTGAGCCAATTTGCTGGTCAAATGGGTTCTGGCCATACTCTGATTTATGGGGACATTGTTGTTGTACAACTATGGAGGCATAATTTAAAAATTTGGTGTCTTCCCTTTCCCCCCCCTGAAACGAGTGAGTAAAACCCAGGAGGCCTAACCACGAAGGCTGCAATCCTCTGTATACTTACCTGGGAGTAAGTCTTACTGAACTCATTGGGACATACGTGAGGCTTTTATTGTGTGCTTGTGATGCTCACTCACAGCAGTTTGTGGGTCCTTTACAAGACATTGTCATCCTCCAGGGCCTCTCCCATGCTTGGTGACCATTATGGCGGGTTTTTTCCTAAAGAGGAGAGTGTGATATTTTTTCTTGAATGGCCTCTATAATGTCATAGAAATGTCATGTAATTGTGCAATTCCACTATATCACAGCACCACCTGGTGGTTGTATAATGGATACAGAAAGGCAGAGAAAGACACCCTGCCCCTGGGGAAAAAACACGTAAAGGAGCCGATCTTAATCCTGTAAAGAATCTGGAAGCAACTGTGGTAAAGATGCGGGTTCAAAGCTTCATGTAGAAAAGCCCTTACTTCTTCTTTTCTAATACTTTTTATTCTACTTTTATTCTAAAGCCCTTACTTCTGAGTTACTGTTCATTGGATCAGGGCTGTATGTCATGACTACATATAATGTTGATTTTTTTTCCCTTCTTGCTTTCATGGTTGAGCTTTTGTTTTTACTTGCACCTTCTGACTTTGAATGTTATCTGTATTGTTCTGCTTGTTTGTTGAATCACTTGTTTGTTAGTTGAATGTGAAGGACCCTCTTTTTATGATTTTCTATGGAGAAAAAAATCCCTTTGGAATGGAAATCTATGGTGTGACAACAATTGTAAACAAAGAGCCCTTGAACCTGAAAAAGTGAGATAATTCAGCAAGGGAAAAAGGGTTAAGGTTGGCAGTTACATTCTCCAGAGGAAATGAGAGATTTGCAGGTAGCAGTAAAGGCAGAATTCTTAGCACAGAAAGTAGAAAGTGTACTGAGTAACTTACTCCAAGTTCAGTAGTACATGATTCATTTGTTCTCCTCAAAATATGTAAAGATGTCTGAGCAGCTGTCTCCTTTGGTTTTGCTCTTTCATGCTCCCAATGAGGTCAGTCTTTACCAAGCAAATAGGTTATTCAGAGTTCAGAGCCAGCAGAGTCAGAGGTGGAATCCCATTGACTCTTTGTTTCACTAACACATCTGGCGAGGGCTTGAGACTAATTTCAGGGGAAACTGATCAGCTGGCATCATGTCTGGGATAGATATTGCTACTGAAATCCCAATGTGACATTGCTGAAATAAAAGAAATCCAAATAAACGGACTCCTCCTGATCTAAAGGTGCTATACTAGCTAGCTAGTTACTGCTGTCCACTTAGTCACCAGGCTACTCTCCTCCTCCTCTATCAGTATTCAGCGATGGAACATGCCTGACTGTGTTCGGCTGCAGGCAAAGGGCCAATGAGAAGCTGCAACTGTACTACTCATTTAGGCAGCAGTCCTATGTGTGCTGACTCTGGTGTGGGCGCTCTTGAACTGAGTGAGAACTCAGGGGCTACTGCTCAGTGGTAGAGCACCTACTCTGCATACAGAATGTCCCAGGTTCAATCCCTGGCATTTCCAGTTAGAAGGATCAGGTAGCACTCGATGGAAGATCCTCTGCCCGAGATTCTGGAGAGCTGCCGGTAATTAAGAGTGGGCAATACTCAGCTAGATGGACAAGCAGTCCAACCTGGGATAAAGCAGCCTCATTGCCTTCCAGCAAACATTCATTCTATAGCAAGCTGATATTTGGCTTTTCATTGCCACTTTGAGACATGCCTAATTATTCTGTACTTAAATATTACATTTTTTAATGTGCCTGAAGTAACTGTGAATGTACTGCTGACCTATTGAGACCTGTTTTTTCTCCCCTGTGCAGACTGTTTCCAGGACTGTTGCCTTTCACATCCCACCATACTGCTTCTAGATGTTCTATGGAGATTCTCTTCCAAATCCTTAAAATATTTCACCAAATAATTTATGAAGATGATTCTTCACGGAACTCATAAGACAATAAGAATACGTAACGTATTTCTATAAAGTTGAAGCCATCAAAAACCTACACCGTGGTTTACAAATATTGCTGTTAATGTTTAAATTGTCAAAATCTTATATACATTTAAATTTAAATAATGCAAAAATGTAGGGGCTTTATAGATCTAAATATTTTGTTTTGGCTATGATCAGTAAAATTTGGCAATACAGTTTTTGATAACTTGATCAGACAATAACTTCGAAATATTTCTTCAATTTTGTTTTGGTAGGGATTCAATCCAGTCACTTCTCCAATTTTAAAATAGCTCAGTAAATCCAGAACAGGATAAGCAATCTCAAATACACAAAATATTGTTCAAGGTTTATCAAGGTTTTATTTTTTAGTCTTAGCAGAAAACGTTAATAAGCTTAGACGTTTGCACAAAAGCAGAAATCGATGAAAGTGCTTACCTGAAGGGGATCTCCACGGTGACAGGTTTAATTCACTCTCCACTTTGCTGTGGTTTTTACTGGTGTCGAATCTGCTCTGTCTGGGGACACATGGGGCTTGAAAGCCTAGATTATCCCAAAGCTAGCCTGGGGCTATTGACAGGTCACATGGCAGTTTACCGCAAATTATTTGGGTGGCTACTGGGTAGAGTCTCATCCATGTCATCACCTAGAGAGCCTGTTCCTTCCCTCCCTCTCACTCTCGCCTCGTTCTGCCTGTTATGCTTTCTCAGGCCAGTGTGTGTTAGTGCCTGCCTCCACAACCTATGCCTGATTCCCCCCCCATTTTTTTATTACTTCCCCTCTAAAACCACAGTAGTGCAATAGCAGGTATAGCTACTCCTACTCAAATGCGCTATTTCGTGATAGTGCTATGGGGGTATAGCTACGCCTGTTAAAATGTGCTATTTCGCGATAGTGCTGTAATGCTATAGGAGGAATAGCTACTCCCATTCAAATGTGGTATTCTGCGATAGTGCTATAGGGGGTATAGCACTTCCCGTTCAAATGCACTATTTTGCAATAGTGCTGTAGTGCTATAGAGGTATAGCTACTTCCATTCAATGCACAAAATGGCAGAAACATCACAGAAACACAGGTGGAGAAAACATTGAGGAAACATCCCTTGACTGGGGTCAGTGAGGTCATGGCTAGGTGAAAGACATACCCCTGGACAGGGCTATCATGTCGGAGTAAATGCAGAGGGTTGGTGCACACCACAACAGAAGCACAGACAAACTGAATTAAGGTAAGGAAAGGAAGGAAAGGTTCCTCCTGTGCAAGCACCAGGTCATTACTGACCCCTGGAGGGACGCCGCTTTTGCTGGCATTTTCATGGCAGACTATAGCGGGGTGGTTTGCCATTGCCTTCCCCAGTCGTGACTACCTTTCCCCCAGCAAGCTGGGTACTCATTTTACCGACCTCGGAAGGATGGAGGGCTGAGTCGACCTGAGCCGGCTACCCGAGACCCAGCTTCCGCTGGGATCGAACTCAGGTCGTGGGGAGAGTTTTGGTTGCAATACTGCCGCTTACCACTCTGTGCCACACGAGGCACTATGAATTAAGGTAAACAATCAGACTAAAAGTAGTTTCAGAAAAACTGGTTTTTCAGCACAAAACCATGATGTCATGTGCCCCGAACGACCTCCAAACGCAGCAAACGCGCAGTAAATCACTCGTGGAGACACCACCCCTCTGGATGTGATGTGATTAGCAAATTTTAAACATGGAAGCACATAGGTAAAGTGATCACTGCCGGGGCTGAGGGTTAGCAGCCATCAAGCCTAAACAGAAGGAGGATACAGAAGGAAGCCTAACAGCTGGCCTATAAGTTGCCATGGAAATCAGTACTGTTGTGGTGAGTTTCCCTCCCCATTTGTAGTATTTAGTAAAGCTCAGAGTGTAATTTTGATCCTGTTAGGGTCTATGATAGGGATATGTGTCCCTAACTAGATCTGAGAGTGGAGGAACTCTCTATAGTTCCGTTGTCATGGACAGATCACTACCTGGTGGGGTTTAGACTTGCTGGCACGCGGAACCTCTGCAGGGCTGGAGGGCCGATTAAGATGGTCCGCTCCAGGAGGCTGATGGATCCGAATGGTTTCCTGACAGCTCTTGGGGATTTTCCTGTTGCTTCGGCAGGTGATTCTGTCGAAGCCCTGGCCGATCTCTGGAATGGAGAAATGACCAGGGCCGTGGACACAATCGCTCCTGAGCGTCCTCTCTCACGAAGTGGAGCTGCACCAGCACCCGGGTTTTCTAGGGAGCTGGCAGTGATGAAACGAGTGAGAAGACGACTGGAGTGACATTGGCAGAAAACTCGGAGTGAATCCGATCGAACACAGGCTAGAGCCTATTTGAAGGCCTACTCTGTGGCAATACGGGCAGCAAAGAAAATATTTTTTTCTGCCACTATTGTGTCTGCAAAGAGCCATCCAGTGGAGCTGTTTCGAGTGGTTAGGGGTCTTTTATACGCTAGCCCGTAAGAGGATAATTTAAACCCCTCGACAGCCCACTGTGAACAATTTGCTCAGCACTTTGCAGACAAAATCGCTCGGATCCGCTCTGACTTGGACGCTATAGTTGCTACAGACCCAGAGGATGTAACTTTGGCCCCTGCTTGTCCAGTGTTGTTGGATACTTTTCAATTTGTACAGCCTGAGGATGTGGACAAGATCCTTGGAGAGGTGAGAGCCACCACGTGTGTTCTAGATCCTTGCCCTTCCTGGCTCATAAAAGCAGCCAGAGGTGGACTGGCTGAGTGGGTAAGGGGAGTGGTTAATGCCTCCCTTAGGCAAGGCAGAATTCCAGCCTAAGGAGGCGGTGATGAGACCTTTGTTAAAAAAGCCCTCCCTGAACCCCACTATATTGGATAATTATCAGCCAGTCTCTAATATTCCATTTCTGGGCAAGATATTGGAGCGCGTGGTGGCCTCCCAACTCCGGAGATTCCTGAATGAGACAGATTATCTAGATCCATTTCAATCTGGCTTCAGACCCGGTTATGGGACAGAAACAGCTTTGGTCGCCTTGGTGGATGACCTACGCCGGGAACTAGACAGGGGGAGTGTGTCCCTGTTGGTTCTGCTGGACCTCTCAGCGGCTTTCGATACCATCGACCATGGTATCCTTCTGGGCGGCCTCGCTGGGATGGGACTTGGAGGCACTGTTTTACAGTGGCTCCATTCCTTCTTGGAGGGGCGGACCCAGAAGGTGGTGCTGGGGGACTCCTGTTCGACTCCCTGGCCATTGGCTTGTGGGGTCCCTCAGGGTTCTGTTTTGTCCCCCATGCTATTTAACATATACATGAAACCACTGGGGGAGGTTGTCCAGAGTTTTGGGGTTCGGTGTCACCAGTACGCTGATGACACCCAACTCTACTTTTCCTTTCCATCTAATTCCAAGGAAGCTGTTGGGGTGCTGAACCGGTGTCTGTCGGCAGTAATGGACTGGATGAGGGCAAACAAATTTAAGCTTAATCCAGACAAGACAGAGGTGCTCCTGGTCAGTCGAAAGGTAGATCAGGGAATAGGGATACAGCTTGTGCTGGATGGGGTTACACTCCCCCTGAAGACACAGGTTCGCAGCTTGGGTGTGCTTCTGGATTCAGTCCTGAGCCTGGATGCTCAGGTCTCAGCGGTGGCCAGGAGGGCATTTGCACAGTTAAAGCTAGTGCGCCAGCTGTGGCCGTTCCTTGAGATGTCTGACTTGGCCACAGTGACACATGCCTTAGTTACATCCTGTTTGGATTACTGTAACACGCTCTACGTGGGGCTGCCTCAGAAGAGTGTTCGGAAACTTCAGCCGGTTCAAAGAACTGCGGCCAGACTGCTGACTGGAGCTGGTTACAGGGAGCATACAACTCCCCTGTTAAAACAGCTTCACTAGCTCCCAGTCTGTTTCCGGGCACAATTCAAAGTGCTGGTTATGTCCTATAAAGCCCTATACAGCTCGGGTCCAGGTTATCTGAAAGACCGTATTCTCCCCTATGAACCTACTTGTGCCCTGAGATCTTCAGGGGAAGCCCTTCTCACCATCCCGCCATCATCACAGGCATGCCTGGTGGGAACGTGGGAGAGGGCCTTCTCGGTGGCTGCCCCAAGGCTCTGGAACTCCCTTCCCAGGGAAGCGAGAGTGGCACCCTCCTTGATATGTTTTCGCAGACATGCAAAAACTTTTTTGTTCCAGCAGGCCTTTGGGGATAACTAGTCTGGACCTGGGAAAATGCGACGTATGGATACCATTTTTGTTGTTCTGGTTGTCTTTTAATGTTTTAATATCTTTACAATTTTAATATTGATGATTTAATTATATTTTTAACTTTTATACAGTTGTATTTATATTTCTATTTATAGGTTTTAATTGTAGCAGTTTTAACGTTGTAAGGCTGCCTTGAGTCCCAGTACTGGGAAAAAGGCGGGATATAAATATAAATATAATAATAATAATAATAATAATAATAATAATAATAATAATGATGATGATGATAGATGAGCATCATGTGCTCACATGGGTCCAGCAGCCAGGGCTGCGCATGTATAGCCCTATCAAATTACTAGCTGCAGTTGTGCCAATCAGCTGTTCAGGGGAGAGAGCACCGAGGTGGAATTAGTTCCCCTTTCCCCTCCCTGATAGCTGATTGGTGTGTTTGCAACTTATGACACAGAGCTATATGCTCACAGCTTAGCTGCTGAGTGAATGCCCAGTTGCATGAGGGGCAGCAAGGTTTTCCAACCATGGCCTGTGTCCTATTTGTCAGCAGGAGCTGGGAAACTCGCTATTTGATGGTATTAATTCCTGCAGTGAGTTGTCTATTTCCATGGTGAGTAAACAGAAGGTAAACTGAGAACAGCAGAGCATTTAAAAGTCTGTTGGAATTTATAGAAGGGGGGGCATTACTGTAATTGGATCCATCTCTGAAACCCCAAAAGCCTCCTGAGTAGGAAAGCTGTGATGAGGTCAAGAGCAGTAGCTAGTTACTGAATAAATTCAGTTAAAAGGGGTCAGAATTTGGGGATGGGGACAGATATTCAGCATCAGGGTAGGCTTCAGTTTCTTTATTTTGTACTGAAATGGGCATGCCTCTTCCCAATGGGTGCTATTGAGGGAGGGCAGGGGAGATGATTCCCACCCCCATGTTTCAAACCTCATGTGATTATTCCTCAGGGATGCCTATATGTCTGATGAAATGCCTATATGCCATTAATTCTATATGCAGAGTGACTTTCAAACTGAGTGAAGACTTGAGTCTTCAGAAAAATGTATTTGTCTTCAATGCATGTGAAGATTCTGCCTTAACATTTGCTTGCTTATTGTGTATCAGTGGTGTATTGCATTTTCTTTTGAGTTATAATAGTGATGGCCAGCTGTCAGCCCATAGCCCACATCTGGCCCCTCAGCAGGTTCCATCCAGCTCTTGATCTCTTTCACTCATCTTACCCAACCCACTTAGCGCCAGTTCCTAAGGAAAGCCTTCTTTCTACTGTTGTCACCATTTCCTGCCCTTCTCTCTCTGAATCCCATCAAGTCTGAATCATTTACCACACATCCTCGGTAACTTCAACAATTCATGTGCTAGGCATTCTTGCTATGTTGGTTGTCTTTAGTAGCCTGAATGAGGAGGAGGCATGTAAGTGCCTCACCACAGGATTTCTGGTGTTGTGCTCCTCTTCGTCATTTAGCCTGCAGAAATGGACATAGCAAATATACAGTCACAGTGGCAAGGTGTGAGCAAAACATATTTTGAGTGTAAATTCACATCTCAACAAGAATCTGTTCATCTCATCTTCTACCTTTGTATGATCTTGAAATCTATTAACTTTATATGAAATCAGCACCCTTTGCTTTTCCACTGTTCTGGGTTGAATGACTACATGGCTAAGCGTTCTCATTTTTTTTCCAAAAAGAGGACATTATTGATTGGTACTTCTATTTCTAAACATTTTAATGGTATTTTTATTGCTTATCACCCCAGGCACCTGTTAAATGGAGGTTGTGATTCCTAAATATATTAAATAAAATACATTTATGTTTATGAGACGATAGAGGAGTTGGCTTTGTGATATTACAAGTGTCAGCCAGTCAATTCTATGCACAACTGACCTGTTGGAAAAAGCCAAATCAGTTTCTCCTAAATTCAGCCCTGGAGGGAGGATTGTATATCTGCCCAAAACCTGGTGAATGCAACTTGACCACTCTAGTTATGCATTCCTGTGTATAGAATTAGTAAATCGTAAGAGAAATGTTTTACAGAATGTAATGTGAATGTGTAAATAAGAGTGTGTTCCGTAAGATAAGCTGCTTTGGTACATGTATTATTATTATTTTTTTACATTTTTATACTGCCAATAGCTGAGGTTCTTTGGACAGTTCACAGTTAAAACCATAAAATACAACATTACAGGACACAATATAAAACTTTTAAAAGTTTTAAAATACCACATATTGTTAAAGTGTTGTGATAAAAATGTTGGTAATTTGCCTTTAGCTGAGAGTAAGAGATACAATGTATGTGTGGCCTACAACTGGCAACATGCCAAGAAATAGAAGAGCTGTGATCCTTATTGTTGCGATGGAGAAGGAAGTAGCTATCATCTGATAGGGTTACAGTTATGTCTAGTGTCTAGCAGTCCTCTGATTTTATACAGAGCAGTAGCATCAAAATGGAAACCAAAGGTCAGACACTAATATGTTCAGGAGTTATCATTCTATCTCTACTCATTAGTCATTAATTATATCAGTTAACCAGGATGAAACGTTTGATTGGAAGAAGGGTTGTGTCTTGAAGGAATAAAAAGCTAGGCATATTCCTGTCAAAGCTGAGTTGGGGCCACATGTGAGGAAGTCAGTGAAGAAGGAGGAGAAGAGTAAGGCAGTTGAAAGCCTAGAAGAGACCCAGAGAAGAAGAAGAAGAAGAAGTCGAAAAACACTGAGAGGTCAGAGGGCAAAGCAGAGCAGAGACTGTTCAGATGAAGGTAAGAAGGCAGATAGAGAACAACAGAAAGTTGAATTCATGACGACAGAAGCTGTGTGCAGTGAGCTGCAAGGGAGAGGAGCACTTCTGAAGAAGTCCTTTAAGAGAGTGAAGGCCACGTCTGTCAGCTGGAAGCAGTTGACTTCAAGAAGCTGTGGTGTCCTTGGGGAGCTCTGACTGATAAACCTCTTCTCTGCTGTGTCTTCACCAGTGTGACCTCACTGGGTGACTTTGGGCCAGTCACAGACTCTCAGTCCAACCTACCTCACAAGGTTGTTGTTGTGAGGATAAAATGGAGAGGAGGAGGATAATGTAAGCTGCCTTGGGTTCCTTGCAAGAGGAAAAAAGGTAGGATATAAATGCAATAAATAAATAAATAAATATGGCGAATTGTCTAATAGTGTTGATTAGGGAAGTAAACTAGCTCAAGGTGATAGATAATTTCTTAGCCTTATGGTAACATCTTAAGAGTATAGTAACAATTATGTAAACACTGAACAAAACTTATTTTTAATACCCAACCTAAGTAATAATTCATCGTGTGTTGTAAATACATGCAAATAAACATTTGGATCAACTTTAAATCTCCAGGTCTATCACATGCCTAAAGTCTAACCCACCTACTTATAAAGGAGAAAGTGATTTACTGGTAACGGTTGGTAGTAGTGGAAGATAAATGCTAAAAATAGCTATTTTAAAATGTTCCCAGGGGTGGAAGTGAGAGCTGCTCATAGAAATCAAAGTGGAAATCCAAGATTTTTATGTAGCTGGGTTTCGGTGCTGGTTTGTCCACCCACTCCCAAAATGGTAGCAGCAAAGAAACAAGTTCCTGCTCTTTCTAACTTGGTTCTTATTTTTCTAACTTGATTCTTATTTAGTGTGAAACTTTTTTTAGAAGCACTTCTGGTGCAAATTCTGAAACAAATGCAGTTCGTTCTCCATACTGCAGGTTAGAAAGGGCTGTGGCTGGGAGGGAGTGACTTATGACAGCCCTGTAGTATAGTTCATACTGCTGCCGGTCAAGCTCTGAGAGATCTACAACAACCCTGCAGTATTGTTCAGCAGTATTAGCCTTTTATTGCAGGTTGTGGGTTGGGCTGAAGGTGGAAGAGTACAACAACCTATAGGAGTGTTATCTGTTGCTTTCATCCCTTCACTGAGAAATGGGTTGCAGTGCAGATTACAGAGCTCTGCTAAAAAAGAGTATCTTACAGCAGCCCTGTAATATAGTCCATACGCTAAATTTCATTGCAGGCAAGCTCCCAACAGTGGGCATTTAAAACAATTGTTTTATCAAAAATCAAAAATTGTTTTCCACGAGACCAGTCCCTGGACCCAAAAAGGTTGGGGACCGCTGTTCTAAAGCCTCATGCTCACTGGTTGCACTTCTAAATGTTCAAAAACTAAACACATGAACAAATAAAGTTTTTGCACAAGAAATAAAACCCAGGTTAGAGCAGGTACTCCTGCCTTTCACACTGACTTTTTTTTTCAGCCCTCTCAGCTGCAGGCTCAGGTAACACATGCACACTAGGAACCCACTATAACATTTTATTTCATGGCTCCACTTGCATAAATAATAACTTAAATAATAGTAATTTTCATAACAATATTTTTAAATGGGTCTTGCCTGCTTCAGTGTCAAAACTCTGGTCACTGTAGACCAGTTGAGAATCACAAATGGGAATGAATGTTCTCCTTGGTGGACAACGATAGTCTTAGAATGAATAAGCATCCTTGATCGCTCACTGCCTTGAGTTTCAAAGATTCTAAAAATTAAAAAGCAAAAAATCAGATGGAACATTTATTTTTGTCGAATTTTGGCTGTGGGGTATAGAATTTAACAGTCTTGTTTAATCACTCCTATTTCAGACTTATCATTATTATTAATTGTTACTTATTATTGTTACTTGTTATTATTCAAACTCCTAGCATTCTAATTCAGCATTACAGCATCCTGCTGGTAGTTCAAAGCTTCTATAATGTAAAACATTTAGCAGTACATCAGGGGCATTGCTAGGTTCTTAAAAGATGCGGGGAACAGGCCCATAACACAAATTTGTGCCCATATATATATATGTATGTGTGGGTGGGTGTATATATATATATATATATATATATGTGTATGTATGCCTAAGCGCACATCTAATATGTGTGTGTGTGTGTGTGTGTGTGTGCGCGTGGTGTGTGCATGCAGTGTGTGTATAGATTACATAGATACATAAGAAGTGTGCACTGACCCCTCACCCCACTTCAGCTCAGCACCAAACCTGAGTCAATGTTTGGAAAAACGAGTCTTTATGCTTCCTGTTGACTACCATGGGCAATTAAAAAAACAAACCTGTAATTTTTTTCTCTTGGTCAGAACAGGATGATAATTCCAGGCATAGTAGCCCCCTAGAAGGAGATTACACCTGCCCAATGTCAGAAAAATAGGTGCAGGGTTTATATTTTTATTTTCTTTTAAAGGGAACTGCCAATAACATTTTATTTCCTTGGAAGAATTGGATAAAAATTTCAGGATTCATTGCCCCATCAGAGGAGATCATGTCTGCCAAATTTCAGAATGATAGCCACAAGGGTTTTTGTGCAAGGGTGGCCTTGACATTTTGAGGTCTCCAAAAGAGGACATACTTATCTCCCTGTGTTTCATGTGGACCATTTTTCTGAAAACTACAGACAGCCTTCAGTTGTCCCTAAGTAAGAAAACAGCAAAGTTTCAAGGAGAGGTGCAGCCGTTCATGTGGAAGGGGAGTTCTCCAATTTGGGGGAGGGAGTGATTTGCTTTCCCTTCCATTCACCCCTTCCCCAATAGTATTTGGGTAAATTTGTATGAAAATGCACAGGTAATTAGAGGTGTCCCCCAGGCAAGAAACCTGCAAAGTTTCTGAAGGATATACATGCATTCAAATTTAGAATTACTAGAATTTATTTACATTTCACCAATGTTAGCAGCAGGGGTGGGAAGGTGCTATTGCACGCATGTCCTGCTTGTGGGTTTCCTATAGGCATCTGGTTGGCCACTTTGTGAACAGAATGGTGGACTAGATGGACTTTGGTCTGATGCAGCACGGCTCTTCTTATGTTCTTAAATATAGAGTGCCTCTGAGCATGTGCAGAATGTTTTTCTTTCACCACAGAGCACTTACATTCTCCCCCATCAATTCTATTTCCCTCCATGCAACCATCCCTCCTCATCCTACTATCCTCCACCAACTCTTCATAAAAACAGATGTCTTGTTTTGTGCAACTCCTCTCTACCTCCTCCTTGTTATGCACATTGTATCTTCCTCCCCATAACTTCATTTGTGCCAAGACTTCACCAGGATTCAACCAGTGAGTCTGTTTTCAAACTAGGGCTAAGTTATGGAGAAACTCTGAACATGTACTAAGTACCTTTCCCTCACCACTGAAGCTAGAGTTCATGCAAAAAAACAACCCCCAAACCCACAAATGACAAAACATGCAAAGGACTGAGCTGAAAGGGTGGTCAATTCATTAAACAGAATTGGGTAGGCACTGCATTAAGCTTGCAGTACCATGCTCACAACTCAGGACTTATTTCTGAGTAAACATGCAGAACATCAAGGTGCAAACCACCCTGCAAAAGTAACTTGTGCTGGAATCCTGTGTACACTTTCCTGAGGGTAAGCCTCATTAAACATAATGGGACTTCCCAGTAGGCATACATAGGATTGCATAAATTAGTAATATTTATCTCCCCTCCACTTAAAAAACAAACCAAACACTCATATTTATTTTTTATTAAAGATTTCTGTTCATAGGAACACAGGAAGCTGCCTAGTCAGACCCTTGGTCCATCTAGCCCAGTATTGTCGACACTGACAGGCACAGCAGCTCTCCAGGGTTTCAGGCAGGATTCTTTCCTAGCCCTACCTGGAGATCCTGGGAATTGAACCTGGGACCTTCTGCATGCCAAGCATGCGCTCTACCACTGAGCTGCAGCTGACAAACAAAACAGCCCCAGATTTGTTTCTCTGCGACCATGTGAACCCACTCTTCCCAAAGACTTGAGTGAGGAGAAGGAGAAAAACCAACCCTCTTTTCTGTTTGTATAAAGTCAAATACAGTTAAGAACTTCTCTTGCCTGCCAAAGAGAATTCTCTTTAAGAATTCCCCAAGATATGCTCTGGGTGGAATAAAGAAGAGAAAGAAAGAACAGGATAGGGGAGGGGAGGGGAGGGAAGAAGAATGGTGACTGGAAATGTGCGCGGGGGTGGGGGGGTAGAGCGAATTCCCTAAGCCAAGTGGCTCCTTTCAGAGAGGTAGTACTTCAGAGGAATTTAGGAGGCTGTGCAGTGTTTGCAGGGATTGCACATATTGAAATTAACTTTATGAGGTGAGGTGATGGAGGGCTTTTTCTAGCTTTCTTAAAACTGCAGAACCTGTTTAAAAACCTTAGCAGTTCCTTGATCATGATGCCACATAGTCCTAACCCTCCTTTTGGAATCATTTTGAGTTCTATAGCTATTTAGGAGAAATTAAAGTGGAGGGGGAGAAAGAAGTGTGTGGAGGCTGATTGGATCCTTTGCTGTACTGAAGCTACTAAACTTCTGCAGAAGCCAAAGGTTCCAGTTTGGGGCAGTAAAATCAGATTCCCTGTATTTCACATGGAGCTCTTTCTTCCCTTCCTTCTCCCTCTTCTAAATTTCATTGCAGGCAAGCTCCCAACAGTGGGCATTTAAGAGCAGAAAAGAAAAGTAGGGGAGAGAGTTTTTTGCACCTCAAAGAAACCCTACTCCACAGATTAGGGATAGTGACCACCTAATGGTCACCTTAAACACCTTCTGATTAGGATCTCTAATCCCTTGGGTGACTTGGCAGTTTTTACTTTTTGTTTTAGACTTTGAGAAAAGGAAAATTTACACATGGCTAGCACAAAAGCCACTGGACCTAACTGCCTGAAATTTGGCATTTTCAATCAGCTCCATGGGGGCTACCAAGCCTCCAAATTTCATGTAGTTATCATACAGACTAAAAATGTTATGGGCATTTTTGTTTTCCAATGCAAGTCTATAGGAAAATGTTTTTAAAAAGGCAATTAGGACAGCTCAAAAGATCCAGGGCACAGCTCAAAAAAGATCCAAGGCCCGTGACCAGGTGGGCCCTTTTAACGATGTCCCTGCAATACATGATATGCCAGAATAGAAGAAGCTTACATTTCTTACCAGTGAACCATCCCCTGGCTTTTAGATGATATGACTCTTGTGTCAGGGTTGAACCAAGGACATCCATACAAGTTTTGGTTTTACATTCTCATATTTGGTCTGTTTTTCTCAACAGCTCTTGTGACCATTTTCTATGAGCCTCCAGGGCCATGTTTCCACAACAACGGAAGGAGAAGCGAATGGAGGAGTACCGGATTTTTAAAAAGAAATCAGCTTTGCTGCGCTTTGGTCCATGCAGGGCTCCATGAGGGAGTGCTCCACACCAGTTAAAATTGCTTCACAGAACATACGTGGGGGTAGGGGTTGGAGTGAACGTCATCTGACTGGCAGGGGCTGCTCAACCAATAAGAGAGGCTTCGCCCCCCCCTTCCCTCCTTTCTCCTGAAAGTCCAGCTGCACCTGCATTTCAGGAGCAAACTTCATTGAGCACAATGGGAGTTACTTCTGAGTAGACACACTTGTGCTTGTGCTGGGAAAGAGGGTGGGGGGAGAGAACACAAAGATGGGAAACTAGCCCCCATTTTAACCCACAGGATCTTTATAACAAAGGGTCAAAGGAGTTACCTCCTAAGGCAATAAACCAAACAAAGGGGAATTGGAGCCGTGAGATCGCGCTTTACCGCACTTAGGGAATTGGGCTTTAAACTGTGCCATGTCAATTGAAGGGGATCTCTGTAAGTTCTGATGTGGGCATTCATAGGGCGAGCCTCATTGACCACGGGAGGAGCTACTTCTGAGGAGACACTAATGGGTTTGTTGTGGGAAAGAGAGCAGTAAACACAAAGCCAGCAACCAGCCCCCATTTGAACCTGCAGGATCTCTATTAAACTAAACAGAGGAGAATCGGAGCCTCAAGACTGCACTTTACCGCACTTAGGGAATTGGGCTTTAAACTGTGCTATGTCAATTGAGGGGGATCTCTGTAAGTTCTGATGTAGGGTTCTGATTCAGTTCTGATTCAGAGGGCAAGCCTCATTGAACACAAGGGGAGTTACTTCTGCGGAGACACTAATGGGTTTGTGCAGGGACAAGAAATACACAAGAAACACCCCTTGACCAGGGTCATGGTGAAAGGCACACCCCTGGGCAGGGCTAGCATACCTGAGGTCAATGTGGGCCTTGGGGTATACAACAACTATACCGGGGAGAATCCTACTTAAGGAAAATAATTGGACTTTAAGCAGTCTCAGGAAATCTGGTTTTTCCCTGATAAGGTCCGGAGTGGCTGCTGGATGGCCACGATGTCATCTTTCCCTAGCAACCTCAACACGCAGCCAGCTTGGAGTAAATCGCTGGTGGAGATACCCCTCAGGTAAGCCTTGTGCAGACCCTGAGTTAGCTAGCCAGCTTATAAGAGCCTGGCTCTGGTAAATTCCCCAAGTCCAACTGCCCCCCCCCCCCGATTCCAGTCATGATGTCATTCTGAGAGCAGCAACAGGGCTGCTGTGCTGCACCTGCCCCTTTTGTGTCTACTTTCAGTTTCCAAGGTTCAGGACAGGACAGTTGGTGTTTTAGGGAAATGCAGATAGGGCTGTGAAATTGATTGTAGCAGCAGTGCGATTCATTAAGGTTTAGAACGGGTTGTGTGTGTGTGTGTGTGTGTGAGAGAGAGAGAGAGAGAGAGAGAGCAAGCTTTCCAGTTCCAGTTTTAGCTGTCACAGGAGGCCAGAGTGGAATCTCTCCCCATCTCTCTCTTAGTGTTGGCCTTGGAGCTGAGACACTGTGCTACGCAGCTCTGTACTATGCAGCTCCACAGAAGTTAGTGTTTTCCCATGTATTATAGAAATAAACCTCTTGTGAAGGTACCTGAATCTGTTGTGCATTGCCTGTAGAGCAGAAGGGCCATTACAGGGGTGAGGGGAGTCATGAAGGAGCTGAGGGTTTCAGCTGTGCATGGGAAGTCATTGTCTTGACACCAGTTCTACCCAATGAGAAAAACAGAGGGGTAGTCTTGGTATACAGATTTCTCAGAAGCCTCAGTCTACCTATCTTGGTAGACCTGGTGCCCAGGCCTTACATTGCTCTGTCAGTCACCAGATATATCAGAAATTCTCTGTTCTCTGACACTATCAGGGCTTTTAAAAAATGTGCAACCATACACAAAATGTACAGTCCAAGGAAAAATATGCAATTCCAAAAGAACTTTGCTGTAGTTCAAAACTCAAGTCATGCAAAAGTTGTATTGTTAGCTAATGTAAAAAGTGGCTGATATAACAATGTGAAAAGTAAAGTAAAAGTAAAGGCTCCTCTCGAACCCTCAGACCTGATCAAGCTGACTCATTTCTCCTTCCACTGCTAAAGACTCCCCATAGACTCCACTGCTACCCTCTAGAGCTGCCTTCCCCAACCTGGCGCCCTTCAGATGTTTTGGACTTAACTCCAGTCAGCCCCAGCTAGCATGGCCAATGGTCTGGAATGCTGGGGTTGCAGTCCAAAACATCTGGGAGGCACCAGGTTGGGGAAGACTGCTCTAGTTTACCAGTGTTTCCAAGATGAAGGAAATCATTCTAAGATGAGTCTTGCGAAGTTGTCAATGTTATGACAATGTTATGATAAGGGCAGTGATGCCATAAAATACATGATATAATCTTAAAACAGCTGTACTGTATTCATGCATTTGGGTTTCTTTCCTCTTGCTACTATGTGTTTTTTAAAATATCTCACGCCAAATAAAGTTTTATTGGAATTCATGATGCTTCTTGAACATAGCACTCTTCTGCATTAGTGTAGTACTGTTCAGTTCCTGGGATCTTCTCCTACTCTGTGAAGGCTTCCAAATGTCATGGAATGTGACGCTAAGCAACAAAATGCACACACAAGGAAAGTGCTCAGAACTCTGATGGCCCACTGTGATTGGTGGAAACACCCCTTGACCGGGGTCAGTGAGGTCACAGCCAGGTGAAAGACACACCCCCTGGGCAGGGCTATCATGCCAGAGTAAATGCTGAGGGTTGGTGCACACGGCAACAGAAGCACAGACAAGCTGAATTAAGGAACACAATTGGACTAAAAGTAGACTCAGAAAAAACTTTTTTTTGGCACAAAACTCCAGGATGGCTGCAAGATGGCCATGATATCATGTACCACAAACAAACTCCAAATGCAGCAAACTCACAGTAAATCACTTGTGGAGACACCACCCTCGTTGCAGCAGCTCATATTTAATATTAGCAGGGGTGGGCAGAAGGTACAGTGTGGCACATGGATGGACCACCTGCCAATTTTCCACCAGCCAATTTAGTGCTGGGACAGCTAGAACCCATTGGGATTCTTGCAAAGAATGCTGGACAATGTGGATCTTGGTCTTATCTGGGAAGGCCTTATTCTTAAGCAAGAATGTACCTGTGGTCACATCACATAGATTAGTTATCCTGAGTAAGCCTGCTTGATTCATGAATTCAAAATGTATTGACCAGAATGATTCAAGTTTTTTTAAAATGGTAGACCATGCAAGGGTGAAGTCGGCTCCCTGCATTAGCACACAGACCTCCTTGGAAAATATACTCCTCCCCAGTCCTGATCATTTGCACTTCTTATGTTAGCCTACAAGGGCGGCAGCTAGAATATTCCTTACCAACAGCACAAAACTGATGTTTGGGACGTCAAGCTGATGGGGTAGTCAGAATCCTTCCATGTAATTTGCTGAGGCAGCAGGTCTTATAATTGGGCTGTGAAGCACGCATGTTAAAATTAAAAGCAGTGCACATAATTGTTCTTAGCAAATAAAGGCGGAACTTGTTTCTTGGCATATTTTTGTTTAGCAAAAGTACTGCAGTTTTGTGCAGCAGCTTGGATTGGTGCCAGGGTATATTTTTAAAAAGCCACGTTTTTTCCATTACCCAGGAATGGTTTTCCCATTTCAGCTTTCTCATCCATCTCGAATACCCCCTCCCTCCTTTTTATAGAGAAAAGAAAAGAAAGAAGGTTGTTGAAGTTTCCCTGCTAAGGCCTCCTTCTATCCCTGATAAGGTTGAATTCCCTGATGGTAGTTCTAATTGTAAGCATATGTTGTTACTGTGGGCTACCATTTGAATTGCAGTCCTTGGTATTAATCGGGAGGGAGGGTGGTGAGATTGTAGTAGTTTAATTTTTGGAATGTATTTTACTTCATCAAGAGTAGACAGATCGTACAAATAATGAAATTCTGGCATGGATGTCAGAGAGAGTGGAATTGTTTAGACAATGAAGGAAACATTCTGAAGAGGGACCATAGAGAAGGAGGTGGGAAGCAACTACTACAGATATAGCATCAGCCACAGAATTCTCCATTGTAAAAGCTCAGTCCACAGTCCAGATAAATCATGGCGGTTCAATCAATGTTTTTAGTGCTATCGTTTGGTTGCTTGACTTAGATGTATTACTGAAAAGCTGAGACATTGATAAATACCCCAATGTATTGGGGGGGGGGGATATTGAGAAGGTAGAGCGTAAGAAGGCGTGTACACTTTTAAGGGGGAAAAGGTAGAGTTGCAACCTAATTAATGACATTTTCATCAGTTATGCATATGAATTTTAGTTGACTGATTAATGTATCAATTAAATTTGCATATGTGCAAAACTGATATTTTTGAAGCAAGCTGCATTTGTTGTTTTTCAATAATGCATGCAAGTGTTGAGGAGGCATCATTTTGGGGGTGTCCCCTTCTTTGTGAGAGAAAAGTGAGGGCGGGGTGTCTTTTTTAAGATGGTGTTTGCGATCTGCAGCTTGTATATCTGTACTAAATATATAATGGCTTTCTTTTTTTAAAAAAAACTGCTTTATCAGGCCCCTCTTTAGACTATTAATTTTCAATCTGATTAATTGTGTGTATCTTACTCTGTGAAATGGCTTTACTTAGATCAGGGGTGGGGAACCAACCTGTGGCCCTCCAAATGTTATTGGACTCCAACTCCCATAATCCATGACTGGCTGGGGCTGTTGGGAGTTGGTCTTAACAACATCTGGAGGGCCACCGGTTCCCTACCACTGCCTTCAATGGTGCCATTGGAATAACTAACTACAATGAGCATTATCCACGCTGCGCAGCCTTAGGACAAGCACAGCTCTCTGAACATGGGGAAAGGAGAAGACTGGTGTTAGGAGAATGCTGTGAGTGAAACAGCATGTGCCCGAGAGTGAGGGAAGGGAGCAGTCAGGACTGGAGCACGACCCTGTGTTTGTTCTCTCACTGAAACCAATGGGTCCCAAAAAAGTAACACTGCCTGGACTGTGCCGTTATTTGCATAATGTTGAGTATTGCTTTAACCAGTTTAATGAATAATCTGTGGCACTGCCAAGGTTAAGGCGACCTTGGGCAAGCTGCCCTTTGGGGCCCCCACATATCCCCGCTTTCACACACCCTGTCTTTCCTTCCCACCCTGGTCCCCTTTTTCTTTCTGCTGTTTCTCCACCCCACCCCCACCAATGCTGGGGTGGGGAGACTGCATTTGGGCACCCTAGGGGCTGTGTGGCACGAGACGTCTGCCCGCTGGCCTGGCCCTAATGGTGCCACTGTGAATAATAGTACATTTGCATTTGATTGAGGTGTTGTTTTCACTGCAGTGGTAAACCTAAGCCTGGGCTATATCATTTCAGTTCAGACTGCAGGTGGGAGCTTATATGTTGGAATTTTTCTCCATACCAAAAATAAATAAATGTCCACATTCCTTCCAGGGATGAGTGAGAATTTCATTTTAGTTTATTTTGATAAGAATTTACCAAAATTCACAAAATTCTTCATATTCAGGAGGAAAGAACTTGAGATTTTAAAAATTTAAATGTGGAGAAAGCAAAACTGACAGATTTCTCCATCGTGGATTCTTTCCACATAGAGAACAAGCATTTCAAAAGAAGGCTAGGCTGGAACCTTTATCTCTGACATCTAGTTTTCTATATGGAAGGATATTCTTTTCCTTCTTCTTTTTGCAGGAACATTCCATCGCCAGCAGCCTGAAGTGGAAATGGTACAAGCCAGACCTGGCTTTACCATCCGAGAATTAGGCTTAAGAGAACTGCTAGACCGTTTGCTTCTTTAAATGAGCTCTATCGTTACAGTGCTCCGTAAATAGCCAGAAGTGGCAGAAGTGGCTGCAGCACAACGGCAGATGCAGTAAGGAGTTCTAAAATGTTCCCAGATTCCATGTGGCAATTGTCATCAAACCAGATATTTAGGGAGTGATTCTATGTGGATCAACGGTCGCCTCCAACCCTGGGGGCAACCGCCTATCCGGTGCAGGGCAGGAGGAGTGGTGAGGAGCGGATCTCCTCCTCGCTCCCCCCACCCTGCTTTCGTAGCTTGACAGCTGATTTTGGCTGTCTAGCCGCAGGACCTCAGAACACGGGAAGTGGCAGCTGGATGACACATAGGATGTGTTGTAGCGGCATTTCCGACCTCCCCACCTGGGACTGCCCTGTTTTCGCCTCTCCACGCTGCTCTTACCTGGGGCTGATCCACACTGCCTACAAGGTGGCGTGGGAGTGGGTGGGGGTTGGTTCTCCAGGAACTGACCTATCCTATGGCAGTCTAGCCGCAGATTAGCGGCCATAGGATTGCGCCTTTATTTATTCATTACATTTCTATACTGTCCAGTAGCCAATGATGGGAAGTTTTTTTCCGACTGCACTGCAAATTAGTATCTGGCCGTTTAGAAATGGGTAAAATGTTGTAAACGTGATCACTCTGCTATTTAGTATTAGGCAATTATTGGGGCTGTGTTTTTGATATGATTCTGGGGAAGCATAGAACAGCCACAGAATGTGTTCAAGTAATGTGTAGCCAGAAGATATGTTATTTTCCTTAAAAACTGTCCTTAAAAATACAAGATTCCCTGTGGTAATTGTTATAACCACAAGGGAATCTTGTATTTTTAAGGACAGTTTGTCAAACATGGTAAACAAGTAATATGGCAATACCATTGCCATGATATATTTTTTCCACTGGATGATAACAAGATATCACCCAAACAGTTTAAATTAAAAATAAAACTTGTACAGTAGTGGGCAAGACAGAGAAAAATAGTTGTTGTTGTTGTTCAGTCGTTCAGTCGTGTCCGACTCTTCGTGACCCCATGGACCATAGCACGCCAGGCCTTCCTGTCCTGCGCTCTCTCCCGGAGCGTGCTCAAGTTCATATTCATTGCATCCGTGATGCTATCTAGCCATCTCATCCTCTGCCGTCCCCTTCTCCTTTTGCCTTCAGTCTTTCCCAGCATCAGGGTCTTTTCCAGGGAGTTTTCGCATTAGGTGGCCAAAATATTGGAGCTTCAGCTTCATTATCTGTCCTTCCAATGAGCACTCAGAGTTGATTTCCTTTAGGATGGACTGATTTGACCTCCTTGCAGTCCAGGGGACTCGTAAGAGTCTTCTCCAGCACCACAGTTCGAAAGCGTCAGTTCTTCGGCGCTCAGCCTTCCTTATAGTCCAGCTCTCACAGCCATACATTACTACTGGGAAAACCATAGCTTTGATTAGACGGACCTTTGTCGGCAAGGTGATGTCTCTGCTTCTTACTATGCTGTCTAGGTTGGCCATAGCTTTCCTCCCAAGGAGCAAGCGTCTTTTAATTTCATGGCTACAGTCACCGTCTGCGGTGATCTTGGAGCCCAAGAAAGTAAAATCTGTCACTGCTTCCATTTCTTCCCCTTCTATATGCCAGGAAGTGATGGGGCCAGATGCCATGATCTCTGTTTTTTTAATGTTGAGTTTCAAACCAGCTTTTGCACTCTCCTCTTTCACCCTCAACAAAAGGCTCTTTAGATCTTCTTCGCTTTCTGCCATTAGGGTGGTATAGTCTGCATATCGGAGGTTGTTGATAATTCTCCCAGCAATCTTAATTCCGACCTCTGATTCATCCAACCCGGCATTTCTCATGATGTACTCTGCATATAAGTTAAATAAGCAGGGTGACAATATGCAGCCTTGTCGTACTCCTTTCCCAATTTTGAAACACTCGGTTGTTCCATGTCTGGTTCTTACTGTTGCTTCTTGACCCTCGTACAGGTTTCTCAGGAGACAGGTAAGGTGGTCTGGTACTCCCATCACTTTCAGAATTTGCCACAGTTTGTTGTGATCCACACAATCAAAGGCTTTAGCGTAGTCCATGAAGCAGAAATAGACATTTTTCTGGAATTCTCTTGCTTTCTCCATGATCTAGCGAATGTTGGCGATTTGATCTCTAGTTCCTCTGCCTCTTCGAAACCCAGCTTGTACTTCCGGTAGTTCTCGGTTCGCATACTGCTGAAGCCTAGCTTGTAGGATTTTGAGCATCACCTTGCTGGCATGTGAAATGAAAGCAATTGTGCGGTAGTTTGAACACTCTTTGGCGTTGCCCTTCTTTGGAACTGGAATGTAAACTGACCTTTTCCAGTCTTGTGGCCACTGTTGAGTGTTCCAGATTTGTTGGCATATTGAATGCAGCACTTTAACAGCATCATCTTTTAGGATTTTAAATAGCTCAGCTGGAATACTGTCATCTCCGCTAGCTTTGTTGTTACTAATGCTTCCTAAGGCCCACTTGACTTCACTCTCGAGGATGTCCGGCTGAAGTTCAGTGACCGCACTATCATGGCTATCAGGGACATTCAGATCTTTCCTGTATAGTTCTTCTGTGTATTCTTGCCACCTCTTCTTAATCTCATCTGCTTCTGTTAGGTCCCTGCCTTCTTTGTCCTTTATCATGCCCGTCTTTGCACAAAACGTTCCCTTGAGATCTCCAATTTTCTTGAAGAGATCTCTAGTCTTTCCCATTCTGTTGTTTTCCTCGATTTCTTTGCATTGTTCATTTAAGAAGGCCTTCTTGTCTCTCCTTGCTATTCTCTGGAACTCTGCATTCAGTTGGATATATCTTCCCCTTTCTCCCTTGCTTTTCGCTTCCCTTCTTTCGTCAGCTACTTGTAAAGCCTCATCAGACAGCCACTTTGCTTTCTTGCATTTCTTTTTCTTTGGGATGGATTTCGTTGCTGCCTCCTGAACAATGTTACGGACCTCCGTCCATAGTTCCTCAGGCACTCTGTCTATCAGGTCTAATCCCTGAAATCTATTCCTCACCTCCACAGTATATTCATCAGGGATATGATTTAGGTCATACCTGAACGGTTTAGTGGTTTTCCCGACGTTCTTCAATTTAAGCCGAAATTTTGCAAGAAGCAGCTCATGATCTGAGCCACAATCAGCTCCAGGTCTTGTTTTTACTGACTGTATGGAGCTTCTCCATCTTTGGCTCCAAAGTACATAATCAATCTCATTTCAATATTGACCATCTGGTCATGTCCATGTGTAGAGTCGCCTCTTGTGCTGTTGGAAAAGAGTGTTTGCTATGATCAGCATGTTCTCTTGACAGAATTCTATTAGCTTTTGTCCTGCTTCATTCTGTACACCAAGGCCATGCCTGCCTGTTATCCCGGTGATTTCTTGACTTCCTACTTTAGCATTCCAATCCCCTATGATGAAGAGGACATCTTTTTTTGGTGTTAGTTCTAGAAGGTGTTGTAGGTCTTCATAGAACCGATCAACCTCAGCTTCTTCGGCCGCAGTGGTTGGGGCATAGACTTGAATTACTGTGATGTTGAATGCAATGGATTCGTTGGATTCGTACTGAGATCATTAATAGTACTTAATAGAAAAATAGTACTTCCTCTTTTATTGATCAGAGCAATTATTCAGTGTCTCCCTATTTAAATGCTTTATTCTTGTCATTTAAATTCGTTAATGAACGTTAACGGGATGGAATATCTAAGGGCCATTTCACACATTTCATGGCAGAAAACCTGGATTGCCACCATGTACACACAGCATAGAAGAAGTGCAGGCAGTCTCGGTTCCCTTGCAAACAAATGTTTGCCACAGTCGCAGTTGATATTTTAATTTATTTATTTAAAAATGTATACCCTTCCTTCCCTTATGAAAGTTCAGTGCAGTTCATAACAAACCCCAAACATTATAGTAATATCAAAACTTTTGCTTTATAATCTGCTCTAGAATTTTCCGAGGGATTGATGTCAGTCTGACTGGTCTGTAGTTCCCAGGTTCCTCTATTTTGCCCTTTTTGAAGACAGGGACAACGTTAGCCCTCCTCCAGTCATCTGGCACTTTACCCGTCCTCCATGATTGCTCAAAGAGAATAGACAGTGGTTCTGAGAGTTCTTCTGCCAGTTCCTTTATGACTCTAGGATGCAGTTCATCTGGCCCTGGAGATTTGAACTTGTTCAAAGTAATTAGGTGTTCCTTGACCATATGCCTCTTGATATCAAGCTGCCATCCTGCCCCTTCAGCCTGTACTTCACCTTTGCCAGGGGGGTCATAGATCCTCTTTTGAGAGAAGACTGCACCAAAGTAGGAATTGAGCACTTCTGCCTTTTCTTTGTCCTCTGTTATTATTTTGCCATCCTTATTTAATAGTTGAACCACCTTTTCTTTCCTCTGTCTTTTACTATGCATGTAGCTGAAGAAAGCCTTTTTTTGGTGCTTTTAGAATCCCTCGCTAACCTCAGCTCCTTCTCAGCTTTAGCCTTCCTGACGCCATCTCTGCAATTCTGTGCTACCTGCCTGTACTCTTCCTTTGTAGCTTGGCCTTCCTTCCACTTCCTATACAGTCAGGGCCAGAAATATTGGAACAAGGATAACTGTTTTGGCAGTTGACCTCCGTACACCACCACATTGAAGTTGAAAGGAAACACACCCAGATGGGGGTGAAGTCAGGACTTTCAGCTGTAATTCAAGGGGTTTGACAAAAGTGGGGCACTAACCATTCAGGAAGGACAGCCAGTGGCATACACACACACCCGTCATTGGTGGCTCATAAGAAATGGAACAAACCAACATAATTTCAAACTTAAGCATCAACTTTAATACCTGATGAAAATCCTTTGCAGTCAATGACTGCCTGAAGTCTGGAACCCATGGACATGACCCAGTGCTGAGTTTGCTCCCTCGAGATGCTTTGCCAGGCTTTTACTGCAGCTGCCTTCAGCTGCTGCTTGTTTGTGGGTCTTTCTGCCTTCAGTCTTGTCTTCAGTAAGTGAGAAGCAGGCTCTATTGGGTTGAGATCAGGTGACTGACTTGGCCATTGAAGAACATCCCACTTCTTTGCTTTGAGAAACTCTTGGGTAGCTTTTGCTGTATGTTTTCGGTCATTATTCATCTGCAATATGAAGCAATGTCCTATCAGTTTGGCAGCATTCGGCCGAATCTGAGCAGAAAGTATAGCCCTATACACTTCAGAATTCATCCTGCTGCTTTGATCGGCAGTCAGGTCATCAATAAACACCAGTGACCCAGTTCCATTGGCAGCCATACATGCCCATGCCATAACACTGCCTCCACCATGTTTGACAGATGATATGGTATGCTTTGGATCTTGAGCTGTTCCTTTCCTTCTCCATACTTTTCTCTTCCCACCACTCTGGTACAAGTTAATCTTGGTTCCATCAATCCAAAGAATCTTATTCCAGAACTGGGCAGGCTTTTTTAGGTGTTTGCTGGCAAAGGCTAATCTGGCCTGTCTGTTCTTGAGTGTTACCAGTGGTTTGCACGTTGTTGTGAAGCCTCTGTATTTACATTCATAAAGCTGTCTCTTGACTGTAGATGTTGACAATGACATGCCTACCTCCTCAAGAGCATTCTTGACCTGGCCAGATGTTGTGAAAGGGTTCCTCTTCCCCATGAGCAGAATTCTGTGGTCATCCACTTTAGTTGTCTTCCGTGGTCTTCCAGGCCTTCTGCTGTTGCTGCGGTTGCCAGTTAATTCCTTCTTTTTCAGGATGTTCCAGACTGTTGTGTTGGCCACTCCCACTGTTTTTGCTATCTCTCTGATGGGTTTATTTTGTTTCCTCAGCCTAATGATGGCCTCCTTCACTCGCATGGACACCTCTTTGGACCTCAAGTTGGGAGTTCCAGCGAACAGCTACCAAATGCAAATGTAACACTTAGAACCACCTCCAGGCCTTTTATCTGCTTGATTGGTCATGGGATACCCAGGAAACAGGCCACACCTGGCCATGCAGCTGCCTGTCAGCCATTCGTTCCATTACTTATGAGCCACCAACGATGGGGGGGGTGTATGCCACTGGCTGTCTTTCCTGAATGGTTAGTGCCCCACTTTTGTCACACCCCTTGAATTACAGCTGAAAGTCCTGACTTCGCTCCCATCTGGGTGTGTTTCCTTTCAACTTCGATGTGGTGGTGTACGGAGGCCAACTGCCAAAACAGTTATCCTTGTTCCAATATTTCTGACCCTATGTGTCCTTTTTTGTTTTCAGGTCATCTCTAAGCTTTTTCTGAAGCCACGCTGGATTCTTCTGGTGTCTTCAACATTTTTTTCTT
The DNA here is from genome assembly GCF_057233095.1 of Heloderma suspectum. Classification (NCBI taxonomy): domain Eukaryota; kingdom Metazoa; phylum Chordata; class Lepidosauria; order Squamata; family Helodermatidae; genus Heloderma; species Heloderma suspectum. Next base: position 116,441,121 of record NC_139462.1, read on the forward strand.
GTTGGAATTGTTTGTAATTGTGCCTTTAGAATTTCCTTTTTTTAAAACTCCCACCCATCTTGGACTCCTTTTTCTGTTAGTGTCGCTTGCCATGGGACCTTACTTATCATTGTTCTGAGTTTATTAAAATTGGCTTTCCTACAGGGTACGTATTTGGCTACACTCGGCTTTTGCTTCCTTTAGAACCAAGAACTCAAGTATAACATAGTCGCTTTCCCCCAGAGTTCCCGTAACTGCTACTGTATCAACTAAGTCATCTCTGTTGGTTAGGATCAAGTCAAGGATAACTGATCCTCTAGTTCCTTCCTCTACTTTCTGTAGAGGAAGTTATCAGCAACACAAGTCAGGAATTTCTTGGAGGGGCCACGTTTTCCCACCAATGTAGGCTTCTGTAGTTGTTCGTGATGTGCAAGCTGGTTCCTATGGGGAAAGGTAGTCATTCAGTGCATGAGTGGGGGGCCAGTGGCCCATGGGCTGGATGCAGCCCACATGGCCTCCACCTTTGGCGCATCGCGTCCCTGCTGCCTATGCAGCAGTTAGGTTTTGAAGAAACTTCTAGTGATGCTAATGGAAGCTTTTTAAAGAGATCAATGAAAGATCATGGAAGTCTCAGATACGGGGAGAAGGAGGGGGAAAGGGGATGGGGGAAAAGAAGCAGGAGGAGGAAGTCATTGTGGTCCTGCATTTAAAGCAGAAAGCCCCATTTTAAATGCAGGATTTTAGGCTGGTCTAGAGATGCCCAACGATTCCCTTTTTCACCCACTTCCTTTTCCTCCTCCCCTTTCCCCCTCCTTCTCCCCGTATCTGAGTCTTCCATTATCTTTCATTGATCTCACTCCTCTTCTTGCCACTTTTCCTCTTTTCACAGAGGGAACTGAAGCGGAACACAACAGGGTAATTTGAGAGCTCATTATCTGCAATCTATTTAAAAACAGAACAAAGGGCATTTAGCGCAGGAGATGCCCTGGAGGTTTACGGCGTCATGTAAAGAGCCCGCATACTTCTGTGAAGGAGCAATCTCAATCGCAGGATAAAGCTCTATGTGAAGAAAGCCCAAGACTAATATGTGAAGTGGCCCTGAATACAGGAGCAAACATCTTGTTCTGCATGTGCACCCTACTTTGGCATGGCGAGAATTTCCAGGGTTTCCAGCTCTCATCTAGGGAGAGATTTCCTTAGAAGAAGGTCACTGGAGACTTATAATGTTTCTATGATATAAGGTTTATTTACACACACACACACACACACACACACACGGGGAAAGAGAGAGAGAGAGAGAGAGGCTGAGGGTAAGATGTGTCACAGCATTTGACACCCCAACAGATTCCTGTTCCCCATCAAGTTTTCCACATAGTATCAACCCAGTTCCAATACAGATGGCTTAAAATGACAGAATGGACTAGCCCCCTCTCCTACGCCTAGCAGGACAAAAAGGTGAGTCATCTTCCATGGAGGCAACACTCAGGACATATTTGGCCAAGATCTGGCCAAACCACAGAACTCTTGGGGAACAGGGAGAGCCCTTCCTGTACAATCCTGAAGTCTTTTAACCTTCAGAGCCACTGTGCTGTAAAGGAAGCCAGAAAGGGCATTTAGACTAACCTCAAACCCATCACAGTATAAATAATTGCCCAACTCTAGGCAGTGCTGTCCATGTGCAGAAACAGGTAGGTTTGTGTCTTGTTTGTACCATTTTTCTAACAAGCTTATAATACGAAAACTGAATAGTGTCAGTCAATAGACTGTGTGGAAAATGCCTCAGAGGAATTCAGATAGCAGTGTCTATCCACGTACGTCTGAGGGATTTAAGCCTACTACGATAAAAACTCAAGTGAAGGAAAATACCACCAAAACCCCCTTGGGATTTTTTTTTTAATTGGAAGGTGGGCTAGAAATGTCTTAAATAAATATGAATGCCCCGGAAGCAAGAACGAAAACACGGAGAGTTAGATTCAGTGTGAAAAACTGGTGGGATTTGAACAGCATTTGAAAGCACAGGGTGTTTACTGTGGGTATTGTAGTGGAAAGTCTTATCATGTAATGTTGTAGGATTAAAACAAATTGTTGTCCCAATCCAACTAGGGGCACTACTATTCATGCAGAAGCAGACTTCCCTGTGCACATCTCCAACTAGCTGTGGATGTGTTGTTTGGCAAGTGGTCTCACTGTCGCTGCCCTTCTGATCCAGCAGATTAAAAACAGAGGAGGGGCTATAAATCCACTGATCAACCTCAAGAGTGGGACTGGGGGGGGGGTGGCGGCGCAGTGGGATGGATTATCCCTGCTATGCATAATTTCATACACCTCTATCATGTCCCCCACCCCTTACTTGCCCTTTTTTTGAGCTAAAGAGTCCCAAACATTGTAACATTTCCTCATAGGGGAGTTGTTCCAGCCCCTTGATCATTTTGGCTGGCCTTTTCTGCACCTTTTCTGTAGAGAGGCTTTCTTGATGGGCACTCCTCAGCTTTAGACATCTGTTCATCTGGATGTCAGACAATGGGTGTTTCTACATTAAGCAACCCCCCCCCACACAAAAATCCACATCCTTTCCAAAGCTTCCTGCTTTCGGTTTCTTTGCAGGAATAGGAAGGCAGTCACATGGTTTGAACTGAGGGAGTGCCTTCCTCCCTCCCTGGCATGTGGGCAAAGGAGCGGTGGGGGGGGGGAAGATTCTTGTTCTCGTAGCTTAACTTCTGCTTTACTCTTTTCTCGCAGCCCCCAGGAAACCTCTGACTTACTTCTGAGCAGACATAAAATGTAAGATTGTGCTGTAAGTCTGCAACCTTTGGCACACTCACTTGGGAGTAAGCCCCATTACTTGGGAGTAAACCCCAGTAGGGGGGTTTTGCTTAATGTAGAAACACCCATTGTCTGACATCCAGATGAACAGATGTCTAAAGCTGAGCAGTGCCCATAACTTAATAGGGTGTTCTGTAACAACAGAGGATGTTGCTTCTGAGCTTGGTTGCGTGGGGGATCAGATGTGTCTAGGGATGTTGGAGAATTCCGCCACGGACTCCAGTGAGGCCGGATTCTTTAGAATCCAGCCCCCCGGAGTCCATGGCGGAACGGACTACCCCCCCGCCGCCCCCCCCCCAAATCCCCCCCCGGAACGGACCTATCTGGCGGCGGCGAATGCGGCGGCGGCTCCAGGTCGACTTCTGGTCGCTGCCATCATAGCAGCCGCCATTTGCATCCGTGTCTTAGGCCGTGATAGGCTGCATAAATACATAGCCTATCACGGCAAAGAGCAGGGGCACAAATGGTGTAATGGGTGCCATTTGTGCCCCTGCTCTTTGCCGTGATAGGCTACGTAAATACTTACGTAGTCTATCACAGCCTAAGGCACAGACACAAATGGCGGCCGGAGTAGTGGCTGCCATTTGCATCTGCAGCGCGGCGGCAGCAGCCAGAAGTCCGGCTGCGGCCAGGGAGGATTCCGGGGGGGGGGGCAGATCGCCTCCCCCTGCAGCGGATGCCCCGGACCGGAACCGGGTAAGTGATCGGCTCACCCCTAGTTGTGTCTCCCTTTGTTGCATGGAGGCATTTTCCCCTCCATGCAACAAAGGGAGACACATCTAGGGGTGAGCGGATGACTTACCCGGTTCTGGAGGCATTTTACCCTCTTCTCTCTCCCACTGAGAAATGCGGAGGCAGGAGTCGCAATCAGCAAGCGATTCTTGCCCTCACTCCTGTCAAATCTCATCCTGACCGCCCCCAACAACTGAAAACAAACGCCCACAGCAGGCAGACACAGCGGTTTCTTCCTCTATTGGAGAATTTCATGGGGAGGTCATAGCACTCCTGCTCTGTGGGCTGGAAAAAATACCACATTTTTTGCATTTGGGGAAAACATGAGATAGGCTGGGGGAAACTGCGGGAGATGGAAGGTAACGGCGTCATCTAAAGAGCCCACAAACTTCCAAGAGAGAGCCATCTCAATAGCAGGATAAAAGCTCCATGTGATGAACCTCAATGTCCAACCCTGGGTCTTTTTCAGATGAGATGCAAGACCTTCTTGTTGTTTGAATAAGCCATTGGTGGCAAGAGATGGAGCTCTTTTAAGTAGCTAATTTTTAAGGAACAGTATTTTTTATTGTCTCTTGATTATTTGTGTGTGTGTGTGTGTGTGTGTGTGTGTCTACTACCCACACTCACGCCTTGAGGGATGGGTCAGGTTTTTTTTAAAAAAAACCTATTTATTTGGAAACAGTTCCAAATAAATGAAGAGGCGAGCTAATTAGCAGACAGCAGTAAAGAAGCAAAACAGGCTCCATCCCATTTTACCTCCAGCACCAATATCTTTTAAAGATGATTACTGAAATAGAAGTTGCTGCTCTTGAGCTAACCTGACTGGCATTGCCTGTGGCACTGGGTAGCTGATTAGATGCTAGCTAGCAGCACACGCTTGAATCACTCCTGAACCTGCAGTTCTTCTGCAGGAGGCATAGCAGTAAATATCGATGGAATGCAGGCAATATTCTGCTTACACAGGGGGCTTATGTGTGTAGACATATGTAAAATTGAAAGCCAAGAACCAAGGTCCCTGTAGCATTAAACCCTATCATATAGAATCACTATGGCCTCTCCTGGACAGGGATAGCTTGGCCAGAGTGGTACAGGCACTAGTAACCTCAAGACAGGATGACTGCTATGCACTCTGTGTGGGACTGACTTTAGGGCTGCTCCGGAAGCTGGAGCTAGTGCGGAACATAGCAGCTTGGCTGTTGTCTGGAGCTGCCCCTTTTCAGCATGCAACTCCTTTGCTGAGGGAACTGCCTGGCTGCCTTTTCGGCCAGGTTTAAGATTTGGTACTAGTGTACAAAGCCCTAAACAACTTGAGACCAGGATACCTGAGAAAGCACCTTCTCCCTGACCAACCTGCCTGGTCACTGAGGTCATCAGAGGGCACATCCCTGGTGGTTCCACATGGAGCTATGGCCCGACTAGAGTCCACCAAGAGAAGAGCCTTCAGTTTACTTATGAGCCACCAACGATGGGGGTGTGTGCATGCCACTGGCTGTCCTTCCTGAATGGGTAGTGCCTAGGGATGGCGGAGAATTTCTCCCCGAAACTTCGGGGGGCCGAGCGCCAACGTGTTCGGCCCCCCGACGAAGTTTCGGGGAGAAATTCTCCGCACCCCCCTGCACCCCCCCGGGACGGGACTTACCTTTCCCGAATGTCCCTCCCGGTGGCGGGTCCCGGCGGCGGTTCGGCAGGTCTTCGACAGGGCGCAGAGGCGGCAGCCGGTCTTTCGACCAGCTGCCGCCGCCGCCATTCCAATAAAAGTTAAAAAAAAACGCCCCCGTGATAGGCTACGTGACGATTAACGTAGCCTATCACGGCTAGATCTGCAAAGTCAGCCGTGATAGGCTACGTAAATCATATCACGGGTGACTTAAAAAAAAAAAGCGCGTACGGCTAATGGCGGCCCCCATAGGGAGCCGCCATTCACGTTCCTTATTTGGTCGCTGTAGTCTACGTAAAGATTACGTAGACTACAGCGACCAAATAAGGAACGCGAATGGCGGCTCCCTATGGGGGCCGCCATTTGCGTACGCGCTTTTTTTTTTAAGTCACCCGTGATAGGCTATGTGACGATTAACGTAGCCTATCACGGCTGACTTTGCAGATCTAGCTGTGATAGGCTACGTTAATCGTCACGTAGCCTATCACGGGGGCGTTTTTTTTTTTTTTTTACTTTTTATTTCGCGGCCGGGCGAGGCGAGCGCCTCCTCCCCGGCCTGAATTTCGGCCGGGCGAGGCGGGAAGCCTCCCCCCCGGCCTGAATTTCGGCCGGGCGAGGCGGGAAGCCTCCCCCCCTGGCCTGAACTTCGGGGGGAGAGCAGCAAAGCGCCTCCCCCCCACCGCGAACAAGCTGCGAGACCAGGTAAGTGGCTTTCATGCACTCCTAGTAGTGCCCCACTTTTGTCATACCCCTTGAATTACAGCTGAAAGACCTGACTTCGCTCCCATCTGGGTGTGTTTCCTTTCAACTTCAATGTGGTGGTGTACAGAGGCCAACTGCCAAAACAGTTATCCTTGTTCCAATATTTCTGGCCCTGACTGTATATGCCAAAACGTACAATTAAAACCTGAGTACATAAAACCTAAATGCTAAAAGGCTGGAATTTTGCAACAATGTAAAAAAGACACAATATATAAAAATTAAAACCAGAGTATATAAAACCTTAAAATGCCAAATGCGTATCAACATCCGTCGTTGTCGGTGGCCCACAAGAAATATTTTAGCCTAAACTCTAATTGAAAATCTTTCATTCAAGAGCCGAAAGAATCCATCCATGTATTTTGAACAAATGTTCATTATAAGTAAACAATTGCTTGATAATATGACCATCAGAATAAGTTAGCAAAAGTTAAACAGTGGTGATAGAAAGTAAGAACATATCTCTCTCCTCTGTTATCCTAAAGTAGTTCCAAGGCCATGTATGAGTAATATGTCTGTTACATGATTTTTAATATTTGTACATTTTAGTATTAAAATTTTTAGTTGATGACATTCATTCCCTTCACTTAGGGTTTTGTTGACAAACTAGGGGAACAGCACAGAGTCAAAAACAGGAGGGACATGCACATAGTGATGCACATAGTGATGCATCTTGGGGCAAAAAATCTCAACTTCCAGTATAGCTTGGTGGGATCTGAACTAGCAGTGACTGACCAAGAAAGAGATCTTGGGGCTGTGGTGGACAGCTCAGTGAAGATGTCAACCCAGTGTTTGGCCTCTGTTAAAAGGCAAACTCCACATTAGGCATAATTAGACAAGGGATTGAAAATAAAACTGCCAACATCATGCTGCCCCTATACAAATCTATGGTTCGACCACACTTGGAATACTGTGTACAGTTCTGGTCACCACGCATATAAAAAGATATTGTAGAGCTGGAAAAAGTGCAGAAAAGGGCAACTGAAATGATCAAGGGGCTGGCGCATCTCCCCTATGAGAGAAGATTACAACAGCTGGGATTGTTTAGCTTGGAAAAAAGGAGGGTAAGGGGAGACATGATAGAGGTCTACAAAATAATGCATGGAGTGGAGAATGTGGGTATTTATTTATTTATTTATTAAATTTATTAATCGCCCATCTGACTGGTCACCCAGCCACTCTGGGCGATGTACAACCCACCATAAAACAATTTAAAACAATAAAATTTTACCATAATTTTTTTTTTTTAAATACCCTAGCCCACCCCAAATGCCTGCCTGAACAACCACGTTTTTAATGCACGACGGAAGCTCATTAAAGAGGGGGCATGACGGAGTTCCCTAGGGAGGGAGTTCCACAAAGTGGGGGCCACAACACAGAAGGCCCTCTCCCTCGTCCCCACCAGTCTAGCTGTCCTGGCTGATGGGACAGAGAGAAGGCCATCCGAGGCTGATCTTGTTAAGCGGCCTGTCTGGTGTTGCTGGAGGCGCTCCTTAAGATAGGCTGGGCCGGAACCATATAGGGTTTTAAAGGTCAAAACCAACACCTTGAATTTGGCCCAGAAAACAACTGGTAACCAGTGCAACTCCTTCAGCACTGGAGTGATGTGATCTCGCCGGCGGCTGCCTTTAATCAGGCGAGCCGCCCCGTTCTGTACCAGCTGCAGTTTCCGAACCGTCTTCAAGGGTAACCCCACGCAGAGCGCATTACAGTAGTCCAAACGAGAGGAGACCAGGGCATGTACTACCGATGGGAGCAGATGGTTGGGAAGGAAGGGGCGCAGCCGCCGTATCAGATGGAGTTGATACAGCGCTGTCCGGCTCACAGCTGACACCTGAGCCTCCATGGACAGCTGGGAGTCCAAAATGACCCCCAGGCTGTGGACCTGGTCTTTCAAGGGTAGCTGTACCCCATTCAACACCAGGTCAACATCCCCCAGCCTCCTCTTGTCTCCCACCAAAAGTACCTCGGTCTTGTCAGGGTTGAGCTTCAGCTTATTCCTCCCCATCCAGCCACTCACCATCTCCAGACATTTGGACAGGGATTCTACGGCCAACCTTGGTGAAGATTTGAATGAGAGGTAGAGCTGCGTGTCATCCGCATATTGATGACACCGCACCCCAAACCTCCTGATGATAGCCCCCAGCAGCTTCACATAAATGTTAAATAGCATCGGGGAGAGGATGGAACCCTGTGGCACCCCACAAGTAAGTGGCCACGGGTCCGAAACCTCCTCTCCCAGTGCTACCCTCTGGTACCTGCCGGAGAGGAAGGACCGGAACCACCGCAATACAGTGTCTCCAATGCCCAACCCCTCCAGGCGGTCCAGGAGGATACCGTGGTCAACGGTATCAAAAGCCGCTGAGAGGTCGAGGAGAACAAGGAAGGAGCATTCACCCCTATCCAGAGCCCTCCTCATATCATCCACCAAGGCGACCAAGGCCGTTTCTGTCCCATGCCCAGGCCTGAAGCCCGACTGAAATGGGTCTAGATAATCAGTTTCTTCCAAGTGTGCCTTCAACTGCACCGCCACCACCCGCTCAATCACCTTGCCCAAAAATGGCAGATTTGAGACTGGGCGAACGTTGTTCAGAACTTGAGGATCCAAGGAGGGCTTCTTTAAGAGCGGTCTTATCACTGCCCCTTGAGGGCTGATGGCATCACTCCCTCCTCAAGGGAGGCGTTCACCACCGCCTTGATCCCCTCACCCAGTCTCTCTCTGCAGCTCATAATGAGCCAAGATGGGCAAGGATCAAGTAAGCAGGTGGTCGGCCTTACAGATGAAAGCACCTTGTCCACTTCATCAGGAGGAAGAAGCTGGAACCGATCCCACAAAACCGGTTTGCCACAGGCTGCCTCTTGCTCACTAACTGTATCCACAGTGTGCAGAGTAACACACCTAATCTGATCAATTTTATCTGCAAAGTGCCTTGCCAAAGCCTCACAGGAGGCCTTAGAATGCTCCAGTGGTTCCGGAGCCACAGGACCGACCAGGCTCCGGACCACTTGGAACAGCCTCCTGGGGCAGCACTCTGCAGACGCGATGGAGGCAGCATAATATTCCTTTTTTGCTGCCTTCACCGCCACGTGATAGGCTGAAGATATAGCTCTAGCCCGTGTCTGATCGTCTTTGGAGCGAGACTTCCGCCACCGGCGCTCTAGCCGTCTCACCTCCTGTTTCAGAGCTCGTAACCGCGGATTGAACCATGGTGCAGTCTGAGCCCTGTTCAGGGGGAGAGGGCGTTTCGGAGCCACCCGATCTAATGCCCCAGTAATTGCGGCATTCCAGCCACCCACCAGGGTCTCGACCGAGTGGCCGTTGGCATGCCCCAGAGAATCCCCAAGCGCGTTCAGGAATCCATTTGGATCCATAAGACGCCTGGGGCGGACCATTTTAATGGGTCCTCCACCCCTGCGGAGGGGTTGTGGAACCGAGAAGTCCAACATCACCAGATAGTGATCTGACCATGACAAGGGGGTGGTGGATATACCCCCGACTTTCAGATCACTCCCCGCTTCTCCAGAAACAAACATAAGGTCTAGTGCATGACCGGCTACGTGGGTGGGCCCAGTTAGAATATGGTGCAGCTCCCAGGAGGCCATGGTCTCCATGAAGTCCCGAGGTGCTCCTGTGAGGATGGCCTCCGAATGTACGTTGAAGTCCCCCAACACCAGTAAGTTAGGGGACTGTACACGCACATCAGAGACCACCTCAAGCACCTCGGCCAGGGAGTCAGTCGTGCAGCGGGGTGGACGGTACACGAGCAGAATCCCCAGACTGCCCTTCGGGCCCAACCTCCAGTACATGCACTCAACAACCTTGGTCTCCCGGAGAGGGGGTCTGGTGAAGACCAAGGACTCTCGGTAGATAACAGCCACTCCCCCTCCCCGATCCCCAGCCCTCGGCTGCTGTGCATACGAAAATCCAGCTGGACACATGGCTGCAAGGGTTGGAGCAGCAGCCTCGGCCAGCCAGGTCTCCGTAATACATGCCAGGTCTGCACCCTCATCCAGAATCATGTCATGGATGAGGGAGGTTTTCTGGGTAACAGACCTGGCATTGCAGAGCAGCAAACGAAGGCCAGAAGATGGAGTCACGCCTCCCCCAGCCATCCTTTGGCTCTGGACAGGCCCGGAGCAGGGGACAGATACTACACATCTCTCCCTTGTTCCCCTTACCTGGCATGGCCTGCCCCTAGCGCTCCGCCAGCACCTGCCGCCCAGCCTCGGTATGTTCTGGCCCCCAACACTCCCCCCACTGCCTCCATCAGGTGGACACATGCCCCCTCGCTCCCGCCTATCAGGCAGGCTACCCACCCCTAAAAACACAACAAAATCCCCCCCAACAAAATAAAACAAACAAACAAAACAATTAAAATCCCCTTAAAAATGCCAGGCAGGAGTCCACAGGGAAGGCCTGGTGGCGGTGGTAGCGGTGACGGCGGCAGCAGGCCCAGCGGCGGCAAGCACGCCTCTTCCCCGGTGGTGGTGGTAGTGGTGGCTTCTCCTGCAGGCCCTGGCTCTCCCAGGCCACCTCAGCCAGCCAGCTTATGTAGCCCCTCCAGGGAGGGGCAGGTGGAGCAGCACAGCTGGCTTGGTACCTGGGGGCCTGGTCCTGCAGGGACTGGCAGTCTGCCAGGCAGAAGTCCACAAGGAAGGCCTGGTGGTGGTGGCAGCGGCAGCAGCAGCAGGCCCAGCGGCGGCAGCAGCAGGCCCAGCGGCGGCAAGCACGCCTCTTCCCCAGTGGTGGTGGTGGTGGCTTCTCCTGCAGGCCCTGGCTCTCCCAGGCCACCTCAGCCAGCCAGCTTATGTAGCCCCTCCAGGGAGGGGCAGGTGGAGCAGCACAGCTGGCTCGGTACCTGGGGGCCTGGTCCTGCAGGGACTGGCGGTCTGCCAGGCAGAAGTCCACAAGGAAGGCCTGGTGGTGGTGGCAGCGGTGGCAGCAGCAGGCCCAGCGGCAGCAAGCACACCTCTTCCCCAGTGGTGGTGGTGGTGGCTTCTCCTGCAGGCCCTGGGTAGGGAGACATTTTTCTCCCCCTCTCAAAATACTAGAACCCGGGGTCATCCTATGAAGCCCATAAGTGGGAGATTCAGGACACATAAAAGGAAGTACTTCTTCACATAGCGCATAGTTAAACTATGGAATTCGCTACAACAGGAAGTAGTGACGGCCACCACTTTGGATGGCTTCAAAAGGGGGTTAGACAAATTCCTGGAGGAAAAGGCTGTCAATGGTTATGTGCTACCTCCAGTACCATAGCAGTGAGCCTCTGTACACCAGTTGCTGGGGAACATGGGTGGGAGGGTGCTGTTGCACTCGTGTCCTGCTTGTGGGTTCCTGGTTGACAGCTGGTTGGCCACTGTGTGACCAGAATGCTGGACTAGATGGACCCTTGGTCTGATCCAGCATGGCACTTCTTAGGTTCTTTCGACATAGAAAATGAGGGATTGGAAGTAGGCTTGTTTAAATAAAGGACTTTGCGGTTTTTTTATAACTCTTGCCTGATTAATAGTAAGTAAGTAATAGCAAACACCACGTGTAACGCTTAGTAGCTGCAGTTATAGGGTCTTGGGTAGCAATACTTGAATGAGGCCTAGTTCTCAGGTGATAACCCTGTGTCTAAGCTGCTGTGTCACTGCAGCTGAGGACAGACATGACTGAATGCTCGTCCATACAAAAAGGCCTCCTATGAGTTAGACATAATGATGGTTGGACATCATTGCTTCATATGAGCCCCACTGATGTATCAGACTTTAAAGACCATGTTGTTTCACCCATGTCTGGAGTAGGGATGTCAGAGAATTCCGCCATGGACTCCAGTGAGGCTGGATTCTAAAGAATCCGTGGTGGAACGGCCTCCTGCCCACCAACACCCCGTGGAATCCCCCCAGGACGGAGCTTACTGGTCTCCTGGCCGGCCGCTGCCAGACTGCTGCAGCCACAAATGGTGGCTCTCATAGCGGCTGCCATTTGCGTGCTTGCAGGCAGCCAATTTAGGCTACGTAAGTATTTACGTAGCCTACCACGGCTAAAGCAGGGACACAAATGGCGGCCACTATGCCATTTGCACCCCTGCTCTTTGCCGAGATAGGCTACGTAAGTATTTACGTAGCCTATCATGGTAAAGGCGGCCACGCAAATGGCATAGCGGCTGCCATTTGCGTGGCCGCCTTTACCGTGATAGGCTATGTAAATGCTTACGTAGCCTATCACGGCAAAGAGCAGGGGCGCAAATGGCATAGCGGCCATTTGCGTCCCTGCTTTAGCCGTGATAGGCTACGTAAATATTTACGTAGCCTATCAAGGGCTACCATAGGGACGCAAATGGTGTCCCCTACGCAGGACGCCATTTTTGTCCGCACCAGCCCGGCAGCGGCTGGAGGCCCTGCTGCGGATTGGCCCGGCCGGCAGCTCCACAGCATGGCTATGGAGCAGAGCTGGCCAGGCAGGATTCTGGGGAGAGGACCAGATCGCCCCCCCAGCGGATGCCCTGACCAGAATCAGGTAAGGGATTCGTATATCCCTAGTCTGGAGACAACCCTTCTAATATGGGTTATTAACCCTCCTAATAAGATATAGGAAGAAGGACCACTGCTGCATTACTGGAAGAAACTAATTTCAAAACTCTTTAATACTGAATGAAAAACTGTTAAACATGTTGCATTTCATTTAAACATGTGCTTCAAAAGTACATAAAATATACTTTCACTTTTATATTCAAATTAGCCTAAATTTGTAGCATAATTGACTATACCTGCAGACATCTGTTTACATAATTGAAAGCATTTAGTTTGCCACTATTACTTGACAATGGTGATTAAGGATGCATCCAGATGTTGGCTTCTTCCAGTGTTCATAGTACTTTTGCAGGTGACACAGCCTGTAGGACACCCACAAGACAAGTGCCATCTGTGCTAAACTTTATGATGGTTGCTGATAGACCGTGTGTGTGTCCCCACAACAACAGTGGAGAAGTATATTAGTATAGAAACATCTTCAATGTTGCTATACTAATGCCCAGAGTATGGGAAACAAACAGAACTAACTTGAACTCTTAATACAGGAGGGAAATTGTGACTTGATAGGTATAACTGAGACTTGGTGGGATGACTCTCATGACTGGAATACAGCAATTGAGGGATATAACTTGTTCAAAAAGAACAGGAGGAACAGAAAGGGAGGTGGGGTTGCACTATATATTAGAAATACATATCTCTGCACAGAAATACAGGAGGATGAGCTTGGTAGCCCCATCGAGGGCATCTGGGTTAAAATAAATGTAGCAAAGAATAAAAGGAACATGGTGGTCAGAGTCGACTACTGGCCACCCAATCAAGGAGAAGACTCTGCACCCCAGAGTAATAAAGGAACTGGCAGAAGAACTCTCAGAACCACTGAATATTATTTTTGAGCAATCATGGAGGATGGGTGAAGTGCCAGATGACTGGAAGAGGGCTAATGTTGTTCCTATCTTCACAAGGGGTAAAAAGGAGGAACCTGAGAACTATAGACCAGTCAGTCTGACATCAATCCCTGGGAAAATTCTGGAGCAGATTATAAAGCAATCCATCTTTAAGCACCTTGAAGACAATGCAGTGATTACTCAAAGCCAACATGGATTTGTCAAGAACAAATCCTGCCAGACAAATCTGATCTCATTTTTGGATCAGGTAACCTCCCTTGTGGACTGTGGGAATGCTGTGGACATAATATACCTCGACTTCAGCAAAGCTTTCGACAAAGTGCCCCATGATATCCTGATGAGCAAACTAGCTCAAAGTGGGCTAGATGAAACAATGATCAGGTGCTCCACAGTTGGCTACAGAATCAGACTCAAAGAGTGCTGATCAATGGGATCTTCTCAAACGGGGGAGAGGTAACGAGTGGGGTATCAAAGGGCTCAATCCTGGGCCCAGTGCTCTTCAACATTTGTATTAATGACTTGGAGAAGAGGTGCAGGGAATGCTGATCAAATCTGCAGATGACACAAAATTGGGAGGGATAGCTAATACGAAGACAGAAACAAAATTCAAAGTGATCTTGATAGACTGGAGCACTGGGCAGAAAACAACAGAATGACATTTAATAGCGATAAATGCCAAGTTCTGCACCTAGGAAAAAGAAACCAAATGCACAGTTACAAGATGGGGGATATGTGGCTCAGCCACACTACAAGTGAGAAGGATCTTGGAATTGTTGTCGATCACAGGCTGAATATGAGCCAACAATGTGATGTGGCTGCAAAAAAGGCCAATGCTATTTTGGGCTGCATTAATAGAAGCATAGCTTCCAAATCCCAGGAAGTATTAGTTCCCCTCTACTCAGCACTGGTAGGTCTCATCTGGAGTACTGTGTCCAGTTCTGGGCGCCACACTTTAAGAAGGATGCAGACAAGCTGGAGAGGGTTCAGAGGAGGGCAACAAAGATGATCAGGGGACTGGAAACAAAGCCTTATGAAGAGAGACTGAAAGAACTGAGCAGGTTTAGCCTTGGGGAGAGGGAGAGAGGATAGCATTCTTCAAGTACTTGAAAGGTTGTCACAGAGAGGAAGGCCAGGATCTCTTCTCGATCATCCCAGAATGCAGGACACGGAATAATGGGCTCAAGTTACAGGAAGCCAGATTCCGGCTGAACATCAGGAAAAGCTTCCTGACTGTTAGAACAGTATGACAATGGAACCAATTCCCTAGGGAGGAACCAATTCCCTAGGGCTCTCCCACACTGGAGGCATTCAAGATGAGGCTGGACAGCCATCTGTTGGGGGTGCTCTCACTTGGATTCCTGCATTGAGCAGGGGGTTGGACTCGACAATCTTCTAGGCCCCTTCCAACCCTACTATTCTATGATAAGTGAATGGTGACTTACCCAGATTTTTCAAGGAACTGGCTTTGGTCCATGCAGGGCTCCATGAATGAGTGCACCGCACCAGTCTAAGTCACTTCACAGGAACATATTTCCAGGTGGGAGGGAGTGAGCGTCATCACACTGGCAGGGGCCGCTCAACCAATAAGAGAGGCTCCCCCTCTTCAGGTTCTACACCCTTGTCTCCTTCCCTTGAAACTCCCGTAATGTGAAGGTTCAAATCTTCGCCTTAATTACTTCCTTACAACAACAAAGCAAACAGTAAAGAAACGCAGCATCGGTATTTAGGGAACAAGCCTTATTGACCACAATAGGAGTTACTTTTGAGGAGACACCTGCTTCCCCATCCTATCCCTGATTCCACCAATTTTGTTTTTATTTCTTCCCCCCATCTCCATCTCGCATTTGCCAGCAAGTCCTATAGCCCCTATCTCACTATTGCACAATTGTGCGATAGTGAGATAGGGGCTATAGGACTTGCTGGCAAATGTGTGACAGTGAAATAGGGGGTGTAGATATTGCTGGACAAAAGTGCTATTTTGCTTTAATGCGTTACATTTTTTAAAAAGTTAGAGGCTACCCGGAGCACAACTATGATTTGCAGGGATGGCCACCAGAGTTTAGTGGTAGGCAAGGTGAAGTAAATGCCATGGGGTGGCTTAGAAGTCTGACGGCCAGCCCTGAAATGGCAGAAACATCGGCGAAGCACAGGCAGGGTGTGTGTTTCCACCAGCAATTTACTCCAACCTGGCTGTGTGTGAAGACTGCACAGTTTACATGACATCATGGCCATTCAGCAGGTGTCCCGGAGTTTGTCATGGAAAAACTGGTTCTTCTGAGACTGGTTATAGTCCAACTTTTCCTCTTTACTTCGGCTCGCTTACGGTCCTGTTGGGGTGTGTTCCGTCACCCACACTTGCGTCGGTATTGTAGTCCTGCCCATGGGGGTGTGTCGCTCACCTCCTTGTCACCTCACTGACCCATCCCTTTCCCTCCTTGTTTTCCGGAATATTCAACGCCGTTTTGGAGCAGGATGCCGAAGGACCAACTTAAAAAACACACATTGAAAATAAGTGCAAGATCACTAGTGCGTATAAGCGTGCTATTGTGGGCAAGCAAGTACTCCCACTGCAGCCTGAAAATCAGTTTATCTAAGGTCACTTCCCCAGAACTACACATGGGGAGGATCCGCAGCTAATATTCCTTTGTGTTCTTCGGTCCCATTTCACAAGCTTCATAGTTCGCAAGCTTCAGAACACTGCTGACCTGTAAAGTTCCAGAAATTTGCATTTTGGCTTGTTTCCGGTTGCTTTAGGAAATGCTAGCTTCCTGGTTTGCTAGTGGTGGGTCTTGCTGGTGTGCAGGCAACACTGGATACTTCCCAATATGTAGAACAGGTGCACAACCTGTGTTTTGGGGGCTGCATGTACCCCCAAAGCCATTACTATAGCCCCCCAAGGGTGTCCTGACCCCTCCACCACTGCCAGCCCTCCCCACTGATTTTCCCACCATGTGTACTCCCACGTCCTTCTTCCAGAGATCCTCATGCAGATTGCTCTTTCCTCGCTGTGGCTAGCAGCACTGGGATGTGCGCACATGAATGTGTATGCCGTCCCGCCCCCCAAGCAAGCATCAGAAGAGTTTTGAAACCCATTGCTTAGAGGATCAGCCCAGCAGTGACTCCTGACGCTTCTGACCTTGTCTGTCAGTGCTTGGAAGCAGAAATAGATTTTCATCTCAGCAGCTTTTTAAAGTGGGCCTTTGAAGTAGCAGTTGGGAGACTTTTACCTCACTGCATCTATTTATTTTAAAAATGGACGGAAAGATAATGCAATAACATGCCATCTCCTTACCGGAAACATACACTAGCACTTCTGTGTTGTAAAAATATTTGTTGCTTACATAATGATTAATTACAATGGCATAAATAAATAATATAAATATGAGGCTGCCCTTGGAGTCCTGCACTTCTAGTGTGGAGCTATGCATGCCCAGCATTCATTGCGGACTTGTGGAGGGAGTCTTTGCAGGCTGCCATTTGGTAGCCTGTGGAAATACCACCCGCTAGAAAAGATCCATTGAAGGTCTCCTCCTTTGCCCCTTCAGAATCCAGAGTGTGGGGAACTGGCAGAAACTTCAGGTATAAGAGCAGGGAGGGCTCTAAATGGACACTTCACGGGCAGACTAGATGTTACATGCAAATGTGAGTAATGCCCTGACAGGTGTTTTTTTTTTTTTTTTTTAGCAATGAACACCAGTGGGGCGGGGGAGGGCGCCATTTTGCACAGAGGAATTTAGGAGGAACAGGTGTACATGGAGTGGCTAACCTTTCCCTGCTGGCTGATTTTCCACCCCCAAGCTGCTTTTTCCACTGTGAGGTTCCAGACATGTATTCATACCACTGCTCTGCTTAGAGCTTGCACCACTTGAGGCTGCTTTTCATTAAATAAACACCGACAAATCTGTTAGGACTTTTTAACGTGCATCCATGGCTGTGTTCAGATGATCAAAGGGGGTGAAGAAGCCACTGTGGCTTCTTTTCCCAGCCCCATGTAGGGATGTATGAAAGTTCCGCCACGGATCTCGGGGAGGCCGAATGCCAGCGCATTCAGCCCCCCGAAAACGGTGGCCGAATGGCCCGCCACCCCCCCCCCCGCCACCCCGCCGGGACGGGACTTACCTGGGGCGGATCTTCCTGGCGGCGGCAGCTCCGTACACGCGTTTTTGTTTTTTTAATCAGCCGTGATAGGCTATGTAAACATTTACATAGCCTATCACCGCTGATTGCAGGGACGCAAACAGCGGCGGCTATGGCCGCCGCCATTTGCATCCCTGCTAGCCAGCGGCCGGATGTCCGGTTGCTGGCGGAGCCAGCTGGCGGCTCCGCAGAATTGCTGCAGAGCACAGCCGGCCAGCCGGCCAGGATTCCGGCCTCCCCCCCGGTGAGGATTCCGGGGGGAGGGATGGAACGCCTCCCCACGCACCATCAGCATAATCCCCAAAAGGTAAGTACCTTTCGTACATCCCTAGCCCCATGTGTGCCTACCGTGCAACTGCCATTTCCCTAATTACCTGCAACCCGGTGCAGGTTAGTGCGTTGTGGGGCCCGCCGTGACTGGGTTTGGACAACAAGCCTTGGGTTGCAGGGTGGTTTAGAAGCCACCCCTGCCGCACACCTCAAGGGGTTCAGATGACACACTAACCACACTGTGTTGTGTGTAATTAGGGAAATGGTGGTCACGTGAGCGGAACATAGGGGGCAAGGAAAAGAAGCCACGGTGTCTTCTGTCCCCCTCTGATCGTCCAAAGCCCGGTCATAGTTTCTACCTGAGGTGGAGGGAAGAATATGGTTCCGAAAGTGTTGACTCCTCTAGGCTCAACTATTCTCTTTAAGGCTAACTGGATATGTGTCCATCTCAGAAATAGAGGCACAGTTGACAGACAGCAGAAATTGGGTTAATTAATCGTGACTCCTTTGATGAAGGTAGCCACTATAATTGATTTAGATGTTAGAGGAAGCTGAACTAAGTTAATTTTATTAGTGGTTGGTATTTGGCTGGTAACCCTTATCACGGTACAATTCTGTGCATATTTACTCAGGCTCCACTATGTTCACTCCCTAGTATGTGTGCTGAGGTTTGCAGCCTTACAGGGCAGTGCTATACATATCTACTTGGTTACAATGTAATGATTATATGTCTCAGCATCCCCTTTAAATATAGAACTAAAAATCAGCAGCTCAGCCTACTGCCAACTTAGTAATCGCACATTCACAGTACTTGGAAAAAGATAGTGATAATGCTGCTTTTGCCATGAGCTTGTGTTTCTCTATGAGCGGCAGCAACAAGCAGGACAAGGACACTGGTGCCTTTGAATCGATGGGTTACAGGGGATTGTGTGTGTGTGCGTGTCTGTGTGTGTGTCCCTGCCTCAGAATCTCCTGCAGACCTCTCAAGTAATCTTTGTTCCTGCACAGCCTTAATGTCACATGGCTCACCCACCCACACAAACCCTGTCACAGCCTCATGTTTCTGGCAAAAGGAATGTGACAGCAAGAAAAGGGTGCAGGGAGGAGAACACTATCTCCAATGGAGCAAGGGAGAGCCACACGTCTGACTTAAAAGGTGTCAAGTCGAAGTGGGGGGAATGAGGAGAACATTCGATGAGCAGGACACAGGGCACAGTCTTTCGGGAAGGTCTCCTGCAAAAGCCCTACTGAACTGAGCTGTGAAAACTATGCACCGGTACTGAAGCTGGTGCAGGAAATTAACTCCTTTCCTTGTGCCTATAATTTAGAATCAGGTTCTGAGCTTTTACGCACTTACACACACATATGTATATCTTAGATTTCTCTCAGCAGCCCTTCCCTGCATTCACTCTCTTTCTGGGGGGAAAATGTAGAAAAGACACGAACACCCCTTGCTTCACTTATCTCATTTTTTATTGCTTTGGATAGAAGCCAGACACTTTTCTTGCCAAGCTTTGCTGTCCACTGGGGAAGAAATTCTCCACTCAGGAAGAAAAAAAAACCCGTTTAATATTGATGGGTGAGCCTCACCACCAGCCAACCCAACATCTCAACATACTTCATTAGTAGGTCTGGAGAATGGTCTGGGAGCAGGTGCTGCAGTGTTGCTGAAGCTAAACAGGTGCAGACCGCTCAGTAACCTGGATGGCAGCTCACTGGGAACACCATAGAAGTGAATTTTAAAACATGCACACTGCTGCAAACTTTATAAAATGATGCCACGGGAGGCTACAAATGTGAAATGAACTTAATACTGTGAAACTCTCACTATCATTGATCTCAACCTGATTGCTGCCCTAGATTTCACTTCTCTGCCTGTGTTCCCACCCCCTCACCCTGCAACTGCTTCCCTTCATGAACCCACACATGGAATGCTTCCTACTATCATCACAAGTTTGGGCTACCAAGTATTAAGCGCATTTTTCCATTGTGATCCTGAATGGTTACTGCCCCACTTTTGTCACAACCCTTGAATTACAGCTGGAAGTCCTGACTTTGCTCCCATCTGGGTGTGTTTCCTTTCAACTTCGATGTAGTGGTGTGCAGAGGCCAACCGCCAAAACAGTTATCCTTGTTCCAGAATTTCTGGCCCTGACTGTAGGCGAGGTAGAAAGAGAGCAAAGTGAAGCAGAAGAAGTAAAGAGCTCTTGCTACCTCTGCGTTTATACACTTGTTCTGGCCAAAGATGGGAGCCCCAGTGGGTGATGAGACAACCGTCTTCTAATAAAAAATGGGGTGCATGAATGGTTAGACCACTCATTCACCAATAAGAAGTGAGGTGTCTATCCTCAACCATCTCATGTTTTATGCCCACGTGTGAACTCACGGTCATATTTGGTCATATCCACCCCAACACCTCCTGGTAATCATTGCATGTGCCCAGTGCTATGGCTTCCCCCTCCCAAAGAGCACTGAGTAAGGACATTTTCTTATCTGCGGGTGTACAATACCAGAAGCATCTCTACACCAGCCTAAAATCCTGCATTTAAAATAGGGCTTTCTGCTTCCGTTTTAAATTCAGAATCACAACAGACTCCTTTTGCATGCGCTTCCTTCCCCTCACCTTTCCCCCTCCTTTCCCCCCTTATCTGAATCTTTCATATGTTTCATTATGCAGCTGCTACATGGCGCTGTGGTCTAGCTCCTCTTATTTCAGGTTTTCCTTTTTTTATGAACTCAAGCAGAACTCAAGCACTATAATTTGATAGCTCATTATCACCGAACTTTTAAAAATGGAATAAAGGTCATTTAGTGCAGGATACGCCCTGGAGGTTGACAACATCATCTAAAGGACCTGCAAACTTCTGTGAGTAACAAGTCTCAATAGCAGGATAAAAGCTCCTTGTGAAGAAGCCCCAGATGTCTAACAGTGATTTTCGTCCTCCTAGTGGGCATCTGAGCATGCTCAGTTCTTCTGTTTTTTGGCTCATATCAACTTCTCTGCCAGCACAGTTCACTGTGACCTTGGTCTTGCTCTACAAAGCCACTTGCAAAGACAACTACATTTTTTTCTCTTCTTTCGAAGCCAGCCCTTTTAAGTCTTAGTTAGAGGTATTATAATGCCATAACATTAATTAGCATAGAATAACGATTTCAGGGTCTTCTTGCTCATGGGTCAAGGGTCTGGAATATAACTATGGGGTCTTCTTAAATAGGAGTCTGGGGTCTTTTAAGGGGTCTCGTACGTCTCCCTAAAACCCTAATTCAGATCATTCAGCCATTCCAGATCAAATTAGCTATCTTCAGTTTGAAGTAGCTTCTTCAGTCTTTTGTTAGCAAAAGTGTTTAACCCTTTTAGGACCATATGAACACAGTGTATTTTCAGTACAGTTAGGATCCCTTTTGAATTTATTTTTTAGTTAATATTGGACCACCATGAGCCCCTACTCCCTGCCACTTTAAAAATACTTCCAGGGTCCCTGGCTAGATGTATCCATACAGCAGACTGAAGTGGTGGAGCTCCAAGGTGGTAGGTGGAATGGACTCTGGACTGCCGGTGGGGGATGTTCCCCCACATAAAACAAAAAAAACCCCACTTGCTTTAAATTGAAGGAGCACACCTCAAGAAGAAAAGATTTAGCCAGCTCCAGCAGGGAGGGCTGTTGTTTTTTAAAAAACATAGGAGAACATTCAAGAATATGATTCTTCCCCACTTGAATTCTGAAGTGGTATAGTCCCTGCTACCACTTCAGGACCTTACCACCTAATTTACACCTCAATCTGCTGCATGTGTAAATTACTTTTCTGATTTGAGTAGGCGATGACCCTTTTCCTCTGCAGAGTCAACACACTAGACTTTTGGACTGTTCTCACACATTTCACTGGGTCCTGGATACAAGAATGCATCCTAGTGGACTGTGTGCCCTAGCTTATCAGGAAAAATATTAATATAAGAGCCATGCTGGATCAGGCCAAAGGTCCAGCTATTCCAGCATTCCGTTCACACAGTGGCCAACCAGCTGCCTGTGGGAAACCAACAAGTACAACATGAGTGCGATAGCACTGGTTGTGTTCCCCAGAAACTGATATTCAGGGGCATACTACCTCTGATACTGGAGGTAATATATAGCCATCATGACTAGTAGATGATGATGATGATGATAAATTGGAAGCAGCAACTTAATCTGGTGTGTGATCTGTACACTGAAATCTAAACAGTGGGTCAGTCTCTCTTGCAGTCAAATGGCCTTCTCAGAAGGGAGCACAGAGGGAGGGACTGTTCAGAAAAGCCGACAAGGATATTCATGACCTGGAAACTTTTGCATCAAAATTCACTCTCCTCCCTCATCAACAATGTGCAGCATTTACTTCTTTAAATTATTTTAAATTAAGAGGTTCTCTGAAAGCATACCAGGCTGTGTCCCACTTGTGTATGCTGTCCATAACGTTTCTGAAAAGACGGAAGCTTATCAAGAACTTTGAGAGGGAGGGAGGTTGGAATCACAGTATCAAATGCAACTTCACTATTAAAGGAATTAAGAATAATAATTGTATTTATTTATTTATGAAGTTCTTATCCTTCCTCCAAAAAGTTTTGTGGTGGAATACATTGTTCTCTCCCTTTTATCCTTACCAACAGCCCTGTGACATACATTAGGCTGAGACAGAAAGTATGTTCCAAGCTCACTTAGTAAGTGTTGTGGATGGAACAATGACCCTATTGTAGCTAGCACTTATAATATGTTTTAGAGTGCAATCCTATAGAGATAGTCAGAGGCTGCCACGTATCCAATGCAAGGTGGCCAGAACATGGAGGCTATCCTGGCCTCTGTGCTCTGGCCGGCCTGCAGTTTCACTAGACAGGCGATTCCACCCATCTAGCCATGGTGCTTCCAAGTGGGAGGGAAGGAGGCCGGGGTGAGCATTACACAGCTTCCCCAGTCTCCTCCCCTCCCTGCCCCTGGGACCCCCCCCCCTTTCCCCCATCTCCGCGCTCCATTTCCAAGTGTGGGGATGTAGCCAGAACTGTGCTGGTTACAAGGGTGGGGGGTCAGTTTCTGGGCTCCAAGGCTGGAGCCCTGTTTTCGACCTTGGATCCCAGAAACCAAACAATCCTATGTCCTCCAAGATGCTGTCTAGGGGACATAGGATTGCTCTGTTAATTTTAATGATTACAGAAAACATGGCAAGGGAAATATAACATATGGGTTCATTACCTAGTCTCTCATGTTTTTAAAAATGAATATGAACTTGAGCACACTCCGGGAGACAGCGGAGGACAGGAAGGCCTGGCATGCTATGGTCCATGGGGTCACAAAGAGTCGGACACGACTTAACGACTGAACAACAACAAGACAGGCAGATGCCATAATGTGGATTAAAACAGGCCACACCTTATTTAACTTGCAGAATAGAACCAGTGAGGAGGAGAGGTGCCTGGAATGAGAGTGGGAAAGAAGTTTATGTAGTCCCTGTCCCCACTTCTTCCAAGTCTCATAATGACCGGTGCTAATGCTGAATGATTGTTAGTCTTCCCACCTGGCTGTATAGGTCAGTAGATGTAGAAGTTGACTGTAAACTAATCCCACCCAAAACTCCTTTTTTTTTTAGAATGTCTGTCTGTGCAAAGACTAAAAATAAAAATCTAGAACTTTCTTCCTGGGGAAGGGCTGTTTTCCTCAGGCTACCTGTTTTTTCATATTTATTTGTATCAATTCTACCTGTTATTTCCATATGTGGTGGAACTTAAGACAGAAAATGCTGACAATGAACCAATGTTCACTAATGCTGCTATCATTTCTGCTTTAACATTTTCAATACATTTCACAACAAAAGATGCTGAACACTGTATTACTTCTGACAATGTTCTTGGAGATGATGAAAGTTGTGGGGCTCTTCAGGAAAAAGGCATGAGGCATCATTGAAGTGAGCAAGGAAAGACATGATGATTCACATGAGAAACATGTGGAAGTTTCTCAGGGTGGACTGAAAGTATAGGTATACCTCTACCAACAAAAACTACATACAAAGCTACTTGAGAAGAAGGACATAGTGTCATATGCTCATGTGCTTCCCTCAGAAGTTCCATGGTTCAATTTCAAAGAAAACTGTTTATTATGTGGCAAAGTTATCACAGACAAAGAACAAAAAAGGGAGACCTATTTGTAACTGAAGTCAGAAGCATGCAAATCAAATAAATGCTCCAGCAATTTGTAACACAGGAGGAAATACACGTAGTGCCCCCACCCAGACACATCTGCTTGGAAAATCATAGAATCATAGAATCATAGAATAGTAGGGTTGGAAGGGGCCTACAAGGCCATCGAGTCCAACCCCCTGCTCAATGCAGGAATCCAAGTCAGAGCATCCCTGACAAATGGCTGTCCAGCGTCGTCTTGAAGGCCTCCAGTGTGGGAGAGCCCACCACCTCCCCAGGTAATTGGTTCCATTGCCGTATTGCTCTGACACTCAGGAAGTTTTTCCTGATGTTCAGTCGGAATCTGGCTTCCTGTAACTTGAGCCCATTATTCCGTGTCCTGCACTCTGGGATGATCAAGAAGAGATCCTGGCCTTCTTCTCTGTGACAACCTTTCAAGTACTTGAAGAGCGCTATCATATCTCCCCTCAGTCTTCTCTTCTCAAGGCTAAACATGCCCAGTTCTTTCAGTCTCTCTTCATAGGGCTTTGTTTCCAGCCCCCTGATCATCTTTGTTGCCCTCCTTTGAACCCTCTCCAGCTTGTCTGCATCCTTCTTAAAGTGTGGTGCCCAGAACTGGACACAGTACTCCAGATGAGGCCTAACCAGTGCTGAGTAGAGGGGAACTAGTACTTCCCGGGATTTGGAAGCGATGCTTCTATGAATGCAGCCCAAAATAGCATTTGCCTTTTTTGCAGCCACATCACATTGTTGGCTCATATTCAGCTTGTGATCGATGACAATTCCAAGATCCTTCTCGCTCGTAGTGTGGTTGAGCCACGTATCCCCCATCTTGTAACTGTGCATTTGGTTTCTTTTTCCTAGGTGCAGAACTTGGCATTTGTCCCTATTAAATGCCATTCTGTTGTTTTCTGCCCAGCACTCCAGTCTATCCAGATCACTTTGAATTTTGTTTCTGTCTTCCAACGTATTAGCTATCCCTCCCAATTTTGTGTCATCTGCAAATTTGATCAGCATTCCCTGCACCTCCTCCTCCAAGTCATTAATAAAAATATTGAAGAGCACTGGGCCCAGGACTGAGCCCTGCGGTACCCCACTCGTTACCTCTCCCCAGCTTGAGAAGGTCCCATTGATAAGCACTCTTTGAGTCCGATTCTGTAGCCAACTGTGGATCCACCGGATCGTTGTTTCATCTAGCCCACTTCGAGCTAGTTTGCTCATCAGGATATCATGGGGCACTTTGTCGAAAGCTTTGCTGAAGTCGAGGTATATGATGTCTACAGCATTCCCACGGTCTACAAGGGAGGTGACTTGATCAAAAAATGAAATCAGATTTGTCTGGCAGGACTTGTTTTTGACAAATCCATGTTGGCTTCGAGTAATCACGGCATTGTTGTCAAGGTGCTTCCAGATGGATTGCTTTATGATCTGCTCCAGAATTTTCCCAGGGATTGATGTCAGACTGACTGGTCTGTAGTTCCCAGGTTCCTCCTTTTTACCCTTTTTGAAGATAGGGACAACGTTAGCCCTCCTCCAGTCATCTGGCACTTCCCCGGTCCTCCATGATTTCTCAAAGAGAATAGACAGCGGTTCTGAGAGTTCTTCTAAATCATTTTGCTACAGCAGGAGAGCAAGGCTGGCGGGGCACTCTGGAGTGCTTGCCTCGTTGGAGTGAGGCGGTGATGGAGGGGGGGTTCCTGGCAGAAGGGAGGGAGTACAACCATCTGAGGCAGGGGATAAAGCCTGCCTTGTAGGAAGGCTGGCCCTGCTGCTATGGGTTACAAATGGACTGGAAAGACGAATAGGGCCCGGATGGCCAGGGTACCTGCAGACCGTGTACACAGGCCCTCAGGAAGATATGAGTTCCACATTGTTTCTCCAATTGATTGTCTCAAACCCAACTAGTCTCAGTTCCATGTACACCGCACTAACATTCAGAATCACAGAGATTGGGTAAGAATGTGCCTGTTGTTAGTTTCCATCAGAGTCTGGGGATAAAAGCAATTCAAGTAGTAAGTTCCTGTCCTACAGAGTTTAATAAGATTATTATATGCTTCGGAGGATTCCACCTTTGGATGCCATATATGGGAGCCACTGGGAATCTGGTATTGAGGAAATCTTGGAGCTGATGTGGCTAATGCTCTGTTACTCCTTCTGTGAGTCCCTCCCCTCCCCTTCCCCAAGCCTCACCCCCTTAGAGTGGGCAGCACAAAGGGGAATCCCTTAGCTAGATAGCCGAAGTCGGCTGTCTAGCCACAAATGCAGGGTGGCTGGAGCATGACGGAGAAGATCCTCTCCGTGCTCTGCTCACCCTGCATTGGATAGTTGGCCGCCTCCGAGTTCGGAGTTGTTTGGAGTTTGGAGTTCTTGAGTTCAGAGATGGCTGACTATCCCCATAGGATTGCACCCATAGACAAAAAAAAAAAAAAAGTCCTACAACTCTATGGCTGGGGCATGCTGGGAGTTGTAGGACTTTTTTCTGTCTAAACATGCATAGGATTGTGGCCTGAAGGATTTATACACCTCTTACACCTATTTATACCTATTTACACCCCTATCTGTAGTGTCACTGAATATTTTGTTTTCCTTTAGTGTTTCTGTGATTTAGGTTCCCTGTGTCTCTTTCTTTTGTAAAAATGCCAGTATTGTCAAAAATACCAATCCTTGAAAAACTTTGAGACAGCCGCTAATTGGCTCCTCAGGAAAGGTACAGTCCATAGCCCTGCATTATCAAATGACAAACATAAAACAAGTTTGTTGGCTGCAAAACTCTACAGACACCCCTCACTTACCAGCAGATTCCACCAGCCACTGTTCAAAAAGAAGTTGCTCTCTGACCTGAGGGAGAGGAGAAGGGAAAGGAAAGGAAAAGAGAGAAAAGGGTTTAAATACATTTACTGAGCAGTAAAGAGAAGCATATTGTCCCCCACCCAATTATTTGTCCTGCTTTCAAAAAACTCCCATGGTTTTCAATGATTGCAGTGTTTCAGTTTTGCTGTGCAATGTATGTATGATGTAGCTAATTAAAATGACTTGCATGAAATAATGTAAATGAAATGAACACCATCAATTATATTTCAATCAATTAAACTTCACATTAGTACTCTGAAATAACCAGCTAATCCTTATTTTTAAACAAGAAAAAAAGAATGAATCACATTCATAAATCAAAACAGACAAAATTCTAACTAGTACAGGGTTTTTTTAAGCTATTTTAAGGAGAGTATAGAATTATGCACACTCACTCCTTCTTACATAAAAAGGAGAACATCAACAATAAAGCCCAGAGCTTCAAAAGAAAGTATACAGAAAGCTTCAGCCATTTTCTGGTGTTTTTAGAAACATCATCATTCGTTTTTACAGGAACTTTTCCGTTATCGTACTGGCAAACGTCTGTGTGATTTAAATTGAGGAAACAGTACAGTGGGAAAGGTTACCTAAAAACACTTCCCTTAGTGCTATGGTCCTGCTATGGTCCTGATTTGAAATACTTCTCCTCCATAGCTGCTTTTTTAAAAATGCAGGTGATCTTGTTCATCGATTCCCCCCGTCATGTCTAGTTTGGCCCTTAACAACCTTCAATCCCTGGTATTTCTGGTTAAAAGGATCAATTAGCAAGTGGTACAAAGGATTGGGACCCTGGATAGGTCTGCCAGTCAGAGTACACAATACTGGGCTCTATGGATAAATGTTCAGATGTATTTTAAGGTAGATTTGTATGTGCATAAGTACTAGGCTGACCATGTTTCCTTGAGACAAAAACGGGATATTGGGATGACAAAAACGGGATGGGGTTATATAATATTCCATATTAATGAAAAACCACAATATAACAAAACAACTGCAGCTCCCTTTGTGGTCTCTCAGGCTACAAGAGACCTAAAAAACAACCTGAACTCACTGCAAAAGAACATGGAAAGGGGCGCAAATGAATAACACTAATTTATTGCATATACACAAAAAAACCACTCATAAATATACATATATAAAATACTTATAAAATATCACATGAGCAGTAAACAAATCTGTATGGCATACCACACTGAACACTCTAATGCAGGACTGCAGTGGCCAGACTGCAAAAAATCATAAACATACACCAAAAAGAAGAAAAAAAAGGAATGAACACCCCGACTGCTATCACAAGCCGGTATATGCTAATGACCCACCGGAGAGTTCCGCTGTAATAAAAAAATAGCTAACAGCCTGTTGAACCAAAATATGAGTCTGAAAAGTCCCAATCAAACTGAATGTAGGGCAGAAAGAATCTTTATGGGCGGAATGGTGGTAGAAATAACAGTAAGACTCACCCTCCTGGCTCCCACACACTGAATGGGGCTTAGCGACTGCCTCTTGAATTCCCTGCCACTGCAGACAAGCAAGGGGGTGGCATCTGAGCGTGGCCCTGACTGGATAAAGTAAATGGACCTTCCTCTTTCGTCACACTAGTAGTTTTACTGCACGCATTGATTAGCATAGAACCTTATGAGAAACGTGTTCAGTGTTTTACAAAAAATTAAAAACGGGACAAAATTGACATTTATATTAAAATGACAGGACGGTCAGGAAATATGAAAAAAAAACGGTACTGTCCCGTTTAAAACGGTACGTATGGTCAGCCTAATAAGTACCAGTACTTTAAATGCATGCACACACTTAATGAATCATTGATGTCCTGTGTCACATCTCGTTTGACTCTCAGTTGCCTAAGCCATACTCCCACAATGACTTACAGCTGTGTAGACATGCATACGATTGTACTATTAATGCCTAAACAGTGTGGACACATTATGTCATATCTTTTAGATTATTAAAAGATTATTAAGTTAAGGAGAACAAAAAAGGAACAGAACTTGGAAATCAAAGCTAAGTTGATGATATGACAAGCAGAAATAGAATTTAAGGAGCAGAAATGTTGCTCCTGAATGTGTGTTTTTTGCTCCTTTTTCTGGGAGGCCAAATTTGGGGATGGGGCATTTCCAGTTGATGCTCCACCTGGGGCTGATACTATGACAGGGATCAGAACCATTTTAGGCCTAAGGGCCAAATCCAAATCTTGGAAGGGTCTAGGGAGCCACATTTCAGAGATGGGCGTGGCTGAAAGCAGAGGGGCCATGGCTGCGGTCGAAGGAGATGGGGCCCAAGGAGACAGAGCCTACGGAATATATTTTCATTTTTTATTTTACCAATGTAGTATATGTTCTGCTTAATTTACATCTCAGGTCCAATGCATATTTACTCAAAAGTAAGCAAGAGCAAGCAACACAGAAGCTATGAGGTGGGTTGTGGACAGTGGAAACCAGGGGCCATCAAGCATGTCTGCAGCAACACAGTCAGTGCCAGAGGAAACCAGGGGAAACCAGGGGCTATCAAGGATGTGTACAGGGAAAACCAGGGAAACCATTGTGGCCAGGGGAAACCAGGGGCCATCAAGCATGTGTGCAGCAACACAGTCAGTGCCAGGGGAAACCAGGGGCCATCACGCATGTGGACAGGGGAAATCAGGGAAGCCATTGTGGCCAGGGGAAATCAGGGGCCATCAAGCATGTGTGCAGCTACACAGTCAGTGCCAGCCAACGTTAGGAGCTGGGAGAGACTCCTGGAAAATGAATGCACCTTTCTGAACACACTGCAGGAAAGCTCAGCAGTACCACCCTGATTCAGATTAGAACCAAAGGGAGTTTGCCCACCATCGAGGGCCTTCAGTAGCATGGCCCTGTGCTGTCAAGTATTCCAAAACCAAAGAATATGTCTGTGCTCAGTATCTCTTTACCCCAGTTTTTTTTTTTATCTCCGCAACAGGGGATAATAAAAATAATATATTTCAGAAGGGGAGTTGAGTTGAGAGGATAAGTTCATTAATGATGAATGATTGTGCAGTAGTGATTCTTGTGGTGAAGTGTATCCTTGAAAGAAATCAATAGTTCTGTGTACCAGGCAGCTTGGCAAGGAGCTGCAAGCATTCTGAGTCATCGGGAAGGCCTTCAACTGAGTTTCTTCCCTGTACTGAAAAACAGACTCTACTCCCTGTTGGTGTTTGGAAGGCATGTAAGGGTCTCGAGCCTTTTCTTGTAGAGATGTACACTACAGGGTCCATGCTGAGATTCCAATGGGGAAGACAGTGCTGGTTTCTAAAAGAGATGTCATTGCAGGGGCTTCACCTGCAGTGTGAGCCTGACCGTGCAATTTGCAAGACTGACAGAGAGACTCGCAGGTTGAACGTTGGTTCAGCCACCGGTCCTGCCCTCCTCCTCCATGCTTCAAGTGGGCTGTCACACATTCAATATAACCTTTGCAGGGCGCCCCATTTTAGCACTCTTTAAAAAAAGCAATCTTTTAAGTAGCACCAAAATCTTTCCTGTATATCGTTTAATTAAAAAAAATTATAATAATAGCAAGCAAGCAAGAAAGGTTCCTCCTGTGCAAGCAGCAGGTCATTACTGACCCCTAGAGGGATGCCGCTTGCACTGGCGTTTTCATGGCAGACTGTAGCGGGGTGGTTTGCCATTGCCTTCCCCAGTCGTGACTACCTTTCCCCCAGCAAGCTGGGTACTCATTTTACCAACCTCGGAAGGATGGAAGGCTGAGTCGACCTGAGCCGGCTACCCGAGACCCGGCTTCCGCTGGGATCGAACTCAGGTCGTGGGGAGAGTTTCGGTTGCAATACTGCCGCCTACCACTCTGCGCCACACAAGGCTCAATAATAGCAAAAGAACACTTAAATGAAAGTGTTATAGCATTATATCACTGGAAGTATAAATTATTATGAAGTGGCCCCAGAAACTGCTATTTTCGCGTGTGTGTGTGTGTGTGTGTAAAAAAGAAACCCCCACTTTCCATTCACCGCCATTTTATCAAGGTGGCTGTTATACTGTTATAGTACTATAACACTATATAGGGGAATAGCACTATACCCCTATAATGCCCTTTAAAAAAGAAAAGGAAAAAAAAGCAACAGTTAGAAATCCCTTTCTGGTCACTGCCATTAATCAGCTTGCCAAAATGGCAGTGATTTCATCTGGATAGACAGACATTATAGCGGTATAGCACTCTTTCATTTATGTAATAGATATGCAGATGGCATCATTTTCAAGTAGTGCCTTTTTAAAGAATTGTCTGGCTTACCATCTCTGACCATTCCTGACCTCACTGCAATAATTCATGCTCTGCTTGCCTCCAGACGATGCTACTCTGTCATGCTCTATGTGGGGCTGCCCTTGGAAAACATCTAGAAACTGCAATTAGTGCAAAATGCAGCAGCTAGGTTGCTGGTGGGAGCTAGGCATTTTGACCGTGTTACGTCTATTTTAGAGGAGTTGCACTGCTTGCCAGTTTGTTTTCGGGCTCAATACAAGGTGCTGGTTAAAAGACCTGAATGGCTTGGGATCTGGTGTCTTGCGGACAGCTTTCTTCCATATGTTCCACCCCACATGCTCTGGCCATCATTTCGGGTATTACTTCAGAATCGCCCAGTCTCATAATGCTAGGTGAGCATACCCAATGTTAAGGCCAAAGGTGCTGAGTCTCTTTCAGGTTCCATTTTGGAGAAGCGCTTGGGAGCTGCATTCCAGCAGTGGGCATGGTCAAAAGCAAAAGAGGTGGGGCCTAAATGCCACACAAAAAACCAACCCAACCCCCCCAGCATGTTTTAGCTTAAGGTTTTTAATGCCAGGAAGTAAGCCTTATCAGTGCCATTTCAACCATTTAGAATGGGGAGAAAACTTTTATATATGTTTAAAATACATAAATACATTGTTGTTGTTCAGTCGTTAAGTCATGTCCGGCTCTTCATGACCCCATGGACCATAGCACGCCAGGCCTTCCTGTCCTCCGCTCTCTCCCAGAGTGTGCTCAAGTTCATATTCATTGCATTGATGCTATCTAGCCATCTCATCCTCTGCCATCCCCTTCTACTTTTGCCTTCAATCTTTCCCAGCATCAGTGACTTTTCCAGTGGCTTTTCTCTTCGCATTTGGTGGCCAAAATATTTGAGCTTCAGCTTCAGTATCTGTCCTTCCAATGAGCAGTCAAGGTTGATTTCCTTTAGGATGGACTGATTTGACCTCCGTGCAGTCCAGGGGACTCGTAAGAGTCTTCTCCAGCACCACAGTTCGAAAGCATCAATTCTTCGGCGCTCAGCCTTCCTTATAGTCCAGCTCTCACAGCCATACATTACTACTAGGAAAACCATAGCTTTGATTAGACGGACCTTTGTCGGCAAGGTGATGTCTCTGCTTCTTACTATGCTGTCTAGGTTTGCCATAGCTTTCCTCCCAAGGAGCAAGCATCTTTTAATTTCATGGCTACAGTCACCATCTGCGGTGATCTTGGAGCCCAAGAAAATAAAATCTGTCACTGCTTCCATTTCTTCCCCTTCTATATGCCAGGAAGTGATGGGGCCAGATGCCAGTATCTTAGTTTTTTTACTGTTGAGTTTCAAACCAGCTTTTGCACTCTCCACTTTCACCCTCAACAAGAGGCTCTTTAGATCCTCTTCGCTTTCTGCCATTAGGGTGGTATCGTCTGCGAATCTGAGGTTGTTGATAATTCTCCTGGCAATCTTAATTCCGAGCTGTGATTCATCCAACCCAGCGTTTCTCATGATGTACTCTGCGTATAAGTTAAATAAGCAGGGCGACAATATGCAGTCTTGTCGTACTCCTTTCCCAATTTTGAACCACTCGGTTGTTCCATGTCTGGTTCTTACTGTTGCTTCTTGACCCTCGTACGGGTTTCTCAGGAGACAGGTAAGGTGGTCTGGTACTCCCATCACTTTAAGAATTTACCAGAGTTTGTTGTGATCCACACAATCAAAGGCTTTAGCGTAGTCAATGAAGCAGAAATAGACGTTTTTCTGGAATTCTCTTGCTTTCTCCATGATCCAGCGAATGTTGGCGATTTGATCTCTAGTTCCTCTGCCTCTTCGGAACCCAGCTTGTACTTCCGGTAGTTCTCGGTTCACATACTGCAGAAGCCTAGCTTGTAGGATTTTGAGCATCACCTTGCTGGCATGTGAAATGAGTGCAATTGTACGGTAGTTTGAACACTCTTTGGCATTGCCCTTCTTTGGAATTGGGATGTAAACTGACCTTTTCCAGTCTTGTGGCCACTGTTGAGTGTTCCAAATTTGTTGGCATATTGAGTGCAGCACTTTAACAGCATCATCTTTTAGGATTTTAAATAGCTCAGCTGGAATACTGTCATCTCTACTAGCTTTGTTGTTAGTAATGCTTCCTAAGACCCACTTGACTTCACTCTCGAGGATGTCCGGCTCAAGTTCAGTGACCGCACTATCATGGCTCTCAGGGACATTCAGATCTTTCCTGTATAGTTCTTCTGTATATTCTTTCCACCTCTTCTTTATCTCATCTGCTTCTGTTAGGTCCCTGCCTTCTTTGTCCTTTATCATGCCCATCTTTGCACAAAACATTCCCTTGATATCTCTGATTTTCTTGAAAAGATCTCTAGTCTTTCCCATTCTATTGTTTTCCTCGATTTCTTGGCATTGTTCATTTAAGAAGGCCTTCTTGTCTCTCCTTGCTGTTCTCTGGAACTCTGCATTCAGTTGGATATATCTTCCCCTTTCTCCCTTGCTTTTCGCTTTCTTTCTTTCCTCAGCTACTTGTAAAGCCTCATCAGACAGCCACTTGCTTTCTTGCATTTCTTTTTCCTTGGGATGGATTGAGTTGCTGCCTCCTGAACAATGTTATGGACCTCCGTCCATAGTTCCTCAGGCACTCTGTCTATCAGGTCTAATCCCTGAAATCTATTCCTCACCTCCACTGTATATTCATCAGGGATATGATTTAGGTCATACCTGAATGGTTTAGTGGTTTTCCCGACGTTCTTCAATTTAAGCCGAAATTTTGCAATACGAAGCTCATGATATGAGCCACAGTCAGCTCCAGGTCTTGTTTTTACAGAGCTTCTCCATCTTTGGCTCCAAAGTACATAATCAATCTCATTTCAATATTGACCATCTGGTCATGTCCATGTGTAGAGTCGCCTCTTGTGCTGTTGGAAAAGAGTGTTTGCTATGATCAGCATGTTCTCTTGACAGAATTCTATTAGCCTTTGTCCTGCTTCATTTTGTACACCAGGGCCATGCTTGCCTGTTATCCCGGTGATTTCTTGACTTCCTATATTACCATTCCAATCCCCTATGATGAAAAGGACATCTTTTTTTAGTTAGTGTTAGTTCTAGAAGGTGTTGTAGGTCTTCATAGAACCGATCAACCTCAGCTTCTTCGGCCTCAGTGGTTGGGGCATAGACTTGAATTACTGTGATGTTGAATGGTTTGCCTTGGATTCGTACTGAGGTCATTCTGTCATTTTTGAGATTGTACCCTAGTACTGCTTTTCCCATCCTTTTGTTGACTATGAGTGCTACTCCATTTCTTCTAAGGGATTCTTGCCCACAGTAGTAGATATAATGGTCACCTGATTTAAATTCGCCCATGTTTGTCCATTTTAGTTCGCTGATTCCCAAGATGTCGATGTTCAATCTTGCCATCTCATGTTTGACCACCTCCAGCTTACCTTGATTCATTCATCTTACATTCCAGGTTCCTAAACAATATTGTTCTTTACAGCATCGGACTGTTTTTTCACCACCAGATAAATCCACAGCTGAGTTTCTTTTTGGCTTTGGCCCAGCCGCTTCACTCTTTCTGGCGCTACTTGGAAATTCCCTCTGCTCTTCCCCAGTAATATATTGGACACCTTCCGACCTGTTGGGGCTCATCTTCTGGCGTCATATCTTTTAGCCTTGTGATACGTTCCATAGGGTTTTCTTGGCAAGAATACTGGAGTGGGTTGCCATTTCCTTCTCCACATTTTGTCAGAACTCTCCGCCATGACCTGTCCGTCTTGGGTGGCCCTGCACAGCATAGTTTATGGCTTCACTGAGTTACGCAAGCCCCTTCGCCACAACAAGGCAGTGATCCTTGAAGGGGACATAAATACATACATACATACATACATGGTATTTCACTATTACTGTAATATTTTTAAAAACGGCCAGAAAAGTGTTTTAGTGCAACTTAAAAGATTGTTTAAAGAAAAATAAAATAGCACCCACTGCAAAGGGTAAGTGAATATGTGCTGAGCTTTGACAAGTTCATCTCCCCAATAAGTCACTACCCATGTCAATAATGTACCCCTTAAAAAAGACTGAAGAGGTCAGCAATCTGGTGCCCTTCAGATGTTTTGGACTACAGCTCCCATAATCCCCATAGGTGGCCATTGGAGTGCGTTAGGTTGCCTACCTTTTCACTAAGGGCA
The DNA here is from genome assembly GCF_057233095.1 of Heloderma suspectum. Taxonomy (NCBI): domain Eukaryota; kingdom Metazoa; phylum Chordata; class Lepidosauria; order Squamata; family Helodermatidae; genus Heloderma; species Heloderma suspectum. The sequence goes on from NC_139462.1 coordinate 116,476,342, forward strand.
CTGGTATGGACAGAACATAGATGCATAGATGTCTGCCACCTTTGGCTACAAAGGATGTAGTCAATCTGATTTTGGTGTTGACCGTCTGGTAAAATCCATGTATAAAGTCGTCTCTTAGGTTGTTGGAAGAGAGTGTTTGTTATGCACAGTGAGTTGTCCTGGCAAAATTCTGTCAGCCTATGTCCTGCTTCATTTTGTTCTCCCAGACCATGCTTGCCTGTAATTCCAGGTGTCGTTTGACTACCCACCTTAGCATTCCAGTCTCCTATAATAAAAATAACATATTTTTTTGGCGTACTGTCCAGTAGGTGCTGCAGATCCTCATAGAACTGATCTACTTCTGCTTTTTCAGCATCTGTGGTTGGGGCGTATATTTGGATCACTGTGATGTTAAATGGCGTACCCTGAATTTGAATTGAGATCATTCTGTCATTTTTTGGGTTGTATCCAAGCACTGCTTTAGCCACTTTATTATTAATTATGACGGTTGCTCCATTTCTTCTGTGGTCCTCTTGTCCACAGTAGTAGATCTGGTGGTCATTTGATGTGAAGTGGCCCATTCCAGTCCATTTCAGTTCACTGACACCCAAATTGTCTATATTTAATCTTGACATCTCCCCAATAACCACATCCAATTTGCCCTGGCTCATAGATCTTACATTCCAGGTTCCTATGGTGTGTTGATCTTTAGAACATCAGATTCATTGTTCACCACCAGCACCATTGGTTGCTAGCCATCCTTTCGGTTTGAGCTAGCTGCGTCATCACATCTGGGGCTAGTTGAACTTATCCTCTGTTCCTCCCCAGTAGCATTTTGGCCATCTTCCGACCTGGGAGTCCCATCTTCCGATGGTATACCAACGTATCTCTGGTTGTACTGATCCACTTAGTTTTCATGGCAAGAATACTGGGGTGTGTGCCGTTTCCTTCCCCAGGGATCGTATTTAGTCTGACCTTTCTGCCATTCACCAGACGGTCGACACCAAAATCAGATTGACTACATCCTTTGTAGCCAAAGGTGGCGGACATCTATGCACTTGGTAAAAACAAGACCTGGAGCTGATTGTAGTTCAGATCACAAACTTCTTATTGCACAATTTAGAATCAGACTAAAGAGAATAGGGAAGACCCACAGATCAGTTAGATATGAGCTCACTAACATTCCTAATGAATATGCAGTGGAGATGAAGAATAGATTTAAGGGACTAGATTTAGTAGACAGGGTCCCGGAAGAACTATGGACAGAAGTTCGCAACATTGTTCAGGAGGCGGCAACAAAAAAATCCCAAAGAAAAAGAAAACCAAGAAGGCAAGATGGCTGACTGCTGAGACGCTGGAAGTAGCCCAAGGAAGAAGGAAAGCAAAAGGCAACAGTGAAAGGGGGGGATATGCCCAATTAAATGCAAAATTCCAGAGGTAAGCCAGAAGAGATCAGGAATTATTTTTAAACAAGCAATGCGTGGAAGCAGAAGAAGATAATAGAACAGGAAGGACAAGAGACCTCTTCCAGAAAATTAGAAACATCGGAGGTAAATTCCAGGCAAAAATGGGTATGATCAAAAACAAAGATGGCAAGGACCTAACAGAAGCAGAGGAGATCAAGAAAAGGTAGCAAGAATATACGGAAGATCTGTATAGGAAGGATAATAATATCAGGGATAGATTTGACGGTGTGGTCTGTGAGCTAGAGCCAGATGTCCTGAAGAGTGAGGTTGAATGGGCCTTAAGAAGCATTGCTAATAACAAGGCAGCAGGAGATGATGGTATCCCAGCTGAACTGTTTAAAATCTTGCAAGATGATGCTGTCAAGGTGATGCATGCCATATGCCAGCAAATTTGGAAAACACAAGAATGGCCAACAGATTGGAAAAGATCAACTTATATGCCCATACCAAAAAAGGGAAGCACCAAAGAATCTTCAAACTATCGAACAGTGGCACTTATTTCACATGCCAGTAAGGTAATGCTCAAGATCTTGCAAGGTAGACACCAGCAATTCACGGAACGAGAATTGCCAGAAGTACAAGCTGGGTTTACAAAAGGCAGAGGAACTAGAGACCAAATTGCCAATATCCGCTGGATAATGGAGAAAGCCAGGGAGTTTCAGAAAAACATCTATTTCTGTTTTATTGACTATTCTAAAGTCTTTGACTGTAACAAATTGTGGCAAGTTCTTGGGGGTATGGGGATACCAAGTCATCTTGTCTGCCTCCTGAGGAATCTGTATAACGACCAAGTAGCAATGGTAAGAACAGACCACGGATCAACGGACTGGTTTAAGATTGGGAAAGGAGTACGGCAGGGTTGTATACTCTCACCCTACCTATTCAACCTGTACGCAGAACACATCATGCAACGTGCTGGGCTTGATGAAGCCAAGGCTGGAGTTAAAATCGCTGGAAGAAACGTTAACCATCTCCGATATGCAGATGATACCACTTTGATGGCTGAAAGCGAGGAGGAGCTGAGGAACCTCATGACGAAGGTGAAAGAAGAAAGTGCAAAAGCTGGGTTGCAGTTAAACCTAAAAAAAAACTTAAAAAAAAAAAAAGACTTTGAAAAGACTTTGTCTTTCTAGGAGCAAAGATTACTGCAGATGCTGACTGCAGCCAGGAAATCAGAAGACGTTTACTTCTTGGGAGGAGAGCAATGACAAATCTTGATAAAATAGTTAAGAGCAGAGACATCACACTGACAACAAAGGTCCGCATAGTTAAAGCAATGGTATTCCCCGTAGTAACCTATGGCTGCGAAAGCTAGACCATAAGGAAGGCTGAGCGAAGGAAGATAGATGCTTTTGAACTGTGGTGCTGGAGGAAAATTCTGAGAGTGCCTTGGACTGCAAGAAGATCAAACCAGTCCATACTCCAGGAAATAAAGCCAGACTGCTCACTTGAGGGAATGATATTAAAGGCAAAACTGAAGTACTTTGGCCACATAATGAGAAGACAGGATACCCTGGAGAAGATGCTGATGCTAGGGAAAGTGGAGGGCAAAAGGAAGAGGGGCTGACCAAGGGCAAGATGGATGGATGATATTCTGGAGGTGACGGACTTGACCTTGGGGGAGCTGGGGGTGGCAACGGCCGACAGGAAGCTCTGGCGTGGGCTGGTTCATGAAGTCACGAAGAGTCGGAAGCGACTGAACGAATAAACAACAAAAATGGTCAGATCACTTCCTGTTGAGGTTTAGACACCTGGCAGCCTTTCCCCCTCTGCAAGGATGGGAGACCTATTAAAATGGTCTGCCCCCGGTGGCTAATGGATTCCGATGGATTCCAGAGAGCTCTGGGGGATTTTCCTGCTGGTATGGCTGGTGCTCCTGTTGAAGTCCAGGTCGCTCTGTGGAATGCAGAGATGATTTGGGCAGTTGAAACAATTATGCCCAAGCGCCCTCTCCCTCTGAGCAGAGCCCGGCCAGCTCCTTGGTATACACCTGAGCTGAGGGCAATGAAGCAAGAGGGGAGACGGCTAGAACGCAGGTGGCAGAAAACTCGTGCTGAGTCTGACCAAACACAGGTAAGAGTTCACTATCGAGCCTACTCTGTGGCGGTGAGGGTGGCAAAGAAACAGTTATTTTCCACCAGCATTGTATATTCTCAGTGTCATCCAGCGGAGATTTTCCGAGTGATTCGCGGCCTGTTACATTCTGGGCCAGGGAGAGAGACGGTGGAACTCTTGGTGGCATGCTGTGATGAACTTGCAAGGCACTTTGAAGATAAAGCCACTCAGATTTGTCATGAATTGGACACCACAATTAATGCAGTTCCACTGGTAGAGGCATTCACAGCACCGTCTGGTCCAGTTTTATTGGATGAATTTCAGTTACTGAGGCCTGAGGGTGCGGACCAGGTGCTTGGCCAAGTCCGATCGACCACTTGTGTGCTTGACCCTTGCCCTTCATGGCTTATTAAATCAAACAAGGTGGGGAAGTCCATCTGGGTTCAGGCGGTTGTAAATCCCTCCTTGAGAGAGGGAGTGGTGCCAGCTGCTTTAAAAGAGGTGGTAATCAGACCACTCTTGAAAAAGCCTAAACTGGACCCGGAGGATGTTAACAATTATAGGCCAGTGGCCAACATTCCCTTCCTGGGCAAGGTGCTTGAGTGGGTGGTTTCAGGACAGCTCCAGGCACTGTTGAATGAAACGGATTATCTAGATCCATTTCAGTCGGGCTTCAGGCCTGGTTTTGGAACGGAAACTGCCTTGGTCACCCTGTGGGATGACCTCTGCCGGGAGAGGGACAGGGGGAGTGCGACCCTGTTGATTCTCCTGGACCTCTCAATGGCTTTCAATACCATCGACCATGGTATCCTTCTGGATAGGTTGTCTGGGTTGGGAGTTGGAGGCACTGCGCTGTAGTGGTTCCGCTCCTACTTGGATGGGTGATTCCAGAAGGTGGTGCTGGGGGATTATTGCTCTGTGGCATGGCAATTGTGCCATGGGGTTCTACAGGGCTCTATTTTATCCCCCATGCTGTTTAACATCTACATGAAACCACTGGGGGAGGTTATCTGGAGGTGTGGGCTGAGGTACCATCAATATGCAGATGACACCCAGCTCTACCTCTCTTTCTCATCAAACCCAGTTGAGGCAGCGGCTGTTCTGAATCAGTGCCTGGGCACGGTAATGGACTGGATGAGGGCCAATAAACTGAAACTCAATCTAGACAAGACGGAGGTACTGTTAGTGGGTGGTTCGTCTGCCCAGCTGGGTGATATTCAACCTGTTCTGGAGGGGGCTGCACTCCCCCTAAAGGATCATGTTTGTAGTTTGGGGGTGCTCTTGGACCCAGAACTGTCACTTGAGGCACAGGTGAACTCAGTGGGACGGAGCGCTTTTTATCAGCCCAGGCTGGTATACCAACTACGCCCTTCTCTGGACAGAGATAGCCTACCTACAGTTATCCATGCTCTGATAACTTCTCGTCTGGATTATTGCAACGCATTAAATGTGGGGCTGCCTTTGAAAATGGTCCAGAAACTTCAGCTGGTCCAAAATAGGGCAGCAAGATTGTTAACAGGGACTGGCCAACAAGCTCACGTTACACCAGTACTTTTTCAGTTGCACTGGCTGCCAGTCCATTTCTGGGCCCAGTTCAAAGTACTGGTTTGAATTAATGTTTAAATTAACATTTAAAGCCCTTAATGGCTTGGGGCCAGGTTATCTGAAGGATTGCCTCTTGCCATATGTGCCTGCCTAGACCTTAAGGTCAGCCTCAGCGGCCCTTCTCCATGAGCCCCTGCCAAAGGAAGTGAGGTGGGTGGCTACTAGGAAGAGGGCTTTGTCTGCTGTGGTGCCCCAGCTGTGGAATGAGCTCCCTAGTGAAGTTCACCTGGCACCTACATTGTATTCCTTTCGGCACCACCTGAAGACCTTTTTATTTTCCTAGGCATTTTAGCTTTCTAGACTTTTAACTTTGCTGTTTTAAATCTGTATTTTAAATTCCTGCACTGCTGCTAGATTTTATTGTGGTTGTATTGTCATATTGTGGCTTGACTGTTCTATATATTTTAAATTGTTTTATTGTGTGCCGTTTGGTTTTAATTTTTGTGAACCGCCCAGAGAGCTTCGGCTATGGGGCAGTATAGAAATGAATGAATGAATTAAAATAAATCCCTTTATAATATGTTCTATATTGCTATGTTTCTGATCTCGTTCTTGTTATACAGAAATGTATCTATTATAAACTGTATTAGGACATAATCCTATGCATGTTTAGACAGAAAAAAGTCCTAGAACTCCCAGCATACCCCAGCTAGTATGGCTGTCTAAACATGAGTAGGACTGTGCCCTTTGCAAATCTTGCAAAATATGTGGCCTTTCTCCAGAAGCTATTAGTTCATGGAAATAAATCACTTCCTAGTCTTATAACACACATGCACAACCTGGAAAAACCATTTTTATTCTTATTCCTAAAGGTAAAACCTATCTCTTTCCTTATTAATTCTTATTAAGATGTTATAACAATGTTATTACTAAGATGCTGATACAATACTGAAGCCAGAGGAGATGTTTCAATGAAAAAGAGGAGAGAAAAAGATCTTGTCTTTTACCATTTTTAAAATTAAATGATACTGAAAGATATCCAGTTATTGAAAGTCTAGTATAAGTAATATTATAAATTAACTCTAATCACTTAATCAACAGTAGACATATTCTAGTACAACAACAACAAAAGCACTGTAATTTTCCATTCTTGGCAGTCAAAAGCCTTCTCTCTGTTGATAAATAATAATGCTGCTTTTTCCTTTTGATACTGATAAGTGATGAATAACAATGATAGTTCTCACATTCTCAAAATGACTTAGTGTCCTAGTTCAAAGACAGAGTCCTCTATCAGCATGTGGTTTCAAAACACATGGCTTCCTCTAACTGGGAGTACTTTCAGCAGAGATGTTTCAAGGTTGCTGGTAGTAACAAACAGCAATAAGGTGCACAGCTGAGAAGCAGCTCATCAGGCAGTTCAAGAAATCCAAGCAATGGAGACTCAGAGGCATAGTCAGAATCAGTCCAAAGTCATTCATGAAATCCAGTTCAGGTCCGGAGCTCAGTATACATGAAACAGGCACAGTTACTGACAATAGATAACAAGGGTGTTACAAATGACAGCTTGACTGGCCTTGCTGCCTTTTATACAAGCTGTAGCCCAGACCCACCTAACTCCCAGCTGCAACTTATTAGGGAGTTTATATAGGGGCGAAGCCAGCTATATAAGGAAGGCCTTCAAAGAGCCATATTCTTGGTCTGCAGTCTGATGCTTCTCCAAAGGGGATAGGCCTGCTCTCTGCATTTCATACATTGTATTTTGCAAGGGCTGGGTGGATGCTCCACTTCTGGCTCAGAATCCAAACTGTCTGGGGAAGGAGAAGGCAGAGGAGGAGAACCTTCAGCTGCAAGTGCAGTACCCCCTTCTTGGGGGAAGAAGAGTTCTTGAGCTCAGGTAAGTCAAGTTCCTCTCCTCTGAGGACTAATCAAGGTGAGGTGGTGGGTATGGTTGATAATATCCTACAGTTGACTTGCTTTTATTGGGTTCAGGAATTGTTGTTGTTTGGTTCAAAGAAAAAAATAACTTTTTTCATGTCTTATACAATCTGTGAGGGCTATAGCTAGATCTGGTGCCAGTTTCAGAGCAATTTACCAACGGAATTTCAAAATTAACCCATTAGGTCCAAGACATTTATTTAGTTTCAGTGCATTACATCTTAATTTTCCTGGCTTTTCTAAAATCTGTTTTTCCACATCTGTGATAAAAGGGGTATTTAAGGTTGACAGAAATCTGTAAATATCATCAGGATCTGAATTACTTGATCTATCTAGTATTTCTAGGGTATTTTATCATAGGTACCATCTCTTCCTCTTTTAGGTGGAACTGTTCTGGAAATCTAAACTTCTAATACTTTATTTGTTAGTAGCTTCCCTGCTTAAAATAAGTTTGGTTAGAATGTCGTAAGTTTTAAAAGCACCCAAGGTGATTAGGAGATTATTCTTAGTGTCAAATTAGTCATAAAGAAAAAAACAAAAAACAAATCTGAAATCCTTTGAGAGACATTCTCCATTCCCAGTAAAAGGTTTTCAATATGCCAATTAAATTATAAAAACATAGGAAGCTATCATATATCAGGTCTGCCTATTTGTCCTTCTGGCCCAGGTCTAACCAGCAGCACACCTCAAAGATCTCAGACAAAGGTCTTTCACATCACCAGCTGCCTGATTTTTTTAAACTAAGGATGCTGAACCCTGGGCCTTCTGCATGCTAAGCATGTGCTCTATCAGTGAGCTATGATCTGTCCCCTGGTGTTTTAGTTTTAACTTAATCTTCACAGACAAGGGAGAGTGGTATTCATCCTGCCTAAGTAATGATATCTATTTGTATTCTCTCAGTCGATTTCAGGAAGAAAGGTGTACCAAAATAGAGTATGTGAGACTGTCTTATGAATGTGTGAATAGTGTGTGAAATCTGTCTCATTGGTTCGATAAGATCTCCATATATCCTGTATATTTTTAGATATCAGCCATTTAATTCTCCCCTGTGGGATAGTGTTATAATTCTGTTGATTTAGGTCTGTCTAATTTTGGGTTAACTTCTCTTTTGAAATTACCACCTGTGAATGTATCTCCTTCTACATTTTAATTAGCTTCATTAATTTTTCAAAAATTGTTCTTAGGCATAATTAGGTGTAGAAATACATACATTTGGATTCAGACTTCATCATACTTAGAGTACATCCACTGAAATAAATGGTTACTTAGGGGCACTCCTATGATTAACAGAGCAATCCAATGGTCCCTGGCAGAGTGTCCTAGGGACCACAGGATATTTCGGAGACTCCTACAACCTTGGGAGGGAGAATCCAACATCAGATCCCCCCACTGCCCCCTTGCAGCAGAACCATGGTGGCTGTTTTCTGAGGTCACAAAATCAACCTCAGATGACCTCGTGGGGTCAAAAGGGGGGCGGGGTTCTGGTCAGCAGGGAAAAGTGGGAGAGGAAAGGTTGGGATCTGCAGGATCCTTTAGCCTGTCTATCACCCATCCTTGCCCACTTCCGGTAAGAGAGCTAGATGGCTCAGAGGCCATCTAGCTGGCCTTTCGTGTTTTCTGAGGAAGTATGCAAGGTGAAATTACTTCCATTATTCTTCCTGCAGACAACAGGCAGGTCATATGATTTTTGGAAGCCTCTGAGCTTGGAGGCTTCTGTTTGTTGGGCAGCAATCCGATAGGGTTGTGTCTTTAGTCTGGATCACACCAGATCTAGATCAAACCCATTCAAAAGAAAAGACCTCAAATTCCACCATTCTTTATGTAAATGTCTACCTCGATCTGTGATTGTTTCTTTATAGATGAAGCTAATTTTCTCTCTGATGTCAATTAGAATCCCCTTTGACTTTGAATTTGCTGAAGCCACATATATAGTTCATTTAAATAACTTATCCTGGAGTTTCTTCTCAGACTTCTTAATATGTGTTTCTTTTAGCATATGAATGTTAGTTCTATCATTTCTCCAAAGGCATACTACACCAATGTTTTCTTGAAGTATTTAACCCTTTAATGGTAATGACAAAAATCTTATTAACATTTGCCAGTGTCTCGTTAGTAAATGGAAAAATGGGGAAATGAAAGAGAGAGCAAAATAAAAGTATAGATGTGTGTGCATCATTATTTAAAACCTTTCCCTACTGGATTAGTTTCTGATTCCATTAGTTTGCCTTGATCTTGAGGTATTACCTCCAACATTGAATTGTAAATTGTCTGAAAATGGGGACAAATTGTATAAAAATTACATATATTGTAGAACATAAGAAGAGCCATGCTGAATCAGACCAAGGGTCCATCTAGTCCAGCATTTTTTTTCACACAGTGGCTTACCACTTGTTGGCCAGGAACCCACAAGCAGGGCATGAACACAACAGCACCCTCCCACCTGTGTTCCCAAGCAACTGGTGTACGGAGGCTCATTGCCTCTAGTCCTGGAGGTAGCACATAGCCATCAAGACTAGTAGCCATTGATAGCCTTTTCCTCCAGGAATTTTCCAACCCCCTTTTAAAGCCATCCAAATTTAAAGGTGGCCATCATGACATCCTGTGGTAGCGAATTCCATGGTTTTAACTATGCGCTGTGTGAAGAAGTACTTCCTTTTATCTGTCCTGACTCTTCCACCAATCAGCTTCATGGGTTGATCCCAGGTTCTAGCATTTTGAGAGAGGGAGAAAAATGTCTCCCTATCCACATTCTCCACACTGTGAATAATTTTGTAGACCTCTATCATGTCTCCCCTTACCCTCATTTCCATGCTAAACAATCCCAGCTGTTGTAACCTTCTCACAGGGGAGATGCTCCAGGCCCTTGGTCATTTTAGTTGGCCTTTTTCCAGCTCTACAATATCTCTTTTTATATGTGGTGACCATAACTGCACACAGTATTCCAAGTGTGGTTGCACTGGGTGCCCACTGAGAAGAAACCTGGAAAATTTCAGAAGGATGGGGCAGTGATTTTGTGTTAGGTGCCTTTACATTTTATTGGGGGGGGGGATTAAAAAGGCCTTAAAAAGGAATTCGTTTCTGCCATTTGTAGTTTTTTTTTTGCATACTTTGTATGCATACATCATAGAGGCCAGCCCTGTAATATTTCAGAAGGATAGTTGCAGAGGTTAGGGAGTTACGATGAATGAAAAATCAGTTTTAGGGTTTGTTTTGCTTGTTTTTCTTTTCTGCTCAGTTGATGGCAACAGTCACAGAAACTTTAAGTCCAGTTATTGCTGGACTACTACTCCCATCAGCCCTAGCCACTGTAGCCAGTGGTGAGGGATGATGGGAGTTGCAGTCCAACAACCTCTGGAGGGGCTTTTTTTCTCCCAGGCATTTGAAGAGCACAGTTTTAGATTTTACAGATAGTCTTAACTTTGGCTATTATGTGCTGAACTGTTTTTACCCACTGCTGCTGATTTTACTTTGTGTTATTTTATCTCCTGCTGTTGTTGTTTTATTATGATATATATATATATATATATATTTCATTTACTTGTACACTGCCCAGAGAACTTCAGTTACTGAGCAGTCTTAAAGTGAAATTAATTAACACTCCAAAACAGAACAAATGACCACCACCAGGGCATCCAGTTTATAAATTTATACATTTAAACGTTTAAAATGTTATACATTTAATTTTTTATAGATTTTAAAATGTGAAACTTTTTGCCATAAAATACCAGCTTCAGTCACAAATAAGAGTATGCTACAATCCCACTTAATAAGCTGAGCCAGAACCAATCAGGAACAGGCCAAAGCTGTTCTTAATTAATTATTTCTTTTAGATTCAGCCTGAGAATGCAGTCCTATGGATCCTTCCATTTTGGGGCAGAGTGAGAGAGTGAGTGAGAGAGACTGAATGAGACACAGAGAGAAAAGACAGAATGAGAAAGTATGCTTCTTGGGCTGTGTGTATTCTCTTGTTTTATGTGAATATGAAATGAATTGAGAGACACAGAAGCACCCGGCAGGTAGATCGCTTTTTTTTTTTTTTTTACTTTTAATTGTTTTGTAAGTGTGTGTATGAGTGCAAACCTCCACTTTGAACTCATGGTCTTGAAGTTAATTTCCATGCTTTGGTTTGCCCTCCCTGGGTAGTGGGAGCTGCTGGAGCAGAAAATGGTTTGTTCAAAGGAGTGCTTATGTTTGCTGCTCTGCCCAACTCTCTGCTTTGCACTTTTGATGTCAAGTGAATGTGGCTTGGTTTGTCAGTTCTGTGCAATGGCTTGCTGTTGTAGCAGACAAATATGAATTCAAATGACTGCATTTGTGCTGTAGTATGCGTCAGAAACATCTCTCAACACACACACAACCTTCTGCTTTGAACTCATGCTCTTGCAGTTTACATGCATGCCCCAGACTGCAACTCTGCCTACTATGACTCCTTGGCCTCACCTACCATTAGCTGTTCTGCTCCACCAGGCCCAAGGGGCAGCAGCCATTACTGCCACTAATGCAGCAGAAGAGTGTTATATTCAAGAAGCATCATGAACTCCAACAATTAGAACCACAAACTGCTGTGCAACTTTGCCACCCACGCCCTTGGAAAAATTCCTGCAGACGCCCGTGCCTAGGTTCTGCTCTACAGGCAATGCACAATAGATTCAGGTACCTTCACAAGCAGTTTCTTTATTTCTACAATACATGAGAAAACACTGTGGAGCTGCGTGGTGCACTGTCTCAGCTCCAAGATCAATACTAAAAGAGATGGGGAGAGATTCCACTTGGCTCTCCTGTGAGAGCTAAAACTGGCACTCTTAAAGGTGTGTGTGTGTGTGTGTGTGTGTCTATCTATCTCACAACAACCAGTTCTAAACCTTAATGAATTGCACTGTTTCTACAATCAATTTCACAGCCCCATCTGCATTTCCCTAAAACACCAACAATATTTGGGAATGTTGCTTGGCTCCATGGATTCTCCAACAGGGGGTTCCTCAGGGGTCGGCTTTGTCCCCCCATGCTATTTAATATCCACATGAAACCGCTGAGTGGGGTCATCTGGAGTTTGAGTGTGCTGTCATCAGTATGCTGATGACACACAGCTCTATTTCTCCTTTTCATCCCCACCAGGTGGATGTGCTAAATCAGTGCATGGCTGCAACGATGGACTGGATGAGGGCTAATAAACTGAAGCTCAATCCAGACAAGACTGAGATGCTGTTAGTGGGTGGTTCTTCTGACTGGATGGAAGGTGGTCTACTTGTTCTGGATGGGGTTGCACTGAAGGAGTAGGTTTGTAGCTTGGGGGTTCTCTTGGAGCCAGGGGTGTCGTTAGGAAAGGGTCCACCTTGGCATGGGCTCTGGATCTTTTTTGAGCTGTGCCCCAGATCTTTTGAGCTGTCTTAACTGCCATTTTTTTTTACATATTCCCATTGACTTGCATTGGAAAACAAAAATGGCCATAACTTTTTTAGTTTGTAAGATAAATTCATGACACTTGGAGGCTTGGAAGCCCCCATGGAGCTAATTGAATTTGCCAAATTTCAGGCAATTAGGTTCAGTGGCTTTTGTGCTAATCACAGGTAAAATTTGCTATCTTCAAGAAAATCTGTCAAAGCAAAGAGCTAAAAAATTGTGCTTCCACATACATGCATGGAATTTGGGGAGCTGGCAGACCCATATAGCTGACTGAGCCTGCCAAATTTCATTCAGGCTTAGGGGCTTTTGTGCTAGCCACAGGTAAAAATTGCTTTTTTCAAGAAAATGTGTCAAAGCAAAGAGCTATAATTTCTTTGTTCTTCCATGCAAGTGTATGGAATTGGGAAACCTGGCTGAATCGGGGTCTGAGTTGAAGTGGTGGTGGGGGGTAAGTCCACACTTCTTATGTCTATCTGTCTGTAATCTATACACACACGCAAGCACACTGCATGTACACCCCCCCCCCACACACACATATATTAGACATGCGCTTAGACTCGTATATGCAAATTTGTATTATGGGCCTGTGCCCTGGAACTTTTAAGAACCTAGCAACACCCCTGCTTGGAGCCATCTCTGTCATTTGAGGCTTATGTGGCCTCAGTGGCACAGAGTGCCTTCTACCAGCTTCAGCTGGTGGCCCAGCTATGACCCTGTCTGGACAGGATTAACTTGGTTTTAGTAATCTATGCTATGGTAATATGCAAGTTAGATTACTGCAATGCACTCTACTTGGGGCTGTCCTTGAAGACTGTTCAGAAACTGCAGCTTGTGCAAAATGCAGCAGCCAGATTAATAACTGGGACCAGAAAGGCTGAGCATATAAGACCAATTCTAGCCTGCTTGCATTGGCTGTCTATATGTTTCCGAGCCCCATTCAAGGTGCTGGTTTTAACTTATAAAGCCTTACATGGCTCTGGACCACAGTACCTGACTGACCGCCTCTCCCAACCTGAACGTACCTGGACACTATGACCAACATCTGTGGCCTTCCTCCAAGTGTCACCTCCAAGGGAGGCTTGGAAAGTGGCAACAAGGGACTGGGCCTTCTCAGTGGTGGCCCCCTGACTGTGGAATGAGCTCCACACAAGAGGCCCACCTGGTGCTGACACTGTCATCTTTTCAGCGCCAATTTAAGACTGCCTCTACTTCCAGGCATTTAACAGCATATGACTTAGGAAGCAATCCTATGTGGATCGATGGTTGCCTCCGACTCTAGGGGCAGCTGCCTATCCAGTGCAGGGTGGGAGGAGTGGTGAGGAGCTGATCTCCTCACCCTGCTTTCACTGCTAGACAGCCAATTTTGGCTGCCTAGCTGCGGGACCTTGGAGCACGGGAAGCGGCAGCTGGATGACACATAGGATGTGTCGTACTGGCATTTCTGACCTCCCCGCCCTGCCCTGGGAATGCCCCATTTTCGCTGCTCTTCCGAGCACAGGGCTGATCTGCACTGCCTATGAGGCGGCACAGGAGGGGGTGGGGGTCGGTTCTCTGGGAACCAGCCTTGGAGTGCGGGCTCTGAGGTCAGTTCCCGGGAACCAACCTATCCTATGGCCATCTACCCGCTGACTAGTGGCCATAGGTTTGCGCCCTTAATGGCATATGATGGGACATTTATGTCTACAGTCTTGAACATGTCTATTATCGAAAAAATGTTTACTAAAATTGCTTTTAACTGTTTTAGTTGTTGTGATTTTTAAATGTTAAAAAATAGTCTGTTTTTATCATATTATTTTTGTAATGCTGTTTTTGTATGTTCTATGAATTCTTGTAAACCGCCCAGACAGCTTTGGCTATGGGGCGGTATAGAAATGAAGTAAATAATAGTAATAAACAACAACAACAACACTGGACTATGCTGTGGAGTTGCAGTCATACGCCACTCTGACACACACTGCTCCGCAAAATGGGAATAACAACACTGGACTTCAGCACTTGTGTAACCCCCACTTTCTCAGCCACAGCCCTGCCTCCTGCAATATGGGTATAATAATGCTGAATTTTACCTGCACACATTGTCAAAGTAATGTTTAAAATGTTTACCAAGTCAGACAAATGCATGAACAAGATCTGAATCAGAAAAATAATGAACTCCTGTCTTTGCTGCTACCTTTTGTTTTTTGGCAGACACACTACTGCCCAAACCCAGCTGCAGGAAACTCTTGGATTTCTAAATTGTTTTTTATGAGGCTGTACCTAACAGGGAAGACCCCACCCCCCCAAGCCTTAAGACACCCGGAAGAGTTGTGGGTGTGTTAACCATTGCTGTGACTTCAGTCATTGGCTAAAAACACTAAATGGTGGGAGCAGGCAAGTTTCTCAGAAAACGAATAGGCAGAATGGTGGCTGTACATTTTGCCTCATAGGTTCTACAAGGGCTAGAGACTTGCTCTTTTCTTTAAATGAAAGCTGGGAATCTGGAGATTATGGCTCATCCAAGGGAGTCAGCTGCCCCCCCCCCTTGCCCCTTCCTGTGGATGCCCATGAACATGGATGAAATACGGAATGGCTATCCTCATAATTAGCCATCTCTCCCTTTCCCTTATGTTCTCTTTCAGCACTTTCACAACCTTTGTGTGTGGGAGCATAGGGTTTCAAGCTGCTTTTGCATACCAACATTAACAGCCCAGTAGTATGCATGTGTACATAAAAGCCAGTGTACATAAGGAGGGCATCTTCCCTTGTGATTCTGGGACTGGCAGGGATTGTCCTTATAAACAATACTCCCCCCTACACACACACCTTTCCAGATGGGGGATTTTTTTTGTTCTCCCCTCTACCTCATTAGCGGCCTGGAAAAGAACTCATTGGTTCACTTTAAATTTAAGCGAACTTAGCCAGGGACGTCAAATCAGTCCATACTAAAGGAAATCAACCCTGAGTGCTCATTGGAAGGACAGATACTGAAGCTGAAGCTCAAATATGGTCCATGGGGTCACGAAGAGTCAGACACGACTGAACAACAACATGCCAGGTGGAACAGGACTGGAAGTCAGTGATCTACGTAGTCACAGTCCCTGAGGGATGCTTTACGAGGCAGGTGCTCCTGCAGGCTACCAAACTGAGGCCTAATAGGCCACGGTGCTGCCTGGCCAGGCCTGCCAGGCAGACAGCCTTGCCGCCCCTTCCAGGTCCACCTTCTATCATTTATATTGCAGCCACTTTCAACTGAGCCCGATGGAATCCCATCCCCACCTCAGGTTTAGTTTACTCACCTCCCCTGGCTGGGCCTCACCTGCCCCTGTTGCAGAGAACTGAAGAGTAGAGATAGATGGGGCAGGCGTGTGCAGCATGAGGGGTTGTTGCCACTCTCAGAATGGAGCTATCTTGGCATGGAGGAGCCTGGTCATGCTGCTGCCTACTACCACCCCTTTGCCTTACCCATGGAGGCACTGCCATGGCACCGGTTAAACTCAAGGGCATCCCCCCTCCCATCGTACTGACCTTCTGTCCTGTCCTGAGACTTGCCCGTACGGCTGCAAACTGAAAGGAGAGATAGACAGGGCAGGTGCAACACAGCAGACACTGTTGCTGCTTTCAGAATGATGTCATCACTGGAAGCCAGGGCGGTGGGGGCTTTACACTCCCTTGCCCCTATGAGCAGATGCCCATGCTAATGTCTTCAAGATGTGTTAGACTATAACTCCTAGAATTCTCCGCCAGCATAGCCAGTGGATATGGGAATTCTATGCCTCTTCCAGTATCAGAGGCAGTATGCCTATGTACACCAGCTGCTGGGAAACATGGGCAGGAGGGTGCTGTCACACTCATGTCTTGCTTGTGGGTTTCCCATAGGCAGCTGGTTGGCCACTGTGTAAACAGAATGCTGGGCTAGATGGACCTTTGGTCTGATCCAGCAGGGGTCTTCTTATGTTCTTATGAGTTGTAATCCACTTCTGGGGGGCACCACATTGGGGAAAGCTGGGATAGGCTGCCTAATTATTACAGTAATTGTATACTGGAGTTTCCTCCAAAATGTCTCCCAGTTATTCTTGGATTGTGACAGGACTTTGTTGCCTGTATTGGTGTAGAAGTGGAGTGGATCAGTGCAGTGGAGCAGATTCATGGCTCATATACCTTCCCGCCCCCGCCCCCCACTGCCTCATTCATATATATCTCTTAGCCTCTCCTGACATAGGACCTCTAATCCATTTTCATATTTTATACATAAATGTATTGATTATTCAGGCTCATGTTCTTTCAAATGAATGTGATAACCATATAGTTTGCAATATTTAACTTTAAAAGCCATTCCTTTTTTCATCCTCACTGGGTTGCTTAAAATTACTTACAATTTGTTATTTTGTGATTAGGTGTTGTTGTTTTAAATGCTGCAAATACAAGTATTGCTTTGTAAACTCTTAGACCAACACCTCCTCTATAGGAGCTGTTTTCAAAACAGTTTCAGAACTGGGGTGGGGTGGTACAAACAATATAAGAAACACCTGACACAATTCTTGCAACAGCAGAATATATTTCAAACAATTAAAAATACTACTCTGAACTGCGGGTTATACCTGACTCAACAAAAGAGTCTAGGTAGCATAATGTAGTAGCTAAGGGCAGAATCCTATGCATGTTTAGACAGACAAAAGTCCTACAACTCATAGCTGGCTAGGAAATGTTGGGAGTTGTAGGACTTTCTTCTGTCTAAACATGCATAGGATTGCACCCTAAGAGACTGAGCTGTGAATCAGGAGCCCTTTCTTCAGATTTCACCTTCCCTAGAAACCCAGCAGTTACTCTCAGATGTAGGCCAACCACTCCACCTTGGCCTCAGTCCTCTATTTGCAACATGTGGATGATAATAGTGACCCACCTTGCAGGACTGTTGTAAGAATTACTGGGATCATATATATGAAGTAACTGAATGTCTTCAAGGCACTACATAAATGCTAAGTGGTATTTAAAATGGATGGCTTCCATTTTATAATGTATGTCAGAATTGGGGAAAAATAACACGTGCTCCAAGTCTGAAACGAAAGGGTCATTTTTGGACAGTGCTAGCTATGCTAAAATGATCCATTAAGGGATACCTATAATTTACTACATAGGAGAATTTGTAGCATTTAACCCCTCCAGATCTGGACCTCACTTTTGCTATTATTATATTATTATTTTCCTGAGAGGTTGATGCTATTGGCATTCAATTTGAAATCCCTACAGTGTGAAGGATATTAGGCAGACTAAGCTTTGTATGTTTCCTACCGACTAGAATGTTAGCCTCCAAGGACCTTCACAACCCCCTTTCAACACACACACACACACACACACACACACATCTGCTCCTTTGAACAAACAAGAACATAAAACCTAGAGAACCATGGCAGGAGACTGAAGAAGCCACTGAAGATAAAGAAATGCCAAAAACAAAGCAAAAAAACTTTGAACGTCCAGAGCTCTGCTGCGGTTTGGGAGAGAGCGACTATCTCATTGGAGATGGCACGCAGCAAGACACATTTCTGGTTTGGGTTGTATTTAGTGGTAATCAGTGTGTGTGTGTGTGTGTGTGTGTTTGTGTGCGCGCGCGCTGCTCGCAGGGTTGGCTGCTTCAGGAAGCATGAAAAGCTCACACAACGTGATGTGCTAACACAAGCCAGTTCTTAGC
The DNA here is from genome assembly GCF_057233095.1 of Heloderma suspectum. Taxonomy (NCBI): domain Eukaryota; kingdom Metazoa; phylum Chordata; class Lepidosauria; order Squamata; family Helodermatidae; genus Heloderma; species Heloderma suspectum. The sequence continues at coordinate 116,494,393 of NC_139462.1, forward strand.
AGGAAAAATTAAACCCAACCCGTAGCTCTCTCTTGTCACTCTAGGAGGAAAATTCGTTTCTGGGTTTTTTTGTGCGGTAGGCTCCAGTGTGGACAGGAAATGACCCCTTCACCAACTGTTTCTTTAAAAACAAGCAGCGGAGCCTGAAGCTATTCAGTCTCTCCCCCTCTCCCATGCTCGATCAGCCTCTCTCTCCCTATCCCCGTCTCGCTAGCTAGCTACAGAGGGCTCCAGCAGCAATTCCCAGCCAGTAGTGCTGCTCGCCTCTCCCTCCCTCCCCGCTCGCCTCCCCCTCCCTCCTCGGCTCAGCTTGTGTGCTGCTTACTTTGTACAGTGAAGAAACACTCAGCCCATGTGCTCTGTACGGATGTTGGTGATACCCTTCTGTGCGCCTTGATTCTCTGCAAGCAGGCAAGATGTCCAGCACACCACATGACCCTTTCTATTCTTCTCCTTTTGGCCCCTTCTATAGAAGACACACACCGTACATGGTGCAACCGGAGTACCGAATCTATGAAATGAACAAGAGGCTGCAGTCTCGCACAGAGGTGAGTCCCTTCTTCCAGCTGGTTTTTTTTTTTTTTTTAACTGGCCATGCTGAGCTCGAGAGGCTGGATTCCGAATCCGGAGCGTCCCATTACATGGTGCAATGATTAGATACTGGAATGAACGTCGCTCCTTCGCCTGGGACTTTAATTGGGTATTGGCTTGTTCCCCTTCTGTGCGATGCAACTCATAACACACACAAAAAGGCAAGCTGGAAAAAAATCCCTGAAATTGATAACATGTATTGCAGCACTTAAAGGGTTTGATTTAAAATGCCTATGCGAAGACTGTTTTTGTAGCATGCTGATTTTTGCTAGGGATCTCCTTTGGGGCATTTTATAGTTGCAATATTCCAAAGGTATTGTTTGTAGTAGAGGTGTATGTGTGTGTTTAATGCTTCTTGTCTGAGGGGATGGGGATGGATTACCTGTAATTCCTTCACCCCCAGTTACCAACACTGAGCAGAAAGGCAGAAAAGAGGCTTAGAGTTGGTCAAACTTATTGCCTTATGTACATGACAGATAATAAAATGCATTATTTTGTTAACAAGAGAAATAAACTGTTCAACATTTTCATCCCACAAAGGATCAAGTGTTTGTCATGCTTTGTAGAATCTGCTAACTGATTTTGTACGTGTGTGTGTGTGTGTGTGAGAGAGAGAGAGAGAGTATACATAGCTGAGTATAAAGCCTCTTAACTGAAAAGAGTAGAAATATTGCCACTTGCAATCAAATGATTTAATGAAGCAATACTTGGGGGGGGGGTTGCTTTTCTTCCTCGTGTCCTCAGCAGCCCCACATACTTACTTTTTTGTTCCCTTCCAAGTAGTTTCTTTTGATGAGTACAGTGGAGGAACATAAATCTTGGGGGAACTAAAAAGCTTTTGGGAATGAAAATGTCTTCAGAGTTAGTGAAGAATTTTGGCATATTTTGTGAGATCTGCTGTTGGCGATGGCATAACTTTTCAAGACAACCCAGAGTTGTCCTAAAAGAAACAGACTCCTCAATTGTCAAATGCAGTGATGGGCTGAACTATAGGATCTAGTTAACAAGAAGTGACCTGCTTTCTGATTGGTGAATTGGCAGACAGCAATGGATTTCCAAGCACTAATAACACTACTGTTGGGGGTGGGTGGGTTGGTTTTTGTTTTCTTTAAACTGCCATTCTGTTTTCGATTTTGAATCTGATTCATAATAGCCATAATCCCAAGAGGACTTGCTACTCTCACAGTCAAGTTAACAGTTCTCAGGTTGCTCGTAGGGTGTGGGAATGAATGCTTCAAAAAGTGAAAGGCTTTGGATGATGTTTGTCAGAGTTTCTGGAATTTGTGTGACTGAAACTGGTAGCATTTTAGAATTGCCACCTCATTTCACCTGAAGTTAAATTTTCATGTGTTTTTGGACAGTCCTGCTCTAGTGAAATATCTGGCAAATTTCAAGGGAAGTAAAAGGAGTTTTGATATAGACTACTGTCATTTCTCTGGGGTGTTCTGCAAGTACTTATCGGCATTGCAGAACACCCTCCCCCAGTCTTTTCAGTTTGTAAACTATGCTTTGTGATTTGTGGCACTTCAGCTTTGGTATAGCAATTTGCAGTGTGTGTGTGTGTGTGCGGGGGGGGGGGGGTGTTGGTAGATTCTCTTCTGCTAGAAGTAACTGCTCCTCTTTCCCCCAGACTTGTATTAAAATGGTCTCCTGTAAATTCATTTATGTGAATTGATTCAGATTCAGCCTGTGGCCAGTTTAATTTCTTTGCTGTTTACACAGTGCTCTACTGGGTGTGCCACTTCGTACTTGGAGGATGATGACAGCTTATCCCTCTTGTTTCCTCTGACTTTTATAGACTTCTTAAACTTTGCTGGCTGCTCTCTTATGTCTTCCTATATGTGGGATTTGAGGTTTACCACTACCTCCGTTCCCATACACATGCCAGTAGAAAGAGAGGGAGAATGAGAGAGAGAAACCCAATGTGTCATCTTCGCTAGAAAAAATGAATTGTATATACCTAAGAACCAGGAAACACTGCCCAGTTATGTGGAAGTGGATTCACACCCAACCTGTGAGAGCAACTTCATATTTTAATCTTACCTTAAATGCAGGAATAGGATTAAAATATTTTTAGGGAGTCATTTACATTTTGCAACTGGTAGTGAGTCTTTATGATAGCAGCTATTTCTTCCTCAGTCAAGAAATCAGGATACCCTCTAAATAAAACGTATGAGTTCTTCAAGAGTCTGTATTCCTATATTAGTCATAACTTCAGTTTAAGAACTTAGTGGCAAGAGAGATATTTGTATTCCAAAAATGAATATTTACATGTTCATTTTATAATAGGAATTTTCATGTGACACTTCACTTTTGTGAATTTCACTGAAAGCTTGGGCACCCAATTTAAAAGAGCAATAGTTTCAGGAACTGGTTGAGCCCTGGCTAAAATTAATCTCAGGCCTGGAACCTGTTTTTAGTACTTTGTGAAGTAAAGACAGAGTGCCTCTGAACATGGCCAGACTGTCTTTCCTATCATAGCAAGTAACCAGAACAAGCACATAATTCTGGGACTGGAATCAAAGCTTATAGGTACACTTGAGCCCATGTATATCTATGTTTGGTTTAACCACTGGCCATCTTAAATAATATGAATAATATCTGGGTAATGAGAATTGACTGCTGAATAATTTTCCGTATGTGGTATCGAATTGACTTGGTACACTACTGATTTGTCAAAAACACTGGTGTTTAAATTTCCTAAATTACCTGTCAGTTGGTGTTTCCCCTCCCGCTGTCAACACAGCCTGTAGTATTCATGCTCTTACTGGCTTCTGGACTGGCGTGTCTAATCTGGACATGCCCTCTTTTCTAATAAGGACAACAAACTCAGGTGTGCCACAGGATACCTCCAGTTCCCAATCTAGCAGCCAGTCTAACCTCTACACTGTTTTCAGACACTTATTTGACACATTCAGATTCTTTACATGTGCACTTAAGATGTTTTTTATGCATATTCCTAAAAATGAAAAATGTGAAGAGTTCTAAAAACATTTTGTCATTTTGATGTCTAATTTGGGAAAAATGGTGACTAGCAATTCATAAATATCAACTGCAAGGGCAAGAGCTGGGGTAACTTTGTGGCTTAGAGGCTGAGTTATGGAATCAGAAAGACCCTGGGTTGAATCATGTCTCTGCCATGAATTCACAAGATGGTCTTCAGACCACCATAATTCTCTGAATCTTTTCAGGAAGAGAACCCATGGTTTGTTGTTGAGTTATAAACTCTGGGTTATTCATGGTTAACAGCCCATAGTTAAACCATAGCACAGGGCTTGCACATAAAGATAATCCATGATTCAGCAACAATCCACAATTCAGCCCATACACAACCCATACTCTAGTTTGTCGCTTCGTGTGAACAAAGGCTTTGAGGCTTCTTAGCAAGTGTGTTGTGTTTTTAGCACTAAGCTTACAGTGAATATAAGGAACCTTTTCCTTTTCTATTAAGTTTTGTGGACCCATATCATTCTGAAATAATGAGATAGCCCTTAAAAAATAAGACATCTGGCAATATTGCTGATCTTGGTTTGGGGTAGCAAAGTTTAATTTGTATCATAGCTCTATCTTGGGTTATCAGTGTGAAAACAAGATCTGTTTAAATCAGTGGGACTGGCTTACTGAGTAGATGTGTTTAGGACTGGTGAGCCAAAACGAGTAAGTAGGTCTAGTTTACATTGTTGAGTGTTCTATATTTTTGTTTGGGAGGGGGAATAAGGTAGAAATCAAAATACAGTTATTTTCTTTGCTGCAATTTTCTTTTTCTTCGCTTTTCTTTGCTTCAATGCAGTATTTGGATTTCTCATATGTTCATCCTTGTGCCTCATTTATCTAAATAATTTGGAAATGTCTGTACTTAATATAACTTGAAGAATACTCTTTCTTAGCAGCACAAAGTCAGTATAAATTAAACTCCACAGCACATCACATTTTTCCTTTTACATACAGGAAGAAAATGCTGTTTTTCTTTGGTGCTACAGTTATATTTTCTTTAAAAATAGGGACTTTAAAATTAAAGGTACAGTGGTGAAAATAAAAGGGTTTAAAAAATAACAAAAGAAAGAAAAGTATTGAAATTGTGTGATAATCCTTGTGGTTGCCCCATGTTGCCGCACCCCCCCCCCCCCGGAATTTTACAATACGTTGTTATGCTCATGGGGCTCAATGGGGTTGCATGTTTCAGAGTTCAGAGTTTTAACTTCCTTCTCAAGAACTCTAGGGAAGGAGTTAAATCTCAGGTTGATGAGTTGAATGAAGCAGGCAAGCTCTCTTCCCATAGGGCCCTTCCCCACTTTTTCCTCCATTCTAAATTTAAAACACTCCCTTTTGCCAGTGGGTTGTTGCAGTATCTGTATCTTTTTCTGTGGGAAGCAGATAGCAATATAGCCTTATTCAGGCATAATAAACTTTAAAATCAGATTGGAAAGAGTGCAAGAATGCATGATCAGGTAGAAGAGGCTTGAGATCTCTTTTCTTTTCAAGAACAAATCACCAAGTGCCACCAGGCTCTTCTGCCTCTGGAAACTCAAGGCACTGCTCTTGAGCTTCTAGACCCTGTGTCTTTCCTCTCCGGGTCTGAGCTTCAGAAGACTAGGGCTTTGGGAACTAACTGATAGCCAAGAGCCTACATCCTTTCTGTCTGGATTTGCAAAACCTCCCGCTCCTGCTACTAAGGGCTGCTGCCCATGGAGTATGGTCACAGGATCATAATGAAGTTGGCCAGGAATATGGCAATCAGATATGGGGGATTTATAGTGAAACAGGAGTTAGATCAATGCATTCACAGCGATCTTTCCATGTAGAATTTGGGGAGGCTACGCATTTCACCAGGTGGCTTTGATGCCTGGCTACTGCTTCTCTGGAGTAAACTGGAACTTGGAGGGGGCAAATGTAAAGGAGAAGTGTTGGGCAGGAAGAGATGGTCATATGGAAAAAGATTGTATCTTATCTGCCTGTTGTGCATAGAGCATCCTTCCTCATCTTGTTGCCCTCCAGTTGTGTTGGACTACAACTGTCATCGTAGTCAGCAGGGCCATCTGGAGGGCACCAGGTTGATGTAGAGTGTAATTCATTTCCTCAAGGGATGTGAACTGTTACAGATAAGCCAAAGCAGTTGAAATCTGCTCATCTCTTAACACCCATTCAAAGATGATGGCTGAAATATAATTATATACGGTCAGCCATCCCCCACCTGGTGCCCTCCAGGGGAAGGGTATATATGGTGACTGGGAATACACTTAGCAGGCACACCATCCAAGAAGCCCCACAGCCTGTCCTGATGGCTCTCACATCCAGTCCGTTCCCAATATACAAAAACACGTATCAACGTTTTCACTTGTATCTGTGCCATTCAGTCTTTTGAATATTACATATTCTATAGCAACATTTCACAACTTGGTGCCCTCCAGATGCTTTGGACTCCCAACTCCCATCAGCCCCAGCCAGCACAGCCACAGAGATAAAGGGAATTGTAATCCCAAACAGCTGAGGGCACCAGGCTGAGGATGACTGTTCTAGAAGATATATGAATTAATTTTCCGCCACACACAGGAATATTATCCATCAACATTAATACAATACCAGCCATGCCTGAGACTAGATAGGAAGATGTGCTTTCCTGCCCGGAGTCCAGTTATTGCTGGGACTAGGAGCTAGAAGATGGAAATGCGGGGGAAACTGGAGCCTAAACTGTACCAGGCAGAAAATATTGCTCTGTTAATCAGCGAATACAAAAGGCCAGATTCCTAGTGTTTATACCACACCTGGCCAATCCAGAGGATTCCTGTTGACTGCCAATCAGAGGATGGTATCGCACAACTTCATGGCTTTCTGTGCCTGTTTCTAAGGCTGACTACACACAATCCCAGTTAAATTACTAGATCCCAATCTGAGCCCATGAACTTCCTGATTCTAGTCTCAGAGTTCCTGACAGGGACTTGATTCTAATATCTCTACAAGGAAATGATCACTGAAACTAATGTTACAATTCTCTCCCTCACTCCCTGCATTCATTTTAATGTCTCAAATTACTGTTTTAGGAAATCATGTTTCCTTAACAGGTTTGTTCACAAAGCAGCTTGGGTAGTGCAAATAACAAATAGTTGGCAGTGAGTACAGTCAGATTAAGGTTATTTATTTGATTTTAGATAAATATATATATGCTTTAAGAAGAATAAAGAAATATTAGAAAAATGTTTTGGGATAACGTTTTGTAATATGAATGTTTTAGTTGCCATAAAATATTCTAATAATGGTCAATTATTGAAATAGTAATAAAGTCATATACAAGATTGTATTTCAAATGTATTTTAATGAAAGGTCATTTCTAAAAAGTGACTTTTAAAACTTATTTCGACTTAGCCCCTTGGCATTGACAATGAAGTCAGTTGACATTGAACTGGTTGAATTTTTGTTATTTTTGCTTTTTATGTTAATCCCTTCCTACACAAAATCTTCACATACTTTCAGTAACTGATGCTGTCCCCTGACCAATCCTAAAATTCTAATATTTCATAAAATATGAACTGGAAACCCATTTAGTTTAAAGAGTGGGTGTGATAAGCCAATCCAGTCTTAGAGGAACAAGTAAGCTCACCTTGAATTAGTGATCAACTTCCAACACAAAACATAATTTCCCCTTTGAACATGAAAAACAAACTTAAATTAGATGGAATTCATGCTTTCTTTTCTTTTTTCTGGGTCCAGATATGGAATGAGTAGAGTGGATCTGGAGTATATATGTATAACCTTGCTTGCAGTGAATTGATGTTGATTTTACTATGGCTGTAGGATATACAACCAACTTTCCCTGTCTCCCCTTTATCCTTTTTTGTTGTTGTTCTTGGGCACATAGAGAAATGTAACAATTCTGGAAATTTTGAAGCCATAGGGGGTAAAAATTGGTTGTTGTTGATGTTTAGTCGTTCAGTCGTGTCTGACTCTTTGTGACCCCATGGACCATAGCACAACAGGCCTTCCTGTCCTCCGCTCTCTCCCGAAGTGTGCTCAAGTTCATATTCATTGCATCGGTGATGCTATCTAGCCATCTCATCCTCTGCCGTCCCCTTCTCCTTTTGCCTTCAATCTTTCCCAGCATCAGGGTCTTTTCCAGTGACTTTTCTCTTCGCATTAGGTGGCCAAAATATTGGAGCTTCAGCTTCAGTATCTGTCCTTCCAATGAGCAGTCAGGGTTGATTTCCTTTAGGATGGACTGATTTGACCTCCTTGCAGTCCAGGGGACTCGTAAGAGTCTTCTCCAGCACCACAGTTCGAAAGCATCAATTCTTTGGCGCTCAGCCTTCCTTATAGTCCAGCTCTCACAGCCATACGTTGTTACTGGGAAAACCATAGCTTTGATTAGACGGACCTTTGTCGGCACGGTGATGTCTCTGCTTCTTACTATGCTGTCTAGGTGTGCCATAACTTTCCTCCCAAGGAGCAAGCGTCTTTTAATTTCATGGCTACAGTCACCGTCTGCGGTGATCTTGGAGCCCAAGAAAATAAAATCTGTCACTGCTTCCATTTCTTCCCCTTCTGTATGCCAGGAAGTGATGGGGCCAGATGCCATGATCTTCGTTTTTTTAATGTTGAGTGTCAAACCAGCTTTTGCACTCTCCTCTTTCACCCTCAACAAGAGGCTCTTGAGATCCTCTTCGCTTTCTGCCATTAGGGTGGTATCGTCTGCGAATCTGAGGTTGTTGATAATTCTCCTGGCAATCTTAATTCTGAGCTGTGATTCATCCAACCTGGCGTTTCTCATGATGTACTCTGCATATAAGTTAAATAAGCAGGGTGACAATATGCAGCCTTGTCATCCTCCTTTCCCAATTTTGAACCACTCAGTTGTTCCATGTCTGGTTCTTACTGTTGCTTCTTGACCCTCATACAGGTTTCTCAGGAGACAGGTAAGGTGGTCTGGTACTCCCATCACTTTAAGAATTTCCCAGAGTTTGTTGTGATCCACACAATCAAAGGCTTTAGCGTAGTCAATGAAACAGAAATAGACGTTTTTCTGGAATTCTCTTGCCTTCTCCATGATCCAGCGAATGTTGGCGATTTGATCTCTAGTTCCTCTGCCTCTTCGGAACCCAGCTTGTACTTCCGGTAGTTCTCGGTTCACATACTGCTGAAGCCTAGCTTGTAGGATTTTGAGCATCACCTTGCTGGCATGTGAAATGAGCGCAATTGTGCGGTAGTTTGAACACTCTTTGGCATTGCCTTCTTTGGAATTGGAATGTAAACTGACCTTTTCCAGCCTTGTGGCCACTGTTGAGTGTTCCAAATTTGTTGGCATATTGAGTGCAGCACTTGAACAGCATCATATTTTAGGATTTTAAATAGCTCAGCTGGAATACTGTCATCTCCACTAGCTTTGTTGTTAGTAATGCTTCCTAAGGCCCACTTGACTTCACTCTCGAGGATGTCTGGCTCAAGTTCAGTGACCGCACTATCATGGCTCTCAGGGACATTCAGATCTTTCCTGTATAGTTCTTCTGTGTATTCTTGCCACCTCTTCTTAATCTCATCTGCTTCTGTTAGGTCCCTGCCTTCTTTGTCCTTTATCATGCCCATCTTTGCACAAAACGTTCCCTTGATATCTCCGATTTTCTTGAAAAGATCTCTAGTCTTTCCCATTCTGTTGTTTTCCTCGATTTCTTTGCATTGTTCATTTAAGAAGGCCTTCTTGTCTCTCCTTGCTATTCTCTGGAACTCTGCATTCAGTTGGATATATCTTCCCCATTCTCCCTTGCTTTTCGCTTTCTTTCTTTCCTCAGCTACTTGTAAAGCCTCATCAGACAGCCACTTGCTTTCTTGCATTTCTTTTTCCTTGGGATGGATTTCTTTTCCCATCCTTTTGTTGACTATGAGTGCTACTCCATTTCTTCTAAGGGATTCTTGCCCACAGTAGTAGATATGATGGTCACCTGAATTAAATTCGCCCGTGCTTGTCCATTTTAGTTCGCTGATTCCCAAGATGTCGATGTTCAATCTTGCCATCTCATGTTTGACCACCTCCAGCTTACCTTGATTCATTGATCTGACATTCCAGGTTCCTAAACAATATTGTTCTTTACAGCATCGGATTTTCTTTTCACCACCAGACACATCCACAGCTGAGTGTCCTTTCGGCTTTGGCCCAGCCGCTTCACTCTTTCTGGCGCTACTTGGAAATTCCCTCTGCTCTTCCCCAGTAGTATATTGGACACCTCCCGACCTGAGGGGCTCATCTTCCGGCGTCATATCTTTTAGCCTTGCGATACATTCCATGGGGTCTTCTTGGCAAGAATACTGGAGTGGGTTGCCATTTCCTTCTCCAGTGGACCACATTTTGTCAGAACTCTCCGCCATGACCTGTCCATCTTGGGTGGCCCTGCACGGCATAGCTTATGGCTTCACTGAGTTCCGCAAGCCCCTTCGCCACAACAAGGCAGTGATCCATGATGGGGCGGTGGTAAAAATACTTCTTATCAAATCTAAACTTACTTTACTGCTTTAACAACAAAATGCATCATGTATAATTTAGCATATAGAATTTTCCTATTTGGCATATTTATGACACTTATAGAGCAATTCTATATATGTTTACTCAGAGGTAAGACCAATTATGTTTAGTGGAACTTACTACTAGTGTGCATATGACTGCAGCCTAAAAAGTGTAAATGCCTTAGTTTTGTACAAACAAAAGAACGGCAGATGCAGGATACTTGCTTCTAATTATCTCTGAACTAGATCAGACATCATCAGAAGTAGGTAAGCAACAGTGCTTGTATGCTGCTGTCATGAAGATGGTGGCACCTCCCGGTGCAGAAATGTATTTTTGAGAATTGTATATGTTTACAGTATACTCTGGAATCAACGGTCTCTAATGCTGTATGCTTGTCATACATAAAAATCTTCATACTACACATTTTGAGTAAGTAAAACCGTATCTGAAAAAGTTGTCACTCGTTCCAAAAGAGATAATATTTCATATGATATTTTTTTCAGTGTTTCCCCAAATTTCCAATTTTTCCATTGGAAAATTTTTAAACAACCTTCAGAAGGAAAATCGGGGCGGGGGGAAAGAGATAGGGTTTTTTCCTGATTTTTTTTTCAGGTCTTTACAATTTTGACCATATGATCAGCCATGACACATATTTGGTCATTTGGACATAATTTCCCCTTCCTTGGATTATCCCAAAAGAGATAATCTGGTTGGTTTTTTCTTTACTCTAGTGTAAGTGCACATGGCCCCAATTCAGATCAGAACCACTACACACTGGGGTGGGGGGATTATACCTCTCCTCCCACAGTGATTGATTCCCAAAATTCCTCATCCTCCACAGAAGAGGGCTTTAAAAAAGAAAAAAAGCTTCCATTGGTACCAATGAAGACTTTTTCTGTTTTTTTTTTTTAACCCTCCGTAGAAGGTGTTGAGGGGATTTTAGAAAGCAAACAGGTAAGGTTTAATCCTCCCATCCTGCTGCATGGTGGTCCTGATCTGAATTGGTGCTACATGCACTTACCCTAAAGAAACGGCTAAGCCCCCAGCTACACACTATGCGACAAGTGTAAAGTATAGTTTGACTCTTATTGCCATCTGTAGAAAGAGAATCCATGGGTGGTAACAGGAATTATTAAGCTTCCTTAACAGTTCTATTTTCTGACTTATGAAAAAAGACACTAGAAAGAAAGTATACCTTTGTACCATTTCTTGCATGATCTTGGTGGTCATAGGCCTCTGGTGTTCTATGAGTCAATTGAATGATTATCACTGTGGTACTTGGTAATAAAGTTTCTTAACAATTCAAGGGTAATATACAGGCAGGGCCAGAAATATTGGAACAAGGATAACTGTTCTGGCAGTTGGCCTCTGTACACCACCACATTGAAATTGAAACACACCCAGATGGGAGCAAAGTCAGGACTTTCAGCTGTAATTCAAGGGGTGTGACAAAAGTGGGGCACTAACCATTCAGGAAGGACAGCCAGTGGCATACACACACCCCCATTGGTGGCTCATGAGTAATTGAACAAACCAACATCATTTCAAACTTAAGGATCGCCTTTAATACCTGGATGAAAATCCTTTGCAGTCAATGACTGCCTGAAGTCTGGAACTCATGGACATGACCAAATGCTGAGTTTCCTCCCTCGAGATGCTTTTCCAGGCCTTCACTGCAGCTGCCTTCAGCTGCTGCTTGTTTGTGGGTCTTTCTGCCTTCAGTGTTGTCTTCAGTAAGTGAGAAGCATGCTCTATTGGGTTGCGATCAGGTGACTGACTTGGCCATGGAAGAACATCCCACTTCTTTGCTTTGAGAAACTCTTGGGTAGCTTTTGCTGTATGTTTTGGGTCCATCTGCAATATGAAGCGGCGTCCTATCAGTTTGGCAGCATTCGGCTGAATCTGAGCAGAAAGTGTAGCCCTATACACTTCAGAATTCATCCTGCTGCTTTTATCAGCAGTCAGGTCATCAATAAACACCAGTGACACGGTTCCATTGGCAGCCATACATGCCCATGCTATAACACTGCCTCCACCATGTTTGACAGATGATGTGGTATGCTTTGGATCATGAGCTGTTCCTTTCCTTCTCCATACTTTTCTCTTCCCCTCACTCTGGTACAAGTTAATCTTGGTTTCATCAGTCCAAAGAATCTTATTCCCGAACTGGGCAGGCTTTTTTAGGTGCTTGCTGGCAAAAGCTAATCTGGCCTGTCTGTTCTTGAGCCTTATCAGTGGTTTGCACCTTGTTGTGAAGCCTCTGTATTTACATTCATAAAGCTGTCTCTTGACTGTAGATAGATGTTGACAATGACATGCTTACCTCCTCAGGAGCGTTCTTGACCTGGCCAGATGTTGTGAAAGGGTTCCTCTTCCCCATGAGCAGAATTCTGTGGTCATCTACTTTAGTTGTCTTCAGTGGTCTTCCAGGCCTTTTGCTGTTGCTGAGTTTGCCAGTTAATTCCTTCTTTTTCAGGATGTTCCAAACTGTTGTATTGGCCACTCCCACTGTTTTTGCTCTCTCTCTGATGGTTTTATGTTGTTTCCTCAGCCTAATGATGGCCTCCTTCACTCACATGGACACCTCCTTGGACCTCATGTTGGGAGTTCCAGTGAACAGCTACCAAATGCAAATGTAACTCTCAGAACCACCTCCAGGCCTTTTATCTGCTTGATTGGTCATGGGGTACCCAGGAAACAGGCCACACCTGGCCATGCAGCTGCTTGTCAGCCATTCGTTCCATTACTTATGAGCCACCAACAATGGGTGTGTGTGCATGCCACTGGCTGTCCTTCCTGCTTGGTTAGTGCCCCACTTTTGTCACACCCCTTGAATTACAGCTGAAAGTCCTGACTTCACTCCCATCTGGGTGTGTTTCCTTTCAACTTCAATGTGGTGGTGTACAGAGGCCAACTGCCAAAACAGTTATCCTTGTTCCAATATTTCTGGCCCTGACTGTAACACTGAATTTTTTTCAGATACTCTTTCAAATTGTTTCAAAGATTGCTAATTGAAGTCTGTTATTTTTAATTAACACTGTTTATAAAAATAGGCACCGAGGCTCTACTGTCTTATCTTATGAGCTGCTGTCTTGGAATGGATTCTCACTTCATGTTTGTATTTAGATACAGATACCAAAGTATGAAGTTCATGTTCCTCCCATCAGGGTGGGAGTGTGTGTATAATTTGGTACCTGCCACATTAAAATTCGACCTTGGAATTGGAGGCCTGATCTTTTCCCAGGGGCCATGCCCTTGTAAAAAATATAGATAGGGAATTTTACCAGTTCTAGCCAGAGAAAGTTAGACTTTGATTCTGTAGATACTTATCCTAATACTGACATGAATCTGCCTGTTCCCTAGCGTAATGTCTGGAGGCTTTCCTCTGGGTGCCTGCTCTTTGAGTTGACGTGGGTGATGACTGGAGAGAGCATCTTCTCTGTGGTGACATTGCACTTGTTGAATGCTCTCCACAGGCAGACTCACCTGAAGCCTTCTTTGCTGTCTTTTCAGCACCAGGCAATTTTAATTTACCCATGTATTTCAATTCTAGATACCAACCAAATGATTTCCCAGCATACCAGGATTTTATGTATCTGTGGCCAAAATCAAGTGGACGACATTGTTCATTACATGCTAATCTGCCCTCTGTACAGGGACCCAAGGGAGAGATTCTTGAAACCCTTGCTAACTTATGGATGTAGGAAAGCCTTTGCACAAACAGTTCATTTTCTTTTGAGTGACATCAATTCCTGTGTGACACATAAAGTAGTTCTCTTTGCCTTGGCTGCAAAAAAGATTAGGAAGAGAGAATTAGACAAAATTGCCATAAACTGCCTTGGAGAATCAGAGTGCTAAGTTGAAGCTGAATTTGCCTATGGAAATTTATAATTTATCTGCATTATTTGTAACGTCTGAATTTTTTTGTACTGTCTCTCTCTCTCTCTCTCTCTCTCTCTCTGTGAGTGTGTCTATATCTATATCTATATCTATATCTATATCTATCTGCTAATGTATTTGTCATGGCCTTTGGCCAGTACAATAAACTTGATTGCTTACTGGAATATACCAGGATTGGAAATTAATAATAACAGTAATCCAATGGTTATATCCAATGTTAGTCTGATTTCAGTCCGTTCATTTCAACGTGTCTAATCTGAATAGGACTAACGTTGATACAACCCATAGTATGTCTAGACCAATTTTGGGTTTTGATCTGGTTACAGGTCCAAATCAGCCTTGGTCACCCTTATGGATGACCTTTATTGGGAGATGGGGTGTACGACCCCACTAATTCTGCTCAATCTGTCATTGGCTTTTGATACTCTCAACCATAGTATCGTCCTGGATCGACTTTGTGGACCAGGTGTTGCAGGTACCGTGTTCTGGTCTTAGTTGTGGGGTCAATTTCAGAGACTAACATTGGGTGACCATTTCTCAGCCCCTTGGCAATTGACTTTGGGGTTCCACAGGGTACCATCTGGTCCCCAGTGTTGTTTAACATCTACATGAAGCTGCTGGAATGGTCATTACAGGATTTGGAACCAAGTAGGCTGATGACACACAGCTCTGTCTCCCTGTGACAACTGAATCAGTTGAGACTGTGTAAGTCTTGAATCAGTGCCTAGACTCAGTGATGGGCTGGATGAGGGCTGATAAACTGAAGGTGAATCCAGGCAAGACAGAAGCCCTGTGGGTGAGTGGTTCCCGAGTCTGGGAGATAGGCTCATCATCTGTTCTGGATAGGGTCACACTTCCTTTGAAAGGTCAGGTTCATAGCCTGGCAGTACTCCCAGATTCATCAATGTCACTGGAGGCCCAAGTAGCCATGGTGGTTCAGAGTGGCTTCTCCCAGTTTTGACTAGTATGCCAGCTATGGCATCTCCTAGACAGGAATAGCTTGGCCACAGTGGTACAAGTGATAGTAATCTCAAGATTGCATCACTGCAATGCGCTCTATGTGGAGCTGCCCTGCCTCTTTGTGGAGCTGCCTGGAAGCTTCATTTGGTGCAGGATGCAGCAGCTTGGCTGTTGTCAGGAGCTGCCCCTTTTTTAGCATGCAATTCCTTTCCTGAGGGAATTGCACTGGCTGCCTCTTTGCTACTGGGCCAGGTTTAAGGTTTTTCTACTAGTGTACAACAACTTGGAACCCTAAACAACTTGGGACCAGAGAACTTGAGAGAACGCCTTCTCCCGTATCAACCTGCCCAGTCACTGAGGGCATCAGATGGGATGCTCCTGGTGTTTCCACCTATGGGCTGATTGGTGTCCACCCGAAGTAGAGCCTTCAGTGTGGTGGCTTCCTTTCTATGGAACCTTCTGTCTCTGGAGTTCAGGCAGGCACTAACATTGTGCCATGTTCTGTGCCTGCTGAAGACAGCTTTATTTCAAGATGCCTTCCTTGACTGGCCAGCCACAGTATTTATTGGTACTCTGGTTTTGGGTTTGGTTTTTTAAAAAAAACCCACAACATTTTAATAGGTTTATTAGGTGTATATGTTTTAATAAGGTGTTTTTATTCTATCTTTTATTGTTCACCTCTCTGGACTCTGTTTAGATGTGGAGCGGTTTATAAATGTTGTAAATAAATAAAAATCAAATAAATAGTATGGGAGGAAAGGAGGGACCATGTGAGCCACACTCACCTGATAGCCAGAGGCAACAAGGAATTCCAAGGAGTTGGAAGAACAGGAAGGGCAGATCACGTCATCCGTCCTCCACCAGCCTTCTTGATAGAAAGACTGAAATTTTCTTTTGCTAGCCTGCTAAGAGGCTGATATACTGCCTTTCCTGGATGGCTACGGAGGAGGGGGCTTCTTCTGTTTCATGACCAGTATGGAAATGCAGTCTACTAGGCCAAAGGTGAAGAACCGTGTGCCCAGGGTCCCAGTCCAGCCCTCTGGAGTTGCCCGGGGCCCAGTTCTCCTTCCCCTGGCCCCACCCCGTTCCCCCAGCTATTACTGCTTGGTAATTTCCCAGCTATTGAGTAGTTTTTCCCTATTCTAAAAGGCTGAAATGCCCTTCTGAAGAGGTACTGGCAGTAAAAGCTTTTAAGCTACAGTATGCTGGTATTTTGGCGCTGCTCCCTTTTGTCTTTGGCCCTGCCCACAGCAGGAATGTGGCCCCCAAGAGCTTTTCTGTAATGGAATTGGGCCCTCTGGGTGAAAGAGGTCCAGCACCCCTGTACTTTTAGGAGGCTAGTAAAAAAAAAATACAGGTAGTAACTTTTGTGGGCATATTTAGAAGGCTGATATGAGCCGAAGCTTCATTCTTATGGCACAAAACCATGATTTGGTTTTGCGTTTGATGGCCCATTGGTTTGATCCAGCAGAGGTCTTCTTGTGTTTTACATGCTCTCAAGATGCAAATGTACCCTTAAAAAAAAAATCCTCCATTCTCAAAACTTCTACATTTGCATTTGTGGGTTAATGTTCTGGTTTATTGATTTATCTTAGTCATTTACATGCCTCCCTTCAATATGAAATGTTTCCTGGTGGCTTATAACTGGAAACAATAACATCTAAAAATAATAAAGCAGCAATGAAACTACATGAAAATAAAACACAGACAGAAACAGCAATAAAACAGCCTGAACAGAACAAGGTATTTTGCAGTTAAATTCTATTGAAATCAGTGTGAAAAGTTAATCATGACTAGATCCAACCCATAGCTTGCTGTTTCATACAGACAGGCCATCTAGGGTTTGATCCTGGTTTGCAGGCAAGCACAAACCATAACTTGTCTCCACTGATGAATTGGCAAACTCTTGTTTAATTGCTGCTAAATCTGGGTCAGAAGTTACTAATTGTGGCAAGCTTGGAAAGGAAGAAGTTTACAAGTGTGAAGCTTCTCAGAGGTTGTTCTCCTAACATCGGATCAGTCTTCAGCATCTGGTCAGCTTTCAAAGATCCATTTAGTCCACCATCTTGTTTACCATAGTGGCCAACCAGATACTTCCAAGAACCCGCTATCAGGGCATGAAGGCAACAGCCCTTGCCCTCCCAGTTGGTACTTGAAAGTATTACTTCCTCTACATCTGGAGATTCTGTTTAGCTATTATGGATAATAGATATGAATGGACCATGAACTTGTCTAATCCCATCTAGGCCAGTGGCCATCATCACATCTTGTGGCAATGAATTCCATAAATGTAGTATACACCTGGTGCCCGTCAGAGGTGTTGGACTACAACTCTTATAACTCCCAGCCAGCATGACCGATGGCCAGTGGAGAGCACCAGGTTGGGGAAAGCTGCATTGTGTGAAGTGCTTTTCTTTTGTCTGTCTTGAATATACTGCCAAGCAATGTTGTTGAGGGATCTGAAGTTCTAGTGTTACAGGAGAGGGAGAAAAACTCTCTCCCCAAACCATTCCTAATTTTCTAAACCCTGTAGTAAACATTTTTCCTAAACTAATCCCCTCCCCCAAGCTGTTTAATCTTCTTTCCTAGCTGAGATGCTAAAGCATTTTAGCACATGTACTTTGTCTGGATTTGAAGTGCTAATGAACTTGCTATTGCCTATCAAAGATCTGACTGGTTTTTTTATTGTGCACACAGTGCTAGGCTGTTTCTCTAAACTATTGCGTCCCCTACACCATATCGTCCAGTTGTCTTGATTGTGCAATATCTTGAACAATCAGGATCAACAGGTTGCTCCTTTTTTTTCACTTCTTCTTTTTTTTGACTGATTGGAAATCTGTTTCTTTATTTGGAACATGTATCCATAGCTGCAAATGTGCAATTTAGAACTAAAAATCGTGGAGATTCATGGCATCCCTGGTTGGCATACAAAGAGCAGAATTCAGATTGTTTGAGGAACCTTGTTTGAAAGTTTGAATCTGGTTGGTTTGTTTCTCCTTGCTTGGTCAGTTTGTTTAGCAGCTTCCTTTCCAGTATGATTACCTGTAGTAACAACTCTGTAGTAGACAAAAACCTTATTCATTTGGTTAAGCTTTTTACATCGTTTTGCTCATTTCACTTAAGATTGCTGGGGTTGGAGGGAGTTTCTAGCTAGTCTATACTTATAGTTTACACACTACAATATTTTCTTTTTAATCAATGAAGCTTTATTGATCTCAGTTGGACTGCTCCAACAAGAATTATATTTCCTTTTTATCTGAAAATGACAATTTGAAATGTTTGTAAATTCTTGTCATTGGAATGCTGCACTTCCTGAGTGCTCAGCCATCTTATTTTGTATCTAGAGAAGCACAATACTTTCTCTAGATTGTTGTATTCATTACTGCTGCAGTTGCTGAATGGAATGTGGTAACAGTCACCTATTTGTTTTATTCTTTGTCATGTAATTAGTCACATTCTGGAGAAAGAGGTGGTAGAATGCTGAAGTGGCAGAATGGACTATAGCACTTCAGACTACAGGTGGGGATGCTACTGTCGAACGCTACCCCATGTTTTTAAAAAGGGAACCTCCTACAAACCGAAAACGTGTACATCAGGCAAAGGTTTTAGCTGAGCCCTTTGTCTCTGTGCTGCATGGGCATACCAGGTCTCAGTTTTTCCTCCTCTGTTGAACATCAGTACTTAACAAGAGTTTGGAGATCCAAGATTCTCAGGATACGAATTTAACGGCCCAGTGGCACTATTTAGGAAAAGCCAAACAATGGTCCCTCCTGTGTTTCAAAGCCATATGTAGTTATTCTTCCTATATTTGGCTCATGTTGAATGGTTCTGCACACTGAATGGCCATTGTTATGTTATGAACAATTAGATAGGCTTTGGTAATAAGTGTGCATGCAAAAAGTTTTAATTTGGTGGATGCTGCCTATTTATTTCTTATTGATGTTTTTAATTGCTGTGTTTTAATTGCATTTATGCTTGTAATTGGGTTTTAATTTACTTGCTTTTATGTTTTAATTATAATTTTGTATTATATCCGCATTTTTAATTGTTTGCCACTTTAAGCACTATTTTAGTGGAAAGGCGAGATATAAATTTAATAAATTGAAATTGAAAAAGGCACGAATCCCCTTGCTTAAATAGCACATTTACTTCAAAACAGACTTTGTCTTTTATTGGTAACAATGTTATATGTATCCTTATGTGTCCCAATTCTTGGCGTGGTGAAATGTTCTACAAGTGGTGCACATAGTTTAGTTTCTTTGGATGACAGATGAGTGGGATCTCATGGTATCTTTGTAATGTTTCTGTTATATACAGAACTACAAGCAGAGCATAGTGGAGCTAAATACAATTCTATAAGCAGGCAGCACAGCTACTAATCCTCTATTAGGTCCCCAAAGAGAGCAAATGAACTCCAAGGATGTCTCAGCCAACACACAGGTGTTCCTGCCTCTAATCTTCAAACTGAAAATTGGCTCCAACTATATCTTTCCCACCTCTCATGAGCAGGACAGTGTGAGCTTCCCAAACTTTGGTGGATATTACATTCCAAGAACTAGAGAAAGATTTCCTGCTATCCAGAAGCATTCTTCTGTTAAATCCCTGACTTCCAACAGTCAACAGTTTAGGAAATAGTGATAGATCCATTCACAGTAATCAAGACTCACAGTAGTATTATGAGATATAAAAAGACACAAGTGCTCTGAGCAGGTGCTTAGTTCCATGTGGCTGTTGCTGCTTGTTTCCTGAATTTCTCCCAACAATGCAGAGAATAAATGGTTTGTTCATCTCTCTGCTGTTTTTCTGTTTATGCATGCAGTTATTTAATACCCAAAGACTGCTGTTAATTAAAAAAAAATAAAGATTGACATGCAATTGTTTGAGGGGGGAAATGGTGGAAGAAAATTAGACAGAAACAAACAGTTTCTTGTTGAGGTTTATACCCCCTCCAGGTATTTTTTTTTTCAGGTCCCACTTACTTGGGTGATTACATTGCTGAGAAATCACTCCTGAGGACCAAGTTCCTTGCTTACCCAATAAGGGAACTTCAGCTGTAACTTGAAGTTCTACCAATCTTACCTTGCATTTGTAATAAACTATATCACAGGCAACAGGTAAACAGGCAAAAATAGAGAGATTAAATAAGAACTTGAAAAAAAGTATTAATATATTCACAGAAGCCTATTATCAATTTATGGCCATTCTGTGAGCAGAAGGAAGTGAAATCAATCAAGTATGCTAATTATTCTGAATTACTTTTCACTTGAATATACTCTGCTGCACCTCCTAGGCCAGTGACTGGGGCTAGCCCAAGGGTGTTTTTTTTGTCCTCCCTCAGTGTATTTTATCCTTGCTGAGCAGCATAACAAAAAGACACCAAATGATCAAGAGAAGACTATGCTGCTGTTTTTATTTTCTTTTCTAGTTCCAGTAAGTTGGTTTATGTAATGAAATATTTCTATACCACTTTCCTCAATGTTCAAAGTGATATGCATCATATACAGAAATGTACTTAAAAACACGCTATTGGTTAATAGAGACTAGACACCACAGATTCCTGGGCACAGTGGGTAATATAGATTAGGACTCCCATTTCGCCTATAAGCATGCAGTGGAAAGCACAAAAAGCAGTTCTTCTTCCAGGAGCAACATGGCTGGGTCAGGCACTCTTGGAATGTTGTCACTAGGCAGTTACCTAGGGTTACCTCACCACTGCACTCCAATGATTTAGAGCAGCCTTTGCCAACCCAGTGCCCTCCAGATGTGTTGGACTGCAACTCCCATCATTCTCAGCCAGCATGAACAATGGGAGTTGCAGTGCAACACATTTAGAGGGCACCAGAAATCTGATCCAGGGACACTGAGGTATAGTGACCCAGATGCAACAGCTATCTTGAATAGCTGTGTAGAGAAGGGAATTTCAGTAGTGGTGGCTTTTCTTACCCTAGCCTGCCAAGCTTCTCCTGCATCTGCACCTCCCTCTCCTGCACAGCTAGCAAAGCCCTGTTCTTCTTTGCCTCTGGCTACCCTGTGTTGGAGTCACATGCCTTTAAAGTCTTGTCTTGGTAGAGATGTAGTGGAATGGGGATGCACATTTTACTGTGCCTTACTGTCCAGCCTGCTTTCCACAGTTTTGCAGGGGCACAGTACATCAGAGTTTGAGACTGGAGGGAAGAAATCACAGAATCACTTTATCACACAGCCAAAGAAAGGAAAATTCAAACTCTTAACCGCCAGGGCTGGATTTATCAGTACGCAGGTGTAGGAACTTGCCTGATTCCTCAGAATTTTTAGCAGCCTGAAAATCTTTGAAGAAAAATCAGGCCTTGGGAAAAAACACAAGGGGGACATCCAAAGCAGTCCCCCTTAAACACATTTGCAGGAGAAATGCACCAATAGAGGGAATATGGCTATACACGGAGTTGTAGGTAGGTAGTAGGTGAGTGCCAGCCCGCAGCTTCCCTTCTCAGTAGGTTTTGTCTCACCTTTCTTTCCCTTGTCTTCTGCTTCCTTCCTCTCTCCACCTCTAGGGAGCCTTGCCACTATTCTTTGCGTCATCTGCATTTACCTTGGACTTCATCTCATCTCCTTTTCCCTTCAGTCCTGGGACTCAAGGCAGTCCAATGTCAAATTAGACATTAAATTAAAAGAGGACCTGGACTGTATTGAAAAGACAGTTCATGAATGTTTCAGAATAGTAGAACAGGGGTGAACAGCATGGTACCATGGGCACCAGTGCACCCCCGGACACCTTTCTTGGCACCAACCAAGGCTCCCTACCCCCCCCCCCTGTGTTTTTTAACAAATGCCTTTTCTTATGGGCAGCTGAGCTTGCTCTGAAATAGGTTTCCGTTGGTGCTGGAAACTGAGTTCAAAGGAGTTGTTTAACATGTTGGGGCTCAGACCTCACCTCTTTCTTGTACTCTTCGACAGGTTACTTGTCCTTTGCCATGCTTTTTATGGCAGCTATCCTGGCGCCCAGGATAGTTTTTCAAATTGCCCCAAATGTTGCCTGCTCCTGAGCTAAAGGCTCACTGTTCAGGGCTCATCCTCTTCACACTCAGCCTCAACTCAGGCTAGTAAGGTTCACATGAAGTTCCTCATGTGCTGAAAGAACATGTAAGGGAGTTGTGGAGCTAGGCCGGCACTCTACTGCGCACCGCAGCCACACACCCAGTCACTGTTGACCAGAACAGAAAAGCTGCACTTGGCCATATTGGAAAAGGGCTCTACATGTATGTATTGATGAACATACAAAGAGCACATTCATGTGAAGAGGGACTCTGGCCCAATCAGGATCTGTCTTTGCATTGAGGAGTTCTACGCACATACATCAGTACAGGTGGAGAATCATTTCCTGCTCAGTCAAATGTGTAGACAGTGGGCGAGCATTTCCAGTATGGGCATTAGTGGCAGGTAATTATCCCTGTCTGCACTTGCTGCATTTCAATTCCCTCAGATCTCACTGTTCACAATTTTTTGCCACCCACTGTGTGTGTGTGTGTGTGTGTGTGAGAGAGAGAGAGAGAGAGACACACACACACATACACACACACACACACACACACACACCAATTGAGGATAACACTTCATGCATCTGGTGAAGTGGACTGAGTCCACAAAAACGTCATAATAAATGTGTTAGTCCTTAAGGTGCCACAAGACTCCCTGTTTTACATTTGTATATGTGCTTTGTACAAATTGCCTTGAGCACATTATAAAGTGGAAAAGGCAAAAAATAGAATTTGTGGAGGTCTGGAGAGAGATGAGGGGTGGGGAGTAGAGGAAAAGGCTTGATCAAGGAAAGGGGAGTGGAAAGTGACGATAACCCCTCTTTTAAAAAACTAGCAGATGCTGTCCTTGACCCTTTAGAACAGCCTTTTCCAACCTGGTGCCCTCCAGACATTTTGGACTTCAACTCCCATCAACCCTAGGCAGCATGGCCAATGGTCAGGAATGTTGGGAGTTGTAGTCCCAAACATCTGGAGATCACTAGGTTGGGGAAGGCTGCTCTAGAGCAATCATGTGGATAGGGTTGAGCCCCCTCATAAAAGAAAGTGAGTTCTTGACATAAAAATCTTCAAGATAACAATTGCAGATAAGAAGCATCAAATGTAATATTGTAACCCAGGAAAAATTCAAGGAGCTGTTCTTTTTCCTTAGACTGTCCAAAGGGAAATGTGAACAGCGTTATCAATGAATTAGCAAAATGCTCTTTTGGAATTTCCCATGTAGCTTTGCCCATGTGGATGTTCAAATGGAATTTGGAAGACTGCATTGTTGATATGCACAGGCAAATTACAATTTTTACAACTCTCATATCCCCCCCCCCGCCCCCCCGGCTGCTGTCCCTGCTTTCTCAGTTTGCTTATTGCAGCACCCAGACACTCAGATAGTTTTCAGTTTATTTCTCAAGCATCAGCCGGAGCAGTTTGGTAGTTAGCTGTAAGGGAACAGGAGAAATTCAGTTAAATTCATAGCTCTTTAGAGTTTGGTTCACACTGTGGCTTGTCGCTAGTGACTTGGTAGACCCACAGTCTCCACAATACGTCAGGCAATGCACATAGTAGAATTTTCTGCAAAGCTAAAAACAGCCTTTATAAAATTCAGTCCTAGAAGACTGCATGCTACTTTGTGTAAGAAAAAGGAATTTAAAAAATCAGGCTGATGGTTGCAGTAAGACTTTTGGAATGTATTATTATTTATAGAGCATCCTCTCTGCCCTTTGCAGTTCACAGGGTAACATAAGCAACAAACAAACGGTCTCTGCCCCTATGAGTTTATGATCTAAATTTTGACAGTGCGGTGAGACAAAAAAAGGGAGTGGGGGTAGCAAGGGTAACTATATGGAATTCATACCTAGTGGCCCTTCAACAATTTCCAAGGTGGCTTACAAAGAATTAAAATTACAATAAAAATAAATTAAAACAAAAGCATTGAAACAACACAGTTTAAAACAGCAGCATGAAATTTATCAGAAATGAGCAGGGCCTGGTATCTGGGGCTCAGTAATGTCATGCTCATGGAAGAAAGCTTTCTGTCTGGCTTAAAACAAGTTTTGTTCGGCCATCAAAATAATCCAAGTACACAGTTTCTTGCGTTTAAACATTAAATTAAACAACTGATTAAATAACACTGTATCTTGATATATATGACATTTTAGGTTGTTTTAATTAAGATAATAGACAATTAATTTCTTTTGGAAATCATCGTAAGTACACAAGCCATTATAT
Organism: Heloderma suspectum; assembly: GCF_057233095.1. Classification (NCBI taxonomy): domain Eukaryota; kingdom Metazoa; phylum Chordata; class Lepidosauria; order Squamata; family Helodermatidae; genus Heloderma; species Heloderma suspectum. The sequence goes on from NC_139462.1 coordinate 116,518,561, forward strand.
AATTAATGTACAGTGGAAAAACATCAGCACTGAATAAAGAGCAGCCTTCCACAGAAAACTGCTCTGACTACAAATTCCTGTTTTTTTTTAATCTACAGGTAACAAACTGTTTTATTTCATGAATTTATTGATTAATGCTTTTGATATTGGTGTTAATAGGAGAGAAAGGGGTTGAAGTATATGTGAGGATTGGTAGCATAATCCAGATACTGTAACTAAATGTTAGGATGGTTACTTCTTCCAGAGGGGTGCATATATGTGTGTGTAAATGGGACAGCCACTGTTAATTTGTGCTCATTAATTCATTTAAATATATTAAAACTGCAACGCTACACTGCCTATTATAAGCCTTCAAGAAGTGGCTGCATAGCATTTCTGCTGAACAGCGCACTTTGGGTTTCTTCGCCCCCAGCTCTCGTAGTTGGAAGATAATGTACTAATTGAAATGGATTTGTCAACAACATAACCAAGTCTGAGTGTTGCCAAACAGCCATTGTTCTGCTCCCTGGAGACCATTTCGGATCCACACAGCTTTCTTTAGTCCTGGCATTGCTCTGTGGCTTACTAGTAGGCAGGCACCCAAGTGTCCAGTTGTAAGTAGTTTGAACTGGGACCCTTAAATAATTGTCTCTCTATTGTTCCAGTTATAATTTGTGTCTATTGTAGGAGGGGCGCAAGGTGAACCAGCGGGTGGGGTGGGGGCAGCATAACATACTTGTCAATGAGATGAGAGGAAGGAATCTTTTTATAATTTTCAATCATGACTTGGTGCAGTAGTTTTCCAACTTCCTAGACTCATGGTACCTTCTTCACACGCCTATGCCACAATCACAAAATTCCTGCATGTTGCAAAGGATGCTTGGTTGTGATTTAAGGCACATTCTCAATTCATGCAGGGCACTGATCATGCCTGGGGGGCCTTGCTGTTTGTTCCATGTAAATGTTGGGTTGGATGTGTGGGTCTAATCATCCTTAGGTCTACTTAAATCAATAGGGCAAATTAGTCACTTAACTTCCATTGATTTCAATGGGTGTACTGTTAAGTCTGGATCCAGACCAGTGAGTGCATTCTACATATGCTATGGCTATGTGTTGCAAGGAAATCTTACACACAAGTACATGCAACAAAGCTTTTATATTTTATTTTTATGAGCAGCCAACTCAAGAGGCTGCAGTTTTTGAGCAGAGGACCAGTGGAGGGAAGAGGTCAACTGTATGCCATGAAGAATCTGATGTCATGGCGCCTGTACAAACACTGGGGCAGGAAGGCTTATTTTATCAGGGTATGTAGATAAGTTTTGCAGGAGATGGAGGGAGCAATCCTATGGCCGCTAGTTAGCGGCTAGATGGCCATAGGATATGTGGTTTTCTGGAAACCGACCTCGGAGCCTGCGCTCCAAGGTCAGTTCCCAGAGAATTGACCTTCCAGCGTTGAATGGCCTCGCGCTCCGCACTCGGAAGAGGAGCACAGAGCAGCCAAATGGGGCATTCCGGGGTGGGGAAGGCGGAACTGCTGGTACAACACATCCTATGTGTTGTCCAGCAGCCTCCTCCCCTGCTCCACTTTCCTGCGGCTAGACAGCCAAAATCAGCTGTCCAGCCCCAAATGCAAGGCAGGAGAAGCGCGGAGGGATCGATCCCCTCCGTGCTTCTCCTGCCCTGCATTGAATAGGCAGTTGCCTCTGTGTCTGGAGGTGGCCGCCTTTCCCCATAGGATTGCGCCCTAAGAGTACAATCCTATGCATGTTTAGACAGAAAAAGTCCTATAACTTCTAGCATTCCCTAGCCAGCCATGCTGGGCATTGTAGACTTTTGTCCCATGCTGGCTGGGGAATGCTGGGAGTTCTAGGACTTTTATCTGTCTAAGCATGCATTCTTATACCCTGAGAACCTTTTGTGAGGCAGATAGTGTAATAGAAGAAAACTGGACAGTCGGGGAAGAAAGGGGGGAATCTTTGAATTAACAAATAGCAGTTAGCTGCCAGCCCCTCTGGGCATGGAGAAACAAAACTTGGACACATAGTTTTTTTCTTTCCCCTGAAATTATACCTGAAATGTTGAAAATTTTGCTACTATTTTTCTTGTATTCTTAAAAATTGTAATTTTTTAAAATAAATATGCTTTGAGTGCTTCATTATGAAATGGAAAGGCAGATAAATTATTATAGTAAACCAATGCAATAAATAAATAAATAGTTTTTTTGCTATTTTGCTTTTAACTCCTTGAACAGGGCCAGAAGAGAGAACATTGTCTCCAGGGCTCACACTTTCACAAAATAGACTTAATCAAGTATGCATGCAGTTTCCAGAGTAACTTCAAGCTGAAGTTGTAATTAGTAAGGAAAACTGAGGGGGTTTATTTATTACCTTCCTCTTCATTTATTTAATTGTTGGGAATGTAGTGTTGTCAGTGTACACTTCATAGACGAATGTAAGCAAAAGATGGGCTCTAAAAAACTGACTTTTTCTCAGTGCAAATAGCCACATGAGGCAGAGCTCGACTTTTCTTAAGCTGCAGAAGCTAGAGTCTGTTGCCCTCTTTAATCAAAGAGACTCCTATGCCATTAAGAGCTACATGATGCTGAGAATTATAGAAAGCTATTCTTACCACTTTCTCCATCAGCAGGGCTCCATATCAAGAAAAGATGCACCTGTTAGCTTCCTAGCAGGCATGCAGCTCTTAAAGGCACAGGAGCCTGCATCAGGAAATGAGGGTGGGGCAATCCTAGCAGGAGCTAGGACCATCTTGCAGATGTGTGGGGCATTATTATAGATATGCTTCATTGCATGCCAAGATTTCCCTCCAGGCCCCTAACTATCACATACTTACAGTGCATAATAGTTTTTAGTCTTTTCTGTTTTATTTTTGGTGAACTTCTTTATTTTTTACTCTGCTTATTCAGTTTATCTTCCCCCAAAACCTATAGTGCAGTTCATGCTGAAACATGAAACGTTTGTCCAGGGTCATCAACTGAATGACCTTCCCTAGCACAAACATATCCACTGTGTGAACTCTCTCTCTCTCTTATCCAGTTAGTCTTTTTATTTTTTTCCTGTTGGAGGTTCTGTGCTTCCTTTCCTGCTGGGAAGTTGCACCCATTGAATTTCTGCCCATTTTTGTCCACATACTTAAGAAATGCCAAGGATTGGTTGGTGTGATTAATTGGTGAGAGATTACAGGGAGCAGGTGACTCCATTGTTGCAACAGCTTCATTAGCTACCTGTCTGTTTCTAAGCAGAATTGAAAGTGGTGGTTATGACCTATAAAGCCTATATGGCTTCGGATGAGGCTACCTAAAAGACTGTCTTCTCCCATATGAGCATGCCCAGGTCTTAAAGATCTTTCTGGGAGAACCATTTTTTTTTGAGACTGCTGCCTTCAGAGGCACATCTGATGGTGATGCGAAAGAAGGCCTTCTTGGTGGCTGCTCCGAGGCTGTGGAACTCCCTGCCGAGGGAGGCTAGGTTGGTTCCCCCTCTGCTGTCCTTCTGCCGGCTGGCAAAGACCTTTTTTATTCAAGCAGGCCTTTGGTGTGTAAGCGGGTTGGGTTGGATACTGTTTTTATTCTGTTATTGGTTGTGTTTGTAATTGTGTTCTAATGCATTTGTTTCATTGTTTTAATTAGGTTTTATTTATGAATGTAAGCCACTTTGAGTGCCATTTTTCTTGGTAGAAAGGTGGGGTGCAATCAGATAAATAAATAAATAATTAATTAAATGTTAAAATCGGTTTTTGATCAGAGGTGAGCCTGTAAATAGAAAATGTTGATTATGCACTGTTATAAACTATATAATATATTATTTGCTAGTACATGAATAGTGCAATGCTATGTGTATCTACCCCTTCATGGATCGCTGCTTTGTTGTGGCGAAGGGGCTTGCGGAACTCAGTGAAGCCATAAGCTATGCCGTGCAGGGCCACCCAAGACGGACAGGTCATGGCGGAGAGTTCTGACAAAATGTGGTCCACTGGAGAAGGAAATGGCAACCCACTCCAGTATTCTTGCCAAGAAAACCCCATGGAACGTATCACAAGGCTAAAAGAGATGACGCCGGAAGATGAGCCCCTCAGGTCGGAAGGTGTCCAATATACTACTGGGGAAGAGCAGAGGGTATTTCCAAGTAGCGCCAGAAAGAGTGAAGCGGCTGAGCCAAAGCCGAAAGGACACTCAGCTGTGGATGTGTCTGGTGGTGAAAAGAAAATCCGATGCTGTAAAGAACAATATTGTTTAGGAACCTGGAATATCAGATCAATGAATCAAGGTAAGCTAGAGGTGGTCAAACATGAGATGGCAAGATTGAACATTGACATCTTGGGAATCAGCGAACTAAAATGGACAGGCGTGGGCGAATTTAATTCAGGTGACCATCATATCTACTACTGTGGGAAAGAATCCCTTAGAAGAAATGGAGTAGCACTCATAGTCAACAAAAGGGTGGGAAAAGCAGTACTGGGGTACAATCTTAAAAACGATAGAATGATCTCAGTACGAATCCAAGGCAAACCATTCAACATCACAGTAATTCAAGTCTGTAATTCAGTAATGAGGCTTTACAATTACATTCAGTAATGAGGCTTTACAAGTAGCTGAGGAAAGAAGGGAAGTGAAAAGCAAGGGAGAAAGGGTAAGATATATCCAACTGAATGCAGAGTTCCAGAGAATAGCAAGGAGAGACAAGAAGGCCTTCTTAAATGAACAATGCAAAGAAATCGAGGAAAATAACAGAATGGGAAAGACTAGAGATCTCTTCAAGAAAATTGGAGATCTCAAGGGAACGTTTTGTGCAAAGATGGGCATGATAAAGGACAAAGAAGGCAGGGACCTAACAGAAGCAGATGAGATTAAGAAGAGGTGGCAAGAATACACAGAAGAACTATACAGAAAAGATCTTAATGTCCTTGATAGCGATGATAGTGCGGTCACTGAACTTGAGCCGGACATCCTTGAGAGTGAAGTCAAGTGGGCCTTAGGAAGCATTAGTAACAACAAAGCTAGCGGAGATGACAGTATTCCAGCTAAGCTATTTAAAATCCTAAAATATGATGCTGTTAAAGTGCTGCATTCAATATGCCAACAAATTTGGAACACTCAACAATGGCCACAAGACTGGAAAAGGTCAGTTTACATTCCAATTCCAAAGAAGGGCAACGCCAAAGAGTGTTCAAACTACCACACAATTGCGCTCATTTCACATGCCAGCAAGATTATGCTCAAAATCCTACAAGCTAGGCTTCAGCAGTATGCGAACTGAGAACTACCAGAAGTGCAAGCTGGGTTTCAAAGAGGCAGAGGAACTAGAGATCAAATCGCCAATGTTCACTGGATCATGGAGAAAGTAAGAGAATTCCAGAAAAACGTCTATTTCTGCTTCATTGACTACGCTAAAGCCTTTGATTGTGTGGATCACAACAAACTCTGGGAAATTCTTAAAGTGATGGGAGTACCAGACCACCTTACCTGTCTCCTGAGAAACCTGTATGAGGGTCAAGAAGCAACAGTAAGAACCAGACATGGAACAACCAAGTGGTTCAAAATTGGGAAAGGAGTACGACAAGGCTGCATATTGTCACCCTGCTTATTTAACTTATATGCAGAGTACATCATGAGAAACGCCGGGTTGGGTGAATCACAGCTCGGAATTAAGATTGCTGGGAGAATTATCAACAACCTCCGATATGCAGACGATACCACCCTAATGGCAGAAAGCGAAGAGGATCTCAAGAGCCTCTTGTTGAGGGTGAAAGAGGAGAGTGCAAAAGCTGGTTTGACACTCAACATTAAAAAAACGAAGATCATGGCATCTGGCCCCATCACTTCCTGGCATATAGAAGGGGAAGAAATGGAAGCAGTGACAGATTTTACTTTCTTGGACTCCAAGATCACCGCAGACGGTGACTGTAGCCATGAAATTAAAAGACGCTTGCTCCTTGGGAGGAAAGCTATGGCCAACCTAGACAGCATAGTAAGAAGCAGAGACATCACCTTGCCGACAAAGGTCCGTCTAATCAAAGCTATGGTTTTCCCAGTAGTAATGTATGGCTGTGAGAGCTGGACTATAAGGAAGGCTGAGCGCCGAAGAATTGATGCTTTCGAACTGTGGTGCTGGAGAAGACTCTTACAAGTCCCCTGGACTGCAAGGATGTCAAATCAGTGAATCCTAGAGGAAATCAACCCTGAGTGCTCATTGGAAGGACAGATACTGAAGCTGAAGCTCCAATATTTTGGCCACCTAATGCGAAGAGAAAACTCTCTGGAAAAGACCCTGATGCTGGGAAAGATTGAAGGCAAAAGGAGAAGGGGACGGCAGAGGATGAGATGGCTAGATAGCATCACCGATCCAATGAATATGAACTTGAGCACACTCCAGGAGAGAGCGCAGGACAGGAAAGCCTGGCGTGCTATGGTCCATGGGGTCATGAAGAGTCGGACACGACTGAACGACTGAACAGCAACAACAACAATGTGTATCTACAAAGAAGGAAGTCACACTGATTTCAGTAGGACTTACTGTACTTGGGAGTACATCCTTACTTAATTTGTCTGTGGTGGTGGTACCATTTAGGGAAGGTGCCTTTATTTAGACCGTATCTGATTACTCCTTGGGAACACTTATATCTCTAAATATGGAGTGACTATGACTTACCTGGGCGTAAGCTGCATTGAACACAGTGGGAATTACCTTTGAGTAATCATGCCTAGGATTGCTCTGCAGGGTTTATTTTTTAAAAAGTACGGATCTATACAGTAGGCATGCATACTAAACATGCAAAACTTTTGCTTAGGAAAAAGGGTTAGATGGCAGTTTGTCCCGTGCTTTGCACGTTACTATAGTTGTTATAAACAGAAGTAACCCTAAGAAAAGCTCTTAAATAACTGTTGCAGCTGCTGTTTGGCCTTCATTTGTTAGATGGATGTCTGGTTAATGGGCCAACAGGTAGATATTTTCTCAGTGGGAGGGAATGTATTAAGAAGTAGCTGGAGAGCATTCTTGAGTGTTTTGAATGGGGGAGCTATGGGGCCAGGAAGGTGACACCTTATGCCCCAGCTACAAGGGGAGGAGACTGATGTAAAAGGTAAAGGAACAAAAGAAGCAGGGTTTTGGGAAGAGACAAGAAGAGAGAGAGCCATTAACCAGAAGGCTGGGAGTAACTTGGGAGGCAGGGTGCCTTTCTGTGGGGATCAAATGTGGGGTAGCAGATCTACTGCCTGGTATGAGTGCATGCGCTGCTTGCTTTTGCTTATGTTGTATATCTGTAAATAAACCAAACATTACAGAAATGTAATGTCTCCAGTGCTCTCTCTAGAGGAAACCAAAACTCAGATAGCGCTACCCTTGGAAGTTGGGAGTGTGCAACATTACGCAGATTGCTTTTTTCCATGGGTAGGCCACAAGACTGAAGTCCTCCCCATTTTGAAAGCATCTGTGCCTATTCTTTCCATATGCATTGTGCAAAATGGCTACCTTCTCCTGTGTACTTTAGCCTCTCTTTAAAGGAATCATGCTTGCATGTTGGCTTTTTGAATGTTAAGCTATCTTAGAGAGAGCGCGTCTCTACACCAGCCTAGATTCCTGTATTTAAAACAGGGCTTTCTGCTTCTGTTTTAAATGCAGGATCACAACGGACTCCCTTTGCATAAACTTCCTTCCACCCCTTTCCCCCCTCTTTTCCCCCTTATCTGAGTCTTCCATATGTGTCACTATACAGCTGTTAGATGGTGCTATGGTCTAGCTCCTCTTATTGTGGGTTTTCCGGAACTCAAGCGCGGTAATTTGATAGCTCATTATCTCTGATCTTTTTAAAAAAGTCATTTAGTGCAGGAGACGCCCTGGAGGTTGACGACGTCATTTAAAGGACCCACAAACTTCCATGAGTAACCAATCTCAATAGCAGAATAAAGGCTCCTTGTGAAGAAGCCCAGAGTCTCTAGAAACAGAAGAAGTAAACATAAAGGGTATTTACCTTTTATGTGCTTGATTGATGATAGATGCTTGATGACCAGAGCGCCCGTCACATGTTTCTTGTACAAAGAGGGTCCACACGTTGAAAGGAGCAACAGGACTGTGCCACTAGCCCCATTCCCTTCGTCCACAGGTTAGGCATGGATACACTTCCATGAGAGATGGAGCCCTGATTATGTAAAGTTCCAGTTTCAATGAAAGGCTTTGCTTGTAGAGCTCTAGGCATGTTTGCTTTCCTGGCTCAGACTTTGGGTGTGGAGCTGGGGGAAGGTGCATGGGGTTGGGGAGAGCAAGGAGGTCCCACTGCACCTTTCAAAACATGAACTTTCAGCTCTGTGCAAATAATACATGAATGGTGCTCACAACTCTTGATAGATATGTGTTTCACACACTTGAAGTATATAGGGATAAAAATAGATGAATGTCACAGGTAGCTTCACAAAAACCTTCACAGTGATTCAGCTTTCCATTCAGGCTATAAAGATTAGGGCAGCCTGCCCCAACTTGTTGCCCTCCACACGTGTTGGGCTACAGCTCTCAGAATGCCCCAGTCAGCTGGCTGGGGAATTCTGGGAGTTATAATCTAACACATCTGGAGGGCACCAGTTTGGGGAAGGCTAGATTAGGGTGACCAGATGCAAAGGATGTAAGGGTTGTGGAAATTTCAGCAGGTACAGCTTCCTTTACCTCTTCATGACGAGCTACACCTCTTAGGTTGCCTTCTTCTATGCAACTATTGAGTTCAGGAGGACCATATCACAAGCTGGAGTGTCCCTTTGTGCTTTTAAATCTGCCACTGAATCGGGAGACTAGGGAGGTGTGACTTCTCCTGCCTGGCATTTGTTCCTTCAGTACTTTCATCACCCCTGCCTGGATATAATTCGTTGGACTCCAGGTTTACTACTCACCAGGTGCAGGAGGGGGGGCAGATTAAAGGACCGTAAAAGAAAATGTGTGGGGGAAAGTTACACCTGCCTTCTTCGCTGATTTTGGAGAGGTAATCTCTGGGTTGACAACTTAGAAGGCCCTGTCTCTTTTTCTCCGTTTTTTATCTGGTCACTCAGATCAAGTTATGTGGAGGTAGATCAGGGATGGACAATTTGTGGCTGTCCTGCTGTTTTGGCCTACAACTCCCATCATCCCTCACCATTGATATGCCGGCTAGGGATGATGGGAGTTGTAGGCAAAAACATCTGGTGGGCCACAAGTTACCTCTGATATAGATTCCTCCTCTCTTCCCCCCGGTCAAATCCACTGCCAGTACAGTGTTACCATGCAGCTGTAGGATTGATCTAGTAGGCTTTAATCCAGAGCACATTTAGGATGCAGCTAGATATTGTAAGAGCACAGAGCTGTTGCTGCTCTTGTCTTTCCCCCATTCTTCCCTATTATGTCTAGTGAAACGCATCAAGCAGCATGATGTCTTTGCGCTGAGTGTTGTTCCATTCCCATGGCCAACAGCTGCTGATGTGCACAGCATGAGGACGTCTCATCATATGTTGTGCTTACCTCAGAGGAAGAGGCAGGGGAAACATGCAGCATTGCCATGCCATGCCTTAGTGAAGCCCTTGTAAGCTAATTCTGTTAGCTCAGAAGCAAGTCCCACTGGTTTCAAAGGGACTTGATTCCAGAAAAGTCTACTTTGAATGGCATCCTTTCTTCAAAGTAAGTTCCACTAAAGTGTATAACCTGCTTCAGATTAAATGTCACCAGCATTAAGGAATTAATTTTAATTTCCCACAAGTTCATCTGACATGGTGCACCAAATTAATTGATATTGGTGTACAACTGTGGCCCAGAGATAAGGGGACAAATACAAGCTTTGCGTTTTATTCTCTTTGTAAAAATAAATGGTTGGAGCATTAAACTGAAGTTATACCTTAACTATAACATGGGACCGATTAACTCAGTTCATATCAAATTCTAGTATAGCATACAATATGTAGTATTTTTATTCACAGTAATGATAAACTAAACTGCCTTTCAACACAGTTTCACACAATGTACATATGTTAATTCTTTACTAATGTGATAGATGGAGCATTCAGTTTGGGCCAGGAAGACCCAACTTCAAGCCCCAACTCAACCTTGACGCTCATTGGCTGGCTTTGGGCTAATCATTCTTTATCTCTCTGCCTAACCTGCTTCATAGGGTTGTTAGGATAAAACTGGATAATTGCACATACATGGCTGGTTCTAGAGCAGGGGTTCCCAACCTTTTCTGCCCCGAGGGCTGTGTTGGGTGTCACCGCACACATACACACACAATGACTGGGGTTGGAGGGAGGCTGCTTAGGGGGTCACTAAGAGAGGGGGAGGCAAATTCCTCCTCTGCCCCCCACCAGTAACTCCAATGGGTATCGCTGCTTTCATATCACCTTTAGTGGTGTGGAAGCAATGATACCAGCTGCTTCTGGGTTGCTGGGAGTCCCGGCTGGGTTGCTGGGAGTCCCAGCAATGCTGCTTTTGCACTACCATTGGTGGTGCAGAAGCAGCAGTACCAGCTGCTGCATGGTCACTGGGGAGAGATGGAGGTTTTAGCTCCCTTCCCCTCCTGGTGCCCCTGACAGGCATGCTGCTTCCATGGCTGCCAGTTGGCACGGGGCAGGAATGCAGCTGCGGTGGGAGCAGGATCATAGGGGCTTTGCAAAACGCATCTGGGAGCTGCATGGACACCCCTTTTCTAGAGGGTGGAAACGGCTGTTAGTGTTTTCAGATTATCAGGGTCCTCACTGTAAGTGATTTCCCCTTAGTCAACTAAGATTGTTACTGTTGTTTGTTGAAAGAAACAAATGCTCCTTTCCCCTAACCACTGATTATTTGGTGGTTTCCTGACTTTGGGCAGCTCTCTTCCCCGTCCCCATTCTAAAGGGCCAAAAGGCCGTTCTTAAAGCTTAGTTACTGCCAGTAAGAGTTTTAATATACAGTATGATAGTTTTTGTATTTTGGGCCCTGCCTCTTTGCCTCTGGCCCTGCCCACCCCTGGAATACGGCTCCCAAGAGCTTCTCCAAAATTGGCCCTCGAGCTGAAAGAGGTTTCCCACCCCTGCTGCACATACACCTTCAGAACACGGTTGTATTGGCACATGGCTTGACTCACTTGCATGAATCATTCATCTGGGTGAAATATTCTGGTTGTGCTTCTGTTGTTGAAGCACCCACCACTTCCATCCCTTACTAGTTCTTTTATCTGAGAGCACAAAACCTTGAAGCTGGCCTTTGCTGCTCTGAGCTCCTTGGAGCCTGGCGGGATATAAATGTGATAAATATGATATTGAATACCTCTTTTGTTGCTTTTGGATCTCTCCCAAAATGCTTTATTATTACAATATCAAAGTGAAAATTCACTTTCTCTGTTTCTTTCAAGATGCTCCCTTGAAATTTCCTTCCTTTTTGTATCATTACCGAGTACATAAAGTGTTGATCAACCAATAATGCAATCTCCAGTGCCTATTGCTAAGCATTGTTCAGTCATCATATAGTCAATCTTTTTAATCTAAAGCACCTTTGGACTTTGGTTATGAACATACGGCAATCAGGTAATCTGTAGAATTGCTTAATTTTCAAGGGGGAAAAGGGTAATGTGATCAAAGCTAAATACATTTCTGATAGCAGACGTTATAGTAGTGAATCATAACTATTTTCCCCACATCACTGCTACAATCCAGCTCAGACAGGGAAAGTATCCGTTGCATAAAGCCTTTGCTGGGACACCTCCCACCCTCCTGAACAGTCTGAGATATGGGGTGGGGAGGTTTGTGGAGTGAACTAGCAAAGCAGTTCTGGATTCCATGATCAGATGGCTCTGCCCATCCCTAGCTTAAGCCCATTGAATCCAGCCACCTAGCATCCAACCCAGTCTCCCACTCACCATCTTGCCTGAGATATAATGAGTATGCTAGGAATGGCTACCATGCTGGTGACCCAAGAGCAGCTGCTACCAAAATTCGTGCCACACTGAGCAAGCTTAAATTCTCATTAATGGATGTCTGAGAGTCCAAAAGGCCTTGTAGTCATATGGAGGCTCCCTGTCCCAGATTCCTGCGTGGCTGGCAACACCAGCCCAGTTTGAACATAACAACAATCCATGGGTTGTTGGGGCCGTGCATGAACAAGTGCTCTGCCTCCCACCCTCTCGCTTCTTCCGCTATGCATCCAATTTAAAAAATAACCCAGGAATGCCCCATTCCTGGTTGTTCGGCATGATGTGAGAACCCGGAACTCTGGGTTGTTGAGGGGGAAACAGTCCTGTGTTTTTAACATGGTTGGTTGTTACTTGCGAATCGGGTCAATATGTCAAGTCTCGAATTCTAGAGAGTGAGCTCCCTGGCTCTGAATAAGCAGCATTCACACTGGGCCCTAAATTCAAAGCAGGGATGAGAGAAAAATAATCATCATGATTATTTTTGTGTTGTGTTTTACTGGTGCACACATGAACTCTTGCTCAGTGGTAAAACACTATACAACAAGGAATCTCTTCAGGCATTCAACATATGGAAGTGTGGATGAGAGAAGAGGATGTATGCTCTGGCCCCACGGGGAAGGTCTGCAGTGAAACTGTAACCGGCTGAGCGGGGTTCCAGTACTTCACGCAGTTGGGAACCTTGATTATGCAGGAGGTTGGAGTGGGGTGGGGCTGGAGTGCACATCCCCATCTCTCTTCCATGTGTCCATATTTTGAACGTCTGAAGAGGGCTACAGTCAAGAAAAAGAATCTTAATAAGTACAGCCACATCAAAATTTAGATTGAAATGCCATTTTGACAGAAAGGCGGGATATAAATTAAGTTTAGAAATGGAGAGAATTTTGGAAATGTTCCTGGTGTTGTTGTTGTTACTACTACTACTACTATTTATTACATTTCTATACCGCCCTATAGCTGAAGCTCTCCGGGTGGCTTACAGATGTTAAAACATTAAAATACAATATACAAAGTTTAAAAGCCATTTACATAAAAGCACACAGACAGTATACACAAGCAACATATAAATAAAAACAACTTTGAGTCAGTCATAACTAAAGACACATCCAGGACCGATCAAAACTCATCATGTGCTGCCAAATGCCAGGGAAAAGAGATAGGTCTTAACCTGGTGCCAAAATATGTGGGCACCAAGTGGACCTCATCGGGGAGCTCATTCCACAAATGGGGAGCCACCACTGAGAAGCCCCTCTCCCTTGTTGCCACCTTCTGAGTTTCCCTTGGAGGAGGCACCCAGAGGAGGACCTTAGAGGCCTAACATAAAATACAGGTAGGTTCTTTTTGGGAGAGGCATGCTGTCAGGTATTGTGGTCCCAAGCCGTGTAAGGCTTTATAGGTTAAATGCACCACCTTGAACTGAGCTTGGAAGCATATAGGCAGCCAGTACAAGCAGGCCAGAGTTGGTCTTATATATGTGGACCTTCTAGTCCCCGTTATCAATCTGGCTGCTGCATTTTGCACAGCTGCACCTTCTGAACTGTCTTTAAAGGCAGCCCTGTGTAGAGCACCCTACAGTAATTTAACTTAGAGGTTACCAGTGCATAGACAACTGAAGCCAGCTTATCCCTGTCCAGGTAGGGGCGCAGCTGGGCCACCAACCAGAGTTGGTAGAAGACATTTTGTGCCACTGAAGCCACCTGAGACTCAACTGACAAAGATGATTCCAGGAGGACCCCGAAGCTACAGACCTGCTCCTTCAGGGGAGGTGCAACCCCATCCAGAACAGGTTGAACACCCTCCATCCGGTCTGCAGAACCACCCACAAACAGCATCTCAGTCTTGTCTGGATTGAGCTTCAGTTTATTAGCTCCCATCCAGTCAATTGTCGCAGCCAGGCACTGATTCAGCACATCTACATTAATGCTGTGGAGTCAGTAGGTTTGAAACTTTCCTCAAGGAACCCTTTACACATCAGCTAGTTTGCTGCTTAGGAACTTCAAGAAGTTTTGTTGATCAGTCTTTAGGACATTCATTTTATGAAGGAGGATGCTGGCCAGGCCTGTTTGGCCTGCCTCACTATTCCCCTGTGCAAATTGATCGTGCACCCTAAAGCACACCCCAAACTCCCTTGCACTGGCTCATTGAAGGGGAAGATAACCAGTGGTGAACAAGCTGCCTTTCTGGGAAGCTTGCCTACCATTGGTGATTGTCTCAGCCCTGATGGCCTGGGAGGACGGTGGTGGGTGGTGGTGGTGATATGTCCTGCTGGGATCATGGCATGCAGGGAGGGGAGGATTAACTCTTTACTTTGCAGCTGCTATCCCAACAAGAATCCACCCCGACCCTGATGTGCGGCAATCAGGCTTAGAGCACTATCTCCCATTGGTGCCAATGAGAGTTTCCCCCCTAAGGCTAATTGCATGGGTGGAATTCTTATTGGGATTGCAGTGAATGGAGGGTTCACTCTTCCCTCCCCAGCTGCCATCCCAGCAATAATGCTCCCCATGCAACAATAGGGCTTAGATCAAAAGCTCCCACTGATGCCAAGAAGAGGCTTTTCTTTTTTCTTAATCCCGTTTGCTGCATGGGCGTGGGGGTGGGGATGCCTGCTGGGATTGCAGTGCGTGAGGTGGGCAGAATTGGCTTAACCATCTCTTCCCTGTGTTCTGTGATCCCAATGAGAATCGCATCCCTCCTGGACACAGTAGGAGGAGGCACTGTGGGGACTAGGAGTGGGTCTCCTCCTAGGAGGAGAGCCCAGTGGGCCAGATGGAAAGCAAAGGCAACCCTGGGTGGGTCGAACACACAGGTCAGTGGCTGTCTATCCTTGCAGTAGGGGCTCTACCACAATGGCAAATAATGATGGAGAAACTGGATCTGTAGCCAAATGAAGCCAATAGCTGTGTGGAAGCCAGCACGATTTTGGTTGGGATAGCAGCGGGAGTGTTAAACCCGCCTCCCTGTGTGCTGCAGTTCCAGTGAAGGTGATCCCCTCCCTACGTCTGCTACCAATTTTTTTTAAAAATCGGATGTGCTTTCTAATCATGCATTTAATCTCACCTTTAATTTGGCCCTCAGAGAAATTTCTAAAGAACTGTTCTGCAAACCTTGCTCAGTTTATGGCTTTAGATGCCTGTTGTTCACCTTTAGGAATTCTCTGTGCTTTTAAAGATAAGCTCCCATAGCATATCTTCATTGTATAGAATCCATTGTTTGGAAATCTGTGGCCTTGGTTCGCAGAAGCCAATACCCACTGAGGCAGGATGCCTGCAGTCACTGCCAAATGATTGATAAGTCCTCCACTGGACTTGCAGTGTCCCCTTCCCGTACTGTGTATTTTTTTTCCTTTTCCGTTTGACGACATCATGTGGGCTAAATTCAGAATTTTCGTCATTTGTTCTTTCTTTCAAAGTATATCAGCTATTTCATTTTGGCAGCGAAGGGAAGGGTGGGTAGCTAGATGTGTATTCACTTCCACTTGTTTTCCTCCTGTTTAAAATGTTCTTCTCTTTTTTCTTTTTCTTTTCTCATTTCCTTGAACTTCTTTGGGAAAGAGGAAATTTGAGCATTTGAGAGACAGGCTTGATGGATCTG
Organism: Heloderma suspectum; assembly: GCF_057233095.1. Lineage (NCBI taxonomy): Eukaryota > Metazoa > Chordata > Lepidosauria > Squamata > Helodermatidae > Heloderma > Heloderma suspectum. The sequence continues at coordinate 116,534,038 of NC_139462.1, forward strand.
GGAGCATGATTTTGTAAATATGCATATAATATGCGATTCATTTGAGCCATAGGCAAGCCACTATCTCTTATCCTCAGTGGTTCTCCTGCAAACCCCACTCCCCTCTGCTGAGCTACCTAGCAGAGTTATAAAGAAATGTCTGTGAAGCACAGCACTCTCAAGTACGTTGCTGTTTTCACTATATGTCCATCTCCTTGTCTTTCTTATTCTCCCTCTGCATTATTTTCTCTCTTTTTGTTAATCAAGTCCGGGGCCTGCTGTAGCAACAGAGGCAAGTCCAGGCAGGGGATACTAAAGAGCAGAGCAGCCTTCAGATGTGTCAAGACTACACCCACCCACCCAGCCACCATGGCATGCTGCCTGGGATGATGGGACATGTATTCCAACACATCTGGAGGGCACTGGGTTGAGAAACCTGAGTAAATAGTAAGTATTATGAACCTAAACATCTATTTGCATGCATGAGAAAGAAGTACAGCCACAGTCAGAAGAAGCTTCAAAGTTTCCATGGCAGCTGGGCATGCAGTTGAACAGGCAACTTGTTTTACAGCTGAAAATCTGCTTGCCTGTTCTGCCCTATAAGCTGCTGCATTAAAAGCACCGCCATTCTTCTCCCATGCATACTTACACGGCTTTGTTGTAGAATGGCAGCCTTGGTCATTAAGAAGGAAAGTTGCCCTTCTGTATATTGGGTGATCTCCCCATTGTGTCATGGAGAGCATTATCACCAGCCAGGAAGCCCAAGTTAGCAGTAGTGTATATCATTCTCATGCATTTTTGTTCTTCTCAGGGTATGAACTCGGGGAATATTTTGTTCAGCTCTAAAAGCACTGCAAATAATATTCTACAAAGCCTGCTAGCTTTTTATTTGTCTTGATTTGTAGGAATTTAGGATCAGTTAAATTCATCTGGCAGATTGGATTTGGATCTGCATCACCACACAGTGATAAAACAATATTTTTGTGTCCAATATTATATACATCAATACAATGAGTTCACATTTTCCAACAACCAATGCAATGGTATGCAATCCAGAGATAAAAGTGCAAGATAAAGGAGGTAAAGTTGGAATCAGTTTTTGCTATATAATTATTTGCTACTGTAGCTAATGCAAAATGACCCATCAACAATAACTTCTAGTTTGTACTTTACCTCTCTTGCACATGTTCAACTGTTAATCATTGTGATTTGTGGGCAGGTTGATGTCAAACTGCTTCTCTTTGGCTGTCAGACTATCCAGTTTTCTGTAGTAACCCCAAATGATTCCAAAACAAAAAGATGCATTTTCCCTTTTCTGGGCCTAGCATGCTCTTAACTCCTAGCATCGTATGTTTCCTTGAATTTATTGTTACTCCCAAGTCAGAAGCAAAAAATCTGCAAATGAAGCCAAAGCACGTGAGTTTATCATGAACAATGAATGATGTGCCTGATGTAATAATTGATGTAATAATTCAGTAGCTTGGATCTGTTAGATACAAGCTCCACTCACCAGTTGCAAAAGCAGTGTAATTAGGATAGTTTCAGCCAAATACTTGCAAAACAAAGCATAGTAGACAGCATGAACAAGAAGGTTGGGATGGGATTTGCGTGGCTTAGGGTGCAATCCTATGGACTGCACCCTTGCTGCTTGGAGGCCCCTGAACTCGGAGGCTTCTGAGATTCCTATGCTTTACTGGGCTGAAGTCACAGGATGGGACGAGTGGTAGAGGTGAACTTTGCGTCCCCATCCTACATTCTTTGCTGTTTTCATTAGTTGGTCTTTTCAGACCGCTCAGTGAGGGCACTTCGGAGGGGGAAGGAAGAAGGCTGGAGGAGGCTGAGGATAAATCGTATCCTGACCTCTCTGGTCTCCTCCTCCCCCCACTGGAACACCCCTTTTCCCCCTCTTGAAGGTCAATTTTCTGACCTCGGAGAGGCAGCTGGAGCAGTTTTCTCTGCGCTTGCCATGAAGTTAAGGGATTGGGGGTCGGATCTCCGACTCCTCTTTCCAAGGTCAGAGCACTGTCCCTGACTTCGAAGGGGGGAATCTGATCTATTCTGTGGTCCCTCAGATGTTCACGCAGGGTCCATAGGATTGCTCTCTATTACATTTATCTATTATGTTTTGTTGTTGACTTCCTCCAAGGAGCTCAGGCAGTACATCTGGCAACAACCAGGAGAAATATGGTAGGCTAAAAGTGAATGATAAGCCCAAAGTCCCTGTGAAGTTCCAGGTCCCGCTAGAGGTCCCTCGGTAAGTCTCCCAGCCTATTCACAGGACCAAACTTCTCTTAATATTCCCCCAAATAACCTGCTGCTATCACCTACTGCACTGCAGAGAGCAGTAGATGCTGCCCTTTAAGTACATGGCTGTGTAATTCAAAGCCAGCACGTGGGGTGAGGTCACTTATCCTAGAATCCCTCAGAGCAGAACATATTCATGAATTAAAATCTGTAAGTATGTTTGTTTATTTATTACATTTCTGTACTGCTCAGTACCTGGAGCTCTCTGGGTGGCTCAAAGCTTCTTGTCTCTTGATGGAAAGTAACAGCAACAACATATACTTACTTGGTACAGAACAAATAATTGTTCTAATATCCTAACCTAACCGACTCCTCTCTTTAACAGCTATCCTAGCCATCAGACTTTTACCTCATCCTACCTTTCCCTCTCTTTCCTAACTCCTCTTTCCTAACTCCTCTCTCCCTAAGTCTCCTCTTTTTCATCTAACTCTGTTCAGCTCCCTTATCTAACTGACTTTCTCAACTGACTCCCCCCACCTGTCACTCACTCTAACTCCACCCACCATTCTATCAGACTCCCCTGCTGTCAATCATCCATTCATTCTTCTGTTACAGCATATAGAGGTAACCCCTGGCCTGTGGGCCACATGTGGCCCTCAGAGGCCTTCTTTGTGTCCCACCATGGTTACCCGTTACTACTGCTGTCTCCCAAATTTATCCTCTACAACTGCACTGGCTGCCTATTAGCTACTGAGCCATGTTCAAGACTTTGTTGTTGGCACACAAAGCCCTAAACACCTAGGACCAGGATACCTACCTGACTGTATTTGTAGTGTATTGCGTCAGTGTTGTTGTGACTGTAGTTGATTGAGCGTGCCTGTGATCTATTGTTCTCATTTTGATTATTTAGGGCCGCCTGCAAACAGATCCAGGCAAGCCCCATTTTCAGCTTTTCAGTTCTTCTAAAAGTTGCAATATACAAGAAGCAAGTTGCAATATACAAAACCCAACTCCTGTGCCTTTCTAGCCAAAGAAGGTAGAAAGTAGGGCTGTGCACCACTTCGGTCCAAAGTCTGAATAATGAGGTGAAGCAAGCTGATTCGGAGGTGCCTCATCGCGATCAGAAGCAGATCAGAATAGCAACGAGGCGGCCCGAAGTGAAGCAGCTCATCGACGAGGTGTCTCATCCGCCTCGGAGTTTCGTAGCTCTTCTTATGCCTTCTGAGCCTCCCAGACAGGCTATCTCCAAAATGTATCAACTTGTGAAAGATCATGTGGAAGGGGAAGAGGGGGAGGGGGGAAAGGGAAAGGGGAAGGGGAGAGGAGGGGGAGGCACCAGATGTATCGGTTTGAGAGAGATCTGGCCACTGAGAGGGGCAGAAGTTGAGAAGGAAGAGGGTGGGGGAGCTTTGCTGTGAATCAGCCTCAGTTTGCTCATTGTGAGAGGGGTGGTGCTACTGGAGAGGAGTGTCTGAAAGTTATTTGGCTAGAGCAGTGTTCTCCAAAGTAGGGAGCACGCATCCCAGGGGGTGCACAAGTTGATCCATTCGGTGCGCAAGCCACCTGATAATTGAGCAGCCTCCTGCTGCCCTGATGGGCTGCCATTGGATGCAATGATGGCGGTGGCAGCAGCAGGAGGATGGGACGGGAGCCAAAAGGGACGCTCCATGGCATTTCTGTCTTGGCTCCAGTCCTATCCTGCCTCTGCTGTGGCCACCGAGAGCAACTGTGCCAGTCTCTGCCAGGCATGGCATAGGAATCCGCTGCACCAGAGCAGCTGGCATCCTGCCGAAGGAGAGCAGGAAGGAGATTAACCCTTCTCACTCTCTTTTGGCAGAATGAAGCTTAGAAGAAAGCGCATGCTATGACGGCTATGTTAGCCTGTCCCCACCCCAACCTTCTGTAATAAGTTAACAGTTCATTCTTGTTTGTTCATTGAAAAATCCAGAAAATTTAACTGTAGTTGCTTATCTCCCCCCAACACACACACTTTTTTAATTCTCTCCCAACCATTAGTTTGCCCTTACTTTGATTCTGTCTAGATTTTTTTTATAAATCTATCTATCTTTAGTACTTTCCTTTCCTTGTACTTGGCTCCCCTCCTCCTCCCCTTCTCAATACCTGTAGTCCTTCCCTTCCCATTTTTGATCTCTTTTCAATAATAATAATACTAATAACAACAATAATAATAAAATTTAAAAAACCTTTCTCTTCTGTTAGGATTATGATTAGCCTCCCCCCTTTGCTTGTAGTTTAGTGTTTGCTTTTCTTTTGCTCGTGTGTGTGTTTGTGCTGTGTGGACACACAAACAGCGTGTGTCAAAGGAGTACACATAGTCTGCATTTCCAAAAACAGTGGGCAAAGCAGTACACACATTAACAGGTATTATTTAAATAATATAATACTACACTGTGTGTTGCAAAGCAAGCAAGCCCAATATGAGGCATCTTTGGGGTCTTGGCAGGGGCAGAGGTAGGCGAGGTGCTGCTGTGCCCTCCTGGCAGGGTTGCTGTCTTTGTTTGCTTCCTGCCGGCTAGCCAGTGTTTTCCCAGGCAATTCAGCCAAAGAGACCCCAAAGTCATTGACTGTGAATAGGAAAGCAGTACTATTTGCACTTCAAAGAAACCTACAGCAGAGTTTAGGGATAGTGACCTCCTCACCACTTCAACACTTAACTTGATTATCCCTTTATGGACTTTGGTTTGAGTTTCTGAGAACAGCACATTTTACCTGTGCCTAGCACAAAAACTCCTGGGCCAAACTGTCTGAGATTTGGCAGGTGGGATCTGCTCCTTGGGCCACAAAAACTAGTGGCCCAAAGTGTCTGAGATTTGACAGGTGGGATCCGCTCCAGGGAAGATGTGCGTTTCCCAGCTTTCATGCACTTCTGTGCAAGCAGTGAAAAGTTATAGCTCTTTGCTTAGAGAGAGATGTCCTTGAAAAAATCAAATTTCACCTGCACCTAGGACAAAACCTTCTGGGCCAAATTGCCTGGCATTTGGCAGGTGGATACCTGTTCAGGGGGTTTGATAGTTCCCCAAAAATACATGTATGTATCTTGAAAGCTGAAAATGTTATGGCCGTTTGTGTTTTCCCATGCAAGTCAATGGCAAAAGGCCAAAAATGGGTGATTCAGATGTCCAAATCTCACTTCGGATTCAAATCCGAGTTGAAGTGGATGGGGTCTGAATTGGCAAGTGGGTTTTCTCAGTAGTGGTGCTCATCCTCTGGAACACCCTCCCATGCATTGTTCGAAAGGCAGAAAGTGTGGTAGGCTTTAAATGCCTCTTGAAGAGATATTTGTTTACACAGGCTTTCCCTGACTAGTAATGGATTATGATTGTCTTGTAACTTTTTAAATTATTTGTTTTTACACTGTTTTTATAATGGTATGTGCTGTCCTTTATACTTATTGTGAACCACTTAGAGATTTTAGAATATTAAGTGATCTAAAATTAGTATTAAATCTGTTCAACTATGATGGAGTAATTGTTCCTTATTGATTTTACCATCTTCTGGTCACATTACATAAAAGAAACAAACAAAACCTTGGCTTTTTAAGTGTTAATCCATGCTGCAAAGTTTAGGGTGGAAAATTTCCCTGTACAATATTTTCCTGTGGAAATTTCCACTTTTAGAAATGAATTGTTTCATAAAATCAATTAGCAGCAATGAATGAACACAATACAAGTTAAATTGGGCAACTGGAATGGATACAATACTAGTCAAATCTAAAATCAAACTATTGATGAAAGCACACAAAACGGATTTTGTGGCAATGACAGCTCAGAGTGCAGCTTGCACGGTCAGCTGAATCACATGGTACAGCAGTTTCTGGACCATACCACGAGAATTGTGTGTGTGTGTGCCATTTTACAGAGTGCCATTTTTGGTAGAAAGGCAGGGTACAAGTCAAACAAACAAACAAATAGGGGGCGAGGGAAAGAGAGAACTGAAAGTAGATCTATACATTAAAGTCTCTCAAAAGTTTTTTCTAAACATAAAGTTAAATGTGTAGCATGGAGCCTTTACTGTTGTATCTGCCCCTTGATGGGAAGAGGATAATTATGACATGATGCGATAGTGCATTTAAGATAAAAGATAACAACAAAGCAAAATGAAAACAATTATGTTAGTCTTCTGGCCATCAGGAAACACCAACAATGCTCCCACCTTTTTCCTGTGACTTACCCAAAGTTCCTTCCAGGCAATATGAGTGACTGATAATGCTTTGACCTGAACTGAACTGAGGGCCAAGTGGAAATTTACTTTTTTTAAAAATTACATTTGTATCTGATCAACACCGGATTTTAGCAACGCCCTTCCCATTCAACTTTACCCTACAAAGACACGAACTGTTTGCAACTTACCAGCTCATTAAAGTACATTGATTATTTTTTCTTCAAGCTAAAGCCCTGAATACCACAGGTGCCTTCGTTTGTTTTTTATAGTTTTGGCCCACTTTTCAGCATGCAAGGAGCCCTTCCAACAGCTAACACCCTGGTCCTGTGCATGTTTACTCAGAAGTAAATCCTACTTTGCTTACTGGTGCTATCTCTGAAATAAGATGGCACAGAACTGCAGCCTAACTACAATAAAACACACAACTTTCACTGGGAAATATTTATGATCTTGCTATCCTGTCCTACTGTCAGGAGCTCTCAATTCCATGTCTGGCTGTCACTGGGGAGAGGCACCAGGACTGAAGCTTGGAGCGTATTCAGTGTTCCCATCCTCTGGATTGGGCTACTGGCCCTCCTAGACAGAAAGAACTATAAAGGGCTTCATGTTTGGGCTGACACTTCCTAATCAGCACCAGATGGCATAGATGGATCTCACTTAAAAGTCACAACAACTCTATGTAAGTTTGGCTGAAAGGCATTGATTGGTACAAGATCACTCACTGAGCTTCATTGTTGAGAAGGAATTTGTACTGAAGGACCTGTCTAAGGCCAACACTTTTTGAAAGGTACACCACATTGTAAAATATATTAACAATGTTAATATTGCTGTTAACAATTATGCAGATACCTTTTGACTAGACAAGACCTCCATTGCTGCCTTAACTTGTATTAATGAGAATATCCACTTAAGTGTCACCTTTTGTTTAACTGTTGTTTCATTGGTAGCAGGGTGAATTGATTTAAGTCGAGGCAATTGAAATCATTATTAAATCAGCAAGAAAAAAGTTGATTGAAATCACCGATTTTAATCAAATTTCCCATTGAAACGTTTTCATATATTTCCTGAACAGTGGTGCAGCTCTGACCACTAAACCAGGGGTGGGCAACTTAAGGTCCTCCAGATGTTGACCTGAAACTCCCATGTTTCCTCACCATTGCCTATGCTGTCTAGGCCTGATGGGAGTTGCAGTACTGGAACATTTGAGTGCCACGAGTTGCCCACCCCTGCACTGAACCATGCTAATTTACATCTAAACAGAGTCATTGGAGGCTGGTGGCTCTGATGTCAGTGGGGCAGTGAATCCTTAGAGTTCTGACTGAAACCCAGGGCGGATTTACCGCTGCACTGACATCAGAGCCACCAGCCTCCACTGAATAGAGTATTACTTATACTGTTTAATTTTTACAAGCAGGCTTTCCATCTCTTTGTCTCTTTATATATATTTTGCAGGTTCCCTTTTTTACTCAGAGAAGAAACTTTTAAAAAATATTCCCAGATAGGGCCTTTCTTACAATCAGCAACCACAACAGTTTAACAGCGCAATCTCGTACATGTCTACTCAGAAATAAGTTCCACTGAATTCAATGGGGCTTACTCCCAGGTAAACGTTATAGGACTGCAGCCTAAGAGTGGGAACACAGGAAGATGCACACTGGAAAATGTTGTCTTCTCTTTTCTTTCCGGTGTTGCTCCTTTCTGCTTTACTCTGTCTTGGCCCAGCCTCTCAAAAAGAAAGCAGAAAACAAAAATGAAATGCCCATGACTGATAGGTTGAAGCAAGGTTTGATAGTTACTGGGCAGACCAGAGCAGTTTATTTTCATCAGGTGAAAATGAAATGCCTGTGTTTGGAAGGTAGAGTATACATATTCTTCTTTGAAAATGATCAGATTGGTTCTTCATTTTCATATAAAAGCCCCCTTTTTGCTCGGTCACTCCCTGGACTGCTTTCTAATCTAGGAATGCTGGTGGGAGGAATCTCCATCAGCTGTGGGCCCTGGGAAAGAGGAGCGCGCTCCTCTCCCAGGAGCGACTGCTCTTCCTCAGAATCAGAACTACTCTGGGATTCTGTGGGCTCAGTGTCCACCCTGACAGCCAGACCTGGTAGAGCCATTTTAATAAGATGAAAAACTAAAATGACTGCCATGTTTGATGGGTGGGTAATTCAATGTGTCTGCATGTGACAAAGCTATTCCTTCATTTTTATGTTGTAAGTGTAGGTTTACATGTTCATGATGAGATTTAATTGTAACTACGCTAAGTTTAAAAAAATAAGACTGAAGTGTAAAGAGCAATCCTATGGCTCCTAGGATACTTCGGATTCCTCGATCTGAGGCTGCAGACAGCGCTCCGACCTCGGAGCCAGGAATCCATGCTCTCCACCCCTCCCCCTCACAGCTGGCACAGAGAGAACTGCGCTGGCTGCCTCTCCGAGGTCAGAAAAACAACCTCGGAGAGGGGGTAGAGGGGGCGTTCCAGTGGGAGGGGAGGGGACTGGAGAGGCCGGGATAAGAGCTATCCCAATGTTTCTCCAGCCTTCTTCCCTCCCCCTCTGACCTGCCCCAGCTAGATGGGCAAAAAGACCTGCCTAGCTAAAATGCAGAGCGAGAGGAGCAGCAGAGGTGTTGATTGCCTCCACCGCTCCTCCTGCTCTGCACTGGATGCTTATAAGCCTCCAAGTTCGGAGGCTTACGACCATCGGACACAGAAATAATAGGATTGCACCCTTAGTATTTTTTTAAAAGTAATTTAAATGTTAAATCCTTTTTTAATTTTATTTTTTTTAAATAGTCATTGCTTTTTATCCACCCTGATTAGTATCATCTAAAAAGCGGACGATACCACTCTTTGTATTTATATAATTTCAGAACGTAATTTGGCACTTATTCGGTATTCAGTGCTAGTATTAAAACTAAATTGAGCTGTGCAATATAAAATGGTGACAGGTTTTTTAAATACAATTTTATTTGTGAACGTGTTTTTGAAACAGAGAAAGAAGTTTGCAGTAACGTTCAAAAAGAAATATAATGTTTTGTTGGAAGTGCCCCACATTTTGTTTTGGATTTGTCTTTCTAGTAAGGACCAAACTACGCATACAAGCACATGTAATGGTAGCCAGATGGCAGTTTTTGTACTGGAACAGCCACTTCTGGAGGGGGCGATTCCCAAGGACCTAACAGAAGCAGATGAGATTAAGAAGAGGTGGAAAGAATACACAGAAGGACTATACAGGAAAGATCTTAATGTCCCTGAGAGCCATGATAGTGCGGTCACTGAACTTGAGCCGGACATCCTCGAGAGTGAAGTCAAGTGGGCCTTAGGAAGCATTACTAACAACAAAGCTAGCGGAGATGACAGTATTCCTGCTGAGCTATTTAAAATCCTAAAAGATGATGCTGTTAAAGTGCTGCACTCAGTATGCCAACAAATTTGGAACACTCAACAGTGGCCGCAAGTCTGGAAAAGGTCAGTTTACATTCCAATTCCAAAGAAGGGCAATGCCAAAGAGTGTTCAAACTACCACACAATTGCGCTCATTTCACATGCCAGCATGGTTATGCTCAAAATCCTACAAGCTAGGCTTCAGCAGTATGTGAACCGAGAACTATCGGAAGTACAAGCTGGGTTTCGAAGAGGCAGAGGAACTAGAGATCAAATCGCTAACATTCGCTGGATCATGGAGAAAGCAAGAGAATTCCAGAAAACGTCTGTTTCTGCTTCATTGACTACGCTAAAGCCTTTGATTGTGTGGATCACAACAAACTGTGGCAAATTCTTAAAGGGATGGGAGTACCAGACCACCTTATCTGTCTCCTGAGAAACCTGTACGAGGATCAAGAAGCAACAGTAAGAACCAGACATGGAACAACCGATTGGTTCAAAATTGGGAAAGGAGTACGATAAGGCTGTATATTGTCACCCTGCTTATTTAATATATATGCAGAGTACATCATGAGAAACGCTGGGTTGGATGAATCACAGGTCGGAATTAAGATTGTCAGGAGAATTCTCAACAACCTCAGATACGCAGACGATACCACCCTAATGGCAGAAAGCGAAGAGGATCTAAAGAGCCTCTTGTTGAGGGTGAAAGTGGAGAGTGCAAAAGCTGGTTTGAAACTCAACATTAAAAAAATGAAGATAATGGCATCTGGCCCCATCACTTCCTGGCATATAGAAGGGGAAGAAATGGAAGCAGTGACAGATTTTATTTTCTTGGGCTCCAAGATGGTGACATGGCTACAGTCACCACCGCAGATGGTGACTGTAGCCATGAAATTAAAAGACGCTTGCTCCTTGGGAGGAAAGCTATGGCAAACCTAGACAGCATAGTAAGAAGCAGAGACATCACCTTGCCGACAAAGGTCCGTATAATCAAAGCTATGGTTTTCCCAGTAGTAACATATGGCTGTGAGAGCTGGACTATAAGGAAGGCTGAGCACCGAAGAATCGATGCTTTCGAACTGTGGTACTGGAGAAGACTCTTAAGAGTCCCCTGGACTGCAAGGAGGTCAAATCAGTCCATCCTAAAGGAAATCAACCCTGAGTGCTCATTGGAAGGACAGATACTGAAGCTGAAGCTCAAATATTTTGGCCGCCTAATGCGAAGAGAAAAGTTACTAGAAAAGACCATGATGCTGGGAAAGATTGAAGGCAAAAGGAGAAGGGGACAGCAGAGGATGAGATGGCTAGATAGCATCACCGATGCAATGAATATGGACTTGGGCACACTCTGGGAGAGAGCGGAGGACAGGAAGGCTTGGCGTGCTATGGTCCATGGGGTCTAGGGATGGCAGAGAATTCTGCCACGGATTCCAGTGCCACGGATTCCCCCCTGAATCCATGGCGGAACGGCCTCCTGCCCCCCCGGGACGGAACTTACCTGGGGCGAATGCGGTGCCAGCGGCTCTGGCGGCGGCGGCTCCAGTGGCTGGTCTCCTGGCGGGCCACGGCGGGCTGCTGCGGCAGCCATTTGCGTTGCAGCTGTGATAGACTATGTAAGTATTTATGTAGCCTATCACGGCTAACCATAAAACAAAAACAAAACAGTGTACGCAAATGGCGGCGGGTACGGCGGCCACCTTTTGCGTTCTCTATTTTTTGCCGTTTTAGCCTACGTAAATATTTACTTAGGCTATTACAGCGAAAAAACAGGGGAATGCAAATAGCGTAGTGGGCACTATTTGCTTTCCTTTTTTTTTCGCCGGAGTGGAGCTGCCAGGCAGGATTCCAGGGGGGAGGCCCGGATCGCCTCCCTCCCTGTCGAGGATTCCGGAGGGAGGGACGGAGCGCCTCCCCCCCTACCGCGAATCACATCCGCGAAAAGGTAAGTGACTTTCATACATCCTTAATGGGGTCACGAAGAGTCGGACATGACTGAACAACAACTGAAGCAAACGCTACTTTCTACCCTAAGCTATCAGTATAAAAGACATCAAAATAAACTTTTTTTATTTAGACATCTGAAAAATGTACTTTGACAAACATCTGTTTGATGACTGCCAGTGTCTTATGAAGAAATTTTCAAATCAAAGATTATTTAAAACTGTCAGCATGACTCATATCTTCTTTATGACACAGAGTTCTGCCCCCAAAAATGTAGTTTGGACTGTCTAGTCGATATATTTGCATCTTAATAGAAAGGATTACATCTGAATTTAATCTTTTCCCCGTAAATACAGATCAGTGAATTATAATTGCTAATTTCAGAAGCTGTGCAGGGCCATAACCTCATGTGCCTCTTTTTGCACAGGTTCATATCCATTTTGTTTTCCCCAATATATTTTATTTGTTTGGCTCTATTTCATATTTTCAAGGCACCTAACTTTGCACATGCTGTGTTAGTGCTTGTTCCATACCTAGTGAAGGTCAGCTGTCTTCAGCTTCTCCAGAATGGAAATACACATCTGATGGCAAACAAAAAAATTTCCATCACTTGTTTACTGCTGATGTTCAAAGCAGTGAGGGAATTTGCTGAGTAACAGCAGTTGGTGAGGAAAGGGTCCCACCCACCAATGTCCCTGTGACTCTCCTCTCTCCTACTGCTTTGCACATGGGTGGCAAACATGATTCGAAGAATCCCATGTTTGTAATGGTCCACCTTTAGCCCCAACTTGCTTCAGTTTGTTCCCTATATATGTCACTTCGCTTGTCTTTCTCCCTCTCCCTCTGTATCATTTTCTCACTTTTTGTTGGTCTAGTCTGGGTGAGGTTGTAGCAACAGAGGCAAATCCAAGCAGGGAACACTAAAGAGTGGACAGTTTACCCGCAGGTGGTTGATGTTCACGGGAGTTTGATGGAAGTAAGACAAATATACTGAAGCCTCAGGAACAGATATAAGGATGTAGGCCTGGATGAAGGCGCAGAGTTAACCACTCACACCAGAAACAGTTCAAGACTGAGGCGCTGCTGCCACACTTCTGGCTGCTGTTCAAGTGAGCTGTGGAGGATGAGAAACATAACATCAGAACAGCAGCAAAAAGTGTTGAGATTATATATAGTGGTGGCAGCAGCAGCTCCATCTTGGCAAGGAACTTGGGTATGGTATGGGTAAGAGGGGTAAGTGCTCTCAAGCCTCAACTGCCTGCTTGCTGCAGAGCTTGAGATCAATAATAGGTGGTATATATATGTTCCCTCATAATAAGGCTGATGGGGGAACTGGCCCACAGACAATAATGAATGTTCGATTGAGAGAGATGCGACAACAACAATGCTGTTGGAAACAATGCTCAGTGCTAGAGAGCAGCATCTAAAATTAGAGGAATCTTAAATTTCTCTCGTATTTAATAGTCTGAGCAGGCTATTGTAAAGCTCAGTGACTACCAGAAACAATTTTTTTTACAATTTGCTGGTGAGGAATTTTAATTCTAGTCCCTTCCTGTTCTTCCCAAAATATTTTTCAGTATTATAAGACATTTTGCTAAACTAGTCACTTAATAGAAATTTGTGTTTCTACCCTCATCTCTCATCCAAGCCCCCTCTGTGTGCATGTACTATCATTTTGTTGATGTCATTGCCTTATCTAGAAATTGTATGACAGTGTTTTGCAGTGTGGAGAGTCAAACTTTTCAATAGCTAAGGCTCTGTTTATATGCTACCCAGAGTGTCATGCTTGTTGCCATCCCATGGTTGTTCCCAGTCTATTCTTAGTAAGGCCTCCAATTTCTCTGGTTAAGGTAGATCCCATCATTACGATACCTGCCTCCATGGGGATAGGGATAATGTGGTACCTAACTACATGATTCATCTTAAATAGATGTTACCAGGAGAGATAAGTTAACTATCTTGGAATATTTTAGAAGATCAAAATGCTCAAGAGGGAGTAATATAATGCTGATAATACGAACAGCCACAATCCAGCACAGAGTTACTTAAGGCCATTGGGGAAGCAAGTATAACTTTGTGCTGGATTATGGCCAGTGACTTTTAAGTCAATGAAAAGATGGCCAGAAGTAATCTAGAATATGACATTGGCCACTTCAGTGTGCACTACAGCAGACAGGTATCCCATATTGCATTATTTGACGTGGTTTGCCTCTAGTGTCCTTTGGGAGAGGCAAGTGGGAGTGTAGTTCTTAGTCTGTCATAGGTACGCCTTCCTCCTCCTCCTCCTCCCTGGATACATAAGCAACTCCCGCTAAATGTACCTATGCCACAAGTTGGCCATACAAGGTTTAAACTACTGAAGATCAGTAATAGTAGCAAGCTTGCCTGAAGGACATCATGCCCACTGACTACCAATCTTCCCCAGCAATAAGGAGCAGATTTATTTATTTATTTATTTAATCCATTTCTTAGCCACTTTCCAAGACCATAGTCTTCCAAAGTGGTTGAGTTTTGAGTGCATTTTCCATTTACACAGTGAGATGGTAAGGCTCAAATGTTATGCAGGCACTGGTGAGGCTAGTGCTTGCATAAAATAAAACCTAGAATACTCGCTAAAATGCAGGCATAGGGCAGGGCCACTTGTGGTCCTTTAGATGTTTTGGCCTACTACTCCCATCATTCCTCACCATTGGCTATGCTGGCAAGAGCTGATGGGAGTTGTAGGTCAAAACATCTGGAAGACCACAAGTTGTGCACCCCTGACATAGGGGTTTCTCAGCAGACAATTTAGTGCGGAAAGGGTTCACTGAAGGTAGGAGGTCTAAATCCATTGTTTTAAAACATTGGAAGGTAGGTGAGACCTACTTTTTAGGCTGGAACATACTTCTCAAGTAGAAGAGCAGTTATTGTGATTATTGATTTATGCAGTAATATATATGATGCTAAATATTGCATTTGTTGTTGTTCAGTCGTTCAGTCGTGTCCGACTCTTCGTGACCCCATGGACCATAGCACGCCAGGCCTTCCTTTCTTTCGCTCTCTCCCGGAGCGTGCTCAAGTTCATATTCATTGCATCCGTGATGCTATCTAGCCATCTCATCCTCTGCCGTCCCCTTCTCCTTTTGCCTTCAGTCTTTCCCAGCATCAGGGTCTTTTCCAGGGAGTTTTCTCTTCGCATTAGGTGGCCAAAATATTTGAGCTTCAGCTTCATTATCTGTCCTTCCAATGAGCACTCAGAGTTGATTTCCTTTAGGATGGACTGATTTGACCTCCTTGCAGTCCAGGGGGCTCGTAAGAGTCTTCTCCAGCACCACAGTTCGAAAGCGTCAGTTCTTCGGCGCTCAGCCTTCCTTATAGTCCAGCTCTCACAGCCATACATTACTACTGGGAAAACCATAGCTTTGATTAGACGGACCTTTGTCGGCAAGGTGATGTCTCTGCTTCTTACTATGCTGTCTAGGTTGGCCATAGCTTTCCTCCCAAGGAGCAAGCGTCTTTTAATTTCATGGCTACAGTCACCGTCTGCGGTGATCTTGGAGCCCAAGAAAGTAAAATCATAATCTAAATGGTGGTGGAAAGGGGGGGGGGTGGAAAACAAAAAGTGAAATTAAGGCAGCATAAAGTGAAAATCTCAATTATACTTTGAAGAACTAGTAGATTGCTAAAATGGTTTCTTCACTGTTGTCTGAATAGAGAAATCAGAAAGGAAAAAACGTTGAGAGAGGTAGCCGTTGGACAGTGAAAGAAGCTGCTGAGAAATTTTGTGGAATGTTCTTTCTTAGAGGGCGCTTCCTGCTCCAAGACAAGGCTGAGCTTTAAGTAGAGGCTATTACTGCTGGTTGTTTGTGGTCGAAATAGATGTGATGGAGAAGCCATGTTTGTTTACTGATGCATCTGCCCCATTCATA
Source organism: Heloderma suspectum (assembly GCF_057233095.1). Classification (NCBI taxonomy): domain Eukaryota; kingdom Metazoa; phylum Chordata; class Lepidosauria; order Squamata; family Helodermatidae; genus Heloderma; species Heloderma suspectum. The sequence continues at coordinate 116,549,677 of NC_139462.1, forward strand.
TATAAAGTGGGGATGAGAGTCTTAATTTCTACATCAAAATGTAGGGAAAGGGAGTGAATATGACTGTTAGGAGAAAATGGCTCCTTTTAAAATGTTCAATATTTTTAGAGCTGCAAGATAAACCATTGGGTCCCTTTCAACTGTATATATTTTTGGTATTTATTTTTAGTTTATTTTTATTCAGTATCTGAAAAATATAAAATATACCCCTGAAACCTATAACCTTCCACCCTTTATTACCAACAGAAAGTGACCTCATAAATGTTGTCTCCATATCTACTTTATTCCTCTCACTCTCTGAGAGTGGACAAAGTGTAATGCTCCAAATGCCATCTACAAAATAATAAGATTGTAGGCAGCTCTCTGCTATTATATTTAGCTTGCCAAATATTAGGTTTTTTTAAAAGTATATCTCAGCTGTTATATTTAGCTTGCCAAATATTAGATTTTAAAGATGTATAATAGAGTATTAAAGGAAAGGATAACACTGTAAATATGTAGCTACAATTATGAATTCTAGAACTGGGCACTTCATCAGTCCTCTGTAACATTCACATGCTTATCCCCAGCCACACTGTAGAAAACTATTGAGGGGGAGCCTTGTGAACAGAATAATATTAGCTAAAATTCTGTTAAACTGTTTTATAATATTCTAGTTGCCACAGGGGTCACCAATGATTTAATGTGTTTCAGGAGTTTTAGTGACTTACTTGAGGTACCACGAGTCACAGGTTCAGCTGGGATTACAACTCTTTAGCCTCTGCTACAGTAACAATGCTAAACCGATCTCCTTTGATGTAGGCATTAGAGAAAGAGTAGCCAGGGGATTGTCTCTGATGCTTATGGCCACAGAGAATCATCTGAGGGTACATGATATGATCTGGCTGCTAAAGCTCAAGTTAGGTGGGGGGTTGAGAGTAGGGTGGTTGGATGGTCCTTAGTAGTGTCTGGATGGGAAACTGCCTGGGAATCATATGTAAGCTGATCTGAGTGCCTTAGAAGAAGAATAAGATATAAACATAAACAAATATAAACTCTCAGCCATTATGACGTGGAGAGTCACAGGGTAACAGTGAAGCCTTATCTACGTTACAGATGTATACTGGTTTTATACTGCTTCAACAGTCATGGCTTTCCCCAAAGAAAACAGGGAACTGTACTTTAATAAGGTGCTGAGAATTCTTTGTTAAACTCATAGAACTGTAATTCCTCAGGTTCACTGGAAAGAAAGACTGACTGTTAACATTATGTCTGCAGCATGTTTATATGTTTTTAGAGCCAATCTACATGTTAAGAAATGCCATGTGGCACAGCCCCCCCCCCCCCCAGCCCGGAACAGTACTGTACTTCAGAGCGCAGGTAGGAAATTGGATGTTTAACTTTTCCTCATGATGAAAAAAGGCCTGTGCTAGCCAGCTATCACGCTAGGGAGAAAGGCTAGGCCAGAGCCTTCTCCTTGATATGATAGCTTTCTATGTACAAAGACTCTGGACAGGAGGGAAACATTCAGACATATGATTCCCCCACCTGCATTATGAAATCACCTGAACCAGAAAGGACCGTACCCCACAATATCTTTTTTTAATGTTCAGCTCCCAGGGACCTTGGTTTTAGTAAGTTAAGGTGTTCAGGGATTTGTACCTTTTTATCTCCATATGTTACTTATTTATTTACAACATTTCTGTGCTGCCCTATAACATAAGGTTCTCTAGGTGGCTTACCATTAACAAACATAAAAACAATTTAAAAACAAAATAAAACTGAAAACTGAAAAGCAAAGCACGGGTGAGGAATCTTAGGCCCAAGGGCCAAATCCAGCCCTCCTGGAATCCCAATTTTGGCCTCTGGGTTTCCCCAGAAGGTCACCCCACTCTTTCCCCCAGTCACCAATCATTTGGTGGTTTCTGGTTTTTATGTAATTTTGACCCCCATTCTGAAAGATTGAAATGCCTCTCCTATGGCCTAGTTACTGACAGTTAGAGCTTTCAGCTACAATATGCATTGTTTTGTCTTTTTGGCCTTGCCCCCTTTGCCTTTGGCCCTGTCCACCACTGGAATGTAGGCCCTGAGAAGTTCTCCAAAATTGATTTTGGCTCTCAGGCTGAAAGAGGCCTCCCCACCTCTGATCAAAACAACTTAAATACGACAACAAAACAAAATTCACAGCACCCCATGTTAAGTACACACATTTTAAAGCTGAGTGGCCCAGACTACATGAATTATTTAAAAGGCATGGGTGAACAGAAAGGTCTTCAACTGGCACTGAAAAGACCACAGGGATGGTACCAGGTGAACCTGTCTGGGAAGGCTGTTCCATAACTGGGATGCCACTCCCGGCTGGCATAGCAGCTGAAGCTGAGGTTACAAGTTACAGAGGTAACTTGAGCCTCTAACAACAGTGCTGGGTCAATAAGAGAAGCCCAGACTGCAAACCTGACCCATTAGGGAGACTGTGACTACATCTAGAACAGGCTGAGCACCATTCACCTGAGCGGATGAACAACCCATTAACAGTACCTCCATCTTGTTTGGATTGAGTTTCAGTTTGTTTGCCCTCGTCCAGTCCATTACTGTGCCTCAGGACAGCCATAGCCTCACCTGGGTCTGATGAAAGTGAGAGATAAAGCTAGGTGTCATCTGGATGCTGGCATACTCTCCCAGGGTTTTTTGTTTTTGGTAGATGTTAAACAGCATTGGAGAAAGAATAGAACCCTGTGGAACTGCAAAGCATGATTTTGCAAAACAGGGTCTAGCAATAAACTCCCAGCACTACCTTCTGGAAATGATCATCTGAGTAGGAGTGGACAGTCCTGGACAGTTTTTCCAGACAGGTTCTGTGGTCAGTGATATCGAAAGCCACTGAGAAGTCCAGGAGAATCAACAAGGCCACACTCCCCCTATCTTTCAACCAAGGTCATCCCACAGGGTATATGTTTGGATATGTGGTCTCCTATTCTGATGTGACTTCTAAAAACAACAACTTCGTTCTACAGGTTTTTAGTGTGGCAGGCTAGAAATGGAAAAAACTTCCTATGAGGGCTGCCTATTGCCTGGTACTTATAATGTCAATAACCCATCTCCATTCCTTGGAACAGTTTTGTGTCTTTATCTTGCACCCCTGCAATTTTTGTTCTTTGTCAGTTGAGGGATGAACACACACACAGAGACACACATGTGCTACTGTGTAAAATAAACAGTGTGGCAGGAAGCCTGCTTGACTCATGAGGGAATCAAAAAGATGGGGCGCTGATCCAGCGTCTGACCGCCAGCTGTGTACATTTGTTATCCAAGTTGCAACGTCAGATGGGACCCAGCCCTACTTCCCATAATCCCCCAGTCAGCATAGCATACCTGAGAATTATGGGAGATGTAGTCCAAGACATCTGGAAGATACCCGATTAGGAAAGGCTGCTGTAAGTATAAACTCTGCTGTCACTGTTTTTAAAGAGTTACGTCTGTCTTCAGACTTAGAAGTCTTAGATTCCTCAAGTGTAGGTCTAGGTCTATCCCACCTTTTTCTCTAATCCAGGGGTGGGCAGAAAGTAGATCCTCAGATGTTTTGGACTTCAGCACCCAGCATTCCTGATTATTGGCTATGCTGGCTGAGGCTGCTGGGAGATGAAGTCCAAAACATTTGGATATCTACTTTCTGCCCATTCCTGTCCTGATCAATACAGCTTCATGCCCAGGCCTAGAAGTAACTACTTGCTGTTTTAGGTAAAAATCCCCTCTGCGTGATCAGACAGAGAAGCTTTAAAAAGTAGCATGCAAACTTTTGAGTTCACAAAAACTCTTCTTTGAGCTGAATGTTAAGCAATGTATATATATGTAAAGGCATGGAGGGAGAGCAAAAGATGTTTCTGGGCATCTGTAAAGTCTGTAGTGTAAAGGACAGAATGAAGGAGGTGTTTTGCAGAAGTTAGACTGTGACTGGTTGAAAAAGATCTTGGGTGGCAGGACAACATGCTGGTACAAAGAAGCAATGTCCACCCTTCCCGTAAAAATAAAAGCCAGCAGTTAATCAGATCTGTCGCTGGCACTAATTGGCACCCATGGAAAAAGCAGAGAACCAAAAGAAAAGCGGAGAATAGAAAGAAAAACAAATGTGGTGGTCCTTACAATAGCTAACCTGGGTATTGGATTTAGATGCTACACTTGGCATAGAATCATTATAAACTAATTGGGCAGTCTTACTGAACAATAAGATATAATCCCATCATTGTATGTGGTAGAAGGTCTGGATGACAGATTTTGGGGTTGTGAAGCAAGTAGAAAAATGGGGAATTGATAATTGTATAAAGGGCAACAGAATATACGTATTATCTGGGTATAGTCTGCTGGCAATGGAGTGGAAAAGATTTCTTTAATTTATTACTACTACTATTTATTAGATTTGTAATTGCCCAACTGGAAGATGCCCCCAGACAGTTTACAATCATAAAACCAAACAACAACAAAATAACCAAAAAGTTCTAAATAAAAATAATAATACAACAGTGGAAAGGAAAGGTTCCCCCTGTGCAAGCACCGGGTCATTACTGACCCCTAGAGGGATGCCGCTTGCACTGGCATTTTCCTGGCAGACTGTAGTGAGGTGGTTTGCCATTGCCTTCCCCAGTCGTGACTATCTTTCCCCCAGCAAGCTGGGTACTCATTTTACCCACCCCGGAAGGATGGAAGGCTGAGTCGACCTGAGCCGGCTACCTGAGACCTGGCTTCCGCTGGGATCGAACTCAGGTCATGGGGAGAGTTTTGGTTGCAATACTGCCGCCTACCACTCTGCGCCACACGAGGCTCATAATACAAGTATCAAAATAATATGATATTAACACACTATTTGTGTATGTATATATTTATTTCATTTTTATACCGCCCAATAGCTGAAGTGCTCTGGGCAGTTCACAAAATTAAAACCACAAAAATACAACAGAAAATATAATATACAATATAATATATTAAAACTACAGGATAAAAATACAACCAAACTAGCATCAGTGCAGATATTTAAAACACAATAGCAGATTTAAGATGGCAAAGCTAAAAAACTGGAATGCTAAAATGCCTGGGAAAATAAAAAGGTCTTCACCTGGCGCTTGAAAGAGTACAACATAGGTGCCAGGTGAACCTTTCTAGGGAGTTTGTTCCACAACTGGGGTGCCACAGCAAAAAATGCTCTTTTCCTAGTAGCCACCTGCCTTATGTCTTTTGGCAGGGGCTCCTGGAGAAAGACTCCTGAAGATGAATTTCGGGTCCAGGCAGGTACATATGGGAGGGGGCAATCCTTCAGTAGTTGTTGTTGTTTTATCTCTATTGGGGATATGTCATCATTCTGTAAGTCTTGCTTCTGTGTGGGGGCAATTGCTCAGTTGTGAGGAGAAATCACTGCATGCATACTCAGAGGCACTCTCATTGCTACTTAACTGTTATTTCTGCTGACAAATTATGTACCATGGATTCAGTGACTGATTGGGGCTGGTCGCTTATTGCTCTGCTTCAGTGTTCTGAGCTGTGCAATGACCAGTGGTCTCCAAACGGTAGTATTCAAGATAGTACACGTGTGTATTGCATGCATTTTATTTGTATGTGTTGTGTGTGTGGCTTTCCTCACTGCTTTTGTCATCTGGAGCCATCTGTTTGCATGCACATTGATTTCCTACTTTCTGCTTGTGGCACATTTGAGTCTGGATTGTGTTGGTCCTGCCATTGTCCACCAGGCCACACTGCTGGGTTGCCAGACTCTGCCTATAGCCCTATCTGCACAGGACTGTCCCTATTTTTATCCGTGACATGTTGGATATAATGGCTGTCTGTTTTACGCACTTTTTTTCCCTACCTTACTGGCCATTTCAATTGAGCCACAAGCCCAATATTTAATCAATCCAGAACTGTGGCAGGTTTCTTCTTTTGCAGGTTGGAAAACGTCCGCATTTTTACCTCAGCGTTCCATTTCCCTTCAGCATCCATGTGACTTGCTTGCTTTTCTGCAGCAGTAATGTGGAAGCTTAAATAAAACCTGCTTCCTTCGCGGTTTATAACAACAAAAATAGCAGGGCAAACTTGATTCCAAATAGCTTAGAACAAAAGTCTCCTTTTTAAACCGCTGGTTGAGATGCTTAGATTAAATTTTAAAATATGCTGGCAAAACCTGATCTATTTATACAAAGCTGTCTGCAAGAGAGCATTGTGCACCAAGTGAAGCAAGAGAGAGGAATTTTAGTGCATGCAATTGATTTTGCCCCCTGCATAACAATTCACCTGCCTTTGCTGCTGCTGAATATTCATATTCCCACAGTTAGGTTCTTCCAGTGTGAGACATCATCAAGCCCTCTAGCGTTTTGTCAGGGTAGGTTTCTCTCTCCCCCTTTTTGTCTCATTATCCCTTATCACCATAAACTAACAGCACAATCCTGTCCCTGGGTTATGCCTGCTGGACTGGGATAGAATAATTCCTAAATTCCCCTGTACTGGTGGACCCTAAAAAGACACAAGTGTAAATAATAATAATAACAACAGCAATAAAAAAATCCCTGAATTATTATCCCCATATTGCAGATGGAAGACCACCCAGGGTTGAGAAATAGCTTGTTTGAGGCCACCTAGTAACAAGTGATGTTGTCCCAACTTGGACACCTGACCTGGGTTCAGAAATATAAACATCACAGTCTTTTTAATGTTCAATTATACAGGACCAGCATAATGACCCTCAAATTCAGGAGGCTGCCTTTTGTTTTTGTCTGTTATATAGTGTGACGGCCCTGAGGGCTCAGAGCTCCTAGCATGAACTACTGTTATGTACACATCACAGCTATATGTTGAATATTTATGCATGTTAATGTATGTGTAACAGCAGCACTGTCTCTAGCCATTTTATGGCCTGAGGAAGGCCACCAATTCACACACACACACACACACACACACACGCACACCCGCCGCTCCCTCAAATGTCCTGAAAGAGAAACCAGCACCTCAAAAATGCAAAATGATCATCTGGAAGCTGTGAAGTTAAAAGTATAAGACAGGAGTTACACGCATGGATCGATTCCGTTGGGGAGTAATTCAGGAAATTGGAGTTGAATGGTTGTGGGCTTTTAAGGATACTACTGCTTCTAAAATTTCCATGTTATCAGTGTTCAAATAAACTGCTCCTGCTGTTATGCAAAAATGCAGTTGGCTGCTGCTGCAGACCTGTTCTGTAGCACTGTGTTAGGTTGCAGGCTTAGGGCCGATGAGAAACTGCTGCAGGGTCGATCTGCCCGGCCAGCTGTCTCTGTTAAAGCTCTGAGCAAGCTAATATTTGACTTTTCATACCATTTTGAAAGGAAAGCATGCCTAAACATCCAGTACAGAAACACATAACATCGTTTAAAGTTATTTTAAAAGTCCTGTCCATATATTATAAAAAATGTTGTGGCCCACTTTTCCTCCCTTGTTCAGGCCCCATCTGGATACTGCTTGTTTGTTTGTAAGAGAGAGAGGCCAGGTTTGCACATAATGAGAAGCCACTGTGAGTGAATTTCCCTATGGGGTTTCTCATTTATTTATTATTTATTTATTACAATTCTGTACCGCCCAATAGGCGAAGCTCTCTGGGCAGTTCACAACAATTAAAACCATAAAATACAATATAAGATACACTATGAAAGTTTAAAACTACAATATAACATAGAAGTAAAAACCAAAATAAAAGCTAGCAGCAATGCAAAGATTTAAAATACAGTAACAGATTTGAAACAACAGATACTGAAAACCTAAAATGCCTGGGAAAATAGGGAGGTCTTCACCTGGTGCTGGAAAGAGTACAAAGTAGGCACTAGGCGAACCTCTCTGGGAAGCTCATTCCACAACCAGGATGCCACAACAGAAAAGGTCCTGTTCTTATTAGCCACCCATCTCACTTTCTTTGATAGAGGCTACTGGAGAAGGACTGCTGAGGATGATGTTAGGGTCTGGGCAGGTATATATCAGAGAAGATGATCCTTCAGGAAACCTTAAAAGCCCACAACCATCCTTTGTTGTAGGGGCTGCTGCCATTCTGAGTATTCGAGCGATGGTCGGAGCATGCTGTATTTTGTTGTTATATGTGGACCCAGCAAGGGAGGCTTGTTGGGGTGATTGACAAGCCACCCAGAACCCATGGGCTGTTTTAGGGTTGTGGGTGGCTTGTTAATCACCCCAACAGCCCACCCTTGCCAGGTTCACACATAACATTAAGTTATGGCAACCCCCGCTGCACCTCGAATATTCAAAATGGCGGCAGCTGCTACAACGAGAAGCTCCACGGGGAAATTCACCCATAGTGGCTTCTCATTAAGTGCGAACCAGGTCAGAGAAAGACTGTAGTACCCATGTGTGGCCTTCATCAGCTACTTTGTTCCTTTATTGCTAGTATCTTATCATGCCTGTTTGATACTTCCCATGGGATTTTCTTGGCAAGAATACCAGAGTGGGTTGCCATTTCCTTCTCCAGTGGATCACATTTTGTCAGAACTCTCCGCCATGACCTATCCGTCTTGGGTGGCCCTGCACGGCATAGCTCATGGCTTCACTGAGTTACGCAAGCCCCTTCGCCACGACAAGGCAATTCGTTCCAATTCCAAAGAAGGGCAATGCCAAAGAATGTTCAAACTACCGTACAATTGCAGTCATTTCACATGCCAGCAAGGCTATGCTCAAAATCCTACAAGCTAGGCTTCAGCAGTATGTGAACTGAGAACTACTGGAAGTACAAGCTGGGTTCCGAAGAGGCAGAGGAACTAGAGATCAAATCGCCAACATTTGCTGGATCATGGAGAAAGCAAGAGAATTCCAGAAAAACGTCTATTTCTGCTTCATTGACTACGCTAAAGCCTTTGATTGTGTGGATCACAACAAACTGTGGCAAATTCTTAAAGAGATGGGAGTACCAGACCACCTGAGTCTCCTGAGAAACCTGTACGAGAGTCAAGAAGCAACAGTAAGAACCGGACATGGAACAATCGATAGGTTCAAAATTGGGAAAGGAGTACAACAAGGCTGTATATTGTCACCCTGCTTATTTAACTTATATGCAGAGTACATCATGAGAAACGCTGGGCTGGATGAATCACAGGTTGGAATTAAGATTGCTGGGAGAAATATCAACAACCTCAGATACGCAGACAATACCACCCTAATGGCAGAAAGCGAAGAGGATCTAAAGAGCCTCTTGTTGAGGGTGAAAGAGGAGAGTGCAAAAGCTGGTTTGAAACTCAACATTAAAAAAACGAAGATCATGGCATCTGGCCCCATCACTTCCTGGCATATAGAAAGGGAAGAAATGGAAGCAGTGACAGATTCTATTTTCTTGTGCTCCAAGATCACTGCAGACGGTGACTGTAGCCATGAAATTAAAAGACGCTTGCTCCTTGGGAGGAAAGCTATGGCACACCTAGACAGCACAGTAAGAAGCAGAGACATCACCTTGCCGACAAAGGTCCGTCTAATCAAAGCTATGGTTTTCCCAGTAGTAACGTATGGCTGTGAGAGCTGGACTGTAAGGAAGGCTGAGTGCCGAAGAACTGATGCTTTCGAACTGTGGTGCTGGAGTAGACTCTTACGAGTCCCCTGGACTGCAAGGAGGTCAAATCAGTCAATCCCAAAGGAAATCAACCCTGACTGTTCACTGGAAGGACAGATACTGAAGCTGAAGCTCAAATATTTTGGCCACCTAATGCGAAGAGAAGACTCACTGGAAAAGACCGTGATGCTGGGAAAGATTGAAGGCAAAAGGAGAAGGGGACGGCAGAGCATGATGGTTAGATAGCATCACTGATGCAATGAACATGAACTTGAGCACACTCCGGGAGAGAGTGGAGGACAGGAAGGCCTGGCGTGCTATCAACCATGGGGTCACGAAGAGTTGGACACGACTTAACGACTAAACAACAACAACATCATGCCTGTTTACAGCCCTTAAAGGATCAGCCAATATGGTTATGAGAAACAGTACTTCAGATGCAGTTTACATTTTCTTTTACCTCAGTTGGTTGAGAGAAAGGAAACTTCAGGGATCACGTTGCACCAAGTTGGCTGCTGAACATGCATACAGATGCCTGCCACTATCTCTAAAGTATAGCTCCAACTCTCTGCCCCACGCCTTGCAGTTCCCAGTTAATGGTTTAGCAAAGCACAGTTAAATTACATCACTGAAAAAGCTACACAGAAAAAACATGCAAATACCATTTTGTCTCTCTTCTGGCAAAAGCACTGCATTTGTGAGCCTGATGAAGTAACCGCAAAAATGTTAGGTTCACTAGTATGCAGATGGGAGTCTCTGGCAGTGAACGTTCTAATATGTAGGTGCCCTTAGTGGAGCTAGAGTAGGAAAGAAGCAAAAGTTGCCGTATGCTTAAAGGTTAAGGTAAAGGTGTCCTCAACCAGTCGTGTCCGACTCTAGGGTGCGGTGCTCATCCCCGTTTCTAAGCCGAAGAGCCAGCGCTGTCCGAAGACGCTTCCGTGGTCATGTGGCCGGCATGACTGAACACTGAGGTGCATGGAACGCTGTTACCTTTCCTGCCAAGGCGGTACCTATTTATCTGCTTGCAGTTTCTTGCTTTCAAACTGCTAGGTTGGCAGAAGCTGGGACTGAAGACGGGAGCTCACTCCGTGACGCAGCACTCGGGTCTCGAACTGCTGACCTGCCGACCTTCCAGTCTGCAGTTCAGCATCTTAACCACTAAGCCACTGCGGCCCCACGTTATTATTCTCTGGCTTCCAGAATCAGAGAAAAAAAAATCCAGTAGAAAAAAGAAAAACACAGAACTTGAATGGAGCAGAAAGCAGACTGTTACCGTCGCAAAGACTCCAAGACAGCCGCATGAAGTGTAGATAGGATCTGCCCGGGACACAATCCACTGGGACTGTGCCTGTAAATATTTTGAGAATGTTAGATCCATGAGTGCACAAAGTAAGACAAGATTTTTGAATAGGATAACACAGATAGCCATGGATTGCAGTCTTAGAGATAATTCTGCTGTCTCATCTAGCATCTCATCTCAAAGCAGAAGCCAGGACAAGGCTAGTTTGTGGCTGCCAGTTCTCAGGCATCATGCTAAATTCTACGGGACAAAATAATCAGACTGTAATTTGTGGCCTTGTTGAAGGGGGTGGGGACACCTGCCTCTTGCCCCAGACACTGGGCTCACCAGGGGTTTGGGGCACGGGGCAAGTTTAGAGAAAGGACACAACCTGTGGCATCCCTTTACTTTATCCCTTAAAACTGACTAGTACCGTTCAGATGAACTCCCACAGGTGTTAAAAGAACAAGAGAAGGGGGTAGTGGTCAGTCCTGCCTCCCACCAGCCATGTGTTTGACAAGGTTAAACAGGGGCCCTGTGTGTGTGACAGCATATGTGCAGAGACTCCCTCCAGTCAAGGGGGATCCTGAATCATCCAGAGTTCTCTGGATGAGATGGAGGAACACTTCATGCGTCTGGCAGCAGCACGGCTGGCACGAGGTATAGCTGGCACATTATATATATATATATATATATTCTCTGGGCGGTTCACAAAAATTAAAACCAAAAAGTACACAGTAAAACAATACAAAAATATAAAAGCATTAAAACCACAATATAACAATAAAACCAGAATAAAACCTAGCAGCAATGCAGAGATTTAAAATAAAGATTTAAAACAGTAAAGCTAAAAGACTACAAAGCTAAAATACTAACATGCCTGGGTGAATAAAAAGGTCTTCACCTGGCGCCAAAAGGAATACAACGTAGGTGCCAGGCGAACCTTATTAGGGAGCTCATTCCACAGCCCAGGTGCCACAGCAGAAAAAGCCCTCTTCCTAGTAGCCACTCACCTCACTTCCTTTGGCAGGGGCTCATGGAGAAGAACCACTGTGGATGATCCTAAGGTCTGGGCAGGTGCACATGAGAGGAGGCGATCCTTCAGATAACCTGGCCCCAAGCCTTTAAGGGCTTTGAATGTTAATACCAGCATTTTGAATCGGGCCCGGAAATGGACTGGCAGCCAGTGCAGCTGGGAAAGTACTGGTGTAATGTGAGCTTGTTGGCCAGTCCCTGTTAACAATCTTGCTGCCCTATTTTGGACCAGCTGAAGTTTCTGGACCATTTTCAAAGGCAGCCCCACATTTAATGCGTTGCAATAATCCAGACGAGAAGTTATCAGAGCATGGATAACTGTAGGTAGGCTATCTCTGTCCAGAGAAGGGCGTAGTTGGTATACCAGTTTAAGGTCATAAAAAGTGCTCCGTGCCACTGAGTTCACCTGTGCCTCAAGTGACAGTTCTGGGTCCAAGAGCACCCCCAAACTACGAACATGATCCTTTAAGGGGAGTGCAACCCCCTCCAGAACAGGTTGAACATCACCCAGCCGGGCAGACGAACCACCCACTAACAGTACCTCCGTCTTGTCTGGATTGACCTTCAGTTTATTGGTCCACATCCAGTCCATTATCGTGCCCAGGCACTGATTCAGAGCAGCCACTGCCTCACCTAGGTTTGATGAAAAGGAGAGGTATTGCTGGCTGTCATCCACATATTGATGGCACCTCTGCCCACACCTCCAGATAACCACCCCCAGCGGTTTCATGTAGATGTTAAACAGCATGGGGGATAAAACAGGGCCCTGTGGAACCCCATGGCATAATTGCCAAGGCACAGAGCAATAATCCCCCAGCACCACCTTCTGGAATCGGCTATCCAAGTAGGAGCGGAACCACTGCAGCGCGGTGCCTCCAACTCCCAACCCAGAAAACCTATCCAGAAGGATACCATGGTCGATGGTATCGAAAGCTGCTGAGAAGTCCAGGACAATCAACAGGGTTGCACTCTCCCTGTCCCTCTCCCCGCAGAGGTCATCCCACAGGGCCAACCAAGGCAGTTTCCAGTAGGGGGCATTGTGACCACCCTCAATATGTGAGGGATGTTTATTGTACTGTCATTCGCTTCTGTGGGGTAGCTGAAGTCTGGTCTCAGGAAAATGAGGTGGTGAAATGGCAGCGGCGTGATGGGGTGGGGGACAGCATCTGCTAGTTGGACGGTATATATATATGTAATTAATGCATACACGCTATGGTCCCCCTTTTGCCCCACCCCTTCCCTAGATTTCCTTTCTCCTCCTCCGACCCATTCACTGCCACTTTTCCTGTCATTGTATTCCTTCTCTCCCCCCCCCGACTCCACCGCTTCAGCTGCCTGTAACCTCGCTGCTTCTGCTACACACACCTGCCACTGATGCTGTCACTCCCCACTGCCACTTTTGCCCCTCTCCTCACCCTCCACCACTTCTGCGGTCCACCCATCTGCTGCTGCTGTCCTGCTTGCTGCCACCCAGTGTTACTGCCTCTGCCTCACCTGCTCACTCCCACCCCCACACTCCTTGCCCACCTGCCCTCTTCCCTCGCACTCGCCTCAGGAGAAAGGAAGCTGGAAGCAGCAGGCAAGCACCAGCTTCCTGCTTTCTCTCTGCTGAGCTGTGCACAGCAGTAGGAAGACGCAACAGCAGGAGAAGGTAGAATGGGGGGAACAGGGGTCCTGGCAGGGGTCCGGGCACACATTGACGCCGGTTGCCTGTGTGCCTCCAACACCCCACTTGTCAGGATGGCAAACATCCCTCTCAATAACCCTGTTAGAAAGTTGGGTGGGAGGACTTTATGATGCTTAGCTATTCAAGGTGCCCACAGTGACCTTGTGTGTTTTTCATAATTTCAACCTTAATGCCTTTTGCTCGGCTACTTGACACTTTTAGTCCCTGCCTGTTTTTTTCTGAAATGCCTTTAATTAATGAAAAATTCTATCCATTAATATGACATTGCATTAACTCTGCCTGCAATGCTCTGTTAATTTTTCTGGGATATATCTGCTTGATTTTTTAACTGCACTTCTGTTTTAAATGTTTCGTATTTTTGGTTGTACTTCTTATTTAAGAGATCCAAATTGCAACAGGTTTTAAAACATTCACAAATACTTTAATCACCTGAGTGCCAAATTATAACCTGTCATTTTGTGTTTTGGAGACCTGACTTTCATCCTTTTGTCAGCAAAATGTAAAACTACAGCATCTATGGTGATGAGCTCAAGTAGATGTGTGCCTCATTTAATGTCTTCTCATCATGATAACTTTACTCAGCTAATTGAAATGCTTTTGTCATACAATCTGCAGAAAGCTGTTTTGTGATGAGATTTGGAACTCTTAGTACAAGTTCAACCGCACATTTACACAAACCCTACACGAGAGTAAGTTTTGTCACCCCATAGGCATCTTTTTTCGTAAATGTAAAAAAAGCCCCAGTACTTGGGTTTTTCTTCATGGAGGAACACACATCAAAACCATGATCCTAAAACAAAGTAAGTTGAAATCAGTATGATTTGTATAGATACAGCAGGTTTATGCTAGGAATGTTAAGCATTCTGAAAGCCTAAGATTACAAGGAGAGGTGATTTGGAGCTAGTAGTAAGCAAATGTGTGCACATAGGAATTATAGTTTTGGTCAGCGCTTTGGTCAGGCTTGCAAACATCTGTTCACCCAATTGCCTGTAGCAACTAGATCTCACCGCAAGGCAAGCAGGCGGAGAAGCTCTTGTAAGCAGGAGGACAGTTGGTTCTTGCGTCACTAAAGACTAACACAGGTGTATCCAGGCTGGTATGGTAGCCAAATGTTATGTGTTCTAATAACTTTTGCGGACTCATTTCCAAGGTTGGCTTTGGCTATTCTAAGTTTCTGGGGAGCATTTTTAATTGGGATGTCTGCTGCCTTAGCTTTTCAACAAGTCAACATTTTACATCATTTGCACTTGCACTGAATTAACAGAGGAGCAGCCAGTTACAGCAGACCGGTCCTTCTTCTTGATGTCTGATGTCTTTCCCAACTTCTTGTAGCCCTTTTTATCTTGAAAGGAATGTCACTTTGAAGGGTTTCAGAGTTCAGACTCTAAACTGTGAAGGAAACAATCTCTTCTATTTCTGTTTTGTTTCATTTCTTGTTTGATATAATCTTAGCAAGGGATGAGTGGAATCTCTAATTGTACTATTAGGCTGAATACAAAATGCCAGAAAACTGTATTCAACTGCAGCTGAATTGAAAGCTAAATATTGAATGGAGCAGAACCGATTAGGGTGCAAATATTCTATTTTATCATTAATTGCACTTTGCTATTAAAGACTCTGAGTAATTAGTCAACCGCATACCCTTAAAAAAAAGCAAGAGAACTTATTACTGTATGTTATTAATAATTACCTGATGCCTAGATCACATTTTATGAAATTAGAACTGTAACTACTGTCTCACTGCAGGGGGTTATGTGTAAATAAAACCATGTAATGTTGATGAAGCAGGTGTAGGATGTTTCTGCAAATCCTAATCACATTGGGAGCTTTTGGCTTAATTCAAAACATGTTATCAATTCATAACATGAATTATGAAATTCAGGAAATAATTGGGAAACGAGTTTTGGCTCATGAATTCTGGAGAGCCTGACAGGTTCGTTCAAAACCATGAATCTGCTTTGGTCTTGCTAGCTCCCTTTAACATCATTCCTTCTATTCAGCTTTGAATGCCATTGTTTATGTAACCAAACCACACATGTACAAGAAGGGGTGGGAATAAGAGTAGGTTTGGGGGAACCTCAAGGTGTGCAGAAATACAGCAAATATTTAGGGGGAAAACTCCTTAAGGAAGGAACCTCCTAAAGAACTTGAGGCTCAATGGCTATGAAAACCTGGTTGACTGTTGGGGCGGGTGGGGGGAGAGAGAGAGAATAGAACACGATGTGGAAAGGGGAATGAAGTGGCTGGAATCCTGAACAACAGCACTCTACACTACAAAATTTTGTTGCAGATTCCACTGCTGCTCCTACTCTTATGTATGTACCATGTACTCACAAGCCTCCATCTGACTTTGATTTGAGGCCCTTCTTTCAAACACTCTTTTACCCTATTATATCCCTAATTTTAGACTCTAAAATTTAGGGAATCATAGATGTTGTAAACATCCTCTTATCTATAGTTGTAACTGGCCAGTCACCTGGTTGACAGTAGCGCGCAGGTATTTCCTTTTTATGAACAGGAAGAGATTTGGTTCTTTTTGCTACCGGACTGTGGACCCAATCCAGCTAAAGTTAGCTGTGACTGAGGCTGCAATCCTGTATACAGCTATCTGGGAGTAAGCTCCATGGAACATGGTGGGTCTTAACATCTGAGTAAACATGCAAAGGATTGCACTGTAAGTCCTACTGAACTTATGACTGGTTGAGTTTGCCATCATGCGAAGCCACCCTGATAATAAGCCAGCATGGGTTGGTTGTTAACCCAACAGTAACCCAACAGAAGATTGGGTGCTTGGTGGCTTTCTATGGCTTGTTTCTCCCCTTAGTCCCCCTCAGTCCTTCTGCCAACTCTAGGCACGTATCCCAGGCACCTTTGTAGCAGAACTCCTCATTTCCTCGGTCCCTACATCAACACCCTTTCTGCACATTGGTCTGATGGGGTTGCTGGCTCCCGAGGAACACCCCCCCACACACTCCCCCACATAGTCAGATCACCAAATGGAATTAGTTTTCGGAGCCCTTATGAACGTGGTAGCATGTTCGCAAACTGGGGAGGGGGGCTTGTGCAAGAGCAGCTGTCCGTTATTTAGCCAGATATACCGATTTCCTTGTCAATTTCATCCTCCCCTTCAGCACTTCCCAAGTGAAACTGCCCCCTCCTCCACATCAGATCGCAAAAAGGAAATAGTTTTCTGAGCCCTTATAAATGCAGCTACGCATTCGCAAACTAAGAAGAAGAATGTCAGGGTGTGGCACAAGAATGCCTGTCTGCTATTTAGCCCGGCGTATCGATAACCCCCTCTTTTTACTGTCCTTTTAAATTTTATTCTTTCCTTCAGCACTTCCTTTGCTAGGGAACAGCTGTTGTTGTTTTTTAAAGGCTGCTTCACCTGTAATTACACCCACCCCCAAAGCTCCTTCTCCTGTAGCTGCCAGCTACTTTTGGCTGTCCCCACCTTCATGCTTGTTGCTTCCCTCCACTGGTCTCCATTGTTAGCTGTCAGATATACGTGTATATTACAAAGCAATGCAGCAGACTGATAAAACTATGCAAATGTCATGGCAGAGCAGCAAAGCTGAGGAGAAAATTATGCAAGTTCTATGGCAGAGCAGTGGGGCGGATTGCTAAAAATATGCAAATTCCACAGTGGAGCAGTAAAGCTGAGGGGGGAAATGCACAAATTCCATGGCAAAGCAGTAAAGGCGAAGGGAAAAATATGCAAATTCCATGGCAGAGCAGTGAGGCAGATAGCTAAAAATATACAAATTTCATGGCAGAGCAGTAAAGCTGAGGGGGAAATTATGCAGATTTCATAGTGGTAGACTTTCGCATCTGTGCACTTGTTGTACATGAACGAAAATAAAACATAAAAAAGGATTAAGAATGCATTTGGGACACTCTCCGGTGTCCTTTCAGTTTTTTGGAGTATGGGGTGGAGGGCACTGAAAAGGGCTGAGGGAAGATGGCAGTGGCACTATTGAGATCATGAGGAATGGCAGGAGTTTCCACTGCTCTTGCCAGGTGGCTCTGTGGCTGTTCCCAACAACCCATAATGAAGTTGTCCTGATGGATTTGGATGTCACGACAAGCCACTCTGAACAACCCAACAGCAAGCCGTGAGTTCTCAGGGTGTCTTGTTTGTAAACAAAAAACCAAAAAAATCAAGCCAACCTGAAAAACCTGTGCCAGGTTCGGACATCACGACAACCCAACATGGGTGATCATCCATGGTGGGTTGTCATGCCGTGTGAACCACGTCACTTTCTGACATGTTTATTCAGAAGTCAGTCTCTCTGTGCTCGATGGGGCATACTCCCTAGTAAGAGTGAAGCCTTTCAGTGAACTTTGTCATATGTAATGCCTGGGTCCTATTGACTTCAGTGGGCTGATTGTGTTAACAACTGCAGACCAGGTCAGTCAGGTAAATAGTTGGAAATGACTTCTGGGAAATACAAATTATAGTAAGAAATAGTTTGATAACAGAAACTGTAGGCCTATAAAAATGACATAAATATACTGCTCAATTAAGGGCCAAATTCATATATGTAAACTTAAGAAAGGTCTTAACTGCATTCTTGAATTCTGCCAAAACTATTAAGTGTACAACTAATGACTGAAAAAAGCACCTTGCTAATGGTCAGGAGTTTTGCTCCCTTGCAAATGGGGACTGGTCAGGGTGAATGACAACGGATGCCATTTGTTTGACTTTAATTGGATGGCTCAAACTTAAGGAGTTCAAACTAGCTTGCAGATACTGGCCCGCATGATTTTGGCACTTCCCTTTGTGATCATCACATGACTAGTAATGGAATGTGTTCTGTGAAGGAGCCCAATGACAGTTGGTCCCAGACTGGCCAATGTGGAGGGGGGCTCACTGACATAGCCAGGGGGTGGCTGCTATGAGAGGCAATACTAGCAGGAGAGGAGCCAAGAGGCAGTTGGTCCCAGTCAGGCTGAAACACAACCTCTTATTCCTCCTTATTTCCTTCTCCCTTTCCTCCTAAATGTGATAAAACAGTCATTTATTGTGTGACTATACCGTTGTGAGAAAGAGCAGGTGACTTGTTCTTCTAGTCCTTGAATTTGCACGGAATTTTTTTAAACTAGACGTCATGGAGCCATGAACCTTAGTAGAATGCTCCTAATCCTAAAATGAGACTTTCCCATTGATTTCAGTGGGTAGAGGCAGCTAGGTCTACTGAGAGATACTGGATAAAACTCTATTTGGAGGAGTTCCATTTGGAAAGCATGTCCAGCTGCTCATTTAGATCATGAACTGTTTGTCAATACTGACAATTAGTGAACTAAAGATTCCATTGACCACACAACAAGAATCAATAGTCTTCGTACTTGTTAAGTTATTTACCGCAGAGTGTATTAAAGCTTGAAGATTTCCCATAAATCCTTTAAAGCTGCCCTGCCATGATCCGTACCATACTGCACACTGACACATCAATAAATCCTTTTGACATGGGTGATATGTGAAAATCAATACAAATTTATCAGCTGTTCCCATGTAGTCTTTGCTGACAGGCCAGCAAAGGGTTTAAGACCATTGTATAATTGACAATGTTTACAGACAAATCTTGTATCAAAATACACACATTTAATTTTGATTAATAGACATTTTTTTAAAATACACATGCCCATATAAGGAAAATAAAACCACTGTGACTTCAGATGTGCTACTTGAGCTTTTTATGATGTGAAGGAAATACTTGCATTGTTCTAGTCCTGACAGCAACTGGTTTTGCTAAGGGCCATTTTGATAAGGACACACACCAAACAAGAACCTTCATGTCTCCCATTGCATACTCATTTGTACCCCTCTTTTGGGGTTGGCACTGTTGAAGTGGTAGATTTAGCCCAAGGACTGTCAGTTGCTGATCTGTACTTTAGAACATGTTACTTTTTTCAGAAACATTTTCTTCAGCTGATAATGACAAACTGCTGGCAAAAGAGCTATCATCATGGATTGCCTCTAACAGTGTCCTCCTGTTCACAGAAGGTTATTTGATCCAACAAAAGCCATGAATAGAAGGGGGGAAGGGGATTTTTGCTGATTCCCCTTTCCTTCTTCAGCCCTCTCTGCATCTGCTCCAGGGAAAGAATGTTCCAGAACAGCATGGGAGGTGGGGCAGGGGGGAGCTTCAGGAGAAGAGGAATTTGTGAAAATCATCTCCCTTCCCCTTCCTTCATAGAATACTCCACTGGATCAAAGAGCTTCCTATTGATGGAAGGGCAGCATAGGATACTGCCTAGTATTCGTTTATTCCAAGGGTGGGCAACATGCACCCCCTGGCCATTTTTTTTTAGCCCTATTGCCCCTCCCTCTGAATTTTCTCTGGTGGTGTCACAGACCCCTCCCCCAGTTTTCCTTTAAAACAAGGCGTGTGGATCACACCTATTGTTATGAAGCAGAATCGCTCTCCTGGAAGGCTCCTGGGAGTGCAATTTTGCCTCCCAACAAGGCATGCAGTTCCTGTGTGCTGTTTAAAAATTGAAAAGGTTGGCTTTTTTTGCCACCACAGTGCTGCCATGTTTTGGCAGCAAAATCAGTGGCTTGGTGGCAGCATTTGTAGCCCTGGGGTTGAGGGTGGGGATTCACCCGAGGGCCCACCAACATTGCCCACCCTAGGTTTATTCAGTTGTATGGACTTTGATGCTTTAATGTTCAATTTATTATATTTATATTCTTCCCTTTGTCCAAGGAATTCAGACAAAAATACATGGAGTTATCCCATGTTTTCCCCTCAGAACAATTCTGCAAGATAGGTTAGGCTGAGAGATAGTGACTCTCCTCGTGACACCCTGTGAGCTTTTAGGCTGCGTGGGGACTTGAATCTGAGTTTCCCCAGTTCAGGTCCAACATTCTATCTACTGGCTTTGCAGTAATTATATATGGTAAAAACAGTGTATTATTGAAGCATAATAATTCCTGTTCTCCCAAGTTTCCCTTTCATGTGGTCCAGTATCAAGAGATACACTTGCAGCCTTATTTTTACATTGTTGAAATTCCAAGTGCACACTTGAAAAACTCATTAAGTTCTTAGTCACTCTGGATTTCTAATCTCCTATAATGTCTACTTTGTTTCATAGAATGAATTCATGTGTGCCAACCTTCTTTCCCATTGAATATGTTTGGACTGGAGTTGCCTGCAGAAGTTATTTTACCAGTTTACTGCAATTGTCCTGGGTTTGAGAGATTGGGGCTGCAAATCCCAACATTATTCTTATGAGTATAAAAACATAGACTGCATGACACGCAGAACAGAAAAAGCTACAGTATAAGGTTTTTACATCTTGTTCATTCCTTTACTGACACAACAAACGGTTTACATTTTTCAAAGTACTGAAAACCTCTGCTACACCTTAGAGACAAAACTAGTTTGTTACAGCAAAAATGTTTGTAGTCACCACTTATCTCATTAGATTAATGAAGTGCTTACAAATATTGGAGGGCCTAAATATAGTTATGGGCCTTCCTACCCAGTTATTCAAAGCCCCTCTTTAAATTTGGCATGATTTCAGCTGCAATCCTATGGACACTTATTTAGGAGCAAGTCTAACTGAACATAGTGAGATAAACTCCTAGGTAAATGTATATAGCACTGGGCTGCGTGACCCTAGTGATCGATGAAAGCATCAGATCACTACAGCAATTTGGATGATGAGCTCATACTCATTTGCTCTGTATCTAATTTCAGTTTTGTCACAGAATTGAGATCCAAGTACTACATGAAGACTGTTTCCTTTCCTGCTTATCCACTATATAACCTTTAGGTGGCACTGTGGTATAGCAGAATAGTGCAAATACACAAAAGGAAACCATGTTTTTGTTCGCTTTCACAATCAAATGCCGCATTTTCCCTGTTCTAAAAACAAAGACGAAAAACCCTCTCTGAAAGTGCTGGTTAGGCACAGAAGTGAAACTGGAGGGTCACGACATTATCTAAAGAACTCGTAAACAACCATGAGTAGGGAATGACGAGCTACAGTAAATGCCTCATGTACAAAAGCCCTTGAAGTGTAGGGAGAAGAGGCATGAACTGGTTTGCTGATTCTGCATGTTGCTGTGGATCGAGAAACCTGAAACAGAGGTAGTTGGGGTTTGGCTAGAGGAAAGAGAAAGCAATTTGGTGTTCCAAGGGTACTGTTGTTGCTTTTAGGGAACTGACACTGCTTTGAGACTAGCACTGTTTGCCTGTAAAGCTGCTTGCCTTCTACCTTTTCAGCTTGTATGTTTGTAAGTTACAAAACACTATACAGATTTCCGGTACTTTCCCCTTCCTGTAATAAGATCCTGTAAAGCCGCCCCCAAACTTCCCACTGCTTGTGGAACAGCAGAAAAAATGTGTTCACTTAGCTTAATGAAGTGAGGAGCAGAGATAATCAGACACATCATAGTTACTAGAACTCTGTAGTGAATGATATGCCAGAGAACTGATGAGCTTATACATTAAATAGAATGATGCAGTAGTGTCCTGCGTTGTGACACTTCAGACAGCCTATGGAATGTCATATTCCTGCATGCTCACCCAAATAAAAGTCTCCCTGCATGCAGTGCATGAGCACACCAGAGACCAGGTGTTGCTAAAACTTTCTTTCTGATGTGTTAGTTTGCTATATGCGAGGAGATTTTCTTCCACAGGAGAGCATTAAAAATATTGCTCTCTCCTGCAGTCTAAAGTGATATCATCCAGAATTGCACCCCAATCTCCAACTCATTCCATGTAGTGTGTAAATTAGCTTTTGAATTAGTTTCTGTGATGATGTATAATTTTTTTCCCTACAACAGTCTAACCAATCTGTTCTTCTGGATAGAGTGCAAACATATTTAGCTGGCTCTGAGTTCTTTTTTAACACTATTTGGAAATGTGCTTTTAGAAAGCCATTGATAAACAAACAGGTGTTAACAATGCTAATGAATATAAGGCAGATGCTGTTTTAAAACATGTTAGCCCCTAAGGTTAAAATGTAGCCTTGTGTAAACTAACAGAAGTTTGGTTGTTTTTTAAAGCTATTTTCTTCATGATAGCTAACACTGCTTTTCCAAATAGCAAACCTCCCTGGAATCTCAGTTTCCATGCAAGACGTCAAATAATGGCCCTCTTCTATCACATTAGCTTAGCATGGGTCTCTTAGCGCACAGTAAGAGATTCTTCAGTGTGCTTGGGGTTGCAAGCTGAGAAGGGAGATAAGGAAAAGCAGCTGGAATGCAATCCTCAGAAACAAGTGAAGAACAGCCATTTCTGAATTTAAAAAAAAAAACAAATTTGCTCTCAGCAACAGATAACCCAGGCTGGCTCTGATCTTGACAGCTTGACAGGGTTGCTGACCTAAGGGCAAGCTCCTTCAGTGGTTCCTCCATCATCTCAAGGCTGAGTCTCTCCTGTAACTTTTGAAAGGCATGGATGCCTTCACAGGAGCCACACCTGCATCCAAAGATTTATGAAAAAGTTGCATTGTAGTAATAGCAATCACAGAATTCTAGATTTGGAAGGTGCCTTGGAGGTCATCTACTCCACCCCGTGCTCAATGAAGGACCTCACAAAGCAGAATGCAACTGTCCAGCCTTCTGCTGAAATATCACTGGTGAAGGAGAACCCACCACCTCCCAGGACTGTCTAAGCCACTCAAGCTGCTGTTACTGTCAGGAAGTGTGTGAAGGCCCAGAGAAAGGGAGAGAGCACCCCCCCATGCTGCCTCCTCCTCCTCCCCTTTCTCTTTCCAGGCTCCTCTGTCTCCTCTACACTGCCAGTCCTTGCTCCATCCCTCCCCCTCCCTCTGAATCCCACACCCAAGCCTGCCCCTGCCTCCCAGTTCCCCTTCTTCTTCCTAACCTTCTTCCTTGCCCCCTTTCCTCTACCTCTTCTGCCTCAGTCTCTAGCCCTCCCTCCACCCACCTCCCACCAAGCATTAATGAAGCACCCTCTGAATGGAATCATGCAACACTTTTTTGATACTGAAATTAATTTATGGAAGTAATGATGATGGATGAATGGGGTACTTAATTGGAGGGAAATGGTTAAATTTTGGAGCAGGATCTGAGTGGGAATTGAGAATTTAATTGGGGGGATCCCCTCCCCCCGATTCACCCTTGGTTTGCTTTTGGATTAGTGCTCTGTCAAATATTTGAAACTCCATTTGGGTGCAAAGGTTACAATTTTAGGAGTGTGTGAAAGAGCTCATGAAAAAAAACTACCACTCACTCTTTTTTGTGCATTTTTGGGTGAAATTATTCAAGCCTTTTTTCACACCTGTTCATAGCCATTGCAAAGTAAGTGTAACATACTGAGCTTTTTCAACTGTTCTTTGTGAGACTTGGTTTTCAGACCTGTTAGTCTCCTCTGGACTTACTCTAGTTTGTCAATGTCGTTCTTAAAATATGGCACCCAGAACTGGACACAGTACTCGATGTGGCCTGAACAGCACAGAATAAAGTTTTTATGCAGCTGAAGATTGCATTAGCCTTTTTATTGGCCACATAACATTGTTGGTTTCTGTTCAGCTTATGATCAGTTAACTGTGCCATCCTATATGTGTCTTCTCAGAAGAAAATCCTATTGAGTTCAGTGGGGCTTACTCCCAGAGAAGTCGATATAGGATTGCCGCCTAAAACTTAGATTCCTTTCACATATTAACCCTATTCAGGCATTTTCTTGAATGCATGAGGTCATACACACAAAGTGTGTTCTGGGACAGGGCTGTGCATGGTGGCCCCTCCTACTTCGTCTCTGTGTGCAGCAGCACCAGCCCCCTCAGTTCAGACTTTGCTGCGCTGAACTGGAAAGGCCTGAACAGGAGTTCTACTCATGCTCATTTGAACACTAGTTGAACACACATTCATGGACCCTGCCTTAGAACTCCTGTTCAGACCTTGCTGGTTCAACATGGCAAAGTTTGAACTGAGGGGGGCAGGGCCAGTGCACATGGAAATGTAGGGGCGGGGTCAGCATGCACAACTCTATCCCAGTACATTCTTTGAGCCCTGACACATTCAAATGCACCTCTGAATAGGGCTGTCTCTGAGGGCTTGTTCATAGAACCAAATTTGCAAGTAGGTTGAGTGAATCTATGTAGCCTTAGCCATAAAGGCAA
Organism: Heloderma suspectum; assembly: GCF_057233095.1. NCBI lineage: Eukaryota > Metazoa > Chordata > Lepidosauria > Squamata > Helodermatidae > Heloderma > Heloderma suspectum. The sequence goes on from NC_139462.1 coordinate 116,574,313, forward strand.
TTTTATTAATGGTCACTGAAAGCTAGTGTGGTGCACTTGCCAGAGTGTTGGATTTTGAAATCCTTTTAGCTCTGACATTTTATAGGTGGCTTGGGCAAGTTGCTCGTTTTTCTGTCAGAGCTGGAGATCTATTTTATTTTTTTTATTTAAAATACTTGTTGGCCGCCTTTCAGGGCAGAAGCCCTCCCAAGGTGGCTTACAGCAATATCTAGAGACACAGTCATGGTAAAAATGAACAGGCCAAGGAGGTAAGGCAAGCAAACAATGGCAATCAAATAAGTACTGGCTAATCTAGACATGACACTAATGCATAATTAGGAACCAAATCAGTTTTTTTCTTAATATTTCATTTCTTTATTTTAAATATTTATAAACTACTTTTCTGGATGAAGTCCGCCCAAGGCAATGAACCAAATACAATATAAAAATAGAAGTACAATAATATAGTAGTACAATAAAACTTTAAAATTCAAAATTTCAAAAAACAATACATTAAAATAGCAGTGCATAAAACATTCCTAGAGCCACAGCAATAAAGCATCAATAAAATGTTAGTATGTGTGTGGGGCGGTGGGGGGGGGGAATATCATAAAGGACGATAGTGTGTGGGGAGGGGAGGTTTAACCTTTCCTCTCCTGCTGTTGAAATCCTGCCCCCTCCTCCCAGCTGCTATTAGCCCTTGGGGAAAAAGACCCCATTGTTACCAAGGTGAGCTTTTTTGCTGGTGCAAATACAAGCACAAGGAGGGAGACTTTTGTTAGGACCATGTTTGGGGTGGAGAGGGTTAAATCTTACATCCCTACACCCTGTGGCCCCAATGAAAATTGGGGCCGCTTGCACATGTTAACTAAGAAGAAAAAAACCCCTAATGTCCCTAATTGTGGGCAGAATCCAACGCTGCCCAGCCACTAATGGAGCTGGCTGCCACTTCTGGTTCGTATGTGGCCAGCCCCGCCACGTCCGGTCCACAAGCAACCCATACCGCTTGTGGAACCACGATTTAGCACTTCAGGAGACAAGCCCCCAAACAAGCAAAAGCGCTTGATTATGGAAGGGGGCAAGTCAGTCAGAACTCTGAGCGACCTGCTCCCTTCCATAATCAAGCATTTCCACTCATTCTGGGGTTTGCTTCCTGAAGTGCTAAATCGCAGTTCTGCAAGTTGTAGGGGCTGGCTGTGTGTAGACCAGAATTGGCGGGCAGCTCCACCAGCAGCTGGGCAGCATTGGATTCTGCCCCATGTGTTTAGTGTCACATGTAGTTTGCCCTACATGTGAGCAGTCTGACAGCTGCTAGGTGAGTAGTCTGAACACTGGGTTGGTAGGTGCTGGGTTGGTAGGTGCTAATCACCCAGGTGAGCAAGTGTGTGATTTTTTGAAGAAGTGGTTGCTTTTGAAGAATTAGATCTGTAATATTTGAAAGTAAGTAAGTTAGGACCTGATTACTGAACCACACCTACAGTGCAATCTTATGGATGTCTACTCAGAAGTAAACCTTATTGAGATGAATGGGACTTACTCCTGGGTAAGTCTGTATACAACTGCAACCCTAATCTTTTAACAGAGAGCGACATTTTTGAGGCTATCTCAGTTTTGAAGGCCGTGCACATGGTCCTGGTCTGGATAGGGACAGTAATATTTGTACAGGGAAGGGTTTAAACTTTCTTCAGCACCCGTTTTTTTCCTCAAAATTACCCCCCTACCCCATGGGGGTGCTAAGGGAAAAAAGGAACAACCCCCCCATTGATTCCATTTGAGACCTTTTTCCTTTTTTTTTATCCTCCTTGGGGCGGGGGGGATGGCATTTCAGAGAAAAATGGTGGGGGGAGCTTAAACCCTTCCCTCCCCCAGCACTGCGATCCTGGCCCAGATTAGGACCACGTATGCTTACAAAAGACTAAAGAAAAAGAGTAGGTTCAACTACACCAACATGATTAGTAGACCATGTTGTTTGGCCCTGAGTGGTGGGAGATTCAGGACAGATAAAAGGAAGGACGTCATCACACCGCGCATATTAAACTGCAAAATTTGCTACCACAGGATGTAGTGATGGCCACCAATTTGGATGGCATTAAAGGGGAATTAGAGAAATTTGTGGAGGATAAAGCAATGGCTACTAGTCATGATGGTTATATTGCTTCCAGTATCGGGGGCAGTCTGCTTCTATAGGCCAGTTGCTAGGGAACACGAGCAGCAGGATGCTGTTGCATTCATGTTCTACTTGCAGACTTCCCATGGGCATCTGGTTGGCCACTATGTGATCATAATGCTGGACTAAATAAGCCTTTAGTCTGATCCAGCAGGTTTCCTCTTATGTTATTATGACAATGCATATGTGCTATTAATAACAGCTTATATTATTATGGAGAAAATACATTTTAAGGTTTTAATTAGGTATTCTTAGAGGATTCTTCATATCTAAATTTCTCTCTGGATTTGAGAGTTCTGAATTACCTTATGCTGTTTCAACACTGGCACCAATCTCTTAGCAAACTGCCTTTCTTTCTTTTTTAATTTCTGGACTTTGTTCAGACCACTGTACAGGCACAATTTGCCACATTTTCCAGTTGACATCTTCTCCCCCTTTACAGCTTACTGATGTGTCAGTGCATGTATGCATTGATCAAATCACACATAAAAACAGAATCCTGATGTTACCATGTAATCACATCAGGATTCCCTTTTGCATGATAATATAATCAATGCATGCATGCACTGGTGCACATCAGTAAGCTGTAAAGGGGGAAAAGATGTCAACTGAAAAATGTGGCAAAATGTACATGCACAAATCCTGAGATTAGTTTTAATGAAAATTCATGGAAATATGGTATGGCTGTTGATTTTTTTTAGAAATACTGCATGTACAAGTGTTTTTCCAATTTCTCACAAAATGTCACACTGTGTCATGCATCCGGTGTTATTTTGGGATAACTACCTATACTACTTAGAGAAAGTAAACACACATAAATCTCAATCCCTTTGACTCATAAGCAGAATGTACTGCTGAACAGAAATGTAATCCTTCAAGTAGCTATTTGGGGAGCTGACAACGTGATCATTACCAGCTATAACCGAATTTTACCCCCAGCCCTTTAAATACAATTAATGTTTAAGAGAGAGAGAGAGAGAGAAGGAAATCAGCACTAAAGGCTCATAAAGGGTTTAGTTAAACCCACAAAAGCCAGAAAATGCAAAGATCAAGTTTGTAATTCTGTCTTTAATTCCTCTTCTTGCAATTATATACTTCATCTCAGGAGGCCTAAGAGCAGTAGGTGATCTTGCCTAACCTGTAATTTCTATTACTTAGCACAATGCTGTGAAAGAAGGACAAACTTGATTTTGAAATGTCTTGCTTTTGTGGACTTTAAGCAGCCAACTGCTGCTACTAAAATGCACTTCAAACAACTATGAGCCCATGTTTTTTGGAAACAATTTACCATGGCCAGGCACTGGTTATTATTTGCTTTAAGCTATTAGCAAGGTAGATGGACTCATTAAGCTTTGCTTTTCAGTACTGATAGCAGGGACCTTTCACCTTAATGACATGTTGCAAAATAAAAATAATATATATTGTTAAAGTGCCATGGCATTCAGCTACTGCCTAACTGTGCCCATTACCCAAAGCTGTACATTGGATGCATTGAAATAGCAAACATGTTGCTTTTACTATACTTTATTTTCCTTTTGATTGCACAGCTTCTTTCTTTCTTTTCTCCAAGCCCATGTAAAGTGCCCGAGACCTGTGTTCAAATTACCAGGTAGAACTGAATTTTAAAATAGAACCAGACTGCTGGCACTAAACATAAAAAGGGTGGCAGAGCAGCTTTTAAACTAAACCCTGGGGGAAAGCCGACAGGAGCTGGGAAGCATCTGGTTCAGGTTAAATCATCCCAGAGGGATGAAGATGAAAATGATTTTGATTGTCCAAATGTAGAAGGGGAGGAAATAGGCTAGGAGTACATGGTAGAACTTAATAGCCAATCAAAGGGGCCAAAGTCCCATAGCAAAAGATGCACACGTCAGAGGCATCTGGGGAGGGATACTGTGTATAGGTGTTTCTATGCAAATGCTAGAAGTCTCTGAGCCAAAATGGGAGAGTTGGAGTGCTTGGTTTTAAAGGAGAACCTGGATATAGTGTGCATTACAGAAACCTGGTGGAATGGAGTAAACCAGTGGGATACGATCATCTCTGGGTATAAACTCTATAGGAAGGACAGAGAAGGGTGTACTGGGGGAGGTGTTGCCCTGTATGTCAAAGAGGGGATAGTGTCGAGCAGACTAGAAAACCTAAAAGGGGTAGGCTCTTCCACAGAAGTGCTGTGGGTGACAATACCAGGCTCTAAAACTAATTTAGTGCTAGGAGTGTGCTATCGTCCCCCAGACCAGAATGCTCAGAGCGACCTCGAGGTGGAAAATGAAATCAGAGAGGCCTCCAAACAAGGAAATGTTGTAATAATGGGCAACTTCAATTACCCTCACATTGACTGGATAAATGCACGTTCCAGTCACAACAAAGAGGTTAAATTTCTCGATGCCCTAAACAATTGTGCCCTAGAACAGTTGGTCATGGAACTGACCAGAGGGGAGGTGACCTTGGATTTAATTCTAAGTGCTGTCACCCAGGACTTAGTGTGCAATGTACACTATCAGATTTAACATATGTTTAAGTGGAAAATTCCCAGGAAGTCCAACACAGTCACATTTGACTTCAAAAGAGGAAACTTCTCTAAAATGAGGGAACTGATGAAAAGGAATTTAAAAGGGGGAGTCAAGCAGATTAAATCCCTTCAAAATGCTTGGAGAGTACTCAAAACCACAATAATAGAAGCCCAGGTAAAATGTTTACCACAGGTTAGGAAAGGTGGCAACAAGTCCAAGAGGTCACTGGCATGGTTAACGAGCAGCATAAAGGAAGCTTCCCAGAAAATGGAAGCCTTGCCCAAGTGAGGAAAACAAAAGGGAGCACAAACTTGCACAAAGATGATGCAAGCAGATAATTAGAGATGCAAAAAAGCATTTTGAAGAGCATATTCAACCTTTCAGCAACTTAAACATTTCAGTATTTTGGAAAAACACAATACTGACAGATATAAAGATCTGATAGTTAGTAATATAGTTACATCATATGCAGAGATTGCATAGTCATTTCAACTGAAACCCAAAACTGACACAACCAGCAAATTCCATTGCTCATATTATAGCACAAACTTGCACAAAGACAATGCAAGCAGACAATAAGAGATGCAAACAAGCATTTTGAAGAGCATATTGCTAACCATGTCAAGGCCAACAATAAAGAATTCTTTAAATAAATCAGAAGCAGAAAACCAGCTATGGAGGCAGTTGGACCATTGGATGACAGTGGAGTTAAAGGAGTACTGAAGGAGGACAAGGAGATTGCAGAGAAGCTGAATGAATTCTTTTCATCTGTCTTCACTGCAGAAGATATAGGACAGATACCTGTGCCTGAACTGATGTTTTCAGGAAGGGAGTCTGAGGAACTGAGGCAAATAGTGGAGACAAAAGATAAAGTTCTCAACCTTATTGATAAATTGAAAGCAATAAATCACCAGGTCCAGAGGGTATCCATCCTAGAGTTCTCAAAGAACTCAAATATGAAATTGCTGATCTTCTAACCAAACTATGCACCATGTCCCTAAAATCAGCCTCTATACCACAGGACTGGAAGCCAATGTAACACCAATTTTCAAAAAGGGACCCGGGGGGATCTGGGAAATTACAGGCTAGTTAGCTTAACGTCTGTTCCAGGTAAATTGGTTGAAAGCATTATTAAAGATAAAATTGGTAAGCATATAGAAGGACAGGCCCTGCTGAAAAAGAATCAACATGGCTTCCACAAAGGTAAGTCCTGTCTCACTAACCTTTTAGAGTTCTTTGAGAGTGTCAGTAAACATATAGACAGGTTATCTGGTAGATATTGTTTACTTGGACTTTCAAAAGGCTTTTGACGAAGTCCCTCACCAAAGGCTCCTGAGCAAACTTAGCAGTTATGGAATAAGAGGACAGGTCCTCGTGTGGATCAGTAACTGGTTAAAGAACAGAAAGCAGAGAGTAGGAGTAAATGGTAAATTCTCCTAATGGAGGTAAGTAAATAGTGGGGTCCCACAGGGATCTGTATTAGGACAAATGCTTTTCAACCTGTTCATAAATGATCTGGAATTAGGAGTGAACAGTGAAGTGGCCAAGTTTGCTGAAGTCACCAAATTATTTAGGGTGGGTAAAACAAAAAGGGATTGTGAAGAGCTCCAAAAGGATCTCTCTGAACTGGGAGAATGGGCATTTAAATTGCAAATGCGGTTCAAGGTAAGCAAGTGTAAAGTGATGCATGTTGGGGCAAAAAATCCCAACTTCCAAGTATAACCTGAGGGGATCTGAGCTAGTGGTGGGTGACCAACCAAAAAGAGATCTTAGGGTTGGGGCGGATAGATGAATGAAAATGTCAACCCAGTGTGTGGCTGATGTAAAAAAGGCAAACTCCATGTTAGGCATAATTAGAAAAGGAGTTGAAAATAAAACTGCCAATATCATACTCCTGTTATGCAAATCTATGGTGCGATGACACTTGGAATGCTGTGTACAGTTCTGGTCAGCACACATAAAGGAGGTGTGGTGACCTCCTCTTTCAGTTTTCATGATAAATACATGAAACTTTGGGGCCTCTTTGCAGACTTGGAGGGGATCCCACCTGCTAAGTTTCAGACAGTTTGGTCCAGTACTTCTAGTGCTAGGTGCAGCTGAAATTTGAGTTTTTCCACAAAAACTCTCAAAGCAAAGAGCCATACCTCTCAGCCCCATGTTGCCACCTACTCCTACCTGCTTGGCTGTCTACGTCCTTGTTTCCATGACCATGGAAGGAAAACTAATGGAGGAGTACTGGATTTTTAAAAAACGAATCAGCTTTGCTGCAATGTGGTCTATGCAGGGCTCCATGAGCAGGTTCTCCCAGAGTAGTAAAAATTGCTTCACAGAACATACTTCCTGGTGGGGGTTGGAGTGAACATCATCTGACTGGCAGGGACTGGCAGCCTCTACCAGTAAGAGAGGCTTACCTCTCTCCCCGCCCTTTCTCCTTTCCCCTGAAAGTCCAGATGCACCTGCATTTCAGGAGCAAGCCTCATTGAGCACTATGGGAGTTACTTCTGAGTAGACACACATATGTTTGTGCTGGGAAAGGGAGCAATAAACACAAAGATGGTAACCAGCCCCCATTTTAACCCTCAGGATACCTATAATGAAGGGTTGAAGTTTCTTCCTAAGGCAATAAACCATACAAAGGAGAATCCAAGTCTCGAGATCATGCAGTGCTTTGTCAACTGGTGGATCGCTGGTGGAAACACCCCAAAGGACTGCTAGTTGTCTGCTATTCATGAGGAGGAGACAGCTAGGGAGCTGTGGGGGGGGGGGGTGCCGCGCTGCTGGTTGGCTGTCCTTGACAGCCACCCAGGTAGGTGGAGGAGGTGTGTTGCATCCCCCCCCCCACTGCTAGCTCACAAGGAGGAGACAGCCAGCGAGCAGCCGGGATGAGCCTGGGTGATTCACGGCACTTTTTGCATATAAGTCTATGTGCACATAGACTTCCAGTTGCCATGTTTTTTAAAAACATGGTGATCATGGTGGAGGGACTGGCAAGCAGAGCAGGAGCTGGGCGGAGCGTCTGGAGAACCCGGGGGTTGGTGGGTTCCCACATCCTTAAGTAACACCACCAGAATGATCTCTGTCTCTGAAACGCAGCCATTTTTCTCCAGTTATTCAATCTTTGCCCCTCCTCCACCACTGTCACTGATTGGAGATAGCTGGGTTATGTTCAGCCCTGATTTGGCAACTAGATTTTACATTTGCCAAAGCTCCCTCTCTCCTCCTCCTCCCCCCTTCCCCCTCCCTTCTCCTCAACCCCTAGCTGAACTTCTCAAGTTGATACTTTTGGCGCCAGGCTGCCTGGGTTGCTCAAAACGAATCACCGAGTTGGACGAGGTGCTTTGTATACAAGCTGCTTTGCTCTGAAGCGTCTCATTGCTAATCTGCTCCGCCTCGTATCACACAGAGGCACCTCCGAAGCAGCCCGCTTTGACTCATTATTCGGGCTTCGGACTGAGGCGGTGCACAGCCCTAGATTTACTAACCTTTACAGAGTTGTTGGAATGACTGAGATAATTTATTGAAGTAGTTTGAAACCTCTAAACAGCATATAAATGCTATTATTGTGTTATTATCTTCATTATTATTATATAATACAGACTTTAGTGCATCATCCTTATCACTATTATATAATATAGAATCTCAATGCATCATAATACAAATATAATATTTTGCTTGCTAACAAAATACTCAATCTTCCATTTTTATCTGAAGCTTAATTCTTGATGTTTCTTCTTTTGAAGTTCAGTTGTTTCTGTCAAGATGATTGGAATGGTGGACAGTGTCATGACAGGTGTTGCTACTGTGGCAGGTGGGGAGAACCTGTCTGATCCCTTCCTCCAGCCACTGGGGCCTGACTCTTGTTGGCTTTTTGGGATATTACTACAGCAAAAAGCTTATGTTAGGCCATAAATTAAACAAGTAGATATTAGATACTATAGTACATAACATATATTAAGCTATGTCCGTCTGGATAAATGGGTTAGTAAAGTTTATTGTGGGCTAGTCAATTCTGTGGATTTATTTTGCAAGGTGTTATTTTCCCACTGCAATAAATCAGACAATAATATAAAACGTTTCTCCTTTTTCTACCAAGTTATACATACATACTGGGTTTGCTGAATTAATTGTTTTTGGTATGTGGAGTGTAAGATACCAAGTGGAAGAAAGCCATTTTTAAATTAGGAAAGCCAATGTAGCTTTTTGGTTGGATTTACAGATTGTGGAAATTAAAAACTGAATGCCAATGTTAAGTCAAGCATGTGATTTTGGGCCTGTGATTAATTGCTTTTCTGAGCCAATGCTGTGTTTGCTCTTGAAAATTGCAAGTGTTCTAAGAGTTCATGCCACAGTTCTGCAGAGTGTGTAGAAGGTGTTAAAGAAATACTGTTCTACTAAGGAGATGCTTCTTTCCCCAAACACCAGGCAAACTGCCGTCCAGCATGCTGAGTAACTGCCTGCAAATAATTAGTCCAGGGTGTTGGGAAAATAATATCTAAAATCTCAAGTAGGCTCTGGTGTTTATAAATCAATACCAGCTGTTCCTGTTTATACAATACTTTGTGTTTTTTTTTAAAAAGAATAAAAAAGAGATGATTTGATAACACGTGCATCCAACTTTCAGTCAATATGCTAAATATGCTAAAGGAAAAACCCAGCATAATGTGGTTTATTCCACTTATTCTAACAGACTGATTTGTAGTTGTGTTAATTTTGTTAATAATACTTAGGGCGAGGGAGCACAACACCACCTTCATTGAGAATATCAAGCTAAGAGAATTCTGAATACAAGTAGATGAGTATCATAACTGCAAACTGGGCACTAAGGGAAAAAGCTTCTCTTCCATGACAGACTTGGTATGTGCCTAATTAACCTCAGCCTCTCCTTTGCAGCATAGGGAGGATAACTTACTTTAGAGGGCTATTCTAAGTATTATTGAGATGGGGTGTTTTAAATGTAATGTTTAAATGGTGGCCATGCACCCTCTGTGCTGATCTGGTCCCCTTCAGTTGCATATGCATTGCTGCCTGGCTGTGACATATTGGGTCAACCTCACTTCCTCATACATCACAGTTAGTTGTTCCTCCCCCTTTTAGTGAACCTGAGCCCACAGGTCTTGATGGCCAGTTAACTACTCACCCTAGGAACTCATCCCTTTACTTCCAGGCAGACTGGACTCTTTTCCCACTCCTGTCATTCTGCAGCTTTAGTCCTTCCAACTGATCACTGAGATTCCTTGGCTTGATTTGGAATAAAAAGGTAAAGGTAAAGGTGTCCCCAACCAGTCGTGTCCGACTCTAGGGTGCGGTGCTCATCCCCGTTTCTAAGCCGAAGAGCCAGCGCTGTCCGAAGACGCTTCCGTGGTCATGTGGCCGGCATGACTGAACACCGAGGTGCACGGAACGCTGCTACCTTTCCCGCCAAGGCGGTACCTATTTATCTACTTGCAATTCCTTGCTTTCAAACTGCTAGGTTGGCAGAAGCTGGGACTGAAGACGGGAGCTCACTCCGTCACGCGGCACTTGGGTCTCGAACTGCTGTGTCCTGCCGACCATCCAGTCTGCAGTTCAGCGTCTTAACCACTAAGCCACCGCGGCCCTGATTTCGAATAGGTCCACCTAATTTGGCCTTGGTTTGGATTGGGCCTGAACAAGCTCATGTTAAGCTTAGGTCCATACTGCTATGGACACAATGGCTGGGTTTGGATGACACAATAGCCCACGATGGGTTAAATAAGCCATGGTGGCTTATTTAACCCATTTTGGGTTATTATGTCGTCTGTCAAGCATTTTTTTTAATCCACAGTGGTTTATTTGGCTGAAATAAACCACTCTGATAATCCACGGTCTGCAGTAAGGGTTATTTAACCCGCTGTGGGTTATTGTGTCATCTGGCACTCCACCATGGTTAAAGGGCATCAGCCAGCGAGCCACTTGGCAAGAGCGGCAGAAACCCCTGCTGCTCTTGCCCAGCAGGGTGCAGTCACTATTCGTGATCACACCCAAGCTATGCCCATGCCCCCTTCTTGCCCAGTCGTGATTGTGCTCGGGGCTGGGTCCCATTTTTAAAATTTCTCCAGCCCCGTTTTGCGCAAAATGGGGCTTGGGTATATAAAGAAAAATACAGAAATCGGGGGTGGGGGGATAAATCCATCCCCCCACCAAGGACTGTGGGGGCAACACAGTCCTTGGTGGGGGGTTGGATTTCTCGTGCGCGCCCCCCGCCAATTTTCACTGGGACAACTGTGAAAATCTAATGTAAGTGAATGGAGCAATGAGCTCCATTGACTTACATTAGATTTTCAAAGTGCCCCTCATGCAAATCGGCGAGCCGGGGTATCCCACCCCTTTGCCATGGGTCTGTCAGGGTGGAAACTGAACCCAGAGAGCCTCAGAGCAGTTCATATTCTGAGGAGGAACAGCTATCTGTGGGAGAGGGGCCAGCTCATCCCTCACAGGCTCAGCACCTGGCAGAGATACCTCCTGCCGGCATTCCTGAGATAGATAGCGACCCGGGGAGTGAGGGAGTGCGGGAGGGGGGCTTCTTAGATGCTCAACGCAGACGCAAAGGGCGACAAGCGACGGAGGGCGCAGAAAGGAGGCGTAGCGCCTGTTTGGCGCGCAAGCAACGGCCACCTCCCATGGACCCAAGGGAAAGAGGGAGGATCTCTCCCTAGCACATAAGTTCTGGGGCTTCAAGTGACTCTCTTTCAAACCGGGATCAACTGACTACTTGAAGCTTAGGCTACCCTTCTGTTCCTTGCTTAGTCGCTGGTGATTAGCATACCAAAGAGACATTAAGTTGTAAAAGGATTAAAGCTTTGAAAAGAAATCCTTTTGTCTGTGTCTTGAGTTGGCTATTGGAATCTACTGAGAGAAGCCACCAGAGTGCTCCTGACAGGGTCCTTGGGGCACCAGATTTTTAATTTCTCTTCCTTGAGAAGCCCACCTGGCCAACTCTGTTTTCAACTTTTGCATCCTGGAGAAGGCCACCTTGAAATGATATATGAAATAAAATAAATATCAAACCACCATTTAGACCATTTCTGCTAATTAGGCATTTCAAAAAGTATTTAGTAAACAGGCTGAGTTTATTTGAGATTTGACGCACTTTGAGCAGGTTTGTAACTAGGGCTGGCCCTTCCATAATGCAAAGTGAGGCACCCACATGAGGTGGTGCGCAGCATAGAGCAGCCTGCCTCCGCAGCCCTCCTGTCCCAAGCGCCGCCTTTGCATTTGGGGCTGTGACACTGCTAATTGCTTCTTGAGGGGGAAAGAGGATTGTGCCATGAAAATCCACCTCTTAGATTTGAGCTGCAAGCCATGGGAAGGAGGTCCCCGAAGTCCTAAAACAGTTTGCTCTTTCCTCTCCTCCCCTTTCTCCTAGTGCCAGTCCATGAGGGAGCAGAAGCAGCACAGGTGAGCTGGTTATCTTGCTCTGCTGGCAGCTTGGAGAGCAAACAGTAGGGGTCCTAAAGAGGTGTTAGCTTTTTTTTTAATTACCTTTATATCCCGCCTTTTTTCCTCTTTAAGCAACCCAAGGCGGCATACATTATCCTCCTCCTCTCCATTTTATCCTCACAACAACAACCCTTTGAGGTAGGTTGGGCTGAGAGTCTGTGACTGGCCCAAAATCACCCAGTGAGATTCCATGGCAGAGTGGGGACTAGAGCCTGGATCTCCCGGCTCCCTGTCCAACACTCCTGTCAGGATTGATTCTGAGTGCAGGGAGATAGCAGCTCAGATTCAGAAGAGGAACAGCCAGAACTGGGGGGGATGCATTTTCCCAAGCCAGTTCAGAAATGGGTAGGCGTGCTTCTCAGGTTACTAACTACAAGATGGCCGGGCCTGAAGTCCCCCCCCCCCTTGCCCCCCTCTGTGAGAAGCCAGGAGGAAAATGAGAAGGAGGAGAGTGGAAGCTGTGACCTAAGAGATGCTAGACTATGGTGCAGAGCTAAGAGGGAAACGTCAGGGGTGGAGGTCGACCCAGTTAGCAATGCGTGAAAGGCAACATAGGGAGGCATCACTGGAAGGGCAGGACATCCCTCCCTAAGTTAGTCTAGCCAGCAAGCCTCACTTCAAACTGTAGGCAAAGTCGGTGTTCCCATTTGAATCCCCTGGAGGCATTCGTTTGTAGCCTAAGAGTCTTTGAGGTTTTGCATCTGTAATGAACCTGTTGATAATGAATTAAAGGCCTGAGATTGAAGCCTCTCTATATGTGTGTGTGAGTGCATCAGGAAAGAGGGGGCCCAAGGGAAATTTGACAGCTCCAGCCACTACACCACACCAGCTCTCCTTTAGTCCCCCCCACTTTCTCCTACTACTTGGGACCCATCTTTCCTGTGGTGTGTATGGCCCTCTTAAGATGAAACATTCCTGGAAGTTGTGTTCTGCATATAACTACACAGGGACTATTCGGGGTTTATGCTAAAGAATTGTCCCCACTGGCAGCCGTGAAACTCCTGCAAATTTTGCAGAGGGGACGAGGCTCGTCTCCTGCTTAGGGATGGCAGAGAAATCCGCCACGGACTCCAGTGAGTCCCCTGGAGTCCGTGGCGGAACGGACTACCCCCCCCACCCCATGGAATTCCCCAGGACGGACCCTAATTAGTAGGGATGTACAAAAGTCACTTACCTGGTCTTGCAGCTTGCTTCGCGGTGGGGGGGAGGCGCTTCGCTTCTCCCCCCGAAGTTCAGGCGAGGGGAGAGAACTGTCCCGCCTCGCCCAGCCGAAATTCAGGCCGGGGGGGGAGGCTTCCCACCTCGCCCGGCCGAAATTCAGGCCGGGGAGAAGCGCTCCGTCTCCCCGGCCGCGAACTACAAAAGTAAAAAAAAAAGACCCAGTGATAGGCTACGTAACAATTTACGCAGCCTATCACGGCTAGATTTGCAAAGTCAGCCGTGATAGGCTACGTTAATCGTTACGTAGCCTATCACGGGTGACTTTGAAAACAAAAAATGGCGCTGCCATTTGCGTTCCTTATTTGGTCCCAGTAGTCTATGTAAAGATTTACGTAGACTACGGCAAAAATAAGGGCAACGTTACGTAGACTACAGGGACCAAATAAGGAATGCAAATGGTGGCGCCCCATGGGGGCCACCATTTGCGTACACACTTTTTTTTTTCTTCAAAGTCACCCGTGATAGGCTACGTAACGATTAACGTAGCCTATCACGGCTGACTTTGGAGATCTAGCCGTGATAGGCTACGTTAATCGTTACGTAGCCTATCACGGGGTTGTTGTGTTTTTTTTACTTCAGCTGTAATGGCGGCGGTGGCAGTCGGTTGAAAGACCGGCTGCCGCCCCCGCCGAAAGCCCGCCTAACCGCCGCCGGGACCCGCCGCCGGGAGGGACATTCGGCTACGGTAAGTCCCATCCCGGGGGGGTGGCGGAGAATTTCACCGCCGATTTCGGGGGGCCGAATGCGTTGGCGCTCGGCCCCCCGAAGATTTGGGGAAAAATTCTCCGCCATCCCTACTAATTAGTCATCAGCAGATCCGGTCCGTCCAGCTGCCCTCCGCCGTCGCTTCTCTTCGGACTTAAATGGCGTCCAGTTTAGCAGACGCCATTTGCGTCCCTGCCTTTTGCCGTGATAGGCTATGTAAATCTTTACGTAGCCTATAACGGCAAAAGGCAGGGACACAAATGGCGTCTGCTACACCATTTGCACCCCTGCCTTTTGCCGTGATAGGCCGCGTAAATCTTTACGCAGCCTATCACGGCAAAGAGCAGGGGACGCAAATGGCGTCTACTACACCGGACACCATTTGCGTCTGAAGACTGGCTGTGGCCAGAAGTCAGGCAGTGGCTGGCCCCAGCTGGCAGCTCTGCAGACTCGCCACAGAGTGGAGCCGGCCGGAGAGAATTCCGGCAGGAGGGACGGGTCGCCTCCCCCCCACTGCGGACACCCCCACCCAGAATAAAGTAAGGGATTCCCTGTCCCTTACTTCCCTACTCCTACATCCCTACTCCTACTGTGCAGGATCTGAAGTCCAAGCATTGACTGCAAACTCATGCTGTAGCTACTTCAATCTTATACGTATCTACGCAAAAGTAAGCCTCATTGAGTTTAATGGGGCTTATTCTCGGGTAAGTGGGTATAGGGTTGCAGTCTTGGAGTCATAAAACAGCCATTTCGTAAGAAAGGAGCCCAGGCTTTCATGGGGGTTGCGGTAATATCAGTGCAAATGAGCTTAAAAGCAGATAGCCCAATAGATTTAAAATTATTTAATTTGAAAAATGGGGATATACATCAAATAATAGTGTATTTAAGTTAAATATTAATACAATAAAATAATTCTATAACATTTAAAAGTAAGTTTCTTTCTGTTGGCGTTGCATGCACTGGGCAGGGCATTGGAAGGGAGCAGCAGATTTTATTCTTTACTGAGCAATTGGGTAGAATACAGATTGTATACATTTCCACATGTAAAAAGATGTAGGCACCTCTTTTTAATGAAATTAGAAAATTCTTCTCCCCACCCCTCCCCAAATGTCCTCAGCCTTGATACAGCTTCTCTTAAACTAGTCCTGTCCTGTGTATACTATTCTTGGAGTAAGCCCTATTGAAAGCAATGGAACTGCTATTTCTAAGTAAACGCACATTGGATTGCACTGTTAATTCTTGGGCATTAATTTCGACAGGAAGCCAAATTGCCAATGCAACCTATCCCCACCTTTGTCAGCTACAATTTTTGGTACATGGTTGGCACATACCGAAGTCTGTAGTACCAAACGTGAGTTATAATAGTAGTAGCAGTCTGTACTACAACTTTTGTTCCCATCTGTTTATCTATCCTTACACTGCAGGAAATAGTTAAGAGTACCATTTCAGACTTCTGGGGCAGGAATTCCAGATGGTCCAAAGTCCCCGGCTTTAAGAATGCAAGGCTAGCCCTGTCTTTAGGCAGAGTGAGGTGGCTTTAGAGTGACATGAAAGGACAGCAAATTGTTATTTATTTATTTATTATTATTGTATTTTTACTCCCAGGGAGAACTGCTTGTGGTATATTGTATCTCAGATGCCAAGGCACTTTAGCCACCCATGGGCCTAGGGAAGAGGGCGTCATTTGCTCTTCTGCCTCAGGCAGCAAAATGTCTTGGGCTGGCCATGTTTGTAACAATTACCATGCTACAGGACTGATAAGGAGCAAAAAGAGATTCACTGCGCTTATGCAATTATGCCACACTAGCATAAGCAATCTGTAGCATAACACCAATAGCGTAAGTTGGTGTAACGGGTTTTCCAGGGGGACACATTGCACCAACATACACTATTGGAGTTGTGCTAGTGCTTACGCTAGTTCTACATCAATTGCGTAAGTGCAGAGGCCCCGTTGAATACTGCTCAATATTTATATGGAAACAGAACCTTCTAGCCTCAACAGCAGTTAATATGAAATCAAATTTCTATGAGATCTGTTTGAGATGCTGTCTAGCCATGAGACAGATTATTATTCTGAACATAACATGTTAGAAATATATTAACCACTATTGGTGATTTTGCTGTAAAATCCAGTTTCGGAGAGGGGTGAAAAATGATCATAGGTATAACAAGGTATGTTTTACCAATAAATCCTATTATTATTATACCTTTGGGATATCTGAAATTGGGGGCAGGGAGAGGGATGATATGGATTTGGTGTTGAATACTTCACCTAGTTGTAAAGTAAAGCTGGCAACTAATTAGGAGATGTGTCAAATTCCTAAAAGCACTTAACTGTTGCCAAAATTATGGTCTGTGGCTGAATTAACTAATTGAAATATCTTGTAATGCTTTGCAAAAGGAAAATATTAGAGAATGATTTTCATAGGTTGTGTGAACTATTTCATAGTAGAATCAATGTGTATGTTATCAACTAATATCTTGAGTTTTATCAGTCAAGTTATTTGGGCTGTGTGCCATGAAATGGAAACTGTAATTATATTTTATCTTCATTTACAAAAAGATGAGATAAAACCACAGTAACCTTGTTCTTTTGAAGATTTTTCTAGCAAAACAAAATTGCATAGTTTCTATGGTGGACAAAGCAACACAAAGAGTCAGAAGGCTATTCTTATTTATTTAGTACTTGGCAGGCATCTAGTCCAGTGGGGATAACCAGCCCCCACCGCCCCTGATAATTTTTTAACAGCATGTCTATGCACCGGTAGGTATCAGGAATTTAGTCATAAAAATGTGTCACTTCGTATTATCCATCTGTAGCCAACCCCTTTTTTCCCTAATGAAACTGACATCTTTCTCTCACAGATATAAATTGCCAAAACTACTGTATGAATAAATGTAGAGATGCCCCACGCTGAACTTGGGAAATAAATGATTTGTTATTATCTAAGTTTAATTCTCTTTACTACACTTGAGGTAGAGCTCTAACTTCTTAGGACATTGGGTAAAACCAATTGTCGTCTAGCATTCTGTTCTTTTGTAAAACAGCTCTGATATAATGCCTTCTAAAATTTGTGGCTCTGGACACAGAACTTCAAGATTTTTCACCAATAGGCATTAGACAACTATATACTGTTTATTTTAAATGGCTTGCAGTAATTTCACAGATGATGATGATAGTAATATAGCACCATATGTATGCATGGTGATTTTCAAAGAATGGGAGGACAGGTCCCTATCCCAGGGGGCTTACGGTCCAAAAATAGAGGGGAATAATGCCATGGGTAAGTGGGGGAAGAATATTTAAGTATTTCCTTTCCTTGCATTGAGTATTGGGACCAGGTGGTTGTTCCAATGGAAAAGGTAAGTTTTGAGGAAGGAATTGAAAGGTGTAAGAGAGATGATCTCATGGAGGCCTTCTAGGCATATGGGACAGTAAGAGAGAAAAGGTGGAGTCATGAGAGAGCAGGAGAGTTTTGGATACCTGATGATGGTAGAGCTAGATGAGGGGAGGTCACAGGTAGAGAGCGATAAGGGGCAAGGCTATGGAAGGTTTTGAAGGTAAGGTTGAGAAGTTTGTGCCAATCCAGGATTGGCAGGAAGCCAGTGACAACTACACAGATTTAATACATAATCATGGTTGGTTTTCTTTAACCATGGTTAAGTAAGTGTTAGGTCTGAGTACCTAAATGATGGTTAATATATAATATATAATTATATTAATTATAATTTTGATAATATAATTTTGAAAAGGGGGAGGGCCCAAAATATGTGGACCCCTGATCAAACTGATTTAGAAGTCTTTTTATGGCACGATATAAAGAAAGAAGCACAAAAAGGCAGACTTTTGACACTTTTTGAGAAAAATGCAAAATAATTGGTTTAGAGCTGTTACTTACAGCTGCTTTCATATTTACCTTACTGTTCTACCTCTATGAAATTGTATTTAATAGTTGGTTAACAAAGAGTTTCACATGCATTCCCTCAAATAATCATTTCCAATCCCATTTCAAACCATGGTTGTATATCCTGTATATTAACTGTCATTTAGGTACTCAGACCTAACACTTAACCATAGTTAAAGAAAACCAACCATGGTTACGTATTTTCAAAAGGGGAGAGGTGGGGTCTTATCTCTGGCATCACATTGTTCCAAGGACCTCCAAAGCACAGCATGAGGACAGGGACAACCCCCTGCTCTGCTCACCAGCTCTCAGAAGGAGGACTGGAATTTATCCTCATGCTGCAATTTTGCTCCTTGGAGCCCCTCAGAGGCAGCACGACTGAGATGATCCATCCCCCTTTGCAGCAACAAGCTTGGAGAGAGGGCTGGCGTTCATTAGACTAGCCAGCGGGGGGTTGAGGAATGCTCGTCATAGCAAGCATAGTGTGTGAATTTGTGGATCTCTGGTTTTTATCCCTTTAAAATATTGTATATCAGGTTGTTAATGAATAATGATGCAAAGAGCAAAGGCAGTAGTGTAGTTCTGCTCTTGTCTCCTAATATTCAGCAACCTTTAGCAGTGCGTAAAAATATGTAAAAGAAAAATGGGAATGTTAAATACAATCCATCAAATGTAAAGAAATCCCAAGTCAGCTGGCTTTCCTGGTGATCTTAACAGATCTGTGCCCACTCTGAAGCAGTAGGAGACTACTACTATGATGAACTGATATTTAAAATTTCACTAGATGTGTATGGATCCAGAGGGGAAGTCTCAGTAGAACATGAAATATAATAATAATAATAATTACTATTATTATTCCTACTAAACTGTATGAACCTTTGTGAGTAGCAGCAAAAATGGTCCTTTCTGAATGAATTTCCTGACATGTGATCCAGATTTGGCCTTGCAAAATGTTAAAATGTAGATGTATACATTTTTCATGGTTTCTAGCACAGGGAACAGCAAGTCACTGGGCTTTTTAGTAAGTAATTGCTTGCGTAAAAGAGTTTTGCACACTTCAGTGGTGGTGATAACTGCTGAAGTGGACACTTATTATGAGACAGCTGTGTTGTTTGTCTAGGGTTTTAGCATCCTCATTAAATCATAGCTTTCTCTATTTGCTTCTGCGGCAGCCAAACTCTACTGGGTGGAATGTGGGAGCAAACGGATTTCTGTCACATTCAGTGTTGGTGTTTGTTTTGCTAAATAGGAATGCCCTCTGGGGACTTTGATAGAATTTTCTAGAGTTTGTAATGGATTATAGTAAGTAACAATTGGCTACTGTGAAAGAGCTGCTCTCCGATGGCATTAACTTTATTATTGTGGATCTATGCCACGAAGCTGACAATATAATGAGCTGCGGTGCCATTTAGAGAAGGCAGGGGAAACTGTTGTTGACCCCATCTTTCCTGGTTTCAGACTACATGTCATTTTCTCTTAGGAGTAACTAAATTTTTCGCCAGTTCACTGGTTCTGCATGGTGAGTGACTCTTGTTGTACATGTGGCTGAACTGAGACTACTCATACATATTTGCAAACATTTTTGCTTCTTCCATTTTTGGTTATTTTCAACATTCCTTGTGGAAGTGTTTGCCTGTTCATTCATACTGCTCTCTCTTGCTCTAACTTCCAGTTGAAATTGCTAGTTCACCGTGATGTCATCACATAGTCCACTTTGAGCCAAAACAGACATTATTTTAAGGACGTAGCTAGCCGCAAATGGATGATTATTTTGTAAAGAAATTGTGGACCCCCCCCCCAATCTGCCCACACTGGGGTCTCTATCCAGATCAGAGCCCCTGAGCCTTCTCTAGAATAAAAAGCACGGCAGGGAGGCATAGCTGCTAGCTACATCTTTAAAGTAATGTCTGCTTTGGCTATTAGTAAATCCTGTGGTAAACCGTGTAGACACATGGGCTTTGCTATACTAAGAGACGCTGAATTCTGCAACCTCTACAAATTAAGTAAAATCAACATATTCAAATACATTACCTTAGTTTGTGTAATGTATTTTGATCTTATCAAGAGGGGTGTAAAGCTATGTAGGGCACAAAAGCCCTGTAGGAGCCACTGGAAATGTTACTCAGCCAACTTTTGAGATTTCAACAAACTTTGCTGCTCACTCATTTTCACTCATCTTCACAACTATGAGGACTTGAAACTAGTTTTTTAAAAGATAAACGAATAAATCCTCAAGCTCAGAAACTCAGGAAGCTGAAATTCATGTCTATGAAAACATGAAGTACTATGTGACTGCAGCATTTTTGGGAAATGATGCATTAAGTCTACATCTGTTCTTTAGCATCATTTTACAGCAATTTAGTATTAATCTTGGAAACATGTTGTATCCTAAGATAAGGCTGTGTAGTATCTATGATAATAATCAGAACTGTCTTTATAAGCGTGAATCACATAGGCAATGGGGCAATGTGTTTTCCTGCAGGAGTTGCGGCGAGATGGAAATTAAAATTACACCCTGCTCAGGTGTCCTACTGTGTGTCATGGGAAGTTGTGAAATGCCCATTTTCATCATTGTGTTAATTTGTCAGTAAAAGTGGCAGGTTGTGTGTGTTCACTACTGTTTGTTAATGCTTCCCAGCATGCACGTGTTCAGAGCAGCATGCTAAACGCAATGGGTGATGCTGGCTTACAGACACACAAAATGGAGTCACACCTGTGCAAATTGAACTCTAAATTACTACCTCACTGCAAAGCCTGGGTTGTACTGTATTTCTCAATTTGATCTGTGCAGTGGAGGTGATCACATCATGGGATGGGAAAAGGTGTTGCTATGACTATAGTTTTATAATGGTTCTAGATGTGAATGATTGGATTGTGCTGGAATGTTCTCTTGACTTAATTTATATATGGAAGTGTAATGCTGTAAAGAGCTTCAGAAAATTGTCTAATTTTGAATGCTTTTGTAAGATCCCTCAGAATTAACATTTGAGTGCTTTAAGACATTCTATGTGACATGTTTGGCACTGTTATGTTTCCAGGCAAATTGCAGTATTGCAATTGCAGCTTTCCCCAACCTAATGCCCTCCAGATGTGCAGGACTACAACTCCTATCATCCACAGCCAGCATGGTCATTGCAGTTGTGGAAGGCTGGATTATATAATCTAATGACACAACAGTATTCTCCACTAAGGAATGTCTGCTATGCTGGATTTTTTAATTTGAAATATATATTAGCCCTACACAGGAATTTGCCTGCAGAGGAACAGGACTAAAGCAGGGAGTGCACATGAGAGCCACCCCCTAATGTCCCCAAATTCCTGGCTGCTGTTGAGACCATTGCTGATTGAGCACGAATGTCTGAAGAGCGCTTTGTGAGAGGCTTTTTACAGGTGGAAAAGCTGTTTGCATTTGTGGCAAAGTTTAAATGGCAGCAAAAGGAAAAACAGCAGCAGCCACAGAGTAAGGTACTGGGGGAGTATTCAAGTTTCTCTGTAGATGGTCCACATGATGAATGCTAATACCTCTATTGGGCATGCAGACGCATATAATTCCATAGTATGGGCTCTCTGTGAAGGAACTGGAATGCTCCCCAGAGGTAGTAGCATTTAATTTTTTTGGTTAATTTTTTTTTAGTAAAATAAAGAATCAAATAAATGAGTGTATGTACAGATGTGTGGGGAAAAAAAGAGGGGAGTCATAAAGTCAAAGCAAATTTACACAGATACACATACATAGAGCAAAGTACAAATGGCAGTGTGTACCCATAGAACAAAAAATATGAGTATTTAAGTACAAATGACAATTTATACCCATAGAACAAAAAATATGAGTATTTAAGTACAAATGAAAATTTATATCCATAGAACAAAAAATATGGGTATTTAAGTACAAATGACAATTTATATCCATAGAACAAAAAATATGGATATTTAACTGTTTGGTAGTGTCATT
This sequence comes from Heloderma suspectum, assembly GCF_057233095.1. NCBI lineage: Eukaryota > Metazoa > Chordata > Lepidosauria > Squamata > Helodermatidae > Heloderma > Heloderma suspectum. The sequence continues at coordinate 116,596,210 of NC_139462.1, forward strand.
TAAAATAACGTCAAAGGGCAGTATCCACTGCAACACTTCCACTAATGCAGGGGCATCATTAGCTGGGGCACCTGTGCACGGGCCCTGGATCTTTTGAGCTGTCCTAATTGCCTTTTTTTTTTTTACATTTTCCCATTGACTTGCATTGGAAAATAGAAACGGCCATAACGTTTTTAGTTTGTACGATAAATACATGACATTTGGAGACTTTGTAGCCCCCATGGAGGTGATTGAACCTGCCAAATTTCAGGCAGTTAAGTTCTGTGGGTTTTGTGCTAGTCACAGGTACATTTTGGTATTTTCAAGAAAATCTGTCAAAGCAAAGAATTATAATTTTTTTGTGGTTCCACATAAGTGCATGGAGTTTGAGCCTGCCAAAGTTCAGACAGTTAGGTCCAGTGGCTTTTGTGCTAGCCACAGGTAAAATTTCCTTTTTTCAAGCAAATCTGTCCAACCAAACAGCTATAATTGTTTTGTGCTTCCACTTAAGGGCATGGAGTTTGGGGACCTGGCAGCCTCTCTGGAGCTGACTGAACCTGCCAAATTTCAGACAGTTGGGTCCAGTGGCTTTTGTGCTAGCCATGCATAAAATTTCCTTTTCTCAAAGACTATAACAAAAAGTAAAAACTGTCAAGCCACACGGGGGATTAGAGATCTTAATCAGAAGGTGTTTAAGGTGACCCTTAAACACTATCCCTAATCTCTGGTGTAGGGTTTTTTTTGAGGTGCAAAAAACCTCTCTCCCTCTACTTTTCTGCTCTTACATGCCCGCTGCTGGGAGCTTGCTTGCAATGAAATTTTGAAGAGGGAGCTGGAAGGGAAGAAAGAGTTTCATGTGAAATACTGGTATTTCACACAGCATCTGATTTCACTGCCCCAAACTGGAACCTTTGGCTTCTGCAGAAGTTTAGCAGCTTCAGTACAGCAAAGGCTCCAATCAGCCTCCACAAACTTCTTTCTCCCCCTCTACTTTAATTTCTCCTAAATAGCTGTAGGAATTGAAATATTCCAAAAGGAAGGTAAGGTCCAGGTGACATAATGATTGAGAAACTGCTGAGGCTTTTAAATAGGTTCTAGAGTTTTTTAAAAAGCGAGAAAAAGCCCTCAGCCACCTCAACTCATAAAGTTCATTTAAGAGTGTGCAATCCTTACAAAGCCTCCACAGCCTCCTAAATTCCTCTGAAGTACTACCTCTCTGAAAGGAGCCACTTGGCTTAAGGAATTCTCTCTTAACCTCTGCCCTGCCCCCCACTTTCCAATCACCATTCTTCTTTTCTTCTTCCCTCCCCTATCCTGTTCTTTCTTTCTCTTCTTTATTCCACCCAGGGCATATGGGGAATTCTTAAAGAGAATTCTCTTCCATGGGCAAGAGAAGTTCTGAACTGTATTTGACTTTATACAAACAGACAATAGGGTTGGTTTTTCTCCTTCTCCTCACTCAAGTCTTTGAGAAAAGTGGGTTCACATGGTTGCAGAGAAACAAATCTGGGGCTGTTTTGTTTGCCAGTTGCCATTATCCAGCAATAGGAAGGGCTGTAGCTCAGTGGTAGAGCACACACTTGGTATGCAGAAGGTCCCAGGTTTAATCCCCAGCATCTCCAGATAGGGCTAGGAAAGAATCCAGCCTGAAACCCTGGAGAGCTGCTGCTGCCAGTCAGTGTCGACAATACTGGGCTAGATGGACCCAGGGTCTGACTCGGTATAAGGCAGCTTCCTATGTTCCTCTGAACAGAAAGCTTTAATAAAAAACAGGAGTTGGGGGGTTGCTTTTTAAGTGGAGGGGAGGTAAATACTGCTCATTTATGCAATCCTATGTATGCTTACTCAAAAGCCCCATTATGTTTAATGAGGCTTACCCTCAGGAAAGTGTGCATAGGATTCCAGCACAAGTTACTTTTGCAGGGAGGTTTGCAACTTGATGATCTGCATGTTTACTCAAAAATAAGTCCTGAGTTGTGAACATGGTACTTCAGGCTTAATACAGTGCCTCCCCAGTTCCGGCTAATGAATCGGCTACCCTTTCAGCTCAGTCCTATGCATGTTCTGTCATTGGGGGCAGGGAGGGTTTGCATGAACTCTAGCTTCAGTGGTGAGGGAAAGGCACTTAGTACATGCTCAGAGTTTCTCTATAATTAGTTTTGAAAACAGACTCATTGGCTGAATCCTGGTGAAGTCTTGGCACAAATGAAGTTTTGGGGAGGAAGATACAATGAGAGCTTGTGCATAACAAGGAGGCGGTAGAGAGGAGTTGCACAAAACAAGACATCTGTTTTTATGAAGAGTTGGTGGGGGATGGTAGGATGAGGAGGGCTGGTTGCATGGAGGGAAATAGAATTGGTAGGGGGAGAATGTAAGTGCTCGGTGTTGAAAGACAAGCATTCTGCATATGCTCAGAGGCACTCTCTATTTAAGAACATACGAAGAGTCGTGCTGCATCAGACCAAGGTCCATTTAGTCCAGCATTCTGTTCACACAGTGGCCAACCAGATGCCCACAGGAAACCTACAATCAGGATGTGAGTGCAATAGCACCTTCCCACCCATGCTCCCCTGCTGCTAACATTGGTGAAATGTAATTTCCAGTAATTCTAAATTTGCATGCATTTATATCCTTCTGAAACTTTGCAGTTTTCTTGCCTGGGGAACACTTCTAATGACCTGTTCATTTTCATACAAATCTACCCAAAAACTATTGGGGAGGGGGTGAAGGGAAGGAAAAGCAAATCACTCCCTCTTCCAAACTGGAGAACTCCCCTTCCACATGAACCACCACACCTCTCCTTCTGAAACTTTGCTGATTTCTTACTTAGGGACACCTCTAGGCTGTCTGCAATTTTCAGAACAATGGTCCACAAGGAACATACAGAGAGAAGGATGTCCTCTTTTGGAGACCTCAAAATGTCAAGGCCACCCTTGCACAAAACCCCTTGTGGCTAGCATTCTGACATTTGGCAGGCATCATCTCCTCTGATGGGGCATTGAATCCTGAAATTTTTATCCAATTCTTCCAAGGAATAACAATATTATTGGCAGTTCCCTTTAAAAGAAAATCAAAATACGAACCCTGCACCTATTTTTTCTGACATTGGGCAGGTGTAATCCCCTTCTAGGGACTACCGTGCCTGAAATTACCATCCAGTTCTGACCAAGAGAAAAAAGTTAGAGTTTTTTTTCTAATTTCCGATGGTAGTCAACAGGAAGCTTAAAGACTCATTTTTTCCAAACTGTGACTCAGGTTTGGTGCTGAGCTGAATCGAACTGGCTACAAATTGGCCTGAGCAGAAGCAGGGTGTTTCCCAAAATGCTGAATACGGGCCTGAGTTGCAGTGGGGTGAGGGGTCAGTGCACACTTCTTATATATGTATGCATGCATTTATGTAATCTATGCACACACGTAAGCATACCACATGCACACCACACACACACACACATATATATTAGAGGTCCGCTTAGATTCGGATATAGATATATATATCTATATAATTTATTTTATAAATTATATATTTATATATATAATTTGCGCAAATTTGTGTTATGGGCCTGTGCCCCGGATCTTTTAAGAACCTAGCAATGCCCCTGCACTAATGTAAGTTATGTTGTGCTAGATTAAGCAACCTCTAGTGCAGTGCCAATAGCATTTGCTGGTGTGACACGTTTTCCAGAGAAACCCATCCCACCAGTAAGCACTACTGGTGTAACACTTTGTTGTTGTTGTTCAGTCATTCAGTCGTGTCCGACTCTTCATGACCCCATGGACCATAGCACACCAGGCCTTCCTGTCCTGCGCTCTCTCCCGGAGTGTGCTCAAGTTCATATTCATTGCATCGGTGATGCTATCTAGCCATCTCATCCTCTGTCGTCCCCTTCTCCTTTTGCCTTCAGTCTTTCCCAGCATCAGGGTCTTTTCCAGAGAGTTTTCTCTTCACATTAGGTGGCCAAAATATTTGAGCTTCAGCTTCAGGAACTGTCCTTCCAATGAGCACTCAGGGTTGATTTCCTTTAGGATTGACTGATTGGACCTCCTTGCAGTCCAGGGGACTCATAAGAGTCTTCTCCAGTACCACAGTTCGAAAGCATCAATTCTTCGGTGCTCAGCCTTCCTTATAGTCCAGCTCTCACAGCCATACATTACTACTGGGAAAACCATAGCTTTGATTAGACGGACCTTTGTCGGCAAGGTGATGTCTCTGCTTCTTACTATGCTGTCTAGGTTGGCCATAGCTTTCCTCCCAAGGAGCAAGCGTCTTTTAATTTCATGGCTACAGTCACCGTCTGCGGTGATCTTGGAGCCCAAGAAAGTAAATCTGTCACTGCTTCCATTTCTTCCCCTTCTATATGCCAGGAAGTGATGGGGCCAGATGCCATGATCTTCGTTTTTTTAATGTTGAGTTTCAAACCAGTTTTTGCACTCTCCTCTTTCACCCTCAACAAGAGGCTCTTGAGATCCTCTACGCTTTCTGCCATTAGGGTGGTATCGTCTGCATATCGGAGGTTGTTGATAATTCTCCCGGCAATCTTAATTCCGACCTGTGAGTCATCCAACCCGGCGTTTCTCATGATGTACTCTGCATATAAGTTAATAAGCAGGGTGACAATATGCAGCCTTGTCATCCTCCTTTCCCAATTTTGAACCACTCGGTTGTTCCATGTCTGGTTCTTACTGTTGCTTCTTGACCCTCGTACAGGTTTCTCAGGAGACAGGTAAGGTGGTCTGGTACTCCCATCACTTTAAGAGTTTGCCACAGTTTGTTGTGATCCACACAATCAAAGGCTTTAGCGTAGTCAATGAAGCAGAAATAGACGTTTTTCTGGAATTCTCTTGCTTTCTCCATGATCCAGCGAACATTGGAGATTTGATCTCTAGTTCCTCTGCCTCTTCTAAACCCAGCTTGTACTTCCAGTAGTTCTCGGTTCGCATACTGCTGAAGCCTAGCTTGTAGGATTTTGAGCATCACCTTCCTGGCATGTGAAATGAGCTCAATTGTGCGGTAGTTTGAACACTCTTTGGCATTGCCCTTCTTTGGAATTGGAATGTAAACTAATCTTTTCCAGTCTTGCGGCCATTGTTGAGTGTTCCAAATTTGTTGGCATATTGAATGCAGCACTTTAACAGCATCATCTTTTCGGATTTTAAATAGGTCAGCTGGAATACTGTCATCTTCGCTAGCTTTGTTGTTACTAATGCTTCCTAAGGCCCACTTGACTTCACTCTCTAGGATGTCCGGCTCAAGTTCAGTGACCGCACTATCATGGTTCTCAGGGACATTAAGATCTTTCCTGTATAGTTCTTCTGTGTATTCTTGCCACCTATTCTTAATCTCATCTGCTTCTGTTAGGTCCCTGCCTTCTTTGTCCTTTTTCATGCCCGTCTTTGCACAAAATGTTCCCTTGAGATCTCCAATTTTCTTGAAGAGATCTCTAGTCTTTCCCATTCTGTTGTTTTCCTCGATTTCTTGGCATTGTTCATTTAAGAAGGCCTTCTTGTCTCTCCTTGCTATTCTCTGGAACTCTGCATTCAGTTGGACATATCTTCCCGTTCTCCCTTGCTTTTCGCTTCCCTTCTTTCCTCAGCTACTTGTAAAGCCTCATCAGACAGCCACTTGGCTTTCTTGCATTTCTTTTTCTTTGGGATGGATTGAGTTGCTGCCTCCTGAACAATGTTACGGACCTCTGTCCATAGTTCCTCAGGCACTCTGTCTATCAGGTCTAATCCCTGAAATCTATTCCTCACCTCCACTGTATATTCATCAGGGATATGATTGAGGTCGTACCTGAATGGTTTAGTGGTTTTCCCTACGTTCTTCAATTTAAGCTGAAATTTTGCAACAAGAAGCTCATGATCTGAGCCACAGTCAGCTCCACGTCTTGTTTTTACTGACTGTATAGAGCTTCTCCATCTTTGACTGCAAAGGACATAATCAATCTGATTTCAATATTGACCATCTGGTGACGTCCATGTGTAGAGTCGCCTCTTGTGCTGTTGGAAAAGAGTGTTTGCTATGATCAGCGTGTTCTCTTGGCAAAATTCTATTAGCTTTTGTCCTGCTTCATTTTGTACACCAAGGCCATGCCTGCCTGTTATCCCCGTGATTTCTTGACTTCCTACTTTAGCATTCCAATCCCCTATGATGAAGAGGACATCTTTTTTTGGTGTTAGTTCTAGAAGGTGTTGTAGGTCTTCATAGAACCGATCAACCTCAGCTTCTTCGGCATCAGTGGTTGGGGCATAGACTTGAATCACTGTGATGTTGAATGGTTTGCCTTGGATTTGTACTGAGATCATTCTATCATTTTTAAGATTGTACTGCTTTTCCCACCCTTTTGTTGACTATGAGTGCTACTCCATTTCTTCTAAGGGATTCTTGCCCACAGTAGTAGATATGATGGTCACCTGAATTAAATTCGCCCATGCCTGTCCATTTCAGTTCGCTGATTCCCAAGATGTCGATGTTCAATCTTGCCATCTCATGTTTGACCACCTCCAGCTTACCTTGATTCATTGATCTGACATTCCAGGTTCCTAAACAATATTGTTCTTTACAGCATCGGATTTTCTTTTCACCACCAGACACATCCACAGCTGAGTGTCCTTTCGGCTTTGGCCCAGCCGCTTCACTCTTTCTGGCGCTACTTGGAAATACCCTCTGCTCTTCCCCAGTAGTATATTGGACACCTTCCGACCTGAGGGGCTCATTTTCCGGCGTCATCTCTTTTAGCCTTGTGATATGTTCCATGGGGTTTTCTTGGCAAGAATACTGGAGTGGGTTGCCATTTCCTTCTCCAGTGGACCACATTTTGTCAGAACTCTCTGCCATGACCTGTCCATCTTGGGTGGCCCTGCACGGCATAGCTTATGGCTTCACTGAGTTACGCAAGCCCCTTCGCCACAACAAGGCAGTGATCCATGAAGGGGGGTGTAACACTAGAGGTCATTTATACTAGCACAATGTAATTTACATTAGTGGTAGTGTCGCATTGGATGCTGCCCAAAATGTTCAAGAAGAGTGCTAAAAAAATCACGGAAAAGGTTGCAAAGGGACATTATCTGACTTAAGCTTAAGGAAAATGTGAAAGAAATGTAATTTCAGGTTGGCCTTTTTCTTCAATTAAACTTTTTTTCAGTCAAAATTTTATGCCTGCTGCCTTCATAGGAAAATTCACTATGAAGAAAGCCCTTATTTTAGAGTATGTATGAGTACATTTTATTCCATACATATTTGATTATTTTGCTATTTTGATTGATAAATGCACATGGGAATATTGTGTGTTACATTCATGCTTACTGGGTTCAGAATATTCATTTGCCTGCCTCATAACGCTTGACAGTATTACAAATGAAAAACAATTTCTCTGAGAAGATCTTCCATGGGTCAGAATGTAACATGAAAGCCTACTCATATGGAGTCAGCTTTCAGGCTGGTCAAGCTGCCCCTTTTTTTTAGACACATGTGTAAAAGTATGTTCAGTGAACCACTAAACACATCACACACAAAATTGGGTGTGTTTCTATGCTTTTAGATTATTTTTTTATCCAGGTCCTGAAAACTACGGCTCAGACAGAACTGCGTACACACCACCCCAAAAGGAGATCATTATGGCTCGGGGACATGTGGGCACGGCCAGGGAAGCTCTCAAGCCTGCTTGTTTCACCAAACGTGGGAAGCTGTGCTGCACACTCCTTTTGTAAACTGGATTACATCCAATGTTGCGCAGGCAGACGTCTGCTCGTGCGAGCAGACTTCCGCCTCCCTGCAGCACCCTGCACCCCTGAAAATCTGCTCTCTTTTGCTGACAGATGCCATTCCATTGGCAGATAGACAGCGCTGGATAATACTCACTGTTGTAAGCCCTCCCACTGTTTTATTCTGTAGTGACCCTCCACCTTCCTCTCTAAAGTCTTGGTGTTAAATGCCATGCTTTTAACATCTCTGTTAAAAGCATCTCAGGGCATCTCTGACTCCCTGATAGTAACAGCAGTCGAACAAAACACGTACTACAGATTGCACTTCAACATTGTTACAAGGGCAACATCTCTCATTTACCAGTGTTTTGGAATATGTTCCATCTAAGAGTTTAGAAGGTAGAACAGTAAGCTGGGCCAAAGAGAATGCTTTCCTATATTTAGGAATTGATAGCCAGTTTAAATAAGCCATTCTGTCTTTGAGGAAGGAGCCCGGCAAACCCAAACAACTGGGGGAACACTGGCCCTGTGCTGCAAAATAGAGTTGTTGGAGGTCAGTATCTCGCAACCTCAGTATCTCAGTTTAATTAGAAATCTTGTGCTATCCCGGTCCAAAGATAGTAAATAGGAAGGGGAGAGTCCTATTGAATTAACTTTCTGCACCACTTCCTTTCTCCAAAGTGATGTACAGGAATCAGTTATTGCCAAAGATGCAAAGGAGGTTGGGCGGGGGGGTAGGGTATAAGGTAGCAACAGAGCCAGAAATGAACGGAATATGTCTACACAAGACACTTCAAAGAATTCAGGCCAGCCTTCAAATTAAGAACAGCACCCGTACCACAACTGGGCACACCAAATATAGGTTGAAGAAAATAATATTGTACACCTTCTAAAGAGCATTTAGCATTCGGAAAACAAATTGGTACCCCAAAGAGTGTCTGAGAGACAATTTTAGCTTTATAAGCACGGATAGCTGACGATATCAAATCTATAGAAAGGCATCTAATTTGCCTTTAACAGTGACACTTCTTGGAGGACAGTTTGGAGGGGGGTGGGAGGAACAGAAATATCAATTTAAAACAATGTTTTATGCCACTTTCTTTGCTTGCCTCAATGAGAAATTGTAGTTCATTTGTGAGCTTCCCAGAGGCTTTTGGTTGATTACTGCTGAACTAGATTACATGTATGTGTATGTATGTGTAGGGGCCACGGTGGCTTAGTGGTTAAGACACTGAACTGCAGACTGGAAGGTCGGCAGGTCAGCAGTTCGAGACCCGAGTGCTGCGTGACGGAATGAGCTCCCGTCTTCAGCCCCAGCTTCTGCCAACCTAGCAGTTCGAAAGCAAGAAATTGCAAGTAGATAAACAGGTACCGCCTCAGCGGGAAAGGTAACAGCGTTCCGTGCACCTCGGTGTTCAGTCATGCCGGCCACATGACCACAGAAGCGTCTTCGGACAGCGCTGGCTCTTCGGCTTAGAAACGGGGATGAGCACCGCACCCTAGAGTCGGACACGACTGGTTGGGGACACCTTTACCTTTACCTTTTTTAATGTATGTATGTATGTATGTATGTAATACATCTTGATTGCCTCCTTCCATGGATGCTTTTAACTAAAAATTGGGACAGAAATATTTATTTTAACTAAAAATAGAAATAATTCCCTGAATGTTGTTCCTTAGAGCAGACTGGAGGATATTCAGTACAGCCCCAATTTTGCAGATTTTAGGGAAAAAACAATAGTAGTGTAAAAAATATCTTTCAAAGCCAACTGCTGGAAATTGTGGGATTTCTGGAAACATTCCACAAAACTGCAAGGTTCTCCAGAACACAAGTTGAAAACCACCATATTATAAGATCATGGTTATGGTTCTCAAAACAGAGCTTCCTGAATTGATCCAATTGCTTAGGTTAATACCAAAGTCTTCCCTAAACCTTATTACCCCCTTGCTCCCTCCTTCCCTCTCTCATGTCCATGTTTGCTTTCTTCTGATTCTTTCTCCCAAGCAATACGATATAACTTGTTTTGTGAGTTATATGCCCCTCCACTTATGCTGCTTGATGGTGATGAGGCGCAGCAGCACTTGTTTATTTATTGCATTTTTATTTCATGATCTTTCTATTGCAATCAAGGCAGTTTACAACAATTAAAAAAACAAGAATAATAAACAAATACAGACATCCTGGCTAGGTTTGCATGATCACGGGGGTAAAAGAAGCAGGTTGGTGTGTCATTTGAACATGGCATGGTGGGGGTGGCTTCGTACAACTCCTACTGCAGTTTGTGGGTCATAGGGTGGATACAAAGCCACCCCCACTGCACACTGGGTTTGGACAACGTGCCAACCTGCACTGTAGCATAGGTAGTTATGTAAACCAAGGGCATGCGCACGGCACGCATAGGGTCGGGGGGAGAAGGCACGATGGCTTCTTTTACTCCCAGAATTGTGTGAACCTGGCCAATAAAACATTAAAAATAACCATACAACATAACAATTTAAAAAGCCAAATCAAAATGATGTATCTTGACTCCCTTCCAGAATGCAGAAAGAGTGGGGACCAGTCATAACTTCAGAGGGAGTGTGTTCCAGGGTTTGGGAGTAACGCAGGAGACACCCCTTTTAACTTGGGTATTGCTTTCTAGGTGAAGATTATTTTTGCTGCTCCACCTCTGCATGCTTATGTATGTGTGTAGGAGACTGATCTATCAGTGTCTTATTTTATTAGCTGGGTATATTGTCGAGAGGCCTTTAAATCATTATGGCGTATGCACATGAAGACCAGCTTTCCTTCTATTCCCCATAATCGCTTATCCAAACAGTAAATTTTGCTGAACATGTTAATAGTATTCTGTAGTAAGCACAGACCAGTTTAACTGTGAGACTTATGGCAGTTTACTAATTCTGGCAATGATCCTTTGTGTGAAAAAACTGTTCCTCTTTTAATTTGTGAAATGTTGAAGGGTGTGCTAACAAAGTAAGTACTTCCCAAGACATAGACTGGGTTCACTTGATCACTGCAGCCCACCATGTCTTATTTAAGCCACAGTGGGTTGCTGGCCACCCTTTTGAATATTCAAGCCATGGTAGGTGGTCACCGTGGCTTATTGTGTCATATGAACCCAGTGAGGGTAGCATATGCAAGGGTTAAAAAAAAACCCTCTCACAATCCTAAAACAGCCCATGGGTTGTTTAACCCACACATAAGCCACCCTTGCTGGGTTCGAATGATACGATAAGCCATGACGACCACACAGAGCAGCTTGAATATTCAAAATGGCCACTGGTACATGCAACAACCCACCAAGGCTTAAATAAGCCATGGTGGGCTGTGGTGATCATGTGAACTGGCCCATAGAGTCATTGCAGAGTCCTGATGAATGATAGGCAAAACCATCCACACCCCACTTTGATTCAGAGTTGTACTTGGCCAACAGTTATTCTATATTGCTCCATTTATTCCAAGGCAAACCTCTTTGTGCTCCTAGTTACAATCCCTGTCACCCCATTCCCACTTACTCGGCCTGTTTGGCAGTGGTGGTGATAGCAATAGTGATACAGACGCCTCCCTACATTTTTTTTCTCCATGGTGTCTGTTCAAATGCTGCTAAGAGAGCATCCCAGGCACTGGTAATTTCCCCAGTGATCCTCAGTCCTTTGTATGTATGTCAGACACCCTGGATACTACATGCTCCTGATGCCAGGACTTTTGGCCATGGAACTTCCAAGGTGCATGATATCTACACAAAAGACTTGTATACCAGTTATTGGGGAACATGGGCAGGAGGGTGCACTTGCAGTTGTGTCCTGCTTCTGGGTTCCTGGTCGACAGCTGGATGGCCACTGTGTGAACAGAATGCTGGACTAGATGGACCCCTTTGGTCTGATCCAGCATGGCTCTTCCTATGCTCTTATGACTTGGGAACCTGGGAAAGTTATAGTTCCCAGGGCCCCTGGTGTTTCACGGATTGCTACAGCAGTGTTTGAAGTACTTGGGAGAGAGGGAGGCCTTCAGATAAGTAAGGTGGGTGTTGCTGCCAGACAGGTAAGGTGGGCAGAAGAGGAGGAGAAATTTCTTCAGCTCAGATTACAATCCAAATTGAAGAATCACTCATGGGGCTGTAAACGCTCACCCTACTGGGTCACTTATTTATTTATTTATTTATTTATTAAATTTATTAATCGCCCATCTGACTGGTCACCCAGCCACTCTGGGCGATGTACAACCCACCATAAACAATTTAAAACAATAAAATTTTACCATAATTTTTTTTTTAAAAAAATACCCTAACCCACCCCAAATGCCTGCCTGAACAACCACGTTTTTAATGCACGACGGAAGCTCATTAAAGAGGGGGCATGACGGAGTTCCCTAGGGAGGGAGTTCCACAGAGTGGGGGCCACCACAGAGAAGGCCCTCTCCCTCGTCCCCACCAGTCTAGCTGTCCTGGCTGATGGGACAGAGAGAAGGCCATCCGAGGCTGATCTTGTTAAGCGGCCTGTCTGGTGCTGCTGGAGGTGCTCCTTAAGATAGGCTGGGCTGGAACCATATAGGGTTTTAAAGGTCAAAACCAACACCTTGAATTTGGCCCGGAAAACAACTGGTAACCAGTGCAACTCCTTCAGCACTGGAGTGATGTGATCTCGCCGGCGGCTGCCTTTAATCAGGCGAGCCGCCGCGTTCTGTACCAGCTGCAGTTTCCGAACCGTCTTCAAGGGTAACCCCACGTAGAGCGCATTACAGTAGTCTAAACGAGAGGAGACCAGGGCATGTACTACCGATGGGAGCAGATGGTCGGGAAGGTAGGGGCGCAGCCGCCGTATCAGATGGAGTTGATACAGCGCTGTCCGGCTCACAGCTGACACCTGAGCCTCCATGGACAGCTGGGAGTCCAAAATGACCCTTAGGCTGCGGACCTGGTCTTTCAAGGGTAGCTGTACCCCATTCAACACCAGGTCAACATCCCCCAGCCTCCTCTTGTCTCCCACCAAAAGTACCTCGGTCTTGTCAGGGTTGAGCTTCAGCTTATTCCTCCCCATCCAGCCACTCACCGTCTCCAGACATTTGGACAGGGATTCTACGGCCAACCTTGGTGAAGATTTGAATGAGAGGTAGAGCTGCGTGTCATCCGCATATTGATGACACTGCACCCCAAACCTCCTGATGATAGCCCCCAGTGGCTTCACATAGATGTTAAATAGCATCGGGGAGAGGATGGAACCCTGTGGCACCCCACAAGTAAGTGGCCACGGGTCCGAAACCTCCTCTCCCAGTGCTACCCTCTGGTACCTGCCAGAGAGGAAGGACTGGAACCACCGCAATACAGTGTTTCCAATGCCCAACCCCTCCAGGCGGTCCAGGAGGATACCGTGGTCAACGGTATCAAAAGCCGCTGAGAGGTCGAGGAGAACAAGGAAGGAGCATTCACCCCTATCCAGAGCCCTCCTCATATCATCCACCAAGGCGACCAAGGCCGTTTCTGTCCCATGCCCAGGCCTGAAGCCCGACTGAAATGGGTCTAGATAATCAGTTTCTTCCAAGTGTGCCTTCAACTGCACCGCCACCACCCACTCAATCACCTTGCCCAAAAATGGCAGATTTGAGACTGGGCGAAAGTTGTTCAGAACTTGAGGATCCAAGGAGGGCTTCTTTAAGAGCGGTCTTATCACTGCCTCCTTGAGGGCTGATGGCATCACTCCCTCCTCAAGGGAGGCGTTCACCACCGCCTTGATCCCCTCACCCAGTCTCTCTCTGCAGCTCATAATGAGCCAAGATGGGCAAGGATCAAGTAAGCAGGTGGTCGGCCTTACAGATGAAAGCACCTTGTCCACTTCATCAGGAGGAAGAAGCTGGAACCGATCCCACAAAACCGGTTTGCCACAGGCCGCCTCTTGCTCACTAACTGTATCCACAGTGTGCAGAGCAACACACCTAATCTGATCAATTTTATCTGCAAAGTGCCTTGCCAAAGCCTCACAGGAGGCCTTAGAATGCTCCAGTGGTTCCGGAGCCACAGGACCGACCAGGCTCCGGACCACTTGGAACAGCCTCCTGGGGCAGCACTCTGCAGACACGATGGAGGCAGCATAATATTCCTTTTTTGCTGCCTTCACCGCCACGTGATAGGCTGAAGTTAAAGCTCTAGCCCGTGTCTGATCGTCTTTGGAGCGAGACTTCCGCCACCGGCGCTCTAGCCGTCTCACCTCCTGTTTCAGAGCTCGTAACCGCGGATTGAACCATGGTGCAGTCCGAGCCCTGTTCAGGGGGAGAGGGCGTTTCGGAGCCACCCGATCTAATGCCCCAGTGATTGCGGCATTCCAGCCACCCACCAGGGTCTCGACCGAGTGGCCGTTGGCATGCCCCAGAGAATCCCCAAGCGCGTTCAGGAATCCATTTGGATCCATAAGACGCCTGGGGCGGACCATTTTAATGGGTCCTCCACCCCTGCGGAGGGGTTGTGGAACCGAGAAGTCCAACATCACCAGATAGTGATCTGACCATGACAAGGGGGTGGTGGATATACCCCCGACTTCCAGATCACTCCCCGCTTCTCCAGAAACAAACACAAGGTCTAGTGCATGACCGGCTACATGGGTGGGCCCAGTTAGAATATGGTGCAGCTCCCAGGAGGCCATGGTCTCCATGAAGTCCCGAGGTGCTCCTGTGAGGATGGCCTCCGAATGTACGTTGAAGTCCCCCAACACCAGTAAGTTAGGGGACTGTACATGCACATCAGAGACCACCTCAAGCACCTCGGCCAGGGAGTCAGTCGTGCAGCGGGGTGGACGGTACACGAGCAGAATCCCCAGACTGCCCTTCGGGCCCAACCTCCAGTACATGCACTCAGCAACCTTGGTCTCCCGGAGAGGGGGTCTGGTGAAGACCAAGGACTCTCGGTAGATAACAGCCACTCCCCCTCCCCGATCCCCAGCCCTCGGCTGCTGTGCATACGAAAATCCGACTGGACACATGGCTGCAAGGGTTGGAGCAGCAGCCTCAGCCAGCCAGGTCTCCGTAATACATGCCAGGTCTGCACCCTCATCCAGGATCATGTCATGGATGAGGGAGGTTTTCTGGGTAACAGACCTGGCATTGCAGAGCAGCAAACGAAGGCCAGAAGATGGGGTCACGCCTCCCCCAGCCATCCTTTGGCTCTGGACAGGCCCGGAGCAGGGGACAGATACTACACATCTCTCCCTTGTTCCCCTTAGCTGGCATGGCCTGCCCCTAGCGCTCCGCCAGCTCCTGCCGCCCAGCCTCGGTATGTTCTGGCCCCCAACACTCCCCCCACTGCCTCCATCAGGTGGACACATGCCCCCTCGCTCCCGCCTATCAGGCAGGCTACCCACCCCTAAAAACACAACAAAATCCCCCCCAACAAAATAAAACAAACAAACAAAACAATTAAAATCCCCTTAAAAATGCCAGGCAGGAGTCCACAGGGAAGGCCTGGTGGCGGTGGTAGCGGTGACGGCGGCAGCAGGCCCAGCGGCTGCAAGCACGCCTCTTCCCCGGTGGTGGTGGTGGTGGTGGCTTCTCCTGCAAGCCCTGGCTCTCCCAGGCCACCTCAGCCAGCCAGCTTATGTAGCCCCTCCAGGGAGGGGCAGGTGGAGCAGCACAGCTGGCTCTGTACCTGGGGGCCTGGTCCTGCAGGGACTGGCGGTCTGCCAGGCAGAAGTCCACAAGGAAGGCCTGGTGGTGGTGGCAGCGGCGGCGGCAGCAGGCCCAGCGGCGGCAAGCACGCCTCTTCCCCGGTGGTGGTGGTGGTGGCTTCTCCTGCAGGCCCTGGCTCTGAAGTTCATATTCCAAACCAGGAAATTATGAGCTCCAGGAACATCACTAGTTCTAAATAGCAAATGAACAAAAAAAAATCACTAGTTCTTAAAAAAAAAAAATCACTAGTTCTAAATCACAAATGAACAAAATCATTGTTTTCTCTCAGAGTGTTAACTAGTTAGTTTAATGTTAAAACATCATATTAATTATAATGAGGTTTATATAATGAAACATTTAAATAGAAATGCTCCAATGTTTGTGGTTTTAGAACTGCATCGTTCAGTGGTGCTGTTATGCCTGTTACATTTGTGGTATTACTGAGTACATGATTTCAGTAGTTCAAAGACTGATCCAAAAAGGCAGCCTCAGATGTGGCATTCGGAGAATCAGACTGTTTATAAATTCTTAGAAATAAATCTAAAAGACTATTTCTTTTGTACTCTTTTAAAAATATAACACAATGCCATTTTATTTTTTTAAAATAAGTTTTATGATGGTAATACAAACCTATGAAAAGATCAGTACTTGTAATAATTAGAAAGTTAGGCATTACTACTACTACTACTACTATTACTGATGTTAAGAAATAAAAAAATAAAGAAATGCCCAACTGTTAAACCTTTGTGCTGGCATGTCTGCCTGCAACTTTTGTGCATTGTTTTGATGGGATGCCTTTTGATACAACCCATCCTAACTATCTTTGTACTACTACACTAGTTTGTGCTACTACACTTAGCCTGCAGTACATTGAAAAACCATGGTGAGAGTTTGTGTAAGTAAAGTCACTGAGAGTGTGATCTGAGATGTCCACAGCTCAAATCTCACTTTAACCTTAAACTCATTAAGTGGCCCTGCATAAGCCACTTTCTGCTTTAGTCTCCTATTTCCAATGTAGAAATAAGATTACTGACATTCCTTACAAGGGTTGTTATAAGGATGACTATGATAATGTATGTGAAGCTCTTTGAACCCTTGAAACAAGCTATAAAAATGCTAAGTTTGATTTTGTAGGGAAAAGGGTGGGGGAGTTCAGAATGATAGAAAAGTCTTTAGAAAAGTTTGTTTTGGGAAGTGATCATTTTAAAAGTGAGGGTTATCAGGATTATTATTTTTAAAATATGCTTGTAAAACTCATTAATTCATTATCTTGAGAGGTGGTGTGGTGTAGTGGCTAGAGTGTTGGACTAGGAGTCGGGAGACCTGGGTTCTAGTCCACACTCAGCCATGAAGCTCACTGGGTGACTTTGGGCCAGTCACAGACTCTCAACCCAACCTACCTCACAGGGTTGTTGTTGTGAGGATAAAATGGAGAGGAGGAGGATTATGTATGCCGCCTTGGGTTCCTTAAGGAAGAAAAAAGGCGGGATATAAACGTAATAAATTAATAGATAATAAATAAATCTTCATTTGAAACCAGCAGTGCAGATCATTCCAAGATGTCTGCTGTTCACACACAATTATTTGGGAGAAGCCATAACAGATTTGCAGCTATTGAGGATGGGGTTTCAGAGCCCTACAAAGGTATTTCTTCTCCCAATGACTAGAAAAACCAGAAGAAATCATGCAAAAGAAGATAAATTGTGCAAATATGCTTAATTTGCATAATGAATACAGGCTTATTTTATTTATTTAATAAATGTATATACCGCTTAATGAAAGAAATTATTCAGCTTTTCTTGGGGGCAGAATTTGGATTACCGGAGCAAAGTTTGATTATTTTTTTTTAAGCCTTTCAGATGTTTTGAACGACAACTTCCAGAATTCCTGATCATTTGTCATGCTGGCTCAGGCTGATGGGAGTTGAAGTCCCAAGAATCTGAAAGCTATTGGAGAAGGCTGCTTTAAGTGGAATTGCCCATTACATGCAAAAGCTATCCATTTCAGGAGTAACATACTAAAACCTGGTCCCTCTTGCAGGCATATTGCACTAGCTCAAGTTTCCAGACTGCCTTTAAAGGTAGCCCCACCTGTACAATTCACTGCAGCTAGGCTATCCACCTCCCAATAGAATTAGAATGCATTTCGTTCCTCATCCAATATCAACTGTCAAAGAAGTTAATATTAATTTGCTAGATTTTGTAGAAGATGAACTAAAATAACAGCTTTTATACTTGGCTAATTTGACTGTGGGCATTTCTACACTAGCCTAAAATCCTGCATTTAAAACAGCACTTTCTGCTTCCGTTTTAAATGCAGGATCATGACGACTCATTTTTTCATGCGTTTCCTTTTCCCCCTCCCCTTCCCTCTCCTTCTCCCCGTATCTAAGTCTTCCATTATCTTTCATTGATCTCGCTCCTTTTCTTGCCACTTTCCCTCTTTTCACGGAGGGAACTCAAGCGGAACACAACGGGGTAATGTGATAGCTCATTATCTGCGATCTATTTAAAAACAGAACAACGGGCATTTAGTGCAGGAGCGTCCCTGGAGGTTCACGGCATCATGTAAAGAGCCGGCAAACTTCCATGAGGGGCAGTCTCTATCACAGGATAAAAGCTCTATGTGAAGAAATCCTGAATGCTCTCTTGTAACTCTAGAGATGTCTTTTGATCACAGTTTCTTCTAGTGTCTTTGCTAGTTCTGGCCTGTTCTCCTCTCCATATATGTGGATTAACAAACAGTGACCCTCCTTCAGTCCACAAGGAAAAAAGCTGACCACATTTGCTTCAATTTAACAACTCAGTTATTGCTGCCTAACAGAAAACTATTTCTCCTTTTGCCTATGTACTGCACTGAATGGCAAGGAATGGGAAATATATTGGAGACCAACCTATGTACACTTTTCCAGTTTTGAATTGGGGACATGTGCCTCTCTGTCTATATGTTTTTCTCATAAATAAAGGTTGAACTCCATGATACCAGGAAGACTGGACTACTGCCCAAACCAGCAGCTTTATCTTGAGTTACCCCCACCCCTCTGTACTATGTAGTACTACATTCCTCCTGTTCTGTCATCATTAGACTGGGAACTTCCTTGCTTCCACTAGCACAAACCAGTGCTGTGGAGCAGGAGCAGGGAAAACATAACATTCAGCATAATGATGTGCTACCAGCGTACAGATGGTTAGCAGAAAGTCAACAGATTTTGAGTAGCAGCCCCAACTTTCTTAGGCATTTTAACCTGCATGGATTTAATGAAATGGCTTGACGACGTCCCCCCCCATCCCCCCCGACTTGCATTTTAGACTCTTGCCATTTAGAGAATATACTTCTTGAAAGACACTTAGCTAATCAAGTATAAGTGGGAGTAAACCATGAAAAGGGTAATTTGTGTATCTTTCTGAACTTCCCTGATGCATTGTTTTCCACCCTGCCGGTTTATCATTTGGAGAAAAGAATTAGCATCACTGAAGATGCTGTGTGCCAGTTCCAGAAATAGGAGCATTATAGAGCACTGCAACATTGCCTGTGCCAGAACGTGGCAATGCAACAGGACGGATTGTATGCAATAAAATTAATTACTCCTGGAAAATGGTAGTTTGTTCCAAACACCTGATTCTTTGTGTCAAGAGAAGATTTCTGTAGATTAGGGCTTTTATTAGTGCTGACTTGTCTGAATATCCACATAATTGTATCCATATTTATTGAAAAGTAAGCCCCACTGAGGCCATTGCCTTGCTGGATCAGACCAAGGACCAATTTAGTCCAACATTCTGTTTCCAACAGTGGTCAGCCAGATGCTTTTGGAAAGCCCATAAACAGAGCATGTAGGCAACAGACTTCCTCTGTTTTCTCCCTACCATCTAGTAGTTAGAGGTATACTGCCCCTGAACATGGATGTTCCACTTTGTTATCCTTGCTTTTAGCCATTAATAAACCTAACCTTTGAATTTACTGAATCCTCTTCCTAAGCAATGTAAATTCGGGGCCATCACATTCTGTGGCAATTAATTTAACTATGCATTGTGTGAAGTACATCCTGTTTTCTGCCCTGAACCCTATCGCCAATCAATTTCATTCAAGTTCTAGTTTTAGTCCATAGGACTTGCTAATAAGTAAGTGTGCTTAGGATTGCAGCTTGTATTTCTGTGTTTTGGGAAAACAGCCACCATATAGTGTATGTGTAATAATGATGATGATAATAATAATTATTATTAAAAATGGAAACGTGGAATCATCTTTCTTACATGCAGAAACCTCAGATGAATTCCAAGTTGGAACTTAAACAAAAAAGTAAGTTAATTAATAAGACAGTTTAAAAACCTGGTGGTGTTCTCTGAGTATCAAGCAGATTTTCTGGCAAGAAACTGGATGAGTATCATTAAATAGAAAACACATTGTTCCTTGTTCCAAGCCTTCAGATCTTCCTGCCAGTTTAAGCATACATTGTTCCAGAGATGGCATCTAGCCATTCTCCAAAATCAAACAAAGCAAGCCATGCTATTAAAGAGAAACAAACAAACAATAAGTGAAGTAATGAATGGCAAGAATATAATCCAGGGTACCATTTCAGATTTTAACAGGGGAGGAGTAAAAAAGGTGTGTGTGTGTGTGTGTGTGTATGTATGTTTTTGGGGGAGGGGACAGTTATGAGCAAATTTCAAAGGCAGATTCTTGGATGTATCCAAGATTAATTTGCAAGAATAAAAAATAGGATTTGTTGTAGCTCCTTTTTATGCAGTTACTATACCTGTAACAACTGTGGACAGGTGGTTCCTGGATCTAGACAGTTGGTACTCAATTTTGGATGGTTTTGCGAGTATGCTACATGATGATGCTCCTTGATCCAGCATTGCTACTACAGATTCAACTGGTTTTGGTGCCTTGGAGTACTTTTCCCCAGATTTGACTGGCTCCCCATCTGTGGCTGATCCTGGACAGAGATAGCCCTTCCCTTGAAAACCAGTTGGAAGCTTCAATTCGTGCAGAATTCAACTGCTAGAATTCTGACCAGGTTACTTATATGGAGCCAGTTCTTACAAAATTACATTGGCATTTTAAATGGCTTTTAAAAATTGATTGATTTGTTTGTTTGCTGGTTGAAAAATTTGTATGCCTCTTACCTTGTAATTTTATCATTGTTATATTGTATTTCTGTTACGTACATTGCCCTGGGATCTCTTGTGGATGAAGGGTGGTTTATCAATCTAATAAATAAATAAAGTAACTTTAGCTACATTGTCAACACAGCTCTGTTAGTCACTTTTTCTTGTAAGCAATGGGATTGATGCCTTCAGCATGCATACGTTTCTAGTGTCCTTAATTGTATTCTCAGGGTCACTTTGTTCTCCAGACAGTGGTGTGGGGGATGGGAACATATTTTATCACACAAACTGAGCTTCTCTCAGATGGTTGGGTTCTGAAATAAACTTTTCATAGTGTACAAAACAGCTGTGCCCTTCACTTTTAAAAATCCATATTTAGGCTTTTAGGATAGAATCTATATAGTAAAATATGCCCCAACACATAGAGTTTAGGGATAATGACTACACCAACGTCATGATCAAACAAATATAAGCACTTTGAAGCCCCGTTGATTTCAAAGAGAGAGATTTAAGTGACTCTTACCCCCTTAAATCAATGGGATTTTAAAGTGCTTAATCTTGGATTATGTCCCCAGGCATCTTTCATGAGGGACTTTATCATAGGCATTTTGGAAGTCCAAGTAAACAATGTTGACCAGATCACCCCTGTGCATATGCATATTGACATGACTTAGCTTTGCAGAAGCCATGTTGATTCTTCTTCAGCAGGGCTTGTCCTTCTATATGCCTACTAATTTTATCTTTAATAATGCTTTTAACCAGTTTACACAGAACAGATGTTAAGCTAACTGGCCTGTAATTTCCTGGATCCCCCCTGGATCTCTTTTTAAAAATTGCTGTTACATTGGCCATTCTCCAGTCCTCTGGTATAGAGGCTGATCTTAGGGACATGTTATATATTTTTGTTAGAAGATCAACAATTTCACATTTGAGTTCTTTAAAAAACATTAAACAACATTAAGCTTATGTCTGTGTTTGTGGTAATTCCATGGTGGGATGAGGTTTGTATTGGGGAACCCTGTATTATCCATGTTAGTCTCCAGGCCTGGTCCAATGTATCTTGCCACGTCTGCTTGGCCAGCTGGCCGGCCGTTCACTCTCCAGCCCATCTGGCCACATGTCAGGATGGAAACTGAGCCCATAGAACCCCTGAGCAGTTCTGATTCTGAGGAGGAACAGCAATCCGTGGGAGAGGAGCCCGCTCATCCCTCACAGGCACAGCAGCTGGCAGAGATTCCTCCTGCCGGCATTCCTGAGATAGTGACCGTGGCAGTGAGAGAGTGCGGGAGGGGGGCTTGCTAGACACTCGATGCAGACGCAGGGAGTGACAAGCGATGGAGGGCGCAGAAAGGAGGCATAGCGCCCGTTTGGCACGCAAGCGACGGCTGCATCCCGTGGACCCAAGGGAAAGAGGGAGGAACTCTCCCTAGCCCATAAGTTCAGGGTCTGCAAGTGATTCTCCTTCAAATGGGGACCAACTGCCTAACCCGGAGCATACGCTACTCTGCTGTTCATTGTTTAGCCGCTGGTGATTAGCATCTGAAAGAGTCATTAAGTTGTAAAAGGATTAAAGCCTTGAAAAGAATCCTTTTGTCTGTGTCTTGAGTTGGCTATTGGAGTAGACTGAAAGAGGCCGCTAGGGCGCTCCTGACACCAGCTGCTCGTTCACTTGCTCACTCCTGCCTGCTCAGCCACTTCCACCTTGTGCCCCAGCTGAAGTCTTGTGGGAGCACCGCAACTGGGGCATGAGGCTGGAGCAGCTGCCTACAGTAAGAAGCAGCAGCGGCACACCCAGCAAGTTGCTCTAGAGAGCTCTGCCAGCCACTTTCTTGGTGCAGCAAATGCCATAGTGGGAGAGTAGCTGGTGGGGCGCTCCAGAGCACCTGTGGAGGAGGCAGTGGCAAGCTCTCCTGGTAGGGTTGGGAGGAGAATGGCGCAATTTGCCACTCTTCCTGCTCTTCCACCTGAAGTGAGCCCACGAGCCCACGTAATGATAGGGCTGGCCCTGTTAGTCTCTTATGCTATATGTGCTGAGGGGATTAAAAACCACAACTTCCCTTTTCCCTATCTCTTGCTGTCGGTTATTAATCGTTTCCTGCGTTTGGTAAGTATTTTCTTTCCACCCACTTTCCACCAACATTAGTGACAGCTTTCCTTAGTTTGTTCAGAAAGTTGTTTTCTCCTCCCCTTCTTCCAATACCATTGAAGTGGCTGCTAAGAAGCTCAGCATATCTGTCTCCGCTGGGAGGAGTGTCATTTGGTTCTTTTGTTCCTTCTGTAGCAAGAGAGAGATCTTCAGAAGACAGTCAGCATGGTTGCTTTCTTACTAAAGTCAACATCATAGGAGCTACTTCTCTCTTTTTACTAAAGAGGATGTACCCACACAAGCCCCCTCATAGTAAATTATGGTTTTAATTTTGTGTGCAACATTGAGTGGGTTCCTCCTAAAAGGTGGCCTATTCGTTTTATAAATAAATTTCACCCCCTTTTGCCATCCTGGAGGAAAACCTGCTGCTCCTCCCCTTTTGAAGTTTGCTATTTTGCAAAGCTTAGAAACCTCATAAACAACAACAAAAGTCTCATAAACAACATAAATAAAATGGCGCTGAGGGAAATGTAATGGTGAACTTGCGCCCAAGAAGGGAGTGGAAACATAACACTCAACCTCTAAAAATGTCATTGCATATGTCAAAACCACACCCCCATCAAAAGATGGTGAAGTAGTGATGAGGAACATCTACAGCTGTGGAATTTCTGCTGTGGTTCCATTCTTGTTTTCAATGAGAGAAACACAGAGACTAATTGCTGGGAAAACAGGGGCCAATTATAAAACAATGATGATGATATCGTCTAGACACTCCATAAAATGTGAGTGAAGGAGGAGAGGCATGGCGATTCTTGAGAAAAAGACTCTTCTGGAAGCACCTAAGAATCTGGCTCAGCCTCACAGACTATTGGTCCAAATCAGCCAGGGAGATTCATGCATGGAAACAGTCTTCCACTTGTATATCTGATATGGATGAACATGGAATATGTATCTCCATCTGTTTCACAGTGTTCATCCGGAAACTGGCTGGATGTGCCTTTTGATGTGCATAGGGATTCCCATTCCTATTTAAAGCCCCCAATTGGTACCCATGATGAGATATGGATTACTGTCAAAATGTGTCTTAAAGAGACAATTTTCTTAGATTATACAATAAGCTGCTATTGCAACAACAACAACAAATACGCTGGTGAATATAATGGTTCAACTTTATATTGCACCTGTGGACCAATTAAACAGTACAGGCTAAGAGCAATCCTGTCTTATCTGGCCTAGGGACATTTAAGAATGTGGTAATAATGATATCCAGGATTTCTCTAAAAATCCTCTAAAGAATTTTTATTTGAAGAGAGTTCATTATAGAAAACAGGAGCAAAAATTAACATGGACTTATGCAGTGCAATTTTTTATAGAAGAAAAACTTACTTGAAAACCTAATGCGTAATAAGTGTCAAGGGTCACTGGTCACTTCTCCTCTCCTGAACCTGCTGTCAAGTTTCTTCTGCTCTTTTCTTCCTTTTGTCCTTTGCTTTAAATGTATTTTTAAAGTACTTTTCAAAGTATTAATTTTTTTGTCCATTATTTCAGTGTTTGAGAGCATGAGTGTGCTATGTGAAAGGAGGGTTGCCATGGTAATATCTCATTATTGCTGAATTGGAAAATAATTACTCTGCCAAAAATCCCAGGTAACCTGTCAGTGCATGAGTTAAGGATGCCTGGGGGCAGCCTTGACTCTTTTTGTTGGAAAAGGGGAATTTTAAAAATCATTTTTCCTTCTTGTAATTATACTTTTTCTCATTTGGTTTTCTCCACCGTTTTAGCTGTGTATGCCATTTGGCTCACTGGCAAATATTAGAACATGTGATTTTAATTGGGAATGTGCAATTCACTAATGTACTCCAAAGTTTACACATTCAACTGGCTTCAATTTTGGTTTTTTTTCTATTCTTGATTTAAAGCATGCAGGAAACATCTGATTAACAATCTTAGATAGTGTTCAAATTACGATAGAAAATGGATGTTTATGCTGTTCCATACAAAAAATTGGTAATGTATTTTCTACACTTCCCAGCCACTACAGTTTTTAGATATAAATGAAAGGAAGAAATATATGAGTTGAATAGAAGCCCAGTGAGTGACTGACTCCTAGAAACTTCCAGTCCTCCCAAAGATTCTAATCTTGCTGAAAGACCCACAGCGTTCTGTAAAGCCAGCCTCAGTAACTGGCAGCCCCAAGGCCAAATACAGCCTACTCGGTGATACCACCTAGCATCAATTGCCAACCTGGACATAAAGGAGGGTAGGGATGAGTACCATCAGTGGCACCTGTCGAACAGTGTTAGTGGGTGTAAATGTTCTCCCATTTGGGGTTCTGCTGGAGAATCCTGGGTTATTCATTCTTTACACAAGACTGAGAAGTTCAAAGAATGATAAGACTCCCCACAGGAATCCAGGTAGTTAATTCCAGATCATTGTGTCTAACTGGGACATTATTTATTTGGCCAGCTGGATTCTTTCATCATCCTTTATCCCAGCTGGTATCTTATGTAATGTTAAAAAAGGAGAGATCTTCCTTTGAACAATCCTCCTTTTCTATATGGGAAGGCACGCATACTTTCTCTACACGTGTTGGTGTCGCAAGTTTAGATTGTCAGTGGATGAAGAAATCTATGAGATTTAGAAGGGGTTGATTCTATTCTCCAACTCAGTTCAGGAGTCCTTTCCCTGTGGCTACATTCTGAGACATAAGTGAAATTTACAAGGGAAAAATGTGTGGAGTGCAATAATTTCCTTGGCTAGGGCTATTAATCTTGTGCTCCCAAGGGTGCTGATAATAGGCCAGGGGGGCGGGGAGATCTGGGATTCCAGTCTTGAGATCATCATTGGCATCTGCATTGCTGCAGGGAGGAGAGCTGGGTCACAACAATTACAGAAACAGGTGGTGGTAGTATTTATTCCAGGGTGATATTTATATTTATATCATGCTATTTAAATATCATTACAATGCGATACTTAGTCTAGTGTGATATTACAAAATATGGTGGTAGAGAACTTTTTAATATTTATAAAAAAACACCTGAATGGATATTTCAGTGACTATGTAGGGTTTTGTTTGTTTGCTTGCTTTGGAGCACAAGCGAGTGATGTGGTGGCTGTGCTGGTCAGAGGGAATTCAGAGGTAAGAGGAGGCAAAGATCACAATTGCCTGCCTTGTCAGAGCGTGTTTAGAATGCTGTTCAAAACACTACATCACAGCACAAACTTCTGTTGGCAAACCTGAGGTGAAAATTAAGGGTGTCAAATTTGGGTGAGTTTTATCCCCAAATGTGCTTTGATTTAACATAGACTTTCTGTTTGATAGAAGGGGCTTGTTCTATATGTTTGTAAAGGAGATGCCTCTTTTCAAGATCTGAAGCTTTCTGAATTGCTAATAATAATTTTTAAAAATAATCTGTCTTCATTGAGAATATTTTAAAAGGAACATTTAGTACTTGATAAACATGATAAATTGGAGCTGATTTCTTCATTTTAAAAGAATAATTTTTCCCCTCTTAGGAGAGTGACAACCTCTGGTGGGATGCCTTTGCAACAGAGTTTTTTGAAGATGATGCAACCTTAACCCTTTCATTTTGTTTGGAAGATGGACCAAAGCGATACAGTAAGAAACAAATGTATTATAATATTTCACCTTCGCTTCTGTGTATTTATAACACAGATTCTGATGGCAGCTTAAGGATAGCGCTGCTATGATGATCTGTTCAGTGGATATCAAATTGCAATTACAGCTTGCAGTGGACTAGAGCCACTATGGTGTCGGAAAGAGCATTAGTCTTGGACTGGGCAGGTCTGGGTTCAAATCCTCACTCAGCTATGAAGCTATTTTGGGCAAGTCACTCTCTTGGCCTAACCAATCTCACAGGTTGTTGTGAAAGCAGAGATATGTGCTAGAGATATGTAGCAAAATATGTATGCCAGAAATGGTCAAACAAGGGATGTTCGAGTTCACCAAGATTCTCTGAATAGCAGCTCAACGCTTGTCTGTCCTTGATTTGAGCTTGCGTTTGCTGATTGCTTTGTGCGAATGGGGAAGTTGTGCAAAACGAACATGATGTAATGTGAAAGTTGCGCAACACCCCCCCCCCCAAATTTGTGCAGATTTCCAGAGTAGTGCAAATTTTCCCCATAGGCTAAAGCATGAAATGGCGCATTTTTAAAGTTGTGCAATTGCGAACTGTTTTCTTGTCAAAAAGTGCATATTTTTTTAATGTGAGCACCTGTTTGAGAATTTTTGAACCTTTTTGGAGAACATGTTCTCCTACCCACGTTCGCATTCAGGGTTGCAAACTGGGCGTGTTCACATGTTTTGCGACCAGAAACAACATTCTTCATTTCTGTACAAACATTGTACATCCCTGTTGTTTGCTTCCCTGAATCCCTTTGAGGATGATGGGCTACAAATGTAATTGACCTATAAATAAATGGAACAACTTTTCCTCAGAAAAATGTTATTTTGAACTATACTTGCAGGCTGGAACTTTTTTTGCTGGTCTGGGGGGACATTGAAGTAAAGGACTGTCTGGGAACAGTCTGACTTAAGATAGGTTTAACTTCCTTTGTTTACCCCCAAATGTCAAAGTAGTTTGTAGAGTATAAAAACAAAAGAATAGCTAAAAGGTGGAAGGACAGGCTAAAATCTAGGTTAATAGCCTGAGACCTAGATAGAAGGTGTTCCTGGACTGGGATTTGAGTTAAGAGAATAAACATGCAGATGACTACGTGGGCTGAGATTGGTTTATATTATAGAATCTGGAGCTTGGCAAAGTGATATCGGAGGTTGAATGAGCAAATAATGGTTTCAGTGTTAGTTCTGACACAAACGGAAGGATTAAGGGATCTAAAATTATGGTAACAAAGTATTATGAGTCAGAAGGTATCCACAAGGCAAAGCAAGATATGGTGTCACTGGTACAAGAAGTCAGTAACCCTAATTAAATGCACATAATATAAGTAGCCTTTTTAATGGCTCTGAGCAGCTCATAATTTATGGCCTTGAACAGTCAGTCAGGGAATATCCTGCATCTGCCACCCTTACCCTCCATTTCACAGATGAAAATGGGGACATTTTTATATACCCATATCTCCACGCTTGCATCAAGGATCACTGCTGAGACACACTTGCACACACTCCGCCAAATTACATATTAATGAAGTCTGTTTGCCATCTGGGTTACATGGCATTCATTTCATTCATTCTGCAATGTCCTCTTACATGGGCTTCTGAAGCAGATGGGTTATTAAACTGACCGTAACCATTTCCTGTTTTTTTATTTATATATGCACCTTAAAATGCATGCCCCCTCTTCTTTGCCCTGTAGGAATTTAAGGTTTAAAAATTCAGAATGTGTAATAGAATACCCGCAACTCAATATTTACTCTCCAGACAAGCGACCATGGAGGGGAGGTGCACAAGTGTACTAGCCGCCTTGGGTGCCATTTTTGATAGAAAGGCGGGGTACAAATCAAATAAATAAACTATTTTTTAACCACCCCATACATATGTCACCGAAATAAGCAAAATAAGCACAGTGATTTTTCAGGGACAAGTACCAGAAAATAATAATTGTCCCTGATACACTGGGGCAGGTGAAGCATATGGCCATCCCCAAATAAGGGCACTTAATCACAACAACTCCCAGTGACTGAGCTCTAGGTGCAACAAAATCCTGGGTTACTTCATGACTAAACTATGTTGTATGATTGAGCACTCTGTTAGCATGCTTGTTCATTGTAGACCACCTCCTCTTTTGAACATTTTCCAGCTATCATGTGATGGGGAAAGGGGTGTGCTTGAGAAGTTTTTGAATGCAATAGTACCTTTTCCTCCAACCAGCTAAAGTTGCAACCACATTGATTAAAATTACCCCCCAAGTTTTAGTTTATCAGTTTACTGATTAAACTGATTGAAGATTGAAGCAGCCGTAAATATTTTGTTCATTTAAATTTTCTTTGTGGGATTTATTATATATATTATATATACACACCACATATCTTTTTTCATGAATTATTTTTAATTTATTTATGTTTAAATGCCACTTATCCATCTAAAAGATTCTAAGAGGGGTTTACAGCAAGAATGAAAAGTGTCATAGAAGGTGAAAGCATTGTAATAAAAACAATTATTTTTTATATAATTAAATTTATAAAATTTATATAAAATTAAATTTAATGCAGTGGTTTTTAAAAAACCAGAAGGTGGTAAACTCATCCTTGAGTGGTGCCGGCCTCTTTAAAAGAGGCGGTAATCAGGCCACTCCTGAAAAAGCCTAACCTGGACCTGGACGATGTTACCAAGTTAACAACTATAGGCCGATGGCCAACATCCCCTTCCTGGGTAAGGTGCTTGAGCTGGTGGTTGTGGGACAACTCCAGGCACTCTTGAATGAAATGGATTATCTAGATCCATTTCAGTCAGGCTTCAGGTCTGATTTTGGAATGAAAACTGCCTTGGTTTCCCTGTTGGATGACATTTGCCAGGAGAGGGACGGGGGAGTGTCACCATGTTGATTCTCCTGGATCTCTTAGTGGCTTTCGATACCATTAACCATGGTATCCTTCCGGATAGGTTGTCTGGGTTGGGATTTGGAGGCACTACATTGCAGTGGTTCCGTTCCTACTTGGATGGCCAATTCCAGAAGGTGGTGCTGGGGGATTATTGCTCTGTGCCTTGGCAATTATGCCATGGGGTTCCACAGGGCTCTTTTTTATTCCGCATGCTGTTGAACATCTACATGAAACCACTGGGGGAGGTTATCTGGAGGTGTGGGCTGAGGTGCCATCAATATGTGGATGACAGCCAGCAATACCTCTCCTTTTTATCAAACCCAGGTGAGGCAGTGGCTGCACCGAATCAGTGCCTGGGCACGGTAATGGACTGGATGAGGGCCAATAAACTGAAGCTCAATCCAGACAAGATGGAGGTACTGTTAGTGGGTGGTTCGTCTTCCCAGCCTGGTGATGTTCAACCTGTTCTGGAGGGGGTTACACTCCCCCTAAAGGATCAGGTTCATTGTTTGGAGGTGCTCTTGGACCCAGAACTGTCACTTTAGGCACAGGTGAATTCAGTGGCATAGAGCACTTTTTACCAGCTTAGGCTGATATACCAACTGCGCCCTTATCTGGACAGAGATAGCCCAGCTACAGTTATCCATGTTCTGATAACCTCTTGTCGGGATTACAGCAATGCGTTATATGTGGGGCTGCCTTTGAAAACAGTCTGGAAGCTTCAGCTGGTCCAAAATAGGGCAGCAAGATTGTTAATACGGACTGGCCAACAAGCTCATGTTATACCAGTACTTTCCCAGCTGCATTGGCTGCCAGTCCATTTCTGGGCCCAATTCAAAGTGCTGGTATTAACATCCATATCCCGAAACAGCTTGGGGCCAGGTTATCTGACGAATTGCCTCCTCCCATATGTGCTTGCCCAGACTCTAAGATCCCCCACAAGAGTCCTTCTCCAGGAGCCCCTGCCAAAGGAAGTGAGGCGGGTAGCTACCAGGGCCTTTTGTGCTGTGGCATCCCGGCTGTGGAATAAGCTCCCTAGAGAGGTTTGCCTGGTTGTTGTTTATTCGTTCAGTCACTTCCGACTCTTCGTGACTTCATGGACCAGCCCACGCCAGAGCTTCCTGTTGGCCGTCGCCACCCCCAGCTCCCCCAAGGTCGAGTCCGTCACCTCCAGAATATCATCTATCCATCTTGCCCTTGGTTGGCCCCTCTTCCTTTTGCCTTCTACTTTCCCTAGCATCAGCATCTTCTCCAGGGTATCCTGTCTTCTCATTATGTGGCCAAAGTACTTCAGTTTTGCCTTTAATATCATTCCCTAAAGTGAGCAGTCTGGCTTTCTTTCCTGGAGTATGGACTGGTTTGATCTTCTTGCAGTCCAAGGCACTCTCAGAATTTTCCTCCAGCACCACAGTTCAAAAGCATCTATCTTCCTTCGCTCAGCCTTCCTTATGGTCCAGCTCTCGCAGCCATAGGTTACTACAGGGAATACCATTGCTTTAACTATGCGGACCTTTGTTGTCAGTGTGATGTCTCTGCTCTTCACTATTTTATCAAGATTGGTCATTGCTCTCCTCCCAAGAAGTAAACGTCTCCTGATTTCCTGGCTGCAGTCAGCGTCTGCAGTAATCTTTGCACCTAGAAAGACAAAGTATGTCACTGCCTCCACGTTTTCTCCCTCTATTTGCCAGTTATCCATCAAGCTGGTTGCCATAATCTTGGGGTTTTTTTAGGTTTGACTGCAACCCAGCTTTTGCACTTCTTCTTTCACCTTCGTCATGAGGTTCCTCAGCTCCTCCTCGCTTTCAGCCATCAAAGTGGTATCATTTCTGAGATTGTTAATGTTTCTTCCAGTGATTTTAACTCCAGCCTTGGCTTCATCAAGCCCAGCACGTCGCATGATGTGTTCTGTGTACAGGTTGAATAGGTAGGGTGAGAGTATACAACCCTGCCGTACTCCTTTCCCAATCTTAAACCAGTCCATTGAGCCGTAGTCTGTTCTCACCGTTGCTACTTGGTTGTCATACAGATTCCTCAGGAGGCAGACAAGATGACTTGGTATCCCCATACCACCAAGAACTTGCCACAATTTGTTATGATCCACACAGTCGAAGGCTTTAGAATAGTCAATAAAACAGAAATAGATGTTTTCTGAAACTCCCTGGCTTTCTCCATTATCCAGCGGATATTGGCAATTTGGACTCTAGTTCATCTGCCTTTTCTAAACCCAGCTTGTACATCTGGCAATTCTTGTTCCGTGAATTGCTGGAGTCTACCTTGCAAGATCTTGAGCATTACCTTACTGGCATGTGAAATAAGTGCCACTGTTCCATAGTTTGAACATTCTTTGGTGCTTCCCTTTTTTGGTACGGGGATATAAGTTGATCGTTTCCAATCTGTTGGCCATTCTTGTGTTTTCCAAATTTGCTGGCATATAGCATGCATCACCTTGACAGCATCATCTTGCAAGATTTTAAACAGTTCAGCTGGGATACCGTCATCTCCTGCTGCCTTGTTATTAGCAATGCTTCTTAAGGCCCATTCAACCTCACTCTTCAGGAGGTCTGGCTCTAGCTCACTGACCACACCGTCAAATCTATCCCCGATATTATTATCCTTCCTATACAGATCTTCCGTATATTCTTGCCACCTTTTCTTGATCTCTTCTGCTTCTGTTAGGTCCTTGCCATCTTTCTTTTTGATCATACCCATTTTTGCCTGGAATTTACCTCCGATGTTTCTAATTTTCTGGAAGAGGTCTCTTGTCCTTCCTATTCTATTATCTTCTTTCGCTTCCACGCATTGCTTGTTTAAAAATAATTCCTGATCTCTTCTGGCTAACCTCTGGAATTTTGCATTTAATTGGGCATATCTCCCCCTTTCACTGTTGCCTTTTGCTTTCCTTCTTTCTTGGGCTGCTTCCAGTGTCTCAGCAGACAGCCATCTTGCCTTCTTGGTTTTCTTTTTCTTTGGGACTTTTTTGTTGCCACCTCCTGAACAATGTTGCGAACTTCTGTCCATAGTTCTTCCGGGACCCTATCTACTAAATCTAGTCCCTTAAATCTATTCTTCACCTCCACTGCATATTCATTAGGAATGATAGTGAGCTCATATCTAACTGATCTGTG
This sequence comes from Heloderma suspectum, assembly GCF_057233095.1. Lineage (NCBI taxonomy): Eukaryota > Metazoa > Chordata > Lepidosauria > Squamata > Helodermatidae > Heloderma > Heloderma suspectum. The sequence goes on from NC_139462.1 coordinate 116,628,382, forward strand.
GGTCTTCCCTATTCTCTTTAGTCTAATTCTAAATTGTGCAATAAGAAGTTTGTGATCTGAACTACAATCAGCTCCAGGTCTTGTTTTTACCAAGTGCATAGATGTCCGCCACCTTTGGCTACGAAGGATGTAGTCAATCTGATTTCGGTGTCGACCGTCTGGTGAAGTCCATGTATAAAGTCATCTCTTAGGTTGTTGGAATAGAGTGTTTGTTATGCACAGTGAGTTGTCTTGGCAAAATTCTATCAGCCTATGTCCTGCTTCATTTTGTTCTCCCAGACCATGCTTGCCTGTAATTCCAGGTGTTGTTTGACTACCCACCTTAGCATTTCAGTCTCCTATAATGAAAATAATATCTTTTTTTGGCGTACTATCCAGTAGGCGCTGCAGATCCTCATAGAACTGATCTACTTCTGGTTTTTCAGCATCTGTGGTTGGGGCGTATATTTGGATCACTGTGATGTTAAATGGCTTACCCTGAATTCAAATTGAGATCATTCTGTCATTTTTTGGATTGTATCCAAGCACTGCTTTAGCCACTTTATTATTAATTATGAAGGCTATTCCATTTCTTCTGTGATCCTCTTGTCCACAGTAGTAGATCTGGTGGTCATTTGATGTGAAGTGGCCCATTCCAGTCCATTTCAGTTCACTGACACCCAAAATGTCTATATTTAATCTTGACATCTCCCCAATAATCACATCCAATTTGCCCTGGCTCATAGATCTTACATTCCAGGTTCCTATGGTGTGTTGATCTTTAGAACATCGGATTCATCGTTCACTACCAGCACCATCGGCTGCTAGCCGTCCTTTCGGCTTTGAGCTAGCTGCGTCATCACATCTGGGGCTAGTTGAACTTATCCTCTGTTCCTCCCCAGTAGCATTTTGACCATCTTCCGACCTGGGAGTCCCTTCTTCCAATGGTATACCGACATATCTCTGGTTGTACTGACCCATTTAATTTTCATGGGAAGAATACTGGGGTGGGTTGCCGTTTCCTTCCCCAGGGATCTTATTTAGTCTGACCTCTCTGCCATGACCTTCCCATCTTGGGTGTCCCTTCACGGTTTAGCTCATGACATCATTGAGGTGCTCAAGTTCCAGCACCACGACAAGGTAACGATCTCCTTTGCTGAAGTTGTATTCAACTGGTGCCTACATTGTATTCGTTTCAGCACCAGATGAAGACCTTTTTATTCTCCCAGTATTTTAGCATTTTAGCTTCCTAATCTTTTAGCTCTGGTGTTTTAGATCTGTATTTTAAATCTCTGCATTGCTGCTAGGTCTTATTCTGGTTATACTGTTATATTGTGGCGTTAAGCTTTTATATTTTATATTGTTTTATGCTGCACTCTGTGGTTTTCATTTTTGTGAACTGCCCAGAGAGCTTCGGCTATTGGGTGCTATAGACGTGAAATAAATAAATAAATAAATAAATAAATAAATAAATAACAGCCTCAAAATTAGCTTCATTAAAAAACCTAGGCTAAATCACATGTGTTTTTATCTGAAGTCCAAAGTCCTCAATAGAATGTTGAGTAGCTCTAGTCTCTCTAGCTTCACCACCAAAGCAGCCCTGATTCTCCCAGGACTTCTAGGGTTCTACAGGTGAAACCCAGCACCTTGAATTTATGTTTTGTTTATTTTATTCTAAAACATGTACATCCTGCATTTCTGCTTCAGCAGCATTCAAAGCAGCTAACAAAAATATATCAAAATGCATAACACCCAACCAAATACAACAAAACAATAATAAAACAATAGCTAAAATGGCCAAGAGGATTTAGCCTGGAAACAAACTTGCAAGCAGGAGAGCTCATGAAACCAGTGTCACATGCTCCTAGTAGTTTGTTGTTGTTCAGTCGTCCAGTCGTGTCCGACTCTTCGTGACCCCATGGACCATAGCACGCCAGGCCTTCCTGTCCTGCGCTCTCTCCCGGAGCGTGCTCAAGTTCATATTCATTGCATCCGTGATGCTATCTAGCCATCTCATCCTCTGCCGTCCCCTTCTCCTTTTGCCTTCAGTCTTTCCCAGCATCAGGGTCTTTTCCAGGGAGTTTTCTCTTCGCATTAGGTGGCCAAAATATTGGAGCTTCAGCTTCATTATCTGTCCTTCCAATGAGCACTCAGGGTTGATTTCCTTTAGGATGGACTGATTTGATCTCCTTGCAGTCCAGGGGACTCGTAAGAGTCTTCTCCAGCACCACAGTTCGAAAGCATCAATTCTTCGGCGCTCAGCCTTCCTTATAGTCCAGCTCTCACAGCCATACATTACTACTGGGAAAACCATAGCTTTGATTAGACGGACCTTTGTCGGCAAGGTGATGTCTCTGCTTCTTACTATGCTGTCTAGGTTGGCCATAGCTTTCCTCCCAAGGAGCAAGCGTCTTTTAATTTCATGGCTACAGTCACCGTCTGCGGTGATCTTGGAGCCCAAGAAAGTAAAATCTGTCACTGCTTCCATTTCTTCCCCTTCTATATGCCAGGAAGTGATGGGGCCAGATGCCATGATCTTCGTTTTTTTAATGTTGAGTTTCAAACCAGCTTTTGCACTCTCCGCTTTCACCCTCAACAAGAGGCTCTTGAGATCCTCTTCGCTTTCTGCCATTAGGGTGGTATCGTCTGCATATCGGAGGTTGTTGATAATTCTCCCAGCAATCTTAATTCCGACCTCTGATTCATCCAACCCAGCATTTCTCATGATGTACTCTGCATATAAGTTAAATAAGCAGGGTGACAATATGCAGCCTTGTCGTACTCCTTTCCCAATTTTGAACCAATCGGTTGTTCCATGTCTGGTTCTTACTGTTGCTTCTTGACCCTCGTACAGGTTTCTCAGGAGACAGGTAAGGTGGTCTGGTACTCCCATCACTTTCAGAATTTGCCACAGTTTGTTGTGATCCACACAATCAAAGGCTTTAGCGTAGTCAATGAAGCAGAGATAGACGTTTTTCTGGAATTCTCTTGCTTTCTCCATGATGCAGCGAATGTTGGCGATTTGATCTCTAGTTCCTCTGCCTCTTCTAAATCCAGCTTGTACTTCTGGTAGTTCTCGGTTCGCATACTGCTGAAGCCTAGCTTGTAGGATTTTGAGCATCACCTTGCTGGCATGTGAAATGAGCGCAATTGTGCGGTAGTTTGAACACTCTTTGGCGTTGCCCTTCTTTGGAATTGGAATGTAAACTGACCTTTTCCAGTCTTGTGGCCACTGTTGAGTGTTCCAGATTTGTTGGCATATTGAATGCAGCACTTTAACAGCATCATCTTTTAGGATTTTAAATAGCTCAGCTGGAATGCTGTCATCTCCGCTAGCTTTGTTGTTACTAATGCTTCCTAAGGCCCACTTGACTTCACTCTCGAGGATGTCCGGCTCAAGTTCAGTGAGCGCACTATCATGGCTATCAGGGACATTCAGATCTTTCCTGTATAGTTCTTCTGTGTATTCTTGCCACCTCTTCTTAATCTCATCTGCTTCTGTTAGGTCCCTGCCTTCTTTGTCCTTTATCATGCCCGTCTTTGCACAAAACGTTCCCTTGAGATCTCCAATTTTCTTGAAGAGATCTCTAGTCTTTCCCATTCTGTTGTTTTCCTCGATTTCTTTGCATTGTTCATTTAAGAAGGCCTTCTTGTCTCTCCTTGCTATTCTCTGGAACTCTGCATTCAGTTGGATATATCTTCCCCTTTCTCCCTTGCTTTTTGCTTCCCTTCTTTCGTCAGCTACTTGTAAAGCCTCATCAGACAGCCACTTGGCTTTCTTGCATTTCTTTTTCTTTGGGATGGATTGAGTTGCTGCCTCCTGAACAATGTTACGGACCTCCGTCCATAGTTCCTCAGGCACTCTGTCTATCAGGTCTAATCCCTGAAATCTATTCCTCACCTCCACTGTATATTCATCAGGGATATGATTTAGGTCATACCTGAACGGTTTAGTGGTTTTCCCTACGTTCTTCAATTTAAGCCAAAATTTTGCAAGAAGCAGCTCATGATCTGAGCCACAGTCAGCTCCAGGTCTTGTTTTGACTGACTGTATGGAGCTTCTCCATCTTTGGCTGCAAAGGACATAATCAATCTGATTTCGATATTGACCATCTGGTGACGTCCATGTGTAGAGTCGCCTCTTGTGCTGTTGGAAAAGAGTGTTTGCTATGATCAGCATGTTCTCTTGGCAAAACTCTATTAGCTTTTGTCCTGCTTCATTTTGTACACCAAGGCCATGCCTGCCTGTACTTGAGAAAAGTAGCACTGCAGCATTTGGGACCAGCCGGAGTTTTCAGACTGTGTTCAAGGGCAGCCCCATGTAAAGCACATTACATGAGGACTGGCCGAAGACATTTTGCTGCCTTAGAGCAGCAAATGGCACACTACACTCACCCACCTAAGTCAGGGCATAGAGTATCCAAAGCCAGCCAAGTTATTTTGGCAACTGAGGCAGAGAATACCACCAGTACCTCTCACTATTCCTGGCAGTAAAAATACAATAATAGCATATTAAGGGTGCAGTCCTATGGGTTGCACCCTCCATGCTCATTAGCCCCTAAACTTGGAGGCTTAAGATCATCCAGTGCAGGGCGGGAGGAGTGGCAGAGACGCCTCCCCATCCTCCCACCCTGCATTTTCACTAGATGGGCTTTTTTGCCTGTCTAGTGAAAGCATTTCTGAGTGGGAGGCAAGGAACCTGGCAGAGGTCTCAGGACAGCTCATATCTTTGCCTCTCCAATCTCCTCCCCTCCCCACCCACCAAAATGCCCCCTTTTCCCCTCTCCAGTGTTATATTCCTGACCTGGGAGAGGCAGCTGGCGTGGTTCATTCTGTGCTGGCAGGGGCGGTGTGTGAGTGTGTTGGAGTTCTGATTCCCAGCTCTGAGGTCAGAGTGCTGTCTCTGACGTTGGAGCTGAGAATCCGAAATATCCTACGGCTTAGATGCTATGGGGCCCTAACTAACAATTTGCTGGTCTTTTATGTCACTCAAAATCTCCTGCCTGAGCCAGCCGCCTCATCTTGCCTATTGGTAGGGCCAACCCTGAGACTACTTAAACTGAGATTTTACTCTGACATACATGGCAGTGGCAAGATCCTTTGTCTGTGAAGAAAGATATCATATCAACCACAACTGCCAAATGAGCAGCCAAAAGCAGGTCCAGGAGCATGTCAAAACTGCAAACTGTTCTTTTAAGAGGGGCGCGATTCCATCAAAAGCCATAGTTTCCTTTAAATCCTGGCAAACAGAAAAGCATCAGCATCTCTTGTCTGAACTGAACCTCCCCCAACAAGCAGAATACAAAAGCTGTACAAACCACTTCAACATTTTATTCTCAGATCACCAACTCTCAAAGGGTCATGCAATCATGTTATCTTTCCATTGAGGCCTCAGGTTTACGGACTTGCTCTTTCCTGAACTCTCTACATTTAGCAGATAGTACAGCCAATAGAAATTAGTTGTGACAACAGGGATTTTTTTTACTCTTTGACAAATTCTTTCATATGTAGCCCTGTTTGCAGAAACACAGACCTGTCCGATCTAACTGGACATTAATTGCTTTTTTACTGATATATCTGTGCCTCTTAGACTGATAATACAACTAGCAAATTTGATATCTGACAAGTTGACTCAACCTAATTGGGACAGATCAGCCGCTACCAGTTTTGCTAGAGGCTGTAATTTGAAGGCCTGTACAGAGTTATCACTTGCTTTGAAAGGCAAGAAATAGTAATTCTGTCAACAATAATCCCTTAAATGGTGTTCAAAGTAGCTTTCCTTTGGCTGCTCCAAAAAGAGGCAGCACTTGACAAATAAATACCCAGAGATAACTGATAAAATGAATTAAATGTATCTGGATGATACAGTGACTATCAGTCACTACAAGCAATATAAGAATCTTCCAAGATGTTAAGCACAAAGCACAAAGGTGTTGTATGGGGAGAAAAAGAAAATGCAAGGCTTGCTCTGAACAGGTTAAAACGTATTTGCTGTGCAACGTGTAGGTTTTGACCAACCTTAGTTCATAATGTGAATGATACAAGAGAATAGTTCAGACTAAGTTATCAGTAGAAAAACATTGAAGATGGTCACAAAAATCAGATTTTTTCTTTATTGTACATGTCCCTTTTTACAAGAACGATGGGTGCGAATACCTGACCTATGGTTAAACTTAATAAATGACACCATAACTGACACAATATTTGCTATCGTGAGCAGCCTACTAGATTTGTCACAGGCACTAGGATCCAGAAGTTAACATCTTGTAGATCATCAGGGTCACCTACAGGGCCCATATGGGTGATTTTTATTGCCCTCCAACTTAGGCCTTTATGAACCAACAGCATGGACATTTACTTTCCATCAGCTGGAGAAACACTGAGTTGTTGTGAGCTAGCATGCTAGCGCACCCTGCCTGGTCGCTCCTGCTGCAAGCAGGAGTGGCTAAATAATCCAGGGACACCCCTTCCTTGATTGTTTAGCATTGTGTGTGAACCAGGAATTTTGGCTTGTCAGGGTAGAGACAGCCCAGAGTTGGAACCTAGAGTTTAACTCACTCCGAGTTCCAACTCTGGGTCACCTCTCCTCCAATAAGCCAGAGTTTCTGGTTTGCACACAATACTAAATAATCAGGGACAGACTGTGTTTAGGTGCTCCCACTTGTAGCAGGAGCGATTGGGCAGCATGCACTAGCACCCTCCCTTGCTCCAAAAAACAAAAAACACCACCCTGGGTTGTTATGATGCCCAAACTGGATCACTATTTTGCCAGGAACTACTGGTCTACTTTGTTTAAGAAAAGAACAACTCCTCTGCATCTTTACTCAGATACAAGTCCCACTTTATTAAATTGGACTTCAAAGTAGGTGTGTTTAGGATTGCAGGAGTAGTTGTCAAGTATATGATCTTGCTTAGTACCTTGTATGAATATATATAGAGAGAGACAGAAATCTGTCTCTTGTTTCTAAGAATATATAATTCTGTGGTGCATATGGGCTGACCACAGTTTTGAGATTATGCTCTTAGATTATAAGAACACTTTATTTAACTATGTACCAATATGTTTCAATTGTTATAAAAACCAATTAGTACACATTTGTGTTATGTGTGTGTGTGTGTGTATATATATATATAAATAATATATAAATTTCAATATGGGAAACTTGATTTGACTCAATGCTTTAATTATCTAAAATATTTCTATACCTCCCTTCAATTCAAATTTCCCAGGGCAGTTTACAATAACTAATTAAAACACAATAAAAACACGGAATTATCTAGTATAGGATTATTGCATGTATGCATCCAAGGGAGCTTTGGAATTCTGTTTCTCAAATAGCAGCTTCCCATCCAGTGTGGCAAACCTCTCTTGAAAGCATTTTGTGATTCTCCATAGCTGTTAAAAAGAAGAAAAAAAAGTCAAAAATTCTGCTGGACACAAGCCCTTTGGGCACATCCAATCCTATAATTTATATGAAGAAATCAGAAAGCTCAGTTGTTTAGTATTTTCTTGATTCGTTTTTCTTCAAAATTAAAGTCACTTAATTTGGTTTGTGTGCTACAAGCCATAAAATAATTAAGTTGAACTTTCTTAGTCTTTTGAAGCAGAAACCTGAATACACTTACCTGAATGTAATCCCCATTGAATGTACTGGAACTTCCAAATAAATATGTGTAGGATTCCAGTGTTAATTTAGTACAACACTGTTAATACTTTGTTTGTGATTGGCAGCCAAAGTGTTATACCCAAGGAGTGCCAACACTGATGTAAAACAAATTCAGAATAATTTTTTACTACTGGTCCCAGCCTTAACAGCTCATACTCTGACCCTGATTTGATTTTATTTTATTCTATTTTATTGATATAGAGATGCAAAAGTTCAGTTTTCCCAACCAAGGAGTTGGATTTTTATTAGTACAGGTCCATCTGAAAAATAAGACTTTGAACTCCTCTCTTGGCTGTACCTCCATTGAGCTTACATTCCATTTGACAATGTGGTTTGTTCAAGGCCTTAAGGAAAATCTCGGACAGTATGACTTAAAATTTGGGCAATTAACAGTGTAGTTTGCTCAGCCTTGCAAATACATTTGAATAAATGATTAAGGGTACAATCTAAACCCTGCTGGAAATCCAGCTGCGGTGCCATAAATGGGGCTCTGCCGGTGGGGATGGAGGTGTGCTCAGTGTATGCTAGCACACTGCCAGGCGCCACGGCAGTAGAAAGCTCTGCTGGTGTTCCATTGGCGATGTTCTGCTAGTGGAGTGGGGGGAAATGGGGTGTGGCAGGACGTCTGTAACGTCTAAAGCCCTTTTGTTTCCCCAACATGCCCTCAGAAATGGCACAGTCCTAAAACCAGCTCTGCAGTTAATCCCCTCTCATTGCAGTCAATGGAAGGGACTAAGACAGCCCTCCCCCCTCACCACCACTTCCAGTGCTGCCCACACTGAAGCAACAGGACGATGGATACAGCAGTTTTGCCAGATGATCTCTCCACCCCACCTGGCTGTAAATATATGGTAAGGTTGCTCTGTGAAAGTGTAATTCCACTTAAAAGTAAGCCACATTTAATACAAATGGCCTGTACACACTTACGTGGGAGTAAACGCCATTGAATTCAGTGGGACTTACATCTGAGTCAATATATATAGGATTGCATGCAAACCTACAACAGTTGTTACTGGCTTGCCTTCCCGCATTGACATTTGTGAGTCATTTGTATCACATCAGTGGACTTCAAGGAATAAATGGGCAGTTATCTTCAAATTTACAACTGTCCACCTGCGTCATCACTTGTTTACTTGTTACTACAGGCCACTAGAAGAGTGACTGTTTATAAGCCTGAATTTATCATATACTTTGTCAGAGAGTCAGCAGGGAAATGTTGAATTTGAAGCTGGGTGAAAAAGCTGGCTCAGCAATAGACTTCCATGTTAACTTTAGGCAATTGCTCCATCAGACTCAACACAGTACAGTGGGAGCAGCAGTCACCCGCTTTGGTGGATTGTTGGGATAAATGAGATAAGGAAAATGTTGCCTGAGATATAGGATGAACTGTAGATCTAAACAAATAAATGTAAAATAATCAGTGTCACCTGAGTGCAATACACTCACTACATTTATTGCACTCCTTTAAAGGTTCAAAGGAATAATTAGTATGCATGTTAAAAAAGGGGGGTGAGTTAAGGAGAGGACATTTGCATTTATTCTAACAATAAAATAGATCATTTTCATGCTTCCTGAAGAAAAAAAAACATGTTGCCTTCCTGTTAAGAGCCTCCTAATCACTGTACAAGAGTAATACTAGACTCTGATCCTTTGTTGACCAGGTTCTTTGTTTCCCAGAGACAAAATATTTCCAGAACAGATAAAAGAAGTGAGTTTGATTGACAGTTCTTAGCAGAGTCTCATCAGCGGCTGTGCTGACAGTGTGGTGGTGTGCATTTTGCTGATGTGTTGAAGGTTGACAACTGATTGACAGCCCAAGACTATGGAGATGGAAAAAGATGAAGCATGCTCAGTAAGAATAATGTGCAGTGTTTATGCAGCACTGCAGAGAAGGGGAGCTGAGAGGTTAACTCTTTTAGAGCCAGGTGGCAGAATGGAATGCATGCCCACAAGCACTGAAAATTAACATTTGCTAAGATTCTCCCCGCCCCGCAGCCCAGTAGTTATGTGTTTTGTGATTATACCTGACTGTCAGAATGAAAGGTTATAACAATCTCAGTGGAACACAAACCAAATTAAATTGCTAACAATTATTTCCATAACAATTGTCTGTGTTACTGCACAGAAATGTCTGGTGCAGCTTAACAGTGTTGCTGCAAATAAAGCATCCCTTTTGGTGATATTTTATCTTTGCCTATTAATGAATATTCTGTGTTCTGCTGCATACGCCAAAAATTGGAACTAGGCAGTAACTGGGGTAACAATTTGGATGTGATCTCCCTGAGAAGGAGACAATCCTGCTAATAGATTGGAAGCCTCAATTCATGTGTGTCAGTCCCGGCCACTAGCAATGTAACATTTCTTAGAGCCCAGAGATTTCAGAAAGGCCAAGTTTAGGCAGAGTCATGGTTGTTTTCCTTAGGGAAGGCCAGGAGGGGAATCTTTGTGTAATGCATTGATACTGAGGAATGTTGTGTAGTAGGGGATATGGCTGAAAGAAAATGGCCCCTCAGATCAGCCACTCCATCTTCAGGTCGTGAACTGGGGTGCAGGGGGGACAGATTTTATGAATTTTCAGCCATGGGGGTGAAATTCTGTGAATGACTTCAGGGATAAATGCTTACTGTGGTGATAAATGGCAGTGGTTTCCTGCTCTCTCTTTTCCCCCACCTTAAATTGTTAGAAAAAATGTGTTTTTGCTGCTGCCTGTGTGGGTGGCAATAGCAGAGGAGTGGGTTGGGACATCAGAGTAAAATGGGTCACAAATGTTTATACACTGTTTCCCTTCTACCCCCCTCCTTTAGCTCTCATGTACCTGGTAGCTCATCCACTGTGCCCTCCTGTCTTGCAATGCTGCTTTTTAAAGCCAGGTTGGCCTGCAATAAGACCACGACCTAATCATGGATGAGAAGGCCAATCTGGTGTGTATTACTGAGACCTCGGTAGGTGAGCTGGGTGGGGTTGACCTGACTCAGCTCTGCCCACCTGGGTAGTCGGTGCAGCACCAACAAAGGTTGGAGGGCTGGGGCAGGGGGAGTCTCTGTGGTTCATAGAACCTCCATCTCTATCACCAGGAAACCACTCCACCCTGGAGCAGGCCATGAGGGGCTGCACCTGTTGTTCCACCATAGAGACAGACTGGAGATGCTGCTGGTGTACTGCCCACCCCTCTACCCAGCAGCCTCCTTGACCAAGCTGGCAGAGGTGGTCTGAAGTGTGGTGTTAGAGGGAGCCAGGACGGTGGTTCTGGGTGATTTCAACTTCCATGCTGAGGCTGTCTCTGGAGCTCCAGCTCACAACTTTATGGCCTCCATGACAACCATGAGGTTGTCTCAGTTTGTCACCGGCCCAACACATGAAATAGGGCATACCCTTCATTTGCTTTTTGCTCCAAGCTGTGAGATGGGTAATTTGAAAAGGGTGTGTGTGTTTCCAAGTAGCCCCATTGTCATAGTCAGATCATTTCCTGGTTAAATTTGAACTCACAGTATTACTTCCCTCCGGCGGGGGGGTGGGGGCGCACACACACCCATTTGGATGGTCCGCCCCAGGAGACTGATAGAATGCAGTGGCTTTCTGAAAGCTCTTGGGGGGTTTCCAATGGAGAAAGCTGGTGATCCAGCTGGGGCCCTAGCCTCACTGTGGAACAGTGAGATGCGGAGGGCCATTGACTTGATTGCACTTGAGTGCTCTCTCCTGCACTGTGGAACCTGTTCTGCTCCCTGGTATACTGGGGAGCTATGGGCAATGAAACAGGCTGGATGTTGGCTAGAGTGCAAATGGCGCAAGTCTCAAAGTGAAGATGACCAAGCACACTTTAGAGCACATAGTCGTGTCTATTTTGTGCTGGTGTGGGCAGCAAAGAAGGCTTACTTTGCTGCCTCCATTGCGTCCTCAAGTAGCCATCCAGCAGAGCTCTTTCGAGTGGTCCAGGGCTGTTAACATCCTCCCCAGCAAATGGGGCCCTGGTCCCCTCAAAGACCCGCTGTGACCTTTTTGCATTCCACTTTGAGGAGAAAATCACTTGTCTCTGTAGTGAATGTGATGCTCTTGTTAGCGCAGTTCCAGTTGAGGTGTCTGACACCACCATCCACCTGATTTTGTGGCGCCTGATGATGTGGACAAGGTACTTGCAGAAATGCAACCGACCACGTGCCCTCTAGGGGTGGACGAAAGTCACTTACCTGTCCTCGAAGGACGTTCGCGGTGGGGGAGAGGCGCTTCGCTGGTCCCCCCGTGAAGTTCAGGCCAGGGGGGGAGGCTTCCCGCCTCGGCCCGGCCGAAATTCAGGCCGGGGGGGAGGCTTCCCGCCTCGCCCCGGCCGAAAATCAGGCCGGGGAGGAGGCTTCCCACCTCACCCGGCCGCAAACGCGAAAGTTAAAAAAAAAAAAAAACGCCCCCTGATAAGCTACGTTGACGATTCACGTAGCCTATCATGGCTAGATCTGCAAAGTCAGCCGTGATAGGCTACGTCAATCGTCACGTAGCCTATCACGGGTGACTGTAAAAAAAAAAAAGCGCGTACGCTAATGGCGGCCCCCATAGGGAGCCGCCATTCGCGTTCCTTATTTAGTCGCTGTAGTCTACATAAATGTTTATGTAGACTACGGCGAAAATAAGGGCAACGCAAATAGCGTTGCCCTTATTTTCGCCGTAATCTACGTAAATCTTTACGTAGACTACAGCGACCAAATAAGGAACGGGAATGGCGGCTCCCTATGGGGGCCGCCATTATCCGTACACACTTTTTTTTTTTTTTTTTAAAGTCACCCGTGATAGGCTACGTGACGATTCACGTAGCCTATCATGGCTGACTTTGCAAATCTAGCCGTGATAGGCTACGTGAATCGTCACGTAGCCTATCAGGGGGCGTTTTTCTTTTTTCTTTTATTGCAATGGCGGCGGCGGCAGCAGGTCGAAAGACCGGCTGCCCCTCCCACCCCGCTCGAACACCCGCCGAACCGCCGGCTGGACCCGCCGCTGGGAGGGACATTCGGCGAAGGTAAATCCCGTCCCGGGGGGGGGTGCGGGGGGCGGGGGGGGTCGGAGGATTTCTCCCTGAAACTTGTTTGGGGGGCTGAACACGTTGGTGCTCGGCCCCCCGAAGTTTCGGGGAGAAATTCTCCGCCAACCCTAGTGCCATCTCAATCCTTGCCCCTCCTGGCTAATAAGGCAAACTGAGGGTGGATCCAGGGTGTGATGAATGCTTCTCTTTGGGAAGGGGTGGTCCCTGCTATCCTTAAGGAGGCAGTAGTGCAACCACTCCAGAAGAAACTTACTCTGGACCCAATGGTATTAGACAACTACTGCCCAGTTGCAAATACCTGTTTCTTAGGGAAGGTTCTGGAGTGGTTGCTAGTGGTGGAACAATTACAGGCACTCTTAGAGGATACTGATTATCAGGACCCATTCCATTCTGGGTTTTGTCCTGGTTACAGGACTGAATCAGCCTTGGTTGCCCTGATGGATGATCTTTATCGAGAGAGGGACAGCAGGAGTGCAGCTCTGTTAATTCTGCTCAGTCTCTCATCAGCTTTTGATACCATTAACCATGGTATCCTCCTGGACTAACTCTGTGGGATGGGTATCGGAAGCACTGTGTTATAGTGGTTCTGGTCCTACCTGCAAGGCTGATTTCACAGAGTAACATTGGGTGACCCTTGGCCCCATGGCAATTTTGCTACAGGGTTCCGCAGGGTACCATGGCAATTTTGCTACAGGGTTCCGCAGGGTACCATGTTATTTAACATTTATATGAAGCTGCTGGGAGCAGTCATTAGGGGATTTGGAGCCAAGTGCCATCTGTATGCTGATGACACACAGCTCTTATCTCCCTGTGATATCTGAATCAGGAGAGGCTGTGCAAGTCCTGGATCAGTGCCTGTACTTGGTAATGGGCTGGATGAGGGCCAGTAAACTGAATCCTGGCAAGACAGAAGCCCTGTGGGTGAGTGGTTCCCGAGATTGGGAAATAGGCTCATTGCTTGTTCTGGGCAGGGTTGCACTCCCTTTGAAAGATCATGTCTGTAGTTTGGGGGTAACTCTAGATCCATCACTATTGCTGGAGGCCCAAGTGGCCATGGTGGCTCAGAGTATCTGTTACCAGCTTTGGCTGGTTCATCAACTACGGCCTCTGGACAGGGATAGCTTGGCCACAGTGGTACTGGCACTAGTAACTTCAAGACTGGATTACTGCAATGCACTGCATGTGGGGCTGCCCTTAAGGCTAGTCTGGAAGCTGGAGCAAGTGCAGAATGCAGCAATGCAGCTGTTATGCCCCTTTTCAGGATGAAACTCCTTTGTTTAGGGAACTGCACTGGCTGCCTATTCACTACCGAGGGCGAGGTTTAAGGTATTAATACTAGTGTACAAAGCCCTAAAGAACTTGGGACCAGGATACCTGAGAGAGAGCGCCTTCTCCCTTACCAACCTGCCTGGTCACTGAGGTCATTGGAGGGCATGCTCCTGGTGGTTCCACATGGACCTATGACCTGACTGAAATCTACCAGGAGAAGAGCCTTCAGTGTGATGGCCCCCTTTCTTTGGAACTCCCTGTCCCTTGAGGTCAGGCAGGTGCCAACACTGTGTTGTTTCCGGCACCTCCTGAAAACAGCACTGTTCCAGGAGGCATTCCGTAACTGACCAGCCACGGTTTCTTTTAGCGTTCTGTTTTTAAAAAGCATAATTTTAATATGGAGTTTTAATCTTTTTATTCTTTTACTATTTTATCTTTTATGTTCACTGCTCCAAAGCCTGTTTTAGATACGGAGCCGTACACAAATATTGTAAATAAATAAACAAACTTTTCTTGGCATGTGAGCTAGGGTCATTCTGGGTTCATCTTGGGGAGGGGGGCAGAGTGGTAATTCTCACTGGGCTGCTGCTGAGATCAGTTCTGCCACTGCAGCCTCTGCCACCACCGCCACAGAGAGTGGCAAAAATACATTGGCCTGGCTCAACGTAATGGCTCACACATAACACTAAACCATCCACAGGCTTAAGGTCAGTGAGTTGTATAGCTTGCAGCAGGAGTGATTGTGCAGGATGCAGCAGCAGGCTGCCCTGTTCACAATTTTTTTAAAATTCTGGGTTATTGTGACATGTGAACCAGGCTATTGTTTCTTACAGTTTAAAGCAGTACACGCAGCTCTTAAATTTATTCAAAGAACATTTGAAAAATCAAACTTTCAGTGTGGTCATTGAAGTAAATTATTTGTTTTAAAGCTAATATTGTAAAATGTTCAAACAGAGGGACAACAACATGCTTTATATATTATGTACTATTACTTAGCTCCTAGCTGTTCAGGGCATCCAGATGAAATATATTTCCCTTCTATCTCCCTCCCATCCCCCACCCCCATTTTTAATGTATTTTGGCATGCAGCAGGAGCTAGGGAGATATTAAGTTGAACAGACTAGGGAGTTGAATGCATCATCAGTGGTACCTAAGTAACATATTTATTGTTCTCTTCAGTGTCAAGAATGGTTGAGCAGAGAGAAGAATTTGTTGGATACAATCCTACAAGATGTTCTCTTGCACAGGCTCCACATAAATGAATGGAAATGCACAAGAGCACTCATCCTGTTGCATTGCTTCTATTATTTTCATTTTGGTTTGCCCCCAAACACTTATTTTAGGTTTGTAGCTTTTATTTGTGTGTGCTTTATGTATGGGTGTGCAAATCTTCCTGTTTTATTTCTATGGAGATTCCCACATCATTAAAAAAAATGGCTATAAGTGTTTGGGGCATTTATGTGCAAAAAGCAGATATTCATATTCTTTTTGTTAGGGAAGAGAAGAATTTTCTCAGTTATTAGTTCAGATGAGGGTGGCTATTCTTCCTGATCCATTGCAATACAAATCAAAATTGAAAAGTTATTTAGAAGATATAGTGAAAAGGGACTTAATTGTTGATGTTTCCCCATTTAAATTGCTTACAAGCTTGCTAATGTGTACAATTATTGCTCATATTTGATCCATCTTAAGTGCTGCTGATTATCTTGCAGTTTCACAGGAGTAGCATGCTAGTACTCAAACTCATTATCTTCAAGAACTACCACTAAGTACCTTGTTGTTGCTCTAAACTGCTCACATTAAGCTGGTTCTCACTACCTCATTGGCACAAGTCACCTTTCTCGTCCCCCTTTTTCTGCTGTTTTTCTTAAAAACAAACACATCTGTTGTCATTATCAAGACACCGTTCTGAACACCTAAAAAGGGTAGAGACTTCTACAGAAGAGCTGTGAGTGACAATATCGGGCTCTGAAACTAATCTAGTGCTAGGAATGTGCTATCAGACCCCAGACCAGAATGCTCAGGCTGACTTTGAGATGGAAAACAAAATTAGGGAGGCTTCCAAATGAGGAAGTGTTGTAATAATGGGTGACTTCAATAACCTCCACATTGACTGGAGGAATGCATATTTCAGTCCCAATAAAGAGGTTACATTTCTCAGTGCCCTAAATGACTGTGCCCTAGAAAACTTGGTCATGGGTCCGACCAGAGAGGAGGCTGCCCTGGATTTAATCCTAAGTGATGTCACCCAGAACCTAGTATGAGATGTAAACATTGTTGAACCAATAGGAAATAGTGACCACCGTGCTATCAGATTTAAAATATGTTTGAGTGGAAAATTGCCCAGGAAGTCCAACACAGTCACATTTGACTTCAAAAGAGGAAACTTCTCTAAAATGAGGGAACTGGTGAAAAGGAAGTTGAAAGGGGTAGTCAAGAGGGTTAAATCCCTTCAAAATGCTTGGAGGTTACTCAGAACCACAAATAATAGAAGCCCAGCTAAAATATATACCACAGGTTAGGAAAACTAGCATCAAGTCCAAGAGATCGCCGGCATTGTTAACAAGCAGTGTCAAGGATGCTATTAGAGAAAAGAGGGCTTCCTTCAGAAAATGGAAGTCTTGCCCAAGTGAGGAAAATGTAAAGGAGCACAAGCTTGCACAAAGGCGATGCAAGAAGACAATAAGAGATACAAAAAAGCATTTTGAAGAGCATATCACTAACAATATCAAGACCAACAATAAAGAATTCTTTAAATATATCAGAAGCAGGAACCCAGGTAGAGAGGCAGTTGGACTACTGGATGACAATGGAGCTAAAGGAATACTAAAGGAGGGCAAGGAGATTGCAGAGAAGCTGAACGAATTCTTTTCATCTGTCTTCACTACAGAATATATAGGACAGATACCTGTGCCTGAACTGATGTTTTCAGGAAGGGAGTGTGAGGAACTGAAGCAAACAGTGATGAAAAAAGATGAAGTTCTCAATCTTACTGATAATCTGAAAGCAAATAAATCACTGGGCCCAGATGGTATCCATCCTAGAGTTCTCAAAGAACTCAAATATGAAATTGCTGATCTTCTAACCAAACTATGCACCATGTCCCTAAGATTAGCCTCTATAGCAGAGGACTGAAAGATGGCCACTGTAACACCAACTTTTAAAAAGGAATCCGGGGGGATCCAGGAAATTACAGTCCGGTTAGCTTAATGTCTATTCCGGGTAAATTGGTTGAAAGCATTATTAAAGATAAAATTAGTAAGCATATAGAAGGACAAGTCCGGCTAAAAAAAGAATCAACATGGCTTCCACAAAGGTAAGTCCTGTCTCACTAACTTTTTAGAGTTCTTTAAGAGTGTCTACAGTAGACATGTAGACAGGGATAATCTGGTAAATATTGTTTCCTTGGAGTTCCAAAAGGCTTTTGACAAAGTCCCTCACCAAAGGCTTCTGAGCAAACTTAACAGTCATGGAATAAGAGGAGGTCCTCTTATGGATCAGTAACTGGTTAAAGAACAGAAAGCAGAGAGTAGGAGTAAATGGTAAATTCTCCCAATGAAGGGATGTGAATAGTGGGGTCCCACAGGGATCTGTATTGGGACCAGTGCTTTTCAACTAATTCATAAATGAACTGGAATTAGGAGTGAACAGTGAAATGGCCAAGTTTGCCAGTGACACTCAAATTATTTAGGGCGGTTAAAACAAAAAGGGATTGTGAAGAGCTCCAAAAGGATCTCTCCGAACTGGGAGAACGGGCATCGAAATGGCAAATGAGGTTCAAGGTAAGCAAGTGTAAAGTGATGCACATTGGGACAAACATTCCCAATTTCAAGTATAACCTGGTGGGATCTGAGCTAGCATTGACCAACCAAGAAAAAGATCTTGAGGGTGTGGTGGACAGCTCGATGACAATGTCAGACCAGTGTGCAGCTGCTTTAAAAAAGGAAAACTCCATGTTAGGCATAGTTAGAAAAGGAATTGAAAATAAAACTGCCAATATCATACTGCCTTTATACAAATCTGTGGTGCAACCGTACTTCGAATACTGTGTACAGTTCTGGTCGCCACACCTAAAAGATATTGTAGAGCGAGAAACCATGCAGAAAAGGGCAACTATTATTTATTCATTTCATTTCTACACCGCCCAATAGCCGAAACTCTCTGTTGTTGTTGTTCAGTCGTTCAGTCGTGTCCGACTCTTCGTGACCCCATGGACCATAGCACGCCAGGCCTTCCTGTCCTGCGCTCTCTCCCGGAGCTTGCTCAAGTTCATATTCATTGCATCCGTGATGCTATCTAGCCATCTCATCCTCTGCCGTCCCCTTCTCCTTTTGCCTTCAGTCTTTCCCAGCATCAGGGTCTTTTCCAGGGAGTTTTCTCTTCGCATTAGGTGGCCAAAATATTGGAGCTTCAGCTTCATTATCTGTCCTTCCAATGAGCACTCAGGGTTGATTTCCTTTAGGATGGACTGATTTGACCTCCTTGCAGTCCAGGGGACTCGTAAGAGTCTTCTCCAGCACCACAGTTCGAAAGCATCAATTCTTCGACGCTCAGCCTTCCTGATAGTCCAGCTCTCACAGCCATACATTACTACTGGGAAAACCATAGCTTTGATTAGACGGACCTTTGTCGGCAAGGTGATGTCTCTGCTTCTTACTATGCTGTCTAGGTTGGCCATAGCTTTCCTCCCAAGGAGCAAGCGTCTTTTAATTTCATGGCTACAGTCACCGTCTGCGGTGATCTTGGAGCCCAAGAAAGTAAAATCTGTCACTGCTTCCATTTCTTCCCCTTCAATATGCCAGGAAGTGATAGGGCCAGATGCCATGATCTTCGTTTTTTTAATGTTGAGTTTCAAACCAGCTTTTGCACTCTCCTCTTTCACCCTCAACAAGAGGCTCTTGAGATCCTCTTCGCTTTCTGCCAGTAGGGTGGAATCGTCTGCATATCGGAGGTTGTTGATAATTCTCCCAGCAATCTTAATTCTGACCTCTGATTCATCCAACCCGGCATTTCTCATGATGTACTCTGCATATAAGTTAAATAAGCAGGGTGACAATATGCAGCCCTGTCGTACTCCTTTCCCAATTTTGAACCACTTGGTTGTTCCATGTCTGGTTCTTACTGTTGCTTCTTGACCCTCGTACAGGTTTCTCAGGAGACAGGTAAGGTGGTCTGGTACTCCCATCCCTTTAAGAATTTGCCAGAGTTTGTTGTGATCCACACAATCAAAGGCTTTAGCGTAGTCAATGAAGCAGAAATAGACGTTTTTCTGGAATTCTCTTGCTTTCTCCATGATGCAGCGAATGTTTGCGATTTGATCTCTAGTTCCTCTGCCTCTTCGAAACCCAGCTTGTACTTCCGGTAGTTCTCGGTTCGCATACTGCTGAAGCCTAGCTTGTAGGATTTTGAGCATCACCTTGCTGGCATGTGAAATGAGCGCAATGGTGCGGTAGTTTGAACACTCTTTGGCGTTGCCCTTCTTTGGAATTGGAATGTAAACTGACCTTTTCCAGTCTTGTGGCCACTGTTGAGTGTTCCAGATTTGTTGGCATATTGAATGCAGCACTTTAACAGCATCATCTTTTCGGATTTTAAATAGCTCAGCTGGAATACTGTCATCTCCGCTAGCTTTGTTGTTACTAATGCTTCCTAAGGCCCACTTGACTTCACTCTCGAGGATGTCCGGCTGAAGTTCAGTGACCGCACTATCATGGCTATCAGGGACATTCAGATCTTTCCTGTATAGTTCTTCTGTGTATTCTTGCCACCTCTTCTTAATCTCATCTGCTTCTGTTAGGCCCCTGCCTTCTTTGTCCTTTATCATGCCCGTCTTTGCACAAAATGTTCCCTTGAGATCTCCAATTTTCTTGAAGAGATCTCTAGTCTTTCCCATTCTGTTGTTTTCCTCGATTTCTTTGCATTGTTCATTTAAGAAGGCCTTCTTGTCTCTCCTTGCTATTCTCTGGAACTCTGCATTCAGTTGGATATATCTTCCCCTTTCTCCCTTGCTTTTCGCTTCCCTTCTTTCGTGAGCTACTTGTAAACCCTCATCAGACAGCCACTTGGCTTTCTTGCATTTCTTTTTCTTTGGGATGGATTTCGTTGCTGCCTCCTGAACAATGTTACGGACCTCCGTCCATAGTTCCTCAGGCACTCTGTCTATCAGGTCTAATCCCTTAAATCTATTCCTCACCTCCACTGTATATTCATCAGGGATATGATTTAGGTCATACCTGAACGGTTTAGTGGTTTTCCCGACGTTCTTCAATTTAAGCCGAAATTTTGCAAGAAGCAGCTCATGATCTGAGCCACAGTCAGCTCCAGGTCTTGTTTTGCCTGACTGTATGGAGCTTCTCCATCTTTGGCTGCAAAGGACATAATCAATCTGATTTCGATATTGACCATCTGGTGATGTCCATGTGTAGAGTCGCCTCTTGTGCTGTTGGAAAAGAGTGTTTGCTATGATCAGCATGTTCTCTTGGCAAAACTCTATTAGCTTTTGTCCTGCTTCATTTTGTACACCAAGGCCATGCCTGCCTGTTATCCCCGTGATTTCTTGACTTCCTACTTTAGCATTCCAATCCCCTATGATGAAGAGGACATCTTTTTTTGGTGTTAATTCTAGAAGGTGTTGTAGGTCTTCATAGAACCGATCAACCTCAGCTTCTTCGGCATCAGTGGTTGGGGCATAGACTTGAATTACTGTGATGTTGAATGGTTTGCCTTGGATTCGTACTGAGATCATTCTATCATTTTTAAGATTGTACCCCAGTACTGCTTTTCCCACCCTTTTGTTGACTATGAGTGCTACTCCATTTCTTCTAAGGGATTCTTGCCCACAATAGTAGATATGATGGTCACCTGAATTAAATTCGCCCATGCCTGTCCATTTTAGTTCGCTGATTCCCAAGATGTCGACGTTCAATCTTGCCATCTCATGTTTGACCACCTCCAGCTTACCTTGATTCATTGATCTGACATTCCAGGTTCCTAAACAATACTGTTCTTTACAGCATCGGATTTTCTTTTCACCACCAGACACATCCACAGCTGAGTGTCCTTTCGGGTTTGGCCCAGCCACTTCACTCTTTTTGGCGCTACTTGGAAATACCCTCTGCTCTTCCCCAGTAGCATATTGGACACCTTCCGACCTGAGGGGCTCATCTTCTGGCGTCATCTCTTTTAGCCTTGTGATACGTTCCATGGGGTTTTCTTGGCAAGAATACTGGAGTGGGTTGCCATTTCCTTCTCCAGTGGACCACATTTTGTCAGAACTCTCTGCCATGACCTGTCCGTCTTGGGTGGCCCTGCACGGCATAGCTTATGGCTTCACTGAGTTACGCAAGCCCCTTCGCCACAACAAGGCAGTGATCCATGAAGGGGGAAACTCTCTGGGCAGTTCACAAAAATTAAAACCAAAGAGCACACAATAAAACAATACAAAATATATAAACCACAGTAAACAAAACGATCAAGAGGCTGGAGCATCTCCGCTATGAGAGAAGGTTAAACGGCTGGGCTTGTTTAGCTTTGAAAAAAGGAGGCTAAAGGGAGACATGATAGAGGTCCACAAAATTATGCATGCTGTGGAGAATGTGGATATGGAGACATTTTTCTCATTATACTAGACCCCAGGGTCATTCCATGAAGCTGACTGGTGGGAGATTCAGGACAGAAAACAGGAAGTACTTCTTCACCCAGCGCACAGTTGAACTATGGAATTTGCTACCACAAGATGTAGTGATGGCCACCGATTTGAATGGCTTTAAAAGGGGGTTAGACAGATTCCTGGAGGAGAAGTCTATCAATGGCTACTAGTCCTGATGGCTATGTGCTACCTTGAGTACCAGAGGCAGTGAGCCTATGTACAGCAGTTGCTGGGGACATCGGTGGGAGAGTGCTGTTGCACTTGGGTCCTGCTTGTGGGTTCTCGGTTGACAGCTGGTTGGCCACTGTGTGAACAGAATGCCTGACTAGATGGACCCTTGGTCTGATCCAGCATGGCTCTTCTTATGTTCTTAACTGCAATAATGTAGTTTTCATCTCGGGAAATTAAAAGAACAGTATCTCCTGCAACACTATTTTTGTGACTGTCTGAAAAAATGTCAGCTCACAGGACGTCTACTTCAGATCCAAATCCAGTTTTGTTCAAAAATGTGTGTATCTTGCAGTGGTCCATTAATCTCAGGGAATGGAGATAGGTACCTTCTGACATTCTCAGCATACAGGACTGATTCTCCCCAAGCAAGCCAGGGGTATATTCGGGGATACTCAAGGATTACACACCAGTTGTCTGCCTTGATTTTTGTACCTACTTACATTGTTGGGCAAGTCTCTGCCATTCATTTTCTGGCCCTGTTAGATGACAAAACTGTTATCTGACTCTCCTCGCATAATTCTTCAGAAGAAAATTACATTTGCCAAACGTAATAAATTGCTACTGTTTCCAAGCATAGGCTCGTCCCTATTCCTTTACATTTCAGCAAAGTCCCAATAATTAAACATCATTCAATAATTACTACATGGCAGAATAATTCCTCCTTTTCTACATTGTGAGGCTATTTTCTTTGTGTTTCCACTTATCCTCCTCCCATTTGTGCCATTTTTTGAGATAATTGCTGCGCCTTCTGCTTTATGCACTGCATGTCTAAAACTGGAGTCTTTGAAAGCCATAAAAAAGAAAAACGGAGTTTTCCTGACCCCTTGCTGTTTTAGCAGTTGCTTCTTGTACTAATCATATTACAAATCCAACTATTCAGTCTATTTGTTGGAAGCCTACTGCTAGATCCTTCCAACCAACCGAATCTAAGCATGCCAGGGTATTAGGAAAGAATTAAGAGTGCTTGCCAGGATATTTCTGTACTCACATCACTTTCAGACATCACATTTTCTGTCTGCCAGCATACACCAGAATTTGCCCTAGAATGGGTGTACAGTACCGACTGATACCATATGCACTACCTTCCCAACTCCTCCACATGTCCAAAGGGATGGATGGGTGAAGAGGAAGGTCATCAAGGTAAGAATGGGAGGGAGGGGAGTAGCCAGGCTGCCACTTGCTTCCAGCCTCTGCAATCAAAATCAGCTTCAGCATTTAACAAGAGTGGATGTTGTGGGATGGGGAGGAATGGAGTTGGCAGCAGGCTGCCTGTTTTGGGTATTTGAAGCATGAGTCCTTGCTTGGTACTGTAGGAATCTTCTACTATAAGTGCTAAAGGTAGACATTTCTTGGCTTGAAGAAGCTGGGCTTACGGCCGTTAGACCTATTTATTTTAATATTTATCTATTTTATTTGTACCCTGCCTTTCCACCAAGAAAATGGCACTTAAGGCAGCTAAACAATCATAGGGCCCAAAGTTTTAAAATAAAAACATGTTTAAAGCAAGAATAAAACAAATATATTTTTAAAAACTGCTAAGGAACAACAGCAATAACTGAATAAAAAGAGCATCGAACCCAACAGACCAGTTTGCATGCCAAAATTTTGCTTGAATAACGTCTTAAAACAGGCAGGCTCATGTGGGACTTTCAGATAGCCTGGTCCCAAGCCATATAGGGCTATGAAGGCAGACATAGTGAGGGCAAAATGGTGAACTGCAAGTCTCCACCCCATCCTACACGAACTATTTGAAGTCTACATGTCTAAGTCTACATATTGTATATTGATTTTAGCACAGTAAAAGTAAACAAAATACTTGAAATTTTTGGAATCTATGTTTTCAAAAATTCAAGGGAGATAGTGGTTTACAGCCAACATGTTCCTCTCTCCAACGTGTCCTAAAAGAAGCTCTGTTCTTTTTACTCACTAAATTCACTGTATTAGCACAGCTATATCATCCTTCTTCTCTGACATATTACAGTATGTTGTTGCAGCAGCCAAGTGTCAAGGTTCCAGCATCTGAATCAATTACAGAGGTTGAAGTTCACCTAGAAAATCTAGAGATTGAATCAAAACTATCAATAAAAACAATCTTACACAACTTACTCTATATCAAATAGAAGTGGCTTGTGATTGGATTGAACAGAGGGCTTTGCAGATCTGGAAAAGAAAGCCCCTATTCCAATTGTTTCCAGGAAAGGGTGAATTCTGTAGGCAATCATGGGTTTATTTGTTATGTATTTATATATCACCATTCAACCAACTGGTTTTCAGGGAGTTTCACAACAGGATAAATAACAATGAAAACAATACAAAAGTAGAATGAAAACAACCAATAAAAAAACAATAAGAGCAGTAATTAAAAGCAGCAGTTTAAAACAGATCAAGCTCAGAGCTTAAAAACACAGAAGAATAAAAAGGTCTTCAGCTCATGCTGAAAAGATAGCCAAGTAGGTGAGTCAGCACGGGTTGCTACCCACATAACTGCTAATGGATGAATACTTCCATTCGTATTAATAGGGAGAAGAACCCCCCCCCCCCGGCTGAAAATCAGTTGGAGGCAGCGGTGAAGGTCACCCCCTGCTAAGGGCCCTGTTGCCCCAGTGCTGCATTGGAGACCCCCGGCCTAGCCAATAATGAAGGAATTACTGGTGTGGATGTGTTTTCTTAGGAATAACCAAAGACTAAAGACCTGTTTGTTTAATGTCATACATTGAAGTTAATTTTATTTGCAGTTTCACCCAGATGCTCAAGGGCTTAATTGTAGTACATCATACATTTTTATTGATTTATTTGGATCTAATTGACTGACAGATCAGTATTTGGGGTGTGCATGACTTTTTAACCTTTCAAATATCTGTTTTCTACTTCAAATACACATAAATACATAACCATTTCTACAAGTATGTTTTTTCTGTTTCTTCGGAAACTCCATATAAAATACATTGCTTCATCAAAAGATAAAAACTCCCTAAAGAATGACAGCTATTTGTTGGGCTCCTTGTTTATGATTTTTACTACAGCATTGTGAATAGATCAGAGGCCTGTAGCTGGTGTACAAATAACCAAAAAAACCACGGTCTGTGTCTCAAAGACTTGATAAAATACGAATATATATTGCACGAATAATGGGATTAGAATGTAGTTATCAGAGGACAACAAACAAACACTAAGGCAATGCTAGTCATTTAATAGGCAGTGGACTTGATTCATCATCAGCCTTTTATACACATTTTTATAACAACTGCAGCAGGCAAAGTTGTAAAGAGGGAAGCTTGCTGGATGTTTAAAGGCAACGTCTCCCATTACAGGTTGCAGTTGGAAATGCTGTTCATTGTCATTCTTCATTGTACCTCTTACTGGTGTGGATGTTGCAGAGAGAGACTGTGCAGACATTCAAACAGGGAACACTTGGGGGGAGGTTGGCTTTCCCACAACCTCCTGATACAGGAGCCTCTATGTGTACAACCCAAATACACTGAGGCTCTGAACATGCAAACTGAAACTTCCATTTTTGCAGGCTACAGATAATATTAACATGGCCTACATACATTGGTATGTATATGCATAGGCCTTTTGCAGACAGGATCTCAAAACTTGTGAGGTCAGGGTAAGAACCAACAGAGGTAATCCCATTCCCTCTTCTTTTTGCAATTATTTGTACCATGTTTGATCATCTCTACGAAGTTATCCTAGCCATGATCAGAACATTATATTCTGACCACTCAGATTCCTGACCCTGTTGTGTTCCAGTTCACTGGGGTAGAAGACCAGTTAGGATGATCTTCCATTTGTAAAGACAAAACCAGCTTTGGGTAATCCCTTAGAGACTTAGGTGGTTTGAGCAAGAGGAATGACACATAAAATTGAAACACAGAGCACCTATAATTACAGGGAAAAAATGTGATTTTGCCAATTTTCCCCAATCAGACAATCAAAACAAAAGGGGTGGGGTGGGCTGCAGTTCCTCAAATTTCCCTCACTATTGGCAGTAAGAGCTCTGGCATTAGTATATCAAAACAAAAAGTTCCTGGACATTGGCTCTTCTTCTGCACGGTTATAGATGTTTATGAACAATCCATAAGAACATAAGTATAGCCATGCTGGATCAGACCACAGGTGTATCTAGTCCAGCATTCTTTTCCCACAGCGGCCAGCCAGCTGCCTATGGGAAGCCCACAAGTAGGACATGAGAGCATCAGCACTTCCCTCTTGTGTTCCCCAGCAACTGGTATACATATCTGCATCTGATACTGGACGTAGTATATAGCCATCATGGCTAGTGGCCATTAATAGCCTAAATGGAAGTTCGTTGGCTTTTAACTGTCAGCGCACAAAGTGCCTAGGGATAGATAGGGGTTGCTGATGGTGGGAAGGAGTGTAGCAGAGAAGGGAGAAGGAAACATTGTCAAAGTGATGCTCACTTCACTTGCTAGATTGTGTGTGCGAATGTACATCAGACCAATGTGTGAATAGCATGTCTGCATTGTATGTGTATATGAGACCTGCGAATGATATGTCTGAATGGTGGGAGTGCTGGGAAAGTGAAGAGGGAACAGAAAGCGAAGGCATGACGTACATAAAAGAGGCATTAGAGTAATTGGTTATCTTAGTATGTTTGAACTGTTGGAGAGTTGTTTTATTATTTCAGTGTTTCAATTACTTTATATGGAACATTGTTTGACGTTGCTTTGGATCCAAAGGTGTCATATGAAAGGTGTCTTATAATGATTTTACACCAGGAGGTGCTCTCACAGTTCCATGAGAAAAGTGAAACTAACTCAAAAGGCACTCTTGCACAAGAGGTTGCACAAGCTCTTTCACAAGTGAAAGCATGAGAACGGCTTTAGAATGTCTCCCATTGTAAGGCTGTTTGAGTGGTAGCAGCTATTTCTCTACCATTTGTAGTTCCTTGGATCCAATCAAAGTTTTATTGTGATTGGCTGCCTTTGTGGTCTGGATCAGGCCATAAAGTGGGATATACATTGTGAAAATAAATAAAATTATATCCACAAAGTTTAATGTAAATACAGAAAAAAGACTATTTCATTTCAGCTTCTTATCATGTCCATCTCTTTCATCTGTTTGATTAATTATGAATTAATAATTAATTAAAAGAAAACACAGTGTCAAACTAGAAAAAAAATGTTTTCCTGATGTAATTATAAGCAGATTATAATTAACTGCTTATTCCTAACCAACTGTTAGGCTGTGGCTGCTCAGTAGTTATACACAGCCACGATAGATTAGGGCTTTACACTTCTCCCCATAACGGACTGGCTCACAAATCATGCTAAACTGTGGTTTACTGAGACATTCACAAATAGGAAAGAGCTGCCATGACCAAGGGGTTCACATTCTTTCCCATATGGCCAGGAGAAGGACTTCAGCAACTCCCAAGTCTTGGCTTGTTGTGGTGTCCAGATCATGGGTTATTAAAACAACAACAACCCTCCAATCATTTTAAAAGAAGGCCAACTTTAAACCATGGTTTCTGAAGTGGGGTTGCTATAAACCATGATCCCTTCTCCAAACAACGCAACAAATACACTTTAAGGGGAAGTGGAAGTAAAACCTGCCAAAGTCCTCTTCCAGCTGCATGGTAGTAGAAGAGGGGAAGCACGTAAACCCAAGGCTTCTGGCAGCTTCTTCCCACTCATGGACATTTCACTAAACCATGGTTAGGGTGATGTGTAAACTGGACGACAGCATATGGAAGCCACATGTATTCTTTCTACTGGGTATATAACACAGAAAGAACTGCGATTTAACCAGTATCTCAAATGCCCATTTGTGATATTCACACACTATGAGTAACATAATGGGGCTTGCACAGAAGAACAGTCTGTGTCTGAAATTTTTTAACATGAATGCACTTCTGCTGCAATGTGAAGTATCCCCTATTTAAAATAGGCATGAAGCAGGAAACCCACTTATGTACAGTGAACTTCAATCACTTGTCTAATGTTATGGAAGAGCTTCTTGTAATAGATTACAGTGCTAAAATAAGTGCCGCATCACATATTGCAAGAGGTGTTTGGAAACACATGTATTGTATAAGTACATTAATTAGTGAACTAGGATTGGCTGCAGACCTTCATAGTGTGGAGATGGTACTTGGTGACAAACCCAGGTCTGTGGCCATGTATGGAACTGCCTGTTAACTTCAGGAAAACAAGAAATGTGGAATTGAGTTCTCATATGTAAAAGCAAAGCTGGAGCTGGACGGTGGTGCACAAGCTGAATCTCTTCACTGCAAACTCAAGTAAATCTGTACTGGTTTGAGCCCTGAAATGTGTGAGGGAGGTACACCTTAAGTTGGAGATGGACAGTGGTTTGGGAAAGAGCCGTACATCTGTGGTAGAGCACAAGCACTGCATATAGAAAGGTTCAGGTTCAATCCCTAGTACTCCCATCTTAAAGGATCTCAGGTAGGAGGGCTAGGAAAGCCCTCCCACTGCTTGAGACCCAGGAGAACTGCTTCTAGTTGGAGGAGAAATTACTAGGCTACATGGGCAATTGGTATGAGTCAGGATAAGACAGTCATATATTGCTATATGTATAGCATCTATCTATCTATCCATCCATCCATCCATCCGTCGGTCTTCAATTGTTTTACCTATCCCGATCCCTAGTTCCCAACTCATAATTCTGTGGATGAGATAAATATAGCCATGGGTGTATACATTAAGCGGATTTGCACTGAAGTTTGACCATAGTTGTCACCATTTGGGGGGGGGGGGACCAAAGATTGGAAAGGGAGGGAGAATTCCAAATTAAGCAAGGCCATGATTAGCGAGATCCTCCAAAGTGCTCTGCTGATGGAATCACCCTCATTGCATTAGAGCTTTAATCAGCAGGGCAAGATGAGAATTGATGTGTAGGCTGGTATATGATGGTGAAGTAATAAAAAAACAAAACAGTACCCTTGCACTATAAATCTGTTGCCAAACATGGTGCGAGGGCAGAAGGTCAATAGAGTTTAATGCATTTCATTTTTTTTAATATAATAGAGTTTATGTATAGGAGATGGATTGATTGCATTAAAGGCATACTATAACTGGTAGTAAAATTAAGCAACAGCTATGCAAAAATAATCATATTAATAGGGATCATGCCCATACCATTATTTATCCCAAATTATAATCATAGGAGCCTTGAGTTCAAGATTTCACTGACCTTGGTGGTAAGTGTTCTAAACAGAACCACTTGCTCAGGACTAGTTCCATTGATTTCTTCCAAGAACTGCTTGCATTTGTTTTCTGGATCTCAGCTGGATGTGTGCACTTATATATTTCACTCCCATCACCTTCTCTATAGAAATACAAGTTATTGTAATTATGCAGCATTTATTGACTTGTATTACAGTGATACCCTGCCCTTCACACCAGGGCATGCTCTACAAATCGCATTGCATAGAGAATTGCATTTTGTAGGCTTGCCATTGTAAATGAGAATTAGTGAGTTTGGGAGGGCGTAGCAGTTCAAATTGAACAAAATTCATCATTTCATGCAGCTTTTTCAAGAATAAACTCTAATGTTATACAAGAAATCAAGAGTTAGGAGCCTGGGGTGGAAAGAAATGTCTTTTGAAAGGCTGTTTTGTATGCATTAATAGCTGGACAATATAACACATCTAGCAAGAAACATTACCTTTTCTCATCATGTACAGCAAAAGTACATGTCTTTTTATGGAAATTGAGAGTATTGGTTGTTTTGCATTGTTGGGATTTGGAAAAGGCACCATTTGATATGTCAAGATGGAATACTAGCACTGGGAACAGTCAGAAGCTTCCCCATAAGCTAATTATACTGAAAGACGAGTTAATTAATGCGTGGACAAGTTTTTCCCTTTGTGTGCTGTAGTGTACAATCACATGCATACACACATAAAACAGTATCAGTAATAGGGCTGTGTAAAAAAGGGAGAGAATAATAATACTGACTAACAATGCCTGGGCTGCTTTTTTTGATAAACGCACATGAGAAGTTTTTTCCCCCAATGCCTAAAGAATTGGCAATTTATATAATGCTAAGAGAAGGAATTTGCCCAGATAAAATACCCTTTGAAATGATTCCTGACACCATGCATTTGAAGTTGAACCACTCTCTGCTGAAGTCAAGCGCTTCTATTCATTTGCGCCACTGAGGTGTTTAAAAAAAAGTTAAAACTTCTGTGCATTTTCATCAGTAGCACAATAGAAGCCTCACGCTGGCATATATTGCCCCTTTCTCAAAGCAGTTTACTCTGGAATAGTGCCCTTCACATCTGTGGGAAGATTCCCAAACCACCATTAACATGGAAGTAAAACATGGATTGGGGAAACTGCAGATTCAAATCACTGCACAGAAATGAAGCTCATTGGATGACTCTGCCTCTAATCACTGCTTTTTAGCCTGAGAGGATAAGAGAGGGAAAACTCCAAGAGCAATAAATAAATGTTTGTGTATTTATGAATATTTGTTTTTGCTTTGACACATCTTCATGAGGTCAAGGAGGTTCTCAAAGTAATCCCTCTCATACATTTCTGAACAAGACCTCTTGTCTTCTGTAGGTGAGGGATATTTCCCATTGTCCAACATCTTTAGCCCAGCACTCATCTTAACAATAGATTGCAGTATGTTGCCTCCATAATTCTGTGCAGACAAATGCACTCATGTTCAAGGAATCTCTGACACTGATGTGCCCACTGGCCACACATCTAGTGTCAGTGTGAATGGGGAGAGCTATGACAGCTGGAACCCTGGCTAATCGAAAAGTAATAACGCTTATAGCTTGATTCTAATCTTTGCCAGTGTGTCTGACTATTTTATATTATAGGTTGCAGTGTCTATTTCAGCACATGGACCTTCTCATTTTTTAAAGTAATAAACCCTCCTATTTTAGTATGGAAATGATGATGCTGTCACTTATTTCTACTACAAGATGATAAAAATATCACAGGGATTGGGTCTGTGTGTATGCATGTGTGAAGAGCAGTCATGGGTTGCCATGCAGGCCTCCAGGTTTCCCTAATTATCCAGCAATAACAGCCTGCAACAGTTAGGGTTAGTTGAACAGAACATAAGGGAATCAGGACAAGGGCTCTTTAAATGGCTCAAGGACTCTGAGAGATGGGGAATAGCTGGGGCAGAAGCAAAGGGTACAAATCTGAATGCTGGAGGCATAAGAGACAGAGAAGGAAGCCAAAGCAGGAGGAAGGATGCTCAGGAGAAGCTGCTGGGGGGAGCAAACCTAAAGGAACTAAGACCAGAAGGTAGCAAAGCTGGAAAGGTAGCTGCTGGTTGTCTTGAAAGACAAAGAACTCAAACAGATGCCTGGTTGCTAAGAGAGACCTTCTAACACAGTACAGCAGTGAATGGAGAGATACAGAAAGTGAACTCGGAAACACTTGGCCACTTTTCCAACAAACTCAGTAATTGTTCATCCTGATCTTACAACTACTCACTGATGGCTTACTCCATGATGTAGGCAATCATTCTGATCCTGCAGGTACTTACTATCTCACCCCTTGGTATTTTGCCTGGTCCTGTATCCACTTACTTCATTCAATGAATCTTAATCCTAAGCCTGCAAATACTTATATGTATCACCCACATACATTCCTCCTGGTCCTGTACCTACTTAACCAATATTGTTCCAGGCCATACCACCTTATCCTGGGAATACTTACATCGTAAGGTAAGAAGTATTCCTCATTCTGCAACAACAGGCTATAATCCTGTGAGGTAACAAGGATCAATAAAGTTTATAATGGCTATATTTATGTGATCAAGTTGTTATTTTTAGATGCAAGCAGCAGGAAATGACGTTTTCCCTTGGATAGAGAGGACAGTCCTTGTGACAGTGTGCGTATAAAAATATTTATTGGCCCTAGCAGTTCCAAGAATTCATGTTTAGATTAATACTTGGATTTCTTCTTTTGAAAATAAAAACCAAGATGTAATTTTATACATTAGCACATTTAGTATGATGTTTTGCTGGTCTTTATAAATTAAAGGAATATCTCGGCAATTGCAGAGGGTATTTTGACAGCTAAAATTACTCATTAATTTCTTCATGAATGTTATTTCTTGTTTGGATTGCAGTGCAAATTATAAAAATTGTCAATTAGTTTAGTATTGTTAACTGTATTAGCATAATTAACATTAATGCTGGAATGATTTCATTAATTTACTTGGTTGATTATAAGCATCTAATCTATAGTTTAGTACCTGTATAAAGCATCTTATTTTTCTGTACTGCAGAACTACATTTGAGTCGTTGATTAATAAACTGCTTAGGGAGAGGTTTCAGTGCCATAAAATACCAGTCACTCACTTATCTCTACTGAAAATATCTGTGGGACACCAGGGGGAGTGTTTCCACCAGGGATTTACTCCAAGCCAGCTGCATGTTGAGGTTGTTAGGGATACATATGTTGTGGCCATCTAGCAGCCACGCTGGAGCTTATCACGAAAAACCAGATTTCCCCAGACTGCTTAAAATTTGATTCTTTTCCTTAAGTCGGGTTCTCCTCGGTATAGTTACTGTGTGCCCCAACCCCCACATTTAGCTTGGGTATGCTAGCCCTGCCCAGGGGTGTGCCTTTCACCATGACGCCAGTCAAGGGGTGTTTCCTCTCAGTGACCACAGAAATAACAGAGAAGCCCCTCAATTGACATGGCACATTTTAAAGCCCAATTCCTTAAGTATGATTAAGTGTGAGATCTCAAGGCTCTGATTCATTGCCTCCTTCACAGCTTTCTTATAGAGATCCTGTGTGTTAAAATGGGGGCTGGTTTCTGTCTTTGTGTGTCCCCCCCCCTTTCCCAGCACAAGCATATGTGTGTCTATTCAGAAGTAACTCCCATTGTGCTCAATGAAGCTTGCTGCTGACATGCAGGTGCATCTGGACCTTCAGAGGAAAGGAGAAAGCGGGGGAGAGAGAGGGGTAAGCCTCTCTTATTGGTGGAGCAGCCCCTGCCAGTCAGATTACTTTCGCCCCCACCCCCACCCGGAAATATGTTATGTGAAGCGATTTTTACTGCGGTAGTGAATCTGCTCATGGAACCCTGCTCACAGCAAAGCTGATTCCTTAAAAAAAAAAAATCCGGTACTCCTCCATCACCTTCTTCTTCCGTTGTCGTGGAAACACAGCCCAGGAGTCTCATGAAGTAGTCTGCTGGACTTGGATAAGCCTTGATTCTTGTGTCATAATCTGACATGATGAGGTGATTTTGCCACATTGATGGTGACATACCAAGACAATGAAGATGTGGAAATATTCTGACATTTCAAATATATCTTGCCATGTGAGAGTGCATGCAAATAGCAGAAGTTTTGTTCATACCTATGGCAGCTCCTAAAGTTGTCAGCAAAGAAGCATGATTTTGGGCCACACATCAAGTTGGGAACACATGGAAGCACCATTTTTATTAATGGGCACCTCTGCATGGATATTTTAGCGCTCTTTGTACAAACCGCTCATGTATTCAGTCAGTGCATGAAAGGGAGTGTGACTGCAGTTGCTGGCTCTGGCCCAACCTACATGTGCCTACTGGCTGAGATGTCTGTGTGGTGGATTGTGAGAAGGGGCCCTATGTACATATATCCTGTGGGCACAGTCAGGAACCATGGTATACATATGCCATTGTACACACACACAGAGTATTTTCTTACCTTTTGACTGATGCATGAAGGGCTCGGGGCAGTGGCTTTATAAGGTTGTGGTGGAGCCATCTGAGGTAACCCTGCTCCCCTTCCATGTGTTCAGTTTGGCAACCCCAATTATCATAGTATCTGCCAACATAGGAATCAGGTGACACAGATACCTTCCATGCCTATCTATTATGCAGAAGCCCACCCCTCCATGTATGTGATTCCCAAATATGTTGTAAGCCCAGCATATTCCAGGGGTGATTGCATGGGGGCATCCTAGGCTTGCCAGGTGGCCAGAGTCTCTGGTCCTTGCCCTGAGTCTCTGGGCGGGAAGAAGGCGTGGAAATTTCCAGGTGAGAAATCTCTGCTGGTGTGAGGCTTTTTTTTTTTCTCCTGAGCAAGAGGAGGAGGACCCGATGGAAGGCAATGGAGGGAGGGCTGTGCAAGGTGAGAAGCGGCAGCAGCTCCTTTCTGCTCTCCTCCTGTATGGTCCCCTCAGACAGCATCCACAGCATGCACCCTCCTCTCACAGCCCAATCTGGGCGGCAGGGAGGGTGATCCAGGATTGTTGGATTGGCCTGGCGGGTATTGTGACGGGGCAGAGTGGGAAGAAAAGAGAGCGAGAGAGAGAAAAGAAAAGAGCGGGAAAGGGGTAAAAGTAGTGAAGGGGGGGGGGAAGGCAAAAGTGGGAGGAAGAAAAGGGGGGAAGACACAATGAGAGAGAAAATGGCCTGGAGGAAGCCCAGGAAGGCGACCCTCCAGAGATCATTTTGGGAGACAGCTGAGCCCCAGTGCTTGTTTTTTCAGAGACAGAGCTGAGCATATGATGATGATAGAATACACGTTGGCATTTTTTCTTGTGTGTGCCAAGAGCTTTTAAATGATGGGATATATATGTAGCAATCCTATGTAGGTTTACTTAGAAGTAAGTCTCACTGAATTCATTGAGACTTACTCCCATGTAAGCATTTGTATGTGTGTGAGAAATTGATTTTTTCCCTCTTCCCTCCCCCCTCCCTTTGCTTTCAGTGTTGGAAAAGTTAGCTCTGCTAGAAATTGCTTTATCTGTGTTGTTACTCTGGATACGTTTGCGGGGTTGGGGGATTGAACCGTTTGTAAATGTGGGGCTGGAATCCTTTTTGTTTTGCTATAAAATACATCTGAGTCACATTGTGAACATGTGGTTTTAAAAATCCTTTCTTTCCTTTTGGTGGTGCAAGTTAGCAACTTAACACATATTCCTGGCTGAATTCCTCCGGTTTAATGCTTGCTGGGCTACACTTAAAAAAAACACCCTGTGATTATGTAACCCAAACTATCTCACTTACAGTTATTGACTCTTAATTGCCTGATGCCTCAGTTTGCCTGTGTGTGAAACGAGTTTCCTGGTCTCTCATCTCCCTTTAATTTAAATCTTAGAGAAGCGGGCATGTCTACAAATGTCTTTCTCAGTGTTGTGGCATACTCTGGATAAATTGGGTGTGAGTTTTTTTAAGCCACTTTTTTTTAAAAAAAGGCCTGCTCTCTATTTGTTCTGTGAACTTAGTATGCTGTGATTATGTAACCCCCCATTGCAGTCATTGACTTTAATTGCCTGCTGACTCAGTTTGTCTGTGTGTGAAATGGGTTTCTTCCTCTCCCACCCACTCCATTGCTTTCAATAAGTGGGCTCTGCCACAAATCGCTTTCTCTGTGTTGTTATTCTGGAGAAATGTCTGGGGGGAGGGGTTAGTGGGTTGAACTGTGTAGCAAAAGGCTTGTGTATAGCAAAACAAGTGTCCTTGGGTGTACCTCTGGTGGTCCTATGTGACATCACTGGGGCCCACCCCCGTGACATCACCAGGAGCCGTCCCTAGGTTTCAGGTTTGGGCCCTGAAATCTCACGGCCTGGGATGTTCTGGACTTGGCAACCCTAGAGCTTGCACATTTATAAAAGCGCCTATTTGCTCCAAAGGAAATGGATGAACTAGGCGTAACAGATGATTAGTGTAGTTCATAAAACCCTTATTCAGCTTGGCAAATATATACCTCCGCAGGCCGTAAATCAGCATGTAGGGATGCTCCATATCCTTTACAGAAGAGAGGACTGTGAGGTTGCAGGGCTGGACTTTCTCCATAGCAGCTCCCACACCCTGGAATGCTCCCCCTGGCAACATATATCAGGCCCCTGAAGCCATAGAGGTTTTCATCACCAGGTAAAAACTGGGAATAATTGCATAATTCTCCTTGGCCAATTTCTCCCTGGATTTTGGATTCCACATTATCAGAACATTTTATCAGAATGACCCTGATAATGTTGTATTTGTAGAATTTGTCCTGCAAGTAAGTACAAGTGGACCCAGAACATTATTTGTGCTACGTTCTTGGATCATGCCCTCAGGAACACTCATAGAGAAATGCAAAATATGAATGAATGACTAAATAAATAAATGAATAAATATAGGAAGACTAGGTTTGTCTCCTGCTCGTTCTCTCCCCCCCCCACACACACACAATTTTTACGTTGTGCTGCACACTTGCACAAAGACTAAAGGAAAAATTGAAATACAAAGATAATTTTGGTCTTCTGAACCTTTTAAATGTTTTGAAAATTTGCATTCTAAAAAAACTACTCTGGACTGAAGCACTGCAGAACAGCAATTTAAAAACCCATTCTAGGTAGGTATTTGTCTTTTGGGAAGAAGATTTATTTTTTTATTTATTTACATAAAACAGCCCCTGAAAGACAAAACATATATTTCCTATAATTGTGGTGGTGGTTACTTCAGGAGTGCATGAGCACTCTAGCAGGGACTAAATGTTAATGGAGTTCTTTTTCAGTTACTTCATTTTTAAAAATTAAAAGCCCTTCTCTGGAAGATAATAAATGTTCTTCCTATATGTTGTTGTTGTTTCTGCAGGAGTGCATCATCACTCTGTCAGAAAGGAATGGTGAGGTTTTAATTTTTATTATTAATTTGCTGCAGGCTGGATGGATGCTGGATGCTGCAGGTGTAAAATGGAAAAATCAAAACAAAAATTCAAACGGAGAAAATGTGCAGCAAGTATGAGGGTGCACATGTACATTCCATTGTCAATAGCCTGAAATTACCATTTTCTTGCTGGGAGAGAACCAGAAGAAGAACCTAAGACATGATGGAACCATGGAAAAATAATGGAATAATAATGAGGCAGAACTGGGGGATAGTGCACATCTCTATTAAAAATCTTTTGTAGGCTGATTGCTTCTGACTTTTAAAGGGCTGCGTGTTAAAAAAATTATGAAAGTTTAACATGCTTGTTGTATGGCTGTTTTAAAGCATCATTTCTGTGGTTTTGCTATGATTTATACGTTTTTATTTTGTTAGCTGCATTAAATGCCATATGAATGGCAGAAGCTGCAACATATAAATATTTATATCTTCAGTCCAAAATCTAAATAATCACAAACCTGTCCCAGCTGCTATCTTGGCCACTGGTGCTGAAGAAGCATTTGGCAAAAGCCCCCTTCATATGTACCCTGCATGTAGAACAGGGTGGGGCGGGGGTGGAACCGCAACACTGGCCCTGCCGCCAGGACATATGGATGTTTGGCATGAAGTCGGCTGAATATCCAAAGTGCTTGGGAATTCTGATCATGCAGACCACCCATAACAGACAGCCGGATGTGTGTAGGTACCCTGTCCAGGCACACAGTCTGTGAAGGTAGCAGGAGTGGGACCACATGTGATGTCTGGGCGGGGTCAGCAGCACAGTCTCACTTTGCCCTTCTGCATGGGAGGAGTGCCTGACACGGGCTGATGTCGCCTGGAAACTCCCCACAGCTCCCTTAGCACCTTTTGGTCTCCTCCGTAGTTTTCTTGATTGACTCACGATTCTATACTTGTCCCCCTCTTCCCAGATAGTGATGAATGATGCACTGTCTTGCAAATCTGCTTGGTAGTAAATCCCAATAAATTCAATAGGGCTTACCCCCAAGTAAACGTGCATTGGATTGCAGCCATAGGCTCCTTTGTCCATCTCCTGTGATACACAGTTAGGTGGCCCGGACTGTGGTCTGGAAGAGGGAAGGATTCACACACACACACACACACACACACACACCCTCCCCACACACCACGATTCTGATCTTTTCCTTTGCACCTGCTATTCAGAGTTTTAAAAGATTCACCAACCCTGAAGCGATGCGTCTAATTTAACCCTGACTTAAAAAGTGTTTAACTTTGCTGGATTGTTCCCTGTCTGTATGTGCTGGGAAATGTTGTTATGTGATTCCAAGTGTAGAGACGAAAAGAAATTGAAAGCCAAAACAGAAATAAAGTTTGGGCTTGTATTTTCTACCCTGAGGTAATTTCAAAGGTTTAGTTCCTACTCTGCCTTTCCCCTCACAAAGCAGGATCAGGAGCATGTGATCCCACCTTTCACAGAGCCAATTTACAAACTTGCTGGGCTGAGAGTCTTCAGTGGAGGGAGCCTGCAAGTGTAAGTGCTCCACACATTGGCCCATGCACCAATATGTTTAATCCCTGCGATTTTTTCATTTTGTTAATGAGTGGGAAGCAACCACAAAAACAGCCCCCCCTGCCAGTGGAGACTGGTGGCTCTGATTTCGGTGGGGCTGTGATACCATTCTGGGTTTCAGTCAGAATCACCCAGAACTCTAAAGGGGCTATCCAAGGTGCTAAACCCGTTTCAGGGATAGGGCTCAGCACCTTGGATAGCCCCCTTTAGAGTTCTGACTGAAGCCCAAAATGGAATCACAGCCCCACCGAAATCGGAGCCACCAGCCTCCACTGCTCCCTGCATATGGACCTACATGTGGAGCATGCAGATATCTTGATGACAGACTGATTCTGTGAATGCTGGAGCTATTTATTTTTCATCCATCCCTCCTCCCTATTTAAAGGGCTAGGGCTGGCATGGGGACATGCTGAGTCAGAGACACCAAGTCGGCTTCTGGCATAACCACATGAGACACAACAAGCCATTATTGTTCCATTATAAATCAAACAGATTTAACAAATCTTCCAGCTACTTCTCTTGTAACTCTATCTGTCAATCCGAAGGGAAAAATGCACAAAGACTCGGGGGCCACATGTATCGTCAAAAGGTAGGATAAGAAACTCAAAATAAACAAATAAATGCAGACTTGAAATAATTTATATAGTTTCACATAAACATTCTCTTCTGCAGGGAATGTTCTTCCTAAAAACTGCAATGACATATGGGGTGGATGTGAATTGCAAATGCCATATGGATAGGCCCTGTGCTTTTCAATTCTTTTCAGAACGGAACATGCCTACCTGTCAAACATAGCTCTATACCATGAAAGCAGAGGGTGAGTTTGTCATTCAGGCTAATTGGACTTGTGTACCTTCATCCTCTTCTCCACGTTGTGCAAGATGTATTGTAGGCAGAAGCCTACTGGAAATTAACCTAACAAGTGTGAATTACCTTGCCAAGATTCTTGTCTTCCCCTCACAGCACTGCTACAGACTGAATCTAATTCACCTCTGTTATCACATCCTATTAAGCTGATGTCACTTTTATTTTACCCAGTTATTCATTTATTTGAAGCGACCATATAAAAATAAGAGAGGGTCCAATTCATCTGTGGAAGATAAATATTTTGGAACTGCGGGTTTAATCCTTCCCCGACTTAAGTTTGATTTAATTTAAACATATGTACCTATATTCTAACTTTGAATTCTTTGAACAGGTGGAATTTTTCTGGGAAGGGCCAAATGTTTGTCTCTCTTAAGAAACTGACTGAGATTATCAACTCATCTAATGTATATTGTCCGATGTTGAAATGGTTCAGAATAACCAAAGATGTTCTACTCATTAAAAATGGTAAAATTTTATAGGTAAATGTTTAAGGGATCTGTACAGCTCCTTATTTTTATGTTTATACTTTGAACTTCTCTACCTGTATTGAGTCTTTAAAATAGAAAGTTGCACTTACGGTTTTGTAAACAAAATAAAAATGCAAATTTAAAAGGATCAAAGTAGATGAGTCAGTGGGAGATCCGTGACTGTATCTGCCCCCCCGACACACACTGCAAGGTAAAAGTCATAGTCACTTTATTAGTATACTGCTTTTCTGTATGTATTACACCAAAAGTGGTTCAGAAAAAGATAGGATAAAACAACAAACAAAATAAATCAACAGCACATTGTTACCCATAAGATCTTCATATAATAAACAACTCAAAAGTTTCATAATAACAAATACATGATAAAGTAATGCTCAACATCAACATTTCAAAACAATTCATTAAATATTCATTACTAACTGGAAGAGAGTGAGACATCCTTTGTGTAAGAGGCAGTTGCAGTTTGGTCCCTTTTAATGAGCTGTAGGGGGAACCAGGGCTAGTCCTCAGTGGTAGCAGGAATAGGGTAAAACACCCTATGGCTTAGGTGGTAATGCCAGCTACCACAGCTCTCTTCTCTGGTGACAGTGGTCAAAGCAGCAGCAGCTGCAAGTGTGTGTGTGTGTGTGTGTGTGTGTGTGTATGTATGTATGTATGTATGTATGTATCAAGTCATTGCCCTGGCACTGGGGGAATGGGCCAGCCTAAATTGCATCCCTATATTTACCCTATAGAAGAAAGCATAGAGTACATGTATGTTTTGCCAAGTCTGCATGTTTCTGAACTGACTCCTGATGCTCTTGATTAAAACCTTATGACTGCATCACTCACTGAATGTATGACTGCTGCAAGGACAGTGTTTGAACTCCCCCCCCCCGTTTAAGTGGGGAGGAAGGAGTAGGAAGACTCCATAATGCTGCTGGGTTCATCATCGATCACTAGGCTACGCTTCTAACACCTTGTTCATTTGGTGGGAGAAATTCATGCACAGATCACCTCTGGATCAGGACCATAATAAATGCAGGACCAAAATGAATAATGAATATATATATGACCAGTGACTTGTTTGGTTGTGGTATAAGCCACCACATGTACTATATATCAACCTGAAAGTCTCTATAATACTCCATGCATCTGATGAAGTGGGCTATAGTACACTTATAACCTAATGCCAGGGTAAATATGTTAGTCTTTAAGGTGCTGCAAGGCTCTTTGTTGTTTTTGTAGCAATAAGCTAACACGGCTAGCCTCTGGAAATTGTTTTGGTTGTGTGTATGAACCTTGAAATAAAATTGCTTTCCTTTCCTCAAAGCATTAGTATAGGACTGGAAGGTAAGCTAGAATTTCAGCAACACAGAGATGATTTTTCATATGTGACTGCTTCCTCTTGTCACCATCTGAGTTTTAAGGGATCTACAAAAAGCCATCTACAAAAAGGACTGAAGATAACATCCAAATGCTGTCAATATGGGTACAATAGTTCGATTCTCAAGTTTTCAGAAAAGAAGTTGTTGTTGTTGTTGTTGTTCAGTCGTTCAGTCGTGTCCCGACTCTTCGTGACCCCATGGACCATAGCACGCCAGGCCTTCCTGTCCTGCGCTCTCTCCCGGAGCGTGCTCAAGTTCATATTCATTGCATCCGTGATACTATCTAGCCATCTCATCCTCTGCCGTCCCCTTCTCCTTTTGCCTTCAGTCTTTCCCAGCATCAGGGTCTTTTCCAGGGAGTTTTCTCTTCGCATTAGGTGGCCAAAATATTGGAGCTTCAGCTTCATTATCTGTCCTTCCAATGAGCACTCAGGGTTGATTTCCTTTAGGATGGACTGATTTGACCTCCTTGCAGTCCAGGGGACTCGTAAGAGTCTTCTCCAGCACCACAGTTCGAAAGCATCAATTCTTCGGCGCTCAGCCTTCCTTATAGTCCAGCTCTCACAGCCATACATTACTACTGGGAAAACCATAGCTTTGATTAGACGGACCTTTGTCGGCAAGGTGATGTCTCTGCTTCTTACTATGCTGTCTAGGTTGGCCATAGCTTTCCTCCCAAGGAGCAAGCGTCTTTTAATTTCATGGCTACAGTCACCATCTGCGGTGATCTTGGAGCCCAAGAAAGTAAAATCTGTCACTGCTTCCATTTCTTCCCCTTCTATATGCCAGGAAGTGATAGGGCCAGATGCCATGATCTTAGTTTTCTTAATGTTGAGTTTCAAACCAGCTTTTGCACTCTCCTCTTTCACCCTCAACAAGAGGCTCTTGAGATCCTCTTCGCTTTCTGCCATTAGGGTGGTATCGTCTGCATATCGGAGGTTGTTGATAATTCTCCCGGCAATCTTAATTCCGACCTGTGATTCATCCAACCCGGCATTTCTCATGATGTACTCTGCATATAAGTTAAATAAGCAGGGTGACAATATGCAGCCTT
Organism: Heloderma suspectum; assembly: GCF_057233095.1. Classification (NCBI taxonomy): domain Eukaryota; kingdom Metazoa; phylum Chordata; class Lepidosauria; order Squamata; family Helodermatidae; genus Heloderma; species Heloderma suspectum. The sequence continues at coordinate 116,670,119 of NC_139462.1, forward strand.
GTCGTACTCCTTTCCCAATTTTGAACCAATTGGTTGTTCCATCTCTGGTTCTTACTGTTGCTTCTTGACCCTCGTACAGGTTTCTCAGGAGACAGGTAAGGTGGTCTGGTACTCCCATCACTTTCAGAATTTGCCACAGTTTGTTGTGATCCACACAATCAAAGGCTTTAGCGTAGTCAATGAAGCAGAGATAGACGTTTTTCTGGAATTCTCTTGCTTTCTCCATGATGCAGCGAATGTTGGCGATTTGATCTCTAGTTCCTCTGCCTCTTCGAAACCCAGCTTGTACTTCCGGTAGTTCTCGGTTCGCATACTGATGAAGCCTAGCTTGTAGGATTTTGAGCATCACCTTGCTGGCATGTGAAATGAGCGCAATTGTGCGGTAGTTTGAACACTCTTTGGCGTTGCCCTTCTTTGGAATTGGAATGTAAACTGACCTTTTCCAGTCTTGTGGCCACTGTTGAGTGTTCCAGATTTGTTGGCATATTGAATGCAGCACTTTAACAGCATCATCTTTTAGGATTTTAAATAGCTCAGCTGGAATACTGTCATCTCCGCTAGCTTTGTTGTTACTAATGCTTCCTAAGGCCCACTTGACTTCACTCTCTAGGATGTCCGGCTCAAGTTCAGTGACTGCACTATCATGGCTATCAGGGACATTCAGATCTTTCCTGTATAGTTCTTCTGTGTATTCTTGCCACCTATTCTTAATCTCATCTGCTTCTGTTAGGTCCCTGCCTTCTTTGTCCTTTATCATGCCCGTCTTTGCACAAAACGTTCCCTTGAGATCTCCAATTTTCTTGAAGAGATCTCTAGTCTTTCCCATTCTGTTGTTTTCCTCGATTTCTTGGCATTGTTCATTTAAGAAGGCCTTCTTGTCTCTCCTTGCTATTCTCTGGAACTCTGCATTCAGTTGGGTATATCTTCCCCTTTCTCCCTTGCTTTTCGCTTCCCTTCTTTCGTGAGCTACTTGTAAAGCCTCATCAGACAGCCACTTGGCTTTCTTGCATTTCTTTTTCTTTGGGACGGATTTTGTTGCTGCTTCCTGAACAATGTTACGGACCTCCGTCCATAGTTCCTCAGGCACTCTGTCTATCAGGTCTAATCCCTGAAATCTATTCCTCACCTCCACTGTATATTCATCAGGGATATGATTTAGGTCATACCTGAACGGTTTAGTGGTTTTCCCGACGTTCTTCAATTTAAGCCGAAATTTTGCAAGAAGCAGCTCATGATCTGAGCCACAGTCAGCTCCAGGTCTTGTTTTTACTGACTGTATGGAGCTTCTCCATCTTTGGCTGCAAAGGACATAATCAATCTGCTTTCGATATTGACCATCTGGTGACGTCCATGTGTAGAGTCGCCTCTTGTGCTGTTGGAAAAGAGTGTTTGCTATGATCAGCATGTTCTCTTGGCAAAACTCTATTAGCTTTTGTCCTGCTTCATTTTGTACACCAAGGCCATGCCTGCCTGTTATCCCGGTGATTTCTTGACTTCCTACTTTAGCATTCCAATCCCCTATGATGAAGAGGACATCTTTTTTTGGTGTTAGTTCTAGAAGGTGTTGTAGGTCTTCATAGAACCGATCAACCTCAGCTTCTTCGGCATCAGTGGTTGGGGCATAGACTTGAATTACTGTGATGTTGAATGGTTTGCCTTGGATTCGTACTGAGATCATTCTATCATTTTTAAGATTGTACCCCAGTACTGCTTTTCCCACCCTTTTGTTGACTATGAGTGCCATTCCATTTCTTCTAAGGGATTCTTGCCCACAATAATAGATATGATGGTCACCTGAATTAAATTCGCCCATGCCTGTCCATTTTAGTTCGCTGATTCCCAAGATGTCGATGTTCAATCTTGCCATCTCATGTTTGACCACCTCCAGCTTACCTTGATTCATTGATCTGACATTCCAGGTTCCTAAACAATATTGTTCTTTACAGCATCGGATTTTCTTTTCACCGCCAGACACATCCACAGCTGAGTGTCCTTTCGGGTTTGGCCCAGCCGCTTCACTCTTTCTGGCGCTACTTGGAAATACCCTCTGCTCTTCCCCAGTAGCATATTGGACACCTTCCGACCTGAGGGGCTCATCTTCCGGCGTCATATCTTTTAGCCTTGTGATACGTTCCATGGGGTTTTCTTGGCAAGAATACTGGAGTGGGTTGCCATTTCCTTCTCCAGTGGACCACATTTTGTCAGAACTCTCTGCCATGACCTGTCCGTCTTGGGTGGCCCTGCACGGCATAGCTTATGGCTTCACTGAGTTACGCAAGCCCCTTCGCCACAACAAGGCAGTAGATGAAGGCAAATATTTGCCTTGCCTATTCTCTGTCTTACTGACTTCCTAGGCAATGCTAAAAATCAATACTGATGCCAGAGGTCTTTACTCATTGTTATTTTAGGATATCCGTAGTCCAAACAAGCATAAGTGTTGGTGTGTGCTCAGCTGTGGGGTTGTGTGTGTTCCTTGGAAAGACTGTACTCCCTGGAGAGAGATGAAAGTATTAGACACATTAGCTGCTTTTTAGATACAGCAGCTTTCCAGTGTGTGCGTGCGCGTGTGAATGCAAGTGCACATGTTTATCAGCTTTATCGCAAAGGCTTCATTTGATTTGTTCAGGGATAAGAAGGAGAGACCGGTGAGCTGATTTTTATAGTCTGTTCGTAGCTTAAACAAAGATCTGGGTTTTGGCGGATAAAGACTGACTGAAATACAGCAGATTATGCAGCTTTAGTTTTGCAAAGATTAATTTAATTTCACTCCACACTGCATGGCGTTCCCTCCCCCTCATTGCTATTCTAGATAAGAACAGTGAGCTTTTGAAATAAGACGTATTTCTGAACAGGTGAACTAGGCTCAGCCATCTTCCTTACCTCTTTGTGCTACAGCAGAATATGACCATCCCGGCAGTCCAAATTTAACCTTGGACCATGCTGGGTGGTATGAGAAGCAGGTGGGGAGCGGGCGTTCGCTGCTGTGAATAAGGATAAGTGCTAATATTTGTCGTAAGCCTGAATGGAGGTTTGTTTTCTGTCTGAAAACTTAAGACTGAAGTCAGCAGTTTCTGTCCCTTTGTAATGGCCTCCCAAACTCTTCTCCCTTTCCCCGCCCCCAGCCCCTAGCATTGAGAGGCTAGCAATGAGATAATAGCCTCTCTACTCATTTACAGCAGATGTGCTGCTTGTCCCACCTTACTGTAGCACCTTTCAAGATTATCAGTTTATAGAACAACAAATGCTTAGTTGTTACTCACTTGTAAAATATAATTCCCTTCCAGCCACTGACTCATTTGCTACTGGTAATACTCTGTCTGGACTGTGGGTCTGTAAATGTTCCAAACACCTATTGGATGGTGCTTGTGATCTGACTAGAAAGAAGCAACCTCTTCCCATGCCCCATTTTTAACTGATTTTTTTTCCTAAAAAAAGAGCTTTATTTTCTTCATGTCTATAATTATTTAGAGGTCAACTAGTCCACCCAAAGAATTTAAGCTTAGGAGTCTTTCCATTTCTTCTACACCTTGAGGATTTTACCACATGTCAGGTGCAGACGTGGGCTATGATAGAAATTATGATAAATGGTCATCTCTATGGACTTAGGGCAGATCACATAGTTCCACACCAAAGGAAGTTCACACAACTTACCCCCCTCAATGTTAAAATAATGTGTGAAGGGGTTTCACAGAGCCATGCGGGCTAACCCTGCCCATGCAACTGGAAACACTCCATCTGTGTATTTGGCCAGCATAGGAAATATACTGATGTATGTGTGTAGTGCTTCTCCATACAGGGATGGACCCTGATTGGGCCAGAGACCTTCCTCATGTGAAGGAGCTCTACGCGTGTACATCAGTATGTGTGGAGAGCTCTTTGCCACACCGTCTAAACACATCGATGTCAGGGAAGCATTTTTACCGTGGATTTTGACAGTTGGAGGTGTTGCTTCAGCCTGTGTCAGCAGCAGGAGTGGGCCCTACGGCCCCCTCACATGTTCTTTCAGTGCGGGAGGAGAGGCATGTGAACCTCATTGTCATCAGTGCTCAGGTAACCTGTAAGCATCTGAGACTGGCCAAGATGAAGGCAGAGTCTCTGGGTGGTTTCTCAAATGACATGGAATGCTTTTTGTGCCAGATACAGTTTTGAACATGGGTGTAATGTGGCAAAAAGACATCTTTTATTTGCCTGTTCTTTTCTAGTAATGTGACATTTAACCCAATTGTTCTGGCGGACATACATCATTTCAGCAGATACTGGCTTACAATTATGTATTTTTTCTTGCCAGTTGCCATGTTTGCCATAAATAAACACAGGCTCTCCTCCATGTGGTGATGTGGAATAGATTCTCTTGAACTAGAAAATGATGAGGATAGCATTTCTAAGAGTGCAAAAACTTTTGACACAAGTTAGAGTGACATAATTAGAATGTAGGAATTACTGAAGTACTAAGCCTTCTGCCTCAATTTTTTTAGTTGCCCACATGACCCCTACTTGAGAAGAAGCAACATAGATGTTGTTGTTATTTCACTTTTTTCTCCATCTAAGCTGGACATAAAGTCACTCCCAAAAAGGAACCAGCTAAAGCAAATGATAATGCTAATTAAAAATAACATAATACAAAAAACATACTTGCAAAGACCAAATCAGCAAAGAATAATAATAACGCCTCTTAATTTTCCAACACATAGCCCTACTTCATATGTTACCGGAACAACCACTCATCATTTCGTGGTAGAGGAGTTGTTGTGTTCCATACCACATATATATACACAAAGCTCTCTGGGTTGCTTAAAATGCAACAGTCAGCTGCCCATACAGATGACATTACATGTAATATGTGTACACTATGTTGGAGCTTGATTGCACAGGTACCGAATTTATGCAGTTTGAAGAAGAATAATGTAAATCAGACACTCCCATAATCAGTATTACCATAGTATATATGCACCACCATTGAAGAAACTGTCTAGGTGAAAAATCATCTGCATGTGCTTGTGCACCAGTCTCTCTGGAATGCAGAGATGAGCACTGGATCAGGTAATGTATGGATGGGGGCTAAGACATCGGTTTTCCAAAAGTGTGCCAGAACCCGGTTCGGATGTTTTTCATGCGTGGAAGCTATGTGTTGAGAAGGGGGCAGCGGTAACACAGTCCTGGCCCCAACCTGGTGCCAAGCGCGGCTTCATATGGAAGCCTCTACGCGAGAAGCTGCTCACCCAAAGGCAGAGATCCAGGGAATGGGGCCAGTGCCATACTTGGCATCAGGGGTGGGGCCAGCAGCACAGTCTTGCTGCCCTTTCTCCACATGAAGCTTCTACAGGTGGAGAGGACCTGAGTAGGGCTCAGGTCGCACTAACACATGATCTGAGCTTTATACGTCTTTTAAGAAAAACGTGTGGGTTCCCCTGGGTTAATTCTGTCCTCTGGAAAATATAAAGCTTCTGTGGATAATATGTGTGGAGTTCCACATGGATATCCCAATAGGACTGAGCAGCTTTATCGGATGGGATTGAAATACTTGTCCATTGACAATATAAACTCTTTGAAGATAGCGACATTATTAGCTTATGTCAGTTTTATCCAATTTAGTTGCCGTGACCTGGGAATTGTAGTTTCGTGAGGGTGCTGAGAATTGTTCGACCTCTAGTCTAGTGATGGGGAGAAAAGGGAAATGTAGTTTTCCAGTGCTGCTGACACATGTAAGCAGCACTGGGAAAATCACACTTCCCAGTCCCCTTTGTGCCTGGCACACTGCCATGAAAGCATGTTAGGCATCAGAGAGGGGAGAGGGGAGAGGGAGAGAGACTTTCCTCCCTTTGCCTATTGCTGGATCAACAACAAAGATAAGTGTGGGGCTTCGGAAACAGGGAGAGAGGTTGGAAGGCAGGAATGTGTGCAAGAGGAACAGGGAGGGAGGACTGGAGAAGAATTTTCAGGCCTGTAATAGTAGTCTTTCTTGGGGCCGCGGGGAGGTAAGCATTATGAGCCACCAAAATATATGCTTCTAAGCCATGAAATACACATTGTTGGTGTAGCACTATTCTAGGCCCCCTCACTCTAAAGCAGAGGTAAGGAACCCCAGGTCCAGGGTCCCAATCCAGCCTTCTGATGCTCGCCAGAAGGCCACTCCCCCTTTCCCTAACCCCACTCCTTTCCCCAACCGTTTGGTAGTTTCTGATCTTTTGTGCAGTTTTTCTCCATTCTAAAAGGTTGAAAGACCTCTCCTAAGGCGGAGTTACTGGCAGTAAGAGCTGTAAGTTACAATGAGATGGTATGTTTTGTATTTTTGGCCCCACCCCTTTTGCGTTTGGCCCCCCGCCCGCCATGTAAATATGGCCCCTGAGAGCTTCCCTGAAGTAGAATTCAGCCCTCTGGCTGAAAGAGGTTCCCCAGTCCTGGTCTAGAGAAGCCTTCCCCAACCAGGTGCCTTCCAGATGTTTTGGACTGCAACTCCCAGCATTTCTGCCCATTGGCCATGTTAGCTGGGGCTGATGGGAGTTGAAGTCCCAAACATCTGGAGGACACCAGACTAGGGGAAGCTGTTTGAATCCAGGACTATAGCCCCTTGTGTTTCCTAAAGAGAGCGAATGACTTTTAAACGAGTTTGAGTCTATAGTATAGATGTACCCTGTTTCTTTCTTGACCAGAGAATATTTTATTTCATTCTAGCTTAGTTGTTGTTTTCAAAAGACAAGTGTTTTTTAAAGCATCTTCATCCATTCTTTGTTGCATATTTTAAAAAATTAATCAATGTTAAAGTTTTTTTAATTTAGTGACACTTAATTTTTAATGTACAATCTGCAGTTTGAAATTAACATTTAAGGTGTCGCGTTAGTGTATGTTAGTATGATGAGAGTTTGCTAATAAAATTAATTGTTTTAAGATAATATTTGTACTTCCAAATGATCTCTGTCATGGGAAGACTGCTCAACAGTAGAACATGCTGAAATAATTCAATTTGAAGTATTGTAGAAACAAAACACCATTGCAAATTTGAACTCATTATGCACATATTATCTGAAGGTTAAAAAGAGCAGTTTATTTACTTTGTACTCTCTTAATTTCTATTTACTGTTGCACAGTTCAGTTCAGAGCATCTGTGAGGAAAAACTCAGTGCTATGACAATATGTACTTGATTTCTGGTTGGAACACTAAAGACAGCTATCTTGTGAAATCATTGAGATAGCAAGACTCTAGAAACAGTGAGAAGATGCCACTTTTGACATTTTTATTAACGCTTTCAAGTCAAGAGGATTAAAAATAAATTCCAGTTAATGCAGAGGATAGGGAAGAATAGAAACAGGATGGAGGGTGGAATGAGACTAGGGCAGGGTGTTTCTGACTTTTTAAAAAATCTAATAGCAGCCATATTTTTAATTTAACTAGGACACTCATTCACTGTCACGTGAGCTAAGCCACAAGCAAACAGATCTTTAACCAGGTGCATGTGTGCGCACACGCACACACAAACAAACACCCATTCCCTTTCTCTGCCCCACCCTTTCCTCTCCTCTTTGGGAAATATGTGCTCTCCCGTGCGTTTCAGTGAGCTTCACATGGGAGAATTTCCCAGAGCATTGTGCCCAAATAAAATAATTTGTAATGGCCAAACCTCCTCCCTCCTAGACCATGCTAGAAATAATTGGGGGGAAGCCCAAATGTTGCTGATTGTTCTCCAGATGTTTGGCAACACAATCTGAATCCTGATTTGGCTCTGGTTCGAATCAAGACCCCATCTTACCCCTTCCCTTTCTCAGGTTTACCTTAATGCAGCAGCAGGAGAGAGAGGTTGTGGCTGGTGCTGCAAAATGTGCACAGGCACATCTAGGGACAGTAGTAGCCATTTGAACTACATTTCCCATGTTCCTGACAGCTCTGGATTATGCTAAGCATGTTCACAGTACTACTTCAGGCTCAGTGGAAGCCTTTGCATGGCTCAGTGGCATGGTCTTCCCTGCTTCCCCTCCCATAAGTATGGAAGAAGGAAGAGGGTGTTGGGAGGAATCAGGAGGGCCCCCAAATTGAATCATTTTTGGTATGTTGCTGGGAAGCAAGAGCTGGAGAAGGTTGCATCCTTCAAGATCTGCTTGCAGACTTCCCAAAAGCATCTGTTTGTCACTGCAGAAAACAGGATGATTGTATACCTTTGGTCTGATTCAGTAGGGCACTTCTAATGCTCAGCCCACACTGCAGAGGGGTTTTTTTCCTGATCCTAAGTGGACTGGAGGAGAGCAAATACATAAAATCTGGTGTTTGAATCCCCTCTGTTTTCATAATTCATGATACATGTTATAATCCAATCATTATAAATAGATATTTAAAAATATGGGAGATTTGATCATAGATCTTGCATGTAATTTCATCCTTTGGTCTAGCACTCTATCCACAATGCTACATTGACCCTACCAAGGACAGTTCCTGTTTCTGGTAAATATTCTTGATAGTGGTGTTGCCAAGACAAATAATGCTCATCTCAAAGCCGAAGTGAGCATTAGGACCTCCAAATTCTTCTCTATCTTAGATTTGTAATCTGAGAAGAATTTTCCTCCTGCTCTTCCCACGCAGCTAGTCCCCCTCCCTTCCAGCTAAGGTGGGCAGGCAAATTCATCTTGTATCTAAAGCATTTAAATGCACACATGCACTATGCAGCATACAGCCTGAGATTTCATGTGCTGCAGTTGATGAAGTTCATTCTGAACTGTTAATTGGAAGAATGTGTTACAAGACAATTAGATTTTTAATCTTGTTCAGCCAAATGAACAAATGCCCTCTTTGCTTTTAAATCAGAGCAGGACAAGTTGTTGCAGAGTAACTAGCATTGCATAGGCATTTCATATGGTGGGGGAGAAGGGCTACACCTGTTGGTCCTGCCCCCATATTCAGCCTAACCTGTAAAAGAATTTATGCACATATAAACTGTATGTGCTCTGTATGCATGAACTGTGTTTGTGCTTTTGTCAGAGTCAGTTGCACAGATATAGCTTCTGAATGGACAGCTTGTTCATGTGTAAGCTCATTTCCAAATTATGCCAAACATATATGGAAGGAGAGGGGCCAGTAGCAGGTACGAGCAGCCACAATCCTGTTCTAAGGTGGCCACTTACACGTCACCAAAGAAGGATATCCACCACCAGAATAGAGGGCATGTTTGCATAAAATGTGCACGTGTTAATGTAAAGGTGTAAATGTAGAAATAATTACTAGAACGCAAGTTTCATAAAAGGCAGGCAGATTTTCCATCCAAATCACGCCAAATACAAGTGCACAAGAGCATTGTTGTTCTCATCTGGAACATGTTAAGAGCAAGGCCGGCTTCAGAGGGTGCTGAACCCAGGCATTTGTTGCAGCCCCAGAGGACCACCAATTTCCCTTTTGCATGGAGAACCCAAAAAGGTAAGAGGCAGCATGAACGAATTCTTGAGTTGCAGGTTAAGGCTTCCCATTGAGAGTGCCTTGCCCAAAGGCCTCCAAATCCTGGAGCCAGTAATATGTTGGAGAGCATATGTATCTGAGCTCCATGCCTCACAGCACAATCTCACAGGTATGACTGGAAAGGGCTGGTATGATCATGACACAACTTCTTACACAAAGACATTTCTTATTTTATATTTTTCCTTCTTCAAGGTATTTGCAAAAGTTCACCATGATTTTTTTCTTCCCCAGCAGTACTATGCCAGATCTGAAACTCCAGGCTTGTAGGAACTCAACATCAAGCTATTCAGCTGTCCCTAATCTTGAAATGTTTTAAATAAATAAATAAATAAATAAATAAGAGAGATCACAGTGAAATAATTTAGTAACCCACAGAATTCATTTAGTTTAATTTATGCTAATCACAGGCTATTGGTGGTTCTGGCAGATAAAATAAAGCCGATGGAGAAGATTGCATTGCATAAGCTGCAACAATTAACCCTAGAAATTATCACTGGGAAAGTGGGTTCGGCTTGCTCCTGAAAATAATATGGCCCACAAATTCTGTTAATTGCAGGTGATTAAAGTATTGATTAAATTCTTAGAGTGAGAATTATATGTATGTAATTACATATGTGTATGTATATATTTTAATCTAAAATATGTATTTACTTGAGTGTGTGGATGCATATACATACCAATATTTCTATCTATTTGGATAGAAACCCTGTCATAATCTGTAAGAAAATTAATTGATATTGCATCATACACACACACACACACACACACATACACACACATGTATGAATATGGTTTCACCTTGGCATGGTTAGTACCCCACCCCACCAAAAATAAGCCAAATAAATGTTATTTACTACATTTGAATCCCAGGTCCCAAGCATAGGGGTGGGGGGAAAGGTGCACTTTACTGGAGATCCAGTGGGGGCTGGCCCAGGCTGCAACCCCATTACCATGAGGAAATAAACTGAGGATATGTTGTAGACATGCTTGAGAATATTTATGGAAACTCATTTGCTCAGCTTTATTATTAAGATCTTGTGAGATTTGCTGGAGCCAATCAGAAGCAAAGCAGAACAAGCAACATTTTGAACAGGGAGTTGCTGGTCCGGTCCTTGATCTAGATCAGAATGTGTGTGTTTGTGCAGTTCAACTAGTGCTTTGAGAGATTTGTGCTTCCCTACATATGAAATGGTCTCTCAAGAATTTCTAGCCTCAAGAGTTCTTTGTGCATATCCAGGAGGGATGGACAAAGCACCATAATAATCAAGGACATTAATTCCAGGGACAGTGGGAGCCCATGTTGCTGGTAGGATTTACAAGACCAAAAGATATGTGAGTGAATATCTGGTTCAGACACATACCATAGTGCCATGTCTGGCTATAAATATAAATAAGCAGAGCTTTCTGAAGTATTCCTTCTGAAATGTTGCATCTGAATTTTCCCCCCAAGTCTGCTTTTCAAAAAGAGCATGAACTAGCCCCACTTATATAATTAAATGAGATTTACAAAAAACAAAAATAAAAACCCTTGCAACTAACTTTTAGTCAGTGAACTGTGCATAGACCTATGTTTTTTTTTTAAGTGCTGGTGAACCTGGAAGACATTTCAGCAAGCTAGCATTCATCCAAAACTGCAGGCATTCTACTATGGAGCAAGGAAGGACGGCGGAGGGAGCAATCCTATGTCTGCTAGACAGCATCTGTAGGGACATAGGGTTGTTCGGTTCCCTGGATACAAGGTCGGAGACACAGCTCCAACCTTGTAGCCAGGAAACTGCGCTCCCCTTCCCCTCATAGCTGGCATGGAGAGAACTGCACTTGGCTACCTCTCCGCACTTGCAAAATGGAACATGGAGATGGAGGAAAGGGGGCGTTCCTGGGGATGGGGAGGGGAGGAGGCAGGGATGGCTGACTTATGTCTTTTCCTGTCATCACTCCAGCCTCCTTCCCTCCCCCTCCGCAAAGCCTCCACTAGACAGGCGAAATCTCAATGGGTGCCTCCCTCTCTGCATAGGATACTTGTAAGCTCCGAGTTCGTGGGCTTACGAGTACCTAGGGTGCAACCCAAAGGATTGCACTCTAAGCCACCTAGCTATTTTGACCACTGAATGTGAACTTGCAAGAAAAATTAACTTTGGAGAGAGAATTCAAAGCCCACCCTCTTTTATCATCAGACAACTCTGTGTGGGGTAGGTTACATTGAAAGAGGCTGACTAGCTCAAGTGAGTCTGAGCCCAGGTCTTATTCATCCAAGTCCAGTATTCAATCAGCTACATCCCACTGGCTCAGAAAGCCACCTGATAGAGGTAGTGGGTTATATTTGAGGTTTCCATTGCTGGAGGATGATCTAAGCCCAGAATCAACTAGGCATACCTAGTCCAGGCTCGTATATAGCCACTCATCCCCACATTTACAATCTTATATTTGTGCTATGCTATTTGTACACTACAAACCTATATTACTTTTATACCGGATTAAATGTCATAGCTTCCCCCAGAGAATCCTGAAAATTGGTGAAGGTATTAAGAATTCTATTAGAAACACCCAGCCCCCTTCATAGAACTATAGTTCCCAAGATTCCATGAGGAGAAAGAATGATTGAGCCAGTTGGTGTAGATATCACTCCTTATAGCAATTTTAGCAGCCTCTACTGTGATGTGTATCTACATTGTGCTATTCTACAAATAGGAAAGGATATTATGGGCTCCTTCACACTGAGCTTTTATCCTGTGATTGAGATTGCTCCTTCACGGAAGTTTGCGGGCTCTTTACATGACGGTATGATCATTCAAGGCGTCTCCTGCACTAAACACCCTTTGTTCCGTTTTTAAATAGATCGCACATAATGAGCTATCTAATTACCCCATTGTGTTCCGCTTCAGTTTCCTCTATGAAAAGAGTAAAAATGGCAAGAAGAGGAGCAAGATCAGTGAAAGATAATGGAAGACTCAGATATGGGGAGAAGGAGGGGGAAGGGGGTGGGAGAAAAGGAAACGGGTGGAGAAGGGAGTGATCCCGCATTTACAGTGGAAGCAGAAAGCCCTGATTTAAATGCAGGATTTTAGGCTGGTGTAGAGATGCCCTATATTGCTGTTCGGTTCATTCCGTACTAGGAAGTTCAGCAACATATAACTAATTGTTATATGGTACTTGATTTTTAGTTTAGGATATCAAATTTGTCTTAAATCCTTGCCAATCATATAGGCAGTTAGTGTTTCTAAAAATGTGCAAGTCAAAGGTAGAACAGTGTAGATTCTTCTGTCCACTATAGAAACAGCCATAGTGCTTTCCCTCTTTCAGGTAAAATGAAAAAAAGGAATGAAAAATTACAAACTAACAAGAGCTTCATTCGCACCCCCCACCCCATTTCTGCAGTGATGTGCTTGGGGGAAAGACTGTACTCTTTCTTTCTAAGGCAAAAAAGAAAAAAAATTAAAGTTGTATGAATGTCATAAATATTACATGTGTAGGGTACTAGGAGTACCTGTAGTTCTCTGGTTTTTGAGGGTATTTTTAAATTAACCCTTTTGTACATCTCAGTATTTGGCACAAAGTATATATAAATATTCATACGCTGGGACTAAGGGATATCCCTTTTGAAAGATGCATTAATTCATATGAGGAAGAAAATATGTGCACTTTATTTATATATTCCTCTTCCACTGCGGAATCCCAAAACTTTTAACAAATATTAATTAAGCGTCACCATATCTGCATTTCCTGCATTTCACAGGCCTATGTCATCTGTAGTAATATTTTTCATCTGCTCTGGAAAATGGAGCTTCATATTGCATTCAAGAGTTACCAGAGTTACCATATTAGTATTTCAATAGTTATAATGAGAGAATATTTCTAACCGCATTTCGAAGTTACATTGTGGAACAACTTCTAGGTGATATTACATGGTAGCCAATTCCCTTTGTAGAGACCATGGCAATGAAAACAAATCAAATTGAAATTGGGAAACTAATCTGAAAATGAGTTTTATTTTATTTGTGCTTGGTCCAGAACCTAAACTAATTTTTGCCTCTAGACAGACAATATATTTTAAGAGAGTTGGAGCTGTTGTTGCCTGAGGTGTACTCACTCATTTGTTTTGTCCCTTCATTGTCTCTGGCCAATAGGTTTGGCAGGTTTTTGAAGCATTGAAAAATCTTACTAAACATATTTGGCTAGAGATAACAGTGGGACAGTTGTGCAGAACATAAATAACAATGGTTTCTTCAAGCCACTTTCAGTATTCTGAAAAAAGCTGTTCTCCCCCCACCCCCAAATGTAATAGGAAGCGTTACTGGAGCTGCTTTTCCATCACCAGGAGAGCTGTGCACCCTGACCGGCACTCCAGAATGCCATGCTGGCTGCTCTCCTGCTGCGACAAGAGTGTCTAGCACAGCTCTCTGGAGTGTCACTTGCCTGATGCCTCACTCTGAGGACCCCTCAGAGCACGGCTCAGGTGGGCAGACTCTCTGGGAAGCCTTGCCAGCCGCTCAGAAGAGAGAACAGCCAGGGTGGCTCTTCAGACAGCCCAGCCCAAATGCCTCGCTGTAAGGGATCCTTCCTCAGAGCAAGGTGTTGGTCGGGAGATGGCCCTGGAGATCGCCTTTGCTGCTGTGGTGCAGGGCCACCTCCCAAGGCTTCCCAAGGGATATAATCATCATCCACAGTCCATCCCTTTGCATATAATAATTGCATTATTACATGCAAAGGGATGGACTGTGGATGTACTCATAAGCTGCTGCATATGCTTTCTCCTGAGCAATCCAGTCCTCCTTACTTCCTACGAGATACGAATAATCTGGAATTTTATACTGTACTACTTCGGAGTAGGCCTGCTTTGGTGGGCGCTTTGAGATTTTTGGATGCTTTCAGAATTTGTTGCTGTGTTACAAAGGCACTTACTTCTGAATAGGCCTGCTTTGGTGGATGCTTTCTGATGGATGTACAAAGGAGTAGATCTTTGGATGTTTTTAGAACTTGTTCCTGTGTTCCAAAAGCTGCTTTTCTGCATGGTATCATGTATGATGATGATGATCATAATAATAATGATAATATCAGCATCACCCTCATCTTTGTTATAGCTGTGTGGATCCTCCCCTTCCACTCATGATCTTAAAGTCACTTGATTCTCTGTGCTATGGGAGCTGCTGCTGGAGCAGGAACATATGGACCCAAATAAGTGTGGATTGTGTTGTCTGATTCTCCCCCACCTACACTCCGCTCACACATGGATGGCATCCATGATTTCAAAGAAAGTTTATTCAATTTCCTTCTCTATGGAATGTTGGAACAAAAAATGTGGCTTCAGAGGTGTGCTTTTAGTGAGTTACTTGTCGTTAAATACAATTTTACAATTGTATGTGCATATTAAAGATATTATAGTGAAGATACTAAAGACTGAATTTGTGTATTCTTTGAGATCTGCCTCTTAATTAGTGTAGTGCTGAGGTCCCAGCTCAGGTGGTTAGGCTGCAATCCTGTGCACACTTACTAGGGAGTACGCCCCATTGAACACAGTTGGTCTTACTTTTGAATTAGTGTATATAGCAGGGGTGGGAAACTTGTGGCCCTCCAGATGTTGTAGGATTCCAAGCCTCATCAGCCCCAGCCAGACTGGCCAGTGGCGAGAGAATATGGGAGTTGTAGTTCAACAAAATCTGCGAGGGGGGGGGGGGACAGGTTCTCCAAACCTGATATATAGGGCCGCACTGTTATCTATGAGGCTAGATAAAGCTTTCAGCATGCTTCTGCCAAAAGACATCCAATGGATAACCATTGTCTCCAGAGTTCCATGGGCTAAAGAGCAGTCCACATACTATCTAGTCTGAAACTGGTTTGATGCCCCCTCTCACTAAATTCTGTAATTTCCAAGAGGTGGAATTGGTTCACAAGAACAATGTTCTTGTTGCAACTTTATATCAAGCAAATCAGAACACGGACAAGCAAGGAATTATGTGATACCTCCCCCCAAACCTGAGACTATCCATATTCTCACTCATTTACACACTGCACCAGTGAGTACTCAATACATTTTGGTGCCTGAGGCACAAAATCCAAATGGCACCTCTGTGGTGATAATTTCTTAATAACGGATAATTTTCTGTACTCTCTCCTTATCCTGCTCTGCACATGTAAATTGTGGAAGCTCCTCTCTATCAGCTACACCAATGAACTCTGGAAATAGTACAAGGATTATAGGGATCTCTTACCAAAAAAAAGGAAGCCCCTCACAAAATTATAATTTCCAAGGGTTCTCTGGATAAAGTGATTGATAGAGGGCAGATTGAAGCCTTGCCCAAGTCTAAAGTTCTGCCCAGTCAATGAAAGGATTATTATTGTTCTTTATTCCAAACTTTCCAGGTGGATTACTGATGCCAATGGGGACATTTATTATGAATTGGAGGGGTTTAGAAATCAGCACAGATGCCTAGAATTTGTTAAATGTGCTGGTACAGTTGGGGAGAATTTTTCTGAGTTAAACATTCCATTATTTACACCAGGCTTCCCCAACCTGGTGCCCTCCAGATGTTTTGGACATCAACTCCCATCAGCCACAACCAGCATGTCCAACAGTCAGGAATTCTAGGAGTTGTATTCCAAAACATCTAGAGAGTACCAGGTTGGGGAAGGCTGATTTAGACAGCGTTTTGTCTGTTCTGATTTTTTTTTTTTTTAGGGCTAATGCAGAGATATTTTTAGAAGAGCCACCTCTACTCTTTTATTTTAAAACCCACCATGTATTTCCACCTATAAGGAGTTCCTTTTGTTGCTCCTCATACCAACATCCCCTGTTGCTAATTCTCCTCTCTCTTTTTCTAAAAGACCAAGAGATGGTTGCTTAATTACAAGCTGAATATGTGGCATTTGCAGAATGATTCCCTTCCCTGTAAATGTCTCCACTGATACTTTTTGAAACTCATCTCCGTATGTCCTTACTATCTGCTAACAACAGAGCCCTGCTGCAGTTGCTGTCTAAGCAGTTTCTGCCTTTTCTTTAATAATGAGAAAGCAACTCTTGCGGCTTCTCCCCCCAGTAGTGTAGTTAAAACATACAAACCCACAGCAAACAAGAGCATGGATTAAATTATTTTAATTCCTTTACTGCCTTGTCTCCCTGCCCCCATCTTTTCTGTTTAATGTTATGATTCGATTTTTCAGTCATTTCAGTATGAACCTTTCCATTCCATTCCTCCCTTCCCGGACCACCGAGCAGCAGCTATCAAGAGACTTTGGTATCATGCCACATGTACATTTCCACTTACTGCATTGTAAACTGGATTTTTTCCCTTCAGAAGTTTGCAGATATGCCATGCAGAAAGATGGAGAATAGCATCTCTGTTCATGTGGGATCTGTTCAAGGCCTGTCCGGTTGTTATCCCTTGAAGAAATGAATGTGTGTACAGGGGGTGGGCAGGGTGGTAGCAGGCTCCATCCTTGACCTATGCACATTTGTTTCAGTATCCAAAATGAGCACAGATGCATTCACCTCCACATGATCCAAATTCGTACCTTTGCTTAGGCTCTTTTCAGACACGGAAATAAATGCATATTGGTCAGGAATGGAGAGTGCTCCCCCCCCCCGCAAAGATACACACCTGTGCTTCTCCACAGCACAATGTTCAAAAAGGGCTCCAGTATTTATGTGAATACCCCTTCATGGATCACTGCCTTGTTGTGGCGAAGGGGCTTGCGTAACTCAGTGAAGCCATAAGCTATGCCGTGCAGGGCCACCCAAGACGGACAGGTCATGGTGGAGAGTTCTGACAAAATGTGGTCCACTGGAGAAGGAAATGGCAACCCACTCCAATATTCTTGCCAAGAAAACCCCATGGAACGTATCACAAGGCTAAAAGATATGACGCCGGAAGATGAGCCCCTCAGGTCGGAAGGTGTCCAATATCCTACTGGGGAAGAGCAGAGGGAATTTTCAAGTAGCGCCAGAAAGAGTGAAGCGGCTGGGCCAAAGCCAAAAGGACACTCAGCTGTGGATGTGTCTGGTGGTGAAAAAAAATCCGATGCGGTAAAGAACAATATTGTCTAGGAACCTGGAATGTAAGATCAATGAATCAAGGTAAGCTGGAGGTGGTCAAACATGAGATGGCAAGATTGAACGTCGACATCTTGGGAATCAGCGAACTAAAATGGACAGGCATGGGCGAATTTAATTCAGGTGACCATCATATCTATTATTGTGGGCAAGAATCCCTTAGAAGAAATGGAGTAGCACTCATACTCAATAAAAGGGTGGGAAAAGCAGTCCTGGGGTACAATCTCAAAAACGACAGAATGATCTCAGTACGAATCCAAGGCAAACCATTCAACATCACAGTAATTCAAGTCTATGCCCCAACCACTGAGGCTGAAGAAGCTGAGGTTGATCGGTTCTATGAAGACCTACAACACCTTCTAGAACTAACACCAAAAAAAGATGTCCCCTTCATCATAGGGGATTGGAATGCCAAAGTAGGAAGTCAAGAAATCACTGGGATAACAGGCAGGCATGGCCTTGGTGTACAAAATGAAGCAGGACAAAGGCTAATAGAGTTTTGCCAAGAGAACACACTGATCGTAGCAAACACTCTTTTCCAACAGCACAAGAGGCTGTTGGACATCACCAGATGGTCAATATCGAAATCAGATTGATTATGTCCTTTGCAGCCAAAGATGGAGAAGCTCTATACAGTCAGTCAAAACAAGATCTGGAGCTGGCTGTGGCTCAGATCACAAGCTTCTTGTTGAAAAATTTCGGCTTAAATTGAAGGACTTAGGGAAAATAACTGAACCATTCAGGTATGACCTAAATCATATCCCTTATGAATATACAGTAGAGGTGAGGAATAGATTTAAGGGATTAGACCTGAGAGACAGAGTGCCTGAGGAACTATGGACGGAGGTCCGTAACATTGTTCAGGAGGCAGCAACGAAATCCATCCCAAAGAAAAAGAAATGCAAGAAAGCAAAGTGGCTGTCTGATGAGGCTTTACAAGTAGCTGAGGAAAGAAGGGAAGCGAAAAGCAAGGGAGAAGGGGGAAGATATACCCAACTGAATGCAGAGTTCCAGAGAATAGCAAGGAGAGACAAGAAGGCCTTCTTAAATGAACAATGCAAAGAAATCGAGGAAAACAATAGTATGGGAAAGACTAGAGATCTCTTCAAGAAAATCGGAGATCTCAAGGGAACTTGAAGACGGGCATGATAAAGGACAAAGAAGGCAGGGACCTAACAGAAGCAGATGAGATTAAGAATAGGTGGCAAGAATACACAGAAGAACTATACAGGAAAGATCTTAATGTCCCTGAGAGCCGTGATAGTGCGGTCACTGAACTTGAGCCGGACATCCTAGAGAGTGAAGTCAAGTGGGCCTTAGGAAGCATTAGTAACAACAAAGCTAGCGGAGATTACAGTATTCCAGTTGAGCTATTTAAAATCCTAAAAGAGGATGCTGTTGAAGTGCTGCACTCAATATGCCAACAAATTTGGAACACTCAACAGTGGCCACAAGACTGGAAAAGGTCAGTTTACATTCCAATTCCAAAGAAGGGCAATGCCAAAGAGTGTTCGAATTACCGTACAATTGCACTCATTTCACATGCCAGCAAGGTGATGCTCAAAATCCTACAAGTTAGGCTTCAGCAGTATGTGAACCGAGAACTACCGGAAGTACAAGCTGGGTTTCGAAGAGGCTGAGGAACTACAGATCAAATTGCCAACATTCGCTGGATCATGGAGAAAGCAAGAGAATTCCAGAAAACGTCTATTTCTGCTTCATTGACTACACTAAAGCCTTTGATTGTGTGGATCACAACAAAATGTGCAAATTCTGAAAGAGATGGGAGTACCAGACCACCTTACCTGTCTCCTGAGAAACCTGTATGAGGGTCAAGAAGCAACAGTAAGAACCGGACATGGAACAACTGATTGGTTCCAAATTGGGAAAGGAGGATGACAAGGCTGCATATTGTCGCCCTGCTTATTTAACTTATATGCAGAGTACATCATGAGAAACGCTGGGTTGGATGAATCACAGGTCGGAATTAAGATTGCCAGGAGAATTATCAACAACCTCAGATACGCAGACAATACCACCCTAATAGCAGAAAGCGAAGAAGATCTAAAGAGCCTCTTGTTGGGGGTGAAAGTGGAGAGTGAAAAAGCTGGTTTGAAACTCAACATTAAAAAAACAGAGATCATGGCATCTGGCCCCATCACTTCTGGACATATAGAAGGGGAAGAAATGGAAGCAGTGACAGATTTTATTTTCTTGGGCTCCAAGATCACCGCAGACGGTGACTGTAGCCATGAAATTAAAAGACGCTTGCTCCTTGGGAGGAAAGCTATGGCACACCTAGACAGCATAGTAAGAAGCAGAGACATCACCTTGCCGACAAATGTTCGTATAATCAAAGCTATGGTTTTCCCAGTAGTAACGTATGGATGTGAGAGCTGGACTATAAGGAAGGCTGAGCGCCGAAGAATTGATGCTTTCGAACTGTGGTGCTGGAGAAGACTCTTACGAGTCCCCTGGACTGCAAGGAGGTCAAATCAGTCCATCCTAAAGGAAATCAACCCTGAGTGCTCATTGGAAGGACAGATACTGAAGCTGAAGCTCCAATATTTTGGCCACCTAATGTGAAGAGAAAACTCACTGGGAAAGACCCTGATGCTGGGAAAGATTGAAGGCAAAAGGAGAAGGGGACGGCAGAGGATGAGATGGCTAGATAGCATCACCGATGCAATGAATATGAACTTGAGCACACTCCGGGAGAGAGCGGAGGACAGGAAGGCCTGGCGTGCTATGGTCCATGGGGTCACGAAGAGTCAGACACGACTTAACGACTGAACAACAACAATTTATGTGAATGTAGCCTGTAACACTGGCAAAACCCCAAATATTTCAAATGTACTTCTCCAAATGTCATGTGTGAAGGCAGCAAGCATGTTTGCTTCAGAGATATGTGTATCATGCAGGTACACACTTCAGAGAATTGTAGTCTAGCCTGCATAGTGGATACTTGCAATAAGCCTGCGTTGGTCTCTGCAAAATGGCTGTGAGCCTTTTACAAGATGGAACAAACTAGCACTGTCAATGGATTTCACGTAATATGAAGTTTGAGTCAGGTTTTGGAGGTTCCTGCTTAGGCACAACATGCAAGAATTTTTTTTGAGGATAATGAAAAGACTTTTGATGAGGCAGAAGAAACTAAAAACTTGCTGTGTGTGTGTGTGTGTGAGAGAGAGAGAGAGACACACACACACACACACACACATACATCTATGTTGCCTATATTATGAAGGTAAAAGAATTTCAGTACCACTAGCAGTGTTTCACAAGTGGCCTTCAATTTAAGTGAAATTTAAGGCAAACTGAGGGGCTCTTGCTTAAGCAAAATATCTGAGGAATTTTGAGGGAACCTAAATGTTTTTTTGAAAGAAACAGCAATAATAATAATAATAATAATAATAATAATAATAATAATACACTTCAATAGTTCATGGGAGGGGGTGTACATCTGATGATGCCATGTTCAAAAAATACACATACGTTATGCTGTCGGTGTATGCATTGGTCGATTTCATTATGTTGTCTGGTGTCTTGGAACTGAAGGGAATGTTCAGAATAACCTAACAAAACATGGCACAAAAGTTATTGCGCAAACTGCGGTATTATGAATAATTTCCCACAGAGGGCAAGATTGTGACCCAATTCAGACATGATATTGAAAGTTGGTTAATTCCAATCCAGTTGTATTTTCTTAATCCTTTTATCATAACGTAAAAGATCAAGCAAAACTATTTCTGCTTTCCAAATCAAGTTTTCTTCCTATTACTCTGAAATAGTTTATCCCACTCTTCCCCAAAGAGTCCAAGGTACCATGCCCACCTCAACAGAGATAACTCAATATGGATGTTCAAACTGTGTTGAGTGAAGCAGGATCCTAGATTTAGAACCCACTCACAAACTGAATTTTCAAACTTATTTTACTGTTCAAAATTAATCTTGGTGCTATTATTTGAATGTAACATTCAGCCTGGCTTAAAGAAAATGAATTTCTGCATTCTGTCTAAGAGCCAGGTTATTTTTTCTCTTTTTTTTTGGTATGACTTTTTATTAAACAGATATTTAATGAGTCCATTAAAAAAAAAAAGTAATTTAGTACAACCGTGATCTTTCTTGTACTTTTGAGAGACAACCTTTGGTTTATTGGATCCAAAAAACAGTGCTTGCTCACGTTTGACAAATCATGAGCCTACAAGTTTTTTATTGAGGACACAGGGTATGTCCTGAAGACATATTGAACCTCAGCAGTTCTGGGTGTGATCAGCGCCTTGACGAAACAACTGCCCAATCTCCTTGAAGGAAAGACAATGTAAGAAATAAATTGTCTTTTAATTTTAATTTGAATATATCACTAATCACTAGTATGTGTTATATTCTCCTTTTATATAATGATGTTTGGGAACATAACTGCTTATGCTGAGCTTTCATAGGCCTCGTCTTGCAAGGGTGATGTGGCAATTTCATGCTCACCTGCACTACCTTTCCTTGGTGCTCACTTAAAATTGCATTGTGCAGTTTGTCTTCGTGTGCTTCAGTCAAACCTTGCATCAGCCTCCTGTTCCATGCTTGAAGAGCCCAGCCATCTGCTTTCCTCACAAAAAGGTGACTGCTTAAGCCAGGTGGATATTTTGTCGCTGCTCTTATTATTCACTTGGAACCTTTAAAAACAGTTGTGAGGTTTGAGTAATTCAAGAGTAGTGAACGTTGCATGCTGGATGCTGGAATCTGCACTTGCTGTACTTCTGCCAGAATGTGTGCATTACGTTTCCTCTCTCTCGGAAGTGGGGAAATGGCTGTCGCTGTGGTGGAGTCAGAATAATCCATTGTCGCTAATCCTCAATAACAGATTAATTGCTAACATTAGAGCTCAAAGTTATTCTAGCTCTTAATTTTACATACACACACAAGCCTCCCCTCTTCCTACAGCCAGCAAGATGTAAATTCTTAACAGATTCTGTGTCCTGGACTTCAGATGTACAGAATATGGTTAAACTTTGCAAATAAGTGTGAGAATATTGACCTGCTCATAAACCTGCCCAGGTGTGTGCATTCATCTGTTCATCACATGACAACTTGACCAAGTGAGTCAAAGTACTTCCTTAGAAGATAATGAGAGGATAAGAGGTCAGTTATAAGGCTGAAATATTTTCACTTGGAACTCAAAGGTCATAACTCATTTATTTATCTCAGGAGTATCCTGCCCACATGTATAAACACACACACTCACATGATTTGTCTCATTTTATTCTCGCCACAAACCTGTGATGCAGGTTCAGTTGAGAGAGAGTACTGGCCCAAGATCACCTACTGAGCTTCATAGTTTAGTGGAAATTTGAATGCCAGTCCAAATCCAACAGTATGTCTGCTACACCACACTGGACCTCTTCTGCTATCTGTATACCAGCTCTTGGAATGGATCAGCTGGACTGACCCCTTTCCTACCACCAGGGCCATATAACACTGGCTGTGAGTCAGAAAGGGAGGCAGGCAAGCAAATACTTTATCTCTATGCCTCCAGGGAGAATGCCCCTTTCAGGACCCTCTTCCCTGTTCTAAGAAACAAATTATTCTCCATATGCACCTGGGGGATGTCTCCATGAACGATTTACTCTGAGCTGGCTGCATTTAGAGGCTGTTAGGGATACATGACGTTGTGGCCATCCAGCCACCCCGGAGCTTATCACGGAAAAACCAGATTTCCTGAGACTGCTTGAAGTCAGATTCTTTTCTTTAAGTCGGGTTCTCTGCGGTATAGTTGCTGTGTGCCCCAACCCCTGCATTTACTTCGGGTATGCTGGCCCTGCCCAGAGGTGTGCCTTTCACCATGACGCCAGTCAAAGAGTATTTCCTGCCCCTGTGTTTCTCGTCCCTGTGTTTCCCAGCACAAACATATGAGTGTGCCTACTCAGAAGTAACTCCCATTGTTGCCAATGAGGCTTGTCCCCTGAATGAGCACATCAGAATTTACAAAGACCCCCCCCCCCCCCGAGCACATTTTAAAGCAGTAATTCCCTACAGGCTGTAAAGTGTGATCTCGATGCTGCGATTCCCTGTTTGGCTTATTGCCATTCAGAAGCAACTACTTCCACCTTTGAATATCTAATCCTCCTGCGTGGCATCATCGGGTTAGAAAGGGTGCTGGTTTCCCTTTGTTTCCCGTCCCTGCCTTTCCCAGCACAAATATAAGTGTGTCTACTCAGAAATAACTCCCATTGTGGTCACTGAGGCTTGTTTCTGAAATGCACACTCTCGAAGTTGCTGAGATTCATTTGAATTGAAAAAACACATTTAGGAGCTTTGATGTCAAAGCTTCGAAGCTTTGATTGATCGCAACATGGCAGAGACAACGCTGTGTTCTTTGTTGTTTTAAGGAAGTAAGTAATGCGGGGGGTGGGGAGAGAAGGAGATTGTTCGAACTTCAGGTTTAAGGCAAAGAGAACACTCTGTTCTTGTAATGATTGTTGCTTTAAGGGAGTAAGTAATGTGGGGGGGGAGAGAGTAGGAGAGTGATTTTTTCAAAG
The DNA here is from genome assembly GCF_057233095.1 of Heloderma suspectum. Classification (NCBI taxonomy): domain Eukaryota; kingdom Metazoa; phylum Chordata; class Lepidosauria; order Squamata; family Helodermatidae; genus Heloderma; species Heloderma suspectum. Next base: position 116,694,132 of record NC_139462.1, read on the forward strand.
GAGAAAGGGGGGGGGAGCCTGGATCGGGGAAAGCCTCTCCTATTGGTTGAGCAGCCCCTGCCAGTCGATGACATTCACTCCAACCCCCACGCCACCAGAAGTATGTTCTGTGAAGCAATTTATACTGGTGCGGTGCACTCAATCATGGAGCCCTGTGTGGACCAAAGCGCACCAAAGCTGATCCCTTGAAAAAATCCAGGTAATCCTCCATTCGCTGCTCCTTCCATTGTTGTGGAGAAACCCCCCTGGAAAGTGTTTCTTAAACAGCCCATAAAGAATGGAGGCCTTCATGTCTCACCACTCAAGAAACTGAGGAGCACCGAACAATACCACTCAAAACTGCTCTTGGCTGCCCAGAGCCCTTTGGATAGAGCAGAATATAAATCAAGATACACCAAAGTTGGATTCTACCCTGCACCCTTACCAATGTTACACCTTCAATCTTTTAGTGACATAACACTCTGAGGCATTACTAAGGGACCTTGGAGTATGAAAATACCTCCGATTAAGCCAAGCCTTATCAGTTCAAATTGTTCAGAAATCCTAAATTGGATCAACTCACATTAAAAAAAGCCTAGAAATCAGTAGTTAAGGCTGCATGTTTTCCCAACAGTTGTGCAGAATTAATAACTGAGAAATCTATCAGTTTTCCTGTGAAAGACTTCAGCTAAAGTTAGTCTTGACTAACTGCCAGTGAAACCAGTGTTAACGCATTAGTCACAACTAATTAAGATTCCACTGCTCTCAATGGATCTTAGAAATCATTACTAAGTTTAGTTGTATTGGGAGCATTATGTAATTATTGTGACAGAACTGACAGCAATTCTCATTAGTTTCTTACTGAAAATGATACCTAATTCTGCAACATGTGAAATGTTTCTTCAAATGCTTATTTTGATCTAGCTCCTACATTATCTAGTGGTGCAAACTATTTCATTAGAATATATTCTGGTTAGATGTGAAATACTTTGGGGGATAATAATAATAAGCTAGGGATATGCTGATATATGTATTTATTTTAACTGTGAAATATAGGGTGAAACTGTTACTGTCTCAGATCTTTGGAAAAATCACTTTGGGAAAAATATTTTTAGGCTGCAATCCTATTCACACTTATCTGGGAGTAAGTCCATTGAATTCAATAGGGCTTACTTCTGAGTAAGGATTTATAGGATTGTGCTATTAATTCTTTAGCTATGTACATGTATTGTTTTTGTGCATTGCTAAAACAAAAGCTATAAATTTTAAATGAGAGCATCTGAGGTTGTTGCCAATTGCTTGGAAATTTAATAGTTGCCGGTTACACTGACAAGAAGTGACTAGTTCCTTGGGTAGAATTAAACATAAGACTGCCACTGAAAACACCAGCCCGATGTAAAGCTCTCCCCGCCCCCCTCCACCATCAGTAATGTTGCACAAATTATGCTTAAGTTTGTTCCCTCTAGAAGGGGTATGCCAATATCCCCTTAGAGACACACAGAACTCTGAGATTCAGTCCAACGCAGTTTTATTTGGCAGGAGACAAACAGCGCTGTTTGGGTGGATTCTCACGGCTAACGCCACAAAGGAGAACCATACCCTAGATGTTTTTGGTACAGCTTATATACATTCAGTATAATGACCTCATTAGCTATGCGGGGTGGGCTACATAATATACAAGAACTTCATTAAGCATGCATAGTTGACATGTGTCTACGGCTGACCTGTCCTTGCAAGCTGGGCAGGAAGCAATCTAGCTGGAAGTGGTTCTAACCAGCTGCAGGAGTGGCGGCTACTCGAGCGGGGGGCTCCTCTGGCTGTACCTGATATGAAACAGACCGTTACTGTTGGGGCCAACAAGGCAGTTGATAGGACTATCTTCTTCTGGGACTTTGTACTGTAGGAGGCTGCCTCAGATGGCTGCCAATACTTTAAGATGGTGCCTCTTTGGTTCTATAAGTAACAGGTAGTACAACTCATATTACGTTTACTGTTTCCATGCCCATGCCAGTGGCAGCCAGTGATGTGCATCAGGGCAGGGGAAATGTGCAGCTTATTAATATCAGGATACAAATCAAATTGTACTATATACTACTGAGGTGGAGAGGAATTCAGTGTGAGGCTGCCATTTTGGTGGCAGCCCTGTGTTTCATATAATGTGTAGTTCTGCCCTATTACCCTATCATTTTTTACTGCCACCAGAGCTTAATTGGATGGCATATAATTTGCTCAGATTTAAGTCCTTCACTAAAATTAGTAGGAGCTTTGTCAAGATAAAGAAGGTGAAATGCTGCTTTCTTTAAAACTGCTAAGGATAGTTTAGAGCAGCAAATAAGAAAATAGTTATATCCACTTGGATTTCAGGGAGAATTCAGAGAAGATCCATATGGTAACCCAATCAGTTCCTGGGAAAGACAACAAAAATCTTAACGATACGGAGAAAGTGGATAGGGAGAACTTCTCCCTTTCTCATTATACTAGAACCTGGAGTCATCTAATGAAGCTGAATGGTGGGAGATTTAGGATAGATAAAAGGAAGTCCTTCTTCACAGAGCCCATAGTTAAACTATGGAATTTGCTATATGTAGTAATGGCCACAAGATGTAGTGATGGCCACCAATTTGGATGGGCTTAAAGGGTGATTCGACAAATTAATGGAGGATAAGACTATCAATAGCTATTAATCCATGATAGCAGTATCGGGCAGTATGCCAGTTGCTGGGGAACATGAATGTGAATGTGCTATTGTTCATGTCCCATTTGTGGGCTTCCTATGGGCATCTGGTTGGCTACCATATGAACAGAAAGCTGGATTTTCTGATCCAGCAGGTCTCTTATTTTGTTGTTGTTGTTGTTGTTGTTTATTTTTATAGTGCCATCGACATGCTTGTGCTTTACAGAATAACAATAAAAAGGCAGGTTCCTGCCCCAAAGAATTTATAGGGAAAGTAATGGAAGGAGAGGAGGGAGTTAAGAGACAATGGTAAATAGGGTAAAGAATATGCATTCGTTTCAGTTATACATAATTAGACTTGGTTCTGTCAGTAGAGTATGAGGCCTAAGGGCCAAAAGCTTTCTCAGAAATAATGAGTTCTGAGGTGAGATTTCAAGGTTGTGTGTGTGTGTGTGTGAGAGAGAGAGAGAGAGAGAAGAGTTTCAGATGTTCTGGGACGAAGTTTCAGGTGTAAGTGAGAGCAAGGGAGAAAGAGGAGAGTTATTTAAGGTTATGTTCATGTTCTCTCCAGCCCAAATTTTGGAGGAGAGTGGACTGACCATCCCTTTCAAGGATTGTTCTTTTGACAGAATCCCAGTGTTTCTGAAGTACTCACATGGGAGCAACTGTACACTTTAAGTAGCTTTTTGCTATCTAGATAGATTTAAAGTCTCCTTAAAATGCTGAAGACAGAAACCTTGGAAATATGGAAAAGTGTGTATACACAAGTGTACAACTTGGTTATTTTCTAAACTGCACCACCAGGAGATGGCTACACTGCAGTCTGCAGGCAATTACTGTATTACTTTCCTTTGTGCATTTGCTATACTTCTTCCTGCAACAATAAGCAGAGAGGCAGAGATTCTCTTTCAAAAGCTCTTGATACAGCTGTTGTATCATTTAAGGCAAAATGTTGATGGGCTGGCTGTGGGGGATGAATTCTACCTTCATCACAGCTAGGCACGGAAAGCAAATTCAAAAATTCTGAGGATGGCATATCCGACATTGTGCGGAGATGTTTGTCGAAAGGTAGTCTATTTACTGAAGCAGAAATTCTTACGATAAGTCCCTCATGGCCAGTTCAGACTTGTAGCCCAAGCCAACCATGGGGGGTTTCTGTACTTTTTCAAAGGCAGGCCATGGTAGGTGATGTGTAGCTCCCTACGGCATTGTAGCCGGGTTGCAGACAACGGATTAGATCTTTAGCCCGTTTAAGTCAGCATAGATCTATCAGCTGCAGTGAAGCCAAGCCAACTGACACTAGCCAAGGGAGCTCCCTCGTTATTCCTAGGGATGCATACAAACTACATGCTGAAAGGTTTTTCTAGGCCTTGTGACAGGATGAAATGCATGGTCTCCCTTAACTTGCTTTGTGTCTCATAGCATTTCTACTCGTGTATAATGCACAGACTGAGGTATGTTTTGGTACTTCAGGACAGGAAGAGAGCAGGAGTAAAACCAGAGGAAGGTTTTGAAATTTTTTCTAAGTTAACATAATAACAAAGCAACAATGCACTCATGCTCTTCTTGTGGGTTCCCGGTCGACTGCTGGTTGGCCCCTGTGTGAACAGAATGCTGGACTAGATGGACCCTTGGTCTGATCCAGCAGGGCTCTTTTTATGTTCTTAACCTTACGTGAGCTCTGAAGGTGTCACAGAATGACTAGAGCAAAGTCTGTCTGTCTGTCTTGCAGGAGCCATTTGGATAGTTGGCATGGCATATATTTAGTTATACAACCATTAAGTTCTGAAGTATTTAAAGCAAGGCAAGGAATTACATTTTCAGGAAAGGCTGCAAGAACTACACATTGGATAGCGCTCAAAGAGTATAATTGCCTGTGGATACAGTGTGCATATAAAACATTTTGTCTCTGATTGGGAGTGCTCCATCCAAATCTCCTACAATCACATATTCAAGGAAGCATGCATTTGCAACTACAGGTTATTTTGTTTATTTAAGATTTTGCTTTTCAATACAAATCCTCAGAGCAGTTCTGAGAATAAAATATAAAAGGAAACAATGATAGCAGAATTAAAACAAATTAACAAATGATTACAAAACAGAACTGTGACATGACCTGATAACAGCAGAGTTTTAAAAAACACATCTAAAAGGCCAGGGTGAAGAAAAAATAATTTTAGTTTTACTTGGACTTGGTTTCAGGCAAATGTAATGAGAGAGAGAATTTCACAGCCAGAGTGAGTGACACTGCAAGAAACTTGCAAACTTGTGTACCAAACCAACTTTCTTTCTTTCTTTCTTTCTTTCTTTCTTTCTTTCTTTCTGAAAAGCAGTTTCAGGAGGAGCAGTTTGGAGAGGAGAAGTGGCAAGGCAAGCGAGGAAAGGGTTAAACACCCCTTTGCCATTTTTCAGTCCAAATTGCCCCATCTTGAAGCTGCTCATCCTAAAAGCAACATGCCATTGGGGTTCTGCTATGTGTCTTTGCCTGCAATATGCAATTTGTTGTTGTTCAGTCGTTAAGTCATGTCCGATGCTTTGTGACCCCATGGACCATAGCACGCCAGGCCTTCCTGTCCTGCGCTCTCTCCCGGAGTGTGCTCAAGTCCATATTCATCGCATCGGTGATGCTATCTAGCCATCTCATCCTCTGCCGTCCCCTTCTCCTTTTGCCTTCAATCTTTCCCAGCATCAGGGTCTTTTCCAGTGACTTTTCTCTTTGCATTAGGTGGCCAAAATATTTGAGCTTCAGCTTCAGTATCTGTCCTTCCAATGAGCACTCAGGGTTGATTTCCTTTAGGATGGACTGATTTGACCTCCTTGCAGTCCAGGGGACTCGTAAGAGTCTTCTCCAGCACCACAGTTCGAAAGCATCAATTCTTCAGCGCTCAGCCTTCCTTATAGTCCAGCTCTCACAGCCATACATTACTACTGGGAAAACCATAGCTTTGATTAATATACGGACCTTTGTCGGCAAGGTGATGTCTCTGCTTCTTACTATGCTGTCTAGGTTTGCCATAGCTTTCCTGCCAAGGAGCAAGCGTCTTTTGATTTCATGGCTACAGTCACCGTCTGCGGTGATCTTGGAGCCCAAGAAAATAAAATCTGTCACTGCTTCCATTTCTTTCCCTTCTATATGCCAGGAAGTGATGGGGCCAGATGCTATGATCTTAGTTTTTTGGAATATGCAATTAGGCCCTTACTAACTTAATATACTGTGAAGGATGGTGTCTTATTTTGCAAGTTATGATAGGCAGGTGGAACACATTGAAATGAAGAAAGACTAGGCTGAATATAGAGCCAGTGTGGGCCAGTGGGCCACAGTGCTAAGAGTGTCACACTAGGACTGGGGAGAGTTCAAATCCCCACTCCGCCATAATGCTTACTGGGTGACCTTGGGCCAGTCGCTATCTTGCAGGCTAACCTAGCTCACAGAGATATTGTGATGATAAATCGGGGGTTGTGGGGAGGCACCATGTATGTTTCCCTGGAGGAAAGGCGGGATAGAAATATAATAAATAAATGGGGGAAAAGAAACTTGATGAATTTATTTTTATTTATTTTTTATTTATTAAATTTTTTAATCGCCCATCTGGCTGGTCACCTGGCCACTCTGGGCGATGTACAACAGTACAATTTGAAACAGTAAAATTACACATTAAACATTATTTTAAAATACCCTAAGCCACCCCAAATGCCTACCTGAATAACCGAGTTTTCAATGCGTGGCGGAAGCTCATTAAAGAGGGTGAATGGCGGAGTTCCCTAGGGAGGGAGTTCCACAGAGTGGGGGCCACCACAGAGAAGGCCCTCTTATTAAGATGAATAAGTAGAATCATCCACAGGAAAGTAGTGAACATCCCCAAAATAGTTTGCACGCTGAGAACCTTCTCTAACATTATCACTATTAATTTTGCTGTACCACTTCAAATGAATTGAATTGAACTTTAATAAGAATGTTAATAGTGCAAGGATCACCTCATTCCATTTTATAAAGCAGCGCTATTGGGGCTGCTAGTCTGGAGGCAAGCTGGTAATCAAGACAACAGGCAATCTGGGAACAAGTCAGACTAAAGAAACATGTCTGAGTCAGCGGCAGGTGGAAGCTTATTGTCTCCTTGGGCAACCCAGTTGTTGCTGAAATAGTATCTGCAATATCACTCTTTCACCATCTGTAGTGGTGGTGCTGAAGAGCAGTGATTCTCCTTTTTTTCCTTGGGTGATCTCTAGAATGGTGAGATGGCCAGGGCTGTTGACAACATTGATCACAAGTGTCCTAACTCAGTTCATAGAATCATAGAACAGTAGGGTTGGAAGGGGCCTATAAGACCATCGAGTCCAACCCTCTGGTCCATGCAGGAATCTAAGTCAAAGCATCCCTGACAGGTGGCTGTCCAGCTTCATCTTGAATGCCTCCAGTGTGGGAGAGCCCACCACCGCCCTAGGGAATTGGTTCCATTGTCGTAGTGCCCTAACAGTCAGGAAGTTTCTCCTGATGTTCAGCCAGAATCTGGCTTCCTGTAACTTGAGCCCATTATTCCGTGTCCTGCACTCTGGGATGATCGAGAAGAGATCCTGGCCTTCCTCTCTGTGACAACCTTTCAAGTACTTGAAGAGCGCTATCATATCTCCCCTCTTCTCATAGGTGAGCCCATGTTGCTATGTAGTTTATCACAGAGAGCTGGGGACTGTGGTAAGAGTGACACTGGAGGAAGATTTGTAATGATCTCAACTGAACATGGGCTAGAATAATTTTAGGATCTGCTCTGTGGTAGTAATGGTAACAAACAAATTTTCCTTTTCCTCCACCATTGTATGTGGTCACTGTCATTAAGTAGTGCTTTTCCTAGTGAAGAAGGGCCTTTTACAACCTGGCCCCAAAGAGAAGCTGGAGGAAATCTCAGAAGCCCGCTTTGAAGCACTTTGAGGATAAAGTCACTCGCATCCATTCTGACTTGCACTCTGTTTGTATGAGACCAGTGTTGGAAGTGTTACTTGTTCCCTCTTAACAGATTTCTTTGGATACCTTTGTTCAGTCTGAGGATGTAGATAGGATTCTTGGAGAGGTGAGGTGCTCACTGGGAGTCATGCCCTTCCTTGCTAATTCAGGCTGGCTTCTTGGGGCTTGCTAATTAGACAGCAGAGTTAGTTAATGCCTCAGGGTGAGCACTGGAACCCTTTTTTATGTGGCATGGCAGAACTGCAAAGGAGTTAGGACAAATGTGAGTGTAGTTTTGAATTTCAGTGTCCTGATGTTGTTATGAGACTATCACTTCCTGCATATGTGCCGTTAATGCCTTTTCAGTCTGCACATCTGTAATTAGGTCTTCAATATGTCCTCTAGCCCTGAATTTCCTGCACTTTACTTTTTAAAAGATGAAAAGAAAAAAAAGTCAAAAACAGTTGTATAAAATTAGCAATTGGAATATCATTGACTAAGGCCGCAATCATAGGCACAATTACCTGGGAGTGAGTCCCCTTGAACACAATAGGGCGTCCTTCTGACTAAACATATATAGGAATGTGCTGTTAATTATATTTAATATATTAACAATATTAACATAATACAGTATTAATCCAATGCTCCCACTGTGTTCATTGGGCCTTACACCCAAGTAGCTGTATAGGAGTGTAGGTGTCGAATGATTCCAGTCTAGAATGGAAGGATTTTCTATGTGCTGTGTGCCAAATACATTATTACAAGAACTGTGATCAGCTTTATGAACTTGTATATTTAATGATGAAGAGAAAGGAATGAATGATCCATCCATGCTCCTTTATGAAATGACTCATTTAATAACAACAGTATTTTTATTTTGTACTTGAAGAAATTGTGACTGTGAAGGCATTAATCGATTACACTGTGCAATTATCTGGGTGATTTATTAATCATGGTTTGTAGTGTACTTCATTAACTGGTTTTTAATCGAGACTCTGCCCTGTAAAAGACTGGACCAGTTCCAATGGTATATTCTTGTTAAACTGTTTATATAGGCAATATAAATTATGTGCAGTCTTGATTTGGAAAGGGCTACAATGTAGCAAGCCCAAAATATTGTTCACATGTAGAGAGAGATGGCTCTTTGTTTTCTTTTCCTCAACAGCAGCATCCCGCCTAAGTCACATAACAAGCTGCATTTTTATACTTAGACCATTTAAAAAGTGGCTTGTGATGAGGCACATGGGTTGGAGCTGCAGTCAGCAAAAAGAAAATTAGTATTAGGTTATATGAATGGGAACTTAAAAAAAAACAAAACTAGCAATGAACATCTTTATTTCTGCAAAGATAGTCATAGCTTGGCAAGGGTGGGGAGCTTTGATGCTTACCACGAATTAATGGCTAAGGAATGTAAAGCAAAATCAATGAAGCTGACTTGCTATGTCAAACTGAGAAAATTCCCACAGATGGGCCTATTTAAACTTCAACTATGTTTTATGAGTTTCAGAAGAGATAAATTGTAAGGCACTTTTTCCTGTATTTCAATATTAATGTTGTAATATTGATACAAAAATTCTCTTCTTTTTGTATGCTTTTGCTATAACATAAACTGTTGTAATGAAATACTAACATTAGAAAAAGGAAATGCCCTCTGTGTAGGCTAGTAGCCTTTGTGGCTGATCCCTGTGGGCCGGTTCTTTTGCTGCAGGGATGGCAAGGTTACTGCTGTCCTACACTCACCTCCCACACCACTCCAGTGCCGTTTGGACCTGAGAGATGTCATGGGAAAGGATGACAATATTAGAAGGAATGGTGGGATGGGATTTAACTCATGTGTAAGACCCTCCCATGTGATCGCCCAGGTTTAAATATTATCAAAGTGAGCCCGTCTAGCTCACTGACAAGCAGTGGGTGGAGATGGGCGCCAGAGAGGCCATAGGATCGTGTGGATCCTACCCTCTCGCCTCCTGGCCCCACCCACAGGAATACTTCCTTTGTGACATTTACGAGGTCGTATGAGGTTGCAGTAGCAGGCACTGTGGTGCTTTCTGCAGTGGCTGCGAGGGGACAGGGAAGTGGGAATGAGCCAATCTTGGATTTTCCCTCCCAAGGCTGTAGGAGTGTCTACGACCTCCAGAGGAGGAATCCAAAGTATCCTATGGTTTCTCCCTGTCCCAAGGAGAGTAGGATTGTTCTGTTGTTATTATTATTATTTTAATTTTAAATGTTTTCAGTCCATCTTTAAAGGTGTAACCCCTTACAGGCAGTGAGGCTCAGAAGCATACTTCAGCAATGCATCAAAACATAGCCATTGTCTTCATTGTATATCCAACAAATATTGCAATATTTATTTTAAAATTTAGTTAGTTGGTTAGTTATTCATTCAACATAAATAAAAAGTAAAATACAATAAAATCAGAAAATCCAAGTAAAAGGTTAATTGACTTGATTAATTGGTTTGAATCAGGACAGTTAAGGAACTGAATTTTAAAAAATCAATATCCCTTTCTCAATTGAGGAATGCTTCTGGTTCACTTCTAAATGAGCTATAATTTTTATATCTGCATGCTGGATTATGGGTACTCAGTGTTCTGTAGAGTAAATTAGAAATGATTTGGTTGTTTCTCTTCAGTTGGGAGCAGGTAAAATCATGTGATTTAGTGCAATAAGTCAAATCACACATAGCTGTCAGCTATGTTTGGGACTGATTCCACATTTTGGAATAAATAAATATTTTTAACAAATGTTTCAGATACCTTTTTTATTGATTTGTGATCAAATAATGTCAAAAAAGATTAACAGTTGTTTGGGGTATCATTTGAGAGTAAAAATTCAGTTCCTTAACTATCTTGATTTAAACCAAACCTTCAGGTTTGGTTGCATTATTACGTATTTCTAAGAGACTAGGGCTGGATCTACACTTACCGCCTTCTTTCGCTTCCACCACCTTTCACACTACGCAGTAGCCACCTCGAATTGGAACCGGAATTTCCCACTTAGTGCTCCCACTGTCAATACCCTAATATCCCGGTATTTCCCCTTAATGTGCTCTGATTTTCCGCCTTCGCTACCATATCCAGTCATAGTCCAAGCTTCACAACTTCGAATCTTCAAAGATCATGCCTCAATTAGAAAAAAAAAAAATCGTGGAAAAGCCCCGATTCTGCGAGGATAACGCCTGAATTTTTTTTAAAAAACCATCCTGAGTGGGGGATAGGAGGGGGTAAAACTTAATCTCATTTGAACCCCCTGCTCAGTGCAGGAAGCCTGATTCCCAGGCCTGACTAGGACCGACCCCGCTTAGCTTCTGAGATCAGACAAGCACGCGCACAGCCAGCCCTTTGCTTGTTGCTGAGGAAACGGGCTGCTGAGGAAGCTACATGATTGGTAGCTGGAAGAAGACAAGAAGACATGCTTCACAACTTCAAAACTTCGAAGATCATGCCTCAATTAGAAAAAAAAACATCGCGGAGAAGCCCCATTTCTCCGAGGATAACGCCTGAATTTTTTAAAAAAACATCCAGAGTGGGGGATAGGAGGGGGTAAAACTTAATCTCATTTGAAGGGGTAGAACAACCCCCTGCTTAGTGCAGGAAGCCTGATTCCCAGGCGGTCGCCCATCCAACAACTGTCCGGGGCTGACCCCACTAAGCATCCGAGATCAGACAAGCGCGTGCAGGAAAACAGCAGGAAAACCGCACAGCGCTCGAGTTTGAACCGAGCTTGCACGTTCGATGAAGCACTGCAACGGGGAAAATGGGTGAGTGTGAATAATCACGTTTTAATGCAAGAGCATTTAACCCTATAGGACACCGAATTCATTGCGATGGTGGGTGCAATGTAGATTGGCCCTAGACTGATTTTAGAAAAAATCTGCATGGAGTTATTTTAAAGCCAGAATGGAGAGAGCTGGTGAACACTCAACATGTTCTGGCTGGGTTGGCTGAGATCTGGATTTACAGGAATACCTTTTCTAGTTTTTTATAGACTCTCAACTGTTTGGGCCTAGAATACCATATCCCCTGCCCCCTATCCTTGGCACTGAGTTCTTCATGCGAGGCTCTGCTCTGAGTGCCACTGCCATCTGAGTAATGCAGGAGCTAACAAGCAGGGCTTTCTTGGTGGTACTGGTAGCACTCTGCCTGTGGAATTTCCTATCAGGGGAGTCTTTTGTGACCAGCTAATTAAGGATTTCCAGCAAAATAATAGGAACGTATTTTTAGCAAGGTTTTTAATTTGCATGGTGGTTGAGGACTTCTTAAGGATACCATGGGTTGGCTTCTGTTAATCTTGAGGATTTATTTCAGGCTTTGAGATTATTATTGTTTTACAGTTCTGAATGTTTTAAATCCATTGATTGTTAAATGCCATGAGAGTTTCAGCTAGTTGGCAACAATACGCCATAAACATTTTAGAATTAATAATATAAATAAATAAATTTGTTATTTATAATTTCATTGGGATTGTTAGTCTTTTTTAAAGCAAGAAAGTAAAGAGAACTTTCACGGTGTGTGTGTTTACTATTTAAATAATCTGAATTTTTTTGTAAGATTTCAAAGATATGACAGCATTCTGCAGATAAAATTATGTATTTCACTAGAAATTTGGCTACTGCTGAAACATCCCTGGTTTGAGTTGTCTCCATCCTCTGTAATATGAGGAATGTTATTGCTATACATTGTGTTGTATAACTCCATGTTATAGCAATATTGCATTTCTTCCCTATTTATTTTAAATTTTTTATAAAATAAACATAATCCCACATCATCGGCTGCCTCTGGAAAAGGTGAGGAAATTCCTGATATAATAACATAACAACATGGAAGGTGAATAACATTCACCTTACATGTTATAGGGAGGAGAGGGGGAATTGAGCAGCTGATGCCATTTTGAACCAGAGCCCCACATCCACTGTAATGAGCAGTATCACTTACTTGTAATGTGTCCTAGCACTTATTTTGTTTTACTGTTAAAACAAGCTAACAATGATGTCATAGTACAAATATGAGCATGTTGTTACATCATATTATTATTGGAGCAATGCTAGAATGCTGACTGTAATATAAGTAACTGTAGACATACAGATGGATCCAAGCTAAGGTAGTTGTCCTTAGTTCCCACTGAAAACAACGGTTAAGTCATGTCTAATTTTCACACTGATTTTAATATGGCCTAGGCTTAAATCCAATGTTGCATGAATGGACTTCTGCTCACACAATGGGACTTTTCTGTCCTGTTCTCCTCCTGCAGCCCCCTGTGCAACCCCCAAATCTGCTTCAGAGCTTCCCCAACACTCCAGAGGAGGTTTGGGGGATGTGCAAGGGGTACAGGAAATTCTTCCTGTCAGCGATTTCTGTCCACTGGTGGAACAACACCATTGGATCCAAGCCCTGAAGTGCAGCTACTTTAGTTTGGTTCTAACCAGGTTTATTATTCCCTTCACTTGAGTTGGATTTATGTTCTTGATCTATATAGCACAACTCTATTCTTTGTTTGAATCCAAAGTATTTCTAAAACATTCATCTCCTTTTAGCACAGTATTGTATAATTTATTTTCCTTTGTATATCAAGTATTCTAAATGTCTTATTCATTGTTTTTAACAAAGTAAAACTTGAAGTGACATTTCTTAATTTATAAGATATGTTGATTGTCAACAAATTGTCAAGAATGGTTGTTCAGTTTAGGGATGGCGGAGAATTTCTCCACGAATCTTCGGGAGGCCGAGCACTGAGGCATTCGGCCCCCCGAAAGTGTTGGGGAAATTCTCCGCCGGCCCCCCACCCCCGCCGGGATGGGACTTACCGTGGCCGAATGTCCCTCCCGGCGGCAGGTCCCAGCGGCGTTTCGGCAGCATTTTGTCGGGGGCGGGGGCGGCAGCCGGTCTCCCAACCGGCTGCCGCCACCGCCATTACAAAATAAAAAAGTAAAAACAAACAAACAAACACACACCCATGATAGGCTATGTGACGATTTACGTAGCCTATCACGGCTAGATTTCCAAAGTCAGCCATGATAGGCTACGTAAATCGTCACGTAGCCTATCATGGGTGACTTTGGGGGGGGGAAGCGCGTACGCAAATGGCGGCGTCCTATGGGTGCCGCCATTTGCGTTCCTTATTTTGGCATGTCTAGTCTACGTAAAGATTTACGTAGGCTTCGGCGAAAATAAGGGCAATGCAAATAGCGTTCCCTTATTTTCACTGTAGTCTACGTAAATCTTTACGTAGACTAGACGTGCCAAAATAAGGAACGCAAATGGCGGCACCCATGGGCCGCCACCATTTGCGTACGCGCTTTTTTTTCCCCCAGAGTCACCCGTGATAGGCTACGTGACGATTTACGTAGCCTATCACGGCTGACTTTGGAAATCTAGCCATGATAGGCTATGTTAATCGTTACGTAGCCTATCACGGGGTTTGTTTGTTTGTTTTTCACTTTTTCTTTTGCGGCCGGGGAGACGGGGCACTTCTCCCCGGCCTGAATTTTGGGCGAGGCGGGGCGCCCCCCCGGCCTGAATTTCGGGGGGAGAAGCGAAGCGCCTCCCCCCCACCGCAAAGCAAGCTGCGGGACAAGGTAAGTCCCTTTCGTACATCCCTAGTTCAGTTGTAGATCATCAAATGCATATGCTTTTCAAAGACAGCTGAGAAAGGAAGGAAAGAAAGAATGTGTAGGGAGGCTAAGTTATCTTGGATGATAACTATATTTGGTGCAGTGATATGGAGGTGCACTGCTATTGTTCCCCTTTCATAGCTTCCTTGCTCAATAAGAACTAATCATTCTAATTATGCTGAAGAACTGACTACTACTGTAATTGCTAAGCTGCCTTGAGTGTCATTTTTGGTAGATAAGCAGGGTACAGATCAAATAAATACATTTTTAAAAAAATATCTGGCAGCAGAAAATCCTGGGGAAACTTATCTCTGGTCCTCTAGGAGGAAAGGTCATGAACTCATGTGGTATAGTGGATAGAGTGTTGCACACGGACCAGTCAAACCTCAATTCAAATCTCTGAAGCTCATTTGGTGACCTTGGGTCAGTCATTGTCTCTCCACATAACCTACTTCACAAGGCTGGTGTGAGGGTAAAATAGGAAAGATCTCCGTGTACACCACCATGAGCTGTTGGAGAATGGGTGGGATACAATGGTGATAGACAGACAGACCGACCGACCGACCAACCCAATAACCATATTAAAAGAACCACTTAACTGAAAGCAGCTATTTTCTGTACAAATTGAACACTTATATGAAACACTGAGTCCATTGAGATGACCAAACTACTACCTTATTTGTCTGTGCAGTAGTAAGGAGAAATTTAACATACATCAGCTGCAGATGTATAGTAAAAATTGTTATCTTTAACCACCCATTGGCTTTTGACAAACTTAAATCAAATATTACTGTCATTGGAAATAAAATATATATTCAAGTAGCATTTTAAAAAGCATATAATAAATACTTTTCAGAGTTTCCCCCTCTAAGAATATACTGTGAGCCCCACTTTTTACTTTGCACTTGGTTAACAAGCCAGCCCTGGGAGAGGCAATAACTTAAAAAGTTGTCTGAAGCTAGTACACATTATGTCCAGATGTGGAGGGCCGTTGAGCTATTTACACATGTTTTTGTGGCTGGGATACTGCATGTACAGCATCACTAACAGCCCACCTCTAAGACACGACCATCTTCCATCAGTCTTTATGGCCCCCGGGCCCTGCTGTTCAAACTGTGTGTCACAGCCAATCGCAACAGATACTTCAAGCAAATTTTCACAGTTCTTTGGCTCAAACTGCTGGCAGACTTCCTAAAGACTCTGAGGAAATAATTCCACAAAGTGGCATAAATTAATGTGACTAATTAACATGATGTTAATTATTTGTAAATTGTATGTTTGGGTACACATTACTTGAGAGGCATATGTTACATTCAATGTTTACCGAAACAAGCGACTGCTAATCGCATCTCCTGAGCGTTCTTTTCAACACAGTAAGCAAAGGGAGGCTTCTCTGAAACTAAAACGGGTCCCTCAGGGAACGAATCAACTGTAGTGTATAATGAAATGAGCAACTAGAAAGTTACTTGTGTAGGTAGTACAGATCATCTTTACAGTGTTGGAGTTTGCATAGAAGACTACAGATATAGGTAGATCTCTTTGGCTTGTACCTTGTTTTTTGGCTCCCCGTTTCCCCAAGCAATGGGAAGTTCCAGCTATCAACCTGGAATAACAACCAGGTTATTGTTGTTAACAACCTAACAACCTTAGGTTGCTAACAACCGCTATCGAAGAGTACTGGAGACTTAAAAATTTTCTGCAACATCTTTCCATTTAAAGATGAGCATGTTCAGCACAGAAGGGAGATGCAGGGGAGCAGGCAAGCTAGTCTGTAAAACAGCATCTATAAAGTAAGCCTCATCCATTAGCATTCTCGCTCAGGCCCAACTGCTTCTTGCCAGTCATCTGTAAAATTCAGGGTTCTGTTCCTTTCACTGCGGACATATTAACTACGAAACAGTTCCTCTCCAGCCCGCCCTCCCCCAACAGACAGTACATGCATGGTGTGTGTCTAGTAAGTAGCAGCCACCAGCCATCAGTGCTCATTTTGGCTTCAACCCTATAAACACTTACCTGGAAGTAAGCCCATTTTACTCAGTGGGCTTACTGCTGAGTAGACAGGCATAGGAGTACATTCTAAAGCTAGCATCTTTTAGCCATCAGCCATCCATTAAAGAAATATTTGTAGTTATTTCACTGTAGAAAGGCTAGAGGAAGGTAATCTAACAACATATTTGGCTGTTGCTTTGCAATGCTCTACCCAAAATCAGAACTCAGTCACTAGGAGTAAATGTTACATGTGATAAAATAAATGCATTAATGATAACTATATAAAAATACAAACTTCTTAGGTTGCAAGAAGCTGCGCACTTCAAAATTAGCATTCCAGGTATTCTCCAGGAAAATGGATTTTGCCAGCAAAACGTTACCCTCTCCTCTTCCCTCTTCAGAATTGAATGACATGTTTGTTTTAGGGAGCAATCGTATGTCCCCTAGACAGCATCTGGAGGACATAGGATTTTTCTGTTTCTGGGCTCCGAGGTCGGAACCAGGGCTCCAACCTCGGACCCAGAAACCGTGCTCCCAATCCCCTCCCCCACCCCCTCATAGCCAGCACAATTCTCTCTGTGCCAGCTATGTCTCCGCACTTGGAAACACAGCGCGGAGACAGGGAAAGGGGGGCAGTCTTAGGGTCAGGATGGGGAGGAGACCACAAAAGCTGCCTTACTATGTGCTGTGTGGCTTCCCCACTGCTCCAAAGCTCAGCAGCTAGACAGGCGAAATCACATATCTAGCCAAAAATGCAGAGTGGCCAGAACACAGAGATGAGGACCACTTCCATGCTCCAGCCGCCCTGCATTGGATAGTTGTCAGCCTCCAAGTTTGGAGGCCAATGACTGTCTCCATAGAATTGCACCCCTAGTAAGTTGCTTGCTGCGATACTATAAGTATTTCACTTATATAGAACCACATACACATACTTGCCAAGTTTCTAAGTGTATATATGCAACTATGGTTCATAGTCATTGGTGCATGATGTGTTGTCCGCAGCCAGACCTTAAATATAGGTAAAACTATGCTGGCATTGCACTAGAGGTCCCTTACGCTACTGCAATATAAGTTATGTTAGTGCTCATGTCACATTGGATACTGTCCATTTGATTCTCACTATGTATTATTGGCTGATTTTTTACCTAATACCGAGTAATTCCATCTAGGTGTACCTATCTGGCTGAGTGAGCATCGGCGCTTCTGCTTTGGTAAAAAGTATGCTTGTTTATACTGAGTTAGAAAATGTTGAAAAGTATAGTACTGTGATTATTATGTCACACTGAAAAATATATGGATCTCTAGTTAAAAAAAATACTTTTATGTTCTAGGTCTAAGAGATCAGTAGCACAGTTTTTAAGAGAATGAGCTGTGAAGCGTTCAGATCATATCTCACCTCTAACTCTTTTTTTCGGGAATTGCCATCCTTTGCTCACTCACTTTTATTAGAGAATGCAGACAAAATCATTACCAAAATTCTCCACTCCACTGTTCTGTGTGTTCTTCTCCTGTGTTTTTTCAGACTTAATTTTCAGTGGTAGGGTGTTGTTGTTGTTGTTGTTGTTGTTGTTGCAATAAAATGCAATTGTGTTACTGAAGTTTGGAGGCTAACATTCCTATACTGAAAAGCCTTCCTGATCACAGGTTCTGACCACTTTGTTGCTACCTGTCCTGCACAGTTGGAGGAGTACCGGTTAATTGCCCCTTAATTTGTCTGTTTCTACTCCCTGTGGGGTGGAGAGTTTTATTTACTGGTTTCCTTGCATTCCTCTCCTTTATTTTATACTGAAATAGTGCTATTTCAGGAAGCTTTTAATTAACATTGCAGGGGTCTTCGCTGAATAAGAATTACTTGTGAATAAACACTGAAGGATCTTGGCTATGCGGAAGACCTGTGCTGGATAACATACCACTAGATTAAGTGCAACATAGAATGAAGCACTTAAAGCATGAAGGAATAATAAGGATTTTGCAAGTGGGAGGGAAATACCCATTTCGAAGCTATATTTCCATGTTGTCTGAGAGCTGAGATAGTGAGATCAAAGCAAAGCACTTTACAAAATAACTCCAATGTTCTACAGGTTAGTTAATATAGGCCTTGCAAAGCCTGGATTGCTAGACTAAATTGGCAATCCTTACAAGGTCAGTTCTGCTGGAAGTAAATAAATACCTTAAATATATGTTGCACGACCTGATGTTACAAAATATAACTTGCTTTACCAGAATTTCAAGTAAGCAAGCGTTGGGCTGCAAGTATAATCAAGGATAACAGTGATGCCCCACACATGGTCATAGCGTAGTGGCGGCTCTTACTGAAAGTGAAAGGACTGGCAGAGCACTACTGTGGCTGCCCACTGCAGAATCTCTGGTCTCTCTCTGTACACACACAGAAATAACATTCGTGGAACCGGCCATCACAAAACATATTTTTGTTGTGAATAAGGTAAAACAGTTAAGAATTTGTATTTTTCCCTATCCCTCTCCTTCCCCTCTCTTGGGAAGGCACTAGAGCAGATACTAGAAGGTGAGAATGTTTGTGCAGTGGAACTTCTGTAATCAGAAGAGAAACGGTAACTGGTTTGGCTAGACACGGTTGCAGGGCTCTCTGTGATCAGGAACTGTTCAATATGCTCAGTTTGTTAGTTTATCTTCAGACCTTCCTCATCAACCTGGGGAGGCTGGGGCAGAGGAGGCTGGGCTTAGAATTTTATAATGCCTGACTAGGGTTTCTATGAATACCTATTCAAGAAGTGGGAGTTTATATGGAGGTCTCCGTCCCTCAAATCATCTGTTCTGATGTTCTCTGATTACCACCCCTAAGCTGTCATGGATAGGATGTAGAAATCTGCAAACATCCCCCTCTGTCAAACTGTTGTGTTCCCTTAACATTCTTCAGATGTTTCCTTGGATTTTGCTTGAAAAGAAATCCAGTAATAACCTGCTAATGTGTGGAGCTGGTCTGAGATTTTTTACTACCCTTATTGAAACTACTTTGCCTTCCCTCAGATGTTTCACATGCACACGCACACACACCCCTTCTCATTAAATTTCTCCTCGGGTGAAATCCAAAGACAACGTAGGGTATGCAAAATCCTTTTGAAAAATTCTACCAGTCTTAGCAAAAGTCTTCAGGCTTTCCTCAACATTCTTCTGAACTATTATTTTGTAGTCCGATTTCAGCATAGCTACTTTTCCATTGACCCCTTGCACACTGAATGTGAGCTGAAATATTTTATAATAAATGCCATTAATTAAAGGTGTACAGCTAAGCTGTGTTCTATCTCATAAGTAGCTCTTTCAAAATATAACTTTTCCAAAGTGCTTAGAATAAATCTCAGAGGTGTTTTTAATGGTTCCCCTAGATATAAACAGAACAGTGGGATAGAATCTGTCTACCATATTTAATAACATCTTGGTAGGAACTCCAATATAATCTACAGGTTTAACAGTGGGATGTTTAACAAAATGTGTGTACAGTTTACACGGCTTTAGTTTCTCATATCCTTTAATTGTTTGCGGCTGTTTGGGTATCTGTAACATCATAAACAATATTTTGCAGGAAATCTGAATTGGGAACCAGGTACCTTTTAGACAAGGTGTTCACGAAGTTCTCTGTAGCTTACCAACTCAGCCCTTCTGTACTGTACCACTTCGTGTTGCGACAAACGGGGTGGGGAGGAGAGATCAAATGGTAAAAAAAAGCCTCCCTACACATAAATCGCCCCCATCCATTTTTAAAAGCCCTCCTTATTACAAAGGAACTTCGTATGTCAGGGAGAAGATGTTCAGCTTAAACTTCTGACCAAGATGCTAACTTTCTGCATGGAGGGAATGCTTATGTCGGGAGCATTCAGGTGTGGTAGGGATGTGGAACCTCCAGCCTGTGGGCCAGATGCAGCCCCTGGGGATTCCTCATCTGGCCCACAAGCTCTTTCTTTTCTTTTCTTTTCTTTCGTCCGTCCGTCCGTCTTTATTTTATTCCTTTTTAATCCTGCTTTTCAGACAAGCATTGTCTCTCAAAGTATTGTCACATCAGTAACAAAAGAGAGAGAGAGAGGCCCTGCCATCAGGCTTACAAAAATGACAAGACACAAGGAAAAGGGAGTGGAGAAAAAAAGAAGAGAAGGGAGATCAGTTTTTCAAGGCCAGAACAAGATGCATGGTGAGCTAAAAGCAGGCATTTAAACGCACGTGGGGCAGGCTGATCTTCCCTTGCTGGTGTTCTGCTTGAATGAGGCTATTGTTCCTTTGGCCAATGGATGGGGCCAGAGCATTCAGGGACCAGGAAATGAGCTCTCTGCAACTGCCCTTCTGTGGCCAATGGATAGGCCAGGTTGGTCTCCCCTTTGGCTTGATGCCATTCCTGGGAAGCAGGGGGTATAGCCGCCCACTGGCCCTATGGCCCCTGGGTGATATTTTCTGTTAGAAAAGGGAATTTAAATGCAATAAAACTTTAAATACCCTGCACAGAATTGAGCTGTGCCTTTGCAGGCATGAGAGCTGTTGCACTGGGACTTACTCTGGAGTAGACTTGCTTAGAACTGAGTTGTGTTTCATATGTATAGCGAGAAAATGTCAAATTGGTAGGCATTACATCTGGCCTGCCCACTCTGCTTTGCTTTCTCTCTCCTTGGTCCTGCCCCATGCCCTTAGCCCTGCCCACTGGTGAAATGCGCCCCCCTCCAACCTTTCCCGAATTGGAATACAGCCCCTAGACTGAAAAAGGTTCACCATCTCTGAGTTAAGCAATCCCACTCCAGCAGTCTTAAGATGTATAGGAAAGACTCACCATATTCTGTAGCTACAGTCAGACCTATACTATAAATAGCAATAAATACTTCTTTTTCTCCACCTAGGTCTTCATTAACATACTCATTTAATAGGAATTGCATTACAAGTATAAGAATTTGACATTAATGTGTGTAAAATGTACCTTCTGAACCAATTAAAATCCAGTACAAAATGGTTGAATTAAGTACCAAACACTGATGAGGTAGAACATTTTCTGTGAAAATGGAAAATATTCCACCATTATATTTTTCTGTGGGAATTTTTCTGCTTTTTCATAAAATTAATTAATAACCTAAAGAACCAACAGAATACACATTAAATTTGGAAATACTAGTCAAATCTAAAATCAAACTTGCAATTAACTTTTTTTAGGTTATTATCCCTAGGAAATACATATATTTATGCATACTGCTCTTCAGGCATGCTAAAATTAGTATGTTAGGGTTTAACAGTTTTTAGTGTTTTGCTCCCCCCTACCCTTACAATTTAAATAATGTAAGGGAGGTGTATGCTATTGAGTTGTTTTGTGTAATGATACTTAAAAGTATTCCAGTAAAAATAATCTGAAGCTTGAATTTGCTTGAATGTGATATTTAAACCACACTGAATACAATGGGCTTACTCCCAGGAACGTAGGTTTAGTATTAATTAATTAATTAATTAATTACATTTATACCCTGCCTTTTTTCCTCCTTAAGGAACCCAAGGTGGCATACATAGTCCTCCTCCTCCTCTCCATTGCATCCTCACAACAACAACCCGGTGAGGTAGGTTGGGCTGAGAGTCTGTGACTGGCCCAAAGTCACCCAGTGCGTTTCCATGGCTGAGTGGGGACTAGAACCCGGATCTCCCAACTCCCAGTCCAACACTCTCGCCACTACACCACATTGGCTCTCCTAAGAGTATTGCAGCCTAAGAGTGCGTTCCTGCCCCCCAGTGTTGATGGCTGGAGAAAGTTAGGATGACACTTTGGAACGATCAGGGCCAGATGTAATTCCTAGGTTGGAGCACAACCAGGAGGGGTTTCACCATAGCAGACGCCCCTGGTGTGCTTCGGCAGTTCTCCTGCCATGGTAGTAGACAGAACAGCCCAAAATGGGGGGTTCTAGGGGTGGGGCGGGGAATAGCCAGCTTTAGCTCTCCCAGATAGGCCAGATCCATCAGTTATGCAGCCCTGGAGCTGGTGTAACTAAGTTTCCCCCCATCCCACCCCATCTCATTGCTGTCAGTGGAAGGCAAATTGAAATTACAAGGTCTACAGGGCTGAAAAGCCCAGTGAAACCTCCCCTTACCTTTTACTCTGGCCAGTGTGAGCTGGCAGGGCTGAAGATGCCGCAGGAGATCTGAATGGGGCTGGGCAGTAGGGAGAGAGATGAAGCAGATCTCCTGCCTTATCGCTTCCCCCACCCTACCCCGGCCCCATTCACCATTGCTCTGCCCATGTGCTTTGATTTTTTTCCACTAATCAAATATTTCAGTACAACTACTTTTGTCTATTGGAAAACAACTTCTCAAATATTTATACTGCATGTAAAATTGACTTGACATATGTTTTTAGTTTTGCATACTACATGTTTGTCCAATAGCTTCCTCCAGTACCAGAGGTGGTATGCCTATGTACACCAGTTGCTGGGGAACATGGGCAGGAGGGTGCTCTTGCACTCACGTCCTGCTTGTGGTTTCCTGGTCATCAGCAAAGGAAACATCAGGGACTGCTCCAGCAGGGAGCTCCCTGTTCCCTCCTTTGGGAGATGAGAGGGAGGAGCAGGGCTATCCCACCAACCCTGCTGACAATCTATGTAATTTTCCCCCCTCTTTCCTCCCCATCGCCTTCTCCTTGTGTGTCATGTCTTTTTTAGGTTGTGAGCCTGAGGGCAGGGACTGTCTTCTTTCTTCATTGATCGTTGGCTGAAGAGAGGGATAAAAATACTATAAATAAAACGCTGGAGTAGATGGACCCTTGGTCTGATCTAGCAGGGCTGTTCTTATGTTCTTAATGATCATACAAAATGGGGTGACCATTGATTTGGGCAGTGGAAATTCAACATTTTCCAGAAAACCCACATCACTGTTACCAAACATTTCTTTCAAGTGAGAGTCTGAGCCAGATCATGAGAATGCACAAGTAGAAATGTGTTCGCTCAATATTGGATGCAGCCCTTAGTTCCTGTTTCTTCTTCTCAGTGTATCACAGCTAGGGATGCACATGAAAATCTTCTCATCCAAATTTGGCCCGGTTGTTGCATACCGTATTACCAGATCTTGTTTGCGAACTGGCGCCAGGGCATGAGCAATGTACCATTTTTCTGTTCTTGATTTTCAGATTTTGTTCAATCTGTGGCACATACATAGTTTGCCACAGTGGGGTTCCTTTATTTTCCTTACTGGTTACTGATGCGTACCCGTACACCTACACATTAATTAAATCACAGTATAAAATGAATTGTGATGTGATTGTATAAAGAATTCTTTTTGCACTGTGATTTTATCAATGTACATATGCACTGGTGTGCATTAATAACCAGAAAGAAAAAAAGATCCAAACCAGTTGCTCATGTACTGCCCTGCTATGGCTGGGTCAGCATTAAGGCAATTGAGGGGCAAATCCAGTGGCAAGTCAATAGAAGGCAAAAGGTCAAGCACAGAGGTATCAGTCCAGCAGGAGTACAATTCAAGCAAGAGTAGTCAGTAAACAGGCAACGGTCAAGAGCTCAATATTACCAGTCAAGAAGGAGATTTCCAAGAGAAGGATCTGAGGCATGACCAAGGTCAAAGTGCAGGTAAGCAGTCCAATAAAAACACAGTCCAAAGAGAAGAGTCTAGCAGGAGTTCAAAGGTCAGCAGCAGAGAAAAACAGTCACAAAACAAGGTCAGGATACAAGGAACTAGAAGCTGTGCTGTTGTTTCAGCAGCCAGTAAGTCTCCACTGAAAGCATTTATGCTGGAGCTTCCAGAGCCTTACCCAGGATTCAGAGGTATCATGTCAGAAGTTTCTGTAAGAAGTTCTCATGAGGAGGCCCTACTCATGAGGAGTTCTTTTGCTCATGAGGAGCCCTCTTCAGCAAGTGGGCACTCCTTCACCTGGCCACTGTCCTAGTCTGAATCTTGAGGGCTGCGTTCTTGGGGGCTAGGTGGTGGCTCAGCATCCTCCTCTGCCTCAGAAGGGGAGCTCTCCTCCCTCTCAAGGAGGCAGATCTGAAGGCATCACACCTAAGGGCCCAGGACTGACTCCTCTGAGACAGCCTGTTCCCTGAGGACATCTGGCCCTGAAGGTTCCAGCTCGTCCTCTGAAGTAGATTCCTCTAGGGAGGGCATGATATGTACCAATTTTGACATTATTTTTTAGAAATTCTCCATGATACATTGGAAACAAGGATAAGCAGGGTATGGGAAGAAGAAACACACAGAATTATAACCAAATGGGAGATATTTGCTCATCCCTAATAGTCTGCATCACTTTGTTTACAGATTTGTTTCTGTAGTTTGGTATTTTGTAACCATGTATATTTTCATTCTGAAAGTTTGATTGAAATTAGCATACAGTCAGGGCCAGAAATATTAGAACAAGGATAACTGTTTTGGCAGTTGGCCTCTGTACACCACCACATCGAAGTTGAAAGGAAACACACCCAGATGGGAGTGAAGTCAGGACTTTCAGCTGTAATTCAAGGGGTTTGACAAAAGTGGGGCACTAACCATTCAGGAAGGACAGACAGTGGCATACACACGCACCCATTGTTGGTGGCTCATAAGTAATGGAACAAATAGCTGACAAGCAGCTGCATGGCCAGGTGTGGCCTGTTTCCTGGGTACCCCATGACCAATCAAGCAGAGAAAAGGCCTGGAGGTGGCTCTGAGTGTTACATTTGCATTTGGTAGCTGTTCACTGGAACTCCCAAAATGAGGTCCAAAGAGGTGTCCATGCGAGTGAAGGAGGCCATCATTAGGCTGAGAAAACAAAATAAACCCATCAGAGAGATAGCAAAAACAGTGGGAGTGGCCAACACAACAGTTTGGAACATCCTGAAAAACAAGGAATTAACTGGCAAACTCAGCAACAGCAAAAAGACCTGGAAGACCACGGAAGACAACCAAAGTGGATGACCGCAGAATTTTGGTCATGGTGAAGAGGAATGTTTCACAACATCTAGCCAGGTCAAGAGAACCTATGCTCTTGAGGAAGTAGGCATGTCATTGTCAACATCTACAGTCAAGAGACGGCTTTATGAATGTAAATACAGAGGCTTCACAACAAGGTGCAAACCACTGGTAATTAGGGATGTCGGAGAATTTCTCCACAAATCTCTGGGAGGCCGAATGCCAATGCATTCGGCCCCCCGAAATTGGTGGAGAAATGGTCCGCCACCCCCCCGGGATGGGACTTACCTTGGCCGAATGTCCCTGGTGGCGGCGGCTCCCGGTGGTGCAGTGGCGGTGCAGCGGCAGCCGGTCTTCCGACTGGCTGCCACCGCCACCATTTCCAAGTGTAAAAAAAACAAACAACAAACGTGATAGGCTACGTAAAGATTTACGTAGCCTATCACGGCTAGATTTTCAAAAAGCACCATGATAGGCTACGTAAATGTTTACGTAGCCTATCACGGCTGACTTTGGGGGGGGGGAAGCGCGTACGCAAATGGAGGCGCCCATGGGCGCTGCCATTTGTGTTCCTTATTTTGGCACGTGTAGTCTACGTAAACATTTACGTAGACTATGGCGAAAATAAGGGCAACGCTATTTGCGTTGCCCTTATTTTCGCCGTAGTCTACATAAATGTCTACGTAGACTACACGTGCCCAAATAAGGTACGCAAATGGCAGCGCCCATGGGCGCCTCCATTTGCATACGCGCTTCTTTTTTTTTCCAAAGTCAGCCGTGATAGGCTACGTAAACATTTACGTAGCCTATCACGGCTGACTGTAGGGACGCAAACGGCGGCGGCTACGGCCGCCGCCATTTGCAACCCGGCAGGACCAGGGGATTCGCGGCCGGAGGGACGGCGCGCCTCCCCCCCGCCCAGAATTTCGGGGGGAGGAACGGAGCGCCTCCCCCCCACCGCGAAGCAAGCTGCGGGACCAGGTAAGGGACTTTCGTCCATCCCTACTGGTAATGCCCAAGAACTGAAAGGCCAGATTAGCCTTTGCCAGCAAACACCTAAAAAAGCCTGCCCAGTTCTGGAATAAGATTCTTTGCACTGATGAAACCAAGAATAACTTGTACCAGAGTGGTGGGAAGAGAAAAGTATGGAGAAGGAAAGGAACAGCTCAAGATCCAAAGCATACCACATCATCTGTCAAACATGGTGGAGGCAGTGTTATGGCATGGGCATGTATGGCTGCCAATGGAACTGGGTCACTGGTGTTTATTGATGACCTGACTGCTGATAAAAGCAGCAGGATGAATTCTGAAGTGTATAGGGCTATACTTTCTGCTCAGATTCAGCCGAATGCTGCCCAACTGATAGGACGCCGCTTCATATTGCAGATGGAAAATGACCCAAAACATACATCAACAGCTACCCAAGAGTTTCTCAAGGCAAAGAAGTGGGATGTTCTTCAGTGGCCAAGTCAGTCACCTGATCTCAACCCAATAGAGCATGCTTTTCACTTACTGAAGACAAGACTGAAGGCAGAAAGACCCACAAACAAGCAGCAGCTGAAGGCAGCTGCAGTGAAGGCCTGGCAAAGCATCTCGAGGGAGGACACTCAGTATTTGGTCATGTCCATGGTTTCCAGACTTCAGGCAGTCACTGACTGCAAAGGATTTTCATCCAGGTATTAAAGGCGACCCTTAAGTTTGAAATGATGTTGGTTTGTTCCATTACTTATGAGCCACCAACGATGGGTGTGTGTGTATGCCACTGGCTGTCCTTCCTGAATGGTTAGTGCCCCACTTTTGTCACACCCCTTGAATTACAGCTGAAAGTCCTGACTTCATTCCCATCTGGGTGTGTTTCCTTTCATCTTCAATGTGGTGGTGTGCAGAGGCCAACTGCCAAAACAGTTATCCTTGTTCCAATATTTCTGGCCCTGACTGTATCTCAGTTTGGGATGAAGTATACACAGGATCTAATCAGGCATATTAAATTCAAATTTATTTTTTTCAGATTCATTCCAGATTTATCATTTGTTTGCTGAAATCAAACTGAAGTATTATTTGCAAACTGCAGCATTTGGCTATGGGAACAAACTATGTGCGCATGTTTTCATAATCCTTCTGTTTTGATTTTCCACTTCATAGGCACAACCATCTCTGCAACATCAGTGAAAACAATTAACTGCTGGCTGATGAATTATTGCCCCCATTTTGCATCACACCACAGGATATTATAGGAAACATCATCAGCACTTTGAAATTCATTCTCACATTCCTCAAAGGAAGAGGATGACAAATGTAGTAATACTTTGGGGAATATCAAAGCCTTGCTATTTCATTTTAGAATTCAGCTTATCAGTGAAATGAAACATTGTCACAATGATATGGTCCATTGATATACCTTTTATTCATATTCAGATGTGTTCATCCTATTTTCTTTTCATTATTTAAAATCTCATCCATGACAAATTAGATAAGAACTGCAAAGTGCTTTGTACGCTGAAAAGTGGTATAAAACTATTATTATAATAATTAACCACAGTAATGCTACTACTTAGGATTTATGTTGCACTTTTGAGTGATCAAAGAACTTCACATACATTATATCATAACACAGTTTTGTAACGTAGTCCAGCATTATTTATATATCTGTAAAAGCCAGTTCCCATCATTCCATCACATTCTAGCCTGGCCAGTGGGCAGAATCCAGGGTGGGACTGTGCAAAGAAGAGCAGGGTTGATTCTCTGTGTCAGGACTTCATGGGTTGGGATCAGGTTTAGACTGTACTCCACCAATAATATCCCTGACAGCATACTTTTACTTCTGCCTTTATACGTGAAAGGTCGCCATCCACTCCAATAGGGAAAAGCAAATGATTATCCTTTTCTCTGGCAGTGAGGGCAGAATTTACCTGTCCTTTACTTACTGGTGAAAATGTAACTTGCAAAGTCTCCTGAAGCTCATGCTGTAAGGGCTGGATCTTGAGAATATAAAAAGACCTGTGATGGATCAGACCAAAGGCCTATAGTCCAGCATTCTGTTTACATAGTGGCCAACTAGATGCCTGTGTGAAACCCACATGAATGTAATAGCAGCCTCCCACTCATATTCCCCAGCTACACCATACTGTCTCTGACACTGGCGGTAACATATAGCCATGATGACTAGCAATCATCGATAGTCTTATCCTCCATGAATTTGTCTGATCTCCCTTTAAAGCTGCCCATGTTGATGACCATCACTACATCTTGTGGTAGTGAATTCCATAGTTTATATGCTGTGTGAAGAAGTACTTCCTTTTATCTGGTATGATTCTCCCACCGCCCAGTTTCATTGTGTGACCCAGGTTTCTGGTATTATGAGAGAGGAAGAAAAACCTCTCCCTTAGAGTGATGCCTGGCTGATCAAGAGATGGACCTTGATGGATTAGGAATGGAGCCTAGTGGAACCTAGTGAGGGCAGAGGAATGTGCCTGACAGGTCAGGAGGTGGGTCTAGCTGTGTTCCCAGCTTCCACCCCTTTCACTTTCAAGATCTGAAGCTCAGGAGGCAGTTTTGCTTTCAGCCACATTTTTTGAACTGTCAAGTTCTTTCTGTGTATGAAGAAATATGTGAATTTTGATAAATTCTTATAAAAATGATCTGAAATTAAATTATCACCCATCTGAACTGGCCAGATTCAGTAGGCAGAGCTACTCCCAATATGGAGAGGACTATGTTGTACCAGGCAGCCTTAGGAGCCTGTCAGAAAAAAGAGGTGGCAACCCTCCTTCGGCACCACAGATATAGTTGAATACACAGGGATGCAGACCCTGACTTCTAAGAGCTAAGCACTCAAAGCCTCGGGATTTAAGGGACTAATCTGTCAGTTTCAGTTTATCTTACATTTGATTTTTTAAAATCTCATTTTCCCCCTTCCATTTATAAAGAAATTTGCAAATTTTGGCAAGTTCTTAAAAAAAAAAAAAAAGGAAATTCTCACCTATCCCTAGATCTGGTAACCCTGTGTTATGCTATTGTTTTGAAAGGGGGTCCTTCTGTGATGTGATCTCCTGGAAATCCTCCCACAGCTGAGAATCTGGCCACTGTTTCCTTATTTGACAGGGGAGAAACAATCAATAAAATCATGTTCCCATCCGTAGGGAAATTTGTAGAATGATTGAATAAGGTCTCTTTCCACTGCAAATTTTGAGTGAACTCAGGAAAAGGGTACCTATACTTATATTTTTATACTTGTGAAAGCAGAATGCAAAATGTGCCACATGAAATGCAGGAATGGAGTGCCAGAATCTCAGGGCCTTTCATCTAGTACTGATCTTGGAGTCGGCCATTGGTGTACATTGAAACTTGACATTAGTACCAGCTTCATTTCTTACACTGTATTGTTTCTAGTGGATGTAAGTAGAAAGAGGAACCATATCCTCTTACCTCCTGGGATCATCAGTTAACAAAACATGTATAAATGCTTTTGATAAGTAACACAAATGTATTTGGTTCTTTCAGAAGAAATTCTGAGTTTTATATTACATGTCAACTGTACAAGATGATTAGCATTAAATTTAATTTCTGCTGATTAGCCTTAGAGGAGCTAGGAATTAACTTGATGGGTATATTTTATGTTTTCTTGTATATCAGACTTGATGGGTAAATCTCATGTTTTGTTGTATATCATAAAGAGTAACATATGAGTATTTCAATGGTTTTGAAAATTGAAATGCTTATACATTGGTCTTGAGTTTCTTTTCTCTCATTAAATTAAAAACCATAGAATACACACATTGGGTAGATGGAAAGTTTTAATGGGGGTTACTGTAATTGTTTACACTAATTAACGAGCCATGTCAAATTTCTTAAGTGTGTCTCTATGTAGGTTTGTTTGTTTGTTTGAAATATATATACCTTGCTTACTAACCAAAATTCTCAGGTGGATTACAATATATTTATAATACAATAAAAACAGACAATTCAGATGTAAATAATGGGTGGGGCTTCCTTCAGACTACTGATTAGGACTCCTGCATCTCTGGTGGCAGACACAAGATTGGGGGGGGGGTAAAGGTGTATAGAAGCCTTCCTGTCCCGTCCCCCCAGATGTTCAAACTGCCATCGTGTTCTTGAATCTCTCGGGTACAGCAGGGTGTAGAGGAAATAACCCCTGCCAGAAATGGCTTCTGAGGCAACCAGATGTTTTAATCCCTCATAGGGCAGGTCTTTTTCACCCGGGTGGCTGTTGCTGCTCTTGCCATTTCATGTGCTTAAGGTGCAATCCTGAACACATTTATTACTGAATAACCACCATTCAGGAAGCGGGACTTACATAAGCATGCATAGTATTTCACTATAACTCCTCCAACTGAAATCAGTAGGACTTAAAATAACTGGGTGAATTGGGTCCCAACATTCCATATTACTGTAGTAAAGTATGATAAGCTATTTGATCAAACCCTTACATGATCTCCAACATTTCACAAATGAAATTAGGGACACGCATGCTTGCTTCTAAAACCCATGTTCTTACATCAAGGATCCCTGGCTGAGCTGCAGCCGCCGCCACCCTGCATACACTATACACTATTACTTAATGCTGAAGTCTCTCCTCTCCCTGCTATATCCTGTCTTTATTTACCTTACAACAGCCTGTCCTGCACTGCCTTCTGAAACAATGTGTTGGTAAACTGAGCATAATAGTTTTCCTTTTTATATAACTGTTAGAATACTTAATCTCACATTGGATCTGGTTGTACTTATTAGTTTAAAGGCATTCCACAACATTTAGTATTTGGAGAAGCAGTTCTGACAATGGGGGAGGTGGCAGTTGGGATGCATGGGAGGGATGGTAGTCCAGTCTACTGCTACTGCAAACAGGCAGTCTTTTAAAAAGGCATCTCAAAATTCTCCACAAGAGACAAAATGGGGCAGTGATTTACAAGGAATAGGTGCAAGAATGTAGGGATTCTCTACATTCTCTACATGTTATTTAGGCAACAAATATCATAGTTTTATAATATCCACATGAGGATAGTATTGGTAGGCCTTCATCTTGATTTGAGTCCCCATCCTGAAATGAATCTGCTATTCTCTATGAGCAGAATCTTCCTTTTTACATGAAAGCACTTTCTTCTAAGCTTCAGAGATTTTTCTATCCAAATCACAGAGGGGCCTGAAGGAGTATTTTTAACAAAATCTTTTGTATCAATCAATAAAATATGAATGATTGTAATCAGTGTGGTGTCTCAAAAGTTATAGCTCACTATTTATGCTAAATAACACAGCAAAGTTAGTGTTTGGGGCACCCTGGCCTGGGTAGATGTCTCATTCTGCCCCATGGCCACTGATCCTCCTACCGCTTATCTTCCCTCAACTGTTGCTAGACTGCCATTACTATTACCTGACTGTCTGCATTGTGTGGAGTCTTAAGCAGAGCCCAGAGAAGCTCCGGGGGTGAAATGGGGCAGAATTCAGTGATTTTGATCAGATCCATAGGTGAAACCCAGTTGATCGGGGTGTCAGGAGCGCCCTAGCTGCCTCTTGCAGTCCCCTCCAATAGCCAACTCAGGACACAGACGACGAGGATTCTTTCCAAGGCTTTATTCCTTTATGACTCTTTCAGATAGCAGTAGGGAAAGATAGCAGAGTAGCCTAAGCTCCAGATAAGGCAGTTGGTCCCCGTTTGAAGGGGAACCATGGGAGGACTCTGAACTTACGGGCTATGGAGAGATCCTCCCTCTTTCCCTTGGGTCCTTGGGATGTGACCCTTGTTTGAGCACCAAACGAGCGCAACGCCTCCTTTCCGCACCCTCCATCTGTCGTCGCTCCCTGCGTCTGCACCGAGCGTCCAGCAAGCCCCCCTCCAGCGCTCTCTCACTGCCAGAGTCACTATCTATCCCAGGGATGCTGGCAGGAGGAATCTCTGCCAGCTGCTGTGCTTGTGAGAGATGAGCGAGCTCCTCTCCCACGTATTGCTGTTCTTAGAATCAGAACTGCTCTGGGGCTCTATGGGCTCAGTTTCCACCCTGACAAGGGGGTCCATTTGTGGGCAGAGGTGAGCAGTTTTGCACAGCTTTAGGGGTGGGGCTCAGTGTGCTTGGATCCACTATTTCAGACTTGTTTCTCTTCTGGATTTGGCACTGAAACAGCTTTGGTTACCCTGAACTGTTACCTATACTATCACCTATACCTCCAAATGTATTGGACTACAACTCCCATAATTCCAAGCCAGCACGCCATTACAATAGTATCCTTCTGGGCCAGTTGTCAAGATGTGAATCAGTAGCATGGTAGCCCAGTAGTTCTATTCCTAACAGCGTGGCCTTTTCCACAGGCTGATGCTTTGGGACTATTGCAGCTATGCTATTGTGTGCTGCAGGCTCTATTTTGTCCCCCTTGTAACATCTACATGAAACTGCTGAAAGCATTTTTCTGGATATTTGGGGTGAGGTCTCATTAATATGTTGATAATACCCAATTCTATTTTTCCACTGCATCAAGTTCAGGTGAAGTTGTGGAGGTGGTCAACTAATGTCCAAAATCAGTGATGGACTGAATAAAGGCCAGTAACTTGAATCAGTCTAGACACGATGGGGGGATTCTGGGTGCGTAGTTCAGCCTGTTCTGCGTAGGGTTGTACTCCCCTTCAGTTTTGCACCTTGGGACTTATGTCCCTATTTTTGAAGTTGCAAGTGGCATCCATGGCATGAAGCACTTTTAATGAGTTGAGGTTGTGGCCCCTCCTGGATAGATATCAAAGGTATGATACCTAACCATACTCTGGTAATCTCCATATTACATATCTGCAATGTGTTGCACATGGGCCATCTTTGAAAACTACTTGAACACTTCAGTTGATGCAAAATACAGAAACTAGAGTGCTGACTGGGACCAGGCAATTGGAACAGCTGCACTGGCTCTCGGTCCATTTCCAGCCACAATTCAAAATGCCAGTTTTAACTAGAGTTGTCCGCAAATGGCCTCTTGGAATTCTTACTTGCGGGCAGAGAAATTTGGAAGACAATTTCATCGAATTTCTCCAGGAGGAGGAGAAATTCTCAATAGTTTCTCCCAGGTAGGGCTCCCCATCGGCAGGGCTTGCAGCACAGCTTCTTTTTTCCTAAGAGGGGAGGTTGTGCTGCAACAGCATCAACTGTCTTGGCAGGCTGGCCCCCAGTTTGCATCCACCGCAGCACAGGTGGGGGCAGTCTTGTGTCTAGCTCCAGGGGTGAGGTGGAGTTAGTGCTCTGCCAGAATCTGCCCTCCAATTTCCTGAAAGTTTTCTCCCTCCATGAAAGGGCCTTCCATTGTTCTGCTTCATTCAGGATGCTTTATAATTTATTTCTGTTGTGTTTCTGAGCTTACCGAATCACACCTAGCCTCCCAGGCTGCCTGCACATCCTGATATGACAAAGCCCTATGGGAGGAATTACCTCATGGTGCCTTAAACTGGGCTTTAATTGAAGTGTAGGAAGCTGAGGAGGCTACAGGCGGCCAGAGAGATGAATGTACAATGAAAAGCAGGATGCTTGTGCTCACTCCTTGGCCACCTCCTAAGTAAGGTAAGACCAAGAAACCCAACCCCAACCCATGAGAATTTCTCTGTAATTTCTTCACCATTGAATTCGAAAGCAATTTCTCTTCTATCAAATTGAATGAGAATGGTTGAAAAAAATGTGGAAGAAATTTTCGGCGCAGCACTAATTTTAACCTTTAAAGCCATCA
Source organism: Heloderma suspectum (assembly GCF_057233095.1). Lineage (NCBI taxonomy): Eukaryota > Metazoa > Chordata > Lepidosauria > Squamata > Helodermatidae > Heloderma > Heloderma suspectum. The sequence continues at coordinate 116,727,918 of NC_139462.1, forward strand.
ATAGCTTGGGACTCAGGCACATGAAGGGCCACCCTCTGCCAGATGAACCTCCCTGGATATCAGAGACATTTCATTGGAGTCTCCAGCCCTTGGAGGGGAAGTGGATGGTGTCCTGAGAAAGTGGGCCTGTTCAGACACGCATGGGGGGAGAGTGGTTAGGGTAACTACGGGGGGGGGATAGCAAAATGATGATATGCATGCCCGTCACAGGACCAGGAACCATGCAGCGCCATGTGGTTCCGCTAACCAGCCCTCCTCCGTAGTTATCTGGTGATCTTCCTGGCGTGGTTACCAAGCATCCCGTCGTCCTCTGTGGTGCAAATGGTCTTCTGGTGCAAGCATAGAGAAAGTCTACAGTGGCTAGAGAGCCACCCACCGTGACAGAAGCTCTAGGCAATGGACTCTATGGTTGTGGCCTGGAAGTCCTCTGGAGCCTGTTTTAGCCACCGGGGAGCCAGCAAGACAACAAGGTAAGCCACCCCAGGCTCCTTAATACTTTTGCAGAGGGGTGGTTAGTGGGGATGGCTTACCAACCACAAGGAATATGGTTTTCTTTTCTCTCCACACATGACATGCGAAGCTACCACGGTTAGCAGAAATTCCCTAAGCATCCTGGCTTCACGTTATGTGTGAACAGGACCAGTGTCTTCTCAGCTGTGGTGCCCTGAATCTGGAATGCTCTCCCTGAGGAGACCCACTTGGCACCGACTCTGATGTCTTGTGTCAACTGAAGACCTTATAAATTGCCCAGGCCTTTTAGATTTTCAAGTTTTGTAGATTGTGCTTCAACCTGGCTTGGCACTGGAATATTTTGCCTGCTGTTTTTATTTTTATTGTATTTTATAAATTGCTGTTTTATTGTACTTTTAAAAAAATCAATTTATATACTGCTTACCATATCGAAAGATATCTCTAAGAAGCTTTAAAGTATTATCTTTAAATTATTGTAGCTGCTATGAGAGCCTTCCAGCTAAAAAGTGGGATACAAAAAGCTGTCAATAAACGAATAATACGTTCATGTGGCTCTGGGGGTGGAACCCAGCACAAAAGCTGTTTGTTGACATTAGGTGTACAGCAAATAAAAATGGCTGAGGGGAAACAACTTTGCCCTTTGCTTTTTCTGGAAACTAGGACAAAAGCAAAACGAAACAGAACCTGGCCAATCCAGGGTTTTTTTCTGGTTGATTGGCAATCCTGTTTGTCTTTGCCTGCTATGCTTCACAGTGCTTTAGGGCAGGGTGGGAAATGTGTGACTCTCCAAATATTATTGGACTACAATTCCCATCATCCCTCACCATTTGCCATGGTGGCTGGAGCTGATAAGATTTGCAGTCCAATCTGGAAGGCCACAAATTCCCCACCCCTGCTTTAGGGGAATGCAAGAAATTCATTGGTGGGCAAATGGAATCCTGACACACAGTGCTGCCCCTTCTGTCAAACCCCATAACATTCTGGGTTCTGTTCATGTTGAATCCAAACTTGAATGTGTAGAACAGCTGAGCACCTAAATAGCAAAGCAGGCCAGATGAGTGCCCCAAAGCCCTGCCCCTTAGCTAAGAGCTGTCGGGATTTTAAAGGAACAGAGCCCTGGCGTGAAGCTTAGCACTCTTGTCATCGCTGGCAGGGCTGGCCCTAGGATAAATAGTGCCATGGGCGAGGAGTGCCTTTGGTGCCTCCCGTGGTCAGCTTTGAAGGGTCACCCAGAGGGTTTATGGGGCCTGGTGCAGGTGTGATGTTTGGGGCCCTGCTGCTGCGCCCTACAAGGACCCATGCATATGTATACAGAGCTGGGGACCACATGCGAGAATTATTACATGCACAGACTACAGCTGAGAATTCTTGCCTGCAGCTTCTCCTTGCCCTGGGGTCAAGCAATATGATAAATATGCTTCATTTTTTCTTACATGGGGATTAGGAAATAGGGATTTGGTTGTGCATCTCCTGAGTACCTCCTCCAAATTCCAAACCCCTTCTGGCAGAACTTCTGTCTGCTTCCTGGGGCTCAGTCTTAACAGGTCTTCCAGTTTTGGCCTGCTGCTGGCCTTCTCCACTACTCAGGATTCCTCCCTTAAGGCACACCACTCCTGCACCCTTCCCTGTGGTAACTGCCACAGAAAATTACTATCCAGTGGCACCTTGCCTGGAAATCTTAGGTGGCATTCATTCAGTCACTCCTTGAACTCTTTCCCTGGCAGGCCTGGAGTTCTTTCTGTGACATGAACAGGCTGTCTGCTCTGCCACAGAATCCCTCCTTTAAGGCTTCCCTGTTCCTTCTCTCATTACAACAAAGTCTGTAACTAGGGGTACTTGACCTTGGCCAGTCATAAGCCTCCCTGACCAATCTTATCTCTGTTGCTGCCCCGACATAAAGGTTTTACCTTACTGTGATTGATTTTAGACTCCTTTGCAGTTGGGCTGCTGGCCCAGCTAATATGCAGGCTGCTCCCTTCCAGCCTCCCAAGGATACATTTTACAGCCAGCTTAAGCCTCAAATTAGCATCTATTCTGTTTCATACACAACTATGTAAAATATTTACTTCACCATGGCCATGGAGAGGTCCCATTATGTCACAATTATATGTTGAGTTTCAGTGTCATCTTACACTCTAATAAACCATTTCCTCTTTTTATGAAAACTAAACAAAATACCAAGAATTCTGGTGAGCAATGTGGCAGGGTCAAGGCAGGAACCAAATGGTACACACAGGAACTGAAGCAGGGGACCCCTTGCTTTGTGGGGGCCTGGGCTAAATCCCCCCCCCCAGGCAGCCCTGCAGCTTTGCATTGTTACCAGGTTATATGGCTTGTGCAGGGGTTGTAAAACATAGCCATGTAATAGGCCCTGCTACTCCCAGGCCTTTCCCCAGCAACATCTATGAAAAGGGCCCAGAGCGAACTATCTCTCATTTGCTGCTCTGCTTTCAGTGCACTAGTGCTCCAGTTCTAGGATCCCAATGAAGTCTCTGTCATGTAGCTCTCAAAAGGTGATTCTCAAGGAGTTGTAGGCCTATATTCTTTATTATGTTCAGCACACACACGCACACACAAAACGACTCCTGCTGCAAGCTCTCCTCCCTGAGCTCCAACACTCCCTCCTCAGCTACAAGACATAGGCCCTCTGTTAGAGTGCTACAACTAGTCTTAAAAGGACAGTATCACCATATACTACACTCTCCTAGGCTGTAGCTGCTTCTTCAGTCTTCCCTTACTGCAGCACAGCAGAACTATCACAGGTTTTACTTTTAATGTTTTTTGCTTTGTAGCCATTCCTATCTTTTGGTAAGCATTCTTTATTTTAGAATATCCATTTTTATATTTAAAAATAATAAAGAAAAGTCATAAATAAAAAGGTATCCAGCTGACCTCTTATAGCTTATGGCTTTATTTTATTATTTATATAGTGTTTTATCGTGTTTACAGTATTTGAAGTACTAAGTGCTCCGTAACTTTACCTCAAAGTAAAGCTGTGTTGCACTGATTTTTACTTATCACAAATGACATCAAAGTGGAAATTGAAAAAGAAACATACTTTGAAGCTACTTGAAAGGAAGATCTTGTTTGTAGTTAGTACCTAAACAACCTGTAGAACCTTGGGGGAGGGGGGGGAGGTTACAGATATTTGCTTTTTGCCACCCTAGCTCACTGCACATAGTACATTAAAAAAAAAAAAAAAACAACCACCACTGAGCTCAGCTTGGCGCTACCGTCAGCTCAGGTCCCCAGGTGACTGTCCAGCTGCCCCCCCCCCCCCCAGGCCAGCCTTATCACTGGGTAGTTTACAGGTGCACCCACAGTCTTTTCTACCATGCGTTTACTGAAAAGTGATGAACTGTGGGCAATTGGTTGGCTGGTAGAGGATACTTAACTTCTGTCCTTTGGGGCTAAGTGAAAGGGCCAAAACAGACATCACTTAAAATCCCTATCTAGCAGCTATAGTTTTTGTTTTTTACTCCAGAGTCTGCACAGGAGGCCCAATCTGGATTGGGACCTTGCCTGGGGTGGTGGTGGGCTTTTAAGATCTGGATCACGCCCCCTGTTCCTACTCTAGAGTAAAAATGAAAAAACTACGACACAGTTGCTAGATATGGATTTAAAGTAATGTCTGTTTTGGCCCAGAGTCATCTCATTTCCCCTTGCTAGCTAACCCATATCAGTAGAGACCTACTTTAGAATCCCTCTATCCATGATACCTGAGAATGAGACATAGAAATTGACATCTATGGTTCACGGAGTTTTATGTGTGGACGATCCTGTTGTATGAGCTAAATGATCTTCAGATACGTTCCAGTGCTTATTATATTATGTGACTGTATAATCATTATAGGTTGTTGTAACCCTTCCATTTATACAGTACAAATTACAGATGCAACAGAATACTTCTGATTTTTACAACTATATCTTTTCAATTTATAATCAATTATTACAAAACAATTGAAAATAATGATATAAATTGTTTGGCTTTTTGTTCTATTTATTGAACTCATTAACTATGTAAACTATTTAAATTACTTTAATATATCCTAAATTGTACTTCCATATCACTGTTGATTCACCAGTTTGGGATACATCCTAATGGGATAAGCATAATCATTTTAAATGAAAAAAGTAGGTTCATTAACTTTATACAGATGTAAAAATTTGGGGCCTGATAGTAAGTGCCTTATATATTTTGTGTGAGGTAAAAATGTATTCCACTCTCGAAGGGGCTCTTCAATTTGAGTGTGGCACATTGTTTCTTTGATATAATGCAAGAACTTCTCCACAACAAGGAGTTCCCACCCTTTTTACAGCCATTGATTCACCTATGGAATTTTAGGAGACTTCCATTTTGTTTGTTTTTTTGCTACTTTTTCTGCTATGAATAACATACAACAAATCCTTATATGCCATGTGAGCATTTTATGGGCATGTTCATAAACAGTAATATTCATGTGTAATAATAATTTTGGAATGGTTAGATTTTTTTTAAAAAAACGGATCTGTTTACATTTGCGTATGTCAGGAGACCTTGTAACTCTAGTCCTCTTACATAAACAAACCTATCTCTCCATACTGTTAAAATATGAGGTTATATCCAGTATTTCTTTGATATAATGCAAGAAATTATCCACAAGGAGTTCCCACCCTTTTTACAGCCATTGATTTCACTTTACAGCCATTGATTTCACTTTACAGCCATTGAAAATAGACACCAACTGAACATTGATATTGCTGGCAAGAATCAACTTAAATATTTTATTTGAGATATTAAAGCAAATACTAGAGTAGACCCATTGAAATTAATAGGACTTAAATTAGACTAACATTGGATACATTCCTATATTTCATGTTTGTTTATGTAAGAGAACTAGAGTTGCTAGGTCTCCAGAGGCTCAGACCCTGAGACTCAGGTGGAGGAGGCTAGGCTCCTCCACCTGAGGAGGTGCATCATACCGTAGTTCCTAGGCTCCTCAGGTGGAGGAGCCTAGGAACTAAGGTGTGATGCTGCATAGGACAGGAGATGGAGCCTGTTAGGATACGGGTGGACTTTTGGTGAGGGGCATATGGTACCTGGTAATCCAGTAGAAGAGCCTGGCTGTGTCTGGTTCCCCATGGAGGAGCCTAATGGACATGGGAGGTGAATCAAACAGCAAAAAGTCTCAACCCTCTTTGATTCTCCTTGAGCAGGGCTCCCTAATTCTGGTTCCTACCCTGAGAATGTATTCCTTCCACAGGAGGCCTTGAGACTGAAGTCCTATGCATATTTACATGGGATTAATTATCATTAAACACAGTCAGATGTACTCCAGAGTAGGCATGCATAAAATGGCTCTGCAAAGTCATGAAACTGAAGGTCAACCCTGAGGCTTGGCAATCCAAGTAAAGACTACAAATTTTAATCTAGATTAAGATAGATCTTGTTTATGCATTGATGAGGTTGCAACTTACTATGTACTAACAGCAAACTAATTCTCTGGTGGATCGTTATGTAGCCAAATGGCACCATACATACACACACAGTGGAGGTATCCACAGGTTTGGGGAAATCCCAACGTTTGTAGAGGTACAAAAAAATATTTGTACTTCTACAAAAAATATTTAGGAAAAAGGGATGGGGGGAAACCCCCAAATGGCCCAGTGAGTACTAGGGATGATCAGTGGCCATGGAATGCTGACTGACTCTTGGGTAGAAAAATGAAAAATGGGGAGGAGGAGCAATCGAATCAAGTATTCTAGGAAAGGTCATGGCTAGCTAACTGGAACCCTAAACAGGAGCATTCCACACTGCAACATTTTATTGCTGGTCTTATTTGTACACAAGAATCTCCAAACCATCTGAAAGACAATTCCTCATCTGACAATATGATGCCTACATGGATAAAAAGCCTAGATCCAATGAACAGCTCTGTCTGTTTCTTATTGATTTCTTTGGAATCCATGTTAAGTTTGCTCTAAAGTTACTGTTGTTCTAGTAAACGAACAGCTGTAAACAGTTGAAGGTGTTCTCTCTAGTAGCATTTGCTCATTTGCTTTGTATTCTCCCAACAGCAATTGGAAGAACCCTCATTCCTCGTTATTTTAGCACTGTCTTTGAAGGAGGTGTGACAGACCTGTATTACATCCTCAAGCACTCAAAAGAATCATGCCACAATTCCTCCATCACAGTGGACTGTGATCAATGCACCATGGTCACTCAACATGGAAAACCTATGTTTACAAAGGTAATAGGAAAGATTAACATGAAACATGCAATTGCTGGGTTTTCAATATCCTTTTCAGACAATAACTATTGTTTTCCCATAGATGGTGGAAGTGATTCCTGATACCTTAAATTTCCATTTTTAAAAAAATGTTTTTATTGCATGACTAGTTGCTTGGTCATCAGCCACAAACTGGGAGAAAGCACTACTACTTCTTTTTAATAAATATATTTCAATTAACAGAAACATAGATTGCCAGACTTGGGCATGGTTCACATACTTACCATACTGGTGCTCTAATTTGTGTGGCAAAAGAATGGACACAAACTTCTGTACTCCACCACACCCATAACAGATTAACCTCATGCTTGTTCATAGAGGCCCATTCATGCAGAGACCAGATTTGCATGATCCCCTCCTTTCTATTGAGTGGGAAAAATCATATGAATTGGATTTCCATGCATAAACATGTAATGCCCACCTTGTATGTTATATCAGGTTGGAGGTGACCTGCCCCCTCTCCTCCATCATGCAAATTAAAGCACCAGCCTGGGCCATAGAGATTTTTCCTGTAGAGCAAGAATGCTCAGCTGTTTTGCCCTACATACAGTGTTGGATGCAGGGCCAGAGGCCACATATGTGCTTGAGTGTGAATACACATAGCGTACACACACACACTTCACACACACACACACACATACACACACGAAACAAACACATGCTCCCTGCCTCCCACATTGGCATGCATGCACTCATACACACACTTTTCACACACACACACACACACACACACACCCCCCACCCCCCTCCAGGCACACAGACTCCTGTTCCTTGAGTGTCTTCCCAGAAGCTTCCCACTGTACAAGGGGGGAAAATGACAGTTTGCAATTGTAAAGAGATGGAGGTGAGCTGTCAAGTACTGGTAGTGACTGGGGGGCTTGAGGGGCTGTACAAGAGGGTTTGAGGGTGCAGGTTGTGCATCCATGTATAGAGGAACTACTTAACCTAGGAAATATTCAGAAAAAGTGTCAAAGACTGTGGCAGGGGATGTAAAACCTGTCATCCTCCAGATGTTGGACTCAAAATCCCATGAGCCCCAGCCAGCAGGGCCAAATATCAGGGGAGATGGGAGTTGCAGTCCAACATCTGGAGGGTTACAGGTTCCCCACCTCCGCTGTGTGACCTTGTGACTTTGAAGGTATTACCTGAACTAATATTAACTTTGGAAACTATTTCAAAGCTTTTTGGGACACACAGATACCCCTTACCTGCCAGATGTCACTTTTCCCAAGAATTCTCATCTTCCAGAGTTTTTTTATTCCCAGAGCCCTCAATTTCCCTCCACTGCCTCTAATAAACCAACCAAACAGCTACGTCCAGTTATACATGAAAGTAGGAGCTGAAACAGCTAACTCTGCCCACTAACTCTACTCATCTGATCTACCAAGCCAGTTGCAGTCCACTACCAGCTATGTGTGGTGGCCATCAGGGACTCAATAACATCTTGTTTTTTCTGCCTACTTGGGGATTGTCAAGCAACTGTCAGGCCACAATCCACAGCTGGTGGGTTGAGTTCAGCTTGGTGGGTCACAAGGTGTGCAGGCCTGGTCTAACTAAAAGAGCAGTTTTATTTCTCTTGTCTTGGTATTATCAAGGAGCTTCCTCCTGAGTTTATATAGAAAGAAGAACTCCCTTAGCAATGCAGTCTCTGAGGCAAGAAGAGCCCAGACGATTTAAAGTTCTAGACATTGACCAAACAAAAATTCTCCACTGTGGCTAAAAGCAGCTATTTCTCCTTACAGACTGGAGTGTTTCTCATATAGTTGTAAACTAAAGCAGATTTTCCCCCCAGTGGCACAGGAGGGGCAACTTCAAAATGGGGAATGGGGGGAAGCTGTGATGATTCTCATCACATGCCACCAGTGCTATAGGTGTCTCTGGCAACTCCTAGCAAAACAGTGATTTGCTACAACCCCAGTTGTTGAGACCAATAACTGCAGTTTCTGAGCGCCTTGGAATTTAGTTTGAGTGCTGGTAATTCACAAAGTCATTTAGAGGCACGTTGCCTGGCTGGTCCATCAACAAACCTGCAGTTCTCTCATTGCAACCATCAGGTCTATTGGACCTTAGCATCATACAACCATTGAACCATTTTGTCTGGGCCCTGAGACATGACGCTTGAATCACCCTGTTACTTCCATGTTTTACTTCCAAACTGAGCAGGGCACTCAAGATTATGGACCAGTTGATTCAACCAACATTAAATAGAATTTCTAGCCCTTGATTACTAGACTTGGGCTGATATTATTCCTAAACGGCCTGGCCCCAATGTATCTCAGGGAACAGCTGCTTCCATATAGACCTCGTTGTCCCCCAAGGACAGGGGATGATGCCCTGTTTTATGTCCCCCTTTGCTGAATTGAAAATGGTTTGGGCAGGACTATTTCTGTAATAGTGCATACTCTTTAGAAAATCCTTCCCAGGGAGACCCATCATGCTACCTCTTTCCTACCCTTCTGTTAGCAAAGAAGACCTTTTCATTCTTAAATACTTTTTCTGGTTTCTGATAGGGTGATATTATAATTTTCTTAATTATTCTTTTGTGTTTTAGTATATTTTGTCTGTGTTATAGCTATGATGATTTTTGTTACAGTTCTTAGTGTAGTACCTAAAATTCTTGCTTTCTCCGTTGCTTTCTGTGTTCCCGGTGGGAGCAAAGAATGCACCTAACTAATTAAAAAAAAGATAATAAAACAATGATATACTTATATTTAATGGGTCAGCATATTGTCTTTCCTTTAGGAAATAGCTACCAAATTAAATTGGACATTTGGTGAACTAAAGTAAGTCTTTCTAATCCAAAGTGTTTAGGAAATTGCTGTAGTTGATCTTAGCAACTTCCCTGTAGGGAAGGACATCGTGTTAGATTTCATGGCATTTATGAAAATAAGATCAGCCATAGTTTCAACTTGTGTTAGTGTGGGTGTTTTTTTTACATTTCCCCTGTGCAGACCACACCCCACCAGACCTCTAGTGGTGAAAGGCCAGGACCACAAGTGGCTGGGAAGTTCTCAAGCAACATTGAAATGAATGGGAGCTGCCCATGGCTGCCTTCATAAAACAATCCAAATTCTATTGTTCTATGGTTGGAGATAGGCAATGGGTTTTAAGAGAGTTGAAAGTGGTTTTAAAAAGAAACATGGCTCCTATAGCTGTGTGACATTTTCATTCAGATTCTCTGGTACATTCAAGGTCAAAACTGGCTTTTTGAGGGGTATGGAAAGAAACTCTACTTCTGTGCCTTTGGGATCTTTTCTTCTATTTGCAGCCCTGAAATGCTGCGTTCAGCGCTAATTTTAGGACTTCTTTCTTCTTCACTACACAGTCCCAACTAACAGATCATGTAAGCCTTATTCTCATGTTCCACCACATATGTAGAATGGAGCAGGTTCATGCCAGCTGGCCATGCCCCTAACCTCTGCTCATTGGTCAGAAGGTGAGAACAGGCCCTTTGTGGGTACAGGGACTATTCTCACCTTCCAGCCAACAGGCAGAGGCTGGAGGCGCACAGATGTCAGGCATTGGGCTGACAGGCACAATCCCATTCCCCTCCATGCATTCGGTGTTGTGTTGGTGTCAGGACACTACATATGCAATTGGATATGATGACATCACTGAGGGCAAACAAAGTCAGTCATCTGCCCTAAGTCAGAATGGGTGTTAGGAAAAAGTGAATGTGTTCCTGTTGCCAAGGTAACTGTGCTAACAATCCCTGTTTTGTATGCCCTTTCAAGGCCCCTGGAAAGATTTGCAATGGGTTGTCTTTTCAGGGGTGTAAAATCATTCATAGAATTTGTCCACAATTTCCATTCCTTTCTCAGTGCTTTCCACGGTGTACACAACATTTCTTATGCCCCGCTGTTAGTTCTGGTCAAACAGGGTTTGCAGGCTTCTAAAACAATAAACCCTGCAAAGTCTTTTTACTAGAGGCAAAAGTGAAATGAGTATCCACACTATGAACAGTGATCCCTGTATCCCTCTTGGAAAACCATTGCCTCTTTCAAGCTTTACTTGAGCTACACATTTGACAGAGTGCAGAAATGATTTCATTTAATATTAGTAATTCCTGTATTTTCTTACAGCTTCACATAAATATTCTTTATAGAGATTAGTTCCTGTTAAAATTGTTATAATAGCCTGTGTGCATGGCTAAAATATACTTTTCCTCCTGTGCATTCAACAGTGCATGTCTCAGTCCTGGACACAACACCAAGGATCATGTATGTTCCTTTACCTTATAAAAACTAAAGAAACACATTAGTTTTATGCATTTATACAAACCATATATCAAGTAAGGATTTTTGGCAGAGATGAGAAACTCTCAGCAATAAAAACTGAAGGTCAGAGAAGAATTTATTACTTTGTAAGATTTACATTTTGTGCAATAAAAAATAAGCTGAAATGAGGCTATTTTTTTCCCCACTGGTGCAAGTTGCAGAGTATTTGACAATGAATCAAGACAAGGAAAGGGTTAAAAAGCTACTGGTTAGTTTGAGAAATGTTCTTTTTTTAGTTTTCTTTCTTTTTTCCCCCCTGGCCTAGTCTAGAGTTGCCACGTGATCTCCTGAATGCCTGCCAGCCTCTTTCTTGTTGATCCTCCAGAGACCATCTGTGCTGGGGGCATTGATTAGAGTGTGTCTGCCGGGATTACATCTTTTCTGTTGCCATGCCAACTAATCAGCTGATTTTGGTTACCACAGAAACAAAATGTCAGAGCTCACAGTACGGTAACATGAATTCAGCACAACAGAAAATGTTTTCTTAATTGGAGACCTTTTCATTTTGGATTTTATGGGAAAGGCAGCTTGAGGGAGGGGGAGGAGGCCAGCTTCAAATAAGATTTTATCTTAATTGATTTGAAAGAAATAGTTTGGTTTTTCTATAAATTAGAAAGTTAAATGTCTTTAAATAGTATGTTTGTTAGCTATTATGATCTGTGGATTGTTCTAGTTCATATCTGTCATCTCTTTAAAATTGTCTTACCAGAAATGGGCATGATCCAGCTATTGATTTTAATGTAGGGATGCCAGAGCCTCTCCTCCCCACTGCCCCCACTTTTAAAGCTGCTAGTATGGTTGGTGGGGTAGTACTGGGCCCCAGCACTGACCACTATGTACTTCTCAAAGAAAGAATCTGGAAATGGAGGTTCACTTTCACTATTGTGGTAGAACTTTTCCTTCATGAATTCCTAATCCTTTTAGAAAGCCACCTAAGCTAAGTGGCCATCACCACATCTAGTGCTAACAAATGCCATAAGTTAATTGTGTGTGAATATATGAGTCTGTGAAATTTCTTGTCTGATTAAAAATGATAAGAGAAACTAGTCCAATGGAGGTTAAAAGGAAGACTGATGTAAACAAGCTGTCAGCTACAGCGGAGAGAAATGTGTATGTATAACTTAAGTACATTTTTCAAAAACCTGTTAGGTTTAACCAAAGTCTCTGACCACATGAGATCTGTTGTTTAAAATTATATGTTAATGGGTTTCAAATTGAAAAGAGATCAGCCATGTTACTTCTAAACAGAAACTACACATCATAACATCAGGCAATAAACAAATGCAGGATTGGTCATCATTAAAGGACAAAAGCAAAGAAGAGGATATGTCAATATTATAGGCTGTATCAAGTGGTGGCTTTGTGCAATTGGAAAAGTGAAAGTGTTTTCACTTGCACAGGGAGAGGTATGTGATATTTGTTGATCCCTCTTACCCACTACAGCCCTCCGTGTGATATCCCATACTGGTCCAGAGGTTACGCAACCTTCAAGAACAGCTTTTGGGATGGCTGCAGTAGGTGGGGGTATTGGCAAAAATTGAGTGCTTCCTCATGTGCAAACAGAAGTGCTTTCCACTAGCACAAAGCCACCATTGGATACAACCCTAGTTGTATACAAACCTAGTACCCCATAATTGCCAGTTGTAAGCTTCTCTATCAGAGTAGGTATTCCAGTTATTTAATGCCAGAATACTGCATTTTCATTCCAATCGCCATCTCTTCAAAGGGCATGCAGGAGCAGTTTACATTTATTGTAGGAATTCCTAGCATAAACTGTGGTCGTAAATTTTCCATCTAAATGTTTGATGTGAAACCATGTGAGATAATCTTTTCCTAAGGAAAGAAGGGACCTGCGGATCCTAGTCCTGTTTCTCACAGTGGCCAAACAGATGCTCCTGGGAAACCATAAGAGGCCATACAGGCAATCATCCTCCCCTGTTTGCTTCCCAGAAACTGGTGCTCAGAGGTCTACTGCCTCTGAACCTGGGGCTTCTGGTTAGCTATCATTTCATGGCTAAGAGGTATTGATTGAACTATCCTCCATGGATTTGTCTAATATCCATATAAAAGCCACCTTGTGGCAATGAAGTTTGTGTGATATGAAGAAGTACTTTTGACTTTTGAATCTACTGCCAATCAATTACATAGTGTGACCCTGAGTTCTAGGGTTATGAGGGAGAAAATTGTTGCTATCCGTTTTCTTCACACCCATTCCAAATTGTATAAACTTCTATTTTGTTGCCACCCTATAAACTAAAAAGGCCTGAAATGCTTTAGATTTTCCATGTTGGGAAGGTACTCTAACCCTTTAATCAGTTAAACGCCCCTTTCTATACCTTGTACATTTCAATATGCGGCAACCAGAACTCAACACAGCATTTCAAAATGTGACTGCATCATAGATTTATATAATGATATATGTGCTGTCTTGTTTTAATTATTTTCTTTGTAATTCCTAACACTGAATGCCTTTTTCACTGTAGCTTCATACTGAACAGACATTTTCACTGAGATCTACTGAGATCTCAAGATCTCTTGTCTGGTTAGTCAGATCCAGTTGAGACCCCATTTCTTTAAATTTTTCTATATATTTCTACAACCCTCTTCAATTAAAGATTTCCAGGGTGGTTTACAATAATTCATAAAACACAATATGTGACGTTTTGATTTTTTTACCCAGCATACATCACTTTACACTACTTACATGGAATCTCATTTACCTTTACTCTGCCTCCTGTTCTTTTAACTAGTTACCATAATTATTCAGTCATTACCCAAGAGCCTTTGGTGAGAGCATTTTTGAAACTCCAAGTAGATAATAACTACTGGATTGCCCCCATCCATATACATGCTTGTTGACGCTCTCAAAGAACCCCAAAAGGTTGGTGAGGTTGGAGTTCCCTTAACAAAAGCCATGCTGGTTCCCTTGACAGAAGCCATGCTGGTTCTTCTAATCTAACGTAGTTAGAATGCTCAGTGGATGCAGGAGTTACAGCATCTTGTGGTGTTTTTTCATACAGACTTTTTTGTCAAATCAACAAAAGATGTAATCCAGAGCACTTAGATTTCAGCCACTGATAATTGTTCTTAGCTGTTTAGAGATCTATTTGTGCTTCTTGCTGTTGCATCATTACTTTTCCATCATAGTTTCCAGAAGCAGATTTGTGCGGATTTCTGAGAGCAACCAATTTATTGTCCTTTGGGCCGCGGTGGCTTAGTGATTAAGACGCTGAACTGCAGACTGGAAGGTCGGCAGGTCAGCAGTTCAAGACCCGAGTGCTGCGTGACGGAGTGAGCTCCCGTCTTCAGTCCCAGCTTCTGCCAACCTAGCAGTTCGAAAGCAAGAAATTGCAAGTAGATAAATAGGTACCGCCTTGGCGGGAAAGGTAACAGCGTTCCGTGCACCTCGGTGTTCAGTCATGCCGGCCACATGACCACGGAAGCGTCTTCGGACAGCGCCGGCTCTTCGGCTTAGAAACGGGGATGAGCACCGCACCCTAGAGTCAGACACGACTGGTTGGGGACACCTTTTTAATTGTATTTCATCACCATCCTTAAGTTTAGCAGAGAACACCTTAACAAAACCAGTGGTAGTTTGACAAGATACAAAGTTGTATAAGGCCAGTGTAAGTTTAATAATTGAGAACAAGTGGAAATTTAAGCAAATGCAGCTTTTTTCACCCTGGGCCCTAATTTTTAAAGATGTGGGAGACCTGTGCTACTTTGCAACTGGTCACGCTAACCATCTGTGTAGAGTTGCCCATTCCCCTGACATTCAAGGGGCAGAGTCTTGGAACTAAAGGTTGGTGCCTCATGGGTCATTAGGTGGAACCTAGTGGGTCAGAAGGCAGAACCTGGGTGCCTTAAAGGTCAGGGGTGGAGCTTTATGAACATGAGGACAGAGCTAATAGGAAAACTCCTCAAGCCAGGCAGAAAATAGCTTGCCCTTTTAGCTGTCCTCCGACCATCAGATTTTACTCCTTGTCCTCGAGCTAAAATTCTGAAACTTCAAATTAGATCCTGAGACTTCACAATCCTTCATCTTTGTACCAAGTCTGGACATATACACAGAGATAGAATCTCACAGAGATAGAATCTCATTGACTGCCCCACAAAAGTGGCTCTTACTTCTCCAAGTGGTTTCATGACCCAAACCCAAATATTTGTTGGAAATACTCTTAAGATTCTTTTAAAATGTGGACTCACTTGCAGTGATCAATACTGGTGTGGAAGAGGGTCAGTTGTTTAAGATAATTCAAGATCTGTCAGTGAGAAGAACACTGTCTCCTGTCCAAAGAGAGTAATTGCATTCTTCAAAAGTAGCCATAATAAGCAGGTATTTGCATATGGGCGTGACACAGAGAATGACTATATGAGTAGCTACAGCTTCCTACCTATTATAAAATTTTAAAAATCAGTTCTAGAGTCCTGTGGCCAAAGATTTGTTATGACTTTAGTTAATTTTCAAATTATATGAAACATCAACTTTTTTCGTCTCTGCAGCTCTTGACCATGTGTGGCTCCCTATCTGCCCATTCTCTCTGTCAGCTTTCTTTCTGCTCTCTGCCTCTTCCTACCACCCTCCACCCATCTCCTTCATTACTTTAGAGCACACCCTTTCCCAGCCATTTGCTTTCTAGCTCACTGCTTCCCAGGCCCGTAACCCACACGCTCCTTGGCCCATCTGTTTTCTACCCCTCCTTCCAGAGCGACTTCTACCTACACTGCCCTTCTACAGTACTTGAGTAGCTTAGCCAATAGTAGTCAGAAGCCCTTCTGTTTGCCCCATCATTATGTGACATTAGGGCCAATCACTGCCAGAAGCTTCACCAAGATCATTACTTTAAAAAAAAAATAACCCTTTAGTATAGATTTTTTACCCTACTCCGTACAAGCTAGATAGACTTATAGTAATTAGTAATGTTTTTAAACATCTTCACATTCTAGAACCACTTTGAAAAGGCAGTGCTAGGTAGAGGATGAAAGTCCCCTACCACTTGCAAAGTGGGCCCATCAGCCCTTTGTTACAGCCACTGGTCTCTGCAGACTCTTTTTTAACTCATTATCTTCAATCATCAGTGAGTCTTCCATCTTACAATATGTCTAGGTATGAGACATCTGATCTATAAACAGACTATCATTCTGGTGCATTGTAAATTCTTTTCCAGCTTGGATTTTAATCAAGGTCAGAGAAGAATTCAGGGCCCCCATGATGCTCACCTGTTCTATGAATTGAGTATTATAAGCCCCTGAAGCTCATGTCCAAGTCTGTGTCTAGACAGTTTCACTGGGATCTCTACTATAAATACAAATCAGTCAGGAATGTAAAGAGTTTATACAAAGAGGGCTAAAAATAAAGGAAATCAATTCTCACATTTTTTCAAACCAGAGAAGTGATTGGGCTGGGGTCAGTGCTTGTTACAAGTTTGTACTGGGCCCAGATATATGCTATTTGGACACTTGGAGGAGACTGGGGTAAAGCTCTGAAAGGGGGAAAATGGGAAATAAAACAAAAACAGGAAATAGAAGGGGAGGGATTAAAGTGTAACTATGTAAAAATGAATAAAAAGCGAGATGAATGTCTACTGGATGTGAATGTGCCAAAGCAAACTTAATAACTAATTGGAACAAATAGAACCTTTATAGTCCAGTCTATTACATGAATAATACAGGATTGCCTAGTTCAGCAGCTAGGTATCTGCAGATCAAACTGAAATTGAAAGCCAATTAGTTCTGTTACTTAGTAGCGATTTTTAGAGATGTGATAAATAGGATTTAGAACCCACAGAGCTATAAAATCTACAGTCTGATCAACTACTGCCTATTGAATTGCTTTCCTTAATTCCTTTCTTCACGAGGGGACACAATTGCCCCAGTAACGCTGAGCAACAAAGTATATTGGCATTTTTAAAAAGTTTGCTTAGCATTATTATTCTTTTACATTTTATAAAGGTTTCTCAGAGGAATTTCTTTATTTTCTCTTCTTTTTCTTTATTTCTGCTTCTAGGTGTGCACAGAAGGACGTCTTATCTTGGAATTTACCTTTGATGACCTTATGAGAATAAAAACATGGCACTTTACCATTAGACAATACAGAGAGTTAGTCCCTCGCAGTATTTTAGCCATGCATGTAAGTAATCAGCCAGAATTGTTTTTTTTAATTCCAGAAAATATTGACTGTAATGTCCCAAACCCATGATTTGCTGCTCCAGCAAGTATATTTTATGGTTGTGAAACATCCTAAACCATGGTGTCATACTGGTGTGGCATGGACATTACTCCAATACTGCATAAGAATACATGGATGTAAATATTTAAGCCACTGTCTCCCAGATAGGTGAGGCATACTTTTCTGAATTAAAACTGGAGGCACAGTTCACTCTTAAACCCACAAAGATTTCTGTTTAGAGTGTGTTAGAGTAAGAGTCAGGCAGAGATACAGTGTGCAGCCCTCTCTGTGAGCCAGTATTCTGGGTTCACAGAACCCTTGAATTATTTTAGTTATTTTTCATAGCATACTCTTGTGGAACAGAGATGTGCCTCAGCATACAGTTTGGGAATTACTAGTTTAATCTAGGTAGGCCTATGAGATGTCTGTGAATTAAAGCCCTAAAGCCTTTAAAGCCCGAAAGAGTTTGGGACAAGGTTATTTGAAGGACCGCCTACACCTATATGAACCTGCCCAAGCTGTGAGATCGGCTACAGAGGCCCTGCTCACACACCCACCATTAAGATCTATTAGGTTGGTGGGTACAAGAGACAGGGACTTTTCAGCCGTAGCTCCATGGAATTCCCTCTGGAATTTCCTCCCACAGGATATATGTTTAGCTCCCTCACTGGTTACTTTTATATGGACCTTGAATAATTGCCTGTTCTGGTCTGCTTTTAATAAAGTTGTTCGTCTGGACATTTTTAAACAGCTGCTGTTTTTATGTTTTACTAAACTGGTCTTATATTGGATGGTGTTAGATTTGTATTATATTTTTTATATGTGGAATTGTTTTTTATTTTTATTGTGAACCACTTTGTGAGGGACATCAGCATGAAAGAGCAGTATATAAATACTTAAATATATATACATAATTAACTGTAAGGGTACATTAGCACATGACAAAAACAGTTTGGAAGAGCACTGAATTTACTTCTGAGCCCTGCAGTACACACCAGAGTTTTTGTATTATCCCAACCGTCACCCAACCCCTAGCGCTCCTAAGAACCAAACGGGATCAATATCAGTATCAACAGGGCAATATGCATGATTGCCTTTCTGCTGTCTAAGGCTGCAGTCCCATACACACTCAGGAGCAAGCACCATAAACTCCATGGGACCTACTCCACAATAGTCGTACATAGGATTGCACTGTAAGTGGAGGAAATAGTTCCTGCTTCTCTTCAGGATTCTTTACCACGCTTCCAGTTTGGTGCTGCCATGCTAAATCAGTAGCATGAAACCTGGCATCCTGATGGGCCCCACATGTTTTATTTTTCTTGTAAACATATTACTTAGAGAATTCTTTTTTTCCTTTTTTCCTTGGCAATTTGTAAGGCTGGACTATTTTTTAAAATATATATTTTCCATTGGTTTAAATTTCACTTAGTTGCTGTGTTATTGTGATGCAGGAAAGCCTTGAAGACCATGGAAATAATTCCCCCAAACAGAATTCAGATCCACAGTCTTCTACTGCAATGTAGTGAGCTGTGATCTAGGATATACCTAGTTAAAATCTTGCCTACAGTGAACCGATTAATAGTGATGAACACTATCCTCAGCCTCATCCCCTTTCCTGCAAGATAGAGACAATAATGCTAGTCTGCTTTACAGGGCTATTGTAAGGGTTCCTGAGATAATAACTATTCTAAACTGTGATAAAACAGCTTGGTATTATCATTATCAGTACAACAGTTGGAATAAAATGGGCATTGCTTTCTCTTTCCCTCAGTATCTAATGTTCAGTACAAAATCTCTGATGCTTTTTATAAATAGGCAGCGTGCTTATGGATAAGATGGTCATTTTTTTAAAATGCCCTTGAATTATAATTGTACTATTGTGCTTATTTCTCACATGATCATATGTCTCTTTGTTTTTGGTCTAGGCACAAGACCCTCAGGTGCTGGAGCAGCTGTCCAAAAACATCACTCGTATGGGTCTGACCAACTTCACCCTCAACTACCTCAGGGTAAGCTTAGTGTGAGTAATTTTTGAAAAGGTTACTGTCACAGGCCTCACGAGTTCTTCCTTAGCCTGAAGACTGAGTTTTGTCACTGCTAGCACCAGAATTTTTGTTTGTTTATTTTATAAATCAGGTTTCCTGCAAACCTGGGATCCTTTCTGCTGGGTCCTAGCTTCATAAACACATGTTCCCCTTCTAGAGTCTCTTTAGGCCAGGTAGATACAACACTGAATAGAAAGCCAGAAGGAAGACACTCTTGAATTCTAGGAGAGTGAAAATATCAACTTCACTATCAGTTACCTTTCCCTGAGAAAATACCTCCTTGGTTAACAAAACTGCATTTTAGAAGATAATTATAAAGCATAGAGAGACCTGCAGGCCAAGTTCTGGCTGGTGATTTCAAAACTATATTCAAAACATGCACACACAACCTTCTTGACCTTCTGTCCCATCATCATCATCTTTAACAGCATCAGAGAAACAGTTCACTTGTGGGAATTATAAGCCAGCATTGCAAGGCAGTCAAGGGTAGAAGGGAATTCCTGCCCTTACCTCTGACTATTGGAAGCAGCAGTGGAGGTTGGAGATGTTTCAGCTCGCACACTGGCAGCATGCAGTTGCTGATTGGCTGGACACCCTCACTGATATCAGCATCCACTGCTAGGTGCAGCCAGTTAGCAGCAACACACTTTGCCTCTGTCAGGTAACAGCTTCACTGGTTGCAGCTGATTATGCTATTTTGTGTTTGGAACATTAATGTGTATGGTGCTTTACAGAGTGACAATAAAAACATGTCCAAGGAACGCATCTAAAGTTCAGCACAGGATAGCAAGAGAGAATGGGGTGGGGAGATGTAGCAAGATGAACAAGGGAACAAGTTCCCTTACCTAGCTTTCCTTTTCACCAGCCATACATCTCTTGGGAGGGAATTCTATAGGACAGGAGCCACCAGTGAGAAGGCCCTACTGCTAGTGCCCGCCAACCTTACTGATCTTGGTGGAAGGCCAAAGAGCGTGTAACCGTTAACGAGGGTTAGCATAATCCATGGTTTTTCCCCTAGCACTTGTTAAGATCTCAAACGTTCTTGCCACTTTCATTTATTTCTCATCCTGGGAGTAAGCCCATTGAACATAATGGGACTTGCTTCTGTTATTCAGATGAGTTTTTAGTTATTCAGATGAAGTAACATTAAGTTAGTTATTCAGATGAGATAACACTAAGCATGGTTAAGTGTTATCTGTGAACATAACTGGCCTGGTTCACACGTAACAACCCAGAGTATGGGTTGTATATAGGTTGAGTATGAGTTGTTGTTGAATCATGAGTTGTTGTTACATGCGAAACCTGCACTATGGTTCAGCTATGGGTTGTTAACCACAAACAACCCAGGAAGAGAACCCATGATTTGTTCTTGGGCTGTGAATTCTGTGTTGTTCATGGCTAACAACCCACAGTTAAACCATAGTGTATGGTTTGCATGTAATGACAACCTCATTCAACAACAGCAACCCCATTCAACGACAATCTGTATTCATCCTATACTCTGTGTTGTCATTACGTGTGAATCGGATCACTAGAGGCAAATTCCAGTTCTCAAGGCAGCAGTACCATTCCAGAGCCATCTTTGCCTTTGGGAGCCCTTCCCTGAGTCTTGCATTGCCTTGGCTGTAATATTTTTATAGGGCAGTATCCAATGCGGTCACAGTACCAGCGCTAACACAACACCAGTAATGTTTGCTAGGCAAAAATTCAACTGCCAAAATTCAGCAAACCACACCACCAAAATTCAGCTGCTCATCACTGCTTTTTCTCTTTGCCTAGCAAGCACTGACAACATTGTACTAGCACTGGTTTACGCTAGTGCAGCATCATTAGCGCTAGCATTGTGACAGCATTGGATACTGCCCCATGATTCAATAATGTATCTGCTCCCATTGTTGTTTGTTACTTCAAGAGCATTCAAAGTTTGTTACTTGGTATACTAAATGCGTTTCCTTGTGTAGCTTCACCAGGCACATACTGAAATGTAAATTTTGGTTCATATGGTAAGGTTTAAAATGCAAATTGTCTGCAGGTGCAGAATACTGTGAAACAAACACAATGTGGCAAATTAGCTAAAGTCTTAATATATGCCAAACAGATTGTAAACAGAAGTTATAGTAGGCAAGGTACAATTTTAGCAGCATGTGCAGCTACACAGAGAAGTATTAAACCATATGTGATTCCAGTTGCTTTGCATGGTCACCTTCTATACCCTATTTAAATGAGAAAATGAGAATTAGGAAAAGGGTGGGAGAAACGTTTTCCAGATAGAGTAGAGACATCTTTAACTCTAACGTTATCCAGTTGAGGACTGGTGTTTGGTGGCAAATGTGAACACTTTCGAAAAACTAAATAGCAGTGGGAGCAGTGCAATTTGGAGAGGTGCTTAACCCTTTGCCTACCTCCCATTTCTACAGTTCCTCTTTCAACCACAGCAAACACAGCCTTAGTGGGGTAAAGCAGCTGAGGGAGGGGATGAGGAGGGAGGCAGCAGATGTAGTCTTCTCCTTCCCTGCCCTTTTTCTACTGTTTGTCAGGAACCCGAGCTCCCAGACCCAGATCAAACATATAGTTCCTGCCTCAGTGAAACATTCATCATTCATTGATACATATTCAATATTAATATGAACTGAGAACAGGTTTGACAGAAGCTTGTGGTGAAATAATGTTGAAACATGCTGTAAGCCACCTTGAAAAAGCGATGGCCTTGAAAGGTGGCTAAGGAGTAGATAAAATAAATAAAGAATTGTGGTGTATGTACATATCTGTGTGTGTGTGTGTGTGTGTATGTACATAGGTACAATACAGATACATACACATAGGCACAATAATCTTAATCTTCTATATACATATAAAAGGAAGTGTTGGTTTGTATGTCCTCGATGGAGTCGAAAAGCGTGCATCCAATTGTTATGAAAGTTTTAGGATTTATTCTACCTCTATCTGGGATGGTTTTAGGCATAGTGAAAATTTTATCTGCCATCTTGAAACAAAATGGCAGCCAATTAATTCTTTTTAAGATTTCCTATTTCAATACCATTTTATCGATTTCAGCCAAACTTCACCTCATGATACAGCACTGCAGGGAGCAGACTTTCACCAACAAATTTATGTCGGCTTTCTTGAAACAAAATGGCAGCCAAATTTTTAAAGATTTGTAGCTTTAATACCATTTGATCAATTTCAACCAAACTTGGCATGATGATTCAGCACTGCAGCGAGCAAATTTTAACCATACATTTTAACCATGTGATTATCTATAATCATAAAGAGGATGTGTCTCTGTTCGTCTGTCTGTCTGTCTGTCTGTCATCACCATAGCTCCAAGATTGTGGAAGCTAGACAGCTGAAATGTGGCATGTATAATAAGGGGACCCTAGGAATGTTCACTTCAGGGTTATTTTGTTTTTTAAACACATTAATTTAAATTAATTTAAGTGTTTCCATGTTGTTGAAGCCTGCACTAGCATCTTCAACCACTAGGGGCAGGCTTCCGTAACTGGCACACAGCTTTGCAATCCACACAGTTCGAAGCCAAGAGAGATTAGTAGAGGGACACAGTTATAGGCCTGCCCCCTACCTCCTGCTATGGGGCGGCCCCCCTCAGGGGAATGGAGTGGACAGACCCCTCTCTCAGTGGACTATAGGGGTACCCCATGGCAAGTGCTGTGCCTAGGGGTACCAGTGGGCGTGGCTTAACTCAGATGGGGCGGGCACAATGTGTCCAGCCCTGGCAGCTGCATAGCTCAGCTTGAAGGCTTTGCTGTATCAAACTAAGGGCTATTCCAACCCGTGCAAAGCTGGGTCAGCTGCCTAGTATGATGATATAGTATAGTGTTCTTGACATTTATAATTTTGAAAACTGCCATCTTCTTTGCCTTTTTGTAAATTATAATTTGTTATGGTTGACTACGATATGTGCAAGATATGTTTTAGTATAGTTTTGGCAAGGTGATTTTTCTGGAGAGGCAAAGTAACAGACTTTCAGATTCAAGACAATAATTTAAGATATCTATAGTGAAATAAGTTTTGGGAGGCTTTCTTGCAATTATATATTAGGGTCTTGGCCCAGATAAGTCTGTTGTTATCCAGATGAGCAATCTTGATGATCCAGTGCTTACTTGAATCCTGAATGCAAGAAAATATCCTTTAGCCTTTAAAACGACTTCTTCAAACATTGTCAAAACTGTTGGAAATTGTTCTCATGATAAGTCTCATTGCATGAAGAAGAAGCTCAGTGAGAGAATATGAGCACTCTGTTGATTCCCATCATTTCTTACAAAATATCAGTTGCTAGTCAGAGAATAGGTCATTTGTCTCTCATGAAATGGCCATTCTTACGTATTTGGGAGTGAAGCCCTATTGTTGTCATGGTCCCAACCAGCAAACCAGACCCTGACTCAAAGGGATTCCAGAGAGATAGGTACATTATTCTATTGCTGTGAAAACAACAAAGAGTCTAGTTGTTTAGACTGTCAGATTTATAATGGCATAAGGTCTTGTAGATCTGAGCATCAGATACATGGAGAAGGAAGGCACTGCCACATTCTTGGTCTTGGATAATGTCCCAGATATGAACCTAGTAGAGGTCCCAGAGGATCTGAAGCCCTATTTAGGGGATGAGATGATGATGGACATCAGTGTGGAAGAAGATCCCCACCCTCTGATCAGGCGTGGACTCCACATCTGGATAAACAGATGCTTAGATAAATTGAATATAATTTATATAGGGCTATAGAAACAGGGAAGAAACAAATGAACCCAGTAATGGGGACGTTCAGATAAATAGGGTTAAGATAATAGTGAATCTACTATTTTCCCTACTATTTCATGTTACGAATTTTGAAATGAGCATTATTTTGAATTGGAATAGACAAAACCGTACACTTAGAAGAAGGAAAATGTTCAGATTTTTAAAGTCAGCGCTTCATGTTATTTTATCTAAACATTTTTGGTGGTTAAACTTGTTAATGCTGTTTAATATATTTTTAAATAAGATTTGCAACTTATGCAAATAAATGACATCCATTTTTCTTCCACTGCATGTTGGTCGTAATCCTGAGGAAAAATTCTGCTGATAGCCAGAATATATCAGTTATGCAGAAGCAAAAGCAGCCAACCACAAAACCAATAGAAGATAAACCTTGGTTGCCATAGGGAGCTGTTAAACGAGTGTAGCCTACAACCTTCATTCGCCAGATACAACACAGTGTTGTACACTATATGCAGGGCAATTCTATTTGGGAGTGTTTAAACTTTTATTTGGGACTGTGGTTAATTCTTAAAATAAGAAGTTCTCAATGGAAGTCATATACTTTGATCTGGAAGCCCTGCCTGCCTTAATCCTAGGATGCTGAAATAAACTAAGCAGCATTTATTTATTTCTATAATACGTACACTCTGCTTTTCTACTAAAAATACCTAAAAGAGTATTCACAGCCACTAGGATGTAAATAAGGTGCAATATTCTTTTAAAGTGTCTTCAACACCTCGTCAGGTGCCTGGGCTGCACTCAAAGTGTATGTTGCTTGGTATGTTTGGTATTATCACCAGTGTTGTTTCATATCTATACGAACCTGTAGGGAGAGATCATCCGGAGGTTTGGGGTTAAGGAAGCATTGAAGAACAGCAGTCTTGGTCTCAAACCAGTTGCTGGAAGCTATGGGCGAGTGAGTGAGGTTAAACAAACTGAAGTTGAATCCAGACAAGATG
Source organism: Heloderma suspectum (assembly GCF_057233095.1). Classification (NCBI taxonomy): domain Eukaryota; kingdom Metazoa; phylum Chordata; class Lepidosauria; order Squamata; family Helodermatidae; genus Heloderma; species Heloderma suspectum. The sequence goes on from NC_139462.1 coordinate 116,752,861, forward strand.
GAGGTGATGCCTGTGGGTAAACCAAGCATTCTTGTTGGAGTTGTCATATCTGTGATAAATGAGATAGTAATCAACCCAGGTTCAGAGCTTTGGGGTGCTCTGGAGCATTGTCCATTCCTGAATTACCAGGTGGTCAGGAATTCCTTTTATTAGCTGTACAAGTTCCATCCCTTTTTGGAGAGAGTGCATCTCACCAGCCTTATATATGCAGTTGTAAACTCTAGGATTGATTACTTTAATACAGTTTTCATGGGGCTGCTCTTGAACATGACTTAGAAACTACAGCTCATGCAGAAGACTGTAGCTCACCTCCTGATGGGTCTTGGGAGATGATAATTTAGTCAACTGGCTTTGCAATTACCTGGGCCTAATTCAAAGTGTCAGTGCTTGCCTTTGAAGCAGGGCTGGTCCTTCCATTAGGCGGAGTGAGGCAGCTGCCTCAGAGAGCAAAAGCTCAGCAGGCAGGGAGTGATAGTGAGTTGTTGGAGGACAAAGCTGTGTGTGCCATGCAGCCTGCTCTATGCCCTTTGAACTAGCCTGCAGCCCTAAGGTGTGGTGGAGGGCGCTGTCCCTGTCGCCAGGATTGAAGTAAGATTCAGCTGCCCATCTGGTTGGTTTCTGTTTTTATGGAGTCAGGGGAGGGGGGCTCTTTTCATTCACCTCAGGGAACAAACTTGCTCTGTTTTAAAGCCCTTCATGTATGAAACTGACATACCTTAGGGACTGCCTCTCCATGTCTGAGGTCCTGTGTCAGTTATAGTGAGCTAGTCAGGCCTTGCATAGCTCATTTTGTGAGGTTAAACATAACAACCACAAAGAGAAAGGCCTTTGTTGCAATTGGCCCAGTGTTTCGGAATTACTTCCCTACTGATGTCAGAAATTACTCTTCCCTTATGGCCTTTCAGATTGGGTGTAAACCCCATTTATTTATTTATTTAGCCACTGAGATACTGTGAAAGCTATTTATTTGATGTTTGTTGAGTTTTGATAAGCTTTTTGTAATGGGTTTTTAAATATGAAATTACTATTTTTAAAAATGTTTTATTATGTCTGTATGTAAACCTTGTTTCCATTGGGGGAGTTGGATTAATTTGGGGTGGTGCTTTGGCCATAATCTGAAGCAAAATGAAAGGGAAGGGGGGAAATAATTTGGGAAGGGGGATGGACAGTTTGGGTGCGGGAGGGGAAGAATTCACTTTTGGTGGGCAGGAGGAGCCATCTTACCTTTCCTTTCCTCATTTTACCTCTTTTCTTTAAATATTTCTTGTCTTTCTTTGTACATTTTTAAGCAAGCAGGTTTGCCTGTGGCTTTGGCAAAGCTACTGCTCTGTTGAAGCAGCCAAATAAAGAAAAGAACAATTAAAAAGAAGAGAAGGAAAAAACAGGATAGGTGGATAAAAAGCTCCATACACCCCAAAATATTAAACCCTTCCCCTCCTCTCCCCACAAAACCATTTCAGTGGGGTTTTCAGTGGTTGAATTAAAAAAAAAACTCCCCCAGTTTGCCACCAAGAATTGTGGATGACTGCTAAATATTTAAAATACTTATATTTAAATGTGTATTAGAAATAAATAATACATACTAGTAAAGCACAACGTTCGTGAGGTCTTGCATCAGATGCTGCATTCCAAACTTTTTCTCAGATCTCTTCCCTTCCTTCCTTTGACAGTCAATATAAGTGTCTAGTAAATGTTCAAACTTCAATTAGATAATTATGACATAAATACACAGACCGAATTTCATTCTGATATCTCAGTATTCGAGGGAAGATACCACATTACACCATGCTTGCATCTTTTCTGTTGCCCTTGAAAATGTGTGCTGGGGTCAAACTGGTGGTCAGGCTTCAAACACACAGTTATGTTTCCAGCCTTAAGAACATAAGAAGAGCCATGCTGGGTCTATCTAGTCCAGCATTCTGGTCACACAGTGGCCAACCACCTGTCATCCGGGAACCCACAAGCAGGACATGAGCGCAACAGCACCTTCCCACCCATGTTCCCCAGCAACTGGTGTACCAAGGCTCACTGCCTCTGGTACTGGAGGTAGCACATAGCCATCAAGACTAGTAGCCATTTGTCTAACCCCCTTTTAAAGCCACCCAAATTGGTGGCCATCACTACATTCTGTGGTAAGGAATTCCATAGTTTAACTATGTGCTGACGGAAGAAGTACTTCCATTCAGGATTACCATGGCAGTTCAGGAATGGTGCAGTGTTCAAGAAGCTTTTGAACTTTCTCATGGATGACTAATGCCCAAAAGGGACAGGCAGCACAATATGGCTGCACATGTGTAGAATGTACAATTCTCAGAAGTACAATACAATATCCTTTTTGAGATCATATGTGACACAGAAGGACAGCTTGTAAACACCATGTTATCTAGACTGGGTGCGACTGAATGCACCCATGTAAAGATGGGTGATCCTGTTGTATGTGGACACCAAAACAAAATGATAAAATATGGAGACCATGTTAAAAAAGATAATAGACAGATATTTCAAATAGAGAACCTGGGATAGAGGGAGAAGGAAATAGGTTGGAACAATTCATTGGAAAGATTTGCAAACAGATAGGATTTTTTTTAAAAAAAAAATTTAGAGAGCATGGCATGAATAACAGTGGTGGTTACAAGTGTGATCTTTCTACCATTTTGACACAAGAATAGTGTACTGGCAAGAAAAAACTTAGAGAAAGAAAATGCTACAATAGAAGGAAAGGTGGGCATTAAAAATAAATAACAAGCAGAAATAAAATGTACTTCCATTTCTGAGGCAAGCTTTTATAAACAGGACATTGTGAAGGGCTCAGAGATCTTAGTTTAAGCTAGCTCCAAAGGCAAGATATATTGTGTATGAACACAATCTGATCATACTGAACTTTATTTATTTATTATTAAATTTATTAATCGCCCATCTGGCTGGTCACCCAGCCACTCTGGGCGATGGACAACATACAATAAAACAGTTTAAAACAATAAAATTCTACCATGAAAACATTTTCTAAAATACCCTAACCCACCCCAAATGCCTGCCTGAACAACCACGTTTTTAATGCACAACGGAAGCTCATTAAAGAGGGGGCATGACGGAGTTCCCTAGGGAGGGAGTTCCACAGAGTGGGGGCCACCACAGAAAAGGCCCTCTCCCTTGTCCCCACCAGTCTAGCTGTCCTGGCTGATGGGACAGAGAGAAGGCCATCCGAGGCTGATCTTGTTAAGCGGCCTGTCTGGTGCTGCTGGAGGTGCTCCTTAAGATAGGCTGGGCCGGAACCATATAGGGTTCTAAAGGTCAAAACCAACACCTTGAATTTGGCCCGGAAAACAACTGGTAACCAGTGCAACTCCTTCAGCACTGGAGTGATGTGATCTCGCCGGCAGCTGCCTTTAATCAGGCAAGCCGCCACGTTCTGTACCAGCTGCAGTTTCCGAACCGTCTTCAAGGGTAACCCCACACAGAACGCATTACAGTAGTCTAAACGAGAGGAGACCAGGGCATGTACTACTGATGGGAGCAGATGGTCGGGAAGGAAGGGGTGCAGCCGCCGTATCAGATGGAGTTGATACAGCGCTGTCCGGCTCACAGCTGACACCTGAGCCTCCGTGGACAGCTGGGAGTCCAAAATGACCCTTAGGCTGCGGACCTGGTCTTTCAAGGGTAGCCGTACCCCATTCAACACCAGGTCAACATCCCCTAGCCTCCTCTTGTCTCCTACCAAAAGTACCTCGGTCTTGTCAGGGTTCAGCTTCAGCTTATTCCTCCCCATCCAGCCACTCACCGTCTCCAGACATTTGGACAGGGATTCTACGGCCAACCTTGGTGAAGATTTGAATGAGAGGTAGAGCTGCGTGTCATCCGCATATTGATGACACTGCACCCCAAACCTCCTGATGATAGCCCCCAGCGGCTTCACATAGATGTTAAATAGTATTGGGGAGAGGATGGAACCCTGTGGCACCCCACAAGTAAGTGGCCACGGGTCCGAAACCTCCTCTCCCAGTGCTACCCTCTGGTACCCGCCAGAGAGGAAGGACCGGAGTCACCGCAATACGGTGTCTCCAATGCCCAACCCCTCCAGGCGGTCCAAGAGGATACCGTGGTCAACGGTATCAAAAGCCGCTGAGAGGTCGAGGAGAACAAGGAAGGAGCATTCACCCCTATCCAGAGCCCTCCTCATATCATCTACCAAGGCGACCAAGGCCGTTTCTGTCCCATGCCCAAGCCTGAAGCCCGACTGAAATGGGTCTGGATAATCAGTTTCTTCCAAGTGTGCCTTCAACTGCACCGCCACCACCCGCTCAATCACCTTGCCCCAAAATGGCAGATTTGAGACTGGGCGAAAGTTGTTCAGAATTTGAGGATCCAAGGAGGGCTTCTTTAAGAGCGGTCTTATCACTGCCTCCTTGAGGGCTGATGGCATCACTCCCTCCTCAAGGGAAGCATTCACCACCGCCCTGATCCCCTCACCCAGTCTCTCTCTGCAGCCCATAATGAGCCAAGATGGGCAAGGATCAAGTAAGCAGGTGGTCGGCCGTACAGATGAAAGTGCCTTGTCCACTTCATCAGGAGGAAGAAGCTGGAACCGATCCCACAAAACCGGTTTGCCACAGGCCGCCTCTTGCTCACTAACTGTATCCACAGCGTGCAGAATAACACACACGCTGCAAATTCAGGTTTTTGATAACCCTGAATTTATTTTAGAGGAAGAGATGAAAATGGGGGAAGGGGAAAACATTTAAACATTTTTAATGAGGACAGAGACAAAGGTTTGCATTGGAATGGTTTGTATTGGAAATTAAAGTTAGGGAAGTAATTTTTATAAGGCTCTATTAGTCCATATAGTATCTGTACATACAGGGAGCCTAGGACTGTGAGGTGCAAACCAGGAAGTCCCCCCCAACCCCAGCCCAGACAAATCTCACCTCAGCCTCAAACTCATGAGATGAACTTAGGCAAGCCATTATTCTCTCAGCCCCCTATCTGCAATGCTGGTATAATAATAGTGGCTTGCCTTATAGGTCTATTGTAAGGCTTTGAACACTGCAAATGCATTACATAAGTAATCATATTTTATTATTTATTTTATTAAATGTATATGGTATTGAATCCCTGCAAAAAAATCCAAGCATGAATGATACAAATAATACAATACACGTGAGATAATACTAAAAACCAACCTTAAGAACTATGATGAACATACAGGCTGGATCATAGAGCAGTGAAAGCTTGCATGAAAGTGTTTTGAACAAGTGACAAAAGTTCAGCAATGATGGTGCTTGCTTAATACCATACTAAATGCCCTGTCTTCAGTAGTCATAAGGCAAACAGCGTTAATAAAGTCTCCATAGCAGAATGAAGCAGTCAGGCAGGGATATATGGGGTAAGGCAGGCTGGTCCCAAGTTGTTCCAGGCTTTATACACTAATGTCAAAACTTTGGTCGGATAGCATATTGACAGCCATTGCAGATCATTCAGCGCAGATGTATGTGCTATTGGTAACTCACTCCAGTCAGAAGATGAGCAGCTGCAGCTTCTTAGACCAGTCTCAAAGGAAGTCCCACATAGGGTGCTTTGCAGTAATCCAGTTTCGAGGTTACCAATGCCTAGATCACCATAGCCAAGCTATCCCATTTATGTTAGCATCACCTAACTAAAATATTATTACACATTTGTAACTCTGTAGGAATTGAAATTTTTCTTTGTCTTTTCTTTCTTTCTTTTTGGTAAAATTTCAACAAAAGAAAAGAAAAAAGGAAGAAAGGAAGAAAAAAAAAGTAGCTACATAGATTTAAATATATCAGGTTCAATGCATACATATGAGGTGTGTGTGTATGAAAATACAGGTTTCCAAGAACTATACTTAAACCTTCAACAAAAGCAAACCAAATATCCAAATAAGTATCCATTCTCAGTTGGCATCTATACACCACCTCTTCAAATGTTGAAAGAGTTGTAAGGTCTTCAATCCACTGCATTATAAGAGGTGAGTGTTTATCCTTTCAGTGTTGTAATATCAGTCTTTTAGCTGTCAGAAGGGCGCAGAGAATCCATTTGCGCTGACCATGTGTTAACTTCCTGGAAGCAGGTAGATAATTTAAAAGAGCATGTAATATTTACATCAGTAAATATTAAGGAGTGTTCCAATATAAAATATATCCATATAATGACTTCCTCCCAAAAGGGGGCATCTACTGGGCTTTGTCAAAACATATGGTTAAAAGAACCATTAGCTGCATTACACCTCCAACAATTGGCTGACTTAGACAAACCTTTATTAAAGAGATGTTGCAGCCAATAGACACAAAACAAAAGGTTTTGCGGAATAAGACGCAACCTGAGAGCCATAGACACATCAGATACAGATGCCAAGGCAGCAGTCCATTGATTAAGCAAAATGGAACAATCCAGTTCCCGGTTCCATTCCTACTTAAGACCCTGTGTATCGCATTTATTCACAAATTATAAGTATTTATAGAGATGGATAATAGGGTGATTTGCCTGATTGGCCTCAGTAAGGGCTTCCAGTAGCAAGGGAGACACTGAAGCTATAAAAGTCCAAAGTTTGCAGAAGTTCAACGTACTTTAGAAAAAAAAAACCCTAAGGGGAGAACTTGCCCAATAAACATCCCAATGAGGACTGAGCATGCTACTGGTCATAGAACGCTGAGTGTCTGTCAGGGGGAACCTGGGGATGGGTGGAGAGAAAAGGACAGAGTATCCTTGAAAAGGGTATTGTTGGCTGGTTCGAACACTGAACAGGAGGTCCTCCACATTGGCACTTTGTTGCAAGTTCCACTTGTATACCCCAAATAAACAAATACATAAGTAACATTAATTGATGTGTAAGGTACTTGAAGTGGAAAGCTGAAGCTAGCTTGACCTTTAAAGCCTTAATCGGTTTGGGACCAAGTTACTTGAAGGACTGCCTACACCCATATCAACCTGCCTGCACTTTAAGATCAGAAAAGGAGGCCTTGAGGATGGATGCGAGAGGATGCTCAGAGTAGGGATGGCGGAGAAATCTGCCACAGACTCCAGTGAGTCCAGATTCTAAAGAATCCAGCCCCCCGGAGTCCGTAGCGGAACGGACTGCTCCCCCCCGCCACCCCGCGAACTAAGGTTGGGACGGACCCTACCTGGCGCCAGCCGGTCTGGGTCTGTCCCCTTCGTTCCGCAGCCATCCTCTGCCGGGCTGCGGACGCAAATAAATATTTACATAGCCAATCTCGGCAAAGGGCAGGGACACAAATGGCATCCCCTATGCCGGATGCCATTTGAGGCCACAGCCCGGCAGCGGATGAAAGTCTGGCTGTGGACAGCCCCGGACGGCGGCTCCGCAGACTCGCCGTGGAGCGGAACCAGCCGGGGAGGATTCCGGGGGGAGGGAGGGATCGCCTCCCCCCCAGGGGACCCCAGAGCAGACTTGGGGTTCGTACACCCCTAGCTCAGAGAACCTTGGTGAGCCCGAGCATCGCTTGTTCCCCCATGCCTAGCTCCAGGTGAAGAGGTTTTCCTTTGCCCTGGCTTTTACATCTTTTTGATGTATTTTAATGGCAATTATAATACTGAACATGCTGTTGTCTTACTATTTTTATTGTATCTTTTTTATTGTTTAAACTTTTTTTTTTTTAAGCCACAGTGAGAGTCCTTCTGGACTGAAGAGCAGGATATTAATGTATCTCAAATACAAATAGTAAACTCATTCTCCGAGTGCTGATCCTTACATAGTGCAACATGGCAGTATCCATGCACAAAAGGGAGATGTCAGCACGCTTTCCCCTGTGCTACGATCCCAGTCCAGTTCCGGGCGGGGGACAGTCGGACGGACGCACATTTGTTTTTTCTAAATAAAGAGACATGGCCTGTTCTAAGCACATTAGTTACAAACACTGTTTAATGCAACATGTATTTTGACCCTGTGTTGACTGCCAAGATCATAGGAATAGTACCAGTAAAGGAATCCCTGAAGTGGACAGAACAAGGGAGCCATCAGCGGACAGAAGATATCTAGATCACTTTTGCACCTTTTCTTACTTGCAAGGGGTTGCCATCATCTTAAGCTGGAGAAATTCCCATGCAAACACTTCTGGCTGTTTATGCAACTTAAAATTTTATTTTGGAGCTTGGAATTCAAGATACAACTCCCTGCCCCAACAACCAAACTGGCAGGGGCACAGGGCCAATCTACAGTGCCACTAAATAAGGAGGTAGAGAGAATCTTGAAGTAGAGTAGCCTGTACCATTCCGGGCTGCATGCTTAAATATCCTCTTGTAATCAATGAGACTTTTAAAAAATGCTTAAACTTTAGCTGGATTTGCCTAGTAGTTAAATTTTTCATCTGAAATTGAATATTGCAAAATCAAGGAACTCTTAAATATGTTATATCAAAGAACTTCTGGTGTAGTAACTAGTGTCGCATGTTGACTAAAAGATTGGGGCCTGGTGTACAGATACAGCAGAATCAGGTGATAGAATTTCAGGGTTCTAGAGTGGGCTGAACCTCTTCAGCTGCAAGTACTGGGTGTATTTTTTTAATTCTCCCCTACATTAAAAAAATCCCACCTTGAATGTTAAAAATGTAAAACAACCACATGAAGAAGAAATGTTCTAACACAGCCCGCTCCCTTTTCTACCACAACAGCAACAGGGAATATACAAACACATGATCCCCCAAAGTGGTACACTTCATTCTAACACCTCTGGACTCCAGCACCTCATTTTCTCCTCATTCTGCAGCACATGTAGACCAGGACTTTGTGTCTGAGTATGTTTCTGTCAACATGCAGAGCTGTCCAGGTTACATTTGACAGGAACCACTGAAAGTATATTTGAAAGGGGCCCTCTGAAATCCTACAATTTCCCTCTTTTTCTGAAGCTATAACTGCTTCAATATTACAACATTTGAAGTTTAATTTTCTTAATAGAGTTCAGTTCAGCTTCTGTTGAAGTCAGTGAGTATATTTTCCTTGATCCCAACATCCCCACAGTTTTCATTCACTCCATAGTCTTTTGTACCCACAAAAATCCAATTTCTTGAAATTAATTTCACCGTTCCCTTGAGCTATTTTCTCACTATGGAAATGCCATACTACATGCACAAAAAGTTGTTTTTATTGTGTGCTTTTTTATAGCACACTGAAGATGGTTTTGATTTAGTCATAGATTCTGGTTCTTTGGTGAGCCTAAAGCAATGAATATCAACCTTGAGGAAACAAAAGGAAGCAAAGAACAGGGTTTTTATGGCAAATGAGGGGAAGATTCATCTTATTAATCATGTAGGCCAAGAAAACAGATTTAAAAAGGAAAGAAAGCATGGAGATCTGCTTTAATTAAAGGTCTACAGGCTTTTTCTGCAGTAGATCAGACTATTTCACATTAAATATGTATGAGGAACATTAAGTAACTCCTGCAGTCATCCCATATCAGGCTTTGATTTTACTGTATCTCAGGAACATGGTATGATTGGCCCTGATCAGTAGGTGTATAGACAACCCTTTATAGAAAGCAATAAGGCAGGCATGTCAAACATAGAGCTGCCAGATGTGATTGGTCTAAAGTGTCAGGGTTTTATCTTCCTTCTCAGGGTCTCCAGGAGAATGAATAAAATCCTCAGGTAAAAGACTGAAGCAAGGACTTAGTTCTACTTGGCTTGACAGGAGCTTTTGCTTTTACCTCTGTTCCCATAGTCATCGAGAAACACACCTGAGCCAGACTATATCCCTCCTCCAGGTGCCATCCCTTGCTTACACCAAGCACCTTTAGATTCTGCCTGTGTTCCACCAGACCCCACCCCTTCTTCCGGGCACCATGTTTTTCTCCCAGGTTTTCCCTCTAAATCACAGAGATTCAGGCTCTGGAGACCTGGCACCCTAGTCAAACATAAGGCCCTGGAGCATTCTGGTGTCTGTGGCTGACACCAACTTACTGCACTCCACGTAACTCAGCCATTTTCAGAGCCAAGAATCCCCAAATGTCAAACAAGCTTCTGCTTTCCACTTCAAGCACCTTACACATCACTTAATGTTACTTATGTATTTGATTATTTGGGGTATACAAGTGGAACTTGCAACAAAGTGCCAATGTGGAGGACCTCCTGTTCGGCGTTCCAGCCAGCCAACAATACCCTTTTCAAGGATACTCTGTTCTCTTCTCTCCACCCATCCCCGGGTTCCCCCCAACAGACACTCAGCGTTCTATGACCAGTATCATGCTCAGTCCTCATTGGGATGTTTATTGGGCAGGATCTCCCCTTAGGGGTTTTTTTTCCCTAAAGTATGTTGAACTTCTGCAGACTTTGCACTTTCCCCAAGCCTGCTGACATCTCCCTTTTGTGCATGGATAGTGCCATGTTGCACTATGTAAGGACCAGCACTCGGAGAATGAGTTTACTATTTGTATTTGAGATACATTACTATCCTGCTCTTCAGTCCAGAAGGACTCTCACTGTGGCTTAACAAAAAAAAATGTTTAAACAATAAAAAAGATACAATAAAAATAGTAAGACAACAGCATGTTCAGTATTATAATTGCCATTAAAACTAATACATCAAAAAGATGTAAAAGCCAGGGCAAAGGAAAACCTCTTCACCTGGAACTAGGCATGGGGGAACAAGCGATGCTCAAGCTCACCAAGATTCTCTGAGTATCCTCTCGCTGTTCGTCTCACCTTGATTTGCACTTAGGTTTGTGATCGCTGTTTGTTTTGCGTGAATGGAAAAACTGTGCAAAACGAACAGCTATCGAACGTGAAAGTTGCACAAGCAATTCCCGAATGTGTGCGGATTTCCAAAATTGCACAAATTTCCCCCATATAATAAAGTGTGGGTGACTTAAAATGTGTGCAATTTGAGAAAGGTGTGCATTTTTTCAAATACACATTTTGCGGACATGAAAGCAAGTTCAGGAATGTGCTGACATCTTCAGAGAAAACGTAGTTTCATTTGCATTCGGGATTGTAAACGGGGCATTCTTGAGTGATTTGCAAACTGAAACGAAATTCTCATACATCTCTCCCTGGAACCAAAAAGACATCAGACTTTGCGCAAGACAAGTGTCCCTGGGGAGAGTGTTCCAGTGCTAGGGCACTGAAAACAAACACGCCCTGTCCCTGGTCACTACCCACCTCATCTCCAAGACAGGCCACCTGGAAAAGGCCTCTGAAATAGTGTAACTATTTTAAAACTAGTAAGATATGTCTGGTCCCAATCTGTGTCTGTATTCTGAACCAACTGAGCAACTTTCGAAGGCAGCCCTATAGTGCAACACCAATAGTATTAGCTGGTGCAACAAGTTTCCTCAGAACACCTTTCATGCCAGGTAACTCTACTGGTGTTGTGCTAGAGGTCTCTTACACTAGTGCAATATAATTTATGTTAGCACTAGTGTCCAACTGGACACTGCCCAGGATTTCTAAATGTGGCCGCACCTCAGATTTATATAATGGCATTCTAATATTTTCCATTTTATTTTAATATTTTTCCTTGTAATTCCTAAAACTAAATGCTTTTTTCACTGCTGCTGCACACTGAACTGACATTTTCATTATTCTACCATGACCACAAAGATATCTTTCATGGTTAGTTGCTGCTAGTTCAGACCCCTTCAGCGTATATATGAAGTAAAATATTTGTTTTGTCCCAGTGTCCAGCACTTTACCCTTATTTACATTGACTCTCATCTGCCATTTATTTATTCATTAACGTTAATATTTTAATCTCTCTCTGCTCCTCTTCTCTCCCTTTCCTTCTGTTTTGTATGGTATTTCAGTGATGTGTTGTTTTTCCATCCTTTTGTTTTAAGGTGATATCAGGGGCCTGTCTTTATGGGTGATTTGCTGTGGATTGGAACCGTTTGGAGGTCCTTTGAGGCACATGGCATTGGGCCAATCTGCAGCTGCCCCAGAATTTACCTGTGAGGAAGCCGCACTTTTGTAGAGTACTTTTACTCCATTTTTTCCCTTTAATTTGGCTTCCGTGTGGTTCAGCTGCTGTGTGCCCATCCCTCCGCTTTACATTCAGTATGATCAGGCATTCCTAGGGGAGTGTCTTTCATCTGGCTGTGACCTCAGTAACCTAGGTAACAAAAGTAACTAGCCTGCCTTTCCAACTCATCAAAGTGCTAGAGTGCTCTTCCATGCCTTCAGAATTGTGCTGTACTTCCTTTTCACCAGCGGGAGTAACTAGCCTCCATTTCCTAGCCCATCCCCCTTGATAGCCTTCTCTGATTCTTGTGTAACTTTGCTTCTCTGATGCTTGGGTTGCTTTCCTGCTTCTCTGCACGGAGGGAATGGGCTGAATGGAGTTGCCTCCCTGCTGCTGTTGCTGCTACCTCTGCCGGCCGCCTCCCCTCCTCCCTCTCCTGCATTTTTTAGTTTTCACTGTATCGCCATATCGATAAAGCAAAATACCGGGGCTGCAGGCTCCTGCTCCTCGATGCCTCCTCTCATTAGAAAGCTAGTACTTGAAACAGTGTGGGTCCAATTTTCTCAATGGGAAAAAGGCACTACAGATTCTCAATGAGGGAAAGCAGGCAACAGAGGCTGTACACTGAGAATGGGTGAAGCGGCTAGATCCCTGTATTTGCTCCCTGGAAAAGCAGAAAGGGGGTGGGAGCTCTAACTCTGACTGTTGGCTGGAATGGGGCAAAATAGCACTGGTGGGGTGCTTTCGTGGGGAGCCTTCAGATGCTGTCGGGGATAATAATGTGGCAGCCAGGGGTGGGGGAGCCTGGACAGGGGTAGAAAACAAGCCTCTCTGATTAGTTGAGCACACTTGCTGGGTTGATGACATTCAGTTCTACTCCCCCAACCCAACCTGGAAGTATGTTGCTTTCAAGTGTTGTGTCATCCATGAAAAGTGGATTTTTAAGTTAAGGTACACTCAGCTTTTCTTGCTTCATGTGTCCCTGATGGACCAAAGCCAATTCCATGAAAATCTGGATAGTACTCCAACGCGCTTCTCACTCAGTAGTCATGAAGATCCCCACCCCAAGCACTTTGCCCTTATTTACATTGACTCTCATCTGCCATTTATTTATTTATTTATTCATTCATTCATTCATGTTGATATTTCTCTCTCTCTCTCTCTCTCTCTCTCTCTCTCCCCCTCCTTCCTTTTGTCCTCTACAGTATTTCAGTGATGTGTTGTTGTATTTCCAGCCTATTGTTTTAAGGTGATATGAGAGAAGATAAATTGAGCTACACCTACAGATTTTGGCTTTGTATGTTCTTCTGGTTCAACAACCAATCTTGAAATACTTCAGGGATTTTTTCCACCCTCATTGCTAGCACTCTGCCTAGGGTCAGGAAGTACCATTCATCAAAATAACATATCTGAAAGAGAAAACAGTCTGCTAACTTAAGAAGAGTAGTCTTGTGTTTCCATACTGCCAGAACAAAACTTACTCATCCACTTTACTTAACAATTTCTATTTTAAAAAACTGATAAAGTAACAACAGGTGCCCTCCTGGGCCCTCTCTGAGGGTTATGTAATGGTGGTGATTTGACACACTCACAAGGTTGTGGTTGCTGCCAGACCAATTTCATCCATTGAAATTGGATGGCAAGCAAGTGGGTTGTCACAGTGCCCCATTACAAGAGCTCTTGCTAGCCCTTCAAGGCCAGGAAGGAATGCAGTTGTTTACTAATAACCTACCCCCAGTGCCCTCTTACTAAGAGGAAGAGATCTGCGCAGGCAGATTTTGGGAGCCAACACCAGCATAGGCAAATGCAACTGGCCTACCGATGCTGGAAAGATGCTGAGCAGGACCAGAGTGGCAGCGAGGGGACAGGGCCAAGCAAGATTGAGGCAAGGAGTGTGGGGGATTGAAGTATGTTCTGCATTGTTCCCTAGAAAGCAGAGTTGGAAGGCAGCAGGTAGTGAGCAAACAGGTGGTGAGCAATCATCCCAGCCTTAGAAGAAAGAGCAAGAGAAAAGGCGGGGCAGGACAGGGCGCGCATTTCCTGGCCTCAGCTGCAATCACCTGCCTGGATACCCATTTGCTTCCCAAAATTACACACAAACACAGCATGGGGATTAAAAGATGAAATAGGTCAGAACATGCAGATTGTTATGGATTGTAAACCCTCCCGCTGAGAAGTGAGGCAACTGAGACTTGCTGTGCAATCCACAAACTCTTTTATTCAGTTAGTAATACTTCTTCCCACCTAAAGCAACTATAAAGCCTGGGAGCTGACTTCAGGGCTTAATTAGCTAAATAGCGCTTCGATTAAGAAAGGTACTGAAAGGCCATTGCCTTTTCAACTATAGACGGGTTTCCCATGGTGCTCAGCACCATGAGCTCCTGCCTTCAGGGAAGATCCTCCCAACCCAACTTCTGACAGGCAGCCAATCTGGTGTGACACCTCCCACCTCCTCCTCTCAACTCCGTCCTCTTAACTCGGTGGCAAGCTTTGGCATCTGTTGAAGCTCCCTCCTCCTCTGACAGAGCCAGGGTTCCCATGGGGAAGGGGGAAGACAGTCCCTGAGCCTGGCCCTCCTCCTCGATAAGCCCCTGGGAAGGATCTTCACTGGCTCCTAGAGAGTCTTGGGGAGTTTGCTCCCCCATGCCCTGTCTCTGCTGGGCTTCTTCCAGCTCCGTCTCCAATCAGAGTCCAAAACCAAAACAGAAGGCCTGGGCTCAATCCTGACAGAGATGGCAGTGGTGAGGACGAGGAGGAGCAGGGCCGGTGGGGAGGAGCTCTAATGGTGGGCAGAGGCATGAGGTGTGGCCCTCGTTCTAGAACTTCCATCCCAGATAGGTGCAGCAGGTCTGCTCTTCCTGGCCCTTCCTGACTGTTTTATTCCAGCAGGCATGTGGAATTTGTTACTTATTTTTTGAATTTCACTGGAGACCTTTGTTCCTGCTTTTATTATTTGGGGATGGGAGGGTGAAGCTGTCTTTATCTGGTTGATCTGTTATTTTTAGTGTTTGAGAACTTTTTATAAGGGCTCTGGAGGCTGCTGTTTAAGCCATGTTTGTATAGTATACATTTTTAAAAATACATAAAATGAAACACCCCTTCCCCAATCAAAACGTGAGCTATTACATGCTGCACTAGTTGCAGCTTGGGAGGTCTCAGTCTGGTGCGATGCAGTAGTCTAACCTCAGAGTTATACACCTCAAATAGTTCTGAATCTGTGAGAAGGAGTGTGAGAAGCCATTAGGGTCGCCTTACAATCCCCTAGGTTTCTCTTGTTGCCCAGCAACAGTAGCCAGTCACAGCTAGGGCTGGTTAAATAGACAGAAATCATGGCAGGGACTCCTTAAATGGCTCAAGGACTCTGAGGGAGGAGGAGGAGGCAGGGCAGAAGCACAGGATAAAAACCTGGATGCAGGAAGCTCAAAGAGGAGAGAAGAAAGAGCTGGAGCAAAGAGGCTCAGGAGGAGTGGCTGGAAAGAGTAACAGGAAAGGAACAAAGAACTGAAGGTACAAAAAGGGGAAGAAGGGCAGATAGCTCATTAGAAGGCCAATCAATGGAAGCAGAGGAGTGGCTGATAGGAAATATAGGCGGACCTTCCAGTGCAGTCAGCAGCAATCAGAAAAACACCAGAACAAGCGGTTAAGAAAAAAATTGCTCACTTCCACAGCAAACTCAATAGATCATCCTGACTCTACAAGTACTTACCTATGACTGGCATCACTTCATAAGCATTCTCTCTGATTCTGCAGCTTCTTACCTTTGTTGCTCTTTGGGCATTCACCCTCGTCCAGCAGCTACCTACTTGCACTGTGGACTGTCATCCTGATCCTTTCAGAACTTACCTGTATTGCACTGTAGGCATCCAGTCCACTCCTGCTACTTTCCTTGCTCCATGAGCATTTATCCTGATCCTGCAAATACTTACCCATATCACCCTGTGAGCAGCCATCGTGGTCCTGCTGCAGCTTATCAGTATTGCTCCAGGGACTTTTTGCCTTATCCTGTAGCTACTTACTGCAGTCTCCAAGAAGTGAGTCTCGTCCTTCAGTTACTGACTTGAATGATTCTGTGCTGTAACAAGGGTTAATAAAGTCTGTTGTTTCTGCATTTACATGATCACATGGTTCATTTGGGATGAGAATAGGAAAAAAGGATATGCCCTCCTGACAGAGGGGGCACCCGTTGTGACAAGGAGCCGTAACCACCTCCTGGCAACTGATGCAGCAATAGATCAAGCAGTACCTCAGGGCTATGCTCCAAACTGACAAGGGGGTTTGGACCTGATAAAATATGGGGTGTCCCTGTCTCTACCATATCACAGCTCTTCTGCCCATAACTCCTTCAGTTTTGTCTTCAGCTCCAATGTGCTTGCTCCCCTTTTCTTCCTTGCTCACCCCTGTCAGATGCACATACTGTGGACAAACATTGAGTAAGTGTGGAGACTTGTGGGTATTTTACCAGTAGCCAGTCTCTAGGCCGCATCCATATCTCTGATATATTTCAGTGAAAGAGGGAGGGAGAGTGAGCGTTCACTTGGAAGCACCCCTGTTCTTTCTCTCCTGCTCATTCTCTCCCCAGGCCCTGTTTGGTTTAGCAATGAAGGTAGGGTACAGAGTTCACTTAGAGTGCTATACCAAGCATCTATGGCCCAATAATGCATTCAATAGCAAGCAGCTCAGGTCTCTGAAATTCTGAGTAGAAAAAAAAATGACTGTTCATTTTGTTTTCTGACTTCTGTAACTGGGGTTTTGTCTGTGTTCACAATGCAGAGGATTAAGCAAAAGTCTTATGTTTTAGTTATTAAAATGTCCTAATTCGAACATGTTCTCTGCCATTTCTATTACGGCTAATAGATTAGAGTGTGTAATAGATGGGTGTTGTGTAAGACGAGTAACAATATTCTCCTGCTCTGTTATGAGGACGTAGCAAGTCATTAAGATGTGCAGCATTCAGCTTTGCTGTTGCAGTTATTTGCAAACATAAGTGCACCTACAAAACCCACATTAATTTCTAAAAGAAGTCTAAAGTGAAAAATAAACATCTTGGTACTTGGTAAACTCCACAATGTACATTTACATACCTATGAGAAGTGAGTTTAAGTCAGGCCCTGCAAATTAGTAGATAGTAAAAAAAATCACCTGCTTTTTACTCAGTTCTGTTGAAATGTTAATATTATGTTTGAAATGATATTGCTATTGAAATACTTATTTTTGTGTTGCTGTTATTGTTCACCTTGCACATTGTTAGCCATCTTGAACACAATTTCCCTTGTGGAAAGGAGGCATATAAATTATTTATTTCATCAATTTATAGACTACTTGACTATATCTAAAAAGACATCTTGAAGTGGTTCACAACATACAAATTTAAAATACAAAATCTCCACAATTAAAATATGTCAAAAACAGATAATATAAAATGTCTCCGTTAAAACATTTAAAACAAAACAAAACCTACTCTCAATTAAAATCTAATCATATCATAAAGGGGCCTGTCTTATGAATAAAAAGCAGACCAATAATTATTTTTGCAAGCTAGAAGTGCAGTGGACTGGCAAAGGAAAAATAGAGCACTCTGATTCTCCTTCATCAGTCAATTACATTTGTGTGCTGAATGCAGAGGTAGTGAAGCCCTTAATCCACAGCCATTGCAGAAGTTGAGTGGGCTGGCAAACAAAGGACAGTCCACTCACCAGCCCACTCATTCATCTGGAGAGAATTCCACACACTCACCTGTATGGAATTCATGTTCGCCATTGGTAACCAAGCAAGTGGTTAAACACAAGACTAGTTCAAATAAGTATGTTTTCCCCTATCAGTTATGGCTTGAAGAATTGTGTTACTAACTGAGCACAATATAAGTACTAAGTGAGCACAGTATTGGGTGGGGATCAGCAACTGGTAGTAGTCATGGAAGGGTACCATTTGTTGACAATTGCCAACCCAGAGATAAGATGGTGCCTGTGTAGGAGTAGTACCTGTGGGCATGGGATGGACCAATGGTCCTTTTGAGGGGTGAGTGAGGTGGGTCCCTGACCTGCCACCCACCATCCACTCTGTGAAGTGGCCCTCTACTAAAATTAGTTGCTGGCCAGGGTATGTCATTCAATATAAGCAATATTAGCACTAGAAAGCACCACTGAAAAACAGCAGGAATATGGATTCTATGGCTGTAAGCATTAAATACTCTCCTACTTTAAAATCATTAATCCCTACTTCCTTCAAATACGTTTAATTAAAAAGTTCAATTTTCCAGTAATTGCTGTTTATTTACATAAAATAATGTAAATAAAATAACAATAACCTCAAAATGGACTTTTATTGTGGTATAAGTGTGTTTATGTAAACATCCAACTGGCCACAGGGTATGAATCTAGAGGTTTGTAATGAAGTACGGGATTTTAAGGAAGAATTGATATCCCTGAAAGAACTCTGAACTTATCCCCTTTGTAAAAAGAGGGTTTGTCTGTCTGTTTGTAGGTGTGGGACCAAGTACAAGAATTCAAGGAAAGTGGAGGGAAGGTTATTGAGTTCATGGCAGAAGGAAGAATTGAACTTCACAGCTTAGTCTGGTAGCCATTATGCTACTGTAGGAGTATTGGTTTGTTAATATTTGTAAAAGAACACTTTCCATTTAAAAATGATAATATTTTGCTCTATGAGATGTACGCCACTCTCATAATGTTGCTTTCTCTTTGACATCTTAGTGACACCTTCTTCAGTGTAAACGGAACAGTATTTGGTTTGGTGATAAAACTGAAAATTCATTGATGCTGAAACAACCACATCACCAAAAACTTTGAACTACATGCTCAATGTTTTGGCAGCTTATTAATCATTCCAGTACACGTTCTGTTTTTACTTCCAGAGCTCTGATGGCAAGCAGCAGTTCATTGGCTAAAGGCCAAGCCTACATTTGCACTTGCACATTACCAGCCGGTATAGTTCTGTACTTCTCTCCCATTTATTAATGCGGCAGGTTTCCTACAATTCAGTCTAAAAATAGAATCGGTTATGTGAAAAACATGACATTTGTGCCTGAGCTGCAGGGTAGAAATGAGATTATTTTGTATGGACCTAGAAGAGATTTATAGCACAGAAGCAGATTGCTGGTCTTCGCCTTGTAAGCAGGGAATAGCCTTACCGTTTTAGCATGCTTGCATGCATATAGATTATAATTAGGACTGCAATCTTTAATCAGTTTAACTGATAGATTAGTCAACTAAAAGTTAGTTGATTAATTGGTGAGTCCCACTTTCAGCTAGCGAAAACATAATTTAACGATGAAGGACACACTTGATGTTGTGGGTGTTGGTTTTATTTCTGAGTTCGATCCCAGCAGAAGCTGGGTCCCAGGTAGCCTGCTCAGGTTGACTCAGCCTTCCATCCTTCCGAGGTCGGTAAAATGAGTACCCAGCTTGCTGGGGGAAAGGTAATCATGACTGGGGAAGGCAATGGCAAACCACCCCGCTACAGTCTGCCATGAAAACGCCAGCGAAAGCGGCGTCCCTCTAGGAGTCAGCAATGACTCAGTGCTTGCACAGGAGGAACCTTTCCTTTCCTTTTCTATTGCTGTTAATATGGAATAAGAAGGAAGATAGACTTTCCTTCCTCTCACTATATCTGGAAGTTTCTGTAACTTATCTTTCATTTCATTCAATCTCTCAAAAAGGCACTTGTGTATTTAAATTATTTATTTATTTAATTTGTTCCACTTGACCAATGGTTCTTCATTAACAATAGTTAAAACTATGGACTTGACTAGAAAATGCTTTCTATCTGACCTTCTCCCAGCATGCAGTATCTGTGCATTGTGGGAGAGGTTGTGCCTTCACAGGACACTGCAGTTCCGCCAGCACCTATATGTGAGCATAACATTTGGATAGGGCATGCATGTGTAAAATTCAATATGCATAGGTCTGAAAAATGTAATCAGGTTCTCCCATATGTGCAGAGAACTGACTGTACGATTTGGGGCTATGTGTAGTGGTTTTTCTCATTCATATGGGCCTATTCAAACATTATGCCCGAGTGTGTGTCCATTGAGGCAGACACACCCAGTGGGCAGTGAGAAGGTGCAATTTTACTTTACCACCACAAGTAAGGGAAAGGTCGGGGAGAGTATAATCCAATCTAAGCCATTTAAAACATCCAAATTAATTTCAAAACAATAACATGATGTCATTGTTATATCAACCGAACTTCCTCACAGGGTTGTTGTGAGGTGAAAATGGGAGCAGGAGAGAGACAAATCATGTATGACTCCCTGAGATCCTTGGAGGAGGGGGGAAATAAAAATGTAATAAATAAACCAAAGAGTACAGCCAAGAGGAGACAACATAAAACCAGCAACACAAAACTCAAAAGGCCTGGTGAAACAACAACAAAAAGTTTTAACTACCCTTCTAAATGGGTCAGTGGCAAGGATCTGGGAGTCCACAAGTGGGAGCCACTACCAAGAGGAACTATTTCTAGCAGAAGACAACTGTGCCTTTGATGGTACAACTGTACCAGGGCCTCTTAACTAGCTACACGTTAAAGGGCAAAATCAGCACCTTCAACTTAGCCCAGAAGTGAACTGGAAACAAGTGGAACTCTTGCAAAGTTGGTGTCATACGCTTTCAGTGAATGGAAAAGCCTTTTAATCCTTTCTTTGATGGATTAAATCAGCGGTCTCCAGCACAGCTCCCGTGGCCGCCATGTGACAGGCATCTCCAATGGTGCCCATGAAGCTCTCCGCTCCCTGCCCCTTCAAAAATTTACTTTTTAAAAAACTTGGAAAACATTAGGGCGCCAGGTACTCCTTCCTCTTCCTGAACTTGCCGCTGATTAGCTATTCAGCAAGTAGGAAGAGAAGCAAAGAGTTCCTTCCTGGCCACACCCAATCTTCCATCCATACAGACTTCCCCCTTGTGCGTGCTCTCTCAGTCTCTCCCTCTCTGTCTTCCCCCTTGTGCGTGCTTTCTCAGTCTCTCCCTCTCTGTCTTCCCCCTTGTGCGTGCTCTCTCAGTCTGTCCCTCTCTGTCTTCCCCCTTGTGCGTGCTCTCTCTGTCTCTCCCTCTCTGTCTTCCCCCTTGTGCGTGCTCTCTCTGTCTCTCCCTCTCTGTCTTCCCCCTTGTGCGTGCTCTCTCTGTCTCTGTCCCTCCCTCCACCCACCCACTCCCAGCTTCTAGCCTCACTATTTCTCTCCATCCAAGCCTTCTCTGCACTATCTCTCTCCCTTCCCCATTCTTAACCTTCTTTTGTCTCTCCCTTCCTAGCCTTGCTCTTTCTGTCCCACTCACCCTTTTATCTTGCTGTTTTTTTCCACTCCCAACCTCTAGTCTTGCTCTTCCTCTTCCCTCTGCCCATTTGCCTTCTATTTTCCCCCTCCCTCCCAGCCTCTACCCTTTTTATTACTATCCCTGCCTCACACACCTCTTTTGACTAGCCAGGTCACTATGGCAGCCATTATGTGACTATCCGCACCCTCCATGGGAACCATTTGTGGTGGTGCCCGTAGCAGTTTCTCAAATCCCCAAATGTACCATAGCTTGTGGGCTGCATTTGACCTGGGAGGGAGACAAGTTATGCAAACCTATTGTATGTATCTCCTGCCTCTCATTTGTCTGTTGCATTTCACTGAAATTCAAATTTGCCTGAGTACGTTTATTTATTTGTTTATTTAATGACTGTCATTTGTTTTGGATTGGTGATGACCTGAACAAGACAAGCAGCTTTCTGAAGTCCTTCCGAACCAGACCAAGCTGCCAAGGACAGACGTCAAAAGTGACAGTAGAAGCATTTTTATAGTCAAAGTGGAAAGCAGCAAACGATAAAGTCTCATTGTTGCACAAATAGGGAAAGCTGGCAGTTTTCATATCAGAAGCATCAGGTGTTCGGATTTGAGTCAGAACTGCTGAATAGTGGATTGTTTGCCTTTTGGAGAAATTGAGAGGAAGGAAATGTCATACAGTAACACCACACATGATAGTGGCAGGAAACAGCACATGGGGAAATCAACCTTTTCCACGCTGTTTCCTATAGATATCGTTTGCATGGGAATTTCTGGTAGGTGATGCTGGGGGGTTTTAGAGCTAAAATTTCCAAAAGGTAGTAGAATAATGTTTCTAATCTGAACCTGGGCCCATCCTTGCATGCTGCTACTCTAAACCTAGTTTATTCAAGAAAGCAAAGCACTAATTGTACATGAGGTAGCAAACTATGAGCAAGTTTAAAGTAACATTATCCAGGTACCATTGATGAAAAGTAAGTAAATAAATAAAGCTTCAGAGTATTATATTCTGATCACCATTGTGTTCCTGATACCGGCAAAACCAAGAGTAGGTTTCAGGTTGGGACCATAGCTCCATAAAAGAGTACCTGTTGTGCATGCAGATAATCCCTGGTTCAATTCCTGTCATATGTAATTAAAAGGATCTCAGGCAGCAAGGCTGGGAGAGACCAGTGTAGGAGGGTTGATGTGTAGATGGTACGGAGCTTGACGGCCACTTGTTTGTCATGTCCACACTTTGCATTTCCATATGTTCACATAATCTTATGTGTACACTTAAGAACATAATGTGAAGAGGTGTGTCATTATATGTTCATCCCATGGCCCAAAGCACTAGCTATTTTAGTTTATATCCTGCCATTCTCCATATTAGGCAGTATCCAATTTTGCCTTTCCGTGGGCGTCCCAGGCCTGCCAGCAGCAGCACATACACAGCCGACCCCATCAGTGGCAGTGTGTGCGTGGCCGCCACCGCTGGTGGATGCGAAGTAGCACTTCTGGGGGCAAACACCAAAACGAGCAGAAGCACTCGTTCCTGGAAGGGGCAGATGTCTCCGCTCATTTCGGCGCTTACTCCTGGACGCACTACGTCATGGCCTCCAGCAGTAGGGGCCGCACGTGCGCTGCTGGTGGTGGGCCTGGGGCACCCGCAGAAGGACACTATTGGATCCAACCGTAGAACCCAAAGCACCTATGGACTCACGTGCAGCACTTCATTCCCAGTCAGCAGTTCCATGCAGCAAAAACCAGAATTGCTACTTAAGCTTGTGACGTCACAATATAATTAATATATTAAGAGTATTCAAAACACTTCATACATGACCTACTTGAAATTCTTACAACTCTATAAGGTAGATCAAATGTTAATTTCCCCAAATTTGCAAATGCGGTCTGGGGATGAAAGAAAGAGTGACTTGTCTGAGGACACCGGTTTTATTCAGTTTAGATTTATACATTCCACTTTTCCAACTCCTGGGAACTGCCCAAACCAGCTAACAACTAAGATGTTAAAAACAATCATAAACAGTATTTGAAAAACAGCAAATGACGAGCAATATAGGAGACAGAGAAGGAGGAAAAAAAGGGAGGAGATGAAAATAAAGCAGACACCAACCAGGTCACAGGCCTGTTATATAAAGTTTTCAGCTGGCATTAAACATAGCCCGCATGGGAGCCAAATGTGGGACTCCCTGCTCTGGGAGATATGACTACCATAGAGAAGATTCTTTCTTATGTGTCACCACTAACTGAGCCTTTGATGGTGGTGGACTTGGGGAAGGTTCACTTCTGTTGCTATAAGTAGGCAGGCAAGTTCACATGGCAGGCAATGGTCCTTTGAGTACCCATATGACTGTTGCTCCAAGCCCTATCCTGGCCAGATAGTAAGATATCATCTCCAGTAATATCTAAAGGCACTGAGAGACCCAGCAGAACAGTCACTTCTCCTGACTAGTTTTTAGCATAGATTGCCAGAGCAACCAAGACTATTTTGGTCCCAAAGACAGGTCAGAAACTGAGAATTGGATCTAAATAATAATCCAGAACCACTTGGAGATGAGGAGCCACCACAAACTTGAGACCTAGAGACATAGTCAGATTTCACGGGAGAAGTGAGATTTAATCCAGGGACTTCCTGATTTACAGTACAATCCTAATATCTACTCAGAAATAAATCCCATTGGTTTATTCCCTGGTAAGTGTGTGTACTATATGCTGTATAGGATTGCAGCCCCAGTCTCTAAGCCACTACTTTATTATTACATTTATGTCCTGCCTTTTTTCCTCTTGTAAGGAACCCAAGGGGGCTTACATGGCCCTCCTCCTCTCCTTTTTATCCTCACAACAACACTGTTTAAAATTTGAAGTGCAGTTTGAAGGCTAGATGTGAGAGTTGCCAATAAGGAAAGTTATGGGGGTTAGTGGATGCACACCAAGGGCAATTTATCTCTTGGCAAGGCTTGTCCTAAAAACTCAGACAGTGTATTTATCCCCTCCAAGCAATGCTTTATACTTGTTTTCTGTAGTGGATAGATTCCACCCACTAAAGATCAATAGTTTAGGCCAAGAATGGCCAACTTACCTATTTCAGAAGCCACTCAATTTTGTAAACTCTGATCTAAGTGGCTGTAGCTATTTGACCCCCTCATGGAAGATTATGTTGTATAATATAGTTGACATCACAGTAATGTATGCAGGTGCAGCCCTCTCTATTCATAATGCTTTTTTAAGGATTTAAGAATTGTTGCCATTCTGGGTTTTCAGATCTGCAGCTTTAAGAATTTAGAGATTTTTCTTTCCAGAAATGTGCTGAATACGCTCACCATATGGCATCATTTTACATGACTCCAGAACACACTGTATTCCTTGCGTAAAATGCAAAGGCCAACTGAAATGAATTAATTAAATTGAACACATTTTACATTTTTCTTCCACTGCTGCATTCCAAGTGAGGGCTTGATTCCTTAGTTGAGTTAGTTCTGCCACCTGGAGCCCAGAACTGGTAGAATTACAGTAGCTTTATTGCCTGACTTGCATTTAAAGATGGGGGGGGAGGTGATGATAACCTATGAGTGATTGAAGATAAGTCAAATATGAATGAAGAACATAAGCAAAGGAGAATGTACATACTAGCCATGTGCTCAAAAAATGAATATGTTCTTATACAAGTTCCCAACTGATTATAGAAAACCAGCATACAAAAAAACATTGTGAGGTTGATCTATTCATTGACTGTTAACTCCAGAGCAACCAGAAGCAATATGGACATTTTATTTACGGTGACAAAATGTTTGTCCCTATTTATTGCTCCATAAAGAATGTTTGGTAGTAAGCTAGTAGAGGGAGAACAAGGAAGTTTGGATTATTTTAGCAATGTGAGGATAACGTTTTTTTTCTGAGCTTTCGAGGTGTGACGTCTCAGCCAATCATACAGTTAGCATTTTAAAAAAATGTTTAGACACTTCAGATTATTTGTCAGCTCACCAAGCTGATGATACTCCCGCTGCCATATGTGTTGGGCAGTTTAGGGAGCAATCATATGGCCCCTAGACAGCATCTAGACAACCATAAGTTTTTCCAGTTTCTGGGAACCAAGTTTGGAGCCAGCACTCCGAGCTCAGTTCCCAGAAAGCTGACTCCCCGCCGCATTGTAGGAGGTGTGGTTTGGCCCTGGCTCCACATTCGGAAGAGCAGTGCGGAGTGGCCAAAAGAGGGGCATTACTTGGGGAGGGAGGGGACCGCAGAAGTGCTGTTACGATGCTTCCTGTGCGCTGTCTGGCCTTCCCCCCCGCCCCACTCTGAGGCACCCCTGTTAGACAGTCGAAATTCGCCATCTAGCCACAAATTTAGGGCGGATGGAGTGCGGAGGAGAGGATCCCCTCCACACTCTGCCTGCCCTGCATTGGATAGTCAGCCACCTCCGAGTTTGGAGGTGGCCCACTATCCCCATAGGATTGTGCTCTTAGGGTATCTGAGTCAAACCAGTAATTTTGAATAGACACCAAGAAACAAACAAGAACAACAAAAACCCAGTGCATAATTTAAATACATATAAAAAGAGACTCAAAAAGGCTGCTTGGAAGCCAGGCCTATCATTGCCTTTCCAGGTTCCAATGGGGAGAGAGGGTACCTATTTTACTAAGGGTCGTTCCCCATGTAGTTTAAATGAACAGTGGCTACTAGTCATGAGGGCTGTGTATTACTTCCAGTATTACTTCTCAGACCTTTGGCTAAGATGAAGTGAAGTGTAGTGCTTCCAGTATCTGAGGCATTATGCATTTCAATACCAGTTGCTAGGGAACATGAGCAGTTGGGTGCTATTGCGCTCATGCCCAGCTTGCGGGCTTCCCATTGGGGCATCCGTTCGGCTACTGTAGGTCTTTGGTCTGAGCCAGCACAGCTTTTCTTAAGTTCTTATGATGGCTTTGAGTGATAGTACTAAATCAATAGCATGAGAAGTTGGCATGCAGAAATCTATAAGGAGTGGTGCTAGTAGAGTAAGTAGAAGAAAAAAAAAATTGTTCTTAGTCCTAACAGTCTACCCTTCCTCCTTTGACCATGCTGGTTTAGCACCCCTGCCCTGTTCTCAGTCATATTCCTTCTTTAAAGGAATAGATAGGATTCCTAATAAATAAATAAATAAATAAAAAATTTATATCCTGCTTTTCTCTTATTTGGATAATTAATTTAGCTTACAACAATATTAAAACACAAAAAGGCTAAAAAAAATGCTACTAAAATACAGTATAATCTACACACACACAAAAACAGCCAGGAAATTTTTAAAAGCTTACTTTTTTTCAGCATCAGGGCAAACTCAATTTATCATGCCCCCAAAAGCCCTTTGGAGCAGCAGTGTCTTCACAATTTGTCAAAAAACCGAGGAGCAACAGAATTAAAGGGGCTTTCCAGGGAAGAGAGTTCCAGAGTCTGGGTGCAATTACTGAGAAGACTCTATCCCGTGCAAAATCACCCCACCCCTGCCTTCCCTCAGATAGCAAGGCGGCACAGAGCAAGGCCTCAGATGAAGACCTGAGTGAACAGGTAGGTTCATACTGGAGGAGGTGGCCCTTACAGTATCAAGGTCCCAGGCCATTTAGAGCTTTATAGGACAGCATCAACACTTTAGGTTGAGTTGCATGGTGGGGCTTTTTCTGTGCTGGTATCCACTCTTTGGAATTCCCTGCCAAAGCATGTCTGACTTGCCACTGCCATGTTATCGTTTCACCAATCTCTCCCATTCACTTCAAAAAATATCCAGCCAGTTCAGTAGGACTCAGATGAGCATCACAACCAGAATAGGGATGGGCATCCACTAGGAATGTCAGAGAAATTTGTTTAGGGGGTAGAGTTGGATGAGTTTTCCTAGGCTGAGCCCCCACAGACTTCATTTTGGTTCCCACTACAGTGCCCAACTCATTCTGCAATGAGTCGGGCCAGTGAATGGATTTTCCAGGGATTTTGCATACGGGGGGGGGGGGGGGGTCCTGCAAGCTGCACACATTTCTGAACAATTTGAGCAAATTACATCTGAATTTGCAAAATTATGGAAATAACATACTCAGCCAAATTTGAGTAATTTGTGCAAATTCGGCCATAATTTGCGCAAATTATGAAACCTTCAAAAATGCACAAAAAGTTCTTAGAGTTCAGGGAAAAGTCCGCAGCTCGGCTCACAGATGCAAATCAAGTCGTACACACCACAGAACTCCATCAAGCCAAAAAAGAACTGGATTTCCCAGTGACAGACATCCCTGGCATTCACATCAGCAAGCTGCCTACTCATGTAAGTTGCTGTTGTTGGAACAGGCAAAAAGCTATTGTATTCATGCTGATTATACAGTAGTGTTGTACAGTGTTGCCACTGTATTCTTGTTGTTTTTAGTATGCTGTTCTTATTTTTGAATACTGTATCATATATGTTTTAATGGATTTTTTTTAATTTGAGAGACATCCCACAATGGAAATACTGCCCATAACTTTGTGGCAGAGATACACCTTTTATACATAAGTAAATGATAAATAAATGAAATAAATAATAATTCCCAGGTCAGGAAGCAATGGCAGTTAAATCAGTTTACATTTGGAGTATAGATACATGTCCTGTATTTATGTAAAATTCAATTGATTATAGGAAATTTTCTTATGTATCCTATGTGTAGCGATCTGTAACTGGTAGCTTCCTTAGCTGTGTTGCAAGAGGTTCCCATACAGTGGATCTCTATTCAGTCTGGGCTTGTGGCCGTTCTTTGTGTGGTTTTTTAACACAATGATTACACAGTAGCTGAAATCAAAATCAGACTGGGTTGCTTTTTATTGAATCTTGCTAAAGCAAAATTTTGAAATCCCTGCTCAAGCAAAACATCTGAGGGATTTCAGAGGAAATTTTTTTAAAGTTTTTAATGAGTCTAGCAAACTCAGGGGAGTTCTACACATCTCTTAGTTGTTGCTAAGGTTTTCCTAAAGCAAAATGTTGAGGTGAATTTTAGGATCCTGCTTTGGCAACTCATCTGAGGAATTTAGATGGAAGCAACAACAACAAAAGGTTTGATAAGAGGAGAGATATTTCCCAGGGAGATTCCTTACATTCCATACCGACTATTCCATACCAACTATTGTCTAATAACAAACAAAAGAAGTAGATTTTTGCATATTTCAGAAAGGTTCCAAGGAACCTCTATTTCTGCAGTCCTCTTAAGTAATTAATGAGCTAAAATCTGAGGCACAGAAAGATTGGTTGGAATGATTAGATGAAACCAATAGCCCTCCTCATTTGTTAGTGCACTCTTTGTACACCTGAGTCCTTAAGTGGGGCTCTGCCCTCTAGCCTCACACCAACTTCATGTGTGCCTGTCTGCTGACATCCACAAATTTAGTGTAGACATTTGAAATGACCAGTCTACACATGAGCAGTTGCTCATGCATAGGTGCTTCATGTGAGTGAGACCCCAATCAAACACTGAAGGAAGCTATTGTGTTGAAGCCAAAGGACATCAAGGAAGGTGGATTGACTGACAATATTTTAAGTAGAAGACAGGTGAAGGAGAATGAAGACTGAAAAGAGGAACTGGAGTAGAATTAGGTTCACTCAAAAGAATATTATGAAAAGCTTTGGTAAATTCAGTTTCACTAAAGTGAAATAGGTGAAAACCAAACTTGAAGGAAAGGAAGTGAAGTGGGAAGTCCTGTCTCACTAACCTTTTCAAGTTAGTTGAGAATGTCAATAAACATATAGACAGGGGTGATCCGGTAGACATTGTTTACTTGGACTTCCAAAAGGTTTTTGACAAAGTTCCTCACCAAAGACTCCTGAGCGAACTTAGCAGTCATGGAGTAAGAGGACAGGTCTTACGGATCACTAACTGGTTAAAGAACAGAAAGCAGAGAGTAGGAATTAATGGTAAATTATCTCAATGGATTGGAAGGAAGTAAATAGTGGGGTCCCACAGGGACCTGTATGAATAAATGATCTGGAATTAGGAGTGAGCAGTGAATTGGCCAGGTTTGCCAATGACACCAAATTATTTAGGGCAGTTAAAACAAAAAGGGATTGTGAAGAGCTCCAAAAGGATATCTCCAAACTGGGAGAACGGGCATCTAAATGGAAAATGCAGTTCAAGGTATGCAAGTGTAAAGAGATGCACGTTGGAGCAAAAAATCCCAACTTCAGGTATAGCCTGATGGGATCTGAGCTAGCAGTGACTGAACAGGAAAGAGATCTTGTGGTTGTGCTGGACAACTCAATTAAAATGTCAACCCAGTGTGTGGCTGCTGTAAAAAAGGCAAACTCCATTTTAAGCATTATTAGAAAAGGAACTGAGAATAAAACTGCCAATATTATACACCCCTTATACAAATCTATGGTGTGACCACACTTAGAATACTGTGTACAGTTGTGGTCACCACACCTAAAAAAGGATATTGTAGAGCTGGAAAAGGTGCAGAAAAGGGCAGCTAAAATTATCAAGGGGCTGGAGAATCTCCCCTATGAGAGAAGGTTACAACAGCTGGGATTGTTTAGCTTGGAAAAAGGAGGGTAAGCGGAGATGTGATAGAAGTTCACAAAATGATGCACGGTGTGGAGAATGTGGCTAGGGAGACATTTTTCTCCCTCTCTCAAAATACTAGAACCCGGGGTCATCCTATGAAGCTGATTGGTGGGAGATTCAGGACAGATAAAAGGAAGTATTTCTTCACACAGCACATAGTTAAACTATGGAATTCGCTACCACAGGATGTCGTGATGGCCACCAATTTGGATGGCTTTAAAGGGGGGTTGGAAAATTTTTGGAGGAAAAGGCTATCAATGGCTACTAGTCTTGATGGCTATGTGCTACCTCCAGTACCAGAGGCAGTGAGCCTCTCTACACCAGTTGCTGGGGAACATGGGTGGGAGGGTGCTGTTGCGTTCATGTCCTGCTTGTGGATTCCTGGCCAACAGCTAGTAAGCCACTTTGTGAACAAAATGCTAGACTAGATAGACCCTTGATCTGATCCAGCATTGCTCTTCTTATGTTCTTATGGGAAGAAAGTATCAAACCAGTCACTGAGGAAAGGATGGAGGGCAATGGGCAGATGGCTAAAGTAATTAAAGGGTAGGAAGAGAGGAATTATTTCAACATTCTTGAAACCACAGAAAGAACAAAAGAAATGGACTCTAAGAGAAACTGAAGGAATGAGAAATGGGAAGATGGAGGCAAGAAGTAAGACAGGGACACAATCATAGCAGCAAATAATAGAAATAGGAATGGAAAAAGGAGCCCTTTGGGGTCAGGGAAAGGAGTGTATGGGAGAACGAATGGGCAGATGACAGAGGTGCAGAATATGGAGGACAGAGGGAGGAATGCAAAATGGAAACACTGCTTTCAGAAAGCATGTATTTCAAAAAAAGATTGAGGTGCACAAGTCTGTGAATTACAAAAGGTAAGATAAAAAATTTTAAACAAAAAGAAATATGTCGAACTCGAGATACTAAAGCCTGTTCTTCTGAATGTTTCCTTACATTCATTGTACAACTGCACAGCAAACTAACACTGATTACAGTGTAACTTTAAAAATAAAATAAAATAAAATGTCCCATACAGGAACCTGTTCTGCTCTGCACAGACTGCACTGAGCTGCATTGAAATTTGTGATAACTGGAAACTAAGCTGAGCTACTTCCTCCTCCACCACCACCACCCCAAAGGAGGAAAGAGCCCATTTATTTCCAAACCAAATACAATTTGTGACTTGCCAAGCCCCCTCACCAGGCTGGCCTAATGGTGGCACTCTGGTGGCAGTAGTAGGAAACTATAGCAAGCAGGGAAAGGGAACTGGGAGAGGTCACTCCCCTTCCCCTTTCCAGAGTCTGGCATGCTGCTGTGCAGAGCACCAAGTAGCCAGTATCCTCTGGGAAATGTATATTTCCCAGGAGATTCCAGCAGCTTGCCACATTGCATAGCAGTACAACTCCCTCCTCCTCTTCTCCTTGCCTACTGCTTCCGGCAGAGTATCAGCCCAGTAAGTGGGGTTGTTGCAAAGGAGTGGGGCTCAGTTTATTGGCTCAGTTGGTGGATGGAAGGGGATAGACAATGAATTCTTATTTGCTTAGATTAAAATCTGAGCCAGAAAAGAATTCAGGAGTTGTAATGCTCACTTTGAGACAAACATTATGAGCCCCTGCAGTTCATATTTTTGTATTCAGAAACATGAGGCCCAACAACACCATTAATTGAATTTCATACCCATAATTCTTTGTTTACATAGAAGAAAGAGTGGAAATCAGAGACTAGGGAAATTAACTGAGTTTCAATTCAGACTAGAAGTGTGCTTTTCAAGAAATGCTGTTTGCCTTAAATTTACTTTCCTGCATTCTTCCTTTTGCAGTTGTGTGTAATATTGGAGCCAATGCAAGAACTGATGTCAAGGCATAAAACGTATAATTTAAGTCCTCGAGATTGCCTGAAAACATGTTTGTTTCAAAAATGGCAGCGAATGGTGGCACCTCCAGGTATAGTTGGCCCTTAATATTTACTCTCTGTAATTTGATTGTTAGATGTTTTAAGAGAAAGAATTTAAAAGCTTTAAAAAATGAGGTCCACTTAAATAGGGAATAACATTAGAAAACTTAAGACAAAGCACTTTATTACTTCTAAATCGGTGGTGTTCAAAGTGTGATCCACCACAGAGCTAAGTACAGGAAGGGCCAAAGGAAGGGAATGCTGTTTGGCAGCCTTTTCCAGGAGGAGTCCCTCAGCTAGCCAGGTCCTGTGACTCCGGCTCTTCTGTGTGTGCTCAGGGCTCTCTCTCTCTCTCTCTCTCTCTCTCTCTCCTTCTCTCTCTCTGTAGGAAAGCAGGCCAGGTGGAACTAACCAGCATCAGCCCTTCCCAGACTATTAATGCTTGGGAGCTAGTGTAGTAACTCAGTCCAGTTTTGTGCTCTCGCTGAGCCTAGTGTCCTAATAACTAGCTGAGGGGGTCTTTTGCTTTCTGTTTAGCTCTACACCCCACACCACTCCCTGTATAAAGCACAGCAGAAGATAGGCTCTCCATAGCAATTCTAGGTGCTTCTCCTATTGACTCCTCTGTTGTGAGGAAAGCGTCTAGACCTGGCACACACGCAACACAACATCCTCAATAAGGAGATCAAGCCTGGCGGAAAAGCTTCTGTAAAAGACTGCATCCTCACAATCAAGGTTCCCCAGAAACACGTAGCCACAGAAAAGTGTAGGAGATGTTCCCAGAATTTGCAGTATACAGGGTTTCTGGGGAGAGGTTCAGCAACTCCTTGGTGAAATAGTTGATGTAGAAAGGTTTCCCTAAAGCTGTAAAGTTTGAAAACTGCTACCTAAGGTAGAGTTCTGATAGCATGCAGCTTGCTCAAGACTGGCCCTACCATGAGGCAAGGTGATCAAGGGGAGCAGTGAGATGAGCCTGCCCCCTGGCCTGCTATCCACCAGCCTGTCACTAGTTCACCCTCTGCCTCTGCAGCACCAGTCTAGACCCTTGCCCCCACCTTCCCCCCTCCAGAGAAGAGAATGAGCCCAGGCCAGTCTTTGAGTGGCTGGCATTTGCGATTGAAACTGCATGGTGGGCATTTTAATCCAGGGGGGGAAATGCCAGATTCCTACAGCAGACAGGCTACTGCAACTGCTTGCCTTGTGAGGAGGAGGAGGAGGAGGAGGAACATGCTTGGCTTTCCCCAAGCAACATCTTGGGTTGTTTATACAGTGGGGTTGGTTCTGGCTAGATGGCACTACCCCTAGCCTCAGATATATTTTTTTCATTTAAAAGATTCAGTGTTATGCCCTCTTCTGTGTACCACATGGTATAATTAGTCATAAAAGGTTACATTTCCTGTTAAAGAAAATGCAAGAAAGGAGGCGTCAAAAATGGCCAAATTGTGAGTGAGCTCAGTGTTAGACTGTTTACTCCCACGTCTGACACATGGAACATTCTGGTCGTTTGGCTGCTCCCACAAAAGTTAAAATGGGACCAGATTTGCCTGTTATTGACTCCTCTAGAGTCACCTCAAGATAGATGGGCATAATCCAGATGAGTCAATAGGCAGATTTGATCTTTTGTAGGAGCAGCCAACCAGAATTTCACTGATAGGATCATTATTGGAAAAGTTATGTATATAGTGAATGTATTATTTATGTCTTACATTTTTATCCCATCCTTCCTCCAAGATGCTCAGGGTAGCACCCACGTTGACTCCCTCCTCCGATTTTATCCTCACAACACCCTGTGATGTAAATTAGGCTAAGAACTGGGCATTTTAGCCTTGAGAAGAGAAGACTGAGGGGAGATATGATTGCACTCTTCAAGTACTTGAAAGGTTGTCACAGAGAGGAAGGCCAGGATCTCTTCTCGATCATCCCAGAGTGCAGTTCACGGAATAATGGGTTCAAGTTACAGGAAGCCAGATTCCAGCTGAACATCAGGAAAAACTTCCTGACTGTATTTAATTAATTAATTACATTTCTATCCCGCCTTTTTTCCTCCTTAAGGAACCCAAGGCGGCGTACATAGTCCTCCTCCCCCTCCTCCATTTTATCCTCACAACAACAACCCTGTGAGGTGGGTTGGGCTGAGAGTCTGTGACTGGCCCAAAGTCACCCAGTGAGCTTCCATAGCCGAGTGGGGACTAGAACCCGGATCTCCCAGCTCCCAGGCCAACGTTCTAGCCATTACACCACACTGGCGCTGTTAGAGCAATATGACAATGGAACCAATGACCTAGGGAGGCGGTGGGCTCTCCCACACTGGAGGCATTCAGGATGAAGCTGGACAGCCACCTGTCAGGGATACTTTGACTTGGATTCCTGCATTGAGCAGGGGGTTGGCTTGATGGTCTTATAGGCCCCTTCCATCCTACTATTCTCTGATTGTATGATTCTAAGAAATAGTAACTAGCACAAGACTATCTTGTGAGTTTCATGGCCAAGGAGGCATTTGAACCCAGCTCCCTCTGGTCCTAGTCTAACATTCTGTCTACATACCATGGGTGGGAAACCAGTAGCCTGTGGGCTGGATGTGGCCAAAACCTTCCCCATCTGGCCAGTACCCTCCCCTTCCCAGCACCCCACCTACTATACAGCAGTGAGGCTCTTTAAAAGAAGAGTCCATTGGTGCAACTGGAAGCTTCTTTTAGGCCTAATTGCCATGCTGGGGAGGGAGTAGCCACTTGGGAGGGCATGCTGGGATGCCCTGCAATCATCACCATCCCTCCATACACACAGGAATTAGTACTTTCAAAAAGCTTCTATCAGCACCAATAGAAGCTTTTTAGAAGTGTAATTGCTGTGCGGGGGGGGGGGGGTGCAAGGGGTGGCTCACAGCTTGCAAGAGAAGAATTAACCCTTTCCATGTGCTGCAAACCACCAACCACAAATCCCCCCATATAGGAAAAAAGCTTTGAATAAAAGCTCTAATGGGAACTTTTATCCAAAGCCTTATTGCTGGGAGGCCCTGAGGAAAGAGAGAGGGAAGAGAAGAGAAGCAGAACTGGAGAAAGAGAGAGAGTAAAAAGGGGGGAAGAGAGGAAGTGTGTGTGTGTGTGTGTGTGTGTGAAAGAGCATGTGTGTGTGTGTGATGGCTCTGGCCCCACCCATTTTTGGCTCCAGACCCACCCGCTACTGGCATGTGGCCCCTGGCAGCTTTCGCCCAAGAGAATGCAGCCCTCTAGGTGGGAGGCATGTTTCCCACCCATGCACTACACCACACACTCTCAGGGCAGGACACAAAAACAAACTGTTTCTGACTCTCAAACTCTGGTTGGATTTCCCACCCTTCAACTATGGTTCTGATTACAGCCTGCCTACTGTCCCCATGCAAGTCAATGGCTCCCGTTGACGACTGTAGGGCAAAGTAAATGGATTCTAATTGGCAAGACTGTCATGGAGGCTAAACTTCTCCTCTGGCTCTGACTGTGGGTAGTCCAGTTTCCAGTGACAGGGACCCCATGGGGGATGCAATATGTCCAGGTGATTTATCTCCTCCTGCTCCAGCCCATCATAATGACGATCATTTTTCAAGTAGATTAGTGGTGACTGCAATATTTTTTGAGCTTGGGTTATGAATGGCCAGTATTATATATAACTATTATTTTTCCACATATTAATTTAAATTTACTTTTAGTTCCAGGCAAATGTTCCACATATTTAGTGAGCTGATTCAGCGCAGTGTGCACACCAGGAATTTTAAACTGGAGGGGGAAGAGGAGAGAGACTGTTGCTGCTTTTGTTGTTCTTCTGCATGCATCAATATCGGTAATTTGTTTTGCTTCCTGCATGTCTACCACAGCAGAGCCTACAAGACAGCCAACAACCAAACGGAGGAAAAGGAAAAATTCAACCAGCAGCACTTCCAATAGCAGTGCCGGGAACAATGCAAACAGCACCAACAGCAAGAAAAAAGCAGCAGCTGCAAACCTGAGTCTTTCAAGTCAGGTACCTGTAAGTCTCGCTTTCTTTTGAGGTCTCCATATAAGACTATACTACTACTACTACAAATAATAATAATGTAGGCCAGGATCCAAACAGCCATGAAGGGTTTTCTGCATGCACTGGAACTTTTCAGCCTCCCCTCCCCATCAGCAGATTCTTAAAAAGCTGCTCATAAAGGTCAAGGGACTCAATGGGCTGTTGCTGAAAGCAAAAGACGAGCAAAGCCCCAATGCACACAGTTAAAATAGTTTAGCATGTGCGCGGGGTGGGGAGGCTCTATGGATTCCAGCCAGAGTGTTTTAACCCCATTCCTGCATTGAGCCAAGAGACGCCTCCATCCACTGCTGTGCAAATGAGGAAATTAAAGATGATTAATGGAGAAACAACCCACACGCTGCAGGCAAGCACTCTTGGCTAGCAATGCAGTTAAGTAATTGGGGTTCTGATCCAGCTTCTGATCCCCATCACTGCAAAGCATTTTTAGAGTTCAGTGATTTGCACGTGCCCTACCCAGGACTGTGTGTGCTCTGCACTCAGAGTAAAAAATAAACTAAAACTCTTTGCCCAACAGCTCAAATTCTGCACCAAGAAAAGCTGGATTTTGTAACCTGTTTTACTACTATAGCGAGGAGCAAGAAGCTATGGGAGGCACTAAAGTCCCTGACCGCTGGGGATTTCATTCAGCAGTCCCTCTAGTTTCTGCGAGATTTCAGCAGGCAATGCCCATGCACTTTTGAAACCTAGCTTTGAAACCATAATTGCTAAAATCTCATTTTTTTTCTGAGATTCTCAGAAAATATACACAGCCCTGACATTACTCACGAGTTCATGTTCTCCCTCCATCGAGTCAGTGAGCCTCTGTGACAAAAGGCTTCAGTCTGGCCAGTGATGCTTGCAACACGGCACTGTCCCCAAGAGGAGTCTGTTGACTCAAAGTACATTCCAAACACCTAGGAATAATCCAGCCACAAGAGAAGGTATCTTTCCAACCCCCATCTAGCATTCTCATGAAATGAAGCTTAAGAATCAGTGCTTTTAAAAGTACATAAGCTTCTTCCTAAAATATTTTATTTTAACATCCATGAAAAATATGTTGTGGAAATTCCTCAATCACATTCATATCACAGTTATGATCAATGCCATGGAAGATGTAAATCATGTATGAAAAGGATAGCAGTAAGTTCTTTAGAATTATACTGGACAATTGTCCATTGTCCCATTTCTAAAGTTCTAGGCTTGTTCTTCATTTGTTCCTCAATGTCCTGGTGCTGGTCCTTATATATTTTACATTAGAACTGCCAGTCATCCACCCTTTAACTGTTCTGAGCAGGAAAAAAACCCCTGTGCTGGTAGATCATCAGGATCAGGGCCTTAAAAGCTAATACAATAGAAAAGCAGCCTTACAGTGGCTGCATCCATGACCTGCCAGGTTGCATTCTCCTCTCCAGCAGGTCAACAGTTGCGCAGTCAAAAGTTGGCAACTCTGTTTCCCAAATGGATGTTCTTTTTGCTCTTGGGATTATGAGCTGCTTTGGGGGTCAGTTAATTTTTAAAAAACAGCACAGAACTTTGCTTGGATCAGGACACTTTCTGTGGGACTCAGTTCCTCATCTGTACACACACATGAATGTTAAAAAAAAATAGAATGGAAACATAATAATACCCATAGTATTAATAATATTAATAAACAATCCATTCACCTAACAAGGATGTTGTATTTATACCTTTGCATACATAAAGCATTGTATTTAAGTCAGATCTGCATTTTCTGTTCTTTATAACTTAACTGCATTGAGATTGATTCCAAAGAAAGTGTGTGTGTGTGTGTGTGTGTGTATGCACGCACGCACACACACACGCGCGTGCGTGCATGTGTGTGTGTGTGTCCATATCCATATCCAGCAGTGGGGATGAGAGCTTGGGTTGGCACCACTTGAGCTCCACCAAGACAAACGCAGCCTACCAGCCATGCATTGTGGCTGGCTGGGTGCTTGGCAACCTCCTCCTACCTGTTTTTGCAGTCCAAGCAGACAGCAAACCGAGGAGGTTCAGGTAGCAAGTCTGCAAACACTTACCTAGGAGTGAGACCCATTGAATTCAGAGGGGCTTACTTCTTAGTAGGCATGTATAAGATTGTGCTGGTGGGCTGTCATACGTAAGTAGTGGGCTGCATTCAGCGTGGTGGGTCACAAGTGGTGTAGGCCCTGCCTTATGTGCTCCAATGTTTGTGATCACGGACACTGCTGTTTGTACACTAAGTATTGCTATATCTAACCATGAAATGAGCGAATGTAGCTGAATCTTACACGCTGCCATGACTAGCCCACAGCTGTGTGTGTCCCCATGCAAAAGAAAACCCTGGGGTTTAATTCTTGGATTCTGCTTCTCACTCCATGAGCAGGAGCTAGGAGCACTCCAGAGCTGCAGCCTCAACCCTGGGAGGGATGGAGCCTTGTGTCATTCGACAACAGTGACCCCTACTGGCCAATTTAAGGAGAAGCATTGAGGGGCTCTAAAAGGAGTCACTTCCAGTCCTCCACAGAGGTTGGTGGCTATTGCACGGGAACTAGTGAGTGGAGATGAATTGGTGTTTAATTGGTGGGTGTCTTTAGCATTCCTTTCTAAGGAGCAGAGGGTCCCACTGTGGGACAGAGACAGTCGATACAATCCAAAGAAAATTGGGCTTAAGTCCCACTGAAACCAACTGGGAAAGTTTCAACTAACTTTTATGCCATTAATTTCAGTGGGGTTTAAATGTGACTAATTTCTCTGGAACAGGACCAACACGTTTTTCTTCTCTCTTGAGGAATTGTTGATTGCCTGGCATACGGAGTAAATGCACTGAGAATTTGCACCTTGTCACGAAATCTTTATTATAATATCAGGCCAGATGCCAGGATGCGAAATAAAACTATTGTATAGGTCCCAGACAGACAATATATGCTGAATTGCATGGAGCATATAACACAAAGAACCTTCTGCCATTGACTGTAGAAGGCACTACAATAAAGGGGGAGCAATAATCAGAAAAAGGGAAATCCCCACCAAACAGTTAGAATAATCTTTCTGACAGATCACTGAGGGTTTGTTCATACATTATGAAGAAATCTATGCCGTTTATTTTGTGGTACAGTGAATTCAGACATTTATCAAAACTATTAAGTATAGACCTTGATACAGCATGAATGCAGTGGTTTTCAAGCTATGTTCTCCAGAAGAACAGTAATGGCAGTCCAGGTTCCCTGAAAGAGCTTGACTCTCAGTCTTCCTTTGCAATGCATAGCCACAGGAGAGTGTTGATGTGCTCTCTGGCTCACTCACATTTGCTTGCGAGTGGTGGTGAGGTCCAACAGGACTGCCAGTGCCACACATGAACTGTCTGTGGGCAGACAATTCTTGTGGAGAGGGTTCCCTGAAGTTCAGTGGTTTGAAAACCACTACATTAATTATTACTATGGATAAATAGTTCCATGCTTTACCTTACAAGTCCTTGGCTTTTAGCACTTGCATTCTGAGCCATTCGGAAATATATCTTCTACAAACATAATACATGAAAGATCTCTTAAGAGATAGTTCAGTCCAGTCTTCAGTAATTGAGATTACTTCTGCCAGCCTTGACTATCGAGAAATACCTGCCATCAAGAGATGCATGGACTGTACCTTCTTAGCAGTGCTTCCTTACCACCACAGCAGGACTTAAACTGAGTCTAGAGTTCAGCCATAGAAAAATGTTCAGTGAAAGGACTCAGGCCTTGAATATGTGAAGTAACAATAATGAAGAGGAAGCCTCTGAGTATGTACTGCATTTTTTTCACCAGTAGGCAACTACAGTCAGCCCTGGCACATCTAGTGTTGGAGAGGCTGGGTCAGAGGATATGGCTTCCAGGAAAAGCCCCAGCACTGCTCTTTTTAGGCATTCTCTATTATCCACAAACCACCCTACAGGAGAACCAGTTCAGGCACTTACACTGCAATCCTATACGTGTCTACTGAGAAGTAAGCCCTATTGAGTTCAGTTGGGCTTGCTCCCAGGTAAGTGTGTGTAGGGTTGCAGCTTTAACCTGGGTCGCAACAGTCTTTGCATGGTGAAGGAGCAATCCTGTGCCCTTCCCCTCCAGCACGTCGATAAGGTAACATGAGAAGCAGGTGCTCCCTCTGGAGTAAACTGGTGGTGATGGCCATGGCCTTAGATGGCTTCATTCTTCAGACAAATCAACAGAGGACAGGCCTGTGAACCATGACAACTAAATAAAACCTCTATGTTCAAAGGCTAGGGTGACAAGAGGGAAGGACTATCGCCTTCAAGCCCCGCTTGTGGGTTTCTGGGAGGCATTTGGTTGGGTACTGCTGGAGACAGGATGCTGAACATCGGATGTTTTGTCAGGTCCAGCACGGCCCTTCTTACGGTAGCATTTATGCATGAAAGCCTGATTCGCATTACATTATTCCTGTCTCTTTTCTTCAGGGCGAAGGACAGTGTGAATCAAGGGGCTTCATATTTGTGCCTCTGCATAGGACATCCCTATCACACGTTATGTTCTGTGCACATGTTCACTCCACCACCATCCAAAGACTGCTGCCACTTGGGTAGTTATCAAAAACAGTCCAGAGTCTTCCCCCTTCTAATGCAAGCATCTCTCATGTTTTCCCCAAAACAAACCACGTGTTTTCTCATAGATTCTCTATTTAATGTTCATGCTTCACTGTGAAATTTGTCTAAAATATTGACATTCTAGGGTTTTTTTAAAACTATTTGAGAACCATTATGCTTGAAAAGGCATGTACGGATAGTGTAATTACTAAATGTATCCTGTATTCTAGAAGCAGGCCATCTTTTCACAGTTTACAAAGAGAAGAGTGACCACCAAAGCAACGCAAATTGCACCAGTCTGTGGGCCAAACTACATGTGACATTAAGTGGGTCTTGGCATCTATCCTACAGGTGCCAGTGGGGGATTTTCTCCTAAGGGCAATAGCATCTGCAGAGGAGGGATTTACCTCAGGACTGCAGCAGGGGAGGAAGGGGTTAAATTTCCCCTTCACACCTGCTGTGATCCCAAGAATTATCAGTCCGCTCTCCCAGCTGATGCAGTTTGCATTTTTAAAACCCTGTATGTTAGATGCAAAGACACATTTAACATAATGTCTAGTTTTGGCGCAGAATGATGCTAGTCCTTACTCAGAGCATTCTTTTTCTCTGCTAAACCTCTGAACCTACTGTTGCAAACTGTTAGAACTGTGGCAAGTCTATATTTTAATTAACTATATCACATCTTTAATTAGTCGTTTGGGATTTTGTTGTTGAAAAAAGTTTGGTAAGATTTTTTGAATAATATATTTATATTTATATATTTTATCTTTATATTGAACCCACTTAACAACATCCAAAAGAAAATATCAAGCACTTTTTGTCCCTGCCCCAAAGAGCTTACACACTCACTTTTTACAGAAGGAGAGAAGATAGGAGGAGAGGCACAGATAACAAGGGGTGAATATGTCCAAGTGTAGTTGTACATACTTAGGCTTGGTTTCAGCTGGAGATAGAAACTATGACATTCAACCACAGGCTTATTGGAAAAGTTGGAGTTTGAGGAAGAGAGATGACTTCTCAGAAATGTACTGAGAGGGAATTCCTGGCATAAGGGGCAGCAAAAGTGAAATGGGTGGAGTTCCTGGTGGGAGAGTTGGAGGAAAGTCTCAGACACCATCAGATTTTTGCTTGCTTACACCAGAGCATTTATAATTGTCTAAATAGTAATGAGCCCTTTTCAGTATCCAGATCTCTGTAAGGCTTTGAATGGCTTGTTACATCCATGTGTACAAATCTAAACACCAACAGGGCTGCATTTTCCTATAATGTGTCACAAGAAGCCCTGCCAGGGACATTGCATGAAAAGCTGTGCCCCATAGATGAATTCCTTTCCCAAATGCTGAAATCAGTGGATCTTCTTTAAGCAGTGAGATCAAGAGAGCTCTCTGGTTTCCTGTCTGGCACTCTCTCTGTTGATTCCCTGCTGGCTCAGGATCAGCAGCAAACCAGTGACGTGTAGTTGTACTTGTTGTGCTGGGCTTGTCTTCGTGAAAGGACTCTTTGCACTCACAGCAGCAGTGGGATAGATCCTTTCCTTCTTGCCCTCTTCCGTCTTTGTCAACTCGAGCTTCAGCAGTGTAATTATAATTAGCATTCTGTCTTCCTTTTATGATACCAGCTGGACAGATTGGTCCTCTTACTGCACAGATTGGCAGCAGTGTTGCCTACACACAGAGAGGTGACAAGCACCACGAAATAACAGATGGTAAATTCAGGGCTTGTTGGCAATCAGCAGTTTTCTGCTAATTACTTAATTAGTGATGCAAATTGTCAAATCAGCGTGAACATTGTTTTTATAAAAAAAAAACCCTTTCTACCTAAATTAATTACCATAATTAAGTGGCAGGATGTCAAGTGCGTTGGTTAGGGATAAGAAGTGCTGAGTTCTGTATTCTAGGGGCTCCTGTATTAAAGGCAGCATTTGTGAACTTCATTTTTTAACTGCTAGAGCCAGTAGCTGGAGAAATAAAGTATGACGTAAAGAACATAGGGCACAATCCACTTGGGCGTTTCTCCACAGAAGCCTCCTTGACATGGATAGGAGGTATTCAAGATGACTGTAGTGGCTCTAATTCGTTTCAAGGGGGTTGTTCAAGAGAATTTTCAGATGGATTGTGCCTTTAATTTGAATGTTAGCACTACTGTAAGTGTTGACATCCCACTGTTTTGTTGCTTGAAAACAAAATAATATATAAACCTAAAATGGTAATAATTTGTTGAACTTGGAAAGGGTCATATACTCATTTTAAGCAACTGTTTACACTCTTTCAGTGGAATACGCTGGATTTTTTAATTCACATTTATTCCATCTGCCTTGTCTGCATTTTGGATTTCAAAGTTTACAGTACACCAAGTAGAATGCTAGCACAGGTTTCCACATACTAAAGAGGGGTATTCAGTTCCACTTTTGAACATGTCCATCATGAAGGGTGCAATGGTGCATTGTGCTGAGGTGGGCTTGCATGAAAGAAGCGTTCTGGGATACTTCCCAGAAGAAATTGAGCCCTTAAAGACCAACAGTCATGTTAAGTGTGCGTGGGGGTTGCTTTCTTGCATTTTCCCTATATAACAAATGTTGGATGTTTTCACAGGACGTGATGGTAGTTGGGGAACCAACCCTAATGGGTGGAGAATTTGGTGATGAAGATGAACGGCTCATCACCAGGCTAGAGAACACACAGTATGATGCAGCAAACGGCATGGATGATGATGAAGACTTCAACAATTCGCCTGTGCTGGGAAACAACAGCCCATGGAATAGTAAACCCCCCGCTAACCAAGAGACCAAGTCTGAAAACCCAACACCACAAGCTTCCCAATAAGCTCTCTGAAGCTGCACTCACTGTTATTTGTAACAGCACGTTACAATTACTATCTCACAGCATACTTTACAAAAACAAAACAAAACCCTAAGCTCCCAGTTTTCCACAGATATAGAACCTATTTCTAGATGTACAGCTATCTTTTTTTAAGTTAGAAAAATAATTTATAAGCTTCCAGATAGTTATCTTGGAATCCCTTGCACATGACATGATACTGACACTGACCTCAGTGAAAAGAATTGAATATGTAGGTAGCACCTCATGACAATTTCTAAATACTACTGTTTCAGTGGAGGGTTTTTCTCTACTATGATCCCCCTTATCCTATAAAGGCCATATCTGATAG
Source organism: Heloderma suspectum (assembly GCF_057233095.1). Classification (NCBI taxonomy): domain Eukaryota; kingdom Metazoa; phylum Chordata; class Lepidosauria; order Squamata; family Helodermatidae; genus Heloderma; species Heloderma suspectum. The sequence continues at coordinate 116,796,244 of NC_139462.1, forward strand.
ACCATCAGTGCTCAGGATCTATTGACAATGTTTTTACCATGGTAAATGAAACACATTCTGTTTTTCAACTTGCTCCTGAGGTTTTTTGTTCTAGAATATGACAAAAAAGATTAGACCTTCTAGGACAAGGAGTGGGCAGTAGGTAAATCTCCAGATGGTTTGAATTTCAAGTCCCAGAAGCCCCTGTCAGCATGGCCCATAGTCAAGAGTGCTGGGAGTTGAAGTCCAAAACAGGGGATCTGTCTACCCACCCCTGTTCTAGAAAATCACTTTTAATCTCTCTCTGTGCAATTTCTTTCCCTGATTAGCCATTATAACAAGCGGGAAAAAGAGCAGAGACTGTCAAGCTTTCAAAAAATAGTTTATTATGAAGAAATGCTGTAGTCCAGCTTCTCCCAAGTGTGTTGGATTACATCTCCCATCATCCTTGGCCAGCATAGTCTTGGCTAGGGATGGTGGGAGCTGAAGTCCAGCTCATTGGAGGGTGCCAGCTTGGGGAAGGCTGCTGTAGCCTAACAGATTTTGGATTAAAAACTTTCCTCAGGAGAAATTTCAAAGATACCCTTGTGAACAGTGATTTGGTAAGAGGGACTATTCAAATATGTTCTGTGAAATGTACAAATATATTTATAGAAACTACAAATCCATTCACTTGCATATTGCTTATTACAAACTACTCTTTTTTTTTTTTAACTTTAAAAACAGAGTGAGACCAGCAGTTTTTTATGGCTCCAACAGAATGTGCACAGGGCAGTCAGGGCATGTCATGTAGCTGCATTAAAAAAAATAAAATCCTACTGTTTGACAGGGAGGGGGAAGAAAGGTGGTCTGAACCCAGCCCCACAGCCCCTTCCAAAAAAGATAACTGGCAAAATTTCAGATTTCTTGAAAGGGCTATGTGCATGCAACTCTGGCTGCTGGATTGGAAGGGTTGCCAGCTGGGGATATGAGTGCATATAGCTCCTAGCTGGATCGGGGCTTATGCTTTTTAGTTGTCCCTGAAGAAGGGGTTCTGCCCCAAGCAAGCTGAGTTAGAACATTCCTTCTTAATAAGCTGTTTGCTAGCACAAGTGGAGGTTCTCTCCTGTCTTGTTTCTTCTACTCTGTGCTGCCCTCCATTTTTTCCCTTCTAGCCATTTTAAGGGCCCACTGCTTTATATCCAACATTGTAACTGATTCCAATTAATAGTTTTTATTTTACTTATCAAAAGCACTGAGACAGCTACAAATGTCTGTTCCATCAAAGATATGACAAATATTTTTATGTGGAGAAAGGCACCCAGTCCCTATGAGAGTTTATGCTTTGTAAAATTGCTGTTGATCTGAACTTTGAAAGCCATGTAATCCATTAATTTTGTGAGCAGTTTAAACAAAGACTATTTTTTCTGTTTTATTGTACCTTAAGTTTATTTTGTTTCTTTTCTCGCTATATTTCTTGTATAATACTTTTGTAAAGCCTCCAAACTAATTACTTTTTTGATTCCACTATATTTATGTGAAACTTTAGAAAATAAACTAATTTTTTCATTTACATATTAATACGTTCAACTCATCATGTAAAAAAAAAATACAGTGAGTCCGTGTGTTATATGATACAACTGTATTTTACTGTATGCTTTGCCAATACGTGTGCCAATAAACTGTGTTAACAGAAGTGCTTTGTACATTTCCTTAAAAGAATGAAATGCGTACATAGTGTGTGTGTGTGTGTGTGTGTGTGTGTGTGTGATATTCTCTCTCTCTCTCTCTCTCACACACACACACACACACACACAGATCACCAAGGTAAAATATTTGAGCCACACAATTTTTAATAGAGTTTCTTCTAACGACTTATGAACAGAGAAGAAACTTAATTAAAAGTCAATGTGAATTTATATAAATGTAAATTACAACTCAGAAAGTATATGTGAAGTTGCATAGGACATGATCCAGCCCTTTCCACACACAAAGAATGGAGCGAAGAGGAGCTTCTTAGAGACTACATTGCAACCGTCTCTTCAACCTGCCTTGCAACTGGTCCCCTCTCCCTCAATGCTGCCTGTCCTGGCAAATGGAATGTTTTCAGACACCCACATTTGCTGTACAGAACCTAGGACAACACCATTTTATTACATGGCCAACTTTATCTCCTCTCATGAGTAATTAAGGATCATAATCTGCATGTCTAATCATAGCTTTCTGAGGTCAGCAGAGCCACTAGAAATGCTTCTAACATTCCTGAAACAAAAATATTGGATTACCGGATTTTATAGACATAATTTTTGAAAATTACAATAGTGGCTTTGATCGCAATGATTTGGTGATTGCAATTAAGGCACATAGAAAATGTACAGTAGGAACAACAATTAGGGTGCAATCCTAAAAACATTTACTAGGGAGTAATTGTCATTGAATACAGCGGGACTTCCTTCAGAGTAAACATAGAACTGCACTTACAAGTTACGTAGCTCAAATAAAGAATATTTCACTTAAGTTTTGAGAAAATAATACTTGTAATGAATGTTGCATGCTGAGTACAAATAGAAACAAGTTTTCATACTGAATCACCGTTAATTGATTTTTCCTTACACTGTATTCAGAACAGCCAACAAAATTTCTTCTGCATTTGCGATGGACAGTGTTGCGTGTTCCACAGTTGCAAATAATTAATAGTACCTCAGGGACATTGTGAAGGCATTTTTCTGGAAGAAAATGCCCACCAAGTTCCTCCACTCATGTGAAATCTGTTGAATGCAAGAGAGTTTAGCACTTGCTACTTAACAAGGCTAGATTTTTTAATACAAAGAAGCATATCAGGTGTCCATGATGGAAGGAAAGGGGAGTGGGTGGAAACTATGAGCCCAGCTTTGTTTTGCATAATACATCGTTCATCACATGTTTACCATGAATCAATTGTTGCAGGACTTTTCAGAGGTTTCTTCTCTGTCAGTAATTTACTCAGACTGTGCTATCTTCAGGAACACTGCCTAAGAATTTCTTTGTTGATGCTTTCAACATAGATGATTTGGTTGACACTTTGCTAGTGATGTTGTATCCTGTTAAAATGTGGAACTTTAGGAGAAACTTGTTGATCCCAGTTTCCAGTCACAGTATAAATAGAAACAAACTGCTTTTTATTTTAACCTAAGCTTGCCTTCATCCAAAGGGCATATATCCCTTTTTTAAACAACTGGCATAAGTATTAGAGAAGGCAGATGAACACATCTGGATCATTACACAGCACCATGGCTTGCATAAAACCTACATCAAATAAATGTAGGGGGTTGGACTTGATGGTCTTGTAGGCCCCTTCCAACCCTTCTATGATTATATGAAATGGATGATCAAAGAGCCATCTGCTTTCTCTATAGCAGGCGGCAGGGGTGCAATATGTAAGCCACATGTGGCCCTTGAGGGTTTTTTGTGGTGGCAGCCACCAAATTTGCCACCCAAAAAAGCCTGAAGAAAAGTGCCCTTTTTTGCTGCCATGCCCTGCACCACCAAAATTCAGCTGCAAATGTGGCAGTAGGGACGGATATGGCTGCCACTGGGTTTCAGGGAGGGAAATTGGCCCCAGAAGTTGTCTATCCCTGCTCTATAGGGACAGTCAGGCTATATTCTAACATTTGACAAAAATGTGCAAGCTTTCAGTTCTTCGGAACTCTTAATCAGGCTAGATGATACCCCCAAAAAAGGGAGAAGAAACAGAATGTGGAAACAAACAGAGAAGTCCAAATGTTTGCCCAAGTGTTATGGCCATGAGGTCTGTAGTTTAGATAGACCCAGTCAGAAATGGAGAGTTGCTGCCTGAATGAATTTGTCAGTGGTGGGTGTTACAGATATCAGATTACACCAACCAATGCATTTTAGGACAGAAAAGCAATGGCTGATCTCCTTTTCTGAAAACACAAAGGCTGGCAGTAACTCTTGATTTGCTTGTTGCCTTTGGTAAAATACCCAGGTTCCTGAGTCAGCAGAGAGCAGAAGGGCAGGGAGACATAACAGTCACAAAGCCGTAGATTAATTTTAGATGGTGCTGAGATGGATGGATGGATTTTATTACGTTCATTGATCAGCACCAAGGTGGCACCTCGTGGATGGCGGGAATAGAACCCTCAGCTCAATTTTCCCCTTTCCGGTGGTAGACAGCCTTCTTCTGGTGATAAAGTCTGCCTTCCATCCACTAGGTAACACTCACAATTTGGCCTCAGTTGAGATTTTTCCTTCTTTTGTGTGTGCTTTAACTGCAAACAGCTGCAGACATGAGAGCAAAGCTACAGTTGTCATTTTTCAAAAATTATGTCTACTAAACTTTGCCAGCCAAATATTCTGTTCTAGAAGTATTGGAACCAATGTTCTGTTCACCTCAAAAACCTATGATTAGACATCCAGATTACATTTCTAGTTTACCCAAGAGGGGAGATACATGCTAAGACAGTGTAATGGCAGCCATTTAACAAGATGGCATCCTCCCAGGCTCCATACAGGAAATCGGGGTGTCTACCCAAACTGTTCTGGTTCTTCCAGATGCATTCTCTATGGTGCAGGTGGTTCTGACTTTGCTACTAGAGTCTCTGCCAGGAACAAAACTAATATACACAAGAGGATGGATCATGCCTATTGTCGTGTTCCATTGCGGATTCCATCACACCCACCTAGTGACCCCTCAAGCAAGGGAACACAGGATTGATGAAGCAGTTTTGGCATAGAGCAGAACTGTAGGTGTTGAATCAGGACCATAGAGAGCAATCCTGCTGCCTCTCAGAACCTCAGTCTCAAAGGGCTCTAGGTCCTGGGCCATGACACCTATCCTCATACAGCATTCTTGCTTACTATGGATTGCTATAAACAGCTTAACTAAACTGTTAACTCTGTCATACATGAAAATACCATTTAAATCAATGGACCTACTTCTAAGTCAATATATTTAGATCTGGGTGAGAATATTAGTACCCAATTGTAAAGGCACAATCCTATGCATGTTTAGACAGGAAAAAAGTCCTACAGCTCCCAGCATTCCCCAGTCAGCCATGTTGGCTAAGGAATGCTGGGAGTTGTAGACTTTTTTTTTCTAACTAAGCATGCATAGGGTTGTGCCCTCAGTTTGTAAATCCTTCTGGGATTTAGCTCCCTTTGCTGTGCCTTTGTTCTGGCTTCAGCTGATGATTTTTTAATTTAAATGAGTTTTAAATAATTACCTGAGGAAAATTTAATAAATAATTAAGTAAATAATAAATTGCACTTTCTCCTCACATGGGTGCTTAACCTGCTTGTATGCTAAAAGGCTTCTTTTTACCTTGACACATTGTCATTGGGCCATCTAACTCAATGGGGCTTTCTTTCTGAGTAGACATGTATAGATTACACTATTATTGTGCTTTATCTTTCTATTACTGATAAGCAACTACACTATCCATCAGCAATACTGAACATTTTAGTATTTTTGCAGTTAGTAAATTCATTTTTTAAAAGTCATGGCATAATCCTACACTTCAGATATGCCTGCTTGGCTTGAGAGAGGGGCATATAGGATATGGCTATAGAACAGCATGTTGCTAGGATTTGCTTTTAGTCTTTTCTAGTTAACAAATGGGAAATTATCTCTCATGATATTTTACATTTTAAGATTAAATTTTCCTCTAGTGAATCTATCACTTCTTCTATTAGAGTTTTACCACCTAGCTGACATGTTATTACCGCTCTTTATTTAAACCTTAATTTCCCCTTTCATAAAATGAACATATTATTTTCATCAGATTAGGCAAAGTGTGCACATTAACATATTTTCTATATCACACATTAGAACTAGCAAGCATTTCTAACATCAATGAATATAATCATCATTAGGCATTCCTACAGTTATGGCTGTATAATTAGAATAGACAATCACTTCTGTAGTTTCTGTTTTCTTAATTAATTTTCCTTTTCCTGAAAGTTGTATTTTCTACATTATATCTAATTACTGGGATATATCTTTTCCTTCCTGTTGTATCTATTTGTGATGTTTTCCAAATATACAGGGATATTCCTAATAGATTTATCTGAGGCCTAAATCTTTCCTCATAGCAAAAAAAGTCATACAAAATGGCAGGATAGCTATCTTGAAAATGGCTGACACATGTTGCCTGGGCAACAGCATGTAAGCCTATGTCTAGTAGGCACAGCTAAGAAGAGATGTTATAGCTCAACAGTAGCTATTAATTTATACCATAAGGGCATAGCTATGTGTGTTTAAAAAAAGAGATGACCTTAAGATTTTGCACCAAGCAAATCCAAATTCTGTGCCACTAAAATATTATTTTTTCATCTCACCTATATGAATAATGTAAATTAAGCAAATTTCCATGTGTTAACCTCTCTTGCCTAATTTATTCTGCTTCTGTTAATCATGGGGAGGGGCAAGGCCCTACACAGGTGTCTGAAGGCTCACCCTGCGGCAAATCTTACTCATTTACCATCTGCCCTCTAAGATTTAACTGCCCACACACTTCCAAGTCTATCTTTACAAATAGAAGGGCTAGCATGTAAAAGAAAGAAAGAAAGATCAGATTCTCAGGAATCTTTGTTTGCCAGCCAGTACCACATTCCACACTTTTCTTACAGATAGAAGCTAATCCAGTCTTTCCCAACCTCATGTCCTCCAACTCTGGGAGTTGTAGTCCAACATATCTGAGGACTCCAGTTTGGGGAAGGCTAATCTGTCAGTTGGGCTTATTTCCAAATACATGTGTTTAGGATTGCAATGTAAATCTGATGTGTGAGTGCTAATCACCCTTTGCTTCCACCAAGCCTCTATTATCTATTATGCAGTAGAAGGTGATGGTGGTGGGAGAATCCTGGATGATAAGACCTGCACACTTCAGGCAGAAGGTCATATTTTTACAGTCTCCCCAACTGAAAAAACAAGAACACAAACCTCTACGTGTAGAAATCTACAACATCTGAGAGACAGATTTACCAGGTTAGTTTACCACATGTAAGGATGCAGCTCCCACATCAAGAGAAGAACGCCTCAATATATTTGTTGTAGAAATTATTATAACCACTCAGTCAACAAATAATGTGTAGAATGTCTCGAAGCATTCTTGAACTGTAAACCCTATAGGTCATATTAAGTGTAGTGTAAGATTTAAAAAAACAATTGAACACATTTGAACCAATTACCAAAGAACGTCTAAGAAAATAGTGGAGCTATACTTAAGTAGTACTTCGAGGAGGGGGCTACAGACAGAGGCTCAATCAGTGTCTTAATCAGCTATTTCCCCACTGTAAATTATTAAATCACTGCTAAAGTCCATTAATGGCTCACCATCTCCAGGGCAGCCATGATAACATACTGTAATTGTAGTGTTTTCAAAGGCAAATAATTTGTATTACATTTCCATGAGAACACACTTAGGAAGCACTGCCGTCCTTTATTATTCATCATTATGACTGATGCCACCTTTTTAATTTTTAAAAAGATGTGAAATGCAGTGCTGCACCCATCATTTCGGTAAGTAAGACTAGAAATATGGAAACACAGAAACTTACTGAAATACCTCTTTGAATCAACCTTTATTAAGAAGACTGTGCTACTCTTTTGTAATAGGTTACTGATTTGGGCTGGAGCACTTAGGCCTCAAACCTCCAGTCAAGAATCCCAAACAAAGCTATTTGAGATAGGGTGAATGAAGTTAGTCATCTCAGCCTTAAAATTCCTATACATTTCTGCACAGACACAGAAGGTCATACAATCAGGATAGGGAGTTTATCCAGTAGTAGGAGGGGCATAACTTAGTGGCAAAGTAGGTACCTTGGAAGGAAAAGGTCTCAGATTTTGTTCCTAACATCTCCAGCTAACAGGATCTAGTCTTATTCCTGAGATATTAATTTTCTGTATGAAGGGTTTTGTGTTTTGGTTTTGTATGGAGGAACATTCCATAAGGTGAACTCCCACTTGTAGTCTGAAGCAATCTAACCCAGACACAGCTTGGCCACCTCAATGAAAACTAGGATATGGTGTACAGGAGCAATTTCCATTTAGCAAATAATTGGTGCATCCATAACAGTGGAGATTGATGGTTCTGATGTCAGTGGGGCAGTGGATCTGCTCTGGTTTTCAGCCAGAACTAGTTCAGAACTCTAAAGGAGCTATCCAAGGAGCGGAAGCACCTTGAATAGCTCCTATGGAGTTCTGACTGAAACCTGGAGCAGATTCACCACCCCACTGACATCGGAGCCACCAGCCTCCACTGATCCATAATCACTAAACCATAACTGAGGTTCTTCTCTAGGCCAGAGAGAGTTCTTCTCAAGGCTAGAGATTCTCAGCAATAGTGGGGTTTGTTCTGTCTCAAATTTATCATCAAACTCATGAGGAAAGTCATTTCAACACTCCAAAATGTCCTTCCACTTGCCCGGCCACACTCATGTGTAGATGTCATCTGTGTGTCAGGCCTGCTACAATTTCTTTGATTGGGTAAATCATCACGCCCAGGAAGTTAGGCTATCTTCCTCTTTATCCGTGCTCTGCCGCCTCTCAAAGACATTTCTCTTTAAAAAAGTGTTTGACTCTGAGGTTGCAGTACACAGAGGTCATTCACTGTTGATCTGCCTCCTGTGGGAGCCTGATTTTTGGGGATCTCCCCTCCTCCCTACACCACAGGTCACCCCATTCATCAGGGTCTCCTGACTCACTGTATACCATTTTCAGGGAGCGGGGGGGGGGGCCTGCCATGGGAAGGAGGGGGCAGGGAAGTCCACTTCCACCAGCACAGTTGATCCAACTTAAATTTGGACCCAACTCCTGTCTGTGAGCATATGTGAGCACTTATCTGACATAGTCAGGAACTGCTGGTCACTGACCCGTGTGGCAAACAACATCACTACAGGTTTGCAGTGAAGAAACCTCTGGACTGACTCCACTCAGAGAAGAACTTTCTGGATTGCTTCTGAACCTGGAGGTCCATATAAGCCATCATGGCTGTAGTCACTGGAATTCCTCCATGACTTTGTCCAACCCTCTTTTAAAGGCATCAAAACTAGAGCTATCCCCACAACTTGTGGGGAGGAAATCCATCAATTAATGGCGCATCATGTGAAGACGTGGTTTGTTCTGTCTGTCCTGAATCTACTACCAATCTATTTCATGAGAGAAAGAGAGAGGGAGAGAGAGAGAGAGAAGTCTCTCTATCCACTTTCTCCACACTGTTCCTAACTGTATAAACCATTCCCACGTTCCTACTTAATTGTTGTTTTTTCTAAACTAAAATGTCAGAAATTGTCAGAAAGAAAGCAATTAGTAAAAGATGCAAAAAGATACATGATCAAGAAATGCTTTTGAAATTAGCCTACCTGTTTATCTGTGTACTGGTCCCTTTTTGCAAATTGCATCCTACATAGCCTTACTATTAACTAACTTTAACAAATTTTCCTTCTCCTTCAGCCACATCTCCAAGTTCTGACACAGCAGCATTCCTCATCTCTATGCTAATTTGACTATGTCTACTTCAAAGCAGGAAACTGTTTATTAAAAACCGCCCACTCCTATCTCAGTTCAGAACCATCTTCTTATTTACCCATGAAGTTAGGGAAAAGCTGCACAAAAGCACTGTTTCTTTTATGAGCTATTCTCTAGGTGATCAAAGGCAGCCATTTAGCTAGCTCTGAAGATCAAAGACAGTCCAGCTGACAGCAGCTAGATGAAAAAACTCCCAAGTTCCTCCAACACATGTATAATTAAAGAATGATTTTAGTATTAAACATTTTGATTACAAATGGGGAGGGGAAATTTCCCTCTGATGTTATCTTCACATCATTACTGTTGAATTTCCCTACACTACCGTATTATATATCCTGATTATACGTAAAGTAGTACTCACACCCACACTCAACAATTAGCTCATATTCCATCAGCCTTGACAGCATCACCTGATTAATTGCTAGTAGCATGCATCCAATCCGCATTTTACTTCAGTTGCCAATGTCCTGCTCAGATAATAATTCCCTGAACAATAGCAACTGCTCGCTTACATTTCTGTTTTGTTCTTTACAAAGGCAAAAAGTGGAGCTTGTGGGCCAAGGCACCATACTGGGACAAACTCTGTCCCACACAGCTAGTAAATTATGTTTAATGTTAAAAAAAAACAACACAAACCTGAATTATGAGCCTCTAGTTCTTCAGCCCAAAAAATAGGGGGAAAAATCCAGTGACATATTTTGCAAAAGAAAAAGAAAGAAAGAAAGAAAGAAAGCAAGAAAGACCAACTTCTTCCTTAAAAAAAACAAAAAACTAAAATACAAGACAGATTTCAGTGACATGAAGCCAATTGTTTTATTAGCTTTTAGATCAAATTTGGGCAGCTATGGATGGTGGCCACCTGGTGGCTTTAATGATGCCTGCCTGGGTGGGACTGCAAAAACAGAGACGGGGGTTGGCAAGCAGTTGCCAGGTTGAGGTTACCGTAAATGGCTGGTGGGCTGCATTCACCTCACATTTCTGCCCATCTGCTTTAGGATTAGGTATGATCCAGAGAAGTACATGTGATTGTATAAGTGTTAGTGATGCCGGTAAAGTTCATCAATCCTTGGTAACGCATATCCTTGTCTTCAATCTGAGATGCACATTAGATGCCAGAGTTCTTCTCCAACTTGGATTATAATCTGAGTTGGAGAAGAAGTCCTCTCTTGGCCCCACTGACTCATTTACTTGGTGACAGCTGCAGCAGTCGAGGAGATGGCCTTCTCTTCCTCCATCCCTGGTGCCAGGAGCCCTGAGACATGTAATTTCTAGGGCAGCTGATATCTAGGGCAGCTGACAGAGGACTCCAGGTGCCCAGGCAAGACTACATTTCCCAGGCTCCCTGCTGTTATCCTGCTTTTAAAAAGATTAGAGATAACCTGATAAGGAACATTAATCTGATATATCAACTTTATGTAATTGTGCAGTTTGTCTATAACCACAGTGCCCTCTAGTGGCTGTAAAATGAAACTCATTGAACTTGCCTGGAAAGGAATATTCCGCATGTGTCTGTCCATGTAAAACAGCTGATCTTAATCTCGCAAAGAATCTAGAGGCAGAAGTTCCAGTAAGGATGAAGGATTTGTGTGGTGAAGCTCCTAGGCTTTGTCATCCTTAGGCATAGGGGAGGGGACGCCTCCTTTCAGGACTTTCCAGATATTTCCCAGCCATCCAGAAAGCATCCACAGGCCCTTTGGTCACCAACCTCCCTAACAAAAGATGGGCCCTTGTGCAGCTTTACTACTGTTTATGAAAAAAGACTCTAGTGGTCTTCAGCCTCCATTAACTGTCTCCTATCCAAACACTCAATCTTATGACAGTATTTGCCCCAAGCTAACAAGGGATGTGGATCCACTTGGATGTGGAAGCACAACTGGATGTGAACTGCAGTGTTTATCTGCATGTCCTTCCACATGAGGCTTTTGTTGCTCAATTGCCCTGTCCCATCCACAGAATTTTACAAGGGGTCCAAATGTTTTCATCTTCCATTTGTAACCCTCTTTTTCCATCATGTTTCTGACCACAAAAAAATCCATTAAGGAGGGAAAGACAGAACAGCTGCAAAATGTCTTTTGATGCGTAGCATCAGGAGTCATCCACAATGCCCTATTGGGTGGAGAAGAGGATCCGCATGGCTGCAGATGGGGGTGCCCACGTGGGGCCGTTTGGCTGCACACAGAAAAGGATGGCTCGAGTTGGCTTGGGGCTCCTACAATACTAGTTGACCACCTACAAAAGCCCTCCCCCCTTGCATTACCTACCCCCTGAAAGGCCATTCATGAGGGGCTTGGATGCAGTGCACGAGACATCCAGAGAAGAGGACGGGCAGAGCTGCCATGAGTGTGCAGAATCACATCAGGCACATGCAAGAAACGTCTGTCTGTCTGTCTGTCTTTCCCAGTCTCATTTATTTCTTTTGTTGTATATTTGATTGTGTTGACTTTTGCCTTGATACCAGAAGTTGTATTTCGATCTTTTTTCATGTGCATTAACAGCCCAGCAGCCTTCTCTGCTCATTGCTAGTAATTCCATGCAGTCTATTGAAATACAAATTCTGCTGTATGCAGATGGAGCAAATTGATTTTATTTATTTATTTATTTCTATACTGCCCCATAGCCAAAGCTCTCTGGGCGGTTCACAAAAATTAAAACCAAATGGCACACATTTTGTACTGGAGTTTAAACTGTGGCTTTATTTATTTATTTATTACCAAAAATGTTTGAGGGAGAGATCAAACTAGTATTTGCCTCCTGCAACTTCTGTCCTTAATCTCTGTGCTTTTTTGCTTCCTTTTCAGAAGAAATGAAACATCGTTTCCCTGCCTCTGAGAAATGAAGGCCTGGCTCTAACATCCCCTGCTTTAGATGCCTGTGCAGGGTAGGCTATTGCAGAGTAAATTATTATGGAGCAGGCAGAGAAGAGCCTTCGGCAATGTCTAGTGGACAGGAGGGGGAGACGCCTGGGTTGTGATCCTTGGTGTGAGACAGCATGAATTTGCAGGGGCTATGTGGTGATAGTGGGAAATTGATGGGGGGGGGCAGGGGGAATGTTCTCCCAAACTGTGTTCTCTGTTCCGTTGGCAGTTCCAGAGAGGGATGAAGGGACAGTATGCCCACCTCCAGACAAGCAGCTTGTCACCTCCCCCCGCCCTCCCCTGCTGGACTCTTCAGTTACTTGAAGGAAAGGCACTGCTCATATGCAAAGTATAACTAAGAATTAAAAAAAAATGCCTTTCAGTTAGCTCTGAGAACACAGTTTACATCTCTTTTCCCCAGCATGTGTATATATTTCTGCCAGTTTGAGGTTAACACTTCATGCATTTGATGTAGTAGAAAGTGTCTATGAACGCTTATGCCAGAATAAATTTGTTTGTTCTTAAAGTGCCACAAGAATCTTTCTTGTTAAAATACAGCTGTAATCCTAAGCATGGTTAATTGAAAGTTAACTCCATGAAAATCAATACTTCATATGAGAGGCAGTGTTGTGCAGTGGGTAGAGTGTTGGACTGGATCTCGGGAGATCTGGTTTCTAGTCCCCACACAGCCATGAAGCTCACTTTGGGCCAGTCGCTGACCCAGCCTAACCTACCTCACAAGGTTGCTTTGAGGATAAAATGGAGGAAGACTATGTAAGCCACCTTGTTGTTGTTGTTGTTGTTGTTCAGTCGTTCAGTCGTGCCCGACTCTTCGTGACCCCATGGACCATAGCACGCCAGGCCTTCCTGTCCTGCGCTCTCTCCCAGAGTGTGCTCAAGTCCATATTCACTGCATCGGTGATGCTATCTAGCCATCTCATCCTCTGCCATCCCCTTCTCCTTTTGCCTTCAGTCTTTCCCAGCGTCAGGGTCTTTTCCAGAGAGTTTAGCCCTGTGATACGTTCCATGGGGTTTTCTTGGCAAGAATACTGGAGTGGGTTGCCATTTCCTTCTCCAGTGGACCACATTTTGTCAGAACTCTCTGCCATGACCTGTCCGTCTTGGGTGGCCCTGCACGACATAGCTTATGGCTTCACTGAGTTACGCAAGCCCCTTCGCCACAACATGAAGGGGAAGCCACCTTAGGTTCCTTGCAAGAGGAAAAAAGGCAGCATATAAGTGTAGTGGTAGTAGCGGTAGTATAAAATATGTTTAGGATGGATGCAGTAATGTTCAATATACTCTTATTTCTCTTTCAGAAATCTAACTTATGGGATAAAATTTACCACCCCACAAATACGCTTCACCCATTCTGTGCCCCTCCAGGTAATCCCCCCCCCCCAGTGCATCTACTACTCTTCTCTGCTAAGATCAGAGATGTTATCTCACAATTTGAAGTATTCTGCACAAGCAAGGCAAAGAAAGATCAAGCTAAACTCTAAGGACTAAACCATTTTAGTGCACTGGAGAGCTGAAAGCACAGCCTCTCTCTTTTGTGTGAACCAATCATCAGATATCACACAAGCCAAGTTCCTAACTTTGTTTAACTAACCTCACTCCAGTACCTTTAAACAGCAGCTTAATACACTGAAATGAAGCATATGGGCACACACACACCAAGGCATGTGGAGAAAGTGATGGGGAAAGCTTCACTGTCTTGATTTCTCTGTTGTTGCTGAAGTTTAATCGTGTCTGGGCTATCTTACTTCAGATGGCAGATTTCTGGAAGAAGGGTTCTAGCCACACCTTGACCTGCATGTTTTCTATGTGCAGATCCTTTATTCAGGCACGTTAAATGAAGGGAGCCCCCACCTCCTGCTCAGACAACAGGATTACAACCTGAGGGAGAACAAAGCCTTTTGAGAGACCGGACCCCAGAAAAAATAGCTTGGGATCCCTTCACACATGCCTAAAGTGCTTCCACACACTCATGGCAGCTCTACTAGGATCCCCCTCTGCCTGACCCATGCACTCTGGAGGGTCCCCCAACTTTTATGAGAAATGGGGGGGGGAGGACTTTGGTCAAGCAATGGATGTCATCCTACGTGCCCACCAGTGCCATTCCATGCCAGCCTCCTCCATTACTCAGTGACCACAAAGCACAGGTGCCTGTGAGGGACAAAAGTGTCGCCTGTACAAGCAGGCAGGAAGCAAACCTCTGAAGCCCATTTCCACACCTGCCCTAGCACTGATCATCTTTTTTTATCAGCAGCCAGAAGGAGAATATTCCTTTTTCCTTTGTTGCTTTGCCCTGAAGACAGCAATCCAGCACACTGAGGAAGGAGCCACTTCTGGCCTCAGCCCTGTATCCCCACCTCATGGTTACTCCTCCTTATCCTTGTCACCCATCCCCAATTCCTTCCCACCAAAACTGACCATCCTCTATTGGCCACAGTTCAGCAGTAGCCTGTCCTTCACCAAACCCTTCTAGCCCAGAAGACCACACCATTAGCCTTGAGAAGAGAAGACTGAGGGGAGATAGTATAGGGGTCTCGAAAGGCTGTCACAGAGAGGAAGGCCAGGATCTCTTCTCGGTCATTCCAGAGCGCAGGACACGGAATAATGGGCTCAAATAAGCCAGATTCTGGCTGAACATCAGGAAAAACATCCTGGCTGTTAGAGCAATAGGACAATGGAGCCAATTGCCTGGGGAGGGGATGGGCTCTCCCCACTGGAGGCATTCAAGACGAGGCTGGACAGCCATCTCTCAGGGATGCTCTGACTTGGATTCCTGCATTGAGCAGGGGGTTGGACTCGATGGCCTTGTAGGCCCCTTCTAACCCTCCTATGATTCTGAGTATCTGCTCAGCTCCAAAGCACTCTTCCCCACCATAGTTGCAGGCCCGCAAAAAGCCCCCACCAACTGTCCCTCCAAACAGAGCTTGGGCAGCTGCATAAGGGCTGCCAGACCAGAGTTGTAGACCTTTCTTTTACAGCACACATGTCTACTCAGAAGTAAGCCCCATTGAGTTCAATGGGGCTTAGCCCCAGGTGAGTAGGTGTTGGCGTGCAATCTTACAGTACTCTCCTATGCATGCCTACTCAGAAGTAAGCCCTGCTCAATTCAAGATGGCGTACTCCCTTGTAAATGTGTTTAGGATTGCAGCCACATAATCTTAGGAGCCAAAGCACAGCGGGGCAGGTGCTGCTGTGCTCCAAGCATATTCCATTGGTAACTCTGGTGTGGCAGCCCCCTGGAGGGTCTCCCCTTCTGGAAACAGCTTTGATTGAAGTGATCCTGCGATTGAGGTTGGCCAATAGCTCCAATATAAGGCTCCCCTCTTTTGCTCGTTCTTCAGAGTACTCAGTATAAGGTGGGGTGCTATGTAGTGGAGGCTGGTGGCTCCAGTGTCAGAGGGACTGTGCGTCCACTCTGGGTTTCAGTCAGAACTCTAAGGAGCTATCCAAGGTGCTGAACCCCATCCCCAAAATAGGTTCTGCACCTTGGATGGCCCCATTAGAGATTGATTGATTGATTGATTGATTGATTGATTGATTTACCACCCACTAGCCAAAGCTCTCTGAGCAGTTCACAAAAATTAAAAGCACAAAGTGCAGCATAAAACAATATAAAATATAAAAGCTTAAAACCACAATATAACAATACAACCAGAGTAAAATGTAGCAGCCATGCAGAGGTTTGAAATACAGATTTAAAACACCAGAGCTAAAAGATTACACTAAAATGCTAAAATACTGGGAGAATAAAAAGGTATTCACCTGGCGCTGGAAGAACAACATAGGCGCCCAGCAAACCTCTCTAGGGAGCTCATTCCACAGCTGGGGGGCCACAGCAGAAAAGACCCTCCTCCTGGTAGCCACCAGTCTTACTTCCTTTGGCGGGGACTCCTGGAGAAGGACCCCTGAGGGTGATTTTAGGGTCCAGGCAGGCACATATGGGAGGAGGCAATCCTTCATGTAACCTGGCCCCAAGCTGTTTAGGGCTTTGAATGAGCACGGACTGGTTCTGACTGAAACCCAGAGTGGAATCACAGCCCCACTCACATCAGAGCCACCAGCCTCCACTAGTGTTATAGTACTACTGAGAGGATTTACCCACCTCCCCACCCCTGCCCTGAACAGAGTCATAAGGCATGTCTTATCCACTTTAATATTAAAGATCTGATGGCACTTCTGGCTGTTTACACCTCCCCTGGTGCGTTGCTTGGCTCAGGACTCTTAATTTCCACCTTTAAAATGTTGCCTAGTATTGCAGAGCAGCTGCCAACAGCTGGCTCTTCCTCTGGCGGTTTCCAGGGTGTACCATGGCAGTTAGAGAAGTGATTCTGCATGCAGCTGAATTCTGCCCTAAGGTATGACAGAAATCCCCATTAGAGGTTGTACTATATCAGCCTTCTCCAGCCCTCCAGATGTGTGGGACTACAACTTCCATAATTCCCAGCCAGCGTGACCAATGGGAGTTGTAGTCCAACACTTCTGGAAGGTGCCTGGTTGGGGAAGGCTGTACTCTGTGCACTTCCCTCACAAGACTTAAGTGGGAAATGCTAGATCAATGGAAGATTGCAGTCACCACTATTACATGTTTCCATTCTGCTGCCTTAAGGGGCAGGAAAGCCCAGATGGGGGAGGGCACCTGGTTCTAACCCTGACAATATTGTGTTGGCATGTGAGTGTATGTGGCACACCTTGCCAAACAGTATTCTTTTAAAATGGATGAAAAGTAAACTACTGGCACCGATTTCTACTTTATTTTTATACCATATATATATATATATATATATATATATATATATATATATAAAACAGACCAAAGAAAAATGTTCGCATATTTGTCATTCATTGTTTGGAAAGCACAGGGCAATAAAACACAGGAAATGCTGGAGCCTCACTTCATATCGAGGAGGGAGCTTCAGCAAACACATCTTTAACTGATCAAGGGAGTTCCTGAGGAATGTTTTCGCTAAGGCTCGTGAACCTACAGTACAAGAATCAATGATCCTGTTACTAGGCTGGGCGCCAGTTTTCCTAGCCTCCAGAAGAAAAGATTTAGGATTTAATGCTGGACGTTGTGATAGCTCTGAACTCCCACTGTTGTTGCGTGGTACATTTAATGGGACTGACCTCCTTCTATTCAGTCCCCGTTTCCCCCCTGTGCTGGCTAACATGGGTGATTAAAGCCCAGATTATCATTTTAAATTATTATGATCCTATCCCCCTTCAACATATATAACTCTAATTTTAATCAGTGGGAAGGAGGCCTACTTAAGGATGGCTATTCACCATCTGCAAGTGATTGTGACGACCCTCACACAGCACTTTAGTTATTTATACCAACATAAATCTAAATTTACCTTTAATGAGGCCTGGATTTAACTCAGGAGCCCCAGAACCTGTTTTTAATATTGGGACTCAGCCCTGAAATATACAAAGCAATAAGATAATGTCCCTGAGCCAGTGCCAAGTGCCATTCCCTCCCCACAGAATAAGCACAGTCTGCTCCCACCCCCACTTGGGCTCACGCAGCCCTCAGGGCTTGAACCGCAGCCTCAAGCTGGAACCATCTAGCCCCGCCCTCCCATACCTGGGGCCCTCCAGCTGCGTTGGACTGCTGCTCCCATAATCCCCAGCTAGCATGTCCAATGTCCAATGCTCAAGGTTCAGAGAACCCTGCAGGTATGGAAGATCAGACCTTGCCAATGGCAGGCAGTGTGACTCCTCTGGCCAACCCTGGTGTAAATAATACGAAGCACTTGGTCGTTTGCCTTTGCTTCATCAATGTCAGAGGAGTACCATCTGCTTATGGCGCTCCTGAAACCTTCTTTCAGCTCTTGCGACTGATGTCAGGGACCCTGCCTGAGCTGGAGAATGCGCCCTCCAGGCACATTTTCAGCTGAACATCCGGTCTGATGGTTGCTAATGCAGAAAAAAAAGCAAGGGAGACATTGAGCTGTGCAGTGGATGGAGCTGAAGGGTTGATCATCCTGAGGAACTGCCTAGACTAGGGAAAGCCAACCTGGTGGCCTTCACAAGCCTGGTGTTTATGGGGGCGTATTTTCTGCTTAGGTGTTTTATGTATTTCTATTTGTGTGTTTTCCTCTCCCCTACCAGGCTGACAATGCATTGAGTGTGGTGGCTGTTCCACCAGTGTAGCATTGGAGTATCCCCAGTACCGGCATAATGTAAATATAAATATGTCCTGCCTGTTACCTAGATCAGCTGCTTAAGTGCTACTCTCATTCTAGTTTGTTCAGCGAAGCAATAATAGCTGACATCTACTTCTTTCAGCCATTGCATAAGC
This sequence comes from Heloderma suspectum, assembly GCF_057233095.1. Classification (NCBI taxonomy): domain Eukaryota; kingdom Metazoa; phylum Chordata; class Lepidosauria; order Squamata; family Helodermatidae; genus Heloderma; species Heloderma suspectum. Next base: position 116,814,902 of record NC_139462.1, read on the forward strand.
AATACTAGTCAATTGACCCAGTGATATCAAATAACATTTGGTATATTTAGACATGCTTTTCCCAATATCATATACAATTTCATTAACAACCCAAGGTTTCTCCTTCACCCAGATACACTTGGTTAATAATTTTGGTCACTCCTGTAGTATATTCTCAAAAATATGAATGGATACATCCTGTAACAAAAACATAATAACTTGGAGGGGTGTGTGTGAGGACCATTTATATGTCATTTGTCTTCCCTGAAAGAGGTAGTTTTACAGAGTTCCATACATTAAAGCCTTCTCAAAATTATCTCTAAACAGATTTTCATCATCTAATGGAACACACAAGTATCATATGGCTTCCATACCCCTATTTACATGCTGTAACCTGTTGTCAAGAGCAATGTTTCTTTTCTTAATATAGAAAGTTCCTATTTCCATCTTATCATCATTAATTTTATACCCCACTATTTTATCATAAAAAGTTTTTGATTTATCTAATTATTTAGCAGAATAGTCTATTTTGGAAGTACAGAGCGCTACATCATCAAAGTATAATTCTATTGCATGTTCAATAATTGATTTTTCATGCCTTTCATATCATTTTGTCAAATTGCAAAACCTGAGGGCTCTAGCGAGACAGTGGACAACTTTGTCTGATAACCACCTGAACACTGAGCAGCTAAAAAAAAAGCATTTAACTTAATTTTATTGCAGTACTTAAAGGTGCAATCCTATGGCCACTAGTCAGCAGCCATAGAACAGTCCCGTGCTCTCTCCTCTGAAGAGGAGTGTGGAGTGGCAAAACTCCGGGAGTGGGCCAGAGCGGGGAAGTTGGCCCCGGACTCCAAGGTCTGAAATCAGCTGTCTAGCTGCAAAAGCCAGGCAGGGGGGTGAGGAAGAGATCCACTCCTCACCACTCCTCCTGCTCTGCACTGGATAGAAAGTTGCCCCCTGGGCTCAGAGGCGACCGTAGACCCAGATCGGATTGCTCCCTAACAAACTGAATAACTTTAACACATTCACAGTGCAATCCTATGAACGTCTAGTGAGGTGGTTTATAATTATTTTAATAAACAGAAAAGCTAATAAACAAATTTGTCAGGATGCACATTTGTGTAACTTAGAGCTATGGATAGAAACATGGCTTGTTTCTATCCATAGAATATGGAAATTACAAAAACATGTTTGACAACTCTTTTATATTGTCCTATGAAAGAAAAATGCCCCCCCTCCTTTCCAATGTCTACAAGTAAGGTACTTTTTATTAACTCATATATGGAAGCCTAACATTTATTATGCTAAAGCAGATGATGAAAAATTGTTATACAGAAGAAAGGAAGCTACTCTGTAAACTACATCTGATTATACTTGAAATAAATTATCAAGAAAAGAAATTATATATGAACAAGTGGATAGAACTGTAGAAGGAAGGGCACCTACAGCTACATGGCAATTTTTATTCTCAAGAGCTTTGAAATATAGAAAGAATTGTTTCAAGATGGTCTCACAACTGTACTTGACTTCATGGAAGTTGCAGAGCATATATAAAATAGTAAGTGGCAAGTGGAGGATTGTCAGGCCAACAAAGGTGATTTTTATTACATGTGGTAAGATTGCAATCAAGCAAAAACAGTACAATTAATTCAGTACTTAAGTTTCAGGTACCCAATAAGCTTGCTTAACTATACTAACAATCCTATACATACCTATTCAGAAGCAGGCCCATTTAGTTCAGTGGGGCTTACTCCCAGTTAAGTGGATATAGGATTGCATGCATGTGCACGTCTACTCAGAAGTAAGCCTCGCTGCGTTCAGTGGGATTAACACTCAGGTATGAAAGGTTTGCAGCCTAAATTGATTTGTCCTTTCAAGAACCTCTGTTATCTATCCTAACAATTGGCAGCATTTTTTTTTTTTTTTGCAAAAGTACTGGAAAATGAAGCGATGGGCTTCTTCACACCAAGCTTTTATCCTGCTACTGAGATGGCTCAGTCATGGACGTTTGTGGGCCCTTTAGATGATGCCGTGAGGGAAAATATGTGGTATTTTTTCCTGCCATGGTACAGTAGCATCATGACTTCCCCGTGAAATTCTCCAATAGCGAAAGAAGCCACTGTGTCTGGGCAGCTGTGGGTGTTTCTTTGCAGTTGTTGGGGCCACGGTCAGGATGAGGAAGGCATTGAGGATGGGCTGCAGGGCGTGTTGCACCCAGGAGATCCTGAGCGGGGATCCTCTTGGCGAGGAGGGAGAACAGGCAGGAGGGTTCCTTGCACGGAAGGAGACAGAGCAGACTTGACAGGCACAAGGGCAGGAATCGCCAGCCAAGTGCGCTCTCTCCCTTCCTTGCAAGGAGGGGAGGGCGCACGGTTGGAGGGAGAAGAGGATAAAATTCCTCCCTGCAGCAAAAGGAGACAGGCCTGATCCCCCACCCCACCAAGTTCAGAATCAATGTCCTCTGTTGATTCAGAGCACCCCATTAAGTTCAATGGGGCTTACTTCCGAGTAGGTGTGCCCAGGGTTGCAGGCTTACAGCACAATCTTATGTCTACTCAGAAGTAAGTCATAGCTTTCCTGGGGGCTGCAAGGAAACAGTACAGCACAAGTTAGGAGATGAAAACAAGACTCCCCCCTCCCTCCTCCTTTGCACACATGCCAGGGAGGGAGGGAGGGAGGCGCTCCTTTGATTCAAACCATGTCTTCTGAGTGGCAACCATCTAGGACAGCATGGAAGAAGGTGGGGCAGACGTCTGCACAGGGCTGGCATGGACGTGCATACAGCCACTGAACGGACTTGCACTCATACCAGTGAAAACATCCCTACGACTGGGAAGCCAGACAGCCACTATCTCTTCTCCTGGCCCACCTTACAGGGTCATTGGGAAGCCAGAATACGGGGAAGAGCAACAGTGGTGTGAGGGCGGGGAGGAGAAAGCCGGCAGATGAGAAGCCTCCTGGGGAAGCACCACGCGGGCCCAGGCAAACGTATCTGGACGGAGGGTTCCCTCCACCTTTGAAGTCACTGGAGGGGCTTCCGACTTCTCTCCTGCTGCAGAGGAGAGGAGGGACGGCGGAGCCATCAATCATGTTACAGGAACCAATGATCAGGGGAGGGGAGGAGGCGGGGCCCCGGCAGCCCCCTTCTGGCCCGATTGTTCAGCTCCGCCCAGCCATGAAGAGGTATAAAGTGGAGAGACGCGCCGTGAGAGACGCCTGTATGCAGGGCCAGTCTAAATCGCGGAGAGGATCCAGAATCAAAGGACCAGTTTGTCGTGGGATAAAATGCCAGGTGTGAGCAGAGCCTATATCTAACGAAGGAAGAATGACTGAAAAGGGTCCAGGAACAAACGATGTTTGCGAAATTAATAACGCATTGTACAATGAGCCTAAAGTATCACGATGTGTTTCACCAGTACAGTACATTGCAGATAAGTGTCTAATGTCCGGCTTTAATCAGGTCTTAGGCCTGGGCCAGACCATAATTTGCCATGTGATTGTCTACCCTGATTTGTTTCAAAGAAGTAGAAGAAGAAGCTGCTGCTGCAGGAACTCCTATCTGGATTGGGAGCATGGTGTGTGGGAAGGGAACTTTTCTATTTGACTCCACCCAAAATTCACCCCAAGCTCCTGTTTGCTCATGAATATACCATTTGCTGCAATTTGGGGGAAATGGTAGTTTGGAGGTGATTTCGGGAGGGCATGGCATTGCAGGGAATGGTCTATACCGCTTGCCTGTGTTCCATAGCCCCGTTCCAGATCCGCACTCCTACAGAAAGCAAGCCTGGGATAGATGATAACATGACCAACACACCGTCTACTCTGATTTATAATGAACTGGGGATTAGTCTCTCCAAGTTTCTCATACGAGGGTGAAATCCACACCTATCCCAATATATTATTTTAGACAAAATGTTGATGAGAAAGGAATTTTGTCCTCTTTTGCACCTGGTCTCTCCCTATACACACAAGCGCACGCACGCGCGCACTCTCCCGCCCCTCTGCCTCTCTCTAAATCAGGTTTTGGGGAATGTGTGGCTTTCCAGATGTTGCTGGACTGCAACTCCCATCAGCCTAGCCAGCATAGCCAGTGGGAGTTACAGTCCAATAGCATCTGGAAAGCCACACCTTCCCCACTCTAAACAAAGAAAATGTAGTGGTGTCACTAGCATGACCCATCTTAAGTCAGGATGTAACCCAGCTCAGACCCTGCCTGACTGCTGAAGACTAATGTCTTTGGGAAGAGGTAGGCAATCTTGTGCCCTCCAGATGTTTGGACTACAATTCTCATAATTCCTGGTCATTGGCCATGAGTTCAATGGGGCTTACTCCCATGTAAGTGTGCACAGGATTTCAGCCTAAGCCTCACTGAACATAGTGGGACTTACTTCTGAACAGACATGTAGGGGCATGTACAGATAAGTAAATCTTCAATTTTCTCAAATACCTCAAAAATAATTTCAGTGGTAGCTAGATGTCATTCCTCTTTATATATATATATATATATATATGTATGTATATATGTATTATAAGGCTGTGATTTTGCAACACACTTCAGAATGCATGAAATGCTTTGTCTGAATCAAGAAATAATAATCTCCTGGGACGTTTGGCTATTCTAAGGACCAACTAAATCCTTTCCTACAGTGAAGATAAAGTTTCCATATTAACTTCCTCAAATGTCAAATACATGTTTTACAAAGGTTTTGATCCATTTGCCTTGGACCTCAGTAGAAAGTCTATATGTTTTATCGCAGATTAATGAGTCAGAAAGTTTTATTACCAAGTATTGGGGAATGCTTGACCTCATTTTCTGAAAACACTTTACACATGTTAACTCTTGTCCTATGTATGTGCCAAAGACGCCTGATTAGAACACTGGCTTTTCTATCAATAAGGATATTGCACTGAATCACACCAACACTATAAAAATGAAATATGCTAATAAAAAAATTAAAGCAGCCAATGTGAGAAAAAATGTTTTCATTAATACATAACATATATTAATGAAAACAAAATTTCTTACATAATGGTTAGATATTAAATATTATACAATATGGATACAGAATAGAAATCTTTTTTAAAAAATCAGAGCAGGTTCAGACTTGGCAGAAAGTGGAGACAGAGTTAGATATATATATTTGTTTTATGCATTTGTTTTAAAATATGCATATTCTGCTTTTCTGAATAACTAAATTCAAGGTGGCTTACAACAAATTAAAACAAATTAAAGCTGCAGACCTCTACATATTTAGCTGGGAGTAAGTCCCATTGAATTCCATGGGACTTACTTCCCAGTGGACAGGCATAGGACTGTACTGTCATAGTGCAATCTTATTCATGTCTACTAAAAACTAAAACATCATTGAGTTCAATGTGGCTTATTCCAGGTAAGTGGGTATAGGATTGCAGCTTAAATAAATCAGCAATTAAAGAATCGACAAAATGGTAGATGCATGTGAATGGATCCTCAGTGTTTGGCTATTTGATGTTTGGCACTTAAAACTAGTAGTTAGTCTTTTCGACTTTGATTTTGGCTAGAGCGGGTGGGGGACACACACTGCAGAATAGTGACTGAGTATCAGTTGTCATGAATCCGACAGTTCCAGCCTCAATTATCCACTTCACTGGAATTCATTTCCATTTTTAGTGGAAGGCAGTGGCCAAAGTAGTCCCCTGCCCTGCCCCAAGGTTACATCCATCTTTACCATACACATACAGGGCTTCTTCACACGGAGTTTTTATCCTGCTCTTGAGATTGCTCACTCACAGAAGTTTGTGGGCCCTTTAAATGACGCTATGAGCCTCCAGGGCGTCTCCTGCACTAAATGACCTTAGTCCATTTTTAAATAGATTGGAGATAATGAGCTATCAAATTACCCAGCTTGTGTTCCTCATGAGTTCCCTCGCTGAAAAAGGAAAAGCTGCCAGAAGAAGAGCAAGATCAATGAAACATATGAAAGATTCAGATAAGGGGAAGACGGAGGGGGAAGGGAGACGGAAAAGGAAGCGCGTGCAAAGGGAGTCCGTTGTGATCCTGCATTTAAAACGGAAGCAGAAAGCCCTGTTTTAAATGCAGGATTTTAGGCTGGTGTAGAGCTGCTCACAGTCTTGTCATCTCTTTTTAGGCCCTCAACTTGTATTGTCTACATGGGCTTTTTAGTGAGAATGAGGGTGAGGTGCCTCCCACTAATAAGAGCTATGGAACTAGAAATGGTTAGTAAGAATTAGAAGTTGTGCCCATTAATGAAAGTGCAGTGAGGGGAGGCTGTGGGCTAGGTGAAGAAAGAGAGAGAGAGAGAGAGAGAGAGAGAGGCATCTGTGAAAGGGCAGAGGGAGAGTAGAACAGGAGTAAATGCAGTACAGTGGAGTAGAACAATGATTTTCAAACTGTGCTCCAGACTTATCATGGGTTCCACAACGGGGAAGATATATCATGGTGGACAAGCTCCCTGGAAGATAGCGTGCTCAGCCTAGCACTACCGAATTCCAACCTTCCTTACAATGCGCAGCCACAAGAGATTGCTGGATATGCTGTGGGTGTACTCCCATTTCCAATGGCACACTGGGAAGGCCCAAGAGGCTTGGCCAGTCCCGTCTATGAATGGAGGGTGTACCCAAGAGCATTTCCCAGGATGCTCTGTGTTATGGGACTGTGCCTGGGAGCCTGACCTGTTTGTCTCATGCAGGGAGAGAGCATGTGCACAGGCAATCTGGGTGTTCTCTGTAGGACTCAGGATGATGGCGTTACCTTCCTGAGTGGCGATGACCTATGTGAGTCCTGGCAAAATCAAACCTCTGCTTAAAGGGGTTGAATTACAAGGACTAAGGGGACTAAGGAAAGTACGGGAGCAAATGTTTAATCATGTGCCCCCAGGGGAAACTCAACACAGACCTTAGAGTGGGCAAGCTTCAGCTCCCCACACACACACCCTACATTCCCTGGGGTGGCATCTAGTGCCCGGAGAGGGCAATCCAGCAGGGCGGACATCCTCCAGGGAGGCAGCCCCAGTGAAGCCTGACCCAGCCCTTGGGATAAGCACTGCTCACTCCAGATCTGTCAATGCGGTACTTCTCTTGCTGGTCCCCTCAGCTTCCATCCCTCTCTTGTCTCTGCCCCTCCAGGCCTGACAGAACAGGGACCTTTGAATGAAGATGGACTCAGAAGCTCCGCCTGGCTATCCTGCCCTCCCTGCCAACTCTCACGCAAACCACTGCCTGTCTGTCTATTTTACTTTGCACAGCAAGAGAGCCAAGCGTCAGTCCAACAAGGCACGGCCAGCAGGGTGCTCTGTTCCCAACAGTGAAGTAAGATGTCCAGTGAGTGGGATTTGCGGGGATCCGTCCCCTCTGCATTGCTCTGGGACCCCGCCACACTGTACTCAGCAACATGCACGGGCTCCTCAGGAGTGACGTTGATGTGCAGAGGGTTCCCCAAAGCTAGAAAGTTTAGAAACCCCGGGACACAGGAAGGTTGTGGACATAGAAGGGGTCTGCCTTGTCAATGGGAATCGGACAGCAAGAACGTTCACTTGGGGGAAAGGCCATGTACGAGGAGCGACAGCTAATGCTGCATGGTTTGGGTGCTTCCAGGCAGAGGGCCCTCACTGCTTTCCATGGTTGCAGTTCTGCTTTCTGCTGCATCCAGAATGGCAACTGAGCCTCTGCACCTCAGGGCAATGGCCCGTTCATCACGTAGACATCCCGTAATGTTCTGTCCACACAGTGGGCAAGACATAATGTATGGGAGGGAAGTGTTTGGCATTGTCCTTCTCCCCCTCCCCCTCATGGTGCCTTTAATTCTTCATTTCCTGAAGGAACACCCCTTCTCACACCCCTTCGTCCAGCAGCAATTAAAGCCGCTGCTTTAAAAATCAGTTGCTGTCCTTCTAACCACATCATGCTTTAATTGATGTGTTCTTTTTCTCCTCCTTTCCTTGCCATTTCACCTTTCGTTATTTTATTAATTTCAATTTTAGTGAAATTGCACAAATGTCCATTTAAAAAAATAGAAACAGTTGTGAAGATTGTTATTATTATTTTTTAAACCAACACACCATGGTGCTAAAATGGTGCTTGCCAGGGACTGGAGTGAGAGGCTACAGCCCTGGAATGGCAGAGATTAGGCAGGAAGGGATGGCCTGTTTAAAAACCAGTCTAAAGTCAAAGAACCATACAGAGGGAGAGCAGCAGGGGCCTCAAAGTTGCCCATCCAGAGTTAGCACCTGGACAGCAGACTGAGCAGGCACACAGGTCACCTGGTGGACGGGGGGAGTCTTCACAACAACGAAATGAGAAGCGCGTTGGATTATTATCTGGATTTTCATGGAATCAGCTTCGTCTGTCAGGGACACATGAAGCAAGATAAGCCAAATGTACTGTACCTTTAAAATACCCAGTTTTCTGGGGTCACACAGTGCTTGAAAGGAACCAGGTGGGGTGGGGGGAGTAGAACTGAACGTCATCAAACTGTCAGGGGCTGTTCAACCAATGAAAGAGGCTTGTTTCCCAGCCCATGTCTAGGCTCCCCCCTGCTACTACATTATTATGAATGGAGAGCAACTAATTTTTTCCCATATGTGCAGATCTCGCTGAAGAAGCCAAAATCCTCAGTTCTTGAGTGCAGCATCTGAAGGCTCCCCCTGAGAGCACCCCCCCATCTTGTGCCATTCCAGCAAACTGTTGCGGAGTTATTGCTCAAACACACACACACACCTTTCTCCTTTTCTGGGCACTTTCTCCCTGCTTGCAATGACAGGCTCCTGAGACCTCACCAGATCAGAGAAGCAACTTCACACAATATCGGAGATGCAATTTAACACAACAACAGAGAAGCAAAGTAATGCAAACATCAGAGAAGTGCATCATCACGGAGGCTAACTGCTGGTGGAATGGGAGTGCAGGGTGATTCTGAAGGCAGGAAAAACTCCGTGAGGTCACAGCCAGGTGAAAGACACACCCCTGGGCAGGGCTATCATGCCTAAGTAAATGCGTATGATGAGGCACACAGCACCAGCAGTGCGGAGAACCCAAGTTAAAGAAATAAAACAAAGTAAAAGTAGTCTCAGAAAAAATGGCTTTTCCACTGGAAATCTCCCAGGTGGCTGCCAATTGGCCATGATGTCATCTGCTACCAATGACCTCGAAATGCTCCCAATTTGCAGCAAATCCCCCGTGAGGGCAGCCCCTAGGTATCCCTAAACTCTTTGGCTCTCCTTGCCTCACTGTGTCTCTCCTTACAGTGGGTGCATTGCTGTCTGTGGCTGGCCTCCCTCACCTCACCTCACCCCCACCTCTGGGGTAAATGCCTGCACTAGGCAGAGGAGAGTGGAGAACCAAAGCAAGCCATTGTTCTTCAGAAGCTTGGGCTAGGCAAGATTTTTTAAACGTTCCCACAGCCACATCCATTTGGCTTACTTCTGAAGAAGCATGCATTGAACCCAGCTCTTTGTTAATACAAACTAGGATCTAAGCCTCCTGAGCAAGGCAAGTCTCCTAAACCCGTGTAACCAAGGGGATCACCACCGCTGTTTTAGGTGCAACTTCAGGGGGCCTGCAGGCTTCTTCTGGAAAGGGGAGGGGGTGGAGAGCAATTGCCAAAGCAGAATTTCAAAACACACAAACACCAAAAGCTGCTTAAAAGGTTCCCAGCTGCTCCTTTCCTCAGCAAGGCCTGAGAGTCATAGAATCATAGAATCATAGAATAGTAGGGTTGGAAGGGCCTACAAGGCCATCGAGTCCAACCCCCTGCTCAATGCAGGAATCCAAGAGAGTCCTCTAACCTCCATTGAAAAGTAACGTAGGAAGGGACATTGCAGAGTGGCACAGCAAACAGGAAATGGGGTAGGGGTGGGGCATAAGCAAACATGTCATCAAGAGACCACTTTTCCTGTCAGGTCCCTCAATTGTGCTTTTTCTTGTCCACCCCAAACTAACAAAAAAGTCAGATTTTCTGGGGTGCTTTCAGATGAGGCTTTTATCATGCCATCACCCTGCCTCATTCATGGAATTTTATTATCTTCCACTCTTAACCATCCTGTGTTTTCCCACCACTACTTCCATCTTTTTTCATACCGTGAAACATCCATTCAGGAAGAAAATATGGAATAGTTGCTCAGTGCCTTTGGATAGGTGTGTTACTAAACACTTAAAAGATTCGGGGCCAGGCTAATAGGACACATATCTGCATAAAATGTGCATATGTTGATTTGTATCTGTATATGCAAATGTAGAAATAATTACTAGGATTTATTTACATTTCACAGGAGGCAAAGCCAGCCAGTTAATTTCTCACCCAAATAATCTCAAATTAAAATAAATTCTTCCATTAATTGTGCCCTGCCCCAGATCATCCCAAACCAATGGGAAACTGTTCCCCACCACCACCAAAAAAAACTTAATTGCCATACAGGGAGAGATTTGGGGAGGGGGATGCAGCATGTGGGGAGAGTTAACCCTTCCCGCCCCAGCTGCAATCCCCCTTGAAAATCGCCCCCTGCATAAGAAGTGAGCTGAGTAAAAACACCTTCCATTGTTACCAATGGACATTCAGGGCTCTGGTGAATGGATCTCGGGCCCTAGAAAATACACTGGGGCCTAGCAGTGCCCCTAGGACCCCTCCATCTGGAAGCACCCTGAGATCTGAGAAAGGGTGGGAAAACCACAGGGAAAACACAGGAGAATTGTTCGGTGACAATGCCCTATGTATGCCCTGTAAAAAGTCAGTAAACAAAGCATGGTGATCCTGCATATATGTCTATTGTGGAAACACACTTTTGTGAGGAATTTTTATGTCATTTTTCTCTTGTCTTTGTAAAAATGTAAAGCTCTGGAATGAGTATTATATCTTCTCTCTCTCTGTTTCTCTCTCCCAGGAGGTTTTCTAATTGCAAGCTGTCCTGAGCCTATCAAATAGGATAATGTAGATAGACAGACATATATTATAAGAACTACATGCATGTCTTTTGGAAATAAGACTCAGTCTGCGGACAAATTTCGCCTTCCGAATCTGGCCATATATAGCCACACAATATTAGGTCATATGAGTGTTAAAAGTCTACAGTCAAGAATCAATTAGTGCATATTTTGAAATAAAGGAACTGAAACTTCAGAAATGCTTCCAGGAAGTTCATAAAATGGAGGACAATAATATTCCTCAAATAAATTATTCACTGAAATTGTACACTCTGCTTTAGTGATTAATCTAGAATAGAACATAAAATATTTAGCTATATGCTTTTGTGGTCCACATAAAGACTAATTGAAATATGTTTCTTTTTAAAAACACAATGAAATAAATAATACATACACGTATATAAGCAATGGCAAAATGGCTGCTTTTTAAAGTACAGTTGGAGATTCTATGGGCTTGGGCCTGCAATGTGCATAAATAGGATACTTAAATTTCATTCTGGACAGGATAAAGTGATGTAAACTTTTACACCCAAGAATGAGGGGTGCTGGATGCTTCCCACTCTCTTGCCTTACTTCCCCATGCTCTGTCTCTTCCCAGCCTGGGTTATTCCCACTATCAGAGCTGGATTTGCAGAAAAGTGCTTTGGGAATGGAGCATGGGAAGGTTTGAGCTCCCCTCATTCAGAGCTAGGTGGCGCAGAAGCAAACCATGACCAAAAGCCACTGAAGGGTCCACTAGAACCAACAGAAATGCATTCAGCCTGTCCAGTTCACAGTGCAGATCATCCACCAGGGTGACCAAGGCTGTCTCCATCCCATAGCTAGGATGGAAGCCAGGTCAAAATTGATCTAGATAATCTGTATCATCCAAGAAACCCTGAAGTTGAGAAATTCGCTGGAGTACCTTGCCCAAGAATGGAATATTGGAGACTGGACAGAAATTATCTAATATGGTGGGGATCTGAGAGGGCTTCTCCAAAAAAAAAGGCTCACAACAACCTCCTTGAGGCTTATTGGGCCTAGACCAGTCCCTCCCAACCTGGTACCCTCCAGATGTTTTGGACTTACTCTCATCAGCCCCAACCAGCATGGCTAGTGGTCAGGAATTCGGGGAGTTGTAGTCCAAAACATCTGGAGAGCACCAGGTTGGGGAAGGCTGGACTTCACCCTCCCTCAAGGAGACATTAACCACTCTACTTGCCCACATGGCCAGACTGGCTGCTTTAAGTCATCAGGAAGGATAAGGATTGAACACACAGATGCTTGATCTCACATCTCCAAGGAGAGCCAGTGTAGTGTAGTGGTGAGAGTGACGGACTGGGAGCCGGGAGATCCGGGTTCTAGTCCCCACTTGGACATGGAAGCTCACTGGGTGACTTTGGGCCAGTCACAGACTCTCAGCCCAACCTACCTCACAGGGTTGTTGTTGTGAGGATACAACGGTGAGGAGGAGGATAATGTAAGCCGCCTTGAGTTCCTTGCGAGAGGGAGAAAGGCGGGGTATAAATGCAATAAATAAATAAATAAATAAAGGAGCCTTTCTATATCCTCATGTTGTACAAATTGAAAAGGGTCCATAATAAGAGGACAATGGTACATCCACTGATTAAGTACTGAAATCGTGCTTTACGGGGTGCTTAAGGTAGAACTATACCAAGGTATTATCACAAAGTGTAATATTATTGCTTACAGTATGTTGAAACATAAGTTTATGCTCTGGGTGCAAGTGTTTTTCATCAAGCATACAAAACTCAACCAATACAACCTTTTACAAAAGATCGGGCCATGCAAATTACACATTTCTGTATATGGAAACACAGCATGTCTACACATGAATATGCCCCTTGATTTACAATTGTTTGAATATCCATGAAAAAGGGAGATATATTACAATTTACAAGCTATAACATGCTAATGAACAAGGTTTGTTCTTGATTGAATTTACCTCTAATTAAAATTGATCACCACTTTGAATGAAAATGAATTATATTTCCATTGCCCTATTAGCATATGTAATGTTTTATGTATCAAGCACATCATCAATGATAATGATTACAACAAATTGATTTCTTTTAAAATACTTCTTTATTGATAATTGCTTTTCTTCCCTTTTTCCACAGATACAATGAAATTTTTAAAATGATGTTTGTAGTTCTATCCTGACATGAAGGATCAATAGCTTAAAATAAGTTGCAAGAAACATGCAATCATATAATGGTAAGCCTGATATTTTTAAAGAAAACATTAACTTAGGGAATAGCAACTGCAGATCCAAAGGTCAAATCTGGTTCCCTGTGGAGTACCAGTCACCCACCTGATACCAACCCAGGGACATGAGCAGTATGTGTGGGGAGCAGTTGCTGTGGCAACTGGAATTGTTGGTAGTCCACCTTGGAGGTGAGGTGTATGTGGGGGATTTCCCCTCCACATAGAAAGCAAGATATCAAGGAGAAGAGGTCTAATTTTGCCTTCTCTCTGAGATGCTAGTAGGCTATGGGCAGATTTTTTTTTCTATGGAGGAGCATTCCGTCCTGAGAGTCCCCACTCCCTACAAGCTGAAGTGATACAGTCGAGACACAGATTACCACCTCAGAGAGAACTAGACCCAATATTCAGAACAGTTGATTGCTAACACTGTTGCAGTCATTAGAAAAGGAAAGTTAAATACTTTTATGCCATTGTTGTAAAGGGACAAGGGTCAATTCCCACAGTAATTCTGATGTGAGTTAATGTGTTCATGGTAACAAGAGGACCTGCACTAAGGTCAGGGTTGTCTATTTGTTGTAGCATGAATTTAGGTCATGAGATGCCATACTCTGTTTAACTCATTTTAGAAAAGCTTTTAAGGACATGGAAGCCTACAATTTGTGTTCAAGGTAAAGCAAGTAGAAGACGTCTCATTAATTACAAACTCAACAATGGCTACATAACTAACACAGGTAATTGCTGCCTAAAACTGTCTTAATATTGCACTGCCAACAATGCATCAAACGATTGCACGGTAAATGTGGGGTCAATTAAAGACAGAACACAACGCAACATTAATTTATGGAATTCACTAGCAAAGATCAGTGGTGGCTTAGACGGCTGTTAAAGAGGACCGGGCAAATCAGGTGGGAAGAGGTCTATTCATCGTTTGGAAGCACTGGGCTTCTGGATGCTCGATGTTGTGGGACAAATAGTGGGGAAGGGATGTTGCTGCCATGCCTGCTTCAGGCTTCCCAAAAGATCTGGCTGGCCACTGTGGGAAATGGGATGCTGGACTAGATAGACCCCACATCTGATTCCACAGGGCTGTTCATATGTTCATCCCATATTTATTTAATTAATTTATTACATTTATACCCCATCGTTTTTCCTCTTGCAAGGAGCCCAAGGTGGCTTACATTATCCTCCTCCCCTCCATTTTATACTCACAACAACAACCCTGTTAGGTAGGTTCGGCTGAGAGTCTGTGACTGGTCCAAAGTCACCCAGAGAGCTTCCATGGCTGAGTGGGGACTAGAACCCGGATCTCCCAGCTCCCAGTCCAACACTCTAGCCACTACACCAACACCACACTGGCTGTTGAAGTCCCATGTTCCTCATAATGTGTAGGTCCAACAGCCAAGATGTGTGAAAAGGAGGCATTACCAGTCTTCCCCAACCTGGTATTCCCCAGATGTGTTGGACTATAACACTGGGAGTTGTAGCCTGACACTTCTGGAAGGCACCAGGTTGGGGAAGGATGAACTAGGATGTGAAGCAATTACCACCTGCCTGTTTTGTGCTTGTCCTAGAATTTATTTTTCTTGACAGAGCTGTTCACACATGAACTCTTTGCTAAAGGAAGAACCATGGCTAGCCGAACCTGAAGATTAATGAAATAACCAAGGGGATGTGTTTTCCTCGTGTGTAACACTCAGATGATTAGCTGCATGCCTCTCACAATCTGTTTTGAAAACACCAAAGAAAAGAACGGATTATTTCATATCTATTTTTTCTTTTCATCTCGGTGGACAAGTGTCTTGATGTGAAAGACTGGAAAATCCCCCGGAGGAAATGCAAGCAAACAAGGCATTTACACTGATTATTACAGTAATGACTTCTACAGCGGTTGATACGAAGGCGCAAACAAACTGTCGGCAACAGGCAGGGTGCAATTTAGCAATAGCTTGGCAGTTTTTCAAAAGTGATAAAAGGTTTTGTTGATTCAGAGGTGTAAAATATAGATAGATATAGATATGTACTAAAAATGCCACTCAGAATTTCACCACTGACACCCTTCCTTCTGCCCCCTACTCACATTCCACAAACCCAAGTAAAAATAATCATGTAGAGTCAAATTTAAAGACCTCAAAAATTGATTTTTAAAACTGCATAAGAAGCTATATTGGTAATGATCAGATACATGCATGTACTCACTTGCAAGAGGATCTTGATCTCCAAAGGAATGAGAGGATAAAGCACTAGAGTTTCAAATCAAGCACTCTGGCAGTGGGGCCCAGGGCCAGTATCAGGTTGGAGGGGACCATGGGCAAGGTGCCCTCTGTGTTCCGTCCCCCCAGTGCTACCTGGACAGCTGCAGCTTCATTTGGTGTGGGGACCAGGCACCTTACCTCCTGTGTCATCAGGGAAGCTTGCAAGCAGAGGAAACTGCTGACCAGATCTCTGCTGCAAAGTACCACCACCACTGCAAGTGGCCAGAGGCAGAGAGGGTGGTACTGCAGGCAGCTACCAATCCAGCTGAGATCAGGTGACAGGAAGGAGCCACTAATATCCTCTGCAGCCCTACAAAGCTGCTGTGCGGCCTGGCTCCTTAGTTTGAACAAACTGTGTGACTGCTTGCCTCCTGGCTCCCAACACTGACAGAAAGATGGGATTCAAAAATAACCACTGATTACATTTTCTATAGTGGAATCCTATGCATGCTTACTTTGTTCATTTCCTACAAAGGCTGTTAAGGGTTATAGCCCTACAATACAATACTTTGGATCCTCAGCCACTCCCTCCCCACCCATCAGCGTGCCCCCAACTTGCCTAGTTCCCCCCAAAAATCAGATTGCGACTTCATTACATACAGTTCAACTTACCTCATGTCCTCACTCTTCTAGTAGTACCCAGTCATTCATAGCAGGGACAGAGAGACACTTAGTATAAACATGCAGCAAATTGAATTATACATTATGGAGTGGGAGGAGTGAATTCAACATGAAGCTACCATTTTCTGCGGTAACCCTGTGTTTCTACAAACACCCCAAATGTGAGATTTGTCTAACAATTAAACAAGTTAACATTTTCATTCTTGCTTATAATCCCCAAAGATCTATTGCTCTTATATAGTATTTAATAAAGTTTTCTTACAGTGGTTAAGAAACCTGATCTATTTAGTTGAAAGATTTACTAGCACCCTGTAGCAATTCTTTCAGTTCATGTTCTTACAGCATTACTGAGCTTAATGAGTTTCAGTCCTCAAAGCATCCCCGTTGATGCCTATGGGACTTCTGCTAGTTTGTATGCTTTGAGAATTCACCTGATTTGCCCATGGCCAACGGAGCATGAATATCACAAAATGCTTTGAGGAGTTGTAGTTCAGCATACATTATTTTAACCAAAGATGGTGGTTAAATAAAAATATATGCTCTGCTTTTTATTGGCCTCAAGTCTTTTACAGGCATCAGTTTATTACTCAAATGACATACAGCTACTGGGAAATATAGATAGATTAGATAGATAGATAGATAGATAGATAGATAGATAGATAGATAGATAGATAGACAGACAGACAGACAGACAGACAGGCATATGTGTATATATGTGTACACACACACGTAACTTAGTAGAACTATTTAACACATACAAAAGCCCCATCGGCTGAGAAAATGTTCAATAACCATACAAAATCTTTTGGCTTCATTGGCATGATGTTTTTTCCTCCATAGAGAGATCCATGATCTTAAATCATAGAGAATCAAGGGCTTGATTTGTAATTTATTCAGAATTCCCACAGGGAGGCTTTTTCACCAGATGGATTCCCCGGCATTCGTTCCTTTTCACAATATTATGTGATCTTTATGATTTTTGGAGCATAGAAGATCTAGAGCAGAGCTTTCCAAACTGTGTGCCATGACACATTATTGTGTCGGCGGCAGTGTGTAGGTGTGTTGCATGAAATGCAGAAAATTGTGCGGAAGGGCACCGCAGAGCTCCCTTACTCGTGTTTGCTTCCCTTGGCCCCTCCCCTGGAACTTCCTAAAGCAGCTAATGTTAAAGCAGCTAAGGCTTAGCTGCTTTAACATTAGCTGCTTTAGGATCATGTGGCGTCTTGACGTAGGGCGCACATGATTGGCGGTGTTGGAGCAGTACGGCAAGGTAGAGGCGCAGGGCGAAGATAGGGGAGGGGAGGGGCCGCCCTGGGAGCAGAGCTTGGCCAGCACCAGCACGGAGAAGTGGCAGCGGCCACCAGCCCAGCGAGATTTCGAGTGTGCCCTTCGCAGACTTCTGCACCACGCTCCTGCGTGGCCAGGCCAGAGTAGCGTGCGGGTGGAAATGCCGCCTGGGACTGCACCAAGCGGGCCGTCTGCCATCTTGGCCAGTTGGAACGGAGCTCAGTGGAGGCCAGAAGCTTCAGAATCAGTGTGCTCCCAATCACCCGGGCGAGTGCAGCTGCAGGCTGTCACCCAGTCAACCCACCTGCTGCTGGCTGAAGGGAGGCCACCCTCCCAAACCCAATGTGGCAAATAGCAAGCCTCCCACCATGTGGCACTTATCATTTGATTTCTGCCATTTCTTTTTATTTTTACTCTGCTGCAATTGTGGATTAACCACCCACCAGCAGTGTACCACCGGAAAGTGGACTCTAGACATAGGCATTGCAAATATTTACAGCAGTATAGCTTCGTAGTGAGACATATACATTTACACCATTTTTGTTGGACTTTTGCTTCTCTACTTCATGTGTTTTTGCAGCTGAGCTCCTACCTGGGCCTATGCATCCTAATACGTATTGTAAAAACTTTAGTTAAGTTTGTTTATTTTTCACATTTTCTTGCACATATTTACATACTGTTACTCATAAATGACAACAATGTATGTTATTATCTTACAAATCATATATTTTTAAAAATATAAATGAAAGGTTTTCATGAGATATGTTCTATCCCCATACATTTCATTATTACAATTTACGTATGTGTCCGTATCTCTTATAACGGGTTAGTTTAACCTCCGGTTTGCTAGTAAAACTGAATTACCATGTCACGAAATGATGCATGTCTAAAAAGTGTGTCACCAACATGAAAAGTTTGGAAAGCTCTGCTCTACACCATGCATTGTTTTACCATCCTTTATAATATTGCCCCTTAGACACAGTTTCTTCTAAACTGAAAAGGCTAAAACTGACATTTTAGCCTTTCCTTGTAGGGAAGGGGCTCCAGTCCTAATGTGTCACGGCACACAGTTTGGAAAGCTCTGGTGTAGAGAAATAGATAAAGAAGTTTTTCTCCTTCTCATAATACTAGGGTTGCTTCCAGAATAGGCATTTATCCTGCCATAGCCCTGCCTCATTCACTGAATTTTACTGGGGGTCCAGATGCCATCATCTTCTAGTCATATCCTTCCCATGCTTTCCTACCACTTCTTCTGTCTGTGTTTTTTTTTAACTGCAGTAAAACCATTAAGGAGAAAAAGACAGACTAGGTGCTCTACACCCTGCAATTCAGCTGTGTGATAAAGTAGCAACTCTCAGCATTTCTGACCATTGGCCATGTTGGCTGTGGCTGATGGGAGTTGAAGTCCAAAACACCTTGAGGGCACCCGGCTGGGGAAGCCTGAAGTAGCCGAATCCTAAAGTGTCAAGAGTGCTCATGGATTATCTAACGCCCTGCCAGAATGTTTGTCTAATAAAATAATAGAGCTAATATTGATGGACACTCTTGGATATAGAGCTAGTACTGGTGTTCAGCAAATGGCTCTTCCTGCCTATTGGCTTGAGTTTACCTAAGCTCATCCAACGATATGTTTTCCCATCCTGCTCTAGTGATAAAGACAAATCTAGGAAGCTCCTTCCAGAGTCTACAGAAGCTTGCTTGCTTGCTTTCTTTCTTTCTTTCTTTCTTTCTTTCTTTCTTTCTTGGTATTAATACATTTAAAAGTCCTGTACTTTCATTGAGAAACAAAGCAAAGAACCATGTGCCTTTTCACACTGTGGCTCAATATAGAAAATTCAAGCATGCTGGCAACATAAGGTGCTGAAAGGATAGAATGGGACGATCTAACATGGCAGGGTGGTTGTGACTGGAAGTCAAACAACACGGCTGGCACACTCTCCAAAAGTTCAGAGTTACAGCCAGGGTGAGGCCAATGGGTGCACTGCCCACTTAGACCACTGATATGCCTAAGAATGCTTTGAGAAATAGGTTTTTAAATTTATATCATATCATGATAGCCTCCATTTGAAGGATAAGCACTTCTTTTTAGAACAAGAACATCTCTCCTTAAAATCTCCCTCCCTCAGTGTGTGTGTGTGTGTGTGTGTGTGTGTGTGTCTTCATCCGTGGGGGTGTTCCTCCAAGGTGATGATGCTCCAGACTCCATCCATTGGATTTGCCAGGCTTTGCTCATCCAAGATTTCCTCTAGCCTGGTGGATCTTTCAAGTGGACTATTGTCATTATCATGTTTAAGTGATCCTGAAACAAATCCCTGTTCAGATACTATGATTCTGAGTATGGCAGGGTGCTTAAAGAAGAATGCAGGTGACTAAGGCTGCAGTCCTATACACACTTACCTGGGAAAAAGTCCCAATGAACTCAGTTGTACTTACATCTGAATTAATGTGCACTATTAAGGATGACTTTGACTATTTAAAGAAATTCTGCATAATAAGCAGGTAAATGCTTCTGAACATATTGGTTTCTGGAACAAATAATTCATAGGCACTAAAATACACAAAGGCGAACTCAGCAAGAGGTTTATAGAAGTTTGTGCTGATTATGAGGAAACCATTGATTCCTCATTCATTACTCTGAAGTCCCACTTGGAAATAGAGATGCCTCATCTGGCCAGCAAGGCTGGTCCTACAGAAGCCTTTGCAGTTACTTGAAGTACGAGGCCACCACGATCATTCCATAACCATCCATGGCAAACATAACTCCCTATCAGTTCCTCAGTTATCATCCTGCCCAGCTTGTACTGAGTTCAGCTGGCTCGAGTCTGGCTCCTGGCATCTCTGCACTGGGATGCATTTCTGGCATTGAAACTACCGAAACAATGTTCTTGAAACAATTTCCCAGTCCATATTAAGAGGTGGAAGGGCACATTCATGTACCATTGTGTCTACTCTTGAATAAAAAATACAGCATTAAAATATGGCATTGCTATAGAAGTAACTGAGGCAGGGCTGGATTTGACCAAGTTGGTATTCTAAATACCATGGGTGTATTTTTAGCATTCCGTCCCCAGGAGTATTTCAGATTACATGCTAATGCACTTGAGAATCAACTCTCATGAAAATAATGGCACACCACCAGCACCATAAAACTGGGTAAGCTTACAGGAATCCAAGAGTGTTGATTTTAAGCAGACTTCTCTCTCTCTCTCTCTCTCTCTCTCTCTCTCTCTCGTTGCACAATAGTGGCACCATTGTATACAATAGGATACAAGTGGCAATAAAAAAAAAACCCAGGGAAAATGTTGAGATGTTTTCTTTCCAAATGTATCCTGCAGTTTTGATACAAAGCTCCTTTAAAAAAAAAAAAGAAAGAAAGAAGAAAAGAAAAGAAAAGCAGAGAAATTGTTCAGGTGCTGCCCCTGCAGTTTCAGTGGCTGCTGACTGCTTTAAAACCCTGACCTTAACCAGAAAACATTTGCATTGTAAATGTCCTGGCAGTATGAAGACTCTTTTATAACTAAAAAACCAACAGGGGCAATACACACACACTTTCTTCCTTTTCAAAAGCTTCACCCATAGGCTTTTTTGCAGTGATTAAAGGAATCCCTGGTACCTGTTGGCTCAATTTAGATGTAATGCCAACCATGGTTTTAAATTCAGAGCACCCTGATGAATTCCCTCATCTGGCTCCCTCCTCTGTTTTTGGTTTTCACTAACCATAGCTTGCCGTGATGTCTAAATGGGCAACGGGGAAACTATGGATACTTTGCAAATCCAATTTGGAGGCAAGGTGCCAACTAGAGCTTGCCATTCTGATCTCACAGCAAACTATGGTTAGTGAAAAGTAGAAAGGGGCAGAGGAAACCCACACAAGAGAGGAAGCACAAGATGCATGAGTCCACAAGGGTGCTCCTGATGACCAATCATGGTTGCCATTAGGTTTGAATAAGTGCAGCCTGTAACAAAATTTTGCAGCATATTTTTATTTATTTAATTAATTTAAAACACACATATACACACAAACACACACATACACATCACCCTTCATCATATTAGATTTCAAGGTGGTGTACAAAATATCAGAACAAGCAATTCAATAAAGCACAGATAAAAGATAAAATATCCTTACCCCATAAGGAAAACCCTGCTGAATCAGATCAAAGGCCTAGCTAGTCTACCATTCTATTCCCACAGTGGCCACCCAGATGCCCCAGTGGGAAGCCTATGAACTCCTATGACCCTATTCAAGGTTCTAGTCAGTCAGCCATACCTTTCCCCAGGATATTATAAGCTCATTAAAATACCTTTAAATGTTAGAATTGATTTGCATGCCAGAAAGCTGTTATGTCTAGGTAGACATTGCATGTTTGAAAGCTGTTGCACTGGGCATACCTCTGAATAGACGTGCATGGAATTGAGCTGTGCTTGGTGGGAAAATGTCTAAATTGGTAAGAATTATAAGTGTGTGTGTGTGTGTGTGTGTGTGTGCTCATGTGAGACCCCTGTCCTCCCTCCAAGCATACCCTATACCCTCAGGGCCAAAAACGTTATGCACCTGTGATTTTGGGGCTACTCCACCACCACCACCCCACCTCCAATTAACTTACAGAATAAGATCAACTCTCCTGCCTGGCTGTATCTACAACATGCTTCTGATCTGATAAATTGCACCACTGAAACATAACACTGGAAGAAACCAGGTATAACCAATTTCCACTAATATCTTCTTTATAGGATGTGCCAATAGGGCCTGGCCTTTAATCTTTAAATTAAGTCTCCTACAAAATCTCAAAGACAATGACATGCCTTGTTTGCAGGAAGTGCAGATCACAAGCAGATAATCCACCTGTTCTAGTTATTTCACAAGCAGATCCGCTTTCCAGCATATGCTTTTTGTTGTTGTTCCTGCTGTTGTTGTTGCTGTTCAGAATTATGACCTTACTTTCTGTCTCACTGTTTCTTTCGCTCTCCCTCTTCTCTTGTCCTCTTTCTAACTCTCACAGGAGCCATAAATGCCAGCAGTAAATATCCTCAGTCTCTGTAAACAAGTTCTTGTATCCAAGCTTTGGGCAACATTCTGTATTCCAAATAGAAACCAAAAGATGGTTTTCCCCTGGACCGTATTCGATCATCATAATATTTCAACAGGAATAATTAAACCCTATCTAAATCAATAAAATGAACGACAGTCTTTCCAAAGTGTGCTCTGTGCCCCATAAATTTTGTATAAGATAAAGCTGCTTTGTATTAAAGAAGGATACTATTTTCCCCACAAATGAATGAACATCCCCCACACCACCAGTTTTCACATGTACAACAAGCAGCCTTTCTGAGGGCCTGAGCACACAGCTCCATCTAGCGCAGTTTCATTTTCTGTTCATATCATCAAGCCTTGCTGCTGCAATTCACATCTAGAGTAAAGCGTTTGCTGGGTGAATGGCTCAGACCAGGCAGGATATGAAGATGCATAGCTCAAAAGCTGTGGTTCGCTTCTCCAGGAGGTTCACTCAGCTCCCTTGCCTTCCTGCTGGGTACAATGTTCTCTGTTTGGAGGACATTGAGGAATGGGGCATATTAAAGTAAACTAGATACTGTCTGTTGGATTTTCTGCTGGCTCTGTGTTAGAAGCCTCTCTGCTGTTTTTTTGCTGTGGGATTAATTATTATTATTGCTTACTTTCATTGTGTTAGCTTCCATATGTTTTCCTTTAGTAAGGTGTTTTGAATGAGTTTTTATATATATATAAAGCAAAAAGGCAGAATCTCTTGTAAAACAAATAAATATATGCTTAGGATTGCATAAATAATGACCTTCCTGCCCAAGATCTGACGGTGCCTCCCCAACGTCTTCCCTTGTTTTGCTCAAGACCTAGAACCACAGTCTACTTTCCTGTCCTCTGAGTTATGTGCTTCCACATTTATATGCTTCTATCACCTGTATTTACATTCCCTACAAGCTGCAACCCTATAAATACGCTGAACTCCATGCGACTCACTTCCCAGTAGGCGTGCATAGGATTGTACTGTGAAAGGTCTGTACCTCTCCCCCTCTCCATCCTTATTTTTAGCTAGCATACATTGTAACCTATATACATGCGGGTCAGGACTGTATCTTTTCTGGGGTCTATACAGAGCCTGGTACATTTTCAATAAATATACTTCCGTTGCAGTCACCTGGGAGCACTCAGTCTGGATATGATCAGTTGTTACACCTAGCCTTACTCAGATGCATACATACCAACTTTCCCTATTTACCAGGGACAGTGCCTATTTCCTACTACCTGGTTCATTGCTGCCCCTGTTTTTGCCTTTTGGGAAAGCCTTTTTAAAAGTATGTTAGTATGAATTGCTAGAGTCATCATTTCGGGGGAGCAATCCCTTCCTGGGTGCTTTAGAAGTTAAATCTTAAGAGTGGGCGGGTGAGGGCATCTTGCCTCTAGTGCACATGCATGAAAATGGATGTGCATGAACACTGAGGCATCATTTTGAACCCTGCAGTTGCTGTGGTTTATTCGGAACCGTTGCTAACACATTGTGGGACGGTTGTGTTTCTCTAGCATCTCTTTAACCAAAAGAACAAACACCCTCTTGTCTTTAAATAGGCATGTAGTAGGTTCTCCCTATGAATCCTCCCCCAGCTCCCTCTCACCCCCTCCCCGGGGGACGGCTGCTCTTGGCATCTGAGTAAGCATGCTTATAATAGCACTGTAAATACCTTGGGTTTTAAAAAATGTAAAACCCTAGAGCAGGGATGGGGAACCTCCAGCCCATGGGCCTAATCCAGGCCACAGAGGTGCCCCCTCTGGCCCACAGAGCCTCCTTTGGGTTCTTTCCCCACCCTCTGGAGGAATTCTTGCTGGGATTACCCTTATTGCTCTGCTCTGCCTCCCAACTGGATGAGGGAGTGGCATGTAGGGAATTATCACAGATCGAAGATAACAGTGGGGATCCAGTTTTGCATGCTGTTCATCATCCCAATTGGGATGATGGACAACGCGTGAAGCCGGTGAGTTGGCTGGCACTTGGAGGAGTTGCTCCTCCAGGCACCGGCTGAGTCTGTTCATGTGCTGCTTGCCACCCCAACTGGGACAGCATATGAAGAAGGTGCCTGACTCAGCCAGCGCTTTTCTCCATGCGCCTCTCTCTGCACAGAAAAAGGCAAAATGAGTGAGGTGGGGCTGATGATGTCAGGGAGGGGCTTCATGGTGTGGCCTCACCCCCAGATGCCATCTAACCTAGATCACTGGTTTAGGGGGGCAATTGGACACCCAGACCAACTCAGGTTTCCCATCCCTGACCTAGAGGGCCAAAAAGCAGGGTATCAGCGTAAAAGCATTTAAATGTATCCCCCGCCCCAGGGGAGGTTTTACCCGATTTTGGGGATTTTCCCTCTCCCCTCACACCACAGCTCACTCCATTCAGCAAGGTCTCCTAACTCTCAGTGTAGCATTTTCAGGGGGCTGGAGGGGCTGCTGTGAGAAGGAGGAGGTGGGCTTCCATCAGCACAGTTGATCCAGCTTAAATCTGGATCCAACCCAAACTTTTTTGCAACTTTTTATTTCTATTGGGTTTTATTCAATGTTAGCCCTATTGTCAGGATTGATTCTGAGGGCAGGCAGATAAATAGCAGCTCAGATTCAGAAGAGGAACAGCCAGAACCGGGGGATGCATTTTCCCAAGCCAGTTCAGATATGGGTAGGCGTGCTTCTCAGGTTACTAATTACAAGATGGCCAGGCCTGAAGCCCCTCCCTTGCCCCCCTCTGTGAGAAGCCAGGAGTTGAAAGAGGAGGAGGAGAGTGGAGGCTGTGACCTAAGAGACGCTAGACTACTGCGCAGAACTAAGAGGGAAATGTCAGGGGCGGAGCTCAGACAGTTGACCTGGTTAGCAATGCATGAAAGGCAATGTAGGGAGGCATCACTGGAAAGGCGGGACTAACTCCCTAAGTTAGTCTAGCCAGCAAGCCTCACTTCAAACTGTAGGCAAGCTGTCAGATTTCCCTTGGGCCCCCTCTTTCCTGATGCACTCACACACACAAATAGAGAGGCTTCAGTCTCAGGCCTTTAATTCATTATCAACAGGTTCATTACAGATGCAAATCCTCAAAGACTCTCAGGCTACAAAGGAATGCCTCCAGGGGATTCAAATGGGAACACCAACGTTGCCTACAGTTTGAAGTGACTGTAACCCATCATAACCAACAACTTTCCCCAAGTGCTAGCAAGAAACAAATAGCAAAGAAATAGTGGCCCTGTTCAAATGTAACCGAAGTTATGATGGTTGGGGAATCTGTGGTAAACACAGTGGCTTAGCATGCGGGGGGGGGAGAAAAAACCACTCCAGGTAACCCCCCCTCCGTAGCAGTGTTACGGGGCCCCAGGGTGGCTTACCGTTACATGTGGCGGGCCCGCTGGTGATTAGAATGGGCTCCTGGTAGTTTCTAGACCACAACCATAAAGATGGCAGCCTAGAACATTCTGCACTTCCAGCGACAGTCTAGTGGTGCAGACTTTCTCTATGGTCACAGTCGCATAGCGATGGATGGAGAAGTGGGCGCATGCATTTTTGCAGCACAAGGACCGCTGGGATCACCAGCAGCAGGAGGATGTTTACAGCAACAATGGAGGGGGGTGGTTAGGGAACCACACTGTGGTGAGTGGTTCCCGCGAGTGTGAAGGGCTGCATGTCATGGTTTCACTACCCGCCCCCCAGTGCTTACCTTAGTCACCCTCCCCCATGTGCATCCGAACAGGGCCAGTGATTATACAGCAGACAGTATTAATAATATAGTAATGATAATAATATGCTTTGCCAAAACTCAGGATCAACATTCCTGTGTATTATTATATTATACACAATTGCCAGTCTTCTGTTTAACTAGTTTCATTGTTCATATTAATCATGTGGCTTTGTCTGAAAAGGCTTACCAGATATGCTGCAGCCATTCTTTCTCTGCCACCAGTCCCAGTGTCCCTTCCTCATTTTTCATGTGTTGCCCCATCTTTTGAACCTTATACCAGATTTATTTTTGATGGGATTATTCAGTAATGATGCCTCCTGTTAGAAAAGCAATTAGCAGAGAAAAAACAAACAAAAAGGAAAAGTAGAATGAGCATTTACCAGTCCCACATGCACACAGGCTATCTTAGCCCAGTGAAGGACAGACCTTCAGTGGAAGAAAGAAAACAGTTTACTCACAAACATTCTTGTATATACAATGCAGGTACAGCATAGAGTTTCAAAAAGAAGTTTGTGCGGTCTATTTTGTGTTCCATTACACAGGCAGGAGTGAGTGAGCAAACACATGTGCTTCCAGCAATGGTGGAGGTGGGGGGGGGGAAGGGGAGGAGCAAAAGGAAGAAATCACAGGAAACAACATTGTAGGCTATAGAGATTCTAAGTCTAGCTGTGGTCAGCATTCCCATGAACTACAGCAAGTAAATGCAACACTGCCCACTTCCAGTAACTTGCAGACGAGGTTGCAATATTCCCAACAACTTTATGGCTCAGCTTTTATAAGACCCCTTAGTTGTGTCATTCTTCAAATCTATCCCTATTTTATATTTACTTGCATTTCTCTCACACACAGTTTGTTGTGTTAATAGTCTCTCTTTATGATCCACTTCTCTATGTGGGAACTCTGTATCTTTTCTCCCATGTGAGGGAAATTTTCAACAGAAAAAAAGTAGGGAAGGACAGCATTTAGTAGCCCCTTCCTCCTCTGCACCCAGTTTTAGCCTACTGCAGTTCCTATTCTTTCTTTCCTTTCTCTCACATTTAGCCTAACATTTTAATCCTCTCAGTCAAATGCTGGATAACATCCATGCAGCCTTTCATATCTTCATATGCGTATCCCCAAAGTAATGTAATGCAAAATAATCTCCCTTACTGGTAACTGGATAAATTACTGGACAAATGTTTCGAGAGGTTCCGCTTTACCTAAATTACGAAACCTGTATACAACGACTGAAATGAAACACATGCCACAGAAATGCTGTAAAGAATACGGTCTCATCCAAGATTTCTGGAAGCATTGGTGGGCAAATAAATTGCACTTTACTTCTGTTACCTCCCAAGACCTTGCTTTAAACCCATAATGGCCCTTGCTTTAAACCCATAAGTAATTGGAATATGCATCTACTTTCAGCTGACTACCCAAAAGTTTGTCATTTTTGATATGGCTAGCTAGCCCACCACTACTATCATTCCGGAGCAAGTGTAGACTGGTTATTCTGGCTGCATGCTTACACCCTCCCACCCCCCAAGCAGCCACCCCTTGGCTGATTTTCTTCTAAAAAGGATTTCAGGAGAAAGAATTTCAAAACTGGTTGTTCTGAATTGTTTAGCCTTAACACAGTTGACTCTCATGACCATTCAGAATGCAAGTCCCACATTAAAGGCACAATCCTATGCATGTTTAGACAGAAAAAGTCCTATAATACCCAGAATGCTGGGAGTTGTAGGACTTGGTTCTGTCTAAACATGCATAGGATTGCACCCCAATAAAATGAAACTAACCATTCTTCTTCTAGCAATTTTACTTCTAGTGGAATATTGAAAGGGATCTTTTGTACATTTTGAACTTGAGTTGCAAGCACCTCGTCATTCCATATGATGTTATCCCCCTCCGTTTTTGATTTATGAAAGTCCAGGCTTTCCCAATTACTTCAAAACTATTCAACTACTCAAAGTTTTGCCCAGGATACAAAGAATGTGTTGAGTTAGACTTGAATGGATGAGAGCATCTATTCCAGGGTTCAGAGGTACTGTTGGAGGTACAGGCATTCTGCTGGCAAAGTTCAAATGTGAATATTATGAGATACATACACTACGGGCGCAATCCTATGCATGTTTAGACAGGAAAAAAAAACCCTACAATACCCAGCATCCCTCCAGCCAGCCATGCTGGCTGGGGGGATGTTGGGAATTGTAGGACATTTTTTCCTGTCTAAACATGCATAGGATTGAACCTTTAATTACAAATATGACCAATTTTACCAGGTCAGCCATCTCAACACCAATTTCTTTACTGAAGAAAAGAAATACCTGAAGGAGAGGTAAAGTTGCATAGATATAAAACTATTTTGAGGACTGTCCACACAATTGCAGTACATATTTGTGCACACAAGGCGGCGGCAGATATTCAGGATATAGTGGGCCTTATCCACACACAGTTAAGGACATGATCTAAGCCGGTTGAGCTCAATAAACCCATTTGTTTTGTTTTGTTCTGTTCTTTTACATCCTGCCTTTAAAAAAGTATCATAGAAATTCTGTTTTCCTCTGGTTATTTAGAAAAACTAACGTTAAATGGCTCAGAGAGCTTTGTCTATGTTTCATTTTTGCTGCTGTTTGCAATCATTTTATCAGCACAATTCTCAATTATGTGTACCTTGCTTTTTCAGGGCTCAGATTCTCCCGTGCTTCATGGCTCACTTTTGGAGGTTGTTTTGGGCTGGACATGTGACAGAGAAAGGAATATGCTTGCATGATGGAGTTTGACTCTGATAGCAACTAAGCACAGTCAATTAACATTCGTTGCAAACCTATATGCACACAGTTTGGAGGTCACAAAGTGCTGTAACGGGCGGTTGTGAAAAACATCTGCTAAGCAAACTGTGCACATATATAGCAAACCGAAACTGTGGCTATATTATTTTGCATAACCAAAAGTTGTTTTTATATGTAGCTTAAAATTGCTGTAACTTTTTTATCTATAGCTTAAATGAAGAGAGAAGTTAACTTTCTCCAGCTTGTGACAGACCAGGGCCATGTCAATTCCTCATGTAGACTCATGCAAGCCAGGCTGAGTCCCTGCTATGTGTTTGGTAATGTATGAAGGGGAGGTAGGTCTGTGCAAGCTGACATTCAGCTGAAGGTGAGAAAAGGCTCTACATGTATACAACTGTATGTGCATAAGGTTTGTATATGCAATTCGGAATACTGGTCCTAACAGGGTTCCCGACTGTGCATACAACAGTTCCTATGTGTGTACAGGCATACCATGCATTGAGCCCTTTTTCACCTTCAGCCAAATGTGCAGACATCAGAGGGCAGCCAACATGATCCTGCTCCCCTTCCACCCATTGACTACACATATGACAGGGAAGGTGAGAACAGGGCTTATCTGTAATAATGAAAGAGGACGTGAGTCTGTTGGTTTGTCAATGTCATGGCACCAAGACCATAAAACCTAAACCCCTGAAACTTGGTGAGCATACTAAGGGGGCCCTAGAGGTGTACACATCGAGGTTCTATTGTTTTTAAGGGTGCAAACCTATGTGGAGAGGCAGCCGCCTCCAAACTCGGAGGTGACCGCCTACCCAATGCAGAGTGGGAGGAGCATGGAAAGGATCGTCTCCTCCGCGCTGCAGCTACCCTGAATTTGCGGCTAGATGGCTGATTTTGGCTGTCTAGCTGCAGGACACCGGAGCATGGGGTGGGGAGGCCAGACGACTCATAAGAGCGTCATACTGATCTAACTATGTACCATCGGGCCCGTTTGCTGACCTCTACTAGATTTTGGTCTTTTCCACTCAGATTAGATTTTCCACCTTGGTCAGTGTTTGAATCTTCTTGTCTGGAGCCTCTCTTTAAATGGATGGCATTAGGTTCTCGGCATGTAAAGGTAGACAGAGCTCCTCCCCCAATTTTGTCTGTTAGATAAGTTTGGCGTATAATGTCACGTCAATTACAGTTTGATCTATTTTCCCATGCTAAACTGACTTCATGGGGAAATCCAGATTTAAGAATTGGTAAGAAAATGTTTTCATGGAGGACTTGGACAGATAAAATTATCTTAACCCTGGATCAATTAGTGGGGATTGATGATGAGTTTTGGTTATTTTCAGCTTTGCAAGATCTATTTGATTTGCCTGCTGCAGTGGAATGGCAGCATTTGCAATTGAAACATTTGTTGGTATCTAGATTCGGTCCTGCTGCTTGTACTGCTTCAGAGTCTCCTTTGTTATTGGGAATACTTATTGAAGCTGATGATTCATGTTTACAAACATTTATTACCAATGAATAAATATGATTGGGGCCACGGTGGCTTAGTGCTTAAGACACTGAACTGCAGACTGGAAGGTCGGCAGGACAGCAGTTCGAGACCCGAGTGCTGCGTGACGGAGTGAGCTCCCGTCTTCAGTCCCAGCTTCTGCCGACCTAGCAGTTCGAAAGCAAGAAATTGCAAGTAGATAAATAGGTACCGCCTCGGCGGGAAAGGTAACAGCGTTCCGTGCACCTCGGTGTTCAGTCATGCCGGCCACACGACCACGGAAGCGTCTTCGGACAGCGCTGGCTCTTCGGCTTAGAAACGGGGATGAGCACCGCACCCTAGAGTCGGACACGACTGGTTGGGGACATCTTTACCTTTTTTATTTTGTTTAATCAACGGACTGCCGTCTTGGCATCTGTATCAGACATTTCAATGGATCTGCAGTTATGCCTTATTCAGCAAAAACTTTTGTTTTGAGTCTATTGGATGCCACAACGTCTTTTTAAGAAAGGCTTGTCAAATTCGGCTAACTGTTGGAAGTGTAATGCAGTCAATGTTTCTGTTATTCATATGTTTTGGAAATGCCCAACGGCTGCCTCCTTTTGTGTTGGAAAGCTCTTTAATATTTACAGATGTAAATGTTCTTTTAAATTACTTACCTGCTTCTTGGAATGTAACACATGGTCAGCATAAATGGATTTTTCATGCCCTTTTGGTTGCTAAAAGACTGATATTACAATATTGGAAGGATGAAAGCCCACCGCCTATCATGCAATGGACTTAACAACGCTATCAACATATGAAAGAGTGGTATATAGGAGTAACTTGCCGATGGACTTATATCTGAATATTTGGTCTGCTTTTACTAAAGTGTATGTGTAACCTATTTTTTCCCCTTCCCCCCCTTTCTTTTGAATATTGTAATATTTGAAAATGAGGATTTTAGAATATGTTGTTGTATGTTTAATTTTTTTTAAAAAAATTGTTCTTTTTTTGGTTTTGTTATGTTCTCGGTTTGTTTTGTTTTGTTAAAACTCACAGTAAAAAATTAGAGGGAAAAAAAGGAGCATCGTACCCACACTTACGCACTCCCTGCCCCTCCCCACTCCCAGGAACACCCCTTTTTGCCCCACTCTACACTGCTCTTCTGAGCGCGGAACCCGGGGATGATCCGTGCCTACTACAAGGCAGCAGGGGAGGGGGGAGGGAGGTAGTTCTCCGATTCCTGGAAACTGACCAATCCTATGGTCCTCTAGCTGCTGACTAGCAGCCATAGAATTGCACCCTTAATTGCATTAATTAATTTTAATTCATTGTAATGCCTCTGAGTGGTTGAAGCCTGCAGTACCATCCTAAGTCACTAGGTGGCATATAGCTTTGCAGTTGATAATTTGAAGCCACAGGGGATTAGTAGGCTGAGGAACAGGGTTATTTGCCTGCCCCTCCCTGCTGTGGGGCCAGGCCTGGTGTCAGGGGTCGCCACAGGTGGGCAGCTGCCAAGGGCTCAGAGGCTCAGAATGGCCCATTCCCGTCCTTGAGCCTGCTGCAGCTGCCACCCTCCTCCTCCTCCTCACCCAGCCAGCTGGCCTGCTTGCAAAAGGAAGCCCTGTGGCCCTGTGGCACCCCCTTTTTAAAAGACTCTTCTTTTTGACGTACATTTTGAGTGGCAGCCATCTGAACCAATCAGACACTGCCTTTAGAGGGGACGCGGCTAATGAGGGCACAGGGTGGTCTTTACATTGGCTCAGACTGCTGCTATTCAAAATGCAAGTTGAAAAACCCCACTTTTAAAATTGCAGGCTCAGCTGGCTCGGGCCATGGTGCTTTGCCATGAACAAGTGAGGGGACGAGCAGGAGGAGCTGCTTCCCCCCACCCTGTGAAAATAACCCTGGTAGGTTGGTCTGGGTGGCGGGCTGAGGGGTAGGAGCTTCAGGGGGCAGGTTCAGTGAGCAGACAGGTTTGGTTCTGGGGGCGGCTTAGGCTTTAGGGGTGGGCAGCTTGGATGGAGAGGGAAGCAGGAGGGAAGGTGGGCGATGCGTGGCTTGGACGGGTAGCTGTGGTGGCAGGCAGGTGGGTAGGGGGTCTGCTGGCAATGTTATGTCGAGGGGCCACTGGAATCCGGCACCGGCCCTGTGTGAGGCAGCCCCCAGCTGCAAATGGAATGGACAGACCACTCCCTCAGGGGGCTATAGGCGAACGCCATGGCAGGGGCTGGGCCTGGGCCTGCCAGAGGGCCTGCCTCCACTCAGACGGAGGGGCACAAAGTGCCGACTCTGACAGCCACGTAAGAGTGCCTGAATTCTTCGCTGTATCAAGCGAAGGGCTACTCCAACCAGTGCAAAGCTGGGTCCAAGTGCTAGTATCTATAAATGTAAAAGCCAGATCACAACATCCCATCATGCTCTTACGTTATCAAAGCGCGGAACCCAGCTTCGGGTCATGCAGCCTTGATTCTCGATGGCAGGAGTGCCCAGTATGGTTGCCAGACCACCAGGAAAGTCATCCAGGAGACTTTAGGGAAATCCTGCTGCATCCTTGGGCCTTCAGTTCAGCCACCCAGGCCTGGCAGACTGTTGGGAGGAGGGACGGAGGGAGGGAGGCAAAAGGGCACCATGCTGCCATTCCACTTCCTCTTCTCCTCCCTTCCCCACAACCGCACTGCTCTACCGCTATGCTCCCCTTCTTCTTCCAACTGACTTAGAAGGAGAGGAAGAATGTGCCCACCCAGAAAAGCTTGGGGTGGTGGGAAAAGTGTGCCTGCCTGCTCACCACCCCCACCACATCTTGGGCCAGCTGCCTGGCCTTCAAGATGTGGTGGTGGGAACAGCAATGTGTCCCACCCAGGAGTTCACTCCGCTGCTCATTCAGGCAGTGAGATCTAACCTGAGCCAGTAGCAGGTAAGGGACAGGAGTGTGTGCGTGTGTGTCTGTGTTTGAGTGGATGGACCAGGGAGTGGGGGATGTCTGTGTTGTCATTCAATCCTGCCAGACCCAGAAGACTACTGGGTTCAGAGAACTGCAGGACCAGCCATGATGGGTGACTGCAGTGGAAATATTTGGCTCTGTGGCTTAGTGTAGCCTTTATTTCTTTATTTCTTTATTTATTACATTTCTATACCGCCCAATAGCCAAAGCTCTCTGGGCAGTTTACAAAGATTAAAAACATTTAAAAATAGAATATACAGATTTTAAAAGCCAATTCCATTAAAAAAAAAACCACGAACAGACAATATACACAAGAACATGTATCTAAAACAACTTCAAACAAGCTATCTCAAAGTGAACAACCATAACAATAAGCCATTCCAGAATCAATTAAAACTGATCCTATACTGCCAGATGCCTGGGAAAAGAGAAAGGCCTTAACCTGGTGCCAAAAAGATAACAATATTGGCGCCAGGCAGACCTCGTCTGGGAGATCATTCCATAATTTGGGGAGGCCCTCCCTTGTCACCATCTTCTGAGCCCTCCCTTGTCACCATCTTCTGAGCTTCCCTCGGAATAGGCAGCCGGAGGAGGGCCTTAGATGTTGAGCGTAGTGTACGGGTAGGTTCATGTCGGGAGAGGAGCTCTGTCAGATATTGTGTTCCCAAGATGTGTAAGGCTTTATAGGTTAAAACCAGCACCTTGAATCGGGCTGGGAAACATACAGACAGCCAGTGCAAGCGGGCCAGAGTCGGTCTTATATGTGCGGATCTTCTGGTCCCCGTTACCAATCTGGCCATCGCATTGTGCATGAGCTGCAGCTTCTGAACCATCTTCAAAGCAAACCCCACGTAAAGTACATTGCAGTAATCTAACTTGGAGATTACCAGAACAGAAACAACTGAAGCCAGGCTATCCCTGTCCAGATAGGGGCGTAGCTGGGCCACCAAATGAAGTTGGTAGAAGGCACTCCATGCCACTGAGGCCACCTGAGCCTCAAGTGACAAAGATGGCTCAAGGAGAATCCCTAAGCTATGAGCCTGCTCCTTCAGGGGGATTGCAACCCCATCCAGAACAGGTTGAGCACCCTCCATCCGGTCAGAAGAACCATCCACCAACAGCATCTCAGTCTTGTCTGGATTGAGTTTCAGTTTATTAGCCCTCATCCAGTCCATTGTCGCAGCCAGGCACTGATTTAGCACATCTACAGCCTCACCTGAAGAAGATGAATAGGAGAAATAGAGCTGCATGTCGTCAGCATACTGATGACAACGCACTCCCAAACTCTGGATGACCGCACTCAACAGTTTCATGTAGATGTTAAATAGCATAGGGGACAAAACCGACCCCTGTAGAACCCCATACTGGAACCCCACAGGGCCAAGCAATATTCCCCAAGCACCACCTTCTGGAGCCGACCATCCCAGTAGGAGCGAAACCACTGCAATGCAGTGTCTCCCACTCCCAGCTCAGTCGGTTATCCCAGAAGGATACCATGGTTGATGGTATCGAAAGCTGCCAAGAGATCAAGGAGAATCAACAAGGTCACACTTGCCCTGTCTCTCTTCCGACATAGGTCATCATACAGGGAGACCAAGGCTGCTTCTGTGCCAAAACCCGGCCTGAACCCTGACTGAAATGGATCTAGATAATCAGTCTCATCCAAGAGTGTCTGGAGCTGGTTGGCAACCACCTGCTCAAGAACCTTGCCCAGGAAAGGAACATTTGCCACTGGCCTAAAATTACTCAGATTTTCCAGGTCCAGGGAGGGTTTCTTCAGGAGTGGTCTTACTACCACCTCGCTGAGGCGGCCTGGGACCACCCCCTCTTGCAAGGAGGCATTAATCACCTCCCTTGCCCAGCCAGCTGTTCCTTCCCTGCCATTTTTTATAAGCCAAGAGGGGCAAGGATCTAGTATGGAGGTGGTTGCATGAACCTGTCCAAGCACCTTGTCAACGTCCTCGAACTGTACCAGCTGAAACTCATCCAGAAGAACAGGACAAGGCTCCAGATACCTCACCAGATTCCCCTTCTATAACACTGGAGTCTAAGTCCCAGCAGATGCAAGAGATCTTATCCTGGAAGTGCCTAGCAAGTGCATTACAGTGGGCCTCAGAGGGGTCCACAGTGTCCTTAGGGCTGGCATGTAATAGCCCCCAGACAACTCTGAACTGCTCCGCTGGGAGGCAGACAGAATGATGCAGCAAGATGATGGAGTTTTTTGCCGCCCTCACTGCCCCTGAATATACTCTACCATAGGCACATACCAGCATTCAATTGCATCCACTAGGAGTTCTTCTCCATCTGTACTCAAGCCATCTCCTATTTTGTTTCATTGCTCTCAAATCTGGGGTATACCACAGAGCAGTTCGAGCTCTACTCAGGAGAGGGCACTCCGGAGCAATCATCTCAACTGCCCAGGTCATTTCTGCATTCCACAGATCGACCAGGGTTTTGACAGGAGAACCCACCATATCAGCCGGGAACCTCCCCAGAGTCCTCTGGAAACCATCCGAATCCATTAGCCTCTGGGGGACGCCCATTTTAATAGGCCCCCCGCCCTTGCAGAGGGGAAAAGCTGCTGTAAGTCTAAACCTCAGCAGGTAATGATCTGCTGAGGTTTATGACAAGGGGACTGATGCAAAGTTTCCCACCTTCAGACTACCATCTCCATGTCCAGTTGAGAAAACCAAGTCTAGTGTATGCCCACTACATGTGTCAGGCTGATGACATGTTGGGACACTCCCATGGTTGTCATGGAGGCCATGAAATCCTGAGCTGCCCCAGACAAAGTGTCCTCAGCGTGAATGTTGACATCCGCCAGAACCAACAGTCTGGGGGATCGCAATGGCGCACCAGAGACCACCTCCGTCAGCTCAGATAGGGAGTCTGTTGAGCAGCAGGGTGGGTGGTACACCAACAGTCCCCAATCTGTCCCACTGGCCCAACACAAGGTGCAAACACTCCAGACTGGTAGTCACATGGACAGGGAGCCTGCAGAGGGAGATGGAACTCCTACAGACCACAGCAACCACCCCTCCCTGGCCCTCAGGTCTTCCCTGATGCTGAACCAAGTACCCCGGTGGGCAGAGCTGGGAGAGGCTAACTCCTCCCTGCTCACCCACCCAGGTCTCAGTTATGCATGCCAGATCGGCCGCCTCATCCACTATTAAATCATGGATGATGGAGGTCTTATTCTGAACCAATCTGGCATTTAACAGCAGCATCCAGAGACCTGAGGGTAGGCTGAAAGGGCAACCACCATGCCTGTGGCTGGGGGGAGGGCTGGAACACAGCACAGCCATTAACTGTCTGGGCCATTTTCCCCTAACCTGGCTAGCCCTCCTCCCAATGCCATATCTCTCTTGACCCGTAACCACACTAACTGGGGACCCCTCACGTACCCTGGCTTGGCCATAGGTCCTCTCTCCCAGGCACATAACAGGATCCTAAGCAAACAACCAACAACCAACCCCCACACATAAAAGCCGCAAAACCAGTCAACCCAGTGTTAGTGAGGTGGCCCTTGCCCTTGCGGCTCCCCACCAACGGGGCAACCCCACCTTTGGCAGCAGTGCCACCAGAGTGCCTCATCAGAGCTGGGCAGATAAGAATCTTCCTAGGGAACTTGGGCCCAGATGGCATGAATCAGCTGTAATTTGCCCGGGGGAGTTTTTTTTTTCCCTCTTCAGCTCCAGCCAGGTGGGTGGCTTCGTTCTGGCAGCAACACAGTCCCAGGCAGGGCCAATAAGATGGTAAGTCTTATCATACAGAGAAGCTACATATGTGAGACCTTGGCTGATAAAGGGATGAAAAAGGTATTGTTTGGCAGCCCAGGGGACAATGAAGCCATAACACGGTTAGGAGAGATGATGTGGTATTCATTAAAAACCTGCAGGGACACCAATTATGTCTGTCTCTGTGTGTGTGTGTGTGTGTGTGTGTGTGTGACCTGGCTTCAGTTGTCTATGCTCTGGTAATCTCCAAGTTAGATTACTGCAATGCACTCTACATGGGGCTGCCTTTGGAGATGGTTCAGAAGCTGCAGCTCATGCATAATGCAACAGCCAGATTGATAACAAGGACCAGAAGGTCTGCACATATAAGACTGACTCTGGCCTGCTTGCACTGGCTGGCTGTATGTTCAGTCACCTGAAGATCTGAAGGTGTTGGTTGAATCCCATGAACATGGGAAAATAGGGCAAGAAAACTGCTGCACCTTTGCCCCCTTGTTTCTCTTGTTCTTCTTTCTCCCCCCTACCAACTGGCTAGCTGGCCAGTACCTAAGGATCTCATTTTGCAAGGCTAACAAGTTATAAAGGAGCCAATCCCTTGACAGATTTCCCAACAGTGTGGGGGTGGGGAACCTGTGGCCCTCCAGATGCTGTTGGACTCCACTTCCCGTGGCCAGGGATGATAGCAATTTTAGTCCAACAATACCTGGAGGGCCACAGGTTCCCCACCCTGGCTGCAATACTGTTTAGGGTGTAGCAATCCTTCCAGCCCGCTCAGCACAGCAGAAGTGTCAGATAGCAACTAGACCTGGAATAACTATGGCATTCTTTAATGGGTTCTATACTGTGTTTGGTGGGGATAATTCTGGGTCTTCTGCCAGTATCTCCCTAGCCATTGTCCTACTAATTTCATAATCCCCAGCTCCCCTGAAGGCCAAGGTTGAGTTGAAGGACAGACTGGAAGGGGGAACAACCAGCACATGATTGGACTCCCTTCCCCTACAATTACCTCTCTGCCTCCTGCTGCAATATCTTCCTCTATTGGTCAAATGGTTGCTCCCAAATTCCTTCCATCTCCCCGTCGTCACTCAAAATACATCTTTCCACTGGCAGAGAGATGGACCCAAAACTCAAGCAGCTGACAGAAGATATAAAACACAGACAGGAAACACAAATTTAAAACACAAAAAGTCAGAAAAGGGCAAAAGTGACTACCCTTATACCTATAGTCACATAATTCACAGGACATTTGTACTCTTTCAAGGTCAGGCCCCACTGAAATATGCAGTGAGCCCCTAGTAAAGAGTCCTTCAGCTCACGCCAAAGACCTGTGCCTCTGGCAATGGTGACTGATCCTGTAGGCTCCAGGAGTAGTGTGGCCAGCAGACCAACAGACAGTCCAGTGGAAACATGCCATCGTCTCCCTCAGTGCCATAATTCCTTTTACAAATGCATTGCTTCATAAAATGCAGCTTGAACAGGAAGATTGATGCTCAGCCACCCCTCTCCGCAGCTGCTTTTATCTCCTCTGGGTAAAGTCCCTGTATTTTCCCCTTGTGTGCAGCTTGGGAAGTGACTGGGAAAACTATATGGGGGGGGGAGATTAAAAAGTCCCCCCCCTTGCTGGTTTCCCTCTTCAAATAGCAGCCTTAATTGCTGCATTTTATGAAGCAGAAAAATAATGTAAAAAAATATGTGTAATGTGTAGTTCTATCCTTAGAGGATAGTGTGTAAGGATGACAGAGATGTTAATTGCTTTGAGCACTCTATAATATTCTGTAATTGATTATTATTGCCATTCTTGTTTTAAAAAGCAAGCTGGGATGAAAGCTTCCCTTGGGAGGGAATTGCAGCATTTCCATGGCCCTGTATGCCACAGATTATAAATCAGTGTAGTAGAGGCCATCCTCAGTATTGCATTTCATTGATGCATTGGCAGCAGGCCCTACAGCAGTTTGGGTGTCCCACTCCAGTAGTTTTTCCATTTTTCAGACTGAAGACCCATCTTTAGACCAAACATGCAATATGGGACTCACTTTTCATTTTTTACCATGCATGTATATGGTGGTAGACATGTCACAGGTGCAACCCAGCATAGGTCAGTTTTGACCAACCTGTTGAAGACTTATGCTCTCTAATCCCATGCCTCTTCCCATCTTGCTCTGAACTCAGCACATTTTAAGCACTCCCCACCACCACCACCAAAAAAGTGGGTCAGAAAAGCAAAATACCACAGGCATACTGCCTTAGGATGTTCCTTCTCCCACCTGTCTCCTGTTCCCGCCATTCGTTGACTTCAGGTGGGGCGGTCTTGCTCTACATTCCTCTCTTCATGTTGGTAAGAACTCCGTGTGGGCATAATAAGGCCTTTTCAGGTGTGGTCTCTCTATTTCACAACTTCCTGCCAAGGAAGGTTTTGCTCCCTCACTATAAAGCTTTCATTTCCAGTTGGAAGCATGTTTGTGTTTTGCTATTTGTTTGCTGGGGGCTGATGACTTTTGCTGGACTCCGCTGCTGTGCTGTTTATGTGTGTGGGGACTGGGGCAGGGTGCGTGTGTGCGTGTTACTGTTTTTCAGACAGTACTGTTTTTTGAACCACCCAGAAAGCTTTGGCTATTGGGTGGAATCGAAATATAATAAGTGCATATTTTTCATATATAAGTTGTACATTGTGTTGTGCACTCCTGATGCATTGAAAATGCTACTTACAGATGTCACAAATAATTTGTCTTGGTGGGTCCTTTGAAAAAACTTGTCTAGGAACTTCTACACAAGTTGACCTTTCTTATCTGTTCCAGCCCTATGACTGTAATTCCTTCCAAATTTAAAAAGAAGTATAAGTAACATAGATAAATCATTTCTGACAGGCATGATTGGACAACAGCACTATAGGACAGAGTGAACTCCAAGTAAAGCAGGGCAAGTCATGCTCACTTAAGAAGCTGAATGCTAATAAGGGGCACATCTATGAGCTTCTGCCAAACGTTACATCATGGTAACATAAAATATCACAATTTTCCTGAAAGTGGAGAGGACTGAGCTCTGGTGGTCAGCATTTCTTTTAATTCACTGGCTACTACTATATGCAGGGCAAAGGATGGAGGTGGGTGTGTGTGTGAAGAAACTAGTCAAGGGCAAAATTATGGTACAAACTCTTAAGTTCGAACACTATTTTAATCTAGAGATGGGTGCTGTTATACACTAATACTAATAATAAATACCTAGCATTTAAGTATCAACAGAATGTTCAAAGCACTTCTCATACATTTCTTAATAATCCTTACAACAGCCTCATGAGATAGGCCAATTATCCCTGTATTGCATATGGAGGGTAGGGGAATGGATTTTGAGAAATAATGGTGAGAATTCATATACAAGGATAGATCTGAATCAGGGATTTCCTGGCTCACAGCTCATGCCCTTATTTGTTTGTTTGTTTGTTTACAATATTTATATACTGCTCCACATCAAAAGATTTTGGAGCAGTGAACAGCAAAAATAAAAGGATAAAACACCATGTTAAAACAATTAAAACATTTTAAAATAATCAAGTTCCAATAAGACCAAATTTAATAAACCGCAGCTGGTTATTCAAGGAAGCCTGCCCGAAATAACAATGTCTTCAGGAGGCGCCAGAAGGAACACAATGTTGGCACCTGCCTGACTTCTGAAGGCAGGGAGTTCCACAGGGAGGGAGCCACCACACTGAAGACTCTTTTCCTGCTCGACTCCAAGTGAGCCATGGGTCCATGTGGAACCACCAGGAACTTTCCCTCTGATGATCTCAGTGACCAGGCAGGGTGGTAAGGAAGGAGGCGCTCTCTCAGGTATCCTGGTCCCAAGTTGTTTAGGGCTTTGTCCACTAGTACTAATACCTTAAACCTGGCTGGTAGCTAATAGACAGCCAGTGCAGTTCCCTCAGCAAAGGTGTTGCACGCTGAAAAGGGGCAGCTCCCGACAACAGCCGAGCTGC
The DNA here is from genome assembly GCF_057233095.1 of Heloderma suspectum. Taxonomy (NCBI): domain Eukaryota; kingdom Metazoa; phylum Chordata; class Lepidosauria; order Squamata; family Helodermatidae; genus Heloderma; species Heloderma suspectum. Next base: position 116,855,794 of record NC_139462.1, read on the forward strand.
TGCATTCTGCACTAACTCCAGCTTCCAGAGCAGCCTTAAGGGTAGCCCCACACAGAGCACATTGCAGTAATCCAGTCTTGAATTTACCACTGTTGCCAAGCTATCCCTGTCCAGGACAGGCCATAGCTGGTGGACCAGATGAACCTGGTAAAAGGTACCCTGAGCCACCATGGCCACTTGGGCCTCCAGTAACAATGATGGATCTAGGAGTACCCCCAGACTACGGACCTGATCTTTCAGAGGGAGCACAACCCCATCCAGAGCAGGCAATGAGCATATCTCCTGCACCCGGGAACCACTCACCCCACAGGGCTTTTGTCTTGCCAGGATTCAGCTTCAGTTTACTGGCCCTCATCCAGCCCATTACTGAGTCTAGGCACTGATCCAGGACTTGCATAGCCTCTCCTGATCCAGATGTCACAGGGAGATAGAGCTGCTTGTCATCAGCATACTGATGGCATTTAGTTCCAAATCCCCTAATGACTGCTCCCAGCAGCTTCACATAGATGTTTAACAACATTGGGGACAAGTTGGTACCCTGTGGCACCCCGTAGCTCAATTGCCAAGGGGTCGAGGAGTAGTCACCCAATGTTACTCTCTGAAATTGGCCCCATAGGTAGGACCAGAACCACTTTAATACAGTGCCTCCGATACTCATCCCATGGAGTCGATCCAGGAGGATACCACAGTCAGTGGTATCAAAAGCTGATGAAAGACTGAGCAGAATTAACAGGGCTGCACTCCCACTGTCCCTCTCTCAATTAAGGTCATCTATACTTAGCCACTATACTACATCACTCCATTACATCTCACCAGTTCCTCACTACACCGGAAAGCTTCTTTTAACATGTCCTCATGCCAGTTCGCACGTGCACGTCTTCCACTTCAGTACTGCAGAATCAGCTGGTGGCTCGCATGGCTCACATAGTGGCCATGACAGATCAAGCACATTCATGCACACACCTGTCCATCAAGAAGTGATGGGAAATTACGGGGTAGCTTCAGATCTCTCACCTAGGGGAATTTTTTAAAAAACTGCTGTGGGAACCCTTCCCCAGACCCAGTGCCTCTACCAATCTGCTCCTGCTCCTTCTTCCTGCAGAGCTGGGCTGGCTGGGTTGGGATTTGCTGCTCTTCCCTCCCTATCAGAACTACCACTACTGTCAGGGAGGGGAGAAAGAACAATGCATGCTCATGTCAGCCAGCCCACCTCTGCAGTAGAACAAGCAGGTGTTGCTCTTGCTCATGGCCTACTGAGTCTGAAGGGAATGGGGTCCAGAGGGAAAAGCTGGGAGAACAGGGAGTGAGGAGAAAGAGCCACCTGGACCATTTCACCCACTTTCTTCCTCTGGACCCAGTCCCACTGTGAAATGGCAGTGGACAGCAGTCACTTCTGCTTAGCATACCCATTTATGAATCACCAAAATGAGGAAGCACATCACCAGAAAAAACCAACAGAAGATGCCCATTTGCATAAAATTTGCACGGGTTAATTTATATGTACAGATGCAAATTTAGAAATTATTATTAATGTTATTTAAATAGAAATGCAGTACATCTCTCCATAGTGCAGAAGACTGTAACCAGGTGACCTGTGTGCCTGCTTGTTCAGTCTGCTGTCTGGGTGCTAACTGTTGAGATGGGCAACAGTTCTTATCGTGTTTTGACTGGGTTTGCATAACATGCTAACTCACACTCAGTGGTTGAGTGTGGGTTGTTGTTGAACCGGGGGTTGTTTTTTAAGCCCTGGCTTAGCATGTGGCCTGAACCAAGGACATTTTCTGCAGGGTGGCTTAACCATGCAGTGTGGTTTATTTTTCTCAAACAAGCCACCTTGAGAACCCGTGGTTTGTTGTTGGGTTGTTCAGGGTGATTAACAAGCCACCCTGCGGAAAATGTCCTGGGTTCGGACAACACGCTAACCCGCAGTTCAACAAGCAACTGACAGTTTACCAACAACCCACACTCAACCACTGAGTGTGGGCTAGCATGTTGTGTGAACAGTCCCTTTATCTTTAAACTGGATAGGACAGCCCTTCAAATAGCGGACAGTTCTCTGGTAGCCCTTCAAATAGGTTACTGTCCTTTGTAAATGAGGACACGTGGCTACCCTGTCTCTGCTCCTCCTCCTTCCTGCCACACAACAGGCCCAGCAGCACTGGTCAGTTCTTCTTCATGACCTCTATGCAATCATACACGTATGAGATCCGCACCTGGGCCCCATCTACATGAGCCTTTTACTGCGGGGCAGCTGCGAGTCGAGGCCGCTTAGGACAGACAACGTAGTCGTCACTTCCCAGCCATCAGTGGTTTTCTCTGGGAAAATGCAGATTTCCAAGGAGGTGTTTTGCCATGTTGTTTTTCGTTTGCTGCAGGTTTCCCCACAGTTGCAAGCCATCTGTCACTTCCCCTAACCAACTTCACATTTTGCAGTGGGCGTGTTGTAGGCATGTGTAGTGCTTGCGTCACTCTGTGATGCCCCTTTACTCCCCCCATCCCTTCTCAGCTGCACAGTTACAGAGGCACAGAGAGGCACTTTCATTTATTTAATCACACTTTTGCACATTTTTGCAGCTTCGTATCTTCGCAACAGTTGCTTTGGGCTCAGTGCCCAAGGGCTGGGGGATCTTGGGGGAGGACCAACCTTGCTCTGGCCACTATTTCGGAGTGATAAGTAGGCACGTACTGCTCATGCTTGTGAGTGCAAACCATCGCAAGAGTCTCAGGCTGGGGAACTGACAAACAGATGGCATGGAAATGAAGGAGCACAGAACACCCACTTTTTACCTAACAAGGGATGGAAAGACACAACAGAACCCCTAAAATACAAAATAACCACTGAAGTATTGCACCCTCATGCTCACGGGACTGCACAGCTGCATATTAAAGTATAATGGCAAAAAAAGGCATGGCAGAGTCTGTGGGGAAGCCCACAGTAAATCACGAGTGTATCCCAGCAGAATCTAATTCAAAGCTGAAATGCTGCGCAGCTGCGATGAAATGAAGGGCGAAAGTGGTGCCATGTAGATGGGGCCCTGCAGAGAGCAATGTTTTGGAAATTTCTAGAACTTTTAGAAACATTCTAGCTCAGTAGTGGAACTTCATGCCTAATGGCTACCCCAAGGACAGATGAAGCACCCCTTTCCTCAGTTCCTTTTTTAACCCCCCCCCCCCCGCCACAGCACTTCAGGAACATCACTCCTGAGCTTCTTTAAGCAACTGAAGGAATCATTTTATTCCTTCTTCTGTTTTTTTCTATCTATGATCTATCGCTAGGCACAGACCAACAATGCTTTGTTTTGCTTCAACAGTCCCTAGCACACATTTGTGTCTGTTGCTGTTCATATTGCGCATCAATGTAAGAACAGCTATGATTGGTCAAGAACATGACCCACCTGTCCCAGTATCATGACTCCAGCCGTGGCTGGATCAGGATGGCACAGAAAGTTTGAATGCCACTAGCTTTTCATGGGAAAAGTGTGTCACGAGAGCCAGTGTGGTGTAGTGGCAAGGGTGTTGGACTGGGAGCTGGGAGATCCGGGTTCTAGTCCCCACTCGGCCATGGAAGCTCACTGGGTGACTTTGGGCCAGTCACACACTCTCAGCCCAACCCACCTCACAGGGTTGTTGTGAGGATAAAATGGAGAGGAGGAGGATAATGTAAGCCGCCTTGGGTTCCTTGCAAGAGGAATAAAGGCGGGATATAAATGCAATAATAAATAAATAAATAAATGGGCCACTCTTTTGACTGCCATCCAGTGCCAGTTACCACTCACTGCAGTTGAGGTCTCCCATTTATACAGCACCCAATACTGCTTCCTCAGCAGGCTCTTTAGGGAAGCTGTCATTGAGGAAGCAAACACTTTCATTCCTCTCTCAAGTAGTTCAGCCAGTACCCTCATTGTGGCATCTGCTTTTCAGAACTGATGCTAATGGGAACGACACGTTCAGAGCAAATCAAGCATAAAATAGCCTTGCTCTAAAGATTTATGACAGTAAGTCTAATATAGATAATATATATTTCCTAGGACATTGATCTTCCACTTTTTATTACTTATATCTGAAATGACAGGTCATTTCATAGAATACTGGTAGTCTTGCTTCCCTCCACCAGAGAGAAGATTGGTTTTGTTTGTTAATGAAGAAATAACCCCCATAACATGGAGATCTGTAGTCAATGAAGCTGAAATCTCAACTCCCTTATCCACTGTGAATTCTAATAAAGATCCACTGAAGAAAAATTGTTCTTAAAATGGGGGGGGGGGGCTGTTTCCCAAACAAACAAAAAACAAAACAAATACACAATTTTGGATTTTTTCCCCTCCCCACTACTTGTAGTCAAACTATGAAGGGTCCAACGTCATATACGTGATTTAATAGCACCTCAGCTATTAAATAAGGATGGCAAAATGGTAACAGATGACAAAGAAAAGGCAGAGGTGCTCAATTCCTACTTTGGCTCAGTCTTCTCCCAAAAGAGGGTCTATGACCCCCCTGGCAAAGGCGAAGTACAGGCTGAAGGGGCAGGATTGCAGCTTGAGATCGATAGGCATATGGTCAAGGAACAACTAATTACTTTGAATGAGTTCAAATGTCCAGGGCCAGATGAACTGCATCCTAGAGTAACAAAGGAACTGGCAGAAGAACTCTCAGAACCACTGTCTATTCTCTTTGAGAACTCATGGAGGACGGGGGAGGTACCAGATGACTGGAGGAAGGCTAATGTTGTCCCTATCTTCAAAAAGGGTAAAAAGGAGGAACCTGGGAACTACAGACCAGTCAGTCTGACATCAATCCCTGGGAAAATTCTGGAGCAGATGATCAAGCAATCCATCTGGAAGCTTCTTGAAAACAATGCCATGATTACTCGAAGCCAACATGGATTTGTCAAAAACAAGTCCTGCCAGACTAATCTGATCTCATTTTTTGATCAAGTAACCTCCCTTGTAGACCGTGGGAATCCTGTAGACATCATATACCTCAACTTCAGCAAAGCTTTCGACAGTGCCCCATGATATCCTGATGAGCAAACTAGCTCAAAGTGGGCTAGATGAAACAACGATCCAATGGATCCACAGTTGGCTACAGAATCGGACTCAAAGAGTGCTTATCAATGGGACCTTCTCAAACTGGAGCGCTGGGCAGAAAACAACAGAATGACATTTAATAGGGATAAATGCCAAGTTCTGCACCTAGGAAAAAGAAACCAAATGCACAGTTACAAGATGGGGGATATGTGTCTCAACAACACTACAAGCAAGAAGGATCTTGGAATTGTTGTCGATCACAAGCTGAATATGAGCCAACAATGTGATGTGGCTGCAAAAAAGGCAAATGCTATTTTGGGCTGCATTAATATAAGCATCGCTTCCAAATCCCTGGAAGTACTAGTTCCCCCCTACTCAGCACTGCTTAGGCCTCATCTGGAGTACTGTGTCCAGTTCTGGGCTCCACACTTTAAGAAGGATGCAGACAAACTGGAGAGGATTCAGAGGAGGGCAACAAAGATGATCAGGGGACTGGAAACAAAGCCCTATGAAGAGAGACTGAAGGAACTGGGCATGTTTAGCCTTGAGAAGAGAAGACTGAGGGGAGATATGATAGCACTCCTCAAGTACTTGAAAGGTTGTCACAAAGAAGAAGGCCAGGATCTCTTCTTGATCATCCCAGAGTATAGGACACGGAATAATGGGCTCAAGTTACAGGAAGCCAGATTCCGGCTGAACATCAGGAAAAACTTCCTGACTGTTAGAGCAATACGACAATGGAACCAATTCCCTAGGGAGGTGGTGGGCTCTCCCACACTGGAGGCGTTCAAGACGAGGCTGGACAGCCATCTGTCAGGGATGCTCTGACTTGGATTCCTGCATTGAGCAGGGGGTTGGACTCGATGGCCTTGTAGGCCCCTTCCAACCCTACTATTCTATGATTCTATCTATTCTATGATTCTATATTCTGAATGCATTTTAAGTCATATAATAAGAAGTGAGCATCATTTGCTTGTTTTCATCTATAGGCTCCAAAGCCACACAAGAGATCTTAACCAGCAAAGGCCATGGGGTAGTATCCAATGGGGCGCAAACACTACTGTAAATTATGTTGTCCATGAAGTTGGTGCACCACCTAAACTATTGGTGTTGCACTAGAGTAGTTTACGCTAATGCAACGTAATTTATGTTAGTGAATCCACCCCATTTGATTCTTCCCATAGTGCCCAAAGTGAAGTGATTAAATTTAACAAATGTTGCTCATAGACCTGTAATTCAAATTATATGGTCTCCTAGGTCTCCTGAATATTCAGCTGCTAGTTCCAGCTTGATGTCTGTGATATCAGAACAGCTAAGTTAATGGGGCCCATGATATCTCTGTCTACAAAACCCAAAACATTGGAGTAGATTTAACATTGTGTATGGATAGAAGAGATAGACAGAGAGGGCAGAGGTCAAGAAGACTGAAAGCATTAGGACAGCTTTCCCCAACTTGATATCCCTGAGATGTATTGAATTGCAGCTTCCATCATCCCCAGCCAGAGGGCAACATTAGGAAATGTTGGGGGAGGCTGCATTAGGAAATCAGAGGACAAGTAGTGTAGACCAGGATTGTCAGGAAGGACATATTGCCAGGCCCTCCAGAAAGAATAAATGGAAGTCCAAAAGAGAAGCCAGCTTTCTTTGTTTTCTCTTGCGTTTCGACCACAAAGCCATCCTTTCCTGTTAGGTCTGTGATCATATCTGGCCCTTCTTACAAGTAGCATCCTGTTCCACTTGCTGAGATGGATGGATGCTTGTTAAAAACAAAGTATCCTTTCCCCCCACGTCCAGAACTACTCAGCATTCAATAAATTGCAGATTGGCAGACTATGAATCCAGACGTTTGCTCTATTTGATACTATTTCCTCATCTAATTAATTACTTCGCTCTATCAGTGGACATGTTGCTTTTAATGTAATTGGATATTATGCATCCAGGTAATTTATAGAAATTAAAAGGAGTTGCTGTCCCCAGGACACAGGAAGCCCTGCCAATCTGCTAGTGACTAAACTGAAACTTACATTTTAGGCTCAGGCTGTATCTGCTGCACTGGTGCATTTCCCTGAAGAGAACAGGGAGCCATTTTGATGTAGGTAATGACCCTCAGGGGTCGATGGCTCAAAGTTGCAGTCAAAGGTGAGAGAACCTGGTGTCAGGACTGTGTATTGCTGACCACTCTAATGTGACCCCTGAGGTAGGGTTCAAAGAGGATGTGTACCATCATGTGTACCACTAGAGTGGTAAAACTATTATGGATCTGCGCTCACCCTGTTTTGGCAGACGTAAAATCTTCCCTACAGGATTCAGTTTCGATAAAACCTCTTCTGCTCTTTTCCAGCAGAAGCTAGATGTGCACAGCACCAATTGGCCGGTCTTTGTGGCATCAAGAAGCTAGCTTCCCTCCCCTTCAAAGCAAATTTTCAAGTAAAAAAAGGATGTTAAAATATATAAAATGAGGTGCCACAGAAGTGTTTAATTGGATGACCTTGCAAGGCAATTTACTTTTTAAAAAATAAAGAGAGAGGCAGCTTGCTTGCCTGAAACATGGGGGCAGGGGTGAGGTGATGAGAACATCCATATTGGATTTGAGGCAGATACATTTGCTGTTTGGGGAGCAAAGATGGGAGAACCTCAAACTCACTCTGAAGCGGGGGGGGGGGTGGAATGATGAGATGGAAAAGCTTCATGTTGCACTCCTTGGTGGAATGGTGGATATAAATCTAATGAGCAACTCCTGTGTCTAATTATATATCTATGTACCCACATACTTATTCCATCCCTGGTAGTTGTCCAGGGCTTATGGATCCATCAGAGGCCTGCTGTGATAGGTTTGCAGGCACTTCCAAGATAAAATCTCTTACATCCACCTGGACTTAAGACTCCAGTGTTACAGCAGGTGAATCAGGTGAAGTATCCATAGCGCAGCCTCACCCATTTTTCTTGGATGCGTTCCACTTGGTACAGCTCGAGGATGTTGACAAGGTGCTTGTGCAGCCACTTCTGTACTGGATCCTTACCCCTCTTGGCTTATAAGAACTGGCAGGGAGGGATCAGGTGGCTGATCCAGGGAGGTGTTCATTGCTTCCTTGTGAAAGGGAGGTGTCCTGCACTGCCTGAAAGAGATGGTGGGGAGACCACTCCTGAAGAATCCTCCCTGGACCCAGATGATCTCAATAACTTTAGGCCAATGGCAACTGTTCCTTTCCTGGGCAAGGTCCTTGAGTCAGTGGTTGCTGACCAGCTACAGATGCTCTTGGATGAGACTGATTATCTGGATCTATGTCAGTCAGGGTTTGGGCTGGGTTTTGGCACAGACACAGCCTTGGTCTCCCTGTATGATGACGTATGTCGGGAGAGAGACAGGGGAAGTGTGTCCCTGCTGATTCTCCTTGATCTCTCAGTGACTTTCAACACCATTGACCAGAGCATCCTTCTGGGTGATTGTCTAAATTGGGAGTAGGGGGTACTGCATTGCAGTGGTTTCACTCCTACTTGGTTGGTTGGCTCCAGAAGTTTGTTTCTGGGGGATATTGCTTGGCCCCATGTATGGGTTCCAGTATGGGTTCCACAGGAGTCAGTTTTGTCCTCCATGCTATTTAACATCTACATTTAGTGGGGTCATCAGGAGTTTTGGAGTGCAGTGCCATCAGTATGCTGTTGACACACAGCTTTGTTTCTCCTTTTCATCTTCATGAGTTGAGACTGTGGATGTGCTAAATCAGTGTCTGGCTGTAACAATGGACTGGGTGAGGGCTAATAAACTGAAGCTCAGTCCAGTCAATACTGAGATGCTGTTGGTGGGTGGTTCTTCTGACCAGGTTGAGGGTGTTCAACCTGTTCTGGATGGGGTTGCCCTTCCCCTGATAGAGCAGGTTCAAAGCTTGGGGGTTCTCCTGGAGCCATCTTTGTCATTTGGGGTTCAGGTAGCCTCAGTGGCATGGAGAGCATTCTACCAGCTTTAGCTGGTGGCTCAGCCATGTCCCTATTTGGACAGGGATAACCTGACTTCTACTGGTACAAATCTACCAACACCTTATGGTCAACACTGCTTGTTCTGGATGGGGTTGCACTCACTCTAGAAGATCAGGTCCGTAATTTAGAGGTACTCCTAGATCCATCACTGTCGCTCGAAGCCCAAGTGGCCATGACAGCTTGGAGTGCCTTTTACCAGCTTTGGCTGGTTCGCCAACTATGGCCTCTCCTGGACAGGGATAGCTTGGCCACAGTGGTACAGGCGCTGGTAACGTCAAGACTGGATGACTGCAATGCACTCTATGTGGGGCTGCCCTTAAGACTGCTCCGGAAGCTGGAGCTCGCACAGAATGCAGCAGCTTGGCTGTTGTCAGGAGCTGCCCCGTTTCAGTGTGCAACTCCTGAACTGCACTGGCTGCCTATTTGCTACTGGGCCTGGTTTAAGGTTTTAGTACTAGTGTACAAAGCCCTAAAGAACTTGGGACCAGGATACCTGAGAGAGTGTCTTCTCCCTTACCAACCTGCCTGGTCACTGAGGTCATCGGAGGGCTTGCTCCTGGTGGTTCCACATGGACCAATGGCCTGATTAGATCCACCAGGAGAAGAACCTTAAGTCTGGTGGCCCCCTTTCTTTGGAATTCCCTGCTCCTGGAGGTCAGGCAGGCACCAACACTGTGCTGTTTCTGGCACCTTCTGAAAACAGCACTGTTCCAGGAGGCATTTCTTAATTGACCAGTCACTGTTTCTATTGGTATTCTGTTTTTAAAATAGCATAATTTTAATCTGGTGTTTTAATCTTTTTATTCTTTTACTGCTTTATCTTTTGTGTTCGTTGCTCTGAAATCTGTTCTAGATATGGAACAGTATATAAATACTGTAAATAAATAAACAAACAAACATCTGAGGCCCTTCTCTGCAGGAGGCTCAGAGGGTGAGGGTCTTTTCAGTGGTAGCCCCCTGGCTGTGGAATGATCTCTCCACTGAGGTCGCCTGGTGCCAACAGTATCATCTTTTCTGCATGAGGTTGAGACTGTACTCTACTCCCAGGCATTTGATAGCATACGATGGGATTTTAATGTCAGTGGTTCATCAGGTATCTCAGTGTAACTGCTTTTAGCTGTTTAAATTGTTTTTAAGTTTTGCATGTTAAAGTATTTACATTATGTTTTGCCATTTTTGTGAACAGCCCAGATAGCCTTGGCTATTGGGCAGTACAGAAAACAAACAAATAAACAAACAAACAAACCCTTCTGTGTGCCCTTCCTCCTACTCTTTGATCCTCATAGCATTATGTTAACATGAATGTGGCACTGCCAGACAGATACGTAAGTTCCCAGTTCCAATGACACATAGAAAACATTAACAGAAGTTGGGGGAGTTACTTGAGTACCTTTTTGACTAGCTTCTATATAACACATGAATCTTCTCCACTTTTTAAAGGCCTCACAAATAGCTAGCCAGGTGGTAACTATACCACATGTTTCAGACCCCAGTAGAAGGGGAGGAAGGATTCAATCCAGCTCCAGCAGCAGGAGCATGACTAGACAGAGGCCACCTAGGGCTAGATGCTAGGGGAGCACAGAGCTGAAAGGTGAGAGCAGAAGCTTCCCAGCCACGGCAAACATCTCTGCCTTGAGGGGGCCACAAGTTCCATCCAAACCTGAAATAACCACAAAACAAGTGAATTAAAGGGTACTTCAGTGCCTCCTGCATGACAGCAGCTGGTTTTATGTCTGTTTAAATCAAGGGTGGGCACCATGTTGCCCTCCAGATGTTGTAGCCTGCAAGTCTCATGATCCCTCACCATTGCCTATGCTGGGTAGGACTGATGGGAGTTGTGGGCAAAACATCTGCAGCACAAGGTGCCCACCTTGATTTAAATAAACCCTTACCTACAGCTGCTTCTTGGACTCTCAAATGCCCCTTTAGGGATAAGGCTTCTCTTCCAGGAAAGGTATAGAACCAGATAGCCATGGACATGTCAGGGAGAAGGGTGGGGTTCCCTGTACTTATGTAAATGGTGGAATGGGGTGCATGTGTCTTCTTCTCAATGTGAAGAGGGTCTTCTGCCAGATCTTCAGTGTGTGAGCTGAAGTTTCATGCCTAATTGACTTGTCATGTTGAATGCAGAGTTTTTAATGGGTCATTTTTACATTTTTCACTAAAATAAACTCTATTCAAACCCCTGCTTTCCATTGTGCTTTTCCCCTTTTTTCCCTTTGGCTCCCTCTCCGCCCCCTGCCCCATTTTTTAATCATGCTAAGTGCACCTTTTTCCCTTTTAGGAGCAGGGAGAGGACATATTTACACACGTAACTCCCAGACTCAGGGTTCCTTCACACCGGGCTTTTATCCTGCGATTCAGATTGCTCCCTCATGGAAGTTTGCAGGCTGTTTACATGACACAGTTACCCTGCTGTGACCCTCCAGGGCATCTCCTGCACTAAATGCGCATTGTTCTGTTTTTAAATAGATCGCAGATAATGAGCTATCAAATTACCCCGTTATGTTCCGCTTCAGTTTCCTCCGTGAAAAGAGTAAAAGCGGCAAGAAGAGGAGCGAGATCAGTGAAAGATAATGGAAGACTCAGATACGGGGAGAAGGAGGGGGGAAGGGGAGAGGGGAGAAGAAGCACGTGTAAGGGGAGCCAGTTGTGATCCTGCATTTAAAATGGAAGCAAAAAGTCCCACGTTAAATGCAGGATTTTAGGCTGGTGTAGATATGCCCTTAATCCCCAACATCTCAGGACAAAAGAAGTTTCAAGTAAGCAGAGCTGGAAAAGACTTGTGAGCTTGGAAAGCTACTGCCAGGCAAAACAGTCAATATTGGACGAAATAGAATCAATGGTCTGGCTCAATATAAGATGGTGTCATGTCCCTCTACCTTATATTGAGGTACCTCATCTCCTGCTTTCAGTTTGCTTTAACTTCCAACCCTTCTTACTTAATGGGTTGTGTCTTTTGTAGATTGTAAGCCTGTGAGCACTTAATTCTATCTTCTTCATTGTTCTCTGTACAAATCCTAATTATTGTTGGTGTTTGATAATTAGTATTATTATATGACAATGTATCGGTGAACAGCAGCTTTTGAGAGAACAATATTGCTCCAAAAGAAAATAATCTTTCATAAAAGTGTTTTAATGGCTAGATTAATATAAAACAGCCATTTTAAAACTTGTTTTCACCCTTTTGTGTTGATGCCTGTGGTGAAGAATTAATCCCTATATGCTACTAAGATGCAGCATATTGCAGAGGATTTTGAAGAAGGCTCTAGGACACTTTCTATTCACATAAGATACATTGAGTACAGGCATGTTGGGCCCCTCAACATTGGTCCACATGAACTGAGTGTGTCTAGAACACACTCAACACTTCCCTGTAGCTGCATGTTAATGATCGGTGCTGGTAGGGAAGCTTTATTTCAGGGAAGCTTGACCACCATTACTGATAATCACACCAAGAAGCTAGTGAAAATCTCTTAAGAAGCCCCAGGGTTCAACACAGCACAGCCTAAAAGCCATGCATAGAGATGACAACATCAGCATACATTTAGATGGCAAAAATCACCTTATCCACAAATTCTTACTTAGGACTTCAATTTATACTACACTTGCTGGCCAAAAGAGACCACTGGCCAGTTGGCTTTGATTTAGGAAATTATTCCACACATAGGATAAAAAGTTATGCAATAAGTGCATTATTGAAAAACTTCCTGACTGTTATAGCAATACAACAATGGAACCAATGACCTAGGGAGGTGGTGGGCTCGGGGTTGGACTCAATGGTCTTGTAGGCCCCTTCCAACCCTATGATTCTATGATTTCTCCCACACTGGAGGCATTCAAGATGAGGCTGGAAAGCCATCTGTCAGGGATGCTCTGACTTGGATTCCTGCATTGAGCAGGGGGTTGGACTCGATGGCCTTGTAGGCCCCTTCCAACCCTACTATTCTATGATTCTATGATTCCACGATTTAAAACTACTCTCTTAAATGAGAGTATAACCTAACATCTGCAACACTTTCCTGAGATTTTGAAAAATTGTTATGCCTGGGGTATTTTTTGAGTATTTCTTTTCCCCACTACTCTATAGTATCGTTCCATTCATAGTGGTCATTTGCCCAGCTCTTAAGGAAATAGTCTCAGGCATTCCTCACTGCAGGCTGCATTGAGAGTGGTGGAAGATGGTGAGGTCAGGTGATCAGGTTTCTCCCAGCTGTGCAGAAAATGTATATGAGCCCAGAAAAAGCAAGAAGTTGTAGAGGGTCAGAGAAAGATATTTTGAGGTATGAAATCTACAAGTATTGTGCTGGATGATGCTGTTTTATACCTTTAAGGGAGCAGTCCTTTGCATGTTTAGACAGAGAAGAGGCCGACAACTCCCAGGATGCTCCCAGAATGCTGGGAGCTGTCAGCCTTTTCTCTGTCTAAACATGCATAGGATTGCACCCTAAAGCTCACAACAGCTTGGGGCCAGAGTACTGGAAGGAGGGTACACTCACATATGAACATTCTTGATCTCAGGGCTCCCAGTCATGTGAAACACCGAGGCATTGTGTTAAGCTAAGTGCAGTTAGTTTCACTGCAGAACTTCCCCATCAACACAGGGAGGTGGAGGGGCCAAAGCACCTGTCCTCATCTCACCTCCATGCTTCCATTCTCTGAGTGCCTGAAGAGGTCTTATAAATCACTAAAATCTAGAACAACATAAGAACCCAATAAGCACATACCAACACAGCATAAAATACCATGCAAAATATAAAGTTAAAACATCAGGAGCTAACTCCTGCCCACCCCAGGGCTAAAGTAATAGACCTAAAATACTTACAGTATTTAAAATGGCTGGGAGAACAAAAATGAGTTGGCCTGTCACCAAAAAGACAACAATGTGGGCGCCAAGCAAGCTTACCTAGGAAGAGCATTCCAAAGTCGTGGAGCCACTATCAAGAAAGCCCTCTCCCTGATAGCCCATCTCCAAACCTCAGACTGAGCAGGCACTCCAAGAAAGGCTCCCAAAGATGGCCTTAAGGCATGGGTAGGTTCCAATGGGAGGAGGCTTTCATTAGGTAGCGAGGTCCGGGCCTGTAGCCAGGGGTAGGCTGGGGGGGTTGCCCCCTAATTTTCCTCTGCCCCCCTTTTTTTTACAAACAAATAATTAAAAAAAGTTTACAATTTTATCTGTAAAAGACCTGCAAACCAGATGAACTGTCACCCCCCTTACTCCCCTCCCCCGAACTTTTAGGCTGGCTATGGGCCTGCCAAGGTCCCAAGCCATGCAGATCTTTATAGGTCATGTGACAGAAATCTCTTAGCCTCTGTGCCTCCATTTTGTTCTATCATTTCATCTGATTGTGTCTTAATAATCAACTTAAAGCTGCTTAACCTTTTACACTTTCTTTAACTTTTGAAATGACTAAAGGTAACTGAAAGCAGACAACTGCAAACACAAGTTGTCTAAAATAAATTTGTGGCTAAGTGTCTCTTCTGGCTGAAAAACAATTTCTATAAGTTCCCCTTTTCATTATATTGCAAGGCAAACATAAATCGACCGTTAGCACCCCCAAGGGGAAAGGCTAGCTGATGCTCTGCGCATGCTTGACATGTTTCAATCTTGAAGACCAATCAGAATGTCCTGTCCATGTATTTTTTTCATGTGTGTATAAAACTGTGTGTAAGCTAACTGTTCAGGGTCCAGTCTTGAGCCATTCTTGACTGTACCACACCTTGGTGTCTGCTTTGAGTAAAACACCTGCTCGAACGACCATCTCTAGACAGTGACTGAGGGGGAAGAAGCAGGAGGCTTAAATTCAGCAACAGTCAAAACAAGCATCTTGAACTGAGCCTGGAAATGAACTGGAAGCCTGTGAAGGCAAGAAAGCCACCATATATGCTCATAATGCCTGGTTCCCATTAAAACTTTTTCAGCCATATTTTGCGCTAGCTGAAGTTTCTGAACCGTCTTCAAAGATAGCCCCATATACAACACATTACAGGGCTGTTCGGCTCTAATGGTGGCAAATCATGGGTTAATTAATCTATGATTTGCTGCAGTGCATACCGGGCACATCCTGCAGCCTTTTTTAATATTCAACTCCTAACTGGGCCGATCCAGGGTTGCTATGTGATGTTCGAAGCTGGACACTATAGGTTTATCGTGGGTTAAACAACCCACACGTAACCTAACTACTAGTTGTAGGTGCACTGTGGCTTGCTTAGCTCATTGTTAATCTACAGTGTCCGGGTTCAGACGTCACATAGTAACTCCTGATTGGCTCAGTTGGGGGTTGAATATTCAAAATAGCCACGGAACACACCTGACTCGTGCCATTATGCGTGAACCAGGTCTACAGCAATCCAGTAATATTGTTATATTACTTATATTATTGTGAGCTGCCTTGAAGGCTTTTAAAATGGATATAAATGTTGGGATATAAATATTGGGATGCAAATTCTTTAAATGAACAAATGTGCAGACAGAGATATGTACAACAGAATTCAGTGAGGTGGGGCAGGGGAGATTTCCATGTGGGGTAAGCTCTGCTCTTCCCATTTCACTTTTCAAACAGCATGCATACCAACATTTGAAATCCAAAGCTGATCTGTTCTTTCTCTTTGCCTTTCCTTCATGTTATCCACCCTCCTTTCCCCCAAGCACCTTGTATGCTTATGTGATCAAACATTTGTTTGGTGTTGTATTTTTTTAAATTTTATTTATTCATTATTTTGCTATTACAGAGGAAACTCTCAGTAGATAAACAAAGGAAAACATTTAATCTTACACTGATTCATAAATACAAATGATAACAAATAAGAGGTATAAACATAATCAAACACATACCAGTTAAATTGCCCCTAACAGTAAATAAGGTTGTACTGAATCCTGTACTTTATCGTTCCAATATAGAGACTCCATTTTTCTATTAAAAAATTATTTGCTAATCATCCCATTCTGACTCTAATCATATTAGTTAATTTCATAATCAAGGCCATATCTCAAACCCTCATACACCAATTATACATTATTGGAGGATTAACTTTCTTCCACCTAAGGCTTATTGCCATATGGGCAGCTGTCAGTAAGTGAACAGTCATTTCCACATCATCAACCGGAACTGCATCTCTAACATATCCAAATAAAAATGTCAGTGGGTCCAAAGAGAGCACAGCACCTGCAATTTTCATTTCTTCCTTTACCATCCTCCAAAAATTTACTATTTGAGAGCAGGACTAAAAAACATGGTAGATATTTGCTCCTCTAGAACCACATCTCCAACACTTATCTTCTACCTGCCTATAGATTTTACTAAGCCTGAATGGTGTTAATTACGATCTACAGAGTAATTTATAAAAGTTATCTTAAAAATTCATAAAGACTATATTCTTTGGGTTATGTTCTCTAATCCAGTCCCAAACGTCTTGAATAATTTGCCTTCCTAAATCATTTTCCCATTTGGTCATGTAGATGTTCCTTATCATGTTAAAGTTAACTATAATTTTATAAAATTGACTTAGAATTCTCTTATGTACCCCATTTGATATTATTGCTTCAAAGCTAGAGCAATCTCTTGTTGTTGTTGTTGTTGTTGTTGTTGTTCAGTCGTTCAGTCGTGTCCGACTCTTCGTGACCCCATGGACCATAGCACGCCAGGCCTTCCTGTCCTGTGCTCTCTCCCGGGGTGTGCTCAAGTCCATACTCATTGCATCGGTGATGCTATCTAGCCATCTCATCCTCTGCCGTCCCCTTCTCCTTTTGCCTCCAATCTTTCCCAGCATCAAGGTCTTTTCCAGTGACTTTTCTCTTCGCATTAGGTGGCCAAAATATTTGAGCTTCAGCTTCATTATCTGTCCTTCCAATAAGCAGTCAGGGTTGATTTCCTTTAGGATTGACTGATTTGACCTCCTTGCAGTCCAGGGGACTCGTAAGAGTCTTCTCCAGCACCACAGTTCGAAAGTATCGATTCTTCAGCGCTCAGCCTTCCTTATAGTCCAGCTCTCACAGCCATACGTTGCTACTGGGAAAGTAATCTCTTAGTGACCCATATTTAGATATTAGATTCGATATTATGTGCCTAATCTGCAAATATTGAAAAACTGAGATTTGATTATGTTCTTGTCCACCCGGAATGTCTCGATAACTTTTAATATGACCATTTTAAACAAATTTCTAAGCTCTATTAGATCGTATTTTCCCCAGAAATTCATATTACCCAATACTGTTTTCAGTTTGTTCATAATTAATAGCAATAAGAGGACAGAGTCCTGGGCTCAGTTTATTCTTGTATAATTTCCAGATTTTATATAAATTGCTAATACAGGGGTTTGCCCTTATCACTTCTCTATCTTTTTATTGCAAAATCAGAGTCTTAATAGTAATTGTTAAATTATTTTGTTCTATCTGTGTTAATTTATCTGGTATAAACCATGATTTTACCATAGATAGGATAGACGCAACATAGTACCATTTAATGCAGGGAAGTCCTAAACTTCCTGAATTTGTAGGGTGATATAACACTCAAGCATGTATTTTTGTATTTTTTAATCAGTGTTGTATTTTTACTCAGTTTTTTTAAACTAAAAAATGCTTGAGGGGAGGACACAATGATGTCACAAGGATCACTCAATCAGCACTGTGCATAGCTGACATCTACTGTAAATTCTCAGAAATAGTTTCTTCTGAACTTGATCCTACAGGGAAGACTGCATGCCAGGCTAAAACAGGGTGAGTGTGGTTATGAAGTGGCTTGACTATTCTAATTATGTTTGTCTGTACATAACCTAACATGGAAACAAACCTCTGGCAACTTTTGCAATTTACTTCCACACAGTAGTGTGTAGGAGTATAAATAAAGGATTATGCAGTGAGAGGGTGTAAAAAGTGGGGTCACATGCATTCATGTTACTAGCCATGAATACTGGAGACTTCCTGAACATGTGAGATTGCAAGTCCTTGACATTTACAACCGCATTATGTACCTGGCAACCCATCTTGAGCTGAATGAACAGACACTTAAAATAGATTCCTGCTAACTCCATTGTCTGATAGATTCAATCAACCATTTTTGCTGTAGAAATTTATAACTCAATTGTTAAAATAGTTCCTGTAAGGTGACACCTTGAGTCGTATTTCCATAATTTGGGAACTGATAAAAAATATGAATGCATGGCTGTTGTCATCTATGCATGTGAATCATGCACAAGGATTTAATTATCTTATTCTTATGCTATGTAGAAGGTCTACTTGAATACAAAGCTTTCAAGCATGGGCACTTGAATAGATCAACTGTGTATATTTCAGAACCAAGGTAGCTACATGATTTTGCAGATACACTGCTATGTCCGCCTTCCCAGTTATCCTACTGTACAAATCACAATGAATGGTGACAGAGCCGAGATTGGCCATAATACAATACAGAGCTAAGCACACTTAAGGCCATTAATTTCAGAAGATGTAAGCATGATTGATTATGTTGGGATTGTGACCACTGGAGAAGGAAGACAAACAGAAAAGTCATTTTTTGCTGGAAGTGAGTTTGTGATGTTTTAGAATAGCAAAGCCCAAGATAATATTCATACATATGCTGTGTTAACATCATTATGAGTTGCAGTGTGACTTATTATCACAATGTTTATACCACTTTAAACATGTTCTATGTAATAATAACAATTTTAATTGGGAAAGGTTGTCAGATGACTGTATCTGCACTTAGATGCTGAAGTGGAGTGGAGTGCTTCAAATGATTAAAAAAAAATTATATTGCACCTTTGTGGGGGACAGAAGGATTGCATCAATTATCCTGAACACTAAAAGTGAAACTGGGGTGGACTGTTGGGTCTTGATCCTCTAGATCCCTTCTTACGGTTTCTGTATATTCCAACTGCCTTTTTCTATTGGGGACAGTCCCTATTTTTCCATTGGGGAAAATTATTTTTTTAACATTAAACAGCCTTTTAAATATTTTTAATTAGTAAGTGCATGCATGCATGTGTGCTAGCTTCCCCCTGCCTTCCTCCCATAACTGCTTATCCATATACCAAGTATTAGTAGATGCATTTGAATTGCAATTATATAGGAAGTAAAGTAACAGTTGTGAGACTGAGGCTGTAGACAGACAGACATTCTATTATGCATGATGAAAGTGTTCTCTTCCCTAAAATGCAAGGAGTCAAATTAACCTTTATTTTTCCTTGAACTAGAACAGAGCCAGAACAATAACCTGAAAGTCTCTGATGAACCTCAACAGAGACAGGGGTGGTGGTGGTGAGGTCAGGTTACCGGTTTGGAATAACAGTTCAACCAAACAACAAAACACATGTGGTACATTCACTGGCTCCACCAGAACCAGAATCACAATGAGCACATTTTTAAAAGCTAGTGTCTAGGAGGATTTATATATTTTGGGTTTGCATGGGCTTCTGTACTTTGTGATAGACATTTGGTCGACAAACAAGTTACAATATGGAAAGGATGGATATACAACATGCATATGAGGTGATACAACAGTACAAGTCAGGTAACAGAGGACATATTTGGTGTCTATCAAATGGTCTTTACATGTACAGTACAGTAAGAACATACATGTAAGTGTAAGACAAAGTAGGGATATGCTGGTCTGAACCAGAATCAACCCAAAACAACTTCAGTTGCAGCTGAATGTGAACCTGAACCAGAACTGAACCAACAAATTTAATAATTTGACATGATATTAAAATTTTAATGGTGTGTTCATGTCATTTCCACCACGTTTCAGAATGTCTTCCTTTATCCTAAGCATTCTATTATGTATAATTACATTTTAAATGTAATTTATGAAGGAATGTGCAATAATGAAAGGGGGGAGAGGTATTACACATACTCAAGAGTGTCCCAAGATACCTGTGAAAAGTTGAAGGGTATGAGTTTCTTCATTATTCACAGGGCCAGGTGGTGCACCTTCAGAAGGCAGTGAGGATTGTCTGGGGTGGCTTTTGGACACATATGGACATTTTTTAACTGCATTTGGCCTGCCATTGCTCAATGACAGGCCATATACATTGGTTTAGCTTCACTTGGTAGCTGAATGGCCCTTGTAGATTTTCATCATTTTTAGTCTGTTTGGTCTGTTGTGTAATTGATCGTAGATTGTGGAAACAACCACTGTGACAATATCTGGCAACTTGAAAATGAAACTCGGAAGCTTATAGGGCCATGCTATTATATCTGATATATAGGTAGGGTGATAAGGGTTGTTGCTCACAAATACTGAACAGTCAGCCTAAGTGCTTCTTGCATGAGCTGCCACGACTGAAGGAGCAGCAGTAGGTAGCGCATCCTACTGTATCAGATCAGCAGAACTGTTCCTGGATTTCTGCTAATTAAAAATGTGCAGATTGCCAGAGTAAAATTGGCTGCATTAAAGTAATGATCTAACCTGAAGAGACAGAAGGTGTGTTGCCGCACACAATTTTATTATAAAATCATTTGTACCAGCTATTCTATCTGAAATCAGCCCTCCTGAGCAGCTTACAACAAGCAATAAAACAATGATTAAAAACACAACAGAAGATAACACATCTGCAATAGCATACAAAAACAAAATAGCAAACAAGCCCAATGAAATGAATGACAATTATGCATGGTAGGGCCTGCACAATGTGTGGCCTGCTAAGCCAAATGCAGTTCTTTAACCATGTATTGGCGCTCTGCTTATTGCTTGACAGCCCCACTGCTTTTGCAGCCTTAGGCAGCCAGCAAAACCAAGAGTTTGACTGAGCCTTTGGTGGTATCCCACCCATGGTTGGTGGGCTGCATTCAGTTTAATGGATCACAAGTTGGACAGCTGACCCAGTCCCACCAATACTGGAGCTGTATGGATTAGATGCATCATTTTCTGCCTTCATAGTGGAGCTGTCTAGTAGGACAAGGAGCAGGTTCCAAGACAAGGTGGCTAAGACAGCAGAGGACTTGTCCAGCCAGGTAGCTAAAGCACACAACAAGGAGCTGGGCAGCAGGTGTTGCATTAGTAACATCCAGGCAGCAACTGAAGAGCTTTGTCATGTTTTCTTTCTTGCACCCCACCTACACAAGCCATTTAGTCTGGAGCTGCTGCAACTCGAGGTCCTTTGGGACATATGACATAGTCGCTACTTCACAATCTAACTGTGGTTTTCACCTGGAAAATGTGGATTTCCAAAGATGGGCTTTGCTGCAATGTTTTTGATTTGCTGCAGGTTTCCTGCGGTTGTAAGCTGTCTGTCCCTCCCCAGAACTGACTTCGCATTTTGTGGTGGGCATGTGGTAGGCGTACCTAGTGCTTGTGTCATTCTGTGATGCCCCTTCATTCCTCCCCGTTCCTCCGGGGCTGTCCAGTTACAGAGGCACAGGGAAGCATGCTCATTTCTTCGACCACACTTTTGCAGCTTCGTATCTTTGCAATGACTGCTTTGGAGTCATTGGCCGAGGGCCGGGGTGTCTCGGGGGAGCAGAAGATCTGGGACCAACTTCGCTCCAGCCACCATTTTGGAATGATGGGTAGGCACGTACCTCTCAAGTGCACATGCCTTGGTGAACCATCGCGAGAGTCTCAGGCTGGAGAACTGCCAAACGAGGAACAGACAGACACAAAAGAACCCCTAAAATACAAAACAGCCACTAGAACCCAAAGTGTCGCACTCCCACCCTCACGTGCCTGTGCAGCTGTGCATTTAAATATAATGGTAAACAAAGGGCAGCGCGACTGCCACAGTTTACTTAGCTTCAACGGCTATGTGTCAGGTCGCAGTGGATTTTCCCGTTGGAGAAGTCCGCAGTGAAATGCGTATGTACCACAGCAGAAGCTAATTTGCAGTTGTAATGCTGCACAGTTAAGACGGAGTGAAGGTTGAAAGCGGTGCCGTGTAGATGGCCCCTTGGTATTCTCAAGGAACCAATCCTAGGGGCATTTAGGTCAAGGACCTTTCCTCAGAAGCACTGTTAGGAAGGGAAGGTCCCCTGCTGAGGGCCTGGCACTCCACCTTCTAGCATTTGAACTTGTTGGCATCTTTGTTCCTAGGGGTCTACGGCATGATGCTTGGGGGTCCTGTATTTATTTATTTAGAATATTTTTGGATCACCCCTCCACTCAATGAGTGCTCAAGGCGATGTACAATAAAAACATAAAGACTGAAATACATAAGCATACAAAAACCTAAAATATATTTTAAAACAGGGGATTAATGATGAAAACAGAGAGTCATTAAAAGCTCAGGGGAACAATATAATCTTCACCAGCCATCAAAAGGACACCAAGGAGCTGGCCGGCCTAACCTCCCTGGGGCGGGCATTCCACAACTGTGGTGTTGCTACACAAAAAGCCCTGTTATGAGTGCCCACCAACCTCACCTCTCTAGGAGGTGGGACACATAACAAGGCCTCAGATGATGAACACAATTTGGGAGCAGGCTTGTACTGGAGGAGATTGACTTTCAGATACCCTGGCCCCAAGCCATTTAGGGCTTTATAGTCAAGAACCAGGACCTGAAATTGACCTTGGGAACAAACTGGAATCC
The DNA here is from genome assembly GCF_057233095.1 of Heloderma suspectum. Taxonomy (NCBI): domain Eukaryota; kingdom Metazoa; phylum Chordata; class Lepidosauria; order Squamata; family Helodermatidae; genus Heloderma; species Heloderma suspectum. The sequence continues at coordinate 116,878,317 of NC_139462.1, forward strand.
CAATGCAGCTCTTTCAAAGTTGGTGTTATATGATCTATAAAATGCACACCAGAGAAAAGTCTGACTGCAGCGTTTCGCACAAGCTGAAGATTCTGGACACTCCTCAAGGGCAATCCCACATGGAGAGTATTACAAGTAATCTAAACGTGAGGTGATTAAGGCATGATTAAGGCATCTGGAAGCGATGTAACTGGCACACTGACTGAAGCTGGGCGAAGCACTCCTGGCCACTGCCACCACCTGACCGTCCAGGAACAGTAGATCCAAGAACACCTCCAACCTGTGTGCATGAACCTTCAGAGGGAGTGCTACCTCATCCAGGTTGTACTCCCAGTCCTGAGTCGGCTTTACTGATTTTGGGCCTCCATTTTGTCTGTATTGAGCCTCAGTTTGTTTGCCCACATCCAGTCCCTCACCACACCCAGACTTCTAAGAGTTCCACAGGCTCCTTGGAATTAGTTGAAAAGGAAAGATAGAGCTGGGTATCATCAGCATACTGATGAGACCCAACCCCCAAACTTAATATCTTCCCCCAGCATCTTCATTTATATCTTAAACAGTATGGGCACAGAATAGAAATCTAAGGAACCTCACAGGCTAACAGAAAAGGGAACGAGCAACAGTTCCCCAGCACCACCTTCAGGGAATGCTCAGCCAAATAGGACTGTAACCACCACAACACAGTGCCTCCAAGTCCCACATCAGCCAAGTGTCTCTGAAGAATACCATTATCAATGGTATCAAATGCCACTGGGAGATCCAGCAGAACCAACATGTATGCACACACTCTATCTAGCTATATTGGGGAGTGAGTCAAAGCATGGAGCAATGAGTACATAACTACAGTGAGTACACAGCTTAGTAGAATCCAATGAGGGGAAACCTCCGTGGCAGTGTCCTGCTAAGGCCACTGGACAGAAAGGAAAGGAAAGGAAAGGAAAGGAAAGGAAAGGAAAGGTTCCTCCTGTGCAAGCACCGGGTCATTACTGACCCCTAGAGGGATGCCTGCTTATGCTGGCATTTTCATGGCAGACTATAGCAGGGTGGTTTGCCATTGCCTTCCCCAGTCGTGACTACCTTTCCCCCAGCAATCTGGGTACTCATTTTACCGACCTCGGAAGGATGGAAGGCTGAGTCGACCTGAGCCAGCTACCTGGGACCCAGCTTCTGCTGGGATCGAACTCAGGTCGTGGGGAGAGTTTCGGTTGCAATACTGCTGCCTACCACTCTGCGCCACATGAGGCTCATCCACTGGACAGAGGATGAGGCAAATCCACACAAGAGCAGGCTGAGGTCAGAAACACACTGGTACTGTTCAGGAACATGGCTAGTCCAAAAAATAAGGTCTTAGGTGAAGCCAGGTCAAAACACAGTGAAGCTGTCCAGAAGCATGTAGTCCTAAAAGCAAGGACTCAAGCTCATAACAGGGCTTTTTGTGTAGCAACACCACAGTTGTGGAATGCCCGCCCCAGGGAGGTTAGGCCAGCCAGCTCCTTAGTGTCCTTTTGATGGCTGGTGAAGATTATATTGTTCCACCAAACTGGACGATACAGCATGGCTTGTTGTGGGTTATTTAAGCCATGACAAGCTGTGGTGCCTGTGAGCACCAAATTGCACATGCAACCCCATCTCGGGGGTTGCTGTGTCGTGTGAACCCAGCAAGCATGGGCTATGCAAGGCTTGTTGCATAACCCACACTCACCAGATTCACACAACACAGCAACACTCGAGCGGAGTTTGGATATACAAAATGGTGGCTGCACACATGGTGGGCTGTCTTATCATACAAACAGCCCCATTCTGTGAAATGAAGATGGCAGGAGGCCAGCACGCTCCCTCATCTGGGGGTCATCTACATGAAAACAGAAGGAGAAGCAGTTCCGAGTACTAACTGGATTTTCATGAAATCAGCTTTGGTCCATGAGGGGCACACAAAGCAAAAAATGTAGAGTAAACACTACCTTAAAACCTACTTTTCACAGGTCAAACTGCACTTTGATCTGCCTTACTGGCTGGGCAGGCAGGGTCCCACTAGTAGAAGTGAACGTCATCAACCCCATAGATGCTGCTCAGCCAGTGAAAGAGGCTTGCTCCTTGCCTGTCTCCATGCTCCACTGCTCAGGGAAGTTTAATGGAAGACATTAGTAATGTTGGGTAGTTTATCCTACACCTCTCCCCCTTGCATCCACCAACTGTGAACCAGCAATATTAAAGCCTGATGACACCCAGGTGGACAGACAGGAGGTGCCTAAGTCCTGCATGTAGGGAAAGGGCTGGAGTTGCCTCCCTCTGGTAGCGCTCTGGAGTCAGCAGTGGTGGTTGCTGCTGCCCCCACTTCCCCGACCCCGAACTGAGCCTCCTCCCCCTCCCCAAAAAACATGCAGGAAAATCTCTCTCACACAGGGGACTATTCTGAAGGGGAGACACAGGGCTCCTTCACCCAGAGCTTTTATCCTGCTACTGAGATGGCTCTTTCACAGAAGTTTGTGGGCTCTTTAGATGGTACCACGAACCTCCAGGGCACCTCCTGCGCTAAATGCACTTTGTTCTGTTTTTAAATAGATCGCAGATAATGAGCTATCAAATTCCCCCATTGTGTTCCACTTGAGTTCCCTCCGTGAAAAGAGAAAAAGCAGTAAGAAGAGGAGCGAGATCAATGAAAGATATGGAAGACTCAGATATGGGGAGAAGGAGGGGGAAAGGGGAGAGAGGAAAGGAAGCACGTGAAAAAGGGAGTTGTTGTGATCCTGCATTTAAAACAGAAGCAGAAAGCCCTATTTTAAATGCAGGATTTTAGGCTGGTGTAGAGATGCTCCCTGAGTGATTGAGAAATGAATGAATGAGAGGCTTCTATCTGTGAATGGAAAAAGCAAAGAGCTGTGTTACTGTGAAGGGGTGACTATGGATGGTGGAGAATTCTAAAGAACCCGGCCCCGCGGAGTCTGTGGTGGAACAGAGCAATCCCCCCCCCGCCACCCCGTGAAGTCCCCGCGGACCGGATCCTACCTGCCTCCGGCAGTCCGGATCCAGCCGCTGCTGGCCGCTGCTCCGCTGTGTGGCTGTGAATGGTGTCTCTGCGTAGGGGACACCATTTGCATTGCCACTTAGCCGTGATAGGCTACGTAAATATTTACGTAGCCTATCACGGCTAAAGCGGCGACACAAATGGCGTCCCCTACGCAGGACTCCATTTGCGTCCGCAGCAGCCCGGCTGCGGATTGGCCTGGCCGGCAGCTCCGCAGACACGCTGCAGAGCAGAGCCGGCCGGGGAGGATTCCGGGGGGGAAGAATGGATCACCTCCCCCCCATCGAGGATTCCGGGGGAAGGACCAGATCACCTCCCCCACCACCACGGACCCCAGCGGAGCAAGGTAATTGGGGTTTCGTACACCCCTAGGGGTCACCCAGCACGATTCCGTGATTATGTATAGATCATGTATAATGTATAAATGTATAAATCAGAGGCTGCTATCTGCGAATGGAGAAAACAAACTGCTGCACTACTCTGCAAGAGCAACACAGCATGATTCTGTAATTGCGGAGGCTTGTTCCCAGCTCTGTCCAAGCTCCTTTGCTGTACTGCTCACCCTTTCTCCTTCCCCCCTGTGTTCTCCTTAGTTGTAAGTGTACTGTGAAATTACCTCTGTTGCAGGTAGGGATGGCGGAAAATTCCGCCACGGATTTCAGTGAGGCCGAATGCACTGGCATTCGGCCGCCCAAAACCCGTGGTGGAACGGCCTCCCATCCCCCGCCAGCCTGCGGAATCCCCCCGGGACGAAGCTTACCTGGGGTGGAGGCGGAGGCAGCGGTGGCTAGTCTCTCGGCCGGCTGCTGTGGCCGCAAATGGTGGCCGTCGTAGTGGCCGCCATTTGTGTCCTTCGAGGCTGCCGTGCTAGGCTACATAAATACTTACGTAGCCTATCATGGCAGCCTGGAAAGACGCAAATGGTGGCCACTACGACGGTCGCCATTTGCGGCCGCAGCAGCCCAGCTGCGGCCGGAACTCCAGCTGCGGCTGGCCACGGCCAGCAGCTCCACAGACCTGCCACGGAGTGGAGCCGGCCAGGGAGGATTCCGGGGGGAGGGACGGCGCGCCTCCCCTCCACCGCGGATGCCCCAGCGCAGAACCAGGTAGGTGTTTCATACATCCCTAGTTGCAGGCGATCCGATGCAGTTGAAGGCACATTTGGAAGAAGCTGATTATCTAGATCCATTTCAGTCGGGCTTCAGGCCTGGGCATGGGACAGAAACGGCCTTGGTCGCCTTGGTAGATGATATGAGGAGGGCTCTGGATAGGGGCAAATGCTCCTTCCTTGTTCTCCTCAACCTCTCAGCGGCTTTTGATACCATTGACCACGGTATCCTCCTGGACCACCTGGAGGAGTTGGGCACTGGAGACACCGTATTGAAGTGGTTCCGGTCCTTCCTCTCCGGCAGGTACCAGAGGGTAGCACCGGGAGAGGAGGTTTCAGACCCGTGGCCACTCACTTGTGGGGTGCCACAGTGTTCCATCCTCTCCCCGATGCTATTTAACATCTATGTGAAGCTGCTGGGGGCTATCATCAGGAGGTCTGGGGTGTGGTGTCATCAATATGCGGATGACACACAGCTCTACCTCTCGTTCAAATCTTCAGCAAGGTTGGCAGTAGAATCCCTATCCAAATGTCTAGAGACGGTGAGTGGCTGGATGGGGAGGAATAAGCTGAACCCTGACAAAACTGAGGTACTTTTGGTGGGAGACAAGAGGAGGTTGGGGGATGTTGACCTGGTGTTGAATGGGATATGGCTACTCTTGAAAGACCAGGCCTGAGGGTCATTTTGGACTCCCAGCTGTCCATGGAGGCTCAGGTGTCAGCTGTGAGCCGGACAGTGCTGTATCAACTCCATCTGATACGGCAGCTGCACCCCTACCTTCCCGACCATCTGCTCCCATCGGTAGTACATGCCCTGGTCTCCTCTCGTTTAGACTACTGTAATGTGCTCTACGTGGGGTTACCCTTGAAGACGGTTCGGAAGCTGCAGCTGGTATAGAACAAAGCGGCTCGCCTGATTAAAGGCAGCTGCCAGCGTGATCACATCACTCTGGTGCTGAAGGAGTTGCACTGGTTACCAGTTGTTTTCTGGGCCAAATTCAAGGTGTTGGTTTTGACCTTTAAAACCCTATATCATTCCGGCCCAGCCTATCTCAAGGAGCGCCTCCAGCAACACCAGACAGGCTGCTTAACAAGATCAGCCTTGGATGGCTTTCTCTCTGTGCCATCAGCCAGGATAGCTAGGCTGGTGAGGATGAGGGAGAGGGCCTTCTCTGGGGTGGCCCCCACTCTGTGGAACTCCCTCCCTAGGGAACTCCGCCATGCCCCCTCTTTAATGAGCTTCCGCCATGCGTTAAAAACGTGATTGTTCAGGCAGGCATTTGGGGCGGGTTAGGGTTTTTTTGAGAAATATGTTTTTAATGTAGAATTTTATTGTTTTAAACTGTTTGTATTATTGTACATCGCCCGGAATGGCTGGGTGACCAGCCAGATGGGCGATTAATAAATTTAATAAACAAACAAACAAACTGTATCACAGTAACGCAACTGCGAAGTACTGCCACTGCAGGCTCCTCCTACTGGCTGCCCTTTCTCCTTCTCCCCTGTGTATTCTTTATTGTGCACTTTATTGTGCAACGTATAAACTGGATACTCATAAGAACATAAGAAGAGCTATGCTGGATCAGACCAAGGGTCCGTCTATTCCATCATTCTGTTCACACAGTGGCCAACCAGCTGTCAACAAGGAAACCACAAGCAGGACATGAATGCAACGGCACCCTCCCACCCATGTTCCCCAGCAACTGGTGTACATAGGCATACCGCCTCTGGTACTGGAGGTAGCACAGAGCCATCAAGCCTAGTAGCCACTGATAGACTTCTCTTCCAGGAATTTGTCCAACCCCATCCATCCAAGCCATCCAAGTTGGTGGCCGTCACTACATCTTGTGGTAGCGAATTTCATAATTTAGCTATGTGCTATTGTGAATGAAACAGTACTACTGATATTACAAATGGGGAAAGGAGGCTACTTATTGTGGAAGCAGCCTTACTGTGAATGGGGAAAAAGAGGAAGGGGAGGGCAGCCCCACCCGTTGAACAGGTCACTGCCAGGCCACAGAAATAGGCAATCCCAGGACTGAATGTGGGGGACGAGGCACATTCCAGCAGAACCGCTCCGGAGCCACATTTAAGGAAAACAACACACTAAAACTACTTTCTGAAAATCTGCCTTTTCCAGAGAGAAGCTGCAGGGACACTGCAGATTGGTGACAGTGTCATCTATCACAAACGACCCCAATGTACTCTCCCTCTGCATTAAATTGGCTGTGTAGACTGGGCCCTGGTTCAATTAAAAAAAAAAAAACTTTTTGGAAGGGATAGGGGGTTTTGCCATTACCGGGAGAGATGTGTTCAGGCACCCTAGCAGCTAGCGTCATCAGGTTGTTGAAGGCAAGTAGGCAGAACATTGACTTAAGCAGTGATGTAACATGCGGCCTCTTCTGAGGGCAGGTAATTCTGGTGCATCAAAGGAGGCTTATTGGAAGGAGCAAGGTCAAAGCAATGAATGACAGAGATAAAAAAAAAAAGCAGCCTCCTTTGTAATTGAGTACTTCGGGCTCATAGGAGAATTTATCATTTATGTATTTCTCAGGAGCAGTTCTGTCATCATGCACTAGTGTGCCCTGGCATAGGGCTTGGATTATAGGCAGATAGTAATAAACACTTTATAAAATCAGAAGCTCAGTCACTTTTGAACTTAGTCAGTGAATACTAATAGAAATAAACACTTTTAAATATCAACTTTTTTTTCTGCTGTTTTATTAGGAAAACTGGGCTTGGTGTGCTTCCACATAACCCAATCCATCTTGATTCACTTTGCATTAGAAAAGAACATCATGCACTCTCACAGTATGCATTGTGAGTTTCCTATTAGAGGCTAAGGGCCAAGCAAGATGTGACATGGGAGATCTGTGATCAAATCTCCTGGGATGTATTTCCACCAGCTGGGATGTATTTACTCCAGCTTGGCTGCGTGTGGTCACGCGGTTTACATGATGTCGTGGCCATCCAGCAGGCGTCCTGGAGTTTATCGTGGAAAAACTGGTTCTTCTGAGAGTGGTTATAGTCCAACTTTTCCTCTTTACTTCGGCTCGCTTACGGTCCTGTTGAGGTGTGTTCCATCACCCGCACTTCCGTTGGCATCATAGCCCTGCCCACGGGGGCGTGTAGCCCTGCTCAGTGGGGGGTGTCCCTCACCTGCTTGTGACCTCACTGACCCAACCCTTTCCCTCCCTGTTTTCTGGAGGTTTCAATGCTGTTTTGGAGCAGGATGCCAAAGGACCAACTTTTTAAAAAAACATTGAAAAGAAGAGCAAGAGCACTAGTGCATATAAGTGTGCTATTGAGGGCACGCAACTGCTCCCACTACAGCCTGAAAATAAGCTTTATCTCAGGTCACTTCCCCAGAACTATACATGGGGAGGATCCATGGCTAATATTCCGTTGTATCCTTCAGTCCTCTTTCGCAAGCTTCATAGTTCAGCTTTCGTATATTACACGCTAAGGCGCTATCTCATTAGAACACCATTGCACAGATCTTCCATCAATACACATACCCTCTATGTCAGTATCTCGCCATCACTCTATCATGAAATAGCACTAACATGCATTTGCGCTATCGCATGATAGCGCATTAGTTCAGAGGCACCCACTGACTCCTGTTGTAGTCAAGGAGGCTTGTCCCCGAAAATGCACTATCACACAATTGTGCTATCGCATGATAGCACATTTATTCAGGGGTGCCTGCTAATGTTGTAGCCTGGTATTTAGAGGGAAAGGGAGGAAAATGGATGGAATGGGGCATTGGTCTGAGAAGTCTACTCAGAAGTAAATCCCATTGTGGTCAATGAGGCTTGTTCCTGAGATTGCCATTAAGGGGAGTAGAGCCTGGAGGAGAGAGCCTCTCTTATTGGTTGAGTAGCCCCTGCTAGTCTGATGACGTTCACTTCCAATCCCCCCACCCCACTTGGAAGTATGTTGCTGTCGGCAACTTATAATGGTGCGGTGCAGTCCTTCGTGGAGCACTGCACGGAGCCATGGCGATTCCATGAAAACTCCGGTATTCCTTCGCTTGCTTCAGCCTTCCGTTGTTGTAGAAACATGGCCCTGATTTCTTTTTCTTTGCTTAAAGGCAGCTGCAGAGGGAGGGGTGATTTGGATTTGGGATCTGATGCTGTGGGTAGAAGGATTGGAGGTTAACTTTCTCCTTGTGTGTGCCATTTTCCTGGTTTACGCTACTTCAGAAGGAAATTTAAAATGGGAAAACATTTCCCCAAAACCCACCCACAGCACCATGGCCTCAATCCAAATTAGGACCCCTCAGACACACAGAAAGAGAGAGAGAGAGAGAGAGAGATGCTTTTAAGCAAAGAAAAAATGTATATATAATGAGATCTGATGATGGATCTTCCACATTATATCTAGTTTGGCCCTAATAGTTGAAGGGGAGATAAACAACTCTGTAGCAATATTTAAAAGTCAGAAACAAGATTTTTTAAAAAATACCTTTAATAAAAGAAGGAAAAGGTTGAGAGGAAGCAAAGCAAACTCCCGATGTTCTGTACTCAGGGAGAATGAATTGTAGAAGCATTATCCAGCAGAAGAGAAGGAGAAGGTACAGATGTGGAAGGATGAGGAAAGACCAATAACTTTAGATAAGATAAGCTGTCTTGTCAAAAATAGCAGTAAGACAAGCAGAAATAATAGTAAGAAAGGATGAATATAAATCAGGAGAAGAAAAGTAGAGCTGCAAGTTGTCAGTGATAATGAATGTTCAAAGAATGAGTAATAAGAGGAAGGAGAAAAAGAGAAGAAATGACAAAACAGACAGACATATGTGACATTAATGTGCTGCTCTTTACCTCTGGGTAATGAGCTGATGTATGGATAACTCTGTAGCCCTAAAGAAGTTATTACTTATTCTGGGCTGTGGAGAATATTAAAAAACAAATAGGGAGGATGTTGAACCTTGTAGGGCTTCAAAATGGCTGACATTCTGTAAGTCATGGGGGAGGAAGAGTGGAAACAAGGTATCTAGAAGGGGAATGCTTAATAGGTGAAAATGCACACACTCAGATTAAGAAAATGAATCAATTAAGAATCAATTACAGGGAAGGAATGAAGGCATGGTAAAATTCTCTTGGTTGTCACTTTCTGGTTTCATAGAAGTGCTGGGCCCCACACTTCAGGAGCCTTGGGCAAAGAACCGTCTCTGGCTTCCCTCAGTTTAGAAGAGGTGGAGGATGAAAACTAGGAATTCTCTTACATTTGTTCTGATCTTGGATACTCCATGCAAAATGAGATAGCACAGTTGGGATGCTGAGCCCTGTGCTGATCCTGGCAAATTCCCAACCTCATATAAGTGCTTGAATTATGAGAGAAAAGGTAGGAGGGCCTTAATGAAATGAATGATGAGCTTCAAGCCCCACCCGACTCTCCCAATTTTAGCCAAACCACGGCCCCCCTAGCCTTCTAAATACAGTAGCTAAAGGGGACAACACAAAGGTAAGGAGGCCAAGACCCCCTGCCCCACCTGTAATACAAACACTGCCCAAATTCATCACCCTCTTGTGTTCATCCTGTTTGCACCACCTCACTCAGACATGCTTCTGGAAGGGTATGAACTATATAAAGAGTGAGATCTGGAAGAGATCCTGGCAAACTCCTATAGATAGTAAATGCCATCCATGAGTGTTGTGATAGTGTATTTGATACACACTGATGAAACCCTTTGTTATAAACCTGAAAATGAATGCTGAAGAAATAGGGGTACCAGGTCTCAGGATTTGGCCTGAAGTTTCTGAGCTTTATCTTCCTTTTCAGGGGCAGGGGAAGTTTCCTGTGAGATGATGTACTAGAGCATCATGTAGGCAACATTTTGGGGTCATGGGCACATTTGGCAATTTGAGAAACTATCCTGAGCACCTCCTTCATGGATCACTGCCTTGTTGTGGCGAAGGGGCTTGCGTAACTCAGTGAAGCCATAAGCTATGCCGTGCAGGGCCACCCAAGACGGACAGGTCATGGCGGAGAGTTCTGACAAAATGTGGTCCACTGGAGAAGGAAATGGCAACCCACTCCAGTATTCTTGCCAAGAAAACCCCATGGAACATATCACAAGGTTAAAGATATGACGCCGGAAGATGAGCCCCTCAGGTCGGAAGGTGTCCAATATACTACTGGGGAAGAGCAGAAGGTATTTCCAAGTAGCGCCAGAAAGAGTGAAGCGGCTGGGCCAAAGCCGAAAGGACACTCAGCTGTGGATGTGTCTGGTGGTGAAAAGAAAATCCGATGCGGTAAAGAACAATATTGTTTAGGAACCTGGAATGTCAGATCAATGAATCAAGGTAAGCTGGAGGTGGTCAAACATGAGATGGCAAGATTGAACATCGACATCTTGGGAATCAGTGAACTAAAATGGACAGGCATGGGCGAATTTAATTCAGGTGACCATCATATCTACTATTGTGGGCAAGAATCCCTTAGAAGAAATGGAGTAGCACTCATAGTCAATAAAAGGGTGGGAAAAGCAGTACTGGGGTACAATCTCAAAAACGACAGAATGATCTCAGTACGAATCCAAGGCAAACCATTCAACATCACAGTAATTCAAGTCTATGCCCCAACCACTGATGCCGAAGAAGCTGAGGTTGATCGGTTCTATGAAGACCTACAACACCTTCTAGAACTAACACCAAAAAAAGATGTCCTCTTCATCATAGGGGATTGGAATAGTAAAGTAGGAAGTCAAGAAATCACTGGGATAACAGGCAGGCATGGCCTTGATGTACAAAATGAAGCAGGACAAAAGCTAATAGAGTTTTGCCAAGAGAACACGCTGATCATAGCAAACACTCTTTTCCAACAGCACAAGAGACGACTCTACACATGGACATCACCAGATGGTCAATATCGAAATCAGATTGATTATGTACTTTGCAGCCAAAGATGGAGAAGCTCTATACAGTCAGTCAAAACAAGACCTGGAGCTGACTGTGGCTCAGACCATGAGCTTCTTGTTGCAAAATTTCGGCTTAAATTGAAGAACGTAGGGAAAACCACTAAACCATTCAGGTATGACCTAAATCATATCCCTTATGAATATACAGTGGAGGTGAGGAATAGATTTCAGGGATTAGACCTGAGAGACAGAGTGCCTGAGGAACTATGGACAGAGGTCCGTAACATTGTTCAGGAGGCAGCAACTCAATCCATCCCAAAGAAAAAGAAATGCAAGAAAGCAAAGTGGCTGTCTGATGAGGCTTTACAAGTAGCTGAGGAAAGAAGGGAAGTGAAAAGCAAGGGAGAAAGGGGAAGATGTATCCAACTGAATGCAGAGTTCCAGAGAATAGCAAGGAGAGACAAGAAGGCCTTCTTAAATGAACAATGCAAAGAAATCGAGAAAAACAACAGAATGGGAAAGACTAGAGATCTCTTCAAGAAAATCAGAGATCTCAAGAGAACGTTTTGTGCAAAGATGGGCATGATAAAGGACAAAGAAGGCAGGGACCTAACAGATGCAGATGATATTAAGAAGAGGTGGAAAGAATACACAGAAGAACTATACAGGAAAGATCTGAATGTCCCTGATAGCCATGATAGTGCGGTCACTGAACTTGAGCCGGACATCCTAAAGAGTGAAGTCAAGTGGGCCTTAGGAAGCATTACTAACAACAAAGCTAGCGGAGATGACAGTATTCCAGCTGAGCTATTTAAAATCCTAAAAGATGATGCTGTTAAAGTGCTGCATTCAATATGCCAACAAATTTGGAACACTCAACAATGGCCGCAAGACTGGAAAAGGTCAGTTTACATTCCAATTCCAAAGAAGGGCAATGCCAAAGAGTGTTCAAACTACTGCACAATTGCGCTCATTTCACATGCCAGCAAGGTGATGCTCAAAATCCTACAAGCTATGCTTCAGCAGTATGCGAACCGAGAACTACTGGAAGTACAAGCTGGGTTTCGAAGAGGCAGAGGAACTAGAGATCAAATCGCCAACATTCGCTGCATCATGGAGAAAGCAAGAGAATTCCAGAAAAACGTCTATTTCTGCTTCATTGACTACGCTAAAGCCTTTGATTGTGTGGATCACAACAAACTGTGGCAAATTCTTAAAGTGATGGGAGTACCAGACCACCTTACCTGTCTCCTGAGAAACCTGTACGAGGGTCAAGAAGCAACAGTAAGAACCAGACATGGAACAACCAAGTGGTTCAAAATTGGGAAAGGAGTATGACAAGGCTGCATATTGTCACCCTGCTTATTTAACTTATATGCAGAGTACATCATGAAAAAAGCCGGGTTGGATGAATCAGAGGTCGGAATTAAGATTGCTGGGAAAATTATCAACAACCTCCGATATGCAGACGATACCACCCTAATGGCAGAAAGTGAAGAGGATCTAAAGAGCCTCTTGTTGACGGTGAAAGAGGAGAGTGCAAAAGCTGGTTTGAAACTCAACATTAAAAAAACTAAGATACTGGCATCTGGCCCTATCACTTCCGGGCATACAGAAGGGGAAGAAATGGAAGCAGTGACAGATTTTACTTTCTTGGGCTCCAAGATCACCACAGACGGTGACTGTAGCCATGAAATCAAAAGACGCTTGCTTGCTCCTTGGGAGGAAAGCTATGGCAAGCCTAGACAGCATAGTAAGAAGCAGAGACATCACCTTGGCGACAAAGGTCCGTCTAATCAAAGCTATGGTTTTCCCAGGAGTAATGTATGGCTGTGAGAGCTGGACTATAAGGAAGGCTGAGCGCCGAAGAATTGATGCTTTCGAACTGTGGTGCTGGAGAAGACTCTTACGAGTCCCCTGGACTGCAAGGAGGTCAGATCAGTCAATCCTAAAGGAAATCAACCCTGAGTGCTCATTGGAAGGACAGATACTGAAGCTGAAGCTCAAATATTTTGGCCACCTAATGCGAAGAGAAAACTCTCTGGAAAAGACCCTGATGCTGGGAAAGACTGAAGGCAAAAGGAGAAGGGGACGGCAGAGGATGAGATGGCTAGATAGCATCACCGATGCAATGAAGATGAACTTGAGCACGCTCCGGGAGAGAGCGCAGGACAGGAAGGCCTGGCGTGCTATGGTCCATGGGATCACGAAGAGTCGGACACGACTGAACGACTGAACAACAATCCTGAGCACCATGACAAAATGGCTGCCATGGAATGCATGGCAAAGGATAAGTAACCTGCACAAAAGACTGAGTAAAAGGTAGACATGGGGTCTGTGCTCTAACACACTAAACAACTCCTTTGAACCCACTGTTTTCAGCACCAACAGAAACCTAGTCCACAGCAATCTCAGCTGCCAGTAAGAATTTTTTTACAAAAAGAAGTGGGAGGAGTAGGGCAACTTGGTGGGGACCAAGAAAGGTATCCAAGAGCACATTGGTGCCCCTGGGCATCACATTGCTTGCCCCTGTACTAGAGTCTGTGCATATTTAGAAATATAACTTGAGTAGAGGGGAATCAGTGAGTGGGGCCTGATAGATTTAGAAGTAGGATTGCCGCCACCCCCCACCTTCCCCCAGCATCACCACCTTGTAATTTCCCAGCACTGCTTCAGCCAGCCAAGAAGGTCTTAGCAACCCAAGTTTTGTTTCCCCTTTCTCTGTTCAGACTTTATTTGGGACTGAACTTCCCAGGCAGGTCTTCCCTTGCCCAAATGGAGGCATGTTTCATGGGGAGATGAGAGAGGGCTTTCTAAGAGGCTGCTCCCAAGCTCTGGAACTCCCTGAGAGGGCAGCTAGGTTGGCTGCCTCTCTGTTGTCCTTCTGGCTGCAAGCAAAGATGTTTCTGTTCTTGCAGGCCTTTGGGATGTAAGCTGGTCTATTGCTCAAGGAAGGGAGAGGCGTTAATTGGTTAGGTGGTATTTCTTTTATTGTTGTGTTTTTAATTGTTTTAGGGAGCAATCCTATTCAGATAGGCGGCCGCCTCTGAACTTGGAGGAGACCACCTATCCAATGCAGGGTACAAGAAGCATGGAGGGGATCATTCCCTCTGCGCTTCTCCTGCCCTGCATTTTCAGCTGTCTAGCCGTGGGAGGGCAGAGCGAGGGAGGAGGCTGCTGTATGACACATCGGATGTGTCGTACCAGTATTTCCGCCCTCCCCCCCCGGAATGCCCCCCCCAACGCTCCTTTTTGGCTGGTCCATGCTCCTCTTGCGAGCGCAGAGCATGGGACTGTTCCGCATTGCCCCCGAGGCAGCGTGGAAGTGGGGGAAGGAGGTTCTCTGGGAACCGACCTCAGAACGCGGGCTCTGAGGTCGGTTCCCGGAAAACCAGATATCCTATGGCTGTCTAGCCGCTGTCTAGCAGCCATAGGATTGCTCCCTCCATGGATCTGTTTTTATGCTATGTTATAACTAAGACTTTGTTTTTAATCTGTATTTTATTATTGTTACCGGAGTGCCATTTTTGGTGGAAAGTTAGGATATTAAACAAACAAATGAACAAACAGCAGGAGGGTGTATCTTGCATTCCACGTTTAAATGAACATCAGTGCCCATTAAGCAATCTCCTTTCTTAATCAAGCTATACAAAAGCTTAGACTACAGAGATGGTAATCTCTTCATCTTTCAAAATAGTATAGAATGTCTCGTAACATCATTCCCAGAGTAACATCGCCATGCTTCTGGAATGAGTACACTGGTTCTCTTTGCTCTGCATGTGCACTTCTGCAGCATGCCTGCTCTATTTGTTGCACATGATGGTACAGTGCATAAGTTAAGGAAGTAGGTGGGTATAAGTTTAATTTACTCTCGATCCCATCCAGCAATATCCTCCTACGGAAACTGAAGCAAATTCAGCAATATGCTAAATTGGATACAGTAGCTCTGGAGACTAAAGTGGAGACAATGACCCAGTCCGCACGATCACCGCAGCTCACCATGGCTTATTTAAGTTATGATGGGTTGCAGCACATACGAGAGGTAATTTTGAATATTCAAGCTGTGGTGTGTGGGTGCTGTGTCTTATCGTGTTGTCTGAACCCAGCGAGGGTGGGTGTTGGTGTGGTTATGCCCTAAAACCACCCATGGGTTGTACCGAAAGTAATGCCCAAAGTAATGAAGCCCTGAAGGTAAACATGGTGATTACAACTATAAGTGCCTGGGAAAGCTTGTAGATAGGTATTCAGTCACAAAGACTATAGTAATAATAACTTGAATAGGAAAGGAAGTTGCAGCACTCTGACTTGGTAACCTTCCTCTGTGTCAGATTTTAGACTGTAAGACCCTTGGGGCAGGAAATTTTTCTGTTGTGCTCTGTGAAGCGCCATGCACACAAACACACATTATACTCCTTTCCCTGGATTACGAGACATGCTATAGAGTTGGAGCCAATTTCTCCAGCCTGTTTTGACCTGCCAGCCACATTGCACAATCTTCCTTTCCCTGTGTCTGTGACTCCCTCAGTGTGTGATTTGCTGGAATAGTGTGTGCTGTTGCCAAACTCAATAAGGACAAATAGAAAGTGTGTGTGTGTATATGAAGAGAGTACAATAAAGAATTTGATGAAGGAAAAAGAGGAAGTAATAGGGGCTGCAAAGAGACTTTTGCATAGAGAGAAGAGATTCAGCACTATCGGATGCAGAGAGAAAATGTTGGGAGTACAATTTATTAATAAATTAAATGGAATTGGGTGAGCAGAGACAATCAAGTATGTGGGAGGCACCAAATTTTTCAGGATGGTGAAAACCCAAGGAGTTTGGGGTGAATGGATAATGTCAGATGAGGTTCCAGAAAAAGAGCTCTTTAAAAATTCAAATTTCTCAGATACACAGATGGGATCTGACTGGGCCTTGACAATCCAGGGAAGACATGCTGGATAGTACACAGTAGAGCTGTGCACGCCTCGTTACAAAGCCCGAATAATGAGGTGAAGCGGGCTGTTTCGGAGCAAAAGCCTTGTAATACGAGGCGGGTCAGAGCAGTACCGAGGTGCCTCGGGGCAAAGCGCTCCCCCCTACAAATTGCGTCCTCTGCTTCATATATTCGGAGCTCTACTGAATGCCTCAGCAGTCCAAACAGGCTTTCTCCAAAATGTGTGACTTTTAAGTCATATTCAAGCATTTAGTTTATTTCTTTCTAAATTCTTAAACAAAGGCATATTATAGCAGCCTATGTGTGTAGTGTTTGTACCCCCACCCCAATGCTGAAGTGAACCATTTGTGTCTTCTCTGTGTTGATCCTCCCAAAACAGAAATTAAATAAAGGGTTTTTAAAAATATATATTAGGGTTTGATTTGGCTGTTATCTAATCGCCTGCACTGTCGCAATAAATAAATTAAAAACACCCGTCACTGGCTTAGGTAGTTCTGCTTTTCTTTATCTCTTGTGTGTCTATGTGTGTGTGTGCATGCTAGGTTGTTGTTCCACGAACACTACACATTCCAATTTCAAGGCAGTGTTGAAAAAGCATGAGACACATAGTATCTATATATTACCTTCTTATTCCAGTAACACTCCACTGTGTGGCAAAGCAATCCAGCGCAATATGAGGCATCTTTGGGGTGCTGACAGGAGCAGAAGTGGGGAGACGTTACAGCTCCTTGCTGTGGGAATTTTCCTGGAAAAACTCAAATTTCACTTGCGCCTAGCACACAAGCCAGTGGGCCAAACTGCCTGGGCTTTGGGGGGTGCAATGCCGTCAAGGGGGGCTGGGAGGGGCCAAGGTGTCACGTGTGTGCATGGAAACAGGGAGAAGTTACAGCTTTTGCTTTGAGAGTTTTTGTGGAAAAAATCAAACTTAGCTGCACCCAGAGCAGCAACCACTGGGTAAAATACATTCAAAATAATCATTTAGTGTGTGTGCTAGAAATAAACAAAAGCAGATAAAAAAATAAGGTCTTCCAGCCTGCCTGCCAGGTAATGTGTGTATTCAGCCATAAAGAGGCTGAGCTGGTGATTCTTCTGAATAAGGGTTGTTTTGCATTTCAAAGAAACCTGCAGCAGAGATTAGGGACCTTTGCTTCAACACACTTTCCCTTCTGAGTTTGGTCTGAGTTTCTGGGAATATCAAATTCAACCTGGCCTTTGGGGGGTGCAATGCCCATAAGAAGGGCTGGGAGGGGCCAAGGTGTCATGTGCATGCGTGGAAAGAGGGAGAAGTTACAGCTCTTTGCTTTGGGAGTTTTCCTGGAAAAACTCAAATTTTACTTGCGCCTAGCACACAAGCTGGAGTGCCAAACTGCCTGGGCTTTGGGAAGTGCAATGCCCTTGGGAGGGGCTGGGGGCTGGGAGAGGCCAAGGTGTCACATGTGTGTGTGCAAACAGGGAGAAGTTACAGCTCTTTGCTTTGAGAGTTTCTGTGGAAAACATCAGATTTTAACTCCGCCTAGCACAAAAACCACTTGGCAGAACTGTCTGATATTTTGCAGGTGGCCTCCTCCCCAGGGGGGTGGAGAGGTCTCCAAATTTCATGCCTGTATGATAAAAACTAAAAAAAGTTATGACTGTTTGTGTTTTCCCATTACAAGTCAATGGGAAAACGCCAAAACCAGGCGATCCAGATATCCGAATCTCGTTTCGGATTCGGATCCGAGTCGGATCAGAGGGGGTCCAAATTGGTCCAAGACAGATAGGGGTCACTTCTGAGGATCCGAAGAGGATTGGGGGGGTCCGTGCACAGCCCGAGTTCACAGAAAACATTTGGCTCAACATGCTGGGGTGGTGAGGCAAATTTGATGTTAGGAATTACTAGGGAAGGGATTGAAAATAAATCTGCAAATACTATTATGCCTTTATATAAATAAAATCTCTATTCAGCCACATTTGGAATACTGTATATAGTTCTTCTGGCTGAGGATGTCATAGAGCTAGAATAGGTGCAGAAACAAAGCAACCAGAATTAAAAAGGGATTATTCATACCACTTGAATACCAGTAGTTAGGAGCCAACAGCAAATGAAAACTATTGCCTTCATGTCCTTCTTTTAAGCTTCCCGGAGGCATCCCACCACCCAGTGTTACAAACAGTGCTACATGAGATGAACCTTTGCCCTAATTCTATAGGCTCTTATGTTCAGATGGAGCACAGGGTGACCTGTGTTGTGGGGAAAGAAACAAAAAAGGGGGTAGTTTAGAGATGTGGACGCTGAAAGAGAAGAGTAGATGTTTGCTATGTGGCGTTGAGAGGAAAAAAGGATGGGGAAAACACTATGGGGTGTGGAGAAAGAACAAGAAAGGTGGGTTAACAGGGAATGAGCTAAAAGGGCAACGCTGACTAACAATGTATGAAAATTACAGTGCGCACCCCTCCTCCAGCTAATAACTTAAAAGTGGACCTCAGTAAGATTTGAGTTGTGCACCCATTTTCAGGTGAATATATGAGAATGTGTTGTGTGTTTTTTACCTCGTCTCCAGTAATTTGGACGAAAATTATACTCTAAGGCTCTGCATGTTTACTTGGAAATAAATTCTGCTGTATTCATAGGAATCCTGCTTCATAGTTGCAGGCCAAGTTGGAGTAGTTGGGAGAGGGGGTAGTGGATGGGGCATTCCTTTTTGTGGTAGGAAAGAAACTAATTCAGAAAAAGTTAGGGTGAAAAAAATCACAACCCCAAAAATGTCAAGACACGTAATTTTTCTAATAAGTAAAATTACCTCTTGGAGCCTGCTCTTCAGTGAAAGGGAATGAGCCCAAACGTGAAAACATGCAGAGCAAACTGGGGAATATTGGAAGAAAAGGGGAGAAGGGTTCGTCTTTTTGTTCCTCTTTCCTGAATGTTTTTCTCTTCTTCTTCTATTGTCCCTTCCTTTCTTTGCTAGAAATGTGGGGTTTGCATGGAACGCGGCAGACACTGAAGAGAAATTATTTGGCCTGGTTATGTCCAGCCCGAACCTTACCCAAACGTAAGGCTCCCGCAGTATTCACAGCAGGTAAGTGTCCACAGAAGGGCAGTCGGAGTTACTATCCACAGGCGAATTTGCTAACCCACTCCGCCCAAGCTGCTGATGCAGCCCTGCAAAAGTGCTCTCGAACTGTCCGCGGTCTCCCTAACGAAGCGACTAGTGCAGTTTACGCATGTTTAATGCGAGAGTAAGGTGTCACTGAGTTCCATGGGGCTTTTTACTCCTAAATATGTGGGCATGAGACTGTTGTGGCCTGAAATTGCACCGCTCTTTAAAAATGTGAAATATGGAGATGCTAAAAGAAAGAAAAAAGTTGTAAGACAGCTAAGGATGGCTGGTGAAAGCAGTTAACATATTGCTTTTCTATTCCTTCATTGAACTGAAATCTTGCCAGAGAAGGCTGGGCTTGGCCCTTTCCCCTACTTCGTTCCTCGCGTCGCGGATAGCTTTGGGTTGGGTTTAGAAGGAGATGGGAGGAGAAAGTGGGGTAGGCCGCGAAAGGAAGAGGAGAAGGTTGCTATGGCAATGCCCCTTCTGCCTCTGTCAAGATGGCCGCCAGGACCGCTCGCCGCTCCCGTGCGCTGGAGAGGTGGGCTCGGCTGGTGCGCTCTTTGTCGCGCGGCGATGACGTACTCCGGGGGAGCGGCGGCGGCTTCCCTCAGCAGCCGCGAGGAACGGAGTTTGTGGCAGTCGCTCGCGTGAAGATGGCGGGCGTCGCCGATGCCGCCGCCCCGGGAGGCGGGGATGGCGGGCGACGGGGCGCCCCGGAACACTCGCTACTACAGCCGGACAGCGGGCAGCGGCGGAGTAGCTTCACCGGCGGAGAATCGCGGTCCCCTCACCCGTCGCCTGCTCGTCTGGCACCTTCTGCCTCGAGCCCGCCTTCACCCAATCCCGGGCAGCACCACAGAACCGAGACGCTGGGTTTCTACGAGAGCGATCCCCACAGGCAGCAGAAGCGCAGTGGACCCTCAGGTGTGATGGGGGAGGCCTCTGGTGGGACGGTCGGCGGGGCGTGATTTGGTCAGTGCCAGTAGCTTGACCCTGTAAAGAGGAGAAGAGGCAAAACTGCCCACGAGCAGAGATATGTTCTCACATGCAGAGTTAGCGAGAAGAGTAAGGCGAAAGTGCCCCTGAGCGTGTGCAGTATGCATTTTGTTCAAGGTGAGAATAGGCTAAAAATGCCCCCGAGCCTGTGCAGAATGTATTTCCCCTTCTTATGCTGAGCCAACAGATTGTTCCCCCCTCTCTCCCGTCGGGTTGGGGAAGAAGAACTGTAGCGCTTAACTTCTAGATAGGGAACTAAAAGGTGCTGCCAGGGCTGGAATCTGCCTGGAAAAGACTTCTGATAATGAAGCCTTCTAACTCCTAGGCTGTAATCCCTAATGTGTAAAGAGGAATTCTTGGAGGGATCTGTTCATATGTTACAAGGGGGATTGAGCTCTGATATTCCAAACCCATTCCAGGGCTGGCCCATGGGGATGATCTTCCCAGTGGCATAGAAATGGGTGGGTGCTAGTTTGGAGGAATTTTGGTGGTGATGACTGAGCTGGGGGTAAGAAGTACGTGAAGTAGAATGAGGAGGGAACCAAAACAGAAAGTTACCCTCTCCCAGCCTCGTGTTGCTGCTTTTTGAAATCAAAAGATGCCAGGGAGGTATATGAGTAGAAGCGGAGGGATAATCTGTTCCTGGCTTGTGTGTATTTCTGAACTAAGAAGCATTCTGTGAATACTAGTGAAATCTGACAATCCTAGATATTTGGGCTGCACAAGAGTTCTGACAGAATTGACTTCATACTTGGAGGGTTTCTCTCAGCCTCTCTCATGACAGTAGAAAAGCCTTGCCTCACCAGCTACTTTCTGACTGGCTCTATTGTGCTTGGCTTTCCCAAGCTTGTTTGTAGATTTGGCTGCTGTCAAAAGTTTTGAGCAATTGAGTTTTGCAAGCATGTAGGTAGATGCTTTTGTAGTATTTGACAACTCTTAACTCTTGTTAGGTTGGTTAGTCTCTCAGTGTGCACCAGTTGTGATCTATAGCATTAAGTTTGTTTTTAGGCATGTCGGCAAAGGCAGTCAGTTATTTTTGGGAATCTAATTTTAGGCACCAAGGTTTGAAAAATTAGCCTAGAGATTTTATCGGTCATCAAAATATATTGTTGTTGTATCTACATGTGGGTGGTGTTATTGCTTATCCATAGGTGGATATATATGTAAAACATGCATAAGTGCACATCTGTGTAACATTAACTTTTCCCCCTCCCAAGTAGTAAGTTAAGAATAGTAGGTCTAATACCTACTAAATGCATTCTTGGGATCGGATTTGACAGCGCAAGGGAGTGCGCATACTCACATTGTAGTGCCTTACATACAGGAGTGTGTGTCTGCGTTTGTGCATGCACACATAGGTACACAGTTTGGTGCACAATTTAAAACTGAGAGTTGTCATGTCTAATTTTAAACTGTGTTAAGAGTAATCATTGCTATTATAGTATATCTTAGTAGTTATTGGATCTGTCCCTCTTCTCTATCTCTGGTTCAGGAGGTGTGACTCTTAAAACATATAGGGCTCTTAAAAGCCCCTAATTCAGGTTTACATCAGGGGTCAGTTATGAGGAAAATGAGCTCAAGAACAGAAACATCTTTGTGTTGCTTGCAAAATGTATATGGTTACACTTTGATATCAGTAATGGCTGTTACACTATAATGTTGTTTGTTAGAGGATAGTTTGAAACACTTGAAAAGATAGGTGTTTTATTTCAGATTAACAAGTTGCTCAAATGGAGATAGAGGTACTGTTGTATCATGTCTTTCTTAAATTATTTGTTATTTCCTATTTTTCCCCTGCACTGGAAGTGCTAGGAATGCGTCACTTGAGAAAACATGATGTTCAAAATTGCTGTCAGGCATTTAGTTTATACAAATACATGGTTGAACTGACAGTATATTTTGGCTTGCTTGTAAGATTAGATGAATAGTTGGGTGCTTGAATAGATAAATAGATTAAAAAATGATAATTCTGTTTATTTTGTGTTACGCTATACCTTTTTTTTGAGGTTTCAGATACAGCATGCATGTATCTGCTTATTGCAACATGCTGGCAAATGGGAACCTCTTGAATATACTCTTCTGATACCTGCATATTTCATACAAGTCTTTATTGGAATTAGAACCTATTAGTTTGTGCAAAACTTTAATTCTATTGTTTACACAAAACTGCAGTTATTTATCTCTCCCCCCACCCCTGGCAACCTCAGAGCCCTTTGCCTCTCTGATGACAGAGCTCTGACATTGGTAGAGGCAAAAAAGGCAGATTGCAGGAGGTTTGAGTCTTCAGGATCCAAAGCTCTCCCGTTCCCCAGACATGCCCCCAGCATGTGGGAAGGGGGGTGTGGGGATGAACATCAGCCCTGGAGCTGATGATCATATCTTCTCTACCATTTGAAGGGAAATTGTCAAAGTAAAAAATCAAAAGGGGAAGAAAGAATGGCAGGGTGTTGGATAAGGTGTGAGCCTGTCAGGCCTATGGATAAGGTGGTTCTTACGCCTTCGGATTTTCTCATTTCCACCAGTAGGATTTCTTTGTTAATGTTGCTAAGCTGTCACCCACGACTTCTATAGCATTCTTGAGTTACGTCACAAGATTCACAGTATTGTTGATTATGCCTTTTCATATGGATGAAGCTGTACTAATATTTAAGTCATATCATTGGTAAATTAGTTTGATTAGAAATGTATATAATTTATAGTAAAGTAGAAAAAATGCTTAGAGGGCTATTTTGCAAATTATTTATTTAAAATTATTTTTAGGCCTCCTTAAATGTCAGCATAACATTGTTGCTGGAAATGTATTAGGCTATGTAGAAAAAAATAACTGTAGAAAAAAAGGCTAAAGTAGGAACACCATTCTCACAATGTCTCTGATAATGGTAGCATCGTTCTTGGTGTTGCATGATGATTTCCCCACATTAGCCAAAGGCACCAATGTCCTTTTTTTTAACAGTGCAAGCATGTGGGGGCACCTCTTGGATATAGGAGTGTTATTAAGACAGTGCAATTTTCCGTAATTGCAGGAAAAGTAGTCACTTAATGGCCATGGGTATTTTTACTTCATACAATCATCTGTTTTCTTGTGCTGACGTTGAGGATGTGCAGGTGCTATATTTTGAAGAAAGGTCTCCCCCTGTCTGGTGAAACCCTCCTTACTCGCTTGTTTATGTAGGTGCGTAGTCCTTTTAATTCCAGTTGGAGGAGAAGAATTGGGGGTTTTGGTGGGGGTTTGTGTGTCAGACATCCTGAGGCAAGGTACCTATAAGGCACGGGTGGAAAACACATGGTCTGCAGGCCTCATGTGACTCCTGAATTCAGGCGGGAAAAATTAATGAAAAAATTGTATCTGTAGTGCTGCAGAGGGCCAAAAAGGTCAAATTTAGCTCGTTTGCAAGCTAAATATGACTTTGGGGGCACTCTGTAGCACTACACATGCCATTATTTTTTAATTTTGTTTTCAATGGCCTGCAGAGTCTGTGTGGGAGGGAGGTCTGGGAGGCAAAAATGGCCCTCAGACCGTCTGCAGTTGCCCACCCCACTATAAGAATTCTGAGAAGACAATTGTCATTAATCTGCCCATTATTTTTATTTTTATGTGTGTTCTTGGATTTTTGAGTGTTGGTATGAAAGCTCTCTATTTGTCCTAAGTGTCTTCTCACTTGTGGGCTCCTAATTCTCTGGACATGGGGGTGATATTTTGAATGATGTGATATCTTGATACCTGTGAATTGTTTTCCTTGGCTGAGGCTTATACTCTTGTGGTGATTTGATGCAGGGTTAACCAGAATCCATTGTGGTTATGGGTGCAGTGAATGAGGACTGGGGAATTCATCTTGGGAGTTTTAACTTCAGTGGGCATTTTCAGTAATGGTATCTCTCATTATAGGTGCTGCATTATGCTGTCAGGAATGCTTCCTGAGCAAACATAGGATTGAATCTTAATAATTTCTTAAGAAAGTGGTTAATGGAAGGACCTTCCTGTCTTCGTTCCCACCTACACCATCCCTTCAATACTCACTAGAGGTTCAAGCGGCCTTTCTGAACAATGTGGGATGGGGCTTTGAGTGTTTTCTGTGCATGGGGAGAATCAACAAAAATTGGGTGGAGGCACTATATGCAAGCAGAACTCCATCCACACAAAGCGCCTTCACCTGACTTTGGTTGGTTACACACGTGCGCGCGCACACACAAACAGAGCAGCCCCTTGTGGTCCATTCCACACTGCCCTGATCCTCTGTGAGGATTTCAGAGCGCTCGGGCAGCTGCAGGGAGGATGGAGGGAACAAGAAATTTCCTTTCTGTGAATTTCCTTTCATCCTTAGTATCCTAGCTGTAGAATTCCCACTAACTTCCACTTCTTCCCCAAGTTGCCAACAACTCAACCCAGTTAACCCCTTCCACTTAAAGTGTACCGTTAGTAGGCTCTTGTGACACAGTGGTGGTACTGTGGTGGCATAGATTAGCTGCTAGGGTGATATTATGCTGGTATATCTTTGGGCTCTACCAGCACAAGAAAACTTAGGAGCAATTATTCCTGCCCAGCAGGTGTAAGTAGACATGTAAAATTTGTAGAGGTTTTGAAGCCATGGAAAAGCCCAGTATTTTTCATTTCCATATGTGTGCATGTGGTGGTGGTGGTGGTGGAGGAGGAGGAATTGAAATATTGAGAGACATGGAAATATATGCAATTTTACTACTTTAAAAACATAAAATGCATAGTGTATAACTTAGTTCATAAAACTCTATTGTTATGTATATTTACAATGCTGAAAAATATAGTGGCCTTAGTTTTAATCAAACAATAATTATAAATATACCCAGTGTTAGAGATGGAATTGTAAGTTGCTGTACCTGAAGCATATCACTTTTTACAATGTGGAAAATTAGGGAAACAATGGGTTGTATTCAGTGTTTGCCCTACTTAGAGTAGACCACTTGAAATGAATGGGACTTAAGTTAGACTCACATTGGATACACTGGAAACCATCAACACTGTAATAATAAAAAATAGTGTTTATTTTCTGGACTTAGAGATGGTATCCTCTTCTTACTGTCAGTATTATCCAGGAAGAAAAGGAACAATACATAAGCTTGAAACACCTGTTTATCCAGGCTTCTAGACGTTCATTGCCATGGTAAGTGAGCTACTGCTCTGTGGTGAGTGTGATGAGCAACAAGCCATCTTCTCACCTTTTGAAACTGCAGGGGTTGGTAGGGATTGTCCTAGCAAGTGCTGAGGAGTCCCCCACCCCCTCCCCACCTCCAATGCCCAGCATGCCTTCCCCTCTAAGCACCCAAATCGCCAAGTTCCTTGTCCACTTTCCTGCAGGAGAGGTACCTGGGGCACTTCCTTTGATGGTTAGAAGAAAAGTGCCCAGCATGTCTCACCTTTAAGGAGCCAAAATGTCAAGTGCTCCTGCTGCCTGCCCTGCAGGGAGGTACCTGAGGCACTTCTTAGCCACTAGACTCACCTCCAGATTGCCCAGTAGTGTCCAAGCCGGCAAACTCAACCCCTGCATTTCCCACAAGAAAGGCCTGTAAGGTGGGGGAGGGGAAGGGAACCTGACAACCACCATTGGCTTGGCCAGTAAGGCTGTTGAGAAATGGTAGAGTTCTGTGTTTACCGGAGATGACAGTGGCATGAAAACAAGCAATTATTCCTCTTTCAAAGTACTTCCAACTCTGGGAAAAAATGTTGTCTTCTTCCAGGCTAAATTCATCATCACATACAGTAAATGAAGAGTTCTGAAGAATCCGCATGGTTGCTCACAATTTGTACATTTTGTTTGGTCCTAATAAAGGTATTGCCTGATCATGGATTTTGTGGGTTTTTCTTATGCACCAACAAAGCTTCTTTTGTTTTGTGAGTAACTGTGAATAAAATTAGCAACATAAAATCTATAGCAAGTAATTTGAACCAGTAATTTATCCTTAAATACTGCCATCTCAAATTACTTTCACTAATTAGAGTTAGTTTCTGAAAAATCAGTAACTTCCTGTTCTGAACTTTTAAAAAAATCTATAGAGAAGTCATGGTTTGCACAGATTAGTGCAAAAAAAGGTCCCATATTCTTTCACATGTTTCCTGATTTGTGTCTATATTTCCAAACATAGATCAGTTTCTTTCACAGACTACAGAAATGGAAGACTCTGAATCAGGAGACAGAATTTGAGAGTTGTACTACATGTATGCAGCATCAAGGAATCATAATTGCATAATGCTATAAATTGGTTTAAATAGTTATTATGTAATTTTTAGAAATCTTTTTGAGTGGGGGAGGGGACAGCTAAAGGAATATTTTAAAAAGTTTGTTTTAAAAGCATGTTACTTGTTATTCTGAAAGATTAATTTTTTAAAAAAATTAGTTCCCTGCCAAATGTTCATCATCCGCCCCCCCCCCCACCTCTCCAGTAAAAAAAAACCTGAAGGGGAAAGGCCTGGGAGAGGATTTTTCCTTTTTCAGGTGAGGCAGACAAGCGTTCCACCTGAGCTGTTTGTTAGGGATAGGACTGGGTTGTAATATTCATACTATTGTAGCCAGTTGTTTTGGCTGTGACTTCTAGAAAATTAATTAAACAACGTATTTCTGACACTAAAAAAGATAATTTAGCTTTAGCTAGACTGTAGATATTTTTAAAGCCAGTTAAGAATAACTTAGCTGTCAGCAAAGCAAACTTATTTTCACATAATGCTAACCTATGGTTTATTTAACCCATAGATTGTTGAATTCTGGGCTGTTGTGATGTGCGAACCCAGCCATGCTAACTAACAATGATTTGTTAACCACAGACAACCCAGAAAGAGAGCCGATGGTTTGTTGTTGGGTTGTTTAAACATAGGGTGGTCATTATGTGAGAACCCAGAACCATAGGTTGTTCATGGGTTGTTTCACCAGGGTACAGAGGCGGCAGGCAAGAAAGGTAAAAAATAATAATAAAAGCGCCACTCTATATGCTAGTACTACAGTGCCTCAAAGATATTTGGGATACAGGGGGCAGGATCCAATGGTGCCCTTGTGCGGGCAGCCAGATCCGTTCATCCCAGTGTGTGCGTGGCTGGCCCCGGCATGTGTGCGACCCCTATCGCTGGAAGGGGCGTGACTTGTAATTTCGGGACTTGCCTCTAGAAGCACTACATTGTGTTCGCCAGAGGTAGGGGCTGCGCCTGAACCAGGATGGGCGGATATCGCTACCCACACAAGGGAACTATTGCATCCTGCCCAGGGAGGGAGCAGGCGAAGGAAAAGAGAAACAAACAGCCTAGAGAAAACAAACCATGGTTTGTTCGAGTGCTTGCTAGACAAAGCCTGGGTAGGGCAAGAAACCATGGGTTGACCATGGGTTAACATTATGTGTGAACTAGATCAGTTATCTGAAATAAACAAGAAATGTGCTTTACATTGTTTTAGCTTCAGCTAACTTGCTGAGTGGCCCTCCTCTTAATACAGATGCTTGGCTTAATAAAAATAGAACATTTACTGGCTTGATCAAACCATAATTTGCCATTACATTTGAACTAGCAAACTGAAGTTTGATCAAATTGGGAAGCATTCTATTAAACTGAAGGTAATTGGGGATGAAGAAAAGGCATGACCACAGAACATCTTATCCTCCAAACCATTGGAGGATTGAGAACATGACATCTGAATGATATATATAGTTCCTATAGTTCCTTTTGTTAGCAAGCCAAATAAAATACAGAGTGGCCCAAAAGTACAGTTTATAGAATATACAGTATAGTTTATTTGCATTTTATTACATTGTTTATTACATTTACATTTGTTTAACACTGTTTAATCTTGTAAGTGCTCGAATTGTATTCCATCAGCGTTGCAACATTCCTCGAACCTGTCCAGAACACTGCGACACACAGTACGACACAAATTCCGGTCTGCGTCAACATCCATAAATGCTTCCGAGATGAACTCTTTTAATTCGTCCAGTGTCCGGGGATTCCTCTCAAAAACCTTATTCTTTACTATGCCTCCCAAAAAGATGTCCATTGGTGTTAAGTCGGGTGAACGTGGCGGCCATTCAATGCTGCCATGTCGTCCGATCCAATGCTGTGGGAAGGTGTTGTCAAGATAGTCCCTTGCTGCAAAAGCATAATGAGGTGCCTCATCTTGTTGGAAGAGCAGTTCGGCGAAGTTAGCCCTGGTTCTGAGTTATGTCACTACCACATCGCATAACATGTTTAGGTAATTGTTACTATCCACAGTTGTATCGAAGAAAACTGATCCTACAACACCTTCGCTGGACAGTGCACCCCACACTGTGACGCCTGGCTGGTTCAGTTGAGATGTGATAGTCAAATGAGGATTTTCATCTGCCCAATACACACAGTTATGCCTGTTCACGTGGCCTGAAAACTTGAAAGAAGCCTCATCTGACCAGTTGATCTTATCAAGAAGGTCTGGTTCGTTAGAGATTTGGTTACACATCATCTCACAGAATTGCAACCGACGGTCTGGGTCGTCCTCCAGAAGACCATGTAACAGGCTTGGACAGTATGGCTTCAATTTCAATTTACGCATTAAGTGTTGCGAGGACATTCTAGGTATGAATAGCTGCTTTGACGCATGTTGTGTGGACTTTTTCGGACTGTTCACAAATGTCAGAGCGACTCTCATCTCATTTTCCTCTGTCAGAGACGTCCTAGGATGTCCAGATTTCGGTGCATTAGCCACTGCACCTGTTGTTTCAAATTTATGTCTAAGACGATAAATTGTCAGACGTGTTGGTGGAGGAGTGTCAGATGCTTCTTGCCACGCTGTGCGCACCCGCTCAGCATTTTCAGTCTTCCAGTACTGCATTAGACAACTTCCAGTACTGCTTTAAACAACTGTATACCTACTTAAGGGCCTCACTCCCCTCACTCTCTACACTTAACTGGTTTAACTGTCAGTCCCTGTCACTCACTCTTCCCAACTGTCATTCTGACTCCACCCACACATCTTCTACTCACACATTCTCTCCCCCTCCCATCAACATTTTAAACAACTGTATACCTACTTTTGGGCCAGCTCGTATAAGGATGTACTGTGAAGAAAAGCAAAGCATGATATTTTGACCTTTATTATACAATCTCATCTCTAAGAATTAATATTAATCTATGTTAATATACCCTGACCTGAGTTCTTGTAGGATGGGTGGGATACAAATATAATTAAACAAGTAAATTGTTTACTCGGCCAAACATTTCTTTCGTATTTGAATAGTTTATGGAGAAACCATAGTGCAGTTCTGTGATTGGATACTTTTTTTAAACTTTTGAATTATTTGAGACAGTAATATCTCAGTTCTTGCATAACTCTTTCAGGCTAGTGATGTACAGCATAATCCTAAATATATTTACTCAGAACTAAGTTCGAATGTGTTCAATGGAGTTTGCTGAGTGTACATTGGATTTAGTCTACTAGTGGCCTCAGTGTACTTTAATGAAATGTTACTAAATGTGTTAGAATGTCCCTGTTGTCAGTATGACTTGGTTCACACATAATGCTAACCTTTGATTTATTTAACCCATGGTTAACACATACTTTGTTGCCCTAAATAAACCATGGGTTGGCATTATATGTGAACCAGGTCTATGGGGCTTCAAATTGGTTATCTTTCTTTCTGGATGTCAGTTTGCAGCAAGATATGTTTTGTGTGGTCCAAAAATTTGGAAATAATGCATATTTTTAGTAATGAGAATATTTAATTCAATGAAACAAAAGAAGGGGTGAGAAATTAAGTTCTTGGCTTTGGAAGAAGAGGTTGACTGTGGAGAAACAGACGGTTATTTTATTACACAGCACTAAACCTGGGTTCGCCCCCAAGTGTACACACAAAAAGAAACTACAGCAAATCTTGGCTCTCTGTCAAGTGTACTTATATGATGTATGTGTTTTTGAACATCTATTTTAATCTTCACAACTTATATTTTTAAGTGCACATGTAAATCTTTGGTGTGCTCAAAAAATGGTAACATGTGACTGGGTCCTTTGATGCTGTTCAGCTGTAGAAAAGTGATATTGACTTCTGATAGGAAAAGTAACTTAAGACATTAATACATTTTAAACATGTGTTAATATTCTGATTATATTAATTCTGTTTAATTTGTGACTGCACAAGCAGTAGATCCAAGGGCTCTGCCATCTTAATGCACTTAACATTAAAATGGCCATGAATATGCTGGAAAACCCCCAGACACCTGTCTTCCTGGGTGCCCAAAAAGATGATGCTGGCAACTAAAAATACATGTCATGTAAACTGGCCATTTATCCCTACCACAGCTGTTGTTTTCGTTGTCTAGTTGGGCAACACTCTGAGGTAAACAGAATCTAAACAAGAAGAATTGAAATGGCTAGAAGAAATAGCAGGAAACAGGAAAGAGAGCATGAAAGGATAATGGTAGCCACAGCTGTGTATGCCTGCCTCCAAGATAATAGCTGCCTTTCCTGTGAATGCCTGCTTCCAAGATAATATGATTGTTGTGAGTAAACCCACAGATTCTCCTCTGTGACACCAAGCCTGGCAGACTTCCCTAAGATGTTGAGGCATATTAAACAGGTAAATTTCAATAGTAACCACAAACCAGCATTGCAATTACATCTGGGCAATTTTTGTGTACATCTTGTGTTATCGTGGTGTGTGCAGAGGCCTCTGGCCTTGCGGTTTGAGACAGGCACGCATGTGCAGTTATGATAGCACTGCAGAGTAACGATCCTTCGCTTATGGCTAACTACTTCTTGCCACCCCAGCCGCAAACAGCTCACCTTCCTTTATTTTTAGTTTAAGTGTCTATCCTTTCTCTCTACAAATGCAAGGTAGCTCAGAATAGAATTAAAAATCCCAATAAAGCTATTAATGATCTCGGAAGCTAAGCAGGTAACAGGGCAGTGTTAAAGACAAGCTAAGGTTGTTAGCAAATGATTCCATCAAGAGGCAAGTGGGATGCATGCACAGGCAAACGGTAGAAAGTAGATGGGAAAAGGCAAGCAACGACAGCACTGCTGCCTCCAGGTTTTGGGAGGCCTTTGGGCAAGATGCCCTAGTAGGTCTTCTCTGAGTTGGCCTACTTCATCCTTACCCTGCCCATTCACTAGCCCTCTTTCTGTAGGCCCAGTCAGAACAGCTGCCCAGAGGGGAGAGGTCAAAGAGAATTGAGGATGCTGTTCCTTCTTCTGTTACTGGTCACTCAGAGAAGATAGGCAAACAGGTAGCCTATCTACAGAGGAGGAGGAGCAGGGCCAAGAGCCTCCAGAGGTTGGCAGTGGAACGTCCCCACTTGCTGAGGCATGGGCCTTGAAGAACCGCCTCCCCACCCCGCCACCCTGTAGGCAGTGTGGATTGTCTCCAGGCTCGTCCCCAGGCTCCAGCTGGAGCATGGAGGAGAGGATCCACTCTGCGCTCCTCCTGCCATGCATTGGATAGGCAGTCACTTCCAAGTTTGGAGGCAGTCACCTATCCTGAAAGTATTGCGCTCTTACTTTCCCAGGCATCTGGACATTCGTTATGAGCCAGTTGTTGTGAGCTGTTTTTGTTGTGTTTATTCCAGGCTATGAGTGGTGCTGGATAGATTTTGTGTATTGTGGATGAACGCTTTTCTAAATTTATTGTTTTTAGATTGCTTTTAGGGTTTTTTATAGTGTATATTTTATTTGTATTGTGCTGATTGTGGTTTATATTGATTTAGGCTTTTGTCTGTTATATTAATTTTGGATTTCTGTATTTGTGTGTATAAGTTACCTTAAGACTCCTTTTTGCGGTAGGAAGTGATAAATAATACATCCATTTTGTCCAGAATAGCATTTTATGGAATGCAGAAAGAATAATTCTTCTGTTATGGTTATCTTTATAGAACTGGTGAGATGTAGTAATTAAGAGTATGTTCTGGGAAGTCCATGGTTCAAATTTTAGCCATCAATGAACTTGGAGTTGGCCCACTATTTTACTTTCAAGGATGGGGAAATAGTACTTGGATCTAGAATTCTGAATTTGTTTAACATTGAACATGAGGCTGATGTGTCAAGAAATATACACATAGATAATTCTTCTCCACTGAATTGAAAGAGGAAGCCATTCTTGGTGAAAGTTTCATATGGAGCTCTATGCCCAGAACAGACTGCAGGATGGGCATCTGTGTGAATATTATAAATAATACTAAGATCACTTTAGAACATGCTTATAATACCTGTTGAAGTTTTGTGGGGGGTGGGTGGGGAGACAAGTCGTAGATGAAAGTATGTGTCTGTTTTAAAACAGATTTTTAAAAATTCTTAAACTTTAAATTTCTCTCCTTAGACATTAAATCTGAATACAACAATGGTAAAGTGTAACTTTGAGTCATTGGTCATCTGTAAATTGAGGGTGGCTAAACCATGGTTTGGCATTACATGTGAACTGTAATGTAGTGCCAAACCATAGTTTAGCCATCCTCAGGCTTGCATGCTGTACTTTTCTTCTTCCCTCCGTTCACGTGCTCAGATTCCCACAACTTCCTGGTTTGAGTACACCATCATTTGTTATTTACGAGTCAGCAAACTATCATTTGCATGTGATCTCCAAACCACAATTTGGAGCCATTTGTTTCTGGAAATCTCTGGGTCCTGAGTTGTCTCTAACCAGACAAAGACATATGGGCTGCAACGAACAAGACTTCTCGGTTGTTAGCTACTTTGTGGTTCTGTACTGTGAGCAGGATTGGGGCAAAGCCATGAGTTATACAACATAAAAGAAGTGAAATGGAAAGGAGCATCACTGAAAGCAGCAACATCCTCCTCCTAGATAGTGTAAATGCTCTATGTAGTTATAAATTAAATAATGATGCATACTGATTGGTTAGAAAATACCTGAAGTACTAATGGGAAAATTGATTTAAATCAATAGTTTAATATGGTCTTTTCCGTCTTGATAGAAATCGTTTTAATTTAAAACAGGAATAGGGAACCCTTTTGCCACTGAGGGCTGCATGTGGCAGTGGATGGTAAGCCAAGTGCCAGCAGTGGGTAAGCCCTGAGCACCACTTCTCCCTCCCACACATACAGCTTCCCCCTCCCCCAGTCACTGCCACACGCACAGGGGCTGTTCGGATGACACAACAGCCCACTGGGGATTCTCTAACCCACAGCAAGGCTGTGGGGAGCATGTGGCTGCCATTTTGAATATACAGCCCCTGCTCAGGGATGTTGTGTTGTGAGAACCTGGTGAATGTGGGGTATGCAGGGGTTAAACAACCCTTGGATAACCCATGCTCTATTTTAGGGTTATGCAAAGGATGTTTAATCCTCACACAATCCATGCTTGCCAGGTTTGCACAACACAACAACCCCCTAGCAGGGGTTGCATATGCAACCTGGCACCTTTGGATGCCATGGCTCATCTTAAGTTAAGTAACCCATGATGAGCCATGGCATGTTGTCCCAACTCAGTCACACACTCACATACACACCCTTACTGACTATCACTGTTTCTTTATGACTCCCCATTCCCTGGCTTTTCTCACTGTGTTTGGAGAGGAAGCTGCTGTAGTCCACCTTACTCCATTGTTTCTCCTTCAAAAATAAGATTCTTGAGGGAGAAACCACAGAGAGCAACATCATCGTTTGCCACTCACAAGAATGTTGATACCACAGACTACAGTGGGCTAGAATGGCAAAAGAGTCCATTTTAGGCCCCAGAGATTCAGAAGAGAAAAAAAGGAGTGAGGAAGGGAATGGGGGGGGGACCTGCTGGGGCACCCATTGGCCACAGGGGAGACCCCCTTCCTGAGGCCCGTATATGGGCTACGCATTGTCCACATGGTACTTTAAACCAGTCCGCCGTTGGGGCAAGAAATGTTTTGAAATTAGAAAACCAATACTTAGAGCCTAGAATATTTTAAATTGGTTTTTGTTAAACTAATTTTTGCTTTAAAAATGTTCTCTCCCAATACAGATCTTTCACTGTTTAGGTTCATCAATGCAGAGCTAACAAGGGGTTACTTCCTTGAACATAATGAAGCAAAGTACACAGAAAGGCGAGAGAGAGTATACACATGCATGCGAATACCAAGAGAATTGGAAAAGGTAAATTTTCTCAGCATTCTACTTGGATTAATAAATGCTAAATCTGACTTTATAAAACAAACGTCCGAAACATGCATTTTACTGTAAACATCTTTTATCACAAAAATAATTGACTGCGTTTACTTTTCTTTGATTTATATAATTTTAGGGTTTTATACTGTCTTCACCCCCTTGTGGTCACTGGTGTTCAGTTTGTCTTATGTATGGTGTTAGCAGAATTGAGTATGTAGGCTCAGCTCCAAAGAAATTATGTGTGGGCTGGAGAACTGCATGTGCAGCCAGAGCTTTACTTTTTGTTTTCCCTGCAGCAATTTCACTGCCAAAGAGAAAAGTAGTGGTTCAATTTTAAAAAGTGGCTTGTCTCTGGCAGTGGGAAGTACTACAAAAGAGCCGACAGATGCCAGCTGCTGTGCTTATATTCTGTTTCTAGCCTAGGACACACACTATTGAATCCCTTTAAATTGCCCCCTGCAGATAGTTTGTATGTAACTTAGTTCTATGGGAGAACCTTATGTAGGTTTTAAGAATATCCTTTGTAATATTTTAAAAAATGCCCAGAGAGACAAGTGACACAAATGATTTATTTTTAAGTTGATTTATGTCCTGCATCTTCTGCCTTGAATAGAGCTACGACAGCAAATTATCAAGTCAGTGGCTCACACACACAGAAACAATAGTTAAAATCATATTAAAATAATAATATGAACAGTAAAATAAACCACCAGCAGCAGTACAGGAGCAAAAATGTTAAAACAGCATAAACCAAGAAAAAAACCATAAAATAAGGCTGTTTTGACCTGCTGCCTGAATGCTCACAGCAAGGTGGATTGCTGGGACTCCAGGGAAATTAATTCTATAGTCTAAGCACTACTGTAGAAAAAGTCTTCTATACCTCACAGTGTGGTGGGACATGTAATAGGGCCTCTCCGAATCATGGTGAGTTCATGTGGGACGAGAGGTTATTTCAAATATTCTAGTGCCAAACATATGATAGCCAACAGCTTGAATTGGGTGGAAAAGCAAATTGGGAGTCAGTGCATGTGATATAATAGTATTCGTGTCACATACTTAAAAGATGAGGCTCCCATCGGCTGCCTCACTGCTACATTTTGTTTCACTTGAAACTTCCAGGCACTTTTGAAAAGCAGCTTGCATAGCTGTAGTTGGTATACCAGACAAAACTGAGCTAAAGCACTTAACAGAAATGTAACATCTTTGGAAATGTTAAAGTCATGGGGGAACCCCCCCCCCCTTTTTAACAGACATTTGGGAGAAATTGAAATACATGAAATGTTTGTTTATCAAACATACACTTATTTTATTGTTTTTATAATTGTAAACCATTCGAAGGGCATTTGCCAGTTGGGCAGTATACAAATCTTAATAATAATAATAATAATAATAATAAATAACAACAACTTACTACTACTAATAAACATCACTTATAACTCTTAGCATATAATATTCTACAATGTGGCATATTTATGAAATTTACAAAGCAAGGCCATGCATGTTTACTCAGAAGTAAGACCCATTTGGTTGTATCCACTGTTAGTCCTACCTCATTTCAGTGCGTCTATTTTTAATTAGGGCTAACATTGGACACAACCTATCTGTTTAGTGGATTTACTCCCCGGTAAGTGCATATAGGACTGCAGCCTTAAAAAAAGTATACATGCCTTTGTTTTGTACCAGCAAGATTGGAAATATGCCCCATAAAAGATTGAGAGTTGCGAACTGTTGTATCCTATGCTACTTAAGTGCATCTGCCTTAGGACAGTGTCCAGTGGTGTTATTCGCAAACTCAAATAGCACTAGTGGAGCTCTGCTGAATCTTTCCATTGTGCAAGCACTTGTGGATTACCTTTGCACAACTGCACTTGCACAAACATAACTTTATTTGGATTTTCTTCTTGCACGTAGTTTGGAACCTAGTTTCTGCTAGTGCAGCATCATTTGCACTACAGAATGGCACAGCTGGACACTGCCCTTAGTTTTTTGCCTTTGGAGAAGTAGAAGAAAATAAAAGCTGAAAATGGAAACCGCATATTTTGTAGTACACAGAAAAATGTATTATTTGGACAGAAACACTCTCATACAGTCACAATATTACTGCTTCTTGAATGTGAATATAGTATATGTCTACATTATACACACGCCATATCACTTCTATAATGCTGTAGATTATGTAAAAATCTTCATACTACACATTTTGAGTGAGTAAAACCTTGTGAGTAAAACCTTGCATTTCACTCAATCCAAAAAAGAAAACTTAGTGTTTTTTTTCCCCAGTGTTCCCCAAATTTCCATTTTTCCGCTGGAAAAATAGAATAGAAGTCCTGGGCATAGAAAATGGGCAGGATGGAAACATTTTTTTTTTCTCCTGTTCTCCCCCTCTCCTCCCAGTTTTTCCCAACCCATCGCATCTCTAGCTTTCACATCAACAAGCAAAGCTAAGTCCAGAAACACCTCCAAACGGTATAACCACATCCAGAACAGGTTGAAAATCACTGTTTATATCAGTCTCCCCTTCTACCATCAGTATTTCTGCCTAATCTGAATTAAGCTTCAGTTCGTTAGCTCACATTATGACCTACACGATTCAGAACGTCTGCAGCAGGACTTGGCAACCTTTTTAGGTACATTTTACATTTTCAAATGTGACTGCGGGTACTATGTAAAATTGCTGTTGGGGGTGGGCTGCTCTTCCTCCTCTCCCTCCTACTGCTCATGATTTCCTCCTCCTCTCTTCCCTGCCTCCCCACCCCACTTACAATTTCCTTCCTCTACTATCACCCAATTAGTTTATTATCAGTTGTTCGGAAAATCTATGCAGCCTACCTGTTAAAAATATAAGCTTGAGTCTTGGTTGTTTGAATTTACTATATATTAGATATAGAACAAGCTGTTTTTAGATTTGGTCAGTCTGTTCTTGACCATTGCATGGTGTTATCACACCTAGCTGAAAAGTACTCTCAGGGACCTGGACAGAAATGTTTTGTTGCCTTTATAGATCTTAAAGCAGCTTTTTCTCCCTTGTTCTGGGAGAAGTTAAAAAAAAAAAACTCCAGTTGATAAGAGGCTACTATTTCTGATTAAACAATTACATTCAGCAACAACTCTTCAAGTTAGATGGGGCCCAAACATTATTAACTAAGGCTAACTTCTCTACTTGAGGTGTGAGACAAGGCTGTGTCTTAGCACCCACTTTATTTAATCTATTTCTGAATGACCTCCGTTCTTTATTAAATTCAATTGATTCTCATGCCCCCAAACTAGCTGCCATATGGGTACCATTGTTGCTGTATGCTGATGACTGTCTTATTGTCACAATTAAGGCTGAGACTATATTGTTTGTTGAAGGCCTTTGCCCATTTTTGTGACATTTCATTATAAGTTATAGCAAAAACAAGATCTTAGTCTTTTCAAAACACAGAAAATGCAATTTCCTCCTTCCTCCTCTCCCCCCCATTGCAATTTCCTCCTCTTCCCCCACCCCCCTCATGACCTCCTCCTCTTTCCCCACTCCCCTGCTTCACTTATCTTAGGGAAGTAAAGGCAGCAGAGGGAAAGGTTGCGGGAGGGGGGAGTGGAGGGGCAGCAGTGAACTAAAGGCTGCTGTGGCAGGGAAAGAATGCGGGCAGGAGCATCAGTAGTGGTGGGAAAGGTTGCAGTGGGGGAGGAGGAGTGGCAGTGGCAGTTTGAAAGGCTGGGGGAAGAGCAGCAGCTGAGGTAGAAAACTAAAGGCCATGGCTGGAAAGGCTGTGGGGGCGGGGGAGCAGCAGCGGGGAAGGAAAGGCCCAGGGGAGTGGTGGAAGTGGTGTCGGGGAGTGAAAGGTCATGGCAGGAAAGTCTGCAGCCGGGGGGAGGAGTGGGGTCTGGCAGGCACCCTTGGGGGTCTTGGCAGATGCTGTGTTGCCAACCCCTGGCTTATTTGCAATAAAGGCCAAGAACCTAGGGAAGGGTAGTATGGTGCAGTCGGGTTCTTGTAAGGCTTTACCATACAAGACTATTCTGATTGTATTCTTGCTACTTAACTAGCATTAAAAAAGAAAGACATTCAGGAAACCCAGTCTGAATATAGCACATACGTTGAATGAACATCTGGCAGGAGAATTAGTAAATATGGTACAAGACCTGAGAGGTTAAAACTGAACAATTCAGAATTGCTTCCCCCACCCCTCACCCCGTAAACTGTTTTTTGTTGTTGTTACTAATGAACAGCAATAATATTCTACAGGCACTCTGGATTAAATGAGGAGTTATTATTTAAAAATATGGTCCAGTGCAACTAAACTTTAGACATAAAAAGATATGAGGGGGTATGCTCCTACCATTATGATAATTTTTATCTATTTCTCTAGTATACATGTATGCTGCACTTCAGCCAAACAGCTCCCAGTGTAGTTTGCAGTAATTGAGCAGCTCCTGGTTTGCAATCCTATACACCTTACCGGGCAGTAAGTCTCATTGAACTTATTTCTGAATAGGCATAAAAAGGATTGTAGTGTACATTTCCTATAGCTGGTTATATGTGATTGAAGGACAAACACCCTTAAAATGTTGCTTTGAAATGCAAGTACCCTTTTTAGTGCTAGCACTTAACTTCTGTTCAGCCATAGTGCTGAACCATGGATTATTGCGATAAGAGCAAGATTGGGTGAGCCGTAGGATGGCACACCCCTCCCCTCCCCTCCGGTGAGTCTGCAAGGAAAAGACCTGAAGCTTCCATTTCAGCTTTAGAGAAGCCACAGCTTGCTGTGTCACCTGAACCCAGACAATCTTGATTAATCTTAACCACAGTTTATGAAATTGGCTTGGTTTGGGGTTTGTCTGGGTTTGGACAATACTGGAGACTGCAGTTAATCCAAAAACAGGAACAAAAGCTTTCAAACTCCTCCTTGTGACTGTGCTAGAGGAGGAAGATGGAGAACATGCAAGCCTCAGGCTAGCTGCACCTTGTTCTCATAATGCTAAACTATGGTTTAGCATTATGCCTGAACCAACCGCAAATCTTTAAGAGCTAAACACACAAATTTTGGTATTTCCAAAGTACTACTTACTTAGCGCTGCCAGTTCTCCCATAATCCCTTGATAGTTTCAATTTAAGCTATTTTTGGATTTTTAATATTACCCGATTGTGTATAGTGAGTGGCTACTTTTTAGTAAGGCATGTGCTAAATAGTTTTCTGTAAACAGTTTTATTAATGCAAGCAATAGTTTTACTGAAACCAAATCTGCAAAGGTGGAAATTAGTTTTTTTGAGAAACACCTCTGGAAAGTGTGGGGGAAGGAGAGAACTGTGGCCCTCATAGTTTCTTTTTGATGGTCATTAATATAAAACTTTGGCAACGCCAAAGAGTGTTCAAACTACCGCACAATTGCGCTCATTTCACATGCCAGCAAGGTGATGCTCAAAATCCTACAAGCTAGGCTTCAGCAGTATGCGAACCGAGAACTACCGGAAGTACAAGCTGGGTTTCGAAGAGGCAGAGGAACTAGAGATCAAATCGCCAACGTTCGCTGGATCATGGAGAAAGCAAGAAAATTCCAGAAAAACGTCTATTTCTTCTTCATTGACTACGCTAGAGCCTTTGATTGTGTGGATCACAACAAACTGTGGCAAATTCTTAAAGTGATGGGAGTACCAGACCACCTTATCTGTCTCCTGAGAAACCTGTACGAGGGTCAAGAAGCAACAGTAAGAACCAGACATGGAACAACCGCAGGACAGGAAGGCCTGGCGTGCTATGGTCCATGGGGTCCCGAAGAGTCGGACACGACTGAACGACTGAACAACAATATAAAACTGGAAAAGTGTTAACTTCCCTGGGTGTTATATATTAATGTCCTAATCAGGTCTCATCACTGATGAAAGATAATTTTTTTCCTCTCACAAGTCAAGAGTAAGGATGTCCGGAATAAGGAAATATTTATTTGTGTGATGGTTAGGAGCAAGTGCTATGAGCTGGAGATCTCTGGCTCATATCAACAATTGGCCTTAGTCAAGCCATTGTGTCTCAGCCTCAGCACTCCATCTGCAATATGGGAATGATAATGCTTATCTGGGTTACAAACCACCAATGGTGATCATTTATTTGTCAATGGGGACCTTTTCAGTGGCAGCCCCACCCCCAAACTTCTCAAGGGCAGGTGAATCCTTTAGAAGAATACACTGTGAGATGAAAGGCTCAGATGGAAATATTGCCCTAATATGTTTGCAAAAGTTCTTACTGCTTGCACATATAAAAGAGGGCAATTGGATCCATCCCTTTCAGGTTTTATCTAAGGGATCACTGAGTTGAGATGTCTTGGCTACTCATTCTTTGCTTTTTTGCTGTTCCTGCTATAATGTCAGAAATGGAGGTAGATCTTTTTCTCCCTTTTTAAGTTTTGGGTCTTACACAAGTTTTGGTTGTATACAAGTATTCCTGTGTTTTATTGAGAAGGGCCTGAATCCAGTGGTGCCCTACATGAGTGGCAAGGCACTTATGCTAATGTGGAGTTTTTTCCTCCTGAATTTCTTCTGACTCCCCTCCCCATACAGCAGTTCCCAACACTGCTTAAAACAACTAAGGAGAAGGTGACGAGGGAGGGGGGGTCACAGTGGCCCTCAGCAGGAGGGAGGAGGCAGGAAAGCAGATGTCCATTTGTGCTTTGTAGGTTCTAACCCATTATTTTTAGTGATGTACTTTAAAAACAACCAACTTCTTTAGCACCAGGTGGTATGATCTCCACACACCCCTTCTGTAATACC
The DNA here is from genome assembly GCF_057233095.1 of Heloderma suspectum. Lineage (NCBI taxonomy): Eukaryota > Metazoa > Chordata > Lepidosauria > Squamata > Helodermatidae > Heloderma > Heloderma suspectum. The sequence goes on from NC_139462.1 coordinate 116,919,129, forward strand.
AGTTGGTATGATCTCCACCCCTGCTTTAAAAAAATAAATAAATACTGGCTTCCATTAACATTGCCTTCCCCTTCTAATGCTTCAGAATCTGAAATTGTACTTTCTAGTTCCATTCTGCCAGCTAACTTTGTGTGGGAAAGCCAGGGTGGTGCTAAGTACCTAAAAGTTCGAGGGCACAGGCCCATAGGACAAAACAATTGCACAAATTTGCATATGCTAATTTGCATATGCAAATACATATGCATAATTAGAAATACTATAATTTAAATTTTATACAAGGCAAGCTAATTAAGCTCTTGCTTGCTTTCAAGACAGAACTATGCAATGTCCCAAATTGTGCTTCCTTAAAACTTACCCTCCATGCATCCACACTTTTCCTTGATCTTTCAGACTGAAATCCAGATGGGGAGGATGGAGTGCCTGGGACCAGCAAAGAGCTGTATGGTACCTTAAACATTTACCGATTAAGTGCAAACTGAACATTGCACACTGGCAAGGGAGTGTGTGGGAATGTGTTATGGACTATAATAACCCATGCTCTTAGGCTGCAAACTTACACAATTACTAGAGAGAAACCCCCATTAAACACAGTGGGATTTACTTCTGAGGGACCCTACCTCTGAGGGACCGCGGTGGCTTAGTGGTTAAGATGCTGAACTGCAGACCGGAAGGTTGGCAGGACAGCAGTTCGAGACCCGAGTGCCACGTGACAGAGCGAGCTCCCGTCTTCGGTCCCAGCTCCTGCCAATCTAGCAGTTCGAAAGCAAGAAATTGCAAGTAGATAAATAGTTACCACTTCGGCGAGAAAGGTAACAGTGTTCTGTGCACCTCGATGTTCAGTCATGCCGGCCACATGACCACGGAAGCGTCTTCGGACAGCGCTGGCTCTTCGGCTTAGAAATGGAGATGCGCACCACCCCCTAGAGTCGGACACGACTGGCTGGGGCCACCTTTTCCTTTAAATCTTCACTAGCTCTTCCCATCCCCTCATCATCAGTAAGTGCAACAGCACCAGACAGAGACCGTAAGGCTGGAGGACATTGCTTTGCTGCTCCTGGTCCCCGGACCAGATGAGGAGGCAAAGAGAGCAGCCATCAAATGTGGCTCCTCATTTTATTTCAAATACTTTGATAGTTTTGGGGATGCTAGAACACTTTTCTTTTTACAGTTCTTGGGTTCTGACTTCTTGAAATCCTAAAATCTACACCAAATGTTGTAATATTTAATTTCTAGCAAACTCATCATCATACAGCTCTTAAAGTGCTAAAACGCATAGTTGGATGCCTTTATTAGGTACCAACAAAAATTCCTAATAAGGTGTGGATTTGGGGGTTTTATTTCTTATGGACCAGCATGGTACCTTGGTTTTTGGTTGGTCGTTCTTCAATTACCAAAGTTATCAATCCTCAGGTTTCTCTCTAGATCCACATACTGGAACTATATTCAGGGTGGATAAGGCAGGTTGCAGGTCTGAGCACTTTTCCTAAGGAGTGAGACTCCAGTCCTACATACACTTACTTAGGAGTAAAACTCAGTATGACTTACCTCTGAATTAATAAATTTAAGATTATGCAATAAATTTGATGTAATCCTGAACATGTTCTGTACCCACAGTTGTTTCCCTACCCCACATAATTTCCTGTACCATCTCAGCTACCTTGTCCCATCCCAGAAGTCTCTATCGCCATGTCCAGAGCTGGTCCCAAGACATTTTGCTGCCTGAGGCAGAGCAGCAAATGACGCCTCTCCATTTGCTGCTCTGCTTCAAGATGCATAATAGTACTGAAAGCCAGTCAAGTTCTTTTGGCCCCTGAAGCAGAAAATTCTACAAGCATCTCTCCCCTTCCCTGGCAGTGAAAATACAATAATAATTAATAGATTAAATTATGAATTATTTGCTGCTTTTTCATCACATCCTAAATCAGCTGTCTGAGGCAGCTGCCTCAGGCTCTAAAGAGAGAGTGTGTGTATCTTTACAGGACCCAGTCTCCTAAGGACACCCCTATTTGTAAAAAGGGATGTATGAACAGAGGAGAGGAGGGCATTTGTTTTCAGAAAGAAAAAAAAAACCTCAGGCAGAAAGATTCAAGGGAGTCAGCAGGAAGGAAAGCACATGTGGGCAAAAAGCCAGTTAGTCCAAAGGGATCAGATGCAACACAGATCATCAGGGCTCCTGTACCTTTATTTTAGCAAATGCCATTTTTCTCCAGTTACATGAAAAGCAACTTCTTTCAAAATAACTTTATGTACAGTGGACTCTAGTCCATGAAAGCTTATTATGCCACAGTAACTTTGTGAGTCTTTAAGGTGCCACAAAATATTGTTGCTTTTGAACACAAAACAGCAAGAAGCCCCTATCCTCGTCCCACACCTATTCACCTTTCTCTAGCCTAGTGCAAACTCCTGATGCCAAGGAGGACCATGCACCCACCAGAATCTGGCCACATGGATCATGCAAAAAGCAGGTGCACTCCAGAAAGATGATTGCAGAGTCAAGGAGCTCCAGGCACACTCAAGGAAGCCAGGGCAAACTGTACACTCAAACGTTACCCTGCTCCAAATTCAGGCATTGGTGCTCATTCAAACCCTTTTTGCAAGCAAACCTACTTCTGTTTTTCCCCAGGGTAAGGAGCCTGAGCCAGCTTGGAGGAAGCAACAGATGAGGAAGCCTCTGGCATGCCATTTGATCTGTGAGCAGCCAGTGTGTCTACTGTTACTCTTGTCAGGGCCTCGCTGCCTACAGTGGCTCAGGGCACAAGTGCAGTTGCCCACTAGCAATTAGTGGACAAGTCTTTGCAGAGTCAAGCACACTCCGAGAAAGCCAGGTGACCGTGGTGCTGTTAGGCTATTTTGGATTCTGGATTGATGAAAATAATGAGCAGACTGTGGAAGGAAAGGTGACAGTCTCCCCTCTAGTTTAAAAGGCTGGCGCCTTCATGCTACACTCCCTATTAGTCTGCTAAGGGTGTGAACCCTAAGGTCTCCTAGTAACTGCAAGGCTACTGAGTTCAGAGGGAAGAAGCAGGCTTTATATTAAGGCAGATGATGGCAATTGGGGCAGCTCTAAAGATTAGAGGCATAGCTCAGAAGATCCGGGGCCAATGCCAAAGTGAGCAACGCACTAACTGCACCGATGGTGGGAAGGGATTTGTTAAACTAGAACAATGGAAGCTAACTTATTGGTATTTCAGCTGCGTTTTACTGGTTGTAATGAGGTTTGTATCCTGCTTTATTCTGAAAACTTGGTGAAAATTCTCTCATCTTTTATCTGGCTTCACTTTGTTTTATTGCCATTGTCTAATCTGACCTTCGGAAATATATACAAAATGGTCGACATCACTGTTTTTGGAACAGCAAGTGACAGATAACCTGTGCATTTATGCTCACCAATTGCTGGGTTTTGTCCAGGCACATTTTAACCTTTGCTCTACAAGATATTGCTTATAACAAAACACAGCACACGATTAGCTTGATCGTTGGGTTCATGAACCTACTGGTTTAACAAATATAAAAATGCAAACAACCTGTCATGGATTTGTGAGAGTAAATATGAAGAAATACCATTGGAATTCAGAGACTCATTATGGGCATTCATTATGCCCATAAGGAATGTTTGTTGTTGGGCTACACACAAGTACATCTTGTTTCTTTTCTGGAGATAAGGGGTGGAACGTTGAAACTGTCTTCATTCTTGTGCTACTGCAAAATTATTTATACAGCCTGATCCTATGCATGTTTACTTCGTAGTAAGTTCCACTGTGCAATCTGACTTGATCCCAACTATGCGTGTATAGGATGGAACCTGTAAGAGGGCATCAGCAATGAGCAAACTTTGATGTTGATCTAATCAGTTTGCACTGCTTCTTTCCAAATATATGCCTTTTGTAAGAGCTAGACATTTTCAAGTGCAAATGTTCATAAATTTCAGAGGAAGGAAGGAAGATAAATTATTTTTACATAGTGCTGATAGGGTATGTGTTGCAGCTGACATTTCGCCAGATAAACCTGGAATGCTATAGCAGAAGGATATGCATGCTGTCATAGAAAGACCATGTGTATTACTTTTAATATATACTCTTTGACAACTCAGGAAATATGACTGACTAGTACTAGAAGAACCAAAGTTGAGAAATTAGTTGGAAAGAAAGGGGCTGCAATGCAGATATCTCTAGAATAGAAAGAATACATGCCAGTATTTGAAAGCTTGAAATAGAAACCTTTTATTAAAAAATATAGAGTGAGATCAATTCCCATGAAAACTACTTATTAGAAAAGCTTTTAGTGGACAAGATGGGGAGCCAAACTCTTTTTCAAAATTCTGTTGGCCACTGTCTGCTTATGAAAAGAAAAGATTGCCAACAGGAAGTGGAAGTGACTGAAGCCAATGAAAAAACTGAGGTTTTTGAGTAGAAACATCAAACCTATTCTGAAATGGCCCGGTGAAGGAAGCTATATAACTTTCTTCCCTTTTTTTAAGGAAGAAACAAAAAGTCAAAATAATTCAAATTACTCAGGATTTTTGGGACTGTCAACCTTAGAAAGCTGATCAAATGCCTCTTAACTTGATCAATTGAATCTTCATGTTTTGAAAACCTCAATAAAGTTGATTTTATAAAGTTCTGATCGTTTGTGATTTCTTGAATGAAATTCGCCAATTTGCAGGAAAGGCCATATTTACTATTTTTCAGAAAAGGAAGGAGGGAAAAGAGACAGAAAGAACAGAAACAAGACAGGATGGAAAGTTTCTAGTTAAAGAACAGGAAGCAAGTAGCAGAAATAGATGGACAGTCATTCAAGAAGAGGGGTCCCCCATGGATCTGTATTGGAACCTGAACATTTTAACTTATTCATAAATGATCTGAAGTTAGGGATGAGCAGTAAGGTGGCCAAATTATTCAGGATGGTAAAACCAAAAAGGGATTGTGAATGGATAATAAAATGGCAAATGTTGTTCAGTGTAAGCAGGTGAAAAGTGGTGTGCCTTCGGGCAAAAAATCCTAACTTTAGAAAAAGATCTTGGGATTGTTTGTGGATTGCCAAATGAAAATGTCAACTCTGTGTGTGGCAGCTGTGAAAAAGGCGACTTCGATGTTAGGAATCCATAAGAAAGGGATCAAAAATAAAAAGGCAATATTGTCATGTCTTCAATCAAGTCTGTGGTGCAACCACACTTGGAATACTATGTACAGTTCTGGTCACCAGACCTCAACGAGGATGTTGTAGAACTGGAACAGGTGCACAAAACAGCAGCCAAAATTATCAGGGAGCTCAAGCAGTTCCCCTAGGAGGAAAGGTCACAATTATTGGGACTATTTAGAAAAAAAGTAAGTAAGGGGAAACATGACAGAAGTGTATAAAAATATGTATGGTGTGTTAAAAATGAATAGGAAGCAGTTTTGCTCTTCCTTCTAATACCAGATGTCCCAGTATTAGAGAGAAGAGAAAATAAAGAGGCACATAAAAGATAAAGAGGATGCGGGAGAAATAGAGCGCAGAAATGGCAAAGGGGAAAAACGGGCAAGAAACATGAGGATAATAAAGAGGAAAATGGGCAGAAAGCAAACGAAAGGGAAAATAAAGAGAGAAGCACATAAAACAAAGACTAAAAAACAACAACTATGTGCACCATACAGAATCCCAGTGGCAAAGGAATTGGCTGCTGCTGCCGCTTCTGCCTTCCTCCCCCTGACAGCCATACCATTTTGCATAGTTCAGGGGAGAGCTACAAGTTGGATCACGGATTCAGAAGCAATGGGAGCCCTGTGGGTGGAGCAGGGTGTTATTGATGACCCCTAATGTGCCACCTGAGAAAACTGGCTCACTGTGCCTAATGTTGGGGCTGGCCCTATGGCTGCCTTTAAGTTTCAACTCCAACAATTAAAAATTTGTCTCAGATTTATTTTCCCTCCCCCATTTGGCCAGTAGCCAAACTGTCTGAAGCGATGGAGCACTGGTATGTGAGGTGTGGGTGGGTTAACTTTACCTCACCCATGCATTCCCTCTTAATTATATGTGAATAGTATAGACGTGTGAATTTTTAAAAAGTAGCTGGCCCTTCATGTCTAGTTTGGCTAGGGATGTGCAATGCTGGGAATTCTGTTCTGTTTGAGCCTGATGGGATTCCGCAGTGCTTCCATTCCAGTAAGCAGCGACGGACTGTAGCAGATTTTTTTCCCCTAATTCCGTAAATGTTTTGTGCATTTTGGGGGGGTCCCACCATTGCGCAAATGGCAATTCATGCAGATTGGATCTTTTTGTTTGTGGTTCTTGAAATTTACACAAATGGGGTTGTTAGTTTTGTTTGTCCCCGCCCCCCATCTTTCACAAGTATGCAGATTCAGCTTTCTGATAGGTGTATTCTTGCCTTGTTGGTTTCCTTGCATGTTTCAGCTATTAGTGGGAGCACCTAAGCAGAATAGGTAACATATATTAAGTGTCGAACTGACACTTGTCAGTATCCTCCTCCCTTTCAACTCTTCCCTGAGTCTCCAACAAGTCCAGAAAGAGGAGTTATTAGCTCCCCCACCTTTTCGCAGCTCCTTCTCAGTGTAGTTACTCCTGTTGTGCAAATTTTCCCTCTGTTTACTGCCCAGCCTCTAAATTTGCACAAATTAAAGGCTGGACAGTAAATGGCGGGGAAATTGGCATAACAGGCGTAAGTACTCAGAGAAAGCCACAAAAACGGGGACGGGGGGAATAACTCCCCCTTCTGGACTTGCTGGAGACTCTGGAAAGTGTTGAAAGGGAGGAGGATAGTGGTAACTGTCAGTTCAACACCTAATAGTAAGAGGATTACATTGCCAAGTGGGAGATGTTGTGTCCTCCCACCTCCAGCTTGGTGCACTTACTTGGTTTGCACTTTTTTTCTTTTTCAGTGCTTCTGAATTGTGCAAATCGATTCTTCCTTTGTCTTACTATTATCCCCCCCCCCCGGTTCTTTGCAACTGTGCGCAAATTAGCCTATATGCAGTCTCACTTTGTCAGTTTCCTTGTATGTTACCTACTCCACTTCTTTCCTCCCATTGACAGCTGAAACATACAAGGAAATTGAGAAGGCAAGACTACTTATCGGACTGCACAATCTGTGCTTTTGTGCACTTGCAAAAGACCGGGGAAAACTTTTTAAAAAATAACCCCATTTGCACAAATTTCAAGATGCACAAAACATAAAATTCCAATTTTCACAAATTGCTGCCATTTAAAAAAGGAATCTGCATATTGGATCAATTCGCTACAGATAGAGTCGATGCCAGGAGGGGGAAATGGAACAAAATCTGCCAGGGGCAAACCAGAAAAATCCATTACGTTTTCACCCCCAAACAGAATTCTCACACATCCCTAACTTTGGCCTTTACAGTACCATCTTAAATGCATCACCTCCCCCTTCTGGCTGGGTGGTACAAGTTTTAGATGATTTTAGTATCTGACAGTTAGTCATAGATTCTCAATTCTGGTCATTCATTTTCTTCTGCAGCAAAAGTTGCGGAAAAGGGAGTCCCAGCTCCCAATTGCCTTCTTACTTGTATAGAATCCCAGGGGTGTAATTGTCTCAACAGGCCTTAAGTCTGTTGCCTGTCTTAGAGCTCTAATTCTGTTGATTTTACTTGATTTTAGAAGTTTGAAAAGCCACATGTATAACTATCAATATTGGTATTAAATAAGTGTTGATTTGCATCATAAGGCCTTGAAGACCTGTACGGTCACAGATTTTGAAAATATTTTCTGTTTTTTATTTAGTAAAAATAAGGGTTTCCTGCTTAGCAAAACTGAATTATAGCTTGTATCTTAGCAACAATAAACCTTTGTATTAATTAATACATTAAAGGATAAGTGCTTAACATTCAAAGTTTTAAAAAAGTTGTGCATGGAATTTTCATATCGTATTGTGCTTCCGTGTGAATTTTAATTGTAAGCTGCTTTGGGAGCCAGTCTTAACTAAAAAGTAGAGTATAAATAAATATATAGGTTTATAGATCTATTTTTATTCACCCAGGCCTTAACTTTTTAAGCAATAGCCCAGATCTCAGTAGAAGACAGTATAGCACTACTTAGTTCCACACTATAACACAGTGAACATAGACCAGTTGTTTTCAAACTTTCTATCTTCAAGGAACGTTTTCCTCATCTATTTGTCTGCCAAGGAACTTATGTATTGTAGACAGTTATGCAGCATGTTCTAGGTTATCGTGTACATTCAGTAAATATGGGCCAGGCCTGTTGGACCTTACTGCCACCTTGCATCAACTGAGTGGCCCGTGGAACATACTGAAAACATAGCTGCAGCTGTGGATTGCATGGTTAGATCGTAGTGGTGGGAAAACTTCCTTTTATTAGTGGTTTTTCTCATTGAAGATCCCCAGATCTTGTTCATACACAGCCTGAAAAATGTTGACACAAAGCTAAACATTATTCTATACATTGCACGTGTGAGAGAACACTTGCAAAACACACACAATTAAAATGAATTCTGCAGAAGTTGCCTCTCCTTAGTTCAGAAAGACTGTAGTCATCGTAATGCGAATGCAAGGTCAAAGCTGATGATCTGAAACTGTATCTAAGAAAAATTCATCTATTGAGTAAAGATTGGATCACTGAGCCATGAAAGTTTGCAAACTTTGAATGCCTGCATCATATGGAGCAGAATTTTTCTGAACATTTTCCAACTACACAGCATGTTTTGTAAAGTTCAATGAGCTAAACAAATAGTGTTTTAATATCCCATAAGAACCCCACAACCACTTCTCTGCAAGATGCCACAGATTTGGATTACCTTCCCTAGAAAGGCTAACCTTGACCTATCCTTCTTAAGGTTCAGGAAAATTGTGAAAACCTAACTGTTCTGCCCAGACTTTAGAAATATTCCGTATTACAGCCTGCTAGTGGTGATTTTACAGGGGGTTCTGTGCTTTTGTTTTATGACTGTTTTAATTGGGCTTTTTAATATATGTGTGTGTATCACTTTTGTGCAAGCGGAAGTGTGATTTTATCAGCTTAAAATTGTTGTATTAGTCAATATGGAATTCTTAAAAGGGGACATTATTACTCTAATTTATCTTTCTTGCCTTTTTTTTACTTTCTAGTTGATGATTTTTGGAATCTTTTTGTGCCTGGATGCTTTTCTCTATGTTTTCACACTCCTTCCATTGAGGGTTTTTCTGGCAATGTTCAGGTTCATCACATTGCCTTGTTATGGCTTGCGGTAAGTGTTTTATTCCTTTGTAAAAACTATGTTGAATTTGTGTAGAATAATATCTTAATGTGTTTTTAATTGGCTTAGTTAACCGTGTGGTTCTTTAGACTTGATTTGAAACTATAAACAGATTCAAGCTGAACAAAGTAAACAAAAATAATCCTAACAGTTGGTATTCATTTCTGAGCTTTACTCCATTGTGGTTCCATTGAGCAGTAAACAGCAAATTGTGGGAGAACCTGTAGAATATTTGAACCAGCAAGGTGAACGAAGGACATGCTGAGCACCTTATATTTTAGGTTTTATTTCACTAAATTATAGTTGATTTGACATTGTAACTTAATGCTTTTTTTTAAAGGGCTAAAATAGATAGCATGCTTATCTTATTTTGACCTGAAAGGTGCCTAGACACATTTCCCTTTTAGTGATGATACGGAAGTTGTTCAATTCTGAGATTACAAGTCTATCTTAGAAAAAAATAAAGATGTCATTTATAGTTTTCTCCCAAGATTTATAAATTATGGGTGAAAACAGATTACCTTTTACCAAGTTGAAACTGACCACGGTGTGATGTAACCACTTTGTAAGCCAGGCATGTGTATCATCCTGCTACATTGTGAGGAGAATTTTACCACTCCCCTGTGGGCTTGGATTTCTTATTGTGTTAAGTGTGGTAAAATGATCAGTTTATGGAGTGGTTACGTGCATACTATGATAAGTCACCATGTTGTACAGCATTTGTCTGTAAAGCATTCAACTTTAGTCTCTCCCCAGTCTTTATAAAGTTAATCATGTCATAAATGCTAGGTTAGAGGGCAATTTTAAAAAGTCCTTACGAGAATAGACCAAATTTTCTCTTTTTAATAAAACTTGTAAGAAACAGCATCAGGCTGCACTGGTTTGGACCTTGGCATATATATTCCAAATATATATGAACACTCAGTGTGTAAACGAAAACAGGTTCTACTTAGCTGTACAATAACCATGTTATTAAATCTGCCGGAAGAAAGATTATTCCATATATAACCGATTTCATAGATCAGTCACCTTACAGATTAACCGTCATAGTCCTGATTTAAAAAATGGGACTGCACAAAGTACGCCATGCCACAGGTGCCAGCAGTCAATCAAGTCAAGGGGTTGGGGTTTTTTTCATTATGACAAGTTGTATAAGGCTGAAGAAAAACCTGCCACTGAAGTCAGCGGCTAAGACTTCAGCAAATCCAAGGTATTGTAGAAGTCATGAGTACAGTCCAGATGCATCAAAATTGGTTTTAGTTTCCATTTGACCTCTGTGGGGTCGACGGAACAAAGGTTCTGTTTACTTGCTGCTTTTTCAGAATAACATATCCATTTGAACTCTGCCCTAAATACATTTTGATGCTGTCTGATAAGCAAATTGCTTCATAAATGATTTGAATTGGGGAATTTTATTAAATACTTAATATATGAGTTTAATGCACTATATACTTTTTCTTTTATGGTAAAAATGCTGTTTTCTATTTCTTGATTTTTGCATGTTTTTAACAGAAAACAATTGCTATAGAAAAATGTATTCATCCAAAATATCAGTAGGTATACTTAACAAATGCCATTTTAGAAAATAAAGTTCTGAAATAACTAAATCTATTGATAGTGGGTGGGTGGTTATAATCTTCCTGTATTGTGTGTGTATTCTTCCCTTTGGTTTGTTTGGGCTGCTGGAAAGGTCTTCCTATACGTACAACATCATATTCCATTCTATGTAGAAACTAAAAGTGCTCCTCCCTTCATTCTGTTTTTTTTTTTTTTTAAGATTTCAATAGAGAGATTAAGTATCCTCTATCTCCTTCCTTTGTTTGCAATTCATTTAGTCTAGTTTCTTGTAAATTTCTTAAAATAGAAATTGTATTACCTTCTTTGCTTGGAAAGCATAAAAATCCTTTTGTCTTTTGAGGTTAATCTTTATTCATGACACCATGAATGGTGTCAAATGCAAATAGCTAACTGCATAGAGCCTTATTTCAGCATCCAGTCTCTTGGGCTAGATAAAAACAGAACAGGGAGATTGCTTCATAGCTAGGATTGTTTGATGTTCTTTTGTACTCTTTGAGTTTTGACAGATTATTTTTGAAGAAAGTAGGTTCATTTAATTGTTCATTGTTGTTCCAGGGCTGCCAGATACATTTTTATTGTTTGAGCTAGATATTTAGCTACATTTTTAAAAACAGTTTTATTTGTAGCTTTTGTTAGTGAGGAGCCATACAATGAAAACTTAGAGGTATCTTTTGATGCCTGAGAATTTAAGGGTGCTTCCAGATGGAAGGTTTCCAAGTGTTAGGCCTACTGTTTCGGCACACCTTACTTCAGCAAGTCAGATGAGGCTATGCCACTCCCTGCTGGTTGAAATAGCAAATTGGGGTCTGGCAGGATAAACCAGCATTTGTGGCATGGTCTAAAAGAGCAGCAGTTATGAAAAACTGCCACGTTAATAATACATCACTGTACTTTCTCCCATTGCTGATTTAGGGCTGTAGCGTTAAATCAACCTTGGGGAAAGCTGCTCTCTGGAAAAGCTATAAGGTGTTCTTTTCAGCAAAATGTTATTCATAATTTATATTTATGGCCTGCCCTACCACTGTAACATTTGCCATGAATTGAGCCCTGAGTTTCTGATAACCAAAAAATAGTTGATTCCCTTCACCATAACCTTTCTTATTTATTTTGGGGAAATATATATACTTTCTCCTCCATTAAGATGATTTTTTTTGTTCAAAGATTAACACATTTTGAGTAATTTTGAATACAAGTTCTGTCAAGATTACTGTGATCCCAGAGGCATAAGTTATTATAACCCAATATTTAGATCAATATTGTATCCCATATAACATTTATATATACTGCTGTCTGCAGCAGTATATTTTGTGTGTGTGAATAAACATATATATTCTCCTAATTGGAGACCGTAGGCCTTTTTTTCTTTTGCTAGATAGTGCTTGATTCTCAAAAAAAGCCACCATGGGGCACGTTTCCCATAATCACTGCCCAGGCACAGCTTGTCATGTCATCTGGTCCCAGGAGGCATGGCTTGCTTGAGGGGAAAACAACCCTCCAAAACAACCCTTGGGCTGCTCTAGGGTTATTGGAGGATTGTTTCCCCCTCAAATAAGCCATGCTGGTTTGGACAACACGACAACCTGTACCCGGGTTGTGATTATGGAAATCACACCTGGCACACTTCGCAATTTAAATAAGCCTATTTTGAATAAGCCTAGCTTGATTGTACGAACCAGTACCTCAGCTATTGATTTAATTCCACCAGAAAGTGGTAATACAAACTTTTTAGAAATACAAAATTCCTCTTGTAGTTTCTTTTTCTCTTGTCTCATATTTAAAGTTTGACAATAGTAAATTTGAGTGTCTCTGTCAAACTTTGATCCATCTCCTTTTTCTGAGGTTCAGGCTTGATTATCCAAAAATTCTTAATTAGGCAGATATGATTCATTCCTTTCATCTTGAAGGGGAAAATGCCCTTTTCCTGCTGCAATCTGTATATGCTGAATGAGGGAAAACAAAGCTTTCAAAATCACTTTCCCTCTTTTCCATGATGGTCAACATACATAGAGTAGCAACATTACAACCTTCTTTCTCTCTCTTTCTCTTTTATTTCTTGTAAATCAGACTGAAGGGAAGAGCACTTTCACTTCCATTATAGGATGGAATGTGATGTCACATGGAACTTCTCCATGGTGAGTATATATCCTGATTTTTCTTCTTTGCTATCTGCTACAATGTTGCCTCCACAGAAATTGAAGGTTGTACTGTCAAAAAGACAGGAAGTGAAATTATTAACAAACATACTTGTATTTGTAAATTTCTCTGGTTTCTGTAGGTGAGAGACACTTTAGAGAAAAGCAAACACTACCTGTCATTTGCAATAGAGCTTATTTTGAAAAACATTTAGGAAGGTAATGAAATAGTTAAATCAGAGTACATTCTTACATGAAATTTCAGGTGAAGTTGTCCTGCCATTTTCTAGAAAAACCATGTAATTTTGCCTATTTTGCAGGAAAGTTTCTATATGGTTCTTTTTTCTTTTCATATCATTGATATCCCACAGAAAGTTGTGGGCAAATGGGCTAGTAAAAATTCTTATGGGTAATAACTTTTTATGAGCACTGAAGATTTGTGGCAAAAGACTAGATCAGCTGCTAATGAAATGGAAATAACAGTGACATGAATCCAGAGATGTGCGAATGGAACTCTGCTTGTGCAATGGCTTTCTCACCCGCTCCCACTCCCTGCAGCTTTCTGTGCACCCTGAAGACTGGGAAGGGGGGGCAGCATGCCATGGGATGTCGTGTGGGGAACTTCAAGAGGGACTATTCAGAAAATGGGTGAATCAGCTTGCTCAAGTAGAAGTGCCTTCTGTTGATGCAAGAGCACCTTTGTATTCAAGCCATAGTTCAGATTAAATTCAGTCTAAAACAGGTTTATTTTAAAAATGTATATAGAAGGTAGATGAAGTGTTTTTCAAACCATATCTCTTGCTTTATTTTATAGTATGTAGTATACAAAGGCCCAGTTCATACAATCATTTTATGAAGCATCAAGGTGAGAGCTCCTCCCTTGCCCCTCCCCTCCTCCACTTGTGCCAGCTTCAGTGCTCCATTCCTGTCTTGTATTAAGCCAGAGTCTCCCATTACATCTGAACAAGGGAACTCTGTCTTAATGCCAGTTTACAAACCAGAATAATCCTGATCCTGGTTTATTATCTTGGTCTGTTAACTTACACTAGGCCAGTCCCGAGGTTTGGACATAATGGGAAACTTTGGCATAATACTATTGCAATGCAGTCTGTGTGGGGCTACCCTTGAAGACTGTCAGGAAGCTAAAATTGGTGTAGAATGCAGCAGCCTGGGTGCTGACAGGTAGCACTGGTAAGACTCAAATCACCCCAATCCTAAAGGATCCACACTAGTTACCACTTTGTGTCTACTCCCAATTCAAAGTGCTGATGTTAACATATAAAGCTTTAAATGAATGGGTCCCAAATATCTGAAAGAGTACCTCCTCCCCTATAGATCAGTCCAGGTACTAAGATCAGCAGGGGAGGCCCTGTTATCAATATTGCTACCCTTGGAGGTTCATGGGAAAGCAGTATGTGGAAGGGCCTTCTCTGTCTTCGTCCCAAGGTTGTGGAATTCCCTCCCCTTTGAAGTGTGCCTAGCACTGTATGCATTTCATTGGCAAGTCAAGACACACCTCTTTTCCTAGACCTTTGGAAGTGGATGAAGGATATAAGATTGTGATGTGCCCCCCCCCCCCGTAGTAAAGCTGCGTACAGTGCCGTGAATTGAGTTTTTGATGGTAATTTTAAGTTGTTTTATATTGTTTTATTGATATGTATGTAATCTGCCCTGGGACCATGAGGTGAAGGGTGGGGTGTACATTGAATATTATTACTATTATTGTTGTTGTTATTAATAATAATAATACAGTCCAGTAATTAAGTACCAAGTCAGTGTGTGAGGAGGGGAGAAGAGGGAGGAGTGCTAATTTCCAGCTTTATAAATTGTGGTTTATAAGATTTGCCTTTGCATGGTGTTTGCAAAATGTTTTCGTACAGCCTATGGAATTGTGCTTGTGGAATTGTGTGGTTTTTATTGTTAAACGTTTGCTAGGAAGCTTATTTTTAATTCATCAGAATAGTACCTCTATCTCATTGGGCTTTTTCTCCCTGAGAATATGACTTCCACTTTGTCACATTAAAAAAAAATAAAGCCAATTATACTAAAATATATTAAGCTACAGTGATGATTTAAATAATGGATGCTACTGTCTCTCATATCAGCTGCCTCAACTAATTATTTTTAAGATAGATTTCTTTGGAAAAGTGTTTGAAACTATTAATTATCATGCAATTTCTCATTTTGCCTTGTTTGTTTTGAGACAGCTCTCACCGAGGCCTAAGGATAAGGTTGGTGTTGGTTTTTCTTTTTTAGCATGTTGTGCTGTCTATGCGCATGTGGTTTTGTGGTTCATCAAACTGCACACAAAGAAAGGAAGTTATTAGCTTGTTTTAATTATTTCTTATACAAAGTGCATGCTTTAAAGTATCACGGAAACAAGGATCCTCTTCCTCAAGGACGTTTCCACATATCATGTGGCTCCAGGCGGTCTAGACTCTCTTGAATACACCCCAAATTTTAGGACCAACCACAGATAGAGGAAGCTCACCTCTGCAGACAGTCGCCCTCCATGTGTAGAGGGCAATGAGAATGGCGAGGGAGGGGGCAGAGCTAGCATGCTCATCCCCACTCCAACTCTTCACGTGTAGAACTTACATGTCAGGAGAACACCTGAATAGGGCTAATATTATTATACAATATTATTATACAAATAGTGCTCTGCTTTTTAAAATTCCAATTTTGCTTTACTAGTACCTAAAAATTCATAAACAAATATATGTCAATAACAAAGGTGTTAACTAAACCATTTAGAGTGGAGGTGGCAGAACTTTGAGCGTGATCCACCAGGAGATTGCTGGGCTGCTCAGAGGTGATTTGGCCCCCATACTGTTTGCCAGATTATATGATACAATGGAGCCCTGTGTTTCTCTGTCGCCCTTGCCCCAGTGCTGTGCAATGCCCCCGCTGCCTATCATATCCTTACACACTCACTCTCCCACCCTCTTCACTGCGCTGATTGGACAGCAGTCACCAGCAGCTCCCGTGTGCACAGAGCATGGGTGTGCAAGGGGGAGTTGCCAAGGCAAGCAAGCATCGTGAGGCATAGCATGGTTTGCTAGGGCCATTTCATATATTTTCTGACTGTCTAGGGGGCAGGTGGATTGAGAACCCAGCCAGTGTATCGGAGAGAGAAGAGAAGGAGAAAAGACTCACTGAGGCGTGCAAGCAAGTGGTGGTTGAGTTGGAGAGGAGGAAGGAAAGAGTGAACTTTTTACAGGTCTGGGGCAGGGAGGGGGTGAGCTTCAGCCTGCGCATAGTTGGGTTGCTTGTATAGCTGACTGACCCACAGTATCTGCCAATGGCATGAGCTGAGTCGGAATGGGGGTAGTAAGGACCTTGGAGAAGAAATTAGGGATCAGCTGAAGTCCTTGGAGCGACTTAACAGTGCACTGAACACCACCTTTCTCAATTTCTGTTTTTCTCCTCTGCAGATCTTTGCTCTTTCCTAGGAAATAGGTGTGTTGAAGAGCACAATAAAGAGGCAGGCACTGCGCTTGTGAGCTTTGCAGTTGACAAGCAGTGTGCCTCCCTCAGTCAGCATGCAGTCAGGAGGTTTATTCTGATTTGAGGATTACGGTTTTGGACAGTAAAGATAGGGACAAGATGTAGAAGCTGCATCAAGTTGATGTGGAAGCTGCTTCAAAAATTGAATCTTCGTTTTCAGTGCAGTATTGCAGTGATGAAAATGAGGTTTTAGCTCTTCACACCAACCTGCAATTAAAATCTAGGATTGCTGATGCCACTTTATGGAATGGAATGAATGAGGCAGAGTACTCAGGTCTCAGAAAAGTTGCTTTGTATTTAATACCTTTTGAGGAAGATTTTGCTCACCTTTATGAATCCACATTTTCTGCAATGAATATAATCAAGTTAAAATATTCTGATCTGACAGATGAAAACACAGACTCCTGTTTTAAGATTTGCAATCAACAATTATGTACCACATTATTACAGATTTGCATAAAAATGCGGTGCAAGAGTTCTGCATCTACTTCTACATGAATCTGACCCATCCAGAAACCCCTGAAGCTGAGAAGTCACCACACACTCTAAGACCTTGCCCAAGAATGGAATATTGAAGACTGGCTGGGAATTAGCCAGCACATTGAGGTTCAGGGAGGGTCTTTTAACGAAGATCTCACTACCGCCTCTTTTAGGCAAGATGGAATCACACCTTCTTGTAAAAAAGCATTCACCACTACCTTACTAACTCAGCCAGTCCCCCTTTCCAGCCATCTTTATGAGACAGGAAGGGCAAGGGTCTAGCACACAAATGGTAGGCCTAACTTCTCCAAGGATCCTGTCCATATCTTCAAGCTGTACAAATTGAAAAGTATCCATTATAACTGGACAATCAGGAGCCAAAGTTACATCCAACAGACTTGTATCAACTGTGGCATCCAAGTCAGCACAGATATGATCAATTTTATCTGCAAAGCATCGCACAAATTGGTCACAATGGACTATTGAGTGTTTGGTCAGACTCAGTCCGCGTTTTCCATCAATGTTGGTCTAGTTGCCTTCTCATTCTTTACATCACCCACAGCTCCCTGGAAAACCAGAAAGCTTATTTGGCTTCACTCAGTGGAGCTATGGTGCCCACTACCCAGGCCATTTCCCCATTCTAGAGGTCAGACAAGGCTTTGACAGACTTGTCTGCCGAGGTGACGGGAAAATCCCGAAGAGCCATCAGAAAACCATAATTCTCCAATGGCAGATCATCTTAGTTGGCCCCCCACTCCTGCAGAGGCTTTGAATCCCAGTAAGTGTAAACCTCACCAAATAGTGATCTGACCATGACAACAGAACTATAGAAAGTTTGTCCAGATATTAATGGGACAGACCCATGGTTGCCATGCAGTCCTGAGCCACTCCTTACAAGCATGTATCTTGAAGTCCCCCAGCACAACAAGCTGGGGAGACTCCATCACCACTCCCAAGACCATCCTGGCTAGCTCAGGAAGGGTGAAGTGGAACACCAACAGAATCCCTATCATGTCCCAACCTCACACCTTCAGATACACTCAAAACTGGAAGACTATGGAGTACCTGGCCATTGGACAGAATCACGATAAACAACTGTGACTTCCCACCCCCAGTTTTTACACAAAATAATATTTAATCACTGTAACTAGACATTTCTGTATGTGTAGTGGTTGATGTTAGAATCACTGATCTGTCATAACTTAGATGTAAATTGTGTATCAGTCAAGGGAGGCCATCATGGGATGAAGTCACCATTTTGTGACTGGTTTAAGCCCTGACCCCCCTTACCTAATTTTCCCTACCTCCCCACATCTTTAACTATTCATAGGGATGTACGAAAGTCACTTACCTTTTCGCAGCTTGGCTTCGCGATGGGGGGGAGGCGCTTCGCTTCTCCCCCTGAAGTTCAGGCGGGGGGGAGGCGTCCCGCCTCACCCGGCCAAAATTCAGGCCGGGGAGAAACGCCCCGTCTCCCCGGCCGCGAAACAAAAAGTGAAAAAAAACCAAACAAACCCGTGATAGGCTACGTAACGATTAACGTAGCCTATCATGGCTAGATTTCCAAAGTCAGCCGTGATAGGCTACGTTAATCGTCACATAGCCTATCACGGGTGACTTTGGGGGGGGGGAAGTGCGTACGCAAATGGCGGCGGCCCATGGGCGCCGCCATTTGCGTTCCTTATTTTGGCACGTCTAGTCTACGTAAAGATTTACGTAGACTACAGCGAAAATAAGGGCAACGCAAATAGCGTGCCCTTATTTTTGCCGTAGTCTACGTAAATCTTTATGTAGACGAGATGTGCCAAAATAAGGAACGCAAATGGCGGCGCCCTTGGGCCGCCGCCATTTGTGTACGCGCTTCCCCCCCCCCCCAAGTCACCCATGATAGGCTACGTGACGATTAACGTAGCCTATCACGGCTGACTTTGGAAATCTAGCCATGATAGGCTACGTTAATCGTTACGTAGCCTATCACGGGTTTGTTTGTTTGTTTTACTTTAGTTTGTAATGGCGGCAGCAGCAGCTGGTCGGAAGACCGGCCGCTGCCCCCGCCGAAATGCCTCCGAACTGCCGCTGGGACCCGGTGCCGAGAGGGACATTCGCAGGAGGTAAGTCCCATCCCGGGGGGGTGGCGGAGAATTTCACCGCCAATTTCGGGAGGCCGAATGCATTGGCATTCGGCCTCACTGAGATTCGTGGAGAAATTCTCAGAAATTCTCCGCCATCCCTAATTCATCAGCAGTAAGTAAGAGTCAGAGCTCCCCTCTATGTATGGGCTATGACCATATTTGTAGTCGTGATTATCCATTCAGTTCTATTACTTATGCCTAGCTAGACAGGTTGACCACATACCAAAAAAAAATCCCCATATCTATAAATTAGCATATTTGAACGGATGTTATCAAGCATCTAGTATGCATTCTTGTATAAGAATGGGTGTTGTCAAGCATCTAGTATGCATTTGTGTTTAAGAAATACCTGAAGTCCAAATGGAAAAAGATCTAAATCATTTAAGTTAGTCTTTTCTCTTTGGTGATTTAAGTATCTGATGTAAACTGCCTTGAATTAATTCAGTCCTCACAGCTCATGCCCTCTTCTAAGGCTTGATGACCTATTCTGCAACTGATTACTTTCCAGTGTGCTTTTGAAAGCATTATATGTCTTTTTGCTTTTCATCCTAATTGGCAGACAGTACACCTTAATATAGTACTTTGATAATTTTTTTTAATGGTGATCTAGTTATAGAGAAGGTCAGACATTTGACTGAATTCAGATGTCACATCAAGCCATGATTTAGCATGAGGTTTGAATTAATAAACCATGGTTTGCACTAGCTTGGCAAGATACAGAGCTGCTGCCTTTGATATGGAAGTCTTGATATCAATGCTAAATTTCAGGGACATCTTGGTGATGGAGGAGGGGGCACATGCAAGGAGTTGAGTGTTGCTGAGGCCAAATCCTGAGCACCTGGGATTGAGAGAGATTAGGCGCTTTTCAGAAGTAGATTCATTGTACAGCATTGAATGGAGAGATTTGGTATGGGTCGATCCCATCCCATGCAGTGTGAACCTGATGCTTTTCTTTACTCACTGAATAATATTCAATACAAGTGTTGTGTGTTCATCTTAATCTTACTTGTGGTCAGCACTGACTGTTCAGTGTGCTTCTTGACCAGCAGATGGAGTCAGTACTCTAGCTCTATGAAGCATGTACAGAATCTATTTAAAATGGTGTCATAAAGGTAGCTCTGACTGCATCCTACTGGGAATTCAGTGATCTGATAGCCTGTGGAAAACATTAATTTACATCACAAAGTAGCCATATTGAACCAGTGATTAGTACAAATGTTTCCTTAGAGAGCATTCTGATCAGCAGCAGTTGGTTTTTTAAAATAATTTGTCTGTTTCTACTGATTACAATATAGCTCAGCTAAAAAAGGTCTTACAAATGTAGATGTTGCCCATGTTTGTCTGGGGAGGCAGGGAAGAGGGAATGTCTTAGTTATGGGCTGGGCAACCATTGATAGCACTTCTTTGCATACTCTAGTTACTCTTAATTGACTGTTCGTTATCTGGGGGCAGGGGTAATTTTTGGAGATTTATGGTAAGGCTTGGAGTCAAACTAGGTGTGACTGAGACTCTGTGTGTGCGTGCACGCATGTGTGGAAGTGTAAAAAAATTTACCATCACCTAGAAAGAAGGGAGTGCTGATTTTTCTTTTTTAAAATAACAAAAGGGGTGTGCCTGTGAGGTGCGCAGATCCCTCTCCCCATAGTTCCTTCCCCATTTTCACTCAGCTGAGGCCACTTCCAATACTGGAGCTTAGAGGAGAAGAAAAGCACTTGGGGAGAAAAGCTGTGGCAGGGTTAGGTGTGGGAGAGTTCTGTACGCATTTTGCTGTTAAAATCGGACTACCCACCCACCCTTACTTAGGTGATTGGGGACAGTACCACATTGTGTCTAGTTTGGCTCTTAGAAGAGCTGGCTTCTTAGGTATCTTTTATAACCCCATAGTGCCAAGGAGGCAATAGGGTGGGCCCTGGAGCATTGGTATAATTATCCACTGCCATTAAGATTACTAACAAACAGTTCTAAAGAATCAAGAAAAGGCCAAAGTTCGAAAATACTATTTCCTGTAATAAATTGAGTTTAGACTAAATCAGAGTTATACTATGCAAAAAGCTCAGATTATAGTAGTACTTGCATTTGTATGCTAAGAGATAATCTTACTTTGTGTTAGTCTAGAGCATTTAAGGAAAACTAATTAAACACATGTTTATGCATTTTATATTTTATAAAATTGTTATTTTAGCAAGGCCTCTGTCCTTACAAAAATTATTCCAGTTTTATCTTGCTAATATGTGGCAAGAGTCAAATGTTAGTATTTAGTTAATTGTTCACACAAATGTGTTCACACCTTTCTTTTGAATTAATGCTGAAGAATATAGACATTTGATAGTTTGACTAGCTGCCCAGTATTATCCATTTTCTTCCTTTTGCGGCATGCCTGAATCCAGTTAACCATCATTGCCCATTTCGTCTGAACTGGGATACTCTGTTTAGCAGCTTCAGAACAAACCAGGCTCTTAAACCACTGTTTGAAGTTGGTTTAAGATCTGGCTTGTTCTAAAGCTGGTTACCATAGCCCCTCTATTGCTGCCACATGTTTTCCCCTAAGAATCCCACCTTCTTTTCTCAGTTTACCAGCAGAATTGGAGCAAGACAGTTCAGAAATTGGGAAATCACAAACAGACCCCCAATAAGTGGTATGGTTTGCAGGAGACCCAATCACAGAACTACCTGGTTTGCACATAATGCTAGCTGATGGTTAACCCAGGGTGTATTGCCCTATTCTGGTTTGTCTGGCAGATAATGGAGCAAAACATTGTTTTCTCAATCCCTGGGTTGTTTGTTCCTCTCCTCCTTCGCCCACTCCCTCCCTGTATCCCAAATGCCTTTGCAGTGCTGAAGTACTGGTATGTAGAACGGCTTATTTGTTTGTTTTACTACTCTTGCCCACTGCCTCTATAGCCTGGCAAAACAACCCAGGAACAACCCACAGTTCTGGGTTTACACGTAATGACAGCCCATGGTTTAGACAACCCAGAGTTCTCAACCCAAGAACAAGCCATGAGTTCTCTTTCTGAGCTTTTCATGGTTAATAAACCATAGTTTGTTAGCGTGGCTGGGTTTGCACATTACTACAACCCAGATTTCAACAATTCATGGGTTAAATAAACCATGGGTTAGCAGTATGTGTGAACCACATCAACGTGCAGAATCTGTATGTGAAGATATTTTGTTTTAATTCTCTAGTTTACTTCATGGTCTTCCTTTAGAACATTTAACTTCCATAGTTCATTCCCTTTATATGTCTGTAAAATTTGTTCGACTTCCCAAGTGGAAAGCTATACAACATGCCTTGAGCAAAGTTTTGATAAGCATCTCCTTGATCACATTTGGATATTCTGGGTCAGTTCTTAGAATAGAGATTGACTTTGTTAAATTCAGAAAGGTTATGGAGGTTTTGTGCTTAGAACAAAACAGTTTGCTTGCTCTCCTCTTGCAAATCAATTTCAACATCCTTTTAATATGAGGAATGGAAAATGAATAAGCCGAGTGACCCGTACTAAAGAGCTAAATATAATCCATCAGTTCTAGTTTGACTGGTGGCAAAACCTGCAGTAACATGGAACATTAATTCTTAAAACAGAATGCATCTATCTATCGAAAGCATTTTATATATAGCCACAAAGGCTCTCAAAACAACTTACTTATGATCAATAAAGCAAAACAGTCACTGTCCACAGGCTTACAATCTAAATAACACTACACAAAAGGAAAAAGGGATGGAGAAGGAAGAGGGGGGAAAGCAGACTCAGGTGCCAGTTCTTAAAGTTAAATAGTAGTTTCTGTAATGACCAACTTGAATGGAAACAGTTCAAGATGAGGAGCCAGCTGGTCTCTCAGCAGAGCTGATGGGGTGGCCTTGCTTCCCATCTCTCCCTTGCAATATGATAGATTGGCTGTTGCCAGGTGTCAGTTGAGGGAGGAAAGGCCCAGTGATACACCATTTGATGCAAAAGTAGCTTTATAATCAATGGCCTTGGGGCTTATTTATTTACTTTGAAAAATAGATTTCATATTAGTAATTTGTAGCTACAATCTGCAAATGGATAAAATGTACTGTTTATTTTGTGTACTTTATGTATTTCAGTGATAGGCGTTGGCTGCAGCCTGCTCAGGTGTGTGATATATTCAAAGGAGTTATTCTGGTAATCTGCTACTTCATGATGCACTATGTTGACTATTCTATGATGTACCACCTGATAAGAGGACAGTCTGTTATTAAACTCTACATCATCTATAATATGCTCGAGGTAAGTAAATAGGCATCAGAACTATGGTCAAAGCATGATTTCTTCCTGGACATATCAGAAAACATTGTGGTAAAAGTCTTGTTCTCCAACATCTTTTCTGCCATGTTAGAAGTAAACTTCTGTTTTTTTTAAACAATGACAAGCAATAAATACATTTGTATGTAACTATTTTAGTTTCTTCTAGAATGTGTAAATTGTAAAATTTTAAGTCTAAAAGCTACTTCAGGCATGCCCAAGGATTTTAACATGGGCTGTAGGATTTTGTCTTTAATTCTATGAATAGCAGACCTCCATATCATAAAATAAACTGTTTTCAATGTCCTTCAACAACATAACTGATCAGCCAGTAGTAGTAGTAGTAGTAGTAGAAGAAGAGTTACCCGTCCTCTGCAAGTGCATGGTGGTATACATGAGAGTCAACCTTGTAGTAATCCTTCGAGGTAAATTAGGTCAACAGTGACTGGTCCAAGGTCAAAAATGGAACTGAACTCAGGTGTCCCTAATTCAAGTATTCTCTTCTATACAGTCTACCACACTGGCTGTCCGTGTTCTGGAAATGCAACTCCAAAGCTTCCTTGGCCATGCTTAACTAGTTCCATGGTCCTTTGGATTGGGGCTGATAATACTACTTCTTGAGTTAGGAGTTACAAATCTCTGGAAGCATGTAGTACTATTTAACATGTAGCTCTCTCTCTCTCTCTCTCTCTCTGTCTCTTTCTCTAGGTAGCTGATCGTCTGTTTTCATCTTTTGGTCAAGATATATTGGATGCTCTTTACTGGACAGCTACAGAACCAAAGGAGAGAAAAAGGGCACACATAGGTGTGATTCCCCATTTTTTCATGGCAGTGCTGTATGTCTGTATCCTTCTGTATCAGAATTACAATTCCTTTTCGTTTGCCTATGCTAAAATAGTAAAAAAAATAAAAACCCCTCAAACTCACGTAAGTTAAAAAAAAAAAACCTACAAACTTGCTTAGTATGCTTGAGGTTTTGTGAAATTTTGTCAGCGTATTCTCAGTAACATAAGAAGTGGAATTCTGGATTAAAAATAGATTAAAAGGCTTTTGGGTGGCAAACTTGAACTAAGAACTGTTCATTTTCACCAGTCTTACAAACAAGTCTACACATGTTGCAGGTCCATAAAATAGTTTACTTAAAAAAGAGCAAAAATAAGAACTTTTTGAAAGCTGAAATGTCTGACTCAGCACAGGTGTTACCTTTTCAAACCTGTACTACATCAGCCCTAATAGGGCTTATGAAGCAAGTTTCTGTAAACAAATGTTCAAAAGTAGTTTTTAATAGACTCTGTAAATTGTTCTAGTTCAAACTGAGAACAAGAAGCTTGAAAATGCACCTTAATATCTTCAGTTTGAATATTGTCAATGCACCTTATTTCTTTCCAAAGGATGGAAATTCACACGTCTTGAAAATGCTATATATAAAACATACATACACACATACATACATACATACATAACTTTTGTAGTCTTTGCTCTGGATAGGTAGGTTCAGATGCCCATGTGACAATGCTCTTGAACTGGTCAAAAGAGAGAGAGAGAGGGAGAGAGAAAGAAAGCAAGCTATGAGAGAAGTGTATTTGGTTTCCAGGAAAGAAGCCAGTCCATACTAAAGGAAATCAACCGTGAGTGCTCATTGGAAGGACAGATACTGAAGCTGAAGCTGAAATATTTTGGCCACCTGATGCGAAGAGAAAACTCTCTGGAAAAGATCCTGATGCTGGGAAAGACTGAAGGCAAGAGGAGAAGGGGACGGCAGAGGATGAGATGGCTAGATAGCATCACCGATGCAATGAATATGAACTTGAGCACACTCCGGGAGAGAGCGCAGGACAGGAAGGCCTGGCGTGCTATGGTCCATGGGGTCACGAAGAGTCGGACACGACTGAACGACTGAACAACAACAAATGTCTTATATACTGTTGCTGGATTACTAGTTCATGTTTTAGTTGACTGTTTGTTTTAATGTTCTACCTTCTTCCATGGAGTTTATGAAATATCTCTCAGAACTGTCCACCTGGCTATCATGTACAGTATCAAGCCCAACTTGAGGGGTGAGGAGGAAGGGTAGCCTTTGTCTACAAAGATTCCATCTCTCTGGTTAGGTACCCTGTCTTGTAGTCTACTAGATCTGTGCCTAATGCCTGGAACCCAAGACTGCTGTGCAGTGGTCTTCCTACCCTACCCTTGCAGAGGTGGTCTTGGGGCTGGTGTTGAGGACCCAAAGACTTTTTGTCCTCGGGGATTTCAGCATCCACAGTGAGGCCACCTTATTTGGACTAGCTTAGGACTTTATGAGTTTGATGACGGTCATGGGCTTATCATAATGGATATCAGGCCAACACATATTGCAAGTTTCACCTTGGAACTGGTGTTCTGTTCTGGGCTGGGTGATGATGATCTGTGGGTAGGGGAACCAGCTATGGTTCATGGTCATCAACAGATCATTACCTAATCAGTGTTGACCTCAGAGTTACCTGTAACCTCTGCAGGGGTGGTCCACCTAATTCAGTGGTCCACCCCCAGAGACTAATGTGTCCAGAAGGTTTTCTGAAGGCCTTTGGGGATTATCCTGCAGCCTTAGCCAGTGGTTATGTGTAGGCTGAGGTCTCTACTTGAAACAGGAAAATGATCCAGGACCTATAAATGATTGCTCCCAAACGTCTTTGGCCATATTGTAGAAACATATCAGCTCCTTGGTATTCTGAGGAGTAGAAGGCAATGAAACAATTGAGTTGAAGCTTAGAGCACAGATGGCTGAAAACTCACTGTGAGCATGGGCAAACATATGTAAGAGCCCATCTTTGAGCGTTCTCTGCAGCAGTGATAGTGGTGAAGAAATCCCACTTCTTTGCCATTGTTACATCTGCACAATGCTGCCCCGTGAAGCTGTTCTGGGTGGTGAAAGGCCTTCTCCACATAAATCCGGTAGATCTGGTGATGGAACTCTCAAAGGCCCACTTTGACAAATTTGCAATGCATTTTGTAGGTAAAATTTCTCATATTTGCACTGAGTTAGATGCCATAGTCAATATAGGGTCAATATTGGAAGTAGCCAATTTGTGGTGGATTCCTTTCAGGCTGTAAAACTGGAGGATGTAGATTAGCTACCTTTTTTAGTTTTAGACCTACCACCTGTTCTCTGGACTCTGGCTTGTCACTAGTAAAAGTATCTAGGATTTGAAGACCTGGGCTATGCAGCTCGTAAATGCTTTCTTGAGAGTGGGTGTGGCCCCTGCTGTCCTTAAAGAAGGAGCAGTACAGCCCTTACTAAAAAAAAAAAAGCAAATTAGATCCTCGGAACTTGGACAACTACTATCCAGTCTCTAAGCTTCTCTTTCTGGGTAAATTGTTGGAGAAGATAGCGGCCTCTCAGCTTCAGGTGGTTTTGGAGGAAACCGATCACCTAGATCCATTCTAGTCCAGGTTACATCCTGGGTTCAGGACGGAAACAGCCATGGTCATCTGGTGGATGACTTATGCCAGGGACTAGATTCTAGGAGTGCTACCCTCTTGGTCCTTCTTGACTGCTCAGTGGCATTTGATACCACTGACCATGGTATCCTCATGTCCTGACTTTCTGGCCTGAACTTAATAGGCACAGTAATACAGTGGCTCCAGTCTTTCCTAGATGGTCGCTTTCAGAAGTTAGTATTTGGAGCAGTTGGACCTAGCCATAGTTACCCATGCTCTGGTTACCTCCAAACTAGACTACCACAATTCATTTTATGTGGGGCTGCCTCTGAAGATTATCTGGGAGCTACAGTTGGTGCAAAATGCAGCCAACCAGATGCTGGTGGTGGCCAGAAAATCTGAATACAACTCTAATCTTGTGTCAGTTGCACTGGCTACCAATTTATTTCCAGACCCAATTCAAAGTGCTGATCTCAATCTTAAAAGCTCTTAACCTAGTCCCAAGCTGTTATCTGAAGGACCAGCTTCACCTATTCAATCCTTCCCATATGCTAAGATCTGTTTCAGGGTCCTTCTTGAGTGCCCATCATTAAGATCAGTGAGGCTGGTGTGCAGTAGAGACATTGTCTTCTCAGTGGTGGCCCTGAATCTTTGAAACTCCCTTCCAGTAGACCTATGTATTGCCCATTCTTCTCTTGCATTTAGGTGAGCCTTCCTCTTCAAGGCTGCCTTTGGTTGATGCTATAGCTTATGTTGGCAGAGCAGCCTCACAGGTTAATTCTGATTCTGAACTGTTCTGATGTGATTACTTCTAAATCGTACGTTGTGTCTTGCTTTTTTGTTGTTTTGGGAGGACATATTTTTTGCCACAATTAAAGATAAAAAGTTACTGTTCACTGCATATGAGGTGGGGTGGAGGGGAGCATGCCCGAGGCTCCTGCCTCCTCATTCTTGAAATGCCAAATCCTGGTTTTGTTATGTCTGATCAACCTCATAATCATGTGGATAAATGTTATGCATGAAGTGCACTATAGTATTGTGTTCAGATGGAATAATCCTGGTGATAAAGGTTATGGATCATAGATTATTTTGTTGTGGCTTTGATATTGATGATTTGTTCCCTCCTTATTTATACACTGCCTTGATCGTGTTGCATGTTTTTGCTGCTGACCTTCTTTCTATGCCGGTCAATGTTTCACTTGTTTTATCATTTACATTGTTTTATTAACCTATTGTTGTTTTTTACTTTATTATGTTTTTACTTATTTTTTCTGTAAGATGCTTTGAGAGCCCTATTCTGGTGGGAAAACAGCCTGTTCATTTAAATATAAATTATAGGGCTAATAAAAAGTGCTCTCATGACTGCATACATTCCTGGTGACTGAATCCACATAAAACCTGATTCACACTAACATTGCCCTCACAACTGTGAGTCCATACATGGCCAAGGAGGGACTGCAGCTGCTCATGCGTTCAGTGACTGGCTGTGTAAACCAGCCGTAAGTGCTTAAAGCTAATTCAGTGTAATTTGTCACTTAACTACATAGCCACAAAGCTCACTAGGAGACCTTGGGCTCTCTCAGCTCAATCCACATCACAAGGTTGTTCCCTGGAAGGACAAAATGTGGGAGAGGGTAAACATGTACGAGCCCATTGGAGGAAGGGCAGGATAATAAATGTATTTTATCTTGGCTTACTTAACCCCCAGAAAGTGGGGGGGGGGGGAGTGGGAAGAGACCATCTCGACTTTTATTTATTATTAGCTCGTAGGATTCTCCCTTATCCTGCTGTTTCAGTTACTACCACCCTAGTAGCTTTTTTTTCTCATCTAATGCAAATGAATAATGAATATTGGCACCAGCAACAGTCATGACAAGCCTGGAACAGCTAACTGATTGGCAACAGTATGTGAAGCAATTATTTTAGTTTTTCTAAATACTCACCAAATATATTCTTTCAAACTGTTCCAAGAGGGTTTTTTTAGATTTAGAAGTTGGCTGTTCAGAAATAGTCCATAGCACATAGAATAAAAATGTATAGCTGTCCTACTTAAATCAAATGAGCTGTCATTGTGTTCGAGAGAATGCCCTGTTGTATTAGAATAATGTTGCTAAAATGAAATCTGTTCAAAAACCTGTAGTATAAGAAATCCACAGTTAATGTAAAAATGACTGTTGTGGTTTGATCGTTATTTACCTATGCCAGTGTAGCCACCCTCTCCCCACTGTCAGTGGTAGCACATCAGTATTAATAATTGTTGACTCTTCTCTTGGAATTATTGGAATCGTGCAATAAGCCTGAGTAATGTAACTGCATGCTTAAATCAGTAGTTAAACGAAAAAGTAAGAGTTACTGCATAGCATAGTACAGTGAAATTTGAAAGTCTGCTTTGATTTTGCAGGGAGGGGGGTATCTTAAAATTCCAAAGAATATACATAGCAGTTATATTTTCTTCTAAAAGCCTTTTCCTTAACATACTGACTACAGTTTTGCATGCTATCCTTATAATGGTCCAAGCAACGACACTCAATGTAGCCTTCAACTCCCACAACAAGTCACTTCTTACTATCATGATGTCTAACAATGTAAGTGTTGGATGGATATAACACTTCCCTCACAGTGTTTAATAAAATGTCGCCATTACACTCTGACTTCCTAAGACGCCATTATGATGTAGCAGTATTTCTATTAACTTACGTCATCAAACAAAATTAATTGTCCTTTAAGTTGGCCTCTAAAAAAATTTGAAGCATGAAAATGTTGCTTTCTTTATATTGCAGTTTGTTGAAATAAAAGGAAGTGTTTTCAAGAAGTTTGAGAAGAACAATCTGTTTCAGATGTCAAACAGTGGTATGTATGTTTGTTCGGGGAGGTAATTCAGTACATGCTACTAATCCACTATGTGTGGTGTAGTCTTGGAGCATGTGTGAAACCTGTGGGTGGATTTCCTAGAAATACAAGGTATGTGGTATTGATTCATAAAGATGTACATAATCAGAATTCATAGTGTTTCTCTTTGGTATGGCAAGGGACATAATCTTTTCATCCCCCTCCTTCCATATCTTCTTCTTAATTATTATGTTGCAATACTGGAAGTGTTGATAAAAAATAAGTCAGGTTGGGGAAAGCCTTTTCTCTCTTGAACAATGGTACCAAAAATGAAACTATAGATTAGTTAAGTAAATTTGTGCAGTGTATGCTTACAGACTTGAGGTTTTAGTGCATTTATTTATTTATTTGAAATATTTCTGAATCGCCCTCCACTTAATGAGAGCTCAAGGCAATTTACAATAAAACTATAAACACAATAAAACACAACAATTTCAAATGAAACTAAAACAAAACTGATAAAATACATAACAAAAACACAGGGGAACCTTCTAAAATCAAGGAACAGTCTTAATCAGTAAAAGCTCCATGGAACAGTGTAGTTTTTACCAGCCATCCAAAGGTTAATAACAAGGCAGCCAATCTAACCTCCCTCAGATGGGAGTTCCAGCACTGGGGTGCTGCCACACAGAAGGCCGTGCCTCAGGTCCTCACCAGCCTCACTTCTCCAGGCTGCAGAACACATAACAGGGCCTAAGATGAAGAACATAGCTTCTTGGCAGGTTCATACAGGAGGAGGCACTCTCTCAGATATCTTGGCCCTGAGCCATTCATATGATCTCAGGCTAATAATGTATTATCTTTCAAGTGGCATTTCTGAATTTCTTTTAGAGATCTGTATTCTATTTTGTATCTTAATACTTTGCTCAGTAAGAGTGTGTATTTGTCCATGCAAGGACTTTTAATTGTAAAACTAAGAGAGGTAAACAGTGCTGTACTAATCCATTCACTGCAGGCAGTGTTCTATATAGCTAGAAATTTGTCTGTAATCGTGCAAAATAGGACAGAGACTTAACCTTATTTTTAATGTGAGAAACTAGACAGAATATTTTAAACATGGACACTTATATCATTACAATGAACCTGAGTATAAGCCCATCTTGTGAGATTAAATCCGGTCTTCAGTGGATCTCATTAACCTCACACTTCAGCTGATACTGTACGCAAATTTAATTGTTTTAAATGCATAGTGCCGTTAAAAAATATTGGCCAGAAGCCAACATCACTGCTGTCATGATGGTACTTTCTCCCTTTCTCCTCCCCCTTGCAGTCCCCTGAAAATCTTCTCCAGAGGGTCCCCCTCCAGGTGAGGATGCTGCAGGGAGGAGAGTGTAGTGCCCTCCTCCGGTTCCACTGACGGAAGCCATTCCATGAGCAGAAACCTTTCATTGGATTCCACCCACGGAAAATTGGTTGTCAGTGTCATATGATAAACAGTTGTGAAGGCTTAGAAGTCCATTCCTGCTTTCTTAAACTAGAGGCTGTGGCTGCAATCCTATGCACACTCTCTGGGAGTAACATGGATTTACTTCTGAGTAAACATTCAACGGTTTATCCATCTCCCCCCTTAAATTACAGCTAGCAATAGTGATTAAACCAAGCCAGTTCACAGTGTCGTATTGTGGAATATAGCCTTTTTGTGTCAGATGTATGCCCTTCCCTGAGGAAGAGTGAAATTGTACATTATTCCAGATGTGTATTGAACAGATGAATGAATAAAGCCAACTTATTCTCCACAGTAGCTTGAATTTAATTAAATCATAGAACAGTTGTGAATTCATTTCATGCTCTTGCCTAAAAAGAGGCAAGGTTTTAGTAGTAATGTTACACAAATATAGATGGCATCCCTGTAATACCTACTTTGTAGTATTGGTAGTACAATTAACAGTAATATTTCTTTCAGTGACTCCACTGGAATAGTAAGCAGTTAAATAGTAAATTTTGTGCCATGTTGTATTTCAATGCTAAGTCGATTTAAATAACAACAGAAACCATTAAAATGTAAGATACAGGTTTTTCTCAAGTTATATATCCTGAAGATGCATAAAAGTATATGCAGTTGTTTTGAACTATTCTAGGAAGTTGCTTCCAAAGGCAGGTGGATAACTGTTGAAGGAATGACATGAACATCTCTTAGTCCCTGATGTATTTGAAATAATAAATAATAGAGCAGTGACTAAGTTGTTCTGGGACAGCAGAAGCAAGGGGAGGGAGGGATACTCGGACTTCTGTCACCAGCCAGAGAAACAAGGTCCATTGGGCGGTTGCTCT
Organism: Heloderma suspectum; assembly: GCF_057233095.1. Lineage (NCBI taxonomy): Eukaryota > Metazoa > Chordata > Lepidosauria > Squamata > Helodermatidae > Heloderma > Heloderma suspectum. The sequence continues at coordinate 116,951,008 of NC_139462.1, forward strand.
CCCTCACTTCTCTCCTAGAAAGAAACCATAGCAAGGGGAAGACCAGCCTGGGCCCAGCCATCAGTCAGGGAAGAAGCTCTGCCAGAAAGTATGCTGCTTTAACTTCCAGTTGCCCTGGCCTGCAGAAAGACACTTTGGCCTCTGCCATCAGCCAGAGGACTTAAAGCCCGCTACCCACATGGTAGTTGGGCCAGTTCTACTCCGGCCAAAACACCAGCAAGGGAAAAGCACCAGCTGGATATAAATGCCTGTTTACAACACACAACCATTCAGGCACTGTCAAACTAATGTCCCTCCAGTCCCCTTTTATTGTATGTCTTGTCTTTGTAGTTTGTCAGCCTGAAGACAGAGCCTGTGTCTTACATTTCAATGACTGTGAGTGCTTAGGGACACAGAGGTGTTGTCTGAAAAGCAAGATAAAGCAATAATGATGATGATGATAGGATAAGGAGGACTTTTCATACCCCATTCTAAAAACAATTAGAATGGATTTGGGGATAATAGGGTTAATTTGAAAGGCTTCTGAGCAACTTCTCTTCTGCTCTCTGCAAAGTAGCTGAGAAAAGAACTTTCTTCAATATAGTTGGAAATGAGGGAGAAGGCATTCTGTTTCCACACACAGACTTTGGTACTACCTAGCAGGGAGGTTTGTTCGCAATCTTCTTGTTGGCCTTCCCCTGCAGTGTTAACACATTGCTACTGGTGGGAGGGGGTTCCCTCCCTAACCACTCTGGGATGGCCATCTGATGGTGTTAGGATGGTTCTGCCTGATACAAATGCAACTAATGGGAAATAATACTGCCAATGATATTTGCATATGGTAGCGCTAATTCTTCCTTTCCTCACTTCATAGGCATGAATACTTGAATTTTAGGCAGCATTCACACTTAACCCTGAAGAACATTTTAGTGCTATGTGTATGAGCAGAAAGGAGCCTGAGCAGAAAGGAGCCTGAGCAAAGGCTTGTTTACTCCCCTCTCCTCCTCCCACATGGCTGAGAGGAAAAAATACACTATCATTCAGTTTCACGTTGTCCAGTTCCTGGCTTGTCCATTACCTGCGAACCAGGAATTGTGGATTAAATTGAACTCTAGTCAGTTGCTAAACAATCCAGGGTTTGTAGCAGGCTTTATCAAAGAGAAGTCCTGTCTTATTCTTTTTGACTTCCTTCTAAGTGCTGCTGAAATCCATCCATCCAACTTTAGTTCTGAATTTCTCCTTTTTGAATACAGTACTGGATTACAATGCTTTTCTTGTCATGAAATTCTATATTTTGCCACTGAGTAGATGTAAATATGCTGATAGGCAAATACCATGTTTTGAAAACATAAAGTGTTCCAAAAAAGGCCCAGTGTGCTGTTGTGTCTCGCCTAGCTCCAATGCACCAGCACAGGCAGCTCCAGGGTTATGTAGAAGTTAGATAATGTATGGCCCATAGGCTTTGCAGCTATCCCTGATGCTGCCTGGTTGAGGAGTTTTACAACTGCTCTGATTAGTTGTAAAACCTGTTGGCCAGAAACAGGGCAGTGATAATCTCTGGGCCAGGTATGCTTTGGAATTGCCAGGACTAGAGATGTGAAGGCCCAGGGGCAGGGGGGCAGAAAATTGTTTGTGTGGGGGGTAATTTCTTCCCAGTTCTTTACCTAAGGACTGCTTTTATTTTAATTTTATTGGAAAAATTGAACAGCTTTGGATTATGAAATATTCTCATTTAGAATGATGAATAAAATATTTAAGACAAAGTGTGCATATATTGTTACCCCCAGCCTTTACTCCCACTAAATGTTTTCTAAAAACTATGTAATAAGAAAACTTTTATAGAAAGACTAGAGATGTGAAATTTCTGGAAATAATGAAACATCAGGGGAATTTTTTTTTAATCCTTTCCGTAAGTTTCCCAGCATATTATTTCTTCCATTCCTTATTAATATTAATGATCTAATGTATCTTTTACTGATAGACATATGGGGATGCTCCAAGTCATGCTCAGTTTCCCAGCATGCAAGTAGAGTGACTATATCATAATATGGAAGAAATGTGCATGTTTGATGGTTTATGTTTTGTTCCACCGACTCCTGTTTTTCTTGGCTTCTTCTGGTTAGACGCTGTAGCAATCAATTAGGGCTACAATTCCCAGCATCTCCCAGCCAGCATGGCTGCCTGGAGGGATATTGGGAGTTGTAGGAGGACAGATATTGAAGCTGAAGCTCAAATATTTTGGCCACCTAATGCGAAGAGAAAACTCCCTGGAAAAGACCCTGATGCTGGGAAAGACTGAAGGCAAAAGGAGAAGGGGACGGCAGAGGATGAGATGGCTAGATAGCATCACCGATGCAATGAATATGAACTTGAGCACACTCCGGGAGAGAGCAGAGGACAGGAAGGCCTGGCATGCTATGGTCCATGGGGTCACGAAGAGTCGGACACAACTTAATGACTGAACAAAGGACTTTTTCAGTCTAAACAATCATAGGTTTGCACCTTTAATGTAGTTCTAATCTAAAACCCACATGTGAAAGAAACACTGTTGATTATTCTGCCACGGCCGCCAGATGTGATGAAACAACATGTGGGTTATCCCAACTATCCTTCTTTCTTTAAAAAAAATTAACTTTGGGGGTTGGGTCTATAGAACTCACTGCCAGAGTTTTTAATAAAGTTCTCAATTAGACCTCACTGCTAAGGAATGCTGCCTCAGCTATAAACCCATTAACTGCTCCCACCAGCTATAAACCCTTTTAACTGTTGTCACTAGAAATAATCCTCTCTAGCTAAAAGAAACTCAGTAACCTGAGTCCTATGGCATAAGCATGGGATTGGCACCACAAATAAACAAAAAAAGTAAGATGTTCATTAATGGAAATCACTTACAAAAGTGAATAAAATGTCACTGTTCAAATAATAGGTTGAAATTGCTTGGTTCTTAAATATGGTTGCTTACCACTCCTAAAACAAATCTTTCCCAGATAAATAAAATCTCATCAGCTTTTCCTTCAGAACAGATTTCCCTAAATTCCATCCCAGAAACAGGAACAGGTTTAGGAATTTCCCTAAACTTCCTTACAAACAGGAACAGATGCTGTACACCAGTCTTTCTCTGCCTCCAGTTCTTCCTACTTCTTCTGGCTTCTAGGGTGATTCAGAAGTTTCAGGGACTATTTGCTGAAGTCCCCTCTGATCAGACATAAAACAGGAACCTAAAATGTACTATGTATAACTTTCCCATTAAATTACCATGTTTGAGATGTGAAATTTAAAAGTATAGTTTATTCAGACAGTAATAACAAATTTACTGAGTTTACTGTTAAAAGTGTTTAGTTTTAATGATATTTTTATGAGCAAGCCAAGTTATACACGATATAATCTATGTTCCTAAAACAGTCTCCCCCAACCTGGTGCCCTCCAGATGCTTTGGACTACAATGCCCAGCATTCCTGACCATTGGCCATGCTGCCTGAGGCTGATGGGAGCTGAAGTTCAAAACATCTGGAGGGTACCAGGTTGGGGAAGGCTGTCCTAAAGCAACAACATGACTTTAGTCCTGTAAAAAGTGCTTTAAAAATAAGTATTGCTTATTTTTCCATTTCCCCCCAAATTTCAATTTTTTCTGGAAAACCCCCAAGCCTCTCCTCCCTCCATGACTTCAAAATTTGCAGAAATTTTACATCTCTAGCTGAGACATAGTTGCTTGCAGTTCACATGCAGTGGGAAAGGGCAGAGTCACATCAGTGGAGCTCTTTGTGAATTTTGTCAGAAGCACCCAAATTGGTGCAGCAACATTCATTCCCACTTTCTCAGGGTCATCTGGCAGCAACGTAAACCTGTTAAGAGTAGTTTCTCATAATGAATTCTTAACACACAACTTTGCAGAGGTAAAACAGTCAGTTCTCCTCTTCCTGTCTTCCCCCTCCTCGGTGAAATTATGAAGGCTGTGCAATTGTGTTGTGTTCCTAATAGACCTTCAGTATAGCAGGCCTCTAGGAAAAGCGATAATTTTGCAGAATTAAGAGTTTATTATTCTTTTTAGATATCAAGGAGAGATTCACCAACTATGTGTTGTTACTGATCGTTTGTCTAAGAAATATGGAGCAATTTTCATGGAATCCAGGTAAAGTCTACTTCCAGACAGAAAATATAGAAATGAAAAATTGCAACATATTATTTTGTATTAACTGCCAGCTGCATATAGATAATTTGGCTGTACCAGTTCTGATATAGAAGTAGTTCATTTTATTAATTGTTTAATTGCTTTCCTTGCATTATCACTGACTGATATTATTAGAGTTCTTCCCGTACATAATTTGAATTGTGTTTGGTTTCTGATGAATTAAAAATTATTTCAGTGCTTTAATTCAGGTAAATTGTTGCATAATGAATCCTATATAATTTGACATATTAACAAATTAAGTTCTGTTGCAATTTGTGTTGGAGAACCTGGCAGTGCCACCTACTGTAGTCCTGTTAGAGAATCCCCATTGTTAGCCAATTAACAGCCTGCTACAGTAGATTTTACTCTTCTTTTAAATACACCAAATAAGTATTCTAATAATAGTAGATAGGAGACTTGTCCATTAGTATAGAACCTAAAGTTGCACTGGCTGTGTAGTTCAGGCCAAACACTGAGAACCCTTATTTTGTGGCTTCTCTCAGAAAGTAACTGTATGTACCTAGGCCCCTGTGCAGACAGAGCCTCAGATGTATAGAGGACATTGGTAGTGCCAGCAGGCATGTTCCTGATCCACATTTCATCTCTCCACTGATTTAATATCTGCACAAAGGCTTATAGGGTAAACTGCTGTTTGCATGTTGTTCCCTTTATCCACATGGGCCACAGTACAGAACCCCCACTTCTCCCCTCTTACAGTTTATTGGAAATAGGTCCTGCCTGCCTGTGCAGAGTTCCACAACAGGACACTGACAAAAAGAAAGGAAACAAATATGAAATAGATGTTTAAGAACTGAAAGGCAAACAATACTGGAGAGAGAAGGCATCTGGCCTTTTCATCCCGTCAATACCTCTTTATCTCTGGAACAGGTCATACAGGACAGCTTGAGTGACAACTGCTTTCTTGGGCATTTTTCTTGCTCCACGAAGCAGTATTCCTTCCCCTCCCCCACAGTCAGTGTCATGGGAGAACCCACATGCCAAGAGAAGAAAGAGTCAGTAGCTCAAAAGAGCACTGGGATGGGGAATATAGCATGCGTTTGGGCCTCTTCTCTTTCTTCCCACTGTCAGGAGCTGCCTTCTCAGGCCCTCTCCTTTTCTGCTGAGGCACAATGAGCCATGGAGCTTTGTAAGGCCACTGAGTGAAACAGGCTCCAGGTCTCCTCCCCTGGTCCTAGAGGTAGACTCTATGTGGCTGAAAGCCATGCTGAACCATGGACCTTCCAGAGCCTAATTTAAAGGGAGAGTTTGCCCCTGCTCCAAAAGCCCTGTCTCACCCTGATAACCTTCAGAAAGTAAGCATTCATAATCAATGCTTTTTCTGCTCTTGCTCACACAAGAGAACAGGTACTAGGAAAGGCAGTTGTCCTCCTTGCCCTAGCAGTCATTTTGAGGCTTCTCCCTCTTCTCACAGTGGGGGCAGAGCCAGCTCCCCTATGTGTCTTAGCTTGTCTCTCACAATCTTTTTTCTCATGGCTACTTCCCCCAGAAATGTCAGAAATGCCAATCACTCTCTCAACTTTTCTGTCTCAAACTAAGCGAAGCTTACTTCAGCCCCACCCTTCCACATAGGGTCCTCTCCGTTTCATCCAGGGGGTTTCATACAGTATTTGATGCTGGCTTCAAGGTGTCAGACAGGGAAGAAGGGAAATGGTCTGGGGATGAGGGGAACCCACTCACAAGTAGCCTAAGGACAGGGTTTTTACATCAGCACATTTCCCAAAAGTGTTTGACACTTTTTAAGGTTAAGAGGCAAGCGCTAACTTCCGTGATGTACCAGCCTCCTGGCTTCACACAGTCTTCCACTCTCAAAAATCTATAACCACACGGAGAAGACTGTTTCATGATGCTTATGCTTGGGCTTGTGCTGACCTTAAAACTACTGTTCAAGAAATCCCTATTTCTTCAAGTTGGTCTGGACTCCAGTCTTAGGACTAACAATTTAAGGAGATAGGTCTCAACCCTCTTGGACATTATTAGCAGGGATGGAGATTACATGCTCTCCACTTACTTTGTCATTAAAAGAATTCCTTCAGGCTTCATTTTTTTATTTTGCCAACTCCTCGTTGCTGAATGTTTTTGTGGAATTTTAATTTGGTGTTACAAACTCTGCCTTACTCAACCTGTGAGTTCTTGGGAGGAACATCCTTGAAAGTCATAACTCTTATCTGTTTTTATAGCTATAACATCTGCTCAAAAAGTTTCAGAACCTGGAGTACTCTCTGTGGGCTGAGACCATTTTATTTTAAGTAGGATTATTTTCTCACCATAAGAACATAAGAAGAGCCCTGCTGGATCAGGCCAAAGGCCTATCTAGCCCAGCATTCTGTTCACACAGTGGCCAAGCACTGCCAGCAAGAATCACACCAATATGACATTAGTGCAAGAGCACACTCCCCCTCATGTTCCCCAGAAATGGTATAGAGGGGCATACTGCCTCTGGTACCAGAGGCAATATATAGCTTTCTTGACTAGTAGCCATTGATAGCCTTATTCATCCTCAAATTCATTTAATCCCCTTTTAAAGCCATTCAAAATGGTGGCCATCACTACATCTTGTGGTAGCAAATTCCATATTTTAACTGTGTGCAGTGTGAAGCAGTACTTTTATCTGCCCTGAATCTCCCATCATTGGGCTTTGTGGGATGATTCTGGGTTCTAGTAATATTGAGAGATGGAGAAAAACTCCTTCCTATCCACTCTCTCCACACCATGCATAATTTCGTACACCTCTATCATGTCTCCCCTTTCTCACTTTTTTTCTGAGCTATACAGTCCCGGAAATTGCAATCTTTCCTCATAGGGGAGTTGCTCCAGCCCCTTGATCATTTTGGTTGCCCCTTCTGAACCTTTTCCAACTCTACAATATTCTTTTTTAGGTGCAGTGACGAGAACTGGACTCAATATTTGAAGTGTGATTGTACCATAGATTTGTATAAAAACTGTATGATACTGGCAGTTTTGTTTTCAGTTTATTTTCTAATTGTTCTCATCATGGAATTTGCCTTTTTCACAGTAGCTGTACACTGGGTCAGTGTTGTCATCAAACTATCCAACACTACACCAGACCCATTGTTTTTATACTGAAAGTTAGGGCTCAGAAACTGACCCTTTGGTTCTTTTGTCTGCACCCTACCACCCCTAGGGAGTAGCAGTGGCATTTGTTAGATGTTATCTGGAGCCTTAAATTCTATATGGACCACAGTAGACCTCACAGCCAACATCAACAACAATCTCACGGTTCACCAGCCCTGCAGAGAAAGGGGTCCACTGCCATTCTCTCTTGGCACCCATTAAAGACTGCAGAGCCCTAATCTGTTTCTCCATTTTGTCCTTGATGGTATCCTAGCACATTCTGTTAGAGGAGCACCTGCTTCTGCAGCTTTTTGGGATGGAGCTCCCTTGAGGGGATTTGGAGAGCAGCAACACAGGTTGTGGTCCATACCTTTATGAAGCATTATTGACTCCTTGGCCTTTGTCAAGGATGACTTTGGTGACAGGATCCTCCCAAATATATGAATATTTGGGCAAGGGAAGATTAATGCCTTCCTTAGGACGTACTGGTTTTGAACATCCCCATGTTTAATGACACCCTGTTGAGGGGAGAAAACAAAATTCTTATCCAGCCGAATGTCTGTTCTCCTCATAGATAGATATAATTCCACCTGTAGCTCCATGCATTCTCAAGAGCCATGTCACTCTTTCCAGTTATGTTTTTGTTATTTGCTAGTTGAACTGACCATGTTCTCTCCCTTCTCTGCTGTTCATAAGGAATATCCTGGTTGCCTTTTCCTGTTAATATTTGTTCTTATTTAGACTACTAATTTAGCGTTATTCCTAACTTGAAATTTTAAGGGAAAGTTTCTCTTCCCAGGACAGATCTTTAGCCTGTCCTTCTGGTCACAGGAAGTGGGGCCCATCCCCAATCTTGAATGGCATCCTACCGGTGTGAAATGTCTTATGTTGTGTGTACATAGTTTTCCTTAGATAGTGGAAAGACATTGGGACAATGCAGACCCTTTGGCTTACAGCCAGCAAGTAACTGTGAGAGATTGCATACTGTGTGGTGCGGGAAACTTTGCCATTTTTGTCTTAATAGTTCAGTATTTATAACATGTAGACCTTTATAACTTCAACTTCTGACAGTACATACTTATACTTTTCTGACATTGTTTTTTGTTCCATATCAAGTTTGTACATATAACTGTTCTCCTCCCTTTACAGACCACCTTTGGGTATTGTTTCCAGATGTTTGTATGGTGATTGCATCAGAAGTTGCAGTGGACATTGTGAAACATGCTTTTATAACAAAATTCAATGATATCACAGCTGATGTAAGTATGTAGTTCAACTGCTAAACATTTAAATTTGACATTTATTGGGCTTGTTCTTTGCATTAGTGCAGTGCATCAGTCTGTTAGATGGAATGGTAGACCTTCTTATGCCCTATATATCCTCATTCAAGCCCTTCCTTTTGTCTTGATGCAAGCTACCTATGCATACACATAGAAAAAGAGATGGAGGAAAACAGAGCTCCCTATGGGGCATTTGTGAGTAGATCATTCCCTGAATTTAATGTAGAAAATCGCCATTTTCTTTGGACCACTTCTTACTCATGGAGAACAACAAACCTTGCTGACAACTTTGTGATATTTTGGTGCTAGCAAAGGTATTATCCTACAGTAGCTTTTGAATTACTTTGTATTGTGATGTCATCACATTTGAGCAGAGGTGGAGAAACACAATGGGATGATTTCACAGCCCAGGGAAAATGATCTTACACATGGGAAAAAACTCAACATGGGGATGTTGTTTCTGGTGGCAGATCCTGCCCTTCAGCTAGTGGTTGGACTTGCCTTGTTGCTCACTATCTCTGCCCTTCCAGCCCCAAAGAGCCCACCTATTTGGGCAGAATGGCTGCTTTATTCGCTGACTCACTCAGTTGTCTTCCTGAGAGAGGATATAAGAGGAAATTCTGTGTTTTTTCTACCTTCTTTTCCCCTTAAGTAGATGACTAGGCCACTACCTAGTTACCTACACACAGCCCAGGATCCATTTGTAGATCTACAGCCCATCCTGGACAATGACACTTCCCTCTCACAAGCCTTGGATGGTAGGCCTGTACTTGCTTACAGACACCTCCCCAACTTAAAAATGTTACTCACCAGAAGCAACAAGCCACATAATGAGGATACAAACACAGTGCTGGATTGAGCTAACAGAATATATTTTTTCCTGTCTCATATCATAAGAATCTGGTTATGATGCTTGCTCTTCTCTGATAAATGAGTGTTTGAAGATAAACAGTGATATGGCACTAGGTGTGCAAGTCTTAACTTTATTTTTATAGTTTGTAACAATAATGATCCTGTTGCTGATATTAACTTTGATAGTAATGAATGGAACTGTGTTTGTTGCTCTGTTCTCAGGTCTACAGTGAATACAGAGCCAGCCTTGCATTTGACCTTGTTAGCAGTCGACAGAAAAACGTAAGTGGTAGAAGAGAAGGTACCAACAGATGCCCCTGCTTTAATTCTAGAAAATAGAAGCCAGTAGTTAATTAGAAAATAGTTATTTTCAATGGTTAGGAGAAGCTTACTTTGCTATTGTGCACAGGAAATGAAAAGAATGTATTCAGGTTTAATGAAATTTCCTTGAAGTTTAATTTTACATTAAAAGCAGTTTGCTTTCTTAACATTCTGTTTTAAAATGCAGTTATCTGCAGCAATCAAACTAAATATCCCCCACTATTAGCATCCTTGTGCTTTACTCATTGCTTTTGCAGCATAGATCTATGGAGAATCGCAGTCAAAGAGCATAAGTCACTAGTATTTCACTTTGTGTGAAGTTGAGGATACTTTTGTACTTTATTCAAAAACATACCAGCCCTCATGAGAACATAATGTATTATCTAATATTCTTTCAGGGCACTAGGAAGTGCGCTCTCTCTCTTTCTCTCTCGCTCTCTGTGGTGACGTTTATCACAATAAACCATTAATAAATGAATATAGGAGGAGCTATCCTAGTTTTAAAGGCTTATGTGGATGTGTGTGGCTTTCCCTTATTTTTATGAATTTCAAGACCCTGCAGTAGATAATCTAGCAGTAGTATCCAAACTGACTTGATCTTCCCTTATGGGTCAGTGAATATAAATTGCATTAATTTTAATAGGATCAACACAAAAACATTATATATTTTGTTAGTTTGAGGATAGTTTCACCAATTGAAAATATGCTCTTGTTATTTTCCAAATGGATAACTTAGAGAAGGTTGATACCATCTAAAATGTGTGATCAATCTCACTGGACCTTGTTCTGTTACTTTTATTTTCTACTACTTTATGTTAAAAACTGAGGTTCAGTTCTTTTTCCCCAGGCATACACGGATTACAGCGACTCTGTTTCCAGGAGAATGGGTTTTATTCCTCTCCCGTTGGCTGTTTTAGTAAGTCATGTATTGCTTGTCATACACCCCTCAGTAACTGGTGAAAATTTTACTAAACTATGAAATATTAAATATTTTCCTGAACTGTTGAATTAGTGTATCTGAAGGGGGAAATGAAGTGATATAGATGCAGATAATGCAATCTACCCAAGTACTGTGACATAAAACTTGGGGTAAAAATGACGTTCACTCTTATTTAGCTATCTTTTTAAATTAAAATGTCTCTGTGGACTTTATAGCACTAATTTGTGAAGCTATTGAATGTGGATTTCAATTTAAGCTCAGATGAAGCTGTCTGTCTTAGTCATGTATGGTCAAAGAAATGGGAATATTCCATAAGCTTCTCATGGAAACAGTTGAAAGTGGTAAAAGCAGCACCTCATAAAGTATTAGTCGTGCTTAAACAGAATGCAGATATGCAGAGTTTAACCTTCTTACCTAAGCAGTAGCTGCTTTCTCCTGTTCCATGACAAGCTGGTTTTAAAGTTCTTGCTTTAATTTACAAAGTAATATGCAAAGAGGCATAAGGGGCGCTGCTGTGGGTGGTAATGGTGGAGGAAAGAAGACTGTAATGGTGGAGGAGAGAAGACTGTTGGGCATGAACTCATGGATGTGAAAACAGTCATTCTTTTTCCTGGCCAGTCTTTATATCTCAACAGGCTGCACTCAGGGCCAGTGTAGATGTCTTAAATGTGGTTAAGAGACTGTATGCTCCCTCCCGTTATTCCCTAATTTGTCTTGCATGAAAATTTCCCCACCCACCCCTTGCTCCTGTCTGCCTTTGGGACTAGCCTTAACCGCAGCTTAATCAGAATAAGCCAGAAGTTGCTAACCAGCTTCACAGGCTGCAACCCTGTATGAGTAGTTAAACATAGCAAGGATCATTTTTATCTGAAAAAGGAGGGGCTGGGAGGAGTGACGCCATGGCCCACTTTTAAAAATAGTTAAGAATAACATCATGTTACTGGAATCATAACTCTCTATATTGCAAGTGATGAGGCAAAATTTGTCAAAAATAATTATTTGCTAAATTTTACAAATGATTTAACATAAGTTGTACTAATATTTTCATTTTTGCTGCATGCTAATATCGCTCCCTTTTTGTAAACTTTCTTAATCTCTATTAAGTGTGCCCCTATTGTTTTAATGCATTTTTTCCTCTCTAGCTCATCAGAGTTGTTACAAGTTCAGTAAAAGTACAAGGAGTCTTGGCTTATGTCTGTGTTGTTCTCTTCTATTGTGGGTAAGTGCAAATCAAACCACTTGTGAAAAGTGTACATTCATTTAGGAAACTTGAAAGATTTAACATGCAAAAAGCAATATAGAAGAATAAAGTCATGATTTGGGTATGTTTACACTTTGTTCTTAACCAATATACCAGCACAGCGGGGCTGGCAACAGCTGCTCATATGCATCTTAACAGCAGTGGCAACAGAAAGGGGAGAACACAAGGAGCAAAGTGCTTTTCTGGATTGGGGTGATTATGGCAGGCTTTGTTAGATTTCTGAAAGAGAAATAACAATATACAGTCAGGGCCAGAAGTATTGGAACAAGGATAACTGTTTTGGCAGTTGGCCTCCATACACCACCACATTGAAGTTGAAAGGAAATACACCCAGATGGAGCGAAGTCAGGACTTTCAGCTGTAATTCAAAGGGTTTGACCAAAGTGGGGCACTAACCATTCAGGCAGGACAGCCAGTGGCATACACACACCCCCATCGTTGGTGGCTCATAAGTAATGGAACGAATGGCTGACAAGCAGCTGCATGGCCAGGTGTGGCCTGTTTCCTGGGTACCCCTTGACCAATCAAGCAGATAAAAGGCCTGGAGGTGGTTCTCAGTGTTACATTTGCATTTGGTAGCTGTTCACATTTGTTCACCATTAACACAACAGTTTGGAACATCCTGAAAAAGAAGGAATTAACTGGCAAGTTCAGCAGCAGCAAAAGGCCTGGAAGACCACGGAAGACAACTAAAGTGGATGACCGCAGAATTCTGCTCATGGTGAAGAGGTACCCTTTCACAACATCTAGCCAGGTCAAGAATGCTCTTGCGGAGGTAGGCATGTCATTGTCAACATCTACAGTCAAGAGACGGTTTTATGAATGTAAATACAGAGGCTTCACAACAAGGTGCAAACCACTGGTAATGCTCAAGAACAGACAGGCCAGATTAGCCTTTGCCAGCAAACACCTAAAAAGGCCTGCCCAGTTCTGGAATAAGGTTCTTTGGACTGATGAAACCAAGATTAACTTGTACCAGAATGATGGGAAGAGAAAAGTATGGAGAAGGAAAGGAACAGCTCATGATCCAAAGCATACCACATCATCTGTCAAACATGGTGGAGGCAGTGTTATGGCATGGGCATGTATGGCTGCCAATGGAACCGAGTCACTGGTGTTTACTGATGACCTGACTGCTGATCAAAGCAGCAGGATGAATTCTGAAGTGTATAAGGCTATACTTTCTGCTCAGATTCAGCCGAATGCTGCCAAACTGATAGTATGCCACTTCATATTGCAGAGGGATAATGAAATTATCATAGAGCAAAAGCTACCCAAGAGTTTCTCCAGGCAAAGAAGTGGGATGTTCTTCAGTGGCCAAGTCTGTCACCTGATCTCAACCCAATAGAGCATGCTTTTCACTTACTGAAGACAAGACTGAAGGCAGAAAGACCCGCAAACAAGCAGCAGCTGAAGGCAGCTGCAGTGAAGGCCTGGCAAAGCATCTCGAGGGAGCAAACTCAGCATTGGGTCATGTCCATGGGTTCCAGACTTCAGGCAGTCATTGACTGCAAAGGATTTTCATCCAGGTATTAAAGGCGATCCTTAAGTTTGACATGATGTTGGTTTGTTCCATTACTTATGAGCCACCAACGATGGGGGTGTGTGTATGCCACTGGCTGTCCTTCCTGAATGGTTAGTGCCCCACTTTTGTCACACCCCTTGAATTACAGCTGAAAGTCCTGACTTCGCTCCCATCTGGTTGTGTTTCCTTTCAACTTCGATGTGGTGGTGTACAGAGGCGAACTGCTAAAACAGTTATCCTTGTTCCAATATTTCTGGCCCTGACTGTATTTCACATTAGTGCTTCTGTCCTAAACATATTTTCAATTAATTAAGCTCTGTTATTTTTAATAAACTTTCAGATAATCGTGCTTAGGATTCTAGTGTTATTTTAATTTCCAATTTATGATTCAGTTATAGTTTCCAGGTACTACCAATAGCACTTGATCTGACTAGTGCAAGGATGGGCAACTTGTGGACTTCCAGATGTTTTTACCTACAACTCCCGTCATCCCTCACCACTGGCTATGCTGGCTAGGGCTGATGGAAATTGTAGGCCAAAGCATCTGGAAGGCCTCAAGTTGCTTACTGCTGGACTAGTGAATAATAATGGAAAACCTGTTCCATTTACCCCAAGTTTCATTTCATGTGAATGTGAACAGGCTTGTCGCTCTTTGTCCTATGGCCTTCAGCAGATGTATGACAGGCCTCCGTTGCCATAGTCAGTGGCTTGGAAGTGAACCTGTAGGCTATTTTCTAACTCCAGAGTCCTGTTCCCCAGGTCTGTTTTGTCACAGACAAATGGATGTGAGCCATGGGGAACCTGTCGATTTCACATATATAGCCAGCTGGATGGCTTTGTTGTATTTGACTAGCATATTGTGCGGACACCTACACACCACACATTCTTCTTCTGAAGTCTCCTGCTGTCATTTTGGGTAAAAAATCAGCACTTCCCCCAATACCTCTAACTAATTTTTTGTTCTGCAGTCTGGTTTTCTGCATTGTAGAAATTCCACAGGCAAAATTATCAGGTACTCAAACCTGTGGAAAGATTGGTTCATTTCAGTACAGACCTTTTTCTAAACTGTATCTTTCTTCTGGAATGTGCACACAAAGCCATAATGCAGTTCTACATATAACTAAAGCCCCTTGATCTGGTCCTGCTAAAGTTAGTCATGATTTAGGCAGATTGAAAGCCATGGGAATTATCATTAGTCACAGCTAGCTTATTTAGTTGGTTGTTGTTGTTCAGTCGTTAAATCGTGTCCGACGCTTCGTGACCCCATGGACCAGAGCACGCCAGGCCCTCCTGTCCTGCGCTCTCTCCCGGAGTGTGCTCAAGTTCATATTCATTGTATCGGTGATGCTATCTAGCCATCTCATCTTCTGCCGTCCCTTCTCTTTTTGCCTTCAATCTTTCCCAGCATCAGGGTCTTTTCCAGTGAGTTTTCTCTTCGCATTAGGTGGTCAAAATATTTCAGCTTCAGTATCTGTCCTTCCAATGAGCAGTCAGGGTTGATTTCCTTTAGGATGGACTGATTTGACCTCCTTGCAGTCCAGGGGACTCGTAAGAGTCTTCTCCAGCACCACAGTTCGAAAGCATCAATTCTTCGGCGCTCAGCCTTCCTTATAGTCCAGCTCTCACAGCCATACATTACTACTGGGAAAACCATAGCTTTGATTATACGAACCTTTGTCGGCAAGGTGATGTCTCTGCTTCTTACTATGCTGTCTAGGTGTGTCATAGCTTTCCTCCCATGGAGCAAGCGTCTTTTAATTTCATGGCTACAGTCACCGTCTCCTGTGATCTTGGAGCCCAAGAAAGTAAAATCTGACACTGCTTCCATTTCTTCCACTGCTATATGCCAGAAAGTGATGGGGCCAGATGCCATGATCTTAGTTTTTTTAAAGCTGAGCTTCAAACCAGCTTTTGCACTCTCCACTTTCACCCTCAACAAGAGGCTCTTTAGATCCTCTTCAATTTCTGCCATTAGGGTGGTATTGTCTGCGTATCTGAGGTTGTTGAGAATTCTCCCGCCAATCTTAATTCCGACCTGTGATTCATCCAACCCGGCATTTCTCATGATGTACTCTGCATATAAATTAAATAAGCAGGGCGACAATATGCAGCCTTGTCGTACTCCTTTCCCAGTTTGGAACCAATTGGATGTTCCATGTCTGGTTCTTACTGTTGCTTCTTGACCCTCATACAGGTTTCTCAGGAGACAGGTAAGGTGGTCTGGTACTCCCATCTCTTTAAGAATTTGCCAGAGTTTGTTATGATCCACACAATCAAAGGCTTTAGTGTAGTCAATGAAGCAGAAATAGACGTTTTTCTGGAATTCTCTTGCTTTCTCCATGATCCAGCGAATGTTGGCGATTTGATCTCTAGCTCCTCTGCCTCTTCGAAACCCCACTTGTACTTCCGGTAGTTCTCAGTTCACATGCTGCTGAAGCCTAGCTTGTAGGATTTTGAGCATAACCTTGCTGGCATGTGAAATGAGCGCAATTGTGCGGTAGTTTGAACACTCTTTGGCGTTGCCCTTCTTTGGAATTAGAATGTAAACTGACCTTTTCCAGTCTTGTGGCCACTGTTGAGTGTTCCTAATCTTATGCATTTGTTCAGTCATTAAGTTGTGTCTGACTCTTCGTGACCCCATGAACCATAGCACGCCAGGCCTTCCTGTCCTCCGCTGTCTTATGCATACCTGGGAATAAATCCTTTTGAATTCAAGAAGACTTGTTTCTTGATAAATATAAATAGGAAACATGCATAGTTAGTCAGTACTAACTTTAGCTGGACTGGGGCCCATATAACTAATTCTGAGTATATAGCCTGTTAAGTAAGTAGCGTGTTTGTGTAAAATGATTATATATGCTATAAAATATTCTGTGATTTGACTACCACCAATCCACCTGGATGTTTAACTGCCCAAAGGCCAAATGCAATGTTATAGGCATTTGAGATTGGTTCCAGATTTAGACATGTGCAACTAGGCTGGCGGAAGTGGGTGCCCTGCCTCCTCCGCACAACAGCCCCTCCAGCCCCCTGAAAATGCTACATACGGGGTCATGGGACCCTGCTGAATGGGATGAGCTGTGGTGCAGGCGAGAAGGAGGGATCCCCAAAATCAAGCAGTGGCACCTTCCTTAGCACCCTTCTGTCCTGGTAGTTGGGCCTTGGCCCCCTGGTCATCATTTTAGAGTAAGACATTGATAGTTGAGGGTAACTCCTGTGACACTTGGGTATTTATTTTCTGTATTTATGTACTCCCTTTTAAGCATTTTTTTCACAATGAAATAAATTACAATAAAAACAATACAGTATGTTCTTAAAAATGGATCTTTTGAACCATCTTTTCTAACTTGGGGAAGTCCAATAAAACCAGTTCTTGTTGTTCAGGAGATGGAATCCAATCATACATATGTATTGTTTTCAGCTTAATATCACTCAAAGTACTTAACAGCATTGTGCTGTTGGGAAAGTCTTGCCAGTATGTCAAAGAAGCAAACATGGAAGAGAAGCTGTTCAACCCTCCTCCTCCCAGCACCCCAGGCAAACCTCTTAGTAAACTGCAAAGCAAGTACAAGTCCACTCAAGGTGAGTGAAACCTTTTTGCTTCTGTTCAATTCTATTACAATTCTTGAATATATCTTATAATTAATTAATATAAAATATTCATTAGTAGACGTTACCTAAGAATGTTTTCATTGACCCTAAATCAGTGTGAGGGATCTTAGGAAGCCAAGCTTTAGGAAAATGTGACATATAAATTACTATTTTAATAATTAGGCATATTAATTCAGTGAAGTTTACAACTTCTTCATACTGCTTGTACAGAAGTTCTGATAGAGAATCCAGCTCTGAATATTTATGTAGACTTTAAATAACTTAGAAAAACCTGTTTAGGTAACCTGTAAAGCACTGTAAAGTCGAAATTTTAATCATCTGTCAAAATGAGTCATCCTCTTCCCCTGCTTGTGTTTAGGGTATCTTTGTGCAACAGTACGTAATAACCCAGCCTTATATTTAAGCACTACCCTAGGAGCCATAGATTAGGAATTGCGTGCGGGTGAAGATGCGGGCTGGCAGGCCTAGAGTGCTCTATACCTCCTCTGCACCCAGCATACAAACCAAGCATGCTGCTAGAAGAGGGAAGCTCCCCTTCTCTATGCCCAGCATAGAAATGCAGCTCTCTCCTTTCACCCCCTGCCAGCCCCCAGCAAGCTAGCAACTTCTGTGGGCTTATGTGCAAAACTGTAAAAATAGCAACTTCTGCTGTAACTGAGCTCGTTTATTTATTGGAGTTGGCAGAAAGGGTCTGTATGAACATTTTATAATCCCGATTAGAAGGTATAAAAGTACTTACATAGCATCAGCCTCAGCATGTAACACTGTCAACAAAACAGAGAAATGATGTGGCAGGATTTTTTGCTATCTAAAATTTACTGAGTTGCTTTATACATCTGTTCACCTTGAACATACTTTAACTTGCAAACCCTGCAGCACAGTGACAAGCACATTCCTGCATAAACCCCATGCCCACCATAATAAATGTATCTTTTTTCCTCCTTAGGGTACAATTCTATATGCATATCTTTGGAAGTAAGGCCCACTCAGGTCAATGGAGCTTACTTCTAAGTAACAGAACATAGGATTGCAGTCTTAATCCTGTAATTTCTGTTTTTCCATGCAGGAATTTCTGCAGATGAAAACGTGTCTGCTTCTGTGACCACTCAGCCTGTACACCAGAAAGAAAATGCAGCACCACAGCTTGTGACAAGCAACTCCGATCAATTCCTGACAACTCCTGATGGAGATGAGAAAGATATAACCCAGGACAATTCAGAGTCAAAACACAAATCGACAAAGAAAGATTTGTTGGAGATAGACAGGTTTACAATTTGCGGAAACAGAATTGACTAGACTTTTGTGAATAGATGTGCTTTAGGATACTGAGCTGTTGGGACAGCAAATGCTATCAAGATGGACAGGTGCCAAGTAGGCACTTAAATATTTATTTAAAAACTTAAATTATTAATGGCAAACCTATTACAGTGAGTAACTTGGGCTTGATAAACTGGACAAGCTTCAGATCTTTAACTTGGATATTTTGGAAAAATGTGGTGAGCTATGAGAGAGATCTACAGCTTGGCAGAGCTACAGCATCGCTTTCCTGGAAATAACATGTGAAATATATTTAAATCCATTTTTGCTGTATGAATCCATGCTTCCAGAACATGCCACTTTTTTTTGGTCAAACTCACATAGAAGGATAACTTTGAAAATGTATTTGCATCTTTAACAAGAAGCATCGCTTTCCACTCACTTCCATAAGCAGCTGCAAAAAGATTAAAAATTCTTCACCTGCCAAAAGCCTTTTTCAGACTTTCAGTAGAATAAATAATCAAGATATTCTTGCCACAAAAGATTGCTCAAGATGTATTTCAGCTAATCCAAATAAATGATCCTTAAAGATTTACTACATAATATTTTCATCTAAATGTTAAGCAGGTACCCAGCAATTGATCACAAAAATGGAATAGAGGAATGTGTGTGGTAACTGGGCAAGAACAAGGTTGTTGTTTTTGTTCTGTTTAATTTGCACTCTATTTTAAGCATGAAAAGCTTGAGTTTATAAATGTAAAGATATACAAGCTTGTGGGAGGAAGGGTGAAATCAGTTTGTGGGATTGCACTTGGCACTTAAAGATGTTCCGTTGCAGAAATGAGCTTTGCGTTGAAATAGGCACAGTAAGTTCCTTGCATTGTATGTTTCAATCAGGTAAAAGGAGCTTTTCTTTGATATGGCTGGAAAAAGCTGCACATGGCCAAAAATTGAGAGAGATCCTGCAATAGATGTTGAATTTTAAAAACATTTTAAGTAGAATAAGGGTGCAATCCTATCCATGTTTAGACAGGAAAAAGGTCCTGCAATTCCCAGCATGCCCCAGTCAGCCATGCAGGCTGAAGGGATGCTGGGAGTTGTAGGACTTTTTTCTGCCTAGCACAGCATTGTACTGAAAATGTAGCTTTCTGAAGTGCTTGGGTTTTAAAATATAAAGCAGTTTTACTTGGGGTGTATAGGACTTGGGAAACTGTTAAAGAGGAGCTCAATAAGTGTTGAAAAAAGAATAATTGGCATTTTATCAACATGATGAGAGAGCATGCTGCATTCAGGGTCAACAATGCCTAATGAACACACAATGCAATATTTAATGTCTATTTTAAACATGATTTCGGGGGGCTGAATTTTGTGTGTGTGTTTATTCCCCTGAAGTTGCAGATACTATAACTGAGATAAAATCAGTGTGAAGAGATGATATCCTCATGAGCAGGCTTCTAAGATTGAGAATTTTAGGTTGGTGTTTTCTCATCTGAAGGGGCCATTTTTCCGCCTTTTATCAGCCTCTTTTCTCATTTTAGCTTGGAGAAGTGGCCAAAGTCAGAAATGTTGTGGAACTTTAAAAGTAAGTTTGAAATCTACAAAAATGATTATTTCAGATATGTGTTCATTTGGACAAATTTTATTCATTAAGATTTAATTCAGAATATTTGTAAATTTGTTGTAATTTTATTTTTATTTAATTGTTGCTCAAAGGAAACTTGGAACGATTTTTCCTGTAAAATTATATTCTGTATGAATTTTATAAGTGCATCTTGTGTGATACAATAAAAATTCAATTTTGTAAACTTTGTTTAAAAAAAACCCTTCCAAGGCTCTGCCTCTCTTGCTGGAATAAAACTGAATACTTCTATGTGCAATGTAATTCTTAAGCACTGGGGTCCAAATCACCTAGCATGCAAGTGTAAAGTGCTTCTGTGTGCACATGGAAGGAGGGGCAATGCTTCAGCATCAGCCCCCATGTTTGATGGTGCCACTCCAGAGAGCCCTCTGACCTGAAGTGGGGAGGCTTTGTGGGGGTGGGGGAGCATAAGTGTCTGCTGCCCTATGTGGTAGGTTGAATCCTGGCCAAGACCTGTTTAGTGAAACGAGGGTTATCTTTTGCTAAAACTCTGTAAAAACCAGTCTACCTTATGAAAATTATATGATGTTTTCATATTAATCACTGGAGAGTTTCCTGTGCTGCTGGAAGGCAAAAAAATCAGAAGGTGACATGAATTTACTACAAAACTGAACATAACTTAAATGGATGAAACCAAATCTATACTTAAAAAACACCTCCCTTCAGAGTATGGATTTTCCGGTTATTTGTGATTCTACTTCAGTCATGAATGTTGAAACCCAAGAAATGTTACTGCTCCACTAGCTGCTGCTACCATTCTGACGCCTTACGAACCTCTGTGAACTGGAACCAACTTCAAAGCATGCTCTGCCTGTCTATTCACATGTCCGGGATGGCTTAGCAGGCCAATACCATTTCTTATAACAACCAGTAAGTAGCAAACATCAAATAATAAAGATAGATACATTCACCATTAAAATTCAGTGCAGGAAGGGACAGGTTAATATTTTAACATTTCTATTCTAAAGCACCTTAACCAAGGTATGCCTGCTTCTGAGGAAATAAATCCTGAACATGAATGGTTTCACTGATGTGGCCAAAGCAACTGCAAAACACGTGGGTCCAATTTCACAAAAGGGTTCCCACGCTGGGGAAAACCTAAGTGGCTTGTGTCATCAAAAGCACTAAGTCTTCAAGAGCGCCAGTTATCAGTTACAGCTTGTGCTACCTTAATGGCTCATTTTCCACAAGGAATGAAAGGGTGTCTCGGGGAACATGCGTCCCAGGACATTTCCAGTACACTAGGCTATGGGGATGGCACAATTTAGGTGGGCCCTTACTAGCTTATTAAGTTATTACTATCATTAGAAAGTTTAATATTCTAACTCACTTTTCCTACAACGTATTGCCGTGTGTACTTGTTTACACACACACACACGTGAACTCCCATGCATACACATGAATTGAACATTGGAAATGAAAGAACCTTTTCCAGAGATCCACAGCAGATTTATGTACTGCATTTCAACAGAGTGGACAATAGCTAGTTCTAAAGTGGGGAGAATTTGTTCAAACAACCATTCAAGTCCAAAATTGCAGACTTCGTTTTTTACAGATGTTATCCTTAACACATGTGTGTGCACATATGTAAAAAAGAGAAAAACAGCTTGGTTAGTATACTTTATTACTTTAGGTTTCTAGTACACGGAGTAGCATATTTGTTCTAATAGGCCAAAGAGAGATAGAGAACAATGAAGATGGGGGAATTAGTGTTCGCCAAAGAAGGAGTGGAAGAAGGAAGTGCTATAACAGGGATGAGAAATGTGTGGCTCTCCAAGTGATGTCTGACTACAACTCCCATCATCCCATGCCAGCATGGTGTGTTGTGGTTGATTGTGATTGTAGTCCCAATGCATTTTGAAGGTGACATGTTGGAGAAGGCTTAGGAACTTAATATGATCTGATGGATATTTGTTTAAATCAGGTGGGCAACTTGTGGACCTCCAGATGTTTTGGACTACAACTCCCATCCTCCCTCACCATTAACTATCCTGATTAGGGATGATGGGCGTAGCAGTGCACCAGCATCTGGAGGTCCACAAGTTGCCCATCCCTGATGTAGACGACGAAAGGAAAAAGGATAAGTGGTTATAATTGCCTGGCTTCAGAGAAAGGGGAAGCCAAAGGCCAACGCTTCGCTTCCTAGTTGTTCACAAATAACTGGAAAAATACTGTGGGCATAGGCTACCCTGAGAAATTATCATTCATTCATTCATTTAAAGCATTTGTATCCTGCCCTATATCATTAAGATCTCAGGGCAGTGTACCGATAAAATCAATTTGAACAGTATACAATAATAAATAATATAAACAGCTAAAAGCATATTAAACCATTAAACAAGCTAATATGAATTTAAAAATCTAAAACAATAAAACTGTTAAAATAGTGTGCAACTTTAGGGAATTCAATTAGCCCTCAAAGGCTTTGGTGAAAAGCTATGTTTTAACTTGGTGCTGAAATGAAACCAACATCTGCGCCAATCCGGCCTCCAAGGGGAGGGCATTCTGCAACCAGGGTGCCACAGTAGAGAAGGCTCTCTCCCACATCCCACCATAGTGTATGTCTTGTGCTGGTAGGACACACAGGAGGGCTTCTCCAATGCATCTCAATCCTCGGGCAGGCAAATATAGGGAGAGGCGCTCCCTCAAATATTGAGGTCCCAAGCTGCTTAGGGCTTTAAATGTCATCACCAGCACCTTGAATTCCAACCAGAAGCGTATTGGCAGCCAGTACAATTCCTTTAAAACTGCTGTTATATGATCTTTACGAGATGTTCCAGTCAGTCTAGCTGCTGCATTTTGCACTAACTGCAACTTCCAAGTCGTCTTCAAGGGCAGCCCTATGTAAAGTGCATTGCAGTAGACTAATCAGGAAGCTGCCAGCACATGCAGTACTGCGGCTAGGTTATCCCTGTCCAGGAAAGGCCGTAGCTGGCAGATCAGCCGAAGCTGGCCCCAAGTACTCTGGGCCATGGAGTCCACCTCGAGGTCCAGTGACAGGAATGGATCTAAGAGTACTCAAGCTACGCACCTGCTCCTTCAGGGGGAGTGCAACCCCATCCAGGACAGGTCACTTACCCAATTCCCAGATTCAGGAATCACCAATCCACAAAGCTTCCGTCTTGTCAGGATTTAGCTTCAGTTTACAGGCCCTCATCCAGCCCATTACAGCCTCCAGGTACTGCTGCAGCACCTTCACCGCCCCAGCTGACTTTGACAACAAGAAGAAGTAGAGCTGAGCATCATCAGTGTACTAGTGACACCCCACCCCAAAATGCCTAATGACCTAACCCAATGGCTTCATGTAGATGTTGAACAGCATGGGGGATACAATAGAACCCCGTGGCACCCCACAGCTTAATAGCCATAGGGTAGAACAGGAGTCCCCCAATACTACTCTCTGGAATCGGCCCCACAGGTAGGAGCAGAACCACGGTAACACAGTGCCTCCAACTCCCACCTTGCAGAGCCGATCCAGTAAGATATCATGATAAGTGGTGTCAAAAGCCACTGAGAGATCCAGAAGGATCAACAGGGTAGCACTCCCCTGTCTTTCACCCGGAGTAGGTCATCAGTCAGAGCAACCAAGGCTGTTTCAGTACCATACCCTGGCCTGAAACCAGACTGAAATATGTCCAGATGTCTTCAAAGAAGTGAGCAGATGAGATTTGTTTTCCCAAAGAAGAGTTTTTCAAGACTACTAAAACCTGCCAGATCTCATTCATTCAAAAGCCAAAAGATCCCAGTGCAGTGAGACTTCATATACATAATTCAGGTTCTGCACTATGGGAAAATGAATATTAAATAATCTATTAGATGAAGTTAATTATCTGTCACTAATAGTTGGTATTAGAGCTTCTCTAATCCATAGTAACTTGCTTCTGATTACTTTTCCACTTTTGAATACTGTATCTGTTGCATTTTAATAAATGTTCTATCTTACCACATTAGCTCACATTTGAGCTGATAGATAATTCTATAGGCGGTGATGGGTTGGACTCGATGGTGTTGGACTTGATGGTCTTATAGGCCCCTTCCAACCCCACTGTTCTATGTTTCTATGGGCGACCTGTGGCCATAGGGCTGCATGTGGCCCTTGGTCTAATTTCCAAAGCCC
This sequence comes from Heloderma suspectum, assembly GCF_057233095.1. Taxonomy (NCBI): domain Eukaryota; kingdom Metazoa; phylum Chordata; class Lepidosauria; order Squamata; family Helodermatidae; genus Heloderma; species Heloderma suspectum. The sequence goes on from NC_139462.1 coordinate 116,975,052, forward strand.
TCTACAAGCAAGAAATGCAGCTCTCTGGCAAGAGCCCTCTGTCTCCTCCCCTGCAGCCCACCGTCGAGAAGGATGAAAGACTGTTGAGGGGATGGTCCCACCTGTGTTTGGCTCTGGACCTGCCCAAATTCAGCCCCCAACAGAGAATGGTCCTTGACCAAAAGAGGGTGACCCACCCCTCCCATAATGTCGTGGTTCCCAGACTTTGCACCCTCAAGAAACCCTTTTCACAGTGACATGAATGCCACAGAACCCCCGCAAATTGCAGAGAATTGTAAATGGCTATTCACACACCATGCTGGCCCAGCCTAACAAGGCGCACCGTCAACCTGCATTGACAACGGGTATGTATTGTCAGGCAAGGTGTTAGAGAAGCTTGTTTGACCTCACTTATCTTCTCACTGAAATCCCCAGAGGTTTCACAGACACAGTTGCCAAGTCTTCATATTTTATTTCCTCAGGATCTCCAGGAATGGAGGCAGAACCAAGAGTAGTGGTAGGGTATTCTGCTTGGCTTGAGAGCTTTTGCTATTAGCTCTGCTCCTGCATTCATCAGGCTGCACCCTTCAGCCACCCAGGCAAGCTCTGCAGTCTAACCCATGAAGTGCATCTCTTTCTGCAAATTCCCACGGTAACCTTGTCATGGATAGATCTTTAAGACTTAGGCTATTGAGAATCCCTAACCTCTGCAGTGGGACTGGAGGACCTGTTCAGCAGGTCTACCCTTGGCACCTGGTGGATCCAATTGGTTTTCAGAGAGATCTGGGGGATTTCCTGCTGACATCTCTGGTGCTCTTTCTGATGCCCTGGTCTATCTCTGAAATCCAGGGAATTAACAGTCACTCCCAGATGTCCTCTCTCACTGGGGCAATGAAATGCTTGGGAAGAGACCTGGAACACCACTGGAGCAAAACCGAAGTCCAATCAAGCCCTTGCTTGCTAGAGCCCATATGAAAGTACTCTGTGCTGCTGGTGGTAACAGTCTTCTTCACCAACGCTATCCAACTGAGCTTTCCTGAGTTGTAAAGGGCCTTCTCTATCCTGCCTTTCAGGAGCATTCAGCTGAGTCCTTGGAAAGCCACTGTGACTTTTTGCCAAAAAAGTGTTTGCAGGTAAAATTGCTCACATCCTTTCTAAATTAGTCTCCACTGTAGAAAGGGTATGATTGCAGATGCTCCTAGAGTTGTGAATCACCAACCACAGCCTGCTCGCCATATATTGTGACTTGATATGACACCCCTGCCCCCAACTACCCACACATGTGTCTGCAGTCTCAGGCAGGCAACAAAAACAGGTTTAACAGGCCCCTGATGGGCCACCATATGCAGCTGGCAGGCTCAGTCACAAGTTGTGCAGGTCGGGTTTAGAAAAGGACAACTAATGGGCAGGTTGCAGACAGGTAGACATGACTGAGGTTTACAGAAGTATGGACAGTATCATGTGAAAGTATAGACCTTTTTCTCCCTCTTCCATAATGCTAGAACTTGGGGTTATCCAATAGGTTGGTAGGTAGTAGACAGCACTATGCATAAGTCAGAACAATCCTATCCATGTCTTCTTCAAAGTCTTACTGATTCCACCTAGACATACACATAAAACATGTCCACTGATCGGATTCTATACCACTTAATATAATTAAATCCCTAAGCAGTTCTCGTTCTCTCTCTCTCTCTCTCTCTCTCTCTCTCACACACACACACACACACACACAAATCGCATTTAAAATACAATATTAAAAACAATTCCAATTACATTACTAGCACAGAGCAATACAAGGAACATTAAGATGGAGCATGATTAACTTAATTACAAGCCCGAGAAAGCCTGTGTGAACAAGTGTGTTTTCAGGAGGTGTTTGAAACATGCCACATTTTCTGCCCACCAAACTGAACAGGAGAGGGTTTTCCAAAGCGGGGGTGCACCACTGAGAGGTTACGTGGTGACATTCTGTTAGTTTTGGAATGACCATCAAGACCACCTCTGACGATCTTAAAAGGTCAGCTGGGTAGATATAAAGGAAGGCGGTCTGCTAGATATCCTGGTCCCAAGTTGTTTAGGGTTTTGTATGATAATAACATAACCTTGTACGTTGCTCGGTAGCTGATAGGCAGCCAGAGCAGTTCTTTTAACACAGGTGGTTTGTGAGAATAGCTGGGTGTCCCAGTGAGCACCCTAGCTGCTGCATTCTGCACTAGCTGCAGTGTCTGAATAATGCACAAGGGCAGCCCCACATAGAGCGCATTGCAGTAGTCTAACTGTGAAGTTACCAGTGCATGGATCACAGTGACTAGGCTGTCCCTATCCAGGAACAGGCATAGTTGGGACACTAACCAAAGTTGGTAATAGGCACGCCGGGCCACTGAGGTCACCTGAGCCTCCAGTGACAGAGATTGATCCAGGAGCCCCCCCCACACACACACACACTATTTACCTGCTTCTTCAGAGGGAGTGCAACCCCATCCAGAACAGGCAAACAGCCCAATTCTCAGACCTGGGAACTGCCAACCTATACAGTCTCTGTCTTATCAGGATTCAGCTTCAATTTATTGGCCCTCATCCAAGCCAGAGTTGCATCCAGACACGAGTTCAGAACGTGCATGGCCTCTCCCAGTCCAGAGATCACAGAGAAATAGAGCTGGATGGCATCAGCGTACTGGTGACACTTTGCCCCAAATCTCCCAAATGACCACTCCCAAAGGCTTCATATAGATATTAAATAACATAGGGGACAAGATGGTGCCCTGTGGCACCCCACAGTTCAGCTGCCTTGGGGGCGAGGTATAGTCACCCAATGCTATTCTCTGGAACTGACCCCGCAAGTACGAGTGAAACCACTGTAGAACAGTGCCTCCAACTCCCAACTCATGGAAGCAGTCCAGGAGGATACCATGGTCAACCCCATGGTCAAAAGCTGCTGAGAGATCAAGAAGAAGTAACAGGCTCATGCTCCCCCTGTCCTTCTCCCAAAGAAGGTCATCCATCAGGGGAACCAAGGCCTACTTAAATCAGGGCTGAACCCAGACTGGAATGAATCTGGATAATCAGTTTCATTGAAGAGTGCCTGCAGTGGAGAGACCTCCACTCTCTCAAGCACCTTACTCAAGAATGGGGTGTTTGTGACCAGAGAACAGCTGGCATAGATCTCTGGATCTGGGGGGTTTCAGGAGTGGCCACACCACTGCCTCCTTCAAGGCTGTAGGGGCCACACCATCATGCAATGATGCATTCTTCACTCCCACGATCTACCTGGTCAGCTAGTTCAAATAAGCCATGAAGAGCAAGGATTGAGAGAGCCTGTGGTGGGTCATACAGATGCAAGCGTTTTGTCTACATCCTCAGGCTGCAAAACCCTTTTTTTTTTGGTGGGGATCCCACAGAACAGGATAAGACAATGCAATGGACACCTCAACAGACACTGTGTCAATAGATGTACACTTCATAGTTTGCAAGAAGGGAGCACCTGTGCTTCATCTAGTTAACAGGGCTTCTTTCTTAGCTACAGAATGAGGTCGTATGAAGAAGACCTGTACAAAAAAAACACACCCAATAATGAAAAAAAGAAAAGAAAGCTAACCTGGACACTTAACTGATGATTGGATAACCAGCTAGCCCTATGCATTCCACCTAAAAAGCTGTCTGTGGCCATACACATGAATGCACTAATGTAAAAAGGGCCCATGTGTTTGCCTCATGGATTGAGCAATAACAAGGTTACTATTCAGCTTCAGTCTGTAGCTCAGTTATGTAGACCTCTGTGGAGCAATTAATGTTTGATAGCGAGGCTGGATTGGCCGGACTGCCTGAAGGAAGCGACAGAATTTTTTTGTAACAGAAATAAATTCTTCCATTTTCATGCAAGACTGGGGTCCCCTCCCCCACTAAAGAGGTGGCTGCAACTTCAGCATATATCTTTCAAACTATTTATCAGGGCGGGTATATAACAATATCCACATACCTTTACGCATGTGCATAGCTGAAGCACTTGACTAGTCCCACAGTTAAGAAATCGTAAGTCCTCAAGGGTTTGTGTAATGGCCCCAGGCCTGTAACCACATCACCTGTAGTTTTAGAGGGGCCTAGAGATCCATAATGCTTGGCTTAGGTTCATTATAAGTGCAATTTCCTTGCTAGTGGGCCTCTGAGCATGTGAGATGGGTCAAAGGTCGATAGTGCGGCCTAAGCACATTCCATGCCAACGAAGGCTAGTATCTTACCAGGGCCTATGATGTGCTCGAGAAGTGAGGCTCTGTTTATGCCGAGTTACAGGTGGCTGTGCTGGGAAAGTTCTGATTGTTTTCCCTCTGAACAAGTACTGTTGGCCTATGCTGGGAAAGTTGCAAATGAATGCTAATTAACGCTTGCTTCTGTCATGCTGCCTCACTGTTGACATGAATGGTATAAAACCCATTTTACCCCATGGCTCTGGGTTCAGAGAAGCTGTCTGATCCAACCACTGGGTACGCCTGTGTGCTCTAAGTAGTCAATAAAGTCTCCTTGTAAGCAAACCTGGATCTGGCTTATCATTATCTCGGCACTTCCCAACCTTAGCAGCCCAGGGCCGGGGCATACAGCTTACTAATATCAGCTAGTCAGCCCTTGCATATTAAGGAAAGGGTGATTATACCAACACCACTGAGACCTTTGATCGCACCTCAGTGTTTGTCCAATCATGATCTCTAGAATCAACATTAGCACTTCCTTGGTGGTTTTGCATGCATTGGGGCAGCGAGGGCTGGAATTCAGGGCCAAAGGCCAGGGCCCTGGAGACCAGCCCCCCCCCCCCCCGCATGACCACCCAGAGAGCAGCAGGTGATGAGGACAACCAGGTAACAGAAACAAATTCCATTTTATTCCTGTAGTCACGATGGTGCTATGCTTTAAAGGTAAAGGTAAAGGTGTCCCCAACCAGTCGTGTCCGACTCTAGGGTGCGGTGCTCATCCCCGTTTCTAAGCCGAAGAGCCAGCGCTGTCCGAAGACGCTTCCGTGGTCATGTGGCCAGCATGACTGAAAACCGAGGTGCACGGAACGCTGTTACCTTTCCTGCCGAGGCAGTACCTATTTATCTACTTGCAATTTCTTGCTTTCGAACTGCTAGGTTGGCAGAAGCTGGGGCTGAAGACGGGAGCTCACTCCGTCATGCAGCACTCGGGTCTTGAACTGCTGTCCTGCCGACTTTTCCAGTCTGCAGTTCAGCGTCTTAACCACTAAGCCACAAAACTGCACATGCTTAGAGTATGTCTTTTATAAAGGTTGGCAAACTTTCTAATGTATAAGGAATATAAAAGCAGTTGTAAAGCATGGAAAAGAAGTTGCACATGGCAGGGGGAAGTGAAATGTTAGTTGTGTGCTTCACAACTGAAGTAATACACAAGGCCATTTAAAGAGGTGGTGGCATAAGAACATTAAGTCCGAGGTCTAAAATTACCTAGCTGCACCACTGTTTGCATGAAGAACAGCAAGAGAGGCCTTTTCAGCAGCTGCCCCTTATCCTGAGAACTCACTTTCTCCTGTGCTGTCCAGCTACACTCAAACTAGGTCCAATCCAGCAGCAGCAACTTGACGTCCCATCCTGATGTGACAGAATGGGAGGATAACTTTACTGCAGAGGAGAGCCATACTGATGTGCAGCAGCTTTACAATCCTGTTCCTCCATCCCAGAGGAAAGCTGCATTCCAGTACTAGAGTGCTGCACAGCCTCCAAAGAATGAAAACACTATTTTAAAAAGCAAAAATGTATATGGAATAGAGGGAGTTGCTGTGGGAGAAGGATGTAGCCTTCCAAGGGTTCACCAACATTTAAAAAAGGAGTACACGGGCACTCGCCAATTTGACTGGAAGAAGAGAGTTAGGTTGGAAGAGGAGTAAACATAAGATGTAGTTTAGTTTTTGCCCGACAAAATGATAATGTCCCACAATAGAAGTGCTTTTCTGAATTTCCCTTCTCCCCCACAACAAATGATTAACAAATTAAAGTCTATCTATGGCTATCATGATAAATAAATTGAACTAATGATGGGCAAACTTACCCTAGCTAAGCTCAGACAAGAGTTCTTTTTTAATACAAGCTCTTGTTTGTGTATACAAGTTTTTGCACAGGTGCAATATCAAAGTGCATCATGGGAGCTGTAGTTTAGAGATGTGCAGTGCTGCATGACATCATGTGTCACCACGTTATGTACCCACTTCCTGATTGGTTGTTTCTGCGTGGTCTGCCTGTGTGATGCGATGTTTACTTGCCATTGCCAACTGCCAGTATATGGAGGAGAAAAGAAGATGGCCCCACAGAATCCTCCTCCACCTCCTCACCAGAGGTATAGCAGCAACGACGACAAGGGAAGCACCAGTGGATGCCCCTGATCATTCAAGGGTTAAACCAACCAACTCAGCGCATGCTCAGAAACGATGTTCTTTAGATGCAGAGTGCGCATGCTCCGAAGCTCGCAAACTATTTAAAACCTAACAGTAAATTTGTAATACCTCGATCCAGGCTCGCTAAAAAGGTGAGCATTATGAACAGATGTTTCAACCAAAGAGCTGACTAATTACAAAAGTAGGCTGCACCACTAAATGGAATTGTCAGAGGTAGTATACCTCTGAGTACCAGTTCCTGGAGATAAACAAGAAAAGATTTAACCTGTTTTGTTTTTTTTTAAATACTAATTCTTGAAACCAAAGCTGAAGCAGCTCATCAAATCAATCACATAATGGAAACATAAGCTATATTCTGAAATTAGTGGTATTGCTCAGAAATAAAATGTTAAATTACATTTAATTTCATATTTCTGTTTAGCCCTTGAAGGAGCTCAGGCTTACCTCATGTAATCTTCACAACAGCCCTATGCAGTAGGTGGAAGCATAACAAACACCCCCAATCTCTCAAAGCGGGTTTGTATAGAATCAATAACGTCTCACAATTACACTGCAGAGGAAAGGAACGCTTTCTCCCATGCAAATTGGGAACCTTCTAGAAGTAGGTCACTCATATAAACCCTTAAGAGTCAATAAGGATTTAATTAAGCTCCAGACGATAAAGCTAATGATTAGGCAGATGAAGTGGCTTTGGTTACAGACAAAACAAACAAATAAATAAACCATCTCATATTTTAGAAAAGGAATGTCTGGTGTAAAAACACAGCATCCCAAAATATGTAGATTTATCCACCAAGAATAGTGGTTGATACACATTACAACCCCAGGAATGTACTTCGCTGTGAATGTGTCATGATGCTGGGCTGTAGAAAACCTGAAGAACCAGGAGAGTGGAAAGCAGGCAGAATGAGTCCTTGGGACTCGGAGTTGAGGGGAATCCAGCAGGTGGATGGGCATGCAATGGAGCAAGCCCTTATGTGCGCAAGAGCCAGGCCTAGCAGACATCATCGGGAATTACTGTTGCCCGGGAAACAACCAAACCTGACCCAGAAGCTTTTACAGGACTACCAGGTCATGGGGAGATAGATGGACTACTGTGGTAGGCAGATTCTGGTGCCTGGAAGGACAGCCTAGACATGGGATGAGTGAAAGTTCTTCGTTGTAGCCCTAGAAGCTTCTGACATAGTGACAGATAAGGTACTTTCTTATGGCATCATTCTATATCAGTCACTCTGAATGCAACCCACCAGCCATGAATTGTGAGGCTGCTTGACAACTGCCATGTTTCTGCAGTCTCAGGCAAGCAGCAAAAATAAAAGATTTCTTTGAGCCACCAGCTGGGGCTAGTGGGCTGTGTTTGGCTTGGTGGGTTACAACAGGGCCAGTTCCAGAGAATGGAGAGGTTGGGCATATGCTGGGTTCTCAAAACCCACTAAGGCCCCCTTGGTCCAACAGTACCATCCCTCCACATTTGCATGGAGTGCCCAACAATAGTGAAGGCAGCGCAAAAGAAGGAAGTCAGGAGCAGCCTGATATGAAATCTTGGTTTGGGCTCTGCTCCCTCACCAATTCTCACTTTGCCACTTCCAGTTTAAGGGGGCTCACTGAGAGAGACTTGCTGAAGGCTCCCCAAATCCTCATGCCAGCAGGGAAGGAATGCTGGTGTGCTGTTGATTCTCCAGCCCTCCCTTCCTCCTCCCCATGAGTTTGGCAAGATTTAATTCCCCCCAGTAAGGTGAAAACACCACCCTCAAGCAAATTGCAATTACAGTATAACTCTTCAGATTTAGATTGAGCATAGAAGAGCGGGGAAATTGGAAGACCTTATTCAAAGTACTCTTTGTAACTATAAATAATGCACCTTTGTATCCCAGTACAAGTAGTTTCCTATTCACTTGACCCTATGCTGTAATAAATAAATGGTTCAGTTACATCCAGAGATTCATTTTAGAAGATAATCTGTTTTTTCTCATGGCTGTAATTGAGATTCCATTTTTTTGTTGGTGTAATGATGATATTTGATGACAGACAAGGGAAGAATTAATTCTGTATCAAATATGCCAGATTCCTTTTTAAAGATGGGGGGACGCACCACAGAGATAATGTATCAAACTCGACCTGAAGGGGGAGAAATGTTATATACAAAAGTGCAACCTTCTAAAGAAATAAAGCAATGTGAACATGGCAGGTATTTTAAACATTTTGCTAGATGAGAAGTAAAACTTTAACTTTTGTACTTCTGCAGTTGTCTGGGTTATTTCTGTTACACAAACATAATGGGCGAGATAAACATACAGTATGCTCCTAAGCCTTACTGGGAAGTCCTACTCAATGGGAATTACACCCAAGTGTGTATAAGATTGCAGCCTTAGGCACAGCAAAGCCCCACTGAAATAAACATAGTGCTTAAGTTAGAATATGTTTGTTCCACGTATGGTCTCAACAGCAGTAGTTTGTTCCAGCAATAACTTCAGCAAATACAATGCTTAATTTCCAACCTATCTGCACTCCCAACGTAGGAAGAACGCTCTAGTATGTTGGAGAAGAAGGCTTCCTGGAACAGGGTATGTTCTATGTAGGGATGTTGGAGAATTCCGCTGCAGACTCAAAGGAGGCCAAATTCTTTGGAATCCAGCCTCTGGAATCCGTGGTGGAACGGATCACTTACCTCCGCTCCAGGAGGATTGGAGGCGGAACAGCACACTAGCTTCAGAGCGCTGGCAATGGATCACCTTCCCCCCCAGGTGTATTGCCCACCAGATTGGAATGTGGGGAATCTGTACATCCCTAGTTCTACGTCCTCTCACTGGCCAGATGCGGGTTCTCCCACAGCATGAAATTCCTGCTTTTATTTAGATTTTAATCCTACCTTTCTTCATGGTGCCCCAAGGTGGCTAACAACAAAATAAAATCAATCATATTAAAATAAGTAAGAATATACAAACAAAATAAGAGCACATAAAAGAGCACATAAAACAAATGAACAAAAGAAGCAGCCAATTAAATCTTAGTCAAATGAGCTCTGGGGGATTTTCCTGCTGGTATGGCCGGTACTCCTGTGGAAGCCCAGGTCTCTCTGTGAAATGCAGAGATGGCTTGGGCAGTTAACATAATCGCGCCTAAGCGCCCTCTCCCTCTGAGCAGAGCTGGGCCAGCTCCTTGGTATACCCCTGGGCTGAGGGCAATGAGGCAAAAGGAAAGCCCTTGCCCTTTATAGCTTATTACATCTAATCAGGGGCAGGGAGATGTCTGGCTGGTTGTCAGTTCCTCCTTGAGAGAGGGAGTAGTACCAGCCTCCTTAAAGGAGATGGTAATTAGGCCACTCCTGAAAAAGCCTAACCTGGACCTGGATGATGTTAACAACTATAGGCCAGCAGCCAACATCCCCTTCCTGGGTAAGGTGCTTGAGCAGGTGGCTGCCAGACAACTCCAGGCACTCTTGAATGAAAATGATTATTTAGACCCATTTCAATCAGGTTTCAGGCCTGGTTTTGGAATGGAAGCTGCCTTGGTCGCCCTGTGGGATGACCTTTGCAGATTGAGGATAGGGGAGTGCAACCCTGTTGTTTCTCTTGGACCTCTCGGTGGCTTTGTTACCATTGACCATGGTGTCCTTCTGGATAGGTTGTCTGGGTTGGGAGTTAGAGGTACTGTCTTGCAGTGGTTCCGCTCCTGCTTGGATGGCCGATTCCAGAAGGTGGTGCTCTGGATTATTGCTCTGTGCCTTAGCAGCTATGCTAAGGGGTTCCACAGGGCTCTATTCTATTCCCCATGCTGGTCAACATCTACACAAAACCACTGGGAGAGGTTATCTGGAGGTGTGGGCTGAGGTGTCATCTTTATGTGGCTGACACCCAGCTCTATCTCTCCTTTTCATCAAATCCAGATGAGGCAGTGGCTGTTCTGAATCAGTGCCTGGGTACAGTAATGGACTGGTTGAGGGTCAATAAACTGAGACTCAATCCAGACAAGATGTAGGTACGGTTAGTGGGTGGCTCATCTGCTCGGCTAAGTGATGCTCAACCTGTTCTAGAGGGGGTTGCACTCCTCTTAAAGGATCAGGTTTGTAGTTTGGGGGATGCTCTTGGATCCAGAACTGTCACTTGAGGCTCAGGTGAACTCAGTGGCAGAGAATACCTTTTATCAGCTTAGGCTGATATGCCAACTGTGTCCTTACCTGGACAGAGATAGCCTGGCTACAGTTAACCATACTCTGATAACCTTTCTCTTGGATTACTGCAATTCATTATACGTGGGTCTGCCTTTGAAAATGGTCTGGAAACTCCATCTGGTCCAAAATAGGGCAGCGAGATCATTAACAGGGACTGGCCAACATGATCATGGTATGCCGGTACTTTTCCATCAGCATGGCTGCCAGTCCATATCTGGTCTCGATTCAAAGTGCTGGTATTAACATTCAAAGCCCTAAATGGCTTGGGGCCAGGTTACCTGAAAGATCGTCTCTTCCCATGTACACCTGAAGGTCGTCTTCAGCAGTTCTTCACCAAGAGCCTCTGCCAAAAGAAATGTGGTGGGTGGCTACTAAGAAGAGGGCCTTTTCTGCTGTGGCACCCTGGCTGTGGAATGAGCTTCCCAAAGAGGTTCGCCTGGTGCCTATATTGTGCTCTTTTCGTTGCCAGGTGAAGAATTTTTTATTTTCCTAGGCATTTTAGTTTTTCAGTTTCTCTTTTAAATCTGGTATTGTATTTTAAATCTTTGCACTGCTGGTAGGTTCTATTATTATTATTCATATTGTACTTTTAAACTTTTATATTGTATTTATTGTTCTGTATTTTATGGTTTTAGTTGTTGTAAACCACTCAGAGAGCTTCAGCTTTGGGGCAGTATAGAAATGTAATAAATAAGTAAATAAATGAATGAATAAAAATAACTCATAGAATCATAGAATAGTAAAATGAATGACAATGGAATGGAAAATGGAAAATGATCTGGAATTAGGAGTGAGCAGTGAAGTGGCCAAGTTTGCAGATGACACCAAATTATATAAGGTGGTTAAAACAAAAAGGGATTGTGAAGAGCTCCAAAAGGATCTCTCCGAACTAGGAGAATGGGCATCTAAATAGCAAATGCGGTTCAGTGTAAGCAAGTGTAAAGTGATGCACGTTGGGACAAAAAATCTCAACTTCAAGTATAGCTTGGTGGGATCTGAGCTAGCTGTGACCAACTAGGGAAGAGATCTTGGGGTTGTGGTGGACAGCTCAATGAAGATGTCAACCCAGTGTTTGGCCTCTGTAAAAAGGCAAACTCCATGTTAGGTATAATTAGAAAAGGAATTGAGAATAAAACTGCCAATATCATACTGCCCCTGTACAAATCTATGATGCAGCCACACTTGGAATACTGTGTACAGTTCTGGTCACACCTAAAAAAATATATTGTAGAGCTGGAAAAAGGCAGAAAAGGGCAGCTAAAATGGTCAAGGGGCTGGAGCATCTCCCCTATGAGAGAAGGTTACAAAAGCTGGGATTGTTTAGCATGGAAAAAAGGAAGGTAATGGGAGACATGATAGAGGTGTACAAAATTATGCATGGTGTGGAGAATGTGGATAGGGAGATGGTTTTCTCCTTCTCTCAAAATACTAGAACCTGGAGTCATCCTATGAAGCTGATTGGTGGGAGATTCAGGACAGATAAAAGGAAGGACTTCTTCACATAGTTAAGCACATAGTTAAATTATGGAATTTGCTACCACAGGGTGTAGTGATGGCCACCAATTTGGATGGCTTTAAAGGGAAGTTGGACAAATTCCTGAAGGAAAAGGTTATCAATGGCTACTAGTCCTGCTAGCTATGTGCTACCTCCAGTACCATAGCAGTGAGCCTCTGTACACCAGTTGCTGGCGAACATGGGTGAGAGGCTGCTGTTGAGCTCATGCCCTGCTTGTGGGTTCCTAGTCAACAGCTGGTTGGCCCCTGTGTGAACAGAATGCTGGACTAGATGGACCCTTGGTCTGATCCAGCAGGGCTCTTTTTATGTTCTTATGTTCTTAAAAAATAAATAAGAATAAAAATAAATAAATACCCCTCCATCTGGAAGCACCCTCTTACTCTGATAAGAAATGAATCTATCAAGAGAGTTATTTCAGTTTCCAGCAAACTGTAAATTAAGGTAGTTTTATTCTTAATGGAAAATAAAAATGAAGTACTCTAAAAGCAACAATGTATGTAATGGGTTTCTTTAGTAGTACATTCCCAGACATAACGAAACAGCATCTTACTTCTTCCTTCCATTGTACTGAGAACGAATAGCTTGCTGTGAAGCAAATGGATAGCTTTAAAAACTAGACCTATTTAATTACAAATAAAAATGAAAAGCAGGGACTATATTTAGCCTTTTGATTCCTGCATTACCTTCTAAAAAGAAATAATCCTGAGCTAATATTTAGCCTGCAATTTTTGTTTAAAATGTTTTAAGACCATGCTTCATTTAGAAAGGAATGCATTTTGCTTAGGTTTTGTGATAAAACCATGCATAGAGCTCCAAAACACTAGCCTTTGAATGAGAACTCAATAACGAGACAATGGCAAATACCCACCGCCTAGCTAAGTCACCTGGCGAATACGCAAAACTTTCCCTTTTGTTCAAGATTGGTGTAAACTCACCTTCCCCATCTTGATGCCCTCCGGGTATGTTGGACTGCAACTCGCATCATTCTCAGCCAGCTGGCCATGCTGGCTTGAAATGATGAGAGTTGCAATCCAACACATCTGGAGGGCATCGGATTGTGGAAGGCTGGAGTAAAGTTTTATCAATGACATGAACACTGTGATTTTGAATGTCTGTTGCATTACAGTTTGCTGTTTTGTGTAGCTTGTGCTTTGTGTACCATCATGTTTTCTTCACTTTGGGGCACCACATGAGAGGGTACTTGGCACACTTCCAAACTGAAACTCTGCTTCTTCAGCTCTCTAGTGCAGCTGTACTGTACTGCAGCCAAAATAATGAACAAGTGAGGGGAATGGAAAGGAGAAGCATCGCTGTGTCGGTATTGGCACCATGACAGCCAATCTACAAAGGAAACATTCCTCTGACCTTAAAAAACAAATAAAAATAAAAAGCAGGCTTCAGCCCCAGAGGCTACAAACGAGCTGAGGACTGATTGTGTCTGCGTGTGTGTGTGTGTGTAAGGCTGGGGTGTTTTTTCTCCTCATACCTTTTTTTAACTCAGAAGCAGTCCCCCCAGCTACTTTTCTCCACAAAAGGAAAAAAATGTGGGGAAACCAGAATGTAGGGAGAGAGTTAAGCTTCCCATTCCCATTCACTCTTCCCCTGTTCTCAATTTAAGCCTCCTACAGCTACTTTTATTCTTTTTAAAAAGGAAGTGGAAAGTTACGTGTGACTGTGACTGTGTATAATGTGTATTGTGTACTGTGTGTATAATATGTGGCCCTGAGTCATAATAGTTTTTGAGGTATGAAGATTTCACAGAAGACACCTGGCGCTTGCTAAACTATACAGTAACATAGTTTAGCTCTTCTTTTTGCTGCTTCCTTGTATTTTGTTTTTTATTATCCATTAAGGTTGTCAAAGTTGAGAAAGTTGATACCTGCTTCTTCAATTGTAGTGGAAACCTAAAAAAACCAAAACCCAACAACAACAACCTTGAACTGGTCAGCATTTTTCATGCATTGCAGGCGCGGACAGCCCAATTGGGCTGGGGCTGGATGCCATGCCCCCTGATGTCGCTCGTTTCCTGGCCGACATACGGGAGGGCTGTCTTGTTGCCTGAGGCCCAGCTTTGCTGCATGCCAGCCTCCCTCACTGGGGAAAGCTTCCTGCACTGAGCAGGGGTTGGACTCGATGACCTTGTAGGCCCCTTCCAACCCTACTGTTCTATGATTCGAAGGTGCAATGTGGGAGAATCCCCTTGTGGTATCCTTGGCAAGAGTTTCAGTAGATTGGTAAGAGTGTTTCTGACTTCCAGTTGCTCACAATGCCAACAGCAAAACTCCTTTTCTCTCCCCACCCCCCTCCACAAATTATGCTGCTGAAGCAATGCTTTGGGGTGAAACAGGATTTTGTGTGTATGGAACTACTGTGAGCTCAGTCACGGCACTGAGGCAATTTCCTGGGCTGAGCCACCCTGATTTTTAATTCCACATCTATGTATACCTTCCCCCAAGACACTATTTTGCACCTAGCTACAGATGGTGGACCTCAGGGTTGTGGCAAAGCCCTTCTTCCCTTCCCTTTCCCAGGGTAGCCCCAATCTGTCAAACATAACTGTTTTGTAATTCTTGCCCTTGGTTAAAGGTATAATTGACACAGGAACTCATAACTTTAGGAACACACAAGAGATTTTCACCAAAAGCTTTCAGAAATAACCACAACCCTTGTAATATCCTTGAATTATTTGACATAAATTGCCCAAAGGGAACATTTGAGATATGTTTTTGATGGGCACAAAAATGGTTGCAAATATGGGATGCCTGCCCTTCAAAGCAAATTATTAAGTGCTTCCTCATGGAGGGCTCCTAGCACTACCCAGTCTTTACTCTCTCAGGGATATTGAACCTTTTCACTGTGTACATCCTGCTATCTTCTGTCCACACCAGTGATCAGTGAGACAGACTGGTGCACAGGGAAGTAAAATGTCCAGTTCACCTAAGCAATTCAGTGGCAATTTGTAAATAATGTTGTTCAGTCGTTCAGTCATGTCCGACTCTTCGTGACCCCATGGACCATAGCACACCAGGCCTTCCTGTCCTGCGCTCTCTCCCGGAGTGTGCTCAAGTTCATATTCATTGCATCGGTGATGCTATCTAGCCATCTCATCCTCCGCCGTCCCCTTCTCCTTTTGCCTTCCATCTTTCCCAGCATCAGGGTCTTTTCCAGAGAGTTTTCTCTTCGCATTAGGTGGCCAAAATATTTCAGCTTCAGCTTCAGTATCTGTCCTTCCAATGAGCAGTCAGGGTTGATTTCCTTTAGGATGGACTGATTTGACCTCCTTGCAGTCCAGGGGACTCGTAAGAGTCTTCTAAAGCACCATAGTTCGAAAGCATCAGTTCTTCAGCGCTCAGCCTTCCTTATAGTTCAGCTCTCACAGCCATACGTTACTACTGGGAAAATCATAGCTTTGATTATACGAACCTTTGTCGGCAAGGTGATGTCAGTCTCTGCTTCTTACTATGCTGTCTAGGTTTACCATAGCTTTCCTCCCAAGGAGCAACCGTCTTTTAATTTCATGGCTACAGTCACCGTCTGCGGTGATCTTGGAGCCCAAGAAAGTAAAATCTGTCACTGCTTCCATTTCTTCCCCTTCTATATGCCAAAAAGTGATAAAACCAGATACCATAATCTTAGGTTTTTTAATGTTAAATAATATCCTCCCCCATAATCAATCTGTTTTTAAAACACCTGTCCACATGCTAAAGGAAAGGGGGGGGGAATGCCAGCTGTTGAAATATAATGAGGTAATGGATGGCATGGATGACCTGCTAACTCCTATATCTATATCTATCTATATTCATACTTTATTTGTTATGAGCACACTTATGCTCTAGTACAACTACACATTTCATTTAATTTTTTAACCACAATACAGAATCCATTATGATGGGAGTTGTAGTCCAACACATTTGGTAGGCATCTCCTATTTCCTCAAATTTATCCCCTCACAAATGTATCCCATCAAGCCTCCAAGACCACAAGGATGTGTACACGTGGGTTATCTCACTGTATCTTCACAACAATCCTGCAAAATGGGTTAGACTATGAGAGATTACCCAAGTTTACCCAAGTGAGCTTCATGTCTGAGCAGGGATTTGAATGGAAGTTTCCTCAGTCCGAGTCCAACTGGATTTCTGCTACAGAACACTGACTCTCTGGCCACCAGTCTTTGGGTTAATAGCCAATTATTCATGAATGAAAACTCCGTACGATTTTTTCCCCAGGGATACTGTGTGTATATTTTTCAAGAATGCATGTTTATATATTGAATCTAGGCCCACAAAACAGGGTCTACATAAGGAATGTGGGGGGGGGGAGCATTGCTTGCATGTGGTGGGCCCCACTTGGCAACATATGTATCTTAGAAGCACACAAAGTGGACATTTTGTTCCTCACACCTTTTTGCTGCCTGGGCAACTGGAATGTTTTTGGACATCCTGTATCATCTCAACAGCCTAGGGCACAATCCTATGCATGTTTAGATAGAAAAAAGTCCTACAACTCCCAGCATCCCCCAGCCAGCAGAGCTAAGATTGCCTTAATCAATCAGCACTGGAAATGGCATTGCCACAAACATACTACAGTACAGGACTCTACTCTTCCTCGAAGAGCTTAGGCTTACAGGCCTAAACCTGTTGTTAGGCCTACAGGGGATGGAGCTGCCAAGTACCGCATCCAGAAAATCCTATTGCCCCTGACTTAATTAATTTTGTTTACCAAGGGATAAATATGTAAAAGTATATAGTGGCAAAATTATCCCCTCCTCCCTTTTTGGTGTATTAATTAAAATATAATTGAACATTCTAATTTGCCTAGAAAATCTTGAAATAACTCAAAGAAACCAACAGCTAGCTATATTAGTTGTTCTAATTAGCCTTTTTCTTAAGGCTTGCATTCTCCATCTCATATTTTAATTTGCTCCAGGACTAGAAAGAGGGTGGGGGTGGGCAGAAGAGAACAGTTTGAAAGAAAAGGTGCTGTACTTTGAAAGACTGATCTGCTGCTGAGGCTGCCTTTAGAAAACAACACACACTTATAGGCCCAGTGATCAGTTTAGTATTTATACAATGTCACCTTGTCATAGACTGGAACACTCTGTATTCAGCAGACAGCACAAATACAAATGGAACACCAAAGATTTAACATGCATCAAATGACTCCGGTTTCCCTCATGAAACCACTTTGGCCATGAAATCTGTCCCTGTTCCTCCTGATGAATGCTTATTTTCAGGGATTGCCTTAGCCTAGGGTGGGGAACCTCAGGCCCAGGAACCAAATCTGGCTCTCCTCCGTTCCCAAGCCAGTGGCTGGGGGTTCCCCAGACAGCCACAGACTCCCCCTCGTCCTGGCACAGCCCTACCTCCTTTCCCCAAGCCACTGATGGTTTGTGGGTTCCTGGCTTTTGTGCAGTTTCCCCCCATTTCATTGGCAGCAAGAGCTTCAAGCTACAATATGCTAGGCTTTTTGTGTATTTTTGCCCCCACATATTTTGCCTTTGGCCCCACGCACCACTGGAATGTGACCCCTGAGAGCGTCTCCAAAATGGAATTCAGCATTTGGGTGAATCCCCCAACCTTGCCTTAACCCATTGGGTTGGCAACAATTTCTTGATTGACTGATTGATTTGATTTGTACCTTGCCTTTTACCAAGGAAAATGGCACTCAAGGCGGCTTACAAAGTAGTTACCATCGAAGTAAATATGATGACGTATGCAACTTCATTGTAGACTGATAAGAGTCCCCTCGTAGGAGATGATTAACCCACTTAGTTCTTGGCTGGTGTGGAAGGAATGCTCCACTAACCTCAGGATCTTTTTCCTGGAATGCCACACAACTCCAGGAATTCCACATTCCCATGTAGTGGTGGCTGAGATGAGACCTTAGGTGCTATGTATTGGATCTGCTTAGATCCAATCTGCTTCTCTTTTTGCAAAGGAGTTTCCTGTATCATAGCAAAGAGATTTTAAACCTGGGAGAGATGAGGTGAAGGAAGGGGATTCTAAGCAAAGCTGTTTTCCCAGTCATAATGTTACATTAGTAACGATGATACATGCACAATGACACAACATACTCTTGTTGTGTGCAGTACTATTCTGATAATGTAACAGGCAATGCCCGACTATACACAGAAAAACGTTACTGAGGGGGTTCTAACCTTAAAGGCAGCCCTGAAGGCAGGAAATAAATATTGTTTTCCTGACTTCAGTGCAATTTTGGCTACTTACCAGAAGAAAACTATACTGGCCTAATTTGTATCTTATTTGTGCCAGTGAATATCTGAAGTAACTTGTCTTTATTAGTAGTAAGGAAATTTCAACATTGCCAATACCTTTAAGAACTAAAACAGATGACCAGAACTCCCACATGGTGCATCTACCGCTGGGCTGCAGCATCTTCGATTGTAGGGAGATGATTTACTTCATCAGTGATTGCACTAGATTTTCTTGTAGGGCAAGTTACTAATTTTGATTTGAGCCCATTTACTTTTTCCCATAATAAATGAACTCAGGTTTAGACTCGGAAGATCCAGGTTCAGACCACTACTCAGGCATGAAGCTCATTGGGTAACCTCAGGGCAATTCACAACGTCTCATCCCAGTCTATTTTATAGGCTTGATGTGAAGATTAAATGGGGAAAGTCCTATGGGAGTCTCCCTGTGGTCGTTAGAGGAAAGGTGGGATACAAATTAAATATATTTCATATGAAAATACTCACATTTTCTATTGCCATAGTCAGAGTTCAAATGTTCTGTCAAAAATTACCCAGGTTTCTCCCATTCTTTCCCTCTCTTTGCTGTT
Source organism: Heloderma suspectum (assembly GCF_057233095.1). NCBI lineage: Eukaryota > Metazoa > Chordata > Lepidosauria > Squamata > Helodermatidae > Heloderma > Heloderma suspectum. The sequence goes on from NC_139462.1 coordinate 116,993,910, forward strand.
TGAACTGCCTTATTTTTCCATGTTGTACCATCAGTTGCATCACATGCTGGATGTAAATCCTTCCCGTAGGGCTACAGGAAATTCTTGTGAGGCAGAAGCTTGTAGAATTGGATTATAAGTCACGGAAAAAATGGCACCTGAGAATTACTCATAAAATATGTCACACTGTGAAAACTCATCTCTCATGACATGTTGACTTGTTTTAATTGATACTAGATTGCTTCTCCATCACAATTTTATATGCCCTTCCCCTTCATGCATAACAACCTTTACTTCCTTGTTATCCAGTAAAGTATTTGCAGCATTCCCTGTGTCAAAGGATCGCACAGGAAGTGTGATATCCAGTTGACCAAAGATAGGTGTGTGTTTTTCCGATTAGCAAATTCCCTGGAATTAAGGTTACAGATGAGGGGAAACCCTCCAATTAGGCTAATAACACATACATTAGCTGGGATATATTTTCGTTTTGGAGACAATTTGGATCAAAATAATTTCATAATACCATGGAGATCAAAGAAGTCATAAATCTGGACTAAATTTTGTCCCAGCCAATTACAAGCAGTGACATCCTGCAAACCTAGAATGCAAGTGAGGAAGCATGTGAAGGTTAAATGAGACAGATTAAAAATGAGCTGCTGTAAACCTCTTAGCGCTATTCAAAAAGCTAATCATGAATGACATTACAAGGCTTCTCAGAATGGACTTAGGAGGCAGAGGAACTTGCAAGGAAAGTGTTGTCTAATACAAGAACCATCATATACTTTAGACTGCCAGCCAGCTTGATTAATCCTTATATAGATGCACTGGCCTATGTTATTGTTTTCCTTATAGTTTCCCAATAAAATATATTTATTTTTGTAATATTTTAGTGCCACAATAGTCAGCTGTGAAACCAGGAAGTCCCCAGTTCAGATCTTCTCTCTTCCATGAACTCTGTAGTCCTAGCCTGTCACTGTATCTAAGCCACAGCTCCTAGCGGCAAAGTGGGATAATAAGAACACTGGACTATCTTACTTGGGGTCCTTCCAGACGGAGGGCTCAAAAGGCATCGTGCAGCTATTCTGTCTTTTCTGCCTTAACATCTTTTTTTCTGATAAGAAAAAAGATGGAAGAAGGGGTGGGAAAACACAGGAGGACTACAAATGAAGGCAACATCATCTGGACCTCCCATAAAAGTTCATGGATGAGGCAGGGCAGTTGCACAACAAAACCTTCTTGAAGCACACAGTGTTGTTGTAAGAAGCACTATATAAGTGCTCACTATCATCGCCTTCATCCCCTCTAATACTGAACATGGGTGGTTCAGTATTACCCAATTGTGCTGACCAAAAAGAAGGTAGTTTCTACATGATGAGTACCCTTTCCAGGTAAATTAAAAGAAGTGCTACCCATCTGAATGTGTGGAGGGAACAGCAGGGCTGCACCCACTGGCTCAGCCCCTAATATCACTGTGCCCCTTGGCTCTGCCCTCTAACTGCTCATACTCAGCAGAAGTTCTGAACAGTGAAGCTAAGCACAAATAGCTGTATGTGCTTTAGCTCCTCCATGTGATCAGCAACCTTCAGGTAGAGGAGCCTACGTGTATACAGCTGTACATGCATAGGTTCCCCATTCAGACAAAATGAAATTGTATTGTCATGATTTGGCAGACCATCTGGAGATATTGTAAGACGGCCTTCCCCAACCTGGTGCCCTCCAGATATGTTGGGCTACAACTCCCATAATCCCCAGTTGCTAGCTAGGATGATGGAAATTCTAATCCAACACATTCGGAGGGCACCAGGCTGGGGAAGGTTGTTGCAAGAGAACACCAGTCCTGTTTAAAGCCACAGCTGACAACAACTGAGAGCCAGTGTGGTGTAGTGGCAAGAGTGTTGGACTGGGAGTTGAGAGATCCGGGTTCTAGTCCCCACTCAGCCATGGATGATGGACGCTCACTGGGTGACTTTGGGCCAGTCACAGACGCTCAGCCCAACCTACCTCACAGGGTTGTTATTGTGAGGATAAAATGGAGAAGAGAAGGATTATGGACGCTGCCTTGGATTCCTTGAGAAAAAAAGGCGGGATATAAAAGGAATGAATAAAATATACAGCTGTTCACTAAAATGTAACTTGCTGCTATACTGAGAGCTGGACTTTGTTACATTCTGAAACCAACAATTTAATAAAAACGTCATGATGAATCATTTAATATTTTGAAAATTCTTGTTTGGATGTATTTTATTTATTCTATCAATATCTTTAAATGATATATAAAATAAAAACATTAGCAACTTAACTGGCTTTTGCTCTGTTGTTGTTGTTAACAATATTTATATACCGCGCCACATCAGAAGATTTCAGAGTGGTGAACAACGTGGTAAAAGAATTAAACAACAGGTTAAAAGAGTTAAAACATTTTAACTGTTGTGATCATGTAAATGGACATTTTAATTGGTTGCTGGCCTATTGGCTATTCTCATCACAGTGGTTTTCGTTTGCCTGTAGCCTGTCAAACTAGCAGAGCTACAGTACAGATGAAGCTGTTATATTCCATACACGAACCCTAAGGAGAAAAGTAAATTTTCGTGGGCGGGGGTGTAAAATTCAGTACACACACAAGGCTTTATTTTGCAAGTTGCTTTTATGTATTACTTGTCCTAGTCCAATGCTGCTGAACAGCAGGGAGAAAAACACTTTTTCAAATGATAGTTCAAATTGTATACTGTTCCTTGAGTTCCTCCTGAAGCCCACAAAACCGTGAAACAAATATCCTAAAAAAACAGCCAACATGAATGTAAAACATTCTGCTTTGTATCTGATTTAGGCAGCTCTCTCCAGGAGCCTCGCACTGCTGTTAAAGTTAATCTTAGAAACTGAAGCTCAGAGGGGCCCTGTCAGGTTAATCCCACAATACGTTGGCCAATCTCGTCAGCTCTTGTATCAGTAAATCTACCCTGTGTGTGCTGCTGAGGAATTCCATGGGAGACATTTTCCCCCTGTGCTCTTCAAAGTTTGTGAAGAAAATACATTGCTTGTTTGGCTTTATTATTTCTTCTGGAGCTGCCTTCTAAACCATTAAAGATTTGTTTTCATTTGGCAGGCTGTATGTCCGGGGTTGAATTAAAGTGAATCAGTACCTGATGCTGAACCATATTCTGGGCTTTCTCATACATGACATGGAACACATTGTTGTATGCTCTGTACTTCCCCAACTGGTGAGACGTGCCAAGGAAAGCTGCACTTGGGTTTGGCTTCCTTTATTTGAGAGAGCAATAGAGACTTAGGGCATTTCTGTAATGTTTGCTTTATTTGCAAATATCCGAGGGGCTTCTCCACATGGGTGATTGAGATTGGTTACTCACGGAAGTTTGTGGGTCCTTTACATGACATCGTCAGCCTCCAGCACCTCTCCCGTTGTTTCTGACCATTTCCACAGCTTAATTTGAAATGGAAATAATGAGCAAATAAAAAGAAGTCTTTGAATCGGTTGAATTTGTCCATGTAAAGGGGAAGTGGCGCTATAAGAACAGCGCCATCTAGTGGCTGTATAATGAACATATAGAACCTACAGATAAGGGGAAAGGGAAGTGCATGTAAAGGGTTGATGTTTATCCCACAAAGAATCCAGAAGCAGAAGCCCCAGTAAAATCACGGGATAAAAAGCCTCTGTGTGGAGAAGCCCTAGGGTATACAGAGGCAAAGAGCAGGCACTCGCCTCTGTATATCTTTGGGCGTATCTGCTGCCCCACCTCAGATCCCCAGTGTGGTCCTAGATGCTTCCAGCCTTCAGCTAACTCACAGCTCACTCTCGCTCTCACGTGCGTGTTCTCACTGTCTCTTCCAAACTACAAACTGCTGTTCTCTCTCTCTCCCTCTCCCTCTCTCTCTCTCTCACACACACACACACACCTTTAATCAGCCCTTTCCCTTAGCTGGGAAGGCTACATCTTCTCCAAGCCCTGATGGCAACTTCCTTCAAAACACTAGAGAGAGATTTCCAGATACCAGGAAAGACCCTCTCCTAACAATTAGCTCCCATCAGCCACCTACTCTGGGCTATTAAGACAGATTTCCTGAACAAAGGTAAGGTCACAGAAGTTGGAATGCCATTAGCACATAAACCATATTGGGTGTCCTACCTAGTGCGTTGAAGCTAAGGGCTTCTCCACACCGGGCTTTTTATCCTGAAACATTACCTGGGCTTCTGCTTCTGGATTCTTTGCAGGATAAAGACTGGTTCTTCTTAAATGCATAACACTACCTGCCATTCACACTGGTAGCTGGAGCCTGGTGGGATGTTATCGGATGCCAGCAATGTTGTACACCCACAGTCCATCTCCTCCGCGTAGCCCCTCCTCCTTCTTGGCATGAACTTTTCCATTTCAACTTCCTTGCCTCCTCTTTTCACTTCCTCTGCCTCCAATCCCTACCTCAGCCATTTTTACATGGAATCCACAGTACATTCATGACTTCAGAAGTCTGCCCCCCCCCACACACACACATAAAGCAAGCAATTATCCTTTTCTTATTTGTGCATACATAGGGACTGAGTGGAAAACGGTTAAAACTTCTCTGGGCAGCAGGCTGAATGGAGGGAGCTTAAAGGGGTAGAATGTATATAACACACACACACACACACACACACACACACACAGAGCAAGCGATTACCCTGTACTCATTTGTGCATGCATGCGGATTGAGTAGAAAAGGATGAAAGGAGAAGGAAGCAGCTGAAAGGGCTGGTGGACATTTGGAAGGCTGCTATGCTGGCTCAGCAAGCCAACCAGTAGCTGAATGGTGAAGAGGAGAAAAGGGCACAGGTGCAGAGTGGCAGGGCGACACTCCTACCCCGTCCTTGCCATTGGTGACATCAATATAACTGCACCTCAAAATCTGCCCACACAGTGTAGGTCGTTGCACAATGGCAGAAGCACACGGGCAGGTGATGGCGGTTTAATGGTGCAGCACCAAAAAACCCCCTGCATTTTTCTTGTTCAGAAATAACAGCGGAGAAGCAGGGGGAAAACACAGGAAAATGACTGAAGCACCATGACGTCATGTAAAGCTCCCAGAAAATACCGTGCATGAGGAATGACGATTGCACTACAAAGCCCAAGTGCAGAAAAGCCCTAAGTGGGGGTGCACTTGGACAGTAAGTGGGTGGAAGAGTATTGGGAATGCCATGAAAGTCACTCCAAGTCAGCCTTCCCCAACCTGTTGGACTACAAGTCCCACCACCCCTGACCTTTGGCCATGCTGGTGGGGTCTGAGCTGCAATCAAACTTATCTGGAGAGCACCAGGTTTCTTTCTAAAGGAAGAACAGCATATAAGGGTGCAATCCTATGCATGTTCAGACAGAAAAAATGTCTTTTTTTTTCTGTCTAAACATGCATAGGGTTGCACCCTAAGTTAAATAGAAGGTACACATTCTACCATCAGCCTCAAGGTGAAATTTGACATTATGCTGTCAAAAACAACAGCCACACATTTTAGCAGCCCCCCCCCCACCTCCTTGACATTCTGTATTTCCTGGCTCCTGACCTACATCACTGACTGTGGCTTGGGGCCGGGAAGAATGTGAAGCATCCTGATTTCAGGGCATGTTAAGGAGGCAAAGCTGCATGTGCGGCCACCATTTTCAGCAGCAGCTGTGTGTTCTGTGTAATGGCCTTCAGCCACAGTCTAGAAGTGAAGAGATGGCACCAGTGTGACTTTGGTTCACAGAGCAGAAGCTTTGTCAGACTTCGCAACCCACTCAAACATTCCTAAATCTTTCCTTGTGGAAACATTACAAACACTGCTCAGAAGAAACTGGATTCATCATCATTCATCTGAGGTGGGAGGAACTGACTGATCTTCCATACCTGCCACCGCAGAGAGGGCCGATCTACATTGTGCCCGCCATCACAATGAATTCGGTGTCCCGTCGGGTTAAACGCTCTCACATTAAAATGTAATTATTCACACTCACCCATTTTCCCCGTTGCAGTGCTTCATTGAATGCATGAGCTCGGTTCACACTCGAGTGCTGTGCTGTTTTCCTTCTGTTTTCCTGCGCACGCTTGTCTGATCTCGGATGCTAAGCGGGGTCGGCCCGGTCAGTAATTGGATGGGTGACCGCCTGGGAATCAGGCTTCCTGCATTGAGCAGGGGGTTGTTGTATCCCTTCAAATTAGACTAAGCTTTACCCCCTCCTATCCCCCGCTCAGGATGTTTTGTTAAAAAAATTAAGGCCTAATCCTCGCAGAATCGGGGCTTCTCCGTGATTTTTTTTTCTACTTCAGGCAAGATCTTCGAAGATTTTAAGTTGTGAAGCTTCACAACTTTGAATCTTTGAAGATCATGCCTGAATTAGAAAAAAAAACTTTGCGGAGAAGCCCCGATCCTTCAAGGATAATGCCTTAATTAAAAAACACACATCTGGAGCAGGGGATAGGAGGGGGTAAAACTTAGTCCCCGCTTAGCTTCCGAGATCAGACAAGCGCACGTACATCCAGCCCTTTGCTTGTTGCTGAGGAAATGGGGGCTGCTGAGGAAGCTATGCGATCAGTAGCCGGAAGAAGACATGGGGCTGTCGAGAGCTGTGATTGGACAGGAGGGAAATACAAACACCGCCGCATATGGACAGGCAGGGGAGGGGACTACGACTGGATACGGTAGTGAAGGCAGAAAATCAGAGCACATTAAGGGGAAATACTGGAATATTAGGGTATTGAAAGTGGGAGCACGGAAGTGGGAAATTCCAGTTCCAGTTCGAGATGGCTACTGTGTAGTGTGAAAGGTGGGTGGTGAAACCTCATTGGAAGTGAAAAAAGGTGGTAAGTGTAGATCCAGCCAAATACTAAAGGAGAACCCGTTCAAGGGTGACTCCACTCAGAGGAATTTTCTTTAATGTAAATTGTCCTGAATGATCTGTTGAGCTATGTGGCAGGGTACCAATTTGAAAATAAATTTGTCCGGACATATACAGTCTAGAGCAAGGGTGCTGAACCCCGATCAGGCCAAGGGACGCATTCTATTTTGGAGATGCTCCCAGGGACTGCAATCCAGTGGCGGGCAGGGCTGAAGGCAGGAGGAGTGGGGCCAAAGGCAAATGTGGTGAGGCCAACATTTTAAAAGCCTCCCCTCACCCCAGCATATTTTAGTTTAAAGCTCTTATTACCAGGAACTAAGCCTTAGGAAAGACATTTCAAACTTTTAGAATGGAGAAAAAAACTGCACAAAAGCCAGGAAGCCACCGCATGAATGATGGTTGGGGGAAAGGGGGTGGAGCCAGGGGAAGGGGGCATGGCTACCTGGGTAACCCCAGAGTGTAGGATTGGGACCATAGGAGGGCCAAATTTGGCCCTTGGGCCTGAGGTCCTGCACCCTTGGTCTAGAAAAATAGTCAAATCATCTTTGAAACCATGTGTATTATTATCTTCTCATTATTCATTCATTGTTTATAAGATGTAGGATAATAAGAGTGTCAGGGAGAGAAGGGGCCAGTTTGTTTAAAATGGCCACTGAGGTATTTTCTGTTCTTCTAAGTACACAAAGCACTACAAAATGGAAAAGGGACCTTAATTCCTCAGTTTGGTGTGGTCAAGTGCACCAATTGTGTCCTATAATATTATTATTAATTACATTTCTATACCGCTCCATAGCTGAAGCTCTCTGGGGGATTTGCTGTGAACTGGGAACATTTTGAGGTCGTTGGTGGCAGTTGCCATTGTGACCAATCTGCAGCCACTCCAGAGATTTCCAGTGGAAAAGCTGGATTTTCTGCAACTACTTCTACTCCCTTTTCCCCCTTTAATTTGGGTTCTCCGCACTTCTGATGCTGTGTGCCTGTACTCCACATTTACATTGGCATGACAGCCCTGCCCAGGGGTGTGTCTTTCACCTGACCATGACCTCACTGAGCCTTTCCAGCCTTCAGAATCACCTTGCACTCCCATTTCACCAGTAATTCGCCTCCATGATGATGCACATTTCTGATGCTTGCATTACTTTGCTTCTCCATGGTTGTGTTAAATCACATCTCCGATATTACATAAAGTCGCTTCTCCAATCTGGCAAGGTCTTGGGAGCCTGTCACTGCAAGCAGGGAGAAAGTGCCTGGAGAAGGAGAAAGGCGTGTGTGTGTGTATAAGCAATAACTCCGCAAGAGTTTGCTGGAATGCTGCGAAATTGGAGGGGGTGGGGAGATGTTCTCAGTGGGAGCCTTCAAATGCTGCACTCAAGAACCAGGGATTTTGGCTTCTCAAGGCAAAAGTGCACACATTGGGGGACAGGGCAGAGAGGAGTAACTTCACAGCAGATTGCTGGAATGTGGTGAAATTGGGGAGTAGGGGATGTTCTCATAGGGAGCCTATGAGTTGCTCTCCAATAATGTAGTAGCAGGGGGGAACTTGGACTGGGGCGGGAAACAAGCTATTCTCATTGGTTGAGCAGCCCCTGCCAGTGTGATGACTTTCAGTTCTATTCCCCCCACCCAGAAGTATGTTCCTTTCAAGTGCTGTGTGACCCCTGAAAACTGGATGTTAAAGGTATGCTACACTCCACTTATCTTGCTTCGTGCGTCCCTGACGGTTGAAAGCCAATTCCATGAAATCCAGATAATACTCCAGTGCGCTTCTCATTCCGTTGTTGTGAAGATCCCCCCAGGGTCGTTCTCTTATCATGTTCTGCAGACTGCCAATGCAGATTTCCCTGCTACTAATTGTATTGTTTCACATTCTTCACATTCCCAAGTAGCTGGAAGGTCCAGGTGCTGCCTAACACAGGATCAGTTTACTTGTGAAGAGAGAGTACTGGGGGAGGGGATTGACAATATCTTGCCCTTCTGCAAATATTCAAGCTGATGTGAGGGATGAAATCAGGCAAGTGCCCAGAACCTAGACAGGGAGCATCTCTACACCAGCCTGAAATCCCACATTTAAAACGGGGCTTTCCGCTTCCATTTTAAATGCAGGATCATAACAGACTCCCTTTACATGCACTTCTTTTCCCCTTCCCCCCTCCTTCTCCCCCTATCTGAATCTTCCATATGTTTAATTTGTCTAGCTCCTCTCCTTGCGGCTGTTCCTTTTTCATGGAGGGAACTCAAGTGGGATAATTTGATAGCTCGTTATCTCTGATCTTAAAAAAAAGAAACACGGAATAAAGGTAATTTAGTGAAGGGAACACCCTGGAGATTAACAACGTCATCTAAGGGCCCCGCAAACTTCTGTGAGGGAGCAACCTCAATAGCAGGATAAAAGTTCTGTGTGAAAGAGCCCAGGAAGTAGCATCTGCACAGGGGCAGCTAAAAGCTACTTGACTACCTCAGTTAAAAATTAATGTTAATCCCCTCTTGTTGAGAGGGGGCAATTGATTTCTTCTCAAGCAGACAGCAGGATGTGAGGCAGGGAAGGAACTGTGTTCTTCCTCTTTAGTTTTTTTCCTAAACTGCAGCTCCTTTTCCTTGCTCCATACAAATGAATGGATACTTATATAGAGTGAGAGACAAGGAGCTGCAGTCAAGAAACAGAGGGGGGCACAATTGTCTCCACACCTGACACCGTTACCCTGGGGCAGTGGTGATCTGGGGCAGTGGTGGGATTATTGAGGGATCCCCCAGTTGGCTGAGAGACCCAGGCAGGTGCCTACACTGTCTATTGGATTGAGCCTGACTGGCTTCTACCTCCACCTCCAGTCACTACCTTTTCATACTTGTCCTTTAGCAAAACCTAGGGATGGCAGAGAATTCTGCCATGGATCTCGGGGAGGCTGAATGCCAGTGCATTCGGCCCCCCGAAATCTGTGGCGGAACGGCCTGCCACCCCCCCGCCACCCCCGTGGATCCCCCCGGGATGAGACTTACCTGGGGCGAATCTTCTGGGCGGTGGCGACTCCGGCGGCTGGTCTTCCGACCGGCTGCCGCTGCTGCCATTTGCATTTTTTTTTTTTTTACACACACGATAGGCTACGTAAGTCTTTACGTAGCCTAAAATGTCTGGGTAAAAAAAAAAAAAAAAGTGGACACAAATGGCGGCGGCTATGGCCGCCATTTGCGTTCCTTATTTTGGCACGTCTTAGTCTACGTAAATAATTACGTAGACTAAGACGGCGAAAAAGGGGAACGCAAATAGCGTCCGCTACGCTATTTGTGTTCCCCTTATTTTCGCTGTCTTAGTCTACGTAAATATCTACGTAGATTAAGACGTCAAAAATAGGGAACGCAAATGGCGGCGGCCGTAGCCATTTGCATACGTGGTTCCCCCCCCCCCCAGAGCCCTCTGCGGCCAGAAATCCGGCTGCGGATGGCTCTGGCCTGGCTGGGCCTGGCCAGCTGCTCCGCAGAGCTGCCATGGAGCACAGCCGGCTGCGGAGGATTCCGGGGGGAAGGAACGGAGCGCCTCCCCCCCATCCAGGATTCCGGGGGGAGGGACGGAACGCCTCCCCCCCATAAACATAATCAGCGAACAGGTAAGTGATTTTCATACATCCCTAGCAAAACCATATCCTTACAGAATAGGGACAGCATGGGCTAAAAACTGTAATGGCAGAGAAAGGAAATTGTCTTTTTATCTATACCCTAACCTCATTCAGTGGGAGTAACTTTTATATTATCCTCTGGATGAGGCCAACGGGGTCAGTTTTAGCCCTGGTTGTTTTTTAATTTATTTATTTTTTACATTCCTGGGGACATTCATACACTGGGAGGGTTTCAGGTCATGTTAGGAAGACAGATTTGTAACCATCAGGTTGATACAAGTAGGGCCAAGAGCTTTGTTGTTGTTGTAGCAATCTTTTCTCATCTTCCCAGCCAGCAAAATCAGAGCTCATAGAGGATATTCACATCTGGTTTGCTGCCAGATATATGTGCTTCTTCCCCCAATTTAATTTATCTTTTTCTGATGTCTCAATATGTCAGGATGTCAAAGCCTGCAGGCAGAAATAAAAACACAGATTACCAGAAATCATGAGGGGAGAATGACTCACAATAGTGCACATGCATCGTGTAATCCCTTGTCATTTCACATCTTTATGTAGCTGTGAAATCTGCGGAACAAGCCATGGCTTTACCGATGGGTATCATTTTAAATCTTCCTTGATGACTTGTTGCTTCTATCTTGTCTGCTTGTGAGGGGGGCAGGCAAAGAGAACTAGGGAGGGCAGAGAATTCCGTCACGGACTCCAATGACGCCAGATTCTAAAGAATCCGGCCCCCCCAGAGTCCGTGGCAGAACAGTTTACTCACCTCTGCCTCCCCGTGGGATCCATCTAGGTCGGATCCCTGCCCACGTTGAACCTGCGGAGCCAGCCACCAGCTCTGCAGGGCTGGAGAAAGTTGATACGGCCGCCAGCCACTGCTGTGCCATATCTCTGTGTCAAAGTGGGCACCATATCTCTGTGCCAAAGTGGGCACCATTTGCGGCTGTAAAGCTAGTCGATTAGCCTAAATGCAGCCATTTACGGCTGCATTTAGGCTAATCGACCAGCTTTACGGCCGCAAATGGCATCTGCTACACCATTTGCGCCCCTGTTTTTGGCCGTGATAGGCTACGCAAATATTTGCATAGCCTATCGTGTGAACAGGGATGCAAATGGCATACTGGACGCCATTTGCATCCCTGTTCACAGCCGTGATAGGCTAAGCAAATGGCATCCTATCACGACCAAAAACAGGGACGTTAATGACGTAGCAGACGCCATTTGCAGCCATAAAGCTGCATAAAGTAAATGGCTGCATTTAGGCTAATCTACCAGCTTTACAGCCACAAATGTTGCCCACTATGCCATTTGCATCTGGGGGACTGACTTACACAGAGATACGGGACAGCAATGGCTGCCAGCCGTATCGACTTTCTCCAGCCCTGCAGAGCTGGGGGCCGGCTCTGCAGGGCTTCGAAGTGGAGCCGGCCTGGACGGATTCCAGCGGGGAGGAAGGGATTACCTGCCCCCCCATCAAGGATTCCAGGGGGGAGGAACGGATCGCCTCCCCCCCCCCCTGCTGACTGGATGTAAGGGATTTCATACATACCTAAAGAGAACATAGTGTGAAAACAAGACACATGTGGATGATGCTCCCCAAGGGATTGCAAAGTCTTATGTAGCTGGGTAAATTTTGGTTCAAATGAAGGCATTACTTGCCAAAACTGGGCCACATAGTGGCACAAATCAAATGTCCACAGTTGAATGGCATCTCATATGAAGCAGATCATTTTTCTTGTGGAAATTTGCCATTCCTTCCACCTTCCTCTCAAGCAAGGAATTAGCTGGCTGGAATATAAAGCTAGCATACAATGTCTTTACTCAAAGAGGTCAGATAGTTTGCAATAACTTGCTGCATTTTCCATTTCCAGGGGAAAGGATCAAGGCTAGAAAGCTGAAGATGTCTATGGGTGCAATCCTGTGGAGACAGACATCAGCCTCCAGACTTGGAGCCTGATGCCTATCCAATGCAGGGTGGGTGGAACATGGAGGTGATCCTCGCCTCCGTGTTCCAGCCACCCTACATTGTCAGCTAGATGCATGATTTCACATGTCTAGCCGGGGACTTCGGAGCAGGGGTGGGGGAAGCTCGTAAAGTGGCTTCTGCAGTCTCCTCCTCTCCCCATCCCCGGGACCACCCCATTTTCAGGCTTGCGTATATCATAGACTCCTGATTCAGGCTCCTCCCCTCCCATATGCTAAGTGCCCTCCTCTGATTGGCCACTCCCAAGGTGTAACTCAATGTGATACCATGGTGCTGGAAGAGGAAGTGAAAGTGGCAAGAGACCAGTGCAGGCTAGTGCTCCAATGGCAGGGGGTAGTAAGGACTGCGCACCAATAGTCCACCACACTTCCCTCCCAAAAGCAGCCCCCAGTGGGGAAAGTAGAGACTGCAGTCACAGGGGAAGCAGTGCATGCTAGAAGTGGGAGGAGCATGCTGGGAGTTGTAGGTGTTTGCCCTCCCTCCACCTTAGGCTTGTGTAACACAAAATGTCAGATTTCACAAAATGGCTGCCACACTTTGGAATTCCCAATCTGAAGCTTGCATAGGCCTAAAAAGACCCTACAAAACCCAGGAAAAACGCCAAACAATTGGTGTTTGTGGGAAAAGCACATGGCCATCTGGGGAACCCCAGCGGGCTGGATTTCGTGCTCCCTCCTGAGGTTCCGCATCCCTGCTACACAGCTAGGGTGGCCACTTACGCATCCCCCCAAAAAAACAAAAGAGCACACTTATTTGCACAGAAATTGCATATGCTGATTTATATGTGTCAAAGTTCCCCTTATGACCTAGACTCCTTAAGAATCTTTTGCCTCCTTAAGAGTCCCACCTTCTTTCTTTTCCCCTTCCCTTTCCAGTAACATGGGGTTTAGGCTGTAGACGTGGGGTGACTGACACTCTAGCCTCAGGGTTTAACCACAACAGTTTACTAGTAGATTTAAAGCAAACATATTACAACTAAAGGTATTTATACAACAGAGCTGAGTGATACAGAAGGCCTTTAAGAAAGTTGCAAAATGTAAGTTCCTTTTCCCTAGCTATCCTTAGACTTTTGGGGGCTACTTCTTCCTGCTCACTCTTTTGACTTTGGTCTCACTTCAGGCTCTGGCTGTCTCTCTGCTCTTACTGGCTCTCTTGCTGTCTTTATATACCCTCCTCCATCAAAACCAAAAGTACTACTTCAAACCTGAAGAAATGAAACTTAAGTGGAGAAATGAAAGTGACACTAATCTGGAGAAATGAAACTATTCCTCAGAGTTACCCCCTCTCAACAGAAAACTCCAGGCCTCCAAGCCTGACCTTTTTCCTTTTGCCTCTGTAGGCCTCAAACCTTCACAATGTGTATAGATGCAAATTTTCCAGAATTTAAATAGAAATACAATGCAACTCACCATAGTGGTGGTGAGATGGTCTAGGTGACCTGTGTGTCTGCTCAGTCTGTTGTCCAGTTGCTAGAAGTTGAAGCGCAAGTTCTCAAGGCCCCTGCTCTCCACTTATCTTAAATTCACCCCAAACACCTGTTGTAGAATTTAAGCCTCTTGCTTCTCCCCTCTCAGTCACTGACCAGAGACGGTCGTTCGAGCAAGTGTTTTACTCAAAGCAGACACCAAGGTGTGGTACAGTCAAGAATGGCTCAAGACTGGACCCTGAACAGTTAGCTTACACAGTTTTATACACAAATGAAAAAATACATGGACAGGACATTCATTCCTCTTTAATATGATTGGTCTTCAAGATTGAAACATGTCAAGCATGTGCAGAAGCATCAGCTAGCCTTGGGGGCGCTAATGGTCAACTTATGTTTGCCTTGCAAAGCAATATAAGGAAAAAGGAAACTTATAGAAATTGTTTTTCAGCCAGAAGAGACACGCTTAGCCATAGATTTATTTTAGACAACTTGTGGTTGTGCTGTCTGCTTTCAGTTGCCTTTAGTCATTTCAACAGTTAAAGTATAAAAGGTTAAGCATCTTTAAGTTCATTATTAAGACACAATCAGCTGAAATGACAGAACAAAATGGAGGCACAGAGGCTAAGAGATTTCTCACAGACACTGTTCAGTTTGCATCACTGGAGGCTTTTTCTGTCTTTTTAACCGCTGCACACTGTGTGTGTGGAATTTCAAGAACCAAGTGGTTGAGGGAAAGGCTTAAACCTCCCTTCCAAGCACACAGTGTTTTTGAGTTGAATTGGGGCCACACACACTTACTCTAGAGTAAAAACACAAAAAGAAATCAAGAAAAAACAAAGATGTAATTAATGTAATGTGACCCTTAGACTAGTGAGCTACCTGGGACAGTGTAGTGTCTGACCTCAAAAACTCTTTGGGCACAAAAGGTGCCCCTTTAAGACAGTATATGAATGTGTGGCAGGGTAGGGCAGCGGGATCCATCTCAAGGAGCTTATAAGACTGGTAAAGAGCCCCTGCATGAACTGTATCTGTATACATGTAAGGCTTCTCCATGCAACTGGGACCCCTGCTTTTTCATGGGTTCTAATTGCTTGAAGGGTCCTCTGCACATCCAGTGTATGCACAGGGCTCATCAGGCTGTATTTTGAATGCATGAAGATCCAATATACACAGTCCTTCTATCCCACCACTGTCTATACATTCATATCTGGTCAGAAAGGGGCCAAGGGTTAATTTCAGGGTAGGTCAAGGCTTAATTATATACATTTAATACGTAAATATTTACGTAGCCTATTACAGCAAAAGAGATGGGCAGAAATGGCGGCCGCTATCCCATTTGCGCCCCTCTCTTTTGCCGTAATAGCCTACGTAAATACTTATGCAGCCTATCACGGCTTCTTCAGGGACACAAATGGCATCCCTGCATTAGCTGTGACAGGCTATGTAAGTATTTACATAGCCTATCATGGCTACAGTGAAGAAATGAATGGCGGCCGCGGATGCGGCCACCATTCGCAACGCAGCGCGAACGGCAGCAGGGAGGTGTCCCGTTTCGCGCGCCTTTCGTGGGGTGGGGGGGCTTCGTTCCGCCACGGATTTCGGGGGGCTGAATGCCATTCGGCCTCACCGAGATCCGAGGCGGAATTCTCTGACATCCCTAGCAAAGAGTAGCGATGCAAATGGCGGCCGCAGACCGGGGCAGCCATTCGCAGCCACAGACCGAGGCAGCGGATGGACTGGCCTGGCCAATGCCAGGTAGGGTCCGTCCCGGGAAAATTTCATGGGGTGGCGGGGTGTGTGTGCTCATTTCCGCCATGGTCTCTCACTGGAGTCTGTGGCAGAATTCTCTAACATCCCTAATCACAACGGATTCCCTTTACACGTGCTTCCTTTCCCCCCTCCTTTTCCCTGTAGCTGAGTCTTCCATTTTATTTCATTGATCTCGCGCCTCTTCTTGCCACTTTAACTCTTTTCACGGACGAAACTGAAGTGGAACACAAACAGGGTAATTTGGTAGCTCATTATTTGCGATCCATTTAAAAATGGAACAAAGGGCATTTAGTGCAGGAGGCGCCCTGGAAGGTCATGGCATCATGAAAAGAGCCCGCAAACCTCTGTGAAGGAGCAATCTCAATCGCAGGATAAAAGCTCTGTGTGAAGGAGCCTGATTTGGCACGGCTGTTCTTATGTTCTTATGGGGCTGACATCTCTCTCCATAAGATTGTGCCCTAAGTCATTTCATAGCATCATAGGGTTGGAAGAGGCCCACAAGACCATCGCGTCGACTGAGGCTGCAATACTAAGCACGCTTACCTGGGAATAACTTCCATTGAACTCAGTGTCATTTACCTCTGAGTAAACATGCTTCGGATCAGGCTGTGGGTCTGCAATCCTAACCACACTAACTGAACACAGTGAGACTTCTGAGTATATTTGCTTAGAATTGCACTGTAAAAACATCCCATTTGAAGCTTTGTGACATTGTGTCTTATTGTCCTCAGTCTCAAAAGGGTAACCTTTTCTGGAATATTTTAAAAGTATTATGGACACTGGTCAAATCTACAAAAGACAGATTACCTTCTTGCTAATATAAACAAAGCAGCTACTCGGAATTTAGTCTCTTTCGTTTTAGCTTTAGCCAAACTTTGTTAAATCTCATGTTTTGGATAGTGCACCAGACCAGGCCCTTGTACATTTTCGTGTGTAAACTGTTTAAATTATTGTATACAGTGTGTAGAATTTGTCATGGCTAATGGCTGAAATTAATAAAATGAAGCAGAACTAAACCACTCAAGACGCAATCCTATGCATGTTTAGGAATGCGGGGAGTTGTAGGACATTTTTCTGTCTAAACATGCATAGGATTCCACCCTAAATGCCCTTAATATCATACCTCCTCTGCCTTAGTGGGAATTAGAAGCCAGAATTTGAACTCAATGGGGCAAGTGGCAGCGGGAGTAATTTAATTGAGTTGCTGAAGACAGAAACAATGAAGGTTTTGGAGCTGGCTTTTAGAACTAACACTGTCTGCCTTAATTCAGCTTCCTTCCACAGATGTTACAGAAATGCCTCTAGTCTCTAGTTCTCCTTTCTCACACTGACCTTCCTGGAGAGCTGCCCTGGAACCTCCTCCTACTTGGGAAAGTTTGGGTGTACTCCTGGACTTGGTCCTGAACCTGGATGCTCAGGTTTTGGCAGTGGCCAGGGGTGTATTCTCCTTCATGCATCACTGCCTTGTTGTGGCGAAGGGGCTTGCGTAACTCAGTGAAGCCATATGCTATGCCGTGCAGGGCCACCCAAGACGGACAGGTCATGGCGGAGAGTTCTGACAAAATGTGGTCTGCTCGAGAAGGAAATGGCAACCCACTCCAGTATTCCTGCCAAGAAAACCCCATGGGATGTATCACAAGGCTAAAAGATATGACACCAGAAGATGAGCCCCTCAGGTCGGAAGGTGTCCAATATACTACTGGGGAAGAGCAGAGGGAATTTCCAAGTAGCGCCAGAAAGAGTGAAGCAGCTGGGCCAAAGCCGAAAGGACACTCAGCTGTGGATGTGTCTGGTGGTAAAAAGAAAGTCCGATGCTGTAAAGAACAATATTGTTTAGGAACCTGGAATGTAAGATGAATGAATCAAGGTAAGCTGGAGGTGGTCAAACAGGAGATGGCAAGATTGAACACTGACATCTTGGGAATCAGTGAACTAAAATGGACAAACATGGGCGAATTTAATTCAGGTGACCATCATATCTACTACTGTGGGCAAGAATCCCTTAGAAGAAATGAAGTAGCACTCATAGTCAATAAAAGGGTGGGAAAAGCAGTACTGGGGTACAATCTCAAAAACGATAGAATGATCTCAGTACGAATCCAAGGCAAACCATTCAACATCACAGTAATTCAAGTCTATGACCCAACCACTGAGGCTGGAGAAGCTGAGGTTGATTGGTTCTATGAAGACCTACAACACCTTCTAGAACTAACATCAAAAAAAGATGACCTTTTCATCATAGGGGATTGGAATGCTAAAGTAGGAAGTCAAGAAATCACCGGGATAACAGGCAAGCATGGCCTTGGTGTACAAAATGAAGCAGGACAAAGGCTAATAGAGTTTTGCCAAGAGCACACGCTGATCATAGCAAACACTCTTTTCCAACAGCACAAGAGGCGACTCTACACATGGACATAACCAGATGGTCAATATCGAAATCAGATTGATTATGTCCTTTGCAGCCAAAGATGGAGAAGCTCTATACAGTCAGTCAAAACAAGACCTGGAGCTGACTGTGGCTCAGATCATGAGCTGCTTCTTGTTGCAAAATTTCGGCTTAAATTGAAGAACGTAGGGAAAACCACGAAACCATTCAGGTATGACCTAAATCATATCCCTTATGAATATACAGTGGAGATGACTAATAGATTTAAGGGATTAGACCTGATAGACAGAGTGCCTGAGGAACTATGGACGGAGGTCCATAACATTGTTCAGGAGGCAGCAACTCAATCCATCCCAAAGAAAAAGAAATGCAAGAAAGCAAAGTGGCTGTCTGATGAGGCTTTACAAGTAGCTGAGGAAAGAAGGGAAGTGAAAAGCAAGGGAGAAAGGGGAAGATATATCCAACTGAATGCAGAGTTCCAGAGAATAGCAAGGGGAGACAAGAAGACCTTCTTAAATGAACAGTGCAAAGAAATTGAGGAAAACAACAGAATGGGAAAGACTAGAGATCTTCTCAAGAAAATCGGAGATATCAAGGGAACATTTTGTGCAAAGACGGGCATGATAAAGGACAAAGAAGGCAGGGACCTAACAGAAGCAGATGAGATTAAGAAGAGGTGGAAAGAATATACAGAAGAACTATACAGGAAAGATCTTAATGTCCCTGATAGCCACGATAGTGCGGTCACTGAACTTGAGCCGGACATCCTAGAGAGTGAAGTCAAGTGGGCCTTAGGAAGCATTAGTAACAACAAAGCTAGCGGAGATGACAGTATTCCAGCTGAGCTATTTAAAATCCTAAAAGATGATGCTGTGAAAGTGCTGCACTCAAATCTGGAACACTCAACAATGGCCACAAGACTGGAAAAAGTCAGTTTACATTCCAATTCCAAAGAAGGGCAATGCCAAAGAGTGTTCAAACTACTGTACAATTGCGCTCATTTCACATGCCAGCAAGGTGATGCTCAAAATCCTACAAGCTAGGCTTCAGCAGTATGTGAACCGAGAACTACCAGAAGTACAAGCGGGGTTTCGAAGAGGCAGAGGAACTAGAGATCAAATCACCAACATTCGCTGGATCATGGAGAAAGCAAGAGAATTCCAGAAAAACATCTATTTCTGCTTCATTGACTACGCTAAAGTCTTTGGTTGTGTGGATCACAACAAACTGTGGCAAATTCTTAAAGAGATGGGAGTACCAGACCACCTTACCTGTCTCCTGAGAAACCTGTATGAGGGTCAAGAAGCAACAGTAAGAACCAGACATGGAACAACCAATTGGTTCAAAATTGGGAAAGGAGTACGACAAGGCTGCATATTGTCACCCTGCTTATTTAACTTCTATGCAGAGTACATCATGAGAAATGCCACGTTGGATGAATCACAGGTCGGAATTAAGACTGCCGGGAGAATTATCAACAACCTCAGATACGCAGATGATACCACCCCATGGCAGAAAGCAAAGAGGATCTCAAGAGCCTCTTGTTGAGGGTGAAAGTGGAGAGTGCAAAAGCTGGTTTGAAACTCATCATTAAAAAAACTAAGATCATGGCATCTGGCCCCATCACTTGCTGGCATATAGAAAGGGAAGAAATGGAAACAGTGACAGATTTTATTTTCTTAGGCTCCAAGATCACCGCAGACGGTGACTGTAGCCATGAAATTAAAAGACGCTTGCTCCTTGGGAGGAAAGCTATGGCAAACCTAGACAGCATAGTAAGAAGCAGAGACATCACCTTGCTGATAAAGGTTCGTACAATCAAAGCTATGGTTTTCCCAGTAGTAACGTATGGCTGCGAGAGCTGAACTATAAGGAAGGCTGAGCACTGAAGAATTGATGCGTTCGAACTGTGGTGCTGGAGAAGACTCTTACGAGTCCCCTGGACTGCAAGGAGGTCAAATCAGTCATTCCTAAAGGAAATCAACTCTGACTGCTCAATGGAAGGACAGATACTGGAGCTGAAGCTCAAGTATTTTGGCCACCTAATGCAAAGAGAAAACTCCCTGGAAAAGACCTTGATGCTGGGAAAGATGGAAGGCAAAAGGAGAAGGGGACGGCAGAGGATGAGATGGCTAGATAGCATCACCAGTGCAATGAATATGGACTTGAGCACGCTCCGGAGGAGAGTGGAGGACAGGAAGGCCTGGCGTGCTATGGTCCATGGGGTCACGAAGAGTCGGACACGACTTAACGACTGAACAACAGGGGTGTATTTGTGCAGCTGAGGCCAGTGCACCAAATGCACCTCTTGTTAGAGATGTCTGATCTGGCCATGATCACACATGCCTTTCTTACATCCTGTTTGAACTACTGAAACATGCTTTATGTGGGGCAGCCCTTGAAAACTGTTGGGAAACTTCAGCTGGTCCCGAATGCTGCAGCCAGACTGGTGACTGGGGCCAGTTACAAGGAGCATGTGACTCCTTTGTTTCAACAGCTTCACTGGCTACTGGTCTGTTTCCAGGCACAATTCAAAGTGCTAGTTATGACCTTTAAAGCCCTATATGATTTGGGACCAGGCTACCTGAAAACCTGGTCTTCTTGGTGGCTGCTCCCAGGCTATGGAACTCCCTGCTGAGGTAGGCTGGGTTGGCTCCTTCTCTGCTGTCCTTTCGCCACCTAGCAGAGGCATTTTTATTCAAGCAGGCCTTTGGCGTGTAAGCGGGTCTGTTGGGTTTGGTGCTGTTTTTAGTGTTATGAGTTTAATTGTACTTTTAATGCATGTTTTATTATTGTTTTAATCCAGTTGTTATTTATCTCTAATTGTAAGCCACCTTGAGCACCATTTTCTTGATAGAAAGGTGGGGTACAAATCCACTCTATCAATAGCTGGCTGTTTCCCAAATTGAAAATCAGTTTCTAAGTAACCAGCACTATGTCTGCACTGGGCTGTTGGTGTTGGATGGATTTGTGAGACTTAAATGTGCAGCAGTCCAGCAGGTAACTTAGGCCTAGCATACACGTACAGCAGAATGGGATGGTAGAATCTTGTGACTGTAGAACAGCCTGCCTCACTTCAGACTACAGCCAGGGGACCTCATGTAAAAAATTGACTGCAAAGAAAACAAAACAAGACTCCGGTACATCAAGATGAAGAGCCTAGTAGAGTGCATTGCTTGGTAGTGCTGGGCTTCCTCTTGCAAACACAGGCTTTTTAAGGAGAGGAGACTTTAAAAATTATAGCCCTAGTCCACAGCCTGAAGTGGGAGAGCCTCTAACCTCTACCACCTCATTCCACGGTTGACCAAGCCTTGCAAATTGTCTAAAAGCTTCAGATTGAAAACAACAACAGCAACTCGAGTGTGAATAAGGAAGTACAAATATGTTCCTTTGCCATTTCTACACAAAGGTATCTCATGACAAGAAAGAAAGGCTAGGGTAGGTTTCAGCTTGGCTGTTTGCTCAAACTTATAGTCACTCACTCTGATACCAAAACTAGAGTAATGATTAGAAATGAGGACAGCAGCCAAGGGAGTTTCACAGCTGTAACCTTGACAGGAAATCAGCACATTAAAGTGTTGTTCTTACATCTCAAGAGATGGCATTTAAAATAATGATTAAAAAATCCAGTGCTCAAAATGACTTGGACAAAATGACTTGGATGAAAAAAATAAATCAAGCTTTAAGATTTCAACTTCTCTGTCATCCAAAGTTTGGTATTACAGAAATTAGCAGTTCCAGGAGTTGTGCCCACTGAAATGGATGGAGTGCACAAGAGCACCACATATGTTCACACAGCTGGATAAGATTTCTCAGAGGCAAAGATGGGCTTTCATCATACCCTTATAGGCTGTGTCAGACAGCCCTTGCTTTTGGCTCAGATCCATTTTCCTGTAAACTGTCTTATTCACCACAGAGTAGTTGCTTCCCACAGGAAATGTAAAGCTACAGGCAATTAAGGGTTGTGTGGTTCTGTTGCTTCCCTAATGGTTCACCACCTGCATTTTTAGATTTCTCTTTTCCTAAATCCACCATTGGGCAACATCTTTAAGATCAACCAAAATGCCATAAAAGACTGCAAGCTTTTGCGTCCTCCAGAACTCTTCATCAGGTTAGATAGTACAAAAAAGCAGGGGTAGGGGAAAACAAAAGAAGTACAGAATTACAGAAGATGTTGTGGCCATGAGGTCTGCAGCTTAAACACAGTCTCAAGATGGAGACTGCAAACTGAATTAATTATCACTGGTAGGTGTTGCAGGTATCAGCTTACACCTAGCATTCTGGAACAAAGAAGCAATGGCTGACCAATCCCATTTCTAAAAAAAATAAAGACCAGCTGTAACCGAGGTTGGAGCAAATGCAGATTTAGTTAGGATAAGGCCTGCTTAAAGTCACTGATTTCAATCCATGTAGGCATGCCTAATTAGAAATATTTTAAAATATGTTAAACGGTATCCATTAATACATTATTTTGCACAGTATTGGGCTATTAATTGCATTTTAAAAACATTGTCTCAAACATGCCCCTCCATTTTCCAGCCTATATGCATAACTACTTTTCAGCCTACTGTGAGGAATCTTCTTGCCCAGTGCTCGGGGGCCTGTGGGAGGCTTTTGGCTGCAGCAGTGCCACTGTGGGGTGGGGTGGGACACCATGGGGATGCTGGGCCAGGCAACACTGGGGGAAAGGGCCCAAGGCATTTGGGTGCCTGAGGGAGGAAAACTAACTCTGCCCTACATTCCCATACACCATAAGAGCGCAATCCTATGCATGAGTTCCTTGGATGAAAAAAAGGCGGGATATATTAATTTAAAAAAATGTTGAGGTAGAAAAAAGTCCTACAACTCCCAGCATTTCCCAGCCAGCATGGACTTTTTTGTTTCAATATGCATAGGATTGCAACCTACATGAAGTAACTGTTTACTGCCTTTTAATGGTAGTCCCAAACCTCCGGTCTCCCCTGTGCCCAGCCCTCCAGGTGGTTGCCTGAATTGCTCCGCATTTGCTTTAAGCCTGCCATTCTTACTGGGCACGCTGATTTGCCTCTCTGCTCCACTGAACTCAGGATGTTTGTGGCCTTCCGTACCCCCTAGCAGAAAGCATCTTTGTATTCACAAAAATGTGCAAGGCTGCACATTTTTGGTGATCTCTGAGTTGGCCTCCTAAAGGTATTACACTGTACGGATTTTTTTTGTTATGGGCAACACGGATGCCTTTTTTTTTTTTTTAATTCACAGACTCTCGGGTCAGTGTGCGTAGGACTGCATTGCAGCTTTCGTGTGCAGGCAGATGCTGTCGGCACTCACCTGTAAGTTAAGTCCCACGGACTTCAAGGAGGATTACTCCTAGGTAAAGCTGCAGTCCGCTATACGTTGACGCGGGAGTAAGCCCCGCTGAAGACAGTGGAACTTACTTCCGTGTAGAGGTGCCTAGACTCGGCTGGGCTGCTCTGAGGAGTTAAGCCTGTTGCGGCTTCCGGCCGCCAGCTGCCCAGGGGCTTCCTATCGCTGCCCCGCCGGCCGCATCGGCCGACCCACCCACTTTTCCCAGGCGCGCTCCCCGCCGAAGAAGTAACGCGTTGAGGAAGGGCGCGCTCAAGCGGGCGCGTGCGCGGCAGGCCTGAAGGTTGGCAGCAGATGTCGTGCGCGCCGGGCGGAGAGAGAGGGAGGAGGCGCGGCTGCAGCAAGCGCGCCTTTCGGCGGTGGGAGCAGTGAGGCGAGCGGCTGCCTGCCCGGGTGAGTGCGCTCCTTCTGCTTCGGGATCAGCGTGACTTGGGGACCGAGGTGCCCAAGGCCGGGCTGTTCGGCGGTGGAGGGTGCCGCCCAAATTGCGGCTGGTGGGGCGCGTTCGGGGCTATGAGGAGGGGGTAATAGCCTATTCTGGTCAAAGGGGCGGTGGTGAACGAACTGGGACTCTGCGCAAAAGACCCTCCGCAAGGGGAAGGTTCGCTCCGAGGCTGCAAGCCCAACGACACTGGATCTCGAGTAAGCGCTCTACAACTTAGTCCCGAGTAAACGTG
Organism: Heloderma suspectum; assembly: GCF_057233095.1. Lineage (NCBI taxonomy): Eukaryota > Metazoa > Chordata > Lepidosauria > Squamata > Helodermatidae > Heloderma > Heloderma suspectum. The sequence goes on from NC_139462.1 coordinate 117,017,940, forward strand.
GACGAGGCTCGTGGTGCGAAGGCCGCGCTCTTTTGCCCGCGTGCTGGGGAGGCAGAAGCTGCCGTGGAGCCAATGCGATTTTCTCCCGAGTCCAACGGGAGTAGGTTTGGGCTGCGCGTGCTCAGGAATAGCGCTTCTCTCGTTTTGCAAACTGCTCCTGCTCTGTTTGCCAGGGAGGAAGAAGTCCCGGGGGAGCTAAATCCCGAGGAGCTGTGAGCGCACCGTTTGAGCATGATTCCTTGAAATTCCAGGGAATTAGTGGGGCTTTACTCGCAAGTAAGCGACGCTAAAGCCCCCTGTGCATGCTTGCGTGGCACAAGCGAATACTTCTGTAGAGGGAAGAATAGGTGCTGGTGGTGGCTGCAAGGGAAAAGCTCCGTGGTGGAACTAGATCTCCCTCGCAGCTGTGATTGGAGCCCGTTGTTCCAGTCTTACTGCCTGTTGCGAACATTTCAGGGAGAATGCAAGGACACTTAGCCCTCAGTTCCCTTTAACCGCGCCTTCTGTAGCGGGTGGCAAACATGTGAATTTTACCACCTGTCAGTGGATGTTTGCCAGGCTTCTGAAGATTGTCATCCTAGCCACTGTGAGCAGAGTAGGGAACCTGAGAGTATTACGTGCTCTGTATTAGTTTGAGGCAGTGATGCATGTGTGGTGTTGGATGAATTAAAATTTAAGGTCACTCGAAAATGGTGGTTAGAGACTCTTATCTGTGATCACTTGGCTCTGAAACAAGCATAGCAGTAAAGGGGAGAAGGGCAAAGACTTGAGCTATCAGCCTCCCTTTTCTTGCCCTGCAAATTTGTATCCGTATATCTGGCTGGCCAAGAATTCTCCCATGTGCTTGGGTTTCATAATTTTTGAAACAAACTCTCCCAGCCCTCCAGTGTTTGGGTTTAGTTTAATCTTTGCAGATAACCACAAACTCTCCCTCACTCACATGGTAGCGTGTCCACGGTCAGTCCACAGAATTGTTACCTACTGTAGTTTTTATACAAATCTCTCTATTAAAGGGAGACTTCTTGAGTGATATATGTAGCCAGCTACTTGTCCGGAAGGAATTTCTGATTTCATCAAGCTGCGAGTCTGGTTTACGTTAAGGAGAAAGCAACCCTATGGTCCCAGGAGACCATAGTATTCTTTGGAGTCTCTCCTCTGAGGCCATAGACACGCTACAACCTCAGAAGGGGGACTCCAGAATCCGATCCCTCCCCTGCGCAGCCGCCACCACAGAAAGAACCGTGCCACGGTTGCAAGATACAATGTTTCCCATGGCCCCTCCAGTCCCAGTCTTGTCCTGCCAATGCAGCTACTCTAGATAGGCTCAGAGGTCTGTCTAGAGGAAAAAGGGGGGGGGGGGAAAGGAGGTGGAGAAGTGAAAATTGTCGCTCATCCTGTCTTGCCTGCAGCAGCACAGTGGGGCATTGGATATTCGGAAGCCTCCAAGATCTGTCTGCCAAGGGTGCAACCATAGGGCACAATCCTATCCATATTTAGACAGAAAAAAGTCCTACAATTCCCAGTATGCCCCAGCCAGCGTGGGTCGTGCCCTTAGGGAGCAATCCTACCGGGATAGGAGGCCGCCTCCGAACTTGGAGGCGACCGCTGATCCAATGCAGGGCGGGAGAAGCACAGAGGGGATTGTCCCCTCCATGCTTCAGCTGCCCTGCATTTGCAGGAAGACAGCCGATTTTGGCTGTCTAGCCACGGGAAGGCGGAGTGGGGGGAGCGGCTGCCTGACGACATGTTGGGTGTGTCGTACTGGCATTTCTGCCTTCCCCGCCGTGGAATATTCCCCAGAACCCCCCATTTTCACTGCTCCACACTCCTCTTCTGAGTGCGGGGCCATTCTGAGCTGCCTGTGCGGCAGCGCGGGCGGGGGGGTCAGTTCTTGCAAACCGGCATATCCTGTGGCTGTCTAGCTGCAGACTAGTGGCCATAGGGTTGCGCCCTCAATGTCTTAAACCTATTAGCTGTCAATAAGGTTAGTAGGGTGCTCATTTGACTTTTTCTCAAAAAATTTCAGGAGACTGCTGTTTTTAGTTGGAATCTTTTCAGTCAAAGCTTTATCACACATGCAGTTTTGGAACTGAAACGGGTGTAGGGTCACTTAATCTGAAATATATTATCTTCTATAATAAAAGAGGATGTCTGTCTGTCACCACCATAAAATCCACACACCTGAAACTTGGTGTGCATGCTAAGGGGACCCTAGGAGTGTGCACTTTAAAGCACATTAATTAATTTTAATAAATTTAAATGTGTCCATTTGTTTGAAGCCTGCAGTACCATCTTCAGCCACTAGGGGCAGACTTCCCTATCCAGCCCATAATTTTCCATCAAGACAGTTTGAAGTTGGGGGGGGGAGTTGCCTGAGGGTCTTAGTTACATGGCTGCCAGCTTCCCCCCTCCCCCTGCTGTGGGACAGCCCTTCTCTGGAGAATGGAGTGGGCAGACCGTCCCTCAGGGGGTGCATCATAGCAGGAAGCATGTCTAAGGCTACCAGTGGGTATGACTTCACTCAGACAGGGCAGGTGCAAGGTGGGCGCAGAGTGTCCAACTCTGACAGCTGGGTAATCTTACTTGAAGGCTTCACTGTATCAAACTAAGGACTATTCCCACCCCTTGTGAAGCTGGTTCTGCTCACAAGTTTAAAATATTTGTAAGCTGCTTTTTGAAGGTCAAACCCTCCCAAGGTGGCTTCCAACATATACATTCACGGTAGAAAATCAAGAGAACTGTAAAACCATAGATCATAAAATACAATTGATAAATAAACAAGAACCACCAATACTTCCAATGTTATTAAGTATACATGAAGCTGCTTTATAGTGACTCAGGGCTGTTTCAGTAGACTGGCAGTTGTTCTATAAGGTCTCAGGGCCATTTCACACAGTATATGGCAGGAAACCTGGGTTTGTGCAGGGTGCACTTGACAGGGAGCTGCAGCCAGTCCTTACCCTCTGTGTGATGTGCATGTTACCACATTCACACATTACATTTGTACATATATACCTGAAAACTGTGATAGTCCGGCTGTTTTTTTTCCTACTCGGAGGTTCTAATTGAGTCCAGTGCATCCCTCAAGAGCCATATGCAGGAACTTTCATGCATTGGTCAAGAACTGGATAAGTGTTTTGTATTTGCCAGCCCCTTCTAATGAATGTGTGGGCTTTACAGTGTTCCCTCATAGTTAAGCATGTGGTATTCATGCCTGCATTTTTTCAGTTGCTGCCCAGACTTCCTTGTGCACCCAGCTATCTGGTCTGCATTAAGTGGCCCTACCTTTGTTTCTGGGTGAAGCCATTAATTTGCACAGTTTCTTCACTTTTTAAAAACGGTTAGCTCTCTGTGCCCCCCGCCTTAAATATTGGAAGCTATTGAGACCTGGTTGTTGACATGAGCTGTATGAAACCTTAGGATGGTGGGTTGAGTTTAGGCACATGTGACTGGGCTAGTGGAAATGGGCTTCCCTGCCTCATCCTTCCCATTGCAGCCCCTCCAAATCCCTGAAAATGCTGCTCAGAAGGTCAGGGGACCTTGATGAATGGCGTGAGCTGTAGTGTGAGGAGAAGGGGGTCCCTAAAAATCAGGCAGAGGCACCCTCTGTAAGCAGAGCCCCTCCGCCAATGTAAAGTAGATTCTGGATCCAACCCAGATACTTGAAAGTAAATGCTAGTTTATTCAGTATAATTAGAGGCTGCTGCACCATAAAAATCTCCGTTCTACCTACCTTCTAATTAATGATGCAAGGAATCAAACTGGGTCCCTATGCATGCAGAGCATGTGTCCTACCACTAAGCTATGGACTCAACTAAGTACAGTTATTCAGTCTAGTACTTAACAATAGACAACATAGACTTTTGGCACACAACTTTAAATTGGGTTTCTCAAGTTTACTGTACATCCCATATGTAATGGAATAACTGACTTTTCAGCTACCCATCTTTACCCAGGGTTGTATCTCCTGCCTCCTTGTTGGAGTATTCTCACATTCTTAGAGTTAACCCATGTCTCTCTCTCTCTCTCTTCCCCCCCCCCCCCGGATTATTGAGTTTGGTACATTCCTGGAAATACAGATTACAGTCTCCCCCTTATGCTTATTAAAGAGTGGGGACAGTCCACTTGCCCTAATTGTATTAACAAAAGGCTTGGTTAATTATTATGCTAATGGGTAAGTGGTGATGTGAACATCCGCTCTATAATGACCATTTTAGTGCTTTAAAAAATGTTCTGAAAAATGTGAGGTAGCAGTTACCACGCTGCTGGCTGACCATGAAATTCTTGGAAGAAACCACATCTCCCCAGTTTTCTGAATTATATTCATATTATTTTGTTATCCAACCTTAGTGTCACCTCCATTTTAGACTGTAGGCTCTGTGAAGGGCAGGGGCATGTCTATTTGCCTAGGATTAGCACACAAGTCAATTGATCTGTCAAATGTTATTAAACGACCACCTATTATTTAATCATTTTCAAATATTCCATGATGCTCAGAATGCCACAGTGTTAGTGGCAGCTTACATCCTATCTATCTAAAATTATTTATAGGCTGCCGAAATGAAATCCTTAATTTCATTATGATGTCATCTGTTGGCAAGGGCACAGGAGTGGAGGTTGCAGCAGTCATGAGGAACAAAGCAGGCCACAAACGAAAGCATTTCTTCCAGGCTGTCTGATATACCTGTTGGCATCTCTAAACAGAAAAATTACATAATATTGAAGTTATAATAATTCTTCACTAATTTAGGAAAAGTTAGTTTCATTCTGTCACAGCAACATATATGCTAATTCAAAAATAAATTAGTTGGTGTTCCACTAAAGCTCATACTTTAAACTGTGTAACCAAAACATTTTTTACCTTTCAGTTGGCCAAATCTTTCTGACTGGTTAAATGCCCAACCTTGTTTTTGCCTCTTCTCTGCAGTCAGACCAGGTGGCTTAAGTGACCCACATAGCGTAACTCCTTCATGACTCATAATTTAAATGCAAACTGAAAGAAAAAAGTGGATTTCCAAAATTGCTAGGTAAAATTGGGGAAAATAAAGCATTGTAAATTAGTTTGCCGAAGTTACTAGCCCACACATTCTTTTTCTTGCCTGCCTACCCATAAAAACAGCAACAAAGGATCAATCCTAACCTTGGCCAGAAGCTGAGCAGTGCCAGGAAGTGGTGGAAGTTATTCTCTGCTGATGGAGGTGGAAGTATGCTGGCAGGATGACGGAAAACCATAAATGTCCTGACTGTAATGTCCTCCAGAGCAGGGGGAAATAGGATACCTCATTGGCAGGTATGAAAATGCCATGTCCAAAGTCCTATCGTTTCCCTGGCACACCCACAGAAACAGCAGGACTCCATGCTAGCCCTGATACAGTTACTTCCCTACTATTGACTACAGTGGGCAGGATGAAAAAAAGCTAATCCCCTCCCCCCGCCCTGCCTTGCTGGTAGAGCAAAGGCAGGACAATGGATGTGGTGGTTGCTCTGTCCATTGATTCCGCTCCGCCCCCCGCCCCCCGCCCCCCATGAATGAGTGGTAGAATTCTTTTAAGTCATTTTTGCCTAAAAGAAAAGTATCAATTATCTTCCTTGCTTGGCTGTCTGGAGGGATTCCTTAAGTGTTTATGCACCATAGGTGTATAGCTCTTCATAAACCTGGAATAACAGGACAAATTATTCACACAGTCATGCTTGAGAACCTGTTTTCTCCTCAAAGTGCCTGGTTTCTCTTCTCCCCCCGCCCCAAATGAATCAGAAGCCCTCCCTCAGTTTGTTTTCTTTTGAAATTTTCTGGGGATGGTATTATGTTGCTGAATAACGTTCCATGTCTTGCTGCACAGTGCTCTCATGGGGAGTGGTTTATAAATAATAACTGACTTTATTCCAATTAGCTAAATTATAATCCAGACATTTTGTAGCTGATTGAAATGCAAACCAGCTGCCTGCTTGGAGATGGGTAAATTTTGCTTCTGGAGTTCATTTTAGGATTATCACTCTTCTGGCACTTTTACTGTGTTTTAATAAGCCAATTATTATGCAGTTCATCATTTATAAAGAGCATCTTCCAGTCTCACAACATCTTGAAAACTATTTTTGAGAATATCATTGAACCCTAATCATTGTGTTAACTCTTTAGAAGTGATCCCCACTAACACTTGATTGCTCAATTGGGATGTTACCAGGTGCTGCTGTTTCTGGTTTTGCTATTTATTGCTTTTTAAAATGTATACCGCAGGTATACATTAAAAAACCTCAACAGGTCTCCAGGGGAGTTTACAAAATGTTAATAAAACAGTAAAACAAATTGAAATAAGAACATTGAAACACCATGATATAGCAGTATAAAAGCAGTACTACTGTGCATCCAAGTCCTTGAAGTTTTATTTCTAAGGTTACATTTTCTCCCTACTCCTATGTAACAGGTTGTAGCTGCATGAGTTTTGGGCAGGTCTAGGAGAGGCTTTATTAGTTCAGATGCATCTTTTGTGATCTGCTATCTCCTACTTTTATGTGTTATTTTCTATTAAATTGGTAGAAAGGCCCTCATTAGGTGCATAGTAACAATAAAATGGAGTTATGACTCTGAAATAACTATAACCCACACCAAATTTTGGAGTATTCATTTCCAGTTTTTTTCAGGAAGGACATAAGGAATGCTTACATTTCCTCCTCCTTGGTTACTTCTGTATCTCCTATTCCTATCTTCCCAGTGTTGAAGCTGAGGTTCTAAACTCCTTGGGGCGGGCACCTTCCCTGTCTCATTATGTTACTGTATAAAGCACAATGGACATTGAGGGTGTTAAATAAGTTACTATGTAAATTATTGGCTGACCTATGAATCAGGAAGTCCCTGGTTCAAATCTTGCCTCTTGTCAGCCTCAGTCCCTCCTGCCTCAGTATGACTGATAATAACACTGACTTACTTTTACAGCAAGGGTGCACAACCTTTCCAATGCCAAGGGTCACATGTGATTCTGGCTCTGGGTTTGGGGGCTGCAGAAGCACTCAGGCATGTACATGGATTCCAGCAATCCTCATAACAGAACGGTCTTTCCTTGCTGCTGAGGGAGGTAATTCAGTGGTAGAGGGGCTGGGACACTCCTCCGAATTCAGGCCTTGGGGAGCTGTATGTGACCCCTGGACTGCAAGTTGTGCACCCTTGCCTTACAGGGTTGTTAAAATGACAAATAATGAATGTGAATTGCTTTGGACACTCAACAGTAGTATGCAAGGATTGAATAGTATTTAATATTGAAGCACAGGCATATTGTTTACATGTGTTTAGCATTTCAGATAACTTGTTAATATTTTATGAAATTATAAGTTAGCAGATTTATATGCATTTCAGAGCCCTAGTATTAAGACTTGGTGTGATAATGCAGTGGCTCACTTGAGTCTTTGGTATTCCTGTCATGCTCTTGATTCCTTTGAAGGTCAATTAATGCCTGCTGGTATGGATCAAATGTGCCGTTCACCTAGAAATAAGTAACTAAGAAGTGCTAATAGTTTTTGTTGTATAGAGAGCACTGGAACGCTGATGTAATTTTTGTACTAAAAGATGGAGACAAAGCAACCCTTGCAAAATCACAGAAACATATCAATTCCATTCGTAATTAGATACTTTACCTTCAGAGAGGCTAGGCACTGAATTACTAAGTATCTTGTCAGTTAAAAATTTGCATTTACATGGCCAATTTCCCCCCTTCAGTTTTACTAGGCATATTGGTTCTAAAGACTGATCTTTCTAAGAGCATGGGTCAGACATATTAGAGAAAATGCTATTTTCCTTATTTTCCTTGCAGGTTTATCTTGAAGCTTGGGAAACAAGAACAGATAATGCCTCAAAAACTTTATCCAGGTAACTGGAGAGGCTGGGTAAGTAGGGTGTTCATATAATAAATTAAATATAATTACTTAAAGCTCAAAATTACTGTGGGGGTTAGACAATTTTTGGGGTAGATCTTTTTTTCTGTGTAGATTTTGTTCACATGTAACGAAGTTTAAATTTCATTTTAAAACAGTGTGGACTACAGTTATCACATGCCTGTAGGCAAGGGGTTGTCTCTTCTAGCCCTTGTACACCTAAGTATTTGAATGTTTAATAACATTATTATTTCCATTGATAATATTAATATCATCATCGTCATCAACAACAACAGAACAGGCATTGTATAGGCTGCAAGTTCACATAGGGAACATCTGGTTTGTTTGACATTGATAAATCGTTCCCAGTGTGCTGTCTCTTCTATGTCTGTCACAGCTAGTCAGCAAGAGACAACAAACATACTGTGTTAGGCAGGGGAAGGTTGCACTGCTTCAGACATGGTAGTGGGGAGCTGTGTGGGGGTGGGAACTGAGCATTTTTGTGGGCACTCCCCTAGAGCAAACGCACAAGCAAAGGTATAGTGTCCTCCTTTTCTTCCCTCCCCCATGTCAACTCCAGTGGTGGATTTGGCAAAAGCCCCCTCTGCTCTATCTCAGCCACTCACTCCTGTTTATGTGCTTTGCAGAGGATGGAGCAACTGATAGTTGCTGTTCAGACTAGTTGCCCCTTCAACCCTTGCTCAGTTCAAAATATGCCTCCTGTCAAAATGAGTTGCAGACTAGTTGCCCCTTCAACCCTTGCTCAGTTCAAAATATGCCTCCTGTCAAAATGAGTTGCCAGTCAATGCTCTATTGAGTTGACCATTGCAAACATAGGTGTATATTTGGAAAACATGGTTTCTGTATTAGGTGTGACTGAACCTTGAGAGAGCTTGGTGAAGAGGCCTGATTATGGCAAGATAATTTTCCCATTCCTGTACAATGATCATAAGATGTCCTGTTATGTAAAAGTGCAGTGGCCTCTCATTCTAACCTCTGTATTATTTTTGGTAGGACTATTTTTAGGATCCCTCTGGATTTATTTATTTATTTATTTATTGCATTTATACCCCGCCTTTCTCCCTCTCGCAAGGAACTCAAGGCGGCTTACATTATCCTCCTCCTCACCGTTGTATCCTCACAACAACAACCCTGTGAGGTAGGTTGGGCTGAGAGTCTGTGACTGGCCCAAAGTCACCCAGTGAGCTTCCATGGCCAAGTGGGGACTAGAACCCGGATCTCCCGGCTCCCAGTCCGTCACTCTCACCACTACACTACACTGGATGGATCTTTCTGGTGTCAAAAAATATTGTAAAGACATACCTAAAATGTATTTCAAGGGGAGAATGATGTCAGCTTTGGTTTCTGAAAGAATGCAGAAAGTTTGAAGATGCATATGCATCTAACCCCAGAAGTGAGATCAGTAGATAACTTTTGAAGTTAATTTTTTGGAGTACAGAAGCTATGTCAGTTGTCTTTGCTTTGGATTTGATGGATTATTTGCTGAATTGCACAGCTATCCCCAGGTTACGTTTTTAAGGTGTACCCAAAAAAGGTAAAACGTGGTGTGGTAAATATGTGATTGCAAATATGGACCATACCCTTGTTAGGTAGCTATGATTGGCCGTGGTTCCTTACTGAGTGTGTGCTTGGCAGCAAACCTGGCTTTGGCTTTGGCTCTGTGTAATGTGGAAATCACCCTACTTGTACTTGGGTATCTTATATAAGGAAGGCTGAGCGCCGAAGAATTGATGCTTTCGAACTGTGGTGCTGGAGAAGACTCTTACGAGTCCCCTGGACTGCAAGGAGGTCAAATCAGTCCATCCTAAAGGAAATCAACCCTGACTGCTCATTGGAAGGACAGATAATGAAGCTGAAGCTCCAATATTTTGGCCACCTAATGCGAAGAGAAAACTCCCTGGAAAAGACCCTGATGCTGGGAAAGACTGAAGGCAAAAGGAGAAGGGGACGGCAGAGGATGAGATGGCTAGATAGCATCACGGATGCAATGAATATGAACTTGAGCACACTCCGGGAGAGAGCGCAGGACAGGAAGGCCTGGCGTGCTATGGTCCATGGGGTCACGAAGAGTCGGACACGACTGAACGACTGAACAACAACAACAATCTTATATTAGGACCAAGTGATGTTTCTCATTTTACAATTTCTTGTGTGCAGATCCAGTGTATTCCAGTGGTTTTTGGAATGTATTCCAGGGAAGCCTGCCCCCCTCGAGCTTATGAAAACCTCCTCATAGTAATTGTGGATACTGTTCGACAAAAGAAAGCTTTGTCACCGCTACTGATTTGAGCCCTGTAATACATTGCTGTGGGGAAATGTTAGGTTAACTAATCTTAATTTTAGTTCACCTTTGTTCTTTTTGAAAGGCCCAGTGTTGCATGAAAAAGTTGTGAACCATTTCCCCTCCCCTTTCATAGAGAACTGGTCATTTTAACAATGCATAGGAACACAGATCTATGCTGTCTGATTAGCTTGCCAGCAAGGTAGCATGTGTTAACATTTCACAGGAGATTGCATACATTTCACACTGTTGTTCTTCTCCCTCTTGGGGCAAGATGACACTTATTAAGCAGCTGTTTTCTCTTTTTTTGCTAGAGATGGAGCACTAATCGAGTTCTGTGAAGAGCTGCCAAAAAGCATTTAAAAGTGAGCACACATTCTGGAGTAAGCAAAGGACTGAGGAGAGACTGTCGCATTTCACTTGATAGATCCTCTTGCTGCTAAATATATATGTGCTGAAGATTTTATTCTTCCCCTTCCCCTTCTACCTCATTTTATGCATTTTGGTCAGCCATGGCTGGGGAACTCTGTATACTGCTCCTTTTATTGCTCTGTGGGAGAACAATTTCCGAAGTGCAGCCTTTACACCAACCGCCTTCTGAAACGTTGGATTTTGGGTTTGTCCCTGCAAAGACCTATGATACCAGCACATACCATGAACCTGGAGCGATAGGGATTTTGTTTCGAATAGTTCACGCTTTCCTCTGTTTAGTGCAACCAAATTATTTTCCTCAAGGTATGTATCTGATATTAAATGTCCCCAAAACATGTGTTAGTGGTAGAGACTTCAGTTTGACATGGCAAGTCTGTATCACAGACTGTCATTTTGCAGTGTGTGTGTGTGTGTGGGGGGGATGTTGAGGGAAACACATACTGTGCCAAAGATATCCTGTTTGGATGACCTGGAGCTGCAATTATGTTTTGTTACCAAAACAAATGTCCACAAATCAGGTGAAAAAAATTGGAAGGGGAATGCACAAAACTCTAGGAGTCATCAGTTTGGAAATGACATTGTCTGGATGCTCTGAAAGAGTGAGTGAACACAGGATGACAATTGTTGAGAAAAAGGTTAGTGTGGAAGCACCCTCAATCTGTTGCAGTTTTCTTCTTGTGCATTTCTAAATATGTGGATCAAGGCAGAGTGATCATTCCCCCATTCTTCAAATGGGGAAGCCATTCAAAATTTCCAGTACCTTCATGGGATGACTCCACTCTCCCCAATGGGGAGTGGATGGGGGAGGTGAAGGGATAGAGAGATTCTTGTGTATACAAGTGTGATTCTTTTAAAAATAAATCCTTACTGTACTAAGGGTAAAAACTGACTTAACATTCTAAGTATAATGGAATTAGTTTGAACGCATCATTGGTAACCTGAGACTACATTCTAAAATGTGAGTTCTAACTACTTTTGCCATGCTTAAAATGGCAGAACATTTGTCCACATCATTATATTCTCTTGCATGGGGTTCCCAGTGATTTCCCATCCAGAATACTGATAATCAGGTTTTCACCTGCTTAGCTTTAGCAGGGTTGCAGTATTGGGCACTTCTCAGACCATTCGGTGGGTCCAGAAGCATGAGAATCTTTTCGATTGGAATGGATGGATTTGAAGATTATTACTAATGACCCTCTTCCCTTCAACCTCAGCTGATTTTAGGGTCAGGCTAAGTGAAACACTGGAGTTATGTGATCAGGTATCTCAGTTTCTATTAAAAGCAGCTGCAGGGATTAGGGGTTTGTTTCTGTCCTACACTATTCTCCTGATCTACATGCCCCAACCTGTTATTTACCCTCTTAGGGAAACCATGTGTACCCGTAAAGGGGCAAAGTGGAATTTAGATTAGGAAGATGGCATAAGGGAGAAGGGCTAACTCCTCCCCCACAACACAGTCCTCATCCAATTCAGAGGATCATGCAGTTGCTTTAAGAGAAATTAAGAGATTTGGTCACAAAACTCAGCATTTCCTCTCGCTTGGCCCTTGGGCATTTATCTGAAAAACAAATTGAGTAGTTCCTAAAGTTCCCCTTCAGATTGTGGGGTTGAGGAGAGAGTGAACTCTCAGTGGATGCTCATCTTCCAACAGAAGCAGATCTTCTCAGTATTCACCACTCCAATGAAGGTGTCCTGTGATCTTCTCCTGTTGTCCTTGCCTGTGAGTATGCTGATTCACAGTATGAGAACCAATGAGTTATGTGCTAGAAAAACCTTCCCCAACCCAACATACTTCAGATCTGATGGACTACAACTCTGATCATCCCCAGCCAGCATGAGTTATAGCTCAACACATCTGGAGGGTGAAGGGTTGGGGAAGGCTGCGCTAGCTTAAAACACAGCTTTGTGGGAAATGGTCTCTTTCCTGCTTTTTCCCTTGTAAATTGCCAGACAGAAAGGGCTCATAAACTGTAGGGCGCACAAACTGTCAAGGGCAGGACAGAGGATCACACAGCAGAATGGATCCAGAGGCACTTGCTTCCCAGCTGTAGAGGTTTGGTACTGCAGCATTTTGGGTGGCTGTGCTAACCATGGAAGCTGATACCACCGCCACCAGGCCTTCCCTGTGGACTCCTGCCTGGCATTTTTAAGGGGATTTTAATTGTTTTGTTTGTTTGTTTTATTTTGTTGGGGGGGATTTTGTTGTGTTTTTAGGGGTGGGTAGCCTGCCTGATAGGCGGGAGCGAGGGGGCATGTGTCCACCTGATGGAGGCAGTGGGGGGAGTGTTGGGGGCCAGAACATACCGAGGCTGGGCGGCAGGCGCTGGCGGAGCGCTAGGGGCAGGCCATGCCAGCTAAGGGGAACAAGGGAGAGATGTGTAGTATCTGTCCCCTGCTCCGGGCCTGTCCAGAGCCAAAGGATGGCTGGGGGAGGCGTGACCCCATCTTCTGGCCTTCGTTTGCTGCTCTGCAATGCCAGGTCTGTTACCCAGAAAACCTCCCTCATCCATGACATGATTCTGGATGAGGGTGCAGACCTGGCATGTATTACGGAGACCTGGTTGGCCGAGGCTGCTGCTCCAACCCTTGCAGCCATGTGTCCAGCTGGATTTTCGTATGCACAGCAGCCGAGGGCTGGGGATCAGGGAGGGGGAGTGGCTGTTATCTACCGAGAGTCCTTGGTCTTCACCAGACCCCCTCTCCGGGAGACCAAGGTTGTTGAGTGCATGTACTGGAGGTTGGGCCCAAAGGGCAGTCTGGGGATTCTGCTCGTGTACCGTCCACCCCGCTGCACGACTGACTCCCTGGCCGAGGTGCTTGAGGTGGTCTCTGATGTGCGTGTACAGTCCCCTAACTTACTGGTGTTGGGGGACTTCAACGTACATTCGGAGGCCATCCTCACAGGAGCACCTCGGGACTTCATGGAGACCATGGCCTCCTGGGAGCTGCACCATATTCTAACTGGGCCTACCCATGTAGCCGGTCATGCACTAGACCTTGTGTTTGTTTCTGGAGAAGCGGGGAGTGATCTGGAAGTCGGGGGTATATCCACCACCCCCTTGTCATGGTCAGATCACTATCTGGTGATGTTGGACTTCTCGGTTCCACAACCCCTCCGCAGGGGTGGAGGACCCATTAAAATGGTCCGCCCCAGGCGTCTTATGGATCCAAATGGATTCCTGAACGCGCTTGGGGATTCTCTGGGGCATGCCAACGGCCACTCGGTCGAGACCCTGGTGGGTGGCTGGAATGCCGCAATTACTGGGGCATTAGATCAGGTGGCTCCGAAACGCCCTCTCCCCCTGAACAGGGCTCGGACTGCACCATGGTTCAATCCGCGGTTACGAGCTCTGAAACAGGAGGTGAGACGGCTAGACCACCGGTGGCGGAAGTCTCGCTCCAAAGACGATCAGACACGGGCTAGAGCTATATCTTCAGCCTATCACGTGGCGGTGAAGGCAGCAAAAAAGGAATATTATGCTGCCTCCATCGCGTCTGCAGAGTGCTGCCCCAGGAGGTTGTTCCAAGTGGTCCGGAGCCTGGTCGGTCCTGTGGCTCCGGAACCACTGGAGCATTCTAAGGCCTCCTGTGAGGCTTTGGCAAGGCACTTTGCAGATAAAATTGATCAGATTAGGTGTGTTACTCTGCACACTGTGGATACAGTTAGTGAGCAAGAGGCGGCCTGTGGCAAACCGGTTTTGTGGGATCGGTTCCAGCTTCTTCCTCCTGATGAAGTGGACAAGGTGCTTTCATCTGTAAGGCCAACCACCTGCTTACTTGATCCTTGCCCATCTTGGCTCATTATGAGCTGCAGAGAGAGACTGGGTGAGGGGATCAAGGCGGTGGTGAACGCCTCCCTTGAGGAGGGAGTGATAAGACCGCTCTTAAAGAAGCCCTCCTTGGATCCTCAAGTTCTGAACAACTTTCGCCCAGTCTCAAATCTGCCATTTTTGGGCAAGGTGATTGAGCGGGTGGTGGCGGTGCAGTTGAAGGCACACTTGGAAGAAACTGATTATCTAGACCCATTTCAGTCGGGCTTCAGGCCTGGGCATGGGACAGAAACGGCCTTGGTCGCCTTGGTGGATGATATGAGGAGGGCTCTGGATAGGGGTGAATGCTCCTTCCTTGTTCTCCTCGACCTCTCAGCGGCTTTTGATACCGTTGACCACGGTATCCTCCTGGACCGCCTGGAGGGGTTGGGCATTGGAAACACTGTATTGTGGTGGTTCCAGTCCTTCCTCTCTGGCAGGTACCAGAGGGTAGCACTGGGAGAGGAGGTTTTGGACCCGTGGCCACTTACTTGTGGGGTGCCACAGGGTTCCATCCTCTCCCCGATGCTATTTAACATCTATGTGAAGCCACTGGGGGCTATCATCAGGAGGTTTGGGGTGCAGTGTCATCAATATGCGGATGACACTCAGCTCTACCTCTCATTCAAATCTTCACCAAGGTTGGCTGTAGAATCCCTGTCCAAATGTCTGGAGACGGTGAGTGGCTGGATGGGGAGGAATAAGCTGAAGCTCAACCCTGACAAGACCGAGGTACTTTTGGTGGTAGACAAGAGGAGGCTGGGGGATGTTGACCTGGTGTTGAATGGGGTACAGCTACCCTTGAAAGACCAGGTCCGCAGCCTGGGGGTCATTTTGGACTCCCAGCTGTCCATGGAGGCTCAGGTGTCAGCTGTGAGCCGGACAGCGCTGTATCAACTCCATCTGATACGGCGGCTGCGCCCCTACCTTCCCGACCATCTGCTCCCATCGGTAGTACATGCCCTGGTCTCCTCTCGTTTAGAGTACTGTAATGCGCTCTACGTGGGGTTACCCTTGAAGACGGTTCGGAAACTGCAGCTGGTACAGAACGCGGCGGCTCGCCTGATTAAAGGCAGCCGCCGGCGAGATCACATCACTCCAGTGCTGAAGGAGTTGCACTGGTTACCAGTTGTTTTCCGGGCCAAATTCAAGGTGTTGGTTTTGACCTTTAAAACCCTATATGGTTCCGGCCCAGCCTATCTTAAGGAGCGCCTCCAGCAACACCAGACAGGCCGCTTAACAAGATCAGCCTCGGATGGCCTTCTCTCTGTCCCATCAGCCAGGACAGCTAGACTGGTGGGGACGAGGGAGAGGGCCTTCTCTGTGGTGGCCCCCACTCTGTGGAACTCCCTCCCTAGGGAACTCCGTCATGCCCCCTCTTTAATGAGCTTCCGTCGTGCATTAAAAACGTGGTTGTTCAGGCAGGCATTTGGGGTGGGTTAGGGTATTTTTTTTAAAAAAAAAAAATTTATGGTAAAATTTTATTGTTTTAAATTGTTTATGGTGGGTTGTACATCGCCCAGAGTGGCTGGGTGACCAGTCAGATGGGCGATTAATAAATTTAATAAATAAATAAATAAATAAATTAGAGGTAGGAAGCCATGGGCATATTGGCTCCTTCCAAGTCTATCTCTTTCTGTAGCTGGCTAATTTTTAGGAGTCTAAATTACCCTGTTTTAGTCCTCTTCCCATGTCAGGATGGGATTAGTGCCCCCTAACCATGATCCTGGGCTGCCCTGAGGATGTTCCATGTGCTCGCCTGCTGAAGAGGTGACTGGCAGTGAGTTGGTGGGTTCAAAAAGGTTTGTGTGGGTGCTATCTGTAAGCATTTTAAATTCCAAATAAGAGAAATTTGGAAGCAGAAGCATTCAACTTTATAATGCTTTCAGGATGACTCCAAGATGCAGCAGGCTTCATAAATAGTTGAATACTTCCAGTGATTCTTCAGTTAAGACTTGTGTGCAGATGTCATCCTACACAGCACTTAACCTTTTTAGCAGAATAATAAGCTTATGGCATAAGTTGGCATTAAAAAATGGAAAACCTTCAATGGTTAAAACTACAACTAGGTTTTGAAGGGAGGGAAACATACACCTAACAGTGAAATATTCTCCCCATCTCTTCAATTTTCCCAGCTTGAATTGAGTGTTCAGTTGTGATGTAATTTCGTTGCTTCTCAGTGGATCATAAACAGTTGAAGTAAGTAACCTTGTAAAGGGGTCTTAGGTTCAAACAACATAATATATAGATTTCTGTGGTTTTATTTTTATTTATTTAAAAGGTTTCTGTACTGCTGTTCATGTAAAATGTTACGGCAGTGGCTCTTTCCTCCATGTTTTTCTTTTATAATGCGAGAATCCAGGAAGGTTGTAAGTATTATTATAGGAAGAGCCGGTGTGGTGAGACTGCTGAAGTGTTTTGTCCCACATTATTTTTCCGTTCTGAATCCCCTTCCCCAAACTCCTTTCCATCCACCAGGGATGGGGGAAGATAGTTTTCTTGTATCTTTTCCCGTGTGGGTAAGAAGCAGTTGGAGGAGGGTGTGTTTGAGCTGAAAAATGATCAACAGGGAAACATTTATAGGTGTGTAGACATCATGAAATTTGGCAAGATGAAGTCCAAGAGCTAACAGACTCGAGCCCACTTCCTTGATATCAGTACTTACAGGTATCTCATGTGCTAAATTGCCTAGTTACTAAGCAGGAATATGGCAGAAATTTAACTGGATTTGAGGTTATAATAATTCAAATAATTCTAATAAAAATATTACCTCAGGTTAATCATTCCCTTTAATGTTGAACCCATTCAAACATTAAAACCCATTTTAATGCTTGAATGGGGCCATTGAGAAATAAGAGGGTGATATCAGCATGCTTGGATGAAACAATATATTGCGAGTTGACACACCCAGAAGGGTGCTAACTCTCTAAAAATCAGTCCAGTGGGGACTGAGCATTGTCAGTGGCCTCTGGGAGCCACAGAATGTTGAGTGTTAGTTGGTATAGGAAAAATGGAAAACTGGAAGAAGAGGGAAGATTGAACTGGCCTCCTTGAGCCTTTTACAATGTATAGTATCCTGGAGGGAGGGCATGGCTGGATTAAAACCTGTTGGGGATGAGATACCCTGTAACGTTTTATAAATCATTAGGTTCCCTGATGTGGGATGTAAACCCACCATTATGTCACTTATTGGAATTGTGATCTTGGTGGAATACTTACCCAGGAAATATGGAATTATATACGGTTGTTCCCACCCTTACACTAATCTCTTAATATAAGAGAAGCTTCATATAAATTCTTAACTAGGTAGTATTTAATGCCAGATTGACTACCTAAACCATTCTGTGTTGAAAGCGATGTGGGATGTGTTTGGTCACCCAAGAAAATCCGTAGGTTTGTGAGGAGGGAGTGGACCACGTTCAAAAGATAATTGGTCATAAAATACCTTTTTATTCCAGTGGCTGCTTGACTATTTTGAATCTGGGGCAATCCCTTCTGTTAGAAAAGACCTAGTTATTAATAGCTGCCAAGGTACACATTACAAAAGCATGAGAATGTGGGAGTGCCCCAGAGATTCAGGGATGGTATAAGAAAATATGAAAAGTGATGATAATGTACAAGATTTCTTCACAGTTAAAGGGGATTCCCAGCCTGTTACAGTCTTATTTATTTTTTGAGAAATGGCTCCTCTTTCTGATGTTCACACACTTTTCAAAATCCCTATGCAAGAACCTGGAAAGACTTAGTCCCATTTCTGTCTACTACTTAGTAATGTTTCTCCCACAAAGATCAAGTTGAATTGGTTTTCCTACTATTGTAGCAATTTAGAAAATTCATTTTAAGGTAAAGGTTTCTGTTTGAAATTCTTTTTCCATTATTTTGGGATCTGTTAAAGAAAAACATCAAAATAATACAGTTTAAAAATAAAATTTCAAAAGTATTACTATTTCCAGGGCAGATAACAATCATACAAATAAAGTAAGAATAGAAATCATAACAGAATAGTAAAATGGAAGAATTTCAAGCTGTGCTGTAAAACTGATTGAACTGAACTTAAGAACTTAACTTAGAACTTAAAAGGCCAGGAGTGGGGCTGAAAAGACAAGTGTGGTCCTCAGGCGAGCAAGAAGGGGGCACCGCAACCAAGACTGCCCTCTCCCCAGTTTGCCTCTGAAAGTGAAGGCTCCCAAAGGAGGGCCTCCAATGATGAGCAGGGAGGTTCACTTGGGAGTAGGATGCCCAAGCTGGGCTCTGGCCATGGCCATTGCTAGCATGTGTCCCCCAGGATGTTTTCTGGTGGCAGTCTGGCCCTTGAGCTGAAAAAATCCCCCTGCTCCTGGAATAGGTGATCCTTCAGGTACTCAGATCCCAAGCTGCAAACTGCATAGGGCCTTTTAAAGTCAAGCACCAGCATGTTGAATTGTTCTCAGAAATGGACCTGCAGCCAGTGAAGCTGTTTAAAAATCAGCAAGATATTTTTCCACCTGCTGGTCTCTGTTACCAGCCCCAGTGGCAGTATTTTGAAAGAGTTAAGCAGCCACTCCCCATCTGCTCATCTGCTTAGAAGCAGCTTGTCTGCTTAGAAGCAGCTTGTCCAGGCTGCTTTGTGTCGAAAAGAAACATGCTGGGGGATGTGTAGTTGGAGTCCTAGGTTTGCATCCTGAATAAAACATTATAAGGAGTAGATTAACTTGCCATCTTGATTAGTTCCTTGAGATGCTAAAAGGTTAGTAAATTGCTAAAATATAGTAAATTGATACAATATCTTGCAGTTTCTTCAATCTTTGCTTTTATGAGTAATCCAATTAATAATTTTGACTGCTGTGAATAAGGGAGGAGCTCAATAAATATAGATCTGAGACTGAAGTGTGAAAGTGATAGCTACTGGATATTGAGCTTGCTGCTAATTCAGTAAATTCTGTGCCTTATTTGTGTGAAAAGAAAGAAATGAATGCGACTTGGAGCTACTCAGTGCTCTGAAGTAAACTTCCTTGACATATTTTAACATCGTTTCTCTTTTAGGGAAACAATAAGTTAAAATATGTTTTATCTACCGGAGATCTCAGTGGCTTCTGTCCCCTCCCCAAACAAATGGACTTTGTGGATTTGAGTAATACCACTTAATTGGCTAATCCATAATCTCTCTTACCATATGTTGCTCAGTTTCTCGTTCTGAGTGTGTTAGACCCACATAGGGCTTTTGGGATAGCTTTCTAAATAAAGTTTCAAATATAGCTAGGTTTGAGCAAAGTGATGGAGGCCTGTTTATTGTCCAACTCTCGAAAACACAGCTTATAACTAAGGCCCTGATCCAGAGAATTGACAACATCAGGGGACATGCTACTGTGCTTAAGGGCAAACACTGTTTAATGTAAGCAGGCTTCCCCAGGGGGACGTGAAATCTGGGATTCTGTATGCGTTACTACGTTGCCAAGTATGGTCCATTGTGCCCTTTATTTTAGGCTTCTGTTACAAGACTTAGTTTTGTTTATTTATATCCTGTTTTTCTATTAAAATAATGATCAAGGCAGTTTTCAATAGAATAAGATAAAACAATAGAGCATTAAAAGGGAACACCAATAGCAAGACATCAGTACTACAACATCAAGTTGATTTCTGCATTCTTTGCTTCTAATTTTTGTTGACAGCCAATTGCAATGTTATGTCAAGAAACATCAAGTCTACCTGTATAAATTATGCAACCTGAATAAATTTGCCTAATTTAAGGTGTTTTTTTTTTTACTGTTTTAGATATATATTGTAGCTCTTCTAACAAAAATACATAGCATGCCCCTAAGATCAGCCTCTCTACCAATGTAATGCCAATTTTTAAAAACGGATCCAGGGGAGATCCAGGAAATTACAGGCTAGTAGTTTAACGTGTCCCCGGTAAATTGATTGAAAGCATTATTAAAGATAAAATTAGGAAGCATATAGAAAGACAAGCCCTGAAAATGAATCAGCGTGGCTTCAGCAAAGGTAAGTCATGTTTCACTAACCTTTTAGAATTCTTTGAGAGTGTTAAAAAACATGTGGATGGAGTGATCTAGCAGACATTGTTTAGTTGAACTTTATTTTATTTATATTATTTGTACCCTGCCTTTCTACCAAAAAAATGGCACTCAAGGCGGCTTACAGGAACAATTAAAATTGATTAAAATAATAAAACAATATATTAAAATTCAATAAAAACATAGCAATTGCAGAATATAAAAATAAAAAACAGCACCCAACCCAACAGACCCACTTAAAGTCAAGAGCCTTCTTGAATAAAGTGGTCTTTGTCTGCTGGCAGAAGGACAGCAGAGACACAGTCTCCTTTGGGAGGGAGTTCCACAGCCTGGGAGTGACCACCAAAAAGACCCTCTCTTGAGTCACCATCAAATGTACCACTGAAGGCAGTGGTCCTGAAAGAAGTGCCTCTCCAGAAGATCTTAAGAACCAGGCAGACTCATATGGGAGAAGGTGATCTTTCAGGTAGCCTGGTCCCAAGCCATATAGGGCTTTATAGGTCATAACCAGCACTTTGAATTTTTCCCAGAAACAGACCTGTATCCAGTGAAGCTGCTGTAATAAGGGAGTCACTTGCTCCCTGTAACTGGTCCTTGTCAACAATCTGCTGCAGCATTCTGGACAAGCTGAAGTTTCTGAACAGTTTTTGAAGGCAGCCCCACTTAGAGCATGTTACAGTACTCTAAACAGGATGTAACTAGGGCATGCATGACCATAGCCAGATCGTCCAAACCGTATGACTTCCAAAAGGCTTAGTCCCTTACCAAAGACAAAGTCCCTTACCAAAGATTTCTGAGTGAACTTGGCAGTCATGGAATAAGAGGAGAGGACCTCTTATGGATCAGTAACTGGTTAAAGAACAGAAAGCAGAGAGTAGGAATAAATGGTAAATTCTCCCAATGGAGGAATGTAAACAGTGGGGTCCCATAGGGATCTGTATTGGGACCAATGCTTTTCAACCAGTTCATAAATGATCTGGAATTAAGAGCGAGCAGCAAAGTGGCCAAGTTTGCTGATGACACCAAATTATTTAGGGTGGTTAAAACAAGAAGGGATTGCAAAAAGCTCCAAAAGGATCTCTCCAAAGTGGGAGACCGGGAATCAAAATGGCAAATGCTGTTCAATGTAAGCAAGTGTAAAGTGATGCACATTGGGGCCTCTGGAAATTCAGCAGGAAGCTCCTGTACCCTTTCAAGTATATCTTCGTAGCTTGTAATGACTAGAAAAGTTTCCTTAAAAAAAAAAAGTTAAATATTTCTATATTACCTAATATCTGAAGCTCTCTGG
Organism: Heloderma suspectum; assembly: GCF_057233095.1. NCBI lineage: Eukaryota > Metazoa > Chordata > Lepidosauria > Squamata > Helodermatidae > Heloderma > Heloderma suspectum. The sequence continues at coordinate 117,039,645 of NC_139462.1, forward strand.
GCAGTTCACAAAACAAGACTTAAAAAAATACAGTAACATAATAAAACATTACATAAAAACCTTAAGTTAAGAATAACAACAATAAAAACAGATTAAAAACCAATGTAAAAGCCATTAGCTGTGCAGAGATCTTAAAACATAATAACACCTTTTTTTAACTGAAGGACTAAAAAGCATGGGAGAATAAAGATGTATTCGCTTGGTGTCAAAAAGATGATAATGTAAACACTAGACATGCCTCTCTTGGGAGGGCATTCCACAACCACAGTGTTACCATTAAAAAGGTCCTCCCATTGGTAGCCACCCACTTCACCCTATTTGAAATCTGAGATTCTTAGGAAGCTGAATCCTGCACCAGAAAGTTCTGTACCTTCTGTATTCCCACACAATTGTGGCATACGCCTGGTCCTGTTTTCTGCATACCCAGTAATGTAGATCTACATGCAAAAATGTGAGTGCAACTATATTCTCTGGTTCATTATATTTGTTTTTAACAACTAGAACTGAGGATTCAAAAGAAACTAAATCCTCAGATTAAGTTGTATGTGCTAGCTCTTCTTCTTCTTCTTCTTCTTCTTCTTCTTCTTCTTCTTCTATAAATGCACTCCTGTTTTTTTTACTATCCTGGAGTAGGGGTAAAACACATTCTTTGGTTATGTGAAATAATTTTGACTTGCAATAGTAGTACGGAAGGAACTGCAGGCCTAGACATCTAGTGTTCGCTGCTTGGCTGAGGAGCCAATGGGGCAAAGCCATCATCTATAGGTAGGGGGTGCGAAAGGCCACTTACCCAGGTCCATTTCGGTCCGCGGGGGGGGGGAGGTGATTCGGTCCTCCCCCCGGAATCCTCAGTGGGTGGGGGAGGCAATCCGGTGCCCCCCCCCGGGAATTCGGCCTGGCCGGCTCCGCTCCGTGGTGAGTCTGCGGAGCCGCAAACCAGGCCCACCCACAGCAGGACTTCTGTTCTCTGCCGGGACGGGGACACAAATGGCGTCCAGCGTAGCGGACGCCATTTGTGTCCGCACTGCTAGCCACCTTGATAGGCTACGTATTTACGTAGCCTATCATGGCAAAGAGCAGGGGCACAAATGGCATCCGCCACGCCATTTGCACCCCTGTTTTTGCCGTGATAGGCTATGCAAGTATTTATATAGCCTATATAGCCTATCACGGCAAAGAGCAGGGGCGCAAATAGCGTAGCGGCTGCCATTTGCGTCCCTTCTCTATGCCGTGATAGGCTACATAAATACGTAGCCTATCACGGCTGCAAGAACACAAATGGCGGCCGCAGCAGCCCAGCTGTGGCCGGCCGGGAGACCAGCCGCTGCCGCCGCATCCACCCCAGGTAAGTTCTGCCCCAGGGGGATTCCGCGGGGGGGGGGAGGCGATCCTGTCCCCCCCCCCGGAATTTGCCCTGGCCAGCTCTGCTCCGCGGTGAGTCTGCAGAGCCACCAGCCAGGCCCATCCGCAGCAGGACTTCCATCCTCTGCCGGGCCGAGGACGCAAATGGCGATGGCGTCCAGCATAGCGGACGCTATTTGCGTCTGCACTGTTAGCTGCCGTGATAGGCTACGTAAGTATTTACATAGCCTATCACGGCAAAGAGCAGGGACGCAAATGGCGTCCGCCATGCCATTTGCGCCCCTGTTTTTGCCGTGATAGGCTACTCAAGTATTTATGTAGCCTATCATGGCAAAGAGCAGGGGCGCAAATGGCATTCGCCACACCATGTTCGCCCCTGTTTTTGCCGTGATAGGCTATGCAAGTATTTACGTAGCCTATCACGGCAAAGAGCAGGGGCGCAAATGGCGTAGGGGTGGCCATTTGTGTCCCTTCTCTATGCCGTGATAGGCTACGTATTTATGTAGCCTATCACGGCTGCAAGAACACAAATGGCGGCTGCAGCAGCCCAGCTGCGGCCGGCCGGGAGACCAGCCGCTGCCGCCACCACATCCACCCCAGGTAAGTTCTGTCCCGGGGGGATTCTGGGGGGGCGGAAGCCATTCCGCCACGGATTCCGGGGGGGGGGCGGATTCTAAAGAATCCAGCCTCACTGGAATCCATGGCGGAATTCTCTGACATCCCTATCTATAGGGTTATCTCTTAAGCATAGTACCAATGCTGTGTGGAGTGGAGTGGAGAATGGTCTGCCTCAAAAGGAGTGTGGCTGGAAGGGGCATGCTTTGCCTATAGAGCGCCACATGAAACTTGCTGTTGTTTTTAAAGTACCATCAATGTACATGGGGCTTTGCAGAGCAACATAAGTGAATAAGCAAGTTCTTGACCAGAGGAGATTATAGTGTTACTAGTGGGAAGAAACTGCAAAGGTGTCAGGTGCTTGGATCCAAGAGCTGGCAAGTACTTGGGGTAGACCAATAGGCAGTTAACAAGAAGGCCAATGTAAAGTTAGCCAGTGTCTGGGGCAAAAGGATTATCATGTGGCTTCTTCCTAAATGCGTTGCACAGACTGAGGCGGAGCAGCAAATATGAGAGTTTTATCATAGGCTCTGGCAGAGAATTCCTAGGAATAGGAGGATTTGGGACTGTGACGATAGTAGCCCAGCTGGATCAGCTGTTGCCTCAGTGGAATGGGGAAGGGGGTCTTGGTTTGAGCCTGATGGTGCCTGACACAAGAGAAGGGTAGAAAGGATGTAGGAAGGTTTTTATATAATATACAGTTGAGGAAGGCGGAAGCTAAACTGAAGAGTGAAACCTATCCCTTTTTAGTCATTCACTGAATGCTAAACTAGATGCTACTTTAAATACGTAGCTTGCAGCTAATAATCACAATATTTTTTAGGCGGGACCCCCATCAAGATTAAGATCACCATGGCTAGGTAGGGGAGGTTTAAACCTTCCCAACCAGCCACTTTCCCCCTCAATTCGTTCTCTCACACACACGCATGCACATGCATGTGCACAGGCTAAAAAAAAGGGACACCTTCCAATAGAGGTTTTTTCTTTTCTAAGCCACTACAAGTTTGGGGGAAGAATGATTGGTTTGACAGTGACCTCTTAGGATCTGTACCTTACTTGTTTGCCGTGCTTCCTGGTTATTTTTAAGATTTTTCCACATATACGCTGATGTGAGGTATTGATAGATTAATCTAGTCTTATTGTGGTAAAGCAGTGGTCTTCATACTGTGTCCTAGGGAACTGTAGGGTTGTTCAGAAGCATATCGGAGCTACTCAAAAAGATGAGTAATGGTGAACAAGCTGGGTATGACAGGAGTTGTAATCCAACACTTCTGGAGGGTACCAGGTTGGAGAAGGCAGCTTGAGATTGTGCACTTAGTTCACATGAGGTGACTGTAGGCCAATGCCCCACATAATCTGTGCATCCTGGAGCATGGCTTGACTTCTGCGTAGGGATGTCAGAGAATTTCTCCATGAATCTCAGGGAGGCCGAATGCCAGCGCATTCGGCCCCCCGAAATCGGTGGTGAAACGGTGTGCCCCCCTGCCCCCCCCCGGGACGGGACTTACCTTCAGCGAATCTTCCTGGCGGCGGTGGTGCGGCGGCGGCGGCCGGTCTTCCGACCGGCTGCTGCCGCCGCCGCCATTTCCAGTTAAAAAACAAAAAAAAACGTGATAGGCTATGTAAAGTTTAAAAAAAAATGCGCGTACTCAAATGGCGGCGCCCATGGGCGCCGCCATTTGCGTTCCTTATTTTGGCACGTCTTAGTCTATGTAAACATTTACGTAGACTAAGACGGCGAAAATAAGGGGAACGCAAATAGCGTAGACGCTACGCTATTTGCATTCCCCTTATTTTCGCCATCTTAGTCTACGTAAATGTTTACGTAGACTAAGACGTGCCAAAATAAGGAACGCAAATGGCGGCGCCCATGGGTGCCGCCATTTGAATACGCGCGTTTTTTTTCTTTTAAATCAGCCGTGATAGGCTACATAAACATTTACGTAGCCTATCACGGCTGACTGCAGGGACGCAAATGGCGGTGGCTATGGCCGCCGCCATTTGCGGAGCCAGCTGGCCAGGATTTGGGGGGGGGGACGGAGCGCCTCCCCCCCGGCCAGAATTTCGGGGGGGAGGGACGGAGCGTCCCCCCCCCCCGCCAGAATTTTGGGGGAGAGGGATAGTGCGCCTTCCCTCCCGGCCAGAATTTCGGGGGGAGGGACGGAGTGCCTCCCCCCCCCACGAATGTCACCCTCCGAAAAGGTAAGTGACTTTCGTACATCCCTACTTCTGCGTAGGGAGGTATGGACCGTGTAAAATCAGCTCCATCTGTGTTTTGCGGATTGTCAGGTGCCTTTCATTCCATCATCTGCCCACAGATGGATGCGAATATTTTTTTTGTCATGCGGAAAAATACGTAAATATTTACTTAAGTATTTACATAATTTACCTCAGTACGTAACATTTAGAGTTTTGTCACCCATTCTATTCAACGTTTCCTCAGCAGTAACGTAACGTATTTCTCCATGGATTTATGTGCGTAAATTTTGGGAACGTAAAAAAATAATCTGAATGTCCACAGTCTCCGCACAGCCTGAGGGGGGCTCTCCGCAGTAGATCCCACAAATTGGATTCTTAGAAATCTGAGCTCATTTTAATCCATCTCGAATTTCTCCAGCATCCCTTCTTCTACATAATGCTAGAGTTCCACAGGAGCCATGCAGGGGTTTTCTTAAATGAGAAGGCTTCAAAGCCACTCTGGTAAACATTAATTCAAGTGGATAAATGGCTAATTTCAGAAAGTGTCAAGGGAAAGAGCCTCATTACAAGCAGAGGCAACAGAACATCAAGGAAATCGCAGCTTTCCTGAGGACACAGTGCTGGAATCTTTAAAAAGATTGTGCGCATCATGAATTAAATATCCTATTTTAATAACTTCAGGAAGGGAGGTACTTTAACTAGCTTATAGAGTAAAATCAGGCATGGATTCAAAGCACATAATCAATTACATCGTTAAAATATTTTGACAGATATATGCAGTGGTAAAATGAAATTATGATGAGGTCTGTCTTCAGCTTGCCAGAGAGTGTCATTTTCTGGCAAGCTATCTGAAGATGTGCACACCCTCAAACTTCTTCCTAATGAAGTGTTTCTAAGTGGCAGTGTGGCACTGACTAGGGGATTATGGACCACTGAATGAATGTGTGTGTGGCATGCATATGGATATGCATGAAAATAATTGTCAGGGATGAGCCCCAGCCCTTTCAATTGTCTGACAGCTCTGATTCTGAGTCAGAGTTAAAACTACTAGATCAAAGTTTGGGGGAGGGACCCACCCCTAGAGCTCCTAGATACTGGGAGAGATTCCTCCAAAGGCCTTGACAAGCAGATGACCCAGTCAGAATCCCTGTCCCTTCCCTCCATCATGGAAACTCAAGTTTCGGAGGAGGAGGAGGAAGAGGGGCGTGACTTGAGAGACGCTAGGGTGCATTGCAAAGCAAAGTGGGAAAAGTTAGGAGCAGGACTCAAGCGCTCAGCCAGGATAGCCACTCTTGGAAGCCAACATAGGAGGGAGCCACCCTAAGGGAGGGGCATCACTGCGAAGCAGTCTTTGCCATGAGCTTCATACCCAAACTGCCAGCAACTTCTCTACCTTCTGGTTTGTCTCCTCTGCTTAGAGATTGTTGCTTAGTTGTTTAGGACAGTGTGAGAGTTTCCTTGAATCTGCATTTGTAGAGAGGATAGTCTCTAGCAAAACAGAGTTGTATTAGCCTGAAGCTTTGTCTTTTGTGGTGTTGATTGTGAAAAGGAAAGACGATCCATTTCTGACAATAATTTAACTAGTGGCTCTAAGCGTGAGAATTGGGAGTCCCTAGTTCAAAGCTCACCAAAGTCTTTTATGACCTCTTCAGATAGCAATAGGTCTCCTGGCTCCTGGTTGCCATTTCCCTTGCCATCATCTAGGGTTGGCATATGAGTCAAGTGACCAATCAATTGCGAGCGGAGATGGGCTAATGAAGAGACAGACAACAAAGGCTTGGATTGAAATTGGTCCACATTTATTGAAATATTCTGCAAAGGGGAAACCTAGGATGGGCCCTGACTGTGCCAGCGGCTAGCTGGCACTTTTATGGGCGAAAACACACCCAGCCTGAGGGGTGGCATATCAGCCTCGCCACGCCTCTAGACTGCCCCTTATGGGGGAGGTAGACCTTCCCCTGTCACCCCCTCCCAGGCCACCAAGCTCCTGGGTGAGTGAGGTGAGTCAGTCTCCCAGGCAACCCTTATCTGTCAGCTGAGCCGCAGAACCTGTTTGGGAGGCCTCAGGCGTCACCTGTCACCATAAGGTGCCTCTGAATGCTCACCATCCCTAAGCTCGTTCTCTTTTGCCCATCCTAGCCGCCACTGGGAGTGACAAGCCTATTGCTTGTCAAACTCTCCTCACCTACGCAGAAGAACTTCCCGCAGGCCCCTTTGCAGATCACAGAAATATGTCGTTCCCTGCATCAGACAGGTGCACGCTGTCCTGTCTGTACAGCTCCCTCCTTGTCCATTTGATTTCCTGATGAGTGATGATCCCATCACCATGTTCGTATAGCCCCCATGCTATTTCTCTGTTGACTTTCCACCCGCTCAATAGCTCCATTATTCCGAGCATTCCAATTAATTCTTGGAAGCAAGGAGGACCACAAAATGGTTACAGTCTGGCCAACTGTGCCAGATCACCCGGAAATCGGCCAAGGCCTGCTCAATCACGTCCTTGCCTTTAGCATGGCCCAAGTCGTTCCTCCATAGATGCAGCACCAAAACCTATGGGGGAAGACCAACCAAACCTCGATGGAATAGCGTGGGAAGGAGGCACTCCCACCGCATGCCACATCTGCCAAGCCACTGAACAGTAGTGCGCTGGGACAGTCCAAGCTGTGATCCACAGCCAGATGTGGAAGCCCTCCGGGCAGCCCAGAACACCATACTGTGCCCGCATATGAGCACCGGCATGCGTCCATTCCATCATCTAAGGAAATAAGAACATTAAGGACAGGAAAACAGGTGTTGTATCACAAATTGAGAGTCAAACCCCGAACGTACGTCTGGAAGGCCCTGGAACGCCATCTGCCCACCACCTTCACCTGATCATGTGAAAAACCCAAAGAAGCAGCTGTGGAAGCAGCTCCAATACGGAAGGAATGCGTCCCAAATCGGAAATTACCCAGGCCGAGGGTAGACAGTGCAGATTTGGTAACGGCCCAGAATTGAAATTTCATCAACAGGGAACTGTCAGAGTGACAAAATAACGGGCCATCCGCTGACCCACGAAGACCCAGAAAAACCTCTAATGCCCTGACAGGGCATAACTCCTTGATTTGAGCTTGACAGAGGGACACAGTCGCGCACTTGCTACACTGGTCAGTCTTAGATCTCCGTATGCGGAGATGGATGATATCCGGACGGGCCTGTACATCAGAATATCTCAGGGCCCTCCCTGACTTATCCCTTTTGGACGCCCAGACTAATTCGGAAATCCTAAGGGCCCCAAAGAAGGCCGTTAAGGCTGCTGCGTGGAACAGTGCAGCCTCATAGCGTGAGGCGCAAATGGATGGACACAGTCTACGGAGACCTAAAAGGATATCTGGAGAAAGGGGGTGCCTAGAGTCTGCCAGTGCAGGCGACATTATAACCCAGCCCTGAACGGCATGTCGCACCCTAAAATCTGCCGTGGAATCGCTTACACCCTTAATTTTAGCCCAGAAGGCCAATGCAGCCAGTTTACCACTTATGGTCCTGGCCAAGAGCCCCCTGTTCCTAGAGTACATGCAGAATTGCAGTAGGTGTTCCACTGGGATAGGCCACAAGTGCTATAACTGTAGTTCGCTCCGGAAGGCAAGGAACTCCCTACCTGCTTTGTCGTAGGTGACTCAAGTGCTGGGAGCTATGGAGTTCATCATGGCGTGTTCGGCTTCAGTGTGCCAATCTCCCATAGTGCAATGGGCATGGGGTCTGGCAGTGGACGAGCCCATGGGGCTAACTCCTGGAACCTGTCGATCTGGTTACATGACAAAGCATCGGTGATTGGATTGTCCAAGCCAGGCACGTGCCGGGCATGGAACCAGATATAATATCGCAGGCAATGAAGCGTAAATGCTCTTACCAATGACATAACCCCATGGTTTCTGGAGGACGGTGTATTAATGACGTGAACAGTGGCCAGGTTGTCACATCAGAGGAGAGCCACGGAGTTGGCCATTTGGTCAGCCCAAAGGTGTACAGCCACAAAAATAGGGAAGAACTCCAGGAAGGTAAGATCCTTACAGATTCTGGCTGCCGTCCAGCTCTTGGGCCACCGCCTGAAGCACCACCAGTCCCGCCATATGACACCGAAACCCAGCGCCCCAGCAGCATCAGAATGAATCTGAAGGTCGGCTTTGAGGAGCAACTCATGCCTCCAAAAGTAGACGCCATTAAATTCCCGTAAAAATTGAAGCTGACCTGCATATCCAAACACATAGCAGAAGTGACCCTGGTTCGGTGACGGGTTTGTCGCAATCCCTGCATTGCCCAACATAGCCATCGCAAGAAGGCCCGGCCAGGAGCAACTACCTTACAGGCAAAATTTAGATGCCCTACTACCTCTTGCAGTGCCCGCAAGGAAACCTTACGAGAATGCATAATTGCCATGAGTTTCGCACGCAGGACAGTGAATTTGTCCTGAGGAAGCTGGCAACACTGCTTAAGGGTATCCAACTCAATCCCCAAGAATGTTAAAACAGCAGACGGACCCTCTGTTTTCTTGTGTGCCAGTAGGGAAGCGAAGGCCTGCATCAAATCAGAGCATTGAGTGGAGTCTTTGGGCCCGGCAAACAAGAAATTGTCCAAATAATGGACCACACTCTGCACACCTGACCTGTCTCTCACAGCCCATTCCGGAAAGGTGCTGAACCTCTCAAACATGGTGCAAGAGATGGAGCACCCCATAGGGAGGGCCCAGTCCAAGTAAAACCTACCTTGGAAACAGAACCCCAACAGGTCGAAATCTAATGGGTTGATGGGCAAAATGTGAAAGGCGGACTTTATATCGCATTTCCCCATCAGGGCCGCTTGGCCGAAAGCCTGGACCATAGAAACAGCCGCATCAAAAGAGGTATAGCACACTGAGCACAGATGATCGGGGATTTCGTCATTAACCAACCCACCTTTGGGGAAGGAGAGGTTATGAATTAACCTGAACTCCCCAGAGGATTTCTTTCGTACGATACCCAGGGGACCCACGGCAGGAGGTGTTACTGCAGCTGGTGCCGGGGACACCGCCCCATCGGGCAGCATAGGTGTAGGAGTCTCCTGAAGAGGCCCAGGGCCCCCCGTGTTCATGAGCTGCCCTACAGTAGGTGGGGGGAAAAGGCCAACGCTGGGAAATGAGCCAAGGAAGCCATCCCCAAGGCCCTAAAGGTCCCCATCCTGGCCAGGTGGGATGAGGTGCAGCAGTTGTCTCACCTGCATTTGGGGCGGCAGAATCAGGGTTCCCTGATTCCATGGCAGATGATGTTTCCTCCACTGCCGCTGCCTGTAATGCTGCCGAAGTTTCTACTTCTTCAGGCTGATGATTGACACCAGGGCGGGCTAAAGCAGGGGTGGAAGACGCCTCAGCCCTAAGTGCGCTGAAATGGAGAGTAACAGTGAGGGCTGGGTATGTTGCCTTGTTCTTTGGAGCTGCAAAGCACTGGCCTTGCTTGGCCCGGCCGGGGCGGGAGGAACAATCTATGGCCTCTAGGTGTGCCAGGATTGTGGCCAGGCCCGCCTCTTTTTCAGAAGAATCAAGCCTACCCTGTGTCCTCTTTGCAGGAGGCCGTGGGGCCCTACCTGTTCCTTTCTTGACACTCTGTCCTTTTTTTGGAGGCATGGTGTCAATTGATAAGGAAACCCCAAACGGGGAGGCCCCGGAGTGGGGGGTGCTGGGGCAGGGATAACTACACAAAATTGCTAACCAGCCACGTCTGAAGAAATCAGTGAAAGGTGATGAGATATCCGAGTGGGCTAGACCAGCTTCAGCAAGGTAGCCACTGGGGGGGGGGATGGTGTCGGAGGTCCCAATCCAGCATCCCACCCCGCCTTGTAGGAGCCCCCAGGCCAGGGAAGACAGGGCCCAGGAACCTAACGCCCCCCCAAAGAGGCCACCCCCTGGGGTTGTGCCCCTTTCCTCCAAACCTCGGGCCTATGGCCCTGAAGAATGCTTCCTGGGCCAGCCGTGTCCGCTAGAAGGATCGAGGCCCCCAGAAGAAACACGTGGTTGGCCCCGAGGCCGGTGGCAGCGCAGGAAGGATCAGTCACCCCGTACTGATCCGAGGTTGGTCCCAAGGGCCTGTTGCTGTGTCCGCTGCAACTGTGTGTGCCGTACAGGCCACCAAAGAAGAGGGCCTAGCTGCATCCCTGTCTCCGCTGCCACTGCTTCTCCTCAGGGGATGAAGTGCGCTATCACCGCTGCCACAGAAAAAAGGAGAAACACGCGGCCGATCGGCCCCCTGGCGATCATGCCGTCACTGTCTTCGCCTCTCCTTGTCGGGCCAGTGGAGCGTGTGTCGACTGCTCCTTAGCTGTGTGAACAAGAGACTGCTTTGGGAGGGGCTCGGGGCATAAAGAGGCTTCACCGGCCCCTCCCCTTTAGAGTGGTGCCATAGGGTATGCCCAATGGCATCCCAAGACGTCTCCTCACCCCACCCACCCGCAACAGCCCCCTCCCCCGCCACACCCAGGCAAGCCAGACATGGGGTAGGGCATTTCCCTTGCCATTATCTAGGATTGGCATACCAGTCAAGTGATCAATCAGTTGGCCACCTTATATTTGAGCATAGTCAGATATTGTCAAATATTCCATGATGCCATGCATAGGTGGCAACCTACCTAGAGATGTAAAATTTCCAGAAAGGTTGAGGCAATAGGAAAAAACTGTATTTTCCTGTTCTTTTTTTTTTTTTTTTTGGAAGAATTGGAAATTTTGGAAGAATTGGAAAATAAGCAATACTTTTTTTTTAATCACTCTAAAGTCACTTTGTTGTTTTCAGACAGGCTTCTCCAGCCTGGTGCCCTCCAGATTCAGTTCCCATCAGCCTCAGGCAGCATGGCCAATGGTCAGGAATACTGGGCACTGTAGTCCAAAACATCCAGAAGGCACCAGGTTGGGTAAGGCTGCTTTAGGAATGTAAAACAGCCTTTCTCTTCCTAAAGTTACTTTATGTATGACTTAGTTTGCTCATAAAATTATTATATTTTTAAACTTTTAAAAGTATCAGTGAATCTGTAATTATAGTCTGAATAGATTAGAACTACATTAAATGACTGCTACAGCATCAGAAACACAGGACTCTATAAAACAAAAGCCAAGCTGTCAAGAATGTACATTTACCATCAAGAATGCACAATGGTGGCTCTACTCACATCTTGGGAAAATGAGCATAAATATCTATCAGTAAAATATACTTCAGATCAATAATTTTAATGAGGGATAAAAGAACTAACTATGCTGGAAATCTTACAGAGAGAATTAAAAAAAAAAATTCCCCATGGCTTCATTATTTCCAGACATTTTACATCTCTAGCTTTTGTATAAAAGTGTCCTTATTACATAGTTTTTAGAAATCATTTTGGGGGGAGTAAAGGCTGGGCAACAATATAGAAATACTTTGCCTTAAATTCTAAAAGAAAATATTTCATAATACAAAGCTGCTCAATTTTTCCAATTTTTCAGAAAAACAAAAATGTTCCTCAGGGAAAAAATGGAAAAAAAACCCTCTTTTTTCTGTATTGTTCCAGTTCTTTTTTCTGTGCCTTCACATCTCTAAACCTACCTTCATTTTTTCCCATTATGGTGTCATTTCTTTTCAAGGATAGGAGTGGGGGCTCCATGCCCACTATCTCTACGTGGGGAAGTCTAGCAGCATAACAGTGCTTCTCTTAGTGCCCATGTATTATAACTGTTGGCATGTCCAAACTGCAGGTCTTGGCCCCTTCATATCTTTTCCCTCAAATTCTTGAGCTCCATCACACTAAGTCTTCCAAATGTCTCCTGTTCCTTCAAACAGTTCCACCCTTGCTGCCCATTATGCCTGGAATTGCTTTCCAGAACACCTACTTAATTCCACCTCTTTTTCTTCTAATCCCTCTTCAAAACTACAGCTTTTCTGCAAAACTTTGGCATAACTCTTTAGTTCTCACCTCCTACAGCAAATAAGGTTAGCTCATGTGACTGCATTTGCACATATTTTTCATTTGTCTTATTTATGAAACATATGTTGCTTTTCTTATGCAAGATAGCAGCAGACAAAGAATGCAAATATTGAATTCCATGATACTGTGTTCTTAAACAATACACTTGCACAGAAAAGAGAGAACATGCTGAAAATAGCTTTAGCTTCCATCTAAAACACAAACCAGAATGTTAACTTGGAAGTTACAGCTGATGCAAATACTGCTCACTTTCTGAAGGTGTGAAGCTTCATACTCGTATGCAATCTGATTGGGGCTAATGTTGACACTCATTAGTTTTAGCAACCCAAAGAAATGTGCATGATACACAGACAACAAGTCATCTATTTGAACAGAGTTCAACCCGCTTCCACTAAGTTGTTGGGGGCACCTTCAGTTTTGCTGTCATTATTTGTTAGTTCCATTTCACTCTGAGACATACATATTTCAATGACATATATGCATGCTAGGAATAATCACCTGAAAAACATTAATTAGAGCTTTGAAGCTGCCAAGTTTGCCTAATGTTGTATTTGCAATTGGTATACATTAATTTCCATTAATAAACGTATCAAATGGAAAAATAAAATGCTGGAAAATATTCTGCCCCACATCACTGATTCTAGCCCATGAATACTTCTTGGCTGAAAATAGTTTCCTCTAGTAGTAAGAAATAGTTGATAAAGCTGGCAGGCCAAGTGACATATAGGGCATCTCTGCACCAGCCTAAAATCTTGCATTTAAAACAGGGCTTTCTGCTTCCATTTTAAATGCAGGATCACAATGGACTCCCTTTATACGCACTTCTTTCCGCCCCCCCCTTCTCCCTGTAGCTGAGTCTTCCATTCTCTTTCATTGATCTCGCTCCTCTTCTTGCCGCTTTTACTCTTTTCATGGAGGAAACTGAAGCGGGACACATCAGGGTAATTTGATAGCTCATTATCTGCGATCTATTTAAAAACGGAACAAAGGGTGTTTAGTGCAGGAGACGCCTTGAACGATCACAGCATCATGTAAAGAGCCCACAAACTTCCATGAAGGAGCAATCTCAATCGCAGTATAAAAGCTCAGTGTGAAGGAGCGCATAGTCACTGAAGCAACACAAGAGTGTTTTGAGGCTATAAGCTACTCGTGTGTGAATTTACTTGGGAGTAAGCCACAACTGGATTAACTACTGGTATAGCATGAGTATCTGTTGAAATCCTCTTAAAGAAATTATAGGTTGCAATCGTTTACCTACTTATGTGGGAGTAAGTCCAGTTGAACTCAATGGGACTTACTTCTGAGTGGACCTACACCTGACTGATTGCTGTAAGGTTGAAATCATAAATATACATACACACACACACACACATATATATATACACACACATACACACACACTTACAAATATAAATATATAGCAAATCCCAGTGAAGACAGCAGGACATACTTCTGACTAAACCTGTATAGATTTGGCTACTCTATGAGTAGCCTTTCAGCCTACTTGGTGGAGTAGAATGGAGTGGACCGTTTAAGCATGCACTCTCCTGCATGCTCACAACTCAATAGGACTTCTTTCTGAGTAAATACACCGCCCCCAAGTAACCAAATCACATCTTCTACCCAGTCCACTAAAAGCAGTTAAGATATCTGGGATGGACAGCAGAGTAGTGAGAAAAAGCAACAACTAAGGTTCATGGAAATGAAGCCATTGGTTTTATAGCTTACTTATGTGATAAGAATGTCACTGGGGAGATAGTACTTCAAACATCTGCTGCAATGGGCTATGGGTTGGCTGCACACACGGGGGCAGATTGGAAGAGCAAAATATAACTTTAAAGACACAGCTAACAGCTGCATCTCTTCCTTTTGTACTCCAGAGTAAGCACAGGGGTCCCAATCAGATGGGAATCCTAGCGGGAGGGGTAGGGGGGATTTAATCCTCCCCCCACTGCAGTCCACCACACCTCCAATATATATGGCCAAATAGTGAACTATTTGCTTTAATGGATCACTGTTTGGCAATATAGGTTGAGGTGCAGGAGGCCTGAGAAGCCAGCAGTCTCCATGCCTCTCTTCTTCTGAACACAGGGAGCAGCAGCTACAGGTGCTGCTTTGGGTTCCATTCCTCGCACCTGCTCAGAAAGCCCTGTAGTTGTTGTGTAACACAGAGAAGGTTGGCAGTGGCAAGAAAGGAAGGCTGGAAACTAGAGCAGTTTCTAGGACAGTGGGAAAGATGAGTGGGGGCAGGAGGCTTTCCAAAGGTGGGGGGCATGGTTGGATTCCCTGGTGGGCTCTTCTGAAGCCCCAGTAAATGCCCCAGTAAATGCCCCATGATGCTGCTCTGTAACCCCAGCCCTGGTTGCCCCTTTCATGTGCTCTGCTCCGTATAACTGCATTACTGCTTTAGGCCCTGGGCTCTGGAATGTTTTGTCTTTTACAAGGGGAGGCACCTAGGTCGACTTGTAAGGCCCGCAAAACCTTTGTGCTCCAACTCACATTTGGCTGACTTCCTGGAATGTTTTTGGCTGCTTTTAGCTATTCTAGCAGTCTTTACTTTGGATTTGTTTTTAATTATATTTATTCTGTGTAAGTTGCTTTGAGCATTCTTGAAAAAGCAGCCTAGAAATGAATTCAAATTTTAAAATTTGACTGAACCACCGGCCTCAAAAGGTTTCTTTTTTCCTAGATTGTCACTGTTCAACTCCCTTGATTGAAGTAACGATGAAACAGGCAAATTTGCATTAAGGCTATGAAACTTTTTTTTAAAAATTGAATTTATATCCTGCCTTTTTTCCCCTCTTGCAAGTAACCCAAGGCAGCTTACATTATCCTCCTTCTCTCCATTTTAACCTCACAGCAACAACCCTATAACCAATCTTGCCTTTTCCGGTCACTTAGATGAACATTTATAACAAATGCAATCAGTTCTAGGGAAATTACAAGCAATTTCTGTTATTCATCCAGGCAAATCCTGGGGGGATGGGGGATGGGACTGTGTGTTTTCCCCTTAAATATTAAAGCTGTTTATGAGCTGAAATAATTATTTTAGTAGTGGAGTAAGCGTCATGGGTTGTGGTGGCATGTTAGTGACATTATTTGCTTCAAATATGACTATGTAAAATACAACGTTTGGTCTCTGTGATTCCTAGCTTGCCTTGGCTTTGTGGCTTCTGCTTTGTTCCCATGGAAACCAGGTGCTACTCCAAATAAGGCGATGATCATCTGTGATTTTTTTACAGCAGGATTTGCATAACCAGTCTTCAGTTTAGTTCACTTCTTCTAGCTGAAGTGCAAAGCATTGGTATAAGAGAAGCATGTGAACAAAGAGTGGTTCTTCAATTCCTTACATTTTCTGTCTTTTTAAAAATTATGCACATGTGTTCCCCCTTCTAAGAGAATTAAGCTTTCTTCTAGCTTGTATGGCTGCCAGGATTCAACAGAGAATCTGCCTACATTACCTTCTTTCAGAATAAGGACAACTGTTGCCTTGGGCCTGTTCCCACGAGTGATTTACTCCGAACTCGTTGTGTGTGGAGGTTGTTAGGGATACATGACGTCATAGCCATCCAGCAGCCACCCTCCGGAGCTTATTGTGGAAAAACTAGATTTCCTGAGTATATAGTCCAATATAGTCCAATTCTTTTCCTTAAGTTGGGTTCTCCTTGGTATAGTTTCAGTGTGCCCCAATCCCCGCATTTACCTCGGGTATGCTAGCTCTACCCAGGGGTGTGCCTTTCACCATGACCCCAGTCAAGGTGTGCTTCCTGTGTGCTTCCCGTCCCTGCACAAACCCATTAGTGTCTCCTCAGAAGTAACTCTGATTGTGCTGAATGAGGCTTGCCCTCTGAATGTCCACATCAGAAGTTACAGAGATTCCCCTCAATTGACATGGCACAGTTTAAAGCCCAGTTCCCTAAGTACAGTAAAGCGTGATCTCAAGGGTCTGATTCTCCTTTGTTTGGTTTATTGCCTTAGGAAAAAACTGCTTCAACCCTTCATTATAGAGATCCTGTGGGTAAAGATGGGGGCTAGTTTCCCATCTTTGTGTTCTCCCCACCCCCACCTTCCCAGCACAAGCATACAGTCAGGCCCAGAAATATTGGAACAAGGATAACTGTTTTGGCAGTTCGCCTCTGTACACCACCACATTGAAGTTGAAAGGAAACACACCCAGATGGGAGCGAAGTCAGGACTTTCAGCTGTAATTCAAGGGGTGTGACAAAAGTGGGGCACTAACCATTCAGGAAGTACAGCCAGTGGCATACACACACACCCATCGTTGGTGGCTCATAAGTAATGGAATAAACCAACATCATGTCAAACTTAAGGATCGCCTTTAATACCTGGATGAAAATCCTTTGCAGTCAATGACTGCCTGAAGTCTGTAACCCATGGACATGACCAAATGCTGGGTTTCCTCCCTCGAGATGCTTTGCCAGGCCTTTACTGCAGCTGCCTTCAGCTGCTGCTTGTTTGTGAGTCTTTCTGCCTTCAGTCTTGTCTTCAGTAAGTGAAAAGCATGCTCTATTGGGTTGAGATCAGGTGACAGTCTTGGCCATGGAAGAACATCCCACTTCTTTGCCTGGAGAAACTCTTGGGTAGCTTTTGCTCTATGTTTTGGGTCATTATCCCTCTGCAATATGAAGCGGCGTCCTAACCGTTTGGCAGCATTTGGCTGAATCTGAGCAGAAAGTATAGCCCTATACACTTCAGAATTCATCCTGCTGCTTTGATCAGCAGTCAGGTCATCAGTAAACACCAGTGACCCAGTTCCATTGGCAGCCATACATGCCCATGCCATAACACTGCCTCCACCATGTTTGACAGATGATGTGGTATGCTTTGGATCATGAGCTGTTCCTTTCCTTCTCCATACTTTTCTCTTCCCATCATTCTGGTACAAGTTAATCTTGGTTTCATCAGTCCAAAGAATCTTATTCCCGAACTGGGCAGGCTTTTTTAGGTGTTTGCTGGCAAAGGCTCATCTGGCCTGTCCGTTCTTGAGCCTTACCAGTGGTTTGCACGTTGTTGTGAAGCCTCTGTATTTACATTCATTAAGTCGTCTCTTGACTGTAGATGTTGACAGTGACATGCCTACCTCCGCAAGAGCGTTCTTAACCTGGCTAGATGTTGTGAAAGGCTTCCTCTTCACCATGAGCTGAATTCTGCAGTCATCCACTTTAGTTGTCTTCCATGGTCTTCCAGGCCTTTTGCTGTTGCTGAGCTTGCCAGTTAATTCCTTCTTTTTCAGGATGTTCCAAACTGTTGTATTGGCCACTCCCACTGTTTTTGCGATCTCTCTGATGGGCTTATTTTGTTTCCTCAGCCTAATGATGGCCTCTTTCACTCGCATGGACACCTCTTTGGACCTCATGTTAGGAGTTCCAGTGAACAGCTACCAAATACAAATGTAACACTCAGAACCACCTCCAGGCCTTTTATCTGCTTGATTGGTCATAGGGTGCCCAGGAAACAGGCCACACCTGGCCATGCAGCTGCTTGTCAACCATTCGTTCCATTACTTATGAGCCACCAACTATGGGTGTGTGTGTATGCCACTGGCTGTCCTTCCTGAATGGTTAGTGCCCCACTTTTGTCAAACCCCTTGAATTACAGCTGAAAGTCCTGACCTCGCTCCCATCTGGGTGTGTTTCTAATGAATTGGACTAGAGGAGGTGTGCTGCATTCATGGCAGCTTCTCACATGGTACAGGAGAACAGGAAATACTTTTGCTAGTCTTGAGGATGCAGCATCTGAAGAGAATAGGGTCCTTGTTAGAGGGCTAAATTTCATTTTACTTTTTATACTTGAGAACATGCCTTCTCAATGGTGGCAGTTGCACATGTTCAGCTTGGCATAGGTGTCTCTTAAAAAGCAAACCCCCCCCACCGCAAGTGGCATTCCAGTGACTACCTGTGACTTTTTGGTATTTCTTTAAAGACATGGACTTTAAAGATTATTCCCATGTGCGTACACCCTTCACATTTTACAGAGTGCACATGTAGTTTTGTACTGAAGTATATATAACCAATGACAAACAAGTTAGTTGGCTTAGATTGTCCTGGTTTTGTTGCGTAGTGATAACTGAACCAAATTAAGTAGTCTTTAAGTGCTCAAGCACGGGCTATCTCACTGTATGTGATGTCAGCCTTCCCCAACCTGGTGTCCTTCAGTTGTGTTGGACTGCATGTCCCATACCCCCCCCCCAGCCAACTATGCTGGCTGGAGGATTATAGGACTTGTTCCAACACATCTGGAGGGTACCAGGTACAACAGATTTGTCCTTGTCTAAAGATATTATGATACGGGATTTTTGTATTTAGCATGATTATAAATCAGCGGGTAACTTGCCCATGCCATATTCCAGACAGAAAGTGTGACCTAGGAATTTGTAAGTTTGCAATATTACTTCTATTAACACAGAATTTTTTTAGAAACAGAGGACTTTGACATTGGGCGTGTTTTTTTATCTTTGACTTTAAAATCTCAGTACTTATATCTCATGATACAAGAGCATGGAACATACAAAGATACAAAGTGGTTGCAAGCAAAATACAATTTAAGCTTTTAAAATTTAGTTCTAGGGGTACTATATGCCATGCACTGTTGATGTGGGATGGTAGGCACAGCAGGCCTCTTCAGCACACAGCTGAATGGGTGTCCTAGAAGAGTTCCTAGAATGCTCTGGAGTACACAGGAGTTCCATTCCAATACTCAGTAGACAAGGCAACAGGGAAAGTATTTGCTGCAAGGAGCGAGTTTTGAAAGACACTGGCTTAAAAAAGAAAAGTAATAGAAACATCAGTTCAGAGCCGCCTTCTGAAAGATTTTAAGCTTTCCTGCTTTACTGCTGCAAACTAGCTGGAACTCCCTGGAAAAGGGATTAAAAGGTGAGAGGACATTTGCTTCAGTAAAGGACACGATGTGCACACTTCCTACTCTGCTCATACTACAAATGTCTGAAGGATCAGGGGGAAGCACACAGGATATATTTTAATAAGCTTATCTGCTTTTGTAGCTCAACATCTTGGGACATGAGGCAGAGATCTGTATCCCATTGATCCAGTTTTGGTTTTTTTAAATGAAGAACAGCATTAGAAGGCTGAGAGCGGACATAGAAGACTGGAAGCGAGAGGGGCAGTTTAACCCTTTCCCCTTCCGCTATTGGTCCATTGCTTCTTTTCCACTGTGAGGCTGATATGGGAGTCCTTAGGTAGTCATAATCCTTGAGTCATGGTGACTGGCAAAAAGCTTTACTGAATGATGGCATGCCCACTACCGTTACTGCCCAAAATATGAAGCAGTCTTGTCTTTCCTAGGGTAATGTGAGATTCTGGTATCTGCATTAAATTATTCCATGCTCTTACTGGCATATGCTTATATCTTGCAACTATTTCAGAGAGGGGAAACCTCACCTGCCTTGGACACCAGATTTTACCATTTCATGTAGTCTCTGCATCTTCCTTTCCTTTATCTTCTTTTAAACCAAACACTTTTCTCTGAAAATCTAAAAGTAGAATTCTGCATTTAGAGGGCACAAAGCAGATTAACAAAGCCTGCTTCAACCATTCATTCAGAAGTATGTCTGCAACTTGAAAGCAGGTTGAGGTTCAAACTACATGTTACATTAGTGGCTAGCAGCTATGCACGTGGAGGGGAGGGTTAATCCTTCTCTTCCCAGTTGCAATGACATTTTTTTTCTAAGTCCTGTAACTATTCCAGGGGTTTATCAGTGAAATTGCAGCTGGGGAGGAAAGACTTAATTAAACACACACACGCGCATACAAACACACACACACACACACACACACACACTCTCTCTCTGTTTTATCTCCTAAAGATCCATGAGGGCAGTATACAACAATTTAAAACAAAACCTTAAAACAATAAAATCAAGAACATTAAAAACAGTAAAAACATTAAAACTACCCATCTTGAAAGGCTAAATTGAAAAGTCGCATCTTCATATCCTTTCTAAAGGCCAAGAGAGTGCTGCTGCTGCTGCTACCTGAAGATCCAGGGACAGCATAGGATCAAAGAGCACAATCCTTGGTTTAACCTCAGCTTGTTCACTCTCAGCTTGTTTAACCTCATTATTGAACCCAGGCAACAGTCAAGGGTTTTGACTGCTTCCTTCGTGTTAGGTAACACAGAGCAACAGAATGTGGCTTGATTTAAACTCTGGCTGAGTGCCTACCTGCTAGCAGAGCAGTAAGCACCTGGGTCATCTGCCTGCCTGCCAGCTAGTATTTCAGTCTTCAGTTTACCTCTCAAGCATTACAAATTTCCTTTAAAAACAGTTACACTCTCCAGCAGTGAGCTGTTTCTTGGCCCCAGAATAATGTAGGATAATACAGTTCGATGCATTTGAATATATCATTGTGGTCTTCTGGAATTAGGACTGAGGTGCGGGGGTGGGGGGGAAAGAGGGAGAGTGAGAAGCAGGGGCATGTAGGACATCCTGGGAGGTTTAAATGGGGATGGGGATGGGGAAAGCAGGGTGGGAAAGGGTCTTTACTGGGACCTTGCAGAAAAACAGTAGGTGATTGAAATGACTCCTTGCCTCTCCTGCAGCTAGTGGGAGCTAGGGGTTGCACATGCATGCTCCTTCATGCTGCCAGTGAATATTTATGGCATCAGAGTTGTGCCTGGATGCTAGCCCTCAGCTAGGCTGGCACTTGGAGTTTAGGTGGTTGAAGGTGAACAACTGGCCTGCTACTTGTTTACCATCTGCCTAGCACAAGCCCTCCCCACAAACTGGGGGGGGGGACTGGACTTGGAGGATGTTCTTCCTCTGAGCCCAGTTTGCCTCCCTTTCCCCTGTGAACTTTCATGGGTCCGATTCTGTTTTTCTTGTTCTGCTGCCTACATTTGGACTGGATCAAAATCTGTACTTGATGAGGAAAAGTGTTGATAAGAAACACTATGCTTTGTGTTGTCTTACTGCAGTGGAGAACATTCCACTTCAAGTTCTATCTGGGTTGTCTTCAACTTGATGAATCTCTTGGCATCTCTCTTTCTTTGATGCACCTTAAGACTAGTTTTTACATGTGGAATGGTGAAAATTATATGTGTGTGTTCCACTATGTGAAGGAGATTTTACACATCTATATCTTCCTGCTATATTTGTTATGCTTAGGTGAAACTGGGTACAAGCTCATTCAGTGTATGATGAACTGTGCCAAAATTGATGAATCAAAACGTGTATGGTCAACTAAGATTTGTCTCATTTAGTGACCATCCTAATACAAACTGAATGCATGTTACAGTCAGTGTAAGTGTGGTATGTATGTGTGTGATAAGTCTCACGTTATGAGTGTTGTGTAGTGTAACACTTTGAGAGTTTATTTAAGCATTTGGTATTCAACTCTTAACAAGGGATCTTTTGATTCCTGGCTGGTCAGCATTAATGACCTAATGGAGGATAGTCAACAAATTTACAGAAGATAAATATGTGGAGGGAATTGGAAACTCCTAGTGTCTTGCAATTCTATATAACTTGTGAGTTGGGTATGTCGCTATAACAATGAAATTTAATAAGAACAAATGTTCCATTTGGCATGCAGGAAGGAAGAGCTAAAGACACAAGTACAAGATGCAAAACTGCTGGTGTTGCCATTATGCACTCTAAATTGGGCCCAAGAATGCACTGGCAACCTGTGTAGTTGGTTCAGAAATGGTGTCATAGACTAGTAGGGTTGGCAGGGGCCTACAAGGCCATCAAGTGTCATATGCTCTGATCTCATGGCCCCCACAGGCAACCAGGCCACTGCCATTTTTTATGGCATCCCCTTGGAATTTGTATTTATTAAATGTAAGCAGGAGTCTCGATGTGTGGATGAAATAGTGGTGTGGAGAGGAGGGCTTCAGATTTGTTAGGCACTGTGGAATGTTTTGAGACAAGCCAGGCCTATACAAGAGGGATGGGCTCCACTTGAACCACAGTGGAACCAGACGTCTGGTGCTTAGCATAAAAACAGTAGCATAAAAAGAGCAGCTTTTTAAACCAAACCTGGGGGGTTAGGGAAGCTGACAGGAGTTGGGAAGCATCCAGTTCAGGGTGAATCATCCCTAGGGGATAAAGATGAAAATGTTTCTGATTACCCAAATGGGGATGGGGAAGAAATAGGCCATGAGCATATAGTGAAATACGTACACTAGTCAAAGAGGCCTAAGTATCATGGCAGAAGATACCCACACCAGGAACATGTGGGGAGGGACACCATGTATAGGTGTTTCTATGCAAAGGCTAGAAACTTCTGAGTTGAAGTGGGAGAGTTGGAGTGCCTGGTTTTACAGGAGAACCTAAATATAGTGGGCATAATGGAAACCTGGTGGAATATAGAGAACCAGTGGGATATGGACATCTCTGCATATAAACTCTACAGGAAGGGCAGGGAAGGGCATACTGAGGGAGGTGTTGTTCTGTATGTTAAAGAGGGCATTGTGTCAAGCGGACTAGAAAAACTAAAAGGGGTAGACGCCTCCACAGAAGCACCATGGGTTGACAATACTGGACTCCAAATGTAATTAGGAAGAACATGCTATCGCCCCTCAGAGCAGAAGGCTCTTGATGATCTTGTGATGGAAAATGACACTTCAATTACCCCCACAGTGACTAGATAAATGCATGTTCCAGTCATGACAAAGAGGTTACATTTCTCAGTGCCCTACATGGCTGTCCTGTCACAGTTGGTCATGGATCTGACCAGAGGGGAGGCGACCCTGGATTTAATCCTAAGTGGTGCCGCCCAGGGCCTAGTGTGAGATGTGAATGTTGTTGAACCAGTTGGAAATAGTGACCACTTGCTATAGATAATACTGATCCAGATTGACAAGTGCCTGACTCACATGAATGCTGTATTCTGCTTTGGTATTGTCCATATTCCATAGGCTCAATGGAATGCACAAGGTAGGATATACCCTTTCTTCAGCTCTCAAGTGTCTGGTACTTTTTCTCAAAAGTGAAGGCAAGGAGTAACTTGACACTTCATTTTTATTATGTTTGTTACATGCACACGCCCATTCACACACATTTTATATATAAACTGCCCTTTAAGCATGTTTCTGGGGTGGTTTATATAACAATAGAGTGTGATAAATTCGGAACAGGTCTTCTTTCAGATATCTGGGTCCCAAGCCAAGTAGGGGTTTAAAGGTAGGCACCAGCATCAGGGCAGGAGGCCTGGCGTGCTGTGGTCCATGGTGTCACGAAGAGTCGGACACGATTGAACGACAGAACAACAACAACCAGCATCTTGAATTGTGCTTGAAAACAGATTGTAAGCCCATGAAGTTCTTTAAATACCAGCAAGATGTGTTCCCAACTGCCAGTCCCAGTTAGTAGCCTGACAGCTGTAGTTTGGACTAAGTGTAGTTTCCAAGCAGTCTTCAAAGGCAATACATTACAGTAGTCCTGGCGGTTGCCAGCTTGTAGATACACAGCTAGGCTATCTCTGTCCAGGATGGGCCACAGCTGGCACACCAGACACAGGTGATAAAAGGTGCTCCATGCCACAGAGGCCATTTTGGACTTGAGTGACAAATCTGGCTCTAGAAACACCCCCAGACTCTGAAACTGCTCCCATAGGGGGAATGCGGCTCATTCCAGAATAGGTTGATCGCCATTTCCCTGAACCGGCGGACCACCTGAGCATAGAACCTCTGTCTGGGCAGCATTGTGTTTCAGCTTACTGGAGAACTCTTGAATAGCTCTCCTTTTAAAATCAGTTTGTGGTGCTGGGGAGAGAATATAAGCAGGCAAATCATATGAAGTATCCATACATTTTTAGAAACTATAGCAAATTGAAACAGACCATCTTTGGCAGCACCCTCAGTTGAACTGTTGCCCTTAATCTGTTGCAAATCCCAACCAGATTTTGGCCTGGGGAAAGAACTTGTTAGCCATAATTGGAAAAAATTAGTGATGATGATTGAAACCCATAGAACTGTAAACAATGTGGTATAGTTATTTTTAAAATGTCTTCCTTAAAATAGTTATTGTAGAACAGTGTTTCAAGAGCCTCTAATGTGACACCGCATACTTATTTTAGTTAAGCAAGCGTATTGTAGAAAATGTTGTCTGCTATGTTCTCTGTTCCTATAGCAGTGGAAAAACCATCATCATTTGGTGGTGGGGTTGGGGCAGGGATGTTTTGTCTCCCCCATCAAAGTAAACATTTGAAGTAATTGTTTTCTCCCCACCCCATTCTTGTAATTGTGTTCAAACCTTCCAGGGAAGGTGATGACTTTATGTGATAGGCTTTATGCATAGGCTTGCTCTAACTAAGGCCTGAGATGGTGAACCTGCATAGAAAAAAAAAAATCCCCAGGACACAGAAAAATAGCATGTTAAGGAGAAAGGGTCTATCCTACCTTCTCCTTCACATGCTGCCTTTCCATGTTCAGTGATTTTTGGTATGGAGGAGTATTCAAATCATGTGAGCCTCCAGCTGCAGTGGTACAGTCCAAAACTAGGTTCACCATCAAAGTGAGAATGTGGCCAAAGTAGCAGAGATTTTTTTAAAAATGTGCAGACATCTTTTAGCTGCCTCTCACGTTACATGGCAGGAAACCCAGGTTTGTAACAGAGTGTACACTCAACAAGGAGTCAAAGCCAACCCATAAGGTGTTATGCACTTGTTTGCAAACAGGTTTGTCATTATTTGTTACATGTTAAATTTCTTTCATTTATATCCTGTCTTTCCTCCAAGGAGCCCATGGTACTGCACATGATCTTTCTCCTCTCTATCCTCGCAACAAGCCTATGAATTAGCTTAGGCCAAGAGTCAGTGACTGGCCCAGAGTCGCGCAGTGAACTTCATGGCCAAGTGGGGACTAGAACCTGGATCTCCCCAGTCCAGCACTCTAAACACTAGGCTACAGTACACCACACTGGCTCCCAAGTGTTATTACACTCCACGCTTTTAGATGTACTCTATGAGGCTTTTTAATATGTGAACTGGACCTCTACCACCAAGCACCAACCCTTTACAAGTTTTCAGTTAGAAAAACAAAGATATATGAATCTTCACTCCAGCAGTATGAGATGCCCAATACTCCTGCCAATTTGAGGCAGTGGTCCAAGCAATGCTTAGGTGCATTAAGTATGGAAGGGGCTTGTTCGTCCTGGATGTCTACCTCGACAGTGGTCAGTTTCCTCATGTATTTCTTGTCTAAAAGAATCTCAGGCGTGGCACACCTTTATGTCTCTCCCCCTACCTCCACACTTGTAGTTGGCTAATAGTATTTTGGGAAGGAAAATCTGGCTTCAGTGCAGGGAATTGGGTTAGAGGACCTCAGACTCTAGGCCAACATAGGTTTTAAAAGCTTCTTTACTGATACCACCAGTGCCATACCCAGATGGAAGGCCCTGCATACCCTGAAAAGCCATTGTGTATTAGCGCAACTGTTTACCTGTCTTCCACTCATGTAAAGCTTTCCTGGCAGAGGAATGGTGTTCTAATTTCTTGTTGGTACTTAGTGTCTAGAGAGATTATCACTAAGCCATTATTCTCTCTTGCTATCTCTTTAGTTTGTGGGTAGTGTGTTACATTGCAAGACAAATGTTTTGTTTTGGCCCTGATTCCTCTGTGAGTATTTGAACTGATATTTGAAAATGCAATTATTAGCTCAGATAAAGTTGACTTCATCACCTTCCTAATAAGATTCATATAACTATGAAAAGTGTTAGTGCTTCACTGTAAGCAGTATATCTGATGAGGCAGAGGGCATCCTTGAATGTGCAAGGAGACCAGGAAAATGACTGAGCAAAGAATTAATAAGT
Organism: Heloderma suspectum; assembly: GCF_057233095.1. NCBI lineage: Eukaryota > Metazoa > Chordata > Lepidosauria > Squamata > Helodermatidae > Heloderma > Heloderma suspectum. The sequence goes on from NC_139462.1 coordinate 117,065,566, forward strand.
CCTGCGAATAAGCTTGAGAAGGTAAATCCCTTTTAACCTCTGTGATAAAACATATGCTGTGTCAAAGCCTTGGATTATTAGTCATACGAAACAGCTCCTACATCTGCTCTGGCATAGAGTAAAAGTAATTTAGTTAATTGGTAAATACATTATGTCATAGTTCTTACAATAAAGCCACTTTCTGGGATTTCAGTACTTGCCAACAGCGTGCAGTTCTGGCCTTTTCTATGCATGCCGCAGAATGAAGTAGTAAATAGACTGCAGGTGGAGGGATATAATTTTTAAGCACATCATATATAAACACCATGCTAGAAGAAAACTAGTTTAGCAGAGAGAAGAGGTTTAAGCTCAGTCTTCTGTCTGGTGTGCCAGTTGTCTTTCTGCAGGGAGTTCATTCCACAGGGTTCTACAGCCTCATTCTCTCTGTCTCTGTCTCTGTGTGTGTGTGTGTGTGTGTGTGTGAGAGAGAGAGAGAGAGCGCCAAATTATAGGGATTGCTTTTGGATCAGTGAGGAGGGATGCATAAAGAGTTGCGTGTCAGTGGTTATTCAAGTAAATCATCCAATCGCTCATGCAGCATAATGTGGTAGAAAAGTTCTGAGGTGATAGAATGGATTGCACCATTTCAGATGGCAGGTGGAGATCACATTTCTGAGTGCTTCCCATTCATGGGGGTTGTTATAGAGAGGCATACCAGGGCATGTTACCCAGATCTTCTGAACTGTGCCCCAGATCTTTTGAGATGCCCCAATGACGTTATCTGTCTTAATGAAACCCTGCCTCTTCGCCCTGAGCTTGGGAGCCTTGCAGTGACTTAGAAGACATTAGAACTCAGTCCCTTGGCAAACCAATAGTGGTATGAAATGAAGGCAGAAGCCCTTTAAACTATGGGAGACACTGCTACCTTTTCTTCCACAGTCTGCTCATTGGTTTGTTTTTCTCCCTACCTTTCTACTCTTACATGCCCCCTGCTGAGAGCTTGCTTGCAGTGAACATTTGAAGAGGGAGAGGAAAGGGCAGGAAGAGTTCCCTGTGGAATACTGGTATTGCATACAGTATTTGATTTTACTGCCCCAAACTGGAAGTTTAGGGCTCTATGGAAGCTCAGTGGGTTCAGCACAGCAAAGGATTTAATTAGCCTCCACAAACTTCTTCCACCCCCTCCATCTTTAACTTTCCCACATAGCTGCAGGCAGCACAATATATTAAAAGAAGGGTTAGGACTATATAATGTCATGTTCCAGGAGGCCGCGGAGGCTGTGTGCAGAGTGCCTCATGGCAGTGCCGTAGGAACTCTTAAGGAGCGCCTCCAGCAACACCAGACAGGCTGCTTAACAAGATCAGCCTCGGATGGCCTTCTCTCTGTCCCATCAGCCAGGACAGCTAGACTGGTGGGGACGAGGGAGAGGGCCTTTCCTTGGTGGCCCCCACTCTGTGGAACTCCCTCCCTAGGGAACTCCGCAATGCCCCCTCTTTAATGAGCTTCCATCGTGCATTAAAAACGTGGTTGTTCAGGCAGGCATTTGGAGTGGGTTAGGGTATTTTAGAAATGTTTATACTGTAGAATTTTATTGGTTTAAACTGTTTTATTGTACTCTGTACATTGCCCAGAGTGGCTGGGTGACCAGCCAGATGGGCGATTAATAAATTTAATAAAAAACAAAAAAAAAACATAGGGAGCTGCCTTATACTGAGTCAGACCATCTAGCCCAGTACTGTTGACAGTGACTGCCAGTGGCTTTCCGGGGTTTCAGGCAGGAGTTTTACTTGCCCTACCTGGAGCTGCCAGGGATGGTATGTGGGACCTTCTGCATGCAAACCATACTCTACCACTGAGCTATGGCCCCTCCCTGATGGGGTTTTTAAAAGTTTTATCTTTTAAAAAAAGCAACAAAAAGCCCTCAGCCACTTCACCACATGAAGTTAATTAAGGTATGTAATTCTCAATCTCTCTCTCACACACACACCTCTCTGAAGTGCTACCCTTCCGAAAAGAGCTACTTGGCTGAGGAGCTCTTGTCTTCCCCCCTCCATTTCCAGTCACCACCAAGAGGGGAGGGTGGTAAATAAGAGATGTCTGTTTGTATAAAGTCCAGTATAATTCAGAACAACAGGATTCATTTTTCTCCTTCTCATCCAAGTCATTGGGAAAAGTGGGTTCACTTCACACAGTTGCAGAAGAAGGAATCTAGGGCTATTTTGTTTGTCTGTTCCCATTATCCAGCAATGGAATGACAAGTTTTAATAAAAACAGGAGTTAATATGGGGTGGGGGAAGAAGGGGAGGGAAATGCTGCTCACATATACAATCCTATATATGTCTACTCAGAAGTAAGTCCCAGTGCGTTCAATGGTGATTTCTCCCAGGAAAGTGTACATAGGACTGCAGCCCAAGTTATTTTTTGCAGCCTGATCCTCTGCATGTTATCAGCATGGTACTTCAGGTTTAATTAACTGCCCAGCCCTTTCCACACCACAGACTTGGCTATCCTTTCAGCTCAGTCATCTGCAAGTTTTGTTATGTGTGTTTTGTCATAGACTTCAGTGGTCAGGCAAGGGCACTTTGTACATGCTGAGAGGCATACTTTCTCCTTACCTTAGCCCTAGTATTGAAAATAGACTCCTTGGCTCAATTGTGTTGAAGTCCTGGCACAAATTAAGTCATGCGGAGGATGAGACAAAGAGCGCTTGCACATAACAAGGAGGAGGTAGCATCTGTTTGATGAAGCTTTGCTGGAGGATGGAAAAATCAGGAGGGATTGTTGCTGGAGGGGAACAGAATGTATGTGATATGTGTCAGTGAGGGAAGTTGAATTCTAGAATAAGCCAAAGGCTAGCTAAACTCCAGTGATGCTTTTCTGTCTGAAATCCATGTTTTTTATTCTAAATAGTTAACTAATACTTCATATGTTCCATATACAAATTAGCTAACTAATACTTCATATTTCATCCTTCCACTCACAGGGAACACAGGGAGTGATAGAGATCAACTACATTCATAGACCACAGTAGTAGTATCATCCTCTAGCTGTACTTTCAAATGCCTTGTGGTGGAAATTATGTCAACTTGTATTTGCACATGCATACTTTGGTGATTGTGGATGGCTGGTGTTTCTTCTAGGATTACAATATATCAGTTAGCTTGCTTACAAATGTTGAGGAGTATGTGTTTTTTATGCCACACAAAAAAAATCTTCCCTTGCCTTGTTCAGCTATTCTGGATTGAATAATGTGGTTTTTAATGGGTTCCTTTGTAAACTGGGTGTTTCTTTTCCCTCTCCAGACCTCCTCTCAGTCTTGCCACAGACTGAGAAAGTAACAGTATGAGTTGTCAGCTTGGTAGAAAGATGACATGTAAACCATTTAGCAAATTTAGTTACACTTGGTGTCTTGAAGAACTCTACCTCTAAAAGTCAAAATGCATGTGAGATGACGCTGAACAGATAGTGTTGGGCCCATTATTTTGCCAATAACTGCCAATAATATTTTATTAATAATTCATTGCTGGAGTAGTGTTTTAATGGATTGTACTTACAAAAATCTTTCTGTTGAAATTATTCTCTCTAAAATTTGGGAATGTTCTTGCTTAATTTCAGATCTTATTAAAAAACTAGCACAGCAAACATTTGGAAGTAAGCCGGGCGATTATCAAAAGGTAATTTTCCACTTGTACTAATTACAATTTTCATATGAATGGGTTTATAGATTTGGAGTTTTGTTTTTAAACTAAGCACTATATATTAAGTTTGCTGCATCAGTTTTTTGTTTATCTTATGAATAATACGTTTCAAGATTTCATTCTGCCAACACTGCATGGTAAGGTTTCATAAATGTTTCCTTTTGCTCGGCTTCCATGTAGTACAAAATGAAATATTTTCCAAAAGGATTTGAGGAATTTTCTAAATCATTAAAAGTTCTTACTCCCTTTTGCATAGTGTTTTCTGTAATGTTCCTTTTAAAACTGACCATTTGAATGGCTGAGAAAATATTGATATACCAAGGTTTTCAGGCAAACTGACATATATGAACACATTAGAAGTTTCCCATTGTTGCATATGTTATATATGGAGCCCATGTGTTCAGTACTGGGCATATGATAGTGGTCTAAATGTACTTGTTTGTGTTTTATTCATTTTTTTTCTTTCTGTTATCAGCTCCTGAAGCATCTCTTCACATATTGCACTTTCCATTCTAAAGTAACTGATGTCTTTGAGATAGTAGGGGTGTACCCGTGCAAATATAAAATAAACTTAATTGAGTGTAATTGGGTGGCTTTCAAATTGTGTTCCATGAGAACATGGAGAAGATCAGTAATGGCAGACAAATGTTGCTGAAAGACTTGCTGTCTCACCACTTTTCAGTCTTTCCCTGTAGGGGCATATTAGGGGTGTTGTAGGGTGCACACTCAGCTTACAAAGGGTGACAATGAGACTCAAAACCGAGTGTGCTTTCTAGAACATGCTCCTGCATCTTCTGCAATGTACAGGGTGGCATGACAGGTCATGACAGTGTTCCCTGAAGATGGAAAACCTGAAAACACTAGTATAATTTATTGAAAAGGATGGTTGATAAGATTTAGTGATCAGGGTGACTGCTTCAGGCTTATTCACTCCTTTAGTCCCTGGTTTGTAGGCACACTCTAGTTAGTGAACCATTGTTTGCTCAACTTGAAAATTGCAGCAGATAATGGTTATCTCAAATTGTGGAGGGGGAAGAGAGAGTTAAGGATGTGAAGGCTTGGGAAAAATGGGGGAAGGGGACTGTTTTTGTCCTTGGGGAAAATGTTTTTTCCCCCCATTCTGGGGGTTTTCCAGGCCATCACATCTCTAGCGAGGGTGCTTCCAAGTGCCAAATTGTGGTTTGTGATTGGCTCAGTGATGTCTGAATTATACCAGTCCCTATGAACAGGTAAAGGGAATCTCCAAGTCTGGAATTCATGGACAAATCGATCCTTTTCAGCTCTGGATACTGTATGCTAAACATGATGAGAGTGAGCCTATGTTGTGCTGGTTTCTAGTGAACATTCTTTCTTATCACTGGTCTACCATAGGAAGTCTACAGTGGGGCTTCCACACTCACCCATCCTGACTAATCAGGACAGTTCTATGTGTGATTTAGGTGTTGCTGAAATATAGCTGTGATTTCTAGAATTACCACTGAGGCACAATGACTAAAAAGCGTGACTGCAGCTTAGAAAACTTGGTCCAACAGGAGCCATTATCTTAGCATGTTCGTGGGTGTCTTGGTTACTTTGGAAGAAAGGAAAATCGAGTTTGTACCATGCAAAAGAATCTACAATGCAAAAAAAAAGGGCAGAAGATCAGCATATAAATGCCAGTTGTATAAATCCCAGCACCATTCAAGAACCCATAAGCAAACAACTCATCTAGGAAACCGTAAGAGATGTAATTCTTTTTTTTTAGTCCTTCGGTTTTAAAAATTGTGATAATGCATTTTTTAGACCTTTGCACTGCTGCTGGCTTTTATCTTACTTTTTCTCTGGCTTTATTCTATTTCAAACTTAAGGTTTTTATATTGTGTTTTACTATGATAATGTATTTTATGGTTTAAGTTTTGTTTTGGGAAGTAGCCAAAGTGCTTCAGCTAATGAAGAGTATAGAAATGTAATAAATTAAAAAATATTTTTTCCTCACACTCACGTGAGGAACTCTTCGCTTAAAATATGCTGGGGTTTAGACAACTGACATTTATACATTTGTCTCCTGTACTGTGTGTCTGCTTTGTAGCAGAGTTGCTGCTGAAGTTCTGCTGAGCCAGGCTCAGATACAAACTTCAGGGGCTCATAAATGCCCACCTCAGATGAGAGGGAAGCTTTTAAAGACCCCCAGTCCTTCTCTGGCTTGGTTCAAAATCCAACATAAAGGGAGGGAGTCATGTCATTTTCCTCCCTACTTTTCCATCTCCACAATTCACTATGGCATCGGCATTCTGAAGTACACTCTTCAGGACCATGGCAGAATTACATTTCCCACAGTCCCCTGGCTTTGCGCCCTGGTGTGCCGCTACCCAGTGCACCAGGCAGGGAGAAGGGGAGGAAAGGGCCAAGTCCTTGGATTGGAAAAAATGATCTGAATGTTTTTTAAAAAATTGGAAAGGGAGAAACTCAATTTCCAAGTTAATCCAAGGAGAGTTTTTGAGAGGTCCTTGTTTGGTGGTGGTGCCTTTTTTGTTGGTTTCATTAAAACAAATATGGGGAGTAGAATAACTGTTCCAGTGTGTAACAATAGCTTTTAGCTCCTATAGAAGATGTTTACATGGGTTTGTAAGTTCATGTTCAAATTAGCAAGGGAGACTGTGATAAACAGAATATTCTAACTGCTACACCAGGGAGGGTTGGTGCCATGTAGAGACTGAGGTATGAATCATTTCAAATCTTGCCTCTGCCGCGGACTCACTGGGTGATCTTAGACAAGCCACTCCTGGGCAGCCTCAGTCCACAACATGGGGGTGACAGTAGTGCCTTAGCTTAGAAGGTTGTGAAGATTACAAAAAAATAATGTAAAGCACTTTGATCTCTCTAAAAAAGTACTATATATAGTATTACTACACTACACAGACCCTTGGTAAATTGTTTTCATCAATCTGAAACTTTTGATAAGGACTTTTGAAGCACAGTAAACGGGGACATTTATAATAACGCATGCACTTGAATGGGGATTTCTAATACCTCTTTAATTTAAAAAAACATTTTCAAATCATGTAACTATTGTTTCTTTCCTCCTTCATTACACAATGTTTCCCCTCATTTTTATTCCCTCAAATGTAAGAAAAGAAAAGGTGAACAATTCTGAGGTGAGAATTGCTTGCTCAGAGTAGAAAAGCAATTAGAAAGCTCTATATTCATCATAGCTCCAAAAATAACAAGAAGCTCCTGAAACTCCCATGAAATGACAGATCTGTTCTCTCCAAAAGCAATGGTAATTCCATGGGACAGAGCTGACAGTAAAGTAGGTAGGAAATCTGAGCACCAGGTTTGGACGCATAGTGTGTTTCAAGTGATTTCTGAACACCTTCAGAATTTGTTGCCGCCACCCCCACCCCCCACCTGATGACTTCCGAGTGTGCTGGACCACTGTTGCCCCTTCTCCCTTGTCTTAATTCAGCCTCTGTTAAACTCCTTTCACTGTGAAAAGAAACTGTGCCTTGATGGAAGCAAGTTAAAAGGCTGAGGGTTGGTTACAGATGCGAGGCTAATCTGTGGTTTGGTGCTATGAGAACAAGTTTTCAAGGAGCCTGTGTCCCCACATTCCCACTCGCCTTCCCTGTAGAGTTGGGAGCAGCCTAGTGCTCTCTCCCAAGATCAGTTGAGCCCTTGAAGAGTTCCTGCTGATCACTCAAAACCCTACAAAAGGGTTGTTTTTGTTGTGAAAGAAAAGCTTGAAGGGCCCTGTTGAGACCAGCTTTCTACCACCTACTACCTATTCCCACCTCTGTTCTCTTCACATTCCCAAGCCCTCCTCCATGCGCTTCCCCGTCTCCCCCCCTCCAAAGGAAAAGCACTCACCGGAGGAAGGGGTTAGCACAGGGGTGGACAATTTGTGGCCCTCCAGATGTTTTGGCCTGTAACTCCCATCAGCCCTAGCCAGCAGAGCCAGTGGTGAGGGATCATGGGACTTGTAGGGCAAAATATCTGGAGGGCTGCAAAATGTCCACTCCTGCGTTAGCAGGTGGTAGAAGGCTCTGAAGAAGACAAGGTGGGTGTCACAGGCCCCTCTTCCTTCTGGTAAGTGATAGTGGCAGCATCTTTTACTTCCTTGCCTGAAGGAAGAGGGGCCATCCTCATCTCTAGAGCACTCTGCCATCTGCTCCCCCTTCCCTGTGGTGAGGTTTTGGGGGTGGTTGCTTTTTGGAGAAGGTTGATGGTGTAGCAAGTGACAAAGGGCTTGGCAACACAAGCAGTGTGGAGGTGGGGGCTGTTCGAGGTGTCTCTTTCCACCTCAGTTCTTTTCACAAGGATCCAAGCAGGGCTGCTTGTATAGTTGAGCACTTCTGCTTCAATTCTGACTCTGCGTCTACTTAACCACCTCACCTCTGCTGCAATTTTCTCCCTTCTTTCCAGGTTTGAAGCAACAGTTTGCTGCTTTTCCAAACCTACAAACGGTTGTTTACGCATGCCCTGTGAACTAGGGTTTGACCCTGGGTTGCCACAAACAGTGAAAGAAAGGAATCTCTGCATCTGAGGGGAGGAGGGGTGTGCCTGATGGTCCTTGAAGGATCATTCTCATAATGCCAAACCAAAGTCGGCATGATGTCAACCAACACTGTGTCACAGCTGCATAACTGATCACCTAAGCCATCCCAAATTGCTGCCTTTATTATTATTCTTGACAATAGAGCCATTTCTTTGTGGAACAAGTATAGGCATGTTTTCAGGTTAGTTATCTGTAAGTACATGGCACGGAAGAGCAATAAACGATTTAGGTTTGTCCTCATGGGAGTGAAGATTCCATTTTATTTGAACATGAGTAAATAAAGCTTTCAAAGAGTTAAAAGTAAATGCTGATTCATGGCCTTTAAAAAAAACATAGCTGCTTCAATTAAATACCACAGGGGACTTAGGGCAAAATCCAACATAAGTCCTACTTAGAGTAACCTCATTGAAGTGAATGGGACTTAGTCATGACTAACGTACGCTCCTTTTGCTTCAGTAGGTCTCTTCTAAATAGAACTTATGTTGGATTTTGCCCTAATTCCCAATATAAGGTAGTGCAGCTTTAAACTTGATAAATTAATTTAAGAAGAGTAATTTTCTTTGTTAAAAAAACCCTTCCACTTGGTGGTGTTCTGCCCCAAGATCTATTTTTTACGGTACAAACTTTAGTCCAAATAGTAATAAAAATTAGCTGTATTACAGAGTACAAGTAGAAGTAACAGAGGAATTGAAAAAAATGCTACCTATGCTACAACTGGCCCTCTTTTTTTCTGGCAAGTGTTAGCAGAACTAAGAAAAAGCTAGACAGTGAATACCATAAGTAAATATCATGCTAATACAAAATCATTTTAGCTTGCCAAAATTGCAAGATGCCTCTTGAACTGTGTTTTGTAAATACTTGATGTGCTTAATTACTTACTGCCCTTATACATTATTTTTAGTTTGATGACATCATAAACATTATTGTTGGGTGTTTTATTTATTGCTCACCTACCTTCTTTTTATGCATGCTGCCTGTACATCATACACACTTTCCATCTGCCTTGACTTCCACAGCCAGAAAATGTTGTCCTGACACTTCAGGTAAAGCTTATTGTTGCATCTAATGCACATTGTTGTTTGGAAAACATGATTAACTAACCATACTGCATTGCTCTTTTCTATTTTCCTTATTACTACTATGCTGATTATCCCTTCTAAGAATCTTAGGTTATTTGCAGAATTGTTAATTTAGTTTGTTAAAACACTACTTTGTGGTATTTAACAGAAACCTTTAAAATATTCCTATTCCCTTCCATCCAACAAAAATACTTAACTCTGCTTGAAAGTCTAATTAGGTCACTAGTATAAATGACCATGTGTTGCAGTTGTTTGTAATTAGAGCTATTTTCATTGAAGAAATGGGGGAATTTGAGGCAGATTCACTGAAAGCAGAATTGGAGCATGATGAGATGTAGCTGGTGAGAAACTGGCTTGTAACTGGCCCTGGAGGAAGCTGCCCAATGGCTATTCTCCCTCTGCACTTGTAGTGGGCTGGTACTCACAAATAAGTAATAGCAGTGGAGGAGAAGCTTATCCAGATGCTGCATTTCTGCACCACGCAAGCCGTGGGTCTCCAAAGGAACCAGGTATTGCTTATGCAGTATATAAATGCCATCAGAACGAACCATGTGGGTGGAAGCATTTTATGCTTGCACTGGTTTAGGAGAAGCTACAGAAGCAGCAACACCCACTCTGGTTCAGGTATATGTAAAAGTGGTTGAAGTGCATCGATGGTTGTAATTGTGAATTCTGTGTGAAACATCATAGTAGTGTCAAAACTTTTGACACTACTATGATGACTCAAAAGTGTTGGCCCTGCAGCCATTTTCCTTTCTGGAACAAATTCCCCATTAACTTCTGATTATTTAACCGCTCAGTTATGTGTGGATGGGTGTGTGTGTGTGTGGTGGGGTCTCTTCTTCTTGATCTGAAGAAGAGACAGGCTTCAGTGAAGGAATATCAAATATGAAGGAAATCAGCCCTACATCAGAAGCCACAAGGGTTGCTGAATAGGATTTCCACTGGTCAAGGACTGGGACTACACATCGTCTTGCTGCAACTAGCAGAAACTAGTTGGAAAGTAGGAAAAAGCTGTAGTACTGTGTACGCTTACCTAGGAGTAACACGGTGGGGCTTACTTCTGGGAAAACATGCATAGATTGTGCCGTAAACTAGGCAAAATAAGATAAATTATGGTAACCTGCATAACTGATAAGGGCTGCAAAATCAGGCTACACACAGCCTTGTTTAGTACTCTCTTCTAAGTCAATTAAGCAAAATGGAGTAGTTCTGAAGGAGAAATGTGTATGTTCCCTGGTAGCCTTCCACACAGCTATAGTGAGTCAGCTCTCTTTGGGAAACGCTGCATTAAATCAATAGTTCTCAAACTGTTTTCCCTTTGAGTTAAGTTTTCTGGGTATCCTGCCCCCCTTAGAAATGTGCTGTACAACAACACCCAACTTAGGTGGTTTTTCAAAGTGCTTTTTAAAACAAAACAAAAACCCACTTAGCCATTCTCCCTGGGTTCACCGCTGTTGTTTTTCAGAAGCTTGCACTAAAAAAAAAAATCTATCCGTTTCCAGAACAATGGGCAGAAATCTTCCTTGCAATTCTAAGACATCCCAGTTCAAAATATGCTTTCCAGCATCCCACTCTCCAGTTTATTCAGTCACGGATCAGGGATGGGGTTGTGCTTTGTGGGCAGCGTTGATGCATGTAGAATCTTCTGTGCCTGTCATCTGTAGTGAGGTCCGCATCCAGGAATCCTGGTGCATCCTTACCCTCTTGCTTGGGATGATGTCCCTTCGCATGAATTGGCTGAGAAAGGGTTGCACAGTGCCTCTCCACTCTGTTGGATGCATCCAATGTGGTAGCTGAATTGTGCAAGGAAAACTTCACAATAATGTTTCCCCAGCATGTAGTTTGGGAGTTAACAGAAAAGGTAATATGGTTTTGAAACAGCATCAGTAACCTGAATCTCAGCTATAACTATAATATCTGCTCTTGCTGTTGTTTCTGTCCAAATTACAGGCAGTTTACTATGAAATCGGTTTTATAGTCTCTGCTGCTCTGGGAATACTGTTTGTTCTGTTGCTGCCTCTAGTGGGGCTTTGCTTCTGCATGTGTCGTTGCTGTGACAACTGCGGTGGGGAAATGCACCAAAGACAGAAGAAAAATGCTGACTGTCAGAGGGGCTGCTTTGCTACAATTCTTTTTGTTGCTGCTTTAATAATCAGGCAAGTATAGTCAAGTTGGGCAAAGTGTAAATTTTGCTTTGACATGTAGACAAGGTGGGTTAAACCTGGTCTATTATTTATGAAGTTTTTATTAGACTGGAAGTAAAGTGCACAAGGTTAAAGCAGGAAAAAACTTATAACAGAGGCACACCAGCTGATGTCCACAGTTCATTGCAATATACTGAAAGGGCTGGAGCAATCAATATTGCAATATGAAGACATCAATAGCAGCTTCACAGGATGTATTTAGTTATCAGCATATACCCCTTAAGACAGACAGTAGGTGGGAAAATGGAATGTTTGAATACATTGCCAGTCTGCACTTAAAAAACTAGTGTATCAAGGAGAAGGTTCTAATTATGGCTAATCATGTATATGCAGAATTTTTCACGTGAGGAAGCAGTCAAAACTTTCAGTCACTCACCTAAAGCTTATTCTGGTATAGTCCAGCAGAAGATGCATCATGTGAGGCTGCTCATCATGTAGTTTGGCTCTAAGATTATTGTTCTGGAATTTGGTTTGCAAAATTTTATTATTTTCTAGAAATGTCCTTTCATGTAGGCGAGTTCTTTCTCTCCAAAATGAGTTTATCAAGATGTTAATTTTGTATCTCATAGCTTTCATGAACAAAAAACTGCATCCTCTTTCAGTTCTAATTTATCCATTTTGTTGTTGAAAATGGACCATGTAAAACATTATCCTGTGATTTCTTTATAAACTAATAGTGGTCAGAAACCCTGGCCTCACCATGATTGTTCATTGTTCTGTTGCATGATACAGCCATTTTCTGTGCACTCCAAAGGCATGTAAATTTGGCCTGGTGTAGAAATTTATAGTGCTTTGTACTTAATGGTGCTGACTGAAGATTCCAGAATTAAGCATTGGTTTTAATTTTCAGTCCATGAGGGCAGGGATGGGCAGAAAGTAGATTGTAGTCCACTTGTGAACCACAGGGGATTTTCTGTTTGGCCACCTAGCAGCCTGCTCAGTACTGAGCTCAGAATATGAGAAGAGCCCTGCTGGATCAGACCAAAGACTGATCTGGTCCAGTATTCTATTTGCAAAGTGGCCAACCAGATGCCCTTATGGCAAGCCCACAAGCAGGACATGGGTGTAGCTCCCTCTCATTCATGTTCCCCAGCAACTGGTATTCAAATGCACATTGCCTCTGATACTGGTGGTAATATATACCTGTTGATAACCTTATATTATCAATGGTTATATAATGATAGTAGCTATTGATAGCCTTACCCCCAATAGCTAGGTGGCCCTTGATCTGATCTAGCAAAGCACTTCTTACGTTCTTATGTAAGAGTGCCTACTTGAGGTCACTGAAGATAGATTCGTTATGCTTTAACTGTTAAGAGGTCCTGAGTATGACATCTTGCTTTGTAAGTTTAAAATATGTCGATGAACCACAGGGATTGTAGAGAGGGAAAAAAGATAAGACCACACAAGACTGAATCAGCCCACCCTTGACTTAGGACCCCCTATTTGTATTGATACCCAGTGTGACATAGTAGTGGCTAGAATGCTGGACTAGGACTGGGAAGAATTGGGTCTGTATTGCTTTGTTAGAGGGCTGCTTTGAAGAGCTGACCTCAGAAAAACTCTGGGTGGGGCCATAAATCTATCCCCATAGGAGACCCTTGGGGTAAGAGGTGGGTTTGGACTCCCACCCCCGGTGTTTCCATGGGCTGTGCTACAAAGTCTAGGAAAGCCTCAAATAAACATCTCCTTTGCTTTGCTGGGACTGCTTTGAAGATCTGTCTGGATTGGTTTTGCAATGAACTGAACTATTTACCAATTTGGGGGTAATTAGCTTGGTTTATTCTGAGCCAGTCCAATGGAAGTCAAGGACAACTCACCTGTCTCTTAATTGGAATGAATGGTAGTGCTTGCTTTCTCTCATATGCTTTTCATTGACCTCTATGGGTGAGACTCAAAGGACTGAGTCAGCAACACTGCTGTAATGGCATCTGCCTCAACACTGAGCTCACCAGTGTTTTGGGAGCAAGGACCCCCCCACACACACACACCCCTCAACATCATCCCCTGTAGCAGCACCTTACTTTCACCCAAAGAAACAAGTGGTGCCCACTGACTTGTGTAGAAGGGAATAAGAGATACAGTTGTGGATGCATAGGGACCTGGTGGTGGGAGGAGGTCAAATTCTGGAAGTCTTTCCAATTGTAGTTGTATAGCCTGCTTGTTTAGAATTGCAGTGGCTTATTTAGCTGCTGTTTTTATATATGTGCATGTTCTACTGCAGCCTTCCCCAATGATGCCCTCCAGATGCTGTGGATGTCAACTACCATCAGCCTCAGTCACCATGGCCAGTGGTCAGGAATGCTGGGAGTTTTAGTCTGAAACATCTGGAGTGCATCAAGTTGGGGAAGGCTGCTCTAGCGGGAGCCTTTGATGTCTGGTGGTGGGGAACCAACTCTAAAAGGCAGAACCCTTGAACATTAAGCAAGCATATTATTTAGGTCTTTACTCATCCTTCAGTGAGGGCTAACATTGTGAGGAAATAGGCTTCCTTCTGGATCATGTACTACTTGTGGCAATTAATATATATGCTGATTTGGGGCAGAGGGAGTCTGTCCCCAAGTAATTAGCACTGCCAAAATTATTCATGCTAATCATCTGACCAGTGGATAGACATACCCAAGTACATATGTATACCCCGCTGCTGTCCCTGTGTGTAAGCTTTATATAACGTCACAATATCTTGTACTTGAGAAATCAGTTGATTTCTCAAAGGTATATTTAAATAGTATGCTATCCTAATTTCTTGGAAAGCAAGTCTCTGGTAGCCTCTTTATCAATGAAAGATGAGCTAACATTTGTTTCCTGTTTTCAACTCATTCAACATGAAGGAGAACTAGGCTTACTAGTCTTCACAGATATGATGACTAGAATGACCGTCTTTTGAGAGAAGTATTCTTTCTACTTTGCTAAAGATGTTCAAAATGAGAATTTATCAAATTAGACATTTTGCAAAAAAAATACTTTCATAGCACATTGAGCTACTGGCCTTTTGTATTTTGAGCACAAAGACTGAAACAATATTCTCCAGAGAACAAAGTTGTTACTGTAGTTCTAACTATGTGAATTAGAAGTACACTTTTCACTTTTCATCTGGCTGACCATTGTGAAATGCTTTTCTTTTTACAGGCTGCCAAAAGCAGATAGACAATTAAATTTTAAAAGAACAGACCTGAGAAATCCATGTTGGAAAATATTTCTATCCTTGTAGATATCAGGAAAATAATGGGGGTTTGTAGTGTACCACCAATCATCCCATCTAAGCCCTAGTCTCTGTCTGGTGCCAAAGTGCCATTTGTGAGGGTGGCCCGCACAAGGACAGTCCTACATAAGAATCCTTTCTGGTTCAGACCAAGATCTATCCATTCCATCATCTTGTTTTTAACAGTCAGAAACCCACACACAGGACAGAAAGGTAGCAGCCCACCTGACTGTTTCTCCCTGCAACAAGTGATATTCAGAGATGCAGTGCTTCTGAACAAGGAGTCTCCAGGAATCAGTTAGGCAGGTGTAAAAAGCCTAAGCCACCAAAGCAAATCAGGAGATCTGGGGGTGGGGGATCCTTCCCACCCCCATCAGTTGGTTTAAGTCCACAGTGAGTTGTGTTTTGTTAAACTACATATAGGTAAGAGTGGTCATGAAGGCACACAACCACCCTGAATTCTCATCTAGGGGTGTTAGCTTCTTGTAATTTTAGACAGGATTATAGAGGAGCAGCTCCATCCTCACCATGCCCTGCCCAGGGAGCCAAGCTCTGCTGTGTCAGATGGAGGAGGGGGAAATGGATGGTTCTCTTACCCTCCTTCCATGGGCACAGTTACCCTCTTTCAGTTAAAGGCATAGAATCAGAATCATAGGGTTGGAAGGGGCCTGCAAGACCATCGAGTCCAACCCCCTGCTCAATGCAGGAAGCCTGATTCCCAGGCGGTCGTGACATAATCTTGTGATAAACTGTTTGAGTTGACCCTAAGGGGCACCCACTTTACTATTCCTAATCTTGGGGGTTTACAAAGAAATTATTAACCAAATAGTCAGGCCACTGCAAGTCAGTCTTTTAAGTCCTCACATCCTTTTTTCTTGTAAGGAATAAGATAACTTGTTTCCATTAGCCAAGTTTTTCATATTATCCACTAATTTTGTTTCTGAGTAGGAACAGTTTACATATAGGTGTCAAACTGAGCTTTCCTTTTGCACCAATGTCTTACTTTATGTTCAGATTGTGATGCGTGCATCCTTAAACATGGCTTGAAAAGTATGTTGAATAAATCTGGATATGTGCCTGATGAACCAGCATTGTGAATAGTTCAGCACAAAACCATTGAGAAGTATCAACTTGACTGTGCATGATAAAAGTGTCTATGAGAATCCACTGATGTCTTACCCACTCTCTTAGCTTGCTAGCTAGTCTTCATGCTATGCACTCTTTCGAAACTGAAAGATATAATAGTCTGAAGATTTGAAGTTAAAACTGTTTCTAGCATCCCCACCCCAAGTTAAATAATTGGCATGGATGCTAACTTAACTGTGTCCCATCTAGTTCTCTGACTCCACCTAATGGTTATCAGTGGATTGTGATTTAAAAGTTTATGGGGAAGCATCTTCCAAGTTCAGCATCAGAGCCTTTGTCTATGTATGTGTTGACCAGTTTACTCTGGTTTGAAAACCAGATCATGATATACTTGTCGATGGTAAAATAAAATCTCTCCCCCTCCCCCATTTATTCATAGCATTGGTGTGGTTTTTGCTTATGCTGCTAACCAGCACCTCACAAGCCAAGTCAGAGGAGCAAAGAAACTGATGAAAAGTAATTTCAGAGACCTGAGAATTTTCCTGAATGATACTCCTGGGGTAAGGTGCTTCGTTGTTGTTGCTGTTATAGTCATTAAGTGGACATAGCGGTGATGTACTTAACAAAATGGCTCAGTTCAGACATCATGCTGAACAATGATTTGTGCTAACCATAGTGTAGAGCCCACATCATATTATAAGCTTCCAAATGTGCATAGGCAAGCCTGTGGTTTAGAGCTACTTTTAACCTTCTCATTCCAGCTTCAGACAACCATGGTTTGTCATGTCATCCAAACCCAGGCGGCAGGGGTTGTATGAGGGTTAAATGACCCTCAAATAATAACCCATGGTCTGTTACATACAAAAAATGTATATATTAGTGAAAAAATGTTCAAATCAGCATTATATGAAGGAAAACTGTTTGCAAAACATGCATATATTAGGCAAACCTGCATACAAAAACGCTTACGTTAGGGAAAGTGCACACAAAACACATATTATTTTTTGTGCTTTGTTTTATTTTTAAAAAGTTGCAAACTGATGTGGAAATGAGATAGAATTAACTTAAGATAGGAGAAATGAAATGGAGAAAAACCAAAATTGATAAAAGCATCCATCCCCATCCAGGAGTGGATTATTCCTCTCTCTTGCTCCAGTGGCAAGTCTATACAAATGAGTTTTGTATGGTTGAACAGTAGTCATCCCCCCCGCACCCTGCTATCACTTTATAGGACCAAGTAAGTCCAGAATCAGCACAAAACTGTGCCCCTAATCCTCAGGCAGGCAGTCCAGAAAGATAACATAATCAATGGTATTGAATGCCACTGAGAGGTCCAGCAGAACCAACAGGGATGTACTTACTGTCTGTCATTCGTAGGTCATCCACCAGGGTAACCAGAACTGTTGAAATGGGATGGAAAAGAAGTTAGGTTATTAGTATAACTAGAGTTTTGCAATCACTACACTGAAGAGCACCTTGTTCCAAGTGTAAAGTGGCTGCTTATGTGTATTGGTATATTCCTGTATGTGACTAACTTGCATCTTTAATAACATATATTTTTATTTTTTTTAGCAAATTGATTATTTGGTGAGTCAATATAACACTACCAAGAAGAAAGCACTTTCCGATCTTAATAGTAAGTATATTGAACAGCGTTATCTTTGTGTACATAAGACTTGCCTGAGGCAAACTTCTGTTCTGTCAACCTCAGCTTCCCACTTAGTGGTTAAGACGCTGAACTGCAGACTGGAAGGTCGGCAGGTCAGCAGTTCGAGACCCGAGTGCTGCGTGACAGAGTGAGCTCCCGTCTTCAGTCCCAGCTTCTGCCAGCCTAGCAGTTCGAAAGCAAGAAATTGCAAGTAGATAAATAGGTACTGCCTCGGCGGGAAAGGTAACAGCGTTCCGTGCACCTGGGTGTTCAGTCATGCCGGCCACATGACCACGGAAGCATCTTCGGACAGCGCTGGCTCTTCGGCTTAGAAATGGGGATGAGCACCGCACCCTAGAGTCGGACACGACTGGTTGGGGACACCTTTACCTTTACCTTTTTATACCTGAAATGCTCTGTAGAAATGTTGAGTAAAATTAATAATGAAAATATTGAAGTATTAAATAGCAGGCCTACATGCTACAAAATGAACCCAGGTTATTACCAAAATATGATGTAAACTTGTCATAGTAATTGTTAAACACATGAAAACGTTTTTATTTGTAATGTCACTCCATTAGTATTGCTGAACTCGTGTCATGCTTAATTTTAATTAGAAAGGTAAATTCTTCTCTACCACTTAAAAGATGGATTCTCCAAATGGCCTTTCTAAGGGCTTTGGTTCCACATGGCATGAAAAGCATCTTTGAGCTCTTGCTGTTTGTGTGCATGCATGAATATGTTTCTTGTGAGACAGAAAGCAGAAGAGAGCCACTAGCCACTGCACTACTGTATTATTACATTATTGTTGTTACTAAATTATTATTACTATTTCAAATCTGCACCCTCTCTTTTGGTGCATACACCCTCAAGGTGGCTTAAAATAATTTTTTTTTTAAAAAAATACAGTATGACAGTTAACTATAGGATAAAAACAGAAAAAAACACTAGAAACAAATAAAAAGATCTGAAATACCATTAAAAGCATGAAAGAACAGGGCTGATTCCATCTGGCATCTAAAGGGATGTCTGGGGAGAAAGTTTCATAGTTTGATGACACCGTAGAAAAAGACACTCATGTTTTGTATTCACGTTGGAAGATAACATGGGATAACCACAAGCATGCTGTCCTTTACTCCTTGCAGGAAGAGTGGATTGCAAATGTAAATTGCCCTGTTAATGTCATGTTTGAAAGCACCTGTATGCTAGAGAGAAACTGTATGGACTCCAAAGTAATTCTGGCAGTTCACCTGTTCTTGGTCAATTTTGGGATTATTTATGTATTTTATTACATTTATATCCCGCCTTTTTTCCTTTTGCAAGGAGCCCAAGGCGGCATACATAATCCTCCTCTCCATTTTATCCTCGCAACAGCAACCCTGTTCAGTAGGTTGGGCTGAGAGTCTGTGACTGGCCCAAAGTCACCCAATGAGCTTCATGGCTGATTAAAAGATTAAAAGGAAAAATGTACAAACAAGATGATGAACACACACACACACAGATTAAAATATAATGTAGAGGAATATGTCTTCCCTCCAATCTTTACCTCTTTGCTAATCAGGGAAGAGCTTATGCCTCCCTTAGTGGCCTGGTTCACACGACACAACAGCCCACCATGGGTTATTTTATTCACAGGGACTGTCGCGTTGTGCCAGGTGCCTGTGGGCACCATTTTTGCATGGCACCCACTGGTGCCCAGGTGCCCAGCTTGCCATAGCTTTTCTCCTGTGGGCACTATGCAAAGATGTTGCCCGTGGGAGCCCAGCATGACACCACAGTCCCTGCAGGTAAATTAAACCACAGTGGACTATCGTGGTGTTCAAACAGGCCTATTAAGTTTGCGTGTCTCTTTCAGGAAGAATGGCTTGTTTTGAAAACCATGGTCATTTTCAGTCTATGAAGTGCTCATTTTCACTTCAGAAGGGAAGGAGAAACAAGTGCTTTTCAACAACTTCCATCTCAATTAGCATGAAGGAAACACTGAAGGATCAATTTCAAGATGATCCCCCACCCCCAAATTGTGTCATGCTTACTAATAGTATGGAAGCCTAATACTGTGAAATCAAATGACAACACTCTTAACATTTCCCATACAGTGTTAATGTGGATGGATTGGTTTAATGTTTAATGCTTTGTTATTCCTTAATGCTTTGAAGGCAATGACAAAAGTGGCATATTTTTAAATGCCAAACTAGGATTTATTCTTTGGGTTAAAGTTCAAGAAAAATATAGTTTGGCGCTTTTCTTATGTTGTGTGCTATTTAAAGAGTGCACAATTGCACTAAACAGACATTTGGGCCTGATTACTTCCCCATCTCCTATTCCAACAGATGTTGGGCCACTGCTTGGCAGCCGAGTCCAGGAACAGCTGGGAAAGGAGGTGCGCCCTGCGCTTGATGCAGCCCTAACCATGGCAGGAGGTAAAGAGGCCACTGTTCTTATTGCGAGTTTTCTTGTCCAGCTTCATAAGTTTCCGTGGAGGCTTTTGTAATTTGGGCTGGATCCAAAGAGCTGAACAACTAGTTCATCACACCCTCCACTGCACACAGCAAACCACTTTTGAAACTAAGGGGCCTTCAAAACATACATTTATGTTTTTAGCACTTTTCAATTAAAAATCCAGAAGGCAGTTAACAGCAACACCAACAAAAATCAGTCCACAAAGTACATTAAAACTGTGTGGTGGTGGTGGTGGGTGCTTGAACCATTCCCACTGCTACTTGCCTCCACCTCCTAGCTCTTTTGCCTGGATGGGGTTATGGAGGTATGTCTGCCTCGTCATGGGGAAAAGCAGCCTGGGCGGGGATAGGTTTTGGGGGGTGAAGGAGCAGACAAGGGAAGGGTTAAGCAGTCCACTTCCACTTGCTGTTTTTCCACTACAGAGCCCCTCACTCCACTGCTCCGCAGCTGTTTGGAGACTTGGGTTCCAGCCATGCATATGAGGTTCAAGATGTCTCAGCTGGTAGTGTGTAGGTACAGGGGCTTCCCATGTCAAAAATAGAAGTGGTGTGTTGACAACTGAAAGTCTTTGCGTACGTCATGAAAATCTTTTCTCATCGTCCACTCTTTGCTTTATTTTTCTGTTTGTCTTGAAGTCAAAGTGGAAAGGGCCATTAAAGGTAAAATATTTTGACTGCCTTGTGTACAGTGTCTTCCTCTCTTGCTTAAGTCCTCTTGTGCAGTTTGTTTTGTTGTCATATTTCTCTTGTGTTCCACAAGTCATTGTTTTGGCTCAGTAGGATGGATCCCAAAAGCAAAGCTTGACCAGCTATTGGCTTCAATCTGTAACTTATTTATTCTGGCTTATTTAAAGTCATTAGGGCTGCTTTGGTGGAAACAAGTTGTGGATTGAAGCCATAGTGCTTGTAGTCTGTGGGTAGCAACACGTTCCCAGTCAGTTCAACCTAGTAGATATGTGGAAACGATGGGAACCATGCTATACCTCATAGGCAGGGACATTGTTTTGTTTCTACTGTAGTGGGCTTGTTGGGAATGAGCGGGGGCGGGGGAAATGTAGATTTTTAGGGCAACAATTTTTGAGGCTGTTTCCTTGGTTCATTTTTGTCTGATGCAGACATAACACTTGACACTTAACAATGCTTAGAGCCTATCATGGCTTGTTGCTCCAACCCTGATAAATATCTCCAAATGGCCAGTGAAACCCTATCTCGCTGAGTTAAATTTTGCTACCTGAGGGCATGCGGAGGGAGATACCAGTGAGACTTCTGCGTCACCTTGCAGCTGGAGATGCTAGAGAGGTTGGGAAACTAACACTTCATCCTGGCTAACCCAAGCCACAGTGTACCAGCCCACTTCAAGACCTTGTTTCATGTCCTAGCTTGTGGTCAATCCTTAATCATGGGTTAGATTTACAGATTCAATGCTTAACCATGACCAAGGAAAAGAAACGTTAGGTTTGCGTAAGGCAACAAAGTCAAATGTATGCCCATGCCACTTATGCTTGTATCTATATAAGTATGAAGTGGTTTGGGTTGTTTTTGTTTGTTTACACATTTCTGCTTCAGTGGAAGTTTGTACATGCAGAAAATCCAAAGTAGCTTGTAACAGTCTGCATCTTTCAGTAGACACTGTAGAGTGTTTAACAGCTGGAATCACTTGGGCAAGGTCTGCCCCTCTTGAAGGCAATTACTAGACCTCACCCACTTGCCAACCAAGAAGCAGAAGGCTTTGGAGAACGTACACCTGGTCAGCAGCCTTTCTTGCAGGAAATTTTTTTTGGGGGGGGAATTGAGACTCCAGTGTACCACTCCTTGCTTGTTTTGGTAAGTGGCCTTCCAGGAAAATTTGTACTAAACTAGACGTCTAGTGACATGCAGCTGGAATGTATTGGTTACCTTTGGTAACGAATATAGATTGAGAGGTTCAGCGCGTATTCTCCAGACTTTGCTGTCCTGCTTACTGCAGTGTGACCACCTTAATTTAAGAATAGTTATTTTGGTTTATGTATCCTGTACCTAGATCAGCCTTCCCCAATCTGCGCCCTCCAGGACTGTTGGGGTACAGCTGCCAGCATGGAGGGCACCACTTGGGGAAGGCTGACCTAGGTGATTTATAAAGTTGATGTCTAATGAAGCCATTGGATTAAAGTTCTGATTTGATATATTTTTTAACCATGGCAGCTATTAGAGAAACGAAGGAGGCTTTGGAGAATGTGAGTGTATCTGTGGAAGTCTTGCAGGAAGGCACTGAGAAGCTGCATGCCAACCTGACAGAGGTTAAAGGACACCTGATGAACACACTTAATGATTCTGCATGCACAGCTGCCCAGGCTTCATCCACTTGCAGCATCATCAGGAATTCATTGGACCAA
Organism: Heloderma suspectum; assembly: GCF_057233095.1. Taxonomy (NCBI): domain Eukaryota; kingdom Metazoa; phylum Chordata; class Lepidosauria; order Squamata; family Helodermatidae; genus Heloderma; species Heloderma suspectum. The sequence continues at coordinate 117,087,831 of NC_139462.1, forward strand.
CTAAACATCAATGCCAACTTCAGCAGGGTAAGATAAATATGCCAGCAGTTCTTCCCAGTGGCCTGGTTCTCACTGAATAGTAAACATATGGCCTGTACCACTTCAGACTGAAGATAGGGGTTCATATGACAGAATGCTCCTCCATGCAAAAAATGTTCCTTAGACTTAGAAAATTAACATGATGGGGGAGGGTGTGTGTTCTACTATAGCCTGCTCCTTGGTGTGCAAACTTTCTATGACCAGGGAATGGTTTTATAAGGAGGACCATTAAATTGTATGAGCCCCCATCTGCTCTCTGAAGTGGTACAGCCCAAACATAGGCTTACTTAGGTCAGCGTGTGGCAGATCATTTGGTTTGTTCTGTGGTTTTTAAAAAGTCCAGCCCTCACTGGAAACCCTTTTCACATTGATTTGCCTGCTGAGAAGCCCTCCAGGTTGCAGAAGATTTGGGAAAACATTTTAGAGTGTATTCTCAGGTCACACAGGATACTTGCCAGGGCAACAATATGCCCAACACTCTTAAGGGGCTGTATATTGTAGAGGAAGATTGGTTGTACTGTGGAACTTGTCTTTCAGGAAACCTTGTCTGCTGTTACTGATTATTTTATTTGAAGAAACCCCCACAAAGCTTCTAGGGAGCTTCTTTCCTAAGAAGTCAGTTTGCCATTAGTTCTTCTCAGTGGCCTGATTCTCACTGAATAGTAAACATTTGGCCTGTTTTAGTGGGTTCGTTAATGGTCTGTTAGTGAAATTACTCACTTACTGGTCCAGCTGCCAGTGTAAACTTGAAATGGTGTACTGCTTCTGTTTAGTGTAAATTGTGTGGTATATCTTCTTAAAGCTAAAATGCATGTTACAGTGGACACATTCAGACTATGTAGTCTCTGCAGCACTCAGGATAGCTTAGACTTTTATGATGTGGACTTTTGTATTCATTGTGCAAAGATTTTGTTACATATTTATTAGCTGTTGTATTAATGAAAGATGATTGTATTCATCTTAAGTTTGGATGGCTAGTGCTATGGAATCTTCATGTTCAGTGGTAATATATCTCTGAATGCCAGGAACTGGGGACAAAAAGAAGAACAACGTCCCTGTCATGCATGGCTTGTGAGTGGCTAAACGCGTGGAAATGTGTGGCTCTCAGCTAGACTGTGTGGCTCTCAGCCTAATCCAGCAAGGTGGTTCTTGCATTATGTCCATGTAGAAAAGAAAAACCAGAATATCTATACCAAATGGAAGATAGCTGCCTAGAAGAAGCTATAGTCAGGTGATCTCAGGGGTCATAGTGAAGCTAAACAGAGCTCCGTCACGTGGCTCAGTGGCAAGAAAGAAAGGCCGATGACATGGTGGATGATTATCTAGGTTTCATAGCATTTCTCTCCTACTGAGGAAAGGACAAGAAATAATTAGCTCAGTTTTATCTATTACTTATCCACAAGAATGGATAAAGTCCAACCCCCTGCTCAGTGCAGGAATCTAAGTCAAAAGCATCCCTGACAGATGGCTGCCCAGTCTCGTCTTGAATGCCTCCAATGTGGGAGAGCCCACCGCCTCCCTGGGTCATTGGTTCCGTTGTCGTATTGCTCTAATAGTCAGGATGTTTTTCCTGATGTTCAGATGGAATCTGGCTTGCTGTAACTTGAGCCCATTATTCCGTGTCCTGCACTCTGGGATGATCGAGAAGAGATCCTGGCCTTCCCCTCTGTGACACCCTTTCAAGTACTTGAAGAGCGCTATCATATCTCCCCTCAGTCTTCTCTTCTCAAGGCTAAACATGCCCAGTTCTTTCAGTCTCTCTTCATAGAGCTTTGTTTCCAGTCCCCTGATCATCTTTGTTGCCCTCCTCTGAACCCTCTCCAGATTGTCTGCATCCTTCTTAAAGTGCGGTGCCCAGAACTCCAGATGAGGCCTAAGCAGTGCTGAGTAGAGGAGAACTAGTACTTCCCGGGATTTGGAAGCTATGCTTCTATTAATGCAGCTGCAAATAGCATGTCACATGTGCCTTTTTTGCAGCCACATCACATTGTTGGCTCATATTCAGCTTGAGATCAACAACAATATCAAGATCCTTCTTGCTTGTAGTGTTGTTGAGCCACGTATCCCCCAACTTGTAACTGTGCATTTGGTTTCTTTTTCCTAGGTGCAGAACTTGGCATTTATCCCTATTAAATGTCATTCTGCTGTTTTCTGTCTAGTGTGCCAGTCTATCAAGATCACTTTGAATTTTGTTTCTGTCTTCCAGGGTATTAGCTATCCCGTCCAATTTTGTGTCATCTGCAAATTTGATCAGCATTCCCTGCACCTCCTCCTCCAAGTCATGAATACAAATGTTGAAGAACACTGGGCCCAGGACTCAGCCCTGCAGTACCTTGCTCATTCCCTCTCCCCAGTTTGAGAAGATCCCATTGATAAACACCCTTTGAGTCCAATTCTGTAGCCAACTGTGGATCCACCTGATAGTTGTTTCATCTAGCTGACTTTTAGCTAGTGTGCCAGTCAGGATATCATAGGGCACTTTGTCGAAAGCTTTGCTGAAGTCGAGGTGTAGTATGTTCACAGCATTCCCACAGTCTACAAAGGAGGTTACCTGATCAAAAAATGAGATCAGGTTAGTCTGGCAGGATTTGTTCTTGACAAATCCATGTTGGCTTCGACTAATCACTGCATTGTTTTCAAGGTGCTTACAGATGGATTGCTTTATCATCTGCTCCAGTATTTTCCCAGGGATTGATGTCAGACTGACTGTTCTGTAGTTCCCAGGTTCCTCCTTTTTACCCTTTTTGAAGATAGGGACAACATTACCCTCTTCCAATCATCTGGCACTTCACCTGTCCTCCATGATTTCCCAAAGAGAATAGACAGTGGTTCTGAGACTTCTTCTGCCAGTTCCTTTATTACTCTAGGATGCAGTTCATCTGGCCCTGGAGATTTGAACTCATTCAAAGTAATTAGGTGTTCCTTGACCATATGCCTATCCATCTCAAGCTGCCATCCTGCCCCTTCAGCCTGTACTTTGCCTTTGCCAGGGGGCTCATAGGCCCTCTTTATAGAATATTTAGAATAAAAAATATTCTATTTTTATCCAAATAGAAATTGAGCATTTCTGCCTTTTCCTTGTCATCTGTTATCATTTGCCATCCTTATTTAATAGTTGAACCACCATTTCTTTCCTCTGTCTTTTACTATGCACATATCTGAAGAAAGCCTTTTTGTTGCTTTTAGCATCCCTCGCTAACCTCAGCTCCTTCTCAGCTTTAGCCTTCCTGATGCCATCCCTGCAATTCTGTGCTACCTGCTTGTACTCTTCCTTTGTAGCTTGGCCATTCTTCCCACTTCTTATGTGTGCTTTTTTGTTTTCAGGTCATCTCTAAGCTTTGGGCATTTGGACATGAATTTGTCATATTTGCACTTGGCAACAATTTGAACAATTGAAAACTTAAGTGAATGAATTCATTTTTTGTTTAGCTGGAAGGCCAAAACAATAATTTACAAAACTCTGCCACCCATACCACATACAGAAAAAAATTATAGGAATAGCTGTAATTAAGAAAATACATACATGGGCCCAGTGAAATGGATGCAAGTGTACCTGAGGCAATGATACTGTTGAAGATAATTGGGTGTAGACCTGGTAAGTCCACTAGAAGCCATATCTAAGAGTGAGATACAAATATAATAAGTGATAAGTGGAGTGAACTGTATATGCAGAATAGAACTAACTTGAAATAATCTTTTTCCTCTTTTCAGTTGCCAGGAGTGAGCACTCAACTTGCCAAAGTCAATGAAGTCCTTAAAATAGACCTCTCTAGTCTGGTTCAAAAGGTACGCTCATAAAAAGGCACAAGTTCATTCATTCTACTAATAGAATGGCACTTGGTGCTCAACAAGTTACTTACTTGTGTGGCATTGGACATCAGTAAAATCTTTGAACAAGCAGATGCACAGATATCTTATGTACATAGGAACATGCACAACAGGGAGAAAGTGTCTCCACCGGTATCTCTCAGGCTTCTGGAAGCTGAGCTGGGGCACACTCTTCAGAGTTAAAATTGGAGGCACACTTCATTTGATTTCTATCCCACCTGTTGATCCAGAAGGATCCCCAAGGTAGCTTACATAAAACAATAAAGCATAATTACATTGGAGTGCTTCACTCCCCCCCTTTACATAGCATTGCTTTGCCCTGGAGTGCCCTCTTCCTAAAAAGCCAGTTCTCATTAGGTTGTTGTGGCTGTTCCCATTGCTTCTCATCCCATATCGCTCCCTCAACCGCTGGCCTTTGGGTGGTCTGTGGCTTGGCTGGGTGCTCCTTCCCCTAGGATGAGGTCTTCCCTCTATCTAGGCTGGAGAGGGAGGAGCCGTGTGCAGGTACTTTGGGCTCATAGGAGCCTTTAACTGTGTAATGTGTTTCTTGTGACACTAGCAGCTCTCTCACAAGACACTCGTGCATCATCTTATGATGCTCCTTAGACTATCTGAAGACATTTACTGGGCCGTGTTGTTCAGGTCACAACTGCAGCACAAGTAATGACCTGCATGTATGAAAATCTTGTTATAGAGCAAGCGTCACTGGTAGAGCTTTATCACTTCAGGCACACTGTGATTCAGTGGAAGCAGTTCACAGGTTCAACAGAGGGCCATTTACCCCAGTTCATATGTTGGTGGCAGCTGGCCCTCATGTGTTGGAGAGGGTGAGCACGTTCCCTTTTATTGCACACTTCAAGGCCATGTGGACCAGGTGCTCCATGATGATGGCTGCTCATGCGGAGGCCCTGATTTCCCTCCCTTGGAAGATGTATTGAAGGAGAGGGGAGAGCATGGATTGACATGGGGCTCCTCCACATGGGGCTTTTATCCTGCTATGGAGATTGCTTACTCACAGATGTTTGCGGGTCCTGTGCACGACGCAGCCCTCCTCCAGGGAACCTCCCACTCTTTGTGGGCTGGATTGCGTTGTTTTCCATGACGATGAAAGTCGGGCATTTTCCCTCTTCTCACCAAGGAGTTGATATAAATGAGGGTATACTGTTTAAAGTAGATTTTATTGCAAATAAAACAACAGCGCCACCTAGTGGCTTTGTAATTAAACACATAGAAGTTAGGTGTGTTTTTTAAAAGCCACGTGGAAAGGACCCGATCTAATCCCACAAAGATTCCAGAAGCAGAAGACGTGGTAAATTGCAGGATTTTTAGCCTTGTGTGATGAAGCCCACGCTCCGTTGTGTCTTTGGGAGTGAGAAGTGGGGTGTCCTCATTCTCTGAAGTGTGTGGTGAGGGGGAGAGGTGTCTATCCACTCCATCACCATGTAAGGGCTGCCGCTGATAGCATGAAGCACGCGGGGCCTTGAGCAATCCCATCTAGCAATGACAGTATTTGAGCGTGTGAATTAGCTCTAACGAAGGATATGCACATTTAGGTAGAAGAAGGAAGTTCCCTTAAATCCTGCTTGCAATTTATGTTAGTAGCAGACTGACTTTAAAATGTCATGGTGTGACCCTTTTAAAGATAGAAATAAATATTTGCAACTTTTGTCACCAAGATGCTGACATAATCAGCTTTTAATTCTAGGGATACGCAGCATTTAACGATACTCCTGATTTGGTGCTCAATCAAACAAGGAACATTTTATCAGGTAAGAAGGATAAGAGAATTAGTTCTCTGACTGTGATAGTTTAAATTATTGGATTTATTGTTTTAAGATCACTTTATTTTTTAATTTGGAAAGGCTTTATTTTTTTAAAAAAAACCTATTAAAGATAAATAATTAAAATATACTTGGGGGGTTTTTACTATTTAGACATTTAGTGCCTTGCCAAAGAAATGTCTCAGGCTTTCTTCACACGGAGCTTTTATTCTGTAATTGAGATTGCTCCTTCATGGAAGTTTGTGGGCTCTTTACCTGATGCCGTGTCCCTCTAGGGAGTCTCCTGCACTAAATGCCCTTTGTTCCGTTTTTAAGTAGATCACAGATAATGAGCTATCAAATTAGCCCATTGTGTTTCACTTCAGTTTCCTCTATGAAAAGAGTAAAAGCAGCAGGAAGAGGAGCAAGATCAGTGAAAGATAATGGAAGACTCAGATATGGGGAGAAGGAAGGGGAAGGGGGTCGGGGGAAAGGAAGCACATGAAAAAGGGAGTCATTGTGATCCTGCCTTTAAAATGGAAGCAGAAATGCATTTTAAATGCAGGATTTTAGGCTGGTGTAGAGATGCCCTCCGTTGATTTTGGGTAACAATTATAACACTGATCACTTTTTCGACTGAACAGAAGTATTTTTATTGACTCTGGTGAGTTGAGAGGTATAGCCATGATGTTAAGACCATAGGAAGGGGTTAATGCCAGGGAAAGGCATGGGGGGGAGAGATGAGGGGGCATAAAGTGAGCTGTGAACAAAGCAGCCATCTGTAGCCTACTCAGGAGCCCTAACTTGGGGTCACTGGAGACCTTTTTACTTTGAAAAACAAAAAGTGTGTGTGGGGGGGCTGAAATTTCATGAAAAAAGAAGGGGAAAGATTTAAAGCACATCCCTCCTGGAATGCAAACAGGGGAGTAGGAAAAGTTGTGTGCATGCTTTCCTGAAAGTTTAGCTTGGCTGTTTCAAGTGAGGTTCTGCTCAGGAGATGCAGGTAGGGGTGGGGACAGCAAATGAATGTTGCCTCGAGAGCTGCCGGTGCCTGTGAGAGACAGAAAGAGGGAAATGCCGAGGAGGAAAGATCTCCTGAGCTGCTCTTTGGGCCCAAGCAATCATGGGGGAAACGAAGGAGGAATATAGGGTGGGAGAAGGGTGTGCATCATTCTTATCCCAGTATATTGGCTTACAGAAGCTCTGTCATTGAATCCTAGTGGAGGAAGATGGATCATGGATCCCTTAGAGCACAGATGGCCAGCTTCTGCATTTTCAGTGGCTGCTCTGATTTCTAGGTAGTGGTCTAGGGGCCAGGAGTACATTCTTGTTCTGCACTTTGAATGCCCTCACTACTAGTGGTCAAGCTCCATAATGAAGCTGACATCTTCTAGCAGTGCATAGGGATGTGATGGCAATTTGAAATAGGGATGCCTGACTGTACAAGTGCCCCTGCTCAAATTGTTGTGAGGTGAAATATAGCATGCATAATCTCCCTTGAGCATGCATAATCTCCCCATAAGGGCAGAAAACCCCTCAACCTTGGGGAAGGCAAATGGAGTAGCAGTCAATGGAGGGAACCAACTCCACAAAGCCCCAGCAGGAAATGATAAACTGTACATCATTTTGCTGCTGGATAGGTGGTCCCCTGGGACCCTCCAGTCTCTGGACCTCTGCCTCCTGCTACTCCATTACACTTTCCCAAGAAGAGGGCTCTTTTTGTCTTAGGAATGGAATAGCAGCCATAAGAGGGCTCACATTCAAGAGCTGAATACTCAGAGAACCCCCTCAGGGCTTTCCAAGCATTCAGCTTTAATGTTTGAGGGGTATAAATGTTTTCTGGGACAGGCACAAATCTGTTTGACCATCTCTAGCAGTAAGGAAGAACGTAGAGGTAGTCAGGCATAACCTTGCTTGTAAGTATGCACATTTACATGGGACATACATGTTACAAACAGAATTTGAAGAAACAGATGGAGTGTATGTTATTACTACAGCTTGAAACCATTTCTTCCTTTCAAATGAAACTGTGGAAACCTTTGTTTAAATATCAGAACTTGATTAAATTTTCATGGTGCTTCCAGGGGCCAGGCAACATTTGCCTTGGGTCCTGGTCTGGCCCTTGAACTCCCCGTTGGCCACCCCTGCCTTAGACATTATTTTAATATATAGGGCAGTGTCTGATTTGTCACTAACACTAATGGAAATTATGTTGTGCTAGCATAAGCAACCTCTAGCGCAACAGCAATAGCATTTGCTGACACAACAGGTTTCCCTCGAACACCCATTGCACCAGCAAACGCTATTAGCATTGCACTAGAGGTTGCTGAAGCTAGTGGAATGTAAAATACATTACCACCAGTGCCAAATAGGATACTGCCCATAATTTGTTTTTGATGACACCTAAGCAGTTCAGAACTAAGTCCTTGATCACTATGAAACAAGCTAACCCTCTGGCTGTTGTCAGATGGACATGAGTTGGTGTATTTGGAGTGAGAAAATGTTTATTAACCTATTTTAATTTTTATTCTTGCTTTATGGACCTGTTCTACCAATATAAGCAGCCGTACCTTGTAAGTTTGTGAAAAAACAATACACATTGTGTATATAAACATATGGAATACTGTGTGACTCATTAAAAAAACCCCCAAAGCTTTCTCAAAATGTCTTAATTTTTCAACCTGGGATGTGTTTGATAGAAAATCACAGAATCATAGAATTATAGAATAGTAGGGTTGGAAGCGGCCTACAAGGCCATCGAGCCCAACCCCCTGCTCAATGCAGGAATCCAGGTCAGAGCATCCCTGACAGATGGCTGTCCAGCCTCGTCTTGGATGCTCTGACTTGGATTCCTGCATTGAGCAGGGGGTTGAGAAATAAATGAGAAATCATTTATTTCTCAGTTAACAATTAATATGCATTAAGCTTTTATTATCTTCTTGCCTCAGAAACTGACTACAGGACAACATTAAACCCATTGAAGCCTTACTGTTTTCATTGAGAGAATTAAGCACACATTGAGATCAGTGGGACTTAAGAGTATCCAGCTCTGCATGAAGACAGACATACTATGTAGACAGATCACATGTAAAGCAATGTGGCCGGTTTGGAAGTGGCCTCGCCTTATTCAGTTCAAATTCTCCTTTCTGACAGCAAGCTCCAGAAATGTACATTCTGTGGCATTTTTAGAATGATTGATTTAAACAGGAGTAAGCCAGCTATGGATAGTGTTGATGTAACTCCATCCTCAGAGCAGTTGCCAACTGAAATTGTTTTTTTGTTTTTTTTAATTAAAGGTGATGAATGAACATTTAATAAATAAATATATATGTGGCATTTTTTAAGAACAGCAGGCAGTCTACCTGAGGACTGACAGTTGACTCAGTATTGTTTGATTAACTGGTGTTGGTCTGCCATTTTACATTGGGAAGCTGGGCTCCTGCTGCAGGTGAAGGACTTGCTGCACTTCTGTTTAAATATGTCTGTCTTCACCATTGGTCTGAATTGTGCCCCGTGCTTATAGCTACTTCAGTGCGGAGTATTAAAAAAAAAAGTGAGAGCAATCCCAAATACTTGAATGTTATTTCCCAGATACAGAGAGTATGACAGGTTATCTTGGTGGAAAGAGATGCAAAGCATTTGATGAGAGGGGGAACCCCCTCTTATATTTCCTGTAGGGACTCTAAATTAGAGTTTTAGCAGAACACAGAAATGGGGAAACCCAGTATTCCATTTCTTTTGGCATGTGTTAAAATATTGTTGGGTTTTAAAATTTGAAACGTCTTTTAATGCATATCGAGAGTCATGATTTCTCATTCTTCCCATCACAGAAAACTTTAACAGGAGATACCGTATTCCTTTTGCATGTTCGTGTTTTTCCTACAAAGCAGCATTAGATAGCTCTTAACGTCTTTGCTACTGGTGTTTAAGTAGAAATCAGAAACGTCTCTTGTGCAGACTCCAGTGAAATTTAAAAGGAATTTAAAAGGAGCAAAACTAAATAGTTTCTGTTGTCTCCAGTGGGGCTTGTGCAGTGCCCATTCTGTGGGCCTTGATTTCTTGTTATTTTCAGGTAGAGATCTCAACCCGCAATGGGTCTTGGGCTCTCTTGCACCCTGACCTGACGCTGTGTGGAGAAAGGACTGAATAAACTGTGCTATACCATGTTTGAACAGATTAACTGTCTTTTTATTATTGGATAGTCCATTAGAGAAAGAACGCCTTGAGATAAACATGGTACAAGTCAGTTCATGCCACATTCTCAGTGGGGTGAGGGTTGTATGTGTATCCAAGATCTGAACCAAGATAGAAGTACTTCCTAAAAAGTAGGAGGTGAAACATTTCACAGTGAATCTGATCCCAAGGTTTTAGCCGTGTGATTATAGGTACTGAGCTTCCTAGCAGGGGAAAAAATGTCTTTGGTCCGGTTCCTACTGAAGTGGCAAATCTGTGTCTGGGCTGTACCACTTCACACTGTAGGTGGAGTCTCACAAGATTGTGTGCTCCCACACAGAAAAGATTTATACATGTGGAGAGAGTGAAACGTTTAATCATGTGAGCTTCACCCTGTAGTCTGAATAGCCCAGACACAGCTTTACCACCTAGGGGAGAACTAGGCCATAGTTTCATTAAAATGAGCAAACAGAAGTAGAAAACTCCGGCTTCCTCAACATGTACAAACTTTTAATTTAAGCGCTCCATTTGTGTGTGTGAGTGTGTGCATTAAAATGCCATCTTACATTGAAATTGTATTTGTGGCTTGCTTTTTCCAGCTCCATGCTTCTCTTCATGCTTTATTCTGCTACATAGAGTTGCAGTCCAACAAGCTGTTTTGTTAGCATGCTGTAAATCATTTTATCCTGTGCAATATAAGTCATATAAACACGGCCATTTCTTTCAGATATAAAAAATGTACTGGAAGGTGTTGGTTCAAATATCACAGCCTTTACTAAAGTGCTTCCCATCCAGAAGATACTAGCAGACTTCACTATATATCTTACTCAGAGTGAGGCGTACGTTCAAGATTATTTTCCATTAGTGGAACAGTATGATTTCTACAGGTATGTGTGTACCGTTTTGATACTGAGGCAAAAAGGCCATTCTGCAAGTAGAATACAGTGCCGCACTGAAGATTAACACTAGTAAAACTGTTACTTCTGGCATAAACAGGTGAACATGGGTGCTTCCAGACAAGGCTTTTATCATGCCATTACCATGCCATCACAGAATTTTATAGGGGGCCTGGACGACAGTGTTTTCTACCTATCACCCTCCTGTATTTTCCCACTCCTTATTCTGTCTTTTTTTGTTACCACAGAAAATCTGTTAAGGAGAAAAAGACAGAATAGCTGCCCGGTGCCTTCTGATTGGTAGCACAAGGAGCCCTTTGTCAAGAAGCACCCCATGTACCTAGTGGTGAAAGTATCTATTAGAATAGAGGCTGCAGCTCAACTGGGGGCATTAGCATGGCTCTAAGCATGTGCTACAATTGTAGCCATAACATTTTGGATCTATTTCAGGGTTCAGGTAATAGCAAACTGGTGCAGACTGGAAGCAGTTTAACTAGAAACCAACCATAAAACAGAAATGAAGCAGTTAGTTGGGAGAGTAAAATCTGGTGAAATTTATTCTGGAGGAAATGGGATATGTGAACATGGCCTCTTTGCTCAGTCATGCAAGTGGCCTGCACATTTTTATTAACCCACATATACCCATGTTAACCATCTGTGGCCCAAAAGAAAACAAGGACCAACTTCTGTTGAGCTTCCCTGCCTCACAGATGACCAGGGAAGTGGCTGTTTACAAACCTGGATTGGCTAATCTTAGACTTATACAGAAGGCTTATACAGTGCAGCATATATAATGTTAGTCTTATACAGTGCAACGTATACAGAAGGATGAGGTGATAGAATGGACTGTCCCACTTCCGCATACAGGATAGACTTCTTTTGAATTTTGCTCCATGTTAGAAGCTACCTTAAATAGTAAACTAACACATCAGAGAGAGATGTTCTAGCCTAGCATTTTACCTGCTGTGCTGATTTTCTGACTGAAGGCAGTTTACATAGGGGAACATTAAAAAATATGATAGTCCACCTGCAGTGTCAAGTGGTGCAGTCCATTCCAGGGCCAGCCCTACCATTAGTCGAGTCAGGCTGTTGATCTGCGGTGTCAAGAAAGGGTATCAAATTGTTAGCTATTTAATTTATTATTATTGTATATTTACTGCTTGGGAAATGGAGAGCAGCCTTGGGTAATATATACCTTGACTTGGGGGTCAGCTGTGTGGGAACCATTTGTTTGTCTGCCTCCGGCAGCAGAATGGTTTGGACGAGCCCTGATTCTAGCATCTCATACTGCTGTGTGTCTATAGAGGGCCTTAAAGAAAGAAAAAAATGGTATGAAAAGGAGGAATGAAGGAATACATGTAGTGAAAAGAGAAGGAGGAGGGCCTGCTTCTGTGCATGTGTGGTTGTGTAATTCGTTTTGTGGGTGTCCTGATTACCACTATGTTAAACCTTTTTGGGTTCAGATTGTCTCATCCATGGAGGTCTTGAGCATGTGCCAGTCCCTCAGTGTCACAGGGTGGTTGGGAGGACAAAATGGAATAACTTTTAAGTTATGTAGTTGTTTTAGTGCTTTATGGTTTTAAATGTTCTTTTTCTGAAGTTAAGGTTTTGGTTTTTTTACCACCTTGATGGCTTTTTAGCAAATAACAGCAGTGTATAAATGTTACTGATGAACAAATACTCCTGTAGAACTAGCATCAGTCCTCCAGCCATATTCAGGACTTCCAGTGAGACTTGCCGCCCATGCAGGGCAAACATCTCTGAGTTCTTCATCCAGGAGCCCTATTTTCTCTCTCCTGCTCTTTGGCCATTAAAGTCTATACAGACTGACCAAAACCCCTGATATATGTGTGTGTGAGGGAGAGTGATGTTGGTCTTTTTTATCCTGAATCATGATGGCAAGGGGTCAGTAGAAAATGAAGTGAGAGCAATGTACTAATTCTTCCTCCTATCAAATTGTGGCTGTGGCCGCCAACAGCCCCACTAATTCCCCCCAAATGCCCTCACTTCAATATTTTCCAGAAATTTGACTAATCTCAGTCTATCACAAACCTTTAACTCTACCATAAGTGTAACCAGTAAAGCATGGAAATCACTGGGCACATCCTTGTCCTCTGAACTGTTATCCCATGAAGAATTGACTTTATGCAAGACTCCTCATGTAAAAATTGGCTTTGGAAGAAATGGGCAAATAAAGGAGTCAATAAATTTAAACCAGCCAATCAACTGTAGATGAATATTTTAGAAACACTTAGCCAACAACAATACAATTTTCCCCATAGAACCGTTTTGGCAGTACATCCAGCTCCAGTACCACATTAAATCATGTTTTGGTCCTGATGACTCCTTTATTCCTCTGAACCACCACAAATATAATCTATAATGAGACAATCTGTTGCACACCTCCTGTACAATGGTCATCGACACCAAAATCAATAAGATTAATACAGCAAAAATGTTTCAGTTGCCCCAACACTCTGTCATAATCTTCCAAATCGGGATCTATAACAAACGATGGATCCTAAAAGTAAAACACACCACACGCTGAGATGGTACGTCTTGGCTTTGCCCCCAGGTTGCAAGATTCTGGCATGAAGTAGAACAGCCAAGTTACCTGGTTCTGTTGATATACATTTTGGTTGAATGATGCAGTCTTTCAGCCATCTCAATTTAGGGGATATTCCTGCCATATAGGCCCTCACAAAATATAAATGCAGAATGGATCTCTAAAGCTGTTTTGGTGACTAAACATAGAGTTTTGCAACACTGGCTCCAATGATAAGGTATTGTCATGCTGTACTTAGAGATAAAATAAGAAATCTCATAAAATTATTGTGAAATCTCAGATAAACATGACCAGAACTAGAAAATAATCCTAGAATTTCTTAGTAGGACTCGGAGAAATTGCATTGCAGCCTTTGACTTTGATATTCGTTTAGCCATACAGTTCCCTCTCTCTTCCTAAGCGTGCGCTCTCTCTCTCTCTCTCTCTCTCTCTCTCTGTCACACACACACACACACACACACGCGCGCACACACACACTCTTACACTTGTTGATGTGAAGTTGGGTCTGGTGGAATCTGTGGTGGGATAGGGCAGGTTCAGTGTTTATGGTATTATTAAAATCAGTGAGATCAGTGACAGATTGAAAACATCAATTTTTAATCATTTAATTTTTGCATGCCTTTTTTCAAAATCTCATCTGGGCATCAACTGCTTTCCACTTTGTAGGTTTTCTCCTCTTTGATCTCAGTGTTAACTTGCACCATGCCATACATTTTAATTTTGTAACTATCTTCTTATTTATTTGCTTAGGTGGCTGGGTTGCTTAATTCTCTGCTGCATGGTGATATTGATCCTTGTATTTTACTATCTGGGACTGTTATGTGGCACCTGTGGCTATGACAAAAATGCCACTCCAACGACACGAGGCTGCATCTCAAACACTGGAGGAAATTTCCTGATGGCGTGAGTTCTTATTTCTTCAGAATTTCACCCAATTAAGAGGGCTGCATTGAAGAATAAATCTGGGAGACTAATCCTAAATAGGATTTAAAAAAAAACAAAAAAAACCCTTCTTGGGTCCAAGTAAGGCTTGTGCCATAGAATTCTTCCTCAGGCAGGGCATCAAATGGGGGTGGGGTGGGGAATATGATGTTTTAAGCAAATAGAGTAGCTATCATCATTTTGATATTAAAACATGAGCCTTCTGCAAAAGATCTATGATTGACAGAGAGTGATGGTACATACACTGGGGAAGATAGGAATATGCTCACATGTCACACATGGCATTGTTCTGGTATGAACCTAAGATGTATGTACACCTCAAAATGTAACACATCAATGTGACCAACATATGTTTGCGGATACTTGCATTGTACATGTAGTCTTGTCACAGAGCTGGAATTGGCTGCTGCCGAATTTACATTTGGTGATAAATCTAGGTTTGCTAACACACAGCGTATGAAAGCGTTTTTAGCTGCATCGCAAAGGGTAGGAAACATAATTAAAAAGAACTGTGTAGTGGCTTCATTTAAAAAGCTGATCTGGCTAATTTCTGTAGGAGAGAGAGGAATAGTAAAAAATGTTGCTGTGATGAAACCATCTTTGCTAACAAGCAACTGTTTTTAAGCCCACTTGGGAATTGTAAACTTTAAAAAGGTAATGCTATTACAGTACAAAAGGTGCCCTGCATTGTACACTCTAAAAACCAAACTTGTTTCAAAATTGATCTGAGGTCCCAGAAGAGGAGGAAAAGGGAGAACTTTTTTTTAACAATTCCTCAGAAAATATTTTAATGTTTTCCCCACCTCTTGGATAGGCAGAAGAACATCATTTGTGAACAAAATATTAAAGCTGTCTTCTCCACTGGAAAGGACAAAATGCCATTCATACCCACTCGTATTGCAGGGGAGTATTATTACCTTGTCCTGGTACTGTGCTTTTTGCCTTCCTATTTTCGCTCAGTCTCACCTCAGTTGTTGTTTGAACTCCAAGCTCTTCTGCAAACTGGAATTTGATGTGCCGGTTTATATAAGCAACACACATGCACGTATTTCTACCTGTGGGCTAATAAAATAACTGTTTTGGATAGGAAATTACTTACGTTTCTTTTGCTTAAAATCGTTTGGTTTGGCTTTTATATTTCAGTAAGTGGATTATAGTTACTCTGTTTCAAGTGGCTCTTAACTCATTCTCTGTATTTTTTTTCTTTCTTTTTTTCCCAGTGGAGTTGGATTCAGTTTCCTCTTTTCCTGGACTATGATGCTGATAGTAGTGGCCACTTTCATTACAGGTGGAAATGTGGAGAAGCTCATCTGTGAGCCGTTTGAAGATAAGACTTTATTCAAGGTAAGGTCCTCCAATTCAGGGGCATTAAGTGATCACAAAAACATACACCTCCCTCCAAATATTAAGATCAGCTTTATGCCTTACAGCATCATTCCAGAGTTTGCCTACACTTTGCATTTATGTGGTTTTTCATGCTTAAATCACTTAACATATATTACCTTGCTGTTCTTACAGAAAGCTCATATGGTAGTAATTGTTGTTTTATTATTTTATCATCCTCCCCCTTCCCATATTGCAGGTGGGGGAATGGAATTGAGAAAAAAGTCACTTGTTTCTAGTAGAGGTGAAATCTGAACTGGGGACTTCTTGATTCCAAGCTCAGTCTCGTAGCCGCTACACTACATCAGCTCTGTTCAAATAGTCTGCCTTATTCCAATAAGGCAGCTTCCTATATAACTAATTTCCCCCACCCCAGTTAACCTCAGTGCATATCTTACCCTCAGTAATAATTCAATATCAGTTCCAGCTCAGTCTCATTCATAAAATCTTTTAAGATAACACAGCAGTACCAGCGTAGGTCTGTATTATCTGCCACACATGTTTGTTGTTGTTGTTGTTCAGTCGTTCAGTCGTTTCCGACTCTTCGTGACCCCATGGACCATAGCACGCCAGGCCTTCCTGTCCTGCGCTCTCTCCCAGAGTGTGCTCAAGTTCATATTCATTGCATCCGTGATGCTGTCTAGCCATCTCATCCTCTGCCGTCCCCTTCTCCTTTTGCCTTCAGTCTTTCCCAGCATCAGGGTCTTTTCCAGGGAGTTTTCTCTTCGCATTAGGTGGCCAAAATATTGGAGCTTCAGCTTCATTATCTGTCCTTCCAATGAGCAGTCAGGGTTGATTTCCTTTAGGATGGACTGATTTGACCTCCTTGCAGTCCAGGGGACTCGTAAGAGTCTTCTCCAGCACCACAGTTCGAAAGCATCAATTCTTTGGCGCTCAGCCTTCCTTATAGTCCAGCTCTCACAGCCATACATTACTACTGGGAAAACCATAGCTTTGATTAGACGGACCTTTGTCGGCAAGGTGATGTCTCTGCTTCTTACTATGCTGTCTAGGATGGCCATAGCTTTCCTCCCAAGGAGCAAGCGTCTTTTAATTTCATGGCTACAGTCACCGTCTGCGGTGATCTTGGAGCCCAAGAAAGTAAAATCTGTCACTGCTTCCATTTCTTCCCCTTCTATATGCCAGGAAGTGATGGGGCCAGATGCCATGATCTTAGTTTTTTTAATGTTGAGTTTCAAACCAGCTTTTGCACTCTCCTCTTTCACCCTCAACTAGAGGCTCTTGAGATCCTCTTCGCTTTCTGCCATTAGGGTGGTATCGTCTGCATATCGGAGGTTGTTGATAATTCTCCCGGCAATCTTAATTCCGACCTCTGATTCATCCAACCCAGCATTTCTCATGATGTACTCTGCATATAAGTTAAATAAGCAGGGTGACAATATGCAGCCTTGTCGTACTCCTTTCCCAATTTTGAAGCAATCGGTTGTTCCATGTCTGGTTCTTACTGTTGCTTCTTGACCCTCGTACAGGTTTCTCAGGAGACAGGTAAGGTGGTCTGGTACTCCCATCACTTTCAGAATTTGCCACAGTTTGTTGTGATCCACACAATCAAAGGCTTTAGCGTAGTCAATGAAGCAGAAATAGACGTTTTTCTGGAATTCTCTTGCTTTCTCCATGATGCAGCGAATGTTGGCGATTTGATCTCTAGTTCCTCTGCCTCTTCGAAACCCAGCTTGTACTTCCGGTAGTTCTCGGTTCGCATACTGCTGAAGCCTAGCTTGTAGGATTTTGAGCATCACCTTGCTGGCATGTGAAATGAGCGCAATGGTGCGGTAGTTTGAACACTCTTTGGCGTTGCCCTTCTTTGGAATTGGAATGTAAACTGACCTTTTCCAGTCTTGTGGCCATTGCTGAGTGTTCCAGATTTGTTGGCATATTGAATGCAGCACTTTAACAGCATAATCTTTTAGGATTTTAAATAGCTCGGCTGGAATACTGTCATCTCCGCTAGCTTTGTTGTTAGTAATGCTTCCTAAGGCCCACTTGACTTCACTCTCGAGGATGTCCGGCTCAAGTTCAGTGACCGCACTATCATGGCTATCAGGGACATTCAGATCTTTCCTGTATAGTTCTTCTGTGTATTCTTGCCACCTCTTCTTAATCTCATCTGCTTCTGTTAGGTCCCTGCCTTCTTTGTCCTTTATCATGCCCGTCTTTGCACAAAACGTTCCCTTGAGATCTCCAATTTTCTTGAAGAGATCTGTAGTCTTTCCCATTCTGTTGTTTTCCTCGATTTCTTTGCATTGTTCATTTAAGAAGGCCTTCTTGTCTCTCCTTGCTATTCTCTGGAACTCTGCATTCAGTTGGGTATATCTTCCCCTTTCTCCCTTGCTTTTCGCTTCCCTTCTTTCCTCAGCTACTTGTAAAGCCTCATCAGACAGCCACTTTGCTTTCTTGCATTTCTTTTTCTTTGGGATGGATTTCTTTGCTGCCTCCTGAACAATGTTACGGACCTCCGTCCATAGTTCCTCAGGCACTCTGTCTATCAGGTCTAATCCCTGAAATCTATTCCTCACCTCCACTGTATATTCATCAGGGATATGATTTAGGTCATACCTGAAAGGTTTAGTGGTTTTCCCGATGTTCTTCAATTTAAGCCGAAATTTTGCAAGAAGCAGCTCATGGTCTGAGCCACAGTCAGCTCCAGGTCTTGTTTTTACTGACTGTATGGAGCTTCTCCATCTTTGGCTGCTGTTGTAACCACACATGTTAGTAATTTATAAAAGGTAGAAGTCTGAAGTGATCAAGCTGGACACAGGATTGGTTTAAGGCAGGGATCCCCAACACACCTCCAGTGACGCCTGTGAGGGGCTCCCCAATGTGGTGCCCACAGGCACCCACAAAAGTCCCCCTCTTTTTAAATATGCATACATGAAGTTGTCTGTATCCATAGCAGTGAATACATATGAAATGCATAAAGTGTTCTAGCAATTATATATAGGCTTCAACAAAAATGGATCAGATACCCAAATAAGTATCCATTTGAAGGTCACATCCATATGCCACCTGTTTAAATATTGAAAGAGTTGTAAAGTCCTCAATCCATTGCATTACAGGAGGTGTTTATCCTTCCGATGTTGTCATATCAGTCTTTTATGCTTACCATTTGTTAATTGCCATGAAGCAGGTAAATCATTTAAAAGATTGTGCACATCAGTGAATATTAAAGAGTGTTCCAGTACAACATTTTTCTGTGAAATAACCTTCCCGCAAAAAGAAGCAGCTACTGGACACTGCCAAAACATATGCTTAAAAGAAGCATTAGCTGTATTGCACTGCCAGCAATTCACTGAATTAGGCAATCCCTTATTAAGGAGACATTACAGTGTTCAATAGACACAAAACACAAGTTTTTGCTGGATAAGACGCAGCCTAAGATCTATAGATGCAACAGGTGGCAATCCACTGATTAGGCATTTTGTGGTGATGCCTACAGCATGGTCTCAAATTCCCAAATGTGCCCATGGGTCCAAAAAGGTTGGGGACCCCTGGTTTAAGGGCTTTTCTGCATGAGGCTGCTAATCTGCTGCATCGACTTTTGGTTTTGTTGCAGAATTGAGAACCAAGAACTATATGAGGATTGTTTCCTGCTTTTCTGTTACATAACCACTGAGTGGCACTGTGGTACAGTGGAATAGCACAAATACACAAGAGAAAATTGCACTTTCTTTTGCCGTCAAAAATAATGCCCCTTTTTCCTTGCTCTAAAAAAACTCGCAGAAAGTGCTGTTTACAAACAGAAACGAAACTGAAGGGTCACAATGTTGTCTGAAGAACCCATAAACAACAGTGATTGGGGAAAGTCAAGTGCACAATAAATGCCTGGTGTAGAAAAATTCTAAGTCCATACCAAATTTCAAGGCATGGGTAGATTGGAGTCATCCTACAGAATTTTGTGGTCCATGATTTTTCTTGAAACCAATCTAGATTCACTGATACTTAGACTTTATATGTGTAATTGAAGCTCCCAGAACTGAAATGTGGAAAGAAAGCCTTGATTTTTTTTTTTGTGTTCTAGGTTTTGGACACTCCCTACTTGCTGAATCGCCACTGGAAACATTATCTTTCTGGCATCATTTTAAAAAATCCAAATATTGACTTGACATTTGAAAAGGTTTACAGGTAGCTAACTCTTCAGCGAATTCTGATGTAAGATATTGCAGTTATGTCCTACTTGGAATTTTCCATTGCTCTAAATATTCTTTCAATTAACTGAAAGCTAAGAACCAATGCCCCCTTCATGGATCACTGCCGTGTTGTGGCGAAGGGGCTTGCGTAACTCAGTGAAGCCATAAGCTATGCTGTGCAGGGCCACCCAAGACGGACAGGTCATGGCGGAGAGTTCTGACAAAATGTGGTCCGCTGGAGAAGGAAATGGCAACCCACTCCAGTATTCTTGCCAAGAAAGCCCCATGGAATGTATCACAAGGCTAAAAGATATGACGCCCAAAGGTGAGCCCCTCAGGTCGGAAGGTGTCCAATATACTACTGGGGAAGAGTAGAGGGTATTTCCAAGTAGCACCAGAGAGAGTGAAGCGGCTGGGCCAAAGCCGAAAGGACACTCAGCTGTGGATGTGCCTGGTGGTAAAAAGAAAGTCCGATGCTGTAAAGAACAATATTGTTTAGGAACCTGGAATGTAAGATGAATGAATCAAGGTAAGCTGGAGGTGGTCGAACATGAGATGGCAAGATTGAACATCGACATCTTGGGAATCAGCAAACTAAAATGGACAAGCATGGGCAAATTTAATTCAGGTATCTACTACTGCGGGCAAGAATCCCTTAGAAGAAATGGAGTAGCACTCATAGTCAACAAAAGGGTGGGAAAAGCAGTACTGGAGTACAATCTCAAAAACGATAGAATGATCTCAGTACAAATCCAAGGCAAACCATTCAACATCACAGTAATTCAAGTCTATGACCCAACCACTGAGGCCGGAGAAGCTGAGGTTGATCGGTTCTATGAAGACCTACAACACCTTCTAGAACTAACACCAAAAAAAGATGTCCTTTTCATCATAGGGGATTGGAATGCTAAAGTAGGAAGTCAAGAAATCACCGGGATAACAGGCAAGCATGGCCTTGGTGTACAAAATGAAGCAGGACAAAGGCTAATAGAGTTTTGCAAGAGAACACACTGATCATAGCAAACACTCTTTTCCAACAGCACAAGAGGCGACTCTACACATGGACATCACCAGATGGTCAATATCGAAAGCAGATTGATTATGTTCTTTGCAGCCAAAGATGGAGAAGCTCTGTACAGTCAGTAAAAACAAGACCTGGAGCTGACTGTGGCTCAGATCATGAGCTTCTTGTTGCAAAATTTCGGCTTAAATTGAAGAACGTAGGGAAAACCACGAAACCATTCAGGTATGACCTAAATCGTATCCCTTATGAATATACAGCGGAGGTGAGGAATAGATTTCAGGGATTAGACCTGATAGACAGAGTGCCTGAGGAACTATGGACGGAGGTCCGTAGCATTGTTCAGGGGGCAGCAACTCAATCCATCCCAAAGAAAAAGAAATGCAAGAAAGCAAAGTGGCTGTCTGATGAGGCTTTACAAGTAGCTGAGGAAAGAAGGGAAGTGAAAAGCAAGGGAGAAAGGGGAAGATATATCCAACTGAATGCAGAGTTCCAGAGAATAGCAAGGAGAGACAAGAAGGCCTTCTTAAAAGAACAGTGCAAAGAAATCGAGGAAAACAACAGAATGGGAAAGACTAGAGATCTTTTCAAGAAAATCAGAGATCTCAAGGGAATGTTTTGTAGAAAGACAGGCATGATAAAGGACAAAGAAGGCAGGGACCTAACAGAAGCAGAGGAGATTAAGAAGAGGTGGAAAGAATACACAGAAGAACTATACAGGAAAGATCTTAATGTCTCTGATAGCCATGATAGTGCGGTCACTGAACTTGAGCTGGACATCCTAGAGAGTGAAGTCAAGTGGGCCTTGGGAAGCATTACTAACAACAACGCTAGCGGAGATGACAGTATTCCAGCCGAGCTATTTAAAATCTTAAGTGATGATGCTGTTAAAGTGCTGCACTCAATATGCCAACACATTTGGAACACTCAACAGTGGCCACAAGACTGGAAAAGGTCAGTTTACATTCCAATTCCAAAGAAGGGCAACGCCAAAGAGTGTTCAAACTACTGCACAATTGCGCTCATTTCACATGCCAGCAAGGTTATGCTCAAAATCCTACAAGCTAGGCTTCAGCAGTATGCGAACCGAGAATTACCGGAAGTACAAGCTGGGTTCCGAAGAGGCAGAGGAACTAGAGATCAAATCGCCAACATTTGCTGGATCATGGAGAAAGCAAGAGAATTCCAGAAAAACATCTATTTCTGCTTCATTGACTACGCTAGAGCCTTTGATTGTGTGGATCACAACAAACTGTGGCAAATTCTTAAAGAGATGGGAGTACCAGACCACCTTACCTGTCTCCTGAGAAACCTGTACGAGGGTCAAGAAGCAACAGTAAGAACCAGACATGGAACAACCGATTGGTTCAAAATTGGGAAAGGAGTACGACAAGGCTGCATATTGTCGCCTTGCTTATTTAACTTATATGCAGAGTACATCATGAGAAATGCCGGGTTGGATGAATCACAGGTCGGAATTAAGATCGCCAGGAGAATTCTCAACAACCTCAGATATGCAGACAATACCACCCTAATGGCAGAAAGCGAAGAGGATCTAAAGAGCCTCTTGTTGAGGGTGAAAGTGGAGAGTGTAAAAGCTGGTTTGAAACTCAACATTAAAAAAACTCAGATCATGGCATCTGGCCCCATCACTTCCTGGCATATAGAAGGGGAAGAAATGGAAGCAGTGAGAGATGTCATTTTCTTGGGCTTCAAGATCACCGCAGACGGTGACTGTAGCCATGAAATTAAAAGATGCTTGCTCCTTGGGAGGAAAGCTATGGCAAACCTAGACAGCATAGTAAGAAGCAGAGACATCACCTTGCTGACAAAGGTCCGCATAATCAAAGCTATGGTTTTCCCAGTAGTAATGTATGGCTGTGAGAGCTGGACTATAAGGAAGGCTGAGCGCCAAAGAATTCATGCTTTCGAACTGTGGTGCTGGAGAAGACTCTTACAAGTCCGCTGGACTGCAAGGAGGTCAAATCAGTCCATCCTAAAGGAAATCAACCCTGACTGCTCATTGGAAGGACAGATACTGAAGCGAAAGCTCAAATATTTTGGCCACCTAATGCGAAGAGAAAACTCTCTGGAAAAGACCCTGATGCTGGGAAAGATTGAAGGCAAAAGGAGAAGGGGACGGCAGAGGATGAGATGGCTAGATAGCATCACGGATGCAATGAATATGAACTTGAGCACACTCCGGGAGAGAGCGGAGGACAGGAAGGCCTGGCGTGCTATGGTCCATGGGGTCATGAAGAGTCGAACATGACTTAACGACTGAATAACAACAACAAGAACCAATGCAATGCAGCGTCTGGAGTTGGATCTGATCAACTGGGAGCAAAACCCTGTCCGTTTGCTTAGAATTGTTGTTTTGTTGCTGGCTCTGAGTGAGTTGAAGGCAGTCATCTGTGTGTGTGTGTGTGTGTGTTTACGTACATGCACACATGCTTGCTCGCTCTCTCACACATGATGCAGGCAGGATTCATGGAGCTTTTTCAGACCCTCATGCTGTTTATGTATTTTGCAATAAGTTGTATGTATCCTGTTAATCTTTCTACTATCCAGAATTGCAGCGGGAAGCTTCATGAGTTCTGGGCATGGCCAAGAGTGTCCCTACTGTTCACATGCAGTCATTCCTAACTAGTGGGCATGGGGGAACTTGCAGTATGGAAATCAATCAACCTGGACCATTTATAATTATGGTGTGTCTGCATATGATATCATGGCATGCAAGCACAAAACTAGAATGCTGTGTACAAGGATGGTGTCCAAGCAGTGCTGTGTAAACTAAAAGGGGCATGAAGATACATCTTACTAAGCAAGGGGATTTACCCCCTTGAATACCTGGAAAGATACACAAAAGCATTTCACAGGGGTTAGATTTATTTGATTTGTAATATTGTGTGTGGTCCAACTGCTTAAATCCCCACTGATTTCGGCAATCCAATTTTGTTCAGGGTTGCAGCTTTCATCTTTAATGAGAAAGTGAACTGGAATAATTGGAGCTTAGGCTAGTTCATGTTTTTAGGACTCTCCACTGGCTATATAAAAATCAAATTGTAATTGATTTACCTGTCATGTTATTAAGCTAACTGATTATATTCAGATTTACATATTTCAAAATGTCAATGGAGGTGCCTTTTTGAGGAGCCTCAGAGAAAGTGACAGTTCTCAAACACAAAATGCCATTCATTACTAGAAGGAAAGGGCATCTCTTGAAATTATTTTTCCTTTTTGAAAGTGAAAATTGGAAATATAGAATTATTACCCATTACAGTAATCCACTAGAGGTTCAAGGCTAAGTATTGTGTAAGATTCAGGTTGAAATGATATAACGACATTTATTTTAACTGGATGCTGTTGGTTTCAGTTGTCTTTCCTTATTGTGAGACATTAAGCTTGATTAGTCTCACCCTCAAGCATAAACTAAATAATGGCTTGAGTATCAGCTATTAGGAAGACCCATCCTTGAAGTTTCTTTTTCATAATATTCGACTCAAGGTGGAAGGCAGCTTTCATTGCTATACAGATTGCGTGATGACAGGTCCTTCAAAGATTCCAAGAGTTCGTGTCACTTCTTGTCAGCCCCACCGACTATTTGGTAGGGGGGGTTTTATTCGAGGATTTAACTCCTGGTTCATTAAACATCCAAACTCTGCTACATAAATATCTTGGCGGTGTTAGTAGTCATTACTAACCAGAATCTAAAGAGTGACTAAGTGCTCCAAAAGCCTTGGGTGTACCCAGTGAAATTTTTAATATTTTGCCTTTGAATAGGAGGCCTTCATGTGCCATATCACAAGCTGCTTTTCAGATTCATCTGTTTCAAAAGAGGTTTTTTGTGTGTGGCCTGGAGTGGGAAGCTGCCATGTGGGAAACACAACTACAAGCATTCCTTGACCACATGAAAATAGTTCCTAGTTCTTTGGGTCTAGGTCATTATTCTGAAAAGCTCACCAGAATGTCTGGTTAATTCAACTACAAATAGATTTTTAATGGCAAATGTTGCTATCTCAAATTGATTTCCTTGTTGATGTATACTTTACGTGTATCTTTAGTGACTGCAAGGAAAACAAAGGCATTTATACCACACTCCATCTGGAAAACCTCTTTAATATCCATGAAATCCTGAATGTTAGCATGGTAAGTTAATTTAGATGGGTGTGAATGTTTTTAGTACTGCATGTGTGAAATCTTTATTTTATTTTATTTTTATTTGGTTCATGTCAGATAAACCTACAAGAATGTCTACTTATATTCCCATAGCAGGGCCTCTTTTTTTGCCATTAGAATTTTATAAGGGGGACCTGCAACAAATGCTGCAGCATGGGATGCTACTGTTCAGAATCCCTGCCAGCCAGCCATGCCCTTTTCCTTGGATACTCAATTTCATTCTTCCTCTCCCCCACCTCCATTTTCCATTTTTCTCAAAACAGTCAGACAGCATTCCTTGTCCCCTGAGCATGTTCAGCCCTCATTGATCTGTACCTTGGGTTTTTTCCAGCATTTCCTTTGTACTTATGCAAATCTTTGGGTTCTCCCAAGCTTTCAGGTGCCACCGTTTTTATGTGGATGGTGCCATTTTTGCTACATAAGGATCCACATTCAGTCATAGGGATGGGCGGATCACTTAGCCCGTTTTGGTTGGGGGGGTCTGCAGGGGGGGAGATGATCTGTTCCCTCCCCCCAGAATCTGTCTGGGCCGGCTCCTCCGCGCTGTGATCCTACGGAGCTAGCCGCCAGCTCCACATCGCTGGCAATATGGCCAACCGCCATTGCTGTGCCGTATCGCTGTGCTCAGTCCGGACACAAATGGCGTCCACTGCGCCATTTGCATCCCTGTTTTCATGCGATAGGCTATGCAAATTATATTTACGTAGATATTTGCATAGTAAATGGCTGCATTTAGGCTAGTCTAACAGCTTTACGGCCGCAAATGGCACCCACTATGCCATTTGCATCCTGACTGAGCACAGCGATACGGCACAGCAATGGCAGCCGGCCGTATCGCCAGCGATGCGGAGCTGGTGGCGGCTCCGCAGGATCACTGCACGGAGGAGCCGGCCTGGACGGATTCCAGAGGGGCACAGAGGTGAGTGCTTCATTCTGCCATGGACCCCAATGGGGCCGGATTCTTGGAATCCATCCTCATTGGGGTCCGCAGCGGAATTCTCCAACATCCCTACATTCAGAGAATGAGTTTGCTGTTCATATAGATGAACTTGCCTGATAGAGATATCAGGCACTGTTACCAGGATGTCCTTTTAAAAAACCCATCCTGGAATAGAATAAGGCTTTCTTCACACGGAGCTTTTATCCTGCGATTGAGATTGCTCCTTCACGGATGTTTGTGAGCTCTTTACATGACACTGTGAACCTCCAAGGCGTGTCCTGCACTAAATGTCCTTTGTTCCATTTTTAAATAGATTGAAGATAATGAGCTATCAAAGTACCCCGTTGTGTTCCACTTGAGTTCCCCTGTGAAAAGGGGAAAAGCGGCAAGAAGAGGAGTGAGATCAATGAAAGATAATGGAAGACTCAGATATGGGGAGAAGGAGGGGGAAAGGGGAGGGGGAAAAGGAAGCGTGTGAAAAAGGGAGTCGTTGTGATCCTGCATTTAAAATGGAAGCTGAAAGCCCCATTTTAAATGCAGGATTTTAGGCTAGTGTAGAGATGCCCTAAAACAGCCTTCCTTGACTTGGTACCCTACAGATGTCTTGGACTTCAGCTCCCATCAACCTCATGCAGCATGGCCAATGGTCAGGAATTCTGGGAATTGTAGTCCAAAGCATCTGGAGGGCACCAGGTTGAGTAAGGCTGAAGTAAAGCAACATTATCCATTTCACATGAGCAAGTCCACACAAACTTTTCTGAATAAAAACTGGACTCTCAAAACAGAGGCTTTGGAAAATAAAGCTTGATGTTTCTTTCAAGAAAGGCTAAAGAGATGGGAAAGGGTGTGATGCCAGAGAGGAGACGACGACGATGATGATGATGATGATGATGATTACCTGACAAAATGGTAGAGTGGTGATGAATTTGCAGCCAAATTTTGTACAGAAGATTCAGTTGACTAAAGCATATTAGTGTTGTTCATTTGTTTGTTTTGGGGTTGTGAATACCTGGTGGGCTGGCTCACATTGGAGCAGATGGTCCCTTAAGTAATCTGGGTTTAAGCCATTAGGGACTTTAAAGGCTAAAATTATCACTTTACATTGAGCTTGGAAACAAATGGGCAGCCAACACAGATGGCCATTGTAATCTCTATGTTTCAGACAGTAATCTGGTGGCCACATGTTGAGCTAGTTGAACTTTGGAGAGTGACTTTAAAGGCAGCCCCACAAAGAGCATTGCAATAATCTGGTCTGGCAGTAACTAGGGCATGGATAACTGAGGCCAGGTCTGTCTTAGTCAAAAAAGGTGCTAGTGCACCAGATGAAACTGCTAAAAAAAAAAAAAGTACTACTTGCCACTGATGCTATCTGAACATCCAAGGAGGAAAGTTCTGGGCCAAGGAGTACTCCCAGGTTATATCTCTGGTCTTTCACAGGGAGTGCTACTTCATCGAGAACAGGCTGTACAACCTCTCCCAGATTATAAGTATTGCTTACCAACAAGTACTTCTCTGTCTTGACTTGATTAAGTTTCAGCTTGTTCACCCATAACAAAGTTCAACTTGTTCACTCCTAAACTGACTCCAGACACTGGTTTGTCACTTCTATTATCTCTATTCTATTCTATTTCTATTATCTCTCTTGGAAACAAGAAGTAGAGTTGAGTGTCATCTCTGCATATTGATTTCATGTACATAGATATTAAAAAGCATGGGAGGCAAGATATATACTCCACGTTCTCTAGTATTCCACGTTCCAAAGGCCATGGAGTAGAACAGTCGTCTCCTAGAGACCAACCTTTCAGGAAGAAGTACAACCACTAAAATACAGTACCCTGCAGGCCCACACCCTTCAAGCAGCTCAGAAGGATATCATAGCCACTCATACTAAAAGCTGCTGAGAGATCGAGGAGAACCCAACGAAGTCACACTTCCCCTCTACATCTCCCAGTGCAAGCCATCTTCCAGAGCGACCAAAGCAATTTTATCCCTGCTCCACACACACCTTTAGTTTCTTGCTTACTATGTCAGGTGGGAAAATTTAGCTAAAGCACCCTTTATCCTGGCAGCTGTACAGAGGAAGAAACAATACTGGGTTCTCAGCCCTGTGTGTATTGCTGAATGCTTAATGCAGCTTGAGGGTACTTCCATTCTGGTACATGTGATAATATATGTGCAGCCAGCCACTCTGCCGTGCGTGGTGGTGGAGGTGCTTCCAGTCTGCTGAGCTGGGAAGCAGGTGGCAGCATATGCTAGAAAAACAGGCAGTGGGATCTCCTGCTCCTGTTTGGAGTGGCATCCATGCTTCAGGCTGGTCACATACAGCACCGAGAGAATCTGGAGGACCATGTAGCTCTACTGCATCAAGAAGGCTGCAGTAGGGGACCATTTAGTGCTCCCTCCATTTGTGTCCACTGGGCCTGTAACACGGTGACTTCAGTGAACTGTGGCTGGATCGACACGTGCAACAGAATAAGGTGGTAGAGCCCTGATGCAGTACAACAGACTATGCTACTTCACACTGTTTATAGGGAAGAAATACATTTTTGAATGCTGTCTTACATTAAAGAAAATGCATGTTAGTAGAAAACAAGCACAGCAGAAGTCCAGCTCAGCCCTTCTCTCTCGTGTGCTAGTTTTCATCCTACAGGGAATATTTATTTATATGAAGAGGAACATTCAAAAAAGGTACTCCCCACCTGCAGTGGTGATATTTTATTATTTCCTAACATTTTGCCACGCCTTTCTATTATGAAAGTCCTCAAGGCACCTTTTAAAACCCGTTTCAATCTGGTTTTAGGCCCAGGCTTGGTACTGAAACAGCCTTTGTTGCCCTGATGGATGACCTTTGTCAGGAGAGAGACGATCTCACAGTCGCTTTTGATACCATTGACCATGGTATCTTGCTGGACCAGTTCTGCAGGTTCAGATATCAGAAGAACAGTGATACAGTGGTTCCACTCCTACCTGCAAGGTGCATTTCAGAAGAAATTGCTTGACTTCATGGCTTTTGAGCTATAGAGTCTGACAAGTCTCCATCTTTTCCCCCATACTTTTTAACATGTATACGAAGCCACTGCGTGAAGTCACTAGAGAGTGTGGAGCAGGTGTCATCAATATGTGGATGACCCTTAGCTCTGTTTCTCTGTTTTCAGAGTCAGGTGAGGCTGTGCAAGTGCTAATGGTGTCTGGACTTGATAATAAGGGCCAATAAATTGATGGTGAATCCTGATAAGACAGACACAGAGTAGGTTGTTCTCATGTCCAGGAACTGGATGTGCCACCTGTTCTATAAGGGATTTTATTCCCTCTGAAAGAGCAAGTTCCTAGCTTGGAGTACTCCCCAAGCTTTGTCACTTGAGGCCTTGGTGGCTCAGACTTGCGTTCAGCAGCTCTGACCATTTCTGGATGAGGTAGCCTGACAACAGTGGTCCATGCTTTGCTAACTTCTTGATTAGACTACCGTAATACATTGTATGTGGGGCTGCCTTTGAAGATGACCCAGAAGTTTCAGCTAGTGATGACTGCAGCTGCAAGAACTTTTAACTGGTGCAGTCAGTTGGAATCACATTACATCAGTTATGAAGGAGCTTCACTGGTAACCTATTTGCTTTCAAGTCCAATTAAAGGTGCTGGTGCTTACTTTTAGAACCCTAAATGGAGGATCTTCTCTAAGTGATTTCAGTACATTGCAACCCTTTTGGTGCCTGGTTAAAACTGTTCTATTTGCTTCAGCATTTTAAGTTGGCCTGTTTGTCTTTTAGTACTGGCTGCCTCTCAATTGCTTTGATTATTGTATCTTTATTTATTATTTTGCCTTTATATGGACATTTCATTGTGTGCTGCCCTGATATCCCAAAGGATAAAGGGCAGTTTATACATTATTTTAATAAAATAAATAATTATTTCAAAATCAATAAAACACAACAAGTGGTCATTCCACTCTGCCACCACAATTCTGCCACCTGTGTAACTGAGGCCTGTGTGTTTCTTCAGTGAGCAGCTGACAATACAAAGTAATTACTTGCCATTGTGAATGTTTTAACATGATTCATAGGAATTTGGTGAGAATTGTTTCCTTCTGCTTTTTCCTCCCATAGTATGCAGAAGATGTATCCCTTAAAATCAAGCACATTAAAATTAATCTAAGCAACATAGTTTTGTTGGATGAAATTGGAAAGGAGAATCTGATGAATTTCAGTTTTTCAGGAATAAATGAGATAAAATTTGCAGCGTACCTGTCAGAGGTAAGACACATGGCACAGAGATTTTTTGAAAACTTAATTCCAAGTTATTTGACACTGAGATGTGCATTTTGTGTTAAACAAAATATGATAGAAATGTGGACGTGCAATAAGCGGTTGTTTATATGCAACAGAATATGGCACTTTACAGGGTTTTGTAAGCAAAAATATGGAGCCTTACCCCATGAGGATTTGACAGTCTAAACTTTGGAAGTGAGGGAAACAACCAAGGGAAGGAAGGGAGAGATGAGGGTAGCAAGTCCAGGAATAAGTGTGAACAAGTATGTATGTTGTGCATACTTGGGCTTGATTGCAGGTTGCAGTGAGTATTAAAGAGTTAAAGTCTTTGTAGAAATGTGGGATTTGAAAGGGAATGTGGGAAGGAAGAGACACCTAGATATACTAAAAAATGTTCTGAGAGGGAATTCCAGGCATAAGAGGCAGCAAGAGAGAATGGGCAGAGCCATTTAAGATCGCTGGAGAACTTAAAATGGCATCTATACCAGAGTGTCAAATTCTTTCACGATTAAACAGATTTAAATGCTTCTGGTATATATTTTTTCTTGCTACTTAAGCTCTGGAGGATACATGTAGATATTGCATCCTTGGCCTGGTTGTCTGCTCCATTTGTGCTGCTCCAAACGTATTCTAGCTGGATTTTATTTATTAGTAATTGTTTGAACTGTTGGTGGGCACATATCCATGTGTTTGACATGGTGTTCTGGAGTTGGAAGCCAGAAATACTTTTCTAAATGTATTCATTTCAAATTGTAAGGTCACCATTTTAAACCGTTGAAACGATCATTCTCAAATGTGAGTAATGGAACACACTAGTGTACCTTGAGAAATAAGTTAATTATTGAATTGAAGTATCTTGTAGGGCTCTGGTTGGGGCTCTTTCCAGCCTGCTTCCTACAAGGGAAGGTATATTTCCTGTGTCTCTGCATTGTGAGAGTGCCTGATTGATCTGACCATTCCCAATACAGAGAGAGATCAAAACTGCGTCCTCTCAGAGGAGGTCACTGTATGTCCCTTTTTAGTTATAAGAGTAAAGCATGCCTTCAATTTTAATTCAGAACAGTGTCGCTCATCTACCAGAACACTAAAAAACACAGCCTCTAAATGCTGCAGTGATGTGATTTTGTTTCTGTCTTGTGTAGATCAATAAGAGTGTTACCAAAGTGGATCTCTTGTCCTTTGCTAATGATTTGGAAGCAAGAGCAGACCAACTGGTGAGTTTTGACTGACTGCAATGAAACACTGACAGACTGTGTGTTCTGACAGCACATCTTATGTATTCCTCTATAGTCCTTAAGACTTTCTATGTATCGGAAGAACGGTTTCCTAAATACTTTCCATTGTTGAGAAAGTACGGTTTTAATTGAAATCTGCTTTGCCATGCTCACTTGAAGCATTTTGATATCTTCCCTGGAAACAAAAATTAATACACAGTACTGTGTATTCTTACATTGTGCCATATGAGCTAGCTAAGTAGGATACCTGACAAATCGGAAGGCATGTGTGAGCTTATCTGTACTTCCATGTAGTAAATTAAACACATTACTGGCATAGAAATAATGACTGCTAGTGGACGTGAAGCTGTGTCACCAGAATGCCTATTTCTCCCACGTTCTCCTGTACATTAAATTCATTTGTTGTTGTTGTTTTTAATTAAATTGCCTTGCTACTGACAGATTCCCAAGGCAGTGTACAAAATATTCAAATAATTTACACATTAAGTTAATAATTAAATTATAATTTAACAACGTAATTCAAATACTTAAAATAGGTGGCAAAACCTTACAGGACACAGCCCCAGCAGACAACTCTTCCTTGAAACCCAGATGAAATACATGTGTTGTTAGTAGCCATTGGAAACTCAGCAGGTGTTACTTGACAAGCCTGTCTGGGTTTGTCACTGGACAGGGCCTCGAGTCTTAGCTGCTGAGAAGGAAACACCTGACAAAGATGTTCCTTGAGCAAAGCCCCTCCCAGTGATCTTATGAACTGCCAGGACAGCTCCCTCAGTTACAACAGACCCAAGCTGCTTAGGCCTTTATAAGGGGGGTGGCCAGATCTGGCCTCTGAAGTAATTTTATCTGGCCTCTTATGGGTCAACAAAATTTTAATTCGGGTGATATAAAAGGCTTGCCCTCAGTTTCACCCACTAAGACAAAGAAAAATGTTTCCAAGTCATAACCAGGGATGTGTGAATCAACGCAACTAGAACTCGCCAAAGTTCTCTGAATTCCATCTTAAGCTGGTTCCAACTCAAGTCCATGTCAGATTGTAAGCATTTTTCCTTTTTGCATGAAAATCTCTGTGTATTTTCATGTGTATTTTTCCAAATTTATGAATCAGTTGTGCACATCTTTGAAATGTACACATACTTCTGTTGATTAAATGGTATTTGTATGCATTTTTTAAAAGTACGCATTTTTCCATGTGCATTTTTCAAATGTACCTGTGCTGTCATGTGCATTTTGCAATGTGTCTGCAAATCACATTGCAAGCTTGGAAATGTACACACTTCGATCGCAGTTTGCATCTGAGTCTGTGCTCAGCCCAGAAGATGTGAGCAGGCTAAATCCTGATCAAAAATGAACTGGAACGAATTTCTCATACATCCCTAGATGTAACAGACGGCCAACACTTTTACATACAAGAATCTAAGATAACTATGCCCTAGTGGTGCCTTGAGTACATGTGCTCCATCACTCTGAAGCACTTATTGCTCAGAGAGCACCAACTTTGTTATCAAGCAGAGGCGGGCAACTTGCCCCCGTCCCAATAATTTCGGCCTACAACTCCCATCAGCCATCACCATCAGCTATGCTGACTAGGGCTGATGGGAGTTGTAGGCCAATGCATCTGGAGTGCCATAAGTAGCCCATGGTTGTATATCTACCTGACTATCTGTGGGGTGGGCAGTTTCAGTAAGAAAATGCAGTTCTGACCCTGATTGGCTGGGGAATACAGTGGCCCCAAGAGTACTGAAGGAAATTGGCCATCTTTGAATTAAGAGTAGCACCTGGAATTTTGTACATAAAGAAGCTGGCAACCAATACAGTCAAAAGAGCGCAAGGGTTATATGCTCACAATACCCATCCCCTATGAAACACTGAACATCTTGCCACATTTGTACTGGGACTTGTACTGGGACAGGTTTGACCCTGGTTGAAATTAAGCCATTCCTGCAACACTTAATTTGTAAGGGCGGAGCCAGACTTCAGCATTAGAATACATACTTTGCAGGCATAAGGTCCCAAGGTTCAGTCCCAAGAATTTTGAATAGCAAAGCTTTGCAGGACTTTCTCATTTCAGCAGCTTTATATATTCGGTTTTGTGTTTCTGTCTGCAGTTTTGCTGAGACTAAACATAACCTCTTCCTGTTTTAAAATAACAGCCCAGCTTTGAACAAAGGTACTGCACGCATTCTTGGAATAACATACCTCTAGATCTCTGCCCCACCATTCACCCAAGGAAGGAAAATCATAACCCATAACTTTGCTTCCAGCTGCTGTTCAGATGCTCAGTCTACTGTCTCTTAATAAGTATCTGTCTGTAATTAAACATATCAGTGGAGGGCGCCATTGCACCTTTCTGTGTACTAGAGAAATAATATTATGGTTTGCCTTAAATTAAAAAAACACACAATAATAGAAAGTTGATGCTTACCTGTACCTTTGTAAAGAGAAACAGCTATAGTGAATTAGCATATTGGAAATGCTTCTGCATAGAAGCATACAGGTAGTGGAGAAGGGCATATCTCATTAAAACTTTATTTTCCTGTTTTGATATTTAATAAGAAATGTGCTGCTACTCAATTCTTTGGAAAAGGAGAGTAATTTATATATTAATAATTGCCAGCTGCGTGCTAACCTATTTATCTTTGCAGCCCAAAGGAGCATTGGAAAACGCCTTAAAAGGACATGCCAGTAATATTCGAATGATACATAACCAACAAGTTGTTCCATTGGAGCAAGCAATGGTAAAAAACTGAAAGTCCTAGGACAAGGTTGCAGGAGGGTATTTAACAAGCTGCAAAACTGTTTGGGATATACATCAAGACTTTGCCTAAATTCATGGAGATTCTAAACATGGTCTAATTCTTATACAGTGATCTTCTAGAATAAAGTTTTAGCGTCTTTGCATTTAAAACCTTCTTGGAGTGTTTATAGGACCTCTTTGGATGTAAAGCTGAACTTTGGTTTAGCATTATGTGCATAATGGCAAGTCTCAGTCTCATGCACTCCCCTCTCCTCCTCTGGCACAGGTGCGAGACAGAGATCTGGAGCTTTTGCTTCCACCTTTAAAATAACCAAAGTTCCTCATTACATCCAATGCAAACATCCTGTGAAGTTACAGAATAGTTGAGTTGGGGGAGAGCTGTGGCATTCTGTATCTTCCTATATATCAGCCTTTAATTTGGCTTCTCTTGCTGCTTTACTACTTCATGACACTATATTTTGTTTTGATATAGCCTCCTTGCTAAACACACACACACACACACACACACACACAAAACAGGCATTTTGTGCTTTTGTTTGCTTGCTTCTTTTTTTCTCCATTCTTTCTGCTAATTAACTCTTAATCATTCTCAATCTTCTTTTTCCAAAAACTGACTGTCAAGAAATATGTTAGAGCTAGGGTAAGTGCTCTTCCTTTCCTACACTGAAAGTGAGTAATTAGTTTTAGAACCATTTTAAATTGATGGGTCTCCACATTCAACTTCAATATTATAAATGTAGTTGGACTCGGTTTCATTGGGGTGAAGACTAAGAGGTTAAACTAAAGCAGAAGTGCACCATCTGCAGCCCACATCCACCCCCCAGGCCTTAACTATGGCCTCTATGACCCCTCCCCCCACTGCTGCCGAATCTGCCCCCACCCCCCACAGCCAATTTATTGCTTTTGCTGCAGACAGACCAGGTTTCCTTTCCCTTGCCGACTCCCATCTAAAAAGACCTTCTCGGGGCTCATCTACATGAGCCATTTACTCTGGGGCTGCTGTGATTCGAAGTCCTTTGGGAAATGTGATTCAGTTGCCACCTCGTGGCCATACTGTGGTTTTCATCCTGAAAATGCAGATTTCTACAGAGGCGTTTTGCTCCATTTTGTTTGTTTACTGTGGGTTTCCTGCAGTTGCCAAGCTGTCTGTCCCTTTCCCGAACTGACTTCACATTTTGTGGTGGGTGTGCTTAGTGATTGCAGCATCACTATGTGATGCCCCTTCACTATTGTAGTAATCCCCTCCTCCTCATACCTTCGCAGCTGCGTAGTTACAGCAGCATGAAGAAGTGTGCTCATTTCTTCAACCACAGCTTCATAGCTTCACAATGGCTGTGAAGTCAGTGGCCAAGGGCTGGGGGTTTTATGGAAACACCTCAAGATACTGGACCTACTAGACGTGTGGTTAAGTCTTTTGTTAGTCACACCTATTTAATGAACTATTTCAGCCCTACACATTTGAGGGATCCATTTTGGAATGATGGGTGGGCATGTACCTCTCACCTGGGCACACCCCTTCACATGTGCGAACCATCGCAAGAGTGTGGGGCTGGAGGACCGCCAGTGTGATTGTGTACAGACAGTTGGCATGGTAACGAAGGAACAACCTACCCACATTTTACCAAACGAGAAATGGACAGTCATAAAAGAACCACTAACATACAAAAGACTGAAGCACACGTCCTGGTGTCATTACATTATCTTTCCCCACCAGTGACAGCCAATGATGTAGCTCAGGAAGTGGGGAAACTCGTAGCATCCCTATCTTTCTGCCATGTAGTTCTGCCCTTGACCTGGAATGCTTGGATTTAAGTTGGAGTGGTCCCAGTGCCATCAATGAACCTGAAGCGCCTTTACATGGAGAGCTCTGCAATCTAAACCGGGGGCGGGGGGGGGGGTCCCTCCATTTTAAGGCATTTGCATTTTCCACTGACCGGACTTTGGTGTAGCATTGAAGTTTCACACTGAAAAATCTGGGAAGCTATTAAAGAGACATTGTAAATATATGCACCAACTGTATTTTGAATATAGCTACAAGTTAACTAGATGATAAGAATCTCTAGCTACTGATTTCCACACGTCTTACAACAGATTTATCTTTGTTAGGCTAACATTCAGGGACTATGGCTTAAAATGGTGTATGGATCAAGCTAATTTCTGTTGAATATGTTATAAGAGGTTTACATGATGGAATACCTTGCTTTTGTTTTTTGTTTTTAACCAGAGCTCTTTAAACCAAAGCATAAGGTTACTACAGAAAACATCATCAGAACTTGCGGTATGTTTTTTTTCCCCTTGGGAATAAAACGCTGTTTGGGTTCTTCTACACATTAAATAGCTCACTGCCTCTGTCTTTCCCAAAATGGCTGTTAGACTCACACAGTCCCTGCCTATTCTCCTTACCGGCTCTGTGTGCGCGTGCGTGCGTGTGATTTTTCCCAAGCTCTGATGGGCATCTCATTCAAATACAGAAGCCACATTCAGACGTTTATCGATGGCTTCATTAACTCTGATTTATGAAGCTGTGGTCATGCACTTCTCCCTTCAACGTGGAGATCCTGGCTTGCATTAAGCCAGAGCTGAGTTACCCATTTCGTTCAAACAGGATCTGGCTTATTATCCTTCGTTAACTTAAGCCAGAGTCCCCAATTGGGACTTAAATGAGGAACTCTGGCGTAATGCACATTAGGTTCTGTGCATGAGGCCATTGCTTCATGGGAGGACAAAGAGGGAAAAGAGATGAGGGCATGACTTGGCACTCACATGGCCAGAGAGATTCCCAACTATCTTCTAACTATTGGCTCCCATTGAGGAAACATTAACCAGCCATTCTGGATTATTAATCTGTAATCTGCCTATCAAATGACTGGTCAGCCAGAAGCTATAGCCCTATTAAGTATATTATAGAGTGTGCTATCCAGTTAAATTCTGCTTGTTCAGATAAAAAATGTTGATACAGTAAAGTTGCAACCTGTTATTAACAGTAAAATTCTCAGTCTCCAAATGGAAACCTCATAAAATTCCATCAATACCTGGATGGTTAAATAAACTGATATATGGTGAAACTGGTAAAATGTTCAGACAGTATTAAATATATCAGGAATAAATAGCTATTACATTATACAGGACTATTTTGTTAGATTTTGGATAGCCCGTTATAAAGTAGACAGATCTGCCTCATAATGTGGTTAATATATATGTAAATAGGTGTTTTCTTAGTACTTGATGATAATTAATAGTGCAAGTACACACTAATAATCCAGTATTGTTCTTGTTTTTCTTTAATAATTCATTAAAACTTTTAAAAATACATGAAAACAAAAGTTAGTTACATCCTAGTATTGATACTAGGATATGGACTAGCTTTTGTTTCTATGTATTTTTTTAAAAATAATAATAAAATATTAAGGGAAAACACAAACACTGTAATTGATTATTCGTATATTTATTATGAAAGACTTATAAACACCAAAGTTGCAAATATGGAGCAATATTAATACTTCTTGCTATGGATTTTTTTGTATTTCTTTTCAGATAAGAAGAGATGTCTAATCTTGACTTCTTATTTGTGGCAATTTCCCAAAAACAACATTTGTCAAAACAGATGCACACTATTTATTATTTATGTAAACTACTTGTATGCTGCTTGATATCCTAAGATCTAAGCGGTTTACATAAAAATGTGTAAAATATACAATAAAAACTAATGTAAAAATAGTATAAAATAATGAATACATTAAAAACATTACATGAACAGTAAAACAGAGCAGTGTGATTACAAATCAGGAAATACTTGAGTAAATAGCTATGTCTTCAAAGAGGCGTTTAAAGGTCTCCACGGTTTCTACCTCTTGAACCACACATGGGAGAACATCTCAGAGGGTGGGTGCCACTACAAAGAAGGCCCATTGGAATGCCATTACCTGATGACACGCTGTTTGTCATGGAATGACCAATAAGGCTTCTGCAGAGGACCTCAGGGGTTGATTTGGTGTATGTAGGGGAAGGCAGTTGGCTAGGTATCCAGGTCCCAAGTTGTTTAAGGCTTGGAGTGTCAGCAACAAAACCTTGAATAGCTAATAGGCAGCCAGTGCAGTTATTTTCATACACTACAATATGTGTATAGCTAGGTGCTCCACTAAGCATTCTGCAGCTTCTGAACAAAGTGCAAGGGCAGCCTCACATAGAGCCTCACTAGACTAGTACATTTATGAGTTTACCAGTGCGTGGATCAGCGTGGCTAGGCTATCCCTACCCAGTTGGGGTGTAACTGGTGCCCAACCAGGCCATGGGCACTCCAGGCCACTGAGTTCATCTGGGCCTCTAATGACATGGATGGATTCTGGAGCATCCCCAAAATATACCTGTTCCTTCAGAGTGAGTGCAACCCCATCCAGAACAGGTAAACACTCCATTTCTTAGGCCTGGGAACCACCCATCCATAGGGTCTCTGTCTTAACAGGATGCAGTTTTAGTTTATTAGCCCTCGTCCAAGCCATAATTGCATCCAGACACCAGTTCAGAACATGCACAGCCTCTCCTAATTCAGATGTCATAGAGAAATAGAGCTGGGTGTCATCAGCATACTGGTAACACCATGCCCCAAATTTTCTAATGACTGTTTGTACCGGCTTTATATAGATATTAAATGACATTGTGCCCTGTGGCACCCCTCAGTTCCACTGCCCCGGGCCAAGGAAGAGTCACCCAATGTAATTGTCTGGAACCAACCCTGTAAGTAATAGCTGAACCACTGTAAAACAGTGTCCCCAACTCCCAACTAATGGAGGCGGTCTAGGAGGATAACATGGTCAACAGTATCAAAAGTGACTTACACAGATTCACTCTGATTTCCCTGGTCCTTTTTAGACCCACTCTTGCCCATAGCTAATAATTCAGTTTCCCCTTTATGTCATGGACAAATGTAACATGCAAGAAAGAGCTCAGAGACTGTTAGGTGTGTAGAATGACCTAAGATTTATCCTTATGCACCTGTGCCATTCTGCCTTGGCAGCATGAACAACTAGGTAAGTCTGGTATGTACCTGGCAGAAAGATGTAGAGTGATCAACTTAACTGCAACATGGCTCCCTGACAGGTTTGCCTGCATGATACAAGTTTTGACAAACATACATTTGGCTGGATGCAGCAAATTCTCACGCAGATTGTAAAACTCGGTCTGACACTCAAGACTGATTCATACACTCATGGTCATCATTTCATGATTAGTCGTTGGTCAGTTATTCAGTATT
The DNA here is from genome assembly GCF_057233095.1 of Heloderma suspectum. Lineage (NCBI taxonomy): Eukaryota > Metazoa > Chordata > Lepidosauria > Squamata > Helodermatidae > Heloderma > Heloderma suspectum. Next base: position 117,127,212 of record NC_139462.1, read on the forward strand.
TAATGTAAGCCAAACTAGACATGACTAGCATGTCTTGAGCTTCTAAGTGTAGCTGCAGCTCACATGATTAATTCCCCCCATTAAAACGAAACAAACAACCCTCCAGATAAAAAGCTAGCATGTCAGGAATGTACATGATAGCCTAGCCCAGGGAAGGGCAGCCTTCAGACTTGTTGGAGCTACTTTTTTTTTATTTTCACTACTAGATCCCAAAATCTATCAACCAAGAGCTTCCAAACTCTTTTTTCTTTGTGTGTGTTTTTTTTTTGGGGGGGGGGTTCTGCTGGGAGGGGGAAATTTGAATTGGGGCTGTGGCACTATAGAAGGGTGAATTCTAACCCTTTATCCAGCACCATTTCCCTAACTTATATTCCCTGTGATCCCCACTCCCAAACATACTATCGGTAACACAGTGAAAAGACATGTATCTTTTTTCCCCTTTATACCTATTTGCAATTTTGGGGAGTAATTTAAATACAAGAAATGATTTAAAGAATGGGTTAAAATTCACCTCCCCAACAGTGCCATAGTCCTGGTGCAAATTCTTCCCTCCAACACAGCTTATTATAGCCAAAGGTTGGGCGATCAGATCATCGATCCGCTGAGTCATCAGATCATCGATCTGCTGAGTCATGTCTAGTTTGGCTTACATTAAGTACTGAATAGCTGACCAATGACTCAACATGAAATGATGACCATAAGTGTATGAATCAGTCTTGAGTGTCATCCCCCCGCCCACTCCCCAGCTCATTGTGTCTGTTTTGCTTGAGAGATCTTTTTTAAACCTTGTCATCATAATTGGAGGATTGGCTTCACTTAACTGAATCTTTGTCTCCCTTTACCTCCCTTGTTCCTTCTTCTCTAGGAGAAAGTAGAAAATGTGATTAGTGCTGTTGATGCTGCTCAGCTGCTTATAAACAATAATGCTTCGTTAGTTGTTGTCCAGGTAAATTTCCTTTTCGTCATAAAATATTTTTTAAACAAATCCTTATAGTGCAATATGCTTTACATTCTTGTGTGTATCTTAAAATGTGTCTCTTTCCTCTTGCCCCCCAAAAGGAAACTAAAAAGTATATGGACACTATATTAGGCTACTTTGAGCAGTATGCAGCATGGGTGAAGGAATCGGTAAGATGATTGTTTTTTCCTATTGGCAATGACAGTCTAGAGAACTCAAATGTAGTAGTAGTATATTCATAATAATAAAATTAATAAATGAATGTATGTATTCGTGGGCCATCATTGTATCTGGAGCTTTACAAAAGTAACAGCATAGAAATACTAGAACATAACATTAATTCCTTTACCAAATATGATTCAGTCAGATTGGGTAATATCAAAATTATATTAGTACTTCCGTCTATACAGCTGAGCATAAAAATGTTTACTGGGAATTTCAGCCTTTCACTTTTGTTTCTGATCTCTTGTAGATTACAGTGGAAGTGGCAGCATGTAAGCCCATTGCCAATGTGATCGATACAGCTGTAGATATATTTCTGTGCAGCTATGTAACAGATTCTTTGGTAAGAACTTTTGCACCCTTTGGCCGCGTTCTGATGTCACGATAACCCATGATGGGTTAATAAGCTACGCATGGTAGCTTATTTTTTAAATAGTCCACGATTCCACGCCATACAAACAGGCTAAGAAGCTACAGTGAGTAGCTTTTTAAGCTACTGTGTGTAATTTGATGCACACACACCCTGCCCCCTGTCTTGCTGTAGTCCTCCCGCCTGAGCAGTGGCACTATTTAACATCTGAAGTGCTGGAAGTTTGCAGTCGGGAAGGCACTCCATTCAACATCAAAACCCTGCGCAGTTACCCCAGAGGAGGGAAAATCCTGGGTGCACCAAAAAAGGAGTGGCAGCTCTAACACGTTGGAGATTTGCAGGATCAGGACCGGACTTCACACACAGACTCTCCTAGTTGAGAGGCACCCAATGCACCATCAAAACCCTATGCAATTACCCCAGAGGAGGGAAAATCCCAGGTGCAACAAAAAGGGGGTGGCACAAATAAACCCTTGGGGGTTTGCAGGATCAGGACAAAATCCTCAATTGTTTATTTCCCCCCATAACCATTGCTGGCATAGATGCCTTTATTGTCATCAAAATCAATGACAATAAAGTGGAGTTGTGCATTTTACAGCCCCTCCCAGACATTGTTGGCAGCACTTCTTCTATTTGCTATAAAGCCTTAGCCCTGAAGCAAAATTGTGCAAAAGCCCCCACCCCCCGCCAATGCTGGCATGAAGCCTTTATTCTCTCAAAAACAGAGAAAAAAAAAGGCTTTAGTGCTAAAGCGAAATTGTGCAAAAGCACAATTGTGCATCCCCTCTCCTCCCCCCCCCCCCAGTAGCGATTTTGCTTTTTCATGGAAAAGTGACCAGAGAAGGAAAAAGGGGATGGGAGCTGTAACTACCTGACAGTTTGCTGGAAATGGGCAAAATTGCACAGCTGAAGTCACCTCATGGGGACCCTCCAAATGCTGTAGTGGGTAATTGCATAATTTTGCTCCTTCATGGAAAAGTGACCAGAGAAGGAAAAGGGGATTGGAGCTATAAATCCCTGACAGTTAGCTGGAATGGGGCCAAATTGCACGGGTGGGGCGCCCTCATGGAAAGCTTTCAGATGCTGTAGTGGATAATTGCAGGACTGCATTTCTTCATGGAAAAGTAAGCAGTTCTTCCTCTATTCCCCTATTTTCCCCTATTTCCCAAGTTGCGCAGTTTCAAAGTAGTGATCAGGGAAGCCTGTCATTGTGTAACTGCACTGTAGCGGGGTAGCATAATAGTGTGAGGCTGTCATCATAGTAGGGGAAAGCTGTCATTTTGTAACTGTAGCACGGTATTGGGGAAGGCCGTGCTTGTTTGGCTGCAGTTGTCCCTGGGCTGCTTGTCAGATCTTGTAAAAGGAGCTACGCAGGCTAGAGCAAAGCGGTCACAGCGGTTTTGGCTGCTCTTGACAGCTGACTCTCTAGGCGACTGGAATGAACCATGGTGAGCGCCAGACAACACGATAACCCACGGTGGGTTAAATAACCCTTGCTGGAGACCGAGGCTTATCAGAATGGTTATTTCAGTCCAAATAAGCCATCATGGATTTAAAAATTCTTGACAGACAACACGATAATCACATGGCTGCCTACAGGAAATATAAAGAATCATAGAGTAGTAGGGTTGGAAGGGGCCTACAAGGCCATCGAGCCCAACCCCAAGAAGGCTTGTATGAATAAGTTGTGCACTATAGAGTAGCTTCCACAGTGGTGGAATTCATGTGTCTTTCTGCAATCTGAAAATCACATGTCCAGAAAAGTAATATTGAGAAACAGCCTGTAGTGTATGCTTTTAAATTGCATTCAAAAGCTAGACCATCATTGTTTGATGTCTTCTGATTTGGACATAATGTGAGATTGGTCAATTGACCATTTTTTGTATCAGATCTTTGGGTTTAGACCTCTTCCTGAATCGGAACTGCCCTGGAGAATAATTTTATGATCCCATCCCTCTCTCATAAAACTATAAGCTGAAGCCTTGGTTTATTTATTTATTGCATTTATACCCCGCCTTTCTCCCTCTCGCAAGGAACTCAAGGCGGCTTACATTATCCTCCTCCTCACCGTTGTATCCTCACAACAACAACCCTGTGAGGTAGGTTGGGCTGAGAGTCTGTGACTGGCCCAAAGTCACCCAGTGAGCTTCCATGGCCAAGTGGGGACTAGAACCCGGATCTCCTGGCTCCCTGTCCGTCACTCTCACCACTACACTGGTTGTTGTTTTTTTAAAGTGCAATTGCGTAAGTACATCTCAGGAGCCCTGCTGGTTCAGACCACAGCTGCGGTAGGAAAACTATGGCCCCCCAGATGTTGTTGGACTTCCTCCCATCATCCCTGACCATTGGCCATGCTGGCTAGGGCTGAAGGGAGTTGTAGTTCAACAACAGGTGCAGAGCCCCAGATTCTCCCCCCCCCCCCCGACATTCTACTTCCAACAGTGGCTGGCCAGATGACTCTGGGAAGCTTGAAAGCTGCAGCCCATTACATGCATCTTTCTATCCCTTGTATCAGGTTTTCAGAGGCAAACTGCCTCTGGTTTTTTCCTCCTAGCTATCATGGCTAGTAGTCACTGAGGGACACATTCATGGAGGAAATATCTTAACTCTTCTGAAAAGCCATCTGACTTGCCCTTTCTGTTCTTCTGACCATCTAAATGATCAAAGCACATGGGCCAGGACTAATCACACTGGTCGTTCCCACGTTATCAGCCCTACTCACTTTACTGAATCATCTGGATGGTCTCCCAGCCGTGTGGAATCTGTTCACAGATAAGGGAGAATACTGAAGGGGCATCAGAACTAGTAGTGGTTATCTAGCACTGCTACTTGAGGCAATAGGTTCCATAAATTAAAGTGTGTTGTGTGAAATGGGGCTTCCTACTATCTGTTCTGAATCTGCTTCAGGTCAATTTAATTGGGGGGCCTTGAGTTCTAGCACTGTGAGAGATGGAGACAGCATGCATCAGCAGGATATAAATCTCATAAATAAATAAATAAACAAGCAAGCAAGCAAGCCCTTACTTCCTCCATTAACCATTCTTTTTTTTCTTAACTCTTAGCCTTAATACTGGTTGCCAATTTGCCCATTTTGGAGACATGGTATTGGAGTTATTCAGCTTGTCATGAGAGACTTGCCTTTTGAGGCTTAGAATAGCATTCATTAAAATGTGTATAGAAATGTCTTCTGTTGGCCTACAGAAAAGAAATTTGCCAATGTTTTCTGATGCCTTTTGTGTAATGGCAGCATCTACCTCTCCTAAGTGCCTTGAGTTAATGCCTTGGATTCCTGCATTGAGCAGGGGGTTGGACTTGATGGCCTTGTAGGCCCCTTCCAACCCTACTATTCTTTGATTCTATGAGATATACAGAAATGACGTATTTGTTTGAAGAAAAATTATTAGAAGTCATAGAAATGATCAAGTTAAACTCACCTCAGATATTTCTTGCCATTATTGCTAACTGGAGGCACCTAAAGGACCATAGAATAAGTTTTTTGCTGTTTTTCTTAAGCTAGGATGGGTCTGAATTTTTCAACCAGGTAAACGAGTCCAGACTGTTTCCAGTCATATAAAAAACAAAATGTAAAGCCACCTTTAACAGCCAAAGCTAATTGGGCTGATCTATATCCTCATTAAATTATTCTTTCTTGTATAAACAGCATCTATGGACCCAAAAAATGCCACTAAGATACCAAGGGGCTACTCCATCACAGGCAGGGATAAAGTTGCCTCTGTTAAAATTTACAGCAGGAGGAAAGTCTGGCTAGGATATTAATCTTGTGAAGCGTACACATTCCTTGTGGTTTGCTTTTGGCTGGTTGAGATGAAGCAATGGGATTGAGTGACTTTTTAAAAAGTAGTTGTCTGGGTTTCAGTTGCATTAAATTTTCTGTCCAGTATAGTGGTAGACTGATGGCTCACCACCATTGTGTTTAGCTTGGCTTAGGAGTGTATTTTGGTTTGGGAAGTTATGTTATGGAAATTGACGTGGTTACCCAGTTTATTTACTTTCTGTAAAAATCAAGAACTTTCCAGCACAGGGCTTGAGATGGCATCCAAATGCCTCCCAGTACAACACAGTGCAGTAGCCCCTCTCCATATACTGAAGGCCTATATCGTTCAAGACGCATCAAGCTGAATGCAGCACCCCTAGGCATGTATGGCAGCTTCCCGGGAGCTTGATAGGTCTCCTGTTTTTCTTTCCTACCTGGAACAGCAAAAAACCCCAAAAAACATGACAACCAAGAGGCTGTCAAACACTGGGCAAGCCCCACAATACAGGGCTCAAGGTCCACATTCTGCTTGGTGGGTCACAAATTATGAGGCCCAGTATAGGGGATGGTTCTTCAGCACAGTAATCTTATGAGCATGTTCTGCATTGAAAAATAAGCTGCCCGTCAGTGGTTAGAACAAGTAACTTACCCTCCACAGGGGCATGTGCAGAGAGATTCCAGCTTTTTCAAAGTGATTCTCCATTTGGCTTTTCATTCATTAGAGAAACTAGGCAATAGATATGTACGCCCTTTGGGCTGTCTGTGACTATACCAAGAAAAACCTGTGGGTCCCGTTACACATTAGACCAGCTGTATATAATTTCATCTACTCACCTGTAATAAGTAGAACCTACCCTGGAGAGAGCACTAGGATGACATTCTGCCTTGTATGGTAACCTCAGTCATAAGCATACTAGTGATACCCTGGCATTGCTTTTTCAGCTAATGCATTCCATCACTCTAGAGTTCGTTCTGCAGGGTATCTATTGCCAACAAAGCCATAATCACATGGCAGATTTAAACTCTATATTTGATTAAGTAAGTTAACTAGGGGTTCTGTTCAACTATGACAGTTTAAAGCTGTTTTCCAATCTGGGTGAAATGTAGCCATGGTTAGCATTGGTACCAGCAAACTGCGGTTAATGGCAGAGGGAAATTCAAGGCTTTGGGGACAAAGTACACATTCCCAAGGTTGGCTCTCAGTTCCTTACCTGCAGTTAAGAAGAAGCCAGCATCACATCTGTGCTGGCCCATGTTCTTCTGAATTAGGAGAGTGCTGATAGCAGCCTACAGGACATGTGAGGAGGATATAATATAGAACCTTGTAGGCGTATATTGAATGTCTTATGTTGCTGTTTTTGCCTAGAATGCCTTCTGGTTTGGTTTGGGAGGCTGTTCGGTATTTCTAATCCCTGCCATCATTTGTGCTGTAAAACTAGCCAAATTCTACCGTAGGATGGATACAGAAGACGTGTATGATGAGTAAGTAAGCAGAAAATGCTAACACAGAAGCCTACAGAAATGGAACAAAACACATTATGTAAAATTTGCTTACAGTTCCATTGAGATAAGGAGTTTAAGGGAAAGATGCATGCTTTGGTATTGCACATGGGGTTGTCTTGGATGGAGCACCATGGAACATTTTGCATGGAATGTATGTGGAATTTTACAGATTTTCATAGGCAAAACATGGCAGGTTGCTGCTGTAAGGAGCTAACCATTTAAATGTCAACAGTAGATAAGACAACAGAGGGTGGGGAGGCAAGCATAACAGAGGGAAGGGAGGAGTGGGAGAGACATGTGCAAAATGGAATGAATCCGAGTATGCCTAGAAGAGTATATCTACATAGAAACTTACATAGACTTTATATAATTTAACAGTCATGGCTCCCCCCCCCCGCAAAGAATCCTGGGAATTGTAGTCTGGTGAGGGTGTTGAGAAATCTGAGAGATCCTGCTCCCTCACAGCACTACAGTTTCTAGGACATGTCAGGAATACAGAAGGGTTTTGTTTTATTAAATAAAAAGGCAAGGTGTATATGCAATTGCGGATAGGTAGCTCTTTTGTGATGCCTGCTTCTCAGGCTCCAGCTTTGGCCAATACAGGCGAGTATAGTACAAATGCGCACAACATAGTTGCTGCCTCAGTGGAGGCAGTTGGAGTGTGAGATTTTGCATGGACAGAGCTCTGGAAATAGTAGCTCCAGCTGTCTCAGGATAGTTGGAAGCTGAGATGTGGTATGTTCTATGAATAGTATTCCAGGGTTCAATCTTCACAGAATAGCCTGTACTTAATGAAGTATTCCATAATGCAATAGAATTGCCTTTGTGACAACTCTAATCTTAAAGCATGTATGTTTGCTTTTATATTTTCCTTGCCACAGCTCTTTGCTTTTGTAGCTATCCTGCTTTCCCTAACCAGTCTTTTATTCTTCCACTTGCAGTACCTCTGTCTCAGGGACTTGGCATTTTACTTTATGATAGCTGTTTTTACTTATTTTTCAGTTGTCTTCACTTTTATCTTTTTATTAACCATTTTTCTGTAAGTCTGTCCAGTGCCTTTTCCCATTTTTTTAAATGTAGATCACTTTTCATTATACTTTTGCTAGAGTAGCAGTGAAAAACAGCAGGGAAATACTGCAAAGCCATATACTGTCACGTACAAGATAACTTATCACACAAGATAACTACTTCTTCTTTTGTTTTGTAGTGTTGAAACTATGCCCATGAAAAAGTAAGAGTTTTAAATTGATATTATGGCATGTAAAGTGGGAAGGATTTTGGTGGTTTTTTAATGGAGCTTGCTTTTTATTTATAAACATTACATATTTGGTACATCACATTTCTTTTCTACATTTTTAGCATATTGCTCTACATACTATGTCATAAATAGCTACACGCAGAGCATGTTGAACTAGAATGTTTTGTAGAATTAATTCAGTGTACGTGACTTACTGTACAGTCCCAGTTATTCTAGAGGCTCCAATAAAGATGTGCCTACTCGCACTGTTCTATATATTAAGGTGTTTTAGTTGTGCTACTATATTCTTTTTTTTATTGGTTGTTGTAAGTTGCTTTAGGCAAAGATTTTTTGAAAGGCAACTAACTGATAACATTTAAAATAAACACTTTTTTAAAATTATCATTTTTGTAACCATGGTGTGTATCAAGTTGCATCTTATCATTAACACAGTCCTTTCTTGGTATATTTATTTTATTACAGTTTGGAAAATGGTAATAATGGTTATCATAAAGAGCATTTATATGGTATACAAAATCCAATTATGACAAGGTAAACCAAGTTTGAAACTGCCTGCCTTATAAGCATCCATAATGTATTGTGTCTTAATCACTCAATCCATTTTTTTGCACATTTTTAAGTCAATACGTTTCCTTTTTGCATGACTTTCTACTGCTCAGCTCTCTCTTTTTTAAGATATGCCCTATATGACATAAGATACTATACTTTTAATAATAGAATTGCACAATTTTAATTTTTAAGCCTACCACTCTTTCCCCCAAACTTGTGAAGGTAATTCACAATGTCTGGATACTGGAGGCTTGGAGGGTATGTGCCCACTTTACAGCCACTGTTTTTATAAAACACCTTCAGGCCTCTTTTTTGAGAACTGCTACTAGGCTGAACCAAAATTACTTTTGTGTGTGTGTGTACGTTTTAGCAGTGCCAGAAACCCTTCTGAAAGTTTTGTACTGCTCCTTGCTAAAGTGTTTCCTTAGATTAAATGGCCCTCACATGACATTAGTGACATCCTTATGTAACCACATCTGATTGGCTACATAATGTGACATCTTACTGTTCATTGTGCAGTTCCTGGTTGGGTAGTATCACCTGTGTGATTAATCTACACCAGGCGTGGGCAGAAAGTAGACCTCCAGATGTTTTGGACTTCAGTTCTCAGCATTCCTGACCATTGGCCATGCTGGCTGGGGCTGATGGGAGTTGAAATCTGGAGGGCAGCAGGTTGGAGGAGGCTGATGTGTGAGGACAACCAGTAGTGTTCGGTCCTAGAAAGTGCAGAAACATGAAATTATTCTCCAGTCACTGGAGGTTCTTTTTTTAATCACCCCAAAGGCTCAAAGTGGTCCTACTTTTTCCAAGGACAGATGTTATAAGTGCTATAAAATATAGCTGAAAGGGTTACTGAAAACATACATAACAGTTGGACATGTATGAAGCTGCCTTAAATTGAGTCAGGCCATCTAGGTGAGTACTGTCTACTCAAATGGTTCTCCAGGATCTCAGGCTGAGGTTTTTCCCCATCCCCTACTCCCCGCTGCCCCCCAACTATCAGAGTTCCTTTTAAACTGGAGATGCCAGGGATTCAACCTGGGATCTTGGCATGTTCCACACACGTGTTGTACCACTGATCTGTAGCCCCCTCTTCAGTGCAAAAAATGTACATATCGGACAAAGGCATTCCCTATAATTCAAGCAATCTTAATACTCACAGAATACCTTTATTCACACTTTATTTTTTAATTATTAATATTTATACCCCTCCTTGTTCTCCAAAGTATTCAGAGTGGCTTACATGTGGCCCCACAAGTGCTCTGTCACGCGCACAGCGTACAGGACCAGCCTTAATTCGCTAAAGATGCATCATTCTAATACCAAGTTCAAAGTAAATCTCTGCCTTCTTTCTGTAGTGCGGAAATGTATAAACATCACATGGGGCTTGTTTGTTCATAAAAACTTTTCTGCCCTGCCTTTTGGCCCGCACAGGGCCTCTGAGTTCACAAAATGACTCGCAGCCATAGATTAACAGTATAATATGACAGAAGAATAAAAACAGAGAACTAAATCCAGAGCCAGACAAAATATTCCCATGCATCATGATCTATTAAGGATGTTAAATAGTTTAGGGAATAAGATGGAACCCTGCATAGGCTAAAATTTGAGGTTGAGCAGCCAAGAAATTGATCAGCACCAGTCCTACCTAGGAGAGGTCCCAAAATATAGTGCTGATCAGCTTCTTGAGTGCTCAACCTCAAATTTTAGCCTAGGAGATCCCAACCCCAACTCTGTCAGGTGGTCAAGAAGGATACCATCATTAGTGTATCAAAAGCCAAGGTCCACAAGAGATCCAGCAGAACCACAAGAGAGACACTCTGGGCCAGAAGTCAAGCTCAGTTTTCTTTAAATAGGCATGGTACCTGAGACAGAATTTGAAAAATCATTTATTGCTTTTCCCTGCTCCTTAATATGACAGCCTAGTAGTCTCCATTCTCTTCCTTCTTGGTCATGGTCCTTTTCCAGTTTTCTGCTTTCTCACTGCTGCTTGTAGTTGGTTATAAGGGGCTTTGCATTTTTGCTAATGTAGAAGAAACACGGTCTGGATTTACTAGTGGCTTTTCTGACTGCAAATGCATGTGCTAATTACTGTGAAAGATATCTAACTGGCTGTATTTTGCATACATAATCTAGTAATCATATTAAAGCTACATAAAACTGCATATTTATCTGCAAATGGAGAAATAGGGTTGAAGGTTGTGAGTGACTTGAAGTTTCCTTCCCTGCAATGAATGAGAAGAAAGCTAGCAGATTTCAACTCTTTAGAAAATTATTCAAAAACTGGTCAGAAAATGCAGGGGCATCTTATTTTTCTTTAAAAACAAACAACCTCATATGAACATTTGCTCTCCATCCACTGGCTATCCTATAGTGAAGCAACACTGCTGACTATAGTTATTAACACAGTATGCCCCAAACAGAATTGCATTTCTGTTTTCTCTTGTAGCTCTGTGGAACAGTGGTAGTGCATACTGGAAATGTTATGGGTAAGTTACATGCTTTATTCATCTTTTTTTTAAGATGTTTTTAAAAAGATAGGCTGCTTGGCTTATTTGAACTACTAAGTATAGCCCCATGTGGAGGCATTAGTTCTTACAAATGACCCCTCCATGTCTGGTCTGCCTGGTCACAGGTCTGGCAGCATCGCCTTACCATATGCCTGAACTGGCCAACATTGATCTGAAGGTCATGTCACTTTGTTTTCTTTTATTTTGTTATGTGGCAATTAGGCAAATACTCTGAATTTTCTCTTGTGACTTCATTTTCAGCCTCTGGGAATAATACTTCCGATGCTCCTCTGGGAAATCACAACATCTTCCAATCAGTGTTGAGTTCTGAGTCCTGAAGCATCTTGTTTGGGGCCTGTGCAGAAAATTAATTTGGAATGAAAAGAGAACTACTGAATCTTATGCCAAAAAGTGCAGGCAGGCTATTGTTGACCAGGTCACATGGCATCTATTATTTGCTGTTCCGCACCATTAAAACCTGGAATTAGTGATTTCTGTTTTTGTTTTCTAATACTGTTTTTCCACTGGGGTTTCTATCTTGCCTCACATTAATTAAATTAAACAGGGTTGTCTGGGTTTTATGTTCACACGGGGTGGGGGGGTTGCTTCAGATTAACTGCCCATTCAAAATTATTCAGTTCTTACGATGTTCAGAGATGGTAATACAATGTATATAAATGTGTTTACATGAAGAATACATTCTGTGTACATACACTTTTGTATCTGTTTTTTACAGCTGTCCTGCAGCAGACTTTTTAATACTGTTTGTTATACTTCCCAAGCAACCCATGCAGCATGATCAGTGTTACTTTAGTGCTGCTGGATGGCAGCAGTTGTCTGTAAAAAGTATGGAAACCTGCCGTGTCTCTTGTGTTGTCTTCAGAAAGGCCAATGTAATCAAACGGTTATTCTTCCCTCCTTCTGAATTATTATTTAATGTACCACAATGTTAAGACCAGAACTATATTTTTTTCTTAAAGCAGTTGGCTTTAAAAGTTCTGAACAAATGTGCACTGGGAGAATAATCCTCTTCCTTGTAACCGGAATAAATATAGTAACAAATGTTAAAAGAACCTATTCAGATCTTTAGCAAATTACGTACACTGCATGTGTGGTGGATGCAAGACAGTGTGTTTGTTGGCACCCTGCCTTGATGTAATGCCTAAATGTCACAACATGCCTAGATATGTATGCCCAATATGCATAGTGTTGTTCTTATGCACATCATTTTTGAGAGACAGAGATTGTATTGGGCATACATGCATAGGGTTGTATGCCTATTGATTTCATTTAGATATTACAGCGAAGCGTGGACATGAGGTGGAGGTGCCAGTGCCATATAATCCCGTGCCCACTTTGCAGTCAGTTTACTCAATTTGACAAAGGTGTGACTAGAGCCAGGGCTAACACTGTGTCCCTCTGTCATGGTATCTTTAGGTTTGACCTGTAGCCTCTGTTTTAGAAGAATTGGCTATATTTTGATAAATAAATGTGAAGTGTTGAGATTGCAGGAGTATCTGGAAGCTGTTGCACTCCATTACCCTTGAACCTGGGTGTAAAACTTGTGAATAGAAATGATTTGTACAACTAATTTCAAAAGGGCTGTCAGTAGCTATATGATAAACACTTAAAGCACTGCCAGGAAATATGGGTATCTTGCACATAAATGGTGGGCACTGTTTTTATGCCAAAAATGTTGGGAATGTTATATATACGAATGCTGATTTTAATAGCTGACCCATGGAAAGCCCTTTTAGTGGATTTTCTAGTAAGACTACTTCCAGGTAATCTTAGGATTTCTCAGTTACATGATGTTTGCACATTAGTTGCCTGATCTCATAGCAAAGTGAATTCTTATGCTGTGTTTCATCCAGTGTAAGTGCTTTTTTCTCCATATCTCAGTGTTGGGAAAATGCTAGGTGCGAAGCAGCTCTCAAACTGAACAGAAACTGGTGTCATATTGGGAACAACAAGTTTTCACTATTAGGGGAAATTGATTATTTCTACTAGTTGATGTATAGAATACTGTTCTATGTATATACATGCATGCACACATACATATATATCTCAAAATTATAGATTTTAATAATTTCCTATTTTTAATTGGATAATGCCCTTAAATCATTTAAATAAAATGAAAGCTTGATTAATGTTTGTGTACATTTTAAGTGAAAGAAGCTGGTGCATTGGATTAAAACTTTGGTTCAGACCAGAGGCAAAATGGATTTCTGCTTATTTGCAAAAGGAAGTCTTTGATTTTTGACTGATTTTATTTTGGCCTACTTATAAATCTACTTAGTTCATAGTTATAGTGACTCAACCATTTGAGAAAGATCAGTCGGTGGCCACACTCTCCAGACTTGTATAATGGGATGCTCATATCCATGGTGTGGCTTTCCCTTTTTTTCCAGAACAGCAATTGTATGTGCAGTATCATAAACTAATTTTAAAACTTCATTAAGTTTTAAAAGTAGGCTGTTCCTAGAGGCAAGGGACTCGCCAATCACAGCCGTATGTTGGTGGGGAACTTGGCACTCTCATGACAGGGACAGCCAAGAGAGCACAACGGATCTCACTTCCTACATTGTCTACCTCACCTGCATCACTTGACAGTCTCTTTATATGATATACTTGAGAGATGCAGCACCGTGCCATAGATTAGCCTGGGGTGAACTGGCTTCACAGGCCTCACAAGAGCTGGACAGAAGTTTGCCCAGCGGTACTGGTGGTGTACCATATCCATGGGAGGGGTAGCCAAGACAGAACCTTAAGAAGTAGTTCGTGATGCAATGATGAAGAGATGCTGATCATAGAAAAACCCCCACTGCATTGATGTACATGCATAAGGAAGGTTGGTAGACTTTGAGCTTTTCTACATGAGGCTTCCAATCCACTACTTTACCAAGGCTTCTGGGTTCTTTGTGGGATAAGGTTGTCTCCTTTACATGTGTTTTTTTCTTGGGGTTTTCTTCCTTTGCCTTCCTATATTTTCCATTACACAACCATGGGGTGGCACTGTAGTATAGTGGAATTGTGCAAATACACCAGGGTTTCATGCTGCCATTCACAGAAATGCCAGATTTTCCTCATTAGGAAAAAAAAAAACAACCCGCTACAATAGTTGCAAAGTATGGGAGAAGCCCTGGGGGATGACGACATTGTGTCAAGCACCTGCAAGCTACCATGAGAGAGGAATTGCGAGCACACAATAAATGCCTTGTGTAGAAAGGCTCCATGTGTTAGGGGTGTGCACAGTGCGGGGAAAACCACTTTGGATCCTGCTTCGGATAGGAGGGCAGTTCACCTTGGTGGACCACTTTGGGCAGCCCCTTCTATACCTCAGATATGGAAAATACCAAGTTTTGGGTATCTTCACATGGCTTATAATGGAGAAAGGAACAAAGGGATGGGATATAACTTAAAAAAAAACTTTTGTCAGAATTGGATGAAATGTGCAGGCATAGTAGCACCTTCTGAGGGAATTAAGCCTGCCAGACTTCAGACAGATAGGTTCAGAGTTTTTTTGTGCAAGAAGAGCATTTAAAGTTGATTGGAGGGGGAAGAATTAATCCACTTCTTCCTATGCCTCTTTTCCCAGAAGCTGTACTGGGGGGCGGGGGACCCAGTGTTCCTGCTTCATCCTTGATAAAGTGGATGACACTTTCTTGAAATTTGAAAGTGTACACTAATATAGTGCTTGTGTACACTATGACACTGTATGTGTGTGTGTGTGCGCGCGCGCGCGCATGCAAGTAACACAGTCAGTCTCTCATTCATACACACGCACACCACAGACTAAATTAGGCAGATTACACAGAATCCATTAAAATCTGAATTTAAAATCCAACGGCAACTACAAGTAGGGCTGGAATTGGGGGTGGGGAAGTGACTTACCTCATAATACAGAACAGACACAAATAACAGGAAGATTAAATAACTTTTTCTTTAAAAAGGATGCAAGGAGTTGAATTTTTAAGGAAGGATTTTAGAAAAGGATCGGTCTGTATTGGAAAGGATTTTAGGGAAGGGTTCGAATAACAAAAAGTTGGATCACATAAGCCAGAAACAACCATACACTCCGTCTCCGTTGCAAACTCTCTGAATGTTGGGGCTCCTAAGAATGAGCTAGCAAAAAGCAATGGACAACAGTGGCATGGTTCTGATGTATTGTTTCAACATCCCTTTCAAAAGAGCGATTTTGGTGAGAGCCCTGATAAAGCCATTTCCTGGGCTGTGTTTCCACGGCAATGGAAGGAGAAGCGAATGGCGGAGTACAGTATTTTAAAAGGGATCCGCTTTGCTGCACTTTGTTCCATGCAGGGATCCGCAAGCAGGTTCTCCGCAACAGTAAAAATCGCTTCACAGAACATACTTCCTGGCAGGGGTTGGAGTGAACGTCATCTGACTGGCAGGAGCTGCTCAACCAGTAAGAGAGGCTCCCCCCACCACCACCACCCCCTTTCTCCTTTCCTCTGAAAGTCCAGATGCACCTGCATTTCAGGAGCAAGCCTTATTGAACACAATGGGAGTTACTTCTGAGGAGGTACACATGCTTGTGCTGGGGGGGGCACAAAGACAGGAAGCCAGCCCCCACTGCGGGGCTTGGGGCACACAGCAACTGTACCGAGAACCCGACTTAAGGAAAAGAATCTGACTTTTAAGCAGTCTCAGGAAATCTGAGTTTCTTCTCCGGTTTTTCCTGTTAAACTCCGGGCTGCTGCTGGGTGGCCGCAATGTCATGTGTCCCTAACGACCTCAACACACAGCCGGCTCAGAGTAAATCACTGGTGGAAACACCCCTCAGGTTGGAAGCTAGAGGTAGCAGTCACAAGTCTACACCCCCCTCCTCTCTGTACCCCTGCCTGGTGTTTTCCTTTCATGGAGAGCTTGGGGTGGGAATGTATCCATTTTAAACTGTGTCTGTGTTGGGAATAGCCTTATTTGCATCTCTTTGGGCTGCTTTGGTTTGGGATTTGTCTGAAGCGAATGCACAACCCTACTATAACCACAAAATATTCCTGGCATTAAAATTTTAGATCAACGTTCACTGTACTTAAGTAATAGCTTCTAGATGGCATTGAAGGATGTAAATAAAGGTCCACAGAGAAATCTTACCATTCAATAGTGTATTTTCCAAAAGATGACAGTGAATCCAGTAGTTTTATATTGCAGGAAGGGGAAATGTACTTATTAACGTCCCATGCATAATGCTATAGATACACCTCGGGATGTTGCCTAAAATAAATTTGTCAGGATTAAAGTTTCTCCTTAAATAATACACATATCTTTAATTAAACATGTAGTGAATATCCACAGTTTTTGATCCTTGAAACAAGAATCTCATATTTGCAGCTACAGATAAGTGTCCTGAATAAAGGCGCAAGTTTGGGGGCTTTTGTCACCCATCTGGGGTGGGCGCGGGGAAGAAGGCAGTGATTTATTGCACATCAAGCCAATAGCACAGAATGGGGAAGGAAGCATCTTCTGAGCAACAGCACAGCAGCATCTGTAAAGTAGCTAGCCGGTCAGTCCATCAACACACAATAGTGGCTTGGATCCTAAGAGCATCTCTACACCAGCCTAAAATCCCACACTTAAACTGGGGCTTTCTGGTTCCATTTTAAATGCAGGATCATGAGGGACTTGCATGCACTTCATTTCCCCCCTTATCTGAGTCTTCTATATGTTTAATTATACAGCCACTAGATGGCGCTGTGGTCTAGCGCCTCTTATTGTCACTTGACTTTTCCTCTTTTCACCTGGGTGGGGCAGTGGGGGTGGGGGACTCAAGCAGAACTCAAGCATGGTAATTTGACAGCTCATTATCTCCAATCTTTTAAAACATGGAGTAAAGTTCATTTAGTGTGGGAGATGCCCTGGAGGTTAACAACATCATCTAAAGAGCCTGCAAATTTCTGTGAGTAACCAATCTCAATAGCAAGATAAAAGCTCTGTGCGAAGAAACCCTGTGAGCAGAAGGCACTTCTGCTCTCACGGGGAGTGTTGTGATTTCCTCCTTTCCCACCTTACATCTCCTCACATACACCCTACTGCATATCATCCACCAAAGTTATTTCTGCCCCCAAACCAAGCTGGAATCCAGATTGGAAGAGATCCAATAATCAGTATTCCATCCAAGTTGAAAGGCTACCACCGTCTCCAATGCCGTCTACCACCTTCTCCAATTAGATACTGGGTGCAAATTACCGTAATTGATGACCAAATTGTGTGTGTGTTTTCAGCAGAACAGTACTGCCTTTGGTCCCTACTCTTCAGGTTAATAGGGACCATACCTGCCCTCAAAGAGGCATTAACCACCTCTGAGGTCCAGCTGGAAAGTCCAGCCCTGGCCAATTTTAATAACAGGAAGGGCAAGGATACAATGAGCAAATGGTAGGCCTCTGCCCTCCAAGGAGCTTATCCACATCCTCGGGCTGCACAAGCTAAAAATAATGTATACATAATATCATGAGTAGATGTTGTCCTGACTGCATCCATCTCTGATACTGTGATAACTGTGGCATCAAAGTCAGAGCAAATGCAAGAGATTTGCTCTATCAAATCATGTAATCCACACTGGTCAGAGCAGGCTTCTGTGGGTTCCACCAGTTGATCCCCTGGGCTCATATGAAGGAGACTTACCAAAGAACTGTGCAGACATAATAGCGGCAGAGAAGTAAGCTTTCTTTGGCAATATCAGCACCACAAAATAGGCCCTAAATAGGTTCTAGCCTGTGTTTGATTGCATTTGCCTCAGATTTCTGACATATGCATTTTAGCTGTCAACTCAGTCATTTCATTGCCCTTAACTCCTTGGAATACCAAGGAGCCAACATTGCTCTAAAATTCAGTGGAGGTTGTTTGGAAGTGATTGTATCAATGTCCTGAGTCATCTCATTCCAAGCAAAGACCAAGACCTTGGTAGGACCACCCATGACAATTGCAGAGAACACCTCCAGAGATATTGGAAAATCATCTGGATCCACCAATCTGCGTGTGGATAGACCATTAAAATCAGAGGATTACTGGGGGGGTGGGGATGAACTGCCAGAATTCTCCCCCTTCTTGAGAAAGAATGAGAGAACACTTGCTTTGTGCAGCCAAATCAGTCTCCTCCTGACCTTCATTACTGCTCCTGTCTGTGATTGGGGTGAGGAGGGGTTCACTGGTGCTTCTGAGCAGGCCTGCCTGCCCTCTGTTTCCCTCTTCCAAGGCATTCTCAATTGCTAATGAACGAAGAGGCAGCAGGCAGGTAGAACTATCTTCTTGGACGATCTGCCACATTTCCAAATATGAGCCTAATTTGCTCCCAGAAGTTAGGTTGTTTCCTTTGAGTTTAAATGGCAGGTGGGGAGAAAGAGTTGGGATGTGTGTGCCCTTGCTATTTGTGTGTGCGTGGGGGGGAGGGGGTTATGCTGGAGCTCCCAACTCCTTGTTGTTTTCCTCCTATTTTAAATTTATTTTTCAAGTTTTCACTATTTTCTCTATATATATTTTTTCTTTTTAACTTGGTGTCCCGGGGGTCTGGTGTGATCATGGAGGTGCGGGGCTGACCCAGGAGCTTCTAACTCTTTGCTATTTTTTCCTTAGTTTTACAGTCTGCTTTGCATTCATGTGTCAGGGTTGGATTGGAGCCCAGAAAGCCCCAAAGCAATTCTGATTCTGAGGAAGAGTTAGAAACTGCGGGAGAGGAACCTGCGGGCGTTTCAGAGGAGCAGCCAGGGGTAAAGCCCCTCCCGGTACACATTCCTGAGAGTGATAGTGACCCTGGCAGGGAGAGGGCAGAGCAACAGCAGTTTCTGGATGCTAGGCGCTGGCGCACCCTCAAGCGCGAGATGGCGGGCGCTGAGAGGCGGCACTCAGCCTGCTTGGCGCAACGGCAACAGCGGCACCCCGATGCCCCACAGGAAAGGGGTGGACTCTCTCCTCCTAGCCCATAAGTACAGAGGTTTCCCGCCTGACCCTCCAAACGGAGATCAACTAATTCCTAAGGTTAGAACCCCCAAGTAGGCAACTCTCTTAGGTCTCACTCGTAAGATCAAGCAATTAGCATCTGTAAATGTCATTAGGTTGAATGGGAATAAAGACTTGGAAAAGTCCTATTGTCTGTGTGTTGATTCTGGCTACCTGAGGATTTCAGAAGGCAGCAGGGGCGACCTCCTGACATGTTCTTGATGTCAACTTGCTTTGTTTTCCCTTTTCTGTGCAATGGGTTGCTACTGTGAATTCAACAATTGTGTAGATTTGCAGATCACACCCCGAAACCTCTGCTTTGCCGGCATGATCTCAAAGTTTATTTGCTTCAATTTCCTTTTTCTGCGCAATGGGTTGCTACCTTGACTCTGCATACTGTGACCCTTTGGCTTTGCCCAGTCCTCTACCCCACCAACCCAATGGACACCAGTTGCCACTGATTAAAATTGTTTCACTACCCTTGTGGAGGGAAACAGTAGCATGAAGGCTAAATTTGATCAGATAATGTTCTATCCATGACAATGGAGTCATTGTTGGCTCCTTCAAGTCACATATCACCTTCCCTCAACCCAGTACAGAACACCAGCTCTAGAAGATGTCTTATCACATGTGCTGGATTCGATTAGAATTTGAGACAGGGTCATGGCTGTCAGGGAGCCACTCCAGACAAGGTGGCCTCAGCGTGTATGTTGAAATCCCCGAAGACCAAAAGCCCTGGGGTTCTTCTGAGGCCACCTCTGTTAGCTTAGGCAGGGAGGCTGTTAAGCAGCAGTATCTATGGTACACATAACAGAATCTCAATCCTGTCTCAAGTTCCCAAACCCCCCATGTTCAACCACTCAGAACTGAGCAGGGAGATGGAATTCTTCTAAACCTCAGCTGCTTTGCCTCCCCATCCTTCCTTTGCTGCACTCAATATCTTCGTGGACACATCTGGGAGAGATTTACACCTACCCTTCCATTCAACCAGGTTGCCATTTTACAAGCCAAGTTGGCATCCCTGCTACTTTAATTATTTGCAAGCTTGACCTGATTTTTTACTGCTTCTGTGTGTGATCAGACAAGACCTGACATGGAGTGTAGTTCATAAGGCAACTGGAAAATAGAAAATATCATCTGTTAAAAGAGCCAATGTGATGTGTGCATGTTGGGCAGAAATATTTCTTTCACTTACACAACTGCTATGCTGTGTTAGGGCAGCAAGATTTGTCCTATTTCCTTCCTGAATGTTCACAGGCTATTTGGCATTCCATTGAGCTATAAATTATGACCCTATGCTTACACCAAGGGAGTTTATTTAAGAGGAGGCTGGGGTGGTAAAACCGCATGCAAAACTCAACCTGAAAAGGAGAAGAGAGAGACTTCTGTGTATGGCAGCCCTTTAAAGCCACTCCATTCAGCTTCTTCTCACTTGTTAAGGACTGAGTTGCTCCAAGGATCGAACATTGTGTTTCACTATGAAGGGGGCCATCATCTGTTCCATATTTTTTATCAGTTTCATGGGATGCTTAGGACAAAATCCAAGGCCAAAGAAAAGGAGCAACAATGAAGAGATTCATTTTCAGACGAAAGTTAAAGATGCCTGCACAATGGGTATAAGTGGAAATGGTGAAGTGAAGCTAAGAATAGAATGTAGGCATCAAGGCAAGACTTACTGGTGTGAATATGCTGGGAAGCCATCGGTTTGTCGTTCTTTTAATAACAATCCAAGGACTTACTGGAATCAGATTGCCGTGGAACTAAGGAAGCGGACCAATGCCTGCCCCTCCAGTCTAGTTCTGAAGCCTGCAATGTGCCAAAAAGCTTCTTCTGAAGCACACATGAAGCAAGTGGCTTCCAGCATAAAGCCAAATCCAAATCCTCTCCAACAAGCAGATATTGGCAACCAAGCAAAGATGGTCCCCAAAACCCCGCCTTCTGCAAAGCAAGTTCAAGAAAGCCAAGTGGGGAAAGGTTCCCGTAAAAAATCAGGGAGGCCCAAACCATCTCCTCTTCCTCCTATAAAGCCAACCCAACAAGGCCCAGTGTCTGAAAATGATTCTGAAGCAATGAAGCTAGCACGGGAGCACTGCTGGGCATCCCTGCATCTCATTTGTTCCTACATCATCAGCATCTTCAGAGGCTGAGGAGGAAAAGGTATATCTGTGTCTCTTTTATACTGTGATGCTGCCCTGTATCTCTACTCTCTAGAAGGCGTAGGTTCCAGAAGTGCAGTTTGAGCCCAAGAGCACGGTCAAACACAAAAAAGAAGAGATGGCAAGACAGATGTATACTGTGAGAAGTTAAGAAAATCCAGCTGGTGTATAGGCACGCTCCAGCTAAATTAAGCACATCTCAGTCTAATTTATCTCAAAGGGAAACATTTAAGCATGTGCTTAACCCTTGCACTGCAATCAGTCTGACTTAGCTTTAACTGGAACATACCCAGTTGTTGAGTGATATGCTGAGCACTTTCTACTGAGATAAATATTTTCAGTGAATAGTTTTGAGGCATGCCAGGAAATCATGTCATTTTATTTCTACTCAAGTTATGGATCAGTTTTTGCAGAACATTTTCTAATTAGCTGCTTGACCCGAGTGCTTTGAACTCTTTCCCCTAAGTATATAATATTTTAATTACACTTGCAAGTTTTCTTAATAGACCAAACAGCTCTAGCTGATGTTGTGCAATTAAGCCAATCATATAGAATGGACAATAGTCCAGTCCGTCAAGCAGTGGCCCAGCACTGCTGACATTAGCAAAGCTATTCAGCACTGCGACTGGGAACTTTGATGAGCACTTCGATGGATGGGATCAATAATAATAGGTTTTACAGACTTTATTTGGTAGGTTTGAGAGCTGAGCACTCTTGTTTGTTTTGGAAGATGCTTGAGTTCAGGCGCATTACTGCAATCAGGAAGGAAAAAATTAAAGGTGGTCTTGCCTTCTGACAATGGTAACTTTTTTTGTTAAGCTACCTTATGCTTCTTTCAGTGTCTTGAAAGGAAAGATATAGAGTTTGTGGTGATATGCATATCTATTTAGTCAATCAGCAAGGCAGGTTATGAATAATCTAAAATGTATTTAATCAGTTGATAACCCTAATGTTAAGACTTAAAACTAAACGGAAGATATACATTTTAAAGTACTAAATGAATGTAAAAGAATAGAGTATACAAAACAATACTGCTGGTGGTGGAACACTGCGGAAAAATGGGTTCAAGTCTAAGTTCAGCCATGAACTTTGTGCATCTTTAGCCAGAAATCTCCCTCAGCACCCATCCTGTGGTTGAAGTAAGCACACATTCATTCAGAAAAAGCAAGTAGTTTCCATGAGGGACTTTTCATGAGGGGAACAGTCAAATACATAACTATTACCTGCAGGATGAAGTGACTGTCCCAGAAAAACCTTGAGCTAAATCTGTGAGCAAACCTTTAGCAGCCTTGATTGCAGGTCTATTCAGGATAAATGTGCGAGTCTTTGCCCACTTGGAAGATTATGGAGAGACAGCTTCAGAGTCAACATATCAGGACTTTACCTCTTCGTAAACTACAAAATAACTGCCAGATATAAATCCAGAAAATGAACAAATAAATAATGAATCCTTGGTAAAACAATTGTGAGTTGTGAATTGCTCAGAGAGCCTCAGCTACTGGGCGGTATAGAAATGAAAATAAATTAATAATAATAATAAAATTAATATGCATCGTTCTAATGTTGCTGAATGTTTCAGTTTGAATGTATATAAATATCACTTGTCTAGAAGATAAAAAGTGGTATCAAAGACATTAACATTTAATAGAGAAAACTTACTTGGTTGCTGAAACTGGTATGTATATATTCCAAGATATCTTGATTACTAGGAAAACCTGGAAATGGAACATTGCTATATCCAGCAGTAACAATTCAGGACACAATCAATGTGAACCTCATTCAGGAGGTCAGCAGAGCAAATAAAATGTCATATGGAAAATATGTGGTCTGTATGACACATAGAAAATATGTGGTCTGTACAAGTTGCACATGAGTGTGTGTGTGTGTGTGCGCGCGCGCGCGCGTGCGCTTTCAATAGCAGCCAGGAACATGAGACCTAGAATGCAAGCTGAATTTACTCATGTAGAATGAGAATGCAAGCTGAATTTACTCATGTGTGTATGTAGAGCCATCTACTAGAGGAAATGCTCACTCTGCTGCTGAACAATTCATAGAATCCATGTTAAATGTCTGTGGTTTAGGAAGGAGTTCAATGCAAGTAGTGCATATCTATGTCATGGATCTACCACAAAAGGTTGGTGGCACAGTCCTCAATGTGCTCAAAATGATTACTGAAGGAAGTGACTATTCCCCCCCCCCCGCCCCACACACACACACACACACACACACACACACAAGCAAAAGCTGTCTTGTCCTGGAGCTAGAAGCCTCAGGCAAGTAAGCATCTGGCTTAAAAGGTAATTAGGAATCCAGGGAATTAAATAAATAATAAAGCAACTAGTACCAACAGGGAAGCTACCAAGTGAACGTTAGGTATTCATTATCAAAATGTAATTAGCAAAGCAGTTTGAATAATATCCAAAGAGAAAAGGATGAAAAGGATTGTGAGAAATGAAGAGACATTAAACTGTATTCAGGGTCAGAGTGAACTTAAAATTGTCCCTTATCAATGAGCAAAAATATTTTGTAAGGTATAAACATTAAGCCTGATATATAGACATCTAGAAAAATGTATGTACTTGGGTTTAATTAATGTTGAGTAGGAAATCACTGAGTAAGAAAAGTCATATCAAAATTAATTGTATCTAACTTGAAAAGTGTATGTTTTGGTTTTTGTAAGTGTTTTGATCATGAAAGATTCTTTTAGAAGTCAAGATTTTGAAATTAGATTTATGAAATGGCAATTAGTATTAACATATTGACAATGAGGTAATATTTTAGAAACTGTGAAAATAAGGTCTGATTTGGGGGCCAGATAGCTTCTTTGATATTGAAGCTCCTTGCTTGTGATAATGCCAGACAACTCTATAGAGAAGTCTTGGTAAGCAAAATGGGCTCAGCAGTACTCTCTTTTGTAACAGCAAGAAATGCTTAGGAAATACAACGTTAGTTGCTTTTAAAATACTTTACTACATGTATTTTAACTGGGAATTTATATCTGTAGCAATAAAATGGATTCAGAGATCCCAGTACTAGCATTACTGTTAGTACTAAACCTGGATTGCAACCCACCAAACCATCTTAGGTGTACGCTTTGTTTAGAAGTGTTTTTATCTGCCATAGATAGTAAACAGGCAGCCAAAGGCTCCCAAAGTACTGAACTATATAAGCAGATAGCTCAAAGCAACACCATAACATTAGGTATGTTTGTACTAAAGATCCAGTGTATGTGTTAGTAATGCAGCTGTCTAAATTATTTATTTCTTGTTTTACAGGGCAAAAGTCTTACAGTTGAAGAGTTCCCAACTTTTTCAGCTGGGTTTATATATCACTCCCCCCCCCCTTTACACCTTTGAAGTGTTTTTAACAATAGTGTAAAAGATCCCCATCCCTTGAATCACTGTAGCAGGAGAAGACAACTACGAATTGCGTAGCATATGCCAGTTTAACTAAACTGTACTTTGAATTGTACTATGTGGGCACATTCATTGCTTATTGAAAACGCAAAATGAGAGCTATAAATATTGCTCCGGTTTGTACAACTAATTAAAAAAATAAAACATTCTTTTGTGTTTCTTGAAACTGTATGTGATGGGCTAATAAAGCCAATTCCCATTTCAGAAGAAGCTGTTTAATGGAAGTGGAAAGAGATGTCAAGAGGCAAGGCTTGTAATGAGGAAGTAAGGCAGAAGCTGCAAAACGAGGGACGTTCAGTTGTAGCTATGCTGATAAAGCTGTTGCTGAAGCTCAGACTCTCCTTATCTGCCCAAGAAGATGCCTTTGTTAATGCGGATTACATTTGGGTACTACAGAAGGCAATAGCTGTTGTCATTGGCCCTTAAAGCCCCTTCCCATGTTACCTGCAGGCAGCGAGATTTCCTGTGAAGTCCCAGATCATGTGGATGGGGCCCTCACAGTGGCTCTGGCTATGCCAGCATTACCCTTGGGACGCTGGATTGGGCTTGAAGAAAAGACAGACGTGGCCAAGTATTAACTTACTCTTACTGTAAGGAAAAACAGAGTGTTCCAGTGGCCTCTAGCTGTGATAGCGTTAATGCTGGAAATGGGCATTGGCTATTATGCCTGTTAGAGGGTTCGGTAGCCTGGCTGAGGCGAGCCATTCTTGGCTTCTTACTTGCTTATCTATGTACCAGAACAGAGAGATGAATAGAGAGCTGGTACTATATGCTGTATCTTAAACAATTGAATCAACAATGACTCTTGAGGGAATGGCAAAATTCCCCCCCCCCAAGCCAACAACCCCACAGACTTTTTTCTCACATTATATTCCTACATATGAGCGTGAGAAAAGCATCTTCATTTTAGACAGTATTTCCCAGCATGAAAAATCGTCCCTTGGAAAGCAAACCCATATCTGGGAAAGTAGGTTACTACTGTAAACATTTCCCAATGTGAATTCCGTGATTTATCACCACCACCCCGCCCATAGATGTCAATATTTTCAGGGAGCTATCAACTACAAAGGACTGTAGTATGAATACTGGGTGCAATCCAGCTAATTTAGGCTTTTCTTTATTCCATGGGACTGGATCCAAGGAGAAGCAAACAGAAGGATAATAGCAACTTGCATGGTTTCACAAGAGTTTCTACCGTACAGTTTCACACAATAGTGCTATTATGAGAACAGCAGTTTTCATGCTGCTCCTTGCACAAAGATTGTGCAAGTGGAAGAACATCTTTGCTTTGGTTTCATTTTTCTCTACAAGACAAAATAGCCCTTCTGTGAGCAGAAGACACTTTCCATGTGTAGAAGGGGCACCTTTGGATTCAACCCATTCCTTGTGGCATGAAATCAGTGAGACTAAGTTACAAGTGTTTAACTCTGGCTTGGATCATATCTGTATTTTTACAACTCAGACAACTTTGCCTTCCCCCACCCCCCGTCCTAAATTCCTACTGCCTGCCAAAAGTACACTTCAATCTGTTTTTCGTAGTGTAACTGATTGCCTTCATAATTTCCTTTGGACAACACAAAACTTTCTTTGGCTAGCAGACACAGGGACTTTAACTGCACACTGCAGACACTTCTCTCCTATATTAATGTAATTCCAGCGCATAAGAAGCTGTGGCCACAGAGAATGAAAATTTTCCTGCTACCCAACCCCCCTTCATGGCCTACTTAGCACCAGCCATTTCTTTCGCTAGTATAGCCTCAGCAATAGTAAGCAAATTAAAAGAATTATAAAGATGGTCGCATGAATTAAATACAAATTTCTGCAAGAGAGAAATAAATCACGCCAAGAAATTTGACTGGTAATCATATGCTATGGACCATACATGCTGGCAATTTCCACTGTGTTAAACAAAACCAGTTTATTCCTTAAGTACTTGATACACAAACTGAAAATGTGTTAAATCTAATGGAACCTTCACATTTAGTGACTATTACTTACTACACTGATATATCACCTGTCTGTCAATGCACTTAAGGCAATTTTCAATAATGGAACCCAAACTAATAGACTTGAGGCAAAAGGAAGAAAAGTGGGGAGGCAAGAGGAAAATACGCAAATGAGGGTATCAGTTCTTACATACGATCATTATTCTCTCTGATAACAAACTTGGAAGGAATTGGTCTGCTCAGGCTCTTAACAACCTATGATATTCTGGAGGGCTGGTTAGGATCTGGGGGAGGAGGGGGTTGCAGTGAGGTTAAGCTATATAGGGATGTTTAGGAAAGGAAAAGGAAAAGGACACCTCCAGAACTGTGACTCCTTCCACCCCACTATATATGGTCTGATTTGAGGCAGACAACCGTCTATCACAGATGTCCCCAACCTTTTTGGACCCTGGGCACACTTGGGAATTTGAGAAACTGCTGTGGGCACCACCAGAAAATAGCTCCCACAGAGGATGTGGCTAGTCACATACTGGCTGCAGTGGGGGCCTGGCTAGTCAAGTGGTGTGTGTGTGTGTGTGTGTGTGTGCAGAAATAGCGAGACTAGAGGCTGGCAGGGAGGAGGAAATGAAAAGAGTTGCTTTCTGGCCCTCCCAATCTTCTTTGGCCCACACAGACCTTTCCCCTTTGCATTCTCTCCCCACCCCAAGCCTCTAGCCTCACTATTTCTCTCCCATAACTAGGGATGTTGTGCGAGTGCCCAATACAGGAGTGGAGTCCAATGGACTCCCTCCCTCTCGGCCCCCCAGACTCCTGTTTGCGGACCACGAGACACTTACTGGACCCATTTGCCAAGCACCAGGCAGTTTGCAAATGAGGATCAGCCCCCCCATTCCTTCCCTGAGCTGCCATTGTTATGCAAAATGGCATCTTGGATCCTTCTGGAAAACTTATTTTGCATAGATTGTGGCCTTGAAGGGGCCATCTATGCAACATTACAGGTGTAAATGGCCCATTTATGCCTGCAATGTTACGTAGACGGCCCCCTTATGGCTGCAATCTACTCAACATTGGTTTTCTGGAAAGGCCCAAGACGCCATTTTGCGTAACAATGGTGGCTCAGGGAAGGAGCAGGCAGCCTTATAGTGCTCGTCAAGCCATCTAGGGGCTCGTGCAACTGGCATCCCTGGACGGAGGTGAGTCCATCCCTCCCTACCCACAACCTCTTTCCTCACTATTTTTCTCTAGGGATGTACGAAAGTCACTTACCTTTTCGCGGATTGTGTTCGCGGTGGGGGGGGAGGCGCTCCGTCCCTCCCCCCAGAATCCTCGGCGGGGGGAGGTGATTCGGTCCTCCCCCCCCGGAATCCTGCCCAGCTGGCTCCACTCCGCAGCCGGCCAGGCCCGTTCGCAGCTGGAGTTCCGGCCGCGGACGGGCTGCTGCGGACACAAATGGCGGCTGCCGTAGCGGCCGCCATTTGCATCCAGCCAGGCAGCCGTGATAGACTACGTAAGTATTTACGTAGCCTATCATGGCTGGGCAAAACACACACACACACACACAAAAAAACAGTGTACGCAAATAGCAGCGGCTACGTTCCTTTTGCGTTCCTTTTTTCCCCTGCCATAATAGCTTACGTAAATATTTATGTAGGCTAAAATGGCGGGGAAAAAAGGAACGCAAATAGCGCCCACTACGCTATTTGTGTTCCCCTTTTTTTTGCCATAAAAAAGCCTATGTATTTTTTAGCCTATGTAAATATTTATGTAGACTAAACGGCGAAAAATAGGGAACACAAATGGCGGCCGCTGTAGGCACCGCCATTTGCGTACGCCATTGTGTTGTGTTTTTTTTTGCTTGGCTTGCTGTGATAGGCTACATAAATACTTACGTAGCCTATCACGGCAAAGACCAGGACGACAATGGCGGCTGCGGCAGCCGGTCGAAAGACCAGCCGCCGCCACCGGCGGACCCACGGCCGGAGCCGCTGCCGCCGTCCAGAACATCCACCCCAGGTAAGCCTCGTCCCGGGGGGAATCCGCGGGGGGGCGGGGGCAGGCCGTTCCGCCACGGATTTCAGGTGGCCTCACTGAAATCCATGGCGGAATTCTCCGCCATCCCTATTTCTCTCCCTTCCCTGTCCTTAGCCTCCTTTCTCTCCCTAGCCCCTAGCCTTGCTCTTTTTCTCCACCCCCATCCTCTATTTGTCACCACCTCACTGTTCCCCTCCGCCAGCCTCTAGCGCCTCTGTTTCTCTCTTCTCTACCCCTTTGCCTTGCTTTCTCTTCCTGCCTGCTGAACAGCTGATCAGCAGCAGATCCAGGAACAGGAAAGAGAACCTAGTGCCCTAATGTTTTTCAGTTGTTTATTAAATTTTTTGTGAAGCGGGTAGGGAGTGAAGAGCTATGTGAGAATCACATTGCCGCCGCCCCCTCCCATCTAGCACTATATAACAGCAGGGGAAAGCTTGGAGGAGAGGAAAAAGATGTCATAGAATCATAGAAAATTAGGGTTGGAAGGGGCCTACAAGACCATCGAGTCTAACCCCCTGCTGAATGCAGGAATCCAAGTCAGAGCATCCCTGACAGATGGCTGTCGAGCCTTGTCTTGAATGCCTCCAGTGTGGGAGAGCCCACCACTTCCCTGGGCAATTGGTTCCACTGTCATATTGCTCTAACAGGCAGGAAGTGTATCCTGATGTTCAGCCGGAATCTGACTTCCTGTAACTTGAGCCCATTATTCCGTATCCTTCATTCTGGGATGATCAAGAAGTATCCTGGCCTTCCTCTCTGTGACAGCCTTTCAGGGACTTGAAGAGCACTATCATATCTCCCCTCAGTCTTCCTCCACCCAAAAGTGAACATATACACACACGAAAACATATATATAGCCTAAACAACCCTAAAAGATTCCAGTACCAGGCTGTCTGGAGCCATGAAGCTATGCTGGATCTACACTTACCGCCTTTTTTCGCTTCCAATGAGGTTTCACCGCCCGCCTTTCACTAGGGATGTATGAAAGTCACTTACCGTTTTGCGGATCTGCTTCGCGGTGGGGGGGAGGTGCTCCGTCCCTCCCCCTGGAGTCCTGCCTGGCTGACTCTGCTCTGCAGGGATTCCGCGGAGCCGCCGGCTGGCTCCGCCAACAGCTGGACATCTGGCTGCTGGGCAGCAGGAGCGCAAATGGCGGTGGCCGTAGCCGCCGCCATTTGCATCCCTGTACTTAACCGTGATAGGCTATGTAAATATTTACGTAGCCTATCACGGCAAAGTAAAAAAAACACGTACGCAAATGGCGGTGGCTACGGCGGCTGCCATTTGCGTTTGCTATTTTTCGCTGTTCTACTTTACGTATTTACGTAGGCTAGAACGGCAAAAAATAGCGAATGCAAATGGTGGCGGCCGCTGCCGCCATTTGTGTACGCTGCTCCCAGCCGCGGCCGGCCAGGAGACCAGCCCCTGCCGCCGCTAAATCCGCTGCCAGAGCCGCCGCCGCTGCACCCGCCGCTGCCAAATCCGCACCCGCCGCTGGAGCTGCCGCCGCCAAATCCGCCACATCCGCCCCAGGTAAGTGCCGTTCCGGGGGATTCCGTGGGGGGGCGGGGGGCAGGAGGCCGTTCCGCCACGGATTCCAGCGGGCTAGATTCTACAGAATCTGGCCTCACTGGAATCCGTGGCGGAATTCTCCGCCATCCCTACCTTTCACACTACACAGTAACCGCCTCGAATTGGAATGGGAATTTCCCACTTCCATACTCCTGCTTTCTATACCGTAATATCCTGGTATTTCCCCTTAATGTGCTCTGATTTTCCGCCTTTGCTACCATATCCAGTCGTGGTCCCCTCCCACACCTGTCCATATGCGGCGGTGTTTGTATTTCCCTCCTGTCCAATCACAGCTCTCGACGACCCCATGTCTTCTTCCGGCTACTGATCACATAGCTTCCTCAGCAGCCCCCACTTCCTCAGCAACAAGCAAAGGGCTGGATGTGCACGCGCTTGTCTGAGCTTGGATGCTAAGCGGGGTCAGTCCCAGTCCGTGCATGGATGGGAGACCGCCTGGGAATCAGGCTTCCTGCACTGAGCAGGGGGTTGTTGTATCCCTTCAAATGAGATTAAGTTTTACCCTCTCCTATCCCCCGCTCTGGATGTTTTTTTTTTAAAGTTCAGGCGTTATCCTCGCAGAATCGGGGCTTCTCCGCGATGTTTTTTTTTTCTAAATGAGGCATGATCTTCCAAGCTTCGAAGCTGTCAAGCTTCACAACTTCTAATCTTCTAAGATCATGCCTCAATTAGAAAAACAATCATCACGGAGAAGCTCCGATTCTGCGAGGATAATGCCTTAATTAAAAAAAAAAACATCCTGAGCAGGGGATTGTTGTTGTTGTTGTTCAGTTGTTCAGTCGTTCAGTCGTGTCCGACTCTTCATGACCCCATGGACCACAGCATGCCAGGCCTTCCTGTCCTGCGCTCTCTCCCGGAGCGTGCTCAAGTCCATATTCATTGCATTGGTGATGCTATCTAGCCATCTCATCCTCTGCCGTCCCCTTCTTCTTTTGCCTTCAGTCTTTCCCAGCATCAGGGTCTTTTCCAGAGAGTTTTCTCTTCGCATTAGGTGGCCAAAATATTTGCGCTTCAGCTGCAGTATCTGTCCTTCCAATGAGCACTTAGGGTTGATTTCCTTTAGGATGGACTGATTTGACCTCCTTGCAGTCCAGGGGACTCGTAAGAGTCTTCTCCAGCACCACAATTCGAAAGCATCAATTCTTCGGCGCTCAGCCTTCCTTATAGTCCAGCTCTCACAGCCATACATTACTGAGCAGGGGATAGGAGGGGGTAAAACTTAGTCTCATTTGAAGGGATACAACAACCCCATGCTCAATGCAGGAAGCCTGATTCTCAAGCGGTCGCCCATCCAACTACTGACCGGGGCCGACCCCGCTTAGCATCCGAGATCAGACAAGCGCGCGCAGGAAAACAGCAGGAAAACAGCACAGCGCTCGAGTGTGAACCGAGCTCGCGCATTCAATGAAGCGCTGCAACGGGGAAAATGGGTGAGTGTGAATAATCACGTTTTAATGTGATAGCGTTTAACCTGATGGGACACTGAATTCATTGTGATGGCGAGCGCAATGTAGATTGGCCTGAACACAACCACTTATTAGAGAGGAGCTGCACTGCAAGATTTGTTGCAGAATACACTTGTTCCCCCCCTTCATGGATCACTGCCTTGTTGTGGCGAAGGGGCTTGCGTAACTCAGTGAAGCCATAAGCTATGCCGTGCAGGGCCACCTAAGACGGACAGGTCATGGCAGAGGGTTCTGACAAAATGTGGTCCACTGGAGAAGGAAATGGCAACCCACTCCAGTATTCTTGCCAAGAAAACCCCATGGAACGTATCACAAGGCTAAAAGATATGATGCTGGAAGATGAGCCCCTCAGGTTGGAAGGTGTCCAATATGCTACTGGGGAAGAGCAGAGGGTATTTCCAAGTAGTGCCAGAAAGAGTGAAGCGGCTGGGCCAAACCCGAAAGGACACTCAGCTGTGGATGTGTCTGGCAGTGAAAAGAAAATCCGATGCTGTAAAGAACAATATTGTTTAGGAACCTGGAATGTCAGATCAATGAATCAAGGTAAGCTGGAGGTGGTCAAACATGAGATGGCAAGATTGAACATCGACATCTTGGGAATCAGCGAACTAAAATGGACAGGCATGGGCGAATTTAATTCAGGTGACCATCATATCTACTATTGTGGGCAAGAATCCCTTAGAAGAAATGGAGTAGCACTCATAGTCAACAAAAGGGTGGGAAAAGCAGTACTGGGGTACAATCTTAAAAAAGATAGAATGATCTCAGTACGAATCCAAGGCAAACCATTCAACATCACAGTAATTCAAGTCTATGCCCCAACCACTGCGGCCGAAGAAGCTGAGGTTGATCGGTTCTATGAAGACCTACAACACCTTGTAGAACTAACATCAAAAAAAGATGTCCTCTTCATCATAGGGGATTGGAATGCTAAAGTAGGAAGTCAAGAAATCACCGGGATAACAGGCAGGCATGGCCTTGGTGTACAAAATGAAGCAGGACAAAAGCTAATAGAGTTTTGCCAAGAGAACATGCTGATCATAGCAAACACTCTTTTCCAACAGCACAAGAGGCGACTCTACACATGGACGTCACCAGATGGTCAATATCGAAATCAGATTGATTATGTCCTTTGCAGCCAAAGATGGAGAAGCTCCATACAGTCAGTAAAAACAAGACCTGGAGCTGACTGTGGCTCAGATCATGAGCTGCTTCTTGCAAAATTTCGGCTTAAATTGAAGAACGTCGGGAAAACCACTAAACCGTTCAGGTATGACCTAAATCATATCCCTTCTGAATATACAGTGGAGGTGAGGAATAGATTTAAGGGATTAGACCTGATAGACAGAGTGCCTGAGGAACTATGGACGGAGGTCCGTAACATTGTTCAGGAGGCAGCAACGAAATCCGTCCCAAAGAAAAAGAAATGCAAGAAAGCCAAGTGGCTGTCTGATGAGGCTTTACAAGTAGCTCACGAAAGAAGGGAAGCGAAAAGCAAGGGAGAAAGGGGAAGATATACCCAACTGAATGCAGAGTTCCAGAGAATAGCAAGGAGAGACAAGAAGGCCTTCTTAAATGAACAATGCAAAGAAATCGAGGAAAACAACAGAATGGGAAAGACTAGAGATCTCTTCAAGAAAATTGGAGATCTCAAGGGAACATTTTGTGCAAAGACGGGCATGATAAAGGACAAAGAAGGCAGGGACCTAACAGAAGCAGATGAGATTAAGAAGAGGTGGCAAGAATACACAGAAGAACTATACAGGAAAGATCTGAATGTCCCTGATAGCCATGATAGTGCGGTCACTGAACTTGAGCCGAACATCCTAGAGAGTGAAGTCAAGTGGGCCTTAGGAAGCATTAGTAACAACAAAGCTAGCGGAGATGACAGTATTTCAGCCGAGCTATTTAAAATCCTAAAAGATGATGCTGTTAAAGTGCTGCATTCAATATGCCAACAAGTCTGGAACACTCAACAGTGGCCACAAGACTGGAAAAGGTCAGTTTACATTCCAATTCCAAAGAAGGGCAACGCCAAAGAGTGTTCAAACTACCGCACCATTGCGCTCATTTCACATGCCAGCAAGGTGATGCTCAAAATCCTACAAGCTAGGCTTCAGCAGTATGCGAACCGAGAACTACCGGAAGTACAAGCTGGGTTTCGAAGAGGCAGAGGAACTAGAGATCAAATCGCCAACATTCGCTGCATCATGGAGAAAGCAAGAGAATTCCAGAAAAACGTCTATTTCTGCTTCATTGACTACGCTAAAGCCTTTGATTGTGTGGATCACAACAAACTGTGGCAAATTCTTAAAGTGATGGGAGTACCAGACCACCTTACCTGTCTCCTGAGAAACCTGTACGAGGGTCAAGAAGCAACAGTAAGAACCAGACATGGAACAACCGATTGGTTCAAAATTGGGAAAGGAGTACAACAAGGCTGCATATTGTCACCCTGCTTATTTAACTTATATGCAGAGTACATCATGAGAAATGCCGGGTTGGATGAATCACAGGTCGGAATTAAGATTGCTGGGAGAATTATCAACAACCTCCGATATGCAGACGATACCACCCTAATGGCAGAAAGCGAAGAGGATCTCAAGAGCCTCTTGTTGAGGGTGAAAGAGGAGAGTGCAAAAGCTGGTTTGAAACTCAACATTAAAAAAACTAAGATCATGTCATCTGGCCCTATCACTTCCTGGCATATAGAAGGGGAAGAAATGGAAGCAGTGACAGATTTTACTTTCTTGGGCTCCAAGATCACCGCAGACGGTGACTGTAGCCATGAAATTAAAAGACGCTTGCTCCTTGGGAGGAAAGCTATGGCAAACCTAGACAGCATAGTAAGAAGCAGAGACATCACCTTGCCGACAAAGGTCCGTCTAATCAAAGCTATGGTTTTCCCAGTAGTAATGTATGGCTGTGAGAGCTGGACTATAAGGAAGGCTGAGCGCCGAAGAATTGATGCTTTCGAACTGTGGTGCTGGAGAAGACTCTTACGAGTCCCCTGGACTGCAAGGAGGTCAAATCAGTCCATCCTAAAGGAAATCAACCCTGAGTGCTCATTGGAAGGACAGATACTGAAGCTGAAGCTCAAATATTTTGGCCACCTAATGCGAAGAGAAAACTCCCTGGAAAAGACCCTGATGCTGGGAAAGACTGAAGGCAAAAGGAGAAGGGGACGGCAGAGGATGAGATGGCTAGATAGCATCACGGATGCAATGAATATGAACTTGAG
Source organism: Heloderma suspectum (assembly GCF_057233095.1). Classification (NCBI taxonomy): domain Eukaryota; kingdom Metazoa; phylum Chordata; class Lepidosauria; order Squamata; family Helodermatidae; genus Heloderma; species Heloderma suspectum. Next base: position 117,162,156 of record NC_139462.1, read on the forward strand.
CACGCTCCGGGAGAGAGCGGAGGACAGGAAGGCCTGGCGTGCTATGGTCCATGGGGTCACGAAGAGTCGGACACGACTGAACGACTGAACAACAACAACAACACTTGTTCCCACTAGTAATGAATGCAGGTGATAAACATTCGGTCAGTTTAAAAACAAGTGTGGTTTCTACATACTTGGGGGACTCCCTAGGTATGCAAAAGTATATGTTCATAAATTAGGAGACAATTATTGTTTTAATGGCCCAATAAGCACCTGTGAGGCTCTAGGACTTATAGAATGTTGAAGCAAAGGTGGAAAAAAGGGTCTCAAACACAGAGGCTTGAAATCAGGTAGACTGCAGGTCTGGAAATTTAGTCTATAGTTGAGAACATTGAGACACCGAATGTTGGGAGGAAACAGGGCAGGTGGAAAAAGAAAACTGGCCTACTCGAATCCCTGAAAGTTTATGGTGAGTATCCTGGAAGAGGGGATTAGAGTTGGGAGGATGTGTACCAAGAGGTACCATTCTTTCTTTCTGCCCATTCCACCCCCACATTATACAGGGATATTCCAGGAGGAAAGAAAGGAAAAAGGATATATTTCCCACTTTCAAGAACCTCTTTCCCCATACAATATAGCTATAAAATGCTTGTATTCCAGGCTACAAGCCCTCAAGCACTCTATACCATAGCAGGTAAAGGCCTGGGGGAGAGGGAGAGAAACAGCCATGGGTATGTCAGTATGAAGGGGCATGGCTAATAGGTGTAATCTCATTCTCCCCCCGCCCCGAATTCAGTCAATGTGTGTGGAGAGTGTCTTCTAAACAGGACTTATGTAAGCCTAGCAATTAAGTCTATGATTTGGGATAGTTGATCTGTGGAATGTTGAAAAAAGGAAAATGGAAAACTACAAAGAAGAGAGAAGGAAGGAATTGGCTTCCTTCAGATCCTAACTGCTTATGGGGTGACTCCACAGTTGGTGTGGAATTGCCACAGCTCATTCATTCACTCTCTGCAGGGCATATAGATGATGAGGTCATCAGCCCCATGATTCTTCTGGCTTTTCTCAGACTACAGAAAATCTGACTTAAAAAAGAACAGTAACGCAATCCCTGCAAGTGCAGCCAGCCTCATCTTCAGTCTTTTTTCCAAGCCACATGGAATAGCTCCTTGAGAAAGTGTGATGGAATGGAATCTGTGTGAGGGTCTTTCCAAGTTGCTCGGTTCTATTTGCACCTGCTCTTATGCTTGTTAGTGAGCTGTACAATTTTCCAACACACGTGGTGCAAGAACTCATTTCAGGGTGTGGAATTCACCACTGTCCCCCTCCATGCATCAGTGATACTAATTCAATTACAGTATTAGGCAGTAAGCAGAGGTGATGGTGATTTGCACTCTGTTGTTGATAGCGGTCACATTGTTTACTATATCTTTACCCTGTTTCTCAGCCAAAATCCTCTCCCAAATCATCTTAGATCCATTAAGTTTTAATACAAATGACAAAGTCCAGGGCAGTTTCTCCACGAACGATTTACTCCAAGCCGGCTGTGTTTGGAGGTCGTTAGGGATATATGACATCGTGGCCACCCAGCAGCAGCCCGGAGCTTATCAGGAAAAAACGGATTTCCTGAGACTGCTTAAAGTCCAATTCTTTTCCTTAAGTTGGAGTCTCCTTGGTACAGTTGCTGTGTGCCCCAACCCCCGCATTGACCTCAAGTATGCTGGCCCTGCCCAGGGGTGTGCCTTTCACCATGACCCTGGTCAAGGGGTGTTTCCTGTGTGTTTCCCATCCCTACACAAACCCATTAGTGTCTCCTCAGAAGTAACTCCCATTGTGCTGAATGAGGCTTGTCCCCTGAATATACACATCAGAATTTGCAGAGAAATTGAAATGGCACAGTTTAAAGCACTAATTCTCTAAAGGCTGTAAAGCGCAATCTCGAGGCTCCAATTATCTGTTGTTTGGTTTATTGCCTTAGGAAGTAACTACTTCACACCTTCATTATAGCGATCCTGTGCAGCATTGGGTTAGAAAGGGGACTGGTTTCCCATCCCTGTGTTCCCCTCCCCTCCATCTTTCCCAGCAGAAGCATGGGTGTGTCAACTTGGAAGTAACTCCCATTATGCTCAAGGAGGCCTGCCCCCAAAATGCACACTCCGGGGAGTCACTGAGATTCCCATGAATTGAAATGCATCTAGGAGCCTTAATGTTGAAGCTTTGAAGCTTCAATTGATCCAGCATAGCAGCTAGAACACTGAGTTCCTCCTCTACTGATTGTTTAATGAAATGAGTAATGCGTGGGGGGGGGGGAGAGAGAGAAGGAGATTGTTCGGCAGGGAGAACACTCTCTTCTTTTAATGACTGTTGCTTTAAGAAAGTACTTAATGCAGGTTCAGGGAGGGGAGAGAGAGATAGGAATGATTTTTATAGAGACAAAAGGTGTTTCCCATTTCCCAGCACAAACATATGTGTGTCTACTCAGCAGTAACTCCCATTGAGGTCAATGAGGCTTGTTCCTGAAATGCAGGTGCATCTGGACCTTCAGGGGAAAGGAGAAAGGGGGGGTGAGGGGGGGAGCCTCTCTTTTTGGTTGAGCAGCCCTTGCCAGTCAGATGGAGTTCACTCAACCTCCACACCCACCAGGAAGGCTGTTCTGTGAAGCGATTTTTTACTGGTGTGGAGAACCTGCTCGTGGAGCCCTGCATGGACCAAAGCGCAGCAAAGCTGATTCCTTTAAAAAAATCCAGTACTCCTCCATTCGCTTCTCCTTCCGTTGTCGTGAAAACACCCCCCTGTACACAGGGCTGCAGAGGCAGGGGAGTCCTCTATATAAGGAAAATGAAAGAGGCAGGCCCTGGCTTCAGGCCTACAAGCTAAAAAGGCAAGACAGAGAAGGAAGAAGGGGCATGGGAATAAAAAGGAGAGAAAGATGAGTTTGACCCATTCAAGCCAAGTTAGGATGGAGCTGATCTTCGCCTGGTGTTTTTGCTGGAAGGGAGACCTTCCCCTTACCTCTGCAGCCAGACAGCAACTGAGTATGGGAGCAGATCACAAGGCTAAAAGATATGACGCTGTGTTAGATAAAAAGTCCTTGCTTTCGGTTTAGAAGAAAAGAATGCCAGGCAGGCAGCAGTGGATCCAACACTATTTTATTGAACGTTTTGCAAAACGGGTGCAGAGCAGTCTGGACCCCGAGACACGTGTGCAAAAGCCTTTTATATCATATCGCTTCTATTGTTCTCACCAGTAACCAATGAAACAGTTAGTACATCGGCTCACTAAGTTAATATCCAATAAACAGTCACTATCAGCTTACCAAGCCGTTAGTCATGAGTGCGTCAGTATGATTCCCTTTTTGCTCCGCCTATATTTTCCCGCCACTCGGGCTCTTACGTAACTTGAGACGCCAATGGTTATGGAGTCTCCTTTTTCTAACAATTCCCTCCTTTAAGTCTTTATTCACGTCTTAAAGCATTTAAAACGGAGTTTCTTTATCAGCACAATAAAGCAAGAGCATCTGTTTTGACAGAGCGGTTTCAATTAACCGCTGGGATAAGCCTCTAGCGCAGGGGATAATGCAACAACCAAATAACACTAAAACTCCTATCATCACTACAAGCGAAATAAGGATTGAGGCTGCTAGGTGTTTCCATTTTCCAAACCATCTCTCCAACCAGTCAGTCACGGGGTTGTTGATCCCTGAATTCTCGGCTAATTCTTCAGACAAGGCGGTGAGACCCTGCAAAGCCCTTGTTACCGTGCCATCTGGGGCAGTGTTGTTAGGGATGAAGGTGCAACACCGTCCACCTAGCATGACACAAACCCCTCCTTTTTCTGCTAACATCATATCAAGAACACGCCGATTTTCCCAAGCCATTTGGCTGGTGGCATCTAGCTGCTCAGCCAATCCTTTTACAGCATCTCGAGTATAGTTTATAAACCTCTGCTGATTATAATAAACGTAATTGATCCAATCTACATTTTTGTTAATGGTCACCCACCAAAACAGGGTAGATTCAAATCCTGCAGAAATTTGATTTCTTCCTTTGAACTCATCTGGCACTCCCCTTGGTACTCCTATGGAGTCAATATATATTTGATCATCAAAAGGGGTTACTGATCGTTTCTGCCGGGGTTGGCCAGTCTTCTCTGCTGGATGGTATGCAATTGAAAAGGGGACTGCCAACTGAACTAACCCACAAGCTCCGGACCAATTGGAGGGCAATACCTCATACAACTCTAGGCCACCACAATACCACCAGAGATCAGCTCGTGGGATTGAAAGGGAATTATTCCTAAAGCGAGTAGAATTAACACATCTTACTTTACTCGTCAGGTTCCCTATACGCCCCTCTGTGTCTGCAAGGTTTCGGTGTATGCATCCGGTATGGTTTCTTCTTTGCAGGAAGACTGTGGAAGGTCTGACACGATCCTTTGATTTGAGTGGGGGGTATAATTTATTGAGGGTTTGGCATTCCTCCTCTCCCCATGCATCAGGGTGTTGGAACAAACGGATCACGCAGGTGAGGAGGGAAGGAGTGTCCCATCCCAGTGGAAAGGGCAGCACCTTTGCCACAGATCTCCCTGTGGCACAAACAAAACAGTCAGACTTATTTAAAGACTTGGCTGTATACTTTATCCACTCTAACCACACATTATCAGTTTCCTCTGTTATTGGGATCCCTAACCTGGTTCTCCAGGGACGCCTCTCTTTCTCAGGGATCTGTACCAGAAGTGGTCTGAGGGGTGTTGGTGTGACATTTCGGGGTTTTATCTTAAAGCTGTCAAGCCCAAGTCCTTGAGGTATCACCATCCACGTTAATATTTCTTTAACCAACATTACCAACACCACCCACAATACTTGCTTCATATTACAAGTTTTTTGTAATTCGAACCCGAGCTTTTCCCAGATGTTGTGACTTGTATATTACAGGCGATTGTGGCTCCTGGATGGCTTCTTCACCTGTGTCCTTGGCAGCTTCCAGAGGGGTGCCAGGGAGCAAAGGACCGTTGCCTGTGTCCTCCTGTTCTTTCCAAGTGACAGAAGGAAGCGAGGGTCGCTTAAATGGCTTTATCCGGCTGCAATGTGTCCATTTACTAGAACCCACAAGCTTTACACACGAGTGGCTGGTTGGTCCCACCAAATAAGGCCCCTCCCACCCTTCCTTTAAAGCTTCTTTATTCCACTTTTTCAGCAACACCTCGTCTCCCGTCTGGAAGAGATGGATAGGTGCATCTAACGGCAGTCTCTGAAACGGAACGGAATAAGCTCGTAGCTGTGAAAGAACAGACTGTAGAGAAGTCAACTGATCCCTTAGCATCTGATCACCCACCTCCCACTTGACTTCCTCCCTCCTTCCGCAGTGTACCCGAGGCGGGAACCCAAACATCAGTTCAAAGGGGGACAATTTTATGTCCTTTCTTGGCATCCTTCGAAGCTTCGTTAAAGCTATTGGCAGAGCCTCAACCCAAGTGAGCTTCACCCCTCGTTGGAGTTTGGTTAAAGTCTCCTTGAGGCTCCGATTGATTCTTTCAACCTGCCCACTTGCCTGGGGCCTCCAGGGGCAATGTAAATGCCACTCTATTCCCAGAGCTTGTGCCAGCCCCCGTGTAATAACTGAGGTGAAATGTGAGCCCTGATCGGACTCTATAACTTCGGGCAGGGAGAACCGGGGCACCACCTCCTGTAACAATTTAGCAACAACAGTTTTAGCTTGGCAGTTCCTACATGGAAACGCCTCTACCCACCCTGTCATTTGACATACTATTACAAGCAAATACCTGTAACCCCTACATGGTGGCATCTCAGCAAAATCAATCTGCACCCTCTGGAAAGGATAGTAGGCCCATGGTCGCCCTCCTTTTGGAGGAGGGGGTGCCCTGGGAGGGTTGGTTTTCTGGCAAACTTCACAGGTTGCGGCTAGTCGGTGGGCGCATACAGTTAAGCCAGGGGAGACAAACAGCCTCTTGCAATAGTCGATCATGGCTGATGCTCCAGGGTGTCCAAGAGAATGGTGAACTTGCTCTAGAACAACCCTCTGCAGGGTCTGTGGAAGAAGCAGTCTTCCATCTGTCATCTGGATCCATCCGTCATCACAGGGACTTATTCCGTGTTCTTGTGCCATTCGTAACTCAGCAGGGGAGTATGTGGGGCGCTCTTTTCTCTTGGGTAAAATGAGGAATGTTCCTTGGATTCCCTCTCTGGCTGCTCTTTTTGCGGCCTCATCTGCCTTCTGATTTCCCTGTCTCCATTTTTCCTCTTTTTCTTTCCCATGGGCTCGGACGTGGACAACAGCTACTTGTGAGGGTAGCTGGAGGGCATCCAGAAGATCCACTATTAGGCCGCCATTAGCCACTGGAGATCCGTTTGCTGTAAGGAATCCCCTCTCTTTCCACAGTTGCCCATGAGCATGCACAACGGCGAAGGCATTTTTGCTATCGGTATAAATATTTACTCGCTTTCCCTTGCTGGCTTGCAGGGCTCTTGTCAGGGCTACCAGTTCAGCGGATTGGGCGGAGAAATGAGGAGGCAGCCTTTCCTCACGCACACTCTCCTCTAGAGTAACGACAGCCGCGCCTGTGTAGCGCCTTCCATCCAGCATATAGCTAGATCCATCTACAAACAGATCTCTGGCTCCCTCTATTGGTTCATCCTCAAGGTCCGGTCGGCCTTTGGTGTCCAGGTCTAATACTTCAAGGCAGTCATGATCTGGGAGTCCTGATCCGTTTGTGCCCAGTAATGTTGGCAGCAGTGTGACGATATTAAAGCTGGAGCAAGCCTTAAAAGTGAGGTTTTCATTTGTTAGTAAACCTATTTCATATCGGGAATGCCGGGCTGGGTTGAGAAATTTGCTTCCTCCTCCTGATCCCAAAATTTGTGGCACTCCATGCGGCACCCAAATTTCAATGGGTCCTCCCATTGTCAATTTCTCCGCTTCAGCGCAAACCAGAGCCGTTGCCGCTACTGCCCTCAGGCAACTTGGCCATCCTCGCGCTACGACATCTAGGACCTTGGAGTAATATCCCACTGGCCTCCAAGAGGGCCCTTTCCGCTGGCAAAGCACTCCCGAAGCTATGCCCTTATTTTCATGCACATAAAGTCTAAATGGCCGGCTGGGATTTGGTATGGCTAGAGCAGGTGGTGACACAAGAGCAGCTTTAAGGCTGAGAAAAGACTTATTCATTTCCTTAGTCCATTTCCATTTATCCAGTCTATCTTTCTGCAGCGCCTCATACAGCGGCCGCGCTGTCTCCCCATAGTTTGCTATCCATAGTCGGCAGAATCCGGTCAGCCCCAGGTAGGCCCTCAATTCGCGGGGGGACTTAGGGACAGGAGTGTCACGGATGACTTCAACTCTTTCTTGCCCTAGGCTCCGAGTCCCCTTAGTTATGTGGTAGCCTAGGAATTTTACAGTTGGTTGGGCCAACTGTACTTTTTCTTTTGACACTTTATACCCCCCCCCTGCTAGATAGTTGAGGAGGGAAACTGTCCCACTCAGGCACGCATTCTTGGCCTTGGCTGAAATCAAGAGGTCGTCACAGTACTGGAGGAGATGCACCTCTGAGTGCTGCTGGACCCAGGGTTCGAGATCCTTTTGGAGCTGCTGGCCAAAGACCACCGGTGAGAGATTCAGCCCCTGAGGGATGACTGTCCATGCTAATTGAACTTTTGACCCCCCCCCTGGGCTTTCCCATTCAAAGGCGAACAAAGGCCTTGAATCAGGGTGGAGGGGGATGCTGAAAAAGGCGTCTTTTAGGTCTATGACAGTGAACCAGGCGTGCTCTTCCGGAATTCCTACAAGGAGGGTGTGTGGGTTGGGGACCACAGGATGGGGGGCCTCGATCTGCTGATTAATGAGCCGGAGGTCTTGCACTAAGCGGTAGCCCTGGCCCCCCCCTCCCCTTTTTGGCACAGCGATGATGGGCGTGTTATAGGGAGACATTATCTCAATGAGCCGGCCTTCTTCTCGGAGCTTTGTTATTACTGGTTGTAGGCCCTCCTTTCCTTGGCGGGAAAGGGGATACTGTTTCACATGAACAGGCCTCGCTCCCTCCTTGAGGGGAATTTTGTATGGTGCTGCCGACTTGGCACGAGAGGCCCCTCCAATCCCGGCCCAAGCTAGAGGGTTGACTCTGTTTTCTATTAAGCTCCAGTCCTCGGTGGCCTCTGGGATGGATTCTTCTGCAACCTTCAAAAGGGCCATTTGGTAGTTACTACTCTGCTGTTTAGGGAGCCGTATCTCCATCCTTCCGTCAGGAGTAAAAGCAATCTCAATTTGGAGTTTAGTCAATAAGTCCCTCCCTAGCAATGCCACCGGACAGGAGGGGGTACAGACAAATGCATGTTCTAGGTGTGTTTTCCCAACCTTGGTGAACAGGGGACGAGAGAGGGGCACTTGGGTTGCCCTTCCCTCGACCCCCATTATGGTGGTGAACCCCCCACCTCCCGTTGGGGGCTCACTGAGGGGGAGGACGGACAGGGCGGCCCCTGTGTCCACAAGGGCTTTGTAGGAGCGGCCCCCAACCTTTATTTTGACCATGGGGTCCCGTCTTGCCTCAGAGACGGCTAAGAGGGGGCCGGGCCCCGGTCTGTCCTAATCTCTTTCCTGTTCATACAGAACTCTCTGCGCTTCTCCCGTATTTTCCCCTCTCTCTTTCTGCTTCAAAGCCTCACAGTCACGCTTCCAGTGCCCCATTTTCTTACAAAAGGCACATTGATCTTTCCCCAGGGGAGATCCTTTCCTTCCCCCTTTCCTCCCCTTCCTAGCTCCCTCCTTGTCAGGTTTAAGAACCGCAGCAAGGAGCTTGGCCTGCCTTTTGTCTTTTTCTTTTCCTTCTTCTTCTTCTCGCCTCTCATAAACCTTTTGAGCTACTTCAACTAAAACTCCTAAGTCAGCTGCCAACCCTCCTTCAACTTTTTGCAACTTCTTTCTGATGTCCTGGCAGCTATTTCCCACGAACTGAGTCGTGAGGATCCTTAAATTATTTGGATCATTCAAGTCAATGTCTGTATATTTAGCGAAGGCTTCCCTCAGCCTTTGGAGGAACACAGCAGGAGGTTCGTTTTTGTCTTGCTTTAGAGTCAGGACTTTTTGCAAATTGGGGGCCCTTCTCGCGGCTTGCTTCATGCCTGCTAAAATGAGTCGAAAATAGTCAGCATGTAAGCGTCTATGTGCCGCTGTGGCCACCCCCCAATTGGGTCGCCCTGTGGGCAGAACCTCCACCGTCTCCTCCTCAGTTGCTTGGGGATTTTCCTCCCTATACTTGGCTCGTGCCCCTGCAAGGATGGTTGGCTTTTGGCTGAGAAAACAGGTGTTCAATAGCATTTGTGTATCGTCCCATGTGGGGTTGTGAGTAAGCCTCACATTCTCCATCAGAGACAGGAGTGGCCCGGGATCCTCTTCAAAGGAGGGGTTAAATTGTTTCCAATTATACAAATCAGATGTTGTGAATGGGACATAAACAAACATCGTCCCTTGAGGATGTTGGGCGGTAGGGTCGGGGACTTCTCTGATGGGGAAGGTGAACTTCACTGGTGGTTGGGGGTCCTTTCGCAGGTTGTAGTTAGGTCCCCCTTTTGCCTCTCTCTGTAGGACCTCCAATTTTTCCTCTAGGGAATATAGACGATCTTGGAGAGTGTCCTGGCGTTCAACTAGAGGGGTGGGGTCCTCCGGTACTATTTCATGAGAGGGGTCCTTCTCGGGGGCATCTAACCGCTGGGCGGGCCCCTCAGGAGAGGGTGGTGGTTGCAACGAGCGCCCTGCGACGGCTGTCCCGTAGGGAGGAGGAAGCAGTAGGTCCTCCGGTGCCGTGGCCACGACCCTGGGTGGTCCTTCTTTCGGTGGTTTCCTTTTGACCACCATGGGAAGGGCAAGGGACATGCATTTAACAACCCACGGAGCAGGCCTGCCGCCAAGGGGCACACAAGTTGCCCACGAATCAATATAAGGGAACTGGTCCCAACTTCCCCTCTGTGCTACTATTGTTCGCACATCAGATACCAAGGTTGGGTCAAAAGACCCCTCGGGTGGCCATTTGGGTTCTAATATTGGCCATTCCCGGGTGCAAAAAAAGACAAGACGATCCTTTGTCATCTTAGTTCCATAATCCTGCTTAAAATGTGACCAATTGCGCAAACAACACTCCAAGGGCGTATGGGACTTCTTCGCAGACTTAGATTGGGACCCGCCCATGACGGTGGGAATTTCAGTCAGCAATTCTTGCGCTTCGCCCTCCTCTGACCTAGCCCGTCTCCGGGGTAAGGAAATGCAGATCGGGGCTCCCCACTCGCTTCGCCCATAGGCGTCTCACACAATCACAAACACACCACCGTCCCGCGTTTATCCCCTGATGTAAGCTGTTTCACTTACCCCAAAAGCCTCTTCTGTCCCGCCCGCAGCTGCATCCAGCTGCTTTATTGATCCACTGCCGGTGCCTAAAAGGAGTGATCACGTCTCCCTCTTCCTCTGGCGTTGGTCCCCAGGCACTTCTGCCGCCACCGTCGTGAGGAGAAGGCAGTATAAAACAACCGCCTGTGGCCACTTCTCCTCCGCGGCCCCTCGGCTCAGCGCGAAGGGGACGCGCCCCGAAGCAGGATCCGAGTCACGGCACCAAATTGTTAGATAAAAAGTCCTTGCTTTCGGTTTAGAAGAAAAGAATGCCAGGCAGGCAGCAGTGGATCCAACACTATTTTATTGAACGTTTTGCAAAACGGGTGCAGAGCAGTCTGGACCCCGAGACACGTGTGCAAAAGCCTTTTATATCATATCGCTTCTATTGTTCTCACCAGTAACCAATGAAACAGTTAGTACATCGGCTCACTAAGTTAATATCCAATAAACAGTCACTATCAGCTTACCAAGCCGTTAGTCATGAGTGCGTCAGTATGATTCCCTTTTTGCTCCGCCTATATTTTCCCGCCACTCGGGCTCTTACGTAACTTGAGACGCCAATGGTTATGGAGTCTCCTTTTTCTAACAGCTGGAAGATGAGCCCCTCAAGTTGGAAGGTGTCCAATATACTACTGGGGATGAATATGGACTTGAGCACGCTCCGGGAGATTGTGCAGGACAGGAAGGCCTGGCGTGCTATGGTCCATGGGGTCATGAAGAGTTGGACATGACTGAACGACTGAACAACAATAATCTTTCTGATTGGAACGAAGAAGCAAGCTCTCTGCAGGCTTGTTTTCTGGCCAGTGGGACAGGTAGGATGGGCTTCCCTTCACAGCAGTGGTCTTCCTGGAAGGGAGTGGGTGCAACTTCATGACAACCCTTTCTGGAAACCAGAACACATGCAGGCACACAAACACACACACGGTAATGTCTAATGCAGCACGCCTGTCTGCTTAGGGAAGGAGAATTCTTTGGGTATTTCAAATTTCATCTCCAAAAGTCTGAAACAAGGAACAGCGTGCCATACTTGCAGTAGAAATGAATGTATAGGCAGAAATTGCTTTGGGATATTTTAATAGACTGAATATTTTCAGATAGCTCAGTTTGCCAGCAAGCTAGTTTGGAAAAGAAAGGCTCTCTGTTGTCCCTTGACTAAAATCATTGTAGGGCTAAAGAAAACATACTATAGCAAGAAAAATACATCCTGCAAATATGTTAGGTTTTATAGCATGTTTCTTCTAATGGACCTGGGCACCAGCCATAACTCAAATATGAGCCTCGCTTTCCTGCTCAATGCTGCACAATGGCTGTTTTGAACATGAGTAACTGCTCTTTTGTAGAATGCCCTTGTACCCCTCGTGTACCATGTCTGACACGACAGTTTGTTCCTGGCACAATAATTGCCTGGCCACTAGGTGACACGGAGCTGCGGGAGGACCGGCTCGGGTCTGTATGTTGTCTGTCCCTTGGAAAATGCATGTAGGGCTGTGGGCATTTTGAATGTGGAAGAACTAGGAGGCACATCAGCTTTCATGCTGCATGCTACTAGAGGTAAAACAGCAGACTCTTTTTCCTCTCTCAGACATTCGTTATATAGTACAGTTAGTGCATACAATGCATTGCAATTCCTTTTCACAACACTCCCATTTCCTACTCTATAATTTTCGAGCAGTAATAAGAATCTACCCTAAATTGGGAGAGAGTAAATTGCCAAAGGTTATCTAGTATTGTGCTTCATGACAGAGCTAGGAACTGAAAATGATTCTGTCTAGACATTACTTTAATCACAGGGAATGGCATCCCCATAGTGATTTTCTCACACACTCCCCTGGTTCCATACCGTGATGAAGCCATTGCCGTAAGAAGCCCCTTGGCTACTGGTCTTGGCTAAGACTGGAAGTGGGGGAGTCAGGGGATAAGAACTTGCTCTGGGGGTGCCAATTTGTGTGCTGAAAGCCATCTAGGCCAGATCCAAGGGCAAGAACTAGTCCCCTGGATAATGCTGCCTCAGTTGCTCAGTCTCAGGGTGGAGGGGAATGCATCAGATTGGCACCAGCAGGAAAGAGAAACAAGGCCACACACATGGTTAGAGGGTGAGAACTGCCGGTTTGCCCTGGGTTGTTACAATATGCTCTTGATGATAACTGTCATATGCAAAAGTAACATTGCACTCTCCCGGCTCTGCAGACTTGGCCCAAACCATCAGACTATCCCTGTACTGTTCTAGTTTAGCACATGACCCTTGATGTCTTTGCACTGTTTCCTTTAGAGAGAAAAACAAAGACTTGAGGCATGTCTTGGTAGGAATATCCTCCTGCATTTGCTTAGCAAGAGATTTACTTCTCTAGCATTTATTATTAAGCACTTTCTACTTAACTTTTGAAGGGTGCAATCCTAGCTGGATAGTTGCCAGCCTCTGAAATCAGAAGTGGGTGGCTGGAGCACGGCAGGGATCCTCTCCTCCATGGTCCAGCTGCCCTGCATTTTTGTCTAGACAGGTGATTTCACAGAGATGTAGCCGACACGGAGAGAACCGTACCAGCCTCAAGGGGGAGGGGAGCGCAGTTTCTGGGAACCGCATTCAGAGCCCTGGCTCTACCTCGGTTCCCAGAACCCGAACAATCCTATGGCCCTCTAGACAGTGTCTGGTGGGCCACAGGATTACTCCCGAAAGCAGCTATAGCAAAATCCCTCCCCCACCCCCAATGCAGTAGAAGTAGGGGTGGAGGAATCTGGCATTTTTGGTTTCTCTTGGTTTCCCATTTTTCCAGATTTAGGTACGGCTCATCTTGAACTCCAGGGATTTTTTAAAAAGTTCACATGAAAATTCATATGCATTTTTTGTGCGGATAGCTCTGAATGCATGCATTTTGATGCATTTTTGCCCAATATACATATTTTTTGCAAGCAATTTTCCTAGTATAATGCATTTGAATATGATTTTTGCTAATATACACATTTTTGTATACATTTTTAGCTGGAGAACTTCATTGCAAAATTCAGGGAAGTGTGAATTTTGAACAATATCTGAGTTTCAGTTCACACAGTGGTTTGAAGTATGAAATTAAGTATGTTCACATTCAGATGTGATCTGAATGAATTTCTCCCCCATCCCTAGTTTAAAGTAATCATTTTGTTAAATGAAACTGGAGGTCTGGAGAAATAGGTATAATGGGGCAAGGGAGAATCCCACATTCTCACTGTGTGCCATGTGAATGTAACAGTCTGTTGTGGGCCTCATCTGGAGTGCTTCCAGACAGGGCGTTCTTAGCACTACCAATCAAAAGATGCTGTGTGTAGCGAGATGGAAAAAGCAGTGGGAAAACACAAGGGGGTTACAAGTAGAAAACACCATCATCTGGATCCCCCATAAAATGTCCTAAATGAGGCAGGGTGATTGCATGGTAAAAGCCTGATCTGGAAGCACCCCCTCCCCACCTCCCCCTGCCAGGCAGACAGGCAGGAAATTGGCACAGGCTCAGTTCAAGGCACTCTTACCAGGGAGGATCTGCACGGCGATGGGTTTAGTGCGCTCTCCACTTTCTTGCAGTTTTTACTGGCATCGAATCTGCTCCGTCTGGGGACACATGGGGGTCAAAAATCTGGATTATCCCAAAGCTGGCTTGGAGCTCTTGGCAGTTTACTGTGAATTGTTTGGGTGGCTACTGGGTGGAGTCTTATCAATGTCATCATTTAGAGAGCCTGTTCCCTCTTTCCCGCTCTCACCTTGTTCCGCTCCTTCGTTTTTCTCTGGCCAGTGTGTGTGTTAGTGCCCCCACCCTCCCCAACCTATGTCCGACCCTCCCCACCCATTTTAAAAAAATTATTTAAGACTGAATTTGAAGCAGATTGCTGGGATGAGGTGAAATTGGGGTGGGTGGGGAGCTCTGGAGGACTGGGTTCACAAAGAAGTCTTCAAATTCAGATTTCAGCTTGCCCATTTTAAAAGGGATTCCTCTTCTAATTATTATTATTGCTGTTGTTGTTATCATTATTATTTGTTCCTCTTTTTGTTTCTCAGAACTCCTCTGGGAGATGCTGGCTGCAATTCTAAACCCACTTACAGGGGACGAAGCCCCATTGAACCCAATGGGGCTTACATCTGAGTAGAGATACATAGGATTGCAATGTTTCCCATTTCTAGTTCCCCACCCGCACCTCGATTTCACCGCATCCCAGCAATCTGCTGCAGAGTTACTGCTCCCCACCCCATTTTTCCCCATGTGTGCACTTTTGCCTACTGCTTCCACCCCTCTTCCCCTTGTTTCTCCCTTTCTCCATCCCCCTGTTTGCAATGAGAAGGCAAGGTCATTGGCCTAACAGGCTCTAAAGTAGAATTCCCTAGTCTGGAGCCCTCCGGATATTTTGGACTGCAACTCCCAGCATTCCTGACCATTGGCCATGCTGGCTAAGGCTGATGGGCATTAAAGCCCAAAACATCTGAAGGGCTCCAGGTTGAGGAAGACTGCTCTAAAGCTACATGTAAAATTGGGTAATTTTGTGATTGATGGGGAGGGGTTGATCTGCATGATCTCTCATGGACACTCCATGTGTGCGCACACCCATGCACACACACACAACTTTGTGGGTCTGTGGATGTGAAAAGAGACTGCTAGAATGACTCAACTAGTTGGGCATGTTTAACCCGGCAGATTCCCTACTGTTATGGAGATTAGCTGAGTGGTGTCTGTCTTCAGAAATGGCCTCAGACAGACTATTCTTGAAAGGGACTTGCCTCTCGCCCCCCCCCCACACACACACACTTAAGGAAGGACACTGACAAGTGTCAAGTTCAAGGCATAATAGCAAGAGGATGATGTTGCCAAATGGGAGTTACTGTCCCCACCCCACTCCTTGATGCTCCTTTTCACAGCACTTACATCTCCTGCATTTCCCCCCCTTTTTGGTGCTTCTGAACTGTGCAAATGGGATTGTGCTTTTTCATATTATTTTTTCCCTGGTCCTTCACAAATGTGTGCAAATCAGCCTTTAGGCAGTGTTGCCTTGCCAATTTCTTTGTACTTTGCCTACTCTACTTTGGGGCTCCTTTTGACACCTGAAACATCCAAAGAAATTGACAAGGCATGATCATGCTTAGCGGAGAGGCAGTTCTATGCTCTTGCGCACTTGCAAAAGACCAGGGGGGGGAAATGTAAAAATACATGTGCTGGAGGGGGCAGGGGGGCGGAGTGGCAAACAAAGTAAGTACTCAGAAAAGAGGTAGCGATTGGATTGGGGAGGGGGAGGGGACAGGGAGACAACACAGGGTACCACTTGAAGGACACTGGGCTCTGTGCAGAGAGCGGGCTGGAGCACTGGGAGGGAGAAGCCACGCTAAGCCGCCACTCACCTGACCGTCTGTTGGGAGTAACATGTGTTGGTGAGTGAACAACCAACCCATGGTGGCTCCAGGGAGGCTTAGCATTACATGCGAATCTGCCCAGTGTTTGCTCTCTGTAGGAAATCTTATGGCACTATGGGTTCCCATAGACACCTGATAGGGAGCAGGAATGTGTTGGAGTGTTAATGCTGTGGTCCTTCATCTTACGCTCAGCCTGTGCAAATAAACCTTAAAACAGAAATGCCATTACTCTAGTGACCTCCGTCTAAAGAAACTGGATCCTGAGTAAGTGCTGGAACCTCTGAAACTTGCCACCACTCAGAAGTGGGGTGCATGCCTGTAACAATGTGCAAAAACAGAGTCTTGTCTCAAACAAATGTGTCACGGCATAGGCTTTTGCGAACGACAGTTCATTTCTCAGATGCAACTCAGTGTTATTCTCAGTTACCAGTATATATACACATGGTTGGAAGAGACTGTGAACAATGAGGTCAGAGTTAGGGATGGCGGAGAATTTCTCCACGAATCTCCGGGAGGCCGAATGCCAACGCATTCGGCCCCCCAAAATTGGTGGTGAAATTCTCCGCCCCCCCACCCTCCCCCGGGATGGGACTTACCTCCCTCAAATGTCCCTCTCGGCGGCAGGTCCCGGCGGAGGTTCGGCGGAGGCGGGGGCGGCGGCCGGTCTTCCGACTGGCTGCCACCGCCACCATTACGAAGTAAAGTAAAAACAAACAAACAAACAAACATGTGATAGGCTACGTAACAATTTATGTAGCCTATCACGGCTAGAGTTTCAAAGTCAGCCATGATAGGCTATGTAAATCTTTACGTAGCCTATCACGTGACTTTGGGGGAAAAAAGTGCATACGCAAATGGCGGCGCCCATGGGCGCCGCCATTTGTGTTCCTTATTTGGGCAGGGGTAGTCTACGTAAAGATTTATGTAGACTACGGCGAAAATAAGGGCAACGCTATTTGCATTGCCCTTATTTTCGCCGTAGTCTACGTAAATCTTTACGTAGACTTCCCCTGCCCAAACAAGGAATGCAAATGGCGGCGCCCATGGGCGTCGCCAATTGCGTGTGTGCATTTTTTTTCCCCCCAAAGTCACCCGTGATAGGCTAAGTAAAGGTTTACGTAGCCTATCACGGCTGACTTTGAAAATCTAGCCGTGATAGGCTACGTAAATCGTTACGTAGCCTATCACATGTTTGTTTGTTTTTTACTTTACTTCTTTTATTTCGCGGCCGGGGAGATGGGGCACTCCCCCCCAGCCTGAATTTTGGCGGTGAGGGATGGGGCGCATCCCCTCCGGCCTGAATTTCGGCCGGGAGGGGTGGGGTGCCTCCCCCCCGCCAAGAATTTCGGGGGGAGAACCGAAGTGCCTCCCCCCCACTGTGAAGCAAGCTGCGGGACCAGGTAAGGGACTTTCGTCCATCCTTAGTCAGAGTGACAGTCACATTGGTACCAGTGGCCATTCACAAAACAGTTGTTGCTGATAACACAAACATCCTGGCATTGAGTAAGCCCATTAACACTTGTATTGTGAATTTAAAAACAAAACAAACACACTTTTATTCTTCATTGGGTAGACACTGTAGTTTGAGAAAGGCCTGGTGTAAATCTTTAAGTCGTGAATCTCTGAGTATGAACAGATGCTGTTGTATCATAAGGCTTGGCTACAAACAATGGCTTTCGTAGTGTGTTCTGAGTGGAATCTGGAAGCATGTGACCATGTGTAGCAGTCAGTAGGGTTCTGATATAGGGTGGAGTTTATATGTCCATTACGTAGTTACGCAGCGGAATCTAGAAAAGGAACCTGTTCCATGGACTGATCTGATTGATGGTGTGGTAAAAGTTATTGAAGCCCTAGTGGAACTTTTCAAGTGTCTCCTTCCATGAGTCCAGATGATAAAGATATCATCAGTGTATCTCAGAGAAGAGGCTTTGGGGGATAGAAGCTGAGAAAGCATTGTTCTGGGTCAGCTATGAATATGTTGCGGAGCCTTGCAAGTGCCAATGGCAGTGCCATAGAACTGAAATATATGTTCTCGCCAAATCTGAAGTAACTGTGGGTAAATATAAAGTGTTGGATTCTGGTGGCTAGAGGTGCTGTGGCCCCACCTGGAATGATATTCCTGATGGCTTGCAGTCCATCTTTGTGGGGGAAATTGATGTAAAGGGCCCCGATATCTACAGTAGTTTGGATGGTGTTCTCCGGGAGACTGTCAGTGGATTGTAGCTTTCTCATGAAGTGAGTTGTATCCCATAAGTAACTTGGAAGATGGGTCAGCATGGAGTCCATATAGCCACACACCCTAACGACTAATCAAAAGACATTGTGCAGCTATTCATCTTTTCCTCCTTAACAGATTCTCTGGGGTAAGAAACACGGCAAAAAAAGTAGTGGAAAAACATGGGAGCATTTGAAATGAAAGACAATGTTGCCTGAACCCCCTCATAAAAACCCATGAATGAAGCAGGGCAATAGCACATTAAAAGACTTGTTTGAAAGCACCTTGAAAGTACATACCTAGAAGTAAGTGTTCATATTTATATTTTGAGTAAATATGAATAGGGCTGCACATTGGGTGGAGTGAGAGTAGTTCGAAGACACATTAGCTACATTCAGAGGCATTTGTTTTCAGGGCAGCAAATGTGTCTCCAAACCGATCCCACCCCACTTAGAACAGATGTCTGTAGCCACCCAACATGATCCTGAATAAAGCTGGACCCCATCCAAGCCTCCTCCTTGGCAGCAGCAGCACTGCTTTATTAAATGGTACCTGGCAAGAGTGGTCCGGGTTTTTTTAATTGGTTAAGTGAATACATATTTAATTCCATCTGCAATGTCATAAACGCAGTTTTAAGATGCTTGATGTGCTCCCCCACATGACGATCTGGGCGGCCTCTTCTTTTCTGCTGAGCTAATCTGGATAGCTCTGCACGTTCTCCAGCAAACACTGTTTGCTGCAGGCACACTGATGTTCTCACACCAAGCATACTGATGTGTGCACATCTTTAACACCTGCGCACATGCCTTGGGGAACCCAGCCCCAGTCAAGATTCCAAGAGGTGTTTGCATAAGAAGAGCAAAGGTCGATCTAAGAATGTAAGAAGAGCCAAGTGGATCAGCCCGATCTCATCCAGCATTCTGTTCTCGCAGTAGCTGAGTGGGTGCTCTAGTGGGAAGCCCACAGCAGGACATGTCTGCAATAGTATCCTCCTGCTTGTGTTCCTCAGCAACTGGTATTCAGAGCGACTGGTATTCAACCCTATACTCCATGATACACTTCCTCCATGTGTACATCACCCACGTGTTTGGTACAGGAAACAGTGGTGTGACACTGCTGTAGCCACAGAAACCACATCTGCTGCATAAAGTGGGTGACACTGTGTTTTGGGAAGGGAGGGAAAGTAGGTGACCCAATCCTTGTTTTACAGACAGAATTTGCCAGGAAGCATAACCACCATTCTCACTTCTCTCTCCCTGTTCCCTTCTGTTATGTGGAGTGGGAATCCAGGTAGGAAGAGACCCAGAGTGGACCAAGCAGAAGAGGGGCAGATGCTTCAAGTCCCCCTCCCCACCACTAAGCTACTTGCACCACACCTTCCCTCAGTTCCACCTACCCAGAGCTGCTCCTGAGCTTTACCTCAGCTATGGCCAACATAGTTAAACAGAACCTCCATATTCAGAAGCAGTATACCTCTGAATACCAGATGCTAGGGACAAGTAGGAGGGGAATTCTATTGCTCTCATGGCCTTTTTGTAAGCTTCCCAGAGGCATTTGGCTGGCCAGGATTGGAAAGCGAGTGTTGGCCTTGAGGGAAATAAATGCTTTGCTCAATATCACAAATTCAGTATAAAGCAGAGGGGAATCTGACCCCAAGCATCAATCCTCTTAAATCAATCCTCTTTCAGTTAATTTAACCCCTAATGTTTAAATTCCACCTAGATAACGCCCAAATCAGCTCTCCAATTAATTTTCCAAACACTGCAAATAGAAGCTTCAGAGATGTGGTTTTTCATAGAATCATAGAGTTGGACCTAGAAACATCTCTGGCCTCTAACAAAAGCAGGCTTGAATGACTATATACAGCTTCAAATTGGGATTAGCAGGCTTAAAGCAGCATGGTTTCCCCCAAGGAACTCTAGAAATTATAGCTTTGCAAGGGTGCCAAGAATCTCCGGCTAGACTTCATTAGCAGCCTCCTCAAACTGCATTTCTGAAGGCTCCAGCCCTAACGGTCCAGCTCCAATTTTCTAATGGCATTGTATTAATTTAATTAATGAACTGCACATGCATTTAAAGGCATATAATGGAGCCTTTATGTCAGCTGTCTTTATCAGTTCTAGTACTTTATTGAAATTGTTTTTAGCTGTTTAATTGTTTTAAATTTTGTATGTTAAAAATGTATATTATGCTTTATTATCTTGTATTTATGGTTTGTAATTTTTGTGAACTGCCCAGAGAGTTTCAGCTATTGGGCCAGATAAAAATGAAATTATTATTATTAATAATATCCAGGCATAGTTAATTAACTGTGCACTCCCCCCTTAAGAACAACCCATGCTCCGGCCTTCCCTCTCTTCTCTTGGCATATATGAAAAACCCTGCAGCAGGTGTGTGTTAAGAGCCCTGCCAGGGAGCTGTATATAAACCTGTAAGAATTAACCAATTAAGTTACTATCACCTGTGTCGTGCCTGGATTAAGTTTCAACAGAATAACTATAACCACATCCCTATATTTAGCTATCAAACATCCTGTCGGGATTATTTTATTATTTTTATTTAGAAAATCATTTATACCCCACCTTTCGGGCTCCCAAGGCAGCTTACGATCATTTTTTAAGAAGCATTACAACTAGATGAAAACAGAAAGCACTAAAACAGAACCAAACAAAAGACAAACAGAAAAAAGAAATTCTTGCAACATGTTGTACATGGCTCCTGATCCATTTCCAGAAGCTGTTTTTTACAGCCCTTAAATTGGCCGCCTTCTCCTTCAAGGACCTGCCTTCCTCAGGCCCCCATTCCTGCAACAAGCGAGATGGATGCAGTGCCAGCTCCAGGTTTTTGAGGGCCCCCTACCTTCTCACCACCATTGTCACCAGCTGCTATTGCTCCTCCTCCTCCTCCTCCTCAGTGCTACCCCTGGCTTGCTTGACAGGCAGAAGCTAGTGAGCAAGTAGGCCACGGCTTCCATGCTCCCCTTCTCACCACCACCACCACCACCACCACCACCATTGCCTGGGCCAGAGCGAAGGGCAAGTAAACAAGCAGGTTGCAATGGTGAAGAGGAGCAAGTCCTGGGGGCACTCAGCAGGTGCCCAATCATGCCTCCTCTTGAGGCCAGCCCAGAGTGGGTGGAAACTCATGAAAGGGCCTTTATCCTGATGGCACCCCAACTCAGGAACACCCTCCCCAGGGAAGGTCGCCTTGTGCTGGGCCTGAGAAAGGTGAAGCCCTTTTCTTTCACCCAGGTCTTTTCCTTTTCTTTCACCCAGGTCTTTTCGATACTGAGTTTTATGCAATATTTTAATCTGGCTTACTGATCTTTCTGCTGCTATGGTTCATTACTACCCTTTATGTATTTACTGCTTTAATGTTTTAACTAAGCCGCTTTGAGAGGTCATCACTTGAAGCATAAAACGTAATTTTCTTAAGTAAATAAATATTCACGTATAACAGAATCTGTCTGCAAGTCCCTATCCCAGTTGAAATGTAATAAACCACACACAGTCTATTTAGCTATTAGTAATAATGACATGGTGTGGAAATCCTCTGCAGAATTTGCCTCAGGCACCTGTTATGCAATAAGAACCCAAACAGATTGAAGTGCTTGCTTGTGGATACATCTGCATCCAAGCAGCCACTTCAGCTTTATGGGTACTTGAGAAGTACTTCTATGCTGCAAAGGAGACTTTATTGTCACTAAGGTAGTCAAGGGGGGTGTCTCCATGGGCAATTTCCTGTGAGCTGGCTACGTTTGGAGGTTTGGGGGGCACATGATGTTGTGGGCATCCCCAGAGCCACCCCAGAACTTCTCGCGGAAAAACTGGATTTCCTAACATTACTTAAAGTCCAGTTCTTTTCCTTAAGTTGGGTTCTTCCCGGTATAGTTGCTGTGTGCCCCAACCCCCCGTTTATTTTGGGTATGCTAGCCCTGCGCAGGGGTGTGCCTTTCACCGTGACCTGATTCAAGGGGTGTTTCCTGTCCCTTTCTTTCCCAGCCCAAACATATGTGTGTCTACTCAGAAGTAACTCCCATTATGCTCAATGAGGCTTGTGCCCTTAAAGCTATGTCTTTGATGTTTGCTTCCTTGCTTTTCAGAAGTAATTAATTTGCAGCTTCAATCCTTTGCAGCTGGGGGGGGGGAGAGAAACTGTGTTTCTTTAATGTTTGCCAGGTGTAAGGAAGTAGTTATTGTGACGCTTCGATCCTTCGCATAATGGGAACTTCAGGAGAGGGAGAAGCCTTTATTTCATATTTGCTTTGTCAGCTGTAAGGAAGGAGGGTGGGGTGCCTCTTGCATTGGATGGGGGCGGGGCGGGGCGGGGCGGGGTGGGGTGGGGAGCCTCTTGCATTGGTTGATCAGCCCTGCCAGTCTGATGACGTTCACCCCCACCCCACCCGGAAGTATGTTCCTGTGAAGTGACAGGATGGTTCAGTGCACTTCTTCGTGGAGCCCTGCATGGACCAAAACATCTGTCTCAAATAATTATGATTATGATGCAAGATTCTGTCCATAAGCAATGGCTGTTCTTGTGGATGCCTGAAAAATCCAGGAATCCTTCTGTTGTTGTGGAGATCCCCCCAAGGTGTGTTGGGCTGTACAGGGCCAGTCAGAGGGTTTAGGGGGGCTGGGACAGGTGCAATGTGGGGGGCAGTGTCTACAAGAATCAATGAATTTGTGTACAAAGCTGGGGGACCACATGTGAGAATTCTTGCATGCACAGACCTCATGCATAAAATCCGTCAGTACATCCTTTATCTGTCTTGTAATGTTTACTCTTTCCTTTTTATCACATTCCACCATTTTCAGAAATTATTCCTGCACATCCAACTTTCAATCATTTTCGGTATGCAAAACATCAGGTGTGGCACCTATGATGTTTCCATAACAGCAAGCATTTCTCACCTCCTCAAAAATTGTGTTTAGTACATTCTTGGCACATACTGAGCTTTTTCACACAAGGCTGTTAATCGGCTATATTTGCTTTTGGGTTTGTAGCAGAAATGAGATCCAAACACTACACAAGGTGTGCTTCCTTTTCTGCTACATAACCTCTAGGTGGCCCTGTGGTATAGTGGAATAGCACAAATACACAAGAGGAAATTGTGTGTTCTTTCAGTTTCACAATTAAATGCTGCATTTTCCTTGCTCTAAAAAAACACTTCCTGAAAGTGCTGGTTAGACACAGCGTTTCCATGTTATCTTTCAAGGCTGCATGGCACATCTTGTTATGCATAGAACATCTTGCTATGCATGGTACAGCATCATCTTTTGCACCCTTTTTCTGGAGCCCCTTTCTCATCTCCCTTTCTTCATTACTGCACTTTCCTGTCTTGACTGAAGTCTTCACACATGTCTCCCTTACGATCCTTATGACCGTTGAAGGAGAGAAACCACGGACACCAGCTTTCTCACATTCCTAACATTTCCAGTTGAAAGAAAACAAGTAGATCAATTTACAATAGGATGCAATCAAAGCAAGACAAATTACATAATTAGGCTAGATAAGTTACTCAGTGGCATCCATAAGAACAGCCATTGCTTATGGACAGAATCTTTCATCATCATCATAGGAACTTCTCATTTTATTCATCACACCTTCCCCAACCTTGTGCTCTCCAGATGTGTTGGGCTACAACTCCCATTGTCCCCAGTGAGAATGGCAGACCGTGGTTCAGCCTGACTGGTGGGGTGAATAAAGGTATTGTTTTGCTGCCATCTTGTTGCTCAAGCAGCAACTGATATTTTGTCCGATTACAAATTTTCAGTTCCTATTGCCCTCAAGCCAATTTCTTTCCCCATTTCTAAATTCATTTCAGTGGTAGAGACTTAAACGAACACTCTGCCTTAACTTGTTTACCAAACGGCACTTAAGCTGTGCCAGAATGCCAGGTACTTTCATAACAGGAATTGCTTTGTTTTTACAGCCAGTCATAGTATTCATAACCTGTAAGAGGAGCCAAAGGCTGCAATCCAGCACACAGTCAGCCCCAGATTTTATTTAGCACTTCCCATACTTGTACCAATTTCATCTCAAATAATTAAATTGGCAGAGGAATTGCCAGTATTTAAACAGGAAAGATTCTTCTCATATATAATTATAAGGTGTACTTATTAATAATGCCCACTTATTAGCTTTACAGATGCCGATGACTCAAGAACAGTAACTCATCTGCCAATCTAAGAGAAAAAATCTTTTACAAATTAGCAACAGTTACTAGGAAAGAAATGTGTGGTTTCATATTACTTTGAACAAGCTTTTTTTTTGACAGAAACTATAATTTGCACAACCCAGCCATTCCAGACAGCACTTTTCAAAGAGATAGATTTATTTATTTATTCATTCATTCATTCATTCATTCAATCAATCAATCGCCCATCTGGCTGGTCACCCAGCCACTCTGGGCGATGTACAACAAGAACAATTTAAAACAATAAAATACTACATTAAAAATATCACATTTCTAAAAATACCCTAACCCACCCCAAATGCCTGCCTGAACAACCATGTTTTTAATGTGTGGCGGAAGCTCATTAAAGAGGGGGCATGGCGGAGTTCCCTAGAGAGGGAGTTCCACAGAGTGGGGCCACCACAGAAAAGGCCCTCTCCCTCGTCCTCACCAGCCTAGCTGTCCTGGCTGATGGGACAGAGAGAAGGCCATCCGAGGCTGATCTTGTTGAGCGGCCTGTCTGGTATTGCTGGAGGCGCTCCTTGAGATAAGCTGGGCCGGAACCGTATAGGATTTTAAAGGTCAAAACCAACACCTTGAATTTGGCCTGGAAAACAACTGGGTGATTTTCAAAGATCGCCTCAGAAGGCAGATTCCTGTGTCCTCAAGCTATAGTTATGCAGGACATAAAATAGAGCCATTTATAATAAATCGGTTTTGTGGGGGCACTCAAAGAGTTGAAATAATAGTAACTATAATGGGGAAACCATGGGGGGAGAGACCAGGAGATGCAAGAGCAGAGTTGATTCCGAAAGCAGGAATGTATTTCTGGCAGTAGTGCAGTGACAAGAATGAAGGGCGGGATCTACATTACAGCTCCTTTCGTGTGACAGGAATCACCATGCTGTTATTTCTGCAGCATGGACTTATGGCTGTGGGGGCACACGCTAATGAACACAGCGCAGTATCCACCACATTTATAATGCGTGGGAGCATCACACCCAAATGCAGTTGTGGTAGAAATAGGAATTGCCTTTTTCTTTTTCTTTTTTACTCTGCTACACCTCCAGTGGTAATTCAGAGCTTTGTGCCTCCGCACGTGCATAATCAAAAGTAGCCAGAAAAAAAATCACGACGGGAGGATGAGATGGATGTTGGGGGTACTGCCTTTTAGTGTCTTCAGCCTCCTTCTCTTCTCTTCCTCCTTCTCTTTCAGTCTCCTTCCCATGCCTTTGGCAAGCCAATTGGTGAGGGACCCTCACTCACCCCCAACGCACTCTTCTCACTCACTCTCGTAAGAACATCAGAAGAGCACTGCTGGATCAGACTAAGGGTCCATCTAGTCCAGCATTCTGTTCACTTCACACAGGGGCCAACCGGCTGTCAACTGGGAACCCACAAGCAGGGAATGAGTGAAATAGGTTTAGCCCACAAAAGCTCATGCCTTGGTAATAAAATACTGCTGGTCTTTAAGGTGCAACAGACCATTCTTTTCATACTATAGACTAACATGGCTGCCCCTTTTGAATACATTATATTTAGCTATACAGCTACTGAAATGTTTTAAATGCACACCAAAAAGTGTAATCTGGTATACTTGGCAGCTCCCACTTGAGTGTATATTGACTGGAAAACTTGGGTTTGTCTGTGCGTAATGACATCCTCTTGCATGAGATATGCCCTTCAAGAAATCCTGTTTAGTGTCAGGCATTTTGATGAAGTGAAGGTGAAGTGGCTCTTCTGAAATCTGTACTGTCCCTTGAAGTTCTGTCCAAGAGAATGCTTCCTTTGACATTGTTGGCAGACTGTGGGCTCCTTCACACAGAGCATTTATCCTGCTATTGAGATTGCTCACTCACGGAAGTTTGCGGGTCCTTTAGATGATGTCATAAACCTCCAGGGCACATCCAGAGGTATTTCCTGGTTATTTCATCTCAAATAGATCTGGAACTAATGAACTATCTTTTAAACTCAGAATGTTACACGATTAAAACAGCCACTAGATGGCGTTGTTTCATTGAATTCTATGGAGCCATAAACAGCAAAAACTTCCCCTCTCAGCAATCACGTGGTCACTGTCTGGGAGCCCGCTGTAAATGCAGAAAGGCTCCAGAATGGGAGGACTGCAGGGGGTTTCTTTAGTGTAAAGACAGCCTTTATGGTGAAGGGATATTGTTCCATCACTAGTGATAGAGGAATGTACTGATGATTCTACTGCATGCAATAACCTCTTGTCTCTTCCTGATGATGTATAAATTATAGGGGGAATGAGACAAGAGATGTGTGCTGGGCAAACAAAATCCTTAGCTGGCAAAAGCATTTCATAATCCATACTGGCGCTGAATGTTAAATGATTTCTGCTACCAGATGAAATGATCAAACATCAGCATTTAGTAGACATCAGAAAGCCAAAGCAGACAATGTGACCCTAGAAAATCAACTGCTCCAAGACGCTGAGGAGACAAATATTAATTAACATATGACCAAGATTTGATGATACAGGCAGTATAAGCAATTAAAATTAAAATTGGTCTGAGACAAGAGTGTTCTTCTTCAGGTTAGTAGGGAAGCTGTCCAGAAAAGAGATCACTGAGAGCTATGTAGGATAAGGTGTTGCATCAACAAGCAGCTTTATAGCTGCCTCTGCTATCTCACACCTTCTTGAGTGTTGGGTCTGGACTCTTCCTCCCAAGAACGCCTCAGGGCTGAGAGGCCTTATGCTGCCAGACAAGCATGGCACTTTCAGTTCCAGGCTTCTGCTTAGATACGCTACCATATTTGTTCCTGGGGATTGGGAGGAAAGCTATGGTAAACCTAGACAGCATAGTAAGAAGCAGAGACATCACCTTGCCGACAAAGGTCTGTATAATCAAAGCTATGGTTTTCCCAGTAGTAACGTATGGCCGTGAGAGCTGGACTATAAGGAAGGCTGAGCGCAGAAGAATTGATACTTTCGAACTGTGGTGCTGGAGAAGACTCTTACGAGTCCCCTGGACTGCAAGGAGGCCAAATCAGTTCATCCTAAAGGAAATCAACCCTGAGTGCTCATTGAAAGGACAGATACTGAAGCTGAAGCTCAAATATTTTGGCCACCTAATGCAAAGAGAAAATTCCCTGGAAAAGACCCTGATGCTGGGAAAGATTGAAGGCAAAAGAAGAAGGGGACAGCAGAAGATGAGATGGCTAGATAGCGTCACCGATGCAATGAACATGAACTTGAGCACACTCCGGGAGAGAGCGGAGGACAGGAAGGCCTGGCATGCTATGGTCCATGGGGTCACGAAGAGTCGGACACGACTTAACGACTGAACAACAAATAATGTTGGAGGGTCTGGAGCAGGTGGGGTGACCAGTCAAGGTGCATCAGTTTCCCTGAATCTGCAGCCTCACCCAAGGGTGACATCTTCCTGGGTGGTGGACTTGGGTTGGTTGTAAATGTCCAGCAACTCCCCTTGAATCCATAGGTGCTGGGGTCTGGGGAAAGCAATGGGGTCTTCCTTTTCTGAGGCAGTCATGTCTGGTTCTAATCTGATCACAACAGGGTGTTGATGGGGCATGACAGGTGGCAAGGAATGCCACCAGCAGTGAGACCGTCTGGGGTGCTGGACTCACAGCAGTGTCCTGAGAATATTCACCTCTTTCCTGCTCTGCTAACATCCAATACTCAGTCAATTCAACCACTTTGCAAGTCTATAGAAAATTCTAGATATGCAGGGGCCTTGAGATGCTAGGTGTTATGCTACCTTTAATAAAAACATTAGTTCTATGGGTTTTTGAAAAGGGTATATGTTCACCTTCCATAAATGTCAGCCCATGTGGAGGCAGGGGGGCTTCTGCTGATTTGGGAGCCAACATAAAGGGCCCATTCACAAGAGCAGCAGTTGCCACGTGGACTCTCCTTTACTGATCAAAAAAGGAGGAAGGGGCTATGCTGTTCTTAAATTGAGCAGGCAGCAAATCTGCTTTCAGGGGTAGGTAGTGTGGATTAAGCCCCTTAAGAGACTGGGGGCCTTGCTAATGGCAAAATGCTTAGACAAACAGTCTTAGCAGGCAGTATTAAGAATCCCGCCAATCTTGCTACACTGGAAGGAAGTACAAGCGTTGTTCTGAGTGGGGATTTCAGAGAATTCCATCCCACACTTTTGTAGGAACCTGAGGGGAACTCCTCCATTAGTTGTTAACATATATTTCTTGGCAGTTTTGTTTTTACATATTTCGCAACAATTTAAATTCTTAAGAAAGCAGCTTTAGTCATAAGTTAGGACACATTTTCCAGAAGTCATTTATATGAGTAAGTGATATGTTGAATGAAATCCCTGTAAGGCCTTGACTCCAAGGTTTTTTCCAGATGGCTGCGCCCTGCAGCAATGGTGGCACCACAAAGTGGGGAAGGGCGTGGGAGGAAACCAACGAAATAGCAATTGAGCACAGGGGTATTTCCAAAGCCACATGTGCCAGCCGATATTCTAATATTATTATATATATAGTGCCATCAGTATGCGTGGCACTTTATGGACTGACATAATAAAAAGAGTGGCTCCTACTTTGAAGGGCTTATCTTTTAAATTTCAACAGAGAGGGAGACAGAAACAGAAGGGAAGGGATGGAAGGTAACAGTTGCATTTCACTTGATATTTCTTTCCCAGTTGCAATTAGCAAGATAGGTCAGGCTGATTACCCTTGCATCTTCGCTCCATGGTGCTGTTCATGTATCATCCTCGCAGCATGATGCTGTTCATGTAATAATGTCAACGTGCTATGTTGCTTTTGAGGTTGTTGTTTTTCAGTCACACTTGCTGACATACAGGCAGCCCGATTCGAGAAAAAGCTGTCTTCATCAAAAGCTCTAGTGAAATGAATGGGACTTGTAATAATCATATAAGAAATAGGTGATGACTAATATTTAGCTTCCCCACAGACTGCCACTGCATCGCAGTTAGCTCTTTCTTCTTCCTTTCATTCATGAAGGTAGTATTCATTTACTAGCCCTTCCTTGTTCTCATAATACATTTATCAAGAGGGTGTTTCTGCTCTCATTGTCAGGGAAGAAAAGGAGAAAGGAGTTGGCATGAGTCTTCCTTTTTTCAAACATGCATCTATCACTACACTGTAACTAGGTTTAAAAAAAGATTGCAGATAAGAGCTGGCATATTTCCAGAAGGTGTGTCTAGGTAAGCAAATAAGGCATGAAAGTACGCTAATGTGGAGCAATAGCCTTCTGAAGGCATGCAGGTGTGTCTCTTACTGTATATATAAGCACGAAGTTTCAGTACTTTGGAAGAGACAGGAATCACCTTGAGTCTTATATTTGGATAAACTCAAAAGACAGCAACAGGTATGTGTTGTAGCTTATGTCTGCAATAGAAAGTTAATCTCTCAGAACGGAGAGGCTAGATTTCCTGGTTCTCTGCTGAAGGGCAAACGGCATATTATATGCAGTTGTGTGTTTCTTTCTACCAATATTTTTACGTGAAAAGCAGCCTCAGGGATTGTAACAGAGAGTAGAGAAGCAGCGGGGGGGGGGTAGTGGTGGCAGGCTACTTAACCCTTTCGCTTCCCTCTGTTTTCACTCAGAATCACCCTTCTTGAACTGCTAAGGTAAATTGTCATTCTGATTAAACAAGGAGTCTCACATATGGGTAAATGTTGCCTTTTACAAACATGAGTGCCTTAGCTCATGATTTGGATATTGTCTCAGTCTGTTGGAAGTGGCATGGTAGCACTAAAGAATGAAAGTGCCTAGATGTGTCATCCTTTCATGATTCGACACTAATACAGTTACAGCTCATGTAATAATTGCCCGCTCTTATCTCTGTATCTGTAACCAATCATGTTGCAAGTTGAGTCACTGCTGGAACAAAAAGGTTTATATGCTAGCAGAAGGGTTCAGGGTTATGAAAAAAAATTGGAGGAGAGGAGGTAATTCCACCTGTGCATTTCTCTTTTATCATTTGCTGTACATCCACATTTTGTAAACAAGGGAATATGTGCATTTAATTTTCTCTACATAGCATCATGCTTATTGTAGTTCAATGCATATGATTTAACTTTTAGTTCAGTCATATGCATGTCCATGGGACTTACTTCCAAGTAAGCACGGACAGGATTGTAGCCTTTTGCTCTTATTCAGATGCCTATGTCAGAGAAATTCATGCTTGTAGCTGGATGTTCTTGTCTATATTTCACTCCAATAGGGCCCTTATGAATTGCAGACCATGTTTTAACGGAGAGGAATTTAAAACATGGTTTGATGATTCAGTGATCGGCCGGAGCTGCTGGGCTGAAAATGTAAACAGAACCATCCAGTTTGATGTGTATAACCCTGAGAACACAAGATAGTCGTTCTCTGGATTGTGGCTACCATTTGCTGAAACATCTCTAGCACTTATGCCTGGATATACTTTTCTTTTCTGAAAAGGATATGAAATAGTTAAAATCTGCAGATTTTGTTCATCAAATGAATAGTTCTCATGAAGGAAATAAAGACAGGGCTTTGAAAAGGGGATGGAACTGTACTACATGCACATCAAAAGATTGCTGGTACGCTGCATATGTCCTTTTCCTGGTTCTGGCAGTCCAGACCATAGAAGGGAGTCAAAGAGGTACCAGACTTGGCTCTGTGGGGGCTGTGCGGGGAAATAGCCTTACCACTGTAAAAGTAAGGAGAAAGGGATTTTCTTCACTAATAGACTCTTCCTAACATGGGAGGGTTATGAGTAGAAGGCAACAACATCTGGGCCACCCTGTGAAATTCTATTAATGATGCAGGGTGATGGTGCCATAAAAATCTCATCTGGAAGCATCTTCTTACATTGTGGGTATATCTGCGCTACACCCTTGTATTAGATTTCTGCCCTTTTAACCATTGCCATAGGGCAGAAATTCCTAACTATGGGGAATTCTTTGGCTGATCCTTCAGTAACCTGGGTTTGGTTGAAAGGAAAGATGATGAATAGTGTAAAAAAAGAGAAGGATTGTGGAAGCTGAGGGCAGTATCCAACTGTGCCATTCCGTTAGCACAAATGATGTTGCACTAGCGGAAACTAGGTTCTGAACTATGCGCAAGAGCAGAATCCAGCCAAAGTTACATTTGCACAAGCATGGTTGTGCAAGTGGTTGTGCAT
Source organism: Heloderma suspectum (assembly GCF_057233095.1). NCBI lineage: Eukaryota > Metazoa > Chordata > Lepidosauria > Squamata > Helodermatidae > Heloderma > Heloderma suspectum. The sequence continues at coordinate 117,193,408 of NC_139462.1, forward strand.
TATGCTTGTATAACCAGTTGCACATAACTCTTGTGCAACCTATTGTGCAACCTGTTGTGCATTTCACTTGTGCAACCTATTGTGCAACCAGCTGCACAACTGCTAGCGATATTTGAGTTTGCAGAATGACACCATTGCATACTGCCCTGAATGTGAAACAACCAGGTAGATGATTTTTTTTCAAATAAACTTTGTCATCTTATCTGCCAGTGATATTCCACCCAAAGGGAAACTGTGGTCTGGAGCATCACTCCAGCTAAGCTCACATGCCTGCTGTTGAGTTACTGGTTGAGTGGAGGTTAGGAAATTATACTAAATTTAGGGCACAGTCCTATCGGGATTCAGCCTCCAAACCCATCAACCTCCTAGCGAGAGGAGCATGTTGAGTGGAGGCAATCTTTTCCTCTGTGCTTCCCCCACTCAGCATTTTAGCTAGATGGGCGTTTTTGCCTGTCTAGTTGAGATGTTGGGGAGGGGAGGGGTGGGGAAGGCTAAGGATATCTCCTACCCCCATTTTGCAATCCACTCCCCTCCCTGCCCACTGGCACGCCCCCTTTGTGTCCATGCTTGAAGGACATCATTATGTGAGACACTGGTCATCATGCAGTGTAAAGATCCATAGACTAGAGGTTACATTGGTGCCAACATGGTTAAAACTAGGTATATAGGTAAATAAAATGGAGTTGAGTTTTACAAATTACTTTTACATTTCCAAAACAGGTTTCAAGAGAACCCGAAGCCATGAAGATCAGACATTTTGCACTTCTGTGCGCCCTCATTATGTTCTCTCAATTGCTACAAGGTGACTGTGAAAGTCAGAAGGAGAGAGAAAAAGAGAGGACAAACACTGGAAAAGATAGAAGGACACAGCCTGGATCTGATAACCGGAATGGAAGGGGTCAGAAAAACCGAGGGCAGAAAGGTTCCCCTAAAGGCAAGTTTATCACTAAAGAGAAGACTGAGTGCACCTGGACACTACATGAAGCAGAGATGGCTACCTTGAAAATTGACTGCAAAAAAGAGGAAAGCACCTTCTCCTGTGAATTTTCGGGCAATCCTTCTACTTGTCCACAGTATGCAAAAAACCAGAAGGGCTTCTGGAAGCAAATTACTAGGTCTCTAAAGAAGCAGAAGAACATATGTAAGGATCCGAAGAGTATCTTAAAATCTAGAGTCTGTAAGACAGGGCCACCAACTGCTCACCTTAAATTGGTAACACTAACACCACAAAATCCCAAACAAGAGAAGCCATTTCACCCTGGAAAAGGAGCCTCTCTGTCACCAGTGTCTCCTAATGCATCAGAAATGCAGCCAGGGAAAGCATCCAGTGACTGTGTTGAAGATGCTGATTATATTGACCAGAGAAAAGTGGCTGAAGAATACTGTTCAGAGTCGTGGCTATCTCTGTGCCAGTTCTTCGTTTCAATCATACAGGATAAAAAGTGCTAATAGAAATGCAAGAATTTGACAAAGTTCCTTAAGTTACTATAGGCACAGCTGTGTCTCAAATAGTACAGACGACTGTAAATAGCACTTTAATGCATCTGGTCAGCAATGACTTCTCCTGGAAGCTTACTTTGAGGAGAGCGTGGAGGGTTATTCTCCCATCATCATCAGAATGGACTTCTGGCAAATCCAAAATCCAAAACCATAATGACTGATCCAACCCACGCCCTTCTTTCTTCCATATAGCTGCGTTTGGTGGTGGTGGGGAGTCATATGATACAATTCAAGGGGACAGATTTGACTGAAGGGCTGCCAGCTGCTGATGTCTATATCATAATGTGCATATGTAATGGAAATGATCAAAATGAGCATTTAAAGGTCTTCTCAGACTGTCATATTGTTTGCCCTAAAAGGCACTGTTCTTCAGGTCACAAAGATGCAATGCATTTTATTTTCCTACAGAGACGAATTGATTTATATGACATGCTATGCAAATGTTACCTTTGGATGTTACAACCTCTCTGTAAAATATATAATGCTTTGTTGGACATCTTCCCCTTCACTTGCATATTTCTAGCCAAAATTATTTCAGTGCCATGCACTTTTTGATACTTTCAGTTTCAGAATTGCTAAAAAATAAAGGTATGCCTTTCCAAACATGTTTTTATGTGTATGCTAACTGTTTCTTTCTGTGTGAGAGTTATGGGTATCTATCTTCTATAGTAGAATTCCCAAATTTCTCTTTGCCATGCTATGCAATCTTAAGGCTGCAATCTTATACATACTTACCTGGAAGTATGTTCCATTGAACTCAGTACAGCTTACTTCTGAGTAGGCATGTCTGGTAAGTGTGTGAGCCTTATTCCCCAGTATACATAGCATTTCTGCCTAAGAAACAGAATCCTGATCAAAATTATACAGATAGGCTCAGTTGTAATTGGATCTCAAAGAATTCTGTGGGGCAAAGTAAATGGGATTAAACTGGCAACACTGGGGTTTTGGGGGGCAACTTTACAATTTTCGTATATTGAAGTGAATGGAATATAGAAAACAGTTATTTCTAAACATTTTTCTTCCCTCTGAAAAAGTCGAAATTGTAATCAAAGTGGAGCATTGACAACTTTAACAAAAGTCAATGAATTTTTCATATTCCCAGAATATGCATAAAATAAAACTGTCTTCTCTAAATCTGAGTAATGGTATATGGGGTCTCAATTTTAAATGTGTATTTTTAGGGATGCTCTCCAGCTTCTTAGGGAATATATCAGTCAGGTACGAAAGAAACATTTTATTTGATATAATATACAACTTGTCCCAGAGAAGTCTGGCTATTACAAAAGACCGCCATCTTAGAATACCTCCAGCAGATTCTAATGGTCAGATACCAGTAAGAAGCAGGTGAGTGTAGGACCACACTAATCCCCAAATAGACACTTTCTACATTTACTTTACTTCAAGGGCACAATCCTATGGTCCCTGGAGAGCATCCCAGGCCCCATAGGATTTTTTTGGATTCCCCCTCCCAAAGCTGTAGTCACTGCCATTACTTTTGGAAGGGGATTCCAAGATCCAGTCCCTACCCCCACCCCTTTGCAGCCACCATAGAAAGAACCACGGCCCCTGCTTTCTGAGGTCATAAAAGCGGCCTTAGATGACCTTGTAGAGGCAAAAAAGGGGGCATTCTGGTGGGCAGGGAAGAGAGAGGAGAGGAGAGGTGGTGGTATGTAAAATCTTCTGGCCCCTCCGGTCCCAGCCCTGCCCCACCCCCATCCCCAGGGCAGCACACCTCTTTTAGATGGGCTCAGAGGCCTGTCTAGAGGGAATGTTTTTAAAAAGAGGACAGAGAGGGAAAAATTGCCTTTGTTGCTCCTTGCACTGTGGCAGCCCAGCAGGGTACAGGATACTTGGAAGCTTCTAAGATCGGAAGCTTCCATCTAGCAGGTGTCAACCCAATTGTATTGTGCCTTAACACAATCTGCTCTGACTCTGCTACACATGTGGAGTCTAAGTCAGAACTATGTGTAATTTTACCTGCACAATGTTTTGCAAATTGGTCACAGCAGACTATGAAGGGTTCCAACAACTCTCCTCCCAGTCTGGGCTGTAATAGGCTTTTTACCATCAGAAAAGGCTCTGTTGGCCAAGTTTGAGCAGATGCAAAGAAGTGAAGAAATATACCCTTTTGGCATTATCACAGCCAAAGAATAGGCTCTAACAGTGGTTCTAGCTTGTGTTTGGTTGGATTTGTCACTGTCAGGAACTGCTGCCTACGACTACACCATATGGAAAAGTGTGTGTTGTGTTCCTAGGCTTGCTGTTTAGTCCTGCCCTCTGTGCTGATCTCTGACCCTAATTGCTCTGCGGTCCTGACGTTAGGCTCCTGACTGTAGCCCATAGCCCAGTCCTGCAGTCTCAATCAAGTTTCCTGCCACTTCAGGGGAACATTTTAATAGGTCCCCATCCCTGCAGAGGTCAGATGGCACTGACAATGGAATCAAAGCAGGTCTTCCCTTCCACAGATAACCACCATCCTGCCCATTTACGAAGTCAAGCATGTGTCCACTAGAATGCATTGAACCAGTTATAGTTTGAGACAAGCCCATGGTTGTCATGGAGGCCATGAAGTCCTGAGCCACACCCAACAAGGGGGCCTCAGCTTGGATGTTGAAGTACCCCCTATATAAGTCTATAAGCTGTGGGGTCCTCAACACCATTTCTGAGAACACCTCCATCAGATCAGCTGTCAGGCAGTGGGGTAGGTGGTACAGTAGCAGAATCCCTAGTCTGTCTTGTGAGCCCAGACCAAATAAGATCCTCATAATGGATTGCACTTGGGTAAGGAGGTGGAATCCAAATAGATCACAGCAACAGCTCCTCCCCACCTATTGAGTTGAAGCTGGTGCTGCACCAACAAACCCAGTGGAGAGATTGACCCCCCTCCCTCCTCAACCAATCAGGTTTCTGTATTACATGTCAGGTTGGCATGTTAATCTAGGATAGAATCCTGGATGGTATGTCATGATTGATGTGTTATTATTGACTGGTCCTGGCATTTAAAACAAAAACCCTATTCAAGTTCAACCGATAATAGCTGTGTCTGCTGTTTCCATGAGGGAAAAAAGATATATGAACTTCTTTTGGACTTCGACACAGTCTTCATATAAAACCTTGTCCACACATCTCCATGCTGGGACATAAAATTTGTTCCATCCATGCAGAAAGACATAGGAAATCGGTCTGACAATTGGTCATGTCACAAAATCTATAATGCTCACCATATCTCAGCTTGTGATGGTACATAACTGAGGCTAAATTGAATGTGATGCAGGTAGCCGTGTTTGATGAATCACATCACTGCCGTGTCTGCATAAAATGCAGCCAGTGGGGGCATGTCTAATTTTAACATCAAAAGGGACATGCAATGTAAGGGAACTTAAACATTCCCCACCTTACTTCCCTGAAGACTGTTACCCCACCCACTTATCTCCCAGTCCGGCTCTAATACTGGCATGAATTCAGCTGCGTGAAGAGTGGGGCCATTGAATATGAAAAGGGAAGATATGAGGGTCCAGTTCCCATCACCTGCACATTCTTTTGCATGTGACATGAATAGGGCACATATGTGAATAAACGAGCACGATTGCTCATGTTGCTTGTAGTTTGGCCCTGAGCAACAGGTAAAGCTGTCTCTCCACACATTGTACTGCTCATGGTAGACTAACAAATGGCTATAGACTCCACAAAATTCAGTTTGTTTGTTTGTTTGTTTGTTTGTTTACAATATTTATGTACCACTCCATATCTAGAACAGATTTTGGAACGGTGAACACAAGAGATAAAACAATAAAAGGATAAAAAGATTAAAGCACTAGATTAAAATTATACTATTTTAAAAACAGAATACCAATAGAAACTGTGACTGGTCAACTAAGGAATGCCTCCTGAAACAGTGTTGATTTCAGGAGGTGCCAGAAACAGCACAGTGTTGGTGCCTGCCTGACCTCCAGGGGCAGGGAATTCCCCCAAAAGGGGGCTCCCACACTTCTCCTGGTGGACTCCAATCAGGCCTTGGGCCATGTGGAACCACCAGGAGCAAGCCCTCCGATGACCTCAGTGACTGGGCAGGTTGGCAAGGGAGAAGACGCTCTCTCAGGTATCCTGGTCCCAAGGTGTTTAGGGACTTGTACTAAAAGTTTAAACCTGGCCTGGTAGCAAACAGGCAGCCAGTGCAGTTACTCAAAGTACATGTGCAGTGTAATCCTGTGCATGTTTACTCAGAAGTACATCCCGGTGTGTTCAGTAGGGCTTATTCCCAAGTATGTGTGCATAGGATTGCAGCCTTAATGTGTCTTTTTGCCTCTAGGATAAGGCTAATTCTTGTAGGTTAAATTAGCATTTCCCCCCACCCTTTAAAGGTGTTACGAATATGGTCAGGGCCAGAAATATTGGAACAAGGATAACTGTTTTGGCAGTTGGCCTCTGTACACCACCACATTAAAGTTGAAAGGAAACACAACCAGATGGGAGTGAAGTCAGGACTTCCAGATGTAATTCAAGGGGTTTGACAAAGGTGGGGCACTACCCATTCAGGAAATACAGCCAGTGGCATACACACACCCCCATAGTTGGTGGCTCATAAGTAATGGAATGAATGGCTGACAAGGAGCTACATGGCCAGGTGTGGCCTCTTTGCTGGGTACCCCATGACCAATCAAGCAGATAAAAGGCCTGGAGGTGGTTCTGAGTGTTACATTTGCATTTGGTGGCTGTTCACTGGAACTCCCAACATGAGGTCCAAACAGGTGTCCATGCGAGTGAAGGGGGCCATCATTAGGCTGATGAAACAACATAAACCCATCAGAGAGATAGCAAAAACAGTAGGAGTGGCCAATACAACAGTTTGGAACATCCTAAAAAAGAAGGAATTAACTGGCAAGCTCAGCAACAGCAAAAGGCCTGGAAGACCACGGAAGACAACTAAAGTGGATGACCGCAGAATTCTGCTCATGGTGAAGAGGAACCCTTTCACAACATCTGGCCAGGTCAAGAATGCTCTTGTGGAGGTAAGCATGTCATTGTCAACATCTACAGTCAAGAGACGGCTTAATGAATGTAAATACAGAGGCTTCACAACAAGGTGCAAACCACTGGTAACGCTCAAGAACAGACAGGCCAGATGAGCCTTTGCCAGCAAACACCTAAAAAAGCCTGCCCAGTTCTGGAATAAGATTCTTTGGACTGATGAAACCAAAAGTAACTTGTACCAGAATGATGGGAAGAGAAAAGTATGGAGAAGGAGAGGAACAGCTCATGATTCAAAGCATACCACATCATCTGTCAAACATGGTGGAGGCAGCGTTATGGCATGGGCATGTATGGCTGCCAATGGAACCGTGTCACTGGTGTTTATTGATGACCTGACTGCTGATCAAAGCAGCAGGATGAATTCTGAAGTGTATAGGGCTATACTTTCTGCCCAGATTCAGCCGAATGCTGCCAAACTGATAGTACGCCGCTTCATATTGCAGATGGATAATGACCCAAAACATACAGCAAAAGCTACCCAAGAGTTTCTCAAGACAAAGAAGTGGGAAGTTCTTCAGTGGCCAAGTCAGTCACCTGATCTCAACCCAATAGAGCATGCTTTTCACTTACTGAAGACAAGACTGAAGGCAGAAAGACCCACAAACAAGCAGCAGCTGAAGGCAGCTGCAGTGAAGACCTGGCAAAGCATCTCGAGGGAGGAAACTCAGCACTTGGTCATGTCCATGGGTTCCAGACTTCAGGCAGTCATTGACCGCAAAGGATTTTCATCCAGGTATTAAAGCCGATCCTTAAGTTTGAAATGATGTTGGTTTGTTCCATTACTTATGAGCCACCAACGACGGGGGTGTGTGTATGCCACTGGCTGCACTTCCTGAATGGGTAGTGCCCCACTTTTGTCAAACCTCTTGAATTACAGCTGAAAGTCCTGACTTCGCTCCCATCTGGGTGTGTTTCCTTTCAACTTCAATGTGGTGGTGTACAGAGGCCAACTGCCAAAACAGTTATCCTCGTTCCAATATTTCTGGCCCTGACTGTATAGGCAGGGCAATCCCATTGTTTGTTCAGAGCACTCCAAGTCAGAGAGGTCTGACATTTTCTAAACCCTGCTGGGCTCCTGCTGGCAGGCTGAAAGGAGAGAGGAGCAGTGTTTGCCACCCTTTTCCTTCCAGTTTTTCTAAAAACCAAACAACCTCCCTTTCCCCCTCCCTTTTGTGAACAATGAGCAGGAAACATCGAGACTTGAGACCAAGTCTACATTTCCCCCTATGTTTGTGGTAGTGGTGGTAGTGGAGGAGGACTGGGGGGGCTTCATATCTAGCCCCTTCCCTGGTCACCCGTGCCATGCCATGCCATGCCATGCCATGCCCCCAATCTGCCCATCCCCTGCTCTCTGATGTCTGAGCACCAGAGAGAGGGAAGGGCCATGGAAAGATCCATGGAGGTACGGGGGCCGGGCGGATCCAAGATCAAATCTCCTCCTCTATGGTCAGAGCTCAGTCTCCAACGTCAGAGGGGGAGATCCTATCCCTCCTATGGCATCTGGGATGCTGTCCTGGCCACTCCACTCCACTCGCTGCTATAGTCCCAGCTCGGAGGCTATAGCTGACTTCACACTCCATAAGTGATTATGGCAACAGAACTGGAGGCTTAGGTTGATACCTTTTGGCCCATTGCATGCTGCTGCCTTATTCACCTAGTTTTCTTTCCCCATTACATTTTCTCATGAAAACTTGTTAAAAACATGTTTCCATTCCTTTCACCGTCTACTTCACTCATTCACCTGCTTGGCACTGGTACAAACTACACACCTTTCTCATCATCCCGTTGCATAACAGCCTGCCGGGGAAACAGTGAATGAGTCAACCATTCTTTCTTCAACCTCACTCCCCTTCTCAGTGACGGCCAATGACTGACAACCACCTGATATCACCTCACCCATGTCTGGCCAACCACTGCAGCAGCTTAATGATCAGTCACTGCACACATTTTACGCATTCCTCCTGGTTCATACGAGCAGTTTATATACTTTATACGCTTAGATAACAAGCTTTGCACCCTCTGCTTGGTTAACCCTTGCCGATGGTGCCTCAGGCAGTGCAACTCTGTGCTCGTTAACTGATCTAAGTCTTCCGTTGGCTTCTTGATGTTTGTGGAACTGTTTGCTTCCTCCAGGCTGTCTCCAAGCGTGGCACTCCCTTGACTTGAGTCGTAGCTCATACTCCACACTGGGGAACTCTGTTAACATGTCAGGAAATGCTACCTGTTTTAGCATGCCGCACTTCCTTCCACTCATCTCTGCATACGCATTACAATGGACCCTGTAATCTCTCAATTATGGCAAAATGATAAGCTGATGTGCTCACATGTGGACACAGAGGGTGAAAAATTAGGGGATTCTGTAGGGTCAGTGAAGGTCTGCACCAGGGCTGGCCTGAGATATTTTGCTTCCTGAGGCAGAGCAGCAAATAGCACCCCAACCCCTTCTCAAATCCAAGTACACAGTACCCGTGGCAGGTCAGATCCTTTGGGCACTTGAGGCAGAAAATTCCACACACGCCATTTCTCCACCCTGGCAGTAAAAACTCATCAGTAAATTAAATTGCTAACAATTTGCTGCTCTTTCATGACACCTGAAATCAGCTGCCTGTGGGGGCCGCCTCAGTCTGCCTAAGGAGACTGGAGTGAATTGTGTGGCCTTCCGTTCAGCCCACACAGGAACTGCTGGCCAGGGTAGCTCTGAGAGGCTGCCCCTGTGTCCTGACAGCTCCCAGGACATGCTCTCCAAGGTTCTGTCACCACGGTATAGGGGGTTGTCTCTTTGCCACCGAAAAGATCCCAAGAACTGGGTCACAAGGACTTTGGTGCACTTTGAGACAAATCCACCCCTGTCCAATCACTTGGAGGGGTGGAACGGGATAAAACTCCCTCTGGGTGTGAACAAGGGACTGGGCTTGATCAAAGTGCTGAAAAGCCCAGTTTCCTTCCTCCTAGGGGAGGGAGATTTGGATGATCAGGTAACAGAGGTAGTGGTATGATACTTCTTTAGCTTCCTAAAATGCTTGCTGACAAACTGGTGCTAACAATGTACACATTGTCTTCAGTATGCGAACCGAGAACTACCGGAAGTACAAGCTAGGTTTCGAAGACGCAGAGGAACTAGAGATCAAATCGCCAACGTTCGCTGGATCATGGAGAAAGCAAGAGAATTCCAGAAAAATGTCTATTTCTGCTTCATTGACTACGCTAAAGCCTTTGATTGTGTGGATCACAACAAACTGTGGCACATTCTTAAAGTGATGGGAGTACCAGACTACCTTACCTGTCTCCTGAGAAACCTGTACGAGGGTCAAGAAGCAACAGTAAGAACCAGACATGGAACAACCGATTGCTTCAAAATTGGGAAAGGAGTACGACAAGGCTGCATATTGTCACCCTGCTTATTTAACTTATATGCAGAGTACATCATGAGAAACGCCGGGTTGGATGAATCACAGGTTGGAATTAAGATTGCTGGGATAATTATCAACAACCTCCGATATGCAGACAATACCACCCTAAGGGCAGAAAGCGAAGAGGATCTCAAGAGCCTCTTGTTCAGGGTGAAAGTGGAGAGTGCAAAAGCTGGTTTGAAACTCAACATTAAAAAAACTAAGATCATGTCATCTGGCCCCATCACTTCCTGGCATATAGAAGGGGAAAAAATGGAAGCAGTGATAGATTTTATTTTCTTGGGCTCCAAGATCACCGCAGACGGTGACTGTAGCCATGAAATTAAAAGACGCTTGCTCCTTGGGAGGAAAGCTATGGCAAACCTAGACAGCATAGTAAGAAGCAGAGACATCACCTTGCCGACAAAGGTCCATCTAATCAAAGCTATGGTTTTCCCAGTAGTAACGTATGGCTGTGAGAGCTGGACTATAAGGAAGGCTGAGCGCCGAAGAATTGATGCTTTCGAACTGTGGTGCTGGAGAAGACTCTTACTGGTCCCCTGGACTGCAAGGAGGTCAAATCAGTCCATCCTAAAGGAAATCAACCCTGAGTGCTCATTGGAAGGACAGATACTGAAGCTGAAGCTCAAATATTTTGGCCACCTACTGCGAAGAGAAAACTCTCTGGAAAAGACTCTGATGCTGGGAAAGACTGAAGGCAAAAGGAGAAGGGGACGACAGAGGATGAGATGGCTAGATAGCACCACAGATGCAATGAACATGAACTTGAGCACGCTCCGGGAGAGAGTGGAGGACAGGAAGGCCTGGCGTGCTATGGTCCATGGGGTCACGAAGAGTCGGACATGACTGAACGACTGAACAACAACAACTTCAGCATTGTAGATAGCGCAGCGATTAATCTTATATAGCCTGTAAATATAGTAAAAAACAATGCAATTCTGAAACATTTGTAAAGGTGGTCCTGGCCTTTTACCCAATGAAGAAATACGGAGGGGGGGGGAGAAAAACATCCAAAGTTTTCATAGAAAACCTTAAAAAAATGTATGTAATCTGTGAAGTACATGGACTAAATACTTAATTTGATCTTGAAAAAAAGAAAAACATTTTTCCTTGTTCACCTTACCCTTGTAGGTTGAAGCATCAGGAGAACTGTTTCCAAATTTCTCAAATGCATTGGGTCATCCAAATTACATGCAGCCTTCGACAAGCCTTGTGACAACAGATCCACAATATGCTGGAAGAAGATGGTTGGGTCAGTCACACCATACAGCAGCTGATTAACCCTCAGGCACTTGCTAATGGGCCTAGTTTAGAAATTGCTTGCCACCTGCCAGTTTCTTTGGAGTCCAGAAGAAGACACTGTTCTATCACCAACAATGAATTTATTAGTTAAGAACCTTCAGAAATTCTTGCTTACGTACATCCGGTGTAAGAGCTGCCCACTCAGTAAAAGGCAGTGGTGAAATGATGTGATCAGCTTGCCAAAGAGTTAGCTCCTTGTCTGCTGCCTTCCTCAGAACATTAGGTGAGGCCTAGAAAACCTAGGTGTGGCTTCTTGCTGAATAGTCTGATACACCTGCCATCCCTTTTCTTGGCCAAAGACGGAGTGTATGATTCTGTACACAACTGTTACACTGCATCTGACAGCATATGGAGAAGTGACAAGTCCAGCCCAAAATAGACAAGAGTCAGTCTAGTCCCACCCAAAGAGAATCAGATGACCATTCTTGGAAGTGAGTAACTGAATACTTGCTTTTCTGTCCTCAAAGGCAAACTTTTACCTGCCGTTTTCCTACTAACTGCACAGTATATTCAGTATAACAAAACAATTGCTAGCAGCAATAGCAGACAAGACAAATATGGCGTACCTCTGAAAATTCTGCATCCATATCTAATACACATGTGCAACTCAACATATGCCGATATGCAGAATAGTGGCATCACTCATGGTCCCAGCAAGGCATGGAAGCCCCAGTAAAGTGGATCGGGAAAAACAACAGCTATATTGCCAATCCCTGTTCACTAAAGAAAGCCATTTGACAGGGATCTTTTTAAGCTTTCTGAAATATACATGCCTCCTGTGTTGTTTTACTCTTAGCAGAAACATTCTATATAAAACCCAATTTGACTCTTTGTTTAAATTCCAGCTCCTTCATTGGTTTATGGGTACGCTACCTACATAGTCATGTTACATTACATATCATATATAGAATTTGCAATCTTGATATTATGCCAACATATCCTAGGGTGCTTCCCTGCTAGGGGTGCTTCAGACAAGGCTTTTATCTTGTAATTGCTCTGGCTCAAACATGGAATTTTACCGGGGCAGGGGGAGGGTGGTCAGATATGATTGTATTCCATATGTAGAGCTTTTCTACACGAGGCTGTTAATCCGCTATATCTACCTTCAGTTTCATCACACAATTGAGATCTGACCACTACATGAGGAATGTTTCCTTTCATTCTTTTCTGCTACACAGCCTCTAGGTGGCACTACGGTATAGCGGAATACACAAGAGGAAATTGCAAATAGACAAGAGGAAATTGCACTTTCTTTCACTTTCACAATTAAATGTTGCATTTTCCGTATTCTAAAAAAAACTCAGAAAGAACTTGTGAACAACCATGAGTAGAAACAGGCACACGAAAATGCCTTGTGTACAAAAGCCTGTAATTCTCCCTAGTTTCCCCATTTTTCCTACCACTTCTTCCATCTTTTTCCTTACCAGAACAAATCTGATATAGACGAAAAGACAGAATTGTTGCACAATGCCTTTTCACTGGTAGCACTAGGAGCCCACTGTCTAGAAGCATCCTAACAGAGAATCCTAATGCCTGGACTTCAGAGGTTCAGCACATGCAAAACTACATTGTGCTCATGCCAGCAGGGTAGATGTGAGGGAGGAGTAGCATTCACCTCCTTTCTATCCTGTATGTTTTTTTAAAAAAACTATTTCCTTCCCATTCTAAGCAATGGGAGAGGAATAATTTACACCAGCTACAGGACTGGCATAGTTTCTTCCATGTATTGGGTGGGGTGGGGGGTGTTTGAAGATCCAATCCACCCACACCATGCCTGAATCTGCCCACTTTCCCCCCTCTCTAATGACAGAGCTCTGATGTTGGAAAGGTAAGAGCCTTCCTCAGCAGTTGGGAGAGTAGTTCTGAGGTCAGATCTCCCGCTCTGACTTCAGACTTCTCTCTCCACTTTCCACGGGATTGCACCGTGTTTACATTGTAATATTACACTTTGTTCACTCACTTTTTACAGGGCCACAGGAACATAGGAAGCAGCTTTCTACCAAGTCCAACCATGGGCCCAACTAGCCCAGTGTTGTCTACACAGACTGCCAGCTGCTGCTCTCCAGGCTGTCAGAGAGGATTCTTTCTCAACCTGACCTAGAGATGCCAGAGACTGAACCTGGGATGTTTTGCTTCCAAAGTATGTGCTCTGCCATTGAACTATGGCTCTTCCCTTTCCTACTAGAAGCATTTTATCAGTGGGTTGGAAGGAACCAGTTAGCGTCTTTCCACTGACAGAAGGCTCTTGAAGGGAGGGAGGTGGGTTTTATCCTGCTATTGAGATTGCTCACTCACAGAAGTTTGCGGGCCCTTTCCCGCACACTGTGAACCCCCAGGTCTTCTACACTAAATTACCTTTATTCTGTTCTTAAATCGATTGGAGATAATGAGGTATCAAATTACCCCGCTTATGTTCTGCTTGAGTTTCCTCCATGAAAAAGGAAACTCCGCAAGAAGAGGAACTAGATCAATGAAACATAGGGAAGACTCAGAAAAGGGGGAGAAGGAGGGGGAAAGGGGAGGGGGGAAAGGAAGCATGTGTAAAGGGAGTCCGTTGCAATCTTGCCTTTAAAACGGAAGCAGAAAGCCCCGTTTTAAATGAGGGATTTTAGGCTGGTGTAGAGATGGTGAAATTTGGTGAAAGGGGAGTACAGAAGGCTGCAGGGAGGAGGAGCAATCACCAAAAATCACCTCCCTCCCTGTTCTACTGATAGAAGCCTCCACCAATGAGGGCTTGTGGCTCTGATGCCGGTGGGGTGATGAATCAATTCTGGGTTTCAGTCAGTACCAGTCAGAACTCTAAAGGAGCTATCCAAGGAGCTGAACCCAACTGAAATCGGAGCCACCAACCTCCACTGGATCAAACAGCCTTCCATCAGCAAAGGGTTACCCATTGGATACAACCCAGTGTGTTTACTTTTAATTAGTCTTTTAATTTGTGCTAAGATACTGTTTGCCCATTTAAAACAACAACAACATTGAAATGTTTTCTTAATAGTGCTTGAATGAAAAAGTACATTAATGCAAATTAAATGGGATATACAATTTTTTAAAAAAATCTATATCTCCTGAAGGATGGAAGCAATAAAGCTGAAACTCTGTTGCTGGTAGCAAATATCTCATTTTATGTTTATCTCATTCCATGTATAGTTGTTATTGAACTTGAATGGCACTTGTTGAAAACTGCAGTCATAAGGCAGTGTGAAGTGTACATGACATAGAGTTCGTAGGGCTAGTGCCACCTCACAACTTTTGACTGAGCTCAGCCTTTGATCATACAATCTCAAACACCAGTTATGATAAGTGTAATTAATCTGGGATTTCCAACTGATTTCAGAACTGAACATGCTGATATAAAGCCAGATGATGGCCACATCAGCTGGACTTTGCTATACAAGTAGGCCCCCACAACTAAGGGTGCAATCCTATGCATGTTTAGACAGAAAAAAGTCCTACAACTTCCAGCATGGTTGGCTGAGGAATGCTGCTAGTTGTAGGACTTGTTTCTGTCTAAACATGCATAGAATTCCACCCTGAATAGCTTTTCCTGCAGACCAGATTTCCCTAAAGTCCATGCCAATGAATTCCTCACGATCAGGAACAGATGCTGAGCACCAGCCCTTCTCTGCCTCCACTCTTCCTGTTTCTCCTGGCTTTTCAGCTTTTAGGCTGATTCAGATATTTCAGAGACTTGTAGAAGTTCCTAAAATGTATTATGTATAACTTGGTTTATTCATGAAATTATCATGTTTGCTATATTAAATTTAAATGTATAGTTTATTCAGACAAAATTGAGTTTTCTTTTAAATGTTTTTAATTAGAATGATAATTTTATGAGCAAAACAAGTTATTGCATTCTACAGGTATCTCCTCACAATGTGATAGTTCTCTCACATTGCAAATGATCTCTGCTGTTGCTGGTATTCCAGATTTACTTTGTTCTTCTACTGTAATTATTTTTAAAATTTAATATTAGTGAATTTAGTTTATTAAATATGGAGTTCTGAAGTGATTAACACAATGGCATACTCATTAAAACCATACACATTTCTTAAGAGCATCCATCCAAAAAACTACCTAATTCCCACCCCCATTCAACATAAGAATGGACAACAACAAAAACAGCCACCGAGGCCAAATCATTACGCCATCCATATGCTCAGGAAAGGATAAACATCTTCACCTGGCACCCAAAAGATAACAAAGAGTTTTTCTATACAAGGCATTTATTGTGCACGCATCATTCCATACTCATCACTGTTTATGGGTTCTTTAAATGATGTTGTGACCATCTAGTTCCACTTCTGTTTATAAACAGCACTTTTGGCGAGTTTTTTTAGAACAGAGAAAATAAGGTATTATTTTGATGGCGGAAAGAAAATGCTGTTTCTACTTCCGTATTTGCGCTATTTCGGTATATCACAGTGCCACCTAATGGTTCTGTAGGAGAAAAGGAGGAAAGGAAACACTCCTTGTGTAGTGCTTGGATTTCAACTCTGCAACAAAACCAAAAGTAGATACAAGAAAAGTGCAAAGGCTTGTTCCACTGCCTTTGGTTTCCGTCATGGTCATGCTTTTTTTTGTGCAAAATGGATTCATTGTTTTGGTGGCACATGGTAATTAATATAATGCAGTATCCACTGTGTTTATAAGGAAATCAAGCATCACACACAAACACATTTGTGAGAAAAGTAGAAGTCCCCCCCCTTTTTTTTTTACTTAGCTGAAAGCATGTACACCTTCAGTGGTGTACAGCAAGGGCTGTTTAAAAATAACTCG
This sequence comes from Heloderma suspectum, assembly GCF_057233095.1. Lineage (NCBI taxonomy): Eukaryota > Metazoa > Chordata > Lepidosauria > Squamata > Helodermatidae > Heloderma > Heloderma suspectum. The sequence continues at coordinate 117,209,430 of NC_139462.1, forward strand.
TAGATAACTCAGAGCTCCACTCCACCATATGTGTGCAGTCAAAAGTAGCTACAGAAAAAAAAATCACAGAGGAGGAGGAGAAGGATGTAGGGGGTGTTGCCTTGGAGCTACTTCAGCCTCATTATTCTCCTCTCCTCATGCCTTCAGCATGAGTGGGACCCCCACTCACCCCTGATGTCCTCTTCCTTTCTCACTAGCTGTCGCAAGGCAGTGCGCAGTAAAATGGTCCCTTGCTGCTGCCATTCCTCCCCTCCAAGTCTCTCTCTCTTCCTCCTCCTTTTATTCACTGCTCTTTCCTTGGTGATGACTGTCACGATTTTGTTGAACAGTGCCATGTGAGAGTGAGTGAGAAAGGAAGAGGGCATGGGGTGGGGCATGCCCACAAATCTCACTAAGATAAGATCAATGAGAGGAAAGAGCAGGGAACCGGAGGAGGAGGAGGAGAAAGATTGAGGTGGGGAAGCAATAAAGCAGCTCCTACCAGTAAGAGGTACAATACTGCTTGGTTGGAACACACATGTCTTTGTAGCACATGGAAACTGCAAGCCACAGAAAAAACATCATAAAGGTAGTTTGGAAAACAACAGAATATGGAGGGAGAAGTAATGAGAGGCGGGTGGTTTAGGGTGTGCATCGTGTGGCACACCGGTAAACCCGGCATTACAATGCTGGTAAAAATTCCTCATTAGATCAGTCCAAAGTGAGAGCTAGGCAAGCTTCCCTGAGGAGGGCATTCAGACAGCATTCTACCACCACAGGGCTACCACAGAAAAGGCCTGTTGCTACTCACTGAAAAGCTCTCCAAGGGGACATGGAGAGAAGGGCCTCAGACGTTGAACTCATGCTCCAGGTACATTTGTGTATAGTATTGTTAGAGCGCCATCCTAAGGTCTCGTTATACCAGCAGCCACTAAAGTTACTGTAACATCAACATAGTGTAGCCAAGATCCTATATATTCCCAGAAGATTCCTTCCCTGTCCCCACCTCTCTCCATGCTGCCCCCAGCCATACACACAAAACTGTATTTGACAGACCAGAGGCAGGCCTGACACAGGGGAGAGTGGGGATGACAGCGCCCTGGAATTTGCCAGGCATACTAACCGGGTGTGCTTAACTTGCAGCTGTATTCGGAACTGCTCCCTCTTCCCCCACCCCCACAGTGCCCCCTCCCTTGCCCTCGCACCTGCGCAACTACCTCTGGCTCTGGCTGCGGCAATCACAGGAGACAGGGAGGACCCCACCTCTGCCTCCCCGCCCCCCTCCCTGGCACGTGGGACACTGCAATGGCTCCTACATCTCCCAGGGTCCCTGGTGCCTGCAATGCTACTAGAGCAGCGCTGCAGGTGCTGGGGAACCTGGCATATGTAGGAGACGTGGTGCTGCAGAGCCTCAGACTTATCTGGTTCAGAGTTAGGACAGGAAAAGAGGGCGAGGCACCCAATTACAAGGCATTCGGGTGATTCCCCCTCTCTTCTGGCACTGTGCTGTGACTCAGAGCACAGCAGAAGAAGAGAGGGGGAGGTCCCCGGCACTGAGTAAGCAACAGTTCTCGGTCTTTCTGCACAGTGCTGTGCAGGCTCACTGTTTGCCTAGGTGACCGAGGGAGCTATTCCCGTTATCCTAACTCCAGGACAATACACACATATTGGCTGTGTAATCCATGCCTATACTCTGAATAGGGCCCATTTCCTCCATAGTTAGACAGAATAGTTTGATAAATGAAACAGAGAAAGAGAATGTGCTTTTAGACCATTCTTCAGGTCCATGGTGTCGTTGCAGGACTAGTTGCATGCAACTAGAGGTGGATTGGGGCTATCGTGTGGAAATGAGGCCCATGCAAGTCTCCTTGTAAGACTATAATGCATTTAGAATTGGGGTGTAAATCAGGACACTCTGGTACTGCAAAATTCCGGTTCAGGCTGTTCACTAAAGCAGTTCCCAGCATCAGTCTCATTGTATTATAATAAGCTTCCTTGCTCCTCCACATACATAAACAGAAATGTTCTATAGCAACCCTCGGATTTCCTGTTTCCTTAGACGCGTGTAAGCTTGTTTAAATATTACAAAAAACTTGATTGGCTTCTTAAAATCACCTCATATTCCATCTTCTAATTGTGGCAGTGTAAGGAAACTGCAGATGCCACATGATGCCTAGAGACATCTTTGCGTCCTGGCAATGTGTATGATTTTCAGGGCAGGACTCCACATAATGAGGCGAATGCAGAGTTCCCATGCCTATGTTTGATGTGTAATGCTAATGTGTGGCTGGGAAGGCATTTGTAGGGGGAAATCAAAGTGCTTAACCCTTCCCCTGATTTTTCCCCGGCAAGTCCCCCTGTCCTGTTACCACCAATTTTAACTTTTTTTTTTTTTCCTTCCCAGAACAACCCAAGACCAGAAATAAACCCAATGGGGAGGAAGATTTACCCAATCCCTCTGCCAGCCAGTTCTCCCTTGCAAGTGCCCCCTCCCATTAGGAACATACATTTGCCAAGTTAATATGCTACAATTGACTGAACATCTACAACTTAAAGATACCTTTTGATCAGCGATGGATCAGTTGACCCCGTCGTAATTCGTAATTTGTTTGCCAAGTTATGAATCCAATGTTATGAGCTTGGATGACAGTTCTCTGTTATTACAAGATTGTGAAGCATCTTCAGATTTTTGCACATGCATCTCACCAAAGTGCATCTTGGGAATGTGGCATGCATAATATGATGTTATTTTCCACCCCCTGTATCAACGCATTTCTTCTCTGCTTGGCTGTTATCACATGTGCTTTGCTTACAATAGTAGATTGACATGGAGTCACTGGTACAGGCAGCAGCCACCAAAGCAGAACAAGCAGAAGGAGAAACAAAAATGCCCTTTGGTTATGAATGGCTATTGTATGGTCCAGATCCAAACTTTTGAAATGATTGGTTCCTTTGGCAAAGAGTAATAAAAGCGTTAAAGTAAAATAATTCTACACGTGTGCATTGCAAACAGAAGGTTGTATCCAACGTAGGTCCCACTGAAAATAGACCCATTGAAATGAATGGGATTTAAGTTAGTAATGACTAACTTAAGTCCCGTTCATTTCAATGGGTCTACTAGAAATAAGACTAACTTTGGATGCAACCCAGGCCTTTTCATTTCTTTAGGAAACTAAATGGTTGCACCAAGGAACATCTGAGCACTCACAAAGATGACCGAGTTTAGCTGCTTAGGCAGGCCATTGATGGAATATGCACAAAGGATATAAATTAACACATAATCAGTCTCTGAATCAGGAAAATGTTAACATTTGTAGGATCAAAATTAGGGCTCATTATTCATTCAGGAATTACAAACCTACTAGATTTGACTTGCAAACCAACTGATTTCAAGTTTTGGCAGCATCACTAATTCTTATCAGCAGGGGCATTGCTAGAAGAGACCCACCTGGCCACAAGCCCCGGATCTTTTTGAGCTGTGCCCCAGATCTTTGAGCTGTCCTAATTGCCCCCCCCCCTTTTTTTTACATTTTCCCATTGGCTTGCATTGGAAAACAAAAATGGCCATAACGTTTTTAGTTTGTACGATAGATACATGAAATTTGGAATCTTGGTAGCCCCTGTGGAGCTGATGGAATATGCTGAATTTCAGGCAGTTAGGTCTAGTGGCTTTTGTGCTGGTCACAGGTAAAATTTGCTAGTATTTTCAAGAAACTCTGTCAAAGCAAAGAGCTATAATTTTTTCGTGCTTCCACATGCATGCATGGAATTTGGAGACCTGGCAGCCCCCATAGAGCTGACAGAGCCTGCCAAATTTCAGACAGATGTGCCTAGTGGATTTTGTGCTAGCCAAAGGTAAAATTTGCTTTTTCCAAGAAAATCTGTCAAAGTGAAGAGCTATAATTTCTTTGTGCTTCCACATACATTCATGGAATTTGGAGACCTAGCAGGCCCTATGGAGCTGACTGAACATACCAGGTTTCAGACAGTTAGGTCCAGTGGCTTTTGCTCTAACCATGCGGAAAGTTTCCTTTTCTCAAAATCTAAAACAAAAAGTAAAAACTGTCAAGTCACCCAGGGGATTGGAGATCCTAATCAGAAGGTGTTTAAGGTGACCATTGTTGTTCAGTCGTTCAGTCGTGTCCGACTCTTTGTGACCCCATGGACCATAGCACGCCAGGCCTTCCTGTCCTGCGCTCTCTCCCGGAGCGTGCTCAAGTTCATATTCATTGCATCGGTGATGCTATCTAGCCATCTCGTCCTCTGCCATCCCCTTCTCTTTTGCCTTCAGTCTTTCCCAGCATCAGAGTCTTTTCCAGAAAGTTTTCTCTTCGCATTAGGTGGCCAAAATATTTGAGCTTCAGCTTCAGTATCTGTCCTTCCAATGAGCACTCAGGGTTGATTTCCTTTAGGATGGACTGATTTGACCTCCTTGCAGTCCAGGGGACTCGTAAGAGTCTTCTCCAGCACCACAGTTCGAAAGCATCCATTCTTCGGCGCTCAGCCTTCCTTATAGTCCAGCTCTCACAGCCATACATTACTATTGGGAAAACCATAGCTTTGATTAGACGGACCTTTGTCGGCAAGGTGATGTCTCTGCTTCTTACTATGCTGTCTAGGTTTGCCATAGCTTTCCTCCCAAGGAGCGAGCATCTTTTAATTTCATGGCTACAGTCACCATCTGCGGTGATCTTGGAGCCCAAGAAAATAAAATCTGTCACAGCTTCCATTTCTTCCCCTTCTATATGCCAGGAAGTGATGGGGCCAGATGCCAGTATCTTAGTTTTTTTAATGTTGAGTTTCAAACCAGCTTTTGCACTCTCCACTTTCACCCTGAACAAGAGGCTCTTGAGATCCTCTTCGCTTTCTGCCATTAGGGTGGTATCGTCTGCATATCTGAGGTTGTTGATAATTATCCCAGCAATCTTAATTCCGAGCTGTGATTCATCCAACCCAGCGTTTCTCATGATGTACTCTGCATATAAGTTAAATAAGCAGGGCGACAATATGCAGCCTTGTCGTACTCCTTTCCCAATTTTGAACCAATTGGTTGTTCCATGTCTGGTTCTTACTGTTGCTTCTTGACCCTTGTACAGGTTTCTCAGGAGACAGGTAAGGTGGTCTGGTACTCCCATCTCTTTAAGAATGTGCCACAGTTTGTTGTGATCCACACAATCAAAGGCTTTAGCGTAGTCAATGAAGCAGAAATAGACGTTTTTCTGGAATTCTCTTGCTTTCTCCATGATGCAGCGAATGTTGGCGATTTGATCTCTAGTTCCTCTGCCTCTTTGAAACCCCTCTTGTACTTCTGGTAGTTCTCGGTTCGCATATTGCTGAAGCCTAGCTTGTAGGATTTTGAGCATCACCTTGCTGGCATGTGAAATGAGCTCAATTGTGCGGTAGTTTGAACACTCTTTGGCGTTGCCCTTCTTTGGAATTGGAATGTAAACTAACCTTTTCCAGTCTTGCGGCCATTGTTGAGTGTTCCAAATTTGTTGGCATATTGAATGCAGCACTTTAACAGCATCATCTTTTAGGATTTTAAATAGCTCAGCTGGAATACTGTCACCTCCTCTAGCTTTGTTGTTACTAATGCTTCCTAAGGCCCACTTGACTTCACTCTCGAGGATGTCCGGCTCAAGTTCAGTGAGCGCACTATCATGGCTCTCAGGGACATTAAGATCTTTCCTGTATAGTTCTTCTGTGTATTCTTGCCACCTCTTCTTAATCTCATCTGCTTCTGTTAGGTCCCTGCCTTCTTTGTCCTTGATCATGCCCGTCTTTGCACAAAACGTTCCCTTGAGATCTCCAATTTTCTTGAAGAGATCTCTAGTCTTTCCCATTCTGTTGTTTTCCTCGATTTCTTTGCATTGTTCATTTAAGAAGACCTTCTTGTCTCTCCTTGCTATTCTCTGGAACTCTGCATTCAGTTGGACATATCTTCCCCTTTCTCCCTTGCTTTTCGCTTCCCTTCTTTCCTCAGCTACTTGTAAAGCCTCATCAGACAGCCACTTGGCTTTCTTGCATTTCTTTTTCTTTGGGATGGATTTCGTTGCTGCCTCCTGAACAACGTTAGCCTTGTGATACGTTCCATGGGGTTTTCTTGGCAAGAATACTGGAGTGGGTTGCCATTTCCTTCTCCAGTGGACCACATTTTGTCAGAACTCTCTGCCATGACCTGTCCGTCTTGGGTGGCCCTGCACGGCATAGCTTACGGCTTCACTGAGTTACGCAAGCCCCTTCGCCACAACAAGGCAATGATCCATGAAGGGGAAGGTGACCATTAGGAGGTCATTATCCCTAATCTCTGGTGTAGGGTTGTTTTTGTTTTTTGTTTTTTGAGATGCAAAAACCCTCTCTCCCCCTACTTTTCTTCTCTGCTCTTACATGCCCACTGTTGGGAGCTTGCCTGCAATGAAATTTTGAAGAGGGAGGAGGAAGGGAAGAGCTCCATGTGAAATACTGGTATTTCACACAGCACCTGCTTTTACTGCCCCAAAGTGGAACTTTTGGCTTCTGCAGAAGTTTAGTAGCTTCAGTACAGCAAAGGATCCAATCAGCCTCCACAAACTTCTTTCTCCCCCTCCACTTTAACTTCTCCTAAATAGCTATAGAACTCAAATTATTCCAAAAGGAGGGTTAGGAGTATGTGGCATCATGATCAAGGAACTGCTAAGGTTTTTAAACAGGTTCTACAGTTTTAAGAAAGCTAGAAAAAGCCCTCCACCACCTCACCTCATAAAGTTAATTTCAGTATGTGCAGTCCCTGCAAACCCTGCACAGCCTCCTAAATTCCTCTGAAGTACTACCTCTCTGAAAGGAGCCCCTTGGCTTAGGGAATTCTCTCTACCCCCCCCACCCCCGTGCCCATTTCCAGTCACCATTCTTCTTCTTCCCTCCCCTATCCTGTTCTTTCTTTCTCTTCTTTATTCCACCCAGAGCATATCTTGGGGAATTCTTAAAGAGAATTCTCTTTGGCGGGCAAGAGAAGTTCTGAACTGTATTTGACTTCATACAAACAGACAAGAGGGCTGGTTTTTCTTCTCCTCACTCAAGCCTTTGAGAAGAGTGGGTTCACATGGTTGCAGAGAAACAAACCTGGGGCTGTTGTGTTTGCCAGTTGCCATTATCCAGCAATAGGAAGGGCTGTAGCTCAGTGGCAGAGCCCCTGCTTGGCAGGCAGAAGGTCCCAGGTTCAATCCCCAGCATCTCCAGGGAGGGCTAGGAAAGAATCCAGCCTGAAACCCTGGAGAGCTGCTGCTGCCAGTCTGTGTCAACAATACGGCGGTAGATGGACCCAGGATCTGACTCAGTATAAGGCAGCTTCCTATGTTCCCATGAATAGACAGCTTTAATATTTTTTTTAAAGGAGTCTTTGGTTTGTTTTTTAAGTGGAGGGGAGATAAACATTGCTAATTTATGCAATCCTTTGTTTGTCTACTGAAAAGTCCCATTATGTTTAATGAGGCTTTGCCTCAGGAAAGTGTGCATAGGATTCCAGCACAAGTTACTTTGGCAGGGCAGTTTACACCTTGATGTTCCGCATGTTTACTCAGAAATAATTGCTGAGTTACAAGCATGGTGCTGCAAGCTTAATACAGTGCTTACCCAATTCCGTCTAATGAATTGACTACCCTTTCAGCTCAGTCCTATGCATGTTTTGTCATTTGTGGGTTTGGTGGGTTTTTTTTGCATGAACTCTAGCTTCAGTGGTGAGGGAAAGGCAATTAGTACATGCTCAGAGTTTCTCTATAACTATTTTTAAAAACAGACTCATTGGCTGAATCCTGGTGAAGTCTTGGCACAAATGAAGTTACAGGGAGGAAGATACAATGACAGCTTGTGCATAACAAGGAGGAGGTAGAGAGGAGTTGCACAAAACAAGACATCTGTTTTTTATGAAGAGTTGCTGGAGGATGGTACGATGAGGAGGGATGGTTGCATGGAGGGGAATAGAATTTGTAGGGGGAGAATGTAAGTGCTCAGTGGTGAAAGAAAAACATTCTGCACATGCTCAGAGGCACTCTCTATTTAAGAACATAAGAGCCGTGCTGCATCAGACCAAGGTCCATCTAGTCCAGCATTCTGTTCACACAGTGGCCAACCAGATGTCCATAGGAAAGCCACAAGCAGGACATGAGTGCAATAGCACCTTCCCATCCATGTTCCCCTGCTGCTGACACTGGTGAAATGTAAATTCTAGTAATTCTAAATTAGAATGCATATATATCCTTCAGAAACTTTGCGGGTTTCTTGCCTGGGGGACACCAGTAATGACCTGTGCATTTTCATACAACTTTACCCAAAAACTATTGAGGAGGGGGTGAAAGGAAGGGAAAGCAAATCACTCCCTCCCCAAAACTGGAGAACTCCCCTTCCATATGAACTGCTGCACCTCTCCTTCTGAAACTTTGCTGTTTTCTTACTTAGGGACAACTGTAGGCTGTCTGTAGTTTTCAGAACAATGATCCACAAGAAACATAGGGAGATAATTATGTCCTCTTCTGGAGACCTCAAAATGTCAAGACCACCCTTGCACAAAAAAGCTTGTGGCTAGCGTTCTGAAATTTGGATGACATGATCTCCTCTGATGGGGCAATGAATCCTGAAATGTTTATCCAATTCTTCCAAGGAATTAAAATGTTATTGGCAGTTCTCTTTAAAAAAAAATCAAAATATAAACCCTGCACCTATTCTGACATTGGGCAGGTGTAATCCCCTTCTAGGGGGCTACTACACCTGAAATTATCAGCCAGTTCTGACCAAGAGAAGAAAGTTACAGTTTTTTTCTAATTTCCCATGGTAGTCAATTGGGATGTACGAATTACTTACCTGCCATTCTGGCGGGGGTAGTCCGCAGGGAGGGAGGCAATCCATCCCTCCCCCAGAAATCCTCGCTGGCTGGCTCCGCTCCACGGCAATTCCGTGGAGCTGCCGGCCAGCTCCGAAGCCCCAGCGATACGGCTGCCATTGCTGTATCGCTGGCTGGACTAACGTACTGTGTCATTTGTGTCCCTGGAACAGGGACGCAAATACGCCATTTGCATCCCTATTTTTTTACGCAATAGACTACGTAAAGATTTATGTAGCCTATCACGTCAAAGAGCAGGGACTCAAATGGTGTAGCCATTTGCGTCTGCAGTCCATCAGTCCAGCCAGCGATACGGCAATGGCAGCCGTACTGCTGGGGCTTTGGAGCTGGCAGCAGGCAGGATCCAGCCGGCGAGGACTTTGCGGGGAGGCGGAGGTCAGAGATCCAATTCTCCACGGACTTCAGGGGGCTGGATTCAATAGAATCCAGCCTCATTGGGGTCTGTGGAGGATTTCTCTGACATCCCTAGTAGTCAACAGGAGGCATTAAGATGCATTTTTCCAAACCTTGACTCAGGTTTGGTGCTGAGCTGAAGTGGTCTGACTACAAATTGGCCAGAGCAGAAGTGGGATGTTTTCCAAAATGCTGAATCGGGGTCTAAGTTGAAGTGGGGTAGGGGGTCAGTGCACACTTCTTATGTATGTATGTATGACATGCGCTTAGACATATATATATATATATATATATATATATATATATATATATGCAAATTTGTGTTATGGGCCTGTGCCCCAGATCTTTTAAGAACCTAGCAACACTCCTGCTTATAGGGCCTGAACTAAAGCCCACAATAATTCCTAAGGTTCAGGGGTGGTGACAGCTTGCAAGTTGCATCAAGTTCCTTCTTTTCTTCTCCAAAGCCCTGTTTACACATTCACTGTGAGAGTGTGTGTGGGGGGTGGGGGTCCTTGGCCCTTGTTAGGCCAGCCCCAACTTCTGAGGTTATGCGAGCGTTGACTCAGGGTTGGGCCTTTTCTGCAGTAGTGCCCTGCGTCTGAAATGCCATCCCAGTTTCCCAGGGCTATGTACCTGCTGCCTCCGCTTATGAGCCCAGTGAAAATAGCCTTCTTTTCCCATGTCTTTTCACTCAGGATTTGTGTTATTTTTATTTCCCCATTCCTTTTAATGTTATTTAAGCTGCCTCTTCTTTTAATATTAACATTATTCTTTCTTCTTATGTGTGTGTGTTTATTTAATTGTACTAATGTTCTACCTATCTAAAATAATTTCTACGCTGCCTAGATATATGTTGATATGTTTTATTATGAATATGTGCCATAACGGGCAGTGTCCTGTTTGGTACTAGCACTTACATCAATTACATTGAAATAGCAGAAGCTACCTCTGGTGCAATGCTAATAGTCTTGCTAGTGAGATGTCTTTCCCTGGAAAACCCATCACGCTAGCAAATGCTATTTTAATTCTAATTAAATTAAATACGTTGCATTAGAAGTAGCTTACACTAGTGCAATGTAACTGAAGTTAGAGCTAGTCCCAAATAGGGTACTATCCAATGTATGCATATGATGGGATATAAATACATTAACAGTAAAATCCAATGTGTGTCTGCTCAGAAGTAAGTCTCATTGAGTTCAATGGGAATGACTTCCAAGTAAGTGTGTATAGGATTGCAACCTAAGGCTGCCTGGGAGTAACTGCATATAGGATTGTGTTGTAAATGTGTAAATAAATAGATGAGGATTTGTTTCTTCACAACCCAATGAACGTGTGGAAATCACTATCATAAAAAGCTGCGACTGGCCACTAGCACAGATCTTTTTAAAAAGGGAATGGACTGATTTAAGGAGCTTGGACCTATCAACATCTATTAGGTGTTATAGCTAAATGGAGCCTCCATGTACAGAGGCAGTGTGTTTCTAATTATCAGATGGGGGAGGGTGGCAAAACCATGGGTTTGCCATTCCCTTCACGTCCTCTTTGTGGGCTTATAGAAGCCTAGATCACTCTCTGGTTGGCTCCAGCATAGCAATTCATACAGACTTATGCGTGATGCAGATGGATGAGGCCAGTTTGACAAAATTGTTCACTGCTTCTTCTCTTTTTGCATTTTGATATATGGTCCATTTAGCACTCCAGTCATAGCAATGTAAATGAAACTATTTTGTGTGAGATGCATTGACTCTCTGGCATCGCTGCAGAAAATTCATCAGCTCTGCTAATGTATTGTCACTACACTTTGAATTACTGTCCAGAAAACCTTACATCACTCCTAATTTCTTCCATTTACTGTCTGATCACTTAATGATGCTACTTTTAATTACCATAAGAGTGCTATTTCAATGTTAACAAACCCTGTGAGAATTGAGCTTGCCACACTGATCCAGAATTCTGTGCGTGTTCCAGGCACATGTTGTGTGGCACACCAGCACCTGTGTGCTGCCCTATTCACTTCAATGGAAGGGGCAGCATTGTTTGCACATATTTTTGTGCAGATCACCAAGCATTAGAATAACTATTTTTAGGCTATTTTCTTTCAGTCTACTGGCTATAATAGTAAAAGCCTTCTACCGCGATGGGTGATCAGTGCCAATCAGGGTAACGGTGTTCTGCTTGGTCAGTAAGAAAAGGGAGAGTTGAGTGTATGTATGTCATATTGGTGAGCTCCATGTCTATCATAGTCCAACTGACTACTTGCCTGGGTGGCAATTTCTGTGCATCATGTGCATGAATCCAGACAATCATGGCCTTGTTTATCGCACAAATAGTGGGACTTTCCCCAGGATATCCAAGAGGAGGAGTGTATTCAAATCTAGTGCAGCTGGCATCCATTTCAATTCTTTGTGTGCCATTAGTTGGATTCCTACTAAAGCAACAATGGTATATCTGTCCCTGTCTCTCTGCTCCCCCCACCCTGCATCCCTCATCTTGGGTCTTGTTTAAGAGATCAACTCATTTGAACTATATGTACTATTGAAAGTAGTAAAGAAATTTAAATGTATATTTATGCATCTTTCTGCAGCAGATTGAAAGCTATAATGAAAACACTCAAGTGAGAGACCATTACACAATGGCTTCCTCAGCGTTTCTGTGTTTTTCTAGAATACACCATTCAATTTAGCACCTTAGGTAAAGTTATAGTTAATATGTGTTTGTTCACCCTTAATTAAGTTCATTGGACTAATAGCAGTTTAGTTATGTGTGCTTTTCTAAGCTCATGTCACTTGGAATAAAAAATCAGGTATGATATCCCGAAATGGCAGCATTGTTCCACTTTGATTCTGGTCGACTTTGGATATGTTGATTAGGATACATTTCTGAGTATGAAAAAATACATACTTTTGTTGCAATTACTTTGAAGTTTTTCATTCCTCTCCTCCTGTATTTCTTTTCTTGTATTGTTTTACTTTACGTTTATTCATAAAATTGCATTGACTATTATGTGCTTGTTCATTTCATTTGTAACCAGTCATTCATTCCTGGGACCACTGTAATGTGTAACTTTGAAACCATTGTAATTTTACTATTTTAAAAACAGTAAAGCGTCTGAAATCTTTTCTACTGAATTTATTTTATGAGAGTGTTTGGAGGACAACTGGTACTCAACACGTATTATCTCAAGGGCTTCTCACCACCCAACAAGACTCCTCTGTGGCCAAAGGTTTGTAAAGGACTTTTATTTAGGACCCTCATTTGTTGGGTATTTCTGCCAATATGAGTTAACCACCAAATGAGTGAAAGCTTTCTGTAACTGATTTCTGAAGGACTCTTCATATAATGAGTTTGATGGGTACACAATAAAGATCTGCACTGCATACCTGCCTTAGCCCTAGTTCTCACTGAGGTGACAATAAGGTGTTTGGGCCATACCACTTCCGAGTGGATACATCTGTGTCAAGAGCTTCACCACACAGGGCTTTTATTCTGCTACTGGGATTGGTTATTCACGGATGTTTGCAGGTCCTTTACATGACAACGTCAACCTCCAGGGCCTCTCCCACACTAAATGACCTTTTCCCCATTTTTTAAAAGATCGGAGATAATGAGCTATCAAAGTACAGTGTGTTGAGTTTAACCGTGAAACGAGGAACTTCTGCAATTAGAGGAGCTAGACCACTGCGCCATCTAGTGGCTGTAGAATTAAACATATAGAACACGCAGATAAGGGGGAAAGTGCAGGGAGAAGGCTGCCCATCATGATCCTGAATTTAAAACGGAAGCAGAAAGCCCCATTAAAGTTGTGGGATTTTAGCCTGGTGTAAAAATGCTCCAAGCCCCCACTGGCAAGTTGGGGAAATCTGCAAGCTGGATTCAGCCCACAGGCTGGAGGTTCTCCACCACTGCTCTAAAGCTATTATATCTTTTTTCCATGCCAGTGTGTGTGTGTGTGTGTGAGAGAGAGAGAGAGAGAGATTCAGATATCTTTAAAAGCTGCTCTGAGAGTGTCAGCTGAAGAGCCACCAATAAGTAGTCAAATACATTTATTTGGTTATGGATATATGGATATCTGTTCTTTGGAGAGTTCAGGGTAGCTTATGTAGCACTCTCCTATCCTATCCAGGTACTGATGGGATGCATGGCCTCTTAGCTTTATTAATGCAATGGTATTATTAGTATTAGTATTACTATTATTATTATCATCATCTCCCAGTCCATGAACTGGCCCCATCCACTTTACTGGAATTTACAGAAACTTTTACAAGCAAGATGGAAGCTACAACTTTAAACTTAACAAGAACCAAGCAAGATGAATGTTTCATGACTTCATAATGTTAAATTTGTTTCACAGCCAACTGACTTGGCTTCTGACCAATCTTCTGACGAGGAAGATTGCTGCTGGCGTGGAGGCATGCCAACCACCATTTGTATGAAAGAGACATCATTTATTAAACTGCAGTGATCAGAATTAATGGCTCACTGTTGCCTTAAAATACATCATTTTCAAGATGAAATGAAAAAACCAAAGTTTGCTTTCTGTCCATTTTTGTGCATAAACAATGACAATCACCACAGTCCTCTTTTAACTTAAGTGAATTAGAGCTCAAATTGCTTGGCAACATCCAACAGTGAGGCCTGAAGTATCTCAGTATGCTTTATTGTGCAACATCCCTTCCTGCTGGTGTACTGAATTTATATATAATAGTAGGGCAGCCTTTCCCAGCCTGGTGCCTTCCAGATGTGTTGAACTAGAATTCTCAGTTCTATCCCCAGCCAGCATGAGTTTAGCTATCTATCCCTGAATAGTTCTACATCACATATTTGCCACTTTCAAAAATGGCTTTTTCAGTGGGGTGCAATTCCCACCACCACCACCGCTGCCAAAGAATTGCACAAATATTCATGTTTTCCCTATATTATTCAGCACTATTGGGTGCTGAACAGACTGGCAGCTTTTCCTAGTGCTAACTAATCTTTGCTCTTCCACTAAAAGTTACATGCAGAATTGCAGCTTTAGGGGGTATAGTGCTTGTGGATGTGTCTGTGTGTGCATCATATTATGTTCCACCCACACTAGCGGGCATAACATAACCATGTGGGTGGGGAATGGGCAATTCTAAGGATGTCATTTTTAGAAAACATTTTTAAATCAATTCTTTAATTTGCACTGAAGTGTTTTTTTAAGTGCTATTCTGGAATTATTTTCAAATTCTTTTTAAAAGGTAGGTGAAAAAGTGTTTTAGTGTTAATTAAAAGATCAGCAAAAAAAATTAACTCAAAAATTAACACACCGTTAAAATGGTGCTAATAAGAAAGGCAGTGTTAGGCTTTTAAATGAAAGTCAAAATTCACACTAAAATGCTTTTTAATTTAAGTGCTATTGGTTGAAAGGTAATCCTGAAGATGTACTAAAGTAGATGCATGGTAATGCATCCACACACCGCACACATCAAAACTGCACCTCTCTTAGCCTAACCTACCTCACTGGGTTGTTGCAATGATAAAAATGGGAGGAGCAAGATGTACATGTAATAAATAAACGTTTATTGAGATTTTCCATTATCTTTAATGACAGCAGCAATCAATAATAAACAAAGAGAGAAATATTAAGTAATAAAAATGGAACAAAAACTTGAAATTCAGAAAAGCTAGGACATTATCTCTTTGAGTAGTACAAAATTATCATGAAGAAAAGATTACATGATGGTCATCATTATCTATTTGGTCTCTGTGGATTTAAGGAGAGTTCAGTCTTGTTTTCACCTAGGTAAGTAAGATGAAGTGGAGAGGAAAAGGGAAGGAGAACATTCTCTATTTACATGAACAGCTGTACATCTCCACCTTGCATACATGACGTAACATGTGCCCCAGGCCATATTTGTGATGTTTTGTATCATCTTTTTTAAAAATAAAAAAGGAAGGTGGAAAAACTAACAAATGTACATGTTACTATAGATGTAGTATATGGGTGAAGCATTCATGCTTCCCACAGACATACAAGTATGGAGGGCTCATTCTGGTAAATGTGTGAACCAGCCTGTGTGTGTTCTGAGTCTATATGTTGGAGAAGAGGCCAGCATGCCCCTTTCAATCCAGCTGTAATGACATTAGCCATCTAGATACTCTGTTGCAAATGGGGACAGACTTTCTTAATGGACTGTTCTCTGCCTGCTTACCTTTTCCTCATTCCTGTGGCTGGGCATACTTGGAACACCGGAAGAGAGGGGAGATAAGACACTTCCTTTTCACCATCATTGGCTAATTTTTGTCCATTGTGAAATTATATATCACTTTAATGCTTTTCGAAAAGACTTAAGGATCATTATAGCTTTCTTACTATTTTGTATATGCACACATGTGCACACTCAGAAATATGCATTGTTGTTCAGTCGTTAAGTCGTGTCCGACTCTTCGTGACCCCATGGACCATAGCACGCCAGGCCTTCCTGTCCTAGAAATATGCAAACACAAATGCAAACCAAAGTGCATCAAGGAGTCAGCACATGACTATATAATTCTAAAGTATGATCACCTTCCATTTTTCTTTTAAAGCCACACCAGACTTCCATATATCATGGAAGCCTACAGTCACCATTATCAAAGACACTGTAGCAACAGATATGTGTGTTTAAACCCCAATCTCTTGAAATCAGGTAAAAGAGGGAGGGGTGGGGTGGGGCGAGTTTAAGAAGCAAAAGGCATACCATATGCCCCACCTGCAACTTATCTGCCTGCAGCCAATCTTCCCATTCTTCCCAGTGCTTTTATCCCAGGTAGGCTTACCCAGGATCAAAACTGGCTGAAGCAAAATTGATGTCAGGGGGGAGATAGAAGACAGAAACTGAAAGCAGGGGAGGGTTCTCCACTCTTCACCCCCAGTCCCTAATAACTCTGTAGGTGAAGTAGTCCTGGGTTTAAAACACAGAGATCTGTCACCATCATGTCTAGTTTTTTGGCCTTCATATATTACTCTCTCTCTGTACCCCATTCCTTATTATACAAAGCTGAACAATGATATAAACAACACAGGGCACCATGTTTTCAGGAGCAAACTCTGCAGATGGTGTGGTCAGGATTGTTGGTACACTGAAGCAACTGAACTGGCCTGTTGTAAGACAATAAAGAAATATGCAAGTGACTCAGTTTCCATATATTGGCTGTTTTAGGCAAATACGATGTCAAAAATTACCGGTGCAATCTATCCAAAATAATTATTTATGTAATCTAAAATATTAACATCCTATCTATCTTTATAATATTAGGACAGTTTTGTATTATTTATATAAATATAATAGAATAAAGCACATTCTATTCAGACATTGGAAAGTGAGTTAATTGAACTCAGCTTAGGAGAGCTATGATTCCCCTGTAAGAGATGAATGTTAGCAGTTTGCACTTTGTTTATCTGATTATGCATTTCTGCTCCTCACTCCAATGCATGTTCACTCAAACATTGTAAACCTATATGGGATTGTACTGCACAGCCACAAACTC
Source organism: Heloderma suspectum (assembly GCF_057233095.1). Taxonomy (NCBI): domain Eukaryota; kingdom Metazoa; phylum Chordata; class Lepidosauria; order Squamata; family Helodermatidae; genus Heloderma; species Heloderma suspectum. The sequence continues at coordinate 117,226,171 of NC_139462.1, forward strand.
AGATAAAGAAAATGCAGATAGTTAACATTCAGTTCTTCTGGGGGCATCAAAGCTTTCCTAAACAGAAATGTCTTCTGACTGTAGAAATTATACAACTATATAATTTCCCTCTCTAGATTCACCCATGAGAGAATATGTGCTGCGATCCAAAGAGCATTCACTGATGCTTATAGATAATAAGAGGAGGGAGCCATTATGATCATTTCAATAAATCAGATTTAAGGCCAAACTAGATGTGCCTGCCCGTTTTGTATAAAAACAGCAGAGTGTGTATGAGAGTCTTACTTTAACAATAAAAGGAATGCATGGGACAGAAGGGCTGAATTGTCCAGGCATTTTCTCCTTCCCAAGATCCTTTTTGGTATCAGGGCTGGGAAGAGAGAACAGGGCCCCCTAAAGCAACCAACTGCGGGGAAAAGAGTGTGGCATGAGATGGGTTCAGCACCTCTCTCTTGCACACTCCTTTTACTGATAAAGTAAATCCCCACTCTCCATTGTAGATGTGAATGGGACATGAGAATGAATCATGCTCCATCACGCTTAGTTTTGCCTTTACTGTTTTAAACAAGTTGATAACTATGCCACAAAAACATACAGCAAATTACCTGTAATTATCTGTACAAGACACACTTATTGTCCGGCTTTCTAGGATCTCTTTTAGCTTTGTTATGGAACGGCCTGTGCAAGATTCCCTGGAAATAAAAGCAATCACATTTCTGTTCCAAGTGTTTTTGTTTTAACATTCATTGACACTGTAATATTCACCACTGACTGTGTACAGGTAGTTTTAAAAACATTTCAAGAAAAGAAAAGTATGTCTGTCCTCAGAGCCTGATCCATAAAGGAGTTTTTGTAGAGTTCCAGTGCCTTCAGTTATGAGTTGAGAATCCCCTTCAGGCATGTTTCATAGTGGGCACATGGGGCTGTGGTCACCCTTATGTTCTGTCCCTGTGCTCTAGGAATCCCAGAAAAACCAAAAGTAATCATAGGAAAGGGTTTAATATGCATGCATTTGAATAAATTAATTTGCATTCAATGTAACTATTTTCTGGGTTGCAAGTATCAGTTTTGCCTCCAGGTTTTTTGGGGCCCTTGGGCGAGACACCCTTGATGGACCCCCTTCCTCAGTGAGTCTACTTCCCATGGCCATTGTCAGCAGCTGCTATTGTTCCTCATTCTCTTTCTCATCATTGCTACCCCTGGCTTGCTTGACAGGCAGACAACCAGTGGGCAAGTAGGCAATGGCAACTAGTGCTCCCCTACTCACTACCACTGTTGTCTGGGAAGAGCAAGAGGCAAGCAAATAAGGAGGTTGCAATGGTAAACAGCAGGAGCAACTCCAGGGGGCTTTTGTCCGTGGGCCCCTGCTGGGGTGTGACCCATCAGCAGATGCCCAGCCATGCCTACCCTTGACACCAGCCCTGACAAATAAGATGTTTCCCCCTTATAAATGGATTTACATTTCTGCATGTTCATCATGGCTACTGATCATTTTCTAGCACTGCCAGTGCAATTTCAGAAATGCTAACAATAAGAAAACACAAGCACAACACAGGGGCAAAGAATCAATGAAAATGTCACTCTTTTCCTTTCCTCTTTACTGAATTACCCAGTGATGCAATGAGGTTATTTTAGACTGTGGACACAGTCTTATTGGGGGGCATGTGTATTATTAAGTTGTGAAGCACACAATATATATTAATTTTCTCCCTCTCACCACCACCAGTCTATACTTTACAACTGCTACTACGTTCCTGATATGCTAGAGCAAAAAGCAAATAAAAAACTGTTTTCCAACCCTGATGAAAAAACATATTCTCTGAACATGTGCATTTTTACATTTTAAACTCATTTAAATCATAGCACCATCATGACTGCAGGAATAAAATGGAATGCTCTTCTGCTGCCTGGATGTTAAACACATTTACTTGGGAACAAGCACACTTCTGATGATGAAAAGGACAATATATCTTCAAAGTAAAAATAATAAAATGAGCATCTGTAACCATGTACACTCCCAGCTGGCTATACCCGACTATAAAATATTTTTTAAAATAAGAAGGCTGAAGGGATGCTGCAGTGAACAGCATCAGTGGGCTCTGGGTGGTCGTTTGGGGTCCCCCTGGCCTGCAGGGCCCACGACTTCAGCTGGAGGGTCTAGCTCTAGCAACACCACTGGAATGACCATGTGACACATTTCGCTTTGCGCCTCATTGTGGAGAGTACGTAACAAGAAAAATGAAATAGGGTGTGAAGAGGATGGATCCTAAGGGTTGCAAGAGGAGTTAAGTAGGAGGCTCATTGTACAGCACTGGAAGTTTCATATGCTTCCTTCTGTGGATAAAGAGGTCAGTAATATGCTTGATCTCTGTGTTTTTAAAAAAAGGATACTTGCACTTCCATATTAGGACTTTCTGTATCTTTGAGCAGTGATACGTGTTCTATGCATGTCCATTATCCATTGTTACCAGGCCTTTCCCCTTCCTTATCCCGCCTTTCTCTTTCTACATTCAGCCTCTAGCCTTTTCCGTTTTCAGCTGTATCCTTCCCTTCCTTCCTTCTCCTAGTTTTCTTTTATTTCTCTTCTTTCTATGGGCCAGGGGTTACTTTGGGTGCTGTTATAAAATGAAGCAAAATCTATTTATGTGGAACAGAGACCTCTACTGGCAGGAGCAGAGGGTACAAACAAACCCATTAACTTGTCCCACATAGGTGAAGCACATGTTTAAAGGAAAAAAAGCTGGACACAGACAATAGTTTTTAAGAAACTTGATGATGGAATAGTAGAAACATTGTTTCCCTTGATTTCTCATTTCTTTTGTGCTTGTTGTCTTTTGTCAAACAGGTTTGCAGGTTTTTGAAATGCAACAAAAGCTCGTAAAGCCTGTGAACAGAGATAGCAGTGGAATGAATGTGTGCAGCATGGTCCATGGTGATCCTGTCAGACTACTTTCAGCTTTCTGGTCATTGCAGACTGGAACTACTTTAATAGTCAGCCATTCTCTCTTCAGGTAGCCTTTTCAGATGTAGTTCTGTGAAGGTAGTGGGTGGGTTAAGGATCTCAGCACTCATACCAAATTAGAGTTCCCAGGATTCCTCACGGAAAGCCATGACATTAAACTGATGTATAACTGATATATGCTTTCAGTTGCTAAACCCTTTAAATCTTTCTCCAGCCCAAACTGCAGAGGACTGTGCCACAAAATGTGATACAGGATAGGACAGTATACATAATATTAAAAACACATGTTCAATATGTGGCAATGCCCTTGGCATATCAAAGTAGTATATTAATAAGAGTGTCCCTTTAAAAATGACCCTTTAAAATGGCTGCTCAAATTATGCTTATTTGACAGAAAGCAGAGCAAGACAACTAAAGAAGAAGGAAATGTTCTTAGGAGCGGAAAAAACCTGAGTGCTATTAATTAACAAGATTCCATTCTGATATGGTCCATTAAAATGAACCATAGCTATAAAGAGGCATTTTATTCTGTACTGGTAAGCCATACCTTTGAGGTCCATCAATGTCATGCACAAGCCAAATTTGCACCTTGGAGACTTTATCCGGATTTAAGTTAACCATCTCAACGCTGCCCAAAATGCTGAAAGAGCAGGAGCACAGAAAGGAACTCAAAAACATTTACTGGTTCAACAAAATATACCTGGTAAAATCCTTAGACATTATAATCCCATCATCACCAGTCAGAAATAGTTCCAGAAGACAGAGTATTTAGGCCTTGATTCACATATAGAGAATTCACATTGAGAGCCAGCGTGGTGTAGTGGCTAGAGTGTTGGACTGGGAGCTGGGAGATCCGGGTTCTAGTCCCCACTCGGCTATGGAAGCTCACTGGGTGACTTTAGGCCAGTCACAGACTCTCAGCCCAACTCACCTCACAGAGTTGTTGTTGTGAGGATAAAATGGAGGAGGATTATGTATGCCGCCTTGGGTTCCTTCCCAGAGGAAAAAAGGTGGGATATAAATGCAATAAAACAAACAAATAAATAAATATCTTTATGCATAGAGCTGGGTTGTCACAAGGATTTGTAAGTTGGTTGTGACTAATAGTCCATTCGTTTCAATAGGATTTAGGGTGTTTCCAGGTAGGCTTGTAATGCTTCCAATAAAATGACATCATGCATCTTTCTCTTCTTAATGGATTTCCCTCCTTAAAGATGGAAAAAGTGATGGGAAAACATGGGAGGCTTACAAATGGTAGACAGTGCCATCTGGATTGGAGCCCAAACCTTGAAGGAAGGGGTGGGGAAGATGTGGCCCTCCAGAAGTTGTTGGACTGCAACTTCTGTCAGCTCTAGCCAGCATAGTGAGGGATGATTTTTATTTATTTATTGGATTTATACCCCGCCTTTCCAAGAAAAAATGGTGCTCAAGGCTGATGATGGGAGTTGCAGTCCCAACAACATCTGGAATGCAACATGTTCCCCATACCTGCTTTAAGGAATATGGTAACAGCCCACCCTGTCCCCAAATCTGCTCAGTTAGCATGTTGGGTTGTGTCTAATTGTAAATAATAGAATTCATCGTTGTCTGTTATGAGTCCTTGTGTGTCTCTCTGATGCCTCAAAACAGGAGTGAGCAAGTTGTAGCCCTCCGGATGTTTTAGCTTATAACTCCCATCAGCCCTAGCAAGCATAGCCAATGGTGAAGGATCATGGGAGTTCAAGGCCAAAACACCTGGAGGGCCACACGTTGCCCTCCCCTGCCTTAAAGTAAGAACAACTGACATCGGCGCCACATCACTAGTATAGCTGCATTCTAAATCAAAATAAATGCTAAAGAATACTATCATGCTGGTTTCTGTGCTTTCCCACTACAATAAACAATGCAGGGACACTTTGAGCATCTCTACACCAGCCTAAAATGGGGCTTTCTGCTTCCATTTTAAATGCAGGGTCACGACAGACTCCCTTTATATGTGCTTCCTTTTCCCCCTTATCTGAGTCTTCCATATGTTTGATTATACAGTCGCTAGATGGCGCTGTGGTCTAGCTCCTATTATTGTGGGTTTTCCTCTTTTCACAGAGGGAACTCAAGCAGAACTCAAGTGCTGTAATTTGATAGCTCATTGTCTCTGATGTTTAAAGAAACGGAATAAAGGTCATTTTGTGCAGGAGACGCCCTAGATGACAATAGCATCTAAAGGACCCATAAACTTCCATGAGTAACCAATCTCAACAGCAGGATAAAAGCCCCCTGTAAAGAAGCCTTTTGTTAACAAACCGTGGGTAATTATCTAGTGATTCACTTAAAGAATATATCAAGCAGGTTGCTGGCCTGCCCACTACAAGATGAGTAGTGGGCAGGCATTATTCAACAAACAGACATTATTCAACAAACAGATACCTGCTATTTCTGAAAGCACCAGCTTCTATTGACCCATTGAGCATCACTTGGACTGTACCACAGGCTGCTTCTGCAAACTAAAACAAGTAGTAGCATCATTCCTAACTACGAATAAAAAAAATGAATAGGTATTTGAGGGGTTCAAAATTAGCATTACTTTTTGCAACATTAATTTCTGCAATATTTCCCCAAACCTGGGGAAAGGGCACAGCTTGAATTTTTAGTGTGCTCTCACAAATGGCTACCATGGGCTTGCCCATTCACAAAATGGCTGCCATGGTGGGCATGTCCACTCACAAAACATAAGGCAAAGTGGTGAAACTAAAAGAAAAGTACCTTGCCCAAGTACCTAATTACAAGGCAGAGGTGGGCGTCTAAGCTCCAAAACACAAAATGACTCTTTTGAACTGAAAGAAAAAAAGCGTTGGAGGACAGCACTTTGCTTTGCAGCATATCAGCTTCCCAGTTAAAAATAACAATAAAAATCTTAAGAAATAAAATAAAAATCAGGAGGGGCAGGGAGGGATGTTGGTGGGCATCACATTGGAGAACCCAAGTGTAGACCCAACCTACTATATATTTAACAAGGCATGTCTGTTAGGCTTTCTTTTTTTATTAATGGTATCTGAAAAACATCTCAATCCGCCACAAAATCTACATTCCCCAAAGCCAGTCAAAACAACTTTTTAAAGGAATGAGTAAAAATAACAACCCTGAAGATCATTTTAAAGTCAAAACAGTGAGGGTGGGGGCCTTTGGGGGAGTGAAAGTCTTAATGACATGACCCCCACTCACTGTTTTTGCTAACACTGCCTCTTAATGTCATCCTGAAGGAGGCAGCAATTGTGCTGTTATTGCTGTATAATAAGCCTGATATTGCTGGGTGACATTTTTCTTCAGTGCTTTGCTTTCTACTTACTGTTTGGCTGCAGATGACATTATTAATTAAGTCTCATTGGCTATGTGGCAATATAATGAAGCCAGATCATTGTCATGAAGCCAATCAGAGTGAGAGCAAGATACAATACAGCCTGCCTTCACTCAGGCATCTGGTGGGTAGGAAGCATTGGAGAAAGACTGTGACTAGGAGGAGAGTGAAATTGCTGCCACCAGTAAGTGGGGCAAGCACAGAGCCCTGCTTCATGCCTTCCAAATGTCTGAAATGCCCCCCAACCAGTCTGTGCACATAGTGGTAAAGCTGGAGGGCAATTTCAGTTCACCACTACTTTTAATTGCTTGTAAGTACTTAAATGCTTTTACGGCTAAATTCTTGACCTTTATGTTTACATAGCCACTGGCTAGAGCTGAAGGGAATTTTAGACCAAAACATCTGGAAGGACACAATTTGTCCACCCCTGGCCTAAGAGAAGAAAAAACTGTCCAGATTCAACAAGACATCTCAAGGCTTATTGCCTGATTATGCTGCTAGTCAAGGTATACGCTTTTTTTATTAACTATTTAAGGGTGCAATTCTATCCAAAGCAGGGCAGGAGAAGCATGGAGGGGATAGTTCTCTCCACAGTTCTCCTGCCCTGCATTTTTGGCTAGACAGCCAACTGCGGATGGATGGAGTGGGGGAAGAGGCTGCTGTATGACACATTGGATGTATACAGCATTTCCACCATCCCCGCCCCAGAAACGCCCCTTTTCAGGCGCTCCGCACTCCTCTTGAGAGCGCGGAGGACGGGGCTGTTCTACACTGCCTCCAAGGCAGGGCGGAAGTGGGGGGAGGTCAGTTCCCAGAAACAAGGTATCCTATGGACATCTAGCCGCTGTCTAGTGGCCATAGGATTGCTCCTTAATTGTATTAAATTATAGATAATTGAAGCTTAATATATAATTAGTATTATTGACTGGGGTTCTATAGAACATACCATCTTAGATGCCATTTTCCAGTATATTGTACTGGGGTTACTCTCACATTCAGTCCATTTGGGGCAAGATTTGTAGTTGACTCCTAAAAGAAATATATTTTGAACATAATTATAAAATAGATATTTTCAGCCCTATGAGAGAGTAGGCAAGAAGAATTAAGATTTAATGTACTGCCCCTAAGATTTAATGTACACAGAACGAGTCCCTTCTGTTCATGGAAGGGTGATTTAGGATCCAATGCATTATATTTTCTACTTTTACCCTAATGCTTTATATTTATTATTATTATTATTAATAATAATTACATTTCTATACCGCCCAATTGTCGAAGCTTTCTGGGTGGTTTACAAAGATTAAAAACATTAAAAATACAATAAAAAACATTTACATAAAAAACACATGAACAGACAATATACACAAAAGAAACATACATCTAAAACAACTTCAAACAAACAATCACAAAAGGAAACAACCATAACCATAAGACATTCCAGGATCGATTAAAACTTATCATATGCTGTCAAATGCCTGGGAGAAAAAGGTCTTAACCTGGTGCTGAAAAGATAACAATGTTGGCGCCAGGGGGGCCTCGTCAGGGAGATCATTCCATAATTTTAATTGTGTGTGTGTGTGTGTGTGTGTGTACAGGCGCCTGCATATGTGTCTGCATAGGTAGACAGATATAATTATTTAGTACTAAATGCTAAATCATAAGTGTTTATGGGGGGGTATGCATGCAAGTGGATGTGTAAAATCTAATCACACTCTATTGTATTTTCATAGAATATTTTATCCTAAAGGGACATGTTTCAGTCTCTTGGTAACCTGCTGCTAATCCACTAATAAATCCTTTCTATTTCAAACCTTCTTTAGGAATGAAATGCAATGCAATCTCTGCCCTCCCCACTATCAGGACAAAAAACTTATCTCTCTTTCTTGTAGAGAATAAGAAATTCTCCTTACCTGGACTGGAGGGATTTCCACACCATGATAACCCATCTGCTATGTAGCCTAGCAAAGTGTCCTCCAGTGTGAGGAAATTACTACTAGCTTTTGTGTAACGATGTACAAGGTCATTTGTCTTGCTCCAAAACAGTGACTGAAAGTAAAAGTTAATACTGAATTAATAGCTCTAGTATTATTATATATCATTGTAAACACAGGTATAGAGAATTCATTAGGGCAATATTGAACTTCGGAGCTGCCTCAAGACATTTTGATGCCTGAGGCAAAGGGCAAGATGGCGCCTCTCCCCTCCATTGCATGTACTGAAGCTGACTGGACTGGGAGCTGAACGTTACTTAAATATAGTCAATACAGCACCGTCCTCCCTTGCACCTGACAGCTGAGAGGGTGCAGGGCAGGTTGCATGTCACACACAGCTCTGACCTCCAGCACCTCACCCCTGCTCACTCACCACAGCTCCTGGCACGTACTCACTGCCTGCTCAAACAAATGCTGCACTGTAGTGGCAGTACTTGCATGTGCCATGTGAGCAGAGCAATGCCTGCTGGAGCATGTGGACTGGGCTGGCTGCTTTGCTGCCTCCTCTCTCAGCAAGAAGACTTCCCAGCAACATTCTGTGACACACTGAAAGAGGCCCACTAAGTGAGACTGACAGACAAGCAAGAACCGCCACCACCGGGGTGCCAGCTCAAAGGATGGGAGTGGAAGGGGGTACCACTGCTGCCCCTAGCAACTGCTGCCTGAGGCAGCCACCTCAATCTGCCTAATGGTAGGGACAGCCTATGATGTCTCTTCCTGTTTCCCCCAACAGTTTTCAGCTCGTAACTGAAAGGTCAACGTTTTCAGCTGTGCAGGATTTTTTTGTCTTAAGAGTCTGAGAGACCCAGACGGAGAAGCATAGAATATTTGGGCATCAGTACAAGGAAAAACAAGCATGCCTTGGCAGTTAGAATGGGTGCTTTTGAGGTTATTGGTGTTGCGGGAGGGCTGTTTCAGGGGCACAGTTCAATCTGTGAGCCCCTTATCCCCTTGGTCACAAGTTATATATGATTTCATAGGGTCCTCCTCTAATTTCTGTTGATTCCCTCCAGTTTCAGCTCCTCCTGTGCCACATTCAGTGCCATTGTGGAAGCTACCCTATGCCTCAAATGTAGCTTCTCAGGAGAGTGTAACGGGTTGCAGATGGGAGGAGGAGGGAAACTCATAAACAACACTGATATTCAGTGTATTCACTGGATTCAAGCCTTAAAATTTAATGATGAATTAATTGTTTATAGTCTAGATGCACTTAGCAAAATTTTATGGAAAGTGCAAGCACCTTGAAAATGAAAGGCCATTCTTAGCTGCTTGTTGTCTGCGCTGTCTGTCCTTTTGCCCCCAATGTATTGAAGGTGCACAAGTCTATTTCTCCCTTGCCCCACCTCCTTTTAGATAAGATATTTATTTTGAGCACCTGCATATGATGGATAATTTAATTACATTTATAGGGGCTATAATTACAATCCTGCAGATCCTCAGCCACTCCTTCCCTGCCCCCAGAATGCCCCATTTCCATTCTCATACATGTCTCCACGGTAGTTGGGAGGAGCCAAAAAGAGGGCTCTGACTATATCCTTTAAAAATCCTCTGAGGTCATAGCTCTGTGAATGGTGAAAGAGGGGTTTCTCTAGACAATCCTGTGATCCCTGGGATGCTGTCTAGGGACCATAAGGATTCTACTCTAAATCTTGTACTGTGTATATTTTATCTTATGTAATTGCTGCACTTTTTCTCTTGTGGGATTTTTATAGTTGGGTATTCTAGTTGCTACATTCTCCATCTTAATATTCAGTAAAAGTGTGAAACTTTATTCCTGTGTTCGTGTAACAGTACTGAAAGAGTGTTGGCACAGTATTATTGAAAATAACAGCAGCTGTTGGCATCAGCCAGGACTCAGATGTTACAACTATCACTAACCATATGGCTGCTGGTGACAAATACGAGTGTGGTTGCAAAACAACAAACACATTAGGTTGATCTTTACAACCAGATTCCATTCATTTTCTAGTTGACAAAAACAGCCAAATTTGGTGTAGAAATGCCCTAAGGGTGCAATCCTATGCATCATTAGATGGAAATAAGTTCCACAACTCCCAGCATCCCCCAGCCAACCATATAACTCCCAGACTAAATAGGCATAGGATCACACCCTAATAGAGATAGCAAGTCATAAAGTAAACTAGGGCTGCCTCAAAATGGCAATAATCATTTTGATGTCATTTCATTCACAAAGAGATTAACAGTGCAATCTTATGCATGCCTAATCAAAAGTAATCCCCATTGAGCTCAATGGGATTTTACTCCAGTGTAAATGTGCTGTAAATGTGCTTTGCTCTAGCAAAGGAGATCGCTACCTTGTCATGGTGCTGGAGCTTGAGCACCTCAATGATGCCATGAGCTAAACTGTGAAGGGACACCCAAGACGGGAAGGTCATGGCAGAGAGGTCAGACTAAATACGATCTCTGGGGAAGGTAATGGCAACCCACCCCAGTATTCTTGCCGTGAAAACTAAATGGATCAGTACAACCAGAGATATGTCGGTGTACCATTGGAAGAAGGGACTCCCAAGTCGGAAGATGGTCAAAATGCTACTGGGGAGGAACAGAGGATAAGTTCAACTAGCCCCAGATGTGATGATGCAGCTAGCTCAAAGCCGAAAGGACGGCTAGCGGCTGATGGTGCTGGTGGTGAACGACGAATCCGATGTTCTAAAGATCAACACACCATAGGAACCTGGAATGTAAGATCTATGAGCCAGGGCAAATTGGATGTAGTTATTGGGGAGATGTCTTGATGAAATATAGATATTTTGGGTGTCAGTGAACTGAAATGGACTGGAATGGGCCACTTCACATCAGATGACCACCAGATCTACTACTGTGGACAAGAGGACCACAGAAGAAATGGAGTAATTTCCATAATTTCTAATTATGGAAATTACTTCATAATTAATAATAAAGTGGCTAAAGCAGTGCTTGAATACAATCCAAAAAATGATAGAATTATCTCAATTTGAATTCAGGGTAAGCCATTTAACATCACAATGATCCAAATATACGCCCCAACCACAGATGCTGAAGATGCAGAAGTAGATCAGTTCTATGAGGATCTGCAGCACCTACTGGATAGTACACCAAAAAGAGATGTTATTTTCATTACAGGAGACTGGAATGCTAAGGTGGGTAGTCAAACGACACCTGGAATTACAGGCAAGCATGGTCTGGGAGAACAAAATGAAGCAGGACATAGGCTGATAGAATTTTGTCACCACAACTCACTATGCATAACAAACACTCTCTTCCAACAACCTAAAAGATGACTTTATACATGGACTTCACCAGATGGTTGACACCAAAATCAGATTGACTACATCCTTTGTAGCCAAAGGTGGTGGACATCTCTACAGTCGGTAAAAACAAGACCTGGAGCTGATTGTAGTTCAGATCACGAACTTCTTATTGCACAATTTAGAATCAGACTAAAGAGAATAGGGAAGACCCACAGATCAGGTAGATATGAGCTCACTAATATTCCTAATGAATATGCAGTGGAGGTGAAGAATAGATTTAAGGGACTAGATTTAGTAGATAGGGTCCTGGAAGAACTATGGACAGAAGTTCGCAACATTGTTTAGGAGGCGGCAACAAAAACTGTCCCAAAGAAAAAGAAAACCAAAAAGGCAAGATGACTGTCTGCTGAGATATTGGAAGTAGCCCAAGAAAGAAGGAAAGCAAAAGGCAACAGTGAAAGGGGGAGATATGCCCAATTAAATGCAAAATTCCAGAGGTTAGCCAGAAGAGGTAAGGAATTATTTTTAAACAAGCAATCCACAGAAGTGGAAGAAGGTAATAGAATAGGAAGGACAAGAGACCTCTTCCAGAAAATTAGAAACATCGGAGGTAAATTCCAGGAAAAATGGATATGATCAAAAACAAAAATGGCAAGGACCTAACAGAAGCAGAAAAGATCAAGAAAAGGTGGCAAGAATATACGGAAGATCTGTGTAGGAAGGATAATAATACCAGGGATAGATTTGACGGTGTGGTCAGTGAGTTAGAGCCAGACATCCTGAAGAGTGAGGTTGAATGGGCCTTAAGAAGCATTGCTAATAACAAGGCAGCAGGAGATGACAGTATCCCAGCTGAACTGTTTAAAATCTTGCAAGATGATGATGTCAAGGTGATGCATGCCATATGCCAGCAAATTTGGAAAACACAAGAATGGCCAACAGATTGGAAAAAATCAACCTATATCCCCATACCAAAAAAGGGAAACACTAAAGAATGTTCAAACTATCCAACAGTGGCACTTATTTCACATGCCAATAAGGTAATGCTCAAGATCTTGCAAGGTAGACTCCAGCAATTCTTGGAATGAGAATTGCCAGATGTACAAGCTGGGTTTAGCAAAGGCAGAGGAACTAGAGACCAAATTGCCAATATCTGCTGGATAATGGAGAAAGCCAGGGAGTTTCAGAAAAACATCTATTTTTATTGACTATTCTAAAGCCTTTGACTATGTGGATCATAACAAATTGTGGCAAGTTCTTAGTGGTATGGGGATACCAAATCATCTTGTCTGCCTCTTGAGGAATCTGTATAACGACCAAGTAGCAACGGTAAGAACAGACCACGGAACAACGGACTGGTTTAAGATTGGGAAAGGAGTACGGCAGGGTTGTATACTCTCACCCTACCTATTCAATGTGTACGCAGAACACATCATGCGACGTGCTGGGCTTGATGAGGCCAAGGCTGGAGTTAAAATCGCTGGAAGAAACATTAACCATCTCAGATATGCAGATGATACCACTTTGATGGCTGAAAGCGAGGAGGAGCTGAGGAACCTTATGACGAAGGGGAAAGAAGAAAGTGCAAAAGCTGGGTTGCAGTTAAACCCCCCAAAAAACCAAGATTATGGCAACCAGCTTGATTGATAGCTGGCAAATTGAGGGAGAAAATGTGGAGGCAGTGACAGACTTTGTATTTCTAGGCGCAAAGATTACTTCAGACGCTGACTGCAGCCAGGAAATCAGAAGACGTTTACTTCTTGGGAGGACAGCAATGACAAATCTTGATAAAATAGTGAAGAGCAGAGACATCACACAAGAAAGGGGGAAATAATAATTTTAAATAAAGTCACTCACAACCTTGCCCTGGGAATCAACTGGCACAAAAGGCTAGTGTTGTTACCTTGTTACATGGGATGGAATGACTGGCCAAATCCATCAGTGGCTGATAATCTTCCTCTGTCACATTGCATGGGTGCTTATACATGAATGCATTTTGCAACATTTCCCAAATTTTGAGGCAGTCTTTATCTCTGCAGAAAGATACAAACACAACAGACACTCTTAAAATCTGAATTATCAGGAATAGCACTTGGATGCTATGAAAACACATTAGGCATGATGCATGTTTAAGAATCTGTTCTCTCTCCTGAACAGCCTGGGAGATGTTGTACTGCTGTTTAAGAGGATTACTTGCAGCAGCAGTACTAGTACTTTACTTTTGGGGCATAACTATGGGCTTCTGCACACAGAGGCTTTTTCTCTCGCAATTTTACTAGGGCTTCTGCTTCCAGATTCTTTGTGGAATTAAGCTCGGCCCTTTACGTGCACTTCTCTCCCCGCCACATCTGTGAATTTTATATATTTCATTATACAGCCACTAGATGGCGCTGTAGCCTAGCTCAGAAAAATGTGCTGTATTTTAATACCTCATTATCTCTGCTATTTTAAAAAAACAGGATGAAGCTCAGAAGACATGGGAGAGGCCCTGGAGGCTGACGATGTCATGTAAAGGACCCATACATTTCCTTGAGTAACCAATGTCAATCACATGATAAAAGCACCAACCTCTCTGCCTCTCTTCTCCAGGTCAGCACCTTGGCCTCAAAGGAACAAATGTGTTCCCTGAGAGCCAGGACCTCATTACACCGAGCACACACCCATTACTTCTGTCCAGCAGGCAGATAGCCGTACATGTGGCACTCAGTGCAATACACTGGATAGCCCTCACCCCCCTGCTGGCTTTCTACCGTCATAACTGCCTCTCCCCTTGGTGAGAGGTGCCGTTCAGTGAATGAGAGAGTATTGTTTCCCACCCCTGTCCAAGCTCCCCCCTGCTACTGCGCTTTGAAATAAGGCTACATACTGTGAATCATGAAAGCTACTACTGTGCAATTGTGAAGGCTAGAAAAAGCACTGTAGTACTTTTATGAATTGGAAAGGCAGGCTAGTTACTCTGACTGGCCAAAGCAACTGCTTCACTATCCTGACTCCTTGAAAATGTGCGCCCTACTACCAATGGGGAAAAATAGTGAATGGGAGGGGGAGGGGCAGCTCCCCTTGACCATGTCACTGCCAGGTCACAGCCACATCACAGAGGCACGCCCAGGATTTAATGCAGGGGGATGGGGCACACTGCAGCGGAACCACGCAGGAGCCGCTTTAAGTAAAAAATACGGACTAAAAGGACTTTCCGAAAATGAGGCTTTTCAAGATGGAAGCTGCTGGTTGCCTGTGGACAGGCACCAGAATCATCTGTCAAAAACAACCCTGATGTGCTCTCCTTCTGCATTAAATCAGCCATGTAGATTGGCTCCAGGACTGTCAGCGGAGCTCCTTTATGCAAGCTCCACAGACCCACCCTGTTCCAGAAATGAGCGTCTTCACTCATTTTTGGTTGCCCCCTGGAAGCGTTAAATCTCCATTCCACAAGTGGTGGGTACTGCTTGCAGAAGGGAATCAGTGGGAGCGTAAGCACCCCATTGGATACTGCCCTCAGTTGTAAGTTGCCTCTGTATTCCAGCCGCTGGAGAACACAAGCAGGAAGGTCCTACTGTGCTCATGTCCTGCTTGTGGGCTACCCACAGGGTCATCTGGTTCATCACTTTGGAACAGAATGCTTGCTAGATTAGGTGGGCCTTTGGTACAGCAGGGTTCTTATTATTTACTTTTATTTATTTATTATTAAATTTATTAATCGCCCATCTGGCTGGTCACCCAGCCACTCTGGGCGATGTACAACATACAATAAAAACAGTTTAAAACAATAAAATTCTAACATAAAAACATTTTCTAAAATACCCTAACCCACCCCAAATGCCTGCCTGAACAGCCACGTTTTTAATGCATGATGGAAGCTCATTAAAGAGGGGGCATGACGGAGTTCCCTAGGGAGGGAGTTCCACAGAGTGGGGACCACCACAGAAAAGGCCCTCTCCCTCGTCCCCACCAGTCTAGCTGTCCTGGCTGATGGGACAGAGAGAAGGCCATCCGAGGCTGATCTTGTTAAGCGGCCTGTCTGGTGCTGCTGGAGGCGCGCCTTAAGATAGGCTGGGCCGGAACCATATAGGGTTTTAAAGGTCAAAACCAACACCTTGAATTTGGCCCGGAAAACAACTGGTAACCAGTGCAACTCCTTCAGCACTGGAGTGATGTGATCTCGCCGGCGGCTGCCTTTAATCAGGCGAGCCGCCGCGTTCTGTACCAGCTGCAGTTTCCGAACCGTCTTCAAGGGTAACCCCACGTAGAGCGCATTACAGTAGTCTAAACAAGAGGAGACCAGGGCATGTACTACCGATGGGAGCAGATGGTCGGGAAGGAAGGGGTGCAGCCGCCGTATCAGATGGAGTTGATACAGCGCTGTCCGGCTCACAGCTGACACCTGAGCCTCCATGGACAGCTGGGAGTCCAAAATGACCCCCAGGCTGCAGACCTGGTCTTTCAAGGGTAGCCGTACCCCATTCAACACCAGGTCAACATCCCCCAGCCTCCTCTTGTCTCCCACCAAAAGTACCTCGGTCTTGTCAGGGTTCAGCTTCAGCCTATTCCTCCCCATCCAGCCACTCACCATCTCCAGACATTTGGACAGGGATTCTACGGCCAACCTTGGTGAAGATTTAAACGAGAGGTAGAGCTGCGTGTCATCCGCATATTGATGACACTGCACCCCAAACCTCCTGATGATAGCCCCCAGCGGCTTCACATAGATGTTAAATAGCATCGGGGAGAGGATGGAACCCTGTGGCACCCCACAAGTAAGTGGCCACGGGTCTAAAACCTCCTCTCCCAGTGCTACCCTCTGGTACCTGCCGGAGAGGAAGGACTGGAACCACCGCAATATGGTGTCCCCAATGCCCAACCCCTCCAGGCGGTCCAGGAGGATACCGTGGTCAATGGTATTGAAAGCCGCTGAGAGGTCGAGGAGAACAAGGAAGGAGCATTCACCCCTATCCAGAGCCCTCCTCATATCATCCACCAAGGCGACCAAGGCCGTTTCTGTCCCATGCCCAGGCCTGAAGCCCGACTGAAATGGGTCTAGATAATCAGTTTCTTCCAAGTGTGCCTTCAACTGCACCGTCACCACCCGCTCAATCACCTTGCCCAAAAATGGCAGATTTGAGACTGGGCGAAAGTTGTTCAAAACTTGAGGATCCAAGGAGGGCTTCTTTAAGAGCGGTCTTATCACTGCCTCCTTGAGGGCTGATGGCATCACTCCCTCCTCAAGGGAGGCGTTCACCACCGCCTTGATCCCCTCACCCAGTCTCTCTCTGCAGCTCATAATGAGCCAAGATGGGCAAGGATCAAGTAAGCAGCTGGTCGGCCGTACCGATGAAAGCACCTTGTCCACTTCATCAGGAGGAAGAAGCTGGAACCGATCCCACAAAACCGGTTTGTATGCATTGAAGGGCAGGATGTAATTTTTGAATGAAATAATAATAAAAAAAAACAGCTGAGATACTTTTATAATTATAGCTTGAATTCTTTCTTCATATGAAAACTTAATTTAAGGTGAAATACTGCCACCATGTGGGAGAAAAAGGGACTAAAGGAATATTTGTGGAAAACATTAAAACTGATCTTCTGGGAATAACATAATTAACAAACGAAGAAGTTTACACAATTTTCATTTCTATAAAAACCATGGTGAGTGATAGCTTGGAGAATACATCAACATGCAGGGCTGGCAATGTGTTGTCTGCAGGCACCAATGCACCTGTAGATACAATCCACAAAAAGTCTTGCTGATAACCTGTGATTATTTTTATTTAATTTTTTTAAAATGTGGGTGCTTGGGAATGCTTCAAAGGGAATCCACTGGCCTCCAGCCATCTTTATTCCTCTGAATGCCTCTGGGCCTCACATGGACTCAAAGACATTATTAGGAAGTAAACATGGTGGGTGGCTGGGGGCAATAAACAAAATGATGGGAAGCGTGACAGAAATCTCTTAGCCTCTGTGCCTCCATTTTGTTCTGTCATTTCAGCCGATCGTGTCTTAATGAACCAAAAGCTGCTTCACCTTTTACACTTTCTTTAACTGTTGAAATGACAAAAGGTAACTGAAAGCAGACAACTGCAAACACAAGTTGTCTTAAATAAATCTGTGGCTAAGCGTGTCTCTTCTGCCTGAGAAACAATTTCTGTAAGTTCCCTTTTCACTGCAAGGCAAACATAAGTTGACCATTAGCACATCCAAGGGGAAAGGCTAGCTGATGATTCTGCGCATGCTTGAAACGTTTCAGTCTTGAAGATCAATCATATTAAAGAGGAATGTGCTGTCCATGTATTTTTTTCATGTGTGTATAAAACTTCATGTAAGCTAATTGTTCAGGGTCTAGTCTTGAGCCATTCTTGACTGTACCATGCCCTAGTGTTTGTTTTGAATAAAACATCCGCTCCAACTACCGTCTCTGGTCCTTTGACTGAGAGGGGAGAAACAGGTGGCTTAAAAATTCTCCAACAGAACCTAGGAGGGGCAGACCCCATTGCTGGTGCCTGGTAAAGGTAGACTTGAGGATGGCAGGGGGGAAACTGCGAGAAGGCTGGG
Source organism: Heloderma suspectum (assembly GCF_057233095.1). Lineage (NCBI taxonomy): Eukaryota > Metazoa > Chordata > Lepidosauria > Squamata > Helodermatidae > Heloderma > Heloderma suspectum. The sequence goes on from NC_139462.1 coordinate 117,244,252, forward strand.
GGTCACTCAATTGTGTGGGAGGATGACGTGGGGTGACCGGGCCTGGAATGGAGAGGGCTTCAGAAAGCAATGGGAGGCACTAAAGAGGCCTGTGAGGTGACCTAAGAGGGTGAGAAAATGGAGAATGATCTGTATATGGTGTGTGGAGGGGGGCAAAGAGCAGGGAGGAAGATCATTTAGGGAGTGATCCAGAATAAAAGAGAACTATCGGTTCAAAAGAGTGAGTTCGTGTTTTGGGGCTCAGATCCTACATCTGCTTTGTATTCATGTTTTGGAGCAAGTTACTTTTTTTTTTTTTTTAATCCTTACCACCTTCCTTTTCTGTGAATTAGATGCTTTGTGACTGTGTTCACCATAGCAGTCATTTTGTGAATGTGCAAACTCCATGGCAGCCATTTTGTGTTATCAAATTCAAATGTGCACACTGGCCCAAAATCATTGGAGAACCCATGGGACTCCTTGCCCCCAGGAGATCTTATAACTATGCCATCTTGTAAAGGATTTTTTCCAGTATTTTTTCAGTGGCTCATAAGCCTATTTGTTCAAAGGTAATAATATTAGGGTGGTTGGTAAGAGGAGTGTACTTGGATTTGGATCTAAACTTATGTACAATATTATTAGGTGAATCACCAAAAACCTGTCTGAGTTTCAGAATGTCAGTCCTAGTCTTTAAGGTATTATATCCTGGAGTTGGCACAAAAGAAAGTTCCTTATTCAGTCATCTAAGTTAATGTAAGTTCATCCTGACTCAGGCGGCATGATAATAAATTAACTACTAAGTCTGTCTCCAAGGAACCACCCAGTTGTAGTTGGTCCTTATCTGGATAGGGAAGTACTACTGATTTTTTTCTTTTGGAATGGATCCATTCAGTTTTTAGAAGATTGTCCTTAGATTATCCTGTTACTGGCTCAGGGGCAAGTCAGTTGGATACACAAAACTCCACTCCATGTTCCTTATAGGATTAAATAACAGAATGGACTTATCTGGGTTTTTTTGTAACCTTGTAAATTCACATGGGTGTTTGTATTTAAGAGATTTATCTGTAGACCTATTACAATATCACACGCTTTTTGTAAGTGAGAGTTCTTCTTGTCTCTATAGGTCTTTGAATTTGCTTAGGTACATAGTCTTATGTGAAAAAAATGCAGCTTTTTAATTTCTGTAACGTGGATTACAGAATCGAATCACTCCATAAAGCCCCACCATTTCTTTTCTCCATAAAAGCCCCAACAACTCCCCACCAGTTGTTTTGTCTTCTAAATTGTAGGTTAGTATTTGTATTACAAAGATTTAGATTTTCATTGGGAACTGCATATAAAAGTTGTGAATATATTTCCCATTACAGCTTTGGGCTGGGGGGGGGGGGCAAATAAAAAGAAAACCCCTTGGGAAATTCTTTGGGTAAAGATTTTGGAAGACTCACATTGGATAACGGGTGGTTTGGAAGAGGTACAGTCAGGGCCAGAAATATCGGAACAAGGATAACTGTTTTGGCAGTTGGCCTCTGTACACCACCACATTGAAGTTGAAAGGAAACACACCCAGATGGGAGCAAAGTCAGGACTTTCAGCTGTAATTCAAGGGGTTTGACAAAAGTGGGGCACTAACCATTCAGGAAGGACAGCCAGTGGCATACACCCCTCCCCCATCGTTGGTGGCTCATAAGTAATGGAATGAATGGCTGACAAGCAGCTGCATGGCCAGGTGTGACCTGTTTCCTGGGTTCCCTATGACCAATCAAGCAGATAAAAGGCGTGGAGGTGGTTCTGAGTATTACATTTGCATTTGGTAGCTGTTTGCTGGAACTCCCAACATGAGGTCCAAAGAGGTGTTCATGTGAGTGAAGGAGGCCATCATTAGGCTGAGGAAACAACATAAACCCATCAGAGAGATAGCAAAAACAGTGGGAGTGGCCAATACAACAGTTTGGAACATCCTGAAAAAGAAGGAATTAACTGACAATCTCAGCAACAGCAAAAGGCCTGGAAGACCACGGAAGACAACTAAAGTGGATGACCGCAGAATTCTGCTCATGGTGAAGAGGAAGCCTTTCACAACATCTAGCCAGGTCAAGAACGCTCTTGCGGAGGTAGGCATGTCATTGTCAACATCTACAGTCAAGGCTTTATGAATGTAAATACAGAGGCTTCACAACAAGGTGCAAACCACTGGTAACGCTCAAGAACAGACAGGCCAGATGAGCCTTTGCCAGCAAACACCTAAAAAAAGCCTTCCCAGTTCTGGAATAAGATTCTTTGGACTGATGAAACCAAGATTAACTTGTACCAGAGTGATGGGAAGAGAAAAGTATGGAGAAGGAAAGGAACAGCTCATGATCCAAAGCATACCACATCATCTGTCAAACATGGTGGAGGCAGTGTTACGGCATGGGCATGTATGGCTGCCAATGGAACCGCGTCACTGGTGTTTATTGATGACCTGACTGCTGATCAAAGCAGCAGGATGCATTCTGAAGTGTATAGGGCTATACTTTCTGCCCAGATTCAGCCGAATGCTACCAAACTGATAGGATGCCACTTCATATTGCAGATGGATAATGACCCAAAACATACAGCAAAAGCTACCCAAGAGTTTCTCCAGGCAAAGAAGTGGGATGTTCTTCAGTGGCCAAGTCAGTCACCTGATCTCAACCCAATAGAGCATGCTTCTCACTAACTGAAGACAAGACTGAAGGCAGAAAGACCCACAAACAAGCAGCAGCTGAAGGCAGTTAAGGCCTGGCAAAGCATCTTGAGGGAGGAAACTCAGCATTTGGTCATGTCCATGGGTTCCAGACTTCAGGCAGTCATTGACCGCAAAGGATTTTCATCCAGGTATTAAAGCCGATCCTTAAGTTTGAAATTATGTTGGTTTGTTCCATTACTTATGAGCCACCAACGATGGGGGAGGGGTGTATGCCACTGGCTGTACTTCCTGAATGGGTAGTGCCCTACTTTTGTCAAACCCCTTGAATTACAGCTGAAAGTCCTGACTTCGCTCCCATCTGGGTGTGTTTCCTTTCAACTTCAATGTGGGGGGGAAAAGAGGCCAACTGCCAAAACACTTATCCTTATTCTGATATTTCTGGCCCTGACTGTATATCAGAGGCCACAGAATAGCTTTAGTATTGTTTCAGTGGAGGAATGTTTTGGTTGGCTATGGTGATGCAGGCACTGGAAATCTCCTGATTGGAACACTGTAATGTGTTGTAAGTGGAGCTGCTTTTGAAGAGGACTCTGAAGTTTCAATTAGCATAGAATGCAGCTGCCAGAATTACCACTGGTACAGCCAGGTGAGGTTGTGTCACACTGATCCTTACAGAGCTATACTGGGTGCCAATTCACTTCTGAGCCCAATTCAAGGTGTTGGTGCTTACCTTTAAAGTCCTAAATGGCTTGGGACCCAAATACCTGAAGGAGCTCCTCTCCCTATATACTAAACTGCTCATGCCTTAAAGGAGGCTGTTCTCCAGGTTCCTATGTAGGAACATGGGAGAGGGCCTTGTCAGTGTTGGCATCCTTGTTTTGAAATGCCCTACCCATAGAACAGGTTCACACATCACAACAACAACACAGGGGTGGGGTGTTCCTGGGTTGTTTACAAAGCTGGATATAAAGCAGAAGTGATGAGCACTTGTGAGGCTCTCTCACTCTGGCATGGCCACAGCTAACTATAGTTTGTTTAACCCATGGTTAGCCATATGTGTGAACCAGATCTTTATGTAACGCTGTGCAGCTCTTACAACAGATATCAAAATAGCTGTAGCTTTTGCTTTCATTTCTCCACCCATGCTCCCAGAACTGCTTATCTCTGTGTACCTACTCACAGAATATTTATTCCAACTATCAAACAGGATGTCCCAACAGTAAACAAGGTCAATAAGGCACAAATCTTGTCATTTTGGGGGCTTCGTTGCAGCCTAAAGCATTCCAAACTGGATGGAGTAGAGGAGACATTTCTTCCCTTTTGGAGTCACATATTCAGAATTTAAGAGAAGTAGAAAGACTTCTCAGCACAAGTTAGATGTAATTTTGCACGTGTAGACAGAAAATAAATGGTGATTATAGACTAGCCTTCCCCAATCAGTTATCCTCCTGGGGGGGAACCACGACAACAGGTTTAGTTTGCTCTCCACTTCGCTGCGCTTTTTACTGGAGTCAAATCTGCTCCGTTTGGGGGACACATGGGGCTTGAAAACCCAGATTATCCCAAAGCTAGCCTGGGGCTCTCGGTAGGTCACATGGCAGTCTACTGTGAATTGTTTAGAAGGCTACTGGGTGGAGTCTCACCCACGTGATCATTTAGAGAGCCTGTTCTCTCCCTCCCACTCTCACCCTGTTCTGCCTCTTCTGCTTTCTCTGGCCAGTGTGTATGTTAGCACCCCCACCCTTCCCATCCTATATCCGACCCTTCTCACCCAATTTTTAAAAAACCTATTTTCCCTCTAAAACCACAATAGCGACAGGACTAAATGTGCAGACCCATTGATTTCGTTTTATTTGGGGTGCTGGAACCATCAGATGGAATAGTTGTTTCCTGGGGGACTTTGCCTATTCCCTCTTGTCTCCCCAACGGAAGTTTTCCCCATTCCCATTGAGAAAATCCCCAGGAGCGCAGCAGCGACCTTTCACATTACTACATTAGTGAGACACTCAATCACTTTAGGTAGCCTGCTTTCAATCTTTAACATTTCCCCCCCCCTATGCATGTTTACTAAGAAGTAAGAAATAAATCTCACTCCCCTGCAGGGAAAGGGTTAAAGACTAATGTAGTAACTCACCCTAAAGAGGTCTTTTGCTTCCCCTTTGCTCTCTTAAATCACTATTGTGATGTTGTGCTTCTTTGATCTGTAGTTTGTTATGTAAAGTCCCTTGCTTTATCGCATTAACAATCTTTCCTTCTCATTGTGAGCAGGGGGAAGGAGAAAGGGGGGAGTAGAAGCAGTAGGCAAAAGTGCGCACACAGGGAAAAATGGGGTGGGGAGCAATAACTCTGCAGCAGATTGCTGGGATGTGGCAAAACTGGGGTGCGGGGGGAGCTCTCAGATGCTGCACTGGCGGACTGGGAATTTTGGCTTCTTCAGGGAAATCTGCACACATGGAGAAAATTAGTTGCTCCCCATTCATAATGTGGTAGCGGCTCTCCATTCATAATGTGGCAACACTCAATCACTTTAGTTAGCCTGCTTTCAATCTTTAACATACCCCCCGTTCTGTACATGTTTACTCAGAAGTAAGAAATAAATCTCACTTCCCTGCAGTGAAAGGATTAAAGGCTAACTTTAGTAACTCACCCTAAAGCGCTCTTTCAATTCTCCGTTGCTCTCTTAGATCGTTATTGTGATGTTGTGCTTTTTTGATGTTCTGTAGTTTCTCTGTTATATAAAATCACTTCTCTGCTTTATTGCAGTAACTTCTCATTGCAAACGGGGAAGGAGAAAGAGGCGGGAGGTTGAAGCAATAGGCAAAAGTGTACACATGGGGAAAAATGGGGTGGAAAATAAGCTTTACTCATTGGTCTCCTCAGCTTGTTTTACTCTATGTCCACTTGCCCCATACCCCACTTGTAAATAAGTCCACTCCCCCCCCCCTTTGGCAGCTGTGGTTGGTGAAACTGGAGCACTTCAGGTTCACGATGTAGTGGCAATGTGCTATTTTGATGTTGCACTTTTACACAGTATCGATTTAAGAGGATTTTTTTTTTAAGGTAGAGGCTGCTGAGCAAAGCACACCTACACTTTTGGGGGGAATGGCTGGCAGAGGTTAGTGGCAGGCAAGGTGAAGTAAATACCATGAGGTAGCTCAGAACTCCTGAATGGCCCCCTGAAAAATGGCAGAAACACTGGGGAAACACAGGGAGGGGAAACATTGGGGGAACACCCCTTGCTGGGGGCCACGTCAAAGACACACCCCTGGGCAGGGCTATCATGCTGAAGTAAATGAGGAGGATTGGTAAACACTGCAACAGAAGCACTGACAAGCTGAATTAAGGAAAACAATCGGATTAAAAGTAGTCTCAGAAAACTGATTTTTCTGTGAAAATCTCCAGGATGGTTGTGGGATGGCCACAATATTGTGTGTCCCGAACGACCTCCAGAGTAGCCAACTTGCAGTAAATCGCTCGTGGAGGCACCCCCCTGGTGTGTTGGTCTGCAACTCTCCTCTTTCCCAGCCAGAATGGCGACTGTTATAGATGACATTTCCAAGCTTTTGCACAAATACCTTTAAAAAAATGCCCTAGGAGTCTGAATGCTGGTTGAATTCAGAAGAAGGAGTATTCTTTCAGGCTTCCTTACTTGTCTTTAAAAGCTCTAGCCAATTTCAGAGGTTTTGAAAAGGGAGCTTTTCAAAGCCTCTTTGTAAACTTTGTTTTCCTTTGGTGTATTCCTCTGTGCAAAGTCCTAGACACAAATAAAGAAGAATTAACTAATTCACACTTAGGATACTTCTGATGCAGTCTAACTACAAACAGCTGTCAAACGTACATGTGCATACAAAATATACAGAACCTGCTTTTTTGTTCAACGTGCCACAGTCAAAATAAAAATGTGTACAGGCAAGGGTTCACCCCAGTTTGTAAGGGTTTCATTTCAGATGTTGAACTTGACATATGATGAAGTAGTAATCCTGATCAGGAGCAATGCGTATATGGATGAAGCCAGAATTCTTAGGGGCAAACTCCATGCTACACAGAAACTGATGTAATACTTGCTCACTAAAATGGGCCTCTGAATCCTGCTAATGATCTCAAAGGGGTCCCACCTTTTGAGACCTCGGTATTCAAGCTATGTCCTGTAATCCCGGGGTGGGAAGAAGGTAGATTGATAGATCTCTAGGTCATTTGCAGTAGTTGAGAAAAGGTTTCTGGCATCCAACTATCTAACAACAGTAACAACAAAAGGCTTTCTCCCTCTCCTGGACCCCATGCCTTAATTTAGGCTGCTGAAACCAAGGAAGCTTGGCTGAAACCCAGAACTGGATTTTTTCCTGGGTTGGACATAAGCTCAGAAGCATCCTCTCCTTAATTATTAGCATTTTTCTGCACTCCTGAGACACTTTGCACCTGGCTCTGGTTGGCGGACTTTAGGGTTCTAGTAAAAAACAATAAATAATAAAGCAGATTCCACCAACCTAAAGCCTGTCCACCCATACTTCAATCTAAGGGCAAAATTGGCTACAACGAAGGATGTTACTGACCCAATAGGAGTATTATACTTCAGTGGTACTATTTTGAACTGTGTGGAGAGAATGTCCCACCGAAGGTGTCTGAGAATGACTTGTCCCTTGTAAGATCCACCATCTTGCCTGAATGACTGAGCAAGGTAACTAGTAAAGATGATGGAGAAGGGAAATCTCTGCAACTAACCTTCACTGTTTCTAGGACTTTGTGGGAAATTTGGATTCTACTTTCTTTCTGATGTACATCCACATCTTTGTACATCCACAAAACCCACACTCATGTGTTCTGTACTGATCCAATTATATAATTACTGGAAAGATGGTACCAACTCCAGTAAATTAGAGGAAGTTACCCTGGTGATGCTTTTTGAATTTTGTCTTTATTTTGGTTTGACTTGCTTGGGGAGCCCAAGTAATCCTGGGAGTGCAAACTGTCTAAAAATAAGAATATTCATTATTTTTAATAGCACTTTTTAAAATCTAGACTTAAAGGTTTTGTTTTGTTTTTTATTTCTGTATTGCTTGGCAAGTACAAAGGAGCTGTCAGTGGGCACTGTGACCTCCCAGCCTTTTGTAAGAAGACATTCCAAATAAAATGGTTTCCAGTTACATGCACATGACTGAGCAGCTATCTTTGCTGGGTTGCTCAACAGGAAGAAAAGAAATGGTGGCACACTCACATACGAGGACAGGACGAGGTTCCTAAGCATCAATCCTGAGTGGACCAGAGATAATCCTTGGCATTTCCAGGCAGGGCTGGAAATATTCCTGCCTGAAACCCTGGAGAGCTGCTTTCAGTCAATGTCAACAATACTGGGCTAAATTGACCATGGTCTGACTCAGTATAAGGCAGCTTCTTATGTTTCAGGGCTTTACTTTTAAGCTTGTGATTTTAATGGAATATATTTAACTTGTGTCTTATCACTGAACTTCTCTTAAATTAAAATCTACATCTGGGTTGAATGGGGCTTAAACTAAAGTTGTTCTACATGAGGAGAACGTTTATAATCCATAATTTGATTCTAACCCACTTGTGATTTTTTAAAAACTTAGCTATATACGTAGTGGGAAAATGAGGAAGTAGGAAGAAATAGAAGCAAGTTAAATGCCACTTAAAACTTTGTGCAGGATATATACTCAAATGATGTCAAATCTGGAAGTGAGTGCTATAGTTTTCCCTGGGGGATTATCAGCTAATATTGCTTAAAACCTTCAGCCTAGAATGCCATAATTTATGGACTTCAGCAGTAATAGAGATATTGCAGACAAGTTTACAACATTTAGATCCATACAGCCAATGTTTAAATTTGACTCAGTGAATAAAAGTATGTATTAAACAAGAAATAAGTGCCTATTAAAAAGGACATATTTGTCTTTTTAATGTTAACTTTTTAACCCTTTTATCCCTTTTTTCCTCAGCTCCATCCCTTTACCCCCTTTCCTTCCCACCCATATATCTGGCAGCTGCTGATCTGGGCAAGTGGGGGTAAGGAAAAAAGTGGGGACAGTGCTTCCCACCTTCCACATGTGAACAATGTCCATGATTCTGAGTCTCTCCCAAAGAGGGAAAATGTGTAAGATCAACCAATGCAAGGACACAATGCCTTTCAAAAGAGGCCTGGGGAGAGAAAGTACAAATCACTCACACTTCCTCTACTGCCAGTTTTTATAATCAGCAGAATTAAGTGGTAAACCCATTCCTGGGGCATCTCTACACCAGCCTAAAATCCTTCATTTAAAATGGGGCTTTCTGCTTCTGTTTTAAATGCAGGATCACGACTCCCTTTTTCACGTGCTTCCTTCCCCCTCCTTCCCCCTATATCTGAGTCTTCCATTATCTTTCATTGATCTCGCTCCTCTTCTTGCAGCTTTTACTCTTTTCACAGAGGAAACTGAAGCGGAACACAATGGGGTAATTTGATAGGTCATTATCTACAATTATTTAAAAATGGAACAAAGGGCATTTAGTGCAGGAGATGACTTGAATGATTGTGATGTCATGTAAAGAGCCCGCAAACTTCTGTGAAGGAGCAATCTCAATTGCAGGATAAAGGCTCAGTGTGAAGGTGCCCCTGGACTCTACTTCTTCAGGCTGCAAGTAGGGGTGTGAGTGGTATGTTTTAATATCCTCTCCAAACCCTCACCCTGCACATAGTGTTAGCATGTCTGGGAGGGAGACTTCAGATTAGTATTTTCCCTAGCATGTTTTTGTATACATATCAATCCCCTTTCTGGAACTGCGGGCTGAAATAGTACAGTCCGCATTGCAGCTTGATTGCATAAACTGTCTATCAAAAGCAATTTAGGGCACAATCCTATGCATGTTTAGACAGAAAAAAAGTCCTATAATTCCCAACATGCAGCAGCCAGCATGCGGCATGCTGCAAATTGTAGGACTGTTTTCTGTCTAAACATGCATAGGATTGTGCCCTTATAAGTTGATATGAGTGTGGCAGAAACCATAAACCTTTTCATTGAGCTAACATATAATTCAAGCTGAATTTAAGCACAAATAATTATTAGAACAAAAGCATACTCATTTAGCTCCAGAAGTGAGTGACTCAACTAGTTTCGTCAGCCTGACTGGCTCAACTTTAGCGTCTAGAAATACTTTGAATTAAATAGTGATTGTCATATAGAGACAAGACAGGAGCGGACAAAAAGAAGCTTGGCCAAGAATTTGTGACTCAAAAGAGTTTAGTTTTTGATGTAAAGTCAGAAACTGGAAGAAGTCTTTTTCCCTCCACAAACACAGTCTTTGAGTCACTCAGGGGTAGGAGGTATTGACCTTCCCTGGAACTCAAATCAAGTAAAACAAAACAATGAATGAAGGATTGAGACAGAATGTCACGTCTAGGGCTATGTGACATTCCTTCTGATATCATGCTGGTGACGGAGGGCACAATTCTATTGGGATAGGTGGCCGCCTCTGAACACGGAGGCGACTGCCTATCTAATGTAAGGCAGGTGGAGTGTGGAGGGGATCTTCTCCTCCATGATCTAGCTGCCCTGCATTTGTGGCCAGATGGCCAATTCCAGCTGTCTTGCTGCAGCACTTCGGAGCAGGGGGAGGGAGGAGGCTGGACGATGCATTGGAAGTGTCGTACGGGTGCATCCGAGGTCCCCTCTCCACCCGTGGGAACGCCCCCGTTCCTCCTGCTCTGTGCTGCTCTTCTGAGTGTGGAGCTGGGGACGTTCTGCACTGCCTACGAGGTGACAGGGTAGGGGGAAAGGAGGCGGTTTTTCAGGAACTGACCTTGGAGCACTGGCTCCAAGGTCAGTTCCCGAAGACCAAATAACCCTATGGCCATCTAGCTTCTGTCTAGCAGCCCTAGGGTTGCACCCTAAAGGTATTACTGAGAAGGCCTCAAGGGGGTGAAAATGAAGACTACGGTTTTAGGGGTGTTGCGTAAGTGAAACATTAAAAATAGAACAAAACATGCTTGACTATACTGATGTTCAGAAAGCTCATTCTTTGTGATCAAAGAATTTCAGAGAGAATGGTACTCTTGTGTTCTATCCACACAATTAAGCTGGAGTGTTCTTCGGAGTTCTCATGCTAGGCTTAAGAAGTCGCCAAAAAACAAACCCAGGCTTGTTAAATTATATTATTTCTATGTAATATGTAACAGTGCTTAGCATTTCTAGAGCCCTTTCAAGTGTTCAAAGCACTTGCATTCTCTTATTTTAATCCTTAAAACAATCTTATGAATTAATATTAATATCATCTCCATTTTGTGGTGCTGAGGCAGAGAAAAGTTGGCTTACTTAAGGCTACGCAGTGAATTCATAGCAGAAGCAAGAGTTAAAGTGGTGGCTTCCCAATTCATAGCTTGGTCTTTTAATCACTACACTACACCAGCTCTCTAACAGGCCACTTTTCAACAATGACTTGCCATTCATCTTGCCATTTGGAAATCTTAAGGCATATGGAATAAGACTCCACCTAGATCTGTACGTCTCCAACAGAAATCATGTTTTTAAGTTCAAGGTCATGAAGAGTCCAGGGAGAACTTAAAACAAGTGCCCCTCTCCACAATTAATGGGGGCGTTTTAAATTTGAAAAGTATACTTTAATACTTTTCAAGTCAGTTTTCCATTGAAAGTATTGTATATGGAGCCTTACCTTTTCATTCCATTTAACCCATTCCTCATTAACAGGGCAATCATATGCATGTTTATTTTCAGAAGGAAACCCCATTGTTCAATGGAGTTTACTCCCAGGTGTGAACAGGATTGCAACCTAACTGAAGTTTCCAGTTTAATGCAGAGAAAAGTGCAATCTACTCTATATGCCTGGGGCAGCTTTTATACTGGTTTCAGTAAATCAGGGTTTTATGGTGGAATGAATGAATCTGGCCCAAACTAAGGGCATTTCTACACTAGCCCAAAATCCTGCATTTAAAATGGGACTTTCTGCTTCCGTTTTAAATGCAGAATCACAACTGACTCCCTTTACATGTGCTTCCTTTCCCCCTTCTCCCTCTCCCTCCCTTCCTTCAGTATCTTTCATTAATCTCGCTCCTCTTCTTGCTGCTTTTACTCTTTTCACAGAGGAAATTGAAGTGGAGCACAATGGGGTAATTTGATAGCTCATTACTTGTGATCTATTTAAAAACATAACAAAGGGCGTTTAGTGCAGAAGGGTCACGGCAGGGTAAAGAGCCCGCAAACTCCTGTGAAGAAGCAATCTCAATCACAGGATAACAGCTCTGTGTGAAGGAGCCCTTAGAATTGAGGCCTTGCTGCATCTGTAACTATTGCCAGCTTGCTCAGGTGGGCAATGTAATTCAGTTTTAAAATTCTCATGTGACTAAAACCAGCTGTTATCAATTGAGAGAGTAAATTCCCAGATCGGCAGTGAATCATGACTGCTTTTTGTCTACCTTCTCATCCTGTCCTTAATTTCTTGTTAATCCTTGTCTATCTTTGTGTTATCTTCCTACTTATCTCACTGAAAACAAAGACTATGCTTTTTACAATTCCACAGGGGCCAAAGACTGTAATAACAGGGATATGATTTAATTATCAGAAGCCTCTAAGTTGTTGTTCTACTTTTAGTTATTTAACCTTGCCTTTTCATTTATATTGTTGTTCATTTTTATTGTTATAAACATCTTAATATACTGATAAGAATTCTTTTTCTTGGTTGCCCCATAATATAAGGTTTTCATGTGAATGAGGTTCAAAGTCCAGAGAGGATCCTAAATGTTTCCATGTTGTTTTGCTGGCTGGCTGTTCTGAGAAAATTTATGTAAAAATTTATTTATGCCCTGTAAAAGTTGTGAGCCTAGATTCTAGAATAGGCCTGACAGCCTTTCAACCATGCAATAGATAAAGTTGCTGTTTTCAACTGTAGCCCATTCTGGGTAATCCTAATGTTGTAGTTTATTCCACCCGGTACCAGTTTGACCAGATTAAGAATGTCAAAACCACTGCTCTCTGTATGGATTTTCAATTTTTAAGAATGCCATTCACATCTTTTAGCTGTTCTCCATTTTAAAACATGAAAAATCAAATCAATTTTGTTTGCTTTTTAAATTGGTGGAATATGCTGTGATGCATGTTCCACAGGAATGGCCCTTCCTTGCGCATGGCCATAATATTCAGGTGACCTTTGGAATGGCCATAGGAATGCCTTGGTCTGAGATAAGCAGCCCCACAGGAAACAGGATGAGCTCCCAAACTGCTCATGGGTGATAGATCTAGCACCCCAAGCATCCTAAGAGTCTCTGTTTGATGCATGTCCATAGGAATGGCACCTCATCTACATGGCCATAATATTCAGGCCCCAAGACACCTGATGCCATTAACCCCTACATAGCAATGGTGCCTCCTTGTGCATGGCCATAATATGCAGATGTCCTTCCGAATGGCCATAGGAATGCTGCTGAGACCAACAGCCCCACAGAAAAGTGCAGGCACCCCAGAACTGCACTGGCAAAGTTAGTACCCCCAAACATCCCAAAAGTCCTAGATTGATGAATCCGCCATAGGAACGGCTCCCTCCTTGCACATGGTCATAATATTCAGATGTCCTTCCAAATGGCCATAGGAATGCATTGGGCTCAGACAAGCAGCCTTACAGAAATGATTAGTAACCCCTGAACTGCTCACAGGTGACACAGTATGCCCAAACATCCCAAGAGTCATAATTTGATGCGTGCTCCACAGGAATGGCTGCTACTTTCGCGTAGCCATAATATTCAGGTGTCCTTCAGAATGGCCATAGAAATGTATTGGAGTGAGACAGGCAACCCCACAAGAAGGAGCAGGAGCCCCTATACTTCTCATAGGTGACAGTGGGAGCACCCCATAACATCCCAGGAGTTCCAGTGTGATTCATGCTCCATAGGAATGCCCCCCTTGTTGCGTATGGTCATAATATTCAGGTGTTGTTCAGAACGGTCATAGGAATGCATGGAAATGAGATAAACAGCTCCAAAGGAAGGAGCAGAGCCCTGATACTGCTCACAGGCAATAGGGGGAGTACCCCCAAAGGCCCAAGAGTTTTGCTGCTATCCTCCCCCCCCCCCATAGCAATGGGTCCTCCTTGCACATGGCCATAATTTTCAGGTGTCATTCCAAATGGCTATAGGAGTGGATTGGGCAGCTCCACAGAAAGGAGCAGGAGCCCCCAAACTGTCCACAGGTGATATAGTTAGTACCCCCCAAACATACAAAGAACCCAAATGTGAGGCACACTCCATAGGAATGGCCTCTCCTTCTGCACAGCCATAATATTCAGGCGTCCTTCTGAATGACCATAGGAATGCAATGGATGTATACAAACAGCTCCACAGGGGCAGTTTAAGAAGGAGCCCCTCAGAGTCATGCTTTTTGGACTGGCCAGCCTTCTGAAGAGCTGCGCCGGCCACTTCCTCATGCTGGCTGGGAATTATGGGAGTTGCAGTCAGACACATCTGAGAGCACCAAGTTGCAGAGGGCTGAACTACAGGAACTCCAAGAGGACCAGACTCTAAAGATGATGCATAAACCAGTGTCAGTAGTCAAGTTAAAGTATCCTAAACTGAATAAAACTGATGTCAACCATATTTCAGTTTTTGGCACAACATACAGCTGTGAATCACTGTTCTCTATGATACTACAGTAAACTATACTATACTAACATTGTGCAGTCTTTACAAATGAATATATCTACCTGAGTTCCTCCATATTACCTTGATAATGTTGTCAACTGGATGTCAAAAGACTTAAAAACCGCATGGAGACCCAGAAGTCCTCTACGTCTAATTAGCTGACATATAGTAAGTACAATTTCAATATTATTTCATATTATTAACATAAAATTAATATTTAAGGTGTGTATAAAAGTTGTGCATATCATGTCAATGTTGAACCTTTGGAGACTGTGTCTCCAAAAGTCTGAAAACTTGGGTCTGAAAACTTGGCCACCCATGTAATAGAACAACCTACTCATGTTTGTGTACCAGAAGCAGAGAGAAGGTACACAACAGATGAGTGACTACAAGGTAAATAAGTCCAAGCAAGAGATGCCAAATACCACAGAAGAAACAACCTGCCACTGTCCAGGGTAGCCAAACTACTTAACCCCCAAATGTGGTAATCTGTCAGTCTTGGAGTGTGAATAAAATCCAGTCACTAATTCTCTAAAATGGGGCGGTGGGGGGAGAGAGATAAATGTATATTATTCTCCAGAGAAGGGGAAGTGGAAACCTTCCCCAAACCGCATCCACATAGGAAACTGTGCACACCATAAGTAGTCAGGAATGTGTATTTTTCTGTGTTTTTGTGCTGGGAAACTTTATTACTCCAAATTTCCGGTTCATAAACACTGTGTACCTGCCCAAGGAAATACATAATTGCATCAGATCTAAAGTGGCTGCAACATTCTCCCAGAGAAAGGGAGATCAGAAGCTAAATTGAGACATCAGTTGTATATCTGTTTCTTTTCTAGGCAGGACAAATTACAAACATTTCTTGTAAGACCTCTGTTCTGCATATCTATCTGTTCATAAAAGTCAGCAACAGTATTGCCACACTGGTAAGATTCAGTGAATACTCTTGCAACACACTGATAAGGCTAACAGACACGCACCCACGTCAAGTTTTTGCAGGCTGCCTCCTAGTGCCAAATGATCAGTTACAAGCTACTAAAATAGTTCATAGTTCCATTGTCCCCACCCCAAACCAGCCATATATTGTATCACTCATTTGGAGGATTCACTTCGTTTCTCCTAGCCCTGACCTAAAAGCTAAAGCTTCAATCCTAAACTTACTAGGGAGTAAATCTCATTTCACTTAATGGGATTGATTTCTGAGTAAACATGCATAGGATTGCGCTTCAAGGCTGAAATCTGATGCATAGTTACTTGCAAGTAGGATGCATTGAACTAAGTGGGACTTGCTTCTGCATAAACACACATAGGTTTGTGCTGTCAGGCTGCAGTCCTATTCACACTTATCTGCAAATAAGCCCAGTTGAATATAGTTGGATTTATTGCCAGTAAGCCCAATTGAATATAATTGGATGTTTGCTAAGTCAACATAAATAGGATGGTGCTGTGAGCCCTGAGGAAATAACAGGAAATCCCTGTTTCAAATCTCACTTTTGTCACGAACTCACTAGATGAACTTGATCAAGTCAGAATTTTTCAGCCTCAGAACCCCATCTGCAATATGGAGATAACACTGACCTACCTTACAGGGCTGTTGTAAGGATAACAGAGTACATTTACCTTGCCATTTTTGGTAGAAAGGCAAGGTAAAAGTTAAATACATACATACATCAAGCACTTCACACACTCTGTACCATTAAGCATTATTATTCAGAAATACATTCCTGACCCATCAGGTCTCCATTACGTACACATGAAGGCAACTTTACACACTATATATACCCTGCCACCCACACAAGATTTCATTTTAAATTCCCTCTTCCAGTTTGATATCTTTAAATGCCACATTTTGCTGGGATGATTCCTGTGCCTTTAACAGCTGCATAATAAGCCAAAATTCAACAGGCGGAGTTTCCCCATCACTGCATGCTGGAAAAAAAGCTACATAACCTTTTGATCATGCAAATAATGAAGACATAGGAACCTTGCTCAGGAAGAGGTTTGCAACTTGCTGCAGGCAGTCAGATTTCTGCAGGTATTGCAGAAATGTGGGCAGAAGTCAGAGATTGTTCATCTAGTTTTCAATAAGGCTTTTGTAATGCTTAAAAATTGCTTCTCCCACCGACTTCCTTGTCCACCTGCACTTCCCTCCAGTCTGCATCCTGCTCTGTTATTCATAAGTGTATTCTTAGTACTCACCTGAGGTCAGGGTTCACCGTAGCAATATAGCTGTAACACCTGCCCAGGATGATGTCATGCAGGTGTTCAGTGGTCCCTTTGCCTTTCCACTGAATGATGTCTTTGCTGCTGGCCTCTTTCCTTCCAGGTCTCAGCACAGCAACCAACACAATCACAACTAGCACAACTAACAGAACCATGACCCCAGTCAATATCCATTTGCGCTGTGCAGACCTGGTAGAGCTATTTTGAAAGGGCATCTTGACTGAAGTTTCTGAAAAGCAGCGACAGCTGCTGCTTCCTTCATCACTGGCTGAAAAGGAGCTTTCTAATGTCACACACTGTTCCTGTTCTTCCTCCCTCCCTCTGTTTCTGTTTGTCTCCCCCCGCCCCCACGTAAAGACAAACTAGCAGAGGGGTGTGGGTTGCATTTCTGTTGGTTCAGGCAAAAAGGCTTCACCAGAAACATCACAGTATAAAACTCACTCAGGACCGCTGGGAGATTATCAATTTTGTACTTTCTGTCAGATTTACAGGGAGCAGTGACCAGTCATTCTTGTTTTTAACACTAGTCTGTATTTTGTTCTGCTATGTAGTCTTAGTCATAGACTTCTCACAGGGATGGCATTCCTTTCCCACTCTTGGGGGAAAATATGCAGAGGGTTCATTTTGTAAAGTCACTAAAGACTATTTGAAACAAGAAGCAAGGAATGCCTTCTAGCTTTTAAAGTTTAAAATTTAAACCATTGTTTTTTGTATCTTGGTAATTTGTCTTTTTGTAAGGCAGCCCACAAACCTCTTAAGTTAGTGTTAGCACTTAATGTAAACTGTAGTTAAAAATATGCTGGTTTAAGTAATATGTAGAATCACCATCTTGAAATTCTACTTTTAAATAAACATTAACAAGACAGGTCAAATAACTTGTAACAACTTCCAGAAGGGCAACTGTGTTAGTCTGTCGCAACAAAAACTACAGTTCCTTGTGGCATCTTAAAGGCTAACACAATTATTATTATTATTATTATTATTATTATTATTATTATTTCATATGCCATTATATTCCATCTCCATAAGGGGCAAACCTGTCTGACAAGCGTTCACAAACACGTTGGTCACATTCAGACTTGACATTTCCACCTGTAAACTTCAAACATCTTAGGTATACATCTAGAAATCTAATGTGTGAATTAGCCTTATGATTTTCTGGGCCTCAGCCTTTTCTGGGCCCCAGTATTTAACTGAACAGGTACTCTGTTTAACACATAATGATCATGTACAGCCCTACCATTGAGTCAATCAGGTGGGGCAGAGGTGACCCAAGACATTTTGCTGCCTGAGGCAAAGGACAAGATGGTGCCACCTCCCGTTACAGGAACAGAACCTGACCAGATGGGCAGTTAGATCTCACTCTGACAGTGGCAATGAGCCGCCACCTTCTAGTGAACTGGGAGGACGCAGACTAATTTAGGGTGTGTAGGATAGGCTACATGGCACCCACGGCTCTGTCCTCCAACATCTAGCTGCCACACTCCATCATCTGCTGAGTCAGCTGTCTCACTCTGCCTAATGGCCAGCCCTCAATGTACATAACAATGTATGGAGGAAGTGTTTGCAGACATTTCTTGCCCCTCCTATTTCCCAGGTACTTCAGGCTTGTGCCTGTCAGAGGAATAAGCCAAGTCTGTGGATTAAAGCCAAAGGATCTAATCAAAGACCATTGGACCTGGTGGGGGGGGTTGTATATATTTATTGTTTATATTTTATGTTTATCAAGGGGTTTTGTATTTAGTTTAAGAGTATATTTTAAATTCATCTTCAGTTTTGTTATTACAATTGGTAATCTTTTTCTTTAGATATTTTAAAAAGATTATGGTAATAACAAGGGCACAGATGGTTTGTAATATGGAGAAAGGATTTTCTCTTTGGCCCAGAAATCTATATTGGAATAGATATTCCCTGTGGAACCAGTGAAATATATGCTAAGACTATCTCTTCTTTGAGTCAGAAGGAAGCAGAAGAGTGTAGGCTTATGTACAGAAGACTGTTCTAATTCCTTAGCCCAACCAGGTAGACTGGGGCCCTGTCTCCCCGAGGATGGAAGGAGAAGGGAGGAGTGGCTCATCCACATTTTTGTAGGAGTCGCTTTTGGGCTGGGCGGGGCTCCACAAGGGTGTACATCGCACCATTCTAAGTGGCTTCACATAACTTACTTCCGGATGGGGTGGGGGTAGGGGTTGAAGTGAACGTCATCTGAGTGGCAGGGGCTGCTCAACCAATAACAGAGGCTGCCCCCCCCCCCAGTCTCCATAAGGAAGGTGTGAAGTAGTTACTTCCCCTTGTGCGCACTTGTAAGTCAAGCCTCCCGGCGAACCCCAAGCCCCATTGAACACAATGGGTGTTACTTCTGAGTAGACACACATATGCTAGTGCTGGGAAAGGCGGGGGTGGGGGAGAACACAGGGATGGAAAACCAGCCCCCTTTCTAACCAAACGGATACTGCGCAGGATCTCTATAACGAAGCTGTGAAGTAGTTACTTCCCAAGGCAATAAACCAAACAAAGAGAATTGGAGCCTCGAGATCCCCATTTAGAGCATTTAGAGAACGTGCTTTAAACTGTGCCATTTCAATTGAGGGGGATCTCTGTAAATTCTGATATGGGCATTCAGGGGACAAGCTTCACTGAGCAAAATGGGAGTTACTTCTGAGTAGACACTTTGGTTTGTGTAGGGATGGGAAACACACAGGAAACACCCCTTGATCAGGGTCATGGTGAAAGGCACACCCCTGGGCAGGGCTAGCATACCCAAGGTAAATGCGGGGGTTGGGGCACACAACAACTATACTGCTGAGAACCCGACTTGAGGAAAAGAATTGGACTTCAAGCAGTCTCAGGAAATCTTGTTTTTCCCTGATAAGCTCCAGGGGTGGCTACTGGATGGCCACAATGTCATGTATCCATAATGACCTCAACACGCAGCCAGCTCAGAGTAAATCGCTGGTGGAGACATCCCCTGGGAGAGAGAGTGGAGAAGCCACAAATGCAAAGTCACATGGGTGTGCAAGGTGATGTAATAGCAGACCCTCCTAGTTGTTACATGGCCAGATAACATTCCAACTAAGGAAAGAAGGAAAGGCATTATTTGAAACACACAGAGGCTGTTTCTACAACTTGATCAGGAGATTATGTTAATCAAAGTGACAAGGTAGAAACAAGTAGGGATGGGAGAATCTGTCAAGCTCCATTTTGCTCAGGTTCTCATTTTTCCAGTGCTAGGTTTGTTCTGTCCCTATTCTGTATTGGATGTTGAATATTACGTCTCTATAAAAATTTGTATGCATTTTGGGGTGCCTAAAAATAATGCTTTTTTGTGCATGCTTTCCCCAAATGTACACATTTTTGTGCACGCTCTTGCATATGTACACAGTGATTCCCACTGAAGAAAGAATTCTGGCTCATATTTTTGCAAATATAAGAATTTGGAGCACATTTAAAGTGTGCATTTTTGTATATACTTTTTCTTTTGCAAACTGCATTGAAGACATCTGAAATGTGTGTGTTTTGTCAGCAAATTGCATTCTAGTTCATCTTTAAGTTTGGGAAGTGCAAATTTGGTAAGTTTGCATTGAAATGCTAACCAAATTAATTTCTCTCCCATCTCTATAGTAAAGCTCCCCTTTCCTCATTGGTTGAATCAGGGCTGGTCCAGGACTCCTTGCTGCCTGAGGCAAAGGACAAGATGGTTCCCCTCCTCATTCCAAGTGCAAAAGCCAATCAGACTGGCAGCTGAACCTTCAACACTGGCAAGAGGACCCTCCTCCACCACACCCGAGGAGGCTGGCTAAGGGGGCACAAACTTCTGCCCAACACCTTGCTAGAGGTGGGAAAATACCACTTGCATTGTTAGGATGGGAATGTGTTACTGAGGTGCCAAGAGTCATGTAGGACGTAGTGATTGGGTTAGTCCTAGAGGTAGTGATTGAATTAGTACTAGAGGATGGTGGCTGATTAACTTACTGCACATGAGTCACAATGCCTAGCAGGGCTCTCGTTTCTGGAAACTGGAAAACTTCCTCTGAAGGACGTTTGTAGCCCCTTGACTCAGCGCTGCACCAAATACTAACCAAAGCCTAGGCCTTGCGCCTTGTTTACCTGTTTGTATTAATATCAAAGTTGCCTATTGTTCTGGGTCCAGTCCCGAGGGGCCACGTTGGCAACTCTTGACTGCACCACACCTTGGCATTCTGGTAATAAACATCTGCTCAAACAAAAACCCAGTGTCTGTTCTCTGGCTGAGCCCGGCAGAAGGGTGAAAGTCTGCAACACTATTAATCTCTAATCCTCCCAGCACCTGCCATCTAAGGTGGCCATCTAATGGGGCTGTGCTTGCCATACGTAAAATCAATTACATATGTTATGTATATTAGGACATTTTCCAAAATGTTCATATATTCCATTAATAAGGGTGCAATCTTATGGCTGCTAGTCAGCGGATAGATGGCCATAGGATAGGTTGGTTCCCGGGAACCGCCCTCCACCCCCCACCACGCTGCCTCATAGGCAGCTTGGAACAGCCCCGTGCTCCGCGCTTGGAAGAGGAGTGTGGAGTGGCGAAAACGGGGCGTTCCATGGCGGGGAAGGCGGAAATACTGGTACGACACATCCAACGTGTCATCCAGCCATCACTTCCTCCGCTCTGCCTTCCCATGGCTAGACAGCCGAAATCAGCTGTCTAGCCACAAATGCAGGGTGGCTGAAGCAAGGAGGGGACGATCCCCTCTGCACTTCTCCTGCCCTGCATTGGATAGGCAGTTGCCTCCGAGTTCGGAGGTGGCTGCCTATCCTGGTAGGATCGCTCCCTCCATCTGCTTTATTTTGGCTGCAAGACTTGCTCCTTTGCAAAGAGAGGAGAGCAAATATGGTGTAATGGCTAAGAGAAAGGAAAGGAAAGGTTCCTGCTGTGCAAGCACCGGGTCATTACTGACCCCTAGAGGGACGCTGCTTTTGCTGGCGTTTCCATGGCAGACTATAGTGGGGTGGTTTGCCATTGCCTTCCCCAGTCATGACTACCTTTCCCCCAGCAAGCTGGGTACTCATTTTACCGACCTCGGAAGGATGGAAGGCTGAGTCGACCTGAGCCGGCTACCTGAGACCTGGCTTCCGCTGGGATCGAACTTAGGTCATGGGGAGAGTTTCGGTTGCAATACTGCCGCCTACCACTCTGCACCGCACGAGGCAGTGGCTAAGAGACTGAGCTATAAAACAGGAATCCACAGTTTTATTTATTCATTTATTACATTTCTATACCGCCACATAGCCAAAGCTCTCTGGGCAGTTTACAAAAGTTAAAACAATAAAATACCATTTGTTTGAGCAGGAATAGCCTCTGCTAGCTCACATCTTGTCTTGTGTGTATATGTGTGTGTGTGTGTGTGTGTGTGTGTGTGTGTGAGAGAGAGAGAGAGAGAGAGAGAGAGAGAGAGAGAGAAGTTCTTTGTGTGAAAGCAAAAATAACAAGGAATCCAAATTCTGATTTGATTTGAAATTCCTCACAGAAATGTAGGCATAAATTCAGCAGCTGTACAAGCAATTCATTGGAGGAAGCTGTAGTGTTAGCTTTTTATCAGATGACTTCCCCCATCCATGAAGGATTACCCTTTCTGAATGCATATCCTCACCGCCGCCACCTACATGCAAAAGGATGCAGAAATGGAAATAATGCACAACCTCAGAGTCAGCTAGGGCACTGTCAGGACCAGCACAAGACCTTCCGCTGTCCTCCACTTCTCTCTCCCCCTGCCCACCAGCTGCCTCCCTCCCCTTCAATGCCCCACTTTGAGGGGTCCTTCCTCAGAGTGAGGCATTGGGAAGAAGGTGGCCTTGGAGACTGCCTGTGCCATGACAGTACAGACAGTACTCTAGGGCCACCTCACCCAGGATGCCTCGCTCTGAGAAAGGTCTCATCAGAGTGAGGCTTTTGGGACAGGTGGGCTCTCTGGAGAACCGCCCCTGTTGCTCTCCTCAGAGTGAGGCATAGGGTGAACAGTGGTGGTTGCTCTGGAGAGCTGTGCCAGTTGCTTTTCTTCTGCAACATTTGCTGCAGCAGGAGTGCAGCCAGCAGGACTATCCAGAGTGGTTGCCTGCCCTATGCTTCACTCGGAAAGGTCCTCAGAGTGAGGCATAGGGCAGCTGGGACGTGTGCCCCTCCCAGCATTGGGGGTACATGCAATGCACCCTGATCCTCCACATGAGGTGGGGGATTCACTCCACCTCATGGGAGGGCTGGCTGTGGGTAGGATCCCAGCCTCTAGTTCGATGTGGAATTGTGAATCATTCCCTGGATATGGATAAGGATGGCTGGAAGCAGCAGATGTGATTGGAGAAAGAGAATTTAATATATCAGAATTGTATTCTATCTTGGAACATTTCTGGATGGGTTAACTGGTAGGGAAATAATTTTTAAACTTTTACAGAATTATGGTATAATTTCTTTACAAGAGACATGGCATTTGGAGTATACCTTCTAGGATGGGGAGAGGTAAGGGTGGATTATTTGCATTAATGTTTACATACTCCAGCAGAGTTATCCCCATGGCATAGTCTGCATCTGCTTCTGGAAACTATTTTATTATGTTTTCCTGGTATGGATCTTTTATTACGTGGAGACCTTAATGCAGAGGTGGGCAACACCAAATTCGGTTAAAAGAAAATTAACTTTTTTTTCCAAAAGAAAAACAAGGTTCTATAGTGGCTACTGAGCACCAAAAGGGTCAACATTAGTAAGCTAATTTGACACTTTGGGCACTCTGTAGCTGCTACTGATGCCATTTTGGGGGGTTGCTGGGGAGGTGGCCCTCAGGGCGAAAATACCCCCTGGACCTCCTGCCCTTGGTCACTCCTGCTTTATTGCATGTATTGTTTTGAGATTGGAGCTGGAGTACGGTCAGATTTCAGCCTCTGGGCCATTGTTTATTTGATGTCACCTTAATAGTTCAATCCTATATATGTCTACTCAGAAGTAAGTAGCACTGTATTCACTTGAATTTACTCCCAGGTAAGTGGGTACAGGATTGCTGCCTAAATCAGTGTTCCTCACTGCAAGGCCCATTGGCCACTGATGGCTCCCAATCACCTCAAGTGCAGCTCTCTGGCTCTCTCATTCACTCTCATACTCTCTCTTTGCAATAGCTGCTTACCCTCAGCAGAGGCTCTTTAACACTGACTTGTTTTTTTGCTTTGCCTGCTTGGTGCCCTGCTCACCACCACCCCAATGTGATTTGCCAATCATGTGCTACACGCACACACACTCAGAAAGCACTCATTTTCTCCCTGCTAAGCTAGGAGCCAGGTGTTGACATTGCTTAGTTCTGGCAATGTCATTGTCTAATAAGGAGGCTTCCAGTTTGTATGCTTAGAACTCAAGACAGAGAAGGTGAATATGCCTGCCTCCCCAAAAGCAATGGAGATAAACAACCTGACCAAGAAAACTTGTAACAAGTAGAAGAAACCAGGTCCATTTCTATATGAGGCTATTATCCCGCGTCTTTACCGGGGCTTCTGCTTCTGGATTCTTTGTGAGATTAAGATTGGCTCCTTGACACGTGCTTTCTCCCCCACGATTTTTCTTTCTCTGCCTTTCTATATGTTTTGTTATACAACCACTAGATGGCACTGTGGTATAGTGGAATTGCGCATTTACACAAGGCTTCTGTAGCACAATTCAGAGAAAATGTCAGACTTTCCTCATTATGAAAAAATCCATGATAATGGTTGAAAGAGCAGGAAATGCCCTGGAGAATGGTGACATGGGTAAAGGACCCGCAAACTACTATGAGTGAGCAATCAGGGGTGCACAATAAAAGCTTTGGGTAGAAATGCCCTAGGTGTGGAAGGGCAGCCCAATGTCCCAGACGGAGGCTATCTCGATAAATTTAATGGAGATTTTGTTTTTGAGCTCTAGAGGCAGGAGTGTGGTAGTCTGTTTTTTTTTATGGCTGCCATGTTACTAGCTCCTGCGGTAAATGTTCATATTGATGAGCAAGCTGCGAGTAATTATTTGCCAATAATTCTCTCCCTGTCACGGGAGGTGTGGAATAAATCCCACTTTGAACACTGTATTTTAGGTGGTTTGAGAACGGGATAGAGGAGACTCAAATAATCTATAACTTTAGAACAAGAAATTTATCAACTTTGGTATAACCTATACATGATCTAGCTTACAGCTAACTCCAAAAGCAACAGTGGTGATATTAGAAATGTTTACTTTAGTATTATAAGCCATTTGAAGCCCTATTTGTTTAAAACCATAAAACTTAGGAATAGTTACATATCTAAATAGTTACATTTCTACATTTCTCTTGGTTTGCTCTTGATTTTGGCTATTGCTAAGAAACAACATTCTTAACAGCCTCTTAAAAGCAAAGAAGGTGGGAAATTCTAAGTGTCTATTGTGAGAGCTCAGTTTGGTTTGTCTCCAACAAAAAGAAAGCTTTGGGGTTTGGTCTTGTCAGACTTCAGAGAAGTATGAATGATATCTGATGTCCAGATCATATCTTCTGTGTGGGTTAATTACTTTCAAGCTATTTTTGATGAGTTAGGAGAAGAGATTCATTGGACAGAGGAGAGATTGCCACCTTTGAAGGATGTCCTAGAATGGCCCCCAGTAACTGCTGAACAAATTAAAAGACTGCTATCTCAGCTGCCTACTAGTCACATGCAAAGATACGTTGCTTCTAGGGATGTACAAAAGTCACTTACCTTGTTGATGGGGGGGAGGCGTTCAGTCCCTCCCCCCGGAATCCTTGATGCGGGGGGAGGCGCTCCGTTCCTCCCCCCCCGAATCCTCCGCGGCTGGCTGTGCTCCACAGCAGCTCTGTGGAGCAGCCGGCCAGGCCCAGCCAGCCCAGAGCCGTCCGCAGCTGGATTTCCGGCCGCGGAGGGCTCTGGGGAAAACAAACAAACCGCGTACGCAAATGGCGGTGGCTACGGCCGCCGCCATTTGCGTTCCTTATTTTTGCTGTCTTAATCTACGTAAATATTTACGTAGACTAAGACGGCGAAAATAAGGGGAACGCAAATAGCATAGCGGACGCTATTTGCGTTCCCCTTATTTTCGCCGTCTTAGTCTACATAATTATTTACATAGACTAAGACGACCCAAAATAAGGAACGCAAATGGCGGCGGCCGTAGCCGCCGCCATTTGTGTACGCCTTTTTTTTTTTTTTTTACCCAGACATTTTAGGCTACGTAAGTTTTTATATAGCCTAAAACGTCTGGGTAAAAAAAAAAAAGGCGTATGCAAATGGCGGTGGCTATGGCCACCATTTGCGTTACTTATTTTGGGTCGTCTTAGTCTACGTAAATAATTAGGTAGACTAAGATGGCGAAAATAAGGGGAACGTAAAAACTACGTAAAAACGTAGCCTAAAACGACTGGGTAAAAAACAAACAAAAAAGCCCTGCAAATGGCGGCGGCGGCGGCTGGTCGGAAGACCAGCCGCCGCCGCCCGGAAGATCCGCCCCAGGTAAGTCTCGTCCCGGGGGGGATCCGTGGGGGGTGGCAGGCCATTCCGCCACAGATTTCGGGGGGCCGAATGCACTGGCATTCGGCCTCCCCGAGATCCATGGAGGAATTCTCTGCCATCCCTTGCTTCAGAGTTATTCCAAGTTAATTCAGATTGGTGGGCTCCTATCCTAGCAAGGCTGTTTTCTTATATTATCTATTGGATACTTCAGGTTGTATCCAATGTTAGTCCTATTAACCAATGTTAGTAGACCCATTGAAATGATACAATCTTGAGTATTTATTTGTTATATTTATATAATAATTGTAAACCACACCAAGCGCATTTGCCAGTTGTTTATTTATTATATTTATATAATAAATAAACAACTGGCAAATGCCCTTGGTGTGGTTTACAATTATAAAAATAAAAAACAATAAATAACATTCAAAACAATAAATACAACAATGAAATATCATAATAAAATATTAAAACATTAAAGACATTAAGGGAGCAATCCTATGGCAGCTAGTCAGTGCTGAGACGGCCATAGGATACATTGGTTTCCGGGAACTGACCTTGGAGCGTGTGCTCCGAGGTTGGTTCCCTGAAAACCGACCCTCCTTCTCTCCCACGCTGCCTCGCAGGCAACTTGGAATGGCCCTGTACTCCACGCTCAGAAGAGTTGTGCGGAGCGGCCAAAACAGAGAGTTCTGGGGTGGAAAAGGTGGAAATGCTGGTACGACACATCCAACATGTCATCCAGCAGCTGCTTCCCCCGCTCTGTCTTCCTGCAGCTAGACAGCTGAAATTGGATGTCTAGCTGCAAATGCAGGGCGGCTGAAGCACGGAGGGGACAATCCCCTCCGTGCTTCTCCTGCCCTGCATTGGATAGGTGGTCACCTCTGAGTTCGGAGGCAGCCGCCTTTCCTGGTAGGATTGCTCCCAAAAATATTTAAAATATCGATGACTGGGGGCATTGTTGTGAGAAGACCCACCTGGGCACAAGCCCCAGATCTTTTTTGAACTGTGCTCTGGATCTTTTGAGCTGTCCTAATTGCTTTTTTTTTTTTTTACATTTTCCCATTGACTTGCATTGGAAAACAAAAAAAGCCATAACTTTTTTAGTTTGTAAGATAAATTCATGAAATCTGTATAAATTCATGAAATCTGGTAGCCCCCATGGAACTTATTGAATCTGCCAAATTTCAGGCAGTTATGCCCAGTGGCTTTTGTGCTAGTCACAGGTAAAATTTGCTATTTTCAAGAAAATCTGTCAAAGCAAAGAGCTATATATTTTTTTGTGCTTCCACATACATGCATGGAATTTGGGGACCTGCCAGCCCCCACAGATATGACTGAGCCTGCCAAAGTTCAGACTCTTAGGTTTAGTGGCTTTTGTGCTAGCCAAAGGTAAAATTTGCTTTTCCCAAGAAAATATGTCAAAGAGCTATAATTTTTTTGTGCTTCCACATAAATTCATGGAATTTGGGGACTTAGCAGGCCCTATGGAGCTGACTGAACCTACCACATTTCAGACAGTTAGGTCCAGTGGCTTTTGCACTAGCCATGCGTAAATGTTCCTTTTCTCAAATCAAAAACAAAAAGTAAAAACCGTCAAGTCACCCAGGGGATTAGAGATCCTAATCAGAAGGTGTTTAAGGTGACCATTAGGAGGCCACTATCCCTAATCTCTGATATAAGATTTTTTTTCATTTTTCGTTTTTTGAGGTGCAAAAAACCTCTCTCCCCTACTTTTCTTTTCTGCTCTTACTCCCACTGCTCCCACTGTTGGGAGCTTGCCTGCAATGAAATGTTGAAATTTTGAAGAGGGAGAAGGGAAGAAAGATCTCCATGTGAAATACTGGTATTTCACACAGCACCTGCTTTTACTGCACCAAACTGGAACCTTTGGCTTCTGCAGAAGTTTAGTAGCTTCAGTACAGCAAAGGATCCAATCAGCCTCCACAAACTTCTTTCTCCCCTTCCACTGTAATTTCTCCTAAATAGCTCTAGGACTCAAATAATCCCAAAGGGCCAGTGTGGTGTAGTGGCAAGAGTGTTGGACTGGGAGCCGGGAGATCCGGGTTCTAGTCCTCACTCGGCCATGGAAGCTCACTGGGTGACTTTGGGCCAGTCACAGACTCTCAGCCCAACCCACCTCACAGGGTTGTTGTTGTGAGGATAAAATGGAGAGGAGAAGGATAATGTAAGCCGCCTTGGGTTCCTTGCAAGAGGAAAAAAGGTGGGATATAAATGCAATAATAAATAAATAAACAAACAAACAAACAAACAAATAAATAAAGGGAGGGTTAGGACTATGTGGCATCATGATCGAGAAACTGCTGGGGCTTTTAAATATGTTCTACAGTTTTAAAAAAGCTAGAAAAAGCCCTCAGCCACCTCACCTCATAAAGTTCATTTCAGTACGTGAAATCCTTACAAACCCTGCACAGCCTCCTAAATTCCTCTGAAGTACTACCTCTCTGAAAGGAGCCACTTAGCTTAGGGAATTCGCTCTACCCCCCACCCCCGTGCCCATTTCCAATCACCATTCTTCTTCTTCCCTCCCCTATCCTGTTCTTTCTTTCTCTTCTTTATTCCACCCAGAGCATATCTTGGAAATTCTTAAAGAGAATTCTCTTCTTTGGGCAAGAAAAGTTCTGAACTGTATTTGACTTTATACAAACAGACAAGAGGGTTGGTTTTTCTCCTTCTCCTCACTCAAGCCTTTGAGAAACGTGGGTTCACGTGGTTGCAGAGAAACAAATCTGGGGCTGTTTTGTCAGTTGCCATTATCCAACAATAGGAAGGGCTGTAGCTCAGTGGCAGAGCCCCTGCTTGGCAGGCAGAAGGTCCCAGGTTCAATCCCCAGCATCTCCAGGGAGGGCTAGGAAAGAATCCTGCCTGAAACCCTGGAGAGCCGCGGCTGCCAGTCAGTGTCAACAATACTGCGTTAGATGGACCCAAGGTCTGACTCAGTACAAGGCAGCTTCCTATGTTCCTCTGAACAGAAAGCTTTAATAAAAATAGGAGTTTTTGGTTTGTTTTTTAAGTGGAAGGGAGATAAATATTGCTAATTTATGCAATCCTATGTATGCCTACTGAGAAGTCCCATTATGTTTAATGAGGCTTACCCTCAAGAAAGTGTGCATAGTATTCTAGCACAAGTTACTTTTGCGAGGAGGTTTGCACCTTGATGTTCTGCATGTTTACTCAGAAATAAGTCCTGAGTTGTAAGCATGGTTGTTGTTCAGTCGTTCAGTCGTGTCCGACTCTTCGTGACCCCATGGACCAGAGCACGCCAGGCCTTCCTGTCCTGCGCTCTCTCCCGGAGCGTGCTCAAGTTCATATTCATTGCATCGGTGATGCTATCTAGCCATGTCATCCTCTGCCGTCCCCTTCTCCTTTTGCCTTCAGTCTTTCCCAGCATCAGGGTCCTTTCCAGGGAGTTTTCTCTTCGCATTAGGTGGCCAAAATATTTGAGCTTCAGCTTCAGTATCTGTCCTTCCAATGAGCACTCAGGGTTGATTTCCTGTCGGATGGACTGATTTGACCTCCTTGCAGTCCAGGGAACTCGTAAGAGTCTTCTCCAGCACCACAGTTCGAAAGCATCCATTCTTCGGCGCTCAGCCTTCCTTATAGTCCAGCTCTCACAGCCATACATTACTCCTGGGAACACCATAGCTTTGATTAGATGGACCTTTGTCGGCAAGGTGATGTCTCTGCTTCTTACTATGCTGTCTAGGTTGGCCATAGCTTTCCTCCCAAGGAGCAAGCGTCTTTTAATTTCATGGCTACAGTCACCGTCTGCGGTGATCTTGGAGCCCAAGAAAGTAAAATCTGTCACTGCTTCCATTTCTTCCCCTTCTATATGCCAGGAAGTGATGGGGCCAGATGCCATGATCTTAGTTTTTTTAATGTTGAGTTTCAAACCAGCTTTTAAACTCTCCTCTTTCACCCTCAACAAGAGGCTCTTGAGATCCTCTTCGCTTTCTGCCATTAGGGTGGTATCGTCTGCATATCGGAGGTTATTGATAATTCTCCCAGCAATCTTAATTCCAACCTCTGATTCATCCAACCCGGCATTTCTCATGATGTACTCTGCATATAAGTTAAATAAGCAGGGTGACAATATGCAGCCTTGTCGTACTCCTTTCCCAATTTTGAACCACTCGGTTGTTCCATGTCTGGTTCTTACTGTTGCTTCTTGACCCTCGTACAGGTTTCTCAGGAGACAGGTAAGGTGGTCTGGTACTCCCATCACTTTAAGAATTTGCCACAGTTTGTTGTGATCCACACAATCAAAGGCTTTAGCGTAGTCAATGAAGCAGAAATAGACGTTTTTCTGGAATTCTCTTGCTTTCTCCATGATGCAGCGAATGCTGGCGATTTGATCTCTAGTTCCTCTGCCTCTTCTAAACCCAGCTTGTACTTCCGGTAGTTCTCGGTTCACATACTGCTGAAGCCTAGCTTGTAGGATTTTGAGCATCACCTTGCTGGCATGTGAAATGAGTGCAATTGTGCGGTAGTTTGAACACTCTTTGGCGTTGCCCTTCATTGGAATTGGAATGTAAACTGACCTTTTCCAGTCTTGTGGCCACTGTTGAGTGTTCCAGATTTGTTGGCATATTGAATGCAGCACTTTAACAGCATCATCTTTTAGGATTTTAAATAGCTCGGCTGGAATACTGTCATCTCCGCTAGCTTTGTTGTTACTAATGCTTCCTAAGGCCTACTTGACTTCACTCTCGAGGATGTCCGGCTCAAGTTCAGTGACCACACTATCATGGCTATCAGGGACATTCAGATCTTTCCTGTATAGTTCTTCTGTGTATTCTTGCCACCTCTTCTTAATCTCATCTGCTTCTGTTAGGTCCCTGCCTTCTTTGTCCTTTATCATGCCCGTCTTTGCACAAAACGTTCCCTTGAGATCTCCAATTTTCTTGAAGAGATCTCTAGTCTTTCCCATTCTGTTGTTTTCCTCGATTTCTTTGCATTGTTCATTTAAGAAGGCCTTCTTGTCTCTCCTTGCTATTCTCTGGAACTCTGCATTCAGTTGCGTATATCTTCCCCTTTCTCCCTTGCTTTTCGCTTCCCTTCTTTCCTCAGCTACTTGTAAAGCCTCATCAGACAGCCACTTGGCTTTCTTGCATTTCTTTTTCTTTGGGATGGATTTCGTTGCTGCCTCCTGAACAATGTTACGGACCTCCGTCCGTAGTTCCTCAGGCACTCTGTCTATCAGGTCTAATCCCTGAAATCTATTCCTCACCTCCACTGTATATTCAGAAGGGATATGATTTAGGTCATAACTGAACGGTTTAGTGGTTTTCCCGATGTTCTTCAATTTAAGCCGAAATTTTGCAAGAAGCAGCTCATGATCTGAGCCACAGTCAGCTCCAGGTCTTGTTTTTACTGACTGTATGGAGCTTCTCCATCTTTGGCTGCAAAGGACATAATCAATCTGATTTCGATATTGACCATCTGGTGACGTCCATGTGTAGAGTCGCCTCTTGTGCTGTTGGAAAAGAGTGTTTGCTATGATCAGCATGTTCTCTTGGCAAAACTCTATTAGCTTTTGTCCTGCTTCATTTTGTACACCAAGGCCATGCCTGCTTGTTATCCCGGTGATTTCTTGACTTCCTACTTTAGCATTCCAATCCCCTATGATGAAGAGGACATCTTTTTTTGGTGTTAGTTCTAGAAGGTGTTGTAGGTCTTCATAGAACAGATCAACCTCATGTAAGCATGGTGCTGCAGGCTTAATACAATGCCTACCCTATTCTGTCTAATGAATTGACTACCCTTTCAGCTCAATCCTATGCATGTTTTTTCATTTGTGGGTTTGGGTTTTTTTTTGTTTTTTGCATGAACTCTAGTTTCAGTGGTGAGGGAAAGGCACTTAGTGCATGCTCAGAGTTTCTCCATAACTTAGCCCTAGTTTTAAAAATAGACTCATTGGCTGAATCCTGGTGAAGTCCTGGCACAAATGAAGTTATGGGGAGGAAGATACAATGAGAACTTGTGCATAACAAGGAGAAGGTAGAGAGCATTTGCACAAAACAAGACATCTGTTTTTATGAAGAGTTGCTGGAGGATGGTAGGATGAGGGGGGATGGTTGCACAGAGGGGAATAGAATTGGTAGGGGGAGAATGTAAATGCTCAGTGGTGAAAGAAAAACATTCTGCACATGCTCAGAGGCACTCTCTATTTAAGAACATAAGAAGAGTCACGCTGCATCAGACCAAGGTCCATCTAGTCCAGCATTCTGTTCACACAGTGGCCAACCAGATGTCCATAGGAAAGCCACAAGCAGGACATGAGTGCAATAGCACCTTCCCATCCATGTTCCCCTGCTGCTGACACTGGTGAAATGTAAATAAATTCTAGTAATTCTAACTTAGAATGCATGTATATCCTTCAGAAACTTTGCAGGTTTCTTGCCTGGGGGACACCAGTAATGACCTGTGAATTTTCATACAGATTTACCCAAAAACTATTGGGGAGGGGGTGAAGGGAAGGGAAAGCAAATCACTCCCTCCCCAAAACTGGAGAACTCCCTTCCATATGAACTGCTGCACCTCTCCTTCTGAAACTTTGCTGTTTTCTTACTTAGGGACAACTGTAGGCTGTCTGCAATTTTCAGAACAATGGTCCACAAGGAACATAGGGAGGTAAGTATGTCTTCTTTTGGAGACCTCAAAATGTCAAGGCCACCCTTGCACAAAACTCCTTGTGGCTGTCATTCTGAAATTTGGCAGACATGATCTCCTCTGATGGGGCAAAGAATCCTGAAATTTTTATCAATTTTTCTAAGGGATAAAAAAACATTATTGGCAGTTCCCTTTAAAAGAAAATATAAACCCTCCACCTATTTTTCTGACATTGGGCAGGTGTAATCTCCTTCTAGGGGCTACTAAGTCTGAAATTGTCCAGTTCTGACCAAGAGAAGAAAGTTACAGTTTTTTTCTAATTTCCCATGGTAGTCAACAGGAAGCATAAAGACTCATTTTTCCAAACCTTGACTCAGGTTTGGTGCTGAGTTGAAATGGTCCGACTACAAACTGGCCAGAGCAGAAGCGGGATGTTTTCCAAAATGCATGCACACACCACACACACACACACACTCACACACATTAGATGTGCGCTTAGTCGTGTGTGTGTGTGTATGTGCAAATTTGTGTTATGGGCCTGTGCCCTGTATCTTTTAAGACCCTAGCAATGCCCCTGTTGATGACCCAGCATAAAGTAATCAAAACAACAGATTAAAGATTAAATGGCTGCTGGAAGAGGAAGATCTTAACCTGCAATCTAAATGCATACCGTGAAGGTGCCTCTCCCTGGGAAGGGCATTTCACAATGCAACAGAGAAGGCTCTTTCTCTGGCAACCACCTGTCACACTGTTGTGGGTGGCAGCTTATCAGTTATAGACTTATTGGATGTTACTTGCAGTATTAAGATTTCTGTTGTACAGACTACTAGACTGGGCTGAGACCTACCATATAGTCCATTTTGAACAAGCCGGTTTCAGGAAAGGATTCAGTGCAATAGATCAGTGTTTTGTTTTGCAGCATCTAATACCAATATCAGTTCATGAACTACAGCAAACAGTGTTTACTGTCTTTGTTCATGTCTCATCAGCATTTCATTTAGTAAACAGGTCTAGACTATGATACAGGCCACAAATATTGACAAAGAGACTTCCTACTCTAATCCAAGGGTTCTACAGCAATACAATCATGTAAGTATGCACTGATTATTTGAGCATCTTGACAGAAAGGATCATAGTCCTTACAGGGATAACAGGGTTGTTTGGTAGTGCCTTTCTTATTCAGTTTCTATATGAACAATATGGTGGATGAATTACCTTCCTACTCCTTCCTACAGATAGCATTTTGCACATGAATTTATGATTGATGTTACACGTTCTTCTTCTTCATCATCATCATTATATAATGTAATGCATTATTTAGCTAATCCTGATTCTGTTTCTGCCTTTATTTAAACCCTGAGAAATCCAAATTCTCATTGAGTACTGTAGGCAACATACTTTTTAGGGTAATGATCCAGAACAGTTCTCTTTTACTTAATAATCTTTCATCCCCATTCACCTTTTCAATAGCCCCCAAAATGATGTCATTTGGTTTATGTTGTTTTTCACTGAAATGCTTGACCATTGGTGCTCCTGCCCTTTGATGTCTTAAACTACACAGATGCTCCCCTACTCGGAGTTTTAGAGGTCTTGAGGTCTTGCCAATATAGATCTTTTGACAGGAGCATGCAATTGTATAAATAATTCCTGAGGAGTTGCAGGTTAGACAGTCAGAGATCTGGATAAGATTTCCAGTGTTTGGGCTCACAAAAGATGTTTTCTTTTTGGTGAATTTACAGTATACACAATGGCCACATCGATTATGTCCTTTTGGCCTTGGTGTGTGGAACATTATTGGTTGCACTGTCTTTTTTGTGTTCCATGGGTGCTCCATATGCACTAACCAGTCTTTGAGATTTTTTGTTCTCTTGAACGTTACTCTGGGTCTTGTAGTTAGACTTGGTAAATTCTGAATCAGATGCCAACTGGAAAAAAATATGCATTTGTAATTTTTTTGTGACCGGGTTGAAAGGAAGAATAGATGTTGTTTGCTGTTCAATTTGTTGTTTTGACGTTCTTTTGGGGGAACCTAATGAGAATGTCTCATTTACAGGCATGCACTCTATTCACAGCTGATTTTATCACCTGGGCAGGGTATCCCCTTTCTTGAAAGCGTTGCGTTAATTATCGTGATTCTTAAAAAAAAAAAAAAAAAAAAAAACTTGACTTCTTGAACAGTTACATTTTATTCTTAAAAACTGGCTGTCTGGTAAATTATTTTGGAGGTGTACTGGATGGTAACTGTCATATCTTAGAGAAATGTTTTCTGTGGGTTATGGAAAATAGTAGTCAAAAGATCACGTGTATGTTTTTTTACAACAACATCCAGGAAATCTACCTGTTCTGCATTGGATGTTGTTTCAAAACTCAGTTTTGAATCTCTTGCATTTACCCACTGGAAAAACTCTTCTAGCTTGTGGTGTGCACCCCTCCAAATCATAAACACATCGTCAATGTATCTTAACCATGTAATTATATTGCAACCATATGGATTATCAAAAATAAATTATTGTTCAAAATTTTATATGTACAAATTGGCAATTTCTGGGGCCATGGGGCATCCCATTGCTACCCCTTGACTTGTCCCCCAAAAGTTATTATTAAATGCGAAATAATTCTTTTACAAAGCTATATCAGCCAATGAGGTAAAAAAAATGGGTTGGTGGGTTTCTTTTTTTACATTTTTGTAATGTACTAAAGACGATATCCAAAGCTTGATCTTGTGGAATGCTGCTGTATAAGGACCTGACATCCACGATGGCTAAAATGCCTTCTTGCTGTACTTTAATGGACCCTATCTTCTGCAAAAAAATGTGTGGAATCTTTAATGTATGATTGCATAGATGGGATAAAAGGCTTTAAGAAATGATCAACGAATTGAGATGGGTTCTAGTACCGAATTATTCCCTGAGACTATGGGGCAGCCCAGACGAGGATTGATGCCTTTGTGGATCTTTGGCAAAATATAAAACAGGGGTACCCTAGGATTTTTCTGAAGCAGGAAATTAAATTCAGATACACTGATCCACCCCATAACTTGTCCCTCTTCCAAAATGTTACTAATTTGCAAACTTATTTATTTGGTGGGCTTGCATGTGGCTGGGATGTACGAGGTCTGATCTTGCAGATGGAGTAATACCTCTGCTTCATAGTCGTTCTGGTTCTGAATGATTGCACCCCTTTATCTGCCTCTTTGATGACAATATCTGGGTTTTTGGATAGTTGTAGCACATTCATTTCGGCTCCAGTCATGTTACGCCATGGTTGTTGTTTTACTGCTTCTAGAGCCTCTATCATTTTTCTGATACCTGTTTTTTTATTCCTGAAAGAACTTTATCTGATAAATGAATGACTAGGGTTTCCTGTCTGGGTGACCATTCTCTGGAATGTCTCCTTTGGCGTTTCTATCAGTAAAATCATTAAATCCTGGGTGCATTTATTTAATATAGCACACCATTTTCCAATGAAATCTTGATCATCTCAAAACATGCCTGGTTCTTTATGTATTCTGAGTCCCTGTGGAATCCTTTGGTGTCTGCAATACTCTATAAGAGTTGAAGCATGAAGCTCATTCTTGATTTTATTTTTCTGTACCTTCATTAAGTTGTTCCATGATGGAAGCTCAGAAGGCAGTGTTTTTTCAAAAACAGAAGGTCTGAAGCTTATATACATGCTCTTTAGAAAAGCTGAGAGCGTTATCGCATTACATTCCTGACGAGTAAGCAGAAGTGAAGAGGGAAAGAGCACCGTGAATAATGGTGAAAAACCTGGGAGACAGGCTCTGGTACAATAGGAGTAGCACACGATACAGTGGGGTGGTGTTCAGCTTTAAATCATCCTAGATATATAAGGCATGCCTCAGGCTTCACACCTGACATGAGAGCAATAGACCTCAACAATAGCATTTGCAAGTATCCAGAGGAAAGAACACTTGTGTGTTTCAGAACAAGAGATCAAATGGCTTTTTAATAGGTCAATGCTTGTCTGAAAGATACGACCATTCATGTGTTGGTTAAAAAGCCATGCAGCCTTGAGAAGGCTAATGCTTATGTTATTTCTTGAGTTAGAAGGTAATGTGTGGGAATATTTTATACTGCATGTAAATGGGAATTGTTTTTTTTTTAATAGCTTTAGGTGGTGGAATTTTAGCATTTTAATACAAAGAGGTTTTAAGAAATTTTATAATACAGAAATAGGGCAAGACAGTATTTCTAATCTTAATGTTCGGTTTGATCTATAACTCCAGAGGAAGGAAGCATTCTGAAACATGCCGAGTGCAATAAATTTTGTTTTCTCGAGCACTGGAGCCTGTCTCCCCTTTTTTCACCATTATTCACAGCGTTCTTTCCCTCTTCACTTCTGCTAAACAATCCAAAAGACATAAATGGATTCTGAATCAACATCCTATTGCACAAAGCTCATCTCAAGTATTTGGCTATATATTTCACAGAGGATTTGTCTTGGAAGGTTCATAAACAGGTCATGAAACTGGCTATTTCTACATTAGTGAAAGTTTCTGAAACTTTTTTCAAAACTAGGGTAGTCCAGTTGGTGTCTCCTACATTGAAAATATTTGAGGGGAAGATTCTTCGTAGGGCAGAGATAGGGGATTGGGTAAAATAGAGATTCTGGAGGTTATATAGAACAAATTCTTACGATTTGTTTTAGCCCTTCCTCTTCTTAGGCCAGCTGCTCTTCATGCTGTGGTCATGAGACCATTAAATTTTATTAGTGATCAAGGAGATTTTCTTTTATTTGAGAAGATTGAATGATATGCCTGACCATTATTTGGCAAAACTCTGCTGTTAAGAAGACAAGAGGAAGGGTACTGGGCTTATTCTTGTTCTGAAAGACTGGCCCAATTTTCTCTTTCACTGGTTTCCCTTTCTTTAAGAGAATTGGAGGTGAATATTAGAAAATGGTATATATTTACAGCATCTTAATAAAGATTTGGATGCTGTAAATATATACCCACAAAACAATATAAAAATATATATCCACAAAACAATAAACACCAGCATAAGATAGAACCTACAACACAATTACAACAATAACCCAGTCTGATAAAATATAATAAGGGGAAAGCCAGAATAAATAAAGGAGGGAACAATCCTATGGCCGCTAGTTAGCAGCTAGATGGCCATAGGGTATGTGGGTTTCTGGGAGAACTGACCTCCCCGCCACCTTCTGCGCTGCCTTGCAGGCAGCGTGGAACAGCCCTGTGCTCGGAAGAGGAGTGTGGAGTGGCCAAAACAGGGCGTTCCAGGGTGGGGAAGGCGGAAATGCTGGTACGACACATCCTATGTGTCATCCAGCAGCCTCCTCCCCTGCTCTGTCTTCCCGTGGCTACACAGCCGAAATCAGCTATCTAGCCGCAAATGCAGGGCAGGAGAAGCGCGGAGGGAATGATCCCCTCCATGCTTCTCCTGCCCTACATTGGATAGGCGGTCGCCTCCGAGTTCGGAGACAGCCGCCTATCCCCATAGGATTGCGCCTTCAGTCTTCGGGCCTTATTAAAAGCCTGCAATGATGGGGCCTGGCATACTACAGTGTGCCAAAAAAGCTCGAGTAGCTAAATTCAACCTTTTGGGGGCTCTGTAGTACTCTGGATGACTTTCGTGTTTGTGTGTGGCGCTGGTGGTAAAATTAAAAATACATTAATTTCTGGCTTGCCCAGCAGACTGGTGCTCTTATGAGAGGTCCAAGGGGCCAAAATGGCCCCCAGCCCTCCCAAAGTTGACCAGCCCTGACATATGAACTACCATGTTGTTATCCTAATCATTTTTTTCCAGAATAGCCTGTCAAGAATGACGGCCTGTTTCCACCATGAGACCAGACCTGGGCGTCACGTCCCAGGCATCCACCTGGAGTACTGTGTTATCTGCCAGCTCCTTGGCCCTGCTGCTCAAGGCCATACTCAGTCCCTGTCAATTGGGAAACAGATAACAGCTGGATCTGGCAGGAAGATCCTACCTCTTCTGGAGGAAGGTGGCCCCTTTGGGGGCTGAGCTGGTGACTGGCTAAGGGAAATCTGCCCTGGGTTGCTGGGGCTGAGCCTTAAAAGGAGGTCGTCGAGGGAGAGGGGTGGTGTCTCCCTTCATCATGGTGGTTTTGGACCTGCTGTTGGCTGGATGCTATCCTGGGAGGCCCATAGCAAGGTATGTGAATCATAGCATAGTAGGGTTGGACGGGGCCTATAAGACCATTGAGTCCAAGGCAGGGAAAGGATAGGCTAAACTACTTTGGTTATTTTGCTTGGGGATGCGGTATAAAGGCGCTGTCTGTATGTTTTGGTTTTCCTTGAAAGTTTTCAGCTTTGTAATCCTCTGTACAACCTACCACCTCTAATTCTCCCCTTCCCTCTATCGTTTCCCCTATAATAAACAGTTATCCAACCCTAAGTTGGTGGGATCTTCTCTGTTCGACCCTGGTGCTAAATTCAGTGCCTCTTGGCAGGAGAGGGAGGTTACTGGGTATATTTTGGCGCTTGAGGCCAGGGTTGGCCTGTCCTACCTTGCAGGGATGTTGGAGTTAGTTCCAGATCTCCTTCACAGAGCCCAGCAAATTAAAGGCGTGACTTTGAGACTGAGTTTTTACAGTGGCGCTGGGAAAGACTGAAGGCAAAAGGAGAAGAAACGGCAGAGGATGAGATGGCTAGATAGCATCACCGATGCAATGAATATGAACTTGAGCACGTTCCAGGAGAGAGCGCAGGACAGGAAGGCCTGGCGTGCTATGGTCCATGGGGTCACGAAGAGTCGGACACGAGTGAACAACAACAAAGA
The DNA here is from genome assembly GCF_057233095.1 of Heloderma suspectum. Taxonomy (NCBI): domain Eukaryota; kingdom Metazoa; phylum Chordata; class Lepidosauria; order Squamata; family Helodermatidae; genus Heloderma; species Heloderma suspectum. Next base: position 117,283,652 of record NC_139462.1, read on the forward strand.
CAGTACAGAGTATAGGAGAGGCTGCTTGGTTCATCTGTTGCCTTGGCCTGAGGGGAGAAAAACTGTGTGTGTTTTGATGGAACAGAGACCAAAAAGAAAAACAACCACACACATCACCACCATCAGCATCACAACCACAAATGGAGCTGATATGATATAGATGAACATATGATAATCAGTCAAGGACACCAATATTGAAGCTAATTTATGAAATAATTTATGATTATTTATGAAATAATGAAACTGGTGAAGGTTTCATGAGTTTAACAAGTACAAACACTGATAACAATGTTAGGGACAATCCTGTGTTATGCAAGTTCTAAATTATGTCTGGCTTCTATTTGGCGCCATCTAGAGGATAATGAATTCCATGCGGTTGCATACCAAACTGATTGATTTAACTTCATTAACAACTATACAAACTCCTACAGGAACTATACAATTTTTGTGAACCTCCCGGACAGCTTCATCTATTGGATGGTATAGAAATGGAATGAATGAATGAATGAATGAATGAATGAAGAAAGAAAGAAAGAAAGAAAGAAAGAAAGAAAGAAAGACAGAAAGAAAGAAAGAAAGCTCCTATAAGTACAAATAGTACTATAAGTACTATTCCTTGGGATAAGGTGGACTCCAAATGAGTAAGTACAGTTAAAAACATAAACCAGATATATACAACCTGTAATCCACCCAGCCAAATGCAGCCCACCAGCTATGTGAAATCCCACCAGGGGCTTAGTAAGACTATTGGACTAGGACTCTGGAGATCCAGGTTCAAGTCTCTTCTTGGCCATGAAGTTCACTGGGTGACTTTGGGCCAATCACTGACTCTCAGCCTAACCTGCCTCACAGGGTTGTTGTAAGGATAAAATGGAGAGGAGGAGGACGATCCAGCTGCCTTGGGATCCTTGCAAGAATAAAAAAGATGGAATGGATTTCTATAATAATAAAATAATTAAATAAGGAAAGGATATGAACAAGGCCAGCTATGTCCATGGGATACTTTAAAACAAGGACGGGTGATATGTGTCCATCCAGATGTTGTTGGACTGCAACCCCAATCATCCTTCACCATTGGCTATGCTGACTAGGGCTGATGGGAGTTGCAGTACAACAACATCTGGATGACCACACATTCCCCACCCCTGTTTTAAAACAAGGGTTATTACAAAATTATAATAATTATAGGAATTAACACAATTAGCTTGTATTAACTTGCCCTTCCAAAGATTTGCAGGATGCTTTACAATACAGAAATCGAAAGTGCAGTAACATATATTTAAAACATAAAACAGCACACTAAAAACAGCAACATCTACAAAAGAACAGCATAAAGTCCCCAGCAGAGATAAAATATTAAAGGCTTGGGAAAATTCGTCTTCACCAGGTGCCAAAATAATACCCAAGTAGGCATCAGGTGAGCCTCCCTGGGGACAGCATCCCACAACTGGGGCACCACCACCAAGGAAGTGCTTTCCCTGGTAGCTACCTGTCCCACCTCAGATGGAGGGAGAACCTAGAGAAAGGCTTCTGTTGGAGATCTTAGTGCATGGGGAGGCACATGTGGCAACAATTTATACTTCAGGTACCATGAAGGGCTTTAAAGATGAAATCCAACACTTGAAATTGTGGAAACAGACCAAGATGCTCTCAAAGAGCATCACCTTTCATCCCCCATTTTGTCCCCAGACGATCACCTTGGCTCAGAGTATCTATTTTATCTGGAAATGTTAGCTGGCAACAGTTTAACAAATTAGGACTGGGTGTATTTGCAGAGCGACAACATGGGAAAGTGTCCCAACTCTCTATACACCAGCATGGAAACTCTTGGAACTGATAAGCCAAATTCCCATTTCCTAATTCAGGTACTACAGTTCTGTAGTCCTATGTCAGCATTATTCTCTCCATGTGATTAATACTGCATGGAGATAGGATAGGGGGCTGTGCACTGGTTCCACCCCAGCTATCATGTCCCCAGGGCTGGCCCTACTGTTAGACAGGGTGAAGAAACTGCCCCAGGCAACAGAGACTGTGGGCAGCCCCCCCCCCCCCATTCACTTCTCAGAGGACAGAGGTTTGTGTGCTGCATGGCCTGTCCTATACCCTGAAAACTAATGTGCTGCCCACTAGTGTCCTGGTTTAGATTTCCTTCAAACAAACCCTCTTCAGGAGGCAGCAATTCCAAATAATCCTATCAGTCCTGCGCCCTTTGCCCTGTAAAGCCTTGCCATGAGGAACACCTGCATTTTCTGCCCTTTTTTCTTTTAGATTCACTCTTATTCTGAGGACTGTTGCTCTCTCTCTCTCTCTCTCTCTCTCTTTGGTGTTTTCAGATACATCATAAGGAAGGAAAGGTCACAGTCATTCAGCCTCCATTTCCTCTTGATTTCTTCCTCTCCTCTGAGCCCTGGGAGATGAACCACTTACCAACAGCTTCTCTGTCTTCTCTGAACTGAAATTCAGCTTACTGGACCTCATCCAGTCTATCATTTCTCCCAGCACTAATTCAGCATTTCCACTGCCATACCTAAATCAGATGAAAAAGAGAAATAGAATCAGATGTCATCTGAATATTGATGACAGCTCACCACAAATTTTCAGATGACTTTACTCAACAGTTCTATGTAGCTGTTAAAAAGCAAGGAGGACAAAACAGAACCATGTGAGACAACATAGTATCTTCTGGAACTGTCCATTCAAGTAAGAGCAGAATCACCATAACACAGTGCCTCCAATTCCTTATGTGTACAATCTGTTCAGAAAGATACCATGGCTATTGAAAGGTGATAGGGGTCAGAAGAATTAACAGGATTGCATTGCCTCCATCCTTCTCCCCAAATAGGTCATTCATCAGGGTAACTACTAAGCTAGCTTCAGTGTCAAGGTGAGGCCTGAAATCTGATTGAAATGGATCTAGAAATTCAGTCTCATTCATGAGTGCTTGTAGTTACACAGCAACCATATGAGAGAGCACTTTGCCCCGGAAGAGAATGTTAGCTGTTTTGATAGTTATTAAGATCTTCTGGATCCATGGTAAGTTTCTGCAGGAGTGGTCCCCTCTTTAAGGCAGCCAGGCCGCTCCCTCCCACAAGGAGACATTTAACACCTGCTTGATGGAATGAGCTAGGAGGGGCAAGGGGCAATAGCACAATGGTCATGGCAACTATTCAACAAGATCAGTGTTCTGCCTTACCTATGATGGAATGTTGGCTGTTGATAGAGCAAATGAACGCAACATAGTGCCCATGGGCACCAGTGTGCCTGTAGACATCTTTCTTGGCACCTGCCAAGGTGCCCTACTAGCCCTCTCACTTTTTAAAAGCATTAATGTATTTTCTTACTGGTGGCTGGGATTCCTGTGAAACAGATAATTGTTGGTGCTGAGAATGGTGGGTTCAAATAAGTTGTTTAGTGTATCAAAGAAGTTGTTTAGTGTGTTGGGCTCAGACTCACCCTCTGCCTTGTACTCTGTCTTTTGGTCAGGTTACTCATCCTTTGCCATGGCAGTCATTTTGTGGTGGTGCCTAGGAAAGTTTCTCAAATTGCCAAATATGCCCATGGCCCAAAATGTTTGCCTACCCCTGCACTAGAGTATCTATGATAGTGTGTGCAAAATTTCAGATCTTAATTATTTAAGTGCCTTAATAGTTTTGATTACCTCCTCCCTCTATGAGTTTGTGAATGAGGTCCAATCCTCTTCATGTTTGTGTGACATATAAATGTATTGCTGTTTGCATGAGGCTTGCAAGTCTGTGATGATTTCTCTGCAACATTTCTTCTTAAAAGAAAATAAAAATCAGACAACTATGTACTATGGTATATGTATTTGGGGTGCTTCCAGACAAAGCTTTTATTGTGCAGTCCCCAGCCTTCAGGGGTCTTGCTAGGCACTTAAAAGATTAATGGAGCAGACCCATAGGACACGAATCTGCATAAAATGTACATATGCAAATCTATATCTATATAGGCAAATTCAGAAGTCATTATTAGGATTTATTTAAATTTTGTAGAAGGCAAAGCCAGCCAATTAATTTCCCAACAAATCACTCCAAATAAAATATTTTTATTTAATTTGCACCCCAGCCCCAGATCATTCTAAATCAGTGATTTCTCTTCATTTTCAGTTTGAACAGGTATAAGTCATTATGAATATTGTGTTTAGTAACTGTCACCTGCATTTAAAATAAACACAGTGCAGGGGAAAATAAAGAAAAATAATACTTAAATGATGGGTGAATCACCTTTTTTATGAAGAACAGCTTAAATGTGTGTGGGGGATTCTTTTTCAGAGGCATTGCTAGGCCTGGGACCAAAGAACTCCAGCCCCGCATTTGTTTACAGGACCTTTGAATGTACCTTCACTTCCCTCCTCTGTGCACAGTAAATTCCATGAAAATCACTCACCACATGGCAATTAAGGGGGCAGGGGAGCTACCATTGATGCCAATGCAATGTTTTCTCCCTAGATTTAATTTTCATGTGGGGGGATTGCAGTGGGTCACAGTGGATAGGGAGAGTTATCAGTGGCAACAATGAAAGAGTTTTATTCTGGGACAAGAGAGAGAGGGAAATATAGGAAAAACAGGGAGACATAGGGTGGTCACTTATGAATTGCAAAAAAAGAGAAAATGCATCACCAAAAAAGAGGACAAAAGAGGGCCTCTTTTTTATATTTGCATAAAATGTGGATATGCTAATTTATATGTATATATATATTTCTACTAAGAATGAAGCCCCCCTAACTTACCTATAAGTAAGCTATTTGCAATATAGTGGGACTTGCATCTGTGTAAATAAACATGCATAGGAGTACACTGTAACCATTTTTTTGCAGCACAAGCTTTCATGGGCTAGAACCCACTTCATCAGATGTATGAAGTGGTTGACTTCTTAGAGGATAGTTATATATAACCTCAGTATAGAGAGAATATTTTTACAAAGTGAGGGCAAAAGATAAAGGCAGAAGTAGCTCTGTCAGTATCTAGGTTGATGGATTTCCAATTCATGGCATATCTATATGTTGCATTGATTAGGCGTTATCATTAGAACAAAATGTATCACCTTATTTTTACAATCAATACAGTCAAAATATTTTAGATACAAGCCTAGAATATTGACGTAGGCTCTACCCTGCTTTTCTTCCACTTAATTGAGTGCTCCCGTTCTGAGAGCAGACAACCATGTTTAAAGTGCAATCCTATGCCTGTTTAGACAGGAAAAAAGCTCAACTCCCTGCATTCCCCAGCCAGCTGGGAGATGTAGGACTTTTTTTCTGTCTAAACTTGCATAGGATTGCACACTTAAAAAACACCTCAAGTCGCTTGCCCCGACTCCATGCAGCTCCATTGATTCATAAATCTTCACCAAGATACAAAGCCATTTTCTTACTGTGGTTGAACTTTTTTCTCCTCCCCAAGGACGGAAGTGAGAGCTATAAATTAATGGAGAAAACCAGGGTTGTAGTGGAGCTGCAGCTGGAATCCAGCGAATCCACAAAACGTAGCTGCAAAGACAAAAATCCCAGTTCTAACCGGACTCTGATTTTTTGTGTAGGAAAAACTGGTGAAAAGCAGGGAGCCAATACAGTAAAGCCCTTCTGAGCGCAATGGAGCGCTGGATCTGGACGCGGTGTATGTGTGTGGTCGCAATGGAAGATTGACCTTTGCTGCAATCTGAAGAGGGTTTGTCTGAAGGAAATCTAAACCAGCCTGAGTCCCATCCTAACTTCTTTTGAGATTGGACCTTATTACAGGAAAAGCAACAAAGTCCTGTCCTGTAACACCTTAAAAACTGACGCATGTATTATATGACATAAGCTTTCGTGGACTATTACAGGCTTGATGTATGCTAGTCTCTCAGCCTCGGTCTGACCCTCAAAAAGAGAAAATGCATCAACAAAAGAGGACAAAAGAAGACACATATTTGCATAAAATGTGCATATGCTAATTTAAATGTGTATGTGCATTTCTACTAAGAAAGAAGCCCCACTAACTTACCTATAAGTAAGCTAACTGCGATATAGTGGGACTGCAACGTTAACACCGTCTAAGCCCCCCTCTCTTGGGCTTAGCTCTCCAACCTGCAACGTACGGATAACGGGCTGTGTTCCTCTTGGATCTTGAGTGGGCAGAGCTGTTTATAAAAAGATTTCGCACAAAATGAAACGTGAGGTAGCAAGAGCAGGCAGTCCCCTCCTTCCTGATCCCTTGTGTTGCGGCGTGCGACACACGCTGGTACCCCGAGTGAAAATGTTGGGCCACTCTTATTTCCGCCCGGGGTGGGGGTGGAGGGACATTTAAAAAAATGGCTTCTCCGCGGTGAGCCCGGAAATCGCCTCTACAGCTCCCGCTCCATCTCTACACGCGGCGCTTCGTCTACTTTTAACACGTGACCTGCCCAGGAAATGGCGGCGCCTGCGCCAGTCTTTCGGCCCTGACTGGCAGTTAGGCGCGCGTGCGCAGAAGAGGCCGTTTCTGCCGTCGCTTGACCGCGGTTGTCGAGCGAGTGTCTCTCTATATGGAGAAGAGAAGATGGCTCCTTTCCCTGAGGAGGTGGATGTTTTCACGGCCCCGCACTGGCGGATGAAGCAACTTGTTGGGCTTTATTGCGACAAGGTAGGGAGGGGGAGGCTTGGGGCCGCCGGCGAGACACGGGAGAAGCGCTCTGTTTACCTCAGTCGCGAGACACACCCCCGCCCCTCACCCTCCGGCCTCGCCTGGTGTTCGTGCGCGAGTGAGGGAGTGCGCGCGCGCTGCGGGGAGGGGGGCGAGACGAGCGCCTGCGCAGCTGTCACCGCCTCGCGCGCGGCCGGGCGCCCCTCGCCGCCCGCTCTCCCCGCGTTCAGTAGCGACCCGTCGCACCCCGCCTCCGAACGCCTCTCCCCACAGCTGCCCTCTCCGCCCCTCTTTCCGGCTTGTTCTGAGCCTCCCAAGCGTCAAGGGATCGTGAGGCTTCTTGCGTAGGGCGTCGCGGCCACTCTTTCCCGCGGGAGCAGCACCTATGCGACGCCACCCTCTCCTCCAGGCCCCTTCGACGCCTTCCGTAAAGGCTCTGAAACGCGGTTTAAATACATATAAGTGCATTTGCACGTATGCTTCCCTTGTTATCCTTTGCCTGTTCTTGGACACACGCCGTAGGTCGGGGGGGACGGACGGACGGACTCATAAGAACATAAGAGCCCTGCTGGATCAGACCATCTAGTCCAGCATTCTGTTCACACAAGGGCCAACCAGCTGTTAACCGGGAACCCACAGGCAGGACATGAGCGCAACAGCACGCTCCCACCCATTTTCCCCAGCAACTAGTGTACATAGGCACACTACTTCTGGTACTGGAGGTAGCACATAGCCATCAGGACTAGTAGCCATCGATAGTCTTCTCCATGAATTTGTCTGACCCCCTTTTAAAGCCATCCAAATTGATGGCCATCACTACATCCTGTGGTAGCAAATTCCATAATTTAACTATGCACTGTGTGAAGAAGTACTTCCTTTTATCTGTCCTGAATCTCCCACCAATCAGCTTTGTAGGGTGACCCTGGGTTCTAGTATTTTGAGAGAGGCTCTCGAGATGTTTTGTGCCTACAGCTTTCACTATCTCTCACCACTGACTATGCTGGCTAGGGCTGATGTAGGCCAAACCATTTGGAGGGCTGCAAGTAGCCCACCCTTGTCTTCATCCTTATTCCTTGCTGAGACTAAGCCTAAGTTTGTGCAACCGAAGTTACTGAATTGAAGACCTGCTTCCTCCTCTTTACCACCCTCTTCCTCTCCTGTATCAAATTTTAGATTGTAGGTTCCTTGAGATGGGGGTTTGTCTTCTCAGGTTTTTACTCTGTAAAAAGTAACAGGAAAGAAAGGTAAGGCACCAAGCACAGGAACAAGAAGGGAGGAGACCTCAAAGGTGTGCCGAAGATAATTTATTGCTCAACCTGTTTTGAATGTTCTAACTCTTTCTGGTGTGGATGACATTTTTGGCTTGTCCTTGAAAGGACTGGCATCACTCCAAACTATGAGTTCCAATGCTTGAAATGCCTGGAGCAATAAATTGTTTTATGTGCATCTTTGAGGTATCCTCCCCTTTCATTACTGCATATTAATGGTGTGTGTTCTCTTATACATAGTAAACACACGCTTTAAGAGTCACTGCCCTGTGTGGGATGACTGCCACTTGTTGTCAATAAATGAAGTGTTTACAATTCTGCTGGTGTAGCAGTAGTGAGGTAGAGACTCTTCAGTCCTATACATGTTTACTCAGAACCCATTGAGTTCATTTGTGCTTTTCCCATATATGAGTCCACAGAATTTCGGCCATTAACAAGTAGTGCAGGAGCTTGTGCAAAAATAGTGCATTTCCATTTACCAGCTGCATGTTTCAGATAGATGTATGCATATAGAAGTTCACAAATCACCTGGAGAGTGCTTTCCCACACAGCCCAGAACATGGAAGACTAATTGAAGTCAATGGGAGTACTTGTGAGTAAAGTTGCATAATAGCACTTTTGAGATAGTCATCAAACACATTTCCAAAGAAATGCACAGGTTAGATGGGTTCCATTATTTAAAGTATTGCAGACATTCCCTTCAAATAAAGAACAGTCTCTTGGTCAACTTTATCTTCATAAACACCTGGGCTGAAAGCAGGAAGTTGCTTTTTCAGATATGTTCTGTTAATGTCTCCAGCTGAAGTAAGAAGTCTAAACAGATAAAAACCAGATGGTTTTTCTCAAACTGTGCATGGGTTATATTTCTGCGAGTTGGCTGTCTACATGCTGGACATATACAACGTCACACCTCCCACCTTCATATTATTGCACCTAGTCAGACTTGTTCAAACTTGATTGTTTTTTAGAGCTTAGATTGGGACACATCAACAGAACCTGTTGGGAAGGTTGAGACATGTTTGGAGAGGTTGTGCTATATTTGAAGTGGACATTCGCAATGCCATATATGATGCCTATGAAAATAATACCATAGGTGATGGGATCTGTCTAGTTTTCTTTCTGAAATGGGAAGACCCAGGGTATTTATTAATTTATAAAACTTTTGTATTGCTTAATATCCTGTGATCTCTAAGTGGTTTACAATACATGCATATATTGTTGTTGTTGTTATTGTTGTTCAGTCATATATAGAGTACATTATAAAACCAGTATACAAACCAAGATACAAACACTGAAAGAATATGTACATAAAAACATTACAACAAGATAAAAATAAAATGGAGCAGCGTCATAATCCATTATAAGTTAGAAAAAGCCTGGGTAAACAAATATGTTTTTTAAAGGGCATGTAAAGCTTTGACAGGGCCACCCAAGACGGACAGGTTCTGACAAAATGTGTCAGAGAGTTCTGACAAAATGTGGTCCACTGGAGAAGGAAATGGCAACCCACTCCAGTATTCTTGCCAAGAAAACCCCATGGAACATATCACAAGGCTAAGACCCTGATGCTGGGAAAGACTGAAGGCAAAAGGAGAAGGGGACGGCAGAGGATGACATGGCTAGATAGCATCACCGATGCAATGAATATGAACTTGAGCACGCTCCGGGAGAGAGCGCAGGACAGGAAGGCCTGGTGTGCTATGGTCCATGGGGTCACAAAGAGTCGGACACGACTGAACAACAACAACAACAACAAAAGCTTTGACACACTTTCTGCCTCTCAGCACGTGGAAGGGTGTTCCAGAGGGTGGGTGCCTCTACTGAGAAGGTCTGCATATGTGCTGTTACTTGGTGACACTCTATTGGTCATGGAATCAAGAATGCATAGCTGCATTGATGTGGGTCAGCACTGATTTACCTAGGCACCCCCCCCCCCCAACAGTAACCTATAACTGTAGTTTAAGTTAACAGTTCTTTTCCAGTAAGGCAGCACATCTTTATTGTGTGGTATATTCATGCTCCTTTATTTTAAGTTGTCAGCAAAGAATAGCTATTAAAACATGTGTTTTCCTCACTATAGAAGTGTCACTTTTCTGTGGGAAAAGCTTGAAGCTTTCCGATGGATACTCTTGAGTATCTAGAGCAACAAACCCTTTATAGAAAGAGAGGCTGAGAAGGAGGTAATTTGCTTTACTTTTGCAGTCTCATAATCTTCTCAGGCTAGGGGCCACTCTGCATTTGATGTGCATATGGGGAAGCATGAAATTCACACATAAGATTGTCACATGTGACCAATGTGTTGCTATAATACAAAAGCTGGAAATGCGTCACATTGCTTTTCCTTCTGCCTAAGGGCCAGGAGGCAGCTAGGGCAGTCCCATAATGCTCTTTATCTGAATCACAAAGAATGTTATGGGACTTTATCTTTTAGCTCTAAAAAGGACAAGAAAGACAGGGGTGCACTAGTCTCCCTAAAGAGCACAGTGGTGGTGAGAGGGACAAGTGATACCACTCACCTGTTCATTTGGGCTAACGGCTACTTTTTAAACAGACAGTGGCAACTTGCACCTCTGATATATTAGGTGTAAATGTAGCTCTCTGTGTGTGCTGCTGAGATGTTATACCTTGGTGAGTTGTCTGTACTCTGCTAATTTCTCAGTGTTTAAAGAGCAGTATGAGGCACCACTATACCACATTTCATGATGGAGCACTGTTGCAGGGACATTAACTTTTCAAGTGCAGTGGGATAAGATTAACATAAGGAACCTGTTGCTAAAGGTAATGGGAGCTAAATATTTAGGGACGTGCTTTTTTCTTGGAAAGTGAGAACCTTGCTCTTGCTTAACTTAAAAGTTTTTGACTGTAATTGTGGTGAATACCACCACTGTGAAACTTTTAAATAACCTTTTAAGCATATTTGTGACAAGGCCTGAAATGATTGTCTGTGCTGCTGAATTTCATTCTTGAACCCTACAATAATTTCTCTTCTACTTTAAGCCTGCTACTTTTGGTTTCAGTTTGTTCTACATTTTATCCTACTCTTCCAAAGAATTATTTTTAAACTGTAGCGGGGGTCCTGAGCTTATCCTGCTGGCGGCAGCATTCCCTGAGCAGAGTTCCACAGCTCCTGCCTGTGGAAGGGGAGATGTGACTTTTCACTGGTTTCCCTTGTGGCCTCTTGTGCCCCTGAATATGTGTTCTGGGGGCCCCTCTAGGACAGTGGGGGGAATGCTGGAGAGGGGAATTGGTGACAATAGCCTCCAGCCCGCCCCCTTCAGTAGTGGCATCCTCCCCTGGATCTCAGTCCCATCTGTGAACAGAAGGGTGCTTTCTGTTCACAGATGCCTAGTTTGGATCCAAGTCATCATCATCATCATCATCATTATTTACTGCTACTGCTACTCCTACACTGGGTTTTCTCTTCTTTTGTGATCTGGCCAGTAATGCAGTCTTTATTTTATTACTTTCAGTTTTAATCCTTCTTTAGTCCCCACAGTCCCCATCTTATTGCTTCTCCATTCTGTGACACCCACCAATTATTTCTCTTTTTCTTTATGCTATAACTCTTGTTTCTCAAGCATACTTTTTAGTAGTTAATAGGTTTAAGGTTGCCTGAGCTAAATGTTAATTATGAGCCAAACCCGTTGGATCATAATAAACTAGTACCTGGCCTGTGATGTTTAAATTTAAAACATGTAGGCACCTTGAAAAGTTCAACTTGCATAGTACCATGGAAGATGGCAATTATTATTGCTTAATTACTTAAGTGATGCTCACAAAGTAAATAGAAAAATGGGAACAAGCTACTAGGTTGTTTTATGCTGTCTAAGCTGACTTGTGTTGCTTGCCTGCCTCTTCCTTTGCTTTCTTTGATCTTTCCAAAGAAGAATGTTGTATCCAGGGATTCTTTCCCCCTCTTCATGCATTTTGTTATCACTTTCCACAATGGCAGAAATCTACAGCAATAGGTTGTACTTTTTAAAATTGCTTGACCATGGTGGAAATTTGTGTCTAATTTTTATGAGATTAAAAAACACACACAAAAACCCACCTAAAGGGTTATCTGTTGAAGATGACAAACAAGCAGAATCTTCAGCACTGCTTAGTGGAAGAGACTCTGGGGATGGCAAAGGATTGGTTTCTGTTCTTTTAAAAATAAATCCTGCATTTAGTTGAACCCACTGTATGATACAACTGTAATGATTTTCAACTGTAAATTCTGCAAACCAACATTATAAAAGCTGCAGGGTAGTCAAACAATTAATACTTCCCCTGCCCCAGCAGTTGTTGTTGGTGCCAGTAGTACTGGTACTGTCAACTTGGGCTGAACGTTTTCCTCTGTATTTGCTCCTACAGATGTTTGATAGAATAGAATGAGGAGAAGAGAAGGGAGTCCTATGAAGGTCTTGGTCTATAATTAGTGTCTTCGTAGTAGTTACACAGTTATTATACAAGAGCATGCTATATAATCCCTTAAATAAATCTTGTATGTAGTCAATTAACTTGCAATTTGCAGAAGTTTTAGTATTCTGTTTGTCTCCCCACCCTCACCCCCTTTCTAGGATGGGGGCAATCCTTGATTAGGCCTTCAGTGCCCTTTTTTTTTTTTTTTTTGCAGAGATATCCAAACTTAAAGAATTCACAACCTAAAATAGTTGTTCTAGGCTTTATAGAAGGGGCCTAGGATTGCAGTCATGACTAATTCAAAGCATTGTCTTTAGTATAGCCTCTCTGATGCAGATCAGAAACTATGTAGTTGAGAGGAGCTCTATTTGTAGTATGGGCTCTTTAGCATATTTGATAGTTGTAGTTTCCTAAAAGGCTCTCTTGTGCAAGTTATTCAGTGTTGTCATCTCTTGGCATTTTTGTGGTTGTTTCTGGTTCTGAACTGTAGCCAGTATAAGCATGAACAGATGTACTCCAACCCTTCATATATCAAAACCTGGAAATTGGAATATTCTTAGCTAGAACCCAGAGGGCAGCCTGGAACTGCTAGGAAGTTCCTTTCTCTTACATGTTCCTCCTATTCCAAACAAGAACAGAGATTTAAAGGTAAGACTAAAATCTTAATTTGTAGCTATTAGCTAAGCACAATCAAGCTTGTAAATAGCCACTCACATGTGCAGTTGCCTTCGAGTGACCAGGCAGGGAGGCTTTAGTAAATTGGAAGAGAGTTGATACTCTTCCTCACCCAAAGAAGCATGCCCCAAGTGACTCTAGTAATGTGTGAGCACATGGACAAGTCATTCTTTTTCTGTGAGCTGGAAATTTGTAAGGATGCCTGTGCAGTTTAGATAATGGTTTTGAGCTTAGATTGTTAGGTGTCATTATAGTTGAGTTGCAATTCCTTTACAGGAACTCAACATTATCCCCCCAAAAAGTGTTATGTATTTGGACATTTTTTGAAGTATGTAATATGTATTATGCAAATAGGACCGCTTTGGATAATAAAGTGGTATACACATATTTTAAACATATTTAATAGTAGCATTTATATAATAGAGTAGCCATGATGCCATAATTTTAGTTTGCAATATAGGGGAAGTGGTAAAAGTCAACTATATTTCACAGGGTTTTGAGACTTGCTGTATTTTGAATCTAAGCTAAGAAAGGTACAATCCCTTTGTTTTTAACGTGTGGTAGAGATTGAATAAATACATCCCTGGTAGCAGTTAGTAAGCCTGAAAGGGCTAGCTGTGAATAGACTGTAAAGCTTGCTGAGTCACTGGAGAAGGGAATTTTTTTTTTTGCATCTGGGTTGAGGCGTGTTTACAGTCATTCTATGAAATAAATGCATTTGTTTTGTAGAAGATGGAAACAAGCATTTTATTCCCACCTTGAGGCAGACCCCTTCTTCTTCTTCTTTACTTGCAAAGGTACTGGTTTATTTTATTTAACTTTTTATAACATTTTTATCTATTATTTGAAGTATTTTTACTTTGCTCTTAAGCCAAAAAAGGCTCCCAGAGCACTTTTCACAGATTAATCAGGCAGTCCCTGCCCTCAGGTTTACAATCTAAAAGACACAACACAAAAGAAAAAAGGACTGGTATTTTGGATTAAACTGCACATGGCTAAGAAATCTGTTTGCTTCTGGACAGAAAGTTTGATCCTTGATTTGGCCTTTCTACATTAGCCAACTCTTCTACAGTTGAGATGTAAGTTTCCTGCTCATATTGTTTATGTTTGATCCGTATGGTTACTGCTGTGTATTCTCAAGAAATTTTGCAGGTCACAGAATTCAGTTTCTTGATTCATAGCTCTGGGGTTTTTTTAAAAGTACTTGCTTAAGTTGCATAAATTATTTGAAGATTAATTTTTTTAGTTAAAATAATACATTGTGAATTGAATGCTTAAGCATCAGTTTAATACAGCTGTACCACAGAGTCTCTTATGTTGATTTACAAAAACCCAGATTTTAGAATCTTGCTGTTGCATAACAACTGTAATTACTTAGGATTTATAACTTCTGTTTTGTATATGAACAGTATTTAAGATTTATTGTACAATCCCAAGACTAAGCCAGGCAGTTGTAAAATACAAATATTTTAAAAATGTGATTGTGGCTATAGTGCAGGGTCGGGGGTGTCTGTTCCTACATAAGGGGGCATATGGGGAGCTTGATCACTGCAGATTTGGGAAGCAAGAAACCCAGACTCCTGCCTAGATCACTTCGTCATGAGGGCATTCTTGATTGCATGAAATATTTCACTGTAGTGAAATAGATGAGCTTTCAGAGTTGTTTTTGCAGCCATAAGAAATATAATAGGAAAGCTCTGGTTTCCAGGACACTTATGTTTCTGCTAGGTTATCCCAGCTCCCACAAAATAATGAAATGCACGCAATTCAAAATATGACTTACATTATATACTTGAGGAAAATTAGCATAGACGTCACAACAGTTCAATCCGCTAAGGAAAAATAAATATTTTTGTCTGTAGTATCCTTCCCAGTGCTGTGACTGACTATGACATGCCATCTTCTAAACTTTTATGCAGCCAATTAATATACACACCTATGATGCTTAGTGCAATGTACTTCAAAGAAGGGCAGGGCTCACTTGCCAGTGGTGAACTCACATACATACTTGTGGACCCCTCACTTGTTCATGGGGAACAAAATGTCTGGATAAGTATTTTCTTCCTTGGCAGAACAAGAGAGAAGGAAGCAAAAGATTACTTCCTCTTGGTAGAAGGTACAGAACTAAAAAGGAACCGTGTATTTCCCAGAGGAGGATCCCTCTGAAGACAGGCACATGGTACTCCATTTGTGGCCCTCAGTGCTTGACAGCTGTTCATCCCAGCTTACTCTTCCTCCTCTCTTCCCCTCTCTCTTACTCCCTAGGAAAGAGAGTTCACAATATCTGCCTGGAGCAGGGATGTATGGATTGTGTAAAATACGATATCCGTTCTGTCTGTGTTTCGTGGATTGTCAAGTGCCTTTCATTCCGTCATCCATCCATCGATGGAATCACATTTTTTTTTGCGCAAATGTGCAGTTGTGCAAATTCACACATGTGAAAAAGCACAGTTTCCCCCCAAATGCACAGTTTCACGCTTTAGCCCATGAGAAAATGTGCATTTCTGGCCAGAGTTTTTTATTTTCCATATTTTTCTATGATGTAATTTACGCAAAATTCAGGAAAGTTAGAAAACCTGTCCACAAGACTCTGGAATCCACCCAGTGGGGAAAACCAGCCTGCTGCGGAATCTGCAGGTCGGATTCATGAAAATCCAGAGTCATTTGGTTCCATTGCGGATTTCTCTGACATCCCTACTCCTGGGTACTGCTGTTCCACATCCCCAGAAGGTGAGCGCACCCAGCGGCTCACCATCACTCTTCTCTATGTATGTCCAGTCCTTGGCCCAGGAAAGGGAAGGTGGTGTACCATGGACAGGTTTCTTTTGCTTGCTAAGGGATGTCTCATGCTTTTGTGCAAAGAGAGGAGGTTTCTGCTAGGTGAATTCTGAAATTCTCAGTTCTACATACTTCTAAGGAGTGCTTAGTGTTCAGGTAAAGTGGAATGCAGAAGAACAGGGAAAGGTAACTTCAAAAAATATGGAGAATAAACTAGTTGATGCTGCTAACAAACATATGCAAGTGGAAAAATCAGCTTTGCAGCTATTTAACTTATGGAACTTATCTGTGTAGAATATTATAAGTGTAGAAACTTCAGGCATAATTTGGGGTCAGTCTTTTTCCTTGTCATCACTCTGTCATCTGTGAGATAAGGCCACTTTTTTGTCTGGACTTACTATGAAAATCTTTAACTGACAGCAGTGTTGTGTAAATGCCAAGGGATTCACTTTTTTGTCACTGAAGGTTTCAGAAGAGATGGTTTGGTGCTTTTGACTGTCTACCTTGTTTGCTCCTGGAATGAAATTTAATTGTATAGCTCTGTTTTTTGAACTGCCCAGAGAGCTTTGGCTATGGGGCAGTATAGAAATATAACAAAGTTTTGAGAGAATTAGGCGTTTGATTCAAATATTCATTTGGATATGTCCTCACTGGAATATCAACCATGAAGAATCTCAGAACCCTTAACATTTCATTATGATATTGGCCTTTATAACATGCACCCCAAAAGAAGCGAAATCCTTGAACTTTTAGTGCAATCTCAGAAATAGTTGGCCATAACAAGAGTTTTCTTCAGATAAATGACAGCTGTAGAAAATCATATCGGTGCAGTGATGTACATTTTGTAGAGAGTGTTAATAGTTTTTTGGATGATAGTGCTAAAGTTTCTAAGATATTGCTTGTGGCAGTAATTTGTGGTAATAAAAGTAACATTTGTTTTGTGCCTTGTCTAAATACGGATGCTTTAAGGTATAATTTGGATCCAGACTAGTTAGTTGCATTTGGGTCCCGTTGAAATCAATGGGAAAAATTAGTTGTAACTTGATATTCCCTTGGTTTCAATGTGAACTAAGTGTGACTCACTTAGTCTGGATTCAGCCCATAATCTTAACACTGTATTCATAATCTTAACACATGCAATGTGTGAAAAGGTGAAAATCTCAACAATTCATTCCGACTTTGTTTTACCATAATGAAAAAAAATATGATGCCAGAATCAAGATGTTCTTGCAAGTGAATAGCATGAAATGGTGGCCTTTTAGGCATCATCTATGCAGCTGTATGTCAGGGGCGCCCTAGCGGCCTCTTTCAATAGACTCCAATAGCCAACTCAAGACATAGACGAAAGGATTCTTTTCAAGGCTTTAATCCTTTTACAACTTAATGACTCTTTCAGATGCTAATCACCAGCGACTAAGCAAGGAACAGCAGAGTGGCCTTTGCGCCAAGTAGGCAGTTGATCCCCGTTTGAAGCAGAGTCACTTGAAGACCCTGAACTTATGGGCTAGGGAGAGATCCTCCCTCTTTCCTTTGGGTCCACGGGAGGCAGCCGTTGCTTGCGTGCCAAATGGGCGCTACACCTCCTTTCCGCACCCTCCATCGCTCGTCGCTCTCTGCGTCGAGCATCTAGCAAGCCCCGTTCCCGCACTTTCTCACTGCTAGGATCATTATCTATCTCAGGAATGCCGGCAGGAGGGATCTCTGCCAGCTGCTGTGGCTGTGAGGGATAAGTGGGCTCCTCTCCCAAAGATTGGTGATCCTTCTCAGAATCAGAACTGCTCTGGGGTTCTATCGGCTCAGTTTCCACCCTGACACCGTACTTCACATGCTACATACAAAAGGGATGTTACGTTAAGGTTTTATGATGACACCGCAGTGTACATGAACTATGTGCCTTTTGAAATCAAAAGCATTGACTTTTTAACATGGTAATCTTTGGTCTGCTATGAATTTAGAGATAATATGAAAGTCAGAAACAATTTTAAGTCAGGAATAAAATAATGCAATTTTTAATTTAGTTTACTCTCTCTGATGCACACATATGCGCACACATAAAATCAAACATTTAAAAACAAAACTGAGATGTTTAAAATACCACTTTTAACATTTACAGAATGATATCTTTATTACGAGTAATACCTCTAATCACCAATATACATGGCAAGAAGTGATTCTAGTGGCATATACATGATGAATAGTGGATTAGATACTTCAGAGTAGAATTGAATTCAGGCTTAAATAAATCAGGAGTTATGTTCTTAAAAATAAAATATTACATTTTTATTACTCTGTGTATAAATTGTACTTGATTGCCAACATGAAAAATGTGATGGGCTGAGCTGCATATAGTAACACAATATGTATTTCTTGAAACTAACTTACAATGGAAAGTCCTCCACTCCACACCCCAGAGCCTCCATTTGTATATATGTATTTATTTCATTTCTATACCACCCAATAGCCAAAGCTCTCTGGGTGGTTCACAGAAATTAAAACCACAAAGTGCAGCATAAAACAATATAAAATATGAAAGTTTAAAACACAGTATAACAGTACAACCAGAATAAAACCTAGCAGCTATGCAGAGATTTAAAATACAGATTTAAAACACCAAAGCTAAAAGACTAGGAAGCTAAAATGCTCAAATATTGGGAGAATAAAAAGGTCTTCACCTGGCATCGGAAGGAGTACAACGTAGGTGCCAGGCAATCCTCTGTAGGGAGCTCATTCCACAGCTGGGGTGTTACAGCAGAAAAGGCCCTCTTCATCTGGACATAAAGTTGATCTAATTGTAATTACTGATGATTGGATGCAGGTCTGAACACCAGTGCACTATTGCAATTAAATAAACATATATTAGTGTGTGTGTGTTTTGTGTGTGTGTGTATTGCCACACAGAAATTGCATTTATCCCTGTAAGTGTCCTTCAAAATGCCAGAGAAATAAAATGTCTTTTCTTATGTCCACGATCCACTCTGGAAGCGTTCAGACAGGAAGGGAATCAACTTCCCTGTTGTAAACTAAATGAACATAATTATCCAGCTTTTTAAATAAAAAGACTGCACTCCTGGTTTAAAGAGCTACAGCTCCTTAGAACTATCATTGATAATGCAAACAGAGTTTTGTATTTGAATGTTTTATTACGAACATGTGATAGTAAACTTGCGTAACAAACTGTATGTGGTTGTATTTTTTAAAAATGTTTTGAGTTTTATATTGTTCCTCAGTTTGGTCAGGGATTTTTTCCTTTTGCCTTGGCTGCTATGAATATAAACATCGACTTTTTAACATAATTATAAAAAATCAAAATGTAAATAGAGTACATCTGCTATTGAAGTTAAATATCAGATTCTTCAGTGTGATATTGGCCATATATTAAAATGTCTTAATATTATGTTAATGTCTGTTAATGTTGTGTTAGATGAGGGTTTTTTTGTTTTTTTTTTAGGAAATGTCTGGTAGGGGATGCACTTGGCTAGGGAAGTGGGGTGATTTAAAATACCTCTCCTGAAGATAACTTGGCTTGCTGAAAATTAGTCCAGAGAGAAAATTATCCTTTTTTCCCCCTTCATATCAGCTTTCTAAGACCAACTTCTCCAACAACAATGATTTCCGGGCTCTCCTCCAATCTTTATATGCCACTTTTAAGGAATTTAAAATGCACGAGCAGATTGAAAATGAGTACATCATTGGCTTACTTCAGCAGCGCAGCCGGACTGTGTATAACGTACACTCGGACAACAAGCTATCGGAGATGCTTAGCCTCTTTGAAAAAGGGTTGAAGAATGTGAAGGTGAGGTGTCAGAGAGGATAGTTTGTTTGGTTTCTAGGTTGTGTAATGTATAACTTGCATTTCTAAAATCAGGAGTGATCTTGTGCAATCTTATTTAAGTTAGTATAGTTTTGGAGCTACAAGAGGTTTTTTGTTTCAGTGCAGTCCTGTGCATGTTCAGTTGGACAAAAGTCCCACTGGGTTCAATGGTGCTTACTCACTAGTAAGTGTGAGCTTGAATTGCAACCTAACACGCAACTTTAAGGTGCCTCTGATTCTTTCAGATGAATGGGAATGGAAAATTACTGTAAAGTCATGACCATCTCTTTAGCAATCTGCCTCTTTCTTTTGAGAGCAGTTTAGACAACGTCAAGAACTGACATTTCTTGCAATATGCCTAATCTGAATAACAGTCCTAATAAAACAGGAGTCAAAGTGGAATGTGGATGATCAAGTATATCATAGGCATTGAGACTTGATAGTGGTAACCAGTAAATGTATGGGTATGTGAAAGAAGCACTGAGATTGTAACCTTCTGGGCCACTGTACCTTACCTCTGCAAGACAAAATATTACTTGTCCATGTTTATGACTGATCAGAAAGTTCTCCTTCACTTTCAAGGCCTATGAAGAGCTTAAGTGATAGCATTTAATTAAGCAACAAGAAGTATCAACAGTGTTTTCGCAGACAAGTCATTCCTTAAAAATTAAACTTAAGGCATCACCTGGGCGCATACCTGACACTCTAGTAAAATATTAACTGTCATTACATTTAAAGGTAAACTATAAAATTGATCAAAACCTACAACAATCAGCTTAATCAGGCATATTTATAAAAAAAAGTATACGTTTGCACTAAATGATGGCAAATGTAAACTTCTTTTAGAAGTGAAATGTTATAATAGGCCTTATTGCAGTGATCCCAGATCTTGTATACATTGGTCTTCAAGGTATCTATTTTAAGGCTTGGAAATTAGAAAGGTAAATTAGAAAAGTGGTGGTGATGGTGGCTTCAATGTACAGTGGAAATCACTATGAACTAATTAAAGCCTAACTCCATTATCCATATTTAAGGATTTAATAATGTAACAATTTAAATATTTGTGACCTTGAATAGTATAAAGGCTCTACAATGGGATTTTTTTTTAAATCATTCTCAGAATGAATATGAACAGCTAAACTATGCGAAACAGCTGAAGGAGAGGCTGGAAGCTTTTACCAGGGATTTCCTTCCTCACATGAAAGAGGAGGAGGAGGTGAGCAGTACTTAGGAAATGATTGCAGAATTGATTTTTTTAAAAAACATTTACTTTACAAAGAATCCTTTCACAAATTTCTACTTGGAGTGAGTAGTAAGTGTGTTTGGTATACTGTTGTTAGAATCTTAGCTCTTTAAAAAGTTCTTCCCCTTTTGTGTTCAAGAAAACATTGTTTCATGATTTTCTATCTGTTAAATTGAATAGAGTAGTAAATAAACCTGTACACTTACCAGATTTTCAAATGTAAAGAATCTGTGACTGAAGAACCACCCTGACACTCACTTGCTGGCCATGGTGGGGGGCTTTTTTCTTGACCAGGGCTGACCTTTTTAATTTCACATCTCATTGCTCCTTATGAGAGAAAAAATAGCTATATAGTTCCCTCCCTGCTTGTTGGGGGAACAGGACAACTTTGGATCCAGCAGATCCAAGGCACGCTCCTACTGGCATCAGAGCCCCAATAGTGGAGGCGCAGTGGTGGTGCAGCTTTAGGCCACTTGAACAAGGAGTGTTCAATGGTGGACCTCCTCTGCCCATGGACTTCCCTCTCTACCTGCAGACAGGGGAATCTGCAATATCATATGGCCCCTAGGATACCCTCCAAGAGAGGTCATAGGATTGATTGTCCTCAGACCAATGAAAATCTAAAAATTTAGCAGCGTAAGTACTTTAAATTCCTTCTTGGCAGTGTGTGCATAAACAAAGGCTTTACTGAAACATCAGTAAATTAAATTAAGGTAACTTAGGGCGCAATCCTATGGCTGCTAGTCAGTGGCTAGATGGCCGTAGGATAGGTCGGTTCCTGGAGAACCGACCTCTATCCGCTTCTGTACTGCCTCGTAGGCAGTGCAGATTGGCCCTGTGCTCTGCTCTTGGAAGAGCAGCACAGAGCAGGGGAAACAGGGTGTTCCCAGGGGCGGGGAGGTCAGAAGTGCTGGTATGACATATCCTATGTGTTGTCTGGCTGCCACTCCCCACGCTTCGACATCCCACAAATGCAGGGCAGTGGGAGCGGGAAGGAGATCTGCTCCTCACCACTCCTCCCACCCTGCACTGGATAGGCAGCCACCCCCAGGCTCAGAGGCAACCATCGATCCACAGAGGATTACTCCCTCCACTGTATTTGTGTTTGTAAGCCTTGATTGTATTTGGATGGATATTATGTGAGTTGTTGTAAAATACTGCAAATCAGCATGAAGTTTGCATCATAATTGTCTTATTTGGCCTTTAGTGCTAAAGATGTTGTACACTGATATTGCTGTTGTGTGGCTGAACAATATTTTTAATGTTAAAACTGTTTTGAAAAAGTACAGTTGTCAGTAATATTAATATTCATTTCTAATGTGACATGTATTCAGAATTGGAGTTCTGCCTCTGAAAGTCAGTAAATTATATGCCAGGATACAAAAAATCATAAAACTAATGAGCCCAAGCACACTTTAGATGTGTCTTTCTTGAACGTAGGTACTGTCATTTCATGGCAAATGCTCCCGAAACTGAGTGAAGCTTCAAAAGTAATTTATGATACGGCATTGGTGGGTTGGAGGGAGTTTGCTGGTCAAAGGAGAAAAGTTTTTTTTTAAACCCTACTGGGTGAGCAAGCCCATTGCAGTAACCTGAGCTCTTTGGATAATGGTCATAGTAACCAACCATCTGTAGCCTTGGAATAGTGCCTCCCAGTCTGAGAGCAGAACTGGACCTTTTGCCGGATGTCAGTCTGCTGCTGAAGATATCTGACTTGTTTCTAGTTCTCCACATCATCTAATGAAACCTGCCAGATGATGTAATTGCACAGTGGATTTTCTTGTTTCTCCTACTGGTTCCATGTCACTGGATACTGGTGGGGCAGGGAAACTTGGTGTGGAGTTCTCCCACAGTGAGTTTACTAGGTATTACTAGAGTCTACTAGACTAGATTTTACTAGACATCATGCAGGTGAGGTAGAAAATTAGATACGAGACTGTATGGCTGCCATGACATGTAGTTCTGCCTGGAGTCCCTTCCTTCTATACAGCAGAATTATACAAAAACATTGCCTGATATTGTGACTCTTGCTAATTCAGTTCCCTCACATACTCCCCTCGCAAAAGAAAATAAATATTGGCATGAAACCCCCCCTCCCAACCTGTCCAGTTTAGAAGCATTATGTTTCATGCATAAGCAAATATAAAAAGTTTGTATCATGTTTCTAAGAATGTTCCTAGAATATCTCTGAGACAGGTGAGTGTAACCCTTTTTAAATATATGGGAAAACCAATGAATAAGATAAATTGGCATGTCTAGTTTTGCCAGTTATTGTCAGTTCAGGCACTAATCTGCAACAAAGTCTAATCGGGTGTTTGTGCTGTTACTTTTTCTGCAAGTAATGGGATGTTCGTTGACAGTATCAGATTGGGAAAATATTTGTAGTATTTCAAAAGCTAGAGCAAGCGCGGTATGTGTAGGTTGTTCAAGAATTGACAATTATTGTCTGTTAGGTTTTCCAGCCAATGTTGATGGAATATTTTACTTACGAAGAATTAAAGGACATAAAAAAGAAAGTAATTGCACAGCATTGCTCACAGAAGGAAACTGCAGCAGAAATACGTAGAGGTATTAGTCTCTGGAATCAAGCTGAGGAACTCCAGAAAGCTTCTAAATATTCCGTGGATGAAAAAGTGGATCAAGGTGAACCATTTAAATTGAAAGTACCCTTTAATTGGTAGCAGCCTTCTGAATGCCTGTGGTATGGTTTCTTAGAAAATAATGGTGCAAAAATTCCAGCTGCACACAGTGATGTTCCATACAACTTTGAGGGATTTGGGTGTGAGTGTATCTTATTGGTGATCTTTACCTGTTACGTACAGCTAAATTTTGGATAGACTTAATTTGTCCTGGGGGACTGACGGGCAAAAAATAAAAATCAAGATTCCAGAAAAAAATTACCTAATTGACACCAGTGTTCTTGGGCTTTAATAGATTTAGGCCACAGTCCAACACAGTTAACTGCGCTTAAGCCCATTGACTTTCCGCACACGCATGCTCATCCTTTTGTTTTGTGTTTGTACAAGCCAGCATTAGTTGTGTTTGTGATGGCTTCCACGCCTCTTATTCTTTGGGAAAGGATACTAGGGGCCAGTATGACCATGAGTGACATGTGTAAAAATGTTGGGTTGTGAGTTGTGGTTTTTTTTTTAAATGAGTACTGAGAGTTTTCCTCTTCTGCCACAATTTCAGTGATGAATACTTGTATCCTAATAAAGACTACACTCTTCAAGCCAGTGGTGAATTTTTCCCCATATATTTCAGAAACTGAAGAAACCGGCCAAGTCAGCAGTATTACTCATCTTCCTACTGAGGTGATGCTGACTATTTTTAGTTACCTTAACCCTCAAGAATTGTGTCGATGTAGTCAAGTAAACACCAAATGGTCTCAGCTGGCTAAAACTGGATTTCTTTGGAAACATCTTTACCCTGTGCACTGGGCTAGAGGTAAGTGGCTGAAATTCCTAGCTCTTTAGAAACTTCTACTATCCATTCCTACATAAAAGAAAAGGCTGTGGGGTTGGGGATATTTGACTTCGAGGTCAAGCATTGCCAATATATAAATATGATGTATTCCATTTACTGTGTATCACATTTATTTAACTTCATCAATCAAAGTTTACAACTCACTGATAAACATTTCTTCCTGGTAATTGCCAGTCTTGCTTTTTGAAAGTTCTGGGCACTTAGCCCAGTACATCTAAATCTATATTAGATTGTGGCCCTTGTCTTCAAGCAAGTGATCTTGTTTAGGGTCCTTGCATTTGTAACGAGCAAAGAGAAATCCATTAATTTCACAAATGTGCAGTGCAAAAGGTAGGTGGATTGCATGGTGACAGGTCTGGATTATGCCCCTAGGTCAGGGGTTCCCAACCTGTGGGTGCCTGCTGGTGCCAGTGTCGCCTGTAAAAGGCTTCCTAATATGGCGCCTGGGGGCACCCACAAAACATTTTTTTCATTGTTGTCCTTTTTTAAAATATGTGTTCATGGATTTGTATATATCCATAGCAATGAATACATACGAAATGCATACAATTTTATAGCAGTTATACATAAGCTTCAACAAAAGCGGACCAAATATCCAAATAAGTATCCATTTGAAGGTGGCATCTATATGCCACCTGTTCAGATATTGAAAGCATTATAAGGTCCTCAGTCCATTGTGTTATAGGCGTTGGGTACTTATCCTTGCAACATTGTAATATCAGTCTGTGCTGACCATTTGTTAATTTCCATGAAGCAGGTAAATAATTTAAAAGAGTGTGTACGTCAGTGAATATTAAAGACTGTTGCAGTACAATTTTTTTCTGTGTAATACCCTCCTCCCAAAAAGAAGCAACTATTGGACATTGCCAAAACATTTATGTAAAAGAAGCATCAGCTGTATTGCACTGCCAGCGATTATCCAGTTAGAGAGACGTTATTAAAGAGACATTGCAGTGTCCAATAGAGGTTTTGCAGAATAAGACACAGCCTAAGATACATAGACAGAACAGGTAGATGCCAAAGCAGCGATCCATGGATTAGGTGTTTTGTGGTGGTGCCCGCAACAGTTTCTCAAATTACCAGATGTGCCCACATTTCGCAGAAGGTTGGGGATCCCTGCCCTAGGTAGTATTAAAGTTTTATTTAGTTGTCATCTGATATACAATCAATTAGTATGCACTCCTATTTAGAAAATGCATGATTTACAAACTGGGAAATTCTACTCTATGCTATCTAGTATATGCAGAGTAGATTACATCAAATGGAGCACCCTTGTTCTTGAAATGAGGGCAACACTTCAGTTGAACTGAGAGTGAAGAGATTCTGGTCTCTATTTTTATTGAAATCCTTTTTTCTTTCTTTTTGCATACAACTCGATGTGCAGCCTTAAGAGATTAAGTCTTGTACTTAATCTCTTAATGACAAAATATAGTTCTCTAAAATGTCATGGTCAGGCTTCTGGCAACATAAGGATAGGGAACGCATCATCTCTGGCCATAGTTTGTAGAAGACTAAACCACCAGAAATGATTCTAGCTTGGAAAAGATGTTGTGGCACCATTCTGCATGCATTACTTTCCCAGTCCCTAAGGATTAATGATGAGGGCAACATGCACAATGTTTCTAAGTATTCTGCGGTTCTTGCTGCTTGATTCTTTGCTCCCTTATGAATTGAGCCCTGCAGCCCTTGGCTGTGCCTAATTCCAGGGCTGCTTTACCAAAGTTAAATGCATTCTTGCTGATTGATCAGGAGACTGGTCCAGTGGCCCACAAGGTGATTTTGATACAGAGCCTGATGAAGAATGGGTGAAAAACAGAAAAGATGAAAGTCGTGCTTTTCAGGAGTGGGATGAAGATGCTGATATAGATGAGTCTGGTAAGCTAGAAGTGTAAAGTGTATCTCTACCTTTTATAGTTTTGTCTCGTCCAAAGCTAGATTTGACCACAAGTGGGCTAGAATAATGCACTTCAAGATCATGACTTGTTTTCATTGGGGATTGGGGGCACTGTGTTTCAGCAGTTCTAGTCTTACCTGGATGGCCAATTGAAGCTAGTACTGGGGAATTACTGCACTGCCCTGTGGCTGTTGTTCTTTCATATGCTGCAGGGCTCTGCTTTGTCCCCTAGGCTGTTCAGCAGCTATAAGAAACCACTTGGCCAGTTTGCATAATCACTGCAGCCCACCGTGCCTTATTTAAGCCATGGTGGGTTGTGGCATACACGGCCATTTTGACTATTCATCCCCTGGCGGGGGGTTGCCATGGATTGTTGTGTCATACGAACCTGTGCGGTAAGGCTCGTCTGCGGGTCAGATAACCCTACAATATGTGCCTTTGTTTTACTCTTACATTTGTTTTTGATTCCTTTATAGAAGAAAATGCAGAAGAATCGTTGGCTATCAGCATTGTTCAGAAAGAGAAGGACTTACTGCAAGGCTTAATTCATAATGTTCTGCCACGTGTAGGCACCTCGGTGAAAACAATTGTATTGGCGTACAGCTCAGCCATATCTAACAAAATGGTACAGTATACATAATGGGCATGTATGTGATATCTGTAAAGAGTAACAGTAGAATGCAAGCTTGTATTAATTTTTTTAAGATGTGTGCTGCTTTTCTGCCATAGCTTGCATCCAAGGTGGATTAATATATATAATAGAAAGACACCAATGTATTATGCTGAAATGAGTTCCTGCTGCTGTCTTCACTCCTTTTGTAACATAGCCTTCTTGAACTGACTTTTTTTAGGTGAGGCAGATCTTAGAACTTTGTCCTAACTTGGAGTATCTTGATCTCACTCAAACTGATATTTCGGATTCTGCATTTGAAAGGTTGGTAATCCTATATTGTGGGTGGGTGGGGGTGGGTGTATTGCTAACTTTATCAGTAGTTAAAGATCAACACTACAATAACAAATAGTAGTACTAAAAGATCAACACTACAATAACACTACAATGAACTTGATGTTTTACTTGGGTAAACTGTTTTGGGAGGGAGGAAGTTTTAGTTAAGAAAGTTGTTATAGATCATATTTTAAAATATATAGATCATATTTTGCAGATCAGGGTGGTTACTGCATTACTGTTTAAGAGTAGTTTGCTGTAAGATACTAATCTACATTACTTCTAGCATGGTTTCACCTGTGTCCCTCTGGTAATGTGAAAAGCTTCCACCCTGTGTCATACTGAACTAGGCTAGCAAAACCTAGGCATAGTGGGGATGATAAATAATCATGTGATCTGCTGTAATCTCCTGGGCTTTACACTTCACTTGAATGGTGTGGGAGCAACTATTGAGGAAGCAACATCTACAGTCTTCAGTTAGTAGTTGCACAAAAATATGTGCGGATGTTAAACGTGAAATTCATACAATGACTTGGTTCGCATGATCAAACAACTGATGGTTATTAAACCATGGGTTGTTTGTGAGCATGTCGGAGTGACCATGCTGGCTTTGCTTCTGCTTTGCTAAACCCAGGAATGCCCCATTCCTGGGTTGTTTTTGTGACATCCAAACCTGGAACTCTGGGTTGTTTAGGGTTAAGCAACTCAGACTTTTACTCAAACAACAAACTATGGGTTCATCCTCTGCATTTTTTAACCCTAAACAACCCAGAGGGCTGGGTTCGCACAGGGTGTTCCTGGGTTGCTTACAAACCGGAAGTGGCCGAACGAGCGGGAGGCAGCACAGTTGCTTGCTCCAGTGTGCCCACAGCTAACTATGGGTTGTTTAACCCATAGTTGCTGTTATGTGCAAACCTGGTTGTTGTAAGAATTGCATTTTTCTGAGATCAATAGCAAAAATGCTAATTGTGAGAGATTTTAAAAATATGCCTTAGCAGGGCAAGACCTGTAAACCTTGCCCATTTTGATTGCAGCTTACCTAGTCAGTTCATATGGGAAAGAGTAACAAAGGAAAGGAGAGGGTGCCTGGGGTCCTGGCACATGGGAGAAGAAACTAAAGTAAGGCAAAAGTTCACATTGCCTAAAACCATGCACAAACTATTAAAAATAGAAGTCTCAATATTGTAAGGATAGCTACGCTCAGTGGCAGGAGTTTCAATTTTCTGTTTTTTACCCTTGAGCTTGCTCTATAATGCAACATTCATATAATTTAAAGCCTATCATTTACTCCTATTACATGCAATGTTGTGTGTGACGGTGTTACAACAAAACTACATTTGAGCCAGATCAATATGATGTCAAACATTCAGACATAACCATTAGTTTGTATGGCATACCTTTAATATGGCTATACTTAATAATGTTGTGCAGTGTTGTCCAGGTGCTTAAAAGAACAAAGTGCTCCATGAAAATCTTTTATCACATAAAAAAGTTTCTTCCCTGTTCAAAATCTTGATTTTCTACATATTTCTTGCATATACTTATCACACTAGATCCTGACCATTATTTCCTTTCAGTATTCCTGGCGTTTATGGCAGGCTGTCTGCTACAAATGAGCTGTTAGTATAGTAGTGGGGCATCTTTTCCTCCCTAGAATCAGAAATCTGACTCTCTTTCTGTAGTGCAGAGAGGAAGGCAGGCAGACACCAAGACCATTCCATAGCTTCTTTTCTTTGAATTCTGACCTGGCAACTGATGGCAATGCATTCAGGGCTGTGGTTCTTGGTACATTTGGCTGGCACTGCTTTGATTTCTGGGGTCGTTGTGGTGCAGCATATATACAAGCAACAACGGACATTTTGATAGTAGTAAAACTTTGGCTGAGCTTTCAAAACTTTCATAGTCTTCTCCCGTCTGCCTCTCTGCCCTGTTTTGGGTAATTTGGGAGTAGTGTTTGCCTTTTTTCAGCCCCCCCCCCCCCCCCCGGCACCTCTCTGTCCTCCCATTTAGGTGAGGTGGGGAAGCTTCTGCAGCCACCATTTCAAGGTGTTCTGAAACAGCAGCTCCTGACTGTGTGCTTGCCTGTATCACTTTTCTGCAGGGGGTGGGTATGGGGATGCTTCAAGGGCTGCCGATTTCAAAGTGTTTGAAGCACCTTGAAGCAGCAGCTCCCAATGGAGCACATTCCCCTCTCCCTTTCCTGAGTGAAGAGTGAGGGAAGCGTGCTCTGTCAGGAGCCGGGGATGGGACTTATAGGCTGGAGTGGGGAGCACCAAGGGCTGTATCCAGCCTATGGGCTAGTGGTTCTCTCCCACCCCAGCCCTGAGCAAGATGCACTCCTCTCCTTTTTCCTTCTTCTCTGCATAAGGGAGGATTTCAGAGGCATCTGTTCCTGGTTTGTCACTTTGGCCAAGCTAGGCAACAAACCAGGAATGGAATCCTGTAATTTCCTCCTGTAGTGCATGAAGTAAGAGGGAAGGAGAGGTGAGAGACCCAGGCTTGTCCTTGTTCTCAATGCAGCCAGAGACTCAAAGCAGTGGTAGCTACGCTCAGTCGCAGGAGTTGCAATCTTGTGTTTTTTACCCTTGGGCTTGCCCTATAATGCAGCATTCATATAATTTAAAGCCTATCATTTACTCCTGCCTCACTGCCTGAAATGTGGTGAAGGACAATTTTGGGGAAAAGTGTTCAGAATGACATGGAATCTGTGGATTGTGCTTCCTGACTCGTGTTGTGCATGGCATTGCAAGGAAGAGATGTATTTTCATACTTTGATTATACTTTTGCCAAGTGTTGCTGATTTAAAATGTTTTCCCATTTAAAAAAGGACATTCCAGGCATGCATGGCATAGTTTTTGTTACCTTAGCTGTTTCCTTGTAGTATTAGTATTTATATTTTCAGGTTTGTGGGGTCATAGTTTTTGAAGATGAATACTTTATCTGCAGTAGATTGAACATGCAGTTAAATAAATACCATTTAACAAAGATGTTAATGTTTGTTTCAGTTGGTCTTGGGTTGGTTGCTGCCAGAATCTCCGACATCTTGATGTCTCTGGATGTGAGAGAATCACGGATGTGGCTGTACAAAAGATTTCCATAGCCTTGGGAATTTTGTCATCCTGTGAAGCAGGACCTCAGAAAAGCTGCCGAAGCAGGAATGGAAAAACTGTATGGAAAAGCAAAGATGTTACCTTGCAGGCCCACAAAAAGGACTGTAGCTTGCATGATATCACAAATGAAAATGTGATTAAGGGAGAAGGAAATGAAAGCCATTGGAGGGTACCTGTCAGATCAGAGAGCTTCAGCTCTGCTTATATCTGGATGTTAGATGCAGAAGATCTGGCAGATATTGAAGATGCTGCGGAGTGGAAACACAGAAATATTGAAGGCGTTTCTGTGGTAGAACCAGCATCGAGCTTCACTTGTTCTGCATCATGCTGCAGCAAGGACATTTTTGGATTAAGGACTAGCATCTGCTGGCAGCAGCATTGTGCTTCTGCTGCTTTGACCTACTGTGGTCACTCTTTCTGTTGTGCTGGGACAGCATTAAGAACTATTCAGGCACTCCCAGGTTCCTCTGCACTATCTAAACATGCACCAAGGACTAGTACACAGTCAGAGGGGAAAGACTTGACATACTTCAGGAGTGCCAAATCTGAGCAAGACATGGGACGAGTTCTTCAATTCCTCAGTCTGTCGGGTTGTTATCAGATAACAGACAATGGTCTCAGGTATGTAGCGCCTTCAAGGCCCCTGCTGCAACCCATCGGTGCAGTCTTTCTTAAAGCACTGTTGCTGTTCCCTTATTTATCTTGTCGTTCTGTTAACCACTGCATCTGGTAGTAGCAATAGCAGCAATGCATTGGCTGTTTTTAAGTGGAGAAAAGCTTTATGTTGCTTTGTGGAGTCTAAAGGAGTTGAACAGGTCCTGAAAGCCTCTGAAACAAGTGATCTAAAATTCAGGAATTTGAGGGATTACAAACTCTTCCCTTGCAATTTAGCTGAAAATGCTTGCAAAGTAGTGGAAACAACCTGTCTCCTGCTGTTATTAATTAAACTAGCATGTCGGAGTTTCCCGTGTTATGTGCAAAGCCAAGGAACAGCCTGTAATTCCTATAGTTGAAAGATGTTTATTGGCATAATTACACAGTGCTGTTCTTCAAGTTCTGTCTGGCCTAAATATTTTTCCTTGTAATAACTGTTAGAGATGTGTAATGTTGAGAATTAGGAATTGGGGAAGACCCTTGTTCAAATGTTGTCTGTTCCAAAAATCACTAGGTGACCTTAGGAAAGCCACTTTTGTTTGACCTTGCCCCCTGCCCCACCCCCTCTGCAATATGGGGATATTGTTATCTACATTACAGGATTGTTGATATGATAAAATAATGTATGTCAACACTGTACAGCACAATATAAGTGCTAACTGTTCCGAAAGCTTGATTTTGGAAGAATTCAGGACTTCCAGAAAGCAGTATCTAAGGTACTGAGCTACAGATTGTAAAACAGTTTATTTATAGTTAGAATCAGGGTTGAAAAGTTTCTTCACTTACCATGCATAGTTTACCTACAGTCTTTTTGGAAAAACTTGAGATTTCATGTAATCTGTATTCTAAAAGTTCAGATAATTTACCTTTCTTGATAGCATGTGAGGCCAGAAACGTATGCAGATATTCTTGATCTCGTAGAACTGAACAAAGTTCCCCCCCCCCATCCCTTCTGTTTGCACTTCCACCACAGTAATATCTGTAGGGTGGGTGTGAGAGGAGGGTGCCTGAGGCGTTTGCTGTTACAAAGTTCTGGTTTAGTGCTGAACAAACCACGTACTCCAGCAAAGCCCTGAGACTGATGGCAGCAGTCCTGTATTCTCCTCATATGAAGCACAGCAGGCTTTCCCAAAGTTAATGATTGCTACAATCAAGGTAGGGGAAAAGAATGCTTGAATGGCAAAGGGTAGTTCAAATAGACTGATGGTGTTGTTCATAGAGCAGACATCTCTTGACTGTTTGGTTCCTGATATGATCTTAATGTGACTTCTATTTTGTACCCATAGGATGTTGACTCTGGGAGGTGGGCTTCCTCATCTAGAACACCTCAATCTCTCCGGTTGCCTTGCTGTAACTGGTGCAGGCCTACAAGATTTGGCCTCAGTGTGCCCTTCTCTAAATCATGAACACTTTTACTACTGTGACAACATTAACGGTAATGTCTTTTGAATGAAGTATCTTTTTAATGTTGTGGGGCTTCATATATAACCCTTGAAATGTTGAGACGTCAAAGCCATTTCCTGACTGTAGGTGTGGGTCCTCTGACAGGTCATGTAAGCCTTTTATTGCTAAAGTTGAATGTCTCTGAAGACATAGATTTACATTTTAAAACTGATTCTACACCAGTGCTTTTCTAAACTAACACTTCTCCTTAAGAAAGTGTACTTGTGATGGATTGTCTAGAATCCAGTTTCAGTTAAATAATGGGCTGGAGATATGGAAGTTCCACCTGTTGATTTCACTTATTCTGATGTGTACACATGATAGATAGACAGACAGATAGATCTCTGTATTACAATTTGCAAGTGTTAAAGCAGAATGCTAGTAGCACAGAAAGTCATATTAATCTTGAGCATTTGAAAGATCCTCGGTTATAGCATAACTTCCAAGCTTGAATGTTTTACTGCTAACTTGCTAACTATTCAGGTGTTTTGGTTTCAGCATGACAATATGGGATGTTCCATGCAATGGTAGCAAATTGTGGGTTAATTAACTCCCAGTTTGCTGCAGTGTGTGCCAGGCGTGTTGCACAGCCTTTTTGAATATTCAACTCCCAATTGGGGGTTATTATGTGATATCCAGACCCGGACACTGTACATTAATTGTGGGTTAAACAACCCAAAATTAACCTAACTAGTAATTGTAGGTTAACTGTTGCTTGTTTAACCCATGATTAACCTATAGTGTCCGGGTTTGGATGTCACATGGTAACCTCCATTCAGCCTGATCGGAGGTTGAATATTCAAAATGGCTGTGGAATGTACCCAGCATGCACCACAGCAAATCATGGGTTCATTAACCCACAATTTGCTGCTGTTATGCATGAACCAGATCTATATTTAAAAGTGACATTAGTGTACAAAGTTGGCATCCTATTAAGCCTGCACCAGTAGCTGGGCCTCTGGACCAAAAGCAAATGTTCTGTGGAAATCTTCTTGGCCCAAGTGCTTTTGATGATTGGGGTGTTTGTGCCTAAACACTGGTTCCAGCAAAACATATGGTGTGTTTTTTTTCACAGAAGGGGAGCTATGATCTTGCATGAATTCCTGACTTTTATGTTATGCCTCTCATGCAAGTAGTCTGCACACATAAGCAGTGTTTTCCTCCAAGTCTGTCAGTACAAATTCTTGTTGTCCTAATGCTTCTGAACACTTAACAAGTCTATATCAACATCTGTTCCAGTAGTGATGGCTTTGTGCTCTTCCAGTTTCTCATCACATAGATGCAGGAATTTTGTTTTTTCTGTAGTTTGTCTTTGGTGAAGTGTAGATACTTGAATGGTTTGTGTTTTAAGGTAGTTATTGAAATAATGAATAAAGTATTGTGGGGTCCTTAGGACACTTGGCAGTAGACAAAGGAGTAGACCAACAACAGTCCCACCAGTATTGTCCTGAGGATTTTGGTAGTGATTGGATGGCGGGAGAGACCCTATGTAACCATTTTTTTAAAACCCTGTTGCACAGGCATGGGTAGTCATTTTCCCCAAGACAGTGATGTCATTCTTGTCTCAGGCAACCATGATTGACCTGACCAATCTTGTATTAAGTCACAATTCTCTGACTTACCTTGTATGTACTTCTTTGGCCTCGCATGGAAGAAACAGAAGGGTGACTGATCTGTGTGTCTCAAGTACAACAAGGCATTGTGTCTTTCTATGATGTGTGTAAGTGACGGAATGTTTGTCACTGAAAAATATTTTTCTTGGCTAATGCTTGGATCAACTTTTCACGGTTTTGCTGGCATCATCCTTAAGAGTAGATTATGAAGACTTGCTATAAAGGATAGTTGCTTGCATAATATCTCCTCTTAAAATGTAAGTATTGTATGATTCATGCAACGGCATCCTGACCAGAAATTTTCCTTTGTGATATGGCTTCCCTTTTTGATGGGTTTTTGATCCTGTTCATTCTTAATAAGGGGTCATATGTGCTGAAGCCCTCCAATTGTGTAGACTAGGCTGCCATGGCTGAAGAGCTGTTGTCTTACCCTTAATTTCTGTAAGAGATAAGAGCTCAGATATACTGCTTCTGCTGGTTTCATTTTTCCTTGTCAGAAAAACTAAGAAAATAGCCAGACTGGCTGCGTTCCTCCCTTATTCTTTCTGGTAGTGTATGCTCAGGTTTAGTCTTGAGGAAGAAACTCAGGGAAAGGCCCCTTCTGCCTGAGTTTCGGGCAGAAAGAAAAACGGAAGAATTCAGAAGAAAAATTGCTGTGAGTGTGAAGTGGTGCTGTTAGGAGTGCAAGGCAAGGTGATGGCGAGAAGCGGACTCACCCAGCTTTGGATACCTGTGCTACTTGTTGGAAGCAAAGGCCATTGCTTGCACTGGATCTTCTGGTATGTGTGTTCTTTCATTAGAAGATAGCATAGAAACCAGCCCCAAATTGAGGCAAACAGTAAGTGAGTTAAAAAGTGTGGTAGCACACAGAAGTGTTGAAGTTTTGTAGCAGAATGATCTGGGCAATGTTACACCTGTTATAGGTCTCCCTTGTGTTTATAAGCGATAAACATAAGGGCTTAAATGTACCAAATCTAATTCAGACTAGAAACCTACTGTTAGGCCCATATGTTGACAACGTACTGCTGCTACCACCTAATACACACATTTTAAGCGTTAGAATCAAGGTAGAAGAATGTTTCTGAATGCTTGCTTAGATTCCCTCTCCTTGGAAGCAGTTTTCTCAGCCTCCTGTGTTGTGGATTTGTTACCAAAGATACTGGGCTACACAGATGCTCTCAGCAACTCTGGCTTTACTGGCTGCTTCAGAAGGAATTTGCAACTGTCTATAGGCTATGTTGGGGGTGCTGCTCTTGCTGACTTTCAAACCAGATTCTAGCTGTCTTAATTGTTGCTAATAGCTGAGTTACGGTCTTTTGAATGTCTCCCTCTATAGCCTATGAACAAAAAGTGCTGTGGGAGTGGGAGGGCTGTTTTACATATGTTGTGGGAGAATTTGAGCACATGGTGTTGGACCCTAAGATCTGTGAACTTTTCTTCCATTCACTTCCTATCCCATGCAGCCCCTTGAAAAATCTCTTAGAAAGTCAGGGCCCCCTCAAACAGTGTGGGATGGAGCACAGGTGACAGCTGGAGAAGGTAGAATTGCCCCAAATGGGGCAGTCTCCATGTTCTAGAGAAGCTTGGGGTGGGGGGTGCTGCCAGCTGGAGGAGGAGATGAGAAACTTTCTGTTAATTTACTTTAGAATCCAAGTTTTGTTTTCCAGGCTTTTAAAATTATAAATGCATGAATGTGCGTCTGCAAACATTTCCATATTCTATCCTGTTTTGCCCACTTTGCCTAATCTTTTCATCTTTTCCCATCTTCTAATGGGAGCGTTTTTACACATTTTGTTTCTCTGGGGTGACCACAACTGCAGACAGTTTCAAGGTATGGATTCATCATTCACTCCCTGGCAAGCTTGGTGATATTTCGTTTAATAATTTTAGCTTTGCCAGCTCTTTATAAAGTACAGATTTCACAAGCTGACTTCCATTTTTCCAGCTCCTTCCTTCCTTCCTTCCTTCCTTCCTAATCAGGAAAATGAATCCTGTGTGCATCACTCTACATTTTCATGAAACCTTAGCGAAAGCTTTTACGCTGTATATTTTTGTTACTGCGTTCACCACTAGTAAGTCACCTCCCATGCATGATTTTTGCACAAAGATGGAACTCAAATAAGTGCAGCTGAACTTGATTTTCAAGGTTTCTTTCTAAGATGGGCAGTTAGATTTTTAATTCGGAATGCAAGAACCTGCAGCACACAGCTTTATTATAAAGCTGATATAGATGAGTTTAAGACACTAGGACTGCAATCCTATACAGACTTATCACAGAGTAAGCGCCATTGAAAACAATGAGAGACATATAGGATTGCTTTGTAAGTTCATTAACTTTGAAGTCATGTGATATCTGGCTGCCTTTCTGTCTTCTTAAAAAGTTGATTAGGAGGTGAAAGAACTAGTGTCTCCATCTTTAGCAATTCATTCTGTAGAAATAATACCTCTGTGTGAGCACCAATGACCTGTGAGTCCAGGTAGTAGCCCCTGCATACTGTCAGGGTTGAGTTTGTCTGAATTACCCTGTGTTCTTGCTTCAGGCAACCAAGTTGCTGCCAACCTAGCAGTTCGAAAGCAAGAAATTGCAAGTAGATAAATAGGTACCACCTAGGTGGGAAAGGTAACAGCGTTCCGTGCACCTCGGTGTTCAGTCATGCCTGCCACATGACCACGGAAGCGTCTTCGGACAGCGCTAGCTCTTCGGCTTAGAAATGGAGATGAGCACCACACCCTCAAGTCGGACACGACTGGTTGGGGACATCTTTACCTTTACTTTGCTTCAGGCTTAATTTCAACCCCAACCAATTAAAGCCTTTTTCTGAGGAGCTTGCAATTCCCAGTGATCCAGCTATTAAGTATGGAACATGGAAAAGTAGTGCAAGTTTTTCGAAAGGTAGAAGCAAGCTGTCTTGATCCAAGTTTGCTGGTTGCTTATTCATACCTGGTGCTTTTTTTCTCATAATGAGTGTATGTTCTCCAAGCCAGTAACTTGCTTCTGCAAAACCTGACAAGAGGATCATCTGACATCCTCTGCCCTGCCATTTTGCCATGGTTAGGGCAGAAGGGGTATGTTTCTATCTCTTCCCTTTTCCCCTCCCATTGACTTGACCACACCAGCTCTATTCCATGAGTGTATCATAGGCATGAGGGGCCTTTGTATCTAGCTGGTCCACAAATGCCCCCAACTTGGCTGGTTCCCTCTCCTCAAAATGCTAGCAGGACATTACGCCAGCAAAGCTTTCCATTGGCATACTAGATTTCTGGCACAACTGCATCAGGCACTTCCTATGGCCACTCAGCCTCCTGGTGAAAGTAGGATTGCTCCCTTAAGTATACTTGTCAAAATAGGAAAAAGAATCTCCTGGAAAGTGAGTGTGAGTGAATGTGTCTGTGTACATAGATACATACAACCACAAGTTTTAGAATAAGTTTATAAAACTATATTTTATATGATTTTATAAACTTACTCTAAAACTTCCAGTTTATTAATAAGCTGGTGTTCAACCTTATTCTTTAATAGAAGGTACAGTAATTATCACATAAAAACCCTTTCTTATTTTCATCTCTGACAACTTCTTTATATAACTTTATTTGGTTCTATAGTCCAGGTTCCTTCATTATGCTTAACAGGAAGGATTATTTTTTCTTTTGTCACTTTACTTGCTAAAAGGTGTATTTGGTTTTTTCCCTCTTCAAAGTATATCTGTTTTTTTAAAGCCAAAGATTTCACCTCTAAGTTACCCGTTATCTATTTTTTCCTAACAATTTCCAGATTCTTGATAACCTTAGATTCATTTTGCTTTCTCTTTTCTCCCTTGATCTTGTTTATAAAGGACAAACAACTTGCTTTAGCTTGCCACATGTCATAATTTACTCTCATATTAGTATTGATTAGGAAAAATTTCACTCAATTCTCCCCCGTGAATTACTATAAACTGTTTGTCTTGCATCACCAAAGATCTATGTTGCCTTTGCCCAGATTTTCCTAATCTTGGAGCATGGTCTGAATAGATTTCAGACTCAATACTTAGTATATTTTTGTCTGAAATATTTTTACCCCACTCTTCAGCTGAATAGGTTCCCAGAGTGACTTGCAGATCAGTAAGAAAAAAGGCAGCGACCTGTTTTGCATGACATGACAGCCCATCATGGCTTAATTTACCTGTGGGGGCTGTTGTGTTGTGCTGGGTGTCCATAGGTAGGATTGGTGGTTTATAGGCTTGCTGTGGTTTATTGAGTTGTGGGAACTCAGGCAGCAGGGTTTGAAGGTTAGACAACCCTCAAATAACCCATGGCTTGTGCGAAAAGGCCCTTCTGACTTACAACCTAAAAGACACAGTAAACAAGAAGAAAAGGAAGAAGAGGGAAAAAGGCCAACTTCAGGCACAAGTTCTTAAAGTTAGTTCTTATACCGACTAGCTTGGATGGAAACTATTTAGGGGAGAGAATAGCTGGGGCAACCAGTAAATAATCCATTCCTGAATATGAAGTAATAGATGAAGGGAAAATGTGTGACCCCTACAGGGTGGGTTAAACAAAATCTCTTCAGTTTTTATTGTCCATGCATCTCCAAACGTTTTTTTAGGCAAGATTTGTCTTTTGGGGGATAGTGGAGGAGGTAGGTGTACATTTAGTATTTGACTCAATGACCCCCCCCCCCAATTTCACCCTCACATTAGCTAACTAGTTTTCTCCTTAGTCATTAAAATCCCTAGTGATAAGCTACCTAGAGTTTTTCTGATCTCCCAGTTAATAATCTGCTAAGACGATCTATAGTACCTTTGGACTTGAGGTATTTTTATCCCAATTCAAAATAGCAGTGCCTTTAGTTTTTGTCTTGGGAGCAACTGAATAAATCTCAGCTTTTGAATGTTAACTTAAGGAACTTGATACCAGTCTACAGGTCAAACTAAATGTTACATGGTTCACACTTGGAAAAAAAGAAAAGAAAAAAAGTATGCTTAACACTGCCACTTGGCATTTTGAAGGAAAAGCAGCTGCATTCACAGGATCAAGGCTCTGTTTCTTGCCAAAATAAGTCCTCGCCCTCCGACTGCTATTTGCCCTCAAAAGTGCTGCTTACTGCTACCAGCACCTTCAGTGACAAATTTGGGGGAGAAATATTTTGGTAGGAAACAAGTTTGGGCCCCCTCCCACACTGGGAGTGCAGCATCAGGGTGGGGCCCTGCTTTTCCTTCAAAATAAAAGGAAAGCGGAAGTTTTAAGAACACTTTAAAAAAAGCATGAATAACAAGTACTTTGGCCCTGGATTGAGTTTCCTGTAAAAAATGGTCATACATTTCCTTAAGCCATCTAGCAATTTTCTGCCTTTTAATTGTATTATTTAATGTTTACATGAAAATATACTTTGCTCCATTTAGCTTTTTAAAATCAAACAATGTGAAGCACAATTCCCAGGTTGTCTAGTTCTAGCATTCTACAGATACACAACCTGTGTTCACATGACTAATGGCTAATTGAAGATTAATAGCTAAACTCCTGTTCCAGTGTTTCCAGAATTGTATTGGATTAAATAATACTAATTTACACATGGTGGCTTTAGTTCTGAAACCAGAGGTTCACTTTTCCTGTAACCATTTCAGATATGTTGGTTTTACATATTACATACTTTTGGGCAGTTTCAAGAATATACAAAATATCTGAGTATTACAAGGCTGGTTTGAGCAATTTCATGGCTTTAGTTCATTAAGGTGAATCACCTGCCTGAAATACTGTAAGACATCTGTTTTTTGTTGCTGTATCAGTTGATCAGTGTAGTGGTTTAACTCAAGTAGTTTTAATGCTTGCAAGTGAAGGTAAGTGGCTTTTGGGACCTAGTTTTCTTAATGGGAGCGAGGACCCCCCAGGGCTGAAAATGGCTTCAGGACCTCCTCCAGTTGCCCGCTCCTGATGTATACCAACCTTGCTTGTTATCCTAGGTGCACTTTTGCTGGTGATCCCATTAATCTGGAGCTCTGCTGATGCAACTATATGAGGGTTGGAATCTCTGTTGTACAGAGGGCAAGGCAATGCATGTATATATTTAAATGTGGTCTAATCTGTTCTATGTTAATAAAATACTAATATTATTGCAAACATAGCTTGACATTCTTAGTAAAAATGATTGATATATTCTTTGATGCAAAAAATTAAAATAAAAAAATGGCTACTGCCCAAAATGAAAGCAATCCCTTTTTTCTTCCTTTCACATTTGCTCTGTCTTTACACAGGTCCCCATGCTGAAACCGCCAGTGGATGCCAGAACTTGCAGTGTGGTTTCCGAGCCTGCTGCCGCTCTGGTGAATGACCTGACCTCTTACCTTTTCAGTCTACTTCATTTAGCTCAGCAGGCTTCCTCTCATGCACTTTACTTACAGTCCGCATCTTGTGTTAACAGTTCCCTTTTGGAGTGCAATTTGTAGGTCCTTTTTGCTCCATAATTCAGAATTTTATAAACAAATTGTGTACTGTCATACTATTTCCACAGTGTTTCACTCTAATTTGGACAGCAAAGGGTTTCTTTGTGCTGTGAAATGCTTATCAAATTGTTTTTGACATTCTCCCCCCCCCCCCCCAATGTTTGGCACTTGATTTGTTTTGTGCTAAGCCCCTATTATTTTTTTAAGTTCATGCTTAAATATAAACCTTACAGTGAATGTGAATTACATCTGGGTAACAATATATATTGTTCAGTAGTGATTTCTCCTGTAGCCTTCTGATCCCAGAGTTGTCCTACTGCAAAATTAGGGAGATACCTTCTGTCTTTAGCACCAACTTTCCACTTTTAGGTTTGAAGAACAGTAAATGAAACATTCCCATCAGCATCAGTTTGTTAGTCTGATATGTTAACACAGTAGGCCAATGACTGTTTGCCACATCATTTTGTGGGCTTCACAAAAGATTTGCTTAACTGTAGTTGCATAGCAACCACAGTCCCCTGTATCTTCTGTTTAGACCCACTAAAGATGCTGAATTCTGAAAGGGATTTTCCAAGAAGTGATTTCTCTGCCATAAGAGCAACTGTAATAAATAAATGAATGAATGAATAAATAAATAAATGCAGCTTTAAGGAACTTGTTTGTAGGAATGTGTTCATTTGAATGAAGTGAGGTGCAAGTGCATTAGTATACAGCAATATTGTTCTAGCAACTTGATACTTAAATGCATTTGCAATTGGTTTTCAGTATTGCTGTGGTGTGAGATTGACATATTAGTTCATGTAGTTTGAGAACTTTAGCTTTACTGAAGTGAAAAGGACGCTTCCAAATGGCCACTGTCATAATAAGATGGTAGGAGGATTTTATCAGTCACAATATTTGAAGAAACAGATTTGGCGAAAGTACACAAAGCATTTCTGTTGTTACCCTTCACAATGAGGTGAAATATTTAATGCCTCTTGATGATAGATTTATTTATTTAGTATCCCATCTTTCCACCCAGAAAATGGAACAATCATTGGAACGTTAAAAACTCGGTTAAGCACAATACATTAACAACACAAAACACTCAAATTACAGAATAAAAACAGCACCCAACCCAATGTACCACCTTACAGTCTGCAAGCCTACTTGAACAGGAGTGTCTTCGGCTCCCTCTCCTTTGTCCTTTCACCAGCTGGCACTCTAACCTCCCTCGGCAGGGAATTGCATAACCTGGGAGCAGCCACTGAGAAAGTCGTCTCTTGTATCACCTCCGAAGGCGGCGGTATGGAGAAAGGCCTCCCACAAAGATCTTAAAACCTGGACAGGTTCATATGGGAGAAGATGTTCTTACAGGTAGTTATATAGGCCTTTAAAGGTAAACCAGCACTTTGCATTATGTCTGGAAATGTTATGTTATATATTCATAAGTTATGAAATAACAGGGAAGTTAATCAGTTCACACTGTCACACACTGTATGGCAGTGTTAATTATATGGGTAGAGAAAACTGAAGAAACATCAAGTCTGCATCAGAGCCCTAGGAGGAAATTGAGCAGATGTCCTTGATGACTGGTCGTGGGGAGGGTTCAAGCGATGCAATTGATTAACATTCTAGGGTTGGGCATTTGATGAGTTAAGCTGCGCTTTAAAATAACTGATCATTTAACTTCATTAGAACAAAAATACTTTAATCATGAACAGATTTGATTATGAATATTACAAATATAAGTTAACTTGTAAAACAAAACAGTGTTTAATTTCTTTCAAAACCCAATGATTGAGGTTTCTGTAATAGAAATTCACTAAGACAGCTCTTTGGCTTTTATCCTGGAACATACTGACTGCTTGGGTCTCTATTCAGAGACCCCTGTGATTATATCAGGTGGCCAGTAGGAGAAGTGTTACTGTGCTGTTAGGTTTGTCCCTCACTGCTGCAGGACTAAACAACACCACAGTATTAGGTTGGTGGGGAGAAGAGAAAGTAAGTTGTCACAGTAGCCGTCTTGGTTTTGTAGTATAGCTGACAGTTCAATTTACCAGTGCAAACCCTAACATATTCCAATCAATAGGTCAGAGGTGGGCACATGTCAGGCTTGTTGGATCTTCTTTGTTTTTTAGAACCTCAAGATCCACAGAGCCA
The DNA here is from genome assembly GCF_057233095.1 of Heloderma suspectum. Lineage (NCBI taxonomy): Eukaryota > Metazoa > Chordata > Lepidosauria > Squamata > Helodermatidae > Heloderma > Heloderma suspectum. Next base: position 117,326,152 of record NC_139462.1, read on the forward strand.
GGTGCAAAAGACATACAGTTACAATTAAACAACAGGGTGCCTCTGAGCACATTCTGAGCCTAGAAGTTTGTTTCCAGTACCAGAACTGAACTGACCTCACAGTTCACAAAAAAGTCAATTTCTGGTTACTCTTCATTTCATCAGCCTACTGCAGGTGGAAAATTACTTTTATTGTTGCCACTGTAAAAATTAGGAGTCAGAAACCCTTGCTGACTGCAAATCAGCCAGAGTTCAGTACATGCTGACCTACCTTCTGTCCACCCCTGATATGATATAGCAGGAGGATTTTAGGAATCCTGAATTGTACTTCATAAACAAAGGTAAACAAGTGGCTTTTGCAATCTTTTATCTTGGATTTGCTACTGCAGCGCTTAAGCACTGGATCAAATCAACCAGAGTTTTATAGCAGAATATGTACTTCAGCATTTTCCTAATTGTGAAGTGCCTGCAACATCATGACTTCAAGGGTTTTAAGCATTTGATTTCCAGTCTCACATAAAATGTGTCAGTCCCAACTTGCTAGCAGCTTGACTAGGCCACTGCAGTCTACTTGCAGTATGGACACTGGTATGTGAATACTAAAATAACTGGTTAAAAATTGCAAAAGTAAAAGGGATAGAAGTGTCTACATTTAATGTATAAAAATACGAGAGCTCCAAGTTTTAAAATACAAAACCATTAAGATGAGATTACCAAATTCAAATACTGAAAGAATAGGTACAAGTCTTTGGTGTAGGCGATCAAAGCAGGAACAGTAGGAACTCTTTATCTATTGCGAACTATTGAAGCAATGTAAATCCACACTGAAAGGATGTTTTTAGGGTAAGCATGAACATACACAGCTAATGCAAATTCTATATTTGGAACATCAGTGCTATGAACTCCAGTACTGTATACAGCCTCTACTAAAGGTGTAACTTCTGAAAATGGCATGTGGATGGGAAATCCTGATACCTGCAAGGAGGAAAAAAATACATAAGAATTCGGTGGTTCTCAAGATTTCATCACAGTCTATCACCCACCCACCCTGATGGACTTGTAGTTAATGTATTTAATTCTCATCGACTGAGCGCATGAGGCACAGCATATATAGACTTGAACCCACAGCTTAATGGTGTTCGTGTGTCTAACCCATTCATTTATATTGGAAAAAGCAAAGGCTGCAATTAACTCCTATTGAATTCACTCCAGGCAAAATGTACTGAAGGCAGGTGTTCTACCATTTTAAAAAATGGGCAGTCAGATTCACTTGGGGCTTCTTAAGAATGGCACTTTGTTTCTTCTTCAGATCCTAATTTTTTAAAAAATGGTTCAGAATGCACTTGAGTAGATGGTATCACTGTATGTAAACCGACAACCCATCTCCACACTCAACTGAACACTGACAGGATGAAATAGCAAGAGGAGCCTATGTAAGACTTTCCAGAAGGATGACATGTATATCTTGTAGTATTTAGGTACACTTCCATAAGGAAAGGCCTTTTGTGTATTTTCCTGCCCCATAGCACTAGCTGCTGCTGGCAAGGAACTTGCAGTGTGATGCTGCTACTGCATATGATGGTAAAAGTTCCTACAATGTCATGGTGATAACACTGAGAATTTTCCCTTATAGATACCATTTTTGGCAGCATTCCTATCATACCCCCATGACAGCTTCAAAATATTCTTTATAGAGAGATCTGCATAGCAGGAACAGAGAACACAATTTTAGCTCATTTCAGGTAGGCCCTTTTCTCTCCGAGTTAGCAGCAGCAGTTGTAATTATATAAATTGGGGTGGGGGAATGATGTGTGTATGACCAAATTTAGAACACTGACAGTTGTGGTCACTTATCTCAAAAAAACTGAAAAACCCTATGAAAAGCAATGAATGGGCAGGTGTAGTACACCTGGCCAGGAGGAAGGTCTAAAGAAGTTGGTGGTTCTTAGGCTTTATTTTTTTTTAAAAGCTGAAAAGAGAAAGGAAAGCAATCTTTTTCTATCTCAATATTGGAATTTGGGTTGTCACAAGAGGTTCAGGAGTGACACAAGGAAGCACTACAGATAATTTACCACTAGCTTGTGGAAGTGAAAGACAGGTACACAATATTTTCAGTCCCAAAATCTGGGGTTGGATCCCAATTTAGGTACATACAACTTGGAAGGCATAAGTGGACTTCTCCCCCTCCCCCCGCCCCAGGCCTTCCCACAGCAGCCTCTCCACCTCCCTGAAAATACTATATACAGGGTTGGAGGACCCTGCTGAATAGGGTGAGATGTGGTATGGGGGAAGGGGGGATTTCCCAAAACCAGGCAGAGATACCTTCTATTCCTGTAAGGCAGGTCCTGGATCTAACCCCTGGTGTCGGGGGTGGGTGGGGGGGTGGAACGTGCTGGGAACCATATGTATTGCACCCACCCCAGCAACCTCGATTGGGATTGCTGCTTACTTGACAGCATTAAGGCTGTAAAACAATGATCTTGGCTGCTTTGGGGGGTCACTGGTGAAGGGGGAAGTTTCCTCCACCGTGACCCCAGTTGGAATCACTGTTCCAGACCTCCTTTCCCACAGCTATGAGAAAAGTGGGTGAGGCACCTGCAGGCTGATGGTCCACAGAGGGAGTGGTGAAGGGACACATGGAGCCCACTGTCATAGAGTGTGGTGACAGTCATCAGCTCAGAGAGCTTTAAAAAAAAAGAATAGGACCTTTTGTAACCTACCCATATTTGCTGTGATAGTTAAATGAGAATCAATTCAAGAGCTGGTACTGCTCTCAAGATAGCTGGGAATAACAGCACAGTCAGCATTTTCATGCTGTGCTTGTAAGCTTCTAGGCTAGAGGCATTTGCCTAGCTGCTCCTGGAAACAGTGCTATCTTTATCGTATCCAGCAGGGACATTCTTATTCTCATTTTCACTTTTATTGAGACAAGGTTTAGTAAAAGCAGCTAGGAAAGAACAAATTTGTGTCTGGGCCTTGCCCAAGTGTCCCTTGCTGCTTGGAAGAGTAGCTTAAAGTTATAATCAGAGCTAGGCAAACATTTGGTAGAAATATGTCTGTCCTCCTCGCTAGTTCATTTATGGTGCATTCCTATGCCTGTTTAGAGAGTTTCTGCCTAAACAGGCATAGGATTGCGTCTTTAGAATATACATATTTAAGAAAGTCCAAATTAGACCACAGTTTAGTTAGGTTAGCTCTTTTCCTTGTCATCTCACAAAAGCAGTTTAAGCAGCATCAGGAACTTCCAGCTCTAGAACCTCTCTCCCTCCTCCAGTAGGTTTCAAGGACATGTAATTTCTTTTATGTGCCTCTCTAGGGGTGGAGGAAAAGAGCCCCACCCCCCACCCCCAGAAGAACTTCCTGGGCTTGAATCACATTTTGACTCAGTTACCAGTTTTTGTACTTAGAAGTTCAGATCTAAAGCAGTGAAGAAATCTTACTGTTTAGGTTCAGAGAAAGAAGCCCCTCTGAACTGGTTCAAAGGTCTGGGTTTAGGTCTGGTTGAACTCTCTTACTGAAAGCAAGAACTACTTGCCATCCCCAAAATAACCTTTTTTGCAACATAACCCACCCCTCAGCTAGGGATCCCACAGTGAAGTGCGACGTGCCTCTGTACAAATACAAGGCACAACTAGGATCCTTGTAAGCAGTCCTGCCATGCTTTTAAAACTCATCACAATTTCCTTTAGTTCTGTTAACTCTTGCGCAACTGCTATTGGAACATACAACCACTAGCAGAACAATGCTACCTCTTCTACATTTCCCACAAGTGTTATATTGCACACAACCCAATTTTTTCAAAAAAATCACCCTTCTCACTGGTTGTTTTGTTTTTATTAATCTCATACTTTGATCATTTTTCTATTCATTTCTTCCACTATTTAACTCCCTTTCTAATGTCGACTTTCTTTTCCCACAGTGTTCTGAGCACTGTCAACCTCTCCACTTTATCATTTCCATCCCCCCTCACTTTTCTCCACAATTATTCTGTTTTGTCTTCACTCCTCACTTTAGACCAAAACTTCTATTCTCACAATTTTTCTGCCCCCCATCTTTTGCATTTTTCTATTTCTCTTCCATAAAAGCAGGGCTTAGGTTTAGCTAGGGCTTCTCACAGCTCAGTTCCAGAATCTCTTTCTCAATTCCAGAATCTCAGAAGCTGGAGCTTATCTCTGGACGGTATACAATAGAAGTAATACAAAGAATGGCTGTGAACAGAGGGTATTGTTTCGTAAAAGGGTTATGTTAGAGCACTGACATTTCTCACTTAAGCATTCCTAGAAGAAGATACCTAGGAGAATCACGGAGCAGAAACAGAACAGGCTGTACCAACAAGACCAGGGTCGACTTGGCTCTCCCTCTCCCCTAAAAAATCTTATTAACTTTCCAAAAACGTGTTGTCACCAGGCATGCAAAATCTAGCTCCAGCCCAGAGAAGACAAAATTCTAGGACTTTTTCAGTATGGCTCACAAGGAAGCCACCAAAAATGCTTTCATTCCATCACAAGCTAGAATAGAAATTTCATTATGAAAGTGGACCAAATTGTTCATAAATGTAAGACAAACATTGCACCCTGCTGAATTGAAAGATGCCATTGTGGAAGCATGTGGGAGAAGTATACTTTTTGAACGGGGCCTATAATCCCATTGTTAGTTTAGTGTTATAATATTCTGCACAGTACTCTGTAGTCTCCCAGTTGTTTCTGTAATTCTGCCTGATGGTCATCTTCCACATCTTTGCCCTGATGTTTTTCCAGCAGAGGCAAGAAGTGCCGAAGGGTTGAGGTACAGTATCTGTTCCAACGTGTCAAGTGTCTTGGCCGCCATTCCATGATCTTTTCTTTCAGTATTTTCTCAAGTCTGAGTTTAAGAAAGAAAAGTTTTAAAAGTTGCATCTGAAATTTTGTTGGTTCAGTGTAACTCTGGTTTCACAAGTAACCTGAACGCATACAAGAAACCTGGGTTGACTTCTGTGGAATTAATTTCCGCTTATAAGGATGTTTGTTTCAGGAAAGAGCAATGGAGATCTTCAAGTTGAATTCCATCACTATAGCCAGTTTCAAAATGCCTCAGACATTTCAGTAATAACTCTGCAGCATGGTGACATTAGTGAATGTCCTTACATAAGTCACGGAGGTGGTACACTTGTTTTTCAAAGATCACTTCAAACTGGAGGAGTGGGGTATCTGACTGCACCTAAAAAAACTAGACGTTAAGACTAGCCTAACGATAAGTTAGTTTTCTCTTTGTGGGGTGTGGGGAGTTTATATGGAGCAGTCATGGAGAACCTCCAGGCCACGGACAAGGGCTCCTCAATCCAACCTGCAAGGTTGCTCACCATGGTACATCCCTATCCCAAACCATGCCAGATACAGCACTGCCCACTGCTTGCAATCCTCAACCAGGGAAGGTGAGCAGGGGATGAAGCTGAATCTAGACTCGGCCAGCACCTCAAAGAGCTGCTCTTTGATGTACTATGTGAGAGTAGCCCCTTGACGGGGAGAAGGCAAAGCATTGCCAAAACCCACTGTATATGTGTCCATGACTCACACAAATATATACACATAGAAACACACATGTTGGGGGCTACATGTGCCATCCACTTTGGGCTGTGCCCCCCCCCCCCCATGTGCTTGTCTGGAACCAATTCTGTCCTTGGACCAAAAAAGCTGCCCCATCCCTGATCTAGAAGAACATTCAATCTGGTAAGACCACACCAGCAGCATGAAATTATGTAGGTGAGATACAGGTTTACCATCTCATGTGCTGTTTGTGAAAACCAAGCCAGGATGTTGAGGAATATTAAACATCAACAGGGTTAAACAAAGATATTGCAGTGTAAGCAAATGACTACCTAAGAGAGTAGTTAAGACCATAATTTTCTAAATGTCTTTGGAAAATTGCAATTTTTAAGAAAGCTGAACTGAGAAAGTAATTCATTGCCAGAACTGTCTAATATCTGACAACCAACTGACATCAGATATACACCATAGTCAATGCAGTAGAAAACACATTAGACAAGATCACCTGCTCTGTAGGTCTAGTGCACCTGCCTTGTCTGCATGTTGGTAGAACAGTTCTTCGGGCTAACAAAACAAGAAGGGATAAAGTGTAATTTTGCATTTAAGAAAAGTAAAATATGCAGCCACTTTAAAAACAACAACATTATTATACTGGTTAAAACTCCATTATACAGTCAGGGCCAGAAGTATTGGAACAAGGATAACTGTTTTGGCAGTTGGCCTCTGTACACCACCACATTGAAGTTGAAAGGAAACACAACCCAGATGGGAGCGAAGTCAGGACTTTCAGCTGTAATTCAAGGGGTGTGACAAAAGTGGGGCACTAACCACTTGTACAGCCAGTGGCATACACACACCCCTATTGTTGGTGGCTCATAAGTAATGGAATGAATGGCTGACAAGCAGCTGCATGGCCAGGTGTGGCCTGTTTCCTGGGTACCCCATGACCAATCAAGCAGATAAAAGGGCTGGAGGTGGTTCTGAGTGTTACATTTGCATTTGGTAGCTGTTCACTGGAACTCCCAACATGAGGTCCAAAGAGGTGTCCATGCGAGTGAAGGGGGCCATCATTAGGCTGAGGAAACAAAATAAGCCCATCAGAGAGATAGCAAAAACAGTGGGAGTGGCCAATACAACAGTTTGGAACATCCTGAAAAAGAAGGAATTAACTGACAAGCTCAGTAACAGCAAAAGGCCTGGAAGACCACGGAAGACAACTAAAGTGGATGACTGCAGAATTCTGCTCATGAAGAGGAACCCTTTCACAACATCTAGCCAGGTCAAGAACGCGCTTGCGGAGGTAGGCATGTCATTGTCAACATCTACAGTCAAGAAACGGCTTAATGAATGTAAATACAGAGGCTTCACAACAAGGTGCAAACCACTGGGAACGCTCAAGAACAGACAGGCCAGATGAGCCTTTGCCAGCAAACACCTAAAAAAGCCTGTCCAGTTCGGGAATAAGATACTTTGGACTGATGAAACCAAGATTAACTTGTTCCAGAATGATGGAAAGAGAAAAGTATGGAGAAGGAAAGGAAAAGCTCATGATGCAAAGCATGCCACATCATCTGTCAAACATGGTGGAGGCAGTGTTATGGCATGGGCATGTATGGCTGCCAATGGAATCGCGTCACTGGTGTTTATTGATGACCTGACTGCTGATCAAAGCAGCAGGATGAATTCTGAAATGTATTAGACTATACTTTCTGCCCAGATTCAGCCGAATGCTGCCAAACCGATAGGACGCTGCTTCATATTGCAGATGGATAATGACCCAAAACATAAAGCAAAAGCTACCCAAGAGTTTCTCCAGGCAAAGAAGTGGGATGTTCTTCAATGGCCAAGTCAGTCACCTGATCTCAACCCAATAGAGCATGCTTTTCACTTACTGAAGACAAGACTGAAGGCAGAAAGACCTGCAAACAAGCAGCAGCTGAAGGCAGCTGCAGTAAAGGCCTGGCAAAGCATCTTGAGGGAGCAAACTCAGCATTTCGTCATGTCCAAGGGTTCCAGACTTCAGGCAGTAATTGACTGCAAAGGATTTTCATCCAGGTATTAAAGGCGATCCTTAAGTTTGAAATGATGTTGGTTTGTTCCAAATGAGCCACCAGTGATGGGTGTGTGTGTATGCCACTGGCTGTATAGTTAGTGCCCCACTTTTGTCACACCCCTTGAATTACAGCTGAAAGTCCTGACTTCGCTCCCATCTGGGTTGTGTTTCCTTTCAACTTCAATGTGGTGGTGTACATAGGCCAACTGCCAAAACAGTTATCCTTGTTCCAATATTTCTGGCCCTGACTGTACTATTTTTTCAAGCCGTGAAGAATCGTATCTGTGGTAGGTGACTAAAGTGCCCAATGTGATAGGAAAATGTACATTAAAATTAATCTTATGAATGAATTTCACCAACATAAGGCACTTGTTGCTATATTTATTATTGATTTAAAGTAACACATAGAAAGAGCATTCTTGTTCAAGGTTAAATAAGAAAAATGGAAATCTATCCAAATTGACTGCAGAATGGGTTTTATATATTGTTGCACACTCCCCACTTCCCAAGTAGTAATGAATGCCAGTGGCAATGCTACATGGCTGTTTCCTTTAGATGAAAACACTGGAACTTAAGTTGACACATGTACAAGCAGAGCATAGTGGAAGCAAACAGATATTCCTCACGCAGGCAGCAAATTCAGAGCTCCAGAGAGCCCCTGCATCTGAGTGTTCTTCAGCAAACACACAATTTTGTCTCTCAAATTCCCATGACATTCAAACTCTAACTGTAGCTTCAAACAGTTTCTCTATGCCCTTGCATTAGCTGGATGCTTTACCTTCCCAATTTCTAATGGATTGTTGTTGTTCAGTTAAGTTCAGTCGTTAAGTCGTGTCCGACTCTTCGTGACCCCATGGACCAGAGCACACCAGGCCTTCCTGTCCTGCGCTCTCTCCCGGAGCGTGCACAAGTCCATATTCACTGCATCAGTGATGCTGTCTAGCCATTTCATCCTCTGGCGTCCCCTTCTCCTTTTGCCTTCAGTCTTTCCCAGCATCAGGGTCTTTTCCAGGGAGTTTTCTCTTCGCATTAGGTGGCCAAAATATTTGAGCTTCAGCTTCAGTATCTGTCCTTCCAATGAGCACTCAGGGTTGATTTCCTTTAGGATGGACTGATTTGACCTCCTTGCAGTCCAGGGAACTTGTAAGAGTCTTCCCCAGCACCACAGTTCGAAAGCATCAATTCTTCGGCGCTCAGCCTTCCTTATAGTTCAGCTCTCACAGCCATACGTTGCTACTGGGAAAACCACAGCTTTGATTATACGAGCCTTTGTCGGCAAGGTGATGTCTCTGCTTCTTACTATGCTGTCTAGGTTCGCCATAGCTTTCCTCCCAAGGAGCAAGCGTCTTTTAATTTCATGGCTACAGTCACCGTCTGTGGTGATCTTGGAGCCCAAGAAAATAACATCTGTCACTGCTTCCATTTCTTCCCCTCTATATGCCAGGAAGTGATGGGGCCAGATGCCATGATCTTCGTTTTTTTAATGTTGAGTTTCAAACCAGCTTTTGCACTCTCCCCTTTCACCCTCAACAAGAGGCTCTTTAGATCCTCTTTGCTTTCTGCCATTAGGGTGGTATCGTCTGCGTATCTGAGGTTGTTGATAATTCTCCCGGCAATCTTAATTCTGAGCTGTGATTCATCCAACCCGGCGTTTCTCATGATGTACTCTGCATATAAATTAAATAAGCAGGGTGACAATATACAGCCTTGTCATACCCCTTTCCCAATTTTGAACCAAAATTGGATATGGAACAATTGGTTATTCCATGTCCGCTTCTTAGTGTTGCTTCTTGACCCTCGTACAGGTTTCTCAGGAGACAGGTAAGGTGGTCTGGTACTCCCATCTCTTTAAGAATTTGCCACAGTTTGTTGTGATCCACACAATCAAAGGTTTTAGCGTAGTCAATGAAGCAGAAATAGACGTTTTTCTGGAATTCTCTGGCTTTCTCCATGATCCAGCGAATGTTGGTGATTTGATCTCTAGTTCCTCTGCCTCTTCGAAACCCAGCTTGTACTTCCGGTAGTTCTCGGTTCACATGCTGTTGAAGCCTAGCTTGAGGATTTTTAGCATAACCTTGCTGGCATGTGAAATGAGTGCAATTGTACGGTAGTTTGAACACTCTTTGGCATTGCCCTTCTTTGGAACTGGAATGTAAACTGACCTTTTCCAGTCTTGTGATCATTGTTGAGTGTTCCAGATTTGTTGGCACATTGAGTGCAGCACTTTAACAGCATCATCTTTTAGGATTTTAAATAGCTCAGCTGGAATACTGTCATCTCCGCTTGCTTTGTTGTTACTAATGCTTCCTAAGGCCCACTTGACTTCACTCTCTAGAATGTCCGGCTCAAGTTCAGTGACCGCACTATCATGGCTCTCAGGGACATTCAGATCTTTCCTGAATAGTTCTTCTGTGTATTCTTGCCACCTCTTCTTTATCTCATCTGCTTCTGTTAGGTCCCTGCCTTCTTTGTCCTTTATCATGCCCGTCTTTGCACAAAACGTTCCCTTGAGATCTCCAATTTTCTTGAAGAGATCTCTAGTCTTTCCCATTCTGTTGTTTTCCTCGATTTCTTTGCATTGTTCATTTAAGAAGGCCTTCTTGTCTCTCCTTGCTATTCTCTGGAACTCTGCATTCAGTTGGATATACCTTCCCCTTTCTCCCATGCTTTTCATTTCCCTTCTTTCCTCAGCTACTTGTAAAGCCTCCTCAGACAGCCATGTTGCTTTCTTGCATTTCTTTTTCTTTGGGATGGATTGAGTTGCTGCCTCCTGAACAATGTTACAGACCTCCGTCCATAGTTCCTCAGGCACTCTGTCTATCAGGTCTAATCCCTTAAATTTATTCCTCACCTCCACTGTATATTCATAAGGGATATGATTTAGGTCATACCTGAATGGTTTCGTGGTTTTCCCTACGTTCTTCAATTTAAGCCGAAATTTTGCAAGAAGCAGCTCATGATCTGAGCCACAGTCAGCTCCAGGTCTCATTTTGACTGACTGTATAGAGCTTCTCCATCTTTGGCTGCAAAGGACATAATCAATCTGATTTCGATATTGACCATCTGGTGACGTCCATGTGTAGAGTCGCCTCTTGTGCTGTTGGAAAAGAGTGTTTGCTATGATCAGCGTGTGCTCTTGGCAAAACTCTATTAGCCTTTGTCTTGCTTCATTTTGTACACCAAGGCCATGCTTGCCTGTTATCCTGGTGATTTCTTGACTTCCTGCTTTGGCATTCCAATCCCCTATGATGAAGAGGACATCTTTTTTTGGTGTTAGTTCTAGAAGGTGTAGGTCTTCATAGAACTGATCAACCTCAGCTTCTTCGGCCTCAGTAGTTGGGGCACAGACTTGAATTACTGTGATGTTGAATGGTTTGCCTTGGATTTGTACTGAGATCATTCTACCGTTTTTGAAATTGCACCCCAGTACTGCTTTTCCCACCCTTTTGTTGACTATGAGTGCTACTCCATTTCTTCTAAGGGATTCTTGCCCACAGTAGTAGATATGATGCTCACCTGAATTAAATTCGCCCATGCTTGTCCATTTTAGTTCGCTGATTCCCAAGATGTCGATGTTCAATCTTGCCATCTCATGTTTGACCACCTCCAGCTTACCTTGATTCATTGATCTTACATTCCAGGTTCCTAAACAATATTGTTCTTTACAGCATCGGGCTTTCTTTTCACCACCAGACACATCCACAGCTGAGTGTCCTTTCGGCTTTGGCCCAGCCACTTCACTCTTTCTGGCGCTACTTGGAAATTCCCTCTGCTCTTCCCCAGTAGTATATTGGACACCTTCCGACCTGAGGGGCTCATCTTCTGGCATTATGTCTTTTAGCCTTGTGATACGTTCCATGGGGTTTTCTTGGCAAGAATACTGGAGTGGGTTGCCATTTCCTTCTCCAGCGGACCATATTTTGTCAGAACTCTCTGCCATGACCTGTCCGTCTTGGGTGGCCCTGCACGGCATAGCTTATGGCTTCACTGAGTTACGCAAGCCCCTTCGCCAGAACAAGGCAGTGATCCATGAAGGGGTTCTGATGGATATTACATTGCAAAAGATGGAGAAAGGTTCCTAGCTATCTAGAGAACATCTCTCGTCATTAGTTCCCATTGATTAAACAAAGGACTATTTTCACATGTGAAAATCTTTGCTTTTAAAGATTAAATTGACACATTTCTTAGCATGAACGCTTTACTATTGTTACCCACTTCCTTTTATAGTAGACACATTTTATGCTTTCTACTACTGTTTAACAGTCTGCTTCAAATTCACCAACGTGCTGTAATAAGTCTGCAATGTTATTTGAAACATCAAGAGATTACATCCTTACAAATGAGGTAAGAATGCAGGCCTAACTGATATCTTTCTCGAGGACTACAAACCACATATACATTTCCAGTAAGCAAAATATATAATTACTTTCCCCCAAAGTAATAACTTTTACTTACTCATGCAAGTTTTTTCACATATCTGTCCCATATCCTCTCTCTTAAGAAGATTGAAACAATTCCACATATAAAGGAAAGGTTGCAAATATTCTTTCTGTGCTACAAGATGTCTGAATAAAAAGTTTAATACCTGTACACTGGAGAGACCAGGAAATGGTAAACGTCTTGAAAAAAACGGTTTCCAGAATTTGGGTTTGCTGACATCAAAGTTTATTCTTAGTGGGGAATCATATTGTTGAATATTGAACCAAACCTAAGAAAGAGTTGCTCTATTATAATCTCCAGCAATAATAAATCTATACTAATTTTGCACTCTGGCTTGGATTCAGAGAGCTACTAAGGCTCATGTAAGGGTCTTGCACTACCTTAATGGAAGTTTTCGATCCTTTTTTAACCACTGACCTCCATGTCATATCACAAAGTGCTTTCAAAACTATTTCAAAAGCAGTTTGACATTTGGAATTGGGGTCTGCTGTTGGAAAAAGCCAGGTCTAGGGCTGCTTGGCTTTGCAGAGCTAGTTCACACATTCTTTGGATCCTGGCCTCAGTATACACTTCCTATTTTCTCGTGGTATTAAAAACAGGCATAGTACTTAATGTTCACAGGTAAATAAATACTTTTAGTACTCTTCTAGTGAGCGTGTGTTAGTGCAGAACCTTCTTCAAACTACACAGGGTGCTGCAGTCCTAATCTGAAGGCTGCAACCCTGAAGTAGGGCCAGATGAATCTGTCAGTTTTGGTTTCTCTCTCACTTTTCCAATCTTAAATTCAATGTATTTCAAACTTTGAGAATTTCTCCAGTCTTACGTTTGATTTGTCCCAAACTCTGAGAATTATTTAAAGTTTTCATGAAAATTCTTAAGCATTTTCGTGCACATTTCTCCTAATAAAGAGGTCCCCAACTTTTTTAGACCCATGGACACCTTTGGGAATTTGAGAAACTGCTTTGGGCTCCCATGGTGCATGTGGCTAGTCACATAATGGTTCCTGTAGGGGCCTGACTAGTCCAAAATCACCTAAGAAACTGAGTACAAGCAGAGAAAGGGTCTGAACTCCAAAGCCAATCTACATATTTGACCCCACAGAAACACAACAAAATAACCATTTAAAGTTGCAATTCTATGCATGCTCACATGGAACTCAGTAGAAATTACTTCTGAGTAAGCCTGCATAGAATTTCTCTGCTCATCCTATCCAAACACACATACACCTTTCCCAAGATCCAAAAGGAAAGAGGTTCTCCCTACCTCAACTCCAGGCTTAGCCACTCTGTCCCCCACCTGGCACTCCTCCTCCCTCCTCTACCATCAAAGCACCTGGCCAGGAAGGTGCGGTGTATGGGTATGTAAAGAGTGAGAGAAGAGTCTAGGCAGGGAGAGAAAAAGAGCAAGACTAGGGGTAGAAGGAAGAAGTGAGATAAAGGAGTGTGAGAGAGAAACAGCAAGGCTAGGGACTGGGAGAGATGGGAAACAGCAAGTAAAAGAGCAAGGCTAGTAGAGTGGGAGACACAATGAGGTAAAGAGGTGACTGGGAAGGAATGAACAAGGCTAGGGGCTAGGAAGGAAGAGAAGAAGGCCAGGGAAGGAAGAGAAATAGTGAGGAAAGATGTTGGAGGGAGAGAAATGGTGAGGCGAGAAGCTGGGAGTCGAGAGAGCAAAGGGGAAAGCTCTGTGTGGGCGGAAGATTGGGTGAGGCCAGAAAGTAGCTTCTTCCTTCTGTTCCTGCCCGCCGAACAGCTAATCAGTGGCAGTTTCAGGAACAGGAAGGAGAACCGGGCGCCCTATCATTTTCAAGTTAAAAAAAAAATGTTTAAAGGGGGGCAGGGGTAGGGATGGCGGAGAATTTCTCCCTGAATCTTCAGGGGGCCGAGCGCCAATGCATTCGGCCCCCCGAAATCGACGGTGAAATTCTCCACCCCCTCCGGGATGGGACTTACCTTTGGCGAATGTCCCTCCCAGCGGCGGGTCCCGGCGGTGGTTCGTTGGCCTTTCGGCGGGGGCGGGGGCGGCAGCCGGTCTTCCGACCGGCCAGCACCACCGCCATTACAAAGTCTAAAAAACAAACAAACAAACAAAAAACCCGTGATAGGCTACGTAACGATTAACGTAGCCTATCACGGCTAGATTTCCAAAGTCAGCCGTGATAGGCTACGTAAATCGTTACGTAGCCTATCACGGGTGACTTTGAAAAAAAAAACCGCGTACGCAAATGGCGGCGGCCTATGGGCGCCGCCATTTGCGTACGCGCTTTTTTTTTTTTTTTTTCAAAGTCACCCGTGATAGGCTACGTAACGATTTACGTAGCCTATCACGGCTGACTTTGGAAATCTAGCCGTGATAGGCTACGTTAATCGTTACGTAGCCTATCACGGGGGGGGGGGGGGGTTGGTTTTTTTTTTAGACTTTGTTTCGCAGCCGGGGAGATGAGGCGCGTCTCCCCGGCCTGAATTTTGGCCGGGCGAGGAGGGACGGCTCCCCCCCCTCGCCTGAACTTCGGGGGGAGAAGCGAAGCGCCTCCCCCCCACCGTGAAGCACCCCTGCGAAAAGGTAAGTGACTTTCGTACATCCCTAGGCAGGGGTGGAGAGCTTCGCAGGTGCTCTCGGAGGTCCCAGGGGGCACCGCACTGGGGATGCCTGTTCTAATACATGCATTTTTTCAAGCAGTTTTCTAATATTTGAGCATTTTCTCTAATATATGCATTTTTGTATGCATCCATTGCAAAAATTGGGAAGTGCAAATTTCAAGGGCTAACCAAGGTTCAGTTTGCATAGTGGTTCAAAAGTGCAAAATTAGGTAAGTCTGCATTAAAATGTGAACTGAACAAATTTCTCCCCCATCCCTAATCTGAAACTGGCCATGACTGACACAGAAGTCAAGCCTTTCAAATACAATTATGAAAATACACAGAGTTCCAAATATTGTTCTGCATAAGATACACTTCCTTTTATTTTACACACAAATATCCATTGCATTCTGCTAATATGAGAACTAAATTATGAAAAAAAAAAACTTAACAGAATTATGACCTGCACCACTGCAACTCTGCAGCCATGCTCACCTATGGATGGAAAACAACAGCAGACTTGCTGTCCTGCTTTGATGTGACTCATGAGAACACAATTTTTACCACCTGCCAGGATGGAGAAAAAGTGTGAAGGGGGGGGCACTTTTAATGTGGTTTTGTATTAACCTTTTATGCCTGCCAGAGCCACAACGGGGAGGGAGGGATATGGGCTGAGGTAGTATAAACTGAGATTTCATAAGATTGATCGGTTTGGTGGCTCTTGTAGGATTTGTAAAAAGAATCTGCTGAAGTAAGACCACCCAAGAAACAAAAGATTAAGGAGGGGCACGTGTCAGTGGTAGAGAACATACTTTACATGCAGAGGGTTGCAGGTTTAACTCCTGGCATCTCCAGTTACATAACGGATCACAGACAGCAGCCAAGTCTGAGACTGTGGAGAGCCACCACTAATCAGTCAACAATTCTGGCGTAAATGAATCAATGGCTTGACTCAGTACAAGGCAGCTTCATAAGTTCATAAGATAATTGACAGACACAGGGATCGGAATTACTTACATTGTCACTGGAAATTAAGCAGCCTACACTTTGCAATGGACAGAAAGCATCATACTGTCCGTAAAAACGGCCACAACTGGGATTCCAGATCACATACTGGTTTTGTTCCCAAGTGAGCACATACGCTGTTGGTCCCTAGGAATAAATGTTTTAAATGTCTCTTACAATGCAGAATACGTTTAACATTTTCATGCAATTTCTATTCTGTAGTCAGCTCAGTGGTAGGCACAGCTAATCTTGTATGCCATATAAGCTTCAACCCATTTTTTCTGCAGTCATCTCAGTGAAGGCAATCAAGTATACAATGTGTGGATTACATCCATAACTCATATCATGCATAAACATTATTTTCTCATGAAATTCTAGCTAAACTACTAAACTGAGGATAAACTGATGAATAATTCTGTGTAACTGGAAACCTTGCATATCTATTGCCAACAGAAGTTGATCAGCAAAAAGATACCATCTTATGTGGTTTACATCCAGTCATTTGGAATTGATGGGTTGCATCCAATGGTGTCATTCCACTAGTGCAAGTGGTGATGCACTAGTGGAAACTAACTTCTAAACTATGCAGAAGGATAGAAACTAATTAAAGTGGTGGTACCCAGCTGGTTGCAGATCTTAGGTTTACAAAACGATAGTGCTTGCACAGCCACTTGTGAAATGGCAAAAGGCAGTAGCCATTTCACTAACTGCATGTTTATTCACATGCTGGCATTTTCACACTGACTTACAAGGGTCTGGAACATTTTGCAGAGGGTACATTTCCACAGTCAAGAAGATTCCATAGTGCTATGAGGAGGGTGCATGTATATACCCAGGTTTGGGGCTTATTTCTTGCTTCAACATGCTGAACTATGAACCGTCTCTTAAGCTTTGAAGAGATTTCAATTAGGCTGGGGGGACAGATTGCTAGAGAGCTGTTGTTGAATAGTGCCTAAGACTATCAGTTACAGATCAAGAATTCCCTGGCTCAAATCTTATCTCTGCGATAAACTCACAAACTGGCCTTAGAGAAGCCATCCTTTCTTAGCCCCTGCCCCCCCGCCCAATCTAAAATATGGGAAGGATAATAATGCTGACAGCTCAGGGATGTTTAAGGACAACAAGATAGCAGATGTGGAGTGCTTTGTGCACTTGAAAGAAATACTTAATGCTTATCGTCTTCAACCTTGGGGACCCCTGCACACACTCTGGGAAAGGTAACAATGCCTACAGCTGAGCACAGCATGGTCAATTCCCATGTTTCCTCAATACCAGGTTCGACTTCATCAACAATGTTCAAACAGGAAGTAATCTAAGACCCAACTCTTCATTTAATAATAGTGAATGTTTGTGTACTGTAGAGATGGGGCAGGTCTAAAATGAGAATGAAGGAAAGTGCTCAATTTCAGCTTTATAGCAGCTTTTGTCACATACAACTAGTGGCTCTAGAGGTAGAGAAGACCAACTCCATCTGTGTAAAGAGATGAATCCAACTACTTCAGTTTAACCTGGACCAGCATCATGAAGTAGATAGGGATGTACATCTAAATATGAATCTAGCTCAGCCGCTCGCAGGGAAGTCCCGCCTCCCAGCTGAGCAGAGCAGAGGAAGCTGCTCCAGCTGATCTAGGGACTAGAGAAGCAAGCAAGCTCCCAGAGAGCGAGCGATCAGAGCGAGCGAATAAGAGGAGCAGTGGTAGAAGAGACAAAGGAGACAAAGGCAAAGAAGTAAGTGGGCTGGAGGAAGCCCAGAGGGCTGTTCATTTCCTGCTGAGTGGCTGTGAGCTCACCAGGTGCCCCTGAGAGCTTCAGTTAATGGGGGGGGGGAATGGCCCGAGTACTCCCAGCAGCTGAGTGGGTAGGAAGTTTCAGTCTGTTTCCCGCCTCCCAGCTGCGCACAGCAGAGCAGAGGAACCTGCTCCAGCTGGTCTCGAAACTATAGAAGCAAGCAAGCTCCCAGAGAGTGAGCGATCAGAGCGAGCGAACGGGAGAACAAACAGGAGTTGGCCAGGGAAGCTGCAGTGGCAGAAGAGACGAAGAAGGCAAAGAGTGGGACTCTGTTTTTAACCTGCAGTGAGTAGAGGACCAGGCACAGGCTACTCTAGAACAGCCAGGAAGCTAGACACAAAAAGGGAAAAGAGACTATGGAAGGACAAGACTCTCCAGTGGAGGTGACCTGCAAGGTGTGTGCCATGTTTGTTTTCTTGCCTGAGAACAACATGGCCTACACATGCAACAAGTGCAAGTTGATCACGCTGCTGGAAGAAAAAGTAAGAGGATTGGAGCGGCGAGTGTCGACCCTCCAGGGAATAAGAAAACACGAAGAGTTCTTGGACAGAATGGTGGAACTACAGCAGCAAAGCGAAGAACAGAAGCTAAAAGAGCAACAGCAAACAAGCAGAAGAGGAAACTGCTGAGGAGAGGAAAAATTGAAGTAGAAGATACTCCTTGGAAAAAGGTGACAAGAGCAGAAGAACTAGAAGCCACTTGGCACCAGTGGAGGCAGTGGAACTAGGGAACCGTTTCCAGGTACTTGAGGATGAGAATGGAGGATAGCCTGCAGAGGAAGATGTACAGGGGAACCTGCATGACAGCAAGCAAGAGGCTGAAGGTCAGCCAAGCAGAGGTGACGAAACCAAGGCCTACAGCTACAAAAAGAGAAGAGTAGTAGTAGTGGGAGACTCCTTGCTGCGTGGGATCAAAACCCATGTATGTTGCAAAGTCCCGTGGACTCACCAGGTGTGCTGTCTCCCAGGAGGATGGATTAGAGACGTGACTGAAAGGTTGCCTGCACTCATAAAGCCCTCTGACAGGTATCCCCTTCTTCTCATTCATGTGGGAACAAATGATACTGCCAAGCAGAGCTACAAAGAAATCACATCAGACTTTGAAGCTTTGGGAAGGAAACTCAAGAATTTTGGGGCCCAGATAGTTTTCTCATCCATCCTTCCAGTAGTTAGACGAGGGACTGAATGGGAAAGAAAAATACTCCAGGTGAATGACTGGCTAAGAAGGTGGTGCCGACGTGAGAGATTTGGATTCTGGCAACCCGGGCTATACTTCCGGGAAGATGGACTGTTGGCAAGGGACGGGTTGCACATCACAAGGGCTGGGAAGAATGTGTTTGGCCACAGCATAAAGAACTTCATCAGGAGGGCTTTAAACTGAATCCTACAGGGAAGGGAGACGTAAAGTTGGGGATAACAATGGATGAAGGCTCAGGCACCACAACGGAGAGAACAGCTCTAATAGTGTCCAATAATAGTCTTCAGAAACATGTAGGAAGAAAGGCAGACCATGGAGCACATGGTCTTTGATGTCTATATACTAATGCCCAGAGTATGGGAAACAAACAGAACGAACTTGAACTCTTAATACAGGAGGGAAATTATGACTTGATAGGTATAACAGACTTGGCAGAATGACTCTCATGGCTGGAATACAGCAATTGAAGGATATAACTTGTTCAAAAAGAACAGAAGGAACAGAAAGGGAGGTGGGGTTGCACTATATGTTAAAAATACGTATCTCTGCACAGAAATACAGGAGGATGAGCTTGGTAGCCCCATCTAGAGCATCTGGGTTAAAATAATGGAACAAAGAATAAAAGGAACATGGTGGTCGGAGTCTACTACTGGACCCCCAATCAAGTAGAAGACGAGGATGAAACTTTTGAAAAGCAAATAGCCAATGTTTCAAGGAAGCATGATGTAGTAGTAATGGGGGACTTCAATTTCCCCAATATTTGTTGGGAGACAAATGCTGCAAAACATGGCCCCTCCAGGAAATTCCTGACTTGTGTGGCGGATAACTTCCTCCTACAGAAAGTAGAGGTAGGAACTAGAGGATCGGCTATCCTTGACTTGATCCTAATCAACAGAGCTGACTTAGTGGGTAAAATAGCAGTTACAGGAACTCTGGGGGAAAGCGACTATGTTATACTTCAGTTCATGGTTCTAAAGGAAGCAAAAGCCGAGTGTAGCCAAACCCGTACCCTGGATTTTAGGAAAGCTGATTTTAATAAACTCAGAACAATGAAAAGTTGTGTGGTGTAATGGCTAGAGTGTTGGACTGGGAGCCGGGAGATCCGGGTTCTAGTCCCCACTCAGCATGGAAGCTCACTGGGTGACTTTGGGCCAGTCACAGACTCTCAGCCCAACCTACCTCACAGGGTTGTTGTTGTGAGGATAAAATGGAGAGGAGGAGGTTAATGTAAGCCGCCTTGGGTTCCTTTGCAAGAGGAAAAAAGGCGGGATATAAATGCAATAAATAAATAATAAATAAATAAGTGAGATCCCATGGCAAGCGACTCTAACGAGAAAAGGAGTCCAAGATGGGTGGGAGCTTTTAAAAAAGGAAATTCTCAAGGCAAAATTACAAACCATTCCAACAAGGGAAAAAAGGTGGAAGACAACAGAAGAAGCCAATGTGGCTTCACGAAAAGCTAAGAGATGACCTGAAAACAAAAAAGGACACAGATAGGAAGTGGAAAGAAGGCCAAGCAACAAAGGAAGAGTACAGGCAGGTAGGACAGAATTGCAGGGATGGTGTCAGGAAGGCTAAAGCTGAGAACGAGCTGAGGTTAGCGAGGGATGCTAAAAGCGACAAAAAAGCTTTCTTCAGCTATGTGCAAAGTAAAAGTCAGAGGAAAGAAATGGTTGTTCAGCTATTAAATAAAGATGGCAAAATGATAACAGATGACAAAGAAAAGGCAGAAGTGCTCAATTCCTACTTTGGCTCAGTCTTCTCTCAAAAGAGGGTCTATGAGCCCCCTGGCAAAGGCGAAGTACAGGCTGAAGGGGCAGGATTGCAGCTTGAGATCAATAGGCATATGGTCAAGGAACACCTAATTACTTTGAATGCATTCAAATCTCCAGGGCCAGATGAACTGCACCTCAGAGTAATAAAGGAACTGGCAGAAGAATTCTCAGAACCACTGTCTATTATCTTTGAGCAATCATGGAGGACAGGTGAAGTGCCAGATGACTGGAGGAGGGCTAATGTTGTCCCTATCTTCAAAAAAGGTAAAAAGGAAGAACCTGGGAACTACAGACCAGTCAGTCTGACATCAATCCCTGGGAAAATTCTGGAGCAGATTATAAAGCAATCTGTCTGTAAGCACCTTGAAAACAATGCAGTGATTGCTCGAAGCCAACATGGATTTGTCAAGAACAAATCCTACCAGACCAATCTGATCTCATTTTTTCATCAGGTAACCTCCCTTGTGGACTGTGGGAATGCTGTGGACATAATATACCTCGACTTCAGCAAAGCTTTTGATGAAGTGCCCTATGATATCCTGATGAGCAAACTAGCTCAAAGTGGGCTAGATGAAACAACGATCAGGTGGATCCACAGTTGGCTACAGAATCGGACTCAAAGAGTGCTTCTCAGTGGGATCTTCTCAAACTGGGGAGGGGTAACGAGCAGGGTACCACAGGGCTCAGTCCCGGGCCCAGTGCTCTTCAACATTTTTATTAATGACTAGGAGGAGGTGGTGCAGGGAATGCTGATCAAATTTGCAGATGACACAAAATTGGGCAGGATAGCTAATAACTTGGAAGACAGAAACAAAATTCAAAGTGATCTTGACAGACTGGAGAGCTGGGCAGAAAACAACAGAATGACATTTAATAGGGATAAATGCCAAGTTCTGCACCTAGGAAAAAGAAACCAAAGGCACAGTTACAAGATGGGGGATACTTGGCTCAACAACACTACAAGCGAGAAGGATCTTGGAATCGTTGTCGATCACAAGCTGAATATGAGCCAACAATGTGATGTGGTTGCAAAAAAGGCAAATGCTATTTGAGGCTGCATTAATAGAAGCATAGCTTCCAAATCCTGGGAAGTACTAGTTCCCCTGTACTCAGCACTGGTTAGGCCTCATCTGGAGTACTGTGTCCAGTTCTGGGCGCCACACTTTAAGAAGGATGAAGACAAGCTGGAGAGGGTTCAGAGGAGGGCAACAAAGATGATCAGGGGACTGGAAACAAAGCTTGATGAGGAGAGACTGAAGGAACTGGACATGTTTAGCCTTGAGAAGAGAAGAGAAGACTGAGGGGAGATATGATAGTGCTCTTCAAGTCCTTGAAAGGTTGTCACAAAGAGGAAGGCCAGGATCTCTTCTCGATCATCCCAGAATGCAGGACACGGAATAATGGGCTCAAGTGCCAGGAAGCCAGATTCCAGCTGAACATCAGGAAAAGCTTCCTGACTGTTAGAGCAATACGACAACGGAACCAATTACCTAGGGAGGTGGTGGGCTCTCCCACACTGGAGGCATTCACCATGAGGCTGAACAGCCATCTGTCAGGGATGCTGTGACTTGGATTCCTGAATTGAGCAGGGGATTGGACTCGATGTTCTTGTAGCCCCTTCCAACCCTACTATTCTATGATTCTAAGTATCTATCTTATTGTGGAGCTTGACAAATACCCTAACACAACCTGTAATCAATGCATACGGGGCCGTTCCATTTAATTTGAAGATCAAGACACTGCCACTAGTCCTATATTGAGGACAATATCAAAACTGGACTTCTTGTTGCACCAATTCTTAGGCTCAAAGTTATTTTAAACCCTTGCCTGCAAGATAAAATTTGACCATTGTTTGAGATGCAGCACAAATTATGAAGAAGTGCATTTTCACAGGTATGTGGAAATTTGCTTAAACAAATAATAAGTGACTTACCTCAGGAATCGCATTTCCAATTAAAAGCCAAGCCTTTTTGCCAAGAGCAAGAAAATAATTACACAAGAGTACAGCATGTTCTTCTTCATCTCCAGCCAAAAGATCAAGGAATTGCTAATGAACAGTAAGCAAACAAGTGTTATTACCAGTATCTTTAATATTCCTAGTTTAACTGCATGATAGAGGATTGTTCTTCATAATGTGCACCCTTGTTTTTCTGGAAATGCCCTTATGCTTGCTAAGATTTTGGCTCAATTCAAACTATACTTAAAGAAACTGAATTATGATTTGACACATCTCAGTTGACAAACTGTCACCTCCAGTTTCCAGAGGCTGCTGCAGTATGGATGCAGGCATGATCTCTATTTTCATTTTGAGTGGTTCAACTTATGTACTACAAAGGCAGAACATTAATATTTTTAACAAGTAAATAATTTCCCTTCATCTCAGCATTTAGCCCCGGGAAATGAATTATTAAGAATACTTGTATCCCATCTTCCTATTTCATAAGCTGAATCCCTCAAAATGAAAGCACATAGGCACCTCTAAACCATGGTTCCGCTATGTTACATGTGGCTAGGCATAGTGTCTGAACTGAACCTTTGTGATTGCATGCAACTTTCATGACTCCTGAAATTCCATGTTTTGTAGGGATATACTATATATACTTTATAGGCCCAGCAAACAGCTCTTCATTCTACAAAACGAAGGCATACTCATTGTGGCCCTGAACTTTGGTTCTTATGCAGAAACAGTACATGTTTATGTACCTTCTCAAGTAAATGAGAAGGTCACAGTGAGCTCAGAACCATCAACAGTGACAGACCTGACAACCTCGCATACAATTTAATTATCAGGGTTTCCTCCCAATGTGTGTCAAGATAAAATAAAATATTTGTTTTGTTCTGAAACTACTATTACTCCAACTGAAGAGAAACGGAAGAATTTGTAGACAGACACTAAAGATGAATTCTAGACCTTTAACTTACATCTGATGTACTCCATAAATCACAGATTCCAGCAAATGATACAGTATCAGGTAAGAAGGGAATCAAGGCAACATAGCGGGCCACCAGTTCCTATACACAACAAAAAGAAAGCACTCCCATTAGTTTGATGCTAAAGTTGCTGTTACTGAGGATGAAATCCAGCAAGATTCCAACCGGCTTTAGCATAGCAACTACTAAAATATCTTGGAATATCTTCATATATCTTGGGATATATGAAGAATTCATTTTCTCTTTTCTCTACTATCCCTAACTCTCCACAACCTGCAGCAAGCAACCGCTGATTTGCTTGGGATTCTTCCCTGCTGGTCCAATTTAATCCAAGTTAATGGAGCCAGGGCATCTGGGGATGGGCAGTTCATCTCATAAAGCCGAAGTCTTGTTCAACGTGCAATAAAAACAAACAAGAATATTTATAGGGCTATTTGAGAAGGAATGAAATAAGGAAAAGGGACAAACGTTCCTATAATAAAATCCTAAGTGATAATTTATAAGCTGACACTTAGGAGAACTTCTTAGTAGTGTGTTTCCTATGTAAGCTCCACTGAAATGAACGGGAACCGTGAAAGATGTTTTTCCCATTAGACCAATAAAATGTGTCTGGGAGGTTCTCATTCAAGGCTAGAACTCCTGAATATTCCCTAAGGGACTTCCTTTTTCCTTAATTCTGGCAGGAGTGGGGGGTGGAAACTCTTTGCATCACTGGAAACATCCCTCTACTTCTCACGTAAGAAGCACTTACAGAAGTTTCTTGTAGATTGTCAGCATGAGTCCGCAGAAGCTCCTCTGGTGGGTTGAGGGGCTTGATGTATCTAGTAATAAAAACCGTTTTTCCATTGATGTCAATTACTGTTGTCAGGCACTGGCGACTTGGAAACTTCAGTGCACATTCAACTTTATATTGCTCAGCTGCTTGGAGAAGTTTCTCATCTTCTTGGGTGTCAAACTGGGGAGGAGGGGGAGATAATTTATTTACTGATGCCCTCAAATTCATGAAGAAAAGTCCAAATGTGTATTCTGTTCAACCACAGGGAGCACACTCTGCTGAGGCGTGTCTGAACGGAGTCCTTATGTTCTGCATGCAACTTACATGTCTTCTAAAATTCCACATTATACAGTAGTATAGCACTACAAGACCTTATCTGTGATAGCTTTAGGTAGCCAGAATTAAACTGATAGAGTAACTGACAGTGTTGGTGCTTTTTCTAATACCAATTTTATTGTTGTTGTTAAAATATTGATATCTTCCATGAATCATTTGGACTGGCAAAGACAGAAATGTAAATTAACATTCATAATACAGTCTTGAATATTTATGTGATCAGACATCTAAAACAGGTTGATGTTTAACAATATTCCCATAAGGGCCAATTCACACTTTGGGTAAAATCCAATGTCAATGCTACTTAGAGTAGACCCACTGAAATGAATGAGACTTCATTTATTTATTTTATTTCTATACTGCCCAATAGCTGAAGCTCTCTGGATGGGTCACAAAAATTAAAACCACAAAGTACGGCATAAAACAACAGAAATACGAAAGCTTAAAACCACAGTATAACAGTACAACTGGAATAAAACCTAGCAGCAATGCAGAGATTTAAAATACAGATTTAAAACACCAAAGCTAAAAGATTAGGAAACTAAAATGCTCATAAAAAGGTCTTCACCTGGCACCGGAAGGAGTACAAAGTAGGTGCCAGGCGAACCTCTCTAGGGAGCTCATTCCACAGCTGGGTGCCACAGCAGAAAAGGCTCTCCTCCTGGTAGCCTTTAAGTTAGTAATGATTAATTTAAATCTCACTCATTTCAATGGGCCTACTCTACATAGGACTTATTTTGGATTTTCCCCTTTGTTTTTTGAGATCAAATGGAAAATAAGTATATTCAATGCCATCAACTATGAATGAATGTGTAGAAACTGAATGAATGACCCACAAAAATTTAAATAACTGGCTTTCACATGGTGGCCTTATATTTTGTGTGTCTATTTTGCTATTTAAATTGTCTTATATTCAAACCCAAGTTCAAAAAATAAAGTTAACACTATGTCAGGAGCGCCCTTGCTGCCTTCTGAAATCCTCAAGTATCCAGAATCAACACACAGATGATAGGGCTCTTTTCCAAGGCTTTATTTCCATTCAACCTAATGACGCTTACAGATGCTAATTGCATGAGCCTAATGAGGGAAACTTTAGAGACCTGCCTATCAGAAGTTTCTAGCCTTAGTGAAATCAGTTGATCTCCGTTTGGAGGACAGAGGCGGGAAACCTCTGGATTTAAGGGCTAGGAGGCGAAAGTCCACCCTTTCCCGTAGGGCATCGGGGCACAGCTGGCTGAGCGCCTCCTCTCGGCGCCCTCCTTCTCTCGCTTGTCCCTGCGCCGGCGCCTAGCATCCCAAAGCTCCAGTTGTCCCTCCCCCTGCCTGCCAGGGTCGCTACCACTCTCACGAATGTGAGCAGGGAGGGACTCTCCCTCTGGCAGCACCTCTGAACAGCACGCAGGTTCTTCTCCCATGGTTTCCATCTCTTCCTCAGAATCAGAACTGCTTTGGGGCTCTATGGGCTTCGATCCAACCCTGACACACTAGCTGCTTCATGGCAATAATGAGACTGAGGTTGTCATGCTTTATGATCAAACTGCATTATTATTAATTTAATGAGCAATTGCCTTTTTAGAAGATTTATAAGCTACAGCAGTGGTGTATAGGATCCAATGTAAGACTTAATCATAAACATCTGTTCAAAAACAGTCCTTTGGATATCTAAAATAGATTTCTATTCTTCCTGCAACTACATTCTGTCTAGCCCCATTTTCTTTTTAATGAGATAATTTCCTCACAATTTGTCACCTTGTCATCCTCTCCCTCATTTTATCCTTTTCTTGTTCTCTTTTCTACACATCCTCCTTAGATCCCAAAACAATTTCCCTTCTCTTATCTACTCCACAATTTGCAATCCTTCACCTTTGCTCTTCTCTTCTGATACCCCTTTATCCTCCAATAGAGTTTCACCGGAGCCAGGAATTCCCAGTGCAGAGTTCCAAAACCTCCTTCAGTGCTTGGGCTCAGTTCTGGAAGGTGTGCAGTAACAGAAATAAGGGGCTCTAGTTTCATGGTATGAGCCCCAGCACCTCTCAATTAAGCACTGCCTGAAAGCAAAGCACCGGAGGTGCCAAAATGCACCAACAAGAACAGGATCCATTCAAATCTCCATCTGTCCCTTCCTTTCAGCCTGCTCCTAGGAAACCTTGTTGGCTCCTAAATTTTACAAAAACGGTGGTATCTCTGGTTTAAAGTATTTTCTTATAGATTATTATTCTTTTTTAAATGCCAACAAAATCTAAATTGATGCATAAATTTTGCACTATTGAGTATGCACATTTGGTATGACAGAGCAACACAGGCTACTTTTTTAAAAAAAATAATGAAACGACTGTGGAAGGCAAATATATAACAATCCTAATCAATCACCACCATTTAAAATTATATGTACATATGTAAAAATGGTACCTTCTTAATCATTTCATTCATCTACACAGATTCAGGAAGGTAAGCAAGATGAGAGACAAAGATATGAACAGTGTAAAATAACATGCAATAACGTGAAAGATCAGAAAAGCTAAGCAGCTAAGAAAATACAGGCACACAGAGTGTCATGTGTCCTTTATGAAATATAATCCCTCCATTCAGTCCCTGTTGTCATCATACTGATGGACATTTTGGTAACAATAGAAATAATAAATAAAAAATAATGTGTTCTCCATGGTGCCCATGCTTTTATCACACACACATGGGATTGTGCTTGCATAGACTACAAGGAGGACCTGCTGGAAAGTTCTGAAAGCAAGGAGGTACTATCAGACAGATAACTTGATCAGAATTTTCAGATAGAAGGATTACAACAGAAGTGTTTTAAAAAAATTAATATTCATTTCCCGCCCCCTTCTATTCTTATCTTTCCATTTTAAGACAGAGTAAATAGCTGTTCTGCAACATTTCCTTACCTGAATTGCTTTTCTCTTTCTGAATTATTTACTATTTACTTTGATAGCACTGTCTAGCTAACATTTTGATAGCGACTGGCTTCCAATACTCAAACTGAAATTTCTCTGCTACTACTTTTGAAGGTTGGTAATATAGCTTTTTGCTGCAACTCCAGAGTATGTGGTATATTCTTTCCTTTCTAGTTCTTAAGAAACTGAATTCTGTCTTGAAGAAAACTAGCTAACACTGTTTCTGAAAGAGAACAAATGAGATCAGTGCAAACTATAAAAACTCCTGAAATCCTAAGATGCAAGCTAAGCTTTGGTTTGGAAACACTAAACCTGTGGTGATAACTTCAGTCAGATAATGTTAAAAACATGAAACAGTTATGAAACTATACCAGTAACAAAATTAAGGTTCTGTAGAACATCTAGCCATGTTCCCAGTTGTGGAGATGGGCCTATTGGAACGTTAAGTTCATAAAAAAATACACAATTAAATTCTGAAAAAATATCACAGGTTACCATACCCAAGATCTCTGCACTCGTATCCCAGCATGTCCTTACCTTAACTTTCGCTCCTCCCATTCTACTCCCCTCAACCACCCATAAGATGCCGGCTACCATAAAAGACTCTGTCTACCCCATTCTCCCTAAAAATACCTATGTACACTATGGAAAACAGCAGAGGGCAACCACACTAGAAAGTCTCAAAAGAACTGCATTACCAGAATTGTGACAGCTGCCATTAATTTAACAAAGACTATGTCTGATATAATTAATTACTCTATGCTAATATGATTGACCAAATACATTTATTACTAGTAATTATGGGTGTCCTAATAATGAAAAGTGAACATTTGGTGAGCACAAATAGCTACAGACTATTCAGAAGATAAAACATTTGGCCCAATTCTAAAAAAAAAGATTTCCCCCTCTCTTTTACTGTGACTTGTCCTTCTATATATACTTAAGTTAATTTGAAAATAAAGGTGCATACCTTTGCTCAGAAAACAAGTCACAATAAAATGCCTAAGCAAAAACTCACAGCTCATTTATACTGATGTGGATCTTACTGTCTTTGATATAACTACAGCTGTTAAGTGACAGGTGAACTCCCCCTGCTAAATTTTAAAATCATGACCAGAAATAAAACCTGAAGGGGTTTACCTTTTCCCGAACGGATTCTCCAGGAATGAGCTGGGGTTCAATTGTAATAAAAAGTGATAAATAGGAGCCTTCACTCAGATTTCGAATGGAATCATAGCCTCTGTCAATTCCCATATTCTTCCCCTTAATATATCCAAGAAAAACTGGAGGAGTATCTATCTTAAATGTGCCATCAATCTAGAATAAGAAAAAAATGCATTTATCAATATGTAGTTAAGCATTAAGAGCCAAGAATGGCAAATACTTCATTCTGTTGATAATAAAAAGATGGCTTATTTTGATATCTTTATTCACTGCACCAAGCTCTGGAAAAGGTAGCGCTCTACTGCCTATTCCAGTCTACTTACTCTTGATTGAAAATATACTGTTGTAAATGGAATTCGAACAGATCCAAGCCAATGCTTCTCAACACGAGTGTGGACTCCACCACTTTCTCTTTCACGATCATCCTAACAAAAAAAAGTCACAAACATCCTGACAAATATTTGCAAAATGGACATGTTTAACCACCATGTCTTCTCTCCATTCCCAAGATACCTACTCTACTTTAGTACTCAACTTGGGATAAAGGAAAGGTGTTTTGGTCCCATGTCAAATTTGGAATTACAAGTAACAATGCAAGCTGATACTGTGCTCCCAGAGAAGCAAGTATGTTTTAGCCAATTCTCAAGAGAAGGGAATGTTTCACACAAGGAAGGCCTTGATTTACGTCACTTCCATCATTACTCTCAGGCTGCTGAAGTAACTTATATAAAACACCTGCCTTTGTGGTTAGCTAGAGATCAGCAGCACCTAGATGTCCACTTTCTCCCTCAAGAACATGTCCACCAATTAAGTTCTTCAGAGTTCATCTTTTGGGTGCTCCTCCCTTCAGAGGTTAAGTGAGTGGCAACAGAAGAAGGGGTCCTTCCTGAGGTGGTGCTCACTCTCTCCCTAGGCAGGTTCACTTGGCACCATCTTTGCTATCTGTCTTTTAGTTGCCAGGTAAGTCTTGCTGATTCTATTGTGCTTTTAATAGTATCTGAGGTCCCTAATGGTAAAATGTCTAAGAAAAAACACACAGATCTGTTTTTATCTACTGGTCTTCTGTTTGTATCTTTGCTGTTTTAAATACTGATTTGATTTTATTGTTTTTGACTGTTGTGATCTGTCTTGAGACCATTTGGCAATAAAAAAATAGTATGCAGACCCCATGAGCAAACAAGCAAAACAACGACAGCCAGATAACACATGATTGGCCCTATCGCACAATATCACTGTGTGCTACACGGCCTGCTTGGATATGGTTGTCTCTGTGCCCTGGGATTCCCCCATGCGAGCAAATGAGATCAGGGCTTGTGATTCACATGCTTCCCCTAACCCCAAAACCACAGGGAAATGTTATTGCTTGCCAGGAAAATAAGTACAGGATCTCCCTGTTCACTTCTCCCCACAGTGCGGAAAGCAGGGAAAGAAACATGTGAGATCTCCTTCTGCACAAGGCTCACTCCCAGAAACAACATCCAAACAAGCCCACCATGTGTCTACAATACGTCTCTGGAGGAACTAGTCATACATTTGGTATCTATACCTTCACGGTAACCATACCGCAGAGCAAAACATTTAATACAGGTATCTCAAATATATCCCTGGTAACACAGAGGTATATGGAAGTTCCATGACTACACCAATATTATTATTACAGTGTCACAGGTCTGTTCTGGTGAATATGCCCAAGGAATGCTGAAAATTACACCTGTACTTAGCAAAGAACAGAGGCAGCGAAGCAAGAGGAAGAGTCGTTGTTTCCCCCAAATGTGTACCTTTGCTGTGACTCTCAGCAGTTGCTTCAGCACCATTTTTTTTTAATAATGGTGTAGTTTTATAAAAAAGATCTGCTTCTTCCTCCTGGGAATAGTTATTACAGCCAATCAGGGATTACATACTCAGTGAAGACGCCACAAAGTCAATCGGATTTGGCTATATGACAATGTTATTAAGCCAATCCAAAGTAAGGCCAAGGATTCCTGCACTCACTCTGGATACGGGGGTTGGAAAGAGGTTGAAATTGTTTTAAATTAAAAATTAGTAACGGGACCTTTTTACAAACGGTAAAAGTGCTTCTCCATTTTGGCTCAGCCAAATCTGCCCCCCCCCCGCGCGCGCACACACACACACACACACACACACAGACCAGCACTTGACAGTTCATACTGTTGGACTGCAGAATGTAAACCTAATCAACATTGTGTGAAAGTGTCACGGATTTTATGAAATAGCTGACTTTGCTTCATTGCTAATTAATCTGTTTTAAAACAATATAAGATGTCTTATTATGAAATGCAAATGCTAAATATTAATGATGATTAAGAATTTGAAAATGTAAATGAAGTATTATATTAAATTGTATTAAAGAGAAGGCAACACAGACACAAGCAGTTTCACAATGAATTCTGGGTAACTGTCATAAAAATAATGGTCAAGTTGACCTGGATGGTATCCAAAGAGAAAATGCTGATTTAAAACCCTGTCACTTGGGCCAAAAAGTTATTTGACTAATGAACAAGTGTAAAGCTGTATTATTCAAGGTCAAAAGTGTACTGAAAGTTTTCACTTATCAATTAATGAGCAAAACATATTGTGTAAGGTTATATATCAGAAATCATGTTATATAGATGTCTAGAAAAATTTACAGACTCAAGTTTAATTGGCAAATTTGAGTGAGGAGTCTCCTCAGTTATAATGCAAAAGCGATCTTATCTAGCCTGAAAGGTGTACATGTAAACATTTTATGCAAGTTCTAAATGTTTAGGAATGTTGAATAAAAATGAGATAATTAAGACTGAGTCCTAATTTATGGGACAGTAGATAATATTAGTTATGAGGTAATTTCTACACAAACAGTATAAATACATGTTGATTTTAGAATGTGGGAGCTTCTTCTTAAAAGCTCACCAGGCCTGTGTACCTGTCAGCTGAATAGCCTATTCAGTATTGAATAGGGAACTTGGTACTTAGAATGAGATCTCTCATTTTTAAGCTATTAAGATTTAAGGATCTTCAGCAAAGCTCTGTTTAACAACAGAAATGTTTTCATGTCATTACGTGCAAGTTATATTCTTATGTGATATTATAAGCATATTTCTAAGAAAAATAATAAATGATTAAAAATATTTTCCTGTATTAATTCTTGTTAGTACAAAACTTGGATTGCAGCTGGTTGGCCCCATGTGCTATGGCTGCCCTTGTTAGAAATGCAGGGCATTCTTATGTTTTTGTTAATATCTATGTGTTCCTCCTAGGAGCTCACCATATTATGATGCAGATTGCTCGAACAAGTTAGAAAATTACTTAGGTGAGCATGAGGATGAATTCCCTTCAGTTCCTTAGTGGTGGCTGGTGATTTTAATGCACGTATAGGTCCAACTAGCTAGGCCATTGCTAAGGCTTTAGGAAGCGCTATGGAGTTATGGGAAGATCTGGAAACTTGAACTTCTAAAGATATAAAGCTTAATGCTTCTGGCCTTACCTTTTTTGCATTAGTAATTAAATTAAATTTAACATTAAGTAATGGTCAACTTGGTAATTCACGAGGAGAATTTACATATTTAAGTAACTTTAGTGCAAGTATTGTGGATTACGTGATTATTTCTTATTTGTTTCGATTAACAATTCTATTTTTCTCAGTTGATTCGGTAGGTGGTAATAATCACCAGCCACTTAGATTTTCTTTGCTGTGGTCTAATAGTGTGATTACTAATCTTGATACTCACTTAAATTTTGATCAAGCACTATCGACATCAGACAGGTGGATTAAATGGAACTCCTTGTTACAAGTAGATTTGGAACAGAGACTTTATTCTGAAGAACTGTTGAATTTAAGGGATGATCTGGTCCAGGTGTCCAATATAAAATCAGCGATTCAATTATATGTACAACTAATAGATTCCTTCAGACCCTTTTTCTTAAAAAAGGTATCTTCATCAGAGAATTACCAAACCAAAAGGGGTAATGTATGGTTTGACAAGGATTGCAGATGAGAAAAGTGATAAGATCTTACTGTGGCAGTGGTTCTTCCATAATCCCCCCTCAATTTTATGAAATGCGTAAAAAGTATAAAAGTTTAATCAGTGAGAAAAAAAGGATTTATTATGAGGAACAATGGGAGGAATTAGGCCTTGCACTTTTGCAAAAGAACCCAAGTAAATTCTGGGATATACTCACAAGATTGGAAAAGAGATTGGCTCCCGTTCTAGAAGGAAGTATTGTTACGACCGAATGGGAAACCCATTTTAGGAGGGTATTTAATGAGCCTAACCTTCCTAGTTCTTCCTTTGGGGTTTCTATTGAATGTAACTGGAAACATTGCTGGGAGAATATTTCAACAGACAGGGCCAAGTCATTAATCTTAAGGCTAAAAAATGGTAAAGCTTCTGGTGATGGTCTTCCACCAGATCTCTTTACCACATTCCCTGACTGGTAGACCTCAATATTTCCATAACTATTTTCCTTAATCAACATCACAGGGATTTCGCCTCTGAGTCTGTCATCGGCTATTGTGGTTCCAATTTATTAAGAGGCGTAGGAATGACCCGGCAAATTATAGGCCAATTAGTTTATTAGATGTTCCAGGGAAGAATTTACACCAGATCTCTCCTAGAAAAACTGGAGGATTGGGTGGAGCAACAATACTGGAACAAGCAAAGTTCCAGGCTGGCTTTCGTCCAGGTTGGTCAACTCTAGATAACTGCTTTATGCTGAAATACATTATTGATAAATATTTGTCTGGAATTGTGAAGCATGTCTATGTAGCTTTTATTGATTTGAAAGCTGCTTTTGATTCTATTTCTCAGGAACATCTGAGGAGCAAATTACAATCTATGAGCATTGACCCATAGCTTTTAAAATGTATAATGACTTTATATTCTGGGACATCTTTGCAAGTTAGAATTGATGGAAGACATTTATCTGACTCTGTACCGTTGTTAAAAAATGTTGAAGGTCATCTCTTGTAACGGTTTGCTTTCTATTGTCTAATGCTGACAAGCATGTATCCTTCAGAACATCTAAATTTCCCCTCTTTCTCTACATGACAATGGCTGCAAGGTTATTGTATGCACAAAAGTGGAAGAATGAAACAATACCAACTGTGAGCGAGTGGATCATGAAAATGATGGAACTGGCAGAGATGGCAAAACTTATTATTATAATTAAAGAAGGGTCAACAACTAAATTTATGTTAGATTGGAAACCATTTATAGAATTTGTACAAGAAATAAAGAAAAAATGATATCTATGTATGTGGATTTTGAACTTTTAGATGGTTGATTCTCTTTTTTCTGTTGTTAAAATTAGGAGAAGGGAGATAATGTCTGTGAACTCAATGTATGATATACAACTAAGATAAGAACTTGTTGTTGTTCAGTCGTTAAGTCGTGTCCGACTCTTCGTGACCCCATGGACCATAGCACGCCAGGCCTTCCCGTCCTCTGCTCTCTCCTGGAGTGTGCTCAAGTTCATAAGGTAAGAACTAGAGAATAATAATAAGCATTTGTTGTGTAAGGGGAGCCAAAGGTAGATAGTTTACAATCTTAAGAGATATTTTAGTGTATGTGTATTGTGTGTTTATGTTCTTGTCGTGTTTTGTTTTTCTAAATTTCTTGTCAATGTTTTACAGATGCATGTTACAAAGCTTAAAGGCTGTAAGGACAATTATTCAATTTTTGAGGGTCTATTAGTAGAGTTTTAAATTGTATAATGATCTTTTCCCCCTGTAACTGTGTATAATGGCAAATTGCTAAGATACAATAAACCCTTTTGCTATTTTGGATTGCAACCCACGAAACAAGGTGTACACTCTGTTTAGAAGTATTTAATCTGCTATAGGTGGTAAACAAGTGGCTAAATGCTCCCAAAGTACTGAACTATAGCCAGATAGCTCAAACAAAGCCCCAGCTGTAATACAAGGACCTGAATGGTTAATTCTGGGGGGAATCTCTGCTTTGCAAAACTGGAGGTTCTGCACCTTGGGGCTCCATTACAGCAAGCTTGTCTGGTTTCCCTGACCTGGCTCTTTGCACCGTAACCTCCTAGTATATAAAATCAACATAATTCTTCAGATGCTTTGCTCACCTCTAAGACATCGTATAATACTTCATCAAAAATGTTAATGAAGATGTCATCCTTCACTGACTGCAGGCTGGAAGTGCTGTAGTCACCATTTGGGGCTCTATAATAATGTTTAAACATTGGGAGAATTACTGAAAGTAAACAATTACACAATTTGCGGTCATGCATATAAAATGCCAGTTCATGATCTGCTTCCCTCTTGCTCCTCCTCATTCTCCTCTGCCACCTCTTTTCTTTCATGCACATTGTGTCCTACCCACTTCCATAAGGAAAAAGTTTATGCAAATGCTATCAGGAAGGCTGATGAGATGGAGGGTAGGGTTCAAGAGGAACTCGCCACCAGCTTTTAACACAAAGCTTTGCAGAATATGGGACAGTCAATAGGTGTAGCCCCTATCTCAACCATGTCCTAGCTGCAGCCCCTTCTCTTTCTCCCTGACAAGCCAATGGGAGTAATCTATTTCAATGAAAGAAAATACAGGCTGCTTACCTGTAGTCATAGTTCTTCAAGTGGTCATCTGTGCATTCATACACATATGATTCTGCATCTGCACAGCACCTTGGTTGGAACATTCTAGAGCTGGAGTGTTTGGGTGAAAAACCTGCCCCCACCCATCATGCATATGGACCCTGGACACAACTCCTGCCCTCTCTAGCTCCTTGAGACCAGAGTCTGAAGGACACTGAAGGAAGGAAGGACCTTGTGCAGGAATGGATGGTGGGTTGTGTGAATGCACAGATGACCACTCAAAGAACTATGGGTACAGCTAAGCAATCTGTATTTATTTCTTCATGGTCTCTGTGAATCACACACATATGGGTGAATAGCAAGCTACTCCACTTACTGGAGACACTGAAGGAAGAACTGTTTTGCCAAAGGCAGCATCTTTCTGAGATCAAGCCAGTAATGACAGATGAAGGTTGACAGCTGAGACAAAGTAGCAGCTCTGCAGAAGTCCAGAACCAAAACCCATCTAGCAGAGGCAGCAGAAGAGGCCATAGCTCTGATGGAGCGGGCCTGACTGGGACCTGGAAGAGGGAGAGATGCCAGTTCGTACGCAAGGTGTATGGTCTCTGTAACCTACTTGGTGAGTCACTGGAAGGAGAGAGGGCCCTTATAACAAAGAAATAGTCTGGGCGATCGTTGGACCGATCGAATCCTATCGATGTACAAAGCTAAAACTCTTCAAACATCTAGGGCATGAGAAAACATTTCCAGTGGTGATGAGGGCAATGGAAAAAATGTGGGCAAGGAGATGTCCTGTTGCAGGTGGAAATCAGAGACTATTTTGGGTACGTCTGGATAGAGGACAAATGTATCCCTGTGGAAAGTAAGATAGGGCATATCTGCCAGAAAGGTGCAGAGTTTGTTGGTTTGGTGAACTGAAGTTATAGCTGTGAGGAAGACAGTTTTGAAGGAGCAGACAGAAATCCATTGTTGCTAGAGGCTCAAAGGGTTTTCCCATGAGGCAGACAAGGAGAACTGAGGGACTCCAGGAAGGAGGACGAAGCCTGTATGAAGGGAAGAGGTTCTGCATGCCCTTGAGGAACTTTTTAACTAGAGGGTGGGCAAACACTGTAAAGCCTTTAATCGTGTTGTAAAAGGCAGAAACAGCTGCAAGGTAGACTCTGAGAGAAGAAAGAGCTAGTCCCTTTGAAAAGAAGAAGGAAATTAAAAACATGCTGCAATGGGCAACAAACAGGATCAACATTACAATGGACTGCGAAGGCCACAGAACAAGTCTATTTAGCTCTGTAAGAAGGCTCAGTGGATTCTTTGAATATTGATTCCAGTATGTAGCAGATAGCCAGGGAGAAAATTAAACTGGCTGAATTCTCCAGGCTGAGTCCTTAGCAGCCTGTAAGATAACTGACAGCAAAGGAATAGCCACTGGCGCTGAGGTATCAGACTGGACGAGCTGGTAGACTGGGTGCTTGATTTGGGGCTTTGCTTGATTTCAGACCAAAGCATGCCGCCATTCTAGTGACTTGTTTGATGTAGGCGTGGGAGTCCTCCAACAGTGAGGACAGACCTTCGTCTCCCACTGGAGGGTCAGGGGAGGTTGACAAGGCCAGGGTCCACGAGGAGGCGGTGCAGTCCAGGGAGCCTTTGCCAGAAGATGGTAGTGGTGACGCTTCCTGGGAGTGCAATGCAATGGGAATGAAGGCAAAAGATCGAGGTACTGGAAGTAAGGAAGACAGAGGAGGCAGGATGCTCAGGGCACCTTGGATAGTTGAGGTGATTGGCGTGATGGACATGATTAGAACCAATGGTAGCGTCGATGCTGTCTGAAGTGTAGTGGTTGAGAGACAAGTGGCAGGAGTGTAGTGGATACTGTAGGATATTGTTGGTGAGAGCGCGAGCGGGCTCAGTAATGGTGAGTTGGATAGTTGGCACCATAATAGTAGTTGTAGTCATAATGGCGACTAGTTCCCCTATAGCCCTGAGGATCTCTGCAGTAGCAGTCCCAGGCACAGGAAGGAGAGTGGGATGAATAGTATCCTTATGTCTCTCCCATAAGGAGTGGGGGTACGATGGTGAGCAGGAGTAGCGAGATCCAAGAGGATCGATGCAAAGGTGATCAGTCCCTGTCAGGGGTGGGGACAGGGACTGATTCCAAAGTGGCTACTGTGGAGGGAGTGGGGGATGCATCCCAAATTTCCCCTTTAAGGGTGGAGCCCATAGCTTGGACCACAGGAGATGGAGACAAACAGATCTCTGAAATGTTACCATGGTAAGAGTTGAGGTTGGCTCCAGGATGTTGACGTGGTGCTTGGACTTAGATTTTTTTGGTTGCCTCGTGGCTGCCAATGCCCCAGGAGTCGAAGGTGCTGGACGCTGGGTGCTCACAGATGGAGCTGAGGCAGATTATACAGTACCGTAGCTGATCATTTCATCCTGGGAACTGATGGTGGTACCAAGGACAAAGTAATACCTGAGCAGCAGTAGTCAGAGCCACTGAGGAGCAGAACAAAAGCTCAGAGGCAGTACAGATGGGAGCATTAGGGGCTGCAGCAAACAATGCCCGTTCCCACAAAAGCGCCTTTAGGCAGGAAGTCCATCTGTGGTATGCCTGCTTGGTAAAGGCAAAGCAGTGGCATCAAGAGCCTGTTTGGTGACTCTCTCCAAGGTACAGAAGGCAGAAGGAGTGACCATCACAGGAAGTAGCTTCCTCCTGCAGCAAGTCCCAAAGTCTAAGTCCCAAAGAAAGAAAACAATTACCAAAATGAAAAAAAGTCCAAGAAAAAAGAGAATAAAAACAAATAAAACTCAACAGCTTAGTTTCCTAATCTCCACAGGAGAGAATGTTCCTCGCAATGAGTCTGCTTCGGTAGCTGAAGAGGAATCGGGAAAGGCGGGAGCCACACCTGGGGATATGCACGATGGGTGGGGCAGGGCTCCTGCCAAAATGCTCTTCAGTTCTAGAATGTTCCAATCAAATTTCTGTGCAGGTGCAGCACCTCTATGTGTGTGACGCACAGAGACCACGAAGAAGTAACGGAACTGCAAGACGCTACATCATTTGTGTGTGTATGTGGTGGTGGTGGGGCAATCTGGTACTAGCACCACAGGTTGCTGATACTAATATCAGGAGTAGGAGTGAGGTTTTGTTCTCTTCTCAGAAGTGTTCCTGGCTTCATTCCCTTTACTTTCTCCCAGAGAAGTCAAATGCAATACATTTAGGTTTACAGGAGAATACAAGGCAGCCTATCATACAGGACACTTATAGGGGATTTATCCAGAGCAACTTAATATTCATCCAGACCATCATTTGTCATATTGTGAGGCATTAAATACTTTTGAAGGTGCATTCAGACCTAAATGGAAGTTCAAGTTCTTCATTCCAGTTTGGGTTTGGCCCTTCGGCAGTAGTTGTCCGACAAACTGTTCTTTGAAAAGAAACTTCTACAAAGGGCCGGATTAAAACCTACAATGAAATGAACAAAGTGCATATGTTTTTCCAAAGTTTGCAAATAATTTAATCACATAAATACATGAGGTAGCATGGCACTTTCATCTCTTGATCATGCAGAACCTCCAGGTTGCATGTATCCTTAGGTTTATGTATGCTTGAAAATCACTGGGGCCAAGGAACAGATGTTCCTTAGTCCATGGGAAGAAGCAACTTCAATCAACTGGCCTTCAGAGTGGCTACTGTTGTTTCACAGGTTGCTGTTAGAGTGAAGACCTGAGAGGTGGAAGACAATCCTCCCTCTGGCCTCAGCCCTTCACCTAAGCAGAAACTAACGTGGTGGACAGCTGGGGGCGGGGGTTCTTTTAAAGCTATTAGTCTTGAAAATAGTACACAAAAAATAATAGAATGTGTCTGCAATGCTTCTCTTAAGCTATGTTTTCTGAATGGAACTAAAGATTACTTCATACATTACATTTTTACCCCAAAATGTTTTACATGCACACATTAAAAAAATTATGTATGAATACGACAAATACTAGTTTACGAATGTGTGTATTATATGCCTTCTCGCACCAGGGAGTGATGTTTGGCCACAACTCCCCAACAAGTGTGTGCTTGGTTACCAATATGGGCTTGCCACTATGTAATGCATGAAGCATCCTTTAATCTCAGACATCACTATTGCAGTGATGCTTGTGTTATCACCCAACATTTCAATTACCAGTCTTCACTTTTTGTACTTTAATTTCCTCTGACCACACGGTTTACATTCTGCCACTGCTACTAGTATGTGTATATATATCAGCCAATTTGAGGTAGAGGGTTAGCTGACCTGCCCTGTTCCAGAAACAAGCATATTTTCTGCTCATTTCCAGTTGCTTCCAGAGCCACTAGATTTCCGCTGCACAAGCTGTGGGTCTCACTTGCAGCACAGAATCGGTGGGGGCACACTGCCCTCTTGGATACTGACTTACGCTGTGGAAGTCATCCTTGGAAAGTCTTTCAAGTGTAGGAGATAAATCCTTATACGTAAATAAATTTTAAAAAAACGATCTTTATCACTTTATTAGAAAACAGAGCAGAAAAATAAATCACAGCATGGTTCCATGAATACCGTGAGCAAGCAACCATTTTTTAAAAATTTACTACATAGCAGAATACTGAACCAGTGGGTAAACAGGTCATCTGTATTGGGTCATTATTGCACTGACTGAGGAGATAAAAGATTATTACCCAAGGCTCCTAGAATAATTTTGTTATGCTATCTCAAAATCACCGTGTTCAATAGAGACAGACTTGGATTAGTTATTGATCTTCTGACTATTGCTCAGGGGTGTATATCTTGTTCTTGGAAAGGGGCTTATGAAACATTGTTACGATGTCTGAAGTGACTTACTGTCTGATCAACTGTAGAGAAACAGAAGTAGACAAAACCTATTTTCTATAAATGTATTTGTTTCAATGCATTTATTAATTTTTCTAAAAGATTTTAAAGATTTTTATATGTATCTGTATTTTTGTTTGTTGCAAAACCATAAATCTTATTCTATTTTTTATCTATAAATATATATTTATAAATAAAAAATGAAATAAGTTATTTGGTTTTTCAACAAACAAAAATACAGATAAATATAAAAATATTTAAAATCTTTTAAAAATTAAAAAAATAAAAATATTTTATAAAAATGTATAAAATAAAATTATGTTTTTTCTATATTGATTGTTAGATCTGAAATCCTTCTATTTTGTACTATTCTAAAATAAAATATTTAAAAGGAAAAGGATTAAGGGTGCAGTCCTATGCATGTTTAGACAGAAAAAAGTCCTACTGCCAGGGGAATGATTGCAGTTGTAGGTATAGATTGTAGTTGTAGATGTTCCTATCTAAACATGCATAGGATGGCACCCAAAGGTATTTGAACTTACCTGGTTAAATGCCCATTCTGTGCTGTGGGTTGGGCTCTGTGGGGTTGTAGATGCAGCAAACATCTCGTTGAAGGACCATGATGGTCTAGATGGCTGCTGAAGTTTGCTAGAAAGGAGAATATACAAACTTTTTAGTGAACTTCCAAAATGAAAACAACATAAACATCTAAATAAAATAAGATGTTAATGTACTGATTGTGGGAAAACTGTTAAATCTCTTTGTAAGGCAATAATGTGGGGTAGAAAATTTTCTGTTGCTACATTTTCCACAGAAAATGTTCCACTGTAAAAAAAATGCTGTTTCATGAAATTGGTCAACAACATAGGAACAGATATAATTCAGTACCAGTCTTCAGGCCAGCATAGCACATAAAACGATTGGTACAAATGTAAGCAGATAGATAATGTCCAGTATCCAGTGCGGGTAAACATGCTTCCTATCAGCCTGAGGTGATAGAAAACACCCCCAAAACCTAACAATCTTGAGCGTTCTTCTAGACAAGACTTTTATTGTTCAATTACCTCGCCTCGTTCATGGAACTTTACAGATGACGTTGTCTTCAATTTGTAACCCTCCCATGTTTTCCCACCACGTCTTCTGTCTGTTTTCTTACCACACAAAATTTAATTGAGGAGGAA
Organism: Heloderma suspectum; assembly: GCF_057233095.1. NCBI lineage: Eukaryota > Metazoa > Chordata > Lepidosauria > Squamata > Helodermatidae > Heloderma > Heloderma suspectum. The sequence continues at coordinate 117,367,174 of NC_139462.1, forward strand.
AAGATGGAATAGCTGCACAATGCCTTTTGGCCGATAGCACCAGAAGCCCTTTGTCCGGAAGCACCTTATGACATGTAGCTACACCCTTAGTTAGAAAGGGAATGCCTGGATTATACCCCACCTTATCTCGAAGTTGTACAGAAAGAGGATCAGAATGCAAGGCACAGAGTTCACTAGCAGGAGGTGTGGAAATCAGCCATAATATAGACAGGATCTCCACCACACCTGATGGAGAATATAATCTCTTCTTGCGTTTAGTATAGGGACTTCTGTCCTTGCGAAGATCACTCTTTCTGTCTTTTGGACTTTATGGGGGGTGGAGGGAAGGAAGCTTAGCAATCCTAAAAAATAGAGCATTGGTCCTGACTGAAGACGGCACTGGACAAAAGGCGGCCAATGGGGTTATAATGGGTCAGAAAACAGAGTAAGAGCCTGCAATGTAACACTGTTGGCAAAATAACCCAAATGATATTAACAGAAGCACAGTAATTCTCTCTCTCTCTCTCTCTCTCTCTCTCTCTCTCACACACACACACACACACACACACTTATAAAACAGAACAGAGTACCCACTATGATACATATTCCAATGTCATAATCGGAATAAAATATAAGAATAATTATCATCCAGTAAAGGTTGTCACCAAAAGGCAGTATCCAATGGGGCCTTAAACAACTGATGTAGTGCTAGTATAAACCTCTAGTGCAACACCAATAGTGAAAGTAGGCGCAACAGTTTTCTCCAGATACTGCCCAGTATTACATACACACGCGCACACACACACACACACACACACACAGCCAGTAGAATAAAGCATTATTGCATTATACAGTATTTAAAACTTCCTGCCTATCCTTTTCATATAGCTTTAACAATTCAAGCACCAAAGTAATGACCGCCAACACTTTAAAGCATCTCCATCTGATCTTAACCCATCCCACATTTGCTTATAACAAGCGAGTTTAAACATAAGTAGCTTAGCCAAATTTCCTTAACTTTTTCTCTAATGAGGGAAGGCATTGTTGTTTTGAATAGCTGGCAATCCAAATATGCATTGTGAAGATCCCCCTCAAAATTACAAATTCTCAGTGCTCTTAGCCCCCCTTTACACCAGAGGACAAGGCTTGGAACCACTCTAGCTCTCAGTTCTTAGAGGTAGGAGTCCATCTCATCACAGGGTAAGAATGAGACCTGATAATCCCTCCCACTTACAACACAATTAATTATTGTTGTTGTTGTTCAGTCGTTCAGTCGTGTCCAACTCTTCGTGACCCCATGGACCATAGCACGCCAGGCCTTCCTGTCCTGCACTCTCTCCCGAAGCGTGCTCAAGTTCATATTCATTGCATCGGTGATGCTATCTAGCCATCTCATCCTCTGCCGTCCCCTTCTCCTTTTGCCTTCAGTCTTTCCCAGCATCAGGGTCTTTTCCAGAGAGTTTTCTCTTCGCATTAGGTGGCCAAAATATTTGAGCTTCAGCTTCAGTATCTGTCCTTCCAATGAGCACTCAGGGTTGATTTCCTTTAGGATGGACTGATTTGACCTCCTTGCAGTCCAGGGGACTCATAAGAGTCTTCTCCAGCACCACAGTTCGAAAGCATCAATTCTTCGGCGCTCAGCCTTCCTTATAGTCCAGCTCTCACAGCCATACATTACTACTGGGAAAACCATAGCTTTGATTAGACGGACCTTTGTCGGCAAAGTGATGTCTCTGCTTCTTACTATGCTGTCTAGGTTTGCCATAGCTTTTCTCCCAAGGAGCAAGCGTCTTTTAATTTCATGGCTACAGTCATCGTCTGCGGTGATCTTGGAGCCCAAGAAAGTAAAATCTGTCACTGCTTCCATTTCTTCCCCTTCTATATGCCAGGAAGTGATGGGGCCAGATGCCATGATCTTCGTTTTTTTAATGTTGAGTTTCAAACTAGCTTTTGCACTCTCCTCTTTCACCCTCAACAAGAGGCTCTTTAGATCCTCTTCTCTTTCTGCCATTAGGGTGGTATCGTCTGCATATCGGAGGTTGTTGATAATTCTCCCAGCAATCTTAATTCCGACCTGTGATTCATCCAACCCGGCATTTCTCATGATGTACTCTGCATATAAGTTAAATAAGCAGGGTGACAATATGCAGCCTTGTCGTACTCCTTTCCCAATTTTGAACCACTCGGTTGTTCCATGTCTGGTTCTTACTGTTGCTTCTTGACCCTCGTACAGGTTTCTCAGGAGGCAGGTAAGGTGGTCTGGTACTCCCATCACTTTAAGAATTTGCCACAGTTTGTTGTGATCCACACAATCAAAGGCTTTAGTGTAGTCAATGAAGCAGAAATAGACATTTTTCTGGAATTCTCTTGCTTTCTCCATGATGCAGCGAATGTTGGCGATTTGATCTCTAGTTCCTCTGCCTAATTAATTATTACCGGGAATCAAATAGTTTCTTTGAATTTTCTCTGCAGTCTTACTTTGTTCTATCAGTCCTCTTCCTTCTCTCCCCTTTACTCCTAGTTCCCTGGGGTTTATAAAGCTGCCTTCTTTCCTGCTCTTTGGCTTCTCTGCCTTCCTAGCCCTGTTCTTACCTGTCTCAGCCGTGCTTGATTTTAGCCAGCACGTGTGGGCAGGAAGCCAATTCAAATCATGCCCTTTCTGGAGCTTATCACATGCAACAACTAATATATTACCAATAACATCACTATCCTTAAAACAATGCATTTATTTATTTATTTAATTCAGTATTTTTGTATCCCGCCCACTTTCAGTTTTGGAACAAAGGGCAGCTAACAACCCAAGATAATAAAATATCGATAGAAATAAGGAACATGGTATTGATATAAAAATGTAATAAAACAGCAGCAATAGATCTCTCTAAAGACATACCTAACATATCATACATCAATATCCAAATGCCTGAATAAAAATGTCTTCAGCCTTTGTTAAACAGTTGAGTTGTGGCAATAGACCTAATATCACTTGGGAGGGAGTTCCACAGATGAGGCACCACGCTACCACAGAAAATGCCCTGTCTCAGGTCATCACTTTCCTAGCCTCTACTACTGATGGGCTAATGAGCAAGGCACCCCCTACCAATCATAAGGCTCAGGTTGGACAAAACAGAAAAGCAGCATAATTTATGGTATATGGTATATTGCTTAAAGAGAAAACAAAATTTTATCTTTAAACAACTCTGAACTGTATTTAAGTAGAGACCTAAATGAGAATAGCAAAAACAATGACATTAGTGGCAGTTCAAAGACTAACCATTTTATTGTAGCATAAGCTTTTGCATAAACTTTTCTTATAATAAGCTTTCAATAAACCTTCTGAAGTGCCACAAGAGTTGTTTTGCTGCAGCTACCTGTGCAGAATATGAATGTTCACTAATTTCAAAGATCTTGTGGATAATAGCCAATACTAATCCTAAAACTACAGGGACAATCTTGCATACATATTGAGCCACTGCTGTCATAGTTGCTGACAAGCATAAATATACAGAACCCTGTGTCTTAAAAAAAAATACAAATAAAAACTATGACCTCAAATGCATTCCAGTTGCACACAAGTTATGGTATTGCATGGGGATGTGTATCTGCCATATACATCAAAAGATGCATTCAGCCAACTTAGTGGGCCCAGATGTGCATCAAAATACAGAGTTGGATATGTGGCAAGCAGGCTTCCAAATTGGCCACAGGCTGCTGGAATATGGGCCACATGCTGCAAATTTATCTCCATGACTTATTGCGGCAACTATTAGAGTAAGCCTGCCATTTGATGCAGAAAGTCTGATCTGCATTTCTATCATGAAGTAAGTGAGCTTATATTTTTTTTTCTGACATGATCATTAACACTCATTCAGAATGACTGTTGGAAAGGAGAAATTAATAGGGCCTAGGTTGGAATACTATGCGAAGTCTCCTATGTATTGGTCCCACTGAACTCAATGGGGCTTACTTCTGGGTAGACGATATAGGATTGCATTGTAAGTGTGTTTAAAAAAATTGAATGAAATCTTCATACCTCCCACCAGGCTTTCGGACTGGAATATCATAAGCTCGAATGATGTTCACCAAGAGTTTTATGTCCCCATCTGAGAGATTCTGCACAGTTACTTTTTTCCTCTCCTTTCGTCTTGGTTTTAAGGGCCGTTTTGCCTCTGCCAGTTTAAAAAGGCTGAGACCCAAAATGCTAATTACAAGAAAAGCAGCGTTAAAGAGATTTCCACATGTAAAACAAAATCATTCTCATAATATAGTATGATGCATTTTGAATTTAAAAATACAATTAAAATAAACAGGAAAATATATGTGGGAAAGTATAAAGCAGAGTTAATACTGTATGATACAGTAGGCATCTACGCTATGATAATATTCTATAAAACATGCCTGTTTGAATGCATGTATCTTGTCAAAAGCAAACAAAATTAAGAAAAATGCGTAATGACATACCCTGGGCCATCAGAACTTAACAGAAGGAAAGCAGAACAAAAAGAAAAACCAAGAATAAAACATAGTTACATAAATACAGACATTAATGTTATCAACAGCATAGAAACACAAGCAAAAGAGAATACATGCATACAATGAACTAGTTTAATATAAAACATTCCAGCAAAGTCAAAATGTATTCAAGGTCAAATTCCAATACCAATTACATTTCCCACACGTGAAAGTGAATTGCTTGCCACTGCAACTGAATTTCCCTTTGTGGGGGGTGAAGTGGCAAAGTAAGGGAGCATTATTGCAATTAAAGGCTACAGCTCGCTGGCCAGTTTCCCAGCCTCTTTTAAATTATACTGAAGCTCACATTAAAGTTGAACATAGTCCCTGGGTTGCTGAGTCGCTCCCACTTGGGCAACGTGCACTGGCATGCTCACAACAACCCAGGTATATTGTGATGTGCAAACCAGGCCACTTAGTTTCATGCACCTAAGGGGGCTTTGGGCTTGCGTTACTTGATGAGCAACCCAGGGATAGCCTGACCAATAGGCAAACAGGGGCAGCACTTTTCAGAAGCAGCAGATCTTTATTTTATTGAGTTAAAAATGACAAAGTCATTTGCTGCTGCAATTGCAGGATTCCATTTTCACGCATTTCTCTTCATTCCCCTCTCTGTTTTAAAATTGAGCGTGTGCTTTTCCTGCTCAGTTCTACTGCCCACGCCCTCTACTTCCAAGTCAATTGGAGGAGGTGAGTAACATAATGGAGGAGTAACAGCACACACCAGGATCACAAGAGGAAGAGTTGTGGAGTAGCGCACTGCAGCCTGTTGCAGTGTGCTCTGGCCAGTTCTCTTGTTCATTCACCCCTGGACCACATCACATCGTGTTGGCTCAGCAGCAGCAAGAAGGGGGGGGGAGCTGTGGAAGCTGCAGATGCCAAGGGAATATTATCAAATCTGGATTTTGTTAGAAACATGTGGGATGGGGCAGAAGATCAGAAAAGATTGGAAACTTTGAGAGGAAGGGGTACCTTGGCTGTAAGAACAGAAGAAGGCCAGGCTCTGTGGGAAACTGTGTTAGCCTGTATGTATGGGATGTGTGAAAGACACACAGCCTTGCGGTTGCCTAGTGTTGTGCTTGTGTTTCTAACAAGAAGCTCTCTCATTCATTTAAAAGGATCTGCAATTAGAAAGCCCTCCAGGAAGGCTAATATGTATGCACTAAACATCTTTAGTGTCTATGCAAGACACAGAAATTGTGTGCACGCGCAAGTGTGTGTGTGTGTGTGTGTGTGAGTGAGAGAGAGAGAGGGAAAGAGAGAGAGAGACAGAGACAGAGAGGGAGAGAAAGAGAGAGGTGAGGGGCACTGCATTTGTCTAGAGTTTGAATATGTGGCAACACGAGAGAGAGTGTTCTCGATATTGGCACCCCAACTATGGAAACCCATCCCCACCTCATATATGGGCAGCACGAAGTCGTACAGGCTTTTGTGTTGAGCTATAGACTTATTTGTTAACCCAGGCTTTTGACTGAATTTACCTCTCTTTTCTTTTGCTGCATCATGTAAACTGTTATCTCTTATTGTTCTCCCTTGTTTGATTATGTTTTCTGTCAATGTTGCATTATTTGACTGTATTTTATTGCTTGTACCTTGCTTTGGGATTATTCTATAATGAAAAGTGGGTAAGGAATTTCTTAAATAAAGTTTAATTATAAATAAAGTGTGTATGGACTTCTGCATTTGGATCCATGCTAGCAGTCTGATGGTTAATGGGTAAATTAATGAGCACCTAATTTGATGTAGACAAGTCTGTGTGTATTTCTTTGTAAACCGCTCAGAGTGCTTTGGCTATGGGACGGTATAGAAATGTAATAAATCATCATTATCAATTTTAGGTCTCCCTGTGTGTGAGGACTAAAATCTAATTGCTAAGAGAAAGACACACACACACACACAAGGGAATATGCAGAACAGTCTTATTCTGTTGCAGAAGTCTAAGTTCAATAGAACTTGCTCCCAGCTAAGCGTCATTAGGAGTAGAGTCTTAGAAAGGAAGAGGAGGACAGATGAAGGCAGGCATTGGTGTCTGAACAGTGCAGCAAGACTTTGAAACGTGGTGATCTTAGCAGGGGAGTGGGCTCACTTCAGGCAGCAAAATGGCTTGGGCCAGTACAAATGGAAGAATGCAAGATTCTTGGGGGAGGGACCTGTCTTCCTGCTTTTTGCTCTTAAAATGCCATGCAACAACAACGACGTAAATTCTCCGAACACACACAAGTGCCTTTTGGTTACATGTAAAACCATCAGTTTGAGAGAGCTACCGTGAACTTTTAAATATTTTAGGAAAATTGATTAATGCAATGATGAACATTTGTTGAATAAAATACAGGCAAACATCCAGTTTTACTGTATAAATGGTTTCTGTGGTCTTCGAATGCAGACCACAGCAGATGGTACTGTTTAAGCTGATACTACAGGATTAGTGAGCTACTTTAAAAGCACAGTACATCAGTAGATACTCCTAATTTTCTAGCAGCATAAATGAGCTGTGCCAGTCACAGAAGAGACACTGCTGACTCAAAGGGCACAATCCAGGTCCAGAAGCCATAGCCCAGGGATCTGTCCAAGCCTCTGCCCACCTGCTCAATTAAGTAGTGTCAAGGGTGCACTTCCTTACTGGCAGCTTCCTTCTCTCTCATCAGCATGAGATCTCCCCAAAGTGACTCTCTTTCTCCTGTCTCATCTCATCTCATCTCACTTACACCAAAGTCTCTTTAGGCAGGTGTCTGGCATACCATGGAGATTCCTGTTCTGCCTCAGCTGCCCCTTAGCTTCCCATCTGCCTCCAGCTCACCCCTCTTCTTTGGCTCTGGCAAAGTCTTTATGCTTCCTGAGGACATGTGTTGGGGTATCTATGTGATTGTGTTGACACATCACGTCCAACCCAGCCATGTTTATTTCACACTACAGCCTGCCACTTGCAATTACCTGTTTACTTTTAGAAAATATAAATAAAAAGTACTTGCCACAAGCTTTGTTTGATGTGATTGCATTCAAAGTTAGAACATAAGAAGAACCATGCTGGATCAGACCAAGGGTCTATCTAGTCCAGCATTCTGTTCACACTGTGGCTGACCAGCTGTCGATGGGAAACCCACAAGCAGGACATCAGTGCAACAGCACCCTCCCACCCATGGTCCCCAGCCACTGGTGTACAGAGGCTCACTGCCTCTGGTACTGGAGGTAGCACATAGCCATCAAGACTAGTAGCCATTGATAGCCTTTTCCTCCAGGAATTTGTCCAACCCCCTTTTAAAGCCATCCAAATTGGTGGCCATCACCACATCCTGTGGTAGCGAATTCCATAGTGTAACTATGCGCTCTGTGAAGAAGTATTTTCTTTTATCTGTCCTGAATCTCCCACCAATCAGCTTCATATGATGAGCCCAGGTTCTAGTATTATGAGAGAGGGAGAAAATGTCTCCCTATCCACATTCTCCACACCATGCATAATTTTGTACACCTCTATCATGTCTTCCCTAGGGATGGCAGAGAATTCCGCCATGGATTTCAGTGAGGCCGAATGCACTGGCATTCGGCCCCCCAAAATCTGTGGCGGAACGGCCTGCCCCCTCGCCCCCCCCCCCGCAGATTCCCCCCGGGACAAGGCTTACCTGGGGCGGATGTTCTGGATGGCGGCGGCGGCTGGGCTTTCAACTAGCTGCTGCGGCCGCCATTTACATCCTGGTCTTTGTCGTGATAGGCTACCTAAGTCTTTATGTAGCCTATCACGGCAAGCCAGTAAAAAAACACACCAAAAAAGGCGTATGCAAATGGCGGCGGCTATGGCGGCTGCTATTTGCGTTCCTCCCCCCCCCCCGTTTTAGCCTACGCAAATATTTACGTAGGCTAAAACGGCGAATAAAAAAGGAACGCAAATAGTGCCCACCACGCTATTTGCATTCTCCTTTTTTTTTTTTTGCCATAATAGCCTACGTAAATATTTGCGTAGGCTAAAATGGTGAAAAATAGGGAACGGAAATGGCAGCCGCTGTAGCCACCGCCATTTGCGTACGCTGTTTTTGTTTGTAGTTTGTTTTGCCCAGCCGTAATAGGCTACGTAAAGACTTACGTGGCCTATCACGGCTGCCTGGCTGGACGCAAATGGCAGCCGCTACGGCAGCCGCCATTTGCGTCCGCACCAGCCAGTCTGTGGCCAGAAATCTGGCTGCGGATGGTCCTGGCTGGCTGTTCCGCGGAGCCGCCACGGAGCAGAGCCAGCCGGGCAGGATTCCGGGAGGGAGGACCGGATCGCCTCCCCCCCGTCGAGGATTCCGGGGGGAGGGATGGAGCGCCCCCCCCCCCCGCGAACAGAATCCGTGAACAGGTTAAGTCACTTTCATACATCCGTAGTCTTCCCTCACCCTCCTTTTTTCCAAGCTGAACAATTCCAGCTGTTGCAAGCTTTCCTCACAGGGGAATTGCTCCAACCCCTTGATCATTTTAGTTGCCCTTTTCTGCTTCTGAGGGAGGATCGACATTTGGAAGCGAAATTACTTTAAAAACAGTTCAACCTGGCTGTTACCAGTTTGTGTAACAGTCAAACTTTACTTGGCTGCAGAGGTGTTTGCAATTGCAAAAACTTAAAAAAAACAATTCAAGGAAATTACAGGAAAATATAGTTTGATAAAAATTAAATGCTTGAGAATAAGACAGAAACATGGTTGACGTCAAGCACATTATTTTGACCTAGCTTTACATATGATCTTCCTTACCCGAGAGTAGGGATTTCATCTTCACTGACTAGATCAGAAAGGAGAAAATGGTGCTTTGCAATCAGGAATCGATTAATTACCGATTCCCTAACCTGAAAAAAGATAAGACTTAATTTGAATCCAAAATCACTAAACCCATATGCCAATCAGCTAACCAAATGCAGTTGCTCTTTTTCTTAAATATTTTTTTCCGGGGATGTTCATTACATTTCAACCAGTTAGGTCAAAGACTGTAGGCTGTACTTACATTTGACAACCTCAGATTTCAAAGCAAATATTTGGCATTTCAGCTGGTTGCATAGTTTCATGTTGTTCACTCTTGTATTATTTTAATCTCCACTTTGTCCCCAGCACCAGTTGTGCTAACATTTAAGCTTTCTGTTGTTTGAAATACCCAGTGTTAGGGAATTCAAATACACTCCTTTCCCTCGGGGAGGCTCATAATTAATGGGATCTGAAGAGGTATAATTTAACTCTTTGCTCTCCTGCAGCAGGCCAAAGGAAAATCCCTCTTCTGGAGGTGGCCTTTGCTTTGGGGGGAAATCCCCCATTGGGGCAAATGGAGAATTTCATGCCACAGCAAATACCACCTTCAGAAGAGGGATTTCCCTCCGGACCTCAGCAAGTGAGGAGCAGGTTACATTCCCCTTGCACATCTGTTCTAATCCCATTCCCAGCCCATTCAATTTGCTTTAAAATAAACTGACATTGGATGCAAGGATGCACTTAGTCTGGCCCTTAGTCTCCTTGGTATGATAAGAAACCAGAGTGCTAGTGGCATAAAAGGTAAGGTAAGGCTCCAGAGACTAGCTGTTGGAGGCTCTCTTTCAATACACAGACCCTGGTGCCTTATAAATGCACAGTAAAGTATTACCAAAATAAATTAACAGTTTGTAGGTACAAAAATAAATACTCTGTTTTGTTTACTACCTTTTGGAGGTACTGTGCAACTAATGCTCTGTGTGCATCCAGATGGTCTTTGGTATCAACTACATCCCTCTCACGCAATCTTTTCTCATAATCCTAAAAGAAAAAAATGCAACTATCATATGCCTTCAAGGGAGAGAAGGGACTTATAAAATATATAAACATGTTCAAATGTTCATCCATTGATTTTCATCTCTCTCCTGATGGCAGTATCCAGAATTCTATCCAAGATTTTAAAATACTTTACATCTGTCACTCAGGAGAATGACAGAAGTAGCAAGTAGGGCAAAAAGGCAGGAATGTTTCACATTTTATTCCTAACCACAACTCAAATGTTTCTGTATATACAAGACATTAAAGCTCATGCTGGTAAAAAAAGTTAATTTTTGAAGCATTAGAATTATTATCAATCCACGTTTGAGGTGAACAAACAAAATACATACAAACTGTACCCTGCAGGAGGGAATCAGGATCAGTAAGAATGTAGTATTTTAAAGATCAAGGTAAAGATGGTCAGAAAACTTATAAAACTGTATGTCCTGAATCTGCCCCCGCCACCAGATTGTACTACTACATAAAAAGAGCCATGCCAGTTCAGATCAAAGGCCTATTTAGTCCAGCATTCTGTTTGCACAGTGGCCAACCAGATGCCTATTCGAAGCTCACAAGGAGGACATCAGTGCATCAGCAACCTGCCACTCCTGTTCCCCAGCAACTCGTATACAAGCTACCTTGGGCCCAATTTTTGGTAGAAAGGTGGGGTATAAATCAAATAAATCAATATGTCGAGGCACACTTCCTCTGATACTGCAGGTAATATACAGCCATCATAACTAGTAGCCACTGATAGCTTTACCCTTCATTAATTTGTCTAGTCCCCTTCTAAAGCTGTCCAAGCTGGTGGCTATCACCTTGGGGTAGTGAATTCCACACTGTGCACTATGTGAAAAAGTACTTCCCTGAATCTGTTCTGAATCTCCACTATTCAGCTGCATTGGATGACCCCAGGTTTTTTTATTTTTATTTATATTTTTTTATTTATTTATTTATTCATTCATTCATTCATTCATTCATTCATTTCCTCATAAGGCATCCTCTAAAAGGAGGTTCATCCATGCTTTAAAATAACATGGCAGTGCAATTAATCACAATAATATTTGACGACTTCGCACCTGCAAGATTCTTTCACTGATTTCTCTTTCCAGTAATGGAATACACTTATAACTTCGAAATTCAGCCACTTCACTATTTCTGAGCTCGAGAAGTCGGAATCTTTTGGATCTGTTAAATTCCTCATCAGAAACAAAATTAAATTCTTGTTGCAACTGCTCCAGTCTGAAGAAATCAGGAACAGAAGCATCGCCACTTGTAGCAACCTAAACAATAAATGTAAGTTTAAAGAAAACTGTTACAAGACTTAATGGCTTTTCAGCCTTAAGAGGTAACTATCTGCACTAGGAATCAGCATACCTGCTGCCCCTGCATTTGGCCTAGCCTCCTCTGCACCCTCCCTACCAACCCAGCAAAACTAGTCACAAACCAGGGACCTACATATTTTCATCTACCTGCAGCCTACAAAATTTCTGCCCCTTGTTATGCAAAATTAGGGTCCCAGGACTCATTTACTTCTACTTACTTTTACATAGGCAAAAACTGCCTACCTGGGAATCACTACAGTGGCACAGATCTGGAAACCATAAAATAAATGAACAATGGTTACATTTCCCTCATCCCAATTAACTTGTGTGCCTGAAGTATCTTGATATACTAACTGATAAGCATATGGAAAAGGACCAAAAGGAATAGCCATGTTCCTATTATAGTACGTGCAGTATATGACACACCATGTGCAAATCTGCGACCGTTCAACCATATACAGAAATATGACATGGCTCCCTATGCACTGCGCTAGAAATTATTCGCTTTGAAAATTCTAGGGAAAAAGGCTTAGCATGTGCCATGTTTCACACAGCATTCTTACCATTATCAGCTGCATTAGTGCTGCGTTGCTTGGGTCATTTGGATCAAGCTTTGTCTCAGCCACCCACCTGGCTAGTTTCTTCATGTCAGTTAACCCTGATGTGCCAATTGACGCAATGGCATCAATATTTTTTAAAGCACTGAAATTGTGACAGAAAAGAACAACAACAACCACGGTTAAAAGAAATCTTCCAGTTCTTTTAGGGACAAGAAAAGCAGCACTGGCCCTTGTACAACACATAGTTTTGCTATGTATCGACTTCTGTAATTCATGTAGTGAGAGATTTAGTTCACCTGTCTTTTTAAACACAAAGAATTGCACATGTTCAATGTCTAAAACTTTGCTTTGTTTTTAAACTTCCTATGCTATGAGTACTCTTTCTATGTTGATTTGTCTGCTGCAAAGTCTTCTGGGCACATACAGTCAAGGCCAGAAATATTGGAAGAAGGGTAACTGTTTTGGCAGTTGGCCTCTGTACACCACCACACTGAAGTTAAAAGGAAACACACCCAGATGGGAGCGAAGTCAGGACTTTCAGCTGTAATTCAAGGGGTTAGACAAAAGTGGGGCACTAACCATTCAGGAAGTACAGCCAGTGGCATACATACACCCCCATCGCTGGTGGCTCATAAGTAATGGAACAAACCAACATCATTTCAAACTTAAGGATCGCCTTTAATACCTGGATGAAAATCCTTTGCAGTCAATTACTGCCTGAAGTCTGGAACCCTTGGACATGACCAAATGCTGAGTTTGCTCCCTCAAGATGCTTTGCCAGGCCTTTACTGCAGCTGCCTTCAGCTGCTGCTTGTTTGTGGGTCTTTCTGCCTTCAGTCTTGTCTTCAGTAACTGAAAAGCATGCTCTATTGGGTTGAGATCAGGTGACTGACTTGGCCATTGAAGAACATCCCACTTCTTTGCCTGGAGAAACTCTAGGGTAGCTTTTGCTGTATGTTTTGGGTCATTATCCATCTGCAATATGAAGCGGCATACTATCAGTTTGGCAGCATTCGGCTGAATCTGAGCAGAAAGTATAGCCCTGTACACTTCAGAATTCATCCTGCTGCTTTGATCAGCAGTCAGGTCATCAATAAACACCAGTGACGTGGTTCCATTGGCAGCCATACATTGCCTCCAGCATGTTTGACAGATGATGCAGTATGCTTTGCATCATGAGCTGTTCCTTTCCTTCTCCATACTTTTCTCTTCCCATCATTCTGGTACAAGTTAATCTTGGTTTCATCAGTCCAAAGTATCTTATTCCCGAACTGGACAGGCTTTTTTAGGTGTTTGCTGGCAAAGGCTCATCTGGCCTGTCTGTTCTTGAGCGTTCCCAGTGGTTTGCACCTTGTTGTGAAGCCTCTGTATTTACATTCATAAAGCCGTCTCTTGACTGTAGATGTTGACAATGACATGCCTACCTCCGCAAGAGCGTTCTTGACCTGGCTAGATGTTGTGAAAGGGTTCCTCTTCACCATGAGCAGAATTCTGCGGTCACCCACTTTAATTGTCTTCCGTGGTCTTCCAGGCCTTTTGCTGTTGCTGAGCTTGTCAGTTAATTCCTTCTTTTTCAGGATGTTCCAAACTGTTGTGTTGGCCACTCCCAATGTTTTTGCTATCTCTCTGATGGGCTTATTTTGTTTCCTCAGCCTAATGATGGCCTCCTTCACTCGCATGGACACCTCTTTGGACCTCATGTTGGGAGTTCCAGTGAACAGCTACCAAATGCAAATGTAACACTCAGAACCACCTCTAGGCCTTTTATCTACTTGATTGGCCATGGGGTACCCAGGAAACAGGCCACACCTGGCCATGCAGCTGCTTGTCAGCCATTCCTTCCATTACTTATGAACCACCAACGATGGGGGGGGGGTGCATGCCACTGGCTGTTCTTCCTGAATGGTTAGTGCCCCACTTTTGTCAGCCTCCTTGAATTACAGCTGAAAGTCCTGACTTTGCTCCCATCTGGGTGTGTTTCCTTTCAACTTCAATGTGGTGGTGTACAGAGACCAACTGCCAAAACAGTTAACCTCGTTCCAAAGTTTCTAGCCCTGACTGTATATACAAGACATGCTCTCAGTTTATACACGGCACCAGCTGGACCTGTTAGGCTTTGTTATTGCCCCACATGAAGTGAGTGTACAACCTTGGGTAGCAGCGAATAATCTCATGAGACTTGGGGAGTTCTGGAAAGTGAAGCACTGGCCTCCAGTTACCCTGCCCTCTTCTTTTCCTCTCTCCAGAATGCCTCTGGGCCCAAAGGCATGGAAAGGAAAGGAAAGGAAAGGAAAGGAAAGGAAAGGAAAGGAAAGGAAAGGAAAGGAAAGGAAAGGAAAGGAAGATAGCAGGGCAGCTGGAGCTTAGCCAGCCAAAATGGTATTTGAAAGTGGGGGAAGAAAAAGGGACTTCACTGCTGTCTGATAAACCCAGGGAGCTGGGGAGAAGGGCAGTGGGGAGCCATCCGGGGTGTTCTGAGGGTAGTGGATGCATATTTTGCCTCTGCATATTTGTGTCCCTGTGTTTACATGTGGCCTGTGTTTACTTTACTGAGCACCACTAATTTCTGTGAAATGGGCATTTTGTTGTGCTTTGTGGGAGCAAATATGTGGTTTGGCATTTGGGGCTCAGATCCAGTCTCTGCCTTGCATTCAAGTTTCTTGGGCAAGTTACTTGTACTTTGTGACTATGTAGACTCCCACAGCAGAGTTTTGCGACTAGGCCATTTTGTGGTGGTGCCCACAACAGTTCCTCAAATTTCCAAATGTTGCCACAGGCCCCAAAAGGTTTGAGAGTTTTGTTATAGACCTGGTCAAACTGTCAGCCACTACTAATTTAACTGAAGAATCAATACATTGCTAATAAGCCTCTCAGCCTGACTGCACATAACATTCATAGGTGAAAAATAGCAATGTGTAAGCAAGGTTTTGATGGATGAGAATTCTGAAGTCTCCCCAGAGAGACAGGCAGAGAAAACTGAAGGGGACTGTAGGCAAACACACAGAAGCAGGAGCTGTTGGTTATTTTTTTCAGTCTGTGATTGTATATCTCTGCATATCTTATTTCTCCTTTAATGGCTGAGAGTGGATAAGTGATTATCCGCTAAAAAGATATAAACAGAGATAACTGCTTCCTCCTGTGTTAGCCTACAATCCCCTCCAGTTTTCTCTGTCTCTCTCAGTAGTCAGAGCCAGGCTTACACATAGCTACTTTTTATATGATGCATGTAACACGTACCCAGACTTTTAGAGTTCCTAGGAACACAGTACAAAAGCCACAGTACAGTACACTGTGGAATGCAACAAGAACCAAAATGTCTGATGATCTAAATGGAACTCTTATTTGGACACAGTTAAAATGACAGAGATAAATGGGTAAATCTAATGGTTTGTTTTCTGGATGTCAAGAATATCAACAAAATAGGCTGTGGAGAAGCAACCAATCCCATAGGGGTTGGTCTTAAGGCATGTGATACAGGAAACTTGCTGAAGCTATGGTTTGAATCTGGTCAGTGCCTGGATGAAGACTATCTAGCAACCCCATGTATTCTCCTTCAGCTCCCTGGAGGAAAAGTGGAATAAAAATACAATAAACAAATAAAGAATAAAATAATGCCCTTTACAGGCACTGACAGCAGATGTGTTTCTAGCTCTTTATGCTGTCCACCTAATAATAATAATACAGTAAAACTGCTCGTCATTAGAATGGTTTATCTAAGCATTGAAAGACACTAAAGATTTATCAGATGCTTGCTGAAGTTCATTACCTTGTGATTCCAGCATTCTTCTGTGATACTGGAGGAATCAAGGGTATCCCATTTTCTCCAACTGCCCAGGAAACACTGCAAGACACTTTGCCAGATGTCATTAAAATCATTTTATTATTACCATCAGCTTCAAGTGAAAATGGTACACCTACAATAAGAGACCAAACACATTGTCCCTGTTTAGACTGAATAAACAAACCATGTTTTGTTGTTTGTTATATGCATGAGCCAGGCAAATGCCTCAGGTGTATGTGCTGTCCCCTTTCTTTTGTACACGAGACAAGAAGATTATTTAAAGTTCCCATTCTTGGTTAGCAGCAAATCACAATTGATTGCTATTCCTGAACTCAGTAAGTGGTGGTTTGTTCAGTTTGTTATCAAACCAGGATCACCCTATCTTGTGGCAGTAACAAGAACCATGGTTTGTTGTTACATCTGAATTGGGCCCTTATACAGAATTAAATGATAATTCTGTTATGTGTCTGGACTGGGAAGGCCAGATTCTAAGGAGGAGGAGAAAACTCCAATTTTTATTCATTAATTTTTTACCCCACCATTTGTCACCAAAAGGGTCCTTAAAGGGACCGACAAATTACATACGTAATAAGATTAACATAAAACCATATCAATAATGCAAAGAAATAAAACCAGTCCAGCAGATGTAGGCATAATGTTTGAACTGGCAGAGAAAAACACATCAGAATCACATCCAATGAAATTGAACAGTGGAAAATTCAGAAGTGACAAAGGAAGTCCCTTTTCACAATGCATAATTAACTTACAGGATTTGCTGCCGCAAGATAGGATGAAGGCCACTAGTTTAGAGGGCTCTAAAGGGGGATTACATAAATTCAGGGAGATCTAATAATGGCTATTAGTCCTGGTTAATATATGGAACCTTCATGTTCAAAGAGAGTATGGCACGAATTCTAGTTGCTGGGGAGCAATAGCGGGAGAGCCTTGCCTGTGCGCTTCCCAAAGGAATCACATTGGTCACTGTGGGATACCAGATCTTGGGAAGTCCATTCTCAAGTCTATTGCATTAATAGAAAAATGTGAGCAAACCTGGATTTCAACAGGTAGGTTTCCGTTTCAAGTCTCAGTAATACAGAAGGTGTACCATTCTGAGCTCCTACTGCCATTTTCTAGATTCTTTAAGTTACCCCAGATTTTGGTGTCATAAAGAATGGCACTGGATACTATACTGCTGCCAGAATTAGACTCTAGGTTTTTCAAAATGGACTATGTGCTCTCCAAAATTTTGGCCACCCTGAACAGATTGGGAAGTCAAACCCTAGGAAGCTAGCCAATCAAAATCCCTATTTCATATGTAATAAATGAAGAACAATGTAAAGTGAAGCTGCCTTATAAGTGTTTATAATTATACAGAAACAATAATAAAAGATCTGGAATACATTTGGAACATATATGGGATATGTTCCTATGTTTGGAATATGCTCTTATTATTTTAATCTTGTGAAAAATCAAAATAATTGATTGTGAAAGCGTTTATAGAACATGCAACTTTGGCTGACTTATGCCAACAATTGGAAAATAATACTTTTAATACTCCAGCAAAGACATTAAGGCATTATATAAGCAGCTGCACGTGTCAATTAGAGAGTTAGAGTAGTGGATAGCATATTGGATGTGGAATAGGGAAACTTGGATTCAAATCCCCATTCAGCCATGACGTTTACTGAATAATTTGGTGCTTGTCACCATCTCTTATCGTACCTACCTTACAGAACTTTTGTCATTTCATTTCTTATATTTCTATACCATCCCATAGCCGAAGCTCTCTGGGTAGTTCACAAAAATTAAAAAAAAACATTAAAATACATTATGGTATAAACCATTCATGTAATGGCATAGAACAAATAGTACACACAACAACAACAACAACAACAAATATCTAAAACAATTTAAAACCATCAGGAAAAAAACTTTTTTCCTCCTTTTGTGAGGAAAAAATGGGGCCAAACCACCATGCATACCACCCTGGTGTCATGTCCCCCTGGAAGACTCCTCAGAGGAAGAGCTGGGGGATGAGAAACCACCCACCACCAGCAATGTCCAAGCTTTGCCAGTAGACCAGGAGAAGCTGGTTCCTCAAAGGTGACTATCATGAGGTCATCACCTGTAGAGGTGAGACTGTCTCAGGAGTGGAGGCAGAGAAACCCCCACGACCCCTGGAGAGGCACTGCCTGGAAAGACAAACTCAGAAGGTGTGCTAGACTGAGCCAGAGGCCTCCTTGTGAGAAAAGGCCTACTTGCATACAGGAGGCTTGCTCACAAGGAGGTCCTTTTCAGCTGCAGTCACTAACAGCTCACAGCTGAAGCTTGGGTATTTCTCTGACAGCCTCTGCATAAAAACAGCAGTGTAAGGCTGAGAGAGTTGCTGGAATTAATATCAACCAGACATTCCCAAAACCAGCTTTCCTTGTCCTCAGACTGCTTTCTTGACTGATTCCTAGCATGAGTACTTCCAGACTGGTTCTCCTCCTGCCTGCCCCATGTCTGCTGTTTTGCTTTGGAACCTTGTTGCCTGTGACCTGGACTGTTGAAACCTTGCCTTTTGCCTGACCCCTGTTTGTGCTGACCATCTTTGAACTCTTGGACCTGCAACTGCTAGGCTCAGACTTGAAAAATGTGACATCTGGGCTCCTTGGAGAAAGGAAGGAATACAAAATCATGATAAATAACAATGTTTTAATAATCATGTTATTTATTTCAACTACATTTGTTGGAATCCAAGGAGGTCAGGGTGGTATACAAAGTGCAATCCCCTTTCCTTATTGAGGAACCCTATTGAGCCAAGAGCCTGAGATTAGCCCATGACTGATTGGGGATTTCAACCTCCCTAATCTATGTTGAACAATATTAGCAAGCCCTAAACCCTCGGGCAAAAATAGTAGTAGTAATGGAACAAACTCTGTACCGCTCCCCACTCCTTCATGGTCCAACAGCACGCGCTGGTCACTGCTGAATTCTATTTCTTCTATTGGAGCTCTCCCAGTCAGAACTGTAGTCTCAGGAATCGGTATAAATACTTCCATTAACAAGTTAGCACTGCCAAGTCCAACTGTTTCATATAGCTGTGGCAAAGAGTAGAACATGGTTGTCACTTCCAGACACTGTGGGGAATTCTGGGACCTTAGAATGAGCACATGTTCATTCAGAACACATGTTCTGCCTTGGAACTTGGTTCTCATAACAGTAAACAAGACTACATATTTCCAGAGATTAAGGGTTGGGGATCATTGTGTTAGCAGAAGGTGAAATTGCTTGCCTGTAGCTGTACTGTGGCTAGCAGGGATGGCTAAATAGCAGAAAGCTCTACAACAGTTGTGAGAAGACAGAGGTAGGGCTTGGCCTCCAGGAAGAAATCCTGGAAAGTGGTGGGCTGGATGGACAACCTCTGGGTGCCAGATTAGGCCCACAAGCCGGAGGGTGCCTTCCCCTGGTGTATGGAATGGAATGGTACTGTAACTGTGAGTGGGAGCACTCTCAAGGGAAGTTAGCAGACACCAATTTGTATTCTTCAAGGGGTCCCACACAGTCACATATATTCCACTAGAAACCTTGGTTGGGAAGAAGGAAACCAAACTGTCACCCAGAGAGAAATAGCATCTAGTGCAAACAACCCATATTAGGGATTTATAAGTACAAAGTAAATGCGAGTGAGAGTGCATGTGCATGCCCATGTGTGTGTGTGCCCCCAGATACTGACATTTCTTCAGTGAGAACTAGGCCTAAATGGCCATTCCTTCTGGATGCACCAGGGACCTGAACAAAGCCAGAATCTCTTCACAACTCTTGATAATGGCTAAGGCATTAGTATTTGTGTATATGTACAGAAGTATTCAAAAGAGAATCCATAACTTACCTGCAGTTTCAAACTCTCTGGCCAATTGAGTATTTGCAAGTTGAAAATCTGCCCAAAATGAATTCTGAAGTCTGAGCTTATTTGCCGGGAGACTGTTCTTGACACTTCTTTGGAATTGAAAAGAACTTTTAAGAACAGAGATCGTTTCTTTACATCTTCACGTCTTGAAATTTCAGCCCTACAAACATGTTGAAAATAATTTTACTTTAAAATGTGTGTATTTGCCTGAAAAATATATATTTAACATCTGGGCTGCACCTGTCCTGCCTCTAAGACCTCTGGATGTTCACATTTGGGTATAAGGATTGAACAGAATGTACAAGCCCGAAATGTAATGCATATAGGCCAAACTACATGAGTGACGATGGGATTTTAGAGATGGGCAGAGGATATCAACTGCAGACTTTGGGATAAAATGCAAACTGGACTTTAGGCACATACACCCTGCTTGCCCATTATGCCCACGTGTGGAGATCCAGAGTTTGTAAGAGGCAGGACAGGTAAGCCTGGTGGGCAGGGTGGTATGATCCATCTTCCCTTATGCCCATTAGGGGAGCAAGGGGAACGTATTATCCTGTTTTGAGTCAGATAGTAAAGAAACAACATAGTAAAAAAACCTCAATATATATTAAAGTTGATAATTTTTCAAATGCTAAAATGTATTCTCATATTATCATCAATGGTTTCTTCAGTTCTGAGACTGGCTCATTAGTTTCTTTTTTAACTTTACTCCTTTGGGACACAATCTGCCCGGAATTTCTCCAGTGCAAGCTCCACTGAAATGAGGGGAGCTGCACCTGCTTTCGAGCAGGAAAACTGTCTGGTGGTTTGTGCCTGGTATTTAATAATTATGCCAAGTTCAAAATATACACAATGCTACAAATGGAAATGGAAGAAACACTAATATCACAAGTGAAATCCAAGCAAGTCACTTTTATTATATTTAGTCAAACTCTTACAAAAAGGCACCTAGCTCATCTAATAATGGAGGGGAAGATTATTAAATACAAAACACGGCAAAATATCAGAGCAACAGTTAACCTACACAATTATCTGCCACCTCATTAAAAATGTTTGTCCCAAATCTTTTTGCTGCCACCAAAAAAAAAGGGTCTACTCTATATGTGGTATATAAATCTCTGTCAATAATTTAAGTTGTAGATCAGTCTATATATTAGGACAAAGCCTGGAATAAAAAGGCCCTTTTCAGCCTATATAACAAAAGCTCAGTTGCATATATGCACAGCACTGTCTACTTGGCCAGTGCCTCAAATATAGCATTGATGGGTGATAGAAATTGGATAGTAACTACCTTTCATCCAGATATGCAGAGGACAAAAGCTGACCGGGGGAGGGGCAGGTGGAACAAAGTTAAATCGGGGTGGGCAACTTCAGGCAGTCTGGGGGCTAATTCTCCCTGCCCCCCCCCTTGACAGGTGCAGTCCTGTCACTGTTGTTCAATCGTTGAAAAGGCAACTAAACACACAACCATTGCAGTTTGTCACTACAAAGGCTTAGAGTGGATAAATTTAGCTTGTTTTCAAACCATGACTTAAAAAAAACTTTTAAAAACCTTTTTAACAGGGGGCAAGGGGGGCTGCATGTGGCCCGTGGGTTTCCTTCTTCCCACCCATGTTAAATATTGGGGTCTACTGTGGTCCCATTTTTTTTTTGTAAGCCATACTGTTTTAAAAGTCTGAAGAATTAATCAAATCCACATCTGCATTAGCATCCTGCGTACATATGGGATCATGAATTTTGGGCCCCTGCAAAACTAGCTCTCTGTTGAGGAAAGAGAAAACGTCAGCCGGTTTCACCCTGTATCGCTGTGCCTGGCTCACTCTTTCAAGATGTTCTAAAAACATATCTCTTAGGCAGACAGTGTTCTGCCATCTCATACGTTCTCATCCAGAACAGAAAAATAGACTTGGCAGGTTTCTGGCAACAATGAACAGAAACCTAGTCTTTGCTCTACGAAGTACCGCTGGAGTCCCAGGCAATGTGACAAACTTCTTAGGCATGTATTTCGGAGAATCATCAAGTCGGCAAAATCCCCACACCCCAGTTTTCTGAGCCATATAATATTTTGTCAGTTTTTCCAGAAGGGACTTGGAAGGCTAGTCCTACCAAATAACCAACTCTATGCGATTCCACCTCCCTGCCAGCCCTGCTCCCGAACATTTAAACTATGTTAATTGAAAGCAATTGCATTTAATGAGATGGAACAAAAAGTTTGAACAATTTCTCTATATGATCATAACGTAAACAGAATCTTATGGCATTACAGTTTAACATAAAGGCTGATGGAGCACATAATTAAGAACACACACAAGATCACACTCACTAGCATATTCTATTATTAAAGTTCCAAAGTAGAACTGAGACCATGTTCCTCCATCATAATGTACAACACAAAGCTAAACTCGGGGACCAGGATTCAGCCTGTTCTGGATGGAGTCATGCCCTGCCTGAAAGATCAGGTTCATAACTTGGAACTGTATGCTGACTCTGGACCTTCAGGTGGCGGCAGTGGCAAGCAGTACATCTGCGCAACTACGTCTAGTGTGCCAGCTGTGGCTCAGTCTGATCTGGTAACAGGTATTCAAGCCGTGGCTCCATCATGACTACTGCAATGTGCTCTATGTGCTTTGAAGAGCATCTGGAAGCTTCAATTGGTGCAAAATGTGGAAGCTAAGCTGTTAACCAGTGCATAGTATTATGATCACATCACTCCAATACTGAAAGATCTGCATTGTTTGCCAATTGTTTTCTGGGCTCAATTTAAGGTGTCGGTTTTAACCTTTAAAGCTCTAAACGGCTTAGGGCCCAGCTATCTGAGGAACCTCCTATCTTCATATGAACTGGTTACTAAGATCAGCAGGAGAGGCCCTTTTGAAAACACCCTTGCTTTCGGAGGCCCACTTGTCGGGCATGTAGGAAAGAGCATTCTCCTCTGTTCCTCCCAAAGTCAGTAACACACTTCCCTGAGTTACGACTGGTCCCAACTCTCTCTGCACCGAGGAAGGGGGTCAAGACACATCTTTTTAATTTGGCTTTTTTAATTGTTATGGTTTTTAAGGTTGTTTTAATGTTTTCCTTTGTTTTTATTTGTTTCTGGGTTTTGTCTTTAAAATTTTTGTAAACTGCATTGGCTGGTTCCAGAAAGGCAGTGTAGGAATGAATAAAAAATATATAACGGAGGGACTATTTCACAGGCAGTGTGAGTGCAATCAAGAAACAACTGTTCAGTCATGCACAGATTGTTAGACTTGGATTTGGGAGACCCAAGTTCCAAACTAGATCAATTAAAGCAGGCTGCATTGGCTCTTTCAGGTATCGGACCAAACCATGGTTTGCAGTAATCGTAGTTCAGAACCCAAACCATGGTTTGAGCTTCCAAATGTACTGGCAGACCATGGTTTAAAGTTGCTTGTCTGCTTTCACTTTCTATTTGCTCAGCACTCCTTTATATGGCCATAGGGGCCTCTGGAAGTAGAACAACAGCCACAGCCCGTCCATTCAAACATCATGCCATACCAGCTTCCTTTACCATGGTATGGTTGATGTCCAAACTGAGTTACTCCCCCATGTCACATTCCTACCTCTAAAATGTGCAAAGGCAACTCACCTTACTGGGCAGTCTCAAAGAATAAATGAGATAGACAGGGGAGTGACTCAGTTTGGTCATCAATCAAACCATCATAAAGAAAGCTGGTCTGGCATGATGTCTGAGCTGACAAACTGTGACTGTGGCCATTGTTCTAATGGAGATTTTTTTTCTAACCCCCCAGTGGGGGAGGGGGCAATTCTGGATGAAAACAGGAAGGAGAAAAGCTTAAAAAACCTCCCGGAACACCATAGTACCTATCCGAATTGGGGCCACATGCACTGACACTAAAGTAAATAATCCAATCACACATTGCTCTCCTATGCTTGATTTGAAGTCCATTTAGTTTGGCTCTCAGTGAAATTACTGGAGTTTAAAACTTCCAGGACCACAATGGGCACTGGAAAATTTATGTTCACATTAATTTGCTCTGTCTTAAGACTTTCAAAATGATTTTTATGAATGTAAAAAACCAATATTGATTGATCTGATTGCATAACAAGCAGACAAGACAGAATATTTTTAGGAAACTGCCTTATATAAAGTCAGTTCAATGCTCCACCTAGCTCAGTATTCTCTACGCTGATTGGCAGTGGTTTTTCAGGATTTCAGGCATGAGCCTGTCCTAACTTTAGCTAACCAGAGACTGAACATGGGACTTGTTGCCAGCAAAGCACATACTCTACCACCGAGCTAGGCACCATCCATGAAGAACTTTAAAACATCATATAATTTTTTTGTTTTGCTTTTACAATTAATAACGTGTAAGACCTATGTGTCAAAGAGGTCTCTTCCTCATCCTCTATGTCCTGCAGCCAGTGCTGTATCCAGACAGCACTTTTTGTATCTCACACATGTTTAAAGTTCCAGGCAACATTATGGAACTTCCTTCTCATGGATACATAAGAAATCCTGGGCTTCTTTCAGAACCACTGTATTTACTTATTACTGTATTTTGTCCAAAGATAGGTTATGCTGACAGAGAGAGAAAGACTCGCTTGCCTGCTGCCAGTGCTTAGTAGCTTGGCAAGGAACTGAACCTGCATTTCTCACACCCAAAGCTAATGCTCTAAACACTGCATCTTACTGAATTTAATGACTTTCTATAGAAGGGAAGTATCAGTAGGGTCTTTTAAGGCTAAAGATTCTATTGGGTTCTATATTAACGTTTAAATTTTCACTGCAATCCTATAACATGTCTATTTAGAAGTCAGCCCAAGTGAGTTCAATGGAGCTTACTCCCAGGTTAAGTGGATATAGGATTGCAGCCTTAAAATAGTTTCACTCACCCATAATATGTGAACTTTTAATGAACGACTGAACAACAACAAAATGATTGAATTGTATCTGTTTTGCATTATTTTTATCCTATATACTGCTTTGAGAGGGCTTTGTGCTTAAAGGTGGCCTTAAAAATAATTTAAATAAATAGCCCCCAGGGCAATATGTACTAGTAGTTAAGTAAGTGAACAAAAACATAACATAACATTTTTATGTGAACTTCACAAAAATAGTGCTGTGCAAGCTCACCTAGGACAAAGCTCATTTGGAGTGATGCTCCCTGTTAGGCTCAACTCAGGAATTAAAACTGGCTCTCCTGGTTTCCTTCTGATGTTGCTGGCTCTCTCTCGAACCTGCAGTTCCACCTGCAGCCTGTCAACTACTGGTGGAGGAATGGGTTTCACAGGTTCTTCCGCATACTCGGAGTCTTCTGCTTCTTCTTTATCTTCTGAGTTTTGACTTGCTTTCTTCTTCTTTTTCTTCCTGATTTTCTGTGTATATAAAAATTGGGGGGTTTTACCCTCACCAAAAAATAATAATAAAAACTTGATATATCTTATCAAGGATTAGCTATTTCTGATAACTTGGAAGTTATTAAAGCAGATTAATTAAAACATGCCAAATATCCAAGAAAATGAATTTCTGGTATTTCTAGCACCCACTTGCTTTTGAGTTTAGTGCATACCATATGATAAGAATGTCACACTGTGCTTACTATTATTTCTCAACTGGTCTTCTATGCTGTCATACCATTCATATGCTTATATCATCTCCAGGGCAGCTTAACAAGGTAATGACAATAAAATCGAAAAGGAAACAAAAGTTTACAACAGCAGACAACAGTCAAAGAATAGATAAAGAATAGTTAAGCAAGCAACTGTTAAAGCAATTTCCATCAAGAATTAAAAATCTGGGGAAATGAGGATGGCATTCTACAAGCAGGCCTTCTCCCCGGTTGCCTCCTGGCTCCCTTTAGACAGCAGGAACATGTGCGGAATGCCTCTGAAGAAGACGTGAATGTACGGGTGTCAAGGTTCCCCTTATGACCTGGACCCCTGAGAAACTCCTTAAGGATCTCTTGCCTCCTTAAGAGTCCCACCTTCTTCCTTTTAAACCTCTCTTTCTCAGTAACATGGAGTTTAGGCTATCAACATGGTGCAATTGACACTCTAGACATGGGGTTTAACCACAACAGTTTACTAGCAGATTTAAAGCAAACAAATTACAACTAAAGGTACTTCTATAACAGAGTTGAGTGATACAGAAGGCATTAAAAATAAAAGCTGCAAAACACAAGTTCCTTTACCCTAGCTGTCCTTAGACCTTTCTAGACTGCTTCTTCCTACTGACTCTTCAGCCTTTGCTCTCACTCCAGGCTCTGGCTGTCTCTGCTCTTACTTGCTCTCTTTATATACCCCCTCCATCAAAACCGAAAGTACTGCTTCAAACTTGAAGAAATGAAACTTAAGTGGAGAAATGAAACTGACACTTAACCAGAGAAATGAAACTACTCCTCTCAGGGTTACCTCCTCCCAACAGAAACTCCAGGCCTCCAAGCTTGACCTTTTTTTTCTTTGCCTCTATGGGCCTCAAACCTTCACAATGGGGCAGATGGATGTTGAGCAGAAACTCCTTCAGGTACTCAGTTCTCAAGCTATATAATCCTCAGTGAAGACAAGATTTATTAAGCTTTTTCTTGGATATTGTAAAGGAGGACATCACAGGGATCATGTCCCACATTGGCCAACACAAAGGACATATCAGTGTAAAACAGAGGGGCAGTGGCAATGTAAAGCAAGCAAACAGGTGGGTATGGAGACAATATTCAAACTTTAGCAGTGCTCTGGATGATGAGCTATGGTACAGAAGTGTGGTAAGAGGGCTCGTCACTATTTTTTGCAGTCCATCATCCAAGCTGTCACCACAGGCAAACATGGGGCAGGATCAATACTAGTTATCTAAGTCCTGTCTTATGTCTTCCTTGCCAAATGGCAGTTCCTACCTGAGTTACATTGTGGCAGGAAGGGAGGAGACCATGAAGGCCTAGGGAAGCTGGAAAGGCAGAGAAAACTGCCATTCAAGGTGGGGGGTATTTGCTTCTTTCCTGAACTTGCTCACCTAGCAATCTACAAGCCCCTCAACATGAAGCACAGTGTGACTAGCATTTTGCTAGCACCTATATAACATTGAAAAATTGGAGATTATAATGAAATCCTGAGTTGGGTGGTTCTTCCCATCAGAATCTGGAGGCAGGGCTATTTCAACTTCTTTACTCTACCAGTAGAAGAAGACTACCAGTTCTTGTCTTGATACAGGCAAAGAACTGTATGCTTACTGGCAAGCCTCACTTCCTGATCTTTTTTTCAGCCAACTCATTTCCCTTTTATCTCCAACCCTCGTCCCCATCGTAATTTCTCCCTTGTCTGCGCAATCAATTGGCATGAGGGAGGAGATGTGGTAGGGAAAGGGATCCCACCAATGAAAGGAACCCCGTCTTCACACTGGACCAGCATCACCAGGCATGATTAGAGATGTAAAATTTCCAGAAATTTTGAAGCCATGGGGGGTAAAAATGTTTTTCCTCTTGTTTTTCGAAAGAAAACCTCTGAAATCTTTGGGAAAATTGAAAAGTAAGCAATACGTATATTTTTATACTCTTTACAGAACAAAAGTCACTTTGTTGCTTTAGGACATCCTTCCCCAACCTGCTTTCTAGATATTTTGGACTTCAGCTCCTATCAGCCTCAGGCAGGATGGCCACTGGTCAGGAATGCTGGGCATTGTAGTCCAAGACATCTGTAGGGCACCAGGATGAGGAAGGCCGCTTTAGGAATGTAAAGCAGCCTCTATGTTCCTAAAGTTATATTACATATAACTTAGTTTGCTCATAAAATTATCATTATATTTGAAAACTTTAAAAAGTGAACTCAGTAAATTTGTAGTTATTGTCTGAATAAACTATACTTGTAAAATTCAATATACCAAACATGATTGATTTTATGAGCAAACCAAGTTACATGTAACGTATTTTAGGTTCCCATTTTATGTCTGACCAGAAGGAACTTCAGCAAGTACTCCCTGAAACATCTATATCATCCAAGAAGCCAGAAGAAGCAGGAAGAATTGGAGGCAGAGGAAGACAAGTCCAGAAACACAGGACTCTATAGAACAAAACACAAATTGTAAAGAATGTACATTTTCTTCCATATTACAATATGGTGACTCTGTTCACATGCTGGGAAACAGAGCACGACATGGAGAGTCCCAAAATGTTTATCAGTAAAAGATATACTGAATCAATAATTTTAACAAGAAATGGAAGAAATGACTATGCTGAGAATCTTACAGAGAAGACTAAAAAACATTTTTCCCCATGGCTTCATTATTTCCAGAAATTTTACATCTCTAGTCTTTCTGTAAAAGTCATCTTACTACATAGTTTTTAGAAAACATTTTGGGGGAATAAAGGCTTGGTAAAGGTAAAGGTGTCCCCAACCAGTCGTGTCCGACTCTAGGGTGCGGTGCTCATCCCCGTTTCTAAGCCGAAGAGCCAGTGCTGTCCGAAGACGCTTCCATGGTCATGTGGCCGGCATGACTGAACACCGATATATAAACACTTTGTTTTAAATTCTAAAAGAAAATATTTCATAATCCAAAGCTGTTCAAATTTCTGAAAAAAACAAAAATGGTCCTTGGGAAAAAAAACAGAAAAAAAATTTTTTTTTCTTAATTTTTCCTTCACATCTCTATGATCAAGAATCACTTTCAAATACACAATGATGTTAAACCAACCTGTGCCTTCTTCCAAGATTTCCATTGCTGAAGTTCAGTTTTATATTCTTCCATTTTCTTTTCATAGTCTTCAATGTTTTCTTCTAACAATTCAGCTATTTCAGCCTGAATTTCTGCCTCATACACCTTCTCATCCAGCCTTTGATCAACTTCTTCCCTTAAAAAAAAATTAATGTATTATTCTTTGTTCATATACTGCACCCCATTTGTGTTTACATTCCTCAATCTGGTTTCTTAAGTTAGCTGAGTTTTACTTCTGAATGATGCCCCAATCCAAGCAAGGTGATCTAAATATGGAAGTGGGTAGATGTGTACCAGGAACTGCAAGCATAGAATTGGATACACATCCAACTGCTTCTCCAAATGGGGAAGTCATTCATCTACACTACATTGCTTTCAATGGGATGTGCATTTGTACAGAACAGTTGCAGGTAAAGTTACTTTCTTTATCACTGGAACCATCACAGTGGCAAATCTGCTTAAACTGGGATGGGAAGAGGAGCAAAAGCTGATAGAGGCAACCAAGAGCACACTTTTGACTTAGTTCTCACTGAAGTGGTAAACCTGAATCTGGGCTGTGCCATTTCAGCCTGCAAGTGAGGACTAATATGGTTTACCGTTCTCCCAGACCCCAAATTTCCAATTAGAAAGATAGATGTCTGGGAGAATTGTTCTAGCCAGATAGGTGAGTGCATCTCTCCTGACCATCTCAACAGCTTTCAATATTATCAATATGGTATCCTTCTGGGCTACCATGAGAGATGGAAGGCACTATTTTGCAGTAGCTTTAGTTGTTCACACTGGGTAGGTCCCAGAACATGCTGCTGGGAAACTACTGCTCTTTCCCATGGGCCTCTGACTTTCAGGATCCCACAAGGTTCTATCACATCTATAAGAAGTCCTTTGGGGGACATAATTGGGATACTTTATTTATTTATAGCATTTTATCTTGCCTTCCAGCCAAAAAGGCTCCCACAAAGCACCTTACAAAGATAAGAAATAAGACAGTCCCTGCCCACAGGCTCACAATCTAAAAAGACATGACCCAAAAGGAAAGGGGATTGGGAGGGAGGGAGGAAAAAACAAATTCAGGAGCCAGATTCTTAGTTACAAAGTTCAGCTGGTCATGGAGTTGGATTTAAACATACCTTGAGTCATGCAACTCTATGACCATGTTTGGAAATAACACTAAACCATAGTTTGTCCTTATGTCATAGAATGACATAAGGATTCTATAAGGGTTGGAAGGGGCCTACAAGGCGATCGAGTCCAATGTGAACAAGCCTCGGGTTCATATGCTCCTTCCTCCTCCTCTAGAGCACCCACAAGGAGTTCAGAAAAAGCTTTAATTGCAGCTTGTCATGTTGTTTGAACCCAGAAAACTATGGTCAATTTTAACTATGGTTTGTTGAAACAAGCCAGCCTCAAACCATAGTTAATGAAGGTGGCTTGTTCCAACTTACCACAGTTTAGGATTTAGATGACACAGCAAGCTACAGTTAATCTAAAAATGGAAGTGGAAGCGTCCACTCTCCTCCTCATAGTTGTGCCAGGGGAGGAGTATGCATGGTCGTCCTAATAACATTAATCCACGGCTTAGTGTTACATCTGAATGCAGCCTATGTCTCTTTTTCATCAGATTCCAGGAAGACATCAGAAGGCATAAATTGGTACCTGGGATAAGTGAAGGGCTGATCAGCTAGCCAGCTGAAATTTAATCAAGACTAGACTGGGGTACTGTTGACTGGGACTGCAACTGATTGAGATTCAGGTGTTCAGGCTATTTTGGATGGGGGTTATACTTCCTTTAAAGGAGCAGGCTCACAGGTTGGGAGTGTTCCTATACCCAGCACTGCTGCTGGAGGTGGCCCTGGAGAGCCTTTGGCAAGCTTAGGTTGATGCACCAACTGTACGCTTTTCCGGCAAGATCTGGCCTCACCACAGTTATGTATGCCTTGGTAAAATGTAGGTTAAAACGACTATAATGTGCTCTTTCTGGGGTAACCGTTGATAAATGCTTGAAAGCTTCAACTGACACAACATGCAGCTGTGAGAGTTCTGACTGGAGCCTCCCCAGGACACATATAACACCAATCCTGTGTCAAGTGCATTAGTTTATCAATTGCTTCTGGATCCAATTCAAGTGCTGGTATTAACCTGAACAGCCTAGGACCGGGACATCTCAAGGACTGCTACCTTCCACATGACCTTGTTCATTTCCTTAGATCATCAGCTCATCCCTGCTCTATCTCACAGCAGGAGCCATCAGAGATTAGGTGGTAGGATACATAGGACAGAGTTTGTTTAGCCATTGTATCCAGGTTCCAGAACTCCTTTGCTCTCCTGGGAGGCCCCCTTGCTCCTGTTCCTTTGATGTGATATAAAAACTTAACTTTTAGAAGGCTTTGGGGTTTGAGGGTTAGCTTAATCTTCTATGTTCTCTCCTGCTGATTTATGCTTAATTTTACTGTTATTTTATTGTACAAGCTATTCTTATGAATATTTTTACTTTTGTTTCTTTTAAAAGAAAAGCAGGATACATCTATTAAAAATATAAAATAAATCTCCCTGACTTTTTAATTTTTTACGTGGAGGGACTTTTAATTTTTTGGTCTGAAGGAACATTCAGTCATGTGAACCCCAATGTGCTGAAATGATACAGCAGGGTACCACCCCAGTGAGAACTAGACCTTAGAGATGAGCTAGTACCAACTCTAACTGTTAAAGCAATACTGCTGTTACATTGAGTGATGGAATTCTTGTCAAAAACATACTTTCTCAGGTAGAGCTTCAGGGGGGTGTTAGTAAATCTCTGAAAGTCACGCAGGGATTTGATTTCTTTCCACACTTTGATAAGGGCCTTAAGCAATGCTCGATCTTTTTCTTGCTCAACATCACGAAGTCTTCTTGTTTGCCTGTTCACATGTATAGATACACCATTAGAGGGAACACCACACTGAATACATATACTGTTAAAACTCAAATGATGTGGTTAGCAGTATTAAATAATGATTACAGTGCTCTAAATCCAAGTGAGCTTTAGGGCCAAACTAACATGATTTTTTTTAAAAAATCTTCAATGCAACCACAGCAGAACAGTGTGGGTGGGTGATTTACCCTTCCCCTGTGATCCATTGTTCCACTAAAAATTGCCCCCTCCAAGCTGCCTTTTCTTCTCACAGGAAAAAAGATATATAGACGTGGTATGTTTTCGCTTTGGGTGTGGAAATTAGCTGGGGGACAGTGATTTTGTTTAGAAAAATGGTTGCGGTGGGGGAGATTTAAACATCCACACTCCCTTGCTGTTGCTCCAATCAAATACCTCCGCAACTACATAAAAGGTGTTCGGAGGAGGGTGGGGATCGAAACCTTTGGAGACGTGTCTCCTGTGTCACATCTACTTTGGCCATAACTTAAGTTCCTGGTTAGTAAAACATTAAAAGAGTTTTGGACAAAGGATTACAACACTGAAGCCAGAGCACAAAGGGAGGAAGTGAGGGAGGAGTCTGTGGTAAACCCAGTTAATAGTCACAGGCAATAATAATCACAGGTAATAATAACAGAATAAAACAATTCAAGATTTAAAATATTATTTATTACATTTTTATCCTACACTTCCTGCTTCAGTGAGCTCAGTCAGCATACATGGTTTATCTCCACAACCACGCTGTGATGTTTAGCTGAGAAGAGAAACTGATCCAAGGTCACTCAGTGGGCATTAGAGTTTACTGGGATTTAGATCTAGGTCTCCCCATTCAAACATTCTAACCACTATACCACACTAGATGCAGTTCAGTGAAGTCTATTCTTAACAGTTAGTTACAAATTAAAATTTATTTCCTAGAGCTGCCCAGCTCAAATAAGGTTCATAATAGACATACATGATTAAGAACACATTAATGGTAGTGGCTGCAATCCAGCCCACAAATATGTGCAAATCCCACCAATTTCAGTGAAACAGTCATACACATGGCTACATGCTGGATGATAGCAGTATGCATTAACCACAATGATAGTGACGCTATGAAGCTTACTAAAGCTATACATGAGTCAGTGTTTTTAAAAATAGAAAGTCAATTGATTCATGCCCGAATATGTAACGATCTGTTTGTGAACAGAGACACAAAAGATTATTCTGGCCACATTAATAATAAAATGAAGCCCTTGAGAACCATACTTTGGCTATGAAGCAATGCAACTGAAGTTGTGCCTATGAGGGGCTCAGAATACTAAGACTTGGATTCATACTTGTACATCCCGCTGCATGCACGCACGCACATACACACACACACACACACACACACACACACAGGACTGCTCCCTGAGGGCTGGGGGAACTTTCAGAACAGCGAGGGATGTGGCACGGGGGCTGGAATGTTCATGAAAGGTGACCCCACCTGATTTCTGCCAATTCCCCCCTCCCTTTTCATTGGTTTTTTAAAAAAACGTAAATAGCAATTTGTGCAAATTTTGGCTGTAAATTGTAGCTGCATTTTGCGCAATTTGCTATTTACATTAACACGCAAGTGCACACTGAAAAACCACAAATTGGCTCAACTCAATGCAGATCGAGTCAGGCCAGCTCATGGGAAAGCGAGCGAAGTCCAGGGGACCAAGCTGATGAAAGCTCAGCAAGCTCCACCTCCCAGATGGATTCCTCCAACATCCCTACCCATATTGCATGCCATTCTGGAAGGTTGCCTCTGGACTGGCAATACAAAAAAACCCCTTTTTGTTGTTGCTGTCAGTTAAACAATGGGGAGCCAGAAACCTGATCTACTGCTAATCATCTAGCAATCTACCAATAGATCCTAACCTGTCCATCCATGATCTACATTTTTCAGTCAAATAACTCTCTATATTACACTGACTTAAAATGTCTTAACCTGTTTTTATGAAGATTCCAGTAAGAAGATTCCCCCTCTCCTTATATCTTGACCCAGTTACTTCACAAGAAATGCAGGTTGCTTACCTGTAACTGTAGTTCTTCAAGTGGTCATCTGTGCTCTGCGCCTGCACATATGGGGCTCTGTGCCTGCACTGAGTCTCATTCAAGAAGCTTCTATAGCTGAGGAACGTTTTGGTGGGAACCCTCCCCCACTGTCCACAGTGCAAGTCCAGGGGGTTCCCGCCCGTTCCCTGAGTTCCTTGAGACTGCCTAAGGAGGCCTCAGACCCGAGGGAAACCAATCACACCTTGGTACTAACAACGAATTCGACACAGACACCAAAGCGGGGATGGTGGGAAGGTTGTGGGAATGCACAGATGACCACTCGAAGAATTACAGTTACAGGTAAGCAACCTGCATTTCTTCTTTATGGTCTCTGTGCATCACACATATGGGGAGATTAACAAGCTCACTTACCAGTGGTGGGTAGGTGTCTTATGCCAAGACTGAAGACAGAACGGCTCACCCAAACGCACAGTCGGAACGTGCTTTGACATCGAGTTTGTAGTGCTTCACAAACGTTGCCAGCTTCGACCACGTTGCTGCCCTACATAAGTCCAACAGCAGTAAGCCTCTGGTAAAAGCTGTAGACATGGCTAGTCCCCGAGAGGAATGCGATGTGAGAAGGGCGTTCCAACCCAGACAAATCTTAGGCGAGACCAATGGTTTGGACGATCCACGAAGCCAGTCTTTGGGAGGAGATAGGAGAGCCCTTCTTGGGGCCCCCATAGCAGACAAAAAGGTGCTGCATGGTACGGCGCTGACAACGGCGCTGTCCTAGATTTGTAAAAAGCCAGAGCCCTCTTGACATCGAGAGCATGGAGCTTTCTCTCCAGGTCAGAAGAAGGATCCAGGAAGAAAGACAGTAATGATATGATTTGGTTGACATGAAAATCAGAGACCACCTTCGGTCTGGTCTCAGGTCACCCCTGTCCTTATGGAAAATCAAGTAAGGATGGTCCACACGTAGCGCACAGGTTTCACTAACATGTCTAGAGGATGTGATGATGGCCAGGAAGGCAACTTTCCATGAGAGCAAGCAAAGTCTGTTGTGACCAACGGTTTGAAGGGCTTTGAGAGAAGGACATGCGGGACAACAGAAAGACTCCACTGAGTAACCAGAGTTCGGACTGAAGGCACCAAGTTCTTTAAACCCTGCAGAAACTGGCAAGTAGTAGGGTGAGTAAAGAGGGGAAAACTTTGAACTGGGCCCCTGTAAGAAGAAAGAGCAGCTAAATAAACTCGTATGGATGAAAGTTTTAAACCTTTTTTAAACAAGCTATGTGAAAGAAGAACATTCTCAACCAACACCTGAACAGTATTGAAAGCATGAAGATTAGCAAACGTTAAAAAAGATGACTACTTCGCAGCATAGGACTGACGCGTAGCCGGCTTCCAAGCAGCATCCAAAATTGCCTGAACTATAAATGGAACTCAAGGAACAGTAGTCATTGCTGAATCGTCCAGGCTGTTAGCTTCAGAGTGTCGAGATCCGGGTGTTGAATCCTGCCTCGGTCCGAAGGGATCAGATCTGGAACCTGCGGAAGACAGAAGTACTGCTGCATTGACAGATGCAGTAGGGTTGGGAACCACGGTTGCCTCAGCCACCAAGGAGCAATTAGAATGCAGTCTGTTTTGTCGTGCGCCATCTTCTGTAGCACCTTGGAGAGGAGGGGGAATGGAGGGAACAGATAAAAAAGTCTTCCTCGCTACTGTATCTGGAACGTATAATTGCCCAGAGATGATCGACCGATCCCTGCTCTTGTGCAAAAGTGGCTGCACACCGCATTCACTGGGGTCGCGAAAAAGTCCATCATGGGGTGACCCCATTTCAAGAATCAAAGATGGGAGTTGCCATCTGCCACTTGTGAGACGACTGGTACACCTGGCTTAGTGTATCTGCCAGGACATTTTCTTATCCAGCACTGTGAAGAGCACTCAAGATGATGTCCCACTGAATTGCCCGCTGGAAAATGTCCAGGGTGAGGCTGACAAGCCTGGAAGAATGCATACCTTCTTGCTTCCAGATGTGCCATAAGACCATCGTATTGTTGGTCAGAATTTGTACGTTATCCTCAAAGGTCAGGCTCAAAAGTTCTCATCGCCTTCCAAGCCGCAAGAAACTCTAGGAATTTTATGTGGCACTCCTTTTCCTTCGCAGACCAGATGCCCTGAATCTGCAATGGGCCATAGTGGGCTCCCCATCTCGAGAGAGATGCGTCTATCATCACCATTAGTGTAGGAGGTGGCTGGACAAAAGGGAGGCCTTGGTCCAGGCTGCACGGCTGCATCCACTAGAGAAGGGATGTCAACAGTTCATCTGGGATCAAGAGATGGCAACGCTGAGCATCTGAGGTGGAATCGAATTTCGGAGCAACCAGCTCTGCAATGGTCCCATCTGAAGTCTCGCCCATCAAACAACCACAACCGTAGCCGCCATGTGTCCCAACAAGACTTGGATTGTGCGAGCGGTGACCCATCAGTGAAAGAAGACAGTCTCTGCAAGAGCAGTCAACTGATCCTGCTGGTTTCAAGGGAGGTAAGCGCGTGCAACCCTCAAATCTAGCAGCGCTCCTATAAACTGAAGACATTGTGTAGGGTTCAGAGTTTATTTCTCCTTGTTGACATACAAGCCCAATGCACCCAGAAGGTTCAGAACAATCCTGATAGAGTGGTAAAGATCCTCTTCGTAGTCCGAGACGAGATCTATCCTTACCTGGACAATTGGCTGCTCGATTCCCTGAAGTCTCAGGTACGCACACACAAATGCCAGGGCATGTACTACCAATGGGAGCAGATGGTCGGGAAGGAAGGGGCGCAGCCGCCGTATCAGATGAAGTTGATACAGCGCTGTCCTGCTCACAGCTGACACCTGAGCCTCCATGGACAGCTGGGAGTCCAAAATGACCCCCAGGCTGCGGACCTGGTCTTTCAAGGGTAGCCGTACCCCATTCAACACCAGGTCAACATCCCCTAGCCTCCTCTTGTCTCCCACCAAAAGTACCTCGGTCTTGTCAGGGTTTCCTCCCCGTCCAGCCACTCACCGTCTCCAGACATTTGGACAGGGATTCTATGGCCAACCTTGGTGAAGATTTGAATGAGAGGTAGAGCTGCGTGTCATCCGCATATTGATGACACTGTACCCCAAACCTCCTGATGATAGCCCCCAGCAGCTTATGTTAAATAGCATCGGGGACAGGATGGAACCCTATGGCACCCCACAAGTAAGTGGCCACGGGTCCGAAACCTCCTCTCCCAGTGCTACCCTCTGGTACCTGCTGGAGAGGAAGGACCGGAACCACCGCAATACGGTGTCTCCAATGCCCAACCCCTCCAGGCAGTCCAGGAGGATACCGTGGTCAACAGTATCAAAAGCCGCTGAGAGGTCGAGGAGAACAAGGAAGGAGCATTCACCCCTATCCAGAGCCCTCCTCATATCATCTACCAAGGCGACCAAGGCCGTTTCTGTCCCATGCCCAAGCCTGAAGCCCGACTGAAATGGGTCTAGATAATCAGTTTCTTCCAAGTGTGCCTTCAACTGCACCACCACCACCTGCTCAATCACCTTGCCCCAAAATGGCAGATTTGAGACTGGGCGAAAGTTGTTCAGAACTTGAGGATCCAAGGAGGGCTTCTTTAAGAGCGGTCTTAGCACTGCCTCCTTGAGGGCTCATGGCATCACTCCCTCCTCAAGGGAGGCATTCACCACTGCCCTGATCCCCTCACCCAGTCTCTCTCTGCAGCCCATAATGAGCCAAGATGGGCAAGGATCAAGTAAGCAGGTGGTCGGCCGTACAGATGAAAGCACCTTGTCCACTTCATCAGGAGGAAGAAGCTGGAACCGTTCCCAGAAAACCGGTTTGCCACAGGCTGCCTCTTGCTCACTAACTGTATCCACAGCGTGCAGAGTAACACACCTAATCTGATCAATTTTATCTGCAAAGTGCCTTGCCAAGGCCTCACAGGCCTTGGCAGGAAACGTGCCAGGATGGACCCAAAGACAGGCTGACTGGGGAGGGAGGGGATGGCAGACAGCAGGAAGTCAAAGTCAACGCTTTGAGGATGAATCAGACCTGCCATGACTTTGATGGAACTTTGAAGAGGGGGCAGACTACTTTTTCTGGTGTTGTGCTGGCTGGTAGTGCTGTTACCGGTCAAAGTGTTGTTTGGTTGTATATGGCTGAGGCCGGAACCACTTGCGGCCCTTGTATTGGTAATGCGCGGGCCCGTTTTACGGGCAGTTGTCTTTGCTTTCTGGACAGAGTCCATTTGCTCATCCATCCTGGCATTAAAGAGCCCTTCCTTGTCAAAGGGCAAGTCTTTTATTTGGGACCAAGGTTCTGGAGTCAAACCCACAGATCTCAGCCAGGCATGCCTCCTGAGAGCGATGGCGCCAACCACTGACTTGGCAGTACAGTCCGCCTCATGACAAGAGCTATTTATCTGTTGCCTCAACAGTCTGACAACCTCCATGTGGAAGACCCTGGCAAGATCCTTTGATCCTCTGGGAGATAAGCACAAAAGGAATCCATCTTTTCCAAAAGGAATAACTGGTATCTGGCCATCATGGCCTGATAATTGACCACACGGAGTCCGAGGGTGGCTGAGGAATACATTCTCTGACCCAAGAGATCCAACCTTCTCCCCTCCTTGTTGACAGGCGATGCATGAAGCTTTTGCACTGTCCCTGTGCCGACTCTATGATAATCGAGTTGGGGCGTGGGTGTAAATACAGAAACTCTGCGCCCTTTTCCTGTACTCGATAAAGGGACTTAAGGCATTTAGACATCGGAGCCATAGAAAATGGAGCCTTCCAGGACTGCTGAACAGTCTGAGGAAGGGTTGGGAAGAAGGGAACCACTACTGGTTTCAATGACTCAGTATGGACTGTTTCGAAAACATGATCCTGTATATGCTCCTCCAGTTGCTGTACTTCGACACCCAAAGAATGGGCCATCCTGCTAATTTGCTCTGCGAACTTGAACATGTCCTCCAAGGGGGACACTCCCTCCTGGGACCACACTATGTCATCCGGAGATGGAATGGATAGTGGTACAGATGAGTAGGAGGAAGAGTCCAATTGGTAATCATCAGCTGAGTCATGCTATGAGGCTGGTCGCAGCGTGGAAGCTGCAGAAGGGATAGGCTGGGCAGGGTGAGCCAGTGTAGGAGCCCCTAACTGGCTCCGCAGCAATGAAGGGGGACAAGGTGGCACAGGTGGAGGCACAAGGAACTAATCCCTCACAGGAGGGTGAGAAACCGTTGCTGATGCCCGTGGAATGCCCCATGTATTCTCGGTCCCGAAAGGTATGCCAACCCTCAAAATGGCAAGGCCTCTGTGGAGGGCAAGACCATTCTGAACTCATCTCCTAGTCATCATGGGGAGATCTAGACCTCTCCCTACAGTGGGATTCGAAACAGTGGACGTCATAGGGAGAACAAAGTAGCCTGGAATGAAAAAGCTGCCCTTGGTCCTGAGGAGAAGACAGGAGACACTGACATGAGGCTTTCTGCCTTACAGGGGACTGATGATTCCCAGATGGAGAAAACTCTCAGTCCTGAGGTGGTGGAGGGGAAAGTTCCAAGATTTCACCTTCAGACACTGTAGACACTTGCTTAGTGAAGGGAGCATTCTGTACCTCCAACAGCACACAAATTGGTGAGTTCAGCAGAGGGGGAGGTGCCAGAATCTTCAGTTTGGAAGCTTTATCAGCCCCCTTCTTTTTCTTCTGCTTTTTAAGGCCATTTGATCCCGACTTTGGAATCTTTGCCTTTTTAGAGATTTTTCTCTCGACTGAGAATGCTAAGGAGCACCCTGGAGTCAGAGGATCTGCCCATTCAACAGACGTCGTCAGCCAAGGGGACATCGACTTCGACGCAGACATAGCCGCCCCTGCTTTGT
Organism: Heloderma suspectum; assembly: GCF_057233095.1. Taxonomy (NCBI): domain Eukaryota; kingdom Metazoa; phylum Chordata; class Lepidosauria; order Squamata; family Helodermatidae; genus Heloderma; species Heloderma suspectum. Next base: position 117,406,470 of record NC_139462.1, read on the forward strand.
AGGTTGTAGAAGATCCCGCAGTGTTCCATAGCCAGTAGTGCCCTTCTCCACAGCTCTGCCTTAAGCCTATCCAATCTGTTTTTCTGTGCCTGTTTAGTAAACGATTGGCACAAGGAACAGGCATTGGGTAAATGGCCCTCGCCCAAACAAAAAAGGCACAGAGAATGAGGGTTGGGGGGGGTGAACTTACTCCCACACTTGACATACTTTCAAAAAGGTGCCTTTGCGGCCATAAGCAACACCGCAGCCATGAGAAGCGACAGAACGGACAGCCAACCAAGGATTGTGGGGGGGGGGGGGGATGACAAGACAGGAAGACAACAAGAGTAAAACAAAAAAGCCGTCAGCAGCAGCAAAAAAAAAAAAAAAAAAAAGCTAATTCTCTTTTCTACAACAGAGGAAGCTCCGAACAATATCCACTAGGTGGTCGAAAGAGAACTGAGGGAACGGGCGGGAACCCTCTGGAAAATGCGCAGTGGACAGTGGGGGAGGGTTCCTGCCAAAATGTTCCTCAGCTATAGAAGCTTCCTGAACGAGACTCAGCACAGGCGCAGAGCCCCATATGTGTGAAGAACAGAGACCACAAAGAAAAACTAGTCTTTCAAATGTCAAGCTTTGTAAAGTTTCTATACATACAAAAAAAATACAAAAGAGAGATTCCTCTACTCACCTTATTTCAAGCTTATATTCAGTTATGCTTTGTTGTGCTACTGGGTTAAGAATCCCACTTTCACTAGTATCCAAAATACTGTGGAAGGCATTTCTCAGAGCATGCAGCTTAAAAATAAAGATTTTTTTTAAAAAATCTAATGCAATCAATCTACTGTATTAAACATAACATTTGATTAAGCCAGAGGCTACCATATTATTGTCTCTTTATTAACAACATTTATAAGCCTCCTTTCCAATTAAAAATGCCTATAAAACAGAAAACCATCTCTAAAATAAAACTGAAAATAGCTGAAATGGAAAATGTGGTGTGATCACTGAAAGCAAAGATGACTGTGTACTGAGTTACACGTTCAAAACCATTCTAAAAAGTTAAAAATTCTGAAAGGATCAGTTCAGGATTCAAACACAGCAAGGACCTGCCATTCATCTGAGAGTGTATTTGCCCTTTATTCTGATGTCATAGCGCTTCAAAAATCAGACTATTCCATGTCTTTCATTTTACAGATATAGGATAATACTCCTGTGATTTTCTGCACATTAAAAGAGTTGCACTGACAGCATTCCAACATTCTTGAGTTGCTTCGGGCAAAGAGAGCAGCTAGGAAATATCACAGACACACAAACAGAATTTCAAAGCTCATCACATATGTTGCCTTACAAGGTTGTTCTAGGTTGTTGTTCAGTCGTTAAGTTGTGTCCGACTCTTCGTGACCCCATGGACCATAGCACGCCAGGCCTTCCTGTCCTCCGCTCTCTCCCAGAGTGTGCTCAAGTCCATATTCATTGCATCGGTGATGCTATCTAGCCATCTCAACCTCTGCCATCCCCTTCTCCTTTTGCCTTCAATCTTTCCCAGCATCAGTGACTTTTCCAGTGACTTTTCTGTTCACATTTGGTGGCCAAAATATTTGAGCTTCAGCTTCAGTATCTGTCCTTCCAATGAGCAGTCAGGGTTGATTTCCTTTAGGATGGACTGATTTGACCTCCTTGCAGTCCAGGGGACTCGTAAGAGTCTTCTCCAGCACCACAGTTCGAAAGCATCAATTCTTCAGCGCTCAGCCTTCTTTATAGTCCAGCTCTCACAGCCATACGTTACTACTGGGAAACTCCCCAGCACCTCCCTTCTGCTGCTGCCAGGGCCTCCTTGGAGAAGAGATGAGGAAGCCAGTTGCAAACCATCTCGTCGGGTGGAAAGACCCTCTTCCCCAAGATCCCACAGTGTTATTTAAACTGGGCTACTAGCAGTGTGAGCTATTTATTTTGTGCTGTTAATTTTGCTCTTGTTCTTGTATTTGATAGCATCAATTCACTATAATATGGAATTTGACTTGTTGATTTTGTTCTATTTGAATTTGTTTGATTTGTTTTGAAATAAATTGGTTTTTATGCTGTCTTTTGATATGTGACATTTATTGCGAGCTGCTTTGAGCATGGTCCACAATGGAAAAGTGACAGATAATAATTACTTTAGTTTAGTTTATCACTGTACTACAGATGAAGGAGCTGAAGCTGAGATACAATAGCTTGACTAGGGTTACCCAGCAAGTTGACAGATGACACAAGATTACAACCAGGATCTTCTTGGTTCAAAGCCCAGTCTCTTAGCGAGACAGAAAGAAGGCTATGAAATCGGAGTCCTGTGTCTATCCAAACTCCTGAAGGCAAGATCCAGGCAGGGCGGGAGGAAGATGGAGGCTCCCATTCCTCCGATTTTGTTGTTTTAAGCTAGGCAGGCCTTCCAGTGGGCAGGGACGGGTGATAGAGAAGCTTCTGGATCTGCGGATCCAGGTCTCTCCTTCCCCCTCCCTCTCACCAAAACGCCCCCTTTCCACCTTCCCCAACCTCTTCCAAGGTCACTGTGGTGACTTCAGAAAGAGGAACCGCTGCAGAGATTTCCATGGAAGCTGGGACGATTGGAAGATCTGAGATTGGATCTCCTCCTCCATGCTCATAGCTCTTTCTATGGGTGCAGCAGAGATATGCAACATCCTATGGAGCCCCAGACACTGCCTAGGGACCATAGGACTGCTCTACCCAATAGTATTCTACATCCGTTAGAATGCTCATGTACATTCCATGATATTACGACAGTTGAACCAACAGCAAAGCAGAGCTCACAGACCAGTGATAGACAGCAACAGTTCATTTTTAGCCTAAAATGTATATATTACGTGTCAGCAACAAATTTATCATGACCAAATATGACACATATCTAGCATTTACAATGCTCCAAAGGATTTCTATTTTCTTCTTAAAATGAAGAAAAACAGTGAAATTACCTTATCTGTAAGAAGTTTGGCAAGATTTCTCTGTTTTCTTGATAGATACTGATCAAACAATTGAGCCAGTTTAGCTGCTAAAACATGTTCACGGCTAAAGCAGGGATGGTGCGTGAATATTAATCCAGAAACATCAACATCCAACTGAAATTGCCCCTGAGGGTCCTCGGATCCAACAATGTATTGATTGGCAAGCCTCATTTGTATTGCCTAAAAATAAGATTAAACAAGCAAACACATACCACAGGTATGATGAAAGAGGTTTCTGAGGAAGATATTAGAAAAGACACAGCTATCAAGTCACTTTTCAGTTTTTAATTATAAAGTGCAAGTCTTTGATCCCTTTTGGATGCCACAATCCTAGTTTGCTAAACCATGGATTAGCAATCCAGAAACAAAAATTTAGACATCATTCCTTCCCTCTCCTCAGACACTGACTTCAGCACTGTGATCCTGGTCTGTTTAAATCAGAATTCTTCACTATGTCCTAAATGGGGAATTCTAGTTTAATGTTAGCTTACTAACTAGGAACAAACTGTGGTTTAAATTCCTGGGTAGTAAAGCAACATTAAATCAGAGTTCCTGTTTTGAACATAGGGTTGCAACACTGAAGCCAGGGTGCAAAGGGAGGTGGTGAGGAAGGAATGTGCGGATTCCTTCCAAGAGCACTTTGAACATCATTTTTAAATGAATCTTGGGCTTGTGAATCACCCCTCCCTTCATCAAACATAGAAATTCACAGGAAACTTAACACAATTAATTTGCTATAAAATCTCAGAGATGAACATAACAAGATAGAAAAGCAGCAATTCCACAAGTTTGAAAGTAAAACTGCCCCAGTCACGAACAAAGAGGCAGCAGGCTCACCTTTTTATAAAATGTCACCAGCTCTGGTTCTTTACCTTCCTCTACTGGAAATATTGGAGGTCTAGTACAAGACTGCTTAATTGGATTGGGCAAAGCCAAAATTTGGCCATCATCTCCAAACCACTTTTTCCCCTACAAATAATAGAGTACAATATTTAAAATTTTACTGAAAATACAATGCAGAACTAAACCATTCTTCAGTAAATGAAAGCCCAATGAACTAAATGTATACAGAACTCCAAGGTATACATAATGGCAGTGATCCTGCAATGAATGTATCCATGATCCACATGATCCACTTAGGGCGCAATCTTATGGCCGCTAGTCAGTGGCTAGACAACCATAGGATAGGTCAGTTCCCAGGAACCAACTTTGGAGCCCGCGCTCCAAGGTCGGCTCCCTGAGAACCAACCTCCACCACCTCCCGGGCTGCCTCGTAGGCAGCACACATTGGCCCTGCGCTCGTAACAGGAGCACGGAGCAGCGAAAATGGGCATTCTTGGGTGCGGGCTGGGGAGGCCGGAAGTGCCGTTCTGATGCTTCCTATGCGTTGTCCAACGTTCGCCCCCCTGCCTGAACTTCCTGCGTCTGTCTAGCCGCAAATGCAGGGTGGCTAAAGCGTGGAGGGGACAATTCCCTCCATGCGGCTCCTGCCCTGCATTGGATAGGAGGGCGCCTCTGAGTTCAGAGGTGGCCGCCTATCTCAGTAGGACTGTGCCCTTAACAGATCATTATACTTAACCTATAGGGCATGATATACTTCCATGCAGGCACTGACATTCACACACAGAGAGGAAGGATCAGCATAGGGCTCAACAGAGCCCTGTTTCCTCTGCACTTGGCATGTACAGAGCATTCCAGGCTATTACAGGAACACATCTGGTGCAGGGGGGTGCAGGGAAGGGATCTATTGAACTCCATGCCAATTTATTCCTCCATGTGCATATTTTCTTTAAAAGTATTTCTTGATGACTGTGGCCATGCAGGGATAAATCATGCCCATGCTTTTGTCAAACACAAAACAAAACAAAATAACGGATGGAAATCAGCGAAATGTTTAAAGTTTGGTCAACTAACTCGATCAGTTCTATATCTGAGATCTAAAATCTCATGGGAAACAGCCTGTTTGCTTAGATGGGTGCCTATGATTTCCTTTGTGAATTAATTAACAGACACCACCTAAGTCCTCTCAGCTGTTTGTCAATGGAGGGCTGTTTGAATATCCTCACTTTCATGTGGAGGAATCTTGTCTCACTCAGGGAGAAAATGTGGATTCCAGGTCACATCCACAGGTGAAGTCATGTTAGCACAATGGGCAGCAACTTCTACATTTACACACCTTTCTAAGATTGGGAGCTTAATCTTCTTTTTCTCACTAAGCTAACTTGTCAGTCCTAACCTTGAGTTGTTTAAAAAAAAAAAACCATTTCTGTCCAATCAATAATTAAAAAGGAGTTTGCTATGCACAAAAATATTAAAACAGGGAAGCGTTTTCTTAACAAGGGAATTCTGTGTGTTCTAAAGAGAAGAGGATTCTCCCTTAGCTTAGAGCAGCATTCCCCAAGCTGGTGCCTGCCAGATGCACTGGACCCATCATCCCCAGCCATAGGAGTTGTAGTCCAACACATCTGGAAAGCACCAGTTTGAGGAAACCTGGCTTAGAAACCTAGGTGGAGGTGCACCCATGAGCTGATGGCCTGAGCCTTTGTTCTGAGAGAGGCGTGTATTATTTCCTTAAATAAGTTCAATGTTACTTTTTCAATATTATAAATATTTATTTCATTTATATCCCACCATTACTCCAGTGAGCATTACTCCAGTTCCCCCCTCAATTTTATCCTTACAACAACCCCGAGAGGTAGGTTAGGCTGAAAGATAGTGACTGGCTGATCACTATCTCATCCAGCACACTTCATGGTCAAGTTGGGATCTGAACATGGGTCTCTCTAGTCATAGTCCAACAAGCTAACCACTATACTACACCACACCTTACTAGCTGGGGATAATTTTGTGTGTTGGGTTAGTTTACACACCCTCCCATGCCTGCTTGCCTGATGGTACCATGAGATTTGAACGATCCCTAAATAGGGAGGTTCTTTTATGCCTTTTAGACCCCTCCATAATTATTAGGGAGCACTTTATAAGAGTTTTACAATGAGGTTTACATCACAGACAGTGCTGGATGTAGTGGCAGCTGTTTTAAAAGAGCTGGGGGGGGGGGTGTCCTTATATCCACTCAGGCTACTTTTCCTTCCCCCACCACAACAATCTTTCAAAGGCATAGAGTCAGTGAGACATACTGAATAGAGTGTCAGATTTATTTTAAATGCAGGTATCTAGGGTTCAAATTCCTGCTTTAGCAACAATGTTTACCAGCAATCACAGATCAGCTGCTGTCTCTCAGCGGACAGTACATTTAGAGTTGTTTTAAGGATAAAAAAGGGGAAGGAATGTTAAATGCATTGCCCTGAGCCCTCTGATGGGGGTGAAGGCAGAGAAAAAACATGTAATAAACAACACTTCTATTTTTTTTACATTTCTTCAAGTTTGAATAAAAGAAGGCTAGAGTTTCAGTGAGAGGAGGCGCTGTAGGAAAAATGGCCCAATAAACCATAATGAAATATACAGTACATTGGATAGAGTTCACTACATTTAGGAGTTCATTTTAAATCTAAAAAGAACATTGACAACATTTATATATACTTAATCCAAAATCTACCACACTGGAGCACTAGCAAGAAGTTATATTCACATCTAGTGGAAGTATGCACACATTTTTAAAATGTAACTATGTTGCAAGCTGCAACTCATATTCTGGCTGAGAAATGCTGGAAGCTGTAGGACTTATTTCTGTCTAAACATGCATAGGTTTGCACCCTGAACTACAAAAAAATCTAATCAAGCTGATATTTAGCTCTTATATATGTTTTTGTAGCATCAGGAGGAACAAACAAAGACAATACTTGAGGCAATTTACCTGCTCCTGCTTGAGTATCCTATTCTCTAAAATGTTTTGGTTTGACAGTGACACAACAGGACGCTCTCCTGTATACAGACCTTCATCCTCTAGGTACCTTGGCTGCTTATTTTCAGGTACCTTCAGAGAGGCAGGCACTAAAAGCAAGAGTCTTGTATTACAAACCCACATTATTAATCACTATTCATAAATAGTTTATTTCTGTTAACATTGTATATCACTTTGAACATGCACACTACATTGCAATATTTGCTTTGCTTGTCCTCACATTAACCTTTGAGATAGGTTGCTATTCCTATTTTATAGATAGAGGGTAGTAGATTATCAAAGTAGATGGCCAAGGAGAACTATAAATGTAGGCCTCCCAAGTCCAAAAAATTGATCCAGTGTATAGCACTCACAGTCAGATAAGAAACAAATGTTAATAGCTTCGAAGAGTTATATACAAATCTACCTTAATAATCTATTTAAAGTGCCTAGTTAGAAGCATCAAATAAGAGAAGCACACATATTTCAAGAGGAGCAGTGATGGGAACTGATAGTAAAACAATACCTTTAAGACAAGGTAGTATGCAAGCTTTTGAGTTCACAAGAAAACTTCTTCAGGCTGGATGTTAGCAAAGAAAAAAGGAGGGAGGAACAGTAGGTAATGGAAGCTCAAGTCTGCCATTTGTGACAGTCTTAAGACAGAACGGAGGAGGTGCTCTGCAGACTTAATTAGGTTAGACTTTGCCTGGTGTAAAAAGATCTCAGGTTCCAGCAAAGTACACTGAAACAAACAGGCAATGATGAATGTTTGTTGGAAATTATAAACGCCAGCAGTTATTTCAGTCTGTCTCAGTGGTTTTAATAAAAGAATTAGCAACACAGGAAGCTGCCTTATACTATGTCAGATCGTTGGCCCATCTCTGGTGGCTGCTCCAGAGTTTCAGACAAAAGTCTTTCCCAGCCCTACCTGGAGATGCGGAGGACTGAACCTGCAACCTTTTATATGTAAAGCATGTGTTCTACCAGCTACAGCCCTTCTTGCAGGTACTTTTAGTCTTGGTCTTGTAGCCTCTCTTCTACTTTACAACTACATCCATCTACTACCTTCTGATCTTGGGCTGTGCTAAGGAAGGAAGCAATTTATGTCCAAGAGAAAATAATTTACAGAGTGAAAAGGAAGGAAAAGAATGGGAAGAAGGGAAGTGAAAATGACAGATGGACTGAGGGAGAGATAAAGGAAAAACTAAAGGAAAGATGCCAGAGGCTGCTGCTGCACCTTCTGAGCTACATCCCCCACTTCAAAGAACAGCCTGGCATTGGGCAGTGGTACTGGGAACTGGGGAGCCTGTGTGTGTGTGTGCATGCGCCTGCCTATGTGGTATGGAGTGGGGAGAGGTGGAACTGAGTTAAGGTGGCTGGAAATGGAGAAATTTGGGGCGGGGGGAGAAGGGAAGGACATCCTCCTCTGAGGGAAAAGTGCCCAAAGAGGTTTTGAAGGAAATTAAGATGTGAGATTACGGGTGCAATCCTATGCATGTTCAGACAGAAAAAGTCTACCAACTCCCAGCATTCCCCCGCCAGCCATGCTGGATGGAGAATGCTAGAAGTTGTAGGACTTTTTTCTGTCTAAAAATTCATAGGATTGCACCCTAAATGTTAATATTTTAAAACAACAACAGGACAAGAGAAGGGGATAAGAGAGGGAAGCTGTTACAGAAGAAGGTGAAAATAAAAATAGCATGAGGGAGGAATGAAAGAAACTGGCAGTCTGGAGGTGGGGGATACGGTACAAGTAGGGATGTACGAATCCCCTACCTGCCAGTCGGGGGGGGGCACGGGGGGGGAGGCGATCTGTTCCTCCCCCCAGAATCCTTGCTGGCCAGCTCCACTCCGCGGTGACTCCACAGAGCTGCTGGCTGGCTCCATACAGCAAAGCAATACATATGGAGCTGGCCGGCAAGCAGGATCCGGCTCTGCGCAGGTTCAGTGGGAGGCGGAGGTAGGTGGACCCGTTCCACCATGGACTCCGGAGGCCAGATTCAAAAGAATCCGGCCTCAACGGAGTCCGTGGCAGAATTCTCGGACATCCCTAGGTACAAGTTAAGCATGAAAAGAGAAGGGGAGAAGAAATTACAGGAAATGGGTAAAAATATTTTTGGGAGACATGCAGTTGGTGGGCAGGGGAATATAAAATATAAGTATTCTCCACTTAGAGCAGGGGTAGACAACATTGTTCCTGAAGGCACCAATATTCTCCCAGGCACTTTCTTGGCACCTGCTCTACATCTCCCACATTTTCTCACCAGGAGCTGGGGCTGCTATGAAATAGGTTTCTACTGGTGCTGAAAACTGGGTTCAAAGGAGCTTTTTAGCGTGTTGGGATTCAGACCCCACCTCACCTCTGGCTTGAGCTCACTCTTTTGAGCAGGTTACTTGTCCTTTGCCATGCCTCCCACGGCAGCCACTGGTGGTGCCCAGAACAGCTTTTCAACTGGCCAAATGTGCCCATGGCCCAAAAAGGTTGTCCGGATCAGCAATTCTTCCTAAAATGGGGAGGCTGGGTCATGATACCTCCAGAGTCAATATCTGTACTTTCCTTATACTAAGGAAAACTGAAATACAGGACTCCCTTCCACAATGAAATAATTCTGGCAAAGAATCTAGCAAATTCCAAAGAGGGATTAGCTGTCAATAGAAAATGAGATCAGTAATGGCCAACTTATTGTGCCAAGCTCCACTGCCATCTGCCACCATGTTGTGGGTGGCTCTGCCTCTGCATTTCCATTTTGTGGCTGGTGGGTCTCAGTAATTTTCAGTTCTCTCTAGTGGAGGTGGGGAGGTACAAGGAGGAAGTTTGAGAGCCCCTGGTTTATAGCTTATGATGTTACTTTCATGCCATCAGTACATTCCATACCTGACCATACCCTTTCTTACTTTCACCCTGGACTGGCAATCTTATTAAAAAAAAAAATTAGGAGTATATTTTAATGATTCAAGAAGCAGATGAGGTATGTGTAGCTATACTTTGGACTGCAGGTACATTTTGAAAGATAGTAGCTAATAGGGGTTTAATGACAGATATTGTAAACAGATCTAGGTCTGAATGTAAAATTTAAGAGATTATTATTTATTTCATTTCTATCCCGCCCCATACCTGAAGCTCTCTGGGTGTTTTACAACAATTCATGAAATAAACCAACATTACAAAATACAATGTAATAAAAGCAGTCTAAATCGATTTTAACACCAAAAATTAAAACAATATAAACAGCGAAAAACAATTTGACATAAACAATATTTTCCCTAATAGACCTGTTCAAAACAGCAGACCCCATCATATGCCCCATCATATGCTATTAAATGCCTGGGAGTAGAGGGTTGACTTTACCTGGCGCCGAAAAGACGACAATGTTAGCGCCAGGCAGGCCTCAGTGGGGAGCTCATTCCAAAGTTGGGAGGCCACCACTGAGAAGGCCCTCTCCCTTGTTGCGACCTTCCGAGCCTACCTTGGAGGTGGCTTTCTGAGGAAGGCCTCACATGTTGATCATAGTGTCCTGGTATGTGCAGTTCGGGAGAGGCTTTCCATCAGGTACTGCAGTCCCGACCTGTATAAGGCTTTATAGGTTAAAACCAACACCTTGAATCTGGCTCGGAAACATACCAGCAGCTAATGCAAGAAGGCCAGAATTGGTCTTACATGCTCAGTTATTAATCTGGCTGCTGCATTTTGCACAAGCTGCGGTTTCTGAACAGTCTTCAAGGGCAGCCCCACGTCGAGTGCATTGCAGTAACCTAACTTGGAGATTACCAGAGCACAGATTGCTGAAACCAGGTTATCCCTATCCAGATAGGGGTGTAGCTGGGCCACCAACTGAAGCTGGTATAAGGCACTCCATGCCACGGAGGCCACCTGAGCCTCAAGTGACAAAGGAGAACCTCCAAGCTACAAACCTGCTCCTGCACAGAGAGTGCAACCCCATCCAGAACAGCTTGAACACCCTCCAGCTAAGTGATCAGCTTTCTTGGTAATGCCTTAGACAGACCATCCACCTGGAAGCAATTCAGAATTATACACCATGCAAGATGTGTTCAATTATTTCATATCCAAATACTTTTATAATGCAGCTGTACTTTAACTTTATAGTTCTGCAACCCTAATAAAGTATTGTTGCAAGTAGTATGTAAATAATCTATACCACACAAAGCCTAACAATAATACACCAGACCTACCTCTTAGCATGCTGGGAACAAACAATATTTCTCTCTCTTTCTGCACTCGTCCAGAGTAGCTTTCATATTCTGCAGGTCTAACCACTAGGAAGTCAAGGGCTGTCTGTTCTATTATAAAAATGTCATCATCTTCTTTATCATGAACAAGATGCTCCTCTTCATCCTGTATTTTACATACAAATATTTTAAAAACTTTTCCGAATTCAGGTTCAACAGAATCACATTTCATGGTTTTGCATATGTAAGTAAGCACCTTGTTTCAACCATTGTGATGCAAATAATTTTCACTCATAATTTGGATTAAATGTGCACATTTTCAACACAAAGGCTATGTTTTCACATTTCAGACCTACATGTAGGAAGCCACCTCATATGAAAGTCAGCACACAGGTCCATCCAAGTCAGTATTGCCTTCACTTCTTGATAGCAGACTTCCAGAGTTCCAGACAAGAGACTTAGCAGAGTGATTAAGCCTAGAACTGTGAATGTGGCAGACAGAGATTGACCCATACTAAACATTTGTTTTTATATTGATTCCAGTAAGCAATGCCCGGGGGGGGGGGGGGGGGAGAGAGACAGAAGACTGACAAATGTGTCATTCTGTCTTTGCTGGGTTGCAAGACACTATCAAGCATTATAGCCCCATGCCAATTAATATGGAACTGGAGGTGTGTGCATCCCTAGATCCTTTGGGCCACGCCAAACATGTTTAATTCAATGAAAAAAATTCCAACATGTTTCAGACCATACACAGGTCCTTCTTCAGGGCAATCTAAAGAACGAGATACAATATTTATAGACTTACATATACCCTGTGTTCAACATCACATCAATAATACAATTATCCGTCACCATAGAAAGATATGACTTTATGTAGAACATAAAGAAAGAGAGGCTCAAATTATACAAACTATGTACAAACATGCACATCTCTTACAGATAATGTGACAAGTACTGTTTGCTCTTCAGATGCCAGTCTCCTGAAGAACTGAACTGAAGAAGCATCCATGTCTGGTCTGAAACATGCTGGATTATTTTTCATTGAATTAAACACCCTTTTCATCTACCCATTTGCTTTTGGCTTTTTGGTATACCATCACAAGTATCACAATGCTTCCTTTGGTCTCAAGACACTGTCAAGTGCATAGACCTAAGCCAGTAATACCCAACAAATAAGGAACTGTGGGAAAAGCTTTGGGCCACCCCAGATCATATATTCAAACCTCCAAGAAAGTGGCCTGTATGATACATCACTATTTATTTAAATTACTTCTTGCCCGTCTTTCAGGGCAGGAGTCCTCCCAAGGCGGTGTACAATAAAACACGTAATAAAAACTGATACAGTATTAAAAATGGTAAAAACACAATAAGAAGAGCAACAGCAAAAAAACAACCTTCTAAAAAACACCAGCATAAAATAAAACTTACAACAAACAACTGCAGCCAGAACCCAGTCCGATAAATCATGATCAGGGGAGGGCCAGAGTATATTAGTACGCATTCAGGGCCTTCTTAAAAGCCTTCAATGATGGGGCCTGGCGGACCCCCGATAGCAACTTATTCCAGAGTTTCGGGGCTACTGCAGAAAAGGCCCTCTCTCGTGTGGTCACCCACCTAACTGCTCTCACAGATGGCAAATGAGAAGGGCCTCTCTCGCTGATCTTAAAGTGTGGGCAAGCTGACACCACAACATCACATCTGGCCTAACACTTTGTTCGGATGCAAGACCCTTTCAGGGATGGTGCCCCATACAAAGGTATGCAGAAATTAATAAGGAACTTGAGATGGGAACCCCACAATAAGCTTGGGGCCACTACAAACCATACCCTCAAACTTCCAGGGGAGTGGCCTCTATGATTTGCATCCCACTGAGTCTGGCCCAATTTTTCAACAGGGAACAGGACACTGTTAAGCAGATGGGCCCACAATGGCTGTGACATAACCTCATTTTTTTTGCTGGGAAAGGCAGAAAGTTAGCTTGGGATATATGGATCACATTTCGAGATCACATTACACCTGCATTTCTGACAGTGGCAGAAGCCCCAACACAATACCATAGTACTATTTGAAAGGTCTGTAGTACTCTGTATGATAGAACCTGTGGTTTGGGCAAAGTCAATGAGACAAAACACCATCTGTTCTCAAGAAGGGACTAATCCCTGGAGAATATTAACTGCTCCACTATCTGGATGTTGGATTTTATGCACTATTTTGTGTCAGAATGATATGATGTCCAATGTGCAAGAACAAAGTAGGCTCCTATTCACCAGATCTTGATGCCACACTTCCATTTTGTTTACTATTGAATAGAAATAACTAACACTAGGAGCTTCCCTAAACAGAAAAGCACATGTAGTTTCACTGGTACCATTTCATTCTCTCCTGGTTCTTCCTGATGGACAAGTGTAGATTTCTGATCTTTCCCCTCCTTGTCATTCAACACACTCTTTTTCTTGTTTTGAGTTTCATCACCTACATTCTCTGGCTCAGGATCAAAATTGAAAGTAAAGAAATTATAGGCTTCTTCAGAAGAAGGATGACCAGTCTTGACCTAATGGGAAAAGGTAATTTTTTATTAAAAATGATTCGCACAATGCAATATTTTAATACAAATAAATAGCTAAACTCATTTCCCTTAGAATTTATGTTTTAAGAAAATTAAACAGATGCAACTGAAATCAAAGACTTAATATATAATCATTCATCATTTTTAGAGAAAGGGAAGGTGATAATAAATAGTACACAGTATCTGAGAAGCCTCACTCGAACCTTGGTAGCTATCTTGAAAACAAATGCAGGGATGGAGAGTGGGCTACTTATAATTACAGCTTGAATATGCACACAAACTTTCACTCTGATAATTCACATTGGATTGGGTGGAATATTGCATTGCCCCCTTTGAAAACAGATGGGGTGCCAAGCTTGAAACACAGAATGTTGTCCTGAGCATGCACATCAACATCCTGACATCTTAAATTTCAAGGGGAGTACTGTATTGTGCTGTGTTTTACATCTCTACCGCCCCCCTTGAAAATAGATGCAAAAGTTGAGCTGAAATGCAGAACTGCCCCCCTAACCAAACATATCAAATTTCATCCCCAATATATCAGTGTTGTTTATTTTGTTACAAGCAAACTTAAAAACAAAATGCCAAATGGTTGACTTAAACCAAAGGTCTCTTTTCGCTTGGCAAATAATCCAGGTAAAATAAAAACGATGCTATGAAGGAAGTGGTTGTGTGGCCATTCCTGAAAAAACCCTCCTTTGATCCAGAAATTTATACTATAAGCTGTCACAAATACCCCTTCTTTGAGCAAGGTGTTCGAGAGTGCGGTGATGATTCGGTTGCAGGCGTTCTTAGAATCATAGAATAGTAGGGTTGGAAGGGGCCTACAAGGCCATCGAGTCCAACCCCCTGCTCAATGCAGGAATCCAAATCAGAGCATCCCTGACAGATGGCTGTCCAGCCTCGTCTTGAATGCCTCCAGTGTGGGAGAGCCCACCACCTCCCTAGGGAATTGGTTCCATTGTCGTATTGCTCTAACAGTCAGGAAGTTTTTCCTGATGTTCAGCCGGAATCTGTCTTCCTGTAACTTGAGACCATTATTCCGTGTCCTGCAGTCTGGGATGATCAAGAAGAGATCCTGGCCTTCCTCTCTGTGACAACCTTTCAAGTACTTGAAGAGCACTATCCTATCTCCCCTCAGTCTTCTCTTCTCAAGGCTAAACATGCCCAGTTCTTTCAGTCTCTCTTCATAGGGCTTTGTTTCCAGTCCCCTGATCATCTTTGTTGCCCTCCTTTGAACCCTCTCCAGTTTGTCTGCATCTTGAATAAAAGTGAATGAAAGTGATTTCCCTAACCCATTTCAGACTGGGTTTTGGGAGCATATTCATGGTCAGCGTAAATGGGAGGCCTTTTTATATAGAAAAATGGAAGGAAGAAGCTGTTTTTACAAACAATGAGACTGAACTAGTTACAACACCAGCCACATCCTCCACACCCCCTCCTACTGCTAGTCTGTGCATGAGACTTTCCCACGGTCAACCCCTACCCATGCCTCAGTGGAAAGCTGAATGCAACCGATGATACACATAAGGGACTGGTTGAATCAGCCCCTATGTATTTGAATTGCTATTATTCATTATACTCATCATATATTATTTGATTTTAAAGTCGCACATGGTTTGTTTACCATTTCAAATTCACAATCCCATCATGATAGTCCATAGGTTACAGTCAAAGCAATCATACAAACAATGCATAACAAGCTGTTCTAACTGAACAGCCCTCACCTGTGATTTTTGCTTGATTTTTCTGACAGAATCATGAAACTTCACTCTAGAAGATACCTTGCATTCATTCTCTTGCAATTCACTTTCACCTATCTGTACAAAAGCCAACACATTAACAATTTAATTTATTTAATACTACCAACACACCCTTAAACTATGACTCATGGGAGGGGTGAGGTATTAGATGTTCATAGATGCAAGACACTTCACATGTGGAAGGAGATAAATATATTAGATTGCAAGCCTGAGAGCAGGGACTGTCTACAGGGATGTCGCGGGCACCCCACTGGGTCTGGGAGTCCGTCGGGCCCCCTCCACCTGCGACCCCCGAGCCGTGCCTGCCGAGACGCTGTTCTTGCTCGCCCCCCGCTCGCACCTGCTCATGCCCTCCCGGGCTCACTGGGAAAGCTTAATATGCACAGTATCAGAGGTATAATGCCTCTAATATTGAGCATATTAAACTTTCCTGGCCCCAGATTGCACATATTTAAATATGCACATTTTTTAAACTTTCTTTTTTAACGCAGAAAACAAAGGCAGGAAAATGGCGGGCACTCACCAGATGTGATCGTAATGAGTCTGGGCAACTCGCAGAGCTCGTGGGCAGCCCAAGCGCAGGTCCATGGGAGGGCGAGCGGGGGCGGCACTTCAGTGGGTGCCCAGAGAATCCAACCTGGGGTGGGTTCTCACATGCCTAAATATCTAATTATTTGTTTTTTAAGCTGCTCTGGAATTAACAAGTGGAATAAAAATGCTTTGAATAAATACAGACACAATTCTATCGGCTGCACCCTCGATGATTGGAAGCCCCGAACCCAGAAGGTTCCAATCATCCAATGCAGGGTGGGAGGAGCAGCAGAGGCAATCTTCACTTCCCCGTCCTCCCACTCTGCAATTTACTAGGGATGGCAGAGAAATCCGCCACAGACTCCAATGAGGCTGGATTCTAAAGAATCCAGCCCCCTGGAGTCCATGGCAGAACGGTCTACTCCCCCCTGCCACCACGCGAAATTCTCCCCGGACAGACCCTACCTGCCACCAGCCGGTCTGGGTCTGCCCGCTGCCGTCTGCTGCCCCAGTCTGCGGATGCAAATTGCATCCAACATAGAAGACGCCATTTGCATCGGCAGCCCAGCAGCGGACGGAAGTCAGGCTGTGGACGGGCTCAGCCGGCAGCTCCACGGACTCGGCGCAGAGTGGAGCCGGCCAGGGAGGATTCCAGGGGGAGGGACGGATCACCTCCCCCCCCGTGGATGCGCCGAACCAGACGGGTGAGTGGGGTTCGTACACCCCTACATTTTATGCTAGACAGGCTTTTAGGTCTTCCTGCTGCTTCTGGATTCTAGATGATTCCGATATTTCAGTGACTACTTGCTGAAGATCTCTCCGGTCAGACATATAATAGGAACCTAAAATATATTATGAATATTTTGGTGTGCTCATAAAACTATTCTGTTTGTTATATTAAATTAAAAAATATAGTTTATTCAGACAATAACTACAAATTTAGTGAGTGTACTCTTAAAAGTTTTAAAATATAACAATAATATTATTAGCAAATCATAATAAAACTTTAGGAACATGAAGACTGCTTTATGTCCCTAGAGCAACCTTCCACAACCTGGTGGCCTCCAGATGTTTTGAACTACAATGCCCACTATCCCTGACCACTGGCCATCCTGCCTGAGGCTGATTGAGAGCTGAAGTCCAAACTATTTGGAAGGCACCATCTCTAGTCTCCTTCCATATTTACCTGCCTGGACCAAGGAGGAGGGGTAGGTGGGCATATCTGCATATTGGCACTGCATGCCCTGATGCTGCAGGGAGCTTATGGGCTAGGTGCCCATAAAAGATTATCTCAGTTGACAGGAAGATTAATGTAGGAGGCAGCAGTCCATTAGATACAGTGGGGGAGGGGCATCTTCCCTAAGCTAGAGTGACTGGGAAGTTCTTGTTCAAACTGCAGGCAACTTCTCTAATTTCCTCATCTGCTCCTCTATTGGTATTCGTAATTGTGTGGAGTAGCTGTTTCCTTTGTAGCCTGTTTCCTAGAATTTGCATTTGTAAGGAACCTGGCCCTTAACTAGTAAGTAGTGAGCCTGAAGCCTGGTATCTCGGACTGTGTTGATTGCCAAGGGAGAGGATGAAGGGACGTGACAGATACCTTCTGAAGTCCAGGCTGTATAGGAGTTTAATGGCCAAAACCAGTGCACTGAATCAGGCGCAGAAACAAAAATAGAGGAATTTGGACTGTTTATCTTGCTTCCATCCCATCCCAAATCTTCCTCTTTCTCTCCTTCCCTCTGGCTTCAGGTTTGTGAGGAACCAAGGGAGTGGCAATCTTGATTAATTACAACTGAAGAGCCCTGAGAATCTGGGAAGCAGGAATAAGGAAGCGTATTCCATTGAAAAGTAGATGCACTAGGGATGGATTGGGATTGTTCTTCCTCTTTTCTAGACTTTTGGATGAAAATATATGTGATCAGGGCTTTTGTGAATGTGGGGTTTTTTGTTTTGGTTGAGAGTGTGTATATTAGTTAATAAGTCTCTTCTCTCCCATACACCTCTATTGCACAGCTTTTAAAGCATGCTGAGGTTTTGCAAGGCAAGGTTTGCATCCTGATCAAATGTCTCCATTTGCATGGGGCGAGAAAAAGCCCGCTTGACAAAATTGGCTGGAGGCAGGGGCAAAGCCCACCTCCCACCAAAGACCCTGTTGCCCCAAGAGTCCTTGGTGGGGGTAGACTTTGCCTGCCCTTCAGCCAACTTTTGGCAGAAGGTTCCCTCCCTATTTAAGCCAGTAGAGCACTCCTCTATTAGCTTAAAGAAGGAAGGGAAGACTTCCCTGCTGAAAAACAGCTGAAGAGGGGAGAGGCAGGGTCTACCCCGACCCGCCAAGGACCCTGTTCCTCCAAGGGTCCTTAATGAGGGGGGGAGGACTTCACCCCGCAACCATTTTTCAACAGAAAGGTCCTCCCCACCCCACTATACAACTGAGTGGAAGTATCGCTCCATTCACTTGCAGAGGGGGAAAAATAGCCCAGCAGGTGCCTCAGTCTGGCCTTGCAGGTGCCATGTTAGAAACCCCTGATCGAGTCCATATCCTGGATTTTAGGCAGGAGTCACTGAAAAATTCACATCTAGCTACATCTTTAACATATCTAATTCTTTTAGAACGATGTCCTAAAAGCTGGCCTATAAGTCCTGTTATAAAGAAAAGAAAAGAAAAGAAAAGAAAAGAAAAGAAAAGAAAAGAAAAGAAACTCCCTGGGCAATTTTGTTCAAATGCACAATTGCTCTGAAAACTCTTTCTAACATTGATCATAAATCTGCATCATACAACATTAAACCATCTCCCATTGTCATCCTTGGAAGAAGAGGAAACCTCTGCTTACAAGCCAAGACTGACCATGCATATCAGATACATTCTGCAATTTCTACTAGCCAGGAAACTCTTTTAAAAAAAATAAATAATGCTATCAGTAATTAAAGAAAATTAAATTAACCTTCCAACTATCAAACAATAATCCATCTCTTTATTGTGAAACATTCTGATGTAATGAGAACCAATGCAGGAATTCATATGCTACAATCACCTCATTATCCAGTCGAATTTGTGCTTTCTTCTCAACAAGACTTTTCAGGGATCGTGGACGAGGATCTGAAGCTTCCTGTAGTAAAGCACTTTCTGCTTTTAACTTAAAAAAAATAAAGGCTCTCGGTTTTCATTAGTTATATGTCACCTTTCACCAGTCCACAACCCAACAAACCAAACGAGGAGCTGCTACTAGAGGAGACGAAGGAGGACAGTCTGGTTTTCTACCCAGATGGATCTCCTTCACACACAGCTTCCTGATCTCAAGATTGCAACCCACCTATTTCAGTTTTCTAGTCTGCTAACATGAACACTCAATAGCTTGGTTCTCACGACATGACATCCCACTGTGGGTTAATTTACCCATGGGGGCTGTCGCATCATGCCAGGTGGCTGAAGGAGCCATTTTTGCATGGCGCCCACAGGTGCCTGGCTTGCCATGGCTTGTCGCATCATGTGAACACAGGCAGAAGGTTTGAGGGTTAGACAACACCCAAATAATCCATGGCTTGTTTTAGGGCTATTTGAGGGTTGTCTAACCCTCAAACAATCCCTGCCGCCTGGGTTCACATGATACGACAAGCTACAGCAAACTGGGCACCCGTGGGCACTATGCAAAAATGGCACCTGCCAGTCCCCAACATGATGCGACAGCCCCCATGGGTAAATTAACCCACAGTGAGCTGTCGCATCGTGCGAACCAGGTCAATGCCACAGCTCTTAAATGATCTTATTTCCTCTAAGGAATTGCAAATAAAGATTAAATTAGCTGTTTAAATTAACAAAATCCTCTACTAGAAAATATGTGGAGTTATGAAGTAGTGCATTAATAAATATGCTAAAACAGAAAGACATGTCAGTAAGACATTAAGAGGATACCAAAATTATAGAAAATGTGGAACCTGGAACAAAACAGTGCAGTACATCCCTACCACCCAGGAGAGTTTCTGTTCGGGGCTACAACCAGCCTGGGTCAGGAACCTTGTAGAACTGTTCAGGGCTCTCAGGGGATGGGAGAGGGAAAATAAACACCTTTTTACATCTCCATCTCCCATGGGGTTTTCCCTTGCAGGTGCTATATAATACCAGACAGTTCAAGTTTGGGGCTGGGTGCCAGTGAGTGGGAAAGGGAATAAGTTTCTTGTTCCTTTCCTTCCTCATGAAATATCCTCATATAGCACAGGAAGACGAGTATTTTAGCCACATGGCACACATTCCTGCAATTGTAGCCCCCACATTTCTATGAGACCCACTATAAGGGGCATAAGTATGCAAATTTCTCTCTCTTCCCATTCTCCTTTTCCCCCCTTTCCCCGCAGCTGACACTAGCCTTCTGTGTCTCAACTGCTTTCAACCACAGAATAAATTTATAGACTCACATATTCTGTCAAACAACTGCCCTAAGCACACTTTTTCCCTCCCCTGGGCAAAAATGGGAATTGTGCTTAGAAAATAATGGAAAAGTCTAGTATTTTTGTCATAGCTGTGAAAGAGTGACAAGCAGTACCTGAAAGTATCAGGAACTAATTGTCTTGAGTGTTCAGCGTGAAACTGGAATTTCCCCCTCCAGCCAATGAGATGAGCTATTCTACCATTTTCTTATCTCTATCCCAGTAAACCTGAAGCAAACAGGTCCTTATTAGGCCATTTGTTTTTTTCTAAATTTATGTTTCTTTTAATTTACAAATGTATACTTCTACACACCTAGGGTCTCCCTAGGTATGTAGAAACCAACCCTGTCCAAACTGCTAGGCATTTGACCACTTCAGGTCACATTAGAGGGAAAGATTAAGAATTTAATACATGAAGTCTCACCCGTGCAGCTTTCAGTTTCTCTCTCATTCGTTCTCTCATGGAAGACTCAGCAAAGCTTGCTCCTGAGGTAGATGGAACTGGAGGCAAGCCTACAACAGAAAATTATACTAATAAATTTCAAAAGGTTCTTCTCACTTGAGAGCAATCTGAAACTCTATTAAAGCTGTTCAAAACATTTACAGCAGTGTGAAAGAAGACATCTGAACACATTTCTTTATTTTTACTTTATTATTCAAATCTTACAGTTTAAAAATGGATGCTCTTAGTAAGACTGGCATTCCAAAATGAAATTGCAACAAAGCTGTTACAGCAATATGGCAATGGAACCAGTGACCTAGGGTGGTGGTGGGCTCTCCCACACTGGAGGCATTCAAGACGAGGCTGGACAGCCACCTGTCAGGGATGCTTTGACTTAGATTCCTGCATTGAGCAGGGGGTTGGACTCGACGGTCTTATAGGCCCCTTCCAACCCTACTATTCTATGATTCTGTGATAAGTACTGATCTATTTAAACACAGAATACCACCATTCAAGAACATAACTAACTGCTTTGCTGAATCAGACCAAGACATCTAGGCCAGCATTGTAACAGCTGCCAACCAGATGACTGTAGATGCTCATAGGAACAGTGTAATAATGGTGGCCATCCCTAGTTGTTTGTTTCCAGCATGCAATAGTCAGAGGTATATTACCTCTTAGCATGGAGGTTCCACCTCACCGTCATGGCTAATAGTCATAGATCTACCCTCCCTATTTTTTTCCAACCCTTTTTAGAGCCATCTAAGGACAAAACTGGAGGTGACGGACTCAATCTTGGGAGAGTTGGGGGTGGCGATGGCCGACAGGAAGCTCTGGCATGGGCTGGTCCATGAAGTCACGAAGAGTCGGAAGTGACTGACCGAATAAACAACAAACAAGGACAAAACTACACATTACTTTTGATATTAATGCAATGGTGCTCGGTGGGGGGACATTCGCAGGAGAGAATTGGGAAGGATGCAGATTGTCCCCTGAAAATCCCCTCTCCTAGCTGTGCTGAGATTGGATGTAAGCCCAGTCCAAAGTAAAAGCAGTGTGTGTGTGTGTGTGTGTAGTGGGGGTGGGGGGTGGGATGAGAGAAATGGCAGACTCAGGAAGGGCAATCTCCCTTCTATCTGCCATTTCTTTCCTACAAATGATCCCCCACATTAACTCAGCAAACAAGTGTGGGAATATGCTTTTGCTGAGCTAATATACAGTTTTGCCCCGTACCATCCCCATAGCTTGTAACAGTAAGTTCCATAAGTTAAATACATATTGTGAAAAGGTGTTTTGTTTTGTTTTTGCCTGTAATCTGAACCTACTGCCTGTCTATTTTCTGGGGTGGATTCTTGACTTTGCGTCCACAATTCTTGCAAATTAACACTGCCCTATTGAGGTCCCCAGCATGGTGGCCACTGGCACCAACATCCCCTCAGGGGCCTGCAACGGTGCCCACCAGGCACTCTGCTCCCCTCCACACAAGACTACCCTTCTCTACGTCCAATTCAAAGCGTTTCCATGTGCCTGCTTGTTGTTCTTGCATAGTCTGTGCTGCACACATCCATCTTCATTCTGACTGGTGGCAGCAGGCCTTTGGATTAGTTTGAAAGGAGAGAGAATGACCCCTGGTGGCCGAGCTCAGTTTGAACAAGACAGATCACATGGAGTAATGGGGGAGGGCTGATGGGGCCTGCATCATAGGGGAGGCAACAAGAGAAGGAAGTCAGCACCATAGTTTGGGGGAGGGGGGAGAAAACTGGCTGGTGGGAGCTGGAGGTGGAAACAGCAGCCAGGGCCATGTGGGGGAAGGCAGGAAAGGGAGCACATGGGGCTGGGGGGAGAAGTTCAAGGTATGTGTTTTTCTTCCTCTATATGTATGTGTGCATAAACGCACACACACGCGTACTTGTCTGTCTCTTGGATCTGAGATGAGGGGGGTGAGTTGGCTGGCAGAGAGAGTGTGGAAGTTTGCCTTTTGTGAAATAACTGTTTCGTGACTGGCCATGAGCACTACATCAGCCATGTTGTGAATGGGCACACTTCCCCCATGGCAGCCATTTTCTGATGGCATCCACAAACCTCTCAGAAATCCAAATGTGCCCATGGGCCAAAAGGAGTTCAGGACCCATACCTAAAATGCTTAAGCATGCATGGAAAGGGCAGGGAAGGGATGGTTGCGGAAATTTACCCTTCTACTATTGTGCATTCCCTAATGCTACTCTAAATTCTCCTCTAATAAACTTACAACAGAACTAGCAACAACACTCAAAATGAGCTTATGTTAGTTTGCAGTATATGAATGCTTAAAAGGGTAAGATTCAGTATTTAGGAACTTCATAGAGATAATTTAAGATAGGTTAATTTTACAGTATGCTAACCTAAGTAATTCATTCCTATACAATCTTATGTGAACATGCAGAGTACCCAATTAAAAATTGTGTGTCTTGGAACCGCAGGAAATATGGCATCAATATACTTTTATTTTAGGCCTTTAGCCTCAATCCTAAAGCCACTTATTTAACTCCATATCAATTACAGCTGGGGAGAAACAGTGATTCAACCAAAAATTCAGGAAATTGACCCAATAATTGAATGAGAAACAGTTTCATGAAATGGCCACTCGCCCAATTTTGTTTCTCCAAATCATTTCACCAATTCTTCAGCACATTTACTTGGAAGTAAGCCAAATGAACTCAATGAGGCTTACTTCTGATTAGACATGCATACAACTGCACTGTTCATCTGATTCCCCATTCACACCACCAGAACAAAAACTGAACATGGAACCTTTTAAACCTTTGGGTCTGCTTTCAAATAAAAACAAGAGCTGTGCAGCATCTTAAAGACTAACACATGTATTCCTGTCTTTGTTGTTTTTGCTGCAATAAACTAAAACAGCTACCCTCTGGAAATTCTTTGGACTCCTTGCAACAGGTTTTTATATTAAAGAAAAGAAAGCCAAATGTAAAAAATGTTTTTCTAGTTGTAGTTGTTCAGTTGTTAAGTCATGTCCGACTCTTTGTGACCCCATGGACCATAGCACGCCAGGCCTTCCTGTCCTCCGCTCTCTCCAGGGGTGTGCTCAAGTTCATGTTTTTCTAGTAGTTCTGGTTTAAAAATAGGGCTGCATGCACTGGCACACCGTGATGTTATAATTCTAAAAAGCCTGCTTGAATCACTGCCCTTTCTCTGGAGGGATATTTAACACAGGACCTTTCAAATAAAATGAGCTGCTGGAGGAACTCTGTATAAGTGTGTGTTTTTCTGTAGATATTCAAGGGCTGTCCAGTATAATGGCAGCCTGCAGCAAGTCTGAAGGAGGCGGCCATTTTGTAACACAGCCATTTTGAATTTTGCAAATTTCAAAAAGCACATCAGAACAGTGCTTTCAGGGGAAAAAAGATAGCTGCTCAGATTCCATTCCCTACAAAAGAATTTTTCCCCATCCCAAAATACAGCTAAAACAAAACAGCTGATTTTGAAGTGCGTGAAACAGCTGAGAAATAGTCCTTGTCAATTTAGTACATATAAATCGGTGTGGCTTACTAATTTAAGAAAATATATTAAGAATTTTGGTGTGTGCAGGGGTGTCCCCAGGGCCAAATGGCAATAAGCAGAAGAGAGGATGAAGCAGGTGCCAACTGCCTCACTGCCAAGACAACGAAAGCAAGGCCTGCCTGTCACAGGAGATGATAGAGGAATGCCAGCCCCATTGCCAGGCTACGGAGAGACATTCCCTGGGGCTACTCAGAGACCTGTATACCCTGGGGGGAGAGGGGAGGCAGAAGAGGAGAAGGCCAAAAGGCTCATATTTTCTGCTCCTGAAGATACTACCAAACCTGAGACAATTCTGCTCTCTCTCTCTCTCTAGTATTATAAATTGTAAACTGCCTTGAGAGCTTTGGCAGAAAGGCTATATATCCTATGCATTTTCTGTCTAAACATGCATAGAATTGTGCCCTAAATAAAAAATAAAATTTCTGTTCTCATGAGATATGGCAGCCAAAAGGGTACCCAAGAGGAAAGAGGAAGTGAGCATAGGCTAGGAGGACAACATTTAAGGGCTAGAGGCAGGCAGAGCAGAGAGGGTCCTCCAAGAACCTGGCTGGGTGCATGGAAGCTGAGCTAGGGAGGAGGAAAAGAAAAGCCAGGTGTTACTTCCCTCTGTCTAAGGCATGACTAGGAGTGAAAGAAGCTGAGTCCTTACAACTTTCTCTCTTGATACCTTTCCTCCATGCCTTTGTGAAAGATAATTTTGTGTGTGGAAAAAAATAAGGAACACAAGTAAAGAGAGCACTGCTCAGGGATAGCTTTCTTTATGCAATCTAACTCTTGAAGCTAGGAAAGGAAGAGGAAGGCATCTCCTTTCCTTTAAATAAAAATCAAGAGCTACAGCCAAGATTTGTAACTGAAAAGACTGTATACATTCAATAGTCTTTGTGTGAGAACTTCTGTGGACCCCTAAAAACCTAAAGCTCATAAAACTGTACGAAGGCACAACCTCTGCGAACATTTTAACGGCACTACAAATACAGAATGAACTTGCAATGTTATCATCTTCTTGTTTTTATCATGGGAATAAATGTCAAATCTTAAACGTATCTCAAAACATATTTCCTCATTATTCACAGCTGTTTTCTATTCACTATTAGTCTGCCTGATTAGTGGATTAAAATATTGCCAATGCCTTGGAGTTAAAAGGGTAGTTCTGAATCCAAGAGAGTGCAAAGATTAAACAAAGGGAAATGACATATTTTTGCCAAGGGACTTAAAAGACAAAGGAAACTATTAAATAGTACTCAGAAGGGAAAGAAAGTATCTTGTTGCAATTGTTAGTCATTCTATGGATGTAATTTTAAATACACATTGACAGACTGGGATGGGTATAACAAAATAAACATAAAGTTGAGTGGCTCTTAGGGACATTAAGTAAGGTCTGGATATTCTGGAGTCTCCCTCCTCCAAAAAAAAGCTCTTGAAAGTCAACATAGATCCCATCTATCACAAAAATGATGATTACATTAGGGTTTTCTTTTAGCAAAGCACAGCAGCAAAAAGTAAAGGCACCCATAAGAGGGTGAAACAGAATTCTGAAAGATTTATGGAGATCGTTGCATAGCACCATCTTAACATGAATACTTTTCTCTTTCTAGCTAGCTAGTATGCAAGAACTTCTGATCTCACATGCCATCTCATGCGCGAGCACAGCAGGTGAGCCACACTGCATGCACGGACACCAATGTGACTTTCCCAATCAACTATTTATAAACAACATACTGGTTTTATTTTTAATATCAACAAGATCAGTTCAATGCAGTTCAATCCTATTATGATTTGACACTTCTTTCCACTTGGAGCATAGCAGTCTACAGGGTGGGAAGAATATGTAGGATCATTATTGTGTGGTATGGAAGTGGGCATGTGTGGAAGGTTAGGCCCAGGACTAGTAGTTTATCTGGCCCCTTCCGTCCTATGAAACTGTACCATGAGCTTACTCCTAAATTCTTAACTATTTATTTATTTATTTAACTTCTAATCTGTCCAATAACTAATATCCTCTGGGCAGATTACAAACAGTCACAAAACTAAAATGACATAGAACAGTTAAAAATATAAAACACAATGCAAATATTTAAAAGAATAAAATAGCATATAATGTAAAACTAGCACAGGAATTAATAAAACAGCCATCCTCCTAAAAAAAAAAAACTTCAGCAAGAGCAGAAACAACTGAAGTGCTTCCATGCTCAACTGCTATTCCACGGAGGGAGCAATCCTGCAGCCGCTAGACAGTGGCTGGACGGCCATAAGAAAGCCAAAGAAAGAGAAGGAGCGAAGAGTCCCCAGCTTAGCAAAGGAATGTCAGGGGTGAGAGTGGCTTAGTACCAAGCACAGCTGGAATAAATCCCAGGGTACAATTGTGCAAGTGACTGTGTGTGTGCTCGCGCACTCTCAGCACGTCTGCCACGGGAACTGCAAAAAGATGCCTCAAGGGAGGCAGCAGCTGTAGCAGCATCACACATCTGTGCTTCGCTGAGGCAAACTGAAGCTGCTGCTCCAGTTGGGAGAGGACAGCCAAGCATGCGCATAGGGTTGCAGCCTAAGAAAGAAGGGAAGGCAGAAAGGAAGGAAGGAGGGGACAGATGGAGGCACTGGAGTAATAGCATAACATGATGCTGGAATGTTTTGTCAAGTTTACAGGCTACATTTCATTTCTCGCAGTTCAACTTTCAAGCAAAACTTTCTCAACTATTCATTACACTCCCCATAACAGCAGGCAAGGCATTGTGCTATATTTGTTAAGAGTGTAGGATTAGGACTAAGGAGACCACCCAAGTTCAAATCTCCAGTCAGTCATGAAGTCCAGTAGGGCTCAGTAACTGCTTAATAACTAATCTGTAGTTTTATCTTTATGCACACACCACATAAATATGAAAACGTCCTGTATTTTCGGTTACTTTCCATTACTTTCTTGCCAGAAAGCAAAGCTGCTAAACATTGTTCATGTCTTTTTTGCATGGTTGGGATGGGGACGACATTCATTAAATAGCTGATCAGATTGTATGTAAAGATCTCTGCTGGGTTTGCATGGTTGTTGGTTGGAAACAGAAACTAGTTTCTGTTTCCAACAGAATTTCCCTTTTCCAATGAAAAGGGAAATAGTTTTTAATGTGATCCATGTCTTAGACCCAATAGTTATTTTCAGTTGCAAGACCAAGTCCTTCAATATATAAAGCAACATATTAGTGGCTCTAAGGGTCTAAGCATGTACACAGTTGTTTTCCTTCAGTCTTGCATAACTGCAACTCAGTCCCACTCAAGTAATGTCATAATCATCTACAGTGAACCAGCCAACCTTTCCAAGGGAAACTTATGTTCATATATTTTTTATTTTAAAACTATATTTTGAAGATGGCCAAACTGTTGTTGTTTTACTCTAATGCAGGAATGGAGACCCGCTTTCAGCCTAATGGCCAAATTCAATTCTGGAGAAGCTCTTGGGGGCTGCATTCCCATGGTGGGTGGAGCTGAAAGCAAAGGGGGCAGGGCCACAGCTAAATGGGGTAGGACAAAAATATACCAGCATTTTTTAGCTTAGAGCTCATACTGCCAGTAACTAAGCCTTAGGAGAGGCATTTCAACCTTTTACAATGGGGGAAAAACTGCACAAAAGCTGGGAACCCGCCGATCAGTGATTGGGGGAAGCAGGATGGGGGCAGGGGAAGACAGCGTGACCCTCTAGGGAACCCCAGAGCGCAAACTGGGAATCCAGAAGGGCTAGATTAGGATCCCGGTTCTGAGTTTCCCCATCCTGCTCTAACGTATCAGCAATACAGTAGTTGTAAAACATTGTATTTATTATTTAAAAAATTTAAACTGCCCCTCGTCAATTAGATATCAGGGTAACATACAAAAAAATGGTCACAAACCATCAAATGCTACATAAAATGAAAATATAATCAAAACAACATTGTAAGAAGACAACAAAATACAGGACAGACTAATCAACTAAAATGCCCAAGCAAACAAAGTTTTTACCTGACACGGAAAGAACAGCAAAGTCAGCACCAATCACACTTCTATAGGGAGAGTACAACCAGAGTGCCCCAAGGAAAGCTCCCTGCCTCACTGACATATAACAAGTAGCAGTTACTTTGAGAAAAGCCTGTCCAGCAGATCTTCAACCACAGGCAGACTGATAGGAGAGAAGTTCCTTCAGCTACTTGGGTCCCAAGCTGTCTAGGACAAAAGGTCAAAAACAGCACATGGAATTGAGCCCAGAAGCAAATAGGGAACCAAGTGGCTTCCCTTTAGCCCAGGGGCATGCAGCTTGTGGCCATTGTTGGCCTACAACTACCATCAGCTTTAGCCAGCATAGCAAATGATGAGGGATTACGGGCATAGCAGGCCACAACCTCTGGAGGCCACCCCTACTTCAGCCAACTGAGGGCATGCAGCTGCACTCTGCTGCCATAATTCCATAGCAGTATGATGGAAATACCTAACTAGAGCCCCCGGTCTTCTTCTTTTGTTCACCCATTTAAGGTTTGCTTTTTCCAGACCTGGGGTTCCCCCAGGTATGCAGCACCCCCACCCCTCTGGCTGTAGGTGGCTCCATTTTGCTGCACTAATGGTCGGCACAGGGCCATTCACTTTGTTATTGCAAGGAATGATGATCGCCCAACACACAGGTGTACCAGACTGACATGTGTAAGTACTGATCCTGGACCTAGAGACAAGGCACTATGGGGAGGTTGTGCTCTATGTTTATACCAAGGGGATATTAGCTACTGAATACAGGCTAAGGCTTAAATCAAAGAATACCAGCTCTATTACAAAATATACAATACTATCAACCTAATTAAGCTTGGTCCAGCAACTATTACACTAGATTTGGGGTGGGCAACATGAGGCCCATGGGCCACATCCACCTCACACGATCCCCCCAACATGTCTAAAAAAGTAATCTCCCTGAAAAAAAGCATCTGTAGCAGCTATGGAGCACTCAAATGGCCAAATGTAGCCTGTTTGCACATTTAGTTTTAGGTGCTCCGTAACCATTACAGAGAGCCAAAAGGATTACATTACATTTACCTTCAAAACAAGCTAAATTTAACTTCTGTGGAAGTCTGTAGCACTACAGGACAGCAATTTCAGCTTGAGGGGGGCGCCCCACAGCACTGTGTGGGCTGCAGCCTGTGCCAGAGGTCAAAAATGGCCCCCAGACCTCTGCAAGTTGGTCACCCCTTTGCTAAATATATATGGAACCAGAAAGTAGACAGAAAAGGAGAGCAATGGAGAAGTTATGGTTGCCAAATAAGGAAGTAGGAAGGCATTATGGATTTGGTAGAGGTGTTCAAGGCCTAGACACAATGGAACAATCTCAGGATGCAAATGATGTAGGGAAGACAATGCAGGGGTTAGAATGGAGAGTTGGTAGAGAAACACTGAAAAAAATAAGAAAGGAGGCTGAAGGATATTTACCTGTTTCAGAGTAAAAGGGGTCTAAGGAGGGGCTTTCCCATAGGTTCACAGTGATCTGAAAGTTCATCAAGCGAGACCAAATACCAGAACAACAGGGATTGTGGCTCAAAAACTAATGATGGGAAAAATCACCCTCCCTCTAGAAAAGCAATTGGCAGGTTGTTTCTGTTCCCATGAAGACAAAGGCTGTGATGGGGAATCAAAAGTCCAACATATCCGTGATCAACATAATGTCGCTATACAACGTCAAAAAAGTGGGCCTTCTCAGTAGTGGCGCACACCCTCTGGAACACCCTCTCCTGTGCAGTTCAGGGAGCAGAAAATGTGGCAAGTTTAAATACGTTCTCAAAAACGTACTTTATGTAAGTTTTCCCTGGCTTGTAATTGATCATAACTCCGCTCTGTTTTATTGGGTTTTCTTACCCTTTTTTGTAAGTTGTAACTGTTTATTGTTATATTGCATTATATGTGTATTTTAGCAGTGGTTTTTGTAAAGTTGCATGTAAACCACTTCCAGATGTTATTATTTTAAGCTATGTATAAATATTATTAACAAACAAACAAATAAATAAATAAATAAATAAATAACAGGGAGGGCTATTGATATGGCATGCCCTGGCTTGTGAGCTTTTCAGAGGTACCTGGCTGGCCACTGTTCAGCACAGATTGCTGGGCTAAATTGGACTTTACTCTGATCCAGCAGGGCAGCTCTTAATCTACAATAAAACTAAGCCAGACTCAACTGAATGGTGAGCCATCTAACACAGAGAAATCAAGCTGCATCATTTGAGTTCGCTCCTCCAAGGAGATACCACAAAATTGAAAAGGTATCTGCAGATATCTGTCCAACTTCACAATGTGGCACTACAAACTGTAACACAATTGTATTATGACTTAGAATGTTTTCTGCTAAGAATTCTGGATAAAAAACATGATGTGGGAAAGAATAGTCCTTGTTACATTTTATGAAGAGCAATCTAGCCTTTGCAGTTGTGTCAAAAATAAAGCCTGGAAGTATGTAACTTTCTCATTACATATGAGAAAGTATGTAGAAAATGCCCACAATTATTAGTTTCTTCTTTCTTCCCCTCCCTGCAGTTTTTAAAAGTTCCCTGACCTACAAAGTATGCTTAATTATAATTTAATTATTGATTCCCTCATATTGGACTAGAATGTTGGAGGGTAGATTGTGTCACTAAGATCCACCCATGGAAGTAGATTCAAGAGAGGGGCAGGCACATCTCTTCCCTCGCCCTGCTTCAATTGACTGTATTTTACATGTAACTGTACAACACTTACTGCGTGCGGACTGTGTACTAGCAGTCGACATGGTGTGCCAACCTTGCCCAGTGTCCTTTTCCTCAGGCAGTGCTTATCCTGTCTCTGCCACCTACAAGACAAAGAAGTGGGGAGTGAGAACCATGAGTGATTTACAGTAAAGATCCCATTATTAGTCAAGTAAAGGTCCCATTATTAGGCAACTCAAAGCACCTCCCAGGTGACCTGGATAGAATGTGGCATTCTATCTTCCCTGCTGCTTCCCTGTGAGTGCTCTGTGCATGTGTTGATGGCCATCGTGTACTGTCAGTTTCCCAATGCCATGTGTGTGTGCCTACTTGCTTCTCACTACTGCATGCCCTCTCAGACATCTTTCATTCCTGAGGCATCTCATTTGAACTCTTTACTCTGCACATTGTAACACACAGTAAGTAAATTTGCTCAGCTGGTGGATAATATTCTGAAGGTCCATATGTGCCTTAAAAGAACTTTTCCTAACCTAATCAAACCATCCAGGGCCAAACCAGAGCCCCAGAAGGAGAAGGGGGACACCACAGTCCTGCTCCTGGAGATGGGCAAATAGACCTACCAATCCTGCCCGTAACAATTCCTCACAGCTCCAAGACAGCCAACTCACAAACTGTACATAATAGGCCCTCTGAACAGCCTGGCCAAATGATTAAGCTCTCCATGTGGTTAGGCAGCACTAATGAAATGGAAGTTGCCTAAATAGGTGTTTCACAGGGAATTAAACTAATTTTGTGACATTTTCTTTTAAAACAACTGCAGGGAAAGAGGGAGGGGGAGTAAGGCCTTCTAATCTGCACAGCAACAGGAATAAGGCAACAATCCAAGGAGCATGGGGGTGGAGAAGGACATGGAGGCGGACGGGAAAGCAAGGAACAAGCACTGTGTGTGTGTATGGATGGATAAGGTCTGCATGTGGCAGAGAGAATGGATGGATGGATTTGTGTGAGTGGAGTGTGCAGGTGGCTTTGGTTCCCCATGAAGGAATGCAGACCTTGGGCTGAAAAAGTTCCCCCATCCCTACATTAAGTAAAGCATTCTCCACTTCACTCCAATTGACAGGAATAATCCCGAGTGCTTGAATGAATTAGGCACTAGGAAAAGCCCTGTTGGGTTTGTAGGGAGTGTCCATTTACTGTCAAGCCTAATAAGGCTCTTTCCTCTGGAGACATCTGCAGGAATTTCTATCCATTAATCAGAGGTCCAGGACTCCAATCATTAACACTTTCCTGCCCTTCACATACATCCTCTAGGAATACTTGGTGCTTCCAGATGGGGGCAGCTTTGCAGCTCTCCAATTTACTTCCATTCATCTCCCTTCTGAATCTCTCCCACAGTAAAATAACCACTCTACCCACAGCACGGTTTATATTCTGAACAGTCCTCTCAAGCCCAAGTAGGACTTGCACACATGTGTAGCACCAACTGCCCTCCCATTTTGTATCTGACTCCTCCTTTCACTGTCTCCACTTGGGAGTTATCCAAATAATTGTTGGTCCAGACTAAATACTGCTTGTGTAATCACCCTTTCAATTCTTTAACAACCTCACACATTAATCAGCTTTTCATCTTTTGTAATAAACTGTACATTACTGATCCTATGCTCTAGTCCACATGTGTGTGGCCCTTGGAAAGATCTAAGCAGAGTACTTTGAAACTGCAGAGGAAAGCCACAAAAAAGGAAATCCTCAAAGAAGCCATTCCAAAAGAGAGAGAGCCTAGCACTGAGCTACTAGGGCAGAAAAGGAGGGCAGATGATGAACAAGGGAAACACAGTCAGTGAAGGTGAGGGAGGGAGTGGTAAGCAGCCCAAATGAGCAAATGCTTCTTTTATGCATGAGCCACGCCACTGGGGCGTAAAACCCGAGGGAAGGTCACCATCCAACTCCTACACCCTCCTCACCTCACTGTCTGTGGCAGTGGCAGCACCCCAAGGACACGTGAGAGTGAAGGCCTGTGTGAAGAGCTGGACTAAGGATTCCCAACAGCAACGACATTATAGGCATTTTTAGCTGACATATATGCAAGCCTTCAATTCTATACATTACCTGTACTTCTTGTCCCCAAAAATGTGGTGAATCTCCCTGCTTGACAGTGAAATCCTATACATTTCTATTCAGAAGTCCCATTATTTTCAACAAGGGTTACTCCCATATAAATGAGTACAAATATTTACCTAGCAATAGGTCTTCCTTAAAATTAGTGAGATTTACTACTAAACAAACATGCATAGGATCAGGCTATAAATAGCAAAATGTGGTTTTAGTGCTGGAAAAACACATTTCCCCTGTTACTTGAGTCCCTTCATTGTCATACGGATAGGACGGGATGGCCACTGAAATAATCCCTTAGAACAGTTTAATGTAATGTTGGTGCAGTCTGATCCATCTAAAATTCCAGTAACAAAAACTGTGAGTTTCCTCACATATTACTGCTGTTGTGAATGGATCACTGTTCTTACCTTGCAGGCATTTGGACTTTGTAAAGAAACATCACAAACCTTGTTGCCTTTTACATGCATAGCCTTGTAGCCCCATTGTTTATGCTATTTGCTTCTTCTCCCTACCCACATGCACCTGCTTCTTTACCAATTGAGAACAACACTTCATGCATTTGACAAAGTGGGCTGTCATCTACGAGAGCTTACGCCACAAGCCCGATACAACCTGATCTTATGCGTGTTGAAGTAACGGAGTTCCAAGTGGGGCTTACTCCCAGGCGAGTCTGTGTAGTGCAGCCTGCCCCAACCTGGTGCCCTCCAGATGTGCTGGACTGCAACTCCCACAAATCTCAGCCAGCAATGGCCACGCTGGCTGGGAATTATGGGAGTTGCAGTCCAACACATCTGGAGGACACCAGTTTTGGGGAAGGCTGGTGTAGTACAACTGTACTAGGAAGCAAGTGCCTTTGAAATCAACTGCACTTACTTCAACATTTTTATTAATGACTTGGAGGAGGAGGTGCAGGGAAAGCTGATCAGATTTGCAGATGACACAAAATTGGGTGGGATAGCTAATACTTTGGAAGACAGAAACAAAATTCAAAGGGATCCTGATAGACTGGAGCGCTGGGCAGAAAACAACAGAATGACATTTAATAGGGATAAATGCCAAGTTCTGCACCTAGGAAAAAGAAACCAAAGGCACAGTTACAAGATGGGCGATACGTGGCTCAACAACACTACAAGCAAGAAGGATCTTGGAATTGTTGTCGATCACAAGCTGAATATGAGCCAACAATGTGATGTGGCTGCAAAAAAGGCAAATGCTATTTTGGGCTGCATTAATAGAAGCATAGCTTCCAAATCCCAGGAAATACTAGTTTCCCCTCTACTCAGCACTGGTTAGGCCTCATCTGGAGTACAGTGTCCAGTTCTGGGCACCACACTTTAGGAAGGATGCAGACAAGCTGGAGAGGGTTCAGAGGAGGGCAACAAAAATGATCAGAGGACTGGAAACAAAGCCCTATGAGGAGAGGCTGAAAGAACTGGGCATGTTTAGCCTTGAGAAGAGAAGATAGGATAGTGCTCTTCAAGTACTTGAAAGGTTGTCACAGAGAGGAAGGCCAGCATCTCTTCTCGATCATCCCAGAGTGCAGGACACGGAATAATGGGCTCAAGTTACAGGAAGCCAGATTCCGGCTGAACATCAGGAAACACTTCCTGCCTGTTAGAGCAATACGACAATGGAAGCAATTCCCTAGGGAGGTGGTGGGCTCTCCCACACTGGAGGCCTTCAAGACGAGGCTGGACAGCCATCTGTCAGGGATGCTCTGACTTGGACTCCTGCATTGAGCAGGGGGTGGGCTCGATGGTCTTATAGCCCCTTCCAACCCTACTATTCTATGATTCCAAGTACACATGCTTAGAATCCTATTGTAACACAGCTGCTGGCCGCACTACAAAGGACACGTTCATTCCCAATTACACCCCTACTATCTGCACGTACCTTTTATCCCGCCAGAGCGCAGGGGGGTTATTTTTCCTAACGTGCGGCAGACGAGTCATATCTGGCAACCTCCATTGCCACAGCCATGAAAAGGGGCGGCGGCGGGGCGGCGGCCTCCGCTTTCCAACGTCCTAATATCAGTTGCATGCCCCGCCGTCGCCCGGAGACAGCTCCAGGGGCGGGGGCTCTGCAGCCGGCGGGAGGGCCCGGCGACCTCCTCCCTGCCGCGGCTGCGCGCTTGGACGGGTAGGCGGCTCTCCGAGCCGGTTCCTCCCGCGACGAGGCAGAAGGCGGGCGGCGCGCGTCGAGTAGGGCCTGCTCTCTGCCGCGCGGGCTTTCGGCTGCTGGCCTCGAAAGAAGGGCCGGCCAGGCGGGAGCTGAAGGGCCAGACCCGCCTTCATAGGGGCTGGCCTCGCGAGCGCTCTTGCTTTGTGCGCTTCTGCCCTGAAGGGGAGGTCGCTCTTGGGAGACCGACCCGGGACGGAGCACCCGTGCGGACAACCTGCGATGGACACGGACCCGGCCGCTCCCGCCGCAACATGATTCGAAAGAGAGAGGGGCAACCCCCTGGGTGTTCCTCTTATTTCCGGGGTCTCGTGGGAAAAGCCATCTTTAAATTTTCCCTGGAGTGGAAATAAGAGTTGTGCTTGGAAGGCATTGGAGAAACCCAAGATTGTATTGAAACCGGACAATAGGGAGTCGTGATTCCTTCCCCCCCCCCCCGCTCGCGCGCGCGCGCGCACACACACACACACTTATGCCCGCCCCGAAACAAAAGGTTTCTGCTGCAATTCAGCTCTTCCATGTGAAACATTTAATTCTTTTGTGTTCTAAAAAGGAGGGGGGGGGTTGTTTTGTTTTTTTAAATAGCCCTGCCTTTGCAAATACCGATGACAGTCCATATTGCAGGCTGCAGAAGCTGACGCTGACTTGGTTGTAACAACCCTGCAGGCTAGTCCAGTGTTAATACTGCAGCTTGGGGAGTCAGGCTGATGCTGAGAGGGTACCATACAACAACCTGCAATAGAGTCTCGTTTTAATGTTGGAATGAGGGGAGGATGAAGCTAGTTTTGATTTCCAGCCAGCAAAGTTGAGTTCCTTAAAGTGCTCCTTCAGACTACCTTCCAAACCCAGTTCAGCATTCAATTGCCTGCAACAACACTGCTCCGCTGACCTTAATACAATTGCGTTGTACGTTCAAGTTTCTAAAAAAAGCCCTTAGCAAACTTTTCACACAAAATAAACAACTTCCTATGCATGCTTAGAGAGTTTTTAAGAATTCCTACAACTCCCAGCATTCCATAACTAGTATGGCTGGCTGAGGAATGCTGGGAGTTGTAGGACTTTTTTCCTGTCCAAACATGCATGGGATTGCACCCTCAATATATTTTCTTCCTACGTTTCAGGGCGACATACATCCCCTCTTTCATTTTCACAACAACCCTGTGAGGCAGGTTAGGCTGAGTGTGACTGGCCCAAGATCACCCAATAAGCTTTGTGTCTGATCTGGGATTTGAGAACATGGATCTCCCTAGTCTAAGTCCAACATGCAAACTACTGCACTACATTCCTTTCCTTATGATAGGCAGGAAAAGTGTGGAGGGGAACTACATATTGCAGGTCCCTAGAGGACTGCAATATACGTCTGTGCTTTATGCTCAGAAGCACATCATACACACATGGGGGTTGGATCCACCTACTGTCATATTTGTGAATATGCTTTACTCCTCTGCAATGGTGTCTATAAATGCAGCCCTCTATTTTTTGCCATGTAGGTAAATAGCCATTCCCTTATATGGGAGAATGTAAAGGGGTGCACTCAATTTTTCTTTGGTATATATTTTAAACTGTATTCCACTTTGGCTCTTTTGAAGGTAAAATTAGAAGAGGGCCAACGAACTGAAGGTGAATCCTAACAAGATGGCTGTCCTGTGGATAGGTGGTTCTCGTGTCCAGGAATTGGGTGTGCAGCCTGCTTTGGAAGAGCATATGCATAACCTGGGGGTACTCCTTGATTCAGCTTTGTCACTCAGTGCTCAGGAAGGGTATGTTTTACTAGCTTCAGCTGATTTGCCAGCTACAGCTGTTCCTGAGCAGAGATAACTGTTTCATAACCTCCAGATTGGATTAATGTAATGCATTGTACATGGAGATGCCCTTGAAGATGGCCCAGAAAGTTCACCTAGTGCAGGATGCAGTTGTCTGAACTGTAACCAGTGCAGCCAGACAGAATCAGATTACACTGATTCTGAAGGGGCTGCACTGGCTGCCTGTTTGTTTCCAGGCCCAATTCAAGGCGCTTGTGTTTGCCTTTAAAACCCTAAAGAACGTAGGACCCAAATATCTGCAGAAGTGTCTCTCTCAACATTAGCCTGTCCATGACCTAAGATTATCAGGGGGGGCTCTTCTTCAAGTACTTTGGGTACATTATGTGACTACAAGGGAAAGAGCCTTCTGTGTTGTGGCACCCCCATTATGAAATACCCTTGCTGGGGAGGTGTGACTGGTGCCAACACTGCAGTTGTCTGGGCACCAACTGAAAACCTGTTTGCCCAGGCATTTTACTTTTAATGGCTTCATATGATTTATCTCTTCTTTTGTATTTGCTACCTTTTTTAATAAAAATAAAATATGTTTCATAGATGAGAACTGTGTTTATGGGGAGGGTGGATAAAAACTGGTTTTGATTTAAAGGAGTCCATCCTTTTTGCAAGGCTCTGCATTGCACACAGCTAATTGTAGTCAGCTGTGCAGAATTTGACTTCAATCAAGTCAATGGGTTTTAAGCTCACTCTAGCTGAAAGCGAGGATATCAAGAAGTTCAGTAACTAAGGGCGCAATCTTAACTAGATAGGCAGCTGCCTCCAAACTCAGAGGTGACCACATATCCAAAGCAAAGCAGGAGAGGCATGGGGGCAGGGGATCGTTCCCTCCGTGCCTCTCCTACCTTGCTATTTTTTGCTAGACAGCCGTTTTTGGCTGTCTAGCGGGGGGGGGGGGGGCAACCAGGAGAGGAAGTTGCTATACAACACATTGGATGTATCCGCTCTCCCCGCTCCTCTTCCTATTGGCCTCTAGACAGTGTCTAGTGGCCATAGGATTTCTCCCTAAAGTAATAAATAACACTGGTTTACATTTCTGATTAGGCCTATGATTTAAATTTATTTTCTGAACTAAAATTTTGTTGTAGAACAGCATCCCTACAGTACTTGGAATTTCCTTCAATGTGATGTGACATGTGCAAGAGACGGTTCTAAAAATCAGATGGAGCATTACATACTTCTGGAATGTGTGCTCTTCCTTGAATAAATGTCCAACATGCTGAATTTTAAATGGCAAGCAATAAATTATTTCTTAGAAATATAAATTACTCAAAAGGAAAGATATAACTATTAAATAAGTCAGGGCAGATGCAATTCAGTAGGTAATATATAACCTACTGACTCAGATAGATGGCTTTTCTAGCCATATTTATCACCTAAGAGT
The DNA here is from genome assembly GCF_057233095.1 of Heloderma suspectum. Lineage (NCBI taxonomy): Eukaryota > Metazoa > Chordata > Lepidosauria > Squamata > Helodermatidae > Heloderma > Heloderma suspectum. The sequence continues at coordinate 117,444,930 of NC_139462.1, forward strand.
TCAGATAAATGTCTTATTGAGTTAGATTTATTGCTTTCTGTAATAGAGTTATAAAATGGACTGGATGTTCTACATTAAGCTGCAGTTACCATTTATTGATTCACCCAATTTCTCACTAAAACATCAATAAACTCATGTTGCATATTAAAGATGTAGCAAATGTTAAATCTGTAGGTGGCAAAATTAATGTCTACATTATTTCATTATGAACAGGAAGCTATACCATAATGCAAACATCCCCAAGAGACTCTTCCATAGCACTTTTATGTAATTCTTGGAAATCTGTTCTCCTTTGCAGCAAAAGGTGCTGTGGACAGTGGTGACTTCTTGGGAACATGGGGGGGGGGGAGGGGGATGTCACTAACTCACTTCCTTCCTCCTTTAAAAGCTCCAAAGTAGTTAATGTTGGAACATTGCTTCTACTTTTTAAAGATGGGGATGAATGTACATTTCACTGAATGCAAGTACGTGCAGCATCTTAAAAAAGAAGCAGATATTGGAAGTTTTCTTATACAGAGTTGGACCATAGGTCCATCAAGCTCGGTACTGTAGACTCTACACCAAGTGGCAGTGACTCTCCAGGGTTCCAGATGAACCTGTCACAGACTTACCTGGAGATGCCAAATTGAACCTGGTACCTCCTGCATGCAAGCATGTGCTCTACATCTGGGAGGGGCAAAACAGACAACAGAATCAGCATTCAGCTCCGCAGGACAACGCATAAATAAAATGGGCTGCAAGCTGTGGGAGAAAAAAATGCAGTGAGCCCTGATTTGTATGTCGTCTGCACTCTGTCTAAAGAGACAGTTCAATATTTTTTTTCCAAATAGTGAAGAAATCACCCTGCTTAAACAAATATTCATTGTAAATCACTATTATATGTATTTTAAGAACAACCACAAACGAAATCAGGGATGTATTGCTTATTCTATTTACTAATTGTGAGCCACTATGGTGTGAAGTACAAAATGGCATCCCTTCTCTTCAGCCATCCTGACTGGATGTATGCATGGTGGAGTTGGATATAATAGGGGGATGCCAGTGCGAGGGGGTGATTGCTGTGACACAGTGTGCCACACTAAAAGCTTCTCAACACCACAGAGAGCTTTTATCCTGCAATTGAGATTGGTTACTCACAGAAGTTTGTGGGTCCTTTACATGATGTTGTCAACCTTCAGGGCCTCCCCCATGCTTTGTGACCATTTCCAGAGCTTTATTTATTTGTAACAGGGAAAATGCAGTGTTTAAAAATGGTGATTTCAATCCCTCCATGTAATTACGGAGTTGTGCTATAACCTTAGTGCCATCTAGTAGCTGTATAATGAAACATTTAGAAGTTGCAGAGAAATGAAATCCCCAGGGAAAAAAGGGGGAAGCACATGTAAAGGGTTGATCGTAATCCCGCAAAGAATCGAGCAGCAGAAGCCCCGGTAAAGTTGTGGGATATAAAGCCTGGTTTTTGCCAGTCCCTACAAGAACAATGATTATGATATTACTTGTTTTCAGAAATGTATGCCAACACTGTTCAGCCGTTGAAATAAATATATCATCCATGTGGGGAAATCTAAGGAAACAATTCACTTTTCCATTACTATAATGATCCAGTAAAATTAATATTAAAGAGAAGCATTAATATTTCCATCTATGTAGATCAGTGAATTTATTTTAATCATAGGTGTAGCTAAGAAACTTTGCTATTTCACACCTCATGTAGTTTTATGTTGCTGTTGTATAGAGAGTGAGTAGCTTCAATTATGCTTGCAACATTACAAATGTTTTAGTCTAATACAACATGGATAGTGAATTTGGAAACAGTTACTAGCAAAAATTTGTTATAAGCAGGCATAAAAATATGAGGGTACTACCAGTTAAGAAGGTTGAACATAAGACTTAGCAATGGTATGTGAGCACCACCGTAAACTACATTACTTTTTTGTTGTTGTTTAGCTGCTTAGAAAGCTGTCATGGGAAGTAGAGGCAGTATTTAATTTCTAAAAGAAAGGTAGCAGGTAAGGTTTACATGAAGTCCTGGAAGGAAGCCATGTTCCTTAATTGTGATTTTGTGTGTGTGTACACAAGACAGCTTTATACATTCAATGTGTAAGGTCGTAGCTACACTTCTGGAACTCTGGCAAAACAGGGCAGGAAGTGGAAGTGTCAGGAACTTTCCCTCTCATCTATCAATTCTGTGTTACAAATGAGCCCCTCATTTTGCCATATTGGAGCTGTCTGGCAGAAATCCAGGTTCACATACCCAGGGAACATGTAGTTCTAGCTAATAGCACCCTACCTGGAAACTGTCCTAAAACCATTAGAGCAAAACGCTTATGACACAAAGGACCCGTAATAGATTGGAGTGGTGCTATTGGGGCCTGTTTTACACACACCTGTTTATGCAGCTACGAGTGCTGACTTGCATGTGTGAATGGACCATCACAGATCAGCCACCATAGATAGTGTTTTATTATCCCCACACTTTAAACACAATCCTTTTCAAAGTAGTTTGACACCTTTTCAATGGAAAACAGTTACCAGAGCTCTGGAAATAAAAAGATAGAGCATTGCCCAAATGATAACAAAACCCAATCTTTTGTAACTACAGCTACATATTAATGACTGCAAATTATTTTACAGTTGATCCCAAGTTATCTTCCAGTTTTGAACAAATGTCAGTTGTGCTGTATTATTGATAAGTAAAGCAATTCAAAAGTTCAGTATTTAACTATTCAAAGAATATTGTGAAAAAAATCAGAGTGGATTTTGGAACAGCAAAAAAAAATCTCAGATGACCCTCATAGCAAACAGGTTGCTTTAGTGGAGTCTGCAGGAAGCTGCAAGGTTCAGCTGCAAGAAGAAGGAGCAGTTTGTGAAAGATAGGTGAAGGTGTACTGCAGTGGCTAAGAGACAGAGCTCTGGATCAGGGAGTTGCCTAAGGCCCCCTTCTGCCATGAACTGGGGCCTTAGGCAAACCACACACCCTGATCCTCAGTCCTTCCATCTGCAATATGGGGGATACTACTGACAATCTTTATATTGTAAGAATTGTAATTGTAATTATATTGTAATTGTAAGAACTACAATTGGACAATGCATGTGAAGTGCTTTGTACTCTGAAAGCACTATACACATTATTATTACTATTATTATTTGATTGCAAGACTAATTTACTCATCTTTTGGCCCGATATCCAAAGCAGCCAATGTGGATAACAGAAAGAGGGTCAAAATCCTACTTCCTCTAATTAGGTTTGCCAAGTTGGTTGGAGTATTTGCTGCTACTGCAGCCCCACTGATGTCAGGGTAATATATTATACAAATCAATAATACATCTGTAGTGTTGATATGTTCAGTGCCATCCCAGCAACAGGAGTCATGGTAGCAATATCTCCTATTACAACTGGCATCTGTGCATTGGTGTGAACACATTTTGTATAGCAGAAGTAATGGAAGAGTTCCCTCCAACTCCCTTCTCCTTTTGTGTCATTCTTTTTAAACATTATAAGCCTATTGTTGTTCCATGCCTACTGCAAATTAGGTGCTTGTATAAACAATAAAGGAAGAGAGGGATAATAAAAACAACCAACTTTTGGGGAAGTTGTAAGCCAGCAAGGCTCCTTGTACGCACATTGTAACCATTTCCAGAGAGTAGGTGTGTTAATCTATTGCAGCAAACACAACAGAGTCATGGTCACCTTAAAGACTAACAAATGTATTCTGGCATAAGGTTTCATGCACCTGATGTGGGCTATAATCCACAAAAGCTTGTGCCTGAATAAATGTGTTAGTCTTTAAGGTACCCACAAGAATTTTTGTTGTTTTAGTACACACACAGCTGCCTTTCTTCCCTGAACAAGCAGCCTGTTATATTGCTCTGCTGAGCTGATTTTGAAACTCGTGTGTTTCAGAAGCGCTTTGCAATATGCTGCCAGGGTGAGGGGATGTATACACAAATCTGCCTTCACACTTCTCCAAGTCTTGGCTGTGGTCTTATCATTAAAGAGAAGTTACAGTAGTATAAATGCATTTACAATTCTTCTTGCTTATATTTAACACTTACCTCCCTTGAATGATAGGAGCATTTAGCACTGATATCCATATTTAGCTTCATAGCAATAAGTATCCAGCAATTACGTCCATGCCGTTCATAAGAACCACATTATTACTCAACATTTTATATAAAACTGCAGGTACATTTATCAGAATTTTGTTCAATTATTATTATAAACATGGTTTTGGAGAGGACTAGTATCTACACTGAGTTAGTAGAACCATTTGTTTGATAAAAACAACAGACAACCATGAAAGCACCTATTATTGGAAAATAGGTCTTCTACTTTGGGAGCCTTGACAGCAGAACCAAAATCCCAGATCAAGCCTTTATTATTTTGTCTCTAACAATAAAGATGAGATTCTGTTCACTGTCTTCATTTAGAGGTGCTTAGACATGTCTAACATCACAGTTCATCTTCATCTGATAGGGCATCAAGATAGTCTGTATCAACATATAAAAGGAATCCTGAAAACAGACTGTCTGCCCATGTGGGATCGGCAAAGAGGCCGTTCTGATCAGTGTAGAAGATCTCAAGCCATACTTCATCCTCTGGTTGAAGATAAATCACTGTTGACCCAGAAGCTACATCGTGGTTTCCTGTATTAGCATCAAATGTCTTTATCCGGAACTTGCCATTATGAACTAGACCAATGGCAAGATGTTTATTTGCCAAGGTGATGTCATATGAGAAGTAATAAATTCCTGGGATGGCACATATGAACTTCCCATTTGAAGGATTGTAATGTCCTCCCTCATTGAATAGGACTTTATTGAATATAATTGGTAACCTTTCCTCTGGGTAACTCGTGGTGATCCCAACAGAGAAGGCAGATTTCAGTACTATTTTTCCACACTTACAGATTCCTGGTAAACCTGTTTTCCCTCTTTCTCCTTTATCCCCTTTTGGGCCTGCTGGACCAACAGGACCCATGTCACCTTTAGCACCTCCCACTCCAGTAGGTCCTTTTTTACCAGGTTCTCCTTGGTCTCCTTTCTCCCCAGTTTGTCCTACAGGGCCGGTCTTTCCTCTTAAACCTTAAAAAAAAACACCAAATTCAGTAGTTATTATTAAGCATACAATTATTTTGGGTTATTAGATGCAAATGAACAAATCATTTGTGTATGAACAAATCAGGTGTCCCATCAATGGTAACTCAGTATTAGAGAATTCTGTTCCTTCATTCCTCTGAGGACCAAATTCCTCTAATGGCAAGAATCCCTCCCATGTTACCACCAGTATTTTTAGACATGGGCCATTCCTATATACAATGTGAATTTTGTCAATTTTTAATTTTTGTTATTAAAAATACCCATTTTCTGAATAACCAAGTTAAATATACTTAAACAGCTCAATCAAGTCAATGAATCAAATTCAAGACATTCCTAGCAATCAAAATTAAATGGATAAATTTTAATTAAACAAAGTTAAACACTTGCAGCAAAGTTTTCAGGGGGTTGGCATTGGAAGTGCCCTCCCCCCACGTCCGGCTTGCCTGGCTGTGGGAGGGATTTTGCAGAGAGGAGAAGATGAGATGTGGGCGAACGCTATTATATTCTTTACTATAAGTTAGGTCAATATATTATCCCCATATTGCAAATGGGGGAGGGGTGAAAAAGAGTGGTTTGCCTAAGGCCAATTAAAGCGCAATCCTATCGATTGCGCCCTTGATGATCAGAAGCCCCCAAACGTGGAGGCTTCTGATCATCCAATGCAGGGCGGGAGGAGCAGCGGAGGTGATCTTCACTTCCCCATCCTCTCACCCTGCATTTTTTGCTATATAGGCTTTTTTGCCCATCTAGCTGGGGTGCTTCAGATGGGGAGGTAAGGAGGCTGGAGAGGCCTCAGGATAACTCTCATCCTGGCCTCTCCAGTCTCCTCCCCTCCCTGCCTACCAAAACACCCCTTTCTCCCCCTCTCTGAGATGGCTTTTCTGACCTTGAAGAGCAGTTGGTGTGGTTCTTTCCACACCGGCTGCAAGGGGGCCGGGGAGGGAGCTCTATCTTCAACCTCAGAAGGGAGAATCCAAACAATCCTATGGCCCTTCAGATTATGTCTAGGGGCCATAGGATTGTTCCCTTAGTAAGTCTTCAGCAAATGTGAAATTCAAAGAGAGACCTTCCTGATTCATAGCCCTGTTTTTTAGCCACTGTGCTATGTCAGCTTTAGAGTTATATCTAGAACTCTAGAGACGAAGGATTAGAGCACTGAAGGTGTAACTATGACAAAAAATGTTTTCAGCAAAGCATTGTTTTTTTTTAAAAAAAAAAATTCAGTACCTGCATTTCCTTTCTCACCCTTTTCTCCCTTCCTGCCATCTCTACCATCTCGTCCTGGGATACCAATACGCCCATGAGGTCCAGGCGATCCATTATCTCCAGGAAGACCTGCAGGACCTGGCAATCCAGGTATGCTGCAAATGTATCTTGTAGAATAGTTTTCTCCTTTAAACTGGCTGTGAAGTGGTTCCCCACTTGTATAGATGGCAAAACTTGTGACATAGAGCAACACAAACATCCTTGGTGCTGAAAAAAGAATACAGATGTGCAGGCAATACGTTAATCTTGTTTATTTATAGCTTTAAGGTTAGTTGATAGATGTGTACATTTTAGATGTACACGTGTAAATATATGCAAATATGTACAATTTGTTTCAGTTTCTGTTTACAAATTGTAAGTAATTACTTCTAAGCAAACATGCTAAGGTTTGGGCTACAAGCTTCTTTCCAATTTCTTTCAGGCAGAAATACTAATCTCAACAGCATATGTTAAAGATATGCACAGTTGTTGAGGACCCGCCTAATGTATTTACTTGGCAGGCAATTTGAGCTTCCTCTTTAGCCCAGTAGTCTAAAATCAAATGCTACAACGCAGTATTTTCCACAGGCAATTATCCCTGGTGCTCATGAAATATATACAGTATTAAAAAAAAAAGATTGTCAGCACCACTCCTGAAAATATTACACATGCATGGGCCCCTCTAGAATGAATGTGGCTTATGCCAGCCATTACTTTCAGAAGAGATTAATCTGTACATGTATACTTGAAAATGTCAAAGGATGGAATTAGCATCTCAGCAAAGAAGCATACAGAACAAAGTGCTGCAAGAAGGAACTGGATGGATATAGGATCATAGAATCTTAGAGTTGGAGGGGGCCATTCAGTTCCAACCCCCTGCTCAGTGCAGGAATCCACTGATGGATGGCTGTCTCATCACTGCTTGAGTACCTCTAGCAAAGGCAAGTCCACCACCTCCCAAGGCAGTTGCTTCCATTGTCTGACTGCTTGGGCCATTACAAAGTTTTCCCTGATTTTCAACCAAAATCTGTAACTTAAGCCCATTATTTCATGTCCTACAGTCTTGGATGATAATGAACAGCCTGCAATCCTCTTCTATGTGACAACCCTTGAAGTAACTGAAAAATGCTATCACAACCCTCCTCGGTCTTCTCTTCTCAAAGCTAAATATACCTCGTTCCTTCAATCTTTCCTCATAGGACTTAATTTCTAGTCCCATAATCTTTTTTGTTGCCCTTCTCTGAACTCATTCCAATTTATTTGACTCCTTAAGTTGTGGTGTTCAGCACTGGACACAGTATTCGAGGTGAGGTATGACCAGCACAGAGTAGAGTGGAACTATCACCTCCCATAATCTTGAAGCCATACTTCTATTGATGCAACCTAAAATTGCATTAGCCTTTTTTGAAGTCACATCACATTGTTGGCTCATATTCAGCTTGTGATCAACTCCAACTCCAAGATCCCTTTCACATGCACTACTGTCAAGCCAGGTATCCCCCATTTTATACCTGTGCATTTGATTTCTTTTTCCTAAATGAAGAACTTTGCACTTGCACTTGAATTTCATTCTGTTATTTTCTGCCCAGTTTTCTAAGCTATCAAGATCATTTTGAATTTTGTTTCTGACTTCTAAGGTATTACCTATCCCACCCAATTTTGTGTCATCTGCAAATCTGATAAGCATTCCCCCCACCCCTTCATCTAAGTCATTCAGCACTTCATCAAATGCTATTAGATTTGAGCATTTCGAGAAAATGTAATATTGAGAATAAATGTCAGTACCAAATCTCTTGGAATTGTTAATCCAATAATGTCAATTCCCAAGCTGAATTTTGAGTTTGTAACCTTCTTTTTTTTTTTTTTAAGTCTGATAAGATCCTTGGTTTTGAATGTCGTCCTTTTCCATAAGTATGATGTCCACAGAAATTTTCTTAAAACTTGTTAAATTAATGGTTTTTAATTACCTAAATATGAATGTAAGTAATATTTGATTATATCGTTCAAAGTTCAAGGTGATGGCAGTCATTTTGTAATTTATTGTCCATTAGGGAGTTTTATAATTTTGTTATGTATTCTCCATTAGATAGTTGTCCCTTGACTAGTTTTAGAATGTTGGACCTTATCTATTTTACATCCTAAACACAAGTTTGACACAAAACTTGTTATGTGCAATGTACGGAGACTACTAAAATCCAGCATTTGCACATGCCTGTTAAGAAACAATCCAGAAATGAGGCTAGCAATAGCAGCAATACTATTCTGGGTAGAGTCCCTTGTGTGTTGTGGAAAGATAAGACGCCAGTTACCTGGTGCTTATCCATCTTCTGCCAACGTGTATATCCTAAGGAGTGCCTAAGCTCAGTTATAACTACAAATATGACTGATTAGATACTGTGGACTACACATCCTGATTACAAAGTTGATGTTTGTTCAGCTGGAGTGATTCTTAATAGCAGCTGAAGCTAAATATCACTTAACTTATCTAAAGAGGTTGCCCAGATCTATCACCAAGGCAAAATGGGCCTAGAATACATGTACCTTCCTATTGTGTGGCTTCATAAAGAATTGCATTTGGTGGCTGAGAAAAATCAAACATTCCAGCTGAATTGTGTTTGGCCGCACTATGTAATGCTGGGTAAGGGTCTACTACTGTTATTCCTACGTCCTAGTTCAGTAAACATGCAACATCCAAAGAAGTTTTGATTATAGCCTAGCAACATATTCCATTTCTTTCATCCTCGTGCAAGATGCCCCTGAAGGAGATGAACTCTACTGTTTCCAGCAAAGTATGAGTATACAGCAGTGAGGTATAGCACTTGAAAACCAGACTTATGAAACTGTAACTATGCCTCAGTAAGCACCAGAACAGGAAAATAAATGTTGGTCTCTAATTTATGTATTCCTAAGTAAATCTGTAGTGATATAATGGCAACACCAGGTCCTACGGTATGGATGGGCAACACATGGCTCGCATGTGGCCCCCATGGCCATTTTGGTGGTCACCACTGCGTTCCCTACCACTGCCATGAACCTACGGGATTAACTGTCAGTGAAGAGGATGCCATAAAAGTATATAACAGATAGGCCTTTCATGTTCTTGAGACTTTTGTTTGGATCTGGAAGACTGCACTGATGAAGTTGAATAATATAATATTTGGGGCAAAGTGCTGAGGGCTGCACAGGATCTTGTCTATGTAACACCAGAAGAAATTGCCACCAAACAACATTTATATAGCCCACTGGATTGAATTAGACTGGACTGTATTCTACACCAAGTTACGTGAACAACAGACTGGTGTGCTTATTCCACAAGGCAGGCAATTTTCTTAACTATGAGCTAGTGTTGTGAGTGGCCATGTTTCATAGCTTTGAATGATATAATAAGGGCAATCTTTCAAGCTTTTGTCAGTTAAACTACTTTACAATAGATCAAGCCATAAGGAAACGGTTGCTGCCAGCAGATTTTAAGTCATCAAATGAGACAACTGATAATAAGTTCTCTCTGCTCAGTGTATGAAGAGGGAGACACAGGAGCCCTATGCAGGCGTTTGCCCGCACTGACATGTAGGGCTAAAAGTGTAGAGGGGGAAGGGGGTGCATAAGTAATCCCCACCCCCAGTGTCCCCACATGCACAGTACCAATTAGGGCTATGTAAGCATGTTCAGCTGAACATGTTTACAGAGTTCCTGTGATTGGAAACACTGCTAAGGCAGAGTTTGCAATCGCTAGAACTCTTTGAGTGCATTTAGCTCAAAGTGTGAAGGTCTAATGGAGTACTGAGTGTGCAGCGATGCCAGGGGCGTGGCGTACCTGTGCACCCACATTCCCCTCCACACTTTAGCCCTACACGCAAGCAGGTGAACACCTGCATAGTGGTAGGGTTGATGTTAAATGTTATTGATTTCAACACAAGTGTCTGTGAGATACGCTGATGTTCTTCTGTTATTGATGTCTCATTTCAACATGTGCGGCATAGACCCCTAGGATGATGTCAGGGACTCAGTTGAAACAGAAAAGCAGTTGCCACCAAGGGTGCTGCTTCCAGATGGAACGTGCTACAAATCAAAAGGCATTGTGCAGCTATTCCGCCTGTTTTTCCCTTAACAGTTTTTATTCTGTTAAGAAAAAAGATGACAGAAGCAGTGGGAAACATGGGAAGGCTACAAATGGAAGATGTTTTCATCTAGACCTCCCATAAGGTTCTGTGAATGAGGCAGTGTGATTGCACAATAAAAATCTAGAAGCACCCCGAGTTCTTCATCTTTTTTTAATGTGGGGGCATTATCAAGCCATGATCAGGAGAAAGTCTTGCTGTGCCATTCCAGAGCTTCCAGCTGCTGGACAAACTGCTTCAAATCATGTCTGAAGCCTGTTCCAATGTCTCTGAATCCCATTCCAGCCACACGTTTGAAAGCAATCCCATGCTCATGTCAAATGCAGTGTATAACTCTGAGACCCTATGCAGATGACCCCTGCTCCCATACATCCAGTGAATGGCAGAGGGGAGCGGGGACCATGCCTGCTAATTATGCCCCCCCAACACACACCCCAACACACCCACTGGCCATGGCCCTCGGGCACCCACATGTTTGGCGGTGGTAAGTGCATAGGGCTCCTCCGTGCAAGTGGGAACCCTGCTTGGCCAGCAACTGGCCTCTCTATTGCAGAGCAGGGCCTAGGCCATCAGTTCAGAACATTGCTAGCTCTGGCCAAGTCTCTAAAACCCAAAAACCTTAGAATGACAAGGTGAAGCCTGGAGATGCCAACACTTGAAAGGCAAAAATCTGGTAAAGCATCGATGCAGTGGTGTCCAGACTGCTCCACAGCAGGCCCTGCACAGGCCAGATGACATCAGTGGCAATGAAGTAATCAGCCCACCCCTCTCCCATTTCAGCCTTTCTCTGTGCTGGGAGAGGCACAGAGAAAGAAGCCTGGCTGGCACACACATCTCAGCATGCACTGATGGGGAGGTCTAAACCTCCCCTCCCTGCCCACTGAGACCGGAGGATGGGCTCACCCTGGAGGGGTGGAGTGAAAGACCTCTCTCTCCCTATTAGCAATGCTGATCCAGACAGCTGGTTCTTTGCTGCTATTAGCAGGAGGGAAACAGTGATCTGTCCTCATCTGGCTGATCAGCCAGGTGGTAGGGAAAAGTGGACAGGGTGCCCTGGGAGTGACCAAGGGCTGCATGCGGCCCTCAGGCTGTGTGCTGCCCATATGCGACACAGAGGAAGAAGACAGAGAGCAGGTTTGCATGTCATGCTAAGCCACCCTGCGAATAAGCAATGGTGGGTTGGGTGTTTGTAAAACAACCACGGTATATGGGCTTGCCATGGCTTGTTCTCCCCTTCCTTTCCCATCAGTCCTCCAGCCGGCCCTCGGCATATATCTCTCATGCCTTTGTGGCAGAACCCATCTTGTCTCCTTGTCCCCTCCCTATTCTGATCGCTTCCCCCTTTCGTTCACCACCTATTTTCCCCCTGTGTTTGTTTACTCCTGAGGCACCTATTTGCTTTGGGAGTAAACAAATGGGATTGTATAAAAAAAAAGATCTATTTTTCCTACTTGTGCAAGAACTCCCTCCCTCCTGTCCAATATGTGTAGCCTTGCCTTGTCAATTTCCTTATATGTTTCAGCTGTCAAAGAGAATGCAGAAGTGAGAGAAGTAGGTGCACCAAAAGTAGGGGAGAGGGGAACAATATCTCCTCCTTGGCAAAGTAATCCTCTTGCTTTTAAATGTTGCACTGACACTTGTCAGTGTCCTCCTCCCATTCAACACTTCTCCAAGTCTCCAGCAAGTCCAGAAAGGGGAGATATTGTTTTTCTTGTGCTTTTTCGTGGCTCCTTCTCGGAGGAGTTACTGCTATGGTTACTGAAAGAATGGGAAATAATAATACTAATTCTAAAAATTGTGAACACATTTGTGTATTCCTGAAGCAATGGGGAAAAAAGGTGGCAAATAAGTGACAGTCCCTCCAAAGTGCTGTTTGGGCATTAGTGGTGCGGCAGTTACTGGCGAGGGAGGCTGGAGGTGGCATTGGTGAGATCATGAAGAGCGGCACAGGCAGCTTTTTTTGTTGTGCTTGCTGAGCAGCTCTGAGGCAGATCCTGGAAACCCACAATAAAACTGCTGTCCCGGGTTCAGATGACATGACAACCCACCATAGGTATGAACAATCCTACAATAATACATGGGTTAGGGTGGCTTGTTCATGAAAATTAAGCCACCCCATGGAGAACGCCTGGGTTCAGATGAGACAACAACCCACCATGGCTGGCTGCCCATGGTGGGTTGTCATGTTGTGCGAACCCAGTTGAAGAAGAAGAGGACACCACCAACTAAAGGGATTTATTTCTGTTCCCTCAGTTCAGAAGCAAGTTATCAAGTCATAGTACTACAGGAAATTTTTTATACAGCTTTGACAGTCTCTCTCCTGAAAAATTACTGCAAGAATTTCCAATAACTCCGGTAGAATAGCTATCTCTTAGGTACGATTTAGGGCATGGTTACCTCTCACCCAATTCACCCTGGATTGTTTCCTTTCACTGAATTTTCAGTCAGCTCTGTTACTTTTTCTCACTCAATGGTAAAAGAGTACTGGGTATTCTCTGAGGCCTGGACCCAGAAAACCACATGCACTTACTTCCACAAGTCTAAGGAGGCACTGGGCTTGTATGTTTTCCAATCAGCAGCCCCTCCCTGCCATTCCACATTGTGAACCTCTTTGGAAACAGAGGGAAATTTTAAAAGCAGTTTGTGATATGGCACAGCGGCCTGAGTTTTCTACAGTTAAATATTTGATTGTGGGAAGCCACTTTTCTCCACAACATGGCAAACATTCCACCAGAACCCTGGCTGTGGGGAGGGTGTTGTATGGGAAAAGTGGGAGGCTGGGGAAGTTAAGCACCTCTATCCTGACTCAGTACTGGCCCAAGCCATTTTGCTGCCTAAAGCAGAAGCAAATTGTCCCACCCACCCAGTTTGGACACCAATTCTTGCTTTTATCTACCCACTCCCCTGCCCCATTCCACTCCATGCTGCCTGAAACAGCACAGCCATTCCTGCAGCAACTGCTTCTCTGGTGCAAATTATGCTCTGCCCCACTGCTTTGCAGCTGTTCAGAGGCGAGCAGGGTTCCCAGATCAACATCTGCCAGCAAACATCTAGTTCGGCCCTAAGACGCAGGACAATCAGTTGCCTTGCAAAGTTTGCCAAAGCAGAGTTGGCAATTTGCCTGGGTTTCGTGCACAGTGCCAAGATGAAATACTAAAATATGAATGTCGTTGGACATTATTCTCATTGCTTTTCTTTTATTTCCATAAAAATGACACTAAAATGATTATCCATGTATGTGCCAGTACAAACATTACAAATACACCCCAGTTACTAGAGCCGACACAATCTGCCAAGGAGCCACTTATAGAAATACTGAACAGCTTGTAGAGCAGCCTTCAGCATAAAAACGTCTATATAACCCACTGAGAATAGAAACCTAGATTAGGAAATAAAATAAACCTATCCAAGATCAGTATAAACCAGTTAGTTTTGATGAGACAACCTATTTTCCATAGCCATGAATTAAGTCACAGAGCCTGCCACCATAGACTGTGTGGTGGTATTAATGTGCACCTATGAGCTTTTCTACACAAGGCATTTATCATGCGCTCATCATTCCCTGCTCATGGTTGTTTACAGGCTCTTTAGATAACATTGCAACCCTCCAGTTTCGCTTCTGTGTCTAACCAGCACTTTGGGGGGAGTGTTTTTAGAGCAGGGAAATGTGGCATTTAGTTGTGAAAGCGAAAAGAAAATGTGATTTCTTCTTGTGTTTTTGCACTATTTGCTATACCACAGTGCCACCAGAGGTTATGTAATGGAAAAGCAGGAAAGGAAACGCTCCTTGTGTGGTGCTCAGAACTCAATTCTGCAATGAAACCAAAAGTAGATACAGCAAATTAACAGCCTCATGTAGAAAAGCCCATGAAGCTATCATGAAGGGAACATTTCAGATTTCTCTAGGCAGAGCTAAATAGAAAAAAAACAGTTGGCATTCTTATTATTGCCCCTTGGTACGGGCTGGGAGGGGGAATAGCTTTTTCTTCTGGTGGTCCCCCTTCTTTGCAAGGGTTCCCCTCAAAATAATTACTGCCACCAGTCAGCATGAACCTCCTGACACACCCTAGGCTGCCCAACCACTTGGGGAGTTTTGGAGCCCTTCTTCCAAAGACTCCTCCCTTCAGCCAGCCCCTTAGAAAAAAATAAAAAGAAACATGCTCTGGATTTCCTTGTCCAAAGCCTGGAAACACAGGACTCAACAAAAACCCAGTGTGGTGGGAACAGAATGTATGTGTCCTCTGGCTGTAGTTTACTGGCAACAGTTTTGGGTTCAGTGCTTAATTTATAGAGAGAGGTGCTGAAGTCTAATCTATATGGGAGACGCGAGGAGCCATTGGGAGCTGTCCTGCAATACCCAGGTTTACCTGGGCTCCATCGATATGGGGCTTTTACTCCAGTTCTACTCCACTCCCAAGTTGCTTGTGGCAGATGATGTACGCTGCTCCTTGTAGCTATCCCAGTGTCTCTTGCCCTAAATCTGGGGCTTTTTCAAACTCATTTTGTGACTGATTTTCCCATCACAGCAGCTTCAGTGCAGTGTGGGAATCCGTGTGACCTCAGCTGGCTTCGGCACTGGCTGGTGGAAGCGGCGCTGGATTGGTGGAAGGGAAAGTAGCTTGGGGCAGGGAGAAGAGGGGTAAATATGTCTACCTGGAAGTAACTTGTTGCTTTCAATTCCATGTTGCTGCCTCTCACTTTAAGTAGTTGAGCCTGAGAGTGGAGATGGGAGCCAGCCCTGCTGTTTTGAAGCTGTGCAGCTACAAAGGAGCACAGCTGAGAAAGGGTGGACGCCTGTTGATTCGAAGCTGCGCAGCTGAGAAAGGGTGGGTGCGAGGACGGATGATTTTCACAAACATATACTCAGAAGCATTTCATTGAGCCTGTGTGTGGGGGGGCCTGTTGATTGGGCAGTAAATATAGATCAAGGACTACATGCTAGCCGCTCTTCCTTCTCCCCAGCTCTGTGCTCTCTGCCTGCTCAATCAATGGAGGAAGCGGCTGCCTGCTTGCCTGCCCACCTCAGAAATGTGTGTGTATGTGGGGTATGCGAGGTTTGTTATGAATGTCTTCTTGTATGCAAGTCTTGCTTTGTTGAACATGCTCCCAAGGACAGCCAAGATTGCAGAGAGGTGCGCTTGGAGGGATCAATTTTGAAATGATGGGTGGGCACATACTGCTTGGCGCAGGCTGGTGGAAGCGGCACTGATTGGTGGAAGGGAAAGTAGTGAGGGACAGGGGGAAAGCAGAGGGGTAAACATGTCTACCTGAGCTGTATGGGGCTGGAGAACTGCAGCTGTGATTGCATACAAACAGTTGGCATGGCAACTACAAGCAGGCTACCCACGGCTTACCAGAAGAACCAAAGGACACAGAAGCTACCTTAAAATACCTAAAGAACCAACGAAAACTAGAAATGTCGCACCCCCCTCCTCACATAAATGTGACAGCCAGGGCTTGCTTCGCAGCAACAGTGATGTGTCATCGCGCAGCGGCGTTTCCGGCTTGGGAAGTCTGCATTAAGTCTCCCGTGTACCGCGCCAGTGGTTAATTCGCAGCACTAATACTGCGCATACGAGGGAGCAAACAATGAAATCGGTGCCATGTAGATGCAGCTGTGGTTGCCCAGCAACAGTATCCAGTCACAGCTAGGGCTGATTAAGCAGAAGGAAAGGGAATCAGGACAAGGGCTCTTTAAATGGCTCGAGGGCTCTGAGTGGGGAGGGGTGCAGGACAAAAGCCTGGATGCCGGAAGTTTTGGGAAGAGAAAAGAAGTAACAGCACAGGGGTGTGGCGTGACAGAGCAACAGGCAAGGAACAAAGAACAGAAGCTATAAAGAGGAGGAATGGGAATGGGGAAAGAGCCGCTGGCTCATCAGGAAATGAAAGATGTATATGATCTGAAGAGAAACCAGACTTCTGCTGATTATGAGCTGTCATTATTGATGTGTTTTTACTGTATTTGTTTATTTTGTTTTGTTGTAACAATATTTTTTTATTTAAATTCAACTCATTAGAAGGCCAAGGAGTGGAAACAGAGGAGAGACTACTAAGAAAGAGAAGAGAGACCTTCCAGTGTAGACTGCAGCAGTCAAAAAAATACAAGAAAAGACTTAACTTCCACAGCAAATTCAGTACTGGATCTTCCAGACTCTGCAGCTACTTATCTGGCACTATTATGTAGGCATTCTGTCTGATCTGGCTTCTGCTTAACTGTATGGCCCCACAGGCATCCACCCTAGTCCTACAGCTACTTACCCTGTAATGCAGACTGTCATTCTGATCCTGCAGATATTTACTCATATTGTCCTGTAGGCATTCAGCCTGGTCCTGCAGCTGCTTACAAGTATTGCTCTGGGGCCTTTTGGCTTATCCTGTAACTACTTACTACGATCCCTAAGTAGTGAGTCTGATCATGCAGCTACTGACTTGAATGGTCCTGTGCAGTAACAAGGGTTAATATAGCATATAGTTGTAGCAGTTAAGTGGTCACATCATTCATTTGGGATGGGAATAGGACAAAGGGACATCTTCACTGTGACCAGAAACATGCCATCGTTTTGTAAGTCCTGCTTCAGCATGGTAATAGTAGAAAAGAGGATGGCTGTAGTTGCTTGGTGGTGAGCAGAAAGCACTCCTCATATGCTCAAGGGCACTCTTTATTACTAGTTAACTTATTTCTGTTAAACTGTTAATTCTCTACCATGTATTCATTGACTGATCTTGGGCTAGTTACTTATTTCTGTACCTTTTGTTGTTCAGTTGTTAAGTCGTGTCCGACCCTTCGTGACCCCATGGACCCAATGGCCATGCACGCCAGGCCTTCCTATCCTCTGCTCTCTCCTGGAGTGTGCTCAGTTTCATATTCATTGCATCAGTGATGCTATCTAGCCATCTCATCCTCTGCCGTCCCCTTCTCCTCATGGGGTTTTCTTGGCAAGAATACTGCAGTGGGTTGCCATTTCCTTCTCCAGTGGACCACATTTTGTCAGAACTCTCCGCCATGACCTGTCTGTCTTGGGTGGCCCTGCATGGCATAGCTTATGGCTTCACTGAGTTACGCAAGCCCCTTTGCCACAACAAGGCAGTGATCCATGAACGGGTCTGTACCTTTAGTGTCTTCTAAATGCAATATAGCACACATACAACATGGCAAATCAAATATGTATGTGGCTTTCCTCACTGCTTTGATCATTTGAAGCCATCTGCTGGTCTGTACTCTTAGTTCCCACTTTCTTCTAGAGTCCACATTGCTTTGGCCCATCATTGTCTGCAGGCACCATTGCTGGACTTTGCCCCTGGCTCCCCATTCATGCATAGTGGTATCCCTCTTTTCATCTGTGAAAAGAGGGACACAATCCTGTTGGAGGATTGGTATTGGAGACCCCAGAAGCGTTTTAAGGCAGGAGGGAGCTCAAAGTAGTCAGGACACTTTTATATCTGCTTATTTCATAGGCAAATAATAGCTACAATAGGGCCAGCCCAAGGCATTTTGCTACCAGAGGCAAAGGACAAGATGGTGCCCCTGCCATTCCATCTACAGAAGCCAACCAGGCTGGTAGCTGAATCTGATTTCAACACCGGTGATGGGACAATGTCCTCTCCTGCACCTGAGGGCAGCAGTCTAGTTTAGGGGTTGAAGAGCAGGCTGTGTAGCACACAGTGCTCTGTCCTCCAACACCTCACCACCACTTCCTACTCCTCACCACTTGCTGCCAGAGGTAGCTGTCTCACTCTGCCTATTGGTAGGGCTGGCTCTGAATGATAAGCTATTGCATTCAGTATTGCTGAAATGAGCTTATCACAATCATACGCACACTTGAAGGAAAAAAGCGGGCAGGAACAGCCATTCTCCACCTGTGTTTAGACAAGCTGGCTATTTTCCTCTTTAAGCCAACATTGACTGCAGGCAGCAATGGAGCTGTGGATCTTGGAGATTAGCTATCATCCACTTTCAAAAACCCCGAGATGCAAAGACCTGGAATATCCAGTGCTTCCTATAGCAAATATTGAGCCACATGAAATGCACCCATTAAAACCACTCAAGCTGTGTCAAGCTCTGTTATTATGGTGGCACTTCTATATCTCAAATCTCGAATATACCATAGATGGGGCAACTGCACTGGTTACTACAACTAAAATAAGTAATAGCGAATACAATGAAGGAATTGTTGGCTCTTGTGCACTCCTCTCCTACAGACTAATCTGTCACTAGAATCTGATTATCTGTTGTAGACAAAACAAGAATTAATGGTTTTGCTGCAGGGGGTACCACTTCTACTACAGGTTTAATTGTAGACCAAACAATTCTAGTTCCATAGTCCCCTGTTATAAAGAACAGCCGATCCAGTAAATGACTCATAGCATATGGAGGGAAACTAGTGTTTAAAAGCAAAAGCGGTGGTTTTGGCAAAAACAGCTATTGGAAAATGATTCTGTTATTACACGCTCCCACTTCCCTGATGGGTGAGAAGTCCATGGGCTGTACTGAACAGTTTAGTTCCTTTTGGAAAAGAGTACCGGAGACTTGCGGTGTCTTTATACTATTTGTTTTATTTACAAATGTACAAGTGGGATCTATTGGAAACAAGCTTACTCATAAAAACAGGCAGCAGGATTGCTGATCCTATATCAAATTCCCAGAAGGCCACTATTGCAGTCTCCCAAGTCTGCATCCCAATTTTAGCTAACTCTAGCTAAACTCTACAATGTGGAATCTACACCCTCAGCCTGCTTCTCTCGCTCTCTGAATTCAGACTGCTAAATTACTTTGAAGCATTTCTCTCCCACCACCCTTCCCAAACTCTTGTGGGTATTACAATCCAAAGACAGGAGAAAGATACCCTGATACTAAGGAACTTTACTGTTCTTTTGGTAAAGTCCCTGGCCATTCATCTATTGCCCATTCATAATAACCAAAGCATTCCAAACTCATAATGCTGTCTCCATTCTCAGACCATATGCCAGCAACAATCCAAGTTACTTACAGGATACCACTGACTTCCTAAGGAGACTGCAATCCATTGACAATCTCCCAAAGAACAACATCCTAGCTACCATAGATGTTGAGGCCCTTTACACTAACATCCCCCACAACGTGGATTACAAGCAGTGTGTAGTGGAGCCAGGGCTTACACGGAGGGCTTACATGGATGGATGTAGCACCTGCACTTTTTTATTAGCAGGGATGCTAAATCATCTGCCACCCTCCTTAAACTTCCTTGTTCCCTCTGAGTTTAGCTGCAATCTTGCCCTTCCCTGGGAAATCTATTTTCCCAGTAACAATATATTGTTTCCTTTTGTGATGCTGAGTATTTGGGGAAGAGTTGGTCTTGGATGGGCAATTAAGACCCATTCGCTTTACAAAAGGCCTGCTCTTGGTGCAGATGAAAACTGTTAGAACTGGTTTGTTGATGTGGATCAACACAGCAGCCTGAATGTTTGGACCATTCTTGGGGGCTTGGCTATGGGGACTGTCATGATGAATGCAGGCCAACATTTACCACTATACCACTGATTAGGAATATAACGCCAGATGGGCCTACAGCACATCAACCTACAAAACTCTGCCGCTTTGTAATTGCTTCAGCTTTAGCAAGACCATGTATCTTCTCATCAATAGCACTGCCACGGGCACTTGCATGGCTCCACGGTATGCCAACATATTCATGGCTGACCTAGAACAACATTTTCTCAGCTCCTCAAAAGCCATTCCTCTACTCAAGATACATTGAGGATATCGTTATCATCTGGACACATGGATAGGAGGCATTTCAGAAGTTCCACCAAGACTTCAGTAACTTCCACCCCTCCATCAGCCTTGACCAGTCCACACAACAGGTTCACCTTTTAGACATGACATCAGGAAAAACTTCCTGACTGTTAGAGCAATACGACAATGGAACAAATTACCCAGGGAGGTGGTGGGCTCTCCCACACTGGAGGCCTTCAAGACGAGGCTGGACAGCCATCTGTCAGGGATGCTCTGACTTGGATTCCTGCATTGAGCAGGGGGTTGGACTCGATGGCCTTGTAGGCCCCTTCCAACCCTACTATTCTATGATTCTAATGGACATATAAGCACCACCTTATATTGCAGATTTACTGGCCGCTACACAGTTACATATTTCCAGCTTCCACCCAGAACACACCACAAAATCCATTATCTACAGCCAAGCCCTAAGATACAACTGTATCTGTTCAGACTCATCACACAGAGTCTCAAACATAAGAATTTACATCAGACAGTACCCATCCAATGAAGTGAAAACAAACCAAAACAGAACAACAAGGCCAGATTTGTACCCAGGAATAATTTACTACAAGACAGACTCAGACCTAGAAGAGAAAATGTCAGTACACCATTGCTCTGTTCTGTCTCTGTCATGGTGAGGGCTTAGCATCTTTGGGCACTGGTGAGGCCTGGGTCACAGGGTTCCACTATGCATCAGCCCTTTACCAGGGATTTGGACAGGGCAGGTTTCCCAGGATGGCTGGAATAAGGCAACACCGCAGAGAACTTCTATTGCTGCTGGAAGCCTGCCAAGCTTCTCTATATGTTGTTCCAACAAGCAGGAGATCCTGACTGAGCCTTAAGCTCCCTTTAGGCTGGTTAGCTCTACCTAAACACTGACTCTTACTTACACTTTTGCTGTGCAATTTTCATTATATTTTATAGATGATTTTATTGTTGTAATATGGTTACTTTTGTGTAAAATTTGCAGTTCTTCAGTTTCAGCTGGTCAGGAAATTATCTCTTTGGTTTGACCTTGGGCCTCACAACACAGACAGGGCTGCCTAAATACTATGGGAGAAACTGGAAAGCTCAACAGGGCTTTCATTTTAATGGCATCTTTATGTCAAATGTAACTGGTAGTTTAACACTAATATCAAAGGTACACTCCAGCTGAAGATATAACTTAAGCCCCATTGAAATCAAAGGATCAAAATATTAGTTGTGACTTAGTCACATTCCATTGCCTGAAATGAAACTCGAATCACTGCAAATCTTTGCTGGAGTGTGCCCTATGTTGTCTAAAATGTGCTCAGTGGGTATTTGTCCTGAATGTTAAGACACGAATTGGTCTATTTGTGCCTAAATGGGTGACCAAAGTTTTATTTTCCCTGTGTGCAGTCTCTCTTCTGCCTGTTTCCAAATCCAACGTAGGATACAATAGCACCATATGCATGAACTTATGAATTATCATTATAAATGGACAGAATATAAGATAATACATATACACACTACATGCAAACTAGTAGAATTCACATCAGTTTTACTATAATACATACTCATATTCCACCTTTCCTCCAAGGAACTGAAAGTGGGGTACATTCTCCCCCCCCATTTCATCCCCTGTGGGGTAGGTTAGACTGAGAGAAAGTGATTAACCAGAGATCACCCATTAGGCTTCATGGTTGATTGGGGGTTTGAAAATGGGTCTCCCCAGTCCTAGTCCAGTGCCCTAACCCAGCCTTCCTCAATCCGGTGTCCTCCAGAAGTGTTGAACTTCAACTCCTATCATTTTGAGCCAACACATCTGGAGAGCACCAGATCAGGGAAGGCAACTACACCATATTGGCTCTCTGAATGGTTTTGGACATGAGTGGTGTTGGTGAATACTGATGCTATAAACCACTTTCACTTTAATTTACTTTTAAACAGCACTTTATCCAAATCTTTCCCACATTTAATAACTGGTAACAAAATCAAGGCACAGAGCCACCTTCTTTTCTATTATCTTAAGCATTAGAAGAAATACTGGAAAACATTCTCTTTTGCCACTAGATGACACTGTACTATGTCTGTAGGCTGAGAGAAGCTCCAGGTTCAAAAATACTTGAGAAGTGAGAACTCATACCAAATTATAGAACAATGATATGCTATGCTTCTGAGTGCTTGGATCTAAGCACCCAGGAGAGGATTTCAGGGACTGGAGGGTCTGTGTCTGGTTTGAGTTTGTGTCCTCCAAATTCTTGGGGTTCAATTCCAACCCAGGCTCTGACAAACTCTCATGCCAGCTTCACTTACTCTGGACAGAGGCAGAGCTCCCAAAATATGAAAGACCTGTTAAAATTATGAATGGGTTACAACCCCACTAATGCTTCTAGGTCACTCGTTTGTGAATAAGGTAGCACACTAGTGGGATGTTCAGGCCTAGTGACTGTGCTATTGAGAGACATGAAAATGACCAAGATCAGTTTGAACACTACAGAATTTCAGGGCATTTTTCTTGATGTGACCACCTGTGATTTCTACCTTGTTTTTCACAGCTTCTGGATGTTGCTGTGGGAGGGTGTAGCCCTAGTAAAAAGCATCTGTAACTTACTTTAAATCAATAAAACAAAGCACTGGGTGTGAGGCATTTTCCTTATCCCCTCTGTATGGTTGGGATGAGGAACTGAGCAGAAGGAAGTGAGTGGCAGCGGCGGCAGCAGCTGCCTGACGTCGGGCCCTTCTCTAGTGTTGGCAATACGTGTGTTGTTAAAGGTTTTTTGTTTTGTTTTCTAAAGAAAAGCCTGGCATCAGCCACCGTGGGCCACAGCATTTGCTTGACTGTGCCAGGTGCTGATGCCAGACTTTTCAGCAGCTCCTTTGTCTTTTCCTACAATCCCGTACAGTTTTCTCTTTCTGTCTCCCTGGGGTGTCTTCAGAATTCCCAGTGGTCATATTCTGCCTTACACGTGCTTCTTCTCATGTGATAAGAAAAATGTGTACCAGGTTCTTATTGGGTGTAGAATTTAGCTTCCTATGAATCTCAACAAGTTTCTAGCCTTACAGTTATGGAGATATGCCTGGAGGTATATGGGCCATACCTAGTGAATACCTAGTGAAATCTCAGAAGCCAGAGAGAACTGGCTGAATAACTGTTTGAAGGCTGTAATCCTATGTGAATGTTCCTAGAACTAAGACCCATTGAACACAGACTTGCACCTGTGTAGACACACATAGGATTGCACTGTAAAGGGCGTGTTTCCTTGCCTCTCCCCATAACTAACTGAAGCATGATGAATAAGTTGTTGTTCAGTCGTTCAGTCGTGCCCGACTCTTGGTGACCCCATGGACCATAGCAAGCCAGGCCTTCCTGTCCTGCGCTCTCTCCCGGAGCGTACTCAAGTCCATATTCATTGCATCAGTGATGCTATCTAGCCATCTCATCCTCTGCCGTCCCTTTCTCCTTTTGCCTTCAGTCTTTCCCAGCATCAGGGTCTTTTCCAGGGAGTTTTCTCTTCGCATTAGGTGGCCAAAATATTTGAGCTTCAGCTTCAGTATCTGTCCTTCCAATGAGCACTCAGGGTTGATTTCCTTTAGGATGGACTGATTTGACCTCCTTGCAGTCCAGGGGACTCGTAAGAGTCTTCTCCAGCACCACAGTTTGAAGGCATCAATTCTTCGGCGCTCACCCTTCCTTATAGTCCAGCTCTCTTGGCCATACGTTGCTACTGGGAAAAC
Source organism: Heloderma suspectum (assembly GCF_057233095.1). Classification (NCBI taxonomy): domain Eukaryota; kingdom Metazoa; phylum Chordata; class Lepidosauria; order Squamata; family Helodermatidae; genus Heloderma; species Heloderma suspectum. Next base: position 117,468,846 of record NC_139462.1, read on the forward strand.
CATAGCTTTGATTATACGAACCTTTGTCGGCAAGGTGATGTCTCTGCTTCTTACTATGCTGCCTAGGTGTGCTATAGCTTTCCTCCCAAGGAGCAAGCGTCTTTTAATTTCATGGCTACAGTCACCATCTGCGGTGATCTTGGAGCCCAAGAAAGTAAAATCTGTCACTGCTTCCATTTCTTCCCCTTCTATATGTCAGGAAGTGATGGGATCAGATGCCATGATCTTAGTTTTTTTAATGTTGAGTTTCAAACCAGCTTTTGCACTCTCCACTTTCACCCTCAACAAGAGGCTCTTTAGATCCTCTTCGCTTTCTGCCATTAGGGTGGTATTGTCTGCGTATCTGAGGTTGTTGATAATTCCCCCGGCAATCTTAATTCCGACCTGTGATTCATCCAACCCGGCGTTTCTCATGATGTACTCTGCATATAAGTTAAATAAGCAGGGTGACAATGTACAGCCTTGTCGTACTCCTTTCCCAATTTTGAACCACTCGGTTGTTCCATGTCCGGTTCTTACTGTTGCTTCTTGACCCTCGTACAGGTTTCTCAGGAGACAGGTAAGGTGGTCTGGTACTCCCATCTCTTTAAGAATTTGCCACAGTTTGTTGTGATCCACACAATCAAAGGCTTTAGCGTAGTCAATGAAGCAGAAACAGATGTTTTTCTGGAATTCTTTTGCTATCTCCATGATCCAGCGAATGATGGCGATTTGATCTCTAGTTCCTCTGCCTCTTCGAAACCCAGCTTGTACTTTCGGTAGTTCTCGGTTCGCATGCTGCTGAAGCCTAGCTTGTAGGATTTTGAGCATAACCCTGCTGGCATGTGAAATGAGCGCAATTGTACGGTAGTTTGAACACTCTTTGGCATTGCCCTTCTTTGGAATTGGAATGTAAACTGACCTTTTCCAGTCTTGTGGCCACTGTTGAGTGTTCCAAATGTGTTGGCGTATTGAGTGCAGCACTTTAACAGCATCATCTTTTAGGATTTTAAATAGCTCAGCTGGAATACTGTCATCTCCGCTAGCTTTGTTGTTAGTAATGCTTCCTAAGGCCCACTTGACTTCACTCTCGAGGATGTCCGGCTCAAGTTCAGTGACCGCACTATCATGGCTATCAGGGACATTAAGATCTTTCCTTTATAGTTCTTCTGTGTATTCTTTCCACCTCTTCTTAATCTCATCTGCTTCTGTTAGGTGCCTGCCTTCTTTGTCCTTTATCATGCCCATCTTTGCACAAAACATTCCCTTGAGATCTCCGATTTTCTTGAAAAGATCTCTAGTCTTTCCCATTCTATTGTTTTCCTTGATTTCTTTGCATTGTTCATTTAAGAAGGCCCTCTGTTCTCTCCTTGCTATTCTCTAGAACTCTGCATTCAGTTGCATATATCTTCCCCTTTCTCCCTTGCTTTTCGCTTCCCTTCTTTCCTCAGCTACTTGTAAAGCCTCATCAGACAGCCACTTTGCTTTCTTGCATTTCTTTTTCTTTGGGATGGATTGAGTTGCTGCCTCCTGAACAATGTTATGGACCTCCGTCCATAGTTCCTCAGGCACTCTGTCTATCAGGTCTAATCCCTTAAATCTATTCCTCACCTCCACTGTATATTCATAAGGGATATGATTTAGGTCATACCTGAATGGTTTAGTGGTTTTCCCTACATTCTTCAATTTAAGCCAAATTTTTGCAACAAGCAGCTCATGATATGAGCCACAGTCAGCTCCAGGTCTTGTTTTTACTGACTGTATAGAGCTTCTCCATCTTTGGCTGCAAAGGACATAATCAATCTGATTTCGATATTGACCATCTGGTGATGTCCGTGTGTAGAATCGCCTCTTGTACTGTTGGAAAAGAGTGTTTGCTATGATCAGTGTGTTCTCTTGACAAACCTCTATTAGCCTTTGTCCTGCTTCATTTTGTACACCAAGGCCATGCTTGCCTGTTATCCCAGTTATTTCTTGACTTCCTACTTTGGCATTCCAATCCCCTATGATGAAAAGGACATCTTTTTTTGGTGTTAGTTCTAGAAGATGTTGTAGGTCTTCATAGAACTGATCAACCTCAGCTTCTTCAGCCTCAGTGGTTGGGGCACAGACTTGAATTACCATGATGTTGAATGGTTTGCCTTGGATTCGTACTGAGATCATTCTAGCATTTTTGAGATTGTACCCCAGTACTGCTTTTCCCACCCTTTTATTGACTATGAGTGCTACTCCATTTCTTCTGAGGGATTCTTGCCCACATATGATGAATATGCAGATATGTTATTATGCTAATTTCTTTTGTGCCCTATATACAACTCCTGGAACTCAGCTTTCCTTGCTGCAGAATTTTGATTCCTTTTGAGTATACATAACCCTGGCACCAGGAATTGGTAGGAATGTGCATGTCTCCACTGTGGATGAGTCTGGGAAGTAATATGTGATAGGCAGGGAAGACATAAAAGATGTGAAATTCAGATTTGTCATATGGAGCTGGAACTCGAAGCTTAACATCTGGTAATATCCATTAATCATAGGGATTACTACAAATATTGTCTTTGTGTTGTAGCTTGCTAGATAGTGATTCACACAGCCCACCAAAAGGCAGGCATATGCTCATGATACTCTGTCAATGAAAACAGGCCAGCATTGAGAAAGAGGCAATTAATTTTGCACCACATTGTTGCTCTGCTATGTTGCCATCCAGTTCTGTGGCTATGGATTAGAACAACAACAATCTGAAACCACAGAAAACTTTCTGATAAAGTCGGGAGGAGATAGAACTATGGGTTTTTCTCTATGCTGGTACATGTCTGCCAAGTCAAATGTGAATTCCAAACATTATAGATAAGCCATATAGACAAAAATCCAACTGGCAGCTTTGCAGACCAAGAAAGATGATAAATAACAAACAATTTAAGGATAGACATCATTGTCCAGAAAGACAAAAGTTCCAAATCTATGCCTGGATGGTGCGAGGAAAAAATAAAATAATGGCTCTCTGCTTTGGCAGGATTCCTCAAAAAGCCGATCAGCATCCAAGAAAGCATGCCCAGTTAGCATCATTGTGATGCTTAAATAAGTATTGGAAAACTGGGGTGGACAGCTGGGATGTGGAACCTATTTTTTTCCCCAAGGGCTGAATTGGCTCCAGACAAACTTGTTGCGGGCCAGGGCCACCCCTACTGCTGGCATGTGCCCCTGATGTGCTTGTACACTCCCCCCTCTCCTATGCACACCACATGCACCTCCCCCACACACACACACTTTGATCAAATCACTCATAGCTGCAACGACATGGATTCCACTGTTCCTGCCAAGCCTATTAATTCATCTAGAACACTGTCTAGGCAGGTTTTATTGGAGAATTTCAGTTACTGTTGCCTGAGGATGTGAACAATTTGCTTAAAGGGGTTCAGCCTGCTGTCCCTAAGGCCCTTCTTGGCTTGTGACTTCTGGCAGGGCTCACTATTTGGATCCTGGGCATTATAAATGCCTAATTGCATGAGGGGGTGGTCCCATTTAAAGAGGCAGTTGTGTAACAACTGAAGAAATCCTAGATCTAGAGGAGTGTGCTAACTATGAACTAATCAGAAATATACCCTTCTGGGGCAAGGCTTTCGATCAGGTTGGCTGGCCCCCAGCCTAATTCAAAAGTCCTCTGCATTCGATAAGGTCAGACTGCTCACAAGAGTGATCTGTCCCTAAGAACATAAGAAGAACCATGCTGGATCAGACCAAACAAAACAAGAGATGTATCAGAACCCTGAACTGAAAAGCGATAGACCAACTTGGGTGGGCTAACTGGTGATGATATAAAATATATTAAAAATGTCTGATAATATTATTTTATCTATGCAGGCTAAAAAACATATATTAAAAGCAATGGAGGACAATACAATACTGTTGTGCTGTGATACCCAACAATTCCAGGAATAACCAGTACCAAGCAAAACCAAATGCGTTTTGTCAGTGGTCTAGTACATAAAAATAGTCCAGTATATAAAAGGTATATAAGAAGATAACAAGGCTTACACACACACACACACACACACAAACACACACATCTTACAGTCTAAGTTCCTCATAGCTATAAACAATATAGGATACTGCAGTGTCACCACCTGTGAATATAAAATATCTATAGTGGAGCCCAAGGCTGCTTTCAAATTTCTGTTACTCTGATATACACATGCCCTGGCATGTGCATATACCAGTTCAGGTTCGGGAACATCCATAAATTGGTGAGTTTTTAACACATTTGTATGTTTTAATATACATTTAAGAAGAAGTTTTAAAAATTAAACTTTAAAAAAAATTGTCTTTATATTCACAGGTGGAGACACTGCAGTGTCCTATATTGTTTATAGTTGTGAGGAACTTGGACTGTAAAATGTATGTGCGTATATAGGCCTTGTTATCTTTTTATATACTAGACCACTTTTAGGTACTAGAGCACTGATGAAACATGTTTGGTTTTGCTTGGTACTGGTTACTCTGGTATTGTTGGATATTACAGCACAACAGTATTGTATTGCCCTCCATGTTTTTTTTTTAAATATATGGTTTTAGCCTGCATAGATGAAGTAATATTATCAGACATTTTTGTATATTTTCTATCATCACCAGTTAGCTCACCCCAGTTGGTCTATCACCATGCTGGATCAGACCAAGGTCCATCTAGTCCAGCATTCTGTTCACACAGTGGCCCAACCACCTGCCTGTGAAAAACCCACAAGGAGGACATGAATGCCACAACACCCTCCTGGCAGTGTACCCCAGCAACTGGTGTATATAGGCATACTGCCTCTGATACTGGAGGTACCATATAGCTATCAGTACTAGTAGCCATTGATAGCCTTATCCTCCATGAACCTGTCTAATCCCCTTTAAAGCCATCCAAATTGGTGGCCATCACTACATCTTCTGGTAGCAAATTCCACAGTTTAACTATACACTGTGTGAAGAAATCCTTCCTTTTATCTGTCCTGAAGCTCCCATCAATCAGTTTCATGGGATGACCCTCAGTTCTAGTATTATGAGAGAGGGAGAAAAATGTCTCCCTATCCACATCATGCATAGTTTTGTACACCTCTATCATGTCTCCCCTTGCTTGCCTTTTCTCTAAACAAAACAGTCCCAGAGCCAGTGTGGTGTAGTGGCTAGAGTGTTGGACTAGGAGTCAGGAGGCCCAGGTTCTAGTCTCCACTCAGCCATGAAGCTCACTGGGTGACTTTGGGCCAGTCACAGACTCTCAGCCCAACCTACCTCACAGGGTTGTTGTTGTAAGGATAAAATGGACAGGAGGATTATGTACACCGCCTTGAGTTCCTCGAGGAGGAAAAAAAGCGGGATATAAATGTAATAAATAAAATAAAATAAATATAGACATTGTAACCAGCCCTTTGATCATTTTGGTTGCCTTTTTCTGCACCTTTCTCCACTTTTTGAGGTGCAGTGACGAGAACTGTACACAGTATCCCAAGTGTAGTCATTCAGTACATTTGTGTAAGGGTAGTATAACATTGGCAGTTTTATTTTCAATTCCTTTTATAATTATGCCTAACATGGGATTTGCTTTTTTCACAGCAGCCACACTCTGGGTCGATATTTTCATTGAGTTGTCCACCACAACCCCAAGATCTTAGATTCTTAGATTGACTTAGATTCTGGCATTGAGCGGGGGGTTAGACTTGATGGTCTTATAGGCACCTTCCAACCCTACTATTCTATGATTCTATGATCTCTTTCTTGGTCAGTCTTCACTGGCTCAGATTCCATCAGTGTAGATGTGGTTGGGATTTTTTGTCCCTACATGCATTATTTTACAGTTGTGTACATTGAACTGCATTTGCCATTGGGATGCTCATTCTCCCAGTTTGGAGAGATCCTTTGGGAGCGCCTCACAATCCCTTTTTGTTTTAACCACCCTAAATAATTTGGTGTCATCAGCAAACTTGGCCACCTCACTGCTCACTCCTAATTCTGGGGGTGGGGGGAATCTTCATGACAGTGGAATGAGAAGCGCGTTGGAGTATTACGCGGATTTTCATGGAACTGGCTTTGGTCTGTCAGGGACACATGAAGCAAGATAAGCCGAGTGTACTGTACCTTTAAAATCCAGTTTTCACGGGTCACACAACACTTGAAAGCAACATACTTACGGGATGGGTTGGGAGGTAGAATTGAACGTCATCAACCTGGCAGTTGAGAGCATCCCACTCTCCCAATTTCAAGCCCGTTCCAGCAATCTGCCACAGAGTTATTGCTCCCACCCCATTTTTCCCTGTGTGTGCACTTCTGCCTTGAAAAGCCAAAATCCCCAGTTCTTGAGTGTAGCATCTGAAGGCACTCCTTGAGAGCAGCCCAGCTCCCCAATTTCGCCCAGTTCCAGCACTCTGCTGTGGAGTTATTGCTTCCAGCCCCCCATCCCTTTCTCCTTCTCCATGCTCGCAATGAGAAGCTCCCATAAACCCAAAAGATCGCTACTGCGATAAAGTGGAGAAGGGACTTTACATAACAACAAAGAAACAACTTTACATCAGAGAAACTGCAGAACATCAAAGAAGCACAGCATCATAATAGTGATTTAAGAGACCATTGGAGAAGTGAAAGAGAGCTTTAGGGTAAGTTACTAAAGTTAGCCTTTAACCCTTTAGTGAAATACCATGGCTCTGAATGCATAGAGATCTGATAAAGATTCACTGCAAGGAAGCAAGATTTATTTCTTACTTCTGAGTAAACATGCACAGAAGGGGGAATATGTTAAAGACTAAAAGCAGGCTACCTAAGGTGAATGAGTGTCCCCACTACTGCAGAAATGTGAGGGGTTGCTGTTGTGCTCCTGGGGATTTTCTCAGTGGGAAAACTACCTTGATTGGGGAAACAAGAGGGAATGGGGTGTCCCACCCCCTTGACCACGTCACTGCCAGGTCACAGAGGCATGCTTGGGATTTAATGCGGGGGGGGGGGGAGATGGCACACTGTGGTAAAACTGCTAGGAAGCTGCTTTCAGTCAGAGTAAAAGGAGTTTCAGAAAATGTGGCTTTTCAAGAGGGAAGCAGCTGGTTGGCAGCAGATTGGTGACAATGTCATCTGTCGCAGACTGTTCTAACTTCGCACCAAATTTCTTGTGAAGACAGGCCCCTGATCATTTTTGAATAAGTTAAAAAGCACTGGTCCAAATACTGCTAAGTTGTTCAGGAGCCTTTGGTGAAGGACTTTGTCAAAAGTCTTTTGGTAGTGCAAGTAAACAATGTCCCTTCCCTAGCACAGAGGGAGAGAGAGAAAAGGGAGTGGCAGAAAAAGAGGATAAGGAGGTGGGAGAAAGAGAAAATGGGTAACCCACCCACTTTTAGTTCTGGTCTTGTCCCCTGCAGACATGTGAGCCCTGACAGATGACCCACGACAGAATGCAGCCCTCCACAGGAAAAGAAAAAGGTCGCCCACCCTGATCTAAATCCATTTCAATCAGGTTTCAGTCTGTAATTTTGTTATAGAAATACCTTGATGGTATTTCTATAACTATGTCAGAAGAGAGGGGGAGCGTGACTCGGGAAAGGATGGTAGGAAGGTGAAAGACCTTGGGGGCACAGTTGGCATCTTTGTCACTCCTTCCTATTGAATGGCATGACCTATGAAGCAGGAGAAAACTGAAAGTGAATGTCTGGCTACACAGATGGGAAGGTTTTGGATTCTTGGACCGTGGTCTACACTTCCATGATGAAGGAATTCTGGTGGGAGATGGGTGGTACCACATACAGACCGGGAAGAACATGTTTGGCAGGAGTCTTGAAACCTGATCAGGAGGCTTTTAAACTAAATCCTGTGAAGGACAGCAATAAAATCCCAGAAGACAATGTGACACCACCTACTGGGGCAGAAGCATGAGCAAAACTGAGACAACAATGTGAGTACCCACTAATATGCAAGAAAAAACAATAAGGGTGTAGCAGCCATATCGGGGGTCAGACTAAGTAGCCTCATGCTTCATGTTCTTGCTGAGCTCTTGCTCTCTGAAATATATGTTTGTAAGATAACAAGACACAGAAATTTCTTATCTTGTCAACAAAGGCTAAGGTCATAGAATTGTATATCATGTTCTCTGCTGTTCTCTTCTGTTCTCTGCTTATCATGGCTACCCTATAACCCATTTCTTGTATTATAAACAATGGTGCTAGGAGAAGAAATGTTGAGGACTGCAACCCCACACGGGAGGGAGAGGAGGAGCCGTTTCCTATGTGTCACAATATCTATAAAAACAATGTGCTGATGTAAATCGGGGCTTCTGGCTCTTTGGAAGTGATTCCAGCCTTAAGCCCGCGCGTTAAATAAAGAAACTCTTTTTCCTTCACTCCGTGGTCTCTCTGACTCTGAGTTCTGCAACAGTTGAGGTGTACAACTCATGGTTTCTGATACCTCTATACCAACGCACAGAATATGGGAAATAGGACGAACTTGAAATCTTTACAGGAAAACAAATATGATAGAGATAGCCTAGCCACAGTGATCCATGCACTGGTAACCTCACAGTTAGACTACTGCAATGCACTCTATGTGGGGCTGCCCTTGTGTGTGATTCAGAGCTAATGCAGAATGCAACAGCTAGGGTGCTCACGGGACACCCAGCTATGCTCACACAACACCTGTGTTAAAAGAACTGCTCTGGCTGCCTATCAGCTACCGAGCCACGTACAAGGTTATGTTATCATACAAAGCCCTAAACAACTTGGGACCAGGATATCTAGCAGACCGCCTTCCCTTATATCTACCCAGCCGACCTTTAAGATTGACAGAGGAGGTCTTGCTAGTCATTCCGAAACTAACAGAATGTCACCATGAAGTTGCTGGACAGTGGGCTTTCTCTGTAGCGGCACCCACCCTCTGGAAAACCCTCCTTCATGCGGTACAGGAGGAAGAGAATGTGACATCGTTTAACTACCTCCTGAAAACACACTTGTTCACCCAGGCTTTCCCTGGGCTGTAAGTAAATTAATCATGCCGCTCCATTTTACTGCTTCTTGAATTGTTTTTAGTGTAGTTGGATGTGTTTTTGAAGTATTTAGATGTGTTTTAATATTTTTTGTGAACTGCTGAGGGATGTTACTATATTCAGCAGTATTAAGTGTCACAAATAAAAGAATAATATAAATAAATTTAATAAGCACTACTGAAATGTGGTGGGATGAGAAGCATGATAGGAATGTAGGGAATGAAGAGTACAGCTTATTCAAAAGGAACAGACCAAACAGGAAGGCAGGGGGAGTAGCACTATATGTAAACAATGTATACACCTGCAAAGAAATACATGAATCTGAGCACAGAAGGTCAGCTGAGAGCATTTGGGGAAAAATAAATTGAGAATGAAAAAATAACAAAATCACTGTGAGAGTCTGCTACAGACCACCATGTCGGGCAGAATATGTGTACAATGTGTTCACATTGATTAGATTATCAGATTATCAAATTTTCAAAGAGGAGAAGTACAGTATTAATGGCAGACTTCAAGTACCTAATATCTGATGAAAGTCAAACACTGCTAAAAATGAAAGGTCTAATAAATTCCTGACTTGACTTGCTGACTTCCAGAAAGTGGAAGAAGAGACAAGTGGATCAGCTATCCTAGACCTGAAGTTCACTAACAGGGAAGAACTGATTAATGAGGTGACACCGTTAGGGGGGGACTTGAGTTGAAGTGACCATGTCATCTTAGAATTCATGATACTGAGGAAAGGGAAAGCTAAGCATAGTCAGATGTCCACCTTGGACTTGGGAAAGCTGATTCCAAAGAGCTTAAAGAAATACTGGGTGTGATTCTGGGGGTAAGGATACTGAAGGAGAAGGGAATTCAAGTGTTTTGTGTGTGGAGGTGCCTATGTTAAATGCAAGAGGAAGAACGAGGAAGTGGTAGGTTCATGCACGGAGAAGTTGGAGAAATGTTAGAGGTGACAGAGAGAAGGTGGAACTGCTCGACTCCTACTTTGCCTCAGTCTGTCTGTCTGTCTGTCCGTCCTTCCTTCCTTCCTTCCTTCCTTCCTTCCTTCCTTCCAATATTGTATACCGCTTCAACTTCATTGCTTCGACAGACTTTGAAGCGATGAACACAAAACATCAAACAGTAAAAGAATAAAAAGATTAAAACACCACCTTAAAATCAGGCTTTTTAAAAAAAGTCTTCTCCCACAAGGGAAACTGTGCCTGACCGGCAAAATAGATCAAATGATGAATGGAAAAGTTTGCAGCTAGGGATGTCAGAGAAATGTGCTGCGGATTCAAATGAGGCTAGATTCTTTGGAATCCGGCCTCCAGAATCCGCAGTGGAATGGCCCCACTTACCTCCACTCCAGGAGGATTCCCCGTGGGACGGCACTCGGCTTTAGGCTTAACCGGACCCGTTTGCCTCCGCACCAATCGCCATGTTGCTTAAAAAAATGGCGATCGGCAGGATGTGCCCAAAGACTTATACGCAAAATAGAGCCGTGAATCTTGGGTATAAGTCTATGGGCACATCCTGCCGATCGCCATTTTTAAAAGACTTATATGCAAGATTCACGGCTCTATTTTGCGTATAAGTCTATAGGCACATCCTGCCGATCGCCATTTTTTTTAAGCAACATGGCGATCGGCGTGGAGGCAAATGGGTCCAGGTAAGCGGCCCTTAAGCCGGGTGGCTCCACAGAATCCTTGTGGAGCAGAGCCACTCCAGAGGATTTGGGGGGGGGGGGAGGAACGGATCGCCACCTCCCTCCCCGGGCGGATTCCCCACCCAAACGGACAGTGGGCAATCCGTACATCCCTAGTTGTAGCCCAAGGTCTATAAAGAGATAGGACAGGAGCACCAAGCCACTCGGAATGAATCTAAGGCCATGTTTCCACGACAACGGAAGAAGAAGCTAATGGAGGAGTACCAGATTTTAAAAAAGGAATTGGCTCTGCTGGGAGCAGGGCTCCATGAGCAGATTCTCCAGTGCAGTAAAAATTGCTTCATAGAACATGCTTCCTGGTGGGGGTTGGGGTTGGAGTGAGCGTCATCTGACTGGCAGGGGCTGCTCAACCAATAAGAGAAGCTTCCCCCCTCCTCCCCTTTCTCCTTTCCCCTGAAGGTCCATATGCACCTGCATAGAATCACAGTATAGTAGGGTTGGAAGGGGCCTACAAGGCCAACTCCCTGCTCAATGCAGGAATCCAAGTCAGAGCATCCCTGACAGATGGTTGTCCAGCCTCGTCTTGAATGCCTCCAGTGTGGGAGAGCCCACCACCTCCCTAGGGAATTGGTTCCAATGTCGTATTGCTCTAACAGTTAGGAATTTTTTCCTGATGTTCAGCTGGAATCTGGCTTCCTGTAACTTGAGCCCATTATTCCATGTCCTGCACTCTGGAATGATCAAGAAGAGATCCTGGCCTTCCTCTCTGTGACAACCTTTCAAGTACTTGAAGAGCGTTATCCTATCTTCTCTTCTCAAGGCTAAACATGCCCTAAACATGTTAAAATAAACATATTTTATTTGTTTAAAATAAACAAGTACTTGAAGAGCACTATCATATCTCCCCTTAGTCTTCTCTTCTCAAGGCTAAACATGCCCAGTTCTTTCAGTCTCTCTTCATAGGGCTTTGTTTCCAGTCCCCTGATCATCTTTGTTGCCCTCCTCTGCACCCTCTCCAGTTTGTCTGCATCCTTCTTACAGTGTGGTGCCCAGAACTGGACACAGTACTCCAGATGAGGCCTAACCAGTGCTGAGTAGAGGGGAACTAGTACTTCCCAGGATTTGGAAGCTATGCTTCTATTAATGCAGCCCCAAATAGCATTTGCCTTTTTTGCAGCCACATCACATTGTTGGCTCATATTCATCTTGTGATTGACAACAATTCCAAGATCCTTCTCGCTTGTAGTGTTGTTGAGCCACGTATCAGTCTTTGAGTCCAATTCTGTAGCCAACTGTGGATCCACCTGATCGTTGTTTCATCTAGCCCACTTTGAGCTAGTTTGCTCATCAGGATATCATGGGGCACTTTGTTGAAAGCTTTGCTGAAGTCGAGATATATTATTTCTACAGCATTCCCACGGTCTACAAGGGAGGTTACTTGATCAAAAAGTGAGATCAGATTCGTCTGGCAGGACTTGTTTTTGACAAATCCATGTTGGCTTCGAGTAATCACTGCATTATTTTTAAGGTGCTTCCAGATGGATTGCTTTAGCATCTGCTCCAGAATTTTCCCAGGGATTGATGTCAGACTGACTGGTCTGTAGTTCCCAGATTCCTCCTTTTTACCCTTTTTGAAGATAGGGACAACATCTTCAAGGCATCGGACACTTCCCCTGTCCTTCATGATTTCTCAAAGAGAATAGACAGCGGTTCTGAGAGTTCTTCTGCCAGTTCCTTTATTTCTCTAGGATGCAGTTCATCTGGCCCTGGAGATTTGAACTCATTCAAAGTAATTAGGTGTTCGTTGACCATATGCATTTCAGAAGCAAGCCTCATTGAGCACAATGGGAGTTACTTCTGAGTAGACACATACTGTATATGCTTGTGCTGGGAAATGGCAGGAGGAGAACACAAAGACAGGATTTTTAACCCCATTTTAACCTGCAGGACCTCATTGACCACAGTGGGAGTTACTTCTGAGGAGACATTAATGGGTTTGTTGTGGGAAAGAGACCAATAAACACAAAGACAGAAACTAGCCCCCATTGTAACCTGCGGGATATCTATAACAAAGTTGTGAAGCAGTTACTTCCTAAGGCAATGAATCAGAGCCTCGAGATCACACTTAATCGCACTTAAGGAATTGGGCTTTAAAATGTACCATTTCAATTGAGTGGGATAGCTGTAAGTTTTGATTTGGGCATTCAAAGGTAAGCCTCATTGACACCTCATTGACACCACTGACCTTACTTCTGAGGAGACACTAACGGGTTTTTTGTGGGAAAGAGAAGGAAATCAGCCCACATTTTAACGCACAGGATCTCTATAAGGAAGCTGTGAAGTGGTTACCTCCTAAGGCAATCAATCAGAGCCTTGAGATGGCGTTTAATCGCACTTTAATTAGGCTTTAAAATGTGCAGTGTCAATTGAGGGGCTTCTCCGTTACTTCTGTGGGCATTCATTCATGTCTTATTCAGCACAATGGGAGGAAACACCCCTTGACTGGGGTCATGGTGAAAGGCACACCCCTGGGCAGGGCTAGCACACCTGAGCTAAATGCGGGGAGTTGGGGCACACAACAACTATACTGCTGAGAACCCAACTTGAGGAAAAGAATCGAGACTTAAGCAGTCTCAGGAAATCTGGTTTTTCCCTGATAAGCTCCGGGTGGCTGCTGGATGGCCACAATGTCATGTATCCTTAACGACCTCAACATGCAGCCTGCTCGGAGTAAATAGCTGGTGGAAACACCCCCTAAGTCTTCAGGTTCAGAGTAGTGGTGGGAGTTTTTCAGAAAATTCTGAATTAAGCTAATTTGCATATGATCATTTGCATTGGAAAATGCATTGGAAGTTTGCATTGGAAGACTTTTGGATGTTCTACAGCAGGGATCTTCACTATTGTTGAAGTGGGAGCCAATAAATGTGTGAACTATTAAAATTAGCATAGAATAATCAAAAGCAACATTTACTTTAACGTTTTGGACTTGAACTCACATCAACCCCAGCCAGCATTACCAATGCTGGCAGTTGTAGTCCAAAACATCTGGAGGGCACTAGGTTGGGCCAGACTGATTTAGGCTGAAATTCTTTGCACATTCTCCTAGGAGTAAACTGCACTGAATGCAGTGTGACTTACTTCTGAGTAAAGATTAAGAGGATTGTACTGTTGATGTATCCTCCCCCCCACACACACACACAGACATCCAAATAGCTTGAATTGCCAGGAAAGAAGCAAGTGTTGCAATGCTAGAGGAAGAATAAGAGCTTTTCTACATGAGGCTGTTAATCTGCTGTATTTACTTTCGGTTTTGTCACAGAACTGAGATCTGAGCACTACACAAGGAGTGTTTCCGTTCCTGCTTTTCTGCTAGATAACCTTTATGTGGTGCTGTGCTATAGTGGAATGCCACAATTACACAAGTAGGAAAATACCAGTTCTTTTGCTTTAAGAAATAATACTCCCTTTTCCCTGCTCTAAAAAAACTCAGGAAAGTGTCCTTTAAAAACAGAAGCAAAATTGGAGAATCATGACATTGTCTAAAGAACCCCTAAACAACTACAAGCCAGGAATCCCAAGCGCACAGTAAATGCCTCATGTAGAAAAGCTCAAAGGTACTGAAAAATTGCAGATATAATCTCAGATACACTGTATATCATTTTTGAAAACATGAGCAGTAGTACAAGGGGGTGACTAAAAAGGCTAATTCAGGCTGAATCTACACGTAGCAGTTATACCGTTATCATACCGTTATCATAACTATTGGAACACATGACACCAATGGGCACCAATAGGTATGATAACGGTATGATAACGGTATAACTGCTATGTGTAGTTTCAGCCTCAATTCTAGGCTGCATCGACAGACATATACTGTTTGGATTGCAAGAAATAATGGTAATGCCTATTCTGCTCTGGCCAGACCTCCCCTGGCCACCTCTGTCCAATTTTGGGCACCATAGTTTAAGAAGGATATCTACAAATTGGAAAGGGTCCAGAGGAGAGTGACAAAGCTGGCGAGGGCCTGGAGACCAAGTCCTGTGAGGAAATGTTGAAGGAGCTGGATATGTTTAGCCTGGAGAATAGATGATTAAGAGGTCATATGATAACCAAATACCTGAAAAGCTGTCACATAGATGAAAGAACGAAGTTGTTTTCTGTTGCTCCAGAGAGGGTAGGGCCTGTACCAGTGGGTTCAAATTACAAGAAAAAAGATTTAGACTAAATCTTAAGAACAACTTCTGAACAGTATGAGCTGTTCAACAGTGGAGCATACTGCCTCAGAAGGAGAATGAAGAACCTCTTTGTTAGCGGTTCTTAAGAAGAGGCTGGAGGACCACCTATTAGAGGTGCTGCAGCAGTGGATTGCCTGTATCAGCAGGGGGTTGGACTAGATGACTTTTGAAATCCCTTCCAATTTGATGATTCTCCTGGACTTCTCAGCAACCTTCCATATAATTAACTATAGTATCCTCCTGGACTGACTGTTTCAGGTGGTAATTGAGACCTCCACAGTGCAATTATTTCATTTTATTTTAATGGGTGAAGCATCCCATCATGTCATCAACCACCTGAACTGGTGCATTCCAGGAACAGTTTTGCTGTTGGAAAAGGATTTCTCTAGCAAGGCCAACAGTTTGGCACACTGGCATGTCTACACTAAGATGTAAACAAGTTAGATATTCCCTTTCCCCAAGGAATTCTGGGATCTGTAGTTCTATGAAGGAGGGGGAAAGAGTTTGGGATCTAAGCAGATAATTCTCAGAACCTTCATCAAACTACCTTTTCCAGGATTTGCAAGGCAGGGAGCCATGACATGTAAACCAAAGTATGTTTTCAGTGTAGATAAAGCTTTTGAGACTAGAACATGGCTTTACTGTTTACTCTCCATTTTCTGATAAGTGCTAACCATCATTTACCATGACATCAGACTCTGGAGACTATGGCCAGCCCTTGCTCTCCAGGCCAGAATCAGAAAGCCACTACAAATCATGATTCAGATGTCATGGCAAACTACGGTCTCAGAAACAGAGAAAAACTATGTGTGTGGGGGGGGGGGTGAAAGGAGAGAACACCCCAACTTGTTTCCAATCCTCCAATTCTCAAAGCCATGGTTGAAAGGTTTTCTGAACTACACAGGAAATAACCCTGCAACCTGAGCCAAATTTGATGAGGAATCTGAGTTTGCCTTGGGACTTGGAAGCTGTGAAGTTTGTCTGAAACCCTGCTGAGTTATAAGTTAAATGTACATAAAGAAGAAGTGAAACAGATAATGGAAATAATAATTTGATACAAAGCAAATTCTTGTAAGCCAACGCCGGCAAATAAAGAAGAGCTGCATATGAACAACATATGGTGGCTGCCCATGAGCTGCTTCGTTTGGAAGCTGAAGAAGGTCTTTATAGCATACATGTGGTGTCCTCAGAGAGGTCACAGAAGATATTGGCAACAGTGAAGAAGAAATGGTGTTGGTGGCCAATCTAGTCAGCAGCCAGCCAAATCGCCATCTGCCTCTATGCATGAACAGCCATATCAGTGCTAAACATTAGAACAAAGAAAATCCTGGGCTCCCAAGCATGGAAAACAAGATGATGCCTCAATGCTGCCGCATTGGACTATCTGTCCTTAAGACCATTTTAAGACTAGATGGTCTTCAGGAAACAGTATCTGTCAGATCAGATCTGCATGAAGTAAGATCCGGGTACTAGGCAATAGTTTATACCCCAGGTCTGATATGAACAATTCAAGTAGGGTTTCATAAAGATAGAATTAAGGGAATGCACTTTTCTATGTTAATGTGTTGCCCTATGGAGGGAGCAATCCTACCAGGATAGGCAGCCGCCTGCGAACTCAGAGGCGACCGCCTGTCTAATGCAGGGCAGGAAAAGAGTGGAGGGGATTGACCCCTCTGCGCTTCAGCCGCCCTGCATTTGCAGCCAGACAGTCAATTTCAGCTATATAGCAGCGGGAAGTCGGAGCGTGGGAAGCAGCAGCCGGACAACATGTTGGATGTATCGTATCGGATTTCTGACTTCCCTGCCCTAGCACACCCCCAGGAACGCCCTGTTTTTGCCACTCTGTGCTCCTCTTCCGAGCGCGGAATGCAGGGCTGTTCCATGCTGCCTACGAGGCAGTGCGGGAGGGGGTGAAAGTCGGTTCTCAGGGAACCGACCTCAGAGCTTGGGCTCCGAGGTTGGTTCCCGGGAACCAACCTATCCTATGGCCATCTAGCCGACTAGCAGCCATAGGATTATGCCCTTAGTTGACTTGTGTATTGAAAACCTCTAAACCTTTGTAAGTTGTACCTGTTATCAATAAAATCTTATACTGGATTCCATTTCCAGTGTGGTTCAAATCCCTCTGCCTATCAATTCTCCATAGTATCTAATTTAGTAGATGGCCATCTTTTGTAAATTGAAAACATGAGATCCCAAAGGATTATTTAACAACCAACTTAATAATTTACCCATGTATATTGTGAGTACAGTGGATGACTGTTTACAGTACCCCAAATGTTCGACATTATACAGCAACTGATGCCTTGGGTGTCACATAGTCATCTTAACTTCCCTATACTTCTAATATTTCCTATACTGATTGTCAAGAATGGATTAATGGAGTAAGAACCATGAGGGCCGTTGGGGCAGTCACATATACAGCAGCCACCTGGAGGCTGATTGGTTTTTGGCCCTTTCTCAGCCTGGCAACTCAAGGCCACACTCTGCTCCAGCTAATTGGGAAAGTGATAACAGCCGTGCCTGGTAGGAAGATGCAACCTCTTTGGAGGGTGGAGTGGGGTGTCCTGGGACTGGGCTTGGATTGGGTGTTCCAAATCTGCCTGGAGTTGCTAGGGCTGGGCAATAAAAAGAGGGCTAAGGAAGGGGGGGGGTGTCTCTTCTGGCCCTGACGGTACCAGGGTGTGGTGCTGGTAGATGGCTATCCTGGGAGGCCCATATTTTGGTATGTATAGGATAGACTAGCTAGCTTTATTGTTTTACTCTTGGGAGTGCGTGCCTTGGGGTTTGGCATTTCTGGTTTTGTTTAGAGTTTTGAACCTTGTTTGTAATTTCCTGTACAACCTAGCACCTCTCCCCTGTTCCTTTCCCTTTGCCCTTTTCATTTTAATAAACTTTTATCCAACCTTTAGTTGGTGTGGTCTACCTGAATAACTTCAGCGCTAAATGCAGTGCCTATTGGCCTGGGTGGGAGCTACTGGGTTACTTCGGGGAAAATTTGTGGCCAAGTTGGGCCTGTCCTAACTTGCAAGGTTGTTGGGGTGAAACCAGCAATCCTTCACACTGATCTGATACTGGAGCAAAATAGACCTAAATTAAGTAACAATTAAAATCCAATATAATATATACTTGATAGGGGCTGTAATAAAATATTAACATGGGTAACTGCTGTTACCTTTTACCTGCATTTTGTCCTGCAACTCAAAACCTCCTGGAGGTATAAATAAAAAACAATATTGTATAGTTTACACCTCAAAAAGTTAACAGGTGCATCAACAGCTCTATTCAGGCATTTGCCTACAACTAACACTGTTTTGGGGGGGAGGGGCACACATGCCACCTGCCCCCCTCCCCACCCCCCAGGCTCCTCTTCGGATCTTTGCAAGTTCAGTGCAAAAGTCTGAAGAGGGTTTCTAAGGGGGCATGATGCCTGGGGTATGATGGTAATTGTTGAATGTATTTCTGTCTAAATATGCATAGGATTGCACCTTAAATGGGTTTAGGAACCCTGCCTTATTAGGGCTCCTGATTGTGCAAAGTGCTTAGACACCTTCCAGACCCTCACACTGAACCCCTACACAGATTTAGCTTTTGTGTTCAGGGGAATGCCTGAATAGGGCTAATATAAAATAGCTATTGTGTTGTTAACTGAGAGTTGTTACCATGTTTGGGTCAGTTATTTTCCTGATCCATTCACTTGGATTGGGTCTAATTGACCCTAATGACCTTTTAGTGACACTTTCAAATGTAAAAAACAACAACCCTACAATTGTTGAAGCATTATAGTGCGATTGACTTCATCACTGAAGAGCCCTCTAGGTGTTGTTGGACTCTAACTCTCATTATCCACAGCCAGCATGGTCAGGGATTATGGGTGTTCTATTCCCAACAACATCGGGAGGCCCATATGTTCCTCATCCCTGACATAGGATATGAAATGGAACAGTTTATAGCGGGACCAGGACCATGGAATACATTAAACTGGGAGAAATCTCAACAGACACAGTCCTGTAATTTGCTCTCAGAGCATGGCTGTTATCTAGGGGTGTACAAAACCCTGCTTACCTGGCTCTGCCGGGTTCCACAGGTGGGGGGAGGCGATCCGTTCCTCCCCCCGGAATCCTCGACGGGGGGGAGGCGATCCGTTCCTCCCCCCCGGAATCCTGCCCCGCTGGCTCTGCTCCGCAGCCAGGCTGCAGAGCCGCTGGCCGGGCCAACCCGCAGCGGGGCCTCCAGCCGCTGCCGGACTGGTGCGGACGCAAATGGCGTCCTGTGTAGGGGACGCCATTTGTGTCCATACGCCGGCCCGTGATGGGCTACATAAATATTTACATAGCCTATCACGGCTAAAGCAGGGACACAAATGGTGGCAACTACATCATTTGCACCCCTCTGTTTTGCCGTGATAGGCTACATAAATATTTACATAGCCCATCACAGCAGAAAAAAAAGGGAACGCAAATGGCAGCCACCATAGCCACCGCCATTTGCGTTCCCTTAGTTTTGCCATGATAGGCTATGTAAATACTTACGTAGCCTATCACGGCTATATGGAAGAAGCGAATGGCGGCTGCAAATGCGGCCGCCATTCGCAATGCAGCGCGGACGGCAGCAGGTAGGGGCTCCGTTCCTGGCCCATTTCGTGGGGTGGGTGGGCTTCATTCCGCCACGGATTTCGGGGGGCCGAATGCGCTGGCATTTGGCCTCACCAAGATCCATGGCAGAATTCTCCGCCATGCCTACTGTCATCACAAGATTTGAAGGAGCCCAATGGGCTATACCAGCTGTTTGGTCTTACCTCCCTCCCCTCCCCACAAGGTCATCCTTATTATTCTTGACTCCGGTAAGTCTCCAGAACTTGAAAAGAAAATGCAGGTATTTCTAGGAATAATATCAGTATTCCCAAGGAACTTCTAGTTGTGCACAGGAAAATTGCTGAATCTACTTGGCTGTAACACCAGCACTCCCCAAAAGTTCCTTAGTGCCTGAGAGCTCTCCAGAAAAGTATGCAATGTAGCAGGAGACCCTTTCTGCTCAAGTATATGGTGGGGGGGGTCGATGAGTGACCCCACCCCTGGGAGTACAACAAGAAGAAATTCTTTCCAGCCATGCCTAGGAATTTTTGGATCAAGGTTTACATTTCCAGTCTCAAATATCGTCATTATTTCCAATGAGGATGTTTAGCTGGCTGCAGAAAGTTATGCCACCACAGCTGTCTGTGAGGACAGAGGCTGAGCCTCAGATGGTGAGTTGAGGAAGAGGAAGGGAGCGACGGTTTGGGGAGTGGGCCAAACAGACTGGGATGCTTGGACAGATGGCCATGGAGCTCCGGGTTCACCCCCATCCTTGCCATACAGCAAATGATTCACCAAGGATTTATCTGGTCACAGTTCTGAGCAGCACCTCCTGCACACTCACCTGGCCAGTCCTTTGAAGCTACAATCCAATTGAAGGAGCTGTGGACTGAATCCAGTCCCCTCACCCTTCCCTCTTTTTTCAAAACAGGCTTAAAGGACTGTTGCTCATTAGGGATTTACGTAAGCAGTGAACTTCAGTCTAATCTTTTTAGGATGCAGAGTACCATGAAAGGAGCTTGGCAGCAGACACCTGGGGATGATGATATCTCTCCATTGTTTAGAGGATTTATTGAAATGCTCCTTTCTTTAAGCTTCTTTTACTGTCTGGTAGCTGAATTTCACCTGGCACTCTAATGCATTCATGGTCTTGCTACAATTAAAGAGTCTCTGCTCAAAAACAAAAGATTTCCTAGCAGGCAAATGCTTCAGTGAGAGATTTGCCATGTGGTAGTATGATGAATTCCTGTCCTGCATTTTCAGGCAGGAACCAAATGAAATCTGCACTTATTTACTTCTGCAGAAATAAAACGGTTCATTAGCCAGAAGTGTGTCTGGAAAGAAAGAAAAAACCCTCCTAGATTTGGCTGATCAGTGATAGCCATTGCAAAATCTGGGGAGTAAAATCACAAGCTATCTAATATAAAAAGGCAGTTTCTTAGCATATGTCGTATGTACTGGGATGCCTCCCTTTGCTCTTCTGCTGCCCTCAGTATGTATGTGCCCTGAAAGATAGTTCATACTTCAAGTAACTCAGGAGTCCACGAGGCAGTACTGCTGTGGAGAACACGTCACTGTGGAGAACAAAGGCAGCCTTGGGGAAGAGGCACCCTTTGTGAGAACGGAAACCTCCACATGGTGCTGAAAATGCAGCCGTGATTTGAGTTGTTATATTTTTATGCTGTGCTACCTCCAAGAAACCCAGGGTGTCATACATGGTTTTCCTTCCCACCCCACAAACATACACTTTATCTTAACAACAACTCTCTGGGGTAGGTTAAGCTGAGAAAGAGTGCTGGCCCAAGGTCACCCACTGATCATCATGGCTAAGTGGGGGTTTTAATCCAGTCCAATGCTGTAGCCAAGCCTTCCCCAGCCAGGTGCCCTCCAGATGTATTGGACTTCAACTCCCAGGACCCCCCAGCCCGTTATGGCTGGAGTATTCTGGGAGTTGTAGTCCAACACATCTGGAGGGCACCAGGTTAAGGGAGGCTGCTGTAGCCACTACCCTCACACTGGTTCCTGAGAAAGGGCAGCTGTGCTCATGCATATTGTAGCAACTGTATGTGGCAGTGCTGACCCTTTCTCTCTCTCCTAAGGTGCTTGCATGGGGATTGTCATGTGAACTGCCAGTGCGGCCCCACCCCATGTGTTACCTTCTGCCCCCATTTCCCAAATATACTGAAGATGTCCTGGTATGGTTGACACCATCTTCTACTCTACTGTTAATATTTATCCTGCTTTAAAGTAGTCACTCACCTAGCTAGCTGGCTGGCTGGGGCAAGTAAAAACCCCCTTCCTGCAACCAGACAGAAAAGCTTTTGTAAATGGAGAGTTTTACTCTTCTCTCTCTCTCTTCTCTGTCCTCCTCTCAGGCTATCCACATGCCACAAATGACAAACACAAGTACATATGTGGGCAGGTGGGCTAATACATTTGTGTGTGTGTGTGTGTGTGTGTGTGTGTGTGGGTAAATTCAGAGAGCATATTTGTAATGCTCTGCTGTATTTGTGTTTTTACAAAGGGCCTGCACAACGAGTGACCTACCAAGCTAAATACAGCCCCTTCCCCAGCCCTGTTTTTTAAATCAGCAAAAACAGGGTGTTGGCCAAGGCTCTGGGGGGCTGCACTTGGTTTGGAGGGTCATAAGCTGTGAGGCTTGGGTTGTAATAATACAGCTTCTCCCGGTACATAGTTTGGGAACTACTATCCAGAGAAACACTCTGTTATGCAACTCAGTTACATACAACACATCTTTTTGATAGCTTGCATAACTACAGTTGAGCCACATCGAAGCATTTAGGGCATGGCTGCCAGTTGGAAACAATGCATTAAGTAAGGGGAAGAAAGGAACTAACCATCACAAATACACAAGATGACATGTGTGGCTTATTAGCTTTGGAGTCAGGAAATGACATCATATACCAGTCAGAGGAGCTCTTCATTCAGTATATGAAGTCTGTATGATACAACCCAGCACATTCCTGGATGCAGAAAATGTACTGAGCAGAGCACTTGAGGATTACAAAGAAAATTAAAGAGGTTAACCAGCTGTAGACCAAGGGACATCTGCTGGATCAAAGAGACAGAGAATAAAAGTTCAGAAGGCTTTGCTGTATAGAATGTACATCTGTGAAGGCTCTATGAAATCCATGAAAAATACCTTACCCTGAACATTAGGGTACATGTTCTTGCTTACTGAAATAATGTCATCTAATACCTAACAGTTGTATGGCACTTCTGTCTGTTCAAAGCTCTTTGTATGCATTATTACAACAACCCTGTAAAATACTTAGGGATGTCAGAGAATTTCGCCATGAATCTTGGGGAGGCTGAATGCCAGCGCATTCAGCCCCCCGAAATCGGTGGCGAAACGGTCTGCCCCCCGCCCCCCCCGGGACAGGACTTACCTTGGGCGAATCTTCCTGGCGGTGGTGTCTCCGGCGGCGGTTCGGCAGCAGCGGCGGCCGGTTTTCTGACCGGCTGCCACCACCGCCATTTCCAGTAAAAAAACAAACAAACAAACAAAAAAACGTGATAGGCTACGTAAAGATTTACGTAGCCTATCATGGCTAGATTTTAAAAAAATACGTGATAGGCTACGTAAATGTTTACGTAGCCTATCACAGCTGATTTAAAAGGAAAAAAACACACGCACGTACGCAAATGGCGGCGCCCATGGGTGCCGCCATTTGCGTTATTTTGACACGTCTTAGTCTACGTAAACATTTACGTAGACTAAGATGGCGAAAATAAGGGGAACGCAAATAGCGTAGACGTCTATGCTATTTGTGTTCCCCTTATTTTCGCTGTCTTAGTCTACGTAAATGTTTACGTAGACTAAGACGTGTCAAAATAAGGAATGCAAATGGCGGCGCCCATGGCGCCGCCATTTGCGTACGTGCATGTTTTTTTTCTTTTAAATCAGCCGTGAAAGGCTACGTAAACATTTACGTAGCCTATCACGGCTGACTGCAGGGATGCAAACGGCGGCGGCTACGGCCGCCGCCATTTGCGGACCCGGCCGGCCAGGATTCAGGGGGGGAGGGATGGAGTGCGTCCCCCCCACCGCGAATGTCACCCTTTGAAAAGGTAAGTGACTTTCATACATCCCTAAAAATACTTCAATAGTCTTATGATCCCTATATTACAAATTGTGGAGAAAGGGGCTTAGATTAAATGAAGTGGCCAGTTTTGGTTCCATGGTTTTGAGGACCCTTGGACAAGCCACACTCAATGGACATGCCACACCCTTCCCTCCATGGGTCCACCTTCTCACTACTATTATCATTAGCTGCTATTCTTCCTCATTCTCTTTCTCATCATTGCTACCACTTGCTTGCTTGAAAGCCAGAGCCAGAGAGCAAATAGACAGGTGACGAAGCAGGTTGCAATGGTGAAGAGGGACAGCAACTCCAAGGGGCTTTTGTCAGAGGGCCCCTGCTAAGGTGTGGGCCCTTGGCAAGTGACCAGTCATGCCTACCTTGATGCCAGCCCTGGAAGAGGTTCATGTAGTTTAATTTAAAATGAACTAATGAGTTTTTTTCAAGCCCACTTGAAAACACCTGAGCTGACATAAGGTGTGGGGAGAATGCAGGAACATCGCCCATCCGGGAAGTGTGTGCATGGGAGTGTTGCTTGTAAGTTGCCTGCCAGTACCAGAATCACAAGGGAAGATTAGGGGTGTACGAAACCCCGCTTACCTGGCTCTGCCAGGTTCCGCACGTGGGGGGAGGCAATCCGTTTCTCCCCCTGGAATCCTTGATGTGGGGGGGAGGCGATCCGTTCGTCCCCCCCAGAATCCTGCCCCGCTGGCTCTGCTCCGCAGCCAGACCGTGGAGCCACTGGCCAGGCCAACCCGCATCGGGGCCTCCAGCCACTGCCGGGCTAGTGCAGACGCAAATGGTGTCCTGTGTAGGGGACGCCATTTGCGTCCCTACGCCGGTCCATGGTAGGCTACGTAAATATTTACGTAGCCTATCACAAAAAAACACACCAGCGAATGCAAATGGCGGTGACTACGGCGGCCGCCATTTGCGTTCCTTTTTTCCCCCGCTGTGATAGGCTACGTAAATATTTACATAGCCTCTCACCGCAAAAAAGAGGGGAGCAAATGGTCGCCACTACGCCATTTGCGCCCCTCTGTTTTGCCGTGAGAGGCTACATAAATATTTACGTAGCCTATCACGGCGGGGAAAAAAGGGAACGCAAATGGCGGCCACCGTAGCCGCCGCCATTTGCATTCCCTTAGTTTTGCCGTGATAGGCTACATAAATACTTACGTAGCCTATCACGGCTTCCACAGGGACGCAAATGGGCCCGCAAATGGGCCCTGCGTTAGCTGTGATAGGCTACGTAAGTATTTATGTAGCCTATCACGGCTATATGGACGAAGCGAATGGCGGCTGCGGATGCGGCCGCCATTCGCTATGCAGTGCGGACGGCAGCAGGTAGGTGCTCCGTTCCATTTCACAGGGTGGGGGGCTTCATTCCGCCACAGATTTTGGGGGGCTGAATGCACTGGCATTTGGCCTCACCGAGATCCATGGCGGAATTCTCCGCCATGCCTAGGGAAGATGCATTCTTTACGTACACTGGCTTTTTGTGGTTTAACTCACCACCCCCTGTAAACATGCATAGGACTGGGCTGTTAATGTTGGTATGTGAAAGCACCTTAAAACCGTATGCTTTCATCCCCAAAGGCTGGGAAGGTGCTGAAAGGGAACATAAGGGAAAGGGAGAGATGGCTGACTGTCACATTATGAGGGCATCCATTCCAAATTTCATCCATGCGCATGGGCATCCACAGGAAGGGGCAAGGAGGGGCAATTGATCCCTGGGGATGAGCCATAATTCCCAGCTTTCAATTTAAAGGAACGAGCAAGTCTCTAGTTCTGATAGAACCTATGAGGCAAAATGTGCAGCCTATTCTGCCCATTCGTTTTCTGAGAAACTCGCCTGCTCCCACCTTTTAGTGTTTTTAGCCAATGAATGAAGTCACAGCAGTGGTTAACACACCCACTATCTAGGTGTGTTAACCCTTCTGGGTGTGTTAAGCCTTTTTGGAGTCTTCCCTGTTAGGAAGTAATTTAGCCTCATAAGAACAATTTAGAACTCCAGGAGTTTCCTGTAGCTGGGTTTTGGCAGTAGTATGTCTACCAAAAAACAAAAGGTAGCAGCAAAGACAGGAGTTCATGATCTTTCTAACTCAGGTCTTGTTAATAAGTTTTTTTTTTCCTGAGTTCATAAACATTGTCAAAGTATTTTTTAAAATGTGTGCACGTAAGGTCCATCATAATTATATCCATATTGCAGGAAGCAGGGCTGGGGCTGAAAAAGTGGGGGTTACACAAGTCCTGCATAGTAGCCCAGTGTTGTTATTCCCATTTTGTGGAGGGGCGTGTGTTAGTGTGTGACACCTCTGCAGCATAGTCCAGTGTGCTGGTGTTTTAGGGAACTGCAGACAGGGATGTGAAATGGATTGCAGCAGCAGTGCAATCAATTAAGGGTTAGTACTGTGTGTATGTGTGTAATTAAGAGAACCTGCCATTTTTAGCTCTTGCAGGAGGCCTGAGTGGAACCTCTCCCCATCTCAATCTTAGTGTTAGTCTTGGAGCTGAGACACAGGGCCGATCTACATTGCGCCCGCCATTGCAATGAATTCGGTGTCCTGTTGGGTTAAACGCTCTCGCATTAAACATGATTATCCACACTCACCCATTTTCCCCATTGCGGTGCTTCATCGAATGCGCGAGCTCGGTTCACACTCGAGCGCTGTGCTGTTTTCCTGCTCTTAAAGATGGAGGCTGTCATTGGAGGATCAGAAACTCTTCCTGTTTCTGCTGATTCCACGCCCACCACACTCACAGCTCTCGATGGCCCCATGTCATCTTCCGGCTAATGATCGCATAGCTTCCTAAGCACTCAGTGTTTCCTCAGCAGCAACTAAAGGGATGGATGTGCGCGCACTTGTCTGATCCTGGAAGCTAAGCAGGGTCGGCCCTGGTCAGTAGTTGGATGGGTGACCGCCTGAGAATCAGGCTTCCTGCACTGAGCAGGGGGTTGTTCTATCCCTTCAAATGAGACTAAGTTTTACCCCCTCCTATTATTATTATTATTATTATTAAATTTATTAATCGCCCATCTGGCTGGTCACCCAGCCACTCTGGGCGATGTACAGCATACAATAAAACAGTTTAAAACAATAAAATTCTACAATAAAAACATTTTCTAAAATACCCTAACCCACCCCAAATGCCTGCCTGAACAACCATGTTTTTAATGCATGGCGGAAGCTCATTCCCCGCTTCGGCTTTTTTTTTTTTTAATTAAAGCATGATCTTCGAAGAATCATGGCTTCTCCACGATTTTTTTTTCTAACTCAAGCATGTTGTTTGAAGATTCAAAAATTTGAAGATTCGAGAATTTGAAGATTTGAAGCTCCGAATCTTTGAATTTTCAAATCTTCAAATCTTCGAAGATCATGCCTGAATTATCTTCGTTATCTTCGAAGAATCATGGCTTCTCCACGATTTTTTTTTCTAACTCAGGCACGTTGTTCGAAGATTTGAAAATTTGAAGATTTGAGAATTCGAAGATTTGAAGCTCCGAATCTCTGAATTTTCGAATCTTTGAATTTTCAAATCTTCAAAGATCATGCCTGAATTGGGGGGGGGAGTTGCGGAGAAACCACGATTCTTCAAAGATAACGCCTTAATTAAAAACACACAGCTGAAGCGGGGGATAGAAGGGGGTAAAACTTAGTCTCATTTGAAGGAATAGAACAACCCCCTGCTCAGTGCAGGAAGCCTGATAGAACAACCCCCAGGCGGTCGCCCATCCAACTACTGACTGGGGCCAACCCTGCTTAGCTTCCAGGATCAGACAAGCGTGCACACATCCAGCCCTTTGCGTGTTGCTGAGGAAACATCGAGTGCTGAGGAAGCTATGCGATGAGTAGCCAGAAGACGACAGGGGCCGTCGAGAGCTGTGATTGGACAGGAGGGAAATACAAACACCGTTATATATGGACAGGCAGGGGAGGGGACTTCAACCAGATACGGTAGCGAAGGCGGAAAATCAGAGCACACTAAGGGGAAATACTGGGATACCAGGTTATTGAAAGCGGGAGCACGGAAGCAGGAAATTCCAGTTCCAATTTGAGGTGGGTACTGCGTAGTGTGAAAGACGGACAGTGAAACCTCATTGGAAACGAAAAAACCCGTAAGTGTAGATCGGCCCACAGAGCCATGCAGCTCCAAAGAAGTTCGTGTTTTCTCATATACTGTAGAAATAAAAAACCTCTTGTGAAGGTACCTGAATCTATTGTGCATTGCCTGTAGAACAGAACCTAGCAGTAGGCTGCAAGCTGAACGGGTCACCCCCCCCCTTCAATATTAACCATGCCCTTCAACCCTGTAATGGCCTTTGGCCCAATGGACCATTATGGGGTGAAGGGAGTTATGGGGGTGTCTCCACCATCGATTTACTCTGAGCTGGCTGCATGTTGCAGTTGTTAGGGATACATGACATCGTGGCCATCCAGCAGCCATCCTGGAGCTTATCAGGGAAAAACCAGATTTCCTGAGACTGCTTAAAGTCCGATTCTTTTCCTTAACTCGGGTTCTCCTCGGTATAGCTGTTGTGTGCCCCAACCCCCGCACTGACCTCAGGTATGCTAGCCCTGCCCAGGGGCGTGCCTTGACCCCCGTGTTTCCTGTCCCCTGTGTTTCCCAGCACAATCTAATTAGTGTTTCCTCAGAAGTAACTCCCATTGTGCTCAATGAGGCTTGCACACATCAGAATTTACAGAGATCCCCCTGAATTGAAATACAGATTTTAAAGCACTGGTTCCCTGAAGCCTGTAAAGCACTTTACTGAACCTGCAATTCTTCATGGCTTGGTTTATTGCCTTCGGAAGTAACTAATTTACACCTCTGTTACAAGGAGAAGATGAGGATGAAACTTTTGAAAAGCAAATAGCCAATGTTTCAAGGAAGCTTGATGTAGTAGTAATGGGGGACTTCAATTTCCCCGATATTTGTTGGGAGACAAATGCTGCAAAACATGGCTCCTCCAAGAGATTCCTGACTTGTGTTGCGGATAGCTTCCTCCTACAGAAAGTAGAGGAAGGAACTAGAGGACTGGCTATTCTTGACTTGATCCTAACCAACAGAGATGACTCAGTGGATAAAGTAGCAGTTACAATAACTCTGAGGGAAAGCGACCATGTTATACTTGAGTTCTTGGTTCAAAGGAAGCAAAAGCCGAGTGTAGCCAAACGCATACCATTAGGGGTGTATGAAACCTACTTACCCGTCTGCTGAAGGGGTCCGCGGGGGGTGGGGGAGGCAATCCGTCCTTCCCCCCAGAATCCTCCCCAGCTGGCTCTGCTCCGCGGCAAGTCTGCGGAGCCGCCAGCCGGGCCCGTCCACAGCTGGACTTCTAGCTGCTGCCACGCAAATGGCATCCGGCGTAGTGGACGCCATTTGCGTCCCTGCCCTTGGCTGTGATAGGATACATAAATATTTATGTAGCCTATCATGGCCAAGGGCAGGGCATCCGTAGCCTGGCAGCGGATGGCTGCGGAACGAAGGAGACGGACCTAGACCAGCTGCTGCCAGGTAGGGTCCGTCCCGACTGGCCTTCACGGGGTGGCGGGGAAGAGCAGTCCGTTCCACCATGGACTCTGGGGGGCCGGATTCTAAAGAATCTGGCCACATTGGAGTCCATGGCGGATTTCTCCACCATCCCTATGTACCGTGGATTTTAGGAAAGCCAATTTTAATAAACTCAGAACAATGATAAGTAAGGTCCCATGGCAAGCGACAATAATGAGAAAAGGAGTCCAAGATGGGTGGAAGTTTTTAAAAAGGGGAATTCTAAAGGCATAACTACCAACAATTCCAACAAGAAAGGTGGAAGACAACAGAAGAAGCCAATAAGGCTTCACAAAAAGCTTAGAGATGACCTGAAAACAAAAAAGGACACATATAGGAAGTGGAAGGAAGGACAAGCAACAAAGGAAGAGTACAGGCAGGAAGCACAGAATTGCAGGGATGGCGTCAGGAAGGCTAAAGCTGAGATTGAGCCGAGGTTAGCGAGGGATGCTAAAGCAACAAAAAGGCTTTCTTCAGATGTGTGCATAGTAAAAGACAGAGGAAAGAAATAGTGGTTCAACTATTAAATAAGGATGGCAAAATGATAACAGAAGACAAGGAAAAGGCAGAAGTGCTCAATTCCTACTTTGGCTCAGTCTTCTCCCGAAAGAGGGTCTATGACCCCGCTTGCAAAGGCGAAGTACAGGATGAAGGGGCAGGATTGCAGCTTGAGATCGATAGGCATATGGTCAAGGAACACCTAATTACTTTGAATGCATTCAAATCTCCAGGGCCAGATGAACTGCATCTTAGAGTAATAAAGGAACTGGCAGAAGAACTCTCAGAACTATTGTCTGTTAACTTTGAGAAATCATGGACAGGTGAAGCGCCAGATAATTGGAGGAGGGCCAATGATGTTCATATATCCAAAAAGGGCAAAAAGGAGGAACCTGGGAACTACAGACCAGTCAGTCTGACATCAATTCAGGAAAATTCTGGAGCAGATTATAAAGCGATCAGTCTGTAAGCATCTTGAGAACAACGCAGTGATTAGTCGAAGCCAACATGGATTTGTCAAGAACAAATCCTGCCAGACAAAACTGATCTTATTTTGGATCAGGTAACCTCCCTTGTGGACTGTGGGAATGCTGTGGACATAATATACCTCGACTTCAGCAAAGCTTTCAACAGTACCCCATGATATCCTGATTGGCACACTAGCTAAAAGTGGGTTAGATGAAACAATGATCAGGTGGATCCACAGTTGGCTACAGGATCGGACTCAAAGAGAGCTTATCAATGGGATCTTCTCAAACTGGGGAGACGTAAAGAGCGGGGTACCGCAGGGCTCAGTCCTGGGCCCAGTGCTCTTCAACATTTGTATTAATGACTTGGAGGAGGTGGTGCAGGGAATGCTGATCAAATTTGCAGATGACACAAAATTGGGCGGGATAGCTAATACTTTGGAAGACAGAAACAAAATTCAAAGTGATCTTGATAGACTGGAATGCTGGGCAGAAAACAACAGAATGACATTTAATAGGGATAAATGCCAAGTTCTGCACCTAGGAAAAAGAAACCAAAGGCACAGTTACAAGATGGGTGATACCTGGCTCAACAACACTACAAGCGAGAAGGATCTTGGAATTGTTATTGATCACAAGCTGAATATGAGCCAACAATGTGATGTGGCTGCAAAAAAGGTAAATGCTATTAATGGGCTGCATTAATAGAAGCATAGCTTCCAAATCCCAGGAAGTACTAGTTCCCCTCTACTCAGCACTGGTAGTACCCTCATCTGGAGTACTGTGTCCAGTTCTGGGCGCCGCACTTTAAGAAGGATGCAGACAAGCTGGAGAGGGTTCAGAGGAGGGCAACAAAGATGATCAGGGGAGTGGAAACAAAGCCCTATGAAGAGAGACTGAAAGAACTGGGCATGTTTAGCCTTGAGAAGAGAAGACTGAGGGGAGATAGGATCGCGCTCTTCAAGTACTTGAAAGGTTGTCACAGAGAGGAAGGCCAGGATCTCTTCTCCATCATTCCAGAATGCAGGACTTGGAATAATGGGCTCAAGTGACAGGAAGCCAGATTCCGGCTGAACATCAGTAAAAATGTCCTCACTGTTAGAGCAGTATGACAATGGAACCAATTCCCTAGGGAGGTGGTGGGCTCTCCCAGACTGGAGGCATTCAAGATGAGGCTGGACAGCCATCTGTCAGGGATGCTCTGACTTGGATTACTGCATTGAGCAGGAGATTGGACTCAATTGTCTTATAGGCCCCTTCCAACCCCACTATTCTATGATTTTATGATCCTGCGCAGCACTGGGTTACCATGGGGGCTCGTTTCCCTGTCCCTGTGTTTACTGCTCTCTTTCCCACAACGAACCCATTAGTGTTTCCTCAGAAGTAACTCCTATTGTGCTGAATGGGGCTTGCCCACTGAATGCCTACATCAGAATGTACAAAGATACCTCTGAATTCAATACAGAGTTTAAAGCATGGATTCCCTGAAGACTGTAAAGGGCTTTATGGAACCTGCAATTCTCTGTGGCCTGGCTCATTGCCTTAGGAAGTAACTCCTTCACACCTTCATTCTGGAGATCCTGTGATTAGAAAGGGGGCTGGATTCCCATCCCTCTGTGTCCTCCCCTCTTTCTTAGTACAAGCATACGTGTGTCTACTCAGAAGTGACTCCCATTGTGTTCGAGGCTTACACCTGAAATGCAAGTGCATCTGGAGTTTCAGGGGAAAGGGGGGGGAGCCTCTCTTATTGGTTGAGCAGCTCCTGCCAGTCAGATTACGTTCACTCCAACCCCCACCAGGAAGTATGCTCTGTGAAGCAATTTTTACTGGTGTGGAGTACTCGCCCGTGGAGCCCTGCCTGGACCAAAGCACAGCAAAGCTGATTCCTTTTTAAAAAATCCGGTAGTCCTCCAACCGCTTCTGTGTGGAGACACAGGTGTGGAAAGAATTGACGGTTTCAAGTGTGGGTGGACATTGTTTGGACACCAGGTCTGCCCACTGAGAAACAATACAAGGATAGACCTGGTATACAAATTTCTCAGAGGCTAGCTCTACCTGTCTTGGTGGGTAGTTTGCTGTGGATTGGGTTTGTTTGGAGATCCTTTGAGGCACATGATGTTGTGGCCAGCCCACAGCCACCCCAGAGTTTACCTGTGGGAAAGCCACATTTTTGTAGAGTACTTTTACTCCATTTTTTTTAAAAAAATTGGCTCCCCTGAGGTTCAGCTGCTGTGTCCCCATCCCTCTGCTTTAAATTCAGTATGATCCATCGTTCCTAGGGGTGTCTCTTTCATCTGGCCATGACCTTGGTAACCTAGGTAACTAGAGTAACTCACCTGCCTTTCCAACTCATCAAAGCGCTAGAGCGCTCTCCCATGCCTTTAGAATCGCGCTGTACTTCCTGTTCGCCAGTGGGAGTAACTAGCCACCATTTCCTAGCACATCCCCCTTGAGAGCCATGATTATGCACTTCTCTGATGCTTGTGTTATTTTGCTGCTTCTCTGCACAGAGGGAAAAGGCTGGATGGAATTGCCTCCGTCTTTCAGTGCTGCAGCTGCCGCCGCCTCTCCTCCCTTTCCTGCATTCTTTGGTTTTCATGATTGCCCTACCAATACAGCGAAATACTGGGCTGCAGGGTCCAACTCCTCTGGCCACCTTCTCTCACTAGCTAGCTAGTACTTGAAACAGTGTGGGTCCAATTTTCTCAATGGGAAAAAGATGCTACAGATTCTCAATGGGGGAAATGCAGGCAACAGAGGCTGCAGACTGAGAATGAGTGAAACAACTAGATCGTTGTGTTTACTCCCTAGAAGTGTGCAACTGGGGTTTTATGACTGGGCAACACATGCTGCAGACTGTCAATAGGTGAAGCCGGTAGATCCCTGTATTTACTCCCTGGGGTAAAGGGGGTAGGAACTCCAACTCCCCAACCATTGGCTGGAATGGGGCGAAATTGTACTAGTGGGGTGCTCTCATAGGGAGCCTTCAGATGCTGTCAGGGATAGTAACGTGGTAGCTGGGGGGAGCCTGGACAGGGGTGGGAAACAAGCCTCTCTGCTTGGTTGAGCAGCACCTGCTGGGTTGATGATGTTCTAGTCTACTCGTCCCACCCAACCTGGAAGTACGTTGCTTTCAAGCACTGTCTGACCCTTGAAAAGCGGATTTTTAAGGTATGGTATACTTGACTTTTCTTGCTTCATGTGTCCCTGACAGATCAAGGCCGATTCCATGAAAATCCAGATAATACTCCAATGGGCTTCTCATTCTATTGTTGTGAACCTTCCGCCCTGGTGCCCAGGCCTTATCGTTGCTCTGTCACCAGATCTATCAGAAATGACAGACCTGTTCTCTGACGCTATCAGGGCTTTTTAAAAATGCGCAACCCTACACAAAATGTACAATTCAAAGAAAAATATGTAATTCCGAAAGAACTTTGCTGTAGTTCAAAAATCAAGCCATGCAAAAGTTGTATTGTTAACCGATGTAAAAAGTGGCTGATATAACAATGTGAAAAGTAAAGTGAGTAGTCGAGGCTAGGGATGGGTGGAATCCCTACCTGTCTTTCCGGCCAGGAATCCGCAGCCATTTACAGCTGCATTTAGCTTAATCTAAAACCTATATGGCCGCAAATGGTGTAGTGGGCACCATTTGCGTCTGAAGACAGTCAGCCTCAGCCAGCGATACAGGAATGGCAGCCGTATCGCTGGCGCTCCAGAGCCAGCAGTGGGGAGGATCCAGCTGGCAACGACTTCGCAGGGAGGCAGACGTAAGCGATCCGTTCCTCCATGGACTCTGGAGGCCGGATTCTTTTGATGGGAGGGATTCTCCAACATCCCTAGTTGAGGCTCCTCTCGAACCCTCAAACCTGATCAGGCATACTCATTTCCCCTTCCACTGCTAAAGAAACTCCCCACAGACTCCACTGCTACCCTCTAGAGATGCCTTCTCCAACCTGGTGCCATTAAGATGTTTTGGACTTCACTCCAATCAGCCCCAGCCAGCATGACCAATGGTTTGGAATGCTGGGAGTTGTGGTCCAAAACATCTGGAGGGCACCAGGTTGGAGAAGGAATGCTGATCAAATTTGCAGATGACACAAAATTGGGCGGGATAGCTAATACTTTGGAAGACAGAAACAAAATTCAAAGTGATCTTGATAGACTGGAATGCTGGGCAGAAAACAACAGAATGACATTTAATAGGGATAAATGCCAAGTTCTGCACCTAGGAAAAAGAAACCAAAGGCACAGTTACAAGATGGGTGATACCTGGCTCAACAACACTACAAGCGAGAAGGATCTTGGAATTGTTATTGATCACAAGCTGAATATGAGCCAACAATGTGATGTGGCTGCAAAAAAGGCAAATGCTATTAATGGGCTGCATTAATAGAAGCATAGCTTCCAAATCCCGGGAAGTACTAGTTCCCCTCTACTCAGCACTGGTTAGGCCTCATCTGGAGTACTGTGTCCAGTTCTGGGCGCCGCACTTTAAGAAGGATGCAGACAAGCTGGAGAGGGTTTAGAGGAGGGCAACAAAGATGATCAGGGGAGTGGAAACAAAGCCCTATGAAGAGGGACTGGCATGTTTAGCCTTGAGAAGACTGAGGGGAGATAGGATCGTGCTCTTCAAGTACTTGAAAGGTTGTCACAGAGAGGAAGGCCAGGATTTCTTCTTGATCATCCCAGAGTGCAGGACACGGAATAATGGGCTCAAGTGCCAGGAAGCCAGATTCCGACTGAACATCAGGAAAAGCTTCCTGACTGTTAGAGCAATACGACAATGGAACCAATTACCTAGGGATGTAGTGGGCTCTCCCAGACTGGAAGTATTCAAGATGAGGCTGGACAGCCATCTGTCAGGGATGCTCTGACTTGGATTCTTGCATTGAGCAGGGGGTTGGACTCAGTGGCCTTGTAGGCCCCTTCCAACCCTACTATTCTATGATCTTGCAAAGACGTGTTACCGCTTAAACTCCTAGCATGAAGTAGGAATCTCGTCAAAGAAAGGGAATGGATGTATCCAGCCTCTACTTGATTGCGTCCCTCATTCTCAGAGTTCCTCTATGCCAAGTTGTCAGAAACAATAGTAAAACTTGAAAGCCTTATTATCAATTCATTCACCTGCTAGAGCAAGGAGAGGGCATTAATTACCCTGGTACCTGGCATAGGATGTCATTGTTCCTGCTCTGAAAAAGGTCCTGGAGGTGCACTCTCTTGTATTTGCCCTCCACTACACCACTGATTTTAGTAAGCAGAGACTAGAGGCCCAATGTTTTATATTTAGTAATTATCTTCTTTTGATACTGATGAAATCTATCTTGATTTTCACATCCAAATCAAACCTATTTTGGTTGTTTATATCCAAACATTTAAGGAAATTGCTCAGCCAGGTAGTAGAGTTACCCTGCTATAGAGATGAAACAGACTATTACAAAATCTGGTTTCAGTTACAGGCCAGGAGGCAAATTCTGAATTAATTCCATCTGCTGGTTGAAAAATCAATTGAGAACTAAACAACTCTAGGTAAAGTGGATAGTCAATGGCATTGCAAGGTCAACTTTTAATACCCCATCTTATCTGTTTTAAAAATATTTGATTTTGGTTTGTTTTAGCTACTTGGATGTTTGCTGTCAGAACAAATTTTCCTACCAAGCCTCATCTAGCTAGGCCTTGCAAGGGGCTTTTTCAGGGTAAGGAGGTGGAAGGAGGGAAAGAATGGAAAGAGAGGCAAGGCAAGAACTAGCCCTCTGCTTGACATCCAAATGGCCATCAGAGCAGGCCCAGGTCTGTACTGCCAGCACAAGATGGGATTTTGGAAGTTGAAATGGGAAGTGGAGGTGGTCAATTTGCAGCTTGTGTTCCTTTACCAGGAACAGCACCATGGGACTGAGGGCTTCTCTACACAAGGGTTTTGTAGTGCCATTATCATTCTTTAGGCATGGTATTTTCGGGATGCTTTACACGACATTGTTTTCCTCCAGTGTTCATCCTGTGCCTTCTACCTGCTTTTCCTGTTTTCTCTGGATGGGGAAAGCGTGGTATTTTCGGCAGTTCCGGAATGTTACTGCAACTGCCTGCCTGTGTACTTCTGCCATTGCGATAGATCCGCTCTGTGTGGGTGTGTTGTCAGAAATGATGAGGCGGTGGGAGTCTCCCCCGCCACCTCCTCCCCCATCAGCCACTTCGGCTGCAGCTGCCTCCGCTTTACAACGGGATTGGAAGATCGCTCCGCTCTGCAGTTGCTGCCCAGAAAAGTTTTAACCCCCTTTCACTCAGTCCCCATGTATACACAAATGAGAAAAGCATAACTTGCGGGGTGTGGGGAAGGGGGAAGCAGACTTCCAAAGTTGCAAAAGTATTGTGGATTCATGTAACCCCTTTCAGCTGCTTCCTCTTCCTTTCACCGCTTTATAATGGGAATGGGGAGGGGGATTATAGCTGGTGCTTCATTCCACTCTGCATTTGGTGCCCAGAGAAATTTAACCCCTTTCTACTCAATCCCCATGTACACACAAAAGAGAAAAATGTAACTGCTTGCTGTGTGTGTGTATGGGGGTGGGGGGTGGGAGCAGACTTCCGAAGTTGCAAAAGTACTGTGGATTGTGCACATGCAACCCCTTTCAGCTCCCTCCTCCTCCTTTCAGCGCTTTACAATGGGATCAGGGGATCGCTCCACTTTGCAGTTGTTGCCCAGAAAAGTTTTAACCCTTTTCCACTCATTCCCCATGTACACACAAATGAGAAAAGGGTAATTGCTTGCTTGGGGGTGGGGGAGCAGCTTTCCAAAGTTGTGAAAGTACTGTGGATTCTATGTAAAAGTGGCCGAGGTAGGGATCAGAGGCAGCGGAAGGAAAAAGGGGAAGCAAGGAAATTGAAATGGAAAAGTTCACGCAGAGAGTGGGGAGGGGCTACCCCAGAGGGGGTGGACAGAGGATGTACAATGCTGCTGACATCCAATAACATCTCACCAGGCTCCACCTACCAGTGTAAATGGTAGGTAGCGTTAGGCATTTAAAGAAAAATTGGCTGTGTAAAGAACCGATCTTAATCCCACAAACAATCCAGAAGCAGAAGCTGTGGTAAAGATGCAGGATAAAAGCCTCATGCAGAAATGCCCCGAGTTTCCCATTTCATTCCAGCCCCATATGCTTCAGGGAGTTCCAGACAGATTAAATCCTAGAAGTCTGGCTTAATCAAATTATGGAGGAAACTGGACAGCAAAACAAGACAAAAGTCTCATAGTTACTAATTGCAAATGAAAACACTATAAATTCTTCAAAAATGTTTGTTGCAAAACAGGTGTATAAATAACTACTGAACCAGAACTTTATATTTAGAACTTCCTTTTGAGAAGAACTGGGGTTTCCCCAGTTCAGTCTGAACCACACCAAACCCCTGCAGAAGCAGCCATTTGATAGGAGCCCATAGGAGAGCAGAAGCACATGTATATTTATATTGTGGGCAGCAATGTTGCTGTCAAACTGCTCTTGAGGCTCTTAAAAATGTAACATCTGACTTAAATCACAAACTACTGTCTTAAGAAAAGTACTCTATAATATTCCATTCTTACTTCCACAGCTTATTGACAGTACCTCTTTACTCTCAAAAGAAATGGCATGCACTGGAAAGGCCAAAACCCTCCCATATTAAATCAGAATTAATTTTTTTGAAGCCACAAATGTTGAGTGGAGAGCAAAGGAAGAAAAATCTGCCTTGGGAACAGGCTAGCATATCATTTACATTCACAAGAAAAACAGTATGCTATTTATCATGCCCATGGGTATGTGCTGCTCAGTGCAAGAAAGCAGATAAAATTGGAGCTGGTATTAGCAAACCTATTTGGAACGTGGTTGTTTGAAGATTTTCCGAAGCCAAAATAATAAAGGAAATTTGCTTCAGAGTAAGAAAGCCTTTTTACTTACATGGCTTGAAAGAGTTCCGAACAGCAGGAGCCTCTGGATTATGTGTG
This sequence comes from Heloderma suspectum, assembly GCF_057233095.1. Taxonomy (NCBI): domain Eukaryota; kingdom Metazoa; phylum Chordata; class Lepidosauria; order Squamata; family Helodermatidae; genus Heloderma; species Heloderma suspectum. Next base: position 117,506,870 of record NC_139462.1, read on the forward strand.
CAGATGTTGTGTTTGCTCCCCCCCAAAAAAAAACTTTGGCATCAAAAACTCAGTAATGCCTGAGCTTGATAAGTAATTTCCTGGTTTCCCCTTTACAAAATTCCCACATAGTTTATCAGTGGTCCACCCTGACAGCACAAGAACGTAAAGCAGATTATGTGACATGCGATTGTGAGTAGGGAAAGACCTCTCTGCTACTTTGGCCTGAAGAAAGAGAAAGAGAGACTCTATCTGCTCATTCCCCCCTCCCAAAAATTTATAGTATGTTCTGGCTCAGCCCTGGGTGCATACTTTAGCAATAACATAAGAACAATTGCAGCCTCAAACTTGTGGCATGCCATGTTAAACCTGCCTGCTCTGCCATGTGAATCTTCAGAACAGATACAGGAAGGATTCTTTTCACTGCACATACTTCATGCTCATGTTCCTCAGCAGTGGTTCCATTGTTTGCATGCATTGTTGAATGGAGAGCAAAGAAAGAAAAATCCTTTGCTCATGTGTGCAGGTGCTACAATTCAATTTCAAAGTGAATGAGTGAGACAGAGAGAGAGAGAGAGAGAGAGAGAGAGAAAGACTGATTACTCATTTATGGATGGGTACATTTACCTAGGTTAATCCAGAATTTGAAAACCAGAGAAATTACACAGAGGTGCAGAGGACATGTGTATTAATCCAGATTTCCTGCTATAATTCTGAACTGGACTCCTGACTTCAAGCCTGCTTTGAAGCGTTTGAGCCTGCTTTGGATAGAGCTCTTCACAAATCTCTATCCTCCACGGAATCATGCGTGGGTGGGCAGGGAAAGTGTGATCTATGCCAGAAATGACACAAGAGGCACAAAGAACCTGAGGCCCCAGTTGAAAAAAATTGGACAAGCACCAGGGCACACAGACCTTGGCCCTTTTAGGACAGGAGGCCCCAGTTCAGACATCCACTGATTTTAAGTAGAGAGCCATCCAGAAGGAGATCAATGTTTACAAAACTACTTAAGCACGCACAACTACATGTTCAGTGATTGCCATTACTCCCATTCTATGGAGATTTGGTTCAACAATGAAGAACATGTCGGAAACCTGGCATGGAAGATAGCAAGTGCTGGGAAAGTGAATGTAGGCAGGATTTCTTGGCCTGTTGGTCACTCAGTTCCTGCTCAGAAGTACCCCACAAGCATGGAGTTGTGCAACATTAACTTGCCTTATTTTACAGCTATGCCTCTTCCTTATTAATATATCACCTTTCTTATATAAGCGTTTATTTTTGAGCAGGATACTCTTGTGATTAGTTGCATAAGCATTATGAGCAAACGTGCGTAGGGCGGGGGATGTTGGCCACTGCACTAGCACAGCAACAGATGCTCAGGCTTTATACTGTTTTTGCTGGAGGTTTAAATATCTCAGTACACCCATTGAGTCATAGCTAAACATGGATGATGATCAGGATAAATGGCTTTTGATGGCTGGTGGCTACTCCAAACCACAGGAATTTGTGTTACATCTCATCTGCTTGTGTGCTGCAGACCAAAAGTATAGTTTTCTCATTTGACAGTGAGCAGAAGTAAGAGAAACAAGGTTTTGAGCTTGCTGGAAAAGGATGCTAAGAGGTTTTCACTGGCACTTGATTCTAGGCTGAGATTATTTTGAGAGTGCTGCCTGCCTGTGGGCTTGCTTCTCATGTGTTCAACCTGTACATTTGTAAATTTAAAAAATATATTAGAAAAGGGACCATAACTGTGCAATATTCACTCCATTCATAAAGAACCTGAAAAAGGCTGTTTCTGTACATTCCTACTGCTTGGAGAAGAGGGGAGCATAAAACAATATGATTTGGGAGAACATACTTGCATAACGTTTAACTCAATTCTCTGAGACAGAATAGAAATGAAGACAACTCAGACTGTGGCTTTCTTCATACAGAGTTTTTATCCTGAGATTGTGATTGCTCCATCACGGAAGTTTGCAGGCTCTTTACATGACGCTGTGAACTCCACGGCGCCTCCTGCACTAAATGCCCTTTATTCCATTTTTAAATAGATTGTAGATAATCAGCTACCAAATTACCCCGTTGTGTTCTGCTTCAGTTCCCTCCATGAAAAGAGGAAAAGCAGCAAGAAGAGGAGCGAGATCAATGAAAGATAATGGAAGATTCAGATATGGGGAGAAGGAGAGCGAAAGCTGGGGGGGGGAGGAAGCACATGAAAAAGGGAGTCGTCATGATCCTGCATTTAAAACAGAAGCAGAAAGCCCTGTTTTAAACGCAGGATTTTAGGCTGAGCTGCCCTGTAAACCAACATGCTTAAATTTTAAGTTTCAGTGGAAAAATGGCATATTTTAAGGAGAAAAGAGAAAAGCATTTCATTGTTTTGACAGAAAATATTCTAAATGCATAATCTGAACCACTTAATCCAGCTGCATCTCACTCTGCTGTGTACAAAGGCATTGCTCTGCTTTGGACGCGTCTTACATGTGGGATGTTCAGCCCTTTCTTGAACTTTTATTCTAGCCTATTGATATACTTTTACTGAGGACATAGTCACAACCTTATTTGTGCCTTATTGATTATGTCTGAGCCAAAAGGCCCCTTAATTTTGGGAAGCAGTACCTCCCCGCACCCCACACTCACAAATCTCTCCCTGCCCTCCTGCCCCCCCACCGGACAAACGTTTTCACTTTTCAGTGAGAAACAGGCAAAAATATTCATCTTCTTTGAGGTGGCAGCTGCCACTTTAAACAAGACCTTCCCCAATGCCATGTACACTGCAATTCTACCCCTGTCTTGCAAGAAAGGGGTAGGGTTGGACTCTGCATATTGCTGTGCAATACCTTTATTAAAGTGACTGATGCATCCCTCAGCCCTTTTTGGCTAGTTGCCAAGAGAAGGGGAGGGATCCTGATTTTACAACTGTATATGTTGAATACATTGCATTCCTTCCGGAGCCAGGTGAAGACCTTTTTTATTCTCCCAGGCATTTTAGCGTCCTAGTCTTTTAACTTTGGTGTTTTAAATCTGTATTTTAAATCTCTGCATTGCTGCTAGGTTTTATTCTGGTTGTGTTGTTACCTTGTGGTTTTAATGCTGTTATATTTTATATTGTTTTATCCTGTGCTTTTTGGTTTTAATTTTTGTGAACTGCCCAGAGAGCTTTGGCTATTGGGTGGTATAGAAATGAAAAATAAATAAATAAAGCAATGAACCATGGTTTTACCCCTGATTGGGGGTACTGCTCTTTCAGAGAAAACTTTTGCTTCCCCTAAAATGGCAACTTCCACTGCAAACGCCCCCCCACACACACACACACTCCCATGTGGCTCAGCCCTAATAAGCTACACTCCCCAGGTTTAATTTTTTCTTTTGGACTATAGGATATGAAGTAAAATTGCAGATGCATTCTTTCCGTCTCTTGTGAAATCCCCAATTATATCTTCTCTCCCTTTTAAGTGCTTAAAATATTTCAGCATCTGGCTGGCCACTATTGGAAACAGGGTGGTAGACTAGCATTATATTATTATTGGCTGGGATTCAAAGAGCTACCGCTTTGGAAAGGCTCCTACCACTTTGGAAAGATGGGCCATGTGGCATGGTGGAGAGTGCTGCTTCAGAGCACAGACCCAAAGCTTCTATTGAGATACAAAACGTCTGTGGTTCTTTGGATCCCAGCCACTGTTTATTTCTTCATTTTCTAGAGCGCTTCTCAGCAAACTCCTGAAGTGGTTCACAATAAAAATTAGTACAATAGAATAATAAAAACGTCAATAAAACCACAATACAAAACATCGGTAGAATGCCAATAAAATCCAAGGCAAGGATTTTGGCCAAGATTCAAATGACTGTGAAACTTGTTCCAGGAGCCCAAGAGGCTTCTAAATCAGGCTCGATTGCCAACTGCTCTGTCAGCAATGGGGCGTGTGTGCTATCAAATCAGTTTGTGGTGTGGAATGTGGGTCAGCTATCGAAAGAAATGAAAGTAAAAAATGCTGCTGGGCTAGTGGATGCCCCTTTCCTAAGACCAACTTTGGGTCGTTACTCATAAAAGTAAGTGCAATGTCTAACATGGACTACAATTATGGACCCTTAGTCTGATCTATTATTTATTTAATTGATTTATGTCCTGCCTTTCTGCTAAAAATGGCACCTTGAACTGTTAAAAATGGCACCCAGAAACAGGCCAGTAGAAAGAGAGTCATGTGCTCCTTGTACACAGCCCTAGTCAATAGTCTGGCTGCAGCATTCTGGACCAGCTGAAGTTTCTGAACAGTTTTCAATGGCAACCCCACGTAGAGCACATTATAGTAGTCCAAATGGGATGTGACTAAGGCATGCGTGACTGTAGCCATATCAGACATTTCCAGGAAGAGGCACAGTTAGCACCCTAGCCTCTGCTGTGCAAATGCACTCCTGGCCACCTACAAAACCTGGACATTCACATTCAGGCCTGTATCCAGAATTACACCCACACTCTGACCCTGACTCTTCCCTATCAGGTTGACACCCTATTCCCTGACCTTCTTTTCAACTAACCAGGAGAACTGCTATCTTGTCTGGATTAAGCTTCAACTTGTTTGCTCTCATCCAGTCCATTCCTGGCATTAGACACCAATTTAGTTTTCTTGGATTTAGATGGAAAGGAGAGATGAAGGCTCTCTTCACACTTTGCATTTTATCCCACCACAAACCGGTCCTTTTGATTCCAGATCCTTTCCGGGATTTAGACTGGCCCTGCATACAGGCATCTCTCTGCTTTATACCTTTTCATGGCTGAGCGGAGCTGAACAATCAGGACAGAAGGGGGCTGCTGGCCCTATGCCCCCTCGCCTCCCCTCCCTTGATCATTGGCTCCTGTAACATGATTGATGGCTCCACGTCCCTCCACTCCTCCACAGCAGAAGGGAAGTCGGAAGCCCTTCTAGTGACCTGGATAGTGGGCTATGGGAGCTGGTCCACTGGCCCCCTCCTTCCTCCAACTTTGTAGCGAGGGAGAGTCTTCACAGTGGCTTACCCCGAGGTTGCTGGTTCTGCTAGACCTTCTCTGCTAAATATGTCACTGTGTGATGGAATTAAATGCAGTACATTGCTTGCACTACTGAGTTTGAAGGGAATACCAACCAATTTCCATGTTCCCAACGACAGAAGTGAGAAATCCACAAACTGACTTGTATTATATAGTCAATGCACCGTGCCATCCCTAGCAGCCCCTGCCCCCAGGCGACCGGTTCACAGGGGACACCTTCTTCATTAGATCCGGCTTGCTTCCCACCCATCCCCATGCTGTTGTTGCTTTCCCCCCTTATTTTGGCTTCCGAACTTTCTGCCCCCCCACGCACACTGTTGTTGCTCTTCCCCCTTATTCCAGCTTCCCAATGACCCTGCAAGGTGGGTTGGGAGAAGAGATAGAGGCTGACTAGGTGGGAGGGAGTACTATGGAAAACCTTTTCAAAAACAACTCCATACACAAAAAAGAAACCATTAAAAATGACCATTCCAAGCTCTGCATGATGAATTTATTCAGGGGAGGAGAAAAGGCACTTTTAATACCCATTGAAACTGTCAAGACTTTCTCTGCATGGCTGAGAAGGGAGACTCCCCCATCTACCCTGGGAGGAAAAAAGCCCATCACTCTGGTGAGCAAAAGGGAGAAGCAGTCAGTGAAGTCAATGGGAGGGGGAGGTTCAAAGTAAATGCACTGAAGGGAATGGGAGACCTTAAGACTGCTACTCTTAAGTAGACTTACAATGCACTCCTATGCATGCCTACCCTGAAGCAAGCCACACAGATTTCAATGGCGCTTACTCCCAGGAAAGGAAAGCCTTACAGCCAATGAGTTTATTCAGAAGTAAGCATTGCTGTGTTCAGGGGGATCTCGGAGAAGCATTTGGGATAGTTAACCACTTTACAGTTCAAGCGCCCATAGTGGAATGCGAGAGAGGCAGAAACAGTTACTGGAAGCGTGGTCAGTGACCTTCCCCCACGCTCCCACCGATTTATTGTCATGACAATGTTATTCAACGCCCCCAGCACACACCTACACAAAGTGGGACAAAGCGCTAAAGGAGAAATACACAGGGGGAAAATGGCGCTTTCAATCGCAGGCACTGAAAGTGGTGGGTTTTCCCCATTCTCAGATAACACGGGAAGAGGGAGGGGAAGTTGTGAGATAATAGCAGGAGAGCAGTGGCATCATTTAAAGCTCCTGTGAAAACCAGTGATTAAAGAAGAATGATCCTGCCAAAAAAACCAAGGTGTGAACAGAGCCAGAGTTGGGCATCATCAGCATCTAGCAAGGCTCTTGCATAAACCTTTACTGAGACTCTCTTCATTTCTACCTTCCCTCTTCCCCTATCACTGTGATATCATTTATTCATAAAAAAAATAATATAACACATGAACCCACCTTTGGTAAGGAAAGTGCTAGCATATCAAAAGTAGTGATGAATGAGCTCTGTTTGGCTCAATTTGGAATTGGCTCGTTATTTGTGAACTTTTTCAGCAAGCATTCAGAAAACATATATGTTTTCCCAACATTCTCTCTTAGTTTGTAATGTTGGCACATGCCAATGGTGCTCTACAACCACCCCATAGCACCAGCCATGGCAGAATGACAACCACTTTGGCTTTTTACATTTATATTCTCCCTTTCCTCTAAGGCACTCAAAGTACCATACATGATCTCCTGTACCGATTTTACCTGTACAACAGACCTGTAAGTTTAGCTAGGTTGAAAAAGAGAGAGAGAGCGAGAGTCTCAGTCCCAGTCCCAGTGACCTTCCCAGCTGAACGGGGATTTGAATTTAGTCCAACATTTGAACCAGTGCATCACACTGGGTCTCACATGTTCAGTGTCCTGTTGGCACTGAGACCTGCATGTGATCCATATCTTGCAAAAATGGAGGGTACAAATCATGCAATTTTGCAAATGAGATATGAAATGCAGGGAGTTTGGTGGAGGGCCAGAGGGTGTGGTACCAATCCTCCCTCCATGTGTTCAGTATTATGCTCAACTGAACATCTTTAGGGCTTCTGAAATACAGTGTTAGAAAGCACAAAGCAGTAACAGAAAAACTAAATCCTACCCTCTTCTTTAATGATGTTGTCAGAGCAAATATTTGGACTATCCCATCTCCTCTGAAGCCAACCAGTTATCCACAGCTCAGTTTCTATTTGTAATCCAAGATGTCTGCTATTAGTAAAGAGCAACGATTAAATGTGCTGTCCACAAGCGGCATGTGGACAAGCAGACTGTTTAGCTTTGTTCCCAGTGTGCAGTGCATTTCAGACACAACACAGCTGTGTGACCTGGAAAGAGCATTTTGAATGGTCCACTATGACCATGCTGTTGGAGAAGCAAGCAAAAATTGTCAGGATTCCTTTTGCCCCCACTGAACTTCAAATGCCAAATCAAACACAGACAAGAGGATTCAATCTACAGCCCCAGGCTTGTGGGGGTACTGCTGGTGGAAGTGGCGTAGCAGCAAAGGGGCATGCAAATGTTCAGCCATTTCCCAGGAATGTTCATCCTGTCCATACCCCTCCAGTCCACCAAGTATTGGAGGTGCCCCCGGAGAAGGCGCGAGTCCAGGATGTCAGCGACTTCAAACTCCTCCCCCCACCACCAACAGCAGAGGCGGGGGGGGGGGGAATCGGAGAGATGGGGATCACCAGAAACCAATGGGGAAAGCAAGGAGTGATGAAAAACAGGATGCACCTTCATGGAGGGGGGGAGAGCCAGGCAAAAAGCGACAGAGTTAATCTGGGCCATAATTTGGAAGGGGCCCGTCTGGTGGGCTGCGAGCTTCTTAGTGGGGGGGGTGAGTGGGGAGGTATTGGGTGGACAACCAGATCCAGTCCCCAACTTGCAGGGGCAGGCTGGGCTGGCAACATCGGTCTGCAGTTTCTTTATATGCTGCTTTTGCCTGTTTGATGTTGTCCCATAAGAGCTGGTGCACAGAGAGCAATTCCTCCAAAAATTAATGGGCTGCGGGCACTGAGGCAAGGCCAAGAGAGGAGGGGAATGCCTTGGGATGGTACCCAAAATTGGCAAAGAAAGGCGTTTGACGTGTGGAGGCATGGCACACATTGTTGTAAGCAAATTCCGCCAGAGGCAACAAAGAAAACCAGTTGTCTTGTTGGTAGTTTACATAACAGCGTAAGTATTGTTCCAGTGTGGCATTGGTGCATTTGGTCTGCCACCCGTCTGGGGGTGGTGAGCGGAAGAAAGCCTGAGTGTCACATTGAGCAGTGCAAGCAACTCCCACCAGAAATGAGCTGTGAATTGGGCCCCCTGATCTGAAACAAGCCCCTCCGGCCAGCCACGCAGCTGGAAATCATGTGACAAAAAGAGTTCTGCCATCTCCTTGGCCATGGGCAGCCCTGAGCACGGGATAAAGTAAGCCATTTTCAAAAATAAGTCCACCACCACCAGAATGGTGGTTTTACCTTGTGAGCAGGGCAAGTCAGTGATAAAGTTGAAGGAGAGCAGCTTCCAGGGGCCTGAGGGCATAGGCAGGGGGCAGAGGAAGCCAGTGGGTTTGTCTGAGGGGTCTTTTGCTCATTGACAGGTATCACAGGAGGCGACATAGGTATTTACATCCCGACATACTCAGGGCCACCAAAAGTTCTGCGTAACACCATATAAGGTCTTAGAGAAGCCAAAATGCCCAGCAGTGGGGGAGTTGTGGCACTGATGGAGGACTTTTTCTCGGAGGCATTTGGAAGGCACATAAACCCTGCATGAGGGGTAAAGCAGTCCTCTTTGCAATGAGAAGGGGGTAGATTTGGGGACACCAGTTGTTTGTCCTAGTTCCGCCACCTTTTCACGCACAAAGTCATCCTGAGCTTCTTTGGTGCGAAGGAGCTCTATCCAAGACTGAGGTTCAACAGGAGCCGCCAGATAGGGGGGAGGGGAGGATCAGGGCAGGGGAGGGGCTCTCCTCACCTCCTGGATGTAGGTCGGGCTTATGGGAGAGTGTGTCCGCCTGTTGGTTGTCGGTGGCTCTCACGTGGCGGAGCTTAACGTTAAATCATGAAAAAAATAAAGACCACCTAATTTGACACTTATTTAAGGCTCGGGCTGTTCGGAGATGTTTCAGGTTACGATGGTCAGTTCTCACTTTGGCTGGGTGCTGTGACCCCTCCAAAAGATGACGCCATGTCTCTAAGGCAGACTTTATGGCTAACAGCTCTTTCTCCCAGATGGTATAATTCCACTCAGATGTGTTTAATTTCCTGGAGTGATAAGCACAAGGCTGCAGCTCACCTCCTGCTGGACCTGGCTGGAAGAGTACGGCCCCCACCGCAATGTCAGAGGCATCTGTTTGCACCACAAAAGGCTTCCATGGGTCGTGATGTAAAAGGATCCTTTTCAGCTCTTCAAAAGACTGTTGGGTGGTCCAGTGAAAGGGAGATTTCTTGCCTTTGAGGAGGTCTGTGAGAGGAGAGGAGAGGAGAGGAGAGGAGAGGAGAGGAGAGGAGAGGAGAGGAGAGGAGTCAGTCTTGCATAGCCAGGCAGGAAGTTTCTGTAGAAATTGGCAAAACCCAGGAAACGTTGTAAGTCCTTCTTTGTGGATGGAGCCTGCCAGGAGAGGCCAGCTTGGACCTTTGCACGATCCATCTTGATGCTGTCCACTGAAATAATATAACCCAGGTAGTCCAAGGATGTCAGGTCAAAAGCACATTTCTCCAGCTTAACAAAGAGACAGTGTCCTTGGAGGCGCTGTAGGATAGCTTCCACATGTTATTTATGGGAGTGGGGGTCCGATATAAGTAAATAATCTAAATAAATTATAAGAAAAGTGTCCAAATAGTCCCGGAAGATGGCATTCATAAAATGCAAAAATGTAGAGGGAGCAGATGCTAGGCTGAAAGGCATGACCAAGTACTCGTACAATCCGTACCTGGAACTGAGACTGGTCTTCTACTCATTCCCCCTCCCGGATACTAATCAGATTATAGGCGCCACACAGGTCCAATTTATTGAAAATCTTGGCATGCCCCTGTTGCTGTAGCATCTCAGGGATTAGGGGGAGGGGGTATTTGTCAGGGATAGTAATGGCATTGAGGTTTCTGTAGTCATAGATGGGATGGAGCTCCCCAGATTTCTTCTTCACAAACATAATGGGAGCGCTGGCAGGGGAGGTGGAGGGGTGAATGAAACCGCGCCGCAGGTTAGTGTCCAAAAACTCCCTCAGAGCTCAGAGTTATGGCTCTGACAAAGGGTACAGTCAGCTGGCCAGGATGGTAGCTCCTGGGATCAGGTTAATGGCGCAATCATAGGGGCGGTGAGGGGGCAGTTGGTCGGCTTCCTTCTTGTTGAAAACATCCTGGAAAGCTGCATACTTTTCTGGTAGGATCACTGGAGCAGAAGAACTGCCTGGGGAAGACAAGAAGGGAGAGGAAAGGGTTAAGGCCTGAGCTGGGGCCATCTTAGCTCTCGGGAAGCAATGCTGTTGCCAGTAGGGGGATGAGAACTGCATTTGATGAAGCTTCCAAGAAAACTGAGGATTGTGTTTAGAGAGCCAGGATATGCCCAGCACAGTCGGGTATTGGGGCACCTTGGCCAGGTGAAATTGAATCTGCTCGATGTGCCCCTGGGAATGTAGGGTGACTGGAGTTGTAATCCGAGTGACTGCTCAAGAAGACAGGACAGCCGTCGATAGTCTCCACTTTCAAGGGCGTAGGTAGGAGCAGTGCAGAAATGTTGTGTTGCCAAGCAAACATTTCGTCCATAAAACTGGTAGTAGTCCCAGAATCCACCAGCACCATGACATTCCCCCCCCCCCGGGAAGAATGGAGGTGCACAGGAAGCAGCAGATGGGACGGGGGGGGAGTTGCGTGGGAGGCGTGCCCCAGTTGCGGATGGTGCCTCCTCACTGGAGACCCCCAACAGATTTGTGGGGTGGCCTAGTCAGGCCTGGGGGGCAGGAGGTGGAGAGGGAGGTGGAGTTGTTGGTTGGGATTGGCAGAATCTGGCAAAGTGACCTTTCTTTCCACACCTGAAGCACCGATGTTCAGCGCACCGCCGCTCCAGTTCTTCCAGAGATAGCATGGATTGGGTCGCTCCCAGTTGCATCAAGGTTTCCTCTGCCCCTGCAGCAGGGCTGTGAGGGGGAGGGGGCATTGGCCACAGGGGAATGGGAGGAGGGAAATCCCAGCTAACAGAGCTCTTCTTGGCTTGGTGGTGCCCCTCCAGATGACTATCGATCTGCAGACACGATTGGATGAGCTCCGCCAGCGTTGGTGGACATGGTGTCTGCACTAGCTCATCTAAGATCTCGTCATTCAAGCTGTCCAAAAATTGGGCCACCAGGGCCGCATCATTCCACTGTAAATCCTGCATCAGCAAGTGAAAACTGGTCGCATAGCTGGAAACAGAGTCCTTGCCTTGCTTGAGGCGGCGGATATCCCAAGTTGCTGTCTCCATACGAAGGGGGTCATCAACCCGCCCGCCATCCATGAAGGTAGTCTGCCATCAGGGGGTCATTAGCGAGAAGTGCTGAAGCCCATTTAGCTGCCACGCCTGAAAGCAGGTTAATGATAAACCCCACACGAACCTGGTCCGTCTGGAAATCCTCCGGCTGGAGGCGCATATACAGTTCTGATTGGGCGTGGAAAATTTGAAACAGTCCCTTGTCGCCAGCAAATTTCTCCAGCAGTGCCACAGGGCATTTTTGATGGGGAGGGATTGAGGGCGGAGGGGGCTGAGTGGCCACTTGTAAGGCTTGAACAGCACCTGTGAATTGATTTGACCTGATCGTAGGGATGTACGAAAGTCACTTACCTTTCCGCGGATTACGTTGATGGTGGGGGGGAGGCGTTCCATCCCTTCCCCCGGAATCCTTGCCGGGGGGGGAGGCACTCCACACCTCCCCCCCCCGGAATCCTGGCCGGCCGGCTCCGCTCCGCAGGGATTCTGCGGAGCCGCCGGCCAGCTCCGCCAGCAGCCGGACATCCGGCCACTGGCTAGCAGGCACGCAAATGACGGCGGCCGTACCCGCAGCTGTTTGCGTCCCTGCAGTCAGCCATGACAGGCTACGTAAATGTTTACGTAGCCTTTCACGTCTGACTTAAAAAAAAAAAACAGGCGTGTACACAAATGGTGGCGGCCACAGCCGCCGCCATTTGCGTACGCACGTTTTTTTTAAAAAAGTCAGACGTGATAGGCTACGTAAACATTTACGTAGTCTATCACGGGTTTTTTTAAAAAAACCTAGCCGTGATAGGCTATGTAAATCTTTACGTAGCCTATCACGTCTTTTTTTTTTTTTTTAACTGGAAATGGCAGCGGCGGCAGCCAGTCGGAACACTGGCCGCTGCAGCCGCCACCAGCAAACCACCGCAGCCGCCCGGAAGATCCACCCCAGGTAAGTCTCGTCCCGGGGGGGTGGCGGGGGTGGCAGGCCGTTCTGCCACCGATTTCAGGGGGCCGAATGCACTGGCATTAGGCCTCCCCGAGATCCGTGGCAGAATTCTCTGACATCCCTACCTGATCGCGAAGAGCCTGGTTCTCCTGCGTGAATGTGTTGAAAGCCTGTTCCATGGTGCTGTCTGAGAGCACAGTCAGTGAAAGAGAACAATGAAGAGAAGGGGGGGGGGAAGAGGACGCTGGGCAAGCTGTCAGGATTCCTTTTGCCCCCACTGAACTTCAAACACCAAATCAAACACAGACAAGAGGCGTCAATCTATGGCTTTTATAGGGATGGCGGAGAATTCCGCCATGGACCCCAATGAGGCTGGATTCTTTAGGATTTAGCTTAAACTAAGACCTTTACAGCATGGCGGCTGTATCGCTGGTGCTCCAGAGCTGGAGGTTCCGTCCGAAGAGGATTCTGCAGGGAGGCGGAGTTAAGTGTTCTGTTCTGCCATGGACTCCAGGGGGCTGGATTCTAAGGCCATTTACAGCTGCATTTACCTTAAATTAAGACCTTTACGGCCGCAAATGGAGTCCTGGATGCCATTTGCATCCGCAGTCAATACACCTCAGCCAGTGATACGGCATGGCGGCTGTATTGCTGGTGCTTCGGAGCTGGCCAGCGGCTCCACAGAATTGCTGCGGAGCGGAGCTGGCCAAAGAGGATTCCGTGGGGAGGAACGGATTGCCTCCTCCCAACAGCGGATTTCCGGCGGACCAGCAGGTTTATGTTTAATCCATCCATCCCTAGGATTTTAATCCATTTCTTCAAAGGGTCATACAGATGCAAATCCTCAGTGACTCTCAGTCTACAAGGGAATGCCTTCGGGGGTTCAAAAGTTAGCTGCAAAAGTTGCCCGCCATTTGAAAGGAAAGCAGTCTCACTAGCCTAACTTAAGGGTTCGGGGGAGGTCTCTCTCTCTCTCTCTCTCTCTCTCGTGAGGTCTCTAGGTGCAGCTGTTCACGCAAGGCCAATCGGGTAGACCATCTAAGTTCCACTCCGGCCTTCTCCCTCTTTGCTCTGTGTCTGCGTGTATTAATTCCGCTTCCCCAAACCCCACCTCTCCCTGTTCGCTATCTCTCACGGGTGTGTGTGTGTGTGTGAAGAGGGACCCTCCTCCTGCAGCTGGACCTTTGAAACCTGAAGAGCCTGCCTAACCATGTCTGGACTAGCCTGGGAACATACCTCCTCCATGTCTGGCAGTTCTTCAGAATCTGAACTACTCTCCCTACGCTCAGAAACAGTCCTGACAAAAATAGTCCTCATCCTATGTCTGGATTAAAGGTAAAGCAGACTTTCTTCCCCATATTTCTCCTGAAAATTCTCTGCAACTCCTGTGGGGTTAATGATCTGTCACGGCTTGGTTTCAGAGGGTTTGAGACCATTAATTAATGCATCAGCTTAGCCACCAGCCATGCAAAACCTGAACTATTTTCTGTAATATGCTACCTGTGGCATGTTGATCATAATCCCAGACCCAACTGCCTACCCTTTAGATTATTATGAGATTTTACTGACCTAGTAAGACAAAATAATTACAGCTTGAAGGTTTTGTGATTTTGTACTCGGCATATTCTAATGAAATCAGTTGTGTTTGATTGTTTTCTTTAAAAATTTCAGGCTATGTTTAACCAACTCAGGGAGGTGGTGGGCTCTCCCACACTGGAGGCATTCAAGATGAGGCTGGACAGCCATCTGTCAGGGATGCTCTGACTTGGATTCCTGCACTGAGCAGGGGGTTGGATTCGATGGCCATGTAGGCCCCTTCCAACCCTACTGTTCTATGATTCTATGATTCTGTGAACCCAAGGTGTCATGTGGAGCAGCTATCAGTGCTGTAGCCAAAACCCTTCTCCAGCCAGGAGCAGCATTGCAACTATAGGCTTCTTGGGAGTCAAAGCCTACTACAACAAGTCCTACTCACAAGTATGTAGGAAACAGGAATGAGCATTTCCTGGAGAGCTGCCTATAGGAGGCAGAAGGAGGGTGAGGACACCAGATTCCACAGCACATCCAAGCAGACAAAGCATTTATTTCATGAAGAAGAGTCACTCTGCACATTTTCAGAAGCAGCCAGTAAACAAAATACAGGAGCCCATTGCTGCCAGTGTTATTCCAGTAATGAATGGCTTATTTGGTTAGCCTGCAAATACTAAACTCCCTCTGGGTCTTCTCTTCCATGTGATTCTAATAACAAGGCGGAAGAGAGCAGGAGTGTGCCTCCTGGGTCTGCTGCTGCAGCCCTGATCCCCCACTATCAACAAATTGGGAGCGGGGAGGTCAGGTGTTATCATATGGAGGGGAGAGGGGAATTGCCCTCCCTGGCCCCACCCTTGCCATAGCATCCCCATTGACTTTGCCCCCACAGTACATCCATTGTGGGGGGATGTCTGTAGAGGGAAGTCTGCTATATGGACATAGGCTCCCCTTGTGATGTAGGATGCTCCCCCCCCGCCATGTGGACAGTGAGGGGGCAGAGCCAGTGGGGGTGATACAGTAGGGGAGGGGCTACCAGCCATGTCTTCATTCTTCACCTCACACAATGTTAATCATGTGAGGGGACAACACCCAGGTGGGGCTCTGTTCTCCAAATAAAGCTGATAATCATCCATTGGTATGCCTTCACATGAGACTACAATAGAAATCAGAGGAAAATATGAATGCGATTTTTTGTTACAGGAAATAGTGACACATTCAGAATGAAAAAAACCATGTCCCTTTGACTCCCATTTCACTGGTACTGAACAGGTGGGGTGAAGGAAAAGGGGAGGCACTACAAAATGGCAAACCAGAGACTGCTAAATTTGTACATGCTCTTTTTCACCAAGGGTGCTTCCAGACAGAGGGGCCCTAGTGCTAACAGTCCGAAACAGCTATTCCATCTAATTTTACTTAATGGATTTTCTCTGGTAAGAAAAAAGATGGAAGAAGCTGTGGAGAAACACAGGAAGGCTATCAGTGGAAGACGATGCCTGCCCCCCTCCCGCTGGTAAAATTATGTGAATAAGGCAGGTTGATGGTACAATAAAAGCCTCATCTAGAAGGCCCCTGAAAGATGTTTGTAGGTCAAGATAAATGGTGTAGGGGAGGGGGACATGGGGGAGCACAACTCTAGGACCTTTTCAGTGATGACATCATCTGCCAGAGCGCCAGGGTAATTGATGGAGTCCTCTTGCTCTGGCAAGTGAATGAGGTGATAATGGTGTATAAAAAGCTAGCTCAGTATGTATAGACTCTTCTGGCAAGGGCTATGAAACAATCTCACGGAGAACTCCAACCTGTAAAAAACAAACCAAAATCAAACTCATCGTCCTATAGGTAACTAACAGGCTAATATTATCTGCACTTTGTTTCTCTAGGGCCAGATGAACTGCACCCCAGAGTAATAAAGGAACTGGCAGAAGAACTCTCAGAACCACTGTCTATTCTCTTTGAGAAATCATGTATATGGAAGTATAGCTTCCAAATCCCAGGAAGTACTAGTTCCCCTCTACTCAGCACTGGTTAGGCCTCATCTGGAGTACTGTGTAGGGATGGCGGAGAATTTCTCCCCGAAACTTCGGGGGGCCGAGCGCCAACGTGTTTGGCCCCCCGAACAAGTTCTGGGGAGAAATCCTCTGCACTCCCCCGCCCCCCGCACCCCCCCCCGGGACGGGACTTACCTTCGCCGAATGTCCCTCCCGGCGGCGGGTCCGGCCAGCGGTTCGGCGGGTGATCGAGCAGGGCGGCAGCGGCAGCCGGTCTTTCGGCCGGCTGCCGCCGCCGCCATTCCAATAAAAGAAAAAAAAAACACAAACACCCCAGTGATAGGCTACGTGACGATTAACGTAGCCTATCACGGCTAGATTTGCAAAGTCAGCCGTGACAGGCTACGTTAATCGTCACGTAGCCTATCACGGGTGACTTTAAAAAAAAAAAAAAAAGCGCGTACAGATAATGGCGGCCCCCATAGGGAGCCGCCATTCGCGTTCCTTATTTAGTCGCTGTAGTCTACGTAAAGATTTACGTAGACTACGGCGAAAATAAGGGCAACGCAAATAGCGTTGCCCTTATTTTCGCCGTAGTCTACGTAAACATTTACGTAGACTACAGCGACTAAATAAGGAACGCGAATGGCGGCTCCCTATGGGGGCCGCCATTAGCGTACGCTTTTTTTTTTTAAGTCACCCGTGATAGGCTACGTGACGATTAACGTAGCCTATCACGGCTGACTTTGCAGATCTAGCCATGATAGGCTACGTTAATCGTCACGTAGCCTATCACAGGGGCGTTTTTTTGTTTTTTTTTTAAACAATGGAGTTCGCGGCCGGGCGAGGCGGGAAGCCTCCTCTCCGGCCTGAATTTCGGCCGGGCGAGGCGGGAAGCCTCCCCCCCCAGCCTGAACTTCGCGGGGGGAGCCGCGAAGTGCCTCCGCCCTCACCGCGAACAAGCTTCGACGAAAGGTAAGTGCCTTTCGTCCACCCCTAGTACTGTGTCCAGTTCTGGGTGCCACACTTTAAAAAGGATGCAGACAAACTGGAGAGGGTTCAGAGGAGGGCAACAAAGATGATCAGGGGACTGGAAACAAAGCCCTGTGAGGAGAGACTGAAGGAACTGGGCATGTTTAGCCTTGAGAAGAGATGGCTGAGGGGAGATATGACAGCACTCTTCAAGTACTTGAAAGGTTGTCACAGAGAGGAAGGCCAGGATCTCTTCTCCATCATCCCAAAGTGCAGGACACGGAATAATGGGCTCAAGTTACAGGAAGCCAGACTCCGGCTGAACATCAGGAAAAACCTCCTGACTGTTAGAGCAATATGACAATGGAACCAATTACCAAGGGAGGTGGTGGGCTCTCTCACACTGGAGGCATTCAAGACGAGGCTGGACAGCCATCTGTCAGAGATGCTCTGACTTGGATTCCTGCATTGATCAGGGGGTTGGACTCGATGGCCTTGTAGGCCCATTCCAACTCTACTATTATACGATTCTATGATTTTATGATTCTAGTAAGGTTGTTTTGTGTTCTTTTTCATGTTGAAAAGTGCCCTCAATTGTGGCGGCTTTTTAGGAAATGCTTTGAATGCATTTTCATTGTTTCTCTTAGGCGCCATTTCATCCTTCTTATTTGCTCCCACAGTCTGCAGCCTCATTTGCCCACACTACCATAGTAGTATCCATGAGGAGGAGGAACCAGGGGAACAAAGGACTGATGAACAGCATCAAAACTATGCAAGGGTTTGGTGAAGCAAACTCCCCCCTCCCGCCGGCATTCTGTTTGACTGTGTTGAAGGTGCTATTTCCAAAGAGAATTTCAAAATTAGCGAACATCTGGTGCAGCACTAATAAAAACCAATAAAATAACATCAGCAGCTGCTACGTCTTAGCAACAATGCAGAGGAAAGAGTAAGCAACCTGAACCTTTCTTTAGTGACAGGAAGGATTGCAGCATCCCCCATTCCCCCTCCCCAGTGTTTCTTTCATGGACCTGCATTCTCTGGACTAATATACCAAAGAACCATGGTGTGGAATGCAGTGCGGCTGCCCCTGAAGGACCAGGTCCGCAGCCTGGGGGTCATTTTAGACTCCCAGCTGTCCATGGAGGCTCAGGTGTCGGCTGTGAGCTGGGCAGCGCTGTACCAACTCCATCTGATACAGTGGCTGTGCCCCCATCTCCCTAACCATCTGCTCGCATCAGTAGTTCATGCCCTGGTCTTCTCTCGCGTAGACTACTGTAATGTGCTCTATGTGGGGTTACCCTTGAAGACAGTTCGGAAGCTGCAGCTGGTGCAGAACACAGCGGCCCACCCGATTAAAGGCAGCCATCGGCAAGATCACATCACTCCAGTGCTGAAGGAGTTGCACTGGATACCAACTGTTTTCCGGGCCCAATTCAAGGTGTTGGTATTGACCTTTAAAACCCTATACAGTTCCAGCCCAGTCTATCTTAAGGAGCGCCTCCAGCAACACCAGGGATGCCGCTTAACAAGATCGGCCTCAGAAGGCCTGCTGTTTGTCCCATCAGCCAGGACAGCAAGGCTGCTGAAGACTAGGGAGAGGGCCTTTTCTGTGGTGGCCCCCACTTTGTGGAATTCCCTCCCTAGTGACCTCCGCCATGCCCCCTCTTTGATGAGCTTCCGCCGGGCTTTGAAAACCTATCTGTTCAGGTGGGCATTTGGGGTGGGTTAGGGTTTTTTTTTTTAGAGCAATGTTGTTTTGTTCAGTTGATTGTGTTGTATTTTGTGTTGTTATTTGTATTGTATACCGCCTAGAGTGGCCAGGTAGTCGGCCAGATGGGCCACTAATAAATCAAATAAATAAATTAAATTAAAAAACCATAAGTGGTCATGCTTAGTCTAGTTTTGCAAAAGGTGAGAAATTGCTCTGAAAAGAAAATTAGGAGCAGTTGCCTACTTCATTTCATAGCTACTCACACACACATACTGGATTTCTCGAAGGGGAATGTCAACATGTAATTGTGGAGCAACATAGGGCTACTGTATACATTTAATAGATCACATGCTAAATCTCTTCCTAGACTATGAGCCTTTCTACACAAGGCATTTATTATGCACTTGTGATTCCTCAGTCATGATAGTTTGTGGGTCCTTCATACAATCTGCAAACTATCCCCCAGGGCCTCTCCTGTGCTTTGTAACCATTTTAGCAGGGTTTTTTTCCTAACAAGGAAAGTCTGGTGTATCCTGAATGGTGCCATGAAATGCTCTAAGTATTTGTGCAATCCTGCTATGCCACAGCACCACCTAGTGGTTGTGTAATGGAACTTATAGAAAAGCAGGGAAAGACTCTCCCATCCCTGGGGGAAAAGAACATGTGTAAAGGAGCCGATATAATCCCACAACAGAATCCGGAAACAGAAGCCTCGGTAAAATGTCAGATTAAAAGCTTCATGTAGAAACGCCCTATACTGCATCTGACCACAGGTGTATAGGCGTAGCTTCATGGGCGTCCACAGGAATGTGGGGGGGGGGCAGGCTGGAGTGCACAGCAGTTTATGGTTGTAATTCCTGCAAGTAGTGCATGCTGCTGCAACACACCTGTGCACTTTCCTTCTGTGTGTGCTTTGTTGCTTAGCATCACGTTCCATGACGTTTAGAAGCCTACACAGAGTAGCAGAAGATCCTGGAACTTGAACAGCACTAATTCAGAAGAGTGTTACATTCAAGAAGCGTCATGAATTCCAACAAAATTTCAAGTGAGGGATTTTAAAGAATTGTTTTGGAACTTGACCCCCCACCCCACCCACACATTATAGTTGTCTTAATAACATATTGGATATTTTATGGTGTTACTGCTCTTATCGCAACATTGAAAAGTTCACATGATTTGCCTGGAATGATTTCCTTTATCTTGGAAGCATTGGTGAACAGTCTTCTCCAACCAGATGCCCCCCAGAGGTTTTGGATGACAACTCCCAGCATTCCTGACCATTGGGCATGCTGGCTGGGGCTGATTGGAGTTGAAGTCCAAAATATCTGAAGGGCACCAGGTTGGAGAAGGCAGCTCTAGAGAGCAGCAGTGGAGTCTGTGGGGAGTGTCTTTAGCAATGGGAGGAGAAATAGGCATGCTTGATCAGGGTTTAGGGCTTTAGAGGAGTTTGGACTCCTTACTTTACTTTTCACACTATTATCAGCCCATTTTTACACCAGCTAACAATTCAGCTTTTGCACGGCTTGGATTTTGAACTGTAGCAATGTTTGAACATCTCTCTTAACATCTCTCTCTCTCTCTGGCACAGTCCTATGGGTTGTGCCGTGGGTACTTGCAAGGCCCTGAACTTGGAGGCTTATGAGTATCCTATGCAGAGTGGGAGGCGCCTTGAGCCTCCCGTGCTACATTTAAGCTAGATGGGCAATTTCACCTGTCTAGCGGAGGCTTCAGGGAGGGAAAGGGAAGGAGGCTGGGGTGGTGATAGGAAAGGTGGAAGCCAGCCACCCTGGTCTCCTCCCCTCCCCACCCCCAGGAATGCCTCCTTACCCCCGTCTCCACGCTCTGCTCCATTTACTGAGGGTGGCAAGGCAGCCAGCACAGTTCTCTCCACACCGGCTACGAGGGGGGGTGGCCGGGGAGCGCAGTTTCCTGGCTACGAGGTCGGAGCCCTGTCTCCAACCTTGTATCCAGGACAGTGAAGAACGTCCCTCAGACGCTGTCTAGCAGCATAGGATCACTCTCTAAAGCATTCAGTCATGTGATTCTGCACCTGTGGTTTGAAGTAGCCTAGGAACACTACTGCATGATCTGTTGTAAGTATAGAAAAGTTTTAATGAGGTATGAAAGTATTTGTTCAGTTTCAATGCCAAAGGAAGGGATAAAAGTCACGCTTAGACATTTCGATAGTAATATTTAGTAAGTATATATGGCTGAATCCAACCTGTTAGCTGCACTATCAGTAGGAACCATTTTTTTGTAGGGATGGTGGAGAAATCCACCACGGACGCCAATGAGGCCAGATTCTTTAGAATCCGGCCCCCCGGAGTCCGTGGTGGAACAGATTGCTCCCCCCCACCGCCCTGCGAACTAAAGTCGGGACGGACCCTACCTGCTGCCAGCCGGTCCAGGTCCATCCGCTGCATCCGCCCACTGCCCTGGACTGCGGATGCAAATGGCGTCCGGCGTAGCTGACGCCATTTGCATCCCTGCTCTTTTTGGTGATAGGCTACATAAATATTTACGTAGCCTATCACCGAAAAAAGCAGGGACGCAAATGGCGTCCGCATTTGCATCCGCAGTCCAGCAGTGGACGGAAGTCCGGCTGCGGACTGGCCCGGCTGGCAGCTCCGCGGACTTGCTATGGAGCAGAACTGGCCAGGGGAGGATTCCGGGGGGAGGGACGGATCGCCTCCCCCCCCCCAGCGGACCCCAGAGCGGACTGATAAGTGGGGTTTGTACACCCCCATTATTCTGGCAATGTGTTTCATTGGCAATGCAGCCTGTACAATTGCTGTTAAATTTGGATGAACGCTTCTCAGTAGGTGTGTGTGCACACGTGTATCTATATGTGTGTGTGTGTGTGTGTGTGTGTGTTTCTGTCTGTCTGTCTCTGTTTCTGCTTAAAGAAAGCACTTGGACAAGTGCTGGTTGGCATTACAGGAAGATGTAATATAACCTCCAACTGGGATTACGCATCAGCAGTTCTAAAGGACTTACAAAAATGATAGGAAACTGCTAACAATAGAATCTAAGCATGATGAAGTTCATTCACTGACTGTATTTATATTTATGTAAGTGACAGAATTATCCATCTCATCATTCACCTTATCAGACATTCACACCCAATATCAAGCAAACATCTGCTACTTAATTTTTCCATATTTCTTTTCCAGGGCCTTCCAATCTCTAGGTATAGGTTAATTCTTTTTGCTTTTTCAGTATCATTTTTAAATTGGACTATAGCAAGCAGCTGGGTAGAATACTGCCTGCGTGCTTTTCCTTATATCTTTATAAGTAAAGGGATAAATACTTCATTTAAAAGAAAACAAAGCTAAGGATTCAGAAAAAGGGCTTGGAATATCTCTGCAAGAGTCCAGCCTCCACTGGCTTTGTCATGGCTATGACCCTGGGTACATTTGGAGTTATATTTCAAAACAATTTACGTTTTAATCACAATGTAGAATTCCATGTTCCACCATTAGAGATACTTAAGAAGAGGGTTTTTTTTAAATAGGGTTTCTCTTTCAAGTCCCATCAACAGATGAATGGTCATTTCTGGTAACTTAATCACCACTAGCACTTGCTCAGTGATGAGAGAAAGGCACTTTGTACATGATCAGAAGTACATAGCTTTCTGATTAGAGATGAGGGAGAATTTTGTCTGGTTCACATTTTAATACAAGCTGACCTAATTCACACTTCCTAAAATAATAAATTATTCAGGACATAGTTTTTGCACTTCCCTGAATTTTGCAATGCAGTTCTCCAGTCAAAAAATTCATACAAAACTGTATGCAAAATTGAACACAAAAATGCATATGATTTCAGAGAAATGTCGACAAAAATGCGTACGAATTTTCATGTTGATTTTTCACCAAAATATTTGCAAAATGTGGTGGAAATGGGATGGAATAAAGTTGTGCACCAAACAGTTCAAATGCTGGAGAAACCCGAACAGACAAATTTGCCTGTCGCTGTTTGTGATATATTGCTCCTCATCTGTTTCTTTAACGCACATATGAGCAACCTGTGACGAGGGGCCTTGCTGCCTCTGTGTAGTCCGCAGAGCCACAGTGTGTCCCGTGTACTTTTACTCACCGCCCAGCTGATCAGCCATCAGCTGGGTGGCAGGAAGCAGATCTTTCTTTCACCGCTGCTATTAGCAATGGAGAAACAGCAATCTGTATCAGGATTGTAGGGGTGTGAGGAGAGATTTAAGCCTCCCCAGCGATCCCAAAAACAGATAGCTGTTTCCCTGCTGCTCTTAGCAGTAAGGAAACAGTGATTTGTATCAAGATTGCTTGAGGTGGGGAGAGGGTTTAAATCTGGCCTTCCACTCCATGACCCTGGCACACATTGCTGTTTTCCCACTGCCAGTAGCCACAAAGAAACAGCAATATGAGACTCACCCCCGTATGCCATCCCCTAATCTCAGCAGGCAGGGAGGGGAAGTTTAAACCTCCCCTCCCGTGTGTGTTGAGATGAGTCTCTGTGTGGGCACTACCCACTATCCAGCATTTCATGCAGCCCTTGGGGCCAAAAAGGTTGTCTGCTCTGCTTTAAAGGAAGGGCAGAGGTGTATGTCACTATATGGGTGTGACTTAAAGGGGGGGGGGTAGAAGCTCAAGACCAACATTGTCTGCCATATTGTTTTTTTTCCTATTTATGCCACTGAAGGTCACAAATGAAGTTCTCCACCCATACCCCACTGATATGGATGGGGGCCCTTGGGTAGTTCCCATCAGTTTAATTGGGGCTATGCAGGAGAGCTTTGTGATGGATTTGCCCTTGGTGCTTTCGTTGCTTCTTTAAAAAAAATGATAGATTCGATCTTAATGCTCACAATGACTTAGGGCACAATCCTATGCATGTGTAGACAGAAGAAAGTTCTACAACTCCCAGCATTCCACAGCCAGCTATGCTAAACATGCATAGGATTGTGCCCTTAAGGGCATATACCTCTACAAACATTTGCATGGCCTTAAGGATCAGAACCTCCTATGGATATTAATATTCAGCAGTGGAACCACATCTAAGCAAGCTATTCTTGAGTTCCAACAGAGGCCAGAACTGCCACAGAATGTTTTCAACGCGATGTGTCAGGCAGCCCTTCCTTTTAAGGATATCTTGGCAGCCTTTGTCCAAACAAGACTTTTTCTCCTATGGGATCATCTAGCTTTAATTTCTAAGAATCCAAAGCACGTTCCATAAAAACCACAAGAGGTCAGTTGAACATGGAGAAAAATGCAAAGGCATTTGTATTCACAAAGGTCAGACCTGTTACACTTCCATTTAACGATCTCTAAGTGCCTCTTTCACCTCAGCAAAATAATTCGCTAGTCTTGGAAAGTGATGCAACATCCTCTTCATGTTTTTTGGGACAGCCTCAAATGGGCCCTAGTCATGTCTGGCTGCCAGCAAAGACTGCAAACATCACAGTGAAGTTGGATACCAAATGTGCCTTGTACTCATCTCCACCTCATACAGAAGACATGGAAAACCACCCACTGGTCTGTAGGGCAGGGTTAGGCTGCTGCTTTTAATGCAAAACACAGCTGTATCCATCCAGACAGAATAAACCATTTTTCATCTCTTATGTCAACAGATCAAAGCCAAATATGTTTTTGGTCTGTTTATTTGAGCCAATATGCTGTTAAAGACAGGGCAGTTATTTGCATAATCCAGGTATCCTCTTGTTATGCCTCCATGGTCATAAGAGGGAAGCCTTTTGTGAGGAAGGTGGGTGGAAATGTTGTCAGTCTGAGGAACCTGCTATGTCATCTAATGCAGGGATAGCCGATCAGCAACAGGTGGGCCAGTTCTAGCCTTCAAAACAGTTTTAATGCGGCTCCTCGTGACCTTGCTGCATTCTTAGTTAGCTGTGGTAAAAATCTGTTGACAGTTTCACTTGCACTGAAAAGAAGAAGATGTTCCCAGTAGAGACAGTCTTCAGTTTAATGTTAGACCGTTTGGATTTTATATTGTTATCTGCTACCCATTTCCCTAAGTGGTGAGAAGTCCAGGTGCAATGTACAGGATTTAATTTCTTTTGAATGAGAGAGAGCACTGGAGACTTATTACATCTTCATAGTATTTGCTTTATTTACTAATACAAAAAACAGAGCATAGTGGAGGCAAACAGACACCTTCAGTGGACAGCACAATCCCACATCCAGTCCCCAAAGAGAGCCACTCCAAGGATATTTCTCCTCCAGGCAACTCATCTTTAGAAACTCTTTGTCTCTCCATTCAGCCTACAAACAAATTCCAAACTATTTCTTTGACTGGGATTGCATAATCATCCGGTGGTTTATTTTCCCTCCCCACACATTGCAGTTGCAACCCGCCTACTTAGCATAAATATCCTAATTAGCGTAAATACCTATGGCTTGTTCTAGGGTTTTAGGGTGGTTTGTAAACCCTAACCACCTCAGCCACCCACCTTTGCTGGGTTTGGATGTCACAACAACCCATGCCCAGTGAGGATACTTATGAAAATTACGTGGCTTGCGACCAGCATGCACGGGGAGGGAAAATAAGCACCACCCATACTCTCCTTCAACTAGCTGGAGGGTGCGATCTCCTCAATCTCTGATGAGTATTACATTCCAAAAGCCAGGGAGAAATTCCCAGCTAGAAGGAGAATGTTTCCAGTCTTTACTTCACATTGATGAAAATCAACAAATCATCCTGGACTATTAGTAAGCCATCATTCTAACAAAAGATGTATACAAGCCTTTTCTGCTAGATCACACCAAGTTTATTATAAAGCCTGGTCATTTGTGAGCGGACCAGTTTATATGGCAATATACCTTCATGGGACCCAGATCGCTGTCAGGAGTACAGACATAGTGTTTCTATCAGGGTTCACCAGGTCAGAGGCAAATTAGCTGGGCTAAAAAAGACTAGGGTGAAGTCCAAAAGTGGTAACTGAGAATCCACAGAGCCAGAGGCAGGCAATGTGGTCCAAGGGAGGCCAAAGATTAGATTCCAGGGCAGACAGGCAAAGACCAGAGGGGCCAAATGTAAATGAAGTGACCCCAGACAGACAAATGATTGGGTTCCAGAAGGCAGCAGAGGTGAGGCACAGGAGTCTGTATGGCCACTCTAGTAACAAGTTGCTCAGACTGAGGAGCAAAGCCCAGAACAGGACTTCTACAATGCCAGCAGGGGCACTATCAGTTCCCCATGCTAACAGATTTGTCTGGGATGATCAGCTACAGTTTCTTTTCTTGCCACTATCCGGGCGATGCGGTGGAGTATCATAGCTCAGGCCAGCCATTTCCCCCACCTGCAAGCTGCCCCGGTGTCCAAAGTATAAGGTGCCCGGCCCTGCTGCTAGATCCCTGGTTAGAGGCTGTGCCTCTGTAGTTTCCCAATAATATGGAAGCCAAGCATGTTGTAAGGCATGTGCGTGACTTGCGTGCTGAGAAGCACAAAGCAGCTTCCTAACAAAGTAGAATCTCAGAAGTCCTTCATTATCAGCATAGAAAAATGGCATGTGTGAATGGCTCCTCATAGGACAGTAGATTACAAATGTATAAAAATCAGCTAATTGGTAGAAATTCAGATTTTTACCACACAGTATCTGGATGTATATAATCCAGCCAAAGTTAAGTCCTGTATACTGAAGTGATCATGTAAAGGCCAATGGCATGCATAGGATGCTGTGTATTTGACTTAGTCAATGCATCTAAGGACATAAGAAGAGCCATGCTGGATCAGACCAAAGTTCCAACTAGTCCAGCATTCTGTTCACAGTGTCCAACCACTGGGAAACCCATAAGCAGGCCATGTAAAGGTTTTTACCTGTGCCTAAGCATCACACTTAGCTGATGCACCCTGTGAGTAGTTGTAGTTCCAATGATGGCCCAAGAAATGTTGATGCCTGGGTTGGGAAATCCAACTGCTACTCCATCCTACTAATTAACAGGAGGCAAAACCCATCCCAAGGGAAAAATTCCTGGGCAAGCACCATTAAAATGAATTGGAGCTGCACGCTACTGTGGCATGCAAGGAGACTTGGTGGATCATGCCCACTCTGCTGTCTTTAATGGTGTCCCAATCCACCCTTGGGGGCAGCTGCAGTGCTGCATCCTTGCCATTTTCTGGTCTGATCTTCCAAGTTCCAACTTTGGGTTGGTTTACATACGCATTCTCTTCTTCCCTGAATAGCTGCTGTTGTGAATGAACTACCACAAACGTAACACCACAACTAGAACTTTTATATCGCCTAATCTCGCCTCACATTCAATGCTTTTCAATGGAGCTAGTTCACATATCCAGCTACCAGACATGAGATGTGCATAATTGTGAAGAGAGAGCAAGCAGATGGGTGTGCATGTGTGAACTGGCCTTTAACGATAACCAGAGTGCCATTCCTGCCCTGTAAAGTTCGGCTGGATGCTTTAACTGGATGTTCAGTTAAACCCCACTGAAGCTCTGAATGACTGCGTGGATTTATCTCAAATATATATCAGATCCTAAATACAGGGAGCAGTGTATGTCCAGGTGCAGGGACAGACACACACAAAAGTAACAAAACAGTTGCTGTGTCCTGTTTTGTTCCATTTTTTTAAGGTTGTTATCCTTGAGTAATTTACTATGGAGTAAATTACTCTACTTTTATAATAGATATGTAAATCCTTTCTCTTTCTTTGCCTTTGTGCTGGGCATTTCATAACTTTGTTATATGCCTTCCTTGACCTCTTTTAAAACCAAAAACGTCTACCAAAGCCTCAAGGAAATGAAGAATCTAATAGGGATGTCAGAGAATTCTACCACGGATCTCGGTGAGGCAGAATGCCAGTGCATTCGGCCCCCCGAACTCCGTGGCAGAACGGCCTGCCCCTCCCTGCCCCCCCGCAGATCCCCCCCGGGACGAGACTTACCTGGGGCGGATCTTCCGGGCGGCGGCGGCTCCGGCGGCAGCTGGTCTTCCGACCAGCTGCCGCTGCCGCCATTTCCAGTCTTGGTAAAAAAAACAAAACGTGATAGGGTACGTAAATCTTTACGTAGCCTATCATGGCTGGGTGGGTTTAAAAAAACAAACAAACAAACCCACGTACGCAAATGGCGGTGGCTATGGCCGCCGCCATTTGCGTTCTTTATTTTTGGCCGTCTTAGTCTATGTAAATATTTACGTAGACTATGACGGCAAAAATAAAGGGGAACGCAAATAGCGTAGCGGGCGCTATTTGCGTCCCCTTTTGATTCGCCGTTTTAGCCTACGTAAAGATTTATGTAGGCTAAAACGGTGAATCAAAAAGGGATGCAAATAGTGCCTGCTACGCTATTTGTGTTCCCCTTTATTTTCGCCGTCATAGTCTATGTAAAGATTTACGTAGATTAAGACAGCCAAAAATAAGGATCGCAAATGGCGGCGGCCGTAGCCGCCGCCATTTGCGTATGCGGGTTTTGTTTTTGTTTTTTCCCAGAGCCCTCCATGGCCGGCAATCCGGCTGCCGACAGCTCTGGCCTGGCTGGGCCTGGCCGGCTGCTCCGCAGAGCTGCCACGGAGCACAGCCGGCCATTCGAGGATTCCGGGGGGGAGGAACGGATCACCTCCCCCCCGTCGAGGATTCCGGGGGGAGGGACGGAACGCCTCCCCCCCCCCATCAACATAATCCGCGAAAGGTAAGTCACTTTCGTACATCCCTAGAATCTAATAAAGGACATACGCAACCATGCAGCTAACAGTTATTTCTCAATCACACTTCTGTCCCACCCTTTCCTTAAGGATCTGAGGTTGGTGGGGGCAATCCCATTTTATCTTCATAGCAACCCTGTGAGGTAGGCTATACGGAGAGTGACTTGCCCAAGGTCACCTGGTGAACTTTGGTCACCTGGTGAACTTTGGACTCAGAGCCAAACAGATTTGAAGCCAGACCGTCCCAGTCAAAGTCCAACACTTTTTTGGGTGATCTTTGGGTTGGCCCAATAAAGGTATTAAACTAATATGGATTTTGGGATTTTTGTTACGGTGAACAAGGCTACCTTTGTTTTTGTTGTTTGTGACTCCCAGATAAGCGTGCATACAGCAGGAGAACATTACCCATGTGTGCGGGCCGTAGCTCAGTGTGACACAGCACCCGCTTTGCATGCAGAAGATCCCAGTTTCAATCCCTGGCTTCTCCAGATAGGTCGAGGAAAGGATCCTGTCTTTGCCTTTGTGCTGGGCATTTCATATCCTTGTCATATGCCTTCCTTGACCTCTTTTAAAACCAAAAACGTCTACCAAAGCCTCAAGGAAATGAAGAATCTAATAAAGGACATACGCAACCATGCAGCTAACAATTCTTATATAACAACCCTGGAGAGCCGCTGCCAGTCAGTGCTGACAATACTGGGCTAGATGGGCCAATGGTCTGACTCAGTATAAAGCAGCTTCCTGTGTTCCTATGTTCCATCTCAGTCCAAGGGCCAAATTCAGTTACAATGAAGATCTTGGGGCCTGTGTGCCAGGTGTTAGCAGGCCTGAAGGCAAGGGGGTGGAGCTGAAGTCAAAAGAAGCAGTGCCCAAATCCCCAAATAGCATATTTTAGCTTAAAGCTCTTACTCTTGGTTACTAAACCTTAGGAGAGGCGTTATACCATATTGCAAATGACAAGGAACCCAGGTTGTTGCAATACACAAGGTATATGAGTGTTCATCTGGAACAATTCTCTCCATTTTAAAAAATTCCAGGGTTTCCCCAGATGTTCTGGCTTATGGCACAGACTTTGCTTCCCATGTTTTAAAATTATTCCATAGAGGTTTCTGAACTTGGAATAGGCAGGGGTGGTCCTCATTTAGTTTAAACACAGCCATAAGTCATCATTATGTGGTGATAGAGAGCTGGAATCAATTCTAGGTCAGCAAAGCATGGCATTTGCAGAAGAGGAAACCCAAGTGTAGACTGACTAAATAAGAACCAATAATGTAATCCAACAAAATGCCCATCACTGTAATAGGTGGAGGCCTGGAGCATGTATGGAGGGACAGCTTGTACATCACATTCTGCCACAAAACTCCAGCCAGTGAGGACCAAGATTTTGTGTTCTCTTCAACAGCACAGAATTTGACTTTTCAGCATGGGAATGAATGACAACGGAGTTGTTATGAGTCATGGGGCCTTTGTTTCCCTCTTCATAACCCCACCCCTCTCTCCACAGGCTCCTCCCCTTGAGTGGGCTGGTGCTGGCTCATTTAATTGGGACTTGGCTTTAGAACAGCCAGATCACAATCCAGAGAAGCTTTCCCCCTTTAAAACCGCAGAAACAGTTAGTGAGGCCCAACGTAGGAGACAGTGAGAGATTGCAGCTGCTAAGGGCCCCCACATCCTTACTGAAGGAGGATGAGATGTGCCTCCCGAGGGAAGCTCTTTTAGCGCTATGTGGGTGGTGGGTGGCCCACAGCACCCTGCACTGCACCCCTCTCCCTCAGTCTCTGCTGAGTAGCTGCGGGCTGCATCCTCTTCCTACCTTCTTCCAAATATTTCAGTGGCTGTGTCAGCAGTTTTAAGGGAGTGTGGGTGGGTTGGTAGGTGGGATATCTGGACAGAGTCGCCAGTCTGGCAACCCTAAGTGACTTCAGTTTGCAGATACATTCTCATTGTTCTCCTCATGGTATCTTTGATGTGTCTCCCCACTTGGCTGAGATTCCAGACGGA
This sequence comes from Heloderma suspectum, assembly GCF_057233095.1. Taxonomy (NCBI): domain Eukaryota; kingdom Metazoa; phylum Chordata; class Lepidosauria; order Squamata; family Helodermatidae; genus Heloderma; species Heloderma suspectum. The sequence goes on from NC_139462.1 coordinate 117,537,068, forward strand.
CAGGTTTCCTTGAGGGACTGCGTGGAATAGTCACAGGCTTGCAGGCAAGATACCCAGTGTTGAGATTTCAAATGGCAAAGCCCCATCGTAGCTGAACTCTATTAACAAAGCCCTCAAAAGGTTCATTTATTTCATTTATATTCCATCGTTCTTTAGTAGATCTTAAGGTGACATACAAAGGGGCCCCAAGAGGTCTCACATCCAGGCAATGGCCAGACCCACACCTATTTAGCTTTAGCAGGGTGATACAGCATATACCTTCAGAACATAACAGCTGAACCATCCACCTGTAATGTGTGGGCTGCATTCCTGCTTATTTATTTTAACATTTCATTTATAAGGGCGCAATCCTATGGGGATAGGCAGCCGCCTCCGAACTCGGATGGGACCGCCTATCCAATGCAGGGCAGGAGAAGCATGGAGGGGATCATCCCCTCTGTGCTTCTCCTGCCCTGCATTTGCAGCTAGACAGCTAATTTCGGCTGTCTAGCCGTGGGAAGGCGGAGCGGGGGAGGAGGCTGCTGAACGACACATAGGATGTGTTGTACCGGCATTTCCGCCTTCCCTGCCCCAGAACGCCCCTTTTTGGCTGGCCGCTCTGCACTCCTCTTGCAAGTGTGGAACATGGGGCAGTTCCGTGCTGCCCGCCAGGGAGCGTGGAAGGGGGGGGGAAGGTCGTTTCCCTGAAACCCACATATCCTATGGCCATCTAGCCGCTGACTAGTGGCCATAGGATTGCTCCCTCCACCACTTTTCAATCCCCCAAAGGCAAGTACAATAGGAATAAAAGTACACATTTAAAACAGCAAATTTAAAATAGAGATGGCCAATCTGCTAATTTTGGTTTCTCTCTGTTTCTCATTTTCCCCATCTTATGTCCATTTTGTTTCACTTCTGCATCAGTTTGCAACTTTAAAAAAATCTGCACAGAAATGTGTGTGCATTTTTCCTAACATACACATTTTTGTACATTTGCCTAATATACACATTTTTTGTAAACAGTTTTTCTTAATACAGTGCTGCTTTGTATGTTTTTTCCAGTAATATATACAGTTTTGTGTGCACTTTTCCCTAATCTACATTTTTTGTACGCATTTTTTTGTTTTGAGAAGTACTTTGCAAAATTCAGGAAAATGTGAACACCGAGGGATGAAGGCATCCTGGCTCACATATTTATTCTGTAAGGGCAAATAACTCAACAAAATTCTCCTGCATTCCTAATTTAAAACAGTAACAGCAACAATAATAATTTAAAATATGTGGCAATGGAAGAAAACCACAATAAACTCCAGAGCCAGGAGCAACCTAAACAGGGGAAAGAATCCAACTAACACTGAAGGCATATTGGAATAAGAAGATATTCACCAACTTTCTAAAGCAGGGGTCCCCAACCTTTTTGGGTCAGTGGGCATTTGGAATTTTGAGAGTGTGTCATGGGCACTATTACAAAATGGCTGCCATCAGAGAGCCTTGCCCATTCACAAAATGGCTGCCACTGTGGGCATGGCCAGTCACAAAACACTCATTTCCCAGAAGGCAAATTGGTGAGACTAAAAGGAAAGTAACTTGCCCAAGAAACTAAGTACAAGGTATAGGTGGGTCTGAGCTCCAAAACACAAAGCCACTCTTTTGAACCCACACTTTTTTGCTCCAACACCCATTTCACAAAATGCAGTTTGATCAGGCTCAGAGACAATTCCCTTGAGCAAGAAACTGAGTACAAGGCAGAGTACAACGTCTCAACTCCAAATGGCAAATCACAAAGCACAACAAAATGCCCATTTCACGGTGAGCTGGTGGTGCTTAGAGAAGTGTAAACACACACCCAGACCCACACCCACACAGGCAAAACTTCTCCCACATGACACACCTACACCAAAAACAAACAAACACCAAGCTCACATACACAGCATAGAGAAAACATACACCTCCTCTAGCCTCACACCGCCTTGGCCCCAGATGCTCCCTGGCACCGCTGAGTGTTCTGTCAACGATCTCTCCTGAATGGCAACAGATGTGTTTTCTTGCTCTAATAAAAATAACAATCTGCTTGAAGAAAAAGAACACATCCCTTTCAAAATAACCATAGAAACACTGTACCTCAGTGAATAAGCTTGCTTTCTACATTTGGCAATAAACCTAGTTCCCCATATCTACCAGAAAAATGGCAAAGTTGGGGCCAGGCTGTGCAGTCACCAGAATCAAGGGGTAAAGCTGTCTTTGGGCTGTTCCGCTTCAGGCTGCAGGTGACAGGAGATGGGGTTGCATGTTTGAAAATGATTCTTTGTCAAATAAAATAAAATCCTCTTCCCTGCCCATAGAAAAATAGTGTTTCAGGCAGAAAACATCTTTAGGGAACAGTCCTATGGACTGAGCCCTCAACCACTTGGAAGCCCCTGAACTTGGGTGCTTCTGAGATTCCTCTGCCCTGCCAGGCTGAAGCCAGCAGGCCAGGACGAGTGGCAGAGGCAATCTTTGCCTCCCCGCCCTCCAATCTGCTGTATTTACGCTAGACAGGCTTTCCAGCCCGTCTAGCGAGGGCACTTTGAAGGGGAGGGAAGGAGGCTGGGGGATGCTCAGGATAACTTGTTTCCTGGCTTCTCTGGCCTCCCCCGCTCCCCCCCCATGGGAACACCTCCTTTCCTCCTCCACTGAGGCCATGTTTCCGACCTCAGAGAAGCAGCCAGTGCAATTCTCTCCACACCGGCTGCAAGGGGGAGGAATGTGGGGGCAGATCTCCAACTCCCCCTTCTGAGGCTGGAGTGTTGTCCCTGACCTCAGAGGGGTTTCCTGTGCCATCCTATGGTACCTGGGACACTCGCCCAGGGACCGGAGGATTGCTCTCTTATTGATTTATACATACATACTATGAATAGGCTGGCGTAGAACAGAAGTTCTCTTGAAGGCTTAAAAGATGAAAACAAGAACAAGGTAAAATAATCACAATTAAGAAAAATACAATATAATGCAGCAAATAAAACTATGCAGTCAAAGATGCCACTTTAAAAGCAGGGAGCAGAGGAATACAACCACAGCATTAAATCGATGAAAAACACAAAGCAGAAGAATAAAAATTCACAGAGCTAAAATAGCCCGAACCCTAACATAAATTAAAAGGTCTGGGAAAATAAAAAGGTCTTTGCCTGGCACAGGAAAGACATTTAATGATTAAAGATGGAGCCAAGACCTCTCTGGGGAGCGCATTCCACGGTGGGAGGCTACTCCTTTCCTCAACATGCCCATTTCTATGTAGGTTTTCTCCCCTATGAGGGAGCAGTCGAGGAACACCACTCTGGAATTTGTTAAGGAAGTATATAAATATTTTAAATACATAAATAAATTTAAATAAACTGTATTTAAGAAGGCAAGGGGGGGGGAGATTCTCCTCTCCCATGTTTCAGACCATGTCATAATTCCTCAGGAGCTCCTGTATCTGGTTCACTTACTGGTTCCACACACTGACTGTTGTAATAAAACAAATCAATGGGTCTTACAGCCCAATCCTACACAAGTTCAGTCAGAAGTAAACCTCACTACATCCATGTCCCTAAGACTGGCCTCTGTATCAGAGGACTGGAAATTGGCCACTATAATGCCATTTTTAAAAAGTGATCCAAGGGGGATCCAGGAAATTACAGCGTGGTTAGCTTAACATCTGTTCTGGGTAAACTGGTGGAGTTATTAATGATAAAATTATTGAGCACATAGAACAGGGATGGGCAATGTCTGAGGGCCATCCTGGAGCCCTGCAAGGCTATGTACCCACCGATCCACCCACTGCCATCACCAGTAGTAATGGCCAAATTCACAGCTATTCTGCTGGGTTTTTCAGACGAATTGGCTTCCAACAGTCCCCCAAACAGCTGTTCGCTGGTTGTTAGGAGGCCCATTGTACAGAGAAATGGGGTACACGGGAAGCATGTGCCCTGTTTCTGAGCAGAATCATGCTTCCAACAGACAGCCAAACAGCTTCCCACATGTCTTGTTTTCCACGAGAATCACTGTGATTTTGGCAACAATAGCAGCGGAGACTGGTGTGTGTGTGTGTGTGTACACAAACAGCCATGGTGGGCTGCATGTTGCCCTATAGAAGGTCAAGTCTTGCTGAAGAAGAATCAAGATGGCTTCAAAATTTTAATTTTTTTTGAGAGTATCAAAGCATGTAGATAGGAATGTGAACAGGTTGTGGATTGGAGTGATCCAGCAGACATTGTTTAGGTGGACTGTTTTGATAATGTCCCTTACCAGAAACTCCTGAGCAAATCTAACAGTCATGGGATCAGAGAAGTCCTCTTATGGATCCATAACTGGTTAAAGAACAGGAAGCAGAGAGTAGGAATACATGGACAGTTTTCACAATAAACAGTGGGGTCCCCCAAGGACCTGTCTTGGGAGTTGGACCAGTGCTTTTTTTATTTGTTCATAAATTAGCTGGAGTTAGGGGTGTGCAATGAGGTAGCCAAGTTAGCTGATTATACCAAATTATTTAGGGGGTTAAAACAAAAAGGGACAGCAAAGAGCTCTAAAAAGATCTCTCCAAACTGGGGGAATGGGCATTAAAATGTCAAATGCAGTTTAATATAAGCAGGTGTCTTTTATGCACATTGGGGCGAAAATCATAACCAGCTTTGAGCTAGTGACTTGGAGTTGTGGTGGACAGCTTGTGGAAAATGTCAACCCAGCATGCAGCTGCTGTGAAAAAGGTAGGGATATACGAAACTCTTACCTGGCTCCGCACCGGGCAATCTGCGGTGGGGGGGGGGGAAGTGCTCCATCCCTCCCCCTGGAATCCTCCCCGGCCGGCTCTGCTCCATGGCAACTCTGCGGAGCCGCCGGCCGGAGCCGCCCACAGCCGCTCCCACCATGGGGTGGTGGGGCGGGTTGCTCCATTCCGCCACAGATTCCGGGGGGCTGAATTCACTGGAATTCAGCCTCCCTTGGATCCGTGGCGGAATTCTCTAACATCCCTAGAAAAATGCTAATTCCATATCGGGGATTATTAGGAAAGAATACATAATAACACTGCCAGTATCATTATCCTTATACAAATCTATGGTGCAACTACACTTGCAATACTGTGTACAGTTCTGGTCATCACACTGCAAGAAGGATGTTGTAGAGTTGGAAAAGGTGCAGAAAAAGGCAACCAAAACTATCAAGGGCCTGGAGTAGGGATATACAAATCCCTCACCTCGTTCCGGGTGGGGGCGTCCGTGGGGGGGGGGAGGCGATCCGTCCCTCCCCCCGGAATCCTCCCTGGCCGGCTCCGCAGCGAGTCCGCGGAGCTGCCGGCCAGGGCCAGCCGCTGCCTGACTTCTGGCCGTGGCTGGTCTTCAGACGCAAATGGCGTCCAGTGTAGCAGATGCCATTTGCGTCCCCTGCCTTTTGCCATGATAGGGTACATAAAGATTTATGTAGCCTATCACGGCAAAAGGCAGGGACGCAAATGGCATCCGCTACGCTGGACACCATTTGCGTCCGAAGAGACGCAGCGGCAGACAGCGGAGGGCAGCTGGATGGACCGGACCTGCCAACGACCAGGTAGGGTCCGTCCAGGGGGGATTCCATGGGGTGGTAGTGTGGTAGTCTGTTCCGCCACGGACTCCGGGGGGGGGGGGTGGATTCTAAAGAATCCAGTCTCATTGGAGTCTGTGGCAGATTTCTCTGCCATCCCTAGCCTGGAGCAACTCCTGTATGAGGCAAGATTACAGTCTGGGAGCTTTTTAGCTTAGAAACAAGGCAATTAATAGAGGACTAGAACCGGCCATCAAGCAATGAAGTTAAATGGTGGGAGATCCAGGACAGATAACTCGTACTCGTTCACACAGCGCATATTTAAACAATGGAATTCACTTCCATGAGAGGTAGTCCTGGGGGTGAGGGTGTCTCCATGAGCAATTTACTCTGAGCTGGCTGCATTTGGAGGTCATTAGGGATATATGACATTGTGGCCATCCAGCAGCCACCCTGGAGCTTGAAAAACTAGATTTCCTGAGACTGCTGAAAGTCTTATTCTTTTCCTTAAGTTGGGTCTCCATGGTAGGGATGTACAGATTGTGTAAAATCCACTCCAGCTGTGTTTCACGGATTATCAGATGCCTTTTGTTCTGTCGTCCGCCCACAGATGGATGCAATTTTTTCCCCGTCACGCGGAAAAATATATAAATAATTATGTAAGTATTTACATAAGTATTTACATAACTTTCCTTAGTACATAACATTTACCGTATTGTCCACCATTCCCATTCAACATTTCCTCAGCAGAAATGTATGTATTTTCCTACAAATTTATATGTCTAAATTTTGGAAAGTCAATCACCTGAAAGTCTATAGAGTCCGCATGGCCTGTGGGGGTCACTTCGCAGCGGATTCCGCAGGTTGGATTCTTAGCAATCTGATCTCATTTTAGTCCATCTCAAATTCCTCCAGCAACCCTACTCCATGGCATAGTTGCTGTGTGCCCCAACCCTCACATTTACCTCAGGTATGCTAACCCTGCCCAGGGGTCTGCCTTTCACCATGACCCCGGTCAAGGGGTGTTTCCTGTGTGTTTCCTGTCCCTGCACAAACCCATTAGTGTCTCCTCAGAAGTAACTCCCATTGTGCTCAAGGAGTTTGTCCCCTGAATGCTCACATCAGAATTTAGAGAGATCCCCCTCAATTGAAATGGCACAGTTTAAAGCACAAATTCCCTAAATTCTCTATAGCGTGATCTCCAGGCTCTAATTCTCCATTGTTTGGTTTATTGTTTTAGGAAATAACTACTTCACAGCTTCGTTATAGAGATCCTGTGCAGTATCGGTTTGGTTAGAAAGGGGGCTGGTTTCCCATGCCTGTGTTCTCCCCCCCCCCCTTTCCCAGCACAAGCATATGTGTGTCTACTCGGACGTAACTCCCATTGTGCTCAATGAGACTTTCTCCTGAAATGCAGGTGCATCTGGACCTTCAGGGGAAAGGAGAAAGGGGGGAGGGGGGAAGCCTCTCTTATTGGTTGAGCAGCCCCTGCCAGTCAGATGACATTCACTCCAACCCCCACCCCCACCAGGAAGTATGTTCTGTGAAGCAATTTTTACTGGTGCGGAGAACCTGCTCGTGGAGCCCTGCATGGACCAAAGAGCAGCAAAGCTGATTCCTCTGAAAAAATATGGTACTCCTCCATTCACTTCTCCATCTGTTGTCATGGAGACACAGCCCTGGTCAAATTCATGGAGGTTAAGGCTGTCAATGGCTACTAGTCCTGCTGGTTATGTATTACCACCAGTATCAGAAACAGACAGTATGCCTCTTTATATCAGGAGGGTTCTGCTAATATCTTGCCTGTGGGCTTCCATTAGGGGCATCTGAATGGCCAGTGCAGGGACAGAATGCTGGACTAGAGAGACTTTTAGACTGATCCACCAAGGCTCCTCGCTGCAATTTCTGCAGTGCAGGTTTTCAAACTTTGCTATGAGTCTCTGTGCCCTGAAGCAACCAAACGTGGCAAACCACTCTTGTCCACCCCACTCCCCCTGGACTTTCTGCAGTTTGAGGTTGTACAGTCCAGGAAAAGCTTTATGACTTGATTCTACTGAATGTATGAACCAGTTGTTTTTATGACTAGTTGGCTGCTGCCCTGAAGGTCCTGTGTGGATGGAAAGGCGGGGTAAAAATATGTTAATAAATAAAATAAATCTCATTGAGGCTGCATTTGAGGGTGTGACCACAGAATGGAACGCTTCCTTTCATTCCGATTGCTCGCTCCCTCCCTCTCACTGATCATTAAGCAGCCATAATCATTTGAATGGCAAGAAAGCCCAGTAAGATTTGCTGCTTTTGCTTGTTTGGTTAGATGTGTCAGCCAGTGCCCAACCAGCCGCACGCGCGTGTGTGTGTGTGTGATTTTAGAATTGCTCTGACTTTGCTAGACCATGACTTCAAAGCCTTATGGTTTATTTTGTATTTACAGAGAACAGTTAGAAAAATAAGTGTATACTATGGGGAGCCATAGCAAAAGAGCTAGAGTGAATGTTTGGAATAACGTTCACATCTTTCATGGGAAAGCCAAAGTGAAAACACTGAAATGAGCGGGTAAAAGAAAGAAGACAGCCAACCCAAATATGTGCGCAATTATTATGTTTTTAAACGGGCCCAATCTAGCTAAAAATCAAGCACTTTAAAGCCCTGATGATTTTGTTTCTCGCACAAAAGGTGCTTAATGTTGGTTGGATTGTGCTTGCTACATTTTAAAAAAAATTTAAAATGTTATTTATCATTTACACAGTACAAAAAAAAGTCCAGCGTTACATGCATATAGGAACAATTCTGATATTTCCCCCTAAATAAACAGGCCATTCCTTCAGTTAATGTTGTTAGTCAGTTTATCCATTTTAGCGATTCCCAGGATTTTAAATAAGCACTCTATAAATTTTGGAGTAGAAGCTAATTTCCAGTACCCAGCCTAAACTTACTTACTTACTTATTTATTATATTTATACCCACATTTTCCTGTAAGGAACCCAAGGCAGATTACCTTATTCTCCTCTTCATTTTATCCTCACAACAACCTTGTGAGGTAGGTTAGGCTGAGAGTCAGTGACTGGCCCAAAATCACCCAGTGAGCTTCATGGCAGAGTGGGGACTTGAACCCAAGTCTCCGGCATCCCAGTCCAACACTCTAACACTACACCAAACTGGCTCCTAACAATGAAACAGTTTTGCAATTTAAAAAGTCCATAGTCTCACTTTCATGCACATTCCGAAGTAATGTTAACCTCCTACACCCACTATCATTAAGGCTGCAATCCTAGGCACACTACCTACAAGTAAGCTCCATTGAACATAGTGGGACATACTTCTGAGTAAACACGCATAGGACTGTATTATAAGTAGGGCTACCATATTGCCTGGTTGGTTGGGTTTTTACCCAGATTCTAGCCATGTCACCCAGTGCCAGTTTGCACCTTAGCTGGCCTAGATTCCCAGCCTTCATAAAAATAAAATAAAAATAAAGATCTGTTTGTAGAAGCAGAGATACATAGCAAAATGTTAAGAAGCTATTCTGCGCATTCCTTTTGTGAGAAAATGAACTCCCAGCCACTTTCCAGAGTTTTTACCTAATGACTGGAGTCACAGCTATGACTGACATTTAGGGGACCATAGACATTAAACATAATACACTCCCATTATCCTCAGAAGGGATGCCCAGGTTCATTTTAATCCTTTTGGGGGGACTTCAACTGAAAATAATTGAGAAATCCAGAATTGTAGTATAGCAGTGATTGGGAAGTGGTATATCCACTCCAAAACAAAAAATAGCAGCTAAAACATGAGTTCATCATCTTTCTAACTTAGGTCTTATTTCATTCAACAAAGTCTAAAATAGAAAAAATCCTGAGTTTTTAAACATTTAAAAAACTACCCTGCCAATGCAAAGAAATCCACCACCATTGTATATTGTAGGAGATGGCACTCTAGGTGGCAGAGCATGGGTTACGTGAGTCCTGCAATATAGTCCAGTGTTGTTATAAGCATATTGCTGGGAGGGAGGGGTGAGAGGATAGTATGCGACAACCCTGCAGTGTAGTAGTAGTGTTATCCAGTCTGCTGGTGTGTTGGGCGTTTTAAGGGAATGCAGTCAGGTAGGATCTGTAAAGTTGATTGAGGAAGTGTTGGGGGGAGCGGAAAGGGGGGGGTTAATTGCTTTCCTTCCCATGGGGGAAAATAGGGGAATTGGGGGGGGGGAGTAGATTTTTATTTTAAAAAACCCAGCCTAACAGTGTTAATAACCCCTTCCCCAATGCTGCGTTTGCAATCAGTTTTGCACTTCTGCCCCACTCCCCACAGCCCATTTTCCTAACATAAAATAAAATTCTCAAATGTCCATGTTCAGTTTGAGCCTCAGGGCTGTTGAGCGGTGTCTTAAAATGCTGCATTAGGTGCTATTACCGCTACTACATCAGAATGTACTAAAACGAAGGGCAAGGAGATTCCATTCCAGCCCTGTGATGACGGCCCAAGGGGCCACATCCAGTTCCAGGCCTGTCGTTCCACTACCAGGGGTCTCTCATTCCAGCCTCTCTCCCAGTCTGAGTTATAAAAGCTTTATATCTTCTGAAAGTCTGTGTCTTAACCTTGTTTCACACACACTCTCACCCTGCCTTCCTAGATGCAGAAGCATGCCTATGAGCAGCCAGCCTTGATTCATCCATATCTTAAGAAGAGGATGCCAAAAGAAGCTTCACAGGAAAGCTTCTATGAATATGCAGCCTAGTTTGGTGTGTGTGTGTTCTAGCTGGAATTAGAAGAAGCTCACCTTCCTTTCTGGAGTCCAAATAGTGTAGTCTAGAGGTAAACCTATGATTGCCAACTCCACATATTGATTTTCCACCTCTCTCCTCTGAATCCCAGATCCCATCCCCCATGATCCTAATCTCCAGCCCCACTCTTTTGTCTTCCCACCTAATTCAAGATCTCGCTTTCCACAATGCTGCTCCTCACAGAATAATACTTTATGTCAGTGGTAGATAATCTGGTGCCCTCCAGATGTTTTGGACTACAACTCCCATAATCCCTTACATTGGCCATGCTGGCTAGGGCTAATGGGAGCTGTCATCCAAAATATCCAGACGCCACTAGGTTACCTTCCACTGTTCTAAAAAGGGCTAGGGAAAAGGTTGCATAAAGCTTAGTAACCTATCGATTGCACCCCTGGTGATCAGAAGCCCCTGAACTTGAAGGCATCCGATTATCCAATTCAGGGCAGGAGAAGTAGTGGAGGCGATCTTCCCCTCCCCGTCTTCCCCCTCTGGAGATTTCCCTAGAAAGGCTTTTTTGCCCATTTAGCAAGGTGCTTCAGAGGGGAGGGAAGGAGGCTGGAAGAGGCTCAGGATAACATATGTTCTGGCCTCTCGAGTCTCCTCCCCTCCCTGCTTACTGGAATGCCCCCTTTCCCCCCTCTCCAAGGTGGAGTTTCTGACCTCAGAGAGGCAGCCTGGCATGGTTCTCTCTGTACCGGCTGTGAGGGGGAGCAGGTTGGATCTCAGACTCCCCATCCCTAGGTTGGAGCTCTGCTCTGATGCCAGGAAGATTTTACGAGCAATCCTATGTTCCCTGGGATGCTCTCACTTACCTGAAAGTAAGCGTCATAGGAATCAATGGGACATAATCCTTAGTATAAGATTGCACTATTATTATTGTTGTTTCAGTGGTATTGGTATCAGTCAGAGACAAAAAGGCCACCTATAAGTGTTAACACTGACAAAAAATGAAAGCACCAAATTAAATACAGAGAAGAATTGGTAAAGAATTTCCATGCATAAAAGGACAGATAATGAAGTGATTTGCAAGTGACCTGAGGGTTGCTGAATTAGACTAAGTAAGCCCAACCTTCTGCTTTCTATCTATAAATCAGTTTTGAAAGGAGTGGGAAATTAGGGTAGTGGTGGTGGTGGTGAACCCTGCCCCCCCCACATGATTTTCATAATTAACCTACATTTTCATAACATGCATAATAAGCACATGAGATGCTGGATTTGGGGAATTTTAGCATGGCGACCCTGGCTTTAAGTCCCAAATCTGAAAGAAACAGGCTGTGCGAGTCATTCTGTTTGAACAACTGAGTGCTTTTACAAGCCCCACTTGCACTGAAGGTAATGTTGCCAATGTTTAGGATATATAAGTCTGCATTCCGTGACTGAATATACAGCTGTTGTGGCAACTTTACAGCACATGGTATCTCATACAGTTCTTCTTTTGTATAAACCTGCATGCTAATGAAAGCCCTCTCACTTTTTGTTCCCTCCATTAATTGCTTTTCTAAGAGCTTCACAACAAATTCAATAGGTTCTTACCTTGCGCTGGAGCCACTGTGCTCAAATATTCCAGCAAAAGCATATGCTTTCTCTGGAGCTGCAACATACTTTTAAAAATTCACACAAATATCGATATGCCGAAGAGTGAAAATCCTTCCAAAAACAAGGAGCAGTGTCTTACTGTCAAATAATGGACTTCTCCAGGCTCATTTGGAGCGCGATTCCCAAGTTTTGCAACTGTCTTTTTCAGCTAAATAAACTCCCACTCATTGCCTTGAACGCCAGCCAGCCATTCTAATTTAAAGCAACTGTCAACTTTGCTATGAAACACAGAGAAGAGGTCCCCACGCACAGCAAAAGGGGCAAGATATTTGCTTTGCTTCCAGACTGAATGTGCTACTGAGGCTACAGTCCTACACCCACTTACCTGGGAGTAAGCCCCATTGAACTCAGTGGCACTTACTTCCGGGTAGACGTGTGTAAGATTGCACTGTAAGACGAAGAGACAGAATGTCCTCAGGGCAATAACGTGGCATAATATTTTCAAATTGTAATAGTCCAAATTGTCTCCTTCTGGAAAAAGAAAAACATAGAAGGGAAACTCCTGTTCTTTCTGGCTAAAGCTGCCTTTATGGTGGGGTTTGCAATAGGGATTACTAACCTCTGAATCAAAATAGAGCAAGAGAATCAGCCACAAGGCTGGCACAGAGCCAGAATAGATCTGATTTAGGAGAACTGCGGACGTGATCAACATGGCCTAAAATGAACGCATAAATAAAGCAGCCATGTGGTGGTGGTGCTGTGATAGGTTCAATTTAAATCTAGAAAATGGTACCGAATTGGGGGGAAGAGTGAATCTTCCTCGGTATGCACCACGCCCCCAGTCTGAATGGTATTGCCCTAGCAGCTTCATCTAGACCAAGCCTCAGGCTGACTGTTCATCAGGATATCTATTCTGCAAACCTCTCTAGGCTTTAACTGATGTGCTCCTCTGCTTCTCCACCTTGAATATGTTACGGTCTGGGAAGGGTCAGGCTCCAGAAAACCCAGTGCTAAAGGGGAACTTGTTATCTGTCCAAGTGGGTAAGTCCATTTTGAACATTAGACAGCGGTCCAGTTTCAGAGCAGCAAACAAAGTTCAGGGAAGCCATAAGGTGGCTGGACAGTAAAAATCAGGTGGAGGTGAAGACCCAAGGCAGAAACCAGGGCTCAGGAACAGGCAATTAGGCAGTATCCTCACACAAAAGAAGTTGCTAAGGAAAGAAGTCTGTGGCTACAGAATCTGTCCTTGGAATCAGCTGACCGAGTGCTCAGGCAGCCCGATGCTGCCGTCTGTCTAGATAGTGGTCTCCAAAGGGGGTGCGCAAAACGATCCACTGGGGCGCGTGAGCTGCCTCCCGCTGCTCCTACCAGCTGCCATTGTGTGCAAGGGGGGTGGCGGCAGTGATGACAGCAGCTGAAGGAAAGCGGGAAGGAGATTAACCCTTCCCCACTGTCTTTTCGAAGCCAAGAAGAAAGCGGGCACTTTCCTCTCAGCTGCCATCCCGCCAAAGGAGAGCGGGGAGGGTTAACAGCGAAGGCCAAGCCACCAGTCGGACTCTGCACCGGGACTCCTGGCTCTGGCGCAGGCAGGAGCGCAGCCAAGCAGGCCTTTCCCTTCCTTGCACGGAGACCTTTCCCCTCCTTGCAAGTTGACAATGGTGCCCTCGCTCGATCGTCAGCAATGACGTGTGTATAGTTAAGTAGATTTACAGACTATATTAATAATAATTTTTTTAAGTGAGAGCAAAAAGGTTTTTTGTACTGTTAATAAATGAAATAAAAAATATTTCAAAAATATTTATTTCATCTTTATCTCATCCTGTTTAATTTTTATTTTTTGTGTATGTTTTATAATGTTCATAATATATTAGTACAGTACTACATGTATATAATTTATAAATTAATATACATATCCTGGGGTTGCGTGCTCAAACGTTTTTCACTGATAAGAGTGCACGATCGAGAATGTTTGGAGACCACTGGTCTAGATGAGGAGTAGGCCTGCACAGCAGCGGTACACCAGCAAGCGTGGGGGGTGGGTTGGTGCGAAAGGTTTTGCGCTTGTATGTCTGAATGGATAGGGGCTGAATGGGTGTGGGAAAGAGAGGAAGAGAGAAAGGGTTTAGGGGGGAGCCAGAGAGAGGGGTGTGTTTTTTTTAGAAATCCTGAAGGTGAGTGAGTGTGGCTTTTCATGTGCTTGCTTGTAGTGAGGAGGAGAAGGGAGGGGTGCGTGTGCGAGAGAGGGGGTGTGCATCATGTGGTGATCTCAAGTGAGAAAGAAAAAGAAGTTCGGGAAACGGATTGGCTGGCATACAGAGTAGGGGAGAGAAAAAGAATTTGCTTTCTGCGAAATAGTTTTTTGTTGGCACAGAAAACTGTGGGTTCAGAGGAGTTGTTTTGCGTGTTGGGTGCCGGACCCCACCTCTGCCTTGGCCTCGGTGTTAGTCAGTTACTTTCCCATTGAGACCAGCCATACCCCATGGCAGCCATTTTGTGGTTTTTTTCCAGGACAGTTTCCCAAATTGTCAAATGTGTCCAAAGGGTGGAGACCCCTGATCTAGATGACACTCTGGGAGCACAGAGCTCAGTCTGCCAGCCTTGCTGAAGACTGATTAGTGGGAGTCCTCTGGAAGGGCCTACAAGGCCATCGAGTCCAACCCCCTGCTCAGTGTAGAAATCTAAGTTAGAGCATCCCTGACAGATGGCTGTCCAGCCTCGTCTTGAATGCCTCCAGTGTGGGAGAGCCCATCACCTCCCTTGGTAGTGGGACTGTTGGGACAACATCTTACATTAAAATGCCACACAAAAAGATTCTTGATACAGCTGTCTGTGAAATCCCATCAAGTCTGCTTTTTGTTGTGTTTAAACAAGGGCACAAAAGTGCGTATGTACATTCGTGAATCTTTATGCACATGGTCACAGCTTCAGTTTTTGTGGCATGTTATTAGTGAGCAAACCACACACACATTGGTCATACAGTGCTAGCTTCACAAGGCTAAACATACCAAGTTCCTTCAGTCTTTCCTCATAGGACTTAAGCCCTATTCAGGCATTTACTTTCAGGGTGGATCAAACATGCGAGGAGGGAGAGCGCTCCAGCCCCACCTCTCTCCCGTGTCACATTCATCGCCCTCAACTCATGGAGGAAGAAGGTCTGAAGAGGAGAGCCTTCTGTATCTGTGGAGGTGTCCATGCAAACCAGAACTTGATCACTCCCTCCAGTTTGATGAGGAACCATTGATGATCATGCTTTGCGTACGGTTCTCCAGCCACCTGTGGATGCACCTTGAAGTAGTGCCATCCAGCCCTCACTTAACTAGCTTGCTAATCAGAATATCCTGGGGCACTTTGTCAAATGCCTTGCTGAAGTCAAGATATATTATGTCCACAGCATTTCCACCATCTATTAAGGAAATTACCTGATCAAAAAATGAAATAAGATTAGGCTGGCAGGACAATTCCATGCTGGCTTCCAGTGATCACTGCATCTGTGTCAGGGCACCTACATATTGAGTACTTTATAATCTTCTCTTGGATGTTCCCAGGTATCAGTGCCAGACTTTCTGGTTTATAGTTTCCTGGATCTTCCTTTTTGAAGATAGGGACAAGATTTCCCTCCTGCAGTCCTCCTGTACTTTACCCATTCTCCAAGATTTCTCTAGATAATAGAGAGGTTCCAAGAGTCCACCTGCTAGCCCCTTCAACACCCTGGGATGCAATTCATCTGGACCTGGGGACTTGAACTCATTAGAGGTGCTTAGATATTCCCTGGCCATCTCTCTGTCAACCTCAAGCTGCAGTCCTGCACCTTCAGCCTGTTTGTAACATATGCCAGACTGGACACAGATCCTCTTTTGGGTGAAGACTGAGCCAAAATAGGTGTTGAGCAGTTCCGCCTTTTCTTTGTTATCTGTCAGCATTTTGCCATCTTCACTGAGCAGGTGGTCTACCCATGCTTTTGTCCTCTTTTTACTTTGAACATATCTGAATAAAACTTTTTTGTTGTTGTTCTTAGCATCCCTCACCAAACTGAGCTCATTCTGAGCTTTAGCCTTCTTGACCAGTGGAGGCTGGTGGCTCCGATTTATTTATTTATTTATTTATTTATTTATTTATTGACCGCCTGATGTCAGTGGGGTAGTGAATCTGCTCTGGGTTTCAGTCAGAACTCTAAAGGAGGTATCCAGGGTGTTGCGCCACCAGCCTCCGCTGTTCTTGACACCATCTCTGCAACTCTGGGCTGTTTGTACACTTCCTTAGTGACCTGTCTCTCCTTCCACCATCTATATGTGTCCTTTTTATTTTCAGATCATCCCTAAGCTTTTTGTGGCTTCTTTTGTAGTAAAACACTATAGGTTGTTGTTATGTGGCTTTTCATGTGCTTGCTTGCAGTGAGGAGAAGGGAGGGGTGCATGTGGAGAGAGAGGCCAGGATCTCTTCTGGATCATCCCAGAAAGCAGGACATGGAATAATGGGCTCAAGTTACAGGAAGCCAGATTCCAGTTGAACATCAGGAAAAACTTCCTGATCAGAGCAATACGACAATGGAACCAATTACCTAGGGAGGTGGTGGGCTCTTCCACACTGCAGGCACTCAAGATGAGGCTGGATAGCCAGCTGTCAGGGATGCTCTGACTTGGATTCCTGCATTGAGCAGGGGGTTGGACTCGATGGCCTTGTAGGCCCCTTCCAACCCTACTATTCTATGATTCTATGTGTGAATCAGGCCGTTATATAAATGCAAACTCTGATTAAAAACAAGAACTTAACACTACACGAAAAGGGAAATCACTGGCCCCTTTAATAATTTCCCTAATAATTTAGTCAAGTTTTTCTTGACTAAAGTTCGAATTAAAATAAGCCCCACCAACACATGGACTTGTGCAGCTTGAGGTAAATATAGCAGAGATTCCAAACCATCATTATACCTTTGATAGTTGTTGTCTTTAATATCCTCATGTGGCAAGCAGCTGTGCCTTGTTGGGGATGCTCTTCATTTATTTCTCTCTCCAAGAAGTCCTGAGACTCAGTAGGTTCTAATCAGGACTATAGAAGTTATTTCCAGAGTGAGCAATAGTTGCTGAGAATCAAGCTAGCGTCTTGCATGTACAGTGAATGTCTGGCAGGGAGGAATGTGACTTGGTGGCATAAAATATAGTTCAGACTTTGATGTCTGCATCTGTGATTTCCCCCATGGGATATAAACTGAATACATTTGCATCCAGAAACTCACAGTACAACTAAGGGCTCCCTCACACTGAGCTTTTATCCTGCGATTGAGATTGCTCCTTCACGGAAGTTTGCGGGCTCTTTACATGACAGATCATCCCAGGCATCTCCTGCACTAAATGCCCTTTGTTCCGTTTTTAAATAGATCGCAGATAATGGCTATCAAATTACCCTGTTGTGTTCCACTTGAGTTCCCTCCGTGAAAAGGGGAAAAGCGGCAAGAAGAGGAGCGAGATCAGCGAAAGGGAGTGGAAGATTCAGATACGGGGAGAAGGGGGGAGGAAGGGGAGGGGGAAAAGGAAGCGTGTGAAGAAGGGAGTAGTTGTGATCCTGCATTTAAAATGGAAGCTGAAAGCCCCATTTTAAATGCAGGATTTTAGGCTGGTGTAGAAATGCCCTAAGAATACAGTAGTGTGTGTATGTTGTTTTCATTCTGGGTCTGTGGGCTAGTTTCAAACATGGCATAATTCATACATGAAAAGTGTTATGCGTAAGTAACTCACAGGAACTCAGCAGCCACAATAAGCTTCATTTTACTGAACTGAGTGAAACCAGAAATAATAAAATGGCAAAGTAGGGTAAGATTTAAAGGAAAGCGTTTTCAGGAATGCAACAGTGTGTGATCTGCAAGTTGATGATCAACATTCATCTTGTATGCTATTTCCTGCACAGAAGGAGTTTTAGTGTAGGCAGGTGTTTGAAGTATTCCAAAGAGATGGAAAGTATAGGTTCTCCAACTGTGATGTTGGAGGACCCTCTGAGATACCTGCTGAGTTTGGGGGCACAGGTACAGTTTGCTGGAAGACAAGCAGCAGCTGGGCTCCTCCCTCTGCAAAACTATGTATGTCGCATGAGTAGAACTCCCAATGTCTTTATTACACAAAGCAGGTTTGTGGGGAGGGGGATTTGGATCAGGGTCATGATGTGGCAGGGTATAGTAGTTACCCCCTGAAAACCCCTCTGTGGCTAGTAATAACTTTAGGGGGAATTTGGATCAAGCCTATAGTGAAGGGAAAAGGATTATTCCTCCCCCACCCCACATACACCATGACCCCAATCCAAATTTGGTTCCCCTTTCCATAGATTTTTTTTTTTTTTAATGAACATGTAGTTTGACCCCAAATTAGAAGGAACTGTAAGCAACAGCTGGAAGAAGTTATTCAACCCCTGCCTTTCAGGTCTTTGCCTAAAGCAGCTAAATCCCCAAACAAAAGAGCAGAGGTGAGGCGAAGGGAGTAGAATTCCAGAATTAGGTCATTGACCTTTCTCCCATGTTGGTCGTTTGGGGCACGCAAATGACTCTTTGGCCAAATCTGATTTTACATTTTTGTTGAGCATAATTATTCTGTGAATGGTATTAGATTTTTTTGCTGCAGAGCAGATGGGATGGCACAGAACAAACAAGACCAATAGTGCAATATTACTCCAACATGTGGCCTTTTGTATACATATGTCTCATACTGTTTCCCCCCATGTGTAAATGGAATTCAGCAGCTTTTTGTTTTCTTTTTGTTGTTTTTTTGTGAGATAAATAAAAATAAATGTTAATCCTACCTAATATACTATTATAAATGTTATTGGTTGTTTTTAGGATTATAACCTGACAAGGATGTGTGTGCATTTTGCAGGTTTTAGAACTTAATATTTCACTGTTAGCAATGCTAACTATTTTCTGAAGCCTATCACAATTTTATAGTAGCTGTTTCAGAGTGAACAACAGGAGTGCCCCTTTGAAATAAAGAAATGCAATTGGAGCAGTAGGTATAGTTTCTCTAGTAATTGCTGTCTAAGCATGGCTGACCCCTTCATGGATCACTGCCTTGTTGTGGCGAAGGGGCTTGTGTAACTCAGTGAAGCCATAAGCTATGCCGTGCAGGGCCACCCAAGACGGACAGGTCATGGCGGAGAGTTCTGACAAAATGTGGTCCACTGGAGAAGGAAATGGCAACCCACTCCAGTATTCTTGCCAAGAAAACCCCATGGAACGTATCACAAGGCTAAAAGATATGACACCGGAAGATGAGCCCCTCAGGTCGGAAGGTGTCCAATATACTACTGGGGAAGAGCAGAGGGAATTTCCAAGTAGCGCCAGAAAGAGTGAAGCGGCTGGGCCAAAGCCGAAAGGGCACTCAGCTGTGGATGTGTCTGGTGGTGAAAAGAAAGTCCAATGCTGTAAAGAACAATATTGTTTAGGAACCTGGAATGTAAGATCAATGAATCAAGGTAAGCTGGAGGTGGTCAAACATGAAATGGCAAGACTGAACATCGACATCTTGGGAATCAGCGAACTAAAAAGGACAGGCATGGGCAAATTTAATTCAGGTGACCATTATATCTACTACTGTGGGCAAGAATCCCTTAGAAGAAATGGAGTAGCACTCATAGTCAACAAAAGGGTGGGAAAAGCAGTACTGGGGTACAATCTCAAAAACGACAGAATGATCTCAGTATGAATCCAAGGCAAACCATTCAACATCACAGTAATTCAAGACTATGCCCCAACCACTGAGGCCGAAGAAGCTGAGGTTGATTGGTTCTGTGAAGACCTACAACACCTTCTAGAACTAACACCAAAAAAAGATGTCCTTTTCATCATAGGGGATTGGAATGCCAAAGTAGGAAGTCAAGAAATCACCGGGATAACAGGCAAGCATGGCCTTGGTGTACAAAATGAAGCAGGACAAAGGCTAATAGAGTTTTGCCAAGAGAACACGCTGTTCATAGCAAACACTCTTTTCCAACAGCACAAGAGGCGACTCTACACATGGACATCACCAGATGGTCAATATCGAAATCAGATTGATTATGTACTTTGCAGCCAAAGATGGAGAAGCTCCATACAGTCAGTAAAAACAAGACCTGGAGCTGAGTGGCTCAGATCATGAGCTTCTTATTGCAAAATTTCGGCTTAAATTGAAGAACGTAGGGAAAACCACTAAACCATTCAGGTATGACCTAAATCGTATTCCTTATGAATATACAGTGGAGGTGAGGAATAGATTTCAGGGATTAGACCTGATAGACAGAGTGCCTGAGGAACTATGGACAGAGGTCCATAACATTGTTCAGGAGGCAGCAACTCAATCCATCCCAAAGAAAAAGAAATGCAAGAAAGCAAAGTGGTTGTCCGATGAGGCTTTACAAGTAGCTGAGGAAAGAAGGGAAGTGAAAAGCAAGGGAGAAAGGGGAAGATATATCCAACTGAATGCAGAGTTCCAGAGAACAGCAAGGAGAGACAAGAAGGCCTTCTTAAATGAACAATGCAAGGAAATGGAGGAAAACAATAGAATGGGAAAGACTGGAGATCTTTTCAAGAAAATTGGAGATCTCAAGGGAACGTTTTGTGCAAAGATGGGCATGATAAAGGACAAAGAAGGCAGGGACCTAACAGAAGCAGATGAGATTAAGAAGAGGTGGAAGGAATACACAGAAGAACGATACAGGAAAGATCTTAATGTCCCTGATAGCCATGATAGTGCGGTCACTGAACTTGAGCCGGACATCCTCGAGCGTGAAGTCAAGTGGGCCTTAGGAAGCATTACTAACAACAAAGCTAGCGGAGATGACAGTATTCCAGCTGAGCTATTTAAAATCCTAAAAGATGATGCTGTTAAAGTGCTGCACTCAATATGCCAACACATTTGGAACACTCAACAGTGGCCACAAGACTGGAAAAGGTCAGTTTACATTCCAATTCCAAAGAAGGGCAATGCCAAAGAGTGTTCAAACTACCGCACAATTGCGCTCATTTCACATGCCAGCAAGGTGATGCTCAAAATCCTACAAGCTAGGCTTCAGCAGTATGTGAACCGAGAACTACCGGAAGTACAAGTGGGGTTTCGAAGAGGCAGAGGAACTAGAGATCAAATCGCCAACATTCGCTGGATCATGGAGAAAGCAAGAGAATTCCAGAAAAACGTCTATTTCTGCTTCATTGACTATGCTAAAGCCTTTGATTGTGTGGATCACAACAAACTGTGGCAAATTCTTAAAGAGATGGGAGTACCAGACCACCTTACCTGTCTCCTGAGAAACCTGTACAAGGGTCAAGAAGCAACAGTAAGAACCGGACATGGAACAACCGAGTGGTTCAAAATTGGGAAAGGAGTACGACAAGGCTGTACATTGTCACCCTGCTTATTTAACTTATATGCAGAGTACATCATGAGAAACGCCGGGTTGGATGAATCACAGGTCGGAATTAAGATTGCTGGGGGAATTATCAACAACCTCAGATACGCAGACGATACCACCCTAATGGCAGAAAGCAAAGAGGATCTAAAGAGCCTCTTGTTGAGGGTGAAAGTGGAGAGTGCAAAAGCTGGTTTGAAACTCAACATTAAAAAAAGTAAGATCATGGCATCTGATCCCATCACTTCCTGACATATAGAAGGGGAAGAAATGGAAGCAGTGACAGATTTTACTTTCTTGGGCTCCAAGATCACCGCAGACGGTGACTGTAGCCATGAAATTAAAAGACGCTTGCTCCTTGGGAGGAAAGCTATGGCACACCTAGACAGCATAGTAAGAAGCGGAGACATCACCTTGCCGACAAAGGTCCGTATAATCAAAGCTATGGTTTTCCCAGTAGTAATGTATGGCCGTGAGAGCTGGACTATAAGAAAGGCTGAGCGCTGAAGAATTGATGCTTTCAAACTGTGGTGCTGGAGAAGACTCTTACGAGTCCCCTGGACTGTAAGGAGGTCAAATCAGTCCATCCTAAAGGAAATCAACCCTGACTGCTCATTGGAAGGACAGATACTGAAGCTGAAGCTCAAATATTTTGGCCACCTAATGCGAAGAGAAAAGTCACTGGAAAAGACCCTGATGCTGGGAAAGATTGAAGGCAAAAGGAGAAGGGGACGACAGAGGATGAGATGGCTAGATAGCATCACCGATGCAATGAATATGAACTTGAGCACATTCCAGGAGAGAGCAGAGGACAGGAAGTCCTGGCGTGCTATGGTTCATGGGGTCATGAAGAGTTGGACACAACTTGACGACTGAACAACAAGAAGCATGGCTGAAAGATGTGTGTTTTTAACTTTGAGTTTGAGGAGTTTTACATTCTTACCACAGTACTTTTTACCGGTCCAGTGTGAGGATATGCTATATCATGGAAAGCAGCAAATAATTCTGGACTGCCATTTCACTTCATGTCTTCCGTGTTTTGAATTGATTTCTGGATGCTCATGAACAAAGGCCTATGATAAAATAGGATAACTGAGGGCCAACTAGATGTGACATTAACCATAACTTTGGATCATGTGCTTGGGATTCTCCTCACCTTGTTTTAAAAGTAACCGTAGCGATGTAGTGTGTGCGTGTAAGTGTGTTGATCTGGACTGGGAACATGGCATGGGGAGAGGGCTTAATCCTTTCCCCCTCTGCCATTTTTCATATTAAAAATTGCCACCCTCCCTGAGTTGCTATTTGAATCCCATCAGGCATTTCAAATTCTTTCGAATACTTTGAGGATATTGCACTGAGGTATGGTCAGGACTAGAGCTTTACTTGCAACAGGCTGCCACAGAGTCTGGCTCTGATACAAGGATGGCAGTGGCAGAACCCATAGGCGAAAGGTTTCAGTCCCCCATAGACAACGACAAGCATTTCCCAAGGGAGAGGGACGGGGTCACATGAACAAGGAACTGCAACTGCCACACACAATTAGGTTCCCTCACTCCAGCACCACCACCATGAGATGTACCACCCCCTCACTCATCGCCCTGTCACACTGACAGAAGTGTTTTGCTAATGTGGAATAAAAGTGCTTACAACATCCAAAATCTGGGTCTAATTAGATCATTTGTTTGTTAATATAATGTCAAAAAAAAGTGACTTTTCCCCTTGTGAGTGTGCTTAGGCAGGGTTCTATAGAATTATTTTTTCTTCTTGAGCCAGAACTTGTCCCATATTTCCAAGAAAGCTTTTCAGTTGTCACTGACAAGTTTCAGAAAAGTTCAATTAAAAATAAGCAAAACAAAAAACCCCTTAGTATTTTTATAGTATATTTATCCATGAAAGTTTTAGTGAATGTTAGAACTGAGATTTTCATTAAACAACCAGGGGAATCATACTGTACATCTCCACTTGCTGAGAAAATAGCCATGGTATGAGACTTGTCTATGGAGTTAAGCATAAGTTTACTTTGAATTGTCCCAAAGATGAATTTTACTTTCCTAATTCCTCATACATCAGTGTCAAAAGCAGGTCAGCACCCCTAGAGAGAGTAAAATAATCTGAGTCTACATCTACTGGAGACTCAAATTTCTACACACAACTGTTCCCTTGAGCTTGGGGGAAAAGAGGGTGCTTCTAGACCAAGGGTGGTGAATGTGTGGCCCTCCAGACATCTGGACTGCAATTCCCAGCAGCCCTTGTCATTGGCTATGGAGGTCAGGACTGACTGGAGCTGCCGGTCAACAGTATCAGGAGGGCCAGACATTGTCTACCCCTGTTAGATGGGCAGTTCCCAGTGCTATCAATCAAAAGAGATTAGCAGAGCATTTCGTTTGGCCCAGAGAGAGAGAGAGAGAGAGAGAGAGAGAGATCAAATTGTATAGATATACGAATGCTATGACTTTCTGCAGGTAAAAAACTAAGACACACCCAAGAACTAGAATAAAATTTCCAATGTATATTTATATCACTGGCTTCAATGGAATTCCTATTGTATTCCAAATACAACTCATTTCCAGCAGTGATAATTAGAATAGGCCGGTAGAACTTGTGACCCACCAATCCACCACAGCCTACTAACCACGTACTGTGGCCTGCCAAGTCTTTTTCAGTCCCATGCAGGTTGAGGAGTTTTACTGAGTTCCAGGTGGACTGCACCGTATACTGCAGTCCACATCCTAGTTCCTTATAATCAGAGAAGTCTAGGTAGATCATGCCCACTCAGATGTGCAGAAGGCATTGCCTTAAGGTGTATCCCATCTTTCTTTTTACCATAAATGGCCTTTCCTTTGCACATTGACATTTCCCAAATATGAGGAATTTGAATCCAATAGTTTTGCCAAATTCAACTGATGTCAGTGCTGGTACAGTACCAAGTATGAGAGGAAAGCATGTTTCTAAAGTTGGATGAAAGCTGGAAAGGGGATGCCTTTCTGTTTGAGTTCCTTGCCTTCATGATGTGCCACTTTTCTTGAAAACAAGCATTGCCTCAATGGTTTGAGACACAGAAGGAGTTACCTCAGATCTGAGTTCTTCTCTGTGACAAGTATTTGCTGTCTGCAGGGACTTGATGCAAAGTTTTCAGCTAGAGGTTGATTTTTCTAAATACATCTGTTGCCCGAAGTGGGAAAAGTTGGAATATATATTGAAATCGTATTTGCAGCCCTTCTCCCAGTAGGCATGGTGAGTAGGAGATAGCTATGCAAGCTATACCATTTATGATAGTGGCAAGGGAGGGGCAGCTGATCTCTACCCCCAAGTGCTCCCCAAATTGCTTCTTGCTAGCACATGCTCAGCAGAATCAGACTGCTGGGACCCTCCTGGTATCCCAGTCCACCTTCCCCCGGCCCAAGCCTCCAGACTTGCTGAACACTGCTGGCCTTCCCCAACCAAAATGACCTAGGGGGATCTCCAATTTTGTGACAGTGGAGGAGGGGAATAACGGGTCACTCTGCATATTGCCTCCATGGAGATGGCACGTCAAGGGAGGGACTTATTACTGCTCCAGAAATCCTGTATCAAATGGCAGGGACCTAATGCCCGGTCAGTTCTATATGGGTTTCATGCACAAAGGAAGCTGCTGTTGCCACACAGCCCAGGAAATCCCAGGGCTTCCCTACACCAGGCTTTTATCCTGCACCTTTACCAGAGCTTCTGCTTCCAGATTCTTTGTGGGACTAAGATCAGCTCCGTTACACATTCTTCGGGGGTGGGGGTGGGATTTTCTTTCTCTGCAAGTTCTATACGTTTCAGTATACAGCCACTAGACGGTGCTGTGGTATAGCGGAATTACAGAAATTCACCAGCTGTTGGAGTGCTTCAAAGTGCTTTTAAAATTAAATGCCGCATGTTCCCCCCCGTAAAGAAAAAAAAGCTGGGATAAAGATTATAAAGCACAGGAGAGGCCCTGAAGGTCAGCGATGTGTAAAGGACCCGAAAAATACCATGAGTGACCAATCACATGCACACAATAAAAGCCTCATGTAGAGAAGCCCCCAGACCTAGCAGCAGTTGGAGCGGGGGGGGGGGGACATCCCTTTCCTCTTCTCCTTTCCCCACCCATACTTCTCAAGAGACCAGGCAAGTGGATGGAGGGAGATTCCCTTTCCTGTCCCTTGAGAAGTGTATTGGGGGATGGAGGGTGGGGAGGGGCTGGGCAGATGATGGTAAAGAGTCTCATTCCCATCTTCTATATTCCCCACTCCCCCAATGTTTCTTGGTTTCCCATTAATCAATTGATGCAGACACACATATTTTAACACTCCAGAAACCGCTGAAGTCTAATGGCCAGAGTGATAAGCCATCTGTAGGCTTAAGCCAAAACAAAAAAACCACCCCTAAGCACTTTATGGGCTGTTTGGAACGTTATGAATTTCCTGCATGGAAACAATCTCTGATAAAGCATGCAAATAATGTCTATATTCATCTAGTCACATGATGAGTAGAAGTATGCTGATCTCATACATAAGCAATAGGTTACTTTATAAGGAGGCAAAGTATTAGATGTTGCGTAGAAAATTCGTGGCACCTTTTTCTGCGTATGACTGCCCTCTAGTGGTCCTTTTGAAAGGCAATAATAAGTGGCGAGAGGAAGGGAGCAGCCAGCCCTATGTTCAGCCTGAGGCTGTGGGTAAGCTCGCGTGACAGCGGAGGCTTGGCTACATCCGATAGGGAATTCGATCTTTTTTTCTGTGACAGGTTACAGCTGTCTGTATTTGGAGCCTGGTTGTTGAGGAGGGAAAAAACTCCGATTATTCGATTTTGAACTAAGCCACAACTTAGTTGCAGTTGTTTGCTTGGGCAGAACTGAGAGTAGTTCTGCACAATCCTGGCGAGGCATGAACATAGCCCCGCTAGGTCACATCGAAGTTTCATCTAGTCTAGCGTTCTGGTTGCCAGCCAGAAGCCTCTGGAGAGCTCACAAGCAGGGCATGAAGGGAAGAGCTCCTGTCTTCAACAACCGGCATACAGAGAGCTTAAGCAGGGGCTGGCGGGGGGATCCTGAGGGGAGGGGAGGCCCCATGTCCTGACGTGGGGATTCTCTTGTGGCAGGGGCGATGCTTGGCCCTTAAAAGATTCGGGGCCCAAGCCCATATGATTCAAATCTATTTAAGATTGCTAATTTATATCTATATGTGCACATTTAGAAATAATTATTAGGATTTCTTTAAATTTCACAGAAGGCAGTGCCAGCCAATTAATTTCGAAATTATTCAAATCATCTCAGATAAAAAATAAATTCTTCCATTAATGTGCACCCTCCCTTAGATCATTCCAAATCAGTAGTTTATCTCCAATTACAAGTAATTTCCAGTAGTGTGGGAGAAATGCAGAAAAGAGAATGGTTGGTAGGTCTCTCTCTCTCTCATTCTCTCTCTCTCTCTCACACACACACACACACTTAAAAATGGCAACTTTGCACCAAAATGAAGCTTCAAAAATTTGACAAGGGTACTAATCCAGAAGTAAGCTGAGGGGAAATTGGAGGAGTTACCCCCAATTTCCTAATTCCCACCGCGATCCTGCCCCAAAATGTAATGAATTCCTCTTTACTTAATTTCCCCATTCATTGATCATCATTACCTCCATAAATTAGATTTGAAATAAAATAAAGTGGTACACAGTTCCATGATGTCTGTTTTTCAAACTGCTGGGTGGGTGGTAGGTAGGGATGTACGAAAGTCACTTACCTTTCCGCGGATTGTGTTGATGGTGGGGGGGAGGCGTTCCGTCCCTCCCCCTGGAATCCTCAACGGGGGGGAGGCGATCCGTTCCCCCTCCCCGGAATCCTCCACGGCCAGCTGTGCTCCACGGCAGCTCTGCGGAGCAGCCGGCCAGGCCCAGGCAAGAGCCGTCCGCAGACGGATTTCCGGCCGTGGAGGGCTCTGGGTAAAAAAAAACAAAACCTCTCCCCGCGTACGCAAATGGCGGCGGCTACGTAAATAATTATGTAGGCTAAAATGGCGAATCAAAAAGGGACGCAAATAGCGCCCGCTACGCTATTTGCGTTCCCCTTTCTTTTCGCCGTCATAGTCTACGTAAATATTTACGTAAACTAAGATGGCCAAAAATAAGGAACGCAAATGGTGGCGGCCGTAGCCGCCGACATTTGTGTACGTGGTTTTTTGTTTTAGTTTTACCCAACCATGGTAGGCTACGTAAATCTTTATGTAGCCTATCACGTCTTGTAAAAAATCCAAAAACGACAAGACTGCAAATGGCGGCGGCAGCCGGTCGGAAGACTAGCTGCTGCAGCCGCCGCCGCCCGGAACATCCGCCCCAGTTAAGTCTCGTCCCGGGGGGGATCCACGGGGGGGCGGGGGGGTGGCAGGCCATTCCGCCACAGAGTTCGGCAGGCCGAATGCACTGGCATTCGGCCTCACCGAGATCCATGGGGAATTCTCTGACATCCCTAGTGGTAGGCAGAGTGCGGGCTGGAGAGTGGGGCAGAAGAGGTAGAGGAAAAGAAGGCAATGAAGAAGATTAGGAAGCAGAGTAGGGGGGAAGTCTGGAAGGCAAGGAGGGACAGGCATGTTAGGGGGGTGGGGATCCGAGGAGGGGGACGATGGGCAGCATGGAGGAGACAGAGGGAGCCTAGAAATTGGAAGAGGAGGCAGAGGCAGGGAGAGGGTAGAATGATGGTGGTCCCTCCTCCTTTCTCTGCTCTGCAGTTTCTGAGCGCTGTCTCTCCATGTGGTGGGGACTTGTGACTTTTTTCCCCCAAACCCCAACACGTACGCACTTACTGAGAGGAAGACACCAGCAGAGTGGGCTAGGAAGCCCTACATTATCTACCACCTCTCTATGCGCCACAATCCAGGGCACACAAAGATCAGGAGGAGCCATACCACAAACACACAAGACCAGGCTCTGACACACACTTGGGTGCCTGAAAAAGGATCTCTTGTACAGAATGTTTAACCTTTTAGGAGGGCAACACCACCACCCCAACCCTTTCTTTCACCCACACACTTCTCTCCCCCTTCTCTGTGGGCCTGTTTGGACGATCAAACAGCCAACCATGGCTTATTTAAGCCACTGTGGGTTACGGTGTATGCCGGTGGCCATTTTGAATATTCAAGCCTTGACTGTGGCTTATTGTATCATACAAAGCTGGTGGGGGGGGGGTTGTGCGAGGTCTAAACAACCCTCACATAATCCTAAAACAGGCCTTGGGTTCTGCGATGGTTCGGATGAAGTGACAAGCTCTGGGCGCAGCTTGAATTTTCAGGATGGTGCCCATAGGAATGAGATAAGCCATGATTAGCTGCACCGATCATGCAAACCCCAATATCTCTCTCCCCCACCTCCCTGTTAGGAATATTGCTCCCACCGCCTAGAATTAAGCTTAGAAAAAAAGTTTCCATGGGCATCAATGGAAGGTTTTTTCCTAAACTTAATTACCATGTGGAGGAGGGATGGGGGGGCACAGCACAAAGAGTGGGGAAGGTTAACCCTTCCCTCACCAACTACTGTTCCCCTGGAAGCTCCCATCCCCACACCTATGGAAATTAAGCTTAGAAATAAAAACCATTGACAAAAGTGGAAAGATTTTTTCTAAGTTTCATTGCCCTGCAGGGGAGGGTTGGGGGGGGGTTGTTGCAGTGTGTGGGGAGGGGAGGGTCGACCCGTCCCTCCTCAGCTACAATCCCCCTTGAATATTACTCCCTGTATGTCAATTAAGAAGAGAGAAACATGTTCTATTGGTACCAATTGACGCTTAGGGCTCTGAGAAATAGATCATGCGTCCAAGCCTAACAATACCCCTGTCTAGGAATTGGTAAGCAGTAAAAGAGCAGAAAGCCGAGAGTAGGAATAAATGGACAGTTTTTACAATGGAAGGATGTAAACAGTGGGGACCATGCTTTCTAACCTGCTCATCAATCATTTGGAGTTAGGGGTGAGCAGTAAGGTGGCCAGGTTTGCTGATGAGGCCAAATTATTTACAGTGGTTAGAACAAAAAGGGACAACGAAGAACTTAGAAAGTATTTCTCTAAACTGGAGAAATGGGCATTAAATTGTCAAATATGGTTCAATGGAAGTAAGTTTAAAGTAATCCACACTGGGACCAAAAATTCTAACTTCTCATATAAGCTGATGGAGTCTGAACTGGCAGTGACTGACCAGGAAAGGCATTTTGGTTTTTTGGTGACTAGTTCAATGAAAACTTCAACCCAGTATGCAAGTAAGGATGTCAGAGAATTCCGCCACGGATCTCGGTGAGGCTGAATGCCAGTGCATTCAGCCTCCCGAACTCCGTGGCGGAACGGCCTGCCACCCCCTGCCCCCCTGCGGATCCCCCCCGGGACGAGACTTACCTGGGGCGGATCTTCTGGGTGGCGCCGGCGGCGGCTCTGGCGGCGCCGGCGGCTGGTCTTCTGACTGGCTGCCATCGCCGTCATTTCCAGTCTTGTAAAAAAACAAACAAAAAAACCCCAATGTGATAGGATACTTAAACATTTACGTAGCCTATCATGGCTGGGTTAAAAAAAAAAAAAGTTGTGATAGGCTACGTAAAGATTTATGTAGCCTATCATGGCTGGGTTTAAAAAAAAACCCCAAAAACCACGGATGCAAATGGCGGCGGCTATGGCCGCCGCCATTTACGTTCCTTATTTTTGGCCATCTTAGTCTACGTAAATATTTACGTAGGCTAAAATGGCGAATCAAAAAGGGACGCAAATAGCGCCCACTACGCTATTTGCGTTCCCCTTTATTTTCGCCATCATAGTCTACGTAAATATTTACGTAGACTAAGACGGCCAAAAATAAGGAACGCAAATGGCGGCGGCCATAGCCGCCGCCATTTGCGTATGCGGTGTCCCCCCCCCCCCGAGCCCTCCACAGCCGGAAATCCGGCTGCGGATGGCTCTGGCCTGGCTGGGCCTGGCCGGCTGCTCCGCGGAGCTGCCACGGAGCACAGCCGGCCGTTGAGGATTCCAGGGGGGAGGAACGGAGCGCCCCCCCCATCAACATAATCCGCGGAAAGGTAAGTGACTTTCATACATCCCTATATGCGAGTGCTGTGAAAAAGGGAAATTCCACTTTAGGGATCATTAGGAAAGGAATAATAAATAGCACTGCCAATATCATTATGCCATTATACAAATGTATGGTGCAGCCACACTTGGAATTCTGTGTACAGTTCTGGTCGCCACACTGCAAAAAGGATGTTGTAGAGATGGAAAAGGTGCAGAAAAGGGCAACCAAAATGATCAGTGGGCTGGAGCAAATCCCCCATGAGGCTAGTACAGATGGCATCCTAGGTGGAAGATAGACAGCAAGAAGGCTGCTCTTGGTACTTCCTAGCTCCGGTTAATGCTCAGCCAAAGGTGCCAACCTTTTGTGTTCCGCCCTTCCCAGCACAGAACTGATCAGGGTTAATTCATGCAGTTAGCAGAAACAGTGATGAAGCTGAGCCTCAGGTGTAACTCCGGAGTCTCTGTAGATGTGCATGTTTTAATATTCCCCATGGATAAAACTCCCTACACGTTAAAACTAGTATATCAAGGGGAAGCGTTCAGCCCTACGTGCTCCCTGACATACCGGTTTATGAAAAGCAGAGGTGTCAAACTTCTTTCAGCCTGAGGGTCCAATTCCATTTTGGAGAAGCATTTGGAGGCTGCTTTCCAGTGGTCTGAAGGCGAAAGAGGGCAGGGCCAAAGGCAAAAAGGACGAGGCCAAAAATGGTGGCATATTGACCTTAAAACTCTTACCGCCAGTAATTAAGCCTTTGGGTGTGTTTCAACCTTTTAGAATAGGGAAAAAATCTGCAAAAAAGCCAGGAAACCACCCAGTGGTGATCAGGGGAAAGGAGCATGGCCAGGGGAAGGGACTATGGCTCCAGGAGGGCCAGATGTGGGCCTCAGGCCTGAGGTTTTATACTCCCAATGTAAAGGAAGGAGCTTTTGCTTCCTGTGGGGGAGCATTCAAATATGTAGCCCATCTCTGCAGCCTGATGGGGTTCAGTCCACGAAAGTCCTCACCATTTGATTCTGTATGTTGTATAAATGGGTACTGAGATAGTTTCTTCCCTTTGATTCTTTTGGTGAAAGAGCTAAACACAAGGAGCAGCAGTCCTAAGTTCCTCTAAGGTTGCTGACATAAAATGCAAAGGGAAAATGGATAGTAAAATTTGGGTTTTCTCCTTATTACATAGCTGGCCATGCAGTAGCTAGAGTTGCAGTTCTCTTGATGATCAGAACCAGAGATGCGGGCCGTGGAGCCTGGGAGCTAAGCGATGGGCCCTAGCAAATAAAACAGTGGAACCTTGGGGGCTTCGGGTGGAGCCTAATGTACTTGGTGTGAACAGAGGACGGTACCTGGGCGATCAGTCTGTACCTGGTGCGACAAGGTGGAACCTGAAGGCCTGGGCTGGCAGGAAGGAATGACGAAACCTCTCAATCTGAGCAGAAAATTGTCTGCACCCTTGATTATGGCCCCTCATGCTAAGAGTTTAGAACTTCCTCCTGGAGAACCTATGGAAGAGACTACAACCATGACATTTCAGGTCAAGTAATAGTAATAAACTCATCCACTTTTCTTACAGCAGGATTATTCCCCCACCGAGAATAAAAAAGCTCTTAGTTTTTCTGACTCTGCTTCAGTGGGGATAAAAGATCACTTGCTTTTTCTCCTCCTATTTAAACCTTTCAAACATGTAATATCCCCTCTGGTTTGTTAAAAGAGAATTTCAAAATCGCAGCTGATGAATGGCTTTTGCTTATGCTACAGGGCGTGCCATTTCATGCTGAGGCTGAATAGATGTTTTCTGAAAGGAACATTTCTGCCTGGAGGTGACACGTTTAAAAATGCTGAGTTAGGATTCCATGAGGCAGGCTGTCTAACATCAAAGTGAAGGAATCTTCTGAAACAGCTAAAAACATAAAAGGAGATGAAGGAAAAAAGCTGAGGGAAAAGCCAAGGGGGAGAATGCTGCTAGGGAGAGGGATGTGGCAAAGTGTTTTTTTTTAATCATACTTTGTAAAGTATATAGTTGTGATCAGAACATTACATATATGAATCATGGAAAGATTTGATTTTAGAACTTCTTATAGAAGTCCAAAAAGATTCCTAAACAGGGAAGAAGAAGCTATTTTAATGGCTTAAGACAATATTTTCTGATCCATCTTTACCTGCAGCACAAAAAGGTGTCTGGGATTGCTAATAGCACAAGAGAGTGTAGACAGGAATGCACATCCCCCACCACAGACATGCAGCGTAGCTAGTGAGATACACGATGTGCATCTGTATGTGTGGAGAGACTGTGGCTTTCTTCACACGGAGCTTTTATCCTGTGATTGAGATGGCTCCTTCACAGAAGTTTGTGGGCTCTTTAGATGATGCTGTGAACCTCCAAGGCATCTCCTGCACCAAATGCCCTTTGTTCCATTTTTAAGTAGATCACAGATAATGAGCTATCAAGTTACCGCGTTGTGTTGAGTTCCCTCCCTGAAAAGAGGAAAAGCGGCATGAAGAGGTGCAATCAGTGAAAGATAATGGAAGACTCAGATACGGGGAGAAGGAGGGCAAAAGAGGAGGGAGAAGAGAAAGAGGGTGAAAAGGGGAGTTGCTGCATTTAAAACGGAAGCAGAAAGCCCCATTTTAAATGCAGGATTTTAGGCTGGTGTAGAGATGTCCTATTATATGTACAAACCTCTCTTGCTGGTTTGAGCTCTCTGGCTGGAGGAACTTGCTCTCTTGGTTTGGCTCTCTATTCTTTTTCATCCAAAGGTGCTAGTT
The DNA here is from genome assembly GCF_057233095.1 of Heloderma suspectum. Lineage (NCBI taxonomy): Eukaryota > Metazoa > Chordata > Lepidosauria > Squamata > Helodermatidae > Heloderma > Heloderma suspectum. The sequence continues at coordinate 117,570,053 of NC_139462.1, forward strand.
ATAACCTGCAAAGGCCTCACTGACTTCACACACTGCCCTTTACTTGTGTTCCATTATGATCTCCAGGATTCACAGAAGATAATCTCTTAATAACACTATTTTAGTGTCAGGTTCAGATGCAATCATGGAACTTCATCCCACCAAAGATTTACTAAAATTCAGAATTGGGTATTTTGGAAGTATTGCAAAATCTACCTGTTTGGGCTGGCTTTGGGAGATTAGTACAATTAAGTTGGGAAAGGATGAGGAAATAAGTGGATTTGGTTAAATTTGGTTTTGTTCTTCATGGGACAGGACTTGTTTTCTTATACCTGCCAGGATGTGATGACCTACAGATCTAAATAAATAGATTTAAGGCACAATCCTATGCATGTTTATACAGGAAAAATGGCTTACAACTCCCAGCATGGCTGGCCGGGGCATGCTGGGAATTGTAGGCCATTTTCCTGTCTAAACATGCATAGGATTGCACCCTTAGCCTTCAATCCTATAGCCATTTACCTAGAAGTAAGTCCTATTGAATTCAGTAGGGCTTACATCTGAATAGACTTACATAGGATTGCACTGTTTGGGCATCTCCACACCAGACTAAAATCCTGTACTTAAAGCGGGGCTTTCTGCTTCCATTTTATACGCAGGATCACAATGGGCTCCCTTTGCTTCCTTTCCCTCCCCCTTATCTGAGCCTTCCCTATGTTTCATTGACCTCGCGCCTCTTCTTGTGGCTTTTCCTTTTTCACAGAGGGAGCTCAAGCAGAACACAAGCTGGGTAATTTGATATCTCATTATCTCCAATCTATTTAAAAATGGAATAAAGGTCATTTAGTGGAGGAAACGCCCCGGAGATTCACAATATCATCTAAAGGCCCGCAAACTTTTGTGAATGAGCAATCTCAATAGCAGGATAAAAGATCCATGTGAAGAAGCCCTTAGTCTTGTTTTTCAGTTTTAGGCAAGGGATGATTGCAGTGCATTACTGCAAACAGACTGGTCAACTAAGTTTACCTTTGAGCAATCCAGCATAGGGATGTACGAAAGTCACTTACCGTTTCGTGGATCTGCTTCACGGTGGGGGGGGAAGGCGCTCCGTCCCTCCCCCTGGAATCCTCGATGGGGGGGGAGGCGCTCTGTCCCTCCCCCCGGAATCCTGCCTGGCCGGCTCCGCTGGCAGCCGGACATCCGGCCGCTGGGCAGCAGGGATGCAAACGGCGGCAGCTGTAGCCGCCGCCGTTTGCGTCCCTGTACTTAACCATGATAGGCTACGTAAATATTTACGTAGCCTATCACAGCAAAGTAAAAAAAAACACGTACGCAAATGGCGGCGGCTACGGCTTCACCTCAGAAGGGGCCCAAAGCAGCCCGCCTCGACTTGGGCTTTGGGAAGCCCTACTGGGTTTGAACGACACAACAACCCACGGCAAGCCAGGCACCCATGGGCACCATCCAGAGATGGTGCCCACGGGTGCCTGACACAATGCAACAGCCCCCACAGGTAAATCAGCCCTTGATGGGCTGTCATGTTGTGTGATCCAGGTCAGAGTTTGCATAGAAACAAACTCTGAGTTGCATGCTTACTCTGTGTGTGTGTGTGTGTGTGTGTGTGTGTGTGTGTGTTTTTAATACCTTACATATATATAATGTAAATATATAACATTGCAACAAGTAACAACATTTTTAGCTATCTTTCTGCTTCTATTACAGGATGAAATGTCAAGACAATTCTTCTTTACCAACACCCACTCCACTCCAGTTGTTTCCCTAGTTATTCAGGCTTTACCACCATACATCTTAAGAGTCCGTCCATAGCCCACCAAATGATGCTGGTGGCTTCCTTCCATTGTTTCTATTGCTTGTGTGGGAAATGCAAGCTTGCCAAACCATGAAGAAAGTGTTTGGTTTAGTCTGTTCTTTTAACAGTCTAATCTGATGTGTCAGTTTTTCAGCCAGAGCAAGGTACCTCAGCTTATTTTACCAAATGTCCAAGCATATTCTCCTTCCATCTTTTAGCAAACACCAACCTCGCTGCAATGACTAGAAAGATAATCAAGTCTTTTTGCATCAGATTATTATCTCCATCAAATGTACCTGGAAGGCCAATTTTAGGATCTATAGCCCCCTCTTGCTGTGTAGTCAAACTCCAACATACATGTGCCCCCTGCTACCTCAGCCTCTCCAGCATAGCACTGAATAAGTATGTGGAATATAGGACAGTTTCAGCAGAGTGATATACCAGTGATGAATTATCTTAAAGGAGGATTTCCTTATACGTGTAGACACCGACTGCTGTGGTCTCTGCTTCCCCACAGCTATCCATGTGCTCTCATCTATGTTTCCTCCTGTGTCCTTCTCCTAAAGCCCCTTTAAACTGCTGAGTATTAGTTGAGAAGCTTGATAAAATCTGATCTATAATAAAGGCTGTCTTTCTAGAAGCAGGTGTTGTGTTATGAATGAGATCTTCAAATGGAGTTTATTTCCTCGTGGCCTGCGCTCCGATAGTAGCATTTGAAATGAAATATAGCAGTGTAATCAATCAAATGTTAAAGGGTGTAGCTTCTCCTTGAGCTGAGCCTCTAAAAGTAGTTTCGTGTTTGTGTAAAAATCTGCCGTTTTGTACAATCCCTTCCCTTCCCTTCCCTTCCCATTCCTGGAAGCAGAGCTGTTTTATCCTCACTGTAGAACGATTGGTGATCAGTTAGGACTAGGAGAAGAGACACAGACAGGACAGCACTTAAAAAAAAATAATGCAGAGCAGGAAAAAGTAGAGAAAAGGGCAACTAATGATCAAGGGGCTGGAGCAACTCCCTTATGAAGGAAGGTTACAATAGCTGGAATTGTTTAGATTGGGGGAAAAAAACCGCGAGGAAGGGGAGACATGATAGAGGTCTACAGAATTATGCATGGTGTGGAGAAAGTGGATAGGGAGACATTTTTCTCCCTCTCTCATAATACTAGAAGCTGATTGATGGGAGCTTCAGGACAGATAAAAGGAAGTGCTTCACACAGTGCATCGTTAAACTGTGGAATTCGCTACCAGATGTAGTGATGGCCATCATTTTGGATGGCTTTAAATGGGAGTTAGACAAATTCCAGGAGGAGAAGGCTATCAGTGGCTACTAGTCCTGATGGCCTATATGCTACCTCCAGTATCAGAGTCAGAATGCTTATGTACACCAGTTGCTGGGGAACATGGGTGGGAGGGTGCTGTTGCACTCATGTCCTGCTTATGGGTTTCCCATTTGCAGCTGGTTGGTCCCTGTGCGAACAGAATGCTGGACTAGATGGACTCTTGGTCTGAACCAGCAGGGCTCTTATGTTCTTATCCCAGATTCCAAAAAGTTTAAGCCAGCTACAGCCCCATAGTTATGTTACAGTTTGCATTCTCCACTTGCACCTCTGAAACAGGTCATCGGATCAGTAAGAAATAACACTATGTCATCAGTAGACATACTAAGAAGATTCTTCTCATTACTCTCAATTTTGATATTTGCGTTGGCTCTAAGGGCTCTTGCCAAGAGGTCCAACCAATAACCTCTATGGCAAATAAGGCGGGGTGGCGGGGAGGGCAACCCTGCCTTGCTCCCCTGCCCAGATTAATTGGAGGTGCAACATATCCATTTGCTTGAACCATTGCTTTGGATGCCTTGTAGAGCTTTGAGATGGTCCTTATGAATTTTCCCCCAACCCCATTTTGGTTATTAATTTGAACAGAAAAGACCATTCTAACCAGTCAAAAGCTTTGCACACATCAAACGTCAAGACAGCTAGTTGTTGTTTTGTATTTATGCTCCAGTGAATCACATTCAGCATTCTCCTGACAGGATCAGCTAGCTGGCTATGCAGAATGAATTCTGCTTCATCTGGACTTACCTAAGATCTTCTCAATAGGTTACGCCTTGCCACTAAAACAGCAGTAAATAGTTTCAAGTCCTGATTCAACAGGGCAATGTCTCAGTTCTGTTCTGTATGACTGAACTAGCTTGGCGTCCTTCCCTGGTGTTAGTGCCACAGTAATTCTAGATTCTCTCCATGTTCCAGGGATTTCACCTCCTGCAAGGATATTATTAAATAATATATGGAGGTGGGGAACTAGGAGCTGCTTGTAATTTCTATAAAATTCTCCAGAGAATCTGTCTGGCCCAGGTTTCTTCTTGTTTTTCAGTTTAGAAATTGCTCTTAACATTTAATCATCTGAGAAATTTTGATTCAATATGATTTTATGCTCCTCTGACACCTCCTCTACCACTATGGTATCTACATACAAGTCCTTTACATCTGGTGGATTCTATGATGTATTTTTTGTTGTAAAAAATTGCAAAACAGTTACTAATCTTTGTTCATGTGCTGTAATTCACCCTGCTCATCTTCCTAGAATTCTGTTCCTATTAATCCGGGGGGGGGGGGGCAGTGTTAGCAAGTAATTTGGAGTTTTTATCTCCACATTTGTAATATTTCTTCTGTTCATACCACAATTTGTTGTCATTTTGTGCACGTCTAGTACCTCCACTTCTTTCCTTTTTTCTAGCAGCTCTTTATAAACCTTTCTAGATCCTAGTTATGCTTAGCTTCAAGGTTTTTGATACTCATTTGCAACCTTCTCTGCTTCTCCTTATGCATATTAAAATGGGCCATCTCTACAATGCACTTTCCTCTAATTATTGCTTCATTGCATCCTACATTGTAGCCTGTGATGTTGCCTCTGGTAAGTTGTTTTTAAAATAGAATTCCAGTTTCTATTTGAGATATCTAGATGCATTAGTATGAGGGGATTGAACTACCAGGTAGGAGAGGTGTGTTGTTGTCCATAAACTGTTATCGTTGTGATTATGGCACCATGATTCATTACCATTGCTCCCTTAGTTTCTAAGCTGAATATTGTTGGTCTCAGCACTTACAAACCAATATGTAATCGATGTGTGTGTAAGTATGAAAACATAAGGGAAAATATGTGTAATCTCGCTCTCCAGGGTTAAATTCTTTCACTGAATCTACCAGATACTGATTTTCTAGAAACTTGTCTAAACCAGTTCATGGGGCTTTTTAAAGTGCCTTAACACCCCTCCTATCCAACTGCACATTTCTAATACCATTGAAGTCTCCTCTTACAATCAGCTCTCCTTTGAAGGTGCTCAAATCCTGAAAGATACTTTCCAGAAATGTTAGTTGTCCCAAGTTTGGTGTGTAAACAGTACCAATACTAAGAGTTTTATCTCTGGATTTACCCTTTATAAAGAGGTACAGTCATGTGAAAAAGAAACTACACCCTCTTTGAGTTCTATGGTTTTACGTATCAGGACATAATAAAAATCATCTGGTCCTTAACAGGTCTTAAAATTAGGTAAATACAACCTCAGATGCACCACAACACATGACATATTACACTGGGTCATTATTTATTTTACAGAAATAAAGCCAAAATGGAGAAGCAATGTGTGAAAGACTAAGTACACCGTTACTGTTTCCATAGGTATGAAGAGACCAAGTAGCAGACAGGTGTTGCCAATCAAATGCCCTTGATTAATTGATCATCAGCAAGTGTGACCACCTCTATAAAAGCCAAAGTCTCAGGAGTTTGCTGGTCTCGAGCATTCAGGTGTGTGCACAATGCCAAAGAGTAAAGACATCAGCAATGATCTTAGAGAAGCAATTGTTGCTGCCCATCAATCTGGGAAGGGTTATGAGGCCATTTCCAAACAATTTAAAGTCCATCATTCTACAGTGAGGAAGATTATTCACAAGTGGAAAACATTCAAGACAGTTGCCAATCTTCCCAGGAGTGGACGTCCCAGCAAATTCACCCCAAGGGCAGACTGTGCAATGCTCAGAGAAATTGCAAAACATCCAAGAGTTACATCTCAGACTCTACAGGCCTCAGTTAGCATGTTAAATGTTAAAGTTCATGACAGTACAATTAGAAAAAGACTGAACAAGTATGGTTTGTTTGGAAGGGTTGCCAGGAAAAAGCCTCTTCTCTCTAAAAAGAACATGGCAGCACGGCTTAGATTTGCAAAGTTGCATCTGAACAAATCACAAGACTTCTGGAACAATGTCCTTTGGACAGACGAGACCAAAGTGGAGATGTTTGGCCATACTGCACAGCGCCATGTTTGGCGAAAACCAAACACAGCATATCAGCACAAACATCTCATACCAGCTGTCAAGCACGGTGGTGGAGGGGTGATGATTTGGGCTTGCTTTGCAGCCACAGGACCTGGGCACCTTGCAGTCATTGAGTTGACCATGACCTCCTCTGTATACCAAAGTATTCTAGAGTCAAATGTGAGGCCATCTGTCCAACAGCTAAAGCTTGGCTGAAATTGGGTCATGCAACAGGACAATAATCCCAAGCACACCAGCAAATCTACAACAGGATGTCTGAAAAAGAAAAGAATCAAGGTGTTGCAATGGACCAGTCAAAGTCCAGACCTCAACCCGATTGAAATGCTGTGGCAGGACCTTAAGAGAGCTGTGCATAAACAAATGCCCGTAAACCTCGATGAACTGAAGCAATGTTGTAAGTGGGCCAAAATTCCTCCACAACGATGTGAGAGACTGATAAAGTCATACAGCAAACCATTACTTCAAGTTATTGCTGCTAAAGGTGGTTCTACAAGCTATTGAATCATAAAGTGTACTTAATTTTTCACACATGGCTTCTCCATTTTGGCTTTATTTCTGTAAAATAAATAATGACACGGTGTAATATGTCATGTGTTGTTTTTCATCTGAGGTTGTATTTACCTAATTTTAAGACCTGCTAAGGACCAGATGGTTTTTATTATGTCCTGATACATAAAACCATAGAACTCAAAGAGGGTGTACTTTCTTTTTCACATGACTGTATCTGTCCCTTGGATCTTTTGAGTTCCTCCTTCAATTGGAAGTTGAAAGAACTTGCAAGTATTCTGGCAACTCCCCTTGATTTGGAAGAGCCTTGAGGCTGAATATTGCTGACCAAACCAATGGTGAGGCAGCAATTTACCTCAGCCTTGTTTCTGGCAAGTTTCCTGAATTAAGGTTATCTCAGGCCTGGCCTTGCAAATGAAATGTGAAACCCTTCGTCTCTTAACAGGTGTACCTAGACCCTTTACATTAAGCATAATTACTTTTAAATCACCCATGGCTGTACAGTATAGCTGCATTTTTCTGCAATTTATTGTTAATCCTGAACACCCTGAAACATTTTTGTGAACTTTCAAAAAACTGAAAATTGACGTTAACGTGAGCCTGCTTTTGTAAAGTCATCTGACGAAGGAGGTCTGATGGGTTCCTTTCCCGCAGGGGCATTGTGGGTAACCTGTTTGTGCTTGACTCAACATTTAGACAACATCTTATACTCTCCTCACTGTTCTCTCTCTGTGTTTTAGCCACATCAATGCTATAACATTCTCAAATTTTACTATGTACTCACTACAATCAGTAACAAAAAAGTGTGCTATGGTTGCTGAAAACAAAAGGAGTCCTTTGTCATGTAAATCTTATTGAATTATTTTGAGAGGAGACTCAAGGATCCGGACCGGTCCCCACTTCAGATGGCAAATCACCTTTTTTCCCCTCCGGTGTGCTTTTGTTTGTGGATTGCTTTCCCTTGTGCCATCTTCCTTGCAGTGATATTCTCAGGTGAGCCCTCTTCCTCTTCTTCAGCACCTGGATGAGTCAGGTCTTTGGGAACTCCAGCTTCAGTGGGTGAGCAGTTTTCTCACCTTGGGGACTGTGCTGGCTGACTGCATAGTGCCTCCATGGGTCACCATCGGGTGGAATGAGAAACCCCACCAATGCTGAGTGATGGCTTCTCTAAATTTCACCACGTATGGGCAGAAAGTTTTATGCTTTTGTAATGTTTCTGGGCAGAGGTCTTGGAAGACCATTAATTGGTTTCCTTTATATGTAACATGTTATATATTGTTTCCTGTCTCCTAGCTGAACAGAGCAGAGGAAGCTGCTCCAGCTGGGCTAGGGGCATTACAAGGTAGGGATGTCAGAGAATTCCACCACAGACTCCAGTGCCCAGCCCTCCAGAATCCATGGCAGAATGGCCTCCCCCCCGCCACCCCACAGAATCCCCCCGGGACGGAGCATACCTGGTGGCAGATGTGGCGGCTCTGGCGGATGCGGTGGCGGTGGCAGCTCCAGCTCCAGTTGGTCTCTCGGCTGCTGCCAGGCTGCTGCGGCCGCAAATGGCGGCCGTCATAGCGGCCGCCATTTGCGTGGCTGCCTTTCTTCGTGATAGGCTACGTAAATACTTATGTAGCCTATCACAGCAAAGAGCAGGGGCACAAATGGTGGCCACTATGCCATTTGCGCCCCTGCTCTTTGCCATAATAGGCTACGTAAGTATTTATGTAGCCTATCATGGCTTGGCAGCCACGCAAATGGCATAGCAGCCGCCATTTGCGGCCACAGCAGCCCGGCAATGGCCGGAATTCCAGCTGCAGCTGGCACCGGCTGGTGGCTCCACGGAGTCAGAGTGGAGCCAACTGGGGAGGATTCTGGGGGGAGGGACGGAGTGCCTCCCTCCCACTGCAGATGCCCCGGAAGGGAGCCAGGTAAGTGTTTTGTACATCCCTAATACAAGGAAGCAAGCTCCCAGACAGAGAGCAATCAGAGCGTGTGAACAGGGAGAGCAAACAGGAGTTTGCCAGGGCAGTTGCAGTGAAAGAGGAGGCAAAGGCAAAGCAGTGAGAGGGCTGGAGTAAGCCAGGGGGCTTTCCACTCTGAGTCGCCATGTGCTCACCATGTGCTCCTGAGAGCTCCAATTGAATTGAAGGGGCGTGATCTGAGGACTCCCAGCAGCTGTGTGCGTGGGAAGTTTCAGTCTGTTCCCTGTCTCCTAGGTGAGCAGAGCGGAGGAAGCTGCTCCAGTTGGTCTAGGGGCTATACAAGGAAACAAGCTCCCAGAGAGTGAGCGATCAGAGCGAGCAAACAGGAGTTCAGCAGGGGAGCTCAAGGGAGAGGCCCCTAACATTTTTTAAAATTTCTTTTTCTTGTAACACACACTTCCATACAAGTGGGATTGTGCTTTTAACCTCCAGTGAATAGAAGACAAAGCACAGGCTATTCCAGTACAATCAGAAAGCTAGAAACATAAAGGGAATAGAGACTATAGAAGGAAAAGACTCTTCAGTGGTGGTGACCTGCAAGGTCTGTGCAATGTTTGTTTTCTTGCCTGAGAACAACATGGCCTACACATGCAACAAGTGCAAGTTGATCACGCTGTTGGAGGAAAACTAAGAGGACTGGAGCGGCGAGTGTTGACCCTCCAGGGAATAAGAGAACACAAAGAGTTCTTGGACAGAACGGTGGAACTACAGCAGCAAAGTGAAGAACAGAAGCTAGAAGAGCAACAGCAAGCTGAGGCAGAAGAGGAAAATGCTGCGGTGAGGAAAAATGAAGTAGAACATACTCCTTGGAAATGGGTGACAGGGGCAGAAGAACTAGAAGCAGTGGAAGCATTGGAACTATGGAACCATTTCCAGGTACTTGAGGATGAGACTGGAGGACAGCCTGCAGAGGAAGAATTACAGGGGAACCTGCATGAGAGTGAGCAAGAGGCTGAAGGTCAGTCAAACAGAGGCGATGAAACCAAGGCCTACAGCTACAAGAAGAGAAAAGTAGTAGTGGGAGACTCCTTGCTGCATGGGATCGAAACCCAAGTATGTTGCAAAGACCCATGGACTCGCCAAGTACGCTGACTCCCAGGAGGACGGATTAGAGATGTGACTGAAGGGTTGCCTACACTCCAACTCCAAGGGTTGCCTACACTTCGTAGCCAAGCGCAGCTACAAAGAAATCACAAAGGACTTTGAAGCTTTGGGAAGGAAACTCAAGAATTTTGGGGCCCAGATAGTTTTTTCATCCATCCTTCCAGTAGTTAGAAGAGGGATAGAAAGGGAAAGAAAAATACTCCAGGTGAATGACTGGCTACAAAGGTGGTGCCAACAAGAGAGATTTGGATTCTGGGACCACGGGCTATACTTCCTGGAAGATGGACTGTTGGCAAGGGATGTGTTGCTCCTCACAAAGGCTGGGAAGAATGTGTTTGGCCACAGCATGAAGAACTTCATCAGGAGGGCTTTAAACTGAATCCTACGGGAAAGGGAGATGTAAGGTTGGGGGTAACAATGGATGAAGGCTCATGCACTGCAACAGAGAGAACAGCTCTAATAGCGCCCAATAATAGTCTTCAGAAACATGTAGGAAGAAACCCAGACTATAAAGCACATGGTCTTCTATATCTATATACTAATGCCCAAAGTATGGAAAACAAACAGAACGAACTTGGACTCTTAATACAAGAGGGAAATTATGACTCGATAGCTGTAACTGAAACTTGGTGGGATGACTCCCATGACTGGAATACAGCAATTGAAGGCTATACTTGTTCAAAAAGAACAGGAGGAACAGAAAGGGAAGTGGGGTTGCACTATATGTTAAAAATACATATCTCTGCACATAAATACAGGAGGATGAGCTTAGTAGCCCCATCGAGAGCATCTGGGTTAAAATAAATGGAGCAAAGAATAAAAGGAACATGGTGGTTGGCATCTACTACTGGCAACCAAATCAAGGAGAAGATGAGGATGAAACTTTTGAAAAGCAAATTGCCAAGTTTCCAAGGAAGCGTGATATAGTAGTAATGGGGGACTTCCATTTCCCCGATATTTGTTGGGAGACAAATTCTGCAAAACATGGCCCCTCCAAGAGATTCCTGACTTGTGTTGCTGATAATTTCCTCCTACAGAAAGTAGAGGAAGGAACTAGAGGATTGGCTATCCTTGACTTGATCCTAACCAACAGAGATGACTTAGTGGATAAAGTAGCAGTTACGGGAACTGTGGGAGAAAGTGACCATGTTATACTTGAGTTCTTGGTTCTAAAGGAAGCAAAAGCTGAGTGTAGCCAAATGCATACCTGGGATTTTAGGAAAGCCAATTGTAATAAACTCAGAACAATGATAAGTAAGGTCCCATGGCAAGTGACTCTAATGAGAAAAGGAGTCCAAGATGGGTGGGAGTTTTTTAAAAAGGAAATTCCACAGGCACAATTACAAACAATTCCAACAAGAAAAAAAGGTGGAAGACAACAGAAGAAGCCGATGTGGCTTCACAAAAAGCTTAGAGATGACCTGAAAACAAAAAAGGACACATATAGGAAGTGGAAGGAAGGATACGCTACAAAGGAAGAGTACAGGCAGGTAGCACAGAATTGCAGGGATGGTGTCAGGAAGGCTAAAGCTGAGAACAAGCTGAGGTTAGCGAGATATGCTAAAAGCAACAAAAAGGCTTTCTTCAGATGCGTGAATAGTAAAAGACAGAGGAAAGAAATACTGGTTCAGCTATTAAATAAGGATGGCAAAATGATAACAGAAGACAAGAAAAAGACAGAAGTGCTCAATTCCTACTTTGGCTCAGTCTTCTCCCGAAAGAGGGTCTATGAGCCCCCTAGCAAAGGCGAAGTACAGGCTGAAGGGGCAGGATTGCAGCTTGAGATTGATAGGCATATGGTCAAGGAACACCTAATTACTTTGAATAAGTTCAAATCTCCAGGGCCAGATGAACTGCATCCTAGAGTAATAAAGGAACTGGCAGAAGAACTCTCAGAACCACTGTCTATTCTCTTTGAGAAATCATGGAGGACAAGTGAAGTGCCAGATGATAGGAGAAGGGCCAATGTTGTTCCTATCTTCAAAAACGGTAAAAAGGAGGAACCTGGGAACTACAGAACAGTCAGTCTGACATCAATCCCTGGGAAAATTCTGGAACAGATTATAAAGCGATCAATCTGTAAGCACCTTGAAAACAATGCAGTGATAACTTGAAGCCAACATGGATTTGTCAAGAACAAATCCTGCCAGACTAATCTGATCTTGTTTTTTTGATCAGATACCTCCCTTGTGGACTGTGGGAATGCTCTGGACATAATATACCTTGACTTCAGCAAAGCTTTCGACAAAGTGCCCCATGATATCCTGCTGAGCAAACTAGCTCATAGTGGGCTACATGAAACAACGATCAGGTGGATCCACAGTTGGCTACAGAGTCGGACTCAAAGAGTGCTTATCAATGGGATCTTCTCAAACTGGGGAGATGTAAAGAGCGGGGTACCGCAGGGCTCAGTCCTGGGCCCAGCGCTCTTCAACATTTGTATTAATGACTTGGAGGAGGAGGTGCAGGGAATGCTAATCAAATTTGCAGATGACACAAAATTGGGCGGGATAGCTAATAACCTGGAAGACAGAAACAGAATTCAAAGTGTTCTTGATAGGCTGGAGTGCTGGGCAGAAAACAACAGAATGACATTTAATAGGGATAAATGCCAAGTTCTGCACCTAGGAAAAAGAAACCAAATACAGAGTTATAAGATGGGTGATACTTGCCTCAAAAATACTACAAGCGAGAAGGATCTTGGAATTGTTTTCTATCACAAGTTGAATATGAGCCTACAATGTGATGTGGCTGCAAAAAAGGCAAATGCTATTTTGGGCTGCATTAATAAAAGTATAGCTTCCAAATCATGTGAAGTACTACTTCCCCTCTATTCAGCACTGGTAGGCCTCATTTTGAATACTGTGTCCAGTTCTGGGCACCACACTTTAAGAAGGATGCAGACAAACTGGAGAGGGTTCAGAGGAGGGCAACAAAGATGATCAGGGGACTGGAAATAAAGCCCTGTGAAGAGAGACAGAAAGAACTGGGCATGTTTAGTCTTGAGAAGAGAAGACTGAGGGGAGATAGGATAGCGCTGTTCAAGTACTTGAAAGGTTGTCACGGACAGGAAGGCCAAGATCTCTTCTCGATCATGCCAGAGTGCAGGACACGGAATAATGGGCTCAAATTACAGGAAGCCAGATTCCGGCTGAACATCAGGAGAAACTTCCTGACTGTTAAAGCAATATGACAATGGAACCAATTACCTGGGGAGGTGGTGGGCTCTCCCCACTGGAGGCATTCAAGACGAGGCTGGACAGCCACCTGACAGGGATGCTCTGACTTGGATTCCTGCACTGAGCAGGGGGTTGTACGCGATGGTCTTACAGGCCCCTCCCAACCCTACTATTCTATGATTCTATGATTCCAATCGAGTACAGCTTACGTAATGTTTGTGCTAGCACCTCCTTGAGAGAGGATCAAGCAAAGCACATTACTATATCCCTAAGCTTTGCACCTTCTCACATCTTCAGGCAGAGGGGTCTGTGAGCTATCTCTATGCCAGATCTTTCAGTCTGCATGTGAGGGGCCAACTCACCAGGAATATTATTATATCTGCCCCCTCCTCCAGTTCTTGTACCTCGTATATATGTAAATTCAGGTGGTGATTTCTATTTTCGGAATCTTCCAGCTTTAACTGTAGTTCATCTGTGCTATGTATTAGTCTCTGGATCATTTTTTCATGCTTTATTCCCACCTCCAGGGCTGTATCAGCAATTGATGTAACTTGGGAAGTGGCAATGCCTGATTTTAATTCCAGGGATTTAATGGCAGTTTCCCCCCCAGGGCCATTTCTCCTCTGTGCTTTTGCAATGTCTCCTGGACTGCTGCTAACATGTCAACTGCCGCCGTTTCATCTCCCTGTTGCTTAGGTGACCCAGCCGCCATATTAGACTCCATCCTGCTGATTATTGGGCCCACTAGGCTGGAGGTGACTCACCGCCCAAAATAGCTGTTTAAATCCCACTCTTAAGCCGATTGTGCCCTCTGGGTCATATCCACCTCCTTCTTTTGCTTAGTTAGCTCCATAGCAAGCTTTCAGTGCGCTGCATGGTGCTGTTTTATTCTTGGTGAGGCTCAGAGTGCTCACCATAGTTTGCCATTGCCTCGTCTGGGCCCTCCGTCTCCCTGCATGTTTCCTGTGTTCATGTGCTGGGTGCTACTCTCTGGTAGTAGGACCCATCACATCTGTTAACCTTTCAAAGAATCAGGGTGTCCTTTTTAATGAGTTTGTGCTTCCTATGAAAGCCAATCGAAGTTTCTTTGCCGTTTTAATATTAGCAAAACCAGGAGACAGTGAACAAGCTTGTTATTTCTCTCATTTTAATATAAAGATTATTTTCATAATGTTAGATAAAAAGTCCTTGCTTTCGGTTTAGAAGAAAAGAATGCCAGGCAGGCAGCAGTGGATCCAACACTATTTTATTGAACGTTTTGCAAAACGGGTGCAGAGCAGTCTGGACCCCGAGACACGTGTGCAAAAGCCCTTTATATCATATCGCTTCTATTGTTCTTACCAGTAACCAATGAAACAGTTAGTACATCGGCTCACTAAGTTAATATCCAATAAACAGTCACTATCAGCTTACCAAGCCGTTAGTCATGAGTGCGTCAGTATGATTCCCTTTTTGCTCCGCCTATATTTTCCCGCCACTCGGGCTCTTACGTAACTTGAGACGCCAATGGTTATGGAGTCTCCCTTTTTTTTCTAACAATAATAAGAGCAAACTGTGACTGCAACATATAACTGCTAGATGGAAGGGAAGCCTTTTAAGTAGTTACTTACTTCTTTTAACTTCCACAAGATGGGGCAATACCTATTTTTCTGTGTTCAGCAAAAATTACAGGAGAAATGTGGTTCTCCTCTAGAGCCAGGTTCTTTAAGGACAACAAGGATCTGATGTTCTCATTTTGATTTAAACTTTCTTCCCTCTCCTTCGCATTTGTTCTCTATAGAGCTCTGTTTTTCCATGCTCATCAAACTTACTCCTCCAGCAATTGCTAAGCTATCCTAAAAATAAGGCATAGCTCATTCTTAAAACACAACCATAAATGTTTATTATATGTGATTAAATATAAAAATTGTGAAGAATATACATGTGTGGGATATAGGTGGGAAAGGAGGTTTTGGTGAATTATTAATGTGCTGCATTTTGGAATTTGTCCCTTCTTTTGAAATTATTTTGGGTTTATTCTTGCTGCTTTTAAAACTTTATTTTTTAATTTTTTTTAATTGTGTTTTGCCATTGGTTTTATTCTATTTGCGTTTGTTGTTTATGTCACCCTGGGAGCTTTGGCTCTGGGGGGACTCATAAATGGAACAAACAAACAAACAAACACATTATTTGAACTGGAAAAGGTGTCTTCGTGCTCACTTCAAGTTGAAGACATGAAGTGAATGAGACTGTCTGTCCACCTAGCCTAGACCTCTCCAAGGTCTTAGGCAGAGGCCTTTTTCAGTCCTGCTACCCAAGATCTTGGTGGAATAAATGGACCTTCTGCATCAGGATTTACGGTTCCTGCTTATGCCCACATCTTTTCAAGGGGCCCGCTGCCGCCCTCGGAGCCTCCTGTCCTCCTCCTCCTCCTCGCTGCCATTGCCTGCTCACTTGCATTGCCGAAGGATTCGAGAAATGGTAAGAGTGAGGAGAAGGAGTCGTGCCCTTCACCTGCCTTGCATTCTCCCTCTGAATGGTTGGGTGGATTCAGTCCAGAGTGGGAGGATCAGTGAGTGGCCACCAATGACACTGGAGAGAAGGCTAGAGAAGGAGGGGGGCCACTGAGGACATCTTGGAGTCAGCACTCTTTTGCATGTCTTCTACCACTCTTTTTGCATGTGGCTTCTTCCCAGGGGGATACCATACAAGAGACCAAGAACCTCAAGCCAAGCTCCAACTACGTGCAACTAGTAGTCACCCCAAATAAGGATGTGCATCAAAAAGGTACATCCAGCCAGTTCCATGTGCTTTGTTCTTCAGCCAAAGTGGGCAGTTGATGGCATCCCACCCAAATGCATTTGAAATACAATTATGGCTCATCATTGCTGAAGTGAATTACATGTGTCTAAAGGATGCATTGGAGCTTCTGTCATTTTTATTACCTACCTAGTAGGATTTTTGAAGTTTTATCTTTTAGACTACAATTTTCACACTGTTATTGGATCTAATAAGGTTTTGCGAATACCAGTGTGATACTGTTATCCATTGTCAGATTTACATACCATCTACATTTCCCCATATTTTTTACAATGTGTTGGATTCCCTTTTTCCCCTCCTCATGATTTTCCAGGCAGATCTATTTTAAAAAACTCTTTATTCCTTTTTCAGATATACATGACTACCGCCTCCCAATAAAAGAGAGATAGCATCCTTTTGAGTTAAAAAAGAAAGTAGTGTGGGATGGGAAAAGTATACTTTCATGGCAACTGAATATATCCATGAGACAAAGAGTCAGAGTAATAAACTTGAGTGGACAATGACTAGTTCCTAAATAGATGGGCATAGATCCACGCCTTGAAGGCTTTGGGTGGACATTCAATTCAATTTGTTTTCATTAAGGGATACAGAAGACAACCACTCCAACCAGATATCTAAGACTTGGTGGCTTCTAATAGGATTTGCTCAAATTCCTCCAAGCCTATGTCAGTCTTGGCTCTTCTAGAAAAATGACTCATGGGGTTAAAGCTCTTTTGTGCTTTCATTTTCATAGATTGGATCTACTGCTGGTTGACTGTCAGGAGCATTGAGGTCACCAGCTTTTTCGGCTGTAAGCTCTACATTGACTCTAGCAGGCTGAGAAGACTGCAAGCTCAGCCTCCCCTTGAGTCATATTGCCCAGGCGAAGCACTTGCTTGCAATGAATAATGCATGCATCCTTGCCAAGACTTTTATTATGAAGAGATTTAAATATAGCAGTGTGCTTTTTATTCCCAGTCATCTATGGCCATTGCTAGTCCCTTTCAGTAGGTAACTCTGCAGAAGTCAAGATCAATGAGTGTTTTAAGTGTGGCTTCCCAGTTTCCACATAACGATTTTTACTCTGCTAGAAATAATTGGAGCACAAAAGGCACCAGGCGTGCTTACAGAAAAGGTGAAAGGGGGCCTGTGCGCAGCAATGCTTATGAAATTATCTCCAGCCTAAATTGGGGGTTCCAAAATATATGATCTCGTTTGCAGGCAGGCATCCATGGGCTAGCAATTCACAGCATGGACTTTGTTCCAGCCACTGCAAGTACAGTTTGCTCTTGCTGCAGTTTTAGTGTGTGTCTCTCCCAGCCCCACAGTTACTGATGCATAGGCATCAAAATTATTTTCTGCCTTGCATTTTAACCGATGGTCTTATGTGCTCATGCACATTGGTAACCTGTATGGAAAACACATCCCCCGCAATGGAATACCCTATCAACTTGTGCATGTGCCAAGTCTGAAGATCTTGGAGAATTCCTACATTAAGTTGAGAGGCAGGCAGAGAGGAATGGATGACAGAGCAAACACACTGAAAACAGTGGATCAGAAGGGGGGGGGGTCAGTGTCTCATCACTACCTGTGTGTGTTATTATTCTTCCCTTGCTCTTTTAAGGTACATGGACCAGGAAAACTTTGGTCCCTCTGTTCCCATGCATTGTGGAAAGGTGACTAGTGAACAATACACACCTTCCCTATTGATGTGGCTGATCTGCAGTTTGCATGCAGGTGCAACCCAGTTGTTGCTTGAGAAGCTACCCTAAATATAGCCACCTGCCTTCCGAGTGTTGAAGGAGGTATTCTTCAGGTTCCATTATCCAAAACCTGTTTGACCAGAGGCATCAGTGGGACAAAATTATGTGGGAACATCACAAGCAAGGACACCTCTGCCGTTATCACCTTCCGCGTTCCTCCTAGGGGGTGTCAGGTTGGCCCAGATGAGTTATAGCACTGTTCAGTTATTCCTTATATATGGAATTCCAATCATGTGGGGGGTGGGGGTTTGCTCACTGGCCCTGCCCCATAGTGTAGAGAATGGAGGTCTGAAGCTTAGAGCCTTTAGTATTTGTGTAGGCTTCCCACTTCGGACCTCCTCCAGTGGGTGGAGCAGGCAGAGCCAACAGGTCCCACCCTACTCTCCCTTTCATGCAGTCATATGAGGGAATGGATGCCTGAAGAGTTTGTAAAACTATGCTGTAGATAATCACAGGGCCCGTAAGCAAAACCCACCCACCCTTACATGAGCACACTGCAGAGGCGTGTTCAGGGCACGGGGAGCCAGGGAGGTTGAAGAGTATTCATGTGCTCGCACCATCCTAGGCTGTGGATTGGCCCACAAATCTACATGCATCCCAATTGTATGCATATTTGCTCAGAAGTAAATCTCACTAGTGATAATGGAACTTACTCCAAAGCAAGCGTGCATAGGATTGCTGATTGAAGAGTCATATCATCTTCACTGGGTGTAATTTCTTGCATAAAAAGCTTATATTCAAGTATTAGGATCTTGCTTTGGCAGTTCAGTGATGAATATCTTTCTGTACAAGCAACAAAGATCTTGTGGATAGCAGATTTATTGCTGAATGAGCTTTTGTGGATGCTGGATTCCCCTCTGGAATTTTTCTGTAAATAAATTAAACTGTGCTGTGGAAAGAGTCAAGGAACTGGGTGTTTGAGAAAAAAAAACCCATTAACAACTGAATGAGTAATCTGTGTTTGCCTGCCTCAGCACTTGTCAGGTTAGTCCAGCAGTTGTGCTTAAGATAAATGATGTTATAATGCTGGGAATGGCAAGCTGTGCAATTAACTGGGAAGCTGTTCTCAAGACCTACAATCTGCACATGCACAGGCACTTGCACACACCCTGATCCTCTGTGAAAGTTCTGCCAAGCTTCTTTATTCCAAATTTACTATTCTGTTGGTTAGCTTGGTTGGTTGGTTGGTTTTCTTGGTCTTTAGAATGACATTCAGAATTCCTGTACAGGGAGCTGCAGGGCAGGAAGAATGCTCTGTGAAATGCATCCTTCTGGAGTCACCATCTGGCCAATATTCATCTTGCTTAGCAAAATGCCACCCTGTTCTGCAGAACACAGGTGGTGATGCAGATCACGAGGCACTGGTGACCACAGCAATAAACCCACATGCAGCAGAATATAATTAAAGCACCTGGTGCTGGCTTGCTGTTAAAAGAGCTTATTTTATTTTCTGTGCTGAACTGATTTGGAAAATTCACTCTTTATTTCACTCTGCATCCTAATCTACATGATCTAAAAGTAAATGTTTAGGAAATGGGGGATTAATCAAATGAGATATTTTTTTTGGTGGAAGATTCATAGATGCTTTACAGAAGGAGTTTGCCTTTGGATTAATGCCTGAGTCCTCATTTCCAACCAAAATTGCGTTTGGACAATCAGTGTGGTGTATTTTAACAAGTTTTGGGTTTGACCAGAAAGACCTGGGTTCAAATCCCCACCCAGCAATGAAGCTCCTGGGAGACTCTGGGCCAGTTACCATCTCTCAGGCACCTCGCTCCTAGTTTTGTACTGGGGATAAGAGGTGGGGGAACCACGGTGCATACTGCCATGACTGGGAGCTCCACGGAGGAAGAGTTTTGCAAACTGCAGCCTTATCAGAAGAAGTGGGATCTCACATCAGTTTGTCCATGCTATAGTCACTTCCAGGCTGGATTACTGTAATGCTTTCTCTGTGAGGCTGCCTTTAAAAACTGTCCACAAACTTCAGTTGGTCCAAAATGCAGCTGCCTGGTTATTATCTGGCACCTGAAGGTTGCAGTATATGACTCTGATCTTATTCATCTGCTTTGGCTGCCTATTTGTTTCTGGGCTAAATGTAAAGTGCTACGTGTGGCCTTTAAAACCTATAAAGCCTAAGACCGTCCAACTCGTGTCATTCTATGCAGATGGAACTGGTTGCCAGTTGGGAAACTGTAATGTGGAATGGACGCCTCAATTGTATGACAGGCAGCTTCAGTTGCATAGACTCCATGTGTCTATACCAGCAAACAGACACATCTGGGACTTCGGTCCACCACTCTGCCACTGCCAGCCATCCAGCTCCAAGGTAGTGGTGAAGCTTAAACTAACCCCAGCATAGGATGCCATACCATATGCACATTGCCTGAATAATGCATCTGTTAAGGGCACATTATGTGTGCCCTGTTAACAGCCATTTGCATCTGTTAACAGCGTCTATTAACAGCCATAATTTCTCAGCACTTTGGAACTTGAGTGACCATGGAAAGCACTTAACACAGCATGTTAAACCGAAAGCTTTTTTTGTTTTTTGTATATTCTTATAAACCTAATTCAGGGGTCATTTATTGGACTGGTTGTACACCAGTGCTGCAATAGCCCAGTAGACTATGAAGCTAGCAGCCATCAGTCTAGCCTGAACTCCTGTCTTAAGTCAGCATTTTGAGGAGAGCTTCAGAGGTGGGAAGGTTAATGTATTAACCTGTCTTTTATTTCATTACTAAACTACGAACAAAATTAGTGAGGACTGAAAGGATTAAATTATGTCTTGATTTATGAGAAAAGAGGTGATGACTGACAACGGAACTGCTCTTTTTTTAGCAAAAGATCAGCAAATGAAAAAACAGGTTTACCAATTTATTTACAGTGCAGAAATAATACTGTATGGTGTTCAGCTACCAATTGTAATTCTTTTGCCATTAATCACAGGCAGCAACAAGGGGTGTGTATGTGTGTGGCTTAGAATGGTCTAGTAAGAGGGTCTAGTATTGCAGCCTCAGTTTCTTATATTTCCATCCCACCTTTCATCCAGTGGGCCTCCAAGATAATTTACAAGAGTAAAAATACATCCAATATATCAGGGGTGGGGGACCAGTGGCCCTCTGGATGTTATTGGACTACAACTCTCATCACCCTGACCATTGTCCATGCTGGTTGGGGCTGATAGGAGTTAGAGTCCAGCAGGTTAAAATCTGGAGGGCCACAGGTCCCTCACTCCTGCAATGTACAATGATTAAATCAGAATAAGACAGAATATAAAAATACAAAAATAAAATTGATCAACAATGTGAACTAAAAGATGATGTAATCTCTTTCCTCTGAGGCTTCTCATAATAGTTTTAATCTTTATCCTCATTAAAAGGGCTAGTTCCTTTGTGACTTTTAGAAAACCAAACTTTTTAAAGTTGTTCTATGCAGTGTGCATGTGTGTGCGCGTGCACGCAATTGCAGCGCCTTTCCCACTACTCATGCTGTTGCCTGTATTTTATTTTTAAACTGTTTTTAAATAATGTTTTACATTGTTATTATTGCAGCCACCTCGAGGTCCTTTTGGGTGGAAAAGCAGATTAAAAAAATGAAATCAGTAGATGCCAATCCAGGAGTGAAAGACAAGTATGAAGGTAGCAATGGCTATAGCAAGAAGATGTGATCCGGTCATTTGGGGTGAGGCAAGGACTGGTTGTCCAGTCCTGTCTCAAAGAGGCCTTTTCTTATGGAGAGAATGGATTCCTTGCCTATCCATTGCTGAGTTGCAGAATTGCATTCATAAAGACAACAGAATCTATCTAGTCAGGTATAGTCAAGCCTGGAAGACGAATAGGCAGTCCATATTCTTGGGAGCCATTCTATTCTCCAACCACCTGGAAATACATTTTAATGTCAGTCTCACATTCAGTCAGGCTCAGGCTCTATATAACAACGTTGGCAGCACCTAGCAGTAAGGGCTTCAGGGGTCCTGAGCACACGTGCTCAAGTACGACTAGGGAATTTCATACAAACCCCAAGATGACGTAGCAAATACACTTGTTTTCATCTCTGAGTGAGTCTGGACAATTCTTTTAAAGCCACGCCTAATTCAGTTTGGCAGCACCACCAGAATTCTGGTAGCATCACCAGAAGCCAGATAAATGGCTTTTGGGCCTCATCTCACTTGCTGGTGCTGCCAGAGCACGTCTATTGTGTTCCTACAACTCAATTTTGTCCATGTGTAGCTGGCAAGCTGACAAAAGCTAGCAACTAATGGCCAGGACCAGCTCCCACCCTCCATTGAAATGGAGAGTATCCTAACCCCTGAATGCCCCAGGACATAGAACCCTTGGGTGTATCTTGGGTGTAAGTCAGCCAATCTCCTCTGCACGCTAATGGTGTCAGGACAGCATCCTACCGCCCATTAATTGACAGCACTAAAGTTTTCCCACCTTTCACCTAGTCACTTATCAAGTACTTGCCTACCCTGTTCAGAAATCACTCCCGGCATCTCCACCATTTTGTTCCCCCAGAAAACATGAACAAAACCCTCTCAGTAGATACCCTTAATTTTTGTCTTAGAAGTATAATTGTATTAGGTTCCCTGTGCTTAGCGTGCTATGAGAGCCGCCATCCTATCAACCGAATGAGACCTGTTCCTTTCAGGTAGCATGACCAAAATACCAAAATTCATAGTGCAGTAACCAAATAACCCTACTTTTTTCAGTGTCTTCAGTGGGGAAGTCTCCAGCATTCTGTCCACTCAACTATATTCTAGCCAGGGTGTAAGCCCATGGCACAAGACAGTAAGATCTGGGGGGTACTGACTTTGAGCAACAGTCCTCCAACAGTAGATAACAGAGTCCAGGATCAGCTTCTGCAGGTTCTGGGAGATCTCCCAGAGGAAAAAAAAGATATTGACCAAACAAAATTCAAAGCCTAATTGAGCCTTATAGTCTCAAGAGGGGCATAGTGATTGCCAGATCCCTGCCCTTCAAGTGAAGGGAATTTAAAGGAACTGTGCACTGTGGCACTGCTGAATGGTCTTGACCTTTTCCAGAAGGAAAATCTAGAAGAAACAATAGCCTTGAGTGGTTAAAGAATTAGGGACAGGTAGATTACTTTTTCTCTGATGACGGTCCTCTATTTTATGCTGTACAGTAAGGCTATATTCCCTGTTGAGGGCTTTCCACAGGCAGATGGTTGGCCACTGTGTGGACAGAATGCTGGACTAGATAGAACCTCGGTCTGATCCAGCAGGGCTCCTCTTATACTCCCAACTCCTGGAAATGCAATATTAACAAAAGACCAAAATGAGATGTTTTTTCCTCCATTGTTCTATATATCTTGATTTCTAAGTTTGCATTAATAAAATAATCATTTTTGTGGGCCAGAAGGTAGGACTCAGCCAAATTTTTTTTCATGAACCCTTTTGACTGCTTTGAAATGCAATCCCTCTCTCCTTTGGTAATTTTTCAATGGTTGCTTTGAAAGCACTTGCCTATTTAGAGAAAAATGTCCTCACTTTGAAGTGACTTATGCCCTGTTCAGGGGTTCAAGAGAATGCTTGAGGACTCAAAGTGGGTAATGGGATGCGGCCAGTGTATACAGCCCCATCCCTACTTCTCCAGGCAAGTAGAACTCCTGTTCAGACCTTGCTGGTTCAACATGGCAAGATCTTAACTGAGAGGGCGGGGCCAGTGCACCTGGAGATATAATGGCTGGGGGCCAATGCATATGATCCTGTCCCAGTACCCACTTTGAGTAGGGATGTACGAAAGTTCCGCCACGGATCTCGGGGAGGCTGAATGCCAGCGCATTAGGCCCCCCGAAATCGGTGGCGGAACGGCCCGCCCCCCTGCCCCTCCCGGGACGGGACTTACCTTGGGTGGATCTTCCTGGTGGCAGCGGCTCCGGCGGCGGGTGCGGCAGCGGCGGGTGCAGCGGCCGGTCTTCCGACCGGCTACCGCCACCGCCACTTCCAGGTTACAAAACAAAACAAAACAAAAAAACGTGATAGGCTACGTAAAGATTTACGTAGCCTATCACGGCTAGATTTTTAAAAAGCACCGTGATAGGCTACGTAAATGTTTACGTAGCCTATCACGGCTGACTTAAAAAAAAACAAAAAACACTGCGTGTACGCAAATGGCGGCGGCCATGGCCGCCGCCATTTGTGTTCCTTATTTTGGCACGTCTTAGTCTACGTAAACATTTACGTAGACTAAGACGGCGAAAATAAGGGGAACGCAAATAGCGTAGCATCTATGCTATTTGCGTTCCCCTTATTTTCGCCGTCTTAGTCTATGTAAATGTTTACATAGACTAAGACGTGCCAAAATAAGGAACGCAAATGGCGGCGGCCATGGCCGCCGCCATTTGTGTACGCGCATTTTTTGTTTTTAAATCAGCCATGGTAGGCTACGTAAACATTTACGTAGCCTATCATGGCTGACTACAGGGACGCAAACGGCAGCGGCTATGGCCGCCGCCGTTTGCGTCCCTGCTAGCCAGCGGCCAGATGTCTGGCTGCTGGTGGAGCCGGCCGGCGGCTCCGCAGAATTGCTGCGGAGCACAGCCGGCTGGCCAGGATTCGGGGGGGGGGGGAACGGAGCGCCTCCCTCCCGTCCAGGATTCCGGGGGGAGGGACGGAGCGCCTCCCCCCCACCATCAGCATAATCCCCGAAAAGTGATTTTCGTACATCCCTAACTTTGAGCCCACACACATTCTTGAATTCCTGAACAAGACTTTAGTTTGACCTCAATGCCATCACATAGCTAAATCTAATTGGCTACATTAGCACTAAATCTAATTGGCTACATAACATAACACAATTCCACTATGTATGCGATCCTCAATAGGCTGGGATCATCCATGCAAGTGATCCAGGAAATTCTGCCTGCCCTCTTAATTGGCTTTCACCTCTTAGCAAATTAGATGTCATCACTTAGCAAACTGGATATATAGCATCATTATATCATCCTTGCCACTATCTGATTCCTGATTGGCTGGGATTGCTCATCTGACAAATCTAGAAAGCAGCAGCAACAACTGTAAGACAAAAACAGCACAGCAGCAGGTGGTAAAACAATGACCATGAACTAGATCAGAAAAAGGTGAACATTCTCAAGCCAGGAGGAAGGCGGCGGCGGCGGCGGCGGCGGCGGCGGGGGGGGGGTTGCAGGAAATAATCTCCCGCTCCCCCTCCCTTCAGCTCTACTTTAACTCAAAAATTGAGATGGGAGAATATTCAGTGTAAACTTTTGAGAAGGGACAACTTTGGCAACACTGGATACAATACATAAATAATTATATTGTTATTGAACCAAGAATATCTTGTGAATTTTATGTCTTATGCGAAGAGGTTTTTTTGTTAAAGGTTTAGTTCATCTATAAGTATTTGCCAAAAACAAATGCCACCTTAACTTCAGGATAATTTCCCCTGTAAAACCCCAGCATAGCAAGCAGTGTGAACTGGTAGCCTACTATGGCAGGCAAAATTGTTTCCTACCATCTGCCTCACTATTTTAATAGATGGAGTGTGGGTCTGCATGCTGCATGAAATTCATTGCAATTAGGGTAAATGTTTGTCTTTCCTTTACAGCTCTCTCGTATGATGGTGAACTTATCTTAATTTATTAACTCCTGCCATTTTTAGTCAACTAAACACACACCTTATGTTGACAGCAAAAATAAATCACTTTAATAGGAGACATCAGCAATTCAGTTGCAAAATAGATATTGATTTGCATGTTCTAAAAAAAAGTCAATTCCATCATCACATTTTATTTTTTCAAAAGGTCACTGAAGTCTTTGAGGGAATTAACCATAGTGCAATTGGAGGTTGTGCAATTGTGCAAAGCAGTGGTTTTCAAAATACTCAGCTTTCCCACAAAGCTTTCAACTTTTCCTTGTGGCATGCAAGGAACCCTCGCTCACTGCAGAAGTTTCTGAGGCATGTTCTAAGGCAGTCACTTCACACCCCAGTACAGGCCAGGCCTTTGGGCCTCATCATCATCCCCTGGGTTGGGTCCGGATTTAGGTGCGTACAACGGGGCTGAAGGAAGCGGATGTCTCCACGTTCTCCTTCCCACAGCAGCCCCTTCAGCTGCCTGAAAATGCTACACAAGGGGACCTGTGGGATGAGTTGAGGTGTGGGGGGGAGGTCCTTGAAAATTGGACAGAAAGGGAGAGTCTGGATCCAATCTCATGTGAGATGAATGTGCACTTTGAAACACTCCACTACAGACGCACATTGCAGCGGGAGATTAATCATGGTGGGTGTGCAAGTTTTCTTTTAGGAAAACTTGTTTGCCATTACCAATCTTTTCACTGAGGAATGTGGTTAAGCTTTAAAGAACCCCAGGATACATTTAAAAACCATTCATATCTGAAAGCCTAACAGTGTTTCTTCCTAAGCGTCATACATGGAGACCTTTTAGCAGACAGTAGATTTGCTGGCATAATATTTCTGCAGATGCAATCGCTTCAGAAACATAAGAGATGTCAGTAGGTGGATACTTGCCAGTTTATGCATTCACTGGCTCCTAGGATAGTCATTCATGAAAAACAGATGCATGCACTTCCCACTTCTAGCTAGCATGTTGTAGAAATTATCAGAAGGAGCACAAAGTAGTGGAGAAAACTGATTCTGAATCATTAATGTTCTAAAGGGTGCCAAAATTCTGTGCCATTAAAGCAAGATGTTTACGGAGTGGCAAAATAATCCACACAAAGCAGAACTAAAGCAGGAGGTACTCGCTGTCTTTCATGAATGTATAGTTTAGCCTTTCTTGAAACAGCAAATTATTTTAAATGTATAGCCAAGCACAAATGTAAGGAAAAGATTGGCTCAAGAGGGTAGTGATGCTGGGCATTTGCCAGAGCCTCTAGACCCGCAAGACGCCCATTGCCCCAACAGTGCTGCCATTCTAACTTTACACAAGAAGATCAGAAGTAGCACAAGATAATTCTTGTTTAGAAGGCCCCAACTCTTATAGCTCACGATGCCTTACTTGAGGGCTCCCCAAACTCTGGAGTTGGAACTCCTGTCATGAGACCATTATGGCCCTTGGTTTTGGACAAGCTGGCAGCTGTATTTTGAACAAATAGAAGTATTTGAACAGGCTTTAAATGCATGTACACTGCATTATAGTAGTCAATCCTAGATATTACCAAAGCTTGGATAACTGCGCCCGACGTATATTTGTCCAAGAGAGGGTGAAGCTGACACACCAGCTTAAACTGCTGAAGGGCACTCCTTGCAACAGAGGCCATTTGGGCCTCCAGTGACAAGGTTGGATTCAAAAGTACCCCCAGATTACGAACGCGATACTTTAAGGGGAATGCAACCCCCACGCAGAACAAGTTAAAAACCATCTCTTTGAACAATTGAACTACCTACCCACAGAATCTTTGTTTTCTTAGGGCTAAATTTACTGGCCTCATCCAGCTCAATACTGATTTCAGGCATTCCAAATAATTGGTCTGATTCATATATAAATGGGCCAGAAATGGGCACTGTATGGTAAATGGGTGGTGCTGTTACCCTCCCCACTCCACAGGTAGCTGTAATTTGTGAGCCTGAGGCTACATGTGAGTGCCCGATGTGTGGAATCATTTCACTTCAAAACAGAAACCAGGGAAGGGGAGATTAATAGGGCTGCCATTCAGTTTTGTGTTCACATGGAACTCCTGCCTTACAAATGACATTAGCTGCATGGAGGCATGAGTCACCATACAAAGTCTCTGTCACCATACAAAGTTGATTGCTAGCCCACCTGTATATGAATAAGTCCATTGTCTTTGGCAATATTTGGACTAAAATACACAGCCCTGGTGACTGAATAATTCAGTCTAGCCTGGCTAAGAAAGCTCTAAAATATTAAATCTAGTGTACAGAGATTGAAAGGAACATCTTTCATATGCCAGAAATAATGACAGAAACTGCTGTGTGCCTGGGGAGGCAAGGATGGATAAACAGAAGAATCTATTGCAACCTAAATCATGATACATGCATTATTTTAACAATATATTGGTCCAACCACTGGGATATTTGGGGATTATTTATTTAAAACAGGCAAACCGGGAGATTTTGTTCATCCCCTAACAGCTGTAGCACTTTTGCACACCTCTGACAAAATTACCCAAGAACGAAAAAAGTTGGTAAATATGGGTTTCTGATAACGAATGTAATGACAAAAACCTCACAGCAAGAAATCTAACAAAACAGTCTTGTTTGGACATAATACTAAACTATGGTTTAGCATTATCTGAATAAGCCTTGGTCTCATTCCCCACTTGACTCTCCTCTGGCACAGCTGCAAGATTGGAAGCATTTGCTTCATTTTTTAACTAACTGTGGTTATTCATTACGTCTGAACCCAAACAAACTGTGGTCAGTCATAACTATGGTTTAGGGAAACAAGCCAACTTCAAAAGGTGATTTATGATCCTGGCTTGTTTCCCTAAACCATATTTAAGATTAAGGTTTGGACATAATGACAAACCACAGTTAATTAAAAAGTGGAAGCAAAAGCTGCCGATTTCCTCACAACTGCGCCAAAGGACAGCATGAGCCTAAGGCTCATGCACGTAACACGAAACCATAGTTGAGTGTTGCGTCCTAACCAGAATCCAGCTTCAAGCCTGAACAATATGGAGTGTCTTGTAATTCTGTTATTCTTCCTTTTAAGACAAAAACGCATTTCCCCAATACTTAGTGAAATAAATACCAAAAAAACTGTAATCATACTTTTCTGTCCCTTCAAATGCTAAGATGACTTGCAATGCTGATTAAAATGAAGGTGGAAATAAAAAGATGTGCCAGACACAGGAATGTGACCATGGTGGATAGTTTATTTTAAAAACATTTGGGAGGAGTTCTGTCCCTCAGCCTCACAATGCAAGCTATGATAACATGATAATGGCATGATAATGAGAGCAGAGAAGCCCTGCTTGGGTGGTATTTTCTGGGGAGAATCACAATCTGGTAGGAGTTAAAGCATTTTTCCTGCCCACCCTACTTATTATGCAGAGAAATCAATGAGTGAACTGTGTTGTGCACATTCATTGGAAGCAGGACCTCCCTAGCTGGCCACCTGTCCTCTCTTTCATTCTGGGGATGGAGTGTGAAGTGAGCATCACGCATACAGTTACTTTCTCTGTGCAGTTCAGCAGGGAAGTGCACCAGAGCAATACCGGTCTAGCGTGCTTCCAGTGGGTGGCTCTTAGTGCAAAGACATTGTGCAGCGATTTCATCTTTCCCTCCTTAACGGATTTTCTGTGGCAAAAAAGACAGCAGAATCAGTGGGAAAGCACAGGAGGGTTACAAATGGAAGATGATGTCTGGATGTATAAAATTCTTTGAATGGGGCAGGGTGATTGCTCAGTAAAAGCCTCGTCTGGAAGCACCCCTTGACAGTACTGTTTGAGCAGGGCCAGGGAGATAACTTTCTCATGTATGTGTTCTACAGTCAAGGAAAATGACTGGGGATGTTTTCAGGATTCAGGGGGCAAATCAATTATATGCAAATTACATGCAGTAGACTACAATGTATGTGACACAGTATATATTCAAGAAAATAATTTTATCCAAAAACATTTAAACACTACAAACTAAGTTTTGCATAACCTCAAGAGAAACTAGCACGGTGTGTGGGGCTTGTTCTTACATGAAGGAAACAAAACTTAAAAAAATTATGAAAGATATCCCGTTATTTAACTGAGTGGCTAGTTTGTCCATGACTCAAATACAAGATAATACAATTCTGAGAAAAAATATGCCAATAACTTAATGGTTTATTAGTCAGTCAACAATATTACAAATATTTAAAAATTACTTATTATATAAATAGTTGGCAGCAAACTATTCCATTACAGAGTTAAATTACCAGTACAACAGACAGACTGGAGATTTAGACACCTGGAAGATAACAGTAAAATGAACTAAAAGTTTTTAACAGAAGATTTTAAGCTGAAGGCGATTAAATAAGGGAGCAATCCACCAAACACTGCTGCTGGGAAACACCCTCTTATTTAAGTGGGGCTTTTATGGGTGCCACTGAAATCGGGGGTCCACAGCTCAGCAGCAGTGCCTGGTGCATTGTTCCCTTTGTGTCCATAAAAAGCATGGGTTTTATTTTTATTTAGAAAAAAATAAAAACTGTTTTAACACCCCATTAGGAATACAAAATAAAATTAACTGAAAATATTAATTTGCATATCAAAGAACCATTTATAATTACAATCCAAACACTCCATAAACCACTTGTGCGATTCTTTACAGAAACTCGGAATTTAGAAACTAGTTGCTTTAATATTACAAAGATTTCAGCTCCAAAAATAATTCAACATAAAATAAATTTTTAGCAATTAGCGTCATAAAATTATATATTTCCACATAAAAATACAAAATAATATTAATGACAAGAATATGAAAAATTATTCCAAGTATTTTTACTATTTGAAATAAAACAAATAAACAAAACCCAAAATGACAACAAAATAGAAATATGCATGAAAAAAGTCTCTCCTTTTGTTAGCAAAACACTATCCAAAATAACTACGATCATTTACATCAGTACAAAGATTTCTGGATTTTAAAAAATATTTGCAATGACAAAAGGGGTTTTCTTTTTCTGACAGTAAAAAATGACACTGTGGATAAAATTTGCAAAAGATGCAATGAAAAAAATAAAATTTGCATTAAAAAGGTTTACACTGTTATTCTTTTTATACAAACATTAGAAACAGTATTGCACGTCACAACACAGAATCGAGGTTAGTCAGCCTTCCAAAATGTGTTATATTCAAGTTTTGTAGCATCTTTGAGGAGAGGCTCTGTGCAGCCAGATGCAACAGGGAATAAAATATCAAGTGTTTTCCATACACAAATATATAAATGCTAAATGTTTCCTTCTTAACAAAAAGTGTGGACTTTTAAAGTATTTTTTTTCCTCCACAGTCATACGTTTGGACAGCAATATGCACATTTGGGGTAACAAAAGTAAAGAAGCTTTAAAAATACAAAAATACAATAAAATTAACAATCTCCTACAAAAATAGTGAAATAAATATGATTTTATAAAAACAAAAAACAATACAGTGTCAAACAGTTAAGAGAATAAGGGCACAATCCACTAGGGAGGTCTCTTGCATCATCCTTTATTGAAATAAACAGGAGCTGCGCAAGAACACAGTATGTGCCAGTCCCCACTGACATAAATGGGAGCTAAGAGAATAACTGTGCTCCTGCGCAGCATTCATTCATTTCCAAAGGTACTGATGCTGGAGACCTTCCAACTGGATTGTGCCCTAAGAACATGGATTTAAAAAGGAAGAGAAAGAGGAGATGCCGGTTACAGCAGCTATTAGCTTCAATAGCTCTGGAAATGAAGTGAAAAGCATAGCCTAATATTTAGATGAGTTTACCCATACCAAAAAAAGGGTATCCTCATGTTTTCTTACAGCTTTATTTAGGGGGGAAGAAAGGATTTTTCAACATCTCCAATTATTTCAGTTGTGTACTATTTTTCCATATTCATTTTCATTATTTAAAATATGTAAAGGCGCTTCAATTTTAAACTTCAAGCAAGAAATATGAAAATAAAGTTAAAAACATCTGCAGAATTAAATTATATCTAAATAATTAACGTTGCAAAACTACTGATTTTTTCTTTCTAAATTCCAAAAATTGAGGTATAGCAAAGGAGATGTCATCTGTCAAAAAAAGTGTGCCTTAAAATAGCTGACTAGTTGGAAAAAAAATCTCTCACAGAGATATAAAAATAGTGCATAACAAATGTCAAAAATGGATCAAGGTTTGGCAGGGCTTAAGGTTAGAAAAGAATACTCCAAAAAATCTGGAGGATCATGGTTAAGTAACAAATAGGGTACATTGACAAATAAATCATTTAGAAAGCTCTTCTTAAAACAGCATCAACTTTAAAACTTTAAAAACTTGAACTATAGCCACAACAAAACAGCAGAATTAGACATGAACCACATATTTGAACAGTACAAAAAGCACAATGCAGACAACCAATATAAGAGCAACGCTTTGCTTACATGAAGGATTGTCCCCAAGGGGTTGCCAAGAGCATAACCCTTGTAAATTTCTCTCTTGGAATAAGACTTTCAATTCTGCATTTGCTTTTGTTGGGTGTCTGCTTAAACTGCAGAGTAGCTCTTTCTTCCATTGAAACGTAAGGGCTAGTTGCATTAAAATGTTCTGGGATGGACAAAAATACTGCTAATGAACATCTTGCATTCAGTATCAACAAAAGTTTTTGTTTTTCCAAAATCTTGCAAGCGTTGTCATTACTTAGAACTCCTTCATAAAAATTAAAGCACTATGCTTAATTGTCAGTCAACTAACTACATTTCATGCAACAGTGACCCCAGTTTGACAGAAGATTCATATACGCCCAAGGTCAAACAAGTACACAGAGTTTAAGCCGGATTTCACTGTTGTCTTAAAGGTAAGATTTAGCTTTTGCAACTAGCTGTCTGTATATTACACCATCTCCATTTTGACTTTAATTAGGTTTTATTACTAAAGCATTAAATTTTCTTGCATGAGCACATTTTAATGCTCATTTCTCAGTAGTTTCCCATTTGGTGACTGGTTAGCAGTGGGCTGGCCATCTTTGGTTTGTAGAGGAAATTTTAACCATGAACAATCAAAGGGGCTGAAATAAATAATAATATAATCTAGTTTTTTACTCAAACGTGTGTCTATGCTACACCACTCCACGCTATTAGAACCACACACCACAAAGTTGCACAGGGATTACAATATTACATCCAGTCTGCAAAAATCGAATTCCACTACCAACCAGGTCACAAAATGGCTGCACTTTCTAATCTAAAACTAATTTGCATATTGTACACATGTAGGACATTTTTAGAAAAAAAAAACTTGAGTCACAGTAATGCATGCAAGTCTCTTTTGTTACAAATTTTGCGGTTTGCTCATGCTACCTAGATTTCAGAACCTTAAAAAAAAAACATTTGCAATAACTCACCTTTTGTTAGATCTAGTGCATGCATAAGGTGTATACAGGTAAGTAAACATGCAATTTTTCACATTCTAAAACTATGGCAGTTTATGCCATATTGTGCTGCCTGCATTTTAATCTGTAATGCAGTGTATCTTAAAATGTTTCAGTCCCGTATTAATAGGTGGCATTACACATAACACCTATATAGCAGCAAAGCTAATACAGCTTGTGATTATAAATGTTTAAAAATAGCTAATAAATCAGATTATCTTGAGGTATTATTTCTTGCAAGTCAAAATGGAGAGCAAAAAATCAACCCTAATTTTTTTAAATTGATGTATACACTGAAAATACCAACAACAATAAAAATAAGCTTTTTTTGTAGCAGACATATTCCCTCTTCACTATTTTTGCTACCTTTGGTAATTACTGGGGCAGATCTTGAAGTTAAAAACCCATGTTTAGAAATAAGTGCACGCTTCACCCACTAAATATAGCAGCAGACAGTGTGCCCCTATGCAAAAAACATTCTCATATCTAGTTTTAATTTTACATATAAAAATAAGTTGGAGAAAATACAAAAAAACATTTTTTTTTATTTTAACATGAAAATATCACAAAAATTAGTAAGCCTGAGATGTAGGGTTTTGGTGAAAAACAAGAGGCTTTGTAGTGTTTTGGCTGCTGAAAAAGATGCATGTATTGAGAGTTGGGGTGAGAAGCAGAAGAATGCACTTATTTCTTCTGCATGTCAGTATCTTCAAACACAGTAAGCCACATGCACCCTTCATTCCTTAAAGAGATACTGGAGAACCAGGCTCAGTTCCAGCGGAAGTGGATCTGGCGTGGGCGGTCAGCCCCCTCTTTAACCAATGGCTTATGGAATTCACGTCCTGCCCGAGAGTGGATATTCGCCCAGCAAAACTCACAGTAATACTGCAGGCAAGTGACATTGGCACAAAAAAAGGGAGCAAACTTTCCACCA
The DNA here is from genome assembly GCF_057233095.1 of Heloderma suspectum. Classification (NCBI taxonomy): domain Eukaryota; kingdom Metazoa; phylum Chordata; class Lepidosauria; order Squamata; family Helodermatidae; genus Heloderma; species Heloderma suspectum. Next base: position 117,603,447 of record NC_139462.1, read on the forward strand.
CATCGTGCACCCTGACATTCGTCACACATCTGGTCATCTAACACATATGGCTTTACCTCCACCTGTTTAAAAAACATGAATAAAAATAAAAAAGAGAGGAAAAAGATTTGTTTAGCCTTGAATAGTTATGCTTTAGAACACTATACAAGTACTGTTGTTAAATTTGTGTTCTACCTTTCCTGCAGGGACCTCAGGATGGCATACTATAGTAGGAATGCCTGCAGGAATCAGCGAGCCTCAAACGCAACTGTTCTTTATTCAGCACGCACAGAAGTGAAAGCTTAGCAGAAAATCCACCCACTGTTGCTGTTCCCAATCCTACAGGAGCTGCCAAGGTTCAAAAACAATAACAACCCACAGTGCACCCTAGAATACATAACATTCCTTCCCCCTTAGCTATCATAGTCTTTCAACTTACGAGAAGGAACCCCTTCATAGCACGGTCTCTACAGTCAACTAGTAGGTGTAGATTGCTCAGATGACTTCCTTTCAGTAACTGCAGTAGGTAAGGAAGGAGTATTGCTCCCATTGCTTAGTGGTTCTGGCACTTCAACAGTCAATGAGAGAAACTCATCAGTTCCAGATAGATCTTCAGCAGCTACCTCTGCTGATGACAACCTGCTCTGGCCAGAACACCTTCTCAGCTGGTCAACATGGTGATGCCACACTGACTCATCTGCATACTGGACCTTGTATGACACAGTTCCAGTGACCTCAGTGATAGAGGAAGGAACCCATCTCAGTCCAGCACCATAGTTCCTAGCAAACACCTGATCTTGTGGGACAAATGAACGGAGAGTAGGAGCTGAGAAGGCAGCATCCACAGCTTGTTCATGTTTGCTTTGTAAGTCTTCAGCTAAGTCTGGGTGGAGGCTGTCAAGACATGTTTTTAGACGCCACCTCATAAGTAACTCTGCAGGACTGACTCCTGTTGTTGCACAAGGAGTAACATGTTGAGCAATGGGAAACCTGGCAAGGCGTGTTGGCCAGTCTCCTCCAACAATGCACTTCAGGGCATCTTTTGTTGTCTGTATCATCAGTTCAGCTTGTCTGCAAATGTTTTAAATTCAGCAGATATAAATGCAGTCCCATTGTCTCACACTATAGTATCAGGCAACGCATTGGTTGCAAATCAGTGGCTGTTTGTGATGGTATTAAGACTACTTCAAGCCACTTTGAGTAAGAATCTACCACAACCAAAACGTTTTTTTCTTGAAATGGTCCTGAAAAATCCATATGAATTCTTGACCAAGGCTTCTTGGTCACTTCCCATGGAAAGACAGGTGCACTTGGTGGATTGTGCCTAGTGGCTTGGTAAGTACTGCACTCATTTATAGCTTTTTCAATATCTGAGTCAATACCAGGCCACCAGACGTAGCTCCTGGCCAATACTTTCATGGAAATAATCCCTGGATGAGCTGCATGCAGTGTAGTCAAGATGACCATTCTGATGACCCTTATCTGGAATAACAACATGGTTTCCCCATAGCAGACATCCCTTATGGGCAGACATCTCATGCTGATGGTGTTTGAATGGCTTAAATTCCTCTGGCAGTTTGTCACCTGGCCAGCCCCTCATACTCAATTTAAAACACGAGCCAGTACAGGATCTTGAGCAGCCAGCCTAGCAATTTGATCAGCCTAAAGAGGTCAGTCAGGAAGGGCTTCTAGCATCAAGACTTCCAGTGAAGGAGGTACAACAAAATCTGGAATTTGAAGTGGTACCTGACTCAATCGGTCAGCATTAGCTATTGCCTTTTCTGGTTTGTAGACAAGTGTATAATCATAAGCATGGAGCAGATTGCTCCAATGCTTGCATGTGGGGTGATAGTATGCAGGGAATAGGCTTACCAAGAGAGAAGATTCCTAGAAGAGGCTTGTGGTCCATGTGTATTTCAAAAGCATGGCCATAGAGATAGTTGTGGAACTTTTTGACCCCTGCAATAACAGCCATGGCTTCTCTGTCAATTTGTGCAAAGTTCCATTCAGTGGATGACATAGTCCTTGAATAATAAGCAATTGGTGCCTCTGTACCATCTGGAAATTTCTGGCTTAGCACTGCACCAACCCCATAAGAGGAAGCATCAGTAGTAAGGGCTAGTGGTTTTTTCCCCATCACAATTTGAACTCAACAAGTGTTTGACATTCTGGAAGGCATTTTCATGCTGTCTGGTCCATTTCCATGGAACTCCTTTTCCCAGCAAGTGATGCAGTGGCTCATCAATGGTTGCCTTTTGTGGAGCAAACACATGGTAGAAACTGAGAGGTCCCAAGAAGGCTTGGAGTTTTTGCTTTGTTTTTGGAGCAGGTGCATCATGAATTGCACGTATTTTTTATCAGTGGGGTGAATGCCAGAAGCATCAACATGATAGCCCAAAAATGTTATGCTGGAGGTTCCAATTTCACATTTCTCCTTTTTTACATGAATGCTGGATTTGTCAAAACGATGTAGGACTTCTTGAAGTCATTCAGCCAGTTCTTCCTCTGTTGATCCCATGAGCAGGACATTATTAAAATATGATACACCTGGAATTCCAGAAAGTAGGATTTCCATGGATTGTTGGAACAGTCCAGGGGCCACAGAAATTCTGAATTGTAGGTGCTTTTCTCAGAATGCCCCTCGATGAGTGATTATTGTTTGGGCATCTGCTGTACAATCATCAGTGACCAACTGTTGATATGCTTGGGCCTGATCAAGTTTTGCAAAGACCTTCCCTCCACCAAGAACAGAGAGGAGTTGATTGACAGCAGGCACTGGGTATAGATGCTGCTTAAGTGCCTTATTCACAGTGCACTTGTAATGCCCACACAGTTTCACCTTCTCATTAAGCTTTAATACTAGCACAATGGGCATAGCTAACTGGGTGTGTGTAACTGGTTCTAGCATACTTTGCTTGGTGAGATGCTCAAGCTCTTCTTCAGTTTTTCCCCACAATGCAAAAGGCACATTCCTGGCTTTCATGCAAATTGGTGCAATAGATGGATCCAGATGGTGTGACACTGGCTTCCCTTTGTATTCTCCCATTTCTTCAGAAAATACCCTTGAAAATGTATTAACAATTGTTGCAAGCCAACCTATAGTAAGGACATTAATTCCTTGAATACTAATCCCTACTGATGAGAGGTTTTTCCTCTGCTCCTCCACAGTTATAAGTGAAAGCTTCCCTTGGAAGGACCCATACTGTACATCTACAGTGTAGCATCCAATGATATCGAGCTTCTTTGCATTGTAATCATGCAGAATGCAAAATGGCCTTGACAACTTTGGAGCAAGGGCCTTAGAAAATATGTGCTTAAAGGTGTCTCTGTTAATTATGGATATGCCAGACCCCAAATCCACTTCCATTTTGCACTTCCAACCATTGATTAATACTGTTGCATACAACACAGAATCATGAGGTTCCTTGCCACAGACCTCCTGAATGTGATATAGCTGTTGAGTTTTCATCACCCTGTGGATAATCAACCCCATGAGACACTAGGTGGAGTGACTCCTTGTTATAGTTACTTGGCCTTGTGCTGACAGATTTTGAATGGCGGACTCGTGCAAGGTGACCCTTCTTTTTGCAAAACCTGCACTCAGCATCCTTGAATCTGCACAGAGAGTACTAATGTGGTCCTCCACAGCCTGAGCAGGAATAGGTGAGCCAGGACTATCTGCAGATTTTATGGAGGGTGCATTTCTTGTGTTCTGTTGACCTTGCTGCCCAGAATTCTCAGACTGCTTGCTCTGGATAGGATTTACATCATCATAGAATAGTAGAATCATAGAATAGTAGGGTTGGAAGGGGCCTACAGGGCCATCTGCATCTCTCTTGAGTTCTGTGACATATAGTGATGCAGTCTCACTTGCTAATGCCTTTTCTTGAGTTATTGCAAATGTCAAATTTGGCTCAGACAGGAGACGTCGTTGTAGTGCTTCATCATAAATCCCACAGGCAAGGCGATCCCTCAACATATCCTCTAGAAAATCCCTGAAGTTGCAGTGTTGAGACAGATGATGCAGTTCTGCAATATAAGTGGCAATGCCCTCTCCAGGTTGCCGCATTTGTTTGTGAAATTTAAATCTCAGCACAATAACTGAAGGGTTTGGTGAGAAATGTATCTTCAATAATCCTAAAAGTTCATCAAATGTCTTAGTTTGGGGCGAGGCAGGAGCAGTGAGGGATATTATTATGGCAAATGTCTGTGGCCCACAAACAGTTAAGAGCACAGCTCACTTTTGTTCAGCATTGGCTATCTTATTTGATAGAATGAAAGCCGTTCTGCATAAGAATCCCGGGAAGCAGGTTGACTAACATCAAACTCTTCGCTATAACCCAGAGCAGCCATTTTGACTTCAATTCTCTCTTTTTTTAAAAAAACCACAGGGGTTGCTCAAGTTCTTAAGTGGGTCTAGCTGACTGCTTACCAGTTAGTTGTGTAAATGAATTCACAGTCCTTGCTGCCTGTATAGGTCTCAGAATCCCAACTTCATCACCAAAAAATGTTGTATTGTAGGAATGACTGCAGGAATCAGCGGGCCTCAAATGCAACTGTTCTTTAGTCAGCACACACAGAAGTGAGAGCTTAGCAGAAACTCCACCCTGTTGCTTGCTGCTCCCAATTCTACAGGAGCTGCCAAGGTTCAAAAACAATAACTAACCCACAGTGTATCCTAGAATAACACATACACAGGCTTATCCCTGTATGCTGGGGGTGGTAGGAAAAATCCTGGGGGGGGGGCTAGTGGGCATCTCTACAACAGCCTAAAATCCTGCATTTAAACGGGGCTTTCTGCTTCCGTTTTAAATGCAGGATCACGACAACTCCCTTTTTCACGTGCTTCCTTTTCCCCCTCCCCCTTCCCCCCTTCTCCCCGTATCTGAGTCTTCCATTATCTTTCACTGATCTTGCTCCTCTTCTTGCCGCTTTTACTCTTTTCATGGAGGAAACTGAAGTGGAACACAATGGAGTAATTTGATAGCTCATTATCTGCAATCTATTTAAAAATAGGACAAAGGGCATTTAGTGCAGGGAACGCCTTGAATGATCACGGTGTCATGTAAAGAGCCGGCAAACTTCCACGAAGGAGCAATCTCAATCGCAGGGTAAAAGCTCAGTGTGAAGTTGCCCAGTGTGTGTGTGTAGGGCGGTGTTTTCCCATGCTGTGTGTGGTGCACTCTGGTGTGTTTCTCTGAGCATCACCAGTTTGCCTTCTGTGAAATGGACATTTTGTTGTGCTTTGTGGGGGCAAATATGTGATTTGGCATTTGGGGCTCAGACCCCACCACTGCCTTGTACTCACTGCCTCATACATTTGCCTTCTGAGAAATGGCTGTTGGAGTACAAATCTGTGGGTTCAAAAGAGTGGTTTTGTATTTTGGAGCTCAGACCTCACCTCTGCCTTTTCCTTACGTTCTTGGGAAAGTGGCTTTCCTTTTAGCTTATATTTAGTCTGGGAGCATAATATATGAAAATATATTCACTAGCAAATTTAGTGATGGTTTCATTTGATTCATAAAGCTGTGAAGTTGAAGAATATATATGTCACTTTCTTATGTGTGGCTCATAGGTGTTATGACATAATTAAGAATGGTTGCAGCCACAAAAAGAACAAACCTCATTATCTCAGTATCTATTTTATTGTTTCAACTCTTGTCAGAAATATGTTTCCATAAGCTACAAAACATGTTTCTTTGTCTTCTGATGAAATTGCTATTTCCCCCTTCATTTGGATTGCAAACACCAAATTGATTATTGATTGTAATAAACTAGTCAGTTTCATACTACTTCTAAAAATGGTGTTTGCCATCCAAATTTTTGAGTTTTTCACCAAAAAGAATGAAAGGGGAAAAAATAGTCACAAGTGAAAATAATATGTTTTGTAGCTTATAGAAATAGCTTTCCAATGAGAGATCATACAGTAAAACCAATCCAACAGATAACAAGATAATTAGGTTTGCTCTTTTTTGTGGTAGTGGTCATCTTGATGATGTCATCACAGAATATTCTTCAGCAACAGAGGTTTATGAATCCATCCATATATACTTATCACTAGATATGATACAAAATTACATGTGCTCCAGGACAAATTGACATTAACCCTAGCTATTGCATGAGCAAATTCTCAGAAAAGTCCCCAGCAGTGCCCCTGATTTCTAGCCACTATATTTTTCCATGCAAGATATTTAGATAGTACTATCTATAGTATCTGGGATGGATGGGTAGCAGTACCCTCCGACGTCAGCCACTGAAGTTACCAGTGTCCAGTTGGGATAGATTTTTCTCCTGAATCAGGGCCCAAGCATAATTTTTCTGGGCCTGGGTCCACTCATAATGTGGAACCCCCTGGCTAAAAGGCCTTGTCTGTTTTGATTGGCTTCTTTTAACTTCTTTAGGTTCCTTTCTTTAGGGTACAATCCTATGCGTGTTTAGACACAGAAAAGTCCTACAACTCCCAGCATTCCCCAGCCACACACATAGATTGCACTCTTGAGCTCCTTTTATTTCTGGGTGCCTTTATAGTCGTATGGCATGTATGTATATTAATTACACAGAAGTAGAAAAGGCATTTTAGATACCGCTCTCCTATCTGTGCAATTAAGTGTCATTCTTATTCTGGAGACCCAGGGCCTAACTAATTTACTATAAAGGCAGTCACTCATTGTTCTAGAGGTCACCAGCAGTTCAGAATGTTGCTTGTTCCATTCTAATGCTGCTTTTGATCGGACCCAGCAAGTCTCACAAGCTCTTATAAGATTTAGTTAACCAATATAGATACTGGGAAATACATTTCCATAAACATCCAGAGGCATGATCTACAATTTAGCCTCATTTATTTCCCCATGATAATCAGCTTGCAGCCCAGGCCGGCACACCTTGGACTTCCAGGCCTAGGTAATGTGTCTCCCGCTCCACCCCCACATTTGGGCCCTCTACCCAATTTGCTTTCCAGATTGTTTAATTGCTCCCATATGAATGAACAGTTGCTGTAAAGATGCAAGTTAGTATATTATCATGTTGTAATCTGTGGAAAGCAGATGAAATATAAGTTTGACATTAATTATATTCAACTTACTCGTTTATCAATATCACCATGTTGAAGCTGAACAAACCGAGCACTAATGGCAGCAATATAGCTCTGCTGATTGGAAAAAGCAACTCGCCCAGCACCTTTGGGGTATTTTAGTTCAGGATCTGTGTCAATTCCTGCGTAACAAACTCCACCATAGAGACGGTCCATTATCATGGCCAATTCCACTATGAAAGAACAAAAAACATCGCAGTAGCACATTAAACTGGGAAATATTTGATAAACTATAATGTGTTATTTGATGGGTAAACAATATCCGTGATCCTAAGCCATGCTGCACAGCAAAGTAGAGCATAAAATCAAGTGCTTAGCTCCCAGCACTGGGACAAAATGTTGGCTTGTACTGTGCTATCTATAATCCCCTGCATCAGGGCAGCACCTGCCTGTGGTGCTATTATGCTAGCAAAGGAGACAAGACCCTCTATCAGGATGAGCAAACTGTGTCCCTCTATCATCCATCACCATTGACCCTGCTGGCCAGGGCTGATGGGAGTTGTTAGCCAAAACATCTGGTGGGCCACAAGTTGCCCACTCCTGCTGTATGTGGAACAGTAGCATCACACAAAGAGCAATTTGCAGGTGTAAAGGCAGCCTGGCCTACCTATGGCACTTCAAGCTAAATGTCCTTCACAGTAGTACTACCATAAAGTTGCAGTAATGGGAGGGTTTTTAAGACTGTGTGGCTTTGATCACACAAGGTGCCACTTTAGCTGCTGTTGTGGCACAGGCTTGTGCTTGCATCCGTGGCAACTAAAGCAGGATATTGTGTTTTAAGACAAGGCCAGTACTCTAACCAAGCCTGCATATTACTGAGTTCTAAATGGCAAAGCTGCTTTCTTCCAGGGCCAGTTCACACAATCACCTTCCATGTAACGTGTAATGGGTTTGAAGGTAATGTTTAACACTGGTGTTATGTGTATGATCACATGCATGTAGGCCTAATTTGCACAACCTTTTGCTGTTCTGAGGGATGGAGTCATGGAAATTGTGTTATATGTAGCAAAGAGACTTGTTGCATTTGTTGAGACTAACAAATTTGTAATGGCATAAGCTTTTGTGGACTACAGTCTGCTTTATAATTATTATTTATTAATTTATTTAACATTTGTTTTAGGCTGCCCTTAAGGGTAGAACCCATCAACACTTGTGTAGATATGATAGGAAGAGTGTGGAAACTAGGGATGTCCATGCCTGATTTTCTGTCATCTATAGATCCATGGCTAGGTGACTGCGAAGCTTGTCCCTCAGGTATTCCAGGAATCAGACAGTTTTGTTTTAAACAAGGCCTGTTCTAATGTTACAGTTTACAACTTTCATTTAAAAATCAAAATAGGTCTTTATTGTAACAAAAAGATCAGATGAGTCTGGCATGAAGAATTTGCAAAGTTCTTTAAGTGGATCCATATGTCAGAGTCAATTCACATACATGAGTTTGATGCTAGTACACTCTGTGTTTCCTAGTAGATAACTGCAACATTTGAACTGGAGAGCTATGTCTATAAACAAACTGCAGACATGCACCTGGGACACACAGCCAATCATGGCTCTGGGGCATGTGTTCACTGTATGTCTCCATGTGTTTACCAGATACACATTCAACCATTACTGAGTTCATTGGAAAAAATATCAGTCTCCCTTTCCAACATTATGGCGATACACGTTTTTGACCAGTTCTTAACCTTGCTTGCAGCCTTGCTCTGTGCTGAGAGAAGCACAAAGAAAGGCACTCTGCCGGCACTGTGATGTCCCTGGCACCGGTCATGTCTCTGGCTTTGTGTGGTACCCAGCTTCCCCGATGGGGGTGCTGGGTACACAACCTGAGACTGGAGATAATAGTAGGTATTCCCTCCAGGGGAATTCTTCCAGGGGTCTCCGCAGGCTAGACTGGTGAGCCCGGGAAGCTGGGTTAGGCCAGCAGGCTGGGGCTTCTGCAGCCCTGGGCTAGACACTTTGCAGATAATGTTGCTTGTATCTGCTTGAACTTGAATTCTACGGTTATAGTAGATTCCATAGAGTTACCATGGACACCTGCTTGTCTTTTTGTGATGGATACTTTTACATTTGTGCAGCTCAGCGATATGGACAAGATCCATGGAAGTGTGAGGTTAACCACTTGCATGCTTGACCCCTGCCTAGCTTGGTTTATTAAGATAGCCAGAGGAAGTTTGCCGAAGTGGGCTAAGAAAATTACAAATGCCTCATTAGGGGAGGGCATAGTTCCATCTAATCTTAAAATGGTTGTTGCATTTATTTTTATTATCGTCATCGTCATCATCAATATCTACAAAAAAGCCATCAAGGCAGTGTACAACAAATGAAAACAACAAAACCTTAGAACAATAAAAACAAGAACATTAAAAACAGTAAAAAGCATCAACACTTTAAAACTACACTTTTTGAAAGGCCAAGTTGAAAATATGAATCTTTACACTTTTTCTAAAGGCCAAGAGAGTAGGGGCCAATCGTAATTCTTGAGAGTGCATATTCCATAGTTTGGGGGGGGGGGAAACAGGAGAGCCCTTCCTTGCGTGCCTCACAAGCGCACCTCTGCAGATAATGCCACCCTCAAAAGGGCCTCTCCTGCAGATCTTAATACCAGAGCAGGTTAATAGCAAGACAGGCAAGTCTTAAGCTGTTCAGGACTTTAAAGTTTAAAACTGACACCTTGAATTGTGCCCAGAAAGCAATTGACAACCAGTGCAGGCCTTTCAGGACAGGTGCAATATGGTCCTGATACCATGCACTGGTTAGCAGCCTAGCTGCTGCATTTTGTACCAGCTGAAGCTTCCACACAGTCTTCAGCACTCCAGACACTCTTCAGGGCTAGCCCCACGTAGAACATTTTGCAATAGTCAAAATGTGATGTAACTCAGCTTTAGGGGTTCATGGATGGAACTGATTTACCAGATTCATTTCAATCTGACTTCAGGCCTCATTTGGCAAGAGGGACAACTTTGGTCACCTTAGTGGTTGATCTATGCACAGAAATGAAGAGGGAGAGTGTGTCCCTGTTACTTCCACCGGACCACTTAGAAGCTTTTGTTACCATTGACCGTGATATCCTTTTGGTCCACCTGGCCTGGCTTTGGAGCAACCATTTTACAGTGGTCCCAGTCCCACCTTCCCGAAGGTGGTACAGGTGGACTTCTGCTTGAAGCCTTGGTCTTTGGAGTCCTGCAGGGTTCTATTTCGTTTCTCATGCTATTCAACATCTACGTGAAATTGCTAGGAAAGATTGTCCAGTGATTTGGAGTATATTATTATATTATATTATTATATTATATTATGGAGTATGTCATTAGCCTACTTTAAGAGATGTTATTATGAATCAGGAGATAAATGTTCAAAATTACTGGCTAATGCTTTTAAAAAATGCTTTTAAAAAAGGCAGAATCGGAATCTGATTCTGGGGATTAAAAACAGTAAAGGTGATAAGATTTTTTGCTATAAAAAAATTAATGAGGAATTTGCTCAATTTTTTATTCCAATTTATATTCTTCTGATTCTCCAAGCCCAAATAATATAGATTACTTAAGAAAGTTGGACTTAAAACCCCTTTCTCCTGAACACAGATCCTATTTAAATCAACCTATACCTGAAATGGAGGTTACTGAAGCCATTAAGAATCTAAAAAATTGCAAATCCCGTCATCATCACCATTCTTGATGATGGTTTCACCAGTGATTTTTATAAAGCTTTTAAAAAGGAATCAACACTATGGCTTACTAAACTGTTTAATAAAATCTTAGAAGGGGGAGTTATACCTGGTATGTGGCATAATTAAAAAATAATAGTGTTACTAAAGCCCGACAAGGACCCCCATTTAATGGGCTTTTACCACCCATTAGCTCTTATAAATCAAGGTACAAAATTATTATCAACAGTAATGGCCAAAAGGCTGAACCTATTTATAGGACAATATATTTCTCCAGATCAAACTGGCTTTATCCCCACAAGAAACATAGCTGACACCATATATAGAGCATTAAATGTTATCCATGTAATCAGTACCCACAAAAGTCCTGCAGCCTTACTGCCACTGGATGCTTTTAAAGCCTTTGATCAGGTGGAGTGGTGGTTTCTCAAGCTATATTAAATAAACTAGGCTCTGGAGATAACTTTATGCATCTTATTAACCAAATTTACTCTGTGTCATCTGCAGTGGTTTGTACCAACATAATGGAATCTCCCAGACTGCAATTGCATAGAGGTACTAAATAGGCCTGCTCTTTGTCTCTGTTGTTATTTGCCATAATAATTGAGGCCCTAGCAATTGCTATTCAAACCAACCAATAGAGGGCATCCGTGTTAATGGAATAGAACATATTATCAATAGGGATGTACGAAACGACTCACCTGTTTCGTTTCGTGACATCCGCAGTGGGGGGGAGGCACTCCGTCCCTCCCCCTGAAATCCTTGCCGGCTGGCTCCGCTCTGCGGCGACTCCATGGAGCCGCTGGCCGGGGCTGCTCGCAGTGACATCAGGCCGCTGCTGGGCTGCGCAGGGACGCAAATAGTGGCCGCCGTAGCCACCGCCATTTGCGTCGCTTTTTTTTTCGCTGTGATAGGCTACGTAAATATTTATGTAGCCTATCACAGCAAAAAAAAAGGGAATGCAAATGGCGGCAGCTACAGCAAATGGCATCCCTGAGTTAGCCATGATAGGCTACGTAAGTATTTACGTAGCCTATCACGGGAAAAATTGTGAAGCAAATGGTGGCTGCAGATGTGGCCGCCATTCACAAAGCAGCGCGAATGGCACCAGGTACATGCTCCGTTTCGTGCGCCTTTCGCAGGGTGGGGGGTGGGGGGGCTTCGTTCCGCCATGGATTTTGGGGGGCCAAATGCACTGGCATTCGGCCTCACTGAGATCTGTGGCGGAATTCTCCGCCATCCCTAATTATCAATTTGTTCGCGGATGATATCCTTTCGATGTTAGGTAATCCTGATAGGGCCATTTTACCTCTGAAGGCAATGCTGCAGGAATTTATAGAAGTTTCAAGTTTAGAAATTAACTGTTCAAAATCGATGTTACTAACTTTGTCACAGTGGGTTCAGATATCTTGGGTGTTAATTTCAAAGGATTTATGTCAACTCTGTTGTATTAATTATCATAAGAACATAAGAAGATCCATGGTGGATCAGACCAAGGGTCCATCTAGTCCAGCATTCTGTTCACACAGTGGCAAACCAGCTGTCAAACCAGGAACCCACAAGCAGGGCATAAGTGCAACAGCACCCGCCCACCCATGTTCCCCAGAAACTGGTGTACATAAGCTCACTGCCTCTGTACCGAGATAGCACATGGCCATCAAGACGAGTAGCCATTGATAGCCTTTTCCTCCAGGAATTTGTCTAACCCCCTTTTAAAGCCATCCAAACTGGTGGCCATCACTACTTCCTGTGGTAATAATGGTAATCATAATGTGGTAATCATAACGTTACAAAGAGTATTATTAATACGTTAGAGGGCTGGAAACAACTGCATTTATCATGGCTTGGAAGAATAGCTGCCATTAAGATGGCGATCGTCCCCAAACTTCTTTTTTTATTCCAGGTTTTACCTGTTATATTCCCTAAGCAATGGTTTGAGAAATGGCAACATATCCTGGAACGCTTTATTCACAAAAATAAACAAAGTAGAATTAGCCGATTGATTAAATATAAAACCCGAGATAAAGGGGGTCTAGGCATACCTGATGTGAAGTATTATTATGATGCTTTCCAGCTAAAACAACTAATTCATATCATATGCAATTCAAAAGGAATTGTATGGGTGGGCATGGAACTCCAACAGGCAATACCATCTTTTAGAGCTATGCCATTCCTCTCTCCCTCATGGCTCAAGATAAAGCAAATTGACAACCCATTTCCCCAAACAACTATGACAGTGTGGAAGAGGTGGGAAAAAATTCTTGCCCCATCACTTTCACCTTCATACCCTTCTTAGACCTATTACATTTTAGGGATAGAGACAAATATGTCCAATATGGGAAGTGGGAGGAGAAGGGTATGTTTAGAATTAGAGATCTATTTGTTAGAGGTCAACCTATAACAGAAGAATCTTTGAACATCACTGCATTGGAGCAGACAAATCTTGAAAGGCTAAGCTGCCATTATTGTAATGCCAACAATATCAGGCTGTCTTGGAAGGATGATTTAGAAATAAAAATTGATGAACAAAAATGGTTGCAAATCTGGTTTCAACCACCTTTAAGAACAGCTTCAGTGAGAACTCTTAAAATGCTCTTTAGATGGCACTGGACAGCTCTTAAATTATACTGTATCAATAACTCTGTTTCAGCATTTTGGTGGAGAAGTTGCAATTTAATAGGTTCTTTTATGCATATGTGGTAGGCATGTAAGTTGGTAAAAACTTTCTGGGAAACTGTTTTCAAAAAAATTTCTGACACTACAGGGCAACTGCTGTTAAAAAAAATCAATATGCAGATGTCAGATGGCTATTTCTAGGAATCACAGGAAGCTGTCAGTGGTTAGATGAAGACTAATAAACTGAATCCTAATCCAGAATAAGATAAAGGTGCTTCTGTTTAGGAAAGGGACCAACCCACAAGTAGGAAGACCAGCTTTTTAGTCTGAGGGTCCTTCTTGACTCAGTTTTGCTTCTGGATGCCCAGATAGCAACCTTTGCTCAGTTTAGGCTGGTACACCAGTTACACCATTCTTGCAGTGGTCAGAGAGTGACACATGCTTTAGTTATCTACAGGCTGGATTACTACAATGTGCACCATATGGGGGTACTCTTGATTGACTTCAAATCAGCCTTTGATTTTATCCCTTGGAACAGACTGTGGGAAAAACCTGATGCTACTAATACTGATATTTGACTATTAATGCTTATCTGTAGCCTGTATGAAAATAGCCAGCTGAGGGTATGCTGTGATCATGTAGGGCACCTTTCTGACCTTGTTCCAACTTTCAGTGGAGTAAAACAAGGCTGTATTTTAGCTCCCATATTATTCATTTTTTACATTAATTCGATGGCTAAGAGTTTAGCTGATACTAGTTTCTATCCCCCTGAACTGGACGCTAGATCTCTGTCAGTTCTTGTTTATGCTGATGATGCAGTGCTACTATCTCAGATGAGTATTGTCTTGGGACAACTATTAAGAGCACTTGCCACCTATTGCAGCAATGAACTTCTAACTATTAATTATAACAAGACTAAAAATATGGTCTTTACTAGAAGGAGGTTTAAACATAGATGACAGATCAAAGGAAAGTGCAAATAAAAAATGCCATGGCAAATGCACAGAGGAGTGTCTCAGCCTTGCTTAAAGACTTCCATACTAAAGGAGGACACTATATTTCTTCGGCTATTCAGGTATTTGTAGCTAAGGTAGTACCTCAGAGGATGTATGGGTCTCAGTTGTGCATTTATGATAATTATGGGCCTTTTGAAGTCCTTCAAACTAAATTCCTGAGAGCTATCTTTGTAGTCCCAGGCTGTGTTTCTTTTTAAAAATTATTCTTTATTTCATTTTGACAATATACATAAAATACCATAAACAGTAATCAACAAAATCCATCATATAAAATAAAACTAATGAACAGAAAAAAGAGAAGAAAAAAGAACCCCCCACACACAATAATTCAAATAGCATATGGAATCTTAGTACAAAACACACTCACAAAAAATAAATAGGAGCCTTAGGGGGATATTACAAATATAAATATAAACATATTTAAAGGAGATTTGTGCCTTAAGTAAGCCAAATATTACTAAAGGCTTTTAGGACTGAATGCATATATGCAATCAAAGTCCACCACTCGGCAGCGAAAGTATTTTCTTTTGTCCTTTTGCTATGCATAACTTGTGAGTCAATTTTTCTATTAATGCTACTTCCCATACCTTATACCATTTAGCTATCGACATTCCTTGTAAATCTTTCCAGTATCTGGCAATAAGCACTCCTGCTACTATTAAAAGATATCCCACCAATTTCTTATGTGATAGGTCTCTATGCTGTCCGTGGAATAAGTTTAAAAGCGCTAATTCTGGAGATCTGTAGTTGTTCCCATTATGTTTGAGATTCCTGAGAAAACTTTGGTCCCCCAAATCTGAGACCTTCTTATAATCTCTTACATGCTGTGTTCCTAATGTGGTTCTGTGTCTGGAGGCAGGCTTAATTTCTATGGAGGCCCATGCATAGATTTGTTTGATAAACTTTTGGCTCAAACTTGTCTTTTTCCCTATGAGATTGGTTCCACTGACTGCAACATACGCTTTCTAGTCAACATAGAGAAGGTTACTGACAGAGAAATTACTGACTTACGGGTTTACAACAGGTAGTTTAATAGCCCTTGGATATTTTAAAGCAAAACTAACTATTAAACAATGAATAACATGATACAGAACTACAGAACTATTTAAGTTCTGTCACAAAATATTCCTTCTCTGAGAGTAAGGTACTTCTGCCTACAAATTATCTGAGTAATTTAATAATCCCCAAATTCAGAAAAGCATTTACATTAGCTCGATGTAATGTTTTACCATCTGTTGCTTTTAGAGAGAAGATATCGGAAGATTCCATACCATGAACATCCATGCCTCTGTGATGGGGTGGGGGGGATGTGGAAACTGTTGGGCATGTTCTATTATATTGTTCCTTTTATCAAGGTATTTGCTGTGTTTTTATTATACCTATTTTACAAAAAGTGCCAGGCAGATCAAATTAATGTTATCTTTTTTTCTGATCAGGGTCCTCAGATTACAGATCTGCAGACAGGTTTTGTTCAGCTGCTAGTGTTTGCTGCAAACGTTTGGTAAAATAGTACTATTCCATACACGACTTAGGACCACAGTACCTGACGGAGCGCCTCTCCTGACACGAACCTACCCGTATACTACGCTTAACATCTAAGGCCCTCCTCTGGCTGCCTACACCGAGAGAAGCTTGGAAGACAGCGACAAGGGAGAGGGCCTTTTCGGTGGTGGCCCCCAAATTATGGAATCATCTCCCCAACGAGGCCCGCCTGGCGCCAACATTGTTATCTTTTCGGCGTCAAGTTAAGACCTTTCTCTTCTTCCTTGCATTTGGCAGCATATAAGTTTTAATCGATCCTGGAATGTCTTATGGTTATAGTTCTTTGCTTTTGAGATTGTTTGAAGTCGTTTTAGATATATGTTTCTTTTGTGTATATTGTCTGTTCCTGTGTTTTTTTTATGTAAATGGTTTTTAATCTCTGTATATTGTATTTTTAATGTTTTTAATCTTTGTAAACCACCCAGAGAACTCTGGCTATTGGGCAGTACAGAGATGTTAATAATAATAATAATAATAATAATTCCAATTGGCTAATACTCCAAGGTCATGTCAGTAGTTTTGAGTTTTTGTATAATTATGTACATTTTGTGTAATTATTGTACATTTCATGTGCTGATCTACGACCATAATAAAATTTATCTGTCTACCACATGGTCTTTGAAGAGTCTCCAGAAACTTTAGTTGATCCAGAATGCAGTGGCTTGGGTGCTAGTGGGAAATATTATTCCTCCTTTACAACAGCTGCACCTAATGCTTTGTTTCTGAGCACAAGTCAAATTGTTGGTGATTACGTTGAAAGCCCTAAATGTTTGGGGTCAAGATATATTAAAGACTATTGTCCTGAAAATATTATTCACTCCTTTCCTAAGTTGTGTTGGGAAGGATCTTCATGTCCCAACACTGGCTGAGACAAGACTAGCTGGTACACATGAGAGAGCAATGTCTGCATCTGGGCCAAAATAGTGGAACTCCCTACCATCTGACACCCTCTTCCGCGTGCCTAACCAAAACAGGTGTTTAACCAGCACGTTGAGATTTTTAGTGACTGTATCCCTTACTCTCAGACTATGCTATCTACTTTATCTATCTCAATTGTTTTTACTGTTTTTGTTGTTTTATTGCTATTTTGAATAAACTGTTGGAAGCCACTGTAAGCACTTGGTATTCAGTGGAAGGGCAGGATATAAATTGGCTGAAATGATTTAATAAATGTTTCACAGATGCAGCTATACATCCTGGGATCCCTCCTCCTCTGCTGCAGCTCCTCGATGCCTGCAACATGCAGCTTTTATCGTGAGAACAGCAAATTTTGCAAGCAAAATATTGCCAAAGCAGCCTATCACTTGGGGGAAATCACTAGCTGCTTTTTTAAACCGGGTATGATATTGCTGAATCCTGACAGCAATTCTACAGAAGCCCTGAAAATAAAGCAAAATTTATTTTTCTATACATAATCAATAAAAAGTAGTTTGCAGATGTTTAGTTTAATACTTTAGCAAAGACAAGCTATGCATCATGCTGACATTACTGACGTCTGGCAAATTTCCAGAATAAGTAACATTAATGTGACATGCGTAAGAGAATTCATTTAATTTCATTCAATCAGTTGCAGACCAGTAATAAAATTCTGTATAATACATTTAGAAATACATTTTTGCTAGAATTGTCTGTTTTGAATTATAATAGTAAGATGGCTGATTTTTCTAAACATTAGTGAAAGAAGCCTGTAATGATTCCTCAAAGTCAGGTGAAGTATATTTAAAGGATAAGCAATGCTTTGTAATAAAAGGCCTTTTCGAAAACCTAATTGCAAACACAATGTTTAAAACTGTGATAATTCCACTGAAATGTTCATTATCAAAATGTGTGTGTGAGGTAAGTTATATTTTATACAAATATTAATCAAATCCACGCCTTTACTATACAACCTGTTGTTTCTTCTGTGTTAGTCTATACTATGCACTGATGCAAACTTCTGTGGGAATATGTGTTGCCAGGTGCTGATTATTTCCCGCCCCCCTCAGAAGACACATTTGAGACTGCCTACTGATGGCTTGTTATCAGTGCCTGACAATGTGTATTCATTGTTGATGTAAGACACTTCTGGAACCCAGCTGGGCTAGTTAAGCACTAACAATAATGACATGCCAAATCAGTATGTGGAATATGCTAACAAAGAGTAAAAGAAGCTCAAATATGACAAGTGTTCAGTTGCATCCACCTTTAAACTGAATAATGTATTTTTAAGGGATTATATTCTCTAAAATCAAAAGTTCTCAGATTGAACTAGATTGTAAAAAGGAGTTGTATGTGTATTTGTATTAGAATTAATTACTAAGAATAGTGCATAATACTTAAGAAGTTCTACACTTACCAGCTCGTAATGGCCTGGGCACACCACCAACAAAAATGGTTTTTCGAGGATCTAGAGGCTGTGAACCATCCATCACAAAGTCACTATCACTTAAGTTCCAGGGACGGATCTGAACCTATTAAAACAAAGGAAGAGAACAGCATGATTACTGGAACGGTGTTTTCCTCAGTCTAACCGGATTACTGGAACGGTGTTTTCCTCAGTCCATATAAAATGTCAGCCAGTGCATCCCTGGTATACATTGTTACCTGAGCTTGTGGGTGAGGGGGTTGAAAAAATCTAAAACGGACATCAAAGACAGGAGTCCCTGCTGTAACCTGGGTCTTACTTCATGTGCATTCCCGCCTCCCTCCACTTTTGAACATTTAAAAGTACAACCATTCTGCATCCAAGTCAATGGAGCATAAGGCTTCTGTATGCAGCTGAATGCTTGATTTGGTATGGGAGGAGGTAAACTGACCTTTGCTGCAAACTGATAGGTGGGGGGATTTTTGACTGGGAATCCAAACCAGCTTCAGGTCCACCTCTACCTCTGACCTGCAGTATTAACAGTGGACTACTTTACAGGGCTGCTCTAAGCTCCTCTCCTTTAGCACAGCCCTCCAACCTGCCATAAGGGTATAACTGTGAACTACACTGCAGAGTTGTTGTATACTACTCTCTCAGCCCAACCTGTAGTGTGGCAATAAAAGCAATGAATAAAATTGTAGGGTTGTTATATACTCTCTCAGCGCCTTCAGCCCAACCTGGAAAAGGGCTCTACTAACACCTCTGGACAACAATATTGCAGGGTTGTTGTAAACCACTCAGAGCCTGACCTGCAGTACTCAGTGACTGGGTTCAGACTATCAGCGGAGGAAAAGAAACCACTGTGGCTTCTTTTCCCCGCCCTGGGCATGCCGCTCACATGACTGAAATTTCCCTAATTATCCTCACCATGGTGTGGATTGCCATGTCATGGCAAGGTGCACAGCAGGTATGGCTTCCAAACCACCCCATAACCCCTACAACAAGCCAAGGATTGCGGGGTGGTTTGGAAGCCACCCTGCTGCGCAACTCACTGGGTTTGGATGACATGGCAACCTGTGGCTCAGCAAGGCTAATTAGGGAAATGGCAGGCACATGAGCAGCGCATGTGGAGCGGGGAAAAGAAGCCACTGTGGCTTCTTTTCCCAGCTGGTTGTCTGAACCTGGCCAATGTGAATTATACTGGAGAGCTGTCATAAACCACTCTCCCAGCCACAGTCCCTTCCAACTTGCAATATGGGGCAATGAACCGTGTTTGTTTTGGAATTTGAATTATCAAGATTATTTTTTAAATGTTTCACATTAAGCAAGACCTTAAAAACACTAACAACATTTCTCTTTGCTGCCACCTTTTGTGGGATATGGGGTGGACACACTGGTGGCCAGTTCCGCCTATATTAAAATATTGGATTTTTCCATTGATTTCTATGGGCAGCTTTCCCTTCCATCTCTCGGGACATTTAAAAATAGCTTATACGTGTTTCTTCTTCTGTCCCCCTTTTCCAGATACTCCATTCCATTACCCCCTTGATTTTTCATTCATTGGGGGGGTCTTTTGTTTGAAGGTTCCCCTTTTTTAGCAGGGGGTTCTGCCTAAAGATTTTTTGTACTTTCTACAAACCTTGGGTTCTGCCAAAATCTGGTGGTACCTTCCTCTTGTGCGTGGGTGATGCAGTTTTGGTTACAGAAGCAATGGCACAGATAATTGGATTGGAAATAGAATATATGATAATTGTTTTATCACTCAAAATATCATCAGGTGTTCAACTTCATGGGCTCAAACAGATATGACAATTTTTGGCAGGACTGCTGGGCGTGTGTGTGGATAATTAACCCTCCTTTATTTGGTAGTGATCCTTCTCTCTCCCCCAACCCCATAAATGCATTCACATTTTAAAATCACATCTCTATTGGCCCTAAATAAAAACTTACTTCTACTTTTTTTCCTCATCATCGTCATCTTAATCTTCATCCTCTGAGAAGTAGCCTGCAGACAGATGGCAGTTATGACGTGAAGACCACGTTGTGTTTACTTACTGGCTTATCCTTGATAGTGGGGCTGGAAACACACAGATAAAGCTTTCCATCTTCTTCAAGGCAGGCATCAATCAATGCTTGAACAGAGCTCTCTTCTTGGAAAAGGAGGAATGCATAACCTAGAGAACATGGGAGGGTGAGGTGGGGAAGGCTAGAATATAGTTGTTTTCCTCCTCATAGTTTTCTTAAGCATGAACAGGATCCAAAGGCCTCCACATATGTACCTAAAGTACTTCCATGTGTGTATTGGGACTTTGCTGATGTTTGCTTCTGACTGTAACCCTTTGCACTGTTATCAGATAATGCACTGAATTGGGTGTGTGGGAGCTGTTGTAGAAAAGGGGAACGTGAAAAGTCCCGATATATGACTGGAGGCTACCAGTCCATTATTCTAAACTTCTGGGGGGAAAAAACATCATCATGTCATAAATGAACAAGGACAGTACATTAATTGAATCAAGAGTTCGGATATAAATAAATAAATCTAAATACTTTCTAGTCAATGCCTTAGACATCTTGCAGTGCAAACCTATATGTGTCTACTTGGAAATAAATGTTGTTATTTTCAAAGGAGCTTACTCCCAAGTAATTGTATATAAGAATGTAGGCTAAGGCAAAAACATCTATGATATAACATTGCTTTGCTTCCTCTTCATACTAGTCTAGCTATCATGCCAAAACCCATCTGCCTGCTTGATGTTAAAAAAGTAGTTTAAGATACTTTAGGGTGCAATCCTGGGTAGATAGGTGGCCACCTCTGACCTCGGAGGGGACTGCCTATCCAAAGCAAGGCAGGAGAGGCATGGGGGGATCATTCCCTCCAAGCCTCTCCTGCTTTGCTCTTTTTCGCTAGATAGCCATTTTCAGCTGTCTAGCGGCAGGGGGCCCGGCTGGGAGAGGAAGCTGCCGTACGACACATAGGATGTGTCGTATGCGCAGCTCTGCTCTTCCCACTCTGGAACATCCCACAGCCTCACCCCTTTTCAGTTGCTCTGCACTCATCTTCCGAGCATGGAGGATGGGGCTTCTCTGTGCTGCCTCGGGACAAGGCAGGAGGTCAGTTCTTTGAGGTTGGTTCCCGGAATAGACCATATCCTATGGCCCGCTAGACAGTGTCTAGCGGGCCATAGGATTGCTCTCTTATTTAGTTCCTATGAAAATCAGATTTGGCACAAAAGGATTAACATCAGTTCTGGAGATTAAAGTAAAGTAGTGTGTTGCATATGTGACCTTTCAATACAACAAAAATAAGAATTCAATACTTAATGTGTGAACGCTAAATTTATTTATACATATATGCAAGGACATATGCACACAAACATTGCTGATATAGTTGGATAGCAAACCTAAGACTTACCAATCATTATGATATATAATACTGAAAGATTATTTGCAATCATTTGGGAATATTATATTGAATCGTGAATTGTTCAGCTACTGAAGCTTCCTTAAATTCTTGCAAGCAATTTCCCACTTGAAGACAAAAAATGGTTCATGGTTATCCAGTGTTTTTTCCCCCCCTAGCCTGGCCTTTTTTTCTCCTTCCCTGGGCTTTTCCAAGTAGTTCTATCCACTTTGGCCAAATCCTGAAAAATGGCAGTTTTAGCATTTTGGGGATCTTGAGTCAGTTCCTTCATACAACATCCTATTGCTAAAATATCTCCCTTGGCGGTGTAATGAAGAAATCTTACAATGAATACTCTGGGGAGTGATTTGTCTGATAGAGATCTATGGTTCCTTTCTATATCAAGGCAGTAGTCCTGCAGTACCTGCAGATAGTTGGTAAAATACTGAGGAATTGCCTTTGGCTCCATCCTCTATCTGTTACCGATATGTTTTGCCAGTAGGCTTGACCCTCAACATAAACAATCTTAGCCTGCAGATCTTTTAAATTCCTTGTGCATTGTCTTAATCAACATACAATGTTTCCAGACTGAGAGCTCCTAGCACTTCCAATAATTGCTGTTCCACTGTACGCTAAAAGTGAAATCCCCATTGACTGTCCACATTTACTTCAGTACACTCTTTTGTTGTATGTTTCACATCATGTTCTGATCACTCAGTGGGGGGCAATATAGACATGTGGCAGTGTTGTTTCCTCCCCTTTCTTGACCCCTCATGTTCACCATACCCCCTTCTCCCAACATTCTGAACTGGCCAACTGGGTGCTTTTCAGCACCATTTTAGCATTCTGTTGGGTGTGTGTGATCAAAATTATTTAATAATAATAATAGCCTGCAACACAGTGCAAGTGGATTGCAGCCTTACTTCCGTGTTACAACGGGGCTTTAAATTCTAATTTTTTCTGCTCAGTTTCACATCCAGGCTGGGAAACTTGCTTTTTCTTTCAACTGAATTTCAAACGCACCCACTGAAAGCCACAGGGGTTTGTTACATTTTTAAATAGCTTTCAGGGGGTCCTTTTAAGTCATTGTTTCCAGCCTGTTGGCAACAGTTGAAATTGACAAGATGTGTGTCAGTTTCACCTCCTCCTCTCCTTTAAAAAAAAAATAAAATAAAAGTAGGCAGCTCTTAGTAACATTTTAATAACAACAACAACAACAACAACAGTGATTGAGCATCAGTCAGAGGACTGCAGCCTTACAGTCCTACACATGTTTACTTGAAGTAAGTGCTGCTGTTTTCCATGGGATTCCTTCCTGCTAGGTAGGCTCCGAGAACCTTCGGGAGAGGGGAAAGGATTTCCTTTGCAGGACATGGAATGGCTCTGGAAAGCGATAAAGGAGGAACATCCCCAACATGTCATCCACTTTTCTTAGGGACAGCTCCTCCCATCCTGCCTCAATTATACATTTTCCTGTTCACACCTGCTGGAAGGTTGCACTGCTGTTCCTCTCTTTTCTGCCTTAACAGATTTTTGTGTGTGTGTGTGTGTGTGTGTGGTTAGAAGAAAGAAGGATGTAGCAATGGTAAAAATGGGCTGATTATGTCTGGACCCTCTATAAAATTCTGTGAATAAGCAAGGCAATTGTACAATAAAAGCATTGTCTGGAAGTACCCATAGTGAACACAGCTGCAAAATCTATAGTGCTTGAAATGCAGCAGTTGTGCATGCAGTTAATAACTACTGCTTTCAGTTCTGTCTCAGTTCTTTCCACACCTGCATGGAGGAGCTTAATGACTATTCTGACAGTTTGACTTTGGCCCTGTTTGCATGACAAGGAAAGGGGAAGGGAGGAGTGGCTCACCCGCATTTTTGTAGGAGCTGCTTTGGGGCCGGGCAGGGCTCCTCTAGGGTATACATTGCACCATTCTAAGTGGCTTCACATAACTTACTTGGGGGGGGGGGGTTGGAGTGAATGTCATCTGAGTGGCAGGGGCTGCTCAACCAATAAGAGAGGCTCCCTCCCTCCAGGCTCCATAAGGAAGGTGCGAAGTAGTTAATTCCTGCTGTGCGCATTTGTAAGACAAGCCTCCCAACGAGCCCCTAAGCCTCATTGAACACAATGGGTGTTACTTCTGAGCAGGCACACACATGCTTGTGCTGGGAAAGGCAGGGGAGAGAACACAGGGATGGAAAACTAGCCCCCTTTCTAACCAAACGGATACTGCCCAGGATATCTATAATGAAGCTGTGAATTAGTTACTTCCTAAAGCAATAAAGCAAACAACAGAGAATCGGAGCCTCGAGATTGCACTTAACCACACTTGGGGAACTGGGCTTTAAACTGTGCCATTTCAATTGAGGAGGATCTCTGTAAGTACTGATGTCGGCATTCTGAGGGCGAGCCTCATTGACTACAAGGGGAGTTACTAGTTCTGAAGGGACACTAATTGGTTTGTGCAGGGACTGGAAACACACAGGAAACACCCCTTGCCCGGGGTCACGGTGAAAGGCACACCCCTGGGCAAGGCTAGCATACCCAAGGTAAATGCAGGGGTTGGGGCACACAACAACTATATTGCTGAGAACCCGATTTAAGTAAAAGAATTGGACTTTAAGCAGTCTCAGGAAATCCAGTTTTTCCCTGTGGCTGCTGGATGGCCACAATGTCATGTATCCCTAACAACCTCCACATGCAGCCAGTTCAGAGTAAATCGCTGGTGGAAACACCCCCTTTGTCTTTGTGCTTCAGACTGTGTGGGATCTTGTCAGGATCCTGTCTGGCCTAACCCTGGAGAAATATCTTCAGAAGAAGAGGCTAGGGTCTCCATGGAGAAACCCGCTCCAAATTAATACCTGGAGGAACCTACAGTAGACTAAAAGCAGTCTGAAGAGCCCCATCTCAGGGATGTTTCGCTTCCCCGCCCCCAGTAACCCCTCTGAAGCCTGCCTTGATCTCCGATTCTCCCCCTTCACCACCACCCCAGCCTGCAACAGTGAAGGAGGCAGCAGACCAAGGGGGAACTCAGAATCATTACAGAAGACTGCAAGAAAGCTCTAATGGACTCATAGGTCATTAGTGATTCCAAGCTCCTGGAAGGAATAATAGCCTCTTGCCAGGGTGGGAACTATGATTAATTTCTCAAGGAGAGCTAAAAGAATTTAAGAACTTTCTGAAGAGAAGCAGTTATTTGGTTTCAGATGTGCTGGAACACAAGGGAATTGCTTTAGAACTCATGTTGCTGTAACTCTACTACTTCTTGCAACAACTGGTTTATGACTAATGTCCCCTCCTCTTGCACCATGCCCTGACTGACCCCCCAATTCTGCTCTTGTGCTGGAGGTGTTCTGCTGGCACAAGTGTTTCACTGGCAGTTAGGGATGTACGAAAGTCACTTAGCTGTTCGCGGATTATGTTGATGGTGGGGGGGAGAGGCATTCCGTCCCTCACCCTGGAATCCTCGCCGGGGGAGAGGCGCTCCGTTTCTCCCCCCCGGAATCCTACGCGGCTGGCTGTGCTCCGCGGCAGCTCCGCGGAGCAGCCAGCCAGGCCCAGCCAGGCCAGAAGAGTCCACAGCCGTATTTCTGGCCACGGAGGGCTCTGGGTAAAAAAAACAAAAAAAACAAAAAACCGTGTACGCAAATGGCGGCAGCTACGGCCACCGCCATTTGCGTTCCTTATTTTTGCCCTCTTAATCTACATAAATATTTACGTAGACTATGACGGTGAAAATCAAGGGGAATGCAAATAGCGTAGCGGGCGCTATTTGCATCCCTTTTTGATTCCCCGTTTTAGCCTACGTAAATATTTATGTAGGCTAAAACGGGGAATCAAAAAGGGACGCAAATAGCGCCCGCTACACTATTTGCGTTCCCCTTTATTTTCGCCGTCATAGTCTACGTAAATATTTACGTAGATTAAGACGGCCAAAAAGAAGGAACGCAAATGGCTGCGGCTGTAGCCGCCACCATTTTCGTATGGGGGTTTTTGTTTTTGTTTTTACCCAGAGCCCTCCGTGGCCGGAAATCTGGCTGCGGACGGCTCTGGCCTGGCCTGGCTGGCTGCTCCGCGGAGCTGCCGTGGAGCACAGCCGGCCTCGGAGAATTCCAGGGGGGAGGAACGGAGCGCCTCCCCCCCCCCGAGGATTCCGGGGGGAGGGACGGAACGCCCCCCCCATCAACATAATCCATGAACAGGTAAGTGACTTTCGTACATCCCTAGGCATTGTAGACCAAGACATCTGTAGGGCACCAGGTTGAAGAAGGCCACTTTAAGAATGCAAAGCAGCCTTTATGTTCCTAAAGTTGTATTATGCATAACTTGGTTTGCTCATAAAATTATCATTATGTTCAAAAACTTTTAAAAGTAAACTCGGTAAATTTGTAGTCATTGTCTGAATAAACTATACTTTAAAAATTCAATATACCAAACATGATTAATTTTATGAGCAAACCAAGTTATGCAGAACATATTTTAGGTTCCTAATTTATGTTTGACCAGAGGGAACTTGAACGAGTAGTCCCTGAAACATCTGAATCATCCTAGAAGCCAGAAGAAGCAGGAAGAACTGGAAGCAGAGGAAGACAAGTCCAGAAACAAAGGACTCTGTAGAACAAAACCCAAACTGTCAAGAATTCTTCCATATTATGATATGGTGAATCTATTAAGATGTTGGGAAACTGAGCATGACTTGGAGCTTTCCAAAATGTTTATCAGTAAAAGATACATTGGATCAATAATTTTAATAAGAAATGGAAGAAATAACTGCTGAGAATCTTACAAAGAGGATTAAAACAACATTTTTCTCCATGGCTTCATTATTTCCAGACATTTTAAATCTCTATTCTGTAAGGGAGCAATCCTATGGTTGCTGGTCAGCAGCTAGACGGCCATAGAATGCATCGGTTCCTGGGAACCATCCTTGGCGCCCGTGCTCAGAGGTCAGTTCCCTGAGAACCGACCTCCCCTCGCCCCCCATGCACTGCCTTGCAGGCAGCTTGGAATGGCCCCGTGCTCTGCGCTCGAAAGAGGAGCATGGAGAGTTGAAAATGGGGCATTCGAGGGGGTGTTCTGGGGTAGGGAAGGCGGAAATGCCAGTACGACACATCCAATGTACATATTATTGGGATTAAAAATCTGTCTAATGATGTACAATTGCCTATTTTTGTGGATAAACTTTTGCATGAGATACTCCCTATTCCATCTGATTATTTACTTGATATTGAGCAGGCATTTCATGTGCCAAATGCTAAAGAAACTGACTATACGATCATAGTCCAATTTGCAAAAGTCTCCACAAAGAATTATATCCTGCGTTTGGCAAGAGAGGGTGGAAGCCTTTCCTGAAAACAAGATAAAGTTACGTTATTTCCAGATTACATCAAAGAGGTGGCGAATAAAAGAAGGCAATTTATCAAAGCAAAAAATATGACAAAACAAATGAACTTAAAATATTAAGTTCCTGCTACACTTTGTATTATGTGTGAAGGTCAGATGAAGACGTTTCTAAATCATGAAATGGCGGAGGCATGGCTAAACGTAAAAATGTGTGAGATTTCTGTTACAACCCCATGAACTGGAATTTTTAAACAAGCTTTGTTAACTGTTTGTGTTTAGTCTACATGATCCAGGCTAGGTCAGAAGATAAATGATTATACATATATTTGTTTATTCTCTTTCATCTTTCATTTTTTCTTGCTTTTCTTTATATTTTTTATTTCAAAATCGATATGGTATGCTGTATTTAAATTTATTGTTTGAGTGTATATTGTGCACATGCACTTATATATCTAGTATAAAATATATTACTGATTGTTGAAGGTTTATTTTAAGTTTTATTATTATATAACACTATATTTCTTCTTCTTCTTCTTCTTCTTATTATTATTATTATTATTACTATTATTAATATAGGCTACTGGGAATGAACTGTAGACCTGTTTCTTTGATATAAGATTGATGATATGATATTGAAATGTAAGGTTGTTTATTAAACTGTAAGATTGTTAAGGTTATAGATAGAGTTTTTAAAATAGAATGGCATCGGAGCCGGGCGGTATTGGAGTTTAAACTTAATTCTTTAAAGGGGAGGGAGAAGGGGAGGGGGAGGGGGAGGGAAGGGGAAAGAATCTTCTTTTCTTTTTATTTACTTCCTTTCCTCCTCTTTTCCTTTTTTTCTTTTCTTTTTCCTTCTCTTTTTGTTATTGTGGTGTCCTCATCAGAATATTGTATTGCTGGGTAATTGTAGTATTGATCAGGTTGTTGGTATTTTGGGTATTGTTTATTTCATTTATAAAGATAAAATAAATAAAAATATATTTAAAAAATATTTAGAATTTCCATCCACTCAGGGAAGGAAATAATGAAACTATCTTCAAAGAGATGTCTGTCTGAGTGTCAGGGGGACAGGGACTGAAAGCTAAAATCGTATGAAAAAATATATACATGAAAATATCCTCACCATCAAATGGTACAAAATATGAGGAACAATATAGGATAAACGGATTTCCACAGTGTGTTAAAATTAATACTTATATTTAGAGTTACTGATAAACTTCAAATAGTTAATTGGTTAAGACTGATGTATAATGGTCATCACATTTCCTCTGAAGAAAAATATATAAGACAGAAAGATCCTAGGATTCTCCTTCATTTCAAGCACCTGTAAGGGTTTCCTTTTAAAAAGTCATGCATAAAAAGCTAATCTGTAAACTAAGGTAATCGTAGTATGAAGCCTCTGAAGATATAAGCTAAGCATAGCATGAAGTCACTGATCTACCTAAATTTTCTTTGGTAACTGATACCTCAAATCAACGGTGCAAGAAGTGCAGCCCATGGGCCACATACAGTCCTCTCAAGCCCTGTCTGGTGGCCTTGAAGACCCCATCATCTGCCATCACCAGAAAGAAAGAAAGAAAGAAAGAAAGAGAGAGAGAGAGAGAGAAAGAGAAAAAAAAAATCTAGAAATAGGTTCCAGGGTTTCTGACATAGAAATTTAATTCCTAGAGCATCCTAGGAAGCCGTGCCTGAAGATTCCTGCCTGCTTCCTAGGATGCTCCGGGGGATGCTCTAGGAATGAGACTTCTGTGGCAAGAACCATAGACCCCATTCCCAAAGTATTTTATTTTCATCATGGAGGAGTGAAGAGTTAAAGCAGTAAATGCGTAGGTGTGCGTAGGTGCGAGTAAGCGGGAGCAGGGGGAAGTGACAGTGTGTGGAAGGAGTGAGTAGATGTGAGTGGGGATAGTATGTGTGTGTGTGAGGGGGGGGTGCTATAGGGGAACCCTGATCCCCGACAGATTACTCCGAAGGGAATGCAGCACAAGTTGCCAACCCCTGTCTTAAACTGAAGGTGTTGAAATACTGAATTGTGTACAAGACAAGTACAGTGTGAGTCAGTGAATGATGTGCTTGTGTGAGAGTGAGTTGTTTGTGAATGTACATGCATGCATGCACACGTGCATCTCCTCCACCCCAGCAGACACCTGAGGCAGTTCTTGGGGCTGAAAAGGTCGTGCACCCCTGCTTTAGATGATAGCAAGGAAATGGGATTTGCCATCTTAAAAGTGGTATTTAAAACTAGTGTTTGAGATTTCTTAACTAAAGTTGTGAATTATTGCTGAGGTCTAATGCAGTTTAGAAGATAAAAGTTGGTGATAAAATAAATGTGAGATACAAAAGAACTACTGTATATAAGTCACACCTCTCCTGAAAATATAAAGGGTCAGTATCACTGATTTTCCTTCATGGATAACATTGAAATATATTTTAAAGATGCTATAGACTCCCTCTTCCCCAAAAATTCTGCTTATGTTTTCAAGTTATGCTCACACTGGGGTGAGGGAGATGACAGGACACTTCCTTCCCTACCCTGTTTTTTAGATACAAACAATACTGTTCACATATGATACTAAATTCTAGTTCAATTGGTATCATTAAATCAATAGCTATCAATTTAATTATATTTCTTGGTATAGCATTCTGATTAGCGTAAGTCTCTCTCAATAGTTATATGTCTAATCATAGTATGTGTGTGTGTGTATGTAATAATATAAATATTATTACATTTATATCCTGCTTTTTTCCTCTTGCAAGGAACCCAAGACGGCTTACATATGACTTACACGTACAATTCTTCAACAACATTGGGCCAATATTTCACTGATCACTTGACCAAGTGATGTTTGACTGATCAGATGCTCATCACTAATCACCTGCTGTTCTGCAATTACCATTCACTAGAAAATAATTCTGGCTTCCATTATAAATATTCTTTGATAAACAGCAATGATTTATCAAAAATGCAAGTATTCTAGCATCCATGGGACAAATCCCATTTTGTTTGGAGGGTCAGTCCAAGAATGCATTATTGTATTTGAGTTCAGAACATTAACTTTGAGACACAGTATTGGACTGAAAATCGAAAAGCCTTTTATACACAGGTTACAAAATACATAGAATACATAGAATACAAGACCTTCCATGTCTTTAAGCTTTGGCATTTTCATCAAGTTGGCTTAATTCAGCATTTCCCAAAGTTTTGATACACAGTGCAATCCTACACACAGTTAGGCTGCTGAAATCTGTTTCAACGGAATTTAAAACACACTAAGAGTTTAAAACACACTAGAGTCTACACTGGAGCCTCTTTCATTTGCATTCCAATGCACTGCTGTGCTGGTATCTTTTTCACACTCAACTGCTGGTCTGTGGCCACATGATAAGGAGTATAGCATAGTATCCACTGTGTTTAGAACATGATCAAGTGCCACACAGCACTGAATAATGTTGTAATTGGAGGAGAAGTAGGAGTATGAAAGGTCATGTGTGCTTTATCGTTCATATTTATAGTGATAGCACATACCACAAGCACCAGTACAGTGCTGTAATTGTGAGAGAAGTGTAGGTCATGCTGTCATTTCAGAAAGTATAGTAAATGTATGTATACCTCAACAGCTTTGCAGGAATGCAGGCTTTAAAATAAAATGATTGTGTAGTTATTCAGAATTGCGCAGTTGTGTAGATGCACATTCAAAATTAGCCCCTCCCCCCAAATGGCTGACCAGCCACTCTCGTTGTCGAAGAAGAGGAAATAGAGGCAATTACAGATGTCCTGCCTGCAAATCCCTTTCTCCTACCTGAGGTCAAAGGTGAGGGTGGGAGGAAAATGTTATAAAACAGGTTCTACAGCTTTTAAGCCACTCCCACTGATAAGAGTTATAATATCGCTAGGTTGGAACACACGTAACACATGGAAATCGCGATCTTGGGGAGCAGGATGTCATAAATGTGGTCTGGAATAAAGTAGAACATTGAGGAAGAAATCGCATTAGCACAATGGGTTGGGGAGTGTGTAGCATGAGTGAGCCAGACATTGCAATATCAATAAATGATCCTAGTGTAGATTGGTCCCAACTACACTAAGCCACAAGTCTAAGGACCATGCCCCATCGAACTCAGTAGTACTTACTTCTAAGTAAACATACACAGGATCAGGCTGCAAATGCAGGATTGTTGTAACTGAAGTCGTGTTATTATTGACAATCCCATTTGATCTATGAATTCAGTGGCAGAGTGACTAATTCTAATATCTTAAATCTCAGTTCCCATTAACCAAATATTATTGACATTCCTCATAAGATTGTTATGAGAATTTAAAAAAAAAAACACCTAATGAACATGCTTTGTACATTAGCAAATATGACAACCAGAACATTTTCCTGACACTTCCTACATCTGGACATGAATTGTTTAAAATGTACCAATCAATATGTGAACCGCCCAGACAGCTTCGGCTACTGGGAGGTATAGAAATGTAATAAATAAATAAAATGTGCAAACTAATAAAATGAATCGCAGTTGGCCAACATACCATAATTCTCTAGGCATTACTGAATTGGGCTAGACTACAAATTCAAACTTTATATGTTACAGTATATAGTGGAATTTGAAAGAAAAAAGTTACATTCAGCATCTAACAGAAATTTCAAACATCACATTTAAAACACATCAAGCTACTTGGCAAGTAAAACAGATATGATCCAGTAGTTCAAAAACAAAAGGGCTTCTCACTGAGTATGAAAACTGTATATCATAAAATTGGAAACACTGCACGCAATGCAAGTTTAATGTTCTCTGCTTAAGTTTTAAATCCAAGTGTGAGGTCTAATAGTAAATCTCACTGACAAGTTAGAAATAGACTAGTTTTTAATGCTGTTTATAGCAGAAAAATTGTCTTGCAGCCATGTCACTCTACTAATGCCCATCTGCCATTCAAACATTTGGATCAAGTTTTGAATATGCTTTCTAAAATTATTACACAAAAATGAGAAATTATATACCATCATTATATACCATCACCACCACATTCTGAGAGTTGACAGTTATACTAATTCCATGAAAAGCCAAAGAAGTCACCTGAAAACATGGTGTAGGAATCTGGCTTCTACTGAACTGCCACATAATTCATAAGCACAGGGAAAATTACTTTGCACTAGATAAGACTAACACTGAGGTAATACTTAAAGGGTGTAATCCTATGCAAGTTTAGACAGAATAATGTCCTACAATTCCCAGCATTTCCCAGCTGGCACTGCTGGCTGGGGAATGTGGGGAGCTGTAGGACATTTTTCTGTCTAAGCATACATAGGATTGTGCCTTTACTTGTTTTCTCTGTAAAGTACCATACTCATCTTGTTCCCTTGACAGCATCAAAGGTTACCTCGCAAATAGAGGAACAATATACAAGCTTTGAGGGCCAATTCACATACAGGAGCAAGCCATTTTTTTTATCCAAACAATTTGTTCTGGGTGTGGATATAACACTGACACAAACTACAGTGTGCCAACAAGCCATTTCAAGTGTATTGACACTTTTCTGCAGCTCCTATGAACGCAGAAATGTCTGCAGCAGCTTCTTCTCTGTACAACCCAGGTCAAAATGTGGTTTCTCCCCCATTTTCCTGTACAGAGGAGGAATTGTGGGGAAAATAAGCTATCTCACATGTGAGAACTAGCCCTGAATGTCTCTCCAAATAATGCCTTTTATTTAGTGAAGAACTCAGAAAAACAATACCTTTAGGTGGAAAATAGGATTTGCTTTCTGCTTTGTGAGGCCAGTCAACCACCAGAGGTCCAAATCGTCTGAAGCTAGCAGTAATTTCATCTAAAAATTTGATACAAATAAATCCAGTTAACGTATTAGCTTTTATTTCCTTTATTAATCTTTTTCTTAGCTACTTCTGGACCACTTACTTCACTGCTGTTGTAGTTGTTTTAATAAAATCATGGCTTCTTGCAATACATAAAATAAACGTGAAGGAATATCCTGAAAATAAATATTTGAGAACCCTTTTCCCAGCTTGCCTTGAAAACCATTTGGGTTTCATGGGCATTCCTGTCAAAAAATCACCGGGGGATCATTTGAAAGAAATGCTTACAACCCCCCAGATGGTTTTCATGCTCCCCATCTCTACCAGTTCCCCAGATTCATAAGCAACCCCCATTTATCTTTGCAAAGGAAGAACTGGAGGCAGGGAGAACAAGGAAGAACTGGAGGCAGGCTTCCCCCATGTTGTCCTGAGCCTGAAATGATACTCCCGAGTACAGGAGTGTAGTTTGAAGCTCAGAACATAGTCCTGCAGGCCTGTCATGAGCCCTCCCTCCTGAAAGTTACTTCTGTCTGCAAAGGAATGGGGAGTTGCTTGCAAAGGGAACTGACAAGGAGGCTAAACCCCATTTTGAGTCAGCCTCAGCCCCTGACTCAAATGAGTCTGGACTCAATTTGAAATGAGACATTTCCTGCACTGTTCAGCCTCCCTAATTTAACAGGTGAAGCTATAATTAATGCCTAACTTCTCAGAACTTTAAGAGCAACTCTATTATAGATATACAACAATTTTAACATCTTAATGGATATTGTTTTCAATACACTTAAGGCTACACAATGCAAAAATTGCAATGTTAATACATTAATGTTTATTTTAAAACTGATGGTGTATCAGTTATGTATCACCTATGTATCACCAACAATAGCCTGAGAGAAATCTGCCAAAGCACAGCAACTGGCCCAAGGCGGCCCAAGCCTGCCCAGGGAGTTTCATGGTTGAGTAGGGATCAACTGCTCCCTTCCCCTCAAGTAGGGACTACCCCCACCCCATGAAAAATAGGGATGTACGAATCCCTTACCTGGCTCCCCACAGGGGCATCCACGGTGGGGGCGAGGCGCTCCGTCCCTCCCCCCGGAATCCTCGACGGGGGGGAGGTGCTCCATCCCTCCCCCTGGAATCCTGCCTGGCCGGCTCCACTACACGGCCAAGCCATGGAGCCGCCGGCCAGCTCCGGCCGCCCGCAGCCGGACATCCAGCCGCTGGGCAGCCCTGCAGGGACACAAATGGCGGCTGTCATAGCCGCCTCCATTTCCATCCCTGTATTGAGCCGTGATAGGCTACGTAAGTATTTACGTAGCCTATCACGGCAGGGGGTAAAAAACCCCAGCGTACGCAAATGGCGGTAGCCGCCCCCATTTCGTACGCTGGGGTTCCCCCCCCGCCGTGATAGGCTACGTAAATACTTACGTAGCCTATCACAGCCTCCGCAGGGATGCAAATGGCGTCCCTGCGTTAGCCGTGATAGGCTACATAAGTATTTACATAGCCTATCACGGCTATTGAGAGGAGGAAGCGAATGGCGGCCGCAGGACGGCTGCCATTCGCAAAGCAGCACGGATGAGAGTAGGTAAGTGCTCTGTTTTATGTGCCTTTTGTGGGGTGGGGGCAGCGGGGACTTTGTCCTGCGCGCCTTTCGTGGGGTGGGGGGGCGGGTGCTTCGTTCCACGATGGATTTCGGGGGGCTGAATGCACTGGCATTTGGCCTCACCGAGATCCGTCGCGGAATTCTCTGAAATCCCTAATGAAAAATGCTTTGCCTGACAGTGGAGATAAAATCAGTATTATTGTTCTGATCACTGGGAAGTGTATGCCATTTTCACAAACCAGACACCTTGCACTATTTATTTGTGTAAATTATACCAAGCATAGGATCTACTGAAGCTAATTAAGTCATGCACAGCTATTTGATTTCCCCCCCAATTCCCAGCTGAATCCTATACATCCCTACTCAGAAGTAAATCCCACTGAGTTCAATGGAGCTTAATCCCAGGTAAGTGGGCACAGGATTGCAGCCTCACTTCTACAAATGTTTGTTTTTCCAATTAAATTCCACAGAAAATAAAGACGATCCTCTCTCCCCCACTAAATGTCAAGTAACTCACCTTCATCAATGTCTGGAGGAAGACCACCAACAAATACCTTCCTAGAGAAACGTTCTATCCGTTCTCCATTCTGATGAGCAGAATAGCATGTAGGTGAATTCAACACACCCACTTGCTCACTGTGACCATCATCCAGCAAGCCATCGTCTATTGGAAAGAGGGAAGAACGACCTGAAGTTGGGCGGGGGGTGTGGTGTGGAGAGAAAGAGAACAATATATAGTGTGAGCTAGGATGTCCTCATTCAAATATCCGCTAAGCCATTAATGACAAAACTAGGCACCAATGGAAGCTTCCCTTCTGAGGTGAATAACAGCCTCCTCAGAGTGTGTGAAATTCATTGGGACCATGGTGAAGGAGAAAAGGCTTAAATGCAGTCCAAATCCTGATTGCCTCCCTCTGTGGTCGTTATTAAATATTTAAAATACAGATACTTAAAATTCACACATTTCAGAGATCATCTAGTTTGGCTCTAAATAGCTTTACGCAATCTACTATTAGACTCCAGACTTAACCTCCTTACCTGTAAGTATGAAGATAGCACTATTCTATTAGGTTTCACTACAGGTTATACCAGGGACGCACAAACATTTTGGCTCTGAAGGCTGCACCTGGTGTCAGCTGGAGGGCCACACATGCACACGTGCACATGCACTGTTCCCTCCACACAAACACACATCTCCCCTCCCTGCCTGCTGAAGCCTAGGGATTGGGGTGTGTGTAGGTAAAGGCCTCTCATATTCCCCAGCAATTACCACCAAGATTGCTGTTTCTCCACCACTACTAGCAATGGGAAAACAGTAACCTCGGAAGCCAAGGGACAACGTCCCCCCTCCCCCCACAGCTCAGCTGATCAGCCTGGTTGTGAAGAAAGATGGGTAGGGTCTTGCTGGCTTCAGGGACCACAGAGGGAGTGGTGAAGGGCACATGCAGCCCTAGGGCCTCATACTGTGCACCCTAGGTTACACTCTACCATATTAGGTTGTTGTAACCATTACTGACTTCATGTGAGTGAAGTGCTCTAAACACTCTAAAGCATTATGAAAATAGTAATATTTCAATGGAAGAAAGAAGCAACATGAAAAGAATCACGTATGTTATTTAAATAGAACAAATCAAATCATTAATTTTAAAATAATTTTAAAATACCAAGTTTTAGAGTAGTAATGCTACTGTGCATTAATTAATATGCACATTTTTTACAGAAAGAAAATAAATATAACTTGAAGTACTAAAACCTGGTGCTTCTGACTGACATCCTTAAACATTAGTAAGTAAGCAGTCCAATTCATCCCATTTGCTGGCAGTCTACAAACTGCACATAAAACCTGAGGTAACTTAAGTCACAGACATGATTGAATTGTCTCCAATGTTCCAAGGCTGAAGTACATTGCGGATAAGATATGGCTTGGCAGGCATGAATGGCTAGGTAACTGGTTCAAAATAAACGAAGGAAGACAGACATGTTTCAAAGTGGATCCAGCTCACTTCCTTGGGCAATATTTTATGTTAAAAACACATTTTAATTCAGCTATAGTGTGAAAGCACTTGAAAGGCTTTCAGAAGGACTAGGCCTGGTCAACAACTGGATGGGAGATTGCCTGGAAATACACACAAAAAAGCAAACAAAAAGAGGCAAACCTCACAAGGTGTTCTGCCAAATCCTATTCACAGCACCAATTGTTCTTCTGAATCCTGCCGACAATGCCAACTGTTCTGCCATTGGCAGAGGTTCTTTAGGATTTAAACAAGGCAAATGAACACACCAGGTTGGTTCCTTTCTCAGATTTGAGTAAGAGATAGAAATAAGGTATTAGAACGTGGAATGGGATAGGCAGATACAGAGTATTTACACCCCTTCAGTTACCAGGAACCCCACTACAGTAACAGGTGTGCTCCAGAACCTCTCTGCGGGCAAGGATCGTGCACGCGCCACAGCTGACTGGCTTTGGAGCACACCTGCTACTGTACTGAGGTTCCTGGTAACCGAAGGGTTGTAAGTACTCTGTATCTGCCCATTCCTTTCCATGTTATAATATCTTACTTCCCCCACTGAATAAAATCAGGGAAAGGAACCAACCAACCAGGGAACAGAACCAAGGCAATAACCAATTATTGCCTTGTTCGCATCCTGAAGAACCTCTGCCCCTGGCAGAACACAAGGTGCTGAAAAAAACAGTATCCTATATTTACAAAACTTCAGCAAAGGAGATCATTACCTTGCCGTGGTGATAGAGCTTGAGCACCTCAATGACTTCATGAGCTAAACCGTGAAGGGACACCCAAGACGGGAAGGTCATGGCAGAGAGGTCAGACTAAATACGATCCCTGGGGAAGGAAACGGCAACCCACCCTAGTATTCTTGCCATGAAAACTAAATGGATCCGTACAACCGGAGATATGTCGGTATACCATCGGAAGATGGGACTCCCAGATCGGAAGATGGTCAAAATGCTACTGGGGAGGAACAGAGGATAAGCTCAACTAGCCCCAGATGTGATGACGCAGCTAGCTCAAAGCCAAAAGGACGGCTAGCAGCTGATGGTGCTGGTGGTGAACGACGAATCTGATGTTCTAAAGATCAACACACCATAGGAACCTGGAATGTAAGATCTATGAGCCAGGGCAAATTGGATGTGGTTATTGGGGAGATGTCAAGATTAAATCTAGACATTTTGGGTGTCAGTGAACTGAAATGGACTGGAATGGGCCACTTCACATCAAATGACCACCAGATCTACTACTGTGGACAAGAGGACCACAGAAGAAATGGAGTAGCCTTCATAATTAATAATAAAGTGGCTAAAGCAGTGCTTGGATACAATCGAAAAAATGACAGAATGATCTCAATTCAAATTCAGGGTAAGCCATTTAACATCACAGTGATCCAAATATACGCCCCAACCACAGATGCTGAAGAAGCAGAAGTAGATCAGTTCTATGAAGATCTGCAGCACCTACTGGATAGTACGCCAAAAAGAGATGTCATTTTCATTACAGGAGACTGGAATGCTAAGGTGGGTAGTCAAACGACACCTGGAATTACAGGCAAGCATGGTCCGGGAGAACAAAATGAAGCAGGACATAGGCTGATAGAATTTTGCCAAGACAACTCACTGTGCATAACAAACACTCTCTTCCAACAACCTAAGAGACGACTTTATACATGGACTTCACCAGACGGTCGACACCAAAATCAGACTGACTACATCTTTTGTAGCCAAAGGTGGCGGACATCTATGCAGTTGGTAACAAGACCTGGAGCTGATTGTAGTTCAGATCATGAACTTCTCATTGCACAATTTAGAATCAGACTAAAGAGAATAGGGAAGACCCACAGATCAGTTAGATATGAGCTCGCTAATATTCCTCATGAATATGCAGTGGAGGTGAAGAATAGATTTAAGGGACTAGATTTAGTAGATAGGTTCCCGGATGAACTATGGACAGAAGTTCGCAACATTGTTCAGGAGGCGACAACAAAAAACGTCCCAAAGAAATAGAAAACCAAGAAGGCAAGATGGCTGTCTGCTGAGACACTGGAAGCAGCCCAAGAAAGAAGGAAAGCAAAAGGCAACAGTGATAGGGGGAGATATGCCCAATTAAATGCAAAATTCCAGAGGTTAGCAAGAAGAGATAAGGAATTATTTTTAAACAAGCAATGCGCAGAAGTGGAAGAAGATAATAGAATAGGAAGGACAAGAGACCACTTCCAGAAAATTAGAAACATCGGAAGTAAATTCCAGGCAAAAATGGGTATGATCAAAAAGAAAGATGGCAAGGACCTAACAGAAGCAGAAGAGATCAAGAAAAGGTGGCAAGAATATATGGAAGATCTGTATAGGAAGGATAATAATAACGAGGATAGATTTGACGGTGTGGTCAGTGAGCTAGAGCCAGACATCCTGAAAAGTGAGGTTGAATGGGCCTTAAGAAACATTGCTAATAACAAGGCAGCAGGAGATGACGGTATCCCAGCTGAACTGTTTAAAATCTTGCAAGATGATGCTGTCAAGGTGATGCATGCCATATGCCCGCAAATTTGGAAAACACAAGAATGGCCAACAGATTGGAAAAGATCAACTTATATCCCCATACCAAAAAAGGGAAGCCCCAAAGAATGTTCAAACTATCGAACAGTGGCACTTATTTCACATGCCAGTAAGCTAATGCTCAAGATCTTGCAAGGTAGACTCCAGCAATTCATGGAACGAGAATTGCCAGATGTACAAGCTGGGTTTAGCAAAGGCAGAGGAACTAGAGACCAAATTGCCAATATCTGCTGGATAATGGAGAAAGCCAGGGAGTTTCAGAAAAACATCTATTTCTGTTTTATTGACTATTCTAAAGCCTTTGACTGTGTGGATCATAACAAATTGTGGCAAGTTCTTGGTGGTATGGGGGATACCAAGTCATCTTGTCTGCCTCCTAAGGAATCTGTATAATGACCAAGTTGCAACGGTAAGAACAGACCACGGAACAATGGACTGGTTTAAGATTGGGAAAGGAGTACGGCAGGGTTGTATACTCTCACCCTACCTATTCAACCTGTATGCAGAACACATCATGCGATGTGCTGGGCTTGATGAAGCCAAGGCTGGAGTTAAAATCGCTGGAAGAAACATTAACAATCTCCGATATGCAGATGATACCACTTTGATGGCTGAAAGCCAGGAGGAGCTGAGGAACCTCATGACGAAGGGGAAAGAAGAAAGTGCAAAAGCTGGGTTGCAGTTAAACCTCAAAAAAACCAAGATTATGGCAACCAGCTTGATTGATAACTGGCAAATAGAGGGAGAAAACATGGAGGCAGTGACAGACTTTGTCTTTCTAGGCGCAAAGATTACTGCAGACGCTGACTGCAGCCAGGAAATCAGAAGACGTTTACTTCTTGGGAGGACAGCAATGACAAATCTTGATAAAATAGTTAAGAGCAGAGACATCACACTGACAACAAAGGTCCGCATAATTAAACCAATGGCATTCCCCGTAGTAACCTATGGCTGCGAGAGCTGGACCATAAGGAAGGCTGAGCGAAAGAAGATAGATGCTTTTGAACTGTGGTGCTGGAGGAAAATTCTGAGAGTGCCTTGGACTGCAAGAAGATCAAACCAGTCCATACTCCAGGAAAGAAAGCCAGACTGCTCACTTGAGGGAATGATATTAAAGGCAAAACTGAAGTACTTTGGCCACATCATGAGAAGACAGGATACCCTGGAGAAGATGCTGACGCTAGGGAAAGTGAAGGCAAAAGGAAGAGGGGCCGACCAAGGGCAAGATGGATGGATGATATTCTGGAGGTGACGGACTCGACTTTGGGGGAGCTGGGGGTGGCAACGGCCGACAGGAAGCTCTGGCGTGGGCTGGTCCATGAAGTCACGAAGAGTTGGAAGCAACTGACCGAATAAACAACAACAATATTTACAAAAGCATTCCGATGTTCTATTATTATGCCTACCATGTTTTGAGTATGACAGCTCTGTGTCAGAGGCAGTAGTCAATTCTCTTCTTCTGAATGAGAAGTTTCTTGAGCCCTGTTCAGGTGTTAAACCCAAACAGGAATGCCAGCATGTGTGTAGTGTGTAGGAACATGAGGTTGCGGAGATGAGCCCATCCCCTCCATATCAGTGCACACCACCCCTGCCCCCAGAGTTCCAACCTTCCTGTATTGAGCAGAAAGGTCTGAATATGAATTCAATTTGCATTTGACTGAATGTGAGTGGAACTCCTTTTCAGATCTTGCAGCTCAACATGGCAAGGCTAGAACTGAGGGGTTCACAATAGGATGCAGGCAGTGGGGCCAGCATGCACAGCCTCCATGCCCCTACACACACATTGGTATACCCTGTTCAGGCTGAATGACAGACTAAAAGCTCTTGCCCTGTGGCTCTACCCCTGTGGAGAGAGAAAAGGCACAGTAGCCAAAGTTGGGAGAATTGGCACTATTTCACCAGCGGATAGAACATCTTGGCCAGAGACCAATTTCCCCCTTTGGGGGCATCTGGCCGGGAGGCTGGGAACATCTGTCTAGACTTTTGAAGTGAGGTCAGTCTAGAATAAGGTCTCAGTCATGCATGATTTAATTGTGGATGAGGGAGCTGACCTGGCATGTATAACCAAGACCTGGGTTGGCAAAAAGGGGGGAGCTAGTCTCACCCAGCTGTGCCCACCTGGGTACTTGGTATGCACCAGTACAGACTCGAGGAATGGGTTACTGTGGTGTATAAAGATTCCATCTCTGGGCTTTCTGTCCACGTGCCAATTTTGAGTGTTTGTATCTGGTATTGGGCATTTGGGACAGATTAAGGATTCTGCCAGCGTACTGCCCACCCCATTGCCCAGCAGTGTCCCTGCCTGAACTGACAAGAGATGGTCTTGGATATGCTGCTGAGGATTCCCAGGATGATTGTCCCGTGAAACCTCAATATTCATGCTGGCGCTGTCCAATCTGATGTGGCCCAGGAGTTCATGGATGCCATGCCAACCATGGGGGTGCCCCAACATGTCATTGGCCCAACGCAGAAGCCATTAGGACCTGTTAGCCGCCAGGAGCAGAGCATTCTAATAGAATGCTCATTGGCCCAACCCAGAAGCCATTAGGATCTGTTAGCCGCCAGGAGCAGAGCATTCCTCAGCCTTGCACTTACTACACTGGACCATGACAAGATCCCCCACTTTTGAATCTTCCTGCTTGACTGAGTGTGACCTGCTACATATGATGAGTGATATGGCTAGTGTTGACAGGGACACAGAGTTGAACTGAGCGATTGACACAATTGTGCCCAATTGGCACAGCCAAATAGTTCCTTGTTATACCTTGGAGCTGAAGGCAATGAAGCAAACGACAGCTGGAATGCATGTGGAGAAAGACTCATGCCGAATCTGACCAAACACAATTATTGAGGCTATTCTGTAGCAGTGAGGCTGGAAAAAAACCCTTTTCTACCTCCACTGCATCTTCACAGTGCCATCCAGCACAGCTGTTTAGGATGGCAAAGGGTTTATTACAATCTGACCCCACAAGGGTGACACCCTCGACAGCTTAAATCTGCAAGATATGTCAAAGGTAAAATTGCATGACTTGGACTTCATGGTTAGTGCAGTTCCATTAACAGTTGTATTGGATGAGTTTCAGTTGTCCAAGCCTGAGGATGCAGACAAGTTGCTTGGACTAGTTCAACCAACCACTTATATGCCTGACCCTTGCCTATCTTGGTTTGTTATAAATTCCTCCTTGAGAGAGGGAGTGATACCAGTCTGTTTGAAAGAGGCAACAATCAGGCTGCTTCTGCAAAAACCTAACCTGGACCCAGAAATGGAAAGCTTGCAAGTAGTCCTAGATGGGGTTGTACTCCCCTTGAAGGACCAAGTATATAGTTTGGGAGTATTCTTGGACTCAGCACTAACTGTGGAAGCTCAGCTGGCAGTGGTGGCCAGGAGGAGTGTGTTTTACCAGCTTTGGCTGGTACACCAACTGCAACCCTATCTGGAGAGGATGCACCTTGCTTCAGTTATCCATGCTGTAGTGAGATTCAGGCTGGATTACTGCAATGTGCTGTACATGGAGCTGCCTTTAAAGACAATTCAGTTTTAACTTTGGATTTGTGTTGAATGGCCTGAGACCAGAGTATAAAGCAGGGGTGCCACACTGTTTTCAGCCTGAGGGCCAAATTCCATTTCAGAGAAGCTTTGGGGGACACATTCTAGTGGTTGGTGGGACCAAGCACAAAAGGGGCAAAAATACCAGCATATTTTAGCTTAAAGCTGTTACTACCAGTAACTGAGTCTTAGGGTGGTATTTAAGAGTGAGGAAGAAACTGCAAAAAAAAGTGCCAGGAAATCACCAATCAATCAGTGGTTGGGAGAAAGGGGGGATAGCCTTCTAGGGAAGGGCAGATTTGGCAGTGGGCCTGAGGTTCTGCACCCCTGGTATGAAGAGAAAGTCATCTTTAGAGGTCTGCCTCTAGGTTCCCCTACTGAAAGAAGTTAGTCTTTCAAGAGAGAGGGTCTTCTCAGTTGTGGTGCTATGGTGATGCTATGCCTTCCTGCAAGACGCTTGCAGAGTATTTACACTGCTATCTTTTTGGCACCAGGAAGACCTTTCTTTCCGCCCAGGCATTTTAGATGTTATGGCTGTTATTATATATTGTTTGCCTTGGGCTGCTTATTTCTTGTATCATATTTTACTTCTCTTAGCTTTATGCAATCTGCCCAGAGAACTTTCATTATTGGATGAATAAAAAAAAGTAATAAATAAATAAAATAAAAGGACAGACAGGCTTTGGATACAATTTCACCATTGTGGAGCTATGTTGTCAGGAGGCTCTTTCCAAGGCTATG
The DNA here is from genome assembly GCF_057233095.1 of Heloderma suspectum. Taxonomy (NCBI): domain Eukaryota; kingdom Metazoa; phylum Chordata; class Lepidosauria; order Squamata; family Helodermatidae; genus Heloderma; species Heloderma suspectum. The sequence goes on from NC_139462.1 coordinate 117,646,704, forward strand.
CAGGGTACTTCTCTAACAGAGGTAGTGGAAAAGATGCATCAAGGATTTGGTGATGGGATGCAGGGACTGTAATAAACCAAAGCAATGAACCTCAACAAAGCTATGGTGAAGTGACATGAATTCCAATTCCATAGAGGGGAAAAATGTAACATACTTCTGGCCTCCAACCCCAAAAGTCCTGCATTGCCATAGCAACAGCACTCACATAGCTTATCATTATAACAAAACTGGTTATACCTTCAGATACTGACCCTCTTGGTATCAACAACTGCATTCTCTTTTAGTGTAGTCCATGGGCCACTTTGCAAGCGTGTAGAGCTATTTATTCAACACACATACTCACTTACCTCTGGACTATGCCAGACAATGTTTTCCTGCACAGATGACACTTTTGTGCAGGAAAAAGACAGGTTGCTACCTGTAACTGTAGTTCTTTGAGTGATCATCTGTGCATGCATACATATGGGCTCTGGGCCTGCACGGAGCCTCGATTTGGGAAACTCCTTTAGCTGAGGAGTTTTGGCAGGAACCCTTCCCCCACCATGCCAGGGTGCATTTCCCAAGCGGTTTTCCACTTATTCCCTCAGTTCCTTGAGACCGACATTGTAGCCTCAGAACCAAGAAGAAATACCTTTGGTACCCAACAATGAACTCAAGTATGACACCAAAGAGGGGATGGTAGGTGGGTTGTGCACAGATGGCCATTCAAAGAACTACAGTTACAGGTAGCAACCTGTCTTTCTTCTTCGTGCTCTCTGTGCATCACAGATATGGGTGAGCAGCAAGCTAACATACAAGTCAGTGGGTCGGTGTCCTACTACAAAAGAGGTGAAAGGGTGGAACGTCCAAAGGGACAATCACCTCTAGCCCAATCCAGTCTGCAATGCCTAACAAAGGTAGACAGTATCAACCCAGTTGCAGCGCAGCACAGTTCAGGTACAGCAACCCCTCTGTTGAATGCAACCAACGTTGCTACCGCATGAGTAAAATGAGCTCGGACTCAGGGACATAGTTTGAGTCTAGCCAGCTCATATGATAGCTCAATAATCTTTTTGACCCAGGACATCAAGTGCTGAGTCAAGAGAGGCTGGCCTTTGTACTTGCCACCGTAACAGACAAAGAGGCGAGGTGACAGTCGAAACCACTCAATCCTCAACTTGTAGAAAGCCAAAGCATGGCAGACATCGAGTGAGTGTAGGGTTGACTCCAAAGGCGTAGGTGGGGAGGCAAAGAAAGCAGGCAGAACAATGTCCTGATTCAAAGGAAAGTCCAACACAATCTTAGGCAGGAATGCAGGGTCACGCCTGAGCACGACTTTGTCTCAGTGAAAAGTGAGACAGGGCTGGTATACTCTGAGCACACAGTTTGCTAGCCTGTTGCGCAGATGTGATGACCACCAAGAACGCCACCTTCCACGAAAGGAGGTGCGGATCTCTGGTTGTCAGTGGCTCAAGAAGCTTGGATGAAAGTGCCTTAAGCACCACAAACAGGCTCCAGTTCAGTACTGTAGAGCAAACTGGTGCTGCTAGGTTCCTGATCCCTTTCAGAAATCTCTTCACTGTCAGATGCAAGAAGACAGAAACACCCTCAACAGGAGTGTGAAAAGCAGAGACAGCTGATAAACTCTGAGAGACAACGGTTTGAGTCCTTTCTCAAAAACGCAGAGGAGGAATTGGAGTCTCTGGTGCAGTGAGCACCGAAGCAGATGGAAGCTCTGAGCGTGAGCAAAGGTGGAAGAAAACAGTCCATTTCCTTGTGTATTAACGCTGTGTAGAGGGCTTACAAGCAGCCCTGAGATTTCTTTGTATTGATGCTGGGACTAATCCAGACTATATCACCCAATCTTCCATGCCGTTAGGCAGAGGGTCACGAAGTCCGGAAGCGATCTGGTACCCCCTTCTTTGTTCAGGTATGCAACTACCATGGTATTGTCTGAAGTGACCTGGACCACTCTGCCCACCAGGTCTAACTCGAATGCCCAAAGGACTTTTTCCACCACCCTGATCTCTAGGAGGTTGATGTGCTGAGCCACTTCCGCAGCCGACCAATGTCCATGGACCATATGCCCTGAGCAATGAGCTCTCCACCCCAAGAGCAAGGCATCTGTAGTTACTATCTGGGATGGTGAGGATTGAAAGAAGGGCATGCCCTCCAACAGGTTGGCCAGCACAGTCCACCACTGTAGGGAGTCCCTGATATCCTGCAGAAGCTGCAGCTTGGTCTGATGGACATCCCACTCTGTATTAAAATTGCATATGAGCCAATTCTAAAGAGGCCTCATATTCAACTGAGCGTATCAGACTACAGCTGTTGTTGCAGCCATAAGGCCTAGTAGGCGTTGGATCTTGAGCACTGAAGTGGCCGTGTGATGGTTTAGCTCCGTTGTCAATGAGACCAACACCTCCATTCAATCCCAAGGGAGGAATGTTCTGCCTGAGTGAGAATCCAGCAGTGCCCCAATAAACTGCAGACTTTGGGTAGGCTTTAGATGTGATTTTTCGAGGTTGCGACAAAGTCCCAACCTTCAAAGGAGATTGCAGGTCACCTCTATTGACTAAAGAAAGTGGTTCTGTGTTGATGCCACCAACAGCCAATTGTCGATGTAGGGGTTCACCTCGACACCTTGCATCCGAAGATGGGAACAGACCGTTGCCATGCACTTGGTGAATACTCTCAGAGTGGTGGCAAGGATGAAGGGCAGCATCTAGAACTGGCATGTGTTGGTACCGATAGCAAAGCGGAGGTAACTTTGGTGCGACTCTGTTATGGTGTTATGAAAACATGTGTTGTTGAGGTCAACAGAGGCAAACCAATCTCCCCAGGAGAGGGAGGATAGATGCCAGAGAGACCATGCAGAATTTCCTAGGTGAGATGTAGAGGTTGAGTTCTCAGACGTCCAGGATCAGCCAGAGCCCCCCATCCTTCTTTGGTACTGTGAACTACCTTGAATAGAACTCATCGCGGAGATGCAAACAAAGGAGGGGTACAATGTTTCCTTCCCAAGAACAGTATCAACTTCCTGGTGGAGAACAGGGGATGGGTCCATGACCGTCACAGTACTGAATGGAGGAAGGGTATCAAACTTGATCCTGTAGTCCCTCTGTGCGATGGAAAGAACCCAGGAGTCTGATGTAATGGTGCACCAGGTCCAATGATCAGTGAAGAGAAGAGCTCTGAAGATGGGAGGATGAGTCGAGGAACAAAAACAGAAGGGGGTCTAAGTCAAAGACGCTACCTATATCTACTGTCAGGCTTGAGGTAATAGCTGCACAACTCTGAAGTTAAGAATGACTTTCACAATGCTACTGGTTGAGAGCAGTGCTGTTGGGGTGGATATCCGTTTTTGCATTAAACAACCCTTGGTCATTGAAGGGCAGGTCTTCAATACAGGCTCTAGTCTCCTTTGGGAGGCCAGCCGATCTCAACCAGGCATGGTGATGCAGGGTGATGGAACCAACCAGCACTTCTGAGTAGCAGTTGACTTGATGGTCAACTAGCGTTGCCCTTATTTTCCCCGTAGTCTACGTAAATCTTTACGTAGACTACAGGGACCAAATAAGGAACGCGAATGGTGGCTCCCTATGGGGGCCGCCATTAGCGTACGCGCTTTTTTTTTTTTTTAAAGTCACCCGTGATAGGCTACGTGACGATTAACGTAGCCTATCATGGCTGACTTTGCAAATCTAGCTGTGATAGGCTACGTTAATTGTTACGTAGCCTATCACAGGGGTGTTTTTGTTTTTGTTTTACTTTTCTTGTAATGGCGGCGGCGGCAGCCGGTCGAAAGACTGGCTGCCGCCCCCGCCCCTGATGAAGACCTGCCGAACTGCCGCCGGGACCCGCCGTCGGGAGCGACATTTGTGAAAGGTAAGTCCCATCCCAGGGGGGGGGGGCAGGGGGTGGCGGAGAATTTCTCCCCAAACCTTCAGAGGACCGAATGCGTTGGCACTCGGTCCCCCGAAGTTTCAGGGAGAAATTCTTCCCCATCCCTAGTATTGAGAGTCCCAAATGTCTGTCCCAGTCATAGTGTCAAGATTCCTGACCCCTCAAGCACATATGCTCAGGCAATCTGACACCGGACACCCAAATCAGTGAGACTTCTTTATTGAAGGAAATCCCACGGCCAAAGCTTAATGGTTACACTCTTTTGAAATCATATAGCTGATGGTCAGTAGCTATAGGCTCTAGGTAATTCCAGAACAGTCAAAAACTAAACACTACCACTGTGACTGAGATCCTCAACAACGTGGTTTCCCTGTTGCCATCTCCATGGCTCTGAACACAAGGGAAAGGACTTGGGATTCCTGGCTTATCCAACCAGGCAATCCATACACGGGGTTCCAAACCCCGGACAAGGAACAGGAATGATTCGTGGAATGATCACTTCCAGGCAATCAAAGGGGTATATCCTAGAAAGGCCTAAACAAAACCACGTCCACAGAGAGTTAGTCCAACTTTGAATCTTTCGTTGGAAACTCCAGGCTACATGGTTGAGGCCTATCAAATCCAAGGGGGGGATTCCCCCTGGCTCTGCTCTGGGAACACCAACAGAGATAAGCTCACACAGATTCTGACATTCCAGAGGCTGAATAGGCCCAAGCCCATCAAGGCTACTCCTAATCAACTCTTAGCTATAAACTACAAGGCCCACTGAGGTGCTGAAATTGGGGCCTGACACAAAGAATGGCAATCTGGGCCTGTCTTAATAGTGGCTCCACTCGTAAAAACTAGGGGCATGATCTCTGTTAGAAAAAGCGACCAAGTAGATCGGATGCGGTGATCACAGGAGCCAGGCACAACTCATGCCAAACCCTTCAGGCCCATAGTGATGAGGTGGCAGAGAGGGTGGATCCACTGGGGACAGATTCCGGATCCCACCCTCCGATGTCGCTGTAACTGGAATAGGCTCCCTTGCTGTGGTTGGATTCACCATAGGCATTGGCGAAAATAACATTGATGGAGCAGCAGGTACCATCAATGGTTCAGGGGACCGTGTTCAACCCTGAGGCATCAGTGGAGCAGTGAGAGACACAGCTGGTACCGAAGGCCTCTATTGATCCCAAGATGCCAGAACTAGGGATGTACGAAAGTCACTTACATTTCCGCGGATTATGTTGATGGTGGGAGGGAGGCGTTCCGTCCCTCCCCCTGGAATCCTCGACGGGGGGGAGGCGATCCGTTCCTCCCCCCCGGAATCCTACACATCCGGCTGTGCTCCATGGCAGCTCTGCAGAGCAGCCAGCCAGGCCCAGCCAGGCCAGAGCCATCCGCAGCTGGATTTCCAGCCACAGAGGGCCCTGGGGAAAAAAAAACAAAAAAACCCAGCGTACGCAAATAGCGGTGGCTACGGCCACCGCCATTTGCGTTCCTTCTTTTTGGCCGTCTTAATCTACATAAATATTTACGTAGACTATGACGGCGAAAATAAAGGGGAACACAAATAGCGTAGCGGGTGCTATTTGCATCCTTTTTTGATTCACCGTTTTAGCCTACGTAAATATTTACGTAGGCTAAAACAGCGAATCACAAAGGGACGCAAATAGCGGTTTTTTTTAAAACCCAGCCATGATAGGCTACGTAAATCTTTACGTAGCCTATCACGTCGTTGTTTTTTTTTTAACCCAGCCATGATAGGCTACGTAAATCTTTACGTAGCCTATCACGTCGTTGTTGTTTTTTTAACAAGACTGGAAATGGCGGTGGCGGCGGCCGGTTGGAAGACCAGCCATCGCAGCCACCGCTGGAGCTGCCGCCGCCTGGAAGATCCGCCCCAGGTAAGTCTCGTCCCGGGGGGGATCCGTGGGGTGGCGGCAGGCCGTTCCGCCACAGAGTTCAGGGGGCCGAACGCACTGGCATTCGGCGTCACCGAGATCCATGGCGGAATTGTCTGCCATCCCTAGCCAGAACAGAAGTGGGTGGCGCAGTTGGAGGCAAGAGACATGCTTCATCCTGAGTCAGAGTGCTGAGAGACGTAACCAATTGTGGAGGCCACTGTCAATCCTGAGGTGCTTGCACAGAGTCACGGAGAGCAGAACAGCCTTTTTCTTCTTCTTTTTAGGTTCTGAAGACAGACTGGCCTGCTTTGAAGCTTTAGCCTTTTTGGTTAGCTTCTTAGCCAGTGAAAATGTCAAAGATCGGCCCAGAGTAGGAACATACTTGATACTCAGGGGAGTACAATGTTGAGGGGATGCTGATCCCAACACTGGAGCAGACTCCTGGCAGAAGGGAAATTTCCTGAGGGCGAGGTTGGCATCCCTGCCATACCTTTTGGCCAGTCAGAACAATTTCGACTCGCCTGCTTCAAAAACCCTTGGCAATGAGAACAAGCCTCAACAACATGACCCTCTTCAAGGCAGAAAAGGTGAAGAGGATGCTCGTCGGACGGTGGTAACTTGGCTCCACAATGGATACACTTTCTAAACAGCGCCTTAAGGGCGGTATGCCTGTGACGGCAATTGCGAGATCGTGAAAAACCAAATACAAATAAAAACAATGCAGAATAATAGTAAGACAGAAAATTTTGATAGAAGAGAAACCAAGAATAAACCTCAACTCTTGTGCTCTCAGAAGACCTGAGCACAAGAAATGTTTCCTCATGAGGCTACTACAGTGGCGGTCGAAAGAGAACTGAGGGAATAAGCGGGAACCCGCTAGGGACATTCACACTAGGACAGTGGGGGAAGGGTTCCCACCAAAACTCTTAAAAATGTTTTAACTCTTTTAACTTGGTGATTTATTCTTTTACCTTGTTGTTCACCACTCCAAAATCTTCTGATGTGGAGCAGTATATAAATGAATAAATTCCTCAGCTATAGAAGTTTCCTGAATTGAGGCTCCACGCAGATGCAGAGCCCATATGTGTGATGTACAGAGTCCACAAAGAAGAACTAAGTCCAGACTGTCATATGATTAACCTGCACATGCATAACCTGCACGTATTCTGCCATATGTGCATGCCCAGAAAGTCTGCAGCCTATCAGGCTTCCAGCTGTGTAGCTTCAATGTATGTCTTTACTTATGCTAGACAGCATCATGTACACTGACATCAGGTAAATGAGACAAAATAGACAGGTGTTAACATGAAGCGAGTCCTGGCTGGATCAGATCAAGGAACTCCTTTGTCCAGCATCCTGTTTTGAATAGTGATGAGCTAGATGTTTCCAAGAATCTCAGAAGTAGACCATTGATTATATGTTAATCAATTGAGACAGCCCAAGTAAAGAATGTGCAGTTTCTCACATGGTCTTCTGAAAACTGCTTGAAGACTTGCTTCATCAGTGGAGCTCCAGGAAGCAAATAAGCCCAAACCCTTTGAGCACACTGTGCTTGCAATGGTTGGGCATGGATCCAACCTTACTAGCATTGAAGAGGGAGTTGCATGTAGCATATGTGAAGCTGGTTGTTCATATGCTTCTGTGGAGAATATGTGCACTGAATAAGCAAGATATGGCCCATACACACAGGATGCATTCGCATGTCACTAAGCCACCCTGAGAAGAAGCCACGTTGAGTGGGTGATTTGTCCATTAACTGACAGACAATTGCCTGCTCGGCAGCATACCATGGCTTATTTCTCCCTCAGTATCTCTCAGTCTTCCAGGCCGCTGCTGGTACGTATCCCAGGGGCCTTTGCAGCAGAAACCCTTGTTTCCTTATTCTCTACATTAGCACCCTTTCTGCAATTGGTCCACTGTGGTTGCTGGATGATGAGGAAAACTCCCACCCTCCTGCATCATATCACAAAAAGGAGATAATTATCTGAGCCCTTATGAATGCAGGAACACAACTGCAAACATTAAAAGAAAAAATTGAGCTCTTGTGCTCTTGTGAAAAACCGCGTGTCCACTATTTAGCCAACCTTCCCCTTATCCCCCAGGGCTGTAATCCTGGGGGTAAGTCCTATTGAACTCAGTGGGGCTTATTCTGAGTAGACAGGTCTAAAATTGCACTCCCCATCTCTGTGCTTGTGGCTTCCCTCCACTGGTCTCCATTGCTAGTTGTCAGACGTACGTGAGGGTTACCGAGCAGTGAGTGGAATCGCAAAAATTACACAAAATGCATGGCAGGACAGTAAAATGGTGGGGAAATGTTTGGAAATCTCATGGCACAGGAGTACAACAGAGAGTAAATTTGTGCAAATCTCATGGCAGGGCAGTAAAACAGAGGGGAAATTAGTGCAAAATTTCTACACACGTGTGTAGGAGCAAAAATAAAACATTAAAAAAAAACTTGCAAACACGTTTGGGATATTCTCTGGTGTCCCTTCTTCATGATTCCTACACCCCCCACCCATCCTGGGGCTGAGAAGGGATTAGGGAGAATGACGGTGGCACTAGCGAGATTGTGAGGAGCGGCAGGGGTTTTTTTTTTTGCTGCTCTTGCCAGCCGGCTCTCTAGCCATTCCAACAACCCACAAATAAATTGCCCTGCTGGGTTCAAACATCACACCAAGCAGCCCTGAGAACAAGCCACCCTAAAGAACCCTACTACAACCCATGGGTTCTCAGGCTTGGTTGTGCAAAACTAGCCATGATGGGAAAACCACTTCAGGTTCAGACATCACACTAAGCCACTCTGCGATGACTCATGATGACAACCCACTGTGCGTGATGTGTGAACCCAGTCACAGAGTCCTTGAGGGGTCTATTTCAAAAGCAACAGATAGAATTGTATATAAGAGAGCCCAGATCTGATTTACAACAAATTTATGCTCTATAAAGTGGAGGTATGGAAGAAGACCTAAAAGGACTCTCAGTACCTCTGTGCATTTTATCGTTAGATGTGATTGTGAATAGTAGGTCTAATGGCTGCGAGTAGTCACTGCTGCATATTAGCAGAGACTCAGGCATAGCCTTCAACTGGATTACATAGAGACTGGTGAGTATGGGGATGTTTGTGAGGATGTGTTTGCTCTATCTGATATAGTCAGTCATCAGGGAGACAAAAAGCAGAGGTAGCCATTTTGGTCCAATGTGTGTGTGTGTGTGTGTGTTGGAAAATACCAAATTTAGCTGTCCAGGAGAGGGTTCCTGAAACAGGAAGGTGATTTTCCTACTACCTGAAGGTGGGACTTTACTTTGGGGGGGGGGGGTACATGCCAGTACCAGTAGGTAATGCTACCCAATTTGGCTTCTATTGACTTTTAACCTAATGATGAGTTAAAACTAATCTTCAGCTTTGCTAACATAATGTCCCCCACATTTCCATTTACTTCTGTCTCTGCCTCAAAAGCGACTTTTATGCTTCATTAGGGCTTTAGATAGATCCAAGTTAACACATTCAGGCACTCAATACTGGTATATCATGGTACATCTCAAGCAGTGCTATCCAGACCTTCCTGAAAATGTGGCTCCTTCACACAATGCATTCCTTGGGACTCCATCATTCCCACTACCTAAAGGCAAAGGAGGTAACACACACTACCTCAGTAAATCATAAATAATTTAAACTCATTGGGAGATGAGGAAAGGCAGCAAAAAGAAATACTAGTCTTGATCAAAGATTCATAATGTGGCAGCACCTTTATTATTGTCAAATCCCCATTGTTGAAAATATAAAGTCTATTTTCAAAAAATGGGGATTTGGCCATTTTTCTTTCTTTGTCCCAGCAGCCCTCAGTGCAACCTGAAAATCTGTTTAGCACCTAGCAGAATAGATTAAGTCTGTACAATTCCTCCTGCAATTCATCTTGGTACAGTTACAGTATGAAGTATGGGGCTTTAACAGCATGCTGACTTTTCCTCTCCCCATTCCCCTATCATTTTGCTTAACATCTAACTTGATGAAGAGAACTCAAATGCTTGTTCACTTTTGAGACATTTTGGTCCACAGTATTGCCCCACTGTGGATTTTGGACTAAGGAATGATAGAGTCCCAGGGAATGCATTGTATGAATATTGGCAGGAAGGTGAGGATAGCGCTGCTTGAGATGTACCATAGTTTATCACTGTAAAATTGGTTATGCCTTCAGATAGTGACCCTCTCTTTTGGTGTAGTCCATGGGACACTTTGCAAGTGTGTAGATCTATTCTTTCCTTAGCATGACTCCAGAACACTACTTCAGTTTAGAGTATACCTTGTTCTCAAAGCTTCAAGACAGATCACAGCACTTTAAAACAGATAAAACAAGGGCAGCCTTCCTATTAACTGTATTACAATAATCTAAACATAAAGTTATGTAGCCCCCAGAAATCAAACTGTTACTAATTCTAAATCTGCAATCCCAAGTCGACCTCAGCTCCAATTTCCATGGCTACAAATCTGATTAATCAAATGTAATCAAAATCCATCCACAACGGATCTCCCTATATAGCTTGATGGTTCTATCCTTCCCTTCATATGCAACCAAACTATTTTCCTACATGAGTCAGGCACTTGGCTATGAAAGTAATCTCTATCCTATTAAGATGACAAGCTAAACTGAGGATGTATACCTCTGTGGATCATGCTTTGTGATCAAAATAATATTAACTGTAGCTGGGGAGTTATGCTTAGACTTCTAATATTTGTTTTACTGAGTATAAAAACAGGCCTGAGTATAAAAACTTAATGTGATCCTGGATGTTGAATTGAGAGGGGGGTTCTGAGAATGGGGAAAACTATGTTTTTAAGAAGCATATTCAGCAAGTATTCACTGTAAACATGAATGCAATTTATAAAAAGCTTTGCAAAATTCAAGACCCAACATTCAGATAACAGAAAAATCATTATTTGAAGTAGATAAAGATTTTGCTGAAGTGAGGTCATGCAAAATGAATCGAACAATCTATTATTAAAAATCCATTGATGGTTTACCATAGACTTCACTTATAAGTAATTGGAACATTCAGAATCAGTGATTTTGAGTAAGTCAATTACCAGTATAACCCTTGCTCCAACCCCAGTCAGCATTAGATTTATTATAGCAAACAGAAGGGAATTACCTCGTCTTCGCCCATAACTCCTTGCTGCATGTAAACAAAGGACAAATTGTAAAATGTCACAGAACTACATATATGTCCTCATGGAAATACAATTATCATGTAAAAGATCTGTGTGTAAACCAGTCAAATTGAGTTGACATTAGTGGATTGTTACTGTTATGCAATTTCACTTTCATTTTACAAAAATATATTGAAAATTGGAGATATTTTATACTTAAACACAGAAACGGTTTTGTATAATTTTATTAAAATTGTGTCAAGTTTAATGCCTCATCAATTATGTTCATTTTCGATGTAATAAATTTAACATACTGCATGAAAATGTTTTAAAGTTTGTGTCTCACATTGTCTGCTTTTAGATCTCATGATGGAATTAAAACTAGATGCTAAGAACTTTACTATTAACAGAGAGCACTTTTATTCTTAACAGTGTGGAAAAATACAAATGAATTTGAGAAATGTCCTGGCTCTTGGAACATTTTGTACTTTGCAGTGCAATACAAATTCTATAAGCCATGACCTTCATTTGCCATGAAAACAGCTGGAAGAAAATTAACTCAAAGGCTTTTGTCTGGAACAAAAGACTCCTTTTGATCATAGATTAGTCTTGCAGATAAGGAAAAAAAATTATCTGCCTGGCACCCGACTGTGGCAGCAGAGTTCTGGTGTGCCCAAAGGGGTCTGACTTTTTCCATTTTAAGGAGTGGTGCGTATACAGCTACAATAGTGCTGCAGACCTGTTTCTGGGCCTTCATCTCTGGCCAGAAATAGCCACATGGCAGTCTGCCTGACACTGTTCTCTCAGATTTTTATTGTTCTAGCCAAGGGTTCCCTACTTCCAGCTACTCTAGCCCCAGTAACCTTCTACGTATCCTCTGCAGGTATTTCATAGGGCTGACTGCATAGAGTCACTCCTGTGGCTCAATTCAGGTATCATGGCAAACAATCTTCTGAACTAGCCATGCTTTAGAACCCAAGCCACAAGGGCTTCCAGACGGAGTGCTCCTAGTGCTACCAACTGAAAGGCACTGTACAGCTATTTAATGTTTTCTTCCTTAATTGATTTTTTTTTCTGGTAAGAAATATCTACAAATTAGACAGTGTCATCTAGGCTCCCTGTGGAATTCTGTGGATGAGCCAATACAATTGCATAATAAAAGCTTTGTATGACCTTCCAAATGTCCAACAAGCAAACCATGATTTAGAAATGCCTGCCTGCTTTCATTTTCTATTCTCTTACCACTCAGCTTTATAAAGTCAATCCTGTCTCCATGGTGCAGCAGTCTTTTGAGATGGCATAATGGCTGTAACTACGGTTTGTATTGAGATATCATGCCAAGCCACAGCCAGCACAAACCATAGCTTCCAAACCAACTTCAAACTATGGTTTCCAATTCTCGTTGCTGGCTGATTGCAAACCATGGTTTGTCTGTTCACGAAGGCCTGGTTCTCATGTCACAACAACCCAGGTTTTAAAAAATCCTAATCAAGTGTATTCAGCAGGAAGCCCCATTGAGTTCAATGGGATTTACTCCCAAGTAAATGTGTATGAGGTTGCAGCTTCAGTTTAACACACCCAAAGAGGTATTCATCTTTATTATATATGCATACATTCTTCCTATGAACAGTGACTTGAACAACATTAATTACAACTTTGAAATTGCTTAATTTGACTGGTATTGTAGTCATTCATTAGGTTACTAATTACATTTATGAACCAAAGCATTTTTAGAAATGAGTAATTTTCCATGGGAAAAACTAGCAGTGGGAAATGTTCCACCCTACCATGGTACACTAAATGACAAGTAACACTTCCTTAACCATGGGTCGGCACAATGTCTGAATCAGATGTGTATACTTGAAAGTAACTTGTAGATCTCATTTTCAGTTAGAGCCAAAGTTCTATAATTAACACATGAATTCACTGATTTTTTTGCAGGGAATATTTGTGAACATGTGTTTGATGTTATTTTACCTATTTTACCTTTAAAACATTTGTATACCTCCTTTTCATACTAGTTTCACAAGTAGTCCATAAACTAAAAATAATCCATAAAATATAAATTTTTCCCTACAGTGCTGTTCCTTGAATCTACAAAAACATATATAAAACTGTAAAAACTGTCCCAATGATAATTGCAATAAATATGTTAGAAATATTATAGCAGGTTATAAAATTTTATTTTTATTTTTTAATTGTTTTTATTATATTTTCTATCAAACAGCAATATTAAACAGTAAACAAATAATGACAGGCCTTTGGTTACAACAATATTCCCTTGCATAGAGAAGGTTCATAGCATAGTAACAATATTAAAACAGTGAGGGCATAAAACTCCATATTCTTCAGTTATTCCACCTTTAAAGTTTTCAGTGACTATAACTCATCCAAATATATATTTCCACATTGAACCATGTATATTGATCCTTTCTTGGTGTCTAATTTAATAGTTTATAAAGTCATCTCATAGTTTATTTTTTGCGAGTTACAAGACTTCTGAAGACACGCTGGCCATGTTGTATGTAACACTAAGCCAGTTTAGCCCATTTATGGTATGTTTGAATGTCAAACCCACCCCAGGCAGCAAGCCATTGTTTATTTTTCGGCAACAACCCCCAATTTGAAGCCATGGTTTGTTGTTGGCTTACAAACCTTTGTTTGTTTTAAACACTTTTTGTTATTATGTCCAAATCTGGAAACCTGGCTTATTCCTGGTTTGTTTCAGCACCGTACCCCAGCCGCTCACCATCACCAAACAACAGAATTGTGAGACATGAGTAGCTAGAACAGCCTTCTCCGTCTTGGTGCCCATCATATGTTTTGGACTTTACATTCCATCAGCTCCTGCCAGCATGGTCAATGGTCAGGAATGCTAGGAGTTGTGGTCCAAAATATCTGGAGGGCACACTGTTGGGGAAGGCGGAGTTAGAAAATGAGAACTTTCCAGAGGCTAAGTAACTCTCAGTGATGCTTTTTCAGAACTTGCTCTCCCTCCTTATTCTGCCTGGCAACAGGCTTCTTTTGCCACCTGACTCCTCCCTGAATATCCCTCCTTCTCAAGCCAGGCAGCTTAGGTTTGCTGCTACTTTGTGAAGATAATACATTTTAAAGGGAGTCTGCTTGTTTTACTAACATCTATGCATGACTGCATGTTTCAATGTTTGCACTTAGTGGGATATCCCGACTGTTACACCAAAGGAGTGCAAAATAAATAACTTTCAAAGGGAACAAAGGTTTACTGACCTTTCTTTACAGACTGGATTTTTCCCTAGCTCTGTTGCTAGGGAAAGTTTACTTATGACCACAGAGTACTTATTATTTTATGTATTTTAATATCTAAATTACTCCTTCATATGCAAGGGATCCCAGGGTACATACACACAATTTAAAAACAAATAATATAGAAGTTTAATCAATACAATAATATTGAGAGGCATGAGTATTCAACCAACAAACAAAATAATTCAAATGCTTGGGCAAATAATTTTTTTTGACTTGGTGCCCAAAAGAATACAAAGCTACCCCTGTCACAGAAATCACTAAAAAGGTTTGAAGGCACCTGATATAGTGCCATATCTGAAACTAAAATAGGGCAGGGCCAGGCCTGTGTGTGGATGCCTAGAAGTAGAAACTGCCTAGAAACACAGTGTATGCCACTTTGGGCTGGTGTCTGCAATGCTGGCTCCTTGCAAACCACAGCTTTTCCTCTCTTCCTCCTTCCACTCTGATTTTACATTACATGTGCAATGATACAAACCACGACTGGCAAACCAGGGCCCCTTCAAAACAAGATATTGAAACCATGTTTTAAAGTAGATTTGCAAAACATAGTTAGATGTCTGTGCAAGTTACATAATGCAAAACAATGGTAAACACTAGGAAGGGAGGGGGGAATTATTCCTGAGGGGGGATAAAGAAGAAGCATGGATCACTGAGGCTGGCTGTTCATTTGCAAACTATAGTTTGCAGGCAACCAGCATTACCAGCATTCTGAGCTCCCTTAAAAACAAATGGGATATAAATCTAGAAAATAAACAAATCTTAATACATCTACTGTATGGGCCTCATATGTGAAGCCAATTGTAGCCACTTTAAAATTAAAATTAGGAGAACTTAACTTTTCATCAGCACAACATTGCATGCTACTCCCTTAAAGGGATGGTATGTGTGTCCCTTCAGAACTCATAACCCACTTTCACAAGTCACACAGAGCACTTTAAACCCCTTACTTTGGGGTTGGGTGGAGTCCCACCAGCAGAAGTGAACATCATTAACCACAAAGATGCTGCTCCATGAATGAGCCTGTCCCCCGCCCTGTCCGTGCTGCCTCGCTGTACTGGCCATCCTCTCTCCTTCTGCTCCCTGTATTGTTTACACTTCAACAGATAGCAGTAAGGGGATTATACAGAAATTAATGTGGTCAGGGAGATAGTGGAAGGCAACAGGCGTTTACAGATCCAGGAAGCTATTGTAGTCCCTCTCTTTCTCTCTAAGATATAACCACACACACACACACACACACACACACACATACACATATATGTCAATCCTAAAGGAAATCAACCCTGACTGCTCATTGGAAGGACAGATACTGAAGCTGAAGCTCAAATATTTTGGCCACTTAATGTGAAGAGCCCCTTCATGGATCACTGCCTTGTTGTGGTGAAGGGGCTTGCATAACTCAGCGAAGCCATAAGCTACGCCATGCAGGGCCACCCAAGACGGACAGGTCATGGCAGAGAGTTCTGACAAAATGTGGTCCACTGGAGAAGGAAATGGCAACCCACTCCAGTATTCTTGCCAAGAAAACCCCATGAAATGTATCACAAGGCTAAAAGATATGACGCCGCAAGATGAGCCCCTCAGGTCAGAAGGTGTCCAATATACTACTGGGGAAGAGCAGAGGGAATTTCCAAGTAGTGCCAGAAAGAGTGAAGCAGCTGGGCCAAAGCCAAAAGGTAGGGATGTACGAAAGTCACTTACCTTTTCGCAGCTTGGCTTCGCGGTGGGGGGGAGGCGCTTCGCTTCTCCCCCCGAAGTTCAGGCGAGGGGGGGGAGGCGTCCCGCCTCGCCTGGCCGAAATTCAGGCCAGGGGGGAGGCGCCCCATCTCCCTGGCCGCGAAACAAAAAGTGGAAAAAAAAACCCATGATAGGCTACGTAACGATTAACGTAGCCTATCACGGCTAGATTTCCAAAGTCAGCTGTGATAGGCTACGTTAATCGTCACGTAGCCTATCACGGGTGACTTTGGGGGGGGGAAAGCACGTACACAAATGGCGGCGGCCCATGGGCGCCGCCATTTGCGTTCCTTATTTTGGCACGTCTAGTCTACGTAAAGATTTACGTAGACTACGGCGAAAATAAGGGCAACGCAAATAGCGTGCCCCTATTTTCGCCGTAGTCTACGTAAAGCTTTACATAGACTAGACGTGCCAAAATAAGGAACACAAATAAGGAACATGGGCCGCCGCCATTTACGTACACGCTTTTTTCCCCCCAAAGTCACCCGTGATAGGCTACGTGACGATTTACATAGCCTATCACGGCTGACTTTGGAAATCTAGCCGTGATAGGCTACGTAAATCGTCACGTAGCCTATCACGGGTGTGTGTTGTTGTTTTTTTACTTACTTTTTATTTTGTAATGGCGGCGGCAGCAGCCGGTCGGGAGACCGGCCGCCGCCCCCGCCCCCCACGAAACGCTGCCGAAACGCCGCCGGGACCCGCCGCCGAGAAGGACATTCGCTGAAGGTAAGTCCCATCCTGGGGGGGAGGGCGGGGGGCCGGCGGAGAATTTCCCCAACACTTTCGGAGGGTCGAATGCCTCGGTGCTCGGCCTCCCGAAGATTCGCGGAGAAATTCTCCGCCATCCCTACCAAAAGGACACTCAGCTGTGGATGTGTCTGGTGGTGAAAAGAAAATCCGATGCTGTAAAGAACAATATTGTTTAGGAACCTGGAATGTAAGATCAATGAATCAAGGTAAGCTGGAGGTGGTCAAACATGAGATGGCAAGATTGAACATCGACATCTTGGGAATCAGCGAACTAAAATGGACAGGCATGGGCAAATTTAATTCTGGTGACCATTATATCTACTACTGTGGGCAAGAATCCCTTAGAAGAAATGGAGTAGCACTCATAGCCAATAAAAGGGTGGGAAAAGCAGTGCTGGGGTACCACCTCAAAAACGACAGAATGATCTCAGTACGAATCCAAGGCAAACCATTCAGCATCACAGTAATTTAAGTATATGCCCCAACCACTGAGGCCGAAGAAGCTGAGGTTGATCGGTTCTATGAAGACCTACAACACCTTCTAGAACTAACACCAAAAAAAGATGTCCTTTTCATCATCGGGGATTGGAATGCCAAAGTAGGAAGTCAAGAAATCACCGGGATAACAGGCAAGCATGGGCTTGGTGTACAAAATGAAGCAGGACAAAGGCTAATAGAGTTTTGCGAAGAGAACACATAGCAAACACTCTGATCATAGCAAACACTCTTTTCCAACAGCACAAGAGGTGACTCTACACATGGACATCACCAGATGGTCAATATCGAAATCAGATTGATTATGTCCTTTGCAGCCAAAGATGGGGAAGCTCTATACAGTCAGTAAAAACAAGACCTGGAGCTGACTGTGGCTCAGATCATGAGCTTCTTGTTGCAAAATTTCGGCTTAAATTGAAGAACGTAGGGAAAACCACTAAACCGTTCAGGTATGACCTAAATCATATCCCTTATGAATATACAGTGGAGGTGAGGAATAGATTTAAGGGATTAGACCTGAAAGACAGAGTGCCTGAGGAACTATGGACGGAGGTCCGTCACATTGTTCAGGAGGCAGCAACTCAATCCATCCCAAAGAAAAAGAAATGCAAAAAAGCTAAGTGGCTGATTGATGAGGCCTTTACAAGTAGCTGAGGAAAGAAGGGAAGCGAAAAGCAAGGGAGAAAGGGGAAGATATAGCCAACTGAATGCAGAGTTCCAGAGAATAGCAAGGAGAGACAAGAAGGCCTTCTTAAATGAACAATGCCAAGAAATCGAGGAAAACAATAGAATGGGAAAGACTGGAGATCTTTTCAAGAAAATCGGAGATCTCAAGGGAACATTTTGTGCAAAGATGGGCATGATAAAGGACAAAGAAGGCAGGGACCTAACAGCAGCAGATGAGATTAAGTAGAGGTGGAAAGAATACACAGAAGAACTATACAGGAAAGATCGGAATGTCCCTGATAGCTGTGATAGCGTGGTCACTGAACTTGAGCCGGACATCCTAGAGAGTGAAGTCAAGTGGGCCTTAGGAAGCATTAGTAACAACAAAGCTAGCGGAGATGACAGTATTCCAGCCGAGCTATTTAAAATCCTAAAAGATGATGCTGTTAAAGTGCTGCACTCAATATGCCAACAAATTTGGAACACTCAGCAGTGGCCACAAGACTGGAAAGATCAGTTTACATTCCAATTCCAAAGAAGGGCAATGCCAAAGAGTGTTCAAACAACTGCGCTCATTTCACATGCCAGCAAGGTGATGCTCAAAATCCTACAAGCTAGGCTTCAGCAGTATGTGAACCGAGAACTACCAGAAGTACAAGCAGGGTTTCGAAGAGGCAGAGGAACTAGAGATCAAATCGCCAACATTCGCTGGATCATGGAGAAAGCAAGAGAATTCCAGAAAAACGTCTATTTCTGCTTCATTGACTATGCTAAAGCCTATCACAACAAACTCTGGCAAATTCTTAAAGAGATGGGAGTACCAGACCACCTTACCTGTCTCTTGAGAAACCTGTACGAGGGTCGAGAAGCAACAGTAAGAACCAGACATGGAACAACCGATTGGTTC
This sequence comes from Heloderma suspectum, assembly GCF_057233095.1. Classification (NCBI taxonomy): domain Eukaryota; kingdom Metazoa; phylum Chordata; class Lepidosauria; order Squamata; family Helodermatidae; genus Heloderma; species Heloderma suspectum. The sequence goes on from NC_139462.1 coordinate 117,665,470, forward strand.
TAAATTGGGAAAGGAGTACGACAAGGCTGCATATTGTCGCCCTGCTTATTTAACTTCTATGCAGAGTACATCATGAGAAACGCCGGGCTGGATGAATCACAGGTCGGAATTAAGATTGCCGGGAGAATTATCAACAACATCAGATACGCAGACAATACCACCCTAATGGCAGAAAGCGAAGAAGATCTAAAGAGCCTCTTGTTGAGGGTGAAAGAGGAGAGTGCAAAATCTGGTTTGAAACTCAACATTAAAAAAACGAAGATCATGGCATCTGACCCCATCACTTCCTGGCATATAGAAAGGGAAGAAATGGAAGCAGTGACAGATTTTATTTTCTTGGGCTCCAAGATCACCGCAGATGGTGACTGTAGCCATGAAATTAAAAGATGCTTGCTTCTTGGGAGGAAAGCTATGGCAAACCTAGACAGTATAGTAAGAAGCAGAGACATCACCTTGCCGACCAAGGTCTGTACAATCAAAGCTATGGTTTTCCCAGTAGTAATGTATGGCTGTGAGAGCTGGACTATAAGGAAGGCTGAGTGTCGAAGAATTGATGCTTTCGAACTGTGGTGCTGGAGAAGATTCCTTTGAGTCCCTTGGACTGCAAGGAGGTCAAATCAGTCAATCCTAAAGGAAGTCAAACCCTGACTGCTCACTGGAAGGATAGATACTGAAACTGAAGCTCAAATATTTTGGCCACCTAATGCGAAGAGAAAACTCCCTGGAAAAGACCCTGATGCTGGGAAAGATTGAAGGCAAAAGGAGAAGGGGACGGCAGAGGATGAGATGGCTAGATAGTATCACCGATGCAATGAATATGAACTTGAGCACACTCCGGGAGAGAGCGGAGGACAGGAAGGCCTGGCGTGCTATGGTCCATGGGGACACGAAGAGTCGGACACAACTTAATGACTGAACAACAACATACACATTTATATGTGTGTGTATACACACGCGCGCGCACACACACACACGTGTATATATATATATATATATATATAAAACCAAGGGATCCCAAAAGCAACCTGCTGACTTTCTCAGGAGTAAGGCTCATTGAAAAAATGTGATTTACTTCTGAGCAGACATGGTTATCCATGCCAGCTCATTATTCCTTGAGGCAAAAAAATTAAAAGGGAGAAAGGAGAGAACTGGCCCCGTTCATATTCAAAGGTGTGCAGATACAGGAGATACGCATTTCCAAGCCCCCATAGGGAGAAGCCAAAGGTTAACTCCTTCGATTCCTTCCCTCTCCCAGTGTTTGAGGCTTGCTCTCTGCCACTCCCCCCCCCCCGCCTGCTTTGTGGCAGTGAACTGCAAAAGAGGATGAGTTACTTCCAAGTAGGGATGCATAGTTTTAAAATGGCAGGCTTGAGGCTTGCTCTCCACTACTTCCACTCCCCACTCCTGTGCTCAATGAATATTTATAACAACAGGCTGAGGAATTAATCCAACTCCTCTGCTCCTGTACTCAGCAAAGTGCCATTTGAAGCTACTTTTGGATAGACATGACTCTGCTCTCTGCACCCACCCCTCACCACTTTCCCTTCCGCCAATCAGCGCTGCTCCAGCAGAATGCAGTGAGGGCAGTTCAGCTCACACAGACCCTGAAGCACCATGAAAGCACTGCAACAGGATAATCCATCAGAAAGCAGTTTCAGAAACACCGGATTTTAGAGCTAGAAACAGCACACCGGATGCAGAGAAGGGCATGCGTCATCTGACACTATCAGCTTGGGGATGCAGTAGAACTGGTGTAAAAGCCCCAAGATCCAGCCCTGGAGGCAGCAGACAACTCATGTACAGCATCTCTTCCTGTTTGCAAGGAATTTGTTGTGGTGGAATTTAGGGAAATCTGGTCTGAAGGAAAAGCTAGCTAAGACCTTATTTAGCTGGGGAAGACTCTCTTACCTATCAGGAATGGTAACCAAGCATATTTAATTTAAGAACCTTTAAGCAATCTCAACTTATCTGAAGAGTGATGCTTTATTTCCTTTGGTAAATAATTACCCTTCATAAATTTCTTAATTTTTGTTCATTTAAATTTTTTGACTATTGGTGGTGTCAATCTCATGCCTATGCTGTAGGAACCAGGCTACTGAGTTTATTTTAGGTGCAGGGGGGTTATTTTGGTGGCAGCAGTTAAAGGTTTTATAGCTGAGGCAATCCATAATGGTGAGGTCTAACTGGAAATGTTATTAAAAACGGTGGCAGTTAGAACCATAGACTCAAGCCTCATTTTTTTTTTTAAAGAAAGAAACATAGGTGGGATAATCCACAATTGTGCCATCACATCTGGTGGTAGTGGGGGGATAACATACAGTGTATCTCTCTCAAAACATAAACTATCAAGAACGCACATGCTGGAAAATGTCAATCACTTTTCTTATCTTGGCAGCCATCTCTCCACAAAAGCCAACATCGATGCTGAAATTCAGCATCGCCTGAGCTCAGCTCTGCGACTGTAGCATTCTCCGGAATGAAGCATAGAGTGTTCGAGGATCAGGACATTTGCAGGGAGACTAAAATGCTTGTTTACAAAGCCATTGTACTCTCGACCTTACTGTACGCCTGTGAAACATGGACCATCTATAAACACCACTCCCAACTTCTCGAAAAATCCCACCAACGCTGCCTCCGAAAAATTCTGCAAATTAGTTGGGAAGACAGATGGACTAATGTGAGCGTAATAGAAAAAGCAAAGACCACCAGCGTTGAAACAATGATTCTCCAACATCAACTTTGCTGGATCGGCCATGTTGTTCGAATGCCTGATTATCATCTTCCAAAGCAGTTACTCTATTCCCAACTTATGAATGGAAAACGGAATATTGGTGGACATCAAAACAGATTTAAAGATGTTCTTAAAGCTAATCTAAAAAAATGTAACATAAGGATTAAGAACTGGGAAGCTCTAACTCATGAGCATTCCAACTGGAGGTCAGCCTATATTAAAGGCACTATGGACTTTGAAGAAGCACAAGTACAGCGCGAAAGGGAGAAACGAGCTCAGCAGAAGGCACGTCAAGCAAACCCTCACTGTGACCGCCTTCCACCTGGAAACCTATGTCTTCACTGTGGGAGGCTGTGTAGATCCAGAATCAGCCACCTGCAGACCCACTGCTAGAGATTAATGTGTTGAGTGACCTATCTTCTATGAATCTGTCTAATCCTTTTAAAGAGTTATCTATATAGACTCTATCTTTGGAAGACCGTCTTACTTGGTCACGAGTGATCGCCAAGATGATGATGAGTTATAAGCTGGGAAACTGAACATGACTAGGAGCATCCCTAAATGTCTATCAGTAAAAGATACATTAGATCAATAATTTTAAGAAGGAATGGAAGAAATAACTATGTTGAGGATTTTACAGAGAGGATTAAAACAAATTCCCCCTCATGGCTTCAAAATTTCCAGAAATTTTGCATCTCTAGTCTTATATAAAAGTCTTCCTATTATGTAGTTTTCAGAAATTATTTTGTGGGAATAGAGGCTGGGTAGCAATATATGAACCTTGTCTTAAACATTTTATTCAGCATTCTAAAATAAAGTATTTCATAATTCAAATTATTTGGTTTTAGTGCTATGGGGTAGCACAGGCTGCTATTTTGTTTCCCATGTCTCCCATCTACATAGAACTGTTGGGAGTGCATGCTTAGCAATCTGTAGCGATTTTGCACACTAATGACATTCCACTCTATCTTTCCTTTTCATCTGAGTCAGGTAAAATGGTGGAAGTTCTGAACAGCGACTGCCTGGAGTTGATAATGGGTTGGATGAGGTCTAATAAACTGGTTCAAAAGGAAACTTTTTCATTCTCCCAGGCCTTCCAATTAATTCTTAATCTTTGATTAAATTAGTTCACTTTCACACGTTCTGAACATTACAATACAACTACATAAAGGACATAAAAGCACCAACCTATGTCAGAACACTACAGACTGCTACACATACCTGCATGCATCCATTGTCTACGACCAAGCCCTATGACATCTTCTTAGGCTCATCAGACAGAGATTCACAATTTAAAAGATCTAAATTAGATATTCCTCAGACTACAATACCCACCCAATGAAGTAAAAAATAAACAAACCCAGATCAACAGAGCTAGACTGGTGCCTAAGAATAGTCTACTACAGGACAGACACAGAAGAGAAATCAACAACACCAGTTTGTTTTCACCTATAGTTCCCAGCTAAGACAACTAAAATGTACCATCAGTGATCTACAACCCATCCTCTCACAGGCCTTGGGTGGCAGGCCTGTATTTGCTTACAGACAGCCCGTAGCCTAAAAAGGCTACTAACCAGCAACAACAGATCTTGCAATAGAGATAGAGATACAGGAACCAGACCGTGAGGCAAATCAAAATGCCAGCTCTATCCCCATATCTACTCTGGCAACACTACTGCAGGACCTAATCATGCCATCCACAGTATCAAGGGTTCATACACCTGCTCATTTTCCATTGTGATATATGCCATCATTTGCTAGCAAAGCCTTAATGTATTCTACATATGTCAAACAGGCCAGTCTCTATGCAAAAGAATAAATGGACACAAATCTGAAACAGGAATGGCAATATTCAGAAACCAGTATTCAAATATTCAATAACCACTTTAACCTCCAAGGACACACAGTCATTAAGTTCATTTTTCTTGAACAAAGGAATTTCAGAGAAAGACATCAGCATGAAATTGCTGAAGTATAATTCATCAAAAGATCTGTGGTTTGAACAAGGACAATGTGTTTTTTTAAATCACACTACATATGTTAATCTGCTCACTACTGTAATGATGTGTGTGCGTGTGTGCGTGTGTATACATACATGTACACACACACACACACGTGTGATTGCATTTTATTGATTATATTTTCTTTTTATGTGTTTGTAAAGTTGCTCTTGGGGAAAAATATTTTTGAAGGGTGAGATAAAAATCCCTTAATAAATAAATAAATAAAATATATAAGGTTCAATTCACAACATCCTATCCATAAAAATACGTCTTCCCTCATTGTATTCCAGTTTGCAACACTGCTAATGTAGAGTGGTATTGATAATGAAATAACAGATCTATATACTGTCAGTATAGACATGGCATTTCTGATTAATTTTCTATTTATATGAAGCATGCAAACTTGCATCTTGAACTATTCATAAATGCAAATGTTGCAGGAAATCAGTAGATCTCAGAATCCTGTTTTTATAAAACTGCAGATGTCTAAACTATTTTGACTACATGTCATAAATCTAAATTTCTTTAACAGCAAGCACAATTCAGGGAGAGCAACATTACAGAAAAAGCTAATTTCTTTCTATCCCACAAAGTAAATGTGTTTTGCTACAAATGAATTGCCATGTATTGGTACAAGCTAGCATCTTTTAAAAATATATATAATGTTAATATCAGACATTCTTTAGAGAAAGCAGATTAACTGAAGAGGAAAATATATCTGAAATATATAAATGAAGAACTATATATAAAAAGCTGTTGTAAAATGAGGTATTCCTTTTTAGAATACCACAGTTCTCTGAAGAAGACTATTATCTGATCAGATGTTGATAATTCAATAAGAAATGGCAATTGTGCATTTTAAAAACAAAATTTCAAACTTAATCTGATAATAGATAATTAAAACTGCTAGAAGACTATCTCTTACCATTTAACATTAGAAGATTGTCAGTTCCTGGATGTGGATAATTCAAACGACCTAAGAACAAATATATGAAGGAGTTAGCTATTATACATAAAGAAGAAATGAAAGAGGCCAAAAATACTTAGAAGTTTAAACATATGCTATAATTCCATTCTGTTCTGTGGCAAAACCAGCTGATATATCACTCTATTAGCCAACACTACCCTTGACCCAACTTTAAGTTGAAAAAACATGTTTCTTGACCTTAATTCTCTGGTCATTAGATCTGTGATGTGCTTTGGGATCAGCTCCAAGAGGATAAAGGTCTTCGTTGTTTCAAGAAATCCAGAAATAGTGCCGACTATTCCTAGTCTTCTTTTTCATTCTCACTATGAAAACTACTACCTAACTGATTACCTCAGTCATGCAGGATAAATATTTCTGTGACTGAAATCTCAAACACATATTTTGTATCTGCAGTTCAAACTACACCATTTAGTCTGATATAGTCCTTTTATTTGATACAAACCTTTTAAGAAACCTTTTAAGATGACACAAGCTCTATTTTAGAATTCAAGTTATAAAAGACAAGAAAATGTTAAGATAAAAACAGAAGAGGGAACTCCCATGATAATTCAGTTCTAAGGTTTTAGAACTGCATAGCAAAATGTTTTCTATTTTATTAAAGAGATTTATGTTCCCAGTAACATACAATAGTGGCTTTGTTTCACTACAATATGAAGACTGCATTTTTACCTCAAACACTAAGTAAATCCACTATAATCCTCACATATGTAGCAATATACTTCAGCTTTTAGAATCACTATTTTCAAAGATGGTTGCTGACAAATATTGAGGGGTCCATTCATGCTGTATTGAGCATACAGCATTTAGGATAATATTCGCCAAATGTATTTAAATGGTACTGAACAAACCAGGCATCTTAAAAACATGTGGACACAACTGTTTCTATTTTAAGGCTATCAGATTTAATTAAAAACTCTATACAAATTTCTCTTTTTTTAAAAAAGACGCAACTCTTGAGCCTGTATATCTTGTAAAATAATGTTAATATCAGACAGTGAGGGCACCTTACCGAGGTTTAACTGAGTGAAACTAGTGTCCTGGCATACTGAAGTAAAGCCGCCCCTTATTTCAGGACATTACAGATCAAAAGACCCCAATTCAACTGCTCAGGTTTGTGTTTTATTTGTAATATTTTGGTTTGGCAAACCTGGTACCACCTCTAAATCTGGGGCCACATAGGAAAAAATCCAGCCACAGCAACAATACTATTTAACCCTTGAATTCTGACACCTTGATCCTAAATATCCATGTTGACGTATTTGTTTTCAAGGCAGCTGTAACTTTAGTGAATTAACTGCATAGGACAACGCTGTGCAATGTTGTAATGCTGAAGTGCTCCATCCAATGAATTCATTTATTATTTACCTATATTTCAGAAGAAATTTCTAAGTGGTATACATACAAGACAGTAAATTGTTTTAATAAAATACTGACTAAAATTTAGAAGAGACAATATCATGACAGCAAGGAAGACAAGGTTACTGTTCTGGGAAAGCTTGTTGGAAAGGTATGTTTTCAGTAGATGCCAAAAACCTAGGACAGTCAGCACATGCCTAATTGTACTAGTAGGGAATACCAGAGAGTTGGCACTGATATTAAAGGCACTATTCCAAGCCATCATGGACTCGACCTCCAATATCTTAGGCACTACCTGTACCACCTGATTACTGCAGCAACCAAACAGGAAGGTAGGAGGTCAGATGACCTTGGGTTTTGATTTGTTTAGGGCTTTGTAAACAAGTACCAAAACCTTAAACCTCGCCTGGTAGCATATATACACCCAGTGTAGTTCCTTCAGCATAAGTGTAACATATTGGCAATAAGGCACTCTCATTACCAACCTGGCTGCAGCATTCTGTACCAACTGCAGCTTTCAGATCAATGGGCAGCCCAACATAAAGTGTACTGCAGTTATCCAGTTTTGAGGTTACCAATGCATGGACCACAGTGGTCAAACTATCCCTGCTCAGGAATGGCCTTTGCTATCTCATCAGCTGAAGCTGGTAAAAGGCACTCCCAGCCATCGAAGACACCTATTCCTTCAGTGACAGCACTAGATCAAGGAGCACCCCCAGACTACGCACCTGCTCTTTCAGGGGGATTGCAGCCCTATCCAGAAAAAATGACTGACCCAATTCCTGGCCACAGGAACCACTCACCCACAGAGCGTCTGTCTTGCCAAGTTTCAGACTTGGTTAACTGGCCCTCCTCCAGCCCACCACTCTATCCAGACACCTGTCACCCCCCACCCCCAATTCAGATGTTAGAGAAACAGAGCTGGGTGTCAACGTAGTGAAGACACCCCACTCCAAATCTCCTAATTACCGCTCCTCCCAACAGTTTCATATAGATATTAAATAGCACTGGGGACAACACAGTGGCATATAGCAGCTCACAGCCTAAACACCAGGGGGCTGATAAGTATTGCCCTAAAATCACTCTCTGAAACCATAGGACTAGAACCACTGAAAAATGGAGCCTCCAATACCCATCTCACAAAGTCGGACCAGCAGGATACCATAGTTGATGGTATCAAAATTTGCTGTAAGATCCAGTAAGAGCAACAGGGTAGCAATTTGCCAATCCCTTTCCAAGTAAAGGTAATCCATCAGGGCAACCAAGACTGGTTCAGTCCCAAAACCAGGCCTGAACCCACAGTGGAATAGGTCAAGAGAATTGGTATCCTCCAAAAAAAATCTGCAATTGCCCTGCCACTATCTGTATTTGCCCTGCCACAATTCTCTTAAGAAACATCTCCTAAAAGGGGGCATTTGTGACTGGACAGTAGTGGTCAAGGCAAGGTGGACATTTTATGGAGTGGTCACACCACTGCCTCTTTCATGGCAGCAAGTACCACCCCCTTTTGCAGGAATGCATTCACCACATCCAGGACACACCCAGTTCAATCTCCAGAGCTAGCTTCAATCCGCCAAGGGTAAGCACACAAGTCTTTGATTATACAAGGCTTCTGTTTAGGCACTTAGGGTACAAATTACTAAGACATTCTCTGCATAAACCTCATAAAAATGAATTGGAGCAGGTGCAACACATAATTCTGCACTTCAACTCCAACTTTAGTGCATGCATCTCTGGGATTCGTCCTTCCCTCATCCACCACAAAAGGATGCTCTCATCACATCTGCATAGTTATTGAGACACTACTGAAAGTTCAAGACTCTGGCAATGACAGGGCTTTGGGAAAGTTGCTCAAGTTATTGTGAAGAAAAATGATTGAAAAACCTCCTTGCCTCATTTGAGATTTACTGGGACAGATCAATATCTGTCACTATGGATCCAATAGTCAGGCTTGGTCCAACCTATCTTGCCGCCGAGGGCAAGAAGCCACCGCTTGCCACCTTCCTTCCTGGCTGCAGTGAGCCCACCCAAAGTCTCACAAGACATGGGTGGACCTCTCATGAGATTTCAGCTGGCTCTTGGAAGAGTTTGGGTGAGCAGGGAGTGGGGGGGAGCCAGGTGGGCAGGTGCTTGCTCCAGAGAGCCCTGGTAGCTGCTCTCTTGCTGTGGCAAATGCCACAGAGAGAGACTGGCTGGCAGGGCTCTCAAGAGCACGCACTGGAGGCAGAGGCGGGAGCTCCTGGTGGGGATGGAAAGGTGCAATTCACTGCTCTTCCCTCTCTGCCACCTCAATCGATTGCCTCTGTCTGCCTAATGAGAAGGCCACCCTGCCAATAGTGAATAGTTCCAGATATTTTTAACTTCATAGGACACTAAAAGGAGTTCGATGAGAGGGTAAAGCTTCCTGAAAATTATAGGAATTATTCTTTAACCATTTGAGGAATATCAGCAGCTACTGGCCATCTACCATGATTTTCCCAAACTTTTTTTTAAAAATTCAGTTATAGTGTTGGCCATCACTATTAGTATTACCATAGGTAAACTATCTTTCCTGAAGTGATTAGTTAAAAAGGAGTTAAAACCATTATATCTATATTAAGATTATTAACAGATACAAAATGATGAAAAGTCAACAAGCTGTTACTTCACTGTCATTCTGTTAAGTTGCTTTACTAAATCCTGATAAAATCATGACAAAACTGATATACACCTTTTCCGAAACACAGAAGCCTTTGCCAAGCCTTAGCTGCACATTTTAAACAGGGCTGGCCCAAGACATGTTGTTGCCTGAAGTGAAGAGCAAGTTCCCCCCACCTCCCCAGTTGTATGTGCAGAAGGCAACCGGAATGGAAGATGAATCTTAATTCAACCCTGGCAACAGAACAGTCTCCTCCACAAGTCCTGAGGATAGTAGTCTAGCTCAGCAGGAACAGGGAAGGCCCATGGTGCATGTAGCTCTGTCCTCCAACATCACACTGCCACTTCCTGCTCCCCAGCATCCCTTGCCTGAAGTGGGTACCTCTTTCTGCCTAATGGTAAGGCTGGACCTGATTTTAAATGTTTGAGTTTTAAAATACATACTTTTGTTGGAGACTAGAAGAACTCTGATGAAACAATGTCCTTATAATTTAATGAAACTAACTACCTGTGCAATCCAATTTATTCTTTGGAAGCCTGACATAAATATAATTCTCAATCAAGTAAACTAACTGCACAATGCTATGCATGTTTACTCAACAGTAAGTGCCTTTGAACCCAATGGGGCTTACTCCTTAGTAAATGTGTTAGGAATGTAGCTTAATATATACAGTTAGGTGTCAATCCTATACAAATGTACCTGGGAGTAAGCCCCATTGATTTCAATGGGACATACTTCTCAGCCAATACATATTAGATTGTGATGTCAAAGTATTTAAAAATGAGCAAAATGGAACAAGATGTTTAGGCAAACCCCAGACACTGTCAGCTAAAACATGTGTTTACAATTCCAAAAGCTTCATTCTACCACTGCAGTGCTACATAAAATATGTAGTGTTTTGCTTTTACTCAGCTCATATCTGGAGAACTGTAAGGCTTATTGTTAACACCACACTAACAGCAAATAGAGTTTGCATCCAATATCCACAGTATAGAAAAATCTCAGTCCTTTGGCCAGTGGATTGTCTTCTGGGAAATTAGAGTCTGCAGACTGCAGCCTTGTTCTAGCTGCAAGTAAAGTATGACATCAAGACTGCTCTTTTGCATTATATGTTGTGAATAAAATTGCTTGCATCTGCTCTGATTTAGATGCCACTGTTCAGACAGAGACTAGAATGGAGACACTTACCACCTAATTACCAAAATTCCTTGGATCAAGTTGGCAAGATCCTTAGATGTTTGCTTTGACATTACTTATAGCAATGAAAGACTGGCTTCATAGGAGACCAATATTAATGCACCCCTTTATGATGGTCAAAAAAGAGGTAACACTATGACCACTGCTGGGGAAAAATCACTGCTGGACCAGATAACTTATTTAATTAAATATCAACGTCCCGTTTACCTTTTCTGAACCTAGTCTGATTCATTCTTGAAAGAAAATGTATTTGCCTTTGTTATTTTATTGCAGGATTTCCTAGTGTGGGCATTCACTTTTCTCTGTGGTGATGAGAGCATGGAAAAGGATATTCAAGCCTAAGGCTCTCTCCAGACATTGCCCAGGGGAGAATTGGGGAGGGGAGCATAACATTTAACTATGGCATTCCAATAGGCCCTATCTTGCTTTATTCAGTGTAAAAAACACCACTAATAACCACCAATTCAACATATATGGATTTTTTTTTCAAGTAGGTAAGAATGTAGCAGTGCAGAATGAGCTCTGCTGCTGATTGAAGCAATAACCCAGTGTAGAAACATACCTTTAAGAGGATCATGCTCAGCTCTCATTATATCAATAAGCGAATTTTCCAATGAATGCATATTCAGACTGTCATACATTCTGTTTCGATCCTAGAAGAAAACGAATCCTTAGCATTAGAGCTACAACAAGAAAGGAGGAAGGGACAGTTTTTTGGGTAGCATAACAGATAAGCCATATTAGTCTTCATTTAGCTATACAACCAGCCATTTTCACAAGTATTTAAACCATACTTCAGGTATGGGCACAATCGCTAATGTAAATTATATTGTGCTAATATAAACTACTCTAGTACAACACCAATAGTGTTAGCTAGCATGCCAATTTCCTGGGGAACACTATTGACATTGTGCTAGAGTAGTTTATGCTAGCACAACGTAATTTAGAGGTTGCGCCCTGCTGAACACTGTCCCGTGTCTGTCTGCTGTCTCACATCATGAATATTTCTCAAAGGCATTGTCATAAAGTACTTTTGAAAAATGGATACTTTTACAATAGAACTAAGAGAAACAAAATATTTAGCTAGTAAAGCTTTCCTCTCAGACTGGCATTCAATCAAGTTGATGCTTACTTACAAGTAAGTGCCGCTGAAATCAGTTTTATTTACTTACAAATATATTTCCCATTATATACATGTAGCTGAATGGCTCATATGTTAGTTGGGATTAGAAACATGCCCCCCTTGCTGTGCAGATTGGTATGGAAATGTCCAAATACTGAGTAATATTAAATCTACAGAGGTTAGATTGGTGAGAAGCATCCAGCACTGTTTATATCACAGCTCTATAGACTGTATATTTTTCCTATTCAATCATTTATAAAAGATTAGAATATTCAGAAAGAAACTGTTTCTCTTGTTCTCTTTGGATCCAGTGTTATTGTGAGAACTATAAAGAACATTCAGCAGAAATAAGCACAGGAAGAATCCTAGGAGGTCTGACCAGAACTATCTAGGACTATGTCTCCATGACAACGTAAGGAGAAGCGAATGGAGGAATACTGGATTTTTTTAAAGGAATCAGCTTTGCTACGATGTGGTCCATGCAGGGCTCCACAAGGGAGTGCTCTGCACCAGTAAAAATCGCTTCACAGAACATACTTCCTGGTGGGGGTGGGAGTTAGAGTGAATGTCATCTGACTGGCAGGGGCTGCTCAACCAATAAGAGAGGCTTCTCCCCCTCTCCCTCCTTTTTTCCTTTCCCCTGAAGGTCCAGATGAACCTGCATTTCAGGAACAAGCCTCATGGACCACAGTGGGAGTTACTTCCGAGTAGACACACATATGCTTGTGCTGGAGTATTGGGGGGGGGGAGAACATAGGGATGGGAAACCAGCCCCCTTTCTAACCAAACCAATACTGCGCAGGACCTCTATAACGAAGATGTGAAGTAGTTACTTCCTAAGGCAATAAACGAAACAATGGAGAATTGGAGCCTCGAGATCGTGCTTTAGAGCATTTAAGGCAAGTGCTTTAAACTGTGCCATTTCAATCGAAGGGTATCTCTGTAAATTCTGATGTGGACATTCAGGGGACAAGCCTCACTGAGCACAGTGCAAGTTACTTCTGAGTAGACACTAAATGGTTTGTTCAGGGATGGCAAACACACAGGAAACACCCCTTGAACGGGGTCACGGTAAAAGGCACACCCCTGGGCAGGGCTAGCACACCCAAGGTCAATGCGGGGGTTGGGGCACACAACAACTATACCGCCAAGAACCTGACTTGAGGAAAAGAATTGGGCTTGAAGCAGTCTGGGGAAATCCGGTTTTTTCCTGATAAGCTCCAGGGGTGGCTGCTGGGTGGCCATGACGTCATGTATCCCTAATGACCTCAACACGCAGCCAGCTCAGAGTAAATCACTGGTGGAGACACCCCCTAGTTAATACTGTTAAGAGAAAGATAGCAAATATTAGTCCTGATTTCCTGAGAATTCTTCACCAGCCACTGTGAGAGGGATTAATAATCATTATGCTCCTGGTGCTCAGAGTTATGATCTGTTCTTGTGTTAACGCTGAGTTGTTTAAATGCTAAACAACCCAGAGTGCCTGGGTTCAGATGTCATACTCACAATCTATGAACGGGGTGATCATAGGCTGTTTACAGAAAGTGGAAGAGAGGAGTGAGCAGGAGATAGTGTACTCGCTCACTGCAGTTATGTGTGAACCAGGACTATATGTTAATAGTTTTCAGTGCCCTCATTTTGCCTTAAAATTGAAACAATGTAAGGAAGGGTATGCTACTGAGTTATCATGTCTTCACATATTTACAAATATTAAACTTCTCCACCACATAATGCTTGGAATTTGCTGGATGAAACAATTAACCAAATGTGTCTTTGTTATTCTAATCAAATAGTTCAGTTCAAATCTTTGGTCTATTAGAAAAACTTTAGAGATAATTATATTGCACATAAAATTAACGCAGCATAGTTTTTAATTTTATAACTAAATATAAGCCAAATAAACATGCCAAGTCAGATACCAAAACATCTGGGCATGGGGAAATTTTCCAGAAAATCCACATAACCGTGACAATGCAGGAAAATTATTTAATGTTTTCTACACCAATATTCTCTCAATATAGGCAAAATGCCATGAATGGTACCCTCTCAAGTGCAGCATGGAGGATTGGGCCAATTCCAGAGGCAGGCAAAGTCAGAAGCATTTGTCATGCCCCCAGGACCAGCAACGCACCTACTGCCCTAACTGTGCTGTCATTTTCATTTTGCATGTAGCACACAAGAAGATCAGAGGTGACATGAAAGAATGTTCACGTTACATGTCCTCCTTCTTCATTAATGGGACACACTGGGGTGCCTTTCCCAATAGCCCTCACAATACTGGAGCAGGTACTTATGGAAGACCATCTCAGTATATTTCTGTTTTCCTCAACAAATCTTTAAGAATGTATTTGATTAGAAAGTAAATGTGCAAACATTCTGCTGTAGTAAACAAAACAATTTCCTTAGAACAATAAATTATGCAGCAGCAATAATCAAGCAATGATGACCAAATCCTGCCTCTTTATCCAGACAGAGTATAGATTAGTGCTGTTGCACACCATTAAAAACTGGACTCGAACAGGAAGAGAGAACTGGGAAGAGGCTCGCATCTTGTCCATTCACTGTCCCTCTTAGCTGCCCCACCATGAAGAGACTAGTCAGGAGTCATGTTCCAACTGGCCTGCATGAGGAGAAGGTCGAATTCCTAATAATAGTGATATTCAGTGATGCCTGGAAGAGCACCAGGGGCGGGGGTAGGGATGGCAGAGAATTCCGTCACGGATCTCGGTGAGGCCGAATGCCAGTGCTTTCGGCCTCCCGAAATCTGTGGCGGAACGGCCTGCCCCCCGCCCCCCTGGGACGAGACTTACCTGGGGCAGATCTTCCGGGCGGCGGCGGCTCAGGCGGTGGCTCCAGCGGTGGTGGCTGCAGAGGCTGGTCTTCCGACCGGCCGCCACCGCCGCCATTTGCAGTGTTGTTGTTGTTTTTTTTTTACAGAGACATGATAGGCTACGTAGGTTTTTACATAGCCTAAAACGTCTGGGTAAAAAAAAGAAAAGAAAAAAAAGGCATATGCAAATGGCAGCGGCTACGGCCGCCGCCAATTGCGTTCCTTATTTTGGGCTGTCTTAGTCTACGTAAATAATTACATAGACTAAGACGGCGAAAATAAGGGGAACGCAAATAGCGTCCGCTACGTCCGCTAGCATCCGCTAAATATTTACATAGATTAAGACGGCAAAAATAAGGAAAGCAAATGGCGGCGGCCGTAGCCGCCGCCATTTGCATATGCGGTGTTGTTATTGTTTTTCCCCCAGAGCCCTCCGCGGCCGGAAATCCAACTGCAGACGGCTCTGGCCTGGCCGGGCCTGGCCGGCTGCTCTGCAGAGCTGCCGCAGAGCACAGCCGGCAGCAGAGGATTCCGGGGGGGAGGAACGGAGCGCCTCCCCCCCAATCCAGGATTCCGAGGGGAGGGACGGAACGCCTCCCCCCCCATCAACATAATCCGCGAAAGGTAAGTGACTTTCGTACATCCCTAGGCGGGGGGGGAGGGAGAGAGAGAGAGAGAGAGAGAGTGTGTATTTTGCCTGGGTTTGCCATCAACCCTATAAAAAGCAGCAGCAAGATATTAGAAAGCTGGGGAGAGGCTTTAACGTCTTGTTAAATGTTACGATTCCCCCCAGTAACTCATTGTATCGAGACACAAGTGAATCACTTTGTATTTGTTATTGTAGCTAAATCCTCCTGGGGAGCATTTGTTTGAAAGGCAGGTTATAAAACTTTTAAATAAATAAATAAGCCTTTCACAATCCTAAAATAACTTTCATTTGCTATCTAGTTCTATAATAAGTTACAGCAGAGTAAATAAGAAAAATGGGGGTACCTTCAAAATGATAGAATTGGAAAAAGAACATAGGGATCACTTTCAGAAAGTGGAATGGTATAAAAGCAATGCTCCAGCCCTGGTAGCAGAGAACTGGGTTTCTAATTTAAACTCCTGAATACAACAGTGTAACTATCCAATAATTATATGGAGATTTTTCACAAAGGGACAAACCAAGGTCACATATTACATAGATGTAGTTTTTCTTTTATGGCTGAACTACTATTTAAACAAAAACTAGACACACATACAACAGATACACATTTAACCTAGTCTAAATAGATTATTTCAGGATACACCAGACTAGCATTATACAGACAGCCAATCCCACCCATTAACCTAAAATTTTACTGTTCAGATTCTACTGAGCAAAACAAAATTTGATCTGACAAGGCTTCAAGGAACCAAACTTGACTTAAAGCTCCACCTGTCACTAGGGCTTAAGGTGGTTTGCAGTGATTTTCTAGTAAAGGGGGATCTTCACGACAACAGAATGAGAAGCGTGCTGGAGATTTACCTGGATTTTCATGGAATCGGCTTTGGTCCATCAGGGACACATGAAGCAAAATAAGCTGAGTGTTTACAGGGGTCACACAGTGCTTGAAAGGAACATACTTCTGGGTGGGGTGCAGGGAGTAGAACTGAACATCATCAAGCTAGCAGGGGCTACTCAACCAGTGAGAGAGGCTTGTTTCCTGCCCCTGTCCAGGTTCCCCCTTGCTACTCTATTATTATGAATGGAGAGCAACTAATTTTCCCCATGTGTGCAGATTTCCCTGAAGAAGCCAAAGTCCCCAGTTCTTCAGTGCAGCATCTGAAAACCCCCACTGAGAGCAGCTCAGACCCTCAATTTTGCCCCATTCCAGCACTATGACCTGGAGTTATTGCTTCCAAACCCCCCCCCCCCATTTTCCTTCTCCCTGCTTGCAATGAGAAGCTCTCAAAAGATCCTTACTGCGATAAGGCGGAGAAGGGACTTTACATAACAACGGAGAAATGACTTTACAACAGAAAAATAACAGGACATCAGAGAAGCACAACATCACAATAGTGATTTAAGAAAGCATGAGAGAAGTGAAACAGTGCTTTAGGACAAGTTACTAAAGTTAGCCTTTAACCCTGCATAACACTGCAGGGGAATGAAATG
This sequence comes from Heloderma suspectum, assembly GCF_057233095.1. Lineage (NCBI taxonomy): Eukaryota > Metazoa > Chordata > Lepidosauria > Squamata > Helodermatidae > Heloderma > Heloderma suspectum. The sequence continues at coordinate 117,682,476 of NC_139462.1, forward strand.
TATTTCTTACTTCTGAGTAAACATGCACAGAAGGGGGATATGTTAAAGATTAAAAGCAGGCTACCTAAGGTGAATGAGTGTCCCCACTACTGCGGTAATGTGATGAGTCCCTGCTGCACTCCTGGGGATTTTCTCAATGGGAAAAATTACTTCCACTGGGGAAACAAGAAGGAATAGGGTGTCCCACCCCTTGACCATGTCATTGCTAGGTCACAGAGGCACGCCCAGGATTTAATGTGGAGGGGACATGGCACACTATGGCAAAACTGCCAGGGAGCCGCTTTCAGTAAAAAAACTCTGAGTAAAAGGAGTTTCAGAAAATGCAGCTTTTCAAGAGGGAAGCAGCTGGTTGGCGGCAGATGGGTGACAATGTCATCTGTCATGAAGGAATTCAGACTGCTCTAACTCCACACTAAATTGCTCGTGAAGACAGCCCCTAAGAGATGGAGCGCAAGCCATTCTGCAGAGTAGAGCAATAAAGGAAATCTTTCCTTTTTAAACTTTAAGAAGTTACTTTTTAAACATTGTCTGAATGTTTAACTTTCAAGGACTTATCTGTTGCCTCCTATAATTTACTTCAATCCAAGCCATCCTTATTTCTTAAGTCTTTGGAACAAGAGTCCAGTAAATGTTCTAGGAGTACCTGCACTCTGGCATTGCTGAAGCTAGGCAGATCTGGAGACTTGATCAGTCCCTAGATGGCAGCCCCATATAAGAGAAGGATAGATATTAAATAAATAAATCTTTTAAAAGAACTCTTGTGAACAATATCCCATTTTACCCGTTTCTTCTCTTGCAGCTAATTTACCCCCTAATGGTATTATAGTTACCTCCTATGGGCTAAATAGAACATTACGTAAGCAGACTCCCACTCAAACAACAGGAGCTTCTTTCAACTCCTTCCCCCTGCAGCCCACACACCTTCCCCAAACCTACACTTGGAGGGTCCCCTAACCCTCTGGAGCAGATTTGGATTGTACGTAGTGGGCTGCCGGGGAAAAGAAAATTCAATCAGTTCTGCTGGTGAAAGGATACACTGGTGAAAGGATACACCATTGGATACACTCTCTATTGCTGCCATGTCAGGAAAAGGACAGCTATGATTTTGAGCTTATTTATTACCTCCTTCCAAGTTGTTAAAACAGTTTTATGATATCATCAACATAATGAAGGCAAATGACTTGAGACAGAAGCCTGCCTTTCTTTACGTAAAGGAACACATACATTGACTGCTGTACAATAATAATAACTGTAGTAGTAGTAGTAATATAATATTGATCAGTGGGACAGTATAAAATATGGATATTACTGTAACTTGAACTTGTCCGGACTCGTAACTTATTAAAAGTTTGAGGCATTATTGCCTCATTGTAAAAAAACCTTTATTCCAACTATTAACTTTTAAAATCTTGGATGCTGCCCCTTTGATCCCAAAAGCATTTACTTGTAATTAAGTCCCTATGGATTGCCTTTAGCTGTAGTACCACAGGATCTCAGGGAGCTAAAACAGCAACCTATACCTAGCAAGACATCCAAAACTGCCTAGCTACTGGTAAAAACCTACCTCAGTTTCCATAATAACTCGCTTCTTTGGAAATCAGAATATATCTATAAAGTTCTGTTCTACAAGCACCACAGTTCAAGTGACAAAGCTCTCACTGAGCATCAACAGAAGTATGCCTCCTGATTTCCATTAATAAATCAAAAGCTGTCTTTCAAATATTCTTCCAGTATTTAAAGTGTTGCTAAATCTAAGACAGGAGTTGTTAAAATATGCTTGTCTTTTTCAGTAAAAGAGACTTCTGAAAACCTGTATGCAAAATTTAGATTTACATTGCAGCCTAATCCTGGGCTGGTCAAACACAGAATGAAGTGAAACACCTCTACATGAGTTTGACCTGAATATCCAAAGCACTGTAGAAGTTGAAGACCAAAATATGCAGAAGTGTGTACAGCCAGTTGCCTTTTCAGAAGCTCAGTCCTACGTAGACATCTAAGGCATCAATCCAAAAATCACTTACTAGGGAGTAAATCCCACAAAAACTCTAGGACCCACTTCTGAGAAAACATATGTACATTAGTTAATGTCCAAATATAGTGAGCATTCACAGAATCATAAGACAGTAATCACGTGAGCAAAAGTGAACTTATGCAGGGATTATTTGAGGATATACCTCACTTCTGAATTGTTTTTCCTCCAAAGGAGGAACATGTTTAGTGAAGTCACATTGGGCTATCCCAGACTACTTATTGATTCTTCTCCTGCCTACAGTGCAAAACAGGGTTGATAAAAATCAATGATTTTTTTAAAATAAAAAAAATCAGATTGTTTTGATTTAAATCAGATTTTTAAAATTTAAATCAGATTTCAAAATTTTCTTAAAACAATTAGTAAAAAAGAGCCTAGGTCAAAGATATCATCGTGAATACTAATTATACAACTTTAATTATATTGAATTAATTAACAGGAGTTTACGGAGATGGAGATAACCTGATAAGACCTGTTCTGCACTGCAGTTGGTATACAGAAGTACATGCGCACGTGCTCTCTCTGGCTCTCTCTCTCTCTCTCTTTCTCTCAGCCTTGCCTCTCTCTAAGTGTAAAGTTAGAGGTCAATGGATAGAGAATTTGGGGAGATTCCATAGATCTGAACAAGAAGGAGAAGTCTGGATATAAATGCAATGGAGAGGGGAGGGGCATAGAACATGAAACCAAAAGTGAACATAATATATGTCTCCATATCCACTTTCTCCACACCATGCATAACTACCTATCCTCACTAATCTTTTCTCTAAGCTTTCCCTACCTCTGATGTACATGGTAGTTATCCACTGAGCCCTCGTGTCTTGCAGTGCTGCTACTTAATGCCAGATCGGTCTGCAGGGATGGAGGGGAGAGCTGCTGTGGTTTACAGAACTTCCATCTCTTTCATCAGGCAGAGGTGAACTCAAATGTGTTGGAGGAACTCAGGATGGTGTTTCTGAGTATCTTCAATTTCCATGTTGAGGCGGTCTTTGGAGCTCCAGCTTGGGATGCCATAGCCTCCATGACACGCATGGGGCTGTCTCAGCTTGCCATCAGCACAAAACATGAAGTGGGGTTATACCCTTGATTTTGTCTTTGTTCCAAGCTGAAAGATGAGTAGTCTGAAAATTGAGGTGTGTGTGTGACCGAGTAACACCACTGTCATGGTCAGACCATTTCCTGGTGAGATTTAAACTCATGGAGTTACTTCCTTCCTGCAGGGGTGGGGACACATTCGGATGGTCTGCCCTAGGGGATTGATGGAATCCAATGGATTTCTGAATGCTCTTAGGTACTTTCTAGTGGAGAGAGCTGGTGATCCAGCTGAAGCCCTAGTCTCACTGTGATACCGTGAGATGCGGAGGGCTATTGACTTGATTATACCTGAGTGTCCTCTCTGGTGCTGTAGAGCCCACACTGCTCCTTGGTATACTGGGGAACTGCAGACAAACAGGCTGAATGCTGATTAGAGCGCAAATGGCATATATCTTAAAGAGAAGATTACCGAACATGCTCTAGAGCACATAATTGTGCCTATTGTGAGGCAGTGCGGGCAGCAAAGAAGACCTATTTTGCTGCCTTCATTGTGTCCTTGAGTAGCTGTCCAGCAGAATTCTTTCAGGTGGTCCAGGGGTTATTAACACCCTCCCCAGCAAATAGGGCCCTGGCCCCATCGAGGACCCACTGTGACCTTTTTGCATCACACTTTGAAGACAAAATCACTTGTCTCTGCAGTTAATTGATGCTGTTATTAGCTCAGCTCCAGTCGAGGTGTCTGATGCCACCATCTGCCCAATTCTGTGGGATCAATTACAGTTGCTGTGGCCTGATGGCATGGACAACATGCTTGCAGCAATGTAACTGACCACATGGCCTCTTGATCCTTGCACTTCTGGCTAATAAACGCTAGCAGAGAGGGTATGACTGGGTGGATTCAGGGAGTGGTAAATGCATCCTTTCATGAAGGGGTGGTTCCTGCTGTCCTTAAGGAGGCTGTAGTGCAACCACTCCTGAAGAAACCCACTCTGGACCCAATGATCTTTGACAAGTACTGCCGAGTTATGGATACCCCCTTCTTAGGGAAGGTACTTGAGAGGGTCGTGGTGGAGCAACTGCAGGAACTCTTGGAGGATACTGATTATCTAGACCCATTCCAATCTGAGTTTTGACCTGGTTACAGGACTGAATCAGCCTTGGTCACCCTGCTGGATGACCTTTATCAAGAAAGGGCCAGGGAAAGTGCAACCCTGTTAATTATACTCGATCTCTCATTGGCTTTTGATACCATTGACCATAGTATCCTCCTGGATCGGTTCTATGGGTTGGGCATTGGAGGCACTGTGTTCTGGTCTTACGTGTGGGGAAGATTTAAGAGAGTAACATTGGGTGACTATTCCTTGGCCCCTTGGCAATTGAGTGATGGGGATCCGCAGGGTCCCACCTTGTCCCCAATGTTGTTCAAAATATATATGAAGCCATTGGAAGTGGTCATTAGGGGTTTTGGAACAAATGCCATCAGTATGCTGATGACACACAGCTCCATCTCCCTGTGATATCTGAATCAAGTGAGGCTGTGCAAGTCGTGGATCAGTGCCTTGACTCAGTGATGGGCTGGGTGAGGGCCAATAAACTTGAAGCTGAATCCTGGCAAGACACACCCCCTATGAGTGAGTGGTTTCTGAGTCCAGAAGATAGGCTTATTGCCTGTTCCGGATGGAGTTGCACTCCCTTTGAAGACCAGGTTCGTAGTCTGGGGGTACTCCAGATCCATCACTGTTGCTGGAGGCCCAAGTGACCATGGCAGCTTGGAGGGCCTTTTACCAGCTTCAACAGGTACATCAGCTATGGCTTCTCCTGGAAAGACAGCTACAGGAACTAGTAACCTCAAGACTCAACTACTGCAGTGCGCTCTGTGTGGGGCTGCCCTTAAGGCTGATCCAGAAGCTGCAGCTAACGCAGAATGCAGAAGGATGGCTGTTGTCAGGAGCTGCCCCTTTTAACCAAATAACTCATTTGCTGAGGGAATTACACTGGCTGCCTGTCCACTACCAGGCTAGGTTTAAGGTTTTGTTACTAGTGCATAAAGTCCTAAACAACTTGGGATTAGGATACTTGAGAGAGCGCTTTTCCCTTACCAAGCTGAAAAGCATTTGTCCCAATACAGATCCCTGTGAGACTCACTGTTCACATCCCTCCACTGAGAGAACCTACCATTTATTCCTGCTCTCTGTTCTTTAACCAGTTACTGATCCATAAGAGCACCTCTCCTCTGATTCAATGACTGCTAAGTTTGCTCAGGAGTCTTTGGTGAGGGGCTTTATCAAAGGCCTTTTGGAAGTCCAAGTAAACAATGTCTACTGGATCACCCCTGTTCACATGTTTATTGACGCTCTCAAAGTAAAAGGTTAGTGAGATATGACTTACCTTTGCAGAAGCCATGTTGATTCTTTTTCAGCAGGGCTTGTCCTTCTATATGCTTACTAATTTTACCATTAATAATGCTTTCAACCAATTTACTCAGAACACACATCAAGTTCTATCTCCTTGGAAAATGAAGAAGATTTATAAGAATATAAAAGCATAAGAAGATCCATGCTGGATCAGACCAAGGGTCCATCTAGTCCAGCATTCTGTTCACACAGTGGCCAACCAGCTGTCGACCAGGAACCCACAAGCAGGACACGAGTGCAACATCACCCTCCCACCCATGTTCCCCAGCAATTGGTGTACCAGCTCACTGCCTCTGGTACTGGAGATAGCACATAGCTATCAAAACTAGTACCAATGGATAGCCTTTTCCTCCAGGAATTTGTCTAACCCCCCTTTAAAGCCATCCAAATTGGTGGCCTTCAATACATCCTGTGGTAGTGAATTCCATAGTTTAACTATGCACTGTGTGAAGAAGTACTTCCTTTTATCTGTCCTGAATCTCCCACCAATCAGCTTCGTGGGATGACCCCGGTTTTAGTATTTTGGGAGAGGGAGAAAAAAGTCTCCCTATCCACATTCTCCACACCTAGGGATGTATGAAAGTGACTTATCTTTTCGCAGGGGTGCTTCGCGGTGGGGGGGAGGCACTTCGCTTCTCCCCCCGAAGTTCAGGCGAGGGGGGGAGCCGTCCTGCCTCGCCCGGCCGAAATTCAGGCCGGGGGGGAGGCTTACCGACTCGCCTGGCCGAAATTCAGGCCGGGGAGAAGCGCCCCGTCTCCCCGGCCGCGAAACAAAAAGTGTAAAAAAAAACAAAAAACGTGATAGGCTACGTAACGATTAACATAGCCTATCACGGCTAGATTTCCAAAGTCAGCCGTGATAGGCTATGTAAATCGTTACATAGCCTATCACGGGGGTTTGGGTTTTTTTTACATTTTACCTTGTAATGGCGGCGGCGGCAGCAGGTCGGAAGACCGGCTGCCACTGCCGCCCCCGCCCCTGACGAAAGGCCGACGAACCGCCGCCGGGAGGGACATTCGCCAAAGGTAAGTCCCATCCCGGGGGGGGGCGCGGGGCGGAGAATTTCACCGCCGATTTCGGGGGGCCGAATGCGTTGGCGCTCGGCCCCCCGAAGATTCAGGGAGAAATTCTCCACCATCCCTATACCATGCATAATTTTGTACACCTCTATCATGTCTCCCCTTACCCTCCTTTTCCCAAGCTAAACAATTCCAGCTGTTGTAATCTTCCTTCACTGGGGAGTTGCTCCAGCTCCTTGATCATTTTAGTTTCCCTTTTCTGTACTTTTTCCAGCTCTGCAATATCTTTTTTTAGCTGTGGTGACTAGAACTGTATACAGTATTCTAAGTGTGGTTGCACCATAGTTTTATATAAGGGCAGTATGATATTGGCAGTTTTATTCTCAGTTCCTTTCCCAATTATGCCTAACATGGACTAGGGATGTCAGAGAATTCCGCCACGGATCTCAGGGAGGCCGAATGCTAGTGCATTCGGCCCCCCGAAATCGGTGGCGGAACGGTCTGCCACCCCCCCGGGACGGGACTTACCTTGGGAAGATCTTCCTGGCGGCGGTGGCTCCGGCGGCAGTTCGGCGGTGGCGGCTGTGGCGGCCGGTCTTCTGACTGGCTGCCGCCACCGCCATTTCCAGGTAAAAAAAACCAAAAAAAACGTGATAGGCTACGTAAAGATGTACGTAGCCTATCACGGCTAGATTTTTAAAAAACACTGTGATAGGCTATGTAAATCTTTACGTAGCCTATCACGGCTGATTTAAAAGAAAGAAAAAAAATGCACGTACGCAAATGGGCACCGCCATTTGCGTACGTGCGTTTTTTTTTCTTTTAAATCAGCCGTGATAGGCTACGTAAACATTTACGTAGCCTATCACGGCTGACTACAGGGACGCAAACGGCAGCGGCTTGCTAGCCAGTGGCCGGATGTCTTTGCTAGCCAGTGTCCCTGCGGAGCGGAGCCAGCCGGCCAGGATTCCGGGGGGGGGAGGAACGGAGTGACTCCCCCCCGGTGAGGATTCCGGGGGGAGGGATGGAACACCTCCCCCACAACCATTAGCATAATCCCCGAAAGGTAAGTGATTTTCGTACATTCCTAACATGGACTTTGCCTTTTTTACAGCAGCTACACACTGGGTCAACATTTTCATCGAGCTCTCCACCACAACCCCAAGATCTCTTTCTTGGTCAGTCACCACTAGCTCAGATCCCATCAGGTTATACTTGAAGTTGGTATTTTTTGCCCCAACATGCATCACTTTACACTTGCTTACACTGAACAGCATTTGCCATTTAGATCGCCTTTCTCCCAGTTTGGAGAGGTCCTCTTGGAGTTCTTCACAATCCCTTTTTGTTTTAACCACCCTAAATAATTTGGTGTCATCAGCAAACTTGGGCACTTCACTGCTCACTCCTATTTCTGGATCATTTATGAACATGTTGAAAAGCATTGGTCCAAAATACTGATTCCTGTGGGGCCCCACTATTTACTTCCCTCCACTGGGAGAATTTACCATTTATTTCTACTCTCTGCTTTCTGTTCTTTAACCAGTTACAGATCCATAAGAGGACCTGTCCTCTTATTCCATGACTGCTAACTTTGCTCAGGGGTCTTTGGTGAGGGACTTTGTCAAAAGCCTTTTGGAAGTCCAAGTAAATAATGTCTATCGGGTCATCCCTGTCTACATGTTTATTGACACTCTCAAAAGGTTAGTGAAACAGGACTTACCTTTGTGGAAGCCATGTTGATTCTTTTTTCAGCAGGGCTTGTCCTTCTATATGCTTACTAATTTTATCTTTACTAATGCCTTCAACCAATTTACCCAGAACAGACATTAAGCTAACTGGCCTGTAATTTCCCAGATCACCCCTGGATCCCTTTTTGAAAATTGGTGTTACACTGGCCATCTTCCAGTCCTTTGGTATAGAGGCTGATCTTAGGGACATGTTGCATATTTTGGTTAAAAGACCAGCAATTTCATATCTGAGTTCTTTGAGAACTCTAGGTTGGATACCATCTGGGCCTGGTGATTTATTTGCTTTCAATTTATCAATAAAGTTGAGAACTTCATCTTTTGTCATCTTTTGCCTCAGTTCCTCAGACTCCCTTCCTGAAAACATCAGTTCAGGCACAGGTATCTATCATATATCTTCTGCAGTGAAAATAAATGAAAATAATTTATTCAGCTTCTCTGCAATCTCCTTGTCCTCCTTCAGTCCTCCTTTAACTCCATTGTCATCGAATGGTCCAACTACCTCCCTAGCTGGTTTTCTGCTTCTGATATATTTAAAGAATTATTTATTGTTGCCCTTGATATTGTTAGCGATATGCTCTTCAAAATGCTTCTTTGCGTCTCTTATTATCTGCTTGCATTGCCTTTGTCCAAGCTTGTGCTATAATATGAGCAATGGAAATTGCTGGCTGTGTCAGTCCTGAGTTTCAATTTTGCTGAAATGACTATGCAATCTCTGCATATGATGTAACTATATTACTATCAGGTCTTTATATCTGTCAATATAGTCTTTCCAAAATACCGAAATGTATAAGTTGCTGAAAGGTAAAAATTTACATTTTGAACTACTGAGAGACATAGAATGTTATTTATGGAGCAAAATTAACATGATATTTATCCCATCTTTTGAATACAGATTCTACAATAACATTATTTACGTTTTCGTGGAATATCAAAGATGGGTCACATTGGTCACTGAGTCAGTCTAATAACAGTACAAGTTTGGGTGACAGAAAATACAATTGCAGGTTTAGTACTCCAATACCTCAGTTTTCCTAATTATCTGAAAGTTACGCTTAACTTTTACCTCAGTGAAAATGTAGACTCAGACACAAATTCCACACTGGGAAGTATTAGGAATGGGGTTAAAAATAAAATGGCTGCTATAATTATATACCTGTTGTGTTGTCATATTAGGAATATTGGTCTCCCCATTTCCAAAACTAAATCATAGTACTGGAAAAGGCGTAAAAGAGGGCAACCAAAATGATAAAGGCATTAGATGATCTTCCGTACAATGAAAGGCTAAAGTGTTTGGGATCATTTAAGATAGAAAAATACAACAACTGAAGAGGGGATAGATTGATTATATAGTGTGTGGAGAGAGTGAAGAAACATTTTCTTCTTCCCCTTCGTTCTAGAAGTCATGTTCTTATGTTCTTAAGTATTCTTCCCAAAAATGAGATACTGAAAATGCTGGACCAGATCATCAGACCTTCTTTGATTTTCAAATTAACGGTTTCAATTTATTTTTAATTAAATTGCTATGTTACATTTTTTAAAATACACCATTATATTTTATAGATCTTTCCATCCGTTCTAACTTCCCCAGAAAACTTCCTATCTCAACCTTATATTTAAAGTTGAATATTACATCTGTTTTATCTAGGTTAAGTTTATATACCCAGAGATTTGACTGAGTTCTAAACAAATTCAAATGTGCAACTCCTGCCTTCCTAACAAAAATATTCAACTTGTCACTAAAACTGGCATCCTTAATAGAGGATTGGAAAGTAGCCAATGTTAACACTGATTTTTTACAATTTGATGGGTGTAGAGCCAGGAAATTGTATGACAGAGATTTATAAAGTTACACATGATGTGAAGATTGGGGATAGCGAGAAAATGCTTTCACCCTCTCCTGTAATATTAGAACTCAGGGTCACTCAGTGAAATTAAGTGGAAGTTGATTCAGGAGAGAAAAGAAAAGTACTTCCTCACAGAATGCATATAGATTTCCCTGCCACAATATGTGGTAATGACAATGGGCTAAGATGGTTTTAAAAGAAAAATACAAGAAGGATATGTTTATCGACAGCTAGTAGACACGACCACTAAATTGAACTTCTAGGTTCAGACGCAGTACATCTCAAAACACAAGTTGGGCAACAAGGGCAGGGGCTATTACCTACATGTTTTGCTTGTGGGCTTCTCAGAAGCATCTAGATGCTATTGTTGGAAACATGATGCTGGACTAGTTTGTCTGATCCAGCAGGGCTTTTCTGATGTTCTTGTTACACTAATAAATTTTACAGAGCAATGGTAGCACAGAAAAAGCAAGGCCAACTGGCACCAACTAAGACCAATTCTCAGCTCAGAGCAATTCTGCATGTTGTACAATTCCTAACCTGAAATTACTTTCATAGTGGAAACTGCAGAAATCTTGCATACAGAACTCTATGTGTGACACTTTTAAAGAACAGCATTTATATGTGCTGAAAAGGTAGAATTCACCACAAGCTGCTGGTGTGTGTATGCACATTTGTATCTTTCTACCACATGTATATGGCACTATTTACATACACACATAAAATCACCACATATGGTGCTCTACATGCAAGCTTTGTGCAACTTCCTTGAATTTTGTAACGTATGAAGCAGCCTTAAGGATTTGACACACGTATAATTAACTGTGAATATAACAAAAATGTTCCAGCTTAGGCACTGGGAAGAAGGGCACTCAATATAAGGTCCAAACTACATATAATTGGATCTCCCAATAGCATCACTTATTGTGTGTGTGTGTGTGTGTGTGTGTGTGTATGATCTGGATCACGGATGGAAGGGGAAGGATTTTCTTTCTCCTTCTCTCTCTCTTTGTCTCTCACACAAATACCCATCCCCCTAGACTTGCTATGAGCAGTATAGAGGAAAACATTTTCCCCTCCATAATAAATAGCAGGTGTGTGTGTGTGTGTGTGATTTGCATTGGGGCATTATTGTAGGACAGGAGTCCCCAAATTTGGGGGGGTCAATGGGTGTATTTGAAATTTTGAGAGAACATTGTGTGTTGCTGCCGGGGGTGTGTGTGTGTGCCCATTTATAAAATGGCTGCCATGGTGAGTATAGCCAGTCACAAAACACTCATTTCCCAGAAGTCAAACTGGTGAGACTAAAAGAAAAGTAATTTGCCCAAGAACCTAAGTACAAGGCAGAGGTGGGATGTGAACTCCAAAACACAAAAGCACTACTTCAACAACACTGAAGAGGAGAACTCTGATTTGCAGCATGCCAGACTCCCAACAACAACAACAACAACAACAACAACAACAACTTAGGAAATAAAATAACAATCAGGAGGGGCAGAGAGGCTGGTGGGTGCTGAGTGAGGTGTCTGTGGGTACACTGGTGCCCACAGGCACCATGCTGGTGACCCTAGTTGTAGGGGGTAATGCCCCTTCCAGATCCAAATCAACCCCCCTCCACCACTTTCAACAAAAAAGACAGCAGGAGATCTAATCACAGATCCCCTGCAACATCTGTAGTTTGCCCTTGAGGAACAGTGAATAGGAAAGCAATAAAATATATGGTAAATCTCCTAACATGAGATTAATAAGTCATCTGAGCCATGCTAAGTCTTATCTACATTATGATTTTATTAAATAAATATCTATTAACTAAAGCACTAAGGGTTTATTTGATGTCAGTGTTTTGTAAATTTAGATTAAATATGTATTAACAGAAAGTAGTTGAACAGCCTCTTTGTGTTATATATAAAAGGGCTATAAAAACCATCTCACTGCACAATATAAAAAACAGCTGAGTGTCTAGAACTATACATTTGGGGTTCAGGAATGCATAGTGAACAGCTGAGCAAAACTGTTGCTTGGTCTGCATGGTGTGTTTGCATCTCAGAACTGCAGAACTCTTGGTTCTGTCATGCAAATTTGGATGGTTTACTAATGCGGTGGTTGGACTGCACTAGCTCTTGCATTCCCCACCCATGTAACAAAACTGAATGATGCATCACATCAGGGATTTTTGTTAGATTGAGGGTAAGAAGACTATGGCGATGAATGCTACTACTCCTGCTGTGGTTACTGAGCCCCTTAAAGGTACACTGAAGGCTGGATGGAAACTATGAACAGTCAAAACAAGATCTCTGCTCAGGATTTGTTTTTCTCCCAGCACCCTCAGAATTGCTGAGTCAGAAGAAACATGATATTTCATTTCATTTATTATATTTCTATACTGCCCCATAGCCGAAGTTCTCTGGACAGTTCACAAAAATTAAAAACCATTAAAACACGTTACACAAAGTACAAAAAAAGCATTCACATAAAAACCATATAAACCGATACCACACACACAGACAATATATATCTAAAAACAATTTGTTAACCACTCAGCCAAAGACTTCTCCCTGCCTTTGCTCCCCTAACACACATGTACCTAACTCCAACTAAAATGTTGATTTCCCCTCTGCCCACCCACGCTTCAGAAGCTTTTGACTCCCCACCCCACCCTAGGAATGTGGCCTGTTCATTCATTTCAACGCATGTTGTTGTTGTTTATTCGTTCAGTTGCTTCTGATTCTTCCTGATTTCATGGATCAGCCCACGCCCAAGCTTCCTGTCGGCCGTCACCACCCCCAGCTCCCCCAAGGTCAAGTCCGTCACCTCCAGAATATCATCCATCCACCTTGCCCTTGGTCGGCCCCTCTTCCTTTTGCCTTCCACTTTCCCTAGCATCACCATCTTCTCCAGAGTATCCTGTCTTCTCATTATGTGACCAAAATACTTCAATTTTGCCTTTAATATCATTCCCTCAAGTGAGCAGACTGGCTTTATTTCCTGGAGTATGGACTGGTTTGATCTTCTTGCAGTCCAAGGCACTCTCAGAATTTTCCTCCAGCACCACAGTTCAAAAGCATCTATCTTCCTTCGCTCAGCCTTCCTTATGGTCCAGCTCTCGCAGCTATAGGTTACTATGGGGAATACCATTGCTTTAATTATGCAGACCTTTGTTGTCAATGTGATGTCTCTGCTCTTCACTATTTTATCAAGATTTGTCATTGCTGTCCTCCCAAGAAGTAAACGTCTTCTGATTTCCTGGCTGCAGTCAGCATCTGCAGTAATCTTTGCACCTAGAAGAACAAAGTCTGTCACTGCTTCCAAGTTTTCTCCCTCTATTTGCCAGTTATCAATCAAGCTGGTTGCCATAATCTTGGTTTTTTTGAGGTTTAACTGCAACCCAGCTTTTGCACTTTCTTCTTTCCCCTTCGTCATGAGGTTCCTCAGCTCCTCCTCACTTTCAGCCATCAAAGTGGTATCATCTGCATATCGGAGATTGTTAATGTTTCTTCCAGCGATTTTAACTCCAGCCTTGGCTTCATCAAGCCCAGCACGTTGCATGATGTGTTCTGCATCCAGGTTGAATAGGTAGGGGGAGGGTATACAACCCTGCCGTACTCCTTTCCCAATCTTAAACCAGTCCGTTGTTCCGTGGTCTGTTATTACCATTGCTACTTGGTCATTATACAGATTCCTCAGGAGGCAGACAAGATGACTTGGTATCCCCCATACCATCAAGAACTTGCCACAATTTGTTATGATCAAATTAAACGGATACTTGACTAAAAAGTAAAGATCCAATCTGCTTGTTTTTTCAGCTTTGGGTGAGGGAATGACTTTGTGACTGTCATAAACGCCGACCAACCAGCAATCTACATAGCTGCTTCTCCTGGAAACAGGAAGAACCAGTTGCTCTAGAAGCAATTCTCAGCCTGGAAGTTTATTTCAGTCCAAAAAAACAGCAAGTGCATATCTGTATAAACTTTAGTATAAAGCCTGAGTTACCTTAAGATCAGGGTTTGCATGGGGGGGAGGGTGTGTATCCTGAAATTGCACTCAGTAATAGCTGCAGCCAAGAACACAGCAGGATGGCAGACAACTCACGTCATGGAGCAAACAGAGAATTGGAAGATGGCGCATACAAATACCTATGTAGATCCATCTCAATTACAGCAGCTAAACTGTGATACAATGAGGAATAATCACAACATAAACCATGTTCAGATGTACAACTAAGCTGTGAAGGTGCTGCTTCAGCTGCAACAGCTGCTAATCTCCCCATGCTTAACTATGGGAAAACCCTTTGATAGGATTTGGAAAAACACACACAAACAAACCTATTGTCCAATACACAATTTGCTTCATACAAATCAGTGTACTATCTCCCAGCTATAGAACAAAATGATCTCTTTTGTTCTGATTTACAGGAATCAGAGTAGTGAACTCATCAATACAGCACATGTTCAAAGTACACTAGTTTAACATCAACAACTATCAACTTCACTAGTGTTTAAAATTGGGAACAGAAGTGCACTTTGGACAAACCATAAGCACACTCAATGCACATTCACTTGAAGTTTGTAAGGCAACCTTCCCCCACCCAGTGCCCTCCAGATGTTTTTGAGTTCAACTTACCTCAGTCTGAACCAGCATGGCCAATGGTCAAGAATGCTGGGGGTTATAGTCTAAAACATCTGGAGCGCACCAGATTGGGGAAGGCTGTTGTAGGGATTGGGGGCAAAAATGTGTATAGTCTAAAAGTTTATGCAAACTGAACTACTTCTTCGGCTTAAACTCATTACCACTTTCATTATCCTCAATGATGGAATTACATATTACAGGTAAATGTATGTCATAAAACTTCAACAGCCAGTGTTTAACCCTTTCTCTCACCCATGCTTATATACTACAACTCCTCCCCTACAGCCATTTTTCTTTCTACTTGATTCCAGACTTGTGTATTTGCAAAGGTAAACATTTTTAGAATCCTGGGGAGAGGGGCAGCTTTCAAACGTTGCAGAAAAAATGGAATGGTTAAGCACTCCTCCCTCACAGACACCCCACTTCTCCATTGGAAAGAGCCCTCCATCAAAGGTACATGTAGCTAGGGATGGCGGAGAATTTCTCCCCGAAACTTCGGGGGGCCGAGCGCCAACGTGTTCGGCCCCCCGAACAAGTTTCGGGGAGAAATCCTCCGCCCCCCCGCCCCCCGCCCCCCCCGGGACGGGACTTACCTTCCCTGAATGTCCCTTCCGGCGGCGGGTCCGGCTGGCGGTTCGTCCGGTGTTCGAGCGGGGCGGGAGCGGCAGCCGGTCTTTCGACCGGCTGCCGCCCCCGCCATTGCAATGAAAGAAAAAAAAAAAACGTCCCCTGATAGGCTACGTGACGATTCACGTAGCCTATCATGGCAAGATTTGCAAAGTCAGCCGTGATAGGCTACGTGAATCGTCACGTAGCCTATCACGGGTGACTTTAAAAAAAAAACAAAAAAAGTGTGTACGGATAATGGCGGCCCCCATAGGGAGCCGCCATTCCCCTTCCTTATTTGGTCGCTGTAGTCTACGTCAATGTTTACATAGACTACGGCGAAAATAAGGGCAACGCTATTTGCGTTGCCCTTATTTTCGCCGTAGTCTACGTAAACATTGACGTAGACTACAGCAACTAAATAAGGAACGCGAATTGCGGCTCCCTATGGGGGCCGCCATTCGCGTACGCGCTTTTTTTTTTTTTTTTAAAGTCACCCGTGATAGGCTACGTGACGATTCACGTAGCCTATCACGGCTGACTTTCCAGATCTAGCCGTGATAGGCTACGTGAATCGTCACGTAGCCTATCAGGGGACGTTTTTTTTTTACTTTCGTGTTCGCGGCCGGGCGAGGCGGGAAGCCTCCTCCCCGGCCTGAATTTCGGCCGGGCGAGGCGGGAAGCCTCCCCCCCCGGCCTGAACTTCGCAGGGGGAGCAGCGAAGCGCTCCCCCCCACCGCGAAAAAGCTGCGAGAAAAGGTAAGTGACTTTCGTTCACCCCTACATGTAGCTCTTCCCTGAGTAGCACTCTACTTAGAGAAGCAGTCAAGCATCTGAACTTATGCCCCAACCCTCTCTTGATTAAACATGAAGTTCTTTCACCCCTTCTTCATTTTAAAACATTGATTTCCATGTTAAACAAAGCAGAGGAAACTAGAGCTATATGTCTTATATACCAGATATACTGCAGGGAACACACTGTCTGCAAAGAATAAGGGAAGAAGCAAATAGGTTCCTAAAATGGCAGGGCATTGATGAAGACATAAACAAGTAGCTGAGTAGGTATTCTCTTTTTTTTAATGACCATATGAGCAATCCCATGCTATAGCATAGGAGTCCTCGCCTCTAAATAATAAAACTTTCAAAAACTGTATAAAATGGTGCAAGTATGAAGGTAAATGAACAACTCTTCTTATCAGTGAGACAGTGATGCCACGGATCATGACATTTGTCAACCCACACTCCACATAGCACTAAATAGTGTATTAAAAGAAACAAACTCTTGTGTTTTCCCAGAAACAAAGTATTATGGTCTGAGTACAGGGAAAGTGCAATTTCCTCTCAACAGCAAGATTTCCTCAAGAGAGATGTCTGGATTCCCCACAATAATGGAAAAGTCATTGCACATTCATAAATGATAAGATTTAGGTTTCTTGGTAATTTGAGAATACTTTGCAAAGGAAGACGCTGGTACAGAGGGAAGTATATGATATATGGGATACTGGATTAGTTGTGTAGTGGCCAAGGTATAATGAAGTCAATTACTGAATGCTGGAAACTCCACACACTAACTGCACACTATCCAGATAGGTTCTCACCTCAGCCACATTGACCGGAACATTTCTGTAGTAGGGTATGCCAGCTAGGGATGTACGAAAGTCACTTACCTTTTCGAAGGGTGACATACGTGGTGGTAGGGAGGCGCTCCGTCCCTCCCCCCGAAATTCTGGCCGGGAGGGAGGCGCTCTGTCCCTCCCCCCCGAAATTCTGGCCAGCCGGTTCCGCTCCGCAGGGATTCTGCAGAGCCGCTGGCTGGCTCCGCCAGCGGCCGGACATCCGGCCGCTGGCTAGCAGGGACGCAAATGGCGGCGGCTGTAGCCGCCACCATTTGCGTCCCTGCAGTCAGCTGTGATAGGCTACGTAAATGTTTACGTAGACTATCACGGCTGATTTAAAAGAAAAAAAAAGTGTGTACGCAAATGGCGGCGCCCATGGGCGCCGCCATCTGAGTTCCTTATTTTGGCACATCTTAGTCTACGTAAACATTTACGTAGACTAAGATGGCGAAAATAAGGGGAACGGAAATAGCGCTATTTGCGTTCCCCTTATTTTCGCCATCTTAGTCTACGTAAATGTTTACGTAGACTAAGACGTGCCAAAATAAGGAATGCATACACGTGTGTTTTTTCTTTTAAATCAGTCGTGATAGGCTACGTAAACATTTATGTAGCCTATCACGGCTGACTGCAGGGACGCAAACGGCGGCGGCTATGGTCACCGCCATTTGCGTCCCTGCTAGTCAGCGGCCAGATGTCCGGCTGCTGGCGGAGCCAGCCGGCAGCTCTGCAGAATCCCTGCGGAGCGGAGCCAGAATAGACGCTATGGTATTTGCGTTCCCCTTATTTTCGCCGTCTTAGTCTACGTAAATGTTTACGTAGACTAAGACGTGCCAAAATAGGGAACGCAAATGGCGGCGCCCATGGGCGCCACCATTTGCGTATGCGCGTGTTTTTTTTTCTTTTAAATCAGCCGTAATAAGCTATGTAAACATTTATGTAGCCTATCACGGTGTTTTTTAAAAATCTAGCCGTGATAGGCTACATAAATCTTTACATAGCCTATCATGTTTTTTTTGTGTGTGTGTGTGTTCTTTAACTGGAAATGGCGGTGGCGGCAGCCGGTCGGAAGACCGGCCGCCGCCACCAAACCGCCGCCGGAGCTGCCACCGCTGCCAGGAAGATCCGCCCAAGGTAAGTCCCGTCCCAAGGGGGGCGGGGGGGTGGCAGACCATTCCGCCACCAATTTTGGGGGGCCAAATGCGCTGGCATTCGGCCTCCCCGAGATTCGTGGCGAAATTCTCTGACATCCCTAATGCCAGCTGGGCCATATCTGGAGAGGATGGTCCTTGCCTTGATTATCTAATAATTTCATTTCACTAATGAAATCCAGGCTGCACTACTGTAACGTGCTGTATGTAGGCATGGCGGAGAATTTCTCCGCGAATCTTCGGGAGGCCAAGCGCCGAGGCATTCGGCTCCCCGAAAGTGTTGGGGAAATTCTCCGCTGGGCCCCCCCCCCCGGGATGGGACTTACCTTCAGCGAATGTCCCCCTCGGCGGCGGGTCCCAGCGGCGTTTCGGCGGGGGCGGCAGCCGGTCTCCCGACCGGCTGCCGCCGCCGCCATTACAAAATAAAAAAGTAAGTAAAAAAACAACAACACACACCGTGATAGGCTACGTGACAATTTACGAAGCCTATCATGGCTAGATTTCCAAAGTCAGCCGTGATAGGCTACGTTAATCGTCACGTAGCCTATCACGGCTGACTTTGGAAAAAAAAAAAAAGCGCGTACGCAAATGGCGGCGGCCCATGGGCGCCGCCATTTCTGTTCCTTATTTTGGCACGTCTAGTCTACGTAAAGATTTACGTAGACTACGGCGAAAATAAGGGCACGCTATTTGCGTTGCCCTTATTTTCGCCGTAGTCTACGTAAATCTTTACGTAGACTAGACGTGCCAAAATAAGGAACACAAATGGCGGCGCCCATGGGCTGCCACCATTTGCGTACGCGCTTTTTTTCCCCCCCAAAGTCACCCATGATAGGCTACGTGACGATTAACGTAGCCTATCACGGCTGACTTTGGAAATCTAGCCATGATAGGCTACGTTAATCGTTACGTAGCCTATCACGGGGTGTTTTTTGGGTTTTTTTGGTTTTTACTTTTTCTTTTGCGGCCGGGGAGACGGGGCGCTTCTCCCCGGCCTGAATTTCGGCCGAGCGAGGTGGGACGCCTCCCCCCCACCGCGAATCACCCCTGTGAAAAGGTAAGTGACTTTCGTACATCCCTAGCTGTACGCGATGTTGCCTTTGAAGACAGTCGGAAACTTCAGCTGGTGCAGAATGTGGCACCCGAGTGTTGGTGGGAGCGAGGTAGTCAGATCATATAATGCCTGTACAGCGCCAGCTGCACGGGTTACCAGTTAGGGATGGCGGAGAATTTCTCCCCGAAACTTCGGGGGGCCGAGCGCCAACGTGTTCGGCCCCCCGAACAAGTTTCGGGGAGAAATCCTCCGCACACACCCCCGCACCCCCCCCGGGACGGGACTTACCTTCGCCGAATGTCCCTCCCGGCGGCAGGTCCGGCCGGCGGTTCGGCGGGTGTTCGAGTGGGCCGCTGCCGCCGCCACCGTTCCAATAAAAGAAAAAAAAGTCCCCTGATAGGCTACGTGACGATTCACGTAGCCTATCACGGCTAGATTTGCAAAGTCAGCCGTGATAGGCTACGTCAATCGTCACGTAGCCTATCACGGGTGACTTACAAAAAAAAGTGTACGGATAATGGCGGCCCCCATAGGGAGCCGCCATTCGCGTTCCTTATTTGGTTGCTGTAGTCTACGTAAATGTTTACGTAGACTACGGCGAAAATAAGGGCAACGCTATTTGCGTTGCCCTTATTTTCGCCGTAGTCTACGTAAACATTTACGTAGACTACAGCGACTAAATAAGGAACGCGAATGGCGGCTCCCTATGGGGGCCGCCATTCGCGTACGCGCTTTTTTTTTTAAAGTCACCCGTGATAGGCTACGTGACGATTGACGTAGCCTATCACGGCTGACTTCGCAGATCTAGCTGTGATAGGCTACGTTAATCATCACGTAGCCTATCAGGGGGCGTTTTTTTTTTTTTTTTTTACTTTCGCGTTCGCGGCCGGGCGAGGCGGGAAGCCTCCTCCCCGGCCTGAATTTCGGCCGGGCGAGGCGGGAAGCCTCCCCCCCGGCCTGAATTTCGGCCGGGCGAGGCGGGAAGCCTCCCCCCCCGGCCTGAACTTCACGGGGGGAGCAGCGAAGCGCCTCCCCCCCACCGCGAACAAGCTGCGAGAAAAGGTAAGTGACTTTCGTCCACCCCTATTACCAGTGGATTTCTGAGCCCAATTTTACATGCTGGTTTTGAAGCTGTAAAGGTTTGAGACCAAATTATTGAAGGACTGCCTTCACCCAAATCAGTTTGCCTGCACTTTAAGATCAGCAACAAATACCCTTCTCACTTGCCTACCTCTGCGGGCAGTTAAGTGAGCAAATACTCGAGAGTGGCCCCATACTTCTGAAATGGGTTGCCATGGGGGGGGGGCTCCATTATTACAAGCTTTTAGGAAGGCCCTAAAGAGTTACTTGTTTTCCCTGGCCTTCCCCAGATTCTGTTTTATTGATCTGTTTTGGGTTATAGATGGAATTGTGTTGTAGATTTTAATATTGTCTAGGCCAGATGTTTTATTGCTGAAGTTTGTTGTTTTTTATGAATTTTTGCTGTTTTATCACTGTATTGGTTTTTTGTATATGTGATTTTTTATAATTGTAACCTGCCTTGGGAGGGCTCCTGCCCTGAAAGGCAACTCAGAAATATTTTAAATACAAAATAAAAATCTATTTTTATTTATTTACAAAATTTATAGATCCCTTTTTAACTAGCCATTCCCAAAGCAGTGTAGGGGCTGCTATGAAAAAGACAAATTCAGTGTTGGCGATCATTAGGAAAGAAATTGTAAATAAAACTGCCAATATTATAATCCTTTTATACGAATCTATGGTGTGACCCCACACTTGGAATACTGTGTACAGTTCTGGTGACTACAACTCAAAAAAGAGCTGGAAAAGGTGCAGAAAAGGGCAACCAAAATAACCAAGGAGCTGGAGCAACTTCCCTGTGAGGAAAGTTTTCAACATCTGAGACTTTTTAGCTTTAAAAGGACATTATTCAAATTCATGAAGGATAAGGCCATCAATGGCTACAAGTCATTATGGCTGTATATTCCTTCAGTATCAGAGGCATTACCAGAATTCTTAAAAAGTCACCCAGTTTCTACAAGTGTACATGCATTACTGCCAGGCATGAACCTCAAGTTTCTGTGCCACTCAAATTTCTACAAACTCATCAAGGCAAGTTGGTCCAACAACATTCATTCATTCATTCCCATCTAAAAACGAAGTGCTGATGGTATGCAAGTGGCCTAACACATAGGATAACAGCTTTCTCTTTTGTTAGTGTATTTTGCTGTGCTCATGACTGATTACTTAGACATCTACACATTTCAGTAGAAGTAGCGCACATACTGTGTGGGATACAAGTTTTCAGCTTTAATGTGGAGCACAAAACTATGCCCATCAGAGGCCTAATCTGAGTCAAATAAAGTAGTTATTTCCTATATCTTTGATCTGCAGCTATCTACAATAAAATTCTCTTTTGCTACAACATAATATGGTTGATTTATAAATTGTGATCTCACACACAGATTATTTTCTCAGTACTCTCCAGGAAATTAAGTCAATTAATGTTTCCGTGTTTCATTTTTCTTATGTTTAATATTGCTTTGGATACCATCTTATCGGACTCCAATCCTAGACTTGGCTACAACATCTACTAGTTTAAATGAGTTCTACATTCTTTCATGCAGCCCATCAATGGAAACAATTAACAGCACCAATCCTGGAACAGATCGTTATTCAATCAGCTCCCTAAACCTAAAGAGATTTTTGTACTAGTCACAAACATGCACATTTCAGGAGAAGGAAATATAGGTGGGGAGGATGGATGAGGAAAATGAAAAATAATATGACAAGAAAAATAATATGACAAAATTTACAAGAAAAATAATATGACAAAATTTACAAGAAAAATAATATGACAAAATTTACAAGAAAAATAATGACATTTACAAGAAAAGTAGTATGACAAACGTATGCTGTAAAAAAGAGAGGGAGAAACTGGCACTCCAATTGTTAACATCTGCAGAACTGTGTTTGCAATGGTAACATAAAGTCACTGCTATGCTGATGTACATAGGCCCCATTCTTATGTAACGGCAGCAATTACTTAACCCAAGATTTGCTGTGGTGTATGCCTGGTGTGTAGGGATGTACAAAAGTCACTTACCTTTTCGCAGATTGTGTTCGCGGTGGGGGGGGGGAGGCGCTCTGTCCCTCCTCCCAGAATCCTCGACCGGGGGTAGGCACTCCGGTCCTCCCCCCCGGAATCCTGCCCAGCCGGCTCCGCTTTGCGGCGGCTCTGCAGAGCAGCCAGCCAGGGCCGTCCGCAGCCGGAGTTCTAGCCACGGACTGGCTGGTGCGGATGCAAATGGCGGCTGCCGTAGCGGCCACCATTTGCGTCCATCCAGGCTGCCGTGATAGGCTACATAAGTATTTACGTAGCCTATCACAGCATGCCAATCAAAAAACAAAACAAAACAGCGTACGCAAATGGCTGCAGCTATGGCGGCCGCCATTTGCATTCCCTATTTTTCGCCGTTTTAGTCTACGTAAATATTTACATAAGCTATTACGGCGAAAAAAAGGGGAATGCAAATAGCGTAGTGGGAGCTATTTGCGTTCCCTTTTTGTTTCGCCGTAATAGCTTACGTAAATATTTACGTAGGCTAAAACGGTGGGGAAAAAAGGAACGCAAATAGTGCCCACTACGCTATTTGCGTTCCCATTTTCTTTTCGCCATAATAGCCTACGTAAATATTTACGTAGACTAAAACGGCAAAAAATAGGGAACGCAAATGGCGGCCGCCACCATTTGCGTACGCCGTTTTGTTTTGCTTTTTGATTGGCTTGCTGTGATAGGCTACGTAAATACTTACGTAGCCTATCACAGCAAAGACCATGATGCAAATGGCGGCCATGGCAGCCGGTTGAAAGACCAGCTGCCGCCGCCGCTGGACCCGCCGCTGTCCGGAACATCCGCCCCAGGTAAGCCTCGTCCCGGGGGGAATCCGCAGGGGGGGAGGGGGGGCAGGCCTTTCGCCCACAGATTTCGGGGGGCCGAATGCCAGTGCATTCGGCCTCACTGAAATCTGTGGTGGAATTCTCCGCCATCCCTACTGGTGTGTACCACCACCATTTTGTATATTCAACCTCCAATTGGGCTTACTGGAGGCTGTTATGTCATGTCTGAACCCAGACACTATAGGTTAATCATGGGTTAAATGACCCACAGTTAACCTACAATTAGTAGTTAGGTTAACTGTGGGTTGTTTAACCCATGATTAACCCATAGCGTCCAGATTCAGACATCACAAAGCAACCTCCAATTGGGCCTATAGGAGGCTGCATATTCAAAATGGCAGAGGCCCATTAATTAACCCATGATTTCCAGTAGTTACGTGCAAACCAGGTCGATATGTTGATTAGCAATGCTAGGTACACCTCATTTTTAACCATCCACCTTCACAGCGAGAAAAATAACCAACTGTTGAGTCTGTTTCCCGCCTCCCAGTTGAACAGAGCAGAGGAAGCTGCTCCAGCAGGTCCAGGAATTACAGAAGCAAGCAAGATCCCACAGAGCGAGCGACCAGAGCGAGTGAACAGGAGGAGCAAACAGGAGTCGGCCAGGGGAGTTGCAGTGGTAGAAGAGACAAAGGAGACAGAGGCAAAGAGGTAAGTGGACTGCAGGAACCCCAGGGGGCTGTAGGGATGTACGAATCCCTTACTTTGCTCCGCTCAGGGGCATCTGCGGTGGGGGGGAAGGCAATCCGTCCCTCCCCTCAGAATCCTGTCCAGCTGGCTCCACTCCGCGGCAAGGCCGCAGAGCTGCCAGCCAGGGCCGGCCACAGCCAGACTTCCGGCCACAGCCAGACTACGCCGGCCGCCGTTTGCATCCCTGCCAAGCCATGATAGGCTACGTAAGTATCTACGTAGTTTATCATGGCAAAAGGCAGGGACACAAATGGTGTCCATTTGCAGCTGCAGCCCGGCAGCGGCCGGAAGATGACCCAGAGCTGCCAACGCCAGAGCCACCGCTGCCGCCAGGTAGGCTCCGCCCCGGAGGGATTCCACGGGGTGGCGGGGGGGATTGCCCCATTCCACCAGGGACTCCGAGGGACCGGATTCTTTCTCACTGGAGTCCGTGGCGGAACTCTCCAACATCCCTAGGGGGCTGTACTTTATCCTTCTGAGCGGCTATGAGCTCACCAGGTGCTCCTGAGAGCTCCAACTGAATTGGTGGTGTGTGGCCTGAGTACTCCCAGGAGCTGTGTGGGCACGAAGCTTCAGTGTGTTTCCCACCTCCCAGCTGAACAGAGCAGAGCGGAAGAAGCTGCTCCAGCTGGTCCAGGAACTACAGAAGCAAGCAAGCTCCCAGAGAGTGACCGACCAGAGCAAGCAGACAGGGGGAGCAAACAGGAGTTGGCCAGGAAGCCCCTAACATTTTTTTTTAATGTCTTTTTCTTGTAAGACACACTTCCATACCAGTGGGACTCTGCTTTTAACCTGTAGTGAGTAGAGGACCAGGCACAGGCTAGACTAGAACAATCACAAAGCTAGACACAAAAAGGGAAAAGAGGCTATGGAAGGAAAAGACTCTCCAGTGGTGGTGACCTGCAAGGTGTGTGCAATGTTTGTTTTCTTGCCTGAGAACAACATGGCCTACACCTGCAACAAGTGCAAGTTGATCACGCTGCTGGAAGAAAAAGTAAGAGGACTGTCGACGCTCTGGGGAATAAGAGAACACAAAGAGTTCTTGGACAGAATGGTGGAACTACAGCAGCAAATTGAAGACCAGAGGCTTGAAGAACAACAGCAAGCTGAGGCAGAAGTGGGAAATGCTGAGGTGAGGAAAGCAGAGGATACTCCTTGGAAAAGGGTGACAGGAGAAGAAGAACTAGATGCCACTTTGCACCAGTGGAAGCAGTGAAGCTATGGAACCGATTCCAGGTACTTGGGGATGAGACTGGAGGACAGCCTGCAGAGGAAGAATTATAGGGGAACCTTCATGAGAGCGAGCAAGAGGCTGAAGGTCAGTCAAGCAGAGGTGATGAAACCAAGGCCTACAACAACAAGGAAAGTAGTAGTAGTGGGAGACTCCTTGCTGCGTGGGATCGAAACCAAGTATGTCGTGAAGACCCGTGGACTCGCCAGATATGTTGTCTCCCAGGAGGATGGATTAGAGACGTGACTGAAAGGCTGCCTGCACTCATAAAGCCCACTGACAGGTATCCCTTTCATCTCATCCATGAGGGAACAAATGATACCGCCAAGCGGAGCTATGAAGAAATCACATCAGACTTTGAAGCTTTGGGAAGGAAACTCAAGAACTTTGGGGCCCAGACAGTTACAGCCCAGACTGGCTACGAAGGTGGTGCTGGCACAAGAGATTTGGACTCTGGGACCATGAGCTATACTTCCTGGAAGATGGACTGTTCGCAAGGGACAGGTTGCACATCACAAAGGCTTGGAAAAATGTGTTTGGCCACAGCATGAAGAACTTCATCAGAAGGACTTTAAACTGAATCCTATGGGAAAGGGAGATGTAAGGTTGGGGGTAACAATGGATGAAGGCTCATGCACTGCAAAGGAGAGAACAGCTCTAATAGCGCCCAATAATAGTTTTCACACACAAATAGGAAGAAAGCCAGACTATGAAGCACATGGTCTTCGATGTCTATATACTAATGCCGAGAGTATGGGAAACAAACAGAATGAACTTGAACTCTTAATAAAAGAGGGAAATTATGACTCGATAGCTGTAACTGAGACGTGGTGGGATGACTCTCATGACTGGAATACAGCAATTGAAGGATATAACTTGTTCAAAAAGAACAGGAGGAAGAGAAAGGGAGGTGGGGTTGCACTATGTTAAAAATACATATCTCTGCACAGAAATACAGGAGGATGAGCTTGGTAGCCTCATCGAGAGCATCTGGGTTAAAATAAATGGAGCAAAGAATAAAAGGAACCTGGTGGTCAGAGTCTACTACCGGCCGCCCAATCAAGGAGAAGATGAGGATGAAACTTTTGAAAAGCAAATAGCCAATGTTTCAAGGAAGCATGATGTAGTAGTAATGGGGGACTTCAATTTCCCCGATATTTGTTGGGAGACAAATGCTGCAAATCATGGCTCCTCCAGGAAATTTCTGACTTGTGTGGCAGATAACTTCCTCCTACAGAAAGTAGAGGAAGGAACTAGAGGATCGGCTATCCTTGACTTGATCCTAACCAACAGAGATGACTTAGTGGATAAAGTAGCAGTTACAGGAACTCTGGGGGAAAGCAACCATGTTATACTTGAGTTCTTGGTTCTAAGAGAAGCAAAAGCCAAGTGTAGTTAAACGCGTACCCTGGATTTTAGGAAAGCTGATTTTAATAAACTCAGAACAATGAGAAGTCAGGTCCCATGGCAAGTGACTCTAATGAGAAAAGGAGTCCAAGATAGGTGGGAGCTTCTAAAAAAGGAAATTCTAAAGGCACAATTACAAATAATTCCAACAAGAAAAAAGGGTGGAAGACAACAGAAGAAGCCAATGTGGCTTCACAAAAAGCTTAGAGATGACCTGAAAATAGGGATGTACGAATCCCACTCACCCGTCCATTCCGGGGCATCAGCGGTGGGGGGGAGGCGCGCCATCCCTCCCCCCCGAATCCTCCCCGGCCGCAGGAATCCCTCCCCGGCCGCTGGAATTCCGGCTGTGGCTGGGCTGCTGCGGCCGCTATGCCGCCTGCCATTTGCGTGTCTGCCAAGCCCTGATAGGCTACGTAAGTATTTCTGTAGTATTTAGGCTACGTAAGTATTTACGTAAGTAACACGGCAAAAGGAAGCCAAGCAAATGGCGGCCGCTACGACGGCTGCCATTTGCAGCCGCAGCAACCCAGCAGCGGCCGAGAGACCAGCCGGAGCTGCTGCTGCCGCATCCGCCACAGCCAGAGCCGCCACCGCCTCCAGGTAAGCTCTGTTCTGGGGGGATTCCGTGGGGGGGGGCGTTCCGCCACGGATTCCGGGGGGCTGCATTCTAAAGAATCCGGCCTCACTGGAGTCCGTGGCGGTATTCTCTGACATCCCTGCCTGAAAACAAAAAAGGACACATATAGGAAGTGGAAGGAAGGCCAAGCTACAAAGGAAGAGTACAGGCAGGTAGCACAGAATTGCAGGGATGGCGTCAGGAAGGCTAAAGCTGAGAACAAGCTGAGGTTAGCGAGGGATGCTAAAAGCAACAAAAAGACTCCCTTCAGCTACATGCGTAGTAAAAGACAGAGGAAAGAAATGGTGGTTCAGCTATTAAATAAGGATGGCAAAATGATAACAGATGACAAAGAAAAGGCAGAGGTACTCAATTCCTACTTTGGCTCAGTCTTCTCCCAAAAGAGGGTCTATGACCCCGCTGGCAAAGGCAAAGTACAGGCTGAAGGGGCAGGACTGCAGCTTGAGAATGAGTTCAAATCTCCAGGGCCAGATGAACTGCACTGTAGAGTAATAAAGGAAGAGGCAGAAGAGCTCTCAGAACCACTGTCTATTATCTTTGAGCAATCATGGAGGATGGGTGAAGTGCCAGATGATTGGAGGAGGGCTAATGTTGTCCCTATCTTCGAAAAGGGTAAAAAGGAGGACCCTGGGAACTACAGACCAGTTAGTCTGACATCAATCCCTGGGAAAATTCTGGAGCAGATGATAAAGCAATCCATCTGTAAGCACCTTGAAAACAATGCAGTGATTACTCGAAGCCAACATGGATTTGTCAAGAACAAATCCTGCCAGACTAATCTGATCTCATTTTTGGATCAGGTAACCTCCCTTGTGGACTGTGGGAATGCTGTGGACACAATATACCTCGTCTTCAGCAAAGCTTTTGATGAAGTGCCCTATGATATCCTGATTAGCAAACTAGCTCAAAGTGGGCTAGATGAAACAATGATCCAGTGGATCCACAGCTGGCTACAGCATTGGACTCAAAGAGTGCTTATCAATGGGATCTTCTCAAACTGGGAAGAGATAATGAGCGGGTACCGCAGGGCTCAGTCCTGGGCCCAGTGCTCTTCAACATTTGTATTAATGACTTGGAGGAGGAGGTGCAGGGAATGCTGATCAAATTTGCAGATGACACAAAATTGGGCGGGATAGCTAATACCCTGGAAGACAGAAAAAGAATTCAAAGGGATCTTGACAGACTGGAGTGCTGGGCAGAAAACAACAGAATGAAATTTAAAAGGGATAAATCACAAGTTCTGCACCTTGGAAAAAGAAACCAAATGCACAGTTACATGATGGGGGATACGTTGCTCAACAACACTACAAGCGACAACGATCTTGGAATTGTCGTTGATCACAAGCTGAATATGAGCCTACAATGTGATGTGGCTGCAAAAAAGGCAAATGGGCTGCATTAATAGAAGCATAGCTTCCAAATCCTGGGAAGTACTAGTTCCCCTCTACTCAGCACTGGTTAGGCCTCATCTGGAGTACTGTGTCCAGTTCTGGGCACCACATTTTAAGAAGGATGCAGACAAACTGGAGAGGGTTCAGAGGAGGGCAACAAAGATGATCAGGGGACTGGAAACAAAGCCCTATGAAGAGAGACTGAAAGAATGGGCATGTTTAGCCTTGAGAAGAGAAGACTGAGTGGAGATAGGATCGTGCTCTTCAAGTATTTGAAAAGTTGTCACAGAGAGGAAGGCCAGGATCTCTTCTCAATCATCCGAGAGTGCAGGGCACAGACGGAATAATGGGCTCAAATTACAGAAGCCAGATTCTGGCTGAACATCAGGAAAAACTTCCTGACTGTTAGAGCAATATGACAATGGAATCAATTCCCTAAGGAGGTAGTGGGCTCTCCCACACTGGAGGCATTCAAGAATCAAGACGAGGCTGGGCAGCCATCTGTCAGGGATGCTCTGACTTGGATTCCTGCATTAAGCAGGGGTGGACTTGTAGGCCCCTTCCAACCCTTCCATGATTCCAAGTCTTAAAATCAAGCTGCAAGCATTGCTATCATTTGTGAGATTTGAGACACAAGCAGAGTTTGATCAAAACATCTAGAGCAACTCCTCAGCTGAGACTGTGACACTATACTGCTCTATGTCGTAGAGCAACATTTAACCAGAAGTTTTAAGTGAAGGAACTTTTCAGCCTCTACCTCATGAAAGAGTATGAAAAGGATTTTAAATATAAACACATGAGCTGTTAAGTAGAAGTAACTTTAGTTAAAAAATACATTTTCAGCCATTATACATAGTTAAAACAGTGGTACATTATTCTAAACATATTATCTACAACATTAAAGTAAAACAACATCCAACAGTCTGTAGTTACATACCATTCTTACCTGCAAGGGCAAGAGTGTGTTACTGTTGTTGTCTGTTCGGAAAACATTATCTTCAATCCATGATTTTGGAGTCAGTGATGGAGTAGAACGAGTAAATTTAGGAGGAGCTATCACGTTACCAGAAAATGGCTTCTTTAAGGGAGAGATCTGGTTCATAGTTCCTGGAATTCCCATATTTCCAGTTCTACGATGGTCTCTACCATGCATGCTTCCCCAGGACATATTTCCTGTGCTCCATCCACTACTCTGATGGTTGCTCCAGGGTGACGGCTTCAGAAGAGGCTACGGTCAGGGAGAGAAAGATTATGTTACTTGAAAAATATTTCTCATGAAATTGGTATAACTCAGCTTGATCCTATACATGGTTACTCAAAAGTACTTCTGCAAAACTCAGTGGGATTTACTTGCAAGCAAGCACAGTATTGTATACTTCTAACCATCTTGGTGACCTTTTCCACAATGAGATCAGGCCAACAGTACAAACATAAAACATTGATTTATCAAATCCAGTACATCCATAGTAGTAACATGGCAGTGGCATGGATATGGAAATTGCTATGAGAGGCACAAGCTCTACTTCATTCCTACCCGTATTCCAATTTTTCTATGCATCTTATCTGGGCCAGAAGTGGTGGGTCATCTGGGTTAAGGGCTCTTCTGCTTGAAGTGCTAATTTCATACAATTGAAAGTAATACAGACCTGTATTTGTCTTGGGTTTTTTTTTTATTAACCTCACCTCCTGCTCTGTGGGACTTTAAGTCTCCACCTCCCTCTCTGACACACATGCACATTTACAGGCTTTGTAGGACAAAATTTTAGTGCCCCTATACTAAAGCAAACAAAGATGTGACTGATAAAGAACGTGATAAACCAATTATTTCCTTTTTCTTTTATTAGTAGAATGCAGTTTCAACAACTTACTTGAAACAATATGTGTAGACAGAGACAGAAACTGATGTATCAGATTTGTGAAAACATAAAAATATGTCTGCCTAGGGTTCTTAAGATTGTAACCCAAATCACCCTGCCTCTCTCTCTCAAATTAGGAAACATTTATGATTCCTCAACTTGAACGTTTGGTTAAACTTATAACCCAGAGTCTCAGTGCTCTGAATCTCTGAAACTATAAATAAGTACATAAAAATTAAGGGCACAATCCTATTCAAATAGGCGGCCACCTCCAAACTTGGAGGCTCAGGCTACTGCCTATCCAATGCAGGGCAGGAGAAGCAGAGGGGATAATTCCCTCTGCACTCCCCCTGCCCTGAATTTTCAGCTAGACAGCCGATTGCGGCTGTCTAGCTGCAGGGGGGCTGAGTGGGGGAAGAGGCTGCCGTAGAACACACTGGATGTGAGTACAGGCATTTCCACCCTCCCCGCCCTCAAACACCCCTTTTCAGCCACTCCGCATTCCTCTTGCGAGCACGGACGGGGCTGTTCCGCACTGCCTCCGAGGCAGCGCAGAAGTGGGGGGAGGTCAGTTCTCTGGAAACTGACCTTGGAGCATGGGCTCCGAGTTTGGTTCCCAGAAAACCAGATATCCTACAGCCATCAAGCCGCTGCCTAGCACCCATAGGATTGCTTCCTCCATCTGTCACACCTAATACATACAACTGAAGGTTTCACACACGTGCACACACGCACAATATAATAATTTTTTATCCCTATTCCAATGAGAATATCTTCCTATATACATTTACTTTGATAATAAGTGAGGGAATGTAAGTAGCTAGGTTAGGCTTGCAAATAAGTACACAAAAGTTGTAGTGCAATACTCTACATGTCTACTCAGAAGTAAACCCCATTGGGTTCAATGGGGCTTACTCCCAGGTAAATGGGTACTGGATTACAACATAGGGCTCAATGGGACTTACTTCTAAGTAGACATGCATATGATTGTACCATTAGGGCGCAATCCTATGCAGGTTTAGACAGAAATACATCCTACAAATCCCAGCATTCCCCAGCCACCGGATTGCGCCCTTAGAGGCTCACAAATATTTGGTAGCTCAGTACACACTTATGTCTACTTATTCCTTGTCAGACAAAGACTAAAAGAAAAATAACTAACTGTTCCAGTTTTCAAAGGTTTTCCACCTAGTCACCTGGAGGAGATTCTAACGCTTCACAGGCAACTAATTTACAAAATTAAGGTAATTAGATTTGGGATTTTTATGATGCAAGAACACCTAGGCCATAATGCATCAGATACATTAGAGCCAGTGTAGTGGCTGGAGTGCTGGAGTCGGAGCTGAGAGATCCAGGTTCTAGTTCCTAGTCGGCCACGGAAGCTCACTGGGTGACTTTAGGCCAGTCACAGACTCTCAGCCCAACCTACCTCACAGGGTTGTTGTTGTGAGGATAAAATGGAAAGGAGGACAATTATGTATGCAGCTTTGGCTTCCTTAAAGAGGAAAAGAGGCAGGATATAAATGTAATAAATAAATAAATATTATACATTGAACAAAATGGAAGCATAAGAAGTTTATTTATTTCATTTCTATCCCACCCAACAGCTGAAGCTCTCTGGGCAGTTCACAAGAATTAAAACCAAAAAGCACAGAGTAAAACAATATAAAACATAAAACATTAAAACCACAATATAACAATCCAACCAGAATAAAACCTAGCAGCAGTGCATTGATTTAAAATACAGATTTAAAACAGCAAAGCTAAAAGTCTAGAAAGCTAAAATGCCTGGGAAAATAAAAAGGTCTTCAGCTGGCGCCAGAAGGAATACAATGTAGGTGCCAGGCAAACCTCACTAGAGAGCTCATTCCACAGCCGGCGTGATTAAAGAGTTGATGAAAGAGACAACTTTTCACAGGGTGAAAGTAACAAACTTGTTGCACAGAATAAAAATGCATAATACCTTTTGTGGCTTTTTCTATAATATTTTATGTCAAAACATATGAAGTAAAATGGCTTCTCAACACCATCAATACGGGAGTAACCATAGCTCTGCAACACCTCAGTCTGCCAAGTGAAATTAATTAACACTTGGTTGTTGTTGTTTAAAAAGAACACCCCTCAGATTTTAGAGGAAACTGTGTGTTACTATGTTATTGTTCTTAGTGTTTACGGGAATCAAACAGCTCACAGGAACAGCAAAACAGCCTTCTGGGTTTTTTTTAATTCAATACACTATGCAATTATTTCACTGTATAATATTAAAACAAAACAAAACAGGTGTGACACATCTTGGTGAAGCAGAGATATACATAATTTCTGTTTAAAATCCAAAACCAGTTTGGTAAGATAATAAAGGAGACACTGACGTTCTACACAATTATAAATAATTATGTAGACAGTCTTGAATGCTTCATGCTGGAAATGCAGATAAAGTATGCATTCTACTGTAAACTAAACAGTGAAGGTATATGAAAATCTAATTTTAACAAGGTTTTAATTTTACTACCCCATTAGTCTGACCAACCATAACGTACATATTTATACAATTTAAAGGGCAAAAGACAGAAGAGGTGTCTTTCACTTTGGGAAATTGTTTCTGTAGTTCTCAGCTTGTTCAAAGATAGAATGAATAGTGGATAACAAGGGTAAAATTAAAAACCATCATCTTATTTTAGCTTCCCCATTAAATATGTCATAGTTCCATTTTTTTTTTGTAATTGCTGCTCTTTATTTATAGTAATGCAGTTAGTGTGACAGACAAATCGTAATTAAACTCAACATCATCAAGCGGATGGCATTTGACTTCAATCCATTTTCAACCCTCTTATACAGCCACTGACTCTCTCAGCCATTTTTTAAATGGGGAGAGTAGTAGTATACTTGGCGAAGTCACTCCAAGGTGAAACAAGACAAATACAGCAAGAGATTTTTCAGGTTAAGGATCTTTAATAATAAGACTGGGAGAAAAATGTTTAAGATTAGAGCACAAGTATAAAGCCATAATACTAGAACATAACAAAATACAGTAGACTGTTTTGTGGGCCAAGAAGAATAAAGCTAATCTGTTATGGAAGAATACATGAAACCTTACTGTCAATATGTAGCAAACTAATCCTTAAAGGGCTCAATGAAAAAAAGCACTCTTCCAGCCAATAGCAGAAAAGGATTTCAGCCCACCCATAAAGTAGCAGTAAGTGCTGCATGCAAGAAGACTGGGACAACCTGAAATACCACATTGAAACTTTTCTTGGCTTCTACGACTGCTTATGCAAGCTGCTTAGCACATAGCTCAGAGTTGCAAAGTAAATGTATGCTGAAATTTGTTTACAGATCTATTCGCAACCTGGATAAGTCAAGATACTTGGATTTAAGCTGATTTAGCCCAACTTGCTGGTCCATTGGTTCACAAAATTTTGGTCTACTACTAATGGTTGGTTTGCTGATGCCTTTTGATACAAGTCCTTAAAAAAATTAAGGTCAGAATAAACCAATCTAAGGCACTTGTTTGAAACAGATATTCAAAGCTGCCCTCCTGTTCATTATGCAGTTATGATACTGATGACAATGCTATCAGAT
The DNA here is from genome assembly GCF_057233095.1 of Heloderma suspectum. Lineage (NCBI taxonomy): Eukaryota > Metazoa > Chordata > Lepidosauria > Squamata > Helodermatidae > Heloderma > Heloderma suspectum. The sequence continues at coordinate 117,716,370 of NC_139462.1, forward strand.
TAACTTCAAAATAAACGACAGAGAGGAAAGCAAATGAAACCTACAGATAAACAATACAACAATCCAGTGAATATCAATCAACCACAACCAACTTGACGTTATAGAAGTCCTTCATTGCCACCAATCATTTAGGCTGCAATCCTATACGTACCTGGTAATAAACTCCACTGAATTCAGTGGGACTTATTTCTGAGTGAACTTGTATAGGATGGATTGTACTGTTACTACTTCATCACATTCAGGTATCTCAAGGCAGTATATAAAATCTAAGTCAACAGGATTGCTAGGAGAGGACAGCAAACAGAATGCTGGTAATTCACTCTCAACACCCATTCCTAATGTCTATAATACAAGTAAGAAAAAGATGTGGGTGTTAAACGTCTACTTTGTCTTCCTAGGTCATTACCAAATTACAGCAAAAAAGATACTTTCATGTATTAAATAACATAAATCCAGTGTACATTACCTTGCGTGACAAATACATGTCAGGTTTGGGTTTTTTTACGCTCTATGAATGTGTACTAGAAGCAGTGATTGGTAACTAATGTGCACACACTGTGCAAACAAACAAACAAATCTAAGATGACCTCCACACAATGACCTATACACGGGTCACGCTATTTATTTATTTATTTATTTAATGTATTTAAAACATGTATATACCAACCTTTATCCTATTTAGGATTTCAGGGTGAAGTACAACCAACTACAACAATATCACAGATAAAAATCTCTTAACTAAAATTACAATAAGTTAAAATGCCTGAGTAAATAAGAACTTTTTTTGCCTGGTGCCAGAAAAATTGTGGTATAGGCACCAGATGAGCCTCTTAGGGAGAACATTCCATAATCTGGCACCACTGCTAAGAAAGCCCTTTCCTTTGTTGGTAAATATAGCATACCTCCCATAAAGGAGGAATTTAAAACATTGACATGCTTTCCATGTTGGAATTTTGTAACTTGTGAAATAACCCTAAAGCTCACCTCATACGTTTCCTTCCTCCTACACTGAGGTATATCTGTGTTGGAAAAACCATGTACATAGTGACAAGGGCTCCCTTATGGGCATATGGGATCGGGAGGCCTGCTGGTGTGGAGAAAAGGGCACATCTTGTCCACCCCACCTGTCAGAAAAGCTGGGCTGTCCAAAGCAGGGCACCCTGGGAGCCCCACTATGTTCCATGAGTCAGCAGGTACAATGTCACTGCTGTGACATTTCAAACAGTGTGTAAATACTGTTTTGTTTGTGTAAATCTCTCTCTCTCTCTCTCTCTCTCTCTCACACACACACACACACACACCTCTTAGTAGACTGATACCTCAGTTCACAATTCCCTTTAGCCCCCAAACCCATTTTCCTGCAATCAGTATGTAAGAAGGGGCACTCCCTCTCCTCAAAAACAGACCCCTGGTCCCCCACCATAACATATAGCAATCTTTCACTACAGAACAGGATAAACCTATAAGGCAAGGAGAAAAGCCATTTTTCTTAAACCTAATAGGACCAGGGCAAGGGGCTGGGTGGGGGGAAGTTATCACCACAATGACACTGCCAACTTTTTTTTAATGGGGTGGGGGAATTGAGAGCATGAGGTTTTTATGTCTGGGGCAAAACTTCTATCACAGATATTTTTAAAATGGGGAGGTCTGCCATTTCTCACAGACACACATCTTCCTTTGATCCCCTCACCTGAATTTCACCAGTCTCCTGCATGTGCTTTAATTTGACATTAAGGGCACAATCACATGCATGTTTAGACAGAAAAAACGGGTTGTAGGACGTTTTTTCTGTCTAAACATGTATTGCACCCTAAATGGTTTTATTCTAGGCTGTATACATTTTGGGATGGTGAGCAGCTTCGGAGCCAAATATTTCGGCCAGGAAGCAAAGACGAATGAACAGCAACCACACACACACACACACACACACACTGTGGTGTAGTGGCGAGAGCATTGGACTGGAAGCCGGGAGATCCGGGTTCTAGTCCCCATTGGGCCATGGAAGCTCACTGGGTGACGTTGGTACAGTCACAGACTCTCAGCCCAACCCACCTCACAGGGTTGTTGTTGTGAGGATAAAATGCTGAGGAGCATTACGTATGCTGCCTTGGGTTCCTCAAGGAGGAAAAAAGGTGGGATATAAATGTAATAAATAAATAATACTTTTCTATACAGGGCAGCACACCCCACCCCCGATGTGAGTAGGGGGTGTCCTCCGTTACAAAGCCCCCCCCCCGCCCCCAGCCAGCGGCGGCGTCTGTTTCCTGCCGGTACCAACCTGGTGGTGATTGTAGGAGTTCCTCTGCTGGAGGAAAGCGGCTGCTGCCGCGGCCGCGGCCGCCTGGTGTTGGTGGTGTTGCTGTAGCTGAGGGCTCACCGGGGAGCGCCGGTTCTGCTGCTGCTGCTGAGGCAAATTAATCTGAGGCGGCGGCGGCGCGGTCGAGAAGGGACTGCTGAAAGGCCCGACGGAGGCGGCGTGGGTCGACACCGGCGAGAAGCTCTGGAAGAAAGCCGGGTTGATGGACGACGGGATTCCGCCGCCGGCCGCGTAGAAGCTGCTGCTGCTCTCTGACGACGACTCCGGGCTGGGCGGAGGGGCCATGGCGGCGCTGGTCACTGGAGGCGGCGGCTGAGGCGGCTGCCCCGGTGGCGGTTGCTGCTGCTGCTGCTGCTGAGGCGGCGGCGGCGAAGTCTGCACCGACCAAGGAGTGCCGAAGCCGGGCAGCGGCGGCGGCGGAGGGGAAGTCGCCGCCGCCGAGGCAGAAGAGCCGCCCCCGCCGTGGTGAGGGCTGGGGAGCTCCGGGCTCTGCAGGCTGCTGAAGCCGGCGCCGAGCCCCCCGGGCAGGAGGCTCCCAGCGCTGCCCAGCAAGTGGCTGTTGTTGGGGGGAGACTCCATAGGGAAGGGGTGGGCAGGGAGAAGCAGCCTCTCCTCCCTCTGGCCTTTAGAGCCCGCAGCGGCGAGAAAGGAGGGGACCGTCGCCGCCGGTTCACCACCTAGCAGCAGGAGGTGGTGGTGGAAGAGGCGGCGGCGGCGGCAGCGGGCACCACATTGAGGTCCGCCGCCCAAGCAAGCGAACGAGCGGAGTTACGCCGGCCTGCGCTCCTCTCCCTCCTGAGCAAGGGCGGCTGGAAGTCCCTGGGGCTGGCAGCTTGAGGAGGAGCCGGAGAAGACGACGGCGCGTGCCGCTGCTTGTCAGCGGGGCGACTGAGCGGCTTCTGCTTCGGTGTGGGCAGAAAGGGCGGCGATGAGGAGGACGAGAGTCGTCAGGGTGGTGGCTAGATTATGCAGGAGGTGGCTGCTTCTGGGCTGGGCAACAGCTGCTGGGAAGGCTCGTCTCCTTCTGCCTTGAGCTGGAAGAGGCCGTGGCTGTTGCTTGTGCACCAACTTCCAGGCTCCTTCTGCTAGCAGAGAATGGGGTTTAAAGTCAGCTGGGATGATCCCCCCCTTCACACCCCTGAAGCGGTAGGAGGGCGGGGGGGGGGCGGCGGCGGCTGTTGCTCGTGTTACCCGCCCGCTCGAGCCTCTCCTTTCCCGGCGGCGCAGCGGCTGCTCTTGCGAATGTCAACCCCAAAAGCAGCTCATGTTTTGATGACGCGGGGAAAGGCAGACCAGAAACAGGAGGAGGGAGGCGGCAGCCGCAGTAACGACCACCTACCCGTCTTGGATAAGCTGCTGCTTCTAGAAGAACCGGTTAAAGTGGCTAAAAGGGCAGGAATGAGGAAAAGCTGCAACCGATGCCAAGAGGAGGGCACTACAAAGGGCGACACCTCCGTCAGAATAGGATCCCTACCGGTGCTGCTCAGATCTGCTGCCGCAAGAGCCCAAGTCTTTTAATCCCCCCCCCCCAACAAAGGATACACGCACTTTAAGGAGCTACTCCTCCCGTTGTAGATCGTACCCTAAAGTACCCACTGAGGGCAAAAACCGGCGCTCCTTGTCAATAAAGACCCCGTTTGGTACAAAACATATCGCCCGACGTATATATTTTTTTAAATAGGATTGTAACATACACACCATCCCCAAACACACACACGACATAAGCCCTGTCTAGGACAAAAGACGACCTTCATAGAATACAAATCGTTCAGAACAATAACAAAAAAATGATATTTTCTTTTCTTCAGTGTAATTATTTTTAAGTCCCACAGCTGTTTGTGATAGACGGCCACTCTACAGAATAAATTTGCTCATGTTACTAAAAAATACGTTTGAGGACAAAAATTCCCCTCTACTAAGAAAATAGCTCCCAGCTTGTTAAAGAAAAAGCTTCCTAATAACAAAAGATTTGTCTGTAGGCCAGTCCTGTGTAATAATAAAAAATAAAATCCCCTATCTAATCATTAATAACTCCTAGCAAAAATCTTCCGTCGCTGCCTCCATGTTCTAGTATCCTGGCCCTGTAAATCACAGCTCTCTCCCTCTCCCAATTTCAGAGCAAGAGGGATGGAGATGGCCACGCTATCTCTGCTTCATACAATATTCCCTATTTTTGGAGCCGGTTTGGGAGCTCTGCCTTCCCCATTAGCAGCGCCCCAGCCTGCTGCAGCGGACACATAAGAACCCCGGAACTGTCGTCACTGCCGTCACACATCACAATCCCCCCCTCCTCCTAGGCCTGTCAACGTATCCAACACTTCGCTCGGCCCCGCCTCCTTATTAATAATTCACAAGTGGTGCCCTCATCTCCATTCGGTGAGCTCCGCCCCTCAAAGGTTGGCTCTTCCTGATTCGTCTCCCATATTAACATTGGACGATACCACTTCATATTTCTCATACACGCGGAGCTTATTTGGTAAAACGACTGTTTGTTTGAATAAAATAGTCATCCTGAACTTTAAGTGGGGGGAAATATATATTGGAAGGTAAAGATGTGCTATCTGGCTACGTTCGGTAGGCGGCTGGGAAATGGTCTCTCCCTCGATCAACTGCGCAACCAGCGCCCCTAACGAAACTCTCCGTCTGACATCCGCAGTGGATCCATGGGCCGCTCAGAGTTGAAGATCGTCATTGGGTTCGCAACGTCATCTGGTGCTGTGGCGGAACCCAGGGGGAAAGAAAGGGTTAATTGGGTGAAGTTTTTAATCTGCTGACTAGCGAGATGGGGATTCCTGTTTGTAACCTGCCATTTCCTCCTCCCCATTCTTATACAATCACAGAGCAATTTATACATTCAGGAGAATCAAGCGGTAAAACTTTCCCTGGACTTTAGGACTTCCTGGCTGGGTGGGGGGATTTTGCATATTTGAATAGTCGCAAAGATAAAACACACTTCCAAAAACCGAATGTGCGGGAGAGTTTAACCCTTCTCCCTGACACTTTGTATGTGCAGGAACTTTTAAATATGTGAGCATTCAAACATGCAATCTTTTATCTGGGGTGCTTCCAGATGGACGGCTCCTAGTCCTAGCAGTCAGATGACATTGTGCAGCTCTTCCATCTTTCACTCAACGAATTTTTTATGGAAATAAAAACGATGGAAGAAGAGGTGAGAAAACATGGGAGGGTTACACGTGGAAAACAATGATGTCTGGACCCCCTGTAAAATTCTATGAATGGGGCAGGGTGATGCACAATAAAACCATCACCTGGAAGCACCCCTGTAGTTCGAAATATGAACATAAGAAGAACCCTGCTGGATCAGACCAAGGGTCCATCTCATCCAGCATTCTGTTCACACAGTGGCCAACAGCTGCCTATGGGAAACTCACAAACAGGACACAAGTGCAACAGCACCCTCCCGCCCATGTTCCCCAGCAACTGGTGGACATAGCCATACTGCCTCTGATACTGGATGTAGCATATAGCTCTCAGGACTAGTAGCCGTTGATAGTCTTTTCCTCCATGAATTTGTCCAAACCCCTTTTAAAGCTTTCCATATTGGTGGCCATCACTACATCTAGTGTGGGACACTTGTGGCACAGCCCAGGAAAAGCTTGACCACTCAATAGTGTTGAATATATCAACCTCTCAGTCTCCCACCACATGTTTTGGACTGCAAGTTACTCTTCCTTAAATTATTATTCAATGTGTCCAGAAAGAAACAATCCGGTTGTTTTAAGACTGGAGATATACATTCTTGTTTCTCAGAATCAGGCAGTGATATAGGTGCTGTACTTAGTACCAAGTGAAGTTTCTGAGAAGCCTCAAAGGTAGCCCAATGTATAATGCATTGCAGTAATATCCAAATGGGATGTTACCAGAGCATTGAGAATTATGGCCAGGCTATCGCTTTCCAGCAAGGGCCAGAGGTGGTGCATTGCCCTCACTGGTGAACTGTGCTTTTTGCCATGGATGCCACTTGGGTGTCCAAAACTAAGGCTGGTTCCAAGAGCACCTCAATCTACAAACCTTGTCTGTTCATGGGAGTGCAACTCCATTCCGAACAGGTTGACCACAACCATTCAGGTCAGATGAACCACCCTCCTACAACACTTCCATCTTGACTGGCTTTTACCTAGGCAGATGGTGGGCTCTCCCACACTGGAGGCATTCAAGATGAGGCTGGACAGCCATCTCTCAGGGATGCTCTGACTTGGATTCCTGCATTGATCAGGGGGTTGGACTCGATGGTCTTGTAGGCCCCTTCCAACCCTACTATTCTATGATTTAGTCCAATCCCGTCCATTGCTGATTTCAGACACTGTTTATGAGCAAATGGAGTTACATATGCTTAGACTTTGTTTCAACTGGGCTGACAGAACTGTTTAGTGAAATCTCTCTCCCCACACGCCTGGTATCAATGTCATGACAGAAAATGCTTCTTTTCTAGAATTTTTAACCAGCTATTTGATCACCTAGGGCCCTTTTATAAGACCACTATACCATGGTCTTTTGTGGGCTCATTGGATCTTAGGCACCTGTACTGATTTGCTTGAAATCACCTCAGCCTATGATGACTGCTATACTCCTATCATTTTTGTCAACCCATAGAAATCGAAATAAAAACAATACTACAAAATCACCATAAGCACTGTTTCCCAAGCTTCTGATAGCTGCACACTTTTTTTCTGAATTAAAACTGGAAGTGCGGTTCACTCTTAACGCTTTTACTCCTAAGACTTCACTCTAACATTTATACAATGCAATCCAATGCATGTCTCATAGGAGGAAGTAAGTACCATGGAGTAAGTGTATATAGGATTGCAGCCTTAGAATGTGTAAGAGTAAGAATCACCCTTAGAAAAGACCAGCCCATGTGTTTTTGCAAGGATCATTGTTCTGGGTGTGGTTTCTAATTGGAAGGGCTCAACTTAGGCATGTTCTTCTACATGAAATGTTTATCATGTGCTCATCGTTCCCTACTCATAGTTGTTTACAGGTTCTTTAGACAATGTCGTGACCCTCCAGTTTTGTTTCTGTGTCTAACGAGCATTTCTGGCAAGTTTTTTTTAGAGAAGGCAAAATGCAGCATTTGATTGTGGAAGTGAAAGAAACTGCTTTTTCACTTGAGTATTTGCACTATTCTGCTATACTACAGTGCCACCTAGAGGTTATGTAGCAGGAAAACAGGAAAGGAAACACTCTTTGTGTAGTGTTCGGATCTCAATTCTGCAATGACCCTGAAAGTAGATACAGCAGATTAACATCCTTGTGTAGAAAGGTTCCTACAACCGTGACACAGTCAGTGGCCAGCTACCTCTGAGGATGATGCTTCAGTTACTTCCAATGCAATGCAGAACTGCCCACCTATAGAAGAAACTGGAAGTTGGTACCCAGAGAAACAAAGTGATAGCCTCCACAGCGGCTGGGTGGTTTTAAGCCTAAGCTGCAATGCCCTCCCCAATTTTGCCACCCCCATTCACAGGCAGCAATATTTTGGGGACATTTTGTTGATTTTTAAGAAGGGCAAAAGTGCGGGCTGACTGATGGGTGGGGGGTATGGCAGCCACAAAGTGGTGGGTGCCATCACCACACCCCCAACCCCACCAATCCCACATCATCATGTAGCATTGTTCCAAGGGGTCTTCTGGAGGAAAATGGCATCCTCTCTCAGTGGCAGCCAGGAAGAGCACCACTGATAAGATGAAATGGCCAGCGGCAGCCCCCCCAGATAAGTAGGAGGTGGTTTTGGCCTCTCTTTTGCTCTCCTGACACCCCAAATTTCAAGTGGAAAAGGGTATCTCAGGGTAGGAGTGGGGCTTAATCGGAATCCTAAGCTCCCTCAGATCCCACTCCTGGCCTCAATGGCTGTGTAATACCATGCTAGGAAAAAAGGTGGCATAAATTAAAGCATTCACATTCAACCCAATGAGAGCCAAAAACCCTCCCCCTCCCCTGCACCTTAACCCACACAGGCGCCAGGGAGCATTGGATTTCAGCTCACTCTGCAGCCAATCACAGCATACCCACAGTGAAATATAAACCCCTACGAGGGAGCCCATAACTCTGTACTGAAAATGTTCACAAAGCTGATGAAGGGACACTGACATATTGACAACTCCCTGTAGTACAAGTCCATTACGGATGCATGACAGACACAGCTTACTTATTTTCTGATCTCTGTGATAGTGGTGTTTCCCTCTGCAGGTGTAAATCACCCAGGGAGCAGACAATGGCTCTGGCAGGGGTAGTAATTATTACTTGCAAATCTAGAGTCTTAGGGTGGGTACAGAAACTGCAGGTGTCACATTCGAACAGTAGCTGGACTTTTGAAAGCATCCTTGCTGTGTTCAGTACCCAAGGGTGAGCTCTGAAGAACTGGTTTTGCAAGTTTCTGACATGGTCAGTTTAAACTAGGGAGAAAGCTGGCTGTGGAGGATGCTTGCTGGCTACAGCCACTGATGTTTTCGTTGTGCCCCACGTCCAGTCCTTAGAACAGTAATGTCGTGGATTAAAACGTATGTAACTCGTTCTGGAAAGGTGATGGATGGAAGTATAAATGTATAGATACCCATGTGCAGTTTAAAAGAAATGGCAGAGAAGGCCTGCTGTATTGGGGGCGGGAGGTAGGTAAAAACCAAGAGTGCGGGTTGACCATAGACTGCGCCAGCCTCTGGCGGGCATTCAGCATAGTGTTGCTGAGGGCCCACACCGCCTGAGCCCTGTTGGCACCACCAGCCCGCCCACCTGCCTGCCCGCTCGCCTGCCCACCTTCCTTTTCCTTTCTTTAACCTGGCAATGGCTGCTCCTCCAGGCCTCCTTGCCTTGCTGGCCCCACTAGCAAAAGGAAGCACCACAGCAGCTGGCCAGAGAAGCCTGCAGGGCCCACGCAGCTCCATTTTTACCACTCTTGTGCTCTCATTGCCTGTCACCCCCGACCCCCCCCCGCAGCATCTGATTGGTGCCGATTGCTGCTATTCAAATGCAAAGTTAAAAAAAAAGTTTTGTTTTCAAATGGAGTGGCAATGGCACTCCAGACTCGTCTGGCTGGCTGCCACAGTGCTTCCTTTGGGCAGAGGGGCTGGCTGGGCTAGGAGGAGGAGGAGGACTGGAGGAGGCACTGCTGCAGTCACAGGAGTCCAGCCCAGGCAGTAGCTGAGGCAGGGTCAGGGCTAGGCAGGGCTGAGCCCTTTTGAACCTCTGAGCCCTCAACAGCTGCCTGCCCATGCCAGCCCCTGATGCCAGGCTGACCATATATGTCTCTGTGAGTTGCAAAATTAGTCCCACCCTATGGCTGAAAACCCCGCTGCGACTACTCTTAAAATCCAAGAGGGGGTAGAAAAAGAAGCTGCTAATCCTGCCATTCCTACTTTAAAAAGAGCCCTTGCTCTTGCAAGTTCAGAAACTCACAATGGCCCCAGAGTGTTACCAAAGCAGAAAGATTTTACATCTGGTTGCTCAGTTACACAAGAGTAGTAATGCAGTTGTTGTTGTCCAGTCGTTAAGTCGTGTCCGACTCTTCGTGACCCCATGGACCATAGCACGCCAGGCCTTCCTGTCCTCCACTCTCTCCCGGAGTGTGCTCAAGTTCATGTTCATTGCATCGGTGATGCTATCTAGCCATCTCATCCTCTGTCGTCTCCTTCTCCTTTTGCCTTCAATCTTTCCCAGCATCAGGGTCTTTTCCAGTGACTTTTCTCTTCGCATTAGGTGGCCAAAATATTTGAGCTTCAGCTTCAGTGTCTGTCCTGATCCAATTGTAAAGGGATTGCAGTAATAGTATGTGCCTTGTAGGTTGCAGCCTGATACGGGTCGTTTCCTCAATGTTCAAGAGGCTATAGCTGAAACGTTTCAGAACAATTGAAAAAGAAAAGATAATACACATGAGGAACTGATTCTAACAAGATGACCCCCACTCCCAGCTGTTAGTCTTTTACAGGACAGGATAGATGCTGATGTCTTTGACATTTGCAGGAGCAGAGTCTGAAGAACTGCAGTAAATAGTGGTGATAGGAGATGAAGACATTATTGAGAAATAAAATATTAAATCACCAGGTCCAGACAGTATCCACATGAGATTTCAAATGTGAAATTGCTGATCTTCTAACAAAAACATGTATCTTGTCCCTAAGATTGGCCCCTGTACTGGAAAGTGGCCAATGCAATACCAGATTTTACAAAGGGATGCAGCAAATTACTGACCAGTTAGTTTAACATATGTTTGAGGTAAATTGGTGGAAGGCATGATTAAAGATAAAATTATGAAGCATATAGAAGGACAAGGGTTGCTGAAGAAGGATTAACATGGCTTCTGCAAAGGTAAGTTGTGTTTTACTAATCTCTGAGAGTTGAGAGTGTCGACAAATATGTCAATAGGGGTGATCCAGTAGACATTGTATACCTGGACTTTCAAAAAGCTTTTGACAAAATTCTTCACTAAAGACTACTGAGCAAACTAAGTAGTCATGGGATAAGAGGAAGGATCCACTTATGGATCAATAACCGGTTACAGAACAGGAAGCAGAGACTAGGATTAAACAGACAGTTCTCACACTGGAGGGATGTAAGGAGTGGAGTCCAACAAGGATCTGTATTGGGACCAGTATTTTTTAATTTGTTCATAAATGATCTGGAGTTAGGGGTGAGCAGTTAGCAGTGGCCAAGTTTGTGGATGAGACCAAATTATTCAGGGTGGTAAGAACAAAAGCAAAAACAAAAATGGATTGTGAGAAGCTACAAAAGGTTCTCTCCACGTTGAGTGAATGGGCATTAAAATAGCAAATGCAGTTCAATGTAGGTAAATGTAAAGTGAAATGTAAATGTAACACTGGAGCAAAACAAATCACCAGAATTCTTCAAAAGCCACCAAATTTTCTACAGCTGCACATACATAACTGCTATGCATCCACCAGTTGCTAGGGAGCATAAGTGGGAGGGTGTTCTTGCACCTATGTCCTGCTTCTGGGCCTCCCATACACATCTGTTTGGCTGCTGTGGGAAACAGGATGCTGGACTAGACAGGCTTTTGGTATGATCCAGCAGGGAAGTTCTTCTGCGCTTTCTGATGATGCTGTGCCTGGGCTCACCTCAGTGCCCACTGCCCACCAGTTAGGTTCCCTGGCAGCATAACCGCTGTAGTCGCTAGCCTCCCCATTCCCCTCTTCCTCACACACTCGTTGGCTTAGCCGGTGCTGCTGCTGCTGCTGCTGCAATGGACCAGGAGCTGGGTAGCTGATCCTAGCCCATTACAGCTCTACCACTCATGAAGGAGAGTCTGGTGGCTGCCTCCTCACACTTGCATGCTTGCTCATGGGTGAGCTCAACCAGAGGTAGGGCTGGTGCTGTAATTGTCATGACCCCTGATCACAAGACCTTATAGTGCACAGCAGAAGACTCTGGTGATGATTAAATTCAGGCAGTTTTCTCAGGGAAGAACCACTGGGATCATATTCGGAACCCTGGAGGACACAGCTGGAGGACACAGTGCACAATCCTCAGGATAATTCCTTACCAGTACCTCTCTCCCCTCCAGCCTCACAGAAGTCAAAGCCTGCCAGATCAGGCAAGGGCCATTTAATGACACATCCAGTTCCTTCAGGGAGACAGAGCCAACCTCACTACAGGTCTTGTTAGCCTTATAAAAGGTTTTCAGTTGGCTTTTGCTACCTGTGAGACATCTTTCTATACCTACTTTAGTAGGGGAAAACTTTTGTCAGCAGAATCAGTTGGAGCAGTCCAAGGTCCTGTTTTTGTCTGCCCTCTTCATAAGAGAGCTTTTGGCTTCATTTTGCCTACCTTGACTGGATTTTACTGGTTTAGTCTAACCTGACTCAATGTGGCTTGTCTTTCCCAGACTGTGCCCATCTTTCCTTGCCTCCTTCAGACCGTACCACTTTTCTCTGAGAGCCTCAAGTGGTACACAGAATGGGATGGTAATGGGGTGGGAGCTAGGCATCCATTTGGCTTCCAGCCTGTTACAGTGGCACCTTCACTAGGTATGTGCCACTGTAACTCACTATGCATGAGTGAGCATGAGAGGGATGGTGAGCTCAGTGGTGCCACGAGGGGTGGGGGGGTGGGGTGGAGGGCAGCCTGGCAGTAGCCCTGAAAAATCTGGCTCCAGTCCTTGTTAATGGTTTCTTTGGTAAGTAACTTTCAGTTTCTTCTCCTTAACTTCCTCATCCACCCAGTAATATAACAGCAACAACAACATCGTAGGTGTTAGAAAAAAATGGGGAGACAGACGTGATGTCCTCCAGTGCTTCATTTCCCATATATGCCGCAAGAGCATGTAGAACTCCTCTCCAGAGAAGACATCTGTTTCAGGAGCAGGGTAGGGGTCTGTTTGTCATCTCAATGGATAGAAGGAACAGAAAGTGGAGAGATCTTTCTGGGTTTTCTTTTTATGATCTCTGCCTTTTGGCTATTAGTGACATAATTGGAGATAATTCCACATATGATGTTAAATGCAACAGATTTTAGAACAACAAATTTCAGGTGATGATCGTAGCCCTGCTCATATGATATTGGGCATCCAAATTTCACTGCAGTAGGGTAGAACGGAGCCTTGCAGAACAGACATCTCTGCTGTAGTGATGATGTATGAAGGAGCCCATAGATTGCCTCAAAACCATGACTTTAAGATGCAGAAAGGCTGTGAGAACAAAAGTCAGATTTCTTTGGATTGTGCTGAATATGTGCACCAGGTCTTCCAGATGACACATTTCATCTCTTTCTAAGATGACAAATTCTAGAGAGATAGTCATATTAGTCTGTTGCAGCAAACATGAACCAAGGGTCATGTAGCACTTTAAAAGACTAATGGGTTATTTTGGTATGAGCTCTAGTGGACTAGAATCTCATTCACCAAATGTATAAAAAGCTATGCAGGGTATGAAGTGAGCCCTCATCCACGAAAGGTTATGCCACAATTAATCTGCTAGTGTTTTAAAGTGATATACGATTCTTGGTTGTCATAGCATTGGCAATTTTTCTTCTGTATTTGGAATGGAGTGCTTATGACAATTGGAGAGATAACAAAGCACGATCAATTGGTTCAAAAACTTTACATAATGGGGCTACAAATATAGTATGCATGAAGAGTTGCATCATTGCCACTTCATTATGCCTAAGCAGCAGAAAAGTTGCAGAAAATTATCCAATGGCTTTTATCAGATTGTTTCTGAATCTCTCGTTGGTTACTTGAATTAACGGGGGTGGGCTCCAGAGGAGGACATTTTTAATAACCTTTTTTTCAAAGAAGAATAACTTTGCCCATCTATGAAGTCATTATGATTTATTATGATTACGTACACTAGCGTGGCTTGTAAGAACAATTGTTAAGTAGTTGTCTTGGTAACAAAAATACTATGATGTTAATACTAATGCACCCTACACTGAAAGCTAATTTTTATGGATGAAATCTAACTGAGTGAGTGGAAACTCCTTGTGCAACAGAACTTCCCCTTCTCCTCTCCCCCTCCCCACAGGCTGCAGTACCCTCTGAAAAGCCTCCTTTTCAGAGTTGTGGTAGTAGCCTGTATCTTACGGGGATGCAGTGGGAGGGGTAATCACCCCAAATTAGGCAGAGAAATCTTGCATCACTCACACAAGGTTCCTGATTTCAGACAATTCCCCCTTCCCAGTGCAACCCCATAAGACACAACCCACAATATTCAGTAAGTCCCCCCAACCCTCTAGAGAAGCTTTTCAGGGGGTACAGGGGGCTGCAGGGGGGAAGAGAGGAATGGAAGGAATCATTATGTGAGTTTGCCTTCTGCTCATGCAACATTGGGCTTCACCCTGTGTATTTATTTTTAGTGTGGAGCTGAACACGTAAGTTAGATGATACTTGTATTAACAGATCTTGGGCTTGCAAAAAAATAGGCACAGTCACTTGATTTGTATATCATGTCATTTTCATATACATTACACTCAAAGTGGCTGACAACAAAGCATGACAAACCCCCACACTGCATCCCTATCCATGTAAACGCCAGTTCAAAACTTCACAATAACACATACTAAAACAATACCAATATCAAACACTTAATCTTTCTGTGATTAGCAAGAACAAAGTGAAACACCACTTGGCTGAGGTAGTAGCAGCGACAGTAGAGTGAGCCATTTGAAAGAGGTTCAGAGGAAGACAGGGCTACTCTATCCTCCGGTGATGTTGGAGAAAATAGCAGAACGAGCCCTTTCGAAGCATGTTTTTGAAATGTGGTCTGCTATAAAATGCTTCGCTCACCTAGCTCAATTTAGCTATGGGAGGCTGGAGGTATTCCTTATGAACACATGAAGCTATGTTATACTTAGTCAGGTAATTGGTCCATCCAGCTCTGTGCTGTCTAAGATCCTTGTAACTGTAAATTACAGAGATTGAGTCTGAGCTATGGGCCCTCTCCATATTTTGGGGTGCTATGATCTTGTAAGATGATATACTGAAGGGATGCTGATACATACATCTGATATACAAATAGTGCACTCCTTCTCTGAGTGCTGAACTTTACGTAGCCAAAATGCCACAGCCACACACAAGAGGGAAATATCAGCAGACGTAGGGGAAATCCAAGGCTTGCAGAAATACAAACACATCTCTATTTAAAAAATAAACAAAGCCTACGGGGGGGGGGGACACCCCAAAAACAGCCAGATGAAGACTGAGCATTCGGGGGGGGGGGCACAGAATGCTGACTGTTGGGTGGCTGAATGGCTGGAACTTTGAATAGGAGAATTCCAAACTGCAGCATTTTGTTGCAGGTCCTGTTTATCTTTCCTAAAATAAAGCTTACAAGTCTGTAACTTTGGGCCAAACTAGACATGATGGTGGCAGATCTTTGTGTAGAACTGGGTCTGCTGCCAAATCCATATAAACTGGCAGGCGGGCAACTTAAAGTGCAGAATGGGCATGCTGAAAGAGCTGAACCCTCCCTGTGCCCAGGGGCAATCCATGGGGGTTCATCTCCCCCATGCCTATGTTGGATTTCAATCATCCCTCTGTTTTAAAGAGAATTGGCAGGATCTACATTGGCTCCTGCGACTGTCATGCCATGTTACCGGTGCCATAGCAGCCACACCATACCTCCCCTTTGGCTGAGCAGCAGTGCAGCACCTGCCCAGTGTTGGGGTTACCAGGGCAACTATTGTGGCTGGCTCTGGCTGTGTCAGCCCACCACAACTCTGGCCATGTCTGTTGTTGCCAGGAGAGAATCTGGGCTATTCCCCCTGTCAAGGGTCATGTTCTGTCACAATGCTATCTTGGTGTGTATGTCAAGTTGTCAACACTGCAGCAGGAATACAGGTTAGCAAGCTGTCAATTACTCCTGTCTGATAGTTTTAACACCCCTCTCACTAACAGAATGAGACCAACAGCCATCCTGTATTTGTAGGGAAGGGAGTGGGAGAGGAATGACTACGTATTGTTATGCTATATGGGTAAACCCCATTGAGTTGTTAGGTTTTCCTCTGTTCAATCTGTTGTCAGTAAACACTGGTACATGCATTTAGTTCATCCTGTGTTGGTATAGCTTCATGTGGAAGATCACAGCCATACTCCCTCCAGACAGAGTCTGTTACATATGTTTGGAGGGAGCAGAAAGGATGTTCACTGGGGTGTACTTTGGATTTGGATGAAACCCAAATTGAACCGAGCTGATCTGGACATGTTCGGGATTTATCCAAAGCAAGGGTCGTCTGAATTCCCCCAAAACAAATCTGGATCCTCCTGGTGCTTCCGGAGCAATTCAGAGGAACACAGAGACACAGACCATGTCTCCATGACAATGGAAGGGAGAAGTGAATGGAGGAGTACCAGATTTTTTTAAAGGAATCAGCTTTGCTGCGATGTGGTCCATGCAGGGCTCCATGAACAAGTGCTCCACACCAGTAAAAATCGCTTCACAGAACATACTTCCTGGTAGGAGTTGGAATGAGCATCATCTGACTGGCAGGGGCTGCTCAACCAATAAGAGAGGCTTCCCCCTCCCCCCTTTTTCCTTTCCCTTCAAGATCCAGATGCACCTGCATTTCAGGAGCAAGCTTCATGGACCACAATGGAAGTTACTTCCAAGTAGACACACATATGCTTGTGCTGGGAAAAGGGGGGGGGAGAACACAGGGATGGAAAACTAGCCCCCTTTCTAACCGCAGGATCTCTATAATGAAGGTGTGAAGTAGTTACTTCCTAAGGCAATAAACCAAGCCACAGAGAATTGCAGTTTCGATAAAGCGCTTTACAGGCTTCAGGGAATCCGTTAGGGATGCCAGAGAATTCCGCGACAGATCTCGGTGAGGCCGAATGCCAGTGCATTCGGCCCCCCGAAATCCATCGTGGAACGAAGCCCCCGCCCCCCCAACCCACAAAAGGCGCGCGAAACGGAGCACTTACCTGCTCCCATCCACGCTACTTTGTCCTGGCCGCCATTCGCTTCCTCCTCTTCTTAGCCGTGATAGACTACGTAAATACTTACTTAGCCTATCACGGCTAACACAGGGATGCCATCACGCAGGGAGGCCGTGATAGGCTACGTAAGTATTTACATAGCCTATCACGGCGGGGGGGGGGGGAAACCCCAGTGTACGCAAATGGCAGCGGCTACTGCCATTTGCGTACGCTGGGTTTTTTCCCCCCTGCTGTGATAGGCTACGTAAGTATTTACGTAGCCTATCACGGCTCAATACAGGGATGCAAATGGCGGCGGCTACAACAGTCACCATTTGCGTCCCTGCAGGGCTGCCCAGTGGCCGGATGTATGGCTGCGGGCGGCCGGAGCTGTATGGCAGCTCCGCAGCTTGGCCGCGGAGCGGAGCCGGCCGGGCAGGATTCCGGGGGGAGGGACAGAGCGCCTCCCCCTCACCGTGGATGCCCCTGCGCGGAGCCAGGTAAGGGATTTGTACATCCCTAGAATCCATCCTTTAAACTCTGTATGCAATTCAGGGGGATCTCTGTAAATTCTGATGTGGGCATTCAGTGGGCAAACCTCATTCAGCACAATGGGAGCTTCTTCTGAGTAGACATTAATTGCTTTGTGCAGGGACAGGAAATACACAGGAAACACCCCTCAACAAGGGTCACGGTGAAAGGCACACCCCTGGGCAAAGCTAGCATATTCGAGGTAAATGTGGGGGTTGGAGCACACAGCAACTATACCGGGGAGAACCCAACTTAGGGAAAAGAATCGGATTTTAAGCAGTCTCGGGAAATCCAGTTTTCCCCTGATAAGCTCTGGGGTGGCTGCTGGATGGCCACGACATCATATATCCCTAACAACCTCCAAACGCAGCCAGCTCTGAGTAATCGCTCATGGAGACACCCCCAAAGACAGTGTATCTGCAAAAATTGATACAATTTCCGCCCAAGCTTGCCATACAAGAAAAATGCCAGGGTGCAAAGAGGGCGAGGGAGAGGAAGAGGTGTAGTTTTGTGACTGATAGCTCTACCTTCAATCACAGAATAACTTTATCAGGCTTTCCTTTTTACCTCCAATCACAGTGCTTTTGGGAAGGATGTAGAAGAAACTGATCAGAGGTTGTTCCTGCATTTGGGGCTGTATCTGGGGCAGCAGTAGTGATGGGAATACCCGAACACCTTACCTGTCTCCTGAGAAACCTGTACGAGGGTCAAGAAGCAACAGTAAGAACCAGACATGGAACAACCGATTGGTTCAAAATTGGGAAAGGAGTACGACAAGGCTGCATATTGTCACCCTGCTTATTTAACTTATATGCAGAGTACATCATGAGAAACACCGGGTTGGATGAATCACAGGTCGGAATTAAGATTGCTGGGAGAATTACCAACAACCTCCGATATGCAGACGATACCACCCTAATGGCAGAAAGCGAAGAGGATCTAAAGAGCCTCTTGTTGAGGGTGAAAGAGGAGAGTGCAAAAGCTGGTTTGAAACTCAACATTAAAAAAATGAAGATCATGGCATCTGGCCCCATCACTTCCTGGCATATAGAAGGGGAAGAAATGGAAGCAGTGACAGATTTTACTTTCCTGGGCTCCAAGATCACCGCAGACGATGACTGTAGCCATGAAATTAAAAGATGCTTGCTCCTTGGGAGGAAAGCTATGGCAAACCTAGACAGCATAGTAAGAAGCAGAGACATCACCTTGCCGACAAAGGTCCGTATAATCAAAGCTATGGTTTTCCCAGTAGTAATGTATGGCTGTGAGAGCTGGACTATAAGGAAGGCTGAGCGCCGCAGAATTGCTGCTTTCGAACTGTGGTGCTGGAGAAGACTCTTACAAGTCCCCTGGACTGGAAGGAGGTCAAATCAGTCAATCCTAAAGGAAATCAACCCTGAGTGCTCATTGGAAGGACAGATACTGAAGCTGAAGCTCAAATATTTTGGCCACCTAATGCGAAGAGAAAACTCTCTGGAAAAGACCCTGATGCTGGGAAAGACTGAAGACAAAAGGAGAAGGGGACGGCAGAGGATGAGATGGCTAGATAGTATCACCGATGCAATGAATATGAACTTGAGCACACTCCGGGAGAGAGCGCAGGACAGGAAGGCCTGGCGTGCTATGGTCCATGGGGTCACAAAGAGTCGGACACGACTGAACGACTGAACAACAACAACAACAACAACTGGGGCAGCAGCAGTGTTCAGGGCTTCCAGAAATAGCTTGAAAGGAGTTATAACTGACTGGGAGGTGCCTAAACCCACTGCTCTCTGTTCAGTGGGTGGCTACTGCTGACACCAACTCCCCAAGCAGGTATGTGGAGTTCCACCATGTCCCAAAACGTGAGTCAAGCTCCCCCAGCATTTTCTCTCTGGCTGCCAGGATAGGGAAGTCAGGTCACCACCTTCCTGCTAAAGGTGGTGCCTGCCTGCCACTTATAATAAGGGGCCATGCAGAAGCAGCCAGGGAGTATAGCTGGGGCAACTGGTCTTGTCACCATTGTGTCCTCCTCTCCCACTGCTTAATATAGCTCAGTGTCATGAACTGCGCCTCTCAGTCTGTAACAAAGAGTCAGAAGGTACACCGCCTCTTTGCCTGGAAGAATACAGGAGGACGGAGTGTTCTGAGGGCTTTACAAGCAAGTAGGGTTTTATGGATGCACCAAGCACTGTTCTAAGTAAGTGTGTGTAACACCGTCACACAACAAAGAACAGATTGCACACAAACGGGGGCAGAGGAGTGAATCTGCTTTAAACACAGGAGTAACCAGGAGAATATAGAAATGGTCTGTTAATATATTAAATAATTAAAAATGGAGAAAATATTCCAAACTACTTCTCTGCCAGAAAACCCGATGCATTTCCTCGGGCAGGCTATGCAATCTAGCAGCTTAGTACTAAACCACATTTCCCTCATTTTGCTGTATTGCCGATAAATTAGGATTCCTTCACTGCATGTGCCTTCATATAGCTGTCAGTTGCACTCCTCCAGCCCTGGCCAATTTATATGAAAATTGGGTATCTCAAGATTTCTCAAGCCACACCGAATAGTTGTTTACAAAATGCGACAGCCGCACACCACACATAAAACTGATTTATGTTTTTAAAATGGATTTTAAGGTCTTAAAATCCTTAAGTGTACACTTAATGGTACACTTGGTATGAAGAAAGCATACTTTCCATATTGGTGGGAAATTCAGAACAAGCCGCCTGCTTGCCTCTTAGATTCCTTTCTTGAAATATTTCATACTGCATTGGTGAGAAGACAGAATGCATTAGTGGGTTCTCTTCTCTGTAACTAACAGGTGGGACAAGAGCTGTCTCATTTATACAGGAATGCTTGGTAATGATTTTGACTGTGGAAATGGGGGTTGCACCTTTGTTGCATGATGTGTTGGGAGGAGAAAGGAAATCATTTGGGGACGATTGGTTTTTGCAAGCTGACACGTGGAGGGGCTTGGTATAGAAAACAGGAAATCCAGGGACAATCACGGTGTGGGGGGAGGAGCACCATCACACCTGCTTGCCCCACTGTTGACTTCCATCCAGTAACTGAGTCTACAGAGGATACATATGTACAAGGTGTACACGCATAGGCTTTCTTTGTACACTCTGTGGTCAGATCCTACATGTGTATACTTGTATCTACATAGGCTGTATGCCCAAGACCCAATCAACACATGGAGGCTGGCACCGGTGAAGGGAGGCACAATCCCACTCCTCCCTCCATCTGGTGCCCTCCATATGTTTTAGACTACAATTCCCGTCAGCCCCAGCCAGCATAGGCAATGGCCAGGAAGCTGAAGTCCAAAATACCTGGAGGGCACCAGGCTGGGGAAGGCTGCTCTATGTGCTGATTACCTCTGGATTCCATGTCTTCAGCATAAAACTATTCTAAAGTTCACTGGCAAATATTCTTTGTAATGGTTCAGCTATTCTTCCCAGTTCAGGCTGGTGCAGGGGCCACCTTGGCTAATAATTTCCTGAGGTGAGCCACTGCGTAGATGGCAGCTTACCCTCTTAAAATTTCATTCCAGTGTCACTTGTTAGCAAGGGCAGGAAAGAGGGCTTAACTTATGCCATCTCTTTTTGTCGGTGTTATGTCACATTGTTGCTGCTGGGGGGGCTGAGGGGGCATAGAATTCTAAGTCCTGTTCCTCCACAGCCTAACACCACCCATTTTGGCCCCTCCAACAAGTCATGTTGGCATCATAGTTATGCCATGGAGCTGTTACATCAGTACAACTACTGTGCCACGCCAGCATGGGTCTCCAATGTGGGTGTACTGTACCTTTGATATCTGCCAGCACACAATGACTTCGCTGGCATTTCAGCTTCCCCTAAATGGTGGAGGATAGGACTGCTTGCACTGTTGGTTGATCAATGTACCGATGAAAAGATACAACCCAAATAAATGCCATTCGAATACCAATCATGCATTTCTGGTGCATTCATCTACAGACTTCTGTGTCCTGATTTTCTCTGAATTGCATGCTGTCAAGACACATAATGTGAACAACGTCAGGTTAAGTCATGCTGCCCAGGCAATATCTGTCCCTGGACAACATCTTCAGCTGTGAACACATACACTGGAATGAAAGTCAGCTGTCATGTCTGTAACATACATCTACAACCTATTAAGGATTCTTTGCTCCTCTCCATGACCTTTTACCAGCTCTCCATGCCCTGGCCATGCGGCACAGATGGTATAATCCTGTCAAGCTAAGGCAGGTGATGGTGCTAATCAGGGGCTGTAATTAGCCAGATTGGGCACAGACTTGGATAATACGGAGCCAGCCAGCCAGCTGCCAGTCATGGGGCCTTGTCTTTTAGAGTATGGTAGACTGGCTGTGGGTGGGCTAGGGTGTGGGGAGTAAAAGACGGAAACAAATCCCTTCATTCCAGTGTATTTTTTTCATTTAAACCTCCAAAATGTATATTTTATATCACATTGAAACAAATGTTTTTTCATCATTGTAGAAAAATGGTTACAAACCTTAGTTTCCTTCTTTCATCTAAAATCCCCCCACCCTCAACTTTGAAAATACTTTGCCTCACACATATGAACATTTACTGACAGGGATAGCCCAAGAAAATTTGCTACCTTAGGCAAAGTGACAAATCCCCCACCACCGCCCTTTCTGCCCTTTCAGAGCTCCCCAAATCAATCTTAAATATAACTTTTAAATTAAAAAGAGCTGCTTGCCAAACTGCTCCAGAGCCTGCATATGCATCTGTGTAAGTGTTATGCTGGCACCCACCACAGTCATGCTTCTGGGGCTTACTTTCAGGATCTGCAGGGTAGAGTCTGAAATGCTATAAACCTGGAAAAAAAAGGTTTGGCAAGTGTGATCATGGCAAGATACAAATGAGTATGTCCTGCAAGAAATGAAGTAATACTCCTTCCTAGGCTACAAAAACTATTTTTTGTAAACAATCTGTGAAAGTTCATTGGGGGTAAAGGCTCCAAGACATCTAGATGGTTCTGTATGGGACAGTACAAGGGGCGGGCAGCAGGGGCAATGCTCTTTGCAACTCTCCCCCAGCCACCAACCCACCGCTTTGTGTAGTGATGACTCTTCCTTCACCTATCCTTGCTCACTCAACTCCTTAACCTTTTGTGTGTTCGCACATTTCCACATGCAATGAGGCCTGAGTCCATGAGGAACTGTGGAACGCATGTTCAGATTACAGCAGCAGAACTCCACAGTGCAGCAGTTCACACTCCAGATGAGGCCTAAGGCTACAATCCTATACACACATACCTGGGAGCAGGTCCCAGTGAATTTAGCGGAGCTTGCTTCTGAGTAGACATATTTAGGGCTGCAGTATAAGCCACCTTGAGCAAAATCTGCCTGTCTTAAATGGATTCATGCTATCATTTATCTCCTTTTCTCCTGCAGTTTTGCTTTTCCAATCTGAGATAGAAACATGGCTCCTCTAGTATCCCACAGGTGTTAAGAGGTTGGGTAACCTGTTTTCAGATGAGACGACAGCCAACTGTGGGTTAATTAATCCTTGGGCTGCAGCAGCATGTGGCATCTGCTATTATGAATATGGAAGCCCCAGCCAGGGGGTGCCGTGCCTTGTCGTGTCATCCAAACCTGGGCAGCAGGGGTTAATTTGAGGGTTAAATAACCCTTGCAGAACCCTAAAACACACCATGGCTTATGCGAGGGTTGTTTCATCCTCAAATAAGCCCTGCTGCCTGGGTTTGGACAACACAACAAGCCATGGCAACCCCTGGCTGGGGCCTGCACATTCATGATGGTGGCTGGCACGCACTGCAGCTCCTTGCAGGTACATTAACCCACCATGGGCTGTCGTGAACTGGCTCAATAGTAGTATAGCCTTCATTTGTAAAGAAATTAGCAATGGCCTTCATCGTACACAGGGCTTCACCACACCAGGCTTTTTATTCCACAGTTTACCAGTGCTTTTGCTTTCAGATTCTATGCGGGTTTAAAGATTGTCCTTACACGTGCTGACATGTGCTAAAAGTTCTCCACAGCCTCTGGGGCAGAGAGCAAGAAAGCAAGCCACAAATCAGTGGGTCTCCCGACGGATCCAAGTCTCTCTCTCTCTCTCTCTGCAAAGTGGTGTGGCGCTTCCGAAAGTTGCTGTCAGCAGTTTACATGGAGGGCTGCTGTCTTCTCCCAACACCCCCAGCTGTGCACTAGCGTTGAGCCTTTCCTAGCTCAGCCAAGAAAGCTCTCCTCCCAGCCCAGGTCAACAGGCAGACACACTGGAGGAGGGGTAGGGGGAAAAAACAGGCAGTTGTGATTTTCCTGCTCCGCCCCTATCAGTATGCTTTGCTTCTTCTTCCCAGGCTATGGTTATAGTAAAACTGTGCAATTACACACAGCCATTAAAGTGGATCCACATTGAAATAGTGCATTATCTCCAGTCTTTTAAAAAGTGGGATAGAGTTCAAAAACTGCTGGATGTGCCCTGGAGGTTGACGACGTCATGTAAAGGACCCACAAACTTCTGTGAGTGACCAATCACGAGCGTGCAATAAAAGCCTTGTGTAGAAATGCTCTTAATCTTTGAGCACCCCTGTGCCCATAAGAAGAGCAATATAGACATCCAAAATGTGGCTTGAGCGGCCATTGTTAGCACTGAAAAAAACAAGGACTGGTAGTTGCAAGGAAACAATTGTTCTAGAATCTAAGTATTTTGGAAAGGGTCAGCTTTTGAAAATGAAGTTTGCTGGTGGTAACAACATATCATTTCCATATACCCAGGAGATTGCAGGCCAGCCCAGCAGCTAAGGCCAGAGACAGTGCTATGGAGGAAAAGTGAGGGAAGAAACTGCTGTTCCCAATGTGAAAAAAGATGGCAGAAAAGTGCATAGCTGGCTTGGAACCCCACAACCAACCAACTCCCCCACCCCCGGCCTATCCCTATATGTTCTGCTTCCAAGCAGCTTGCAAAAACCCAAGTCATTAAAGAACAAAGGCATCATTGTTAAAAGAAAGAAACATGGCATATCTCACAATGTTGGGAAAACACTTCTTAAAAGTTCTTCAGCCTACAAGATTATTCGGCTCTTAGAATACCAGTTTCTAAAGGATGGAAGGGGGAAAGCCAAGGGGATGTAGAATTGCAAACTCACATCCCCATCCACACACTTACTTCCCTCCTCCCCCTCACCTGCTGCTTGCCAAGGGCTCTGTGCTGCCGGAATGAGCAGTGGGTGGGCAGATGAAACGGGAGTTAATGAACAAGTAACTATGCTGCCACCATCGCCACTACAGACAGGCAAGCACCATGAGGCTCACCTGCAGCCTCTGCCACCCGTAAACAGCACCTTGCAATGCTATCCATGCAACCTATACATAGAAATCAATTCTAATTTACCTCTTGATTTCTTTTATACAGTTATCTGTTTTCTTTGATTTCCCCCTATTTCTCTCTGTGTGCTCAATTAAAAAAAAACCCTTCCTGTATTCAGGGGTACTCAGCGGGCAGAACGTGCAAGGTCCACAACCCCAGGGGCCTAGTTGTTTGGTGATGTTGCTGTTCTGAGGGGATTGGGCAGGGTTGGGTGGGGGGCTGAATGGACTACACGTCCAGAGAAAAAGGTCTGAGGTTTCACCCAGGTTTCCCTCAAACACATCAGCAGGCAGTCTTCTGTTTTGAGTCGGAATGGATAAGAATTATGTTTCAGTTTGTTTTTGATAAGAAGGTACTGAAATGTGCACATTTCTTCATATCTGGGGCAGAAAGAAAAAAGTTAAAGTTAAAAAAATTGAGAGTTAAACAAATTCAAATGTGAAAGAAAGTGAAACTGACAGATTCATCCATCCTTGCAGTGGGCTTTGGGTTCTTAGGGCCAATCAACATTGCGCCTGCCATTGTAATGAATTTGGTATCCTGTCAGGTTACACGCTCTCACATTAAAATGTGATTATCCACACTCACCCATTTTCCCCGTTGCGGTGCTTCATTGAATGCGTGAGCTCGGTTCACACTCGAGCGCTGTGCTGTTTTCCTGCTCTTAAAGACAGAGGCTCTCACTGGAAGATCAGAAACTCTTCTGTTTCTGCTGATTCCACGCCCACCACGCTCACAGCTCTCAACGGCCCCATGTTGTCTTCCGGCTACTGATCACATAGCTTCCTCAGCACTCAATGTTTCCTGAGCAACAAGCAAAGGGCTGGAGTGTGCGCGCTTGTCTGATCTCGGAAACTGAGCAGGGTCGGCCCCGGTCAGTAGTTGGATGGGCAACTGCCTGGGAATCAGGCTTCCTGCATTGAGCAGGGGGTTGTTCTATCCCTTCAAATGAGACTACGTTTTACCCCCTCCTATCCCCCGCTTCATTTTTTTTTTTAAACTAAGGCGTTATCTTTGAAGAATCGTGGCTTCTCTGTGTGTTTTTTTTTTTCTAATTCAGGCTTGATCTTTGAAGATTCGAAAATTTGAAGATTTGAAGTTTCAAATCTTCAAATGTTCGAAGACAACATGGGGCCGTTGAGAGCTGTGATTGGACAGGAGGGAAATACAAACACCGCCGTATATGGACAGGCAGGGGAGGGGACTACAACCAGATACCGTAGTGAAAGCGGAAAATCAGAGCATATTAAGGGGAAATACTGGGATATCAGGGTATTGAAAGCGGGAGCACGGAAGTGGGGAATTCCGGTTCCAGTTCAAGGCGACTACTGTGTAGTGTGAAAGGCGGGCGGTGAAACTTCATTGGAAGCACAAAAAGGCGGTAAGTGTAGATCTAGCCTACTTCACGATGTAGCATTGTTCTAGGGCCACATCAGCAGAGAGGCTGGAATGTCAGTAGATTTTGTCCTCCTGCACCCAAAATCCACCCTCCACCATCTGTCAAAATGGCCTTTCACTTCTGCAGCCCGCAATGGGTTGTAAAAGCAGGGGGCCATGTCAGTCCTGCTCTAGTTCTAGCTAAGTTGAGTTTGCTGCAGTTTGCTCTGAACATAACATCTGACCTGAAAAAATAAAGAAAAGAAGTATTCTCTGGATACACTGATCCACTAGCAGTTCTTGGTGCTGGGGGATTATTGCTCTGTCCCTTGGCAACTGTGCGATGGGTTCCAAGGGGAAATACTGGGATATCAGGATATTGAAAGCGGGACCACGGAAGTGGGAAATTCCAGTTCCAATTCGAGGCGGGTACTGCGTAATGTGAAAGACGGGCAATAAAACCTCATTGGAAGCAAAAAAAACTGTAAGTGTAGACCGGCCCTTAGTTAATATATTCTGCATTTGATTCCCTAGTTAGCATTGAATTAGGGTTGCCACCTCTTTTTTCTCAGTCTCCTTATCTTTAACAGTTATATGGCATGCAGGTACATCGTGGTCCTCTCCATGCTGGGAATAGCTATATGGATTGAATTTGGCCAGTGCACATGGGTCAGAATTTTGTTTCAGTTCATTTATGATAAGAATTTACAAAATGCACAAATTTCGTCATGTACAGGGATGGAAAGTACTTGAGATTTTAAAAAACTGAATGTAGGAGAAAGTAAAACTCACAGATTTACCCCATCTCTACTGGTAACTAGTGATGGTCTTTGAATATTGATGTAACATGCTTCAGCCATGGAACCAGCTACCAAGAATAGCTGTGCTGCAACTTCCAGTTTACTATCTTTGAGGCCATCCCCATATACAGCACATTTCAGTAGTTGAGAAGTTGCCAGGTAATGCAAAACAGTAGAAATAAATTAAGTTGTTGGTTAATTTGATCAATTACATTGTTGCCAATGAGTTGTGTGTGTGTACACCCCCCCTGCACACACATATATGTGTGTGTATACCCCACTCATGTGTGTGTGTATCAATGTCTACTTATCAAACCATAAACATAGTGTATTGCCAAAGAAATATAACCAGAAAATTGAATAAAATCAAATTAATACTATAGTATAATTTAAGTTCCAGATCTGAAACACTCATTTTTAGTAAAAAAAAAGAAAAGAAAAGAAAATAAAAGAAAAGAAAAAAGTAGAATTTGTACATTACAATTTTTGAAAATGTGCAAAACTAAACTGAGCTTTTGCACAATTCTTTAATGATTTATTTCATTGGGTTAGCTAGATTTCCCAGAAATGGCAAAATCTGTAATGATCATTTGAAAAACAGACTGCTTTAGGCTGCAATCCTATATCCACTTTCCTGGCAATAAGCTCCACTGAACATTACTTCTAAGTAGACATGCTTAGGATCACACAGTTAAGGAGATTATAGTAAAAGTTAACCATTTTTATGGTTCTTCTTACTTGAGTGTTCCCACTTCGTCATGAAATAGGGACACTATTATTACAATGTCAACATTTTTAAAACAACCAATGCCAGAGTTAACATTTTATTTCCTCTTTGCAATATTTTCCCCAAGCAATTTAAATTCTATCTGTTAAGAACAGATACTTGCAATCTTTGGGGGCTGCTGTGCAGAATGATCTCAATGACCTTCTATTTATGAAAAGGCATTCTCAGGCCATAGAAATAGATACAGCATCTATAAATACATTATTCAAAGCTGGGTGCTGAGATGGAGTTACACGTTGTCATTGTTAAGAGAGGAATATGCAAAGCTTGACTCCAGAGTGCAGCTGTTATCTTTGTGATTGGTATTCTACATTTTCTGTTGTTTGTGATTACAATATACAAGTGTGTGTGTGTGTGTGTGTGTGTGAGAGAGAGAGAGAGAGAGAAAGAGAAAGAGAGAGAGAGAGAGAGAGAGGATGCTTGTGTAATGCGCATTGATCACACTTGGCGCTATCACTGATTGCAATGACAGGCTTCTCAACTAGGGGCTATTAATATATAGGAACAGGACTTTTTGAGTAATGGTGCTCTCCACCCCCTCCTTCCCCATCCACAATATCAGGGAATCTGAATGTATTCACCTTCTGTGTGTGCCAGCTGGACTTTACCCAGGCAACACAAACTAAATTGTGTCAAACAGATGGCGAAAAAAGGGGGAATATAAAGGACAGGATTTCAAATCTGAATCTGAAATATTAAACAGGTGTGGAGGTAAGAAAACCTAAACAATCAAAAGTTCAAGATATGGAGTAATAAGTACACCGGTTCATCACATCTGCTGTACATTTAACTTTCTTTCTCTTTTTAATCTCTTTTAATCCCCATAGAAATAATTTGAAGGAAGAATGCATTTAAATATTGTGTTCCAAAGGCACACCGGCTGCTTCCACGCTGGGTGTTTAGTGTGGAGTTGCCATGCCTCAATCACTTACATTTAATGGGAGGTCCACACATCGTCATCATCCATTTGTAATCTTCCCATGTTTTCCCAGTGTTACTTCTGATTAAAATGCCTGGATAAAAAGAAATGTTTTTACGTGGCATTATTTATTTATTTATTAAATTTATTAATCGCCCATCTGGCTGGTCACCCAGCCAGTCTGGGCGATGTACAAAGTATATAATAAAACAGTTTAACATAATAAAATTCTACAGCAAAAACATTTTCTAAAATACCCTAACACACCCCAAATGCCTGCCTGAACAACCACGTTTTTAATGCGCGGCAGAAGCTCATTAAAGAGGGGGCATGGCAGAGTTCCCTAGGGAGGGAGTTCCACAGAGTAGGAGCCACCACATTAGAAGGACACTGATATGCACACCAGGCATACAGAGCTAGGGAGGGCATTGCATCATGGCGCAACCACACAGAAGGCTCTCTACACCTGCTTAATCTCAGCAGGGGGAGATTTAATTGTTCTTGTTGAATGTTAGCTTACCTGAGAGTATATTTATGAACTGCTATAAAACCTGCAAAAAAGGTTTGACAAGTGAGTCAGCAACTGATCAGGACCTTCTGTCTGTAATATTGTGCATTGATTAACTGTCCCTAGGAAGAATTCCTATGCCTGCTCTGGCTAGATTTCCTTCGAAGGAGAAGAGTACGAGTACAAGCTTCCTTCTGGCCTTGTTCTCTGCTATTCCAGGTTGCAGCCTGCAAGGCCTAGCGTTGCATTTTCTTTTCACCTCATCCATCCTATCTCTTTACCTTCATCAATCTGATAAGACTTTCCCTTTGTCCTTCTTCTACAGCAATGTGGAAGAGCTTCTACAGAAGCTCCTCTGTGCTTTTCCAGTTGTGTTATCAATAAAGCTAAAGACTGATTTATATGGAAGTGTGGATTGGATGTGTTAAGGCCATTACTGGGTCACCATTTGTGCAGGGCTGGTCTACACCCAGGAGATCCTAGTTGCCACCTTCTGATTCAGACAGTGGACATAGCTTTTAAAATCTCCCACTAAAGCAGGAGATCCAGTTCTAGTCAAGAATAGTTACACAGGACTAATTGCAGAGGGATGGGCATGTGCATTTCAATGTGTATCTGAATGCACATCCTCATTCATATTCTGTCCCATCCAGTCAACTAAGTGGAACTGGATCGTGGCAGTTGAAAATAAACCTAGTTGCTTTGGCAACAGGATTGCATTCCTTCTTCCTTTGACAAACACAATTGCAGAAAAGAAGGCTGCGTTTTGCGGGGGGCCAAAATGTCTGTGAAATGCACACACACAGATGCACATCCCATTTTACTCAACACAATTTAAAGGACCACGCCTGGCATCCTGGTTACAAGGTGGCAGCTCTACTGGTATGCAACCATTTTTGGTGGTGCAAAGAGTTTGCCCATCGTTAGCCCAAGGAATAGAAATACCCTGAAGTAAATCACAGCACAATGAAATCTTAAATGATTGTTCTGAGTTGCTCTGTCACAGCCTAGGTAAACCAAGAGCTGGTCTCTAATTGAAGAAGACAATTCAGTAGTGGCAAGAAAAGCATTCTTGCTATGATAGGCACATATTTTAGGGGTTGGGCAAAGTACCTTGCCCTAATGTTGTGACTTATTCATGTTCTCTTTTGTGCCTGTCAGCCTCCAGGGTGGCCTGTCACTCATCCTTCACCAGTGAGCTTGACCATATGACCTCTAGGGCCAACCGACTCCCATGGAACAACGAGCCTGGCTGCAATAGCTCCTTCCCAATCCCTCAAAAATGTATTTGTCACCAACAGAAGTCCCAGAAGCATCTGCAAGTTGTGTTGTCAATATGGTAGGTTTTGTATTTTAAAATGGGTAGTAAGAAATGATGAGTTTGAAACACAAAATACTACACTGATGGACATGAGAGAGGCATGACTGCCTCTCTTGCAGTCATTCATTCAGGACTATGGTGAGGAGTGGATACAGAAGCAGCAGTGTTCCGCTCCGTGAGGTGTTGTTGTTGTTGTTGTTTTACCATCCTACTCCCAAATAAGATATGCTTCTGTTTTGTTTGCTCAATATTAATCACTAAATTAGATGAGGTAGCCACATTTGCTTCACACATCTGGCCAATTCACGTATAAAGAAGTGGCAAAGGTCTAATTTTTGCAACAAAAGGTACACATGGGTGAAGGGAGCTGGACCCTGCTTCCTTCCACACTTTGCCTTCCATGGTCCATTGCTATAGGCCCTTTTCTCCCAAGCCTGGCTCACTTCTAGTATCTGAGTGGGGCTGGGAGAAAAGTTCCTGGGACAATGGAATTTGGGGAAGTAACAGAGGGAGGGGAAATGGTTCATCTCCCCTCCCTTACGTGCCCCTTGTGTGCTGTTTTCACAGATTTTATATTTATCTCTGTACTGTTTGTTGTTTTGAATTTTATTATTTTAGCTATTTTAAATCTGCCCAGAGAATGTATGTATTTGTGTGGATTAAAAATTTATTAAATAAATAATCAATTTTGATGGAAAATTCAGATTCCTCCTGTTTTATGCACAAACATATCAGAAGCCAATGGGGCTGGAACCAAGAAACTTTGGCACGAAATCTAGTGGCCAATGTAGCTGCTCATGTGGTAAGCTACAAGGACTGTGCTTGGCGCATCTTCTTGAACAGTGAAACATTATTTATTTTAGGTTTATTTATTTATTTATTTATTTATTTATTACATTTCTATACCACCCAATTGTTCACTGAAGTTCTCTGGGCTGTTATATACAGTCCTTCAATCAAATTCTCAGAGTGGATTAGATATGCTCAGGCCCTGGACAGGCACCACCCACCAACCCAGGCCGGCCATTGGGCCTTCTAGACAGGAAAGGTTATAAAAGACATCCTGCTGGGAGAAGTACTGTTGCACTGTTGTTGCTCTTTTGCATGGCTACACACACACACACGCACACACACACACACACACACACACACACACAGGAGGGGCAGAGAATGAGCCTCAGGTCAGCTAGCTCTACAGAAGCTGCACCAAAGGTGTGTAGGAGAGGAAGAGGGAACCCATTGGTGGGAGGGGGACCACCAAGGTCTCTTGCTTGGGGGCTGGAAAATCCTGGAGCTAGCCCTGTGCTTTCTTTAGTCAAGTTTGAAATATATGTATTTGGATGTAGTGGCCTTCCTTCATCTGGCTGCATCTTTCACAGCTTAGCACTAGCTCTTCATGACACATCAGATGATGTTTATAAAAATATTCCTAGTTTCAGGGATGGCTTCTCAAATAGTACTGGGAATTGCTGTAGGGAAGAAAAGACTTAAGTCGTACTATGCATGTGGGATTAATTGTTCAGGTGGTTCTTGAGCCTTGTATGTTATGCTAAAGAAACAGGTTTGTGTTTTCTTTGTTTGTTTGTTAAACAGCTTATTGTTAGGACTGAGCCAAATTTTAATATCAAAATTTGCATTTTGACAAGAGAGAATAATTAATCATGTATGCAAATTATAGGAAATCTAACATTTTCATTATTTTTCATCCCTGAGATTGGGTACTTCCAGCTGAGGCTTTTATTCTGCAATTGATCTGCCTGAAGAAAGAAACAGAGTTTTACAGGTTGCCCAGACCTCTCCTCTCAGACCTTAAGAAAATGCAATTTCTATCTTCCTAGAAAATGTGTTTTAAGTATGTATTCAAATATCTACAGCAGGGTTGGGCAACTTGTGGCCCTGCAAAGGTTTGGTCTACAACTCCCATGAACCCTCACATTGGCTATGGTGTTTAGGGCTGATGGGAGTTGTAGGCCAAAACAACTGGAGGGCCACAAGTTGCCCACCCACCCCTGATCTACAGGATACCAATAACTTTATTAGGACCAACAACAAAATTACAAAATACGTCAACAAGTTTTGTAGGATTCTCCTTTAGGTTGACTGAAATTTAATAGGGATAAATGCCAAGTTCTGCACCTAGGAAAAAGAAACCAAATGCACAGTTACAAGATGGGGGATACGTGGCTCAACGACACTACAAGTGAGAAGGATCTTGGAATTGTTGTAGATCACAAGCTGAATATGAGCCAACAATGTGATGTGGCTGCAAAAAAGGTAAATGCTATTTGGGGATGTATTAATAGAAGCATAGCTTCCAAATCTCGGGAAGTACTAGTTCCTGTCTATTCAGCAATGGTTAGGCCTCATCTGGAGTACTGTGTCCAGTTCTGGGCACCAAATTTTAAGAAGGATGCAGACAAACTGGAGAGGGTTCAGAGGAGGGCAACAAATATGATCAGGGGACTGGAAACAAAGCCCTTGTAAGAGAGACTGAAAGAACTGGGCATGTTTAGCCTTGAGAAGAGAAGACTGAGGGGAGATATGATAGCGCTCTTCAAGTACTTGAAAGTAGGGATGTCAGAGAATTCTGTCATGGACTGAAATGGGATCGAATTCCCTTCAGTCTGTGCCATGGAATCCTCTGTGGAACGGCACCACAAGGTCCTGCGGAGCCAGCAGTCATGCGGCTTTTTTTTTGTCATCCGCACAGAATCACGAAATGTTCATAAATAAAAACGCAAGGTAGTATATTCCGATAATAAATACATTAAAAAAAATTAATTGTGCTCACCGCCTTGTTTGTGGGTGTTCTTTTTCAATTGAAATCCTCTGTCTCCATTTATTTTCAGCCAAAACACTTCCTCCTCCTAGGGGCTTCCCAAAACAAGGCTGCCCTAGGTGTGCCTGAGCGATGCACTCTTTGTTTAAAGCAACGCTGTTTGAAAGAAAGAAAAAACCTTTTAAAATGACCATGATGGTCTGGAGCCCTGCACGAGGTATTATGCTCCCTGCTAGGCTTTCTATTTCCACATCCAGCGTTGTTGTTGACATCATGAGGCTAAAATGGAGAGGAGAACCAACTCTGTGCATGTCTACTCAGAAGTAAGTCTTATTGAGTCCAATGCGACTTACACCTACACATGTCAGCACCCCACTTGCCCCCAGCTCAGCTTTGTATTTCCACATCCAGCTCATTATCAAACCTGTTAGTTATCTCACTGGGTGACTTTGAGCTGGACTTTAACCACTACACCATACTTCTGTTATGAAACTCATGAAGAAAAAGAGACAGTATAATGGAAAGTTCTTTCTGAAGCAGTCACACTTCACTTGTACAAATGCAGCATGAAGGGAAAGATCAGCAACCTTCTCTTTGTTTGAATAAAAAGCACACTCTGCACATGCTCAGGGAATGGACAAAATGAGGAATAAACATACCAGGGAATATGAAGAACTATATTCTTCCATTATGTGTGGGTGTGTGTGGACCCTATGGGGGCCGCCATTATCCGTACACACTTTTTTTTTTTTTTAAGTCACCCGTGATAGGCTACATGACGATTGACGTAGCCTATCACGGCTGACTTTGCAAATCTAGCCGTGATAGGCTACGTTAATCGTTACGTAGCCTATCAGGGGGCGTTTTTTTTTCTCTTTGATTGCAATGGCGGCGGCGGCAGCTGGTCGAAAGACCGGCTGCGGCTCCCGCCCCGCTTGAACACCCGCCGAACCGCCAGCCGGACCCGCCGCCGGGAGGGACATTAGGCGAAGGTAAGTCCCGTCCCGGGGGAGGTGCGGGGGGCGGGGGGGGGTTCGGAGGATTTCTCCCCAAAACTTGTTCGGGGGGCCGAACACGTTGGCGCTCGGCCCCCCGAAGTTTTGGGGAGAAACTCTCCGCCACCCCTAAAACTGTGGCAAGTTCTTGGTGGTACGGGGATACCAAGACATCTTGTCTGCCTCCTGAGGAATCTATATAACGACCAAGTAGCAACGGTAAGAACAGACCACGGAACAACGGACTGGTTTAAGATTGGGAAAGGAGTACGGCAGGGTTGTATACCCTCCCCCTACCTATTCAACCTGGATGCAGAACACATCATGCAACGTGCTGGGCTTGATGAAGCCAAGGCTGGAGTTAAAATCGCTGGAAGAAACATTAACAAGCTCCGATATGCAGATGATACCACTTCGATGGCTGAAAGAAAGCGAGGAGGAGCTGAGGAACCTCATGATGAAGGTGAAAGAAGAAAGTGCAAAAGCTGGGTTGCAGTTAAATCTAAAAAAACCAAGATTATGGCAACCAGCTTGATTGATAACTGGCAAATAGAGGGAGAAAACATGGAGGCAGTGACAGACTTTGTCTTTCTAGGCGCAAAGATTACTGCAGATGCTGACTGCAGCCAGGAAATCAGAAGACGTTTACTTCTTGGGAGGACAGCAATGACAAATCTTGAGAAAATAGTTAAGAGTAGAGACATCACACTGACAACAAAGGTCCGCATAGTTAAAGCAATGGTATTCCCCGTAGTAACCTAAGGCTGCGAGAGCTGGACCATAAGGAAGGCTGTGCGAAGGAAGATAGATGCTTTTGAACTGTGGTGCTGGAGGAAAATTCTGAGAGTGCCTTGGACTGCAAGAAGATCAAACCACTCCATACTCCAGGAAATCAAGCCAGACTGCTCACTTGAGGGAATGATATTAAAGGCAAAACTGAAGTACTTTGGCCACAGAATGAGAAGACAGGATACTCTGAAGAAGATGCTGATGCTAGGGAAAGTGGAAGGCAAAAGGAAGAGGGGCCGGCCAAGGGCAAGATGGATGGATGATATTCTGGAAGTGACGGACTCGACTTTGGGGGAGCTGGGGGTGGCAACGGCCGACAGGAAGCTCTGGCGTGGGCTGGTCCATGAAGTCACAAAGAGTCCGAAGGGACTGACCAAATTAACAAAAAAAAATAACAACAAACAAAACATCAAAGAAATGCAGCATGGACATGGGGCTTCACTAAAAAGCGAAACTGCTTTTAGGGGAGTTACTCCAGTCAACCTTTAACCCTTTAAATGCTTGAATGATTTACCATGGATCTAGTTAGTGCTTTAAGCCCCCTAAATGCACTATTTCAATTGATGGGAATCCCACATAACTTCAGGAATGCTCATTTAGGGAATAAGCCTCATTGACCACAATGGGACTTACTTCTGAGTAGACACACATAGGTTTGTGCTGGGAAACACAGGGACAGAAAACACCCCTTGACCGGGGTCATGGTGAAAGACACAACCCTGGCAAGGCTAGCATACCCAAAGTAAATGCGGAGGGCTGGGGCACTCAACACCAAAAGTGCAGAGAACCCGAGTTAAGGAAAACAATCGGATTTAAAGTAGTTTGGGGAAAAACGGATTTTCCATTAAAATCTCCGGGATGGCTGCAGGATGGCCATGACATCATGTGCCCTGAATGACCTCCAAATGAAGCCAACCTGCAGGAAATTGCTCATGAGACACCCCCCAGGGTGCCACAGCAGAAAAGGCCTTCTTCCTGGTAGCCACTCACCTCACTTCCTTTGGCGGGGGCTCCCAGAGAAGGACTACTGATGATGAACTTAGGGTCCAGGTAGGTACATAATGGAGAAGACGATCCTTCAGATAACCTGGCCCTGAGCCGTTTAGGGCTTTGTTAATACCAGCACTTTGAATTGGGCCCTTGACCTGGACTGGCAGCCAGTGCAGCTGGAAAAGTACTGGCATAATATATCATGTTGGCCAGTCCAGATTAACAATCCTGCTGCCCTGTTTTGGACCAGCTGAAGTTTCCAGACTGTTTTCAAAGGCAGCCCCACATATAGCACATTGGAGTGAACCCAATGAGAGATTATCAGAGCATAGATAACTGTAGCTAGGCTATCTCTGTCCAGATAAGGGCATCAGCCTAAGATGATAAAAGGTGCTCCATGTTACTGAGTTCACCTGTACTTCAAGTAACAGTTCTGGGTCCAAAAGCACCCACAAACTATGAATCTGATCCTTTACAGGGAGTGCAACTCCCTGTAGAACAGGTTGAACATCAGATCAATATCTCAGGCCTTCCTTCGAGTGCCACCTCCAAGGGAGGCTCGGAAGATGGCAACAAGGGAGAGGGCCTTCTCAGTGGTGCCCCCCCCCAATTTGGAATGAGCTCCCCACTGAGGCCCACCTGGTGCCGACACTGTCATCTTTTCGGTGCCAGGTTAAAACTGCCCTCTACTTCCAGGCATTTAATGGCATATGATGGGGCATTTATGTCTGATGTCTTGAACAGGTCTATAATTTTTAAAATGGTTTACTAAGGGCGCAATCCTATGCAGATAGGCAGCTGCCTCCGAACTCGGAGGCGACCATCTATCCAATGCAGGGCAGGAGAAGCACGGAGGGGATCGTTCCCTCTGCGCTTTTCCTGCCCTGCATTTTCAGCTAGACAGCCAAACTAGCCATAGGAGGGCAGAGCGGCATTTCCACCCTCCCTCCCCTGGAATGCCCCCCGGGAATGCCCCATTTTGGCCGCTTCACACTCCTCTTGCGAGTGCCGAGCATGGGGCTGTTCCGTGCTGCCTGCAAGGCAGCGCAGAAGTGGGGGAAGGTTGGTTCTCCGGGAACCAACCTTGGAGAACGGGCTCCGAGGTCGGATTCCAGAATACCAGATATCCTATGGCCGTCTAGCCTCTTAGTGGCCATAGGATTGCTCCCTAAAACTGTTTTTGCTGTTTAAATTGTTTTAAATTTTGTATGTTAATTTTTAGACTGTTTTTATCATAATGTTGTATTTTGTAATGTTGTCACTGGTTTTTTTTTTTTATGAATTGTTATAAACTGCCCAGACAGCTTCAGCTATGGGGTGGTATAGAGATGATGATGATGATGATGATGCAAAGAACAGGCCCATATTTCAGGGGAGGTTACAACCTAATAAACAATAATAAATACTTAAGTAGATTGCTGCCATTCATCCTTATGGTGTTACTAGCAGCCAAAGAGTTAATAATAATAGCTTTAACAATTCTAATGGTTCATTCAAGCTGCTGCTATCTATAACTAACACTAGGGTAACAGGTGACCCTGGTGGAAAAGGTACAGTGCTGCACTTTGGGACAAGCGGGGGGCGGGGGAAACCTGCCAAATGCCCCTGGGTGGTCCTGTCACCAGCAAAGAAGGTGGTTGTATGGAAGGGAAAATAAAGTTGAAAACTTAAACTTTTTTCACCACTATTTGCCTCAGTTCCTCAGACTCCGTTCCTGAAAACATCAGTTCAGGCACAGGTATCTGTCCTATATCAATCCTAATCTAGCTTTACGCCCTGGTCCCTTAGATTATGCATAACTTCTAGGTTTTGAGAAGGAAGCTCCTCCAAGCTATCCAGAAGCTCCACATTGCCTCTTTTCCCCCTTCCTCAACTTTATTGACAAATTGACAGTTAATAAATCACTGGGCCCATCCTACAGTTCTTAAAGAACTCAAATATGAAATTGCTGATTTTCTAACAAAAATATGTACGATCAGCCTCTGTACCAGAGGACTGGAGAATGGCCTATCGCATGAAAAAAAGCAGGGACGAAATATTTGCGTAGCCTATCACGTGAAAAAAACAGCAGGGACGCAAATGGCGTCCACTACGCCATTTGTGGCCGTAAAGGTCTTAGTTTAAGCTAAATGCAGCCATTTACGGCTGCATTTACCTTAAAGTTTAAACTAAGACCTTTACGGCCACAAATGGCGTACTGGACACCATTTGAGTCTGCAGTCAATCCCCCTCAGCCAGTGATACGGCATGATGGCCGTATTGCTGGCGCTTCAGAGCTGGCCGGCGGCTCCGCAGAATCGCTGCAGAGGATTCCGGGGGGAGGGACGGATCACCTCCCCCTGCAGGTGGATCCCCAAGTGGAAGAACAGGTAGGGAATCCACCCATCCCTAGATATAAACAGTGGGGTCCCACAGGGATCTGTATTGGGACTAATACTTTTCAAGTTATTCCTGCATGACCTGGAATTAGGGCTGCGGAGTGAAGTGGCCATGTTTGCTGATGACACCACATTATGTAGGGTTGTTCAAACAAAAAGGGATTGTGAAGAGCACCAAAAGGATATCTCCAAACTGGGAGAATGGACATCAAAATGGCAAATGCATTTCAATGTACACAAGTGTAAAGTGATGCACACTGGGGCAAAAAATCCCAAATTCAAGTATGAGCTGATGGGATCTGAGCTAGCAGTTACTGACCAAGAAAGGGGTTGTGGGGGACAGCTCGATGAAAATGTTGACACAGTTTGCAGCTACTGTAAAAAAGGCAAATTTTTGTGAACCACCCAGCTTCAGCTATAGGGCGGTATTGAAATACAGTAAATGAAATGAAATAAAATTCTATGTTAGGTACAATTAGGAAAGGAACTGAAATAAAACCGGAAGATCTCACTCCCCTTATACAAATCTATGGTAGGACCACATTTAGAATACTGTGTACTAGGGGTGTATGAACCCCAGTCATCTTCATCCGCTGGGAGGTCCGCAGGGGGGGGAGGTGATCTGGTCCTCCCCCCAGAATCCTCCCTGGCTGGCTCTGCTCCGTGGCGAGTCCATGGAATCGCTGACCAGGGCTGGCCGCTGCCAGACTTCCGGCCATGGCTGGTCTACGGATGCAAATGGCATCCAGCATAGCGGATGCCATTTGCGTGCCTCCCTTTGGCCATTTAGCAATGTTGCCTTTGTTTTCGCCGTAGTCTACGTAAATCTTTATGTAGACTAACCGTGCCCAAATAAGGAACGCAAATGGCGGCGCCCATGGGCGCCGCCATTTGCATACGTGCTTTTTTTTTTCCCCCCCAAAGTCAGCTGTGATAGGCTACGTAATGATATATGTAGCCTATCACGGCTGACTTTGAAAATCTAGCCGTGGTAGGCTACGTAAATCGTTACGTAGCCTATCACGTGTTTTTTTTTAATTTACTTTTTTTATTTTGCAGCTGGGGAGATAGGGCGCTCCCCCCCGGCCTGAATTTCGGCGGCGAGGGATGGGGCACCTCCCCCCCCGGCCTGAATTTCGGCCGGGAGGGGTGGGGTGCCCCCCCGGCCTGAATTTCAGGGGGAGAAACGGAGCGCCTCCCCCCCACTGCGAAGCAAGCTGCGGGACCAGGTAAGGGACTTTCGTCCATCCTTAGGTGCAAAAGAGGTGGATCTCAGGATTCTGGTAAAAAACAAAGTAGACCCCACAAGCCTGAAGTGAGTCTGCCGTCCCCTGACTTGGAGAGAGATGGAAAAACACTCAGATCACCAATCACTGGACCCATCTTCCCCATCTTGTTGCCCTCCAGATATGTTGGACTTCACCTCTCATCATGGGGGCGATGATGGGAGTTGCAGTCTACCACAACTGGGGGGCACCAGGTTGGGGAAGGTTGCATTAGACAGTACCTACCATTCTGTGTTCTGTTATCTTTGGATCAGACTGTGGAAGTTGCTCAAGGTTAGTCATAACATGAAGAAAGTTTTTAAGTTTGCAGCAGCAAATATCCCTGTGCTTTATTGCAAGGGTGTTGAACCTTAGAACCATGGGCCAAATCTGGCCCACCTTGAGTTCCAATCAGGCCCTCTGGTGTTCCCCAGATGGTCATCCCCATTTCCCTGACCCACCACGTCTCCCCTGACTGCTGAGCATTTGGTGGTTTCTTGGCTTTTGAACCTTTTTCTCCATTCTAAAGGGTTGAAATGGCTCTCCAAAGACTTTGTTACTGACACCAAGAGCTTTACGCCCAAATATGCTGGCATGTGGGTTCTGCCCCTTTTCCCTTCAGCCCCACCCACCATAAGAATGTGGCCTCCAAGAGCTTCCCCCAAATTGAATTTGGCCCTCTGCCTGAATGAGCTTCAGCATCTCTGCTGTATTACTATATGCTGAGCAAGGGGTGGGGCTGGTCCTGCTTTTCCAAACCTAACATAAGAAGAGCCCTGCTGGATCAGACCAAAGGTCCATCTAGTCCAACATTATGTTCACAAAGTGGCCAGTGAGCTGCCTGGAAACCCACAAGCAGGACTTTTCAATAGCACCCTCCCACCAATGTTCCCCAGCAACTAGTATACATATGTACTTCCTCTGGTACTGGAGGTAGCACATAGCCATCAGGACTAGTAGCCATCGATAGCCTTCTCCTCCAGGAATTTGTCTAACCCCCTTTTAAAGCCATCCGAATTGGTGATCATCACTACTTCGTGTGGTAGCGAATTTCATAGCTTAACTATGCGCTGTGTGAAGAAGTCCTTCCTTTTATCTGTCCTGAATCTCCTCCAATCAGCTTCATGGGATGACCCCGGGTTCTAGTATTTTGAGAGAGGGAGAAAAATGTCTCCCTAGCCACATTCTCCATACCGTGCATCATTTTCTACACTTCTATCATGTCTCCCCTTACTCACCTTTTTTCTAAGTAAAACAATCCCAGATGTTCTAACTTTTCACCACAGGTGAGTTGTTCCAGCCTCTTGATCATTTTGATTGCCCTTTTCTTCACTTTTTCCAACTCTACATTATCCTTTTTTAGGTGCAGTGCCCAGAATGTACACAATAGGGATGGCATGGCGGAGAATTCCGCCAGGGACTCCAATGAGGCTGGATTCTTAGACCACCCCGCCACCCCAGCCGGATCCTACCTGGCACCGTCAGGTCCGGGTCCGTCCAGGTCCATCCGCTGTCTCTGTGCAGATGCAAAATGGCATCCAGCGTAGCAGACGACATTTGCACCCTTCCATTTTGCCATGATAGGCTTCATAAAGATTTACGTAGCCTATCACGTGCTCCCTATTTGCGTACGTGCTTTTTTTTTTCCCCCCCAAAGTCAGCTGTGATAGGCTACGTAACGATATACGTAGGCTATCATGGCTGACTCTAGCCGTGATAGGCTACGTAAATCGTTACGTAGCCTATCAGGGTTTTTGTTTTTGTTTTACTTTACTTTGTAATGGCGGCGGCAGCAGCCGGTCAGAAGACCGGCCGCCGCCCCCGCCGCCGGGACCCGCCGCCGAGAGGGACATTCGAAGGAGGTAAGTCCCATCCCAGGGGGGGCGGGGGGGGGCGGAGAATTCCCCCAACAATTTCAGGGGGCCGGATGTGTTGGCATTCGGCCTCCCGGAGATTCATGGAGAAATTCTCTGCCATCCCTATTTGCACCTGGGATTCAGGTGCAAAAGACATACAGTAACAGTTAGAACTAAAGAATGGTATTTGTGAGCATGCTGCTGAGCACAGAAATTGAATGCCAGAACTGAGCTGACAGTCATTCCACACAAAATACAGTCATTCTACACAAAAATCCACTCTTGGTTACAAAACTTTCTTCATTTCAATAGTCTAATTTAAGTGTGTGTGTGTGTGTGTGTGTGTGTGTGACAGAGAGAGAGAGAGAGAGAGAGAGAGAGATCATTTTGCTATTACTAATATTTAACAATTAGGAGTCAGAAATCCTTGCTGATCTACTACAAATCATCCAGACATTTACCAGTAAACCCCAATCTATCTTCTGCCCACCCCTGCTCTAGATCACTGAACCTCAACTGGTGTGTCATGACTCAAATGTGAGTCACAGGCCGCATCTACATGGTACCGATTTTTAGGGATGTACGAATCCATTACCTTGTTCCGGTGGCGGCTTCCGCTGGAGGGGGGGAGGCGATCCGGTCCTCCCCCTCGGAATCCTCGACGGCTGGCTCTGCTCCGCGGCGGCTCCATGGAATAGCCAGCCAGGCCAAGGCCATCCGCAGCTGGATTTCCGGCTGTGGTGACTGCTGGGTAAAACAAAAAACGGCATACGCAAATGGCGGCGGCTATGGCTGCCGCCATTTGCGTTCCTTATTTTTCACCGTCTTAGTCTACGTAAATATTTATGTAGACTACTACGACAAAAATAAAAGGGAACGCAAATAGCGTAGTGGGTGCTATTTGCGTCCCTTTTTGATTCGCCGTTTTAGCCTACGTAAATATTTATGTAGGCTAAAACGGTGAATCAAAAAGGGACGCAAATAGCGCCCACTACGCTATTTGCGTTCCCCTTTATTTTCGCCGTCATAGTCTACATAAATATTTATGTAGACTTAAGACGGCCAAAAATAAGGAACGCAAATGGCGGCGGCCATAGCCGCTGCCATTTGCGTACGCTTTTTTTTTTTTAACTGGGATGTGATAGGCTACGTAAGTCTTTACGTAGCCTATCATGTCTCTGTAAAAAAACAAACAAACCCCCAAACAACCAGACTGCAAATGGTGGCGGCAGCAGCCGGTCGGAAGACCAGCCGCCGAAGCTGCCGCCACCGAAGCCGCCGCCGGAGCCACCGCCACCCGGAACATCCGCCCCAGGTAAGTCTCGTTCCAGGGGGGATCCGCGGGGGGGGGGCAGGGGGGTGGCAGGCCATTCCGCCACAGATTCCGGGGGGCCAAATGCACTGGCATTCAGCCTCACCAAGATCTGTGGCGGAATTCTCTGACATCCCTACCAATTTTATTGTTTGCTCAGTAGCAGTGGTGCAATATTAGTGCTGCGAATTAACAACTGGGGTGGTAGATGGGAGGGTTAAGGCTTCCCAAGCCGGGAAGAGCAGTGAGTGCAGAGCTGGGGAGGAGGGTGTGCGACTAGCACGTAGGACTTGCTTGCGAGTAGACGTTCATAACAAACCCCACATACATATTTCTGAGGTGGGTAGGCAAGCAGGCAGCCGCTGCCTCCGGAGATTGAGCTGGTGCTGAAAGCGCAAAGCTGGGGAGGAGGAGAGAATGAGTAGCACATAGCCTATTAACTGCCCAGTCAACAGGCTCCCCCCGCCCCCTGTACAAATACAGGCAGAATGAAGTGCTTCTGAGTACACATTTATGAAAATCATCCGCCCGGTGCCCACCCTTTCTCAACTGCGCGGCTGCGAATCCACAGGCATCCAGTGTTTCTCAGCTGTGTTCCTTTGTAACTGCACATCTCCACTGTCAAGCTCGGCTACTTAAACTGAGAGGCAGAGACATGGAACTGAAGGCAATGAGTTACTTCCTGGTATACAGGTTTGCCCCTCTCGTCTCCCCCTGCCCCCGCCCCAGGCTAATTGCCCTTCCATCAATCAGCGTGGCTTCCACCAGACCACTCCTTCATACCTCTGTAACTGCGGAGCTGCGAAGGAGGAATGGAGTGGGGGGTGAAAAGGCATCACATACTGAAACCTTTCAATAAGTCACTAAGGATGCTGCGATTTCAATCCGAGGAAGGGACAGACAGCTCAACCCCCCGCAGTGAACCCGAAGCAAGTGAAACCTTCGCAGCGAATGGGACTCTGAGAAAGCCCAGATTTCTCCATGAAAACCACGATTGGGCTGCGAAGCAGCAACTGTGTCATCTGTCACAAAGATCTTACCTTTGAAGTGGCACCGAGGCAAATGGGTCATGTAGATAGGGACACAGACTAAACCTAAGCTGGGTTCCACTTCTGGTGCTGCTCCATTAAAAACAAAAAACAAGAACACCCATTTCTTTTCCTTTCCTGCTGATTGTCAGGATGGTTAGGAATGCAGATTTTTGAAAGAGCCATGAACAATTGAGGTGCATTTTCTAAAACTGCTGCTACTATGTATTTTATTTTATATTTTATTTATACCCCTTTTGGAACATATTCTCACAAGGTGGCTAACAATATGCATACAAAAACAATATCAACAGCCACGACAAAACAAAAATACAATGGTTAAAACAGCACCGCTAGAAATTTATAAGAACAAGTCAGCATACACAATTACAAAGTAGTCATAAAAGGACTTCCTGAATAAAACCATTTTTCTGCGGCTCAACTGAAAGCGCAGGGAGAGGGGGCATGCTGGAATTCCCCAGGGAAGGAGTTACACCAGCTAGGTGCTGCTGCAGATAATGTC
Organism: Heloderma suspectum; assembly: GCF_057233095.1. NCBI lineage: Eukaryota > Metazoa > Chordata > Lepidosauria > Squamata > Helodermatidae > Heloderma > Heloderma suspectum. The sequence continues at coordinate 117,760,571 of NC_139462.1, forward strand.
CTGTCTCTGATACTCACCGAAGGAGTCTGGTTTAAAGGGAGAACAGAGAGCAGGTCTGAAAGAATGATCTTAGGCACTGGGAACGTACATACATGCAAAGGTGGTTCTTTCGATGACTTGCTCAGCTATAGGAGGGCAGCAAGGAGAGAGAGAAAGAGAAAACAAATGCTTACGTGAACAGTTGGTGTTAACGTTGGGGCCTGAGTTGGAAAAACTGAAAAGCATTACTTTAAAGGGTAGCAGGTCTGGACAAAATATTTTTGATAAACGTGTCATGTCACGTTTGACCATTATATGATGTTATTCATGTGTTTCTGAGGCAGCTTTTAACTTGGCCATCGACCTATATTTATTTACCTAACCCTTCAGACAGCCAAACCAGTCTTGCTGGCAGCCAAGCGACAGGGAGAGGCTCAATTCTAGATCTTATTTTAGACATTAAGGGTTTCATTATATCACTGTCTTATACATTTATGCACGGAATTTCTGGGGTTACTCCCAAGCTATTGTATGCAAAAGAGGAATTAAGCATGAGGAATGTCATACACCTTTGGGAGTTCACAATTGCCAGGCTTCTTAAGGTGGGTGAGATGGAAGGTCTTCAGAGCCTTGAGGGCTGTGAAAGAGCTATTCTTGCTGTGATACTCACACTCAAGTTTTTTGCCCCACTGTGGTCTGAGCATTCAGTCAGGGGCATCGTGCTCAAATGCTTGTGAGCAGGACTGAAGCAAGCATGGCCTTGCTTACCACCTGCGCTTCCCTAATCCCTGTGAGCTGCCTCCCCCTTCCCCAAATCCAGGAGGGTATCTCCATGTTCAATTGGCTGCATGTTTGCTGCGTTTGGACCTCGTTTGGGGCACATAATGTCTTGGCCATCCTGGAGTTTTGCACCAAAAACCCATTTTTTAAAGACTACTTTTAGTCCGATGATTTCTTTAATTTGACTTGTCTGCACTTCTGTTGCGGTGTGCACCAACTCTCCGCATTTACTCCGGCATGATAGCCCTGCCCAGGGGTGTGTCTTTCACTTGGCTGTGACCTCATTGACCCTGGTCAAGGGTTTTTCCCCAACGTTCTGCCATTTTGGCAAGATTATGGTTCCCAAGGTAGTTACTGGGGAACCCGCAATTGTGCATTTAAAAGATATCCCTATCGCACTATAGCAAAATAGTGCAATTGAACAGGAGTAGCTATACCCCCTATAGCACTATCACAAAATAGCACATTTAAACAGCAGTTGCTATACCCCCTATAGTACTATCACACTATAACAGTATCACGAAATAGCGCATTTGAACAGGAGTGGCTATACCTGCTATTGCGCTACTGTGGTTTTAGAGGGACAGTAATAAAAAAAATGGGGGGGATTGGGCTTAGGTTGGGGAGGCAGGCACTAACACACACTGGCCTGAGAAAGCAGAAAGGGTGGAACAAGGCCAAAGTGGGAGGGAGAGAACAGGTTCTCTAAGTGCTGAGATGGATGAGATTCCACCTGGTAGCCACCCAAACAATTCGTGGTAAACTGCCGTGTGACCTGCCAAGAGCCCCAGGCTAGCTTTGGGATAATCCAGGCTTTCAAGCCCTGTGTGTCCCCAGACAGAGCAGATTCGACTCCAGTAAAAACCCCAGCGAAGTGGAGAGTGAACTAAACCTGTCGCCGTGGAGATGCCTCCCAGGAACTTTGGAGCAGGGGTAGGTGGCTGGGGGTATATCCATGGCCCTGGAAGAGATTTCTGCCTGGGATTCTGTGACTGCCATTAGTTTCCCTCTGGGGATTCTGTGACTGACAATCTCAGTCCAAGTCACCAGCAGGAAAATACACTCCACTTGGGCCCTGGGAATGGCCACTGTTGCATCCACCCACTAGGGTGGCTATGTGTCCTACTTTACAGAGGACAGTCCTCTGTTTGAAGGGCTGTCCACTCCAAGTCTGCTTTAAAGAGAAAGAACCCTAGGAAAGCAGAGGAGGGGCCTTGAAGTTCTTCATCAACAGTGAGCACCAAGACAGCGCCTAAGCAGCAGCCACACCATCACCTGGTCACAGTCTTCCCGCTATGGCAAGATAGTTGTATTATATTTCTATTTAACTTATAGTAATTACATCGACATTTGCATAAATACACATATAGCATATGCACATTTTTTGCAAACCAATCCCGTCTTTTGTTCTTTTTTTTGGTGATGTGACTTACTACCTACCTCTACGTCTGCTCCAAAGATTTGGGAGTCTGGGGACAGGGGAAGAGTGAGGCAGGGGTGGGTGTTTTGCAAGAGGCTTTGAGCCTTTTGTGAACATTCAGCTGGAATGCTTGCAAAAGCTCAACTGCCTTCACAGCTAACGGTGAGATATTTATTTATTTATTTATTGCATTTCTATCCCCCCTTTTTTCCTCCAAGGACCCCAGGCGGTGTACATAATCCTCCTCCTCTCCATTTTATCCTCACAACAACAACCCTGTGAGGTCAGTTGGGCTGAGAGTCTGTGACTGGCTCAAAGTCACCCAGTGAGCTTCCATGGCCGAGTGAGGACTAGAACCCGGATCTCCCAGCTCCCAGTCCAACACTCCAACTACTACACTATGCTGGCTCAACGAAACAAAGAGGAAAGGATATTCATGCATCCCTATTGGCCAGACAGATTTTGCAGGGTTTTGGAATGCTTTCAACAGCATTTTTTTTGTTCATGAATATATTTGTTTTGTTTGCTGATGTGGCATTTGGATGGGTAGAATTAAATGGGTCCCCAATTAATATAGTCATCAGAGTTATCACGTTCTTGCCAAACCCCGCTCTGGTGCAGTGGAGGACAGAACAAAGGCAGCCTATATTCAGAAAGAACAGGCTACCCAGATGTGCAGACCAGTCAGCAATCCTTCCAATATAGATAGATAGATAGATAGATAGACAGATAGATAGATGGGTGATAGATAATTTCTATACTGCACCTTCAGCAAAAGTCCCCAGGATGGTTTACAAAATGTGAAAACACCAATAAAAACACAGTATCATAAAAACATTAATCATAAAACAGACATTTATATGGGTTAGGAAATATCATTTGATCTCCTTTGGCCTTTGAGCATTTGATCCTCCTCTGGGGGCTTCCTTGGCTGGTCTCCCTGCAGTTTCTTTTTTTCCACAGAGCTGGCTGGTGGTGTACAGACTGAATCCCCACTTGACAGCTCCCTGCCCACCGCTTTCAGTTCTGCTGTCAGCCTCATATTTCTTTGTTTATGAAAAGAGCTAAATCAGATTCTATGGTGACACAGATCCACAGCCCATGTGTGCTGGGACAATGGATGCATGTGGACAAACTGAAAAACTGCAAGTGGTCAACAAAACAAGGAGGAAAGGAATTGGGGAAATGAGGCAAAACTTAAAAGGGATGGGAAACACACACCCTAATTTAGGCCTGATTCATGCAATGGCTTGTTTTTCAATCAATGTAGACCTAATTGTGCACAATGAACTGGTTGGGTCTTCTACTATGAGTACTGACTGCCAGCATGCCAATTATGGTATGTGTGAACAAATATTCACAGCGATGGGCATGGACATTTGTTGTCATGGTGTCCTCTTCAGAGTGCACCATGGGTGGGCAGACAGACACACAGAGCACACAAAACTGTGGTATTGTTGAAGCTAAGTAGATATGGACCTGATCAGCAAGGGAAATTATTAGGAGCTCTGCCTAAGATTCTCTGACCTTTCCCAAGAAAAAATGGTATATAACTCTAAGTTTAAAATAGCTACTGGAAGCAGCCATCTTCCCCCCACCCACCCCCAAAACCCACATAAGGAAGAATGTAGCTCTTTCTGAACATTTCTCAACAGCCCCCACATCCGGGGCTGGGAGAACTTGTCCCTTGCTGAACACTGCATAATTAATTTGGGGAACAGCACAGTTCTGCCTAAATATTGGAGAGTCCAGACAGAGGAGATCAAGTCCTTCCCCGAATGCCAGTGTATCCACAATGAGGAGAGTAGATCTAAACCTCAGGCACAGTCCTGTCCAATTGCCATCCACTAGATGGAATGGAAGCTTTTGACCTCAGAGGCTTCCGAGTATCCTATGCCCAGCAGGGTGGGAGGAGGGACAGAAGCAATTTTTGCCTCTCCTTCTTCCTTTTGCATTTTTTCCTCTAGAAGGGCCTCTGAGCCCATCTGCAGGAGTTGCACTGCAGGGGGTGGGGGCAGGACTGGAGAGGCCACAGGATAGAGTGGATCCTGGCCTCTCCTTTCCCCATCCACCAGAATGCCCCCTTTTTTACCTCTACGAGATCAAGCGACCTCGGAAAGCAGGCACTGCAGTTCTTTCTGCAGTGGCTGCGCGGGGATGGGGGGAGGGATTGGATCTTAGAGTTCCCCTCCCGAAGTCACAGAAGTATCTACGGCTTTGGGAGGGAGAATCTGAAAAACCCTATGTCCCTGGGATGCTTTCCCAGGGAACATAGGATTGCTGTCTTAACCTCTCAAGTGTAATAATGCTATACTCTTATAACACTATCATGCTATACACACACACACACCCCCTCCAAAAACCCCTTTCCATTTACCACCATTTTAGTGAGAGGAGAGTTGCTTTTCTTTTAGAGTTTAAAAAAAAAATTACGCTAAAGCATTATAGGGTCATACCTCATTATACCCCTATAATGTTTTGATACAAAAAATTTAAAATAATTTTTAAAAACTCTTTCCGGTCACCACCATTAACTGCCTTACTAAAATGGTGGTGAATGGAATAGTTTTTTCCCCCTCCATCTTAAACTATATTGCATTATAGTAACACAGGAGTATAGTAGGGATGCTGGGGAAATCCTCGACAGACCTGAATTACATGAGATTCTTGACAATCCGAACTGCGGAATCCACAGCGGACTGGATCTAACTGCTGCTTGCAGATTTTGGTGTAATTTTCTCTGTAAAAACAGCAAGATATACAAATTGCAGCTGCTTGCCATTTTAACATAGAAAACATTATGCTGAATCCACATGGGGAAATCCGTCAAGCCCCAACAGGGCCAGATTTCCCTGCAACATACATTCCCTGGACTGGGCATTGGCAGGTTCCCACATCCCTAGGGTATAGTGCTATATCATTTAAGTGGTATTCTTTAGGTCTTTAAATATATATATATATATATATAGCTGGAAAAGCATTTTCGCACTACTTAAAAGCCTGAAAAATGATAAAATAGCACCTACAGCAAAAGTCAGACTGAATGTGTGCTGAGCTATGATAGGTAAACCTGTCCTATAGGTCACTGCCCATGTCAAAATCATGCCTCTTATAAAAGACAGAAGAGGAGCAGTAAGAACATCTGCATCTGTGAAGATTATTTTATCATTTCGTCCTAAAAACAAGTTGCAATTTCTGCAGTAATAAAAGAGGGAAGCAGCACTGGGAAAACACAGGAATCATAGAATCATAGAATCAATAGAACAGTAGGGTTGGAAGGGGCCTACAAGATCATTGAGTCCAACCCCCTGCTCAGTGCAGGAATCCAAGTCAGAGCATCCCTGACAGATGGCTGTCCAGCCTTGTCTTGTACGCCTCCAGTGTGGGAGAGCCCACCACCTCCCTAGGTAATTGGTTCCATTGTCGTATTGCTCTAACAGTCCGGAAGTTTGTCCTGATGTTCAGCCGGAATCTGGCTTCCTGTCACTTGAGCCCATGATTCCGTGTCCTGCACTCTGGGATGATCAAGAAGGCATCCTGGCCTTCCTCTCTGTGACAACCTTTCAAGGACTTGAAGAGCGCTATCCTATCTCCCTTCAGTCTTCTCTTCCCAAGGCTAAACATGCCCAGTTCTTTCAGTCTCTCCTCATAGGGCTTTGTTTCCAGTCCCCTGATCATCTTTGTTGCCCTCCTCTGAACCCTCTCCAGTTTGTCTGCATCCTTCTTGAAGTGTGGTGCCCAGAACTGGACACAGTACTCCAGATGAGGCCTAACCAGCGCTGAGTAGAGGGGAACTAGTACTTCCCGGGATTTGGAAGCTATGCTTCTATTACTGCAGCCCAAAATAGCATTTGCCTTTTTGCAGCCACATCACATTGTTGGCTCATATTCAGCTTGTGATCGACAACAATTCCAAGATCCTTCTCGCTTGTAGTGTCGTTGAGCCACGTATCTCCCATCTTCTAACTGTGCATTTGGTTTCTTTTTCCTAGGTGCAGAACTTGGCATTTATACCTATTAAATGTCATTCTGTTGTTTTCTGCCCAGCGCTCCAGTCTATTCAGATCACTTTGAATTTTGTTTCTGTCTTCCAAAGTATTAGCTCTCCCACCCAATTTTGTGTCATCTGCAAATTTGATCAGCATTCCCTGCACCTCCTCCTCCAAGTCATTAATACAAATGTTGAAGAGCACTGGGCCCAGGACTGAGCCCTGCAGTACCCCATTGGTTACCTCTCCCCAGTTTGAGAAGGTCCCATTGATAAGCAGGAGGAGTACAAACAGATGACAATGTCATGTGGAAGCCCTGTATTCCACAATGAATGCATTGTCTAGGAACAGTCCTGCAGTCTGAAATGGTATAACCCAGAAAAAGCTGCAGCACATGAACTTTCTCTGTTTATGTGTTTCAGCTAATAGACAACTTAAAGCACACATTTCCATAATCTTCCTTTCTCATCCTAAAATTGCCCATGTAGTGATCACTGTTCATTCAAGTTTTTAAAAGCACAGGTCATGCTATTCTTCTTCTTTTTCAAACAACAACAACAACAACAACAACTGTGTTTTCTTAATTTAAATTATTTTAGAATTTCATTTTGTGGGACTGAAATGCTACCAAATTATTTCAACAAGAAAAATAGTTCTCAGACACTATATTGCAATTGCTAAATACACCTTGATAGTTATAGAACAGAGTTATTAGTGGAGAATATAAGGAGTTAATTGTTTTACAGAAATGCTAACCTCATATGTGATGAAAAGGCATGGTAGCCATGGAAATTAGAAGATAATTGGCTTTCCTTACTACATCTTGCATTTTCGCTCTGATAACAGGGTGTTATAAATGGCTATTTATAGGTTCTTCCATGTTTGTACACCAATTTAAAAATACATCTCATTACACACAGTACCCAAGATATAGCTTTATTTTGGGGATATGCCAGATCTAATAAAATAGGAACACTAAACAACCTTTTTGCTCATCCACATTTTATATATATATATATATATATATATATATATATATATATACATACACACACACACACACACACATACACATGCATAATTATTGGATATAAGCTGCACTGAGTACCTGTTTTAAAGATTAAGTAAAAAAAATTATAAATTAAGGGCGCAATCCTGTGCATGTTTAGACAGAGAAAAGGCCTACAACTCCCAGCATTCCCCAGCCAGCCATGCTGCTGGGGAATGCTGGGAGTTGTAGGCCTTTTCTCTATCTAAACATGCATAGGATCACACCCTAAATAGATTGGATCCAGACGCAGTCATGCTTAGACACACTGAAATAAGTGAGGTAAGTTAGTCATGAGCAACTTAAGTCCCATTGACTTTGATGGATCTACTCTAAGCATGACTTACTCTGGATCCAACTTTTTTTTTTTTTTGGAAGAGTTTCAGTTAAAGTGGAGGACACACATATACGGCTGAGGATTTGGAATAAACATTCTTTTTTATTTAAGGGGGATGGGAGAGATCAACCAATTAAAAAATATCATTACATTAAGACAATAATTACAGGGAAATATTAGAAGTGTCTTTTCTCATGTAGCCAAGTAAGTACATTGATGGCACTATATAAATACTGAATCAGAATATACTATCTGGAGTCTATAACCAATGCATTTATTAACATAACTCCCTGTTGTGTAAATTGATTTCTCTTGGGCTGGAATTACTCATTACTGGCCAACTCAAGTATGCAAATGCTTGGCTTCTACGTCTCTGCTGCAAAGCAGCATCAGGAATAGAGATGTACAAGCATCTTGTTTTGTTTAGCTTTCCCTTTTCACAACCCTGAATGTTAACGGGTGCAGTTTTCTGGAAGAGTTTGCACATCTCCAAGCTTAGAATCATAGAATCATAGAATAGTAGGGTTGGAAGGGGCCTACAAGGCCATGGAGTCCAACCCCTGCTCAGTGCTTGTGTTTGTGTTCTCAAAATGCACACTTCGGAAAAATGTGCACTTTAAAAATGTAATTTAAAAAAAACACATTTTTTTCATGCTTTAGTCTATCTTGTGTGCACTTTCAAAAACTGTGTTCTGAAATGTGCACTTCCCCCTTTGAATAAAAACAGATTGCAAATTTGCAATCAGAAATGGGAGAGAGGCAATCCAAGCTTTAAGATGGAGCTTGGAGAATCTCAGGTCGCTGATTGTCTCATCCCTAATCAGGCGTGTGCGGGGGATGGGGTGATCTGTTATGAAGAGGTGACAGGCAGAAGGTGCACGATCTTTCTCAAAATTAGCAAACCAAGGTGTTGGTTACCGGAGCTAACACATGCCATATACAAATACCCAGCTACCACTTCTGTGATTCGAAGCATCCCTCTCAGTACCATTTGTAGTGGAAAACTGGTGGGTGTGCGGAAAAGTAGACAGGAGGAAAGACAGAAGTGGCAAGTGGGATAGTGCCACCCCAAGACATTTTGCTGCCTGAGGTGGAGCCCAGATGTCCCCCCTCCCCCACTAGGGCCAACATTTTAAAAAGTCTCTCTCTCTGGTGCTTTCCCCATGCCATTTCCACCCCCCAGCAGCCTTTCCTCTAACTGGGATTCCAAATTCATGTTTGCCACAGAAATACACAGGTGGAATAGTTTGTGGGGGAGCTCCGAGAAAGTGAGGAAAGAGTTAGAATCCTTCCTCCCATCCAGGGCTGGCCCTGCCATGCAGCAGGGTGGAGCGACCTGCTTCAGACAGCACCATTTGCAGGGGAGGGACATAGACAAAGGCAGGAATTGGGTGTCTGAATGGTACAGAAAGACTTTTTAAAATGTTGGCCCTAGTGGGGGAGGGGGGACATCTGGGCTCCACCTCAGGCAGCAAAATGTCTTGGGGTGGCACTATCCCACTTGCCACTTCTGTCTTTCCTCCTGTCTACTTTTCCACACACCCACCAGTTTTCCACTACAAATGGTACTGAGAGGGATGCTTCGAATCACAGAAGTGGTAGCTGGGTATTTGTATATGGCATGTGTTAGCTCTGGTAACCAACACCTTGGTTTGCTAATTTTGTTACACTTTTTATGTGCAGTATCAATACTGTACTTGAAAGCTTATAGGTCAAGACAGACATGTTGCATTTGCACTGGAAATCCTATAATATCATATTAATATGAGGGGAATTAAAAATAAATACCCAAAGAAGCTGCAAAAGAGAGAAATCAATGCAATAACAAAGCTGCCGCTTGTACTTAAATAAAGCTGCCTTGAACTAGGTTAGACAACTGGTCAATTTAGCCCAGTACCACTGACTCGGACTGGCAGAATATTTCCAAGGTGTTTGGCAGAAGTCCATCCCAACAGTACTGCTGTGGATCCTTTTAACTGGACATATTGGGGATTGCACATGGGACTTTCTGCATGTAAATAATGTGCTCTAGAGAGATATGTAGTGCTGATGGGTTGCACCGGGTCTTCACTCCTGTACTTTTATTGGAGCCAGCCCCCAGACAGGTCCCAGCCTGCTGCTGCAGGGCCGGGGCATGAGGAGAGAGCAGAGGAAGAGAGTGTGGGCGACTGGCGGCTGCCTCTCGCCTACCACACAGAGCCAGACAAAGGGGGCGAGAGAGGGAGCCCGAGGGAGCTCTGCAGCCCCAAGGTCACCTGCTCCCCTCCTCAGCAGGAGGAAGAAAAGAGGTACGTGGGACCAAAGCCACCGTCCCTCTCCTCGGCGCCCCCTATTCTCCTCCTCAGCCATCGGCTTCTTTGCCTTGCACCCCCGGAGCAGCTGCCACACCTCACAACTCGATCATCCTCAGCCAGCCTCTCAGCTTCCTGCCCCTTTTCCCATCCTGCTGCCGATCCCCGCTCTGTGTGTGTGCTCCCAGTGGGCTGTGTGAGGCTTGCCGCCGCTCTCTTCTCCTCCGCTGCCCTCGTCATCCTGCAGCACCGGCCATCCGTTCAGGGCGGCTGCTGCTGGCCACAGCAGAAGGAGCAGGCGGGGGGCCACTGCCGCCATTGTCTCTCACTCGTGCTTATGCGTGGGGTCTGCTGTGTGTGTGAGCGGGATTATAGTGGGCTTGATGTGCAGACATTAGCAGGGGATCATGTTTTAGTACCACACGGTGAAAAGTTTTCACCTGCTGTTTGCACAACAAGTTTGTCCTTCAAGGGTGCAGGAGGGGGCCTGGGGTTGGATCCAACCCCTCTGGTTGACAGTAGGATCCTAGGCTTGTTTACTTGGAAGTAAGTCCCAATGTGTTCAATGGACTTTACTCTCCTAGTGAGTGTAGTTACGCTTGTACCCTAATAGGACAATCCTACTTGTCTATTCTGAAGCAACTACCATTATGTTCAATGGGATTTACTCCCAAATAAGTGTGTATAGGATTGCAGCCTTAAAGGGGTTGTGGGTCACTGCAGACTAAGTTGCATTTATTTTAATGGGGCATTGCTTCACATCTGGTTGCAATGGCTCTTAATAATAATAATAATAATAATAATAATACATTTACTACTACTACTACTACTACTACTACTATTACTACTACATGTTTCTTAAATTAAAAAGGATTAAGCAAATAATATTTTCTAGCAAGTTGCTGGACATGACTTGTGTGTGTGAGTGTGTTTTCTTTTCAAATGGACCTTTTAATACTTCTGAATTAAGGTGACCAGATACTCCAGAAAAGCAAGTGACTGAAAGCTCATTTATATTGTATAATCTTACAAGGTTGTATAATTTTAGAAGGTGGCATGGCTGTGAGGGGGGGTGGCTGTGACTGTCATTACGGGACCCTGCACTTCTGAATTGGCCACTACACTACTGGCTCTAGAACTGAGCTATTGCTCCTCCCCAGTTCTTTTTTTTTTTTTTAAGGTAGTGGTCCCTGCTTGTACAGGCAGCGCTTAGAATCATAGAAGAGTAGGGTTGGAAGGGGCCTACAAGGCCATCAAGTCCAACCCCCTGCTCACTGCAGGAATCCAGGTCAGAGCATCCCTGACAGATGGCTGTCCAGCAGCCTCATCTTGAATGCCTCCTGTGTGGGAGAACCCACTGATTCCCTAGGGAATTGGTTCCATTGTTGTATGTACTGCTCTAACAGTCAGGACGTTTTTCCTGATCTTCAGCCGGAATCCGGCTTCCTGTAACTTGAGCCCAGTATTCCGTGTCCTGAACTCTGGGATGATCGAGAAGAGATGCTGGCCTTCCTCTCTGTGACAACCTTTCAAGGACTTGAAGAGCGCTATCCTATCTCCCTCAGTTTTCTCTTCTCAAGGCTAAAATTACCCAGTTCTTTTAGTCTCTCTTCATAGGGCTTTGCTTCCAGTCCCCTGACCATCTTTGTTGCCCTCCTCTGAACCCTCTCCAGTTTGACTGCATCCTTCTTACAGTGTGGTGCCCAGAACTGGACGCAGTACTCCAGATGAGGCCTAACCAGTGCTGAGTAGAGGGGAACTAGTACTTCCCAGGATTTGGAAGCTATGGTTCTATTAATGCAGCCCAAAATAGCATTTGCCTTTTTTGCAGCCACATCACATTGTTGGCTCATATAATATTCAGCTTGTGATTGACAACAATTCCAAGATCCTTCTCGCTTGTAGTGTTGTTGAGCCGCGTATCCCCCATCTTGTAACTGTGCATTTGGTTTCTTTGTTTTTCCAAGGTGCAGAAGTTGGCATTTATCCCTATTAAATGTCATTCTGTTGTTTTCTGCCCAGTGCTCCAGTCTATCAAGATCACTTTGAATTTTGTTTCTGTCTTCCAAAGTATTAGCTATTCCGCCCAATTTTGTGTCATCTGCAATTCTGATCAGCATTCCCTGCACCTCCTCCTCCAAGTCATTAATAAAAATGTTGAACAGCACTTGGCCCAGGACCCTGCGGTACCCCACTCGTTATCTCTCCCCAGTTTGAGAAGATCCCATTGATAAGCACTCTTTGAGTCCGATTCTGTAGCCAACTGTGGATCCACTGGATCGTTGTTTCATCTAGCCCACTTTGACCTAGTTAGCTCATCAGGATATCATGGGCCACTTTGTCGAAAGCTTTGCTGAAATTGAGGTATATTATGTCTACAGTGTTCCCACAGTCCACAAAGGAGGTTACCGGATCAAAAAATGAGATCAGATTCATCTGGCAGGATTTGTTCTTGACAAATCCATGTTGGTTTCGAGTCATCACTGCATTGTTTTCAAGGTGCTTACAGATGGATTGCTTTATCATCTGCTCCAGAATTTTCCCAGGAATTGATGTCAGACTGACTGTTCTGTAGTGTCCAGGTTCCTCCTTTTTACCCTTCTTGAAGATAGGGACAACATTAGCCCTCCTCCAGTCATCTGGCACTTCCCCCGTACTCCATGATTTCTCAAAGATAATATACAGTGGTTCTGAGAGCTCTTCTGCCTCTTCCTTTATTACTCTACAGTGCAGTTCATCTGGCCCTGGAGATTTGAACTCATTCTCAAGCTGCAATCCTGCCCCTTTAGCCTGTACTTCACCTTTGCCAGGGGGTCATAGACCCTCTTTTAAGAGAAGACTGAGCCAAAGTAGGAATTGAGCACCTCTGCCTTTTCTTTGTCATCTGTTATCATTTTGCTGTCCTTATTTAATAGCTAAACCACCATTTCTTTCCAGAAATGTTGGGTCTGGGTAGTGAAGGAAAGGGAACAAATTAGACACATAGACTTAGCTGGGATAATAAATTGGCCACAACTTTATTGACTTCCACTTAAATAGGCTTGGTGGCAGCACAGGGCGTGGATCCTGTCATCAGCCAATCTGCCTGCTGTCCGATTCCCCCTTCTTGGCCTGCACGCCAGGAGCGCTGGTGGTGGATGGCAGGGCCAGGGGCTCACCATGTGCAGACTGCTAATATGAACCCCTTTCCACCACCTGGACGTGGCCAGATCACAGCCTCCATGCTGGTCTGGTCTTGGAGCCACGTCCCCAAGAACCCTTACAGGAATCCCCACACTGGGGGAGCGAGAAACCCATTCCTGCCCCCCCCCCACGATGGATCCAGCCCAGTGCCTATCGTGCCTTCATATTTGTGACAAAATGTTATAAAATGAAGCATCCACAAAGAATTTACAGACAGTCCAGATCAATGAATGTACAATGGAATTAATCTTGCAACGGGGAAGGCAAAAAACCCTGCACTGTCTTAGCCAATTGGCATGCAGGTAAAATTCCTTCCCAGCCCCGTTAACTGGCGACCACACCTATCACTGCAAGACATATTGCTACCTGGAGGGGGTGGGTGTGGAAGTCAGCAACTGCAATGGTGCGGCCATGGGGGAGGCTTGCTTTCAGGGGCCTCAGGTGGAACTGGAGAGAGAAAAAAGGAGAGGGATCCCACTCCAGTGGGCCTGCTCCTTTGGCCCCACCTCTGTCAAGCCATCGGAACGCCCACTGGCTCAGCAGGCCTCTCCCTGGAAAAGTGTGGCACTGTAGCTGAGCAGCAGCTCCTTGGCAGCCTTTGCTCCCTTTGTGGCTGGCTTGTGCGCCCGCACAAAAACAGCTCCTTGGTAAGCGGGGAACTCAGCCTGTCATCATCATCAGAAAGGAAGATGTGAACCCCTGGCCCTATCAGTATAGCACTACTGAAAGCATCACACCTAACCCAGGCCCTGCCTCCCCTGTTTTTCCTGGTAAGTAAGCATGCTTAGCATCACTATGCAAGTCCAGAATCAAGACATGGGATGTGATGCTAACCACTTAGCTGAAAGTAAGTTCCACTGAAGTCAATGTAGTTTACACCAGATCTATGTTTTTAAGAGTTGGGATGTTGAACTGATAATCATGGGCTACTCACTGTTTGGAAGGCTGAAATCCCCAGTCTGTAAAATGGGTGTAATTTTGATTTGTTTCTTTGCGTAAGAGTACAATTAAATCTGCGTAAGAAAGAACTTGGCACATGTATAAGCTGTATGCAGGTTACACTGTAGCAGAAAATTCTGTGCATGTAATTTCAGTTCCAATTAATGAAACTTTCAAGTGATTAATTGGGCACAATGTTGCATAATACTATTTTAATGCACTTTCATGTGGCATGAAATCAGCCCAAGTTAGCTACACCCATAATTAACCAGATGCTTATCTCAGTGTTCACATCTGAAAGCATTTGTTTTTTGATAAGTAGGCCATGGTTGCTTGGCTGGCCCTTTGATAGCCCTGTGAGAAATGTGAAGTAGATTGATCAGATAAATATAACCCAGATGGAGTGAGACATATAGCAGCAAAGTCAGTCAGGTTCCAAAAGAAGTAAAATGTAGTTTGAAACTCTAGTCTAAAGTGCTTTGTGTTTTTGTTCATGCACACACCGACTAGACAAATTTTTTTTTTGTAACACTCAGTTAGATTAGATGAATCTTATACAGTTTAATTCTAATTAACATAGCAGGGACTGGCTTGGAGCCCATGTCCACTCAAGCAACAGGACTTCCACATGCAACTGGATGTCCTGCCCTCTCTGCCTCCTTACAGCCCCCTACAGGAGAAATCCGTTCCATCAGTGGTTTCCCTTGCACTAGCGAAACATTACCATTGGATAAACCCCTAAAGAGGTTATTTTTTATCATTTATTAAGATTATATTAACATAGATGTACATATACTTATCCCCTTCATGGATAACTGCCTTGTTGTGGCGAAGGGGCTTGCGTAACTCAGTGAAGCCATAAGCTATGCCATGCAGGGCCACCCAAGACGGACAGGTCATGGCGGAGAGATCTGACAAAATATGGTCCACTGGAGAAGGAAATGGCAACCCACTCCAGTATTCTTGCCAAGAAAACCCCATGGAACGTATCACAAGGCTAAAAGACATAACGCCAGAAGATGAGCCCCTCAGGTCGGAAGGTGTCCAATATACTACTGGGGAAGAGCAGAGGGAATTTCCAAGTAGCGCCAGAAAGAGTGAAGCAGCTGGGCCAAAGCCGAAAGGACACTCAGCTGTGGATGTGTCTGGTAGGGAAAAGAAAGTCCGATGCTGTAAAGAACAATATTGTTTAGGAACCTGGAATGTAAGATCAATGAATCAAGGTAAGCTGGAGGTGGTCAAACATGAGATGGCAAGATTGAACATCGACATCTTGGGAATCAGCGAACTAAAATGGACAAGCATGGGCGAATTTAATTCAGGTGACCATTATATCTACTACTGTGGGCAAGAATCCCTTAGAAGAAATGGAGTAGCACTCATAGCCAATAAAAGGGTGGGGAAAGCAGTACTGGGGTACAATCTCAAAAACGACAGAATGATCTCAGTACGAATCCAAGGCAAACCATTCAGCATCACAGTAATTTAAGTCTATGCCCCAACCACTGAGGCCGAAGAAGCTGAGGTTGATCGGTTCTATGAAGACCTACAACACCTTCTAGAACTAACACCAAAAAAAGATGTTCTTTTCATCATAGGGGATTGGAATGCTAAAGTAGGAAGTCTGTGGCTGACTGACTACAGACTTCCTGTAGTCTGCACAGAGCTGACTGTGGCTCAGATCATGAGCTTCCTGTTGCAAAATTTGGGCTTCAATTGAAGAATGTAGGGAAAACCACTAAACCATTCAGGTATGACCTAAATCATATCCCTTATGAATATACAGTGGAGGTGAGGAATAGATTTAAGGGATTAGACCTGATAGACAGAGTGCCTGAGGAACTATGAACGGAGGTCCGTAACATTGTTCAGGAGGCAGCAACTCAATCCATCCCAAAGAAAAAGAAATGCAAGAAAGCAAAGTGGCTGTCTGATGAGGCTTTACAAGTAGCTAAGGAAAGAAGGGAAGCGAAAAGTAGGGATGTCAGAGAATTCCGCCACGGATCTCGGTGAGGCCGAATGCCACTGCATTCGGCCCCCCGAAATCTGTGGTGGAATGGCCTGCCCCCCCCGCCCCCCCGCGGATCCCCCTGGGACGAGACTTACCTGGGGTGGATGTTCCGGGTGGCGGCGGCGGCTGGTCTTCTGACCGGCTGCCACTGCCACCATTTGCAGTCTTGTCGGGGTTTTTTTTTTTTTTTTTACAGAGACGTGATAGGCTACGTAAAGACTTGTGTAGCCTATCACGTCTGGGCAAAAAAAAAAATGCGTACGCAAATGGCGGTGGCTACGGCCGCCGCCATTTGCTTTACCTATTTTTCACCGTCTTAGTCTACGTCAATATTTACATAGACTATGATGCTGAAAATAAAGGGGAACTAAAATAGCGTAGTGGGCGCTATTTGTGTCCCTTTTTGATTCGCCGTTTTAGTATTTACGTAGTTAAAAATATTTACGTAGGCTAAAATGGCAAATCAAAAAGGGACGCAAATAGCGCCCACTACGCTATTTGCATTCCCCTTTATTTTCGCCGTAATAGTCTACGTAAATATTGACGTAGACTAAGACGGCAAAAAATAAGGAACGCAAATGGTGGCGGCCATAGCCGCCGCCATTTGTTAACGGGGTTTTTTTTTTTTTTTACCCAGAGCCCTCCACGGCCGGAAATCCGGCTGTGGACGGCCCTGGCCTGGGCCTGGACAGCTGTTCTGCAGAGCCGCCGCAGAGTGCAGCCGGCCGTCGAGGATTCTGGGGAGGAGAAATGGATCGGCCCATCGAGGATTCCGGGGAGAGGGATGGAACGCCTCCCCCCCAAACATAATCCGTGGAAAGGTAAGTGACTTTCGTACATCCCTAGCGAAAAGCAAAGGAGAAAGGGGAAGATATATCCAACTGAATGCAGTGTTCCAGGCAATAGCAAGGAGAGACAAGAAGGCCTTCTTAAATGAACAATGCAAAGAAATCGAGGAAAACAATAGAATGGGAAAGAGTAGAGATCTTTTCAAGATAATCGGAGATACCAAGGGAACATTTTGTGCAAAGACGGGCATGATAAAGGACAAAGAAGGCAGGGACCTAACAGAAGCAGAAGAGATTAAGAAGAGGTGGAAAGAATACACAGAAGAACTATACAGGAAAGATCTGAATGTCCCTGAGAGCCATGATAGTGCGGTCACTGAACTTGAGCCAGACATCCTAGAGAGTGAAGTCAAGTGGGCCTTAATAGGAAGCATTACTAACAACAAAGCTAGAGAAGATGACAGTATTCCAGCTGAGCTATTTAAAATCCTAAAAGATGATGCTGTTAAAGTGCTGCACTCAATATGCCAACAAATTTGGAACACTCAACAGTGGCCACAAGACTGGAAAAGGTCAGTTTACATTCCAATTCCAAAGAAGGGCAATGCCAAAGAGTGTTCAAACTACCGTACAATTGCGCTCATTTCACATGCCAGCAAGGTTATGCTCAAAATCCTACAAGCTAGGCTTCAGCAGTATGTGAACCGAGAACTACCAGAAGTACAAGCGGAGTTTCGAAGAGGCAGAGGAACTAGAGATCAAATTGCCAACATTTGTTGGATCATGGAGGAAGCAAGAGAATTCCAGAAAAACGTTTATTTCTGCTTCATTGACTACGCTAAAGCCTTTGATTGTGTGGATCACAACAAACTGTGGCAAATTCTTAAAGAGATGGGAGTACCAGACCACCTTACCTGTCTCCTGAGAAACCTGTACAAATGTCAAGAAGCAACAGTAAGAACCAGACATGGAACAACCGATTGGTTCAAAATTGGGAAAGGCGTACGACAAGGCTGCATGTTGTCGCCCTGCTTATTTAACTTATATGCAGAGTACATCATGAGAAATGGCAGGTTGGATGAATCACAGGTCGGAATTAAGATTGCCGGGATAATTATCAACAACCTCAGATACGCAGACAATACCACCCTAATGGCAGAAAGCGAAGAGGATCTAACGAGCCTCTTGTTGAGGGTGAAAGTGGAGAGTGCAAAAGCTGGTTTGAAACTCAACATTAAAAAAACTAAGATCATGGCATCTGGCCCCATCACTTCGCGGCATATAAAAGGGGAAGAAATGGAAGCAGTGACAGATTTTATTTTCTTGGGCTCCAAGATCAACGCAGACGGTCTAGGGATGGCGGAGAATTTCTCCCCGAAACTTCGGGGGGTCGAGCGCCAACGTGTTCAGCCCCCCGAACAAGTTTCGGGGAGAAATTCTCCACACACCCCTGCCCCCCGCCCCCCCCGGGACGGGACTTACCTTTGCCGAATGTCCCTCCCGGCGGTGGGTCCGGCCGGCAGTTCGGCGGGTGTTCGTCTGGGGCGGGAGCGGCAGCCGGTCTTTCGACCGGCTGCCGCCGCCGCCATTCCAATCAAAGAAAAAAAAAACGCCCCCGTGATAGGCTACGTGACGATTAACGTAGCCTATCATGGCTAGATTTGCAAAGTCAGCCGTGATAGGCTACGTAAATCGTCACGTAGCCTATCACGGGTGACTTTAAAAAAAAAAAAGCGCGTACGGATAATGGCGGCCCCCAAAGGGAGTCGCCATTCCCGTTCCTTATTTGGTCGCTGTAGTCTACGTAAATCTTTACGAAGACTACGGCGAAAATAAGGGCAATGCTATTTGCGTTGCCGTTATTTTCGCCGTAGTCTACGTAAAGATTTACGTAGACTACAGCGACCAAATAAGGAACGCGAATGGCGGCTCCCTATGGGGGCCGCCATTTGCGTACGCGCTTTTTTTTTTTTTTTTAAGTCACCCGTGATAGGCTACGTCACGATTAACGTAGCCTATCACGGCTGACTTTGCAAATCTA
Source organism: Heloderma suspectum (assembly GCF_057233095.1). Classification (NCBI taxonomy): domain Eukaryota; kingdom Metazoa; phylum Chordata; class Lepidosauria; order Squamata; family Helodermatidae; genus Heloderma; species Heloderma suspectum. The sequence continues at coordinate 117,779,377 of NC_139462.1, forward strand.
GCTGTGATAGGCTACATTAATCATCACGTAGCCTATCACGGGGGCATTTAAAAAAAAAAAACTTTTGAGTTCGTGGCCGGGTGAGGCGAGGCGCCTCCTCCCCGGCCTGAATTTCGGCTGGGCGAGGCGGGAAGCCTTCCCCCCGGCCTGAATTTCGGCCGGGCGAGGCGGGAAGCCTCCCCCCCGGCCTGAACTTCGCGGGGGGAGCAGCGAAGCGCCTCCCCCCCCTCGCGAACAAGCTTCGAGGACAGGTAAGTGACTTTCGTCCACCCCTAACGGTGACTGTAGCCATGACATTAAAAGACGCTTGCTCCTTGGGAGGAAAGCTATGGCACACCTAGACAGCATAGTAAGAAGCGGAGACATCACCTTGACGACAAAGGTCGGCATAATCAAAGCTATGGTTTTCCCAGTAGTAATGTATGGCTGAAAGAGCTGGATTATAAGGAAGGCTGAGCGCTGAAGAATGGATGCTTTTGAACTGTGGTGCTGGAGAAGAGTCCCCTGGACTGGAAGGAGGTCAAATCAGTAAATCCTAAAGGAAATCAACCCTGAGTGCTCATTGGAAGGACAGATACTGAAACTGAAGCTCAAATATTCTGGCCACCTAATGCGAAGAGAAAACTCACTGGAAAAGTCTCTGATGCTGGGAAAGATTGAAGGCAAAATGAGAAGGCAGAGGATGAGATGGCTAGATAGCATCACCAATGCAATTAATATGAACTTGAGCAAACTCCGTGAGAGAGTGCAGGACAGGAAGGCCTGGCGTGCTATGGTCCATGGGGTCACGAAGAGTCGGACACAACTTAACGACTGAACAACAACAACATATACTTATAGCCTTGAGCCTTTATAGGAGGACCATAAATCAGGAGGAACAGGTAATTCAAGCAAGTTATCTAATATATCTACAGTTAATATGAAGGACATACATCCAAAATGAACTGTGACAATTTTTCCAGAGTCATCACAAACAAGTTGTAATCTGCAGAAGAGAAGGGAAACACTATGAGTTCTATTCGAAGTCTTGGCCTGAGTTGGTAACAGTATTTACAGCCAACTATTAATGTGGGATTCTGGCAACTGTAGGATACACTTAGACTTCATATTTAGTCTTCAGCTTTTTCCTGACAACTACTGGATGTGCAGAGATGACCCCAGTTCCTCAGAGATGCCACCAATGCTCCTTGCTCAGGCAATAAATAAATAAATCGCTCTATCAATTAGGAGAAGGAATAAGAAATGCTTCCTTTCAACCCTGAAATTGGGGTTTCAGAAAAAGAGATGTTTTCCAAATTCTATGAGACGCTAAATGAGCTAAATTCCACAGATAATACAGCTATTTTACTAAATGAATTTGTGGAAGGATATTTCAGACAATATGTGGCAGTATTTATGGACAAAGGGAATGAAATAATCACCTTTCATTACTTTACTTGAAAATGATTAAAAATCATTAGTTTGCTGGTATTTAACATCATGGAGGCTCAAAAAATGATATCTAATATGGATGCAGCCTGGTGGCAATGTAATCATGTAAAAGGAGATCTGGTACACATATAGTGGTAATGTCCATATATACTTTGGAAACAAATTATTGATCAAATTAAAGAAAGAACCAGAATTACACTTTCTACTAAATATTATTTTTTTGCGGGGGGGGGGGGAGATATTTAAAATAATTTGGAACACAGCAGGAAATGGAATGAATATTTCATTTGTTGTTATCAGCAAGATGTGCAATAGCTAAGTACTAGGAAAAAAGAAAATATGTACCATCACCTCCAATATGGGAAAACAAATTATTATTAGTTTATTAATTAGTTTATATTATTAGTTGCTTGAAATTGACATATCTTATTTAATTTAAAGAGGTAGGATAAAGGATATTAAAAGTTTAGAAGTTTTTAAACATTTATCCAATATTGGAGTAAAAATAGTGGTAGTATTATATTACATTGGATTGAGATGGTGATCTATTGAAGCACTTGCTTGTGGTTATTTGTTGAAATATTATTTTCTTAAATTTTTGAACGGTTACTTGATTTGTTTTGATATATTTGTATACTTATACTTATTATTGTTTTTCTAAACACATTATCTTGAAAAACCTCTCTATCAGCGCCAGACAGGATGAGGATGTCCTGCAGTCTTCAAAGATACTCAGATTAGAAACAATAAAACCTCCCCTCTCATTGGGTTCAGGGGGGCCTACTCCCAGCATAGTAGACATAGGGCTGCAGCTTTAGAGCTTCTCCACATGAGGCCTTTATCCCACGATTTACTGATCTTTCTTCTTCTGAATTCTTTCTGAGATTTTAAATTGGTTTTTCTTTATTGCATAATGCTACCTGCCATTTACACTGGTGGGTGGAGCCTGGTGGGATGTTATTGGATGTCAGCAGCACTGTATGCCCCCTGTCCACTCTCTCTGGGGTAGCTCCTCCCTCCTCTCAGCATGAACTTCCGCTGCCTCTGATCCCTACCTCAGCAATTTCTATATACAATCCACAGTTATTTTGGAACTACAGAACTCTTGCTCCCATCCCATGTGCACAAGTCAGTACTGTCCCCGTAAAAGCACGCAGTAACACTTTTCTCTTTTGTAGGAGAGGGAATTGAGTGGAAAGGGGTTGCATGTGCTCATGTTTGCCTGTATCATGAAAGGGCCATTGCAACGCCCCCCATCCCCCGCTGCCCATCTGCTTGGGCATCCCCAAGATGTGCAGCTGAACATAGCTTGGCCCCATTTCGCTCCTGTCCCTCACTTGCTTTTTTGTCTCCCCCCGAAATACCGAGCAGATTGAAAGTTTCCTGGTGCTGCCCAGAAACCCTACGGATATTGTGGGCAGGCAGAGCGGCAGCCGGCACGCAAAGTGATATCTGTGTCCTCAGCCATGCCGTATTAGGGCAATGCTGTGCTGCTGCTCTGCCAGAAAACAGTAATGAATGACAAGGAGGCAGAAGGGTGCAGGGGCAGTGGGGTGACAGTCCCACCCCATCATTGTCACTGCCATCATCATCATAACGGCACTCCCCGCAAACGCCCACACACAGCGCCTAATTTTGCCATCACACAAGTACACAGGCTGGTGCTGGCGCTTTCAAGAGGAAATACTGCATTTTCCCCCATTATGAAATAGTATGGGAAAAGCAGGGGGAAAGTACAGAACAACTACCTGAGAATGACATCATATAAAGGACCCCGAAAATTCTGTGGCTGAGGAATGATGAACCCACAACAAAACACTGGTGTAGAGATGCCCTTAGCCTGCTGGATGCTTATGGTTCTAATGTAAACTAGAGTTGAAATGAATTTTGGGAAAGGAAACTGTGTCAAGCAAATTTCCTTAACTTAAATTAGGGTATTAGTAGTATCCTGCTCAAACAACATATTTAGCTTTATGCAGTCATTACTTGTGCAATGGCTCAACTAAAGTACTATACAAAGGGGCTGCACTGCTATGTGTTTAGCCCTGCCCCCACACCACACAGCTCCTCCCATGTTGGGAGAACTTTTGTAGCAGGGAGCCATTTCTATCTGTGTAGGGTACCTGCATGATTTGGAACCCTGGCAAGTGAGGGTTCAAAATCACATGGGGAGCGTACACAGATAAAAAAGTCTCTCCAATACAGCAATTATCTCTCGACATGTGAGGGGCTGGAAGAAGCCATGCAGCCTTGAAGTAGGGCTAAACATATGGCCCCACAGCCCTGTGGTGCTCACATTGGTCTATCTCACCATAGGTCTTCTGTGTTAACTGAACTTGCGTGGGGGGTTGTGCTTGCTGGCCCTGCCCCTATTGTCAGGGTGGACACTGAGCCCATAGAATCCCAGAGTAGTTCTCATTCTGAGGAAGAGCAGCCACTCCTGGGAGAGGAGCGCGCTCATCCTTCCCAGGGCCAACAGCTGGCAGGGATTCCTCCCACCGGCATTCCTAGCATAGATAGCAGTAGGGATGTCAGAGAATTCCGCCACGGATCTCGGTGAGGCCGAATGCCAGTGCATTCGGCCCCCTGAAATCTGTGGCGGAACTGCCAGCCACCCTCCTGCTCCCCCGCGGATCCCCCCGGGACGAGACATACCTGGGGCGGTCTTCCGACCGGCTGCCGCCACTGCCATTTCCAGGCTTGTGAAAAAAAAAAAAAGACGTTATAGGCTACGTAAATCTTTACGTAGCCTATCATGGTTGGGGGTGGGTTTAAAAAACAAACAAACGCCTACACAAATGGCGGCGGCTACAGCCGCCGCCATTTGCGTTCCTTCTTTTTACCGTATTAATCTACGTAAATATTTACGTAGACTATGACAGTGAAAATCAAGGGGAACACAAATAGCGTACCGGGCGCTATTTGCATCCCCTTTTGATTCACCGTTTTAGCCTACGTAAAGATATACGTAGGCTAAAACGGTGAATGAAAAAGGGATGCAAATAGCGCCCGCTACGCTATTTGCGTTCCCCTTTATTTTCGCCGTCATAGTCTACATAAATATTTATGTAGCTTAAGATGGCCAAAAAGAAGGAACGCAAATGGCAGCAGCTGTAGCCACCGCCATTTGCGTACGCGGTTGTTGTTTTTTTTTTTACCCAGAGCCCTCCGCGGCTGGAAATCCGGCTGCGGACGGCTCTGGCCTGGCCGGGCCGGGCCGGCTGCTCCACGGAGCTGCTGCGGAGTACAGCCGGCCGTTCGAGGATTCTGGGGGGAGGAACGGAGCATCTCCCCCCCGACCAGGATTCCGGGGGGAGGGATGGAACGCCTCCCCCCCCACCATCAACATAATCCGCGAAAGGTAAGTCACTTTCGTACATCCCTAGATAGCAGTCCCAGGAGTGAGAGAGAGCAGGAAGCAGACTTGCTGGACACGCGACGCCGACGCAGGGAGCGGCGCCAAATGGAGGGTGCAGAAAGGAGGCGTAGTGCCCGGTTGGCGCACAAACAACGGTTGCGCCCAGAGGATCCAAGGGAAAAGGGGAGGGACTCTCCCTAGCCCATAAGTTCAGGGTCTACCAGTGATTCTCCTTCAAACGGGGACCAACTGTTCCAACTTAGGGCATAGGTACTGTGCTGCTCATAGCTAAATGCTAACAGTAGAGTTGTTAAATTGTAAAAGAGGAATAAAGCTTTGAAAAGAATCCCTTTGTCTGTGCCTGTACTTGGCTACTGGATTAGACTGAAAGAGGCCGCCAAGGAGCTCTTGACACCTATGCATGTGCACGCACCTGGGAATAATAAGGACTTAATTCTAGGGATGTCAGAGAATTTCTCCACGAATCTCGGGGAGGCCGAATGCCAGCGCATTCGGCCCCCCGAAATTGGTGGAGAAACCGTCTGCCCCCCCGCGACCTGGGACGGGACTTACCTTGGTCGAATGTCCCTGGCGGTGGCGGCTCCAGCGGTGGTTCGGCGGCGGCGGCAGCGGCCAGTCTTCTGACCAGCTGCCACCGCCGCCATTTCCAAGTAAAACAAAAACAAAAAAGAAGCAAACGTGATAGGCAACGTAAAGATTTACGTAGCCTATCACGGCTAGATTTTTAAAAAACACCGTGATAGGCTACAGTTACAGTTCCATTAGTCAAAGTCGTAAATGTTTACGTAGCCTATCATGGCTGAGTGAAAAGAAAAAAAAAAGCGTGTACGCAAATGGCGGCACCCATGGACACCGCCATTTGCATTCCTTATTTTGGCACGTGTAGTCTACGTAAACATTTACGTAGACTACAGCGAAAATAAGGGCAATAGCGTTGCCCTTATTTTCGCCGTAGTCTACGTAAATGTTTACGTAGACTACACGTGCCAAAATAAGGAACGCAAATGGCGGCGCCCATGGGCGCTGCCATTTGCGTACGTGCTTTTCTTTTTTTTTAAGTCAGCCGTGATAGGCTACGTAAACATTTACGTAGCCTATCACGGCTGACTGCAGGGACGCAAACAGCGGCTATGGCTGCCGCCATTTGTGTCCCGGCAGGAGACAACCTTTCGCGGCCGGAGGGACGGGGCACCTCCCCCCCTCCGGCCAGAATTTCGGCTGGGAGGGACGGGGCGCCTCCCCCTGGCCAGAATTTCGGCGGGGAGGGATGGGGCGCCTCCTCCCCGGCCAGAATTTTGGGGGGAGGGATGGAGCGCCTCCCTCCCACAGCGAAGCAAGCTTCGGGATCAGGTAAGTGACTTTCGTCCATCCCTACAATTCTGACTTAATTCTGAAGAGGCATGCATAATAGGGAAGTCAGAGAATTCCGCCATGGATCTCGGTGAGTCCGAATGCCAGTGCATTCGGCCCCCTGAACTCCATGGCGGAATGGCCTGCCACCCCCTGCCCCCCGCGGATCCCCCCCAGGATGAGACTGACCTGGGGCAGATGTTCCGGATGGCGGCAGCTCCAGCGGCGGCTTCGGCAGCGGCTGGTCTTCTGACCAGCCGCCGCCGCCATTTGCTGTCTTTTTTTTTTCTTCCCCCCATTCGTGATAGGCTACATAAAGACTTACGTAGCCTATCATGTCTGGGTTAAAAAACAAAACAAAACACGTACGCAAATGGTGGCAGCTACGGCTGCCGCCATTTGCGTTCCCTATTTTTGGTTGTCTTAGTCTACGTAAATATTTACATAGACTAGGACGGCCAAAAATAAGGAACGCAAATGGCAGCAGCCGTAGCCACCGCCATTTGCGTACGCGTTGTTGTTGTTTTTTAACCCAGATGTGATAGGCTATGTAAGTCTTTACGTAGCCTATCATGGCTGAATACAGGGACTCAAACGGCAGTGGCTATGGCCACCGCCATTTGCGTCCCTCCTAGCCAGCGGCCGGATGTCTGGCTGCTGGCGGAGCCAGCTGGCGGCTCCGCGGAATTCCCGTGGAGTGGAGCCGGCCAGTGAGGATTCCGGGGGGAGGGACGGAGCGCCTCCCCCCCCCAGCAGAACCCGGCGGAGCCAGGTAAGTGTGGTTTCGTACATCCCTAATGTATAGTATTGCACCACAAGATTGCAGTCCTGTGCAGAGTTAGGTAAGCTCTCAGAAAGGCTCCAAAATTTTAATTTTTAAAAACAGAGTAAGGTAGTTTGTTAAAAAGGAAGGGGTGGGGTGGGGGAGGGAATCTGCTATATTCCAATGAAAACCCTAATTTTCAACCATTCTAAAGATTTGGCTACAAACACTGACTGTTCAGAGACTGCAGTCCTACGCACTTAACATGGCACTTAGTTCTTTTAAACTAGCTGGGAATTACGTCTGAGCAAGCCTGCTTGCTTCTGAGTAAAGATGCATATGGCTGCTCTGTTAACTGCTAATTTAAGCATGGAGTCCTGTTAAAGAAAGGGAGATAAATATCCAGCTCTTGTCCAGCAAGATTCTCTTCTCCTCTCTCTTTTCTGGGTCTGCAAATCTTTTCAGCTGGAGTTCAGACTGAGTGAACACCTTCAGATTCGAATATTGTAAACTGGTAGCTGAACTGAATACCCAAAGGGGGTGGGGTTCCGGCCCAGCACGCTGGCTTCCATTTTGTTTTTAGCCTGGAAGTCCTTAGAGGTCTGATGAGCAAAGATAGCTGGCCCCACCCATCCTCACACAACAGAGTGGCTTGCGCAGTTTCTTTCATCTCGACTCCACACCTCTAGAATGTGTGCTAATGAACCAAACAATGGTCTACTTTTGAGTCTGCCTAAGTCTCATACTTATGAGCTGGTTCATTCACTTCCATCAGAGAACAGGGAAAGGACGCTACCCAGGACTGGGAGGGGCAGTTCTGACGTCTATGGTGAGCGCTACTTTGGATTTCTATATCCCACTTTCTTTTCCTGTCTTTTTGGGGAACTCTATACTGCAGATGTACCAGTTTAATAATAATTCTTTCTCACCAGGGAACCCTGGGAATCAGAATTATCTGTGTTTGGAGAGCATTTGGGGGTAGAGATCTCTAGCTGGTTGTTCTTAGCATCCACACCAGACTGTACTTCCTAGAATTTTGTGGGGTGGAGAGGAGAGTCTTGACACGGTTTATACATGATTCTATAGTCTATACACGATTCAATACTGGTATTGAATCAGTATAAGTATGTAACATAGATGTACCATCTCTCCCTTCCCCTTTTAAAGAAACAAATGTTGCAGTACCAGTAGTACACTCACCTTAAGCCAGACCATGCAATTTGGTGAGTCACAAACTGTGCAAGCAGAGCTGGTGTCACTGGTAGGCATGGCTGGGCACCTACCGAGGGCCCACACCTTAGCAAGGGCTTATTTACAAGAGACCCTGGAGCTGTTCTTCCTCTTCCCTGTTGCAACCTGCTCATTCACCTGCCCCTTGCTCTGGCCAGATAACAGTGGTGGCGAGAGGAAGGGCCAATAGAGACCACTGCCTACTTGCTCAGTGGCTGTCTGCCTGCCAAGCAAGCAAGTGGTAGGAATGACGAGAAAGAGGATGAGGAGCAATAGCACCTGATGGCAAAGGCAGTGGGAAGGTAAACTCATGGAGGGAAGGAGCCCATTGAGGGTGTCTTGCTCAAGGACCCTCAGAAACCTGGAGTTGGTGCTGCTGTGTGCAGGCCTGACCTATACAATTCAAACTGCAGTGTGGCAGGACAGAGAAGGTACATTACAGACAGGTATTTACTAAGGAGGAGGCTAACCCTCTGGAAATTGCTTTGCAAAATCCTTCTTGCTATGAATACATGCAACCTGAAGCTTTACTGAAGTGGAAGTGAGCAACTAACAAAATGTGAAGAAAATGAAAAGTGATGTGGAGCTATGATCCACATCTTGGATTATTGCTGCTGTTTTCCATATAGTTGGGCTATAATACCACAGAACCATTTCTAGGGCAAACCACTATCATTATCAGACACTAAAAATATTGGTTGTCGATTAAAAAAAAAAAAATAGCCTCCATTAGATTCCGTTACTATCCTATTACTGCCAAGTTGTTAACTTCCAGGAAGTTAGATCTGTCATAATCAGAATTTCCTACAGAATGAAATGTAACAGGGATAATTGCCAAGTTCTGCACCTAGGAAAAAGAAACCAAATGCACACTTACAAGATGGAGGATATGTGGCTCAACAATACTACATGCGAGAAGGATCTTGGAACTGTTGTAGATCACAAGCTGAATATGAGCCAACAACGTGATGTGGCTGCAAAAAAGGCCAAGGCTCTTTTGGGCTGCAGTAATAGAAGCATGTGCTCACTGGAAGGACAGATACTGAAGCTGAAGCTCAAATATTTTGACCACCTAATGCGAAGAGAAAACTCTCTGGAAAAGACCCTGATGCTGGGAAAGACTGAAGGCAAAAGGAGAAGGGGACGGCAGAGGATGAGATGGCTAGATAGCATCACTGATGATGCAATGAATATGGACTTGAGCACGCTCCGGGAGAGAGCGCAGGACAGGAAGGCCTGGCGTGCTATGGTCCATTGGGTCACGAAGAGTCGGACACGACTGAATGACTGAACAACAAAAACAAAATAGAAGCATAGCTTCCAAATCCCGGGAAGTACTCGATCCCCTGTACTCAGCACTGGTTAGGCCTCATCTGGAGTACTGTGTCCAGTTCTGGGCACCACACTTTAAGAAGGATGCAGACAAACTGGAGAGGGTTCAGAGGAGGGCAACAAAGATGATCAGGGGACTGGAAACAAAGCCCTGTGAAGAGAGACTGAAAGAACTGGGCATGTTTAGCCTTGAGAATAGAAGACTGAGGGGAAATATGATAGCGCTCTTCAAGTACTTGAAAGGTTGTCACAGAGAGGAAGGACAGGATCTCTTCTCGATCATCCCAGAGTGCAGGACACGGAATAATGGGCTCAAGTTACAGGAAGCCAGATTCCGGCTGAAGATCAGGAAAAACCTCCTGACTGTTAGAGTAATACGACAATGGAACCAATTCCCTAGGGAGATAGTGGGCTCTCCCACATTGGAGGCATGAAGCTGGACAGCCATCTGTCAGGGATGCTTTGACTTAGATTCCTGCATTGAGCAGGGGGTTGGACTCAATGGTCTTATAGGCCCAATCCAACCCTACTATTCTATGATTCTATGACTCTATTATTCTAATCAAAAATTAAATATTTAATGCTTCTTTACACCATTCGTAACTTGGCTAGGTATAAAATTGCAACATCTGCTATAGTCTGACAGTAAGAATCTTTGTTGCCTTTTGTAGTGGAGCTGGCAAACCCAATGGGCAAACAGAAGACTTGGTTTCATTTCTGAGGAAGTGCTTTTGTCCAAACAGACCCGTTCCCTGGGCCTTCTGAGACCTGTAATAGAGAATGTGCAGATCCCATGCATATATGAGCTGGTGTCAGGTAGGGGTGTACGAAACCCCGCTTACCTGGCTCCGCCAGGTTCCACTGGGGAGGGGAGGCGCTCCGTCCCTCCCCCCAGAATACTCGCTGGGGGGGAGGTGCTCTGTGCCTCCCCCCAGGATCTTGGCCAGCCGGCTCCGCTCCGCGGGGATTCTGCGGAGCTGCAGGCTGGCTCCACCAGGAGCCAGAAATCCGGCCGCTGGCTAGCAGGGACGCAAATGGCGGCAACCATAGCCGCCGCCGTTTGCGTCCCTGAATTCAGCCGTGATAGGCTACATAAAGACTTACGTAGCCTATCACGTTAAAAAAAAAAAAAGCGTACACAAATGGCCATTTGCGTTCCTTATTTTTGGCCGTTCTAAGATGAAGACAAGAAAGGGGAATACAAATAGCGTAGTGAACGCTATCTCACCGAGATCCGTCACAGAATTCTCTGACATCCCTAGTGTCAGGGCTGGGCTGTGGGCAGCTGTCTGGAGTGAGCCAAGAATCAAGAGTCCCGGTTGCTAAATGCTTAAGATTACAGGACAAGCCAGGAGTCAGGACCAAAGAGTAGGGGTGGACGAAAGTCACTTACCTGTCCTCGAAGCTTGTTCGCGGTGGGGGGGAAGCGCTTCGCTGCTCCCCCCGCGAAGTTCAGGCCGGGGGGGGGGAGGCTTCCCGCCTCGCCTGGCCAAAATTCAGGCTGGGGAGGAGGCGCCTCGCCTCGCCTGGCCGCGAACTCCAAAGTTTTTTTTTTTTTAAAAAACGCCCCCGTGATAGGCTACGTGACGATTAACGTAGCCTATCACGGCTAGATCTGCAAAGTCAGCCGTGATAGGCTACGTTAATCGTCATGTAGCCTATCATGGGTGACTTAAAAAAAAAAAAAAGCGCGTACGCAAATGGAGGCCCCCATAGGGAGCCACCATTCGCGTTCCTTATTTGGTCGCTGTAGTCTACGTAAACCTTTACGTAGACTACGGCGAAAATAAGGGCAACGCAAATAGCGTTTGCTATAACGCCATTATCTGTACGCGATTTTTTTTTTTTAAAGTCACCCGTGATAGGCTACATGACGATTAACGTAGCCTATCACGGCTGACTTTGCAGATCTAGCCATGATAGGCTACGTTAATCGTCATGTAGCCTATCATGGGGGCGTTTTTTTTTTCTTTTATTGGAATGGCGGGGGCGGCAGCTGGTCGACAGACCGGCTGCCGCTCCCGCCCCGGACGAACACCCGCCGAACCGCTGGCCGGACCCGCCGCCGGGAGGGGCATTCGCCAAAGGTACGTCTCGTCCCGGGGGGGTGCGGTGTGCGGGGGGGTGCGGAGAATTTCTCCCCGAAACTTGTTCGGGGGGCTGAACACGTTGGCGCTCGGCCCCCCGAAGTTTCGGGGAGAAATTCTCCGCCATCCCTACCAAAGAGAAATCAAAATCAGAGAGCAAACCTAAAGGCAGGACTACAGAGCAAGCTAGGCCTGAAGAAGACTAAATTAGGGATGTACGAAAGTCACTTACCGTTTCGCGGATCTGCTTCGCGGTGTGAGGGAGGCGCTCTGTTCCTCTTCCCGGAATCCCGCCCAGCCGGCTCTGCTCTGCGGGGATTCCGTGGAGCCGCCAGCTGGCTCCACCTGCAGCCAGACATCCGGCTGCTGGGCAGCAGGGACGCAAAAGGTGGTGGCCGTAGCTGCCACCGTTTGCCTCCCTGTACTTAACTATGATAGGCTACGTAAATATTTATGTAGCGTATCACGGCAAAGTAAAAAAAAAAAACACATACGCAAATGGCAGCGGCTATGGCCGCCGCCATTTGTGTTCACTATTTTTAGCCGTTCTAGCCTACGTAAATATTTACGTAGGCTAGAACGGCTAAAAATAGCGAACGCAAATGGTGGCCGCCGTAGCTGCCGCCATTTGCGTTCGCTGCACCCAGCAGAGGCCACCCCTGCACCCACCGATGACAATGCCCCCGCCGCCCCTGCTGCTGCTGCCCCTTCCGCCGCTGCCGCTCCTTCTGCCTCCGCCCATGCCGCCGCCCTGCCAGCGCCACCGCCACCGCACCTGCCGCCCCCGCCGCTGCCCCTTCCACTGCCACCGCCCCCTCCGCCGCCTAGGGATGTTGGAGAATTTCTCCACGAATCTCCGGGAGGCCGAATGCCAACGCATTCGGCCCCCCGAAATTGGCGGAGAAACGGTCCGCCCCCCTCGGGATGGGACTTACCTTCGGCGAATGTCCCTTCGGCGGCGGCTCCCGGTGGCGGCGGCGGCGGCCGGTCTTCCGACCGGCCGCCACCTCCGCCATTTCCAAGGTGAAAAACAACAACAACAACAAAGATTTACGTAGCCTATCACGGCTAGATTTTCAAAAAACACCGTGATAGGCTACGTAAATCTTTACATAGCCTATCACGGCTGACTTTGAAAAAAAAAACAAAGCGCGTATGCAAATGGCGGCGCCCACGGGCGCCGCCATTTGCGTTCCTTATTTTGGCCTGGGTAGTCTACGTAAATATTTACGTAGACTACGGCAAAAATAAGGGCAACGCTATTTGCGTTACCCTTATTTTCGCCATAGTCTATGTAAATATTTACGTAGACTACCCGGGCCAAAATAAGGAACGCAAATGGCGGCGCCCATGGGTGCCGCCATTTGCGTATAGGGATGTATGAAAGTCACTTACCTTTTCACAGGGGTGATTCGCGGTGGGGGAGAGGCGCTTTGCTTCTCCCCCCGAAGTTCAGGCGAGGGGGGGGAGGCGTCCTGCCTCGCCCGGCCGAAATTCAGGCCAGGGGGGGAGGCGCCCGGCCTCGCCCGGCCGAAATTCAGGCTGGGGAGAAGCGCCCCATCTCCCCGGCCGCGAAAGAAAAAGTAACCCCCCCCAAACCCCGTGATAGGCTACGTAACGATTAACGTAGCCTATGACGGCTAGATTTCCAAAGTCAGCCGTGATAGGCTACGTTAATCGTCATGTAGCCTATCACAGGTGACTTTGGAAAAAAAAAAAGCGCGTACACAAATGGCAGCGGCCCATGGGCGCCGCCATTTGCGTTCCTTATTTTGGCATGTCTAGTCTACGTAAAGATTTACGTAGACTGCGGCAAAAATAAGGGAACCCCACCCCACGAAAGGTGCGCGAAACGGAGCACTTACCTGCTCCCGTCTGCGCTGCTTTGCGAATTGCGGCTGTCCTGTGGCCGCCATTCGCTTCCTCCTCTCAGTAGCCGTGATGGGCTACGTAAATACTTACGTAGCCTATCACGGCTAACGCAGGGACGCCATTTGCGTCCCTGTGGAGGCCATGATAGGCTACATAAGTATTTACGTAGCCTATCACAGCGGGGGGGGGGGGGAAACTACAGTGTATGCAAATGGCGGCGGCTACCGCCATTTGCGTACGCTGGGGTTTTTCCCCATGCTGTGATAGGCTATGTAAATATTTACGTAGCCTATCATGGCTCAATACAGGGACGCAAATGGTGGTGGCTGCGACAGCCGCCATTTGCGTCCCTGCAGATTTGCCCAGTGGCTGCATGTCCAGCTGTGGGCAGCATGTCCAGCCGCGGAGCGGAGCCAGCCGGGCAGGATTCCGGGGGGAGGGACGGAGCGCCTCCCCCCCCCACGGATGCCCCTGCACGGAGCCAGGTAAGGGATTCATACATCCCTAGGGAAGAACGTGTTTGGCCACAGCATGAAGAACTTCATCAGGAGGGCTTTAAACCGAATCTTACGGGGAAGGGAGAGGTAAAGTTGGGGGTAACAATGGACATAGGCTCATGCACTGCAACGGAGAGAACAGCTCTAAAAGCGCCCAATAATAGTTTTGTAGGAAGAAAGCCAGACTATGAAGCACATGGTCTTCAATGTCTATATACTAATGCCCAGAGTATGGGAAACAAACAGAACGAACTTGGACTCTTAATACAAGAGGGAAATTATGACTTGATAGGTATAACTGATGACTCTCATGACTGGAATATAGCAATTGAAGGATATAACTTGTTCAAAAGGAAGAGGAGGAACAGAAAGGGAGGTGGGGTTGCACTGTATGTGAAAAATACATATCTCTGCACAGAAATACAGGAGGAGGAGCTTGGTAGCCCCATCAAGAGCATCTGGATCAAAATAAATGGAGCAAAGAATAAAAGGAACCTGGTGGTTGGAGTCTACTACTGGCCACCCAATCAAGGAGAAGATGAGGAGGAAACTTTTGAAAAGCAAATAGCCAATGTTTTAAGGAAGCATGATGTAGTAGTAATGGGGGACTTCAATTTCCCCGATATTTGTTGGGAGACAAATTCTGCAAAACATGGCCCCTCCAGGAAATTCCTGACTTGTGTGGCGGATAACTTCCTCCTACAGAAAGTAGAGGAAGGAACTAGAGGATCGGCTATCCTTGACTTGATCTTAACCAACAGAGATGACTTAGTGGATAAAGTAGCAGTTACAGGAACTCTGGGGGAAAGCAACCATGTTGTACTTCAGTTCTTGGTTCTAAGGGAAGCAAAAGCCGAGTGTCGTTGGCGTACTCTGGATTTTAGGAAAGCTGATTTTAATAAACTCAGAACAATGATCAGGAAGGTCCCATGGCAAGGGACTCTAACGGGGAAAGGAGTCCAAGATGGGTGGGAGCTTTTAAAAATGGAAATTCTCAAGGCACAATTACAAACCATTCCAACAAGAAGAAAAGGTGGAAGACAACAGAAGAAGCCAATGTGGCTTCACAAAAAGCTTAGAGATGAGCTGAAAACAAAAAAGGACACATATAGGAAGTGGAAAGATGGCCAAGTAACAAAGGAAGAGTACAGGCAGGTAGCACAGAATTGCAGGGATGGCATCAGGAAGGCCAAAGCTGAGAACGAGCTGAGGTTCGCGAGGGATGCTAAAAACAACAAAAAGGCTTTCTTCAGCTCAGGAAGGAGGATATAGAACTGAGGAACAAGATTCGTAAGAACACATGCTCAGCCCATGAATTTGTTTTCAGTACCACAAGTGGAGCTCTTACACAAATGCTTTCACATACAAATCTCCTAGTGTTCCCCAAAGCTTTCTTAATTTTAGCAGCCTAATTTAGGACAGGGGGAGAGGTATATCTTTTTCTGCTATTGTTAAACCTTTGGGAGTTGGAAATCCTTCCTGATATACTGCAAAGCACCCAGAGATCTACCAGAAGATCCCAATAAACTTTCTGCTTGCCCCTGCTGTGTCTCTTAGGATCAAACTAAATGTTCTCCTAATCATGCATAGTCTAGCTGTAAATAATTGTTTTTCTTACTCTTGTGTAAGCACACATGGCCCAGATTCAGATTGGGACCATGACACTCCAGGAGGGTGTGGAGTTAAACATCCCTCCCAATTCCACTCCCAGACTGTGTGTGTGTATATGCTTCCATCGACTCCAATAGAGACCCCCCCACACACCTTGTTTTACTGGGTGTGTGTGGAATTTCAGGGGAAAAACAGGTAGGAGGAAAGTTTATCCCCTCTCTGCTGGAGCGCCATGGCTATGCACACTTATACAAGAATAGGAAAAACTATCATGCATAGATACACTATCTGTGATTAGGAGAACGTTTTAGTTTGACCCTTAAACAATTTGATCCCCAAAATTTTCCTTTGACAATTTTGAAATCAGATTTCCCACATATTCCTGGAATATTTGCTAACTTCTTGTTGTTCAGTCGTTAAGTTGTGTCCGACTCTTCATGACCCCATGGACCATAGCACGCCAGGCTTCCTGTCCTGCGCTCTCTCCCGGAGTGTGCTCAAATTCATATTCATTGCATCAGTCATCTAGCCATCTCATCCTCTGCCGTCCCCTTCTCCTTTTGCCTTCAATCTTTCCCAGCATCAGGGTCTTTTCCAGGGAGTTTTTTCTTCGCATTAGGTGGCCAAAATATTTGAGCTTCAGCTTCAGTATCTGTCCTTCCAATGAGCAGTCAGGGTTGATTTCCTTTAGGATGGACTGATTTGACCTCCTTGCAGTCCAGGGGACTTGTAAGAGTCTTCTCCAGCATTTGCTAACTAATCAACAAGTATTTGATCTCTGCATTGACATCATATGATCTTTGATTTCAGTATCTGATATGCATTTGCTATTGGAAAGAATTTAATAACTGATGTGCAATGATACTTAGGCTACATTCCTATAACGTACCTGGGAGTAAATCCCACTGAACTCAGTCAAGCTTACTTCTGAGTACAGAATTGCATTCTTAGTGTTTATACTTGACCTGCATATATAGTATATTTAGATATTATTTGACAGCTGAAGAGATTTCATATTGGATACTTCCCCAAAACAATAAAGAGATGCCAAGAAGCACTTATATTTTGAGGGGAATACTCACATTTGAAATTTGAGTGGTGAAATCGGACAATGTGGCAAATTTCAAATAATTACAAATATTCATTTAAACTCTAATAAATGGCTATCTCACCACTAGTGTAATGTTCTGTTAGGCTGCATGTGCATTGTTGCTTATGATGTATCTGAGTGGGGGCATTTCAGTAATACCCATCATATTACAGTGTTCTGAGAAAATCCTGCATTAATATTGACTGACATTTATTCAGTCATATTCACATTTGTTGATGGGTGTTCTTATTTGTAGAGGTTTTCTAATCCACAGAAGTTCTGCTTGTATGCTTTGTTTAAATGTCGTGAAAAATAAAACTCATCTCGGATGTCTTGGCACAAGGCAGTAATTATGAACTACAGTTCCATATTGATTTGTAAGGATGGAAAGGCATTTGTAGGAGGTTGGGAATGAGTCACAGCTCACAATCTGCTTGTTATAAACCATGCAATGTCCCTGACAATGTAATTCAGGTAATTTTCTTCCATCTGCTACATGCATATTATTTTACCAACCTTTTGCTCTTTTCTGCTTGCATATTATCTAGAATGATGTCAGTTACAGTTCCATTAGTCAAAGTTGTAAATGTTTACGTAGCCTATCACGGCTGAGTGAAAAGAAAAAAAAAAGCGTGTACGCAGGTGTAGTCTACGTAAACATTTACGTAGACTACAGCGAAAATTACGTAGACTACAGTGGCAGCATACATCATAAACTGGCATGGAAAACTTTTGGAAGTGCTGTGTTCTTGAAGGATTAGCAAGGACTTGTGTCCCCCTTACAGGATTTCCCCCTGGCACTTTGTGGATGGGTTCTGCTCCACACGGGTAGTCTCACTGAGATTTCTGGATCCTAGTAATAACCCCCTACATGATCTATTTCCAACCCCAGCTCATTTCTGACTAGTGAAGGGAAGGCCGGTCTTCACAAACTTTCACTTCCCATGTGCCATTCCACCTCCTGTAGCTCCCTCTGAGGCCCAGCACAGGAAAAGGAAAAGCAGAACCCCAAGTCTCTTAATTAGGACATCCCTGGGAAAAGTTGGCTGGAGCTTACCAGGTGAGGTGATCTCAACTCCAGAAACTCTTTGCCCTCCGTATCAACCATTCCTTGAAAACTCTCTGAAAATGACCAGACATCAGCCACTGTGGCTGGTTGAACAGGAGAGGTTCTCACTCCAGCCCATGCAAGAAAAAGGAAAGTTGGACTTAGTATAATGTGTTCTTCTTGTCAATGGGGACTGGAGCATACACCAAAGGGTTAACTTCACTTTTGGTAGAAGGCAGGGCCATCCAGAAGGAAAAAAAACTTGCCCTTCCAGGAGAGGAGTACTTTCCCAGTCATAGAACTTGACTTCAACAAAGAATATGACACTGTTACCAACTCTTAGAATACAAAGAGAAACTTGAGGTGGGACAGAAGAATGGATTTTAACAGTGCCTCTAACTGCAGGGGTACCATGCAAATGTGAATTGCATGCCCCCCCCCTGAGAAAAATCAGTTCTTGGGTGGGTCAGTCTGCTCCAGTTCCCGCTGACCAGAAGAGCACTTCATGATAAGTCCAACTTTCTGTTCTCACTCAGTGGGGGAGTGGAGCAGATAGCAAAGGGATGTCCAAAAGCAGTATCCTAAAAACAAGGTGAGAGAACTCCTTAAAACACTTGTTGCAGAACCCTCCTGCCAAATGGCACTTCTGCCGAGGCAAATTTGTCTGACTTATAAGGCATGGTGGGTTTGCCCAGGTGGCTGCCCTACAAATGTTCTCTACAGGTGCATTGGTGTCCAGGGCTGCCAAGATGGCCATCCCACAGAAACAGTGAGCTGTGATGTTAGTGGGAAGCATTTGACTGGAGTGGCAAGCTAAGCTGATGCAATCTCTAACCAGCCTGCTGATGGTTGACCTATCTTGCGCTCTGTAAAAGACAAACAGACTGACTTGAGCCCCTATGCTTCTGTATGCAGTCAAGGTGACACTTAAGGGCTTGTATGAGACATTGAGCTTTTGCCACCTTTTCTCCCTGGGATAAGAGGAGTTAGGACAGAAATTGGGGAGCACTGTCTCTGGGTCCCAATGGAACACTGAACTGACCTTGGAAATTAAGCTGAGGTTTGTCCAGAGTACCACTCAATCTGTATGGAAATTGCAGCGCTCCTTCCTGACTGACAGGGCTTCCAGTACCCCCTGTGCCTCCTAGCCAATGTGAGTGCCACCAGAAAAACTACAGTCCAAGGTAGCTTCCTGACTAAAATTGTGTGAAGGAGTTTAAAGGGTGGTCCTGCAAGAGCCTGGAGCCCTGGTGAGATCCCACAGGGAAAACCTGTGGATGGTTGGCGGGGCGGTGGGGATATGAATAGCTTCTCTAAGGAAATATTTGACTTGAGAAAGGGCTGTGATGGAAATGTTGTCTGTGTACCCTAGAATGTGACTACCTATCTTTTGAGGATAGCAGGAGCTAATCTTGGGGCTCCTTCACATGGAGCTTTTATCCTGCCATTGAGATTGCTCCTTCACAGAAGTTTGCGAGCACTTTGCATGGTGTTGTGACCCTGCCATGACCCTCCAGGGCGTCTCCTACACCAAATGCCCTTTGTTCCATTTTTAAAGAGATCACAGATAATGAGCTATTAAATTACCCTGTTGTGTTCTGCTTCAATTTCCTCTGCAAAAAGAGTTAAAGCCGCAAGAAGAGGAGCGAGATAAATGAAACATAATGGAAGACTCAGATACAGGGAGAAAGAGACGGAAGGGGTGGAGGGCAAGGAAGCACATGAAAAAGGGAGTCGTTACGATCCTGCATTTAAAACGGAAGCAGAAAGCCCTGTTTTAAATGCAGGGTTTGAGGCTGGTGTAGAGATGCCCTTGGTCTAGTCCAGCTTGCAGGAAGGACAGGATGTCAGGAATTTTAGTCAAGGTAGAAATTACTTCATGGCATCTGCACTACCTTTCTAAGGCTATCTGGGCCATTTAATAGATTTTGTTAGTGGAGGACCTGCAGGATGCCAGAATGGTCTGGACATGAGTCTAGGAGATGTCCCCATTCAACATCCAGATGCTTAGTTATAGCCATTTCAGCTTAGGATGGAGAAATCCTCCAGTGCTCTCCTTTAAAACATATCCCCTGGCTATCTCATGGAATGCTTGTGGGGGGATGTCATGATGTCACATCCCCTCACCGCCATTATAGCAAGTGTGGGAGGGTTGAAAATGCCAAAGGTTGGCGCAAAGCTGCAAACAAAGGAAAAAAGTGTAAAGGAAGGAGTCAGCCATCTTGTAATGCTTTTTAAAAGTCAGCAATGTAGACAGACTCCTGCAAATCCCCTTGCATGAACATTTTTAACCTTTCATCAAGCCTATCACACCCAGCTCTTCTTTCTCAGAGCATTTCTGTTCTCCTTTCCTCCCACAAAAATGGTTAAGGGGGGGCACTAGAAGGAACAGCAGGAAGACAGGAAGGAATATTGGGGACTGGGTGTTTTAAAAAATCAAAACAAAATTTTAAATTATCTAAAATTTCTTTACTTTTAACCCTTGGCATTGTAGATCTTCCAATGTGGAAGAAGCTAGTTTACTTGCAAAATACTCATAATTATGTGTGGAAAGAGAGACCCCCAAATTGCAGAGATATTTAGGGAAATGTTTATTTTGTAATGGCCCTTGGGCATGGTTAGTGTGTGTGTGTGGGGGGTGAGCTTGCTCAAGTTTCAGTCCACCCTTAGGCCCTGCTTTACAGGCAACACACTTAAAACCCAGGAGCTCTCAACAGCATTGTTTATTATTACTTACATGAGATAAAACTGAGGAAACCAACACCAGACTGCCTCGACCTGAGGGAAAAACAGAGGCTCTTCCCAGACCTCCAGAGAAAGAATGAGAAACTAAAACTTGCAGGCCTCTTAAAAGATATACAGCACATATATATCAGATGTATCATTTAATTTATTAAAACCTTTCCCATTATCACATATCTCAAGTGAGCTGTTGTGAACCAACGGCTCTCAACATTAAAGACATATGATAATAAAGCAAACAAATAGGAAAACAATTCCCCCATGCAGGGCCTGTATCAACCAATATCAAGGGCAGGCCACTTCCACTCCCAAATGAAGTGCCTTTTTCCCTGTACAAAAGTGAATTGGCAGTCATTTATGTACGTGTAAGAAAGTAAAGTGGTGTACACAGGCACACTATTGGGATTGAGCTAAGCCTGCCCCTTAACCCTGGTAAACTTGGGGCATCTCTACACCAGCCTAAAATCCTGCATTTAAAACGGGGCTTTCTGCTTCCATTTTAAATGCAGGATCACAACTCACTCCCTTTACACAAGCTTCGTCCCACCCCCGTATCTGAGTCTTCCATTATCTTTCACTGATCTCGCTCCTCTTCTTGCTGCTTTAACTTTTTTCACGGAGGGAACAGAAGCGGAACACAATGAGGTAATTTGATAGCTCATTATCTGCAATCTGTTTAAAAATGGAACAAAGGGCATTTAGTGCAGGAGGGTCACTGCGTCAAAGAGCCTGCAAACTTCTGTGAAGGAGCAATCTCAATTGCAGGATAAAAGCCCGGTGTGAAGGTAAGGAGCCCTTGGTGTCTGGGGCAAGGGATTGTTCTCCCCTTCTCCTCCTCGGGGCAGGCCATTTAAGTTGTCTCATGAAATTCCTTGGGAGTCACCGAGAACTGAGGAACTGTTCAATCAGCATAACCTCTAGTCTCTTGGTGAGATGCTTCAGTGTGATGGAATCTTGGGCTTTTAAAAGGGTGACCAAGAGAAAGAAAGTTGACATTTGACTTTTTAATATTGTGTATAAAATGTGTGTATCTGTATGTGTAAAATAACAATGTATAGCTGCTGCACTGTTTTAACCTCCTTTCCCACGAGCAAAACTGCAGAGAGCAAAAAGTGTGGCCACTGCTCTGACCTCCTCTCCTCTCCCCGCCCCCCAGCAAACAGCTTTGACTTCCCCTCCTCTCTTTTCCCCCTAGTAGGATATATGTGTGAAAAATCTATGGCATGTAGGTTCAGAGTGTACAGTCAATTCCTGGATTGGGGGGGGGGGGGATTTCATTGCACTCTCCCGACCTACATGCATGGAATCTTACACGTTCTTTTAAAATGTTGAACCCACACTTAGATGTCTGGTGGGACAGGCCTGATGGATGGGGTAAGGTCGGGGGGAAAGGCACAACCAGTTGGTGTGTGTGTGTGTGTGTGTGTTTCCATGACAATGGAAGGAGAAGTGAATGGAGGAGTACCAGATTTTTTAAAAGGAATCAGATTTGCTGCACTTTGGTCCATGCAGGGCTCCACGAGGGAGTGCTCCTCACCAGTAAAAATCACTTCACAGAACATACTTCCTGATGGGGGTGGGGGTTGGAGTGAATGTCATATGACTGGCAGGGGCTGTCCAACCAATAAGAGAGGCTTCCCCCTCCCCCCTTTCCCTTGAAACTCCAGATGCACCTACATTTCAGGAGCAAGCCTCAGTGACCACAATGGGAGTTACTTCTGAGTAGACATACATACACTTGTGCTGGGAAAGATTGGGGGGGGAGAACACAGGGATGGGAAATCAGCTCCCTTTCTAAGCCAATGGTGTGCAGGATCTCTATAACAAAGGTGTGAAGTAGTTATTTCCTAAGGCAATAAACCAAACAACAGAGCATCGGAGCTTTGAGATCGCGCTACAGAGTATTTAGGGAATTTGTGCTTTAAACTTTGCCATTTCAGTTGAGGGGGATCTCTGTAAATTCTGATGTGGGCATTCAGGGGACAGGCCTCACTGAGCACAATGGGAGTTACTTCTGAGTAGACATTAACACCCCTTGACCGGGGTCACGGTGAAAGGCACACCCTGGGCGGGGCTAGCATACCCAAGGTCAATGCAGGGGTTGGGGCACAAAGCAACTATACCAGGGATAACCTGACTTGAGTAAACGAATCAGACTTTAAGCAGTCTCAGGAAATCCGGTTTTTCCATGATAAGCGGATGGCCGTGACGTCATGTATCCGTAACGATCTCAACATGCAGCCGGCTTGGAGTAAATCGCTGGTGAACACCCCCCCCCCCGGGTTATAGTTATGTGAATCAGAAACAGACTGAATCCACGAAGTTTTCCCTTTTTTTGGCATTCTTTGGCATGGCTACTGTTATTAAAGGCATCTTGGTATAGTGCATGTAAATAGACCAGTTCTAGCAGAACTCGGAAGGCTATTGAGGCTTCCCTAATAGATAGCTTTTGAAGGATTAGGGTTTAAGAGAGATCAAGCAAGTTATCATTATTGCTGGAAAATAATACAAGAGGGAACTAGAATTATTTCAAGGAAAGCACGCAGTGTACTTGGATTCTAGCACAACCTGCTTGGAAACACATCATGTTGCTAATGTTTCTAGTTGAACCAAATGTTTTTCCAATTATGCAATATTCACCTCTTTGGATGGCTTTTGAAAATTATGTTTTACTGAGAATATATATATGGAGCAATGTGATGCACTAATTAAACAGATAAATGCACAACACTTATTTTTAAAAATAAAACATACAACACAGTTGTTAACAGCAATTATATGCTTGCCAATATATTTGCAATGCAGGGAATCCAGTCTTTCTGGTTTGTAGGATTAGCTGCTTTTGCTGATTCACAGTTTTCACAGGTACATAGCAAATAAGGCCTGGGAGGCAGCCAAGATTCTTTTCTCTAGCTATTTGTTTGCTTCCTATTTTACTGCTTGCATATGCAGGTTTTCTTTTCTTTCTTTTTTTTAAGGAAGAACTCCTGCAAGTATAAATGGCATAGAACTCCATACAGATGCTTATTTTATATATCTGAAATAATTGTTGTTGTTGTTCAGTCGTTCAGTTGTGTCCGACTCTTCGTGACCCCACGGACCATAGCACGCCAGGCCTTCCTGTCCTGCGCTCTCTCCCGGAGCGTGCTGAAATAATTAAACCCCATCTAATGCTATGTTCAGGTGCACCTAGTTAATCATCATGTTTCCAACAGTAGCTGACCAGATATAGGGCCCCCCAGCGTATGAGGAAAAGAATCCTCACCCACTGTTGCTTCCCAGAAACTGGTATTCAGAAGCATGCTGTATCTGGACCTAGAGGTTACATCAGAGGCACTGTGCCTCTGTATATCAGTTGATGGGGAACACGCACGGGGGTGGGGGGAGGGGGTGCTGTTGCGCGTGCTCATGTCCTATTTGTGGGTTCCCAGTCAACAGCTGGTTGGCCACTGTCTGAAGAGAATTGTGGACTAGATTGGCCTTTAGACTGACCCAGCCGGGCTCGTCTTCTGTTCTTCTGTTAATTTAGCTGTCATGGCTAATACCCATTGATTATGCCTACCCTCCTTTGAATTTATTAACTTATGCTTATAGGAATTTATTACGCCTATCCTCCTTTGGATTTATTTAATCCCTCATTGAAGCCAGAGGACATCACCACATCTCTGGCAACACATTCCATTCGCTTATTAAAGCCATGGCCATCACCACATCTCGCAGCTGTGAGGCAGAGAATGGCATAAGTTAATACACTCTGTGAAGGCATCCCTTCTTTTGTCTGTCCTGGATCTACTGCCAGTCAGATACCAGTCTTTCCTTTGAGGAAAGTGGGCTTGAGCTCATGAAAGTTTATGCCATAATGCATTATTATATTATTTATTTTCAATATTACACAGCACCAGTAAAGTAAATGGTGTTTTATAAGAAACAAAGAGACAGGTCCCTGCTTCAAGACGCTAATAATGTACATTTCAACAGAGGAAGGAAAGGAAAGCAAGCTAAGTTGAAGGCAAAGGTATTGGAATGAAAGGTATTGGGGTGTGAAAACTGCAATTACACAGACAAGGACTAAATCCGTCCCCCACCCTATGCCTGGTAACAAGCCTGAATGAACACTGTAGAACCTCTGAGTAAATATGCATTGGATCAGCCTACACATCTATTCGTTTTTAAGGTGCTGCAACAGAGTAGCACGATAGCTCTTCTGGAATGGATTCAGATGTAAATCACGTGAGACATGCTATTCTGACAACAGTAGTAACAGTATTTGGTTGGTAACTGTATGAACTGTTTGTGCCAATTTTGCTGTAAATGTAGGGAGAAAGCCAGGGCAGGAGAGTGCGATACTGTAGTTGTTTAAAGGAGTTGGTGCCCAGTGCAGGACACTGGCTTGTTCAAGAGCTATGTATCTGGATATAAGTCTGCTGTCAAACCACTTTTCACTCAATAACTGCTGGCCACTGAGTGATTTTAAGCATCACAAACAAAGAGCTTCTTGCACTTTGTTCTTAGTGGCTGAGTTAGGGAAGGCTTCCAGTCCTTTTGAGGAACCAGTAGCAAACCTGTGGATTTTCTGTAGTAGTTTTAGACGTAATGAGATGACAGAACAAATGCTAAAACAAGAGCTTACTTCAAGGAATCCTTAGAATTGCCACAGCATGTTAAATATGTTTTAAACCAGTTTGAATTAGTCTTGTAGTCATAACAAGACTAATTCAAACTTATGACTAAGGCCATAACTTTAGAACATGGGTTTCTGAGTGTAGTCATAATGGAGTATGATTGTAGTCATGTCCTCCTGGAACATGGGTTTCTGATTGTAGTCATCACCTTAGAATATGGGTTTCTCAGCTGGTTTCAGAAAATGACTGAGTTTGTGGTCTTAGTGCTTTTGTACTTTAAAAGATACAAAGGTGTTCAGCAGGTAGCTTATATTTTAAACTGTTTTACAGACCATGTCAGACAGTATAGTTCAAAGTACTGGGAAAAGTCAAAGGTAGAAATAAAATTAAGAAAGGATGCCTGCCTAATAACTGTGACACGGAGCAGTATGAGAATAAGGCAGATTCCTTAGTTGCAAATTAATACTGAGGATATAATTTTTTTAAAGATTGTATAATGTAAGCTGAATATTTGTTCAGTCATTTGTGAATTTTAAACGGGGTGACCTGAAATAGGACTCAAAATATTTCCCCTTATCCAACATCCCTTTGTTTTGGTGACTGACTGAGGGTGCTTCAAAATGGGCACAATGGGTTCTGAATGGGGAGAAGAAAGAATTCCCCTAGTTCTGATTTGGCTTTGACACCTCATCATGAAACCACATTTGATTGGCTGTGTGACATCAGGAGCATATCAGAGTAAGGGAAATACTTTTTGCCCTGTGTCTGATTTGGCTTCATGACACATAGTCATATTGGTTTGTCTATATGAGGATCATGTCACCATGCCTCCTGTGTGACTTCAGATTGGCCTCATGCAGAAGCACCTGTTGCTTTTTTTTTTAAGCACTGAAGCTCCAGATTAGGGAAAGAAGCAGCTGCAAACAAGTGGCAAACAGAGCCTGAAATATGTAAGGAGGTGGGGAGAAGGATGTTCATGAAATCTGGGCAAAAATGTGGTGCTGCCCTAACATTAAATGTGATGTCCAACCAATGAATGGCTGATAAATATGAATGTTACATATCTTAGCATGTAATATCAGAGCACATGATTAAGAATAATATGTTGGGACTTGGGATCTGGCTTTACTCTGAGTGCTGCATTTCCTCCTTTAAAAAAACCAAACACTTACCTAAACAGTTACATAAAAATATTTAATCATATGTCCTCTTCTAGTGCACCTGTAAATATTTAACTTAATAACTGCGGTAATGTGTCATTTTATACTACTAGTCCATTATCAATTATGAATCTCTCCCCCCACCCCAAATTCATGGCATTCAAATAGTCCTAACCTTATACTTTAACACTACATTTGCTCTGCAGCGAGAGCAAAACCTTGCATGTCAGAGGCACAAGTACGAAACCTGGTGGGTCAAAGGTTGAGCCCGGAGGAAAATGATAGGTTAAGAAATGTTGGCCAGGGGAGTTTGGCAGGGGAGGTCAAAAGGGAGGCCCCTAACATTTTTTTTTATATTTTTTTTTAACTAACTTTTTTCCATTTATTTGTCTTGTAACACACACTTCCACACCAGTGGGACTCTGCTTTTAACCTCTACTGAGTAGAGGAGCAGGCACAGGCTAGTCTAGAACAATCACAAAGCTAGACACAAAAAGGGAAAAGAGGCTATGGAAGGACAAGACTCTCCATTGGTGGTGACCTGCAAGGTGTGTGCAATGTTTGTTTTCTTGCCTGAGAACAACATGGCCTACAAGTGCAAGTTGATCACGCTGCTGGAAGAAAAAGTAAGTGGACTGGAGCAGCGACTGTCGACCCTCGGGGGAATGAGAGAACACGAAGAGTTCTTGGACAGAATGTGGGAACTGCAGCAGCAAAGGGAAGACCAAAACTTGAAGAGCAACAGGAAGCTGAGGCAGAAGTGGGAAATGCTTAGGTGAAGAAAAATGGAGTAGGGGATACTCCTTGGAAAAGGGTGACAGGAGAAGAAGAACTAGACGCCACTCTGCACCAGTGGAAGCAGTGGAGCTGTGGAACCGATTCTAGGTACTTGTGGATGAGACTGGAGGACAGCCTGCAGAGGAAGAATCAGAGGGGAACCTACATGAGAGTGAGCAAGAGGCTGAAGGTCAGTCAAACAGAGGCGATGAAACCCAGGCCTACAAGAAGAAGAAGAGAAGAGTGGTAGTAGTGGGAGACTCCTTGCTGCGTGGGATCGAGAGACCCAAGTATGTCGCGAAGACCCGTGGACTCACCAGGTATGTTGTCTCCAGGGAGGACAGATTAGAGACATGACTGAAAGGTTGCCTGCACTCATAAAGCCCTCTGACAGGTTTCCCTTTCTTCTCATCCATGTGGGAACAAATGATACCGCCAAGCGAAGCTACGAAGAGATCACGTCAGACTTTGAAGCTTTGGGAAGGAAACTCAAGAACTTTGGGGCCCAGATAGTTTTCTCCTCCATCCTTCCAGTAGTTAGAAGAGGAATAGAAAGGGAACGAAAAATACTCCGGGCGAATGACTGGCTACGAAGGTGGTGCCGATGAGAGAGATTTGGATTCTGGGACCACGGGCTCTACTTCCTGGAAGATGGGCTGTTGGCTAGGGACGGGTTGCACCTCACAAAGGATGGGAAGAATGTGTTTGGCCACAGCATGAAGAACTTCATCAGGAGGGCTTTAAACTGAATCCTACGGGGAAGGGAGATGTAATGTTGGGGGTAACAGTGGATGTAGGCGTATGCACTGCAACAGAGAGAACAGCTCTGATAGCGCCCAATAATAGTCTTCAGACACATGTAGGGAGAAAGCCAGACTATGATGCACATGGTCTTCGATGTCTATATACTAATGCCCAGAGTATGGGAAACAAACAGAACGAACTTGAACTCTTAATACAAGAGGGAAATTATGACCTGATAGGTATAACTGAGACTTGGTGTGATGACTCTCATGACTGGAATACAGCAATTGAAGGATATAACTTGTTCAAAAAGAACAGGAGGAACAGAAAGGGAGGTGGGGTTGCACTGTATGTGAAAAATACATATCTCTGCACAGAAATACAGGAGGAGGAGCTTGGTAGCCCCATCGAGAGCATCTGGGTTGAAATAAATGAAGCAAAGAATAAAAGGAATCTGGTGGTCAGAGTCTACTACCGGCCACCCAATCAAGGAGAAGACAAGGATGAAACTTTTGAAAAGCAAATAGCCAATGTTTCAAGGAAGCATGATGTAGTAGTAATGGGGGACTTCAATTTCCCCGATATTTGTTGGGAGACAAATTCTGCAAAACATGGCCCCTCCAGGAAATTCCTGACTTGTGTGGCGGATAACTTCCTCCTACAGAAAGTAGAGGAAGGAACTAGAGGATCGGCTATCCTTGACTTGATCCTAACCAACAGAGATGATGTAGTGGATAAAGTAGCAGTTACAGGAACTCTGGGGGAAAGCGACCATGTTATACTTGAGTTCTTGGTTCTAAGGGAAGCAAAAGCTGAGTGTAGTCAAACGCGTACCCTGGATTTTAGGAAAGCTGATTTTAATAAACTCAGAACAATGATCAGTAAGGTCCCATGGCAAGCGACGCTAACGAGAAAAGGAGTCCAAGATGGGTGGGAGCTTTTAAAAAAGCAAATTCTCAAGGCACAATCACAAACAATTCCAACAAGAAGAAAAGGTGGAAGACAACAGAAGACGCCAATGTGGCTTCACAAATAGCTTAGGGATGACCTGAAAACAAAAAAGGACACATATAGGAAATGGAAAGAAGGCCAAGTAACAAAGGAAGAGTACAGGCAGATAGCACAGAATTGCAGGGATGGCGTCAGGAAGGCTAAAGCTGAGAATGAGCTGAGGTTAGCAAGGTATGCTAAAAACAACAAAAAGGCTTTCTTCAGCTACGTGCATAGTAAAAGGCAGAGGAAAGAAATGGTGGTTCACCTATTAAATAAGGATGGCAAAATGATAACAGATGACAAAGGAAAGACAGAAGTGCTCAATTCCTACTTTGGCTCAGTCTTCACCCAAAAGAGGGTCTATGACCCCCTGGCAAAGGCGAAGTACAGGCTGAAGGGGCAGGATTGCAGCTTGAGATCGATAGGCATATGGTCAAGGAACACCTAATTACTTTGAATGAGTTCAAATCACCAGGGCCAGATGAACTGCATCCTAGAGTAATAAAGGAACTGGCAGAAGAACTCTCAGAACCGCTGTCTATTCTCTTTGAGAAATCATGGAGGATGGGGGAAGTGCCACATGACTGGAGGAGGGCTAACGTTGTCCCTGTCTTCAAGAAGGGTAAAAAAGAGGAACCTGGGAACTACAGACCAGTCAGTCTGACATCAGTCCCTGGGAAAATTCTGGAGCAGATGATAAAGGAATCCATCTGGAAGCACCTTGACAACAATGCCGTGATTACTCGAAGCCAACATGGATTTGTCAAAAACAAGTCCTGCCAGACAAATCCGATCTCATTTTTTGATCAAGTAACCTCCCTTGTAGACCGTGGGAATGCTGTAGACATCATATACCTTGACTTCAGCAAAGCTTTCAACAAAGTGCCCCATGATATCCTGATGAGCAAACTAGCTCAAAGTGGGCTAGATGAAACAACGATCCGGTGGATCCACAGTTGGCTACAGAATCGGACTCAAAGAGTGCTTATCAATGGGACCTTCTCAAACTGGGGAGAGGTAACGAGTGGGGTACCGCAGGGCTCAGTCCTGGGCCCAGTGCTCTTCAACATTTGTATTAATGACTTGGACGAGGAGGTGCAGGGAATGCTGATCAGATTTGCAGATGACACAAAATTGGGCGGGATAGCTAATACTTTGGAAGAAGAAACAAAATTCAAAGTGATCTGGATAGACTGGAGCACTGGGCAGAAAACAACAGAATGACATTTAATAGGGATAAATGCCAAGTTCTGCACCTAGGAAAAAGAAACCAAATGCACAGTTACAAGATGGGGGATACGTGGCTCAACGACACTACAAGCGAGAAGGATCTTGGAATTGTTGTCGATCACAAGCTGAATATGAGCCAACAATGTGATGTGGCTGCAAAAAAGGCCAATGCTCTTTTGGGCTGCAGTAATAGAGGCATAGCTTCCAAATCCCGGGAAGTACTAGTTCCCCTCTACTCAGCACTGGTTAGGCCTCATCTGGAGTACTGTGTCCAGTTCTGGGCACCACACTTTAAGAAGGATGCAGACAAACTGGAGAGGGTTCAGAGGAGGGCAACAAAGATGATCAGGGGACTGGAAACAAAGCCCAATGAAGAGAGACTGAAAGAACTGGGCATGTTTAGCCTTGAGAAGAGAAGACTGAGGGGAGATAGGATAACACTCTTCAAGTCCTTGAAAGGTTGTCACAGAGAAGAAGGCCAGGATCTCTTCTTGATCATCCCAGAGTGCAGGACACGGAATAATGGGCTCAAGTGACAGGAAGCCAGATTCCGGCTGAACATCAGGAAAAACTTCCTGAGTGTCAGAGCAATACGACAATGGAACCAATTACCTGGGGAGGTGGTGGGCTCTCCCACACTGGAGGCCTTCAAGACGAGGCTGGACAGCCATTTGTCAGGGATGCTCTGACTTGGATTCGATGGCCTTGTAGGCCCCTTCCAACCCTAGTATTCTATGATTCTATGAATAGAGCTAGGATAGAATTAAGTGGGTAGGTGATGAAACAAGGCATAAATGGCGAGTGTCAAGGAGGTGGGCTATGAGTAAGATGGACAAATCTGTTAGTTTCACTTTCTCCTGCAGTCCAAAAAAAAAATCTCACATTTTTTGTTGCATTTTCGAAGAAAATTGTGAATTTTGGTAGGTTTTTATCAAAAACGAACTGGGCAAAATTTTCACACCTTTGCACCAGCCAAATACAAGAGGTAGAGCTAGGAAATAGTTAGGTGCTGCTCAATATTATGTGTTAATTCATCTCCCTCTCCATATGCAAAACTGCTTCCTCCACACAATCTTTTTTGTTTTCCTGTGGCCACTGCTATCCTCCACCTTTGCAGCACCAACCTCCACGCCTCAGTCTGAGAAAATATTATTTCCAAATACTTCCCAGTCAACAAGCTCCTGCCACTTCATCCAACTGCAGGTAGATTTTCAAAGAACACTAGGAAGGTTTGCTTTGTAAATTGTTTGACTGTCTGGATAGGAGAAGGCAGAGGAAATTTCAAATCTTCCCTTTATGTCCCTCCATATCTCTGCCTCTGCAACATTTCTCCATTGGCCTGCCCCACTTGCAACTGGCTTC
This sequence comes from Heloderma suspectum, assembly GCF_057233095.1. Taxonomy (NCBI): domain Eukaryota; kingdom Metazoa; phylum Chordata; class Lepidosauria; order Squamata; family Helodermatidae; genus Heloderma; species Heloderma suspectum. The sequence goes on from NC_139462.1 coordinate 117,810,697, forward strand.
ATTATCTCACTTCCCTTTCCACACCAGAAAGTGAAAAGACTGATTAAGTTAACAAACAAAAAAGGCTCTGTTGTGAAGACGTTGCTGTAGGGAATGAAGAAAAATCTGGAGTGGTTTTCTCTGGGAGAAGGGAAAGACTGGGCCTGTTCAGACATCAAGCTAAGCCATGATGGTTAAGAGTGTTGAGCTAACTGTGTTGGCTTAGCATGATGTCTGAACAGGCATCTTTCTCAGCCATGGTGGTTCACTAACCACTTGCTGCAAGATGGTTAGTGGGCTCTACCATGGCTTAGCGTGATGTCTGAACAGCCTCCGTGGTTAATTGACAGCTGCCATAGTGCTCTAGGGCAAGAACGACCCAAGAAGGAGTAGCTGCCAAGCACCAAAATGGCTGACAGCACAAAGGCCGCTGGGATGCATGGCCACCCATCCAGAGGACTTTCAGTTGGGTGGTTAGAGAATGGTTAGTCTAACCACGTTGTAGTAGAACATGGTTGCCTGCATGTGTGGCAGTAGCACCCACAGTGGTTAGCGGTAACCACCATGCACCATGGTTAGCCTAACCAGCCTTCCCCAATGTACATCTGAACAGGGGCTTTGTCTCCTAGTCTTATTAATCCTGGCTTTGTCAAAAGAACCTTGGGTTTCCCAGGAAGTTGGGCAATGTTTAATTTCCAGAAGGAGACCTGCAGGGGACTCAGGCAATGCCTTCTGTGCTACTAGCCTGTATCCTTAATTCTGTGGGAGGGGCACACTGCCACTTGTGGGTGGAAAGGGAAAGGCGCTCTACGTCAGTTCAGAGCACTTTTACTATATTTGTGCTGGCTAGTAGAAATAATTTTTGACTGCTAATTTTTGACTGGACATAATTGTAGACCCCTCACCCCTGACAATTCTCCTCTCTGTAAACTTGCAGTTGGCCATTCCAGCTCTATGAATTTTGTGGTAAACAGAAGAAATTAATGAAATACATTATGGGAGAGTGGTGGATGTGTTTTCACTTGACTTTTTTAGACATAAACACTTCTTGTAACCCTGTTTCTTGCATTTATTTCTTTTAGATATCAAAATATAAGAACTAGGACTAATTAACAGTGTTCTTATTAACTGCATGACCTACTTGGGTATAACAAACATTTCCATTAGAAAATATAAATGGGGCATAGTGTCTGTTCCTTCCTCCCATCTGCCTTTCCCTTCTCTCTTCAATAATATGCAAGCTATTATTTCGTATGCTGTACAGTCCTGAAGACAGAATTCTAAATATCTTCAAGGGCCTGAGCAATGATTGCTATGAGAACCATAACAATCAGTTTCCTGCCTTTGGGCAATTAGAATCTGAACCTGAATGTTCCATTAGCATAGTTTTTGCATGTAATTTGCTATTTAACTTATAACACATCACTCTGATTGCCTTTTACCATTTCCCTGCGTTTTGTGTCATTAGTTTTTTACATGTATAACCCTGCATTTTGGTGAATGACAATCAGAATAATGTTCAGTTTTATCTTATTGCTTAATTTTTTTTTAAGAGTAATGTTTTCCGGATACAGCCTTCCCTTTGAAGAGTCAAAGAAGATACCATGAAATCCTACTGGGATGTTTATAGCTGACAGATACTAGAGTATTTAAATATTATCAGGATTCCCAGCGTTTTTTTTTACTTTGCCGTGATAGGCTACGTAACTATTTACGTAGCCTATCACGGTTAAGTACAGGGACACAAACGGCGGCGGCTACAGCCGCCGCCATTTGCAGCCCTGCTGCCCAGCAACTGGATGTCTGGCTGTGGGCATAGCTGGCAGGCGGCTCTGCGGAATCCCCACAGAGCGGAGCCGGCCGGGCGGGATTCCAGGGGGAGGGACAGAGCGCCTCCCCCCCCACCGCGAAGCAGATCCGCAAAACAGTAAGTGGCTTTCGTACATCCCTACTTTCCTTTGTCATCTGTTATCATTTTGCCATCCTTATTTAATAGCTGAACAACCATTTCTTTCCTCTACCTTTTACTATGCACGTAGCTGAAGAAAGCCTTTTTGTTGTTTTTAGCATCCCTCGCGAACCTCAGCTCGTTCTCAGCTTTAGCCTTCCTGACACCATCCGTGCAATTCTGTGCTACCTGCCTGTACTCTTCCTTTGTTACTTGGCCGTCTTTCTACTTCCTATATGTGTCTTTTTTTTTTTGTTTTCATCTCTAAGCTTTTTGTGAAGCCACATTGGCTTCTTCTGTTGTCTTCCACCTTTTCTTCTTGTTGGAATTGTTTGTGATTGTGCCTTGAGAATTTCCTTTTTTAAAAGCTCCCACCCATCTTGGACTCCTTTTCTCGTTGGCGTCGCTTGCCATGGGACCTTCCTGATCATTGTTCTGAGTTTATTCAAATCAGCTTTCCTAAAATCCAGGGTACATGTTTGACTACACTCGGCTTTTGCTTCCCTTAGAACCAAGAACTGAAGTACAACATGGTCGCTTTCCCCCAGAGTTCCTGTAACTGCTACTTTATCCACTAAGTCATCTCTGTTGGTTAAGATCAAGTCAAGGATAGCTGATCCTCTAGTTCCTTCCTCTACTTTCTGTAGGAGGAAGTTATCAGCCACACAAGTCAGAAATTTCCTGGAGGGGCCATGATTTGCAGAATTTGTCTCCCAACAAATATCGGGGAAATTGAAGTCCCCCATTACTACTACATCATGCTTCCTTAAAACATTGGCTATTTGCTTTTTAAAAGTTTCATTCTTGTCTTCTCTTTGATTGGGTGGCCGGTAGTAGACTCCGACCACCAGGTTCCTTTTATTCTTTGCTCCATTTATTTTGATCCAGATGCTCTCGATGGGGCTACCAAGCTCCTCCTCCTGTATTTCTGTGCAGAGATATGTATTTTTCACATACAGTGCAACCCCACCTCCCTTTCTGTTCCTCCTGTTCTTTTTGAACAAGTTATATCCTTCAATTGCTGTATTCCAGTCATGAGAGTCATCCCACCAAGTCTCAGTTATACCTATCAAGTCGTAATTTCCCTCTTGTATAAAGAGTTCGTTCTGTTTGTTTCCCATACTCTGGGCATTAGTATATAGACATCAAAGACCATGTGATTCATAATCTGGCTTTCTTCCTACATGTGTCTGAAGACTATCATCGGGCGCTGTTAGAGCTTTCTCTCCGTTGCAGTGCATGCGCCTACGTCCATTGTTACCACCAACATTACATCTCCCTTCCCCGTAGGATTCAGTTTAAAGCCCTCCTGATGAAGTTCTTCATGCTGTGGCCAAACACATTCTACCCATCCTTTGTGAGGTGCAACCCGTCCCTTGCCAACAGCCCATCTTCCAGGAAGTATGGCCCATGGTCCCAGAATCCAAATCTCTCTCGTCGGCACCACCTTCGTAGCCAGTCATTCGCCCGGAGTATTTTTCATTCCCTTTCTATCCCTTTTCTAACTACTGGAAGGATGGATGAGAAAACTATCTGGGCCCCAAAGTTCTTGAGTTTCCTTCCCAAAGCTTCAAAGTCTGACGTGATTTCTTCGTAGCTCCGGTTGGTGGTATCATTTGTTCCCACATGGATGAGAAGAAAGGGATACCTAGGGATGTCAGAGAACTTCTCCACGAATCTCAGGGAGGCCGAATGCCAGCGCATTCGGCCCCCAAAATTGGTGGAGAAACAGTCTGCCCCCCCGCCCTCCCCCCAGGATGGGACTTACCTTGTGTGAATTCCCTGGCGGCGGCGGCGGCAGTTCGGCAGCGGCGGCTGCGGCGGTCAGTCTTCCGACTGGCTGCTGCCGCCGCCATTTCCAAGTTAAAAAAACCAAAAAAAGTCATAGGCTACAAAGATTTATGTAGCCTATCACGGCTAGATTTTTAAAAAAACACCGTGATAGGCTACGTAAATGTTTATGTAGCCTATCACGGCTGAGTGAAAAGAAAACCAAAAAACTGGACGTACGCAAATGGCAGCGCCCGTGGGTGCCGCCATTTTCGTTCCTTACTTTGGCACGTGTAGCAAATAGCGTTCCCCTTATTTTCGCCGTAGTCTACGTAAATGTTTATGTAGACTACACGAGCCGAAATAAGGAACGCAAATGGCGGTGCCCACGGGCGCCGCCATTTGCGTACGCGCAGGTTTTTTTGTTTTTTTTCACTCAGCCGTGATAGGCTACGTAAACATTTATGTAGCCTATCACGGCTGACTGCAGGGACGCAAACGGCGGCGGCTACAGCTGCCGCCATTTGCATTCCCAGCCGGGCGGGATTCGCGGTGGGAGGGACAGGGCGCCTCCCGCCCTTCCAGAATTTTGGGGGGGAGGGATGGGGCGCCTCCCCCCTGGCCAGAATTTCAGGGGGGAGGGACGGGGCGCCTCCCCCCCACCTCGAATCAGCTTTCGGGAACAGGTAAGTGACTTCCGTATATCCCTAGGGATACCTGTCGGTGGGCTTTATGAGTGCAGGCAACCTTTCAGTCACGTCTCTAACCCGTCCTCCCAGGAGACAACATACCTGGCGAGTCCACGGGCCTTCGCAACATACTTGGGTCTCGATCCCACGCCGCAAGGAGTCTCCCACTACTACCACTCTTCTCTTCTTCTTCTTGTAGGCCTGGGTTTCATCGCCTCTGTTTGACTGACCTTCAGCCTCTTGCTCACTCTCATGTAGGTTCCCCTCTGATTCTTCCTCTGCAGGCTGTCCTCCAGTCTCATCCACAAGTACCTGGAATCGGTTCCACAGCTCCACTGCTTCCACTGGTGCAGAGTGGCGTCTAGTTCTTCTTCTCCTGTCACCCTTTTCCAAGGAGTATCCCCTACTCCATTTTTCTTCACCTAAGCATTTCCCACTTCTGCCTCAGCTTCCTGTTGCTCTTCAAGTTTTGGTCTTCCCTTTGCTGCTGCAGTTCCCACATTCTGTCCAAGAACTCTTTGTGTTCTCTCATTCCCCCGAGGGTCGACAGTCGCTGCTCCAGTCCACTTACTTTTTCTTCCAGCAGCGTGATCAACTTGCACTTGTAGGCCATGTTGTTCTCAGGCAAGAAAACAAACATTGCACACACCTTGCAGGTCACCACCAATGGAGAGTCTTGTCCTTCCATAGCCTCTTTTCCCTTTTTGTGTCTAGCTTTGTGATTGTTCTAGACTAGCCTGTGCCTGCACCTCATCAGCAGAGGTTAAAAGCAGAGTCCCACTGGTGTGGAAGTGTGTGTTACAAGACAAATAAATGAAAAAAAAGTTAGTTAAAAAAGAAAAAAAATGGAAAAAAATGTTAGGGGCCTCCCCCTTGACCTCCCCTGCCGAACTCCCCTGGCCAACTCCTGTTCGCTCCCCCGGCCAACTCCTGTTCGCTCCCCCTGTCTGCTCGCTCTGGTTGCTGTCTCTCTTGGAGCTTGCTTGCTTCTGTAGTCCCTGGACCAGCTTGAGCAGCTTGCTTCGCTCTGCTCTGCTCAGCTGGGAGGCGGGAAACAGACTGAAGCTTCCCGCCCACTCAGCTGCTGGGAGTACTCAGGCCACACACCCCCAATTCAGTTGGTGCTCTCAGAAGGACCTGGTAAGCTCACAGCCACTCAGAAGGATAAAGGGCAGCCCCCTGGGCTTCCTGCAGCCCACTTACCTCTTAGCCTCTGTCTCCTTTGTCTCTGTCTCTTCAACCACTGCAACTCCCCTGGCCAACACCTGTTTGCTCCCCTGGTCGCTCACTCTGGTGGTTCGCTCTCTGGGAGCTTGCTTGCTTCTGTAGTCCCTGGACCAGCTGGAGCAGCTTGCTCTGCTCTGCTCTGCTCAGCTGGGAGGCGGGAAACATATAATGAAGGAGCTTAGGGAAGGCTAATGGGTAATGTTGGGGTGCTAAGAAAGTATGCAAGGGGGCTGTTTAAATGAGAAGGGATCTGTCCATGAAGGCTGAGTTGAGAGGGTGAAGCTTCCATAGGGTATCATATCTTGAAAAACTAAAATGTTTGTGTTTGAGTGAGTGAGTGGATAAAAAAGATTTTAACACCCCTGCATTTTTTCTCAGACATCCAATTGAAATACCACTGCCTTACTCTCAGCTGCACTGTTTTTGGATCCCAGTTGAAGGCTGTATATCTTACAAGGTTGTATAATCTTGGAAGGGGGTGTGGCTGTGAGGGGGCGTGGCTGTGACTGTCACGAAGGGACCCTGAACTTCTGAATTGGCCACTACACTTCTGCAGCCTAAGTTGATAAAAGGTACACCATGCCACCACGTCCATGTGTGCCTCAATGCTGGATCCAAGAGCACCCCCAAACAACAAACCTGATCCTTTAGGGGGAGTGCAACCCACTCCAGAACGGGTTGAACATCACTTAGCTGGGCAGATGAACCACCCTACTGACAGTACCTCCGTCTTGTCTGGTTTGACTCTGTTTATTGGCCCTCATCCAGTCCATTACTGTGCCCAGGCACTAATTCAGAACAGCCACTGCCTCATCTGGACCTGAAAAGAAGAGGTGGAACTGGATATCATCTGCATATTGGTGACACCTCAGTCCATTTCTCTGGATAAACTCCCCCCAGTGGTTTAATGTAAACGTTAAACAGCATGAGAGATAAAATAGAGCCCTGTGGCACCCACAGCATAACTGCAATAATCCCCTAGTACCACCTTCTGGAATCAGCCATCCAAGTAGGTGTGGAACCACTGCAATGCTACGCCTCCAACTCCCAGCCCAGATAGCCTATCCAGAATGTTCTCATGGTTGATTGTATTGAAAGCCACTGAGAGGTCCAAAAGAATAAACAGGGTCACACTCCCCCTGCCCCTCTCCTGGCAAAGGTCATCCCACAGAGCAACCAAGGAAGTTTCCGTTCCAAAACCAGGCCTGAAGCCAGAATTGAAATGGGTGTAGATAATATATGGAGGCCTCTTAGATAACCTGGGTCTGAGCTGTTTAGGGCCTTATAAATAAGCAATAGCAGCTTGAACATAGCTCAGTAGGTAAGTGGCAGCTAGTGCAGAGCTTTCAGCATAGGAGTCATAGGCGTGTGCTGCCAAGTTCCACTGAGCAAGATAGCTGCATTCTGCGGTAGCTGCAGCTTCTGAACCAATCTCAAGGGCAGCCCCACATAAAGCACATTAAGGTAGTCCAGTCTTGAAATTAGGAATGCATGGATCACCGTGGTCCAGCTATACACGTACAGCAATTGCTGTAGCTGTCTTAACAGCCAAAGCTGGTAATAGGCACTCTTTGCTACTGAGGTCACTTGGACCTCCAGTGACATAGATGAATCCAAGAGCACCCGCAGACTACATATCTGCCCTTGTAGTTTTGAGTGCAACGCCATCCAGGACATGTGAATTACCAATCTCCCAGACCAAGGAACCACCCATCATAGAGCTTCGATCGTACCAGGATTCAATTTCAATTGGTTGGTCCTCATCTAGCTTGCCACTCCAGCCAATGCACCAGTTCAGGTCACGCATGGCCACACTTGACTCAGATGTAACAGAGAAAAAGAGCTGGGTGTTATCTGCAGACTGATGACACCTTGACCCAAATCCTCAATGGCTTCATATGAAGGTTAAAAGGTTTTGGTGATGGGATCATGTCCTGTGGCACCTCACAGTACAGTTGCCAAGACACAACCCTGCACTGTCAGGAACTGGCTGCAAAGATAGGAATGGGACCACTGCAGTACAGTGCTGCCTATTCTAACCTCATGGACCTAGTCCAGGAGGACACAATGGCCGATGATATCGAAATCCACTGAGAGATTAAGGAAAAGCAACAAGGTCATACTCCCACTGTCCCTCTCCCAGTAAAGGTCATCCATCAGGATGACCAAAGCTGAATCCATCCTAAACCCAGATTAAAATGGATCCAGACACTCTGTGCTACAACATTCTCTTGTGTACCTTGCCCTAAAGGGGGTATTAGTAACAGGATGGCAGTTGTGATAACCCTCGGGGGTCTGAGAGAACTTTTCAGGAGTGGTCGCAAAATTGCCTCTTCAAAGGCGGCTGGCGCCACTCCCTCACATAAAGATGCATTAACCATGGTCTGGACTCACCCAGCCAAACCTCCCTGGCTAGTCCTCGTAAGCCAAGATGGTCAAGGGTCAAGAGGGCAGATGGTCAGCCACATTGCTGCAAGTGTCTTGTCTACACATCCTCAGGCTGCATCAACTGAAACTGATACCACAAAACTGGATAAGTTGGTGCATTGGACTCCTCATCAGGACCTGTCTTAACCCTGGTGTTCAGATCACTATGCAGACAAATGGTTTTATTCTCAAAGTGCCTGGCAAATTTATCTCAGTAGGTCTCTGACAGTACCAACATACTATTTGTTGGGGCAGATGACGCTAAGCGTCATATCATTCAAAAAACCTCAGCTGGACGGCTACTTGAAGACACAATGGAGTCAGGAAAGTAACCTTTCTTTGATTACTTCACTGCCATGCAGGAGGCATGATTATGTGCTCTTATGCATATTTGGTTATGTTATGCTTTATTTCTATGCCGCCTTTCAGCCAAAAGGCCCCCAAAGTGGCTCACAAAAATATACAAATACAGTATTCAAACAATACACTAAATACAAGTTTAAAGCAGAAATATCACAACAGCTGTTTAAAACAAAAACAACTAAAAACCCCGCAGCCTGAACACACCACCTACATATCCAAAAACAAAAACCCATCTGCAAAAATGCCAGAGTAGAGCTGGCATAATCCAGGGCTCCTTATAAAGTTTCCCAGGCAGGGGGATGGGCAGAGGAGATGAGGAAAAAAATGCCTTGGTTGGAACAGTGCCTCCCGCTGAAGCAGAGCCCCCCAAGCTGCAGCTCTAGCCTTGCTTTTAAAGTCTCCAGGTGGTGGTGGCGGGGGAGCAGGTGGAACAGCTCACCCTTGATGGAACAGCACCTCCCACTGAAGCAGTTCTTTCAAGCTGTAGCTCATCCTCACAGAAGTCCTGTACCAAAGGAGCTCTAACCATCGCCCAGCCTGTCTAATCATCTGAAGCTTTGCAGAAAACCATGGAGCTACTCAGCTGAGACTATGCCCTTGTTGTGATTATAAACTATAAGCCCATTTAGGGCAGATATTGGGTGCTTGTTCACAGTACAACCCTCATCAATGATAAGGCTTGTTTGGAATTTTGCAAAGATTTCTTTTTTAAGTTGGGAGGCCGAGAGAGACTCATTCAAATTATAAGCCATCTTGTAAAACAGCTCTCTGGACAGCGTACAAGGCAAAACAGTGGCAAAAGTTTTAAATCTTAATTACATAAAATGTATTTATAATGCAGCAAAATGTAATTTTTTGTGGCAATGGTTGTTCTTTGGTTATTTTTTTTGTTTTAAGTCTAATACAAAACTTTATACTACTGATGTTTTCCTTTTGGTGCTCCTTAACTCTGTAGGTCTAGATACTTTCAGTAAAACTGTTCACTCAAAATCCCACAAAGTAGTTTTGTAAAATGCCACACATCATTCTGAGTACACGCAGCAGATGGACGAGATTCATTTAGTCTAAACCTTTATTTCATCCCATCAGCAAAATGCATTTTGTCAAACTTTTACTCCATAACATTCACAAAAGGCCTTTCATCATAGTTTTGTCAACAGAATGTGATTTTATTCCAATCATTCTGTCAACAAGGAGAAACACCATAAAATCACTTTACCTGCAATCATAAATTATATGGCATCCTCCTTTTTCTGTAGAGAAAATGGAAGTATCAAAACTTCTGTGGCAACAAAATGGATAATATTCACTTTTGCAGAGAAAATATTAATATCACAGAAACAGTTTTGTAGCCCATTATTAGTGGGAAAAGGTTTAGCCCAAAGTTTTATGGAATTTTTTTTAATGTTTAGGCCTTCTTAGGCAGCCATCTTAGGCACATGTAGCTGAAAGTACGCCCCATTAAACTAGTGGGGCTTCATTATAGTTGCATTAATTATTTCATTTCAGTCATTGATCTGAGGATGCATGCATAGCTTTATAAGATGGCTTTGGGAGGGAAGGTTCAACTAATTGTACACAGTGAAACTAAAACAGTGCATTATACCCTGTGGTACCATGCCTAGGTGACTTTCATATGAAGATGAGTTTTCTTGGATGAACTGGGCACTTTTTGTCTGGATCAGGAGGACTACAGGATCTCCTTGAGTTGGTTATGCTTTCAATAGTGCTCTCATTTGTTAAGTGGCAGGATGATTGCACAGCTGTAAGAGCTTACTTCTTAGTAGATGCTGCATTAAATGCTATAATTAGAGAAGCAACAACAGTGACAGATGCTAGGGGTATATAGCTGTGATGCAGGTGAATGTATCAATGCCAGCCATGACTGTGTAGACAGTGGCTCCCATGAAGAATCAGCCTCAATGACTGAAGAGGATTACTTGGTTGAAACGGCTTTACTGTATAATAAGGTGATGGCAGGTAAAATAAGCATAGAGGAGCTGTCCTCCATTGATGAACTATTCAGGTCAGCAAGGAATTGACGCCATAAAGAACTGTCTGACTTGTGCAATTTGTCTGTGACCTGCAGTACCTGAAAATTGTTGCTATTTTATGGAAATTCCTTACAGGCGAACGAATAGGAAAATGGAGTCTTCACTGGCAAACCATGCTAAACATGCTCCCCTACTTTGCAGCAGCTGGTCATAACTGTACACAAAACCAGTCTACTTCTACATTCAGCAAATGCCTGTGTTTGAAAAGCAACAGCCAGACATATACAAACTATTTTCATCTGGACATTGGGCAGTACACTAAAGAATCCCAATCCTATTTCAGAAGCCCAACACCAGGTCTAGGTACTCAAAACTAGGGATGGGTGAATCTGTCAATTTTGTTTTCATCCATATTCAGGTCTTTTTTAAAAAAATCACAAGTTCTTTCTCTCCCAAATATGAAGAACTTTGCAAATTTTAGTAAATCCTTATAATAAATGAACAGACAAGAAATTCTCACCCATCTGCACCAGCCACATTCAATAGGTATAGCTATTCCAAGCATGGAGAGGGCCTGCCTGCCATATGGCTCTTAAAGATGAGGAGCCTGTTAGAAAAAAGAGGTGGCAACCCTAATTCAGCACTAACCTGGTTGAATACTCAGGGAATCCATGCAAGACTTTTAGGAGTTAAGCACTGAAAGCCCTGGGCCTGAATGGACAAATGTATCAGTTTCAGTTTCTCCCACATTCATTTTGTTCGTTTAAATCTCAAGTTCTTTTTGTCCCCAATATGGAGAACTTGTGGCGTTTAGTAAACTCTTCTCAAAACCGAAATGAAATGAAATTCTTACCTATCCTTACTCAACAACACTGGTAGACCACAGGATAGGGTACCTGACCTAAGGGATGGAATCCTTTAAACCAAAGCTCCCCCCTTCTCCATCCCTCAAGTAGTGACTCGTACTACACATTAAAGCCAGGAGGAAACATCTGAGAGAGGTTCATGCCATCCCTTCATCCAGCCAGATATGGGTTATGCAAGCAAGGATGAGTTTATTGATGGCAAGCGGTTTCCCATTAAGTGAACTGGCATTCATGAGCAATGCCTTGAGAACCAAAGGGCCTGCAGAACTGCTGGCAGAATTATCAAGGTTGAAGGACAAAATGAAGAGGAGACGACATGTAAATGTCTAACTCCTCTTTCCCTAATTGTTGTCTCTGGCCTCCTCTGCCATAACACCCTCATTCTCTATCACTTCTACAGTGTCCCCCTTACCCTCCAGGGCTCTTAATACCCTCCTTCTTGTCCCCAAACACAAGTTGTACCTGCCAAGGTTGCATAGGCCAAAAACAGTATTGGCATGAGAGAGCGATGCATAGATACCTAATACTTAAGGGAGATAACAAATACTACAAATAGTATTTACACAATTCATACTTGTGACACAGGTTCTGAACTTTGACTAACTTACAAGTAGACATGCATGGGATCGCACCGTGAATGTGCCATTTATTCAAATGTTCAAAAGCTCACACTCAGTTTCCTATCTCTGTTTAGTCCCATATGGTATACCTATTTCAATGTATGGTGTCGTTTCTCAGTGTAAGGTCATTGCCGTTCTGTATGAACTTGGGCTAAGCTACCAACTGTTCCTGCTTGACTAGCACAATGCTATTTACCAATATGGGAAATTTGGACAAAATCCACATGGATGTTCTCCTGCTCAGTACTCATTAAAGGAAGATAGCAGTGCTCTTCCACAACTCCCAATCAGTTGTGGCCTGGATTTCCTAATTTTGCTGAGAACTTTAACATTTATTAATTTAGACAGACAGACAGACAGACATCAATATAAACTTTTACTGACATAATAGTTAAATGTGAAGACAATGACAAATGTAAAATTATTGGTTCCAGTTCTTATAATCAATAGGTATAAAACAGGCATGGGGAACTTCCAGGCCACAGAGGTTTAGAGACCTTCTTAAGTTTAGAGCCCTTCTCAACTAAGTTACTTATTTTCCCCTGCATAGGCGTCCTTCATTAAGTCATTTGTTTGGTTGATCTGTATGATTACAATCCTGCACATTGTTAGATAGCTATGTTAGATAGAAATCACATTTTAAGTCAGTGGGAATTGGCTTCCTGGTCTGACTTCCTCAACAACACACCATCTTAAATTTGACTATAAAAGTGTACACAATCAAACTTCTCTTGGTTGAAAGCAGTCTATTTGCAAAAACACAAATTTTCCTCACTGAATCCGGTAATCATCACAGCATGAAATGCCAGTATTTGCTTTACCCCTAACATTTTACCCCACTTTGTTTTTTCATAAGAATAGGTTGCACACCATCCTCCATACATTCTTTGCAACACTATTATACTCTGCAACTCTCATATAAGCCTAAAGGCATGTCCAAACTTTAAGTTATGAGTTTAATAGGTTTTCAGTGTCTTGAGGTGACACAGAGTGAAAGATGGAGGAATGACTAGCAACATTTTGTAGGCCACAGACAACTGTAAATGAGACACACCCCAGGGAGCCATATTTCATAGGCATCTTCAGACAGCAGGTGCAAGCTATTTGCGGCTTCTATGTAAAACTGAAATTTTGTGCGAGAAAGTAGAAAACAACTTTTCACAATCTGTAGCTGGAGTAAGTGTCAGCTATTCATCTTCCTAAGCAGCTACAAAAAGAATCTCATACTAACAATCCATAAATTATACTGCCAATTGCAACTAAATTCATGCATCCGGCTCTTCCGTAGATGCTTTGTGCAGCTAAGTAGGCATAAATTATTATATCTATTTAGGATGACCAAAGGTGAGGGAGAACACGGATTTTGAACTTTGTACAACATTTCCCCAGTTAATATATTTTTTCACTCCTACCTGACAAACTGCATTTCTACGAAACTCTTGAAAGGACAAGAGCATTGTCCTTTTTGTATTGCTCATGCTACTTATTTTCTTGCCTAAATTTAATTCTCTGTTTAATTTAATATGAAGTATTGGTGAGAAACATAGTGGCCCTAACAGTAGAGCACCCAATTCATTAGGACTTACTTCCAAGTATGTGTGCATAAGATTGTAGCCTAAGGGTAGTATCAAAGTCACAACCCATATTAGTTACCCTGTTACCAGTTTTAACCATGACTGATAAAAGAATATGTCTCCCAGCAACTTCAGTACATGCCTATAGGTAAACTGGAGATCATCACCCCCAGTTACTAAGTGTGAGTATAGAACCAGAGGCTGGTAGTTATTTGTATGTTGCAAAGACCCAAGGAAGGCGCACCTGATTCATGTTGTAGACATTTTGTCCTTGCCAACTATAGCCTCATTTGCAGGATTTGAGCATCCCACTGACAAACTCAAAAGCCTTATTGATGCTATACCACCTTCCCCAGCCTGGTGCCCTCCAGAGGTTTTTGAGTTCAACTCCCATCAGCCAGCATCACCAATGGTCAAGAATGTTGCAAGTTGTGTTCCAAACCATCTGGAGGGCACCAACTTGGGGACATTATGCTTGCAACATTGGGCCATATGAGACGAGAACACCTAGCCAACTGAAATCTACCTTATCTTAAAATGATATTCTGGTATCTCTATTTTATATTCGGAACCTTTATGTCAATGGAAAAATAATAATTGGTGTAGCTTTGCCTTTGAATTCCATTCTTGAGCACAAACACAATTTGCACCAGTCCTTAATATTTACAAGTACATTCAGGTCTTATGGATGTCAAAACAGAGTTTTAAGAATTTTTTTGGCATGTATTCTTGCACTCTATCTGCTTCTTGATAATATTGTGCTGCATTTTTGGCTTTACAAGTATTTCTTTTATTAGTCAAGGAATTTTGCACTTATACTTTATTAATCTTATCCCACCATCCATTTTCCAGTTGTTGTTTGTTTCCTAGATTTCCCCCCATCTCCTCATCAGTATTGTTCAGTTATGGAAACTGGTCCATAGGAGTTAATAGGAATAGGGGAGATAATATATTCATTACTTATGAACACAGATTGGCTGCCAGATTCAATACAACCAGTACAGGAAGTTTCTATCAAGCACTGATTGGTTATACTGATGCTTCCTATCAACATTGGTTTGGAAATAGCTGTAGTTAATTTGCATACAGCTGGTTCTTATTGGGGCTGATGCCTCCTCTTTCCCCAGCTGTCCTGGATGTGAGTTACTTGTTGATCAGCTGTCAAAACAACATGCAAACAGTTAAAAGTCTTCCGTTAGGATCACAACTGTCCTGTTGCTGCTTTTGAAATGAAAAAGGGATAGAATAAAAAGACCTTTTATAACAGACCATGTCCTTCCAGTTGACCACTAGCCAATTTCTAGTAGACGATCGAATGACTGTAATGACTAAACCTCATTATATACAATGATGACCCATGGATGCAAGATGGTATTGTTTATTTCCACATTTAGACTCCACTTTTCAGCAATGTCCCTAAAGTAGCTGACAACAGTAATTTCAAAAACTTCTAAAATTCATGTTTAAAACAATACATCATCATTATTACTAAAACAGAAGGCAACATAAAAAACAATTTCAGCACCAAGTGACTCAAAGATCAAATACATAATGAAATAAAATTGTTTTAACAGCCTTCCTGAAGGGGCCAGTCAAAACAGCTCAGGGTTTCTTTTTGGGGATTATTTCTTTTTTCTTATAGTACCATTAATAACAGTAAGATAAAATTAAGAATAAATACTGTAATCCTGGGCACACATATCTGAGAGTAGTAAGCCCCACTGAACACAGTCAGACTTATTTCTGAGTAAACATGCACAGAATTGTGCTGTAAGTGTTTGTGAACTTGTACTAACCAATAAGGAGAGTAGGATAGGGTGACATGGAAATCTGCCTTGGGTGCAATCTGCAACAAGTACTTATTAAAAATGTTAAATTATCGAATGTTTGCTTTTCACTGTGCAATAATTAAGCAGACCTTCAAGATGACAATGTATCCTAGGCTTCCTTTTATTCATAATTATAATGGATTTTAGATGGACCTGATTTAAATCTGTACCAAGATTAGGTGTCTCTCATATAGAGTTTGTTTAAATATAAAATGTTACATATTGTATTCCAAGATAGGATAGCTTAAAGCTCCATTAAAAAAACATCTATAGTTTGAACATAACCATGGCTTTTGACCCTCGCTCAAATCCTGGGGAAAGTGGATTTGATCTCATTTCAATTCCAGCAGAATAGCTCGTCACATAAGAAGAAAAAGGCACCTACCATTTGTCATAGTTGGCAGCTTCTGCCTAAGAATGGTCCAGAACTGCATTGCCATGGAAACTAAATTACCTGCTCCTACTTCTGGCTCTGAAGGTGATTTCAGCAATGGTGGAGGTTGAGTATTTCTAATGCAGCAATATGTGGGAAAGCTTACACACCTGTAGCACAGCTGACTAATAATTATACTATACTAGTAAGCATTTTGTCACTATGATGTGTGTGTTTGTGGCTTGAAATAATGCAAGGACTCGTGTGCGGGTGGGCAAACAGAGGAACAGATTGTCTCTACATACCCTGCATATAGTGATGCATTGTAACAACCTCTTGTTAGTGGAGGTTTGGCCACTTTGTGTCAGGGTAGAAGGCAGATTATGTGCTCCCTACCACAGTGTCAATGTGTGCAGCAATTTACTCCATAGATGTGAACAGTATATGGGGAAAGTAAGAGGATGCATTGGCATGGAGGCTAGACCTGCCCCTTGCTCCTGGTGACCCAAGTGGGGATAGGGTAATGCCCCCTCTGTGTCTGTGATTACAGCATGCATACTTTGTCTTATAAGATCATTTGCCCTACAGCAGCGATCTCCATTCACAAGTGGCAGCTGGTGCCTTCTGGAGTTGGCGGGGCTTATGGGGTAAGCATTTCACTCAACACTAACCTGCAGGGCATGAAGGCCACAGCCTGCCCCAGTTTTCCATCCCCCCAGCATCTGTTTCTCAGAGGCATGCTGCCTCTGAACCTGGAGACTGCATTTACCTAGCATGACTAATAGCCACTGACAGACCTCTCTTCCATGAATTGGTCTATTCTGCCTTTAAAGCCATGTTAGCTAGTGGCTCTCATCACATTTTGTGACAGTGAATTCCACTGGTTAATTATGCATCGTGTGGAGAAGTATTTTCTTTGTTCTGAATCCACTGTCAATCAGTTTCATTGGATTCTAGTATTATGAGAGAGAGGGGGGAGAGTGAGAGTAGGGGAGGGGGAGAGATCTCCCTCTACCCCATTTCTAAATGTATAAGCCTCTGTCATCATGCTCCCACTTAGTAATCTCCCCCCACACACACACACACTAAGCTGTAAAGCCCCACATACTTTAGCCTTCTCAACTCCATCATTTAGTTGCTCCTTTTTTGTCTCCTCTCCAGCTCTAGGATATGCTTTCCAAGATGGGGAGACCAGAAAGAGCAGAATGCATCACAGGCATCATTCCACAGGGAGTCATCACTCCCAACTCATTTTTGATGTAGATGTGTTTTAAAGTTCCAGGGATTTATTCCTGATTTGACATGCTAAAATCAGGAATAACATTGACATTCAACTCCTGTCCTTTCTTGCACATGTGCAAACAATGCCCCTTGATATAGGGTGCTTTACTAGTTTGGCTACCTGCATTGGGCAGTGCATGTTTTTGGGTCATCTCCCATCCCACTGTTTTGTCCTCAACCCCAGCTGAATGCTGAACAAGTTGGTTTAATGCATGTTCATTGCTTGAGGACTACAGCACAAGATGCTAATTTCAGCCTCAAGCAATGTTCACAACATGGGAGTACTTTTTTTTTTTTTTTGAAGCTAGCCATTTAATATGCTTAGTGATTCCCCAGTTGTGGTTTTTTGTGGGATTAAGACAGCAATCTCATGGTTCCTGGGTGAGTCCTACGCACCACAGGATGGCTCAGAAACCCCTCCAAGGTTGGAGACAGCACTCCAACCCTGGAAGGGGAAGTCAGAGATCCAACCCCAGACCCCTCCCCCTCAAAGCTGGCACAGAAAGAACCACGCTGGCTGCCTCTCCAAGGTTGGAAAAGCAACCTTGGAGGATGAGGAAAGGGGGTGTTCTGGTGAGCGGGAAGGGGAGGAGACTGGAGAGGCCAGGATCCACATTATCCTGAGCCTCCTCCAGCCTCCTTCCCTCCTCCTCTGAAGCACTCTCACTAGACAGCTGAAAAGCCTGTCTAGAAAAATCAGGAAAGATGGAGGACAGGCAGGTGAAGATCACCTTCACCACTCCTCCTGCCTTCCTGGCTTCAGCCTGGTAGGGTGTTAGATAGATGGAAGCCTCTGAGTTTGGAGGCCTTCCAAATGGCAAGGGCACAGTCAATAGGGTTGTGCCCTAAAAAGTCTAGTCAAGATGATCACTTTAAAGGGGTGGGCGGGCAATTGATATATTTGGCCAAAGGCGTTCGTTCACTTTATAACTGACATGGGATGGATGGATCAGTTTTCTTCTGGTGCCTTTCAATTTGTATGTGTTCATTCAGAAATCCGTTCTGTCCCATTTCTGCATTAATGTGCGATCTTAAACAAATCTAAGCATGAACATTGATATTTAAAATACATTTATGATTTTTGAACATATGGAAAGAGAAGGGGGAAGAAAGAGAGAAAAATGTACAGGAAGGAGAGAGAGAGATAATGGGACAGAGAAATTGAGAATGTGACACACACACAGAGTGAAAATGGGACACATGGGAGGAGGGAAAGAATAGTGTGGGGGGTGAAAGAGGAAGGGAAGGTTGGCTCTGCCCACATAGCGGTGGATGGAGTCTGGTACTGGCTTCATCCTGCACTAGCACGCAGTTCAGCTTTCCCAGATGTGAATGTGGCGCTTGGGTAAAAAAAGGCTCCCTTCCCCGCTATAAGTGGAGTGAATGGAGTCAATTTGCATATTCATTGAGCAGACATCAAGCAGGGCGTCATGGACATGGACATCACAGTGTCTCAAATGGTGTTGCAGCAGAGTCCTCCTGACCCTGGCGGTGGCAATCTGTGGTTTGGTTTGCTGCGGGGCTACCACCTTCCACGGCTGAGCAGTGCTGCATAGGGGAGATGCTCAGTCCAGGCCACCTCCATCCATGGTGCTGAAGTAGCAGCCCCTCTGCTTCCACTCCCACTTGTAATATTCTCCAGTTAGAGCATAGATTCCCCCTTGCCCATGCAGCATGGGTTCAGCAGCAAACTCCCCCATGGGTGCCCCCTGCCCCTGTTCTCTCTTCGTCAGTGTGATAATAAGATTTTGGAGTGAAGCATCACTTATATCCCATGCCGGTGACAAGACAACAGAATATAGCCCACTGACTTTGTGTTTCCTGTTGTTTCAAAGTTTGCCAATTCCTTAAGCTAAACTTAATACCAGGCTGCTGAGCTCTTGAAATAAGCAACTGTAATGGATTAGCAATCAATGTTTGCAAGGCAGCTGAAGTTTTAAGGTTAATTCTGCACTATGTGTTAATCTTGTTCTGTAAGCAATAAATAAAATAAAATACTCTCTTCGCAGTAACCGGCTTGTACTTTCAAGAAGGGTACTTAAGTGAACCAAAATCACATCCATATATTGCTGCTCCTGCCCACCCCTGAATTCACTGCCCAATTCCCTGGAGATGCTGCTTCTCAGCAAGGTCAATGCTGATGGAAAGATTAAAAAATAAACACATCAGACATGGATTAATATATGAATCATGTCCTAAATTCAGTAAATTCAGAGATAAAAGGGGTTTTGGCTGAATAAACACAGCAGTTAAGCAAGGAAGGGCATTGCAGCAATGGCTGAATTCTCTGGAGTGACAACTGACTTTGGGGGTTCAACTGTTGAGTGGCATCTATGCCAGACAGCACTGAGATATTTGTCTTTGTTAATATGGTGGTACTGTCAAGATACCCACCCACCAGTAGAGAGCAACCTAGGAAGCCGCTGTATACCAAGTCAGAACTTCAGTCCGTCTAGCTCAGTATTGTCAACACCAACTGGCAGCAGCTCCCCAAGGTTCCAGACAGGCGTCTTTCCCAGCCCTGTTTGAAGATACCAGGGTCTGAACCTGGGATCTTTTGCATACAAAGCATGTGCTCAGCCACTGAGCTGCCACCCCTCTCTTAGATGCTGGGTTTGTGAGTGAATGCTCCTCTCCAGCTTCTCTTCACTGTTGGCTTTCCCTTACTCCCTTCTGCTCTCAGTATCTTGGAGCCCTTCCCTCTATTTGCTGCGTGATGTGCACCCTCACCTCTACTGCTTCTTTCCCTTCAGTCCGATTTAGCAGTAGGCCTTCCTTGTTGCTGTTAGCAAGATGCCCACCAAAGGTTCCAAATCTTGGGACTTTTCCAATGTTCCTGCTTCCCCAAGACCAGTACTGTCACTCAGTTGTGTTTCCAGAAAATAATTGTGCTGATACCAGGCTGCTTCTGTATTTATTATAGATCATTTGCTTTCAGACCAGTGAAGCATGGTAGTCTTTGCCCCCTTCCTTAGGGTGGGTGTTTGGCTTGCTAGGCATGCAAATAGGCCTAAGAAGATGGACAAGGAAGAAGGAGAAATATTGTCCTCTCAGATCATTACAAGGATCCATCTCTCCCCTCCTCCTTCTTAGGCAGCTGCTCCTGAGCTGGCCTGGCTATAAACGCTTCAAGACCAGGCTCAGGTCTTTTCTTGGAAGACTGCTCCAGGCTTCTGTTTGGCAACCTACCTCTATCTACCCCCCCCCCACACACACACACAGTAGGATGGTCAAATCAGTCTATTTCCAGTCCATGTCAGTTTTGCAGGTATTCAACCATAACTCCCTTCTATACAATTTCCACATCGGTCTGCAATATTTTTAAAAAAAACACTACACAAAATTCATACTCATTTCCATACACAGCTTTCTCTAATGTATGCATTTCTATGCATATTTCTTTGAGCTGAGAAGTGCACTGCAAAATTCAAAGAAGTGTTCAGTCCAATGGATAACAGTGTTCCAATCTAAATATTAGTCCTGGAAGTGTGAATTAGGTCAGTTCACTTAAAAATGTGGCTCAAACAAAATTCTCCCGCATCTGTATGTCCCGGTCTTCTAGTTTCCCTATCGCTTCCCTTTCCACTTGCCTATTTATTTCTTCTGCTGCCTGCCTACCTCTTCTCATCCAGTTCCCTTCACCACCCTGGATTGATTCAGACCCTGACCTGCAACGGACATTACCTCCAAACTGATCCTCCTGTGGATCCTCCTCAGCTCTCTGTACATTTCTAGTTTCAGTCCTGCTAAGTCTTTCCTTGCAGTTCCCTGAATGCTCAGATATCTTTGGCACATCTCTGACACTGTGTTTGTGTAGGAAAATCTAGGTGCCATGAAGAGATGTGGTACAGTTCTTAAATATACAATGTTGCTGAATGTGTCTTGAGCAGTTGCAGCTACTATATAATAACTACAGCCAGATCGATTATGAGATTAAATCTAAAAAAACACACGGTTATGGTTAGTAAATGCCGCGTACCATAGAGTGTGGAGCAATAGAGTGTGGGGCAGTTGGAGTGGTGTGAGAATAAAGTGTCCCTGTTTTCATTTGTGAGATGTTGATGGTTATGCTTTTTGCATGAAAAGAGGGCTTTATAGTAGGTAATGTGTGTGTTAAGTCCTGCAAAGAGATAAAAAGAGGGATGCTCTTGAAAGTCTTATAATTATCAGCTTAAGAATGGGAAACGTGGACATCAGTGCTCTGCTTTAACTTCTTAATTAGTTTTACAGGATCTGTTAAAAGCCAACAAAAAGCCCTTTTTGTCACTAAATAATTATTCACAAATAGCTCCTCTTTTGTTTTTCCAATACATCCCATAAAAAAACATGGTGTTGTGTTAGTCGGGAGAGTAAAGTTCAGCTGAGCAGTGTATGCTAGAAATAGCTATAGATGTTCTTGTAAGAATTCTGTTCCTTTAGTTTTAATTCCGCAAATAAAGATTTAGCGGGGCAGCGGGGAGAGAAGAAACCTCACTGGTTCCTCTACAAGAAAGATCTTTTCATGGTTACCTTTGAAATGAAAATAACTTGTTGGTCAAAATATCAGATAAGCTGTCTGGTTGTTACCTTAAACATGCATTGGGAGAGGAATATCCTCAATTGACATCAGCTGGATAAGGATAGGTGCCAGTTACGTCCACTTGTGCTAGCAGATCCTAAAATTACATTGGCATTGGGATCTGTACCAGTATAGCAGATGCTCTACCACTGATCAACAGTCAAGATAATGTTGTCTTTAATTTGTAGCCCACCCATACTTTCCCACTGCTTCACCTGTGTTTTTTTTCTTACTAGAAAAAATGGTGTCTTACAGGGTACAATTTTGTCACCCCATGATACGGATCAAAGTTTTGATGTTAGCTGCTTCAGCTGTTTATATTTTAACTGAAAAGGCAGGCTATACATATTTTAATTAATTAATACCATGCTGGCATAACTCTGCTGACATAAGGGCCAAATGTTGGTGGTGTTAGGGGCATTGATGGCAGAGAGTGCGACAGGCAGCTGGAATCCCTGGCACACACAGACCTCAGTGTTGTGATGTTAAACCAGCAAATGATGCTGTAAGTGAAAGCATCCACAGTGAACTCAATAGAGAGTGCTACTTGGCTCTAAGTCAGTGAAGGCTGGTGACTCCTATTTCAGTGGGGCCGTATATTCTCTCTGGGTTTCAGTCAGAACCAGCCAGAACTTTGAAGGAGCTATCCAAATTGTTGAACCCTTTCCCCAGAATGGGTTCAGTGCCTTGGATTGCTCCTTTAGAGTTCTGATGGTTCTGACTGAAACCCAGAGTGGATCTACCCCCACCCCACCCCAGTCTCCACTGCTCTACGGATATGATTCACAGAGCATCTCTACACCAGCCTAAAATCCTGCATTTAAAATGTGGTTTTCTGCTTCTGTTTAAAATGCAGGATCACGATGACTCCCTTTATCACCCACTTCCTTTCCCCCTCCTTCTACCCGTATCGGAGTCTTCCATATCTTTCATTGATCTCGCTCCTCTTTTTGCCGCTTTTCCTCTTTTCACAGAGGGAACTCAAGCGGAACACAACGGGGTAATTTGATAGTGCATTATCTGCGATCTATTTAAAAATGGAACAAAGCACATTTAGTGCAGGAGACGCCTTGGAGGTTCACGGTGTCATGTAAAGAACCTGCAAACTTCCACGAAAGAGCCATCTCAATAGCAGGATAAAAGCTCCATGTGAAGTAGGGATGTCAGAGAATTCCGCCACGGATCTCGGGGAGGCCGAATGCCAGCGCATTCGGCCCCCCGAAATCGGTGGCGGAACGGTCTGCCCCCCCGCCCCCCCCCCGGGATGAGACTTACCTGGGGCGGATCTTCCTGGTGGCAGTGGCTCTGGCGGTGGTTCCGGCGGCGGCAGCTGCGGCAGCTGGTCTTCTGACTGGCTGCTGCCGCCGCCATTTCCAGTTAAAAAAAACAGACAAGATAGGCTACGTAAAGATTTACGTAGTCTATCACGGCTAAGTTTAAAAAAAAAATGTGATAGGCTACGTAAATGTTTACGTAGCCTATCACGGCTGACTTAAAAAACAACAACAACGCACGTACGCAAATGGCGGCGGCCACGGCTGCCGCCATTTGCGTTCCTTGTTTTGGCATGTCTTAGTCTACGTCAAGATTTACATAGATTAAGATGGCGAAAATAAGGGGTCCTCTACGCTATTTGCGCGTTGTTTTTTTTTTTTAAGTCAGCTGTGATAGGCTACGTAAACATTTACGTAGCCTATCACGTCTGACTGCAGGGATGCAAACGGTGGTGGCTACGGCCGCCGCCATTTGCGTCCCTGCTAGCCAGCGGCCGGATGTCCGGCTGCTGGCGGAGCCGGCCGGTAGCTCCGCAGAATCCCTGTGGAGCACAGCCGGCCAACCAGAATTCCGGAGGGGGGGGGAGGAACGGAGCGCCTCCCCCCCCATCCAGGATTCCGGGGGGAGGGACGGAGCGCCTCCCCCCCCCACCATCAACATAATCCGCGAAAGGTAAGTGCCTTTCGTACATCCCTAGTGTGAAGGAGCCCACAGTCTTGATTTGCTCTTCCGTGCTGATTCACCCCACATTGGTGCATCAGCACAAGCAGTCAAACTCCCAACGAATGTTAAATATTGCTGGAATCCAGCTATGCAACACCCACCAAACAGTTGTGATTTAATCAAACTGTTACAGCAGTGTCATCCATTGCATTGTCTCTGCAGTCTTCCAGGTATGCCTAAGTTTATTGGAGCTTAGTTACCTGAGAAGGGGTCGCATCAGTACCTGAGGTCTTAAAAAATGTTAAACAGTAGTAACTAGGGGTGAACGAAAGTCGCTTACCTTTTCTCGCAGCTTTTTCGCGGTGGGGGGGAGCGCTTCGCTGCTCCCCCCGCGAAGTTCAGGCCGGGGGGGGGAGGCTTCCCGCCTCGCCCGGCCGAAATTCAGGCCGGGGGGGGAGGCTTCCCGCCTCGCCCGGCCGAAATTCAGGCCGGGGAGGAGGCTTCCCGCCTCGCCCGGCCGCGAACACGAAAGTAAAAAAAAAAAAAAACAACCGTCCCCTGATAGGCTACGTGACGATTCACGTAGCCTATCACGGCTAGATCTGGAAAGTCAGCCGTGATAGGCTACGTGAATCGTCACGTAGCCTATCACGGGTGACTTTAAAAAAAAAAAAAAAAGCGCGTACGCGAATGGCGGCCCCCATAGGGAGCCGCCATTCGCGTTCCTTATTTAGTTGCTGTAGTCTATGTCAATGTTTACGTAGACTACGGCGAAAATAAGGGCAACGCAAATAGCGTTGCCCTTATTTTCGCCGTAGTCTACGTAAACATTGACGTAGACTACAGCAACTAAATAAGGAACGCGAATGGCGGCTCCCTATGGGGGCTGCCATTCGCGTATGCGCTTTTTTTTTTTTTAAGTCACCCGTGATAGGCTACGTGACGATTCACGTAGCCTATCACGGCTGACTTTGCAAATCTTGCCGTGATAGGCTACGTGAATCGTCACGTAGCCTATCAGGGGACGGTTTTTTTTTTTCTTTCATTGCAATGGCGGGGGCGGCAGCCGGTCGAAAGACCGGCTGCCGCTCCCGCCCCGCTCGAACACCGGACGAACCGCCAGCCGGACCCGTCGCCGGGAGGGACATTCAGGGAAGGTAAGTCCCGTCCCGGGGGGGGGCGGGGGGCAGGGGGGGCAGAGGATTTCTCCCCGAAACTTGTTCGGGGGGCCGAACACGTTGGCGCTCGGCCCCCCGAAGTTTCGGGGAGAAATTCTCCGCCATCCCTAGTAGTAAGCAGCTGCAGTATTCTGAAAGCAATAGGGCTAGAAGGAATGATGGTGGCGTGCTATTCAAAGCATGTGTGCCTTGCTATGGCTGAGCACACGTGCTCTACAGCTGGGAAACCCTTACTGCTTTATGGTGCCATCTATGATTAAGAAAACAGAAAGGAGGTGAGCATCCAAAGTAGATCACAAAGAAGAGAAATGGGTTCTCAGGATGCAAGGTAGAACTTATTATAAGAAGCGCAATGCGTTTCAGTCTTTTTTCTTATTTTAGTCCTTCTTCACTGGCGACTCACAGGCGGCAATCTTTTGCTGAAAAAATTCTGCAGACTTTTTTCTTTACCCCTGAAGAAGGCCTAAAATAAGAAAAAAGGCCAAAACACGCTGGCCTTCTTATAATAACTTTTACCTTGCATCCCGAGAACCCATTTTTCTTCTTTGTGAGCCATCTATTATCAAACCTGGCAGCTCACAAGAGGCTCAGATTATGTGACAACATGCACTTTGAGTCCCCAGAACAGTGTCTAGAGAACAGAATGCCCCCCCCAATATAGTATTACCTTCACCCCAATTCTCTGAGCAGTGAGATGTTCCAGGAACACAGCACTTACCCAGCTTTAGTTTCGTTTGGAAATAGCTTCACTGGAAGCTTATAGTGTTTTGTGACATTTGAGTTTCTTTACAATTCTGCCTTGAGTGCCATTCTGTCCTGAGTGTCATGGGGGGGGGGGGGCAGAAAGATCGGGTACAAATCATCATCATCATCATCTTCCAGATTGAGCATAGATGGCACAGGTTAACACCCCAACAGACAGCCAAATCCACTGCCCCACATTACATCTCTAGAGAGAGGCTGCCCCTCAAAATGCTTACAAAACTCAAAGAATATCCCAGGCTATTCATACTCCTTTGTTAGGTCCAAGGGGTTCATCACATCATGGAGCTTTTATCCTGCTATTGAGGTGGCTCTCTCTCAGAAGTTTGCAGGCTCTTTAGATTGCACCTTTTACCCTCCAGGGTGTCTCCCAAGCCTATGTCATGTTTTCCCCAAACACAAAAAATGTATTTTTTCCAGCCCACAGAACAGGAGTTGCCATGACCTCCCCATGAAATTCTCCAATAGCGGAAGAAACCGTTCTGTCTGCCTGCTGTGGGCGTTTGTTTTCAGTTGTTGGGGGCGGTCAGGATGAGATTTGACAGGAGTGAGGGCAAAAATCACCTGCCAATTGCATCTCCTGCCTCTGCATTTCTCAGTTGGAGGGAGAAGAGGGTAAAATGACTCCCTACAATGAAGGGAGACACATCTGATCCCCCACCCCACCAAGCTCAGAAGCAACGTGCTCTGTTGTTTCAGAGCACCCTATTAAGTTCAGTGGGGCTTACTCCCAAGTAAGTGTGCCAAGGGTTGCAGACTTATAGAGTGATATAGAGTCTACTCAGAAGTGAGTCCCATGGAGTTCAATGTGGCTTACTCCCACATAAGTGTGTCAAGGGTTGCTGACTTACATCTTACATTTTATGTCTACTCAGAAGTAAGTCAGAGGTTACCTGGGGACTGCGAGAAAACAGTACAGCAGAAGTTAAGCTACGCAAACAAGACTCCCCCCCTTTTGCACACATGTCAGGGAGGGGGGGGAGGCACTCCCTCAGTTCAAACCACATGGCTACCATGTAAAGAAGCCCTTCCTAATCCTGCAAAGAAACCAAAAGCAGGAAGCTCCAGAAAGGATGTGGGGTTTTGCATGTTTTTTGCTTAATGTAGAAACACCCCAAGACTCTGATCAGATATAGCCTTAAGTAGGGATGTTGGAGAAATCCTCCACAGACCCCAATGCGGCCGGGTTCTATTGAATCCAGCCCCCCGAAGTCCATGGAGGATCGGATCGCCTACCTCCGCCTCCCCCGCAAAGTCCTTGCTGGTGGATCCTGCCAAATATGCCATTTGCATCCCTGTTCCTTCGCGCGATAGGCTATGTAAAGATTGACGTAGAGCAGGGACGCAAATGGCGTCCGCTATGCCACACGCCATTTGCGTCCGCAGTTTGTCAGTCCAGCCAGCGATACAGCAATGGCAGCTGTATCGCTGGGGCTTCGGAGCCGGCTGGCAAGGAATCCGGGGGGGGAGGAACGGATCGCCTCCCCCGCCGGCGGACCCCCCGTGGATGGCAAGGTAAGGGATTTGTACATCCCTAGCCTTAAGGCAACCCACAGTGATAGTCTTATTAACAGAAATCTGATAGGAAAACTCATTACAGTATAGAGGCAGATCATTCCTGGCAAGAAGCATTATGCTGGCCTGGTGGCATTTCAGCTGAGCCCTATGCCATACTACAAGCTGTTTTTGAATCTCCATTCCATAGTTTCAGAGCCATTGACCAATATGAAGCTGGGGGCGGGGGGGGGGAGAGATGGAGAAAACCAAGAAAAAGAAACTGTAAAGCATCTATTTAAACAATTAAATCTTGGTTCTATGAAATGCAAAAAAATCAAAACCAAACCCCCAAACATAATTTCACACAAGCAATCAGGACACCAGTATCAAGTTAGTTAGGAAGCCTATTTAATTGGCATTGAACTACACTTCAGTAAGACAGACGATGGCTCTTGTGGGTGCATAAGTGGAGCGCATTTGCATTTCATAGATGATTAAAATAGATTTGATTGCATTTGTCTGCAGCCTGGTGAGTAAGGGCACATCTGCCACATTTGCCATGGCCTGGGTTTCCTAGAACTAATGGAGTGTATTGAGATGCGGCACAGAGAGCTTTTACCTCAGAAAGTCCTCACACCTTCTGTTGTGTGCCTGGTTCATTGTTAGCCCTTGAGAGTTCGTGATGTAAAGAATCATTAAAAAAGAAAAAGCAGACCAAGATGCAATAGACTTAATGCCCTGAGTCTCTCTGCATCTGTTTATGCGAAAGCCCTCAGGGGGGTTTCAGATGCTTCCAGGTGTGGTTTTTATAAAGTGAGATGAACAGTAATTTAAGCCATTAATTTGTGTTGATTCTTGGCAAACAACACCATGGTGCCTCATCTCGCTGTGTGGAAAACCTGGCACTTGCCAAACAGTAAGCCCAAATGAGATTCTCAATCCCCCCCCCCCCGTAAAATGCTGTGACAAATCTATGGTTAGAAAAAACAAACAAAACATGCTTCTTATCAATAATATCACATTTAACATATTTTCTTAGAAGGAAACTTCCAAGAGCTTACAATAGACTATTAAAAGGAGCATGGAATATGTTAGAAATATTTTTATAAGTGCTTCATAAAATCCGAACATTATAAAGATAAAGGTGTCTTTAGAAAAATGATAAAACTACGGTAGGTAATGTTACCTCAACATTTGCTTTGTTCACTGTCAGCCCTTAGAGAGGCATATGCATATAGATTCCACCAGATGGGATTCCTCCTGGGAGAAGGAAGACATTGTAATGGGGTAAGAAGGTAGAATGAGAACTGAGGTAGTGGACCGTTGAGACTGCTTCTGAAAATGTCAGCCTAGTGCCAGATTCTTCCCCTCTCCATGTAATATTTAGGCACACTTATAAATTTTGTGATATCATGTTTCCATTTCTCTGCTCCCCCACACTCCATATAATTGTCTGCCCTTGGTGGAATGAGGAACATATATAAAAAAAATGGAATTATGGTATGTGATGGGGTGAGTGTTTCTACACATTCTGGGGTACTGGGGTTTCTACACATTCTGGGGTGCCCACATTCTGGGCACTATTTTTGGTGGCAGCCCCAGGACTTGGTA
Source organism: Heloderma suspectum (assembly GCF_057233095.1). Lineage (NCBI taxonomy): Eukaryota > Metazoa > Chordata > Lepidosauria > Squamata > Helodermatidae > Heloderma > Heloderma suspectum. The sequence continues at coordinate 117,839,181 of NC_139462.1, forward strand.
ACTTGTTCTTTGAATTTCTAGCCCCTCCTGCAGTCAAAGGGCTGGTTCACATATACAATTTACATTGTGTGATTTCTTAGCACTTGACTGGATGCGCAAGAATTTTGAGTAGTGTGGATTTCGAAGGATAATTGCATTTTGGTTCGCATAACAGTTTGAAAATGCTAAATTAGGTACGGTCACATCAAAATGCAAACTCAAAGTATTCCTTCTCCATCCCTGCTTTGACAGCTGCTCCAGTGGTTCCCATTTGTTCACCCAGAATGCCCTAGATACAGCATTGTTTGAGAGCATTCTTGGAAAAAGTGATGGTGAACGGGCAGTCTTTTTGCTGCTTTTCTGTGCTTGTTGGGGTCATTTGGGGGCACTCTTGGACCACAGCCCCAGACCTGCACCCTGTGGTCTGGCCCTGGTGGTCCCAGTGAGGAGCCTTCTACTCACTCTCAACTTGCAGAAAGGAACTGCTGCTGCAGAATGGCTCCTGCTGCCTAGCTGGGATGCTGCACAGCTCGGAGAGTGATGGGGAACTTGGCATCTCCCCATCAATGTCAAGTTCCTCCTCACCCAAGAGTATGCCCTGAGGCCTGAATAGCTTCTAGACTAGAAGGAAATAGCTGAAAATGGGTGATGTCCCCCAAATTCGAAGTTAAATCTCCCAATTACCATGCTCCACCACAAAGACCCCTTGGGGAATTTCTGCCATTTATTGGGTAAGGGGGGGGGAGCTTGGCAAAAATACTGAAAAAACTTAGTGGCATAGACTGAAAATGCTTAGAACTGAAAAAAGCAATTGGAAATTGTTTTTGCCTAATGACAAAAAACAGAGAAACTGCAAAAGCTCTGACTCCAAGGAGAAAGGAGTAACACAGGCAAGGAAGCCATCTCCAGCATCCACTTTTATACTTCTACAAGCCCCGCTCCCTTGCCACTTTGTTTGGCTTGAAGACTGGATAGTTTATAGTATCAATTTCTCATTATACTCCCTCGCCCTCGCTCCTATAACCTCAAAAATTCTTCTGGCTGGTGGTGGCTACTAGGGCAGAGGTGGGGAACATGTGGCCCTCCAGATGTTGCTGGACTACAACTCCCATCAGCCTGAGCCAGCACAGGCAATGGTGAGGGGTGAGGGGAGTTGCCATCCAACAACATCTGGAAGGCCATGCACACCCTTCCTTTTTGTGCTGGGGAAACAAAAATGAAAGAGAAACAAATGGCAACGACTTAATACATGCCTCTCAGAACTCATTTGTATTGCTAGCATTCATTTTGTAATGAATGACAAATAAAACAAATGCGCCCTTTTTTGATCAGGCCAACTATAAACAAATGTGCCCCATTTGTTTCCATTTTTCCTTTCTTTCAAAATCCCTGCTAGATGGAAATGACTCACAGCTGATTGTGAGAACAGACTCTATTGATAAGCATTATGTTTCAGGTGTTTAGGAGGTCTTCGTCTATAGCATTTGGCCTGTGATGGCGCATTCGCTTATGCAAGTCATCATCACTTACTGTTGTAGCATTAAGTGCTGAACATGCTGTTGTAATGTGAACTAGCTCTTACATGGGGTTTTTAAAAGAGCAGATGTGCATACTGGGTGCAGCATATCCAATCCCTCCAAGCCATGTGCTTTACATGACCAGCAGAAGAGGGCTATGGCAAGATCAGCATGTGCTATCTTGCCTATAGCCTAAGTTATGTGGTTGGTGCAAGGGTCTCCTGTATTGCACCTGCATTTCAGGGAATATTCTTCCAAACTTGCTGTTGCAAAACTTCCATTGATTTCAATGGGGATTGCACAAGAAAACTTCCAAGCAGATGGAGGCCAATTTACTTACTGAAAAAGAACTGTTTTATCCATCAGTAAACAGAGTGCAAGATTCACAAATCTTTATAAGACACAGATCATGAGTTCACAGACTTCATTCTTATTCCAGTCAGAAAAATGCTCCTTATTTGAAAGTCAGTGAGCAAGTACATGCTCAGAAATTGTTTACCATGTTTCAGAAACACAAACATAAGGCTACACTAAGCTTGATCAGCCAAGTCTGACTGTATCCTCTCTAATATAGCATAGTCGGCAAGCAGCATGAAACTATAATTTGCAAATGCCACTGGGAAAAGAAAATGAGCCTTTCTGGTAGTTAAGAAGCTTATTTCTTCCAATTTATGAAGCAAACCCACAAAATAAATAGAAAAATCAGGTCACTTAAAGGCAGGAGATGTCTACCATGTTGATGCTCCAGTGATGTACAGAAGAACGGAGTATTTTGTGAAGCAGGAATCAGAGCATTCAGGACACATAAGTATCCTGCCCTATTATTCCCACTCTGGATCACATCCCAAAGCCTGGTGATGTTCAGGTTTCACACTGAGCACTCTGATACATATGGAATTCTATTCAGAGGTGGCTTTGCATTAAACCAAGGCAGCAAATTTGGGGCAAATGTTTGCTTCCTGGAAGTTCAGTTTTGTGTGTACCTCTGAAAGGATTTTCTCCTACACAGCTATGCAACTGACTCACCAAGCCAAACTCAACCCACCAGCCGTGTATTGTGTATTGTTGTCATATTTTTGATAATCTTCCCAGGAATGCAACAAACATAGGTGGGTTTTCTTTTATCTGATGAGCCACTGGCTGCTGGGCTGCATTTCTTTAGGGTCAGAATTTTGAGAGCAGGTTTTCCTAACATGTGACCAACCGGTCAATGGCGGGCAGGGGGGGGGGGAGAAAAAATAACCATGTGTATCTTCTATGCACAATGACAGTTCAACCATACTGATTTAAATTATGTGACAAACTATCATTTGTACTCAGCAGAAAAGATTCCAGGCTGACTTGTTTTAGTGTGGAGGATTGGGTTAGCTATTGGCTAGGCTGAGCTGAAAGTTCTCTGGATTCACTTGTAGAATTGAAAGTAATTATTTTGGAGGAGAAAAAAAATCTCTTAAATGTTCATGGCCCCAGGCCACTCTTGCTGCAGGTTCAGTGGCCACTTCTTCCTCTATACCACACCTCTTCAAGTAATCCCAGCTAATCATGTAGTGGAGGTAATAGCAACCAGATAGCAACCTTCAGCAGTAACCAGCTGCCTCTGCCAACTTCTCTTGTAAAATGAGGGCTCATAGAAACAAACAGTGGCAGTTCATCCCCTAGCAGTACAGCTGACGGCAATAAACAGGTCCTATCCCTTTCTCAGCAAAAAGTCAGATGGCCATATACAAAAGAGGACACAGTTCCTGCACCTTTAATAGAAGAGGGAATTTCAGCAGGTCGCATTCTGAAATAAGTGCTGAAATTCCCTCTTCTGCACAGCTGTTAAAAGTGCAGGAGCCCTGTCCTTTATTTTGCATCTGGATATCCTAGCAAGAAGTCATTCCAGTGTTCAACAGTGGGTTTATAGTAAACATTAAGTATTGCAGAAACCCAAGCCATCATCCACCCATCTCCAAATATCTTCTGGCTCTAGTCATGTTATTGTTACCATGGTTCTGAGTTTTAAATTCAGTTTTTTTGGCCTGGGAGAGCCAGCTGCAGAATATTGATAAGACAATCATAGAAAAGTAAAGTTGGAAGGGGCCTATAAGACCATTGAGTCCTACCCCCTGCTCAATGCAGGAATCCAAGTCAGAGCATCCCTGACAGATGGCTGTCCAGCCTCATATTGAATGCCTCCAGTATGGGAGAGCCTACTACCTCCCTAGGGAATTGGTTCCATTGTCATATTGCTCTAACAGTCAGGAGGTTTTCCCTTATCTTCAGCCGGAATCCTGCATTGAGCAGGGGGTTGGACTTGATGGCCTTGTAGGCCCCTTCCAACCCTACTATTCTATGATTCTATGAATCTGTATTCCTGTAACTAGTGGCCATTATTCCGTGTCCTGCATTCTGGTAGGGATGTTGGAGAATTCCGCCACGGAGTTCGGGGGGCCGAATGCACTGGCATTCGGCCTCACCGAGATCCATGGGGAACTGCCACCCCCCACCCCCGTGTGGATCCCCCCTGGGACGAGACTTACCTGGGGCGGATGTTCCAGACGGCAGCGGCTCCAGTGGCGGCTTCGGCAGCGGCGGCGGTTGGTCTTCCGACCGGCTGCCACCGCCGCTAGGGATGTACGAAAGTCACTTACCTGTTTGCGGATTATGTTGATGGGGGGGAGGCGTTCTGTCCCTCCCCCTGGAATCCTCGCCGGGGGGGAGGCGCTCCGTTCCTCCCCCCCGGAATCCTCCGTGGCCGGCTCTGCTCCGCGGCAGCTCTGCGGAGCAGCCGGCCAGGCCCGGCCAGGCCAGAGCTGTCCGCAGCCAGATTTCCGGCAGCGAAGGGCTCGGGTAAAAAAAAAACAAAAAAACCCGCGTATGCAAATATTTACATAGGCTAAATAAATATTTACGTAGGCTAAAACGGGGAATCAAAAAGGGACGCAAATAGCGCCCGCTACGCTATTTGCGTTCCCCTTTATTTTCACCGTCATAGTCTACCTAAATATTTACATAGATTAAGAGGGCAAAAATATAGAACGCAAATGGCGGCGGCCGTAGCCGCCACCATTTGCGTACGTGGTTTTTTTTTTTTTTAACCCACCCAGCCATGATAGGCTACGTAAAGATTTACGTAGCCTATCACGTCGTGTTTTTTTTTTTAAACCTAGTCATGATACGGTACGTAAATCTTTACGTAGCCTATCACGTCTTTCTTTTTTTTTACAAGAGTGGAAATGGCGGCGGCGGCAGCCGGTCAGAAGACCGTCTGCTGCCGCCGCAGCTGTCGCTGCCGCCGCCTGGAAGATCCGCCCCAGGTGAGTCTCGTCCCGGGGGGGATCCGTGGGAGGGCGGGGGGGGTGGCAGGCCGTTCCACCATGGAGTTCAGGGGGCCGAATGCACTGGCATTCGGCCTCACCGTGATCCCTGGCGGAATTCTCTGACATCCCTAGCCACCGCTGCCACTATTTGCAGTCTGTTTCCCCCCCCCATTTGTGATAGGCTACGTAAAGACTTGCGTAGCCTATCACATCTGGGTTAAAAAAAAAAAACGCGTATGCAAATGGTGGCGGCTACGGCCACCGCCATTTGCATTCCCTATTTTTGGTTGTCTTAGTCTACGTAAATATTTATTTATTTATTTATTTATTTCATTTCTATACCGCCCAATAGCCAAAGCTCTCTATTTACGTAGACTAGGACAGTGAAAATAAGGGGGAACACAAATAATGTAGCGGGCGCCATTTGCTTTCCTTATTTTTGGCCATCTTAGTCTACGTAAATATTTACATAGACTAAGACGGCGAAAATAAGGGGGAATGCAAATAGCATAGCGGACGCTATTTGCGTTCCCCTTTCTTGTCTTCGTCTTAGTCTATGTAAATATTTACATAGACTAAGATGGCCTAAAATAAGGAACGCAAATGGCGGTGGCCGTAGCCGCCACCATTTGCGTACGCGTTTTTTTTTTAACCCAGATGTGATAGGCTACGTAAGTCTTTACGTAGCCTATCACGGCTGAATTCAGGTACGCAAACGGTGGCGGCTATGGCCGCCGCCATTTGCGTCCATGCTAGCCAGTGGCCGGATGTCCGGCTGCTGGTGGAGCCAGCCAGCGACTCCACGGAATCCCCGCGGAGCGGAGCCGGCTGGCCAGGATTCCGGGGGGAGGGATGGAGCGCCTCCCCCCCCAGCGGAACCCGGCGGAGCCAGGTAAGCGGGGTTTCGTACACCCCTACATTCTGGGATGATCGAGAAGAGATCCTGGTCTTCCTCTCTGTGACACCCTTTCAAGTACTTGAAGAGCGCTATCATATCTCCCCTCAGTCGTCTCTTCTCAAGGCTAAACATGCCCAGTTCTTTCAGTCTCTCTTCATAGGGCTTTGTTTCCAGTCCCCTGATCATCTTTGTTGCCCTCCTCTGAACCCTCTCCAGCTTGTCTGCATCCTTCATAAAGTGCGGTGCCCAGAACTGGACACAATACTCCAGATGAGGCCTAACCAGTGCTGAGTAGAGGGGAACTAGTACTTCACGTGATTTGGGAGCTATGCTTCTATTACTGCAGCCCAAAAGAGCATTTGGCCTTTTTGCAGCCACATCACATTATTGGCTCATATTCAGCTTGTAATCTACAACAATTCCAAGATCCTTCTCGCTTGTAGTATTGTTAGGCCAAGTATCCCCCATCTTGTAACTGTGCATTTGGTTTAGAACTATGTGCTAAAGGGATTGAGTATTTTTTATTCCTGTTACAGCTACTAGTAGAGTATTTTTTGCATTGTTAGCAATGTAATGATTAATTAAGGGTGCAATCCTAGGCAGATAGGTGGCCGCCTCTGAACTCGGAGGTGACTGCCTATCCAATGCAGGGCAGGAGAAGCATGGAGGGGATCGTTCCCTCCACACTCCTCCTGCCCTGCATTTTCGGCTAGACAGCCAGTTGCGCTGTCTAGCCACGGGAGGGCTGAGCGGGGGAGGAGGCTGCTGTACGACACACTGGATGTGTTGTACAGGTATTTCTACCCGTCCCGGAACACCCCCAGGCATGCACCATTTTGGCTGCTCCATGTTCCTCTTGCGAGCGCAGAGCACGGGGCTTTTCCGCGCTGTCTGTGATGCAGCGTAAGAGTGGGGGGAGGTCGGTTCTCCAGGAACAGACCTCGGAGCGCCATCTCTGAGGTCAGTTCCCGGAAAACAAGATCTCCTACAGCCATCTAGCCGCTAACTAATGACCATAGGATTGCTCCCTAAGAGTCTTGGTAGGCTTGTATTGATATGTAAAGCAAAACAGGAAAAGTAATGAAACATCCATATTTTCTTGCATTAATTTTTATAATCTTATGACAACAAATAGCTGAGAGCTTCAACCTTGATTATTAAAAGTGCACTCTAATATACATTTTTAATTTGTACATGGAATAAGCATGACAGTAGACTCATTCATAATCCAGTGGTCCCATGCATTCATCCTGGTAGTATGTGGGGCCACTGCCAAGCTGATGGTGGGAGACACACATGCAGTGGTGCTGTATTGTAAACTGGTTCCACTAGTGGTACTTTCTTTCTATATGGTACTGCTGATGTTTCATTATAATTATTTGTAGAATATTCATATTTAATATGTATATATTACATCCCTGCCAATCCTAGTGCTTTAGGTAATAGGGCTATACACACAGCTCCTGCAGTTTATGCAGTCAAGGTGTCTTGAAAAGGACCATTGTACAGCAGCTATGTGTACATTCTTGACATGGATGTGTTGGTTCATACAAAGAGCACCTCCCAGCTGTTGTCAGTAGCTGCCCCTTTTCAGCATGCAGTTCCTTTGCTGAGGGAACTGTGTTGGCTGCCTATTTGCTCCCGGGCCAGGTTTAAGGTTTTGGTACTAGCGTATAAAGCCCTAAAGAACTTGGGATCGGGATACCTGAGAGGGAGCCTTCTCCCTTATCAACCTGCCCAGTTGCTGAGGTCATCAGATGGCATACCCCTGGTGGTTCCATAAGGACCTATGGCCCAACTGGAGTCCACCCGGAGAAGAGCCTTCAGCATGGTGGCCCCCTTTCTGTGGAACTCCCTGCCTGTGTCAGGCAGGTACCAACATTGTGTTGTTTTCAGCACTTCTTGAAAACATCTTTATTTCAAGAAGCCTTCCTTGACTGACCTTTACTGGCACTCTGTTTTAAAAAGAGATTTTTTAATATGGTGTTTAATTCTTTTTAGCTTTTATTGTTCGCCGCTCCGAAATCTGTCTAGATATGGAGCAGTATATAAATGTTGTAAGTAAATAAAAGCCAGGCTGTATGGCATGTGGCAACCATCTGGGACCACCATTTGCATAAACTGGCCCTGTGTATCCTGTGGCTAAATGAAGTCAGCATTCAGAATGTAGTATTTGCCATCTTGGATTTTGAAGACTGGAATATAATTTAATATAAGGAATATAAATTATTCCTTTATAATGTGATTTTTCTAAACCAATCATGCTCAAACTGTGTACTGCAGATTTCATTTGAAAAACCTTGTTTCTAAAGTGGGATTAAAGTTCTGTCAGTGGTGATGTTTTGGTGTTGGTCATCCACATGTGCAAGTCTTTTGCATTCATCAAACCTGAGCTAGGCCTCTTCAGAGACAGACTGGCAACTGCCCATTTAGCCTCCTCCTCCTCCTCCTTCTTCTTCTTCTACTCTCAGAATGCCTCCAAGCAAGGTGTCAGGGATGAGCCCCACCTTCCTTCTGAGTTCCAGGCTCAGGAAAAGAGCTGGGGCTCATCTGATCTCACATGCTGATTTGGAGTGAGTCTGGAATCCAGGAAAAGATCAGGGATAATTCCCCTTGCATCCCCACAGGAGAAGGGCCATAGCTCAGTGGTATGTTTTGCATGCCAAAGGGCCCAGGTTGAATCTTTAACATCTCCAGGTAAGTCTGGGAGAAGTGCAGACAATATTGAACTACATGCACCAGTGATCAGACTTAGTATTAAGCAGCTTCCTATGTCCCCCCAGATTCTAGGCTATGCCAGAATGCCAGGGAATGGCAGGACTGGTTGTGCCTGAAACTCAGGAGGTCAGACAAGCCCCCACTCTCTTCCAAGGCCTGGAAGTTGTTTGCCTCAAATTCATGTCTGTGATTTGACTGCTCTTGCATGAGCTTACTGAGCCTGCTTTACATCCAGTGCGCAATAGAAATTCCATACCCCTCATCCCCACTGCAGCCCTCTACATCCCCCAGAAGCCTCTTCTGAGGGTACCTTCAGGCATGGCCTGAGATGTGGGGCAGGGGCTGCAGTAGGAGGGAGAATCAGGGACAATCAGGCAGGGGATTTTTCTTTATTCCTCCCTCCCACTGCAGCCCAAACTCCAGAACCCAGGTCATAGGAATGGAAGTGACATATTGGCAGGACTGGGACCAGAATTGAGACAGATCCACCTCAGGGTTGTCCACATCAATGCTGAATTCTGTCTTTTTTAGAGGCTGCCAGGATGGTCATGGCTTCAAAATGAGATCAGACAATTCCCACTTCTTGTAAACAATGGCAACTTAAAATCTGGTTTATCGTCTTATTGGAAAAACTTGCCTTTCAAATGTGAACCTCTCAAGGTTGACAAAACAAAAGCTCTATTTTTGAAATCTGATTACCATTTTTACAGCGTTTTGAAAATCTACCAGCTCAAAGTAAACATTCTCAGTACAAATTGATTTTCACATATTTGGTTGACTATATGTACCCTATGCACCAAAAAGGAGAGAAATGTCTCAGGATGCAAAGGGCTTTCCACAAATAAATGGGCTTTCCACAATTAAGATCTTTGGATGCTTACCATTCTTTGCACCCTTATAGCTCTATGCAGGCATTTGCTTGCTCACTTGCAAAGCAAACATGGGAAGGGGGGCATAGGCAGGCACGCATGTAAGTCCTGCCCCCAATGTCCCTGTGAGCCTGGCTGCTGGTTAGGGCTCTGTAAGCGCATTCAGCTGTACACAGAGAGTTCCCATGAACTTTGTTATCAGGATTTAACTTGAATGTGCTTACTTGTTACTGCTGCATTTATAATATTCTTTCCATTCTTCTTGTAGGTTCCTCTCATTATGGGAAGGGTCTTTAAGATGTTTAAAAGAAACAAGCAAAGGTACCAGTTTCTTGTTGTTGAACTTATTCTGTATATTTCAAGTTTAAGCATCAGTTTAAAAACTAAACTGTAACTCAGCCTTCCCCAACCTGCTGCCCTTCGTATGTGTTGGACTACAATTCCCATAATCCCCACCCAACATGATCAATGGACAGGCTAGCTGGGGGATGGTAGGATCTGTAATCCAGCACATCTGGAGGGCACCAGGTGGGAGAGGTTGCTGTAACTGTTCTGCTGCACCAGTCCTGTGCTAAACATCGGTGATAATCTGTTCAACTGACTGAGTGGGAGGGAATGGACAGCAATTCCAAGGCCCAGACAAAAATATAAAAACAAGCTTGATCTTGAGGCATTTACAGTCAGGCCCAGTCAAAAAGAGCCTATGAGTTACGTACTGCTCCTTCTTCCTCCATTCTGCAGTCCTGGGAGGCTCAATCTTTGTGTTCATAGATCAGAAGGCATCCAGTTCAAATCCTCTCTAATCCTGACAGGAGGCGCACATGCATACATTTATTTACTTAGAATAGAATAGTAGTAGGGTTGGAAGGGGCCTACAAGGCCATCGAGTCCAACCCCCTGCTCAATGCAGGAATCCAAGTCAGAGCATCCCTGACAAATGGCTGTCCAGCCTCGTCTTAAAGGCCTCCAGTGTGGGAGAGCCCACCACCTCCCCAGGTAATTGGTTCCATTGCCGTATTGCTCTGACACTCAGGAAGTTTTTCCTGATGTTCAGCCGGAATCTGGCTTCCTGTCACTTGAGCCCATTATTCCGTGTCCTGCACTCTGGGATGATCAAGAAGAGATCCTGGCCTTCTTCTCTGTGACAACCTTTCAAGTACTTGAAGAGTGCTATCATATCTCCCCTCAGTCTTCTCTTCTCAAGGCTAAACATGCCCAGTTCTTTCAGTCTCTCTTCATAGGGCTTTGTTTCCAGTCCCCTGATCATCTTTGTTGCCCTCCTTTGAACCCTCTCCAGCTTGTCTGCATCCTTCTTAAAGTGTGGTGCCCAGAACTGGACACAGTACTCCAGATGAGGCCTAACCAGTGCTGAGTAGAGGGGAACTAGTACTTCCCGGGATTTGGGAACTTACTTACAGTACTTACTTACTGCATGGGTATACCACCCAATTTGTGAGTCTGGGGGAGATGCCCAAAACAAAATACTCAATTCAGTGTTATGGCAGGACAGGAATGTTCAATTAAAGCAGCACTGGGTGAATAATGAAGCATTGCCAACTGATCAAAAGTACCACAAAAAGTTTCTGAGTACCAGATGTTGCTGTCAAAGGGGGAAACAAGCCTCATTGCTCACTTGCACTTTGGTGTGCTGTTCAATTCAGCCCTGGTAATGCTTGGAGCAGTCCTCCAGGATGGATGTTCAGAACAGAACCCATCACGATCTGGAGCAGAAACCTGCAATTGTAATTCAAAGTGTAAACAACTTGGATTTCCATGAAGGTGAGTTTTCATTCAGGGGATGCTCTAGTCATTGGGGAATGTGCTAGGAAGATAACATACCGTTCAGTTATAAAATTTGACTAAAGCATGGACATTTTCTCTGCATTTCAGTCTCCCCAGAGAAGTTTTTAGGTTTTTGTTTGTTTGTTCCTAAGTAATCTCAGGCATTTCATTTAAAGCATTCTACAAGATTTCAAAGGCAGATGTAATAAAAGAGAGGGGGGTGAGACGAGAGAGGGTGAGAATATGCTGAGTCTATCAACATAAATTATTGACAGAGTCTTGACTTAACTTCCTCATCAGGATTCACTGTTAATGATGTGTGGACATTCTAGTTTTAAATTTGCTATATAGTGCGGCAAGAATTGAACTTGAATCCCTAAATTAAGAAGGATTTCTTCTCAATGTGGTATTTCCAAATGTTCCATATTCCACTGCATGATGTATCTCTTAACGAATGAATCTGCCCCATCACTGCATTTATTTTGCTACAGCAGTCTGTGCCAACATGGAGCCATCCAGATGTGTCGGACTGCAACTCCCATCATTCCCAGACCACATAGCCATTCTGGATGGGAATAATGGGAATTGTAGTCCAACACATCTGGAGGATGCCAGATTGAGGCAAGCTGATCCACAGGACACATGGTTGTGAACAGAATTGTGAACATGAGCATGACATTTCTTTATCTACAATCTATTAACTAGGTGAAGATGGAGTGGGTATGCTCCAGTTACCTCATAGAACATTACATTCTGCTTAATTGCTGATTCTCACACCCTAGATTTTAAGAATGAAAGAGCTATGGACCCAGTGAAAGGCCTAGGATTGGGAGCACCTGAAGCTGTGGCATTGCTGAATCCAAAAGAAGGAGAAAAACTTTGCTGGATCACATCAAAAGTTATCCTGGTCCATGAATCTATCTTCAACTGTGGCCAGCAGAACTTCACAAGCACAACTTGATTCTCTTGTTGCTTGCCCCTGGTACCTCCTGATCCAGGTCAGTGTGATGTAGTGTGTACTGTTGGGCTTGGACAGAGGAATGCTGTCTTGGGTTCACCTATGAAGTGCACTCAGTGTTCTTGCGCTAGTCGCTCTCTCTCAGCCGAAACTACTTCACAGGGTTGTTGGGGAACTAAAATGGAGGGAGGTATGTTAATCATCCTGAGCTTGTTGAAGGAAATGAGCAATATTAACGTAATAAAAATAATCAGATATATACTGCATCCAAACATATGATTTGAATTTTTGTAGCTAATAGGCACTGATAGCGTTGCCCTCCTGGAGTTTGTTTCATCCATTTTATAAACTAATTGATGCTAATGCCCATCACAACGTTCTGTGACAAATAGTTATGTAAACTTATCGTGCATTTCATGAACTACTTGTAGAAAACACACACCCTGCATTTGCTTGACAAGGGGATTGCCATTGTATAGAGAACCAGGCTCCATTTTGGGAATCAGCCAAAAAGGCTGTCCTCATGTGCTTTCCTTTGTCTGTTACTTAGACACCTAAGGGCAGGGTAAGTTGGAAATTTGAGCAGTAGGGGCCTGCAACAAAATGCTGCTGTGGATCCCCAATTGGAGTGCTTTTGTTCAGGGCTCCAGTCAGCCTAGAATAGGAGCCTTGTGGTGCTGTTAATGGTTCACAGGAGAGTGGGGAGGTATGGGGGATTTCTTCTCCCCAGCACCACCACCACCTAGCTAGAATCCCCAGCCAATCAGCATCGAATTTACCTGATCCAGGCCCCATCTAACCATATTCGAAGCGATTCTCTCTCCCCCCACCTTCAGAATGTCACACAGCAACTACTACACAGGCCTTTGTCAGTAACAAAACAAGGCCTCAGGCCCACACAGATACACTGTTGTTGCCTCACAGAGGACACACAGAGTAAACATTAGAGCCAGGGCCTGCAGGAGAAGCCACCACCACCACCATTGGGGAAGAGGCGTGCCTGCCGCCGCTGGGCCTGCTGCTGCCGCCGCTGCCACCACCACCAGGCCTTCCCTGTGGAATTCTGCCTGGCAGACCGCCAGTCCCTGCAGGACCAGGCCCCCAGGTACCGAGCCAGCTGTGCTGCTCCACCTGCCCCTCCCTGGAGAGGCTACATAAGCTGGCTGGCTGAGGTGGCCTGGGAGAGCCAGGGCCTGCAGGAGAAGCCACCACCACCACCACTGGGGAAGAGGCGTGCTTGCTGCTGCTGGGCCTGCTGCCGCCATGAGGCCTTCCCTGTGGACTCCTGCCTGGCATTTTTAAGGGGATTTTAATTGTTTTGTTTGTTTTATTTTGTTGGGGGGGATTTTGTTGTGTTTTTAGGGGTGGGTAGCCTGCCTGATAGGCGGGAGCAAGGGGGCATGTGTCCACCTGATGGAGGCAGTGGGGGGAGTGTTGGGGGCCAGAACATACCGAGGCTGGGTGGCAGGCGCTGGCGGAGCGCTAGGGGCAGGCCATGCCAGGTAAGGAGAACAAGAGAGAGATGTGTAGTATCTGTCCCCTGCTCCGGGCCTGTCCAGAGCCAAAGGATGGCTGGGGGAGGCGTGACCCCATCTTCTGGCCTTCGTTTGCTGCTCTTCAATGCCAGGTCTGTTACCCAGAAAACATCCCTCATCCATGACATGATCCTGGATGAGGGTGCAGACCTGGCATGTATTACGGAGACCTGGCTGGCCGAGGCTGCTGCTCCAACCCTTGCAGCCATGTGTCCAGCCGGATTTTCGTATGCACAGCAGCCGAGGGCTGGGGATCGGGGAGGGGGAGTGGCTGTTATCTACCGAGAGTCCTTGGTCTTCACCAGACCCCCTCTCCGGGAGACCAAGGTTGCTGAGTGCATGTACTGGAGGTTGGGCCCGAAGGGCAGTCTGGGGATTCTGCTTGTGTACCGTCCACCCCGCTGCACGACTGACTCCCTGGCCGAGGTGCTTGAGGTGGTCTCCGATGTGCGTGTACAGTCCCCTAACTTACTGGTGTTGGGGGACTTCAACGTACATTCGGAGGCCATCCTCACAGGAGCACCTCGGGACTTCATGGAGACCATGGCCTCCTGGGAGCTGCACCATATTCTAACTAGGCCCACCCATGTAGCCGGTCATGCACTAGACCTTGTGTTTGTTTCTGGAGAAGTGGGGAGTGATCTGGAAGTCGGGGGTATATCCACCACCCCCTTGTCATGGTCAGATCACTATCTGGTGACGTTGGACTTCTCGGTTCCACAACCCCTCCGCAGGGGTGGAGGACCCATTAAAATGGTTCGCCCCAGGCGTCTTATGGATCCAAATGGATTCCTGAATGAGCTTGGGGATTCTCTGGGGCATGCCAACGGCCACTCGGTCGAGACCCTGGTGGGTGGCTGGAATGCCGCAATCACTGGGGCATTAGATCGGGTGGCTCCGAAACGCCCTCTCCCCCTGAACAGGGCTCGGACTGCACCATGGTTCAATCCGCAGTTACGAGCTCTGAAACAGGAGGTGAGACGGCTAGAGCGCCGGTGGCGGAAGTCTCGCTCCAAAGACGATCAGACACGGGCTAGAGCTGTATCTTCAGCCTATCACGTGGCGGTGAAGGCAGCAAAAAAGGAATATTATGCTGCCTCCATCGCGTCTGCAGAGTGCTGCCCCAGGAGGCTGTTCCAAGTGGTCTGGAGCCTGGTCGGTCCTGTGGCTCCGGAACCACTGGAGCATTCTAAGGCCTCCTGTGAGGCCTTGGCAAGGCACTTTGCAGATAAAATTGATCAGATTAGGTGTGTTACTCTGCACACTGTGGATACAGTTAGTGAGCAAGAGGCGGCCTGTGGCAAACCAGTTTTTTGGGATCGGTTCCAGCTTCCTCCTCCTGATGAAGTGGACAAGGTGCTTTCATCTGTAAGGCCGACCACCTGCTTACTTGATCCTTGCCCAGCTTGGCTCATTGTGAGCTGCAGAGAGAGACTGAGGGGATCAAGGCGATCAAGGCGGTGGTGAACGCCTCCCTTGAGGAGGGAGTGATGCCATCAGCCCTCAAGGAGGCAGTGATAAGACCGCTCTTAAAGAAGCCCTCCTTGGATCCTCAAGTTCTGAACAACTTTTGCCCAGTCTCAAATCTGCCATTTTGGGGCAAGGTGATTGAGCGGGTGGTGGCGGTGCAGTTGAAGGCACACTTGGAAGAAACTGTTTATCTAGACCCATTTCAGTCGGGCTTCAGGCCTGGGCATGGGACAGAAACGGCCTTGGTTGCCTTGGTGGATGATATGAGGAGGGCTCTGGATAGGGGTGAATGCTCCTTCCTTGTTCTCCTCGACCTCTCAGCGGCTTTTGATACCGTTGACCACGGTATCCTCCTGGACCGCCTGGAGGGGTTGGGCATTGGAGACACTGTATTGCGGTGGTTCCGGTCCTTCCTCTCCGGCAGGTACCAGAGGGTAGCACTGGGAGAGGAGGTTTCGGACCCGTGGACACTTACTTGTGGGGTGCCACAGGGTTCCATCCTCTCCCCGATGCTATTTAACATCTATGTGAAGCCACTGGGGGCTATCATCAGGAGGTTTGGGGTGCAGTGTCATCAATATGCAGATGACACGCAGCTCTACCTCTCATTCAAATCTTCACCAAGGTTGGCCATAGAATCCCTGTCCAAATGTCTGGAGATGGTGAGTGGCTGGATGGGGAGGAATAAGCTGAAGCTGAACCCTGACAAGACCGAGGTACTTTTGGTGGGAGACAAGAGGAGGCTGGGGGATGTTGACCTGGTGTTGAATGGGGTACGGCTACCCTTGAAAGACCAGGTCCGCAGCCTGGGGGTCATTTTGGACTCCCAGCTGTCCATGGAGGCTCAGGTGTGAGCTGTGAGCCGGACAGCGCTGTATCAACTCCATCTGATACGGCGGCTGCGCCCCTTCCTTCCCGACCATCTGCTCCCATCTGTAGTACATGCCCTGGTCTCCTCTCGTTTAGACTACTGTAATGCGCTGTACGTGGGGTTACCCTTGAAGACGGTTCGGAAACTGCAGCTGGTACAGAACACGGCGGCTTGCCTGATTAAAGGCAGCCGCCGGCAAGATCACATCACTCCAGTTCTGAAGGAGTTGCACTGGTTACCAGTTGTTTTCCGGGCCAAATTCAAGGTGTTGGTTTTGACCTTTAAAACCCTATATGGTTCCGGCCCAGCCTATCTTAAGGAGCGCCTCCAGCAACACCAGACAGGCCGCTTAACAAGATCAGCCTCGGATGGCCTTCTCTCTGTCCCATCAGCCAGGACTGCTAGACTGGTGGGGACAAGGGAGAGGGCCTTTTCTGTGGTGGCCCCCACTCTGTGGAACTCCATCCCTAGGGAACTCCGTCATGCCCCCTCTTTAATGAGCTTCCGTCATGCATTAAAAACGTGGTTGTTCAGGCAGGCATTTGGGGTGGGTTAGGGTATTTAAAAAAAAATGTTTATGGTAAAATTTTATTGTTTTAAATTTTTTTATGGTGGGTTGTACATCGCCCAGAGTGGCTGGGTGACCAGTCAGATGGGCGATTAATAAATTTAATAAATAAATAAATAATAAAATACATGAAACCAACAGTTATATACAGGCATTTCTTCATAGGAGGTCAGGAGAGAGAAAGAAAAATGGGCAGCTTCTTTCTTACCCACTACTTGAAACCTTCCATTATATACTGCTAACATGCCAGCCTCAAACCTGAGCACTTTATAGCAGGGGGAAGTTTTCTAGAGACTTAGAAAAAGAACTGTCATATTCTCCCTCAATAGCATGGGAAGGAAAGTATAAATTTCATGGCACGTACCTCTCCAAACCTAATCTCTGTCCCCATGTTGGGAGAGAGGTATTCTATTGAGACTTGCACTCACCATTTGGAACAGCCTCTTGATGGGTCTAGCATCAGTAAGTGGACAGTATAAAAAACTGAAGCTCATTTCTTTCAAAATAGTAGATGTAAGGGTGGATCAAATAAAGAAATGCTTAGCCATGATTATTGTGTGTCCATTGAAAGTTTGCTTTTCAGTCCTGCCTTAACCACACTACTGCAAACCTACTACCAATCACTCAGTTTCATTGGATGTTAAGCCTCTGTCATGTTCCTTCTCCTCCACACACTTAACAGAGCAGCTCTAAGTTCCTGGGGGTGGGGAGATAATCTGTGGCAGAGATACTGCCATATACAGAGCCTTGCCAGCTCACAGTGGGCAGAGTGGGAGGAGGTTATGGATTTTCACCAGTTTTTTAACGGCAGTTTTTTTAATTAAAAAAAATCCTTCCCATTGAAACCAATGGGAAGGAAACTAACTTCACCAACTTCAGGCTGGGGCAAGATCCAGGGGACCTTGGATTCAGCATATCCAAGGCCATTTGAGAGCCAGTGTGGTGTTGTGGCTAGAGTGTTGGACTGAGAGTCGGGAGATCCGGGTTCTAGTCCCCACTTGGCCATGGAAGCTCACTGGGTGACTTTGGGCTAGTCATAGACTCTCAGCCCAACCCACCTCAGAGGGCTGTTGTGAGGATACAATAGAGGAGAAGGAGGAGAATTATGTACACCACCTTGGGTTCCTTAAGGAGGAAAAAAGACAGGATATAAACGAAATAAATAAATAATAAATTTCTCACCCACCTCCAGAATGCTCTACCTCTACCAGGAACAGTGCCGGTGGTACTCCTATACCCGCAGAGCTTTCCCCTGGCATACCATGGGTATCCACAGGAGACATGTCACCTCGCTAGCGGAGTGGCACTTCAAAATCGAAATTATTATTATTATTGATGTTATTGATGTCGCCATGTTACCCAATAATTATTGTCCAGCAATTATGTGGCAAACTGGGATGTTAATTTCCATGTTGCTGGAGATCTGATATCATAATATTAATATGTTACTCCATGACCACATTTCTTAATTGTCCTTGTGGAATATTGCACTAGGGTAGTTAATTCCATTGACACCATTGTAGCAATTCCTGTAGTGGAAATAGATTCTACTACCATCATTGCAGGCTTTAGGTATGTTTGCACTTAAAGTGAAAAGTCACAATGATATGACTTTTCATCACATCAAACCCCCTCCCGCACTTATTTTTAAAGTGATTCCGAGATTGAAGTTGACAGCGTGTGTATGTTTGTATATACACACATATGCATACACAAAGTGTATATGATTGTTACTGGAAACTGTGGAAATGGCCATTGTGTGATGGGGGCTGAGCTCTTCAATAGAATTCTTAGGAACTGCATGAAATTGCAATTCCTGGAATTCTTTGGGAGAAGCCACCACAGTTTAATTAATATAACACTGTTGTAGGTTCATAATGTAGATAGGCCTTAAATGTCAATATTTCTGAGGTGTAACAATGAATTTTAGTGATCATTGGTTGCTTCAATGCACATTAAATTTTAATTAACGTAATGGTATGTAGATGAGCCTTGTGATACATTCCATGGGGTTTTCTTGGCAAGAATACTGGAGTGGGTTGCCATTTCTTTCTCCAGTGGACCACATTTTGTCAGAACTCTCCACCATGACCTGTCCGTCTTGGGTGGCCCTGCATGGCATAGCTTATGGCTTCACTGAGTTATGCACGCCCCTTCGCCAGATAGTGAAGCTGAAGTTCAAATATTGGCCACCAATATCAAATATTGGCCACCACAAAGAGAAAACTCACTGGAAAGACCCTGATGCTGGGAAAGATTGAAGGCAAAAGGAGAAGGGGACCTCAGAAGATGAGATGGCTAGATAGCATCACCGATGCAATGAATATGAACTTCAGCACACTCCGGGAGAGAGCGGAGGACAGGAAGGCCTGGCGTGCGATGGTCCATGGGGTCACGAAGAGTCGGACACGACTTAACGACTGAACAACAACAACAAATGTGGATGAGCCAGTGCAGAGGATAGTATGTTACACTTGAACCAGACACATGTTCCTTCAAATCCCTGCTCAGCTATGAAGCTTCTTGGACGACATTGGGTCAGTCTCTTTGTTTCAGCTTAACATATCTCATGGGGCTTGGGATACAAGTGCGACATATAAACATATTATTCTTATGCTGGGACACAACAACGATGCTGTTGTCCCCAGTTGTAAATGTTTGGTGGAACCTGAGGATTCGCTAACAGCTAATCAAACTCCTTGGTGCCTCTGATTTGTATGCAAATATGGTAAGAAATATTCTGAAATGATCTGACAGACATGCAGTTGTTCCTAAAGTCAGGGAAGTTTAATGAGTGTGGGAGTCATCAGTTAACAAAAAGACAGTGGTGTTTTTTTTAGAGAGGCGCAACAACTAAGGACACTAGTAATTTGAATGGCACACAAAAAGCAACATTCATATTTCCATACCACTTAGGATAAATGTTGTTGTTCAGTCGTTAAGTCGTGTCCGACTCTTTGTGACCCCATGGACCATAGCACGCCAGGCCTTCCTGTCCTCCACTCTCTCCCGGAGTGTGAGATTATTTAGGATAAATAAGAGGATGCAGTTGTTATTTAAATAGCAATGTATGGTGACTCATACAATATGATAGCTGTTCAGCATCCCTGTTTGGTTGCTGAACATTTGCATCCCTGCTGCCCAGTGGCCGGATGTCCGGCCGCGGGTGGAGCCAGCCAGCGGCTCCGTAGAATCACCGCAGAGAGGAGCCAGCCAGGCAGGATTCTGGGGGGGGGGGTGACCGGAGCGCCTCCCCTCCGTCGAGGATTCCAGGGGGAGGGACAGAGCACCTCCCCCCCCCTGCCGCGAATGAATCCGCGAAACGGTAAGTGACTTTCGTACATCCCTAACCCTGAGGGACCCCACAAGCCAATGGCCAAGGAGTTGAACAGGAGTCCCCCAGCACCACCTCCTGGGTCTGCCCCTCCAAGAAGGAATGGAGCCACTGTAAAACAGTGCCTCCAAGTCCCATCCCAGCGAGGCGGCCCAGAAGGATACCATGGTCGATGGTATTGAAAGCTGCTGAGAGGTCCAGCAGAACCAACAGGGACACACTCCCCCTGTCTAGTTCCCGGCGTAGGTCATCCACCAAGGCGACCAAAGCTGTTTCTGTCCCGTAACCGGGTCTGAAGCCAGATTGAATTGGATCTAGATAATCTGTCTCATCCAGGAATCTGTGGAGTTGGGAGGCCACCACATGCTCCAATATCTTGCCCAGAAATGGAATATTGGAGACTGGCCGATAATTATCCAATATAGTGGGGTTCAGGGAGGGCTTTTTTAACAAAGGTCTCACCACCGCCTCCTTCAAGCAGGCTGGAACTCTGCCTTGCCTAAGGGAGGCATTAACCACTCCCCTTACCCACTTGGCCAGTCCACCTCTGGCTGCTTTTATAAGCCAGGAAGGGCAAGGATCTAGAACACACATGGTGGCTCTCACCTCTCCAAGGATCCTGTCCACATCCTCAGGCTGTACAAATTGAAAAGTATCCAACAACATTGGACAAGCAGGGGCCAAAGTTACATCCACTGGGTCTGTAGCAACTACAGCGTCCAAGTCAGTGCAGACCTGAGCGATTTTGTCTGCAAAGTGCTGAGCAAATTGTTCACAGCGGGCTGTTGAGGGGTTTAAATTATCTTCTTGCGGGCTAGCGTGTAAAAGACCCCTAACCACTCAAAACAGCTCCACTGGATGGCTCTTTGCAGATGCAATAGTGGCAGAAAAAAATATTTTCTTTGCTGCCTGTATTGCCACAAACTAGGCCTTCAAATAGGCTCTAGCCCGTGTTCGATTGGATTCACTCCGAGTTTTTGCTCCAGTCGTCTTCTCACTCGTTTCATCACTGCCAGCTCCCTAGAAAACCAGGGTGCTGGTGCAGCTCCACTTCATGAGAGAGGACGCTCAGAAGCGTTTGTGTCCACGGTAGGGATGTTAGAGAATTCTGCCACGGATCCCAGGGGGGCTGAATTCCAGTGAATTCGGCCCCCCGGAATCCGTGGCAGAACAGAGCAACCTGCCCCACCACCCCGCGAAAGCCCCGCGAAATGGAGCCTACCTGGCTGCGGCGGCTCTGGCTGCTGCCGGGCTGCCGTGGACGCAAATGGCGTCCTGAGTAGGGGACACCATTTGCGTCCCTATGGTAGCCTGTGATAGGCTACGTAAATATTTACGTAGCTTATCATGGCTAAAGCAGGGACGCAAATGGCGTCCCCTACGCCATTTGCGTTCCCGTTTTCTCCATAATAGGCTACATAAATATTTACGTAGCCTATGACTACTAAAGCGGGAACGCAAATGGCATAGGGGACCACTCTAAATATTTACGCAGGCTAAAACGGGGAAAAAAAGGGAACGCAAATGGTGGCCGCTGTAGCCGCCGCCATTTGTGTACACTGTTGTTGTTGTTTTTTAGCTCGCCGTGATAGGCTACGTAAATACGTAGCCTATCACAGCCTCTGTAGGGATGCAAATGGCATCCCTGCATTAGCCGTGATAGGCTACGTAATTATTTACGTAGCCTATCACAGCTGTGATGAGGAAGCGAATGGTAGCTGCAGCGTGGCCGCCATTTGCAAGTCAGCGCGGATGGCAGCAGGTAAGTGCTACGTTTCGCGCGCCTTTTGTGGGGGGGGCAGGGGCTTCGTTCCGCCACAGATTTTGGCGGGCCGAATGCACTGGCATTCGGCCTCACCAAGATCCGTTGCGGAATTCTCTGACATCCCTAATTAGGGATGTACGAAAGTCACTTACCTTTTTGAAGGGTGACATTCGCGTTGGGGGGGAGGCGCTCTGTCCCTCCCCCCGAAATTCTCTCTGGCCGGCTCCACTCCACGGTGATTCTGTAGAGCCACCGGCCAGGGCCGCCCGCAGCCAGACATCCAGCCGCTGGGCAGCCTGCAGGAACGCAAATGGCGGCTGCCATAGCCGCCGCCATTCGCGTCCCTGTGTTTTGCCATGATAGGCTACGTAAATATTTACGTAGCCTATCACGGCAAAAAAAAAAAAAAAACAGCGAATGCAAATGGCGGCGGCTATGGCGGCTGCCATTTGCGTTCCCCTTTTTTTTTTTGCCGTGATAGGTTACATAAATATTTACATAGCCTATTATGGCCAAAAAAAAAAAAAGGGAAATGCACCAACATGCAAATGGTGGCCACTACACCATTTGCGCCCCTCTCTTTTGCCGTAACAGCCTACATAAATATTTACGTAGGCTATCATGGCCCCCCCAGAAAGGGAATGCAAATAGCGTAGCTGCCACCATTTGCGTTCCCTTTGGGGGGGGGCCGTGATAGCCTACGTAAATATTCCCCCCCCTTTTTTAAAAATTTACATAGCCTATCACGGCTTCCGCAGGGACACAAATGGCATCCCTGCGTTAGCTGTGATAGGCTACGTAAGTATTTACATAGCCTATCACAGCCATAGTGATGAAACGAATGGCAGCCGCGGATGCTGCCAACATTCGCAAGTCAGCGCGAACGGCAGCAGGTAGGTGTCCTGTTTCGCGCCTCTCGTGGGGCGGGGGGGCTCGTTCCGCCACAGATTTTGGGGGGGCAAATGCACTGGCATTCAGCCTCACCAAGATGCATGGAGGAATTCTCTGACATCCCTATCCCTCATGCTCCCCCGAAGTAGCTCCCCCAAACAGGCGCTCCCTCAATGTAGCTCCCCCAAAGGCGGCGGTTCTGCCCCCACCAGGCCTGGGTTTTATGCCCCAGCTCCCACAGGTGTTGCAGCTGGGAGTGGGGTGGTGCTTGGCTAGGTCTGCAAGGAGGCAGAGTAGAAGTCCCCCAGGTGGAGGTAGAGCTAACAATGCAGTCTTATGTATGAGTTGTCCTATGCACAGGACAATGCAGTCCTATGTATGACTGCAGCCTAAGAGTGTGAGCTGTGAACCAGGAAGTCTTCTGTTCAAATTGTGTTTCACTTACGAACTCACTGAGGTTCTCTTGATGTCTTAATTTATTTCATTTCTATACCGCCCAATAGCTGAAGCTCTCTGGGTGGTTCACAAAAATTACACCCATAATACAAAATAAAAAAATATAGTATAAAAATTTTAACATACAAAATTTAAAACTATTTAAACATCTAAACAATTTCAACAAAATACTAGACCTGATAAAGACAGCTGACATAAATGCCCCATCATATGCCATTAAATATGGCACATATATTTAGCATGCAGCTAGGTAACAAGCTTATCCTTGCCTAAGTACAGGTACACAAGTGGGGAAGGGGGAAGGATCCTGACAAGAAATGCACTGTGTGCGGAGGTAATGCCTCTCTCATCCCTCCCTAGCATAGTTGGAACCAATTCTCCAAACCTTGGGGCTAGAAAGCTTAAGGAAAAAGACCCCACTTGCGGCTTGCCATGGAGATAAGGCTATCCATGGCATTAGTCATTCTGGCTATATTAATTACCTCCACTATCAGAAGCAGTGTGCCTCTGAATACCAGGCACTAGGGAACAATGGTGCTATTGCACTCATCCCTGCTTGTAGACTTCCCATAGGGGCATCTGGTTGGCCACTGTGGAAACATATCGCTGGACTACATAGGCCTTTGCTGTAATCCAGCAGAGCTGTTTTTATATCCTTAAATGATAGGTAAAGCTAGGCAATCTTTTGAGTGTGCACATATATGAATGATTCACCCAATATTCATGACTCAACAAATGAAAGGATCGTAGACATCAGGAGAACTGCACCAAATTGTGATCTCTTGGCTCATACGTCATTTGCATGGTGGTAGTAATGCACATTCCCAAGGGTCCTGTTTCCTACAAGTCAAATGTCTGAAATGGGAAAATGTTTGTTTGTTTATAGGATTTATGTACTGCTGTGCATCCAATAAGATTCCTGAATGGTGAACAGTAAAAAGACAAAAGAACCAAATACAGAATCAAAATCTTTGAAATCAGATGATACCAATAAAACCATGGCTGATCAGTCAGTCAGGGAAAGCTTGTTTAAATAAAAATGTCTTCAGCAGGCTCCAAAAACAAAGCAACATCTGTGCCTGCTGGTAGGGAATTCCACAGAGAAGGAGCCAATACACTGAAGACTCTACTCCCGGTGGACTCCAAACAGACCACAGGTCTTTGTGGAACCACCAGGAGCACCACATCTGGTGACCTCAATAACCGGGCAGTCTGCTAAGAGAGAAGACTCTCAAGCAACAATGTTGTTAGCGTATCTAGTTAAAGATTATAACACTCTTCGTATATTAAGAATTGCTGCACACCTACTGTTGTTAATCTAGCTAGTTGAATAGAATCTCCATTAAAATAGAATAGCATTGCATTTGCAAGCCACTCCTTAAACTTTCAAATAGCATCAGACTCCTATCCTTTAACTGTGTTATTAGATATCCTGATTGTGTGAACAAAAAGGGTTGGTAAAACATGTTAAAAGCCAAATATTTTATAATAAAATGACACTCAATGTTCCCAAATATGAGCTTATGCTCTGTGAATGTTATTGTCCTGATTTCCCTCTTGCTTCATCTATTGTGATTTCAGAAGTAATCTGACTGAACCCAGTGGTATTTCGTTGATTTAAGCAAGAAGATAATGAATATTTTATTGCTCTCTTCACAGTTGCATTGATCCCTGCCTTTAAAAAGTACAGGGTTTTGACATGTCATTTTAAGTTTTCAAGAGAGAAGTAGCTCTCGAGTACGTGCCTCCATGTGCACCTTTATTGCTGTGATCCCCTAACGGCAAATGATCTTGGTCAAGAACGACCCCGCCCCCCGCCTTTTAGATTTGGGATAAGAGAAGCTCTTTTACCACTAGAAAACTCCCACAGAAAAGGGTTTCTAAAGAAGAGAAAAAGCAAGGAATTGTGTTCTAAATGTGCCTGTATTACTATCAGCTAATTTGATAATTAACAGAAATGTTCCCTCTCTTCAAAATATTAGAACACCGAGTGTTTACAAGAGAGTTGTTCATAGCAAAGAGCATTCTGCTGTGGGAAACATTAATTAATTCTGTAAATATGGGCTTTAATTATTTGAGTGCTATGCTTTTCTAACTGGTGGTATGCCAGAGGAGAAGGAGGATGGGAAGGGGTGATCTCTTCCAAATGAGCACATTCTTTATCACTTATCGCTAGAGTAACCCTCTCTATTTTATTTGTTATATTTCACAGCATGGCGTCTTACATTAAACTGTATGAGGCAAAGAGCAGCATTATTGCATCTATTCTACAGAACAGCAATTTGCATTAGCCTAAAACTGGGTTGCCATATTCCAGGGGTGCAGAACCTTAGGCCCGCAGGCCAAATCCAGCCTGCCTGGGGTCCCAGTTTGGCCCTCCAGGGATCTCCAGATGTCCACGCCCCCTTCCACTGGTGTTGTCCCCTTCCTCTGACCACTGGTGGTTTGCGGGTTTCCCAGCTTTTGCGCATTTCCCCCTGATTTTAAAAGGCTGAATGCCTCTCCTAAGGTCTAGCTACTGGCAGTGACTCACCAATTGGGAATTTTACTCTGATACCGTATGAAAAAAAATCTTTTTAAAGCTTTAAAACATGTAAAAACATACATTTCATGCAAGTAAATGATCACAAAGCTTCTGGGTGGAACTGAGTGCTGGAACTGAGCTGGGAGGGGGCAATTGAACTAGATTGATCTTTGCTATGACCTGAGGTGTATCTTGGGTGGGGTACTTTTGGTTGGAAATATTTTGAATCCACAACTGACAGAAAGTGACTAGATGGGGTGGTGGTAATGTCTGCTACTGTAGTATTTGAAAGCACTGCTTAACAACCGGGGCTTAACTGTACATGGTTGTTTGGGGGGGGGGGGTCTTGAAAAAAGGAAGTGCAGTTCAGAGAGGCTGTAATGTTCATTGCAGCAAGGGCATTGAGGGAGAGGCAATTAACACTTCCCTTCTTAGCAACTTGTTTCTATAAAAAATTGCCACCCATCTACAAGAGTCCCACTGCAACCACACCCACTTTCCAATCAGCAATATAAGAATAATGTGGTTAATAATGGAAGGTTTTATTTCCATTTGCAGGGTAATTTTTGTAAGTGTTTACAAACTTTTAAAAATCACATTTTATTTTTTGGCATGAAATAAGATCTCAGCATGAGCGTCTGTCTGCGTTTGCTGCTAAATGCTGATCCTAGGTGGATGTTTTTAGGTACCCTACCACAGCTACACTAGAAAACAATACAATATGTATTGCTTTCTATGGGCAGCTATCTCCTGTCCCGGAGAGGACCAAAAATGGCTTCAAAATGAACCAGGAAGTCCTTTCTTCAAACAATGCATGTCAGTCTAGCTGTTATGTCTCTGCAGATTTCACTGCTTCCCTCGTAGCTGTGATTTCATCCATTGACAAGAACAATGGAATACTGCCAGCACATTTGGCTTCATATAATTGCTTTTATAAGGGGTTGAGACTATTGATTTTTAGTGAATGCTGGAAATCTAGGCCAGCTAATGGTCCAAATGGGCAAAGGGTGGCAGGGCTAAAATTTGGGGGAAAGCTGGCCAATCAGACCATATGACAACCCTAGCTAGGGTGTCCACTTTTTGGCATTGCCAAAAAAGAGAAAACACATTAATTACCAAAAAAGAAAAGAATACAAAAGAGGACAGCAATTTGCCTAAAATTTGGATATGCTAATTTGTATGCATAGATGCACATTTAGAAATTGTTATTGATTTTAATAGAAATATTAAAATATTTCAGCATAGTGGGGAAGACGGACCAGGTGACCTGTGTGCCTGCTCAGTCTGCTGTCCAGGTGTTAACTGTTGATGCTCCCCCTCCATTCTTATATATCTTTATTAGTAAACTGGGCTTGGGCTGCCAGTCCTTCAAATGGAGGGTGCCTTCAAATAGAAGGCTGTCCTCTGGCAGCCTTTCAAATAGAGGACTGTTCTCTGTCAAGTAGCATACATGGCTAACCTAATCCTAACCTATCATCATTGCCTGAAAGTCAGTCAAAGAAAACAGTGCTTGGTAGCTCTGATGGCTGAAATTTCAGATATGAAAAGTGAGATAAAGGTTCAAAAATTGCCCTCTTTCTGCTCCAGTGTTGGCCATCTTTGAAAAAGAAAGCTTTCCCTCTGAGAAAATCCATGGACATACTTAGCCAGAGATCAGGAAAGTCTCTTGTTCCTATGGTTATGAATAATGATATGTCTCAGAGTCAGATCCAAATGTAAAATCTTTTGACTCGGAGAGCGCAATCCTTTTGGGGTAGGCAGCTGTCTACGAACTCGGAGGCAACTGCCTATCCAATGCAGGGCAGGAGAAGCATGGAGGGGATTGTCCTCTCTGCGCTTCAGCTACCCTGCATTTGTGGCTAGACATCTGATTTTGGCTGTCTAGCCATGGGAAGGAGGAGTGGGGAAAGCAGCTGCCGGATGACACGTTGGATGTGTCGTAACGGCATTTCCGACTTCCCTGCCCCAACACACCCCGTTTTTGCTGCTCTGGTCTCCTTTTCTGAGCGTGGAGCATGGGGCTGTTCCGTGCTGCCTATCAGGCAGCACGGGAGGGGTGGAGGTCAGTTTTCAGGGAACTGGCCTATCCTATGGCTGTCTAGCCACTGACTAGTGGCCATAGGATTGCGCCCTAGTTTGTTTTAGGGATGTACGAAAGGCACTTACCTTTTGCAGATTATGTTTATGGTTGGGGGGGAGGCGTTCCATCCCTCCCCCCGGAATCCTCACTGGGGGGGGAGGCGCTCCGTTCCTCCCCCCCCAGAATCCTGGCCAGCTGACTGTGCTCCGCAGGGATTCTGCGGAGCCGCCGGCCGGCTCCGCCAGCAGCCAGACATCCGGCCGCTGGCTAGCAGGGATGCAAATGCGTCCCTGCAGTCAGCCGTGATAGGCTACGTAAATGTTTACGTAGCCTATCATGGCTGACTTTAAAACAAAAACAAAAACGCACGTACGCATATGGCGGCGGCCATGGCCGCTGCCATTTGCGTTCCTTATTTTGGCACGTCTTAGTCTTACGTAAACATTTACATAGACTAAGATGGCGAAAATAAGGGGAATGCAAATAACGTAGTGTCTATGCTATTTGCATTCCCCTTATTTTCGCTGTCTTAGTCTACGTAAATGTTTACGTCGACTAAGACATGCCAAATATGGAATGCAAATGGCGGCGGCCATGGCCGCTGCCATTTGCATACGCGCATTTTTGCTTTTGTTTTTAAGTCAGCCGTGATAGGCTACGCAAACATTTATGTAGCCTATCACGGCTGACTGCAGGGACACAAACGGTGGCAGCTACAGCCACCGCCATTTGCGTCCCTGCTAGCCAGCGGCCGGATGTCCAGCTGCTGGCGGAGCCGGCCGGCAGCTCCGCAGAATCCCTGTGGAGCACAGCCGGCCGGCCAGGATTCCGGGGGGGGGGAGGAACGGAGCGCCTCTCCCCCGGCGAGGATTCCGGGGGGAGGGACGGAATGCCTCTCCCCCAACCATAAACATGATCCGCGAAAGGTAAGTAGCTTTCGTACATCCCTACTCTGAAGTAGCTGGGAGTTGCCCCTTAGTCTCTAGGAAACTATAACTCGTTTTGGGGTGTCTCTTTCACTTCTAAACTGATAGGCATACAACCATCCATATTCACTATTAGAAGGAATTGAACCTGGAACCTTCTACATGTAAAACATGTGCTCTGCCGCTGAGCTGCTCTGAGCGCCTGGGATAAGGTGAGAGATAAATATGCATACTAGTTACTGATTGATTGTTTGGTTGATTAATTAATTAAGTAGAGGAGCAAGAATGGGAAGAAGTCACTCCTTTTGTAAAGTTAAAAGAGTGCAGTAAAAAGCTCCAAAATTGTTGTCAGATGTTCATGTCAGGTTCTGCCTTCCTAATTTCTGATGGCTTTAACTGCCATATTTTAAGAATATCCTCCTATATCCATCTAGTCTTGTTGAAAAGAGAAATTGCTGATTTTAAGGGGGAAAGGGTGGGTGGGAAACATTTAATTTTACCACTGCTGCACTAGGAAGCCTTATGTCAAGGGCTCCTTGGAGGCCTCTCTCAGTCTAATCCAGTAGCCAAGTCCAGACACAGACAAAGGGATTTCAAAGCTTTATTCCTCTTTTACAACTTAACAACTCTACTGTTAGCAACTAGATATGAGCAGCAGAGTACCTATGCCCTAAGTTGGAACAGTTGGTCCCCGTTTGAAGGAGAATCACTGGAAGACCCTGAACTTATGGGCTAGGGAGAGTCCCTCCCCTTTTTCCTTGTACCCTCTGGGCACAACCGTTGTTTGCACGCCAACCGGGCACTACGCCTCCTTTCCGCGCCCTCCATTTGGCGCCGCTCCCTGCGTCGGCGTCGCGCGTCCAGCAAGTCTGCTTCCCGCACTCTCTCATTCCCAGGACTGCTATCTATGCTAGGAATGCCGGTGGGAGGAATCCCTGCCAGCTGTAAATCATTACGTAGCCTATCACGGGTGACTTTGAAAAAAAAAAAAAAAGCGCGTACGCAAATGGCGGTGGCCTATGGGCACCGTAGGTGCTTACACCGTAGTCTATGTAGTTTGCTTACACCGTAGTCTACGTAAATCTTTACGTAGACTACCGGGACCAAATAAGGAACGCAAATGGCGGCACCCATAGGCCGCCACCATTTGCGTACGCGCTTTTTTTTTTCTTTCAAAGTCACCCGTGATAGGCTACGTAACGATTTACGTAGCCTATCACGGCTGACTTTGGAAATCTAGCCGTGATAGGCTACATTAATCATTACGTAGCCTATCACGGGGTTTTGTTTTGTTTTGTTTTATACTTTGTAATGGTACAAAGACCGGCTGCCACCCCCGCCCCCGACGAAAGGCCGACGAACTGCCGCTGGGACCTGCCGCCGGGAGGGACATTCGCCAAAGGTAAGTCCCATCCCGGGGGGGGCGGAGAATTTCACCGCCGATTTCGGGGGGCCGAATGCGTTGGCGCTCGGCCCCCCGAAAATTCGGGGAGAAATTCTCTGCCATCCCTAGGAGTAACCAATCAAAAACCATGACGTAGAACGGGACCAAACCTCATTTTTTCCAGTGCAGAATGCTCCCTCAACTATCCTTCCTGCGAAAGGTTCTCGGAATGTGCTGCTCCTTCTTTATTTAATTAATGTATTAATTAGAGGAGCAAGTAGCATCATTTGTTTCCTCTGAAGGCATCAAAGAGAATAACAAAGTACTTACTTATTTTATATATAAGGTACACAATAAGGTTCAAACTGGGCACATGCCACTCCCTTCCACCATTTAACTTAATTTAACAGGTGATGGAGCTGGTCCATATTAAGGATCAGAGATGAGCTGAAACTATCTGACTTTAACTTCAAATTTTAATGTTTTTTATTTTGTTTTGTTTTGAACAACCACTTCAAAATATTTTTTACTTTCCCTGGACAGAAGTCCTGGACACAAAGCATTGTGGTAAATTACCAAAGCACCATTTTTAAGGCTCCATGGGATTGTGGTCTCCTCTCCCAAATGATCTAAAACCTAACATCCTTCCTTTATATCTCCCATATGTAAGCTCTCCTCCACAAAATTGGCCTCAGCCTTAATTATGATACAAAAATACTGAACTTTTCCCTTTTTTTCACCAAAAGTATAGCATTTCACATTCATTTATTTTATTTTATACAAATTAAAAACAATTTCTGGATAACTATCAGGAAACTAATAGAATATTGAACCTCAAGAAAATATGGAATAACTTCCTAGTTCCTACTGATGATGCTGCATACCAAAGGGAAAGCAAATAAAACAACTGTTGTGTGTGTGCATGTTTAAAGATCAATCAGATTGATATAGTTTCCCATGATAATATTGCCTTTTCAGGTTATTAATGGCATTATAGTTACAGTTCTTCTAAATTTTGCTTATCCAGTGAAGACTTTTGGAATCTAAACTATGTTTTTGAATGCTTAAGGGTGCAATCCTATGGCCATTAGACAGCATCTAGAAGGCCATGGGATTTTCCGGTTTATGGGAATGGAGCTCGGAGTCGGCACTCGAAGGTCGGTTCCCAGAAATCCCCTCCCCTGCTGCCTCATAGGAGGCATGGTTCATCCCTGGCTCTGCGCTTGGAAGAGCAGTGTGGAGTGGCTGAAAAGGGAGCGTTTCTGAGGGTGGGGAGGGGAGGGGGCTGCAGAGGCGCCAGTACAACGCTTCCTATGCGCTATATGCCCTGCCGCCTGCTCCGAGGCGCCCCAGTAAGACAGCCGAAATGGGCTGTCTAGCTGCGAATGCAGGGCAGCTGGAGTGTGGAGGAGAAGATCCCTCTGCAGTTTGCCCATCCTGCATTGGATAGTCGGCTGCCTCCAAGTTCAGAGGTGGCCAACTATCCGCATGGGACTGGGCCCTAAATGTATTATTTCCCTGCCAAAAGCAGCATTTCAGTTGGACTTGAAGGCAAAATGTCCAAGAGTTTTGAAGAAAGCAAAAGCAGTTTTGACAGTGCTACAGAAAATTTCAAGGTGGGTTTTGCACATCCCTACAGCGTGCACCTCTTTATGGCAGGCTGAAAAGCTAAGGTGCCTCTTACTAGCACATAATGTCTTGATAAGTATTCCGGGCTGATGAAGAAACTTTCTCTGTGGTGGACACAGCTGATAAGGCCTATGCTTAGAGTTGCCACTGAAGGTCACTTGAAACATAAATTACATTATAATTTTCAGACACTGCGTACAACCCTAGTTCACACAGCATTCTCCACAAAAGAGGTGGGCAACTTCAAGGATTTGGGGAGCTGCACCTCTACCCCCCCCCCCCATGTGCTGCTGCAGTGATGGCAAAAGCTGGCTACTTTCTAAGGTGGATGAAGAGCACATGCCTCATTTGCAAGCAGAATTGCACTCCCAGGAGCCTCCCCGTGTGCCTTGTTTCCTTGCAAAATCGCCATATTTTTGCCAGCATGGTAGTAGGGATGTCAGAGAATTCCGCCATGGATCTCAGTGAGGCCGAATACCAGCGCATTCGGCCCCGTGAAATCCATGGCAGAACGACGCCCCCTGCCCCGCAAAAGGCACGCGAAACGGAGCACTTAGCTGCTGCCATTCGCGCTGCTTTGCAAATGGCGGCCGCGTCTGCGGCCACCATTCGCTTCTTCATTATAGTTGTTATAGGCTATGTAAATATTTACGTAGCCTATCATGGCTAACACAGGGACGCCATTTGCATCCCTGCAGAGGCCATGATAGGCTATGTAAGTATTTACGTAGTCTATCACGGCAAAAAAAAAAAAGGGAACGCAAATGGTGGCGGCTACGGCCATTTGCGTCCCTGTCTCTTGCCGTGATAGGCTATGTAAATATTTACATAGCCTATCACGGCAAAAAAAAGGGAAGTAGCCACCGCCGTAGCCACCGCCGTTTGCGTTCCCTTTTTTTTTTTTTGCCATGATAGGCTACGCAAATATTTATGTAGCATATCACAGCAAAAGACAGGGGCGCAAATGACGGCGGCCACCATTTGCGTTCCTGTGCAGGCTTCCCAGCGGCCGGATGTCCGGCTGCAGGCGGCCCCGGCCAGCGGCTCTGCAGAGTCGCCGCGGAGCGGAGCCGGCTGGGGAGAATTTCAGGGGGAGGGACGGAGCACTTCCCCACCACCACGAATGTCATTCTTTGAAAAGGTAAGTGACTTTCGTACATCCCTACATGGTAGCAGCAAATTCAGCAGCAGGGGCAAGGGCCCTGCAAAAACACCTATGGGAATGGAGGGGTTGTCACATACAGCCTGTGGGCTACATGTTGCCCACCCCTACTCTACATATACATGTGCTCAACATGTTTTGAACACATACATATAATTCCACATTATGGTTGCCACATGCAGGAGAGGACAAGGCTCCTTCACTGTCAGTAGGTGTGTAGAAGTGAGAATTTCAGCAGGTGTACATACACCTGCTGAAATTCCCTCTTGCACACAATTGTTAAAGGTGCAGAATCCCCACCCTTTTCTGCAGCTGGACACCTTATGCACCCACACATCATTCTCAGTCACGTGATTTATGCTTATACAATTCAAAAGCTCCCAACACAATAAAGAATGATGAAAGTGTCCTGTTGAAGGAAGCCAAGAATTGTGATGAATAAAAGCCGTGCTTTAAAAAGGGTACAGCCGGAGACATGAAAGGGCTTAGTATGAAATGATTAAATTGTAGTATAAGGAGGTTCAGGTGAGACTAATTCAAGCCACTGGGAGAGAGTGCAGAGCAGCCTTCGATTTACACCTAGTAAATCCCCAGCTGTGGATAATTACTTTGTCTCCTCCTCGTCTTTCCTGCAAAGTCTCATTACCTGAGATCAGCAAAGTATGGGCACAATGGTGCCCTATTTCTGATGGGAAAAAGAAAGTAGTTAATTTTAATTATTTTTCAGTGATACATGCATATTAGAATTGGAATGGTGCTGATTTAAATTTAAGCTTGTCTGAAAACTGTGATTGACCCATGGAAAGGTTCTAATGCATTTCAACAGATGACTGTATTTCTGGGAAATTCTGCATATCTGGCCACAGAGTGACTAAAATAAATCTGCAAGCAAAATTTACTTTTGCAAGCCATTCATGCGTACGCATATATATGTGTCTTTTTCTAAAATTATTGGCATATTACCATGGAATGTGCAAGCATAACGACATATTTGGATTTTGTTGTGGCCCATTTTTCTAGAGCTGCTTGCCCTGACTCTGTGGAAGGCAGCAGCATACCTTTGTTAACATTCATGAAGTTGGATTGCAACCTAAAGTAAAGATATAATTCTTGTGGACCAGGCAATGTATAAATTTAGTGTTTTCATGTTATTTAGGGCTTGCCTACACATGGACTTTTTCTGGGTAAGCATTGCACTGAATTTATTTTAAACAGAAGCCAGCCTACTGTATCACACCTACACATGTAAGTCTATGTATGTACTGGAATGGCTGAGGCTGACTGTCAGTGGTGTACTGGAGCCAAGGCTCACAGGGACAAAGCGCCAGGACTTGCTGACCTGTAGGACAATGACGCCATCTGCCATTCCTCTTTGTTCCCTCTGAGCCTAGCTGCAGTCCTCACAGTAGAGTAGCTGGTGGGAAAATTCCCAGCAACTAGGGATGTCAGAGAATTTTGCCACGAATCTTGGGGAGGCCGAATGCCAGCGCATTCGGCCCCCCGAAATTGGTGGCAAAACGGTCTGCCCCCCCCCCCCCCCGGGACGGGACTTACCTTGGGCGAATCCTCCTGGTGGCGGGACTCCAGCGGCGGTTCAGCGGTGGTTCGGGGGCAGTTCGGCGGCAGCGGCCGGTCTTCTGACCGGCTGCCGCCGCCATTTCCAGTAAAACAACAACAACAACAACAAAACGTGATAGGCTACGTAAAGATTTACGTAGCCTATCACGGCTAGATTTTTGAAAAACACCGTGATAGGCTACGTAAATGTTTACATAGCCTATCACAGCTGAGTAAAACAAAAAACAACCGCATGTACGCAAATGGCAGCGACCATGGGCGCCGCTATTTGCATTCCTTATTTTGGCACGTCTAGTCTACGTAAACATTTACGTAGACTACGGCGAAAAGAAGGGTAACGCAAATAGCCGCCATTTGTGTACGCGCTTTTTTTTTTACTCAGCCGTGAAAAAGTAAACATTTATGTAGCCTATCATGGCTGACTGCAGGGACGCAAACGGTGGTGGCTACAGCCGCCGCCATTTGCAGGCCTGGCTGGCCAGGATTCGGGGGTGGAGGGATGGAGCGCTTCCCCCCCCGGCCAGAATTTCAGGGGGGAAGGGACGGAGCGCCTCCCCCCCGGCCAGAATTTCGGGGGGAGGGATGGAGCGCCTCCCCTCCAGCGTGAACCAATTTTCGTTAAAGGTAAGTGACTTTCATACATCCCTACCAGCAATGACATACTGTTGTAAGCCGTCCCTGTTGTCATGGAAAGTATTTTGGGATGCCTTGGTAAGACAAATTTGCTTTCCAATGAGATAGAGATATATAACGGGGGGGGGGGGGAATCTCAGCACAGCTGCCCACATTTTTGGACTCTTGTTGAGCTGGGGGGGGTGGCGGCTATGGGAACTGTCATGACGAGCACCTGCACTTCGAAATTTAGCACTACACCACTGCTGACTGTTTCACTTGCTAAAAGAGGTGTTCTTGGCGACACAAGTTCCTGTCCAGTTACTTACATGCTATTCAGGGGGATAAAATTTGGCACCCGAAACACTCTGATGAATGGAAAGGTATGAAAAGGGACATTTGTATGTATCTTCTTAAAATAGAGACATGCATGGCCCAAAATTGTTAAGGTGAATCAACATTAGCTAGAATGTTGAAATTTGGTACATAGGTAGTTCTAGCCATCCTGACATCTAAAAGTTTCAAAATAGGATCCTTTTACTTTGAACAGTCAATTTGTAGGGCATGAAATGTCCAGCACAGAACAAGCCAAACCGTTCTTATGAAAGGGTGTTGTGCTATCAAAGTTTCCTTGATCCATCACACCCTTCCATCAGCCTTGGTGGTACTGTAATGGTACTTGGTGGTACTGTAATTTGATCTCATAATCAAGAATGTAAATCCAGGTTTACAGAATGAATGCTGAATTTGCTAGGTACACTTATATACATGAGCTATTAAAAATGCCAGTTGGAGTTGCTCTTGGAAGTTGTATTTGGGCAGAGATGATCAACTATGCTTGAAGGGGAGCATATAAGTATTTTTTATTATAAATATTGGATATGTTGTTGTTGTTCAGTCGTTAAGTCGTGTCCGACTCTTCGTGCCCCCATGGACCATAGCACACCAGGCCTTCCTGTCCTCCGCTCTCTCCCGGAGTGTGCCCAAGTTCATATTCATTGCATCGGTAGGGATGGCAGAGAATTCCGCCACGAATCTCTGGGAGGCCGAATGCCAGCGCATTTGGCCCCCCGAAATCAGTGGCGAAACGGTCTGCCCCCCCGCCCCCCGGGACGGGACTTACCTCGGGTGAATGTCCCTGGCGGCGGTGGCTCCGGCGGCGGTTCGGCGGTTCGGCGGCAGCGGCGGCCGGTCTTCCGACTGGCTGCCGCTGCCGCCATTTCCAGTAAAAAAAAAAAACAACCGAAAAAACGTGATAGGCTACGTAAAGATTTATGTAACCTATCATGGCTAGGTTTTAAAAAAATACCGTGATAGGCTACGTAAATGTTTACGTAGCCTATCACGGCTGAGTAAAAACAACCACCACCACCATGCATACGCAAATGGCGGCACCCATGGGCGCCGCCATTTGCGTTCCTTATTTCGGCACGTGTAGTCTACATAAACATTTACGTAGACTACGGCGAAAATAAGGGGAACGCAAACAGCGTAGACGCTACGCTATTTGCGTTCCCCTTATTTTCGCCGTAGTCTACGTAAGTGTTTACATAGACTACATGTGCCAAAATAAGGAACGCAAATGGCGGTGCCCATGAGCGCCGCCATTTGCGTATGCGCGGTTTGTTTGTTTTTTAACTCAGCCGTGATAGGATACGGAAACATTTACGTAGCCTATCACGGCTGACTGCAGGGATGCAAACGGCGGCAGCTATGGCAAGTCTTTACGTAGCCTATCACAAATGGGTGGGGGAAACAGACTGCAAATAGTGGCAGCGGTGGCTAGGGATGTCAGAGAATTCCGCCATGGATCACGGTGAGGCCGAATGCCAGTGCATTCGGCCCCCTGAACTCCGTGGTGGAACGGCCTGCCACCCCCCCCGCCCTCCCGCGGATCCCCCCCGGGACGAGACTCACCTGGGGCGGATCTTCCGGGCGGCGGCAGTGACAGCTGCGGCGGCAGCGGACGGTCTTCTGACCGGCTGCCGCCGCCGCCATTTCCACTCTTGTAAAAAAAAAGAAAGACGTGATAGCCTACGTAAAGATTTACGTACCGTATCATGAGTAGGTTTAAAAAAAAAACCACGATGAGATAGGCTACGTAAATCTTTACGTAGCCTATCATGGCTGGGTGGGTTAAAAGAAAACCGCGTACGCAAATTTGCATTCCTTATTTTTGCCCTCTTAATCTACGTAAATATTTACGTAGACTATGACGGCAAAAATCAAGGGGAACTCAAAACAGCGTAGTGGGCGCTATTTGCGTCCCTTTTTGATTCCCCGTTTTAGCCTACGTAAATATTTACATAGGCTATAATGGGGAATCAAAAAGGGATGCAAATAGCGCCTGCTATGTAGCCGCCATCATTTGCGTACGGGGTGTTCTGGGTTTTTTTACCCAGAGCCCTCCATGGCCGGAAATCCGGCTGCGGACGGCTCTGGCCTGGCTGGGCCTCGCCGGCCGCTCCGCTGAGCTGCTGCAGAGCACAGCCGGCCGCGGAGGATTCCAGGGGGGAGGAACGGATCGCCTCCCCCCCGGCGAGGATTCCAAGGGGAGGGACGGAACGCCCCCCCATCAACATAATCCGCAAACAGGTAAGTGACTTTTGTACATCCCTATGCATCGGTGATGTTATCTAGCCATCTCATCCTCTGCCGTCCCCTTCTCCTTTTGCCTTCAATCTTTCCTAGCATCAGGGTCTTTTCCAGTGACTTTTCTCTTCTCATTAGGTGGCCAAAATATTTGAGCTTCAGCTTCAGTATCTGTCCTTCCAATGAGCAGTCAGGGTTTAGATGCTACGCTATTTGCGTTCCTCTTATTTTTGCCGTCTTAGTCTACGTAAATGTTTACATAGACTAAGACGTGCCAAAATAAGGAACGCAAATGGCGGCGCCCATGGGCGCCGCTATTTACGTATGCGCGTTTTTTTTTCTTTTAAATCAGCCATGATAGGCTACGTAAACATTTACGTTGCCTATCACGGCTGACTGCAGGGATGCAAACAGCAGCGGCTACAGTCGCCGCCCTTTGCGTCCCTGCTAGCAAGCGGCCGGATGTCTGGCCGCTGGCGGAGCTGGCCAGCGCCTCCGCAGAATCCCTGCGGAGCAAAGCCGGCCAGCCAGAATTTCGGGGGGGGGGGACGGAGCGCCTCCCCCCCAGCCAGAATTTCGGGGGGAGGGACGGAGCACCTCCCCCTCACCACGAATGTCACCCTTCGAAAAGGTAAGTGACTTTCGTACACCCCTAATCTCTGCTTCTTACTATGCTGTCTAGGTTTGCCATAGCTTTCCTCCCAAGGAGCAAGCGTCTTTTAAGTTCATGGCTACAGTCACCGCCAGCAGTGATCTTGGAGCCCAAGAAAATAAAATCTGTCACTGCTTCCATTTCTTCCCCTTCTATATGTAGGGATGCATGAAAGTCACTTACCTGGTCTTGCAGCTTGCTTCGTGGTGGGCGGGAGGCACTTTGCTGCTCCCCCCGAAGTTCAGGCCGGGGGGGGGAGGCTTCCCTCCTCGCCCGGCCAAAATTCAGGCCGGGGGGGAGGCTTCCTGCCTCGCCCGGCCGAAATTCAGGCCGGGGAGAAGCACCCCGTCTCCCCGGCCGCGAACTTCAAAAGAAAAAAAACAAACAAAAAAACGCCCCTGTGATAGGCTACGTAACAATTAACGTAGCCTATCACAGCTAGATTTGCAAAGTCAGCCGTGATAGGCTACGTTAATCGTCACATAGCCTATCACAGGTGACTTAAAAAAAAAAAAAGTACGTACGCAAATGGCGGCCCCCATAGGGAGCCGCCATTCGCGTTCCTTATTTGGTCCCTGTAGTCTACGTAAAGATTTACGTAGACTACAGCGAAAATAAGGGCAACGCTATTTGCGTTGTCCTTATTTTCGCCGTAGTCTACGTAAATC
Organism: Heloderma suspectum; assembly: GCF_057233095.1. Classification (NCBI taxonomy): domain Eukaryota; kingdom Metazoa; phylum Chordata; class Lepidosauria; order Squamata; family Helodermatidae; genus Heloderma; species Heloderma suspectum. The sequence goes on from NC_139462.1 coordinate 117,877,901, forward strand.
TTTACGTAGACTACAGGGAGCAAATAAGGAACGCGAATGGCGGCTCCCTATGGGGGCCGCCATTAGCCGTACGCGCTTTTATTTTTATTTTTTTTAAGTCACCCGTGATAGGCTACGTGACGATTAACGTAGCCTATCATGGCTGACTTTGCAAATCTAGCCGTGATAGGCTACGTAAATCGTTACGTAGCCTATCACAGGGGCGTTTTTTTTTTTTTTACTTTTCTTGTAATGGCGGCAGTGGCAGCCGGTCGAAAGACCGGCTGCCGCCCCCGCCAGTGACGAAGACCTGCCGAACCGCCACTGGGATCCGCCGCCGGGAGGGACATTCGTCAAAGGTAAGTCCCATCCCGGGGGGGGCGGGGGCAGGGGGGGCGGAGAATTTCTCCCCGAACAACCTTCGGAGGACCGAATGCGTTGGCACTCGGCCCCCCGAAGTTTTGGGGAGAAATTCTCCCCCATCCCTATCTATATGCCAGGAAGTGATGGGGCCAGATGCCATGGTCTTAGTTTTTTTAATGTTCAGTTTCAAACCAGCTTTTGCACTCTCCACTTTCACCCTCAAGTGAAGAGGCTCTTTATATCCTCTTCACTTTCTGCCATTAGGGTATCATCTGCGTATCGGAGGTTGTTGATAATTCTCCTGGCAATCTTAATTCCAACCTGTGATTCATCCAACCCATGATGTACTCTGCATATAAGTTAAATAAGCAGGGCGACAATATGCAGCCTTGTCATACTCCTTTCCCAATTTTGAACCAATCAGTTGTTCCAGGTCTGGTTCTTACTGTTGCTTCTAGGGATGTACGAAAGGGACTTACCTGGTCCCGCAGCTTGCTTCGCGGTGGGGGGGAGGCGCTTCGGTTCTCCCCCCGAAGTTCAGGCCGGGGGGAGGCGCCCCACCTCGCCTGGCCGAAATTCAGGCCGGGGAGAAGCGCCCCATCTCCCCGGCCATGAAATAACAAAAGTAAAAACACACACACACACACACACCCACGATAGGCTACGTAACGATTAATGTAGCCTATCATGGCTAGATTTCCAAAGTCAGCCGTGATAGGCTACGTTAATCGGTACATAGCCTATCATGGGTGACTATGGGGGAAAAAAAGCGCGTACGCAAATGGCGGTGCCCATGGGCGTTTGCATTTGCGTACGCACTTTTTTTTTTTTCAAAGTCACCCGTGATAGGCTACGTAACGATTTACGTAGCTTATCACGGCTGACTTTGGAAATCTAGCCGTGATAAGCTACGTTAATCGTTACGTAGCCTATCACAGGTGTGTTTTTATTTTTACTTTATTTTGTAATGGTGGCAGCGGAAGCCGGTCGGAAGACCGGCCACCGCCCCCGACGAAACGCCACCGAACTCCCGCCGGGACCCGCCACTGAGAGGGACATTCGAGGGAGGTAAGTCCCATCCCGGGGGGGGGCAGGGGGTTGGCGGAGAATTTCACCAACAATTTCGGGGGGCCGAATGCATTGGCATTCGGCCTCCCCGAGATTCGTGGAGAAATTCTCCGCCATCCCTAGTTGCTTCTTGACCCTCGTACAAGTTTCTCAGGAGACAGGTAAGGTGGTCTGGTACTCCCATCTCTTTAAGAATTTGCCAGAGTTTGTTGTGATCCACACAATCAAAGGCTTTAGCATAGTCAATGAAGCAGAAATGGACATTTTTCTGGAATTCTCTTGCTTTCTCCATGATCCAGCGAATGTTGGCGATTTGATCTCTAGTTCCTCTGCCTCTTCGAAACCCGGCTTGTACTTCTGGTAGTTCTCAGTTCACATCCTGCTGAAGCCTAGCTCCTAGGATTTTGAGCATAACCTTGCTGGCATGTGAAATGAGCGCAATTGTGCGGTAGTTTGAACAGTCTTTGGCATTGCCCTTCTTTGGAATTGGAATGTAAACTGATCTTTTCCAGTCTTGTGGCCACTGTTGAGTGTTCCAAATTTGTTGGCATATTGAGCGCAGCACTTTAACAGCATCATCTTTTAGGAATAGCTCAGCTGGAATACTGTCATCTCCGCTAGCTTTGTTGTTAGTAATGCTTCCTAAGGCCCACTTGACTTCACTCTTGAGGATGTCCGGCTCAAGTTCAGTGACCGCACTATCATGGCTCTCAGGGACATTAAGATCTTTCCTGTATAGTTCTTCTGTGTATTCTTTCCACCTCTTCTTAATCTCATCTGCTTCTGTTAGGTCCCTGCCTTCTTTGTCCTTTATCATGCCCGTCCTCACAGAACGTTCCCTTGATATCTCCTATTTTCTTGAAAAGATCTCTAGTCTTTCCCATTCTATTGAGGAATTGTTTTCCTCAATTTCTTGGTATTGTTCATTTAAGAAGGCCTTCTTGTCTCTTCTTGCTATTCTCTGGAACTCTACATTCAGTTGTATATATCTTCCCCTTTCTCCCTTGCTTTTCACTTCTCTTCTTTCTTCAGCTACTTGTAAAGCCTCATCAGACAGCCACTTTGCTTTCTTGCATTTCTTTTTCTTTGGGATGGATTTAGTTGATGCCTCCTGAACAATGTTACGGACCTCTGTCCATAGTTCTTCAGGCACTCTGTCTATCAGGTCTAATCCCTTAAATCTATTCCTCACCTCCACTGTATATTCATAAGGTATATGATTTAGGTCATACCTGAATGGTTTCGTGTTTTCCCGACGTTCTTCAATTTAAGCCAAAATTTTGCAAAAAGAAGCTCATGATCTGAGCCACAGTCAGCTCCAGGTCTTGTTTTTACTGACTGTATAGAGCTTCTCCGTCTTTGGCTGCAAAGTACATAATCTGATTTCGATATTGACCATCTGGTGATGTCCATGTGTGAAGTCATCTCTTGTGCTGTTGGAAAAGAGTGTTTGCTATGATCAGCGTGTTCTCTTGGCAAAACTCTATTAGCCTTTGTCCTGCTTCATTTTGTACACCAAGGCCATGCTTGCCTGTTATCCCGGTGATTTCTTGACTTCCTACTTTAGCATTCCTATCCCCTATGATGAATAGGACATCTTTTTTGGTGTTAGTTCTAGAAAGTGTTGTAGGTCTTCATAGAACTGATCAACCTCAGCTTCTTCGGCCTCAGTGGTTGGGGCATAGACTTGAATTACTGTGATGTTGAATGGTTTGCCTTGGATTCATACTGAGATCATTCTATCGTTTTTGAGATTGTACCCCGGTACTGCTTTCCCCACCCTTTTATTGACTATGAGTGCTACTCCATTTCTTCTAAGGGATTCTTGCCCACGGTAGTAGATATAATGGTCACCTGAATTAAATTCGCCCATGCCTGTCCATTTTAGTCCACTGATTCCCAAGATATTGATGTTGCCATCATTCTTGCCATCTCATGTTTGACCACCTCCAGCTTACCTTGATTCATTGATATTACATTCCAGGTTCCTAAACAATATTGTTCTTTATAGCATCAGACTTTCTTTTCACCACCAGATACATCCACAGCTGAGCGTCCTTTCGGCTTTGGACCAGCTGCTTCACTCTTTCTGGCGCCACTTGGAAATACCCTCTGCTCTTTCCCAGTAGTGTATTGGGCATCTTCCGACCTGAGGGGCTCATCTTCCGGCGTCATATCTTTTAGCCTTGTGATACGTTCCATGGGGTTTTCTTGGCAAGAATACTGGAGTGGGTCGTCATTTCCTTCTCCAGTGGTCCACATTTTGTCACGGTCTTGGGTGGCCCTGCATGGCATAGCTTATGGCTTCACTGAGTTACGCAAGCCCCTTCGCCACAACAAGGCAGTGATCCATGAAGGGGAAACATTGGATATACAGAAGTGCAATTCCACTGAAACACCATTATACAAGCTTGTGATTAAGGATCATTTTGTCATCAGTTGGCACCCATAACAGCAATCTTTACCCTCAAAGTGGTGAGAAGATTCCAGTTTGGGGTTCATTGGAAGTAGGTGTCTCCTATAGCACCCAGACAGCTAGATGATCTTTCCTGCTATTTCAGGGCCAAGGTCTGTGCCTATTGGGGAGAGAATACCTTCAAGTCTTAAGATTAGACTGGAAGACCAGTATGCAGTCCTCTAACAGGAGGCATACCCCACCCACTGACCCCAGTTTGTATTTCTAAAAATGCTTTTGGTTGTGGTAGTGGCAGATTTAAAAGAAAGTTTTGTAAAACATTGCCTATGGCAGAAGCCAGAACAGAGCTCAGCCACCATGTTCACCCTGGCATCATTCCAGGGATATGGTGGCCAGACCATTGGCCCACCTAGCCTAGTCTTGTCTCCTCTAAGTGGCAGTGCATCTCTCAGATTTCAGAGCTTTCCCCTAGCTCTGCTGCATGATGTGGAGATGCTAGGGAATTAATCTGGGGCCTTTTACACAGAATGCACTGAACCTCAGCTTCTTTTTTGCCTCAGAGAAGTACAGTAATGTTTTTACTGCTCATTTATAAACATTAAGCATGAATTAATGAAGGTTGTTTAGACAACACAGCTCAAGAAGTTGTTTTATACTGGGGCAGATGTGAAAAACTGAGATTACATTTAATCAGACTTCCCAGTGCAATCCAAATTTAAAAGCTTTGCTCTTATCTCTGAAGGGCAGAGACAGAATCTGCAGGAAGGATGTATTGTTCAGTCCTTTTCTGCTTGCTGCTCACAAACTCTCAGGATGCCGCAGAGTGCCCAGATGAGCTTTTGTTGTCTTGTGTTCATTTAGGTTTACTGGAAACATGAAAGTGACATTAATGAGTACTTCATTGTATGTACATGCAGCTGATATAGCCCCATTCCATTGAATGCAGTCATTTGAAGAATCTTGCCAATCATTTGAAGAATCTTGCCAATCATTCTTGGTCTCCTCTGTCCTAACATATGTACTGTAGCTTAGCAGTCTCTCTCAGGCATTACTCCATCACTGTGGGCAAACAATGGCTTAATGTGAAATAATGTAATTATTTAAGGCACATATGAGTAATTTTTGCTGCATTATATCTGGGCTCTAACCTTATTTATTTGTTTTTTGTAAACTGTATAACCTGCCTATTGTGCATTCAAGGCAACTAAGCAAAAACTACACTAGAAATAAAACTGCAATAAAAATTACACATCTAGTCAATCCTGCTCACTCCTTTCCGAAGGTGGCATGGTGGAAACCCCTGCTAGGCTTTCCATTCAGCAAATTAGCAGCCCACCGGAAAGCAGCCAGAGACCCAGCACTCTGCTCACATGGCATTCAGCAATCCAGGCTGCATGTGTGTAAGCATATTCCTTTTTAAACAATTAATAACTTTGGAATTGGCAGGAAAAAAACAATAGGTTTCCAACAGGGAGAAAACTATACGTGTTAATACCCAAATTGTATCTTGTGTTATTACAGAGTGAATAGGAGAGCATGATTTCTCAGACACTGACTGCCATCTCTTCGATACACACAGTCAATTTTATTATTGTTCATTAATGATCTCTTAAAGCACATCTTCCTTCAAAGAAGCTCAGGACAGCATGCATGGTCCCCTACCCATTCTATCCTCACAACAACAACCCTATGAGAGAGTTTAGGTGAGAGAGATTGACTGGGCCAAGTTCACCCACTAAGCCTTAAGGTTGTACAGGGACCTTCAGTCGCTGGCATCTCTATCGGGTAGCAGGCGATCTGGGACCCTGGAATGAGCAGACAATACTGGGCCAGATGGAGCAGTGGGTCAGATGGACTCCCTAGGAGCCAGCTTTCTAGGCTGCATGTTCCTGTCATTTGAACATGGCTCTCCCTGGTCCTAGTTGAACACTCTAACCCAAGGGTGGGCAATGTGAAGCGCCGGTGCACCAATGCACCCTGGACACCTTTCTTGACACCCACTAAGATGCTTCACCCCTCCCACTTAAAAAACAGCTGGCAAATGTTCTTACCAGCAGCTTGGATGGCTTCAAAGCAAAGTGAAGGCCTCCAAACATGGGGCCCAGTGACATTCTTTGGAAATGAAGATGGTGGGCAGCTGCAGGCCGATGCTTTTCTCTGCAGTGCACCCAGCAATCAAGAAAAGAAGGAGAGTGGGGGGAGAAAAGTTTGGTCGCAGGAGGAGCTAAAGAGTAGGGATGTACGAAAGTGACTTACCTTTCGCGGATTATGTTGATGGTGGGAGGGAGGCGTTCCGTCCCTCCCCCTGGAATCTTGGCCGGGGGGGAGGCGCTCCGTTCCTTCCCCCGGAATCCTCGAATGGCTGGCTGTGCTCCGCGGCAGCTCCGGATTTCTGGCCGCGGAGGGCTCTGGGTAAAAAAAACAACTGCATACGCAAATGGCAGTGGCTACGGCCACCGCCATTTGCGTTCCTTCTTTTTACCGTCTTAATCTACGTAAATATTTATGTAGACTATGACAGCAAAAATAAAGGGGAACGCAAATAGCATAGCGGGCGCTATTTGCGTCCCTTTTTGATTCCCCATTTTAGCCTACGTAAATCTTTACTTAGGCTAAAACAACGAATTAGAAGGGGACTCAAATAGCGCCCTCTACGCTATTTGCATTCCCCTTTATTTTCGCCTTCATAGTCTACGTAAATATTTACGTAGATTAAGACGGTAAAAAGAAGGAACGCAAATGGTGGCAGCCGTAGCTGTTGCCATTTGCGTATGCAGTTGTTTTTTTAAAACCCACCCAACCATGATAGGCTATGTAAAGATTTATGTAGCCTATCACGTCGTTTCTTTCTTTTTTTTTAAACCTAGCCATGATAGGCTACGTAAACCTTTATGTAGCCTATCACGTCTCTTTTTTGTTTTTTTTACACAAGCCTGGAAATGGCGGCGGCGGCAGCCGGTCAGAAGACCGGCCGCCGCTGAAGCCACCGCCGGAGCCGCCGCTGGAGCTGCCGCCACCCGGAAGATCCGCCCCAGGTGAGTCTCATCCCGGGGGCGGGGGGGGGGGCGGGGGGGCAGGCCGTTCCGCCACAGAGTTCGGGGGGCCAAATGCACTGGCATTCAGCCTCACCAAGATCCGTGGCGAAATTCGCTGACATCCCTACTAAAGAGAGCTGCGGGGGACTAGGAAGGACAGCAGAAAGCCAGTGGGGGCTGGTGGAGTCAGCTGGGATCAACCTGGGGGAGTGGAGACAGTTGTGTACTTTTATGTCTAAATGGAAGAGGGCTAAATGTGTGTGTGTGTGTGTGTGTGAGAGAGAGAGAGAGAGAGAGAGGTTTTAGAGGGGGATTTTGGATGGATCCTGAAAAAGCACGAGTGTGTTTTGTGTGTGCTTGCAGTAAGGAGAAAGGAGGGAAGTGTGTGTATGCATGAATGATGGATAGGTACTGTGTGTGTTTGGGAATGGATGAAGGGTGAATGGCTGAGGGCGTGGTGTGTGTGTGTGTGTGTGTGTGTGTGAGAGAGAGAGAGAGAGAGAGAGAGAACGAACGAGAACATGTATATGGGTGGTAAGCTGGGGTGAGAGAGGGGGAAACAAGTGTGTGGTTGGTGATCCAGCGTGAAAGAGAAAAAAGTGGGGGGAATGGGTTGGCTGGTAGAGGGGTCAGGGAGTGAAAAAGTTTGCCGTCTGTGAAATAGGTTTCTCTTGATGCTGAATACTGTGGGTTCAAAGGAGTTGCTTAGTTTTAGCATTTAGACATTTTAGCATTTCAGCTTTCTAGACTTTTAGCTTTGCTGTTTTAAATCTGTATTTTAAATCACTGCACTGCTGCTAGGTTTTATTCTGGTTGTATTGTTATACTGTGGTTTTAATGTTTTATATATTTTATATTGTTTTATTATGTGCCCTTTGGTTTTAATTTTTGTGAACTGCCCAGAGAGCTTCGACTATTGCGGTATAGAAATGAAATGAATAAATAAATAATAAAATTAGTTTGTTGGGGCTCAGACCCACCTTTCCCTTGTACTCAAGTCTTTGGGCCAGGTTACTGGTCCCTTGCGACTAGCCCTGCCTCCCATGACAGCCATTTTGTGATAGTGTCCAGGACAATTTCTTGAATTGCCAAATGTACCCACGGGTCCAAAGAGATTGCTTACCCTGCTCTAACCACTTAGCCGTTCCTTAATGCTGGGATTTATGGTCATGCCCTTTGCTCGCAATCCCTATTTTATTTTTATTTTATTTATTAAATTTCTTAATCGCCCATCTGGCTGGTCACCCAGCCACTCTGGGCGATGTACAATAATACAACAGTTTAAAACAATAAAATTCCACATTAAAACATCGTATTTCTAAAAATACCTTAACCCACCCCAAATGCATGCATAAAAACCACATTTTTAATGCGTGGCGGAAGCTCATTAAAGAGGGGGCATGGCAGAGTTCCCTAGGGAGGGAGTTCCACAGAGTGGGGGCCACCACAGAGAAGGCCCTCTCCATCGTCCTCACCAGCCTAGCTGTCCTGGCTGATGGGACAGAGAGAAGGCCATCCGAGGCTGATCTTGTTAAGTAGCTTGTCTGGTGTTGCTGGAGGCGCTCCTTAAGATAGGCTGGGCCGGAACCATATAGTGTTTTAAAGGTCAAAACCAACACCTTGAATTTGGCCTGGAAAACAACTGGTAACCTGTGCAACTCCTTCAGCACCGGAGTGATGTGATCATGCCGGCAGCTGCCTTTAATCAGGTGAGCTGCTGTGTTCTGCACCAGCTGCAGCTTCCGAACCGTCTTCAAGGGTAACCCCATGTAAAGCGCATTACAGTAGTCTAGTTGAGAGGAGACCTGGGCATGTACTACTGATGGGAGCAGATGGTTGGCAAGGTAGGGGCGCAGCCGCTGTATCAGATGGAGTTGGTAGAGTGCTGTCCGGCTCACAGCTCACACCTGAGCCTCCATGGACAGCTGGGAGTCCAAAATGAACCCCAGGCTGCGGGCCGGGTCTTTCAAGGGTAAACATACCCCATTCAACACCAGGTCAACATCCCCCAACCTCCTCTTGTCTCCCACCAAAAGTACCTCAGTCTTGTCAGGGTTCAGCTTCAGCTTATTCCTCCCCATCCAGCCACTCACCATCTCCAGACATTTGGGCAGGGATTCTATGGCCAACCTTGGTGAAGGTTTAAATGAGAGGTAGAGCTGCGTGTCATCCGCATATTGATGACACCCCACCCCAAACCTCCTGATGATAGCCCCCAGTGGCTTCACATAGATGTTAAATAGCATCAGGGAGAGGATGGAACCCTGTGGCACCCCACAAGTGAGCAGCCATGGGTCCGAAACCTCCTCTCCCAGTGCTACCCTCTGCTACCTGCCAGAGAGGAAGGACTGGAACCACCTTAATACGGTGTCTCCAGTGCCCAACCCCTCCAGGCAGTCCAGGAGGATACCATGGTCAATGGTATCAAAAGCTGCTGAGAGGTTGAGGAGAACAAGGAAGGAGCATTCACCTCATATCAAAGCCCACCAAGGCGGCCAAGGCTGTCTCTGTCCCATGCCCAGACCTGAAGCCCAATTGAAATGGATCTAGGTAATTGGCATCTTCCAAGTGTGCCTTCAACTACGTCTCCACCACCCGCTCAATCACCTTGCCCAAAAATGGCAGATTCGAAACAAAGCAAAAGTTGTTCAGGACTTGGGGATCCAAGGAGGGCTTTTTAAAAAGTGGACTTATCACTGCCTCCTTGAGAGCTGATGGCATCATTCCCTCCTCAAGGGAGGCATTCACCACCACCCTGATCCCCTCACCCAGCCTCTCTCTGCAGCTCATAATGAGCCAAGATGGGCAAGGATCAAGTAAGCAGGTGGTCAGCTTTACAGATGAAAGCACCTTGTCAACTTCATGAGAAGGAAGAAGCTGGAACTGATCCCACAAAACCGGTTTGCCACAGACCATCTCTCCATTGCTAACTGTATCCACGGCACACGGAATAACACTCCTAATCTGATCAATTTTATCCAAAAAGTGCCTTGCCAAGGCCTCACAGGAGGCCTTAGAATGCTCCAGCGGTTCTGGAGTAACTGGACTGACCAGGCTCCGGACCACTTGGAACAGCCTCCTGGGACGGCACTCTGCAGACGTGATAGAGGCAGCATAATATTCCTTTTTTGCTGCCTTCACCGCTGGGTGATAGGCTGAAGATACAGCTCTAGCCCGTGTCTGATCGTCTTTGGAGTGAAACCTCAGCCACTGGCGCTCTAGCCGTCTCACCTCCTGTTTCAGAGCTTGTAACCACAAATTGAACCATGGTGCAGTTCAAACCCTGTTCAGGGGGAGAGGGCATTCCAGAGCCACCCAATCTAATGCCCCAGTGATTGCAGCATTCCAGCCATCCAACAGGGTCTTGACTGAGTGGCTGTTTGGGTGCTCCAGAAAATCCCCAAGCACGTTCAGGAATCCATTCGGATCCATAAGATGCCTGGGGCGGACCATTTTAATGGTCCTCCACCCCCGCGGAGGGGTTGTGGAACCGAGAAGTCCATCGTCACCAGATAGTGATCTGACCATGACAAGGGGGTGGTGGATATACCCCCGACTTCCAGATCACTCTCCACTTCTCCAGAAATAAACACAGAGTCTAGCGCATGACCGGCTACATGGGTGGTCCCAGTTGGAATAGGGTACAGCTCCCAGGAAGCCATGGTCTCCATGAAGTCCTGAGGAGCCCCCGTGAAGACAGCCTCTGAATGTACATTGAAGTCCCCCAACACCAATAAGTTAGGGGACTATACACGCACATCAGAGACCACCTCAAGCACCTCAGCCAGGGAGTCAGTCGTGAAGTGGGGTGGGCGGTACACAAGCAGAATTCCCAGACTGCCCTTCAGGACCAACCTCCAGTACATACACTCAGCAACTTTGGTCTCCCAGAGATGGGTCTGGTGAAGACCAAGGACTCCCGGTACATAACAGCCACTCCCCCTCCCTGATCCCCAGCCCTCGGCTGCTGTGCATATGAAAATCCAGCTGGGCACATGGCCGCAAGAGTTGGAGCAGCAGCCTCAGCCAGCCAGGTCTCCGTAATACATGCCAGGTCTGCACCCTCATCCCGGATCATGCCATGAATGGCAGATGTTTTCTGGGTAACAGACCTGGCATTGCGGAGCAGCAAACGAAGGCCAGAAAATGGAGTCACACCTCCCCCAGCCATCCTTTGGCTCTGGACAGGCCCGGAACAGGGGACAGGTATTACACATCTCTCTCTTGTTCCCCTTACCTGGCATGGCCTGCCCCTAGCGCTCCGCCAGCACCTGCCGCCCAGCCTCGGTATGCTCTGGCCCCCAACACTCCCCCCACTGCCTCCATCAGGTGGACACATGCCCCCTCGCTTCCACCTAACAGGCAGGCTACCCACCCCTAAAAATACAACAGAATCCTCCCAAAACCCACCCCCCACCAACAATTAAAAAATAAATACTGCCAGGCAGAAGTCCACAGGGAGAGCAGTGGTGATGGTGGTGGTGGCGGCAGTGGCAGTGGCAGGCACTCCCTCTTCCCTGGGTGGTGGCTTCTCCTGCATATACTGGCTCTCCTAGGCCACCTCATATTTTGCTGTAGTTAATACAGTTTAAACTAATTCATAAGGTTCATTTTAAATCACTCCATCCAAATGTGAAAGCAAAATATTCAGTGCATTAGAAGGTAAGGTATAGTTAGCATTGAGGCAGCAATCCTATGGGTTGCGTCCTCAATGATCACAAGCCCCTGAACTCGGAGGCTTAGAAGCATCCTATGCACAGTGGGAGGAGCGGTGGAGGTGATCTTTGCCTTTCCGTCCTCCCACCCTTTGCACTAGATGGTAGGGATGTCCGCGGAATCCGCTGCGGACTCCAATGAGGCCGCATTCCAGTGAATTTGGTCCCCCGAAGTCCGCGGTGGAACAAACGCACTTACGTGTGCCTCTCTGGACCGAATATCCGCCCCTGGCCGGTTCCATTCCGCCATCTGTGCAGAACCTGGAAGTAAGTGATCAGATGCAAATGGCATCCACTACGCAGTTTGCGTCCCCGTTTTTCCTTGCGATAGGCTACGCGTCTCTATTTACGTAGATACTTATGTATCCTATTGCGTGAAAAAACAGGGACACAAATGGTGTAGTGGATGCCATTTGTGTCCCTGGTTTTTCATGCGATAGGCTACGTAATTATCTATGTAAATAGAGACGTGTAGCCTATTGCGAGAAGAAATGGGGATGCAAATGGCATAGTGGACGCCATTTGTGTCCAGAGAGCACTGTAGGAGCCAGGAAGGAGCTGGCCAGCTCAGATTCCCGGGGGGGAGGAACGGATCACCTCCCCACCTGTTGAGGATTCCGGGGGGAAGAACGGATTGCCTCCCCCCCGGCGGACCCCCCCCCCCGTGGACGCGAGGTAAGGGGATCCGTACATCCCTACTAGAGGGCTTTTTTGCCCATCTAGTGAAGGCATTTCAGAGGAGGAGGGAAGGAAGCTGGCAGAGGCTCAGATTAGCTTGTATCCTGGCCTCTCCAGTCTCCTTCCCTCCCCACCCACCAAAGTGACCCCTTTCCCCCATCTCTGAGGTCGAGTTCCCGAGCTCCAAGGCTAGCTTGCACAGTTCTTTCTGCGCCAGCTGCAAGGGGGTGGGGCAGGGATCTCTGATTCCCCCCTCCGAGGTCAGAGTGCTGTCTCCGACCTTGGATCAGGGAATCCAGACTATCCTATGGCTCCTCAGATGCTGTCTCTGGACCACAGGATTGCTCCGTAAACTAATTGTATAGATTATCAGAAGCTCTTGATTTGGGGGCAAGTCTACCCTGATGTGCCATCAAATAACAAATGTCAAAGAAAACTCACACAAACACAACAAAGACAAATGTAAATACTGAAATACATGTGATTGTCACAAATAAATAATAAAACAAATGTGATTTTAATGAATAATTTATATGCTTTTAGCAATGAAAATGAATGTTCTGCCAAAACACTTTTTTAAAGACACTGGGGTAAGATTTGAGTGCAACATCCACCATTTGACTGGTTTCATAAGTTATATGCTGCAGAATTTAGTATTTAAGGGCGCAATCCTATTCAGATAGGCAGCCGCCTCCGAACTCAGAGGTGACCGCCTATCCAAAGCAGGGCAGGAGAAGCACAGAGGGGATTGTTCCCGCTGCACTGTTACTGCCCTGTATTTTTGGCTAGGCTAGGGATGTCAGAGAATTCCGCCACAGACTCCAGTGAGGCCAGATTCTTTAGAATCCGTCCCCCCGGAGTCCGTGGCGGAACGGCCTCCCCCCCGCCACACCGTGGAATCCCCCTGGGACAGACTTACCTGGTGGCAGATGCGGTGGCAGATGAAGCGGCGGTGGCGGCCACTGCTGGGCTGCTGCAGCCGCCATTTACATTCCTACGTTTACCCATGATAGGCTACATATATATTTACTTAGCCTATCACGGCTAAAGCAGGGACGCAAATGGCATCCCCTATGCCATTTGCATCCCTGCTTTAGACATGATAGGCTACGTAAATATTTACGTAGGCTGCCGTACGACACATAGGATGTGTCATACAGGCATTTCTGCCCTCCCCGCCCCGGAATGCCCCCCAGAATGCCCCATTTCAGCCACTCCGTGCTTCTCTTGCAAGCATGGCGCATGGGGCTTCTCTGCACTGCCTGCAAGGCAGTACGGAAGAGGGGGAAGGTCAGTTCTCTAGGAACCGACCTCGGAGCGCGGGCTTTGAGGTCGGTTCCCGGAAAACAAGATATCCTATGGCTGTCTAGCCATTGACTAGTGGCCATAGGATATACTCCCTTTGATATTTGGCATGCAATAGATTTTGACAAGGATTGGTGGTGGAACACCCTCCCTCTATGCTGTGGCTCCAGGCTCTTTATATCCTGGACTCACACATGCCTCAGTGCAGACCAGCAGATCTCGGTCCTGGTATTGACAACCAGCTGTTTCTGGAGATTTGGGAACCAGTTCAGTGGAATGCGGTCCTCTGCAAACTTATTGAAGTGAACAGAAGCTGCTTGACTATATGGTTTGCTCAAGAGAATTTGCTGGTGGATTAAGCCCTATTTCCTCCAAAATGCTTAAAACTTTAAGTTCTTTCTTTCCTAGCTTTGACATTCTCTTCTGATAAAGAATTGGGTTTTAGCATGGGATTAAGTAAATAAGTCATATTAAAATGACAAAATGGGTAAATAGAATATAATGTGAAATGAAATGTAAATTGGATTTCAGCAAACACTTTTTATACAGACCTCCCATCAAACCCCATCAGGCTGTTTCCAATTCCTACTGTGATTTTGGCTTGCAGTTCTATTACATGTTGCCACTCAAGGGCATTTCGATGTTTTCTCTCTCTGGAAATTCATTTGCATTTAAATGATTTGAAATAATCATAAAAGCCAAGTGCTATGAAGTTTGAAATTAGTTACTGTCTATAAATTGCAATGCCATTAAAAGACGATTTTTTGAAGAGCTTTTGCGGTCTCAAATGTATGCAGATTAAAATCTAACAACGCACACCTTGTTACAAAACTATAAAGAATGGGGTGACACAAGCTTAAATTGATTTATTCTCCTACTAGTCCCTATAAACTTTACATAGTTAGCTTTCTTCTAAAAGTAGGAGGATTTTTCCCCCCATCTGTACACTGAACGAGAACAATTTTGCTTGCAGGTTGGCATCCAGCGAGTGCATCCAAAATGTGACCCTCTGTGTCTAATCGAACTGCTCAATTAAATTTTAAGAAATGTTATAGAAATAATTTATTTTTTATGGGGAGATTAAAGGAGTGGAACGTACTCAAGATCCTCCAGAGTAGGCGGCAGAACCTTTGCCTATATTTTGAGGGTGGTGAGTCATAGCATTGGGCTGAGAACTGTGCAATGACTCTCAGCTGAGGAAAGAAGGGCACCTTAATTTGGGTGGGGCTTGATTATATGATTGCTGGTTCATCCAAAACCATGTTGTGAAAGAATTTCCTAAGTCAATAGCCCCCCCCTAGCTTTCTAGGTTGCTCAAGCTGTACACACAGTGTGTTCAGTTGGGAGGCAGGAATGTAAAGCTCTCCCTACATATAAGGCACCTTCTGTCTCCACCATTGTGGCAGCTTGCAAGAAAAGGGAGTTGCTGGACTTCATTTCCCCCAGTGCAGTTTGCTGGAGTGCAGTGCTGTTTCAGGAGTGGAACGTAGCAAAGGTGACTGTAGGACCTAGACAGTTGCTATAAGCATAACAGCCTCAAGGTATGTGTGTGGTAGACTTTAGACTTACATAAGCTCTGTTGTATCAGACAAGAAGCCTGTCTAGTCCAGCATCTTGTTTCCCAAAATGGCCAGGCAGATTCTTCTCAGAAGCCCGCCACAGAATATGAAGGCAACAGGCCTCCTGTTTGCACCCTCAGCAACTGGTCAAAGGGAAGTTGGTTCTGAACCTGAAGGTTCTATGCTATCTTGGTAGCATAGGCCTGATATTGATAGGCCTGTCCTCCATAAATCTGTCTAATCCCATGTGAAAGTCACCTAAGCCATCACCTTGCTGGTGAATGCCAGAAATTAACTAAGCATTAACTATGGTTCCCACCCTTCTTCTTTTTCTTTGACACTAAGTAGCCCCAGCTAGGGATGTACGAATCCCTTACCTGGTTCCGTTCCGGGGCATCCGCGGTGGGGGGAGGCGATCTGTCCCTCCCCCCAGAATCCTCCCCAGCCTGCTCCGCTCAGCAGCAAGGCTGCGGAGACGCCAGCTGGGGCCGGCTGCAGCTGGACTTCCGGCCGCAGCTGGGCTGCTGCGGCCGCAAATGGCAGCCGTCATAGCGGCTGACATTTGCGTCCTTGCATTAGGCCGTGATAGGCTACGTAAGTATTTACGTAGCCTATTACGGCAAAAGGCAGGGATGCAAATGGTTTAGCGGCCACCATTTGCACTCCTGCTCTTTGCCATGATAAGCTACATAAGTATTTACGTAGCCTGCCACAGCCTAGTGCAGGCACACAAATGGCGGCCGCTACTACGGCTGCCATTTGCAGCCACAGCAGCCCGGCAGCAGCCGGAAGACGAGCTGGAGCTGCCGCCGCATCCGCCACAACTGCCGCCACATCTGCCACCAGGTAGGTCCGCTTCAGGGGGGGTTCAGGGGGGGTGGGGGGCGTTCTGCCACAGTCTCCAGGGAGCCAGATTCTAAAGAATCCAGCCTCACTGGAGTCTGTGGTGGAATTCTCCAACATCCCTAGCCCCAGCAGGTGTTTCCACCAGCGATTTACTCTGAGCTGGCTGCATGCAGAGGTCATTAGGGATACATGACATTGTGGCCATCCAGCAGCTCCCTGGAGCTTATTGCTAAAAAAAACCCGGATTTCCTGAGACTGCTTAAAGTCCAATTCCTTTCCTCAAGTTGGGTTCTCCCTGGTATAGTTGCTGTGTGCCCCACCCCCACATTTAGCTCAGGTATGCTAGCCTTGCCCAGGGGTGTGCCTTTCACCATAACCCTAGTCAAAGGGTGTTTCCTCCCATTGTGCTGAATGAGGCCTCAGTGACCACAGAAATTACAGAGATCCCCCTCACCTGAAATGGCCAATTTTAAAGCCCAATTCCTTAAGTGCGATTAAGCACGATCTTGTGAGTCCGCTTCATTGCCTTAGGAAGTAACTACTTCACAGCTTCCTTATAGAGATCCTGTGGGTTAAAATGGGGACTGGTTTCCATCTCTTTCCCACAACAAACCCATTAGTGTCTCCTCAGAAGTAGGGGTGTACGGATTCCCCACTGTCCGTTCCGGTGGGGAATTTGTGGGGGGGGGGAGGCGATCTCTTCCTCCCCCCCGCCAGAATCCTCCAGAGCGGCTCCGCTCTGCGAGGATTTCGGGGGGGGGGAACCGGCTTGGGGGCCGCATACCTTCCCTCCTTCCAGCCAGAGCCGTTGGCCTTCTCCGTGCCGATTGCCATGTCTTTTCTTAAAAAAAGAAAAAGACTATCAGCAGGGTGTGCCCCTAGACTTAGACGCAAATAGAGTCATGAATCTTACGTCTAAGTCTATGTGTCCATAGGCTTATACGCAAGATACACGGTGCTATTTTGCATATAAGTCTATGGGCACATCCTGCCGAACGCCATTTTTAATATATTTTTTTTAAGAAAAGACATGGCGTTCAGCAGGGACAGGGAGGCAAATGGCTCTGGCTGGCAAGAAGCAGCCGAGTGCCATTCCGCCTCCAGTCCTCCTGGTGCAGAGGTAAGTGGTCCTGATCCGCTGCGGATTCCTGAGGCCAAATTCCAAAGAATCCGGCCTCATTTGAATCCGCAGTGGATTTCTCTGACATTCCTACTCAGAAGTAACTCTCATTGTGGTCAATGAGGTCCTGTGGGTTAAAATGGGGGCTGGTTTCCGTCTTTGTGTTCTTCCCTCCCCCCGCTCCTTCCCAGCACAAGCATGTGTGTGTCTACTCAGAAGTAACTTCCACTGTGGTCCATTGGGCTTGCTCCTGAAATGCAGGTGCATCTGGACCTTCAGGAGAGAGGGGGGGGAGCCTCTCTTATTGGTTGAGCAGCCCCAGCCAGTCAGATGACGTTCACTCCCACCCCCACCAGGAAGTATGTTTTGTGAAGCGATTTTTACTGTTGCAAAGAACCTGCTTGTGGAGCCCTGCATGGACCACATCACAGCAAAGCCAATTCCTTTTAAAAAATCTGGTCCTTCTCCATTAGCTTCTCCTTCCATTGTCGTGGACATGGCCTCAGATGCTTTAGCCTTTCCTCATAGGAACGGTGCAGGGAGGAATTATAGCTGCCCCCACTACTGCATGAAGTATGCTGTGTTGTGATGTAGTTTCCTTCCTCAGATACAGGCAACAATGGCCCAGCTCAAGGGGGTGAGGCCTTTTTCCCACAGCAGTAAACCTTGTTTTAGAAAATAAATAGAAAGTAAACAATAAAGAGAAGCCATTGCAATTGACTCATGGACTGCTTCAACTCCATTGCCGACCCTTGAAAGTGCTCTGAGCATCCTCCTGGGGTTTTCATCCTCTTTGTTGACCTCCCTACATGAAATGTGCCAAAAATCAAATGTTCATAAAGGAATGTTTGGCACAACCCTATTGAAAAAGGCAACTTTCTTCCACATACAGAAAACCTTTAAATCAACTTCAATATGCACAGCCAGGTAGGTTCTTTTAAACACATTTTTCCACCTTATTTTTGAACCCACATGATCCTCAAAAGAGCTTACAGCAGATTGCAATTATACAAAACAAAACATGCGGCCACCCCCCCCCACACACACACAGATTCCAGCAGCCTTTAGTCCTCTGATGGAAGAGGCCAGAGTGTGCAACCCCTGGGCAACTGTGGTCTGACATGTGTGGCTTGGCTCACTTTCTTGTGATATCAACTCTGTAAGTTATTCCCTGCTGTCTGACTGTGGCACAGTTTGTAGGGCATTTCTACACCAGCCTAAAATCCTGCATTTAAAACGGGGCTTTCTGCTTCCGTTTTAAATGCAGGATCACAATTACTCCCTTTTTCATGTGCTCCCCCCCCCCTTATCGGAGTCTTCCATTATCTGTCATTGATCTTGCTCCTCTTCTTGCCGCTTTTCTTCTTTTCACGGAGGAAACTGAAGCAGAACACAACGGGGGTAATTTGATAGCTCATTATCTGCAATCTATTTTAAAACAGAACAAAGGGCGTTTAGTGCAGGGGGGTCACTGCATCATGTAAAGAGCCCACAAACTTCCATGAAGGAGCAATCTCAATCGCAGGGTAAAAGCCTGGTGTGAAGGAGCCCATAATCTCTTGATTAGGGATGGGCAGAAGGTAGATCTCCAAATGTTTTGGACTTCAGCTCCCACCATTTCTGAGCATTAGCAATGTTGGCAGGGGCTCATGGGAGTTGAAATCCAAAACACTTCGAGATCTACCTTCTGACCTCTGATCTTGATTGCCTTGCTCTGCAGGTGGGGCTGATACTGTGTGGATGGTATTGCATGTTGTCAGGAGAGTTGTAAGCTGTTTGTAAACTCATGCAATAGATGTATGCCTTAGATAAGCAGAATTATTTGTATTGACTTTATCTCCTGACCTGGCCTCTCCCCATGACATCATCACCTCATGCATTTTACACACACATCAGTATCATTTTTGATGACATGTTCAGTGTAATGTCTGGTTCCTCTTTATTGAATCTGAAATACAAAAGAAATTTAGTCCATCCACTTACAGCTCATCAAGATTGTTCATCCCCCTCTTTCACCACAAGTCATTTTAGAGTTTTCTGGAGCAGAATCCAGCAGATGGTGTTTGTAAATTAAAAGGGGATACAACACACATCTCAGACATTTGCATTCATTCATTCATTCATTCATTCATTCATTTATTTATTTATTTCTGAACAGAAGGAAGCAGGAATGTGGTACCTGTGTGGGTAATTAATGATTCAACATGCAGCCTCCATAAACTGGAATTTAAACTGCAGGAAATCTCATTTGTAATCACAAATTCAAAGGGACACAAGGAAGTCTGATTGGTTTGGGTTGCTTTCCTGATTACAATGAGCTGACAATGCAATATTGTTCTATTAAATGAAAGCTTCCCACATGCCCCAGATTGTTTACAGCATGTAATCAAAAAAGCCATTTTACCCGAACCCTTGAAAATTACATGAAAGCAAGATTGCTGTAGTTGTGCTGTTTGTTAGTATATCTTTCTGATTTAGACGTGCTTGATTATGGCAGAAAGTGAAAGGTTTGTAATGAATGTTGAAGGAGGACCAAAATAGTAGTAGGGGGCAAAGTGGGTGTGGCTGATTTGGGTGTTGCAAATCAACCCCTGAAATGGTTTGGGGAGAATAGAGCGGGCTTACCATGGAGGCAGGGGGCTTCTTACTTTCAGAAGCAGAGCAGCAGCTACCACCCTTCTTCCTTTCCCAAGTGCTTCTGGGAAGGAAACCTCGCCATGGCTCTTGGCGCTCTGCCTCTGACAGGGCTAATGGCTTTTACAGTTGAGAGAAAGGAGGAGGAATGTATGAATCCACCATGGTAAGCTCCCTTCCTCGACCCCCAGAAGTTGGTGTGAATGAATCATATTGCTCTTAGGGTTGGCGGAGAATTTCTCCCCGAAACTTCGGGGGGCCGAGCGCCAACATGTTCGGCCCCCCGAACAAGTTTCGGGGAGAAATTCTCCACCCCCCCCGCCCCCCGCACCCCCCCCGGGACGGGACTTACCTTTGGCGAATGTCTCTCCCGGCGGCGGGTCCGGCCGGCGGTTCGGCGGGTGTTCGTCCGGGGCGGGAGCGGCAGCCGGTCTTTCGACTGGCTGCCGCCGCCGCCATTCCAATAAAAGAAAAAAAAAACGCCCCCGTGATAGGCTACGTGACGATTAACGTAGCCTATCACGGCTAGATTTGCAAAGTCAGCCGTGATAGGCTACGTAAATCATCACGTAGCCTATCACGGGTGACTTTAAAAAAAAAAAAAAAGCTATTTGCGTTGCCCTTATTTTCGCCGTAGTCTACGTAAAGATTTACGTAGACTACAGCGACCAAATAAGGAACACGAATGGCGGCTCCCTATGGGGGCCGCCATTTGCGTACGCGCTTTTTTTTTTTTTTAAAGTCACCCATGATAGGCTACGTGACGATTATCGTAGCCTATCACGGCTGACTTTGCAGATCTAGCCGTGATAGGCTACGTTAATTGTCATGTAGCCTATCACGGGGGCGTTTTTTTTTTTTTAAACTTTTTAGTTCGCGGCCGGGCGAGGCGAGGCGCCTCCTCCCTGGCCTGAATTTCGGCCGGGCGAGGCGGGAAGCCTCCCCCCCCGGCCTGAACTTTGCGGGGGGAGCAGCGAAGTGCCTCCCCCCCACCGCGAAAAGCTTCGAGGACAGGTAAGTGACTTTTCTCCATCGCTCTGCCCCTTGTCTCTGTTCCTGGATTTATGCAAGATGTCCTCCCTGGACCCCAAAACAGGGAGAAAGGAGACCAGCCCTAAACACTGTAACTAACACAGATTACTCTGTTCCCCACACATTTCACTACCTTTTAGACTCATTTTCTTACCTAAATACTGGGGGGGGGGGTATTTTTTTTTCATTTGGCATGTTTTAAGACCCCAGGTGGAAAATACTTTTGCACATTTGAGACACACACACACACACATACACACACACAGAGAGAGAGAGAGAGAGAGAGAAATAATGAGGAGCTTGACTTTTGTGAAATATTATTTTCCCCTCCAGATTTAACTAAAGGTTAAACTAGAGGTTGACGTTTGTCAGTATTGGATAGATGGCAAGGGTTGATTTGACAGGTGGTTTGATAAGTGATATGCGGTAGTATTTAGTCTGTTACGGTGTTTGATTATTGGCATGCAATAAATTTAGAATTTGACAACTATTGGTGGTGAAGCACTTTCCCTATATGCCATGGTTTCAGGTGCTTCCTTACCATCCTGAGTTGACACATGCTTCAATGTAGGCCAGCAGTCCTGGCATCAGGGTTGATCCTGAGCCTGGGAAACAGATGATTTTGAAGATTCAGTCTTGCACCACTGCTGCAAGATCTGCTGCGCTGCTTTAGTCTGGGCAAACCCTCTGGCCTCCCCAACCATATGCTCACACTGCTATAGGTATGTAGCACCTCCCAAGCTCTGGGGGTGGAGCTTGCACCATTCAGACACAAGTGTCTGAAAGTTACGTACTCGCAAAACTAGTGGCAGTGTGGTATATGGAACGGCATCCTTCTGTGAAAGACAGTGACTTTTCATTTGCTATGGGAGTCCTAAGAAGGGTCTTCCTGTATTGTCTCAAAGGATAGCCTCATGGATTGTACAAACAAATGGTTTAGCCTATGAGCTGTCAGGCTTGGAGCATCTGCCTCACTTCTGGGTGCATTCTACAGCTTTTGGCAAAGGTGTTCCATTGTCAGACTTATGCAAAGCGGCAACATGCTTGAAACCCTTGACATTTGTAAAGCACTACAAACTGGATGTCAGACTGGATGTCAGTCTGTGCCTTTGGGTGAGCTGTGCTGTCATCGATCTGTTGACGCCCACCCACCTCCAGTAAGTGAGCTTGTTAATCGCCCATATGCGTGATGCACAGAGACAACAAAGAAGAAAAGCAGGTTGCTTACCTGTAACTGTAACTGTTCAAGTGGTCATCTGTATATGGCTATTCAATAATGGCAATTCCCTTACAAACATCTAGGGGTGCATGAAAGTCACTTACCTGGTCTCGCAGCTTTTCACGGTGGGGGGGAGGCGCTTCACTGCTCTTCCCCTGAAGTTCAGGCCGGGGGGGGAGGCTTCCCGCCTCGCCCGGCCGAAATTCAGGCCGGGGAGGAGGCGCCTCGCCTTGCCCGGCCGCGAACTAAAAAATTAAAAAAAAAACCGCCCCCGTGATAGGCTACGTGATGATTAACGTAGCCTATCACAGCTAGATCTGCAAAGCCAGCTGTGATAGGCTACGTAAATCATCACGTAGCCTATCACGGGTGACTTAAAAAAAAAAAAAGCGCGTACGCAAATGGCAGCCCCCATAGGGAGCCGCCATTCGCGTTCCTTATTTGGTCGCTGTAGTCTACGTAAATCTTTACGTAGACTACGGCGAAAATAAGGGCAACGCAAATAGCGTTGCCCTTATTTTCGCTGTAGTCTATGTAATCTTTACGTAGACTACAGCGACCAAATAAGGAACAGGAATGGCAGCTCCCTATGGGGGCCGCCATTATCCGTACGCACTTTTTTATTTTTTTAAAGTCACCTGTGATAGGCTACGTGACGATTTACGTAGCCTATCACAGCTGACTTTGCAAATCTAGCTGTGATTGGCTACGTTAATCGTCACGTAGCCTATCACGGGGGCGTGTTGTTTTTTTTTAAGTTTTATTGGAATGGCGGTGGCGGCAGCCGGTCAAAAGATCGGCTGCCGCCCCCGCCCCTGACGAAGACCCAACAAACCGCCGCCGGGACCCGGCGCCGGGAGGGACATTCGGGAAAAGTAAGTCCCATCCCGGGGGGGGGGGTGCGGGGGGCGGGGGGGCGGAGAATTTCTCCCCAAAACTTGTTCGGGGGGCCAAACACGTTGGCGCTCGGCCCCCCGAAGTTTTGGGGAGAAATTCTCCACCAACCCTACAAACATCCAGCTCAGCTCCTGGGTTGTTGTTTGGATTCTCTAGCTTATAGTTTCACTGTGTTGCAAATGAAACAGTGTGGTTGCACATGTCAGACCTTATGTAAATATGCCATTTGGATCAAGAGAGACTAGGGGGTGTCTCCACAGGCGATTTCCTGTGAGCTGGTTGTGTTTGGAGGTTGTTTGGGGTACATGATGTTGTGGCCGTCCCATAGCCACCCCAGAGCTTTTCACGGAAAAACTGGATTTCCAGAGATTACTCAAGGTCCAATTCTTTACCTTAAGTTGAGTTCTATAGTTGCTGTGTGCCCCAACCCCTGCATTTACCTCAGGTATGCTAGCCCTGCCCAGGGGTGTGTTTGTCACCGTGGCCCCGGTCAAGGGGTGTTTCCTGTCCCTGTCTTTCCCAGCACAAACATATGTGTGTCTACTCAGAAGTAACTCCCATCGTGGTCAATGAGGCTTGTTCCCGAAATCCCCTTTAAGCTATGTCAAAGCTGCGTGTCTTTGGTGTTTGCTTCCTTGCTTTTCAGAAGTAATTAATTTGCAGCTTTGATCTGTCACAGCTTCACATAATGGGAGCTTCAGGGGAGGGAGAAGGCTTTCTTTAATGTTTGCTTTGTCAGCTATATGGATGGAAGGAAGGAAGGAAGGAAGGAAGGAAGGAAGGAAGGAGCAGGGGGGTGGGGAAGCTTCTCGCATTGGTTGAGCTGCCCCTGCCAGTCTGATGAAGTTCACTCCAATCCCCCCACCCCACCCGGGGGTATGTTCCTGTGAAGCGACTTAGAAAAGTTTGGTGCACTTGTTTCTGGAGCCCTGCGTGGACCAAAGCTGATTCCCTGGAAAATCCGGTAATCCTCTAATCACTTCTCCTCCTGTTGTCATGGAGATGCCCCCTAGGGCAGCAATCCTAGGCACACATTCTTGGAAGTCAGCCCCGGTAAGGGCGCAGTCCTATGAGGATAGTTGGCCACCTCAGAACTCGGAGGCAGCCAACTCTCCAATGCAGAGTGGGCTGAGCGCGGAGGGGATCCTCTCCTCTGCGCTCCGCCCATCCTGCATTGGAGAGTGAGAATCATAGCACCATTATGACTACAGAAACAAAATGGAGTTTGCATCGGCTGCTCTGATACCCCACATCGCCTGATGCTCTCTGGGTGATCATTTGGGAGTGGGGAGGGCTGGACTACAGGGCCCTGGACTTGGGCCCCAAGGTCAAACAGTGGAGACTAAATGTTTGAATATTTCCCTTCCTAAAAGGTCTCCCTGCTCATGGAAGAGTAGTATGTGAGAGAGAAGGTATTAAACTATATTTCAGTGGTAGGCAGACTTTTAGGAGGAGCTTTCAAACAAGCAACTCCCCACCTGTATACTAAAATGGTACACTCCCAGAAATTCTGTACCACATGAATTATTGGCATGCTCACCACCTGGGGTTGATGCTGTATAGAACCAGGTGGAGCTGCATTGGTTTCCTGGGTCACCTGGCCAGGTGCTGAGTTGGTTGGCAGGATTTGTAATGCTGCTGCCTCACTGGCAACTCCAGGTAACACAGTTCAACCTGCAGTTCCTTCAGCAGACCTGCTACTTTGGTGTAGGGATGGCAGAGAATTCCACCACGGATCTCAGTGAGGCCGAATGCCAGTGCATTCGGCCCCCCAAACTCCGTGTCGGAACGGCCTGCCACCCCCTGCCCCCCTGCGGATCTCCCCCGGGACAAGACTTATCTGGGGTGGATCTTCTGGGCGGCAGAGGCAGCTGCAGCGGCTGGTCTTCCGACCGGCTGCCGCTGCCACCATTTCCAGTGTTAAAAAAAAAAAAAAGATGTGATAGGCTATGTAAAGATTTACGTAGCCTATCATGGCTAGGTTTAAAAAAAAACAAAAAACGACATGATAGGCGACGTAAATCTTTACGTAGCCTATCACGTCTGACTTAAAAAAAAAAAGCATGCGTGTACGCAAATGGTGGCGGCTACGGCCGCCACCATTTGCGTTTCTTATTTTGGCCTGTCTTAGTCTACGTAACTATTTATGTAGACTAAGACGGGCCAAAATAAGGAACACAAATGGCAGCGGCCGTAGCCGCCGCCATTTGCATACGCGCGTTTGTTTGTTTGTTTTTAAGTCAGACGTGATAGGCTACGTAAAGATTTATTTAGCCTATCACGGCTGACTACAGGGACGCAAACGGCAGAGGCTACGGCCACTGCCATTTGCGTCCCTGCTAGCCAGCGGCTGGATGTCCGGCTGCTGGCGGAGCTGGCCGGCGGCTCTGTGGAATCCCCGCAGAGCGGAGCCGGCCGGCCAGGATTCCGGGGAGGAGGCGCAGAGCACCTCCCCCCCGGCGAGGATTCTGGGGGAAGGGACGGAGCGCCTCCCCCCCCCAGCGGAACCTGGCGGAGACAGGTAAGGGCAATTTCGTACATCCCTACTTTGGTGGTGCAGGAGATAAGGCACTGGACACTGTCTGCTGGGAGTCCTGGTTTGAAATCTCTGGTGCCTTACAACTAAACCATTTCGGATTTTAATAGTCAAAACCAGCACTTTGAATTGGGTCCAGAAATTAACTGAAAGCCAGCATAGTGCCCTGAACATGGGTGTAATGTGCCAGGTCTCATTAGCAATCTAGCATCTACATTCTGCTGACATTTTGGAGTACTCTTTGATATCCCATGGAGCACATGGCAATATTCCTCTGGACTATGCCTGCAGATGTGTAAGCGATTTCTTACGCCCGAAGCTGCCTTTGCTTGCCTTCTTTGGGTGACACTAAAACAACACTTCAAATAGTGTCTGACAATGCAGTTTAATTTACACCTGCAGGTATGCTGTGATGACTCAGAGATAAATTTAGAAACAGCAATTTACAGAACTACTGGAAAATAAAACTTGTGTTTGACATCATTCATTTTAAAGTAGTTAAGAGAAATATGAGTTCAGGCTCCACAAGGTCACTTAGAATGGTTTCCATCTCTAGCTCAGCTTAAGATAATCTGGTTTTGCATCATCTGAGTCATTCCATGCAGCATCCTCCTGGAGTGGAGGTAGGTGAGACCGTCCTGCTGCGGATTCCGGAAGAAAGCGGTCCTTCAGGTAGCCTGGTCCCAAGTCATACGGGACTTTAGAGCACTTTGAATGCTGCCCAGAAACAGACCGGTAGCCAGTGGAGCTGCTGTGTAACTAGGGATGTTAGAGTTAGAGAAATCCACTGCGGATTCAAATGAGGCCGGATTCCTCAATAAAATGAGGTTTTAGTAGTGATTGTAAGCTGCCTTGAGTGCCATTTTTCTTGGTAGAAAGGCAGGATACAAATACAGTGTATACATCATCATCATACATCATCATCATCATCATCATCATCAGAAGTATGTGTTACACATCCTTTTGTCCATTAATGTGCAAAATTAGTCCAGAGATGCAGTGGCACAGAAGAAGATAATATACTTTCAATATAGCTCCTCATTGTAGCAGTTGTGTTTTGGGGTCTATTAACTATTTATGTGATACAAATTGCATTATTCCAAAGAATCCGGCCTCATTTGAATCCGCAGCGGATTTCTCTAACTCTAACATCCCTAGTTACAGCAGCTCCACTGGCTACCAGTCTGTTTCTGGGCAGCCTTCAAAGTGCTCTAAAGCCCCGTATGGCTTGGGACCAGGCTACCTGAAGGACCGCTTTCTCCCATAAGACCCTGCCTGGGCCTTAAGGTCTTCTGGAGAGGCCCTTCTTTTCAGACTGCTGCCTTCAGAGGCGCTTTGGTGTTCAGAGGCGCAACACGAAAGAGGGCCTTCTCAGTGGCCTCTCCCTGGCTTTGGAACTCGCTGCTGAGGGAGGCTGGGTTAGTTCCCTGTCCGTTTTTCTTTTGCTGGCAGGCAAAGACCTTTTTATTCAGGCAGGCCTTTGGTGTGCAAGGTATGTTTTCACTCTGTTATTGTTGTGTTTTTAATTGTGCTTTAATGTATTTGTTTTATTATTGTTTTTATCAGGTTTTATTAGTGATTGTAAGCTGCCTTGAGTGCCATTTTTCTTGGTAGAAAGGCAGGGTACAAATACAGTGTAGTAATAATAATAATAATAATAATAATAATAATCAGAAGTATGTGTTACACATCCTTTTGTCCATTAATGTGCAAAATTAGTCCAGAGATGCAATGGCACAGAAGAAGATAATACACTTTCAATATAGCTCCTTATTGTAGCAGTTGTGTTTTGGGGTCTATTAACTATTTATGTGATACAAATTGCATTATTGTTTATGACAGCCTTCTCCAACCTGGTGACCTCCAGATATGGAGATGATGGGTGTTGTAGTCCAACACATCTGGAGGGCACCAGGTTGTGCTAGGCTGGTTTATGTGGTTACACCAGTTAACTGGACTTATTTGGATGAAATACAGACTGCATCCATTATAACAAAATAGTTGGGATACAACCTGGAAGCTTCCAGAATGACAAGAGTTTTCTCTACTGAGGATGCATCCTTTATATTCATTCCTTTGAGGGAACTCAAAAACAACTTGATTTGTTCCCATATGCGAGCAAACAAAGTAATGGATCTGGAATGCTCCATAGTCAGAAAATGAAATTTCGCCACAACATTTGGAAGTGATTGAATGCAGTATAGTTTTTTCTGGATATGAACTCCTGCTACATAAATCCAGAGGATCTTTAATGGATTTTAAAAAGTAGAATGCTCTTTTGGTAGTGGTGTGCTTAAAACCCTAGAGTAACTTTGAAGTCATTAGAAAATGAAAGGTTCATTTGCAAATGCTACTTGAAAGGGAATAAGCTTTCTTATCTAGATACTGCATATCTTTGATTCATTATGAGACTAGCAACAAATTCCTTTCAGATGTGTTATTTAGCAGCTGACTTGCTGATGTGTGTGTTCACAAATTACTATAAATAATTGAAAGTGCAGGCTATCAACTATGCCTGAATAAAAGAACACAGCATGTTTTTGAGATACTTTCACAAGCCTTTTGCTGGGTAAAGCTTAAAGATAAAATACATATGTAGGGTTTTTTTTAATGTACTGTTTTCTGTACAAGGAACAGAGAAGAGCAAAGAAGTCATGGGCTCTTGTAGCTTTTACATTCAGTACTTCTTTGTAGTCATGCAAAACGCCAATACAGATCTAAGAAAAATTCTCCACAAAGAATTTTAAAAAATTCCTTGTGGAGTTGCTTCAACTTGATGCAATCATTTAGTTAGCCAGTATTGAAAGACTTAGGGTGCAATACATGTTTAGACTGAAAAAGTCCTATAATGTGGCTGGCTGGGGAATGCTGGGAGTTGTAGGACTTTTTTCTGTTTAAACATGCAAAGGATTGTGGCCTTAATCACACCACTTCCTATATATTGTCATGTAAATATTAATGCTGTTATTTTTGCGGGTTTGTTGATTGATTAGCTCAGACCTATTAGCTCAGACCTCACTGTATGCTTGGGCCTCCCAACCCAGCACCAACTTACCTGTTCTGTAGGTAAAGCATGCAGATTTTCACACACAGGTGCGTGTGTATGTGTGAACATGTGCACCATTCGACTGTGTTTAAGGATCCACAGAGTAGGGCATTCATTCAGTGTAGGCAGTCTAAGAACACTAGAGTGTAATATATTTAATCCTTTCCTGAAAACCATCATTGAAACAAACACGATGCATAATATGGCTGTCTATTTAAAAAATGCCTGCTGTGCTTCATGCAGTTTTGAGAGAGACCCTTCGTTGGACTATCACTGGGGTCCCCAACATGGTGCTTGTGTCTGGAGAAACACTCTTGATTTTGATTTTGTTTTTCAGATGTTTTAATTTATTAAAAGAACAAAACGGGGAGACTGGCATGCTGGGATGTCTGAGCCCCACATGGGTCCCAGAGGCATTCGTAGAAAATAAAAATGCCAGGTGGCTGCAGCCCAGCCCTTTGTTTCAAAGCATGCCTCGTCCGGCTAAAAGAGAAAGGTAAAGTGAGGGCAATAGGGAGTATCCTGGGGGGCTAGAGGGGGTGGTAGAGAGTGTCTGTGCCATGTGTATGCGTTTCTCTGAACATTACCAGTTTGCCTCCTGTGAAATGGGTATTTTGTTGTGCTTTGTGGGGACAAATATGTGTTTTGGTTTGTGGGGCTGAGATCCCACCTCTGTCTTGAACTCAGTTTCTTGGCCAAGTTTCCTGTCTCTGAGTCATATCAATTTGCCTTCTGTAAAATGGGAGCTGGAGCTTTTCAAACTGTGGTTTGAAAAGACTGGTTTTGTGTTTTGAAGCTAAGACCCTACCTCTGCTTTGTACTTAGGTTCTTGGGAAAGTCACTTTTCTTTTAGCCTCACCACTTTGCCTTCTGGAAAATGAGTGCTTAGTGACTGTCCATGCCCTCATGGCAGCCATTTTGTGAGAGTGCCCATAACACTCTCAAAATTCCAAATGTGCCCACTGGGTCAAACAGGCTGTAGACCCCTGATCTATATCTATATTTATATTCTATACCTATATTAATTATTTACTATGTTTCAAGCCTGTGTTTTGGTTAGAGAACAAGAAGCTTGCTCTGTAGGGCCAGGAATTGCAAATAATAGTACAAAGTGAATAGTTTCTGCTTAGCCTTTCATTGTTTGGTTAATGTGTTGAATGATTCAAGAGACAAAAATCAGAAGCAGGAAAGAAAGCAAAAGTTAACTCACACTGCAAACATGATGTGTTAGGCTGGGAATGCATCCACTTGCCTAACAAATAATTTGACATTTAAGTCTGAATTCAAGCAACCAGGGGACCACATCATATTTTTCACAAAGGAGTTGTTAATTTTACCCCAGTGCCTTTTAGCACTTTCACAAGATGAACTCTATTTACCAGACCTATTGTTCCATTTCAAAAGGATTCACTCCAAGTAGAATTCCTTCATCTATACATTTGAATGTCAGCCATCCCACTGAGCCATTCTTTAATCAATTCGAAGTCACCTTCTAAAAACAGCTACAAGCTCTGCAAAAAGGCCTTTTATTTTATTCTATCTTCTCACCTCCCATGTCCGCACCTCTTGAACTCTAATTCAAACTGAGAGGCAAGAGATCAACTTAAGATGTTCTGGGAAGATTATTTTTACATTCTTAAAAAAATGTCCAGGTTCATTCTACTTATCCTTTGGAGTTTCTGAGTTCCCAGGTCACACTGCACTAGGAATGGGCAAATACCTCCCTCTTTTATGCAAAAATCAGCCGTGTTTTGTGATAATTCTTTATGAGTACTCAGAAAACCTTGAGGATTTTTGTGAATACTGTCAAGGAATGATCACGGGACCTTCACAAGCAAAAGCACCTTGCCTTTCTGAAGAAGTGGAGCAAGCAGCAATGGGAGGGAGCCCAACTCCCCAGAGACAGACAGACAGGTGAAATGATGCTTCTCACCATCAGAAGCAAGGGTGTTGTTAGCGGAGAGCCTACCTGGGCATGGGCCCTGGATTTTGTTTGAGCTGTGTCCTGGATCTTTTGAGCTGCCTAATTGTTTTTTTTTTGTTTTGTTTTTACCTTTTCCCATTGACTTGCACTGGAAAACAAAAACAGCCATAACTTTTTTAGTTTGTATGAT
This sequence comes from Heloderma suspectum, assembly GCF_057233095.1. Taxonomy (NCBI): domain Eukaryota; kingdom Metazoa; phylum Chordata; class Lepidosauria; order Squamata; family Helodermatidae; genus Heloderma; species Heloderma suspectum. Next base: position 117,908,463 of record NC_139462.1, read on the forward strand.
CAATAGGGATGTCAGAGAATTCCACCACGGAATGAAATGGGATCGAATTCCCTTCAGTCCGTGCCACGGAATTCTCTGCGGAATGGCACCACGAGGTCCTGTGGAGCCAGCAGTCATGCGGCTTTGTTTTCGTTGTCCGCAAGGAGTCACGAAATTTTCATAAATAAAAATGCAGTGTAGTATATTCCTATAATAAATACGTATGTTTTTTTAAAAAATGAATTGTGCTCACCATCTTGTTTGTGAGTGTTCTTTTTGAATTGAAATCCTCTGTCTCCGTTTACTTTCAGCCAAAACACTTCCTCTTCCTAGGGGCTTCCCAAAAGAAGGCTGTCTTAGGTGTGCCTGAGCGATAAACTATTTGTTTAAAGCAACACCATTTTAAAGAAAGAAAAAACCTTTTAAAATGACCATGCTGGTCCTGGAGCGCTGTTTCTTAAAACAGCGTTGCTTTAAACAAGTAGTTTATCACTCAGGCACACCTAAGACAGCCTTCTTTTGGGAAGCCCTTAGGAAGAGGAAGTGTTTTGGCTGAAAGTAAACAGAGATGGAGGATTTCAATTAAAATAAATAAATAAATATTTACCAAAAATAACAATTCTTACGGAAGTTATGCAGACTCACGGACATGGCTGGGCACCGGGAATTATGGTTGTTGGTACGGATTTATCTTCGTAATTTTCGGAGTGGAAAAAAAAGAGGAGAATTCCAGGGGCTTGTGAACGGCAGAATGGAGCACTGGCTGCAAACTGCGGAAGTCAAGTGGCACGGAAGGTATACAATTTGTACATCCCTAATGACATTTGGAGGCTTGGTAGCTCCCATGGAGCTAATTGAATGTGCCAAAGCAAAGAGCTATAATTTCTTTGTGCTTCCACATACATGCATGGAATTTGGGGACCGGGCAGCCCCCATAGAGCTGACTGAGCTTGCCAAATTTCAGACAGTTAGGCTTAGTGACTTTGTGCTAGCCATAGGTAAAATTTGCTTTTTCCAAGAAAATCTGTCAAAGTAAAGAGCTATAATTTTTTTGTGCTTCCACATACATTCATGGAATTTGGGGAACTAGCAGGCCCTATGGAGCTGACTGGACCTACCAAATTTCAGACAGCTAGGTCCAGGGGCTTTTGCACTAGCCATGCATAACATGTCCTTTTCTAAAAGTCTAGAACAAAAAGTAAAAACTGTCAAGTCACCCAGGGATTAGAGATCCTAATCAGAAGGTGTTTAAGGTGACCATTAGGAGGTCACTATCCCTAATCTCTGGTGTAGGGTTTTTTTGAGTTGCAAAAAAACTTCTCTCCCCCTAATTTCTTTTCTGCTCTTACATGCCCACTGTTGTGAGCTTGCCTGCAATGAAATTTTGAAGAGGGAGAAAGAAGGGAAGGAAGAGCTCCATATGAAATACTGGTATTTCACACAGCATCAGATTTTACTGCCCCGAACTGGAAACTTTGGCTTTTGCAGAAGTTTAGTAGCTTCAGTACAGCAAAGGATCCAATCAGCCTCCACAGACTTCTTTCTCCCCCTCCACTTTAATTTCTCCTAAATAGCTGTAGGACTTAAATAATCCCAAAGGGAGGGTTAGGAGTACGTGACATCATGATGGAGAAACTGCTGGGGCTTTTAAATAGGTTCTACAGTTTAAAAAAAGCTAGAAAAAGCCCTCAGCCACCTCACCTGATAAAATTCATTTAAGTACGTGAATTCCTTGCAAACCCTGCACAGTCTCCTAAATTCCTCTGAAGTACTGCTTCTCTGAAAGGAGCCACTTGGCTTAGGGAATTCTCTCTACCCCCCTCCCAATGCACATTTCCAATCACCATTCTTTTTTTGTTCCCTCTGCTATCCTTTCTTTCCTTTATTCCACCCAGAGCATATCTTGGGGAATTCTTAAAGAGAATTCTCTCTGGTGGGCAAGAGAAGTTCTGAACTGTATTTGACTTTATACAAACAGACAATAGGGTTGGTTTTTCTCCTTCTCCTCACTCAAGTCTTTGAGAAAAGTGGGTTCATATGGTTGCAGAGAAACAAATCTGGGGCTGTTTTGTTTGTCAGTTGCCATTATCCAGCAATAGGAAGGGCTGGAGCTCAGTGGTAGAGCACATGCTTGACATGTAGAAGGTCCCAGGTTCAATCCCCAGCATCTCCAGGTAGGGCTAGGAAAGAATCCTGCCTGAAACTTTGGAGAGCTGCTGTGCCTGTCAGTGTCAACAATACTGGGCTAGATGGACCCAGGCAGGGTCTGACTCAGTATAAGGCAGCTTCCTGTGTTCCTATGAACAGAAATCTTTAATAAAATATAAATAGGAGTTTTTAGTTTGTTTTTTAAGTGGAGGGGAGATAAATATTGCTAATTTATGCAATCCTATGTAAGCCTACTGAGAAGTCCCATTATGTTTAATGAGGCTTACTCTCAGGAAAGTGTGCATAGGATTCCAGCACAAGTTACTTTGGCAGGGAGGTTTGCACCTTGATGTTCTGCATGTTTACTCAGAAATAAGTCCTGAGTTGTGAGCATGGTACTGCAAGCTTAATACAGTGCCTACCCAATTCCGTCTAATGAATTGCCTACCCTTTCAGCTCAGTCCAATGCATGTTTTGTCATTTGTGGGTTTGGATTTTTTTTGCATGAACTCTAGCTTCAGTAGAGAGGAAAAGCTACTTAGTACATGCTCAGAGGTTCTCCATAACTTAGCTAGGGATGGTGGAGAATTTTGCCATGGACTCCAGTGAGGAGTCCGTGGCGGAACGGAGCAATCCTCCCCACCATTCCACGAAGTCCCCGCGGACCGGATCCTACCTGCCTCTGGCAGTCCGGATCTGGCCACTGCTGGCCACTGCTCTGGTGTGTGGCCGTGAATGGCATCCTATTTAGGGGGGACTCAGGGATGCCATTTACGTCCCTGCTGTAGCCGTGATAGGCTTCGTAAATATTTACGTTGCCTATCATGGCTACAGCAGCAATGCAAATGGTGTCCCCTATGCAGGACGCCATTTGTGTCCGCAGCAGCCGGGCTGCGGATCGGCTTGGCCGGCGGCTCTGCAGACATGCCACGGAGCGGAGCCAGCTGGGGAGGATTCCGGGGGTGGGGGGGAGGAACGGATAACCTCCCCCCCATCAAGGATTCTGGGGGGAGAACTGGATCGCCTCCCCCCCCCCTGTGGACCCTAGCGGAGCAAGGTAAGTGAGGTTTCGTACACCCCTAAATTTAGCCCTAGTTTTAAAAACAGACTCATTGGCTGAATCCTGGTGAAGTCTTGGCACAAATGAAGTTATGAGGAGGAAGATACAATGAGAGCTTGTGCATAAGAAGGAGGAGGTAGAGAGCAGTTGCACAAAACAAGACATCTGTTTTTATGAAGAGTTGCTGGAGGATGGTAGGATGAGGAGGGATGGTTGCATGGAGGGGAATAGAATTGGTAGGGGGGAAATGTAAGTGCTCTGTGGTTAAAGAAAAACATTCTGCACATGCTCAAGGGCACTCTATATTTAAGAACATAAGAAGAGCCATGCTGCATCAGACCAAGGTCCATGTAGTCGAGCATTCTGTTCACACAGTGGCCAACCAGATGCCTATAGGAAACCCACAAGCAGGACATGAGTGCAATAGCACCTTCCTACCCCTGCTGCTAACATTGGTGAAATGTAAATACATTCTAGTAATTCTAAATTTGCATGCATGTATATCCTTCAGAAACTTTGCAGGTTTCTTGCCTGGGGGACACCTGTAATGACCTGTGCATTTTCATACAGATTTACCCAAAAACTATTGGGGAGCGGGTGAAGGGAAGGGAAAGCAAATCACTCCCTCCCCCAAACTGGAGAACTTCCCTTCCACATGAACGGCTGCACCTCTCCTTCTGAACCTTTGCTGTTTTCTTACTTAGGGACAACTGTAGGCTGTCTGTAATTTTCAGAACAATGGTCCACAAGGAACATAGGGAGATAAGTATGTCCTCTTTTGGAGACCTCAAAATGTCAAGGCCACCCTTGCACAAAAACCCTTGTAGTTATCATTCTGAAATTTGGCAGATGTGATCTCCTCTGATGGGGCAATGAATCCTGAAATTTTTATCCAATTCTTCCAAGGAATTAAAATATTATTGGTAGTTCCCTTTAAAAGAAAATCAAAATATAAACCCTGCACCTATTTTTCTGACATTGGGCAGGTGTAATCTCCTTCTAGGGGGCCACTATGCCTGAAATTATCATCCAGTTCTGACCAAGAGAAAAAAGTTACAGGTTTTTTTTAAATGGCCAGTGGTAGTTAGGGATTTACGAAACACCTACCTGGCTTCGCGCCGGGCAATCTGCGGTGGGGGGGAAGTGCTCCGTCCCTCCCCCCGGAATCCTCGACGGGGGGGAGGCGATCTGGTCCTCCCCCCCGGAATCCTGCCCGGCTGCCCGAAGCTGGACATCCGGCCGCTGGGCAGCCCTGCAGGCACGCAAATGACGGCTGTTGTAGCCTCCGCCATTTGCGTCCCTGTATTGAGCCATGATAGGCTACGTAAATAGTTATGTAGCCTATCACGGCAGGGGGAAAAACCCCAGCATACGCAAATGGCGGTAGCCACCGCCATTTGCGTACGCTGGGCTCCCCCCCCCCGCCATGATAAGCTACGTAAATACTTACATAGCCTATCATGGCCTCCGGAGGGACGCAAATGGCATCCCTGCGTTAGCCGTGATAGGCCACGTAAGTATTTATGTAGCCTATCACGGCTATGAAGAGGAGGAAGCGAATGGTGGCTGCAGGACGGCTGCCATTCGCAAAGCAGCGCAGATGGGAGCAGGTAAGTGCTCCGTTTCGCGCGCCTTTTGTGGGTTGGGGGCAGTGGGGTCTTCGTCCTATGCGCCCTTCATGGGTTGGGGGGGTGGGGGCTTCGTTCCGTGACAGATTTCGGGGGCCGAATGCACTGGCATTCGGCCTCACCGAGATCCGTCACGGAATTCTCTGACATCCCTAGTGGTAGTAGGGGTGGGCGGATCACTTACCTGGCTCCGTTCCGGGGATCTGCATTGGGGGGAGGCAATCCATCCCTCTGCCTGGAATCCTCCCTGGCTGGCTCCGCTCCGCGGCGAGTCCATGGAGCCGCCGGCCAGGGCCGCCCACAGCTGGACCTCTGTCCACTGCTGGGCCATGGCCACAAATGGCGGCTGCCATAGTGGCCGCCATTTGCATCCCTGCGTTGCCATGATAGGTTACGTAAATATATACGTAACCTATCATGGCAACGCAGGGACACAAATGGCTTAGCAGACGCTATTTCTGTCTCTGCTCTTTGCCGTGATAGGCTATGTAAATACTTACATAGCCTATCATGGCTAACGGAGTGAGGGAAATGGTAGCCGCAGACCGGGGCCACCATTTGCACCTGCGGCCGGCCGGCAAAAGGTAGGTTCTGTCCTGGGGAGGTTTCGTGGGGTGGCGGGGGGGATTGTTCCGTTCCGCCATGGACTCCGGGGGGGCAGATTCTAAAGAATCCGGCCTCACTGGAGTCTGTGGCGGAATTCTCCGCCATCCCTAAATGGTGGTCAACAGGAAGCATAAAGACTCATTTTTCCAAACATTGACTCAAGTTTGGTGCTGAGCTGAAGTGGTCTGACTACAAACTGGCCAGAGCAGAAGCGGGATGTTTTCCAAAATGCTGAATAGGGGTCTGAGTTGAAGGGAGGGGGGTGTCAGTGCACACTTCTTATGTATGTATGTAATGTATACACACACTCAAGCACACTGTCTGCACACACCACACACACACACACATATATTAGATGTGCGCTTAGACATATATATATATATATATATATATATATGCGAAAATTTGTATTATGGTCCTGTGCCCTGCATCTTTTAAGAACCTAGCAGCGCCCCTCATCAGAAGCAGAAATTCCAGCTGGGGTCATGGGATTGGTAGTTTTCTCTAGGGAGTTTTCTCAGGGCATTTCTATACCAGCCTAAAATCCTGCATTTAAAACTGGGCTTTCTGCTTCTGTTTTAAATGCAGGATCACAATGACTCCCTTTTTTACATGCTTCCTTTTCCCCCACCCCCTTCCCCATACTTCTCCCTGTATCTGAGTCTTCCATTATCTGTCATTGATCTTGCTCCTCTTCTTGCCGCTTTTACTATTTTCACAGAGGGAACTGAAGCGGAACACAAGGGGGTAATTTGATAGCTCTGTGATCTGTTTAAAAACGGAACAACAGGCATTTAGTGCAGCAGACACCTTGAATGATCACGGCATGATGTAAAGAGCCTGCAAACTTCCATGAGGGAGCAATCTCAATCGCAGGATAAAAGCTCAGTGTGAAGGAGTCCTCAGTCCCATAGTTCTGCTTGTGCTCAGGCCTGAGAGCAGGCAAGAACCTGGGTGACAGGTGTGCAGCATGCAAGCCAAAGGCAGCTGTCTAAAGGGTGGCTGTCAGGGGCAGAGGAAGGACACAATGGCCTCCTCTGGTGACAAATTGCCCACGGGCTTCACACATGAACATGCGGGGTGGGGAACGTAGGATGACAGTGTCATAGGCATTGAATGAAGGAAAGGTGTATGGGAATAACATTTCATTTCAGCTGTGTTTATTATTTTAAAAACATTCTTCTGAGTGAGGTGTTAGATACTGTATTGATAGGAAAAGAGCCCCAGATGGATTATGCATGTCTTGCCCCTAGTTTACTTTTAGTTTGGGTGCAATGCACTCTGACGTTTGCATGGGAGTGCAGCCCCATTGCACAAGGTCTTGCTCAGCTCCCACTAACTTGAACTTCCCCATGCTTACAGCTGTACCCATTTTTTATTTAAATAATATTTTCACCTCTGACAGGAATAAGGTGTCAGGAGCACCCTAGCTGCCTCTTGCAGTCCCCACCAAATGCAGTCTTTCCAAGACTTTATTCCTTTATTCCTTTATGACTCTTTCAGATACTAATCACTAGCGACATAGCAAGGAACAGCACTGGGGAAAGATAGCAGAGTAGCCTAAGCTCCAGGTAAGGCAGTTGGTCCCCGTTTGAAGGAGAACCACGGGAAGACCCTGAACTTATGGGCTAGGGAGAGATCCTCCCTCTTTCCCTTGGGACCTCGGGACGCGACCGTTGCTTGCGCGCCAAACGAGTGCTACGCCTCCTTTCCGCGCCTTCCATCTGTTGTCGCTCCCTGCGTCTGCGCCGAGCGTCCAGCAAGCCCCCCTCCAGCGCTCTCTCGTGGCCAGGGTCACTATCTATCTCAGCAATGCCGGCAGGAGGAATCTCTGCCAGCTGCTGTGCCTGTGAGGGATGAGCGGGCTCCTCTCCCATGGATTGCTGTTCCTCCTCAGAATCAGAACTGCTCTGGGGCTCTATTGGCTCAGTTTCCACCCTGACATAAGGTACAACATGACTTCTAAGCTGCCTGTTGTATCAAAACAGAAAATTAGATCTAGCTGTTAGTAACAGTTCAATGAATTTTTAACATTTTAATTTGGATAGATGTAAAGAGAGCTTTTAACAACAATGCTTACAGTATTTCAGAAAATTGTAATTATTTGCCACATGTACAATACTCATCACTAGCCTTTTAGAATGATGTCATGTGTTTTCTAAATAAATATTATCTTTGTTGCAAGGCCTGAAGAGTGTTTTTTTTTTTTAAGTAGCTCTGACTTTTCAGTACAGAATATTTTGAAAATGACATTCCTATTAGAGAAGCATCACTAATTTCTTAAATACCTCATTGCAAACAGCATCAGAGGCGTAATACTTTTATTGGGACCATCTACAAAGCCACAAAGTAGCTAGCTTTAGAGCTCACTGTTCACTATTTGAGAACTATTGTTCTGGCTGGATTTTATACAAAAAGGGGGACAGGAAGAGAAAGAGGTGTTGTTGGGCCTGCTGAAAAGACCAACTTTTCTGCTTTTTGCCATTTGGATTTTGTTGTAATGGAACAATGTGGCTGCCTGCATTTTTACCTGACTACAAGTCATGCGCCATCAGTATTCAGTTAAGACAGAGCCCTTTACATTACGTTTTTGTGTTCAATAGCCTTTCCAGTGTATTTGGTTCTAGAATCAAAACACTTTCTATATATTCAGAAACAATAGCACTTGAAGAGCAATTATCTTCAACTTTTCATTTTGGCAGAGCCCATTAACTGCTCTTTGAAGGCAAAATATTCATCCTGTTGAATCATAAATATTTATTTGTTACTCAGGGGGATGTTCTTAAGGTAACATTGTAAGTTAAAACATAAATAAAACAAGAATATCAGCAAGGATACTTGTAGGGATGTCAGAGAATTTCTCCACGAATCTCGGGGAGGCCGAATGCCAACGCATTCGGCCCCCCAAAATTGGTGGGGAAATTCTCCGACACCCCCCGCCCCCCCCGGGATGGGACTTACCTCGTGCGAATGTCCCTCTCGGCAGCGGGTCCCGGTGGCGTTGCGGTGGCAGTGTTGCGGCGTTGCGGCGGCACGGCTGCCACCACCGCCATTTCCCAGTAAAATTTTTAAAAAAAGAAAAACTGATAGGCTACATAATGATTTACGTAGCCTATCACAGCTAGATTTTCAAAGTCAGCCGTGATAGGCTACGTAAATCTTTACGTAGCCTATCACGGCTGACATTGGAAAAAAAAAAAAGCTCATATGCAAATGGCGGCGCCCATGGGCGCTGCCATTTGTGTTCCTTATTTGGGCACGGGTAGTCTGCATAAAGATTTACGTAGACTATGGTGAAAATAAGGGCAACGCTATTCCAATTCCAAAGAAGGGCAACGCCAAAGAGTGTTCAAACTACTGCACAATTGCGCTCATTTCACATGCCAGCAAGGTGATGCTCAAAATCCTACAAGCTAGGCTTCAGCAGTACGCAAACCGAGAACTACCGGAAGTACAAGCTGGGTTTAGAAGAGGCAGAGGAACTAGAGATCAAATCGACAACATTCGCTGGATCATGGAGAAAGCAAGAGAATTCCAGAAAAATGTCTATTTCTGCTTCATTGACTACGCTAAAGCCTTTGATTGTGTGGATCACAACAAACTGTGGCAAATTCTTAAAGTGATGGGAGTACCAGACCACCTTACCTGTCTCCTGAGAAACCTGTACAAGGGTCAAGAAGCAACAGTAAGAACCAGACATGGAAGAACCGAGTGGTTCAAAATTGGGAAAGGAGTACGACAAGGCTGCATATTGTCGCCCTGCTTATTTAACTTCTATGCAGAGTACATCATGAGAAACGCCGGGTTGGATGAATCACAGGTCGGAATTAAGATTGCTGGGAGAATTATCAACAGCCTCCGATATGCAGACGATACCACCCTAATGGCAGAAAGCGAAGAAGATCTAAAGAGCCTCTTGTTGAGGGTGAAAGAGGAGAGTGCAAAAGCTGGTTTGAAACTCAACATTAAAAAAACGAAGATCATGGCATCTGGCCCCATCACTTCCTGGCATATAGAAGGGGAAGAAATGGAAGCAGTGACAGATTTTACTTTCTTGGGCTTCAAGATCACCACAGATGGTGACTGTAGCCATGAAATTAAAAGACGCTTGCTCCTTGGGAGGAAAGCGATGGCAAACCTAGACAGCATAGTAAGAAGCAGAGACATCACCTTGCCGACAAAGGTCCGTCTACTCAAAGCTATGGTTTTCCCAGTAGTAATGTATGGCTGTGAGAGCTGGACTATAAGGAAGACTGAGTGCCGCAGAATTGCTGCTTTCGAACTGTGGTGCTGGAGAATTCTCTTACGAGTCCCCTGGACTGCAAGGAGGTCAAATCAGTCCATCCTAAAGGAAATCAACCCTGAGTGCTCATTGGAAGGACAGATACTGAAGCTGAAGCTCAAATATTTTGGCCACCTAATGCGAAGAGAAAACTCTCTGGAAAAGACCCTGATGCTGGGAAAGACTGAAGGCAAAAGGAGAAGGGGACGGCAGAGGATGAGATGGCTAGATAGCATCACCGATGCAATGAATATGAACTTGAGCACACTCCGGGAGAGAGCGCAGGACAGGAAGGCGTGGCGTGCTATGGTCCATGGGGTCATGAAGAGTCGGACATGACTGAACGACTGAACAACAACAACAACCTATTACGTTTTTTTTTTTTACCTAACTTTTTTCTTTTGCGGCCAGGGAGACGGGGCACTCCCCCTCGGCCTGAATTTCGGCCGGGAGGGGCGGGGCGCCTCCCCATCCACCAAGAATTTCGTGGGGAGAAACGGAGCACCTCCCCCCACCACCGAAAACAGCTGCGGGACCAGGTAAGGCACTTTCGTCCATCCTTAATTATCTGCTAAGATTACTATTCAAAAATCTGAAGCATATTTTAATTTTTATTAATTTATCATTTCTCTAATGTCATTGATAGGTATGTCATTTTACAGAGTAGCAAAAAAGAGTCCCTGTACCAAAGACCTTTCTTTCTAAATGTAGGCAGTCTGTGTATGGGATCTGGGAAATTACAGGCCAGTTAGCTTAACGTCTGTTGCGGGTGGATAGGGGGGAGAAATGATGTGACGACACAAATAAATTTGGGATAAAACAGGGCCACATTTATTGATAGATTACAATCTGTGAAGGAAGCACCGGCGGGCACGCAGCAAACAAGTCAATCATCACAGGTAAAGAGTGAGGCATTCGTCATCTGGGGCGAGGTGTCCACCATCGCCCCCAATCAGACATACCCAATTCTGGGCTGGGAGACCTTCCCCTGTCACCCCCCCTCGAGCCACAGAACCCAAGTGGGTGAGGAGGGTTGGCCTCAGAAATAAGTAGGGATGTACGAAAGTCACTTACCTTTCGCGGCTTATGTTGATGGGGGGGAGGCGTTCCGTCCCTCCCCGGAATCCTTGCCGGAGGGGAGGCGCTCCATTTCTTCCCCCCAGAATCCTCCGCGGCCGGCTGTGCTCCGCGGCAGCTCCGCGGAGCAGCCGGCCAGGCCCAGCCAGGCCAGAGCCATCCGCAGCCGGATTTCCGGCGGCGGCGGCTCCAGCGGCGGCGGCTGCGGCGGCTGGTCTTCCGACCGGCTGCCACCGCCGCCATTTCCAGGCTTGTAAAAAAAAAAAAAAGACATGATAGGCTACGTAAAGATTTACGTAGCCTATCATGGCTAGGTTAAAAAAAAAAAACACGACGTGATAGGCTACATAAATCTTTACGTAGCCTATCATGGTTGGGTGGGTTAAAAAAAAAAAACTGCGTACGCAAACGGCGGCGGCTACAGCCGCCGCCATTTGTGTTCCTTATTTTTGCCGTCTTAATCTACGTAAATATTTACATATACTATGACGGTGAAAATAAAGGGGAATGCAAATAGTGTAGCGGGCGCTATTTGCGTCCCTTTTTGATTTGCCATTTTAGCCTACGTAAATATTTACGTAGTACACCCAGCTCATCAGCAAGGGCAGAAAATTCCCACATTAGCTGAGCGCATTGGGGATGCTGGGTGGGCCTTAGGAAGTCATCCAGGTAGTGCATGACACTATGGGACCCAGTTTTATCAATCAAGGCCCATTCCAAGAAGGAACTGAACTTTTCAAACATAGCACAGGATACCGAACATCCCATAGGTAGGGCCCTGTCAACATAAAATTGACCTAAAAAACTGAATCCCAGAGGTCGAAGTCATCGGGGCAAATTGGCAGGCAGATTTAATGTCGCATTTACCTATGAGGGCACCGGGGCCTGGCACCTTCACCATGGATACTGCCGTGTCAAAGGACGTGTAGTGGACCGAGCATAGGTGCTCAGGGATGGCATCGTTCACCGATCCACCCTTGGGGAAGGACAGGTTGTGGATCAGCCTGTATTCACCCACTGCCTTCTTTGGCACAATGCCCAACGGAGAGACCCTGAGGTCAGGGAAAGGGGGGGAATCAAATGGGCCAGTGCCCCACCCTACAGCCACCTCTTTATCAATTTGGCACTAGTGGTAACATAAATTATGGGTATCTCTAAACCAGCCTAAAATCCTGCATTTAAAACAGGGCATTCTGCTTTTGTTTTAAATGCAGGATCACAACTCCCTTTTTCACACACTTCCTTTCCCCCTTTCCCCTCCTTCTCCCCGTAGCTGAGTCTTCCATTATCTTTCATTGATCTCGCTCCTCTTCTTGCCGCTTTTCCTCTTTTCACGGAGGGAACTCAAGCAGAACACAATGGGGTAATTTGATAGCTCATTATCTGTGATCTATTTAAAAACGGAACAAAGGGCATTTAGTGCAGGAGATGCTTGGGATGATCACTGCGTCATGTAAAGAGCCCGCAAATGTCCATGAAGGAGAAGTCTCAACACAGGATAAAAGCAACCACTAGCACAACGCCAGTAGCATTTGTTGGCATGACTGTTTTCCCTGAAGAAAGACTGTGTCGCAAATGCTATTGGCTTTGCACTAGAGGTCACTTACGCTAGTGCAGCAGAATTTCCGTTAGTGCTCATGCCGAATTGGATACTGCCCATCGTTTTTATTGCATTTCATTGTGTATTTGTACATTTAGAGTTATGATGTTAATGGTATTCACGTGTTGTATTGTTTTTATATGGATCAGTAGCCACCCTGGACTCCATGCAAGGAAGAATATGATGTAAAGGAAGGGCATTATCTGGCCTTGGTGATTTTATGGAGATCAAAGCCAGAAAACTGGGATAATCTATTATGCATCTATAGTGAAGATGCGTCATATTCCCTTTCCTTTCTTCTTACAAAAATCTCCTAATAGTGAAGTGTTAACTAGGATGAGAGCAAGATGCAGAATTTTCTTTTTTCCTTTCTCTTACAAAAGATTTCCATTTCAACTAAATCTACTAGTAACTACGAGAATGAAATTTCAAATCTCGCCATAAATAAACAGATGGAATATAAGAAATCATGATGTTTCCTTGCAAAGCTAATCTACCTTATTAGGCCATGGGCTGAAAACAAGGCAGCAAAGTACAACATAATTTAAGAAATAGGGCACAGTTCACAAACAAAATGAATTTTGTTTTGGGATATCAGGCCATTGGTCCTTGATTCAGTTGATGAGCATGCTGTCTGCTGGAGTAACAAACAAACATTTAATTATCGTTTCAGAGTTATTCAATATTTTTGTGTTGATTTTACTGAAATAAATTATTGTTGCTTTTAAGAAAATAAAGAAAACATTATAATAATAAAGTGTTAATTTTACAACGAGGAAGTAAGTATAAAAATTAAGCTTATTGAGATCGCTACACATTTTATGCAGCATATTGTTGCCAAAAGTGCAGGGCATTTCATGAGTTTCCAGCATGTATGGGGAAAAATAGACAAAGGGCTGTAGCCAATGTTAATCTAGCTTAAGTCCCATTAATTGCAATGGGTCTACTCTGAGTAGGACTAATACAGGCTACAACCGAAGGGCTGGAAAACAAATGACATAAAGTGTCTGGTTCCCAGAGCTGCCTGTGAAACAGAAGCCTCCAGGTGACTGTAGCAGCAGCTTTCAAAAAGAATAGTTACAAACACCTCCAGAGTGCATCCTTACAGCACTGTTGACACCACTGCCACAGCGCCCCTTCCACCTTGACTTCTCTCCAACAAGGAGGGACTGGCTTCTTCTAACAGTAGCAAAAAGAACACAGAAGTTTCTGGGGGCGGGTGAGAGAAGAATGGTGGTGTTCAAGTAGCACTGAAATTGCTGGTGGCATCTGTCTGTGGGTACCTGAAACAAACATTTTCTAGCATGACAGAGTTCTCTTTAAATTATCATAGCCTCTTCTTATACTATACAACAGTTTGAGGTTTCAGAGTAGGGATGACAAAGCAACACTATGCATTATATTTCTACAAAAGAACTTACCTTTTATATTTTTTAAAAAGTGTATTTCTTGTTGGTCTTCGCTGTCTGCAGGAGGCACTTTTCCCAATAAACATTGGGCACAATCCAGCCTAAGTTTGCAGTCCTAGGCACATGACCTGTAATAAAACCCATTGATTATAATGGGACATATGTCTGGGTAAATATATATAGTATCAGACTGCAGCAGTTAGTAAAAAGTGAATAAGCACTTTTAAATCTCTGTGATTCTAATGGGAAAATTTAAGCAGGTTTACTTTGGCTGAAACGTCTTTGGATATTTTCTGCTTTCACATAAAATACAGACAAACTATAACCATAATAAATCTTCTATTTATTATAGGCAGAGTTCTCACAATATGACAGTCCATAAAATTATGAACAGGTAACAATCCTATCTGTACCAGCCAAGTTTAAACAAAATGGAAATGTATATATTAGCGCAAAACGCTGCTACCATACTAATGATTGGAATGGGATTTTTTTTTTTTTTTTACAAAATCTTTATATACTGCCCTTCTTCCAGTTGGATTGCTGGACCATATCAATTGACCTGATATGGTCAATTGGACTCCCAATTGGACCATATCAACCTAGTACTATTTTAATTGTACTGGTTATCTGTTTGTTTCCAGGCCCAGTTTAAGGTTCTGGCCCTTAACTTTAAAGCCTTCAACAGCTTGGGATCTGGGCCCCTTGAAAGCTGGCTTCCCCTATATGCTGTTCCTGAACCATTCAGCATCTGAGGCTCTGCTACTGGCTAAAGTATGGTGGGCATCTGCAAAGAGTGGGGCGTTTTCAGTTGTGGTGCCAATCTTGTCAAATGTCCTCTCTAGGGAGGCCTGCCTAGTCCCTACACTGAATATTTTTATACATCAAATACAGACTGGCCTTTTTGTGATTTCTTCTTATTAAATATGGTTGTTTCTTTTGCTATTTTATGGTGCTGTTCTTTGTTTTTGTTTTGATAGTGCTATTTGCAGATATGAGTTTGCTGTTGTAAAATACTTTGATTTCTTTTGAAAATGAGTGGGGCATTATTATTATTTTTTAAATGACTGATAGATTGAATGAATGAAGAAATAAATATTTCAGAACAGCACTTCTGACTGTTCCATGTTCCATGGTATTTAGGCAGGGAATCAGGAGTGAAATTTAGTTGGAGCAACAGGGCAAAAGCAATTGTACTTGAGAAAATATAAAATGCTATTGTGCCCAAGGGTTCTCAGAGTAACACCAGCAATTAATACTCTAGGAGCTCAGAGAGGCCTCTGCAATTGGAGTATGCAAAAAGTAATCAAGGATTAAAAAGAGGAGCATGCAGGGTGTAACAAATGAGGTAGCAAAGTTCAGAAGAGAGCCACAGATAAGGAAATGCAAACTGGGGGGAAATTAGAGGCAGATTGCATAAATGGTATGGAAAGTGGCATAATGAACATGTTTTCTTTTCTTTTTTTAAAAATACATTTTTGCCAGAACTTGCACATTACGCTGTCAGGCTCGAGGGCATCCAGATAAGAGGTAGAAGACCAAAGGCAGACTACCGACAGGCAATCCAGAGATAGGTTTCAGGCAGACAGGCTGGAAATAAGCTGGTGAAAGACTAGTAGGCTGCTGGTGCACAGAGGAAGAACCGGGTGTCATTCCAGCAACAAGTTGCCTAGGGCTGAGAAAGGCAGCAGCCAGTCTCGATAGTTGTCACTAGCACCAGATTGGCCCAACCATATCCCTTGACTTCCCAGATCAGGAGGATTATGAGTTGTTGTGCTAGGCTCCCAGTTGTATTTACCTGGCTCCCGCTCCCACCCAAGTGGCACAGACAGAAGGGAGTTATTGCTTGGCTTACAGGACTCATGCTTCAGTCCCCATGGTATTTTAAAAAATGGCATATTTTCTCAAATACTTTCCCTTTCACCTGTAATTAATGGTTTGATGGGGATTGTAAGCATTTGAAAAGACAGATGGGGAAAATCCTTAGATGCTGTCATAAAAGTGCTTGTCTTTAATCCCTGCAGCATATGGTTACTTTAGGGATGTATTTAATTATTCTGATCACCAAATAACTTATGAAATGTCTAAATATATAACTGAGACACTTGTCAGGGACCAATTACAACAGAAAGGATAAAGCACTGATCTCTGGTTAAAACACAGGAAAGTTCCTGGAAAAAAGTATTCTGCCTGATCTATTTACTGCTTTATCACATCGGTGGGCACTTATATTTGCATCCTTACTCTGTTTTATTGACAGAACAGGTATTCCCCCCTCCTGGCTGATCTTTAGATATTGTGGTTCTTACTTCTAAAAAAGGAGCCAATGCTAATTACAGGCCTATTAGTCTGTTAGGTGTTGTGCAGAAGATCTATACTATATATCTTCTTGACAAAGTTGGTGGATGGGTGTGGAACAGGCTGAATTTTGTGTTGGACAGTCAACCCTTCATCATTGTTTCCTGCTGAAATACATCCTAGATAAATATCTTGCCAGTCTTGTTACGCATGTCTTCATGGCTTTTGCCAATTTAAAAGCAGCCTTAGATTCTATTCCTTGGCATTGCTGGTGGAATAAATAAGAATCTTTGGGTCTTGATGTTGATGTGCAGTTACTAAACTGTATTAGGAGTTTATACTCTGGGACATCTTTACAAATTAGAACTGTTAATGGTAGGCAACTGTATAACACTGTGCCAGTCACAACAAGGGATAACAAGGATGTTTGTTTGCTCCTCTTCTTTTTAATTTATTTTAAAATGATGTAGTAGATTTTTGAAAAGGTGACTAATTTCCCAGTTAAGGTGGGGAATAAGTTTTCAATGCAGATGCTGTTTTCATATGATATGCCCAGATAGGCTTATGTAGATTGTTGTAGCAGTTTAGTCAATAATGTCAGAATGAAGAGCTTTCCAACAATTATGACAAGACTTAACATAATGGTATTTGGTAGATCCAAATGGGTATAGAAATGAACATTGGATGGGAAAACTTTGGAACACGTTTCCTTCTTTATATACCTTGAGATTGTCTTCCATTATTCAGGTACGTTGTCTTCTCAAGTGCGTTGGCTGATACCATACTTAATGGATGGTTGTGTTGCTGTCATGTTGTTGTTGTTGTTCAGTCGTTCAGTCGTGTCCGACTCTTCGTGACCCCATGGACCATAGCACGCCAGGCCTTCCTGTCCTGTGCTCTCTCCCGGAGCGTGCTCAAGTTCATATTCATTGCATCCGTGATGCTGTCATGTAGAGGGAGGTAAACTGGTTTAACCTACCTTAGAACTGTATAAGGACACAGCTATTTTATGGGGTCCCACTATGGGCTGTGTCTAATGTGGACTCACTTGAAAGGGCCCCAAATAAAATTCTATGTGGATTATTATCAGTCCCAGCCTGTATTAAATTAGAAGCGATTCACACTGAATTAGGTGAAATATTGATAAAGGCTGAGGCTCTTAAATTAGCCTTGTTGTTTTGGTTGAACATTTTTTCAAACAGATATCAGAATTTATACTGACTGAAATTGTGGACATGGGCTGAACATCCTCGATTCAAATGATACAGCTGATTGTTTTGAAGATGGGGCTTTCTACATCTTTTTTTATTATCCATACGTCATGATAGAGATATGTCTGTGTTGTTATAGCAGCTTAAGCTGTGTGACTATTTAACTCCTCTTTATTGTATATCCCTGAGATATCCAGTTGATTTACCTAATATTAAAATGAGAACAGCCTTTTCTTGGGCTCAGTTAAATATTCTTCCCCTAGCAGAATGGGACATCATCTAAAGGGCATCCCTAAGAACAATAGAGTTTGGCTCCGAAGACCTCTGTATACCTAGGGTGTTTCTTGTCTGAGCCATGAAGAGGCATGCAGAGTTTAAAAGGGCTTATGTGAAAGAAAATTAGTTGTTTGGGGGCGGGGGGGGGAGTAACATTGGTTGCTGTCTGCTGTTGTCTTCTTGGTGTATTATAGCTAATTGCTATATTACAATAAAATTGACTGACCGACTTTCCCTTGTAATGTGTAGAAACACACTCTGACATCACAGTGTGAGTTTCTCTGGCCCTGCTCCGCATGAGTGAACGCAGCTGGAGGAGGCAGACAAGTAGCTGGAGGTGGGCAGGCTGCAGGGAAGCTCAAAGCACAATGATGTCAAGTCATGGGGTAAAGTGTTCCTATGTATCCAGGGAGGGGGAAGAATTCAACACAGGGATGCTGATTTAGGCTGCATTCCTGTGGCACGCATAATGTGTAGTTCCAGACATTGATGAACAAGTGGCTGAAAGAGGCACTAGTTACTAGAAATGACTATGCAGGACACAGGATGGCAGATCTCAGACACCTGGTGCAATTCAAAATTAAGTGAGAAGGGCAGAGAAATGTTCACCTGTGAAAATGGTTAGGATCTTAACATCTGAGCCCAGTTTTCCCTTCACACCCATTACAATACTGTTCTAATGTTTGCCTACCTTCCAACATATAACAGATGAAAACAGCGGCACACACTTCAACTGCCCCCATTAGAGATCGCTGAAGGCTGCTATTCACTTTCTGTGTTCATTTCCTCTTCCATACCCAGTCTTGCACCAATTTAAAAGCTTATTGGTTAAAGATATACTAAAAATATAGTTGTCCTATAATACATTATCAACAGTCAAAAATGAACTACATCAGCAGTACCCCATTAAATGGTCGACAGGAATGCCTGCGTGTTCATGTATCTGCATTTACATGCTCCTGCCCTGCCTCATCCCGGGATTTAACTGAGAGACTTGAGAGATGGGTCTCGAACCTGAAGAATGGCAACTCTAGAAGATCACAGCAACAACATTTTAAAAAGTCATCTCCAAAGTCTCTCCAGGAGGCAAAATAGGGACAATGATTTCCCAAGGATGGGTGTCAGACAACTGGAATTGTCCATGGTAAATAGAGACACAGACCAGGTTTGCACAATCATTTCAACCCACTTATTTAAGCCACGGTGGATTGTGGTGTGTGTGTCAGCTGCCCTTTTGAACATTCAAGCCATGGCGGCAGTCACCATGGCGTATGCTGCTGTATGAACCCAGTAAGAGTGACTTCCGTGAGGGTTAAACAACCCTAGCATAACCCCAAAACAGCCCTTAAATAAGCCATGGTGGGCTGCGGTGATCATGTGAGCTGGCCCACCAAGAGTACGGCTGCTTGATGGTGTCAGCCATACCTGGGGGGGAACTCACTGATCTCTAATCCCAACCAATGGTGCAGCCAGGCTGGACCTCCAAGCCAAAGCCCAGGGCCCCACAACCCCTCCAAATGACCTCTCAGAGAGCAGCAGGCGATGGGAGGCATAGCAAACTGGCCTGGTATCAGTATCAGCATGTGGGCCAGCATGGGCATCCCGGGGCCCACTGGGGCTGATGTTGCTCACCACAGCATCCTTACTTTCTTCTTACAGTTAGGGGGCAGCCAGCCCAGCATGTATGTGGTTGAGAAGCAAAACTCCATCTTGTTCCTGTAGTTACAATGATGCTGTCATGTAGGAGAGTTTAAAATGCAGAACTGGACATGCTCAGAGTATTTCTTTTTTATCAGGGTTGTCAGGAAGGGTTCCCCCCCCGCCCCCTCTAACTTATCAGGAATGTAGAAGACTTTCTAAGCATGGCATGGTGGGGGTGGGAAGGGAAGGGGGGAGAAGAGAAATGTTAGCTGTGTGCTTCACAACTGAAGTGATACAAAACGGCTGTCTAACAGGAGCCACCCATAAGACCAATAAGTCCAGGGTTTAAAATTACTCAGCTGCACCATTGATCCCAACTGATGTTTGACCTTCAAACGTCATTTCAGTTTAGAAAAAAATGAAAATTTTATATTGTTGTTGAACTTGTAACTTCCCTTGAGATTCTTACAGATTTCATCTGAGCAAACTATGCCAACATTTGCCAGAAATGTTTGCATAGGTGAAATCTGTTGGCATCTCAACTGAATCCCTTTAATTAACAATGTTCCTAGTTACTCTGCCCCAGTCACTAAGCCAGTTGACCTTCATGCTTCATTTTCTCTTGCCAACCCGCTCCCAATGTCATCTTGCATAAGGTCTTCTCCAAGAATATCTAGAGTTTTCCATAATTGTGGAGACATTGTGTCTTAGCTTCTGGAAGTCCTATAGTTTAGAATTATATTTCTGTCTTTCCCTTTTTGAGGAGATGAGGGAGAAGTGTGGGGGTATGACTGAACACAACTAACACATTTGAAATTTGCTGGGGCCTTTGAGAAGCAGCAGCTAGAGGTCTATTGAAGACAGAGCTACTGGAACACCAGAGAGCCAAGCTCCTCATCAAAGGATGCTGGGAGAGACTGGTGGGACAAAAGAAATATTTATTAACTTTGTAACAGGATTAAGGAGAATTGGAAGTGAGTGATCATTAACCCAAGGGATAAATGTTATGTATCCAACCAACGCTATCCAAACCATCATTCACTTGGAAAACCAATTTACATTAAGCCCTTTTTAATTGCTTCTCTATGTACATTAACCCAAATCAAAGAGGGAGCAGTAGTGTTTATTTTCTCTCTGCTAGATTTCTTTTTTCTTTTGTTATTGTTAGACTTAAAATCTATGAAAATTGTAGGCTCAAACACGAAAGTCAACCTCCCCCCTCCCCTGCTTTTCTCTATATTTCTCTTTGTCGAAATGACTTTGGGCAAGCAACAGCCTGTTTTGTAACAAATTGAAAACAGCATTTCAGCCGTTATTCTTGGTATGAGTAAAAGCGTTAGCACAGAAAACACCAGACTCTCATCTCAACCAGATTTATTCAGTGGTCGGGGGCTAGTCACCATTTCTCAGCTTCATATCCAATAGGCTATTACAAAGATTAATGAAATGTAAACCTTCTTTATATGGGCTTGAAACAATATGATTGCTGCTGTCATCATGCTTGCTCCGGTGTGTAAAAAACTTCTGCTCACATTGTTCATCCTAATGGTATTGTTATCCCGGTTCTCCTGAGTGGTGTGAAGTTCCAGTAGCAATACTACAGGGGTTGGTTTCCTTTGGAGACCTTTGGTGTCTTTGTAATATTTACCTTATTTACAAATATTCAAACAGAGTGTAATGGAGGCAAACGTCTCCTGTAAGTAGGTAGCACGACCTCTAATACTGCATCAGGGCCACAAAGAGGGCTGGTGCACCCAAAAGATGATTCAGTTTCAGCCACCTCTGATTCCCTCTGAACTGATACTGCATACTTGACTCCAGTTTGTCTGCCCCCTCCCTCTAAGGGGAGGGTGTTGTCTTCCCAGGGCCTTGTAGGCATTACATTCCAAAAGATGGGGAGACATTCCCAGCCATCATTAATATCCCTTTGTTAAATCTTAGGCTATTTCTTTGCAGTGATCACGATAGCAAAATTCATAACGTGGTATTAATGTACAAGCAATGCCCAACTCCTTGGCAGTTGTATCCCCTGCATTGTTATGTAAACACACTGTCAGAATGAACTAGGTAGGTTTCTTTACACTTGCCCCCTCAATTTGCATGTGAGTGATGGAAGTGGTGGCAGCCACACTGGTACAAAAGTGACCAAAGAAACGTTGCCATGCAGCCTGTAGTGGAATACACATTTCATTCCAGCCCCATCTTCCAGCCTTTGCTGAAAGCCAACATCATTTGAAGCCAACATACATGGTTTTGAAAAATGAAATGGTCTGCCTTTATTAGTTTCACTGGTGTTTTAAACTACTAAGTAATATATAGAGACAATCCATCATAAGATAATGGTAGTATATGCACTACAAAAGGGAACTACATTCACCTTATCACTACGTTTAGGAAGACATAAGTAATTTTCATTGTACTGTCCACTGTTTTTACATATGTGACTAGCACTAAGGTACTAGATTTGATATAGGTCAGGACATCTGTGCCTTTAGTGCAGGGGTGGGGAATCCCACCCCGCAAGGGCTACACTCAGGGCAGGGCCAAACCACACACACACACACACACACACACACACTCTACTCTCCGCCCACACACACATACACACTTCACTCCTTCATACACACATACACACAGCAACTCACACAACATGCAGCACAGAAATGCTGCATCTTTCTCCATGGGCAGATCATATAGTTTTCCTACTTACTGCTCAGTCCAGAAGTCTGTGTCTAAACTGTAGGACACATGGCCACAACATCTGGCCTAAAGTTTGGATATTTCTTCTTCCCCCATCCCCTGCTTTTTTACCACCTAACCTGATTAAGAGTTCTGGAGAACTCAAAAGCTTGCACAATCTTTTGTGCCATTTTGGTTGGCCCTAATAGAAGTATTATCTAACTGTGGATTTAGGATTCCCGCCCCCCCTCATGGACCAGTATGGCTATCTTTGCTTTTCACTATTTGCGAATCTAGTGTAGGCTTTGGAGTTCAGGTTGAGTGTCAGAATTTATTACAACTACAGCAAATAGTCACACTTGGGTTTTTTTTCCTCATATGGAAACTATCCATTTCGGTGGGGGTAGTGTTTTTCCTTGAACTTTTACATTATTCAAATATTCATCTTCTTTCCACCCTGTTCAGCACCATTGTTCCCCTCACTGTTCCTCCTTCATGGATTAGCCACATGGATCATCCTGCTCAAACACAGATTTCTCAGTGAATGGGTGATATCACAGCACCATAGGCAAAAAAACTGGATCATGTGATGGCTTCACTGAAGCTAGATCAGATCAATGTAAATGGATAAGCAGACATTTTTTGCAAGGAGTGCTGAAAGAATAGATGACAACGGGACACATTTTTCTGCAGTCCCCCCCCCCCAAATAACTAAAAACTGAATAATTCAAGATCATCTCTAAAATGTAGCTTACCATGTTCTGACATTTCTTCCTTGATAACTTTTATATGGGTTGTGATCTTCAAGTCTCATTGGTTTCAGTGGATCTGCTTTGAATTCATAACTTTTGTTAACACCAAGAATGTGGTATTAGAATTGCAAAAGAGAAAAAAAAAATCTGCCCCAAAGGAACAAAATCTATGTGGACAAGAACCAGAAAGGGGGTTCAGAAGATCACAAAAGCTTAGTGCTGGGTTAATGTGCTACTAATGTGTCTGAATATTTATACCACCCGCTGAGTTAATGTATTACATATTAGTAAAAGTTTAACATTGGCCACATATTTTACAATTTAGAAATAGGAAAAAGGTGCATTCAAGAGAAGGAAAAGATATTGTTTGGCATGAAAGTGGCAATGAACTAATTGTCTTGCCCATTCCACTCATATTTTTTAGCAAATTGAAGTCAGGTGACAAGATGCATCCATGGTTATCTCTGCTATGCAGCAGGGTGAAGGGATCTGCTTCAGGTGGCACAATTAGGGTGATAGGGGAAGATAGGAATTGATGTCTCTATGGTGACACAATTGTTGCCTTGCATGCATGTGTGTGTAGGGGTGGGGGCATTTGAGCTCTGCTTCAGGCAGCAAAATGTCTTGGCCTGACACTGGATAGGTCTATGAATGTGTCATGACTCTTCAGACTTACTTTCCAGTTCCACCTATCTTCTGCTGATCAGACTGAAGACGTGTCTCTTTCTTGCTTGCTTGCTTGCTTGTTTGTTTGTTTATAATATTTCTAGGCCACCTGTCAGAGCAGGAGCCTTCCCAAGGTAGCTTAGAACAATAAAATAACTTATACAATTTCATAAAAACAACAATAAACTCACACACACAATCGGGGGAAAGCCAGGGCAAACAAGCAGGTTTTCAGAGCCTTCCTAAATGCCTGCAGTGTTGGGGCCTGACGGACCCTCAATGACAACCCATTGCAGAGGTGTGGGGCCACTGCGGAAAAGACCCTTGAGGGCATTAGGTGGGCAAGTGGGAAGCACCTCTGTTGCTGTTCTGAAAGTGTAGGCAGGCTGACATGGGTGAAGTTGGTCCTCCAAATACTTTGATCTCAAATAATTTAAGGCTTTAACCGCCAGAACCAGCACTTTAAATTGGTCTCAGAAAACACACTGGCACCAGTGCAGGTGGCACAGTATAGGCAATTTAAGATCTGACTGCCTCACCCCCGCCAGCACTTAGGTAGTGACATTCTGCACCAGCTGAAGTCTCCCAGCTATCTTCGAAGGCAGCCCCATGTGCAGTGCATTACAGTAGTCTATCCTGGACACCAGAGCATGGATAACTGAGGCAAGGTCCATCCTCTCCAGATTGAGCTGCAGCTGGCATACCAGCCTAAGCTGGTAAAATGCACTCCTGTACCCCCAGCCATCTGAGCTTCCTCGGTTAGTGCAAAGTCCAGGAGAACTCCCGGACTATGCACTTGGTCTCTTAGGGGGAGTCCAACCCCCTCTAAGACCACTTGTAAGCCTCCATTCAGAATAGCTGGTTTACCAACCCATAGTACCTCTGTCTTGTCTGGATTAAGTCTCAGCTTGTTCACCCTCATTCACCCCAAAACAGCCTCCAGACACTGGTTCAAGAGTTCCACAGCCTCCCTGGGATGTGTAGACAGAAACAAGAGGTAGAGCTGAGTATCATCCACATAGTGATGACACTTCAGCCCAAACCTCCAGATGTTCCCCCAGTGCTTTCATGTAGATATTGAAAAGCATGGGGGACAGGATGGAACCTTGTAGCAAGCAACCCACTGGCTAACGGCCATGGGGTGGAACAACACTTCTGCAGTACCACCTTCTGAGACTGCTCCTCTAGGAAGGACTGGAACCACTTTAATACTTTGCCTCCTAAGTCCAACACAGATAAATGATTCAGAAGGATACTATGGTCAATGGTATCAAAAGCCACTGAGAGTCCAGAAAAACCAAATGGGTTGCACTCTCCCTGTCCATTCACTGGTGTAAATAATCAACCAGGATGACCAAGGCTGTTTCCATCCCATACCCAGGTCTGAAACCTGTTTGGAATGGATCTAAAGAGTATAATTCAATACCGTATCTGCTGTATTATTTTTGCCTGAATCAAGCTCTTATCAGACAGTTTATAATGAAACTATCACATCATCACCTAAGTATCTGCAGGAGCTGAGAGGAATACTAATAGGGGACCCTAGAATATTCTTCTATATTCTAGAACCACAGACAGACATTTGGATATGCAATGCTGGGGCTATGGTGAAGGCCAATTTCACAATTGCAAAGTCAGCTGTGACCATTATGTAGGGCTGATCATGTTCATGTCAAATTGTCTATTTTATGTGACAGTGCAATTCAAAACAACATTGCTTTCAGCCATAACCCTTAAGACATAAACTGAAGATTTCGTGCTTGCAGGGGGATAGGGGTGGGGATGTGGGGTGCTTGGCAACTGACTTGTAGCAGGTCACTAAAATCACGTCAGGTCTTAGAAGTCAAAAAACATTTCCACACCAAATAGCAGAGGTTTACCATATGAGGTGATCAAAGGGTCTTTAATGTAAAAAAGGAGTTTTGATTAGGAAAGTTATTTAGGGTGGGGGCACTTTGTGGGTGTCTGATTTCTGTAAGGTCCCATTACATTTATGACAGATTTTATATTTGATGTGTCAGGACACAACCACCTGCTTCATTATGTAAATCCGGGATCTTTGGGAGATTTGGGGGGTATAGCCTAAAAGCCCAAAAGCTGCTTAATAAAACTCACATTTATTGAATAGATGTACCAAAGTCTATTGTCATAGAAATTGATGCTTGTGAGGCATCAACCCATCACAGGGACTATAAAGTTGACCTTGTCTAGGTACCTAGTCCTGCTGAGGTAAAAAGGATTTAAAACAAAGGCAACTAAAGAATAACCCTTCAGAAAGGAACTATGGAGCAATCACATTAAACCTATGATGTATTAGAGGCAAATTTCAGATCTGTGCTTTTAATGTGCCACATACTGAGCATTACACAGTTTTCAATGTATTCTCAATTTTCACAGCAACTTGGATGACAAAAATGTGTTGATGTAATTCTCTCTTTCTCACATCCTCAGTTATACTAACAGCTAAAAGGCTATAAAATCATTTTTCTCTTATCTCACATCTCTCAGGAAAGCCAAGGAGTGGAAAGAGAGTAAAGAGTAGAAGATGATATTCAGATGTAGAAGAATAACCCATCCAAACTGGATCAAATAAGGCTGTCTGTAATCATTTGGTTTTAATGAAAGGCATAGTTATGTGGTTGTAAGGTTGCCAAGAATCTTGTAGAAATGGCATATATACTGAAAAACCAATCTCCAAGAATAAACGGATGCTACATTGTAGCAGACATACGTCTCATTACTTTTAACTCAAATGTCACCAGTTAATAGGGGAAAGTGATTTACCAGCTGTCTTGGAGAGCTGAATTCCAGCTTTTTCAAAAGTATTGCTAACTACCTGACGAACATGCATTTTCTCCATACAGGTGCTCTCTCATAATAAACTAGTTATGTATTGCAAGTGCCACTGGCAGGTTTTTGTCTTCGTGTAAAAAAGCAACAACTTCAAAGTTTCATGGCCAACAAATGAAGGAACTTCACAAATTGTAAACAAATGAAACCTCAAAAACTGTACTGGGTCTGCCTAGAATACAATATTGCAAGGACATTTACTATTTATTGGAAGTATTTTTATACTGTCCTTCAATCAAATGCTCAGGGTGGCTTACAAAATGAACCTCCCTGGGCATATGATTGAACAGTGGTATAAAAATACTCATAATAAATATCCTGGCAATATTTCACTCTAGGCAGACCCAGTATAGCCTGCGAGGTTTCATCTGTTTGCTGTCATTACTCTGGGAAAAGTATCAGTACTCGCATCATCATTTATTTAGATTTAAAGCCCACCCCATCCCAAAGGCACAAGGTAGGTATTAAAAGGAGGGTGGAAATCAGCAAAAGGTAATACGAATGTCATGAAAATCAATTAAATTACCCCATGCTTTCTCAACTTACAAAACACCGCTCAAACTGGTATATCTAGTGCTGAGACTTGGACTTAGGTAAGTCTGCAATGGAATGTAGTTCTATAACTGGGGTGTAACTACCCAGGACATATCGCTTCCTGTCCTTTATTGACTGACCTTGACACAAAAGTGAAACCATTCATTAAGAGAGCGTCTTTGGTGCATCTTCAAAATTGTAATGGGGCACCACAAGGAAATATGTGGTTTGTCAGGTATGTGGGCCTAGGCCACTTAGGTATTTGGAGATTACAGTCCTCACCTTGAATCAAGCTTGAAGAGGAGGGCAATGCACACTTCAGACCATGGGTCTAATATGTCCCAAGTTGCCTGTCCCTGTTAGGCAGCAGGCCATCACATTTTGCACCAGCTTAAGCTTCCCAGCTGTTTTCAAGGACAATCTCTTGCAGCAATCTAGACAGAGGCATAAACAATGGTTACCTGGTCCTCATCAGAAAGAACGAGTATGAATGACCTTAGTAGTTCCCACACCTACTGTAGAACAGTCAAGAATTTGGCTAATGGAAGACTGCAGACTTTCTAATAGCTTAAGTTATCTATTAGCAGCATCAGAAGCTTATGCACCTAGTAGGAAAGTGATTTTGTTCTTTTAAAACAAAACAGAAAGTCAGTGAGGCTTGTCAAACAGAAAAGGTGCCTCACCTTTTCCGTGGTTCCTTCTGTAAATACATATAATTAGCCTCCTGCTAAAGGACTAATATGTAATCATGTCAGGGGAGCAAAACCCGAGAGCTGTGTCACCATCTTGTGCTATTGCACAGGGAAAAAAACAAGCTCTAGAAGCTGTTAATTTGGGCCAATGGCTTAACTTTTCTCCTACAGCAAGTCTTGATAACTTGTGACCTGATATACTTCTTGTTTTTACTACCTGCCTGGGCCTGTGGAAGAAGTGGGATTGTCAACGAGTAGGCATAGCATTTACCAGGGTAGTTTCTGCCAGGGTTAATTGCTTGGTTGGTTCATTGTTTTCCTTTGGATTAGCTGTACTTATTGGCATGTATTAACAAAACTCAATAAATATGGATTGCTGTTGTTGTTTTTAAAAAACCACCATAGTTTTGCTGCCAGGTGGAAACTATTTTTCCCACTAGAAAAGCATGAATTAGTCCTACATCACAAGACCAATTCTAAGTGGGGTGGAGTAGGGAGTGAAGTGGCAAATTGTCTGCCACTTCCAAAGCCCTAATGGCTTATGCTGACCAGGGTGGGGTAGCTTTACTGGGCTTTTTAGAGGATCTGTTCCCCCATTGAAATTAATGGAGAAAACTGGGCTATGCCAGTTCCAAGTTGACACAGCTGGGGTCTTTATCCTGGGGCAGCAGATCCAAAACTGACCCCCTCCCCCCATGTTCCAATTTGTTGTCTACTGCCAGCACTAACACTGCTGGCAGTAGCATGGTATGGCCTAGGGACCGAGGAGGAAGAGGTTTCAGAAGGCCGCAGGCCCAGGGAAGCAGTTACCTTAGATAAAAGGTTTGATGTTTATACTACCATAAAATCCATATTATAGAAATACAACAGATGCAGTCAGGCAAGATGGCATGAAAGAGGAGTAAATGGAAAAGATATATTTGTATCTTTTGCTGCTGCATATCAATATAGAGGTTACAAAGCAGGGGAAATTAGGGAAAGCATAGCTAGCCAATGCTTACCTCATTCTCCAAGCCATGCACAATCCAGGAAGCAGTTAGGGCATCATAAGAACTTTTTTTTTTTTTTAAGATGCACTCTGGGACTCTGATAGTTTACTGTTAGTTAGGAAGGCAAAGTCTCCTCAAGCCTCCGACTGTTACTCTCAAGTGCAAAGCCAGGTAACAACAAGCAGTGGACAGTAAGCTAACGTGCTGACAGAAGAATTGCCTTGATTAGATCAGACTAATGAGCCATTTAGTCCAGCATTCTTTCTCCAGTATTGGTCAGCCAAAGGCTTGTAGAAAGCTAGGCCCAAAGGTTTGATATCCTGGTTTGTTAGCTAACTGGCGTTAGAATAAACCGTAGTTTCCCAAGTTTGCATGTAACTGAAAACTTATTTGGTCAAAAGCAGCTTTCATTCTCCGCATTGTGTATGTAAAGGAAAAGATGTGGGGCAAATGAAGTGGACTGAGCAGTTGCCTCAGAGAGCGAGGAGTGGTTGAAGCAGCAGCACATGACAAGGCTGACTCCCCTCTCTTCTCTGAGAGGTGAGAGCTTTGGAGGAGGGGCGTCAGAGAGGGAAGGGGTCTCAGATGGGGAGGACCAGCAGGCTAAATTCAGCACGCATGCTGGAGTCTGCCCATCCCTAGTTTAGATGATCATCTGAACCAAGCCAGGGCTTCAGTTTAGCTATCAGATCTAAGGGTCAACAATCGGCTGATCCTCCATTAATTTGTGTAATCTGTTTTTAAAAGCTGCTTAAGTTCATTGCCATCACCACATCTTGTGGTGAATTCCATAATTTGTATTTCCTAGAGAGATGCACCCTAATCATATTGGGAGGTACAATCACAGTGTTGTTTAAAGGAAATGATGGATCCACCTAATTTTAGATTCATCAAATTAAAAGATTACTGCTCTCTCTCTCTCTCTCTCTCTCTCTCTCTCTCACACACACACACACACACAACTGAAGATGTAAAGGGCTGAAAAATGTCTTTCTGCACTTGATATTTTCAGATATTTCAGGAAAAAAACCCACCACCAATGCTGTATTAATACAGGAAAGTGATTTAGCCACAAGTTTGAAGAGCCGCTGTGAAAATAACTTCATCTTAATACTAATGATACAGCCTGAATACATTTTCATAATGTTTCTACCTGAGTGTCACCTGGGCAGATTTTGCACTGCAGAATTCACACTGAGCGGTGTAAATTATTTTTAGGAATGAGAAACTTTGTCATCTTTGTCAGACATGGAGATCAAGGAAGGCAGTTGAATTCCCATTGCTTTTCTGAACTTGTGACAATGATGAACAAGTCCCTACCAGTGATTATTCATGAGGGTTTGCCTTAATCAGAATGTGTCATTGTAGATATACAGTAACTGGGAACGGTTTCAATTATGTGCCTGGGACCAGCGTTGCTTGCTGCAGGCTTTGGAAACCAGGGAGAAGTGGCTTACAAAATGTAATAGATCCCTTTTACAAAGCCTGAAGGAAAGATGCGGAGAAAGAGCATGGAATGTTATGGATGACACAGGAGAAATCTTAGAAAGGGACTGGGAGAGGCAGGAGAATAAAACAGTACTTGCCTGGATACAGCCCCAGCAAGTCCTCCCTCTCTCCAGCTTCCCCCACCCCTCCTTCCAGCAGCCAACTGCTACTGCTCAGGCAACCAGAGGGAGAGGAAACAGCAGTCAGACACCCCTCCACCATGCCTGGATACAGCTAGGGATGTCAGAGAATTCCGCCACAGATCTCAGTGAGGCCGAATGCCAGTGTATTTGGCCCCCCGAAATCCGTGGCGGGATGAAGGCCCCCCCCGCCCTGCGAAATGGGCCCGGAACGGAGCACCTACCTGCTGCCGTCTGCGCCCCACCTCCCATAGCCTCCCTCTTAAGATGAAGATGGACACAAAGAGGGAAGGGGATTGGTCAGCGAGTAAGGGGTCTCACTGACCTGACACAAAAGGAATTTTACACCACGCACTTTGCTACTGGCCTGGGCACCCCGATGGCACCCCTGGCTGCTACAACATAGCCTATCACGGCTAACGCAGGGACGCCATTTGCATCCCTGCGGAAGCCGTGATAGGCTACGTAAGTATTTATGTAGCCTATCACGGCTTAACTAAGGGAACGCAAATGGTGGCGGCTACGGCGGCTGCCATTTGCGTTTCCTTTTTTTTGCCATTTTAGCCTACGTAAATATTTACGTAGCCTATCACGGCAAAATACAGGGACGCAAATGGCGGCAGCTACGGCAGCCACCATTTGCGTCCCTGCAGGCTGCCCAGCGGCTAGATGTCCGGCTGCGGGCGGCCCTGGCTGATGGCTCCGCGGAATCTCCACAGAGCGGAGCCGGCCGGAGAGAATTTTGGAGGGAGGGACAGAGCGCCTCCCCCCCACCGCGAATGTCACCCTTTGAAAAGGTAAGTGACTTTCGTACATCCCTAGATACAGCTCAGCGGAGCGCCCTGGCCCCATCTACACAAGCCTTTTACTCCAGGGTGGCTACAAGTCAAGGTCCCTCGGGTCAGATGACGCAGTTGCCTCTTCACAGCCATCCATTGCTTTCTCCTGGAAAATGCAGATGTCCAAGGAAGCGTTCTGCTGCGATGTTTTTTGTTTGCTGCGGGTTTCCTGCGGCTGCAAGCCATCTGTCCCTTCCCCAAACCAACTTCGCATTTTGCAGTGGGTGTGTTGTAGGCATGCATAGCGCTTGCATCACTCTGTGACGCCCCTTTACTCCCCCCTTCGCAGCTGCACAGTTACAGAGGCACAGAGAGGCGTTTTCATTTATTTAATCACACTTCCACACATTTTTGCAGCTTTGTATCTTTGCAATGGGGGATTTTGGGCTCAGTGCCCAAGGGGTGGGGGGAGAGGTCTTGGGGGAAAACCAGCTTTGCTTCAGCCACCATCCATTTTGGAGTGATGGGTAGGCACATACTGCTCTCGCCTTGTGAATGCAAGCCATCGCAAGAGTCTCAGGCTGGGGAACTGACAAACTGATGGCATGAAAATGAAGGAGCACAAAATACCCACTTTTTACCTAACAAGGGGCAGACAGGCACAAGAGAACCCCTAAAATACAGAATAGCCACTGAAGTGTTGCACCCCCCGCCATGCCCACAGGACTGCACAGCTGTGCATTAAAGTATAATGGCAAAAAAAGAGGGCACGGCAGAGTCAGTTGGGGAAGCCCGCAGTAAAGCACAAGTGTACCCCAGCAGAAGCTAATTCAAAGCTGAAATGCTGCGCAGTTGCAACAGAGTGAAGGGTGAAAGCGGTGCCATGTAGATGAGGCCCCTCTCTCTCCAGCTACCAGCTGCCATCATTGGTGCCACCAGAAGGAGAGGAAGCAGCAGCCCTTTGATTGTGCTTGGATCCAGCTTCATGGCTGACTGAATTACTGGTGTTAATTAAGAGCCTAGTACCGGAGTTCGTTTTTTTCCTCCTCCTCCCTTCCAATTCCTTTTCCTTTTGTGTTGTGTCTCTTAGATTGTAAGCCTGCAGGCAAAGACTGTCTTATTTCTGATCTTTGTAAGCTACTCTGGGGGCCTCTTCAGCTGAAGCACAAAATAAAAATGCTTCAAAGAAATGAATACATAATACGTATGGTTATAGAATTGCTCTGGAGATGTGTAGTGAGGTACAGAGATTTTTCCCTTTTCGTTTTCTGATCATGAACAGCAGTCTTGGATGTTTCTACATTAAGCTTTTCCTCTGCAATAGCCATGCTTTGTGCACTCTCTTTTTATGGGGCAACTAATTGTGCCCTCCTATGTTATCTACAAGGGGCCGTGGTGGCTTAGTGCTTAGTGGTTAAGACGCTGAACTGCAGACTGGAAGGTCGGCAGGTCAGCAGTTCGAGACCCGAGTGCTGCGTGACGGAGTGAGCTCCCGTCTTCAGTCCCAGCTTCTGCCGACCTAGCAGTTCGAAAGCAAGAAATTGCAAGTAGATAAATAGGTACCGCCTCGGCGGGAAAGGTAACAGCGTTCCGTGCACCTGGGTGTTCAGTCATGCCGGCCACATGACCACGGAAGCGTCTTCGGACAGCGCTGGCTCTTCGGCTTAGAAACGGGGATGAGCACCACACCCTAGAGTCGGACACGACTGGTTGGGGACACCTTTACCTTTACCTTATGTTATCTACATGGTTCTTATATATTTTTCCAGGCTGCAGAAGATCTGAATTAAAAAAGAGAAGAATGGAAGACCAGCACAATCACTGTAAGTATAGACAGTCTTAGTACCATTCTTATGACTTTCCAAACAATGTGGTTTTGACGTGTGTGGTCTTGTACAAGAAAGTGAACCTATATATCATAATTGCATACCTCTTTCCCTGCCCTTTGCTTTACCACCTGCAACTCTGTCTCACTTGGTTGCCTGTTGGGAAGAGAAGAAGTATCCCTGTCCCATCTTTGTCTGCCATCTCCCTGGAAGAGTCTACCCTGAGGAACCCCCTTCTCTTGAAGGACATTATTGTGCTGTGGAATCAGGACTTAAAATGAGTGGAGATATATGGGGCTGCCACTTCCACGTCTGTCTTTGCTGCCTCCAAACTCCTCTTTGCTCCCCCTCCCGCCGCCAGTTAGACCAGCCCAAGCCCAAGCCGAAATTCTGGCTTCCAATGCAGCAGCTGCCCAATCTACAGGTGTGTTTTGTGGCATGGGGGGTGGGTAGTAGTATTTCCAATATTACTTGCACAATTCTGATATTTTGAAAATAAATATAATTTTTTCTTAACCAAGCTGTTAACTGGTAATAGTCATAAGGGGTTTGGAGAGGCACTGGTGTGAGGAGAAAGCTGTTGTCTTATGCTTGCTTTCAACTGGCTAATTCTCTGCCTGGGTGGAGGATTGCCTTCTCCACTCTAGTTCTGCATTTTGAGATGGGGGGTGGGAGGAGAAGCAGCCGTGGTCTCTTTAAATCTATTGTTTTGGCATTTCTGAGTGCTTCCCACCGCTCTGTCTTGTTGCTGCTCTTCAGTCCCTGATGGAGCAAAAGGGTAGTTCTTCAGGGAGGAGGGAAAGGAGGAAACTGCCAGTTTCCCAAGGAAGGGAGTCCTTGTAGCAGCAGCCTTGGGCAGAGCATAGTGATCAGCTAGGCTTCCTGCCAATGAGTGGCCCATTCTGGGCCCACTCTGGGCGGAAGGGGTCTCAGTGGAGTCTGGAGGAAGCAGAGACAGAAGCTGGATTGTTTTATAAGTTTGAACCCACCCACCCCTTCCCCACTTACACAGCTATGTCACACCTTCTGCTGTGGAAGCAACACCGCAGGATGTTTGCACACAAAATGTGCAATAAACTAAATAGTGTGGAAAGTCACTTGCTGTTCTGCATGGAGCTTACAGCAGAAGATCAATGAATGGCGACATGGGAGCACCTCTAGAGCCGTGCCAAAATTTTTGGCACAGCTTTTTTCACCGAAAAAAAGATGGGGTGGGTAAGGAGAAAGAAAAGAAAGTAAATTTCAACAGGGTAGGATAAATTCTCATAACTTCCAAACCTGGAAGGGGCTTCCCTGGATGGGTCGTGGTGGAAGTGGGGAGTGGGTTTGGTGTTCTTTTTATAACTCATTGAACTGTCACCGCTTGCAGTGATGGAGCTGCAAGTCGTTGTTCCAGCAGGCTGCCATTTACTGTGCAAAGCCTCTGGAAGCTGTCCATGTCGTGATGTCATGATGCCATGTCATTTCAGTGGCTGTGTGTGTGTGTGAGTGTGGGTGGTAGGATAGTAGCCTCCACTGGACAATGATAAGATTCAAGAGTACATTGGGCCTACAGACCTCTGATTTGTTAAAAAATGAATTGACTTTGAGCACCTAGATGAGCTCTTAAATCATCCCTTTGTAATGGATCAGTAGCAAATCAGACTCAGCGGAACCCATCCATAATGCGTTGTGTGCAGTATTTTTATATCTATAGACAATCAGCTCTGAAAGTTGAGGAACTGATTGTCTAGATCTAATTTTTTTTTTAAATCTGGAAAGAAGCATAGTGCATTAGAAAAGACATTAGTTTATAAATGCCAGTTTTGTGGAATTACAGTGTAATGAATTTTATCAACATAAAACTCTGCAGAACTTCTATGCCTCATGTCTTTATGGTACAACGCATCAGTTTTACAGTATTCCAAGTAAATGGAAGCCATTACTGCTCTTGCAGTTGACTAAGCCTCACAAAGAACTTTCCAATCGAACACCTTCCTACGTGTCAGGCAAACTGGTGGAGTAATTGATTTATTAGAGCTTTTACTCCAATCGTGGATTACTGAAGACTTTGTTTAATATTATCACCCAAATATTTTTTACCTATGTCACATAAAATCCAGTGCCAAAAAAAGAAACTACTCTGCTTGGTTGATATACTGAAGGGGAAACGGAATCATCTTGATATATAGTGCTGCCAGGTGGCTTGTGTACAGTGGAAGAAGAAAAGGCCTTTGTTTTTTATAATGGAGCTAAAAGCCAATAACCACATACTTGGAGCTAAAAGCCAATAACCACATACTTGGTACCAGGATATATTTTTCGAGGAATGGTGAAAAGTAAAATGTAACAACTAAGAATGGGTCATAGATACAAAACCTGAGATATAGATCTGGTCTGTGGGCATTTCAGCGGAACACAGGAAAACTGGTCAACCAAGGCAAAGAGTGTTATTTCAATCAGAGCAGGTGCCAGGATTGGCAGGACCCTCAGTACCGCAGCAGCAGTTTCAGCCCCCCCACCCCGGAGGGTCTCCCAGTGGCACCCCCCTCTCATACCTTAACTTGGAATCGGGCAGAGGCAGCAGCAGCAAAAAATTCCAGCATAGCCAGCAAGTGCCGCTGCTTCCACCCACCATTGTAATTTCCTCACAATGCCTCTGGGGCCCTGACGTAGTATTACTCCAGAGGAATTATTAAAATGGCAGAACATAACTATCCAGGATCCAGTGCTGAGAGGAGTGCTGGGCCTGGGTGACTATAGCCTGCGTTTGGGGTTGACACCAGAGTAGGAGGTAGGCCCTTCTGAGGCCTACAGTCGTTGACAACTGCCTGACAGTGCCAAATCCTGATGCAAGGCCTAATTGTAGACCCCCTTCATATGCATCCTGGCTTCTCCATGTTGCGTTCCCACACAACCATAATATTCATGTGAATAGTAGAACCATATAGTTACGGCCAAATTTCAGGGAAGTCTTTTACAGCCAATCTTTTCCAAGCCAGGATGAAATGTTCTTTATAAAAAGGATGGGATGGTATAAAATAAATTAAAAGGGAATAAAGTCAATATATGCGAAAAAAGATGGGATGAAGTGCACATGTGTGTGTGTAAGAGAGTGTTTGTTGTGGGGAAGTGTGTGTGTGTGTGTATGCAGCCCTCAGGAGCAAAAAGGTTGTGCGCCCCTGCTATACACACTTACCTGGGAATAAATCCCATTGAGCTCAGTAGCATTGACCTCTGAGTAGGCATAGAATCATAGAATAGTGGGGTTGGAAGGGGCCTACACAGCCATCGAGTCCAACCCCCTGGTCAATGCAGTAATCCAAGTCAGAGCATTCCTGTCAGGTGGCTGTCCAGCCTCGTCTTGAATGCCTCCAGTGGGGAGAGCCCGCCACCTCCCTGGGTAATTGGTTCCATTGTCATATTGCTCTAACTGTCAGGAAATTTCTCCTGATGTTCAGCCGGAATCTGGCTTCCTGTAACTTGAGCCCAGTATTCCGTGTCCTGCACTCTGGGGGACGCAAATGAGCATTGGCCTTTTTTGCAGCCATTTGCGTTCCCGTTTTAGCCGTCATAGGCTACATAAATATTTACGTAGCCTATCACGGGCTACCATAGGGACGCAAATGGCATCCCCTACTCAGGACGCCATTTGTGTCCGCAGCAGCCCGGCAGCGGCTGGAGGCCCTGCTGTGGGTTGGCCTGGCCAGCGGCTCCGTGGCCTGGCCATGGAGCGGAGCTGGCCGGTCAGGATTCCTGGGGGGAGGAACAGATCGCCTCCCCCCGCATCGAGGATTTTGGGGGGAGGGACAGAGCGCCTCCCCACCACCACGGATGTCCCTGGACGAAACCAGGTAAGTGTTTCGTACATCCCTACAACCAGGTGTGGAAGGGCATTTGATGGAAAAGCAGGATTTAAAAAGTTGTATATATCATAAATGATATATGAATCCTGTGACTTCTGTCCAGGACGATGAGCACAGGCAAATTGTGCTCTTAGCATGAGTAGCCTGCCTGTGCATCTTGGGGAGGAGTGAGGTGGGTGGATCTCATCATGAGAGATGTGGATGGGCCTCTCATTCCAGGTAGTGTCTGAACATTCTGTATAGAGCATGGCACTGTGGATACCCAGCCAATGCCCAGGAGGAGGTAGGGAGCTAAAGGACATAATTGAGCCCTCTGGGGATTCACTCCTGCATACACAGCTGTGAATGCAGAACGGGATAGATTGTACCAATTAATGCATGTGATTATTTAACGTTTGCAGAGTACATTTTAATTCTTGCTTTGCCCTTTAACTACAGATATTTTTCCTGTGTATGTACATCCCCCATAAGCAGGGTGATGAAAGGGATGGTGAGAATGATTCTGGGGTGAGCACACATTTACCCCCTCAGACACCCCTGCAGACAAAATATGTTAACAGAAATATTCTATGTAGTTTCACCATGGACCTTGGCAGTTGCTCTGAAGCAACACTTGCACGTTTTTATCTGGGCTAACCTTCTGAGGGATGTTTGCTCCTCAATTGCCAATTACTCACGTGTTGCAAAAGCAGGAAAAAATGCCGAATTAAATTATATATTTTCTCCTGATAAGGAGAATTCTGCTGCTCATACATATTTCATCAGGGAATGAAAAGTAGGTATTTGTATTTATAGATAAGATGTTAACGTTTTCAAAAATGGAATTGCTACAAGCAGAATTTTGGGCAAAATAATGGGAATGAAATTGAGTGAAATACCTGACTTGATTTTAAGTAAGGAACTTTCTCTATATCATTATGGCCATTCTCAAATGCATTCCATGAGGATTGTGCAACTTGTGGCCATCCAGATGGTTTGGCATACAACTCCCATTGTGCCTAGCAACTGTAGCCAATAGTGGGGTGGTGGTAGTAGGGGGTTCCCAGGGGGCTAGAGAGGTTAATGGGGAGTGAGGGATTAGCTGTGCTGTGTGTGTGTGTGTTTGCCTGGCTTTGGGGGTTGGTGTGTGTTAGTGTTTCTCTGAGCATCATCACTTTGCCTTCTATGTATAGTTGTTGGAGCAGAAAACTATGGGTTCAAAGGAGTGCTTTTTGTGTCTTGGAGCTCAGACCAATTCTCTATGTTGTACTTAGATTCTGTGGCAAGTTACTTTTTTTTTTTTTTTAAGCATTACCAGTTCACCATTTTGTGAATGGGCAAGCCTTCCATGGCAGCCATTTTGTGACAGTGCCTATGACACACTTGCAAAATTCTAAATGTGCCCAGCAGCTCAAAAGGGTTGGGCACCCCTGCCCTTGAAGGAAAAGTGCTAAGAACTGGGTGGATTTGGTAGTGCCTGCTTGAAGACACAATGGACATGATTCTGCCAAAGCTGAGCACTTCTATGTCCCAGTGACTGGAAAGAGCAAAGTGACTTAACTTTCCATGGATCGTAGCTGATGTTGGTATGTAAATGGGGATTCTGTACTAATTACTAGTGCTGGGCTGAACTTTCAAAAATTCAGCACAAATTTTAGGGGTGAGGGGGAAGAGTTGTGGCAAAAGAGGGGGCAAACCACATTTCATCTGGAGTTTTTGAGGGGTGCTGAACTTTATAGGAGCTCTTGGAGATCTATCATGATGGTAGGCATCATATTAGATTTCCCAGAATGCCTGATTCCATGGGGTATGCCATTTTGGGGAAGGGGAAGTGGCAGCCTCACTTCATCTCTCTGGACTATTTGACCATTCCTGTTGAATGTTTAGAAAACCACTCCAGGTTGTTTCAAGTGTTGGACAGTAATGCTTGAAAAGCTCAAATTATTTATGGGCTCCCTAGTATAAGTTCACACATCACTTGAAGAATTTGATCTTTGCAGATTCTGATGTGAACTGACCTTATCTGTGCCTCCAGGCCTAATGTACAGACTGGGATGTCATGTCCCTCCACTTCCCTGCACTTCTTCGAATGCTGTGATGTAGTTCTTGGCTCAATAAAATGCATTTTAAAATTCATGTTTTGGTAAAAAATATGTTTCGAAATGCTTATTTTACATATTTTGCATTCAAAATATGTTTTTCAATATTTATATATGGATTTCCATGTAGATTTTTAAAATTATGCATTATTGTGTAAATGGGACAGATTGGATTTAGGAATGAACAGATATGAAATTGACGTAGATTAGAAATAGACTCAGCCATCCATCCCTAGAGCTCACTATAATCCTTTTCATACTCTGAGGTCACATTACCCTCAGAACTTGAGCTGCTTCTCTCCCTCTGACCTGTTTTCCTTCCTTTTCAGGAGCTTCCTTACCTTCCTTACCTTCCATTTCTCATGAAAACCCGAGTCTCACAGTGGCAGCCCTGGGCCTTCTCAACTCCTCTTCCAGGTAAGAGAATAGGAGGCTGTGTTTATTTCCCAAAACATGGGCAAAAGATGTGATTTTTGCAAGGAATTTGTACACGCTCATTTCTGACTGACAGGACCAACACAGCATGGAGCAAATGGGTCAAACAAATCTGAGCTGAGCAGTGATGGCTCCCTAAGGAGCACAACCCCAATCACATCTACCACATCCCCACAAAGATGCTAAATCATTC
Source organism: Heloderma suspectum (assembly GCF_057233095.1). Lineage (NCBI taxonomy): Eukaryota > Metazoa > Chordata > Lepidosauria > Squamata > Helodermatidae > Heloderma > Heloderma suspectum. The sequence goes on from NC_139462.1 coordinate 117,947,624, forward strand.
TCTAAGGGTGCCATCCTATGCATGTTTAGGCAGAAAAAGACCTCCAACTCACACCATGCCCTAGCAAGACCTTTTTCTGTCTAAACATGCATAAGATTGCACCCTAAATAACTCAGAATGGTTTTCTATGATTCCTGGATGGTCTCCACTCCATCCGGACAGCTTATAGGGCCAGGCCTGCTTGACTTCAGCTGGAGATCTGTATATGTGCCTCCAGACCCATCCTCTGGTCTGTAGGCATATTTTTGAAACTTTATTAAACTTAGTTGTTTTCCCTGTTTTAGTCACAAATGATTTGATATGTATGTTTGGCATGCAAACTAGTACAATTTTCAGTGAGCACATAACTCTTGTGGTGTTAATTACAAGGTTGACTTGTGGCATGACAATTCTGTGGTGAGTTGCAAGTTGATTCTTTGACCCTATCTATGTGTTACTCAAGTGCTGACACATTATGAAAAATACTTCTGTGCAGTTGGGAAGTCCCCTGAGAATGCAGAAACCGCTATCTTATTTTTGGATTTTGCTTTATAATTGAACCCACGTTTGGTATTAGGGGACTTGCAACAGAATGTTGTAGTGCAGGGGTGAGCAGAAAGTAGATCTTCAGAAGTTTTGGACTTCAACTCCCAGAAGCCCCTGCCAGCATGACCAGTGGTCAGGAATGCTGGAAATTGAAGTCCGAAACATCTGGGGATCTACTTTCTGCCAACTCCTGTTGTAGTGTATCCTCACCTCTCAACAGAAGTGCTCAATCTAGGCAGCCTTGTGGAGCTTTTCATACCTGATGCAGGGAGTTTCAGAATTGTGGTTAAAGGAGACCTTCTAACTGTAACCTTCCCCTACTGTGCTCTAGATGGCTACCAGCCCGCAAACCTGAGCATCTCTTGGTCCAGGGATAGGTTCCACATCTGGCCCTCCAACTTCTTCCACAGGCCCCACTCACTCTTCCAGCAGGGAAAGGCTCTTAAGCCCGACCAGCAGCTGAGATTTCCCCTGCTGTGCAGTAGGGAAAGGGAGCCTTTGTCGCTCTGCAGCAGGGAAAAGCTCTAATCTCTGATCAGCTGCTGATCAGAATTAAGAACTTTTCCCTGCATGAGGAGTGGGCAGGACTGGGCTGCCAAGTGATTCAGACCTGCTTATTTCTGAGGCTTGACCTGCTTATGAGTAGAGATTCATAGTTTTGCCCTCCTCACTTGTGAGTAGAGATGCTGCTCTTGCTTACTTCTGAGTAGACAGGCAGAGGCTTAGTGTTTGGGATACTATTTGAAAGTGCTGCTGAATGAGTCAGTCCTGCTTACTTCTGAGTAGACAAAAGGAAGCCTTGTCTGCTTACCTCCGAGTAGGCTTGAAATCAGTAATAATCACAGTTTGGGCTCTGTCTAGTCTGCCTTTGGCCCTGCCCGCAGATGGAATGAAGCCCCAAGACCTTTCTCAAATTTGAATTTGGCCCTCAGGCTGAAAAACGTCCCCGCCCACCCCACCCCCAGTCTTCTACCTATATAGTGAGGTGCGGCATAAAATTCTGGAGAATGTGGAAGGTACAGGGTGTCCCTTTCCTTTATTTTCCATCTAAAACACCCCATTACAGTGCTGGCAATGAGTTTCATGGCCTTGGCACACATCATCCTAACCCCAATTCACCTCCTCCAGGATAAGCTATCATGGATTTGAGCAGACCATTATCCTGCCTCTCCCTGCCCTGCCCTGCCCTGCCCTGCCTTTCACTTTCTTTTCTTTTTAACTGACAGCCACAGTTTGTGTCTCTGCTGCTCTCAACCATAGATTTAATCGATAGACTCACACAGTCCTCCTTACTTCTGGCTCCTTCGAGCCAGGGGTAAGCAACTTGGTGCCCTCCAGTTGTTTTGGATGACAACTTCGTAAGCTGCAGCCAGTAAGGCTGCTGGTCAGGGATGATAGGAATTGTAGCCTAAAACATCTGGATGGCACCAGGTTGCTGCCCCTGGTTTAGGCCCTCCCCCACCCCTCTCTACAGGCTCAACTACAAGTCAACATTCTTTTCGTCTGGTAGCTCATAGGTTCCTGTCTGACTGTTTTGGTTTTTCAAATGTCCTTTTCTTTTAATTTACAAAGTTACGTGTTTCTGCATACTTAGGGAGTCCCTAAAGTATGTAGAAACCACTCCCTTATTTTTGGGTGGCTCTGCTATGCTTCCAACCTGGTAGGCACTTGACTCATTCGAGAGGAAATGACGATGATATGGCACATGAGCTAGTTAAACTGGATTTCATGGGAGATATTGAAGTATCGTGCTCAACATGTGTAATACAAGTTTCTTTCATTTGCTTTAACAGCCAGTCTATAAATTTAGATTAAATAGGCAGCGAAAGAGAGGGGCTATTTTCCTTATTGAGAATTTATGGTAGAAAATTACAGTTATAAAGTATGATCTGTGGTTATGTCATCCCAGAGCACTCTAGTCAAAAGTAGCCCAGGATGCTGAGAACTAAAAAGGTTAAAATCTATGTTTTAGCGACTGGCTTTTCACAAAGTGGGCCCTCTGACATGGATTAAGCTGTATGCTGACCTTTTGAAAAACAAGCTTTTTTTTTTCCAGATGACACCCTATTAATACACGAAACAAGCAATATCATCAGAACAGACATCTGTGTTGATAGACAGGCAGGATGGTATTGATGAGTCATGGCCTATTAATTTGGTAAGGAAACGACGGTTAAGCCCACAGATGATATTAAATTGACCTAATAACTGCAATTACATTGCTGCTTTCAGAACTATTGAAAGACAAGACCTAAAATGCTGTGAGTTGTACACTGGGTGTTTTCTTAGTGATGGGACCAGAACTGAACACCCACAACTACTCTGTCTTTATGTGTGTTTACAATATGAACATTTACACATTGCTTTGGGTTGGGAGGGTTGTTGAGAGGGAGTCTTTTTCCAAGCCTCAGATTGCCTTGGGAAATAATCCATTTGGGGGGAGGGTTGATTCAAAGTGAGTCAGGGACAGCGTGCCCATCTCTAGTTGCATATTTATACTGCAATGTCAATATATGGTTTTAAACATGGAAGCAGTATGCCCTGAGCCCACAAGCAAGCATCATCATTGCAAGTACTCTAGATTAATGCTCAGATTAAAAGGAGTGGGAAGATTTGTGAAACATTTCACCAGGCATCTCCCTCTTCATGATTTCTGGGGAAATTATTGTCAGAGGACTGAAAAAAATGTTAGATATTTAGACTGCTCAGAGTAGCTCAGTGGCAGAGCACACACTTTGCAAGCAGAAGGTCCCCGTTTCAATCCCGGCATCTCCAGGCAGGGCTGGAAAAACTCCTCCCTGAAATTCTGGAAAGCTACTGTCAACAACACTGGGCCAATGGCCTGACTCAGTATAAGGCAGCTTCCTATGTGGTTTAGGACTGGCCATCATGTGACAAGTACAAGGGAGCTTGCCCTCAGCTTAACAGGCTTCCTTTGCTCTTAGTGGCATCAGCACATAGTGAAATCTGACTGGCTCAATAGTTTCAGGTTCATCACAGCCCATATACGGCCCCTGGGTTTTTGGGATCACTTGAGGGGGAATGACATACAGAGGAGAAGAGGCTTAAGACGTGGAATCAGGGGTGGCCAACAATTGTGAATATCCAGGCAAAAGTAGGAGTCAGGGCTTGGGGAGGGGGGGTGGCCAACAATTGTGAATATCCAGGCAAAAGTAGGAGTCAGGGCTTGGGGAGGGGGGGGGTGGACAATGCTTTTGAATGGTAGACAACATTTGGCTGATTAGTATTAGTCTGGATAACTGCAGTAGTTCTAAGTTCTGACAACTGCTACAGTCACCTATGGAAATCACCCTCTTTGCCCACTTTCAGCATCATCGCCACTAACCCATCTACATAGGGACAGATGTACTTTAAATCCATTTCTAGTGTTCCTTTTTAATGTAGAGTAGGTGCAGGGCCTCCGATCCAGATTCCTAGTGTGAGGGTAGAGAGGCTTCTAAGATCCAAATCAGGACCCTTGTGCTTACTGAAGAGCAAAACTGAAAAAGAAGAAGACATAGTTGCTCGAATGGTCTTAAAGTATTGCTGTTTTGGCCCTCGTTTACTCTCAGGCTGTGTCGGAATGTTCTTTTTCTTGTGGCAGTAGAGGACAACAGAGAAGTTGCTGTGCACTATGATTTCCTAGTTCCTATCTGCTGCTACGAGAAAAAGTGAGATACTGTTAGAAGATAAGCAGCGAGTGGTGGCACTGAGGGCGGGCTGGGAGAAGGATTTCTCTAGATGACTGGATCAGTAGCTGCTACAGTCACTGTGAGGTTTATCACAATGTGAATCTTTATTCACAGGCTTTTCTGTGAATTGGTTCCTGTGGCTACGCAAAATACTCCTCCTTCTCTAAACGTTTGTATAATCAGAACTGTAGAGTCTGAATTAATGGCCTTTGATGCCCGGGGCTACTCTAAGGCTGCAATCCTATACACACCTACGTGGAAGTAAATCCCATTGAACTCCATGGACTTACTTCCCAGTAGACATGTATAGGATTGTACTGTCAGCCACTGTAATCTGAATCACAGCCTACCTACTGGTGTGGAAGCTGATAGGATAGAGTAGTCTTTACAGTCTTGAATTTGGCCAGCAATGGAGAGAAAGAAAAATCTTGTTTCCCATTTAGAGCTGACTGGGAAAAGGATGCTAAGAGATTTCTGGTTGGCGTAAGCTTCTTCTAGGATGTTAGGTTATGGAACTGATGTTGTTCCAGGAGTTGTACTGCCTGTGTACATGCTTATTTCCCCTTTGTAGCCTATATATCCTATCAACCTTTACATTTCTAAATAAACTGTTTATTTCAAAAAGCACCGTAAGCCCTAGCACGTGTGCTCCTTACAAGCAAACTAACCTTATGAAATTGATCTTGGAATTGCCAATTACTCAGAGAACTGGGTAGCATGAAACAATATTTAGGGTGCATATTGCATTATAGATCTGCTGTCCTAACTTCTGAGGTGATGAAAAACACCCCCTGCCCCCCAACAACTATGTGAACATACCTGACAGGCTTAACTAATTTTTAATATCAGAACACATGGCCTCAGCAGGGCTTACTTGATCTATGCAATGTCAGTGAGTTTTACCAGCATTTCTTATGTTAAAGGTTGGCCACTTTTTTTTAAAAAAAAAGTTTTTTTTAAAAAAAATTGTTTAATTCCTGATCTACCAGAGTTCAGCACGCTCCATGGAACATATTCCAGATGTCTGTTGGACCCAGTCTACATTTGGTCTAGTTATCCGAAGGAAGGTCTTCCTTAGAAAGACTGCCTTTAAATCATTATAGTCTCTTGTTAAATCAAGTTTGACTGGATTATGTTCCACATTATACTTCCACCTAATACCAAATGTGGGTGGCCTGGTACCTATAGGTTTGGTACAGGGCCACCCAAATCTAAGGTAATCATTTCTACATACTCGGGGCACTCCCAAGACACCTACAGTCATTTCAGAGCACTGGAGTAACAGATAGATAGGTCGAAGAATCAACTCACAATTCACCACAGAATTACCATACCAAACTCAGCCTTGCAATTAACACAGGAGTTCCTAGCCCACAGAAAATAGTACTAGCTTGTCTGCCAAATGTACATAACTAATTACATAACTGAAGGCAGAGAAGCTATTTGTGTGTGTGTAAAGTTCCTGAATATGCCAGAGACTAGTACTGGATATGTCGTATGCAGCAGCAGTATGGGCTATCAGTGAGAGCAAAATAAGAAAAAACATTATTTATTGGCACTAGTGCATGAAATGGCTTGTTCTGGCAAAGTTACACCACAGCTCTGTGTCCATAAATGGGACCTATCCACTTCTTGCAATGTACCCACTGCATTCTATTATATAACATTGCACTGATGTAGCTACTTCCAATGTTAGTCGTATTTAAAGTATACCCACTGAAATGCATGGAACTTTAGACTAACACTGGATACAATCTAGTATTTTTAAGATGGTGCAAATGTGATTAATATCTATGAAGCCTTTACTGTTCACTACCACTGACTTCACTATACACATAAGTTCAGTGGTTGACACAGGGCCAGTTACACTCTCCCTCATTTTAATTCACCTCACTGGGTTGTTGTGAAGACAAAGTGTGGTGCAGAACGTACATGCCACTCTGAGGTCCTTGGAGGAAAGGGATAAAAATATAATGAATAAATAATACAATATGTCATGGGAGCTTTATCTGGCCCTTTTGGGGGAACCAAGTGAAGACTACTGTACCCCAAAGCCCTCCTTTAAAAGTCAAATGGTGATGTGAAGTAGAGAAAACCCAAGATCCAGAAAGGGGGGACCCTTTCTGCTCCAAATCACCCACTCAAGATGCTTCCAAATCCTAGTGGGAAAAGCATCTTGGGGAGGCAAGTTGGAGCAAAGCAGTGGCAAGTGTGGAAGGGGTTAATCACCCCTTCTTCCTCCTTCCCTCCCTCACCATTTCTGGGTCATGGATCTTGAAATTTTGAAAGTCTCCATTGTAAGACATGTCTGATGCTGCAGGCCATGTTGAACAACTTGCAAGTCCCCCTGAATAACAACTTACACTTCAAGTAAAGTAAATGATAGTATTTCTTTGCAAAAAAAAATCAATCTCCCCTGCACCTCACTAGGAAACATAGGACAGAATGGAAGAGAGAAAGAGAAAGGAATCCATTCCATATAAAACTGCAAGGCACATGGAAATAGCATCTGAGCTAATCCACTGCTTCCTGTGATTACACCGGCAGCAGTTCTTGTTCACTGGGGCCCCATCTTCATGAGCCATTTACTCTGGGGTAGGGATGGACGAAAGGGACTTACCTGGTCCCGCAGCTTGCTTCGCGGTGGGGGGGAGGCGCTTCGCTTCTCCCCCCGAGGTTCAGGCGAGGGGGGGGAGGCGCCCCGCCTCGCCCGGCCGAAATTCAGGCCGGGGGGGAGGCGCCCCATCCCTCACCGCCGAAATTCAGGCCGGGGAGGAGCGCCCCGTCTACCCGGCCGCGAAAAAAAAAGTAAAGTAAAAAACACACACACACACACCCGTGATAGGCTACGTAACGATTTACATAGCCTATCACGGCTAGATTTCCAAAGTCAGCCATGATAGGCTATGTAAATCGTCACATAGCCTATCATGGGTGACTTTGAAAAAAAAAAGCGCGTACGCAAATGGCGGCGCCCATGGGGCGCTGCCAATTGCGTTCCTTAGTTTGGCACGTTTAGTCTACGTAAAGATTTACGTAGACTATGGCGAAAATAAGGGAACGCTATTTGCATTGCCCTTATTTTCGCCGTAGTCTACGTAAATGTTTACGTAGACTAGATGCGCCAAACTAAGGAACGCAATTGGCGGCGTCCCATGGGCGCAGCCATTTCCGTACGCACTTTTCTTTTTTCAAAGTCACCCGTGATAGGCTACGTGACGATTTACGTAGCCTATCACGGCTCGCTTTGGAAATCTAGCCGTGATAGGCTACGTAAATCGTTACGTAGCCTATCACGGGTGTGTTTTTTTGTTTTTTGTTTACTTTGCTTTTTTATTTTGCAATGGCGGCGGCGGCAGCCGGTCAGAAGACCGGCTGCCGCTGCCGCCCCTGCCGAAATGCCGCCGAAACGCCGCCGGGACCCGCCGCCGAGAGGGACATTCGCACGAGGTAAGTCCCATCCCGGGGGGGGGGCAGGGGGCTGGCAGAGAATTTCACCACCAATTTCAGGGGGCTGAATGCGTTGGCATTCGGCCTCCCAGAGATTCGTGGAGAAATTCTCCGCCATCCCTACTCTGAGGCTGCTGCGATTCGAGGAACTTCGGGACATACCATGCAGTTGCCACTTCGCAGACAAACTGTGGTTTTCACCTGGAAAATGCAGATTTCCAAAGAGGCATTTTGCTGCGATGTTTTTGGTTTGCTGCTGGGTTTCCCGCGGTTACGAGCTGTCTGTCTCTTCCCCCAACCAACTTTGCATTTTGTGGTGGGTGTGTGGTAGGTGTGCCTAGTGCTTGTGTCACTCTGATGTCCCTTCACTCTTCCCCATTCCTTCGTATCCGTGCAGTTACAGAGGCACAGAGAAGCGTGCTCATTTCTTCACCACACCTTCTCACATCTTCACGGCTTCATATTTTCGCAATGGTTGCTTTAGAGTCAGTGGCCAAGCACCAGGGGGGTGTCGGGGGAGCAGAAGGTCCAGGACCAATTTCACCCCCACCACTTTGGAATGATGGGTAGGCACATACCTCTCAAGGGCACATGCCTTGGCATGTGTGAACCATTGCGAGAGTCTCAGGCTGGAGAACTGCCAAACAGTTGGCATGGTAACGAAGGAGCAGACCACCCACATTTTACCTAACAAGGACAGACAGATACAAAAGGACCCCTAAAATACAAAACAGCCACTAAAATCTGAAGTGTCGCACCCCCACCCTCATGTGCCTTTGCAGCTGCACATTTAAATAAACTGGTTAAAAAAAATAGAGCAGCATGACTGCCACATTTTGCTTCGCTTCAACAGCTATGTTTCAGGGCACAGCGGATTTTCCCGTTGGAGAAGTCCACAGTAAATCGCGCGTGTACCACAGCAGAAGCTAATTCGCGACTGCAATGCTGCACAATTACGCCAGAGTGAAGGTTGAAAGCGGTGCTGTGTAGATGGCCCCAAAGTGAAAGCTAGTTAACTGTGTTCTCATGTTCAGCTTCCCACCACCAGCATTTGCAAACACGTCAAACATTTCTACCACTATAGAACCCACAAATAAGTAAAAACCATCCTCCTTTGTCCAAGCCCTTCACATATTTCTGAAACCAAAGATCAGCCTAATCCCTTGTCAATCACATAGAGTGGTGCTAATAGCCTAGGTTTAAAAATGCTATGGGGGGAGGGGTAGTACAAATTTCCAGTGTAATTTATTTATTTATTGCATTTCTATACTGCCCCATAGCCAAAGCTCTCTGGGCAGTTTACAGAAGTTAAAACATTAAATACAATATAAAAAAGTGTTAAACATGTTCCCCAATGAACATTCAATGATTTTACTATCAAGTGTAAAAACCAACCCCCCTCCCCATTCAATTGTTATAGTCTTTCTTTCCAGATACTTTCTTTTTGCAGGAAACACATTCAAAATGGTATGAAGAAAGCATTCTACAAGTGGCAATATTTGGTGAGCTGTATCAAAAGCGTACAGCCCTCTTCAGGACTTCAAGTCTCATGGGATGACAGGGAGGGTGGGGATGAGACTGTTGGCCCCGCCCTGTCTGTTTTGTCCCTGCCACCTGCTTCATTGCCCTCCAGATGTTGGCAAGGGTACGTCTGCAGCTGGTAGTCTTCTCTACTTATCTAGGCTTCCTGCACAATTTAGAACCCTTGAAGGTCAGGGTTGGGTTCTAAGTTTCACAGAGAGGGTACATGAGTAGAGAAGGCTCTCCACTGCAGACATTCATCCCCTAATGCGTGGAGGGTGACGAAGCTGGTGACAGTGACATGACAGAGGGCCAGGGATTGTGCGTCTGCTTTCCCCTCTCACGTGATTGGAATTGTGTGAGGAGAAAATCCCTGAATAGGGCTAGGAGTTGCTGTCTTCCACACCAAGCATGTCCTGTTCATTGCATAGACACAGAAGGCTGATTCTAAGGGACATTTTCTCTCTGGGCTCCTTCACATGGAGCTTTTATCCTACTATTGAGATTGCTCACTCACAGAAGTTTGTGGGTCCTTTTCATGACATTGTTAACCTCCAGGGCACATCCAGAGGTATTTCCTGGTTATTCCGTCTCAGATAGATCTGGAACTAATGAACCATTTCTTAAAGTTGGAATTAATGTGATTAAAACAGCCACTAGATGGCGCTGTTTCATTGCATTCTATGGAACCTTGAAAATTAAAAGCTTTCCCTCTCAGCAGTCACGTGGTCGCTGTCTGGGAGCCCACGATAAACACGGAAAGGCTCCAGAACAGGAGGACTGCAGGGGGTTTCTTTAGCGTAAAGGCAGACTCTGTCTTTCTGAAAGGTAAAATACAAGAACAAAAGATCCCTTTGCTGTCTCTGCCCAGAGAACATTGGTTATTGGATGGAATAATAATAATAATAATAATAATACCCTTAGCCCATCAGGAAGAATATTTCAATGAAAAATTACCTTCTGTATTAAAACACGATGAAGAGACATTATGGTAGGTGGGGACCTCAACATAGAGACTTACAAAGTTACAAGCAACATCTACTATCCAACACTAGCAGTAGTAGTATGCTATTGTGCCTATGTGCTCGCTCGCAGGAGGATTCGCCACTCATGCAATGGGGCTTTGGTGTCTATAAAAATAACCTGAAACAAATAGAAACGCTCATTTCCAGTAGGGGTGGCGGAGAAATCCGCCACGGACTCCAATGAGGCCGGATTCTTTGGAATCCGGCCCCCTGGAGTCCATGGCGGAATGGACTACCCCCTCCGCCACCCCCCGAAATCCCCCCGGGACAGAACCTACCTGGCGGTGGCTGGTCTGGGTCACCATCTTCGTTCCGCAGTCATCCACAGCTGGGCTGCGGAACAAAATGGCATCCGGCCTAGCAGATGCCATTTGCATCCCTGCCGTTGGCCATGATTGGCTACGTAAATATTTACGTAGCCTATCACGGCAAAGAACAGGGACGCAAATGGCGTCCCCTGCACCGGATGCCATTTGCGTCTGCAGACCAGCCACGGCCGGAAATCCAGCAGCCGCCGGAGCCGGCCGGCAGCTCCGTGGACTCCCCTCAGAGCAGAGCCAGCTGGGGAGGATTCCGGGGGAGGACCAGATCGCCTCCCTCCACCTGCAGACCCCCTCATGGACCCCAGGTAAGGGAATCCGTACATCCCTAATTTCCAGAACAGGGAAAGGGACCTTCCTGACATGTCCTGATCTGGACATGAACATTTCCGCTAATTTCTGGGGTTATTTTTAGAAGTGCCAAAGCCCTGTTGCACAAGCAGCGAGTCCCATGAATGCTATGGACCCAGAGTAGCAACAAATTGGAGTAGCAACAAATCTCATAGATATTTAGCAATTTTATAATCCAAAATGTAAAAATTCTACTTTTTAGTCTGTGGTCCATAAAAGCTATGCCTGATTGGATTATCTTCATTAGTGCTCCCCTGTCAGCATAACTAAACATATCATCATTCATTCCCCTGGATTGACTATGCAACAGTTCTTTGTACATTTTGCATAAGTCATGGAGAACCTCCGTCTTTCTCATGGAAACCAAGGGCGCAATCCTATGCATGTTTAGACAGAAAGAAGTCCTACAACTCCCAGCATGGCTGGGCAATGCTGGGAGTTGTAGGACTTCTTTCGGTCTAAACATATCTAGGATTGCACCCTAAACTGCCCCCACCCTCAAATAATGTTTTTAGATACAAAATAGTGGATGATGTAGACAATTATTTCGAAAAGAATGTTAAATCCCAAAAGAAGACAGTGACTATTTGGGACACTTGGAAACCAATGATCTGGGAAAAATTATTTTTCCCCCAATAAATTATTCCCAATTAAAGCTCGGGAAACTGTTCAAAGAAATTACCTTCCAACAATGTCAACACATTATCACAAGTTCAGAAGTCATTCTTCACAAATTTAACAAAGCACAAAAAATCCCTAGACCTGATGGAAGCAACCAAAGCCCCAAATCATTGACTTATCTCAAGTAAACAACATGCTGTGAATTTGGCAACTGAACATCAAGGCTGCTGGCACTTAGTTTGCACCAAAACAAATAAACTGGACCTTTCTATCAATAATAATAATGGAGACAAAATTAATCCTATACTCTACACAAATTAGTTAACCCTGACTCAGTATAAAGACTTGTCTATAAATGATTCCAAATAGAAACTAGAAAGGCAACACCAGTTTTTGAGAGAGGTGGAAATTACTCTAGAAGAAGTCACAGCTCTGATAAAAAAAATTGCAAACCATCAGGAATAAATAGCTTCACACCTGAGTTTTACAAGAAGATTTCCAACAAGTGAGTGGTCCCTCATACAAATATTTTAATGAAATACACACATGGTATGTATTTCACTTTCTGGTGATTGTCAAAATTGGTTGTGATTCGTAAACAAGGCAAATATAGATTCCTTAGAGAGTCATTCATTCATTCATTCATGAGATTTGTATACCACCTATCAACAAAGCCCCCTGGGCAGTTTACAAAAACCGTGAATAAATAAAATATGGACATTAACAAAATATATATTAAAAACTCTGTCTGGTCACCACCCACCTCAAATCATTTGGCGGGGTCACCAAGAGAAGGACCTCTGATGAATATCTTAAGGACTGGGCAGGTATACATGGGAAGAGGTGATCCTTAATTGGACTTATAAAACAAAGATCAAAGGCTGAACATGTTAATCAACTAATACATAAACAGAGAAGTGGTGTTATTTCAAGCAGATTACTGGCAGGTTTGTTTTAGAAGACATCACTCATTTAGCAAAATGAATGTGTCAGCTATTCATTATTCTTCCCAATGTGGCTTCCGCCCTGGTTATGGGACAGAGATGGCTTCGGCTGACCTGGAATGTTATCTTAATCTTGCACTATGTACATAATTTAGAAACGTGCAAAAAGCAGGGGCTCTGATTACCTGGAGAAAACCTAGATACATAGAAATTGTAGGCATAGATTTTTCAGCATTCTGTTTTATGTGGAGGAGCTCCATAGACACAGGAAGCTCTCCTGTTCAGACTGTCACCCTCCATGAGTTGAGGGGGTGACAAATGCAAGGAGGGAGAGAGGGGAGGGGCTGGAGTGCTCCTTCTCCTCACATTCACACTTTGATTTTAACCCTTTTTTTGAATGCCTGAATCGGACTCATTTCATGCTGAAAATATTTGGCTGCAGTCATTCAGCACACTTCTGTTTTTCTCTCTGCGTATCAAGGTTTGCTGGTATGTTGTTTTCTATTCCTAATACATGATGACAGGGGTGTGTGTGTGGAAAACTGTTTATCACAGCTCAGCTGCTGAAAGACTATCTTTGGCATGAATTGAGTTGCCCAGAAAACATGAAGGAAAAACAACAGTTGGATCTGGAATCTTCCTCTACATTTGTATCAACATGTAATTTCTGTGTGCCAAGGAGTGGTGCCAGTTGGGCCTTGAGCCCAACCACGCTATGTTCGTCTGTAGCAGTTGTGGAGCTGATCTTGAAAACATTCAGTTTATTTCTTTTAGGGGGAAGTAAAGTCAATGGTTGAAATTATGGTCCTCTTGCCTGCAATGGCGGCCTGGTAGACACAGAATGTTTAAAGCTGATTATTTATTTATATTTAGAACATTTGTTGTTCAGTCGTTCAGTCGTGTCCAGCTCTTCATGACCCCATGGACCATAGCACGCCAGGCCTTCCTGTCCTGCACTCTCTCCCGGAGCGTGCTCAAGTCCATATTCATTGCATCAGTGATGCTATCTAGCCATCTCATCCTCTGCCGTCCCCTTCTCCTTTTGCCTTCAGTCTTTCCCAGCATCAGGGTTCAGGGTCTTTTCCAGAGAGTTTTCTCTTCGCATTAGGTGGCCAAAATATTTGAGCTTCAGCTTCAGTATCTGTCCTTCCAATGAACACTCAGGGTTGATTTCCTTTAGGATTGACTGATTTGACCTCCTTGCAGTCCAGCGGACTCGTAAGAGTCTTCTCCAGCACCACAGTTCGACAGCATCAATTCTGCGGCGCTCAGCCTTCCTTATAGTCCAGCTCTCACAGCCATACATTACTACTGGGAAAATAATAGCTTTGATTAGACGGACCTTTGTTGGCAAAGTGATGTCTCTGCTTCTTACTATGCTGTCTAGGTTTGCCATCGCTTTCCTCCCAAGGAGCAAGTGTCTTTGAATTTCATGGCTACAGTCACCATCTGCGGTGATCTTGGAGCCCAAGAAAGTAACTGTCACTCTTTCCATTTCTTTCTCTTCTATATGCCAGGAAGTGATGGGGCCAGATGCCATGATCTTAATTTTTTTATTGTTGAATTTCAAACCAGCTTTTGCACTCTCCTCTTTCACCCTCAACAAGAGGCTCTTGAGATCCTCTTCGCTTTCTGCCATTAGGGTGGTATCATCTGCGTATCTGAGGTTGTTGATAATTCTCCCGGCAATCTTAATTCCGACCTGTGATTCATCCAACCCGGCGTTTCTCATGATGTACTCTACATATAATTTAAATAAGCAGGGCGACAATACGCAGCCTTGTCGTACTCATTTCCCAATTTTGAACCAATCGGTTGTTCCATGTCCGGTTCTTATTGTTGCTTCTTGACCCTAATACAGGTTTCTCAGGAGACAGGTAAGGTGGTCTGGTACTCCCATCTCTTCAAGAATTTGCCACAGTTTGTTGTGATCCACACAATCAAAGGCTTTAGCATAGTCAATGAAGCAGAAATAGATGTTTTTCTGGAATTCTCTTGCTTTCTCCATGATCCAGCGAATGTTGTCGATTTGATCTCTAGTTCCTCTGCCTCTTCGAAACCCAGTTTGTACTTCCGATAGTTCTTGGTTCACATACTGCTGAAGCCTAGCTTGTAGGATTTTGAGCATCACCTTGCTGGCATGTGAAATGAGCACAATTGTACGGTAGTTTGAACACTCTTTGGCATTGCCCTTCTTTGGAATTGGAATGTAAACTGAGCTTTTCCAGTCTTGTGGCCACTGTTGAGTGTTCCAAATTTGTTGGCATATTGAGTGCAGCACTTTAACAGCATCATCTTTTAGGATTTTAAATAGCTCAGCTGGAATATTGTCATCTCCGCTAGCTTTGTTGTTAATAATGCTTCCTAAGGCCCACTTGACTTCACTCTCTAGGATGTCCGGCTCAAGTTCAGTGACCACACTATCATGGCTCTCAGGGACATTAAGATCTTTCCTGTATAGTTCTTCTGTGTATTCTTTCCACCTCTTCTTAATCTCATCTGCTTCTGTTAGGTCCCTGCCTTCTTTGTCCTTTATCATGCCTGTCTTTGCACAAAATGTTCCCTTGAGATCTCTGATTTTCTTGAAGAGATCTCTAGTCTTTCCCATTCTGTTGTTTTCCTCAATTTCTTTGCATTGTTCATTTAAGAAGGCCTTCTTGTCTCTCCTTGCTATTCTCTGGAAATCTGCATTCGGTTGGGTATATCTTCCCCTTTCTCCCTTGCTTTTCGCTTCCCTTCTTTCCTCAGCTACTTGTAAAGCCTCCTCAGACAGCCACTTTGCTTTGTTGCATTTCTTTTTCTTTGGGATGGATTGAGTTATCCAACGCTATGCGTTGCCCTTATTTTCGCCGTAGTCTACGTAAATCTTTACGTAGACTACAGCGACCAAATAAGGAACGCGAATGGCGGCTCCCTATGGGGGCCGCCATTATCCGTACGCGCTTATATATATATATATTTTTTAAGTCACCCGTGATAGGCTACGTGACGATTGACCTAGCCTATCACGGCTGACTTTGCAAATCTAGCCGTGATAGGCTACGTTAATCGTCACGTAGCCTATCAGGGGGTGTTTTTTCTTTTTTTTCTTTTCTTGGAATGGCGGCAGCGGCAGCCGGTCGAAAGACCGGCTGCCGCTCCTGCCCCGCACAAACAGCCGCCGAACCGCCAGCCAGACCCGCCGCCGGGAGGGGCATTCGGCGAAGGTAAGTCCCGTCCCGGGGGGGGTGCGGGGGGTGGGGGGGTTTGGAGGATTTCTCCCCAAAACGTGTTCGGGGGGCCGAACACGTTGGCGCTCGGCCCCCCGAAGTTTCGGGGAGAAATTCTCCGCCATCCCTAAAATCCCCTGTGATGAAAAGGACATCTTTTTTTGGTGTTAGTTCTAGAAGGTGTTGTAGGTCTTCATAGAACCAATCAACCTCAGCTTCTTCGGCCTCAGTGGTTGGGGCACAGACTTGAATTACTGTGATGTTGAATGGTTTGCCTTGGATTCGTACTGAGATCATTCTCTCGTTTTTGAGATTGTACCCCAGTACTGCTTTTCCCACCCTTTTGTTGACTATGAGTGCTACTCCATTTCTTCTAAGGGATTCTTGCCCACAGTAGTAGATATGATGGTCACCTGAATTAAATTTGCCCATGCTTGTCCATTTTAGTTCGCTGATTCCCAAGATGTCGATGTTCAATCTTGCCATCTCATGTTTGACCACCTCCAGCTTACCTTGATTCATTGATCTGACATTCCAGGTTCCTAAACAATATTGTTCTTTACAGCATCGGATTTTCTTTTCACCACCAGACACATCCACAGCTGAGTGTTCTTTCGGCTTTGGCCCAGCTACTTCACTCTTTCTGGTGCTACTTGGTAATACCCTCTGCTCTCCCCAGTAGTATATTGGACAACTTCTGACCTGAGGGGCTCATCTTCCACATCATATCTTTTAGCCTTGTGATACATTCCATGGGGTTTTCTTGGCAAGAATACTGGAGTGGGTTGCCATTTCCTTCTCCAGTGGACCACATTTTGTCAGAACTCTCCGCCATGACCTGTCCGTCTTGGGTGGCCCTGCACAGCATAGCTTATGGCTTCACTGAGTTACGCAAGCCCCTTCACCATGACAAAGCAGTGATCCATGAAGGGGATATTTAGAACATACCCTGTCCTAAAAGGTGACAATATTTTTTTTAGAGTGGGGCACCTGCTTGTCAAATGGTCTCCCCACCTCCCTCCAAGCTGGCAGGTGCTGTGACCAGCATGCAAGTGCAAGGCCACAGACAGACACCAGGGCCATGTTTCCATGACAGCAGAAAGAGAAGCAGATGAAGGAGTGCCGGATTTTTTTAAAAAAGGGATCAGCTTTGCTGTGCTTTGGTCTATGCAGAACTCCACGAGCAGGTTCTCCGCACCAGTAAGAATCACTTCACAGAACATACTTCCTGGTGGGGGTTGGAGTGAGTGTCATCTGACTGGCAGGGGCTGGTCAACCAATTAGAGAGGCTGCCCCTCTCCCCTGTTTCTCCTTTCCCCTGAAAGCCCAGATACACCTGCATTTCAGGAGCAAGCCTCAAAGAGCACAATGGGAGTTACTTCTGAGTAGACACATATATGCTTGTGCTGGGAAAAGTGGGGATGAGAGTGCAAAGATGGAAACCAGCCCCCATTTGAACCCGCAGGATCTCTCTCTATAACGAAGGCTCAAAGTAGTTACTTCCTAAGGCAATAAACCAAACAAAGGAGAATCGCAGCCTCAAGATCGCATTTTACCACACTTAGGGAACTGGGCTTTAAACTGTGCCATTTCAATTGAGGGGAATCTCTGTAAGTACTGATGTGGACATTCAGAGGGCAAGCCTCATTCAGCACAATCAGAGTTACTTCTGAGGAGACACTAATGGGTTTGTGCAGGGACGGGAAACACACAGGAAGCACACCTTGACTGGGGTCATGGTGAAAGGCACACCCCTGGGTAGAGTTAGCATACCCGAGGTAAATGCAGGGATTGGGGCACACAGAAACTATACCAAGGAGAACCCAACTTAAGGAAAAGAATCGGACTATAAGCAGTCTCAGGAAATCCGGTTTTTCCACAATAAGCTCTGGGGTGGCTGCTGGATGGCCATGATGTCATGTATCCCTAACAACCTCCACACTCAGCTGGCTCGGAGTGAATTGCTGGAGGAGACACGCCCCAGCATGCAGAAGGGAGTAAACTCTCTGCCAGTTGAGCACAACATGCTGGAGAGAAGCAAGTGGCCTGCCAGCTGTTTCCCTTCGGCCTGAGGCATAAAGTGGTGGTGGTGGGCAGGGAGAATCCAAGACCATTTCCCCTCCTCCCTGCTCTTTCTGGCAGTGTGTGGGTGGGATAGACTTACCACCACTATAGCCCCAAATTGTTTGCAGGCAATTGTTTGTCTATATATGTACATCTTCATAACAAGGACAGGGGTGCACATTCTCCTTAACTTCAAAAGACGCACCCAGACAACTCAGTGTGGTCCAGAGGAGCACGCTGCAGTGGATTCAAGTTACTTTCATGATGGATGGGGATGAATCATAGAACAGTAGGGTTGGAAGGAGCCTGCAAGACCATCGCGTCCAACCCCCTGCTCAATGCCAGAATCCAAGTCAGAGCATCAGGATGAAGCTGTAAGTCAGGATGAAGGGTGGGATGGAGAGCCTCTCCTGGCTTCTCTACATTCTTCAATTTCCACAGGTCCCCATTTGTTTGTAAGACTGTTCAGATGATGTGTGGAACCACATCCTCCTCCTCCTCACCCACCTATTGTTGCAGCAATTACATAGATCTTCTAGGTCCATATTTGGCCTGTGTATTGCAAAATTTTGTTCCAAGTATTTCCTTTCTGCGTTTGGTGATGACAGACTTCATCTAATTTTTAGCAGCACTTCTGCTTGATACTGATACAAACTTGTTGTTGTAGTTTTAAATATATGTTTCCATTTTAGAACAATTAACTTTGCTGGAAAGAACTACTGGCCAATGCATGGCTATCATGCCAACTTGACATGTTTCCCTCAGGTTCTTTGTATCTGGGCACTGCAGTGGGCTTGAAAATCCTGTGTCACTGAAAGGGAGAAAGCAAAGCTTTGTAGAACTCAGAGAAACATTTGCAACAGCTTTTGACTGAATAGTCATAACAGCCAGCCAGCACTCATAGATCATTGTTCCGTGAGGGAGCTGTCTCCGATAATTTGTCTGCCTCAGAGGACGTGCCTCCAGAGCTACCCATCTGAAAGGCAGAAAAATGACTCAAATTGCTCAGTTAGTTTTTATTTCTTACCAGAAAGAGTTTACAATTTAGGATTTCTTTGTTGTTTACACATCTTAAACAAGAAGCATGACAACGGCACTGTGTATGATCAAAACGGTTCTTTTTGTGTGAGTGGATATGCCCTCCACCTGCTAAGTTAAATATGTCAATTTGATTCATCACATGGCGGTCATAGGACTTTTTCTTTTTAAAGACATTATCTGCTTTCTCTGCCAAATGCTACTCTTCAACAGAGTTTGGCTCCCCTTTTGATTCATTATACAATTTGTCCATGAAAAAGTTACTCTGAGAGGCTTAGTTGCATTTACAAAACCTAAGCTGAATTCCCCTCTCAGCAATCCAGATGGCCAACTTGCTTCTGTACTCTCAGGGGCCAACGTCTTCTCCAGACAGTGCTCTGGAGGACCAAAGAATATTTTGCCACACAAACTGATGCCCTCATGAGTGGTCAGCATTAAAACCAGCACTCTGTAGCAGCTTCACAGTTACAGAGCATTTGCACAGAGATATAATAGCTAGAGAATTACATCAAAATCCAAAGGAAAGGTGGAGATTCAGCTATTGAGTTTGTTCAGTTTTGAAATACTTTTATTTATTTGTTTAGAACCAAAGGACTGCTCAAAACTGTAAAGGATTTTACTGCCAATTAAAAATATCCTCGATTTCCGTGTTGCCTTTCAATATAAATATTCTCAAGGTGGTTTTCAACCAGTCAACAAACCAATTAATCCAGAATTTTGGGTGGGTGGGGAGAGCTTGGAGGCTGGCAGGGGGAGGGGGGAAGAAGGGCCTAAAGGTTCACAAGGATGGGGTAACAACTGGATCCTGTTGCATCCCAGCTGGGTATGATACTTGAAAGAGGTACTGGAGTGCCTGCTTCTAAGAGCTATGCAAAGGGAGGGGCATAGGATGTAGGAAAGAGGAGACTTGCGGGGGGGGGGGGATCTTCACAATAATGGAATGAGAAGCGCATTGGAGTATTACCCGGATTTTCATGAAATTGGCTTTGGTCTATCAGGGACACACGAAGCAAGATAAGCCGAGTGTACCGTACCTTTAAAATCAGGTGTTCAGCACTTGAAAGGAACATAATTCTGAGTGGGGTGGTGGGAGTAGAACTGAACATCATCAAACTGGCAGGGGCTGCTGAACCAATGAGAGAGGCTTGTTTCCAGCCCCTGTCCAGGCTCCCTGCTGCTACTACATTATAAATGAACAGCAGTTAATTTTCACTGTATGTGCAGATTTCCCTGAAGAAACCAAAATCCCTAGTTTTCCAGTGCAGCATCTTAAGGCTCCTGAGAGCTCCCCCACACACCCCAATTTTACTGCATCCCAGCAATCTGCTCTGGAGTTATTGCTCCCACCGTATTTTTCCCAATGTGTGCACTATTGCCTTTTGCTTCCAATCCTTTCTCCCTCTCCCTGCTTGCAATGAGAAGCTCCTGTAAACCTGAAAGATCATTACTGTAATAAAGTGGAGAAGGGACTTTACATAACAAGGGAGAAACTAAGGGTGTACAAAACGCCGCTTACCTGGCTCCGCCGGGTTCCACTGGGGGGGGAGGCGCTCCGTCCCTCCCCCCAGAATCCTGGCCGGCCGGCTCCACTCCACGGGGATTCTGCAGAGCCGCCCGCCGGCTCCGCCAGCAGCCGGACATCCGGCCGCTGGCTAGCAGGGACGCAAATGGTGGCTGCTGTAGCTGTCGCTGTTTGCGTCCCTGTATTCAGCCGTGATAGGCTACGTAAAGACTTACGTAGCCTATCATGTCTGGGTTAAAAAAACAAACTGTGGCCGCCGCCATTTGCGTTCCTTATTTTTGGCTGTCTTCGTCTACGTAAATATTTACGTAGACTAAGACAGCGAAAATAAGGGGGGACGCAAATAGCGTAGCGGGCGCTATTTGCGTTCCCCTTTATTTTCACTGTCTTAGTCTACGTAAATATTTACGTAGACTAAGACGGCCAAAAATAAGGAATGCAAATGGCGGTGGCTGTAGCCACCGCCATTTGCGTACGTTTTTTTTTTTTAAACCCAGACGTGATAGGCTACATAAATCTTTACATAGCCTATCACATCTATGTAAAAAAAAAAAAAACCAGAAGCGACCAGTCTGCAAATGGTGGCAGTGGCAGCCAGTTGGAAGACCATCCGCCACCACCGCCGCTGGAGCCGCCGCTGTCCGGAACATCCGCCCCAGGTAAGTCTCGTCCCGGGGGAGGGGGGATCCGCGCGGGGTGGGGGGGTGGCAGGCCGTTCCGCCACCGTTTTCGGGGGGCCAAATGCACTGGCATTCGGCCTCACCGAGATCCGTGGCGGAATTCTCTGACATCCCTAGGAGAAACAACTTTACATCAGAGAAACTACAGAACATCAAAGAAGCACAGCATTGCAATAGTGATTTAAGAGAGTATCGGAGAAGCGAAAGAGCCTTTGGGGTGAGTTACTAAAGTTAGCCTTTAACCCTTTCACTGCAGGGGAGTGAGATTTATTTCTTACCTCTGAGTAAACATGAACGGAAGGGGAGGATATGTTAAAGATTAAAAGCAGGCTAGCCAAGGTGAATGAGTGTTCCCACTACTGCAGTAATGCTGTACTCCTGGGGATTTTCTCAATGGGAAAAAACTACTTCCATTGGGAAACAAGAGGGAATAGGACATCCCACCCCCTAGACCATGTCACTGCCAGGTCACAGAGGCATGCCCAGGATTTAATGAGGGAGGGGGACATGGCACACTATGGCAAAACTGCTGGGGAGTTGCTTTCAGTTAAAAAAAGTTGGAGTAAAAGAAGTTTCAGAAAATGCGGCTTTTCAAGAGGGAAGCAAGTGGTTGGCAGTGGATTGGTGACAATGTCATCTGTTGCGAAGGAACTCAGACTGCCCTAACTTTGCATTAAACTGCTTGTGAAGACAGCCCCTAGGATGTCAGTTCAGGGCGAGGGGCTCCTTCACTTGGAGCGTTTATCTGGCTATTGAGATTGCTCCCTCACAGAAGTTTGCGGGCTCTTTAGATGACGTCATTAACCTCCAGGGCGTCTCCTGCACCAAATGCACTTTGTTCCGTTTTTAAATAGATCACAGATAACGAACTATCAAATTACCCCGTTGTGTTCCGCTTGAGTTCCCTCCGTGAAAAGAGGAAAAGCGGCATGAAGAGGAGCGAGATCAATGAAAGGTAATGGAAGACTCCGATACGGGGAGAAGGAGGGGGGAAAGGAAGTGCATGAAAAAGGGAGTCATTGTGATCCTGCATTTAAAACGGAAGCAAAAAGCCCCGTTTTAAATGCAGGATTTTAGGCTGGTGTAGAGATTCTCTAGATCTGCACTACTGCCTTATAGTGTTATTGAAGTGCACTAATAACTGTTGGGGCGCATCACACATTCAATATACTGCTTTTGTAGTGTTATTGCCTGCTTTTTATTCCACATTATCCAACATACTACAACAAATGTCATTGTCTGCCCTATAAATACGCAAGAGGGATATAGCGTTACCATGATGGGATCGTAATGATATGACACAAAGTGTAGATCTGGCCCAGGAGAGGCTCTTGGAATAATGCAAGAGGTAGAAGACAGTGGAGAGAGGAGGCGTAAGAAGCAGCATAAAAGAGACTGAGAAGCAAGTGCAAGCATCATTGATGGAGACCTGCTACAGCTGACTGCCCTGTGCATGGAGTGGCCACTCATGTAGTTCTGTGAACTGGCCATGCAATTATTAATAGTGGCTTGGCATCTGAATGTTTGCACTGGTTAGTGTTTATTCTTCCTTATATTTGTTGTTAGCTGTCTGTGCTACTTTGCCTGTATAAAACACACACACACACACACACACATAGTGTGTGTGCATGTGTGTGAATCCAGCTTTCCCAGAGCTTTTGGACTATCCCCCCCCCCCCAGTATTCCTGACCATTGGCCATGCTGGCTGGGCTGATACACACACAGGCTCACACATGTTTATCAGTCTCAGGTATGATTGACCTTCAGCCTCTACTCAGCCTTGGTCTTGAATCAAGTCATTATCATTCTCTTATGGTATCTGGTGTCCTGCAAGGCAAATAGAACCTTTGGGTGACTGGAATTAAATTGGGAAAATGGGATGGAAAAAGGTTTAATTCCCTTCTTCCAGCACCAAATTCAACCCACCCACCCCCCAATGTACCTGCCATGGTTGCTTTTTTCATTTTTACCTTTTCAAAAATCATAGGAGATCCAATCACTAGTTCATCCCCAAGACAGTTTGGGAGCTATAGAATTATTCAGAAAGCTCTATAGGCTGGAAAATAATTGTATTTCCTATCTTAAAGAAATGTTAAAAGTGTGCCATCCTAAAAGTAAAACCAAAAATATACTCAATTATTTTTCCTTTAATTTCTCAGTTTCTACAGCTGCCAAGGGAATTACACTCTGTTAAACATGCCAATTTTAATACTCTTTGAGATTACAGTAACGGCAAGATGACAATGGAGTAAGTGTAACTGAAATTAAATGCATCCAGTGGAGAATTCTCCATTTTATGTCATCTAAATTGATTCTAATATATTGAAACAGGAAGACATTTACACATTAATAAAAACAGTAGAACTGTACAGCTGCAATGAACTAGGCTGTCCTTGAACTTCAAGGCAGTATCAACCAATTTGATCTCCAAAACCAAGATTAGTATTAGCCTGATCCTGTGAATGCTGGTGCGTCTCCCAGTGCATGTAGAATCAAGAGTGAAGCCAACCAACAGTGAGTACAGATCCCAGCACCTGTTCCAAAGCAGCAGCAGAAGGTTCCTCTGTGAAGAACCTCCAAGTTTCCCCTTCCATGTTGTTAGGGTTGACAAGTGAACAGGAAAGAACCTGCCTGGGCAGCTCTTGTACCTTTTAGCAGCAGCACTGTCTGCAGAAATCAGCAGGAAAAGCTTTTCAAGCATTAACTTGTAGATCAAAAATGCCATTAAAGGCACAGGAACAGGAGCCAGTAGAAACAAAAGTTGGCAACTCAGGCATGTATTCATTGTATGGCCATAGATGAGTCAATTATATCTAAATCCCGGTTCTACAGCAGTAAACGGAGAATGACAAAATATGCAGATTAAACACGTGTAGTAATTGGTGGGTGTGAGAGATAAACTCAGTTCTTCCTCTCCATGCCAGATTTGCTGAAACAGAAACTTAGAGATGTACATTACTTTCTATCCCTTGGTCTTTTAGTCTCAATCCATCTTCCTCTGCAGGATGGGGTAACACTAAAACTTAAGGCACTATGGGGGCAGTGGTACACTGACCCTCCTCTTTCCCTATATGCTTTCATTGAGTGAGAATGGCATACATTTCATGATGAGTGTATATGGGATGGGGACACACACACAAGATTGACAGAGGGAGGATCAAGCGAGGAACACAAGATAGGGGATAAATGGGCACTGTGGTTCAGGTCCATTTCATCATGAAGTTAGCAAGACTCTGTTAAATGAATTCATTAAATATTTGGATTTTATAAGAGAGTTCTGATCAGCCTGAATAATTACTTGGTTGGTTTTACTTTTGGTTCAATGTGGACATGACTCTTCAGCTTAAGAAAAGCTAAGCAACAGGTTGGTTATCAGAATTTAGAAGCATAGATTTTATTCATTTCTGATGGTAACAGTGACCCCAGTGTAAGTGTTCCTTCATATGTGGACATTCCACCCCTAGTTGTGTGGAGATAGTGGAAGCAGGTGACACATGTAGGGTAGATGGAAGGGCAGGCATATACCTGTTCCCCTCCACCAGATGGGCTAGGTTAGAGAATCAGTATCATCAAATCCAGTCCACTTATCTGAACCTTCTTCAGTACTGATTGAGGGAACATATAATCCAATCTGCACTTTCAACGATGCTGAATTTGTTCATTTTTAATACCATTTTGGCTTTGTAGCATTAATGTACTAGGGAATATTGTATATAGTAGATTTCCAAATTGGTGGAAAATATTATTAGAAAAAAAAAAGTGGTAGGCTTGTAATTAAATAAATTATTTCATGTTTATGAGAACTATGCCTCTCCTTTAACATCTTCAAATAGTTGTCCATATTTAATTTTTTTGGTAGTAAGGAAATATATTTCATTGCAATTGATTAAAAGTCAACTGAGTAATTAACTAAAAATATTTAAGCAGACAGTCGTACTGTTAATACTTGTAGATTAACTCCTCAATCTCTTCATGATCACTCTTTGTTTAGAATTCTCATTTCTAATTTTTTGTTGCTTAGTTTTCAGGGAGGGGTAAAGGTGCGCAATTGAAGTGATGTGATCTTTGGATGGCTGCCAAATATCAAGAAGCCAGATTGAGATGACAATGCCACCTGAAAGGCTCCAGAGCTTGGCATTTCACTGAGGGATAATGAAATTATTATTTTATGGAATTGTAGTATGACACTTCTATAAATCATTTTAATGAAATGTAAATTTGGGAAGGAGAGGATCAACTCTGATTAACCAAAAAGTAGTTGAGTCTCACCAGGTTGAAAGAAAATATTTTTAATATGGTCAAAATAGGATAAATCTTTTACTGAACATAGGCTTGCACACAGAGATTTTATTAAGTGTCTTTGAGGTTCTATTCACAGTTATGGAACAAAAAGCCAGGAGAAATGTCTGTGCAGTTCACAGCCAGGACCAAACCTGAAAAAAAATCATATTGCCTGTATAGCCCCCTACTACTGAGTTAAACCTGCTTTTCATTTTTCAAAGAAAGGAGCAACCCCTCCCAAGTTGGTTGAAAGTTCTCAGTAAGCAGCCAAAATATTAGTCTAAATGTGTGAACTAATTTAATTGGTCTTACCTTTCCATATGTCTATCATTTAGCACCTCTTGCCTTTCATTTGGAAAGATCAAAGTAATTCACAATTCCCATCCACCAATACAGTACAGCCAGTTCTGCCTTAATACCTTAAGAAGCAAGATAGTATGGTATGGGGGAAAAGAGCAGGATATTGTTTTGCAAAAGGCATATGTGGATAGAATTATTTACTTGTGTGAAGTCTTGGATAGGGTGCTGTAGAGAACCAGCTAACATTGCCGGCTCTGCATTTTCGGGACCCTTGGGCAAGATGCTGTCAGTGGGCCCCCTGTCTGGGTGCAGCCCCTCCTCCTCTCCACTGTCACCCACTCACTTGCCCTCACTCTCCTGGCTGAATCCAGGGAGAGTGTAGGACAAGTGGAATTTCTGAGGGCAGGAGTGGGTCCCCGGCAGGGGTACTGGTCTCAGCAAGTGTCTAACGATGTTAGTCCTGGATGTACGAAACATAACAGAGACAGAACAATGAGAACTGACTCTTATATAAACTGAATGTTATATAATATAAATATAAGATCAGATTTATATTACTCAGAAAAGGTGCTTCAGATGGACAGCCCAACTCTCAGGTGTAAGCCTTCATGAAATAGAAGCCATCTAGTGGATAAAAAGGGACAATGAAGGCCCCACAATGAAGTTAACCTTTTCAAGAGGAAGAAAAAAGACAGTTCTCTCTAGTTATTGACAGAAACAATGCCTGTAGAATTGGATGCAAAATCTTAAAATAGCAATGCCAGTCACATTTACACGTGTAGCTGCAGAGATGCAGGAAATGGAGGAATAGTCTAGTGACCTGTTAAAGTCAGACTTATTGCCTCAGTGTTACCCTGGGCTGAAGGAAGAGAGGGTGCTGTTGCCCTGCTCACACCTTCTGTCTAGGGTAACTCTGCACATGGATGGAGGGGAATAGGATGGCAGGTCCTGCTTCTAGCCTACGAGCATTCCATTGGTTGTGGGAGCAGACTTGAAATGAGTGCAGACTTTGCACATGTAGGCTTGTGGATGTGATTAGACAACCTACTTTTTCAGGATTCCAAACTGCATAAAATGAGCCTATGTTCGTTCAGTCTTATGCACACAGGGGCTATTCATGCATGTTTGGTCTAGTATGGGGCCTGATGCCACAATCCACTTCCTCCCTTATGCCTCCTCCACTTCCTCCTTATTCACCCTGGAATGAAGGTGTGAATAGGCCTCCTGAGAAGGCTGAGTTCAGTCATGCCTTGAGCATCTCCTGTGGTGTTAGTGCCCAAGCCAGATAACACTATCAGCTTTTTTGTGCGTTACAGAAAATTAAATTCTATAACAAAACCAGATGCATTTCCCACCCCATGGATAGATAACTTGTTAGACACGTTGGGCCCTGCCAAAACAATCTTGACCATAGATTTGTGCAAGGAATTCTGGCAAATGGCTCTAGACAAAGACGCCAAGCCCAAAACAGGTTTTGTGACATGTGATGGCTTGTACGAGTTGAATGTTTTACTTTCCAGATTGTGGAATTCTCCTGCATCCTTCCAAAGGGTAATAAATAGGTTATTAAATGGAATGGGCACCTTTGCAATGGCATAGATTGATCACATAGCCATTTTTAGCCAGTATGTGGAGGATTATGTGGAACACCTAAGAACAGTGTTAACTACCATTCGCAAAGCAGGACTCAGTGTGAACCTTGGTAAGTGACAGTTTGGGTTACTTTAAGTCACATCCTTAGGACACAAGGTAAGCAATGGGCAGGTAGCTCTCTTGTGGGAAGCTATCAGATGCTGGCAAGTACCTAAAACTAAAAAGCAGTTTAAGTCCTTTATAGCAGGGGTCCCCAACCCCCAGTCCGCGGACCGATACCAGTCCGTGGCCTGTTAGGGACCAGGCCACAATAGGGGTGTGGGAACCCCCCCTTACCTTGGGTCTGCAGGGGGGGAGGTGATCCGTCCCTCCCCCGTGCCCCGGAATCCTTGCCGGCCCTGGTCGGCTCCACTCCAGCAGCGAGTCTGCGGAGCTGGCCCTGTTCTTTGCAGTAATAGCCTAGTACTGCAAAGAACAGGGACGCAAATGGCGTCTGCTATGTGGACGCCATTTGCATCCCAGCGGCCAGAAGTCCTCCCCCGACCGGAGCTGGCTGGCAGCTCCGCAGCGAGTCCAGGGCCGACGAGGATTTGGGGGGGGGAGGGATCGCCCCCCCATGGACCCAAGGTAAGGGGGTTCCCCCCCGGTCTGTGAAAAAATTGTCTTCCACGGACCGGTCCCTGGTCCCAAAAAGGTTGGGGGCCGCTGCTTTATAGGCCTAGCAGGGTACTGCAAGAGGTTTGTTCCACATTTTGGTACAATTGCGGGAGCGTTGTCAGATTTAACAAAGAAATGTAAACCTGACAAGGTGGTTTGGACTTCAGAATGACAGAATGTCAGCTTTAGAAAGCTTACAAGCTCATTAATTTATTTACTTTTGTTAAAGGCACCTGATTTCAGCAAGCCTTTTATTATAGCTACTGATTCTTCTGATACAGGAGTGGGAGCACAGTTGTCACAGGTCTATGAAAATGTAAAGCATCTTATTTGAATAAAAAGCTGTTGCCATGAGAGATAAATTATTCTTCCATCCAAAAGGAAGGCCTGGCTGTTGCATGGGATTTGGATAAACTCAGACCTTATGTGTATGGACAGGAATTTACTCTATGGTCTGACCACCATGCTTTTCAATGGATTCAGACTATGGGAAACTCTAATTCCCAGTTGCAAAGGTGGCCCTGGAAAATTCAAGAATTTCAAATGAACATTCAATATGTGCCTGGCAGAGAGAACATTACTGCAGATGCTCTTTCTAGAAAAGATATTGGAGGAAAGTAGCTGTAAAATGCTCTCAAACTGTGTCTCACCATGCTGGACATTGCATACCTATGCAAGAATAAGTCCTTCATTTGAAGCCGCGACAGGGGGGGGGGGGGGAGATGTCAAGGAACAGAATTGTCTTGTAATTTTGTATGTAGTTTGGTTTTTGTATTATGGGGTTAAATTTATTTATTTTTATGTGCTGAACTAAAAAACCAAAAGTTCTCGAAGCTAAATCACTTGGTACCACTATGCAAGCCAGAGAACAGGAGGTTCATCAAGAGGTTCACAGAGATAAGGAGCTTGCAGAAAAGGGTTTGCTTACATTATGGTGCCAAGGGGTTGCAAAAAGGTTATTTTGTTTTCTGCAGAAAATGTTTGCAAAGAGCTCAACAGAAAGAACTTATGGCATAGGGTGAGCTCCCCTGATTTGTCAGGAGCTACAAGACCACCAGCTAGCTTTCACTTATAAAATGTTGAGACCAAAAAAGAACTTTTAGTATGTAGACGAAGGTTGAAAGAATAAGGGAAGGCTGGAAGAAAAGAAGAATGAAAATCAGAGAGTTGCTGGGGGAAAGTTGAATGCTTGGAACAGCTGAGAACTCTGATAGTAACTAGTAAGGTATTCCTGGGAAGAACTTAAAAAACACACAACTGCAACTATTCCAAAACAAGCAAGGAGGGAAGACAACAAACAACAAAAACATAACAAAAAAGCATATCCAGCTGAGTAAGGCAGGGGTATTTCAATTGGACGTCTGAGAAAAAATGCAGGGGTGTTACCACTCACTCACTCACACACATTTTAGTTTTTCAAGATATGATACTCAATGGAAGCTTCACCCTCTCCACTCCAGCCCTCATGGACAGATCCCTTCTCATTTAAACAGTTCCCTTACACACTCCCTTAGTGCCCCAACATTACCCACTAGTCTTCCCTAAGCTCCTTCATTATATCTCCCCCCCCAACAGAAATGTCCACACACCCAGCTGGATTGAACTACACACACACACGCATACGCACACACATGCATGCACAGTGGTGTAGTGGTAAATTTGGAAATGTAGGAGCTCATTGTGACAGTCTCCAAGGGCAGTCCAAACATTTCAAGCAGCGGTGTCAATCGATATCAACAAACCAGTTCCAGGAGTTTTCATCTCCACCAGGAGTGCATCTTTGGTAAAGCAAATAGGTCTTAATTGCCCATTCCAGACAAAGTCATCCCAAATACTTTCCATTCCAACATGGAACAATATATTGTTGCCTAGAAAATTCATTCTCCCCACTGCTACGGTGAGGATCGCAGCTAAGCTCAGAGGGAACAGGGAATTCTGAGCAGGGTGGCAGATGACATCAGAGTCCCTGCTAATGAAAAAGTGCTGGGGCTGAGTCCCTGCGAGCCCTGCCTCCGCTACACCACCGCTTATGCATCAACAATGCATTGTCCACATTATCTTGTCAGCATCTAGCAGAGCTAGCCAGCTTCTTAACAAGCCTCTGTGATGTCCAATATAAACGAAACATTTTTGTTGGATCAGCCTGAATTTTAAATCTACTGAAATAGTCCATATGGAAGCTAGAGCAACTTTCCATTGATTAGGCTGCATAGAGTATTCCAATTCCCTGTTCCATTGCTGGGAAAAACTTAGAGAAAATAGGGGCACAGTCTATTTAGGAATTAGCTGGATGCATGTATGCTTTTGTTCTTACAGTGTGTGTGTGTGTGTGTGTGTGTTGTAACCATTTGGAACAAGATGTTAAAATCTTTTTCTTAAGAATAATATTTCTTCAGTAAACTTTTAAAAAAATGTTGTTTAAAACTTGTGGTCTCTTTTCTTGTTGGGTTACCCACCCTATGCCTAAAAGCTAAACCTTGCACTACCTAAAGGTAATTGCAAGAGACCCAGAGGGTTGTAAGGCTGTTTGGCGAAGGCAGCCAGGGAAAATAAAGGATTGCACCTGGTGGCAGCAGAAACGTACGAGGAAGGGAAGGGCAAACAGGAATGGAATACTCTATTTGGCCTGGTCTCCCTTCCACGCACAGGCCAGGGCGCAGCAGGTCCCACAACGGTGGCCCTGCTTCCTTTCTTTGTCCCCACTGCAGATGGAATGGCTGCTAGATGAAGCCAGGTTACCTGTGGGACAGAATGGTGGGATCTTCATGTTGCCTCCTCATGTTTGAAGCAGATTTGGATTTGGGAAAGTTTCTTTCCAGTACCAGCTATGGCCATGTATCCATGCTTGCAGGTTACAAGCTTAATTGATTAGTATCTCTAATCACTCTAAAAACTCTCAGGCTTCACTGACTGACTGAGGTATCAGAATTGTTATGCAACTTCCTAATGAGCTAGAACCCTAAAATCTGGTACAAGGCACTTCAGTAACCAGAAAAAAACCTGAAACTGGGACATTCCTACTTGGTTCAGGTATTTCCAGGCACTTGGAATACTGAAATTGTGCACAAATGTTGTAGCTCAATACACTGTGATAACGGGAAAGGCCTACAAATGGGACATTTGTATGTTCAGTGGTGTAGCTGTAAATTTTGAAATGCAGGTGCTCATCATGAACGTCCCCATAGCCTCACCCATGAGGACAGTCCAAGAATGCAGGCAGCTGTGCTGATCTGATGTGTAGATTGTGGCACTTCCTGTTGGATAATAATTTGGCCACCATCATTCAAGTCTTAGTAACTTTTCATTAAGATCACTTCAGTGTAGCTCCATATTTAAAAATAATTCAGAAATGCAGCCAACTGAAAATTCTGCAAGGAGCACCCACTTCCTGCTTCCTACCCACCTCCTTTGTGACTACCGTCTCCTACCAGTCCCGGGTATGTATCCAGATTGTCTGGCAACAGAACCAACATTCCTCTACCAAATTTGAATCTGGACCTCCTTCCTTGAACAATTTCATACCCCTGTATTTATTACTATCTAGTCTGTTATTGATTGATTGACTATTGTTTAAATGAAGACTTTTGTTGCTGTTACTTCTGATTTTTTTTTAATTACAAAACTTTACATTATTGGTTCCTTTTTTGTATATTATACTTGACTTTATATTGTTTTTATTGCAGGTTGCCTTGAATTTCTTGGCAGAGAGGTGACATAAATATTAGAAATAAATACATAAAATAAATTACAATTTGCAGATGATGGGAGTGTAAAATACCATTGACTTTTGGGAGTTTATGGACCTGATATATCCATATGTGTTATATACCTACTGAGGGAAGGTCTTTGTATTAAGCTTGTGCAGTCCTTAATCTTAATTGCCACCATTAATTAATGAAAGTGCCAGTAGAGTTCAACTGAGGGTTTTCTAAACTATTAATTGAAGTACATTAATAATGTGAATTACTACCACCTGGGAATTAACTGGCAGCCATGAGACTTATTACACATTGGACCTCGGGTTGAACTTGCCTTCCTAGCATATAGATAAATCACCCGTATCACCCTGGCTATAAGAGCCAAGGACACAATTCAAATGTGATGGAACGTAATGGGAAGAATACTGTTTACTTCTATAGATGTTGATCTGGTCTCATACCTAGTTAAACATTATGAAAGTTCTGCTATCCCCAGTGTAGGAAGGGAGGTAGGAGTACCGGAGAGTGAGATGGGAAGAAAATAATTATGATCTACAGCAGGTTTTTAGAAATGCCTTGCTGTAATAACCAAGTAGCTATATGAACTGGCCCAATGTGAAAAATGTTTGGTGTTCCAAAGGAATAACTACTTCACAAATACATAATTACCTTCAGGAATTCACTACCATACAATGTTGTGGCAATGGCCACTTCCTTAGAATACTGTTAAAAATAATCACTTATTGGAGGGAAGATCAACCAATGCCTATTAGCCAAGAACACTAAATGGAACTTCCATGTACAAAAGCACCATACTCCAAAATAACAGATTCTATGGGAAAATAACCTTAAAAAAATTGTGCTTAATGGCATAAGAACAACAACAAAAAAGAGCCCTGCTGGAGAAGGCCAATGGTGCATCTAAGTACAGTGCCCTGTTTCCAACTATCACCCACCAGGTGCGGACAGAAACCACAAAAGCAAGGTGTGAAGTCAAGAGCCCTCCCCCGTTATTTGTCCCCCAGCAACAGATATTCAGGGGACGAGTCCATATAGCTCCACTTAGATAAACAGACATATTCTCCATAACTTTGTCTGATCACCACACACTGTGGCAGCAAATTACATAAACAAATTATGCATTGTGTGAAGAAATCCTTCGTTCCTTCCCTCTTTCCTTTCATGTCTGCACTTAAGATATGAACAAATGTGTATAAGAGATAAACTGCAGGGGCATATTCTGTCTATGCCCCCACTTTGTAGGGATGTATGAAACCCACTTACCTTTTCGTGGAATCTTTCACGGTGGGGGGGGGATGGGGGGGAGGCGATCTGGTCCTCGCCCCCAGAATCCTCAATGGCCGGCTCCGCTCTGCGGCCAGGCCGTGGAGCAGCCGGCCAGGGCCGTCCGCAGCCAGATTTCCGGCTGCGGATGGGCTGCTGCGGACGCAAATGGTAGCCGCCGTAGTGGCTGCCATTTGCATCCAGCCAGGCAGCTGTGATAGGCTACGTAAGAATTTATGTAGCCTATCATGGCTATCCCCCCCCCCAAATCCAGTGTATGCAAATGGCGGTATTTTTCGCCAATTTATCTTACATAAATATTTACGTAGGCTAAAACGGCGAATAAAAAAGGAACGCAAATAGCGCCCACTATGCTATTTGCGTTCCCCTTTTTTTTTTGCCGTAATAGTCTACATAAATATTTATGTAGACTAAAACGGCGAAAAATAAGGAACTCAAATGGTGGCCGCCGTAGCCACCGCCATTTGCGTACGCCGTTTTGTTGTTGTTGTTTTTACCCAGACATGATAGGCTATGTAAGTCTTTACGTAGCCTATCACGTCTAGGTAAAAAAAAAAAAAAGAACAGACTGGAAATGGCGGCCGCGGCAGCCGGTTGAAAGATCAGCTGCCGCCAAAGCTGCCGCTGGAGCCGCCGCTGGAGCTGCTGCAGTCCAGAACATCCACCCCAGGTAAGTCTCACCCGAGGTGGGATCCGCGGGGGTGGGGGGGTGGGCTGTTTCACCACGGATTTCAGGGGGCCGAATGCCAGTGCATTCCGCCTCGCTGAAATCTGTGGCGGAATTCTCTGCCATCCCTACCACTTTGGCTTTTCATTGCTAGAATTAGGAGGAGAAACTATACCTGACTTGGGGCCAGGTTACCTTATGAACCTGCCCAAGTCCTTAAATCTTCAGGAGAGGCCCTTCTTGCTCTCCTATTTGAGGTGGGGACTCGAGAAAGAGCCTTTTCAGTAGCCACACCCAGGCTCCCTCCCAAGGGAGACCACTTAGCAGCCTCTCTGATTGCCTTCCCTTGACAGCTAAAGACCTTTTTTTTATTTAGAGAGGCCTTTGGCTTGTGAATTATCTGAATTTGTTTGCTGCTCATTTGAATATGGTTTAATTGGCTGCTTTTTGTTTGTTTTATGCGCTCTATTATCTGCTCTTCTTTTGTTTATATATTTTTACTTTTTTAAAAAATGTGATTGGTTTCATTATTATTGTTTGCCACCATGGGCACCATAAAGAAAAGCAGGATAAAAATTTAAATAAAAGTGTTTATCATATTTCTCCCATCCCCTGCTTTATATACCACCTAGACTGATGAAGCGTTCGGGAGAATTTGAAAGCCTGCACACTTTTGTGGAATTTTGGTTGGTCCTAATAAAAGTATTGCCCTACTATGGATTTTGGATTATTTTCTCATGAACCAGCATGACTGTCTTTGGTTTTTATGTGCTTTGGAAAATACCATATTTAGTTGTTCAGCGGGGAATCTACTACCAGACCAGAGTATGCAGATTTTCTACCACTTGAAGAGGGACTTAGCACTGAGGGTTCCATTCCCTCCAACCACCAGCTAATACCATTTAGCTTTACTTGACTTTTTTACCTAGTGCACCACCTAAAATTAATCTCTGCCTTTGCTAATATCAGGAGTCAGGACTAGAGCTGTGCGGAAATGGCCTCTTGAAATTCTCCACCTTACATGTGGGAAGAGAAATTTGGGAAATTTGGACAATGAGAAAATTGGACAATTTCACCCAATTTCTCCAGAGGGAGGAGAAATTCTCAACAGTTTCTCCCAGGTAGGGCTCCTGTCGGAAGGGCTTGTAGCACAACTTCTTTCTTTATTCCTAAGGGGTTGGGGGTGTATGTGTGCTGCAACTGTCTTGGCAGGCTGGCCCCGAGTTTGCATCCACCGGCACAGGTGGGGGCAGTCTTGTGTCTAGCTCCAGGGGAGAGGTGGAGTTAGTGCTCTGCCAGAATCTGCCCTCCAATTTCCTGAAAGTTTTCTCCCTCCATGAAAGGGCCTTCCATTGTTCTGCTTCATTCAGGATGCTTTATAATTTATTTTTGTGGAGTTTCTGAGCTTACCTAATCACACCTAGCCTCCCAGGCTGCCTGCACATCCTGATATGACAAAGCCCTATGGGAGGAATTACCTCATGGTGCCTTAAACGGCTTTAATTGAAGTGTAGGAAGCTGAGGAGGCTACAGGCGGCCAGAGAGATGACTGTACAGTGAAAAGCAGGATGCTTGTGCTCACTCCTTGGCAACCTCCTAAGTAAGGTAAGCCCAAGAAACCCAAACCCAACCCACAAGAATTTCTCCGAAATTTCTTCACCATTGAATTTATTTTTGAAAGCAATTTCTTTTCTATCAAATTGAATGGGAATGGTCGAAAAAAATGTGGGAGGAATTTTTGGCGCCACACTAATTAGGACTGTCATGTTTCTCTGTAATTCTGCTCTATGTCAATGCAGGAACCTGTGTGTTTTGCCAAGGTCCTGAATCGTCTACCCATCAGTTTCATTTGGTGACCCCAAGTTCTAGTGTTATGAAAGAGAAATGTACATAGAAATATATATTTCTCTCTACCCACTTTCTTCACCCATCCATAATTTTATAAATCTGCAGCAGTCAAAGGCAGTGCCCTTCTCTGAAGCTTCCTCTATGTTTCCTGCCCACTCAGAAGGGATGTTGGAGAATTCTGCCACGGCCCCATTGGGGTCTGTGGCAGAACAGAGCACTCACCTCCGTGCCCCTCCGGAATCCGTCCAGGCTGGCTCCTCCATGAGGTGATCCTGTGGAGCCAGCCACCGGCTCTGCAGCGCTGGTGATATGGCTGGCCACTATTGCGATGCCGTATTGCCCTGCTAAGTCCGGACGCAAATGGCATCCACACTACACCATTTGTGTCCCTGTTTTTTCATGTGATAGGCTACGCAAATATCTACGTAAATATAATTTGCGTAGCCTTTCGCGTGAGAACAGGGACGCAAATGGTGTAGTGGGCACTATTTGCGTCCGGACTTAGCACAGCGATACGGCACGGCAGTGGTGGCTGGCCATATTGCCAGCGTTGCGGAGCCAGTAGGGATGGCGGAGAATTTCTCCACGAATCTCCGGGAGGCCGAATGCCAACGCAGTCAGCCCCCCCAAATTGGTGGTGAAATTCTCCGCTGGCCCCCCACCCCCCCCAGGATGGGACTTACCTCGTGCGAATGTCCCTCTTGGCGGCGGGTCCTGGCGGCGGTTCGGCGGCGGCGGCCGGTCTTCTGACCGGCTGCCGCTGCCGCCGCCGCCATTGCAAAATAAAAAAGGAAAGTAAAAAAAAAAACAAAAAACCACACCCGTGATAGGCTACATAACGATTTACGGAGCCTATCATGGCTAGATTTCCAAAGTCAGCCGTAATAGGCTACGTAAATCGTCACGTAGCCTATCACGGGTGACTAAAATGCGTACGCAAATGGCGGCGCCCATGGGGCGCCACCATTTGCCTTCCTTAGTTTGGCACGTCTAGTCTACGTAAACATTTACGTAGACTACGGCGAAAATAAGGGCAACGCAAATAGCGTACGCACTTTTTTTTTCTCAAAGTCACCCGTGATAGGCTATGTGACGATTTACATAGCCTATCATGGCTGACTTTGGAAATCTAGCCGTGATAGGCTACGTAAATCATTACGTAGCCTATCACGGGTGTGTGTGGTTTTCTTTTACTTTACTTTTTTTTTTACAGGCGCTCCTCCCCGGCCTGAATTTCGGCGGCGAGGGATGGGGCGCCTCCCCCCCGGCCTGAATTTCAGCCGGGCGAGGCGGGGCGCCTCCCCCCCCTTGCCTGAACTTCGGGGGGAGAAGCGAAGCGCCTCCCCCCCACCGCGAAGCAAGCTGCGGGACCAGGTAAGTCCCTTTCATCCATCCCTAGGAGCCAGCAGCCGGCTCCGCAGGTTCACAGAGTGGAGCCGGCCTGGACAGATTCTAGGGGGATGGATGGATCACCTCTCTCCCCCTGCAGACCCCCCCAGCTGGAACAGGGTAAGTGATCCGCCCACCCCAACATGAGAAACCAGAGCTTTCCGCCCTGAGCCCACAGATTGCTGGAAGGGAGGGTGGATTGGGGACTCCACTTTTAGCTTGGTGGCCCTCCCAAATGCCCAGGAGCCCTGGGCTATTGCACCACCAGGCCTGCGTGGATTATTCATTCATGTATCTATTTGGCAATTTATAGCCTGCTCTTTAACAATTCTCAGAGCAGGTTGTGCTAAAAGAGGAAGACAACATAAGTGGCACCACCTAAAAAGAGCATTATGCCAAGAGCATAATACACCCTTTAAAATACCAAGAACTTAACGAGAAGGGGAAAACAATCAACTGTCACGAATGCCCAGGGGCGGGAGGGGGGGAGCTGTTTCTTTCTCATCTATCTTAGTAGATTTCAAATAATACTCTAGCTAGCTATGAAGGCAAGTTGACCAAAAACTATTGGATGTTATTCTCATTCTTGCTCTCTTTCTCTATCTTTTGGTAAATCTGCAGCTCTTCAACAAATTCATTTTCAAAAGTACACCCATGCACATATCAATAATTAATTATCTTGGTGATGGTCTATAGGGAGTTTATGCAAAGCGTACCCAAGATCAATGGACTGTTGTAGGGTAAAGGAAGTTACTCTTGGGGAATAAGAGCACCGGAGGAAAGTGTAACCTTCAGGAATATCAGTTTCCTGCAGTTCTAGAGCATCTGATTTCTCACTTGTAACTCCCTGCTTCTGTCAGTTTGTAATTATTCAAATGTATGATGAAACAAATCTTAGTAAGGAAACCTCTTTGACTGTTCCCAACCTTCCAACTCCCTTTTTGAAAAGACTAATTCTTCACCTTCACACTGAGATGCAATGCTAACTGTTTCGACTTGAAGAGCCATCACTGCCTGTGGTACACATATTAATTTATTTCTGCCTTGCTCTGGTTTCTGGTCACATGGGATTTTTATATTTATGTAGTGCTTCCAAACCCTGCAAAAACAATTTGATCTAAGACCATAGCTGGAAGACAGCATTTAAGACTCTGAAAAAATATCAGTTGGACAGAGCTGCCTCGCTCCAGCAAGGGAGATCCCACTGAACTCTGTCATCCTTTTGGCACCAGAGGAAAACTTTCTTGTTTGCCCAGGCATTTCGTTGGCCTTTCTGTCCTGTATTTTATGGCCTTTTAAGAACTGTTTTGTATTTTGTGTTTGTAATATTTTATGATATATGACCATTTTATCTTCTTTGTATACCATCCTGATATCTATTTGTCTTGAAACTGGGGTAAGTGTGGTGTACCCACCCACGGTTCCACCTTTTCCCCAGCTGCCTCCTCAGAAACTGAGAACCAAACCCCTCAGGAACACCTGCTTTCACTTTGGGACAGCTGAACCCACTATCCCAGAAGCTTCAGCCCTTTTACTTAGGGATGGTGCAGGCGCCCGATTCCATCTGGAAATCCAGCAGCACCCCCCCTGACCACGCCCCCAAGCCCCATTCACCGAGCCCCTGCCCCTGCTTGCCCCCTGCCCACACTCGGCAAGTGGCCCACACTCATGTGGGCGGCCTCATCAAGCACCGTGGTCACAATTTTCTGAAAAATAAAATGGCGGCTGCAAGCACATATTCACATATGTGAAAATGCGCATTTTGTGCATTCACATATTTACATATGAATGAAATGCGCATTTTTGTGAAAGCGTGCATTTTCGTGTATATGCAAATATGCACATTCGCAAAAATGTGCATTTTCGTGCATACATGAATATGCACATTTTTGCAATCAGCATTTTTTTTCAAAAGATGGTGACTGCAGAACTTGACGAGGCCGCCGAGGTGAGCGCGGGCTGCTTGTTGAGTGCAGGAGAGGCTCAAGTGCAGTCCGGGGACCTGTGAGTGGGGGCAGGGGCTGGACGGACACTCGGAGAATCTGAATGGGGGTGGGGTTGCACATCCCTACTTTTACACTCTCTGCATTCCAGAGAAACTCAATACGCTCTACTGGTTCTCTCAACCAGGAGAAGTAACAAGGAAACAGATATAATAAAGGTAGCATCAAATCAAACAACACATGGGACTTTGGATTTTTAAAAACAAACAAATAAAAATTTATTTAACACAAGAAGAGTTTTATTTATTATTATTCATTAATGCTTGGTCCTAATTTCCCTACCTACTCTAGCCCTTCTAAGATCCTATACACAAACCCCACTAACTAGATGTTGCTTCCACCGTCCCTAAGGCCCTATCTGACTAACCAACTGTCAGCTCATTCCTTAAATTACCTCAGAATCCTCACAGGCCCCTCCCATCTTTCACTCACCCTCTGGCATACAATTAACCCTATCTTACCTGGGTTAAATTTAACAATATAAAAACATACATAACAAAACAGGCAGATGTTATAGTAGTCTTGTGGGTAAACAGTCTTATAGGTTTAAAAAAAGGCACCTCGGGCAAAATCCCCATCAGCAAGTTCATGAACAAAAAACAATGTATTTCAAGGACCAGAACTTAATAGGCATTCCATCAGTTTTTATCAACATACAGTTAAAATTTCAGATAGTCTGCAGTATTACACTATGCATAATGTAGTTTTAAATAAGCCTTTAAGGAGATTAATAGTAACATTGACAAGTTTTATATTTCCTAACTGGGAAAGATAAAGGTGGTGGGCAACTTATGAACATAAGAAGAGTGGTGCTGGGTCAGACCAAAGGCCCATCCAGTCCAGCATTGTTTTTGCACAGTGGCCAATAGGGATGTCAGAGAATTTCGCCACGAATCTCGGGGAGGCTGAATGCCAGCGCATTCGGCCCCCCGAAATTGGTGGTAAAATGGTCTACCTGCCCGCCCCCCCCCCCGGGATGGGACTTACCTTCGGCGAATCTTCCTGGCGGCGGCTCCGGCGGCAGCTCCGGCAGTGGTTCGGCAGCGGCAGCGGCAGCCGGTCTTCCGACCGGCTGCTGCCGCTGCCATTTCCAAGTTTAAAAAAAAAAAAAATGTGATAGGCTACGTAAAGATTTACGTAGCCTATCACGGCTAAATTTTAAAAAACACCATGATAGGCTACATAAATGTTTACGTAGCCTATCACGGCTAAATTTTAAAAAACACCATGATAGGCTACATAAATGTTTACGTAGCCTATCACGGCTGAGTAAAAAACAAACGCGCGTACGCAAATGGCGGCGCCCATGGGCGCCGCCATATGAGTTCCTTATTTTGGCACGTCTTAGTCTACGTAAACATTTACGTAGACTACGGCGAAAATAAGGGGAACGCAAATAGCGTTGTACGCTTAGTGTACGCTAAGTGCGCGTGCACTTAGTGTACGCGCGTTGGTTTTAGTTTTTTTTACTCAGCCATGATAGGCTACGTAAACATTTACGTAGCCTATCATGGCTGACTGCAGGGACGCAAACGGCGGCGGCTACAGCTGCCGCCATTTGCGGAGCCGGCTGGCCAGGATTCGGGGGGAAGGGACAGAGCGCCTCCCCCGCCAGCCAGAATTTCGGGGGGGATGGACGGAGCGCCTCCCCCCCAGCCAGAATTTTGGGGGGAGGGATGGAGCGCCTCCCCCCCACCGCGAATCAATTTAGTTAAAAGGTAAGTAACTTTCGTACATCCCTAGCAGCCAACCTGATACCTCAATGGGGAGCCCACAAGCGGGACATGAGTGGAACAGCACCTCTTCCTCATGTTCCCCACCAAATGGGATTGAGAAGCATACTCCCCTGATTCAGGAAGTAACGTCTAGCCTTTATGACTAGTGGCCTTCTCCCCCATGAATTTGTCTAACCCCCTTAAAAGTCATCTGAATTGCTGCCCATTACTGTGGTGCTGAATTCCATAGTTTAACTGTCTGCTGTCTGAAGAAATAATTCCTTTTGTCTTTCCTGAATCTCCCACCTTTCAGCATCTTTGGATGACCCCAGGTTTTAGTATTATACGAGGGTTATGAGAGACGGAGAAAACCTCCTCCTTCTTGGCTGCCTTCACATGATGCATAATTTTATATACCTCTATGATGTTCTTCCAACCTCACCTTTTTTATAATCCCTCAAGCCCCAAACCTCTTGTAGCAGGGCTGCTCCAGCCCTTGGT
This sequence comes from Heloderma suspectum, assembly GCF_057233095.1. Taxonomy (NCBI): domain Eukaryota; kingdom Metazoa; phylum Chordata; class Lepidosauria; order Squamata; family Helodermatidae; genus Heloderma; species Heloderma suspectum. The sequence continues at coordinate 117,988,544 of NC_139462.1, forward strand.
TGTTCTGGGTGTAGTTTTCTGCACCTTCTCCAGCCCTACAATATCCTGTTTGAGATGCATTGACCAGAAATGTATACAGTATTCCAAGTGTGCTTGCACCCTATATTTGTATAAGGGTATTATACGAATTATGCACTTTTATTTTTTATTCCTTCCCTAACGATCCCCAACATGGAATTTGCCTTTTTCACAGCAGCTGCTCACTGGCTTGATATTTTCATTGAGCAGTCCACCACAACCCCAATAACCCTTTCCTGGGGCCTGTTTCCATGAGTGATTTACTCTGAACTGGCTGAGTGTTGAGGTCGTTAGGGATACATGATGTCCTGACCATCCAGCACCCATCCTGGAGCTTATCAGGGAAAAACCGGATTTCCTGAGACTGTTTGAAGTTCAATTCTTTTCCTCAAGTCGGGTTCTCCCTGGTATAGTTGCTGTGTGCCCCAACCCCCACATTTACCCGGGTATGTTAGCCCTGCCCAGGGGTGTGCCTTTCACTGTGACCCTGGTCAAGGGGTATTTCCTGTGTGGCTGAATCTACACATAGCAGTTATACCGTTATCATACCATTATCATAGCTATTGGTGCCGATTGGTGTCATGTGTACCAATAGTTATGATAACAGTATGATAACGATATAACTGCTATGTGTAAATTCAGCCTGTGTTTCCCATCCCTGCACAAACCCATTAGTGTCTCCTCAGAAGTAACTCCCACTGTGCTCAATGAGGCTTGCCCTCTGAATGCCCACATCAGAACTTACAGGATCCTCCTCAATTGAAATGGCACAGTTTAAAGCCCAATTCCCTAAGTGCGGTTAAGCACGATCTCAAGGCTCTGATTCTCCATTGTTTGCTTTATTGCCTTAGGAAATAACTAATTCACAACATCGTTATAGAGATCCTGTGCAGTACCAGTTTGGTTAAGCCTTTCTTATTGGCTGAGTAGCCCTGCCACTCAGATGATGTTCATTCCAACCCCCCACCCTACTCGGAAATAAGTTATGTGAAGCCACTTAGAATGGTGCGATGTACACCCTCGTGGAGCCCTGCCTGGCCCCAAAGCGGCTTCTACAAAAATGTGGGTGAGCCACTCCTCCCTTCTCCTTCTGTTGTCGTGGAGACAGGGCCCCAGTCAGTCACCACCAGCTCAGACCCATCAATGTCTATGTGAAGTTAGGAATTTTGGCCCCCTATGTGCAACACTTGACACTTACTTACGTTGAACTGCATTTGCCATTTCAATGCCATTCCCCAGGCTGGAGAGATCCTTGTGGAGCTCTTTGCTGTCTGTCCCTTTTTGTTTTAACCAACTTAAATAATTTGGTGTCATCAGCAAATTTGGCCACCTCGCTGCTTACTCCTGTTTTCTCAGGAGTCTGTGGTGAGGGTCTTATTGGCCCCTTCCAACCCTACTATACTATTCTATGGTTCTGTGAAAGTTCAAGTAAACAATGTCTACTGGATCACCCCAAATTACATGGTTGCTGATGCTCTCAAAGAACTCAAAAAGCTTAGTGAGACAGGACTTACCTTTGCAGAAACCATGTTGATTCTTCTTCAGCAAGAGTTGTCCTTCTGCATGCTCAATCATTCTGTCTTTAATGAACTTTCAACCAATTTACTGGAATAAATGTTAAGCTTACTGGCCTGCAATGTCCTGGGTCTGCTTTGGGTCTCTTTTTAAAACCTGACCACTTTCCAGTCCTCTGGTACATTTTTTTTTGGTTAGAAAATCAGAAATTTGACATTTGAGTTCTTTAAGAACTCTCAGATACCATCTGGACCCAGTGATTTGTTTGTTTTCAGTTTGTCAATAAGATAAAGAACTGCATCTCTTTTCAGAGCCCAAAAGTTTTTCTCCACTCAGTCTCTTGCTCCTATTCCCCTTTCTAGCTCTTTTGCTCATCTTTCTGCCTTCCTGCCTTACCTCTCTTCCTTTTCACTCACCTCTCCAACTCTTCTTTATCCTCCATTTTGTCTCACTCACCTTTCTCCTCTGCTTATCATCTTCCCCATCTTACCACCCCTCCTCTGCTTGCCTGCGTCCCCTGATACTCCTTATTATGCAGCCATGGTTCACAGTTGACCTGTCCACCAGCTCTGACTGCATTCAGATATTTAACTTCTAGAGACTCTGGGGAAGGAGCTAAATTCTGAAGACTAACAATGACTCTAGCAACTGTTTAATGAATGTTTGAAAGTACCCACTTACACAATCAAGGAGCAAACATGTGAAAAGAGCTGAGGTTCTGACAGCTCATGAGAACCTCTCTTTTCTGAAGAATATGAAGCTGAAAGTTAAAGTTCAGAATCAGAAGCTATGGATCTTTGTGACATTGATTCTGAGATCAGAGAAAAAATTGACTGGACTGGATTATGTCCATTCTCAGAACAAAGACTCTTGCTGAAATTGATTCCTTGTTGTCTGTGACGATATAGGTTGGTTTTGGAACAATCATCTCCAACTGTTCCAAAGATTTTAAAACATATATTTAGAAGGAGAGAGGGGAAGGGAGGGGGTCTCAATATCATATTATATTTACACAGGCAATCCGATGTTAGAACAAATCTACTGTGCTAGCATACCCAACAGCTCCCAATCAGTTCTGCACATTCACAGCTAAGCTATTTAATCTAATAAGCAACTTGTGACTACTGCTTGTAATGTTAGGGATTTTTATATAGAATGCCCTGGTTAGTTTAGCCGATTGCTACGTGCATCATCACCTCTAAGTTGCATAGATGTTTACATTCCACTGGGAAACATTGAAAGGAAAACTGTAGGAGCTGTTGGCTGGGGATGTATGGATTTTGTTATCCATTCCGTCTGTGTTTCACAGATTGTCAGTCATCTTTTGTTCCATCATTGGCTCAGTGATGGAATCGGATTTTTTGTATGAGAAGTTTGTTTAGCTACAAATGTGCATTTCTGCTAATGTGCACTTGCGCTAATACAAAAATAATACACATACAGTGCAAATCTCCCCAAAGTAAAAAAAACTGGTCTGCAAGTCCACGGAACCTGTGCCATTTGGAAAAAGTTCATCCACTGTGGTCGTGTTCACAGAAATCCAAACTCAGTTGAATCAATTGCAGATTTTTTCCAACATACCTACTAGTGGCTTAGCAATTATATTATTCCCTTACAGGTATAACATTTACTGTCACATATTTCTAATCCTTAGGTGTTATTTCATTATATGGGCCTTTCTGCACAATTTATTAAAGCAGGGTGCAGAATCTCAGGTCCGGGGGCCAAATCCAGCCCTTCAGTGATTCCACAAAGGGCTCCCCCCCTCCTTTACCCCACCCCCAAATACCAGTCATTTCATGGTTTCACAGCCTTTGTGCATGTTTTCCCCATTCTAAAAGCTTGAAATGTCTCTCCTAAGGTGATGTTACTGCCAGTAACTTTATGGTGGTGTAACACTTTTCCTTCAGGGTCTCTAAAAGGCCTCACAGCAAAGGCTTTGTACAGGGACAATTAACATATATCATTGTAATTTCTTAATTAAAAACAATAATAATGCACATGTAATAATTGTACATGCATAACAGTTTACTTATCGCTAAAGCAATAAAACAGAGCACAGCCGTCTTGATTTTTCTGCTGGCCTAAGAAAGAAAACTGTCTCTACCCAGTTCACTCCAGCTCCACAGCAATCTTCTAAGAATTTGATCAGGATCCAGCAACTAGGGATGTACTAAAGTCACTTACCTTTCCGTGGATTATGTTGATGGGGGGGGAGTTCCGTCCCTCCCCCCGGAATCCTCGATGGGGGGGAGGCGATCTGTTCCTCCCCCCCGGAATCCTCCGTGGTCGGCTGTGCTCCGCGGCAGCTCCGCGGAGCAGCCGGCCAGGCCCAGCCAGGCCAGAGCTATCCGCAGCCGGATTTCCGGCTGTGGAGGGCTCTGGGGGGGGGAATCCCCCCCGGAATCCTGCCTGGCCGGCTCTGCTCCGTGGCAGCTCCGCAGAGCAGCCGGCCAGGGCCGTCCGCAGCCGGATTTCCAGCCACGGACTGGCTAGTGCAGACGCAAATGGCGGCTGCTGTAGCAGCCGCCATTTGCATCCAGCCAGGCAGCTGTGATAGGCTACGTAAGTCTTTATGTAGCCTATCACAGCTGGGCAAAAAAATACAAAAAAACCCACGGCGTATGCAAATGATGGCAGCGGCTACAGCGGCCGGCATTTCCGTTCCTTATTTTTCGCCGTATTAGCTTAACTTAAATATTTACGTAGACTATTACAGCGAAAAAAAGGGGGAACGCAAATAGCATAGTGGGTGCTATTTGTGTTCCTTTTTTATTCACCGTTTTAGCCTACGTAAATATTTACGTAGGCTAAAATGGCAGGAAAAAAAGAAATGCAAATAGCACCCACTATGCTATTTGCGTTCCCCTTTTTTTTCGCCATAATACTCTACGTAAACATTTACGTAGACTAAAACGGCAAAAAATAGGGAACACAAATGACGGCCGCCATAGCTGCCACCATTTGCGTACACCTTTTTTTGGGGGGGGATGGCTTGCCGTGATAGGCTACGTAAAGGCTTATGTAGCCTATCACGGCAAAGACCATGATGTAAATGGCAGCCACGGCAGCTGGTTGAAAGACCAGCTGCCGCCGCCGGACCCACCGCCAGATCCGCCACCGGAGCCGCCGCCGTCCGGAACATCTGCCCCTGGTAAGCCTCGTCCCGGGGGGAATCTGCGGGGGGGCGGGGGGCAGGCCGTTCTGCCACGGATTTCGGGGGGCCGAATGCCAGTGCATTCGGCCTCACTGAAATCTGTGGCGGAATTCTCCGCCATCCCTATAAAGGTGTTAGACAGAGAGTGGCCACCATTTTAGGCAGTTACCAAAATACAGTGTGGAAGAAGCTTCCTTTCTCCTCCCTGTAAGTCCCTGAACCCTTGAGACAAGTAAGTAGGGAGGTTTCCTTTTGAATTCTTTTTTTTTAGAGTCATGATTTTTCCCTGGACACCATGAGTTCCTTGTTTGTTTATGTTCTTTTATATTGTATAAAAGGCTGTTTACGTTATTCTTGTGTTGCTGGAAGGGATGTCAGAGAATTCCGCCACGGAACTCGGTGAGGCCGAATGCCAGTGCATTCGGCCCCCTGAACCCTGTGGCGGAACGGCCTGCCACCCCCGCCCCCCCACAGATCCCCCCCAGGACGAGACTTACCTGGGGCGGATCTTCTGGGCGGTGGCAGCTGCAGCGGCGGCAGCGGCTGGTCTTCCGACTGGCTGCCGCCACCGCCATTTGCAGTCTTGTAAAAAAAACCAACAACGACGTGATAGGCTACGGAAAGATAGGCTACGTAAAGATGGCTGGGTTAAAAAAAAACAAAAACTGCGTACGCAAATGGCGGCGGCTACGGCCGCCGCCATTTGCGTTCCTTATTTTTCGCCGTCTTAGTCTACGTAAATATTTACGTAGACTATGACGGCGAAAATAAAGGGGAACGCAAATAGCGTAGCGGGCGCTATTTGTGTCCCTTTTTGATTCACCATTTTAGCCTACGTAAATATTTAGCCTACGTGGCTGCCATTTACGTCCTGGTCTTTGCCCTGATAGGCTACGTAAGTCTTTACGTAGCCTATCACGGCAAGCCATCCAAAAAAACACATCAGTGTACGCAAATGGTGGCGGCTATGGCGGCCGCCATTTGCGTTCCTTATTTTTCACCATTTTAGTCTACGTAAATGTTTACGTAGAGTATTATGGCAAAAAAAAAGGGGAACACAAATAGCGTAGTGGGCGCTATTTGCATTCCTTTTTTTCCTGCCACTTTAGCCTACGTAAGTATTTACGTAGGCTAAAACGGCGAATAAAAAAGGAATGCAAATAGCACCCACTATGCTATTTGCGTTCCCCTTTTTTTTCACTGTAATAGTCTATGTAAATATTTAAGTTACTCTAAAACGGCGAAAAATAAGGAACGCAAATGGCGGCCGCTGTAGCCGCCACCATTTGCGTACACCGTGGGGTTTTTTTGTGTTTTTTTGCCCAGCCGTGATAGGCTACATAAAGACTTACGTAGCCTATCATGGCTGCCTGGCTGGACGCAAATGGCGGCCGCTACAGCAGCCGCCATTTGCGTCTGCACTAGCCAGTCCGCAGCCGGAAATCTGGCTGCAGACGGCCCTGGCCGGCTGCTCCGCGGAGCTGCTGCGGAGAAGAGCCGGCCGGGCAGGGTTCCGGGGGGGAGGACCGGATCGCCTCCCCCCGTTTCAAGGATTCCGGGGGGAGGGACGGAGTGCCTCCCCCCCACGAACACAATCTGCGAAAAGGTAAGTGACTTTCGTACATCCCTACTCCTTTACTGAGCATGTGCAGGAATATTCCTCAGCATTCTTAAAGAAAAATATACCAGTGGGATTGTTGTTGTTGTTTATTCAGTCAGTCACTTCCAACTCTTCGTGACTTCATGGACCACCCCACGCCAGAGCTTCCTGTCAGCTGTCGCCACCCCCAGCTCCCCAAGGTCGAGTCCGTCACCTCCAAAAAATCATCCATCCACCTTGCCCTTGGTCGGCCCCTCTTTTGCCTTCCACTTTCCCTAGCATCAGCATCTTCTCTAGGGTATCTTGTCTTCTCATTATATGGCCAAAGTACTTCAGTTTTGCCTTTAATATCATTCCCTCAAGTGAGCAGTCTGGCTTTATTTCCTGGAGTATGGACTGGTTTGATCTTCTTGCAGTCCAAGGCACTCTCAGAATTTTCCTCCAGCAGCACCACAGTTCAGAAGCATCTATCTTCCTTCGCTCAGCCTTCCTTATGGCCCAGCTCTCGCAGCCATAGGTTACTACGGGGAATACCATTGCTTTAACTATGCAGACCTTTGTTGTCAGTGTGATGTCTCTGCTCTTCACTGTTTTATCAAGATTTGTCATTGCTGTCCTCCCAAGAAGTAAACGTCTTCTGATTTCCTGGCTGCAGTCAGCGTCTGCAGTAATCTTTGCGCCTAGAAAGACAAAGTCTGTCACTGCTTTCACGTTTTGTCCCTCTATTTATTTGCCAGTTATCAGTCAAGCTGGTTGCCATAACCTTGTTGTTTTTTTGAGGTTTAACTGCAACCCAGGTTTTGCACTTCCTTCTTTCACCTTCATCATGAGGTTCCTCAGTTCCTCCTGGCTTTCAGCCATCAAAGTGGTATCATCCGAATATCGGAGACTGTTAATGTTTCTTCCAGCGATTTTAACTCCAGCCTTGGCTTCATCAAGCCCAGCACGTCGCATGATGTGTTCTGCGTACAGGTTGAATAGGTAGGGTGAGAATATACAGCCCTGTCGTACTCCTTTCCCAGTCTTAATCCAGTCCGTTGTTCCATGGTCTGTTCTTACTGTTGCTACTTGGTCGTTATACCAAGATTTCTCAGGAGGCAGACAAGATGACTTGGTATCCCCATACCACTAAGAACTTGCCACAGTTTGTTATGATCCACACAGTCAAAGGCTTTAGAATAGTCAATAAAACAGAAATAGATGTTTTTCTGAAACTCCCTGGCTTTCTCCATTATCCAGCGGATATTGGCAATTTGGTCTCTAGTTCCTCTGCCTTTTCTAAACCCAGCTTGTACATCTGGCAATTCTCGTTCCATGAATTGCTGGAGTCTACCTTGCAAGATCTTGAGCATTACCTTACTGGCATGTGAAATAAGTGCCACTGTTCGATAGTTTGAACATTCTTTGGGGCTTCCCTTTTTTGGTATGGGGATATAAGTTGATTTTTTCCAATCTGTTGGTCATTCTTGTGTTTTCCAAATTTGCTGGCATATGGCATGCATCACCTTGACAGCGTCGTCTTGCAAGATTTTAAACAGTTCAGGTGGGATACCGTCATCTCCTGCTGCCTTGTTATTAGCAATGCTTCTTAAGGCCCATTCAACCTCACTCTTCAGGATGTCTGGCTCTAGCTCACTGACCACACCATCAAATCTATCCCCGATATTATCCTTCCTATACAGATCTTCCGTATATTCTTGTCACCTTTTCTTGATCTCTTCTGCTTCTGTTAGGTTCTTGCCATCTTTGTTTTTGGTCATACCCATTTTTGCCTGGAATTTACCTCCAATGTTTCTAATTTTCTGGAAGAGGTCTCTTGTCCTTCCTAGTCTCTTATCTTCTTCCGCTTCCGCGCATTGCTTGTTTAAAAATAAGTCCTTATCTCTTCTTTCTAACCTCTGGAATTTTGCATTTAATTGGGCATATCTCCCCCTATCACTGTTGCCTTTTGCTTTCCTTCTTTCTTGGGCTGCTTCCAGTGTCTCAGCAGACAGCCATCTTGCCTTCTTGGTTTTCTTTTTCTTTGGGACGTTTTTTGTTGCCGACTCCTGAACAATGTTGCGAACTTCTGTCCATAGTTCTGCCGGGACCCTATCTATTAAATCTAGTCCCTTAAATCTATTCTTCACCTTCACTGCATATTCATTAGGAATATTAGTGAGCTCATATCTACCTGATCTGTGGGTCTTCCCTATTCTCTTTAGTCTGATTCTAAATTGTGCAATAAGTAGGGATGTCAGAGAATTCTGTGACAGATCTCAGTGAGGCCGAATGCCAGTGCATTCGGCCCCCCAAAACCCATAGCGGAACGAACCCCCTGCCCCCCCACCCTATGAAAGCCGCGCGGGACAAAGTCCTGCCGCCCCCACCCTACGAAAGGCGCATGAAACGGAGCACTTACCTGCCCCCGTCCACGCTGCTGTGCGAATGGCAGCCGTCCTGCGGACGCCATTCGCTTCCTCCTTCTTCAGCCGTGATAGGCTACGTAAATACTTACATAGCCTATCACGGCTAGCGCAGGGACACCATTTGCGTCCCTGCTGAGGCCGTGATAGGCTACGTAAATGTTTACGTAGCCTATCACGGCAGGGGGAAAAAAACCCAGCGTATGCAAATGGCGGTAGCAGTGATAGGTAGCCGCCTATCACGACTCACTGCAGGAACGCAAATGACGGTGGCTACGACAGCCGCCATTTGCGTCCCTGCAGGGCTGCCCAGCAGCCGGATGTCCAGCTGCGGGCGGCCGGAGTCGGCCGGCAGCTCCGCGGCTTGGCCATGGAGCAGAGCCGGCCGGCCAGGATTCCGGGGGGGGAGGCATGGAGCACCTTCCCCCCCAGTGAGGATTCCGGGGGGAGGGACGGAGCGCCTCCCCCAAGCTGCGGAGCCCGGCGGAGCCAGGTAAGTGGGGTTTCCTACACCCCTAGCAATAAGAAGTTCGTGATCTGAACTACAATCAACTCCAGGTCTTGTTTTTACCAACTGCATAGATGTCCGCCACCTTTGGCTACAAAGGATGTAGTCAATCTGATTTCGGTGTCGACCGTCTGGTGAAGTCCATGTATAAAGTCGTTTCTTAGTTTGTTGGAAGAGAGTGTTTGTTATGCACAGTGAGTTGTCTTGGCAAAATTCTATCAGCCTATGTCCCCCTTCATTTTGTTCTCCCAGACCATGCTTGCCTGTAATTCCAGGTGTCGTTTGACTACCCACCTTAGCATTCCAGTCTCCTGTAATGAAAATAACATCTTTTTTTGGTGTACTATCCAGTAGGTGCTGCAGATCCTCACAGAACTGATCTACTTCTGCTTCTTCAGCATCTGTGGTTGGGGTGTATATTTGGATCACTGTGATGTTAAATGGCTTACTCTGAATTCGAATTGAGATCATTCTGTCATTTTTTCGATTGTATCCAAGCACTGCTTTAGCCACTTTATTATTAATTATGAAGGCTACTCCATTTCGTCTGTGGTCCTCTTGTCCACAGTAGTAGATCTGGTGGTCATTTGATGTGAAGTGCCCCATTCCAGTCCATTTCAGTTCACTGACACCCAAAATGTCTATATTTAATCTTGACATCGCCCCAATAACCACATCCAGTTTGCCCTGGCTCATAGATCTTACTGATTTTGTCTTCAGCCCCGTTCACCACTGGAATGCAGCCCCTGAGAGCTTTTCCAAAATGGAATTTGTACCTCAAGCTAAAAGGAGTTCTGAACCTCTATATTAAAACATGGCCCAAATGGATTTTAGCCTTTGTCCCAAATCTCCTTATCACTCTCATAAGACCTTCCCCCACTTTCCATCCCTCCCTCCCTCTCACACACACAGACTTCCTTTGTGGTACCAGTGCATGCTCAAATGGTAATGGAGGAGAACAGGGGAAGGGTCAGGGAGGTGGCAGAGGCAGCAGCCAGGCCAGGGATTGTAGCAAGCAGTAGTGGAACCAAACATTGCCCCAAACAGGCAAAGAATCTGACAGAAAACTTCACTCGACTCTGGCAAACTTATTCATAGGATTTTAGTCTGTATGTCACTTAAACAGCTCTTTTGTCATTGGGCAATGAAGAAATGCTGTAAATAGATACGTTTAGACCACAGTTGAGAGACTTGGGTTCAAATACCTGTAAAGTCATGAAACATTCTGTTTGCTCTTGGGAAATCATCATCACTCAGCACAACCATCTTATAGAGTTGTTATAATGAGAAAAAAGAATCTGAAGCCCTGTTTCCATGAGAATGGAAGGAGAAGGGAGGAGTCGCTCACCTGCATTTTTGTAGGAGCCGCTCATGGTCCAGGCAGCAGGGCTCCACGAAGGTGTACATTGCACCATTCTAAGTGGCTTCATATAACTTACTTCTGGGGGGGTGGGGGGTGGAGGGTTCGAGTGAACATCATCTGAGTGGCAGGGGCTGCTCAACCAAAAAGAGAGGTCCCCCCCGGGCTCCGTAAGGAAGTTGCAAAGTAGTTACTTCCCTTGTGCGCATTTGTAAGACAAGCCTCCCAATGAACCCCAAGCCTCATTGAACACAGTGGGTGTTACTTCTGAGTAGAAACACATATGCTTGTGCTGGGAAATGGGGTGGAGAACACAGGGATGGGAAACCAGCCCCCTTTCTAACCAAACTGCTACTGCCCAGGATCTCTATAACGAAGCTGTGAATTAGTTACTTCCTAAGGCAATAAAGCAAACAACAGAGAATTGGAGCCTCGAGACTGTGCTTAAGTGCACGTAGGGAATTGGGCTTTAAACTGTGCCATTTCAATTGAGGGGGATCTCTGTAAGTACTGATGTGGGCATTCAAAGGGCAAGCCTCATTCAGCAGAATGGGAGTTATTTCTGAGGAGACACTAATGGGTTTGCTGGGGGAAAGAGAGCAGTAAACACAAAGATGGAAACCAGCCCCCATTTGAACCCGCAGGATCTCTATAACGAAGGCTTGAAGTAGTTACTTCGTAAGGCACTAAAGCAAACAATGGAGAATTGGAGCCTCAGGATTGCACTTTACAGCACTTAGGGAATTGGGCTTTAAACAGTGCCATTTCAATTGAGGGGGATCTCTGTAAGTACTGATATGGGCATTCAGAGGGCGAGCCTCATTCAGCACAATGGGAGTTACTTCTGAGGAGACACTAATGGGTTTGTGCAGGGACAGGAAACACAAGAAACACCCCTTGACCGGGGTCACGATGAAAGGCACTCCCCTGGGCAGGGCTAGCATACCCAAGGTCAATGTGGGGCTTGGGGCACACAGCAACTATACCAAGGAGAACCCAACAACTTGAGGAAAAGAATCGGACTTTAAGCAGTCTCAGGAAATCCGGGTTTTCCCTGATAAGCTCTGGGGTCACTGCTGGATGGCCACAACGTCACGTCTCCCTAATGACCTCCACAAACAGCCAGTTCAGAGTAAATCGCTCGTGGAAAGAGGCCCTGAGAGAACCTCCTTTTTAACATCAGTACTATCAGGAGAACACTTTAGATTGATATAGTGCATTTCACATTTTCTAATATATTAACTGCTTTGCAATATATCTGTAGTCATTACCATGATCATGTGGCAGGGATGTTGAGGCTTAAGAGCAGCCTTCCCCAACCTGGTGCCCTCTAGATGTGTTGGACTACAACCTCCATTATCCCCAGCCAGTATGATCATGCCAGCAGGGAACAATAGGACATGCCATCCAATACATTTGGAGGGCACCAGGTTGGAGAAGACTGCTTGAGTAAAGGTAATTAGGGTACAATCCTATGTATGTCTAGACAGGGAAAAGTCCTACAACTCCCAGCATCCCCCAGCCATTTTAGGCCTAAGCATGCATAGGATTGCACACAGTGAATTTGTGGTCCTACTGGCTCACAGCTCACTTTTTTATTCAGTGCACTACACTGCCTCTCATAACACAATGTAGTACACAAATGGACATAATTTTACAGAATTTATTTAACATTGTTTTTAAAAGCAGTATTAGTGTTCTCTGTAGAACATAATTTAACATGAGACTTGCAGTGAGGACAGCCATTTGTAAAAGAAAAAAAGGAAGACAGTAGAATAATGTTATTTGTTTTCATGAATTTTCAGGAGACTATATAACTCACTGTAACTGCTCAAGTCTATAGACTTCTGGATTCATAATGGGCTCCTTCACTGAGAATGTGTTCATAACTCATTTAAAGCTCAGTTCAATATTGTTTGACTGAACACACTTCATTTACCTTGGAGTCCTTTTTATTTGTTTTGTTTCAGAAATGGGACTTTGTGATGAGGTGTGCATCGCATTGGAAGAGGTGAGAGATGGGGTTTGTTGCTCAAGGTAATGTTCCCTTGGATCTTACGACAGAAAAAAGAAAAAGAAAAAAAAGTGCATCAAAACAAAATGGAGAACACAATCTGAAGGAACCAAGGGGCTCAACATGCACATATTTTCCTATTCTGGCTCTATAAGAAAGGAAACTTGGCATTGCTAGTGACTGACTCCATACAAGAGAACAAACAAGCCCCTCCACACAGAACTCTGAACCTCAGCAAGTGCTCAAGCTGAAAAAAGAAGTTTAAGCAGAGGACTGAATTCCTGCTATGTATGCCTGTGTTACTTTTGTTCTGGTAGTCCTTTGTCCTTCTAAGCTATATTTCCTCCTTATGCAAGTGAAAGATCACATCTCTAGCTAGTGAAATATGTGGTGGCCTTCCAGAATCCTGTAGAGATTATATGATGGGGTAGATTGCAGCCATGCTTTATTGTCTGGCCTGAGGCCTCAGAGCTATGTGGGCACAATTCAAATGTTGCTTTTACCTATATGGCCCTACAAGATTTGTGCCTGTCTAAGAGATTTGTGTCCTACCTGTCTTTCCCCTTATGGCATACAGTGATCCCTAAAATGAACTGCAACACCTTCTCAAACTGTATAATCCTTACTCCAAGTTCATATAACATACATAATGAATGTCATCTATCAGTTTCTATTGGATGTTATATACCGCTGCATGTTAGGTATCAAATACACTCAACTCTAAAAATTACGACGTGTCAATAGGGATGGGACAGAATTATGCTCCAACCAAATCCAGACCAGAGCTCTGGGCTGTGCATTCATTTTTAAAATAAATGAAAAAATGAAACTGATTAGCCCCATCCATTTTACTCATTTTAGTTATAAAAACAAATAGGAATTTAAATTAATGAGTTCCGAATGAAAAATCCATTTGTTTCTCATGTGTTTCATTTGATATATGACTCGTTTTTTCTCAATCATTTATATTGGGATGAAAAATTAAAGAGCCTGGAACAGCCTGTACAGGTCACAGAAATGGTACATGGAGGGGAAAAGGGACTGTGTCTGTATGCCTTTTAAAAATATGTATAAAATTTGGGAGATTTGATCCTCTGGAGTACTGGTAGAATGCCTGAAAAATGTCATGCCGATAGGATGGAAAACACAATAGTTACAAACATCAGAACAGCAGCAAGATCTTCCACTGAAAGCAATGGAAAGTTTATAGGCTCTGTGCCTTTTTAAAATTACCTCTGAAATGGAAACCATTTCCGCAATTTGACTGACATTTGGTAGGTCTGATGCTGTGAAAGTTTAGTAGAATGTCTAAAATGTCATGGTTGTTACAATGTGTATGGAGCTCAGAAATAAAACCAGCAGTTGCAAGGAGGTGGAGTTTGGAGGAGGAACAGGAAGGGAGGAGGAGGAGGAAGAGGAGGAGACAAGAGCAGAGCCTTAGAGAGGCAAGGAGTGGACCTGTGACTGCTCTGTAAGAAAGGACACTGCTTGTATTAAGTTGGGACTTGCTCCTTTCCTTACCCAAAGAGTATCACATCAAACAATGATGTCTGAATAGGGAATACGAATATTATATGCAGCTGAAGAGGGGCTTGATCTCCCATTGAAAGTAACGGGGAACAAAAACAAGTGGGAACAGTGAAAACAAATGACCTAGTTCCAAATCAGTTATGAGAACAAATGAAAAGGGAACAAGTGAATAGTAAAATAAATATAACTTTCAATAATGAAAATGAACGGAATAGCAACATGCTTTTTTTTCTTTGCACACCCGTATACTGGGCTCTGTTTGAATCAGAATCATAGGATTGGAAGGGGCCTACAAGACCATCGAGTCCAACCCCCTGCGTAGTGCAGGAAGCCTGATTCCCAGGCAATCTCCCATTCAGGGCTGACCCTGCTTACCTGATGAGATCAGATGAGATCAGGGCGCATCCAGCCCTTTGAGGTGGAAGCATTTTGACAACAGACTCAGAATCCACCACTATCAGGTTTAGCACCATTCTGGAAATAGCATGTAAGGTGCAGGTTGGGATGTCCCACTGTACCAGATCTGCCTTGCATGCCAGAGACTGATGATATGGGGAGAAAACAATACCATCACAGCCAACAAGCTGTATTGGCAGACTTGGAGAATATGCAGTCGGCTTTAGTGTACCACGGGGCAATCCTAGACTGCTTTGGGCTTTCTCCTCATATCTGAAGGGCTACCATGTGGAGAGTGGGCAATGTTCCCACTAGAGATGTAAATTTCTGGAAATTTTGAGGCCATGGAAAAAATGTTTTTTGTTCTTTTTTCCGGGGTGGGGTTGAAAAATTGGACATTTTGGAAAAACTGAAAAATAAGCAATACTATTTTTTTAGCGCACTTTACAGGTCTAAAGTCACTTTGTTGCTTTAGGACAGCCTTTCCCACCCCGGTGCCCTCCAGATATTTTGGACTTCAGCTCCCATCACCCTCAGGCAGCATGGCCAATGGTCAGGAATGCTGGGCACTGTAGTCCAAAACATCCGGAGGGCACCAGGTTCAGGAGGGCTGCTTTAGGAAAGTAAAACAGCCTTTCTGTTCCCAAAGTTATTTTATGTATAACTTAGTTTGCTCATAACATTACCATTATATTTTAAAACCTTAAAAAGTAAACTCAGTAAATTTGTAATTACTGTCTGAATAGATTAGAACTACATGAAATGACTGCTACAGCATCAGAAACACAGGACTCTATAGAACAAAACCCAAGTTGTCAAGAATGCACATTTACTGTCAAGAATGTACAATGGTGATTCTACTCACATGTTGGGAAACTGAGCATAAATGTCTATCAGTAAAATATAATTTTGATCAATAATTTTAATAAGGCAGGAAAGAACTGGCTATGCTGGGAATCTTACAGAGAGGATTAAAAAATATTTTTTCCCCTTGGCTTCATTATTTCTAGACATTTTAGATCTTTAGTCTTTCTCTAAAAGTGTTCTTATTACATAGTTTTTAGAAATCATTTTGTGGGGAGTAAAGGCTGGGTGAAAATATATAAATACTTTGTCTTAAATTATAGAAGAACATATTTCATAACCCAAACCTGTTCAATTTTTCAGAAAAAAACAAAATGATCCTCAGGAAAAATAAATTCTGGGTTTTTTTCTGGGCTTTCACATCTCTAGTTGCCACTGACCCTGCATTGCACCAGAAGCCTCGAAGTGTGCATACAGAAGCCTAGCTGAATTGCATTCCAGTTTGCAGAATATGCTCTACAATTTCAGTGGAGCAGAAGAGAAGCATTCTGGGCCTCTCCAAAGATTTTCATCCTTACATTCCAGCTATCAAATATTGTCAAATAGAAATACTATGAAATAACACAGTCAAATAGTGAAATCAAATGCCATTAGATGCCAAGTATTCCGTGAAATATTTGGATAGTCAAAGAACATCTAATGAATATTCAACATAAAAAACTGCAAAGGAGAATTTGGGGGAGCAAATTCATCGCTACATGGGCCCATATGCAGAGCTGCAGTTATCATTTTCTCCAAACAAGCAGAAAGGGGGGAAACCCAATACCGAGATCAAGGGTGGGCAACTTCAGAAGGTTGGGGGCGGCATTGGCCACCTTGGAACGCTAAGGGGTTCACACTCCTCCCCACTGCTGCCAGATGTGGTCACCGCCTTCTTCAAATAATAAGTCATGTGTAAGCATATAAATAGCTTTTCAAGATCTGTACACCGTACCTTGGACCTAAGTATATTCGTGTTGAAGTCTAATTTCACTGGAACATGGTTTCGTATGGTGTGCTTAATAGCGTCACAGCATCCACAAACCTTCAAGAAGGTTAAGGGAAACATGGTATCCAAACCAATGTGTCCGCCAGTATTTTGGCCTTTGACCTTCTTGAGCTCTCCCTGAAAACTGAGAATGGTGGTGCTGTTAGGGCAGTACTAGGCCATTGGCTTTCCTTGGGGCCCTGGCATATGTTTGACCCACAGGAGCAGTCCTACTGCCAGGGCAAGCATCTTTCATTTCAACAATTTTCAGGCTAGAGTAAAGATCAACTGATTTTGGTCTTTGAAAACTTACCCACTAGGACCCTTTGACTGAAAGCAATGAGGCCTTTACATTTCCATATATAAGTGGCCTGTAAGATGACTCTCTCTTTATAAACATGCTTTTCAAACACTTCATGTTTTTTTTCTTTAAATAAATAATGTGATTTTTGGTGTAGCTTCACTATACCTTTGAAATCAACAAGGGTCACACTTTCCTGGCGGGTAGTGGGGGGATGATGACTAGGAGTCAGTGAAAAGCAGAGTGTCTTCAAAGTTGGGTTCATTATTCCAAAGATGTACAAAACTTAAATAAATAAATTGCTTAACTCATTTTAAAGATCCAAAATAATGCATTTTAAAGATCCAAAATAAAGCCTGCACTAAATTTGCAAATCCAAAACTAGGTTTCCAGTAAAGATGTTCCAGAAATACGTCTCCGTTTCACAGGTCCTATTTCACAGATCTCTGGAGGAGGCTTACCTTAACCAGTGATGCAGTCACTTGTGTGAGTTCTTTTTGTAACAAACTGGTCTACCATCACTTGTGACAACAGAGATCCACATCATTGGCCCTGCAGCCCACCATGTCTCGTTCCACAATGCCTTAGAAATTTTGCTTCAGCAGGACTTAGCATCATTTCAGACACAGTGCAAATAAAAAAAAAAATGGCACCCTCCCTTAAAAGAAGATAGCAGCTTGGGAAAGCTTGCCCTGAACTTTTGGCCAATTTATTTTCTCAAAAATGAATAAGGTTACCACACTGGCAACTCAGATACTCTTTTTGCCTTGAGAGCCACTAATGATGGGTAAAGCATGGAGAAGAAGATACTCTACAGAAGCTCTTACTGGCAGGTTTGAGCAAAAGACCGCATTGGAGGCAGGAGGAACCGGAGACAGCACCATGCAGTTGCACGGCCGCTGACTCACCAGTTGTACCCTGCATGAGCCAGTGATGTCAACACCTCCTGCACGCAGAGTGCTGACTCAGCCTGTCTCTGGCATTGCCTCTTGATGCCTGCCAGGAAGGACCTCTTTTCCCTTGGTGGCAGTAGCAGCAGCAGCTGAGTACTATTTCCCACTCCATGTTTCACCAATCTCATCCGAGGCTTTCAAGTCAAAACGTGTCTCCAGGTTGCCATTCTGGCTGCCCTACTAGCTGATGTTACAATAGCAAATGCACCTCTTCTCCTTTCTTAAAATGTACCAGGATTACACTGAGTAAACATGAATCAGTTATCAACCCAAGTGTGAGAACTGTTTAAAAACAGAGAGCCTCAATTAATTGCCTCCATTCTGTCTCTAAACCTCCTCTGATGTGTTGGCTGAGAGATGCTTGTAGCTTCTTGTCTGTGTGCTGGTGCCCGTCTATCAGCTGGAAGAGGAAGCTGAGTAATGACTCTCTTTCGTACTCCCACCCCCACCCCCACCCCCACCATTGTCAGAGATATATTAATGCTTGATTTGCCTCTTTTTGAGTGAGTCTGAGAGAGAAGTTTTAAAGCTCTTAAATTCTCTCTCCTGCTTGCTCTCAAGTCACAACTTTAAATTCGTGCACTAAAAGTTTAGTGAAAAGTCCAGCAGCAAGGGGGTGTTTGAATAAGAAAGGGAAGGTGAGAAACTGGAGACAGCTTTCAGATGCAGGGAGTTCTAGGGCTTTGGAAGGAATTTCAGGCAGCAACAAAAGAAAGTCTCCATCTATTTCTTTTTATTATTGGAACATACTGCTTGACGAGGCTTCTTCTGTAAAGTTCACCATGGAGGTGGGAGCTCTGTGCCTTCATTTCTAAGATCAAGTGCCATTTGGAAACTTCTCTCTCAATCCCTGAAGTGTAGAGCAGCCTTCCCCAATCTGGCGTCCTCCAGATGTCTTGGACTACAGCTCCCATCCATCCTCTACCAGAGTTGATAATCCCCGCCCCCATTTCATTTTGTTATGTATTTATTATCATTGGTTGCAATACCGCACCGTGTGTGCATGCAGAGGAGGGTGTAGGCTGGTTCCCATACAGCTCTGGTAGAAGCCTTTCCTTCCCTGCCAAGCTGCAGCTGCACAAGCTCTCACGCCTTTGCCAGACCCCATGTGATCGCACGCAGGAGCACAAACGGACAGTGGTGGGCTCACAGAGTAGCACTAACTGCATGGAGGTGCTGACATATGAACTGGCACCTCCATGTTGGGGCTATACATGCAGCCCTACGCCTTCCCACAACTGCAATTGCTTGAAAAAGGGCACTATAATTGCACGAGTGGTGAGAGCTGCATGTACACCAGCCACCCCATCCCCTGCAGAGGCAGAAGTTCAAATAATCAGCATCTCCTTGCAGCGCCTGCCAACAACTACGCACACTCCTGGGTGGGATCACGCTGTGGCCATTGAACATATGAATGAGAGCCAAGTGTACAATAATCAAGTATACAGAAACGAAGTATTATATTTTACTTGCATGTGAACCAGCCCACAGCCACTGAAAACTCCACATAAATTGATTTTGTTTCCCCCATGTAGCACCATACCAATGTAGCCCTTAATAAATAGCACTTTTCTCTATTTTAACCGCCAATTATTTGAACATTTTACATGTTTTCCATGCCATTTTGATAAAGTGGAATAGGTTTTCAGTTGCTTGAATCTATCCCTGTAGTACATTTCAGTACCAGCAATTTTGTCAGCATTTGAGAATTTCTGAAAATGTGTGTTTCCTTGAGTCTAATTTGGATGCTGGAGTGGGAGGACTCCCTATTGCAAAAGTGAAGGCATTGCTTGCCCACGCACTATTGGAAGTCGCTGGATGAAACAAACACATCTGCTATGATTGATGGCTTTACAATGCTGTAGGCAATTTGTTTTGTATTTAATTCTTACTGCTTTCTTTGGTAAAATTAGCAACTAAATAACCAGCAATAGCTATCTATCTATCAAAGCTGCATAATACACTATTGTTGCTCATTTTCATTTCTGTCTTGAGCCTATGAATCAGAAACTGGCTATGAACTTTCTCTCATATATTTATAAATTCTCTCAAAATTTACATAAATAGCAAATACCATACAGCAAGCATACACAGAAAACTATAAAAATGCACTATAAAATATAATTGTTAATAGTATGTCTTTTTCAGGTCATATCAAGTTTTGCTCAATTGTATCTTTCACACTTGAACAAATCTGTCCTAACTCTCACAAAAGTAACAGAAGAACCCCCAGTATCTCAATGTGAGGACAGCTTGTGCATCTTACTGCAGGGCCCATTATAAGGCATGGAATTAAGGATGGGCAAATTTGTCGATTTGGATTTCTCTCAGGTTTTCATAGTTGCAATCTTAAATTTTGTTTGTCCCATTTCCAAAACAATGAGATTTTTCTAAAAAAAGGTTTGCACGAAAATGTGCACATATTTTGTGGACCTTTGTCCTAATACACACATTTTGCGTGCAATTTTGCCTCCTATATACATTTTTGCGAGCAATTTTCTCTCATATAATACATTAACTATAAACTTAGTGTGAGCGCTTACCCCTAATACATGCATTTTGTATGCATTTTTTGATTGGAGAACTCCATTGC
Source organism: Heloderma suspectum (assembly GCF_057233095.1). Taxonomy (NCBI): domain Eukaryota; kingdom Metazoa; phylum Chordata; class Lepidosauria; order Squamata; family Helodermatidae; genus Heloderma; species Heloderma suspectum. The sequence continues at coordinate 118,008,725 of NC_139462.1, forward strand.
AAAATTTGGATAAGTATGAATTTCAAAGGATAACTGAACTTCAGTTTGGTATATAGATCCAAAAGTGCAGAAGTATGTAAGGTTGCATTAAATTGTGAACCAAATTAATTTCCACTAGGGATGTCTGGTGCGGGGAAATCTGGCCCTTTGGGAGCTCGTTGGATTTCCACAGAGCCCCGGGCTCAGCTTGTGTTTCCAAGCTGAGCCATGGGCTCCCTGCTGGAACTTGTGGATCACCACCACTGTGGTAAGTGTCATACTGTCCCAGCGGTGTTGGGCAGGAAAAGCGGGATAATTGGGCACAGTGGTAGTGGGGCAGCAGCAGGAAGGGCAACACTACGGCTCCTTTCCTCCCTGCTGCTGCTGCCACTATCGCCCACCAGCCACTCTGCACAACTCTCTCACTGTCCATGCCGGTGCCTGGCAGGAAGAGTGAGACAGTTATGCAGAGCAGTGGGCAATGGCGATGGGGGCAGCAGGCTGGCCCATCTTGACACAGGTTGAATCAGGCAAGCGAGCTCAGCTGGAGTCCAGGGGGCTGAGATGCTAAAAGGTCAACGGACTCAACCCTGCAGAGGGATTCCTCCGACATCCCTATTTCTCCCCCATCCCTGTATAGCAGGGGTGCTGTCATGGATCTGGCACAAAAGGTTAGTGGCACAGTCTTCAATGTGCCTGAAATGATTGCTGAAGAAAGTGACTATTTCCCCCCCACACACACAAAAAAGCAAAGTTGTCTTGTCTTGGAGCTGCAAGCCCCAGGCAATTAAGCATGTTGCATAAAAGGTAATTAGGAATCCAGAGCGTTAAATATATAATAAGGTAACTGGTACCAATAAAGAAGATACAAGTTCACAAACAGGTTCACAATGAATTCTGGGTAACTGGCATAAAAAAAGTGGTCAAGATGACCTGGATGGCATCCAAAGAGATAATGCTGATTTAAAGCCCTATCACTTGGGCTAAGAAGTTATTTGACTAACGAACAGGTGTGAGACTGTATTATTCCAGGTCAAAAGTAATCTTACAGTAGTACATATCAATTAATGAGCAAAAAATATTGTGCAAGGTATACACATCCAAAAGCTTGATATACAGATGTCTAAGAAATTATGTACTCGGGTTTAAATCTTGAGTAAAGAGTTATATTCTCTAAGGTATAATTCAGAACTGATCTTCTCTAGCCTGAAAGGTGTACATGTAAACATTTTATGCATGTTTTAATTCTTTAGGAGTGCTTAATAACAATTAGATAATTAAGACTGTGAGCTCTAATTTATGGGACAGTTGATAATATTAGTTATGAAGTAATTTCTACACAAACAGTATAAATATGTGCTGATTTTACAATGCGGGAGCTTCTTGGAAGCTCACCAGGCCTGTCTACCTGTCAGCTGAATAGCCTATTCAGTATTTAATAGTTATATTATATTATATAAGTGATATTATAATGTTATAAATGTATTTGTAATAAAAATAGTAAATGGATCCAAAAAGGTTTTCCTGTACTAAGTCTTGTTAGTAAGAAACCACAAAACAATCTTAGGTGTACACTTTGTTTAGAAATATTTAATCTGCTATAGGTGGTAAACAGACAGCTAAATGCTCTCAAAGTACTGAATTATAGACAGACAGCTCAAAGAACTCCCTAAATGATAACAGTGGGTGAAATGTGGTCTGTATGTGACCCCTCCCCCCGAGCTTTTGTGCCTGGTGATGCCACCAAATTGCCCTCTTCCACAGCATTTCCAGACCTGTGGCCTTTCTGGAGTTGCTTTTGCCTCCTCCTAAGCCTCCTCAGAATGTGGCTTTTGGTGCCATTGTTTTATACTTCATCCCCACTTCTGCCACCTCCACCGCCACTTTCTCCCCCCCCACACACCTCTTTGGTAACATGGTGGCCACTGCTTTATCCTTCCCCGGCCCACCTCTTCACTAACACAGCAGCTGCTGCTGTGTTCTCCTCAACCCCACCTTCTGAAAGGTATGAATCTGCTTCCCCACTACACATGCAACCAGTAGTTAGTGGCAAATTCAGAAGGGCAGGGTCCCTTCACAGCCACACCCCTCCCAGCCACGCCCTCTTCTAAGATTATACAACCTTGTACGATTATAAAATAAAAATGAGCTTTCAGTCACATACTTTATCTCTAAGCCATAATTTCTCCCAATTATGTTTGCTCAATGCAAATCAATGCTATGCCTGTTTATTCAGAAGTCCCATTGAGTTCAGTGGGTTTACTCCCATGTAAGTGTGTGTAGGATTGCAGTCTTCCTTTTACTTCTCATCCCTGGTATGTGAAAAGTAATAAAGCAGGACCACGTCACCAGCAGTCCCAACCACATGCCTCCGGGAAGCTCACAAACAGGGCAATATGGAGAAAGCCCTCCCCTCCTGCTGGACCCCAGGATCTGGTGGCAATCAGAGGTACCCTGCCTCTGATGATCAGGGGTACTATCCTGCCTCCCAAGAGCACTGCTTGCACCAAGGATAATTAACATGAAAAAGAAAATCTCACCCTCCTCCATATGACATAGTCTCATACAATGAGTGCAAACGATCTGCAAAAGAAAACAATAAACAGCTGTGCAATAAAACGTCCAGAATTCCCTGGCACAAAGATGTGGTGATGGCCACTCTCATTGGCAGCTTTTATTCATGTAGGATGGTTCCATCAGCAGCTATTGGCCATGCTGGAAATGTTGAGCCTCCATGTGCAGAGGCAGTACACCTGTGGGGACCAGATGCTGCAGTCAAATCACAGGGAAAGTTGGACATTTTTCTGCTATTTGGAGGGGTGTGTGTATTTTTTATGTTTACGATGCTGACAAAAGTATATAAAAGTATACAAACAAATAAGGCCAAGAATTATCAACAGTTTAAACAGTAGAGAACATAATCAAATTTACCAACAAAACCAGCAAATATCACAAGGTTCCCAATAACACAAAAGGCTGTGCATTCTCTGGATATTTGTTACACCAGTGCATTACAAATAAGGACCACTTTTCTAAAAATCTATTATTTTGTTGTCTTCCCTCCCTAACCCTTACTATGTTAGTTAACTTAACCATATATATTATTTCCCATAATTATTTCCCACAGTCATCAACTGTGGGGGCTTTCGGTTTTTTCCAGTTTGCTGATATCAGCATTATGGTAGCCTTTAATAAATGCACTATCATCTCTACCTCATCAGATAGAAGAATTTCCTTTATATAACCAAACAGAATACCTATTGGATCCAATGGTAGTCTATACCCTGATATAATTTCAATTTCATCTATTATCCTTAGACAATAGTCCTTAATAATTGGGCAAAACCAAAAAAAATGGGCCATATCTGCATTAGGCATTTTACTAGGGTGTATGAACCCCACTCAACTTCATCCACTGGGAGGTCCGTGGGGGGGGGGGAGGCAATCCAATCCTCCTTCCGGAATCCTCCCTGGCTAGCTCCGCTTCGCGGACTTCCAGCCACGGCTGTCCTATGGACGCAAATGGCGTCCGGCATAGCAGACGCCATTTGCGCGCCACCCTTGGGCCGTGATAGGCTACGTAAATCTTTACGTAGCCTATCACAGCCAAAGGGAAGCACGCAAATGGTGTAGTGGATGCCATTTGCATCCTCCCCTTTTGCCATGATAGGCTACGTAAATCTTTACGTAGCCTATCACAGCCCAAGGGAGGCACACAAATGGCATCTGCTATGCCGGACGCCATTTGCGTCCGTAGGCCTATCTACGTAAAGATATGTAGCCTATCTACGTAAAGATAGGCTACGTAAAAATTTTTGCATCCGCACAGGGGCAGCGGATGGACCCAGACAGACCCAGACCCGGCGGTGCCAGGTAGGATCCGGCCAGGTCGGACTTCGTGGGGTGGCAGGGTGGGGTGGTCCGTTCCGCCACGGACTCTGGGGGGGGTGGATTCTAAGAATCTGGTCTCATTGGAGTCCGTGGCGGAATTCTCCTCCATCCCTACATTTTACATCTCCAGCACCTGTTATCAACCTTATGATAAATACAGCGTTAAATACCAGCGGAAAATAAATTTGGAAATAATTTCTTTCTGATTTGTTTAGGGGTGTACGAAAACCCGCTTACCTGGCTCCACCGGGTTCCACAGGTGGGGGGAGGCGCTCTGTGCCTCCCCCTGGAATCCTCACCAGGGAGGAGAGCTCCGTGCCTCCCCCCGGAATCCTGGCTGGCCGACTCCGCTACACGGCCAAGCCGCGGAGCCGCCAGCCGACTCCGGCCGCCCGCAGCCAGACATCCGGCCGCTGGGCAGCCCTGCAGGGACGCAAACGGTGGCTGTTGTAGCCGTCGTCATTTGCGTCCCTGTAGTGAGCCGTGATAGGCTACGGAAATATTTACGTAGCCTATCACGGCAGGGGGAAAACCCCAGCGTTCGCAAATGGTGGTAGCTGCCGCCATTTGCGTAGGCTGGTTTTTTCCCCCCTGCCGTGATAGGCTACGTAAATATTTACATAGCCTATCACGCCAGGAGGGAAAAAACTCCAGCGTATGCAAATGGTGGCGGCTACCGCCATTTGCGTACACTGGGGTTCCCCCCCCCCGCCGTGATAGGCTACGTAAATACTTACGTAGCCTATCACGGCTGAAGAAGGAGGAAGTGAATGGCGGCCACAGGACGGCCGCCATTCACACAGCAGCGCGGACGGGAGCAGGTAAGTGCTCCGTTTCGCATGCCTTTTGTGGGGTGGGGGCGGCAGGCACTTCGTCCCGCGCGCCTTTCGTGGGTTGGGGGGCGGGGGCTTCGTTCCGTGACGGTGTTTAAACAGACAAGTTAATTCTCTTTCCCAGCTAGCAAACAATGGCATTTACACTGCAATCTTATACACACTTACCTGGGAGTAAGTCCCATACTTCTAAATAGATATGTAAAGCACAGCTTAGAAGCCAAGCAAAACAATTCTAGCACCTCCTCTCAGTCTACCATTTCAGTCCGCCCAATAGCTTTACATAGCAGGGAGTGTTATTATTATTATTAGAGGTGGTGCTACGCTGCCCATCCAAAAAGGGCTATACCATGCGTTCCACACACAGATACACACTGTCCTCCTTCCAAAAGTGAACTCTCCCACCAATCTGAGAAATTCAGCCCCCTGCCTTCTTTCTAGTTCACTTTTACCTCTCCTCCTCCTTCACCCACTGCTGAAAGGGTTCTCCCAGCTGGGCTGCAGCTCCTACCCCTAAAACTCTACTGCCTCCCTCAGAAGCTGGCTCTGGAGGCCACAATCTGGCTCTGGAGGCCACAATCTTCACTCGAGCAGGGAAGCCCCGCTTGGCGCAGCTGCTTCTACCCAGTGTGTCGCAGGACGAGCTCAGTGGAACGCAGCCAGGCAACAGCCGCTCCACCTCCCCTCCTCACGCCCCTGCCTTGCTCTCCTTCTCTCAGGAGGCCCCAGCCAAGGGGGAAGAACAGAAGTGAGGCCAATGGCCGGCTTGTTCCCTCCCTGGCTCACCACTGGGAAAGTGGAGCAGAGCTGGCTGGGACCTGCCTGCAAAAATAGTACCAGATCAAAGACCTGGTGTGACCCACCACAACTACAAGCCTGCACACAGCTGACCAAAATGACGGCATTCTCCTCCGCTTCTACCCTCCCCACATGGTCTACTGTTTTTGTAGACCAACCAATTGCACCAACCTAAATGATCAAACCCAATTCATAAAGTCATGGTAAAAATCCAGAAAGAAACACACAGAAACAGGCAGCACTCAGTGAACAACGGAATAATTGCAGAGAGGTAAGGAGAATTAGCTTTGGGTAGTCAACCCTTGCGAATTAGGTTTCTCTTAATTTCCATGGAAACATGGGAGTTTGCCTTATACCCAGTCAGGCCACTGGTCCATCCAGCGCTATATTGCCTGTGCTGGATCGACGAGGTTTTAGACAGGAGTCTTTCCCAGCCCTCCTTGGAGATGCTGGGAAGTTGACCCTGGGAGCATTTGGAGGCAAAACAAATGCTCTGCCACCGTGCTGCTGTAGTGGTTATAGTTTTCATTAGAAACCACTTTAAAGTTGGTTGAAAACTGCAATCCTGGAGAGAGATTGAGAAATCTGTCTCCCAGTTATGATTATGACAATGCCGGTCTGTTCCTCCAGCTACTGCTTATCAGTCAACAGCCATGGTGTGTGCTGAGTTTTCACACCAGTCATCTACATGTGTTGATAGCTCTGTTGCTCACCTGACAGGCCCCCAAACTTGCCAGGCCTTGAAAAATAAGAAAATTGCATTGGTTAGGTGGATGGAAGATTGAGGCTCTCTTTTGTTTGGCTAGTGTAGGCTTTCCTGTCAAGCTGCTGTCACTTTGCAGGCCACAGGAATCTTGCCTTGAGACAGCAGGCCATTCAAGGATGAGAAGGTTGCAGTCCCTGTTTGGGTAACCACACATCCCCCCCCCCACCATCTCTAGGGACTCTAAAAATGGATGAAGGGACTGGTGGAGAGCAAAAGGTAGGGAACAGCATTCACGGGGAGGGACAATGCTGGACTGAAGTGAAAGGGGAGGCCATGGAAGGTGTGTAAAATGATGGCTGAGTTTGGAATCTTGATAGCCCCTTTATTACAGAGGGAATGCCCCTCAGTTGGGTGAGAAGGAGTTGGGATCAAAGCAAGGGAGTTATGAACTGTGGAGAGAAGACGGTGTTCGGTAGATTGAGGGTGTCTCTACACAAGTGATTTATGCTCCCACTCATGGAAGTTTGCAGGACTTTTACACAACGTCATCAACATCCAAAATGTTTCCCGCACGTTTTCCCATTTATCCCACCTTCAAAAAGATTGGAGATAAGTTGGAATATTTAAAAAGTGGGATATCGGCAGTGTGAAATGCCGGCGTAGCGCTATGAACTTGTTGAGCAAGGACTTTCCTCAAGTCAAACCATGCGTCTGCCATGTAAATGCTTGAATACATTTCTCGATTGGAGGGAGAAGAGGGTAAAATGTCTCCTTGCAATGAAGGAAGACAGATCTGAACCCCCATTCCACCAAGATCAGAATCAATGTCCTCTGTTGATTCAGAGCATTCCATTAAGTTAAATTACTCCCAAGTAAGTGTGCCGAAGATTGTAGACTTACAGATCAATCTGATGTCTACTCAGAAGTAAGTCCCATTGAATTCAATGGGGCTCACTCCCAAGTAAGTGTGCCTAGGGTTGCAGACTTACAGCACAATCTTACATCTACTCAGAAGTAAGTCACAGCTTTCCTGGGGGCTGAGAGGAAACAGAACTGCAAAAGCAAGGAAAACAAGACACACACATACCCTGCTCCTTCGCACACATGCCAGGGAGGGAAGCACTCCCTTGATTCAAACCTCATGTTTGCTTGCTGTGTAAAAGAGCCCCTCCTAATCCCGCCAAGAAACCGAAAGCAGAAAGCATAGGATGCGGGGGTTTTGCTAATGTAGAGACACTGTGAAGCTCCTTTTACTTGCTGGCTCAGTTCTGGAGTGGTTGTGAGTAGGAAATCTTTACCTTACAGTACTTCAGTTACACCCAAAGAAGGTACCAGACAGACTTGGGGTGGTTCTTGAATTTAGGTAGCAATTTCTTTGTTTCCTCTAAAAAGGGAAGTGCTTTTTATTTAACTTTAAGTGCTTGGGGACAGACTGCAGTTGTTGGTGATGAAGAAAAGGCACTCTACTCATTATTTTTAATTATTACTGTACATACTCCATTGCTCAACCTGACAACAAATTCTGGGACTGAGCCTTGCCACAAATTAAGCTCTGCTTTCTAACCTTAGCCAGCCCACCCTCTCACAGGGTGCTGTTTGGTGAGAGGATACCCACGCATCTGATCTGACTTTGGAGTGGGGGCCCAAGCCCAGGCTTTGACGGTGATTTTACCTGGTGGGCAAGCTTGAATGGAAGCAGGCATTCCATGCGGTAACCTGTTCCCAAACCATGAAAACCAGCACCTGAGCCTGGAAACAAAGAGGCAGCCAATGCAGATTACGTAATATGCTCCAACCGCTATATTCCAGATAGAAATCTGCCCACCACATTTTGAGCCAGCTGAAGTTTGAGGAGTGTCTTCAAAGGCAGACCCTCAAGAGGAAGTTTGGCCCTACAGTTTAATATATCTGTATTGCTATATGCAAGTCATTGCCAATAGGTTACTTTATGCTTGGTGTCAGTTGTGTTTTCATGGTGCATTGTCTGTTGATGAAATAATAAAAAAAGAAAAAGGCAGACCCACATAGAGAGCACTGCAGTAGTCTAGGCAGCAAGTAATATAATGTAACTGAGAGGTTTCTGCTGGAAAGTAACCCTCTGAAAGTCAATATGTTCTTCTGCTGATGCTTGGTGTGTCTTCATGCATTTCCCCCCTCAGTTACTTTTGCTGTCAGCTTCACTTGCTGCATGGATTGCCAGATTGCACCTGGGAGAACAAACATTTGCCTTTAATTACATTTACTATTAAAGTGGGAGGCAAGGAGGTAATTGGAGCAGCTCTTGATAGTTTGTTCCCAGGTGCTTCCATCCACCCCCTCCACCTGCCCTCCACTTTTGGCCTACTGCAGACCAGGGGAGAACCAGGTGGGAGCAGTGGCAGCCATCTTGTTTCCTTGCCTGCTTTTAAAGGTAAATGCTTATCCTTTGGCTTGCTCTCTGGAAACCCTATGTGCTGCTATTTTGCTTCTGGAATGTCAGATTTCACCCTTGCCAGGGTTATTTGCATATGTATTGATGATTTATTGATCATCACTTCTATATAAGATTCTTGGAGAATCAAACCAAGAATGGGAATAATTGTGTTTGGGTGTGTGTGTGTGTTTTAATCTTTTAAGGGACAAAAATGAGCAACAATTTAGAAACTGCAATAGTCACTGGAAATCAATTATTATTTATCACATTTATATCCCACTTTTTTCCTCTTGCAAAGAACCCAAGGCAGCTTACATGATCCTCCTCCTCCTCTCCATTTTATCCTTACAACAACCCTGTGAGGTGGGTTAGACTGAGAGTCATGACTGGCCCAAAGTCACCAGTGAGCTTCCATGACCAAGTGGGATCTAGAACCTGGATCTCCCAAGTCCCAGCCCAACACCCTAACCACTACACCACACTGGCTCTCAATATCTTTCTGCTGGTTGGTTGGAAGGGTGGACTGAGACTCTGGCAGACGACAGTGATCTCCCATTTTCCTATATCTGTCAAGCAGTGGCGGTTTAGCCTTTCTGCTGGCTCCTTCAGGGGTGAGAGTGGAGTCACAGCAAGCTGCAGTATCTTTGGCACGTGGGGGGAACCAAGATGATTTCCTCCCTTCCTTCAGCCATTGCTCCTTGGCATCTAGCTGGAGTTTGCATGATGTACTCTTTCCTTCCTCTTTACCCAAGAACATGCTCTATCAGTCTTTGGGGCAAAGTAGATTTGATGGGGCAACCATGTTTATTATTCACATGACTACTCCATTCACATATGAAGTATGGGGGGTGGGTGGGGAATCTAATATTAACATCAACAGGGGCTTGCAATGAGAGCGCTGAACACTCCCATGCCGTATGTACCCATGCTCCATCACCTAAACTCTTTCCCCCCTTCCATCCTAGCTCACCTGCTCTTGAAGCTAGGCTGGAAGAAAAGTGCCAGTGAAGCAATGGAACATGGTGAAGTAAAGTGGGGGAGAGGGGAAATCGTCAGATCCTTTCACCTATGCATTCCTTTTGGTGTTAAAATGATAACCCCTGCTTTTTATGTGAATGGTGGCTGAACCATCATGGCCCTCTTTTTAGCGGTGCACCAGTCTAACAGAATGCTGCCTCCCCCTAACTGTAAAGTGCTCAGCAACATTTATGTGCCTTAGGTCTCCCCCCCACACACACACAACTGTAATAATGATCTAGTGGTTGGAAAAAATGACTTTGGGGACTGTGATCTTGCTTACTTACACTCTTCCCTCCAGAAATGCAATCAATCAGTCTGTGTGGCTTTTGATCACCATGGAGTAAGGAAGGCTCCAAGCGAGCTACTTTCCGCTTCCAGTTGCCATGACCCAACACTTTTTAAATAATGAGAACTAAAGTGCTTTTGATATACGGGTCTCTCTGGGCAAAGAGTGCTTGAAATAAATTTCAAAAGCTAAGATAGTGCACCGCTTGTTCAACTGGAACAGGGCTGAAGTTTGGGACTTTATTTAAGAACTACAGCCAGTGATAAACTCTACATTGATCAAAATGCTGAGGATGTCAAAATGGTCTTGTTGTTTGATCATTTGCAGTGGGGTCTACTGAAGTTTTCTGGGGCCAAACAAGCTACACATTACACAGACTTAAATTCACTTATCTCAGACTTTTTAAAAAGAAAATCAGCAGCTGGAGGCTGCAGTTAAGAGCAAAAGAAGGGTAGGTTGGGAAGGAGTGTATCTTCCTTTCCCTGCCAGCACTTTTCCCTCTGAAAATTGTCCCAACCTGCTTTTCCGCCATCAGAGAAAAAGATGCAGGTGCTCTTGTTTGTGCCATGAAGAGAAAAGCAGGTTGAGAGGTACAATTCAGATAAGAAAACAGCCTGTAAGAAAATGGTGGAGCACCCCTCCTTACCCATTCTTTTTCTGCTCCTGATTGCAATTTCTAATTGCCTTTGTTAAATAAAATGGAGAAAAATCAGACAGAATACCATGCAATGTGTTCATTCAGTTGTTCATTGTGCATCACAAATCCTTGACTGGCTACTAGAACATGGAGGAGGAGGAGGAGGAGGAGGAGGAGGAGGAGGAGGGGGGGGGGAGGTGGTGTTGGCAGCCCTGGCAACATTGGTGGAGGCAGTCACACCTCCAGAGAGTGGGGCAGCTGCTGCTACCCCAGAGCAAGCACCAAGACCTGTCGTACACATCGTCCAGTCCCACCGCAGCACTCCCAGTGGAGGAGTCCCCGCCTTTTGCAAGAGGCCTGGCTCCTCTAACAGCCCCAGCTGGTGTGAAAAGCTAGGCCTGGCCTAGTATGCATTCATGTTCAAATTTGTACCCCTTGTCCCCTCCCTTCCTACAAGGAATTATGTTCACATTTGTGTCCTTGCCCTCTGAGGAGCTCCAAGCAGCAGTCATGTCAGTCTAGGGATGTCAGAGAATTTTGCCACGAATCTCGGGGAGGCCGAATGCCAGCGCATTCGCACCCCCGAAATTGGTGGCGAAACGGTCTGCCCCCCCGCCCCCCCCGGGACGGGACTTACCTTGGGTGAATCCTCCTGGCGGCGGCGGCTCCGGCGGTGATTTGGCGGCGGCAGCCGGTCTTCCGACCGGCCGCCGCCACCGCCATTTCCAGTTAAAAAAAAAAAAAAAAGTGATAGGCTACGTAAAGAATTACGTAGCCTGTCACAGCTAGATTTTTAATAAACACCGTGATAGGCTACGTAAATGTTTACATAGCCTATCACGGCTGAGTAAAAAAAAAAAAACCTTTTCGTATGCAAATGGCAGTGCCCATGGGCGCCGCCATTTGCGTTCCTTATTTTGGCACGTCTAGTCTACGTAAACATTTACATAGACTATGGCGAAAATAAGGGGAACGCAAATAGCGTAGCGTCTACGCTATTTGCGTTCCCCTTATTTTCGCCGTAGTCTACGTAAATGTTTACGTAGACTAGACGTGCCAAAATAAGGAACGCAAATGGCGGCGCCCATGGGCGCCGCCATTTGCGTACGCACAGTTGTTGTTGTTGTTTTACTCAGCCGTGATAGGCTACATAAACATTTACGTAGCCTATCACGGCTGACTGCAGGGACGCAAATGGCGGCGGCTATGGCCGCCATTTGCGGCCCGGCCGGCCAGGATTCGGGGGTGGAGGGATGGAGCGCCCCCCCCAGCCAGAATTTCAGGGGGGAGGGACGGAGCGCCTCCCCCCCGGCCAGAATTTTGGGGGGAGGGACGGAGTGCCTCCCCCCCACCGTGAATCAAATTTCATTCAAGGTAAGTGACTTTCGTACATCCCTACGTCAGTCCCTCAATCCCCTTTTATCCTCACAAAACCCTTGTGGTTAAGGTGTGAGATAGCGAGTGGCCTAAAGTCACCCAGGGATCTTGGTACATGGCTATAGAGGGCTCTGAAGTATTTAATATTAATTCTTGTGTGTGTGTTTAATATGAATGTTCTTAAAAGTATAAGTCTGTGCAGTTCTGCTAGGGTTGCCACCCCTCCAGGATTGGCCTGGAGTCTCAAGGGGTGTCTCTACATTAAGCAACCCCCCCCCCCCCGCAAAACCCCACATGCTTTCCGGACCTTCCTGCTTTCAGTTGCTTTGCAGGAATAGGAAGGGCTTCTTTACACAGCAGCCGCGTGTGGTTTGAACTGAGCCTTCCTCCTCCCTCCCTAGCCTGTGGGAAAAGGAGGAGGAGGGAGTCTTGTTTTTGTAGCTTAACTTCTGCTGTACTGTTTTCTCGCAGCCCCAAGGAAACCTCTGACTTACTTCTGAGTAGACATAAAATGTAAGATTGTGCTGTAAGTGTGCAACCTTTGACACACTTACTTGGGAGTAAGCCGCATTGAACTGAATGGGACTTACTTCTGAGTAGACATAAGATCACCCTGTATGTCTGCAACCCTTGGCACATGTACTTGGGACTAAGCCCCACTGGACTTAATAGGGTGCTCTGAAACAACAGAGGACGTTGCCTCTGAGCTTAGTGGGGTAGGGAATCAGATGTGTCTCCCTTCATTGCAGGGAAGCATTTTACCCTCTTCTCCCTCCAATTGAGAAATGCTGAGGCAGGAGTCGCAATTGGCAGGCAATTCTTGCCCTCATGCCTGTCAAATCTGCTTGGGTCTCCTTCTGTGCAACCCCGCTCCAATCCGCAATGCCTTCGTCATCCTGACCGCACCCCCAACAGCTGAAAACAAACGCCCACAGCAGGCAGACGCAGAGAATTTCATGGGGAGGTTATGGCGCTCCTGTTCCGTGGTCTGGGAAAAATACCACATTTTTTGCGTTTGGGGAAAACATGAGATAGGCTGGGGGAAATTGCGGGAGACACCTTGGACATTAACAGCGTCATGTAAAGAGCCCGCAAACTTCCAAAAGAGAGCCATCTCAATAATAGGATAAAAGTTCAGTGTGATGAACCCCCAGAAACTGTTGAAAGCAATCCTGGAGATTTTAGCAGTTTGGTACTGCATAAAGTATTTGGGGCAGGAGAAGGAAATCTCCAAGCATAACTTCAGTCAAAGTTGGCAACCTTTATGCACTGGGGTCCTGGGTTGTGCTCTGTATTGCCTTTGGACTATTGCTTCACACAGCCCACAATATGGAGATTGTTTATTGTACTGTGCTGATACTGAAAGGCTTTGAGCATAATGCACAGGTGAAAGGTGTCTGTATGTTATATTTGTTTTGTAGAAGAGACTTCATCTTTAGAAATACCAGCTTGAACTGGTATTCAGTGTGGAGAATAAAAATAGTATTATATATAATTATAGATTAGTATTTATAACTTATTTATGCAGTAAGTATTTTGTAAATACTTCAGTGGTATAATTTCATTCACCATGATAAAAGCAGTTTAACGTAGGTTACTTGGAGAAATGGAGTAAAATGATGTCAGGTTGGCTGAAGGAGAAAAGGAGAAGACATGACAGAAAATGGGCAAGAAGACTTTGAGAGGCATGGCGGGCGGGGGGGAGAAAAACAATATAAAATAAAGTTTTTTCCACGTAGAGCAGTGGTCTGTAACCTTTTTGGGTTGGTGGGCACATTCGGAATTTTGACAGCATGATGGACACTCTCATAAAATGGTTGCGGAGGGGCTTGCTTATTCATAAAATGGCTGCCATTGGGGCATGACCAGTCACAAAAGTCTCATTTCCTTAAAGGCAAACTGATGAGACTAACTGAAAAGTAACTGGCCTATTTATTTATTTTATTTTATTTATCGTATGGCACATTCACATCGCGTTACAATAAAAACATAGAGCATAATAAAATATGAAATATAAAATATAGACAGGAAGATCACAAACGTATGTTTAGGTTACAGATATAGTTTTTTGCTTCAGTTGTCACAGCCAAGAAATCAGCAAAGTCTCCATTGTAGGCTTGGTTTTGTCACTCTATCACTATGTGTTGGATAGTTTGTTTTTCAGCCCCACAATCACAATTTGGTGATGTTATATAAAGGGCATTTGCACATCTACCATGACCTGTGAGAATTTGGTTCAAGGTTGTCCATATCGCATGGGGCTGGTCAAATCCAGGTGGTTTTTCCAAGATGCAGGGCAAGCTTCGGCATTGTGGAGGACAGTTTTCTAGCCAATGTTGTTTCCACGTGTTGTGGATATTAAAATCATCTTCTAGAAGAGCTTTAGCGGTAGAAATGGCTGGATGTCTCGATCTTAGCCTGTTTCGCTCCAAGTAGGTTACGTCATTTAATATTGGTAGCTGGAGATTGTCAATAATCTTTCGATATTCTTGAAGAAGGGCACTCTTTCGTCGTGCATCCGAAGGTGGTATGTGGCTCAAAACAGGCAAGGACGGTGGGTCTGAGCTCCAAAATAAAAACTACTCTTTTGAACCCAAATAAAGATTTATTTTTAAATCTTTTTTAAAAAAAACCCCAAAGGGCAGCACTTTGCTTTGCAGCATGGCAATTTCCCCATTAAAAAAACAAAACAAAACAAATATTAAAATAATCTAACGAAATAAAATTAAAACTAGGAGAGGCAGGTAGGTTGGTGGGTGCCAAGGGAAGTGTCCATGAGCACACCCAGACTTAGAGTGTCTGGATCAGAAAATTAATCCTGAAATGAGGAGGCTGAGTAATAATAGCTCCAGAGCTATTCAACTTGAGGAAAGCTGAATGATGGAACTCCCTGCTGTAAAGAAATAGCTGTGTGGCAAAGAATTTAGCAATTTTCAAGGACAGTTTAGATATCAATAGAAAATGATATCAGTAATTGCCAGCGAATTATGCCAAACTCCACGGCCATCTGTTACCATTTTGTGACTGGCTCTGACCCTACAACATCATTTTGTGACCGGTGGGTGTCAGTCATTTTCAGCTCTCTCAAGAGGGCCCTGTGGTAGAAAGTTTATCCAAAAGTGTGCATGCACACCCCAAAACAGTACATGTGTGTTGTATATGTTTGCTACTACAGCTGTTGTAGCCATGCATGCTATGCACAAGCAAAAGAAAGAAATTGGCCCCACTAACTCCACATCTCACCAGCTGCCACTGACTCCTCCTCCTTTTGTGGAAGTGGAGTTTGCTGCTAAATGACAGTGTGAGGTTTTGGTACAAGTGACAAATGCAGCATGTATGTGGGCAGGAGGGCTTAGTGAGACTGGGGTTTGGAAGTCAACTTCCCCCTCTAGCAGTTGGATTATTTTAAAACTTGACTAAAATGCAGCTATCAAGAAGGACAATTTCTCATGTAGGCAGGGTATGGGGCATACAGTTTGCTTCAGATCAGGAGATGGCATTGGGGAGGACTAGTTAAATATTTCAGCAGTCTGAATCATCCTCTAGAACTGCTAATTAATTACCATGAGGGGAAATCATGCAGGAATTGGAACTGCAGGGGGGATTTAGATTCAGTGAGTTCTAAAGTTTCTTGCTGAACTTGCTATTTCCTCCCCTTTCTCAGATGACAATGTGCATTTACTGTTCTTTGTTCTCCCTCCTAATCTTCCTCTGGCCATGGCATTGTTCACAATCTCCAGCCCCTTGATCCCAAAAGCTTCTCTTAATTTCTTTCTGTTTACTCTGCTTCCTCTGTGGATGCCATCTCTTACCTCTGCACTTTCTTCCTCACTTAACTATTTTGCTCTGTTGTCTTCTCAGTCTCACCATCTCAACCCTGGCTTACCCCAGCTGTTCATTAACTCTATGCTTGTACTGTTTCTGCAGAAGGTCTCTGGTGTAAAATTTGTTCGTCTCCTGATCTCATTAAGGATTCATGCTGTAGTCTTTCTCTCTTGCTCAAGCTTAGCAATTTTATTTTTCTTGTCTTATTCATAATCTCTCCTAAGCATCACTTTCCTGTTTTAACTTCACTTCTTCAGACTGCTTCTCCACCCTCACCCCCTTTCATTCCTTTTCTCCATTTCCACAGACACTGGCAAATTCTCATTCTTTTTTCCCCCATGTGCAAAACAAGCTTACTTGAAATGAACAGGAGTTGAGAGCACTGTCCTGCATCTCCCACTGATATTTTTTAATATATATACATAAATTTGTATATATCCATAGCAATGAATACATATAAAATGCATATATGTGAAAATACAAATTACTAGCAAATTATACGTAGGCTTCAACAAAAGTGGACCAAATACCCAAATAAGTTTCCATTTGAAGGTGGCATCTATATGCCACCCATTCAAATGTTGAAAGTATTATAAGTAGGCTGACCATATTTCCTTGAGACAAAAACGGGATATTGGGATGACAAAAACAGGACAGGGTTATGTAATATTCCGTATTCATTCATTTATTTATTTATTTATTGATTGATTGCATTTTTACCCCGCCTTTTTTCCTCTTGCAAGGAACCCAAGGCGGCTTACATTATCCTCCTCCTCTCCATTTTATCCTCACAACAACAACCCTGTGAGGTGGGTTGGGCTGAGAGTCTGTGACTGGCCCAAAGTCACCCAGTGAGCGTCCATGGCCGAGTGGGGACTAGAACCCGGATCTCCCAGCTCCTAGTCCAACACTCTTGCCACTACACCACACTGTCTCTCATGAAAAATTGTTATCGTCTTACTGCATGAAAAAGTAAGACAATAACAAAAGTTTTATTACATGACCATATTGAGTAGGGGTGGACGAAAGTCACTTACCTGTCCTCGAAGGACGTTTGCGGTGGGGGGGAGGCGCTTCGCTGGTCCCCCCGCGAAGTTCAGGCCGGGGGGGGAGGCTTCCCGCCTCGCCCGGCCACGAACACGAAAGTTAAAAAAAAAACGCCCCCTGATAGGCTCCGTGATGATTCACGTAGCCTATCACGGCTAGATCTGCAAAGTCAGCCGTGATAGGCTACGTCAATCGTCACGTAGCCTATCACGGGTGACTTTAAAAAAAAAAAGCGCGTACGCTAATGGCGGCCCCCATAGGGAGCCGCCATTCGCGTTCCTTATTTAGTCGCTGTAGTCTACGTAAATGTTTACGTAGACTACGGCGACCAAATAAGGAACGGGAATGGCGGCTCACTATGGGGGCCGCCATTATCTGTACACACTTTTTTTTTTAAGTCACCCGTGATAGGCTACGTGACGATTGACGTAGCCTATCACGGCTGACTTTGCAAATCTAGCCGTGATAGGCTACGTGAATCGTCATGTAGCCTATCAGGGGGCGTTTTTTTTTTCTTTCATTGCAATGGCGGCGGCGGCAGCCGGTCAAAAGACCGGCTGCCGCTCCCGCCTCGCTCGAACACCCGCTGAACCGCCGGCCGGACCAGCCACCGGGAAGGACATTCGGTGAAGGTAAGTCCCGTCCCGGGGGTGGGGGTGGGGGGAGCCTTATGATAAACTCGTTCAGTTTTTTACAAAAAATTAAAAACAGGACAAAATTGACATTTATATTAAAACGATGGGACGGTCAGGAAATTAGGGATGTACGAAAGTCACTTATCTTTGCGGTGCTTGGATTCGCGGTGGGGGGGAGGTGCTTCGTCCCTCCCCCTGGAATCCTCCCTGGGCCAGCTCTGCGGCGCCACCGGCCCGGGCCGTCCACAGCCGGAGTTCCAGCCGCAGACTTGCTGCTGTGGATGCAAATGGCGGCCACCATAGCGGTCGCCATTTGTGTCCTGCAAAGCTGCCATGATAGGCTATGTAAGTATTTACGTACCCTATCACGGCAAGCCACACACACACAAAAAAAACAGAGTACGCAAATGGCGGTGGCTATGGCGGCTGCCATTTGCATTCCCTATTTTTAGCCGTTTTAGCCTACGTAAATATTTACGTAGGCTATTACGGTGAAAAACAAGGGGAACGCAAATAGCGTAGTGGGCGCCATTTGCGTTCCTTCCCCCCCCTGTTTTAGCATACATAAATATTTACGTAGGCTATTACAGCAAAAAAACCAGAACGCAAATAGCGCCCACTACGCTATTTGCGTTCCCCTTGTTTTCGCCGTAATAGCCTACGTAAATATTTACGCAGGCTAAAATGGCTCAAAATAGGGAACAGAAATGGCGGCCGCTGCAGCCGCCACCATTTGCGTACGCTATTTTTTTTTTTTTTTGGCTTGCCGTGATAGGCTACGTAAATAGTTACATAGCCTATCACGGCAGGCTCGCAGGACACAAATGGCAGCCACTACGGCAGCCGTCATTTGCGTCCGCAGCAGCCCGTCCGCGGCCGGAACTCCGGCTGTGGACGGCCCTGGCCAGCGGCTCCGTGGAGCCGCCACGGAGCGGAGCCGGACGGTTTAGGATTTCAGGGGGAGGTGCGGAGTAACTCCTCCCCACCGCGAATCACCCCATCGAAAAGGTATGTGACTTTCGTATATCCCTATTTGGCACACAGGATATAAAATGACAAAAACTCATCATTGGCACCACCAGTTGATCCAAAGTAAAAATCACCTTATCTGTCCATGTCCACCACAAAAATATTTCTTATCAATTTTTAAATTTGGATTGCTCTACAAAGTCAATTTATAATGAAAACAAATGGATCAAAGTGTAGTTGACGTGACATTATGTGAACCTCGCAGAGAGCTTCGGCTATTGGGCGGTATAGAAATTTAATAATATATTATTATTAATAATAATAATAATAAAATTATACGCCACACATTTCTAACTAAAGAAACTGTGGGAGGAACCCTACGCCTTCTTGTACGTCTAGAACCTAACGTCATCCGTTTATACTAGGGATGGACGAAAGGGACTTACCTGGTCCCACAGCTTGCTTCGCGGTGGGGGGGAGGCGCTTCGCTTCTCCCCCCAAAGTTCAGGCAAGGGGGGGAAGGCGCCCCACCTCGCCCGGCCGAAATTCAGGCCAGGGGGGAGGCGCCCTATCCCTCGCCGCCAAAATTCTGGCCGGGGGGGAGCGCCCTGTCTCCCCGGCCGCGAAAGAAAAAAGTAAAGTAAAAAAAAACAAAGTACACACCCGTGATAGGCTTAGGGATGCACGAAAGTCACTTACCTGGTCTCGCAGCTTGCTTGGCGGTGGGGGGGAGGCGCTTTGCTGCTCCCCCCAAAGTTCAGGCCGGGGGGGAGGCTTCCCGCCTCGCCCGGCCGAAATTCAGGCTGGGGAGAAGCGCCCCGTCTCCCCGGCCGCGAACTTCAAAAGAAAAAAAAAAGCCCCTGTGATAGGCTACGTAACAATTAACATAGCCTATCACGGCTAGATCTGCAAAGTCAGCCGTGATAGGCTACGTTAATCGTCACGTAGCCTATCACGGGTGACTTTGAAAAAAAAAAAGCGCGTACGCAAATGGCGGCCCCCATAGGGAGCCGCCATTCGCGTTCCTTATTTGGTCCCTGTAGTCTACGTAAAGATTTACGTAGACTACGGCGAAAATAAGGGAACGCTATTTGCATGCCAAAATAAGGAACTAGACGTGCCAAAATAAGGAACGCAAATGGTGCCCCATGGGCGTCAGCATTTGCGTACGTGCTTTTTTTCCCCCCAAAGTCACCCGTGATAGGCTACGTGACGATTTACGTAGCCCATCACGGCTGACTTTGGAAATCTAGCCGTGATAGGCTACGTAAATCGTTACGTAGCCCATCACGGGTGTTTTTTGTTTTTTTTTTACTTTTTTATTTTGCAATGGCGGCGGCAGCAGCCAGTCAGAAGACCGGCCGCCGCCGCCGCCCCTGCCGAAACGCCACCAAACCGCCACCGGGACCCGCCGCCGAGAGGGACATTTGCACAAGGTAAGTCCCATCCCTGGGGGGACGGGGGGACGGCGGAGAATTTCCCCACCAATTTCGGGGGGCTTTAGTTTATACACAGAAACTAGACAAGAAGATTCCAAAACTGACTAAGGTGGAAGATCCAAAGTAGATGGAAAAGACCAAAATTCAGTACACGTCAGCAGATAAGCCCGGTGATATAAAGCAAGATTCAGAAAACCAAATCTAGTACTTTAACTGGAAGTTGTGTCATTTTCAGAGATAATCATGGTGGAGAGGGACCCCCCCCCCCTTTTTAATGAAACAAAGCATTGATTTTCTGAAAATATTTGCCAGACACAGTTAATGGAATCCCATTTATAATAAGTAATCCAAGATACTATATTCACTTTAAGTGTATTTACCTTATCCTACAAACTCAGCTTTTAAGATGCCCATCTATCCAAATCCCAAGAAATCTCATTAATCAATTTATTCAAATCGAGCGTAATCATCAGTATTTAAAGCTATCAGATCTATGACTAATCTAAGATTGTCAGTCCCCTGTCTATGTTTCATAAATCCCACTTGATCTGATTGAACCAAAGTTGTAATAACTTCTTGAAGTCTACCAGCTAAAATAGCAGTAACTATTTTAATAGCTGCATTAATTAACAAAATGGGCCAAAAATTAGCACAATGAGTATGATCTTTGCCAGGTTTAGGGATCACAGTGACATAAGCATCACTTAATGAAGAAGAGGGAGAGCTGGATTCAAAAATATGGTTATAGAGATGATGTCTTCTACTTGTTCTACATTCCTCTGCTACTTCATCCCCGGTATCATCAGATGCTCCTTCCTTTTCTTCTTTTTCTCCAGAGCATGGAGGTAAGGAAGTAACTTGGGCTGTGTACAGTTTTTCAGAGACCTTAAGAGGGTACAATAAAGCCACTAGTGTTCTCAGGAGACATGTTAATTATTTCTGTCCTAGTATGGCCTCTGATCAAATAGATTTTGCAGGTTTTGCAGTATTTAAAAATGTATCTGCATCCAGTCTGTGTTTGTGAAAACCCTGTTATGCATGTGGATCACCCTTGCTGCAATGGTGCATATTGGGATACAGGCAGAAGCATCATTTAGAAGGGGTGGGGGGCCCACTTCTCCCCATCCCCTGTGTTTCAGACCACATGGGATAAGTCTTCAAGCACACTCCTGTCTCTGGAGTTCTGGGTTCGCTGTCTTTGCCCTGCGCATGGGGCGTGTAGCCCGGCCTTTGTGGGAGAGTCGCTCACCTGCCGGTGACCTTATTAACCCAACCCCTCACCTCAGTGTTTTCCAGAAATTCCTCCACCATTTTGGAGCAGGAATAACTATTAGGCATCCCGCAGCCAGCAAGTACTCTCTGCACAGTGTGCTCATCCAGAGTATTGAAGGTGGCCCTTCTCCTCAGGTAAATTCAGTTCACGGCTTCCACCTGAGAATGTGCCGAACCCTTGTGCAGAGGGGTGGCTGGTCCTAAGGAGCACACCTTCATGGGCAGGTGCCTACAGGGACCACTTCTGATGTTAACTTAAACATGGAAGTGGATGCTCTCCAACTCCTGCTCTGGGGCACAGAAAGGGGGGGGGTGTTTCAGCCCAAGGCTTTAGCATGCTTTTTCACGTAGCACTAGCTGCTCAGTATTTGGCCACTGAAGCCAATGTTCTGAAAAGGTTTGGAGAGTAAGTTTTGCTATGGGGATTCTCATCTGAGAGCTGTCATCATAAGCCTATTCATAAATTGAATCAAAAGTAGTGCAGGAACAGCAGCAACAGCCCACGTTTGCTTTTAGCATTGTGCCACTGTGCCTGGTCTGCCCCATGGGTGTGCGAGTGTTTGCCTCCGGACTTTCTCATAGTTAGAACAAGAATGCACATACCATGTCTTCAGTGCAATACCCCGTTACCATGGGTTCTACGTTTACGTAAGGGCAGAATATGCAATCTCAGGGTGGGTTTTCCCATGTTACAGTCCGCATGTCTTTACTGGGGGCAACTACGAGGGGGTTCAGGAAAGGAAAATGCATGCGCAGCACTCACGTTCTCACCACATCCCCACCACATGGCCCAGGATCTGCTGCAGCAGCCCTGCCGAGGCAACGGGGGCTACAGCCGCAGGATAGCCCTCTGCTGTGCAGCAACGCTGGGCTGACTGCGCCACCCTGACCAGCTTGCTGTTCAGGTGGCGGCAGGTGGGTGTTGGGGCCCTCTCTCCTCCCCTTTCTCAGGTGGCTGTGGAGGACGGACTGCTCCTGTGCATTTGGAGAGAGCAGAGAGCCATGAGCAGCCCTTTGGGCCGCCTGTCAAGCGTGGGGACTTGGTCACCAAGGAGGCATGCGCAGGAGCACCTACCCTGTGGCAGCACCTCATGCTGCTCTGCTTCTCCTGCATCTCCCCCTCTTGCAGCTCTGGTGGCTCTGCGCAGGCTGTGGGTGGAAGAGAAAGTGTAGTCACTGCTGTGGGCACATTTGGTGTATCCACAGAGACCACCGGGCACCAGCTAGCCCACCCTGCCCAAAGCACACTGTGCGCAGGCCTCACTGACCCATTATTTGTTTTGAGGGGAGAAGAGAGTGGATAGGTACCCGGAAAGTGCAAACGCGATGCCAGGCGGTGGACTTTCCTGTCTAGCGCCCATTCTGTTCTGAACACTCACACAGGCCAGAATGGCATTACTGGGAAGCGGACCACACACTGGATCGGGTTGCACCACAACTCAGTGCAGTTAAAAACTCTAAAGAATTAAAAAAAGAGAGAGAGAGTCTTTGAACTACACCTTTTCTTTTTCAAAAACACACACAGAGTAAACTGATCAACACAACCTCAGTATGGATTAATATGAAATGACCCAACATGTTTCGGCACAGGTTTTCCTCAGTGGTCTAACGACAAAGACTTTTACACACATAATCAAATAAATACTTCACATAAACAAAGAAACCCATTGGTTTATAACTGAAGTTCTTATCAGGAAAAAAATACTAAAAGCAATAATAAAGGCTACGAGGCTCATTACTTTTCTGCATTGAAGATAATGTAAAGTATGGTTAATATTCCAGCTTCCAACCGCAGTGTTTCTTTTAGTATTCTTAGTATAAATACCTTATATTCTGTTTGACAATCTGTGTAGTTTGTCCACTGTGGAAGACCTGTGTCGAAACATGTTTGATCATTTTATATTCTTCCATATTGTGGTTGGATTGATTATTTTAATCGGTGGATTTTAAAAAAAAATAGTATAAAATTACAGATTATTTTTTTTCTTTTGAGTTCATAACTAGGGGTGTGTGAAATACTTACCCCATTCTGGTTGGGAGTCCGCAGTGCGGGGGGGGGAGGCGATCCGTCCCTCCCCCCTGGAATCCTCCCCAGCTGGCTCCGCTCCACGGCAAGGCTGCATAGCCGCTGGCCAGGGCCGGCGGCAGCCAAACTTCCGGCCGCTGCCGGGCTGTGGCCGCAAATGGTGGTCGCTACGCCAGCTGCCATTTGCTTCCCTGCCAAGCCATGATAGGCTATGTAAGTATCTACGTAACCTATCATGGCAAAAGGCAGGGATGCAAATGGCATAGCGGCCGCCATTTGTGTCCCTGCCTTTTGCCGTGATCGGCTACGTAGATACTTACGTTATGTAGCCTATCATGGCTTGACAGGGATGCAAATGGCGGCTGCAGCAGCCCGGCAGTCGCCAGAAGACGACCTAGAACCGCTGCCGCCAGGTAGGTCCATTCCGGGGGGGATTTCAGGGGGTGGCAGGGGGGTAGTCCGTTCCACCATGGACTCCAGGGGGCCAGATTCTAAAGAATCCGGCCTCACTGGAGTCCATGGCGAAATTCTCCAACATCCCTAAGTCAGCACTAATTTGTGGCTGATCCCAATTCAGTGTTTGGTGTGTCTTGCTGAGCTGGGCTACATACTTCCTTTGGGATTGTGATTACTGGGAAGCAGGACATGGATAGACTGTCACTGCTTGTTCTGGGAGCCCCCCCCCAACGACATTCAGCAGTGTCCTGCAGTGCACCAGGATAACATTGGGGTAGGAAGGAGCACTGCATACCCACATGCTCACTCAGATCACTGTGCTCTCCGAAGTCTGGGGTCCGGCCGCCCAGCCATCACCCACAGCTCAAGGAGCTCCGCAAAGAAGGGTGGCCTGGCTCCACAGGGAGGATCCTCCCCATGCTGCTCCAGGGCATTATAAAAGGCAGCCCGTAGGGCCTTGAACTTTGACCTACGCTGCAGGGGCATCCGGTGGTATCCAGAAGTAGCCATCTCCTGGGCAATCCACCTCTACAGGTGGATGGTTTGGAGGTGCATGCTGGGCACGAGCCTACCAACCCATCCACTCTGACTGATCACCCTCAGGAGACAGCACACCTCTGGGCCCATCCAGTATGCCCCCCTGAGTCGGCCAGCCATGTTGCCCTGGAGTGAATGGGGAGGGGCTGTCAGTGACTTCCTGGATATGGAGGCACGGAGAGATGCAGGGTCGCATCTATGGTTCTGCATTCCAAGCAGGAACACTCTGTTTTTTCAGCCCTGTCCTAGCACTGTACTGGCGAAAAGAAGGAACATACCATGCAAACTCTGCAGGGTTATAGCTCCAAGCCTTCCCTTTGGAAAGTAATATAGAGACAGTGGAAATACAGTAGGAACTAGGGATGTCAGAGAATTCCACGACGGATCTCGGTGAGGCCGAATGCCAGTGTCCCTATAGGATCGTTCCCTAATATTGGAAAATGTAAGGCAGAGATATTAACACGCACACACACAAATGATACAGTACCTTAGTAATAAAAAGCTAATAACAATGAAAACACATCAGTCCATTTAATATACAAAACATTAGGGGGGACAGTTTGCATGATAAAAACAAAAGAATAAGGTATCATTATTTTTAATAAAGGAGGGAATAAAGGAAAATATTTCCTATTATTATATTCTTCTTTGCATTCCGGTAAGCTTTGAAACAATTCCACTCTTCCCCAAACCTATTTAATACAATTCTCCCATTTTTAGAACAAATTTACCATGTAATTGTATTCATGGTAGCAAGTTCCCAGAGTTTAACCATCTCTATCACAGAATATCTTTTGATTTCCAACTTTGCATAAATCAGTCTGGCCACTACTACTATATGAAAGATGAGGATATCCTTTGTATGTAAATAGAAACCATTTTGGATTTAGTAACAAATGAACTTGCAATATCTTAACTAAACACAGAAAGAAGCTGAGCCCAAAACAACTTTGCTCTGGGAGCCTTTTGTAGGGATGGACGAAAGGGACTTACCTCGTCCCGCAGCTTGCTTCGCGGTGGGGGGGAGGCGCTTCGCTTCTCCCCCCGAAGTTCAGGCGAGGGGGGGGAGGCGCCCTGCCTCGCCCGGCTGAAATTCAGGCTGGGGGGGAGGTGCCCCATCCCTCGCCGGCAAAAGTCAGGCCAGGAAGGAGCGCCCCGTCTACCCGGCCGCGAAAAAAAAAGTAAAACAAAAACAAAAACACACACATCCGTGATAGGCTACGTAACGATTTACGTAGCCTATCATGGCTAGATTTCCAAAGTCAGCCGTGATAGGCTATGTAAATCATCACGTAGCCTATCACGGGTGACTTCGAAGAAAAAAAAAAGCGCATACGCAAATGGCGGCTCCCATGGGGACCGCCATTTGCGTTCCTTATTTTGGCACGTCTAGTCTACGTAAAGATTTATGTAGACTATGGCGAAAATAAGGGCAACGCAAATAGCGTTCCCTTATTTTCGCTGTAGTCTACGTAAATGTTTACGTAGACTAGACGTGCCAAAATAAGGAACGCAAATGGCGGCGCCCATGGGGCGCCGCCATTTGCGTACGCTTTTTTTTTCTCAAAGTCACCCGTGATAGGCTACGTTACGATTTACGTAGCCTATCACGGCTGACTTTGGAAATCTAGCCGTGATAGTCTACGTAAATCGTTACGTAGCCTATCATGGGTGTGTTTTGTTTTTTTTAACTTTACTTTTTTTTTTTTGCAATGGCGGCGGCGGCATCAGGTCGGGAGACCGGCCGCCGCCCCCACCCCCAACGAAACGCCGCTGAACCGCTGCTGGGACCCACCGCCGAGAGGGACATTCGCCGAAGGTAAGTCCCATCCTGGGGGGGGGGGCAGGGGGCTGGTGGAGAATTTCCACAGTCCTGATGCGTTTTAGCTAGTTTATTGGGAGTTATGTATTAATGATTTATCATATTGTAACAATTCTCCCTTAAGATGGAAGAAATGACACACATATAGATCTTCTCCCTTATATATTTCCAAATACCCAATGGCAATTTCAAGTTAAGGCATTTGGCCCATTTATGTGTGTAAACCTTAAATATAACAGGATTTGATAGATTTTTGATAGAGTACCTGGGCTTAATTTACAGTCCTTTCAAACAGAGAGCATGGCTTCAACCTGGTTCCTGAATCACTTATTTTTCTACAGTATTCTGTACTTTCTTTTTTCCTTTTTGTTACAGATGGATGAGAATTTCAGTTCACCTTTGATAATAATTTACCAAAATTCGCAAAGTTCTCCATATTCAGGAAAATTGAGATTACCAAAGAATATGGGAGAAACTGAGACGGACAGATCCCTTCATCCATCCCAGGGGCTTTGTGTACTTGGCTCTTTGTCTGAGTTTGAATCCCTACGTATTCAACCATCTTTGTGGTGCTGAATTAGGGTTGCCACCTCTTTTTTCTAATATGCTCCTCATCTTTAACAACTATATGGCATCCAGGTACATCATGGTCCTATTCATGCTGGGAATAGCTGTTTCAGTTCAGTTTTATAAGAATTTATCACAATGTGCAAAGTTTTTCATAACTGGAAGAGAAAGAATTTAAGATTTTAAAAATCTGAATGTGGGAGAAAACGAAGCTGATAGATTTGCCCATCTCTACTTTTCATGCACTCACCCCTCGCCATTTTTTCAGGGTTTTTTTTTTAGTGGTAGCAGCAATGAGAATGCTTTGCAATAGAACATTTATCTTAGAGAGGATGTACATTTTAATTGCCATGAACCTCCCAAAGAAGGAAAGTTTGAGATTAATCCAGTTCGTTGCTTTCCTAACTTCCCACGTTAAACATGAACAAATCCTTATCAGTATTCAAGAAATACATGGCCAATACATGACTGATGTGTTCATAACAGAAAATGAGGTAGCAATTTCAGTGAGAACAAAGCCCTATTCAGGCATTCCAAAGCGTGTTGTTTAAACACACAAGGAGTGGGAGCACTCTGGTCCCACCCCACTCCTTCATCACTCTCATCACCCTGTCTGAAGAGGAGAGCTTCCTCTATCCATACGGGCTCTCATTCTGGATCATGTGGAGACCCACCCACCCCCGATACAGGAGGCTTTCCTCTCCAGACAGGCACCGTACATGTGTACAGGGTGACAGGAGTGATGACAGGGGGGGCAGGAGTGGGGTGCTCCCTCTCCTCGCATGTTTAAACAACATGCTTTGAGAACACCTGAATAAGAATCAAGATTCTAAGCTTCACTTACAGTGGGCAGGTTTGCATATCACACTGTGGCAAATAAGCCACAGTGTGTTGAATAGGGATGTCAGAGAATTTATCCACGAATCTTGGGGAGGCCAAATGCCAGCACATTCGGCCCCCCGAAATTGGTGGAGAAATGGTCTGCCCCCCGTCCCCCCCCCGGGACGGGACTTACCTTGGTCGAATGTCCCTGGCGGCGGCGGCTCCAGCAGCGGTTCGACGGTGGTTCGGCGGCAGCGGCGGCCAGTCTTCCAACCAGCTGCCACCACCACCATTTCCAAGTAAAAAACAACAACAACAACAAGCAAACGTGATAGGCTATGTAAAGATTTACATAGACTATCATGGCTAGATTTTTAAAAAACACCGTGATAGGCTGCATAAATGTTTACGTAGCCTATCACGGCTGACTTTGAAAAGAAAAAAAAAGCGCGTCTGCAAATGGTGGCGCCCATGGGCACCGCCATTTGCGTTCCTTATTTTGGCATGTGTAGTCTACGTAAACATTTACGTAGACTACGGCGAAAATAAGGGCAACGCAAATAGCGTTCCCCTTATTTTCGCCGTAGTCTACGAAAATGTTTATGTAGACTACACGTGCCAAAATAAGGAACACAAATGGCGGCGCCAATGGGCGCCGCCATTTGCGTACGCGTTTTTTTCTTTTCTTTTCAAAATCAGCCGTGATAGGCTACGTAAACATTTACGTAGCCTATCACGGCTGACTGCAGGGACGGAAACAGTGGCGGCTACAGCCGCCGCCATTTGCATCCCGGCAGGACTAGAGGATTCGCGGCCAGAGGGACGGGATGCCTCCCCCCCGGCCAGAATTTCGGCGGGGAGGGACGGGGCACCTCCCCCTCGCCAGAATTTCAGGGGGAGGGACAGAGCGTCTCCCCCCCACCGCGAAGCAAGCTTCGGGATCAGGTAAGTGACTTTCGTCCATCCCTAGTGTTGATTGTTTTTATTTTATTATTTATTTATTTATTTCATTTCTATACCGCCCAATAGCCAAAGCTCTCTGGGCGGTTCACAAAAACTAAAACCAAACAACACACAATAAAACAATTTAAAATATATAGAACATTAAAACCACAATATAACAATACAACCACAATAAAACCTAGCAGCAGTACAGGAGTTTAAAATACAGATTTAAAACAGCAAAGATAAAAATTTAGAAAGCTAAAATGCCTGGGAAAATAAAAAGGTCTTCACCTGGCGCCAAAAGGAGTACAATGTAGGCGCCAGGCGAACCTCACTAGGGAGCTCATTCCAGAGCTGGGGTGCCACAACAGAAAAAGCCCTCCTCCTAGTAGCCACCCGCCTCACTTCCTTTGGCAGGGGCTCACGGAGAAGGGCCGCTGATGATGATCTTAAGGTCCGGGCAGGCACATATGGGAGGAGGCGATCCTTCAGGTAACCTGGCCCCAAGCCGTTAAGGGCTTTGAATGTTAACACCAGCACTTTGAATCGGGCCCGGAAACGGACTGGCAGCCAGTGCAGCTGGAAAAGTACTGGCGTAATATGAGCTCGCAGGCCAGTCCCTGTTAACAATCTTGCTGCCCTATTTTGGACCAGCTGAAGTTTCCGGACCGTTTTCAAAGGCAGCCCCACATATAACGCATTGCAGTAATCCAGACGAGAAGTTATCAGAGCATGGATAACTGTAGCTAGGCTATCTCTGTCCAGATAAGGGCGTAGTTGGTATACCAGCCTAAGCTGATAAAAAATGCTCCGTGCCACTGAGTTGACCTGTGCCTCAAGTGACAGTTCTGGATCCAAGAGCACCCCCAAACTATGAACCTGATCCTTTAGGGGGAGTGCAACCCCCTCCAGAACAGGTTGAATATCACCTAGCCGGGCAGACGAACCACCCACTAACAGTACCTCCGTCTTGTCTGGATTGAGTTTCAGTTTATTAGCCCTCATCCAGTCCATTACCGTGCCCAGGCACTGGTTCAGAACAGCCACTGCCTCACCTGGTTTTGATGAGAAAGAGAGGTAGAGCTGGGTGTCATCCGCATATTGATGGCACCTCAGCCAAACACCTGATTGATGAACAATCATCAACCCAATGATTGTTCATTGAACAACCCACAGTACGCCCAACAGATGATCATGGCTTGCTCTCCCTCTCCTTCTCCTTCAGTCCTCTAGTCGGGTCTGGCATTTATCCCAGTTGCCTTTGCAGCAGAACCCAGTTTGTTTCCTTGCCCTGGCCCCCACCCCACTCCGATTGCTACCGGTTTTCATTCGCCACCTTTTTAAAAATTATTTTTTTCGGTCTTTGGGAGTACACAAATGTGTTCATAATTAAAAAAAAAAAATCCCAGTAACTGCTCCATTTGCCAGTCTTTTTTTAAAAAAGTCTAACTGCTGCTCTTGTGCAAGTGCACAGGAGTGACTGATAGCTGCTGGGGACATTGGACTAAGTTCCCCCACATTCTACTGCTCTGCAGTAACTGCTCTGGAAAGGAGCCACATAAAGAGGAGGGGGCCAATATCTCGCCTTTTTGGACTTTCTGGGGATTCCGACAAGTGTTGAATGGGAGGAGGATACTAACAAGTGTCAGTTCATCACTTAAAAGCAGAAGATTATCTTGCCAAGTGGGAGATACTGTCCCCTCTCCTTTGGTGCATTTACTGCTCTCACAGTTTTTCCCCTTTTGGGGGCTTCTCGACTGTGCAAATGGGTTCCTCCTGTTACTTAGTATTATTTCCCCCCATCCTTGTCAGTTGAGCACAAATTAGCCTATCTGCGGTTTTGCCTTATCAATTTCCTTGTAGGGTACCTACTCCACTTTGGTGATCCCATTGACAGCGGCAACATAGAAGGACATTGGCAGGGCAAGTCTACATGTCGGACAGGTGAAAGTGTGCTCTTGCACACTTGCAAAGGAACAGGAAAGAAATATTTTTTAAAAATTACGAACACATTCGCATACTCTGAAATGATGCTTCTGATGGGTCCAATATATTTTAAAAAGAACTCAAAATGTATCATACATTTGGGATTGTATTGAGATATTTGAGTCCATGACTGGGGAAGGTTTGTAGGGTAGATGGCCTCAGTTCTTCTATTTTTAATATTTAAGATTGGTGGATTGGTGGCGCATCCCAATTGGCTACAGAGCTGATGAGGGTGGGGTGGGGGGATGGAAATGTGTAATATGCTCAGCATATTAATTACTAGGTTTGCTGGTTGTAATAAAATATGTACATTAGCTACAGCCCTGCTGCTTTAATGATAAGCTTACACTATGGTCCTAGGTATTGCTTTGCTATATTTGAACAATCTTCACTGTATATAGGAGCATAAGAAAAGCCATGCTGGATCAGACCAAGCATCCATCTAGTCCAGCATTCTGTTCACACAGTGGTCAACCAACTGTCAACTGAGAACCCACAAGCAGGACACAAGTGCAACAGCACCCTCCAGCCCATGTTCCCCAGCAACTGGTGTACATAGGCTCACTGCCTCTGGTACTGAAGGTAGCACATAGCCATCAAGACTAGTAGCCATTGATAGCCTTCTCCTCCAGGAATTTGCCTAACCCCCTTTTAATGCCATCCAAATCAGTGGCCATCAATACATGCCAATTAGTTTTGGTAGCCAATTCCATTGTTTAGTTATGCACTGTGTGAAGAAGTCCTTCCTTTTATCCGTCCTGAACCTCCCACCAATCAGCTCCATAGGATGACCCCAGATTCTAGTATTATGAGAGAGGGAGAAAGATGTCTCCCTATCCACATTCTCCACACCATGCATAATTTTGTACGCCTCTATCATGTCTCCTCTTACCCTCCTTTTTTCCAAGCTAAACAATCCCAGCTGTTGTAACCTTCCCTCATAGGGGTGATGCTCCAGCCCCTTGATCATTTTAGTTGCCCTTTTCTGCAGTGTTGCACTGAAATTCTGAAATGCTTTGATTGGAGCGGGACAGT
This sequence comes from Heloderma suspectum, assembly GCF_057233095.1. NCBI lineage: Eukaryota > Metazoa > Chordata > Lepidosauria > Squamata > Helodermatidae > Heloderma > Heloderma suspectum. The sequence goes on from NC_139462.1 coordinate 118,040,048, forward strand.
CAAGGGGTGGTTAAGACAGAGAATCTAAGGCTGCAAATCTTATACACAACAACACACTTACCTGGAAATGTCCGATTGGCTGTGCACACATTTCTCTCAGCCCCATATTCTACATTTAATTTCATGTTGCCCACTTACATCTATAATTTATTGATCTTAACCACATGGTTACCTCTAACAATATATATATATATTTTAAACCTTTAAGCATGTGGGGCTCTCAGTTTCACTGAACGCCAGGAACGTCAGCAGGTTCTGTTTTCTTAGGAGGCTTGTCGTTTTTGTTTTTGTTTTGTTATACAGGCTGAGCCTGGGGAGCAGGAAGGCAGAGAGTGCCAGCATTTAAAGCAGCACCAGTCCCTACAGAAGCAAACAGCATAGCCTTGGATCTCCCAGATTCTCCCATCTATCAAAACTGAAGACTTCTTTCTCCCAATGCCATCCAGCTGACTACAGCTTTCTCTCCAGACTTCATCCTGGCTAGTTGCCCTCAGTCATCAATGGTTAAGGAATATCTTCTGGACATCAAAACATCTTTGAACATGCATTTTTGTCTAGCTCTGGAAATACCAACTGACATCAACTAGCAATCAATCTAATCAAAAGATGCTATTCTCCTGACTTGAAACCACACAGTTGCATTTCTGTTCCACAATTGTGTTTTTAAACTGATATAACGAATGATTTTTAATGTTTGGAACTTCACATTCTTAAATCTTTGTCAATGCAAATGTTACTGATTGCACGGGAAGAAAATAATAGTCCAAATATCAGCTTCTAATGATAAAATGAATTAAATGCCAAAAACATTTGAGAGAATGATGGCACTGTTTCCTGCAGAACCTTTCCCTATCTAGAGAAAACTGACAATTATATCAGTGCAGGCTGTGCAAAGATCAATGTTTACCCTTCTCTGAAATGCATATAAAACAAATGATGTTAAGGGGACAATCTCATCTATTTAAAAAGCTCACATTTCTATTTTAGACATCCATGTGTAACATTTCTGTTTAGCAATTTCAGTTAATTGTTGTATTAACATTTTTCAAGAACAGATTGCAAACTTCAAACTAGAAAAAAAAGATCAATTTTAGGAAGGGAACTGGGGCAGCTGTCAGTGAGCCCAAATTAACATAAATTTGCATAACAGATGTACAGTAAGGTGCCCATGACAGACAATTGCTGAATATTAATGATACAGACCGCAACATCATTTGCGTAAATGCTGTCTGCTGGGCATTGAAGCTGCCATGCTATTTGCAGAAGACAAAGGAGTGCGGAACTGAACAGATGCACCTGATACATTGATGCATCTTAATTTATGACATCCCCATGAAAGACCTTGTGGTGTGATATTTGGGGGGATTTATGGCAAATGATTCAGTGATAAACGAACGAAGCTGTTATCTGTTCTACTTCAGTCACTCGTTTCGTGTTGGGAGGAGGCTGGGCAGCTCATTTCGGATTACCTTTATGACTTTAAAAAAACGTAAATCCTTAGTGAAGTTCACACAATTGGCATCTAATAACACCTCATCATATTTGCATTCCTGCTATAACACTTGCTACCTACAGAATTCCCCATGCTTTAATATTATGGTGGGAAATTGCACTACAGCAAAGAACTGACTTTTCTGGATAGAAACCAAGTCAGAAAGCAAAAAAACTAATTATATCTTCGTCAACATTTCTATTTTACTCATCTCAATTACTGATATGCTGCTTTTTAGAGCTAAGCAATGTATTATTAAAATTATTAAATACAGATATTTTTTAAATATAGTCAGCGATATATAAATCTAATTGACAAAGGAATATCCCAAGATACAATTAGATTTCATTGAGCAGGGGTTGGACTCAATGGTCTTATAGGCCCCTTCCAACCCTACTATTCTATGATCCTATGAATTAGGCCGACCAAAGAGGTATACAGTTACTAAGAGGAAAACTGCTGTGAATCACACAAGCTATTTACATTATTAAGGAAAGGCTGCCTGCAGATACTTTTTCAAGACTCTCTTAAACATCTGAAGGACCTTAGTATAAATCAACCAGGACAGAAGTATACTATGGTAAATGGTAGGGATGTTGGGGCAATCCATCCGGGGGGGGGGGTGAAGTTCGCTTGCACACACACCCCCGGCTATGGCTCGCTTAGCCACAGGCTGGCCCAACTTGATGGAGATTGGGTCGGTCCAGCTCACAGATTTTCAGGGGAGGGATTTTCAGGGACATTTAAAATGTCGCTTAAAGTGACATTTACGCAAACTGCAGTTGCAATTTGTGTAATTTGTGCAAATTTCAGCCATAATTTGCACAAATTTCAATAGTAATTTGCACTAATTGTCCTCATGGTTTGAGCAAATTGCAGGCATGATTTGGGCATATTAAGCATACTACAGCCACAAATTAAGCACATTGCAGCTGAAATTTGCACAAATTATGCAAATTGCAGTTGCAGCTTGCGTAAATGTCACATAAAATAAAAACATTCGAGAAGAGTTCACCGCTTCCTGGAAAAAGCCTGCAGCTCGGTCCGGATATGCAAGACGAGCCAGGGGTTCCAGGGAAATCCAGTGAGCCTAAAAATAGCCAGATTTCCCCATGATGGCCATCCCTAGTCGATAGTATCAAAGACCACTGAAAGGGCCAGTAGAATGAAGAAGGTGGTATTCCCATCCAGTTCCAAGAGCATGTCATCCACCAAGCTGACCCAGGTTGTTTCTGTCCCAAAGCCAGCCCTGCACCTGGATTTCAATGGATGTAAATAATCAGTTTCCTCCAATACTACCTGGAGTTGAGCGGCCACCACTCTCTCCACCATCTTGTCCAAAAAGGAAAGATTAGGGACTGGATGGGAGTTGTCCAAATCCATAGCAAGCATTACATTACTGCTTCTAAGGGCAGCTGAAACCACACCCTCCCTCAAGCAAGCATTCAGTACCTCTGAAATACAAGTTGACCCCTCTAGGGTGCTTTTAATATCCAGGATGGACAAGAATCTAGAGGACAAGGGGTTGGTCACAAACTTCCAAGTAGCTTGTCCACATCCTCAGGTTGCACAAGCTGAAAAGTATCCATTACAACACGACCAGACGGTGTTCTCCATCTTCAATCTTATTGTAACGATGGCATTGAATTCAGCGTGGATACAAATGATTTTACCTGAAAATTGCAGGGTAAATTGGGCACAGTGAGCTCCTCCACCCCTGCAGAGGTTACACATACCCTGAAAGTCAAACCCATCTTTTCCCAACCTGGTACCCTCCAGATGTTTTGGATGACAGCTCCCATGCTGGCTTGAGATGAAGGTTGTAATTCCAAACATTTGGAGGGCACCAAGCTGGAGAAGGCTGGACCTGATCAGGTAATGCCCATGACAATGGAACCACTGCTGGCTTCCCTGGATCATCACTCCCTAGTCCAGAGCAGAACACCAGATCTAAAGTGTGGTCTGCCATGTGTTGGCCCTCATATTATCTGAGATAGGCCAGTGGTTGTCATGGTAGCCTTGTAGTCCCAAGCAGCTCCAAACAAGGTGGCCTTGGCATTGATGTTGAAATCCTACAGAACTAACAGCCTTAGGCTTCTCAGTACTGACACCAAGATCCCTTCTGATAGCTCAGGCAAGTAGACTCTTGTGCAGTGGTGTGTAACTCTGGTACAACAGAGGTAAGGAGCCTTCAGATTTGTTACTGGCATTACCAAGGTTGAACTGTCACTACACTTAAATGTTTTTATTAAGCTGTTCTATTAGTTTGTGTGTACTTGATATAGTTCATACGTAGACACACTCTTTTCCCCACAGAATTACTATTCTTTGCCCCAAAGAATCTTACTGGGCTGAGAGTTCTCCCTGTTCAGAAAATACAGCCATGATGAAGAAGCTTATAAACCCAGAAAAGATCACACGTGCATTTGGTTAAGTGGACAACGCAGTAGCAGAAGACAGATAATTGATCCTTAACTTTAATATAATTAGAAATCTGTTGACACATTGTACAACTTTGAGGGAAAGGTCAGCTGAAGCTTCAGTGTGCTGTTGAGAGAGAGCTGATCTATATTGGCTTCAAGCCTTCAGCAATAATGTCTATAAAACAGAAAGCAACCTAGAACTTTCATTTTTGAGGATGAAATATTTAGATTGAATATGTCAAAGGCATAAATGGATGAATGCCCAGCTCTCCACTTCTGGCACTTCAGACACTCCTGGATCCTGAATGTCAAAGGGTATGGTAGGAAGAAACCTGCACTGACTGCTTACCTAGTGACCACCAGCTTCTTTTTATAGAGCTACAAATCTGAATGACTAAGTTCACAACAGTGAAAGGGTGGGAAGGGCAGTCCAACCCAACAGACAGCATTGAATGGGCTCCAGACTAATCAGGAAAATGCTAAAGAAGAAGCACAATTCCTGATACCAATTCTCAAGTCTTGAAGCTACATCTCAGCATGCACAGCAGCAGCTATCAGCTATCTGATCTGCCTGCCTGATCCAGTTGTTGCTTCATGCACACGCAAAGGCGAGGAGTTTCTGTGCATGCTGCAATCTTCTCCTTTGCTGTCATTGCAGCAAGGCTTCCACTGAAGTTGCCAGGGGTAATCACCCTCACTGGAAGCCATATCTAGATAATAAAGTACCCCCCGCCCCCAGGCATCCAAAATGTGAGAGGAAAGGAGGATCTGGGCACTACAAACAAGTGCTTTGGGGCAAATCAGAGCTGTGGTTATTTAAAAAGTGTATACATGGCAGGCACTATTTCATTATCCTCTCATATGAAAGGAAAGCGAGTGAGAGTGAGCAGCACAGAACAGAGTGTGGTATGTTAGTTGCTTTGCTTAAGGAGAGACTTCTTTCTTGTACTTGTTGCCTGCGTGTTTGGGAGTATTCATGTGTGTGAGAGTGATCACCAAACAAAAACTACGTGGCTACGTGGAAATAATAACTGCTGAAAAGGGCAGTATTAATTATTGTGATTTACCCATTCAAGCCAAGACACTGTATTAATGAAATGCACCAATTCACTGAATTCAAGAAGAGACACCATGCATATACTGGGATGGGCTCATATCACATAAAATTCCAAATTGTGTCCTTTGGTTACAAGCTGTTCTCATTTTTCTTCAGTCTGTTTCCCGCCTCCCAGCTGAGCAGAGCAGAGCAGAGCAGAGCAGAGCAAGCCGCTCCAGCTGGTCCAGGGACTACAGAAGCAGGCAAGCTCCCAGAGAGCGAGCGAACAGGGGGAGCAAACAGGAGTTGGCCAGGGGAGTTGCAGTGGTTGAAGAGACAAAGGAGACAAAGGAGACAGAGGCTAAGAGGTAAGTGGGCTGCAGGAAGCCCAGGGGGCTGCCCTTTATCCTTCTGATTGGCTGTGAGCTCACCAGGTGCTTCTGAGAGCTCCAACTGAATTGGAGGGGTGTGGCCTGAGTACTCCCAGCAGCTGACTGGGCGGGAAGCTTCAGTCTGTTTCCCACCTCCCAGCTGAGCAGAGCAGAGCAGAGCAAGCTGCTCCAGCTGGTCCAGGGACTATAGAAGCAGGCAAGCTCCCAGAAAGTGAGCGAACAGAGTGAGTGAACAGGGGGAGCAAACAGGAGTTGGCCAGGGGAGTTTGGCAGGGGAGGTCAGGGGGGAGGCCCCTAAAATTTATATTTATTTTTTATTTTTTTAACTCACTTTTTTCCATTTATTTGTCTTGTAACACACACTTTCACACCAGTGGGACTCTGCTTTTAACCTCTACTGAGTAGGGGAGCAGGCACAGGCTAGTCTAGAACAATCACAAAGCTAGACACAAAAAGGGAAAAGAGGCAGTGGAAGGACAAGACTCTCCATTGGTGGTGACCTGCAAGGTGTGTGCAATGTTTGTTTTCTTGCCTGAGAACAACATGGCCTACACCTGCAACAAGTGCAAGTTGATCACGCTGCTGGAAGAAAAAGTAAGTGGACTGGAGCGGCGACTGTCGACCCTCCGGGGAATAAGAGAACACAAAGAGTTCTTGGACAGAATGGGGGAACTACAGCAGCAAAGGGAAGACCAGAAGCTTGAAGAGCAATAGCAAGATGAGGCAGTGGGAAATGCTGAGGTGAAGAAAAATGGAGTAGAGGATACTCCTTGGAAAAGGGTGACAGGAGAAGAAGAACTAGATGCCACTCTGCACCAGTGGAAGCAGTGGACCTGTGGAACCAATTCCAGGTACTTGCAGATGAGACTGGAGGACAGCCTGCAGAGGAAGAATTACAGGGGAACCTGCATGAATGTGAGCAAGAGGCTGAAGGTCAGTCAAACAGAGGCAATGAAACCCAGGCCTACAAGAAGAAGAAGAGAAGAGTGGTAGTAGTGGGAGACTCCTTGCTGCGTGGGATCGAGACCCAAGTATGTCGCGAAGACCTGTGGACTCACCAGGTATGTTGTCTCCCGGGAGGACAGATTAGAGACGTGACTGAAAGGTTGCCTGCACTCATAAAGCCCACTGACAGGTATCCCTTTCTTCTCATCCATGTGGGAACAAATGATACCGCCAAGCGGAGCTACGAAGAGATCACGTCAGACTTTGAAGCTTTGGGAAGGAAACTCAAGAACTTTGGGGCCCAGATAGTTTTCTCCTCCATCCTTCCAGTAGTTAGAAGAGGGATAGAAAGGGAACGAAAAATACTCCGGGTGAATGACTGGCTACGAAGGTGGTGCCGACGAGAGAGATTTGGATTCTGGGACCACGGGCTATACTTCCTGGAAGATGGGCTGTTGGCTAGGGACAGGTTGCACCTCACAAAGGCTGGGAAGAATGTGTTTGGCCACAGCATGAAGAACTTCATCAGGAGGGCTTTAAACTGAATCCTACGGGGAAGGGAGATGTAATGTTGGGGGTAACAGTGGATGTAGGCGCATGCACTGCAACGGAGAGAACAGCTCTGATAGAGCCCAATAATAGTCTTCAGACGCATGTAGGAAGAAAGCCAGACTATGAAGCACATGGTCTTCGATGTCTATATACTAATGCCCAGAGTATGAGAAACAAACAGAACGGACTTGAACTCTTAATACAAGAGGGAAATAATGACCTGATAGGTATAACTGAGACTTGGTGTGATGACTCTCATGACTGGAATACAGCAATTGAAGGATATAACTTGTTCAAAAAGAACAGGAGGAACAGAAAGGGAGGTGGGGTTGCACTGTATGTGAAAAATACATATCTCTGCACAGACATACAGGAGGAGGAGCTTGGTAGCCCCATCGAGAGCATCTGGGTTGAAATAAATGGAGCAAAGAATAAAAGGAACCTGGTGGTCGGAGTCTACTACCGGCCACCCAATCAAGGAGAAGACAAGGATGAAACTTTTGAAAAGCAAATAGCCAATGTTTTAAGGAAGCATGATGTAGTAGTAACGGGGGACTTCAATTTCCCCGATATTTGTTGGGAGACAAATTCTGCAAAACATGGCCCCTCCAGGAAATTCCTGACTTGTGTGGCGGATAACTTCCTCCTACAGAAAGTAGAGGAAGGAACTAGAGGACCGGCTATCCTTGACTTGATCCTAACCAAAAGAGATGACTTAGTGGATAAAGTAGCAGTTACAGGAACTCTGGGGGAAAGCGACCATGTTATACTTGAGTTCTTGGTTCTAAGGGAAGCAAAAGCTGAGTGTAGTCAAACGCGTACCCTGGATTTTAGGAAAACTGATTTTAATAAACTCAGAACAATTATCAGTAAGGTCCCATGGCAAGCGACGCTAATGAGAAAAGGAGTCCAAGATGGGTGGGAGCTTTTAAAAAAGGAAATTCTCAAGGCACAATCACAAACAATTCCAACAAGAAGAAAAGGTGGAAGACAACAGAAGAAGTCAATGTGGCTTCACAAAAAGCTTAGGGATGACCTGAAAACAAAAAAGGACACATATAGGAAGGGGAAAGAAGGCCAAATAACAAAGGAAGAGTACAGGGAGATAGCACAGAATTGCAGGGATGGAGTCAGGAAGGCTAAAGCTGAGAATGAGCTGAGGTTAGCAAGGGATGCTAAAAACAACAAAAAGGCTTTCTTCAGCTACGTGCATAGTAAAAGGCAGAGGAAAGAAATGGTGGTTCAGCTATTAAATAAGGATGGCAAAATGATAACAGATGACAAAGAAAAGGCAGAGGTGCTCAATTCCTACTTTGGCTCAGTCTTCTCCCAAAAGAGGGTCTATGACCCCCCTGGCAAAGGCGAAGTACAGGCTGAAGGGGCAGGATTGCAGCTTGAGATCAATGGGCATATGGTCAAGGAACACCTAATTACTTTGAATGAGTTCAAATCACCAGGGCCAGATGAACTGCATCCTAGAGTAATAAAGGAACTGGCAGAAGAACTCTCAGAACCACTGTCTATTCTCTTTGAGAAATCATAGAGGACGGGGGAAGTGCCAGATGACCGGAGGAGGGCTAATGTTGTCCCTATCTTCAAAAAGGGTAAAAAGGAGGAACCTGGGAACTACAGACCAGTCAGTCTGACATCAATCCCTGGGAAAATTCTGGAGCAGATGATAAAGGAATCCATCTGGAAGCACCTTGACAACAATGCCGTGATTACTCGAAGTCAACATGGATTTGTCAAAAACAAGTCCTGCCAGACAAATCTGATCTCATTTTTTGATCAAGTAACCTCCCTTGTAGACCGTGGGAATGCTGTAGACATCATATACCTCGACTTCAGCAAAGCTTTCGACAAAGTGCCCCATGATATCCTGATGAGCAAACTAGCTCAAAGTGGGCTAGATGAAACAACGATCCGGTGGATCCACAGTTGGCTACAGAATCGGACTCAAAGACTGCTTATCGATGGGACCTTCTCAAACTGGGGAGAGGTAACGAGTGGGGTACCGCAGGGCTCAGTCCTGGGCCCAGTGCTCTTCAACATTTGTATTAATGACTTGGAGGAGGAGGTGCAGGGAATGCTGATCAAATTTGCAGATGACACAGAATTGGGCAGGATTGCTAATACTTTAGAAGACAGAAACAAAATTCAAAGTGATCTGCATAGACTGGAGCGCTGGGCAGAAAACAACAGAATGACATTTAATAGGGATAAATGCCAAGTTCTGCACCTAGGAAAAGAAACCAAATGCACAGTTACAAGATGGGGGATACGTGGCTCAACCACACTACAAGCGAGAAGGATCTTGGAATTGTTGTCGATCACAAGCTGAATATGAGCCAACAATGTGATGTGGCTGCAAAAAAGGCAAATGCTCTTTTGGGCTGCATTCATAGAAGCATAGCTTCCAAATCCTGGGAAGTACTAGTTCCCCTCTACTCAGCACTGGTTAGGCCTCATCTGGAGTACTGTGTCCAGTTCTGGGCACCACACTTTAAGAAGGATGCAGACAAACTGGAGAGGGTTCAGAGGAGGGCAACAAAGATGATCAGGGGACTGGAAACAAAGCCCTATGAAGAGAGACTGAAAGAACTGGGCATGTTTAGCCTTGAGAAGAGAAGACTGAGGGGAGATATGATAGCACTCTTCATGTACTTGAAAGGTTGTCACAGAGAAGAAGGCCAGGATCTCTTCTTGATCATCCCAGAGTGCAGGACACGGAATAATGGGCTCAAGTTACAGGAAGCCAGATTCCGGCTGAACATCAGGAAAAACTTCCTGACTGTAAGAGCAATACAACAATGGAACCAATTACCTGGGAAAGTGGTGGGCTCTCCCACACTGGAGGCCTTCAAGACGAGGCTGGACAGCCATTTGTCAGGGATGCTCTGACTTGGATTCCTGCATTGAGCAGGGGGTTGGACTCGATGGCCTTGTAGGCCCCTTCCAACCCTACTATTCTATGATTCTATGAAAATGTTGTTTGACTTTGCTGTTCTTCCATCCCACACATTCTTTATCTTTTCTTTTTCTGCTCAGGGGATTTCCTCTGTCTCTATCCATATGTGTAAAGATTTTCAGCAAAGCTGAAGTCTGCACACCCATTGTAGCTTCACTATTTTTTTCTCTTCCTCTGAGGGTTGTAGTATTTTCACTGTCCAGTACCAGAACACTCACCTCTCTTTTAAATCCCATGCCTGAAAATCCCATTTTCACTATTCATTTATTTTTAATTTTTGATATTTGCTTACATGATGCATCTGTTAACAATATAAACTTCCGTTTTATTAGCACAAGCCTTGCTGTTGGGTGTGTGTAATGTATTTAAAAAAGCAGAGGGAGGTGAGCATCCAGAGTAAGTCACAAAGAAGAGAAACAGGTTTTCAGGATGCAAAATAGTTTAACAAAAAGTCCACCAGTTTATTAATAGTTTATTAACAAAAAGCCCAACAATAAACCTGTTGGTTTAAATGTGCTGACAGGCCTAGGCAAATTAATATAAAAAGTTCTTCACTGGAAAGGCAAAAGGTCTGGCCCCAGGTAAGCCTCCTTAGGGAGAGCATTCTACAGAAAACACTGCAACTAAGAACACACTTTCACCACTGCCCACCCACCTAACAAAGTGGGGAGGGGGGACTCATAGGCGGCTCATGAAGATGACATAGTATTGCAGCAGGTCCATGTAGGAGAAGGCATTCCTTTATGTCAGGGATGGGCACCTTGTGGCCCTCCAGATGTTTTGGCCTACAGCTCCCATCAGCTCTAGCCAGCATAATCAATGGTGAGGAATTGTGGGAGTTTGAGTCCAAAACAAGTTGCCTACCCCTGCTTTAGATATTTATCAACCCAGAAAATGATGCCCGAGGGTTGCCACCAGTTCTACAAAAGTAGCAGGGTTGCCACCAGGTCTGCTGTTGGAGGATTGCCTGGATAGGTAGGAGAGAGGTGGGGTAGGGAAACTGAGAATTCAAGGGGCCTTGTGATGCTAGCTTCTTGACTGAGATGAACATGGCAAGTCCCTGAAGCTCGTATCCAGGCCTAGTCCTGGCAAGCTTTACTAACATCTCTTTCTACTTTGTAGTCTGAATTGTGTTGATCTTATCCCCTGACTCACTACTGCCCTCCAACCACACCCCTGGACCCTTTCTGTGGATGCAAACTCTGCCCTGGAACTCAGGTTCAGGAGTGTTAAATGTGAATGTCAGGTTCAGGAGTGTTAAATGAGCAAAAGGGGATCTCCAGCTACTTTTACACATCCCTTTGCAGAAGCTATACACTTCGGAGCAGTAAGACATGGGCCCATTGCTGTGTGCGTGTTGTCATTCAAGAACAAGTGAAGAATCAGTTGCTGGGTCTAGAATACACCTTCCTCAGATATCTGCTTTCAGGGTTTTTGGGAAAACAAATTTCTAAGTCTTATGGCTGCAAACATTCAATTGCAAGTGTGTGGGTGATGCCGTATAATGTGTGTGGCTAAGGCCAATGGGAGAAGGCTGAGAGAGCTTCCAGGGATCAGGGATTTCGGTGTCATGTTTAGCTCCTTCCTCTTTGCTAGAGTGTAACAAAACCAGAATATATTATGTAAAATAGGTTTTTTTAAGTGCCGCAAAAATACTCATAATAAGAGAAAGCATGCAAAGATCTTTGATCTGCATACTTTATGCATGTTTCAGAATCCAGGTTGTCTTGACACAAAGTTGTGAGTTCAGAATTATAATTCTTTTGGAGTACACACAGCCCAGAGTGAATCCCAGTCAACCATGAAATTATCCTGGATCTCATTTTTTTCTTTTTGTAATAAGGGTCCCCTCATTGTCCTTAGGAAAATGGTTCCTCAGTAAAGCAAGTTGAAGATTCATTTAAAGAGTCCATTATTTTTTTACATTAACCTCTTAATTAAAAAAGGGGAGTTTTATTGGCTAAGAAAGTAGTTGCCAAAAACTACACTGACATAAAATTAATGCAATTAAGACACCATGCTAATGATTAAAAAGTGTTATTTGCCTGTACTGCTACAGTGAACCTTATGTTGCTGTATTGGTTTCTATTCATTCAAGGCCTTGAAATTAGGTTTGAAAGAATGGAGCTGGCATCTGCCTCTTCAAGGTCTATTCCACACTTGCACCCTTTCCTGGAGACTCATGAATAATCATCATCACCAGCTTATCACTGTCAGATTAGGGGGTTACTATTACGTTTTACCTCAGCCTTATCCAGATGGCTGCCAAGAGATTTTCAAGCAAATGAGCTGTGAGGCAGAGGATCATCAAGAAGCATTTTATTGTTCATGCATACGATTGCATTCTGTGCAATCTCTAAAATGCTTTGCTCTGCAGCTGACAAACATTTTGGGGCTGGCTTGTTTTTTTCCTGCAAATTGTGGCACCTCTCAACTTAATCTCCCTCAGCAGTTTGTCGATATTTTTTTCCAAGGGAAACTCAGTTGCTGACCCTTCTTTTATCAACTGTTTGTGAGTTCAATTTATCAAGGCATTCTGTTCATCTACTAAATAAGTGAACCAGGATATGTGGAGTTACTCGTGATGGAACTAGGCATAACACTTGACACAGCACTGGCCACTGAAAATGGCAGCCCTGTGCCAGGTTTTCATCTCTCATATTGTGACATGATCGCATTATGTGTTTCTACACCACACCACAAATAATTGACTATGGGGAAATGTGGCGAAACAATAGGAGTATGTGTGTGTGCCTAAAAGTTATTGTGAATGCAGGGAGAACAGGACATAGGGGCTGTCTTCATGAGCAATTTAATGCAAAGTCAGAGCACTCTGAATTCCTTCGTGTCACCAGTCCGCTGCCAACCAGCCGCTTCCCTCTTGAAAAGCTACATTTTCTGAAACTCCTTTTACTCCTTTTTTTTAAACTGAAAGCGGCTCCCTGATGGTTTTACTACATTGTGCGATTCCTAGGGATGTAAGAGAATTTCGCCATGAATCTCGGGGAGGCCGAATGCCAGCGCATTCGGCCCCCCAAAATCGGTGGCAAAACGGTCTGCCCCCCCCCACCCCCGGACAGGACTTACCTTGGGCGAATCTCCCTGGCAGTGGTGGCTCCGGTTCGGCGGCGGTGGCCAGTCTTCTGACCGGCTGCCGCCGCCGCCATTTCCAGTAAAAACAAACAAACAAACAAATGTGATAGGCTACGTAAAGATTTACGTAGCCTATCACGGCTAGATTTTTAAAAAATACCGTGATAGGCTACGTAAATGTTTACGTAGCCTTGCCTATCACAGCTGAGTAAAAAACAACAACAACAACCGCGCGTACGTAAATGGCGGCGCCCATGGGCGCTGCCATTTGCGTTCCTTATTTTGCCATGTCTAGTCTATGTCAACATTTACGTAGACTACAGCGAAAATAAGGGGAACGCAAATAGCGTAGCATCTAGACGTACCAAAATAAGGAACGCAAATGGCGGCGCCTATGGGCGCCGCTATTTGCATACGCGCAGTTTTTGTTTTTGACTCAGCCGTGATAGGCTTACGTAAACATTTACGTAGCCTATCACAGCTGACTGCAGGGATGCAAACGGTGGCGGCTATGGCCGCCGCCATTTGCAGACCCGGCCAGCCAGGATTCGCGGCGGGAGGGACAGGGCGCCTCCCCCCCCGGCCAGAATTTCGGGCCCATTCCCTCTTGGTTCTCAATGGAAGTAGTTTTTCCCATTGAGAAAATCCCCAGGAGCACAGCAGGGACTCCTCACATTTCTGCAGTAGTGGGGACACTCATTCACCTTAGGTAGCCTGCGTTTAATCTTTAACATATTGCCCCTTCTGTGCATGTTTACTCAGAAGTAAGAAATAAATCTTGCTCCTCTGCAATGAAAGGGTTAAAGGCTAACTTTAGTAACTTGTCCTAGAGTGCTCTTTGACTTCTCCGATACTCTCTTAAAACGCTATTGCAATGTTGTGCTTGATGTTCTGTAGTTTCTCTGTTGTTATGTAAAGTCCCTTCTTGGTTTTATCACTTTATCGCAGTAACAATCTTTCGGGTTTATGGGAGCTTCTCACTGTGAGCAGGGAGAAGGAGAAGGTGGGGTGAAGCAATAACTCCATGATAGAGTGCTGGAGTAGGGTGAAAATGGGGTGGACAGAAGGTCTCAGGGGGAGCCATCAGATGCTGCACTGGAAAACTGGGGATTTTGGCTTCTTCAGGGAAATCTGCACACATGGAAAAATTAGTTGCTCTCCATTCATAAAAACGTAGTAGCAGGGGGGAGCCTTGACACGTGTGGGAAACAAGCCTCTCTCACTGGGTGAGCAGCCCCTGACAGTTTGATGACATTCAGTTCTACTGCCCCCACCCAGCTGGAAGTATGTTCCTTTCAAACTCAGAGTGACCCTTGAACACCAGATTTTAAAGGTACCCTACACTCGGCTTATCTTGCTTCATGTGTCCCTGAAGGACCAAAGCTGATACCATGAAAATCAGGGTAATATTCCAACACGCTTCTCATTCCATTATCATTACGTTATCCCCATAAAGAGTTGCTGTCTTCACCAGCCGGTCTGTGCCAAACATCATATCAAGTTTTACCCAGTCAATCATTGGCTGAGGGGCAAAATGGATGTGTTGGCAAACACAGTTTTTGTGTTATATATGTGATGCCGCACCAGCGTTCCTACTTCAACGGGTGAAAAATGACAAAGTCCACCTTCCAAAAATCACTGTGAAGTGGCCAAGAGTGCTGTGTGTGCTTCATGATCTGAAAAAAGATTATTTGCTATGGGAAATAATATGACAAAATCACAATAAACCCATTAAAATCCAACGTAGCATAAAACCAATAGAGGTATACTAAAATGACATAAAATATGGATACAAAAATTAAAACAATAATCAGGTACAACAACTAAAACCTCAATACAGGGATTAAAATAGTAGAGCTCAAATGCTGAAAATACTAAAATACTTTAAATGCCAGAGAGAAAGGTCTTTGCTGGGGGGTGGGCACTACCAAAAAAGCCCTTTCTCTTGTTGCCACTCTCCAAGCCTCAGCATGGTGTGTGTGGGGGGCACTTCAAGAGCTTTTCTACGTGAGGCATTTATTGTGTGGTTGTCCTTTGCGACTCACCATTGTTTATGGGTTCTTTAGATGATGTTGTGAGCCTCCAGTTTTGCATCTGTTTGTAAACAGCACTTTCACTGAGTTTTTTTAGAGCAGAGAAATAGAGTATTATTTCTGATGGTGGAACAAAAATGCTATTTCTACTTGTGTATTTACACTACTCCACTATACCAGTGCTGCTACCAGAGGTTATGTAGTGGAAAAGCAGGAGAGGAAACATTCCTCATATAGTGCTTGGATCTCAGTTCTACAACAAAGTGAAAGTAGATGCAGCAGATTAACAGCCTCATGCAGAAAAGCCCAAAGAAAGGCTTCTGAGAATGACCTTAAGGCGCAGGTAGATGAGTGTAAGGGCAAAGGCTGTTGACTTTCATCGGCACATCTAGACCTTGACAGGGAGGAACTGGGAAGGTTTGAACATGGGGGTATATTTGTGATTTTGTCTGTGTTACTGTTTTCTTCTTGCTGCTGTTGCGGTTTGTTAATTTGAATAAATACGTTGTTTAGCGGTATGTCAGGTATGAATGGTGGGGAGTCAGCTACCCAGACATCCAAAGTGGGATCCCAAGTTTCCTGGATGGGGTCTTGAGCCAGAGCCAAATGTGAAAGAAGGAAAGTTACCTCTAGATGCTGAACCCAGCACTGGGTTTTGAGCCAAGGGTTACATAGTTGATTGTGTATCACATTTCCCATTCAGTGTAGTGATTTGATGAATTCCCAATTAAGAAGTGAAAATACAACCCACCGCCCACCCCATTTCTAAAATTCTCATCACATCCTGAGCAAGGCCCAGATACCTTTGAATTTGGACACGGCTCAAAATGGGGTTTCCTCCCATAGCTAGTCAGCCTTTTCGGGTGGGATGTATAAGCATCTCTGTGTTTGCCCCCAAAGGGTCAGGGGGTTGCATTTCTGTGCGCAGAGCCCTGAAAGGCTCTCTCCACTCCACAACCAACTCCCCTCCCCCTTTCCGAAGGCTCCCTCCCCTTACCTTCAGCCAGTTCAGGGGGGAAACAGAGGAGGCTGTGGGCTCTCCCAATCCCCAGGGAAGCATCTTTCCTGCTCAGAGTTGGGACTACCAATCACCGCATTCCCATTGGGAAAGAGGAATCCCTCTTCAGTAAGTTATGATACATCTGTGGCATGATCTGTTCCAGAAGTGTGCATGGGAGAGAATCCACATAAGGAGTCTATTGAGCCCCACTCCTCACCTGCCCCAGCCGGGCCCTCTGCCAAACACACATTGTACTGGATGTTTTGAAGTTGGTGGGCCTCACCCCACTCACTCTGCCTTCCAAACAAATCTAACTTTTATTTAAACAAAGCCTTTTCCACAGAACTCTCTCAGGCTGTGGCCTCTCTCGCCTCAGGCCAGAAGCAGCAGGTGTTGCCCTCAACTACTCCCTGGCTCCTCCCAGGAAGCACAACCCCTCCAGGCCAGGTCCAGCAGTTCTTTCATATTGTAACACTGGGTACACTGTAACACATCAGTACACTGCGGCAACAGGTCAACAGTGAATGTGCGGCCTTCCCATGCTCTGAAAGATCGCTCTTGTAACATTCCATGTAGGCTACCCTAATGTATGAGTGCTACCCTTGGAAGCTACTTGGAAACTTTAGTTAGTAAAATGTACAAAATACAGCAGCTACATTGCTAACCACTTGTATGGAAAACAACTTGCCAGTTTTGAAACAACTGCACAGGCACAGGCAGCAGCAAGGAGCATAGTTGTTGCCAGGACCACAAACAGGTGATGAAGAAGGAGCAAACAAAATGAAGAAGTGGGGAGGGGGCTTTCAGGAAACTCCCCCACCCCCAGCTCTCCTTTCAAGCCCCAAATGCTGGCTATAAAACATTTAGCTTAGCCCTTATTGCCAGTTAGCGATATTGGTGCTGTTGGCTGTTGTGGCAGGTATGAGTATGCTAAACATGGTGTTTTTAACAGAAATAGTACTCTCAGCTGAGAGACCAAGCAGAAGTACAACTGAACTACATTGATTCACAACAGGTCCTGCTCTTCTTTGATGCCAGAAATGCTTTGGATTTTAAAGATACAAAGGATTCACACTGAAATCCAAACTATAAATAATACAACAAGAAAGCCTATGGTTAGTGTTTTAAAGAACAAAATGTACAAGTTAAGAGGGAATGTAGATAAATATTTTAATATCTCCTGAAGCCAAGAAACATTTTAAAACAAACGACTCTTTGTAAAATGTCACAATGTACATTGCACAGATATCCATGTCCTGTGCCCATTGAAAGCAAACTAAAACTAAGGCCAACATTACAGCATCTTGTTCTTGATGCTAAATGTCCCATGAACATGTAAATATATGTCCTGCAAGTGAGCCACGTGCATTTTAAAGGTGCTCCCCCAGCATTCACTCATCCTGCCAGGAGCTATGGGGCACAAACTGGGAGCCCTATAGGTCAAGCATCAGTTCCCTATTTCTCCACTACACATTGGAAGAGCGAACTGCAGACATTTCAAGCCTGCAGAACGGAAATGGCCTCTTGAAATTCTCCACCCTATTTGTGGGCAGAGAATTTGGGGAGACAATTTCACTGAATTTCTGCAAGGGGAGGAGAAATTCCCCAACAGTTTCTCTCAGGTAGGACTCCCAAATGGCATGGGTTGTAACACAGCTTCTTCCTTTTTCCTTTTCCTTTTTCTTTTTTTTGGGGGGGAGGGGTTGCACTGCCACTTTCAGCTTTTCTACACGAGGCTGTTAATTGGCTATTAATCCACTGTACCTACTTTCAGTTTCGTTGCAGAACTGAGCTCCTTTCCTGCTACATAACCTCTAGGTGACATTGTGGTATAACAGAATAGTGCAAATACACAAGTGAAAAAAGAGATTTTTTTTTTTCATTTTCATAATTAAATGCCACATTTCCCTGCTCTAAAAACACTTGCCGAAAGTGCTCATTAGACACAGATGCTAAACTGGAGGGGAATGACATCATCTAAACAATCCGTAAACAACCGTGAGTAGGCAATGATAAGTGCACAATAAATGTCTCGTGGAGGGAGCAATTCTATGGCCGCTAGTCAGCAGCTAGGCAGCCATAGGATATGTTGGTTTCCGGTGGTGTTTTGGTATTTTTGAGCTTAGAAAATGACTGTGAGGTGGCCAAGGGTGCTGTGTGTGCTTCATGAAAAAGCCCTATGGGAGGAATTGCCTTATGATGTCTTCCCCTTGGCTTTAATTGGCATGTGAGATGCAAAGGAGGCTACAGGCTGCTGGAGAAATGATTGTACAATGAAAGAGAGGACAGTCTCACATGCACTTCAGCCACCTCATAAATACGATAAGCAGAAGAACCCTGAACCCAACCCATGCAGATTTCTCCATAATTTTCTTCTCCTTTCTAAAAAATTGAATGAGAATGGTCAGAAAAAATGTGGAAGCACTAACTAGTACTACAGATTAAGATCTGCTTGGAAAATCAGGAGATCCTGGGGGCATCAATTCCATGACACCACATTGTAT
Source organism: Heloderma suspectum (assembly GCF_057233095.1). Lineage (NCBI taxonomy): Eukaryota > Metazoa > Chordata > Lepidosauria > Squamata > Helodermatidae > Heloderma > Heloderma suspectum. The sequence goes on from NC_139462.1 coordinate 118,058,486, forward strand.
AAAATAAATATATTTTTGAATATATCTGCTGGACCCTTACAGACTGAGCAATGTGTTGCTGAAAATAGCCACCAGAGTAGCATGCTGCACTTTCAGACCACCTGACTGCCCACCTTCCCACTCTGCCCCAGATACCTGTTGCCTCCAAACATATGGGAGGCCGAATTTTGCCAGTTATTCAACCTGACCTTCTGACACATCTATCCAACTTATGTGTGTATTTAAAATGATGATGAAGAGACTTTTGATCTGTCTGTCTGTCTGTCTGATCATTCTGTGTCTGTCAAAGACTGTACAAGATCACACATACTTTTTTCTGGATGGAAAAACAGAAAACCAAGGTCCTCCCTTCCAAGTGCCACATTTCAGTTACATAGATTTGCCTTGGTGGGTTTTTGTTTGCTTTTAAACTATTCTGTCATTATTACTCAGTGGAATAAAACCCCAAGAGGGGACCAGGCTAGGTAGCTCAAATACTCATGATGGATCTCAATTCCAGGTGACAATTCTGTAATCAGTTAGACTTGTATCTGTTCACTGTTCCTGGAGATTCCTAGAATTCAGACACTACCACCCTCCTTATACATATTTTTAGATAATCCATTTTACAGAGAAACATCTGTCAAATGATGACAGTTTATATTTAGTGATGGATGTGATACAAATGGGTATCCAAGCCCTTTAGCAGGGCTTTAACTTTTAATGTTGTGTTTACATTAATGTTTTGTTTGTCTTCATAGCGGCATCACAGGCTACCCTCAGGATGTATCACTAGGAAACCAATTTTAATTGGCGTAAATTCACATCCACATGTTAGGGAAAGCTGTAAAAATGTGAAGGTGGATTTGGGAAGTAAGCTCAGCTGAACAAGGATGGAATCCAGAAGGTCATACAATATTCTACCACCCACCCCTTTAGATACACCTAAGCGGAACCTCTCTTAAAAATGGGTATTTGGGAATTGAATTTAAATATTGACAGAAATCTATCAGTGAGGATATGCAGAATGACCATGAGAAATTATGTTCATCTAATTTTTTTTTTTTAAACTTCCCTTAACTTCACCTGAGGATGAATGCCACATTTGTTTTGAATTTTGCTTTAGACAAAGTCTCAGTGGCAGCTCTGTTAATAGATGCAGGGCTTAGCCAAAACTTCCCACTAAAAAACTTTCAGCTTGAAATTGTGGTGTGTGTTTGTGCACGCGCACGTGTGTGTGTGTGTGAAATTTAGGAATGAAGAAATTGGAGAATGATTCGGGCGGGGCTTTGAAATTATTTCTGTTAGTGACAGCAGCAACACTGAGGTTTGTTTTTTGTCTGTTTGGGGTCTTGCTTGTTTTTTAAAACAGGTTTTGCTGCCACCACAAGCAGTAGTGACACAGTTCCTCTCAGAAGCTGGCTTGTCAGTTGTTGGGGGGTTTTGCACACATGCCCCTGCATTATCATTCCAAGGGGGCACTGTAGGAAGATATATCTACCACCAAAAGGCCACCATTCAGAGAATCTTGGCTGCTACCTTTGTTGACAACAAAAACATGACACTTTTTTTTTAAAGAGAGAAAAGAAAAGAACACTGCTACTGCTAAGCAGTAAACTTTTTCACTTTGCTCTATTCAGTCCCACATCTAAATTTGCCCTATGATAGAACCACTTGAAGGAAATATAAGCCCTGACCAGCCATAACATTTAAAGAGAAAAAATGGGACAACGTAAAATGATGCCCTAGACATTAATTGCAGTATGGTTGACACATAAAACAGTGATATAAATGACCACATGCATATTATATTGTAAGTCTAAGAAGTGGCAGCTGATTAGAGTCCATTGGGACTGGAGGGGCAGAAAGTTGGGAAGATAACTGGGAGGCCAAGAAATATTTTAATGAAATAAATAAATAGTGGCAGGCAGAGCCATGTATAGGCAGTGCCAGGAGTCACAGTGAACATACTAAGTAACTTCAAAATCATGAGCGCAAAGTCCATATTTTCCTGCTCCAGCCTCCAGCAGCAAGTCCTTGCACAAAAATATAAGCTGAAACAAGTAACTAAAAAATGGTAACTGCAAAAGGGGCGGGGGGAGAAATTCACATAGCAACACGAAAGCATTCCTTTGAATTCACATTTTCTGCTCTAGCATCAACCCCCATTGCACAGAAAGGCAGACTGGGGTTTAAAGCAGGGCTTCCAAACATTTTGGGCCTGTGGATGCATTTGATAGTTTAATTCTCCCTGGCCGGTTCTGCTCTGCGGTGACTCCGCAGAGCCACCAGCCGGGGCCGTCCATGGCCGGCCACAGCATGGCAAAAGGCGGCTACGCAAATGGCATAGTGGCCACCATTTGTGTGGCTGCCAAGCCGTGATAGGCTACGTAAGTATTTATGTAGCCTATCACAACAAAAGGCAGCCACGCAAATGGCGGCCGCTACGCCATTTGTGTGGCCGCCTTTTGCCGTGATAGGCTACGTAAATACTTATGTAGCCTATCACAGCAAAAGGCGGCCACGCAAATGGTGACCGCTATGACGGCTGCCATTTGCGGCTGCAGCAGCCTGGCAGCGGCCGGGAGACCAGCCGCTGGAGCCACCGCCGCATCTGTCGCCAGGTAAGCTCCGTCCCGGGGGGATTCTGTGGGGTGGAGGGGGCGGGGGGGGGAGGCCGTTCCACCATGGATTCCGGGGGGCCGGATTCTAAAGAATCCAGCCTCACTGGAGTCCGTGGCGGAATTCTCTGACATCCCTATGTGGCTGTGACTGCAATCACAGGGTAGCAGTCAAGTGGTCACAGGGCCTGGCTGCCACAATGCAAGCTTGGTGGGTTGCATTCAGCTCAGAGGATCACAGCTTTGCAGGCTAAGGATATTTCATAGAATCATAGAACAGTAGGGTTGGAAGGGGTCTACAAGGCCATTGAGTCCCACCCCTGCTCAATGCAGGAATCCAGGTCAGAGCATCCCTGACAGGTGGCTGTCCAGCCTCGTCTTGGACGCCTCCAGCGTGGGAGAGCCCACCACCTCCCTACCTCCCTTTCTGACATCAAGCTCCCAATCTATATAATTCCATTGGTCATACGGGAAGATAATTGCACAGTCAGCAACCTGGACTCATGCCATCCAGTTTTTTTCCTCTTCCATAGGCTGACCTCATTGCCAGTTTGCTGAAGGTATAAAGAGCGTAACACAGGGAAGTGACACTGCAAAAACCAAGATGAGTCATCCCTTTAAAGCCTCTTTATGTCCCCTTATATAATTGTGACGGCATCAGAGCTAAAGTTAACAAGCAAAAGTGGAGAGATCTGCACAAGCTGTATCGGCAGAGGCACCTCCTCCTCTGCAACTGTAGCTCTGCAGATAATTGCCAGAGTACCTCTGAACGGTTTTTAGAAGACATAACGCCAAGTACTAGGAATACGCATCTCAGAAGCTAAAGCTACATATCTTGTATACATGTACAACCCTATATTTAAACCCCAATGGCTAATTCATGTAGTAAAAAGCAGCTTTGGGAGAGGTAATTATCAATGCAGAAGTAGCAGCAGGGGAGATTTTGCCCTTCCTTCATGCACTGTGTTTAATGTCTCTCCAGGAAAGTGGCTTCAATATAAAGCAATTTATTGTACAGAAGTAATTCTTTTCTACTGCCTGAGCCTGATTTATTTATTTGAAATATGTCTATACTGGTTCTTATTTGCACAAATCTTGAAGCGGTTTACAACTACACCATAAAATAATAAAACAAACAAAAAGTCCAATCAAAGCACAATATTATAGTATCAGAGAGAGTTCAAAACAGCTCATAGCTATGGAAAGCCAAAGTAAAAAGATATGTTTCCAATAAATGCCTAAATCACTCCAGCATTAAAGCCTGACATACCACAGAGGGAAGATCCACTCCACTGGTTGGGTGCCACCACAGAAAAGGCCTGTCTCAGTGTCACTACCAAACAGTAATTCATAGGCTCGGGCAACAGGATTTCCCCTAAAGATCTTGATGGGCTGGGAGGTTGGTATAGGGGGAGATGTTCCTTGAGGTAACCTGGTCCTGAGTTAGTATGAAGAGAGCTAGTAGCTCTCTGTAACCTTGAATCCATCAAACTTAAAAGGGAAGTAACCTTAAAGATATAGTCACACATTCAATGAAATGCTATTATCCAAACATCTCCCCCTTTCTAGAAGAGTGAGCAGTTTTGACTTCATACAGTCTAGGAGCAACCTCCTTATCAATTGCATCTCTCTTGTATCACCATGAACTCAAACATTATCCCTAACTGGGGTGGCACAGTGTGTGTGTGTGTATGTGTGTGATTCACATGACCCTCTGACATATAGTATTGTTTTTGTTTCAGTCTTTTATTTCTGTGATTTCTACAACTCAGCCCATTTATTTAAGCAGCCATCTTGTTTTCCCACCCCTTGGAGTCTGGTGCTGATTTTTTGGCAGAGCAACAATTCAGCACGGGGACATTCCCAGTGTCAGTAGTTCTGCTGTTCTGTAGCTTAGTAGTGCAAGTGATGAATCTCTGTGTGAGTCCAAGGTGTCTCCCAACAGTAGGTTTTTTTTTTACTTTAGTTTCATTTGACATGGAGTCTTTTGGACATAAAGGAATGTGAACAAAATCATAGTGTGAGGCTGTTATATTTGAGAGCCTCTGGTGTGCCACGGGTGTAAAAAAAATTATAATCCACTGGATTACTATATGATGTGATCAGGTACTGTGAGTGGAGATGGGGTAATGAAGAGACAGACAACGAAGGCTTGGATTGAAATTGGGCCACATTTATTATCTGCAAAGGGGAAACCTAGGATGGGCCCTGACTGTGCACATGGCTAGCTGGCACTTTTATGGGCAAAAACACACCCAGCCTGAGGGGTGGTGTGTCAGCCTCACCACCCCTCCGGACTGCCCCTTATGGGGAACGTAGACCTTCCCCTGTCACCCCCTCCCAGTACCGCCAAACACCTGTGTGAGTGAGGAGGGTTGGTCTCCCAGGCAACCCTTATCCGCCCAGCCACAGAACCCATTCGGGAGGCCTCAGGCGTCACCTGTCACCATAAGGTGCCTCTACATGCTCACCATCCCTAATCTCGTTCTCCTTTGCCCGTCCTAGCCGCCACCGGGAGTGACAAGCCTATTGCTTGTCAAACTCTCCTCACCTGCACAGAAGGACTTCCCGCAGGCCCCTTTGCAGATCAGACAGAAATATGTCGTTCCCTGCATCAGACAGGAGCACACCGTCCTGTCTGTAGAGCTCCCTCCCTGTCCATTTGATTTCCTAATGAGTGATGATCCCATCACCGTGTTCATATAGCCCAAACGCTATTTCCCGTTCCACCATCTGACGAGCCTGGACAGAACAGTCCGCACTTCCTTCTTGTGAACACACAAGACCAATTGTAGTTATCCCCAACACACGGTGCCAGATAACTCGGACTCAGCCAAGGCCTGCAGAATGAGGTCCTTGCCTTTGCACAGCCAGGTCATACCCCTTTAGATGCAGTGCCAAGCCTGCGGAGGAACGTTGACAGAATGGAGCGGAGAAGCACTATAACTGCAAACCACGTCTGCCAAGCCCCTGCACACGGGCACACTGGGACAGTCCGAGCAGGGAACCACAGCTTGACATAAGACCGCTGACCATCCCCGAACACCATGCTGAGACCACATGTGCACATGCACGGGTTAACATCCATTCCATTGATCTAAGGGAGATAAAAGAGAACAGTAAGTGGCAAAAAGGGAGTGGCAGTACCTTGGCGTCAAGGAAGACCCACATGTAAGACCTGAAGCCTTGGAGTGCCCCCTGGCCATCGTCTTCACTTGATCCGGTGTCAAAACTTAAAAGATGCGGCTGTAGGAGCAGCCCCGATGTGAAAGAATGTGTCCAAAAATGAATTTCCTAGCCTGAGAGTACTCAATGCCAGCTTTGTAACAGTCGTGTAGATTAATGATGCAAACCTCCAGCGTGATAATGGATATCTGGGGAAGGGGGATGCCAGGAGTCCGCAGATGCAGGTGATGTCTTGGCCCACACTGGATAGTATGTCATGCACAGAAACCTATATTCTAACGGCCACCGGGAGTGATGAGCCTACTGCTAGCCTATTGCAGGAAAAACCACAGGCGCAAATGGTGTAGCGCATGCCATTTGCGGCCATAAAGCCCTTCGTTTAAGCTGAATGCAGCCATTTACGGCTGCATTTAGCTTAATCTAAAAGCTTTACGGCCGCAAATGGCGTAGCAGACGCCATTTGCGTCTGGAGTGAGCCCTCAGCCAGTGATATGGCACAGCAATGGCGGTCGTATCACTGGCGCTACAGAGCTGGCCGGCAGCTCTGTGAAATCACCGCGGAACAGAGCTGGCCAAGGAGGATTCCGGGGGGAGGACCAGATCGCCTCCTCTCCCCGGAACAAAAGGTAGGGGTTCTGCACATCTCTACCTGAGTCTGTAATTGGCATACAGGACTGCGGGCCAGCTGAGATGTCACTACCACATATATACCAAATGACACGGGATGGCTGGTCCTGTGAGAGGCGTAGATCACGAACTCGGAATAGGAGCTGAGGTGGAGGATGCTTGAAGGCATCCGGACATGCAAATGACACCAAATGACTTGAGCCTTCCAGCATTGGAGAAGGAACGGGCACATAGCCTGTGGTGAAGCCATGCTGGAGGAAGCTTTGATTGCGACCAGGCATGCCTTCCAGGATGATGTTTGTTTGTTTGTTTGTTTATATTTATTTATTATTACATTTATATCCAGGCTTTTTTCCTCTTTAAGGAACCCGAGGCGGTATACATAATCCTCCTCCTCTCCATTTTATCCTTGCAACAACAACCCTGTGAGGTAGGTTGGACTGAGAGGCAGTGACTGGTCCAAAGTCACCCAATGAGCTTCCATGGCCGAGTGGGGACTAGAACCTGGATCTCCTGACTCCCAGTCCAACACTCCAGCCACTACACCACACTGGCTCTCCGAGGCCCAGCCTTCAAAGTGCTGGAGGCCAGAGCATCTTCTAGGAGATGCTCTGGCAACTGCTTTCAGAGGTCACTATGACCCTCGGAATACTCCTGCAAGTGCTGCTGTTGCTGCTTGCAGGAGAAAGACAGGAGTGCCCCTTTCAGAAAGTAAGTTGAAAAGGAAGGGGATGGTGTAGGTAGGCTGGCAATATGTGCATGTATGCATATGCGTACATGCACATGCAAGCACATGCACACATGTGCAGCCCTAGACTCCCCAGTCAATACCCAATGTAGCCCTCGGAGCCCAAAAGCTTGTGCACCCCTTCTTTAGATCAGGAATGCAAAAGCCACTTCCTATGTCAAATAGAGCACCTTCTTTGGAGGACAGAGTTCGGTGAACAATTGTCATGATATCTCATTAATGGAAATGTTATAACACATGTCCTTTTTGATTATTATTTCCTAGAATGGCCACCTTTACTTGACAGTGGAGAGACACCCACTTATAATTAAGTGAGCCCATCCTTCTCAAGATCAGGCATGGCAGACAAATTCACAAACAAAGACTATCTGGTTTGAGAAGTGCTCAGTTCCCCTCCTAACAGTTCCTCTGACTGAATTTGTCTTTCCCTCTGCCACCCGACCATATAGCTTTCATAACTGGTGTAGACCTGTTAAAATCAATTAGACTCAATGTTGTCATAACTATCTTAAGTTCCATTGCTTGATGCCTGAATAGGAAACAGGAACATGCATAAAACTAGGCATGGGGCTGTGTGCACTGGCCATGCCTGGCAAAGGAGCAGCCACCGATGCTGACGCTGCTCCAGGCAGGGGGAAGGGGCCACCCACTCTCACCCGAAAGCCACCGCCGTTCGCAGCAAGCTGCCATGGCGGCGGCAGGAACCCTGGCTTCTCCCAGCCGGGCACAGGACACACAGCCGCCATGCTGCAGTTGCCGCGGATAAGTCCCTCGCTGGTGCCACCACTCCTCTACAGGCCGGGAAGCACGTGCTAGCAGCGCTTCCTCCGGCCACACCAGAGCCACAGAAAGCCGCTGCCAGAATTGTGACATGCAGCCGCTGCCGGAACCCCAGCCAATCCTGGCCGAAGGGAGAAGTGCCACCACCCATGAGGCCACGCAGCGTGAGCAATCAGGCCGCCATCGCAGCCTACCTTATGGCTCCAGCCATCGACTCCGTACATGACACAGGCCGTGGGAAGGAGGGCCCGTTCGGGTGCCCGCCATCACCTCAGCTGCTCCGGTGCTGGCTGGAGCTCGTCGAGGAAGCGGGCCCATTCGGGTGCACGCTGCCCCTCCGCTGCCCCTATACGGGGGGCGAGGCATGTGGATGCTGCCGCCTCGGCCTCTCCTCTCAAGGCAGAAGGCGCGCCACACCCCAATATAGTGGCGAACACGCCTCTGGTCTCGCGCCAACGCCTCCTGCTCTCTCGCCGGTGGAGCGCACACGCTGACTGTTCCAAAGCCGCGCGAGCGAGGGACTGCTCTGTGAGTGGCACGAGGCATAAAGAGGCTTCACTAGCCCCTCCCTACAAAGTGGTGCCATGAGGGATGCCCAATGGCATCCTGAGATGCCTTCTCACCCACCTGCCCACAATGCCCCGCCCCTCCACAGCCAGGCAAGCCGGACACGGAGGTAGGGCATTTCTCTAGCTTGGTTGGGTATTTTTTTTATTATTCATTACTAACATGTAGTCTTGTCCCCTACATGTAAACAATTTCATCCCAGTTTGTACCAGAATCTCAGCTTGTGTTCTAGAACCATGGGTTCCTTTGGTTATCTTGGTATTGGCTATTATTTGATCTTCAGTGCTATTTCTTCATTAATCCGTGCCCAATACTGTGTCTCTCGGGGTCTTCTCTTGTATTTCTTAATCTCTAGATGCCCTTCACATCCTTCATATATCTTGACAAGCATCCCTGCTTGTGTAGCACTTGACGGACCACAATCCTAGCCCCTTGAAAAGTACACCATCAAAGTGAACTCAGCTACAGGATGGCAATAAAGACTTCAAATTCTGTGTTGTGGTTAACACAGAGAGAAAGCATGAATGACTGTCATATTTACTTGTGGTCTTTCTCAATTCATTCCATACACCTGGAGAACAGGAATACTTTTTCATAACAGATCGACACATACAGTAGTAATAGTCTAAGTTTTGCTAAATGTCCTGGACAGTGCATTAGGCACCACAAGATCCTGTCCTGGTGAGTGCTCCCAGAAAATATCACATGGCTGCAGCTGAAAAAGCAACCTTGTTCCTTGGGGGTTATATCCTCTAGGACCCCATTTGCAACGGTGAGTAGAGGTTTGTGAGCAGTTTTGGCCACTATTTGCTTCTAATACTAAACATTTTTTCCCATTCAAATACAAGAGTCAAGGCTACTTTTTCTATTTGTGCATAGTTGCATTCAGAAGAGGTAGGAGCCCTTGAGTTATATACATGAGGTCTCCAGCAATTTCCATGTCTTTGCATTAATGCTGCCCCTCTGCTTTCCCTGGAGGCATCTGTATATATTTTAGTCTCTTTTGCTGAAGTTGACAGAATGACACCAAACAGTGGCTTCCTTGATCTGTCATTTTAGTTTTTGGAATTGTTGGTTTGTGTTAGTATCCCACGACCATTGTGCCTGGTTTTGTAACAGTGTTAGTTGTTAATGCTGCCACATTGGGTATAAACCTTCAAATATATACCACATTGTCCTGTGATACATCTCACAAGCTGAATGAATTCTGTACTCCGGTCTGCAGAAACAGTAACACCAATAGCCCTATACCAGGGTTAGGCAACCTTTATGGGTCCATAGGTATATTTGGAAATTTAAGAAACTGGCCTGGGTACCACCACAAAATGGCTGCCATGACAGCAGGCATATGGCCATGACAGCAGGCATATGGCTAATCAAAAAGGCTAGTCACTGTAGCCCAGAGGCATTCAGAGGAAATGAAAATGGCAGCCGCTGGAGGCCCTTACTTCACTTGAGTGATCCCAGCTGCCATAAGGGAATGTGCTACTTTAAAAACGAAAGGAAGTGGGAGGGTAGAACATCTTGGCAGGTGCCAAGAAAGGGGTCTGGGAATACATTGGTGCCCATGGCTACCATGTTGTTTATCCCTGCCTTATGCAGATGACCCCCCCCCTCATCCAGTGAGTGCATGATTAGGGAGCAGTGTGTGCCTGCAGGCCATGCATTCAAACCCTGTATGCCCATGTTAATGTGCATACGGGGACTATGCACATAGGGTTTATCTTGCTTATAACATCTAAGACACCCTGGGGGTGTTTCCAGCAGTGATTTACTCTGAGCTGGCTGTGTGTTGAGGTCGTTAGGGATACATGATGTGGCCATCCAGCAGCCACCTCGGAGCTTATCAGGGAAAAACCGGATTTCCTGAGACTGCTTAAAGTCCGATTCTTTTCCTCAAGTCGGGTTCTCCCTGGTATAGTTGCTGTGTGCCCCAACCCCTGCACTGACCTTGGGTATGCTAGCCCTGCTCAGGGGTGTGTCTTTCACCGTGACCCCAGTCAAGGGGTGTTTCCAGTGCGTTTCCCGTCCCTGCACAAACCCATTAGAGTCTCCTCAGAAGTAACTCCCATTGTGCTGAATGAGGCTCACCCTCTGAATGCCCATATCAGTACTTACAAAGATCCCCCTCAATTGAAATGGCACAGTTTAAAGCCCAGTTCCCTAAATGCTCTATAGCAGATCTCAAGGCTCCGAGGCTCCCTTATGTTCGCCTTAGGAACTAACTGCTTCACACCTTCGTTATAGAGATCCAGCGCAGCATTACGTTACAATGGGGGCTGGTTTCCCATCCCTGTGTTTACTGCTTCCTCTCCCACAACAAACCCATTAGTGTCTACTTGGAAGTAACTCCCATTGTACTCAGTGAGGCTTGTTCCCAAAATGCGAGACACAGGAGGAAGATTTTATCAAAGGAGAAAGAGAGGGGAGAGCCTGGATGGGGGGAAGCCCCTCTTATTGGTTGAGCAGCCCCTGCCAGTCAGGTGATGTTCACTGCAACCCCCACCCCACCCTACCCAGAAGTATGTTCTGTAAAGCGACTTAGAATCATGCGATTCACACGCCCATGAAACCCTACATGGACCAAAGCCAGCTCCTTGAAAATGTGAGTAAGCTGCTCCTTCCTTCTCCTTCCATTGTCGTGGAGAGGGGGCCCTTGATAGCTGTGTTCTGTGCAGGGTTCTTGTGCCTGGTTAGCCAGGTGCAGTCTTGATTAGACGTACATCACAGCAGGTGTTTAATCCCAGAACTACTTCTGTGTTCCCATACATAATCACAAATGGAAGCACCTCAGGTTGCCCTTGGTCTATAATATCTAACTCACAAGTAGCTCTGTGTGGATTAATTCTCCACTGTGCGCCCTCAGTCTTGCAACCATGCCAGGCTTATTTATTTAATTTTCATGATGACACCAGAGATTACATTTACCCGTGTTCCAATGTCCAACCTGCACATGAGGATCTAATCTTTTCTTACCACTGTGTAAGAAGTTTATCTCTGCATTGCCATTGCAAGAGGTATCTGCTAGCACCGCTTGCCATTTTTCCTGGTCTTGTTGCAGCTGGTTGCAATCTTTTGCATTGCCGTGCTTCCCCACTACTGCACACAGTTTGTATCTTTGACTGCCTCCACACAGCATGCACTTTTCTGAGTGAAGGTTTGGGTTAGAGTTGTTTGCATGTTGCATCCCTCTGTCAGGCCTTGCCCTTCTGTACATCTTTCCTACTGAAGCTGTGCCCTCTGTGCATGTCTGCTCCCATTGGATTCCATAATTGCTCAGATTCATTATTCATTGGCTGGCTGCACAGTGCTTACGCAGAAGGAAATGACAAGGGTAAATAAAAAACTACTGGGGAAACCATCCAATGTTCCACTCAGGAATGTGCATGCTGATGACTTATGAAAATTTAATTCTCATTGTGCAAAAAGGGGGTGGGTGAGGCAAGCTTCAAGGCCCTTTTCCTCAGCCACAGGGCAAAGTGTTATTTTCACCCACTTCCTTCTCCTCCAAAACACCAGGTTCTCTCTTGGGACATGGGAAATCACACAGCTAGGGATGTGCGGACCCACCCCCATCTGGGTTCTCTGGGCGCCCGCTCAGCCCCCATTCACAGGTCTCCGGACTGCACTGGAGCTCCTCCTGAGCGTGGCGAGCAGCCTGCACTCACCCTGGTGGCCTCGTCAAGCTCCATGGACGCCATTTTTCTGAAAAATAAAATGGTGATTGCAAAGTGCGCATATTTGAGTGTGTGCGAAAATGTGCATTTTTGCATATGTAAATATGCACATTTTTGCGGTTGTCATTTTATTTTTATTTATCGTGTGTAGGGATGGCATGGGCAGGGAGCGAGCAGGGGCGGGGGCTCAGCAAGCGGGGCTCTGGGATGCAGGCAGGGGAGGTTCCACTGGATTTCCCAGCCAAAATTGGGCACCTGGCTGTGCCATCCCTACACACAGTTCCTTCTGCCTTAGCTTCCCACTTTTCCTGTCTTTTAAAGGTGACTTTCCAGCCAGGCCCATTTCCCTGCTCTCATGCCTTTTGCAGAAGTAGGCCACTGTTTGTAAGAAGAGCCCTTGCTTCTTGTCGAGGAAATACTTTCAGTTTGCCATAATGGGAATGACTTGATCCCCACCTGTCACCTGCTGCCTCCACAGCAAGATTGGTGCTTTCCAGGTGACTCTCCTCATTTTCCCCCTCTGCTCTCTTCTTCCTCCACCCCTTGGTCCCATGTTGCTGAGGTAATGGGAGGAGCCCACAGTGTATCTTATAAGCTTTGCAGTATTGCTCCAGTTTCAGGAGGACCAATGCTGGTGTTAGGAAGAGCCATAACACAGGCTTCTCCCATGTGGAGGAGAGCATCTCAGATTACCTCAGCAGCACAAGAAGAGGCTGTGCTGCAGCAGCTCTGACACCGCCAGTATAATGTAAGAAGAGAGCCACAATGTCCGCAGTTAATTGATGCTGGATCATCATCAAAATGAACAAAAGATTGTGTTTATATATTCAGCATTTCCACTAACATAGGCCCCTTATGATGTAATTGGCTTTGTGCCATTTTAAAAAATGTATAAGATTTCAGTACCTTTTCCGTGCAAAAAAACACTCAAAGCAATGTACAAACATCATAAAAATAAACTGATACATAAAGTATCAGTACATAATGATACATAAAGTTTATATAATAAAATGAAGGCCAAACAAACCCCCAAACCAACAGTAGCAGCATTTCTAATTTAAAAAGTGGTGTTCACGATTCATCCATAGCCGTATTTATTTTATCTAGGGCCATGTATCTTTTAAACATTTGGCATATTTTATCAGTGTTGCTGTTTTTTTTATCACTACAAGCCTTTCAAATATTAAGTTTCCTTTAGTAATGCTGATGGTCTCAAACAGAACAGAGGTACTGAAGAGGCTACCAGTGATTCCCATTGTGCCAGCATTTCAATACTTTAGCACATGTGTGAGTCGCTTACACAATAGGAACACCCCTACTATGACAGCAGTTATACACATAACCCCCCCCCACACACACACACACACACACAAAACTGCTGATACCAGCAGTCTCCAAGGGCACTTTTTCTGTGTGCTCAGCTTTATTTGGGCCTTTCCTAGAAGCTTTTATGTGGCTTCTTACTCACATAGGTCAGAATGTCTGCCAAAAGCGCATTTCACCTACGGTTTATGTAATGCAGCAAGCAACCATTTAGCTCTGGGTCAAGAATGTAAATCCTAACATGTCTCCCTCACAATGCCCTAGCAGCAGCACTTTTTCCCTGTAGAAACAAACCCTCTTCTAGTTTAGCTCAGTCAGCAGGGGGTGTAAAGGCAGGCTAATCCCATTAGCTTCAGTTATTAAACCTTTTGCAGTTACTTCTTGTTAAATGGTGGTGCCACCATTTTCGAAGTATTTTCCTGGCAGTCAGAAACAAAACTCTGAGGTCATGAACTTGTATTAAAAACAAACAAAACCCTCCCAAAGACCCTAAACTGCACTAGAGCTCTAAGTTAGCCTGCACAACTTGTGACCAACAAAGCTGAATAAAGCGCCACTAAAGCCCTCCATTTCTCCACACTATGACTAATTTTATAAAATCATGTTTTCAAAAACATAGCAGACCTAGCTTTTGCTTGGGTTTCTTTAACCAATGCCGGTCTGTCAATGAGACTTTACAACTTGTTTGTCCTTCATGAGATAAAAAGCTGTTCTTAATTTTAAAAATTAATTAATTCTTAATTAATGCAGATTAATGCAGATTAATTTAGCTATTGTAAGAACCAAATACATAATCAAGTTGGTTAACCAAGTATGTAATAAAGAGCATAATCCTAAGAAACTGATGCCCTACAGATGGAGAGCTCCAAAATCAGAGAGGAATGACAGATGCATTTTCATCTCCCATTCCTGCTTTTGAACATTGTGGCCTGCACAGCATACTTTTAGGCTCCTCCCACATGGCTAGAATTTTCCCATGTCACTGGAGGAGTGCAGAAAGACCATAAGCTGCAGTGGATTTTATACTGCTACAGTAATGTAAAACATTACCCAAACACACCAGCCATGCTGTCATGGAGTCAAAAGAGAAAAAAAAGAACAGTTTAAATATTCTTGTTTTTAAAGGCTTTATTTCAACATCATTTTGGAAAAGTGAATCTTTTATTCATCTTCATATCCTGGCAAAATAACTTACTACATTATAATATTTGCCGTCTTTCTCACACACACTTATATTTAATGTAAAAGTTGGGACTGGGAATTGCACTGTAAGACTACATAAAGGCAATTCTTGCATCTTTGCTTGGATGCCTACAGTCAAATTTGTTCTGCATATTTCTAAATATACAGTGCTCATACTGGTGCTCAATGACATTCTTTGCATTTTATACATCAGTTGTTTCTATATTCTCAGACTCCATTTCTGGAGTGAAACACAGTAATAAAATACAGATATTTCACAGACTACCGACCTGACATTGTTGGTGTGTGTATAATTTCATTATAACTGCAATAAATATCATATAGCATTAGGAAAAAATGCAAACAGCTGCAGTTTTAATTTGAATATTTAAAAAATTCTCTGCTGCAGAATAAAGCTCCTTGGAATCTGCAGCGTTGCTCTTTTCCA
The DNA here is from genome assembly GCF_057233095.1 of Heloderma suspectum. Classification (NCBI taxonomy): domain Eukaryota; kingdom Metazoa; phylum Chordata; class Lepidosauria; order Squamata; family Helodermatidae; genus Heloderma; species Heloderma suspectum. The sequence continues at coordinate 118,073,624 of NC_139462.1, forward strand.
CTTTATGCCTCTACAGTGGAGTGCTGAGCTGCTAGGTTTGACATCCTGTAATGATGATGTGGATAACAGGCAGAATTACTGGCCTGGAAGGAACTTCAGAACAAATTCACCGTGACAACAAAACTGGAATGTGCCTGGTTCAAGCCTGGATCACCAAGCTGAATACAGCCCATCAGTAGATCAGTATTATTATCCCCATACCGTAGCAGAGGGCGGGAGGATTGCTGGCTTAGTGGTTAAGATACTGAACTGCAGACTGGAAGGTCGGCAGGTCAGCAGTTCGAGACCCGAGTGCTGCGTGACGGAGTGAGCTCCCGTCTTCAGTCCCAGCTTCTGCCAACCTAGCAGTTCGAAAGCAAGAAATTGCAAGTAGATAAATAGGTACCGCCTCGGCAGGAAAGGTAACAGCGTTCCGTGCACCTCGGTGTTCAGTCATGCCGGCCACATGACTACGGAAGCGTCTTCGGACAGTGCTGGCTCTTCGGCTTAGAAACAGGGATGAGCACCGCACCCTAGAGTTGGACACGACTGGTTGGGGACACCTTTACCTTTACCTTTTTAAGCTTATGGCAGACGTGAGATTCACACCAGGGACTTCCCAGTTTGTAGTTCAGCCACTACACCACTCCAGCTCTCTGGTCTGTCAAATACCAAATATTAAAATCAAGAATTATCAAATGTTGATGAATATTTGACAAATACTGAAATATGCAGTCAATATTCAACATCAGCATTTTCGGAGATTTCATTTTGTTTTTGTGTTGTTGATGCGTCTCGAATCTTCAACAGTGTTCAGTCAAATCAGTGTGGAGAAGCATAGAGCTAATTCAGAAAGCAGGCCCCACATCTCCATGGCAGTGTGGGTACAGATAAGCATCCAGATACATATTTGGATCAGTCTTGCTGGGTTGAAGTGCATAAATAGATAATCCTCAAACTATACTAAAATATCTACGAAAAGTATGCAGTTAACTGTAGATGTCCTGATCTCCAGTCATTGCCCACATAAATGCCCTTCACTTCAGTATCAATATTTGACTTTAAAAAATATTGCTCAGATACTGGAGTGATCTGCACAGTCACTTCTAACTTTTAAAAAATCATCAACAAAGATAGCAGTACTTGATCTCGGCAGAGTTACTTTAAAATCAGAGAGTTTGCCAAGGTTTCCTTACAAAGACTAATAGGTAGCATGACTCATTACTCTTGGATTTTACCTGTCAGGGCAGCCAGCTAAATCAAGTTTTTCAGTTCCCAATCGTTATCATTCTGTGTAAGAGATAAAACAGTTGAAGTTGATGCGGAATATCAGGAATGATGGGAGAGAATTTGTGCATTGGAGCTCCTGGAGAAAACAAAGCATTTGTAACACCACCACAAAGGAGAGAGGAGAGAGAGAGAGAGAGAAAGCGCCAGCATTGATCAAAGTCACCTATGTGTTGTATGAATTACTAGTGCCAGCAACTTCAGTGGATTGATGCAGTGCATTTCTTCCTCTGGGGCAGTTTGCTTAGACTGCTGACCTAAGGGGGTTGGTTGGTTCACACATGCGTGTTCATGTCTTGATGAAGACCTTTTATGGGAAAAGGGTGTCTTATTCGGGGAGGTCCCACTAAAATAATATCAGACTTCATATTTTATATGTTAGGACACATCTCCACACAAATTAGCATTGGTTTCAGCTGTGTGCCTTATGTCTTAAACAAAAGGTTTGTGGGGGACACTTTGAAAGTATCTGACATAGTCCAAATGTACTTCAGAGGTTCTTTGGGGTGCCCTATATCCCAAACACCAGCAAGTTGCTTAGTATGATTTATGTTTCTTATATATACGTAGGGCCTGGGGAAAACTTTGGGCTAAAATGCATAACACCAATAGGTACCTTATCAGGAAGGCAAAACCATCACCTGCACTTGCTTTGTTAGGGGAGAGCAGCCCAACTTTGGTTCATTAAGGCCTTAAACTCCAACTTTCTGACATTTAACACACAGTTTTTACATTCTAGAAATGGCTTAGTCTTTCTCCGCACACTGAATTGATGTCACCCTCGTCTGGTTGCAGAAACAATTAAAAATGCTGCAAAAAGAGATAAATGTAGATAATAGAATTTCTTTATGTGTTCCGGGGCATTGGACATGTTGTCATTTAATTGGTCAAATGCATATTCACCTCCAAGCTATATGTCACAAGTGTTGACTGCATATTATTTTTTTATTTTATCTGTACAAATGTACATACTGCTGAACATAAAAAATACCACAGCAGTGTACAGCATTAAAATCACACCAATAAAAAAAAACAGGATAAAGATAATGCAATCACATAACCCATACAACCAATATAAATAGCTGAGTCATATTACAGAAAAGCCTGAGTGAACAGAGATGCCTTAAGCAGATGACTATAATGCAAAACTGTTGGCCCCTGCCTAATATTAATGGGGAGGGGGTTCCACAGGGCAGGAACTCCAACACTAAAATCTCTGTTCTTCGTAGCCATAAGGAGGACCACCAAGGGCTTCTTTACATGGGGCTTTTATCCTGCGATCAAGATTGGTTACTCACGGAAGTTTGCCAGTCCTTTACATAATATTGTCAGGCTCCAAGACCTCTCCCATGTTTTCTGACCTTTTTTTAAGATCGCGGATAATGAGATATTTAAACATTGTGAGTTGATTTTCTCTGTGAAAAGAGGAAGTGGCACTATAACACAATGCCATCTAGTGGCAGCATAATGAAACATATAGAGCGTGCAGATAAAGGAACTGCCCTGGGAAAAAAAGTGGAGGTGTGTGAAAAGGGGCGATCTTAATCGTGCAAAGAATACATTAGCAGAAGCCCTGGTAAACTTGCAGGATAAAAGGCCTGGTGTGGAGAAGCCCCAAGAGTGCTGCAGTGACTGGGCAGGGGTATGGTCAAACAATCCTTGTGTATTGTAATTATTTATCTCAATAATCTGCAGCTGTGCTAATGTACACATTTATTAGAAGGGTGCTCCTGTGCATTGTTCAGGGTGGAATTCCATCATGGCTCCCAACTCTTGACTTCACCTTTACTAGAGTCCTAATTCAATTCTTGTTCCTGTCTTATTGGCAGTAGACATATGGGGGAAGGATAAAGAGCTTTGGCGGCAGGACTGGGTTCTCTTGTGCTCTTCTGTTCACAGTGTTGTGAAAATCCACTATCGGAGCATTTAGGCTTCCACCCTTAGTGCCTGCTGCTTTGTTCTGTTTGTCAGGATATTGTGCATGTTGCCTTCTGTTTTCCTTGGATTTTCCTTTCTTGCTATTATCGTTCAGATGGCTGCTGGAAGAATAAAGACCTAACCAGTGGGTTGACTCCCCCCCTCCCCCGCTATACATTGTCCCCAGCGAGGTTTTTTCATGTCCGTAGTCTTTTGGAAATTATGTGACAGAAGCAGCTGCGTGTGCTGCCCACCTACTAATGCCTACAACCTAGTGTTCCTTCAATTAGCTTTGATTGCAAGAAAAGTTTATGAAATACCCATCAGTGATTTGGTGCCATCTGGCTTCTGCCATTCTTCTGGTTGGAGACAATCTCTGTTTATACTGATTGGCCCTTTTGCAGATAAGCGAGCATTCATACCAATTATAGAATGATACATCTTGCCCAGATGTCCAGCAAAGAATGTTGCATTGTGGTCAACAACTTAGAAGAAATAAGAGTGCTAGATGCTGTACAAGGCAGATATAATGTCAGTAATGAAATCCAATCAGATTTAAGTTTGCCACTGAATAAATCACAGAATTTGGACCAAACTTTGTGGTTCTGACACTTCCAAATTCTAATTCAAAAGTTCTGGTGGCCATTCAAAAACTTGCTTTGCTTATATGTCACAGTTATATAAATAAGCATTATGTATTCTTGCAATATTTTGTGCTGAACATCTGATATTTTTTCAATATTGTAATCCTTTTCTACTACTCTTGCTTGCTCAAGAATGTACAACCTTTTTTGTCAAACTCTTTTCATTATTGTGAGGGAAATGTTTATATTTGTTTCATGTCAAACCAATTCTCATTATATTGTAATTATTTCTTGTTGTTCCATCTGTATGCTTGTAAGAGAAATATGCACACTTGAGAATGTCTTAAAATTATAAAACTGCAAAGTCCATGATGCAGGGTAACTGTGAGAAAAAAATATTCATGTGCAATGCCATTTGATGTTATTTCTTAAACTGAAGAATTAATATTATTGAATATTGACTCACATCTGACAAATTATCTGGCAGCCAGAAGTAGAAGTGCAAGACAGAATTCTTCCAGTTAGTGTCATGTATACTGATTTTAGCAACAGAAGATGCAGTCTGTGGAGGCTGGGCCTTCCACTGCAAGTGGTAAAACCTGGTAGCTTTTGACAACAGAGTGCATCTTAGGTATTGGCCTGGTGAACACTTTAGGATAAGGTGAACTCTGGCTGACACTCTCAGATGCTTTCAGCAGTTTAATGGGCAAGGATGATACTCCAGTAGAGTGCAGAAGAAGCTGTTGTAGCATTTAGTCTCTTTTTAGTGGTGTCTTATCCCTCAGAAGGAGCAGCATCTTGGATAATTTGTACATATCTTGTTCAGAATGGGTACATTGGCTTGCCCAGCATGTAAGTTTTCCCCCAACCTCTCCTTCCCTTCTATGAACGTCCTCACTAATAAACCAGCATGATAGGTCATCACTGCTAGATCATCTAAAGCGTGGGAGGGAATTCTACTGTTTGGCCTTTACTTTGTGTTTTTCTAGGTGTTCTGGACAGAGCTTGGGCAAGCGGAGATTGAGCAGAACATGGCAGGGCAACAGGTCAAAACAGGTGGGTGGAAACAGAGATCAAGTAAAACCTACAGTGAGTTATGGATAGAACTTGGCAGACTCTTGCAGTTCATGGGCAAAACCGAAAGAATATGACTCTGCACATTAAAATATTGGCTCATTGACAACACCATTCCTGGGGGTTATGAAAGAGCTGTTCAGCAGCATGAGGGAAAAATGAAGGAGAAATATAGGACTCTTAGTGGAATTAGTGCAAAATCTATACCCCAAAATGAGTTACTTGTGCAACACATTGTTCAAAAGACAAGAGCAATGTACAGTTAGAATTGGAAAAATAATGTTTCATTCTATTATTTGAATATCAAATATGGATGAGGCTGCCTGTTTTATGTAGTTTCCATGAAAGCTGAGAAAGAGAAAACAAAACACAAACATTTGCCTGTGAAAAAGTCCTTTATGAATATTCAGTGAAATGGTATCACTACTATAACAACTAATATTACATCATTCGATACAAATACACTCTCAGAATGGCAGAAAAGAGTTATTGATTTCCTTTGTGGATTTTAGTTTGACCTTCGATCTTATAGGTAGAGATGATTTGTGGCATAAGTTATCTGCCACTATTAATACTGATAAAAGGCTGCTATTTCTAACACAAATACTTCACTCAAATACTTCACTCAAGGTTAGACTTGGGGCAAATGGACTGTTACCAGAAAATATACCAACTGATAGAGGAGTACAACAGGGCTGTCTTTTGGGCCCATTCCTTTTTAACTTTTATATCAACAACACTGTACAAGAACTGAGTGGTTTAGAGTATTTTCCAGTTTCAGTCCCAGATGTAAAGCTTTCAGTCCTGCTGCCAATGATATTTCAATAATCTCCACTACTTCAGTAGGGATGCAAAGGTTAGTGAGCAAAATGAGTAAAGGTTTTTTTAAAAAAATAGAAGAGCATCTGACTATTAATTATGTTAAGCCCAAAATAGTAGTTTTTAAGAAGAGAAACATTCATACATTGGATAATAAACCCATTGAATAGCTGCGTAATTTCAGATATTTGGTTTAACAACCAACTTTCCTGGAAGCAACACTTAAATATAGTTAAGTTGAAACCTTCTCAGTCTATTCAGTCCCTGGTGAGATTTTCTAGATTCCAAGGGGGAGCTTGATTGCACCTGCAGCTGAGGTGTTTCTGAAGAAGGAAGTCCTACAATTGATGTTCGGTGCTGAGATATGGGGGTATACAAATGTTTCCGCTATGGAGGTGGCTCAGGACTCTTTCATGATCTCTATTAATTGTCCTCTAAGGTACACCTACGGCACTTTTAGGACAGAAGTAGGACTAATCTCTATTGAAACTTATGCTCACACTTGTTTTATATTGATTGAAGCTGGTTTGTATGAGTGACCCCTGTCTGCCAAAATAATGTTTTCAAGAACAATGGCAAATTCCATCTCAAAAGTTTTGGGTGAATTCAGTTCGAACTATTTTACATGCCTATAGGATCAATACTGAGGCTTTACCTACTTTTTCCTCTAACAGAATTAAACAGTTGCTCAAAGAGAGAATTTATCTCTATTCTAAGCAGTGGGATTTGTATTCAGTTTCACAAATGTCTTATTCCAATTTGTATCCGTTACATAAAATGACATTTGGTTTGAAGAATTATTTTATAATCCTTACTGCAGCTCCTTTAAGACAGTGTATGCCCTCTCGTTTTTGGGGCAGGAGATTTCATAACATCCCAACCCACCAAAGACTTTGTATTTGTGAGTCTGGGGATGTTGAGGATATTTCTCATTATTTACTAAGTTGTCCCTTATGTGATCATCCTGGGCAGAAGTTTCTTGTCTGTATTCTCTGATCTTTTGCAAATACCCCCCCCCCCGCACCAGATATGTACAGAGATTGTAGGCCAAGGGAGGGCAACCTCTGGCCCACAGGCCTAGTCCAGCCTGGACTGGGGCCCAATTTGGCCCATGGAGGGTTGAGCACCCTCCTTAGGTCCCACCCCCTGCCCTCCCAAGCCCCACCCCCTGGGAAGAGGAATTCCCATGCTATCTCTGATTGGAGAAAACAAAGTGATTCCCCTTCGCACAGGTCATCTTCCATCATACAGTGAGCAGCACAAAGGGGAATCCCTTTGTTATTTCTGATCAGAGATTGGAGATAAGCTAAGAATTCCCCCACACCACTGAGCCAAGTCCCTTCCTGCCCTGCTCAGGACACGAGCGGCGCGCGAAGGAGGCACTTAGGTGGTGCTTGCAGGAGCTGGCCCCTACAAATGCTGGCTGCATCACTTCCTGTGCATAGAGAGGCCTGGACCCCCGTACCTCTCTCTGCACGAAAAAAGTGGATGCTGTAGTGCTGATGAAGTCACAGGAGGGGGTGGGGCTTTGGGGAGGGGCCCAGCTCCTTGACATCATCCGGCCCACCGGGCTTGGTCCCAGGGGCAGTCCAACCCCAAACTAAAAGAGGTCCCCCCATGCCACCCTGTTGTAGGCAAAGAAGTATGCATTACCACCCAAGTAGCAAAATTTGCTTTGGCAGCTAAGAAAATATGAGTCATGTTTCAGAAATGTAGGTGGGATGGAGTTGTTCCTTTTATATTGTAGCATAAAGTCAGTTCATATTTCATGTATCTTTAACAGCAGGCCCTAGTGGGAGAGCTGTCTGTCAAAAGGCAGGCCTGCCCAGTAGGCCAGAGAGTGTTCTGGAAGGAAGAAGGCTTGTGTATGTGTATACGTGGAGTTTCAAGAAGGGTGGCCTAGCTTTGTGTTCCAGAGGAAGAAAAAGCATCTGTTGTGTTCCTAAACTGGATCGCTGTGTTCTCTGAAAAATAACGTGCCTGGATGAGCTGCTGGAGTAGACCCAAACAGTATACAACATTATTGTATTTTTAACACCGATATAGTTAGATCATTGTACCGGGGTTATGTATTCATACATCTGATGGTTGAAAAGGTCAAATTGGTTGTTTGTTTGTTGTATTCATATTGTAGTGGCCAGTGGGTTTAAACAATCAAAGTTGTTCTGTTCTCAGTATTTAGACATGGACCGCCGTTCTAACTCAAGGGACTTGGTGAGAAGAACTATGAACATAGTGCACTGCAGTTTTCGAGAATATACATCCTATAATTTATCCTGGTGCAAAGGAATACAAGCTCTTCAACAGGCCTACCCAATGTATATAACACAAGAAAGTGAATGCAGGCCACAGGTCCAGCTGTTTAACAAATCCCCTGATTTTGTAGTCCCAAGCAGGCAGCAAAAATAGTAAACTCTGACCTGTCTGGCGGATTGTAATAGGCTGGATAGCTTGTTTGGCTTTGTATGTCACAAGTTATGCAGGCCTACACTTCTGACACATGGATAGCACAGCTTCTGGAGAATCAATAAACTACAGGTTTATTCCTTTTCCAAATGCAATTATATTTATGTTTAAGGGACTCAAGTGAATTGAGACTGTCTTGTAGTAAGTGCTGCAGTCCATATATGTCACATAGCATAAAAACAGCTGTAATGTTCATCGCAATTATGTTTGCAGAAGCCCCAAGATGACAGACAGCCTTTCAGAGGGTGAGATGGACTGCAACATGGCAAAACTGCCTCACTTACATTGACATTACAAGAAAAAGTGAACCACAAAGATAAAGGTGTAAGTGAAAAGATGTCTTAGCTAATCTACCATCAAGGATTGTAGAGGGCATTAACTGAAACCTAACAAGTTCCTTTCTTAGACTGAACTTTTCAGTTTAGATAAATAGTCCTCTGGTCCTGGGATATACAGTATTTAAATAGATTATACCAATGGGATATCTTTCTTTACACTGAAATGAAATGAAGTATCTTTCTGCAAATGCACATCATTGGTGCATAGTTTAAACTCCTTTTCAGCCAGGAACGGATCTCGCTGGAGGAAATAAGTCTCAGAGTAGCCAAATTTCTGTAGTAGACACATCATATTCTGGTGCCAAGATTTTTCCCTTGATGAACTCAAGTCTAGTGTTCCAGGTATCATCATTTTTGTAAAATGATGCTCTGGCATTCCCTTATGTTTTAACAAAAAAATTAACTCAGCTGGCATATAGTCATGGTCCAGGCCTGGGATCCCATTTCTAACCATAGGTACTGTGTTGGGATGCATCTGGGGATCCCCATGATGGTTATTAAGATTCTGTTCTGGATACATTCTAGCTCTTCTGAGACTTAAAACCCCAGATCTCTGACCCATACAGTATTTGGGGTTGAATTTTCAGTTTATTAAATTCAGGATAGGAAGCACCTGCCTACCCCAGGTGTATACCAAAATTTAAGGATCTCATTTGTAATTTGTTCAGCCTTGAGTTTTGCAGCCTTGATGTGGGGTTGGCATAAACACAGGGCAGCAAATAATATGCCCAAATAGTGGCATGTGGGCACCTGCTCTATCTCATTTTGGTCTATGTGCGTTTTATATTTTTTCAGCCACCTCTAAAGATGATTACTTTCAACTTTTCATAGTTAATTGTTAAGTTTGTTGACTTTAAAAAATACTTCCAGATTGGCCAGAAGACTTCTAAGCCCTACTTGGATCTAAAAGGGAAGGATCATATCATCTGCGTAAAGTAAAAGAGGGACCTTTCTTCCCCTGATAAATGGAGCAAAAAGAAGGAGGAGGAGGAGGTAATTCTTCAGATATTTAATTCTTCACATCATCAGTTGAACAATGTCATTGATGAAGATATTGAAAAGAAAAGGTGCCAATACACATCCTTGTTATACCCCTTTATCCACTGGAATTGATCCCATAAGAGAACCCCAAAATGATAGTCTCACCCTCATGGAGGTGTTAGTATAGAGTGCTCATACAAGAAACAGGAGGCGCTGCTGGTCAACATTGGTACTAGGTAGCTTAAACTAGAACAGCTCACAATCAATTGTGTCAAAAGAAGTTTTCAGGTCTATGAATGCTCCAGATAGTTGTCCTTTCCAAAGTAGAGTATATTTGTGTACTAGATGGCTCAACACAAAACAGTTGTCCATGGTGGAATATCCTCCCCTAAATCCTGCATGTTCTTTCCGGAAAATGTTATTTTCTATTGCCCAATTCTCAATTCTAGCTAACAGGCAACAATAGATATCAAACTGATCGGCCTATAATTCGACAGTGAAGATCTATCACCATTTTTGTATATGAGAATAATTATGCTTTGATTCCAGCCAGCTGGGATATCAGCTTAACATAAAAGTTAAATATTGTCAGCATAACAATACAAATCTGACATAATAAGGGCACACACCAGTTTATGTTCTCCTTAAATGCTACTCCACAAATTCCATCTTCTCTTGGTGCCTTGCCCCTGAGTAACATTGAAATTATATCTGCTGTTTTGGCTTCACCAACAGGTAGCCATATATCTACTTTTTTTTACTTTGGTTTACATATTTGATATTTGAAAGTATGTGATTGTTGGCAAGAAATAATTTTACTGTAGTTGGTGTGCAATAGTATTTGTTTTGTGATATTATTTGATAAATGGAATTTCATATTTACTGCCTAGCAAAATCAAAACATAAAGAGATGACAGCAAGCTTACAGTGCCTAGGTTTTGTGTTAAAATTCTAGATTCAAAATGTGAATTTTCAAATTAGAAACTTTGTATTGGAAAAGTTCATAAATTTGAATTATTTTCAAATATTTGTTTTAGTTATAGTCTGAAGTTAATACCTCTATCCACTATATCACACCAATTATCCGTGTAATGTATATTGTGTTTATTTTAGGGATGGGAGAACCACCAATTTTCAGGCTTGCTGAAATTCCTCGAAATTCAAAACACTTTAAAACTTGTTTTGGCTCGCTCCTGTTTTAGTTTTTGACCTGTAATTTTGGCTCATTTGAATGGGAAAAGTGCAAATTTTGAATGGGAAAATTGTGCATTTCTTTTTCAAAAGTACACATCTTTCCCACATTGACTAAAGCATGTGTGTTTTTAATGCACATTTCAAAGTGCGCATTTTAAAAAAAAATCACATTTTTTGAATGCAGTCACAAATTCAGGAATCTCTGAACATTTCTAAAAAAAAATCCCATGCTCCTGCTCATGTTCATGCTCAGGATTTCGAACAGGACATGTTCATATGATTTGTGAACAGAAATGAAATTCTTATACATCCCTAGTTATTTTAGGTTTGTTATAAAAGGACAGAATCTGGCATTGGATTCGGAATTGCTATCCTAACAATGTCAGTATTTATGTATTTTAAAAGTTCAACATTTCTAGATTTATTGATTTCAGAGAAAAGCCTAGAAAAACATGGGCAATGCCTAATGAAGGCTCAGAAACTGAAAATGGCTGAGCAAAGTTTCCACCAGGGAATAAAGGGTTAGGACCATGTACCCTGCACATTTTCCTGGTTGTCTCCTGTCTCCTTGTCCCACTGATCCTGTTGTTCTCCATGTCAAACCTTTTACTCCCCACAAGCAAAATCGCTTCCAAAAATAAAATTTTTGGAATAATTTAAATAATTGATGGTTGGAATCTGAATGATTTATTGAAATGTTTCTGAGGTTGAACACAAGTTGATGCAGGATTAGACTGTTGTTCTTCCACTGTGGACTGACAAAAGCAAGACAAGATAGGGTGGCCACTTGTGCCAAAAAAGCTTTGCAGCATCCAAAAAGAGAGGAAAAGCAGACAGTGTAGTTATACAATCATAGAATAGTAGGGTTGGAAGGAGCCTAAAAGACCATCGAGTCCAGCCCCCCGCTCAATGCAGGAATCCAAGTCAGAGCATCCCTGACAGACGGCTGTCCAGCCTCATCTTGAATGCCTCCAGAGTGGGAGAGCCCACCCCCTCCCTAGGTAATTCGTTCCATTGTCGTATTGCTCTAACAGTCAGGAAGTTTTTCCTGATGTTCAGCTGGAATCTGGCTTCCTGTAACTTGAGCCCATTATTCCGTGTCCTGCACTCCGGGATGATGGAGAAGAGATCTTGGCCTTCCCCTCTGTGACAACCTTTCAAGTACTTGAAGAGTACTATCATATCTCCACTCAGTCTTCTCTTCTCGAGGCTAAACATGCCCAGTTCTTTCAGTCTCTTCTCATAGGGCTTTGTTTCCAGTCCCCTGATCATCTTTGTTGCCCTCCTCTGAACCCTCTCCAGTTTGTCTGCATCCTTCTTTAAGTGTGGCGCCCAGAACTGGACACTGTACTCCAGATGAGGCCTAACTAGTGCTGAGTAGAGGGGAACTAGTACTTCCCGGGTTTTGGAAGCTATGCTTCTATTAATGCAGCCGCATCTGCCTTTTTTGCAGCCACATCACATTGTTGGCTCATATTCAACCAGTGATCGACAACAATTCCAAGATTCATCTTGCTTGTAGTATTGTTGAGCCAAGTATCGCCCATCTTGTACCTGTGCATTTGGTTTCTTTTTCCTAGGTGCAGAACTTGGCATTTATCCCTATTAAATTTCATTCTGTTGTTTTCTACCCAGCACTCTAGCCTATCAAGAACACTTTGAATTCTGTTTCTGTCTTCCAGGGTATTAGTTATCCCACCCAATTTTGTGTTATCTACAAATTTGATCAGCATTCCCTGCACCTCCTCTTCCAGTTCATTAATACAAATGTTGAAGAGCACTGGGCCCAGGACTGAGCCTTGTGGTACCCCGCTTGTCACCTCTCCCCAGTTTGAGAAGATCCCATTAATAAGCACTCTTTGAGTCCGAATCTGTAGCCAACTGTGGATCCACCTGATCGTTGTTTTATCTAGCCCACTTTGAGCTAGTTTGCTAATCAGGATATCGTGGGGCACTTTGTCGAAAGCTTTGCTGAAGTTGAGGTATATTATGTCCACAGCATTGCCACAGTCCACAAGGAGCTTACTTGATCAAAAAATGAGATCAGATTCATCTGGCAGGATTTGTTCTTGACAAATCCATGTTGGCTTTGTGTAATCACTGCATTGTTTTCAAGGTGCTTCCAGATTGATCGCTTTAGAATCTGTTCCAGAATTTTCCCAGGAATTGATGTCAGACTGACTGTTCTGTAGTTCCCAGGTTCCTCCTTTTTACCCTTTTTGAAGATAGGAACAACATTGGCCCTTCTCCTATCATCTGGCACTTCACTTGTCCTCCAAGATTTCTCAAAGAGAATAGACAGTGGTTCTGAGAGTTCTTCTGCCAGTTCCTTTATTACTCTAGAATGCTGTTCATCTGGCCCTGGAGATTTGAATACATTCAAAGTAAGTAGGTGTTCCTTGACCATATGCCTATTGATCTCAAGCTGCAATCGTGCTCCTTCAGTCTGTACTTTGCCTTTGCCAGGGGACTCATAGACCCTCTTTCAGGAGAAGACTGAGCGAAAGTAGGAATTGAGCTCTTCTGCCTTTTCTTTGTCATCTGTTATCATTTTGCCATCCTTATTTAATAGCTGAACCACCATTTCTTTCCTCTGCCTTTTACTATGCACGTAGCTGAAGAAAGCCTTTTTGTTGCTCTTAGCATCCCTCACTAACATCAGCTCGTTCTCAGCTTAAGCCTCCCTGACGCCATCCCTGCAATTCTGTGCTACCTGCCTGTACTGTTCTTTTGTAGGTGGCCTTCATGCCACTTCCTATATGTGTCCTTTTTTGTTTTCACTTTCTGTAGGAGGAAATTATCAGCAACACAAGTCAGGAATCTCTTGGAGGGGCCATGTTTTGCAGAATTTGTCTCCCAACAAATATCAGGGAAATTGAATGCCCCATTACTACTACATCATGCTTCCTTGAAACATTGGCAATTTGCTTTTCTAAAGTTTCATCCTCGTCTTCTCCTTGACTGGGTGGCTGGTAGTAGACTCCAACCACCATGTTCCTTTTATTCTTTACTCCATTTATTTTAACCCAGATGCTCTCGATGGGGCTACCAAGCTCATCCTCCTGTATTTCTGTGCAGAGATAAGTATTTTTAACATATAGTGCAACACCACCTCCCTTCCTGTTCCTTTTCTTCTTTTTGAACAAGTAGAGCCTTCAATTGCTGTATTCCAGTCATGGGAGTTATCCCACCAAGTCTCAGTTACACCTATCAAGTCATAATTTCCCTCTTGTATTAAGAGTTCAAGTTCATTCTGTTTGTTTTCCATACTCTGGGCATTAGTGTTTAGACATCAAAGACCATGTGCTTTATAGTCTGGCTTTCTTCTTACATGTTTGTGAAGACTATTATTGGGCGCTACTAGAGCTGTTCTCTCCGTTGCGGTGCATGAGCCTTCATCCATTATTACCCCCAACTTTACGTCTCCCACCCCCGTAGGATTCAGTTTAAAGCCCTCCTGATGAAGTTCCTCATGCTGTGGCCAAACACATTCTTCCCAGCCTTTGTGAGGTGCAACCCATCTCTTGGCAACAGTCCACCTGCCGCCGCCGCCATTTCCAGGCTTGTGAAAAAAAAAAAAAAAGACGTGATGGGCTACGTAAAGATTTACGTAGTCTATCATGGCTAGGTTTAAAAAAAAAGAAAAAAAAGACGTGATAGTCTACGTAAATCTTTACATAGCCTATCATGGTTGGGGGTGGGTTTAAAAAAAAAACGCGTACGCAAATGGCGGTGACTACGGCCGCTACCATTTGCGTTCCTTCTTTTTGGCCGTCTTAATCTACATAAATATTTGCGTAGACTATGACAGCGAAAACCAAGGGGAACGCAAATAGCATAGCGGGCGCTATTTGCATCCCTTTTTCATTCACCGTTTTAGCCTACGTAAATCTTTACGTAGTCTAAAACGGCGAATCAAAAGGGGACACAAATAGCACCCGCTACGCTATTTAAAGATTTACGTAGCCTATCACGTCTTTTTTTTTCTTTTTTTTAAAACCTAGCCATGATAGATTACGTAAATCTTTATGTAGCCTATCACGTCTTTTTTTTTTTCACAAGCCTGGAAATGGCAGCGGCGGCAGCCGGTCAGAAGACCGCCCGCAGCCGCCGCCACCCTGAAGATCCGCCCCAGGTAAGTCTCGTCCCGGGGGGATCCGCGGGAGGGCGGGGGGGTGGCAGGCCGTTCCGCCACAGATTTCAGGGGGCCGAATGCACTGGCATTTGGCCTCACTGAGATCCGTGGCGGAATTCTCTGACATCCCTACTCATCTTGCTTTTGCTCTTCTAGGTTCTGTTCTTCACTTTGCTGCTGTAGTTCCACCGTTCTGTCCAAGAACTCTTCATGTTCTCTTATTCCTTGGAGGGACAGCACTCGCTGCTCCAGTCCTTTTAGTTTTTCTTCCAACAGCATGATCAACTTGCACTTGTTGCATGTGTAGGCCATGTTGATCCCAGGCAAGAAAACAAACATTGCACAGACCTTGCAGGTCACCACCACTGGAGAGTCTTTTCCTTCCATAGTCTCTATTCCCTTTTTGTTTCTAGCTTTCTGATTGTGCTGGAATAGCCTGTGCTTTGTCCTCTATTCCCACTTTGCCTTTGTCTCCTCTTCCACTGCAACTCCCCTGGCCAACTCCTGTTTGCTTTTCCTGTTCTCTCGCTCTCTGGGAGTAGGGATGTACGAAACGACTTACCTGTTTCATTTTGTGACATCTGCAGTGGGGGGGAGGTGCTCCGTCCCTCCCCCCGAAATCCTCGCCAGCCAGCTTTGCTCCACGGTGACTCCAGAGCCACCGGCTGGGGCCGCCCGCAGCAACATCCGGTGGCTGCTGGGCTGTGCAGGGACGCAAATGGCGGCCGCCGTAGCCGCCGCCATTTGCGTTCCCTTTTTTTTCCTGTGATAGGCTACGTAAATGGTGACCCTGCATTAGCCGTGATAGGCTACGTGAGTATTTACGTAGCCTATCACAGTGAAAAATCGTGAAGCGAATGGCAGCCGCAGACGCCATTCGCAAAGCAGCATGAACGGCACCAGGTAGGTGCTCCATTTCGCATGCCTTTCACGGGGTGGTGAGGCGGGGGGGCTTCGTTCCGCCACGGATTTCGGGCGGCCAAATGCACGGGCACTCGGCCTCACTGAGATCCGTGGCAGAATTCTCCGCCATCCCTATCTGGGAGCTGAAACTTCCTGCCCACACAGCTGCTGAGATTACTCAGGCCACACACCTTCAATTCATTTGGAACTCTCAGGAGCTCCGACTCAGCTCCAACCGCAACTCGGAATGGAAAGGACAGCCCCCTGGGCTTACTCCAGCCCACTCACTACTTTGCCTTTGTCTCCTCTTCCGCTGCCACTCCCCTGGCCAACTCCTGTTTGCTGTCCCTCTTTGCTCACTCTGATCGCTCGCTCTCTGGGAGCTTGCTTCTTTGTATAGCCCCTAGACCAACTGGAGCAGCTTCCTCTGCTCTGCTCAGCTAGGAGACAGGAAACAGGCTAGGAGACAGGAAACAGGCTAGGAGACAAGTTATATGATTTCTGCAAGCTGTTCTCAACCTTGATCTAACCATCACATTCTGCAATAGCTGCAGCTTCCATGTCATCCTCAAGGGCAGCCCCACATAGACCACATTTAGGGATGTACAAATCCCACTTACCAATCGGTTCCGGGGCATCAGCAGTGGGGGGGAGGCGCTCCGTCCCTCCCCCCGGAATCCTCCCCGGCAGGCTCCGCTCTGTGGCGACTTCGCGGAGCTGCCAGCCAGGGCCGGCTGCAGCCGGAATTCCGGTTGTGGCCGGGCTGCTATGCCAGCTGCCATTTGCATGGCTGTCAAGCCGTGATAGGCTACCTAAGTATTTTTGTAGCCTACCACGGCAAAAGGCACCCATGCAAATGGCGGCTGTGACACCATTTGCGGGGCTGCCTTTTGCCATGATAGGCTACATAAATACTTATGTAGCCTATTACGGCAAAGAGCAGGGGTGCAAATGGCGTAGCGGCTGCCCCTGCTCTTTGCCGCGATAGGCTACATAAATACTTACGTAGCCTATCACAGAAAAAGGAAGCCACGCAAATGGTGATCGCTACGACGGCTGCCATTTGTGGCCGCAGCAACCTTGCAGTGGCTGGGAGCTGCCGCCGCCTCCACCACCACCGCTTCCGCCGCATCCGCTGCCGGAGCCGCCACCAGGTAAGCTCCTTCCCAGGGGGATTCTGTGGGGTGGCGGCCTGGGGGAGGCTGTTCCGCCACAGATTGCAGGGGGCTGGATTCTAAGGAATCCGGCCTCACTGGAGACTGTGGTGGAATTCTCTGACATCCCAGCACATTGCAATAATCTGAACAGGATGTTATGCGTGCATGAACTACTGTGGCCAGGTTATCCTTGTCCAGGAATGGTTGTAGCTGGCGGACCAACCAAAGCTGGCTGAAAGCACTCCAAGCAACTGTGACTACCTGAGCCCCCAGTGACAAAGATGAATCTAGGAGTACTCCCAAGCTACATACCTGCTTCTTCAGGGGAAGCGCAACCCCATCCATGGTGCGTTGCTTACCCAATTTTTGAACCTGGGCACTACCATATTTCTCAGCTTTTATACAGTTGTACTCAGGAATCAAAGCACAGCTAGAAAAATATCTGGTGACTCATGCTCTGTGGGCAAAATCAAGAGTCAACAATACTTAAAAGAGCACTCTAATCACTTTCCTATTCTGCAGTTCTCTTTGTGTTCAATAATAAACATTAGTCTCAATTTTTCATGTTGAAACAATACCTGTTCTTTAAATTGCCAATTGTATTACTGTTTTTCCATCTTCTTTTTAGTCTCATAATTTTACTGGTGCATTGAGATGGCATGCAGTTGGGAAGTGGTGAAAGATTTTTCATCATAGAAATCATCAGTGTGTTCATCATAGAAAGGATAGCATTTTGCATTCAGAAAATCTAAATTCTAATTTGAGGAAAATGGACATTATAAAGATGTAGTCCATTTGGTTTAACAAATGTGCACAATGCCAACTGGTCTTGGGTGGCTGCCAGTGAGTAAAACTATTTTCCAACCTTATGGCCTTGATAAAGGTGAATGGCAGGGGCTTAAAGTATTGGTGTTTGTAATAATATTGAGTTCCTTATTGGTGAGATGATAATATTCATAGTACTGAATGTCTGTTCACATTCTCTTCATTCATATTATCTAAATATTAACAGCTGTTCTAAGTGGTGGAAGGTCCTTTCATATATTGTCACAGTCAGCACTCATTAGATATTCTCAGAGAGCAATCCTATGGCCCCTAGACAGCATCTGGGATGCCATAGGATGATGTGGATCTCCTCTTCCATGCCCATAGACAGGGCCATGAACACAGGGGAAGAGATCTGATTCAGGATGTTTCCTTTCCTGTCCCTTCCCCCTCCCAGTGGAAAGTTTGTCTTGTTGTTGTTCAGTCATTAAGTCGTGTCCGACTCTTCGTGACCCCATGGACCATAGCACGCCAGGCCTTCCTGTCCTCCCTCTCTCCCGGAGTGTGCTCAAGTTCATATTCATTGCATCGGTGATGCTATCTAGCCATCTCATCCTCTGCCATCCCCTTCTCCTTTTGCCTTCAATATTCTTTCCCAGCATCAGGGTCTTTTCCAGTGAGTTTTCTCTTTGCATTAGGTGGGTTGCCATTTCCTTCTCCAGTGGACCACATTTTGTCAGAACTCTCTGCCATGACCTGTCCGTCTTGGGTGGCCCTGCATGGCATAGCTTATGGCTTCATTGAGTTATGCAAACCCCTGCACCACAACAAGGCAGTGATCCATGAAGGGGAAAGTTTGTCTTACGAGGTCGCAACTGCAACTATGCCCTTGTAAGAGAAGTCAGAGAGGGTGTGCTAGTGAGCGGGGAGGGGAGGGGAGAGGAGAGGACAGGCCAGCAAACACAGAATCCTATGGCCTCTCCTGTCGCCTTCCCACCCACAGAAAGATAAGTCAGCTAGATAAGCTCAGAGGCCTGCCTAGCTGCTTTTTGCAATTTAAATGGAGGAAAAGAAGCAAGATTACCTCCATCCTTCTCTTGCCCTGCTTGGCTCTTGCTGGGCGGGCATAGGACAGGCAGAGGGCTCCGAACTCGGAGCTATTTCAGTGAAACCCATAGGACTGTGCTCTCCGATAACTTATACTGACGTATTCACACAGTCATTTTAATGAGCATACTAATCTTCAAAACGCAGGTTGCTTTCTGCAAGCCAATTTATTGTATCAAAATAGCTGTGCAACTTTTTCTTGTTCCTACCAGAAGCTGCTAGAGACAAGTTAAATCAGCAGTGAGCATAACCCTCCACATGTTTAAGATACTGTAACTTTCTTCTTTATGCGGTGTATTGGAATACGTGTTAGAAGGATTTCTTTAGGAGCTGTTTTTGGTTCTGCCAGGATCTGATGTAGTCTGTACTAAGAAGGGGGTGAACAGAGGCCTGCTGCGTTTGTGCATCTGGATTTTTCCCTCTTGTTCTTAATTGTATTATTGGAGGCACAGTTGTGCCTGCAATAGATAAGGCAATCAGTCAAATCTCTCTCTCTCTCTCTCTCTCTCTCTCTCTCTCTCTCTCTCTCACACACACACACACACAGACACACACACACACACACACACACACCTCATTCTAAATAAAGTGCATGATGTTGAAGTTCATGATGCCTCTTGTATTAAGCCTGAATATAACACTCCTCTGCATTCTGTCAAAGGATTCCCCATTCTAAGGATTTTCTCCCACTCTGCATAGGCTTCTATATGTAAGGGAACATGACTCTAAGCAACAAAGCATATATGCACACACAAGGAAAATGCAAAGACTTGGCAAGACTGGAACCAGAGCTGAATGGACAAATCCACAAGAGGGCAGAGTCCATAGCAGACCTGGGTCTGGAGCTAAGAAGTCCATCCAAAGGTGAGGCTGGAATGAGGATACAGGCAGAAGGACAGGGAAGTGGCCGGGGAACCTGGCACACTGCATGGGTAGCAGGCAGGCTGACAAAGATACCTGCAGTAAGACTGGAGAGTCACATAAGCAAACTAGAGTCTGGTAGTTACCCAAACATCGGCCAAGACCTTACCTAGGAGTATATATTAATTAGCCAGGTCAGGAGAAACTAGGGTTTGCTTGTCTGTTTCTGTGTGCTATGTACATTCATGGCAATATACAGTATAAGCAACAAATAATAATATCGTATGTATATGCTAATTTATAATATAAAAATGCTTTTTAAAAAATAAGAGAGCCCCCCTCCTAGATCCTGTATTGTGATGAATGATCTTAAAAGTGACATGATTTTAGAAGTTTCGCTCTCTTAAATACGTCTTTCTTCCTCATGACGTTAGAAATAGATGAGGAAAAACCTCTTTGAATCAGTGAAGAAAATCCTTTGCACATTCAAAAAATTCCAGAGTCAGCCTCTCCAAAACCACAGCATTACTCTGTGGTGCTCTCTAGTGTTCACAATAAGTGTTTTGGAAAGTGCAGTGGGAGATTATACTTTCACAGCATAAACAGGGTATTTGTCTGTGGTCAGAACCAGGTTAACTGAGAATTCAAAGGCTGATGGTGCATTTTTTTAGTTGTGCTTAGCCACTCCTGTTGAAATATAGTGGGACTTTAAACTATACTGATATAAAGACAGATGGTCCCTAACCTGAGCATGTTCCAGTAACAAAAGGAAAAGATGCAATAATTGAATACAAATGGCTAGTAACTGTAGATAGCCTTCTCATCCATCCATTTGTCCAATCCCCCTTTGCAGCTGTCTAAGTTGGTGGCCATCCCCACATCTTGTGGCACCGAATTCCATAGCTTAACTATGTGCTGTGTGAAGACATGCTGTTATTTGTCCTGAAACTCCAACAGTTCATCTTAAGTGGATGACCATGCATAATTTTATAAACCTCTGCCACAGTGGTGGGCAATGTTCTGGCCAACAGCTCACATGATTCCTTCCACTGGCTGTGCTGAGTAAGGTTGATGGGAGTTGTAGGTCAAAATATCTGGAGGGCTGCGAGTTGCCCATCCCTGTTCTATCATATCCCCCTCACTGACGTTTTCCTAATATAAAAGCCCCAAATGTTGTAATCTTTCCTCATAGGGGAGTTACTCTCTTCCCTATATTGGATAGTTTTAGGAGAGAGGCAAGGAAAAACCTTAGCTCCTTAGGGGCATCTCTACACCAGCCTAAAATCCTGCATTTAAAACGGGGCTTTCTGCTTCTGTTTTAAACGCAGGATCACGACGACTCCCTTTTTCATGTGCTTCCTTCTCCCCCACACCCTTCCCCCTCCTCCCCCCACCCCACCCCTGTAGCTGAGTCTTCCATTCTCTTTCATTGATCTCGCTCCTTTTCTTGCCGCTTCAACTGTTTTCACAGAGGGAACTGAACACCATGGGGTAATTTGATAGCGCATTATCTGCAATCTGTTTAAAAACAGAACAAAGGGCATTTAGTACAGGAGACGCCTTGAATGATTATGGCGTCATGTAAACAGCCCGCAAACGTCCGTGAAGGAGCAATTGCAATTGCAGGATAAAAGCTCAGTGTGAAAGAGCCCTAGGTCTACATAGGACTATAGGAAAGGGGCTTAGGAGACTGAGAAAGGAACAAGGGGTCCCTTTTTCCTCTCCCCTTCCTCCCCTCCTCTCAGGGAGCTCCAAACATCACTACAAGTCTTCTGTTCCAGAGTGGCTTAAGCCCTTAGGAGATGGAGATCCACTGCAACTTCTGCTGCATATTCTCGCTTGTTAGTAACATAATGTTTCTTTAAACAGCATCATCAGTGCACAGAAAATGTACTCTATCCAAGGCTAAGCCAGCACTGACTTTCTACTTGTTACATAGCTCCAGACGTGCGGGCCCTCTGGCACGTGTGGCATGCACTGTAGGCTTAATTGCCATTTCGCTGATATTCAAAACACCTTTCTTGTAGATGTCCTTGAGCAACATGATACAGCCTTATTTCAGCAAGGCCAGAACAGCTTGAGGCTATTTCTTAGCATTTCCCCTTCATAAAATATGTGGCAACTGCATTTGGGGCCCCTCCAGGCTGCAGCGCTCTGGACCTACATCCAGTGGTCCAGCTCTGGCAGTGCCCCTGATGCTGAACGAGTGTTTGAGCTAATTTTCTTGTTTAAGTAGTAGTTATTCCCCATTTGAGAAAGAACATGATGCAAAAGTCCACTGTGTGCAGACCACACTTCTGGTAAAAGACCCTTTAGCCTGCATTGGTTATCCATGGCAGTTATGTGTCCATGTGAATGAGGACTCAAAGCAACAGAGATCTCTTCCGTATTAGGCCCTGCATTTTCTAAATGAAGGAGAGGAGGGGAACAACCAGTGCAGAAGATGAAGGGTCAACCTCTAAGGTGCACAGAAACCAGTTTACAAGGGTTTGATGGATTTTAAGTCAATAGATTCTTCCTCAGAAGCAACTGGACCAGTTTCTTTAGAGAAGCTGTCTTACACACTCTGATAGTTTATCAAATATTTTTTGAAAGACTGTTGAAGCAGTTCTGAAGAAACTGGGCCAGGTGCCCCTGAAAAAGATCTAACCTTAATTCAGAATATGCTAGGCTCTAATAAATGGATTCTTGTGCATCTTTGAGGTCTCCTCTTCTTTGCTCAGTTTCTAAACCTAATTCATCAGGAAAACCTGATGAGCTCACTACAAGTTGATGTAATTGACACACGTTACAGAACGTTTGTATAAATTCAGGGGCTTGAATGGGTTGGTGGCTTAAGAACAGCCCAGTCAGTTCAAAAACAACAAAGAGTCTTGTACATCTTGTTTTTGCTTCAACAGACTAACCCAGCTATCCCCCTGAAACCTGTCAGTTTAATCGCTCCCTGAAGTCACAGTTCTCAGAAAGTGGAGTAGACTGTGTGTGTGTGTGCGCGCGCGCACATGATATCATGATATTGCTTTACTAGCATACTCACTTTGTGACTTATCACTATTAATTGCATGCAGGTTTTAAGTTCCTCACCTTACCTGAAATCATATCAACCCATTCCCCCTAAAGCAGAAGAATGGGGAATTAGAGATGAGAGGAAGGAAGGGAGGGCACAGCCATTGGGTAACCACCTTCTCAGTGACATCTTTATGTGTTCATATATGCTCCATTTAATTTCATTGATTACATATCGATACCACCCAATATTCAAAGTTCTCTGGGCCATTTACAAAGATTTCCACACATATTTCCCACCTAAAAAGGGGGAGAGATCTTGCTACTTTGGCAAACGTAAAGGAAGAATTTCCTTACTTTTTAGCCATCCAAAGAAAGAGGTGTGGAATTACTATTTTTTTCTGTACAAAGCCAGGCAAATGTTTTCATTAAAATACTGGCTGGCATACCCTTTGCCTTGAAGTCTGTGTTGGAAAAATATCAGTCAGCAATGTTGCACTGGTATCCTTAAGATATGTATACTGCAACAAGAGTACTGGCAGAGAGAAAGAGCAATTTAGAATGATAGCTACATCAACCACAGTAGATTGAGCTGATTAAAAATTTAACAGTGCTGATGAATGTCCTAGTTCCTATTTAGAAAAAAAATATGTCAGGACTTAATTTTCCACTGACAAAATAATCACTTTATAAACTGTGTATAATTCATGTAATTCTAATGTTACAGTCTTGTTAAATAATGACTGCTACTAAATAGTTAATAAGTGTCCAGTGAACTGGGACTTGTAAATGACCATTAGCAAAAAAAAATAGTGTATATATGGCAAACAAGAGTAAAACTTTGCTTTCACTCAACAATTAAACTGATTATCCATCAAAGGCTATACAACATGAAAACTTTTTCCAAACTATCAAAGAGTCATCAAGCTGGATCTTTTTTTTCTTTTGGATGATGATGATAACCCCTAACCAGGCCAGTGGTTATGAATAATGTTTCAGGGGTTACAAGTTCAAATCCTTCTCCAGCAAGTAGGATTGCCAGTTCCTGAAAGACAAACTTCTGGGGCTTTGCAGGGCAATGGGGGAAGAGCCCAGAAGGGGTCTAGGGGTGGTTTCCAGAAGGGTCAGGGGCCAGAGCCTGGTGGGGTCAAGGGGTAGATGCAAAATAGATATATTCATTGTGTGCAGAGGAACTGGCAAGGCTGCTGGAATATGTTTAGAATTCTGATGAATAGTGGTAAATTGTTACAGCAGAGAGATGCTCCATTTCACCACAGATGATGCAGTGAAACAGTGTGGCAACTATCAGAGATTTCTCACAGTCATAGGACAAGAGACCAAAATCAAGGGGGGAGGCTATTTTATGCTTGGCTTGATGAGAGTTTTGTTGTTTGCTCCTATACCAAACAAATTCAACTCTAAGATACCAAGCATGGCCATGTTCTTCCCCTAACCAGCCAGGTACCATCCTTTGCCCCTACCACATACCTCTAGGCTCTGCCTGCTGATCTGTCATTAATCACTACTTAGCTCCCAGTTCCATGGTATCTCATGGTCTAAGGCAGGGGTAGGCAACCTGGTACCCTCCAGATGTTTTGGACTACAACTCCCACCAGTCTGAGCTAGCATGACTAATAGTCAGGGATTATAGGAGTAGTAGTCCAAAACATCTGGAGGGCACCACGTTGCCTACCCTTGGCTTAAGCCTCAGAAGACCAGGAAATTTTGAGCCAAAGGATAGAACTTTAGGGTAACCTGACAGCCCAGCAAAGGAGCCTTTTCACAGCAGTAGGGCAGAGTAGTTCATTTGATAAGGCCTAATCACTACAAAAGCTTCTAGGCTGGCCTACCTCTCTGAAGAAGGGGACTTTATTAGATTTCCTGCTCCTTGTCATAGACCTGCCTGAGAATGCCAGCTTCGTCCCAGTCCCAGGATCTTGTGTGCAGCTGGGTCTGATGCTGTGAATCCTGGTCTCAGTAGTTTAATTTGGATGATATCCTCTTTAGTGGCCTTGGCTGCATTTTGTAAAACAGGAACTGTAATATTTACCTCCACAATTTTGTTTAGAGGAAGGGAAAGCCTAAAGAATGTAAGAGTTCATGAGCACTGAAGCTCCATTCCTGTACCAACTTACCTGGGAGTAAGCCCCACTGAACTCAATGGGACATACTTCTGAGTAGACATGTATATAGGATTGTGCTGTAAAAGGTCTTTATAAAGTATTACTTAATAATTACATTCTTGCTGAGCTATGCCTAAGCCTTTTCTGGTAGTTTTCCCTTTATCAATATTCATTCTTCATGAAAACAAAGATATTTTGTGTATATAATTTACACTAGGGATGGGCAAATATGCAATATTTGAGATTGTTATGGTTCCCCAAAAAAATGTTGATTGGGAAAAATGCATATTGTTTAAAGTGTGCATTTTCCCCAATTGGAAATGTGCATTTCTTCCATAGGCTAAAGCCTGAAAATACAAATTTGGGGTGGGGGGAGGCTGTACATTTGCACAAGTGTGCACTTGTGCAAGTGCACATTTCTGAAGGTGTGCACTTTTGAATGCAAACTCAAGTTTGGAAAATTGCAAAAATTTCTTGAGAATTGGGTTCCTGCTCGCACTTGCATTCAGTGTTGTGCATGGGACATTTTGCATGATTTGCAAACAAGAATGAAATTCTCATACACCCCTAATCTAAGCTCTAAACCCTCCAGAAATTAGGAGTACAAGTATATTCTTCCTTCTCCAAAGGTGAGAAAGATATTTAGATTCTATATGCAGTATTGCTCAGTTGGAACCCTGATTTTTAAAACAATATTTTATTGATATGGGGAAATTACTCTATTTTTTCTTAAAGGTGAGCATAAAGTGGTAGCCCAAGAAATGTTAGTTCTTGAGGTTGAAAATCAAAATGGCACCTACTGTTCTGATAATTAACATGGAAGTGTAATCCACCAAGAAGTGCTTCTGGGCACCCCTCATTACAATTCATGGGAGCGACACAGGAGCACTGTGCTAGGCTTTGACGTGTCATCTCCCATCTGCACTGCTGCAGACAATAAGCTGGGGTGGTCACAGACCCTGGTGCCTCCGTTTGATGTCCTGTGGGACATCATGGGTTGGGAGCCCATGAGCTGGTGTGGAAACTGGCAAGAGATGTCAAGCAGGGCAGGGGGTCACAGCGAGTGGCACCGAAGGGATGCTTTAAACTAGATTCTTGCACTGAGCAGGGGGTTGGATTTGATGGGCTGAATGACCTCTTACAACTCTAATTCTTTGATTCTATGATTCCAACTCCTAAGGAACAAAGGTAGAAGGGGAACATCGGCATGTAGGAAGTTGGGCTCATGTAAATCTTGGGAGATATCAGGAGGAAAGTGTCAGTGGAACCTGGGGTAGAAACAAAAGTCAGAAAAATACATGGAGAAGGGGCCAGAAAGAGCTGCCCAAGTGGGGCTACAGGAAGGAGAAGACAAGAGAGAAACTATCTCCCCCCTGCCCAAAAAAGGTCTATTGTCCTGGGTGCATGCTAAGTCAATTATCAGATTGTGGAGCTATTGATGGGGATACAGCCCGAGCTCCACACTGAGCCCTCGAAGGCAGGAATGAGGAAGCTACAGAGAAAGAAGCAAGGAAATTGGATAACAAAGCAAGACAAAGGCTTCAGTGAACATTAACAACCTCTTACTTTAAAGGACAGCCCTGCTCCCAAACCACTG
The DNA here is from genome assembly GCF_057233095.1 of Heloderma suspectum. Classification (NCBI taxonomy): domain Eukaryota; kingdom Metazoa; phylum Chordata; class Lepidosauria; order Squamata; family Helodermatidae; genus Heloderma; species Heloderma suspectum. The sequence continues at coordinate 118,099,917 of NC_139462.1, forward strand.
GGTGAGGCTGATTCCTCCAATGTCCCTTGTATGCCATTGGAGGATTTGAGGTGCCCTTCCCCCCAGAATCAGTGTCACCCACTCTGCTGCTCTGGTGTTGCTGCTCTGAACTTCTCAGGGTTCATCTGAAATAAAAGCCTTTGTCCTTCATATGTTTTAATAACGGGAGGTGAGAAAGAACCACAGTATAAAGGAGAACAGGAATAGCTCTCTTGGAAGTTTTTGAGAAAATGTCTTTCAGGATACTTTCATTTCTTCACCCCATTTTTCTCTCTAAATGAACTTGGCAGGCTCTAATTTGTGACTTTTTCACTTACAGCTATATGCATTAAAACACACATTTCTTCTATAAATAAATAGGCATAATCTGTCACATAAACCAGTATTTGTAATTTATGTCCATGAATTCCACCTGGAGGTTTCCTCATCACTGGTTTCATTCTCAGGAGAGAACTGTAAGGTACAAAATGGACGACTTTGAAGATATATGATCGTGTAATTTTCTCTTTCAGGCATAACCATTATTGCTCTATTCAAAACTAAAAGAAATATGTTTAAATTACACACAGACACACGCACAACTACATCTCTATTTCCACTATCAACCATTTTTGCTTCTTCATTTCCATAAGACAGCCTATTGTTTGAGCAGTGTAACATTGTGATTCCAGTTCCATAAAAAGAAGAGTACACACTGTGATTTTTCTTTTCTTGGAAGAGGAGCTGCAGTCATGCAGGAATTCACAATTCCCTTGAAATATGGCTCCAGTGCTTGAACTGGGGAAAGGAAATCCTTGAGCTCCTGACTTGGATGACATCCTTGAACCCCCTGACTTCCCCCAATTTTAGCCAAATCATGCCTGACCCTTCACATTCTGAAAACAGTAGCTGAGTGCCCCCACAAACAGTAAGAGGGCCAATCCCCGTCTTTCCTTCTGTACATCGAACACTACGTTGCTCACATAATGTTAGTGATGAAAGTACATGGAAAACTAATGTGCCCATGGAATTCTTCTAGCACTTAAGAATAAAACCAACTGAAAAAGCCACTTGGCCTGCCACTTAAGACAGAACATATTTTATTTACTTAGTAATTTCCTAAATATGTTTTTACTTCCTGCTTCCAAGAAGCACCAAGGAAAGAGAATGGAGCAAAAATGGCACTGCAGTGCATAACACAACCATGTAAACAACAAAATATAAAGAAATGCCTTATGTGCACCAGTATATCTGACTACAGTGCCAGGCTGAACATCACTTCAGTGACAGTGAGATGTGTAAGTGCCCCCACCCCCATAGAAGTTCATTAGTCATTAGTTTTGGCTCTCCTCAAAATTTCTTGAATATTTTGCCTCACGAGGTGTCAGAAGCTGCAGTGCCAGGGCTAGATGTGTGGGAACCTTTGGTTCTGTGTGTGCAGTGCCATCACGTGGTGGGGTACTGGAATGGCAGATGGGAACATCTCCCTCCATCGTGTACTTTCTTGGCTCACCTCTGGCAGCTACCCGTGACTCAGCTGAACAGGTTTCGCTTCCTTTGAAATTCTTCAGAGGTTTGGCCTGAGAACTCCCAAAATTTGCTTTGATTTTCACTTTGTGACTGGTGTAGCTCTTAGTATGTCCATCCCAAGGTATCTTAGACTGGGACTGCAGGCAAAATTAAGACCTACCAATAATGCAATTAAAGCATTCCTGTAAAGTTTAATTTTTATTCCTCCTGAATATTGCAAGGAAATTTTTCCATCTCTTTATAACTCTACTGAAACCTTTGACTAGTCTGATGTAGCAATTTGCATGGAATAGCCCAAAATACTTTTTATCGGCATATGAGGGAAATAGTTGAAAAAAATAATGAGTGGTCATGCCCTTGGAGCCACAGACATTGCACAAATAGAGAACAATTTACATTAAGAAGTAGACATTTTTCCAGGCATTCCTAGCTTAGTGCATGACTCCTCCAAAATCATGTACTGGTCATTATTTTCAGAGTGGGAAGTAAACGTGGAAAAATGGCAGTGCATTTGAGCATAAACAGTATAGCAATTATAGTTTAAATAACCCCATTAATGTGTCATCTTATGAAGTTTATTACACAGAGTCATGAATAGTATAATGGCTGAGCAAATGGGTGTAATGCAGAATAAATAATCCTTCTTTGAGTACAAACATCCTCATAAGTTACAAGAATAAAGTGTTTAAAGTGATAACTCATGAAGAAGTTATCATGTTCAGTTGGCTATATGGTAACCTTTCCTTCCTGGTCAGTAAAGAAAGCTTCAATAATTTTTTATGTGCAGAGTTAATTCTTCATTATCAACTAACATCAATGCACTCAAAATGTCACTAGAGGTCATGGGGTGATTTAAACCATTCCTCTAAAACACGTTTCTCATCACAAAGGTGGTTTCAGACATGTTTAATGAATTTTTAAAAAATTATTTTTTGGTTAGGAGGATGTTTTATTGCCACTGAAGGAATGTATCCTGAAAGTTTCCACACTTTTTAGGGTTTTCTAGATCGTTATTCCAAATAAGCACTTCTTATATTCCAAAGCAATCGAAATGCCATTTTATCCCATTAAACGTTATGCTAAAACCTCCAAAATTAGAAATGAAAGAGCTTCATAATTCTAAGATATTCTGACATGTTTGTAACTCCTCTTTGCTTTGTTTATACTGCCCTAGTTTCTCAAACCCTTTGAACATATCTGCACTACAGAGTTAGGGCACAATCCCATCTTTACAATATGCCCGTTAAAGGGCTATAGGATATAGCGGAAGCTTCACTGCCAATGAAGTAGACATACAACACTGGAGATATGCTAACACTGCTCAGATACTATTTTTAAATTTTGTTAATCAATAGGTGCATTATTACACACTATGATAAGTAAATAAAAGTATTATACACACACACCATTTAAAATGGAGTAAAAAGTGTAGTTTTAACATTCATAATAAACCAGATCACTGGTTACCAAGAGTGTATTGCCAGAGGATATCTGTACAGGGTTGTTTGTAATGCAATCAAACTTTAACCGATGATAATTGATCCCAAGTCCTCAAAAGCAGTTCTGTGTTCTGTTCTTCCTGGTCTTTGGTTGGTTTTCTGAGATTTGGCTGGAAGAAATCTCCCAGTGGTTATAGTATACGATACAGATTTCTCCTTATCAGCAGGAATAGGCAATTTTTCATAATTCAACCAACAGAGGACAGGATGTAGAACAATACTTGATGGAAACATTTCATTAACGTTGACCATCATTTTCCAAAGTTTGTTTGCTTTCACTGTAGATGGGGGGGAAATCACCTTTAGATTTCTGATATGTTTAACATTTAGACTTAAATGAACAGAATCAAACTTTGTTATCAGTTCCAATTCAGCTGTTTCATGCTGGAGTCTGTCTTTGAAATTCCTCCGCATGAAACAGCTCAATTGGAACTAATAACAAAGTCTGATTGTGTTTGCAGGCTGAATAGAGACAATGTCTTCCTTTCACTCAGCCATCCTAAGATGACTTAAGATGTTGACTGAGTCATCCATGTTAAGATGATTGTGTTAGTGCCCATTATTGCTGTTCTTAATTGACACTGTATTTCTTTTGCATACATTTAAGCCAACATGGATTTGTCAAGAACAAATCCTGCCAGACGAATCTGATCTCATTTTTTGATCAAGTAAGCTCCCTTGTGGACTGTGGCAATGCTGTGGACATAATATACCTTGACTTCAGCAAAGGTTTCAACAAAGTGCACCACAATATCCTGATTAGCAAACTAGCTCAAAGTGGGCTAGATGAAACAACGATCAGGTGGATCCACAGTTGGCTACAGAATCGGACTCAAAGAGTGCTTAGCAATTGGATCTTCTCAAACTGGGGAGAGGTGACGAGCGGGGTACCACAGGGCTCAGTCCTGGGCCCAGTGCTCTTCAACATTTGTATTAATGACTTGGATGAGGAGGTGCAGGGAATGCTGATCATATTTTCAGATGACATAAAATTGGGCGGGATAGCTAATACCCTGGAAGACAGAAACAGAATTCAAAGTGATCTTGGTAGGCTGGAGTGCTGGGCAGAAAACCACGGAATGACATTTAATAGGGATAAATGCCAAGTTCTGCACCTAGGAAAAAGAAACCAAATACACAGTTACAAGATGGGGGATACTTGGGTCAACAATACTACAAGTGAGAAGGATCTTGGAATTGTTGTAGATCACAAACTGAATATGAGCTAACAATGTGATGTGGCTGTAAAATATCCTGCTACATTGTGCATTGTTTCTGAAGGTCAGATGAAGAAGTTCCCGAATCATGAAATGGTGGAGGCGTGGCTAAATGCAAAAACGTGTGAGATTTCTGTTACAGCCCCGTGAACTGGAATCCACAAACATGTTTTGTTAACTGGTTATGTGTAGTCTGAGTGACTCAGGTTTGTCATTGTTTATTCGCTTAGTTGCTTCCGACGCTTCATGACTTCATGGACCAGCCCACGTCAGAGCTTCCTGTCTGCCATCGCCACCCCCAGCTCTCCCAAGGTTGAGCCCTCACCTCCAGAATATCATCCATCCATCTTGCCCTTGGTTGGCCCCTCTTCCTTTTGCCTTCCACTTTCCCTAGCATCAGCATCTTCTCCAGGGTATCCTGTCTTCTCATGATGTGGCCAAAGTAGGGGTGAACGAAAGTCCCTTACCTGTCCTCGAAGGACGTTCGCGGTGGGGGGGAGGCGCTTCACGGCTCCCCCCGCGAAGTTCTGGCCGGGGGGGAGGCTTCCCGCCTCGCCCCGGCCGAAATTCAGGCCGGGGGGGAGGCTTCCTGCCTCGCCCTGGTCGAAATTCAGGCCGGGGAGGAGGCTTCCCGCCTCGCCCGGCCGCGAACGCAAAAGTTTAAAAAAAAAAAAAAACGCCCCCTGATAGGCTACGTGACGATTAACGTAGCCTATCACGGCTAGATCTGCAAAGTTAGCCGTGATAGGCTACGTCAATCGTCACGTAGCCTATCACAGGTGACTTAAAAAAAAAAAAGCGCGTATGCTAATGGCGGCCCCCATAGGGAGCCACCATTCGCGTTCCTTATTTAGTCGCTGTAGTCTACGTAAATGTTTACGTAGACTACGGCGAAAATAAGGGCAATGCAAATAGCGTTGCCCTTATTTTCGCCATAGTCTACGTAAATCTTTACGTAGACTACAGCGACCAAATAAGGAACGGGAATGGCGGCTCCCTATGGGGGCTGCCATTATCTGTACGCGCTTTTTTTTTTTTTTTAAGTCACCCATGATAGGCTACGTGACGATTGACGTAGCCTATCACGGCTGACTTTGCAGATCTAGCCGTGATAGGCTACGTTAATCGTCACGTAGCCTATCAGGGGGCGTTTTTTTTTCTTTTCTTTTATTGCAATGGCGGCGGTGGCAGCCGGTCGAAAGACCGGCTGCCGCTCCCGCCCCGCTCGAACACCCGCCGAACCGCCAGCCGGACCCGCCGCCGGGAGGGACATTCGGCGAAGGTAAGTCCCGTCCCGGGGGGGGCGGGGGCGGGGGGGCGGAGGATTTCTCCCCGAAACTTGTTCGGGGGGCCGAACACGTTGGCGCTCGGCCCCCCGAAGTTTCGGGGAGAAATTCTCTGCCAACCCTAGGCCAAAGTACTTCAGTTTTGCCTTTACTATCATTCCCTCAAGTGAGCAGTCTGGCTTTATTTCCTGGAGTATGGACTGGTTTGATCTTCTTGCAGTCCAAGGCACTCTCAGAATTTTCCTCCAACACCACAGTTCAAAAGCATCTATCTTCCTTGGCTCAGCCTTCCTTATGGTCCAGCTCTCGCAGCCATAGGTTACTACGGGGAATACCATTGCTTTAACTATGCAGACCTTTGTTGTCAGTGTGATGTCTCTGCTCTTAACTATTTTATCAAGATTTGTCATTGCTCTCCTCCCAAGAAGTAAATGTCTTCTGATTTCCTGGCTGCAGTCAGCGTCTGCAGTAATCTTTTGTCACTCCCTCCACGTTTTGCCACACTTGAAGAAGGATGCAGACAAACTGGAGAGGGTTCAGAGGAGGGCAACAAAGATGATCAGGGGACTGGAAACAAAGCCCTATGAAGAGAGACGGAAAGAACTGGGCATGTTTAGCCTGGAGAAGAGAAAACTGAGGGGAGATAGGAGAGCACTCTTCAAGTACTTGAAAGGTTGTCACAGAGAGGAAGGCCAGCATCTCTTCTCGATCATCCAAGAGTGCAGGACATGGAATAATGGGCTCAAGTTACAGGAAGCCAGATTCCAGCTGAAGATCTGGAAAAACTTCCTGACTGTTAGAGCAATACGACAATGCAACCAATTCCCAGGAAGGTAGTGGGCTCTCCCACACTGGAGGCATTCAAGATAAGGCTGGACAGCCATCTGTCAGGGATGCTCTGACTTGGATTCCTGCATTGAGCAGGGGGTTGGACTCGATGGCCTTGTAGGTCCCTTCCAACCCTACTATACTATGATTCTATGATTCTGTGTTTCAATAAGCTTTAACTGAATTCACAGAATATACTTTTTGCATTTCACTGTCATTTTTCATGACAAAATTTTACATTTTTCTCCTCTACATCCCTCTGTGTGTGTGTAATATATATACACCTATACATGCACACAGTAGTGAGGAGGGGGGAAATGTCAGTGTGTATACACACACACTTGCTAACGTGATAACATTTTATGCATCTGATTAAGTGGATTCTAGTCCACAAAAGCTTATGCCATAATAAATTAGCTGGTCTTTCAGGTTCCACAAAACTCTTTATTGTTTTTACCAAATAAGAAAAAAAGGTTGTTGGTTTTTTTGGTCAGCTGGAAACACCCACGCAGGCATGGGATTTCAAAATCTATGATCACACATGTCTTTTACTGGTCGTCATAAAGGTGTTGGAATGAAGAAATGTTCAGCCAGCAGAAGAATAAAAGCCAAAGGAAACCTTAGTGCATGTTGCTGAACCTTACTGCAGCCTTTCCCAGCCTCCTGCCCTCCAGATGTTTGGACTACAACTCCCAGCATTCCTGAGCATTGGCCATGCTGCCTAGGGCTGATGGGAGTTTTATGTCCAAAACATCTGGAGAGCACCAGGTTGGGGAGGGCTGCATTACTGAGTCACAAGAATTCTACTAGAAACTTCCTTTACAACACAAACCTTTTCAAGTCTACTCAGATGCAAGTCCTATTGGGTTCAATGAGGCTTACTCCCAGGTAAGTGTGTATTGGATTGCGGCCTTAGTGGGATGATTTACAATAAGTAGTGGAAGCAACCAAAGAGATTGCACTGATGAAGGAATCAAAGTATCACATCCACACTGTATAACAAAGTACCAAAAGTACTTTTTAATATATTTGGATACATATTAAGAGAGGTGCAGCTTATATTTACCTGTTTTATTTTAAAGAACAAATTATTGTAACTACAGTGGACATAAATCCCACAGCTGAAAATGAAAGCATTTAAGTTAATTCTACTACTGTGTCTATTTGCTGGAAATAATCTGATAAATGGATGGCATCGCTTCTGCAACCTGGACACTAGCACACCTGCTGCTGACTTGAGAGAGATAATTGCCATCACAATTATATTGGGTTGTTAAGTGTTGTTATATCTGGGGGGAGACTGCCCTTGAGTTTAATCATTCCCCTCCCTCTTTATCATGGGTGTATTTAACTACTGTAAAACATTAAAATATTACTAAAATGGGTGGCATCCAGCCAGAGTGAAGCATGTTAATAGCACAATCCTATAATTTACTCAGATGTAACTCCCATTGTGTTCAGTGCAGGGCCGGCTCTCCTATGAAGCAGGATGAAGCCCCTGCTTCAGACGGTGGTGCAGGAGGGGTGGCAAATTGCACCACTCCCCACTCCACCCCCAGCAGGAGGGCTCACTGCCGCCTCTAGTGGGTACTCCAGAGAACCTACCAGCTGCTCACTTGCATTTGATGCAGCGGGAGAAGGGCACCAGTGGGGCACTCCAGAGCTTCTGCCCACCTGGCAATGCTAGCAGATGCTCTGGAGAGCCCTGCCAGTCCCGCTCTCCCACGGCTGCAAATGCCACAGTGAGAACGCGGCTGGCAGGGCACTCCAGAGCACCTGCCCACCCTCTGTTGAGCTCTGAGTGAAACAGAGAACGGGTGACTGCTCTCAGCCACCTAACCTCTGGCTCACACTGACAATAATCTCAGTGTGTGCCAGAAGGCATGTGGGCTGCCCACAGAGCCGCATCAGCCAGACGCCCCTTCCCACACTGCCTGGCTCTGCGGAAGGACCCCCTTAGAAGCAGGCATTCGGGCCTGGCTGGCTCTCCAAAGAGCCATGCTGGCCACTTTTTAGAGCTGGTGTGGCTCTTTAGAGAGCAGTAGCCATGGTGGCAGCAATGGGAGTGTAAGGGGGGACACAGCAGGGGGTGGGGGAGATGTGGAGGGGGTCGGGGGAGACATGGTGGGGGTCAGGGGAGGTGTGGTGGGGCGGTGAAGGTGCACATATGCTCTCCCACCGGCCTTGGTGCAATGTGGTTTAGTCCAGGTAAGTTTGAATCTTATGCATACCTACTAAAAATCTAGTCCCATTTAACTCAATGCTACTTATCTCTGAATAAGGATTGGATTTAGGATGCGTAAAATTGGGCTGCACATCCCATTCATTTCATTTAGAGAATCATCCCAAGGTGCAGGACACGGAATAATGGGCTCAAGTGACTTCCTTGGTTCTTCCTGTATCACAATCACGATAGGCTGAACCGAAACTTAGGTTCTGACATGGGATGGAGGAGTCTCAGAGGGAAGCGTGTATGAGAGCTATCCCAGCTGTGCAATCACATTTATTTATTTCAGTTTTTTAATGCCACCTTTCAGGGTAGAAGAGCCCTCTCAAGGTGGCTCACTGAAATAAAATAATTTATGTGGGGTTCCACAAACAGAGGATATTAATCATGATATATTTTTCTGTGAACTGTATGCCAGTCCCAAGAAAAGATTTCTTGCATCTTTGTTGGGAGGAATGTCTGACAGAACCTTTGCTGAGCAGATCTGTAAACTCTGTGGACATACAGATCCTTCTGTATAGCCTTATCCAGAGTAGCTGCTAAAAAGATTAGCACAAAAGTCCTAAGAACCATTACTGTAGATTGTGCACATGATGGACTGATTTGAGTGGCTTGTTCAACATTTTTCTTTTTTGACTGTGTCTTTTCCTTTTGTGCATGTGGCAAAACTGTAAGAACCTATGGTTATATGCAATAAAATCAACTATAAATAAAAATAATTACAAATATAAAACACACATAGAATATTAACACTTAAACAGCAGCATTGAAAAACTGGCCAATCTGAAGACCTTATGTTGCCCACCTATCAGGTTACAAACTGAAACCATGCAGATCCATAATATAAGGCAGGGTCAGTTCCCATATTGTCTGTGCGCAATGGAGTAGCAGGATGTACATACAATGATTGAGACAGTCCTTGGCTCTGTGGGGTTTTCTCTTGAACTTATTGTGAACCACCCCTAAGCAGTGACCAGTGAAAGGAGAGGTCCTGGTCGAGGCAGTTCAGGCACTGTGACACTGACTTCACAGACTTCTATCAGCCTGCTGGGTGCCTCTGGGTGCTACCCGGCTTCACTGTAGAAGCTCGTGATACCAGAGAGTTCAGGCTGCTGGAGGTCTGTGCAAGTGCAGTGTACTTGAACCCGCACCATGTCAACCGCCCTGTCACACTCACTGCTTAGCAGCAGCAGATGGTGGGAAGTGACGCTCACACCTGTGCCCAAGCCGTCGCATCTTGGGTTGCCAACTGACCAGGAGAAATACAGCCAGGCTTGGCTTTTTGAAACTCCCCTTGAGTTGTCAGAACGTCTTGATTAAAAACTAGAAGTACCGGCTGGTTGCCAGAATTCACTAAACGAAAGTCAGCAGCAGCCTTTTCACAGAATGTGCCTGCACCGCCTTACCTACGGCCTCTCCTTTTACTGGTCACTGCCTAGGGGTGGCTCATGGTAAGTTTAGAAGAGAACCCTACAGAGCCAAGGACTGTCCCAGTCATTACATGTGCATACTACTGCTCCACTGTGCACAAACAATATGGAAACTGACCCTTCCCTGACTTACATTATGGATCTGGATGTTTCCAGTTCTTCACCTGATAGCTAGGCAATATGAGGCCTTCAAGTGCAGACTGGCCAGTTCAACTAGGAATACCTGAGGTCTGTTTTCCTATCAGTGCCTAGGCCAATGGAGCATCCTTTTCCTAACTCCAGCTCACTCAAGACCTGGTGATTGGTAAGGCTGCCTGCCCTGCCCCGCCCTGCCCTGCCCCGCCCCACCCCCAACAGCCCCTGTTTCAGCACACCCTAGATCTCTTTCTGGCTAAGGCCACATATGGTCGAGACCTAGTTGTGTTTTATAGGCAACCAAAAATCACATATTGGTAAGAACAACTTTAAGTAGAAACAATGGTGACCCATAGAAGGGAGTACATCTTGACAGTGACTCTACTCTGTAACTCATAAGAACATAAGAAGAGCCGTGTTGGATCACACAAAAGGCCTACCTAGTCCAGCATCCTGTTTCACACAGTAGCCAACTAGGGGTGCCTGTTGAGGGAAAATCCACCCCTTTTACAGCCCGATGGATTCCCACGACACCCCCTAGCTCAGCTTGCCTTTGCAAACCAAACCGGGGGGTTGCTCCCAAAATCCAAGTCCTTTTTTTTCCATTTTGAAAATACGATGTTCCGCAAGTTATGGCCATAACTACTGCCATAATACATGGGTGCTTACATGTGTATGTGAATGGACGGATAGAGGATGGGTGTCTGAGGGGGGGTGGGGAAGTGAGGGAGAAGGAGAAGGAAAAGGAGAGTGTGTCTGTCAGTGGTGATCCAGAGAGAGAAAAAGAGATGGGGGAGTGAGTTGACTAGAAGGCAGATTGAAAGAGAGTTTACCTTCTGTGAAATAGTTTTCTGTGGATTCAGATGAGCTGATTAGTGCGTTGGGGCTCAGACCCCACTTCTGCCTTGTACTCAGTCTTTTGGGTAGGTTATTTGTCCTTTGTGACTGGCCATGCCTCCCATGGCAGCCATTTTGTGGTGGTGCCCAGGACAGTTTCTCAAATTGCCAAATGTCCCTGTGGGCCCAAGAAGGTTGCTGTAGCCCCACCCCTGATTGCTGTAATGCTCTACATGGGGTTACCTTTGAAGAGTCTTCAGAAGCTGCACTTGGTCCAGAATGTTAGTTAAGGGATAATGTTAAGACCTATCTTGCAACATCTGAACTGGTTTCCAATTTGCTTCTGGGCACAATTCAAAGTGCTGGTGAGACTTTAAAGCCCTAAATTACTTGGGATTAAGTTACCTGAGGGATCACACCCTTCCCATACCAGCCTGCCTACTGAGTAAGATCAGACGTAGAGGCCCTCTGAGTGTCCCACCCAGGGCAGAGGTATGGTCGATAGAGATGAAGGATTGGGCCTTCTCAGTGGCTGCACAAGTACTGTGGACCAACTTGCTGTGGGAAGCGCAGGTGGCCTGCCTCTGGGTGTCTTTCCCTAAATGATTAATACATTTCTATCTGAGCAGGCTTTTGCCTGCTAAGTATTGTTTTGTTTAAAGTCTGTTTATCTATTACAGGAGTGGGATACTTGTGGACACCCGGTTGTTTAGCCCTACAACTCCCATCATCCTTCACTATTGGATATGTTGGTTAAGGCTGATGGGAGCTGTAGGCCAAAACATCTGGAGGATCACAAGTTGCCCACCTCTGATCTGTGGTCTCCTCTTTTGTATTTTTATTGCTTCTATTTATTTCTTTATTTCTGAATGTATGGTTTTAAGCATGTATTGTGGTTTTAAATAGTTGTGAGTTGCCCTGAGTGGGGCACAAGTTCTGGAAGAGCAGAATATAAGTGTGTGTGTGTGTGTATATACACACACACCCATGTCTCTTGGCTTTGCAGCCCGTGGCTGGTGGGTGGACTGTGTTCAGCTTGGTGGGTCAAAAGTTGTGAAGGCCTGATCAAGGTGCTGCACTCTAAGTACTTAACCATCCTCTTAACCTCATTAATGTCAAGGGCAACGTTTTCACATAAAAATTGTTTGGCAAAAAACTTCACTCTCTTTCTATATTGATAAATAAATTGCCTTTGGAATTCCAGTCAATATATCTTTAAAACCAGAGAGTGACCTGGCTTAGAAATACAGGTGATGCACATACCATTCTAGTCCCCTTTCAAGGAGGAGAACTTGCTTAGTTTGTATTCGATACGTGTGTGGGGGGATTTATGGACAGAAATGCCATTAGCAGTAAAGGATGCCTGCATGGCTCTTTCCCAGTGACCTCAAAGACCTAGCAGCTCATTTGATGTGCTCCGGCTGCTAAGCTTGAGACATAAGTTGGTGGAGAATCAGAACGAGAGACGATTCGCTATCATCGTGAGGGTCATGAAAGGTCAATGAAGGGGCATGGCTGGCTGAAGAAAAAGCGAGTAGTTTTACTTTTTAACCCTGGGGCCATTTGCAAAAATTCTGTTTACACACATAAGACCTTTATTAGATACTCCTTGCTGTAAAACTGTTCCGCGTTAGCCAGTTCTTTCTTTGTATCGGAGGATAGAATGCAGTGGTGTTGGAGAACTTTTTCTTTGTGACATCATTTTGGACATATACCTAATATTACTACATCTGTCTCTGTCTCTACGTCTGTCTGTAACATAACTGCACATGCTAACAACTCACATGTAGCCAGTCAGATGGCTAGTTTTGGAGAAAAGATGCTTTCTCTGCTCAAATTTGGTATGGAATGGACACTATGACACCTTTGTAGGGATGATGAAGAAATCCGCTGCGGAGTCAAATAAGCCTGGACTCCCAAAAATCCGACTTGTGGGGTCTGCAGTGGACTAGCTTACCTCTCTGCCTGCCAGACTCCGTGCAGGACAGCTTCCAGGCTTTAAAAAGACAAATGGGAAAATCACAGCCATAAATTGCATATTTTACGCCATCCGTGGCCATAAAGCACTTACATCTATGTAAATTGCAGTCATAAAAGCGCTTTTACGGCTGCAGTTTACGTAGATGTAAGTGGTTTATGGCTACAGATGGCATAAAATATGCAATTTGTGGCCATAATTTTACCAATGTCTGCAAATGGTGGCCCCCATTCACGGATCTTAAAAAATGGAAAGGCACCCTGAGAAATCTGGCAGGCGCATGCAGGGTCTGGAGAAATCCAGTGAGCCCAAGCGGCCTGGATTTCCGCACAGCAGAGCCACACCGCCACCCCCCGGACTGGACTTTGGCGGGTTCGCCCATCCCTACACCTTTGCAGTTGTTATTCAGATATGGGGATTTTGGAAGGCTTCAGTTCTTATCAAAGCTGTTTGGCTGGGCAGATTCTCCAGTTAACTAAGTGTCAGGGTCGGATCCTACTCATCAGCCATGGGGCAGGGGGCCACCCCCTCCCCCAGACCATCCCTGAACCAGCAACTTTCATAAACAAACAAACGAAAGAGGGGACAATCCATTCCTTCCCATCTGCAAATCTGCAAGCCAGTGAGTTTATGTAGAACCTGGATAGACCTGCACAGACCCACCAAGGCAAACGGATGTCATCAGCCCTAGCTGGGGATCATCAAGCACCAGGTGTGCCACCAGCCATGGCTAGTAGATTATGTTCAGCTTGGTTGTGCATGCTTTCACAAGTTGTGTATGCTTTCCTTAAGAAGTGTCAGGCTCTCACGTGGATTTATGGATTTGGGGATCTTGTCCTAATGGCAGTGTTTCTGAACTTCAGATGACCATGAGGTCTGTGATGTGTGTGGGCGGCTCTGATCTGCCTGCGCAGCCTCAGAGGCCCAGGCCTAGTTTAGCAGCAGCCCTCTGGATGTCCAGAGTCCTGCTCATTCCTTGCTTTGTTGGGCCGCACGAGGACTCATCCCCTTTCCCAGCATCCTGCATACAAATAAGTCTCTTCAGGCATGATGATAGGAGTGTCTTGGCTCTCCTGCTGCTGTGATTGCAGCTGCTTCTAAGGGTGCCCCCAATGCTCAACGCCTTCCTCTGCTTCATCCCCCCCGCTTTGCCCAACCGTGTGGGAATTTTTATGACTCCCTGGAGGAGGATGTCAGAGCATCTATGCACTGGTGCCAATGGTGACTGTCACTGCCACAAGTTTACCAGGAAACATGAGCAGCATTGTTAAGAAATCTTTTTATATTCGGTCAAGAATAATGTAAAGTTTTATCATGGTAATGTATTCTTTAGGAAAACGTTTTTATGAAAGGTCAGTTTGTTGTGTCAGCTTCCTTAAAAGATGGCTATTTCAATCAAAAATTCACCACGCACAATTTGTGTGGCAGAATACGTGTGGGGTATTATTAATTTGTTGGCAAGTGGTAATTTTCTATGATTATTGCTTATCCACGAAGTGTAGTTGGAGCTATGCACTGTGATTTGATTGATGATGGTTATTTATGTCTCTCTTTTCAAAAGAGGAAAGAAGGGGGCATTTTTCACTGCCCCCACTGAGTCACATGTTTCACTTAGGACAGTTACCAATGAGAGGCAACGGCTGGCCCTTTTTCTTTAAACTGGCAGATCTGCTGAGACCTGTACATACTCAATTTGAACCTCTGCCTCATAAAATACAGTAATAGATGCTTATTATGTGGCATTTAATCATCTGGATAATGCCATCAGCCTTACTGCAGCTCCCCATGTGAGGAACCGCCTCCAGATCATGTCCTTCTCCCTCCTGGCCAGAAAAGCTTCCATCTTTTTTTGTTTGAGTTTTATTGTATTTGTTGTTTATAAAGTTTCATACATGTTATGGATTGTTTATACATTTCATACATGTGCCGCCATAAGATATGTATTATGAATGGCAGTGTACATGTATTCTGAATAAATAAATACTGACTGCAGGCCTATGGCTAGCTCCAGACAGCAGGCCTATGGCTAGCTCAGCAGCAGCTGAGTCCCAGGAGAACAAAGTCCTGAAGAAGACACCCTGAACATTGGCCAAAGAATTTCAGAGAGTTTTGTTACAGTGGGAATATGTTGTGTACATTAATTTAATTGCCCACCAAATGGTGGGAATGTGAACGGAAATGGGACCATCAAGTTGGCAGCCCTGGCTTCCCTTCCCAGCAGGCTTTGCCCCACTTTTCCTTCCCATGACCCTTGGTTACTACTACTTTCCATCCCTTGGGACCCTCACCGCAGGTGTGTTTCCAGACAGTAGTTATGCTGGTTGTTGCTTACCTCTGAATGCCCATGTTCATACTTGTTCCTTTGCTTCGAACCAAGCCTATTAAGCATGACAACATTTTCCTCTCTCCCTATGGTAAGTTGCTGTGGTTGCTAGTCTTGGAAATAGATTTGAGATGAGGGTGAGGATTGTAGTAATGGCTGCAAATGTAACAAAGGCAACAATTCCTTCCTAAACAGAGAAAGCACTGCCAGAGGGAAGTGGCAGTTGGGAAGCCCTGCCATAGGTGAAAGGTTGCAGCCTGAGTTCACCCACACAAGGCCAAACTCTGCATTATGTTAATCACACTGTTTAAAAGCAGGCTACATCTTTATTTTGAGAGAAAAGCAGCCAGTGGGCACTGCACAAACTCTCGATCCCACAAATTTCCTTCCAAAATCCCCCCGGCTGCTATTGCCCACAACCCAAGATGCCTTTCAAACACCACCTTTGGAGGCAAATGACAAGGGAGGCGATTTTCAGCAGGAAACTGGTGTGAGGACCTAATCCAGATCAAGAGCATCAGGAGCGTGGTGCCAGATCAGGTGCTATCTGGCTGCTTCTCCTTCAAAATCAATGTGGCAGTGTTAGGCATGCCTGATTAAGCTAATTTGTCATTTGGACCACAATTTATTACCTCCCCTGCACACACACACCTTCCCAGCTTTCAGCTTCCAGATGATACCTTTCTGGCATGCCTGTACCAGTGATGTCCTTGAGGAAAAGTGGGCAAGTGTATAGACAGACTTGCAGAGGTGTGTGATATTATGTAAGAATGTGTGTGTGGTGGGGTAGGCACTTTAAGTATCCATAAGAAAAGTGTGCTTAAATGTTCTTAATAAATAAGTAAACATTCAATAACACTCAAATTTCAAAATGGACAGAAAGGCAGGGTAAAAAAATCAAAATCAACCCCCTAATGTTATATTTCCCAGAGTGTTTTATATGATCTGAAGAGAGACCAGAGTATTTCATTTTAAAGCTACTCTTTGTTTTCTACCTTCTTTAATTCAAATAGACAGTTTGCCAAAATAATTCAGCAGTGAACTATTGTGGGAGATATTACTTGGTTATAACAGTACTTAAAACTTCATATTATGCATCATTATTTGGAAGTAGCTATTTCCCACTGAGTTCACTTGAGTTTACTCTCAACCAAGTAAGTATGAATAAAGTCATAGCCTCAGTGTTATGATAGTGAGTATATGAGAAAGAACTCAAATTTTTCTATTGCATGGTTCTGCCAGTAAAGTGCTTCCTGCATATGCCCTTAATTTATGGTGCAATCCTATGCATGTTTACTCAGAGGTTAGTCCAACTATGTTCAGTCCCCCAAAGAATCATAGTTCCTATGAGAAGGAAAATGAAATATCGAAATAATTTATTCTGGTAAATGAAGACGAGATGATGCATGTTAAATTATTATCAATTTATAATTAAAAAGTCCATAAGAAGCCATTAATAATTTGCTACCCAACTTTTAAAAGTTATCTGATCCTGCTTAAAACGCATTTATGAATCGAAATTAATTAGCTCTGAATATTTCATTCATTTTCATTTATTGCATTTATATCCCACCTTTTTTCCCTCTTGCAAGGAACCCAAGGCAGCTTGCATGATCCTCCTCCTCTCCATTTTATCCTCACAACAACAACCCTGTGAGGTAGGTTGGGCTGAGAGTCTGTGACTGGCCCAAAGTCACCCAGTGAGCTTCCATGCTGAGTGGGGACTAGAACCCGGATCTCCCGGCTCCCAGTCCAACACTCTAGCCACTACACCACGCTGGCTCTCCACCACGCTGGCTGTTTAAGTTAACATAGAACATTTCTGGCTGGTTTTTTCTTTTCTGTTGACTTGGATTCCTGCATTGAGCAGGGGGTTGGACTCGATGGTCTTATAGGCCCCTTCCAACCCTACTGTTCTATGATTCTATGATTCTTCTTTTTGAATATTACAGAACCGTCTAGAGACCTCAGGCAAGCAAGTCCTCAACTGTAAAAAGACCAGGACCCAAATTGCTACTTTAGGCATGATTAAGGACATGGAGATGGTTGGTTGGATTTTTCCCTTTGACTGGCAGATGCCTATGTTTATGAAAGTCCCTTCAGTTTGAGAAGCAGTTTGTCGTGCAGCAAGGGAGTTGGCTGCTTGAGAAACACAAGTCTAAGCTCATGTCATTCTTTAGAACCAGGACAAGGGTCAGAAATTAATATGACTTTAAAACATTTGATTCCAAAGATCATTTTCACTAGCAACTTTAGATTTGATATAACAGCTTTGCATGGACCTTGGCTACAGTTAGACTGACAAAATATAAAAGTGAACAAAGTTGAAAATATAACTCGTTTGCTATTTATCAGCTCCGTTGTCCCAACATGTTATTGGTCCAAACACATATGGCAGGCCACACCATTGACTGGCCAAGAAGATGGTGATCTGGAAGTGGGGGGCTTTTCTTTAACTTCCTTGCAATGATCAGAATTCAGCGCTGGACCTACCATTATGGAGAGTGAAGTGGTTGCTTCAGGCGGTGGATGGTGGGAGCGGGAAAATGGTCAAGAGGTTTTGGAGGACATTGTTGTATGTACCACACAGCCTACCCTGTGCTCTCAAAGGGCTGATCTACATTGCGCCCACCATCACAATGAATTCGGTGTCCCGTCGGGTTAAATGCTCTCGCATTAAAACGTGATTATTCACACTCACCCATTTTCCCCATTGCAGTGCTTCATCGAATGAGCAACCTCAGTTCACACTCGATTGCTGTGCTGTTTTCCTGCGCGCGCTTGTCTGATCTCAGATGCTAAGCGGGGTCGGGCCCGGTCGGTAGTTGGATGGGCAGCTGCCTGGGAATCAGGCTTCCTGCATTGAGCCAGGGGTTGTTGTATCCCTTCAAATGAGACTAAGTTTTACCCCCTCCTATCCCCTGCTCCAGATTTATTATTTTTTTTTACATTAAGGCGTTATCCTTGCAGAATCGGGGCTTCTCCACGATTTTTTTTTTTTCTAATTCAGGCATGATCGTTGAAGCTTTGAAGTTGTGAAGCTTCACAACTTTGAATCTTCAAAGATCATGCCTCAGTTAGAAAAAAAAACATCGTGGAGAAGCCCCAATTCTGCGCGGATAACACCTTAATTTAAAAAAAAAAACATCCAGAGCGGGGGATAGGAGGGGGTAAAACTTAATCTCATTTGAAGGGATACAACAACCCCCTGCTCAGTGCAGGAAGCCTGATTCCCAGGCGGTCTCCCATCCAAGCACTGACCGGGACCGACCCTGCTTAGCTTCTGAGATCAGACAAGCACGCACACATCCAAACTTTGCTTGTTGCCAAGGAAACGGGGGCTGCTGAGGAAGCTATGTGATTGGTAGCCGGAAGAAGACATGGGGCTGTCGAGAGCTGTGATTGGACAGGAGGGAAATACAAATACTGCCGCATATGGACAGGTGAGGGAGGGGACTACGACTGGATATGGTAGCGAAGGCGGAAAATCAGAGCACATTAAGGGGAAATACCAGGATATTAGGGTATTGAAAGCAGGAGCATGGAAGTGGGAAATTCAGGTTCCAATTCGAGCCGGCGGGTCCGCGGAATCCCCGTGGAGCGGAGCCGGCCAGCCAGGATTCTGAGGGGAGGGACAGAGCGCCTCCCCCCCACCCCCCAGTGGAACCCAGCAGAGCCAGGTAAGGGGAGTTTCGTACATCCCTAGTGAAAGGCGGGCAGTGAAACCTCATTGGAAGCGAAAAAAGGCGGTAAGTTTAGATCCAGCCAAAGGTGGCCTGCTGTCCTCAGGTGCTGTGGAAGATGCTGTCCTATCATCAACATAGAAGTAAGATTCAACTAGCGGTCCTGTCAGCTTCTTTATGTGGGATGGGATGGGTGGGCCGCTTATTCTTCACTTCAAGCAGCAAACTGTCTTGGGCTTATCCTGGTCAGATCAGTTCCTGTTGAGGTTTAGACTATAAAAACCGTTCCCCTCCAGATGAGTGCTGGACCTACTAGGTTGACTCACCCTCTAAGGATTATGGCATGAATTGCTGTTAGCATCATTTGGGACCACTTGAACAGAAAGGCAGGGCTTCCTGAGTGCTCTGGGGGAGTTTTCCAGTTGCATGGCTAGTGCTCCTATTAAAGGCCACATTACTCTATGGGATACAGAGAAGGCTCAGGTCGTGGCTCCCAAACTCACTCTCCCACTATATAGGCCCAAATAAACTCCTTATTTTTCTAGAAATGCCTCCCCCAAACTTTGCTACCAATAGGACAATGAATTGTGTGTGTGGGGGGGGGGGGGGATTTTGGCTCAGCACAATGTAGTATAGGATAGTATTACTTCAAGATATTACTTCATGAACAGTAATTGAGTGCAACAGTGTAGCTTTACATGGATTGCTAAGATCCCAATTAACAGCTCACCTAGTCATATAGCATACTTTGCATGAATGAGGCAACTGGTAGTCATTGAGATTGCCAAATGAAAACTAACTTACTGAATGAAAAACGTGAATAAAAATGCCCAGAAAAAAATAGGCAATCTTTTTTTGGAAAAGTTGTTTGTAGAGCATGAAAACGGGAAGCAAATTTTGAATCAATATTACTATTAATTAGTATATAATAGTAATTAATATTACTAGGTGATTGTAAATGAAAACTCAAATATGGTGGCCCTTGAAAAAATGAGAAAGAATAGAGGACGAGAGACAGTGTGACATGAGATCAGTGCAGCTCTTCTAGGGTTGATAGACTGCATGCAGACTGTGGGTGGGAGTCTGTCTCTCTCTCTGAAGGAAGAATGAGGGGATGTGCAGTTTCCTTTGCATTTCTGTTTAATTATTCTGATTTATACTACACAGAGCGAAAAAATATATGCCAAGTAATAAACATTTTCGTTAAATCAGTTAATAAGTCCTGCCTCTTTCCCTCCTTGACGTCTAGGTTAATCCACCATGGAGAAAATGTATGAAGTACAAAAGGAATGAATTTTCTGTTCAATAGCTTAAATTATATTATAGGGCTAAAACTTTTGGAATCACACCTATTAGACAGTTTTTCTTTTTCTGGCAGCATTTACTATTAATAGCTACAGCTGTAAATCCATTGATGCAAAAATTGTCAGGCAGCTGTTCAGGCAGCTCCTATTGACAGGGATGTGAAAAAGAAACCTTTCCCATTTGGTGGTGAGGTGCTGCTAGCTGATTCTGCCGGATAAAACGCCAAGGCTCCTTTATTTGTGTGTGAGATCCTTGGTGTATGCTCTCATTTAACAGACAACCTTTAAATATTTCTAATACTCCTGAAATTGTTGTTATCAGCTCTCAGAAAAAGACATCTCATTCCCTCTTTTAAGTTCTTATAGTGATTTTCCATTTGCATTTGAAAGATGTTCCCGATGGTATTTCAGGTGAGATAAGAAGGCAGAGTTAGCAAATGCATGCAATGACATATCAAAATGAAGCCAGAACCCCGGTGGGTGCAACGCTACAGTAAGTAGAATTACGTTGAAGAGATGTTCATGCCTGGAAGACTCCAGCGCAGGTCTGCGTAATAAGTGAACCACTTAGCCTTTCAACCATACATGGTGCCCCTCTTTTTTGCTGACTGCCCGGGATTGCAGAACGAGGGAACATCATCAAGCACCTAGTGAGCCACAAAACACAAGGGATGGGTTGGTTTGGCTTGGTTGGTCACACATGGTGAAGGCCTCTGCTCTAGCATACTTTCTTATGCCCTGCAAAAGGGAACAGCCTATGGCAGGGCGGGGAACCAGCAGCTCACAGGCCTGGTGCAGCCCATTGGGCCTCCCTGCCTAGCTCACGCCACGCAGCATCCCTTACCTCCCCTCACAGCAGTTAAGCTTGAAAAAGCCTCCCATTGGAGCCTCCGGAGACTTCTTTCAAGGCTAATTTCAGCAGGACAGCGAGATTGACGGGCGGGTGTGTGTATGCAGATTGGAATAAAGGATTGATCCTTTCCTTCCCAGACACCGATCCTCCCTCAAACCACTCCCTGCATGGCAATTACGACTGAAAAAAGCCTCCCACAGCCTCCAATGGGAGGCTTTTTTCAAGCCAAATTGCAACAAGGGGGGGGGGGTGCGCACGCATGTATGATGTGTGTGAATGGGTATGAGTGTATGACTGTGTGTGCATGAATGTGTATGAATGGAATGTCTGTCAGGTTGACCCCATCCACTTTTAGTTTAATCCTACAGAGAATCTATAGATCATTTATGTTAAAATAGAATAACTAAAGACTTGGGCAAAAGATTGCCTGTGGGGAGGGAAGCCTGGCTAAATTCCACCCCCTTATCCACAGTGGCCTATATTTCCTAGGGTGGCAGTGTGGCTCTGTAATTGTAGATACCTCTAGAGAGGTGAAAGCCAGCTGATCAGGAGGTAAGGGCTCCTGAGAGTTGCTCCTGGTTTGTGTCCCTCTTGCTCCTGTCTCTAGAGAGCCACCTCAAACACTACAGCCAAGGGGCTTAGAAACCTGAATTACAGCATAGGCACACTTCGGTGATGTCAGGAGTGGACTGCTGACCCTGGCTCATTCCTGATGCTATAGCCCTATCCCTCCCTTTCTTGGCTTTCCAAGAAAAGGTTTGGGCACCTCACCTTCAAAATGGGTGAAGGGACTCAGCCTGAGCAGCAACAGAAAGCAGCCAAGCAATTTAAGCACCTCTGTGAGTTTAGCAAGAGGGTGAGGAAGCCAGGATATGAAGATCCTCCCCCCACCCCCCAACATTCCCAACCACAAACTTGAAAGGAACTCACCCAAGTCACAACTTGGTTTGGTTTATTTTTTAAGAAGACAATGCTAGTTATGAAGGTAGAAAGCCAGCAGGTGTGTGGGACTATCAAATATTTTAGAGGCCCTATTCAGGAGAGTCTCATTACTATCCCGCAGTTTAGAACTCTGGTGTTCCTGGGTTTGTGCAAGGAGTCTACTCTAATAGAAAAGGCTCCCCACTGCAGAATGTCAGCTCCCACAATGTAGTAAGATCCAGGATCAGTGACAGTGTCATGCAGGAGAGGGCAGGCCAATGGGCTCTTCCCTGCCCTCCCCCTCATGTGGTGGTAAACGGTGCGTGTGTGCGTTTGTAAAGAAAACCTGAATAGTCTTGAATGCCATGGATTGAATTTCAGGCCATTTATTTTGTTGATGTCCTGCACTCTAGCCTGCATTGCAGGGTTTTGCTATGGTTTGATCTTAAACCAAAATCTGAATAGTTCAGATTTCACAAGGCAGGCAGGCAGGAATAGGTCAGTACCATGGAAAACTCCCAAGTGGTGCTGGTGCTGGAAGCCAGACAGGGTTGTCTGTATGTTTTTCCAACAAGAAGCAGAACAAGACTGAACCTTAAATAAGAGTTTGACTGAATTTAGGCTGGTTGGCTCCACCTCAATACTGTCTGAGGTTTGTCTCTTAATGGGCCCTGGTCTGTTTTAGCAAACTTAGGCTGCAACAACATGGGAGTGACTGTGGCATGCTAGTTTCCTCATGGCCCAAGAAGTCCTTGGAGTTTGAGAACATTAATGCAATCTCCTCTCAGTGCAGGGGAACTGGTCCCTGGGGGATTTCTGGAGAAATGGCTCTCAGGGAGGTGGAAACCTCATGATGCCTCTGCATAGCTGAGTCCTTTATCTGAACCATTAACTCTAGAGCCTCTTTTTCTAAGGACAAGGGGTCAGAATCCTCTGAGAATGAGGATTTGGGGTCCTGGTCCATGACAGTGCCGCACATATGATTGTCTGCCAGCTGTGTTCAGTGCACTGAGCTTTTGGCTCTCAAGGAACAGGTTAATGGAAACAGCCCTACTGGATCAGACCAAAGGTCCATCTAGTTCAGCATGGTGTTTCCCACAGTGGCCAACCAGATGAAGGACATTAATGCAGTAGTATCCTCCCAGTCATAGCAGCTAGTATTCAGAGGCATACTTCCTCTGAACCTGGAGGTTGAATATAGTGATCAGAACTCACAGCTATTGATAGACTTCCATTTACCATTTGGTTGCTTATTTGCTCAGTTTCAAGAGTGAACCATGTGTACAGTATATACACTGGTATCTCAGGAAACACTTCAAGCATCTGATGAAGTGGACTGTAGTCCATAAAAGCTTGTGACATAAAACTATTCTTTGTTGTTGTTTTTTCAGTTTAGAGAGATCCCTTTGAAACTGTTCACAGTCTATTTGGGTTTTCATCATCCTGAATAATTGGGTGCCTTTTGCAAACTTGGCTACCCCCCATTCAGATCATGTATGAACAAGTTAAAAAATCACTTTCCTCCGTTGTAAGGACTGTCCACTTATTCCTACACTCTGGTTCCTGTTCTCTAACCAGTTACCACTGCATAAGAAAATCTATCTTCTTATGCCATAACTTCCTCAAAGTATTAAGTATATAACGTCTACTGGATCAGCCCTCTCCAAATGCATGTTGAGGCTCACAAAGAGCTTTAAAGGGTTAGTGAGGCAGGACTCCGCCTTGCAGAAGCTATGCTAATGCTTCTTTAGCAAGAATTGTTCTTCTATATCCCTGATAACTGTATCTTTACTCATGCTTTCCACCAATTTATCTGGAACACATGTTAAAATAACTAGCCTCTAATTGCCTGGGAAACCCCCCCCCATCCCTTTTTAAAAAACTATTGTTACATTGGCTACCTTCCAATCCTCTAGCGCAGTGGTCTCCAGAGTGGGGTGTGTGCACCCCGGGGGGTGCGAAAGATGACCCATCGGGGTGCGCAAGCCACCTGGTAATTGAGCAGCCTCCTGCTGCCCCAATGAGCTGCCACTGTGTGTAATGATGGCGGCGGCGGCAGGATGGGGCGGGAGCTGAGAGGGAAGCTCCGGGGCATGTCTCTCTCGGCACCAGTCCTATCCTGCCTCTGCTGCGGCCACCAAGAGCCACTGTGCCAGTCTCTGCCAGGCACAGGAGAGAAAGGTGCAGTCGCTTGCTCGGCCATGGCACCAGAGCAGCTGCCCTCCTGCTGAAGGAGAGCAACCTGCTCCAAATTTGCTGGCCTTTCTGTGATGACAAGTGGCTGTCGGTGTGCTGCCCAGCAGATATCTGTGAAAATATGAACACACTAAATCTGTCCCTTCAAGGAAAAGGTGACGTTTTAGCAATGAGTGAGAAAGTAACTGCTTTTCAGAAGAAACTCGTGCTGCAGAGGGAGCATTTTGAAAATGGATGTTTGGAAATGTGTCCGCCAGTATGTGATCTTGTTGCCAAAAACGATGTGTGTCACCTATAAAAACTCTCATATCTGCACATTTAAAAAAATCTTGGAAAAGGAATTTTCTAACCTGTTTAAAAATCATCCAAAGAGTTCCAGTGGGTTTTGAACACATTTGTTAAAAATATAAAAATGCAACACCTTCTGATTAGTTTGCAAGAACAACTGATTGACATCAAGGAAGATAGAAGTTTACAAGCTGAATTTTATCAAATTCCTTTGCATAATTGGTAGATGGGATTGAAAAATAAGTATCATGATTTAGTAAGCGCAGCCAACGATGCACTTCTTCCATTTGGATCTATGTATTTTTGTGAGGTGTCTTTTTCAGCTATGACAGCCATTAAAACCAAGTATTGAAATAAACAAAACTTAGGACCAGACCTTCAAATTGCAATGCTGAGATTTTTAAAAATATTGAAGAATATTCAATCACATGGTTCTCACTAAAAATATTATTATTTATAATATTTTTAATGAGAGCAAAAAGGCTTTTTATACCATTAAATAAATAAATTATTTTAAAAATATTGTTTATTTTATCTTTATCTCACCCTTCTTTATTATTTTTGTGTGTGTATGTTTTATAATGTACATAATATATTAGTACAGTAGTACATGTATATCATTTATAAATAAATATACATATATTGGGGGGTGCTCAAAAATTTTTTACTGATAGGGCTGTGCGGTCAAAAAGTTTGGAGACCACTGCTGTAGTGCATCTGTGCCAGCCAATAAGATTTTGTTTAAAGAGGAGTTATCTCTAATACAAGCAGTAAGGGGATCAAAGTATTGAATCCTCAGATCTAGATACAATGGGCTTTCCAAAAGAAAGTGAACCAAATTCTCTACCTTCTGGACTCCAACTGGACAATATGCACTCTACATATGCCACTATAGCATCCCTCAACCTCCATTAACTGCAGGGGGCTTAATCTGCATTTAAGTAAGAGGCCTCTAAAACCATATGGGCAGATAAAACACAAATATGGGAGCAATTTCCTTGGAAGAGCTATAAAATCTTTATACAGCACGTTGGAACAACATTTGGCTACTAGCGCAGTAGTAGTCTGGAAGTCAGTATCGATCAGATGTCTCGAGACTTCCAGATGGGCACTGCCATAGTCCTTGCAATCAAATAGCCCTCTTAGAAATGATTTCATGATTTCATGCATTTGGGGGGGGGGGCTCATGATTCAGCTCCCACGTCTTCAAATGCCAATAAAATGAGAGGAGAGGCCTTTTAAAAAATTACTGTAAGCCACCTTCTGAGCTAAAGTTCCCACTGAACAACAGGCTGTCTCCCTTTGGACAATTGCCTTGGGGGTGGATCTAGGAATATCCAGGGCTCTAGACAGAAATTTATGCTGTTCTGATTCCAGGGTCACGATAGCTGAGTGAACCCACACAGGGGTCCCAACAGGAGCTGGGATAGTAATTTGGTTGTATATAGCTCAAGCAGGGGCATCACTAACTTGCCACATAGTCCAGCCAAAAAACAAAAAATAGCATTATCAGTTACATTAGCCACCAATGCATGAGGGGACCGGGATCCAGAATGTTTGAATATCACACCCAAATATTTATATGGATCAACTTGCTCCAGCAACTGGTTATCCAGTTTCCATGGGCATTTCTTCCTTCTCTTCTGAAATACTAGGATTTTAGTTTTGGAACAGTTAACTTGTAAAAGTTCTCTAGTGCCATATGAACTTAAGGCTCTCCAATCTCCAGCTGAGTATATGACAGAAGAATAGCATTGTCCGCATACAATAGAATAGAAATACTCCTTTCTTTTAATCGGAGTGGAAAAATCTCTATACCAGGAAACTATAGCATTAAGATACAAGTTAAATAAAAGCAGTGCCAACAGGCACCCCTGTCACACTCCCTTATTCACAGTAATGGCTTCCAGTAAACTAAAATGACTCTGACACACACTAGAGTTATATCATACAACCCCTGAATTCTCCTTAACAACCTATGATCCATATTCAAAAGAGACAGTTTGTGCCAAAGATGAGGCTGAGATATGGAGCTGAAAACAGCCTGAAAATCTACAAAGCATAAAAAGAATGATGTGGTAGGGACATATATTTCCTTACTGGGTGATTCAGGGGAAAGCAACGGTCAACTGTTGATCTACCATGGCAGAAACCTGCTTGCTTCTCTGACAAAAGTTTTTCTGAGTCCACCCAACTTTCTAAATTATCCAGAAGGTGCCTTGCATCTAATGTGCTGAGCCCATCCAAAAGACTAATAGGACAATTGCTCTTGGGGACAGATCTTGAAACTTTCTTGTAAATAGGCACCACAATTACTTTCAATAAATCGGTAGGAAATTTTCTGGTTTTATCAATAAGTGTAAATAAGGTGGCTAAAGCCAGGATTCACCAATCAGCACAAGATATCAAAAAATCAGGAGGAATTCCATTCATCCCAGGAGCCTTTCCCCTTTTTAATTTCTGTAACAAAAGTGCTGTTTCTTCACAAGTAACTGGAACCCAGTGTGGAGGATCCAACATAGTGCTAATGCTGTACATAGAAATAGAACTCTTCCAGGAACGTTTTTAAGTGCATGAACTTTTCTAAAACAAAAATATATCCTAACTCTTTAACAGTGTTGTTGTTTTGAGCTAAATTTCAGGTTCAAAAGAGACAGTGTTCAGCAGACTAAGTTTTTTTGCCTGGTGTAGAAGGGTGGGATCTAAAGTCTGAGATCTGGCTTCATAGAAGCTTTAGAGACAGACAGACAGACAGATAAATAGATAGACAGACACTCAATGTTTCTCAAAGTCATTTGAGGTTAATGGCAGCTTATGCAACTGGTTGGAGGTCAGTGACTTCCTGATGAATTTGCTGTCTTCAGAAAGAACCTGCCATGTCATCGAAGCAAGGATGGATCATTTTTCTCTGCTGCCTCGCAACTTAACTCAGAAGCTTAATCAATTGCCAGTGTGGAGTGAAATTAGCCCATCAGGCATAAGCGGAATTCATATCTAATTAAGTGCTATGAATGTGGGTCACAGTATTCAGGGAGGGAGCGTAAGTCAAGCCTCATTCCTCTTCATTTGTTCCAGGTCATTTTCCTACTCTGCTTGGCTGGAGAACAGTAATGGTCCATTGTGATAAAAAAAAAAAAAATCCTTTGGCATCTATCTGTTATATTGCATTTTAAAAGTCCAAAGTAGCGCATGTGTCTTGATTTCCTTCCCTTCCTCTGTTTCAGTCCCAGATAGAAATGCATCCCATTCTTTTATGATAAAACGCCATTCCTTTTGTTCCTCATGAAGGAAAACACACACACAGTAGGATGGTGGTTTTTTGTTTGTTTTTTACAGAATTGATTTTTGTTGCAAAATCATTGTTTCAAGGCATGAAAACAGATTCTGGGAAACGCCCTGCCTTCCACACTTCTGCGCATTTTACTTCTCTTTCCAGCCACTTTCCCCTGAACTGTTGCTGCTTGCGAGGGGGGAATGCAATTAGGTCTTGCCATGCTGCACTTGCTGTTCCATTGTTCACCAGCGCTTTGCAGCATCTGGTCAATACAGCTCTAGTCATACATAGGTACATATGCATGATTAGGTGGGGAACAAAATGTATGGCAGATACACATTCAAATGTGCATCTAAATGCGCTTTTTGTTGAAAGTAATACCGTGCAGATGGATAAGTCTGCATTCAGCTGTGCAGCAAGCAGCAGATGTTGCTCACCTCCACTCACTGCTTCTAATAGGCTGTGCATTAGATGTCCACCCCCATCCATATTCTTCCCCAGATAATCAACCAGTATGAGTGTCTGAACTGAAGTGAAGGCCTTCTGTTGCCTTGGGGATGGTGACATTTTCCCAGCCCCCTCTGGTCACAGAAGTTTCTCTGAAAAGAAATATCTCTGGCCTCTTTAAAAGAGGCAGTAATCAGGCCATTCCTGAAAAAGCCCAACTTGGGCCCAGAGGATATTAACAACTATAGGCCGGTAGCCAAGATCCACTTCCTGGAAAAGTGCTTGAGCGGGTGGTTGCAGGACAAGGTTGCAGGCACTTTTGAATGGAACGGATTATCTAGATCCATTTCAGTTGGGCTTCAGGCCTGGTTTTGGAATGGAAACTGCCTTGGTCGCCCTGTGAGATGACCTTTGCCAGGAGAGAGACAGGGAGATGCGACCCTGTTGATTCTCCTAGACCTCTCAGCAGCTTTCAATACCATCAACCATGGTATCCTTCTGGATAGGTTGTCTGGGCTGAGAGTTGGAGGCACTGCACTGCAGAGGTTACGCTCCTACTTGGATGGCTGATTCCAGAAGGTGGTGCTGGGGGATTATTGCTCTGTGCCTTGGCAACTATGCCATGGGGTTCCACAGGTCTCTATTTTAGCCCCCATGCTGTTTAACATCTACATGAAACCGCTGATGGAGGTTATCCGGAGGTGTGGGCTGAGGTCTCATCAATAAGCAGATGACACCCAGCTCTACCTCTCCTTTTCATCAAATCCTGGAGAGGCAATGGCTGCTCTGAATCAGTGCTTGGGCATGGTAATGGACTGGATGAGGGCCAGTAAACTGAGGCTCAATCCAGACAAGACAGAGGTACTGTTAGTGGGTGATTTGTCTGCCCGGCCAGGTGATGATCAGCCTGTTATGAAGGGTGTTGCACTCCCCCTAAAGGATCAGGTTTGAAGTTTGGGGGTGCTCTTGGACCCAGAAC
The DNA here is from genome assembly GCF_057233095.1 of Heloderma suspectum. Lineage (NCBI taxonomy): Eukaryota > Metazoa > Chordata > Lepidosauria > Squamata > Helodermatidae > Heloderma > Heloderma suspectum. Next base: position 118,129,131 of record NC_139462.1, read on the forward strand.
TATCACTTGAGGCACAGGTGAACTCAGTGGCATGGAATAATTTTTATCAGCTTAGGCTGGTATACCAACTACGCCCATATCTGGACAGAGATAGCCCAGCTACAGTTATCCATGCTTCGATAACCTCTCATCTGAATTACAGCAATGCATTTTACATGAGGCTGCCTTTGAAAACAGTCTGGAAACTTCAGCTGCTCCAAAACAAGGCACTGGGATTATTAATGGGGACTGGCCAACGTGATCACATCATACCAGAACTTTTCCAGCTGCACTGGCTGCCAGTCCATATCTGGGCCCAATTCAAAGTGCTGGTATTAACATTCAAAGCCCTAAATGGCTTGGGGCCAGGTTATCTAAAGGATCATCTCCTCCTATATGTACCTGCCTGGACTCTAAGTTCATCTTCAGGGGTCATTCTCCGAAAGCCCCTGCCAAAGGAAGTGAGGTGGGTGGCTACCAGGAAGGGGGCCTTTTGTGCTGTGGCACCACCAGCTATGGAATGAGCTCCCTAGAGAGGTTCACCTGGCACCTATGTTGTATTCTTTCAGTTACCAGTTACCTTTTTATTTTCCCAGCATTTTAGCATTGTCTTTTAACTTTGCTGTTTTGAATCTATTACTGTATTTTAGAATTCTGCATTGCTCGTAGGTTTTATTCTAGCTGTATTTTTATACTGTAGTCTTAAACTGTTATATTTTATACAGTTTTTATTCTGAACTTTGTGGTTTTAATTTTTGTGAATGGCCCAGAGAGCTTTGCCTAATGGGTGGTATAGAAATGTAATAAATAAATAAATAAAATAAAGATTAAAAGGAGGAAAATGTTTACAAAATTCATCCTCTTCCATTTGATTCCATTTGAAAAATGTGTGATTTACTTAACTCTTTAAGGGAGCAATTCTATGGCCACTAGACTGCAGCTAGACGGCCATAGAATATCTTGTTTTTTGGGAACCAACCTCAGAACCCGCACTCCGAGGTCAGTTCCCAGAGAACTGACCTCCCCCCACTTCCACACTGCCTCGAAGGCAGTGCAGAACATCCCCATCCTCCGCGCTTGCAAGGGGAATGCGGAGCAGCCAAAACGGGGCGTTCCTGGGGGGGAGGGCAGAAATGCCTGTACAACACATTCAATGTGTTGTCCGGCAGCCTCCTCCCCTACTCAGCCCTCCCTTGGCTAGACAACCGCAATCAGCTGTCTAGCCAAAAATGCAGGGCAGGAGGAGCGCAGAGGGAACGGTCCTTGGATAGGTGGTCACCTCTGAGTTCAGAGGCAGCCGCCTATCTGAATAGGATTGTGCCCTAAAAAGCTGTGCAGTAACTACATCACCATCCATGATTGATCTGATTGGATGATACAGAACGCCTGATTTGGTTCCATCTCAAGTATTGCCACCCACTTTTGCAGGACCACCACCACCCTCATTGGAGGGGGGGATTCTGCTGCTTTCAGGGGAGAGGGAGATATTTCCCCAAAGTTTTCAGGGGCTTACCTTAGGTTTTTTGATGAGGTGACCAGGGGGCGGAGGGGGGTATCTTAATAAAACGCCTCATAGCAGCCACGGAGCCTCTGTGATGCTCTCAGACTCCTCCTGGAGTTGGGTGTATGCGTGCATGTGGCTGGGCTTGATCCAGACAAGGTGGCTCAGGAGGAGTCTTAATTTTATTAACTTTTCTTTTTAAGGCTTATTTGACCAGCATTTTGGCAGTATAGTCTTTTAACATTGCTGTTTTGAATCCGAGTGTAGTCGCCTCTGAGTGACAATGATTCTCTCAGCTTCTTCCCTGTTCCATTTCTGAGTCCAGATCCTAGGGCAGCATCCATCATACCTGAGGGGTAAACTGTGAGTTCAGCAGTTGGGAGCCCATGTGTTGTATGTCTGATCTTCCTCAAGGCAGAGTTGAACACTACCACAGCAATGCAAGTTAGAAAGTGCACCCATGAATCCACAGAAATGTTTGGTCCTCTTCCATGACTTTAGATCTCAGAGTTGCCTAATGAAACTGATTGAGAGTAGGTTCGAATCAGATAGAAGAAAGCACCTCTTCATACAACATACAACTAAATCATGGAATTAACTGCCACAAGATGCACCAAAGGACATCGTTAGATGGCTTTTTAAAAGGATACGACAAATTCATGGGAGATAGGTCTGTCACTAGCTATTAAAAACTAAATGCACACACACACTTTTTCCACATGAAATGAGATCTGAGTTAGAAAAAACATAAACTCTCTTTGCTGCTACCTTTTGTTTGTGAGTGGAGACATCAGTGCCCTATCACAGCTATGCTAAAAATCAATATTTTTTCATTGTTTCTTATGGGCAGCTCTAATTTCCACTACAGGAGAGGAAGAAAAATATAATCCAAAGGAACCAGGAAGTTCCATCTCCAAACAATTAAATTGTCATTCTGACATATTCCTGTCTGTATGGCTCAAACTGTCTGCACTTTCCTCTTCCAATCAGTAGTGTCGATGCTGCAAGGTGAAGGGGAAAAGAGAGCCAACCGATCCCTGGCCTGTAAGGCTCCCTGTTTAAGCCCCACAACAGCACCTGCAAACAGGCAACAGGCAAATAGATGTTCACACATTTCAAGGATCTTTTTCTTTATCTCCATACTAGGAGAGCTTCAGTAAAGGAGATTGTTACCTTGTCGTGGTGCTAGAGCTTGAGCACCTCAATGACGTCATGAGCTAAACCGTGAAGGGACACCCAAGAGGGAAAGGTCATGGCAGAGAGGTAAGACTAAATACGATCCCTGGGGAAGGAAACGGCAACCCACCTCAGTATTCTTGCCATGAAAACTAAATGGATCAGTACAAGCAGTAGGGATGGCGGAGAATTTCTCCACGAATCTCCGGGAGGCCAAATGCCAACGCATTTGGCCCCCCAAAATTGGTGGTGAAATTCTCCGCCGGCCCCCCGGCCCCCCCCCCGGGATGGGACGTACCTCATGCGAATGTCCCTCTCGGCTGCGGGTCCCGGCGGCGTTTTGGTGGGGGCGGCGGCGGCAGCCAGTCTTCTGACCGGCTGCCGCCGCCATTGCAAAATAAAAAAGGAAAGTAAAAAAACAACAACACACACCCGTGATAGGCTACATAACGATTTACGTAGCCTATCACGGCTAGATTTCCAAAGTCAGCCATGATAGGCTACGTAAATTGTCACATAGCCTATCACGGGTGACTTTGAAAAAAAAAAAAAAGTGCGTATGCAAATGGCGGCGCCCATGGGGCGCCGCCATTTCTATTCCTTAGTTTGGCACGTTTCCCTTATTACTGTTCCCTTATTTTCGCCGTAGTCTACGTAAATCTTTACGTAGACTAGACGTGCCAAACTAAGGAACACAAATGGCGGCGCTCCATGGGTGCCGCCATTTGTGTACGCGCTTTTTTTTTTCAAAGTCACCCGTGATAGGCTACGTGACGATTTACATAGCCTATCACGGCTGACTTTGGAAATCTAGCCGTGATAGGCTACGTAAATCGTTACGTAGCCTATCATGGGTGTGTGTGTTTTTTTTTTTACTTTACTTTTTTTTCGCAGCTGGGTAGACGGGGCGCTCCTCCCCGGCCTGAATTCCGGCCGGGTGAGGCTGGGCGCCTCCCCCCCCCTTGCCTGAACTTCGGGGGGAGAACCGAAGCGCCTCCCCCCCACCGCAAAGCAAGCTGCGGGACCAGGTAAGTCCCTTTCGTCCATCCCTAACAACCAGAGATATGTCGGTATACCATCGGAAGATGGGACTCCCAGGTCGGAAGATGGTCAAAATTAGGGGTGGACGAAAGTCACTTACCTGTCGTCGAAGCTTGTTTGCGGTGGGGGGGAGGCGCTTCGCTGCTCCCCCCGTGAAGTTCAGGCCGGGGGGGGAGGCTTCCCGCCTCGCCCGGCCGAAATTCAGGCCAGGAGGGAGGCTTCCCGCCTCGCCCGGCCGAAATTCAGGCCGGGGAGGAGGTGCTTCACCTCGACCGGCCGAAATTCAGGCCGGGGAGGAGGCGCCTCGCCCGGCCGCGAACTCAAAAGTTTTTTTTTTTTTTAAAAACGCCCCCGTGATAGGCTACGTGACGATTAACGTAGCCTATCATGGCTAGATCTGCGAAGTCAGCCGTGATAGGCTACGTAAATCGTCACGTAGCCTATCACGGGGGCGTTTTTTTTTTTCCTTTTATTGGAATGGCGGGGGCGGCTGCCGCTCCTGCCCCGGATGAACACCCACCAAACCGCCGGCTGGACCCGCCGCCGGGAGGGACATTTGGCAAAGGTAAGTCCAGTCCCGGGGGGGGTGCGGGGGGCGGAGGGGTGTGGAGAATTTCTCCCCGAAACTTGTTCGGGGGGCCGAACACGTTGGCGCTCAGCCCCCCGAAGTTTCGGGGAGAAATTCTCCGCCATCCCTAGTCAAAATGCTACTGGGGAGGAACAGAGGATAAGTTCAACTAGCCCCAGATGTGATGACGCAGCTAGCGCAAAGCCAAAAGGACGGCTAGCAGCCGATGGTGCTGGTGGTGAACGACGAATCCAATGTTCTAAAGATCAACACACCATAGGAACCTGGAATGTAAGATCTATGAGCCAGGGCAAATTGGATGGGGTCATTGGGGAGATGTCAAGATTAAATATAGACATTTTGGGTGTCAGTGAACTGAAATGGACTGGAATGGGCCATTTCATATCAAATGACCACCAGATCTACTACTGTGGACAAGAGGACCACAGAAGAAATGGAGTAGACTTCATAATTAATAATAAAGTGGCTAAAGCAGTGCTTGGATACAATCCAAAAAATGACAGAATGATCTCAATTCGAATTCAGAGTAAGCCATTTAACATCACAGTGATCCAAATATACGCCCCAACCACAGATGCTGAAAAAGCAGAAGTAGATCAGTTCTATGAGGATCTGCAGCACCTACTGGATAGTACACCAAAAAAAGATGTTATTTTTATTATAGGAGACTGGAATGCTAAGGTGGGTAGTCAAACGACACCTGGAATTACAGGCAAGCATGGTCTGGGAGAATAAAATGAAGCAGGACATAGGCTGATAGAATTTTGCCAAGACAACTCACTGTGCATAACAAACACTCTCTTCCAACAACCTAAGAGACGACTTTATACATGGACTTCACCAGACGGTCGACACCGAAATCAGATTGACTACATCCTTTGTAGCCAAAGGTGGCGGACATCTATGCAGTCGGTAAAAACAAGACCTGGAGCTGATTGTAGTTCAGATCACAAACTTCTTATTGCACAATTGAATAGGGAAGACCCACAGATCAGTTAGATATGAGCTCACTAATATTCCTCATGAATATGCAGTGGAGGTGAAGAATAGATTTAAGGGACTAGATTTAGTAGATAGGGTCCCGGACGAACTATGGACAGAAGTTCGCAACATTGTTCAGGAGGTGGCAACAAAAAACATCCCAAAGAAGAAGAAAACCAAGAAGGCAAGATGGCTGTCTGCTGAGACACTGGAAGCAGCCCAAGAAAGAAGGAAAGCAAAAGGCAACAGTGATAGGGGGAGATATGCCTAATTAAATGCAAAATTCCAGAGGTTAGCCAGAAGAGATAAGGAATTATTTTTAAACAAGCAATGTGCGGAAGCTGAAGAAGATAATAGAATAGGAAGGACAAGAGACCTCTTCCAGAAAATTAGAAACATTGGAGGTAAATTCCAGGCAAAAATGGGTATGATCAAAAACAAAGATGGCAAGGACCTAACAGAAGCAGAAGAGATCAAGAAAAGGTGGCAAGAATATACGGAAGATCTGTATAGGAAGGATAATAATATCGGGGATAGATTTGACGGTGTGGACTGTGAGCTAGAGCCAGACATCCTGAAGAGTGAGGTTGAATGGGCCTTAAGAAGCATTGCTAATAACAAGGCAGCAGGAGATGACGGTATCCCAGCTGAACTGTTTAAAAATCTTGCAAGGTGATGCATGCCATATGCCAGCAAATTTGGAAAACACACGAATGGCCAACAGATTGGAAAAAATCAACTTATATCCCCATACCAAAAAAGGGAAGCCCCAAAGAATGTTCAAACTATCGAACAGTGGCACTTATTTCACATGCCAGTAAGGTAATGCTCAAGATCTTGCAAGGTAGACTCCAGCAATTCATGGAACGAGAATTGCCAGATGTACAAGCTGGGTTTAGAAAAGGCAGAGGAACTAGAGACCAAATTGCCAATATCTGCTGGAAAATGGAGAAAGCCAGGGAGTTTCAGAAAAACATCTATTTCTGTTTTATTGACTATTCTAAAGCCTTTGACTGTGTTGTTGTTGTTCAGTCGTTCAGTCGTGTCCGACTCTTCGTGACCCCATGGACCATAGCACGCCAGGCCTTCCTGTCCTGCGCTCTCTCCCGGAGCGTGCTCAAGTTCATATTCATTGCATCAGTGATGCTATCTAGCCATCTCATCCTCTGCCGTCCCCTTCTCCTTTTGCCTTCATTCTTTCCCAGCATCAGGGTCTTTTCCAGGGAGTTTTCTCTTCGCATTAGGTGGCCAAAATATTGGAGCTTCAGCTTCATTATCTGTCCTTCCAATGAGCACTCAGGGTTGATTTCCTTTAGGATGGACTGATTTGACCTCCTTGCAGTCCAGGGCACTCGTAAGAGTCTTCTCCAGCACCACAGTTCGAAAGCATCAATTCTTCGGCGCTCAGCCTTCCTTATAGTCCAGCTCTCACAGCCATACATTACTACTGGGAAAACCATAGCTTTGATTAGACGGACCTTTGTCGGCAAGGTGATGTCTCTGCTTCTTACTATGCTGTCTAAGTTGGTCAAAGCTTTCCTCCCAAGGAGCAAGCGTCTTTTAATTTCATGGCTACAGTCACCGTCTGCGGTGATCTTGGAGCTCAAGAAAGTAAAATCTGTCACTGCTTCCATTTCTTCCCTTCTATATGCCAGGAAGTGATGGGGCCAGATGCCATGATCTTCGTTTTTTTAATGTTGAGTTTCAAACCAGCTTTTGCACTCTCCTCTTTCACCCTCAACAAGAGGCTCTTGAGATCCTCTTCGCTTTCTGCCATTAGGGTGGTATCGTCTGCATATCGGAGGTTGTTGATAATTCTCCCAGCAAACTTAATTCCGACCTCTGATTCATCCAACCCGGCATTTCTCATGATGTACTCTGCATATAAGTTAAATAAGCAGGGTGACAATATGCAGCCTTGTCGTACTCCTTTCCCAATTTTGAACCAATCGGTTGTTCCATGTCTGGTTCTTACTGTTGCTTCTTGACCCTCGTACAGGTTTCTCAGGAGACAGGTAAGGTGGTCTGGTACTCCCATCACTTTAAGAATTTGCCACAGTTTGTTGTGATCCACACAATCAAAGGCTTTAGCGTAGTCAATGAAGCAGAAATAGACGTTTTTCTGGAATTCTCTTGCTTTCTCCATGATCCAGCGAATGTTGGCGATTTGATCTCTAGTTCCTCTGCCTCTTCTAAACCCAGCTTGTACTTCTGGTAGTTCTCGGTTCGCATACTGCTGAAGCCTAGCTTGTAGGATTTTGAGCATCACCTTGCTGGCATGTGAAATGAGCGCAATTGTGCGGTAGTTTGAACACTCTTTGGCGTTGCCCTTCTTTGGAATTGGAATGTAAACTGACCTTTTCCAGTCTTGTGGCCACTGTTGAGTGTTCCAGATTTGTTGGCATATTGAATGCAGCACAATTGTGGCAAGTTCTTGGTGGTATGGGGATACCAAGTCATCTTGTCTGCCTCCTGAGGAATCTGTATAACGACCAAGTAGCAACAGTAAGAACAGACCATGGAACAACGGACTGGTTTAAGATTGGGAAAGGAGTACGGCAGGGTTGTATACTCTCACCCTACCTATTCAACCTGTATGCAGAACACATCATGCGATGTGCTGGGCTTGATGAAGCCAAGGCTGGAGTTAAAATCGCTGGAAGAAACATTAACAATCTCCGATATGCAGATGATACCACTTTGATGGCTGAAAGTGAGGAGGAGCTGAGGAACCTCATGACGAAGGTGAAAGAAGAAAGTGCAAAAGCTGGGTTGCAGTTAAACCTAAAAAAAACCAAGATTATGGCAACCAGCTTGATTGATAACTGGCAAATAGAGGGAGAAAACGTGGAGGCAGTGACAGACTTTGTCTTTCTAGGTGCAAAGATTACTGCAGACGCTGGCTGCAGCCAGGAAATCAGAAGACGTTTACTTCTTGGGAGGAGAGCAATGACAAATCTTGATAAAATAGTGAAGAGTAGAGAAATCACACTGACAACAAAGGTCCGCATAGTTAAAGCAATGGTATTCCCCATAGTAACCTATAGCTGCGAGAGCTGGACCATAAGGAAGGCTGAGCGAAGGAAGATAGATGCTTTTGAACTGTGGTGCTGGAGGAAAATTCTGAGAGTGCCTTGGACTGCAAGAAGATCAAACCAGTCCATACTCCAGGAAATAAAGTCAGACTGCTTACTTGAGGGAAGGATATTAAAGGCAAAACTGAAGTACTTTGGCAACATCATGAGAAGACAGGATACCCTGGAGAAGATGTTGATGCTAGGGAAAGTGGAAGGCAAAAGGAAGAGGGGCCGACCAAAGGCAAGATGGATGGATGATATTCTGGAGGTGACGGACTCGACCTTGGGGAGCTGGGGGAGCCGACGGCCGACAGGAAGCTCTGGCGTGGGGTGGTCCATGAAGTCACGAAGAGTCGGAAGCGACTGAACAACAACAAAGACTAGGAGAGATGAGATTGATCTGATTGAACAACTTTCTGTAATATTTGGGTTTTTAAAAATTGTTTCCACTGAAACAGGCAGTCATATAGATACTCACTTCAGCTATGCTTGGATATTACCTTCTGTATCTCTTGCCCTTTTCTATAGCAACCATCACCATAGTAGCTAATATGATTATATATTTATAGCTCTTTTAGATCCTAAGGGGGAAAGGTGTTTCATATGTAGGAATCAGAGCTAAATTGAACACTGAAATTGTATAGTCATTGAATTATTCAAAGCAAGTTGCCTATGTCTATGTCTGCTAAATTGAAAATAAAGTTGGAAGGATGGATGGATGGTGCTTTCCTGAAGTTATTGGTTTGCTATTTTTAAATTTGTTACCATCTCCTATTGCACATTTATTACTTTAGCCATTTTGTTATTCATGACGGATTTATTGTCATCGCTGAGGTTCAGGGGCATATTATTTAGTTGAGTGACTGACTTTGGTTAAGATCAACATTTGGGTGTTGGTCGTTTAACTACTTAATGAACTAATCAAGTGCCAGCGTTGGCTTTATTGATCTAGTAAATTTCCACTTCAGTTAAAAAGAAACTTGCTGAGTGGAAATCAACAAGCTGTGAGTTAGAATGTGAGTGTCTGTGAATGGAAAAAATCGTCAGGTGCTGTTCACGAATACACCACTGTGCTCAGTTACAGGACACTCCCAAGCCTTTTTCTCAGAGCCAAGCTATGTATTATGCAAATTAGGTAGCAGATAGTTGAAGGTTAGTTTTCTATTTAGTGCAAGCATGCATGGCCCAATGGGGCCACCATGTAATGGGAAGAGAAAACCTCCACCTGTTTCCCCCTGAATCCCCACCCCCCGCCCTGCATTGGAGGGGGTGGAGGTAGAAAACAGAAAAAAGCCTCTATTGGTACCAATGGAAGCTTTTTTCCTTGTGTTAACCTCCCCACAGGGAAGGGATTTTAGTGGGAAATAGTGGGGAGGAAGGTTTAATCCATGGAGGTCCCAATCCAAATTGGGGCTCACATGCTTACACCAGAGTAAATTAAAAACTAACCCACAGGTACTCGCTATACAATCAGCGTAACATGTAATTTGGCTCTCACTGAGGTGATAAACCTGTGTCTGGCCTGTACTGTTTCAATCTGCAGGTGAGGAGGGGCTCCCAGAGCTAAATGCTTCTCCATATAAAATAGTCCCCTCTATACAGAGAAGCAGATGCTGAGGAGAAGGGTTCAAATTGAGCCTTCTCTCTGACATACCAATTTTCAAGGTGATGGGAACTGTCATGCATGAGGAGCATTCCATCCTGGGGTAGTCTCCAACTCCTTCCTGCTCCCATGTGACACTGCCCAGCTATTAGGAGGCCCTGTTCTCGGTGCCATCTGTCCCTTAGACCCACTGTGTGGCTAACAGAGACAGAGCCTTCTTGGTGGAGACATTGAGAATGTGGAACTCCACCAGGTAGAGATTTGCTGGACTCCCTCCAATCTTCAGATGATTCGTAAAGACCTTTTTATACCAGCTAACATTTAATCTGTGATTCTGTGTCTTACTTATAACTTTTACATTTGTTAACTGCTGGACATTTTGGTACTCTATGGAGTACTGCTCTACAGACCAGTCAATGGCACACGGCCTGCTCCTAGTATTTATGCCAGGCCTAGCCAGTCCCAAAGCTTCTGACTGCCTGCCAACCAAAGGGGCCAATGTTCTACAACACTTTTTTTGTCTGTATCTGAAGAGGGCTCTGAGTGTAAGCAGCTGTGGTGGCCCTTGGTAGGATACTAGGCTAAGAAGGACAGCTCTGGCACATGAGCTATCTGGTCAAAGCTCCAGAGACCATCTAGCTCAGTTTTCTGTTTTCTATTAATTGCCAGTCAGTGAAACATATTGAAGATTGTATGTTGCCAATATCCACCGCCTACTTATTCTTCAGCTGGCAGTCAAATGTTTCTGAACATGGCTTTTTGTTCAGGGTGGATTTCCCTCATTCTCTTCCATCACTGGTTTAGAGATGAGCCAAGTGTTCCATGCCACCATCCAGGGCCCGCCGCAGACATTTTGCTGCCTAAGACAGAGCTACAAAAGGTGCCCCTACCCCTCAAGTCAATGTACCCAACGTCAGCTAAGTTATTTTGGCACATGAGGCAGAAAATCCCAAAAGCACTTCTACAAATCCTTAGCAGTAAAAATACAATAATAACCGATTAAATAATTAACAATTTGCCACTCTTTCATGAAAACCAAAAACTGCTGGCTGAGGCAGCTACCTTACTCTGCCTAATGGTAGGGCCGTCCCTGCCTCCACCTTCCACTGACCTTCAGCAAATTCCTTTTAGGTATGCTATTATCTGAATATGTATTTGATGATCTGTTGCAGTATGTATTCCACCTGTGCTATCACAGTTATCTGTGTGTTTCCTGTAGGAATTGCTACTGTTTTCTTATGTAGGATAACAGGCAGAGTGGTCCTGTGTGAATGATTTGTGTGTGGGGGGGAGGGTGTTGGATATCTAGTTCTAGTTCCTCCCTTGCAATATCACATAGAGACTCCCTCTGTGCTGGAAGTCTACCTTCTTATACAAGTAGACGTCCAATATATTTCACATATGCACCCAGCTCTCTTCTTAAACACCCACAATGATAGGAACACAGTGGTGAGCTCTGCTATTTTAGGTAGTAACATGATCACCCTGACAAAAGCATTTTTTTTAAGAAAGAAGAAACTGTCACTCCTGCACCTGCTGTTCCCTTGAACAGAAACATACAGTTTTGTAAAGGATAAGAAAAGTGTGGGGATGAGGTGTACACTCTATTGATGATGACTAGGGATGGCGGAGAATTCCCCGAAACCCATGCCGGAATGGCCTCCTACCCCTCGCCCCCCCGTGGAATCCCCCCCGGGACGAAAGCTTACCTGGGGCGGATGTTGCGGCAGCTCCGGCGGCGGCTACAGTGGCAGCGGCGGCAGCAGCTGGTCTCTCAGCTGGCTGCTGCAAACTGAAATGGCGGCGACCACGCCATTTGCGTAGCTGCCTTTGCCGTGATAGGTTACGTAAATACTTACATAGCCTATCACAGCAAGAAAAAACAAAACAAAGAACACCGCGTACGCAAATGGCAGTGGCTATGGCGGCCGCCATTTACGTCCGCAGCAGCCCGTCCACGGCCAGAACTCTGGCTGTGGACGGCCCCGGACGGCTGCTCTGCGGAGCCGCCGCAGAGCACAGCCAGCCGGGCAGGATTCCGGGGGGTAGGACCAGATCGCCTCCCCCCTGTCAAGGATTCCGGGGGGAGGGATGGAGCGCCTCCCCCCCCACCACTAATCACATCCGTGAAAAGGTAAGTGACTTTCGTACATCCCTAATTATGACATCATTTATCTGTGATGACATTTGAATTGGAGACTTCCTACACTCCACTAGCTCTCTAAGAAAAAAGAAAATTGCCAGTTACAAAAAAAATGTCACCAGGAAAAGCAAAAGCCAAATAGCAAGATATAATTACCTGAACAGAAATGTATCCAGAATAATATAACCTGTAACAGTGTGATCCTGGACATATTTACTCCTAAGTAAGTCCCACTGTATTCAGTGGTGCTTACTCACTGGAAAGTGTGATTAAGATTGCAACCTAAGGGCGCAATTCTATGGGGATAGGCGGCCGCCTCCGAACTCAGAGGTGACTGCCTAGCCAATGCAGGGCAGGAGAAGTGTGGAGGGGATCATCTCCTCTGTGCTTCAGCCACCCTGCATTTGCAGCTAGACAGCCAATTTCAGCTGTCTAGACATGGGAAGGTAGAGTGGGGAAGCGTCTGCCGGATGTCACATAGGATGTGTCATACCGGCATTTCCACCTTCCCCGCCCTGGAATGCCACCCGGAACACCCCGTTTTCACTGCTCCATGCTCCTCTTCCAAGCATGGAGCCATTCCGAGCTGCCTGAGAGGCAGTGCGGGAGCGGGGGAAGGTCGGTTCCTGGAAACCAATGTATCCTATGGCCGTCTAGCCACTGACTAGCGGCCATAGGATTGCTCCCTAAGTTAATCTAGCAAAAGCTTATGAACAGATCCTAATGAAAACTTAGTTTGACTTCCAAAAGCTCAAAGGTTTCCAGAAAACAAAACAGAAATAAATCATGATTTGATTTTTCTATCCACCAGGAGCAATAAACAAACTTTCTGCAGTGCTCAAACAATTCTTGGAACTTCAGTTATATAACAAGTGAGTGTTAAAACATCTGCTCTGCAGATGGGATTGTGTACATCCTTTGGGGTTATCTTTGCCATCATTGGTTGATAAACTGTCTTATTATGTCTCCCAAAAGGTTAAAAAAAACAACACACACCACTCAATGCAAGATGTTGTTCATTTTTAATGTATATTAGACACAAACATTTTAGTAAAGTGTACTTGCAGCTATACTTCAAACTTTCTGTTATCTATTTTCTTGGTTCCAGCCAACTGGGTTTTTATCTGTTGTTTTACCAAGAAGACTATCTCCTTTAACAACCATATCCTACATGCTTACATGGAAGCAACTCCCATTAATAAGTGCTTAAGATCATAGCTCCAGAATCACAGACATATGTTAATATAAAAGACAACACAGTCTCTTTAGGGGAGTAATTCCCAAACTGTGTTTGTTCCACAAGAAATACATTAATGGAATAAGGCCCAAAGTACCCACCTACAGAGGAGATTGCTTGTTGTATCTCTGCAGGATTTGCTGCACTGGCCTTGCCCCCTTTCAGGCAGCCTCCACTGGGAGCAGGCACTTTTGCTGCATTTAGCTGTGGCTGGATCATTCAGTCACCCCAATGCAGAGAATGACCTGTTCCCATCACTTGCTGGCAACCTAACTGTGTGTCACATAGGAAACTGCCTTGTATCGAGTCAGACCATTGGCCTATCTAGCTCAGTATTGTCTTCACCAGCCTTTCCCAACCTGGTGCCCTCCAGATGTTTTGGGCCCCAACTGCCAGCAGTCTCAGCCAGCATAGTCAATGATCAGGAATGCTGGGAGTTGTCATTCAAAACATCTGGAGAGCATCAAGTTGGGGAAGCCTGGAATTGGCTTTCCAGGGTTTTAGACAGGAGTCTAAATCATGGCATGGCTGGTGTGAGAAATTAGCAAGGTTAGGGAGTTTGGGGGGTTCTGAGCCATCAAAGAGCCTACTTGCTAGGAATCAGTGCTGCCATCTTGATTCTCACACCAGACCAGAGGATGCAAGCACAGTCTCCGACCTTGCCAAACCCTATGTGAAAGCCGTGTTATCCAGAATCCTGTATCCTGGTACCCCAGTTCTTTTTGTTCATGCAGCCCAAGCCCCTCACCAGCTATGCTTCCACAGACACCACAAGTCTGACACAGTTATTATGCCCTCCTAGGTGCCCACTCCTAGGCCTCTGAAGCGCCCAAGGGCTTCCCAGAAGTAGGAGCCATCCCTGGACGAAAGATTTAAATTTCTGTTAATGCTGCCACTCTTCTGGGCTTAGAGACGCCAAACCATAGTCAACGCATTCAGGAGGTGGAGGGGTTAATCATGGCTTAGATTATTGAAAGTAACTTCAGCAATTAACCCTTGCAAATGGTTGCAGCTGGGAGCAGCCACAGATTACTGACTCATAATTGCTTTGCTTTGCATCTGTGTGAAAATTGCACAGCTTTCTTGTGGAATAAGGAAAACTGGGAAATTCAGAAGATGGCTCAGGAGGGGTGGTGGATGCTAGGCAGAGCAATTTGTTGAAAATCCAGCTCAAAGCTTTTACTCCCATTGTCCTGTCCATGTTATATACAGACACTAAGCAGTCTTTAGAGCTTTCTTCTGATAAATACGAATATGGAAAATTTAGATGTACCAGAATTTACCCTGCATCACAATGGATATTAAAAATCAAGGGAGAAAAAAGGGGGGAAATGCAGGTCTCACACAGGCAATGAATAAATAAACACTTCAACCAGACATTATATTGACATTATTGCTACCCCCATATTATTCAGTTAGGGCACAGTCCTATGTGTGTTTAGACAGGAAAAAAAAAAAGTCCTACAACTCCCAGCTATGCTGGCTGGGGAATGCTGGGAATTGTAGGACGTTTTTCTGTCTAAACTTGCATAGGATTACGCCCTTAGCTATTTTTGAGGGTGGAGAGAATGGGAAGATTTCTTATTTTGAAGGCCTTCACATTTAAAATAATATTATATAGAATTTAAATAGTGTTTTAGAATATTCAAAGTGCTTCAGATATATTACCTTGTTGTAATCCATATAACAGCCCTGTGAAGGAAGCCTGTATTATTATCTTTATATTACAGAAAGGGGTAGGGGAGGGTTGGAAAGAGAGCCGCTTGTCTAACTCAATTTAATCAGTTCATGGCAGAGGAGAGAGCAAGACTCAAACCAAGGATGTTCTGATTCATAGCTTAGCCACTATGCTACATGAGCTGAATAAATAAATCCTTGGTTATCAGAAAATCCTACCTTAAACAAAGATGATAAGAATATGTTTATGATGCAGAGTGCAGTAAAAAAAAAAAAAAAGGCTACCCTCTGGAAGGCCTTTTTGCTGACTTGGTCACTAGAAAATAGCATTGCTAGTATACGAACGTGATGGGTATATGCTACACCAGTTCCCTCTCTGTTGCCCAAAATGACATGACTATTGCTGGCCAGACACGCAAAAGGTGAGTTAGGCCTTGTTCCTACCACTTCCCATGGGATGTATTTCCTGTCTTGCACATGCACGCTCTTTGTTGCAAGCTAACAGGAGTTTCTCCGGCAGGAATGCAGTTGTGGCTTTCCTTCTTTTCCTCAAATAAGTTTTGTTCCCCCAGTAGGCCTTGAACCCTCCTCACAAGGAGCCCTCTGAGTTGTTTTGGCAGGTTGGTTCCCAAAGGATCTATTTGAATGTCCTGCTTTTCCTTCTTTCTCTTTGTGTTGTGAGGTTACAATGCTGATTGTTCATATGAGTGGTAGAAGGGGTCTCAAACTCCTGGGCTAGATCTACACTACTGTTTTATAGTGGTATTGAAGTGCACTGATAACTGTTGGGGCACATTACACATTCAATATACTGCCTTTGTAGTATTATTTCCTACTTTTTATTCCACAGTATCCAATATACCACAACAAATGTCACTGTGCACTACAAGGTATAAATGCGCAAGAGGGATATAGCGTTACCATGATGGGATCGTAATGATATGACACAAGTTGTAGATCTGGCCCTGTATTCAGGAATTCCTGGGGGCTCAGCATAGCAGCTGAACTCTTGCTACCTGTGCCACACAGTTCATGCAGTCGTAGCATCTGTGGTACCTCTGTGTCTGGCAGATTGGGTCTGGTGGGATGATGTCATGGCAAAGATGTGGATTGGCTCTTTCCATGCCTGGCTGATGTGAGAGCACTACTGCTCTGCCAGCTGATGATTTGTGAGAGTCAGTGGTGTTGCCATTAATGCTGAGGCTGCAGCTGGTGAGTTGCTCCATTTGGAATGTTTTGGAGTCCTATTGTTTTCTTAACTGAGAGCGCAGAAATCCCATCTAAGGTACACTGACTTAATGCTGGCACGAGCTGCTGCCCAACAGCTTGCCATCATTATAAAGATGATGTTTTGGAAAGGGATTCTTTTTTAAAGGATCGTGATATGCATGGGGAGCTGGAAATGACTTGGTGATTTCAGCCCATTTTATGGTTGTCACATCTGGCTGAGGTTGAGAAGGTAAGAATTCTCATAGCTCAGAAGCTGCCCTTTTAAGAAACATCTCTTCTGCCCTCTGGTTTCAAAACAGACACCACCAAATTGACACTGGTCGTGCCATTTGGTTGAATGTCTCTATATTCCCTTTTGGAATTATTCCATATAGAAATAAATTTCTTTTGAGCCACTGTCAAATACTACTATTGGAAAGAACCCCTGACCCTGTATCCCTTTTTCTAACGCTTCATGAGAAGCTTAAAGGCGGTAATACAGCTCTATAGCCTTCTTGTTAGAAGGCTAATTAAATTAATTAAAACACCCAATCAAAGTCCACAGTTCCATGTTTAATCAAATTCCCTCACTTTGAAACCACAAGGGAGGAAGCATTGCTCAAGGAAGTCTGAAAGAAAACCTTTTAATTCATTGGTTGTTTTCTGACTCAGCAGCAAAGTCCTGTTAATTGGAATACTTACAAAGAATCTACTGAAATACAACAAGTAGGGATGTATGGCTTTTGTAAAATCTGCTCCATCTGCATTTGGTGGATTGTCAGGTGCTGCCCACTCATTGATGGAATGAGTGGGCAGCACTCGGATTTTTTCCAATTTCCTGAATTTGCACAAATTAACAAAAAATGTGCAAATCCCCCCCAAATGCTCAAATCCCCCCCAAACTGTGCATTTTCATGCTTTAGCCTAGGAGGGAAATGTGCATTTTAAGAGAGTGTTTTTTATTTTATGTATTTTTCTACAATTAAATTTGCATAAATTCTGGAAAGTTTTAAAAAAAAAACGGTCTGCAAGTCTGTGGAATCTGTGCAACTCAGGAAAAGCTGGTCCTCTGAGGAATCCACAGGTCAGATGTACAAAAATCCAAACTCATTTCATTCTATTGCGGATTTCCCTGACATCCCTAACAAAACAAAAGTAGCTTTGTGGCCATAAGAAAAAATCCGAATTCCATATTAGTGTAATACCTTTATTAGGCTAACTCAAAGGTCATCAAAAATGTGCAAACTTTCAAAATCTCCAGATCTGTTTATCAGGCAACATATGACCAAAAGGCATGTTGAAGTTTGGCAATGTTGAAGTCATGATGTCTGCATAGTCAGAGTCTTTATGGAGGAGGAAGGTCTGCAGATACTCAAATTGGACTGTACCAGATATATGGTGTGATGGTTTCAGTGCCTCTAGTATGACAGGGAATAAGAAAGTAATAGACAAGTGTGGATCCTCCATTTTTTAAAATATAAAATCCAAATGTTAACTCAAAACTGTCTGTATCCTACGTTATGAACCAGCCCAACCATGCGATAATGTGGAATAACTGCCTCAGGCAGCAAATTTTGGGTGACATTGGGATGCCAGAGTCAGATGTATCTCCTGCCCATATCAAAAATCTTGCACATCAGAACTTTCTGTGGATTGTGTCTCATATTACTTAAAGAAAGCGTAAAACATTCCCCATGTCCGATACTTACCGCATTGTGTGTTTCCTTGCCTGTCCTGCACATCTCTGCTGCTGATGATTTATTAAATTTCTATACCGCCCAATGGCCAAAGCTCTCTAGGTGGCAAAAAAGATTAAACCCTTAAAAATAAAGTATTTTTGCTACGGGCAGGATGGGGAAAAGCTCAACACGGTGACGTCAGGGCACAAGATAAACTTATTCCATGATATGGAGACTGAGAGAACCTGACTCAGGATGCTGTTTGTGATGGCAACAGCAGCAGCCCCTCGGCGTCTACTAATTTGTCATTCCACCTCTGAATTAACATACTGTAACAAAGTTTTTTATTACTATAATACCATTTATACATATCGTAGGAAAATTTCCAACAAAGACAGGTTGCTCACCTGGAACGGTAGTTCTTCGAGTGGTCATCTGTGCACTCACATATATAGGCTCTATATATTCTCTTCAGGAAGCTTCTATAGCTGAGGAATTTTTGGTGGGAACCCTCCCCCACCGTCCAAGTGCACATGTCTCTTGTGAGTTCCCACCTAGTCCCTCAGTTCCTTGAGACCACCTATTGCAGCCCTGTACCAAAGTGGGGATGATGGGCAGTTCGTGTGAGTGCACAGATGACCACTTGAAGAACTACGGTTGCAGGTAAGCAACCTTTCTTTCTTCTTCATGGTCTCTGTGCATCACTCATATGGTAAATAGCAAGCTGCCTTACCGGTGGCGGGTTGGTGTGCAGACAGAACTGCACAGCTGAAGGGGCAGTCTGCTCTGGCCTATGCATCAAGTCTGTAATGGCTGATGAAGGCTGGCGGTTTCAACCGGGTGGCTGCTCTGCAGAGCTCAGGAAGGGAGACTCATTCCCTAAATGCCATCAACAGCAAACACCGAGAGAAGTTCCCCACAAGACTACCGTAATGGCAGTTGAAAGAGAACTGAGGGAACGGGCAGGAACCCGCTAGGGACATGTGCACTGGATCCCACCAAAAATTCCTCAGCTTTACATGTTTCCCAAACAGGGCTCTGTACAGAGCCCATATCTGTGAGGCACAGAGACCATGAAGAACAACATTTATACTTTACTTACAAGACTGAGTGAAGAAGGGCCTGTGATTAACAGTTCAAAAGTTGATTTTGTAGGTAAATGGGAATATTTAAACATAAGTTGTATGATAATATGCCTGATTTAGAAATACTAGAATATGGTTGGTCTGAAGCTGTCCATTTTTAATTATTAAATCCTTATACGGTATAATATGATCATTCATCATCAGTTCCTTGAACCTAATTGTTTTATCTCCAGACTGAAAGATCCCCTATATTATGTAACTCTTCCAAAATGTGTTCATTATAAAATACTGAGGTTAGAGGAGATAAATTTGGACTTTAACTGTTTTAAACTTATAGCATGCATTTTGGGATGTTTTTACTGAGGATAACATGTTGGGGTCTCATTTTATAGCCCTTTTTAAACCAAAGCTGATTGAATAATTTATATATTTTATATATTTTTCCTGTGCAATTACACTTTTATCTGGAATATGCCAGCCATACAAAGATGCTAGTTTTACTGCATAATAATAGTTATATTTGAAACTCCAAGACCCCCTTTGGAGATTTTCTGGTAGAGTACTTTGGCCAAAACCCTGGGGAGTTTGACAGAATAAAATTATTAATAAACATTTGCCAAAACCTAAGCACTGATTTTTTTAAGGCAGTGGTAAGGAGATCGTTACCTTGTCATGGTGCTGGAGCTTGAGCACCTCAATGACGGTCATGAGCTAAACCGTAAAGGGACACCCAAGACGGGAAGGTCATGGCAGAGAGGTCAGACTAAATACGATCCCTGGGGAAGGAAACAGCAACCCACCCCAGTATTCTTGCCATGAAAACTAAATGGATCAGTACAAGCAGAGATATGTCGGTATACAATCAGAAGATGGGACTCCCAGGTCGGAAGATGGTCAAAATGCTACTGGGGAGGAACAGAGGATAAGTTCAACTAGCCCCAGATGTGATGACGCAGCTAGCACAAAGCCGAAAGGACGGCTAGCAGCCGATGGTGCTGGTGTGGTGAACGACGAATCCGATGTTCTAAAGATCAACACACAATAGGAACCTGGAATGTAAGATCTATGAGCCAGGGCAAATTGGATGTGGTTATTGGGGAGATGTCAAGATTAAATATAGACATTTTGGGTGTCAGGGAACTGAAATAGACTGGAATGGACTACTTCACATCAAATGACCACCAGATCTACTACTGTGGACAAGAGGACCACAGAAGAAATGGAGTAGCCTTCATAATTAATAATAAAGTGGCTAAAGCAGTGCTTGGATACAATCGAAAAAATGACAGAATGATCTCAATTCGAATTCAGGGTAAGCCATTTAACATCACAGTGATCCAAATATACGCCCCAACCACAGATGCTGAAGAAGCAGAAGTAGATCAGTTCTATGAGGATCTGCAGCACCTACTGGATTGTTGTTGTTCAGTCGTTCAGTCGTGTCCGACTCTTCGTGACCCCATGGACCATAGCACGCCAGGCCTTCCTGTCCTGCGCTCTCTCCTGGAGCGTGCTCAAGTTCATATTCAACCTACTGGATAGTACGCCAAAAAAAAGATGTTATTTTCATTACAGGAGACTGGAATGCTAAAGTGAGTAGTCAAACGACACCTGGAATTACAGGCAAGCATGGTCTGGGAGAACAAAATGAAGCGGGACATAGGCTGATAGAATTTTGCCAAGACAACTCACTGTGCATAACAAACACTCTCTTCCAACAACCTAAGAGATGACTTTATACATGGACTTCACCAGACGGTCGACACCAAAATCAGATTGACTACACCCTTTGTAGCCAAAGGTGGTGGACATCTATGCAGTTGGTAAAAACAAGACCTGGAGCTGATTGTAGTTCAGATCACGAACTTCTTATTGCACAATTTAGAATCAAACTAAAGAGAATAGGGAAGACCCACAGATCAGTTAGATATGAGCTCACTAATATTCCTGATGAATATGCAGTGGAAGTGAAGAATAGATTTAAGGGACTAGATGTAGTAGATAGGGTCCCGGAAGAACTATGTACAGAAGTTCGCAACATTGTTCAGGAGGCGGCAACAAAAAACGTCCCAAAGAAAAAGAAAACCAAGAAGGCAAGATGGCTGTCTGCTGAGACACTGGAAGCAGCCCAAGAAAGAAGGAAAGCAAAAGGCAACAGTGATAGGGGGAGATATGTCCAATTAAATGCAAAATTCCAGAGGTTAGCCAGAAGAGATAAGGAATTATTTTTAAACAAGCAATGTGCGGAAGCTGAAGAAGATAATAGACTAGGAAGGACAAGAGACCTCTTCCAGAAAATTAGAAACATCGGAGGTAAATTCCAGGCAAAAATGGGTATGATCAAAAACAAAGATGGCAAGAACCTAACAGAAGCAGAAGAGATCAAGAAAAAGTGGCAAGAATATACGGAAGATCTGTATAGGAAGGATAATAATATCGGGGATAGATTTGACGGTGTGGTCAGTGAGCTAGAGCCAGACATCCTGATAGTGATGTACGAAAGTCCCTTACCTTTGATGAAATTTGATTCGTGGTGGGGGGGAGGCGCTCCGTCCCTCCCCCCGAAATTCTGGCCGGGGGGGAGGCGTCCTGTCCCTCCCGCCGTGAATCCTGTCCTGCCGGGACTGCAAATGGCGGCAGCCATAGCTGGCGCCGTTTGCGTCCCTGCAGTCAGCCATGATAGGCTACGTAAAAAAAAAAAAAAGTGGGGGGGAAAAAAAAAAGCGCGTACACAAATGGCGGCGCCCATGGACGCCACCATTTGCATTCCTTATTTTGGCACGTGTAGTCTACGTAAACATTTACGTAGACTACGGCAAAAATAAGGGGAACGCTATTTGCGTTCCCCTTATTTTTGCCATAATCTACGTAAATGTTTACGTAGACTACACGTGCCAAAATAAGGAACGCAAATGGCGGCGCCCATGGGCGCTGCCATTTACGTACGCGCGGATTTTTTTTCCCCCCACTCAGCCGTGATAAGCTACATAAACATTTACGTAGCCTATCACATTTTTTTGGTTTGTTTTTTTTTACTGGAAATGGTGGCAGCGGCAGCTGGTCGGAAGACTGGCCGCCACCGCAGACGCACCGCTGCTGAACCGGAGCCGCCGCCGCCAGGGACATTTGCACAAGGGAAGTACCGTCCCGGGAGGGTGGGGGGGCAGACCGTTTTGCCACCGATTTCGTGGCGAAATTCTCTGACATCCCTACATCCTGAAGAGTGAGGTTGAATGGGCCTTAAGAAGCATTCCTCAAGCTCAAGCGTGAGTGCTTTATTGCTATATAGCTACAGGGTTGGGGAGGTTTCTAGAGATTGGGGGCTTCTTCACGTGGAGCTTTTATCCTGCTATTGAGAATGGTTACTCACGGAAGTTTGCAGGCCCTTAGGTGACGTCGTTAATCTCCGGGGCATCTCCCACATGAAATGAGTTTTATTCCATTTTTTAAAAGATCAGAGATAATGAGCTCTCAAATGATCATGCTTGAGTTCCGCTTCAGTTCCCTCATGAAAAAGGAAAAGCCACAATAAGAGGAGCTGGACCACTGCGCCATCTAGCAGCTGTATAATGAAACACATGGAAGACTCAGATAAGGGGGGAAAGGAGGGGGAAGGGGAAGGGGGAAAGGAAGTGTGTGTAAAGGGAGTCCATCATGATACTGCATTTAAAATGGAAGCAGAAAGCCCCGTTTTAAATGCAGGGTTTTACATGGGTGTAGAGATGCTCAGGAAAAGAGAAAAGGCCTTCCTTTCCTTTCCTCCTGAAATTTCCCCATAAAAAGTGCATGGGGCAGCACGTAAGGTTTTTAATTTCATGACTTTCATCCACCCAATCCTAATATGAGCAATGTTGGAGGGTCTGGGTGCCAATTTCCACCTGCTGGAACCTACTGGGGGCTGCACCCCCGACCGCTGTCTCTGAAATCACAACCACCAAATTGCCACTGAGTTCTGGTGGCAATTCAGCAGTGAGAAAAAGTGGCATTTCCCCTTTAAGCCAAGGCGCTCAGAAGGCACATGCCTTCTTTTAATGCAAAGGCATGCATTAAAGCCCCAAAGCCCCAGGAAACATGATTTTGCATCAGAACAAGGTGCATGCTCCCCATGCACCTTGTTTAAAGGGGAAATGCAGCTTTTTTACTCATTGGATGGTACAGTGGGTAGTAATTGGGGGGGGGAAGGGAGGTCACATGTGGCCTACCCCTGTATTAGGGACCCAAGCAGGGCAATTCCTTTCTCTCTCCATTTCCCTTTTTTAATTTTCTCACTGACAGACACCCTCAGCATTCTGTGGCTCAACTGTCTGCAGCATTATTCTGTAGGTTCTGGAAGTCACTGAACACAAGTCATTCTTGGGACATTTTGTTTTCTGTTAATTCACAAATGAATACATATCTTTTTCTGTTAATTCACAGACCTTAAGAAGCATTCCTCCCCCGCCTGTCCATATATGGCAGTGTTTGTTTTTCCCTCCTGTCCAATCACAGCTCTCAATGGCCCCATGTCATCTTCCAGCTACTGATTGCATAGCTTCCTCAGCACTCAGTGTTTCCTTACCAACAAGCAAAGGGCTGGATGTGTGCGTGCTTGTCTGATCTCGGAAGCTAAGCAGGGTTGGCCCCGGTCAGTAGTTGGATGGGCAATCAGCCTGGGAATCAGGCTTCCTGCATTGAGCAGGGGGTTGTTCTGTCACTTCAAATGAGACTAAGTTTTACCCCATTCTATCCCCTGCTTCAGCTTTTTTTTTTTTAATTAAGGCATTATCTTCAAAGAAGCGAATCTTCCAAGAATCATAGCTTCTCCAGCCTGATTACTCCTCAAACTTGACCAGGCAAGCCCAGGCAAGGGTAAATGTTTTCACAGTCCCGTCCATGCTCGCTGCATGGAAAGAAAAACACACACATATCCAGGCAGACAGTCCTCAGTGTCTATGGACTAACATCGATAAAAATGTCTGTGGACAATTTTAACGTCATCTCAGGAGCGGGGGACAAACACAGGGCAGTCTTTGAAGATGTGAAGCTTTGAAGATGCTAGCAGCCCCCCAAAAAACGTGAGCGCTGGGTGCCGCCACCACTGCCCCTCTTCCTCACACCGGCTGTCAAGGGCTGGCGTGGGGAAAAGGGCATAGGCAGACACCCCCCAGCATCTTGCCCTGGCCTCCAGCGGGGGGGGGGGGAGAAGAGGATAGGTGCCTCCTTCTTCCCTCCACCCACACCTGCTACAGTGGTGGCAGCAAGGGACAAGCTGGTCGTTTTCCCTATAGCCAGGAAAACATGCGGAAAATTACCATCCTCTCCCATGCCACTGCTGCTCTAGCGATGATGGGGGGAGGACGAGAGGCGCTGCCTTCTTCCCCTCTTCTTGCTGAGGGAACTGGTGTGCCAGGGGGGGCAGAGTGGTAAATTCTCACAGGGCGTTGAGCCCCAACGGGATGCTCATGCAATCCCTACACACACACACAGGGATAGAGGAACAGAGGGACGGTGGGCATGGAATCAGCAGAAACAGGAAGAGTTTCTGCTCCTCCAATGAGAGCTGCCATCTTTAAGAGCAGGAAAACAGCACAGCACTCGAGTGTGAACCGTGCTTGCCCATTCGATGAAGTACTGCAACAGAGAAACAGGGTGAGTGTGGATAATCACGTTTTAATGCGATGGCATTTACCTCGACAGTCTACTGAATTCGATGTGCTAGCAGACGCAATGTAGGTCGGCCCTTAGATGTACTGATGTAGAATATGAATTTGCTTGAAAGTCACTGAAAGGTTTTTTTCTGGTCAGCTGGCAATCCTAGTAAATTGTGGCCTGTACGCATACCTGGTTGGGAGCTGAAACTTTCTACTTTGATCTGAGGGAAAATAATGAAGAGTTAATAATGGCTAGTCTAATACTCCACAATTAAAATTAATTGGTCATGGAGTAATTCATTGTTAGGCTTATGGCATTAAACTTCCAGCACTGTGGAAATCAATTCCCTAACATCATTGTCAGAGGATAATTCATGGGCAATGTCTTGATGGAATATAGTTGCCTATGGCACAATAGTTTTCTGGGATTCTATTCCTGTAAGGTGATGTAGGTCCAGAACCTGGATGTCAGGGGAGGGGGGAGACAGCAAGAGTCCCCTGAAATGGAACTGTCACATATTTTGCTGCATTTTTCTTCTCCTCTATTATTCTGCTAGGTTTGTATTTCAGAGGAGAGACCAGACACTAAACAGTATCACAAGAATTGTAACCATGGTAACTGAGAAAATTTGGCCTTGTGAATATCTATGAGGATGTTTGAAAAAGTAACTGCAGTTTCAACAAACAAAGTGAGCAGCCATTTTGCTGTTAGTATCCCCAAACACCCTCATATATATACAAAAATAGGGTGGGAGACAGATATTGGCTAGGGTCCAGCTTCTTTTCTGCATGTGGCAGCATTCCCTGAGTGGAGTTTTGCAGGGTTCACCTGAGGAGTTGCAACATAGACGACATCATCCTGTGGTCAAAGGAGAAGGTGACCAGAGTAACAAAGAAATAAAGATCCATAATCCATTTTTATTAGGTTTGTCAGGGGGAATGGTGACAATTCAACAGTGTTGACCAATCAGAAGAATAGCATGTAAGCAGGAAAATCCTCTTCTCACCTTTTTACTTAGGTGATGGGCTATAAAGTGATAAGTACAAAGAAGATGGCTTTGGCTGCCCCTAGACTTGATTCATCCAAAGTCTCCTTGTTCTGTGGATCTGGAAGCCCCAGGAAATACATGTGGTATTCCAAGTGGGCTGTGGATCCCAGCATCTGGGGGCCAATCTACATTGCGCCCACCATCGCAATGAATTCGGTGTCCCGTTGGGTTAAACGCTCTCGCATTAAAACATGATTATTCACATTCACTCATTTTCCTCGTTGCAGTGCTTCACTGAATGCGCAAGCTCGGTTCACACTTGAGCGCTGTGCTGTTTCCCTGCTGTTTTCCTGCGCTTGCTTGTCTGATCTCGGATGCTAAGCGGGGTCGGCCCCGGTCAGTAGTTGGATGGGCGACCGCCTGGGAATCAGGCTTCCTGCACTGAGCAGGGGGTTGTTGTATCCCTTCAAATGAGATTAAGTTTTACCCCCTCCTATCCCCTGCTCTGAATGTTTTTTTAAAAAAATTCAGGCGTTAACCTCACAGAATCGGGGCTTCTCCGCGATGTTTTTTTTTCTAATTGAGGCATGATCTTCAAAGCTTCAAATCTCATTTGAAGGGATACAACAACCCCCTGCTCAGTGCAGGAAACCTGATTCCCAGGCGGTCTCCCATCCAAGCATTGACCGGGACTGACCCTGCTTAAGCTTTCGAGATCAGACAAGTGGGCGCACATCCAGCCCTTTGCTTGTTGCTGAGGAAATGGGGGCTGCTGAGGAAGCTATGCAATCGGTAGCTGGAAGAAGAAATGGGTCCGAGAGCTGTGATTGGACAGGAGGGAAATACAAACACTGCCGCATATGGACAGGTGGGGGAGGGGACTATGACCAGATACGGTAGCGAAGGCGGAAAATCAGAGCACATTAAGGGGAAATACCGAGATATTAGGGTATTGAAAGCGGGAGCACGGAAGCGGGAAATTCTGGTTCCAATTTGAGGCGGCTACTGCATAGTGTGAAAGGCGGGCAGTGAAACCTCATTGGAAGCGAAAAAAGGTGGTAAGTGTAGATCCAGCCTGGGTCAAGGATGAATGCTTCTGAATATGTGCAGACTGCCTTTCTCCAAAAAGCAAATTCAACGTTTAAAAATGAAATGAAGCATACACTGGTTCTGAGCACCTTCCCACTCTGAGAAAACACACATGGAAAAAGCAGTCACTCCAGATAGCAGTAAATTAGCAGTTTTTGCTGTATCGGGGTTTTTTTCTCATTCTTTAGCCACTATGGGTGGATTGGAGGGGGGAGTGGCTGGTTGGGTAGGTTTAACTTCCCCAACTCATGTGCCCTGTGTATTTACACTGAGGTAAAAAACGCTGATGATCAGTTGCACACTACGTATTTAACGTAGTGTGTAGTTTAGCTGTCAGACATTGCTTCTGCAAACCTGTTCTTGGGGTATAATAACACAGCTATATTGTTGAACTACACTAAATCCAATCTCCTCTTGAGCAGAGATTGCTACCAAACAAAATGAATTATTCATCATACTGTGAGTTGATGATGCGACTTAATAGATTATTATATCTTCTGCTTGAATGTTTTCTCTCTCTCTGCACTGTTTCCAATCTTCCTGTTCATTTTCTCAGGTTCTAAAACTATAAGAAAAAGGTTAGGTCCTACAGCCCCTTTATTCACAGCTAGTCTAATATATGTTAATGGGTCCATGTTTATTCCTTTAGCTAACTCAAAGTAGAGCCAAGTCAAAAGTTTTCAGCTCCGTTTTTTCACTGAAAATAGAGGCTTTGGAGGGTGAACGGGAGGATGAAGCTCTTGCAAACTTTGAGGCTCAGGAGAAATTCTAGAAATTTTGGAAAGGAGTTATTCTTGCCTTAACCAGAATCAATATAAATCAATTACTCCTACCATACCAATAGTGGGTGTTGTGAGGGCAGCTGTTGTGAGGGCAACTACACACTCCAGTTGCTAGTCCAGGCCCACTATTAAGTCCTTGCTTGGAATGAATTTCATTCAGTTATTTTGGCACCCCATTTCACATATTTCATTTATAATCATACATAACTACGTCATTGAAAAGATTCTAAAATTGGGAGAGTGATTTTATATACCCATAGGTGGTACATTGAGCTCAGGCTTTGAATTTCACATTGACTACTTTGTTCAGTGCTAGGCACAAGCAAACAATATGATTTTCCTTGTAGCAATTTTTCAATCAAAAGGCATTCTTACATTTTTATTATGTACCACTGAGGCTTAACATCAGCTTTTGAGGTGAGAGAGTGGCCAATGTTTGACTCGGGAATTATTGTTAGCAGGCCCAAATTACTCACCAGTAAGGGGTTGAGGGGGAGGAGGTATTCCTGGCTTAGCTGAATGAATCGGAACTGTAATTTGCTGAAAGTCTCTTACGAGTGCTGCATTTCAAGGGTAGGTAGTTATTTTTCCCACCCTGGCACCGGGTACTACCAGTTGCTGTTTTTAACATGTTTTCCTATATTGCTCATAATTACATGGTTACTAGTATATGATCATCGTATAATTTAGAAATAAATGAAATATATTTATTAATTACTAGATTTATCCACTGCCCTTCATGAAAGATTCTAAACTGATTCAGGCACAATTCACCAAAAAGTTCTCTTGTGCAAGCGCATGCTTTTGTGCAGTTCCATTTGTTTCAATGGAGCTTGTGCTGGAGAGCATCATGGTGGATTGTGGCCTTAACCCTTTTCTTCTCTTAAAGACAAGTTCATGTACAGGAGTTCAAAGTTTACTCAATGTAGTCTATGAGCTGAAGATGTTATGTAGTTTTAGAGTCACCCAGCCAAGTTCTCAAATAACATGAAAGGTAAAAAGTTTTATTTCAGGGACAGTCACTAGGCAGGGGAGTGAATAGATAAAAAGTAGACAACTATGCTGAGCAAAGGAGAGCTCTGCCAGCTGGAGATGAGAGACAATATAAGAGTGAAAAGGGCATTGGTGAGCTTTCAGCTTATGCCCATTCTTCCGTACAGGGGCTCTTTCTCTTTTTATCCACCATATCAGATAACATGAAGTAATTAATAATTCACAAAGGGCAGTCAGTATTTTTTCCCATTAGAAGCTGTGTGCAAAAAGGGGAGAAAGCTGCCAGCAAAAGCTGATGTGTTTTTGATAAGGTCATTCCGGTTTTACTTTAGGGACATGTTTCACGTTAACCCTTTGCTCACAACAAAAATTGCACTGTTTCTTCCATGTAACATTTTGTTAAAAAACCCAAGGTGCTTCCACACTGTGTGTTTAATGTGGAATTGCTATACTTTATTCACTCACTTTTATAATGTCATCCAGTCATTGTCCTCCTGTGTTTTCCCCTCAGTTTCCCTACCTTTTCACAGACAACAGGAAGTCCCGCTGTTTTTAGAGGAACAGAGGAACAGCACATTCTCTGCAGGTGTAGATCACCTTAGGGTGCAATCCTATGCATGCTGGCTGGGGAATCCTGGAAGTTGTAGGCCTTTTCTCTGTCTAAACATGTATAGGATTGTGCCTTTAGTCGCCCTTCTGCTTTTGTAAAGGGGTGGGGTTTTAATATGTAGTGACATATCAGGCAGATGAACCTAGTGCTACTCAGCTCATCTTCATGATGACTCTTCCAGTCAGTACCATTTTTTTACACACACACCTTTTTTAACTGATATTTTTGTTACCGCTAAAACACTTTTCTGGATTTTTAAAAAATGTATTTATTTATTAAAATATTGGTATGCCACCCCATAACATAATGTTTTGCAGGGCATAAATAAACTTAAAGACAATTTAGATAAAAAAATAGAACACAAAATCATAAAAACAACAGTAGCATAAAATACAATAATATTAAAATATTTCCACAATAGCATAAGAGAGCTATAGTGTTCATAGAATCATAGAATCATAGAATAGTAGGGTTGGAAGGGGCCTACAAGGCCATCGAGTCCAACCCCCTGCTCAATGCAGGAATCCAAATCAGAGCATCCCTGACAGACGGCTGTCCAGCCTTGTCTTGAAGGCCTCCAGTGTGGGAGAGCCCACCACCTCCCCAGGTAATTGGTTCCATTGTCGTATTGCTCTTACAGTCAGGAGGTTTTTCCTGATGTTCAGCCAGAATCTGGCTTCCTGTAACTTGAGCCCATTATTCCGTGTCCTGTACTCTGGGATGATCGAGAAGAGATCCTGGCCTTCTTCTCTGTGACAACCTTTCAAGTACTTGAAGAGTGCTATCATATCTCCCCTCAGTCTTCTCTTCTCAAGGCTAAACATGCCCAGTTCTTTCAGTCTCTCTTCATAGGGCTTTGTTTCCAGTCCCCTGATCATCTTTGTTGCCCTCCTCTGAACCCTCTCCAGTTTGTCTGCATCCTTCTTAAAGCGTGGTGCCCAGAACTGGACACAGTACTCCAGATGAGGCCTAACCAGTGCTGAGTAGAGGGGAACTAGTTCTTCCCGGGATTTGGAAGCTATGCTTCTATTAATGCAGCCCAAAAGAGCATTTGCCTTTTTTGCAGCCACATCACATTGTTAGCTCATATTCAGCTTGTGATCGACAACAATTCCAAGATCCTTCTCGCTTGTAGTGTGGTTGAGCCGCGTATCCCCCATCTTGTAACTGTGCATTTGGTTTCTTTTTCCTAGGTGCAGAACTTGGCATTTATCCCTATTAAATGTCATTCTGTTGTTTTCTGCCCAGCGCTCCAGTCTATGCAGATCACTTTGAATTTTGTTTCTGTCTTCTAAAGTATTAGCAATCCTGCCCAATTTTGTGTCATCTGCAAATTTGATCAGCATTCCCTGCACCTCCTCCTCCAAGTCATTAATAAAAATGTTGAAGAGCACTGGGCCCAGGACTGAGCCCTGCGGTACCCCACTCGTTACCTCTCCCCAGTTTGAGAAGGTCCCATCGATAAGCAGTCTTTGAGTCCGATTCTGTAGCCAACTGTGGATCCACCGGATCGTTGTTTCATCTAGCCCACTTTGAGCTAGTTTGCTCATCAGGATATCATGGGGCACTTTGTCGAAAGCTTTGCTGAAGTCGAGGTATATGATGTCTACAGCATTCCCATGGTCTACAAGGGAGGTTACTTGATCAAAAAATGAGATCGGATTTGTCTGGCAGGACTTGTTTTTGACAAATCCATGTTGGCTTCGAGTAATCACGGCATTGTTGTCAAGGTGCTTCCAGATGGATTCCTTTATCATCTGCTCCAGAATTTTCCCAGGGATTGATGTCAGACTGACTGGTCTGTA
Source organism: Heloderma suspectum (assembly GCF_057233095.1). NCBI lineage: Eukaryota > Metazoa > Chordata > Lepidosauria > Squamata > Helodermatidae > Heloderma > Heloderma suspectum. Next base: position 118,160,006 of record NC_139462.1, read on the forward strand.
GTTCTCAGGTTCCTCCTTTTCACCCTTTTTGAAGATAGGGACAACGTTAGCCCTCCTCCAGTCATCTGGCACTTCCCCCGTCCTCTATGATATCTCAAAGAGAATAGACAGCGGTTCTGAGAGTTCTTCAGCCAGTTCCTTTATTACTCTAGGATGCAGTTAATCTGGCCCTGGAGATTTGAACTCATTCAAAGTAATTAGGTGTTCCTTGACCATATGCCTGTCGATCTCAAGCTGCAATCCTGCCCCTTCAGCCTGTACTTCGCCTTTGCCAGGGGGGTCATGGACCCTCTTTTGGGAGAAGACTGAGCCAAAGTAGGAATTGAGCACCTCTACCTTTTCTTTGTCATCTGTTATCGTTTTGCCATCCTTATTTAATAGCTGAACCACCATTTCTTTCCTCTGCCTATTACTATGCACGTAGCTGAAGAAAGCCTTTTTGTTGTTTTTAGCATCCCTTGCTAACCTCAGCTCATTCTCAGCTTTATTATTATTATTATTATTATTATCATTAAATTTATTAACCGCCCATCTGGCTGGTCACCCAGCCACTCTGGGCGATGTACAACATACAATAAAACAGTTTAAAACAATAAAATTCTACAATAAAAACATTTTCTAAAATACCCTAACCCACCCCAAATGCCTGCCGGAACAACCACGTTTTTAATGCACAACGGAAGCTCATTAAAGAGGGGGCATGACGGAGTTCCCTAGGGAGGGAGTTCCACAGAGTGGGGGCCACCACAGAAAAGGCGGCCCCCACTTTAGCCTTCCTGACGCCATCCCTGCAATTCTGTGCTATCTGCCTGTACTCTTCCTTTGTTACTTGGCCTTCTTTCCACTTCCTATATGTGTCCTTTTTTGTTTTCAGGTCATCCCTAAGCTTTTTGTGAAGCCACATTGGCTTCTTCTGTTGTCTTCCACCTTTTCTTCTTGTTGGAATGGTTTGTGATTGTGCCTTGAGAATTTCCTTTTTTAAAAGCTCCCACCCATCTTGGACTCCTTTTCTCATTAGCGTCGCTTGCCATGGGACCTTACTGATCATTGTTCTGAGTTTATTAAAATCAGCTTTCCTAAAATCCAGGGTACGCGTTTGACTACACTCAGCTTTTGCTTCCCTTAGAACCAAGAACTCAAGTACAACATGGTCGCTTTCCCCCAGAGTTCCTGTAACTGCTACTTTATCTACTAAGTCATCTCTGTCGGTTAGGATCAAGTCAAGGATAGCCGATCCCCTAGTTCCTTCCTCTACTTTCTGTAGGAGGAAGTTATCCGCCACAAAAGTCAGGAATTTCCTGGAGGGGCCATGTTTTGCAGAATTTGTCTCCCAACAAATATCGGGGAAATTGAAGTCCCCCATTACTACTGCATCATGCTTCCTTAAAACATTGGCTATTTGCCTTTCAAAAGTTTCATCCTTGTCTTCTACTTGATTGGAAAATTGTTAATTTCTTTCTTTTTAATTGTTAAAAAACATTGCTATCTCAGTTTACTAGCATGGGGGGGATCTGTCCATTAATTTGCATGTGGAGGGGGAAAGAAATGCATCGCTGAGAAACAAAGGCCCACCTCCCAGGAAGACCCCTCTTTCATCTCACTAGGCATTTTCAGAGGTGATATGTTTCTTCACCCACTCCCATGCAAATCAGTGGAGACAATGTCTCCACTGGTTTGCAGATTGGGGGAAGGCTAAATCCCAAAAGGTGTCAGGATTCCCTTGGCTCCCACTTCAGTTCAGTGCCCAAACATACACAGATGAGAGGCTTCAGTCTACAGCTTTTAATCCATTACTTCACAGGGTCATACAGATGCAAATTCTCAGACAAACTCTCCATCTACAAGGAATGCCCTCAGGGAATCCAAATGGAATTTATGAGAGTTGCCCGCAATTTGAAGAGGGAGGCGGTCTCGCTAGCCTAACTTAAGGTGGGGAGGTCCCTCTCTTCTCGTGAGGCCTCCAAGCACAGCTTCTCATGCAAGGCCATTTGGGTAGACCGTCTAAGTTATGCCCCTGCCTTCTCTCTCTTTGCTCTGTGCCTGGTCAATCTCCTGTTCGCTGCCTCTCCCTGGGGTGGGGTGAGGAGGGACCCTCAAGCTCAGCCATCTGTACGTATGTAACCTGAGAAGCAGGCCTATTCACATCTGCACTAGCCTGGGAAAACACCTCCCCCATGTCTGGTGGTTCTCCTTCAGAATCTGAACTGCTATCCCACTCCCTGTGCTCAGAAACACCCCTGACAATAGGGGCTAGTAGGGGGCAAGTGCCCCCTTCACAGAAAGGACACTTGGGGCAACAGGCTGTTTGGCGGGCCTTTGGCCCCTTCCCAACAGCCTCATTCAGGGATCCAGCACCCACCCCACTCCCCTGTGCAAACTAATGGAGACATTTTCGCAACACATTTTTTAATAATTAGACACTTCTGATCTACACTTCCAATCCCAAACAAGCCATAAACACTTTCTTTCTTGACATTTAATGGGCAGTAATTGGCAATTGTGCTTTCATCATTGCTCAGTTGAACTGGGCTTTCCCCAGACATGGCAGCTATGTCACAACCATGACGTGGCTGGAACACAGCGAGATGTACACCAAGAAAGTACAAGACCCCTAGTAGTGTAGAGTGTCGGTTGTGACTCTGTTGTAGTTTGCAGCAGAAAATGATTAGTAGCACTAAAAGTTACCCATCTGGAAGCAACCCCATTGCTTGTTGTAGCAGGTGGAGGGTAGACATGGAAAAGGAACAAGGAGGCCTGGCTTCAAAGCCCAACTGAGTCATGAAGTTCATTGCCCAACTGTTACTATTCATTGTTCATTGCCAGTTACTATGGCAGGACATGGTGAGGGCAGCAGTGTAGTGGTGGTGGGTCGCGCCAGGGCGTCACTCCAGCACTTTTTTTGAAGCCAGCCCCCAGCCGGGTCACAGTCTGCTAGGGAAGGAGGAGGGAGCAGAAGGCATGTGGGTGGCTGCGTCTTGGCTGCTGGCCAGACAAAGGGATCAAGTGAGCGAGAGAGGGAGCCTGAGGGAGCTCTGCAGCCTCCTCTCGCCCCCCCTTCTCCTCCTCAGCTCTTGGCTTCTCCGCCCATCCCTGCTCCGTGCCTACGTGCCCAGCGCTGCCCTCGTCTCCTGCAGCACTGGCCACCTGTTAAGGGGGGCTGCTGCTGCTGCTGCTGGCTACGGCAGCAGCAGGGGAGAGGGCGGACGCTGCCAGCATTATTTACTTAAGGGGCAGGGCAGGTGGCTGGTTTGTGCCAGTTTTTAGGATTTATCACACAATCCTATGCATGTTTACTCAGAAGTCACTATGTTCAATTGCCAATTGGGCTTTCTCCCAGGTAAGTGTGCATAGGACCACAGCCTTAGCTGCCTTCCCAAGATCTCTGTAAATTTAATTCTAAATAAACACCCATTGCATTGCACTGTTAATTCTTGAACATTAATTTCTATAGTAAGCACAATTGCCAAATGCAACCAGCTCTATCAGCTACAATTTTTGGTACAGGTTGGCATGTACCTGGGCAAACAAACCCTGATGGAGGGAAGGGAAACAGAAAAAAATCCGTTGGGAGGAAGGGAGATAGAAGGGGTGCGCGCACGCGTGTATGTGTAGTTCAATCCAGCTGGGTGTGTGGACGTTTCTGTTGGGGGAGGAGAGAGAGATAATGAAGGAGCTTAGGGAAGACTAATGGGTAAAGTTGGAGCCCTAAGGGAGTGTGCAAGGGGGGTGTTTAAATGAGAAGGGATCTGTCCATGAGGGCTGAGTTGAGAGGATGAAGCTTCCATAGAGTATCATATTTTGAAAACCTAAAATGTTTGTGAGTGAGTGAGTGGGTGAACACCCCTGCATTTTTTTCTCAGACATCCAATTGAAATAATACTGCCTTACTCTCAGCTGCACTGTTTTTAGATCCCAGTTGAAGGCTGTATATCTTACAAGGTTGTACAATCTTAGAAGGGGCATGGCTGTGACCATCACAAAGCGATCCTACGCTTCTGAATTTGCCACTACACTACTGGGTGAGGGGTGATCTTAAGCCTCAAGCAGAAAAAATAGAGTTAAGGGATGTGGAAGAAATCTGCAATGGATTGAAATGAGTTCCACAGTGGACTGGCGTTTGGGGAGTTGCATGGATTCTGTGGACTTGCAGGCTGGTTTTTCACTTTTTTCAGAGGGAGGATTTGCACTAATTCACATTAGTGCTAATGCACACTTGCACTAATGAGCCAATCCGCCTTATTTAATGTGAATTAGCATGGATGCTCATTAACTAATGCAGATTGGCACATTTGTACATGTGCACTTTAGCGCTAAAGCAAATTAGAGCAAATAGAATGAAATTCTGATTTAAAAAATCTGATTCCATCAATGAGCAGACGATGGAATGAAAGACCCTTGACAATGTGCAAAACACAGATGGAATGTATTTAACAAATCTGTACATCCTTAGGTTAAACACACCTGTGACTACTTCCCTCCTTCTCAGTTCAGTTTCTAGATACCTGGCTGAACTTCAGAGGAATTTTCTGGCCTCCGAGCTGTAGACAGAGTTTGTCTATATTTTCTAGGAAGGCTGAGTAATGTTTCCAAACAAACTTCAATCTCTGCTGACTCCATTTTTTAAAAGAATGTGAAAAAAGGATGTCAGCAGGCAGCAAAGAACAACAGCAAGGGTTACACTAGACATAATGCTAAATGTGACATTAGCAACTGTGTCCATTTTTTTAAAAAATGAATACTAAGTGCAGGGGGGAAGATGCAGCATGCAGGTTCTGGAGGATCACTCTTTCCTTCCCCAGCTGTGATCCTGATGATCCCCATTGGACACTTTGTTTTTCTAAGGCTAATTGCATTGTGGGGGTTGGGGTGGGGGAGTCACCAGAATCATAGATAGGGAGGGAATGGTTAAACTGCAGTTCCTTATGCACTGCAGTCCCAATAAAAATTGGACCCCCTGTGCACTGACCTTCTTTAAAAGTCTGACATAGCTGTTAATGGTGCATTTAGCATCAATGTAGTTTTTCCCTAGGTATGTTAAAAAAAAACCCAACAACTAATACAGATAAGTTGTTTTAAAGAAATAGAATGTCTAGCATTGTTATTTTGTTTGATGACCCCACTCTGAAAACTATAATTGCTATATAGGAAAATCAGAGATTATAATAACTACCAGGTATTCGTGGTCTGCTTTCTCTCTCTGTATTAAAGTGCTATATATATGCTATGTATTGTTGTTGTTAACTCATGCATTTTCAGTCATTGTTAATCATATTCCTATTTCCAAACTTTCAGCCAGATTTGATCATTTTCTATCTGTATATATGCCTGTATATCATAATAGTATGACAGTATCTCCACCCTTTGATTGTGTTGACATTTAAAAATAAAGGGGAGAAGAGAAACTCTCTTTTAAGCACAAATAGCAATATCTTATCACATGTGTTGCTTGGAAAATGGAAGCATTGGATTCAAGGAGAACTCTTGAAAAGACCACTTTTAAAAATCCTTATCATTCGTGGAAATAAGGAGATTTGCTTGAAAGGAGGCATTAAAATCCATCCTATGTTCAAATATGGGTAATGAAGGGGTATAGTGTTATGTTATTTCATATTAAAAATTAAAGTAACTTTCAGTTTTGATGCACATTAAGTGCATTCCTTATTCTAGAGCTGCTATGGCCTTTCTACGACATTTTCTGGGTGTATTCAAAAGCAATCTTTCTGAAGAAAAATTTGGGGCCTTGAGAAGATAGTAACCATCAGCATTTTCTCCAGTACTCAGCAACCCCATCCTCTCCCATTTGTGCCACGCTTTCTGAATTCTGCTGATAGGTTACTGCGGGTGTACTCTGAAACTGACACACAGGCACATTGATTGGCAGATTCCTGCGAGCCCCATCCTTAGGTACATTGTTCATGAAAGATGGCCCTTTGCATTCCCTGTTAAATGCACAACAGAGTTGGGAAAGAATGTATAAATCAGCTCCTAGTATTTAAAAGGAGAATCATATTCATGAAGAGAAATATTTGGGCCATACCTGTATTAAAAGCTTTCTGTCCATTTCATTTTACTTTAACTATCATGGCTGTCTCCAAAGAATTGGAAATGGCTGAAGACATTTTGGTGCTTCAAGCAGAAATTCCAACTGTTGTCCAATATGGTGGTAATGGTATAATAAATTAAATAATGAATAAGTTGCTGTGGTTGGCATTCCAAAATCTGCCATCCAAGATAGGCTGCCTCACCCTGCCTAATGGTAAGGGAAGTGTATTTTGCTAAGGGTGCTAAGAATTGTCTGTTGGGGCTTTTTAATTAGAATTACAGTTCCCAGAATTCCCCAGGGAGGGAAAATGATAAGATCCATATATATTTGTAGGGTAGGATCTGCAGGGCCTTCTCTGCAGTGGCCCCACACCTTTGGAACAAGCTGCCATTGGAGGTCCACCATGCTTCATCATTGCATACTTTTAAGAAGGCCTTGAAAACATATTATTTTACCTTGGCCTTCTCTTGATATGATTGCTATTGTTGCTGTTACTGCTGTTAACATCGTTGTTGTTTTACTGTTGGATTTTATTGTGTTTTTATTCTTTTTAAGTTTTTATCGCTTTTAATATTTTAACTGTTTTTATGTATTTTATTGCTGTGAGCCATCTTGGGAGGTCTTCTGCCCTGAAAGGAAGCCAAGAAGTATTTTAAATAAATAACATAACATAACATAAATAGGGTAGACATGCCCTGGTGAAGCCAGTCCCAGGTGTTCTGCCTGCCTCCTCCACTTCTGCATGGTCCCTGAACAGCAGCTGTATATCAGATCCAGTTTTTCCAAGGACTTTAAGACTAGCACAGGGTTTTGCTGAAACTATAAAAATAGAAAAGACAGGAAAAAATGCGACAAAGGCACACTCAACAGATTTATCAAGTAACCATAAGATCCAGATTAAGGACTCCTCAGATGCTATTAAGTTCTCCTCATGTGCCATCTTTTGAAGGAAACTTTCCTTCACGTCACAGATATATAGGTCAACACGGAGTGTCTGTGTTTGGTAGAACAATTATTTTTCTACTTTAGCTTTCTTGGCATGCACCATATCTAGGATTGAATGGAGATGTACAGCCCACACGCTCACATATACCAGATCAATATTTCAATTTTACAGAATGATTTTCCTCTTGCCTCAGCATAACATAATCTCCTTTGTGCCTCCCTCTTCTGCCTCATCAAATCCGTAACTTTGAAAAAAGTCCTTTTAAAATCAAATAGCTATTTCTTTCTCCCCTTAGATGGAGTAATCATTTTCCAGGTGCTGCACATTACAACTGGCTTGGTTCAATATGTGTGGCATACAGTAAATGGCAAAAGAAGCGCTCCATGCTTTGTTGTTCTTCTGTGACATTTCCTGCCCAGCTCTCCAAAGGAACCCTGTAGTTTTTCTTATCTTGGACTCCAAACCTGTGGTCAGACCCTAAGGGAAGCATGTCACAAGAATAGAACCATGTAGAATTCCTAATTATTTTTCATACTATCAAAAGACCCATCAAATTTCACTGTTGACTGGAGATGGGGAGAGATGGAAAGGCATTTGCCACAGGGAGGGGCAAGGTGCAGGATCTGGCCTACTTTTCAAAGCATGGCCCTGCTCCAGTTTCCCCAAACTGAATGCAGCCTCCAGGCCCCAAGAAGGAGGTGAGGAATAATTTTCTGGCCCCCATCTCCCAACCCAGGACCTGTGTCTCTTCCCTTCCAAATGATACTTCTGGATTTGCCAGGATAACCTACTGGGAACAGATTTCACTCAGGGATGCCATTGCAGATGGGACTCAATCTGTTTCTCAGTCTAGAGACCCAAACCATTAAGAATTAAGCTAGAATTAAGAATCTACCTAGCTCTGTTTCTGTTTCTTGGTCATCATAGAACAGCCTTCCCCAACCTGGTGCCCTCCAGATGTTTTAGACTACAACTCCCAGTCTTCCTGACTACTGCCCATACTGGCTGGGGCTAATGGGAATTGAGGTCTAAAACAACTGGAGGGTACCAGGTTGAGACAGACCATGTTAGAAGCTTTTGGAACTAGCATCACTGGAAGCAGTGAACAAATTTAACTCCCAGCACAATGGTGCTCCTAGTGACTTCTGTTTCTAGAACTAACTGGTCTGTTAGTTTTGGTCTGTTTATTATGAACTGTTCTCTTATGTTCTCTTACAATAATATTGCTATTGTAAATAATTATGCTTTGAATTGTGGTGCTGTTGTTGCATTACTGTTCTTTTCTAATAAGCTGCTTTGTGCACATTCATGTGGGAAAGTGCACACGTGAAACAAGTGCATTGCTTGTGGGCTGAGCCATTAGCTCAGGTCATAGTTTGAAGGCACATGAGGCAGCCACCTTGCTGAAGCTAAGCAAGTCTGGGTCTGGTCAGCACTTGGAGGGGAGACCACCTGGGGACCACCTGTTGTTGTTGTTCAGTCGTTAAGTCATGTCCGACTCTTCGTGGCCCCATGTACCATAGCACGCCAAGCCTTCCTGTCCTCTGCTGTCTCCCGGAGTGTGCTCAAGTTCATATACATTGCATCGGTGATGCTATCTAGCCATCTCGTCCTCTGCCTTCTCCTTTTCCCTTCAATCTTTCCCAGCATCAGGGTCTTTTCCAGTGACTTTTCTCTTCGCATTAGGTGGCCAAAATATTTGAGCTTCAGTTTCAGTATCTGTCCTTCCAATGAGCAGTCAGGGTTGATTTCCTTTAGGATGGACTGATTTGACCTCCTTGCAGTCCAGGGGACTCGTAAGAGTCTTCTCCAGCACCACAGTTCGAAAGCATCAATTCTTCAGCGCTCAGCCTTCCTTATAGTCCAGCTGTCACAGCCATACATTACTACTGGGAAAACCATAGCTTTGATTATACGAACCTTTGTCGGCAAGGTGATGTCTCTGCTTCTTACTATGCTGTCTAGGTTGGCCATAGCTTTCCTCCCAAGGAGCAAGCGTCTTTTAATTTCATGGCTACAGTCACCGTCTGCGGTGATCTTGGAGCCCAAGAAAGTAAAATCTGTCACTGCTTCCATTTCTTCCCCTTCTATATGCCAGGAAGTGATGGGGCCAGATGCCATGATCTTCGTTTTTTTAATGTTGAGTTTCAAACCAGCTTTTGCACTGTCCACTTTCACCCTCAACAAGAGGCTCTTTAGATCCTCTTCGCTATCTGCCATTAGGGTGGTATCGTCCGCGTATCTGAGGTTGTTGATAATTCTCCCGGCAATCTTAATTCCGACCTGTGATTCATCCAACCTCGTGTTTCTCAAGATGTACTTTGCATATAAGTTAAATAAGCAGGGCGACAACATGCAGCCTTGTCGTACTCCTTTCCCAATTTTGAACCAATCGGTTGTTCCATGTCTGGTTCTTACTGTTGCTTCTTGTCCCTCGTACAGGTTTCTCAGGAGACAGGTAAGGTGGTCTGGTACTCCCATCTCTGGGGACCACCTGTAGCCACCTTCAGTTCCACAGTGGAAGAAAGGTGAGGTATAAATGTAATGGATAAATAAACTAGACTAGCATATCTGTAGGAACAGGATGCTGGGATAGATGTCCTTCTAGTCTGACCCAGAAAGGCTCTTCTTTCATGTTCAATGAGATGGTTGAGTGCTCCACTATTGCACAATGTTGGTTTGCGCTTCCTTAAATTGGGTTGTTCCCAACTATAGTGCTTCATACCAGAGTTAGTTTGGCAACTGGTGTGTGTTTTTTCTCTATCTGTGACCTGTGCAGGTAGAAGGGAGCAAAACTTCCCCTTCCTTCCTCTGCTGACAAGCACACAGACTTGCCCCTTCCAACTGAGAATTAGAGCAGACAGATCCCTTTCCATTACTGATGGTGGAGGAGAAGCAGACTGTTACCGTTTCTCAAGGTACTAGGTAACCCCAGTTCTTGGGTAGCAGTAACTCCACTACTCATACAACCAAACTAAACTATTTCCTGGCTGAGAAAAGTAGTCTTTGGACCGGATGCTGCTTTCCAGACTAGCAATGTCTGTCTGTGTGTATGTCTGCTTCCTCACCCTCAGTGGGTATATTTGCAATTAAATAGTTAACACAAAAAGACCATAAGTCTCCATCTCTCCTGCCAAAGAAATAGAGCCACTAATGGTTGCCCCGAAACTTCCTTTTCCTCAGAAATCTGGGGAGGCACAAGGAAAAAGTTTCAGCCCTCTTCAGGCATTCAAGCCTCGTGCGATGATGGGGAGAGTGGGGACGACTCCCATTGACCATCACCATCACCATCTTCATCCCCTTCCACGTGTTGGAAAGGGGGTTTTTGCAGCAGGGAGCCCTCCCTACTTGTACAGGCCCCCTGTGTGATTTAGAAACTGTGGAAGCAGGGTTCTGAATTGTGCCAGGAGCTTAGAGGAGGCTCCTCGCTTCAGAAGGCCAGCCTCCAATGCATGGAAGGCAATGATGCAACAGAGGGGGCAGGGCCAAGATCATATCCCTCCTCTCCCTCCTCCTGCAGCTGCAATGTTTGTTTGCTTGTTGCAATTGCATGAGAACGGTATGCCTGAATAGGGCTAATATGGTTACTTTAACAGCTTCTGACATCCATTAAATCTAATGCACTATAAAATCACTTGATCTGAATGATGAGATTATAGAACCTGTTGTTCTAATGCAATGCCATGGAGGAGATAAAGAATAATAAACCCATCCATTAATTCCCTCTGTCGTCGCATTCCAAAGAACCCCCAGTGCCGCCTTACCACTGTCAATAAAATTGGCTAGATCTCTCTTGCTTTCTTCACTCACTGGAAACAAACAAAAAATGCATACATTGCTAGCTCACAAATACCCAGACATGTACCACAGAAAACCAAATTATATGAAGCAGAATATTTTGAATTTAGCGAACAAGCACACAACTGTAAATGGGTCAGGTAATACTAGTATACTGTTGTAACAGTATGAAAACACACAATGAACATAGTGGGTGTTAGTGATCTATTTAAAATAGGATTGTTGTTGGAACAATATAATTATATGTATGAAAACAATGTGAATACAATTGTACATATACTGGAAGATAACAGAAGCATCTGTATCACAGGTATATACATATTAATATTATAGTTTGTTCAAAGGATCTTAAAGTCCATTCAAAAAGTCTTTACAGGAATCCGGTGTAATCCTGTTTCGCATATCGGTTGTTTCTTCAGATAAATAATAACTGTAAAGATATTAAGATCTATAGTCATATATATATGCACACATATGCACATACACACAAACTCGTGTGTGTGTGCATGCATATGCATATACGCACGCACACACATTATTTATTATATTTATATTCACATTAGTTGTCAGTTATTGTCATAATATGTACATGTATTATTATTTATTTATTTATTTATTTAAAATAAACACAAATGTTCTTATTGCGAATTGTTACCATAATCTTATCAAAAATTATTTACATGAAAGCAGGGCTGTACTTTAAAACCTGTTACAAATTGGTATGCTCACAGCTGCTGACTCAACTTACCGACGTTAGAGCTGGAGAAATTATCAGCCTGTGGTTTGAGGTTTGTTTGGTTACTTTGTGTCTCATTTCAAAGAAACTTTTCGGTAATGTACCGATACTATATGCTTTAAGTGTTGTTCTTTTTTAGCTCCGTGAAGCTCTATGAGATAAAATGCAAGCTATGCCAGCGGATTAAGCGGCCTCATTCGAAAAACTATTTAGATTACAGTACTGCCACCATGTTTTTTGTTGAGTCTGAGGACGGTGAGTTGAAACAATTTCCTTGCTTATAAAGTTCCAATATATGTACAATTGTATTCACATTGTTTTCATATGTATAATTATATTGTTCCAAAAACAATTTTAAATAGATCACTAACACCCACTACATTCATTGTGTGTTTTCATATTGTTACAACGTTATACTAGTATTACCTGGCCCATTTACAGTTGTGTGCTTGTTCACTAATTTCTTTTTACAACTGTGGTCCTTTTTTGTATACAGAATATTTTGAAACATTTTTGTTAAAGTGAAGACTGGCCTAACATGGTGGGTGTAGCTTGGCATCACTGTTGCTGCACTGCAAACACATGTAAATTTTTCTGCCTTGGGAAGAGCTCTGAAAACAACATGGTACTGCAGGTTTTCAGCATAGTTCGGTTTTTAATGGGACAGGAAAAAGCATCTGGTGTGGGCCATTAAATTAATGCCCTCACGTTGCTTGAGCACTTATGCTCCATAACTATGAAGTCCTTCACACTAAGTGGTGCCAAGTTTAATTTTACAGTATGGTCTGACTACTCAGGAGCAGAGGGGTTAGGTTGTGAATAAAAATAGGTTCCTGAAACCCACACCTAAAGTCTGTCCAGAGCAATTGATTTCAAGCTTATAGGAACCCATCCCTTGCATATCTGCCACAAAACCCCAGCACATTGCAGAAGATTCTGGTACATGGTCAAGGGTATATGCAACTCAGGTCATAAGGGGCACTAGCCAAGTCTGTTGGGCCTCATTGCTGTCTGTTGGGCCTCACTGCTATCTGTGACACTGATGTCACACCTGGTTCTGTGCTGGAAGAAAAGGTGTGTGCTTTCCCCCACTCTTTACAGCTGCTCTGATCCTCCAGTTATACATCCCACTCTTTGAACAAGGAGTTTGACTCCAGCAAAATCCAGCCTTGGGGGTGTTTCCACAAGTGATTTACTGGTTGCTGCATTCAGAGGCACTTGGGGCACATGATGACGTGGTCATCTCGCAGCCACCCTGGAGTTTCGCACTGAAAAACCAGTTTTTCTGAGACTACTTTTAGTCAGATTGTTTTCCTTAATTTGGCATGTCTGTGCTTCTGTTGTGGTGTGCACCGCTCTCCACATTTACTCCAGCATGATTTCCCTGCCCAGAGGTGTGTCTTTTGCTTCACTGACCCTGGTCAAGGGGTGTTTCCCCACTGTTTCTGCCATTTCACAGTGGGCTGTTAGAGTTCTGCGCTACCTCATGGCATTTACTTCACCTCGCCTACCACTAAACTCTGGTGGCCATCCCCACAAAGTGTGCTCCGGGCAGCCTCTAACTTTTTTTTTTTTAAGTAAAGCATTAAAGCGAAATAGCGCTTTTGTTGGCAGCACCTACACCCCCTATCTCACTATCATGCATTTGCCAGCAATTCCTATACCCCATCTCACTATCATGCAATAGCGCTATTGCACAATAGTGAGATAGGGGGTATAGGAATTGCTGGCAAATGCACAGTAGTGAGATAGGGGGTACAGATATTGCTGGCAAATGCGCGATAGAGGAGATAGGGATTGCTAATGCAATTTTAAAAGGGAAGAAATTTTTAAAAATTGGCAGAATCAGGCATAGGTTGGGGAAGCAGGTGTCTCCTCAAAAGTAACTCCCATTGTGGTAAATGAGGCTTGTTCCCTTAATATCGATGCTGCGTTTCTTTACTGTTTGCTTTGTTGCTGTAAGGAAGTAATTAATGCAAAGCTTCGCTCCTTGGCATTACACGAGCTTCAGGGGAAGGAGAAAGGGGGATAGAGCCTAGATTGTGGGGGGAGGAGCCTCTCTTATTGGTTGAGCTGCCCCTGCGAGTCTGATGACATTCACTCCAATCCCCCCACCCCACCCAGAAGAATGTTCCTGTGAAGCGACTTAGAATGGTGTGGTGCACTCATTCGTGGAGGCCTGCGCAGACCAAAGCCAGTTCCTTGAAAAATCCGGGTAAGCCACCATTCATGTTTTCTGTTTTCGTGGAGATACCCCCTTGGAAAAGGTGTTTTGAGCACAATAGAAGGGGTGTTTGGAGCAGCACATGTGGTTCTGTACTGGGTGAAAGGATTTGTGGCTTCCACCATTCCTTACAAGGTTGGGTGACTTGTGGTCCTCCAGATTTTGTGGCCTACAACTATCATCCCTCACCATTAACTGTGCTGGCTAGGGCTGATGGGAGTTGTAGGACAAAACATCAGGAGGACTACAAGTTGCCCACCCCTGCCTTACAGCTATCTCAGTCCTCCAGTTAAGCACACCACACCTTGAACAAGGAGTTTGGCCCCAAAGCTTTCAGTTCTGGAAAAAAGAAAAGAAGAAAAGCAGAAACAAAAAAGGATTGCAAAAAATCCTAGGAGGGAGCCACAAAAAAAACAGGACTAAAACAGCTGAAAAAGGTGAGTAAGGGGAGACATGATAGAAGTGTACAAAATTATGCATGGTGTGGAAAAAGTGGATATGGAGACATTTTTCTCCCTCTCTCATAATACTAGAACCTGGGGTCATTCCTTGAAGCTGATTGGTGGGACATTCAGGACAGATGAAAGGAAGTACTTCTTCACACAGCACATAGTTAAACTATGGAATACGCTACAACAAGATGTAGTCATGGTCAAATGCATGGAGGTTAAGGCTAAGAATGGCTGCTATTCCTCATGGCTATATGCCCCTTCCAGTATCAGAGGAACTATGCCTATGTACACCAGCTGCTGGGGAACATAGGTAGGAATGTGCTGTTCCACTCATGTCCTACTTGGTGGTTTCCTACAGGCAGCTGGTTGGCTACTGTGTGAATGTAATGTTGAACAAGATGGACATTGGTCTGATCCAGCATGGCTCTTCTTAACTTCTCATGGAAAGGATGCTCAGTGGGCATGGAATGTTATGCTGGCTGGCTGTTGCAGTGGGGAAAAGTGAAAGTTGGGGGATGGGGTGGTGGTGGTGGAATGGAATGTGTTATCCTAGAAAAGGCCATGCCTGGCTTGCTGGAAGACTGACCAGAAGCACTCCATACTGCAGCAATTTCTCCATGATCAGAAGTGCAAAGCAACAGGTTGGGGGAATGTCTCTAATCCAAACTCTCCCCAACCTGGCACCCCCCAGATGTTTTGGACTTCAACACCCATCAGCTCCAGCCTGCCTGGCCAATGGTTAGGAATGCTGGGAGTTGTCGTTCAAAACAACTGGGAGCAACAGGTTGGGGAAGGCTTCTCTAGCCCATGGAACAGCACCAAAAGCAGTGCTTTGAGCCTGTGTTGCCCTGCTGTACCAGCAAGCCATTGCACATAAAGAGAAACAGAGGCATGCCATGCAGGTTGCTCACCCCACACACCCCACTCTCTCAGACAGACTGCTGCTGCTCAGTAAAATGGACTGAGTGCTCTCTTCTCAATGGACAAGAACAATACTGACTGACTGACTGACTGACTGATTTAAAAGATGTTTAATCCACCTTTCAGGGTGCTCTGCCCTCACAAGGTGGCTTGCAATATTACAAAAATAGCCACCAGTTTTCTCTCTCTGCTCATGAGTGGCAAGATACCTTTTCAAAATACACAGAGAGTGATTGGCTGTGAGCATCTCCTTTAATAATACCCACTTCTGTTCCTCTGCTCAGCAAACTCCTGATGTCTGGGAGGCAATTGGGACCATGTATGGCATCCAGGCAGGTCATCTCCCAAATGCCCTGCTCTGCCTGATGCCTTGTCCTTGCGTGCCTCAGCCTGCTGCGCTTGCACTGCTCTGTCCAAGGAGAAGGAGAACGCACATGCACAACGCTCCTCTCCTTTGTACATGCAGTTTGGTGACTGAGGGTATTGAAACTCCAAGGGCGCAATCCTGGCTGGGGAATGCTGGGAATTGTAGGACTTTCTTCTGTCTAAACATGCATAGGATTGCGCCCTAAATGGTTAATGTCTTTCTTAGGAATGTGAAACAATAAGTGAAGTGATGTTTTTGGTAGTATTTATTTATTTTGGTAGTATTTATTTATTTCATTTCTATATACCACCCAATAGCTGAACGTCTTTGGGCAGCTCACAGAAATTGAAACCACAAATTACAAGATAAAACAATATAAAATATGAAAGCTTAAAACTACACTATAAAAGTACAACCAGAATAAAACCTAGCAGTAATGCAGAGATTTAAAATACAGATTTAAAACAACAGAGCTAAAAGATTAGGGTGCTAAAATGCTGGGAAAATAAAAGGCTCTTCACCTGGTGCTGAAGGGAGTACAACCAGCTCTCCAGGGAGCTCATTCCACAGCCAGGATGCCACAGCAGAAAAGGCTCTCTTTGTGGTAGCCTAGGAATGTATGGATTGTATGAAATCCATTCCATCTGTGTTTAGTGGATTGTCAGGCGCCTTTTGTTCTGTCTTCTGCACATCATTGGAATTGGATTTGTTTCCAAATTTGCACAAATGCACACATTCCCCCCAAATGACCATTTTCATGCTCTAGCTTATAGGGGAAATGCATATTTTTGGCCATTTTTTATTATTTGGGGTATTTTTCTACAATGAAATTTGCACAAAATTCAGGAAAGTTCAAAAACTGGTCTGCAAGTCCATGATGTGTCTGCTTGGGTTAGGGTATTTTATAAAATGTTTTTATCGTAGAATTTTATTGTTTTAAACTGTTTTATTGTACACTGTACATCGCCCAGAGTGGCTGGGTGACCAGCCAGATGGGCGATTAATAAATTTAATAATAAATTTAAAAAAATGAAATCCTCCCAACAGGGGAAAAGCTGGTCTGCTATGGAATCCATGGGTCCGATTCATGAAAATCCAAACTTATTTGGTTCCATTGCAGATTTTGCTGTCATCCCTATGGTAGCCACCTGCCTAATTTCTACTTAGTGGCTACTTTCCTTGTAGCCACTAAGTAGAAGTTAGGCCTTCTCTTTCAGAAGTTAGGCCTTCCCTCTTAGCAGAAAGTTATGCTCTGTTTGTTTGTTTTGCTTAAGCTTGATATAAAAGAAAAGAAAAAGGGAAATCCTCCAGAGTCCTCATTTTCAAGGAAGCTGTTCTGATGCATCTGGTCTGCAACAGATAGAGCAACGCCTGATCAGTTCACTGAGAAGGAAGGACCACCCCTCTGATGCTGCACATGTTCTTTTAATCTGGTTTGATGCATGGTGTGTGTGTGTGTGGGGGGGGGGAACACAGGTGTAAAAGATGCCCTGTCCCTGTGAAGAATCCTTAATAAGCTTCCAGGGAACCTCAGAATTCCCTGGAACACAGTTTGAAAACCACAGGTCTAGAGAATGGAATAGTCACTACTGAAGTTGGCTGTACCTAGTCTAGAGGAGTTATCAAACAACCTGGAAGCCCTTTCCTCCCCAACTCTTTTCTCATTCTGTTTTGGCAGTGTTCTTAGCAGTTTCACAGAAAAGAACATCAGCACTTCAAATGGAAGGAAACTGGAGAAGACCTGCAGGCAGCTACCTCAGGAGCTGAAAGGCAGGTTCACCTCTGAGTGCAAGTGGCAAGCAGAGAGGAAACGAGCTAGGCTCAGTCCCTTCAGTTTCCATGCTGTGACAGGAACTAGGGCAGGAAACCTTCAACAAGTGTGCAGTCTGCAGCTAGCAGACACCAGCAGAGAATTTAGCCACTAATTAGCAAGTAAACTTTATTGGGAAATATCTCGGTACACAGGGTGGTTCTTTGCTTTTTGTTTCTTGATCCAAAGGTGCAAGTTGGTAATGAACACTCCTCTTCTGAGATAGCACACTGCTTTCTTTACTCCTTTGCTTTATTAAGCCACAAGCGACAACTTTTCTCTCAAACAGAAACTTTCATAGTATTTTTTATGGTGGAGTTTTTTCATCCTCTTTTGATGAGGACGCTCAGCACAGTTGAGGTAATTATTTTCTTCCCACTGTCTGTACAAATCTCTCGTTTATTGTCAGCATGCTGATGGTCCAGATCAGAGATTTAACTTTGTAATGGGCTCTGCAAACCCCCGCAAAGGCTTCTCTGAGAAAACTCCAGCAGAAATTATACTCCCAAAGGCCTGGATTTTGAAATAAAATAAAACAAAATAGGCTGGAAATACGGAACCAAGGCAGCTCTGTAGCTGTGAGTTTCTGAAAGGCAGTCTTGTGTTCTGCTGATTTAAAAGCAAGGAGCGGGGGATGTGTTAGGTTCCACACTTGTGTGGGTTTGAAGGCTTCATTCCTACTTCATTTAAACTTCAGCCCTCTCACACTTGAATGCTTATCAGCACAATGAAGGATAAAATTATAGCCAGAATATAAAACACTTATATAATATTGGGCTATGAAAATGATACCAAGTATTATATAGTTCCTCTGTCATTCTAAATAGTTGCTGGAAAATGCCATTATTTTTACTGCAGTTATGCTATGGGAGGGATTTCAAACTCAAGACGTCCACATAAACTTTGCGCCACCCAAGAGCTAGGTTCAGAAATTCTGAGGGGATTTTTGTCACTCCCCTGAGCCCTTACCCAGAAAACCTATGAAACCATTTTGACTGGGTGTTTTGCTACATTACTCATCCACCAGGAGTGTATTATATCAACCACTTACTTACTTCAACACCACAAGTAAAAAGAACAAGATTAGAATAGTGAGGATCATTTCCTTTCCCTCCAGATGTCACAGAGTCAGCTATATTTCTTGCAAGTGAGCAGTTGCAGCAATTAAAGTGGCAAGTCAGCAGCCTAGGTGAGTCATAGGTCAGCCAATCTGGAACGTGCTTGAGAGTGCAGCCTGGGCTTCTAAGCTTTAAAATATTCAACAGGGTCAGTATTTCAGCCTGCTCTTCTATAGTTTAGCAACAGGGTTCAGCAAAGGTACAGTTCCAATGGAGTTATTCTCCCTGTCATGTTGCCTTTCTAACTAAAAGTAGTTTGCCCAGCATTGGCTGCTGATTCTTGACAAACTGGTTGTCAGCTCATGGAGTCTTCACTGAAGAGCAACCCACTCTAATTATTCTTCTAACTTTTCTTCTTCCAGTAACTATTATTTCATCCAGTAACCAGGAAGAAGCCATCAGCCCTAGATCAAGCTTCCAACACTGTTCTTTGCTGCCCAAGAATACTTTCTTGACAGTTGAAAACAACCACAGAAGTAGCTGTGCTGGCCCATGAGAAAACATTCTCGAAAACACAGCTAGGCAATACCTTTATTAGGAAGAACCAAAATGTCAGAAAACCAACTCTATACAGTAAAGGAGCTGTAATTTTAGCAGTTCTGTAATTGTGACACTCCGTTCTTCAGAGACTTGCAAGTCTACAATGGCTTCTGAGACTTGCCAAAGCATCATTTGGGTTCTTTCACATCCAGGTCATAGGGCTTTCAAAGTGGTCTTTGGGGTTCAGCCAATATGGGGTAGTGTAGGGTGTGCGTGTAGAAAACCCATTCTGTTAGCAAACACTATTGGCGTGGTGCTAGAGGTCACTTATGCAAGTGCAACATAGTTTATGTTAGTGGCAGTGTTGCACTGGATACTGCACATAGACTGCTGTGTTCTTTGTGCCCCCTCTTACATCTCATTCATCTTTTCTTTAGACAAGTTATTTCTCCTATTAGTTCCCTTCAAGCAGTGTTGTTCTTAGAACAGCTTTGTCTTTCAGGTAGCCTCAGATTCAATTTTTTGCTCATACTTTGCCTCCTTTTGATTTCCTCTAAGCTCTTTCTCTCCATTGTGTCAGAATTCTGAATCACCAGCATATCATTCCTTCAAATTGCTCTCTGCAGTTCCATAGCTATATTGTACTCTATCATCTCAGGGCCTGAGTCCCTATTTTTAGAAATTTGGAGTGGTATTTTTAAACACACAAGAGAAAAAATTAGTTACAGCACTATTTATCTGCCAGTGAAAAAGCTCCATCAGACTTTTTCAGACATTAAAGAGGAACATTTCTTGACCTACTGATTTGGGAGCTTGGGTGTATTCCATCCACAGGGCCAACTTCAGGCTGTCTTGTAGAAAGGGGGATAAAATTACTTGCAATGCCACTTGCATTGGTGAAGTTGAGTAGCGAAGCAATTAGGGATGTGCGAAAGTCACTTACCTTTTTGAAGGGGGTGATTCGTGGTGGGGGAAGGCACTCTGCACCTCCCCCCGAAATCCTAACCCGGTCAGCTCTGCTCCACAGCGACTCTGCGGAACTACTGGCCGGGTGCATTCACAGGTGTGCGGAGCCTGTGGACGCAAATGGCAGCGGCTACAGTGGCCGCCATTTGCACCCATATCTTTTGCTGTGATAGGTTACATAAATATTTACATAGCCTATCACAGCAAAAAAGCAGGGGCGCAAATGGCGTCCCTGCGTTAGCCGTGATAGGCTACATAAGTATTTACGTAGCCTATCATGGCAAAAAATGGGGAAGCGAATGGCGGTCGCAGACGTGGCCGCCATTCGCAAAGCAGCACAAATGGCACCAGGTAAGTGCTCCGTTTTGTGCGCCTTTCGCGGGGTGGGGGGGTGGGGGGCTTTGTTCCGCCACGGATTTTGGAGGGCCGAATGCCAGTTCTCACTGAGATCTGTGGCAGAATTCTCTGACATCCCTAGTAGCAATAGCCTTGCACCTACTAGCAATAGCCTTGCAGCTGGAGCCTGCCACCATCAGAATCCTCACACTGGGCAGGACTTCACTAGCACGACAGGGAAAGTGGGCAAAGTAAAGAGACAGGGCTGGAGAGGAGAATCTTATTGCTGAATGATCCCTATATCCCTGAGCAGTGAGAGAAACTAGTTTGGTTTGGTTTCTTTTGGAAAGGAGAGCACTGTAGACTTATGTCATTTTTCTAATATCTCCTTTTTACAAATATACCATAGAACATCAAAGAGCAGATGTTCCTAGAACACAGCAAATCTGCTCGCCCAGAGAGCAAAGCCTAGCACCTCAAGGTGTCCTCCCAGAACTCACCGTTCATTCTCTCTCTCTCTCTCTCTGCCCCCAGCCCTCTCTCTCTCCCTCTGTCCGTTCCAAACTAACACAAAGACAAAAATGCCTTTCCACTTCCACAGCCCCATTCACAGATATCAATAAAAACTAATCTTGGATTATTTATCTCAGGTACCTCCGACTCACAGTATAGGAGAAATTACTGCAATAGCTGGCCAGAGAAAGCAAATCTTGAGATAAATTATGTCTCATAATTATTTATTTTTGTGTGCTTTGTTTAATCACTTTAAGGCCAGGAAATTATTTCTTAGGAAACAACTTTTCTGAGTAGCTAAGTCTGAAATAAAGCAAGCCATGAACATTAGCAGCTTGGGGAGCAGTGGGAAGATTAAAGCAAAATGCTGAGAAAAACACAAGTTCCAACACTTTTGCACTAATGGGATTGCTAATGCACAACACTTTGGTTTACTACCTTAAAATGATTTTATCTATGATATGTGACATTGTTGCCAAGCATACAGCAACTCCCTGTAATTGGATACACACACAAGCAGCAGAAGCAGAACTAATCCATTCCATGGTGCTGGGCTGGCATAAAACACATTTCGCTATCTGATTTTAAAATAACTTTGGGCTATTTTAGAAGGAAAAACAAGCAAACGCAGAAGAGAACTGAAATTATAAGCATTATTTGTTATTGTAATTCCTTTTCATTTTTACCACCAGTAAGAACATGCCCTCAGGCTTACTGAAAGACAGATTAGCTGCCCAGTAACATACGTATTGTATTAATTTATTCTCAGACTGAGGACAGGTCAAGAGCTGGATTTTCTCTCAGAGCATCTGTAAGGGTTACTAAGCCTCCTCTGCCTTGCTAACCCCACAATGGCAAAGAGAAACATGTGGATCAGTAAAAGTAAACTGGGGTGAAGGTTCAGTATATCCCCCCCCCTTATCTGGGGCCATCCCCACCAGTAGAGAATCTCTTATTATCCAGTGATGTGTCTCCTCCCTCTGTGCCCAGCTCCAGGTTTTGGGGAGCCCTTAGCCGCGGTGGCTTAGTGGTTAAGACACTGAACTGCAGACTGGAAGGTCGGCAGGTCAGCAGTTCGAGACCCGAGTGCCGCATGACGGAGTGAGCTCCCATCTTCAGTCCCAGCTCCTGCCAACCTAGCAGTTCGAAAGCAAGAAATTGCAAGTAGATAAATAGGTACCGCTTCGGCGGGAAAGGTAACAGCATTCAGTGCACCTCAGTGTTCAGTCATGCCGGCCACATGACCACGGAAGCATCTTCGGACAGTGCTGGCTCTTCGGCTTAGAAACGGGGATGAGCACCGCACCCTAGAGTCGGACACGACTGGTTGGGGACACCTTTGGGCAAGACACCCTTGATGGGCCCCCTTCCTCAGTGAGTCTACCTTCTCATTGCTGTTGCCACCAGCTGCCATTGCTCCCTATCTTCTTTCTCATTATTGCTATCTTAGCTTGCTTAACAGGCAGAGAACCAGGGAGCAAGTAGGCCGTGGCATCACAGTTGTCTGGGCCAGAGCAAGAGGCAGCTGCAAGCAGGCTGCAATGGTGAAGAGGACGAACAACTCCAGGGGCTCTTGTCCAGGGGCCCTTGCTGGGGTGTGGACCCTCAGCAGATGCCCAACCACTTGATGCTGGCTCTGACCCCTCACTCCATACCAAAGAACTATGAGGATCTCATACTCATGTCAGATTGGAGGTGAGCACTGTGAGTTGCCAATTCTGAGGAAATTATGAATTTTGTGACACTGATGTCTTTACTTTAAGCCCCACTTTCCCATCACAAATGCGCTAGACTTACAGATGTTTTACAAGCCACTACTAGTTCTTTTCTGAATCGTATCAAATGTAGTGTGAATCAGTCGCCCAGGCAAAACTTTGTAGTTTGGTCAGAGGTCTGGGAAACAAAAAACACTGTTTAACAAATATACGTTTTATCATGTCTTCAGGTATGTCAAAAGAAACGGAGACAGCAGGATACGTGTAATTCTAAGTAGCCTGATACTGGCGATGATAATTGCTAATTTCTTGGGAGGAAGGGAAGAAAAAGCAGATTGAACAGTGTGGCAAACTGGTGATAAGGACGAGACTGAGAGCATGACACTGGAATTAACATAAGAGATGAGGTGGCAACATTGCATCCAGAAAGATGTTTCACTGGGGTTTCATCTCAGAAGTCAACCATAGCAGACCTTGGCCCCATCATTATTATTATTATTATTATTATTATTATCATTATCATTATCATTAAATTTATTAATCGCCCATCTGGCTGGTCACCCAGCCACTCTGGGCGATGTACAACATACAATAAAACAGTTTAAAACAATAAAATTCTACCATAAAAACATTTTCTAAAATACCCTAACCCACCCCAAATGCCTGCCTGAACAACCACGTTTTTAATGCACAACGGAAGCTCATTAAAGAGGGGGCATGACGGAGTTCCCTAGGGAGGGAGTTCCACAGAGTGGGGGCCACCACAGAAAAGGCCCTCTCCCTCGTCCCCACCAGTCTAGCTGTCCTGGCTGATGGGACAGAGAGAAGGCCATCCAAGGCTGATCTTGTTAAGCGGCCTGTCTGGTGCTGCTGGAGGCGCTCCTTAAGATAGGCTGGGCCAGAACCATATAAGGTTTTAAAGGTCAAAACCAACACCTTGAATTTGGCCCGGAAAACAACTGGTAACCAGTGCAACTCCTTCAGCACTGGAGTGATGTGATCTCGCTGGCGGCTGCCTTTAATCAGGCGAGCCGCCGCGTTCTGTACCAGCTGCAATTTCCGAACCGTCTTCAAGGGTAACCCCATGTAGAGTGCATTACAGTAGTCTAAACGAGAGGAGACCAGGGCATGTACTACCGATGGGAGCAGTTGGTCGGGAAGGAAGGGGCACAGCCGTCGTATCAGATGGAGTTGATACAGCGCTGTCCGGCGCACAGCTGACACCTGAGCCTCCATGGACAGCTGGGAGTCCAAAATGACCCCCAGGCTGTGGACCTGGTCTTTCAAGGGTAACTGTACCCCATTCAACACCAGGTCAACATCCCCTAGCCTCCTCTTGTCTCCCACCAAAAGTACCTCGGTCTTGTCAGGGTTCAGCTTCAGCTTATTCTTCCCCATCCAGCCACTCACCGTCTCCAGACATTTGGACAGGGATTCTACGGCCAACCTTGGTGAAGATTTGAATGAGAGGTAGAGCTGCTTGTCATCTGCATATTGATGACACTGCACTCCAAACCTCCTGATGATATCCCCCAGCGGTTTCACATAGATGTTAAATAGCTTCGGGGAGAGGATGGAACCCTGTGGCACCCCACAAGTAAGTGGCCACGGGTCCGAAACCTCCACTCCCAGTGCTACCTTCTGGTACCTGCCGGAGAGGAAGGACCGGAACCACCGCAATACAGTGTCTCCAATGCCCAACCCCTCCAGGCGGTCCAGGAGGATACCGTGGTCAACGGTATCAAAAGCTGCTGAGAGGTCGAGGAGAACAAGGAAGGAGCATTCACCCCTATCCAGAGCCCTCCTCATATCATCTACCAAGGCGACCAAGGCCGTTTCTGTCCCATGCCCAAGCCTGAAGCCCGACTGAAATGGGTCTAGATAATCAGTTTCTTCCAAGTGTGCCTTCAACTGCACCGCCACCACCCGCTCAATCACCTTGCCCCAAAATGGCAGATTTGAGACTGGGCAAAAGTTGTTCAGAATTTGAGGATCCAAGGAGGGCTTCTTTAAGAGCGGTCTTATCACTGCCTCCTTGAGGGCTGATGGCATCACTCCCTCCTCAAGGGAGGCGTTCACCACCGCCCTGATCCCCTCACCCAGTCTCTCTCTGCAGCCCATAATGAGCCAAGCTGGGCAAGGATCAAGTAAGCAGGTGGTCGGCCGTACAGATGAAAGCACCTTGTCCACTTCATCAGGAGGAAGAAGCTGGAACCGATCCCACAAAACCGGTTTGCCACAGGCCGCCTCTTGCTCACTAACTGTATCTACAGCGTGCAGAGTAACACACCTAATCTGATCAATTTTATCTGCAAAGTGCCTTGCCAAGGCCTCACAGGAGGCCTTAGAATGCTCCAGTGGTTCCGGAGCCACAGGACCGACCAGGCTCCGGACCACTTGGAACAGCCTCCTGGGACAGCACTCTGCAGACGCGATAGAGGCAGCATAATATTCCTTTTTTGCTGCCTTCACCGCCACGTGATAGGCTGAAGATACAGCTCTAGCCCGTGTCTGATCATCTTTGGAGCGAGACTTCCGCCACCGGCGCTCTAGCCATCTCACCTCCTGTTTCAGAGCTCGTATTGAACCATGGTGCAGTCCGAGCCCTGTTCAGGGGGAGAGGGCGTTTCGGAGCCACCTGATCTAATGCCCCAGTGATTGCGGCATTCCAGCCACCCACCAGGGTCTCGACCGAGTGGCCATTGGCGTGCCCCAGAGAATCCCCAAGCGCGTTCAGGAATCCATTTGGATCCATAAGACGCCTGGGGCGGATCATTTTAATGGGTCCTCCACCCCTGCGGAGGGGTTGTGGAACCGAGAAGTCCAACGTCACCAGATAGTGATCTGACCATGATAAGGGGGTGGTGGATATACCCCCAACTTCCAGATCACTCCCCGCTTCTCCAGAAACAAACACAAGGTCTAGTGCATGACTGGCTACATGGGTGGGCCCAGTTAGAATATGGTGCAGCTCCCAGGAGGCCATGGTCTCCATGAAGTCCCGAGGTGCTCCTGTGAGGATGGCCTCCGAATGTACGTTGAAGTCCCCCAACACCAATAAGTTAGGGGACTGTACACGCACATCAGAGACCACCTCAAGCACCTTGGCCAGGGAGTCAGTTGTGCAGCGGGGTGGACAGTACACAAGCAGAATCCCCAGACTGCCCTTCGGGCCCAACCTCCAGTACATGCACTCAGCAACCTTGGTCTCCTGGAGAGGGGGTCTGGTGAAGACCAATATGGCACCGATTTGACCCACCCCCACCCTGTCGCAACTGTTCAGCAATGTGACTTCAAATCACCATGCCCTGCGATACACTCGCAATGTACTGCATGCTTCCCTAAGAGACTCGCCGTGCCCTCTTTTTTGCCTTTATACTGAAATGCGCAGCTGGGCAGTCCCATGAGTGTGGGGGTGTGACACTTCAGTGGCTGTTTTATATTTGAGAGGCTCTGCTGTGTCTTTCTGACCCTATTTTAGATAAAAATTGGGTGTTTTGTGCTCCTTCATTTCCGCACCATCAGTTTGTCAGTTCCCCAGCCTGAGACTCTCACGATGGTTTGCACTCACAAGCGTGAGCGCTACATGCCTTGCCATCACTCTGAAATGGTGCCTGGAGTGACGTTGTTCCTCCCCTAAGACCCTCCCCAGCCCTTGAGTACTGAGTCTCGAACCATTGCAAAGATACGAAGCTGCAAAAATGTGCAAAAGTGTGATTAAATAAATGAAAACGCCCTTCTGTGCCTCTAACTGCCCAGCTGAGAAGGGACAGGGGAGCAAATGGGCGTCACACAGTGACGCAGGCACCACGCACACCTACAACACACCCACTGTAAGATGCAAAGTCAGTTCGGGGAAGGAACAGATGGCCCGCAACCACGAGGAAACCCAGAGCAAACCCCAAAAATTGCAGTAAAACGACTCCTTGGAACTCCACTTTTTCTGGGCGAGAACCATGGATGGCTACGAAGTCGCAACTGTGTCATCTATCATGAGGGACTTCGACTCGCACCTGCCCCGGAATAAAAGCCTGGTGTAGATGGGTCCTTGTGTTTAGTGCCCTATGTGCTATTTAGTTTACAATACAAGTCTCCTCAAAAAAGAAGCAGTGTCAGTAGGCAAGTATTTTCACTATCTGGGATATCCAGCCCTCGTGTGCAGACGTTGCAAGCAATTGAGGCAACACACACACAAAGTGCATTGACATACTATGCCTCCCAGGCAGAGTTGTAGTAGTCCAGTCGTTCAGTCATGTCCAACTCTTCGCGACCCCATGGACCATAGCATGCCAGGCCTTCCTGTCCTGCGCTCTCTCCCAGAGCGTGCTCAAGTCCATATTCATTGCATCAGTGATGCTATCTAGCCATCTCATCCTCTGCCGTCCCCTTCTCCTTTTGCCTTCAGTCTTTCCCAGCATCAGGGTCTTTTCTAGTACTTTTCTCTTCGCATTAGGTGGCCAAAATATTTGAGCTTCAGCTTCAGTATCTGTCCTTCCAATGAGCAGTCAGGGTTGAATTCCTTTAGGATGGACTGATTTGACCTCCTTGCAGTCCAGGGGACTCATAAGAGTCTTCTCCAGCACCACAGTTCGAAAGCATCAATTCTTCGGCACTCAGCCTTCCTTATAGTCTAGCTCTCACAGCTATACATTACTACTGGGAAAACCATAGCTTTGATTATACAGACCTTTGTCGGCAAGGTGATGTCTCTGCTTCTTACTATGCTGTCTAGGTTGGCCATAGCTTTCCTCCCAAGGAGCAACCGTCTTTTAATTTCATGGCTACAGTCACCATCTGCGGTGATCTTGGAGCCCAAGAAAGTAAAATCTGTCACTGCTTCCATTCCTTCCCCTTCTATATGCCAGGAAGTGATGGGGCCAGATGCCATGATCTTCGTTTTTTTAATGTTGAGTTTCAAACCAGCTTTTGCACTCTCCACTTTTACCCTCAACAAGAGGCTCTTTAGATCCTCTTCGCTTTCTGCCATTAGGGTGGTATCATCTGCGTATCTGAGGTTGTTGATAATTCTCCCAGCAATCTTAATTCCAACCTGGCGTTTCTCATGACGTACTCTGCATATAGGTTAAATAAGCAGGGTGACAATATGCAGCCTTGTCATTGTTGTTGTTGTTCAGTCGTTCAGTCGTGTCCGACTCTTCGTGACCCCATGGACCATAGCACGCCAGGCCTTCCTGTCCTGCGCTCTCTCCCGGAGCGTGCTCAAGTTCATATTCATTGCATCAGTGATGCTATCTAGCCATCTCATCCTCTGCCGTCCCCTTCTCCTTTTGCCTTCAGTCTTTCCCAGCATCAGGGTCTTTTCCAGGGAGTTTTCTCTTCGCATTAGGTGGCCAAAATATTGGAGCTTCAGCTTCATTATCTGTCCTTCCAATGAGCACTCAGGGTTGATTTCCTTTAGGATGGACTGATTTGACCTCCTTGCAGTCCAGGGGACTCGTAAGAGTCTTCTCCAGCACCACAGTTCGAAAGCATCAATTCTTCGGCGCTCAGCCTTCCTTATAGTCCAGCTCTCACAGCCATACATTACTACTGGGAAAACCATAGCTTTGATTAGACAGACCTTTGTCGGCAAGGTGATGTCTCTGCTTCTTACTATGCTGTCTAGGTTGGCCATAGCTTTCCTCCCAAGGAGCAAGCGTCTTTTAATTTCATGGCTACAGTCACCGTCTGCGGTGATCTTGGAGCCCAAGAAAGTAAAATCTGTCACTGCTTCCATTTCTTCCCCTTCTATATGCCAGGAAGTGATAGGGCCAGATGACATGATCTTAGTTTTTTTAATATTGAGTTTCAAACCAGCTTTTGCACTCTCCTCTTTCACCCTCAACAAGAGGCTCTTGAGATCCTCTTCGCTTTCTGCCATTAGGGTGGTATCGTCTGCATATCGGAGGTTGTTGATAATTCTCCCGGCAATCTTAATTCCGACCTGTGATTCATCCAACCCGGCATTTCTCATGATGTACTCTGCATATAAGTTAAATAAGCAGGGTGACAATATGCAGCCTTGTCGTACTCCTTTCCCAATTTTGAACCAATCGGTTGTTCCATGTCTGGTTCTTACTGTTGCTTCTTGACCCTCGTACAGGTTTCTCAGGAGACGGGTAAGGTGGTCTGGTACTCCCATCACTTTCAGAATTTGCCACAGTTTGTTGTGATCCACACAATCAAAGGCTTTAGCGTAGTCAATGAAGCAGAAATAGACGTTTTTCTGGAATTCTCTTGCTTTCTCCATGATGCAGCGAATGTTGGCGATTTGATCTCTAGTTCCTCTGCCTCTTCGAAACCCAGCTTGTACTTCCGGTAGTTCTCGGTTCGCATACTGCTGAAGCCTAGCTTGTAGGATTTTGAGCATCACCTTGCTGGCATGTGAAATGAGCGCAATGGTGCGGTAGTTTGAACACTCTTTGGCGTTGCCCTTCTTTGGAATTGGAATGTAAACTGACCTTTTCCAGTCTTGTGGCCACTGTTGAGTGTTCCAGATTTGTTGGCATATTGAATGCAGCACTTTAACAGCATCATCTTTTAGGATTTTAAATAGCTCGGCTGGAATACTGTCATCTCCGCTAGCTTTGTTTTTACTAATGCTTCCTAAGGCCCACTTGACTTCACTCTCTAGGATGTCCGGCTCAAGTTCAGTGACCGCACTATCATGGCTATCAGGGACATTCAGATCTTTCCTGTATAGTTCTTCTGTGTATTCTTGCCACCTCTTCTTAATCTCATCTGCTTCTGTTAGGTCCCTGCCTTCTTTGTCCTTTATCATGCCCGTCTTTGCACAAAACGTTCCCTTGAGATCTCCAATTTTCTTGAAGAGATCTCTAGTCTTTCCCATTCTGTTGTTTTCCTCGATTTCTTTGCATTGTTCATTTAAGAAGGCCTTCTTGTCTCTCCTTGCTATTCTCTGGAACTCTGCATTCAGTTGGGTATATCTTCCCCTTTCTCCCTTGCTTTTCGCTTCCCTTCTTTCGTGAGCTACTTGTAAAGCCTCATCAGACAGCCACTTGGCTTTCTTGCATTTCTTTTTCTTTGGGACGGATTTTGTTGCTGCCTCCTGAACAATGTTACGGACCTCCGTCCATAGTTCCTCAGGCACTCTGTCTGTCAGGTCTAATCCCTGAAATCTATTCCTCACCTCCACTGTATATTCAGAAGGGATATGACTGAGGTCATACCTGAACGGTTTAGTGGTTTTCCCGACGTTCTTCAATTTAAGCCGAAATTTTGCAAGAAGCAGCTCATGATCTGAGCCACAGTCAGCTCCAGGTCTTGTTTTTACTGACTGTATGGAGCTTCTCCATCTTTGGCTGCAAAGGACATAATCAATCTGATTTCGATATTGACCATCTGGTGACGTCCATGTGTAGAGTCGCCTCTTGTGCTGTTGGAAAAGAGTGTTTGCTATGATCAGCATGTTCTCTTGGCAAAACTCTATTAGCTTTTGTCCTGCTTCATTTTGTACACCAAGGCCATGCCTGCCTGTTATCCCGGTGATTTCTTGACTTCCTACTTTAGCATTCCAATCCCCTATGATGAAGAGGACATCTTTTTTTGGTGTTAGTTCTAGAAGGTGTTGTAGGTCTTCATAGAACCGATCAACCTCAGCTTCTTCGGCCTCAGTGGTTGGGGCATAGACTTGAATTACTGTGATGTTGAATGGTTTGCCTTGGATTCGTACTGAGATCATTCTATCATTTTTAAGATTGTACCCCAGTACTGCTTTTCCCACCCTTTTGTTGACTATGAGTGCTACTCCATTTCTTCTAAGGGATTCTTGCCCACAATAGTAGATATGATGGTCACCTGAATTAAATTCGCCCATGCCTGTCCATTTTAGTTCGCTGATTCCCAAGATGTCGATGTTCAATCTTGCCATCTCATGTTTGACCACCTCCAGCTTACCTTGATTCATTGATCTGACATTCCAGGTTCCTAAACAATATTGTTCTTTACAGCATCGGATTTTCTTTTCACCGCCAGACACATCCACAGCTGAGTGTCCTTTCGGGTTTGGCCCAGCCGCTTCACTCTTTCTGGCGCTACTTGGAAATACCCTCTGCTCTTCCCCAGTAGCATATTGGACACCTTCCGACCTGAGGGGCTCATCTTCTGGCGTCATCTCTTTTAGCCTTGTGATACGTTCCATGGGGTTTTCTTGGCAAGAATACTGGAGTGGGTTGCCATTTCCTTCTCCAGTGGACCACATTTTGTCAGAACCCTCTGCCATGACCTGTCCGTCTTGGGTGGCCCTGCACGGCATAGCTTATGGCTTCACTGAGTTACGCAAGCCCCTTCGCCACAACAAGGCAGTGATCCATGAAGGGGAGCCTTGTCATACTCCTTTCCCAATTTTGAACCAATCAGTTGTTCCATGTCCGGTTCTTACTATTGCTTCTTGTCCCTCATACAGGTTTCTCAGGAGACAGGTAAGGTGGTCTGGTACTCCCATCTCTTTAAGAATTTGCCACAGTTTGTTGTGATCCACACAATCAAAGGCTTTAGCATAGTCAATGAAGCAGAAATAGACGTTTTTCTGGAATTCTCTTGCTTTCTCCATGATCCAGCGAATGTTGGCGATTTGATCTCTAGTTCCTCTGCGTCTTCGGAACCCAGCTTGTACTTCCGGTAGTTCTTGGTTCACATATTGCTGAAGCCTAGCTTGTGGGATTTTGAGCATAACCTTGCACTGGCATTCGGCCCCCCAAAACCCGTGGTGGAATGGCCTCCCATCCCCCACCCCCCCAGGGAATCCCCCCCAGGACGAAGCTTACCTGGGGCGGATGTTCCAGCGGCGGCAGCTCCAGCAGCGGCTCTGGTGGCGGCTCCAGCGGCGGCTCTGGTGGCAGCTCCAGCGGTGGCGGTGGCAGCTGGCCTCTCAGCCGGCTGCTGCAGACTCAAATGGCGGCCACCGTAGCAGCCGCCATTTGTGTCTGGCCAGGCTGCTGTGATAGGCTACGTAAATACTTGCGTAGCCTATCACGCCATTTGCGTAGTTGCCTTTGCCGTGATAGGCTACGTAAATACTTACGTAGCCTATCACAACGCAGCGTAGTGGGCACTATTTGCGTTGCCTTTTTTTTCGCCGTAATAGCATACGTAAATATTTACGTAGGCTAAAACGGCAGGAGAAAAAAGGAACGCAAATAGCGCCCACTACGCTATTTGCGTTCTCCTTTTTTTCATCGTAATAGCTTACGTAAATATTTACGTAGGCTAAAACAGTGGAAAAAAGGGAACGCAAATGGCGGCCGCCATAGCTGCCACCATTTGCGTATGCGGGGGGGGGGGTTTCCGGAAGGCTGCCCACGGCTGGATGTCCAGCTGCAGGTGGCCCTGGCGGCCGGATCAGGATTTTGGGGGGAGGTGCGGAGCCTTGTGATATGTTTATGGGGTTTTCTTGGCAAGAATACTGGAGTGGGTTGCCATTTCCTTCTCGAGCGGACCACATTTTGTCAGAACTCTCCACCATGACCTGTCCGTCTTGGGTGGCCCTGCATGGCATAGCTTATGGCTTCACTGAGTTACGCAAGCCCCTTCACCACAACAAGTCAGTGATCCATGAAGAGTGCCACCACCCAAATGGGCTTTTTGACAGTTTCCATGAAGGATGGGGTGGTGGTGAGGCACAATATTTAAATACCACTGGGTTTAGTGAACTTCCAGAGAGCAGTTTTCCAAGTGGTAACTCATCACAAAGAAGCTTCCAAATAATGTACTGTGCAGTAAATTGCCATTTTGTAAATTTTTATCAGGGCCAGTCTGGGGGCATACCTAAGTCTAGGCTCAAAATGGGTATTTTCCAACCCACGGCCCCTGCAACACAAGTTCTGCATTTCCCTGGCAGTGTCTCTTGCTACAGTTACAGCAGAGATGGGCGACTTGTGATCCTCCAGATCTTTGGCCTACAACTCCCATCAGCAATAGCCAGTGGTGAAGGATGAGGGGAGTTTTAGGCCTAGAGGGCCACAACCTGCCCACCTCTGAGTTGGAGTATGGGACTGATGCTGGAAGAAAGGCCAGAAGTGCATCAGGCAGAAGATACAGTTGTAATTATTATTTTTTGTTTGATGCCTGTAAGCCACCTAGGGATGGGGGAGAATTTCTCCCCGAAACATCGGGGGGCCGAGTGCCAACGTGTTCGGCCCCCCGAAGTAGTTTCGGGGAGAAATTCTCCGCCCCCCCCACGCACCCCCCCCGGGATGGGACTTACCTTTCCCGAATGTCCCTCCCGGCGGCGGGTCCCGGCAGCGGTTCGTCAGGTCTTCAACAGGGGCAGAGGCGGAAGCCGGTCTTTCGACCGGCTGCCGCCGCCATTCCAATAAAAGTAAAAAAAAAAAAAACGCCCCCGTGATAGGCTACGTGACGATTAACGTAGCCTATCACGGCTAGATTTGCAAAGTCAGCAGTGATAGGCTACGTAAATCGTCACGTAGCCTATCACGGGTGACTTTAAAAAAAAAGCGTACGGCTAATGGCGGCCCCCATAGGGAGCTGCCATTTATGTTCCTTATTTGGTCGCTGTAGTCTACGTAAATCTTTACGTAGACTACGGCGAAAATAAGGGCAACGCTATTTGCCACGTAGCCTGTCACGGGGGTGTTTTGGTTTTTTTTTTACTTTTTATTTCGCGGCCGGGCGAGGCGCCTCCTCCCCGGCCTGAATTTCGGCCGGGCGAGGCGGGAAGCCTCCCCCCCGGCCTGAATTTCGGCCGGGCGAGGCGGGAAGCCTCCCCCCCCGGCCTGAACTTCGGGGGGAGCAGCAAAGCACCTCCCCCCCACCGCGAAGCAAGCTGCGAAACCAGGTAAGTGGCTTTCGTGCACTCCTAAAGCCACCTTGATAACTTCCCAAAGGTTAGTGTAGAAATCCTCATCCATGCATGCATCTCTGTTAGCCAGCCCAGGGGCTCATCTACACCTGGCTTTTACTCTGGTTCTGCTCTGCCCTCAGGTCAATCTTGTCAGATGATGCATGCCCCCCTCCTTGTAGCTAAGGCAGCATTTATTGCCCTAAATCTAAGGGTTTTTGAAACTCTATTTGTGGCAGGTTTTCCAGTCTCAGTGCAGTGCAGTTTGGGAGTCCATGTGACCTCAGCTGGCTTCAGCACGGTGGAAGTGGCGCTGATTTGCAGAAGGGAAGAGTTGCATGGAGCGTGGGCTTATGTCTACCTGGAAGCAACTCATTGCCTTGGGAATGGGAGTCAGCCCTGCTGGTTTGCAAGGACGCTGTTTTTTTGACCCTGCGCTAAATCACTGGCTGCTCCTTTAAATATTCACTGAGTGCAGCAGTGGGGAGGGTGGCATAACGAGGCTGTTATGTATGGAAGTGCAAAGGTGTGCAAAGGTTAACGCTTCTCTGAGCATGGGGGAGGGGGAGAGGGGGCAGGGAGCAAGCCTTTTGGCTCCCCCGCACCTACCCATTTGATGATGTTCAGTTCTACTCTTTTGCCCCATGCAAACAGATTTTTAAAATGTATTCACTGAATTACTGGCTACCATTTGCCCTGGAAAGAGCTAACCCGATTTCATGAAAATCCATCTTTAAATGGAACCGCCTCAAAACCAGTTTCCATGTAGATTGGTTCAAGGGAAGAGGAATTCTGATTTCCTGGTGTTTATACTTGGCCTGGGGCCACATATTGTCAGCCAAGGATGGAGGCTCATGTTACACATCCAGCTTCCCTTCTGGGCCTGAAGAAGGCTCTGAGGACCAAACCGCCCACCATCTTCTGTGGCTCATTTCAGTAAGTCCTGGCCTTAGCCTGTTAGGTTTCTGTCACCGATATCCAACTTAACAGTGTCTGATATAGGGCTAAACCACACACTACATTAAATGCATAGAGTGTAGGTGGTCATAACTTTTTATTTTACTTTTCGGTAAGTGCGTGGGGCCCCAATTTGGACTGGGCCCATTGCATGTGGGAGGGGTGTAAACCTTCCCACCAAGCCAGTATTTTTCTTTACATTGCCTCCCCTCTTCCCCACAGGGGTTAAAGAAAAGAAAAACTCAGTTGGCACCCATTGAGGGGTGTGTTTTTTTCCTTTCGTAAATCCCCCATCCCACCTATGCGCAGCCGTCCCAATCCGGATCAGGGGCCCACACACTTACACGAAAGTAAAATAAAAAGTTATCACCTACATGCTATCCATTTAATGTGTGGGGTAGCCCTTACAAGTATAATGTTGAAGGTGTTAGTTCACTCATCCAACATTCTACACTTTCTTCTAAGTCCCCTTTATGAAACAAAAACAGTCTCTGTATAATAAGAATGGATAATCTCCCCCATGTGTTTCTATCTGCATTGTTGTTGTTTTCTAAGCGGACAAGGGAGAAAAATCATCTTATTATACAATATATAATATGTATATTTTAAAAGGAATACATGGTGCTGTCAGGGTGGACACTGAGCCCATAGAATCCCAGAGTAGTTCCGATTCTGAGGAAGAGGAGTCGCTCCTGGGAGAGGAGCACGCTCCTCTTTCCCAGGGCCAACAGCTGACGGAGATTCCTCCCACCGGCATTCCTAGCTTAGATAGCAGTCCTGGGAGTGACAGAGCGCGGGAAGCAGACTTGATGGACGTGTGACGCCAACGCAGAGAGCGGCGCCAAATGGAAGGCGCGGAAAGGAGGTGTAGTGCCCGGTTGACGCGCAAACAACGGCTGCGCCCAGAGGATCCAAGGGAAAAGGGGAGGGACTCTCCCTAGCCCTTAAGTTCAGGGTCTGCCAGTGATTCCCTTTCGAACGGGGACCAACTATTCCAACTTAGGGCATAGGTACTGTGCTGCTCAGATCTAGTTGCTAACAGCAGAGTTGTTAAGTTGTAAAAGAGGAATAAAGCTTTGAAAAGAATCCCTTTGTCTGTGTCTGGACTTGGCTACTGGACTAGACTGAGAGAGGCCTCCAAAGAGCCCTTGACAGGTGCTCAGTTTCTCTGCTACTGAGTGTAGACATCAGCAGTTGTGAAGTGCTAATTACAAATATTATTTGTCTTGAGACTTCCTTGTCCTCCCCACTGCCTTCAATCAACATGGCTAAATAGAAACCTCGCAGTGTTCAGTATCATAGCACACGAGCTGGCACTTCGTGAAAAAATGTCCTGTATTCTTCAGCAGGCTCCATACCTGTTTCTCATATTACCTCCTCTTTCTCCTTCTAGGGCAATATGTATGGCTGATTAGAAATAAAATGAAAAACTACTTCCTTCCCACAATAATTCCTTTTTATTTTTCCCTCCTGTGAATTTACCTTCCTGTAAATTCTGTAAACACCATAGTGTCGTGTATAAATTATTATTTATTTATTTTATTCACATACAGCTGAAAAACTATTGGGCCTCTTCAATCTGCCAGTACAAAGGTGGCCCAACAATGAGGCAAGGTGAAGTACCCACCTCAGGTGGCAGATTTTGGAAACCATTTAGGACAAAAATGACAACTGGACATGACCTATTATGGTACTCTTATGCCACCATTTCTAATGGAAAGAAGATGCCACGTGGATTTTTGCCTAGCATTTTCCAGTGAATTGGTTTTAGTGCCTGAGGCAAAATACTTTAACATCATTGGCACCAGTAGGAGCTTCCTTCCTGGTGCTAATAGCAGTGCCGGAGGAGCAACTTTTGTTGAAAGCGCAGCAGGGGAGTAAATGGCTAAATTCTACCCATGGCCACAATCCTACTATCGGGCTTCCCAACAGCAGCTGCTACCTGCAGTTTTAAAAAGATGCATGGAATGTTAAAGCCATGTGTTTATCATCGCTTGTAATCTGACCCTTGGATAACTGGTAGAAGGGGTTCAATCTGAAATATAGAAGACTGAGATTAAGTATTTTTGTTACTAGGTTGGGTCCAAGAAGTGGGAATAAATTATTCATAATGTGATTGTGAAGGACGTAAATAGATCCATGTGATTAATTTCAGATTCTGTGTGTTCCTCAGGGTAACTAAGAAATTCCAAGCCCATTAGACTAACATCTGTTGAGGTAAATTGCTGGAAAACATTAAAGTAAGAATTATTAGGAATATAGGAAAAAGAAGCATTGCTGAAGAAGAATCAGCATGGCTTCTGACAAGGGAAGCCGTGCTTCAACAGACGTTTGGAGCTGAACAGTGTTAGCAAGTATACAGATACGATGAAACAGTAAACATTATATACGGAGACTTTCAAGATAAGAACAAAAGAACATAAGAAGAGCCATTCTGGATCAGACCGAGCATCCATCTAGTCCAGCATTCTCTTCACACAGCGGCCAATTAGCTGTCAACCAGGAAACCACAAGCACCCTCCTACCCATGTTCCCCAACAACTGGTGTACATAGGCATACTGGCTCAAAC
This sequence comes from Heloderma suspectum, assembly GCF_057233095.1. NCBI lineage: Eukaryota > Metazoa > Chordata > Lepidosauria > Squamata > Helodermatidae > Heloderma > Heloderma suspectum. The sequence continues at coordinate 118,196,777 of NC_139462.1, forward strand.
AGAAGAATGAGGTGCAAAAGCAAAAGATGCTTTTGGTAAGGTCCTTCACCAAAGCCTCCTGAGTAAACTTATGGGATAAGAGATCAGGTCCTCTTACAGATTAGTACCGGGTTAAACAATAAGGAGCAGAGAGTAAAATTAAGCAGACAGTTTTTGCAGAGGGAAGTACACACTTCTGTCTGTAAAAAGCAGTGAAAACTCATATGTCATGTCTTGGCTGTCATGTCTGTGAGTAAAATCTTCCTTGTGCTGATAAGCCATTTCTGTCAGTAATTAATTTGTCAGAAATTATAGAAAAAAGGTTAACTTTGCTTGTATGAAGGGGACTAATGTTGATGATGTGAAGTGGTAGGATATATAATGGTTCATATAATCACACTGACCCTCTATACAATAGTGAACTCAGTCAAAAGGCAATTAAAATAAAAGCACTTAAATTATTATCATTTTTTCATGAATGCATAATTGGATTCCACTACCAAAAGGTGTGGTGGCAACCACAAGCTTTGATGGCTTCTTTTAAGGTTATACAAATTCATGGAGAATAGTTCTGTCAAAAGCTACAATTCCTTCTAATAGTGAACTTTGGTGGTTGAGTGCCTATCAGTTTGAAAACAAAAAATAAGGGAGTGCTTTCTCCACATTTGGGGGACTTCTTAAATGTGCATAAGTATTTTGTTGTTTATTCGTTCAGTCGCTTCCGGCTCTTCGTGACTTCATGGACCAGCCCACGCCACGCCAGAGCTTCCTGTCGGCCGTCACCACCCCCAGCTCCCCCAAGGTCAAGTCCGTCACCTCCAGAATATCATCCATCCATCTTGCCCTTGGTCGGCCCCTCTTCCTTTTGCCTTCCACTTTCCCTAGCATCAGCATCTTCTCCAGGGTATCCTGTCTTCTCATGATGTAGCCAAAGTACTTCAGTTTTGCCTTTAATATCCTTCCCTCAAGTAAGCAGTCTGACTTTATTTCCTGGAGTATGGACTGGTTTGATCTTCTTGCAGTCCAAGGCACTCTCAGAATTTTCCTCCAGCAGCACCACAGTTCAGAAGCATCTATCTTCCTTCGCTCAGCCTTCCTTATGGTCCAGCTCTCACAGCCATAGGTTACTGCGGGGAATACCACTGCTTTAACTATTCGGACCTTTGTTGTCAGTGTGATGTCTCTGCTCTTCACTATTTTATCAAGATTTGTCATTGCTCTCCTCCCAAGAAGTAAACGTCTTCTGATTTCCTGGCTGCAGTCAGCGTCTGCAGTAATCTTTGCGCCTAGAAAGACAAAGTCTGTCACTGCCTCCACGTTTTCTCCCTCTATTTGCTAGGGGTGCACGAAAGCCACTTACCTGGTCTCGCAGCTTGCTTCGCGGTGGGGGGGAGGCGCTTCGCTGCTCCCCTGAAGTTCAGGCCGGGGGGGGAGGCTTCCCTCCTCGCCTGGCCGAAATTCAGGCTGGGGGGGAGGCTTCCCGCCTCGCCCGGCCGAAATTCAGGCCGGGGAGGAGGCGCCTCGCCTCGCCCAGCCGCGAAATAAAAAGTTAAAAAAAAAACGCCCCTAGATCTGCAAAGTCAGCCGTGATAGGCTACGTTAATCGTCACGTAGCCTATCACGGGTGACTTAAAAAAAAAAAGCGCGTACGCAAATGGCGGCCCCCATAGGGAGCCGCCATTCGCGTTCCTTATTTGGTCACTGTAGTCTACGTAAATCTTTATGTAGACTACGGCGAAAATAAGGGCAACGCAAATAGCTTTAGGATATCAAAGCTTTAGGATATCAAATATCAAAGGCTTTAGGATGTTTTTCAAACCCCATGGGTCCTTTGGGGAGGATTTTGAGGTTCTTTAACTTTTCAAGTTTTAAGATCCATCTGTACTGTCTTTATTGATCTGCTTATGCTGTAATGCATTTCATAGTATGTCTTTTATGGTAATTATATTTTCATTACTTATATATTGTATTTATTGTACTTTTAACAATTTTGTTTATGCTGTCCAGAGGACCTTGGTTATAGAGCAGCATAAAAATACTAGGTTGGTTCCAAATTGAGGCCCACACAACTGGGCTGACTGAAATGGATCTCCCTGCCCCGCTGTCCACAGCATGCAGCCCTTCCAGCTCCCCCTCCCCAAAGGCTATACAGAGAGTCAGGGGGGCCTGCTGAATGGGATGGGCTATGTTGTGGAGGTGAGAGTGGATACTCAAAAATCAGGCAGAGGCACCTGCCAGGACTGGAGCACTGCTCCTGGGGCCAGTCTAAAGGGAAATGCTTTGTGAAGTGATTTGGGCAAAATCCGCACTTTCACATAATTGAATTAGCTTTTTCCACGGTACACGCAGTGCTGTATTCCTCTGCTTTTGCGATGTATATGGGAATTGAAGCCACATTGGTTGGGGTGAGGTGGGTCCTGCCGCAAGTAGAAAGGAATGTCAGAAATTGCGTAGGTGTGGGGCGGCCAATGAGCAGAGGCTTGCTCCCCTTTGCTCGCATGTTCAACGAAGTGCAATGGAGGACTTGCTTATGAGTAAGCGTTCATGGCAAACCCATGGCATGAACACCCACACATTTATGAGGCGGGCAGGCAAGCGGGCAGCCCCTGCCACCCGGAGACTGAGCAGAATGAGCAGGAGTGCAAGAGGTGCTGAGAGCAGAGAGCGCGGGGCAATTGAGAAGGCAGAGCGCCTAGCACATTGTCTTTGGTGTATATTAACTGCCCAATTGACAGGCTCCCCCCCCCGCCGCCGCCGCCAGCAAACAAACATGAGCTCAAAGAAGTGCTTCTGAGTACATATTCATGAAAATGATCCGCCCTGGCAACCACCCCTTCTTATCTGCGCAGCTTTGAATCAACAGGTGTCCACGGTTTCTCAGCTGTGCTCCTTTGTAGCTGCACAGCCTCAAAACAGCAGGGATGGCTCCCCTCACCCCCAGCCCAATGACTATTTAAAGTGAGAGCCAGCAACTGAGCCAGCCCTTCTCAGCTGTGCTCCTTCATAGCTGCACAGTTTTAAAAGAACAGGGCTGGCAAAGTGGAACTGAAGACAATGAGTTACTACCGGGACCCCTCTGCATTCTCCCACCCTCAGCCCCCACTACTTTCCCTTCCACCAATCAGCGCCACTTCCACCAGTTTGCTCCAAAGCCAGCTGGGTTCACACAGACTCCCAAACAGCATTGAAGCCACTGTGACAGGAAAATCTGACACAAAATGAGTGGGGGCAAGACAGATGTAGGGCAAGAAACACCAGGCTAGCTATGGAGAACAGAGTGCATCATCTGACACTATGAATTTGGGGGTGGAGTAGAACCGGAGTAAAAGCCCCATGTCGATGGAGCCCTGAAAGGGGCCTCCACTTGATTTTTGAGGATCCTCACTTTCCCTTGCATCACCAACCCCATTCAGCAGGGACCCCCAGACGTTCTGGGGGTTGGTAGTGAGATCCTTGCAGAGGAGTGGGCCACAGCAAGTACCCAGCAGTGTCAACTTCTGCCACCGTCCCTCATGTGTCCAGTCCAGACATGTAGAACTTTCTTTTATTACACTATATGCCAACTACATTAATGCTGCAATCTTCCATATAGAAGCCTTTGGTTAAACCAAACCAATCCAGATTGTATTTAAATGGACTTCAATGTACGTCATTTGTCTCCACCATAAATAGATAGAACTGAAATAGTGCCTGCCATAAAAGCAACTGATCTTATCAGCCCCTTTAAATACCACAGCACTCTGCCTGATTCTGATTTAATCCTTCAAATGTCACATTGATGAAAGACAGCCAGTGGCCTTTTCTAACAAAACTGCTAGATTTTGTCTATGAATAAGTATTACACCGATTAATACCTTTGGCTGTCCTATGAGGCAGCAAAATGTGGACTTCTTCAATTGACTTTATGTGATAAGATTTTATTGAGTGGGACAGTGGTTACAGACTACCCACTTTTCTTTAAATCAATATCTTTATGATTGTCATTAAACTAAGAATCCCCTCCTTCCCCCTCACCAAACACAACTGAAATTGTGCTGGAAGCAATCTCTGATGTTAAGGCTCCACTGGTCAATGTACAAAGTTGCTTTCCCAACATATCTTTGTGAATTGATCATTGGAATATGTTAAACAGAATATTTTTAAGGCCATAAGAACCACCCTGCTAAATCAGACCACAGGCCTGATCGCTGGGCGATCATTCTGTTCTAAAAGAGGCCAGCCCCATGCTGATGGGAATATCAGAAGCAGGGCATGAAGAAAGCAGAAAATCACGCCTGTCCTAATATTCTGAGGCAGTCATGGTGTTTCTCGTCTTGCTTCCATTATCAGTCTCCTTGCAAGTAGCCTCCACCTCCCCTACTGTAGCAGGCAGGATTCTAATTTTCTCCAGAACAGGCCGTGATGGAGGTAGCTGGGGAGACTGCTGATGGAACACAATGAAGTACAATAGTAGTACAATACTACTGCTTTGGGATGTTTTAAAGGTCAGGTAGAATATGCTTCCCATCATCTCTGTCCCACAAACCTCAGAGACCACTTTCTTCCTTACATGTCACCATGGTCTATTATATCTGCCATGGTCTGCTTGTATCATCTGGGGCAGTAGGGCCTATCCAGAGTGACATATACCTTGGTAACATGAAGATTGGACTACTATAATGCGCTCTATATGGGACCTTGAAGAGTCTTCAGAAACTTCAGCTGGTCCCAAATGCAGCTACTAGGGTGCTCACAGCAACGCAGCTGTATGAGCATATTACACCCATTCTAGAACTGGTTGCCATTATGCTTCTGGCCACAATTCAAAGTGCTGGTTGTTACACATAAAGCCCTAAATGACTTGAGTTCAGCATACCTGAAGGACTACCCTCTCCCATATCATCCTGCCCTCACCCTAAGATCTGAGGGAGGCCTTTCTCTGCCTCCTTATATGGTGAATGCTAGGTGACTTGGTTTGCATAAGAGGGCCTTTTCTGTGGCTATACCACAGTTGTAGAACTTTCTCGTGTGGGAGGTTCATTTGGCCTCCTCTCTTTTTAGCTTCTGCTGCCCGGTGAAAGCAATTTTGTTCAGGCAGGCTTTTCATTAACCTTGGTATTTTCAGCTGACTCTGAGGTTTTATCTGCCAAGCTGTTTCTGTGTTGTGGTTTTTAATTGTTTTGATTGTTTAATCGTTGATGTTTTACCATTGCTCTTTCTATGTTTTTAGCTGCCTTGAACATTTCTTTAGTGAGTGGAAAGGTAGAATACAACTTCTACCAATAACTTAAATCAATAAATCAATATTCGCATAATAATGTGATCTGTGTAACTAGTCTGTATACTGAAGCTAGGAAATCAAGGCTAGGAGAGGGCAATGAACTGAGGAGTGGCAGTTGGGGGCAGAAGGGGGGGCAGTTGAAATCTTGTCCATCACAGGGAATGAAAGAGGAACATCAACCCCACTGCCAGGTGACAAACATCCCCTAGTCTTGCAAGGTACAGCAGTTATAAGGAAGCACCTAGGAAACATCATTTAAGGGTGGTCAGGGAAGGCATGATTCTCCTGGAACTCAGTTGAATACCTGGAGTAGGATGGAAGTTGGGTGCTGTTTAACCACTTCCATCTGTCTGAGGCTTGAGCAAGAGACTTGAACCAAGAATCCCATGCTCCTACAAAGTCCTGCCATGATTCCCTACAGGAAGGCATACAAACAGACGTTGTGCCCCACATAACACCCTCTCCATGAGCATTTTACAGAAGTCCTATGAGACCTTCTGGCTTGACTAGCCTTTTGGTGACTAGAGTTGAACTACTATAAGATCAATTCTATTTTATATAATATTTTATATTTATTGCACAGCTGATTCTGTTGATTCTATTGTTTTTTAAAAGTATGATGTTGCCTTTGAAAGAAGAAACAATTGAATAGTTGATACTTCAAGGAAGGAGCACTTTTCTGGGATCCAGTCCAGCTTCAGGTTGTACTTACGTTTTGGGGCAAGTTATTTTTCCTTTCATTTGACCAGTTTGCCTTCTGGAAAATGGGAGTTTATGACCAGCCGTGCCCATCATGGTAGCCATTTTATGAACAGACAATCCCTCCAGGGCAGCCACTTTGTGAGAGTGCCCACATCACTCTCTCAAAATTCCAGATGTGCCCAACAAATCAAAAAGTTTGGAGACTGTGGACCTCTGGTTTCTCTGGAGAGCAATAGCCCAGTGATAAGAAAAATAAACAAAGATCAGTGATGGAGATGCCCTTGAATTGTAAAGTATTTTCCTTTAAGAATCCCAGTAGAGAGTACTGAGAAACCAGCTTAGTTTTAACTGAACAGGTGTTTTAGCATATTAAAATAGATATTTATTTATTTATTTATTTATTTATTGTATTTATACCCCGCCTTTCTCCCTCTCGCAAGGAACTCAAGGCGGCTTACATTATCCTCCTCCTCACCATTGTATCCTCACAACAACAACCCTGTGAGGTAGGTTGGGCTGAGAGTCTGTGACTGGCCCAAAGTCACCCAGTGAGCTTCCATGGCCAAGTGGGGACTAGAACCCAGATCTCCCGGCTCCCAGTCCGTCACTCTCACCACTACACTACACTGGCTCTCTATAAATAAATATATTTATAAATATATAAATATATATTTATATATTTATAAATTTATATATATATTTATATAAATAAATTTATATATATTTATTTATAAATATAAATAAATATAAATAAATAAATAAATAAATAAATATATTTATTTATATTGCATATCTTTGGGGCTACATGTCAGCCTATATGTCATGAATTCATAGTACATTACTGCTACAAATACATACACACACGCACGTGAAAGATAGAAAGACTAACAGAGTATTCAAAAATATATATATATTTAAGCTAAACGTTTCAGCTTCCACCCTCAGTAGTAGCTGTTAGGGGTGTACAAAACCCCCTTACCTTGCATCCGCTGGGTTTGGGGGGGATCTGGTCCTCCCCCCCGGAATCCTCCCCAGCTGGCTCTGCTCCACAGCGAGTCCGTGGAGCCGCCAGCTGGGGCTGGCTGCTGCCGGACTTCTGGCCACAGCCGGTCTCCGGACGCGAATGGCGACCGGTGTAACGGACACCATTTGCGTCCCTTCCCTTTCCCATGATAGGCTACGTAAAGCTTTACGTAGCCTATCATGGGAAGGGACGCAAATGGTGTCTGCTAGGATGGACGCCATTCGCATCTGAAGACCAGCTGCAGATGGACCCGGCTGGAGCCGGAGGTGCCAGCCTGCCAGGTAGGATCCAGCCGGGTTGGACTTCACGGGGTGGCGGGGTGGGGTGGTCCATTCCACCACGGACTCCAGGGGGCTGGATGTCAGGGTGGAAACTGAGCCGATAGAACCCCAGAGCAGTTCTGATTCTGAGGAGGATCAGCAATCCGTGGGAGAGGAGCCAGCTCATCCCTCACAGGCACAGCAGCTGGCAGAGATTTCTCCTGCCAGCATTCCTGAGATAGTGATCCTAGAAGTGAGAAAGTGCGGGAACAGGGCTTGCTAGATGCTCGACGCAGACGCAAAGAGTGACGAGTGATGGAAGGCGTGGAAAGGAGGCGTAGCACCCATTTGGCGCGCAAGCAACGGCCGCCTCCCATGGACCCAAGGGAAAGATGGAGGATCTCTCCCTAGCTCATAAGTTCAGGGTCTTCAAGTGACTCTCCTTCAAACGGGGATCAACTGCCTACTCGGCGCATAGGCCACTCTGCTGTTCCTTGCTGAGTCACTGGTGATTAGCATCTGAAAGAGTCATTAAGTTGTAAAAGGATTAAAGCCTTGAAAAGAAACCTTTCGTCTGTGTCTTGAGTTGGCTATTGGAGTCTACTTTAAGAGGCCACCAGAGCGCTCCTGACACCGGATTCCAAAAAATCCAGCCTCACTTGAGTCCGTGGTGGAATTCTCCGCCATCCCAGGTAGCTGTGCTGTTAACTGGGTATCAGGAGTGGCAGTTTGGAATGCCCAGAGATGAAAGTTCCTTAGGAGAAAAAACAGAGGTATGATTGGTATAATGTAGGGATGTCAGAGAATTCCGCCATGGATCTTGGGGAGGCCGAATGCCAGTGCATTCGGCACCCTGAAATCAGTGGCGGAATGGTCTGCCCCCCCACCCCCCCCCGGGACGGGACTTACCCTGGGCGGATCTTACTGGTGGCGGCGGCTCCGGTGGCGGTTCGGCGGCGGCGGCGGCCGGTCTTCCGACTGGCTGCCGCTAGGGGTGGATGGAAGTCCCTTACCTGTCCTCGAAGGACGTTCGCGGTGGGGGGGAGGTGCTTCGCTGCTCCCCCCGTGAAGTTCAGGCCGGAGGGGGAGGCTTCCCACCTCGGCCCGGCCGAAATTCAGGCCGGGGGGGAGGCTTCCCGCATCGCCCCGGCCGAAATTCAGGCCGGGGAGGAGGCTTCCCGCCTCGCCCGGCCGCGAACGCGAAAGTTAAAAAAAAAAAAAAAAACGCCCCCTGATAGGCTACGTGACGATTCACGTAGCCTATCATGGCTAGATCTGCAAAGTCAGCCGTGATAGGCTACGTGACGATTGACGTAGCCTATCACGGCTGACTTTGCAAATCTAGCCGTGATAGGCTACGTGAATCGTCACGTAGCCTATCAGGGGGCGGTTTGTTTGTTTTTCTTTTATTGCAATGGCGGCGGCCGCTCGAACACCCGCCAAACCGCCGGCCGGACCCGCCGCCGGGAGGGACATTCGGCGAAGGTAAGTCCCGTCCCGGGGGGTGTGTGGGGGACGGGGGGGTTCGGAGGATTTCTCCCCGAAACTTGTTCGGGGGGCCAAACACGTTGGCGCTCGGCCCCCCGAAGTTTCGGGGAGAAATTCTCCGCCAACCCTAGCTGCCGCTGCCACCATTTCCAGTTAAAAAAAAACAAAAACAAAAAAACATGATAGGCTACGTAAAGATTTACATAGCCTATCACGGCTAGATTTTTAAAAAACACCGTGACAGGCTACGTAAATGTTTACGTAGCCTATCATGGCTGATTTAAAAGAAGAAAAAAAACGCACATACGCAGGCGCCGCCATTTGCATTCCTTATTTTGGCACGTCTTAGTCTACGTAAACATTTACGTAGACTAAGATGGAGAAAATAAGGGGAATGCAAATAGCATAGACGCTACGCTATTTGCGTTCCCCATATTTTCGCCGTCTTAGTCTACGTAAATGTTTACGTAGACTAAGACGTGCCAAAAAAAGGAACGCAAATGGGCGCCGCCATTTGCATACGCGCTTTTTTTTTCTTTTAAATCAGCCGTGATAGGCTACGTAAACATTTACGTAGCCTATCATGGCTGACTGCAGGGACGCAAACAGCGGCGGCTATGGCTGCCGCCATTTGTGTCCCTGCTAGCCAGCGGCCAGATGTCCAGCCGCTGGCGGAGCCGTCCGGCAGCTCCGCACAATCCCTGTGGAGCGGAGCCGGCCGGCCAGGATTTGGGGGGGAGGGACGGAGCGCCTCCCCTACCGGCCAGAATTTCAGGGGGAGGGACAGAGCACCTCCCCCCCACACACGAATGTCACCCTTCGAAAAGGTAAGTGACTTTCGTACATCCCTAGTATAATGCTTATGAATTGTCCTCCAGATTGGGACGCTGGAGCAATCTGAGACAGACTAAAATGAGCTCAGATTTCTAAGAATCCAACCTATGGAATCTACTGTGGAGCAGCCCCCTCAGGCCACGCAGAGTCCATGGATTTTCGGATATTTTTTTTTAACTTTTCCAAAATTTACACATATTTATTTGTGGGAAAATATGGAAGTTCCTGCTGAGGAAAAGTTGAATGGAATGGGAGATAATATGCTAAATGTTACGTACTACAGTAAATTATGTAAATTCTCACAAAACCGCTTATGTACTTATCTGCATATTTTTCCACTTGACAAAAAAAAATATTTGCATCCGTCTGTGAGCAGACGATGGAACAGAAGGCACCTGACCATCTGCGAAACACAGACAGAGTGGATTTTACACAGTCCATACATCCCTGCTTCCTGATTAAGGCCATTTGGACTAAAAGTTCAGAGTCTACAGATCCAGAAATTTTCCCTTTTGTTTGTTCTATTGGATACACGCACACACACATGCACGCACGCACGCACACACATTTCCTATCAAATATCACTCTTTGTAAAGTAGGACTCTAGTCCAGGGAGACACAACCCTATTTAGAAAAAGACTTCCATGTGCAGGGTGAGACTTGGGGAGGGGAAGAAGGCAGTGGTGAATGCCTCCCTAGAGGAGGGAGTGATGCCATCAGCCCTCAAGGAGGCGCTGATAAGACCACTGTTAAAGAAGCCCTCCTTGGATCCCCAAGACTTGAACAACTTTCACTCGGTCTCAAATCTGCTGTTTTGAGGCAAGGTGATTGAGCGGGGGATGGCGTTGCAGTTGCAGGCACACTTGGAAGAAGCCAATTATTTGGATTCATTTCAATCAGGCTTCAGGCCTGGGCATAGGACAGAAATGGTCTTGGTCGCCTTGGTGGATGATATGGGAAGGGCTCTGGATAGGGGCAAATGCTTCTTCCTTGTTCTCCTCGACCTCTCAGAGGCTTTTGATACTGCCGACCATGGTATCCTCCTGGAGGGGTTGGGCATAGGGGACACTGTATTACAGTGGTTCTGTTCCTTCCTCTGTGGCAGGTACCAGAGGGTAGCTCTGGGGGAGGAGACTTCAGAACCTTGGCTGCTCACTTGCGGGGTACTACAGGGTTCTATTCTCTCCCCAGTGTTATCTGACATCTATGTGAAGCCACTGGGGGCTATCATCAGGAGGTCTGGGGTGCAGTGTCACCAACATGCGGATGACATGCAACTCTATCTCTCATTTAAATCCTTGCCAAGGTTGGCTGTAGAAACCCTGTCCAAGTGTCTGGAGTCGGTGAGTGGCTGGATGGAAAAGACTAAGTTGAAACTGAACCCCAACAAAACCAAAGTACTTTTGTGGGAGACAAGGGGAGGTTGGGTGATGCTGACCTGGAGTTCAGTGGGGTGCAGTTGCCCCTGAAGGACCAGGTCCATAGTCTGGGAGTCATTTTAGACTCCCAGCTGTCCATGGAGGCTCAGGTGTCAGCCGTGAGCCAGGCGGCGCTGTACCAACTCCATCTGATATGGCGGCTGTGCCCTTACCTCCCTAAACATCTGCTACCATCAGTAGTTCATGCCCTGGTCTCCTCTCACCTAGACTCTATGTGCTCTATGTGAGGTTACCCTTGAAGACAGTTTGGAAGTTGCAGCTGGTGCAGAACATGGCAGCTCACCTGATTAAAGGCAGCCGTCGGCAAGACCACATCACTCCAGTGCTAAAGGAGTTGCACTGGTTGCCAGGACAGCTAGGCTGGTGAGGACTAGGGAGAGGGCCTTTTCTGTGGTGGCCCCTGCTCTGTGGAATTCCCTCCCTAGTGACCTCCACCATGCCCCTTCTTTGATGAGCTTCCACCAGGCTTTGAAACCCTGGCTGTTCAGGTGGGCATTTGAGATGGGTTAGTTGTTGTTGTTTTTAGAGCAATGTTGTTTTGTTCAGTTGATTATATAAATTAGTTGTATTCCGTGTTGTTGTTTGTATTGTACACTGCCTAGAGTGGCCGGGTAGCTGGCCAGATGGGCAGCTAATAAATCTAATAAATCAATAAAATAGATATAAATATAAATATTATCACCACCGTGACTGCCAGTTGGTTCTAGCCCCAGTCAATGCAGAGATCTGTAAGTGCCCATAGTTGCAGTAAAGCAACACACACACACACACACCCCTTCCTTTCTGTTGAAAAGGGTGGGTTTAAGTGCAGACACACAGTTGTCTCTTCCTCCCAATTGTCTATTCAGTGGATTGTTTCGGCCAGCAGTGGCAGCTCATGATGGGTCACTGGCTGGTAATAGGTTTTTGCCCCCGAGCAGCAATCAAGGAGAAGGGAGAACCTAATGCCCTTAACAAAGGGCTTGCAAGATGGCAAATATTAGAAATATTTAAAGCATAAATATGATAAAATACATCCACCAACAGACTAGAGTATATTGATTACTAGCAAGAAATCAGCAAAAACAGATCTAATTCAACCTCCCTGCAGACCACAAGCCTGCCAGAACAAGGAAATATCCAGCTTCATGTGGAAAAGCATCAATGGGAAAGCAAAACAAATCTCCCAGGAGAAGAGCAGGGTGCTCCATAATCTCTGTATAGCACATTCCCACAACTGAACCAGATGGCAGCAGGACACACAGATGACCTCAGAGAATGGGTAGGCCCCTGTGGTTGAAGCCAGTCCTTTAAGTGTTCTGGCCCTCAGTCATTTAGAACTTTAAAGGTAATAGCCAGCACTTTAAATTGAGCCCAGAAACAAACTGGAAGCCAGTGCTGCAGGCACAACAATGGAGTAACGAGCTTCCCAAATAACTGTCTGGTCAGCAGTCTCACAGCTGCATTCTAAATGAGCTGACAATTTCAGATGTTCTTCAAAGGCAGACCCATTTAGGACACACTGCAGTAATAATCCAATCTTGATGTAACTAGGGCATGTGTGAGCATGGTCCAGTCTGACATCTCCAGGAACTGGCACCACTGGCAAACCAGCCTAAGCTGAGCAAAAGCCTTGGTGGAAAAACTGCTGCCTGAAACTGTGAAGAGCCACTGCCAATCAGCGTTGATAATACTGGGCTACATAGACTCAGGTCTGACTCAGTATAAGGCAGCTTCCTATGTTCCTATCTGTATTAATGAGGTTTCCCTACATTTAGATAGATCTGTTAGTATCATTGGTGGAGATACAATAGATTAAACTTGGGACCTTATGCATGCAAATTATTAGTTATTTTATCTTTTTATCAAAATAAATTATGTGCTCCATGATTAAGCTATAGCCTCATCTACTAGTCTCTCTCCCCAATACTCCCCCCTCCCTCCCTCTCACTCACTCTCACACACAGGGCACAATCCATCAAGAAGCTGTTCTGTATAGAACTTTCTACTGGATCCAACACATTTGTCTTAACATAAAGCATAGCAATTCATTTGAATGATCGTGAATAAATATCAAACATGAATATTTTTAAAAATGAGAAATAGCTTAAATATCTCTAGCTCCATTTCAAGTGTCATAGATTGCTTTCTCATTAAGGGATCTTGACTCCGTGTGTATCTATGCACAAATGAAAATGACAAAATATGTAGATGCACACTAATAGTGTAACTAGATAAAAGCAATCCTTTAAGGGGTGGGGTAGTGGGGTGGGGAACCCATGGCCTTCTGCACTTTTCAGATGGGAAATTTAGAAGGTGCAGACCATTTTGTGACATCATGTTTGCCATAAGGGAACTCCTGGGTGCTATTAGTCAAAGTGATTTTGTTTGCCTCATAATTCATATTCCAAATGCATTAGCATCCATTTGATTTGAAGTTCTCTAGGGCATCCTCTAACCAAGCTGCCCAGTGGCAGAAAAATCTGTGTGCCTCTGATAGGTGAGTGACTGCTTCTCCATCAATCAGTGATGAGACTGAAATAAACAAAGGTGCTTCACAGGGCTGCTGTGCCTAATGATAAGCAATTATAGGAAGTCAAATCAAGGCGTCTTTTTGTGGGTCTTGTGAAATTGGTTAAGCAAAAAGAATGAGTGCACCATTTTTTCGATTCATCCTGCTGCTCATTTTCAGTTAGAGCATTATCTCAGTTAACTCATGCAATTAATATGAAAATGAGGAAATCATTGTTTAAAGAGATGAGGGGGAAGAGAAGTGGCATTAATTCAGCAGTGGCAAAGAGCGGGAGACGCTGTGATGCTAATTTGCATAGGTCAATGGTAATGTAATGCATATAGCACATATCGAGAGCTTTACTTGCAGAGTAATACATATCCATTAAATTATCATTACACTGACCTATGTCTGACACAATTTAATTTTTCCAACTGTTAATGATAAAAAGTTAATTAGGCTAAGGTGAAAACCTTTTCTACATGGCCCAAAAAGAGAACGCCAAAAGGGCACACAGCCTACCTTTCTGATAAAGCAAGGGAACTTCACTTCTGCTTAATTCAATCTCTCATAAAGCATGGCAGGGTTTTTGTAGTTTGCCTTCTCTGTGAATTGTGATTTATAATGCTGCCACTAGCAATAAATACTCTTTTGATGGTGCAGTTACCATTTAATGCTAGCGATATTCCATTAGAAAATTTAAGACCAATTTGCATTGCTAATGCAGAGGCCGGATTTCTCATAGCTAGAAACATGAACTGCTGAAGACATCCACATTCTTGATTTTCCTGTGATTGTCCACCCTTCGTAACTAATGACTTTTAACTATCTATATGAGTCTCCCTGTTCCTGGTTCTTCTCGTACTCAGTTTTTGCTTTCCACAAAGGGCATAAGCAGAAGATAAGTGGTAGCGTACATCACTCTTGAGCCCATTTATATCCATTTAGTCTGCATGCTAAGATAAAGACAATGCTCTCAAATACGTGTGTAGGAAAACAGAACCAGGACACCAATTCCCCAAGTCATCTCTCAGATAAGATAGATGTACAAATGTGTCACATTTGAATTCATAGTTGGAGAGTCCAACTCCAAATTGGCATTCACCTTGCCCAAGTCCTAGGGAGCAAAATGTCTCAAGCTCCCTTTATGCATACCATGCCAGGTCATCTGGGAGCTGGGTGGTACAGTGCCACACAGTGGTGGTCTTTGTCTCAGTGCCACAAGCACAAATATATGAAGCTCCATCATCTAGCCTACGACTCTGTAGTCTACCCCAACTGTCCACAGCTCTCCTGGGTCCCAGGCCTTTCTCAGCCCTACTACCTGGGATCCTTTGAACTAGAGAGGCCATGTGCTCTTGTCACTGAGCTACGGGCTCTCCCTTAAAGGGAGACAGGGCTGATCTTGCAGCTTTTCCCCACCCAATCACCGCTCCTGCTGGAAGGAGCAACAATCAGTTCGGAGAAACCTACAAGATACACCTCGCTAACATGGTTGCTGTGGTATTACCACACATGACAAAGCCATGGGGGGAGGGGTCACTTTATTTATGTTTAATACTTTTATACCACCTAATATATTAAATTCTCTAAGCAGTTCAGATTCAAATACTGAAACAGCAAGAGGAGAAGGCACTTTCTGTGTCCCAAAACAGAAGAGAAAATATTCTTAGGTGCCCGAATAAACAGTTATTATGCCCAACACATTTTGGAAAGGACCTTCTTTCCTCAGGGGCGGCTTATCTTTCTCCAAATGTGTGGCATATGTGTAGAGCTAAGTGTGCCACAGAGCATCCTAGTTGCTGCATTATGCAATAGCTGCAGCTTCTGAACTAAGGACAAGGGCAGCTCCACATACAGCGCATTGCAGTAGTCTAATTGTGAGGTTACCAGTGCATGGAGCACAGTGGCTAGGCTATCTCTATCTAGGAATGGATGCAGTTGGCTCACCAGCCAAAGTTGGTCATGAGCTCTGAGCCACTGAGGTCACCTGGGCCTCTAGAAACAATGATGGATCCAAGGGCACCTCCAGGCTATGTAGGTACCTGTTACTTCAGAAGAATGCAACCCTGCCCAGCCAGAACAGGTGAACCAAATTCTTAGACCTGAGAACCACCCATCCATAGGGTCTCTGTCTTATCATTGGAAACAGCTCCCGCTGGTGAAGTGCTGGAATTCACGGAAGGATGTTCTGGATGGAATTTTCCCAGCTCACAATGCTTGACAGAATCCCAAACAGAGTCATTCCTCCTCCCCACCTCCAAAATCTTCTCCACCTCAGATAATAATTGGAGCTGGACAAAAATACTATGACCCTGCTAGGTCACTTCTCACTTACCTGTAAGTAATATTACATGTACGTAATTCTCACGTACATGTAATAGTTGCAGGAACTGCTGCTATATAAGCTGCCTTTTACAGGAAAACCCTGCAGACCTCCCGTTCTGGAGCCTTTCCATCTTTATCATGGGCTCCTAGACAGCAGCCACATGATTGCTGAGACGGGAAACTTTTAATTTTCAATATTCCATAGAACACAATGAAACAGTGCCATCTAGTGGCTATTTTAATAGCATAACAATCTGACTTTAAAAAAAGGTGCATTAGTTCCGGATCTTTTCGGCACAAAATAACCAGGGAATACCTCTAGATGTGCCCTGGAGGTTAACGACGTCATGAAAAGGACCCGCAAACTTTCGTGAGTGAGCAATCCCAAAAGCAGGATAAAAGCTCCCATAGAGGGAGACAAGTGGGACCTGCAACAAAATGTTGCAGTGCAAAGTACTTTGGTTCAAGGTTCCAGCCAGTCAGCCTGCCCTGCCTTCTTTCAGGATGCTCCATGTAATTCCCCCTCCAATGTTTTATTCTTCCCTCCCAACAGTTGGACACCATTCTGTGTGTGATCACTGAGCATGCTCACTCTTGATTTAGCTGCGGGGTGGGGGGAGTTGTTTTGTCCTCCCCTTAAGCTTTTTCCCTAAAGTGTTTTGTTGTTCTGCATGATGTAATAGAGATTCAGTGGTGCTCTCACTAAGAACAGACAACCAGAACAGCCTCCGGGAGTAGATGGCCCCACCTACAACCCTTAACTCTTTATTCACCACAGTACTGCTGCACGCACTGTACCATGCTGCAAAGCAAAGGGTGCCCCCAAGCCTGCTGAACCCTCCCGTTTGTGTGTGGATGGCGGTGTTTTGGCTGCATAAGAATCTACACTCAGAGAATGAGTTCCTACTTCCTACCTATTAGAATATAGCAGTGTTTTTCATTGCAAAGCCTGAAGGCCACTGGTGCCTCCCAACCACCTCAAGTGCAGCTCTGCATCTCGCTGTCTCCCGCTGTCTCTCCTCTCACTTTGAAGTAACTCCTCGCTCTCAGCAGGGGCTCTCCAGCTTTGCCTTGCTGTTTGCTTCAGCGGTGGGCTGTGAGCTGGGCCACTGGAGGAGGCTTCAGGTGTGGGGAGTCAGTACTTGCCAGCTGTAAGGTGGCTGGGGAAGATGAGGATGCAGGAGCAATCAGAGTTGGAGTAGGCGGGGAGGCAAAGAGCAATATGACTGGCTGCAGTGGTGCATCATGCGGGGTGGGGGGGAATATGCTGGCAACAGAGAGCAAGATGCAGAGGAGAGGAGAGGAGAGGAGAGGAGGGGGAGGGGACAAAGAAAGGGCTCTATTCCTCCTGCCTCCTTTTCATCCTGCAATAAATCAGTCATTGGGACAGGAATGGACTGGGTGAAAAGAAAACTTTCTCTGCCACTGAGCACAATTCTCTTCACCCACCACAGGGTGGAGCCTCCCGTTGCCTCTGAAGTGACTGCAGCAGGGAGGTTAGTGGGAAGACCATGTGGAGGCTGGCGCTGTGGTGCCTCTTGAATGCAGCAGAAACAGCTGCCCCAGAGTTCTCTCTCCAGCCTTATTGTGTTAGCTGACTGGGAAGCAAACTGTGCTAAATTCCAACTCGCCACTACTTTTCTGCAAGGGTGGCATGAGGCCTTTACCTTCTCCTACTTTGCCCTCTCTTAGCCCAGCTGCCATTTAGAACCCCTGGGAAATCTGCAACATCTTTAAAAATGGGTCTATAGGGTTGGATCCAGTCTTACATTTACTTAGCGCAGACACATTGAAATAATTTGATCAAGTTAGTCATGACTAACTTCAGTCCCATTAATTTCAATGGATCTACTCTAAGCATGACTAAATTTGGATCCAACCCATAGATTGCTACTTCTACAGTTTTAAAAGTTATTTATTTCCAATAAGTGCTGTGTGTGTGTATTATTTTTGGAAAGAGAAATGCAAAGCATGCTGGATTGTAGAAGGGAAAAGGCGAATGACAACATACTTATTCTTGAATGCTTTGACACTTTCTGACTGCTTTTTTTCTTCCCCTCCACAACACTGTTCTGAGAATCCGAACAATGTTGAAACAAAACCTTTCTTCTCCATATCTTTGCTTTTTAGACCAGACAGGGCCAAAAGGCAGCCAATGGGCTGGACCCTACCCTCAAATAAATGTTATCTACTCTGATGGTCTTCCCTGATTTTAGTCAAGCTGTGGTAAAAATGTTTTCCCACAGTTTTGCACCTGAAAGAGGAAAACATATTTTCATTTTTTCCCAAATGTTTCATTCTCAAATTATAAGAAATGTAGATATTTATGTATTTATTTGATAAATTTCCATCCTGTACCTTCAACCACTAGGGTTCCCAAGACAGCAAATAAAGGACAGCAAATAATACAAAAAATGACAACAACTAAATCTAAACACATACCCTGATAAATTAAAATAAAGCCAATACAATAAGAATAGCCACCTGGGATTTTGGGCTCTGTCTCACAAGGAGCAGCCTTTGATTCTGTCATTGAAAGGGAGCTTTCAAAATCTTGGGTTGCCCTATAAGACCCACTACTTTATTTGAAACAAGCAATACAAAAAGATAATAGAGAACTGAGTAACTACATTGTAACAGCTTCCAGAATACCTTATGCTGGGTACTGAAAATTACATGAAATCCCAAAGGAAAGGTGTGGACTATCACAGTAATGGTGAAACTGACTAATTATGTAAGAACTAGAGAGGATCAACAAAACTAGAATAACTTTATCAATAAGGTGGCCAATTATCAATAACCCTTTCTTGTAGATGCAATTTATTATTGTGTAGTTCTAAACTTTGCTTTCAGCTGAATTAAAGGATAATGAATCAACAAGAATAATCAGATTGGGAACTTTGCTTACATTTCTTGGATTAATATCTAATGCATAACTCAGGTTGTGACTCAGAATTTTGTCATTTCTTTTCTAGCACCCTTAGTTTACATTGTTTACATTGTTTGCCTTATTGGAAATAATCAGATGTTATTTATGAACACCTTATTGTATCATTAAAAAATATATACAGTTCTCTCTCTCAAAAAAAAGTGGAATGTGGGGAAACAAACAAAAAAATGGAGTTTTTTTCAGCCGGCAAATATGTAAGACAAAACCAGACCTGCATCTAGGAAGGACTCATTTTGAGTGGAAGGCTAGAGCCCTTTGAAATTCCATGTGACGTCTGTCCCAACCCTGCACAAATTTTCACAAGGAACATTTAAAAACAAGTATACTTTCCCCCACAACCAATTCAGAAGAAGAGTACTGATTAGTGACTCCACTTGGGACTTGGTGCATTACCTCAAGTGCTCAGTGAGTGAAAGGGTGATCCAAAAATATTTGAAATAACTGAATAAATAAATAAATAACTTCTGTTGCAAATATCTACATGTTGGGAACACCCAGATTCTCTCATAATCTCTCACAGCAGCTTTGTGTAGATGTTAAACACATGGGAGGCAAGATAGAACCTTGCTGCACCCCCATAGGATATCTCCCATGGATCAGAGAACATTCTCCCAGAAACCCCTTGTGCAACCACCCCATCAGGTAGGATGCTGACAGGTGGTCTGGTAGGATACCACTAAGAGTTCCTGGAAAATTAATATGGTCACACACTCTCCATCAATCTCGTGGCAAAGATAATCTACCAGTGTGACCAAGGTCATTCCAGTCCCAAACCCAGACCTGAAGCCAGATTGAATCATAGAATCATAGAACAGTAGGGTTGGAAGGGGCCTTCAAGGCCATCGAGTCCAACCCTCTGCTCAATGCAGGAATCCAAGTCAGAGCATCCCTGACAAATGGCTGGCCAGCCTCGTCTTGAAGGCCTCCAGTGTGGGAGAGCCCACCACCTCTCCAGGTAATTGGTTCCATTGTCGTATTGCTCTTACAGTCAGGAAGTTTTTCCTGACATTCAGCCGGAATCTGGCTTCCTGCAACTTGAGCCCATTATTCCGTGTTCTGCACTCTGGGATGATCAAGAAGACAACCTGGCCTTCTTCTCTGTGACAACCTTTCAAGTACTTGAAGAGTGCTATCATATCTCCCCTCAGTCTTCTCTTCTCAAGGCTAAACATGCCCAGTTCTTTCAGTCTCTCTTCATAGGGCTTTGTTTCCAGTCCCCTGATCATCTTTGTTGCCCTCCTCTGAACCCTCTCCAGTTTGTCTGCATCCTTCTTAAAGTGTGGTGCCCAGAACTGGACACAGTACTCCAGATGAGGCCTAACCAGTGCTGAGTAGAGGGGAACTAGTACTTCCCGGGATGTGGAAGCTATGCTTCTATGAATGCAGCCCAAAAGAGCATTGCCTTTTTTGCAGCCACATCACATTGTTGGCTCATATTCAGCTTGTGATTGACAACAATTCCAAGATCCTTCTCGCTTGTAGTGTGGTTGAGCCACGTATCCCCCATCTTGTAACTGTGCATTTGGTTTCTTTTTCCTAGGTGCAGAACTTGGCATTTATCCCTATTCAATGTCATTCTGTTGTTTTCTGCCCAGCACTCCAGTCTATCCAGATCACTTTGAATTTTGTTTCTGTCTTCCAAAGTATTAGCTATGCCGCCCAATTTTGTGTCATCTGCAAATCTGATCAGCATTCCCTGCACCTCCTCCTCCAAGTCATTAATACAAATGTTGAAGAGCACTGGGCCCAGGACTGAGCCCTGCGGTACCCCACTCGTTACCTCTCTCCAGTTTGAGAAGGTCCCATCGATAAGCAGTCTTTGAGTCCGATTCTGTAGCCAACTGAGGATCCACCGGATCATTGTTTCATCTAGCCCACTTTGAGCTAGTTTGCTCATCAGGATATCATGGGGCACTTTGTCGAAAGCTTTGCTGAAGTCGAGGTATATAATTCAAATGGGTCTAGATAATTGGTTTCATCTACAAGATCCTCTCCAAGTAAACATTATGGGAAATATTTCCTGCCTGTCCCCAGATCCAAGTTTTGAATGTGGGTCTGAAATAAAATCTTATTGCTTATCTCTCCATTCAGCCTCTGCTTTCCCTGGCCGGTACTGAAATCATCATGATATTTTGACACCCGAAGGCATTCTAATCAATATTTCGACAAACATCATTTGCCTTTTCAGCTATGCTAAAAGGTGATGCTGACATTCTACTTTTCCTCCATTTCCCTGGTGACCATTTAATCTCAGTGATGTCCCAGGTCTTTAAAGAATCAGCCTGCTAGATAATATTGCCCTGAGACAGATGGCAGGATCTTTTTCACAGACATCCTTTTGCCGAGAGAGGCCATGGAAAACAGCAGGATTTTCACAGAAAACAAAGGAATTATAATTCATTATTTTATTTGTTTTAACACAAATAATGCTAAAATAATGCAGCAAAATCACACTAAATTCAACAATAATCCAAGCCAACTACAAAAAAATTTTTTAACATAATTTTGTCAATCAACAAAAATTAGTAATGAAAAAGTTCATTAATAAAAATTTCATAAATTTTGTTCTTTTCTTCATGAAGCCCTTTGTGTAGCTCCTCAGTCCTTATTCCCACCTGTGTTTGGTCACATCCATGCATTCTTTCACCATTACCTGACAGTTGCTGTCTTACGCTACTTAATGGCTGACTTAGTTGGGCATTTCTACATGAGGCTTTTATTGAATGCTTGTGATTGGCCACTCACAGAGGTTTGCAGGTCCTTTACATAATGTTGTCAACCTCCAGGACATCTCCTGCACTCCCCCCCCCCTTTATCCTGCTTTCAAAAAGGTTGGAGATAAGCTGTAAAACCTGAATGGTACCATATCAGCAATGTGAAATGCTGCCATTGCACAGTAATTCACCCAGGGCTGATCTACACTTATGGGTTTTTTCACTTCCAATGAGGTTTCACCACCCGTCTTTCACACTATGCAGTAGCCGCCTCGAATTGGAGCCAGAATTTCCCGCTTCCGTGCTCCCGCTTTCAATACCCTGATATCCCGGTATTTCCCCTTGATGTGCTTTGATTCTCTGCCTTCGTTACCATATCTGGTCGTAGTCCCCTCCCCTGCCTGTCCATATACAGCGGTGTTTGTATTTCCCTCCTGTACAATCACAGCTCTCGACGGCCCCATGTCATCTTCCGGCTACTGATCATATAGCTTCCTCAGCACTCAGTGTTTCCTCAGCAACAAGCAAAGGGCTGGATGTGCATGCGCTTGTCTGATCTCAGAAGCTGAGCAGGGTCGGCCCCAGTCAGTGGTTGGATGGGCGACCGCCTGGGAATCAGGCTTCCTGCACTGAGCAGGGGGTTGTTCTATCCATTCAGATGAGACTATGTTTTACCCCCCTCTATCCCCCGCTTCAGGTGTTTTTTTAATTAAGGCGTTATCTTTGAAGAATCGTGGCTTCTCCGTGATGTTTTTTTTCCCCTAATTCAGGCATAATCTTCGAAGATTCGAAAATCCGAAGATTTGAAGCTTCAAATCTTTGGATTTTCGAATCTTCGAAGATCACGCTTGAATTAGGAAAAAAGACATCGTGGAGAAGCCACGATTCTTCAAAGATAAGTCGTTAATTTTTTAAAAAAAATCTGAAGCGGGGGATAGAAGGGGGTAAAACTTAGTCTCATTTGAAGGGATAGAACAACCCCCTGCTCAGTGCAGGAAGCCTGATTCCCAGGCAGTCGCCCATCCAACCACTGACTGGGGCCAACCCTGCTCAGCTTCCGAGATCAGACAAGCACACATACATCCAGCCCTTTGCTTGTTGCTGAGGAAACACTGAGTGCTGAGGAAGCTATGCGATCAGTAGCTGGAAGATGACATGAGGCCGTCGAGAGCTGTGAGCATGCTGGGTGTAGAATAAGCAGAAACAGGAAGCGTTTCTGATCCTCCAATGAGTGCCTCCGTCTTTAAGAGCAGGAAAACAGCACAGTGCTTGAGTGTGAACTGGGCTTGCGCATTCGATGAAGCACTGCAACGGGGAAAATGGGTGAGTGTGGATAGTCACATTTTAATGTGAGAGCGTTTAACCCGACAGGACACCAAATTCATTGCGATGGCGGGTGCAATGTAGATTGGCCCCCACTAAATAGCACTGTTTTATTGAACATATAGAGCATTGCTGAAAAGAGAAGTTTTCCATTACAAATCATGTGTTCAGCGAGTGCAAACCCAGGGACTCAGCCTGCACTGCAGCTGCTCTTCCCAGCACCAGCCAAGTCCATTTGTGCAGTGCATGAAGCCAGGGACTTCGAGGGTGCTGAGAGGAGTACCTTTCGTCATGCTGAAAGAATGAAGGTATTGTTTATTATGGTCACAGACCAATACAAGTTTTTATGCAAAAGGTAGATACAATTGATACAAAAGTAGATACAAAAGTAATTAGATAAAAACAATAAATTTTAAATTGCAGCCATAATTCCCCTCCCTAATTTGCATTGAAATAAGAAAAAAAAAACCTTGCAACCTTCCCAGCTTCTTATGCTCCTATTTAATGTGCTATTGTTATGCTGATCCATCTGTGATAAGGCATAACTGAGACCTGGGTTGGGGAAATGGAGGAGTTAGTCTCTCCCAGCTGTGCTGTCCTGGGGATTTGGCTCAGCACCAGAATATGTGGTCTATGGTAATTCCATTGTTCTCTCCAGGCTTCCTGTCAATTTGAGTACCAATATGAAGTGTCTGTATCTTGCGTTGAATGAATGGTATTGGGGATTCTGCTAGTCTACTGCCCGGTGTGCTCCCCCATCAGTCTCTCTACCTGAGTTGATGGAGGTGGTCTCTGATTTGGTGCTCAGGACTCCTAGAAACATCCAAGATGAGGCTACCAGATCAGGGGCAGCTCAGGTCTTCATGGCTACCATGACAACCATGGGGCTGTTCCAACCAGTAATGTAGTGGCAAATTCAGAAGTGCAGGGTCCCTTCATGACAGTCACAGCCATGCCCCCTCACAGCCACACCCCCTTCTAAGACTGTACAACTTTGTAAGATATACAGCCTTTAACTGGGGGACTTCTGAGAAAAAATGCAGGGGTGTTAAAATCTTTTTCACCCACTCACTCACTCACTCACTCACTCGCTCAAAAACACTTTAGGTTTTCAGAATATGATACTCTATGGAAGCTTCACCCTCTCAACTCAGCCCTCATGGACAGATCCCTTCTCATTTAAACACCCCCCTTGCACACTCCCTTAGCGCTCCAACATTACCCATTAGTCTTCCCTAAGCTCCTTCATTATCTCTCTCTCCTCCCCCAACAGAAACGTCCACACACCCAGCTGGATTGAACTACACATACACACGCGCGCGCACCCCTTCTTTCTCCCCTCCTCCCAACGGATTTTTTTCTGTTTCCCTTCCCTCCATCAGGGTTTGTTTGCCCAGGTACATGCCAACCTGTACCAAAAATTGTAGCTGATAGAGCTGGTTGCATTTGGCAATTGTGCTTACTATAGAAATTAATGTTCAAGAATTAACAGTGCAATCCAATGGGTGTTTATTTCGAATTAAATTTACAGAGATCTTGGGAAGGCAGCTAAGGCTGTGGTCCTATGCACACTTACCTGGGAGAAAGCCCAATTGGTGATTGAATATAGTGACTTCTGAGTAAACATGCATAGGATTGTGTGATAAATCCTAAAAACTGCCACAAACCAACTCCTACAATGAATATTAATAATTCAATAGCTGAACAAGACATCATCTTGCTTCTCATTTGCACCACCCATCTGCCTCCATCTTTTTCATGTTCATCAAGATGTGAAAGAAACTTTTCCATAAAATTTCTCCAGTTCCCCCACCCCCACCCCGGCACTGTGAAGCACAAAAAGGCACCAATCCTAAACACACTTACTGAGGGAGCTGATGTATTGCTGTGGCCCTGTTCTCCTTTCCTGCCCTGGAATTGTGGGAGTGGGATAGGATGGTGCTCTAGCTGGCTCTGGCTACTGGTACTGGGGTATAGTTTGGAGAACTGCCAAGAACAAGTTTAAGCATCAAGAGTTTTAAGGGTGATGCAGTAATGAGCCCTCCACACACACCTCAGTTAAGGGTATGTAAATCAGCTTTATGTGTGTTTTTAAATAAAAGGTACAAAACAATGGGAGCATATTTTCAAGAGGAGGACAAGGGTCTAGGCCATTCACATGTCCACACCCTCACTTCCTAAAGGTACATTATATCTAAATGGTGTGAGGAAAAAGGAGAACATAATAATAATAATAATAACAATAATAACTAGTATAATCAAAAATTAAGTTTCAAACAACTATGTAACTTCAGATTACAAATTAAATTAAATTTAGATTGTAAGCTTCTAGGGGCAGAGACCTGACTTTTTTTTTGCTTATGATTCTCTGTAAAGGACCACATATATTGTTAAAACCAAAGCCTCGAAGCAGCTGAAGGCATATTTTATTCAAACTGGTGACTAGCAACAGGGAAAGATAAAGTAGATTGATTAGCATATTGTTACCAGCCCTGAGCCTTTGGGATGGAGTAGACTATACATCCAATCAATTAAGGGTACAATATGTGTGTTTAAACAGAAAAAAGTCTTACAGTTCCTAACATTCCCCAGCCAGCTGGCAGGGGAACATTGGGAATTGTAGGACTTTTTTCTGTCTAAACATGCATAGGATTGTGCCCTAATTAAATAAATAATACATCAGATATGGACAACGATGATGTATTTTTTTTCCTACCTCAGATAAAATAGTAACCCTATCATATGGATAGAATAAAGCCTCATGGCCATGGGGCTTACTCTCAAGTAAGCGCACAGCAAATATATGGAGGAAATGTGTGCGTGTGTGTAGGGAGAACAAGAAAAAAGCTGCTTTACTTAACAAATTTATTTAAAGACCATCAGGGTTGCTGGTAATGTTCTGCTTAGGCCCTCACCCTCTGCAAGAACAGCCAAGAAGAAACACAGCTGGCTGCAGCCTTCCCCAACCTGGCACCCTCCAGATTTGCTGGATGGCAACTTCCATCAGCTCCAGGCACCATACTGGCTATGCTGGCTCGAAGGGGGGATGATAGGATTTGCAGTCCAACACATCTGGAGGACACAAGGTTGGGAAAGGGTGGGTGAGAGATGCTATGGAGAAGGTCTGCGGCCCCTGCCCAAAGCTGTGCAGGCTGTACGGAGCAGGTGAGGCGGCCGATATCCACGTACATGTCTTCTCAGAAGTAAACATATAGATTTCAATGGGGTTTATTCCCAGGTCAATATCGAAATCAGATGGATTATGTACTTTGCAGCCAAAGATGGAGAAGCTCTATACAGTCAGTAAAAACAAGACCTGGAGCTGACTGTGGCTCAGATCATGAGCTTCTTATTGCAAAATTTTGGCTTAAATTGAAGAACGGAGGGAAAACACTAAACCATTCAGGTATGACCTAAATCATATCCCTTATGAATATACAGTGGAGGTGAGGAATAGATTTAAGGGATTAGACCTGATAGACAGAGTGCCTGAGGAACTATGGACGGAGATCCGTAACATTGTTCAGGAGACAGCAACTCAATCCATCCCAAAGAAAAAGAAATGCAAGAAAGCAAAGTGGCTGTCTGATGAGGCTTTTCAAGTAGCTGAGGAAAGAAGGGAAGCGAAAAGCAAGGGAGAAAGGGGAAGATATATGCAACTGAATGGAGAGTTCCAGAGAATAGCAAGGAGAGACAAGAAGGCCTTCTTAAATGAACAATGCCAAGAAATCGAGGAAAACAATAGAATGGGAAAGACTAGAGATCTTTTCAAGAAAATTGGAGATCTCAAGGGAACGTTTTGTGCAAAGATGGGCATGATAAAGGACAAAGAAGGCAGGGACCTAACAGAAGCAGATGAGATTAAGAAGAGGTGGAAAGAATACACAGAAGAACTATGCAGGAAAGATCTGAATGTCCCTGATAGCCATGATAGTGCGGTCACTGAACTTGAGCTGGACATCCTAGAGAGTGAAGTCAAGTGGGCCTTAGGAAGCATTACTAACATCAAAGCAAAGGGAGATGACAGTATTCCAGCTGAGCTATTTAAAATCCTAAAAGATGATGCTGTTAAAGTGCTGCACTCAATATGCCAACAAATTTGGAACACTCAACAGTGGCCACAAGACTGGAAAAGGTCAGTTTACATTCCAATTCCAAAGAAGGGCAATGCCAAAGAGTGTTCAAACTACTGCACAATTGCGTTAATTTCACATGCTAGGTTATGCTCAAAATCCTACAAGCCAGGCTTCAGCAGTATGTGAACCGAGAACTACCGGAAGTATAAGCGGGGTTTCGAAGAGGCAGAGGAATTAGAGATGAAATCGCCAACATTCGCTGGATCATGGAGAAAGCAAGAGAATTCCAGAAAAACGTCTATTTCTGCTTCATTGACTACGCTAAAGCCTTTGATTGTGTGGATCACAACAAACTCTGGCAAATACTTAAAGAGTTGGGCGTACCAGACCACCTTACCTGTCTCCTGAGAAACCTGTATGAGGGTCAAGAAGCAACAGTAAGAACCAGACATGGAACAACCGATTGGTTCAAAATTGGGAAAGGAGTACGACAAGGCTGTATATTGTCGCCCTACTTATTTAATTTATATGCAGAGTACATCATGAGAAACGCCAGGTTGGTTGAATCTAGGGGTGCACGAAAGCCACTTACCTGGTCTCGCAGCTTGCTTCACGGTGGGGGGGGAGGCGCTTCGCTGCTCCCCCCAAAGTTCAGGCCAGGGAGGAGGCGCCTCGCCCGGCTGCGAAATAAAAAGTTTAAAACAAAAACAAAAACGCCCCCGTGATAGGCTACGTGACGATTAACGTAGCCTATCACGGCTAGATCTGCAAAGTCAGCCGTGATAGGCTACGTTAATCATCACGTAGCCTATCACGGGTGACTTAAAAAAAAAAAGCGCGTACGCAAATGGCGGCCCCCATAGGGAGCCGCCATTCGCGTTCCTTATTTGGTCGCTGTAGTCTACGTAAAGATTTACGTAGACTACGGTGAAAATAAGGGCAACGCACATAGCGTAGTTTACTTTACGTAGACTACAGCGACCAAATAAGGAACGCGAATGGCGGCTCCCTATGGGGGCCGCCATTAGCCGTACGCACTTTTTTTGTTTTTTTTAAGTTACCCGTGATAGGCTACGTGATGATTTATGTAGCCTATCACGGCTGACTTTACAAATCTAGCCATGATAGGCTACGTTAATCGTCACGTAGCCTATCACGGGGGCGTTGTTTTTTTTTTACTTTTATTGGAATGGCGGCGGTGGCAGCCAGTCGAAAGACCAGCTGTCGCCTCTGCCCCTGTCGAAGACCTGCCGATCCACCGCCGGGACCCGCCGCCGGAAGGGACATTCGGGAAAGGTAAGTCCCATCCCGTGGGGGGGCGGGGGCAGGGGGGCAGAGAATTTCTCCCCAAAACTACTTCGGGGGGCCGAATACGTTGGCACTCGGCCCCCCGAAGTTTCGGGGAGAAATTCTCCCCCATCCCTAGTTGAATCACAGGTCGGAATTAAGATTGCTGGGAGAATTATCAACAACCTCAGATACGCAGACGATACCACCCTAATGGCAGAAAGTGAAGAGGATCTAAAGAGCCTCTTGTTGAGGGTGAAAGTGGAGAGTGCAATAGCTGGTTTGAAACTCAACATTAAAAAAACAAAGATCATGGCATCTGGCCTCATCACTTCCTGGCATATAGAAGGGGAAGAAATGGAAGCAGTGACAGATTTTACTTTCTTGGGCTCCAAGATCACCACAGACAGTGACTGTAGCCATGAAATTAAAAGACGCTTGCTCCTTGGGAGGAAAGCTATGGCACACCTAGACAGCACAGTAAGAAGCAGAGACATCACCTTGCTGACAAAGGTTCGTATAATCAAAGCTATGGTTTTCCCAGTAGTAATGTATGGCTATGAGAGCTGGACTATAAGGAAGGCTGAGCACCGAAGAATTGATGCTTTTGAACTGTGGTGCTGGAGAAGACTTATGAGTCCCCTGGACTGCAAGGAGGTCAAATCAGTCCATCCTAAAGGAAATCAACCCTGAGTGCTCATTGGAAGGACAGATACTGAAGCTGAAGCTGAAATATTTTGGCCACCTAATGCGAAGAGAAAAGTCACTGGAAAAGACCCTGATGCTGGGAAAGATTGAAGGCAAAAGGAGAAGGGGACGGCAGAGGATGAGATGGCTAGATAGCGTCACCAATGCAATGAATAACTTAAGCACACTCCAGGAGAGAGTGGAGGACAGGAAGGCCTGGCGTGCTATGGTCCATGGGGTCACGAAGAGTCGGACACGACTGAACGACCGAACAACAAATTTCTTTTTAATTTAATTTTAAAAATTATTTTAATTTATTTTTCACTCGTATAGACTTCCTCTTTCTTCTCTCTGCCCTCCCCACACCCCGACTCCACACCCTGCTGCCTGTTTTGGTTGCTGCCGCTGCCGCCGCCGCCACCGCCACCACCACCACCACCACCACCACCCAACAAACTGACTGAGCTTACCTATCCGAGTCTGATGTTGGCCAGCATGTTCTCAGGTGTGGGGCTGCTAGGTTGTTGTGGCTCTACAACTGGCTGGGCTTGCTGGGGGCACGGGATTGACAAATAGGATCACCGTCTCCAGCAAGCAGATTAGCCTGGTCCACGTGCTCCCATCATTCCCCAACTGGATGGCGACGGCACAGGTGGGTGGCTGATGCTGCAGGATGATGAGGGCAGCGCTGGGTATGCAAGCATGGAGCAGGGCTGGGCAGAGAAGCTGAGAGCTGAGGAAGAGAACAGGGGGCGCCGAGAGGAGGCTGCAGAGCCCCCTCAGGCTCCCTCTCTTACCCCCTTTGCCTGGCCGGCTCTGCGTGGTAGATGAGAGGCAGCCACCCACCACCCGCACTCCCTTCCTCTGCTCCCTCCTCCTCCCCTAGCAGACTGCGACCCACCTGGGGGCCGGCTTCAATAAAAGTGCAGGAGCAAAGCCCCGGCGCGACCTGCCACCACTACACCAACATGTTCCATGTTCAACTGGTTCCAACATGTTAGCGGCCCAACACATATAGCAGGACACACACTAAGTTTGGTTTTCTCTATCGGGTAAGAGGGTGGTGATCTGACAGTGAGAGATTTTACAACTTTCCCCTTGTAATTTGTTGAGCTTTAGACTTAGAGTGGCCATGTCCCTCTGCAAGTGTATTAGATGGCCCAACCCATGATGGATTGTGGTGGATTCCAGAGGGCTTTGGGGGATTGTAGGGGAGGGCTGTCTGGTCCTGTTTTATTGGATGATTGTCAGTTTGTGTGGCCTGGGCTCAATCTACACAGCCGATTTAGTGCAGGAGTGAGAGCACATCAGAGTCGCTGGTGACAGACGACGCTGCTGCCAATCTGCAGCAACCCCGCAACTTCCCTCTGGAATAGGCACATTTTTGGAAAGTCCTTTTAGGGCGCAATCCTATGCATGTTTAGACAGAAAAAAGGCCTACAACTCCCAGCATTCCCCAGCCAGGCTGGCTGGGGAACACTGGGAGTCGTAGGCCTTTTCTCTGTCTAAACATGCATAGGATTGCACCGTTAGTGTGCCTTTTCCCCTTAAACGTGGCTTCCGCGCAGTTCAACTGCAGTGTGCCCCATCCCCCCACATTTCTGGGAGTGTCTGTTTCTGTGACCTGGTCAAGGGGTGGGGCTGCCCTCTTCCCTCCCCAATCCTTATTTTCCCCATTTGCAGTAGGGCTGCCTTCCCATTCACAATACCTAGCCTCTTTTTCCCATTCACAGTATCAAGTATTGAAACAAGATTGTTTCAAGCATTCACAATACCACAGTAGCTGCTTCACCCATTCAGATTATGTAGCCTGTTTTTCCCATTCACAATAGTGCAGTACCTTTTAATCTTTCACAATATCTGAATGGTGAGAGGGGAGAGATAAAGGGGCTTAATTGGTGAGGGGTAAACTACAGGGGCTTAATTCAGCTCTTTCATTAAATTTCCTTGAGCAGGGGGATGTGGACAGGGGTGGGGAACAAGACTCTCTCATTCATTGAGCATCACCTACAGGGTTGGAGACATTCAGTTCTACACGGCCCACGGGTCAAGATATGTGTGACCCGTGAAAGCGAGTTTTCCGGTAGTGTATACTCTTGTTTTTCTTCCTTCATGTGCCCCTGACAGACCAAAGTGATTCCATGAAAATCCTGATAAACCAGGAAGTGCTTCTCATTCCATTTCCACGCAGATGGAGCCCAGAAGATATGCACAAGTGCTTGGTCAGGTTTGTGTGACCACATTGCTCGATCCTTGCCTTTTGTGGCTTATAACAGCAAGCAGGGAGAGGAAAGCTGGCTGGATATAGGAGGTGGTGAATTCCTCTTTAAGAGATGAAGTGGCCCCAGCCTCCTTACAGGAGGCAGTAGCGTGAGCACTCCTGAAGAAACCTTCCTTGGGCCCAGAAGATCTTAACAACTATAGGTCAGTAGCAAATGTCTCCTTTTGGGGTAAAGTGTTCAAGTGAGTGGCGGCTGCTTAGGTCCAGACTCTCTTGGATGAGACTAATTTTCTGAATCCATTTCAAGTGGGATTCAGGCCTGGTTTTGGTACTGAAACCACCTTGGTCATTCTGTACAACAGCCTTCTCCAACCTGGTGCCATCTAGATGTTTTGGGTTACAACTTGCAGCATTCCTGACCATTGGCCATGATGGCTGGGAGTTGAAATCCAAAACATCTGGAGGGCACTGGGCTGGGGAAGGCTGCTGTAGGAAGACCTTTATTAGGAGACAGATGGAGGAGGGTGACCCTGTTGATTTTCCCCGATGGTTGCGATACCATGAACCATAGTCGGGAGCAGCTGTTTAGAGTTGGGTATGGGCAGTACTGCATTGTGGTAGATTCAGTAGTGCTGGGGAATTTCTGTGTTTGGGGTCCCACAAGAGTCCATCTTATCCCCATTCTGTTTAGTGATTTGGCTTCAGTGGTCCATGGTCTGGTAACCTCCTGTTTGGATTATTGGTGACTGTAGCCATGAAATTAAAAGATGCTTGCTCCTTGGGAGGAAAGCTATGGCAAACCTAGACAGCATAGTAAGAAGCAGAGACACCACCTTGCCGACAAAGGTCCGTCTAATCAAAGCTATGGTTTTCCCAGTAGTAGCGTATGGCTGTGAGAGCTGGACTATAAGGAAGGCTGAGCGCCGAAGAATTGATGCTTTCGAACTGTGGTGCTGGAGAAGACTCTTACGAGTCCCCTGGACTGCAAGGAGGTCAAATCAGTCCATCCTAAAGGAAATCAACCCTGAGTGCTCATTGGAAGGACAGATACTGAAGCTGAAGTTCCAATATTTTGGCCACCTAATGCGAAGAGAAAGCTCCCTGGAAAAGACCCTGATGCTGGGAAAGACTGAAGGCAGAAGGAGAAGGG
This sequence comes from Heloderma suspectum, assembly GCF_057233095.1. Taxonomy (NCBI): domain Eukaryota; kingdom Metazoa; phylum Chordata; class Lepidosauria; order Squamata; family Helodermatidae; genus Heloderma; species Heloderma suspectum. Next base: position 118,228,990 of record NC_139462.1, read on the forward strand.
GACGGCAGAGGATGAGATGGCTAGATAGCATCACTGATGCAATGAATATGAACTTGAGCACGCTCCGGGAGAGAGCGTAGGACAGGAAGGCTTGGCGTGCTATGGTCCATGGGGTCACGAAGAGTCGGACACGACTGAACGACTGAACAACAACAACAATGTATTGTAATTTGAATACAGTCCAGAAAATGCAGCTGCTGCAGGATATGGCAGCAATATTGTTAACTGGGACCAGGCATTATGAATCTGTTACACCACTCTGCTCTTGCCTGTGCTGACTCGATGGCCTTGTAGGCCCCTTCCAACCCTACTATTCTATGATTCTATGACTCCCAAATTTATTTATTTATTTATTTAAAATATTTCCTGGCTGCCTTTCAGGGAAGAAGCTCTCCCAAGGCAGCTTACAGCGATAAAATACATAAAACAGTTAAAATATTAGAAGTGATAAAAACATAAAGGCAATAAAAGCCAACAATAAAAGCCAACAATAAAACCAGCAGCAATGTTAACAGCAGTAACAGCAATAATAATAGTCATATCAAGAGAAGGCCAAGGTAAAATAATATGTTTTCAAGTCCTTCTTAAAAGTATGCAATGACGAAGCATGGCGGACCTCCGATGGTAGCTTGTTCCAAAGGTGTGGGGCCACTGCAGAGAAGGCCCTCTCACGTGTGATCACCCACCTAACTGCTCTCATGGGTGGGCAAATGAGAAGGGCCTCTCTTTCTGATCTTAAAGTGCAGGCAGGCTGATATGGGTGAAGGTGGTCCTTCAAGTAACTTGGTCCCAAACCGTTTAAGGCTTTAAAGGTCAAACCCAGCACTTTGAATTGGGCTCAGAAACGCACCGGTAACCGGTGCAGCTTGCTCAGTATAGGTGTTATGTCATCAAATCGCCTCGCCCTCACCAGTACTCGGGCGGCCACATTCTGCACAAGCTAGAGTTTCTGAACCGTCTTCAAAGGCAGCCCCACATATAGCACATTACAGTAGTCCAGCCTGGACGTGACTAGCACATGGAGGTTGGAGGTTCGGCCCGAAGGGCACTCTGGGGATTCTGCTTGTGTACCATCCACCCCGCTGCACGACTGACTCCCTGGCCGAGGTGCTTGAGGTGGTCTCTGATGTGTGTGTGTAGTCCCCTAACTTATTGGTGTTGGTGGACTTCAACATCCATTCAGAGGCCATCCTCACAGGAGCGTCTTGGGACTTCATGGAGACCATGGCTTCCTGGGAGCTGCACTATATTCCAACTGGACCCACCCATGTAGCCGGTCATGTGCTAGTCCTTGTGTTTGTTTCTGGAGAAGCGGGGAGTGATCTGGAAGTCAGGGGTATATCCACCACCCCCTTGTCACGGTCAGATCACTATCTGGTGACATTAGACTTTTCAGTTCCACAACCCCTCTGCAGGGGTGGAGGACCCATTAAAATGGTCCGCCCCAGATGTCTTATGGATCCAAATGGATTCCTGAACACACTTGGGGATTCTGTGGAGCACACCAACGGCCACTCAGTCGAGACCCTGGAATGCCGCAATCACTGGGGCATTAGATCGGGTGGCTCCGAAACGCCCCCTCCCCCTGAACAGGGCTCAGACTGCACCATGGTTCAATACGAGCTCTGAAACAGGAGGCAAGACGGCTACAGCGCCAGTGGCGGAAGTCTCGCTCCAAAGACCATCAGACACGGGCTAGAGCAGTATCTTCAGCCTATCACGTGGCGGTGAAGGCAGCAAAAAGGGAATATTATGCTGCCTCTATCACGTCTGCAGAGTGCTGTTCGAAGTGTTCCAGAGCCTGGTCGGTCCAGTGGCTCCAGAACCACTGGAGCATTCTAAGGCCTCCTGTGAGGCCTTGGCAAGGCACTTTGCAGATAAAATTGATTGGATTAGGAGTGTTATTCCATGCGCTGTGGATATAGTTAGTGAGCAAGAGGTGGTCTGTGGCAAACCGGTTTTGTGGGATCGGTTCCAGCTTCTTCCTTCTGATGAAATGGACAGGTGCTTTCATCTGTAAGGCCGACCACCTGCTTACTTGATCCTTGCCCATCTTGGCTCATTATGGGCTGCAGAGAGAGACTGGGTGATGGAATCAGGGCGGTGGTGAGCACCTCCCTTGAGGAGGGAGTGATGCCATCAGCCCTCAAGGAGGCAGTGATCAGACCACTCTTAAAGAAGCCCTCCTTGGATCCCCAAGTTCTGAACAACTTTCACCCAGTCTCAAATCTGCCATTTTGGGGCAAGGTGATTGAGTGAGTGGTGGTGATGCAGTTGAAGGCACGCTTGGAAGAAGCCAATTATCTAGACCCATTTCAGTCGGGCTTCAGACCTGGGCATGGGACAGAAACGGCCTTGGTTGCCTTGGTGGATGATATGAGGAGGGCTCTGGATAGGGGTGAATGCTCCTTCCTTGTTCTCCTCGACCTCTCAACAGCTTTTGATACCGTTGACCATGGTATCCTCCTGAACCGCCTGGAGGGGTTGGGCATTGAAGACACCATATTGCGGTGGTTCCAGTCCTTCCTCTCTGGCAGGTACCAGAGGGTAGCACTGGGAGAGGAGGTTTTGGACCCGTGGCCGCTCACTTGTGGGGTGCCACAGGGTTCCATCCTCTCCCCGATGCTATTTAACATCTATGTGAAGCCACTGGGGGCTATCATCAGGAGGTTTGGGGTGTGGTGTCATCAATATGCAGGTTACACGCAGCTCTACCTCTCGTTCAAATCTTCACCAAGGTTGGCCATAGAAACCCTGTCCAAATGTCTACAGACGGTGAGTGGCTGGATGGGGAGGAATAAGCTGAAGCTGAACCCTGACAAGACCAAGGTACTTTTGGTGGGAGACAAGAGGAGGTTGGGGGATGTTGACCTGGTGCTGAATGGAGTATGGCTACCCTTGAAAGACCAGGTCCACAGCCTGGGGGTCATTTTGGACTCCCAGCTGTCCATGGAGGCTCAGGTGTCAGCTGTGACCCGGACAGTGCTGTATCAACTCCATCTGATACGGCAGCTGCGCCCCTTCCTTCCCGACCATCTGCTCCCATCGGTAGTACATGCCCTGGTCTCCTCTCGTTTAGACTACTGTAATGTGCTCTACGTGGGGTTATCCTTGAAGACGGTTCGGAAGCTGCAGCTGGTACAGAACGCAGAGGCTCACCTGATTAAAGGCAGCCGCTGGCATGATCGCATCACTCCAGTGCTGAAGGAGTTGCACTGGTTACCAGTTGTTTTCCGGGCCAAATTCAAGATGTTGGTTTTGACCTTTAAAATCCTATATGGTTCCGGCCCAGCCTATCTTAAGGAGCGCCTCCAGCTACACCAGACAGGCTGCTTAACAAGATCAGCCTCGGATGGCCTTCTCTCTGTCCCATCAGCCAGGACAGCTAGACTAGTGGGGACTAGGGAGAGGGCCTTCTCTGCGGTGGCTCCCACTCTGTGGAACTCCCTCCCTAAGGAACTCTGCCATGCCGCCTCTTTAATGAGCTTCCACCACGCATTAAAAGCATGGTTGTTCAGGCAGGCATTTGGGATGGGTTAGGGTATTTTAGAAAATGTTTTTGCTGTAGAATTTTATTATTTTAAACTGTTTTATTATATACTTTGTACATCGCCCAGAGTGGCTGGGTGACCAGCCAGATGGGCGATTAATAAAATAAATAAATAAATAAATAAATGAATGAATGAATGAATGAATGGATAACTGAGGCAAGGTTCATCCTCTCCAGATAGGGCCGCAGTTGGTCTAGAAAATCATTTCTAGGCCTAATGCAAAGGGTTAGTTTTTACCTATAAATAGGGATGTACAAAAGTCACTTACCTTTTCGCAGGGGTGCTTCGCGGTGGGGGGGAGGCGCTTCGCTTCTCCCCCCGAAGTTCAGGTGAGGGTGGGGAGCCGTCCCGCCTCGCCCGGCCGAAATTCAGGCCGGGGAGAAGCGCCCCATCTCCCCAGCCGCGAAACAAAGTGTAAAAAAAAAAACAACCCGTGATAGGCTACGTAACGATTAACGTAGCCTATCACGGCTAGATTTCCAGTCAGCCGTGATAGGCTACGTTAATCGTTATGTAGCCTATCATGGGGTTTTGTGTTTTTTTTACACTTTGTAATGGCAGCGGTGGCAGCCGGTCGGAAGACCACTGCCGCCCCCGCCCCCGACGAAAGGCCGATGAACCGCTGCCGGGACCCGCCACCAGGAGGGACATTCACCAAAGGGAAGTCCCATCCGGGGGGGTGGGGCGGAGAATTTCACCGCCGATTTCGGGGGGCCGAATGCGTTGGCGCTCGGCCCCCCGAAGATTCGGGGAGAAATTCCCCGCCATCCCTACCTGTAATGCCCTACATGGCTAGGAACCTCAGTACCTAAAGGAACACACCTTCCTGCATGTACTTATGTGCTAAGTTCATCAGTGAAGGCCCTTCTCTGAGTGCCCCTCAATCTGAAGACCAGAGCCTGGCTATGAGGTAAATTGCATAACTCAGAAAAAAATGTTATGCTACTTTGATGTCACTATATGCTGCTGCTACTTCAACAGAAACGAGTGCTGCTTCTTGAAAAAAATGAACCCGACACGTACTACAGCAAAAAATGTCCAGACAGAACATTTAGATTAATTCCAGTGCCAAAAGCCAGTGCTGTCATGTCTTTCCTCCCTTTGGTAGAGTAGACCAGTGTGCTCAACGGATGGCTTTCAGAGTCAACAAAGGGGATTTCTGCTCATAGAAGACATTTTCTATAGCTGTTGGTAGTGGCCTCAGAGAGAATGTATAAGGAGGGAAAGTATTATATTTGTATACCACCTTGATCGTTCTTTTAATCAAATAAGAAGTATAGAAGTGTTAATAATAAAATAAATACATTGGTGGAAATAAATGGGAACCACGTGGAATGGCTTTCTTCACTCAAGTGTGGGCAAAGTAAAAGTGAAATAAACTCCTCCAACTGGGAAATAAATGTGAAAGAGCCAGTGAATCTGCATACCTTTGTAATTCAGCAAGCACGGTTTAATTCTCCAGTTATTATGATTATTCTACCCACAGGGATAAAGATCAACTTTGGGGAGGTAATCCGATAGTAAAATATGGTATCCTTCTGAATTCTGCCCAGAAGCCGCAGTTATCAATAGGAAGCAATAGTTGGAAGCAGACAACAATAAGCCAAGAATGCTTTTAAACCATGAAATACTAGGACTGGAAGAGATTTGAGGATCAACTAGTTAACTTTTTTTCCTTAGGGAGCAGTCTTCATACATTCCTTACTTAACCTCCCAGTCTTTCCCAACTACAAAGAACTCTGTACATGTAAACATGTCTGTTCCCATTTATCCTTTGGCACCCCTAACTCTTCGATTCCTCTGTTCTCTCCCTGTGTCATACTATGGATTGTAAGCTTCGTGGGCCTTATGCTACATAAAACATATACACTGAAGGTGCTGTGAATCATCATCACCTTAGGGCAGTCTCATCCACGTTCAATAGTTTCCCATTGGTAGTTCAAGTAGTACTAGTAGAGAAGTGAACATAAAGTAATTCTTTCTTTTGCTTTTCTTTTATACATGGTGTGATTTGGTTGCTGGACATTCTTTCTCATGGTGTTACTATGCTGGCTGAGCAACATCTGGTAAATGGATTCCTTGCTAATGGCAGACTGATGTTTCATCAATGGGATCTAATGACAGGATATGATCTCCTGATTGCTAGGCATCTCTCCAGCCTTTGGAATAGAATACCTACCACAGTTTGGGAACAAGTAGGCTAGGGGGAAAGGGCAGAGAAACAGTTTGGAGCCAGCTTGCACTTTGAAATACAGAGTGAAATGGATGTTTCTAGCTGGAGTTAGCCGAAACTGGGGCACAGCCTTGGTGGTGGTGGAGGCTGCACAAGTTGTTCTCTGAGAATCTGATGCAGGGTTAGTGGCTGTGCCACCTGGAGAAGGAGTGTCTGTTTCCAATAGGCTCAGTTTGTGTATTTGTAAATGAAACAAATATCTCAAAGCCACAAGTCTTCTGTGCTCTCTCCTTTAAAGGAAACAATGTCATTGCTCCCTGTGGAATGTCTCACTGCTCAGAAAAGTGGAGTTAGTGGAGTAACTATGATTCTGGCAGAATTTGGATTCAAGTGTCAGTTCTGATACCTGACAGAATTCGATTTTACTGGTTGGACCAGCAACACACTGAGTGGGCAACTCAAATGTGTGAACCAGCCCACGGTAAAGGGGGGAAAGAATCTTGGAGAAGCCATGCTAAAATTGTTAACACATTAACAGCACAATCATTTGCCTTAAGGCTGAAAGAGTTGATGGATGATATGATAACAGCCCCCTGGCAATCTCATTACCATTGTAAATTCTACATCCTAAATGAATTAATCTGTCTAAAGTCATCATTGCATTTACCTGCTACAGCAGCTGCACAGCAACTCTGGGTTTTTGTCTTTGCTCTGTTTGTGTGTCAATTACACTAATCAGAAACTCATCAGCTGCCATGGGAGCAGGAGATAACAGACCCCTGGAGGACTGCCCACTGACATTTAAAATGCCAATAAATTTCTATCCAAGGTAGATACATTCAGTGAAGTCAAATAACCTGCCTAGACTTGCTTTCAAGCTTTATAAATGGAAACAAATGTATTCATCCAGTAGGGATATATCCCTTTCTGATTTTACTGAAAGGGCCAGATCAGTTTGAAGTTTGAGAGGTGATGATGAGGGTGACTACTCAGTGTTCAATATGGCTCCCTTAACTGAGAAATTACCATATGTTTCCAAACAGTCCATAATTAGATAAAACGGAGAGGCTGCAGATCATTCAAAATACCATCTTTGTATCTTATCCTGTAAGGCTACTAAAAATACTTGAGGTTTATCTTTAGCTAATTCTAATTTCACAAAGATACTAAAGGTCCATCCTGTGGTCATATCAACACCATGAATATATCACTTCTATATCTGTCTATAACCATCATGGCTTCCCTCAACGAATCCTGGAAATTTTGAGTGAGGTGAGGGTGCAGATTATTTTGTTATGAGATCTATATTTCTCAGAGAACTGCAGTTTCAAGGATTTCCTAGAAGAGGGGATGGCTATTAAACCAATTTAAGGATGTGACATAGATATGTCCTCACACCAAATGCAACTATTTATTTATTTATTTATTTTCCTCCCCACTGCTGTTTGCCCTTCCCTTCCTACAACTTTTCATCTGCCATGGAAATTTTTATTTTCCCTGGCTGCCTCCACCAAACAGCTTAAAAAACCTCTGAGTCTCCTAGAACCACTGTTACATGGGAGTGGGGTGGGTGGGTGGAGGTAGCTACTAAGCATGAGGTGGGTAACTCCACAAGAAAAGAGGCCACAAAGTTTAAACAACAACATGTCAAGGTTTACTGGAAAAAATGCTAATAGGAAAAAGGTTTTAACATCCAAATGGATACAACACACATCATAAAAACAAAACCACAAGACCACATGGTTAAGAAAATAACCAGGGTTAAACACATCTAGCTAATCCTACACTGTCCCTATTTTATCCCTGCAATATCTTATTGTCAGTTCTCAGCTTTTCCAATCAACTTTTTTTCTTGATCTTATTTCTTTTCTCCTTCCAGCCTACCAACCTTCTTCCCTCTTCTAATAAACTCTTTTTGGCCTCCAGTTTTTATATATTAAAGCTAGCCTGTGCTCTTGTAACTCTGAACAATCTGGGGAGTTCACCTTTGTCCTAAATTCCTTCTGTTGACTTCTTTACAGAACTGAAACCTATTTTTCCTTCAGAGTAGACATTCCTGCACCAAAAGGCTGAGCAAGGCTCCTGAACTTTAGCTGAACTTCATGTTCTCCCCTTTGCTCTGTAGACCTACTGGCACCTGCCATCCTTTCACTCCCTGAACTTTTGATCTTTTGGTTTTAGGACACACAGAGAAAAAATTAACCCCATAACATACATAAAAATACTATAAATATATATAGTCCAAAAAGCTTGTATTTTGTACCAAAAATTATAAGACAGTTGTTCCTTCACACTTACAAAATGCTCCTCAACAGAATGTGCCATATGCTTATCCACTCATATGCTTCAGAAACATGTGGGTTACCAGGGAGAGACACAAACTGAAGTATATGGCAAATCATGCATCTGCCAGTTCCAAATTTAATTTCAGCAATTCTCTGTGTTAAACTGGAAGGTGAAATGCAACGCAAAACCAACCAGTGTAACATGGGAAAGCCAGTCACCCCTAAGCACAGGGATAGGAAAGGAGCTTGCAGAATACCTGCCTATACTCAATAATTAAAGCATATGGATCAGTAAGGAATTGCAGAAGGAGCAGGAGCCCTCATTCCCTAGTGCTATCTACTCTATCTACTCTCTCTCATAGAATAGAATCATAGAATCATAGAATGTAGGGTTGGAAGGGGCCTATAAGACCATCAAGTCCAACCCCCTGCTCAGTGCAGGAATCTATGTGCTCTCTCTCTCTCTCTCTCTCTCTCTCTGTGATGCCTCCAAGGAGGGAAGAAAACACTTCATTCACACTTACCACATACTTTGTTCATCTGGATGTTACTGGTCCCATGTGGGACCCCAACACAGAGAAACAGTTCCTACTGTCCTGCCCTAGTCCTGATAAGGAGCCCACAGGTTGGTAGTCACAGCACCAAGAAGAGCTCCTAGTGAGCAACTTGCTTCCACAATGTTTGGGGCCTGACTGAAGCCTTTCACGCCAGAAGTCCAGATCACTTTGCATTGAGAAGTCATGTGCCACAGGACTTGAACCACGAACCCTGTGCCCTTGCTTTCTGTGGCACTGGTACTGCTCATTCGAGGAGGAAGAGAACTCATGCAGTTTGAGCTAAGACACCATCATCATCGTCCAGAATCGTTCTGATACCGGGAAACAGGTGTTCCAGAGTGCCAATTACATGCAACTGCCTGCCCTAGAGGCAGAGGGCAGGCTGGCCAAAGGACAGGGCCTTGCTTTCCAGCCCACAATTGAAAACAATAATTTAAACATCAGGAGAAGTCCTCATCAAACACCAAGTAAGTGTCCAGAGTAACTGTGGTGCCCATGGCTGCCACTGGGACTACAGTATTAGGGCGACAAGCATTAATCACTAGATAAATTAAGAAATCTTTAGCTGATTAATTGCTGGGAGGGCAACTTTAGTCAGTGAGGGAAAATTTTAATCGGTTGGGCTGTAGATGAAGGGCATGCTTATTTTTTAAGTTATTTTGGTTCTAGTGTGTTACTGCAATAGGAAATGATAAAGGAAATATTAAAAATGGCCTCTGCTTTTAAATATCAGTGGTAGCTTTTGTTTAATAAACAAAAGCTATCATGTTTCCTTCAGTGTCGCAAAGAAGCACTTATACTGAAGTTTTGGTAATATCGAATGTATTTAGATTTGACTAATTAATTGGTTAAAAAGCAGATGAAAATTCTTTTAAAGTTTGGCAGCCCTGTTTTTTTGTGCAAGTAGCAAAAAATAGAATAGGGCATCTCATTCATTTCTTTAAAAAATATTTGTCGTGCTTCCTTGAAGAACTACTTCAATGTCAGGGATGCTGACTATGTTTCTGATGGTTTAAATATTGTGCTACCTAATCAGCCAGCAGCTAGCCAAGTCCCAGCCCCCTTATATCCATTTGTTAAAGAAGCCCAATTGGCACTGTACTTTCAGCTTCAGAATTTGTAGGGATGTATGAAAGTCACTTACCTTTCCGCGGATTATGTTGATGGTGGGGGGGAGGCGTTCCATCCCTCCCCCCGGAATCCTCGACGGGGGGGGAGGCGATCCGTTCCTCCCCCCCGGAATCCTCCACAGCCGGCTGTGCTCTGCGGCAGCTCCGCGGAGCAGCCGGCCAGGCCCAGCCAGGCCAGAGCCATCCACAGCCGGATTTCCGGCCGCGGAGGGCTCTGGGAAAAAACAAACAAAACACCCGCCTACGCAAATGGCGGCGGCTACAGCCGCCGCCATTTGCGTTCCTTCTTTTTGGCCGTCTTAATCTACGTAAATATTTACGTAGACTATGACGGCGAAAATAAAGGGGAACGCAAATAGCGTAGTGGGCGCTATTTGCGTCCCTTTTTGATTCACCATTTTAGCCTACGTAAATATTTACGTAGGCTAAAATGGCGAAGCAAAAAGGGACACAAATAGCGCCCGCTGCGCTATTTGCGTTCCCCTTTATTTTCGCCGTCATAGTCTACGTAAATATTTACGTAGACTAAGATGGCCAAAAAGAAGGAACGCAAATGGCGGTGGCTGTAGCCGCTGCCATTTGCATACGCGGGTTTTGTTTTTTTTAAACCCAGCCATGATAGGCTATGTAAATCTTTACATAGCCTATCACGTTGTTGTTGTTGTTTTACACAAGACTGCAAATGGCGGCGGCAGCAGCCGATCGGAAGACCAGCCGCCGCCTCCACCGAAGCCGCCGCCGGAGCCGTCACCGCCCGGAAGATCCACCCCAGGTAAGTCTCGTCCCGGGGGGGATCTGCGGAGGGGGGCAGGGGGGTGGCAGGCCATTTCGCCACAGAGTTCGGGGGGCTGAATGCACTGGCATTCGGCCTCACTGAGATCCGTGGCGGAATTCTCTGCCATCCCTAAGAATTTGACACTGCTACCGCTTGTGTCTTCGACAGCCAACTGAGTAACCAGGGCCATAGGAACTTAACAATGATGAGATTCTGCCACGCACTGAAAACGTAGTTGTTCAGGCAGGCATTTGGGTTAGGGTATTTTTAGATGAGATTTTAATGTGCAATTTTACTGTTTTAAATTGTACTGTTGTACATCAACCAGAGTGGCCGGGTGACTGGCCAGAAGGGCAATTAAGAAATTTAATAAATAAATAAATAAATAACACAGGCCATTCAAACAATAGATCTTTATGAAGAGCTGGCTTTCATCAGAGAGCGATGGTTGTAAATTAGCGCTTGGAAGAATTGCATTGTGTGGGTTAGTATCTCATTAGGCTGGACAAAAAAACTAATGAAGAGTGGTTTAAGATTCATAATTCGATTTCAGATTTCATGAAGAAAAACAAGCTATGGTGCCTTTTTACAATGCTGGCAGTCCCCTCATTCTGACAGGCATGCATGACATACAGCTCAAAGGCAAAATGTGGCCCAGTCTCAAAGTGGGGCAGTGGGGACCTGGTCCCCTTAGAGATATTCCAGGCCACTTCTCTGAATGTTTCAGCTTTCAGTTAGAAAAAATCTAGCCCTTTTGTGTGCAGAGATACATGGGAAAATGTGCAGGTAGTATTCTACCCAATTTCTCAGTGAAAAGGGAACCTGCTCCTGCGTACATTCCGTTGTTCTGTCCAGTGAGTGCAAAGGCAGTGAGATGACCTGGCACTTATTTTTTAACTTCTTACAATTATTAAACTATTTAATAGATTCTTGCTGCATTCTTATACTCACTTACCTAGGAGTAAGTCCCATAGGACTTACTTCTGAGTAGACACATACAGGTTGGCAGCATAAATAACTTTTAGCTAAATGTATTAGACAACTTGTGTTTAGGTTTCGCTGTTTCACACATGCATATGTAGTAAAAATGTAACCTAAAAGCCATTGTATGTGTCTTAAGCAGCACATAGTATTGTAAGAGCTGCGCATGCCTGGAATGAGCAGGCAGTAACCCTAAGATAAGGTTGCTAAGCAAACCGCTGGCAACCAATCAAAAGTAACACGCTGGCTGAGGAATGCAAGCTAAGTGATAAAACTGTAGCGCGGAGGTTGCCCAGGGTCGACTCTGCTTTGAGCGTGAGCTCCTTTGTCGAACTGTTTGCAAACAATAAAATCGAGTTAGACCCAGCCTGAAGTTGACTCTCCTCTTTGGGGCAAATTGGACTAGCCTCCAGGGGGCGAAACTAGCATTTTGTGCAACAAACTGACGAGCAGCCAGGAGTCCCTTGGACCACCCTGGGGTCAAACGACAGAACCAGCAAAGGTGCCTGTGGGGCGCGCCGGACCGCCTTTGAGGTCTGCCACGGCGCCAGAGAACGGGGGTCGGGACACCCAGGAGGTTAAAGGCATGGACTCCATTGATTGAGTCAACCAGGCTGAATGGGTCTGAAGAGACGGCACTAGGGTGTTGGGCAGAGTAAGTACTTGATTTCCCTTCTGTCTTTCTGTTTGAGTTGCCTTCGGAGCGTCTGAGGTTTGTCAGACTCTGTGTAAACGTCTGAGGTTTGTCAGACTCCGTGTCAGTGTCGGAGGTTTGTCAGGCTCCGTGTATGGTTTCAAATAGAGGTAGGCACAATGGAGGCGGGTAGCTCCCGTTTAGAAAGCTCTGCCACTCCCTTGGGATGCATGCTAAAGAACTTTAGCAAAGTCAAGCGTCTGAGGTTTGTCAGACTCCGTGTACTAAGATGTCGAAAGGCAAGCTGGTTACACTCTGTCAATTGGAATGGCCAGCATTTGGAATTAGTTGGCCAGACATAGGATCCTTTGGTGTAAATCTTGTAAATGCTGTATATAAAAATGTGGTGAATAATGGGCAATGGGATCAATTCGCCTATATTGATAGTTGGTTAAATTGGTGCGGAAAGAATCCCCCTTAGTTACAGAAGTGTAAATGTGTAAATGTGTTACTGGCAAAGGACCACAGGGGCAAGAGACCCCGGGTGGTGTCTGAATCAAGTAGTAAGAGATAAATTTGCCTCAGGGAAGGTGAGGTTATCAGCATTTGGATGAGTGCCAACCAAAATCCACTGAAGGTGAGAAAAGGTTGAATATAAAGTTCAATATTGTAAAGTCATGATGGTATGCTCCGAGGTGAAGCCCAAAGCCCCTGTTCTCCCTGATTCAAGCCCCACAGAAGGAGCTTGAAGACTGGGAGACCCTACCCAAGGTGCCCTGAGCTCCCCCCGGTCTGATTTGGTCTGTTAGGTTGGGAGGAGAGGTTGTTGGGGGAGGGAGGGGGCCCTCCAGAGACAGTTTGTCTGCCACCATATCCAAGTTTGTTAGAAGAAGCAAAAGCAGTTAAAAAAGTTGCAACTTCTGAAGAAAGAGATTTGTTTGATGACTTAAAGACTGTGGCAAAATCAAGAAACAAAGACAGAGCAAGTTCTTAAAATATCAGGGTCTGTGTAAGCTTATCTCTGTCAGCCTACTCAGAGCAGAGCCAAGGGGGACTTGCCCCTTCGCCGTGGCTGGTTTAGCCTTAGCAAGCAGAGAGGCTGGAAGGTGCCTGTGAGGACCTAACAAAAGAGTGAGATTTGCAAAAAAAAACAAGAAAAGCATCACAGCTGGAAAGCTGAGCAGCACTGCTCTGTTCTTATCTGTGGAGGAATCTAGAAGAGGTGTAAGGTTACACCTTCCCCATTCGAACTGATGAAGAGACACAGAGCTTTTGTTAAAACGCATCCCTTCTTTATGGCCCAAAGCCTTCTTTGTTAGAGGCACTCTGCACATGGACTGGAACTTTGGCCAGTTAAAGACTTGCCGTAAAAAGTACTGTGAGGCTTGTCATAGCCTTAAACTCCCGTTGTTGTAGATTGTGTGTTTGTTTGTGATCAGCTCAGTGTACAGTTTGATTTGTGATTTCAACACTCAGATAAAAAGCTGCATTTGACTGAAAGAACTGGGTATATTTAGCCTTGAGAAGAGAAGACTGAGAGGAGATCTGATAGCACTCTTCAAGTACTTAAAAGGTTGTCCCAGAGAGGAAGGCCAGGATCTCTTCTCAATAATCCCAGAGTGCAGGACATGAAATAATGGGCTCAAGTGACAAGAAGCTGGATTCCAGCTGAACATCAGGAGAAACGTCCTAACTGTTAGAGCAATACGACAATGGAACCAATTACCTGGGGAGGTGGTGGGCTCTCCCACCCTGGAGGCATTCAAGATGAGGCTAGACAGCCATCTGTCAGGGATGCTCTGATTTAGATTCCTGCACTGGGCAAGGGGTTGGACTCGATGGCCTTGTAAGCCCCTTCCAACCCTACTATTCTATGATTCTATGATTTCCAAGGCTTTGATTTCATTTACCCTAATGAAGCATACAGATACAAATTGCTAGAGATTCATAGACTACAAAGGAAACAGCCTTCAAAAAGTTCAAAGAGAAACTACGAAAGTTAGTTTCCCTTTAAAAAGGGGGCAGCAAATTCTCTTAACTTAAGAGGTGAGAGAGAGAGAGTCCCCCATTCTCCCGTGATACTTCTATGCCCAGCTGTGTTTCTGAAGCCTAAGAAAGTTCCTGCCCCATGTGTTCCAGCTCTTTCTCAAAATCTGAACTGTTCTGACGTTCCATTTGCTCAGAGGCAAACCTGACACTCTGCCAAAACTCATGCAGTGTGGAGTTGCCGATGCAAAAATGGTGGCTTGGAATTCTTTCCACATATGAGAACACCCTTCCCTTAATTTTGATGGGCCCTGACCATGCAGTCAGAGGAGCAGTATAATGGTTAGATCTGCTCCACCATGCCCTACTATACAAAACAAATGTTTTCCAGTCATGGTGTTAGATTTTAATGATATGAAAAAGGTATAAAAGAAGGCAGAAGAAAGTAGCAGACAAAAAGGCTGAAAAAAGAAAGAAAGCTTATCCCAAATGTGTGTCGTTGAAGATCTAAGCAAGTGAGTCTCTGTCGAAGCAATGGCAAACAGCCTAACTTGCAGAGAAAACAAAGAGTTAAAACTGGTGCATGGCACAGAGAATTTGAAACATGATTTGCAGAACAGGCAAGCCAAAAGATAAGTGTGCCTGTTACAAGAGGGAGGCTATAGTAGCCATAAAAAGGGGTGAAGCCCCCGTATGAAGCTTTAACAAAAATATTACCCACTAGAAGTGGACAATTAAAATAAAAAAAGGCTTTTCTTAAATTGAAGCAAGCCTTAATATCACCGCCTGCTTTAGCCTTATCAGACCCCAGATCATGAAGTTTTTAGAGCTATGGTGCACATGAGAGCACATAAAAAAGTGCCATTCCTGGAAAAAGGAAAAGGCAATGCTGGCAGCCACCATGGGCGGAGATATAGACAGCAGCTTGAGAGCACAGAAGTGACCAGAGGGGGGGGGGCAGAAAAGGAAAGGGCCAACCGGGGCTCAATAAATGTGCGTATTGCCGAGAGAAGAGACATTGGAAGAAAGATTGTCCAGAGCTGAAAGAAAAGAGAAAAGAGACTCACCCTGAAGGCTGCCAAATGCTGGCAGGGTCCTCCAGTGGGGGGGAGTCTAGCTGAAGGGCCACCACCCTACGAACAAACGCTCGGGAGAATCCCAAGGTAAAAGTAAGGGTTGGTGGCGAGGACTGTAAAGCCCTAGTAGATACTGGAGCCACATTTTCTATGATCCCTGTGAAGCCCCCCGGCAAGAGAAAGTGGAAAGCATGTAACTATAGAAGAAATTAAAGGGGAAAAAAAAAAAAAACTAAATTGCCCCTGTGTAAGCCCCTCCTCACGAAGACTGGAAATAACATACTGGAACATGCCTTTGTAGTTTCATCTGCATACCTGGTTGCCCTCTTGGGGCGGGACTTGTTAACAAAACTGCAAGCTAAAATCTTCTTCCGTGATAATCAGATTGTAGTACAGCTGCCAGCAATGCAGGGCTCAAATTATCGAATGGCCCTTCAAGCAATCAAGATTGTGTCAGAGGCCAAAGGGACTGAGATTTTAGAGAATGTTAATCCATGTGTGTGGGCAGACAGAACCCCTGCCCGACCAAATGCATAAGACAAATTAAAATCTTCTTTAAAAAGGGAGAGCCCTGTGTGCGTGAGGCAGTATCCTCTGAAAAAAGCCACCTGTGCAGGCTTGAAGCCGCTCATTGAGAAGTTCAAAAATTATGGTTGGCTAATAAAGGGATCATCCCCCTTTAACACCCCGATTTTGGGTGCGCCCGAGGCAGATAGCACCTCCTTCAGGTTAGACCAAGACCTGAGAACAGTGGCTGACTGCCCTTTGTGCCTCAAAAATGATTCAAAGATGCTTGAGCCCCCAGCTCAAATGAGAAGTCGCCCATGCGCTTACTATCCTTTTCAGAGATTTCAAATTAACTTTTCAGAGTTGCCCCAGACTCATGGCTATCGGTACCTGCTAGTAATGATAAAAGCAATTGACTGCACCGCTCAGACAGTAGCCAAGATCCTGTTAAAAAGTAATCCCTAAGCTCTTGTTACCTAAAGAAAGTGAATCAAATCAGGGGCCCCATTTTGTTGGACAAGTGACGCAAGTAGTGGCCCAGGCATAACAAACTAACTAGAAGCTACACCCCCCTTGGAAACCTCAATCTACAAGTCAAGTTGAGAAGATGAACCGCACCTTAAAGACAATGCTCATTAAAATTTGTTTAAAGATTAAGTTGAAAGGCCACAGGCCTTGCCAATCACCTTGACTCGAGTATGGTGCACCCCCAAGGGAAGTATTAAATTGACACCTTTTAAACGTTCCACAAGTGCCCACCTCGGATATTGCCTATGGCTGATAGCTTAAATGTGAATTTAAAAGTAAAAGTTTTAAGATTCAGGGCTATGTTACTGCTTTGCAGTCTGTTTTGTTTTCACAGGTTTGCGACACCGCACCAATCCTGGCCTTTAGATGCTCCAGTGCATAATCTCAATCCCAGCGATTGGGTGCTAATCCAGTCCTAGAAAGATGAACCACCTACCAAGAAGCAGAAGGGTCTGTTTCAGATCCTACTTACCACTCCCATTGCTATGAAAGTCGCCAAAGAAAAGAAGTGGATTCATCACACTGAATAAAGGCATCACCTGCACCAGAGAGGGTCACACCGGAAGCTGACCCACCTGAAGGTCACCGTTAGAATAATGAACCCCTGAAAGGACTCAAGTAGCTCTACAGAAAGAGGGTGCTCTCGTTTCAAGGGTTCCTGATGAACGGAACAAAACTGAGTTCCAAAAGTTCAAAAAAAAGTGTTTTTGTTGTCAACATTCTAGTAGCTAAAACAAAGGCGTCCTAGGCCTCACTTGCTGTTTAGAGAAAACCATCAATGCCACAGCAATAATAGTTTGCGCCTTTAAGTGCATAGTCCACCACAGGACCAAAGAGAGTATAAATTTAAGAAAAGCCTTTTGAGGGGGGAATTGTAGTAAAAATGTAACCTAAAAGCCATTGTATGTGTCTTAAGCAGCACATAGTATTGTAAGAGCTGCGCATGCCTGGAATGAGCAGGCAGTAACCCTAAGATAAGGTTGCTAAGCAAACCGCTGGCAACCAATCAAAAGTAACACGCTGGCTGAGGAATGCAAGCTAAGTGATAAAACTGTAGCGCGGAGGTTGCCCAGGGTCGACTCTGCTTTGAGCATGAGCTCCTTTGTTGAACTGTTTGCAAACAATAAAATCGAGTTAGACCCAGCCTGAAGTTGACTCTCCTCTTTGGGGCAAATTGGACTAGCCTCCAGGGGGCGAAACTAGCATTTTGTGCAACACATATATGATGTTCCCCTTCCTAGAGTATACTTAGATCTCTCTCTCTCTCTTTCTCTCTCTCTCACTCACACACACACACATGCTTGGAGTCAGCACATGGCATTCTCGGGCAAATGCCAGTGGTTTCAGCAAAACAGTAAGGCCAGCATCCTTTTAATACTTCCAAATACCTGACATAGGATCACCCTGGAGCAACGCTATGGCTGTGGAATGGGGAAATTTAAAATGGTGGCTGGCCTGCTCAGTCAGTGCAGCCACCTTCTGTACCTCACTGCAGCCAGGGTGCCTATCCATGCAGGCAGCCTGACTGCACTGGGCTGCATGGGCCCCTTTAAGTCCTTTTTAGCCTTGCTGCCTGGTACTGTGAGGCATGCTGGGCAGCTGCACTGAGTGCGCAAGCTGTCTTTATTCTCTTCCCAACACCCCCTGACATAGGTTCAGGAAGGGAATAAAAAGATGCCTTGCTCAGTGCAACCGCCAGCAATTCTCTCAGCTAAGGGGCCCTGGGCAGCTGCACTGAGCAAGTGAGCGAGTGAATGAGCGAACTGGCTCTTTATTCCCTTTCCGAGGCTTGCTTAGTGCTGCCATCTTTCTGCTCCACTATCATGCCTGCTCTCCAGACTGCATGACCCAGGGAAACGGGAAGGGCCCACTGAGGGCACTGTGCCCAGCCCCCCAAACCTGCCCACATGCAAAGTTTCTGGTGATGAGCCTGGCCCCATCTGTCAGTTTCTGCAGCCCTCCAGAGTTCACCATCTTCCCTGGCCATGTGCAGCCCACCAGCTAGAAAACGCCTATGAAATGACCCATGACGTAAGTTCTCAAATTATGAGGGAGATCGCATTTGGGGGAGGGGGAGAGGAAGTCCCATCAACATTTTTGCCGACAGAGAACCTGTACTGTCTTGTAAGCCTCTGTAGCACTGTTAGAAAAAAGGAGACTCCATAACCATTGGCGTCTCAAGTTACGTAAGAGCCCGAGTGGCGGGAAAATATAGGCGGAGCAAAAAGGGAATCATACTGACGCACTCATGACTAACGGCTTGGTAAGCTGATAGTGACTGTTTATTGGATATTAACTTAGTGAGCCGATGTACTAACTGTTTCATTTGTTACTGGTGAGAACAATAGAAGCGATATGATATAAAGGGCTTTTGCACACGTGTCTCGGGGTCCAGACTGCTCTGCACCCGTTTTGCAAAACGTTCAATAAAATAGTGTTGGATCCACTGCTGCCTGCCTGGCATTCTTTTCTTCTAAACCAAAAGCAAGGACTTTTTATCTAACAATTTGGTGCCGTGACTCGGATCCTGCTTCGGGGCACGTCCCCTTCGCGCTGAGCCGAGGGGCCGCTGAGGAGAAGTGGCCACAGGCGGTTGTTTTATACTGCCTTCTCCTCACGACGGTGGCGGCAGAAGTGCCTGGGGACCAACGCCAGAGGAAGAGGGAGACGTGATCACTCCTTTTAGGCACCGGCAGTGGATCAATAAAGCAGCTGGACGCAGCTGCGGGCGGGACAGAAGAGGCTTTTGGGGTAAGTGAAACAGCTTACATTAGGGGATAAACGCGGGACGGTGGTGTGTTTGTGATTGTGTGAGACGCCTACGGGCGAAGCGAGTGAGGAGCCCCGATCTGCATCTCCTTACCCCGGAGACGGGCTAGGTCAGAGGAGGGCGAAGCGCAAGAATTGCTGACTGAAATTCCCACCGTCATGGGCGGGTCCCAATCTAAGTCTGCGAAGAAGTCCCATACGCCCTTGGAGTGTTGTTTGCGCAATTGGTCACATTTTAAGCAGGATTATGGAACTAAGATGACAAAGGATCGTCTTGTCTTTTTTTGCACCCGGGAATGGCCAATATTAGAACCCAAATGGCCACCCGAGGGGTCTTTTGACCCAACCTTGGTATCTGATGTGCGAACAATAGTAGCACAGAGGGGAA
This sequence comes from Heloderma suspectum, assembly GCF_057233095.1. Taxonomy (NCBI): domain Eukaryota; kingdom Metazoa; phylum Chordata; class Lepidosauria; order Squamata; family Helodermatidae; genus Heloderma; species Heloderma suspectum. The sequence goes on from NC_139462.1 coordinate 118,248,330, forward strand.
GTTGGGACCAGTTCCCTTATATTGATTCGTGGGCAACTTGTGTGCCCCTTGGCGGCAGGCCTGCTCCGTGGGTTGTTAAATGCATGTCCCTTGCCCTTCCCATGGTGGTCAAAAGGAAACCACCAAAAGAAGGACCACCCAGGGTCGTGGCCACGGCACCGGAGGACCTACTGCTTCCTCCTCCCTACGGGACAGCCGTCGCAGGGCGCTCGTTGCAACCACCACCCTCTCCTGAGGGGCCCGCCCAGTGGTTAGATGCCCCCGAGAAGGACCCCTCTCATGAAATAGTACCGGAGGACCCCACCCCTCTAGTTGAACGCCAGGACACTCTCCAAGATCGTCTATATTCCCTAGAGGAAAGATTGGAGGTCCTACAGAGAGAGGCAAAAGGGGGACCTAACTACAACCTGCGAAAGGACCCCCAACCACCGGTGAAGTTCACCTTCCCCATCAGAGAAGTCCCCGACCCTACCGCCCAACATCCTCAAGGGACGATGTTTGTTTATGTCCCATTCACAACATCTGATTTGTATAATTGGAAACAATTTAACCCCTCCTTTGAAGAGGATCCCGGGCCACTCCTGTCTCTGATGGAGAATGTGAGGCTTACTCACAACCCCACATGGGACGATACACAAATGCTATTGAACACCTGTTTTCTCAGCCAAAAGCCAACCATCCTTGCGGGGGCACAAGCCAAGTATAGGGAGGAAAATCCCCAAGCAACTGAGGAGGAGACGGTGGAGGTTCTGCCCACAGGGCGACCCAATTGGGGGGTGGCCACAGCGGCACATAGACGCTTACATGCTGACTATTTTCGACTCATTTTAGCAGGCATGAAGCAAGCCGCGAGAAGGGCCCCCAATTTGCAAAAAGTCCTGACTCTAAAGCAAGACAAAAACGAACCTCCTGCTGTGTTCCTCCAAAGGCTGAGGGAAGCCTTCGCTAAATATACTGACATTGACTTGAATGATCCAAATAATTTAAGGATCCTCACGACTCAGTTCGTGGGAAATAGCTGCCAGGACATCAGAAAGAAGTTGCAAAAAGTTGAAGGAGGGTTGGCAGCTGACTTAGGAGTTTTAGTTGAAGTAGCTCAAAAGGTTTTTGAGAGGTGAGAAGAAGAAGAAGGAAAAGAAAAAGACAAGAGGCAGGCCAAGCTCCTTGCTGCGGTTCTTAAACCTGACAAGGAGGGAGCTAGGAAGGGGAGGAAAGGGGGAAGGAAAGGATCTCCCCTGGGGAAAGATCAATGTGCCTTTTGTAAGAAAATGGGGCACTGGAAGCGTGACTGTGAGGCTTTGAAGCAGAAGGAGAGAGGGGAAAATACGGGAGAAGCGCAGAGAGTTCTGTATGAACAGGAAAGAGATTAGGACAGACCAGGGCCCGGCCCCCTCTTAGCCGTCTCTGAGGCAAGACGGGACCCCATGGTCAAAATAAAGGTTGGGGGCCGCTCCTACAAAGCCCTTGTGGACACAGGGGCCGCCCTGTCCATCCTCCCCCTCAGTGAGCCCCCAACGGGAGGTGGGGGGTTCACCACCATAATGGGGGTCGAGGGAAGGGCAACCCAAGTGCCCCTCTCTCGTCCCCTGTTCACCAAGGTTGGGAAAACACACCTAGAACATGCATTTGTCTGTACCCCCTCCTGTCCGGTGGCATTGCTAGGGAGGGACTTATTGACTAAACTCCAAATTGAGATTGCTTTTACTCCTGACGGAAGGATGGAGATACGGCTCCCTAAACAGCAGAATAGTAACTACCAAATGGCCCTTTTGAAGGTTGCAGAAGAATCCACCCCAGAGGCCACCGAGGACTGGAGCTTAATAGAAAACAGAGTCAACCCTCTAGCTTGGGCCGGGATTGGAGGGGCCTCTCGTGCCAAGTCGGCAGCACCATACAAAATTCCCCTCAAGGAGGGAGCGAGGCCTGTTCATGTGAAACAGTATCCCCTTTCCCGCCAAGGAAAGGAGGGCCTACAACCAGTAATAACAAAGCTCTGAGAAGAAGGCCGGCTCATTGAGATAATGTCCCCCTATAACACGCCCATCATCGCTGTGCCAAAAAGGGGAGGGGGGGGCAAGGGCTTTCGCTTAGTGCAAGACCTCCGGCTCATTAATCAGCAGATCGAGGCCCCCCATCCTGTGGTCCCCAACCCACACACCCTCCTTGTAGGAATTCCGGAAGAGCACGCCTGGTTCACTGTCATAGACCTAAAAGACGCCTTTTTCAGCATCCCCCTCCACCCTGATTCAAGGCCTTTGTTCGCCTTTGAATGGGAAAGCCCAGGGGGGGGTCAAAAGTTCAATTAGCATGGACAGTCATCCCTCAGGGGCTGAATCTCTCACCGGTGGTCTTTGGCCAGCAGCTCCAAAAGGATCTCGAACCCTGGGTCCAGCAGCACTCAGAGGTGCATCTCCTCCAGTACTGTGACGACCTCCTGATTTCAGCCAAGGCCAAGAATGCGTGCCTGAGTGGGACGGTTTCCCTCCTCAACTATCTAGCAGGGGGGGGTATAAAGTGTCAAAAGAAAAAGTACAGTTGGCCCAACCAACTGTAAAATTCCTAGGCTACCACATAACTAAGGGGACTCGGAGCCTAGGGCAAGAAAGAGTTGAAGTCATCCGTGACACTCCTGTCCCTAAGTCCCCCCGCGAATTGAGGGCCTACCTGGGGTTGACCGGATTCTGCCGACTATGGATAGCAAACTATGGGGAGACAGCGCGGCCGCTGTATGAGGCGCTGCAGAAAGACAGACTGGATAAATGGAAATGGACTAAGGAAATGAATAAGTCTTTTCTCAGTCTTAAAGCTGCTCTTGTGTCACCACCTGCTCTAGCCATACCAAATCCCAGCCGGCCATTTAGACTTTATGTGCATGAAAATAAGGGCATAGCTTCGGGAGTGCTTTGCCAGCGAAAAGGGCCCTCTTGGAGACCAGTGGGATATTACTCCAAGGTCCTAGATGTCGTAGCGCGAGGATGGCCAAGTTGCCTGAGGGCAGTAGCGGCAACGGCTCTGGTTTGCGCTGAAGCGGAGAAACTGACAATGGGAGGACCCATTGAAATTTGGGTGCCGCATGGAGTGCCACAAATTTTGGGATCAGGAGGAGGAAGCAAATTTCTCAACCCAGCCCGGCATTCCCGATATGAAATAGGTTTACTAACAAACGAAAACCTCACTTTTAAGGCTTGCTCCAGCTTTAATATCGCCACACTACTGCCAACATTACTGGGCACAAACGGATCAGGACTCCCAGATCATGACTGCCTTGAAGTATTAGACCTGGACACCAAAGGCCGACCGGACCTTGAGGATGAACCAATAGAGGGAGCCAGAGATCTGTTTGTAGATGGATCTAGCTATATGCTGGATGGAAGGCGCTACACAGGCGCGGCTGTCGTTACTCTAGAGGAGAGTGTGCGTGAGGAAAGGCTGCCTCCTCATTTCTCCGCCCAATCCGCTGAACTGGTAGCCCTGACAAGAGCCCTGCAAGCCAGCAAGGGAAAGCGAGTAAATATTTATACCGATAGCAAAAATGCCTTCGCCGTTGTGCATGCTCATGGGCAACTGTGGAAAGAGAGGGGATTCCTTACAGCAAACGGATCTCCAGTGGCTAATGGCGGCCTAATAGTGGATCTTCTGGATGCCCTCCAGCTACCCTCACAAGTAGCTGTTGTCCACGTCCGAGCCCATGGGAAAGAAAAAGAGGAAAAATGGAGACAGGGAAATCAGAAGGCAGATGAGGCCGCAAAAAGAGCAGCCAGAGAGGGAATCCAAGGAACATTCCTCATTCTACCCAAGAGAAAAGAGCGCCCCACATACTCCCCTGCTGAGTTACGGATGGCACAAGAACACGGAATAAGTCCCTGCGATGACGGATGGATCCAGATGACAGATGGAAGACTGCTTCTTCCACAGACCCTGCAGAGGGTTGTTCTAGAGCAAGTTCACCATTCTCTTGGACACCCTGGAGCATCAGCCATGATCGACTATTGCAAGAGGCTGTTTGTCTCCCCTGGCTTAACTGTATGCGCCCACCGACTAGCCGCAACCTGTGAAGTCTGCCAGAAAACCAACCCTCCCAGGGCACCCCCTCCTCCAAAAGGAGGGCGACCATGGGCCTACTATCCTTTCCAGAGGGCGCAGATTGATTTTGCTGAGATGCCACCATGTAGGGGTTACAGGTATTTGCTTGTAATAGTATGTCAAATGACAGGGTGGGTAGAGGCGTTTCCATGTAGGAACTGCCAAGCTAAAACTGTTGTTGCTAAATTGTTACAGGAGGTGGTGCCCCGGTTCTCCCTGCCCGAAGTTATAGAGTCCGATCAGGGCTCACATTTCACCTCAGTTATTACACGGGGGCTGGCACAAGCTCTGGGAGTAGAGTGGCATTTACATTGCCCCTGGAGGCCCCAGGCAAGTGGACAGGTTGAAAGAATCAATCGGAGCCTCAAGGAGACTTTAACCAAACTCCAACGAGGGGTGAAGCTCACTTGGGTTGAGGCTCTGCCAATAGCTTTAACGAAGCTTCGAAGGATGCCAAGAAAGGACATAAAATTGTCCCCCTTTGAACTGATGTTTGGGTTCCCGCCTCGGGTACACTGCGGAAGGAGGGAGGAAGTCAAGTGGGAGGTGGGTGATCAGATGCTAAGGGATCAGTTGACTTCTCTACAGTCTGTTCTTTCACAGCTACGAGCTTATTCCGTTCCGTTTCAGAGACTGCCGTTAGATGCACCTATCCATCTCTTCCAGACGGGAGACGAGGTGTTGCTGAAAAAGTGGAATAAAGAAGCTTTAAAGGAAGGGTGGGAGGGGCCTTATTTGGTGGGACCAACCAGCCACTCGTGTGTAAAGCTTGTGGGTTCTAGTAAATGGACACATTGCAGCCGGATAAAGCCATTTAAGCGACCCTCGCTTCCTTCTGTCACTTGGAAAGAACAGGAGGACACAGGCAACGGTCCTTTGCTCCCTGGCACCCCTCTGGAAGCTGCCAAGGACACAGGCGAAGAAGCCATCCAGGAGCCACAATCGTCTGTAATATACAAGTCACAACATCTGGGAAAAGCTCGGGTTCGAATTACAAAAAACTTGTAATATGAAGCAAGTATTGTGGGTGGTGTTGGTAATGTTGGTTAAAGAAATATTAACGTGGATGGTGATACCTCAAGGACTTGGGCTTGACAGCTTTAAGATAAAACCCCGAAATGTCACACCAACACCCCTCAGACCACTTCTGGTACAGATCCCTGAGAAAGAGAGGCGTCCCTGGAGAACCAGGTTAGGGATCCCAATAACAGAGGAAACTGATAATGTGTGGTTAGAGTGGATAAAGTATACAGCCAAGTCTTTAAATAAGACTGACTGTTTTGTTTGTGCCACAGGGAGATCTGTGGCAAAGGTGCTGCCCTTTCCACTGGGATGGGACACTCCTTCCCTCCTCACCTGCGTGATCCGTTTGTTCCAACACCCTGATGCATGGGGAGAGGAGGAATGCCAAACCCTCAATAAATTATACCCCCCACTCAAATCAAAGGATCGTGTCAGACCTTCCACAGTCTTCCTGCAAAGAAGAAACCATACCGGATGCATACACCGAAACCTTGCAGACACAGAGGGGCGTATAGGGAACCTGACGAGTAAAGTAAGATGTGTTAATTCTACCCGCTTTAGGAATAATTCCCTTTCAATCCCACGAGCTGATCTCTGGTGGTATTGTGGTGGCCTAGAGTTGTATGAGGTATTGCCCTCCAATTGGTCCGGAGCTTGTGGGTTAGTTCAGTTGGCAGTCCCCTTTTCAATTGCATATCATCCAGCAGAGAAGACTGGCCAACCCCGGCAGAAACGATCAGTAACCCCTTTTGATGATCAAATATATATTGACTCCATAGGAGTACCAAGGGGAGTGCCAGATGAGTTCAAAGGAAGAAATCAAATTTCTGCAGGATTTGAATCTACCCTGTTTTGGTGGGTGACCATTAACAAAAATGTAGATTGGATCAATTACGTTTATTATAATCAGCAGAGGTTTATAAACTATACTCAAGATGCTGTAAAAGGATTGGCTGAGCAGCTAGATGCCACCAGCCAAATGGCTTGGGAAAATCGGCGTGTTCTTGATATGATGTTAGCAGAAAAAGGAGGGGTTTGTGTCATGCTAGGTGGACGGTGTTGCACCTTCATCACTAACAACACTGCCCCAGATGGCACGGTAACAAGGGCTTTGCAGGGTCTCACCGCCTTGTCTGAAGAATTAGCCGAGAATTCAGGGATTAACAACCCCGTGACTGACTGGTTGGAGAGATGGTTTGGAAAATGGAAACACCTAGCAGCCTCAATCCTTATTTCGCTTGTAGTGATGATAGGAGTTTTAGTGTTATTTGGTTGTTGCATTATCCCCTGCGCTAGAGGCTTATCCCAGCGGTTAATTGAAACCGCTCTGTCAAAACAGATGCTCTTGCTTTATTGTGCTGATAAAGAAACTCCGTTTTAAATGCTTTAAGACGTAAATAAAGACTTAAAGGAGGGAATTGTTAGAAAAAAGGAGACTCCATAACCATTGGCGTCTCAAGTTACGTAAGAGCCCGAGTGGCGGGAAAATATAGGCGGAGCAAAAAGGGAATCATACTGACGCACTCATGACTAACGGCTTGGTAAGCTGATAGTGACTGTTTATTGGATATTAACTTAGTGAGCCGATGTACTAACTGTTTCATTGGTTACTGGTGAGAACAATAGAAGCGATATGATATAAAGGGCTTTTGCACACGTGTCTCGGGGTCCAGACTGCTCTGCACCCGTTTTGCAAAACGTTCAATAAAATAGTGTTGGATCCACTGCTGCCTGCCTGGCATTCTTTTCTTCTAAACCGAAAGCAAGGACTTTTTATCTAACAGCACTGACGCTGCAGAGTGGGGATTTTTTTCTAGGTCACCACCAGCTACTTTTCAGAAATGACTAAGACCGCAATCCAGAGGGTTGCATCTGACTGTGTGCCTCACGGGGCTTCTGACATCTTCCTTTTTCTAAAATGGCAATCCCCTCACCGCACATGTACACACACCATTCTTCAATCTACCTTAAAATCTGGGGGCAGTTTTAAAAGCAATTTATAATGCATCATAAAGGACTGCAATTCAGATAAAAAAAAGACACTGCACGGAATGCCATTAGCTGTGCTTCTAAAGGAGACTGTGGTCTAAGGCTGCAGTGCTGCTGCCCCTGCACACGAAGACTGGAGGAGCCCCTATGGGACTTCATAATAACCCTTCCCTTCCCCACTCTGTCAGGTCACTTGGCTGTTGCTGCAGTGTGGTCCTTGCTCCAGCCCACCAGGCTGCTCAGAGAAAGCTCAATCCCCCTTGTGCCATGCTGCAAAGTATGCAGTGGCCTCTTCCTGCAAAAGGCACCACTCTTCCTCTTGTCATGGAATTTCCCACCAGAGTTTGAGGTTCCTAATTACCTGATCGTATTTCCAGAGTAGCACCAATGCATTAACAACCTGTCCAGCTTTGATTCCTGGACGTTCTTCAGACTACTGCACAGGTGGAGTTTGCTGCAGTTTGCAGTCCATATCTTCTTGCCCTTGCAGTCTACCAATGTTCCCCAGTGCATATGCACATTGATTAATTGCAGTTCAAAAAGGAATCCTGGTGCAATCATGGGATCACATCAAGAACCCTTTTTGCACTGCTTTCATCAATGTACATATGTACTATCAGATGTTGATAACCTATAAGAGATATGAATTGTAAAGTACGACAAACCATATATGCACCAATTTTGAAATTAATTGTAGACCTTCTGCCAGGTTAACCCAGAATGCAAGTGGGGCAGAGCACAGGACAATGCAAATCCACAGATTAGTAACAGAGCAGTACAGGGATACGTTGCTCATACCTACCTCATGTTGTGAGTGTTACGAATACTGGGGGTAGCACTGGGTGCTACAAAGTGAGTGCAGAAAGGCCTTTGTTTGCTGTGAATTCCCTTGCACGGGGGTGGGGCAACCTGTGGCTCTGCAGTTGTTGTTGACTCCAGTTCTCAGCCAGTATGGCCAATGGTCAGGGATTATGGGACTTGCAGTCCAATAACATTTGCAGGGACACTCGTTCCCTTGGCCTAGCACCATTCTTGACATGTGGGTAGAATGATGAAGAAGAAGGAAGAGAGGGCAGTGAAACAATATCTCTGTACCCTGCTCTCTCTGTGAAGAGTAGGACTGTGGCCTAAGGGCTTTTCTACATGGGGTTTTTAACCTGCACCTTTACTGAAGCTTCTGCTTCTAGATTATTTGTGGGGTTAAAATCGGATCTTTTACACATGTTTTTTTCTGGGGGGTTTCTTTCTCTGCCTTTCTATATGTTCCATTATACAACCACTCGGTGGTGCTGTGGTATGGCCAAATTGCACAATTACATGAGGGCTCTATAATGTGATTCAGAAAAAATGTCACACTTTCCTTGTTAGGGGAAAAAAACGTGATGATGGTTGCAAAACACGGGAGAGAACCTGGAGGACAACAACCTCATGTAAAGGCCCCACAAACGACCATGAGTGAGCGATCACAAGCACACAATAAAAGCCGCATGTAAAAAAGCTCTCAATCTAAAGAGTGTGCTTAATCCATATCACCCCTTACAAGGCATATGTACATGAAATAGGTTACATGTATGGGCATTTGGCAAAAGGGCTTTTCATTTATAAAGAGATGCACTGCACTGTACATTTGGGAATGCTGTTACTGCAGTCAGAGCCCCCTCACCCATGTGATGGATGAAAATCTCAGCACAGAGAAAAGGGTACATTTTTAGAGAGACCTATATCTGCACCAAGTGCTAAGAATTTAGATGCATCCCTGGTGCTTGTTTCAGTCATATTAGATATTGAAAGATGGCAGGAAAAGAAAAAACATTGTTCCAACTAACCAAGCAAACAAGAGCATTTTGCAATGAACAGCTCTTCTACCAGGTAGCTAATATATTATATAGAACTGCAGGACAGGCCTATAAAAGAGTGCAGAGTCCACTCTTGAAAATGGTACACCGATAAATAAGATTAGTTGAGGGACCAGAATGTAAAGAAAGGTATTATATATAAAAGTTTTAGAAGGTTGGAAGAGGTCCAGGAGATAAAGCTCACTATGAAGGAGAGAAGGAAAAGAATTTGGAATCCAGCCATACAGAGTTGTGTCCAAGAGACTGTTTCAGGGCTTTTACTGCTGTCCTTGAAAGTGAGTTTTCTCATGGCTGTAAAGTTATCCAGCTATGTAAAAGTGTTCACGTGACTATTTCAAAGAGGAAAACCATCCACCTGCAAGTTCTTCTGCGCAAGCCTCTCTAAACTGCATGAAAGTTCTGCAAGAGCACAAGAGCACTCCATTCAGGCCCATGGGAAGCTCAGAAAACTTCCGTTGTTTGTGTCCACACTTCGCTTTCTTTTTCCTTTCTTTTCCAGGTGTGGTGGTGAAGGGAAGTCTTTGTTCACTACAAACTCATCCGCATATAGTTAGTCTACAGATTTTATAGATAACTGGATATTTATTTATTTATTTATTTTATCAACTGCCCATCTGGCCGGTCACCCAGCCACTCTGGGCGATGTAAAACAAGAACAATTTAAAACAATAAAATACTACATTAAAAACATCACATTTCTAAAAATACCCTAACCCACCCCAAATGCCTGCCTGAACAACCATGTTTTCAGTGCGTGGCGGAAGCTCATTAAAGAGGGGGCATGGCAGAGTTCCCTGGGGAGGGAGTTCCACAGAGTGGGGGCCACTACAGAGAAGGCCCTCTCCCTCGTCCTCACCAGCCTAGCTGTCCTGGCTGATGGGACAGAGAGAAGGCCATCCAGTAGCAATGGACATTGCAAATTATGCCATCTAAAAAGGATCCAGATGCAAAACATGGTCCATGAAAGAGCATAACCATGAATATGTTACAGAGACCAAATACGTGGACAGGGTCAGATTCAGCTTCTGTAAGGTCCTGGGAGAAAGGCAAGGGTGGGAACGGTGAGGTGATGGAGAAACAGGGCAAGGCAGAGGTGAAGTGCAGCAGGGCAGAAGAAAAGGAGAAACAAAGCAAGGCATGGCTGGGAGCGGAAGTAGGGCCAGGTACCCCTTATTCCTCAGACCAGACAACAAGCCTGATCTAGAAACCTTGGTAAGGTCAGGCCTTGCTTTGGCATGCCACCATGGAAGAGGCTGTCTTGTTGGTCTGGCTGATTAGCCTGTCATTTAGTGGTGGCACACAGGCCAAATTTTCACTTCACATTCACCAGGCTGTAGTCCAGTGATCTTCACTATTTTTCAAGCAGGAGACACGTGGGGGCCTTTCCCAAGCCATGGGGGGCCTCTCTTCTTTCCCCCGACCCCCCAGTCAGGCAGGGACACCGTGCACAAGACTTGGCTGGATGCCTTTTCGGGCCTCTCCTCCCCATCTCCCTTGAGGTTCATCAGTCACCAAGAAGGCAAATTCCAACAGCCCCACTTGATCCTTGGATTGGATGGATCTCTTTCGCATCACTGAGGGATGTTCTGCTCTGCTCTACAAAATCTCCCAACACAGATCCACATTGCTCTGTCTCTCCCATGTCTTCCATTTCCTCTAGAGCCTGTGCAGTGCACCTCTGCAGCTAGCTGTCAGGGTTGGATCGGAGCCCATAGAGCCCCAAAGAAGTTCTGATTCTGAGGAAGAGATAGAAACCATGGGAGAGGAACCCATGCGCTGTTCAGAGGCGCCGCCGGAGGGAGACCCCCTCCCTGCTCACATTCCTGAGAGTGGGAGCGACCCTGGCAGGCAGGGGGAGGGACAACTGGAGCTTCGGGACGCTAGGTGCTGGTGCAGGGACAAGCGGGAGATGGAGGGTGCTGAAAGGAGGCGCTCAGCCCGCTTGGCGCACCGTCAACAGCTGCGCCCCGATGTCCCACGAGAAAGGGGTGGACTTTTGCCTCCTAGCCCTTAAGTTCAGAGGCTTCCCGCCTTTTCCCTCCAAACGGAGACCAACTGATTCACTAAGGCTAGAAACCCCTGGTAGGCAGCTCTCTTAAGTTTACCTCATTAGGCTCATGCAATTGTGGCGAAGGGGCTTGCGTAACTCAGTGAAGCCATAAGCTATGCCATGCAGGGCCACCCAAGATGGACAGGTCATGGCAGAGAGTTCTGACAAAATGTGGTCCACTGGAGAAGGAAATGGCAACCCACTCCAGTATTCTTGCCAAGAAAACCCCATAGAACTAGGGATGGGGGAGAATTTCTCCCCGAAACTTCGGGGGGCCAAGTGCCAATGCATTTGGTCCTCCGAAGGTTCGGGGAGAAATTCTCCGCCACCCCCCCGCCACCCCCCCGGGATGGGACTTACCTTTCACGAATGTCGCTCCCGGCGGCGGGTCCCAGCGGCGGTTCGGCAGGTCTTCGTCAGGGGCGGGGGTGGCAGCCAGTCTTTCGACCGGCTGCCGCCGCCGCCATTACAAGAAAAGTTTAAAAAAAAAAAAAAACGCCCCTGTGATAGGCTACGTAACGATTAACGTAGCCTATCACGGCTAGATTTGCAAAGTCAGCCGTGATAGGCTACGTTAATCGTCACGTAGCCTATCACGGGTGACTTAAAAAAAAAAAAGCACGTACGCTAATGGCGGCCCCCATAGGGAGCCGCCATTCGCGTTCCTTATTTGGTCCCTGTAGTCTACGTAAAGATTTATGTAGACTACAGGGACCAAATAAGGAACGCGAATGGCGGCTCCCTATGGGGGCCGCCATTTGCGTACGCACTTTTTTTTTTTTTTAAGTCACCCGTGATAGGCTACGTGACGATTAACGTAGCCTATCGTGGCTGACTTTGCAGATCTAGCCGTGATAGGCTACGTAAATCGTTACATAGCCTATCACGGGGCTTTTTTCTTTTTTTTCTTTTGAAGTTCGCGGCCAGGGAGACGGGGCGCTTCTCCCCGGCCTGAATTTCGGTCGGGCGAGGTGGGAAGCCTCCCCCCCAGCCTGAATTTCGGCCGGGCGAGGCGGGAAGCCTCCCCGCCCCGCCTAAACTTCGGGGGGAGAAGCGAAGCGCCTCCCCCCCACCGCGAAGCAAGCTGTGAGACCAGGTAAGTGACTTTCGTACATCCCTACATGGAACGTATCACAAGGCTAAAAGAGATGACGCCGGAAGATGAGCCCCTCAGGTCGGAAGGTGTCCAATATACTACTGGGGAAGAGCAGAGGGAATTTCCAAGTAGCGCCAGAAAGAGTGAAGCGGCTGGGCAAAAGCCGAAAGGACACTCAGCTGTGGATGTGTCTGGTGGTGAAAAGAAAGTCCGATGCTGTAAAGAACAATATTGTTTAGGAACCTGGAATGTAAGATCAATGAATCAAGGTAAGCTGGAGGTGGTCAAACATGAGATGATGGCAAGATTGAACATTGACATCTTGGGAATCAGTGAACTAAAATGGACAGGCATGGGTGAATTTAATTCAGGTGACCATTATATCTACTACTGTGGGCAAGAATCCCTTAGAAGAAATGGAGTAGCACTCATAGTCAACAAAAGGGTGGGAAAAGCAGTATTGGGGTACAATCTCAAAAACGATAGAATGATCTCAGTACGAATCCAAGGCAAACCATTCAACATCACAGCAATTCAAGTCTATGCCCCAACCACTGAGGTCAAAGAAGCTGAGGTTGATCAGTTCTATGAAGACCTACCACACCTTCTAGAACTAAAACCAAAAAAAGATGTCCTTTTCATCATAGGGGATTGGAATGCTAAAGTAGGAAGTCAAGAAATCACCGGATAACAGGCAAGCATGGCCTTGTTGTACAAAATGAAGCAGGACAAAGGCTAATAGAGTTTTGCCAAGAGAACACGCTGATCATAGCAAACACTCTTTTCCAACAGCACAAGAGGCGACTCTACACATGGACATCACCAGATGGTCAATATCGAAATCAGATTGATTCTGTCCTTTGCAGCCAAAGATGGAGAAGCTCTATACAGTCAGTAAAAACAAGACCTGGAGCTGACTGTGGCTCAGATCATGAGCTTCTTATTGCAAAATTTTGGCTTAAATTGAAGAACGTAGGGAAAACCACTAAACCATTCAGGTATGACCTAAATCATACCCCTTACAGTGAAGGTGAGGAATAGATTTAAGGGATTAGACCTGATAGACAGAGTGCCTGAGGAACTATGGACGGAGGTCTGTCACATTGTTCAGGAGGCTCAACTCAATCCATCCCAAAGAAAAGGAAATACAAGAAAGCCAAGTAGCTGTCTGATGAGGCTTTACAAGTAGCTGAGGAAAGAAGGGAAGCGAAAAGCAAGGAAGAAAGGGGAAGATATATCCAACTGAATGCAGAGTTCTAGAGAACAGCAAGGAGAGACAAGAAGGCCTTCTTAAATGAACAATGCCAAGAAATCGAGGAAAACAATGGAATGGGAAAGACTAGAGATACTTTCAAGAAAATCGGAGATATTAAGGGAACGTTTTGTGCAAAGATGGGCATGATAAAGGACAAAGAAGGCAGGGACCTAACAGAAGCAGATGAGATTAAGAAGAGGTGGAAAGAATACACAGAAGAACTATACAGGAAAGATCTGAATGTCCCTGATAGCCATGATAGTGCGGTCACTGAACTTGAGCTGGACATCCTAGAGAGTGAAGTCAAGTGGGCCTTAGGAAGCATTACTAACATCAAAGCAAAGGGAGATGACAGTATTCCAGCTGAGCTATTTAAAATCCTAAAAGATGATGCTGTTAAAGTGCTGCACTCAATATGCCAACACATTTGGAACACTCAACAGTGGCCACAAGACTGGAAAAGGTCAGTTTACATTCCATTTCCAAAGAAGGGCAATGCCAAAGAGTGTTCAAACTACTGCACAATTGCGTTCATTTCACATGCCAGCAAGGTTATGCTCAAAATCCTACAAGCTAGGGATGTACGAAAATCACTTACCTTTTAATGAAATGTGATTCGAGGTGGGGGGGAGGCGCTCCGTCCCTCCCCCCCGAAATTCTGGCCAGGGGGGAGGCACTCCGTCCCTCCCCCCCCCGAATCCTGGCTGGCCGGATCCGCAAATGGCGGCGGCCGTAGCTGCCGTCATTTGTGTCCCTGCAGTCAGCCGTGATAGGCTACGTAAATGTTTATGTAGCCTATCACGGCTGAGTCAAAAAAAAAAACACGCGCGTACGCAAATGGCGGCGCCCATGTGCGCCCCCATTTGCGTTCCTTATTTTGGCACATCTAGTCTACGTAAACATTTACGTAGACTACGGAGAAAATAAGGGGAACGCAAATAGCGTAGACGCTACGCTATTTGCGTTCCCCTTATTTTCGCCATAGTCTACGTAAATGTTTACGTAGACTAGACGTGCCAAAATAAGGAACGCAAATGGGGGCGCACATGGGCACCGCCATTTGCGTACGCACGGTTTTTTGTTTTTTTTTTACTCAGCCATGATAGGCTACGTAAACATTTACATAGCCTATCACGGTATTTTTTAAAAATCTAGCCGTGATAGGCTATGTAAATCTTTATGTAGCCTATCACGTATTTTTGTTTTTTGTTTTTTTTTACTGGAAATGGCGGCGGCGGCGGCAGCTGGTCGGAAGACCGGCGGCGGCAGCTGGTCGGAAGACCGGCTGCTGCAGCTGCCGCCGCCGAACTGCCGCCAGAGCCGCCACCACCAGGAAAATTTGCCCAAGGTAAGTCCCGTCCTGGGGGGGGGCGGGGGGGCAGACCGTTTTGCCACCGATTTCGGGGGGCCGAATGCGCTGGCATTCGGCCTCCCCGAGATTCGTGGTGAAATTCTCTGACATCCCTACTACAAGCCAGGCTTCAGCAGCATGTGAACCGACAACTACCAGAAGTACAAGCTGGGTTTTGAAGAGGCAGAGGAACTAGAGATCAAATCGCCAACATTTGCTGGATCATGGAGAAAGCAAGAGAATTCCAGAAAAACGTCTATTTCTGCTTCATTGGCTATGCTAAAGCCTTTGATTGTGTGGATCACAACAAACTCTGGCAAATTCTTAAAGAGATGGGCGTACCAGACCACCTTACCTGTCTCCTGAGAAACCTGTATGAGGGACAAGAAGCAATAGTAAGAACTGGACATGGAACAACTGATTGGTTTCAAAATTGGGAAAGGAGTACAACAAGCCTGTATATTGTTGCCCTACTTATTTAATTTATATGCAGAGTACATCATGAGAAATGCCGGGTTGGATGAATCACAGCTTGGAATTAAGATTGTCGGGAGGATTATCAACAACCTCAGATACGCAGACGATACCACCCTAATGGCAGAAAGCGAAGAGGATCTAAAGAGCCTCTTGTTGAGGTGAAAGTGGAGAGTGCAAAAGCTGGTTTGAAACTCAACATTAAAAAAACTAAGATCATGGCATCTGGCCCCATCACTTCCTGGCATATAGAGGGGAAGAAATGGAAGCAGTGACAGATTTTACTTTCTTGGGCTCCAAGATCACGGCAGACGGTGACTGTAGCCATGAAATTAAAAGACGCTTGCTCCTTGGCAGGAAAGCTATGGCAAACCTAGACAGCATAGTAAGAAGCAGAGACATCACCTTACCGACAAAGGTTCGTATAATCAAAGCTATGGTTTTCCCAGTAGTAATGTATGGCTGTGAGAGGCGAGAGCTGGACTATAAGGAAGGCTGAGCGTTGAAGAATTGATGCTTTCGAACTGTGGTTCTGGAGAAGACTCTCACGAGTCCCCTGGACTGCAAGGAGGTCAAATCAGTCCATCCTAAAGGAAATCAACCCTGAGTGCTCATTGGAAGGACAGATACTGAAGCTGAAGCTCAAATATTTTGACCACCTAATGCAAAGAGAAAACTCAC
The DNA here is from genome assembly GCF_057233095.1 of Heloderma suspectum. NCBI lineage: Eukaryota > Metazoa > Chordata > Lepidosauria > Squamata > Helodermatidae > Heloderma > Heloderma suspectum. The sequence goes on from NC_139462.1 coordinate 118,264,188, forward strand.
TGGAAAAGACCCTGATGTTGGGAAAGATTGAAGGCAAAAGGAGAAGGGGACGGCAGAGGATGAGATGGCTAGATAGCATCACTGATGCAATGAAGATGAACCTGAGCACACTCCGGGAGAAAGCGGAGGACAGGAAAGCCTGGCGTGCTATGGTCCATGGGGTCACGAAGAGTCGGACACGACTGAACGACTGAACAACAACAAGCGTCATTAGGTTGAATGGAAATAAAGCCTCGGAAAAGAACCCTATCGTCTTCATGTTGATTCTGGCTACTTGAGGATTTCAGAAGGCAGCAGGGGCGCTCCTGACACTAGCCAATCAAATTGCTCTTAGCTTCTTGGGCTCCTCCCCACCCCACAACTAATTGACTGATTGCTCCTGCATTCTTCTCTCCCCACAGCTGCCACCTTACAGCTGACAAGCAGCAGGTGTCCTGATTCCCTACCCCCAAAGAGATGATGAGTAAATGAGAGGGAGGGGGCAGAGAGCTGCACTTGAGGTGATCAGGAGCTGCCAATGACCCTCAGGTCTTGCAGTAGTTGATGCAAAGCCTACTTTAAGCTCAAGATAATATGGAAATTCTATCTGTGATGTAGCTCAGAGGTGGTCAGAAAATAGATCTCCAGATGTTTGGTACTTCAGCTCCCAGCATTCCTGACCATTCACCATGCTAGCAGAGGCTTCTGGGAGTTGAAGTCCCAAACATCTGGAGATCTACCTTCTGCCGACCCCTGTAGTTTAACAAATAAATCTCTCAGTTACAAATCTCACTCTGCTATGAATCCATCAGATGACCTTAGGCAAACCACTGTCTCTCATTTGCAATATGGGGATAACAGCATTGGTCTACGTTATAAGGTTGCTGTAGTGGTTGCAAAATGATGTATGCAAAGTGCTTGGAACACTCTAAAGCACTACATAAATGCTAAGTGTTATTATGTTTAACCTGTGATGCATTACTCGCACTGCTTTGTGTTGTACTCATCAAGCAACTGGCACGCATATGTGAACAGGACCTCAAATGTAATGGACAAAAACATTGCTAAAAATATGAAGTCCAACATGCACCATGTCTTTCCTTGTTTGTATAAGTAAGTTTGCAGTTTAGGACAGTAAATGCTATGGACTTCAGTGCAATGTAATGTAACAGGCTTGGCACATCAGCTAAATGTCTTGTCTTTAAAATAGTAGAATAAATATAGCTGTTTTATTTTGTCACTTTAGTATTCTGTCTTTGGTATGTGGAAATAAGAATCAATTATTTTACTGCAGGTTGCAGTAGATAGGGATACTCATGCATTCACTTTCTTACATTGAATATTTGCCATTTTAACACCCACTTCCCCTGTCTGGAGATATTCTTTTGGAGTTCTTCAAGATCCCTTTTTGTCTTAACCACCCTAAATAATGTGGCATCATCAACAAACTTGGCTGCCTTACTGCTCACCCCTAACTCCAGATCATTTCTGAACAAGTGTAAAAGCATCAGTCCCAATACAGATCTTTGGGGGACCCCACTGTTTGCATACCTCCATTGCAAGGACCTTTCATTCCTGCTGTCCACTTTCTGTTCTTTAACCAGTTACCAATCCATACAAAGACTTCTCCTCTTATTCCACTGAGTGCTTCATCTACTCAGGAATCTTTGGTGAGAGTCTTTGTTTAATTAAAAAAATTAAGCCTTTTGGAGGTCCAAATAAGCAATGTGTATCAGATCACCCCAATCCACATGACTGTGAAATTCTCAAAGAACTCTAAAAGGGTAGTGAAACAGGACTTACCTTTGCAAAAGCCATGCTGATTTTTTTTCAGCAGGACTTTTCCTTCTATATGCTTAATAATTTCATCTTTAATAACATATTTTTTCTTGTAGTACAAATATTTATTTTCAGTTTTCAAGATGGCTTACAACACAATTTCAAAATCTATGTGAAGAATGAACCAAAGCAAATTAAAAACAAAGCAATAAAAACAAAAACAAAAACAGTAACAGTAACAACAAAATAAGAACCAAAAGAACATAATCAATAACTTAACTTTACAGAAGAATGAATGAAAGCACAGAACTAAAGTGTTATTTAAGCTAAATCAACTAGGGGCCTTGTAAGAACCCTAGCATTGGGGGAGGGGTTACGGGGAGCTTTAACCCTTCTCCCACAGTGGGCCTGATCTGGATCCTCCCCGCAACACACACACACACACACACACAAGCAATTTCTATTGCAAAATAGTGATCTATAGCTTTATGGGTCACTATTTTGCAATAGTAATTGCAGGTGAAGGAATCCAGAAAGGGTTAAAGCCACCTTGCCCAGGTCCCAATTTGGATCAGGCCCCCTGCACCTACTCTAGAGTAAAAAGGAAAACATACATAACTGCTATCTACATCTTTAAAGTAATGTCTGCTTTAGCCCTGGGTTCAGGCCTGCCTGGGAGCCATGATATCTTTGCTAGAAATGATAATTTTAATTGTTGAAATTAATCCAAACCATTTATTCCATCTTATTATTTATTTTTTATATTTTCCAAAATAGTAATATAATTTAATTCCAATGGATTATTAACAGCTACAATTAAATAAATGCCTAGATATCTAACAGGTTTCTGTGTCCATTTCAGTTCATGGCACTCTGGTGATTTTTCTATCCTTTTCTGATCAACAAATTCCCATTAATTAAATTTTTACTTCAGCCTATATACTGACACTTCCCCATAATTTTTTATTATTTGTAGGACTAAATTTAATTATTCTTCACTCACAGACACCATAACATAATCCACATAGAGACTTATCTCAAATTCCTTGTCCCTGATTATTATTGAATATTTTGTTCTGCTCTCGTAATGGCTGCTAATGGTTCTATATTTAAAGTAAAAAGAAGTGCTGATGGAAGACAACCTTGTAGTGTCCCTCTGGAAATTTAGAATATTTGCCTCAGTGTGCATTACTTTATTCAAATCTAATATTTTCAACCTCATGTACACCAGCCGAAGTCAACTCATTTTATTTTAAAATTGGTTGACTCCATAAACTTTGCTGCCAGTGGTTATGAAACAAATTCAATTGACTTCCCCTCAGTTCTTCAGAGCAATCTTATTTCATTCTGTATCCTGCAGAAAACTATGAAAATCGTGTTGGGCTTGTTTAAAAATTACTCCTTCTGCAAGTACTGTACGTTATAATATGCTTAATAGATTTTATAGGGCTTTTCCATAAGGGAAGTTCCTAGCCACCAGAAACATATTATAAATGTAACCCTTAACAGCAAGTTCAATATCACACATTTTAAAACTCTGATGTGTGCCATAAATTTAGGCAACTATAAGATTACAGCATTGCAAATACTTACAGAAATCCATACTATTAGCACAATTCTTCTGATTTTATTCTGCTTCCCCCTTCTTATTTTCACACCTCGTATTGACTCAGTCAGGCTTGCCTGTTTTCCATTCAGATTGTCCTAGGAAGTCTCTATTTCCCACTCTGATGACACATATTTTGAGTATACAAGACTAACTTATTAAAACTAGTAAAAACAGATGTGTTTTCATCAGCAAAATCTCTCTAAATGCTCAATTACCTGTAGTAGCCAAAATCAGATGGATGGGAAGTAATGTTTAAATAGTCTATTTGTAAAATATGCAGATACCTCATTAAACGGACTGGTCCCTTTCTTTATTGAAAAGAATGGCTTTCAGCTATTTACTGGAATACAACTGGAACCATGAAAATTGTCATTAGAGATAAAGCCAGTACAAGTCATAGAGCCAGTTCAGAAGTCACACTAAGCCATGACGGTTAGCATTTCTGAGCTAACCATAGTGGCTTAGCTTGACATCTGAACAGGGATCAATTCCAACCGTGGTTTATTAACCACGAACAAACCACACTCACGAACCACCTAGTGCAAGATGGATAGCAGTGCTAATCATGGCTTAGCGTGATGTCTGAACAGTCCCTGTGGTTAACAGAGTGCTTCCAGAGAGCTCCACAGCAAGAGTGGCCAAAAATGGCTATTACAGGAGCAAGGCTGCAGTTCGCTGCCATTTTCTTCCTTTCTTCTGATTCCATTACAAAAATAAGTAAAACGTTGGAAAATTGTGCAAAAATTTCACCATATCGCTAAAATGCGCATTTGCACAAAATTGGCATATAGCGCTAAAACGTGCATTATTCCTCTATATCACTAAAACGCACATCCATGCATATGTGCATGTGTGCAAAATCGCTATATCGTTATAGGAAAGTTGTGCATATGCGCAAATGTGCATTTTAGCGATATGGTGATTTTTGTGCAATTTTTCAACGTTTTAATTTTTTTTTAACTTATTGTAATGGAATCAGAAAGAAGGAAGAAAATGGCCACCAACAGCAGCCCCGCTCCTGTAATGGCCATGTGAGCTGAGGCTGCTGAGATGCATAAGGAAGCAGTGGGAGGACTGCAGGAGGGTGGGTGGTTAGAGAGCGGTTAGGCTAACCATGCTGGGGGCCATGGTTAGCTGCATATGTGGCAGGGGCTCTCGCAGTGGTTAGCACTAACCACCCAGCACTGTGGTTAGCATAACCACTCTGCCCCAACATGCGTCTGAACAGGGTCATAGTATATATCACTGGTGTTAAATTGGTGGCGTGGGTGCCACAACTATGATGCCTGGGTGGCATCTCTGCTGTTAAAAAACAATTTTTATAAAACAATTAACAATAAAAACAATTTATGAGGACAAAGGTTGGGGAAGAGAAAGCCAAGAGAATAGGAGAGAAGAAGAGAGATATACAGACAGAGGGAAGGGTAAAATCAGACGCAAATGGCAGAAAAATAAAAGTGGGTCCCATATTGCTGACAGGGCTAAAGATGTGCTCCGGATCTGGAAAGATTATATATAAAGATATGTATAAGGTAATGAGTTAAAGGCCATACTGGAAGTTATTGCACGCATTGCACTGTAGCCCTGTCCAGGTATTCTGGGCCTCACACAAGAGAAGAGTGGGGCTTTAAATCATGCAGACAGTGGGGATGTGATGGAGGGGAGGGGGCCACAAGCCCCTCCCCCCTGCGATTCTAATCACGCGGCGGCTAGAAGGCCTGAACAAGCATCCTTGATGGGTGTAGCTGTATGATGCATGTTTGCAAACATGTGTTTTTTGCATTTACACTTTACATGGTTTCAATATACACTTAAAACACCTTAATAGGGTTACTCCTGGAAACGTATTGTTTGTTGTAGCCTTAAACAGAGACATCTCTCCAATGTAGGGAAATAACGAGTCAAAGAAGCCCTCCATGATGCTCCATCCCCTCTCCTATTTAATCCGGCATTACAATGCCCACAGCTATTTATGCAAGTATAAACTTTAAAGGCACCCAAATAGGCATGTTGGATAATGTATCCATGTTACATATGGATTATGTAACATGGATAAAAACAAATGTTGGGTTCTGAAAGCACCTGTATGTGACTGAATGCTAACAGAGTCACCTCTTATCTCCTTGCATATGGGTTTTTCAAGATTCTGGGAGCCATGGAGGCTGGGCACAAATATGCCAGCTAAAAGTGATAGCTTACAATGCATATTGCTACCATGGAAAATGGGAGGAACCCAGCAGCTTTCCAATACTTCCCACACCTTTGATCATGTTTCTGTTGCCATGACTCAAGCCATGACTCCCACTCCACTGCAGTGTACATGAAAACACAGCACTAGCCTGTCAGGCTTTGATAAATGTACAACCAAAAACTACAAATAGAAGGCAAATTCTAGAAGATGGGGGTGGAGATTGTGGTGGGACTTGGTAGGGAGCACAGGGTTCTTGGCTCAGGTCTTTTTGTCGGGCCTAGACAGAGGGAAGGGCACCCAACAATTATTTTCCTCCTCTGGCTCCACTTGCAGGCAATGAGAGAAAAAGGGGGGGCACCAAGTCCAAAAGAGCCACATCTTGCAAGACCAAGACCTCCATCATCTGGCAATGCCTTGGTCATCATTCCTTGTGACAGGTGGGGCCATGCCTCCCTGATCATGACGACAGGGCAACTGATCTTTATTGTATCCCCTTTTTGAAACACTGACCTCTCCCAGCCTTCACTCTGGGGCCATGACAGCACACAATGTAATCCCCCAGTGTAGTCTTTTCCACTGGAAACCCAGAATTTAAATGGGCACAGGCCTTTGCTTTCTTGAACAGGTAAATTGTTTTCCCTCTGAAACTTTTAACATGATTTTTCAGGTGATACAAACTCAGTATTAGATGATGCTAGTCCAAACTGCCTAAGCATCTGTCTCTAATCCTTGATAACCAGTAGTGTGCAGAGAAGCAAATACAATGTGACATTGTGAGGTTTGGTAAAACTAATTTGGGGAACTGCAGCTCACATTTGCCCTACATAATTATGCATTAACATCCTAGGTTTACAGATGCAGTACTATATAAAGAGAGTTTCATTCCCTTAACCTGTTTGGAAGAAATACAGATTTTAGGTGTGAAAGTGGAAGACTGCCCCCCAAATGCAGCTATTTATTTATCTATATTTGTAATGCTTTTCTGCATGCATTCTATGAGAACTGTCTCACCCACAGCCACTAGGCATATGATATGAGCATCTTCCTTCTTGGTAAATAAGAAGCAATCAGTATAATGTGGAGTCAAACAAAACATTCTCAGACAAGAGTATATTTAGCCCAAATCATCCCAGACAAATTCAAATTAAAGAGGAAAAAAGTTCAGTAACTTCCCCAACAATTATGTTGCTGTCTTGATCTTATGAATAATAAAACTGCAGTTATTTCATTTAGTGGGGGCTATAGAGAAAGGTCACTTCTAACATAAGAAATTAGTGTAATTTCCTGAGAAATCATATTGAGTGGATTAGTTTCCGCTGGCATTGTAAAAGGAACTATTAATCTGTGTCTCATGGTCGGTGTGTGTGTGCGCGTGTGTGTCTTAAAAGCACGCATACATATAGAATCACTATTTAGAAACTCACAGATAAGGTAGCAGAAAATGGTGAGATGTTCTGCTATTCTTCAACAAAGCAGAAAAAGAAATGTGTTTTCCTGTTGTGACTTTTGATGTTACTGCAATCGTAAATGACTTGGAAAGGACTAGTTATAAACCAGTGAGCCTTCTTCCTAGAGCTTTTCTACATGAGGCTGTTAATTGGTTGTTAATCCACTGTATCTACTTTTGTTTCATCACAGAATTCAGATCCGAGCACTACTTGAGCAGTGTTTCCTTTCCTGGTTTTCCACTAGATAATCTCTTGGTGGCACTGTGGGATAGCAGCATAGCACAAATACACAAAAGGAAATCACACTTTCTTTCACTTTCACAATTAAATGCTGCATTTTCCCTGCTCTAAAAAGATTTGCTGAAAGTTCTGGCTGGTTAGACACAGAAGTACAACTGTCATCTAAAGAACCCATAAACAACTGTAAGTAGGGAATGAGGAGCACACAGTAAATGTCTCATGTAGAAAAGCCCCTAGTGAAGGTGCTTAAGATCAAATGTTACATTAAAATATCGTCTTGTGGCCCAACCTACAGTTTTATAGGAAAATCTTGTAGAATTTAAAGTACTCATACTAGTCAGAGTTCAGCATTCCCTGGAAAGTTTTTTTCTGATAAGCACCATGCTGAATTTAAGGCACTGGGAGTTTCCAGTTCAGGGGGAGGGGGATCATTAATGCAGTGTTAAGAGTACACGTTGAGCTAAAAGCTTCAAGGATGGGATATGCAAATTACCATTAACACTAACATTGAGAGCAAACCGACCTACCTTGGAATGCATGCATAAATTACAGAGCAACAACCCAAGATTTCTCTGGGCTCTGCAGCAGGTTTTCTTCTAGACCAAGGGAAGAGAGGAAGAGGGAATCTGGGTTGTATTTAAAGGGTAGTTCATAGTTCCAGAGTACAACACAGGATGGAGTCAAGTGGTGTGTCAGTGACTAGTGGGGGAGAAGATGGCACCTAGCAGTTCAGAGGGGAAGCTTGGCAGAGCTTGATGCCTTATGGCGGAGACATGTTGGCAAGGCAAATGCCAAAAGCCCTGAGGTCAAGCAGTACATAGACTCCTCCCTTGATTCTGGGTCCTCACACTTGAGATTTACTTCTCCTGAAGACTCTGATAAGTCTAAAAAAATAAACCTGAAATGTCAAGTAAACTCCCCCTACCCCCCACCCCATCCAGTAAAACCCTGAAAGACATAATGCCCCTGTTCAGAAATCATGCTAAGCCATGATGGTTTAGGAGTTCTGAGCTAACCATGTTGGCTTATCATGATGTCTGAGCAGGTGTCTGTCTCAGCCATGATGGTTTATTAACTACAGACTAACCACGGTCACGAACCACTTGCTGCAAGATGGTTAGTGGGCTCTACCATGGCTTAGCACGATGTCTGAACTGTCTCCATGGTTAATTGACAGCTGCCAGAGAGCTCCGCAGCAAGAATGGCCAAAGGAGGAGTAGCCGCTCATGCCTGAGCGGCAGATCTCTATGGCTGAGATCTGTCCAGCAGCAAATGACGTGGCTAATACGAGCCCACTGATACACTGCCACTGGCAACAGCCCACTGCATGCCAGCAGTGGCTTGTGGCCGTTTGTGCTCTGGCCTGCTGCCGCAATGGGCACGGCCAGGCATTGCCATGTGCAATGGCGCCTGTTACAATGCATCTGCAAAGGCAGGACGGACTCTGGCACTGTCCCTGCATGGCATAAGCAGTTGGGGGGAGTGAGGAAGCTGATTCCTGATGGCCACCTGTGTCCATTTGTGCTGCAGGGGACACTTGAAGGTGCTGTGCATCGGGGCGGCGGATTATTTTTTGTAAACAGCCCAGAGAGCTTCAGCTATGGGGTGGTATAGAAATGTAATTAATAATAATAATAGGGTGGTGAGTGTTGATTATAGGCTGCTGGAGCAGGAATGATGGATCCCAGGCCATGCTGTGGGAAGTGCGCCTGGGACCCTGTGCTGCAGCACAGACTGCAGGCTGCTGAACCACCAAGCACCAAAATGGCCAACAGCACAAAGGCTGTTGGGATGCATGGCCCTGCTCCGGAGGACTGTGGGTTCCTGCAGGGGGGGTGGTTAGAGAATGGTTAGTCTAACCACATTGTGGAAAATGGTTACCTGCACATGTGGCAGTAGCACTCACAAGGGTTAGTGGTAACCATCATGCACCATGGTTAGCCTAACCACCCTTTCCCAATGTGCATCTGAACAGGGCCAGTATTGCCCTTCCAGGCCCCAGCTTGGCTCCCCCTGTCTCCCAAGACAGCCCATTGGTTCTTCTTGAACTGGCCTGGCTATAATTACCTAGAGGTTAGGTCTGGATCGCTACGAGAGCAACAACCTAGCAAGGTGGCCTGGGCTTCAGGCACCTGCTCTGTGCCTCAGAGTCTGTGTTCCCTGCTTCTGGCTCCTTGGACAGACTAGACAGATTCCTTCTAGCAGTAATTAGCAGTAGATCAGCAAAGATTTCTGACTCCCAGTTGTTCTATAACAGCAATAACAAAATTACGGTCCCTCAGCCCCACCCTAAATTATATTGCTGGTGAAGAAAGCTTGCAGGTAGTAACCAGTCGTGGATTTCTGTGTGGAACAACTGTAACCTCTGCTCTGTTCTGGTATTCAAAATAATTTTCTGGGCTCAGAATTTTTTAATTCTAAGAATATGTATTTTGCACCTTGCTCCAATGGGTAGATTTCAAAGTTCTGGTAAAAACAAAAAAGTAGATCCTACAAGCCTGAAGCCTGCTTATCCATGCACCATGCCCTCTCCTAACATTTTCATAGAGAATGTTGATCACATCAAAGTGAAGTACTAGAATCACTGTGTAAGGACTTCACCACCTCACAAAATGCTGAGATTCAGGCTCAGCCATTAATGCATGCGCATTGCTGAGATAAATAGCTAAATGTGGCAAGAGTATAATTCAATGGTGCCCAATTCCATTAGTGTATTTTCTTTAAATGTTTCAAGAAGCGATTAAAATTCACATTTCAGAACAGTTTTGGTTTAGACTACAAATTATGTTTGATGTGAGCATTTTCTTTGGTCCACTTATTTAAATAAATATCAGGGAGAGTTTAACTCATGTTTATGAAAACTTTCTGCCTCCAAGCATGGTTTTTAAAATACTCATGTATAAAGAACAAGAAAATAACTCTGTGAAGGGAAAAGCATTGTGCGTGCATGTGTGCGGGGGGGGGGGGAGTTTGGAAAAAGTAAATGGCAGGTGGGGATTCAGACGGCCCTCATCTGCCCCTGCTTTGCCTGCACTCCCCTCCTGAAGTACTAGTGCTGCTTTTAAAAAATGGCATCAGGGCAGTGTCACATGCATTAGTATGTAATGTGTAATTAGTTTCCCCATTTCATGGGCTACTCTGTAAAGGTATTTATTTATTTATTCGTGTCAGAAGCATCACAATTAAAAAACATACTATAACACATAACATTTAAAATATAAAATGTAGAAGTTAAAATATGTAGAAATTAGACAAATCTTGCCCCAAAACTAGCAACATTAGTTGCGTTCTGTCGCGCTGTCATAAGGTCCTCATGTGTACATTGGTCAGGGCACAAAGGAGAAGTATACATATGTGTTGTTGTCTGCAAGTCTCCGCAGACGCATAGGGCAGAGATCACCGGATAACCCCATTTATTCAAAGTGTCTCTAGATCTCGTTACACCTGTACGCAGTTTATTCAATGATTTCCAAACTTCCCTGCTTTCATCAGAACCGGGTGCCAGTGCCTCTGCTCTCCAGTGTTGATTCTTTGTAGCATTCCATAAGTCCATTCTACTTTTGAATTAATCAAAGTCTTCCGTCGATCTGAGGAAGCTTTTCCTGGAATTTAATCTCTGAGGAGCTGGTTGTAGGCAGTAAAGAGGGTGTTGTTGGATATTGAGGATTTAAGCCTCTCTTTGTATGCTGCTGCTTCTCTACGAACAGCAGGCGGGGCAATGCCAGCTATATGGTAGATCTTCTGTAAAGGTAAAAAATACACATTAAAAAGGTAAAGGAGGATGCAATCTGACTTCTCTGTAACAAGATGTAAGCATGAGTTCCACTGATAAAATCCAAGTCCAGGCAGAGATTCTGCACCTATCACTGTGCACACAGGTAGGGCTGTAGAAACACCATGCAGGCACAATCCCACCCAGAGCTGGATGGGACATTATAATGGCACCCTTCTCCACCAACAGCCTCGCCCAAGGGCACAATGCACATGCCAAACTCCCCTCCCCCTCCTACACATGGCAGGTGCATCCTAATGTCCAGGGCACAGCAACCCAGCAACGCCAGGCCTTGCTCTTGCCCCTGAGAGGTGTCCGCTGTGGCAGCTTCCTGCCTCGCTGGACTTAACGAAGCAGAGACAGAGTGCCAGGCTGCAAGCATGAGGGCTGCCCCTTGGAAATATTTCCATTCATCCCAGAGAGGGTGGAGCCTAAGGTAGGTAGCCATGTATCTAAGGCCCTGCAGCTCCAGTCTGATCTTACCTGCTACTTATTAGTTTATGTTAGCCATTTTTTTCACTGATCACAAGTGGGTGTACTTACTCCCTAAGAGCTTTCTCTTGCCCCGTAGCTCCAGCTTGCAGTCGGGACATAACATCTTGTGAAGAATTTTATATCTATCCATTAGAACATTTGTAAGGTTCCTAACATTCTGGTTCTCTACCCTTATGAAGACAGTCTAAAAGTTAAAGGTAAGAAACTCTAACTAGCTGATCTGTATTTGGACACTGTATAGAGCTTGAGAGGTTTACACTAAGATAGTATTCCAGGCATGTCTGTCCTTGAGCCATAAATGCAGAGTCGTTGAATCTTGACAATGGTTCCCAAGAGCTGTGCCACACATTACAACCTGCTCTTTTCAATTCCTGATGCCGTAACTGCAGAGATACTGCAGAGATGATGGCAAGGTCAGGTTAATTGCCTGTTTTAGCAAACTTGGTGCAACTCAATTTTTGCCACTTAGCTTTAAGTTGAAATAAAATGTATATGATATCCAAGTGTGCCAGGCAGTTGTTTTCTTATTATGTATGTGTGTTGCAAAATAGATTCATCATAGCATGAGGCTGTTGATGGGTTTGGTTTTTTAAAGATATATGCACAGGAGAGGTCATAGGGATCCCATCTCCCTCCTAGTGTGCAGATCAGCTTCCAGTTTCAAAAGGATCTCTCCATTGTAGCAAGTTCTTGAAAAACGTTTCCTAAGAATGGAATACATGAAATTGCTTGATATTAAAGACATTTCCATCTACAGGCAAAAAGAAACAAAGTAAAAAACACACGCATGGAGATTGGTCAGTAAGGTCACCACTATGTTCATCAGTTTTTCAGTTCAAGACTCCCTTCCTGAAAAAGTCAGTTCAGGCACCTTCCCTACATCTTTTACAGTGAAGACAGATGCAGATAATTCATTTAGCTTTTCTCTAATCTCCTTATCTTTCTGTAGCACACCTTAATTCCCTTGTCAGCCAGCAATCCAACCACCTCCCTAGATTTAAATATTTGTTTTATTGTTGGTCTTAATATTTTTAGTGATATGCTTCTCAAAGCAGTGTTTGCACCCCATGTTTGCTTGCCTTTTAGGGGGGCTTAAGTTTGTGTTCCCGTTTATTCTCCTCATTTGGGTAAGACTTCCATTTGCTGAAGGAAGCCGTCTTGCTTCTATCAGCATCCTTAATCATTAATCACATGTGTTAATCATGCTGACATCCTCTTGGACTTGGTGGTCCCTTTCCTGATCTGTGGTGTACATTCTAGATGAGCTTTTATTAGAGCGGTTTTGAATAACCCCCTCTTAACTGTCCTTTTCAATGTTTCCCTTTTACCTGTCCCCTCATTGTCCATTTACATATATGTTGATTTTGGTATCCCTTTCCAATTAGAAGTGATGGCAGCACAACCCAACTAAGGTTATGCCAATTTCCAATAAAGTAAAAAAGAGGAATGTAAAGCCCAGCGTAGACAAGTGGAAACGGTTCTGAATCCTGCCCCCGCTCACACACACACCTGCAAGGAAACATCAGGGGAGAGCTGGTTTGGAGAAGGAAGCATTGACAGGAAAAGGGTTCCACAGCCCCTTCCATCTACCTGTGCTTTAACTTGCCCTCACCTGTGCTTTACAGGAATTCAGAGGCAACCCATTTCTGACATTTAGTACTGCTGCTATCATACTTTTGCCCTAAGATAGATCTGCTTTGCACAGTTGTTTCTTATACGAGACAACAGAGAGAGACCAAATAAGGCATTAACAACAAAATTGGCCAGGTTTTTTTAATGCCAGGATTATCCTCTGAACTAAATTCTAGAGGGGCAATAACATAGCATCATTACCTTGGCTCTGCAGGAGACCTGAGCACTTAGTAGAACTGTGTAACTAATGGCCTTTCCAGGGAGCAGAACGGGCAGGGCTCACCATGATCCTGGGGAGACTTCATTGGAGGACGAGGAGGAGGCCCGGGACCCTGCAGAAAACCATAGCACAGCTGAAGAGCCCCAGATGTCCCAAGGACATCTTGTCAGTGTGGCCTGGTGACCACCCAGCCTCTGTACCCCGATTCTCTTCCTTCATCTCCTGGGCCCCAGGAATGGAGACAGGGGCAGACCTGGTGAGAAGCCCAGAGCTGGTGGAGGTCTTCACATATAGCTGTTAGATGCTTTCCCATCAGGTGTCTCCTTGGGAGGAAGGGCCTACTCAGAGGGAGGGAGACACCAGAGAAGGACCAGGTGTACCTTGTATTCCAGCTTGATAATCAGGAAGTGGGGGAGGGGTGCGTGTGTGCGTGCATGCGCGCGCACTGGCTGTAGGGATATAAATCAGTCTGTCCTGGGCTTCTGCTGGCATAATAGTTCCCTATTATTTATTTACAACATTTGTATACCACTCCAGATCTAAACAGATGCTGGAGAGGTGAACAACAAGAGATTAAACAATAAAAAGACAAAAAGAATCAAACATTATATTAACATTATTTATTTATTTATTTATTTATTTTAATAAGGGTACTAATAAAACTGTGGCCGGTCAACAAAGGAAGGCTTCCGGGAAAAGAGGTGTTTTCAGGAGGCACTGAGAACAACACAGTGTTGGTGCCTGCCTGACCTCCAGAGGCAGGGAGTTCCATAGGAAGGGGGCCACCACACCGAAGGCTCTTCTCCAGGTGGGCTCCAGTCAGGCCACAGGTCCATGTGGAACCACTAGGAGCATGCCCTTTGATGACCATGGTGGCAGGTTGTTAAGGGAGAAGGCGCTCTCTCAGGTATTCTGGTCCCAAGTTGTTTAGGGCTTTGTACACTAGCACCAAAGCTTTAAACCTGGGTCGGTAGTGAATAGGCAGCCAGTGCAGTTCCTTCAGCGAAGAAGTTGCAGGCAGAAAAGGGGCAGCTCCTGACAACAGCCAAGCTGCTGCGTTCTGCACTAGCTCCAGTTGGGGATCGATAGATATTAGAAGATGGTAGAGTCTTAGTCTTTGAGTTGCCTTTGCTTTGGACTCCAAGTATTTCTGTCTGCACCCCATCCCGTTTGAAGACTCATGCCTATGTATATATAGACAGGTTTAGGTAGCTTTGTTATATTTTCCTTGAAGTATTGTTTCCAAACGTACTCTGGTTCTTGTGAGTCTTATTCCGTTTTCCCCTTCCCCAATCAACCTGCTGCCCCTTATAGCTGGTTGTCTGTGTGCTTCATTCTAAATTGCCTCAGTGCTAAATCCAGAGTCTTCCTGTTGGTTAATGCAACTAGGTTTCAGGCCTAGGCCTTGGAAATGGAGGGCACCAGTTTGGCCGCCCGTTTCATATGTCATAGGAGTGTCCCGTAAAGTCTGAGAATCCCCTGGCTTAGGCTGAGTTGGATGTAAGGGGTGGTAGCAGACTACCTTGCTGGGTTCGTGTTCAGCCTGAGCAACCTTTTCTTCCTACCTATACTGCTGGGAGCTAGGACAACCCACCTCCTCCATTCCCATGGTGTCAAGATGGCTTGGAACAAAGCTACCCGAAAGGCCTCCTTCTCCCATACAAGCCTGCCCAGTCCTTAAGATCTTCTGGAGAGGCGCTTCTTCCGAGACTGCCACCATGAGAGGTGTGTTTGGTGGCAATGCAAGAGAGGGCCTTTTCAGTGCTTGCTGTGGAACTCCCTCCCAAGGGAGGCTAGTTTTCCTCCCTCTCTGCTATCCTTCGGATGGCAGGCAAAGACCACTTTATTCAAGAAGGCCTTTGGCCTGTAAGTGGGTCTTTGGGTTGGGTGCTGTTCTTCTTCTGTAATTGTTGTTTCTATTGTATTTTAAATTGTTTTTGCAAGCTGCCTTGAGTGCCATTTTTTGGTAGAAATGTGGGGTATAAATCAAATCAATCAATAAGAATTGATACTCAGTACCGTAGTTGGATAGGTACATAGGAAGTGGCCTTACACCAGGTCAGACTATGGGCTTCCCGACACAGAGGCTTTTTATCCCACAGTTTTACCAGGCCTTCTGCTTCCAAATTCTTTGCGGGATTTTACATGCACTACCCTTTCCCCCCCTTTTATCTGCAAGTTCTATATGCTTGATTATACAGCCACTAGATGGCACTGTGTATAGCTCCTATTATTGTGCGACTTCCTTTTTTCACAGAGAAATTCAACACGCTGTATTTTAATATCTCATTATTTCCAATCTTTTTAAAAAAAGGATAAAGGTCAGAAGACGTGGGAGAGGCCCTGGAGGCTGATGATATCATGTAAAGGACCCACAAACTTCCGTGAGTAACCAATCTCAATAGCAGGATAAAAGCCTCATGAAGAAAGCTCCTATGTGTCAGCAGTGGTGCAGCGGAGCCAGGACTCACAGCCATGCAACGCCTGCACTTTTTTATTAGCGGGGACACTGACTTCATCTGCCACCCCCTGAGATATCCCTGTTCTCTCTGAGCTTACCTACAGTCCTCACGGTAATTGGGGGGAATTAATTTTTCCAGCAATAATATATTGCTCCCTGTTGTAATGCAAAGTATTTTGGGGTGCCTTGGTCTTGAATGGGCAATTAAGACCCTGTAGCTTTACAAAAGACCTGCTCCTGGTGGAGATAAGGTGGCTAGGGCTAGTGTCTTGATATGGATCAAGACTGCTGCCTGAATTCTTGGACTCTCCTTGGGGGCGTGGCTATGAGGACTGGCATGATGAGCACCCAAATTTACCACTACCCCACTGTTTGTCAGCCCAGTATTGTCTACTCTGACTGGTAACAGCCCCCATGCAGAGTTCTTTCCCTTTGCTTTGGAACGGATCCTTTATTTAATTGGAGAATCCACGGATTGGTGTTGGGGCTTCTGCATGCAAAGCGTGTGCTCTGTCCCTGAGCTATGGCCCCTCCCCAGTTAACTAACTCAATGGGAGAATCAATCCCCAATAATTTCAGTATTATGGTCCTATTTCTATTTAACCCAGTAAATGGTGGCAGCTATTGATTCTTTTGGTGTTGTAGGGTGGATCTACTCCCAGTGGTAAAGCTGGGGAAACTAGAGACCCATCCACCTTGTACCTTGGGGTACAAGGGTAATGAAAGGGGTCAGGGCCATCCAAAGGACCCCAGGGACATCATACTGGAAAACAGTGGGCAGGGTGGGGGGTTAACCCTGGGAAGCATGATTATTGCATGCATTTTTCTTCAGGGAAGGTAGCTGCTGTAGTGTCATGGAAACCCCCTATTGGACAGTACTCCATAGTATCATTTATTATTAGTGCAGAGCCAAATGTTCTACAGATTTGATTTTCCATCTCAAAAGTACTGATTGGGTTCCCACCACAAAATAGCTCAATCCTACATTTTTCATGGCTGTTCACTATTGTTCATAGTACCGACGGCCCCCTCGGTGGCAGCTTTGGTAGCCATTTTTTTCTTGTTTCAGCTTCCCCAAGTGATCCCAGCCAATACAACACTAAGGGTGCAATCCTAAGTAGATAGGCGGAGAGGGAGGCGACCACCTATCCAAAGCAACGCAGGAGAGGCACGGGGGATCGCTAAAATCTCAAGTCACTTACAGCTGAGGCAGACACTACACGACTGTGTGTGTGTGTGTGTGTGTGTGTGTGTGACAAACACATTCCTCTTAAGGCGTAGAGATTAAAAAGCAAAATATTGCCATCTGCTGGCAAAATGGATAACAGCATATAAAACAAGCCAAGATTTACATAAGCAAATAAAGAACAAAGGCTTTATTTGTCTAGGCGAACACATCTAAGCCAAAGGGCACCATTCAGTGGTTTCAGATGGGTGCATAATCTCTTTCGGCGAATGCAGCTGACAGCGAGCAAACACGCCGCAGCTGGCGCTGGAGTTGAGGCAACAACATTCTTGACCCGCTAGAGTGAAGGCTGCAGCCAATTGTTAGATGGCACATGGTATTCTCAAGACAAAAGAATGTGTGGTCAATATTTCAGGCCGTGGGTACAATGGTAACAGAAGAACTGGCTGAAGACAACGTTGCCAGTACAAACCCAAACTCGTTCTGCCACATGCACAATACACAGTTATGCTGCGATGTATATTTCACGGTACACATCCTAAATCTGGAAGAGTCTTGTAGCACTTTGAAAACTGCCACATCCATATGGCATAAGCCAGACTTTCCCAACCTGGTGTCCTCCAGATGAACTGGATTTCAGCTTTGATCAGCCCAGTTAATTGGCTATACTGTCTGGGGCTGATGAGAATTTTAATCCAAAACCTCCGGAGGGCATCCTGTTGGGAAAGGCTGGCCTACGCTATTCTAGACTAGAGTCTGCTTGCAGAAAGCTTATGCTATAATGATGTGTTGGTCCTTAAGGTCCCACAAGACAGGGCCAACCCTCTGGAAATTATTCTAAATTTGGTGAATATCAACATTCACAGTTTAATTCCAGCAATCTGAGATGAATCTGGTGAATGTCCATAAACTCTGATATACTGCTGAATGTGAAAAATGTTCCCTAAATGCTGAACATTTACTTTAACCTCCATTTCCCCATGGTTCAGGCATTTGAGGATGACTGCTGACAATCGCATTTAAAATCTATAGCTGGGCAATACCTTTATCAGGACCAGCCAAAACATCACAAAAGACAGTGCAAGTTTTCAAGTTCTCCACTGAAAATCCACTGCTATAAAAACTCTGTGATTTGCTGACTTCCCTCAGCCCAGGCAACTTGTCCCCATGGCTTTTACTCAGCTGGCCTTCCTTTGGGTCTAAACACCTGGCACTTGCAAAACTCCTGCTGTGAGGGCCAAATGAGGGCTGGCATAAGAGATTCATGACTGGATATTTTGCTTTTTTTACACTAAAAAGCAGCAACGGTGGGTAAAATTTGAGCAGGGGAGTGACATGGGCTGGAGGTAAAGGTTTTTGCCCTTTCTCCCATATCTTCTGATTGAAATCCCCACCCACCCCATTGCTATTAGCCACCAAGGGGGGGAAAGTCAAGTATAATATGGGTGGGGCCATAGGTCAGTGGCAGAGTTCATGTTTTGAATGCAGAAGTTCAATCTTTGGCATCTCCATGTTGGGTTGAAAAGCCTGGAGAGCCCCTGCCAGTCAGCATAGGTCGACAGTTCTGAGCTAGAGGGTGGAGATGGTCTGAATCAATATCCTTATACCTGGAACAATAGCAGTTTCCTATATCTGTCTTTCCCCTCCCACTGTGGCTAATAGCAGGTTGAGGTAATTATTTCAATTAGGGTAATGGAACAGGATAAAGGATTACCCCGCCCCCAACACACACACACACCCCTCTGCCCCTGGTGTCACAACTTGCATACAATTCCCCATCAGTCCCTGTGACTAAAAAGAAATGTTGGGAGATCCAATCACAAATCTCCCATACGTTGCATATGGCGTTTGGCCCTAAGTGGGGCAGCTGGTGAAAGGGTTATTGTGGGGGCTGAATGGGAACCCCATGGATTTGACTGAGCTCCTGGGGCATCAGTTGCTCATATAATGTACTCATTCCAACCTAAAGCTAAAATTGCTGCAACACCAAGAGGATTTTCCATGGCAACAGAATCTCTAGAACATCAGTTGCTTGTTTGTATGCTAGCACTGTATTGTTTTGATTACATGCCTTGGGAAAAATAAGGTTTTGTAAGTAATCCTTTCTCTAAAATACTCTCTCCTCTAGACTTTTATCTCCCCCTGGTTAATCAAACCGGTGATACTAACCAGCTTGCACCATTCTACAGGGGAGAGTCATGACTACCTTGGATATATCATATAACTTCATTATACTTAAGAAGATAGTGAGATTCCTGCCTTACAGCTCCATGAGTAGAGGAAGGCTGGGGGGGGGGGGGCTGTGGCTCAGTGGTAGAGCACCTGCTTTGCATGCTGAAAGCCCCAGGTTCTGCCCCCTGTAGGTGGGGCTGGAAAAACTGCCTGAAATCCTGGAGGGCAGCTGCTGCTGGTCAGTGTTGACAGTACTGGGCTAGATGGACGAAGGGTCTGACTCGGCGTCAGGCTGCTTCCTATGCTATTTGGGACACAATCCAACCCAGGTTAAGCAATATGAAGTCACAGTAATTCCAGTGAAGAGGCTTAATTATGTGTTTAACTCTGTCACTGAGATCAGCAGGACTTTAACTGATAGTGCCCAGACGTAACTGGAATCTGACAGAGGTTTGGGGGTGGGTACTGGAGGAAAGTGTATTTCAGCTCACAGGATAAATGTTTCTTATTTTCCTTTGTAAAAATTTGGCTTTTGCTCTGGTCATGCTCTGGAGTTAGTTTACACATTAGTTTAGGTTTACATTTAGATGACAGAATTTCAGCCAGGACGACAAACAGGAGGACTCCTCATATGTAAATGCCTTGGCCTTTGTGATTCCCAAGGGTAGACTGAGGACACTAAATTTAGGCTCCGGTCTAGACTCCTCTGAGGAGGAAGTCTCTGGAAACTTCCAGTGTAAAAGAGGCATACGTAGGAGGCCAGCAATAAAATTAGTGAAAAGCTTAACAGAATTTTTTTAAGTCTTTGGTGTCCATGTAGAAGCCACAAGAGAGGGGGCCAAATGGAATTCTCCAGGCAGGGAATTTCAAACGTGTGAGGCCATCGCTGACCACCTGAGTTTACTGTTACAGGAAGAGAGATGATCAAACCACCTGAGTCTCACAAGCAGACTGTCCTTAAAGGCAGCTCTGCATAGAGAGCATTACAGTATCTAGTCTGGGTGTAACCAGTGTGAGCGTAACTGAAGTCAGGTGAACAGTAAAAGAGCAGGGAGAAATGATACGTGGGAGAGAGACAGAAGGGCAGATACACAGAGAACCCCACAGGAAATATGGAGGCACAGCTACATGCAGACAGACACAGTGATGGCTGACCAGAAACCCCAAACCTCAATGATGTAAGCATATTATCTATATGCCAAGGTTGTGGTTTGCTTTCAAGTCTACCATCTAGAGAGGACTTGTGGGAGAACCATGACATAGCAATGTATTTTGGATAGAATATGAAATGGTAAACTATTAATACTAATTCTCAGCCCTTTAGACTCTAGAGTGTTCAAAGCACTTCCCACATGGTTTCAGTAAGCTGACCTGCCAAGTGGGCCTGTAATGTTATTCACAAAGGACAGATGTAGGGCAGAGGCTGAGAGTCATTTACCTGGGCCATCTAGGAAATTAATGTAAGGGAAGTAAGAGAACCAGGGATCAGGTCCTGGGTCACAAGCCAGTCTCATGCAGCCTGATCCTATGCATGCTTACTCAGAAGTAAGTCCTACTAAGTTTAATGGGACATTTCCTAGTAAGTGCATTTGGGATTGCAGCCTGAATTGTAGCTTGGTGGTAACCCCACCAAATTATGAGGTAATTGTGAAAATTTCTAAGATTATTCAAATGGGGTTGGTGGGGAAATGTGCAGAAATGTTTGTTTTGTTGCAGATACCTAGGGTTAGGAAACCAATGTGCAGAACCCATATGTTGCACATAAAGGTAAGTAAAAGGTAAAGGTGTCCCCAACCAGTCATGTCCGACTCTAGGGTGTGGTGCTCATCTCCATTTCTAAGCTGAAGAGCCAGCGCTGTCCAAAGACGCTTCCATGGTCATGTGGCCGGCATGACTGAACACCAAGGTGCACGGAACGCTGTTACCTTTCCCGCCGAAGCGGTACCTATTTATCTACTTGCAATTTCTTGCTTTCGAACTGCTAGGTTGTCAGAAGCTGGGACTAAAGACGGGAGCTCACTCCGTCACGCAGCACTCGGGTCTCAAACTGCTGTCCTGCCGACCTTCCAGTCTGCAGTTTAGCGTCTTAACCACTAAGCCACCGCGGCCCCATGTTGCACATAGAACTAGCAAAAAAACCACAGTGGGCATTCCTAATCAAAGTGAGTAATTCCATAAGTAAAGTCACATCCAGTCCTTATTAAAGACAGGGCCAGCCCTACCATTTGGCAGGTGAACTAGGCTACCTTGGCCAGGAGATTTTAGGGGAACCGTTAAAAGGGCAGCAAATTATCAATTATTTAGTGTATTTAATATTATTATATTGTATAGTGTATTACCACCGTAGGAGGCATCGTCTGGATTTTCTACCTCAGGCACCAAAATGTCTTGGGCTGTCTGTGTTCTACATTCATTTAGAAGATTACCAAGATGTTTATATCATATATAACACACACCACTGAAAATGATATTTGTTGCATGTCTATTCGCAAGGCATACTGGATAAGGCCCATACTCAGTGGCAGAGCACTGGCTTTGTATGCAGAACGTCCCATGTTTCAGTCCTTGGTGTCTCTCACTAAAAGGACTTTAGGTAACTGGGCCAGAATTTCCATGGTCTGAAATGGTATCCAACATAATACATTTGAAAATCCTGCAGTATCTGGAAATTTAGCATCCCAATATGAGGCAGCAGAAGGGATGAAACCTAATTCTCAATTCCACCTGCTTACTATGCGTTCTTGATGTCAGTTTTACACAATTGAGATTGGCTATTAAGCATAACTGACCCACTCATTCAAGGGTCACATGGAAATCAGAAAAGAAGATCCATCCAATTTAACAGCAGCTTACACTTTCAAATGCCCCCAACAGAAGTGATCATGTAATGGAATGTGAAAACCACAAGGCAGAGATTTGATTAGAGGAGAGCCCTGTGAACCCAGCCAGAAAGCTTTGGTTTCCCTTATTATTGTTGCTGCTGCCAAGAGGCAGTTCTAAGATTTGTGAATGAACAGGGCCACCATTCATTAAATCCCAATTTATATCTTTCTGAATGATTTCTTCAGAAAATTCCTTTTCCTTTGCCAGCATGCCATTGAAGAAGACATAGCTCCTGTGCTGAATTATACTGGAAGTGTCATATGAGTCTGAGGGACTCACTAGTCCCAGTAAAGATAGCAAAAATGCATGCAAACTTTAAAATAATTACAACTGAATTTAGTTTTTGAGGATAATCAGATCAGCATGAGAAACAACACACTAAAAGTTGCACTTTCCAGCTGAATGTGAAAGTGGGACACACTTGGTTTTTGTGTTGTTGTTTTTCATTTTTTCATCCCCAGTTGTTAGGCTGGCTATATTACAGGACAGATGGGGCAACCACCCCAGGCACTGCAGGCAACCCGCACATGGTTGCCGAGGCCTGCTTCTAGGCTCTGAGAAGGGATGGGGCCATGATCCAACAAAACAGGAAGCTACCTGTTTCCACTTCCAGTTGGATCAGAGCATAGCCATTTCTGTTCCTAGAGCCTGGGAGAAGGCTTCTGCAGTCAGCAGAGGGACTTTGAAGGCTTCACTCAGCACAATACTATGGCAGTTTCTTCTGAGGTAAGTTCCACTGTGCTCAGTAGGTCTTAATCCCATGTAAGTGTACATGGGATTGCAACTACAGTTAGCTGAAGGGCAATGGGGCAGCCTGAAGAGCAGCCAGATGAGTGCTGGGTGGGTCAGTGGGTGGAGTGTGTGATTGAGAGAGTGGGCATAGAGGGAGTGGTTGGGGGGCAGAGAGGTGTGAGAGAGGTAGAGCTGGAGGGAGGGGGGGCTCTATAGTCAGTGACTCATAACTATCATATCTCAGCATCTAGGGGGTCAAATAGGTCCATTTTAAAGGGGGGAAATCTTAATTACAAATAATGTTATAAATACCTTTATTTTATAAACAAATACATAATTACAATCTTATAAACATAATTTTATTTATTTATTTATTTATTTCTATACCGCCCAATAGCCGAAGCTCTCTGGGCGGTTCACAAAAATTAAACCAAACAACACACAATAAAACAATTTAAAATATATAGAACATTAAAACCACAATATAACAATACAACCACAATAAAATTTAACTTTATTATCAACATTAACAGAAATGCTGCATGGTAATAATTTATGAAAGATCACTGTTTTTGTTTGTTTGAGGCCATAATATAACTAGCTTGACGATTTCAACCACAAAAGAGACTTGACTTATTTGTGACAAGAGCATAAAGATAGAAGGAAGCAGACAGACAAAAATCGGTGAAAAGGGAGCTTTGGGAATAAATATAGCAAGTCATAAAAGAGGGGATACAAAAAAGCATAGGCGGGCAATTTAATTCACAATGACTGTAGATGAGACTATGTGCACAAACATCGTGTTAGTTCTGCCAAAAGAGAAGGATGGTTGTGTCAAGTGCAGGAATGGTGGTGCTTACACCGTCCCCAAACAGATAGTTTCCATTTCAAGAAATGCTACTTTTTTGTGCAACTACCACTCTGTAGACTTTCAAAAAGAATGCAAGGTTTTCCAAGGGCTCCTTCACACTGAGCTTTTATCCTGCAATTGAAATTGCTCCTTCACGGAAGTTTGTAGGCTCTTTACATGATACTGTGATCATTCAGGGCGCCTCCTGCACTAAATGCCCTTTGTTGTTTTTAAATAGATCGCAGATAATGGGCATATCTACACCAGCCTAAAATCTGCTTCTGTTTTAAATGCAGGATCATGACTCCCTTTTTCACGTGCTTCCTTTTCCCCCACCCCTTTCCCCCTCCTTCTCCCCGTTTCTGAGTCTTCCATTATCTTTCATTGATCTCGCTCCTCTTCTTGCTGCTTTAACTCTTTTCACTGAGGGAATTGAAGCGGAACACAATGGGGAAATTTTTGGGCTCATTATCTGCGATCTATTTAAAAACGGATCAAAGGGCATTTAGTGCAGGAGATGCCCTGGCGGATCACGGCAGGGTCACAGGTGTCATGTAAAGAGCCTGCAAACTTCCATGAAGGAGCAATCTCAATCACAGGATAAAAGCTCAGTGTGAAGGAGCCCAATGAGCTATCAAATTACCCTGTTGTGTTCCGCTTCAGTTTCCTCCGTGAAAAGAGTAAAAGTGGCAAGAAGAGGAGCGAGATCAATGAAAGATAATGGAAGACTCAGATAAGGGAGAAGAAGGGGGAAGGGGTGGGGGAAAGGAAGCACGTGAAAAAAAAAAAGCATCGTTGTGATCCTGCATTTAAAACGGAAGCAGAAAGGAATTTGAATGGGACAACCAGCCAGAGAGAGGAAAAAAGGATTTTAGGCTGGTGCAGAGATGCCCCAAGTCTGTATGATACAGTTTGGTAAGAATATGTGTGAATCATTAAATGATGCAGCGCGCATCTGTGTGGTATTGGATTTGCATGCTGCTGATGCCATGTACCATCAGCTTTGCAGCACAAACTTCCATACTGGTAGCCAAATTCCATTAAATTTTGTAAGTGTGTCTGAACCTGAACAGAAGATAGAAGTGGGAAAACCAATAGATGACATAAGCCGTGACGCTTTTCTGAAAATGATATCATGTTTTAAGCACAACGAGATCACCATCATTACTGACCTCACTGAAGACGTCCTCGGTGAAGTATCAGAGCCATATATGAAACAGTGCATTTTCTAGAGTATTTTAAGGAGGACATGGTTGTTGTGGAGATTTATGGCAAACCTGATGCTGTAACTTTGAAATGAAAGGCATCTGTTCTATTGCAGAAATACTACAAACGTAAAGATCAGTGCAGTAGAGGAAGAAAAATTGCATTTAATACCAGCTGCAGCAAAACTGATTGAAATAGACATTAAAGAGATCCAGACAAGATAGCTACAACTTCATGACTATCTTTCTGTAGAGGAAGATGTTGCAAAGCACTATCTTCCAAAGAGCCTGGCTGTACTGTTTGTTGAGAAAAACCCAATTAAAATAGATGCAACTGAACAACTGTAGTGAATTTGATGGTGGAAGACAGACGCAGAATCAGATGTGAACGAACACAGTGTCTTACATGCTGTTTGTAGTACACAGAAACCTGTATAGCCTAGTGTAATGGGCAGCTTTTAGTTAACTAGGTAGACGTCTCACATGAGATAATTGATACAAGCATTTATAGTTTCACATGGAAGATGCAAGTACTCATTCTCTGAGATAAGGATGTTGCTTTCACTCCCCTGTGAGAAACTAGAGGAGAGTCCCGCCCACACCCTTCTTCATGGAGGAGAGTGATTTATTTCCTAGCCTGTTTGTTTCAGTTGCCAGTGGAACTGATGAGAGACACCTACAAAATCCGGCAGGCTGGTATGCCCTTTGTTCTCACCCTGGGAGGAGGAAGGGCGCCCGCCCGCTCAGAGACTGCAGGCCCTTGGAACTGTAACCCGTTTCATTCCAGGAACCAAATCAACACCCATCAAAGGGGTTGTGATCTCCAATGGAGGGGAGTATGTGAGCTTTCTTTTGCATTTATTTATATCTGCATCTGTCAAGAATGAGGGTAGTAGAAGCCATGATGGCTGATCGGGTTGTCAAGTACAAAGTAGCCACCTGGAAGCTGATTGTTATTTGGCCGTTTCTCAGCCTGGCAGCTCAAGGCCACACTCTGCTCTGGCTAATGGGAAAGTGATAACAGCTAAGTCTGGTGAGAAGATCCGGCCTCCTTGGAGGATGGACTGGGGTGTTCTGGGACTGGGCGATAATTGGGTGTTTCAAATCTGCCTTGAGTTGCTAGGGCTGGGCAATAAATAAGGGGGGGCAAAGAAGGGGCGGGTGTCTCTTCTTTTGCCCTGACAGTATTAGGGTGTGTTGCTGCTTGATGTCTATCCTGAGAGGCCCATACTTTGGTATGTATAGGATAGACTAGCTAGCTTTATTGCTTTGCTCCTGGGAGTGGATGTGCAGGTGGTTGGCGTTTCTGGCTTTGGGGTATTGTAATCCTGCTTGTAATTTCCTGTACAACCTACCACCTCTCCCCTTTCCCTTCCTTGTTGTTCCTTTCCCCTAATAAACTTTTATCCAACTTCCAGTTGGTGTGGTGTGTCCTGTGTAGCTTTAGTTCTAAATACAGTGCCTATTGGCCTTGGAGGGGAGCGACTGGGTAATCTTGGGAGAACTGTGGCCAAGTTGGGCCCGTCCTACCTTTCAAGGTTGCTGGGGTAGTCCAACAATCCTTCACAGCATCCATATTACAACTGTGTATTCAATAAACTGTTCTTTTACACAAGTAGTCATTCTTTTACACAAGTAATCTTGCTCCCATCTTGGTAACCCCAGAATCTGTTTTGACTGGGCCCTGAGTGGATCAGGCCTCCAGATTGATACAACAATTCATCATGCAAGCTGTCAGACAAAGAATCCTCTTACCTCCTCTGCAGATGGGACTAGCTGTCCAAGTACACCCCCATTATCATTTTATTTATTTATTTATTTATTTATTTCATTTCTATACCGCCCAATAGCCGAAGCTCTCTGGGCAGTTCACAGAATTAAATAATTCACATTACTTGACTGACAATCTAAATGCTCTTGGATTTTGTGCATCTGTGAGGTCCCAAGGGTGGGGGGCTGCTCCTTACTTGGTGGGACGGGTCCGCCTGGCCTTCCCACGGTGGCGAGGATGCCGAGCAGGGCAGGTATGGGGTGGCAATGGCCCTGGAAGGACTGGGGAACAGCCACAGCCTATCCCAAATACCGACTGACTGCAATTCGTCAGCTGGGAATCCTGGCCGGGTGGGGTGGGGGGTTTGTCAAAAGGAAGAGGGAACCACAATGAAAGGGATTGCTAGAGGCAGGTAGGGGGATGGCATGACAAAGTGGAAAGCAGAACCCGAGTGGAAGGGAATAAAAGCGGGAAAGGTACAGCGTGGGAGGAGGCTGAGAGGAGAGACCTGTGGAAGATGGAGAGGAGGAGGCAGCAAAAGGGGCACAGGGGAAAATACTGGAGGGAGAATGATAAAGAAAGGAGGGACAGAGGGAATGGGGAGAGCAAGTAGGAAGAGGAGCATCCAGACAGGCAGAGGGATGGCTCTGGATAGGCACCCCTAAGAAGGAATTTGAATGGGACAACCAGCCAGAGAGAGGAAAAAAGGAGAGAAGGGAGCACACTTATCTGAGAGGAAGGTGGCTATTCTGCATTTATCTGCAACTCTCTAGAGGAAGGGGGATGAAGTCTAGATGTGAGGGAAAAGCATCTTAAAGAGGGACTTGGCTGCCCTGGGAAGAGCTGGACACCTGGGTTACAGGTTCAAGTTCCACCTGTAAGAATCTAATGACAGATGATTCCTTTGCACCCAGTTGGAGGTGCTGGACTATCACCCAAGATCTCATCCTGGAGGAGAAGCATCAAGGTGAGCTGTGAGAAAAACAGCTCAATACCTAGGGGTTAATTTACCCAGTTGTGACTGATGACTGAGGACTGACAGATACTTATCTTGAGCCACTGAGAGGGTCTCTAAACTGGCTGAAGGCACCTCCCTTGCTAGGACAAAGGTACTTGAAGACCAGAGGCCTTTGTTCGTTTGTTTATTCAGTGATGTAACTGTACCCAGCAGAATCGCTGTTTTCTGGCAACCTGAGGGTCTAAACATTTATGGACATCATGGATGTGCCCCTTCCCACAGACCCACCAACACACCATAGCATGAAGTCATGAGATTCAAGAGATCATCTACTGTTTCCTGTGAATTGACACTTGTAGGGATAACATCACAGCATACTGTTCAATATGTGGCTGACAATGCTGACCGTGGCAGTTGCACTCTGGATGGAAAGCACACTTTCCATGGAACTGGAATAACAGCAAGTAATACAAACAAGAAAGTATGTTCCTTGCTATGATGTGCTCAATGTGGATTTTGTGAAGGCAGATAACATTAAAATAATCCATGACAGGGTCAATGAAGGTGTGCTAAGAAATAACATATTTGACAAGCTTGAATAATTTCTTCTACTACAAGATTCCATAGCCAACCTTGATATACTTTGGTTGTCTTCTTGGTTTCTTAGGCAGCCATAACCTGGTTGGAATGGTAGAATGCAAACTAGAATGATCATCCGGCGAATCAAGTGACTGACCCCTCTGCAAGTGATGAAAGCTGAATACACTTAACCTTAACATTTATCAGCTCAGTATGACTTTATAACCATCATGACATTTGACCAACCAGTGGTGGAAAGCTATGAAAATATTATCTTCAGTGGGTATAAAAAGTGTTGTGGCAAATGTTGTATTGAAGCTTGGTGGCTTTCACATTCTGAATAGTTTCTTGGGATGTATAGGTCACATAATGGATGGATCTGGGCTGCACAAAGTAATGAAACTTATTTCTGCAGAAAATACCAATCCACACCTTCTAACACGAAAAACAGTTTCCACATTCTACCATTGGTTCAGCCCTTCATGCTTTAGTGATGCATAACATGTTCAAATTTAAAGACTTCTCAGCTGGTGGCCAATGCTAGTCACCAGGAGATGCAGCCTCTGAACAGTACTTTTCACCAGAAGATGTTGCAGGCTAAATTATCATATGTAATGAGTGACAAACATAAGGAAAGAGGCTTCAGACAAGAAAAAGACTGTAAGGATGTTCAGATAGTACTTTAACAGAATCATCACGCTTTGAAGGTGATCATCAGCTACGAAGTATAGCCACAGCAGTGGTTCTATCAGTGGCAGATCTAGAAGGGTTGGAGCTTTTCTACATGAGGCGGTTAATCTGCTGTACCTACTTGTGGTTTTGTCTCAGAATTGAGATCCAAGAGCTACACAAAGACATTTTGCTTTTCTGCTACATAACCTCTAGGTGGTGCTGTGCTAAAGAGGATACAACGGTGAGGAGGAGGATAATGTAAGCCGCCTTGAGTTCCTTGCGAGAGGGAGAAAGGCGGGGTATAAATGCAATAAAATAAATAAATAAATAAATAAAGTGGAATAATGCATTACATAAGTAAGCAAAAATGTTTTCTTTCACTGACAGTTAAGGAAATTGGCCAGAAGATCATTTTTAAAATGACTGGAAAGACTGCCAGAGATATTTCTTTTAAGTGGAAGGACAACATTGTGCAACTATCTACAAGGTAAACATCTACAGGGATAATCAAACAATTGGAGTCACCATGTCTATTCCAGAGATTCCTCCTCATTGCCAAATCCAGCAACATTGCTGAAGAAGATTGCTTCAGATACAAATTGTGTTCACACCCAGCATCCTTGTCTGACAGCAGCTTTATTTTCTAAAAATCAAATAAACCTAAACTTCTGTATGCTGTTCAAACAGCATGTCAGACAGACAATACTACAGAATGTAGGCCAGCAAGTGGAGTGATGTTTGTGCTCGATGGTGGGGCTCTTTTACAGAGGATCCAATGGACTGCGAACAAATCATATTCAGCCAAATAAACACCAATTTATCAGTGCACTTACAATGCATCTGAAGGAAAACGGATTTACAGTACTGTCAAAGCTGATGTTCTAATTGTTCAAATAGCTGTCAAGCTAGTCCAGTCCTTTGGCACCACCCCTGTAGGAGATGACACTGATCTATTCATCTTCCTTTGTTTTCATGCTGCCACAGCAAACAAGCCTTTGTATTTCTCTTCAGAACCAAAGAAAAGAGGAATGGGTACCAAAGGCTTGGAACATGAAAAATGTTCAACAACTTGGTGAAGAAATAGCCAAACTATTACTGTGTGCATATACCATCCTTCGTTGTGACACAACATCCAGGACTTATTGACTTGGGAAAATATTTAGTCAATAGTAAATTTCTAAAACAAGCATTGCTCTTTCTTCACTGAGATCTTTCTCAGACTACCACTGCTGCAGGTGGCGAAAGAGCTAGGGATGGCAGAGAATTCCACCACGGATTCCAGTGAGGCCGGATTTAGAATCCGGCCCCCCGGAATCCATGGTGGAACGGCCTCATGCCGCCCCCGCCCCCCCTAAGAATCCCCTGTGATGGAACGTACCTGGGGCGGATGCAGCAGCGGCGGTGGCTGGTCTCCTGGCTGGCCGCGGCCGGGCTGCTGCGGCCGCCATTGGCATCCGAGCTGTGATAGGCTACGTAAGTCTTTACGTAGCCTATCACGGCTGTGTAAAACAAAAACAAAACAAAAACGGCGTACGCAAATGGCGGTGGCTACGGTGGCCGCCATTTGCGTTCCCTACTTTTCGCCGTTCTAGCGCCCACTACACTATTTGCGGTTCCCTTTTTTTCGCTGTAAAAGCCTACATAAATATTTACATAGGCTAGAACGGCGAAAAATAGGGAACGCAAATGGCGGCCGCTGTAGCCACTGCCATTTGTGTATGCCGTTTTTGTGGTTTTTTGCCCAGCTGTGATAGGCTACGTAAAGACTTACATAGCCTATCACGGCTGCCTGGCTGGATGCAAATGGCAGCTGCCATTTGCATCCGTACCAGCCAGTCCGCGGCCGGAAATCCGGCTGCGGATGGCCCTGGCCAGCTGCTCCGCAGAGCCGCCGTGGAGCAGAGCCGGCCCAGCAGGATTCCAGGGGGGAGGACCGGATTGCCTCCCCCCCCGTCAAGGATTCCGGGGGGAGGGACAGAGCACTTCCCCCCCCCCATGAACACAATCCGTGAAAAGTGACTTTCGTACATCCCTAGAAAGAGCTCTAGGAAACCTGCATAGCGCTCCACCCAAAATAACAATGGATGAATATCATTGCCAAGTATTTTCTGAGGAGGTGACTAGTTCTTTATCATTTGTTCAGCCTGAACAAGTGCCTCCAATATCTGCTGCTGTGAAAAACCACAGCTTGAGGGTGTACTACCAGGTACTGGTATGGACTGGGAAGGAAATGGGTATGGAAGGAACCTAACAGTATGTTGTACCCAAACATTACAGATCTCCCACCAGCTCCTACACAGCTCTTGAAAATAGTCAAGTGTAGCTGTACCATGAAATGCAGTTGTTGAAGGGGGACAAGTCAAGGTTGCCCCCTTTCAGGTATTTTATTTGTTATGTGCTTAGAACCATTAACTATAGCAAAAAGAGAACATTGATTAAAGATATAAAATAATAAATGCTAAATTAAGCCTCTGTGCAGATTATATTGTGATTACATTAGTCTAGACTCACAGGGATGGGTAACTTGTGGCCCTCCAGATCTTTTGGCTTACAACTCACATCACCGCTCACCACTGGCTATGCTGGCTAGGGCTGATGGAATTTGTAGGCTAAAACTTCTGGAAGGCCACAAGTTGGTCTAGAGTATGGAAATGGAACCTTTTAAACATGAGAAGTTGGTGGGCCTAAGGATCAATTCCCCCCGCCCCAAAATAATTGGAACAAATTTAAAAAATATAGAAGAAAAAATGAGGGAACAATTAAGATAGCAAGTGAGTAATAAAAGAGTTTGATATCTGGGAATGTTTTTGTCTGGTAATGAAGAAGTAGATAAAAACAACTATGACAATAATAAACAACGAAAACAATAATGTAACATCTGAAATTAAAAATGCGGGGAAACGAATCTTATCTTTCTCAGGATGTTTCTCATCAATAACTAGATAACTATCTCAGGATTTTTTTTGTTCCAAATGTCAGTAAGATTAGATGTCAAGCAACTAAAGAATGGCAAAAAATATTATTGGATATTGTTATGGGCAAAAAATGAAAAAGTCAAATATGAAGGAAATCATTTTACAAGATGAGAAGAGAGGCGGTTTAAGATTTCTGAAAATCTATATTATCACTCAAGCTGTTTACAGTGGGGCATGGATTGTATTTTTAAAACTAAGGGCTTCTCCACGCGGAGCTTTTATCCTGCTATTGAGATTGCTCTCTTACGGAAGTCTGCAGATATTTTTCATGACATCGTCAACCACCAAGGCACATCCAGAGGTATTTCCCGGTTATTCCATCTCAAAAAGATCAGGAAATAATGAACTATCAAATTAAGTTGGATTGTAACCCTATTAAAACAGCCACTAGATGGCGCTGTTTCATTGCGTTCTATGGAACCTTGAAAACTAAACGCTTCCCTTCTCGGCCATTATGTGGTCGCTGCCCGAGAGCCCCCTGCTGTAAAGAGGGAAAGGCTCCACAGTGGGAGGGATGCGGGGGTTTTCTTTAGCATGAAGGCAGCCTAAAACAACACAGCTCAATGAATCGAATAACTCCAGCCACAACGAACATACAGCCATTTACACTAAATTAAGTGCACGTTTCTTGGGCTCCAAGATCACCGCAGACGGTGACTGTAGCCATGAAATTAAAAGACGCTTGCTTGCTCCTTGGGAGGAAAGCTATGGCAAGCCTAGACAGCATAGTAAGAAGCAGAGACATCACCTTGGCGACAAAGGTCCGTCTAATCAAAGCTATGGTTTTCCCAGTAGCAACGTATGGCTGTGAGAGCTGAACTATAAGGAAGGCTGAGCGCCGAAGAATTGATGCTGGAGAAGAGTCTTACGTGTCCCCTGGACTGCAAGGAGGTCAAATCAGTCCATCCTAAAGGAAATCAACCCTGGCTGCTCATTGGAAGGACAGATACTGAAGCTGAAGCTCCAATATTTTGGCCACCTAACGCGAAGAGAAAACTCTCTGGAAAAGACCCTGATGCTGGGAAAGACTGAAGGCAAAAGGAGAAGGGGACGGCAGAGGATGAGATGGCTAGATAGCATCACCGATGCAATGAATATGAAACTGAGCACACTCCAGGAGAGAGCGCAGGACAGGAAGGCCTGGCATGCTATGGTCCATGGGGTCACGAAGAGTCGGACAGGACTGAACGACTGAACAACAACAAGTGCACATTAGTCTGCAATCGCGCGCGCAAAATATAACAAGGTTAAACCCCGCCGCGGCCGCTTCCGGGGCGAAAAAGCGCTCGAGGGGGGGGGCTCGTTAGACTCCGCGGGTGCGTCAGTGGCGCTCTGCGCATGCGCACTGTGCCCGGCGAAAGGGCGGTCTGAGTCCGTGGTTGAGGATGCGCCTCTTCTCTCTTTGACTCATCGACATCTCGTTGTTAGCCGCTTCCGCCTACATTCTTTTCCGCTTCCGGGGTTGTGGGTCGGGAGGGGAGGGCAGAGCGTTGCCTCCGTCGCTGCTGCTCGGTAACCAGTCGCTGTGGGAGGTGCCGCCGCTCTCATCATGTCCAGCAGCGGCAGCGCCGTCGCCGCCGGGCCCTCCACAGCCGCCGCCGCCTCGCCGCCCGCGCAGCCGCCGCCGCCGCCGCCTCCGCCGCCGCCGCCCCCTCAGCCGCAACCCCCGCCGCCGCTGCCTGGGACCTCCTCGGGCGCCACCACCGCCGAGCCCGAGCTGGTGTCGCTCATCCTCAACCGCCTCAAGAGCCAAGGACTCTTCGACCAGTTCCGCCGCGACTGCCTGGCAGATGTGGACACGAAGGTGCGGCAGCGGGAGAAAGCTCGTTTTCGCTAGGCTTGTCTTGTTTGGGGTACAGTCAGTCGCGGGGATTGGGGCCCTCCTGATGCCCTACGCCACTCGACTGACACACCCACACCTGGGCAGGGCTCATTCCTGTCTCTCTCCAAAAGGTGCTGGAACAGTAGGCTGAAGTTCAGCAGGTGACGCTTTCCCCCAGCTGGCAAATGCCATTCTTGTTGAGTGGCTGTTGGTATATCTTCTGAGGCCCAACCCCTGAGTCTTCGTGGGGTAGAAGTTTCAGGCTTGAGACTGGAGTCTGGTGGAATACTGGGAAGAGCTTAGTATGTGGCAGGAGACAATACCAGTTGGGTGAGAGCCTGGCTGTGCCCCCTGGTTCAGGTGTAGACAGCCTGGTGGATATGGGATAGACCTATTGGGGGGCAGGGACACACACATTAAAGCCAAGTAGAAAGTAGTTTTCTCTCTCTCCTTAATTGTGCCCTCCACCCCTTACTCTTTAGTTTTACACATCTGGGAGATCTTGAAAAAGTGTCTAAAATCCTGAAACCTGATACCTTGTAATCCTGTTTGTCAGGTAACTGCCAAAGGCACCAGAGCTCTGCTCGGGTCTGACTATCATGGCAAATGCCCACTCGTCTCTTCTCCCCCCCCCCCCCCGGTTAGTATTCTAAGTTATTGGCCTAGTTGTCACTGAAATAGGGAACTTGTCTGGGCGTACCTCTTCAGACTCTAGGTGTGTGCTTACATTAGAATGGTTTACGCTTCCAAAAACTCCACATGGAGAACTAAATGGAAGCCAGATTCCGGCTGAACATCAGGAAAAACTTCCTGACTGTTAGAGCAATATGACGATGGAACCATTGACATAGGGAGGTGGTGGGCTCTCCCACACTGGAGGCATTCAAGACGAGGCTGGACAGCCATCTGTCAGGGATGCTCTGACTTGGATTCCTGCATTGAGCAGGGGGTTGGACTCGATGGCCTTGTAGGCCCCTTCCAACCCTACTATTTTATGATTCTATGAACTAGATGTTGACAACATTTTTTTAAGTCTGTCATGTTGCTGACATACGGGTTTTCTGTGTGTGGGAAGGGTTTTTATGGAGGAGCATTCAATGACATGAGCCTTCCACCTGCAATTAAAAGTGATACAGTGCAGACACTGGTTTCTTACATCATTGAGAACTGGGCTATTGAAGTTTCCTTAACAAGTTTCCTTGTTAAACCAGACCAAATTTAATCTAGCTTACTGTTGCATTGCCATAAGTGACCATTCAGATATTTCATGACTATAATCTTGCACATGTAGATAGAGATAGATTGATAGAGAAAAATCTTCCATAAAAATTGAAACTGTCGGGGAGAGCCCTTTTTCTCCCTCCAGGGAGGTGGAGGCACATTTTTTAAAAGGAAGAACTGAAATATATGTAGTACTTGCAGTACTCACCAAATCTAAACCTACTTGACAAAATTGCTCCTAAGCATCCTCTCCCAAACTATAGAGCATGTGAGGTGATCTTTCTGTCACTTGAAACTCAAATAGCCTGAGTATGAAGGAATTTCTATCAGCTGAGGTTGATATGCTGACTGTGACTCCCCTGGACAGAGGTCTAGACCAGTCTTCCCCAAATTGGTGCTCTCCAGATGTGTCAGACTACAACTCCCAGCACTCCCAGCTAGCCATTCTGGTTGGGGGATGCTGGGAATTGTAGTCCAACATATCTGAAGGGTGCCAGGTTGGGGAAGACTGATCTAGCGACAGTTATCCATATCCTGGTAATGTCTAGGTTGGAGTACTGCAATGCATTTTATGTGGGACTGCTTTTGAAGACTATTTGAAAATTGCAGCTAATCCAGAAGACTGTGGGTAGACGATTAACTGAGAGAGGGGGAAAGATCCTATCTTGTCTATATTGAAACAACTCCACTGGCTCCCAATAAGTTGCTGAGCTGAATCCAAAGTGCTTAACTTTTAATGCCTTACACAGCTTAGGATCCAAAAACCTGTTAGACCACCTTCCCTTATCTCAGTCATCTGCACCCCTTCTCCAGGTGTCTCCATCATCCGAAGTATAGTGAGTGGGGACAGGAAAGAGAGTGGCCTTTAGAATGCCTTCCCCAGGAAGGGCCCACATGGCACCTTTGTTACTACCATCTAGGGCAGTTGTCTCCAAAGCAGGGTGCGAAAGATGATCCATCTAGGTGTGCAAGCGGCCTGGTAATTGAGCAGCCTCCTGCTGCCCCAATGAGCTGCCACTGTGTGTAATGATGGCGGCGGTGGTGGGATGGAGCGGGAGCTGAGAGGGAAGTTCTGTGGCATGTCTCTCTCGGCTCCAGTCCTATCCTGCCTCTGCTGCGGCCATTGAGAGCCACTGCGCCAGTCTCTGCGAGGCACAGGAGAGAAAGGCGCAGTTGCTTGCTCGGCCGCAGCACCGGAGCAGCTGCCCTCCTGCCGAAGGAGAGCAACCTGTTCCAAATTTGCTGGCCTTTCTGTGAGGACAAGTGGCTGTTGGTAGTGTGCTACCTAGCAGATATTTGTGAAAACATGAACATACTTAATCTGTCCCTTTGAGGAAAAGGTGACGTTTTAACAATGAGTGAGAAAGTAACTGCCTTTCAGAAGAAACTCGTGCTGTGGAGAGAGCATTTTGAAAATGAATGTTTGGAAATGTGTCCGTCAGTATGTGATTTTGTTGCCGAAAACGATGTAAGTGTGTCACCTATAAAAACTCTCATATCTGCACACTTTAAAAACTTGGAAAAGGAATTTTCTAACCTGTTTAAAAATCGTCCAAAGAGTTCCAGTGGGTTTTGAACCCATTTGTTAAAACTATAAAAATGCAACACCTTCTGATTAGTTTGCAAGAACGACTGATTGACATCAGGGAAGATGGAAGTTTACAAGCTGAATTTTATCAAATTCCTTTGCATAATTGGTGGATGGGATTGAAAAATGAATATCATGATTTAGTAAGCGCAGCCAACGATGCACTTCTTCCATTTGGATCTATATATCTTTGTTTAGCTATGACAGCCATTAAAACCAACTATTGAAATAAACTAAACTTAGAACCAGACCTTTAAACCAAGATTCTCAAAAATAATCAATCACACTGCTCTCACTAAAAATATGATTAATATATATTTTAATGAGAGCAAAAAGGGTTTTAGTACTGTTAATAAATAAAACTATTTTTAAATATTGCTTATTTCATCTTTATCTCATCCTTGTTTAATTTATATGTTTGTGTATGTTTTATAATGTACATAATATATTAGTACAGTAGTACATGTATAGCATTTATAAATAAATATACATATATTGGAGGTGCACGCTCAAAATTTTTTTTATAGATGAGGGTGCGTGATCAAAAAAAGTTTGGAGACCACTGATCTAGGTGCCAAGCAAAAACAAAGGTTTTCTCAGGCTTTTAAGAACGTTTTATGTTAGAATTGCCAACTTAAAGCAGTTTTAATTTTACTGTCTATTTGAATGGACTGTTGCTGTTTTAGTTTGGATGCATTATTTAATATCATTAATTGTTCCTTACTACTTTGTTAGCTGTCCTGGAAATATAAATTTATGTTGAAGGTGAGGGATATAAATTATGAAAATAATAAATCTATGTAGAACAGGAAATATGCCACGCGTAACTTAGCACTTACTTTTTTTAATTATCTGGTCTCGAAAACTGCGTGTAGACCTTAGCATTATCATGCAGGAATAGAGAAAACATGTATTTTAGAGAGAGGTCAGAAAATAAACATTCCGGTAGTGTTCTTAAATAGTTGCACTAAACCTGGATTATATTATATCTACAAGCTGAAGTCCTGTGCACGTTTTACTGGGAGTGAACTCTCTTGAACTTAGTGGAACTTGCTTCTTTTTTGCAGCAATGTAATTTGCTGTGAGAACGTTATTTAAAAAGTGTTTTGCTCATTTTGAGCAGACTTAGAGTTCCGTGAGTGGAGGAAGGCTAAGGGGTGGCTTTAGCTGCATAGCAGAGCGCACGCTTTGCATGTGAGCGGTAGTGGGCTCGCTAGATGGACCAGCAGTCTGACTCAGTTTAAAGCAGCTCCCTATGTTCCTGTCCTGTATGAAATCTTGCTGCGTTGTGGTTTTATCACTTATATAACATTTTAGTTTGTTTCTGTTATTTTATAATCGTCAGATTTATTTTTGGTAATTTGACTTTTTATGCTGTTGTATTTTGCATTAATTTGCTAACTGCCTTGGGAATTGCCTCATAAGATCAATAGGTAAAATATTCTAAATAAAAGAATAAAAACAAAAGGCAAATCCTTGCCTTTAGGTGCTTATCATGCTGGCCTGTCTTGCAGGGTTTATTATAGAAATTATTGAGATAATGAAACATTTGAGCAAATGGGGGGAAAGGCTATATAACTCAGGGCGCAATCCTATGCATGTTTAGACAGACAAAAGGCCTACAACTCCCAGCATGCTCCAGCCAGCAGTGCTGGTTGGAGCATGCTGGGAGTTGTAGGCCTTTTGTCTGTCTAAACGTGCATAGGATTGCGCCCCAAGAAGTATTATTTAGATTCTGGCCAGAGCATAGAGCACACGCATTCTTAATTTACATCGACTGGAAGAGACTATTGCATTGTACCTTTTGGATCAGTTGAGATATTGGGAGGCTTAGCAACTGAGATACTTGCCTCAGGCTTTAAGAATTGGTGCCAGAAGATTTTTAAAAATTCTGATTTTTTTTCCTGCTAGAGAAAACTTTCATTGAGGAATTTAAATGGTTTGTCTGCCAAGGGTGTTATACTAGGAACCTTCTCATTTTCCCTTTCAGCCTGCTTATCAGAACCTAAGGCAACGCGTGGACAACTTTGTTTCCAACCATCTAGCAACTCATACGTGGAGTCCTCACCTGAACAAGAACCAACTAAGGAATAATATTAGGCAACAGGTTCTCAAGTAAGATTTGGTCTTCAAAAAATATAGTGTTGTCTAAAGAGAAGCTGATGTGTGATAGTTCACTTGGGAGAAACAAGATAATGACTGGAGTCGAAAGAGCTACTAATACCCATCCAACATTGCAAACTCAAATGTCCTTAGTTTCAAGAGGAATTTGAGATAGGGCAGGAAGGAGGCTGTTATTTGAGGAAGGCCTGTACTATTTTGCTAGTCTCTAGGTCCAGTGGGAAGCCTGTAGCAATAAATATAATACATGTGAATTTTTTGTATTATCTTTAAGGCTTAGCCTCAAAATTGGATCCCACATTTTAACATAAAAAAGCATATTTAATTCGTTATTTGATTTCAGCTTTAAGAGATTGTAAGTGTATGCTTCGACATGTTTAATACAAACAATTTCATATATCCTTTCATTTTAGGTTAGTTTCTAAAAGCAGATGCTCTTACTATAAATGATTTTTCTTTTAAACCACTGATTCTTATCCACTCTGATTCACTGTGAATAAGATGAAGATAGGTGTCTAAACACTTGAAGAAATATAGCTATCTCAATATTTTAAAGGAATGTCTAGTACCTGTGAAGATTTGTGATGTAATACTGCTTACCACTGAAAACAAGCAGTTGAAATCTGAACAGTGCTTTTTCTAGATTTTTTTATGACTCTGCATTCATTTGCATTCAATATATTTCAGTTATTGAATGTATTTGTGTTTGGATGAACATAAAAACTGTTTTATGATGTGACTTTTTCTGTATGATTTTCCTTGGGGAAGAACGTTTAAAAGATTCCAGTAGCAAAGTAACTGGGGCAGCTTAGCTGAGACCCAAAGAACCATATGAATTAGTTCTGTGAGCCGTTCTTAAGAGCAGTTTGGCAGGGTTGGGGTATGTCTTTGATAAACATTAGTCTATCAAAGAGACACCCCAGACCTGCCAAACTGTTCTTGAAACAGTTTTAGTTTTTGTGATGTTGCATGGTCTTGGCAGTGGTTTAAAAAGTATGTTAGTATGTGTTTTTTAAAAAATAACATGATATGAAAGGAAATATGAATTTGTTTGTATTAAACCTGTTAAAGTTTTCAATAACAGTCTCTTAAAGCTGAGTCATGACCAATTGAGGGGGAGGGGGGATGGAATAGAGTGTCCTGAGAAAGGGTCTGGTTAGAATTCTGAGAAGGAGCACTGCACACTACAACATTTTGTTGCATGTCTTGCTTGTTTTGAGTATTTTAGAAAAACAATATATGGTACATTGCTTATTCTTAAATAACTTTATAGTCATGATTATGTCAAGCTGCATTAGAAGTACTCAGGTCACACACACAGCACAGGGACTGTGACTTTATTAAACCATTTCTTATGATGTAATTGGCCAGCTTCACCCTATCACCTAAAAAGTGAATCTTAGCCAGAAGCAAGGGCTGGTAGTAGTTACTCCATGATATGGGAGATAAATGTTGATCTTATTTGATTGGTAGGTAGTTGTAAATATTTACAAGTACTGACTGAGCCAGTCGCAGAGTTCAGACACATATTGTTGCAGAACCCAGAGTCAGAGAGACCACAGAGTGAAGGAAAAAGAGATTCTTTATTTAACGCGCGGGCTTAAGGCTGGAATCATTTCCAAAGAGCCAGAAGCCCCGAAATACATCAGCACATTGGTTTTATAGACATTGTGACACATATGAAATGGCTCCTCCTCCCCCTCCCGCGTGGGGTTGCAGTCCTCAACATTTCTTCTCCTAGCACTATTGTTTATAATACAAGAACTGGGTTATAGGGTAGCCATGATAAGGAGAGAACAGCAGAGAACAAGATATACAACTGTATGACCTTTGACAAGATAAGGAATTCCTGTGTCTCGTCAGCTTACAACAATATATTCAAGGGAGAAAGAGCTCAGCAAGAACATGAAGCATGAGACTGCATGAGGCTACTTAGTCTGACCCCCGATATGGCTGCTACATTCCCCCCTTAAATGCATAATTTCATTACAATTATAGCATTTCTGATAACCATACAAAGCTTTTTGTGACATACATATTACTTAGCCTCTTGTTGGGCTATTAGAGCGTAGAGGGCAGCAGTTTTACTAGCTGAGACATAAAACAGATTGGTTAAACAGCGCATAAGACAAGGAACGCAGAGACATAACAGAACTTTTATGAACAACACTGGTAGAATTAGGATGAACAATGCTTTTAAGCTAGCTAAGATCTGGAAGCCAAGGGGTTAACTAATTTAGCTAATTGTTTTGTCTTATTGTTTTGTTAGCTACTATATTGTGCAGCTTGTTGATCTGTTCATCTACAGCATTGCCATTATCAGTTAAGTTAAAACAACAGAGCTTTTGGTGTGTCTCACAACTTAAATGATGAAGAAGGAAGAGGTAATCTATACCAGCTCTATTTTCTAGAACTGCACCTCTTAGATCACGCAGCTCTTTATTTAACAATGACAATGCTCGTGAGGTTGATCTTTAGACCATTAGCCAAGGCTAAACCTGGAACCCTAACCAGTGACATTGCTAAGGCCAATTTTTCTGAGTCAAAATATAACTGCACATGACTATTACAATTTTTAGTTAGTTGGAGTGCTCGAGGCTGCCGTCGACGGATTTTCTCGGGCTACAGGGGAAGAATTGGCACCAGTTCAATTGGCGGCTGAGGCAACATGGGTGGTTATTAGACAAGTTGGCAGGAATGAATGACCAAGTGTGGGAACTACATGTCTAAAACCATCCATGAGGCAAAAGTATGTGGGCATTATTAAAAGATATGTTTTGAATTTTATTACAGTGGAAGGGGGCCAGGGATAGCTTTATATTTTCTGGAAAATTTTTGACAATTAAGCATTCGTGCACACGTAGCATTTGTTTCAGCAACGATGGGGGTGCGTAGAGTGAACTCTGTAGGGGGTAGGATCTTTGCAACCACGCCCCAATTAGCATTTTGGGAATAAGTTAAACTTACACCATAAACTCTTAACATGGTATCTTTTTGAATTTTCCCAGGATATCTACAGACAGGTATTAGGCAAGAGCTAATAAGCCTGTTTGCAGGTATACCTCTTGGCAAACAAAAATGTTTTATTCTCGTGATGTTAGCCAGGTGAAGCCAGTAATTATCAGCAAATCACTGGGTCAAACTTCTTTTTCCAGGGGCAGACCCCCCCTTTTGCACCTTATTAAGGAAACACAATGCAACACTACTAACACTACAACACGCATGTTTGATCTTCTTTGGGATCTGACCGTACACTGGGCAGCTATTCACCTGGCAAGCTGCAGTAGGGTCTAGTCCCCTTCTTCAATTCTCCAGTTGCAGGTCTGACCGTACGCAGGGGGACAGTTTCCTGGTGTGTCCACAGTAAGGTCTAGCCTGAGTCTTCTTACTGCTTTTTCAGAATGATCTTTAAAGGATTTTCAGGATTTCTGTTTATAGTCTACTCTCCCCCTCTCGCTCTCTTGACTCGTGTCTAATGTATCCAGGGTTTAACTCCAGCTGCTTTCATAGCTGCGGGGGTGGAAAGTATGACAGTTTTCAGTCCTCTCCATCTGGGAGTCAAAGGGTTATTTTTCCCTCTTTAACTCATACTTTAACTCTTGGTTGGAAAGGATGAGCTTCTGTGATGGGAATGGCTTAATTTTTTAAGACAAAGCGACGCTGGGCTTGAAGAACTTTGCTCAGTGTTTGAACTTCTTGTTTAAGGCTAACGTTTGCTTGCTTTTGATGCTGCTCCAGTGTCAATTATGAAGTCAATGTCACGGCCCCTCACAGTCAATGTCACGGCCCCTCTCAAGCTGTCTCCCTCTTCGCCCATTCTGGCCCCTTTGGTTTTTTCCTTTGTGTATTTGATTTATTTTATTTGGGCATTCATGCCACTAATGTCCATCTTGTCCACACTGGGCACACTGGTTCTTTTTTAAGAATCTTTTGCCTCTGCCAGGTCTTCTTCTTTTCTTCTTTCATCCATGTCTTCTTGGGCCTCTGGGTTGAGGGAGGTATACTGGTGATAGGCATTTGAAAGACGCTCTAAGTACGCTCTGGGGCCTCGGTGGCACCTTGCAGCACTTTAGACACTTTGGTCATATTAATTGACTTCTTTATACCTGCCTTTACGGCTTTTAACAGCAGGGTTTGATACTGGGTGAAGCGCTCTAGCCCCACTTGTGTTTTGGGATTTCAGCGGGGGGGGGGGTACTTACAAGGAGACTTTATTGGGTAACTTACAGCACACAGGCGTACTTAATGGTTGGATCAGACAGCTTCTCTGAGCCACGAGCTATTGGGCTAAATGGGTTTTTATACCATACATGTTACCCATGAGGCAGCACAACACTAGCAAGCATTTTCAGCATAGGCTAGAAGTGTTTGGTTCTCAGGCACAGCTTCCTGTAAACAACTTCGCTTCTTAAAGTGCTTGATAACACTTTTATTCATTAGTATGGGAAGCTTAATTAGTACGGCAAAAGCTTAATGGTTACGCTCTTTAGAAATCATATAGCCGATGGTCAGTAGCTATAGGCTCTATGCAATTCTAACACAGTTCAAAGCTAAACATGGTTACCTTGACAGAGATCTTCAACATGGTCTCTCCGCTTCATTCTGCTTTGGGACAGTCTTATGGCACACTTTTCACTTGAAGAGGGGTCTAGCCTGTGCTCTGGGGGCTGATTCTTCACCTTTATTTTCTATTTTGCCTTCACCTTCTGGGTCTTCATTTTCAGTTCCCATTTCTTAGGGATTTCATCTCAATTAGGCGAGGTGATGATGTTGCACAACTCAGGCATAAAATAAGGGGTCAGCCAAATGGATCGGTGGATGACACCTGTGGTGACTTGCCAGTCCCTGTCCCAAGTATCAAGCCATAATATAAGTACATGAACTATTGTGTTGTGTGATGACTGACAGATAATATCTATCACATTTCTGCATGAAGAAAAGCAGCCTTTAACAAGTTTACAAGATGGTAATAAATTCAGTTTTAAGAGGTAACAGGTAGGACCCAGAATTGCACTCAGTTGAGTTCCACTTGCGTTGGAAGAACCCTATAATTTCTGCATTAAGTTTAGATTTCTCTTTTTAAAAAATAACATGGTTTAAAATTCAATGTAACTTTCAAAAAAAATTCAATTGTGTTTTAAGAAATTAATTTTTGCAACCTGAATTTAAATGGTCTTGATCTAAATCTATCCACCCATCCTGAAATGAATCCATTCCTTATTAGGATAAGCTCTTGCCTCCACACAGTAAGGCCATTACCAATATAATTCTACTTCCCCAACGTATCTTAACTTTCAACATGTCTGATTTGCACAGGTTTGAGGGACTTCATAAAAAAGTGTGTTTTTCTGCTTTGAACAGATCAAGGAATTCTTTCTCTTGTGAATATGAGTTACCTTCTCGTATTTTTGTGGTACATATATATGTACATGAAATGCCGATGTGTTTTGCTTTGGGACAGACAGTTTTCTTTACAAGATACAGAATAATATTGATATCTGCTCGAAGAAAAGTTGAAGTATTATTTTGTACAAATGTATTCATAGTCACGTTTATTCTTATCTAAATAGATATGATTGTAACCAAGGTTCCCACCCCAGAAAAGTAAATAAGAGTAACATTTTTATTATTACAATGCTTTATTATAAGAGAGCTGGGATAGTGTAGTGGCTATGATTGTGAGCTACAAACTGTGAGTCCCCATTTCAAACCTTGCTGCTGCAACAAACTCAGTATGTAGTTTTAGGCTAGCACTTGCTCCCTCCTCCCCCCTCCCCCGCAATACGCAGGTGATAATTCTGACCTACCTTAAAATGTTGTTAAGATAATCAACAAGGTAAATGAACATTTGCACACTTGAAATGTGCTATAATTAATTTATCATTATTTTCATCATCTTCCTGTACGGAATGTCATATTTAACCTGAATATGAGGACACCTTTCTAGACAAGAAAAGAGACTTTTCATTTGTCATTTTGTTTCAGATCTGGAATGTTAGAATCTGGAATTGACAGAATCATTTCTCAAGTTGTGGATCCAAAGATCAACCACATATTCAGACCACAGGTAGAAAAGGCTGTCCATGAGTTTTTAGCCACATTAAATCACAAAGAGGAGGCCAGTCCCAGTACAGCACCACCTGAGGAGAA
Organism: Heloderma suspectum; assembly: GCF_057233095.1. Taxonomy (NCBI): domain Eukaryota; kingdom Metazoa; phylum Chordata; class Lepidosauria; order Squamata; family Helodermatidae; genus Heloderma; species Heloderma suspectum. Next base: position 118,308,899 of record NC_139462.1, read on the forward strand.
ATCAGATGCTTCTTTTTTGATGCAAGGTATTTCTTTCCATTGCTCCTGGCAAAACTGATATACTATTAATTCTTAATTTGGGGCTTGTTGGTGACCATGTAGGTGGATATAAGCAAGTAGAAAGGAATTACAGAAGGGAACTTGAAGTTTAGTCGCCTGATCCCAGAAATACTTATTTGGAAATATGTCAAGTAATTTCAGTGAAACCAACTTCCACATAAGTGTACTTAGGATTCTACTATCATTAGCCTTCAGCACAGGAAATACTTTGAAATTTGTTTGAACCCAGTATAATTGAGATGGTTTCCCCCAAGGCTCTTTAGGAATTGTATTTTTGTGAGGATGTTGAGAGTCATTGGATTCATAGCCTTCATAGAGGCTATAGAGTACAGTTTTAACAAACTGAGGTTGAATCTAGACAAGGGAGAAGAAATGATGGTTTGTGGTCAGTGTGATATGGGTTTGAGGGATATCCCTGTTCTAGATGGGATCCCACTATCCCTAAACAAAGAGCTCAGTTTGGTGGTTCTACTGGGTACCGCTCTGCTTCTGGATAAACATGAATTGGCTGTGACCAGGAGCACCATTCCCCATTGTAGCAAGTACATGACTACGCCCCTTACTAGAGGTCATCTGAGCCTCAGAAACATCTCGAGTTGATTTCATTAATGACTCCTACATGGGTCTCTTTCCAAAAGACTTTAGAAGCTTCAGCTGGTACAGAATGAAGTGTCTACTCTCATACTGAAGTGAAAAGTGGGAACTGCTTGCTGATCTACAGAATTATCCTCTTAGTTTTTAAGCACAATCCGCGGTAGTGGTTATTAGCTTTAAAGTGATGATGATGATGATGATGATGACGACAACGATAAGGAGAACCACAACTTTTATTAGCTGCCTTTCATGGTCTTGGTCATCCCAAGATAGCTTATAGTATAAACACAAATAATTCAGTATCACAGATAAGTTATAAAAGTATGTTAAATTTAAACAATCTTAAAACAATTTTAAAATAAGCCAGTTACAATAAAATACTATTACACAATATCCAACAATAGCAAATACCATAAAATGTACCAATTAAAAGCCATAAGGAACATTTTAAAGCCCTCTTCAAAGTGGCAGGAGATGGGAGCTGTGTACCTCTTGGGAGGGAATTCAGTAGATGGAGGCCACCACTGAGAATACTGATCTTAATAGTGGATCAATGAGTGGGACTCCAAAGATTATCTTAAGGCACAGGTAGGGTAAAAACATAAGAAGAACCATGCTAAATTGGACCAAAGACCTATCTAGTTGGGCATTCTGTTCACACAGAGGCCAACCAACTGCCTGTGGGAAGCCCACAATAGGACATGAGTGCAGCAGCACCCTCCTGCTCATATTCCCCAGTAACCGATATACAGAGGCATGCTGCTTCTGAAGTGTGCTGGCACTCCTTCAAATAACCGACTCCAAACCATTTAGGACTTTGAATTGGGCCCAGAAACACATTGGCAACCAGTGCAGCTTATTTGGATTTGGTGTAATATGATTTAGCTGTCTAGTTCCAGCAAGGACTCAAGCAGTTGCATTCTGTACCAGCTGAAGTTTCTGAGTCATCTTCAAAGACAACCCCATGTAGAGTGCATTACAGTAGTCCAGTGTGGATGTAATATGAACATGCAGAACTGAGGCTAGATCAACTTTTGCTAGATAGGGTCATAAAAGTCACTCCTGGCTACTGCCTCCAGCTGTGCTTCCACAGTCAGCAATGAGTCCAGAAGGACCCCCAAGCTATGAACTTGATCCACGAGGGGAGTGCAACTCTGACCAATACCAGTTGAATCCCTCTATGCAGATCAGCGGATTTACCCATCTGAAGTACATCCAATCTGGATGAAGTTTCAGCTTGTTCACCCTCATCCAACCCAGAACTGCCTTGAAGCACCTGTTCTAGAGTTCTACAGCCTCCCTTGGTGTAGAAGGTGAACAGAAATAGAGCTGTGTGTCAGCCACGTATTGGTGACATTGCAGCTCAAACCTCTGGATGACTTTCCTCAGTAGTTTCTTGTAGATGTGAAATAGCACTGGGGAAAAGATGGAAACTTGCAGTACTTCACAAGGGCAGAGTGCAGATTCCCCGGCACCACCTTTTGAGACTGATTGGACAGGTAGGACTAGAATTGGTGTAGCACCATGCTCCCCTCACCCTCCAGCATTGTGTGGATGCAGCGGTGGCAGAGAAGTAAGTTTTCTTTGCCACCACCACCAAGGAGATTCTCACTTGACGAGGGATTCTCACTTGTGTTCCATCGTATTCACTACAAGTTTTCTGCCGTGTGCTCTAGTTGTTAATGCTACCATTTTGTAGCCTTCGAGACTGCTGAATACCATGGAGCCAGCCTGGCTCTACGATTTGGTGGAGATTGTTTGGAAGTGAACTTACTGATGGCCCAGGTTACCCCCTCATTGCAAACGGTGATCAAGGCCTTGGCAGGACTATTGGCTAAACCTGCAGGAAAATTCACTAGAGAGCTCAGGAGACCATCTGGATTCATCAGTCTCTGCTGGCAGAACATACAAACCAGCCCCCACCCCTTGTAGTGGGTACAACCAGCTGTTCTTGCAGTGAAACAGTGTAAGATGTGGTACATGGGGCTGCCAATGGAGAAGAAAATTAGTGGAGATCAGGGACACACGCACTTTGTATGAGTGGATGGCCCTTCTGCTCATGCAAGAAGCTCTTCCCTGAAGTAGTAAGGAGGGCATTCAGTTATTCTTCAGGATATTTTCTCCCTTTTACCCCAGGAGTAAGGGACAAGTAAGACTGACTCCCCTTAGGAGGGAATTCCCCACAGTTCCCAGATCAGCCTGACCTTATAGCCAGGAAGCAGGGTATTACCTGGACAGGTTAGACTTGGCTGGTTTTTCTTAAAGGTTTTTTTTTATTATTCCTTGTGTTCTCTTTCTCTCTCTCTCTCTCTCTCTCTCTCACACACACACACACACACACACACACACAGCCCCTCACAGAGTAGAGGAGATGGAATAAACCATTGGGCATACTGCCCACAATGTTGTATTTGGTTGAAGGGAGGACCCCTTACCTTCCAAACTTTCATCTGTATCCTCCCTGATCACTGAGAGTATTGAAGGAAAGCAGCAAGGCTCAGCTACTTCTCAGTGACTTGCTCTGCAGCAAAACATCCTTCTTGCTTGGATGCATCAAGCAAATTTGGGGTGGTGGAGAGCAACATTAGGCCAAAGACACCAAGGGGGCACATGCTGATTCTGTGGCCGCAGCCTCCCTAGGCTGGGCCAGGCCTCATGTGGTGAGAAGGAAGGCAACAAGAGAACGGCTGCATTTTGCACACTGCCCTGCTGCCTCCCATATTCTCCCAGCCATATTCTTCTCCCAGCTGTGCCAGGCATAGCAAATGGGTGGGGTAAAGGGGAATTGGTTAGAGGCCAACAGCTACTCAGCCTCATTCCCTCACAGCACACCTTTTCCTCAGCGAGGGGGTGGGGGGAGAAGAAGATGAAGATCAAGACTGTGGCCCCCTTTCTTGCTGTTCCTTTCCCCCAGATGTATAGAGAAATCTGTTCAAAAGGTGCTCATTGACTGAACAGATGCACCTCTTCCTTTGCCAGTGCATAGATGGCATAGGGGAGGGTTCTGCTGCTGCTGCTGCTGAGGAAACCACATTGTTATATTGTGGTTTTAATGTTCTATATATTTTAAATTGTTTTATTGTGTGTTGTTTGGTTTTAATTTTTGTGAACCGTCCAGAGAGCTTCGGCTATTGGGCGGTATAGAAATGTAATAAATAATAAATAATAATAAACCACCCAATAACAGGTGTATGAGGTGGATCATAGCCACATGCATCCAGAAAATGGCAGGTTGGAGATGAAAGTGAGTCCTCTCTGTTGAATCCAGGCATCAGGGGAGACCAGGCCAAACTGCAGTTGTCCAGGATGCTGTACCATCTGCCAAACTAGAAGCCACTCTGCACCAGTGGAGGCAGTGGAGCTATGGAACTGTTTCTAGGTACTTGAGGATGAGACTGCAGGAGAGCCTGCAGAGGAAGAATTACAGGGGAACCTGCATGACAGCGAGTAAGAGGCTGAAGGTCACTCAAGCAGAGGCAATGAAACCAAGGCCTACAACAACAAGAGTAGTAGTAGTGGGAGACTCCTTGCTGCATGGGATCGAAACCCAAGTATGTTGCGAAGATCCATGCTGGCTTCCGGGAGGATGGATTAGAGACATGACTGAAGGGTTGCCTAAACTCATAAAGCCCACTGACAGGTATCCTTTTCTTCTCATCCATGTGGAAATAAACGATACCACCAAGCAGAGCTATGAAGAAATCATGTCAGACTTTGAAGCTTTGGGAAGGAAACTCAAGAACTTTGGGGCCCAGATAGTTTTCTCAACCATCCGTCCAGTAGTTAGAAGAGGGACAGAAAGGGGGGGGGGAATACTCCGGGTGAATGACTGGCTACGAAGGTGGTGCCGGCGTGAGAGATTTGGATTCTGGGACCACGGGCTATAATTCCTGGAAGATGGACTGTTGGCAAGGGATAGGTTGCACCTTCATCAGGAGGGCTTTAAACTGAATCTTACAGGGGAGGGAGACGTAAAGTTGGGGGTAACAATGGATGAAGGCTCATGCACCACAACGGAGAGAACAGCTTTAATAGTGCCCAATAATAGTCTTCAGAAACATGTAAGAAGAAAGCCATACTATAAAGCACATGGTCTTTGATGTCTATACACGAATGCCCAGAGTATGGAAAACAAACAGAACGAACTTGAACTCTTAATACAAGAGGGAAATTATGACTTGATAGGTGTAACTGAAACTTGGTGGGATGACTCCCATGACTGGAATACAGCAATTTGAAGGATATAACTTGTTCAAAAAGAACAGGAGGAACAGAAAGGGAGGTGGGGTTGCACTATATGTTAAAAATACATATCTCTGCACAGAAATACAGGAGGATGAGCTTGGCAGCCCCATCAAGAGCATCTGGGTTAAAATAAATGGAGCAAAGAATAAAAGGAACCTGGTGGTCGGAGTCTACTACCAGCCACCCAATCAAGGAAAAGACGAGAATGAAACTTTTGAAAAGCAAATTGCCAAGTTTTCAAGGAAGTATGATGGAGTAGTAATGGGGGACTTCAATTTCCCCAATATTTGTTGAGAGACAAATTCTGCAAAACATGGCCCTGCCAAGAGATTTCTGACTTGTGTTGCTGATAATTTCCTCCTGCAGAAAGCAGAGGAAGGAACTAGAGGATTGGCTATCCTTGGCTTGATCCTAATCAACAGAGATGACTTAGTGGATAAAGTAGCAGTTACAGGAACTCTGGGGGAAAGTGACCAAGTTATACTTGAGTTCTTGGCCAAACGTGTACCCTGGATTTTAGGAAAGCCAATTTTAATAAACTCAGAACTGATAAATGAGGTCCCATGGCAAGTGACTCTAATGAGAAAAGGAGTCCAAGATGGATGGCAGTTTTTAAAAAAGGAAATTCTAAAGGCATAATTACGAACAATTCCAACAAGAAAAAAAGGTGGAAGACAACAGAAAAAGCCAATGTGGCTTCACAAAAGCTTAGAGATGACCTGAAAACAAAAAAAGATATATACAGGAAGTGGAAGGAAGGCCAAGCTACAAAGGAACAGTACAGGCAGGTAGCACAGAATTGCAGGGATGGCGTCAGGAAGGCTACATCTGAGAACGAGCTGAGGTTCGCGAGGGATGCTAAAAGCAACAAAGACAGAGGAAAGAAATAGTGGTTCAGCTATTAAATAAGGATGGAAAAATGATAACAGATGACAAGGAAAAGGCAGAAGTCTTCGATTCCTACTTTGGCTCAGTCTTCTTCCAAAAGAGGATCTATGTGCCCCCTGGCAAAGGTGAAGTACAGGCTGATGGGACAGGATTGCAGCTTGAGATTGATAGGTAGATGGTCAAGGAACACCTAATTACTTTGAATGAGTTCAAATCTCCAGAGCCAGATGAACTGCATCCTAGAGTCATAAAGGAACTGGCAGAAGAACTCTCAGAACCACTGTCTATTCTCTTTGAGAAATCATGGAGGATGGGGGAAGTGCCAGATGATTGGAGGAGGGCTAATGTTGTCCCTGTCTTCAAAAAGGGCAAAAAGGAAGAACCTGGGAACTACACAACAGTCAGTCTGACATCAGTCCCTGGGAAAATTCTAGAGCAGATGATAAAGCAAACCATCTGTAAGCCCCTTGAAAACAATGCAGTGATTACTCGAAGCCAACATGGATTTGTCAAGGACAAATCCTGCCAGATGAATCTGATCTCATTTTTCGATCAGGTAACCTCCCTTGTGGACTGTGGGAATGCTGTAGACATAACATACCTTGACTTCAGCAAAGCTTTTGATGAAGTGCCCCATGATATCCTGATTAGCAAAGTAGCTCAAAGTGGGCTAAATGAAACAACGATCAGGTGGATCCACAGTTGGCTACAGAATCAGACTCAAAGAGTGTTTCTCAATGGGATCTTCTCAAACTGGGGAGAGGTAATGAGCAGGTTACCGCAGGGCTCAGTCCTGGGCCCAGTGTTCTTCAATATTTTTATTAATGACTTGGAGGAGGCGATGCAGGAAATGCTGATCATATTTGCAGATGACACAAAATTGGGCAGGATAGCTAATACCTTGGAAGACAGAAACAAAATTCAAAGTGATCTTGATAGACCCGAGTGCTGGGCAGAAAACAACAGAATTACATTTAATAGGGATAAATTCTGCACCTAGGAAGGTGCACAGTTACAAGATGGGGAATACTTGGCTCGAAAATACTACAAGCAAGAAGGATCTTGGAATTGTTGTCGATCACTAGCTGAATATGAGCCAACAATGTGATGTGGCTGCAAAAAAGACAAATGCTAATTTGGTCTGCATTAATAGAAGTATAGCTTCCAAATCTCGTGAAGTACTAGTACCCCTCTACTCAGCACTGGTTAGGCCTCATCTGGAGTACTGTGTCCAGTTCTGGGCACTGCACTTTAAAAAGGATGCAGACAAGCTGGAGAGAGTTCAGAGGAGGGCAACAAAGATGATCAGGGGACTGGAAACAAAGCCCTATGAGAAGGGACTGAAAGAACTGGGCATGTTTAGCCTTGAGAAGAGAAGACTGAGGGGAGATATGATAGCGCTCTTCAAGTCCTTGAAAGGTTGTCACAGAGAGGAAGGCCAGGATCTCTTCTCGATCATCCCAGAGTGCAGAACATGGAATAATGGGCTCAAGTTACAGGAAGCCAGATTCCGGCTGAACATCAGGAAAAAATTCCTGACTGTTAGAGCAATACGACAATGGAACCAATTCCCTAGGGAGGTAGTGGGCTCTCCCACACTGGAGGCATTCAAGACGAGGCTGGACAGTATCTGTCAGGGATGCTCTGACCTGGTTTCCCGCAGTGGGTGGGGGGGTTGGACTCGACAGTCTTATAGGCCCCTTCCAACCCTACTATTCTTTGATTCTATGACATCTTTCATCTGTCAGCCTGGTGGCTGAGTGGGAATGGCTGCGTCAGTTCAGCTATGCAGAAGATGTTGTCTGTGTTCTTGGCATCTTGACATAAATGCACTAACAGGTGGAAGACGTTCTTGACCTAGTGCATTCAGATGACATACCAACAGTATTAGAGTTCCTACTGGTCTGGCCATGGGGCTCACTCCAAGCATTCTGAGATGACAGGTGGTGGCTCTGAATAGTATCCTGGGTCGCTGGAAGAATGGCTCTGTCTCTTATCAGCATGTTAGGAAGTGACTTAAAGGGGTAGCACTGCTCAACCTGCAGATGGTATAGAATTTCCATAACTCCAATTTAAATTGGTTGCTTCTAGCACTCATGGTTGTACTATTTGAACCTTTGGCTACAGTACTGCTGAAAGAGGTCTCACTGAAGATGACTTTCCTGGCGGCCATCATGTTGGCTTGAGAGTTTCAGAGCTGTGGGAACTTTCATCCACTCTGGGACTGTGTATTTTGCATGCTGACAATATGGTATTATGGCGTGATCATTCACTTTTGCCAAAACTTCAGTTGATTCATGAATCCCAGGAAGTGATTCTTCTCCTTTTGCCCTAACCCAGTGCATCCTCAGCATAAATTTACTTAGCATAAATTCGAATTCTGGAGGAAGAAAGGAAGAAGATATTCTCCTGCCTTTGTTTGTTTTTATGGGATTGGCTCATCCTTCTGAATGTGAGGAGACATAAGTTTTCATGGGATGATCTCCCTCCCTTTTTCTTCTTTCTGTGATCGTGTGTGTGTGTGTGTTAGCAATATTGTTAAATTGCTGCTCTCATTTTAGGGTAGTCTGAGGTTCTCCTGCTCTTTATAGATAATCTGGGGTATTATGAGGCTCTCCTAAGGGGAGTCTATCTTGGCTCTTTGTCTTAGTGCAATGGGAAGGAATATACCAAACAATAGTTTTTTGCTCTCTTTCCGCAAGCAGGAATTAATAGTAAGGATTTTTTTTTTAATTGCCATTTCTAGATCTCAAACATGGTGTTAGAACATCAAAAAAACTAAACACCATACATATCACACAAGAACACAAGCCTTGCTTAAATGGGCGTATAATCTAATATGTTCCTTTTGATATATTTTTGTTTATGCAGTGTCATCAATGTCATGGAATTTTACATAATTTTATAGGCAAAAAGACAGGTCTCTGCTCCAAAGTGCTTGCAGTCTATCTTCTGGCAGTGAGGAGATGACAAACAGAGAGGAGGAGAGCGAAAGGAATATAAATAATTACATATATCAAGACACTGGGGCAAGGATTAAGGAGTTAGGCCAACGTATGATGTTCTGTTTTTAAAAAATGTGATAATCTTGTTTGTATTAACAACAGCAGTTATCAATGAAATGAGCTAAAGAGCATGGGATTGCAGTGGGTTGAATCCAGAAGTGTTGTTCTGTTGACAGGAGCAGTTCCATCAGTGGAACAGGGTGGGGAGTGATTACCCCTCCACTCTGCAGCCCCTTTACATAACCCTAAAATCTACTGCAGAGTGCTGGAAACCCCTCCAGAGCAGATTTTTTGGGTGGTGCAGAGGGCTGCAGAAGGAAGGAGAGAGCGAGAAAGTCCCATCACATGAGCCGATTTTCACTAGTGCAGTGTTGTATTTGACCCAGAATATTTTCAGGGAATATCAGTCTGCACATTAAGATGAGACTGGAAAGTGTTATGTTGCAGGAAAGTACATCTACGCTGAGGAGTTTCCTCTTATATAGGAAATGAATGGGTGCCATTTTGTGTGTTAAAAAAAAAAAAGTATTGAATTTGACCAAGCTTCTGAACATATGTATTACAAAGTACTATATATCAAGAAATCAAGGCTTCAGATTATTTAGTAACTTACTTTATTATTGTATATCTGGTGAATTACTGGTAATGTCAGAAAAATGTGTTATCAAGGTTGTTTCAAGTATTTCTATGGTAAATCTCCTTAACAGGTAAATTATGGCAGTAGTGGTAAGATAAGGTATCTCTTAAGGTAGATACGTACTGAAAGCAGTGGTAAATGTCAAGATTTTTTTATATTTTGAGAGGGCCAAAGGAAGATCTTAAGAATGAGCTGTAATGGACATCATTTACTAGTTTCTGTCACTTTCCGTAATGTACTATAAGAACTCAGCTAATTTGACTTTGTTGATATCTCCCTTGAGGAAAGAGAGAAACTTCTTTTTCAGTTTAGCATTTAAGATATATAAAAGTAAGAGCAGGTTTTTCTGTGTAGAAAATGCTAATATTTTTCCCTTCCTTCAAGGTCTTTCTGCTGCCACTCCAAGTGCAAGTGTCGCTAATGATGCCATGTCCATTTTGGAAACGATAACATCTCTCAACCAAGAAGCAAGTGCAGCCAGGGCTTCCACAGAAGCAACGAATGCAAAGACTAATGACAGAGTTTCAAAAAAACTCCCATCTCATCAAAGCATGGATGGTGGTATTGAGAGAGACCGGAATGTCGAAGATCTGCTAGATGGAGAGAAACCTCCTTGTAACTCTACAGAAGAAAGCTCTGAACCAGTAGCAAACTCTGAAGATATAAATAATTTATTTTCTTCAAATGAAGAAGGGAAAACTATGTCAAAAGACGTTAATAGTTTGGTTAATCCAAGCAAGGACATTGTGCAGGAAAGCGATGAACAGAAAAGTAAACTGATGGACAAATGTGATAGAAAACCAGAATGTTCAGAGAAAGGAGAGAGGAGAAAAGAGAAAAAAGAAAAATCTGACAAAAAGGTGGACCTCTTGAAAAAGGGCGGAGATGACCTAAAAGCAAGAGAAGAAAAGGCAGTGAAAGAAAGAGAGATAGAATCAATAAAATATTCTGCTGTGGAAAAGAACAGTAGTAAACACAAAGGAAGTGAAAGTACAAAAGAAGGTATAAAAATCTGATGATTACACAGTGACTGGGTTCAGATGACATGCTATGACTCACTGTCATGCAAACCCAGCGAGTGTGGGTTATGCAAGGGTTGTAAAACAGACCATGGGTAATGCAAGGGTTGTTGAACCCTCACATAACCCATGCTTACATGACACAACAGCCCCTGAGTGGGGGTTGCATATTCAAAATGGAGGCCACACATGCCCTGTATTCACCACAGCCCCACTGTGGGTTAAATAACCCATGCTGAGCTGAGCTGTCGTGTCTTGCAAACAGCCCCGATATGGGGGGGGGGGGGGGGCCGGCGGCGGCTAATGGAATTAAGAGGCAGGTTTTGACTTCTTTAGAAAGTTCAGCACTGAGTAAACAAATACTGGAAAATATAGTGTTCTGTTGATTATGTGCACTTAGAGTAGTGCCGTTTTTCTTTGCTCTGCAATCTGGTGGTAAAGTTTTAAGAGGCCAGGCGTTGGTTCGCTTACTTGACTTACACAGCACATTAGAATGTGGGTTATTTTATATATTACAGAATATTTATATTAAAACATTGAAATGTTAATTTACTTATTTAATAGATTTATATACTGATGTCCATATTTAAAAATATAACTAAGTGGTAAACAGTGAACACATTGGATATACTAAGTGCTGTGATATATTTTTTCTATTTGTTTATCTGTCCAACCATACTTGTACCACCTTTTGTGAGCCTGTTTGCATGTAAAGGCAAATTGTGGGTTAATTAACCCACGATTTGTCATGCTCAAGTGGAAGTGAGTGAGCACACTGCCTCCTTCGTACTACTCACTTCTGCTTTTAATGAACAACCTACAATTGGCTGGGTCTTAGTCTGTGAGCATGATGTGTGAACCTGGAGTGCAGTTAACCCTGCAACAAACCACTGGGGCGTTTAGATCCTAAACAAACCAGGTTCCTATGTCTCTTTCTGCTTTGTCACCTTATTCTGTCAGTGTCTGTAACATCCCCTTCTTTTTAGTCTGTATCTTTTACCTCTTTGGCCTCTTGTACATTTTTTGGCACTACCATCTAGATTTTTGCGGGTTCATAACCTTAACCCCATCTTCAACTCCTACTTTTGGTGCCTTCCTTGCTTCAAGGCTTGTTTTTTTTCCTAGATAACCTCTCATTTTTCTAAGTTGGATTTTTAAAGTTGGTTGTTGCTGTTTTGGCTGCTTCATCAGTTCCACCTATTTCTCTCTCTACAATGTTTCTGTTTTCCTTACTTGACATGCCAGGAGCCTGTATGTGATTCATTGGTGGTTCTTTCTATTTTTTTATACATTCTGTCTGTTTCGTAATTTAATTATCAACTTTAGTATTTCTGAAATGGATTTATTTCTCTTTAAAGATACTAAAAAGCTCCCATTCTCTTTATCTAGTCTTAATAACTGTAATGCCCTGTTTGATGGTCCTTTATCCCATCTAGACCAACTGGTATCTCTTCTTCTGCAGTTCATCTCCTTTCTTGACCCTATATATGACCATGGTTCTCCTCTTCTTTTCTCCTTGCACTGGCTTTTTAAATCATATTTGTTTTAAAATCTTACTAGGTTTATGTGCTTGCACTCTGTCGCTTTTGTGTATCCTTCCTCTTTCCTCTCCATAATCCTAAAGCCCTGCTTTCCCTTGATACCAACTTTTAGTTAAACCAAAGGTCTCCATCCATTTTCTTTAGCAGTAATGTATCTGGGAGCAATGGGTTCCAAACATGTTTTTACAATCCAGTCCTTCCCACTCTTTAAGAAATGCCTCAAGACATAAGTATTTACATTTTTTTTTACTAGTTAAATGAGGTATCTTAATTCAGTGGGTGCTTCCAAGCAAAGGACTCCTAGTGCTACCAGTAAGAAGACATTGTACAGCTATTCCATCTTTTTCTTCTTAATGGACTTTCTCCAGTAAGAGAAAAGACAGAAGCAGCCATGGAAAAACATGGGAGGGTTACGAGTTGAAGACAATTGTGTCTTCAAGACCTCCATTAAATTCTGTGAATGAGGCAAAGCGACAGTGAAATAAAATCCTCATCTGAAAGCACCCAGTGGGTTGGTTCACACGATCAAGATAAGCCACGGTGATTTAAATCATGGTGAGTGAAATTTCCATAAGCACCGCCCAGGCACGGCTTGTCATGTCATCCAAACCAGGGTTGTATGGCTTGTTGGAGGGGCAAAAAACCCTCCAGTAACCCATGGGCTGTTGTAGGGTTATTGGAGGGTTGTTTCCCCCTCCAATAAGCCATGCTGGCCAGGTTCAGAGGGCATGACAAACCGCACCTGGGAAGGCAGTGATTATGGAAATTGTGCCTGGCATGAGCTGCAATTTAAATAAGCCACAGTGGCTTATTTTGAACATGCACACGAGGTCAGTGGCCTGAGTCACATGATTGCTGGAGCCCACCGTGGCTAATTTAAGCCATGGTGGATCATGGTGCATGCCAGCTGCCATTGTGAATATTCAAGCTGTGGCAGGCGGTTGCTGCAGCTTATCGTGATGTGCAAGCCCAGCATAGGGTGGGTTGTTGTCCCAAAGCAGCCCATGGGTTGTGGGTGTTTCATTGAACATGACAACAACTCATCCTGGTTCACACATCACGATAAGCCATGGTGCCCACCCATCACAGCTTGAATATTCACAATGACCACCGGCACGCGCCACTACCCACTATGGCTTAAATAAGTCTCTATGGGCTCTGGCAATCATGCGAGCCAGTCCTTTGCCTCTTTCCTTTTCTTTATGTGTCTGTGATTAGACAGTAAACCTGTGAGGTAAGCTTTTTAATTCTACGTTTAAAAATTCCATGGTTGGGATCCAAAGGGACATGTGCAGTGTTCATGTTTGTGGACAAAGGCTTTTGTCACCCATGTACACCCACTACAACCCCTTGCACCCTCATGGAAAAGGTGTCCCAAAGGCCAGACTCTGCAGCAGCATTCCATGTGGCAAGCCTTCCATGCATGCATGGAAACCATTTCGACTCACGTTTGGGACTCTGATTTCTGGCCCAGGTTCTAAAAAATCAATATATTTCTTTCTGAACTAGCTTTGGAAGATTCCGATGTGGACATACTCAGCGATATAACTGTTAGCTCTGTGCACACCAGTGATCTTTCTTCCTTTGAAGAAGAGAGTGAAGAGGAACTTGCACTTTCTGACAGCACAGAAGAAGGAGAAATTGTTTCTGATGGTAAGCAGCAATCCTAAACCTACACTGGGGCTCCTTGCCTACCTAGAAGAAAGCAAAATGTTTTTTAACATTCTTTAAATGTATGCAGTTTTGGTATTACTGGTGTGAATAACTGCTACAGTGCAGATGGACAACTTAACAAAGTCAGAGATAAAGATCACGTGCATGAATCACCCTCAATCCCCTCTACTTGGATTCAGCATTTTGTGAGGCTGTCACTTAAGTGGATTAAAATGAAACTGGATATGCTCCTAAATGCAGCTTGGGAACCTGATAAACTGAGTTCTCAGACTGAGTTTAAGAGTGTGCTTGGGCAACAGTTGTTTCGGCTCAGAACCCAAGCAGAGTCCAGTGGGAAAAACATGCAGAGGGCACAAATCCTTGTGGTCTTGTTACACTGAACATCTGCACTGGGTCTTGGGCAGTTGTCCCTGTTGCCGTAATACTGATACCAGTAGAATAGTTTATACTATACAGATACTGACTTAAGCTTATGTCTGTTTGTCCTCAATATATGCACACTGATGTCTAGGTATTACCCAAATAAAAAGGCTGTTGCCCCAGAAAGGGTCCCCAATCCTTTTGGGTCAGTGGACACATTTTGAGAGTGTCAAGAGTGCTCTCACAAAATGGCTGCCATGGAGGGGTTGTCCATTCATAACATGACTCCGATAGACAGCATGGCCAATCACAAAACACTCGTAACCCAGAAAGCAAACTGGTGAGACTAAAAGAAAAGTAACTTGCCCAAGAACCGAAGCACAAGGCAGAGGCGGGGTCTGAACTCCAAAACACAAAAGCACTATTTTGATGGTGCTGGAGGGCAGCCCCTCACTTTGCAGCATGCCAGCCTCCCAGTTAAACAAAAATAATTTTAAAATCTTAAAGAATAAAATAATAATTGGCAGGGGCAGGGAGCTTAGCAGGTGCCAAGAGAGGTTTCCATAAGAACATTGGTGCCCCTGTTGGAGACCCCAGCCCCAGAATTCCACCTTTAGTTCTGGTTTTTAATATGATGTTGTGCTTTGTACTACGTTCAGAGTGTGAGAAGAATCAATGGCCAAGGCCATTTTGTATTTAATGGATCAAAAGTGAATGGAACAAACATACAGTTCAGTAACAGAGACGTGGCATTAACAACACAGACAAGCCTATGACTGTACAGAGAATAGAGTCAAATTTGCACTGTTAATCTTATGTTAAGCGCTATGTTTAGTTTGGATATATAGGATTGTGCATTCAAAACTTCTATGTAAACCTGTACCAAAATGCTAGGATCTTCTTTATCATTGCCTTGATTCCATGTCACTTAAATAGGGGCATACTTGTATAATCAAAGGCCTTATACTCAAATTCTGAAGTATATGTTCTCTGATTTTATTGACTGTGGCCATACAGTATCAAAAACTTAAACCAATTTGGCTTCCTTCAAAAATGGCAGCAATTATAGTTGAGACTGCAGGGAATTCTCTCAGAGACCCCCTTGCAGTGCAACCATTTCCAGAGTCCTTTGTTAGCCATTGTACTTAAAAGTATTTCAGTTTTCGTTCCGACATACCCTGTGACAGTTGGGTGGTAAGTACTGTGTGTTTTTTAAGAGGCTATGTTTTTCCAACAAATCTTTTGGACTTAAATTTTAGGGGTTTTACAGGGGTAGGGGGCAGGAGGACACAGCTTGAATCCTAAGAGGCCTTTTTTGCACAGAAAGTGCTTTTGCACTTGCACAGGGTTGCTGTTTTTACAGCTGTAGTCCACTGGTCCACCAGTATCAGGTTTAGAGGTGGGGGAAAGGTTACAGTGGGAAGGGGGGCAGAAGAGCTCTATTGCTCACATGAGACACTGACTGGATTTGCACGATCAGTGCAGCACAGTGTGGTTTTAGCCACAGTGGGTTGGGGCACATGCTGGTGGCCAATTTGAATATTTCACTCTCAGACAACCCCTGCCTCCCGGGTTCAGACAACATGACAAACCATGGCAACCGCCCGCCAGGGGTGGAATATTCAAAATGGGCATCAGCAAATAAGCCACAGTGGGCTGCAGTGATAGTGCAAACCAGTCCACTGCCTGGCCCTTTGGATCCCAGCCTACGTCTGAATTTAAAATTGACCTTTCCTCTAAGCTGTCTTTGTTGTCTCAATGTTTCTCTAGATGAAGAAGAAGAACATAATCAGATTAAAACAAAGCCGGAGGCTGGTGGAGCCAATGATAAAAAGATGAAACCTGGACGACACGCTTATGTCCACAAGCCTTACCTTTACTCCAAGTATTATAGTGATTCCGATGATGAACGGACTGTGGAGCAGCGGCGCCAATCTGTTGTAAGTTTGATTAGCATAGTTGCTCTTTACTCTGCTTTTTCATCAAGAAACACTGCAGCTTATCTGTCTTCTCAGGTTCAAGACTGACTTGAATACATTCTTTACATCTACTGGATGATGAAAGATCAGCTGATGTCTTCCATATGTCAGATATTGTGGGCTCCTAAGTTACATGACTGCATGTTTGTTTTTCTTATACATACATAGCTTTTCCTACATGAAAAGATGTATACACTAAAAAATTAAAATTCTACAACCAGGCAATCCACATTTTATGCTGCTAAAAGCTAGATCCTTAGGCATGGATAAAATATGCAAGCTGGGCAAATTCACACTTTCTCTTTTTCATAATTCTCCCATTTTTACTAAAAAAAATTCAGCTCATGATAGTTACAAAGTGAGGAGGACTCAGTTCACACATAATAAGCCAGATTTTTTTTAGAATTCTGGCTTTTTGTGAACAAGCAAGTGTGCTGATCACTCCCGCTTGGCTCCTTTCGCCAGCAGGAGCAGCTGAACAAACCACGGACACTCCATTTGTGGTTTGTTTACCATGACCTCCAAACCGGGAACTCTGGTGTGTTGATCCAACAAGCCAGAGTCATAAGACAAGGTTTATTCTGGGCATGCATGAAAGCAGGATCGTTAGGATTTTTATTTTTTTGGTTTATTAAGAATATTGAGTCTTAATTTTTTTAAAAATCCAGAACCTAAAAATCCCTTAAACTCCCAAAGCTTCCCTAAAAGGACCAGAAGAATTACAAAAGGCTTTGGAACCTCCCTGCCAAGGATAGCCAAGCGAGCTCTGTCAGTGTATGTTGTCCTTCTGCCAGCAAGCAAATACTACTTTATTCAGACAGATCTTTGGATTTTAAGATGTTTAAAAACATATTTCACTGAACTGTGTTTTAACTGATGGGTGCGTTTTTTCTTTTCTTTTTTATTGATATGTGTTTAACTGATTTGCTTTTATATTTGAATTATAATTTTGTGTATTATATTTTAACGTCAGCCGCCACATGTACTATTTGTAGCAGAAAGGCAGTATATAAATTTAAATAAATATATAAGTCTTTTCCCTGATGGCAAAAATGAAATACAGAGTAGGTGCCAGGTAAGCCTCTCTGGAGAGAACAGTCCACAACCAGGATGCTGTCAGTAAGAAGCTACTTCTTAGTAGCCACCCGCCAGCTCTCACTTGGAGGTGGTTCTTAGAGAAGGGCTGGTGAAGGCTCAGGTATATTTGGGAGGAGCTGGGCCTTCAGGAAACCTGGCCCCAAGCTGTTTAGGGCTTTAAAGGTTAAAACCAGCACACATCATGTTTATTTAATACAAAGGGGGGGAAAGGCCGTGAACTAGAGAAGCCTGTTTATGGACGGAGGAGGAGAAGATGCCAGTTTTGCTTTCTGACAACAGCTCCTGTGTATGTATGTGGGGTGGGGTGGGGGTGCAGATACAGGTGCTGCTGCTGGCAAAGGGAACTGAAAACGAGCGTGCTTGTTACTTTGAATCCCATCATAACACTCCTTTTCTCCACTTCTTATTTTTTACCCTCAGGCTAGAGAAAAAGAAGAGAGACTTTTAAGGAGACGGCTTAATAGAGAAAAACTTGAAGAAAAGCGGAAACAAAAAGCTGCAGAAAAAACAAAAACTTTGAAAACTGGAAATCAAGGTAAATTTTACTTTAAATGAACACTTATTACACTGTTTCTGTCTGATTTAGTTACTTTTCTGCAACTAAGCAGTCTGTTTCTATTTGCAACCAAAAGAATAATACAAAAACAGCGTAGCTTGAGGCTTTACTGTGTCATTTTAGGTAAAAGCATTCAAAACCTGGAAGAGTATTCAGGAAGAGGCCTTGAACTGAAAGCCAGTGGTGCCAGCATTAAGGATGTGCTTAAAGAACAAAGGTTTTTGGAGAAGAAGGTAGCCCTAAGCAGGAAAAGAAAGAGAGAGTCAAGGTACTAATTTATTTTGTCATACAGAGAATTAGATTTGCATTTCTATATTACAAAGCTTGCTTCTTCTTTGAAGAGGAGAATAGACATGATTTAAAATCATTGAAGTGAAATGAAATCCAGAAGAAAAATAGGTGCTCTTTAAAATAATATCTTTAAAATCACTAGGATATAAAACTGTTAAGGGCTGCAACATGAATCTAACTGATTGATTGAAGTTCTTTGGCTCAGTATAATTGCCCAAGCCCATCTTTTGAGGTTTTGAAATTCTTTGTCTCCAAGTATAGCTGTAGTTGTAGTTCTCCTGCAGCTTCTGAAGTTGGTTGCACACCCTACCAGGAAGGAGGCTTGGAGAAGGGAGTGGAAAATGTGGGAGTCCCTTACTCTGCTAAGATCTTTGTTGTGTTTCTCCAGTGGTGAGGGAGTCTTAATAGTGGCAGAATTCTTAAAATTTGTGGCAGAAAAAAGTGGACCTGATTCTCACATAACAACAAACCATGGTCTCATTAACCATGGTTTCTTGAATTGTGGGTTGTGTGAACCCAGAACTATGGGCTAACTGTGTGTAGTTAACCATGAACAACCCATGAAGAGAACCCGTGGTTTGTTGTTCATGAATCGTGAACTGTGAATTGTTTAAATCATGGGTTGTCATTTTGTGTGAACCCAGAATTGTGCGTTGTTCATGGGTTGTTTCACCAGGCTACAGAGGCGGTAGGCAAGAGTGGTCAAAGAACCATGCAAAGGCAATTGGGATACCAGGGTGGGGGTGAAGGAGGAAAGAAACAGCCAGGGACTGAGAAAACAAACCACTGTTTGCTTGACCATCTGCCAGACAAATCCAGGGTAAGGCAGTGAACCATGGTTTAAATCCTGGGTTAGCATTATTTGCGCAAGCCAGTTGAGCAAGCCAAATCAGTAGCCGGCTGTTGGACTGGTTTGCAGACTAGCGACAGGAGCAGTCCAGTACCTCACTGGAATTTACTGCACATCTTGGAATCAGTGCATCCCTTGCTGATTTGCTTGATTGCTGCTAAGGGTCCATACAGACCTCCCCACCCAACCCTATCATTGCTCAGCCAAGGCTCAATATGCTAGCCCAGCCATCAAGACAGTATCAGGGGCAAACTTTCTCACCTCCCTCTTCCAACGAGGTTGTGCTCTACCCAAGGGGACAACTAAACAGCATAGAGCTATTCTTAATCACTGTGAGGTATGGAAGAAAATTGTGCTTTTTGTGTGAAGAGGTGTGGTGGGTTTGTTCTTTCTGGCTTCAGAAAAAAGGGCAAGGGAAGAAACATGTTTGTCCCTACTTTAAATAATTAATCATCTTTTTGGCTTTAAAACAAGTACATGTGTGGCGCAGGTTTCGCTTTCTCTTTGCTTTAAAACAAGGTGTTCTGGTTTTATTTTATATTAGTATGCAGCTTGTTTAATCATCTTCTGATTTTCCTAATGTTTTCAGTTTCAGAATCAACGGGAGTGGGGGAGATTTTTATTTTGTATGTGTGCTGAAAACAAATTGATTCTCCCTCATGTGTGTAGCTTGTAACAACCATGGTCTGATTTTCCTATTCCTAGGTTCAAAAGAAACAGGAGGCAGGTGGTGATTTTGGTCTGTTACTTTCCCTTGCTGCACAGCTTGTAAGATCATATAGAGCTGGTTTACTCTAGGGCTCATACCCCATTTCAGTGCAAGTTTACTCAGAAGTGAGTCCCTCAGAACTCTCAGCCATGAATTTCAAAGATGGCCTCATAGGCAAGTCACTCTCTTTGTCTTGACTCCCACCTGCAGCGTGACGCTAATACAGGGTTGTAATTACTGTGATAATGCAAGTCAGTCTGATTAAAAGAAGAGAGAGCAGTACAAAAGCTAGAGGGGGCCCACTGATAGTTGCCTGCCTGAAAGCCCACACACCTAAAGCCAGCACTGCAGAGGCTTCTAGAGCGAACTCTTGTGATGGGAAGGGTGGCTGGCGGATGGAGCACAGCAACACTCTTGCACTCCTTTTAGCCCTGTATGCCAGAGTCGTGCTCCCATCCTTCTTCCAGGTATCCCTCTCATTCATTATCTCTGCTGTGAAGCAACTGCTGACCACAGAAGGCTGTGTGAGGTTCTGAGGGAATTGCATCTGGCTGACAAACTTTGGTAACAGAATGGTGAACCTGCAATGTAGTTATTCATTCTCTCCTTGTGGACAGGAGGATATTCCTGGTTAGGTTAGATCCCAGGAAAGCACTTTCCGAAGGACAGGAAATGCCCACCCATCTTGAGTTTCTCTTCCTGCCTAGAGATGTGAAGGACTGGGGAAAAACAGGGGGGGGACACCAGGAAAAATATGGGGGAAAATTCATTTTGCCTATATTTTCCAAAAATCCCTCGAAAAAACGGGGGGTAAACTTCTTTTCAAATTATTCTGTGTTTTCCCCCATTTTTTTCTGGGTTTTTTTTTCCAGGCCTTCACATCTTTGTTGCTGCCTGAGAGAAGGGAAGCAGGTTTTTCTCCTTCAGTGCTTCAGTTTAAAACAAAACAGATTGAAGTAAAGCATACTCTAGCAGTGAGAAGAAGCCTGTTTGATAGTGGCAGTTCAGTCAATGCTGGTCCCCTCTTTCTTTCTTTCTGTGCTTCACTCTTCTTGGGCAAGAAGAGCCTGTGTTTCTGCCCCAGCCTTGAATCTGCGCTTCTGCTCCTATATTTCTCTCAGGCTGAGGTGGAAGCTAGAGAGCTGCAATTTTCTGGCCTTCTCTGAACCTTAGAGAAGATATTCAGTGGGCAGCAAGGCATCAGCTGCATCCACTCCTTGGAGATGAGCCACTGTTCATGGCCTACTTGATGCCTGGCATTGTTCCCACTGTTCCTTGAGAGCTACAGTGAGGTGATGAATTGCCCCATCTTTAAGTCTCCCTCCCTGCCCCCCCCAACCCTAGAAGGTCAAACTATTCCCCTAGACTTTATCAAGTCGCTTAAGGCTATTTTAGACTATTGCCTCTCGAATGGTGGCAAAGAAAACCTCACCCCACCCCCACATCTGCTCCTTGGAGTGCTGATGTCTTTCATATAGGAGCAGCTTACCCTCAAAGTGCTGCTCCTCCTGCTCTGACAGGAATGACCAGTCATATAGCTCCCACTACTGCAGGTGATGTTGGTCTCCAATAAGCCTCAACACTATGGGCCTACTTTGCACTCTAGATGCAGGTGCAGGAGCAAGACTCTGTCTTGTTTTTGCCCCCCTACAACCTCCAAAGGCAAAGCTGGGGATCCAGTTCTCTCACCACTGACTGCTAAGATGCATTTAGTTTCTAAGGGCACCTCTCCTCTTAGAGGGAGTTGTCTCGCCCTCCTCTATGTCTAAGTCCAACAATTCCAGATCTTAAAAATCCAAAGTTGTTGCCACTCTGTCTTGTCCAAAGGCTCCCCTCTGATTCACTCTCCAGCCTTAGTTCAGGGGGCTTGGCATGGCATTGGCTTGATTCTTTGGCTGTGTGGCTTCCTGATTAACAAGGTGGAAAGTTCCGTACGTCGTGTTCAGCGAATCTCGCACTTAACAATTCTACTGGATACCAATGTGAAGAAGTTCTTCCTTTTGGATGAAATAATTTTAGCTCTGTCAGCACTTGCCCTAAAAGTCAAAAGCAGCAAATCAATCTGACTCTAATCCCTTGTGAGACTCCTAGAATGATGGTTTCCATCATAGGCTGTCTTCCTTGGGTTCCTCTTTACATAATAAATAATAATAAATAATAAGACCTTTGTGAATTTCACCAGGCAAGAACTTTACGTTTCTTTATACATAACCTCCATCTATATAGGTACCATACTTCTCACATGTGTTAACATTTACTGTTGCACTGTAGTGGAAGCATAAGAAAATATGCCTGCAGACTTTATCAGTCGAGTAATTGACTAAAAATCTGTTGATGTAATCAATTAATCTGTTTGTATTAGTACTTAAAATGGTTCGTCTCAATTGGTACATCTTTTAACTCTTTCAGACATGATGAAGAAGGTAGAAAGAAAAAGTATGAACAGTCAGAGGAAGATCTTGGAGAACTTCAAAAGTTAAGTGAAGTAAGTTCCAATTTTTAAAACTTTAAAAACTCTTGTTCTATAAAACTATTTAGTCTGTCTTTCTGAAATCCAAAAATATGGATTTTGTTGTTTACACTTTAGTTTCATACTTTATAATTATCATTCTGAATTATTTTCTATTCTTTATTTTTAGCAATATTGTTTTATAAGTTTTCAGAAAAGCCATTAGTATAGGAAATAAAATATTGGAGGCTCATTATGAAACTGCTACAACATTCCCCTGTTAAAAGTCAAAATCTATCTTGGTTACTGGGGCTTGGGACTCATGAGTGAAGAGGCAGTTTTAGTAAAATGTATCCAGGTGAAGTAAGTCAGATTGAGCCAAGTAGGTCAGGTTGAAGTCAGTCGGGTCATGGTAAGTCAGGTTAAGGCAAGCCAGATTCCTGGCAGATTCAGGCAATCAGGAGAGTCATCCTTGGAGTCAGATGGTGATGGGAGAGCTATGTCTTTAGGCTGGGAAGGTATAGAAAGGATGCTGAGGACTCCCTCCTTAGTGGTATGTCCTTTGATTCATCAGAATCTGGAGCCTTCCTCAGGAAGATGCTGGGCAGGGGACCTTTAAGTGAATGGTCTGTGTTAACCATTGATTTTTCTGACTGTTTTGTATTGTTTATTTGGGCTTCCAAAAGGCCTTTGACAAAATCTCTCATCAAAGACTCCTGAGCAAACTTAGGAGAGTTCCTCTTATGGATCAGTAACTGGTTGAAGAACAGAAAGCATTGTGTAGGAATGAATGGTAAATTCTCCCTATGGAAAGATGTAAACAGTGTGGTCCCACAGGGATCTGTATTAGGATCAGTGGTTTTCAACTTTGTTCATATGTGATCTGGAATTAGGAGTGAGTAGTAAGGTGGCCAAGTTTGCCGATGACACCAAATTATTTAGGGTGGTTAAAACAAAAAGAGATTTTGAAGAGCTCCCAAAGGATCTCTCCAAAGTGGGTGAATGGGCATCAAAATGGCAGGTGCGGTTCAGTGTAAGCAAGTGTAAAGTGATACACGTTGGTGCAAAGAATCCCAGCTTCTCATATATACTGATGGAATCTGAGCTAGCAGTTACTGACCAAGAAAGAGATCTTTGAGTTGTGGTGGACAGCTCAAGGAAAATGTCGACCCAGTGTGCAAATTGCATGTTAGGCATAATTAGGAAAGGGATTGAAAATGAAATCATACAAATCTATAGAGGGACCACAGTTGGAATACTATGTACCGTTTTGGTCACCACACCTAAAAAAGGATATTATAGAGTTGGAAAAATGGCAGGAAAGGGCTACTAGGATCAAGGGGCTGGAGCAACTCCTCTATGAGGAAAGTTCACAACAATTGGGATTC
The DNA here is from genome assembly GCF_057233095.1 of Heloderma suspectum. Taxonomy (NCBI): domain Eukaryota; kingdom Metazoa; phylum Chordata; class Lepidosauria; order Squamata; family Helodermatidae; genus Heloderma; species Heloderma suspectum. Next base: position 118,332,242 of record NC_139462.1, read on the forward strand.
TTTAGCTTAGAGAAAAGGCGAATGAGGAGAGACATTATAGAGGTGTATAAAATTATGCATGGTGTGGAGAAAGTGGATAGGAAGACATTTTTTTCCTCTCTCATGATATTAGAGTTTGGAGTCATCCAGTGAAGCTGACTGGTGGGAGATTCAGGGCAGATAAAAATAAGTGTTTCATACAGCACTTAGTTAAACTATGCACTTCGCTTTCACAAGGACTGGGTTCACAGAACATGACAATCTATACTCAAGATTGAATATGGGTTGAACCGTGGGTTGTCGTTGAACCGTGGGTTGTCGTTGAACCGTGGGTTGTCGTTGAACCGTGGGTTGTTAAACATGAACAAATGATGGTTTGTTGTTGGGTTGTGAACTGTGAGTTGTTTGTGGCTAACAAGCCATGGTTTGTTAGTGTAGCTGGGTTCATACAACACAACAACCCACATTTCAGCAACAACAACCCACAGTTCAACCTTGAGTATGGGTTGTTGTGTTGTGTGAACCCAGCCAGAATGTAGTGATGGCTACCAGTTTGGATGGATTTAAAAGGGGATTAGACAAATTCATGGAGGGTAAAGACTATCAATGGCTACTTGTTCTGATGGCTATGTTCTACCTCCAGTGTCAGAGACAGTATGCCAATGTACACCAGTTGCTGGTGTACATGAGTGGGAGGGTGCTATTGCACTCATGTCCTGCTTGTGGGTTCCCATAGGCAGCTGTTTGGCCATTGTGTGAACAGAATGCTGGACTAGATGTCCCCTTGGTCTGAGCCATCACAGCTCTTCTTATGTTCTTAATTCTTGGGTAAACCTCTATTGATTCCAATGGACCAATCCTGTAATTCATATTTTGTCTTAATATTCATGTTAAAACACAAAATTTACCAGTATTAACTGCTAAGCCAGATGTTTATTTAGTAGTTATGTATGTGGAAGAAGAAATAATCTGTTACTGGCTTGAATAGCTGTGTAGTTATTAATTCTTCCAATGAAATTTAAGAATTGCAATTAAATCAATCAATATGGGCTTTCAGTGTAGGTTATATTCAGACTTGCCCCTCTGTGAATGGAGAGGCTCCTTCTGTTTGTAGAGGGAACTGGGATCAAGCAGGGCCTGAGGTAGCACAGTGATTTCCTCCAATTCCCCCTGTAGCTGCCAATGCCACCTCCCATGCTGCTTTACATGGTCCCCCAATCCTCCAGAACAGCATGGGAGATGGTGCTACATGAGGAATAGGAGGAAATTGCTCCCTTCCTCCAGTGCCAGGAGAACTTTGCAGAGCAAACATTTGGATCCAACCCATAGTATAGATTAATTAGCGGTGTTTGCACTAAGAAATTGTCTTACAATCTGCTACACTTTTCTTGTAGAGTGGTGAAAAGTCCTCCTCAAAAGAGGTGAAAGCCAGTCAGGGCAAAAATGAGGGGAGTAAACCTGTTAGAAAACTTCCAGAGTCAGTGCACTCAATGGATGAAAACAGAAGTGATTCTAAGGGAGAAAAAGAACTCAAAAGAAAAACATCTACCTCTCTCCAGGTGGAAGGAGCACAGCAAGACACTGAATCCCGAGATCCCAAGTCTCAGTTCGACAGAGCAGAGGCCAGCCCGGAAGAACCTCAGAAGCAAAAAAATCTACCTAAAAATGAAAAACATCTTAAAAAGGATGATTTGGACACTCAAAATGTTAGAAATGTACCAAAGAAAGAGGCTAGATCATCAAAAGATAAAAATGAAAAAGACAGATGTCTTTCTGAAGATAAACCATTAATGAAACATAAATATAAAGGAGATGGTGTTCATAAAGCTGGTGATGAAGTAGAAAATTTGCCATCTGAGAGAGCCCTGAAAAGTGAGGAGAGTGTTCAGAAACACAGTCAGCTAGCAAAAGCTTTGTCAGATGATAAAGCTGAAAGGAAAAATAAGCACAGAAGTGAAAGGAAAACATCAGTCAACAGCAAAGATGTGAAAAGTGTTTCTGAATATGCTTCCAAAAATGAAGAGAGTTCACGTAAAGAGAACAGAAAGGACAGACAGGTTTCTACAGATAAATCAAGAGTAGAACACAAGTCAAAAAGGTTGTCAAGTGATTCTAGGCCACAGAAAGAGTCTCAGAGTGTATCAAAGCAACATAGTTCTGTAACATCAAGGAGGAGTGAAAGTTACTCAGGAGATAAGCATGATGCAGAATCAACTAACTTTGATAATACTTTAAGACAAGGTGACAGTATACACAAAGACAAGCGAAGATCAAAGAGTGCCTTGGAAGAAAGGTCCTTCTTAAAGTCCAAGTCCAAGAGTCACAGCAAACAAGCCAAAGTACCCGAAAGTGAATTACAAGAAAGTTCCTTGAAGCAAGAATCTGGGCAGAAATTGGACAAAGATAAGTATACAGAAGATAGCGATCCAGATAAGCAGTATAAATCCAAAACTGAAATTAAAGTTTTTGAAGAAAATTCTGTAGAATTGGAGCTTGCAAGTGGAACACATTCAGTTAGTAGTTCCCCAAAAGATTCTAGTCATAGAGTTAAGTTACAGTTGGGAGAAAAATCATCTATAAAAGAGAGAAACAAAAGTGATAAAGATTTGAGCAGTTCCAGACTGGAGAGGAAATTGTCAGCAGAAAGTCACAAAAGCAGAAGTTTGAAGCATAGTAGTAAGGACGTGAAAAAGAGAGAGGAGGACAACAAACCAGAGGACAAAATTGTTAAACAAGTAGAGAGTCATGCAAAGATGGAAGAAAACAATCTGCTCGATAAAAAACCCATTAAAAGATTAACTAGTGAAAACAGAAAGGCAAGTTTGTCAGCCCAAGAAATAGATATAGGAGAGGAGAAACCATCAACAGTCACATCTGTAGCCTGCCCTTTCCCAGCCCTTCAGAAGACAGTCTGGGCTAGTGAACGTTCATTACATCCTGAACAAAGCCAAGAGCCAATGGAAATTGAGTTAGAACAAAGGCACAGTAATACACATCATCAAATATCTCAAGCTGAAGAAGAAAGAAGTAATAATTTACAACAAGAAACTAAATGTAAGAATACTTCCAAAGATCAAATGCATCAGAATGCAATGTATGAATTGAATAAAACTTTGCATACAAAAGAAATATCAAAATCTTCACTTTCAAGTTTCAGTAATCCCAAACAAAAGGTTGAAACTTTTCCTACAAAGGAAATCGATGCACCAAGTGATGCCTTTAAACAAGGTTTAAAGGATGTAGGATCCACTGAACAGGAGCAATATGTGATCACTGAGTATGAAACAAGTGATAATACTTTTCATGATGATTCTAAAGAGGATGAAAAGCTGAAATTCCAAAGAGTGACTGATGCTCAAACTTCACAGAATCTTAAAAATATAATTGGTCCAACTGAGGGAAGCAGTTCTCCAGCAAACCAATCCTCAAGAGAAGATGCTGCCCATCAAGAATCTATGGATATAAATCTTGTAGAAGTCACAGGTCCTTTGAGTGGTGTATCTAAGGAGGAATCTTTTAATTTGGATAGGCCTTGTGTTAAAGATATCACTTCAGACAGTCAAACATATGCTGTTGAAGTGGAACAGCATGGTAGCACTGCACTCGGCAATAACATAAAAGAGGATGGTATGTCCAATATGGGAATTATAAACACAGTTGGCAGGGTGCAGCTAAGTTCTAAACAAGCAGCTGAAGAAAACATGAGTGCTTCAGTAGGCATTCAAGACGCTACTGTGCAAGGAAAAATTGGATTAATTGGTGTCACGCAGACTGATGGTCCGACTGGCCTACCTGTAGTATTGACTGATGTAAGTGCGGACAAATCTGCCCTAACCAACTTAGAGGAAGAAAAAAGTGAAAATCTAGGTGAAGGTTCTTTCATAAAGGAAGATAAAGGTGCTACAGAATGCAGAGATAAAACAAAGGAAAATCATAGTACCATTGTTGTAACAGAATTGTCTTCAGGGCTATTGCCCAAAAATGTTCTAGAAGAAATAAGTAAAGTTTCTGCAGTGGCCAGTGAAGCAGAAGAAGGAGGTGATGTAAGAGAAGTTGCTGAAGATAAAAATGAAACCAGTGTAGTTGGTAGTAGTGTAGCAGGCAGCAGTCGCATTAGTATTCACAACAGCATGGAGACTGATGCAGTTGTAATAGGAACTAGCACAGAGAGAACAAGTGGGAGTGCTGTAACAGCAACTAGTACTGGAGAAAGCCTAGGTGAAGAATGTGCATCAAATTTGGAAAGAGAAGGTGATGCCACCATTACTTGTTCAGAAGAAAAAAGTAAGGCTACTTTGAGCTGTACAAGTATAGAAGCAGATGAAGGTTTCATTGTAGGCACTTGGACCAAAAATAGAGAAGGTGCCCATTCTGTAACAGAGAAGTGCTTTGGTGAATGTACTGTCACAGTAACTGAAGGAAGTGGTGGTGTTACTGAAGGGCTTGCAGTGTGCGAAAGTTCCTCAACCAGTACGAAGGAGGAAGAAAGTGGCGAATGCATTGTGAATTATGTAGAAGAAAGTGCTAAACACTTAGTTAATGAAAGTGAAGTTGAACTTGACCAAAGTGTGAATAGCTTTGAAACAGAAGAGAAAGATGATGCTGTAACCAGTGCAGGCTCTGAAGAAAGGTGTATGGCTTCCGTATGTGGTGATACAAGCAACTTTGACAGTGCTTCTATTGGCATTGGTGAAACAGAAAGTGATGGTGCTGTAACCAGTGCAGGTACTGAAGCTCAGGATGGATCCATGGTCAGTGAAAATCCACATGAATTCCAGAGTAATGCAGCTGGAACTGAGCAGGTTAAAGCAGCTGAGGGTGCTGTGACTTGTACAGGTGCAGAAATAGGAAGGGTTGGCTCTGCCATCTCTTCAGCAACTGGTACAGACTCACAAGAAGAGAGTGCTGTGACTGGAGTGAGTGCTGAAATGGCCAACAATATAGCAACTGGACCACATGTTGACAAAGGTGAAGACATCGTGAATGGTGAGAGTACTGTCACCAGCACGGGCATAACAGCAGAAGATGACCCTGAAACAGCAGCTTCTTGTACTGGCTTGGACAGCAATGGAAGTTTTGCGGCAGCTTTAGATACAGAAGAAAAGTATGAGCATGCTACAGACAGTACAGAAGCTAGAGCTGAAACCAATGTCATTGAGGTCAGTCAAGGCTCATATGATGATGAAGGTTGTGTGACTAGCACAGGTGCAAAAGAAGATGATGAAGAAGGTGAAAATTTTGTTACTAGCACAGGAGGGGGCAATGAAGAAGCAGAACATGTTTTGGCTTGTACAGGAACAGAAGAAAGTGAAAGGGTGCTGGTTTGTGTGGGAGCCACAGAAAGTGGAAGCTCTTCTGTCTGCCTAGTTGCAGGCCAGCTGGGAATAGAATTAGGTGAGCTTACCTCAAATGTAGATAAAAGTACTGTTGACAGCATGACAGGCTCAGAGAAAGAAATGAAGATTGGTGATATCCACAACAGCATAAAGGGGGTAGTTGAAAGTAGCACTACTAGTGTTGGTACAGGCAGTGAAAATATTATAGCTTTTGTCTCAGAAAAAGAGGAAGAGTCTCTGTTTACTGAGAAATATGAGTGTGAGATGATCAGTGCTACCTCAAATAATGAAAGTTTAGGTCAGCTCTCTGCTAGGGAAGAGAAGAATGAAAGTGCCACATCTTACTTAGATAATAGAAAGAATGAAGGCCTGTTTAGGATTGTCTCTAAGATAGCAGCTACACCTTCAGCATCTGCTAATGAAGATGATAAAGGAGAAGGCAAGACAACCTCTACAAGTGCAGTCAAAATGCATCCTCCCCTCACTGCACATTGTTCTGCTGAGCACATTGAGCAGGCATTGCCACTTGTTGCAAGAACAGTTGAAAACTTCAAGAAAACTTCAAGCCTGAAAGGTGCAGAAGATTTCAGTGCCCCAATGCCTAGCACAGCTCTTGAATACATGAATCAGGATGAAGCTGCTGTTAATCCAAATAAGGTTTCTACAAGTATTTTGGAAGGATTTGAATCCCCTATGCCAAGTGTAACAACGGAAGATGGCTCCACCAGTGTGGAAATGTGTGCCATTCCCATGCCCAGTGTGTCCATTGGAGGACATGGTGAAAACCATACAATTCATGGCAAAGAGGAAAGGGATGAGTGCACTGTCATTTCCACAAGCATAACTGAAGAGGCAGAGGCTCCCATTCCCCAAGAAGGCACTGAAGACATAGCTCAACATGTTGACTTAAGGTCCAAACAAATTGCTGATGCAGCTGTGATCTCAACAAGCTCGATAGAACACTTTGAGACTTCTGTGTTTCCTACAGAGACTCAAGAGATTAATCAGGTCTCCAGAACAGAAGGAAAGCTTGAGATGTTCACTATCTCTACAACAGAAAGATCTGACAGAACCACTCATGATGTATTGGTGCAAGTGGAAACTACAGAAAGAGATGAGGATATTATGGTCTGTACAGATGGAACAGCGGAATCTAAGGCTGTTCAGGAAGCGACAAGCCAAGAGTTTGAGTTTAATGTTCAAAGCACAGAGAAAAGCAACCAAGATCTTACAGCTCTGGTTGGAAGGGGAGGAAAATGTGATGCCTCTGGGCTCCGTGTTGCTAACAATAAATCTGACCAGCAGTTGGTTACCTTGATTACGGAGAATACAAATGTCTCTGCTAGAACAGTGGAAGAATGTGACAGTGCCTCTGTTGTTGCTGCCTCAGAAGAAGCTCCACTTGCATTTGCAAGCATAGAAGAAGTTCAAAGAAAAATTTCCCTGTGTGCCAAAGAGTTTGACTGCATTATATTGTCAACTCAAGAAAACAAAGAAACCTCTTCGACAGTGCTTCATAAAGAAGGTCAAAGATTTCACAAGGGAGAACTTTTGGACTCCTCAGTTGAAGATAAGCCATCTGCTGAAGCCGGTATGCATGGAAATGGAACCCAAGAGGATGGGCAACATATTGAAGTTCCATCAAGTCCTTCTGGTATCTCACTGGAAATAGAGAGGGCTAATGAGAATCTAGCAATAGATTATATTAATCACAAGCCATCAGTAAAAACTGATCTTGTGGAAACGAGGGACCCCTTCAACAAAGAATGCTCAACTTCATTACTACTTGAGTTGGAAAAAAATTCTGAGGACAGAACAGTTGCTAGAGGAACAGATCTGTGCAGGCAATATAGCTCTGCTGACATAAATGCTGAAGTGGATGATCATGAACCAAAAGCTTATTCTCAAGGGAGTACAGCATACAATAATGGTAAGGTCTCCTGATTTATTTATTTATTTATTTATTTATTTATTTTAATATAAATGCAATGTTATAAGATATCAGAAGGTAATAACTTGGGTCTGGGATTTGTTTAGACTTTGGAAGTATTTAAAATAAATGAGCAAGTATATTGGGTTTCATCAGCTATGCAAAGGAGATATGTAATAAACAAAGCAAAATTATATTGAGTGGGAAACTCAGCTAAGACCAAGATTAAGATTAGAACACCTTTAGGGTATTAATGGTAATAGTTGAGCAGCAAAAAAACCCCTTTTATTCATTTGTTTGTTTTCTATTTCTATACTGCCCTTAAACTCAAAATTTCCAGCATGATTTGCAATAACCAATAAGATGCTGTAAAACATGGTGCTGAAAACAATCATAGAAGGGGGAAATACAGAAGTGGTTAAAAGCCCGAGAAAACAAAAATGTACTTGCCTCATGCCTAAAAGAAATTAGTGTAGGCGCCAGTTGAGCCTCCCTGGGAAGAGCTCCACAGGTGAGGTGCACCATTGAAAAGGCCCCCTCCTCTACAGCCACCCCATCTCATTGAATCAGTGGTGGTAACCGTAGTCGTGCCTCTGAGGAAGATCTTGGTGTATGGGCCATTTTATGTGAGAGAAAACATTTTCCTCAAGTATCCAAGCCCCAAACCATATAGTACTTAAAGGTAAGCACTAGTATTTTTAGAACCTTAATTGTTGCAGCATGAAGTAGTACAAGGAATCAAAGCCTTTTACAAAATTGAGAATTACCTGACAACCACTTCCTTGAAATAAAATCATGTATCTGGAAATTCTGGAGGATCATAGCAAGAGAACACATGGGAAAGAATTTGTAACTCAAGTAAACCCATTTGTGATAGAAAGCATTATACAGCATTATATATCCACCTCTGAGAACACCCTGCAAAATATTAAATAGACATCACAATTAAGATTCACAAACAATTTAAAAAAAACCCGAGACAGATAAGGGGAGATGTACAACTGAGTCTCCATGCATATGATATCTCAGCTTTTAATTGGTCCATTAAGTTCAACAAGAGAATTACAAAAAACCTGGCAAAATATGGGCAAATAAGTGGTCTTAGAATTAACAAAAAAAAGATGGAAATCATGGGCAGTATCCAAGTCTGCCCATGCACCAGCAGAACCAACCGCTAGGGCAATAGGGAGCTAGTAGTTTAAAAAGCAACCAGAAATGAGTGAAAATGCTTGCATAGGGAAACTTGCTGATCTGTCCTGATCCAAAAACAAATGTTTCTGCTTGTTTCCAGGGTTACTTTTTTTAACCACTAGCTTTCTGTTGTGTGCGTGCTGGATCCCGCCTGCACAACAGAATGAGTGGAGAACAACAGCAGTATTGGATAATACCCCATGATATACATCTTAAAATCAAGAGATAGCAACAGGTTAAAAATGAATTAGGGTATTGTTAGAGTAAGAAACTTCTAGAATATTTAGAACAGTTGACAGAAAAAGATATGAATAAAAATAACAATTATAACATAGATATGTTATCACAGTTAATTGTACTCAGACCTTTTTAAAAAAAATTCAGAGCTTTTTCCAATGAAGTGAAACTTTTTAAGTTGAAAAGTGGAAAAAACTAAATTTAATCTATATTTGGATTTCATCTGTATCTAAACTCACGATTGTACCACAACTGTTTTTTGTTCAAACATTAGTAATAAAGGCAGAAGAGGCTCAATGGAGAGTTTAGCCAAAGTTAGGGTCCTATGGATTGTGCCCTTTGATGATTGTAAACCCCTGAACTTGGAGGCTTACAATCATGCAATGGAGAGTGGGAGGAGTGGCCCAGGCAATCTTCCCATCTTCCCGCCCTACAGTTTTCCTAGATGAGCTTTTTTGCCCATCTAGCTAAGGCATTTCAAACAAGGAGAGAAGGAGGCTGGAAGAGGCCTCAGGATGTGTCCTGGCCTCTCCAGTCTCCTCCCCTCCCTGCCCACTGAAACGCCTCCTTTCCCTTTCCTCCGAGGTTGGGATTTTTCAGCACCAGCAGGGAGGGGGAAGGGTGTCGGAGTTCCGATTCCCCCCTCTGAGGTCAGAGCCGTGATTCTGACCTCAGATTGTGGGATCTGAATGGGCCTATGGCCCCTCCGACACTGTCTAGGGTTTATAGGAGTGCTTCCTCCACTACAAATTTCTAATGAATTAAGAAATCCTAGGAATAAAGAAACGATTTTGTAAAATGGAAAAAGGAGTGGTGGTTTGGAAATAATAAATGTCTAATGTATTATATGAATTGCTACGTTGTCATTGCTACAATGAATAATACAATAGAGAGCCAGTTTGGTGTAGTGTCAGAGTGTTGGACTGGGAGTCGGGAGATCGGGGTTCTAGTCCCCACTTGGCCATGGAAGCTCACTGGGTGACTTTGGGCCAGTCACAGACGCTCAGCCCAGCCTACCTCACAGGGCTGTTGTAAGGATAAAATGGAGAGGAGGATTATGTCTGCCGCCTTGGGCTCCTTAGGAGGAAAAAGGGTGGGATGTAAATGTAATAAATAAATAAAAATAGCTATAAATATGTGATTTAGACTTGAATCCCAATCAGTACTTAGAGGCAAGATGAGGAGGGTTCACCCATCACTAGTCTTTGTTAACTTGGCTATACAGTTTGGAAATCTACAACTCTGTTAAGGAGACATATGTGGATTTAAGCATGCTTACAGCTTGAGTTCTGTGCATGCTTGCTCAGATGTCTCATTGAAAAAAATAGACTGACTTGTTAGTGCTAGGATTAGACTGTTTTCCCTGGATGAACAGTCTAATCCTAGCTATGCTTAGGGTGCCATCCTATTGAGAAGCTCATCAGCCTCCAAACCTGGCATCCTATGCAGAGTGGCAAAAGTGCAGAGGCAATCTTCGCCTCTGAGCTCCTCCTGCTCAGCATTTTTGCTAGACAGGTTTTTTCACCCATCTAACTAGGTCTCTGCGAAGCGGGAGGGAAGGAGGCTGGGGAGGCCGGAGGATTCTTCGTAAACCGACCTCCCCGGTCCCTTTCCCTCCCACAGAACTGCCCCCTTTCCCTCCTCTCCAAGGTCTTTCTTGTGACCTTAGAGAGGGAGCCAGTGCAGTTCTCTCCACACTGGCAGGGAGGGCGGGGAGCTCAAACTCTGGGGTCTGAGGTCAGAACACTGTCTCCAACCTCGGATCCAGGAATCCAGAAATTCCTATGGCCCCCCAGATGCTGTCTAAGGGTCATATGATTGCTCCCTTATTCAGTCTACTGTTTTCCACAGATGACTGATTAAATATGTAGAAGATTAAGCTGCAAGCTTGCTTAAACTCACGTATTTCTGCTTAACCAAATTGTAGATTTTCAGAATTTTACGGCTAAATTCGGGGAAACACACTTGACCTGAATTCTCCCTTCATTCACTTATAGAATTTGAGTCACTTTTCCACTGAGTGCTCAGAGTGCCATACAGAAGAAAAAGGGAAAACTGTTTTTAAGAAAGATTGTTTAAAATATTTTCAAAATAGACTTTCAGAGCAAGTAACTTAATAAAATTTGATTTACTCAATCAACTATATAGAATGAAACTTTGGAAGATAGCAATAAGATTGCAACAGGTATAATCTAATGTACTTAAACATTTAAATTACTCTTGTTAGATGAAGAGATTCTTCCCGTTGTGGCTGTAGAGCTGGAACAAAGGATGAAGGTAACAGCTGATGAGGTAATGTTCTATTCTTCATAATTTTGCCAAAACTTTTGATTTAGTATATATTTCAGACTTATTCCAGAGAAATTGAAACTTAATTTGAGTTCTAAAAAGCTTTCAGAAAATGTTGATCAAGGGATTTCACATCACATTTTCAGAGGAGTAGTTTAATCATGCACCAGGGTCCTTGTCACACCTCACAGCATTGCAGTCCTGATGGATTGTGTCCTGTGGGTCAGATCAGTGTGTCTCCCACTTTGCTTTTAAGCCCACATTGCAGGTTGGACTGAGAGAGCAGTATACAGCAACTGGGTGACCAACCAGATGGGCGATTAATAAATTTAATAAATAAAATAAATAAAAATACAGCAACCCTGCAGTGTAGTTTACTATTGCAGATTTGGTGGGCTGTGCTGAGAGAGATAGCTTAGAGCAGTGCTGCAATGAAGTCCACTGTTAATATTGCAGGTCAGAGGTGGGCCTGAGGCTGGTTTGGATTCCCATTTGAACCCCCACCCCGCCCAGGCATTGTATATGGACCATATTCAGCTCATTCTGTAGTCATCAAGATCCCTCTGAGTGGTCTGGGTTTAGCCACTCTAGAGCAGGAAGGAGGAAACTTGTGGCCCTCCAGACATATTAGCTTACAACTCCCATAAGCTGCAGGCCAAAACATCTAAAGGGCCACAAGTGGCTCACGCCTGCTCTAGAATTAACCTCCTGTAGACACGCACATCCTTTACAAACTCGCAAGTACTTCATGTACATGTGCAGACACCTACCCACGCACAAGCGATTGTCACGATCCAGCAGGAGGGAACTGCTGGGGGAATGTACTTTCCCCTGCCCTCTGCAGCCCCCTGCATGCCCAAATCTGCTCTGGATGGTTGTGGGGACCCTCTGGAGCAGATTTGTGGCATGCAGAGGGGATGGGGAGGTCCTGTTGCCTGAGGGTTGGATCCAACCCACAGCTTCCCCAGCCTTCTTGCTAGACAGCAGCCTCTTCCTCAGTCTGGTGCTGACCTTTCCTAAGCAAGAGAATATGTCTTGGAGAGTCAAATCAAGTTCTGGGCAGGCACTGTACTAATTAGCCTTTATTAAAAATGTGTTGACTTGCATTGAGGTTTTAAAACCTTAACTTGATAAATACACAACAGATTTTTGTTACCAAAACAAGATGAACAAGACTTCTGCTATTCCCTCAGTTTTGGTTTGCAGTTATAGGGGCAAGAATGAAAACATGATTTATTTTATCCAGCCATAAAAGATACTATGGCTGGGCAAAAACGGTTATAAACGGCAGAAAAATGTACAAGGATGAGTTTTTAAAACTGCTATGTCTCAGCCATTTATTATCAGATTGGTCTAAAATTTGGTCAGAATATGGTTCTTAACATGTAGGTAATCCATACCATATTTCATGCTGTTCTCAAATTTCATTAGAATTTACAAATCTTCAGGCTTTTTTAACAGGCATTTTATATTAATTAATTAATTAATTAAATGTAATTAATTACATTCATACACCACCTTTCTTCCATTGTGGAACTCAAGGTGGCTACATGTGGTTCCCAGGTAGTCTCCCCTCCAAGCACTGACCAGACTCAGATTATTTTTGTGGGTATGGATAAGCATTGGATAATTTAACATATTGACCATGTTGTAACTACCAATTTTCAGAGGGTGGCGCTATCTAACTAGTGTCTTCCTCTGACAGATCTGTATCTGTTGGCAGAATTGATTCCCCCTCCCCCCTGCAGTCCCAAATCTGGATTGAGGGACCTTCTGGAACAGATTTGGGGGGAGGCATGCATTCCTCCCAGGAATGGGAGGAGGGAACGTTCCATTGCACAGTGAGAGCCCAGTCAAGCAGTGTTGTGCATCACCTGGAGAACATTCACACTTGCAATACAATCGCCAGCCATAAGACATTGATTACTGGACAGATGACAGTAGTTTGAGATGTTCACATTATTTCATGTATGTTACACCTTAACTAAGCCCTTTATTAGTAGTCTGCCATTCAGCACAAACTCATTTTTCTGTAGTAAGTATTAGTGTAGTTTATTTTACTTTATAGCATAATTTCTTGAGTCTACTTGGAAGCAGCCTGTTCACAGACTTTGATATTGGTAGTTCTGAAACAGTTTTCTTTTACTTCATAGAACCTGCAATGTAGAAGTCTAGCAAAGGAAAATCTCTGTGAAGAGAGTCAGCCAGAAGAGATTTCTAAAGGTAAATTCAAGTTTCTAATGATAATTCACTGTTGTAGGTCATGATCTTGGGTACCAGCCAATAGAATTAAATTTACCATTGTTTAACATAGGACTGCATAAAATGCCTGATCTACTATGTCCATGTCTCCATAGTGTTTAGTGTACTAAAAAAAGTGTATGAAAAACTAGTAGCACAGTTGCTAATTTAGAAGTAGGGATAGACCTGCACACTTAGTTGAGCCCCCACATTTTGGATTTATATAAACTTTTTTCAGTAGAAAGCAATAATGGGTAGAAAGAAGCTGGCTACTCTTCTCCTTCCCTTGATCTAAGAGGAGTGGTAGTTGTGAAAGGCAGTTGAGGGTGCTTTAAACCTTCTGGCCTTACTGAGGCTCTAGCTTGCTACCCATGCAGGTGAGTGTGGCTGAGTGTGCATGAGGGAGCAAGAAGGGAAGCAGAAGCTGGCTCCCCCAGTGTGATTCCCAGCAGGAGAACCCTTCCATCCCCAGCACCTCAGTAGCCCCCATCAGGTGTTTTGGCTACTCTGGAAGTACTGCACTCTTCTCTGTCTGCCCTGTGAGTGAATTGAGCTTAATTGCATTTTAAATAGGTGATTCTTGGCTCAGTCGTAATAGTCCCCCACCACCACCTCAAGAATAGCTAAATTATTCTTTCACAGTGCCAGATATTTACAATGGAATACTTCCATACTGTGATATGTAAATCCTGTTATATATGGCAAGTGTTAAATTTTAATACATTTCCCATTACTGAGACATTTTTAGAATCCTCTTCTTTGTTTGATATGATTCAACCTAGGTAAAAGGAAGTTGTTTAAAAGAGAATCAGGTCTTCTGTCAGAGCTGAGTACGCACAGCAGACAGGGAGGTTCATAGTCCAAGATTGCAAGGAATGTAAACACCCTGTTGCTGTGTGAGTAACTAAGAACTAACTGTGTACTTGACAGTATATTTTAAAAACTGAAAGATTATATCTTCTATCCGAAAGTAGTAACAATAAAAGAAAGCCTGTGCATATTTTTAATGATTTTTTAATGAGCATTCTCTTCACAAGGAGGGCTTGGGATAATACCAGTAGCTAGTTATATTCTAAGTTTACAGTAGGAAGTTCCAGTAAATTGGACTTTTAAACATTTAAAGTTGGAATAAGCAACTGGGAGTCTCAGGCTACCTGCCTGGTGCTCACCATGACCCCTCCACCCCACAGGCCTCCCTGTCTGCCTATGCCTGGGTGGGAGCAACTGAAGTGCACAATAAAGGGAGGGCTCTTTGTTACTGAGCAGGAAAAGATTAAAGAGCCCTATGTTGTCTCTTGGCTCCTGGAGAGTGACTCAATGTTCTGGTTCACACATCACAACCAACTATAGTTTAAACAACCCATAGTTAGGGCCACACAGAAGCGAGCATGCTGCTTCCCGCCCACTGTCCACTTCAGTTTCATTTCCGCTTTTTTAAACAAACCAGGAACATCCCGTTCATGGGTTGTTCATTGTGATGTGTGAACCCAGAACTCTGGGTTGTTGAGGGGTAAACAACCCTGGGTTTTAACCCAGGGTTTGTTCATGGGTTGCTTACAAATGTGGAAATGAAGTGGAAGGGGTAAGCACATGGGAGGCAGTGCACTCGCTCACTCTCAACAACCTATGGGTTAAACAACCCATGGGTTGTTGTTACATGTGAACCAAGGCAGCATGTGGAGACAATGACGGGGTTCATACAACACACTACCCCGCACTCAATGGTTGAGTGTGGGTTGATATTGAACTGTGGGTTGTTTGTTAAACCGTGGGATAACGTGTTGTTTGAACCCAGGACATTTTCCGTAGGGTGGCTTGTTAACTACCCTGAGCAACCCAACAACAAACCCTGGGTTCTCAAGGTGGCTTGTTCGAGAAAAATACGTTAACAAGCCACATGTTCAGGCAACATGTTAACCCAGTTCAACAAACAACCAGTGGTTCAACAACAACCTACATGCAACCACTGAGTGTGGGTTAGTGTGTTATGTGAACAATGCTATAAAGAAGAATGGTGGTGAGGGGGAGAAAAACTAGAGACCTTTCTTGCTCACAGTCCATATGTACCTTCCCCCTGGTATGCATGCACACACACACAGTCTCTCTCAAAGATTTCCTTTTCTGGCAAATGATAATGGAGAGGAAACCTGGTTGGCAGCCTCTGAGCATTTCAGAGGTGATGGTAAAGCAAATAAATTATTTCTATAAATACAAGGGCAGGGCAAATAGTTTCACAACCACGCTTACACGTCTTCCCCATGCCAAATCCATTAGCTACAATCCAGAGGTGCCATACCTGCCAGATCCACTGCACATGTGTTTTTCCACCATCTGTTTCATCTTTGAGCGTAGTAACTACAGGGATTTAAATATGTATTCTTAGTTGGACACGGTATACAGTGAGGAAATGTTATCTACGCTTGCAATCCAACTAAAGCTCATTCGCATAGTTCTGAGAGCATTTTGTAGTAATTGTTGCCGTCCATCTTGATGATTGAGCTTGTGTAGCATAGTGCCTAGGATCTGTAAATCAGAAAGTCACCAGTTCGAATCATAGATCTGCCGTGAACTCATTAGGTGGCCTTAGGTTAACCGCTGTTTTCGGTCCCACATCTACAGTATAGAGATAGTACTGGCTTACCTTGCAGGGTTGTTGTAAAAATTCAGAGAATGCATGTGAAGCACTTTAGCACATTGAGTGTTAGTGATAAATTATTAATATGCCTTATATCTCTGCTTTTGTGTATTAGCTCTTGAAAGTTCAGATACTTTGGCCATAGTAGAAGCCGTAGAAGACGTAGACATAGTAGAAGCCGTAGAAGTTCCTAAAGAAAAATCATTAGAGGTTTGTGTTTCTTTTTCTTGTTTTATACTTGTCTTTACTGAATAAAGCATACAGCTTTTTTTAAAACAGCAACAACAACACCCTCTTACTGCTATAATAGGCCTCTTAACTCAGTTGCTAAAAATCAAAATGAGGTAAGACTTTCAGATGCAACCTGAATAGGCAGGCAGTCTTTTAGAAAGGATCAGACATTCATAAAGTAGTCAGTCAGTGGCATGGTATTAAATGACGC
The DNA here is from genome assembly GCF_057233095.1 of Heloderma suspectum. Taxonomy (NCBI): domain Eukaryota; kingdom Metazoa; phylum Chordata; class Lepidosauria; order Squamata; family Helodermatidae; genus Heloderma; species Heloderma suspectum. The sequence continues at coordinate 118,348,522 of NC_139462.1, forward strand.
CTCCTTGCTCGGAAGCAGCATCCCTCTGAATGCCAGGTATTGGAGACAGAACAGTGGAGAGCTGGGCTTTATGCTCTGCTTGGATTCTTCTCTGAGACTGGCTGCTGTTCAGAACAGAACGCTGGAGTAGTTGGACTTTAGTCTGATCCAGAAAGGCAATTCTTATGTTTTAATCTCTCCTCCCTTTTTCTTCTACTCACAGGTAGAAATACCTAATCAGAAGGAAGAGAGCTTTATGCCAGAAACAGAAAAACATCCTGATATTGAAGAGGGTAAATCAGGTAGTTAACAAACAAGTGCTCTTACATTATTGTCTCTGATAGAGAACATTTGACTAGATTTGCATGGTATGGCTTGTAGGTCAATCTGATGTAGAGAAAGTTCTGTACAAGATTTCAACACTCTTGCTCAAAATGTCTTTGAAAAACATTTCAGGAAAACATTAACATTATTTTGCAGATGATGTTCCAGTGTGTCAAATTTTGGGAGAGGAATCTGAGCAGAGCCATTGTTTTGAAGTCACAGCAGAAATTAATACGGTATTTTGAATCTATTTTGAACTGTGTGACTCTCTGAAATACATTTGGGTAGAGGGAATGTGTAGTGCATACACATGGTGCTTGCTAATGGCTGGGTACTTTTGCTGTTTACATATTTAGTTTACGTAGTGTGATTTTAGGGTTCTTTGTATGCCAGCATGAGCTCTTCTGATTGGAATGGCAACAATTTTTGTAAATAAAAATTGAGAAGTGTCAACCTACTCTGGCCCAATTTGGAACTCGTGTAAAATTTCAAGGTCTGGTACATCCTTACACACAAATGTGCAAAAAACACTAGCTCACAAAAATGTTACTAGTTGTTTTGTCCATACATATGGTGTACTGACAGCCTGGCCCCTTCATGGATCACTGCCTTGTTGTGGCAAAGGGGCTTGCGTAACTCAGTGAAGCCATAAGCTATGCTGTGCAGGGCCACCCAAGATGGACAGGTCATGGCGGAGAGTTCTGACAAAATGTGGTCAGAGTCCTCTGTTTTCTGTCTTTCTGATCATGCCTTCTACCCACTTTTGGTATATTACCCTCTTCTATCTCCTGTAAATGTTCTCCCGGGTTCTGCTCTCAGCTGTCTAATCTTCTCAGTCTGCACTCTCTTTGATGTTCACATGCGGCTGTCAAATGTGTTTTGGCTTTGTGTTAACTTGGGAGTTTACCATCTAAGTTGATAGGAAGCCACAAGAAGGGGGTTTACTAATGAGTTGTTTCAAAACACGTAGTGGTGGTATCAACCTTTTACAATCACAGTAGTTGACAATGCCATCTTCCTGGTACTGCAGCATTCTATAGTTTTGTTTTGTTTTTTATAATTACCTAGAAAGCAACTGCCAGAGACCCAGTAGAAATGTCTGAGGATGGTGCTAAGTCTCAGGAACCTTCATCAGAAGCTGTAGAACAAAAAGGTGACGTGAAATTCACTATTTTGAGTTCTCCAGAAAGGGCTGCTGTCCATCAGCAAGTGCTTCTGTGCATGTCCCATTGAAATGAATGAGGATTTATTTGCATACATCCTCAATTTAAAAAACAACAACAAGAAAACAATGCATTTTAAAGTAAAAGAGAAAATATACATGAAGTCATTGTTTGAATGCTGGATTAACTTCATAACCACAAAATTCCAGCCCTACAAACCAATGGCTTAAACGTCCTCCACACAATACTCAGATGTCAGCTAGGAATGCATCTTCAGCAAGTTGGACACAAGCTGTATGCTGTTCCTTCCCTGCCAGGCAGACTGGAATTGGCAGATGTAGCCCTGAAAATGGGACTGCCAGCTCTTTACTGTAGTATTTTCAGCAACTCTGTTGCCATCCTTGAAAATTATTTCTCCCTGCTTTCTTTATCCAGTAATCCAGACATTGGGTGATCTTTTCTGTCCCAAAGGAGGCAGGTTCTTTAGAAGAAAGACTTGGTTATGGGGCTGGACTAGAAGGCACTTCTTACCTTCTCTTTTTGGATCAGTTACTACTGCCATAGCTCTTTGGCTAGGGTGATTTTTGCTATCCTAGCCAGAAAGCCTCCTAGAAGGTACTTTTCAGAAGAATGCCTGGCTGAGGCATTCTTCTAAATAACTTGCCTGCTGTTGGATAGATAATAGATCACCCAATGTCTGGACCACAGTCTAGTGAGCAAGTACAACTACTCCTAGATAAGAAAATCTTCTGTTCCCTGGCATACCTACCATGTAGAAGCATGGTGCTAATTTATGTTCCTTTCATATTCAATTTCTGGTTACTAAAAAAAGAGCCATATTAATCTGAACTCTAGATCCATGACACAGCAAAGTGTAGGACAAGGTATAGCAGCATTGTATTAACTAATGTTGATCTAGGTTGTCACAGAAGTAAAAATGACAGGGCATACTGCGAGTGAAAACCAGGGTTTATGCAATTCAGAGGAAGTCTCCAGTCTCTGTAATTGCTCAAAAATGGTGATAGAGCTTTATTTAATTATTTATTTCATTTCTATACTGGCCAATAGCTGAAGCTTTAATGTAATTTTGGTTTTTTGAACATTTTTTTCCTGCAGATGAGATGGTTGGCAAAGTGGATATTTGTGAAAAGTCAGATCTGGAGTCCAGTTTAAATCCTGTTGAGGCAAGTAACCTGGTCTAGTCTAATGCATTGCTATTTCAAAGTATGCTTTCATATGGTCCAAATGATTATTTACTCATGCTTTGTTGACTATAACAATGGTTAATTGTTTTACCAGTGTAGAATGGCATATATAGAAAGCTCTTCCAAGTAATTAAAGGGCCACACAACTGAATGTTTAAAAAGCTGAAGAAAAATTCAGAACTGATGGACAAGTTTTAGATATGGAGCAGTAGTAGTATATTTACGGCAGCTGTGCAGTCTAACTGCTGCCAAATTAGTATTGGTATTAAATGCGATGAGTGCAATCCAGACCATGTTAAGCATTTTAAAATCCCATTGAATTCAGTGGAACATGCTTAACTTTCTGTTGAAATGAAAAGGATGTAAAAATTCTTAACTTTGGTTTGGTCATCCCCATTATGAATGCATAAGAATGTACATAATGTCACAGAATAACACACACAAAAAGACAGGGCCCTCCCTGCTGTGAGGGGCTTACTTCTGAATTTCAGCAGCAGGGCAGATGAAAAAGGGAGAGCTGTAAGGCTAGGGGTAGGCAACACACAGGCCACATGCACCCCATGTCCTTTTTTGTGACCCCTGCCACCCTGAAATTGTCACCATTTCAGCAGTGCAGCGATGGTAAAAAGAAACTCCGCACACACATTTTTGCATTAAGACAAGGCTTTTTTGCTGCCACTGTGCTGCCAAAAGTCAGCAGCAGCATCAGTGGCATGAGGATGGGGTCTTTGGTGTGTTCTGGGGTGAAGAAATTGGCCTCCAGACCTTTGGAAGTCGCCCACCCCAATATACGTAATGAGGATGCTCAAATGCACTCACACAGACTTAAGCATTGTTTCAGTTAGGAATGAGGACCTAGGGGTTTAAGCCAAAGCCTTGGGGGGAGTGTTTAGAGGTGGGGTGTGTAGAGAGAGTGGGGTGGTACTTCATGTCTATTTTTGGAGAGAGTTCCACATGTAGGGAGCAACAAGGAAGAAGGGATGAACCCACTTGTGGAAATGACAGACTTTTTGGTCTTCTGTGGGTGTTCGAATGAAGGTTACAGGCATGGAGTTAATGGCAGAAGGATTGCGGGGGCCAAAACCATGGAGAGCTTTGAGGTAAGGATGCAGGGATAACATGGAAAGCCAGAGATGTGTGTACCCAAAAACCTGCACTGAGCAGAGGGTTGGACTCGATGGCCATGTAGGCCCCTTCCAACCCTACTATTCTATGATTCTATGACCTGGTATTCAGTTCTGGGCAGGCAGCAGGATTTAAGATGAATTGTTCTAAGGCTTGTAGATCGTTCGTTACTGTTACAGGGTATAGTAAGAACTACTGAGAAAGTAGTGTATGAAGAAGTGTTACATAAATACGAAGTAATAATTATAATTAATAATATTACTGTAAGTTGAAGCTAAAATGTAAATGCTTTAAGTCCTTTCCTTGATGGGCTAAGAATGCAGTTCAGCCACAGTTTTCATTTCAGTTCTATTGATATCAGGGGGTGGGGGTGGGGGTGGGTGTTAAGCACATTCTTAACTTTTCAGTGAAATTAGTGGAACTTAAAAGTGGATAACTTGGGGCAGTATCCAACTTTGTCATTCCATTAGCGCAAATGACTTTGCACTAGCAGAAACTAGGTTCTGAACAGTGCACAAGAGAGGAATCCAACTGAAGCTATGTTTGCACAAGCAGTTTTGCATTATGCGTATGCAACCAGTTGTGCATAACTCTTCTGCAGCGTGTTGTGCAACCTGTTATACAACTGCTTGCACCCGTTGTGCAACATGTTACACAGCTGCTTGCAACTCGTTGTAAAACCAGTTGCACAACCGCTATGTGCTCATTGTGCAATTGGATGCACAAATGTAATGGGCAACCACTTGCGCAAACGGAACAATTCAGCAGAGTTCTGCTAGTGCTATTTGAGTTTGTGGAATCTCACTTCTGGATACTGCCCTTGGGCTGGATCATACCCTAATGGCAAGGGGGTGGGGAAAGACATGTTTTTTAAATTATAATTATGACATGACTATAATAAACACTACAACTCCCAGTGGGGTAGCTGTATTAAGCCTGTTACAACCCCTCCCCCACCCCCCAACAAATAGTATTTAAGATGCCACAAGACAGATTTATTGAGGAATAAGCTTTCATGTACACTAATGTACAAAAGCTTATGCTATGAAAAAACTGTTAGTCCTTTAACGTGCCACAAGGCTCTTTGTTCTCAATACAGTTGCATCAGTGGACACCTTGAACTGGCTTCAAAACTAATTGCACTTTTTTTATTCTTTAGGTAAATCAACAAGTAACAGTTAAACGGAAAAGAGGAAGACCTCGTAAATATCCTGTTGAGATAACGACACCACAGCGTACGTACGATGCTGCTTCTCCATGGAAAGCAGACTTGAATTTTTCATTGAACTCAAGGAGTTTATTTTTCCTTTCAGGACAAGATTCAGAAGCTGACACAAGCACTGGGAATGTAAGCATTTGGTTGGACGTTCTGTTTGGATAGAATTTGGGCTTTCTGTGAAACGCTATTTTCTCGGTTGCAATAACTAATATTGGCAGGATCCAGAGAACTACTAAACTGGATCCTTAATCCTAAAATACTTGTTTTCTCTCATACAGTAGCCCCCAATGCTGCATACCAAATGATTTTTGAAATTGAGGGGAGTTTCAGAAGCAGTTGTGGTATTCAGAGAAGTCAACGTTTCTGTTGGGTTAGCACCAACCACCTTAGCAGCAGTACTGTCTAAGGTCTAGGCAGCGAAGATTTTACATCAACAGCCTTGGGAGTACACGCAGGCAGCCTGTAGGCTACATACAGCCCTGGGAGCCCCACCCACTTCTCTCACTGCCCAGCTGCTCAGCCGTCAGCTAGGTGCTGGGGGGAAGACAGCTTTTCTAGCATAACGACAGCAATCTTGGATCGTTGGGGGAGGGGTGGGGGGAAGCTTTAGCTTTCCCAGTTCCATACCACAGAAAGATATTGCTGCTTTTGTTTTTATTTAGATGCTGCAATCTTCAGGTCCTAGAAGTAGACAGAAGATTTCTCCAAAAGGTAATGATTCAAGTGTTTGCTCTTTGCAAAGGAGGATAGAGAGTGGATGGGATGAGGTGAACCTGCAACTTAGCCATTTTTCTTTAAAGAATTACTATTCAGAAAAGTCAGGGATAGCCTTCTGTAAACTCTTCCTGATCCAGAGATCCATGGTGCTTGTAATTTCTTTGCAAGGGCTTTCCCATACATTTCAAAAGTGGGTATTCAAAGGGCTTCCCCCATCCATTAAAAAAATGCGGTTCCCTGAACTGTCATAGACTGATTTCAGTGGCCCTGATCCACATACAGGAGCTTTCCCATTTTAACTTCTGTGAGCACGGACATTAAGGACGCTTAGGCCTACATGGCAAGGGAAAACTGGTGACATAACTGCTTCCTATGCTGCAACAGTAATGTTTGAAGTGAAGCAATCACATTATTACTTCCTACAGTCTGCTGGCATGGGAAGTAACTTAAATTTTGCCTTAGTGTGTTGTGGTGAGATCCAGAAAAACAGTTTGGAAGGAAAAGCTTTTTCTAATTTGTTGACTATTTAAGTTAAAATTAAAAATGTGTATGGCCTTTGGTTAAACCTGCCTTCCCTAACCTGGTGCCCCCCAGATGTTTTGGGCTTGATTAAAACATCAGCCCCAATCAGCAGGAATGTTGGGAGTTGTAGTCTAAAATATCTGGAGGGCACAAAGTTGGTTAAACAATAACTGAAGTTTGTGTGTTTGGAGGTACATTTTATGCAGAGTTCTTAAACTCTGACTTTTTTTTCATGTTTTAGTCAAAGATTCATTGAATGAGACACACAATGTAAGTACAATATTTTTTAGTGCAAGTTACTGTGTACCTTGATCCTAAAAATGTTTACTGGGAAGTAAGTCTTTTTGATTTCAGTGCAGTTACTTCTGTATAAGTGCGCTTTGGATCACTCCCACCAAAATCTCTAATGGAAACTGTTTCGTTAGAATTGACTTGCTAGATCAAACACAGGTTCATCAAGATCAAACTTCTGTCTTCCATCAGTGGGCAGCAGCTTGCCTCTGGGTGCTTACCAGTAGGGCATAAAAGTAACAGACCTCCACAGTCTTCAACATCTTGCAGTCATAGGTATATTGCTTCTGAACATAGAGGCTCCATTAAGCTATTGACAACTGGGGTGAAAAACTCCAGGTGTCCAGTAGCCACTCGTACCTAAAAAATTAGATCTGGCAGGTGGTATCCAGGATGCTCCAGAGACCAGAAGGCAGGTCCTTCCTGTCTAATCCTAGAAAATCTTGTTGGCTCCTAGGTTTCACAAAATGTCCTGCACCCCCTGATCATGGCCAATTGATAATATCATCTATGAACCTCTGTAATCATGTTCAATCAGTGACAGATTGTACTTTCTTGGGCTCCAAGATCACCGCAGATGGTGACTGTAGCCATGAAATTAAAAGACGCTTGCTCCTTGGGAGGAAAGCTATGGCAAACCTAGACAGCATAGTAAGAAGCAGAGACATCACCTTGCCGACAAAGGTCCGTCTAATCAAAGCTATGGTTTTCCCAGTAGTAATGTATGGCTGTGAGAGCTGGACTATAAGGAAGGCTGAGCGCCGAAGAATTGATGCTTTCGAACTGTGGTGCTGGAGAAGACTCTTACGAGTCCCCTGGACTGCAAGGAGGTCAAATCAGTCCATCCTAAAGGAAATCAACCCTGAGTGCTCATTGGAAGGACAGATAATGAAGCTGAAGCTCCAATATTTTGGCCACCTAATGCGAAGAGAAAACTCCCTGGAAAAGACCCTGATGCTGGGAAAGACTGAAGGCAAAAGGAGAAGGGGACGGCAGAGGATGAGATGGCTAGATAGCATCACGGATGCAATGAATATGAACTTGAGCACGCTCCGGGAGAGAGCGCAGGACAGGAAGGCCTGGCGTGCTATGGTCCATGGGGTCACGAAGAGTCGGACACGACTGAACGACTGAACAACAACAACAACAACAACAACAATCATGTTCAAAAGCTATCTGAATCAGCGTTCATTCGCATGTCTTATTAGGAGTGTCTTCCATAAGTTAGATACGTGTTATGTGAAGTGCTTGTTTCTGTCAACCCTGAATGTGCTGCAATAGGTCCCATTCTCTTTCTATACTGTTTGTAATTCCAGATGCCTCTCCCATGTCTTCCCCTTGTCTTTTTTTCCTAAACCAAAAGTCCTAAATACTTCCAATTTCATTACTGTTTTTTCATTTACTTCCATCGGTTAGGAAGCTGAAGAAGCGAAGACAGAGGTGGTTTTACGTCGAAGAGGAAGGAAGCCCAAACGGCCTCTTATTCCATCAGAGGAAGCAGGTAAGACACACAGCCTCTGCTTCTCTTAACTTTATTGTGTAAGGTGTACATTAGCTTATAACAAGATCGGCTTTATTATCTTCATTCATTGGGGAGAAAATCATTGGGTTATGGCTAAAGTAAATATTATGGGGAAATGTGCAAATTGCTGTAATCTCTTGTCAGATTTGGTACATCCCAGCTGCTTCCTTAAACCCACATGAGTTTTCTATGAATACTGGCTGTGAACTGAAAAAGTAAACCATTGCAAATATGTTTGGAAAGATTTAAACAAGTATGAATTAAAACACTAAGGAAATGGAAAATTACTTATTCCACTCACAAGATCCATTTAGAATTCCTCACCTAAATTAAGTGTCCATATCCTTTCTGGAGACTTGGGTGGAAATTTGAGTGTGTGAATAAAACTTTACAGGAATGGACACACCTGAGCCAGATAAAAAACGTCAGAAGCTAGCACCTGCAGCTGAAGAGGAAACAAAAGACCAAGATGAAAGCAAGGGAAGTGGTGACAGTGGAGAAGAGGACGATGACAGCAGTGGTGATGCTGATGAGATGCATTCAGGAGCCACAACTAGATCTGCCTCGAGATTAGAAGCGCAAAGGTAATGCTGGTAATGTTAAGGCTTGAATGCTGTATCAGATGCTTTGCCAGGGGCCCTCTTTGAGTGCCTTTGCATAAGATATGAAGGGCTCCTGTGGAAAGGGTGAGCTCCAGTGTTCTGGGGTGTGAGCAGAAAGAACCTTGCAATTCTTTAAATCCTAGCCTGTGACTCGAATTGTTGATGTAACTATCTCAGATCCAATGCAAATACTGAAGCCAATCAATTCACCATCCCATTGTTTTTAATCCAGGAGCAAAATCTTTTCATTTATTTATTTCTGACATTTCTACCCCATCTTTCTATATAAAAACATAATAAAAGTGGCTTACAAAAAATGAAATGACAATCAATAGCAGTAAAAACAATTTAAAAGGATCTAAACCTAAAACTTAAACCTTAGAAGGATTTCAACTTTTCTACAAGGTTAAATATAGCAGTAGCAGTATGTAATATCCCAGAAAGGCCTGGTGAAATGTCTTCACTGCTCATCTAAAAATGATCAATAATGGGGCCAGGTGTACCTCTCTTGAAGGCTATTCCAGAATCTGAGTGCCACAATTGAAAAGGCCCTATCTCAACCCATCAACCGTATGTCCAGGGGTTGAAGGGCCTTAGAGGTAGAACAAAGGTCTTGTGCAGGATCATATGGGAGGAGGTAATTCTTAAGAGACCCTGGCCATTAAGGGCTTTAATGGTCAAAAGCAGTCCTTTAATTGAGCCTGGAAACCAATTGATGACCAGTGAATCTGGTAAAGGATGTGTGTAATATGATCTGGTTTACTAGATCCAGAAAAAAACCCTGGCAGATGCATTGTGAATTGGAGTTACCCCAAGATTTCTCCATTTCAGCAGCAGTATAATTTAAAGCAGTAGAGTTGGGGTGCGGGTTGGGGGGTCATTTTTCTTGTTGCTATTTTAAATGATTGGGAGTCAGGAGTCTTTGTTGATCTACTGTAAATCACTTGGATATACCAGAAGATCCAGCTCAACCTTGTGCCCACTCCTGTTCTTGACCCATGAATCATTCATTGCTTAGATAAGGTGGCTTCATTATGCAAACTGACTACCCAGGAAGAGGTCAGATCATGTTCGGCCCCTGGGTAACTGTCCAGAAAATAGAAAGTCTTCTGCTCCCCCCTGAAGGATACAGAAGTTGACCATCCCTCTTTGGCAGAGGTTGTACAATGCATATTTTATTGGTGAGCTGCCAGCCTCCCAGTTAAATAAACAAAATGATTTTTAAATTCTACAAAATAAAATTTAAAAAATCCAGAGGGGCAGAGAGCCTTGTAGGTGTCAAGAGGGGTGCCGGCGGTGTTGGGGTCCTGAGGTATAGACAGTACTGAGCTAGATGAACCGATGGTTTACAGCAACTTCATATGTTCATGGGAGGGAACTATTTAGGAGCGTTGTATGGGAGGGTGAAGGGCTCAACTCTTCATCTGCCTACCACTTTTCTACCTCAGCACCAGTCCTGCTTCTTTGCCCTTTGCTGGGTGCTGGACACGTAGGTCCACCGGACACAATGCCTTAGAAGTGCAATTGGCTCTTGTGGCTTCAGAAACCAGAATACTCCAGATCCAAACTTAATAGATTTCCAAGTGTTAGTGCTTTCTTCTGAATGGTCAGTGTAAGAATGTGTCACTAAAAGCATGCAATGATTTCAAATGATTTTTTTCTCCTTAATTTTGTCTGCTTTATAATTTGTACCTTGTGCATTCACTGCCTGCACTCATTATTTTCAGAAAGCAGCCCAGCAAGCCAACTACACGTGCAGCATCTAAAAATCAAAGCCCAGGTCCAATACCTCCTACAAACCGCCGAAAGTTAGTAGGGAAAAAACAATCAACTGCCAATGCAAAATCTTACAAATCTCCTCTCTTGGCACAGTAAGTATGGAAAGTCATTTCTGGCTTGGATATCTCTACATCCCTCTTCGGTTTCCCTCCCCCATCTCTTTCTTTGACAGTCACCATTAGTTGTTTAGCAGCAGTGTGTATCTGAAAAAACTACTCTTGATTTCATAAGAACATAAGAAGAGCCCCGTTGGATCAAACCAAAGGTCCATCTAGTCCAACGTTCTGTTCACACAGTGGCCAACCAGTTGCCTGTGGGAAACCCACAAGTACAACGTGAGTGCCATAGCACCCTCCCAGTCATGTTCCTCAGCAACTGGTGTGCATACGCATACTGCCCCTGATCCTGGAGGTAGCACATAGCCATCAGGACTAATAATCATTGATGGCCTTATCCTCAGTGGATTTGTCCAATCGCCGTTTAAAGCTATCCAAGTTGGTGGCCATCACTACATCCTGTGATAGCAAATTCTATAGTTTGACTATGCACTGTGTGAAGAGGTACTTCGTTTATCTGTCCTGAATCTCCCACCAGTCAGCTTCATGGGAGGACCCCTTTGGGTTCTAGTATTATGAGAGAGGGATTTCATGCCCTGCTTGTGGCATGCAACATTTGTCTGGCCACTGCTGGAAACTCAGTTCGATTCAGCAGAGCTTTTCTTATATAGTGTCATTAACATGGCACTTCATAGAGCAGCAGTGAAAATGATAGGTCACCAGCACAAGGGAGCTTACCAAACTTTTGATGGTAACATTGAAAACCTTGATCTCTGCGCTCTTCTGATTCTAATAAACAGTTTATTTTTAACAGCTCTGAGTTGTGGATACCTATGTCAATAGCCAGGTAATCCAGTGAATCCAAGGTTGAGTTTAAGATGGTCTGTTCTTTTGTCAGCTAGGAGTTTAAAGAATTGTTATGGTCAGACAGCCAAGCAGGCTTTTGAATATGGAAGGCAATTCCTGATACAGGGCAGGAACGCAGGTGAGATGAGTTTTGAATGAAGCAGCTGGAAAAAGGAGCAGAAGGCACCTTATGGCAAAGACAGTAACTAGGTTGTGCCAAGAATCACTAGGGCTGGGGTAGGCAATGACCCAGTTTGCATGTCACAGGGGCAAATCATGGGTTATTTAACCCACAGTATGCGGGGACATAGCCTGCCTGTGAGCCACTTCCCATTTCTTTAAACAATCTCTGATCAGCCCAGTTGGAGGTTATGAGTATATCATTCGAACCTGGATTGATGGGTTGTTTAGGGGTAACCCATGGTTTGTTGTTGGGTTAAAAATACCTCTGAGCCCCGTATGTGGCCCAGAAGCATTCATGGGAAATGAAGATGGTAGCAGCTGGAGGCCCACCCTTTGCTGTGAAGTCATCCCAGGCCGCTGGTAAAAAAAAGTAGTTTTGTTTTTTCAAAAAACGTGGAAAGGGAAGGGTACCTCCTTGGGCTCCAAGGAAAGTGTCTGGGGGCACATTGGTGCCCACAGACACCACGTTGCCTACCCCTGGACTACACTATAGAATCTCAATTGCTTCCTCCCTCTGGCATCTTTCGGACAACCCAACCCTTCTCTCTTCCCATTCAAGAGGATTGTTCCCCCCACCCTCAAGAAAATTAGATGGGCTGATGGTTTGACTTGGTATAAGGCAGCTTCCTATGTTCCTCCCACAAAACATCACCTTAGGTTTTACTCCCACCAATCTATGGCAGCCAAACATAATGAGGGTTTCTGTCCCATTCTAAACCTTTGTGGGGTCAACTAATACATTTGTCAGAAAAGGCTTTGCATATCAATTCCATTCCTTGGTGTGGCCACCTAGTTTGCGTAAGTGACTTCAAAAGATCCGTATTTCAATCAGACCTCAGCATAAGAAATACCTGCATTTTGCCATTGGCCACCAATGAGCACTCCTGTTTGGGCTGTCACCCGCTCCATGTGTGTTCACAAAAATATATGGCCATCATCACCACTTGTCTGCATTGCAAAGGAATGACAGTCTTTTCCTACATAGAGGATTGGTGGCTAGGGGCAGGGTCTCACTCTCACAAGAGCTGAATGTTCTATGTCAGTGGGGCTGTTGCATGAAAGGCCACAGTGAGGCTGCGGCGCGTGCAGCCACCATTTTGAATATGCTGTGTTGTGTGAACTTGGCGACCGTGGGTTATGGGAGGGTTAAACAACCCTCGCACAACATGACAACCCCTGAGCGGCGACTGCATTTGCAGCCTGGCTCCTGCGGGCATCCAAACCTGGTCATTGTGGCCAAATTTTATCTCCTACCTATAAGCATATCCAATTCATTGGAGTTGTACTAAGGAGGCCATTATCTTCCTTATCTGTGTTGTCCTAAAAGAGGCACGCAGCCTAATAGTGCAATTTTTTAACATTATAGTACAATTGCTTATTTATACTGCATCATCAGCGTACATGGTACTATTTGACATAAGCAAAAGACATGTCCTTGTTCCAAGGCGCTTGCAATGCAAATTTAGGCAATGTGGTCATAGTGGTAGCAGGGAGACATAGAGGGTGGGAAAGGCAAGGATAACAACAACAAATGCAGGCGAGTGCAGTTATATGTGGTTAGGTTTTGTTTAGCTTGGGGAAGGGAACTAAGAGGTTAAGCAAAAGTCTTCACAGAAGAGGTGGGTTTTGAGCTAGGGTTTAGTGGCAGTGGCGCTATGCATACGTTTAGAGAGGCAGTTCCAGGCATAAGAGGCAACAAGGGAGAATGGGTAGGGTCAGTTAAGAGACCAGGAGACTTTGGGGTGACTCTGGGTGGTGGAGCTGAAGGAGAGAAGGCAGATTCAGGGATATAAGAGCAATGGGGTAGGGAGTAAGACTGTGGAGAGTTTTAAAAGCAAGAATGAGTTTATGCTAACTGCAGAAGGGGAAGAGAAGCCAGTCTGGCTGCTTGAGAAGCAGGAGTACGCAACCTGGTGCCCTCCAAATTGTTTGGACTACAACTTGTATCAGCCCCAGCCAGCCTGGACAATTGTCAAGGAAGTTGGGAGTTGTTATCCAGAACATCTGGAGGGCATTGGTTTACCTATCCCTGGCTGGGAGAGGTGAATGTTTTTGGCAGTAGACGTCGAGATGAGGTGACTGAGGTGAATCAGGGGAACACCAGAGAGAGTATAAATAGTTACTGATCCTCCCATGGGCTGCTATTTAAGCTCTATGAGAAGCTGTTCATTGCTTTTGCGATAAAGCAGCTGAATACTCAAGAGTTCAAGAATAGAAGAGTTCAAAAATGGTTCTCTTCTGAATTCAGTGCTTCCCTGCCTAGACTGAACCTAAGCAATAGAATAATCCCTGATTCTCTCACCCATGAAGTGCGTTTATATACTTCTAATGGTTTAACTTTGGTTCTTTGGATGACCCAGAGTAATTTCACCATTTTGTTCATTTTTTAGGTCAAAGTCACAGCCCACCAAGCGTAAAAGGGAAGCCAGTCCTCCAGTAACACACAAGAAAGGTCATCAGAGAGCATTTGACACTGAGGTGAAGAGGTCTAAGCGGTAGTTGTACCCCATTCCAGATGAAGAATGTTCTTCTCTGCTTCTGTTTTTTTTTTTAAAAAAAACAACAACTAAGAGGTTTTGCATGTGCTTGTTTCCAACGTATATGTTACGTGTGTAACATATTTAAACAGCTTTATAAACTATTTGTTTATGCAGAAGACTATATGCATCACAGAAGTTTACTTTATATCTCAAGCAGAGATTGTCAACGGTGACTCACTAATGCTAATGCTTCCAATCCACTCATCACCAGTGGCCTCTTAATGACACCTTTTGTACATAAACCACGTATTTTAAAAAAGATTGTATTTTATTGTGTATGAACTTAATAATTGGGAACACTTTATTTAATAGCAAGGACTGGTCTGTGAACTGTTACATTATCTTAAGTTAGTCATTTTAACTGGATTTTTAAATGTCGTGCAGCCATCATTAGCATTGTGTAGGACTGGGGGAAGGAGGAGGGGGACTCTTTTTTCCAACAAAATCAACAGATCTCCAATAATTGGCAAAGTATTTTCTTGCATGTGTTCAAGTCAAGTAGATTAGTATAAGGAGACCTGGGTTCCTTTCCTCGTCACATGTGTGGCTTTCTGTACGGTAAAATTTAAAATTGCATTTACAGTGTTGAGTAAATGCACTCTATTCACTTTGAAATATATTTTCATCTGTAAATTTTCTCCCAGCATCAAAGTAGCTAGAGCTCATTGAGGTAAAACTAGACCCTTTCAGCCAAAACTATTCTGAAGTGAAAACTGTCTGACTCTGCAGCTTTTAATTGTTCTTCTCTCCGTATTCCTCTTTTTCAGTTGAAACACTGAAATTAAAAGTATCACTGTAGGACTTCTAGATCTCCACTATTTTATCTTGCACCTTTTATTTTACCCTTTATATACTGGGATTAAAAGAGCATAGTGCCTGGTCCAGTTGCCAGGATCAGTAAATTTGCATTTTGCTATCACAAGAACAAATCTTCAACTTCAGTTCCATGTAAAGTTTTTTTATTGTTATCAAAATTTGTTTCTCACAGAGATGTAAGTTGCCAAATAACCTGAGATTATTTTAAAATGTTCATATTCATATTTTATAACTAAAATCAGCATTCTGTGTTTTTTATTTTATTTTTTTGTTTGGGGGACTTTATTGTTGTAACGTGGATTTTTCTGTCAAATATTCTACTTTGTTTCTTACTGAATTTTTATATATAAATTATAAAATGTTTCCCAAAACTAAAGTCTCAGTACTTGTGTGGCTACATTACTTTTTATTGTTAAGAATATCAGATGAATCTTCTGTAATATGTGCATACTAAGAGTGTCATCCAAAGAAACTTCTGATGCCCGCTGATTTCAAAGGGATTGAAGCACAAGTTAAATCTTTCCCATTGAAACCAATAGTACTTAATGGCACTTTGTTTCAGCTGGAATGTGTAAATTATAATAAACTTCAGTCATACTGAAACAAAAGACCATACCAAAAGAAGATGGGCAACTTGTGGCCCTCCAGATGTTTTCGCTCACAACTCCCATCAGACCTAGCCAGCATAGTCAATGGTGAGGGATGATGGAAGTGGTAGGGCCGCAGTGGTTATTAATCCTATGTCCTGTACTGTAAACTTGAGTGAAAGGAATGGCAGGTAAATGCAGTTAGTGACATAATAGGGAGCTTCCACAGATGTCCTTCCTTCCAGCTCCTTGACTACAGAGAAACTGAGGCAGTTAAGCCTCAAGAGGCTTACACTTCCAGTTTTCAGCTTGACATTTATCAGTCACTTCCTTCTGCAGATCCTTGAGTGACTCAAAAAGTGGGAAATCCTCCACACAGCACAGCCACATCGAGGAAATAACACTTGACCTGGCATATTTCCAAGTATTGCTTCCTGATGCTGATCCACATACACACAGCATATTGACTAAAAAATAAGCTGCTACACTCCTGTGTCACTGCCACAAAGTGCCGCCTGCAAATACGGTCGCCTAAGGTCAAGCATCCCCTTTACCACACAGTTGCATCCATGGGGGAGGGGGAGTGTCATGTGGAGCATCTTCAGCATCCAACTAGTCTTTTCATCCCTTTTCATGTAGAAATGCCTTCATAAAATACATGTGTAGCTTAGTTCACCTTGCTGCCTAGAACAGCAACTTGCTTTAATGTGGAAGATAGGCAGAAATTATCCTGTATTCAACTTGATTCCTAGTCAACCATTCCTTTGCAGGTTTAACAGCTTCATAGTTGAACATTTTCTTACTGCAACCTCCAGTCATCAAATGTGGACACAATTGGACAGCCATGGGCCAGTCATTCACGTGACTGACTGTACTGCTATAAGGAATAAGATTAGGATGAGTAAAGTAACAGTCTGTTTTGACACCAAGTTGGCTTATGCTGCATAATTTCCTAAACATTAATCGTAGATTTGACCCCTTCTTCTAATACTTGAGTCTTACAACTTAGAAATAAAATGAGTAGTTTTCTTCTGCGGATATAGTTAAACAAAGGAAGGAACAGGACTAGTGCAGTGACGAGGAAAAAGTAGGGGTGAATGGGACAGTGATGGAGCAATTAACCCTGAAGTTAATGGACTAGATCTAAAGAAGCAGAAGCATAGGGAAATTATCTGCTAGCACTCTTTGGCAAGAGCTTACACCAAGAATTCATGGAGTGCTAGAACAGGAAGGTTTCTATAGCACTTCCTATAGTTCCGCTCATGCAGACTGGACATCTTTCAATCATAGTTTAGTTTCACTTTTCTAATACAATGTTTGTGAAACAGTCCTTCTCTGAGTGGAAGACACTTTCTGTATGTGGCAGGGCACCTTTTGGATCAAACTTGATGTAGATGTAGAAAGTGAGGTAGTTCAGCATTTGTTTAATATGGAATATGTGCAACAGGCAACTTGTATGCACTTTTTCTATTTACTTTTGCTTGCATTTCAGGTTGCTGCTTTATCTAATCATACACTAGTAGAGTTGCACCCCCTTGGGCTTTTTTACAGTAACAGCTTGTCTGTTGATTGCACAGTCCCGGGGGGAGAGGGTGTTAGCCCCAACCCTCTGGCTGGCTTCAGTCAGGTGGTAGTAATTCCTGAATTTCACCTCCACCTATGTAATACGGTTATCTATATGCACTTAGTGAGAACAGAATGGGAGTTAAAATAAAGGAAAGTTCGTTAAATGGTTAAAAAAAAATCAGAACTGTTTGAACTTGCAATTCCCTGGAATTAACATAGCTATCTCAGGTTTTCACATTTGTTCATGTAGACTTAACACAGTCTGTATAGCTCCATTCTAAAGTCTTCTAGGGCAGAGTCTGTATGATTTGACGAATACTGCCTAGGATCTGACTAGAGAAGTGAGGTACTGAATCTGAGCATGTTTTGTGTATGTGAAAAGCACTAGCCCTGTTTGAAAACGTAAAACAGTTTTCCTGGAATTATTTCATACGTTACATAAAAGCATGGACTGGGCTAGCCCACAGCTGCCTGTCACGGATTTCATGATGTGGATTCGATAAGCTCTTGGTAGTGTGTTCACTGGGTGGGTGCACTTGTGGTTAAACACCACCTAGATTTTAGCAAAACAAATTTCCATGCCAAGTGCCTGCCCTGCTACATAATTATTATGAATTCAGCACTGGCTGTACTGTTTTGGACAATCCAAGATACTGACCTGGTTCACACATCACGGTGGTAATTCCTGTAATTGTTTAACCCAGATATTGCAAGGGATGAGTGGAGTGCACGACCCATTGCCTATTTTAATTAATGCAGGAACATCTAGTTTCTGGGTTGGCTTCCTTGGGATAAACAACCCAGAGTTTCCAGGTTTGGCCATCATGAAGCAACCCACCTAGGACCACATGAAGGAGGACCTCTGCAAGTTATCTAAGGTTCCAAGCAGGTACCTATAGGAGGAGATGATGCTTTAGATATTCTGGTCCTATTCAAAAACAGTTCAGTCCTTTACAGGTCAACACCAACACTTTGAATTGAGCTCAGAAATGGACTGGACGCCAACGCATCTGACAAAACTGATACTTCTTTGTGGTCTCTGTGCATTACACATAGGGGTCCTGCACCTGCATGAAGCCCTGTTTCGGGAAACTTCTCTAGCTGAGGAATTTGGGCAGGAAGCCTCCCACACTGCCCCAGTGCGCATGTCCCTAGGGGGTTTCCGCTTACTCCCTCAGTTCTCTTTCGACTGCCATTGTGGTAGCCTCATTAGGGAACTTCTTTGCATTCAGTGAATTCCTGGCAGCGCATTTGCTGAGGTTTTATTCTTTCTCCTCTCTCTGTCCTTCTTTTACTTTGTTTTTCTTATTTTCTTATTTCGCTTTCACAATCTTATGATCACCCGATGGGCGTATGGGCCTCTGAATGCCTTTTTGGAAGTGTGTCCATTGTAGAAGTAAACTACCTCCGACAGTTTCCTTGTGCCTTTTTTGCCTATATACATTGCCTGGCTTTCACTAAACAAGCCCAAAGGAATCGATCCAATTGACTACACGCTATTCTCTGGAGGTGGGCACTGGAGGCAGTGGAGGTACCGAAGGAGACTGGCCCAGGCTTCTACCCCCAGAGCGGGCATGATTGTCTCACCACAGCCTATACAAGTGTCGGGGTCAGCTTCACCCCATAGTCTAGCTCATACTTCAAGACAGCCGGAGTCTTTGAGCAGACCAGACCTACCCACACCAGGGCAGCCTTTGACACTTTCATTGGCAAAAAAGCTAACAAAAAAGGCCAGAGCTTCTAAATCAACACCTTCTTCTGAGCCTAAGAAGAAGAAAGGGAAAAAATCAAAAAAAGGTGGCAGAATCGGTACGGGATTGGCCGTGATCACCAGCTCCAATTGGAATTCCTGCTCCCCCACCAATTCTGCAATCCCTGATACTGATACCATATCGATCCCAGCACAAGACCCGATACCAGTCACATCAACACCAGAAGGCAAAATTAGGGATGCTTCCCCAATCCCACCACCTACATTGCCACCTCGGGACTGATTTCCTCAATATGGAAGACCTTCAGCAGGCCACCATTGATTCCTGGATTCTCGATGGAGTCATCACAGAGGAATCATTCTCCTCAGCATCATGAGTGGCATCAGTGCAGATCCAGATCCCCATTGTCAGACTGGGATAGGCAGGAATGAGGCACGCCTCACAGGAGAATTCGATGGCCAAAGCCTTTTCAGTGCTAACACTGACAAGGCCATGGATTCAGTCCAGAGGCTGTGAAATACAGCACAGTGAATGAGACTGACCCAACATTTCTCTCTTTCATACAAGCAATGCCTTTGGTATCGTTCTCCTGCAACACAGTATCCCTACCAACAACCAGGATCAAGGCAAGTGTCTCAACAGCAGGCTCTGGTGCCAAGAAAGCAGTACTCCTTAGCCAACTATAGGCGTTTTCATCACGAGGGTGATGGGAGCAGCAAGTCTTGCCTTTGGCTTTCCCTTCTCTTTCTTCATCCTTCTGCTCTACCTTCTGTCTTTGAAGTTGCCTATCTTCTTTTCTGCCAGCCTGGACCGACATAACATCAGACTCCTTGGTCTTCCCCACTATCCAGAGAGGCTTAACCATTGAGTTCAACACCCTCCCTCCACTTAGGGGCTTTCTACCAATGGCCCCACCACTGTTCCTTTGGTAAGAAGTACAAATCCTCTTGGCAAAAGGTGCCATAGAACCCATCCCACAATGTCATCACTGCAATGGTGTTTACTCCTGGTACTTTATGGTAATGAAGAGGGATGGAGGGCTCCATCCAGTCCTGGATCTCTGGGACATCAACAGCTACATTATGCCCAGGAAGTTCTGCATGGTCTCCCTGTCATCAATCCTACTGCTGTCCAAGCGAGACTGGTTTGCCTTGATCAACCTGAAGGATGCCTACTTTTATATCATGATCGAAAGGTCCTACCAACGCTTCCTTTGTTTTGTGATTGGAACTGATGTCTGCCAGTTTCAGGTGTTACCATTTGGCCTCACTACTGACCCAGGGGTCTTCACAAAGTGATTGGCAGTAGTTTGTTCCTATCTTTGGGTGCACAGGATGGCGATCTATCCCTGCATGGACTATTGGTTACTGGTAGCGTCAGCCAGGTGCCAGCTTCTTCAGTCAATCGAGATGACTTTCAAACTCCTAAACGAGTTGAGCCTCTATGACAATGAAAAGAAATTGCACCTGCAGCCAGTGCAAAGCCTCCAGTTCATTGTAGCTCTTCTCAACTCACAGTCTGGTTGTGCATTCCTTCCTGAAGAGTGGGCCCGCGCTCTAGCTTCTCTAAGCCATGTTATTTAGAGGATGATTACAGCATTCAAAATCCACTGCCTCCTTGTTTTGATGACAGTGACACCATCAGTCGTACGATATGACTGCTTGAATATGCGGATCTTGCCAAACTGGTTCCTCCACTCATTAGGCACTGAGCAGGATGCCCATTGTACCTGGTTTCATACCCCTTCATGGGTGAAGATTTTGTTGCAAAGGTGGACCGTGCACAATCACCTTACTCAGGGTGTTCCATTCCTTCAGCCCTCCCCATCCTTTGTAACAACTATGGATGCTTCCTCTCGGGATGGGGAACTCGCTGTGGAGGCTTCACAGTGCAGGAACAGTGGTCACCCAAGGAAGCCACCAACCACATCAGTCTGCTGGAGTGAGGGCATTTGACAAAACACTCAGGGTGTTCAAGCTGCACCTGGTGGGCAGGCTGGTCCAGATAGCATCGGACAATACCACAGTTGCCGCTTACTTGAACAAGCAGTAACAACTTTGAATCTTCGAAGATCATGCCTGAATTAGGAAAAAAAAACATCGCGGAGAAGCCCCGATTCTGCGAGGATAACGCCTTAATTTTTAAAAAAACATCCGGAGTGGGGGATAGGAGGGGGTAAAACTTAGTCTCATTTGAGGGGATAGAACAACCTGCTGCTCAATGCAGGAAGCCTGATTCCCAACCGGTCACCCATCCAACTACTGACTGGGGCCAACCCCGCTTAGCTTCCGAGATCAGACAAGCACGCACACATCCAGCCCTTTGCTTGTTGCTGAGGAAGCTATGCGATCAGTAGCCAGAAGAAGACATGGGGCCTTCAAGAGCTGTGATTGGACAGGAGGGAAATACAAACACCGCTGTATATGGACAGGCGGGGGAGGGGACTACGACTGGATATGGTAGCGAAGGCGGAAAATCAGAGCACATTAAGGGGAAATGCCGGGATATTAGGGTATTGAAAGTGGGAGCACGGAAGTGGGAAATTCTGGTTCCAATTCGAGGCAGCTACTGCGTAGTGTGAAAGGCGGGCAGTGAAACCTCATTGGAGGCGAAAAAAGGCAGTAAATGTAGATCCAGCCTGTGTTGCCTGCATTATATGTGAATTTGCCCTAAAAAAGAAGCCTCTTAAGGGCACAGCAGGCTCAGCCTTTCCTTGAAACTGAGAAGGGGCTATACTTAAATACAGGCCTGCAGCTTTTAGCTGACACGATTGGGAGAATAATCAGCTAAAGTTTTAGTTGACTGATTAGTGGGAGCCTATTTTACTCAGTGGGGCCGTGAATTAAGGGCACACAGGGGTGTGTTTTTGTGTGGTTCTCTTGGTTCTGTTATGCTGCAGTAAAAACAAAAAAAATATGAACAATGTATTTTTCTAACAGTGAGTGGTAGCGTTTGTTTTTCTTGCGTGGGTGACCTGTCCTTTGACATCTCGAAAAGGTACAGGTTGAGTTTCTGGTGATATATAACCAGACTGTTCACTGGTGAGGATTGGCTGCTGTCACTGAAGGACAATTGAGGAGGCCACTGAAAGCGTATCCTTATCGGCCTCCACTGGGAGCTGTGGCGGGAGGTGGGGGCAGGGGCGGCCCACACAGCCCTGTGGAAGAGTGCAGCTCCTGGCTGGCTACGGGCCCCACTGATATCAGCAGCTTGTGGCAGGGCAACTCGCCAGTCAGCGGCAGTCCACTTCCACAGCGCCATGTTGCTCCTGCTTCTGCCCCTGCCTGCCAGTGGTTTCGGGTAGGGATATGATCTCTCTCTCTCTCTCTCTCTCTCTCTCTCTCTCTCTCACACACACATACACACACTCACACTCACTCACTCACCCCACAGAAGCAGCAGGCAACTTCCACTAACAAACTGCCTTGCTGGCCCCCTTAATTGTCTTGAAGTTCAGGTCATTAATGGACTGATCAGTTAAATGGCAAGTGATTCATCAACTTCTAAAAATCCCTTAATTGGGTGCCAGACTAACTTTTAAATATTGTAATTGTATCTGATACTTCTTGCACGTAGGAGGGGAAACAGTTTAGCTGGAACCCGCATTTCAACACTGTTGAGAAAATTAGTTGAAAGGACTCCATATCCAAGCTCCGGAATACAGATACATCGCTTGAACAGCACAGGCAATCTACATTCCCTTCTTTTCTGTCCCAGGTGCCAGGAAGCAATTGAATGTTACAGGGGAATGCCAGTTCAATTAGGTTTAGAGTTTTATTGTGACTTGTCACACATCTGATGCAATAATTTCTCTCTAAATGTCAAAGCTCATTAATGTGAGGTGAGGAAGAAGAAATACAGGAAAGGGATAATGGCTAACAATCACATACATAATAGCCTGTCACCATTTTCAAGTCTAAATGAATATTTTTTTCTGGTTCACTGCCCAAAGAAAGCAGAAAGATTTTATTTTGAGACAATGATGGGTTACATGCGTCTTTTTTTAATATAAACACAAGCTTGGAATAGTTGAGTAACAGAATCCTTATTTAATTCAGTTCTCCCAGATATTTTTTTAAGACTTAGGCTGCAATCCTATACACATGAGTAGACATGCATAGGATTGCACTGTGAATAGATAATATGGATTCTTAAAAAGCAGAGGCTTGTTAGCTGGTCATAAGATTCCTTCTGATATCTGGGCCTTTCTCCCTCCCCTACCACTGAGCAGCTCCAATGGCACCCAGAGACTCTTCTGCCTTCCCTACATCTCTGTGATGCTAAGGTAGCCTGGCCAATCACTGAACAAAATCCATAGGAAATGTCAATATATATTACTGCTTACTGTGTGATTTTGAGGACCTTTTTGTTTATTTTTAGGTTGGGTTTGGATTTTATGTATACCTGTTAGATATATGTAAGCCACCTTGAAGGCTTATTAACTAGAGGCATGAAATACATATTTTAAAATAAAATTATTGTTGTTGTTGTTGTTGTTGTTGTTGTTATTATTGCATTTCTATTACCACCCCATAGTCAAAGCTCTCTGGGTGGTTTACAGAAGTTAAAACATTGAATACAATTTAAAAAAAGTTTAAAAGCCATTTACATAAAAGCACACAGACAACATACACAAACAATATATAACTAAAAACAACTTTGAACTGTCAGCCATAACAAAAGACACATCCAGGGCCAATTAAAACTCATCATGTGCTGCCAAATGCCTGGGAAAAGAGATTGGTCTTAACCCAGTGCCGAAAAGATAACAATGTTGGTGCCAGGCGTACCTCATCGGGGAGTGTGTTCCACAGATGGGGGGCCACCAAATATATGAATAAATATAAATATTGTATGATTTCCTATCTGGAGGGAAGTGTGTTCCCTCCTCCAAATTACACGCATTTATTCTTGAGCACTAGGAACCGCCACAAAATCGGACAGGCTATTTTAAATTCTCTGAACAAAAGGGTTTTTCTAATGCTTAGGGTTAATTGATAATCATATTTTGGATTGGGAGGAAGGTCTCCTGTAGCATATAGCTCATTTGCATAAATTATTTTTATAGGAGCCTATTTGCATCCAGCTGTATGCACCAGTTGCTCTGAGTACAAAACCTTTGGAATGTTTGCAGGCCAAGCATTTGTGGGGAAAGGAAAGTTGTTTAGATGGGATTAACATTTTATGGGGGTGGTTGAGGCAAGAGTAGCAATGTGAGGCACACCAAGGATTGGGAAGAAACCCCAGGACGAAAGGAAGCTAAATAGAAGTGTGTAATACTGCTCCTGCTCATCCCAAAGATGATTTGGGCCTTTCAAGTATTAAACTCAATGGTTTTTTGAGAGCTTGATTTGAACACACAACAAAATCTTTGGGTAAGGGAGAGGGGTAACAGGTGGTTGGCAGAAAAGGCCTTCAGGGGCCTCCCCACAGCTGGAAATGACGCTCCATGCAAGGGGCAGGGCTGTGCATGGACCCCCTGCTTTGCTTTGGCTGCCGCTTCGGACCTTCCAAAGTGGCCCCGCTTTGCTTTGGACCAGTTCGGACCCCATCTGCTTCGACTCAGATCCAAATTCGAAGCAAGATTCGGACATCCGAATCACTCATTTTTGGCATTTTCCCATTGACTTGCATGGGAAAACACAAACGGACGTAACTTTTTTCACTTTTCATGATACATACATGAAACTTGGGGAACTCTCAGTCCCCCTGAAGGGGTGTCAAGCTGCCAAATTTCAGGCAATTTGGCCCAAGAATGTTTGTGCTAGGTGCAAGTGAATTTTGATTCTTCCAACGAAATCTCTCAAAGCAAAGAGCTAGAACATTTCACTGCTTAAACAGAAGAGCATGAAAGTTGGGGAATGCACAGTCCCTTTGGAGGGCATCCCACCTGCCAAATCTCAGACAGTTTGGCCCACCAGTTTTTGTGCAAGGTGCAGGTAAAATGTGCTGTTCTCAGAAACTCAAACCAAAGCTCATAAAGGGATAATCAAGTTAGGTGTTGAAGCAGTGAGGAGGTCACTATCCCTAAACTCTGCTGTAGGTTTCTCTGATGCACAAATAGTACCACTTTCCTATTCACAGTCAATAACCTCAGGGTCCCTTTGGCTGAATTGCCTGGGAAAACACTGGCTGGTGGGCAGGAAGCAAACGAAGACAGCAGCCCTGCCAGGCGGGCACATCGACTTGAACCAAGAGCAACAACAGCTGTCTGCTGGACTGACAGAGGCAGGAAGCAACACAGCAACCCTGCCAGGCAGGCACAGCAGCACCTCGCCTACCTCTGCCCCTGCCAAGACCCCGAAGATGCCTCATATTGGGCTTGCTTGCTTTGCAACACACAGTGCAGTTTTATATTATTTAAATAATAGCTGTTAATTTGTTTGGTCCTTTGCCCACTGTTTTTGGAAATGTGGACTGTGTGTACTCCTTTGACACACACTGTTTGCTTGTCCACACAGCACAACCACACACAACCACACGCACACGAGCAAAAGAAAAGCAAACACTAAACTACAAGCGGGGCGGGGGAGGGGAACTAACTATAATCCTAACAGAAGAGAAAGAGCTTTTTAACTTTTTAATTGTTTTTAGGGAAAAGAGATCAAAAATGGGAAGGGAAGGAATACAGGAATTGAGAAGGGGAGGTGGAAGGGAGCCACAAGTAGGAAAATGTGATTCTCCCCGCATCCCACCACCCCATGGAAGCACTTCCTTGAGAGGAAGACGGGTGGCTCACTGAAACAATTAGTGACACCTGCAGATCTACTGCAACAAAAAAGGGAATCCCATGGGGTGCGGGATTGATTGAGGTTCAGCCTACACAAACAGCAGATGATGTGGTAAAATGGTTCATGGAATGTGTCACTTCAAATGGTTAGTAAGGAGTTGCGTATTTGATTTCCCTACCCCTGCCCCCACTCCTGGGTGGGAAGCCCCTATAGATAGTAAGCTAGCATGTCAGGGAGATGCTTCACTATTCCTTGACATGCTAGTTTTCTATATGCAGTGAGCTTTGTTTTTTTCTATGGAGGATAAAATCATGGGATTACCTTAACTGCAATTCAACCATTTTACTAGGGCTGTGCTCCACTTCAGAGCTGGATCTGAATCCTGAAGCGAAGCAGGCTGTTTTGGGGTTGTGTTGAACTTCAAAGTGGGTCAGAATAGCTGAAGCAATAGCCGAAGCAAAGCGGGTCACCCCCAAAGCACTTCACTGTGGCTCAGATATTCAGAGCTATTTTGAAGCCATTCTGAAGCCCAGACAGCCTGTCTCTAAAATGTATCAACTTGCAAAAGATCAGGTAACAGGTGAGGAGGAGGAGGGAGGGGGGAAATGGCGAGCCTTGGTGAATGGCAACTCCAGTTGCCAGATTAGGGCTGAACCTAACCCATCAGTCTCCAATCAGTGACAGTGGTGGAAGCACGGGGGAATGCTGTATATAACAGGAGATCTGTCTGCTTTCGTTTCACTGTGAGAGAGAGTTGGTTAGAAAGAGAGAGTTGGCTTCCTAGAGCTGTGTGGGGTGTGTGTCCTGCTGCAGTTTCACTTGTCGTTCTTCCTTCCCTCCCAGCCCGTCTCAATTCAACTATTCCTATTAGTCTTCCCTTTCTTTCTTTTCTAGATTCTTTGTTTTAAAAAACCTAAAAACATTTTTTTAAAAATACTTTCCTTGCCTTGTTCTTTGGCTTCCCGCCGCCCTCCCCTTCTCAGTTTTTGAATTCCTTCTCTTCCCATTTCAAGTTTTATCTTTCTAAATATATATATATACACACAACCCACCCACCCCCAACAAAACCCTTTTCTCTTCTGTTAGGATTTATAGTATACTCCCCCCCCACACACACACACACACAGCTTGTAGGTAGTTTTTCTTTCTGTATCTCCTTTTCTTTTGCTCATGTGTGTGTGTGTGTGTGTGTGCAAAGCACTGCACACAAGTCCATACAATATAGTGGGCAAAACACTACACAATTTGTATACTTTGGTGCAAAGCAAGCCCAAGATGAGGCATCTAAGGGATCTTGGCAGGGGCAGAGGTGGGTGAGATGCTGGTGGGACCAGCAGCACCAGTAGCCAGGCTGACTCGCCCCCAGTCCAGATAGTGCATCTTGGTCTAGGGCAGACCTATATTCCCAGGTAATGTGTATTCCATTCAGCCAAAGAGAGCCTGAGGTCATCCAGTGTGATGCTGAAAAAGGAAAACCTGCCATTTGGAGGCAAGATCATTGAGCGGGTGGTGGCGATGCAGTTGAAGGCACACTTGGAAGAAGCCGATTATCTAGATCCATTTCAATCGGGCTTCAGGCCTGGGCATAGGACAGAAATAGCCTTGGTCACTTTGGTAGATGATATGAGGAGGGCTCTGGATAGGGGTGAATGCTCCTTCCTTGTTCTCCTCGACCTCTCAGCGGCTTTCGATACCGTTGACCACGGTATCCTCCTGGACCGCCTGGAGGGGTTGGGCACTGGGGACACCGTATTGCGGTGGTTCCGGTCCTTCCTCTCCGGCAGGTACCAGAGGGTAGCACTGGGTGAAGAGGTGTCAGACCGTGGCCACTCACTTGTGGGGTGCCACAGGGTTCCATCCTCTCCCCGATGCTACTTAACATCTATGTGAAGCCGCTGGGGGCTATCATCAGGAGGTTTGGGGTGCAGTGTCCTCAATATGCGGATGACACGCAGCTCTACCTCTCGTTCAAATCTTCACCAGGGTTGGCCGTGGAATCCCTGTCTAAATGCCTGGAGACAGTGAATGGCTGGATGGGGAGGAATAAGCTGAAACTGAACCCTGACAAGTCCAAGGTACTTTTGGTGGGAGACAAGAGGAGGCTGGGGGATGTAGACCTGGTGTTGAATGGGGTACAGCTACCCTTGAAAGACCAGGTCATTTTGGATTCCTGGGTGTCCATGGAGGCTCAGGTGTCAGCTGTGAGCTGGGCAACACTGTATCAACTCCATCTGATACGGCGGCTGCGCCCCTACCTTCCCGACCATCTCCTCCCATAGGTAGTACATTCCCTGGCCTCCTCTCGTCTAGACTACTGTAATGCACTCTATGTGGGGTTACCCTTGAAGACAGTTTGGAAGCTGCAGCTGGTGCAGAACACAGCGGCTCGCCTGATTAAAGGCAGCCGCCAGCGTGATCACATCACCCCAGTGCTGAAGGAGTTGCACTGGTTACCAGTTGGTTTCCGGGCCAAATTCAAGGTGTTGGTTTTGACCTTTAAAACCTTATATGGTTCTGGCCCAGCCTATCTTAAGGAGCGCCTCCAGCAACACCAGACAGGCCGCTTAACAAGATCAGCCTCGGATGGCCTTCTCTCTGTCCCATCAGCCAGGACAGCTAGACTGGTGAGGACGAGGGAGAGGCCCTTCTCTGTGGTGGCCCCCACTCTGTGAACTCCCTCCCTAGGGAACTCCGCCATGCCCCCTCTTTAATGTGCTTCCGCCATGCACTGAAAACTTGGTTATTCAGGCAAGCATTTGTGGTGGGTTAGGGTATTCTTAAATAATGTTTTAATGCATAATTTTACTGTTTTAATTGTACTATTGTACATCACCCAGAGTGGCCGGGTGACCAGCCAGATGGGCGATTAAGAAATTTAATAAATAAATAAATAACAAACAAACAAACATACTTGGGGAAAGGGGTTATTTTGAACTTCAAAAACACCCACACCAGAGATTAGGGATACTGACCTCCTCCTAATCACCTCTTAAACACCTAACTTCTCTGATTATCCCTTTATTACCTTTGGTTTGCATTTCTGAGAACAGCACATTTACCTGCACCTAGCACAAAAACTACTGGGCCAAACTGTCTGACGTTTGGCAGGTTCAGTCACCTGCATTGGGGCTGCCAGATTTCCAAATTGCATATATTTACCATAAAAACTAAAAAAGGTATGGTCATTTCTGTTTTCCAATGCAAGGCAATAGGAAAACAAAAAATCCGAATAATTCAGATATCCAAATCTCCCTTCGGATCCAAATCTGAAGAATCATAGAATCATAGACTCATAGAATAGTAGGGTTGGGAGGGGCCTACAAGACCATCGAGTCCAACCCCCTGCTCAGTGCAGGAATCCAAGTCAGAGCATCCCTGACAGATGGCTGTCCAGCCTCGTCTTGAAGGCCTCCAGGGTGGGAGAGCCCACCACCTCCCTAGGGAATTGGTTCCATTGTTGTATTGCTCTAACAGTCAGGAAGTTTTTCCTGATGTTCAGCCGGAATCTGGCTTCCTGTAACTTGAGCCCATTATTCCGTGTCCTGCACTCTGGGATGATCGAGAAGAGATCCTGGCCTTCCCCTCTGTAACAACCTTTCAAGGACTTGAAGAGCGCTATCCTATCTCCGCTCAGTCTTCTCTTCTCAAGGCTAAATATGCCCAGTTCTTTCAGTCTCTCTTCGTAGGGCTTTGTTTCCAGTCCCCTGATCATCTTTGTTGTCCTCTTCTGAACCCTTTCCAGCTTGTCTGCATCCTTCTTAAAGTGCGATGCCCAGAACTGGACACAGTACTCCAGATGAGGCCTAACCAGTGCTGAGTAGAGGGGAACTAGTACTTCCCGGGATGTGGAAGCTATACTTCTATTAATACAGCCCAAAATAGCATTGGCCTTTTTTGCAGCCACATCACATCGTTGGCTCATATTCAGCTTGTGATCGACAACAATTCCAAGATCCTTCTCGCTTGTAGTGTGGTTGAGCCAAGTATCCCCCATCTTGTAACTGTGCATTTGGTTTCTTTATCCTAGGTGCAGAACTTGGCACTTATCCCTATTAAATGTCACTCTGTTGTTTTCTGCCCAGCGCGCCAGTCTATCCAGATCACTTTGAATTTTGTTTCTGTCTTCCAAGGTATTAGCTATCCCGCACAATTCTGTGTCATTTGCAAATTTGATCAGCATTCCCTGCACCTCCTCCTCCAAGTCATTAATACAAATGTTGAAGAGCACTGGGCCCAGGACTGAGCCCTGCGGTACCCTGCGTGTGACCTCTCCCCAGTTTGAGAAGATCCCATTGATAAGCACTCTTTGAGTCCGATTCTATAGCCAATTGTGGAGCCACCTGATAGTTGTTTGATCTAGCCCACTTTTAGCTAGTTTGCTAATGAGGATATCATAGGGCACAAGAAATTGGATTGGGTCCAGATCGGTACAAAGCAAAGCAGGGCCAATTCAGAAGGTCCGACTTGGCATCCAAAGTGAATCAGGGGTTTGTGCAAAGCCCTACATTTCACCATTAGAATGGACTTGTGTAGAGATGGGAATTCACTTACCTCCTAGCAGGAATAGCATAGAGGTAACAACAGACACAAAAGTCCAGCAATGATGGCTCCAACCATCTGCATGTTTTGTTTTGCTTCTGGGTTCACCTCACCTTTGTTACACAACAGGTACCCTGGCCATAAGATGTAGGAGTATTGACCACTATGTTGAGAGACTCCATGCCCCTCCCAGTAACCACCAGGAATGTGGAACAGGGACATACAGTCTGAGGCTTGGCCATAGATATTTTGGTATTCAAGCACAGCATTTGCAGGTATGAGTTCTTAGGTTATATTCCTAGCATCTCCAGGTGAAGAGATTGAGGCACCTGGGCTGTGAAACAAAAGCTCTTTCCCTGAAACCTTGGAGAGCCTCTGCCAGTCTGAACAGCCCAGCTTCCCCCAACCTGGTGCCTTCTGGATGAGTTGGACTTCACCTCCTATCATCCCAGTGGCCATGCTGGCTGGTGATAGTGGGAATGGGAGTCCTGCACACCTGGAGGGCACCGGGTTGGAAAGGCTGGGGCAGACTGTACCAGGCTCAGTGGACTCCTCAGATTCAATAGGGGGCCACTTCCCATGGGAAGCAGTCAGAACACAGCAGCCCTCCGGAGGCATGCACTGAGTCTTCTTCTGATGTTACATCAAGGGTGCAGATGACTTGCCTGGGGAGGCAGCATCCTTCTGACCACCATGGTGTTGGCTCCAGCTCTGATTCAGGAGGCCATCTAGAGTGGATCTCTTTCAGCTGAGATTTCAATACTAATAGTGTAGAGGAAATGGAAGGGGATGGAGCTGGAAAGGGGAGTCTGAAAGTATATTTACAGGGCGGGCTGGAATATCCTCTGTGTCCTAAATACCAGAACACAATGTTTAGCTCCAGAGATGGAGTTACAAAAATGTATTTTATTTTGCTTTCCAGCAGCTGTGGCACTGAGCTTTTAAAGATGACAAAACAGCTTTCTCCAGCACAGTCAGCAAGATTCAGACATTTATTTCATTGAGGTTGTAAACTTCTATAAGGAATGTTTGTATTTGAGTCTCCTGGTCTTAAAGGAACATAGATTTTTCCCCATATAAGGAAAACAAGATGAGAAACATTAGACTCCTGCTATTCTAAACTTTCAAAACTAAGAAACAGTCCAGCAAAAGTTAAATACTTTTAACTTTTCTCATTGGTGTGAGATGGCAGAGAATAAGCTCTACTCCTTTTGTATATGATGAGAGCTCTGAGGCACAACTGTACACAGGCCATGAGAACTCTCTGGTTTAGGTCCCACCCCCAGATCCTGACCTGCTTCAATCCATGCTTGGCCAAGTCCTTTTAGTCTGTCTTAAGGCATGCCCAAGCTAACAGTTTTAAGGATGATCAACAGTTTTATAGACTGAAACTCAAGTGCACACAGACAGACATATATTTAGAGGGGTTGAGTCACAGTGGAACCACAGTCACCCTGTTTTAGTCAGATGTACAGGTCTTCCCTGCAGGATTCAGCTCAGGAGAAATCCAGCCTGCTAGTTGCTAATGCAGCCTTCCCCATCATACGCCCTCCAGATGTTTTGGACTACAACTCCCATAACCCCTGACCATTGACCATGCTGGCTGAGGCTGATGGGAGTTGTAGTTCAGAACATCTGGAGGGTGCCACATTAGGGAAGGCTGAAATATCAGAATCCAGTTGTGTTCTGTGTTGATTAGTTGGCCCTTGTGGCATCACAAAGCCACATCACCCCAGTTGGGTGCTCCTTTTATTTTGTAATTGTTATGTTTTTATGGTATTTTAATGCATTGTTTTATTGTTTTAACCAATTTTAATTGTCTCTGTAAGCCACCTTGAGTTGGCTATCATTTTTTGTAGAAAGGCTAATACTTTGGAAGGATTGCTAATACTTTGGAAGACAGAAACAAAATTCAAAGTGATCTGGATAGACTGGAGTGCTGGGCAGAAAATAACAGAATGACATTTAATAGGGAAGCCAGATTCCAGCTGAACATCAGGAAAAACGTCCTGACTGTTAGAGAAATACAACAATGGAACCAATTACCTGGGGAGGTGGTGGGCTCTCCCACCCTGGAGGCCTTCAAGACGAGGCTGGACAGCCATCTGTCAGGGATGCTCTGACTTGGATTCCTGCATTGAGCAGGGGGTTGGACTCGATGGCCTTGTAGGCCCCTCCCAACCCTACTATTCTATGATTCTGTGATTCTATGAAAGGTGGGGTACAAATCAAATAAATAAATAAATTCCAAGAATAGTTTTGTTATTTAATTAAATAAAACATGTTTAGGCACCTGAACTTGAACACAATGTGTTAAAAAACGGACAGCCCACCAGAAATACGGAGGAAACTGTTGAAGAGGAAATAAGCATTAGATTCAGAGGCAGGTTTGTGCATCATTTAAGGAGCAAGGGGGGGAGGTATCAAACTCACCCAGTGTGGGTGGGGTGTGCACCAACACCCATTTTTAAGCATCCTTGAACCATACCTTCAAGGGTGGGGATCCACATTCTAATCACTGCTAAGCCAAACAAACTGGTAATGATCCGCACAGGAGGTGAGCAGCTATTGCATCAAAGCACTGCCTTCTATGAAGTGCCTCCCATTCTGCTTCCTCTTTGTCCCACCCCATTGCATTGTGGTTGCAATGGCTGGAAGCATGTGGCTTAGATCATTGGTTTCATCATCTAGGAAGTCTGTGTCAGGAAGCACCAGGGCTAGAAGCAGGATCACTCCTTGGATCATCGTGCTCTTCCCTGTTTGGTGAACAAGTAAGGCTTCAGGCTGGACATCCAGGGCCAGCCTGACCGTTACACTGAGTGAGGCAGCCATCTTAGGCAGCACTTGCTGGGCAAGGGCAGGGGCAGTCTCCAGGACTTGAGACTTAGCTGTGTGTGCCAGGGGGCCTGCCCTGAACCCTCTAAGCTAGCCTGCTTCCCTCTGGTGCTGTCCCATCACCATCAGTGAGGTTCATCTCCCAGTCCACTGCCTTCTGTAGGCGGAATGTGTGGGGCGGCATCTTGTTCCTTGCCTCGGGCAGCAAAAGCTCTTGGGCCTGCTTGGGCTGGAAGGTTCCCTGAGCTGCAATATGTTCCCTGAGCTGCAACTCTGCAGCACAGGGACACCGAGCGCAGCACAGGGACACAAAGGCCAGGCAGGGACTTTGCTTGGGGGTGATAGGGGCCTGCCGTGGCTCCCGGACCATTGCTCTACAGCTGCTTATGGCCCCTTCATCGACATCGGTGAACGAGGGAGACCCACCAATGATGGCAGGAGAGGCAACTGCCTCAGGAAGTGGGGTCCTGTTCAGGGCAAGCAGCTTGGGAGACAGATCTGGCCCCAAGAGGCAGCACATTGCCCTGACGACAAGTTCTTCTGTGCAAGTCCCACTGAGACGAAAGGGAGGGCTGTCTCCCTGTGCAGCACCTGTTTCAGTTAGACTTGCACAGGAAAACTTCCCAAGGGATGGGGCCCCCAACAGGGAAAGAAGGGCCATTTGGATTTCTACCTCAGTCACCAGAATGCAAACAAACACCCCTTGTGCATGGGGCGGGAGGGGGGGAGCAGGGTCATGCTAGAGGGCTATGGTCCCTCCACACTGACTGCCAGCTGGCCCTGCCCCCTGGTGGCTGTGCTCACTGAGATTGCCCCCCCCCCACACACACACACAGGGTTGTTTGTGTGCAGGGTTCCTTCACAAAAAGAGAATCCTCGTGGAGCCCAACACACGGACATCCCTATAAATGCAGGGCCCACTCTTCACAAGGATGAATATGCCGCTGTGGTGGCCATGGCCAGGGGGCACTATCCCGCTTCTCCCTTGTGAGCGTGGTGTTGGAGGGACAAGGGCCGCAAGTCACTCAACCTGAACTTGAAGGCTTAATATGTACCTGAGTGAGGTGGGAGGGGATCTCTGAGAGGTAGTTCTGCCTTTTCCTTGACTCCTCCCTCTACTCGCCTTCTTCCTTCTTCCTGCAAGTGATACTGACCATGGGGCTGACCTCAGCCTGCTTACCTTGAGATGTAAGTTTGTTATATTTCCAGTAAAGTCTAGAGATATAAACCCACCACTCGAGTGTGTTTTGTCTATATCCGTGGCTACTGAAGGGGGCGGGGGGGGGGTCTGATTCAGGCTTCAGTTGGGGGCGGGGGTCAGGCCTGGACTGAGAAAACTTTATCTGAGCTAATGAACACTTGGCTTTGCGCGTTTGTCTATTTTGTCTTAGATCTCTAACACAATCCATTTTGATCTGTAGGTTGAGCAACTAATGCTTCTGATAATTAAGCATAGCTTCCCCTTTTAATCAACAAGGGCAAATTTTAGTGGGGCCACAAGATTAAGAGGAGACTTGTTTATTTTTCAAAGCTATTTTGGTTCTGATGTGTGGCCGTAAGGAGGAGTTCAAGAGAAAATATTAAGGGTGGCCTTCTGCTCTGACAATAAATGGGGGCTTTAGGCTGCAATCCTATACACACATTTGGGAGCAAGTCCCTTGAATCCAATGAGGGTTGCTTCTGAGTAGAACATGTATAGGACTGCAGTGTTGGTTTATTAAATTGTAAGACATCTTGTTGTTGTTGTTTAGTCATTCAGTCGTGTCCGACTCTTCGTGACCCCATGGACCATAGAACGCCAGGCCTTCCTGTCCTGCGCTCTAAGACATCTTACATTTCATTTTATATTTCAAAAAGGTGCCTTTACTGAAGTTCTGGAATATTTCATTTGATTTATTATAAGCAGGGATATTTTAAATGGAGTACAACCCCTATCACACCCAGCCAACATGGTCAATGGTTGGAGATGTTGGGAATTGTAGTCCAACGTCTGGAGGGCCACAAGTTCCCCAGCCCTGTTTTACAATATTTTTTGCCACCCAGTGGCATTAGTAACAACTCATAAGAAAATAAAACCAGTAAAATAAAGACCAAACACTGAAACACAATAGTGCCAGATAAAACAAATCCCTTTCTCAAAGCAGTCCTAAAGGAAATCAAAACAATGCCAGCAGTCCACAGACAATTGCCAATAATAACCACAGTTCAAGCTCAACGAAGAATGGTATCTACATGAACCAGCAACAGAAAGCTCAGTGAAACAGATCTGTCTTCTCCTGGCACCAAAAGATACAGTAGATACAAAGATCTCCCTTAGGGGGGAGTTCCCTCATGGGGGGGTGGCTACTGAGAAACTTCTAATTCTGCCTCATCTCTGAACATGAGACACCTTCAGAAGGGTCCCTAAGGTTGATCTCAGCTCTCTGGCAAGTTCATATAGGAGGATATGGGCCTTGAAGTATCCTGGCACCAAACTATTTAGGGTCAAACAAAGCTAGAGAACATCACATCAGACACCTGCATAGTTAACAAGCAGTGTCAAAGAAGCTATTTGAGAAAAGGCTTTCTTCAGAAAATGGAAGGCTTGCCCAAGTGAGGAAAGCAAAAGGGAGCACAAGCTTGCACTAAGGTGATGCAAGCAGACAATAAAAGATGAAAAAAGCATTTTCAAGAGCATATCACTAACAACATCAAGGGAAACAATAAAGAATTCTTTAAATATACCAGAAGCAGAAAACCAGCTAGGGAAGTAGTTGGACTCCTGGATGACAACAGAGTTAAAGGAGTACTAAGGGAGGATAAGGAGACTGGGGAGAAGCTGAATGAATTCTTCTCATCTGTCTTCACTACAGAAGATATAGGACAGATACCTGTGTCTGAGCTGATGTTTTCAGGATGGGAGTCTGAGGAACTGAGGCAAATAGTGGTGACAAAAGATGAAATTCTCAAACTTACTGACAAATTGAAAGTTAATACATCACCAGGCTCAGATGATATCCATCTTAGAGTTCTTAAAGAACTCAGATATGAAATTACTTATCTTCTTACCAAAATAGGCAACATGTCCCTAAGATCAGCCTCTGTACCAGAAGACTGGAAGATGGCCAATGTAACAATTTTTAAAAAGGGATCCAGGAGGGATCCAGGAAATTTCAGGCCAGTTATCTTCATGGCTGTTCCTGGTAAATTGGTTGAAACCATTATTAAAGATAAAATTAGTAAGCATATAGAAGGACAAGCCCTGCTGAAAAAGAATCAGCATGGCTTCCACAAAGGTAAGTCCTGTTTCACTAACCTTTTAGAATTCTTTGAGAGTGTCAATAAACATGTAGACAGGGTGACCCAGCGCACAGTGTTTACTTGGACTTTCAAAAGGGTTTTGACAAAGTCCCTCACCAAAGACTCCTGAGCAAACTTAGCAGTTATGGAATAAGAGGAGAGGTCCTCTTATGGGTCAGTAGCTGGTTAAAGAACAGACGGTAGGAATAAATGATAAATTCTCCCAATGGAAGGAAATAAACAGTGGGGTTCCACAGGGTTCTGTATTGGGACCAATGCTTTTCAACTTGTTCATAAATGATCTGGAATTAGGAGTGAGCAGAGGAGTGGCCATGTTTGCCAATGACACCAAATTATTTAGGGTGGTTTAAAAAAAACAAAAAGGAATTATGAGGAGCTCCACAAGGATCTCTCCAGACTGGGGAAATGGGCATCCAAATAGCAAATGCAGTTCAATGTAAGCAAGTGTAAAGTGATTCATGTTGGGCAGCTGATTGGCCACTGTGTGAACAGAATGCTGTACTAGATGGAGCCTTGGTCAGATCCAGCAGGGCTCTTCTGATGTTCTTATCCAAAATAACCCAAGAAATGAAGAGACAAAGTTTCAAGATGTTTTATATGTATGTGTGTGTGTGTGTGGGTATAATGTTATTCTTTGAAGTAGCCCAACACGTTTCGGCCTTGTATCATATAACTGGGCCTTCCTTAGGGGTCAGTTGTTATTTTTAAAAGAATGCCTGCAGAGAACTCTGAAAGGTTTGTCTCCAAGCTGAATCCTACCTCACCTTGAAACAGACACAATCTGGTCGAAGATAGCAATCGCACCCCACGCCCCTTCAGAACGGACGGCTGTTCTGGTAGCCACAACCCGTGCAGCGATGCCTAACTGCCTCTAGGTGGCGCACAATATCTATTTGTCTGCATGTGTCGTGTGACTCGTGTTGGGTCAGGTCCCGTCCGTCCCCCCCCCCCCCGCGAGCTTTGTTTTCTTTCTTTTCCTCTCTCTCTCTCTCTCTCTCTTCCCCCCCCCCCCGCCCTCCTTTCTGAGAAGGTGGCTATTCGGGATGGA
Source organism: Heloderma suspectum (assembly GCF_057233095.1). Lineage (NCBI taxonomy): Eukaryota > Metazoa > Chordata > Lepidosauria > Squamata > Helodermatidae > Heloderma > Heloderma suspectum. The sequence goes on from NC_139462.1 coordinate 118,385,729, forward strand.
AAGGCTGGCCCTCGGAAGTACGTCCACCGGAGCTCTACGGCGTTTATTCTCCCTTGCTCATAACACTGCCTGACGACGGGCAGGAGTCCCTCCAGGCTTCCAAGGGAAGCGGGTTCCCTGCGCTTCACCTCCCCTGTGGCCGCTCTCGCTGCGGAGCCGCCCTGATAGCGCGCAGACGTGGCGATGGCGCTCTCCCCACGGGCCGATTCAGCTGGCGGGGAGGACACCGCCCCCCCCGGAACTTGGCGGCCGCAGGCTGTCCCCGCGGGCGGCCGGCGTGGTCCCCCGGGCCAAGGGGCCTTCTCCGGCCCTGACCCATGCCGGGATTGGCACTGTTGCCGGCCTCCGCTCGCCGCACCGCTCGCGTCTCTCCCTTTCCAGGCGAGCCTCCCTCCGCCAGCCCAGAGCAGGGCGCGCGCGGCCTCTTCTTCTTTCTCGAAGAGGGCGAGTTTAATCCTTTGGCCCCAGCTGCGGCCCCAATCCACATTGCTCCCCCTGCCCGCCCCCCGGTCAGCTGGAATTATTCGCGAACGGGAAAATGTGTAGGTTGAAGAGTGGATCGCCGGCTCGCAGGTTGGGGGAGCCATCTAATTCGGGGAGACGCCGCGAGTCGCGGGGCTGACCCCGCCGCCGCCGCCGCCACGTGGTCCCGATCTTATCCTTCTCCCGCTGCCGCCTGTGTTTGAGAGAGAGGGGGGGAGGGGGGGCATCGGGGGCTCCCGATCGGCTCCGGTCTCTTTCCTCTTCCGCCCTCTAATGCCACTCGCGTCCAGACAGGATGGTGCTGAAATCGCGGGATCACCGCGGTCAACAGCGCGAGGATGGAGGTCAAACGCTTCCCGAAAAGCCCCGCTGCTCGCTGCCGCCCCGAAGGCTGTTCTCACCGGTCCTCGGTGGATTGCGAGGGGCTCGAGCGCGGGCACAGCTGCGCACTTTCGGGTCCTCTTAGTTTTCAGCAGGGGTATATAATTTCCCTCTGGGTATAAACGTGCGCGCCTCTCCCACTGCAGTTAGCCTCCTCGAGCGCCATCTTTCTGGGTGGAAAGGCGGGGTGCAAATCGAATAAATGAATACATAAAATAGGGCCTTAAAAGTGTTTTACTTTCGTGCCTCGTGATTTGACGATCGGGATGCTGCGATCCCAGCACCCCAGCTGTTGCTGTTCCGAGAAGAGGCCCAGGCCTGGATGCGACCCGTCTGACCGCAGGTGCGCTTTTCCTGGGGCGACGTCCGCACTTCTTGGAGCGCGCTGGAGACGAGGAGCTTCTCCTCTTCTCCTTCGAATTCCCCCGCCCTCGGCTCGGCTAACAGAGAAACCCAAGTCGTGCTTACTCGGAAGCAAGGCCCACTAAGTCCAGTGATACCTTCCGGACAAGGAGCGGGGCACAAGATTGTAGAGCCTGAGGAGGGGGCGGCCATGCGATCTGCTTCGGTCGGATCGGCCCCCAGAGTTTGAGCGTCCACCTTTCCCCATCCGCAGTGGCCGGGCTGGGCCCCTGCGCGAACTGGCTCGCGGACTCCCGGCCAGGAAATCCCCCTCCCCCCCCTCGTGCTTAGGGGCGGTGGGGCACTGCGGGGGCTGCCAATCTCAGACCAAAGGCCAGTCTAGTCCCAGTGGGGCCTACGCCAGTGGCCAACCAGCTGCCTGCGGGGAGCCCACAAGTAAGACCGACCCCGTCCACGTTAAAGCCATCCGCGCTGGTGGCCATCTGCACCTCCATACTTCAGCTACGCTGGTGTGAGGGAAGCAGAGCTTCCCTTTCTCTCTCCTCAGTCTAGTTCAGGCCACTTTTTCCACATCCTGCACAACTGTATAGGCCTCCACCAAATCTCCACACCACCACCACCCCGCGCGCCCACCATACTGGCCTTTGCGAAACAAAAACGAAACCAAATGCCGCAACCTTTCCTCCCCGGTTCGTCCCCCGGATCGCTTCGGCTGCGCTTTCCCGCACCTTCTCGAGCTCTGCAGTCTCCTTTTTGAGGCGCCGTGACCAGAACTAGGCACAGGATCCCACGCGCGGTGGCACCACGGATTTGTACCAGGGCAGCGAGAGAGGGGCAGCGTCACTGTCGACGCTTTCCCCGCTTCGCCCCCCCTTTTGTTTTTTTTTACCGCGCGGAATAACTGCGTGTCTTCTGCAAAGCTGGTCTCCCAACTCCAGATCGTTGCGGTCCCGCGTCCAGGTCCCGCGTTGGCTCCTGGAGGGCAGAGCAAACGAGCGGAATCGCGGCGCTGGGGTGCGCGGGGCTGCCGCTGCCGCGGAGACCACCAGAGAGGCTCCTGCCCCATATCGGACCACCCAGCAGCGGCTCCCCCGCCCGTCCGCCCCACCCCTCCGGAATCTGCAGCCCCTTCTGGCTCTGCCCACCTCCTGCGCCAGGCCTGCCAGCCGTCCTCGGGCGCGCTTCCCTCCACCCCTCCCGCTCCCTCCCCCTCGTTTCTCCGCAGGCCTTCCCTTCTGCAAGCGATTGTTTGCTCTTCTGGGGGAGGGCGCCCCGTTCTCGCCGAGTTGGGAACTTGCGGGGCGGCCGGGGGCGCGTCAGCCTCGCCACATTCGCCAGGAAGAATGACGGCCATTGTCCACTCCGGACGGGGGCTGCCAGCAGTCCGGGCTGCCTGGCTTGTAAATCCGGGCGTCGTCGGGGCAGGCTATAAATCCCCCTCCACTCCGGGATGAAAACCCGCGCCACCAGCGCACCACAGCGCCCTCCCCGGCCCTCCTCCCGCAGGCAGCCCTGCCGGAGACACCCGCCCGACGGCAGGCCAGGCCAGCGTCTGGGTGCGACGAAGCACACGTCCGCGCCAGCCACATCGCCCTTGGGAGCAGCTGGCCTCCCTGCCGCAGGGGAAAACTACCCGCGCCTCTTTCTTCCTTTAAAAAAGGGAAAGCCTCCTCCAGATTTTCAGGGGGGCATTTCGGGTTCCTCATGGGAGCGGGGGGGGGGGGGATTTCAGTAGGCCGGCTCAAGGTTAGCAATGAGGTTCGAAGGACCGCTCTTGAATATATTCACGATTGAATTGGGGTGGGTGAAGCAGCTGATGTTGACACCACTGTCTGGTCATAGATATAGACATATTCTCACCCAAACAGGTATAGGTGGTCTTGAGGAATAATATTGACCTGTCATGTGAAACAGACGAGGTGAGCTCCATCCTCTCTGAGCTGCTGCTTAGATCGTTTCAGGCTCCGCATCTCCTCCTGTTCTTACACAAAGGTGCCAATTTCACCTCCATCCTTCCCTGCCCAGCGCAGGCCAATAGCAAAAGTTAGAAATGTACATATGCTGTCTGTGTCTCTGTTTCTCTACGTTGAGCCGATGTGTCTCCCATATCAAGTCTCTCTCTCTCTCTCTCTCTCTCTCACACACACACACACACACACACACCGTTGCACATCTCTGACATCCAACAACAACTGTCTGAGGTCGAAATACTAGACAAGTCAAGCATTTTCCCCGTGGCCGGATCACGGGGCTCACAAATGGTTCTCAAACCAACTCTCTGAGAGCCGTCAAATTTCGGGGGGGGGGGTGTTTAAGAGAGAGAAGGGTGTATGTTTACGGAATGTAAAAAATGAAGGCTACTATACCTGCTACTTTAGTTAATTTTACACTGCTTAAAAAACCAGTCGACAAAGGTCTTGCCTGCAAACGCTCATGGTACAAATACTTTTAATCAGGCACGCTCGTGCCAGACATTAGCACATTTAAGTTCCACTGCTTTCAGCGGGAGAGATTGCGCTTAACTTTCCCATTGGAATCTGAACCGTATCCTAAATTGCTTACCCTTTAAGGTACCGCGGGACCCTGTTGTTATTATTGGCTTACAAGAGGTGTTCTCCATGCCTCCCCTAGGAAAGAAAGACAAGCTCGATTTTGTAGGTCTTATCGTGAATCATCGATAGTCAAGGATATCTGTATATTCCGTCTACATGTCTATGTTGGGACGTATTTCAACTTCAAGAACAAAAGTCACACTGGAAATGCCTTTTTCTTTTGATATCATTTCAAAACAATTTATAAGTCTTCTGTGGATATTGTCCTTCGGGGTTAGTCTGTTTGTTTTTGATTCAAAATGTGAATGAGCGGGGGAGAGGGAGCTGCCATAACAGTAAAATGAAAAATAATTCGCTGGAATTCGCCCAGGATATAACGTCAGCACCAAGGCGAAACTGGCATCGTCTCATAAAATTGCCTAACAGAAAATGGCAGAAAGGGCACCCCTACCGCCAAGCATGTGAAAGCCCCTCTCCACCATACCGGCAAACCCAACAGGGTTGCGCCGACATACCTGGAATCAACCACAGACCTAAAGAGAAAGAAAAGGCTTGCAGTGGTCAAGGGAAACGTTGCAATGGACGGGGGGGGGGCGGGGGGGAGACTGAAATTGTTTCAAGCCATTTCTCCTGATCAAAGGCAGATCCCCGCCTCGCGATGCGCTTCTTTTGCAAAAGGAGGTTTCATTAGGCAGACCATCACAGCCCGACCCCCTGCATGCTTACTCAGAAGTCAGCCCCACTTACGGAACGCGTACAGGGCCGTGGCATTTGACGAGTACCGCGTTGCAGTTCCTCGCGATCGGGGGGGGGGGGGTGGCGGGGGGGGGGCTATTGTGGAGCGACACTCACTGGCCACGGCTTGCCTGGGAAAGGGTTAACGCGCGCTCGGCCGGGACCCCCCCCCCCCGCCGCCCGTTGCTCTGCCTGGAAAAGATTAACCCTTCGCTGGGCCGCGGCGAGAGCCAATCGGAGGGCGCCCCGAGCGGAGCCCTGCCCAACGGGGGAGGCCGGGCCCTGGAGCTGTCGCTCACCCGCGAGGGATGACAGCCGGCCCGGCCAGAAAAAGGCCGCAGGGGCAGCGGAGAGGAGCAGAGGCGCGGGCGGCGCGGGGAGGGCCGCGGAGGCGTCTGGGCGGCCGGCCGGCGAGGGGAGGCTCGGGCGCCAGGCGAGCGGAGCCGCGCGGGCCGGGCCGGCCCAGCCCAGGGCGCGCCAGGGGCGGCCGACCCGACGCGCGCCGGGCTCTGCATGGGCGGGCGGAGCAGGGCGCCCGGGGGGCCCGACGGCGCCGCCGCCGCCGCCACGGAGGAGGCCATGCCGCCGCCCAGCTGAGGGGCGCCTTCCCGCCGGACTCGGAGCGCGCGGGGCACCTCTCTGGGCCGGGCCGGCTTGCGGCGGCGCACCGATGGCCGTGCGCGGCGGCGGCGGCGGCGGCGGCAGCCCCGCGGCCCCGACGCCCTTCTCCATCCAAGCCATCCTCGACAAGAAGGACGAGCGCGGCGCGGCGCGGTTCGGGCAAGGCCGGCTGCAGCCGCCCGCAGGGGGCGCCCTCGCCAGCCCCGACGTGGCGCCCGCCTGCTGCTGGCGGCTCTTCGGCGACGAAGCCGCGGCACTGGCGGCGGCTCTGCAGCCTCGGCCGCCGCCGCCGCCCCAGCGCGCGTCCCCCTTGGCCTCCGCAGCCTGCAGGCCGCCGGGCGCCGCCGTCTGGGACTCGGACTCGGTCCTAAGCGAGGAGCAGGAAGGCGACGAGGACGACGAGGACGAGGGCAAGCCTCCCGCCGCAGCCCTGAGGCCGCGCGAAGGGCCGCTCCTCGGCAGCGGCACGCGATCCTTGCCGGAGCCGCCGACGGGAGAGGTCCGCGGCCAGTCCCCGGCAGGTCTCAGCGACGGAGAGCTCTCCGCCCGAGTCTCAGGTACGCAGAAAGCGCCGGGGGGGGGGCACTTTGCTCCTCTTTTAATCTGGATTAAAACAGCCACGGGGGGGGGGGTGTGCTTTGGCGGATTCCCGGAAATGCTCGCTCCTCTTCACGTAATACGCGGATCTTGGAAGTTGGGGCGGGGGGGGGGGTTATCCACCCTAAGTCTTTCACACACACACACACACACCCTGCGCGTGCCAAAGGGGCGATTCCGCCGTCAACGATCTGGGGGCTCTCATTGGGAAGAGGCTCGGGATGTAGGTCCAGTTTGGACTGCGTCCCTTGCCTCCCCCGAGCCCCCAGCCCCTTGGGGGAGGCTAGAGTGAACCGCTTCAACGCTGCGATCCCGTACACACTCGCCTGGGAGGAAGCCCCGCTGAACTGAGGCTAGTGTCCGAGTAAACATGCCTAGGATCGCGCTACTAGTCTGCTTCGAAATCAGTGGGATTTAAAACTCATATTTTCCACATCGCGCCCTGTTTTAAGTCACTTTGACTCGATCTTTGTGCAAATCAAACCATTGTGCAGACTGAAGTGGTGGACTGATTGAAGTGAACTCTGGATTGATCCACTTCAGCTTGTGGGTAAAGCGGGGGTCTGGTTTTTTGCTTTGTTTTAGTGTTTACCACATTAAAAGCTTCCTGCATGTAGTAAGTTGGGGCATCAAGGAGTTGAGCACAACCTCTTCCTTGACTACGTTCAGGGAATCGTGGTGCGTGGGTGCATGTATAACTTGGGGGAGCATTCAGAAACGACTTGGGTAGACTCCGCCGGTAGAGTCCAGAATTCTCCCACCCGGTTCGGCTAATTAATTAATGTATAGAACGTCCAGGTTGTTCAACAAGTCCGAATGCTTGTGAAGTCCCTTCCTTCCTATGAGCAAGGAAGGGACTCTACATCTAATCTCTGTGTGGGAAGTAATCTGGAACCGGATGCTAATTCTGATAAACTAATGCATGGTACAAAGAACTGTGCTATAAAAACGTGCGACTATTAAATCATCTCCTCCTTGAGGGTTCGGGGTCCAAAAATCGAAGGTCTAAATTGAGATGATTTATCTCAGTGCTACAATCAGAGTTTGGGGTTACTACTGTGCAAGGCAAAGGTGGCAGAGCACCTTCACACAACAAATAGGTTGCGATCTTCAGGGCGAGACGGGCTGCGTTTTAAATGAAATCTTCCAACCCCTTCATTATTATCAAAAGGGTGGCCTACGAGTGGGCACAAGTGAAGTCGACTGTTTCAACGTACCAGAGTGCAACGCTAAAACGTTTTTGCATTATCCGTGGCTCAGGCTGCAAACCCATACACGTCTTCGCTGGAGCAGCCCCCATCCAGGCCTAGGACTGGCTGTCAGCCTCTGAATTCTACCCCCCGGCCCAGTATGTTGCTTGGAAATCTGTTGCCTTGAAATCGATGCGGTTTCATTGCCCCTTAATGCACTTACAGGGAAACCCTATACATGTCTACTCAGAAGTAACCTCTATTGAGATCAATGGGGCTTGCTCCCAGGTAAGTGGGTAGAGCTGCAGCTTTGGAACGGGACAGGGACTGACCTTTCGCCACTCCTCCGCCCGGAGGGCCTTCCAGGCCCCTGCGACCCGGATGTAGACCGGACGGCGTTCCCGGCCTGTTGGCCAAACTTCTCTGGAGCCCTCTGCATAGCCTTGCGCGCCCCTGAAAACCTGGATTCCCAGCCTAGCCTGGGGCGGGCGGGGGGGGGGGGTGTCCCGCTGCTGCAGAAATTGGGCTGCGCTCCAAAAGCATGCGGAGAGAGTCTCGCTGGAATGGGGGCGGTGTGCCTGGGGGTGGGTGTCAAACCGCTTGGGAGCCGCTTTCCTGGCGCCCGCGTGCGCCGGAGAAGGGCCGTGTAACTTACGCCTGCCCCGGCTGCCGCGAGCACTATCTTCGGGGCAGAGACTTCACCGAATATGAAGGGGCGAAATAGTCTATTCTTCCTTCCTGGCTACTCCAAAGCCGCAAAACGGGGCTTTTCTCCAGAGATCTGCCAGGTCTTAGAGCCTGCTTGCCCGGTGTACATTGCGGGACAACCAAGTAACTCCAACCCCAGGAGCAACCTAGGTGGTCTGTGTGAAAAGTCTAAGGGACTCAGAGAAAAGAAGGTCTAAGGGATGAGCACACTTCTTTCGGCGAGGAGGGCGGGCACTGAGAGCAGTTCCACAGCCCTAATAGCAAGAGCGAGTCCTAGTGGGTAGGATTCAGCGAAAGTTATGCGCGTTTGAGCCCCGTTAATTTAAATGGGGGAACTAGTCCCATTCTTGGGACAGTTGCATAGAACTCAAGAGCGTAATGTTGGGTTTATTGTGCCCCAACATTATTGTCTCTTAATGTTTTGTATTTTAATTCTAACAGAGACTTACAGTCTGAATCACGGTCCGTCCAACGGGGGAGGGGGTTACTCCCTTAGGGGGCACTTTTGCGCGATAGGTTTGTGGGCGAGTGAGAGAGAATTAGATATTTACCTGGGCGCCGGCGCCTTTGATTCCAGCCCCCCTTTCGAATGTGCAGGTGTAGTAACTACGGCACTCGGCCCCAGAGTTCCCATTCACTTGAATGGCATTGACTTCCGTGTAAGGGTTGCTTTGGCCGACCCATCCGATCCAAAATTCAGCTAAGCCCACGCAGCGTTAAGCCTGCTTTCGCTCAACCGGACCCAAGTACTGCGTTTGGACAGATTGCGGCTCACGTCGAGCAAAAACGCTGCGACGGCAATGCTACCACGGAAGTAGAACCTCCTAAGGGTGCTGCAATGCGATGCACGCTCACCTGGGAGTAAGCCCAACTGAACACTGGAGCGCCTACGGTTTGCGTCGGCATGGAGAAAGATTCCGCTCAATGCCTCCTCCGGGATGACCCGCCGCTGCGTCGCCTTGGGTTTGTTGACACAGTCCCGCCGACGGATGCCCTGTCGAATTGGTCCCGATTGCCTTCGCTCCCGAAGATCTCTCTTGGAAGGCCCTGCCCGAGAGGGCGGGGGGCGTTCTGGAGCAGAGGGGGCTCCCTGCCATCAGCTGTGGTTGGCTCCGATGAATATGAGAACGGAGTCTGAAGCCGGTCTCGTTGTCCTGAGACCTGGCCTCCCCGAGGCTTTCGCATGGGGATCCCCTTACCGGATCATCTGGATCGGGCTGGACGTCCAGCTCAAGACGGCTGGAGTGGGTGTCGCAGACAGACGTGCTCCCTCCCCCAGCTCTGTAGCCCTCCGGCCGGTTTTGGGTGAGTGAGTGTGTGTGTGTTTGGGGGGCACTTTTCTGCACTCCAGAGGGGCACTTTCCCCTGGCGAGTCCGGAGGGAGGCCTTTCCCCTGCGTGCTTTGTGGCGGCTCCCTGTTGGGCCCGTGGCCCGTCCGCTGATCGGTGGTTCGCCCCCGCCGCCACCGGCCAGGCTTGCTTTGGAGTGAGCGGGCAGCGCTCTTTGTCAGGCGGCGGATTTCTTGCCCCTCCTCTCCGTCCTAGATGGGCCAGAGGCTCTGCCATCAGTTCGGCCCCATCCGATTAGCCGTGGTGGCCGTGTGCGTGTTTCAGCATTTGTGCCGAGCCTTAACAAAGAAGTGAACGAGGAAGTCTACCCAAGTTGGCTTACAAATCTGTGTACATAATCAAAATGAGATCTGAGCAATGAAACAATAGTTAAAGGTTAGCAGTAAAACACCATCATTAAAAGCCTGTCAGCAGCGAAGAGCACGTAAGCCCCATCCTCGGAGGCTCCGAGGTGCGGCGAGGGCTGCACCTCCGCCCGAGGCCGGGGCGGGGCGGGGCGGGGAGGGGAGGGGAGGGGAGGGGAGGGCGAGCGACCACCCAGAGAGGAGCGGGCGGGGCAGCGCCTGGGCTGACTCTGCTCCCTGCCGCATCCGTCCTTCCATCCTATTTTTGAATACGCGTGAGAGCCGGGGGAGGCCGGTGAGCACGCATAGGGTTCGAGGAGCCGATGTTATTTGTCCTTTTAAAGAATGCTGGCGAATTGTAGGGCAATTTCCTGTCTGAACCTGCATAGGACTGCACCCTAACTGCGTTTCAGCCTCAGGGCAGCAGAAGCCAGCTCCATTTTATTCCCCTAATCGAGATAGTGCTATGATTTAGGTGAGTTTAAAATGCAAAACTGCGTATGCTGGGAGTATTATTTAAAAAAAAAAAAAAGGGTCAGTAACTATTGCTCTAACATATCGGGAATGTAGAAGCAATTGTAAAGCATAGAATGGTGTGTGTGTGTGTGGGGGGGGAGAAATCAATGTGAGCTGTGGGCTTCACAACTGAAGTACTGGGGGTTGCACTCCATGGTCTTATAGGCCCCTTCCAACCCTACTGTTCTGTGACTCTTCTATGAACAGAGTAGCAGATTACCACGGTACACCATTGGCTTCCAAGCTCCAAATAACATGTTGGCTGGAACAAGAGGGTTTCAAGTGCCGGCTTAAAGAGTGGGCCAAGAGGAGTGCAGGCGCCTCTCCCTTGCCAGGTTGTTCTATCATGGGGAGGGGGGGCACCACGGTGTGCCCCCTTTATGGCCTTCAGGCCCTCTCTCCTGCCCCCCCAGCTGCTGACGAGGGGCGACAGGGCGGAAGACCTCAGCAACAGAAAGCAGCTCTCCAGCCCCTTCATGTCACATGCACTGTGGCATGGGGGAGGCTCCCAGGCCTGCGACTTCCACGGGGTTCTTCCCAAGCCAGTGGGGGCTGGCCTGCAGCTGCGCAGTCTGCAGTCCGATACATGTCTACTCAGAAGTAAGCCCCATTGCGTTCAGTAGGGGGTACTCCCAGGTAAATGAGCATGGAATTGCAGCCATAGGCTGTTTTCAGAAGTGAAACTAAGAATGCCCTTTAGGCCCCAATGGGGCATTTAGGAACATGGCTCCGCGTGGAGCACAAAGCAAAAACTTTGTGGACATGGACATCTAGATGCGCCTTGTACACCGCCTTAGATTGCCAGACATGTTTACACCGAAGTTAGTCCTTGACGTAAAGGGAACTGACTCGCAGGTAAATGTGCATAGGACTGTTAAAATGCCCCTAGATCGCCCCTTTATTAGCTGGGGTACTAGTGGAATAGCCTCCCTGCGGTTTTGGCCGCAGGGACCCTTCAGTCCGAATCGTGCTGCTTTGGAACTCAAACCTAGTGTAGGATGGCCGGGGGTGGGGCTGCGACACTCAAAGCACAAGACACAATTACTGGGAAATGAAGAGCTGAGCATTTGATGGAAGTTGATTTCCAAAGGAGGAGTAGATCCCCTCCGGTTTTATCCCAAAGTTCTTGGAAATCACCCTTGGATTGCCATGCAAGCAGTTCTCACTGGAAGCAGAGTCCGAGACACCAACGGGCCGGCTCTCCCGTCGACTCAGATGGGCCTGGGACTGATTACTGTTTCTCAGTTCTGGCCAAATCTCCCAGTTCCGCACTAAAGTGATACACAACTAAATGGCAGCATCTCAACGGCACAAAGAGGGCGACTGGGCGGATGTGCTGGTCTGCATATTATGGTGTGTGTGGGGGGAGAAAGCAAGACCCCCCTGAGCATGTTGCGCGCCTCTCCAGCCCAGGCATGGCGCACGAGGGTCGGGCGTGGGGGGGGGGTCTCGGGTCCCCAGGCGCCCCGCCTCTCCTGACGCTGCGGTTGTTTGTGCCTCCCCGCCAGCAGATCGCAGCCACGCGGAGGAGCTCGAGGAGGAGGAGCCGGACGAGGAGGACGGCGGCCGGGGCGCCAGCAAGTACGCGAAGGCGCTCTCCGAGGAAGACGAGGCGGCGGCGGCGGGCGGCGCGGCCCCGACGGCGGCCCCGACGGCGGCCCCGAAGCCGCGCAAGAAGCGCTCGCGGGCGGCCTTCTCCCACGCGCAGGTCTTCGAGCTGGAGCGGCGCTTCAACCACCAGCGCTACCTGTCCGGGCCGGAGCGCGCCGACCTGGCGGCCTCGCTCAAGCTCACCGAGACGCAGGTGAAGATCTGGTTCCAGAACCGGCGCTACAAGACGAAGCGGCGCCAGCTGGCCGCGGACCTCCTGTCCTCGGCGCCCGCCGCCAAGAAGGTGGCCGTCAAGGTGCTGGTCCGGGACGACCAGAGGCAGTACCACCCGGGCGAGGTCCTCCGGCCGCCGCCGCTCCTCTCTCTCCAGCCCTCCTACTACTACCCCTACTACTGCCTGCCGGGCTGGGCTCTCTCCGCCTGCGCCGCAGCCGCCGGCGGCACGCAGTGACCCGCTTCCCCGGGACGCCCGGCTGCTTCGGCTGTGGATCCAGAACCGCGGCTCGGACTGAGATGCCGGGCCGGGCCGGCGGCCAGGGAGGAGGGGGGCGAGAAGAGCCGGAAACGCGGCCCGCCGTGGGGCCCGCCGTCGAAGCGCCTCTGCATCCCAAGAAAGCCCTCCTGTCCCCCGGTTTCTTCCCGACCGTTGCTGGTCTTCCAGCGAACCTGAAGCGGGGCCTTTAGACGGTGCTGAATGTAGGAAACCTCGGCCCTCCTCCCCTCCCCTCCCCTCCCCTCCCTTCCCTCCTCGCTCCAAGACCATCTAGACGGTACAAGGGTGACATTTTTGTTCACACCAGGCCAAACAAGCCAAGTCTACTTTACTCTTGATGGGCACAATGGGAGGGAAGTTCCCCTGGCAAGCCACGCTGAAGGGAACAGGAGCGGCGCTAGAGGCCCCGTTCTTGAGCGCCTCCCTTTCATTTTAATGGGGCTTCTGGAGGAGAACTTCCCTCTGCAGCCTGCGCCATGCTTTTATGGCAACTCTGGAGAGGGATTTGGGCGACTTTCGATTTTAGCACTTTGCGGTTGTATTAAAATTGTTATTATGATAATTATTATTTTTATATTCAATGTGAATATTTTAGTCGGACCTTTGGAGGGGGAATCTTATCGGGAATTTTAATACCATTCAGTGCCTTCTCTTGTCCCTCCTCTGTCTCAGTTTCCCAGTGAACCTCTGTGCCATTCTCTTTGGTGGACATCTGCACTTGACTCACCTATGACTATTTACTTCCGTTGAATTGTGAATATTTGTTCGTTATTCCCTTCCCCTGTAACTTTTTTAATTTATAAAATTCAGCTTAACTCTTGACTGATGTCTCCTTTCTCAGCTTTAAACTGGTTTCAGAGTGGTTGACTGTGAAATCTTATGCATAGTTTACTCTGAAGTAGTGAACTTTGAAATGAGTGGGTCTTCCAAGTAAAACATAGGATCCTTTTCTGAATGATTTTGTTTACATACATCATGCAATACGAAGGGAACTTGACTTTCAGCCCATTCAGTTTAACTCCTAGTTACATACAGAATCCACCTTGAAGGCTGCGATCCTATCCATAGTTACGTGGAAGTAAGTGCCAGTGAGCAAAGTAAGATTAACTTCCGAGTAAACATGCCTAGGGTCGGGCTGCATCTTCCTTTGGCTTCAGAGAGATGCCGTTCGTTTTCCAGTTGAACTTCCCCTGGAAGAAAGTTGGCCGATTTCAGTGGACTCTGCAGTTAGAACTAGAGCCTACCGTGGCGTGTGTGGCTATGGTGTGTGCGTGTGGGTGGGTGTCTGTGTGTGTTTACGCGCAAGGGCGCGCGCGCGCACACACACAGAGAGTAGGAGAAAGAAGTTTTAGAATACACTACACAGGGTCAAGGTCCCCAAGGTTTCTTGGCTGGTGTTCTGGAATGATGAGCTTTCTCTTGGGCCTTATTAAGGGAACTGAGGCTGCGATGCTGTGGACATTTAGGTGGGATACCTAAGTCCCGTTGATACTCAGGGATACTCAAGTCCCGTTGAGTTCCGCTGGACATGCACAGACAGGGCTGCCCTGTAGGTGAATTTCGAAGGTAAGAGTGTCTTAGGTATGAACGTATGGGAGGGTTCTTCTCGTCACAGCTCGGCGGACAGTAATCAAATGCACCCCGAGAAACCAGACAGACGCCGATCGTCGCCCCGATCCACTACTGCAGCGGGGGAACGTGTTACGTTGCCCTCGGGGTGAACTCCCCGGGGGCTGCAGTTCAGACCGGGAATTAGACAGGGGGGTCAGAAACGCACGAATTCGGAACGGAGGCCAGTTACGTTCGAGGGAGGGGCGTCGTTGTGAGGGCGGCTCGCTGGGGGGGGGGGTTCAGCGGGGCACCCGCTGCCCCCCCCCCATACAAACCCTCTTCCACAGCGAGGCATTTCTAATGTGTTTTGCTGCGCCGGGGCCTTTTTAAGCGCGCGAGCAAAAGCTTAATCAGCCTTTTTGCAGGGAGTATAATGGCTGTTTCTTCTCTTAGCACAAGGTGATATATTATGGTACCAGGAAAGGCCAGGGGAGGGAGGAACTCCATCCCCCTCTTCTTTGTGCGAGCCAGTAAGTCGCGTTCTCTGCCTACCTTCTAAAGACGGCTGCAGCCCTGGATCTGGTGGGACAAGGGCTGGGTGCAGTTCCAAATTCTTAATTAAACTCCCAAAGCTGTGCACCGATATAAAACGACCAAGGAGCCACCTGGGGACGCTGCCAGGCTCCAGCTTTTGAATGGGTTTCCCCGAAGCCCTGTACCAAAGTCATAAATGCCGGGTTTCTTTCCTCTAAAATTAACCACGAGGGGGACGTACTGGGGGAGGGGGGCGGTTCTGTGCCGAGGGTTCGGCAGTTTCCATGAGTGTGGAGGTGCCACATTACAAAGAGCTGAATGTATTTTTTCCACCACACTCCAGAAAAACTCTTCCCACGGTTTATCGCGAAAAGGGTTTTAAGATACTCGGGTTCTCTGTAGGAGCGAAAAGGGTTTTAAGATACTCGGGTTCTCTGTAGGAGCGGACTTCGCCACCACCTCCAGTCCTCAGACTTACGTTTAAATAAACCAGTAAATGCCCTTAAAATCATTGGAGGTAGAAACCCTGGGCACAAATCAATTTAGAATTAAGACTGTAATTTTATGAAAGGCCCTGAGCCTCAGATCGCTTGTTCGGGCTGTAAGGTTTAAGTCGGTCGATTAGCAGCGCAATCTTATGCATGCCTACTCAAAGGAAGCCCTATCGAGTTCAGTGGGACTTTCTACCCCGTCTGTGGAGAGGCTCACCCTCCCCCCCATCGTTGACTTACTGTGAAATGAACCCCTTGAACTCAAAGGGTTCAAACTTCTCAGTACATGTATATAGGATCCGACTGCAGAGTGGTAGCTGGTGATTCATAGGTGATAAGTGAAGGGAATATTTAATCCTGGTTGCTGGGATTTAAAGGCAAAATGGTTTGTTTTTCTAAGCAGTTTTGGTTTTGGAAATTACTATAACAGGAAATGAAAAAGAAAAGAAGAAAGGAAATATTGTAAAAATAGTAAAAGCGACCTTTCTTTTTATCAGTTAGCACTAAATTTTGTTACTTACATTGTATATTATCTTACACTTCCGTTAGCATCTCGAAAAGACACCTACGTTGAGGTGTTGTTAATATGAGACTTCTTTAAATAGATGAATTGCCATATTAATTAGCGAGAAGGCAGGTGACTAGTCAATTAAAAATGTGTTGATAGCCTCAATTGACAGCGCATTACAACAGCCCTTTCCTTTCTGTTATTGGGAATGCGAACTTTCGCTTTGATCTGGGGCCGGACGGAGGAGGGTCTGGCTGAGAAAAAGTACCGTAATGAAGGCGGGGGCCATTTTGCAACGTCAGTAACTAAGGGCGCACCTCTATGCCTGTTTAGGCGGCTCAGCCGGCTGGGGAATGCTGGGAGCTGTAGGTATTTCTTTCTGTCTAAAGATGCATAGGATTGCGACCTAACCTTGTGTGTGTGTGTGTGTGTGGAGCGGGGGAGCGGTTATTATCAGTATATAACAGCGCCGAGGTTCCAGAAACGGCAGGGTTCCCTACTGGAATTATTGTAGGAGACCCCACAAAGTAGTGAAAAGGAAGCATTTTAAACCCGCTTTAGGCTTTCTCCATCCCAAATGCCCCCCCGCCCCCGCCATCGTTGCATGTGATGTATTTCTGCTGTAGTTGATGAAGTACAAAGCGGGAAAGTCGAAGTGCTTTTATTGACATCATCTGGGGCAATGTTCACACTTGAAGTATAAAATTATGAAAGTATTAATGTCTTATAATTGGGATAAACCGTCCCAGTTAAGTCCTCTTTGGGCTTCTGCACATGTTAAGACTGCAGTCTTTAAGCTCACTTCGTTGGGAGTAAGGTATATCTCAGTAGTACTCACCTCCAAGAAAATATGTCCTGGATCGTGTCGCACGTCCCCCCCCCCCCCATATCAAAGTGTGGAAGAAGCGCAGGACTTTGGGCAGATGGCTTTTAAGAATAAACAAGAACTCACAATGTTCTGTATCCAGAAAACTGGAAGGCCTCGATCCGCCACAATCCAGGAAGTATTTAGATGTAAACCACGGGGCAGGGGGAACCGGGTTTAGATCCGACCACGTCGTGGGCCCGACGGGAGTACAGACCCGTTTAGGTGCCGAAGAGTTTTCCGTCCGCCAGGAAACACCACGCGCGCCTCCTTCTGTTTTGTCTCCGTTGTGTGTTTTCCGGCGGAGCTTTCCACGGTGGGAGAACCGCGCGGAGGAAAGGAGGGGTCCAAGGCGAGCCTCTTGGGCGAGAAGGGGGCGCGGGGGGGTTGTTTTTTGCGGGGGAGATCCTTTTCTTGTCTCCAGATTTGCTTTCAAGACGCCGCCCCTCTGCGAATTTTGCCAGCCCCCTCCGGAAAAACGCCCAAAACAGAATGACGATCCTGCGGGTCTGTTTGCGGACAAAAGTGTGTGTGTGTGAGAGAGAGAGAGAGAGAAAGAGAGAGAGAAATTTCCCTCCTCCCTTGGGTAAATGTTTCGGAAACATTCAAAGCCGCGGGTCCCCGGCGGAAGCCAGGCCCAACCTTCAGTGGGGCTTTCGCCCAACGGTTTCTGGTTTGCCTTTCAGACGATCGTTGCACAGGTTAATCCCACCAAAGGTGAGCGGCTTGAAATCCCACTGGCTTCTACCAGAAATATCTGTGCAAGGGTTTGCATTTCTCACCCCGAAGCCAAAGGGATGGAGAAAGTATCTCTGAATTTGGGGCGTACGCGAGAGCGGGTCTGTTTTCAAGGGGCCTCTGAACGTTGTCTTTCGACTGCTAACCCCCTGCCCCCGTTTAACGATTTATGTTCATAATTCGATCCACAGCGAATACATTCTTTTAAGGTCAGGTTTTATTTTACTGAATGAAAGACGTTCCATTTTTTAAAAAGTCGTCTCCCCCCCGCCCCCAAACACGGACATTGATTCGGATTTTTAAAAGTGACAAGTTTGATTTACCTCTTTTGAAAGTAAACCCTGACGTTTTTATTCTCATACCTGCTTTTTAATACTCTGAACTCGGAAAACAGAGCAGCCCAGTTCTATACATTCCCCGGAAGCAAGTCCAGTTGACTTCTATGGGACTTTCTCCCAATTAAGTTTGCTTAGAATTAAGGGAGTCGTTTTCTTACAGGATTAAATTCCACTTTCTGCTGAGATCATCATCAATGGCAGTGTCCCAGTGATGTGAATAGGGCTAGATTGCATCCTAAGGCTTTCGTTCTTGTCATCTGCGGGAGGCGGTGATATAGATAGATAGCTATCGTAGAAATGGAATTATTTTTAAAAGCATTTAATTGGGAACATGATATAGATTTCTACAATTACAAAGGTAAGGAAAGAGGGAATACAGTTTATTTCCCCAACCCTCTCCCAGAATAATTGGAGTGATGAAGGTGTGGGGGGAGTTTGTCAGAAAATTCAGGACTAACAAAAGAAAGCGTCTCTTCACTTAGTGTACAAGTAATGGATGGGATTATTTGCCACATGATGCATTGATGGGTCCCAGTTTAGCTAGCTTCTAAAACAGATCAGACAAGTTAATGGAAGATAACCCTAGGAATGGCTATCAGCAGCACCCACGGGAGACGAATGAACCTCCATGTTTGTTTAATTTATATCCCGCCTTGCCACCAAAAAAGCCGCTCAAGGCGGCTAACAATAAAAATGTTCCGCGGCCGGCAGCGCACCCTCTGAATGCTGGACGCTCAAGGCGAAGGGCCGCCGGTCATCCCAGCTCTGCCCTACTTGCGAGCTTCCAGAGTCATTGTCTGGCTGCCCCCCCGGCCCCCGGGAAGGCCAGGGTTGGACCAGTCGGACCTTCGGTCTGATCCAGCAGGGAGGGCTCTCCTGACGTTCTGGGGAGCTCTAACGCGGGTGTTTTGACTTCCAGCGAAGCGCACCTGGAATCGCAGATTTCATCTCCAGTATTTCAAACGACAAGGTGTCTGTCCAGCCCTTCGCGACGCCGGCTGAGTGAGAAGCAGGACCACCGAGGCCTTGACGAAGACCGTGCTCCAGTCCGAGCCAAGCGGGAGGCCGAGACGCTTCCGACGGCCCATTTACTGCTGTGCGCTTGAGTCGCGCAGCACCATTCCCTTCTTAGGACGCAATCCCATGCAGGGCTGGCCGGGGAATGCTGGGAGTTGTAGGACTTTTCCCTGTCTAAACATGGATGGGATTCCACCCTTAAACAACAAAATGGCTGATAATGATGATAAACGTTATGAAAACGAATTCTGAAATTAAGCTGTAATTTATTTTTGGTTAGATTGAAGGAGCCCGCCCCCTTCCCCAGAGGAGAGTTACTTTGAAGTTGCTTCGATTTTCTTCAAAGTACCTCTAACTTATTTCAATGGGGCCTCTTTGCAAATAACTTGTTGCCATTTCGATTTCAAAGACGTTTTGAAATATGTTTTCAGTATATTTCTGGCCTTTTCATTTTCGGATAACTTTAAACGACAGTTAACGCTTTGCTCGTGAGCAGTGTTTCTTAGTAGCAAATTCTCTCGAAAGAAACCTGGTTCGTTCCCCCAAATAAGGAGCACGATCCAATTCCCATACTCAGCTCCACTGAAAAAAGTGCGTCAGCTGAGTAAGAAGATTGAGAACGTCCTTAATTTCATTGGGAGGGATGTAGGAAGTTTGCTGGAGGATTTGGGCCAATGTATTCAAAAGCAGAATTTTCATTGGGAAGTTCTACTTGTTTCTATCATGGTAAATAGTGAAAGAACACTAAAGAAGGTGGGATGGACCCATATTTAGTCATACTTAGAGCAGATCCATTGAAATTAAAGGGAATTCCGTTAGTCACGACCACGATATTCTATGATTAACTAACCTACGTCCCATTGATTTCAATGGATCTTTTAGTATGGGTCTTTTAGTATTACTAAATATGGAGCCAACCCAGATTTAAGTAAGTACTTAAAACAACAGAATAAATGCATTCCACCCGAAAAGCGTGACAAAACGTAAGAGTATGGGTAGAAAACTTACTTGATGGGCTTCCTAAATATATTTACTATAATATACCTCCCATTAATTTCAGTAGCTGCTACTTGGAAGTCGGGTTTTCAGTCAGCACAATGGGCCTGCAGAAGGGGGTTAATGACAAGAACTGGGAAGCTGGACAGTTGATCTAAGAGTCAGTGGGACGAATCTAGGTGGGTTGGAACCTAGGGCCCAGTCCACCACGCTCTCAGCGTTCTCCTCTACTTGACTGCGACGGCACGAGATGCCTTGAGCCTGCACAGAAACACGTTTCGTGAGTTTACCGATGTTACGCTTTTCTACAGGGCCAGTTTCACACGTTCAGTTGACAGCGGTCCAGTGCACAATCAACAGCAGAGAGATCAAACGATGTACTGACTAGATTTCAGGTGATCCATTGAGATTACCATAAAATGAGGCGTTAACAGTCCAGTCCTAAATAGGTTTACTCAGAAGTAAGTCGGTGGGTCTTCCTTCCTGTTAAGTATGTTTAGGGGCGTTATTCCAACAAACGGAGCAGCAGCAGCACGTTGGGCCTGCAGCAGCAAAACATTGCCGCCTGGGACGCCCAGTTCATGGTGCCAGCCAGCCAGCGAGGCCCGCTAACAGGATACTCCATTCTCCTCTCCCTCCAACACTCAGCCAGCGTTCTGTAGCCACTGACATTCACTGACATTTGGCTGGGCTGGGCTGGGCTGGGCTGGGCTGTGGGGGGGGATTTCTCCTCAAAGTCCCACCACCCAAAAGTTTGGTTTTTGTAATTTTACAAACCTAGTGGTTTCCCCAAGCCTGCTGATACCTTCCTGTTGTGCATTTTGGTGCTGTTTGAACTACATCTCTATTAGTGGATTAAAGGCCGAGATCTTAACGCCCGCTCACTTGGGGGTGGCCCATTGGACGCAGTAGGATTTCCAAAGAACCAAGCCTGACAGGTGTTGCGTGTCTGGGAGTGGATCCTTCTGCCTTCAATGGGATTTACTCTCTGCTCACCCCTTGAACGCAGAGGAGGGATTTACTTCCAAGAGAACATGCTTAGAACCCGGTGCTGGTTGCAAGGGCTTCCGAACGGAGCCGGCATCCATTCCTCGTGTGCCGCCCCCCCCCTTCTCAGCACACCCGGGGATCGGAGGAGACCCCCCAACACCTGTGCCCCGCTGGTGCCGTAAAACCTTTGGTTTGGGCAGCACACATGGGGGCAAGGCTGATGGAACAGGTGGCGCAGGAAGGCCAAGTCCCATCTGAAATTCGACCGCCACGTTTCCGTCTTTCACAAGTGCACCCCAGCAGCGGGAGAGAGGCTTAGCTTGTTCTTGGTCTTCGCTGGGTCCCCAGTGAATGTGTCGGCTGCATTACGAACGGCAGCCTAATGGCTGCAATCCCCTATGCACACCTGCTTGAGACAAAGCCTCATTGACTTTGACGGGACTGACGTTGAAGTAAGAGTCACAGGATTCGGCTGTAGGGCTGCAATCCTAAACATGCTTACTTGCGAGCCAGTCCAAACGTCCACTTGGATTGATTAGCGTGTTTGAAGACCTCGTCCTTAAGACTGGATGATATAAAAAGGTTTTTGAGCAATTTCAACATTTTGAAGAGAGAGAGAACAGCAAAACAACTGGAAGGAAGGAAGAAAGCAAAATGTTTTTCTTCCACAGTATAATAAAATGTTTATCTTAGTATTCCTATTTGTAAGTAACTCTGGGAGCTTTTTTGGCTAAAGAGCAGAGTAAAAATGTAATAAATAAATAAGTGTGTTTTAATTTCTATTTAGATATTTTATGTGCCTACACTCCCCCACCCCCACCCCACCCCCAAAATTGTGGTGGCCCATGAGCGTGGCTATGGGGGTTGCCAGGTTGAACACCAGCCCTTCAAAATTGACCTCTACATCACTGACTGTAGGGCTTCCCTCTAAGTAAACATTGTTAGGATTGAGCCATTACAGTTCAATTCCCATCCTATTCAAACTGATGGCGATGCTCCCATCTATTTTAATGTGCCTGGATCGCATCCTTTATCAAATAAAGGTATATCAACAGAGACGTTCATTTCTTCTTGTTGAATGGATTCACTACACATCAGCGATGCAGGATCAAAACCCTCTTGCAAGTACTATTGGTCCCTCTTTTTCCAACCACGCACAATCATCATCACCCTTCCCCCTGCTTTAAAGAACCAAATACCAATGATATAATGGCAGTGCTTCTGAGCACGTGCAAAGTACCTTTCCCTTGCCGCTGAGCATCTGTAGGCTGTTCCACAGACTTCAGGACCGGGGCGTCCTTCAGAGCTCATGGCAGAACAACTACACTGAGCCCCAGGTACCTTTTGTGTATTTCTTTTAGAAATTACGGCTGCAACCCAAAATGCACTTACCCAGGAATAAGCCCCATTAAACACAGTGTAACTCTGCTCTAATTCCATGCCCCAGCACGCCCTTGTCAACACATCGAATAGTCCCCCTCCCTCCCATTCCACAATATTTACAGTGTAATCATATTCATGACTACTAAGAAGTCAGTCCCATCGAGTTCAGTGGGGCTTGCTCACAGGTAGGTACGTGGTATAGGATCGCAGCCTTAAAGATTGTACCTTATGGTGCTACTCCAGCGGCATCGGTGTACATTAGGATAGCACTCTGTAGAGGAGACAGTGTTCTCTCACTTCAAGAGTTATTTGGTTTGAAATGGTGGAGAGAATGGAAATGGCAAAGTCAGAAAACCGTTCCTTGACTGGGCCACCAGCAAAGCTGCCCAGGCGCCTCCCCTATGCTTCCGAGTTGGGAAGAAGAAACGATGCCAGGTGGGGAAGAATCAGCAGACTGGCTTTCTTTTCTGTGACGGCGCAAAATGGGTATATCAGCATTCCCGTTTTATACATGTCTACTCAGAAGCAAGCCCCACTGAACTCAATGAGACTGAATCTTAGGAAAGTGAAGTGCGTAGGATTGCAGCCTAAACGTTGCATTCTCCAGGAGAGATGGGATTTCAGCGGAAATAGCCTTTCAAGCTCTGTGATGGGCTTTTATTTATTTATTACATTTATATCCCCCCCTTTCCCTCTTGCAAGGAACCCAAGGCCGCATACATAATCTTCTTCCTTTCCGTTTTATCCTCACAACAACAGCCCTGTGAGGTCGGTTGGGCTGAGACTCTGTGACTGACCCAAAGTCACCCAGTGAGCTTCCATGGCCGACTGGGGACTAGAACCCGGATCTCCCAGCTCCCAGTCCAACTCTCTCGCCCCTACACCACGCTGGCTAACGAGCCAAAGGAGCGAGTGGGTGCCTAAGAGGTAAAAGGATCTTGGAACTGTCGTCGGACTTTCCCTACTGAGATACTGAGGACCAATTTAAACATTCAGTTGAGCCAAGCCAGAACGCTTTTTTTCTGGACTGAATACTTCAAGTTATAGAGAGGAGCTTTAATGCCCCCCAGCTGAAAAAGAGGAAAGAAACAACGAAAACGAAAAACCCATCACACATACAAAGACTTCTCGGTGATACGCAATTTCAGAAGTGTAATTCCTAGTCCTGCAGTCTGAAGCAGTCTAGTCCAGGAACACCTTTCCTTCTTGATTCCAATGAATGTATAAGCTAGTCCTAACGTATAATGTGCAAAGTACAACTCCTTGGAGCCCGATCCTACACTCATTTACTCAGAAGAAAACCCAATTAATACATCCAATGGGACTTACTCCGAAATCAGTGTAAACACGATTGTTGGCCCAGGCTATGCTTCTTCACAATACTATGTAGCAGTGTTATAGAGCTTTCCCTTTTTCTTTTCTTTCCAAATGTCCTATGTTTAATTTTTAGTCAGCCAGCCAGTGGAACTTTGATTGCTTAGGGCCAAAGGCCATTTATCTACTTATTTCCAAGGAGATAAATATTTCATAATCATATAGCTATTCAAAGACAATACAGGGATATAGAGCTTTCTAAATGTTTAAGGGCGCAATCCTATGCATGTTTAGACAGCAATAAGCTTCGCTGGCTGGGGAAGGCTGGGAGTTGTAGGGCTCATTGCTGTGTAAACATGCATAGAATTGCGCCCTGAAGTAGCCTTCCTCAACATGGCACCCTCCAATGGCCATGCCAGCTGGGGCTGATGGGCGTTGTAGACATCCAGAAGGGACCAGGCTTGGGGAAGCTGGTTTAAAGCGTTTGGAAGGAAGTTCGATGTAACTCAACGAGGCTTATTTACAGGCAAATCTGGGAGTGTCTTGGTGGGCAGGGATGCGATCGCTCGCGCTAGCGGATTTAGGTTTGAGAAGACAATCCTAAGCACCCCATTGGATGATCCGAAACATGGGTTTCTTGGAAGGAAGCATGTTTCGCCCGCGGGTCTCAGGCTCGGCGCCTTCCTCCACTGGCTTGCACACCAGTTCAGCTGATCCACTGAGAGGAAGTGGCGACGAAGAAACCGCCCCCCGCTCCAGTCGGCCCCTGCGTCGGGCACACCGGCCTCTCAGGCCGCTAATCCATCTGCGCAGCAATTCCCGTTGTTGTTGTTCTTGTTGTTCAGTCGTTAAGTCGTGTCCGAGACGGAGGATGGCTGCCCTGATGCGGGTGCGTTGCTTTGAAGGCTTGGGAAATGGCCATGGTGGTGGCTGGTGCCGCGCCGGCGGGCTGTTTTCGCCCGTAGAACATCTTGCATCGCAATCCTACACAGGTCTGGGTCCCGCTGTGTTCAGTGGGCCTAGGACGGCAGCCTGAGCGAGCTATGCATGTTACAGGATACCTCCGGGCCAGCCGCTGATGTAATCCTCACCTTTTTCGGGGTTGCACCACTTCCGACTGCAGGTGGACATCTCATGCAATGCTCCACGTAGTCACGTAGAAAACTAGAAGTCCCGCCTTGACATGCTAGTTTTCTAAGTGCAGGGAACTTTGGGGGTGGTATGGAGGAGCATTATAAGAGCCACCTCCCTCCCCATCCCCGCTCTGGAGTCACGGTTAACCACCTCAGCGGGAACTAAGGTCGTCTAACTTACGCCACGGGTTTCTTCGGGGGCCTCCATTTGTCCGGGTTCCCGGGAAAGAGTGAGATGCAGACGCCGAGAAGGCCGAATTAAGGAAACGGTGCTCCCCTCCTCCTTCTTCTCCTTCTCCTTCTTCTTCCGCCGAAATACATCCAAATATTTTGCCTTTGGGCTGTGGATGAGGCTGTCCTGTCAGCCCGGCTGACGTCGCTGGGCGGCGGAAGCAAGTGCGGCGGGGCCAAGGGCACGTGCTCCCGAGGACCTTCGCTCCGGGCAGCAGCCTCGCTCGGCAGCCCCCCGAGAGGTGCCCCGCCCCGCCCCGCCGCGCTCCAGAGCAGCCGGCTCCGGCGTCGGAAGTCGTCCTGCTCCACGGCCCCAAGCTCCGCCCTCTCCCCGCATTCCCGGGCCAGGTCATCGGGCAGGTCCGGACAGACACGGACATTACAGACTCACGAGGCACAGTGGGGGCGGCGCGCGGGGACGAGCTGCCGGCGGGCGGGGACGCCCGATGGACCCGACGGCCCCCTGGTCAGAAGCGGGGGAGACCCCCAGCGCCGCGTGCCTCCGGGTCTGCGCCGCTCGGCGCTGGCGCGGGTCTCGGGGCTGCCCGGCCTGGGTGTGGACGGCACGTCCGGAGCGAAGGGGCGGAGCGCCCCTCCCCGCGGCCGCCGCCCCCGCGCGGCCTCGCCTCCCCGCCGGAGCGCCGAGGCTGCCGACCCATCGGGCGCCCCAGAGCGAACTCGGAGGCGGGCAGAGGAGAGTCTTGCCAGGCCACGTGGCGGGGCACCGGCCCCAGACGCCGGGCAGACGGCCGCGGGACAAAACAGCCCTCCGAGGCGGGCGCCGTAGGGGCCGAGCGGGTTCGGGTGTTCTCGGAGCCCACGGCCGAGCCTGCAGGCGCCCCGCCCCCCCCCCCCCGACGACCCGCAGCTCCGCCCAAGCGGAGCGAACCTGCCCGGCGAAAGGGGGGGGGGCGCTGGCGGGTTGCCGGGTCCGCCTCCCCGGGCGCGGCTTTCGGCTGCAGGCAGAGCTCGTGAGCAGAGCATTCGCTACCAGGTTCAAGCACAGCCGGATCGCGCAGTTCTGCGCCCGATTACACGGGAGCGCGTCCCGTGGGCCCCAAGGCGGCTTGCTTCTGAGGCGTAGAGGGCCGCCCTGGCAGCGCGTGTCCTGGGAGTAGGCCGTGATGTCCATAGGGCTTCCTTCCAAGTAAATGCACATAGGAGCGCACCTTCACCACGCCTTTGGAGAGGAAAGATAAATCGCCCGCCAGCAGGAACGTCCCGCAGTGATCCTGGAGGAGCAAAGTTTTTGAAAACCCGGAAAGAGACCCAGGCACGCGATGCACCCCCTTATGCAGCCCTGCTTTGCTGGACACATTCCCTGAGGCCAGTCGGTGGGTGCCCTATTCCAGTCTAGCAGGCTCATGCACGTTCCAGTAAAGCGAAATGTTAGATTTCCCCTAAGGATCCAAACTCTTACTTCCGAAGAAGTCCCTCACTGGAGCGTTGAAGCCCGATTCTATGCACGCTTGCTTCGAAGTCAGGAACCTCAACTCCTTAGGGCTTATTCTCGAGTGTGTGTGTGTGTGTGTGTGTGTGAGAGAGAGAGAGAGAGAGAATCCACGGGTTTAGGATCGGGGTGTAAGGAAATGTGAGCTCATATCTCCTTACAGCCCGACCCTAAACACGTGCATCTCCAAGGGATTTCTTTATGCTTCGGGCTGCAAATCCGAAAGCAGGCAGCGTCCCGGGTGCCCTGCAGCACCTCCCCGGCTGCGAGCGTAGCCCGCGTTTCATTTTTTTAAATGGGATTTATTTTAATCACAGACAATTGTCGCTCATGTGCCTATACATATACATTCATAATGTATGTATCTTTGCAGAGCAATCACGTAATGGACACTTTACGCGAACATACATAGGGAAATTCTGTTGAATGAGAGTTGCATGAGAGCCATTTATTTCCCTGGGGATGATGCTGGACTGGGCTGCCTTTCTTAAACCCTAAAAACATTGGGGCAGAAGTGAGAAAAGAGGCGGACATTATCGGCCGAACTAGCAGCTAGTTTGGAAGCGTACTTCCTCCCGAGTAAGCCCAGTTATTATTTCCTCCTCCTTCGCTAACATATTGCTTCTGAAAACAGAAAAGCACCAGCGCGGTCACGGGAGAGCTGGTAAGGAAGGCGAAGACAGAAACTCAAAAAAACCTAAGGCGGCCACCCAGAAGCCTCGCTCGATCCCAAGCAAATTTCTTGGGACTCCTGTCACTTTGGGTGGGGCTTGTTTCGAAATCCGTCTGTCGAGTCGTGGGGCCCGGCTTGCCAGGAGTAGTAGGTGCCCTACGGAAGGTGTTTGACACCAGGTGAAACCAGCGCCAAAATGAGGAGCCCCAAAGCGAAGCGAAGCCTCTGGTGGAGGCTTAGGGACCGTTTCGAGGGACATTCCAGAGCTGCATGTGAATGGACACCGCGGCAGCAGGAGGAGGAGGAACTGCCTGCGCGATGGGGGTTGGTTCCCATGGATTGACCCATACTTCTCTTTGCTGGTCCCGTTTATATGGGACTGGTAACTATTTAAAAACAGAGGGCAAAGGGGCACACGTCTAGGCCTCGCGTTGCTTCGCGGTGGTGGGTGGGTCTATTCCCCTGGGGGCTTGAAGATTTACAAACCGGTCAAATCTTTACAGACCCGATCAAAGCTTCAGACCGATTTGCGCCCGGATTCGACTCGCGCCAGGCCCGCAGTCGTCCAGGGTGGAACTTCCCTTTAGGGCCATCATACTTGCCTCGCGCAGGAGGTCTTCCCCAGGGATTATGGTCATTGTCCGGAAGGTCATTGATTTCAAGAATAACACTTTCTTCCATGTGTGATTTGGAAGTGAAGATCCATGCAAAACCATGGAATTTACTCAGGTGAATTAGCTTCGTGGGTTCGGATCTACGTATGAAGAAACAAAGCCACACTTCTGTAACACGAACAAACAACAGCAACTCATAAAAAGGGCACTGTTACATGTCGCGCCGAACATTTTATTTGCTTTTCTCAAACACAAAGTAGAAAAACGATTGAGTTTAATGCCATTATCGTCATCATCGGTTGTTTTTTTCCTGGCATAACAGTTGGGTACAGAGCTTCAAAACATTACGCCCTCGGGTTCCAATCCTGTATTTGCGATCAGCCTCACCACGCCAGTCTCTCAGTCTCAGTTCCCAACATCTAGAAGACCGGGATAATAACACCGGCCTACTGCGCAGGGCTGTGAGGCACGTGAAGCACTTGTAGCATTTAAATAAACTATTTAAAAAGCAAAACGTTGTTATTATGCTGTATTTGCTTTGTTGCCTTCCACTTCTAGAAATACACGTGGTTAAAATTAATTTGGTCTCACTTTAATTGAGGTTTCAACCTTAAGTGCTGTTATTAGGGCTAAATTCAGCTTAAACTAGTGGGACTTACTTCTGAGTAAACCTGTTTGGGATCCTGCTACAGGTCTCAGAGGCCAATGTTTGGAGAGATAATTTTCAAGCCCGCAGCTGCCGCAGGCTCTCCACCCTAGCTTTTATCCCCGACTGAAATCAAAGCCAAGGCCCATCCTGAGCTTTTACGAGGGAAAACTCTAAAGCTAGTTTGGTTTGGAAGAGCTGCAATTAAAAAGACCGAAATATTTGTCTTACAGAATACTCCCCCCGACCCCAGTGGACTTTTTTACACGGAGACAGTCTCGCTGATTGCCTTCGCTCAAAGGGAGGCGAGAGACGTTCGTGGAAAAGCCACAAAAGTCTGTAAGGTGCTTCAGGTCTAGGGGTTCCGATTTGGGGGCAGGGATGCTGCGAAAGGGAGGCATTTTTAGTCCCGTTGTTACCAACGGTACAGAACGTTCAAGACGTGGTTCACTTTCCCAGTGAAGCCAATGCGAAGTTAACTAGTTCTTCGAGGGTGTGTGTGTGTGTGTCTTTTTACTCCAAGCCTATGCACATTTACTCCAGAGTAAGTCCCACTATGTTCACTGGAGTTTACTCCCAAGGAAGTGTGCATAGGCCTGCGGTCCTGCAGCCAGATTCTATACACGCCACTCGGAAATAACACCTATTACGGGGGGGGGGGGTATTCTCAAGTAAGCGTGTATGGGATTTCAGCCTGAATTTAACCAAGGCGCTGCCCCTGGTTTCTAGCGCCGGTTTCGAGACACAATTCATTTAAACAGAAATACTTGCAACCAGTTCCTAATCCAGATCAGCTGGAGTCAAATGGATCTAACCCATCTTGGTCTCGGGTATATAACTTCCACTGAACTAAAACAAGCGTCAACAACCAATCTCGCCTGCACCATGATCTCGCACTTGCGCTGCGTTCAGTGGGGCTTGTTTACTCCCGCGCCAGTAACCAACTTTGGCTGGGCGTTGTGGGAACCTTCCCAGATCCGGCAGTGCCAGGCAGTTCTCGCCCCGTAGTTGAAAGGCCGTTGGACATCCCTGGGTGGCCCAGTCCCAAAGGGCCTAAGCTCTCACGTTGCACTTACTTAGGAAATACACACACGCGTCCGCTGGTTCTGACATGCAAGTTTAGGATTGCTACGCCATGAGTAACTCCCAGGATTGTACAACCCAAACCCTACTCATATATTTATTCAGAAGTAGGTTGGTCCTACTGCGCTGAGCGGGATTTGATACCGTGCAAAGGATTACAGCCGTGGGGTGCGATCCTACGCACACTTACCTGGGAGCAGGTCTCATTGAACTCAATGGGGCTTACTTCGGAAGGCAGGATTGCGCTGTTCGTCAGTCCAACCAACCCGAATTGCGACACTAGGGGCGCATCCTAGGCATGTTTAGGCAGAAAAAAGTCCTACAACTCCCAGCTTAACTGTCTGGGGAATGCTGGGAGTTGTAGGGCTTTTTTTCTGCGTAAACATGTCTAGGATTGCGCCCTAAATGAATGGTACATCCTTTCAGACTTCGCCAGTCTTCTCCCAACGACAGCCACGTTGATTTCGATGCGAGAGATGTAGGCAGATTGATTTCGGTCAAGGAGACTTCGAGAACGCTGCTTGCACGTGGGCTGGATGGCACCTTGGCTCCGTCATTCCGGCGGTTAGAAAGGAAACGTGGGCTCGGGGGCCTCTGTCCCGACATGTAGCTGGTTCCCCAGACAGCTTTCAAATACGCCATGTCAACCAGTTCCTGTGTATCCGGTCAGTCAGAGGCGAGTCTGGCCGTCTTGAGGCGCAGCAAAGCAGAGAGCCAGCGTGGCGCAGTGGCTGGAGTGCTGGACTGGGAGCCGGGAGATCCGGGTTCTAGGCCCCACTCGGCCATGGACGCTCACCGGGCGACTCTGGGCCAGTCACAGACTGTCAGCCCAACCCACCTCGCAGGGCTGTTGTTGTGAGGATAAAATGGAGGAGGGGGAGGATTACGTACGCTGCCTTGGGTTCCTCAAGGAGGAAAAGAGGCGGGATATAAATGTCAATAAATACATAAATAAAGCAACGAACAGGCTTGCAAGCGGGGCAGCACTTCGGCAGCCTTCTGGTGTTCCGTGCCCAGGCGGCATCGGCTCGTGTCTTCGGGAAAAGGGCCCCTTTCCCTTTCTCCACCCCGCTCTTCCCCTCCCCGACCAGCAGGCGGAGCACCGGAGGGGGCAGAGTCCAGCAGGGGCGCCCTTCCAGCCAGAGCCCCCACGTGAGGTCAGCTGCTTTCCTTGGGGTCAAGCTGCAAGAAAGAAGGATCCCTGGATGACAGGGGTCACGGAGGCGACAGAAGAAGGGAGCCTCCAGAAATACACTTCTGACTACTAGGAACCGGGAACCAGCAAGCTGTGTTTCCTGAGGCATGTTTTGCCGGACTAGATGGACCGTGGTTTGGCCCAGCAGGGCGGGCCTTGCCTTCTCTAGGCCCTAGACGAGGCCTCTTGTACCAGAACCGACTTGCTCTGTGATCTGGGAACTTTGGCTCTCAGGAGACCCTTAGTTTTGAAAAGATAGAAGGACGTAATGGGCGGTCGGTCCCCAAAGAGCCTGTGCAATATGCTAACGAGAATAGACGTGTCAATAAATAGACCTACACGAACAATAAGACGTCATAACACGAGAGGTAGTGTGGTATAGTGGTTAGAGTGCCGGACTAAGACCGGGAGGATCCAGGTTCAAGTCACCAGATGTAGCTCGCTGGGAGACCTTGAGGCAGTTACTCCCTCTCAGCCTAGCCCACCTTGCAGGGGTTGTTGGGAGGATAACATGGATGGATGGAGAGCCTTGTAAACCACCCTGAGAGCCTTGGAAGACGAGTGGACGGGAAGTGGAACTCAATAAAAGAAAGCAAATGACATAGCGCAGAAGTCGATTAGTTCCTTCTAACCTTGGACGATCTACATAGCAGTGACAGCTTCCTGCCCAGAATCCCCAGAATAGCCTACAAGAAAACCCTTTCCCCCTTCCAGTTGTGTGGAAGTAGTCTTATTGCTGATGGTTGTTGTTGCTAAGGGAGAGGGTACTCTGCACAGGTTCAGAGGCATTCAGCTTTGGAATCTCATAAAGTGAAGTTAACATCAGTAATAGAATGGTTATTATTTATTAATACCTTTGACCATAGGAGGAGAACTTTCTTTCCTAGAGAATGGTTGCTCTGAGGAAAAAGGTTCTCTGCACATGCTCAGAGGCACCGGTAGTCATTTTGTTATTAACGTTAATGCCGCTTCAAATGTTCCAGGGCCGAGTGCCTCTGAGCACTAACAGAATACCCTCCCCTCAGGAGGGGTGGAGCTTCCAGGCCAGAGGGCGTGGCTTCCAGAGAGGCTCTGGCCCCCACATGTGTCTCTGTAGAAAGTAGGCGCTCTCGGTGCAGGGGCCTTTCCATCACCACCCTCTCCCTCCCGCCCCTCCGCAGGCCCGTCTCTTTTCTGGCGTTTGATTTCGCACGTCAAGCCTAATTTGCGCCTCCAACTTCACGGACTCGGCTTGACATCCATAATGAGCGCTAATCATTCCGATTATTTTCGCCGCCCGCCCAGACATGTTCCAGTTGTTGTGACAGATCGCGTTTCAGACCCCTAATGACGGACAATTACCAGCTCTAATTCGCCGCCGTCGCCCGTTGACACCTCAAGCCGCGCGCCATATGTGCGCTCTTTGCCAGGGGAGACGCAGGCCCGGCGCATTCCGCAAGCTCGGCTCGAGCCAAGAGATCGCCACCGGCCCCAGGCGCGGCCCGGGGCTTCAGGTGGGCCCAGACTTAAGGCTCCGGCTCCATCTGTGTTCCTTCCACAGACTGGAGCGCTGGGCTTCTGAGCATGTGCACGGTATGTTTCCTGCCCCACTCTGAGTAAAATCAACGTCCGCTCCGTTCACATCTCCCGGCTCAGAAAAAAATACCGCTACTAAGTGACGACGATGACGAGGGCCAGTAGCTTGGATGGCCTTTTAAAAAGGATTAGACAAATTCAGAGCGGACAGATCTATCAGCACCTGTTAGCCAAGATGACTAAACCGAACCTCCACCAAAAGGCGCAGTATACCCCAGAATACCACCAGGTCCTCCCTTTCCTGACCCCCAGAAACACCTCCCGGGCGGCTGTTGGAAACAGAATGCTGGACGAGAAAGACTGATACAGCATTCCTTATGTGCGGATCAGATAGATGTAATGGGGATCGAGCTATCAATGGGTCCCTCCTAGTCCTAGATGGACCTCGGAATAGTCCCAGAGGGAGGCCACGATCGTCAGGGCCCGCTGGTGATTTGCCACTGTTGGAACCAGAATGTTTGCCCAGATGCCACATTGTTCTGATCCAGCAAGGCAAGTCCTATTTTCTTCTAGGGTGTGAATTTCAGATTTCTTTTTCATGAGCGAAGCCCGATCTTATGCATGTTTACTCAGAAGGAAGCCCCACTGAACTCAATGGAGCTCATTCCCAAGTAGGTGTGCCTCATACTGCCGCTATAAAGAACTCATGGAGAATGTATGTATGTATGTATGTATTATTTATTTTATTTATTTAAAGCATTTTTGGCCTGCTTTTCAGCAGGGCGGCTTCAGTCAGATCAATACAAAACAAGATCGCCCCCGCCGTCATGGTTACGATCTAAAAGACACGAAAGGAAAAGGGGATGGTGAAAGAGGAGGAAAAAACACAAACTGCGGCACCACTTCTTCAAGTTGCAGAATTCCGAAGTGGCCACGGGCGCTGTTGAGGGAGGGAGAAAGACAGAAACAAAGAAAGTGAGACAGAAAAGTCCCCAAGTCCCTTGCCAACTCCCCCGCGCGGGGCTATGGCCTCTCGCTTCCTTGCCCCAGTCTGGGGAGGCGGATTAGGAGAAACTGGTGGTGTGTCGGGGGGTGGGCCGGGGGCACACTGGCTGCTTGATCAGCAGACGAGCGGCCTTCAAATGAGCCCATTTCCCAGCTTCCCGGGCCTGATGGCCTTAAACGGCTTCCATCCCAAGTGCTCATCCTGGCTGGCTCTGGATTCTTTGGCTTGGGGCGCCCAGGTAAAATCTGAACGACAAAGTGGAGACGTCACAAAGGGTGCGGGAGCCGAACAGGGGCGTCTAGTAGTTGTTGGTGAGTCTGGGGGGAGAAAGGTGTGACGTGCTCTGTTTCCCCTCTCCTTTAAGCCAGGATTCCCACTGTGTACATGGCGCAGCACAGAATCATACGCAAAAGAAAGGGTTTTGCCCCGAAGACCACACAGTCTAAATAGTATGGAAGGGTGGGGGCGGCGGGGAAGAGACAAACTGCTCTTGTTTAATTCAACGGATTCTTGTCATCCCGAAGACAGCGACCCTACAAGGAGAGCTTTATTTCCCTTAAAGATCTCGGGATTTGCTTCCCGGTTAAGGACACGGGTGTTAGTCACAAATGGGCATAAATCTCCGCTTTGAACTGGTTTGAGGATCGGATTCGCTCTCAGACTCCCAGGAAGCCGATGCCTTTCAGATGGACGGAGGCTGGGAGAGTTGCTTTCGATTACCGCGAGTTGAATTTCCATGAAAGTGAGGAGGCTAGTCGTTACTCAACAGTCTCCTTTGCCTTCCTTTGGCCTGGCTAGTTCGGAAGGCGGAAATCCAGAGGCTGCTGGACACGGACTAGTCATCAGGACTTGAGGGAGGCTCCAGGATTCGGGCTTTGGGCCTGGACTCTAGTGTGATGTCTCTTCCTCCATTTTGTTCTTCCTCTCTTTCCCCCTCCTCTGGGAAGAGTTTGCTTTCATCTTTGTATATTCATCATACATTGTTGCCGCGCGCTGCCGTTTTTAAGCGGTGGTTTGATTAAGAAAAAAGGAGCGTGTAGGCAGTGGGGAAGTAGTCAATTATCGACCATAATGAAGGAAGCTATCGATTTCTCTTTACTCCGAAGAATCATTGGGATCCCGCGGAGAGATCTTCTTTAAGGCAAGAAAGCAGGTTACCCAGGACAAGTCTGAAAGGGCAAAAGCAGGCCTCCGCACGTTGCCACGATTCTTTCAGCCTTTCTGGGTTTCCATTGCAAAATCAAATTCATCCCCGTTTACTATCCCTTGATCCTTCAGCGATTCTAATCGCTTTGAAACATCGCCTTCCGATAGAGTTTCCCTGCCCCGGTCCGGCTTGTGAATGGCCCTGATAAATCGTTCGAAGTGCTGCTGGAAGGAAGGCTAGCTAGGCACATAGAGACGTGCCCTTCTTCTACCAACAATGCGATAAATAATGATAACGTTAGTGCTTTATGTTCTTAGTGCTTTATATGCGCTATATTCGTAAAATAATACGTTCTGCCCTGTAACAGTAGCGCCTGTGATATATTCTAAACGGGCAGAATGTATTATTCTGTAACCGTATTACGGAATTTACGATTCCAACAAGACCAACACTTTAGCGACCTTGTATCATTACCGGATCCTACGTCTCCTCGCTAGGGTGGGATCTGACTAGTATTTCCTCCTCCACCAGCACCACCGCTGTACTAAGCATCAGCCTTCCGAGGCCCCGAGCCCTACAGATCACACCGGTATGCCTGCAATGACTAGTCCCGCAGCGGGTCAGGAAAATCCGAGGAGCCCCCGCTCAAAAGCACAGGCTGGCCCGGACCCCGGCCTGCCCACTCCCTTAGCGGACAACTCACCTTTGTTGTCCTCTGCCTAGAAAGGCAAAAGAAGGGAAAGAACGAACCCGCGAAGGGATTCCAAGCGTCAGGAGGATCGCGCATTTCCCGGGTTCCTTGTAAGGTTTTCGAACTCGCTGAAAGAGCGAAGATGGCCCCTCTCCCCGCCGCCCATCGTCCCCCGAGCAGGAGCTGGACTCCAGCTGTGGAAACAGATGTTTCCAGTGGAAACAGATGGAGGAAGGCGGAAACCGAATTTGCAGGGCGGCTGCGAAACACCAGAAGGGCTGCGATCCAAAGCAGTTCCTCCGGCTTCATAGCCATATACTGTGCAGAGGAGCCACAGAATGGGTTTTGCGCCCTGACGGCGGGCAGGCAGCAGTCTGAGGTCCCGCAGCCTCTCGTGGGATCCGATTACATTTCCACCAAAGACGGCGTCTAATCGGAGAGAGATTATGCTGATCTGTTTAATCCGTTTCCACCCGGGATTCGAATTCTTTCCAGAGGTTTTTTTCTCCCCCTTTCAACCTTGCGGGGTGTGTGTGTGTGTGTGTGTGTGGGCGCGCGCGCTAGCGGTGCCAATTACTGACTGCACACCAACCCAGCGGGATAGATGATCAACTATCTTATCTAATATTCTGATACAGAGAAGCGGCTCCGAAGGAAGGCACAGGGAGTTGGGCTGACTGAGTCCGCAAGTCCAGCCCGATTCTAAATCTGCTTAAATAGATGGACTTTTCTTCCAAGAAAATGTATTTCACCATCAGACTGCCTGTCCGATTTGTTCTGATGCGGGCCTCAATGACTTCCAAAGGTAAACGTACTCAGGATGTCACTGGATGCCCAATACGGTACCCCCTTGCAAAAACACCTGCTACCCCTTACAGATAATTTTATTTTAAATCTAGAACTGACACGTTTCAGATTTAGAAGCAGGGAAAAGGGAAATCCACCTGATTAAACAGAAGGGCTGGCTCGCACACCCCTGGCTTGTGGTTCATGAGTGCGACATCACGGGTCAGCTCGCACGTGTGAATAAGCCCTCACTAGCCAACAGCCACAGCTAGCGCTTTCCCAGCAGCTCAAGCGAGATGCTTTCCCGTGGAATTCGTTCACCGTCAGCTGCCTTGCTGGCTGAGAATTTAGAAGGAATGACATACCCGCGTCCCTTCCACGGATGCGAGATTCCAGGTTGTTCAGGTCCTAAACACGTGATCCGTCTCGCTGCTCTCCCTCTGGCCCAAGAAATCTGAGCGCAGGATCCCCGCTACTTCCTCAGAGTCAGCTCCATCCTATGCATGTTTAATCCGAAGTAAGTCCCACTGTTTCATTAGAACTTAAATGTGCTTCGCATTGCAGGCTTAACTGTCTTGTGGATCGGGCTGAGTATTTAAGGATGCATGTGACTTACGTGGATATTGAAGTGGCCAAGTGACTCGCTCTTGAGCAAAAAATGCCCACACACCCATATGATTCTACTCAAATGGGTTAAGATAGACACGCCTTTTACAACGGATGTGGATGAACTAAAGGTTCATCCGTCCTGCCCTGAGAAACTCACCTGGGATACTAGGAGGTCCAGAAACGGATCCTTAAAGGGGGGGGGGGGGAATCTCATAGAGAAACAAACATTCCGGGTGAGAAACAAGGTCAGGTCTTCCTGCCTAAAATGAAGAAGCTGGCAAATGCAGGAGGGCAACGCAGCAGAAATTCTCTCGCTCACATACATTTCCAAGGAGCTTGTGCAAGATCGTGCTTATGGATGCCTGTACATTAAGGCTAAAATGCTGTATACATTTCCCAGAGAGTAAATGCCATTGAATTCAATAGGGCTGGCTGGTCTCTGAGTAGACGTGTATAAAATTACACTGCCAGGCTTCAATCCAAAGCAGACTTACTAGGAAGTAAGTCCCACAACGGAACTTGCCTCCGAGTAAACAGGCACAGTCTGGTGCTGCCCGGTTCTGACGTCCTTAGAAAGAGATGCAAGCAAAAGATGTGTGTGTGTGTTCTTAACATATACCACCTTTCTTTTTCTAAGAGAAATTCAAGGCAGTTCACAACAAGCAACAGAATATATATATATATTCTGAAGATCAATTTAACACTTCCCGCTAGTTCCAGTGGTTTCTATAGGGTCCATGGTAAAAGTGTGTTGTGCAACTTGCTGATACTTATAATGAAAATAATATCTACAAACGCCATAGTATAAAGAGAAATATCTGATCCAGAAATATGTCCTTCTGGCATCAACGCCTCCAAGGATCTGTCTATCTGCCCATCTGTCTCTTCCCAGTTGCTGTTTAACAACTCGAAGGAGACTGCGATTATAGGGAGTGAGAATCGGGATGTAACAGTGGCTCGATTGTTGTTGTTTTTTACTTGGATGTCTTAAAAAAAATACTAATAATGATTCAAATCTTTCCCAAGGTATATTGTGTATAACTGAAGCGGGCTGAAGAATCAACACCCAAAGTATGTTTAAGAGAAAGGGCGCCTTCCAGATAACCGAGTCCCAATTCAGTGGAACGGCAGGGGGATGAACGCCTTTCGGAGGGGCTTTCCCCCAGTCCCGACTGGAAAGCGTGGATTTGGACTCCGGCCCTCGCCAAACGCCAACAAGGCTGCGGCGATTAGTCCACGGCAGGCTGCAGCTTCGGGCCTCCCTGCCAGGCTGGAAGTCCCATTGCTTGCTGTAGGATTGACTCCCGAGTAAACATGGCGAGGAGGGCCGCGCACGGCTGCCGGGGACAGTCGCGCGCGAGCGATCCCTCCAGCTCGACGGGCGTTGCGCCCCGTCCCGCGGGCCCCTTCCCGCCCGGGAGGAGCTTCCCTGCTCGTACTAGGATGAAGCCGCCCTCATGTTGCAGACCCGGCGGGGAAGAAGATCTGGGCAGAAAGCGGTCTCTGCAGAGCCCTTATGGCGGAAGGAGAGCGAGACAGGGAGACGGGAGGGACGGGAGAGGGGAGCGCAGCCGGGCGGGCCCTCGGCGGGGCACGTCGGGCGCCGGATCGGAGGCCGCGGTCGCCTGGCCGGGGCGGGCGGCGACAGAGAACCGCCTTGTTCCCGCGCCCCGCCGCCTCCCGGGGCCCGGAGCGTGCCAGCGCCGACCTGCTGACAGGCGGGATTGATCGCGGGTTGACGCGGCCCCTTCGCGCTGCTCGCGCCGGCCTTCCCGTCACGTGAGGCGCATTCCTGGCCTGAGCGCTGCCGCGGGCTCGTCGAGGCGGCGGCGGCTGCTGGGCCGGCGGGGGAAGGCGCGGCGGCGGCGGCGCTCCACGGGGCTCTCTTCGGAGCGCACGCGGGCAGGCTGGCCCGCGCCCTGAAACGGGATGGCCGGGCCGAGCCTGGCAGGCAGAGTCGGACTCCCTGGGCGGCGGCGGCGCGAGGCGAAGCGCGTTCGGTTCCGGGGCTCACGCCCTCGGGGCGCCTCGCGTTGCAAAAAACAACGCCAAGCAGAAGAGCGTTGTCGGAAGGGGGGGGGGGCGCCCGGAAGGCTTGCTCGTCGCCGAGTCCCTAGCAGGATTCCGTGGTGCCAGCGAGGATGATTCCTAACAACAAAAATCAGTAACTTAACACAAGCCATCTTCACGTTTAAGCGTTGCTTGTTACATAATTGAATACCGAACACATTTTGCATGCGTCCCACCACTGATGTCCCACATTCTGACGTGCCACATTTTGCCTGCGCCCTATGTCTTTTCATTGACGGAAGACTTCACTTGCCCCTACTTACAGAGGGCAAGAGAAGGTTCTCCTCGGCTGCAATCCTGTGCACACTTACCTGGGAGTAAGCCCCACTGCAGACAAGTGAGACTTACCTCCCAGTAAGCATGCATAGTTTTGCAACTGCTAGGATCTCAATAGTAGCTGGTACTGGTGGGCGTTGATGCCCCAGCTGAAGTTCTTTGACGTTTTTGAAGATGATTAGGCCTGTCCGCTCTGGACAGAACAAGAGATCTGTGGAAGTTACCACGATTGCTGACGGGTGTTCTGTGTTCCATTGGCACATCTGTATTTTTGTGAATGGTGTCTTTATTGATTCAAGCAATTCCTGGCATGGGCTATTAGGAGAGAGGATGGGAGAGAGAAGCATTTGCTTAACTCTTCCACTGAAATCAGTGGGACCTAAAATCCACTTCCTGGATTGGGTCCACCATGTTATACAAAGGCAAATTGCTTGAAGCTATTTCTGAAAACAAAACATTCTTCACAGATAGTCAGTTGAAAACAATTAAAACAGAGCACCCAGTTATATTCAGCACAATCCTATGTATACTTACCCGGGAGGGAGTTCTACTGCGTTCACTGGGATTTACATCTGTGTAGATGACCAGGGTGGATATGTTCAGTATATTCCTTTGTAAAAAGGCTTGGGGTGACTAAACTTGATCACTGGAAATGGCCAAAATTATGTGTAGCTATCACCTTTTGTGAAAATAAAATCACTATTAAAAAAAAAAGGGTGTAAGTGTGTGAAAGACAGAGAGCCAATGTTGATTTCTTATCTCCTGGTTTTGTGTATATGTTACAATCCTGAGGCTACTTAAACAATGGTCTTTTGAAATTGACTGGGCACAAATTAACAGCGCAATCCTGTATGTGCTTACTCAGAAGTAAGTCCCAGTTCAGTGGGGCCTACTCTCCAGGAAGTGGGTATGGGATTGCAGCCTAGAACTCCTTTAACTTCCAGTGTTTTGAGCAGCAGAGTTAAATACATATTTGAATATCTTGAGATTCAATGGGATTTAAAAGTTAAGTTTGGGTAGATCACACACACTTATTAAGAAGTCCTCCTAAATGGTCTTCCTCGTATTTCCTCTTGGAAGCCATTAGACAAACAGCCATGATCCAGCCATAATTAAGGACATGTTTCTCATCTCTATCAATGTGATAGATTTAAGCTGGGGTTTAACATTGCTAATGAAATACATGGAACTTTAATGTGGTAATTTTGGCTGGATCATGCATTATGTTTCTATTATTATTATTATTATTTAAAGTCAAATATTTGGCTTAATGTTTTATTTCAGAATTAACTGCGGATTCCAAAGGATACTGGCCATCTTGTAATTTTTAGGTATGCCTTAATACCATGTAGATTTATTTCCACCTGGAGAATTCCTAAAGTTACAATCTTTGATCTTTGTTCTCAAAAAAACTGGTACCCAAGATGCATATAAAACAGGCATTAAAGTGGTTTTCTACCTTATGTTTCTTCATTAGCCATCCACCTTACCACCCACCACTGCTGTGGATTTAAGGGACTCCACATAATTGAGTCTGTAAATTAACAAACACCCAGACAGCTGCAGAAACTGAGCCCTAAGTGGGACATTGGCCCTAATGTTCTCATATTAGCACATTAAACAAGCAGAAGGGGAGTTCTTAATTATGCCTTGTTTTATGGGGGCATGATAAATTCCTTTTCCTGGCCTCTCTGCAATGTCAATGGATGTGTTTGTACCAGTGTTGAATTAATAGAGATAATAATAACAACCAAAAAGGCTCCTTGGATTGAAGGATTATTCCATGTATCTGAAAAACATCAGAAGTAGGCAGTAATGAACCGGGAGTGCACCCCAGTCTGCTGTTCAGCATTCGAAACTACCAGTTATTCAGCATTGCAAACTGACAGCTTGTAAATGTAAATTTTATTAAATGCAGAGCAATAAAAATTTGTAGGTTTCTGTCACTTTGAATAAAAGGCTTGAGCCTTTTAAATTACAGCTTGTGCAAGCACAGGACCAGAACCAGGCAGCATTCTTAAACGGGGGCTTTTAAAAGCTTCGTTATTTACACTCACTCATATAATATCCTTTGTAGGATCCAGATATGCATGTCTCATATCACATGTAGGGATGACAGCCATGCATTGTTCTTAAAAAAATACTGTAAGCAGTACATAACATTTTGCTTCTGTGGGCCTAGAGCAAGGGTGGGGAACCAAATGCACCCCCTTTGAATTTCGTCCAGTCCCCAGGCATTGCCACTGAGCTTCTTCCCTCAGCCTTTCCTAACTTAGGGTCCCCAGATATTGTTAGACTACAACTCCCATCATCTCCAGCAAGCATGACCATTGGTCAGGCATGATGGGGACCAACAATATCTGGGAACCATAGGCTGAGAAAATCTGCCCTAGGGAAGGTGTTGAAGGATAACACTTCATGCATCAGATGAAAGCTAATGCTATTGGAGTTTGTTAGTCTTGAGGGTGCCAAAGACTCTTTGTTGTTTTGCTGCACCCTATGCAGTCTGACCCCCTTCATGGATCACTGCCTTGTTGTGGCGAAGGGGCTTGCGTAACGCAGTGAAGCCATAAGCTATGCCGTGCAGGGCCACCCAAGATGGACAGGTCATGGCGGAGAGTTCTGACAAAATATGGTCCACTGGAGAAGGAAATGGCAACCCACTCCACTATTCTTGCCAACAAAACCCCATGGAACGTATCACAAGGCTAAAAGGTATGACGCTGGAAGATGAGCCCCTCAGGTCGGAAGGTGTCCAATATACTACTGGGGAAGAGCAGAGGGAATTTCCAAGTAGCGCCAGAAAGTGTGAAGCGGCTGGGCCAAAGCCGAAAGGACACTCAGCTGTGGATGTGTCTGGTGGTGAAAAGAAAATCCGATGCTGTAAAGAACAATATTGTTTAGGAACCTGGAATGTAAGATCAATGCATCAAGGTAAGCTGGAGGTGGTCAAACATGAGATGGCAAGATTGAACATGGACATCTTGGGAATCAGCGAACTAAAATGGACAGGCATGGGCGAATTTAATTCAGGTGACCATCATATCTACTATTGTGGGCAAGAATCCCTTAGAAGAAATGGAGTAGCACTCATAGTCAACAAAAGGGTGGGAAAAGCAGTACTGGGGTACAATCTCAAAAACGATAGAATGATCTCAACACGAATCCAAGGCAAACCATTCAACATCACAGTAATTCAAGTCTATGCCCCAGCCACTGAAGCCGAAGAAGCTGAGGTTGATCGGTTCTATGAAGACCTACAACACCTTCTAGAACTAACACCAAAAAAAGATGTCCTTTTCATCATAGGGGATTGGAATGCTAAAGTAGGAAGTCAAGAAATCACCGGGATAACAGGCAGGCATGGCCTTGGTGTACAAAATGAAGCAAGACAAAGGCTAATAGTGTTCTGCCAAGAGCACACGCTGTTCATAGCAAACACTCTTTTCCAACAGCACAAGAGGCGATTCTACACATGGACATCACCAGATGGTCAATATTGAAATCAGATCGATTATGTCCTTTGCAGCCAAAGATGGGGAAGCTCTATACAGTCAGTAAAAACAAGACCTGGAGCTGACTGTGGCTCAGATCATGAGCTTCTTGTTGCAAAATTTCGGCTTAAATTGAAGAACGTAGGGAAAACACGAAACCATTCAGGTATGACCTAAATCATATCCCTTATGAATATACAGTAGAGGTGAGGAATAGATTTAAGGGATTAGATTTGATAGACAGAGTGCCTGAGGAACTATGGACGGAGGTCTGTAACATTGTTCAGGAGGCAGCAACTCAATCCATCCCAAAGAAAAAGAAATGCAAGAAAGCGAAGTGGCTGTCTGATGAGGCTTTACAAGTAGCTGAGGAAAGAAGGGAAGCGAAAAGCAAAGGAGAAAGGGGAAGACATATCCAACTGAATGCAGATTTCCAGAGAATAGCAAGGAGAGACAAGAAGGCTTTCTTAAATGAACAATGCAAAGAAATCGAGGAAAACAATAGAATGGGAAAGACTAGAGATCTTTTCAAGAAAATCTGAGATATCAAGGGAACATTTTGTGTAAAGACGGGCATGATAAGGGACAAAGAAGGCAGGGACCTAACAGAAGCAGATGAGATTAAGAAGAGGTGGAAAGAATACACAGAAGAACTATACAGGAAAGATCTGAATATCCCTGATAGCCATGATAGTGCAGTCACTGAACGTGAGCTGGACATCCTTGAGAGTGAAGTCAAGTGGGCCTTAGGAAGCATTACTAACAACAAAGCAAGCGGAGATGACAGTATTCCAGCTGAGCTATTTAAAATCCTAAAAGATGATGCTGTTGAAGTGCTGCACTCAATATGCCAACAAATTTGGAACACTCAACAGTGGCCACAAGACTGGAAAAGGTCAGTTTACATCCCAATTCCAAAGAAGGGCAATGCCAGAGAGTGTTCAAACTACCGTACAATTGCACTCATTTCACATGCCAGCAAGGTGATGCTCAAAATCCTACAAGCTAGGCTTCAGCAGTATGCGAACCGAGAACTACCGGAAGTACAAGCTGGGTTCTGAAGAGGCAGAGGAACTAGAGATCAAATCGCCAACATTCGCTGGATCATGGAGAAAGCAAGAGAATTCCAGAAAAACGTCTATTTCTGCTTCAATGAGTACACTAAAACCTTTGATTGTGTGGATCACAACAAACTGTGGCAAATTCTTAAAGTGATGGGAGTACCAGACCACCTTACCTGTCTCCTGAGAAACCTGTACGAGGGTCAAGAAGCAACAGTAAGAACCAGACATGGAACAACCGAGTGGTTCAAAATTGGGAAAGGAGTACGACAAGGCTGTATATTGTCGCCCTGCTTATTTAACTTATATGCAGAGTACATCATGAGAAACGCCGGGTTGGATGAATCACAGGTCGGAATTAAGATTGTCGGGAGAATTATCAACAACCTCTGATATGCAGACGATACCACCCTAATGGCAGAAAGCAAAGAGGATCTCAAGAGCCTCTTGTTGAGGGTGAAAGAGGAGAGTGCAAAAGCTGGTTTGAAACTCAACATTAAAAAAACTAAGATCATGGCATCTGGCCCCATCACTTCCTGGCATATAGAAGGGGAAGAAATGGAAGCAGTGACAGATTTTATTTTCTTGGGCTCCAGACGGTGACTGTAGCCATGAAATTAAAAGACGCTTGCTCCTTGGGAGGAAAGCTATGGCAAACCTAGACAGCATAGTAAGAAGCAGAGACATCACCTTGCCGACAAAGGTCCGCATAATCAAAGCTATGGTTTCCCCAGTAGTAACGTATGGCTGTGAGAGCTGGACTATAAGGAAGGCTGAGCGCCGAAGAATTGATGCTTTCGAACTGTGGTGCTGGAGAAGACTCTTACGAGTCCCTTGCACTGCAAGGAGGTCAAATCAGTCAATCCTAAAGGAAATCAACCCTGGCTGCTCATTGGAAGGACAGATACTGAAGCTGAAGCTCAAATATTTTGGCCACCAAATGCAAAGAGAAAAGTCACTGGAAAAGTCACTGATGCTGGGAAAGATTGAAGGCAAAAGGAGAAGGGGACGGCAGATAGGGATGTCAGAAAATTCCGCCACGGATCTCGGG
Source organism: Heloderma suspectum (assembly GCF_057233095.1). Taxonomy (NCBI): domain Eukaryota; kingdom Metazoa; phylum Chordata; class Lepidosauria; order Squamata; family Helodermatidae; genus Heloderma; species Heloderma suspectum. The sequence continues at coordinate 118,429,128 of NC_139462.1, forward strand.
GAGGCCGAATGCCAGCGCATTTGGCCCCCCGAAATCGGCGGCAGAATGGCCTGCCCCCCTGGGACGAGACTTACCTGGGGCGGATCTTCCGGGCGGCGGTGGCTCCGGTGGCTGGTCTTCTGACCGGCCGCCGCCGCCATTTCCGGTTTAAAAAAAAAAAAGACGTGATAGGCTACGTAAAGATTTACGTAGCCTATCACGGCTAGGTTTAAAAAAAAAAAACATGATAGGCTATGTAAATGTTTACGTAGCCTATCACGTTTGACTTAAAAAAACAATAAGCCGTGCGTATGCAAATGGCGGCAGCCGTGGCTGCCGCCATTTGCATACGCGCGTTGTTTTTTTTTTTTTTTTTAAAGTCAGACATGATAGGCTACGTAAACATTTACATAGCGTATCACGGCTGACTGCAGGGATGCAAATGGCGGCGGCTATGGCCACCGCCATTTGCGTCCCTGCTAGCCAGCGGCCGGATGTCCGGCTGCTGGCGGAGCCGGCCGGTGGCTCCACAGAATCCCTGAGGAGCGGAGCCGGCCGGCCAGGATTCTGGGGGGAGGGACGGAACGCCTCCCCCCCACCAGCAACATAATCCGCGAACAGGTAAGTGACTTTCATACATCCCTAACGGCAGAGGATGAGATGGCTAGATAGCATCACCGATGCAATGAATATGAACTTGAGCTCACTCCGGGAGAGAGCGGAGGACAGGAAGGCCTGGCGTGCTATGGTCCATGGGGTCACGAAGAGTCGGACACGACTTAACGACTGAACAACAATGCAGTTTGACTGGAATGGTGGTCCCACATGCTACACTTTATTTTCCCCCAGAAAAGCGAATGGAAACCATTCATTTCTGTGGCAGAGTGTAGAGGTGCATGAAGGTAGGGGTGAGGGTATATGCTCCCTATCCTTGATGAATCCTGCCACTGAGGACTGCTCCTCCTCCTCTCTGCGTGGTCCAGATCTTCTGCATAGCTAATTTCTCCTGCACCTCATCTTAAGACTGTTTTGAATTGCAGACTCTGGGGTCAGCAACATAATGCCCATCCATCCATCTATCTCTCAATCATCTATTCATCCATCTCTCTATTCATCCATCTCTCTATATCTATGCTGTGCCAAATCCTGCCCTCTATTTTGGGGAATTTTTTTCTCTCCCTGCAAAAGAGGCAGTTTTTTCTTGGGGAGGGGGACAGGGTTTCCGCATACCTTTTTAAGTTTGGGAGGTAGCTGAAGGATCTTTTTTCAATTTTTTTTTACTTGAAAAACACCTCAAGCACGAGACTCTTTACACAGAGGCTTCTCCAGCCCTGCAACACTTGCTGAACTCCCAGGAGACCATGTGACTTCACCCACTCCTACAGGCATTCAGGAAGACCTCCTGGGCTGCAGAAGCTTTGCAAAGATTCCTGGGCTGTTGCAAACAAGAACAAATGGGACTTTGGGGGCTTTAGAAAAAACCTCTTATCTTGCTTGCTGTATGTTGCTGCAAGAAAGGTTTTTTCTAAAGCTCTAAAAGCCCAATTTGCTTTTGCTTTGCGGAGCTTCTGCAGCCCAGGAGGCCTTCGTGATAGGAGAGGGCGAGGTCACGTGGTCTCATGGGATTTCAGAAAAAGCTGCTGGGGTAGAGAAGCTTCTATGTAAAGAGTTCTGGGCAGATGCAAGTGCGTGGTGTGGCACGATCATGACATGTTTTTAAAGGAGAAAGCAAAAAGCAAAATAGGGATTGTGGGGGGTGGGGGTAAGTGAAAGCTTGCCTCCTATCACCACTGTGGGATTACCACCGTGACTATTTTTTCTTTGCTGTTGGTAGAAGCAAGGGAACAGCAATCTCAGAAGCCAGAGAACAGCAGTTTTTCCCCTGCAGTGGGGGAAAGTGGGTGGGATCCTGCCAGCTTTGCGGGCTGCACAGGGAGTGGTTGAGGGCCCCAGGACTCCAGGTTGTGCAGCCCTGGTCCAATGATGTGTATAAAACTCCAACCTCCTTTGTTGGTGCTGAGTTATTGGGAAAATCTATCCTCAGACACTAAACTGAGATATGATAGTGGGGACTTTCTGTTCCTTTGATCTGCAAGGCACTGCCTACACATAAAATTTATTTTCCACACAGTAAATACAATGAACATAAAACCTGAAGGAGTTGTCCTCTTGGGAGCCAGAATTCTTGGCAAGAATGTAGTTAAATGCAGAATGTTCTGAACACCATTATCTCAGTTTACTAAAACAACTCGTATCATGATGAAGGTCAAGGCCATGACTATTTATGTGCTATGCTCCCATCCTTCCACAGGCTCCTTTGTGTCTTTTGAAATGTCCTATCAGAGGCAAGTGTATGCCACTGGCTAAAGACAAAAACCTAGGAGTTCCAAATGGTGACCTTTATGAATGTTTATGGTAAATAGCTAGAAAGACAGATATATTTTTGCGTTAAGGAGAATTAAAATAGTGTCTTTGAGATGGAAGTTAAAATTAAATGAGGTATTCTTTTGTTTTTGTTTGGGCATGTTCAAAGAATAGGGAAAGAAACATGGTGAAGGTAACTGAAAAGAAAAAAAAAGAAAAGTTTATCTAACTGTGAAGAAGATGAAAAGGGAGCGAATATTCATGCCATCCAGGCCTAGAAAGATGGAATATACTTATATGACAAGTTGGTTCCAATTGATATAATCAGAAATCTGACTAAATAGAGCTGTAAAAGATGGCTGTTATGCAACTCTCATAATTATTTTGACAATGTGAAAATTTTGGTTAGATCTGATTTATTGTCAATTGTTGTGTGGCTGGCAAGTTTCCTCCCATAAGATTGTTCAGATTGTTCCTTATTTTATTTCTCTCAAACACAAACCACATCCTTATACTCTGTATTATTTTGGAATAACAACAACCCTGTCCAGTTTTATACTTACAAACAAGAAAATTGATTTAAATTCCTGCTTTACCTATAAACATATACTAGAAGGGTGCAAAACATCCAGCACCCTTCTAACCAGATTGTTAGCTTAACAGGAGCATTAACAATGCAACTAAACACTCTCACTAGGGAATAAACCCTATTGAACATGATTGGACCTTTATGTAAACATGTATAGGTTGCACTGTATTTGACTTCAGAGGGCATTCCTGCAGAATAAAGCTGTTAGGATTGCATTACATGTGTTTCAGAGACTAAATTATCTATATAAAGCAATACTGAGCATTTACTATAGAGTTCCCCACTTTTTTTTGGTACACCCACCTCTCTAACACAAACAGCAGCACCTACAAATAGGCACATTTGGCACTTTCAAGGGAAGTGTACATTGAGGGCCCATGTCACTGCTGAAGCACTCCCAATGTTTTAAAGTTCCAGTCTTCAATCTTTTCAGGCTCAGCAGCCATGTGTAATCCCAAATTGAAAAATGGAACCAACAACTTTTGTTTTTCAGCAGCCACATATGCCCACATTCTCCTTGACTCTTTGGTTTTTTGGTTTAGGAACACAGTCCTCCTTTGTATCTGGTCACCCTTTCCCCCCCACTCCTCCCCCTCTTCTTCTCTTCAAAAATAAGCCCAAACAAACAAACAAACATGGTGGTGGTCCTGACCTAAGAAAGATTGCAATTAGTTGTTTTTCTTGCATCTCAGTCCTTATCGTGGGTGACCTTGACAGAAGGCCTTGAATTTGGATGGAATGGGGGGTGGGTATGGAATAACCCTTTCTAGCCAACATTGCCCGTGCATTGTGCCTTTCAGGCTATAAACTCCAGATACATCGTTTGCATATACACAGAGAAGCTGACGGGTGGTGAAATGTGATTATTATTTATGAACATGTCTTTATTTAAGATATTTAGGCAGCAATCCTATGCTCATTTAGACAGAAAAAGGCCTACAAGTCCCAGCATGCCCCAGCCACGCTGGCTGGGGCATGCTGGGAGTTGTAGGCCTTCTTCTGTCTAAACAAGCAACGGATTGCATCCTTATAGTATTTACTTTTTCTTTGATGTATATTTATTTACATTAAACTATTTTTAATTCACACTAGTACGCACAGAAATAGGAAACAGTCCTGTTTAAATGAAAATATGACCCAATTCCGATCTTGCGCTTAGGTTCCAACTCTGGCGCTCCCCACCGGGCCAATCAACCGGCGACCAAAGCGTCATTTTCATAATATACAAGTGCTTTGGAAACCCGCCCAGACGAAGCAACGCGCATGCCCAGCTTTTTCAGCTCCCCCACTCCTTCCCTGCTAGAGGCAGACAGTTCTGATGCCCCGCCCATTATGTCAGGTAAAAGAGGCGGGCCTTCGTTCCCTCCTGTCACCTTTCACCCTTTTGTGGGCCTTAGTTACCACGCTAGGCTTAGCCACTGCGACTGTTCGTTCCAGGACTGAACGATTCGTTTAGAGTGAGGGGGAATCGTTCCACATAGTAACCTCACGCGGCGGCGATTCTTGCTACTCGCCTGTCCACGGCGCCTTTTGACTCTCCACGGTTCTCTTTGCCTCTCCGCTTTTTCCCCGACGTGGCTCTCTAAGCCCGTCGAGAGCTTTCATCGCCTCCTGTCTACGCTCCCCCCCTCTTTTTCTGTCTGATGGTCTAGTCCAGCGCTGGTCTTGGCGAACGGCGCCGAGGGGAGGAAGATGGCGGCGGCGGTCTGGGTTCCGTGGTCTTCCCGTTGACTGAAGGTGCGCGGGGCTCCTCCTTTCCGCCGGCTAGCGGTGCTATGTCGGACTCGGAGGAGGAAGAGGAGTGCTCTGACCGGCAGCTGAAGTTCGTGGTGTTGGGCGACGGCGCCTCCGGCAAGGTCAGTCCGCCCGCCCAGGGAGCGAGTGCTCCCGCTCAGTGTCGCGCTCCTCTGCCGGCGAATCGATGCGACCTGCAGGCTGTTCGACGTCTCACCCGTGGGAATAGCTGGTGTGGCAAAGAGCCTGAATCAGGAGGTCCTCAGTTCGAGTTTCGCCACTGCCAGGACCTGACTAGGTAGCCTTGGGCAAGACACGCGCTCCGCCTCCGCCTCGCCACCCCTCGCGCCCCCAGTGTGGGTGAATAGGGTGAGCGACCTACCTCGCAGGCTAGTTGTACAGCTTACAACAGGATGATGCATGTGCACAGTTCGAACAGTTTAAAAGCGCTTATGCATCCTACGTGCGAAGAGGGGCCCTTGTTGAATTGTGTTTCGTGTCACCCCAGTCTCGCCCAAACGATCACTGCCTGAGCCTGGCCCCTCCAGGGCAAGGATAAACTTGTAGCAGGGATTTACATGGTAGGTAGGGACTCCTGTGATGGAAAGCTCCTCCACCCGAAACTTTACATAGCAAATTGCGGCTGGGAAAAGGCTTCTTAGACCCCTTTTCCTTGATTATGAGTTTATGTGGAAGATCCCCCCCCCCTCACTTCTGTGAATCTCCACTTGTATCCTGTTGTAGCAAGCCTAGAGCTCCTCAGCTATGGCTTGTGAGGACTAGGTCTTATTTATAAGGGTGATTGGGCATAGACTCCACTGAACGCAAAGGGATTTATTTTTAAAACACTGGAACATTTGAAATACAGGATGGGCTGCACGCACGGCAGGAATTTACAGTTTACAAAAGTCTTCTAGGGGAATCATAGAATAGTAGGGAAGATAGGTATCTTTACAAAGGTACAGAAACCTTTTGTATGTGTGCGTGGATTGTGGTAGGGAGCATAGGGTAATGGTAAAAGATTTTTTCCCTGAATGGAGGAGCGTTAATGAGCCCTACCTGTAATCTGAAGTGGCATAGTTTAGACACACCTAAGTGAGCACGAGGCCTATTACGTATGTTGTATTCATTTACTCTGCAATAGTAAAAAAAAAATTAAGTGAAAGGGAAGGTAAATTGCTGCTACTGCTACTAATCCTGCCAGTAAAAAATAGATATCCACATCCTCAGTGAATGGTGAGATGTTCCAGGGGCAGCACTGAAGTTTTCATTTCTCTTTGGATAAGACAACAGTGGAAAACTTACAAATATACCAGTGGAGCATAGTGGAAGCAAACAGGCACCCATACAGCAGGCAGGAAATTCACTAATCCAATCACAGATGCTCAGAGAACAACTTGTGCTACTTCCCTTTGTGCCACATGTGATGGGATATGTTTCCAAACCCCTTTAAATGTGTGACTTTACTTTATAGGTGGATCATAAAAGAAAAACAGAAGCTGGAATATTCATATTACTATTTGACAGATTTATAATGGGTTCCTGAAGGAGATTGTTGATATTTACTATAGCCTTACTATAAACCACATTTAGGGCACAATCCTATCGGGCTAGGTGGCTGCCTCTGAACCCGGAGATGGCCGCCTATCCAATGCAGGGTAGGAGCAGCACGGAGGGGATCTTCTCCTCTGTGCTTCAGCCGCCTTATATTTGCAGCTAGACAGCCCATTTCTCCTATCTAGCCACGGCAAGTCAGAGCGGGGGCGGAGGCCGGATGATGCATAGGAAGCGTTGGAAAGGCACTTCTGCACGCCCCCAGGAACACCCCGTTTTCGCTGCTCCGTGCTGCTGCTACGAGTGCGGGGCTGATCCGCGCTGCCTATGAGGCAACGCGGCAGGGGGTGGAGGTGGGTTCTTAGGGAACTGACCTATCCTATGGCTGTCTATCTGCTGACTAGTGGCCATAGGATTGCGCCCTTAATGTATAATGTTATGATACATTAAAGTGAGAAAATTACTTCACAGTTATTATTTTTTTCATCCTGATCACATCCCTACGCACCCCTGTAAATGCGCCCGCAAAAGTTACTAGCCTGCAAAATATTTTAGTAGCCTTCTCGGGTTGGCAGGAAAAGGGCAGAGGACTTTATCACTCCTGCAGCAAGTTGTCACTTTTTTATGCTAGGTACTGAGGAGGGAACTTCCCTCCTCTGTCAATCTGCTTTGTTTCTATGCTGGGCACACTTTTTTGTCTGCATGGAATTATTTATTTTTGTAATTAAAACATGTGTATATTTCCCTCTATCCAATAGAGAACCATGAACATCAAACAGCATTAAAATATACAAAGCATAACATTAATGATAAAATGTGGCAGCATCTAAACATAGAGCAGGCTAAGGCATTTATTTTTGCTTTTGGGGGGCTAAACCCTCACAAAGTGACATATAAACAAGAGCAAGGAAAGATACAAAGATATAATAGCCACCATTAACAAGCATACGATCTATTTTGAGAAGCTGCTCTGTAACACACACATGGTAATTATTTTATAGACTGCATTGAAGAGGAAGGTCTTCAAAGCTCACCTAAATGCTTATACCGATGGAACTCTTCTTTTTCAATTGAAAAGGAATTTCACAGTTTTGGGACCACCATGGAGAAGGCCTTATTTCTTGGGCATGCCAACCCAACTGATCTTAGTACTAGGCACTCAGGAAGGACTCCTAAAGCAAACCTAGCATATGGGCAGGATTATATGGGTGAAGGTGGTCATTCAAATAACCTGATCCCAAGCTGTTTAGGACTTTAAAGGTAAAGACTAGCACCTTGAATTAAAATGCCTGGGAAATAGAAATGTCTTAACCTGGTGCTGGAAACAATGTAAGGTAGGTGCCAAGCCACCCCTTCACAGAAGGGGTTCTATAACTGGAGCACCACCACTGAAAAAGGCTTCTTCGTTGTTGCATAGCATACTTCCTATAAGAAAGGCAGTTGGAGAAGAGGTTTCAGCAGAAGATCTCAGAACCAGGGCTTTGCACGTGTGCCCTGTTTCTCTTCGGTCCCTTTGAATCAGCCCCGCTTTGACTTGAACCAATTCTGACCCCCTCCGCTTCGATTCGGATCTGGATCTGAAGCAAGATTTGGATATCCGGATCACTCAGTTTGGGCATTTTCCCATTGACTTGAATGGGAAAACACAAATGGCCATAACTTTTTCAGTTTTCAGGACAAATAGATGAAACCTGGAGGCCTCTATGCCCCCATGGAGGCGATCCCATTTGCCAAATGTCAGACAGTTTGGCCCAGTACATTTTGTGCCAGCTGAAATTTGATTTTTTTCCACCAAAACCTCTCAAAGCAAAGAACTATACCTCTCAGCCCCATGCTGCCTCCTCCTGCTGCTGCTTGCTCGGCTGTCATGACTGCTAGCCGCCTCCTGCTTGTGAGGGGCTAGCTACTAGTGGGCCATGCGCTATGCTGCTGGTCGACTGTCCTTGAGAGCCGACTGAGGAGGAGGAGGTGTGTGGCACCCCCCCCCCACCGCTAGCCATCTCCTGTTCATGAGGAGGAGACAGCTAGCTAGTGGCAGGGGTGTGTGCCGTGCTGCTGGTTGGCTGTCCTTGACAGCTGACCAGGTAGGAGGAGGAGGTGTGGTGCCCGCCACTAACCATCTCCTGCTCAGGAGGAGGAGATGGCTAGCAGTAGGAGCATGTGCTGCGCCTCTTCGTCCTCCTTCCTGGGTGATTCACAGCACCTTTTGTATATAAGTCTATGTGCACACATAGACTTAATGCAAAACTTGATGTGAATCTCCCATATACTCAAGATTCATGCCACTCTTTGTATATAAGTCTGTGTGCACGTAGACTTCCGATTGCCATGTCTTATAAAAATGTGGTGGAGGGACTGATGAGCAGGGCAGGGGCTGGGTGGGCAGGTGTCTGGAGAATCCGGAGGGGGGTGGGTTCTCACATCCCTAAGTACCACCACCAGAACGATCTCTGTTCTCTGAAACGCAGCTGGTTTTCTCCAGCTATTCAGTCCTCTCCGCCCCCTGGTCACTGATTTGAGATTGCTGGGTTACATTCAGCCCTGATTTGGCAACTAGAGTTTCCATTTGCCAAAGCTCCCTCCCTCTCCCTTCCTTGTTAATCCCTCACTGAACGTTCTCAAGCTGATACTTTTGGTGCTAGGCTATCTGGGCTGCTTAGAACGAATAATCAAGTCAGACAAGGCGCTTCTTATACAAGCTGCTTTGCTTCGGGGGGCCTCGTTGCTCTACTGCTCCACCTCATATCACATGGAGGTACCTCCAAAGCAACCTGCTTTGACTTGGTTTTCAGGCTTTGGTCGAAAGCAGTGTACAGCCCTACTCAAAGAACGGGCAGGTCTTGAATTTGACCTGGAAGCAAATAGACAGCCAGTGCAGTTTTTTTTTTTGTTTGTTTAATGGTATAATATGAACAAGCCTGGCTGTATGAGTTAAAATTCTAGTAGCCATATTCTACACTAGTTGAAGCTTCTGAGTCATTTTAACAGGCAGCCCTGCATATAATGCTTTATAGTAATCCAGTTGTGAGGTTAGCAGAGCATGAATCACTGGGGCCAGACTAGCTCTGTCCAGGAACAGCTGCAACTGATGAACTAGCCAAAGCTGATAAAGGACACATGGTCTCATTGAAGCCAGCTGGGCCTCTAGTAACAAAGCTGTTTCTAGGAGAACCCTTAAACTGTTAATCAGCTCTTTCAGGGGTGTCTGTGTGCAGTTCTGTCCAAAAGAAGTTGAACACTGATGTACTGAACTGGGAAACCTATCTACCCACAGTGCCTCCATTTTGTCAAGATTCACCTTCAGTTTATTGTTCCTTATCTAGCCTATTACTGACCTTGCACAGGCTCACCTGTTTAAGATGAGCTGAGTATCATTTCATCAGCATACCGATGATACTTTCACTCCAAAACCTTGGTTAACTTCCTCTGGTGGTTTAATACCGATGTTGAAAAGCAGAGGCAGTAGGATGGAATTGTGTGGGACCCTGTAGCGTAGAATCAGTGCAACCTTTTGGAGCAGACTGTGCAGGCAGGAATGGGGCCATCATATCACCGTGTCCCTATACCTATAGCACAAGGTCTAGCAAGATGCCATGATAGATGGTATCAAATACCACTGAATCAATAAGGTCACACTCCCCTATCTCTCCCACCAGAGGTCATCCATCAGGGTAACCAAGGCTGTTTCAATTCCAAAACCAGTCCTGAACTTGGATTGTACTGGGTCCAGATAATCCATTTCATCCAAAATCACCTGGAGCTGGACTGACAGTAACTTCTCTTATATCTTTCCCCAAAACAAATTATTTGCAACTGAGTGATATTTATTGTAATCTTCTGGATCCAAATATAGTTTCTTAAGTAGTGGTCACATCACTATCTCCTTTAGGGCAATGGAGACCATTGCCTCTGGCAAAGAAGCATTAATAATCTGGGTTCACCACTCAATCACCTCTATCTTGCTGTAATTAGCTATGTTGGGCAAGGATCAAGAACACAGGTGGTTATTCCTCCCTCCCCCTTCATTGACATCCTCAAGCTGCATCAGCTGAAACTTATTCCATATAACCAGACCAAATGGTGCTCTTCCTAGGAATTGCTTCCACCAATGGTGTCAAGGTCAGAGCAAATATGAGTGACTTTATCCTCACAGTGCCTTACAAACATAGTAGTCCTCTAATATGTCCCTTCATGGATCAAGTTGTATAAAACCTTTAACTTCCCTTCCAGTTCTGATTTGAAGGGCAAGTACAAACCATAGTTGGATCATTTGCTGTAATAGCAAACAATTATTTGCCTGAAACAGGAAATTAGGTAATTGGAAAAGGAAGCATATGGGACTGAGGCTCAGACCCAATGGTGAAACCATGGTTTGGCAATTACATTTGAATCAGTTCATTCAATGAAAAATATGCATGTACCCACCTGTGGATCTAGAACCTTGCGATAACCCCACCACCATTATTAACATAAAGTAATGAAGGGACAACATATATGAGCCTTGTGTATGGGAGATAATTTGGTCAAATATTGTCAAATAGTGGTAAAGTTTCTAACTTTTGAAATATGTTGGTAGAACAGCAACAGAGAAATCTGTGGTAATTAAAAAAGAATTAACTGTTATGAAATAACAGTTTTAATTATAGTTATCACTATTTGCAGTAAATATAAATGTATTTATGTAAATATAAATGTGTGGCAACAGTTTTGACAAGTGTGAAGGTCTTTGGCTTTCTGTCACTTACACAAGGAATTCTTGTGCAGGTGCCATAATTAATTGCTGAATGGGGAATGGTGGGTGTTGTAAGGATTTTTTTTTTTGTCTAAACCTGCATAGGATTGTGCCCTTAATTAATTGATACTTGTGTGTGGATCCTGCTTGATTTTTTTCTGTGGGTCAGTGGCCCTTGGTAGAAAAACGGTTTACCACCCCTAAACTAGATGAAGACCAAGAGGAGAGGACTAAAGCAAAGTATTGACTGGAGGTCAAGTTGGAAGAGTATAAATAAATGACAGAAGAGTGTCTAGCAAATGATTAATCACTCCATTTCATAAGCACTTATAGAATGAACAGGCTGTAGGATTGAAAGAGACATGCCTGTGATCCACGTGGAAGTGATTTTAAAACAGTTGAATGTTACTCTTTTTCCTTCTCATCTCCTTCTGAATCTTAGATATTCCATTTGTATGAAGGAAATCATGGATGGTGAGGACTATATTGAGGAGGCTAACCTCATTAAAGTCTCCGTGTTTGATAACCATGATATAGACCCAATAATCCATCTGTTCCTAATGTGAACAGGTTACAGGGGTACTTTGTTCTGGATGCTTGTTTCCACCTAAAAAGCAGTGTTTCTTATCCATCCTGGCCTAGTACAGTTTAGTACAGGACATTGGAGTGAGCCATCTTGTCCCTTGAGGCTAAGAAAGGATAAAATATTTTGTATGTATGTATTATTTGTTTATGCATAATTGTTCAGACATAATTTGTAATACTTAAAATCCAATGAAATAACAATGACAGATGTAGGTGAATCAGATGTAAGGGGCTATGTTTGGAATTTTTCAGCATTTTTTATTTGGCTATGGTGTGTATTGCTTTCAAGATACCCAGTACTTAACTGTGTTGAGGACCATAGATGTCAATCACAAAATGGCTATTGTGGTCCTACAGATTTGAGAGTCCTTCCACAAAGAAAGAAGATCCAACACAAATTTTAGAATTAGTTTTCTGGATTTTTGATCAACTCTGAAATGAAAAAAGCCTTTTGCTGAATGAAAGATGCTGAACTGCTAATGCCATTGTATTTATAAGGAATAAGTAATTGTTCTTTAGTTAGCAGTCTTGTTTTTCCAGGGTTGTTGATATAGGATGTACTATGTAGTATTACATTCGTTAATAGCAAAATAAAAAGGGACGGGGCTCCTGATTTTTTGCTATACACTCTTGCATTAAGGAGAGGAGGTAATGAAAGTTGTTTTGAGAAAACTTTCCTGTGCTGTTGAAAACTTCTTGCTCTTATTGGCAGCTGTTAGACCAATGTGTGTTTTCATTAATGCCCTTCGAAACCTTTTAGGGAATATTGAATGTCACATAGTAATAAAGTTAATATTTACAATGTTCTTAAACCTAAGATGGAGGGATAAAGTATATAATTTTTCTGAATTTTCTGAATTTATATTTACTTTTAAATATATGCTATTATTAAAAGGAAGGGATTTTTTTAAAGGTAGGAATCAGTTTGGAGGGTGAGAGCAGTTTTGTTGATTTCCTCAGTGCATTTCTTCCATGCTACCATCTTCATTTTTGTAGTTGTCTTTGATGATATAATTATTTATAGGTTTTCTATAAACCTCTTCAGTATTATAATTTTGGAATATTGAAATATTCTCATACTTGGAATACATTTTTCCAGTGAAAATTTCAAAAGACATTTGGTCTGAATAGCCTTTTTATTGAAAAGATTTATGAGAAGCCATTGTAAAATAGGTTGTTATTGTAAATTCTAGCAATCTGTAGGCTGTAGTCTAATGTCCATTTTTCCTTCTTCCAAGGAACACCTTAGTTTAAGTTAGCAACAATAGAATTATAATTAGGATTAGAATCTTAATTATATTTTTAAGGAAATGGATTTAATTGAACTTAGCTGGTTTTGTTTCCTGTAATGTGAAACAAATACTTTGACATTTTAAAGTAATGTGTTTGGAATTGGCAACTAAGATATTAGGAAAAATATTTCTTTTATTCTAGGCACATCTTCTAAATGCTTGTATTCATAACTTGAATATTGCTGAAGCCTCATGTAAATTCTAGCAGTCTGTAGGTTGCAGTCTAAAATCCATTTTTCCTTCTTCCAGGGAATGCCTTAGTTTAAGTTAGCAACAAGGAAGTATATATTTGCAGGAAAAAACTGCTCCTTATAAAGAGAGAAACAAAGTGGTACAGTGGATAGAATTTTGAACTTGCTTCTGATAGTTCTGTGTTTATATCCCAGGTCTTCAATGGGGTTACTTTGTGGTGAGGGATGTTGGAAAATTTTGTTCTTCATTTTTAAGTGAACTAACCTAATTTATGAGAATGAGATTCATCAGGGGACGTAAAATCTCACCAAAGGAATAACAATTTGCACTTCCCAGACGAATAATTTATGCTCCTGTCAAATTGCTATCTCTCTGCTTCAGTTCTCTCCCTGGGCTTGTGCTAGCCCAGCGAGATATTTTAAAATGGTAAAATTTGAATTGTACACCTCCCAACCATGTAATAAACTGCTTTTGTGCCCCCTCAGTTTCTAATGTTACCTTGTTCAGGGAGGTTGCTGTTGCTCAACAAATGCAAATACGAAGCCCTCTTAGGCATATAAACTATTAGTGTGGCCCTCTCAAACCTGGCCCTGTTATTGTGGAAAACAAACAACATTCTAAAATGTATTGCTTATTACAATGCTAAATAATCAAGTCAGGTTCTGGAATGGGCCATAGTGCAGTGGTAGAGTAGATGCAGGTCTAAGGTTTACTCTCTAGCATCTCCAGGTAAAATCCTGGTGGATCACTGCCAGCCACTTTAGACAGTACTAAGCTAGATGGACCCATGATCTATCTAAGTGTAAGGTAGCTTACTATCATGTTTCTATGATATGAAGATACATTCTTGTACTGTCTGCTGGAGCACTGTGGGTGTTTTGTACAAATATATACAATTACATTTTATTTAATTTTATTTATTCTAAAATATTTAACCTGGCAGTAAACCGCAAAGTTCTCTTTTACTTTAAAATCAGGTTTGCTTTAGAAATGGCTTTACTATTGTTTTAGAAAAAAACATTAGAAATCACTTACTTAAAAACTAGTTTTTATTTTATGTATATTTTGTTGTCTCTCTCTTAAGATATCAAGTGAATTTGATGTGATTCTGTTTTTAGACCTCCTTAGCCACACGTTTTGCTCAAGAAGCTTTTGGGAAGCAGTACAAACAAACCATAGGACTTGACTTCTTTTTGAAAAGAATAACACTCCCAGGTAAGAGCAGATTAACATGCATAATACAAAAAAGTGGGAGTAACAGTAAAGTGTTGAGAAAAGGGCTATATTCTTAAGTATGTAAGAAGATTTAATATGGCACTTTAAGGATATGAACAAACTTTGATTATTAATGCAGGATATTCACTACTAAGAAATTGTATGTTTACAGTTACATCATTTTGTGTTGTGTATGAAACATTCTATTCTCAAGAATGTGTTTGTCCTAGGTTCCTAGTACATCTTGGATTTGATATAGGTAACACTATGTACAAAATAGAAAAATAATAAAAATTAATGTAGTAAGAGCAAAAAAGTTTTTTTCTAAAAAGAATAGTATTTTTTTAAAAAGTATTACCCACTTTTACTTCAGTTGAGAGGATTCATATATAATACATACATAATGTAGCTATGGAATTGCTAGAGTGTGATATGTGAATGCTGTCTTATGCAAGGCAGCATGAAATTGCTGGCATTTAATAGACCACTAAAATTCAGGGTCCCCAGGCACTCATAAAAATACAGTTTGAGCATTCAAGATGTTTCACTTCATGATGCAAAGAAACTATTTAGATGCCAGTTGTAACACACTGAATGGAAAATGTAAAGAAGTAATTAAAATAGAATGGCAGGATCTTAAAGTTTGTGTCTAAACAATTGGGGGTCTAAAATGACTTATTCATTCATTTTATCGTAATTCAATTTGCTAGCATAAAAATATTCGATTAAATGCATTTTCCCCTGGTGTGCTTAACAAACCAAAGCTGGAGAGAACATTTTCTCTATGAGACTACAAGATGTTGCTGCAAGATTGAACTTCTATTATTTCTGGGGTGTTTCGGGCAAAGACAAATGAAGCATGGTTTAATTGAACAGTGAGTAGGGATTGGCTTGTTTGTTAAATAAATATCAGATGCTCTCTTCTGAACATTATGTTAAATTATAACTTCAGTGATTTGATCTCCAAAATAATTTAGCTTCTGAACAGCCAATATCAAATTCATAGCTGCCAGCCTTTCACAGGCCTGAAGAGTAGTTTAGCTACCCAAGTGCCAACTTCAATTTCGGCCACTTCTCAGGACTTTTCCAACTCTGCCAATACTATTCAGACTGCATAGATCCGTTGATGTGGTATTAAATTTCAAGTTTGAATGCTTATTTCTCTGTGAATGGTAAGAATAATCCTATGTTGCCCAACTTAGTCCTTAAGAAGTATAGGTCTCTCTAATATTTATAGTAGCACTAGTGAGTGGAATGTGTGTCCAGTGCACGTGAGAATGTGTGTGTTGGAAATGTGTATTTCTGCTCATTTTCCCTCCAGTAACAGCTGTTAAGCATGTACAATGTATTTCTTCATTACTGAATACTGAAATGAGGTGGAATGTTTGGAAAAATATTTATCTTTTGCTCCATTCCCAATTATGTCCTACAATTATTTTTGTCACAAATTCTAACAAAGGTATTACACAGTTTCCCCGTAACATCTGCATGTATCTTATATCTATATTTTTAAGTGGACTTCAATTATTTATCCATTGGTGTGTGTGTAGAATAGTTATTCCCCCAAAGGTTTTAACAAATGATAGGATAGGATAGCTTTTCAAGTATAGATACATCATTTTTCTTGGAGGGTGGGAGACTTTTAGTTGTTAAAATGTAAAGTTTTAAAATGTTTCACAGAGTTGAATACAAATCTAATTTGAATATCTACATTGGTTATTCTTAAAAGTGAAATAACTGCAAATGTCAAAAGCAATTATTCAACTGTTTAATTTTACAAGAAGGGCAGATAATAAACTGTAGCTTCTCAAGAATTGCTGGATATTTGGGGCAAATGTTTACATATTTTGAAGATGACCTTTCAATTTCAATTATTATTTTAAACACAAAAGCTGGTCTTACATTCTTTTTCATTAACCACTGCTAGTTTATGAAGACTGAATATTGATTTCAGTTCATGTATGGTAGCCATATGTTTGGCGGTCTGAAATCTGACATTTTCATAGTACAAGAGTCAGCGTTTGACAATGGATTCACAAAGGCTGTAGTCCTAAGTACATTTATGCATAGGTGAGTTTGGTTGAAATTAACTGGACTTAATCTGAGAAGTTGCTCCAATCCAGATAGGTTGTTCCATGTCCTTTTGTTCAAATCTAGATTGGGTGTGGAATCCAGTGGTGCTGTTCTACTTGCAGATCAGCTTTTGATCCAGTGGATGCTTCTGCTAATGGAAGAACAGGAGAGCCAATTTTCTCCTGATACCCGATTCCCTCTGCAGTCCTTGAAAATCTGTTCCAGAGGATTGGGGGACCCTCCAGAACAGCATTGAAGGTAGCAACAGGCTGCAGGGGGAATGGAAAATCAGCAAAAATTGGCTCCCTTACTGAAGATGTTTGTTGGATCTAAAGCCATTCTGCATATGGAATGGCAGCACTGGATTCTACCCAGAATCTGCATGTGCAAAAGGAGAGTAGGGAACACCTACATCCTGCACTTGGGCCTATCTGCATGGTGCTCTTGCAGTACTGACACTGCTGAGCACATGGGCTGTTTTGTTAGCTTTAACAAATGATATGAATTTTCTGGAAAATTTTGAATTGGAAAATTTACCACAAAAAATCCTATGCAAATTAGGGTCATTTGCATCGGAAAATTTTCAGTTTGCATGAGCAAATCACTAGAGTGTGATCTAATTTAGCATGTTTACTAAATACAAGTAAAATAAACAGCAAAGTTAAAAAAGTACCCCATGTTATTTTTTTTAAAAAATTAACTAAATGCAATTTAAATGTTATATCATGTAGATATTTTTATTGGAATGCTTGTGAAAATTTAAAGACAATACCATATACTTCCCTTATTGTTTAAATATAAGAAAGAAACAAAGGTACTGAAAACTGTTGACACACTAATTCAGCCTTTTCCAACCTGATGCCCTCCACATGTGTTGGACTACAGTTACCAGCATCCCTCAGCATGGAGGCACCAGGTTGGGGAAGGCCGCACCAATTAATTTTAGCAACCCAAAGAACTGTGCATGGTATACAGAGAAGCACTCACCTATTTTAACAGAGTTCAACGCTCTTCCACTACGGTTATTTGGGCACCTTCAGTTTTTCTGTCAGTAATTCTTAGTTCCATTTCACATTGAGACATATATGTATTTCAATGACATATATGTATTCTCTCACATACTTGCTAGGGATAATCATCTGAAAAACATTAATTACAACTTTCAAACTGCCAAATTTGCCTAATATTGTATTCGCAATTGGCATCCATTTGTTGTTACTAATGAATGTATGGAACGGTAAATAGTCCATGGAAAAATAAAGCACTGAAAAATTTTCTGCCCCACATCACTTGCTTTGAGCATCATTTGTTTGGGTTTGATGGAGGGCTGATTCCAGGCATTTCTTCTCCCTCCCATTGGGTGATCAGTGCTGTCAAAGTTGACAAAGTCAGCAGACTATTTTGCAGAGAGGATCCTTCTCAGACTCAGTCCATAGAAGGATCTCGGAATTTCAGTTATTGTAGTTGGAATTGAGGCACGTGGTATCAAACGTTGAATAGCTTAACTGTGAAAAACATGTTTTTAAAATGTTAAACTAATCTGATTCTCTTTGCCTAAGGTAATTATTTTCCAAATAGTGGCCCAGTTCATTATATTTCATGATCCAGTGTGCTGTATAGTCTGGATGCAAGCACTGTGCAGAATTCTATGCTTAAAATAGTGTATCTGTTAGTCAGAGGTTTTGCAGATAGAGCTCCTTAAGAGTCATAGTCAAAATACTTTCAGGAAGGTTGTGGGTACAACCCAGTAAACAGGGTTTCACTGTGAAAAGGAGTTTAAAAGGCCTCAGTAAAAGAGGTGGACAGACATGTTTTTAGTTCCATCTTGACTGTGTAGAACTTTAAGTAAGGTTAACCAGTGCCCCAAGTACACTTTTAGAAGGTTGCTGTTCAGTACTGCTAGTGGCATTAATTCAGACCAAAAGACTTTGGATATCTGCCCTGTGTTCCTAATAAGCTCTGCTTCACTTTCAATTGAACATTATTTCCTGTAGAGTACAAAAAAATGGAAGTCCCACCAAAATTTTTGTAAAATTTATAAAGTTCAGTTTGTATGCAAACTTTAATTTTAAAGAAAACCTTTTTTGGTGCCATGGACCACAAAAGATATCATGGAGTTCTGTAAAACATATTAGTACATAGTAACTAAAATATTTAGTATTGTTTAATACCTATGAGGATAGGCTGTAATTGCGCCGGTTTTAATTACTTGGGAATTTGAACATAACAAACATACTGGCTTTATTTTTAAAAAGTACATTTTTATGAGTAATTCCCATTAAGCATCTTAAATATTTACATTTGGAAGTAAATTTCATCTATTTTAGTAGAATGTACTGCCAAATAAATGGGCCTAAGATCAAGATTCCAAAAAAATATAGTTGGAGACAACATAAACAAATATATTTGGTGGGAGTGGTAGCCCATGCTCAGAAATCTGTGTTTTTGAAGGTTATAATCTTAATAAAATAGTTTTGCACATCATCCAGTTGCTTGTAGCATGGATGCAGATTAGTCTCCGGTCTTGACAGCTTTATTTATTTGGTACCTTCAGGTGCAGTCCATGGGGAAGTTCTGCACGAGGCCCAGTGAAATTAATGGGAACTTTTATTAATTTGTGCGTGGCTTACACACACACACACACAGAGGCATTACAGGAAAAATACCTGTAATGTATATATTTACACTGAAGAAAAATGGCTGTAATCATCATTCATGCAGTTTGTATTATATAGAAAGATTGCTCCACTCCAGAATATAGTCACTACATGTATGTCTTTAACACAGGCAAATGCATTATCGAAATTGGATAACTTATTTGTGTGGGTGAAAGCTCGCATGTTGTTCATCCGTCTACAGTAAATACACTAAAATCTTCCACTAAAAATGCAGCAGTTTTAGAGGAAGATTTAAAAATGGTGTTCAAACAGTAAATCCTACATTTATACCGGTTATTTATTGTAAAAGATCCATCCATTTTCTTAAGTTGCATGAAAATGCTATAGTACTAAATAAATGCAAATTAGTGTAGGATTGCAACCATAGTCAGCAATTTACATGGTTCTAATTAAGCATAATCAATATAATCAACGTAAGAATTGTTCATTATATCTTATAAGTAATACTTAGCAGCATAAGAAAAAATACATGTCTCTTGTTCTGTACAATTGCTAAGAAGTAGGATAGATATTTTTGTTACGGATATGAAGGGCTTTAATAATACATTATTACTTGTACCTTAAAAAATCTAATACATCTTCATTATCTATCTGCAATATAAAATATAAAATTCAAGCTAAAATCCTAACTTAACTTTCTCCATGTCATATATATTCTTTCCCCTTCTTGTCAGGTTGACATCTGTTGGTGGGAATAGAGGAATATTGTACTCTTGAATCTGTGGACTGTTCAGGTTACCTTTTTTTCTCAACTGAGAGACTGTCCTTTAACAGCCATGTGACGGGCAAAATTTTGCTCTTTTGAGTAAAGTTGCATCAATTGAATTTCTGCCAGACTCTCCACTGCTAAGGATACAAAGCTTCTGTCCACAAAAAATCAGCAGCGCTGTGATGCTGGGATCTTGACCTAAAGCATCCCTTTGGGGATTTTTATCTAGAGATGAAATTACAGTAGCTGCTCAAGAGATTTTGAGCACAAAATAATTATTTTGTGTTATCTGCATGCTGTTAGAACTGTGTGCTAAAATGTGGTGTATCCTGGTAGCATATTTTGCCCTAGAAATGTTAAGGGTGGTTAAGGATGTAAGGATTTTTATCCTTAAAGGTGGCCTAAACATAATTTAAAATTTAAAATATACATAAATAAAAGTTAGCATAAAGAATCATTTGCATTATTTTTGTCTATACAAAACATATAAATGTAATGCGTTTTATGGAAGTGGCATGTGTGCATCTTGTCACATTTGTTTTGTGTTTTAATATTTTTTTAGATGCAGCACACTTTAATAAAGTAGCTTCAAATTGGATATGCTGGAGATGCTTAGAGTGCAATGTTATACACACTTACTTGGATATAAGTATCATTGAACTCAATGGTGCTTACTTCTGAGTAGTTATACATAGGACTGCATTGTAATTGTTGCTCTGAATTGATATTCCACAGCAGTAGCTGGTCTTTAATTGGTATATCTTTTTCCCCTTTGCCATTTAAAAGACTTAGGGCACAATGCAGCAAAAGTTAATTCCCATCGATTTCAGTATGTGTGATTTAAGCTTGTATTTAGCTTTCTCACTGAAATGAGTGGGACTGGGGAGTATTTACATTTGGCTGGATCATGCACATATTATTTGAAGTTGTATACAAACTTGAAATGAAAATGACTGGGAGTTAGGCTACAAAAAGTTAACACCCATTGCTGTTTTAAAATGAAATTCTCAGTACATGAGAAATTTGAAGTGAGTTGGAAGGGGTTTTGCTTTTAGAATATTTAGTAAAGGAATATAGTGCCTGTTCAACATCCTCAGTATATTGAGTATGTTGACGAGTGCAAGTACAGATACACTTTAGGGTGTTGAGCAATATATGAATATCAAGAAACTATAATAGTCTGACCATTTAAAATCGGCCCATTACTATTTCTGGAATGCAACTTTTACTTGTTTTGTGACAGTTTTTTAGCTGTCAGATCACAGCCAAGATCCAAAGAATAATTATGCACGTGCAGCAGAAAATCACATGCTCAGCTCGGAATTACTTTTCTCTGCAGTTGTTTGCTCTTTCAAACAGAATAGCTGCTTTGCAGTTTTAATATGGCATGTCTGTTCAGCAGTAGGAAGTGCTGCAGAGAAAAGTGAAAATAAAATGCAGCTTTACATACCTTGCACCCCTATCCCTTCTTTGGATCTTAGTCTGCATACCAAACAAAGCAAATTGGTTTTGTCTTCTAGGAGTACTCTGTGGGATGTTTAGTACAAATAGAAACAGAAAGTAGCTAGTGTTGAAATAATCACAAATGATGTGTCTTTGGTAATGCTAAGTACAAAATTGGTGACAAAACACTTGGAACAAAATTACCCTGTGTATTGCAGGCCAGGATCCAAAGAAGCACACAGCTACTTACATGCATCCATGTAGGGGTTTCTTGTGTTTCCTGAGCACCAGCCCCTCAGGTCACATGGCAAACCACTTTTGTAAATGGGGTGGGGGTTCAAAGCAATGTGTGATATGGCGGATAAGGGGGTAAAGTTGCTGTCCAAAATAAAAAATCTCCAGTGGGTTCACGTAAGCCCTTGGGCATGCCTTAGTAGGTCTTTGGATCCCAACCATGTTGTCCTTACTATGGATAGCTGCATATATCAGTCAGGAGCTGTCTGAGTCCCAGGCTGTCTTTGTCTTTTGTTTCTTTGCACAGCAGACCATGCTTCTGCTATCTGCTAAATATGATAGCATATGATATGCTATCATATTTTTGCTTTAACTGGCTGATGTTGTTGAACAGGAAGAAGTTACAGTTTGTTTGTTTATTAGGAACATTTATATCTTGCTCTTATACCTCTAACAAAGGATGTGCTCAAGACAGCTTACAAAAAACACAATAAAGTAGTGATAAAAATGGTACCGGTTCTCTCAGTTTCCAGGACCAATTTAAAGTGCTGGTTTTAACTTTTAAAGCCATTAATGCCTTGGGACCAGCTTACCTGAAATATCACTTCTTCTGACTATACCTACCCAGACTTTCAGCTCCTCTACAAAGGTCGTTCTTTGTGTGCCCCGACCTGGTGAAGTGAGGCGGATGACTACTAGGAACAGGGCCTTCTTGACTGTGGCACCCCAGCTGTGAAATAGCCTTCCTAGAGAGGCTCACCTGGCACTTTTTTGTTGTCTTTCTGACACAACATGAAGTCACTTTTCTTCACCTAGGCCTCTTAGGATGCAGTCCTATGGGGATAGGCAGCCACCTCTGAACGCGGAGGTGACTGTCTATCCAATGCAGGGCAGGAGAAGCACGGAGGGATCGTCCTCTCTGCTCTTCAGCCGCCCTGCATTTGCAGCTAGACAGCCGATTTCGGCTGTGTAGCCAGTGGAAGGACGAGCGGGGGAAACGGCTGCTAGACGACACGTAGGACATGTTGTACTGGCATTTCCACCTTCCCCACCCCGGAATGCCCCATTTTTGCCACTCCATGCTCCTCTTCTGAATGTGGAGTGCGGGGCCGTTCTGAGCTGCCTGCATGGAATGGGGGGAAGGTTGGTTCCCGGAAACCGACATATCCTATGGCCGTCTAGTCGCTGACTAGCGACCATAGGATTGCTCCCTCCAGGAACTTGTGTTTTAAACAAACAAAATCTGGGGTCTCTGAGGGCTACATTAAATGTGTAGCGTCTAGGTGATCCCAACATTTTTTTACTTTACTGTAAGCACTCAGGGCCAGATTAGGACCACCACATGCAAATTTAGGGGGGAAAGCATCACTCAGCTGATTTCCCCTCTAAATTGCCCCCCACCCCAATATATGTGGAGACTTAAGAAAGGAAAGAAAACTCCATTGGCGCCAATATAATTTTTTCCTCTTTCTTCAGCCCTTGTATGGGGTGAGGGGGCATTTTGGGGTTCAGAGTGGCTAGTTGGGAAGGTATAACCTCCCCTGCCTCCATGTGGTGTCCTCGATCTGGATCAGGCCACTGCACACTTAGCATTACAATTTAAAAAATGAGGCTACGCATTTAGCATAGTGTCTACTTTAGCCCGGAGTAAGCTGTACTTGGTAATTTGAGCTAATTCTTGAGCTGCAATCCTCTACTTTCCTGGACATAAGTCACATTGAACTCAGTGGGGCTTACTTCTGAACAGACCTGCATAGATTACACTGCCAGTGATTTTATTTTTCCCACCAGAGAGGTAAGTTTTGCACTGCATTTTACTTAAAAATGTTTAAAATTATTATTGTGTATTCTTTTGTAAGTCACCCAGGGAACATGTGTCAGTGTGTGGCTATATAAATCTAGTGGTGGTGGTGGAGGAGGTAATAATTATTACTGTTAATAAAAAAATAAAAACAAATTCATAGGAAAATCAGTTGCTGAATGGTGTAACTTTTGAAACTTCCATTCATTTTAAAGAACAATTTGCCAATATGGTACAGGGTGCTGCTGTTTTGAGAACTGCAGGACAAAACCCCCTTTAGATGTGTGGAATAGACTGCATGGTTCTTTGGATTTTTGTTAAGTACAAGGTACCATTTGCCATAGGCAATGGCAAAGCTTGCTGTTGTATATGCTGTTCATCTCCTTTTACAAGTCACATACATCGGCAGCAACACATCTGGCATAGGTAGGGCCCATGGTGTGCTGTTTCAGTATCCATTGTAAAGATTATTTATATCTGATTTCTGTAAACCAGCTATATCAAATACATCAGCCTTTAAATTTTTCCTTTTTCAGGAAATTTAAATGTTACTCTTCAAGTATGGGATATAGGAGGCCAAACAATAGGAGGCAAGATGTTGGATAAATATGTCTATGGTGCACAGGTATGGTTAATGTTTTTTTTTTTTTAATAAGCTACTATAGCTTCTTATTGTTGGCTTTCCTAGAACTTTTACAGTAAAAACAATAGTTTGCAGCATAATTTTACTAGTAAAATGTAAACATCTGTTTTAGTGAAACTGTTTTGAACATTGGTTTTGTGGACTGAATTTTTGGGTGCAGGATTGCTTGAACAGTATTTCCTTTTATGAACGAAGGTGCTAGTTTGTATATCCCTAACAGCTCTCCAAAACAGATGTTCATTGCTCTGCATTATGGTTTAAGTTGAAAATAGCAGTTTTAGTCAAGGTTATTTAGATATCCCCATGGATAGCTAAATAGGCATAGTGGCTGTTTTGAGTGCAGATGCTTCCTGGGGAGCAAAGGTAGAAGGAGGAAATTAAGAGCAATCCTATGCCATTAAATTCATTCAGCCAGCTGAGGTTCTAGGACGGCAAAGAAAAGAAAGCAACCAGGTAGCTAAATATTTTTGCAGAACAGTGAAAATGAACTGTTCTTTACAAGCAGGCAAATTTTTAATTTAATGATTATGGTACATATATTCTTTTCTTTCATTTTAAATAAGCAGTGCATTAGACAGTATATCCTTTGTTGTTTTGGAAGTAAATCACACACACACAAAACCCCACACTTGATTTCAGAAGTACAGTTTTTGACAGCTTGCATTATAAATATACACAATAAACTATTATATTTATGAACCTTTGTTTGTTTGCTGCTTTCTCCCAGAGTAAAGAAGAAAATAGGTGGTTTAGGCCCAGATGAATCTCAGGGTATGGTAATATGTAAATACAGAGGAGGATCTGTTTACTGAAGAGAGACTGGAAATTGTACATTAGTAGAAGAAAAATGGGCCAACTAGTTAAATTTTAAAGCTAGTCATTTTCAAAAATGTAGGTAAACATCTGTTAACACTTCTTACCCAAATCGGAGTCAACTTTGCCGCATCTGTGGAGCCAAATCATGTTTTCCTACATAACAGGATGAAACACTGTAAAACGAGATTAAATTAAAGCTCACAATAACATGGAATTTTCACTATATGGAAACCAGTTATATCCATAAAGTTAAAAACAATTAGGGATGTGAAGGATTAGAAAATACTTTTCTCTTGCAGCCAGTTCTAAAAACATTTTCTTGGAAATAGCTGCCATTGATCATAATGAAATTTTCCAATATATGTAAAAAATGTCTGGTAAGATTTGAACTATGGACTTCTGGATTCAGTTTTAGCCACTACATTACACTAACTCAGTTATACTAATTTGGCAGGAAGTAGTCAGCGAACCTCTCTTCCCTTTGATTTAGTGTCACACTATTTCGTGTTTGTTCTCCTGCAACAGAAGTTGTGCTAGAAATACAGAGATATGGTTGTGTACATTATTTTGATAATAGAAAAATTGCTGGCTTTTTTGTGGGCATCCATATTCTAGATTAAGTTTAAATATGATCTGTAGTGTTTTCTTTTGTAAGTTGGAATTGCCAAACACAGAGCAGAAGTTTAGCTCAGAAATTCTTACCACCATATCCCTTTGGCATCTTCCATATATCTGCTTTATTATCTGTAACTGATTTAGTTTGTTGCTAGGATAAATAAACCATTTGAATGATAACAATAAAACATTGTTTGAACTGTTATCATTAGCAATTCCACTGTATCATTATCTCAATGCTAGTGACTTTCAATCAAGACCCACTGGAGAATTATGGTAGTGTACTGGGAACCAGGTGCTGATGATTATATTCCATGAGCTACTTATGTATAAGTAAAGGGATTTAAATGAAAGGTTGGTCTCAAGCAAACAAAATTCTGTTAGCCAGCCTCTTTGTTTAGGAACCACCACAGCTTCTTTATTCCGACACTTTATTAAGGAACTCCCACTGTAGATTCATTTCCAAGTGAGCACCGCAGGGTAGACACCTCAATTATTCTCTGAGTTTGCATACTTCTTTGCTGTAATGCAATATCATTTAACATTAGGAGTGCAAGATGTCCCTTGCTGTAAGGGTTATCTTTTATTTTTCAAGCACTTCTTATTTTCTGGAACATGTAGTTGGGGAGATATATGTGAGCTTGAAACTTTATCCTGAGGCTCTTTCCCCATGTGTAGAGCTTACGTGCTGAGAATCCCATGTGCATCAGCCTTGTGCAACTGTTCATTTTGTGCAACAATAATCATATTTACAGAAGCAACCACCTCATTTTTAAAGATAGATTTATTATAAATTCATTCAAGTTTCTTAACATAATTGTACTTCACATATATCTTTTCTCTTCAGGCTGTCCTTCTGGTGTATGATATCACCAACCAACAGAGCTTTGAAAACTTAGAAGATTGGTATAATATTGTGAAGAAGGTCAATGAAGAGTCAGAAACTCAGCCACATGTGGCCCTGGTAGGCAATAAAAGTAAGTTGTCAAATTGTTATTTAGTTGGAGTGTTTTGGTGATCTAGCTAAAATGCAGATCAGCAGTGCGTTCCATATTCAGAGCTCAACAGTACAACTGTGTGAGCCCCAAACTTGCAGGCATTGGTACATGTGTGGTCCCATTCATTTTACTGGCACCATTGTGCATTGATTTTGGCAGACTCTGGTCTGTAGAATGTAATATTTTATGCATAAGACCAAATGGGGGGTACTATATTGTGACAGCAATCACAATGTTTAGTCTGCTGGGGGATATCACTTCATGGAAATAACCTGCTTCAGTGATTAGCAGCATGACATTATCCATAAAACTTGGGAAATGTTGCCAGTTTGTTTTCCTTATTTTTCTTATACAAAATGGCTGCATTATTATTTATATCTCCTTTTCTTAAACCATGCTTAATCAACAAAACATAGCCTGATCTTTTCCCTTCATTCCTAATAATTAGAATAATTAATCATCTCTTCAGAAATGCTTATTGCTTGATTGATTGCACCATCAGAGTGCATAGAATATATTATTATAATAACATAAGCAAAAAAGATAAATTCCTACCCTGAGGAGCTAACAGCCTAAATTTTGACAGTGCTGTGGAGGCAAGGGTGGAATGGAGAGTTAAGAGTAATGGGTTTGATATGCACAAATGTACATATGTGTTTTCTTAGTCTCAAGAATATCTCCAGGTGTCTTAATTTTCCCATAACCATTTTAACAAATCCTAAGGTTTGGGCATTCAATTTGTCAAAAAAGATTTGGTCAATTGTTTTTAAAGCAGTAAGTAAATAATCTTTTTATTCTCATCTTAACAGCTTTGATACTTATGGTAATTCTAAAAACAAATTAATTTCATTGTTTTACACTGTTATTTATTTTAAACGTTTCTGTACTGCCCTTCTTCAAATTAGATTCCAGGGCAATGTACAAAATATAGTAACTAACAGTATACAAGAAAATTAAAAATAACACAGCAGAATCAACAGAAGGCAAATAAATAAGCAGCACAATAACAGTTAACTAACTTTTAAAAAACTTCAGTGAGTTATAATTTTTAACAGTGTTAGATAAAGTTTCAATAAATGTGAAACAGGTACAGAACAGTTTTTCCTCTTTAGCTTTTTTTCCCCTGAAACACCAGGCTCAGTTACAGTCAAGCCAGTCAGTCAATTAAGTAAGTTAAAACAGAAAGTAGTAGCATCTTTTGTTATATACTTCAAACTGTACTTTCAATTGTTTCAACAGCCACTGTTTTTTCTAGATCTGAGACTAGTCCCTCACAGAAGCTTTGTAGTACAGAAGGCTAGATCACAGGCAAGTTAGAGTTTTAGGCAGTCCTAGGCAGTGACCTTTGCCACTGGTGACTGCTTTTATTCCTGTTTTTTTGCAGTTATAGAAAGTGGCCAGTAGGAAAAACTTTGCTGTACTGCTATGTTTGCCCCTGACTTCTGCAGAGATAGGGAGAAAGCAGACTTCCCTTATTTCTCTTCTTGATGCCACTGTAATGAAATATAGAAGTTAGCTGTAAAAGTGGTATTCTTGGCTTCATGGAGTATTTTGACAAATTTTGATTGCTGTCAAATAATAGGTGGTCAGTTGACAATATTCTACCTGTCAATTGACTGGCATGCCAATCCTAACAAATTCTCCGGTGATGTCTCTAGATTCACAGACTGGAAGATGAGCACTGTCTACATTTATCATTGCAAACTTTTTAGAAAGCAATGTTTGTTTAGGTTTAGGTTTCCTTTCCTCTTCCATTTCCACACATAATCTGAGTGAGGCTAAAGAAAACGCAGAATGCCCAGCCATCTAAGTTCTTTATAACTGTAGCATACTACAGATCTATAAAGGCATCTTTTGAATTTCCTGACATGGTTACTTGAAATCTACGGATGTTATTAATATGCTTATGTTTTTAGTATGAAGGGTCTTATAACCCTGCTTAAAAATGCTATACTTCATGTGTTTGTTTCTGATCTTTATCGAAAGTCTTGAAAAAGCTTCATGCAGACTTGGCAGTCTTGTGAACACCACTGTGTACAAAGTTTATGTTAATTTTATACATCAGTCCATAGTAACATTTTCACTAAATATTTAGATGGTCTGTAGAGCGGCGACGATGTATGTTGGTTAATTAGAATCACTGCTGGTATAACATTCTGTAAGTAGAAAATAGGCAGCTGGGTGCTGTACTGTCTTTGCAGTAAGCAGAGTTGGGAAAACTGCTGCCCTGGTGCTGCATGTGATCCTTGGCCTGATCTCATGCAGCTCATGCAACCTCAAAGTCTGCAATCAGTTCAGACCTCTGGCAAGAGTGACCTGAAAGCTTGCTGTGTGGAAAGGAAGAGGGAAAGAGGAAAAAGGGGTTGGTACAATGAGAAAGGGGATGACCAATCCCCTTCTGGCCCTGGCCCTGCCCACCACGGGCTTTGGCTCTGCTCACCACTGACATTGTGAGCCCAGACAGATTGCCCATGAGGGAATGCATAGCCTGACAGAAGAAAGATGGTTCACCTCAGAAATAAAGGCTGAGGCTTTTTTGGACCGGCCTAGCCAGTCCATTTTAGGATGCCTGTAAATTTCAAGAGTGACTGTTACGCATATTCACAGTGAATGTTAGTTGGTCTCTTGTACTTTTTCTTAAATGTTTATGGTGCCTGGAAAGTGTTGATACCCGTCTTGGTGTAGGTCCTCAGTTCTTATAAGTGTTATTGTTAGTTATGATTCTTACATAAACTGGAGACAAACTGAACTCTAGAAACGGGAATATACACCAGGGTATAATTTCAACCTCTAACCTGAAGTTCAATAGAATAGCTTGAAAGGACACAGATCACAACATGGCAGGATTGAAAATGATTAACAAATTAGGTAGTGGCTGCATTTACATATAATGCTAAATCATCAGCATTACAAGGACTAATCTGTCCGAGCCTCTGGTCCATGTGCTCCCCCATTTTCCTCTGGCATGGCTGTGGGGAGGAATTCACATTTTTTGCTCCTGTTTTTGACTAACTGCTGTTTAGCATTACATCCATACCCAGACCTAAACTGTGGTTAGCTTTAACTATGTAAAATGATTCTTTCACAACAAAAATAAATTAACTCCCTTTGTTTTTGTATTGTATTCATATATGCTCCGTGGTCCCATAATCAGACTGTTTCCTGTTCCTGACAACCTTGTTTCCTACCATGTTTTGTTTTCTAGTGTACTTTAAGGAGTGTGTGTATACTTACCACCTTTGCAGTCCCCCATCTCCAATAAAGCTTTCGTCTGTGAAAGTTCTTACTATGATAAGCCAGCTAGTCATTAAGAGGCAGGAAACAAAACAAATCCTGGTAGAGCAGCATACTGGAGTTGGCAGTCTGGGA
Organism: Heloderma suspectum; assembly: GCF_057233095.1. Classification (NCBI taxonomy): domain Eukaryota; kingdom Metazoa; phylum Chordata; class Lepidosauria; order Squamata; family Helodermatidae; genus Heloderma; species Heloderma suspectum. Next base: position 118,458,743 of record NC_139462.1, read on the forward strand.
ATGGTTGATTCTGCTGCTGTAGAGCCCTGACTACTTTGTCCAGATATGGACAGTGTATCTAGCAGCCTCTGATATTACATGAACAATTTACAAAATTCAGTTAATCCATAGTGGCAGGAGAGGCTACCAACATCCTCCTGAAATATGAGGATGTCGGTAGCCTCTTCTGCCACTGTAGCCCACCTCTGCAGCCTTACATATCTTGAACTGAGGTGCATGGGAAGGTGGAAGTGGGTGTTTTACTCTTATTCTACCATATTTTGCTTGGCCTGTGTGCTAAAAAGATAAAATGGGAACTAAAAAGATAAAATGACAAAAATGTTACTTTAGTAAATATCTTGATCCGATGCATGTTTCTTTTGAAGAAAATTCCATCGGGACTTCTCCTAAGAAAGTATGCATTGTATTGCAGTCTTAGGCTGCAGTCATATGCTTACATAACCTTGGGAGTAAGCCCTATTAAACACAATAGGATTTACCGCTGAATAGACATGTATACAATTGCACTATAAGTCTCCCAGATGGCTTACTAGAGCCATTTGGCTCTATGATAGATGCCCTGATAGTTGTTGTTGTTGTTGTTGATGATGATAATATCCTACCCTTCAAATACATTCCTAGAATGGCATACAATATGAAATTAAAATTGTAATGAAAAGGCATAAAAAACTTGACCCGTTATTTTCATTACTATGGTTTTAAAATCTCCTATCGTGTACTTTTAAAAGGCATGCAAATAACATGCACAAGTAGCTGTATTAGTTCCCATTGAAAAAATTGATCTTCCTCAAAAGTTGCTTCTTCATTGCTTTACTGTCAGACAGAGACTTGATTTGACTGGACAGCTGAATATCTGTTATGATCTGAAGTTTTTCTTTTCGTTATCTACTTGTCGGAGGCCAGCTGGCCGATCTGAGGTGGTGAGCCATTAGTGCAGGAAAATGGGTTTTTAGAAATGCCAGGGAAGGTTTGTCTAATGAACCAATCCCATAAATATTTTAATTGCATTGCATTCAATCATTATGTTGCTATGGCACTTAGGAGGTGATGTAGTGGCTTGCTCATCATTATCTTAAGAACTTTCTTTCCTTCCTGCCCTCCTTCCCATTCAGGCTTTCTTCTTTCTCTTTTAGCAACAAAAAAACAAAAACAAAATTATACTCATTTCAGCGTAAAACCTAGTTATTTTGTTCACCATTGATTACTATGTCTTGGCAAAATATTTTCATTGCATAAGATCTGGCTCTATTTTTTCCTTGTTTCTGACAAGCTCAACCAGTGTTTGCTCCCTTTATCACATTTATAAGCAAAACAGGTACGTGTCAAGTCAGCATTCCTCCGGGATAAATTGTGACCTAAAATTAACCCAGGCTGCATAGGAGCTGCTGTTACTTGATTTACAGCTGGATGGTTAGCCTGAGGGCAGTTGTTATCAGCAACTTATAGAAGGGGTAGGGATCATCAGGCAGCACTGTAGGGTGGATGGATGAATTATATCTTTTCTCACAGATATTAACCAGATCCTTTCTTAAGCATTGTCCAATAAGTCAGGTTTTTAAACAGCCATTGTGACGGATAGGTACGACAAGAGAGTACATCAGTGCTAATTAAAAATGTTGATGGTATATTCGCCAAAGTGATGATTAATTGATGCTGAAGTGCTGTCTCTGAGCAGGAAATGTTGTACTGTTGTAGTGTGAAGTTTAAAGGTTACATTTTAATGTAACTTGTAAGGTTAATGCATTGAGCTGTCTGATCTATTGGGCCAACAAAATTGCACTTAAAACTGTAGATTTTAGTTATTTCTATGTACTCTGTAATTTCTGCTATTCTCTTGAGGCTCCTGGAGGGCACCGAACAACTTCAGGATGGCACCTCCCTTGGAACTGATAGGCAGGGTCCATCTTCTTTGCTTCTCCAAGGGAAGGGGACACCCTGCCCTTTCCAGCCTTGCCCTCCCTGATGGCTCTGCCTAGCAAGCTGAGCAGATGGGTCCAGAGGGTGCTCTTGAGAGGCAAGCCTTCTATCTAATTTGAGCTTTAAAAACTCACCCTCCCAACGCACTCCTTTCCTTGTGATTCTCCACTCCCACCTCCTGATTTCTACCTAGTCAGTGGAGAAATGGGCCCATCAGAGGGGTCCAACAGGGAGCCAATATTTTTTCTTTCTTCTGGGCAACCCTCCCTTCTTGGGCTGGGTCACAAGACTGAAGATCAATGAAGCAAGGACACATAAGATCAGACCAAAGACCCATCTGGTTCAGCATTCTGTTCACACAGTGGTCAACCAGCTGCCTGTGGGAAATCCACAAGTAGGACATGAATGCAATAGTACCCTCCCACTCACGTTCCCAGCAACTGATGTACATATGCATACTGCCTCTGATACTGGAGGTAGCATATAGCCATCAGGATTTGTAGCCATTGACAGCCTTACCATCTAAGATTTTGTCTAATCCCCTTTTAAAGCCATCGAAATTGATGACCATCACTTCATCTTGTGGTAGCAAATTCCATAGTATAGCTATGTGCTGTGTGAAGAAGTATTTCTTTTTATCTGTTCTGAATCTTCCACCATTTGGTTTCATGGGATGACCTTGGGTTCTGGAAAAATGTCTCACTAACCATTTTCTCTGCGCCATCCATAATTTTGTTCACCTCTGTCGTATCTCCCCTCACTCACCTGTTCTCTAAGCAAAACAGTCCCAGATGTTGTAACCTTTTCTCATAGGGGAGTTGCTCCAGCCCCGTGGATCATTTTAGTTGACCTTTTCTTCCCTTTTTCCAGCTCTACAATATCCTTAGGTGCGGTAACCAAAACTGAGCACGGTATTCCTAGTGTGGTCGCATGATAGATTTGTATAAGGGCAGTATGATATTGGCAGTTTTATTTTTGATTATTTTCCTAATTATGCCTAATATGGAATTTGCCTTTTTCATAGCAGCCAAACACTGAGTCAACATTTTCATTGAGCTGTCCACTGCAAGTCCAAGATCTCTTCCTTGGTCAGTTGCTGCTAGCTCAGAACCCATCAACTCACATGTGAAGTTGGGATCTTTTGCCCCAAAGTGCATAACATTGCACTTGCTTACCTTGAACTGCATTTGCCATCTTGATGTGCATTCTCCCTGTTTGGAGATATCCTTTTGAAGCTTACTGCAATCTCTTTTTTTTTAACCACCCTAAATAATTCGGTGCCATCAGCAAATTTGGCCACTGCACTGCTCATTCCTAATTCCAGATCATTTATGAATAGGTTGAAAAGCATTGGTCCCTGTACAAATCCCTGTGGGACCCCACTGTTTACATCCCTCCATTGGGAGAATGAACCCCTTATTCCTATTCTCATAAGACCTCTTATTCCATGATTGCTAAGTTTGCTCAGGAGTCTTTGGTGAAGGACTCGGTGGGAGATTTAGGACAGATAAAAGGAAGTATTTCTTCACACAGCGCATAGTTAAACAGTGGAATTCGCTACCACAAGATGTAGTGATGACCACCAACTTGGATAGCTCTAAAAGAGGGTTAGACAAATTCCTGGAGGAGAAGTCTATCAATGCCTACTAGGCTTGAGGGCTATATGCTACCTCCAGTACCAGAGGCAATATGCCTATGTACACCAGTTGCTGGGGGACATGGGCAGGACGGTGCTGTTGCAGTCTTGTCTTGCTGTGGTTTCCTGGTCGACAGCTGCTTGGCCACTATGTGAACAGGATGCTGGACTAGATGGACCCTTGGTCTGATCCAGCATGGCTGTTCTTATGTTCTTCTTCATGGTCTCTGTGCATCACACATATAGGCTCTGCGCCTGCATGGACCCTTGATTCAGGAAACTTCTTAAGCTGAGGAGTTTTTGATGGGAACCTTTCCCCCACCATCCAGTGCGCATATCCCTAGCAGGTTCCTGCCTCTTCCCTCAGTTCTCTTTCAACTCCCATTCCATGTGCCTCATTGGAACATCTCTGTGTTTTGTCTTTGACGAAGCTCTTTAGAAAAATGAAAATTCTATATTTTTCACTTACTATTGTGATTTCTGTCCTTCTCTGCATTTTTTTCTTTATTGGTTCCTTTTTAGCGTCTTTCATGATTGCCCTCACAGGTGTATGGCCCTCCAGGCAGCTTTCTAAAAGTGCACCCGCTGTGGGGCGAAATTACCCCTCAACGGTAGACACAATCTGTGCCTATTTTACGTGGGAGAAGTTGTAGAAACTTGTCAACACTGCAATGCCTTTTCCAAACAGGCAAGGAAAAACCACTCTGGCTGAAAGCTGTGTTGTAGAAGAGAGCATTAGAGTTTGTTGAGGGCCCTAAGAAAATGGCAGAAGCTATTGTTCCACCACAGCTGGCAGTTTTAGAGCCTGTAGTGTCAGGGTCAAAATCCCCTAGATGCCGTGCTTCTCCTGGCACCCGAGACTTCCCACCACCAGGTCAATCTTTGGTGTTGATGCTCACAAAAAGACTTTCAAAGGAAGCAAAAAGTTCTAAAAAAATCTACCCTTTCGTCTTCTGAACATAAGCAAAACAGGACCGCCCAAAAGGCTCATGACATCACTCAGGATAAAGTTAAGGGCTTGCATGCCGATTCTTCTGTTTCTCGAATTCAGCTGCTGCCTCCACTGCCAGGCATGCCTGTTTGAGATGAGCCTCCTGCCCCTATCTCGACAGCACCTCGGGATAGACAACCAGTGATACCAATACTTTTAGTACCAGCACGCATACCCACACTGCCACTCCTGGCGTCACCAATATGAATGGTGCCAGCCCCACAAAGGGAGCCCCTCCTTCTAATGTCCATGTTGGAGGGTGAGATTAGGGAGCCATCACATCTCAAGCCTCCACCTTGTCTGCTCCGGCCGAGGCAGGACTATTATGATCCTGGATGGGATAGGCGTCCATGATCACCAGAGTCAGTATACACCACTGCATCGTCTCACAGTTCATACGAATCGAGTTGGCGAGACAGTTGTTGGTACCGGGAGCGCTCCAGATCCCCACACTCTGAATGTGGAAGACATCCCTCTCACTATCGCCATATCAGACCAAGGCAATGGGTCAAGTACGGTGACGATATAAGGTAGTGTCATTTGCCTGAACACCTGGTATGGGAGGAAGGTCACCCCTGAATCCAACTGTTAGCTACCGCCTCGATGGCACCAAATGAGTCCACATTGATTGATTGATTGATTGCATTTATACCCCGCATTTTTTCCTCTTTCAAGGAACCCAAGGCGGCTTACATTCACCTCTTCCTCTCCATTTTATCCTCACAACAACAACCCTGTGAGGTGGGTTGGGCTGAGAGTGTGTGACTGGCCCAAAGTCACCCAGTGAGCTTTCATGGCTGAGTGGAGACTAGAACCCAGATCTCCCAGCTCCTAGTCCAACACTCTTGCCACTACACCACACATTGCCTGCCCCAGAGCCTTTTCAGCCACTTCCACAGGTTGTTCTGCCTCCTCCTGTGCTTAGGTCTCCACTGACTCAGCCTCCGGCACCACCGTAGCAGAGTCTAGCACAAACTCTGTTTCAAACTCAACAGTCCCTTCCGCCTTCGGTACCACAACCTGCTCTGTAATCTGAAACAGAGGGCTACGAATCCAACTCTACTTCTGAGTCGTCATGTCTGCTTTCACTCTCCTCTCCAGATACTTTGGTTGGGACCAATGAATCCATTTCTCCTTCTGAGGATTTGGGTCAAGTTCCTGACCAAATCTTCAGAATAGTGCAGGCACTGGGGCTTGAGACACAACAGGACACTCCATCCTTCCAGGACCTGGTTTTTGATGCAGTAAATGCGGTCTTATAAACCAGTGACTTAAACCGGCAGAGTCTTATAAACCATTACTGCCTACCCTCAATGAGACCATCAGACAATCCTGGAATGCCCCCTCTACAGTACTACCATTATGTAAGCACTTAGAGGGTATGTATCGTCTGCAAGACACCAATGCAGAATTTTTATTCAAGCATGTTGTTCAGTCGTTAAGTCGTGTCCGACTCTTCGTGACCCCATGGACCATAGCACGCCAGGCCTTCCTTTCCTCCGCTCTCTCCTGGAGTGTGCTGAAGTTCATTTATTCAAGCATCCTGCCCCCAATTTCATGGTAGTTGAGGCTGCACAAGGCAAGTTAAAAAAAAAAAAGACACATTCCTCTCTCACTCACAAAGAGGGGAGAAGGCTAGATTTACTCAGCAGGAGACTACTCTTCCGCTTCGATGGGTCTGAAGATCACTAACTATCAAGCGGTGATGTCAGGTTACCAGTTGCTGTTGTGAGGCAAAGTGGCAAGCTCCTTGATCTTTTGCCTAATGATAAAAAGGAGGTGGGTCGTCTCTTTACAGCTGAAACATTGAAATTATTGAGACAACGGATAAATACATCTCGGCACCAGACAGACTGCAGCTCAAAAGTCTTGTTGAGTTCAATTGCCCTTTGGTGCCACGCTTGGCTTAGATCCCCTGGTCTCCCTCAGGAAATGAGAATACAAATAGAAGTTCCACCATTTGATGGGCAAGGACTGTTCAATGCAGAGGTGGACGAAGCTTTGAACGCAGTCCAGAAAGCTCATACTGCAGCCTGCCAGATGGGATTTCTCCCACAACAGCAGCAACAACATTAGCAACCTCATTGGTACCAGTCTTCGACCCCTCAGTACCAGCCTTACAACACTGGATTGGGGCAGCAGCAGCAGCAACAACCACAATCGAGCAGGCATGGAAGGTCTTTCCTGGTATCCAGGTCTCGCAACTACTGTAGGAAATCTGACAGCAGGGGCAAACTGCACCTTTGACTTGCTGCTTTCTCCTTATTCAATCAACCAACAGCCTCTTATTTTTGGGGCACACATGTCACAATACCATCTGGCCTGACGAGACATCACAACAGAGTCATGAGTCCTGACCATAGTCCGGAAAGGATACCTGATTGAATTCAATGCCATCCCTCCCCTTGGTACTGTGAAGGTGACCGCTCCATCTCCAGTCCTTATCGCGGCTCAGACCTTCCTCGAGAAAGGACCAATCCAGCTGGTTTACTGACAACCAACGACAGAGGGGTTTTATTCCTGGTACTCCACAGTACCAAAAAGGGATGGTGGCCTTTGACTGATAATGGACCTCAGGCAACTCAACAAGTACATCTGGCCCAGAAAATTCCGCATGGTACTGACGCCTACCAATTCAGAGTTCTACCTTTTGGTCTTGCCACCACTCTGAGGGTATTTATGAAGTATATGGCAGTTGTGTGTGCCCATCTTCGGTTGCAGAGTCTGGAGGTCTGCCCCTACATCAATGATTGGCTTTTGGTGGCATCAACGAGATCTCAGCTCCTGAGGTCCATAGAGGTGACCTGCGATCTTCTCACAAATCTGGGGCTATATATCAACTTGGAGAAGTCTCATCTTTTGCCTACCCAGAACATAATGTTCATAGGTGTGTTGTTGAATTCCCAAGTGGGACGAGCTTTCCTACCTGCCACCAGACTGGAAGTACTGGTCGCTTGTGCCTTGGATATGCTGACAAGCAAAATGACCACAGCATACGAGATTCAGCGCTTACTGGGTTTCATGGCGGTGATGACGGCGGCCATTCATTATGCGTGTTCACAAATGAGACCCTTACAAAATTGGTTAATCTGCCATTTCAACAACAAACTTGCTCAGTAATACTGACACTTCCATCCGATATCAAGGACTCCGTGTGGTGGTGGTCGGTACCAACCAACTTGGAATGGGGGCTCCTGTTCCTTCAACCTTCCCTGTCTGTGGTTCTGACTACTGATGCATCCCTTTCGGGATAGGGGGCACATTGCTGAACTCTTAACAATGCATGGCAGGTGGTCCATCAGCAAAACCACTCACCACATAAACCTTCTAGAGCTAAAGGCAGTGAGCAAAGCACTTTGTGCTTTCAAACTGGATGTGACAGGCAGGCAGTTCCAGGTAACATTGGACAACATGGCTGTGATTGTGTACCTGAACGAGCAAGGAGGTACCAGGACACTTCTGCTCTTGGCCCATATGCTTGAGATCTTTGACTGGTGCATACCACATTGGATTGGTTTAGTGGTTGCTCATGTCACAAGTGTGGACAATGTTTTGGCTGATCAGCTTAGTCGGACAATGCTGACCTCCCACGAATGGGAGATGGACAGGTCTGTTCTAAGCCACCTCTTCAGGTGTTGAGGAACGCCAAAGCTCGACCTGTTTGCCACTGCGAACAATGCCATCTGTCCCAACCTGTGCACTGGAGTAGGACAAGGTTTGGGCTTGATGAAGGATGCCTTTGTTTTTCAGCAGGAAGGAACTCTTCTACATCTTTCCTCCCTTCACACTAATAACCAGAGTCCTGGCAAAGGTCGTGACAGACAGCACCAACTGCATACTTATAACACCTTGGTGGCTGCATCAACCTTGGTTTGGTCCCCTAATGCAGATGGCTCAGGGTTGATACTGAGGTCTCCCATCGACTCCATCTCTCCTCACCAGGGAGAATGGTGGATTCAGCATCCCAACCTGTCCACTTTCTGCATGACAGCATGGAGGATTGACTGCCTAATATTCCCGTAGCCCTGGTTGGGGTACAGAGAATTTTGGACACTGCGCATAAACCTTCCATGCAGCGCTTGAGGAAGTGGACTGTTTTTGTGACATTTGCTTATCAGCAGAGCTTCCATCCAAGATGAAGCTCAATGCACCAGATCCTCCAGTTCCTCCTATCCCTTTTTGAGAAAGGACTCAAACTCTTCTCCCTCAGAGTCTTCCTGTCTGCTGTTTCAGCATTTCACCCTCCAGGTGAGGGATTTTCAGTTTTCTTGCATCTGATAGTGAACAGGTCCCTAAAAGGGATCAGGAATTTGATCCCCCCATTCTGCTGTACTCCAAGCTGGAGTCTTTCTGTTGTGCTAAAAGCACTTTCATCGAAGCCCTTTGAGTCACTTGCTACTGTGGACTTGTGCCTCCTTTCCTGGAAGGTGGCCTTTCTAGTAGCAATAACATCTGTACATCGAGCCAGTGAGCTCTGTGCACTCAGGGTAGACCAGCCATATCTCAACTTTCATCAAGATAAAGTGGTGCTTCGACTTGATCCTGCCTTTCTACCAAAAGTTGTTTCGGAGTTCCATTTGAATCAGGACATTGTTTTGCCTGCCTTCTTTGCCTCCCCTTCTATGCCTCTGGAGTCGACCCTGCACACGCTTGATGTGCGCCTTGCCCTAGCTTTCTACAAGTTGAGAACTGAACGATTTCATTTGTCACCTCACCTTTTTGTCTGCTGTGGCAGCAAGCGGAAAGGCCAGCCTCTGTCTACCTAGTGCTTTGCTTCATGGATCATTAAGACTGTTGCCCTGTCATATGAGCTGGCTGGGCTTCAGCTACCTGCCCCAGTTAGGGCTCACTCTACTTGTGTGGTAGCAATGTTTGTCACATTTAACAGAGGGGTCTCTGTCCCTGAACTGTGTTGTGCAGCCACCTGGTCGACACTTCACCTTTGTGAAGCATTACAAATTGGACATTTGGGCAAGAGCTGACTATGCCTTTGGTAGTGCCGTCCTTTCATCTGTATTGTAATAGGACACTGACCCACCTCCATTGTAAATTAGCTTGCTAATTACCCATATGTGTGATGCACAGAGACCACAAAGAAGAAAGACAGGTTGCTACCTGTAACTGTAGTTCTTTGAGTGGTCATCTCTGCATTCACACAACCCGCCCACCGTCCCCACTTTGTTGTCATACTCGAGTTTGATGTTGGATACCGAAGTTTTGTTTACTTTTCTCAGTTATGAGGCCGCAGTGTCAGTCTCAAGGAACTGAGGGAAGAGGTAGGAACCTGCTAGGGATATATGCACTGGACAGTAGGGGAGGGTTCCCGACAAAAACTCCTCAGCTTTAGAAGTTTCCCGAATTGAGGCTCTGCGCAGGTGCAGAGCCCATATGTGTGAATGCACAGATGACCACTTGAAGAACTACAGTTACAGGTAACAACCTGTCTTTCTTATAACTTTGTCAAAAGTCCTTTGGAAGTCCAAGTAAACAATGTGTTTATTGAAACTTTCAGAGAACTCTAAAAGGTTAGTTAGACAGGACTGAACTTTGCAGGAGCCATGCTGATTCTTTTTCAGCCGAACTTGTCCTTCTATATGCTTACTAATTTTATCTTTAATAATGCTTTCAACAAATTTACCCAGAACAGACTTTAAGCTAACTGGCCTGTAATTTCCCAGGTTCCCCTGAGTTCCTTTTTAAAAATTGGCTTTATATTGGCCGTTCTCCATTCCTCAGGTACCGAGACTGATCTTAGTGACATGTTAACATATTTTGTCAGGTTTCTATTATGCCCACTATATCTATGTTCTGTTCCAAAACCAGGCACTGCAGCTCTCCCATCTTGACTCAGAGGCTTCTAGTATTAGTATAGAAACCCATGCTGACACGGCTAGTCAGCATGTTGACACAAGAAGCCTGGTGATTACTTGGTTGGCATGATCTTGTGCTATTGAGTTCATGCTGTATATGCAGCCAGAACTTTACCAGCGAACAGCTTAGTGGTTGAGTTGCAGTGGCTCACCCAGATGGGTTACCAAGAAGACACAGCTTGCACAAGCTGGATGTTCATAGGGCCGTACAATTCTGCTTGGATAGGATGGCTAACTCTAGAAAATGGAAATATCTGTTTCCTTCTTAGATAAGTGTTTGGGCTCTAGAGAGTCCCAAGTCCACCATTTCCAAGTGGATTCGGGAGTGCATTGTCCAGGCATGTTATGCTTGGGCAGATAGGCACCCAGGAGTATTGCAGTACATTATCTTCAAGGGGTAGCAGTGTGAGGGACCCACAGGGGAAGTTTCCCCATCAAATACATTTGCAAGGCTAGTCTTTCATATTGAAACAAAAAGTACTGGAAAATATTCATGTATTTGGATAGATCAACTAGCTGACAGCATTATGTGATACTCTTTTCAATTTTGACTGAAGTTCAGTCCTGACATTTGCAGTGCTACACTGCTGTTGGTTATGTTGAATCATTCAGAGCCAGCACTCTGAATGATTCAATGATTTTTTTAGGTACTGTGAAATTAGATTCATCCAATTCAGCAAGAAATTGACAAGAGATGTGGGCGCTATGTACATACTGCATATGTATGTTTGTGTATAATTTTGGGGGGAAATTAAATATTTTTAGAACTTTTAAAAATCAAACCTATACTTATTTTTTTATCACTTTAACAACATAAAATGCATCATCTATAACTGCATATAAAATTGTATTATTTGTCATATTTTTAAAATTTACAGAGCAGTTTTATATATTTAAATACTTTTAGGGTGCATTTTAGGGTAGAAACCCTCCCAAGGCAGCTTACGTAAAAAAACTCTTATGCATGTTTACTCAGAAATAAGACCCACTCTGATTAGTGGAGCTTATACCCAGGCAAGCATATATAGGATTGCAGCCTCAAAAGTATATTGCTTATGCATGTCTACTCAGATGTAAGTCCTATTGAGTTCAGTAGGACTTATTCCCACATATGTGTGTATAGGATCGTAGGCTTAGTTTTGTACAAGCAAAATGTTGAATATACTCAGTACTAGAGAGAGCGAGCGAGCTGCAAACTACTGTATCCTACCTGAGCACACAGATCTTAGTTTTTTCATCTGTGAAGTAGGGAAAAGTAAATGTTGGAAATAAAAACCACAGATTTTGTATTAAAAAAGAGAAAAAAAGTATACTAATGTCATAAAGTCACACTATTAAGGACTAGTAGTATATTTGGATATCAAGTTAAATGTCATAACAGCATTGAAAATACTGAATTCTGCAGCATGCACTGCAATTAGTTTCTGTTCTTGGAGATTGCCTCAGGTAAAAATCTTCATACTATACACTTTTAATTAGCAAAACCTTGTCTTAAAAAAGTTCCATTCATTCCAAAAGAGAAAATATTTCATAAGAGTTTCTTTCACTGTTCCCCAATTTTTCAGTGTGTTCCCCAATTATTCCTATTATCAAGTCCTGAAAAGAAATGGGGAAAAAACTCCCTCCCTCACACTCAATTTTCCTGCAGGTTTTTTCTGGGCATTCATATTTCTAGTGTTGACTGAGCTGCCTGTGCTACCTCCACAGCTCATTCCTGATGGATAGCAGTAAAGGTGTTCGTTTCCCTTCTCTCTTGGTCACTCCAGAAATAGTTGTGAGGTATATCTTTTAGCCCGCCACTTCACTGGTTTTCCTCTTGTGTGTATTGTGGGTGAGGGTGGATTAGGGAAGGATAGATGACCACATTCTATATTGGCTCTAGCAGAGGATTAGGGTGGGAGGGGTGTGCTGGGTGATCCCCCCCGCCGTATTATTTTTATTATGGTGTGACATTGATGTCAATGTTTTATTCCTTTATCTTTGTTGTTCACTGCTCCGAAATCTTCTGATGTGGAGCAGTATAGAAATATTGTAAATAAGTAAATACATGAATTTGCATGTTTCAAATTCAGTGAACAGCATACATTTTTTAAAAATGTACCAGTTTATTGACACAGATAAGGGACAGAGCTTGTTTGCTTTCTCCTGATATATGTGCACCTTTACTTTTCATCTGGAATTTAAACCTAGTGTGTGAGTAAATGTGGGATTGAGAGGAAAGGCAAGAGATGCAAAGGGGGAAATGTATGGTTGAGGAATTAGAGGACTCCAATAGGCAAACCAGTGTTGTCAGGGCCCGCCCCATCTTTCTTTCTTCATTTGTATGACAAGACCAATTTATAAATGTAGATTAAAGGTTGCTTATTTCCCAGTTTGTTCCTTCATGTGAAATAATTGTAATTAGTAGTAGACACTGGTGTGCTTAAAAGGAGATGATGGAACATTGTTTTTGGATATAGAGCTTTGCATATAGCTGTTAGGGGCCTCGGAAATGCAGATGAAATATTTCATCAAATGATAACTAAAATTGAAAAGCATACTATGAAGGATGATGTTAAAGTGACGAACACTAATGGAAAGATTAGATTCATGTAGTGATGTTGGTCTGTTTATGAAGAATGCAGCCCATCAGAAAGTTCTCTTGCCAGCTTCACTGTACAGCTCTTATGCCATTCCTATTCATTTTAATGCGGCTTGAATAGGAGAACTTCCCAACTGATTGTGCTTTTAGCAGCAGTGACATAACATAAGTCTAAAAGACAAATGTGCTTTCTAAACCATAGTTTGGGATGAATGTACTTCTTTGTCTAAGTAGAAATGTTTTCTGACAGCATTATTCATACGTTGGTCATCTTACAACCAATTGAGTACTCCTACTTTGCATCAAAACGAGTAGTAAATCTACAGTGGACATATATAGTGGATAGAAGTGGTGTATACTAAATGAATAAAAGTACAAGTAGAAATCTTGTGAATGTGTCCTCAGAAAGTTAGTTACAAGCAATATTGTTCTGCCTGACTGCACTGTAAAAAAAAAAATATTGCAAGTTTCCTCAACTGATACATCAGTACATCTTGTCTTTAAAACTGAGTGGTGCAATATTATCCATCAGTTAAAAGGAACAATTTCTATAGCCCTTCTTTTATAAAATTTGCCATCAACACCCATCAGGGCATAAATAAGAGTTCTAATTACAACCAGTTGAGTTTGGGCATAAATTACATTTTTGCAAAACAAATTTGGCATTATTGTGGATAATTGGCATTAACCCTGCACAGTGCTTTGGCTTTATGGATTCAAGCATTATATGTGGTTGCACTGCTGCAGCAAAAGGTTAAGTATTAATGGAAAATGTTCACAGCTCTTTTACTCAAAGAAAACATGTTACTTGTAAGTTTTCTTTTGATTTTTACTTTTACAGTTACATTGAATGTCTTCATTCATTTAGCCATCCATAAAGCAAATATTGTTGCACATGCAGTGGATAATAAGTCTTTTTAGGACTACTTGTGTGGCATGTCACAGATCATTAACTGCAAGTAACCACCTGACTTGAGGGAAGTCTGGAAGCATCATTACAGTGAAATGAGCTTTTATTTCTGTATCACTGCAGCACATTGATTTGTAGGAATGTCTCCATTAGCTACTGTGGAAATATATCCTCACCAAAGGAAGCTGATGATAGAGGATAACGAATGTTCGATTGTGAGAGGGACATTAATACTGCGGTTTGAAAAAGGAATAAAAATGTGTTCAAGAATGTCTATAAATCTTGTTCTGTATATGCCCTTAAGTATATTTTTTACAATTGTTTCTTTCATTGAGACATGAGTCAAATTAGGAACAGTAGTAAAAACGTTGCAGCCAATGTACAGTGTTGTTGCTCATGCTGCAAATTCATCTGATCTGTACGTTCACCAATCATAATGTTTGTTTACTGCTCTAGTGGTGTTGTTTGTGTTAGGCTGTTGGGTGGGGGGGTCACTAGAGGAGTGATATTACCATCCATTCAAGGGAGGAAAAATAATGCTTCTCTGTTCAGTTTCTGCTGGACAAAAATAAAAACAAATTCTTATAAAAGCATTGTGTAACTGTCTTTTGGCTATTGTTTATGTTCCAGCAAAACAAAACCTAATAGCTAGAGATACTGAAAGATTAGGTATGCAATTCACAACACTTATAATCAGAATGTAACTTTAATAATATTGTTAACTTAGATTTTACTGGGATTATGATTCAGATTGCAGTTCTCTCTGTTGCCACTTTGGTTCTGCCTATAAATGAGGGACAAAAGAGACCTGCCTTATGACACTGTGGCAAGGATGAATGAGAGTAGAATATACATCCAGTGGCAGCTTGTGGCCAATCTGACTGGTGGAACAGAAGGCAGAGCCAAAGTGTCAGCAGAGGCAGAACAGTCTTTTGAATCTCCAACAGCCAGCAACCCATACCACAGAAAGGGGAAACTGAGGCACATGAACTTTAATATCATGTGTGCAAAGGTGAGGGGATTCACACAGCCACACAAAATGACTCCTTTGGGCCCATATTCTCTTCTTCCAGGAAGAATTCCCATTGCTCAGAGAATCAAGTGACATTAAACCCAAGACTGCAAACAGTGGGGGAGAATCCACACAGCCACTCAAGATGAAGATGATGATAATATCCTCAGAGCCACACAGAAAAGCAGTCTTTTGAACCCAGGAACAACCCATTGCAAAAAGGCACAGAGATGATAATAATAGCCCTGAGCCACACAGAAAAGCTTCCAAAATGCTGGTAAGCATGGCCACCAAGGTCTGAGCATCCAAAAATACAATCTCTTTACATGAGCATTCCCACCACAACCCCCTCTCTGTGCTTTTGAGAAATCCAGGTCATACATGGAATAAGCAAGATCTGAGCATCCAAAATGCACAGCTTTCGACATCCACAGAGCAACCTGAAAAGGGAAAAAAAAATTCCTGAGCAACCACAACTAAGAAAGGGGGCGAGGGAGAGAAAGGAGATCCAGGCTACACTTGCCTGGGAGTGAGTCCCATAGAACTCAATGGGGCTTACTTGTGAGTAGATATGTATAGGCTTGCACTGTAAGATAGACAAAAAAGAGGAAAAAATGCCCCGCCCCGTCCCTCCCAAAGAAGGAACCATCTAGATAGAAAAATCCTGGCTGGCTGGCTGCTGCACATTCATTTTCATTCTGTCTCTGTCTCTCTCTCTCTCTCTCTCTGTCTCTCTCTCTCTCTCTCTCATATATGCAAACGCGTAAACTTCAAATACACACAGTACTCACTCAGGCCCTCCTCCCTGTTTATTCACACATACTCCGAAATAACAAAAAGAACCAGCTCTTTCTTGTCTCTCTCCTGCTCCCAATGTCTCCTCTTCCCAAGAAAAAAAAGCAATACTTGTTGTTTTAGAAATTGACAGAGCTCCTGCTCTGTGCTGTTCGTTGCCTGTCCTGCACTCTGGCTGCATAGGTTAGCCCTGAGCAGCCACATGTTTCATTGCTGGAATTATGATTTGCTTGTGGCTCACCCTTCTGTTCCAAGTAATTCTGGAGATTCCTCTGCCTACTGCTGAGCCTCTGTATTGCTCAGAGTGCCAATATGGCCCTGTGTGCGGGATTATTCCCTAGGGCGCCCTCTTAGCCTGAGCCTTTCTTTCCCTTGATGCACCTATGCTGGGGAGACTACTGGAAACTACTGAGCATGTGTACCCAGCTCACATACTCAGTATTAGCCCTGGAAGCCACAGAGGTTTCAGGGCAGGAAAGGATAAGCTAGGACATCACAACCAGGCAAATGCAGCAGCCAGAGCAGGTTCACCGTGCTTGCCTTAAAAAGAAAATGTCAGTGAATGCTGGTGGAGGATGGACGGACATGGAAGTGGAAAGAGGTCTGGGATTCACTGCAGGGGATCTCCTCTCCCTGCCCACTCCCGGTGCCCTGTATTATGGCCCACAGCCCTATAATTCCAAAAGATAAATGAATAAATAAATATTATGGGGACAATCCATCTAAAGCTGAGCACATTTATGTGTAATTGATCTGAAGCAGGATTTAAAATAGTTTAATTTGGGCTGGATCCTTTGTTTGCACATGCAGGGTGATATATACAGGATATTTTCACTTTTCTACAGAAGTATTTGTTTTTTGTATTTGTGTTTTTGCTCTATATAGTGTTGAGGGAGGTATCATGTAACCTGACAAAGTAACGACCTTGTTCTCACAACATGACAGCCCACAATGGCTTCATTTACCCGTGGGAGCTGTCACATTGTGCCGGGTGTCTGTTAGCACCATTTTTGTATGGCACCTATGGGCGCCCAATTTCCCATGACTTGTGGTGTCATGCGAACCCAGGCAGCAGGGGTTGTTTACAGGTTAGACAACCCTAAAATAACCCATGGCTTGTTTTAGATTATTAAGCCATGGTGGGCTGTTGTGTCATGCGAACTAGGTCAATATGTGACAAATTGTTGGCTGATTGTGATTTCTCCTGCACGTAATCAAATTGTTTATTTAAATTACCGTTTATATTTACTATTCATTAATTTTGTATTTTAGTATTCTATGGTTTGCCAGTTTTCTGCATCACTTGACTCATCCTCATAAGACATATGTTGACCAATCATTGAGTTACAATAAAAAGTAATGTAATTAACAACTGCAAATAAACTTCATTGATATTTCATCAATTGGCCACATCAACATTTACATATAGAGCAGATAAACATATTCAGATTCATAACTGAATCTATTATATACTATAATATTTTCAAAGCATTAACTTGAACACAATATGCTGTGATTTTGAAGGAGGACTTGGTGTAACATGTTACAGGCATGTCAAGGTTTTGTGATTTTGTGGTGGGATCTTTGTAGAGCCTTTCTTCTCAAATCACACTCCACCCAGCTTAGCAACCCCTGCACCAGTTAGCTGCCCTTGGTATTAACTTTGCTCCAAGTAGGGATGTTTGAGGAATTTTATCTTTGTGAATTTTGTTACAGATTGATATGACCTGCCAGATCAATATGTGGATCAGAATTTAGTTGTCCCTTGGCTTTTGCATTTCCCAAATGTTTCAATGCATTTCTCAACACAAAAAATGTATGAAAATGAGTTTAAAATGCATATTTTGAGAGAAAATACATTTAAAATACGTATTTAAATGGGAGTTTTTGTGTGATTTTTCTTAAAAATGTAGATTGATGCAGATACAGGACAAAATGGATTTATGAGTGAACACATGTGAAAGTGTCTTGCACCAGAAATAGATTGATTTGTCCATCCCCATGGCCAGTGTACAGGACACTGAACTACTATTTTGAATATCTCCCACCATTTTGCCAACCTTTAGATTAGTTTTGTTTTCAGGATGCTCTTGCTGGGTACCTCTGTTTCAGGATGGACAGCAGCACAAACAAGCCAGGGATAAGCCATGTTTCTGGGTTCAGACATCACAGCAAGCCATGGGTTAAACAAGTCAGACCTCATAAGCCAACAGCAAACCATAGGTTCTGTTTGTGGTTTGGTGGTGGTTAACAACCATGGTTTGTTTACAAGGATGGGTTCAGACACCATGACAAGCTGAAATTCAACAAACTGTACCACGGCATAGCATTATGCGTGACCCATGCAAGTCAGTCAAATAAATTAAAAGCCTTTGCTTTGGATTGCATGAAGGCTATAGTCCATCTTGTTACTGGAATGCCTACTTGGTGCCAATTTGAACAGCGATTGCACATTGATCTATATTGGCTTGGTTCAGCTCCTGTTCCTGTGGGGATTGCAAACATAAGACTAATTCTGTGACGAAAGTACACTTTGATGATACTTTAAACGATTATGGCTTAACACTTCCAAGTGTAGTTGGGAATTTTAAGATTTAGGAGTCATTGCAGAGCACATCATTGTAAATCATCATTGCAGAGCACATTTCAGTGTTGTCATTGTGTGTAAGCATTAAAGTGGAACTGTTTAAATGACATAATTTTAGAGAAACTTGTTTGTCTTATGTTACTTCTGATCCCAGTCACATAAAAAGCCATCTTTTTTGGAAGATGTGATGGTCTTTTTTTCTCTCTTTAAACCAAGAGTTAGACTAATGCCATAAATATGATCCCCAAGATTATAAACCATAAAACTTTATCTTAGGGTGCTTAAATTCCTTAATGTTGTTTTTTGTTTTGTTTTAAGGATTTTTATCCCACTTCTCAGTCAAAAAGGCTCCCAGAATAGCTTATGTGCAATCAGTAAAACAAGACAGTCCCTGCCTGCAGGCTTACAATCTAAAAATTATTTGGGATTATTATGTGTTCCATGTCAGTTCAGCATCCATATTTTCTCAGCAATGTGTGCAGTCTTTTGCTCTCATATGCATTGATCATAACCTGGAGCCCCCCCAGATTTTTTGGACTGCAGCTTCCATAATCCCTGACCTTTGGCCATGCTGGCTGGGGCTTATGAGAACTGTAGTCCAAAACATCTGGAGGGAAACAGCTTGACTACACTCGATGTAGTCCAACCCCTGCTGATGTAGGAAATCCACTACTACATCTTCCATGATAGGTGGCTGTCCAACCTCTGCTTAAAAACATCTAACAAAGGAGAGTCCACCACCTTCTGAGGCAGTCTTTCCCACTGTCAAACAGCTTGTGCCATCAGACAGTTCTTCCTACTCTTTAGCTGAAACCCTTTTTCTTGTAATTTGAATCTAATGGTTAAGGTCCTGTGGAGGAGCAGGAAAATATTTACTCCATTATCTGATAGCTCTTCAAATATTTGAAGATGGTTATCATATCGTCTCTTCTTGAGACTAAACATACCCAACTCATGCAATCTTTTCTCATAGAACTTGTTGCCAGGCCCTTCACCACCTTTGTTGGCCTCTAGATACTGGTAGTGGGAGATTCAGTCATTAGACACATAGACATTTGGGTTTACGATGGGCATGTAGACCGCATGCTAAATTGCCTGCCTGGTGCAAAGCTTGCAGGAATCACGCACTGTCTAGATAGCTTCATTAGTGCTGGGGTGTAGTCGGTGGTACTGGTCCATGTTGGTACCAGTGAAGTGGGGAAATGTAGTCATGAGGTCCTGGAAGCCAAATTTAAGTTGGAGGTTGAAATCCAGGACCACCAAGATGGCTTCCTCTGAAATGCTATCTGTTCCACGTTGGCTTGTTGTTTGAATCCAGGAAGGCGACATCGTTATGGGTTGTCAGGAATGGCTATAGAGCTGGCGAGCCAGAGTGGCAAAATCTGAGGTTGGGACCAAGAAAATGAGTTTTGCTGCAAAGGCATCTGGGATATATGTTGGAGCTGGCAGGAGGATTGAGGGGGAATGAGGGGGAAAGCAAGCCATGGCAAGCCTAATAGTCTGTCAGGTTAGCGAGTAAGCATTTAACCATAAGCCATGGTGGCTTATTTGCAGGGTAGCTTAGCATGATGTGCAAACCCTCCCAATGTACAGGTGCTTCTATATGCTATATGCTAATGTTAGAAGCCTCCAAGTCAAATTGGTAGAGTTGGAGTGTGTGGTTTTACAGGAGAACCTAGAGATAGTGGGCACAGAAACATGGTGGAATGGAACCAGTAGGATATGATCATTGGTGGATAGAAACTCTATAGAAAAGACAGGGAAGGGAGTACTGGAGGAAGTGTTGCTCTGTACTTCAAAGAGGGCATAATGTTGAGCAGACTAAAAAACTTAAAAGGAGCAGACTGCTCCACAGAAGTGCTGTGGGTGACAATACCAGGCTCCAAAAATTTAATACTACGAACATGTTATCATCCCCCACACCAGAACGCTCAACCTGATCTTGAAATGGAAATTGAAACCAGGGAGGCATCCAAACAGGGAAGTTCATAATAATGGAAGTTCATAATAATAATAATTATAAAAATTAAAAAAAAATTAAATTTAAAACAATCAGCCAGAGACAATCAAAGAGACTCCTGATATGCTGCCAAATGCCTGAGGTAAGAGGGCAGTTTTAACCGAGCGCCGAAAAGATGACAGTATTGGCGCAAGGTGGGCCTTGTCAGGGAGATTATTCTCAGGAAAGGAACATTTGCCACTGCCAATTATTAAGATTTTCTGGACGTAAGGAGGGTTTCTTTAGGAGTGGTCTTACCACTGCCTCTTTGAGGTGGCCCAGGACCACCCCCTCTTGCAAAGAGGCATTTATCACCTTCCTGGCCCAGCCAGCTGTTCCTTTGCTGGCAGTTTTTATAAGCCAAGAGGGGCAAGGATCCAATACAGAAGTGGTTTCATGAACCAGTCCAAGCACTTTATCAATATCCTCAAGCTGTATCAGCTGAAACTCATCCAAGAAAACTGGACAAGGCTGTGCTCTGGACACCTCACCAGATTTACCTGCTGTAACATTGGAATCTAAGTCCCGGCAGATGCAAGAGATTTTATCCTGGAAATACCTAGTAAATGACTTACAGTGGGCCTCAGATGGTCTACAGTGTCCTTAGGACCAGCATGTAATAGGCCACAGATGATCCTGAAAAGCTCCGCTGGGCGGTGTATGGAAGATTGAATGGAGACAGCAAAATAGTGTTTCTTTGCCCACCTCACTGCCCCTGAATATACCTTACCATAGGCACACACCAGGGTTTGCACCCACTAGGAGTTCTTCTCCATTTGTACTCAAGCTGCCTCCTATTTTGTTTCATGGCTCTCAGCTCTGGGGTATATCATGGAGCAATATGAGTTCTACTCAGGAGAGGGCACTCAGGAGCAATCATATCAACCACCTGGGTCATTTCTGCATTCCACAGATCAACCAAGGTTTCGACATGATAGCCAGACATATCAGTTGGAAAGCTCCCGAGGGCCCTCTGGAAACCATCTGGATCCATTAGTCTCTGGAGGTGGACCATCTTAATATTTCCCCTACCGTTGCAGAGGGGAAAGCTGCAGTAAGTCCAAACCTCAGTAAGCAATGATCTGACCATGTCAGAGGGACAGAAGCAAAGTCCCCCACCTTCAGATCTCCATTTCCACGTCTGGTTGAGAAAACCATGTCTAGAGTGTGTCCCTCTACATGCATTGGACTGATGACTTGTTGAGACAGTCCCATGGTTGTCATGGAGACCATGAAATCCTGAGATGCCCCAGGTGCCTTCAGCATGAATGTTGACATCCCCCAGAACCAACAGTCTAGGGGATCTCAAGAACACACCTGAGACCACCTCCGTCAGCTCAGATAGGGAGTCTGTTGAGCAGCGGGGTATGTGTGTGTGTGTGTGTGTGTGTACACCAACAGAATCCCCAATCTGTTAGTATATCACTAAGAACATCAAGGCCAACAATAAAGAATTCTTTAAATATATCAGAAGCAGGAAACCAGCTAGGGAGGCAGTTGGGCCATTGGATAACAATGGGGTTAAAGGTGTACTTAGGGAGGATAAGGAGATTGCAGAGAAGCTGAATGAATTATTTTCATCTGTCTTTACTGCAGACGATATAGGACAGATACCTGTGACTGAAAAAAATATTTTCAGGAAGGGAGACTGAGGAATGGAGGCAAATAGTAGTGGCAAAAGATGAAGTTAGAATAATAGAATAGTAGGGTTGAAAGGGGTCTATAAGACCATTGAGTCCAACTCCCTGCTCATTGCAGGAATCCAAGTCAGCATCCTTGACAGATGGCTGTCCAGTTCCATCTTTGAATGCCTCCACTGTGGGAGATCCCGCTACCTCCCTAGGTAATTAGTTCCATTGTCATATTGTTCTAACCATCAGGATGTTTTTCCTGATGTTCAGCTGGAATCTGGCTTCCTGTAACTTGAGCCCATTATTCCGTGTCCTGCACTCTGGGATGATTGAGAAGAGATCCTGGCCTTCCTGTCTGTGACAACCTTTCAAGTACTTGAAGAGCGCTATCATATCTCCCCTCAGTCTTCTCTTCTCAAGGCTAAATATGCCCAGTTCTTTCAGTCTCTCCTCACAGGGCTTTGCTTCCAGTCCCCTGATCATCTTTTTTTGCCCTCCTCTGAACCCTCTCTAGCTTGTCTGCATCCTTCTTAAAGTGCGGTGCCCAGAACTAGACACAGTACTCAAGATGAGTTCTCAACCTTATTGACAAATTGAAAGTTAATAAATCACCAGGCCCAGATGGTATTCATCCTAGAGTTCTTAAAGAACTCAAATGTGAAATTGCTGATCTTCTAACAAAAATATGTAACATGTCCTGAAGAGCAGCCTCTGAATCAGAAGAATAGAGAATGACCTCTATTGTAATGCCAATTTTTAAAAAGGGTTTCAGGGGTTATCTGGGAAATTAAAGGCCAGGAACTTATGTTACTGGTAAATTGGTTGAGACATTATTAAAAATAAAATTAGTAAGCATATAGAAGGACAAGCCCTGCTGAAAAAAAATCAACATGAGTTCTGCAGAGGTACCTCCTGTTGCACTAAGCTTTTAGAGTTCTTTTACAGTGTTAAGAAACATTTAGACAGGGCTGATCCGGTAGACATTATTTACTTGGACTTCCAAAAGGTTTTTGACGAAGTCCCTCACCAAAGACTCTTGCGCAAACTTAGCAGTTATGGAATAAGAGGAGAGATCTTCCTATGGATCAGTAACTGGTTAAAGAACAGATAGCAGAGAATAGGAATAAGTGGTAAATTCTCCCAGTGGAGGGATGTAAGCTGTGGGGTCACAGGGCATCTCTGTTGGGACTAATGCCACCTGTTCATAAATGATGTGGAATTAGCAGTGAGGATGACATAGTTTGCTAATGACTCTGAATTATTTAGGGTGGTTAAAACAAGGGATTGCAAAGAACTCCAAAATGATCTCTCCAGGCTGGGAGAATGGGCATTAAAATGGCAAATGTGGGTCAAGGCAAGCAAGTGTAAAGTCATGCACTTTGGGGTAAAAAATCACAACCTCAAGTATAACGTGATGGGATCTGAGCTAGCGGTGACTGACCAAGAACTTGAGGTTTGTTTGTTTGTTTGTTTGTTTATTTATTTATTAAATTTATTAATCGCCCATCTGGCTGGTCACCCAGCCACTCTGGGCGATGTACAACAACAAAACAGTTAAAACAATAAAATTCTACATTAAAAACATCATAAAAAATACCCTAACCCACCCCAAATGCCTGCCTGAACAACCACGTTTTTAATGCGCGCAGAAGCTCATTAAAGAGGGGGCATGGTGGAGTTCCCTAGGGAGGGAGGTCCACAGAGTGGGGGCCACCATAGAGAAGGCCCTCTCCCTCGTCCTCATCAGCCTAGCTGTCCTGGCTGATGGGACAGAGAGAAGGCCATCCGAGGCTGATCTTGTTAAGCGGCCTGTCTGGTGTTGCTGGAGGCGCTCCTTGAGATAGGCTGGGCTGGAACCATATAGGGTTTTAAAGGTCAAAACCTTGAGTTTGGCCTGGAAAACAACTGGTAACCAGTGCAACTCCTTCAGCACTGGAGTGATGTGATCTCGCTGGCAGGTGCCTGTAATCAGTCCAGCCGCCACGTTCTATACCAGCCGCAGCTTCTGAACCGTCTTCAAGGGTAACCCTACGTAGAGCGCATTACAGTAGTCTAAACGAGAGGAGACCAGGGCATGTACTACCGATGGGAGCAGATGGTCGGGAAGGTAGGGGTGCAGCCGCTGCATCAGATGGAGTTGGAGCGCTGTCCGGCTCCCAGCTGAAATCTGAGCCTCCATGGACAGCTGGGAGTCTAAAATGACCCCCAGGCTGCGGACCTGGTCTTTCAAGGGTAGCCGTACCCCATTCAACACCAGGTCAACATCCCCCAACCTCCTCTTGTCTCCCACCAAAAGTACCTCAGTCTTGTTAGGGTTCAGCTTCAGCTTATTCCTCCTCATCCAGCCACTCACCGTCTCCAGACATTTGGACAGGGATTCTACGGCCAACCTTGGTGAAGATTTGAACGAGAGGTAGAGCTGCATGTCATCTGCATATTGATGACACCGCACCCCAAACCTCCTGATGATAGCCCCCAGCAGCTTCACATAGATGTTAAATAGCATCGGGGAGAGAATGGAACCTTGTGGCACCCCACAAGTGAGTGGCCACGGGTCCGAAACCTCCTCTCCCAGTGCTACCCTCTGGTACCTGCCGAAGAGGAAGGACTGGAACCACCGCAATACGGTGTCTACAATGCCCAACCCCTCCAGGCAGTCCAGGAGGATACCATGGTCAACGGTATCAAAAGCTGCTGAGAGGTCGAGGAGAAAAAGGAAGGAGCATTCGCTGCTATCCAGAGCACTCCTCATATCATCCACCAAGGTGACCAAGGCCATTTCTGTCCCATGCGCAGGCCTGAAGCCCGACTGAAATGGATCTATGGTTGCGGTGGACAACTTGATAAATGTTGACCCAGTGTGCGGCTGCTATGAAAAAGGCAAATTCCATGTTAGGCATAATTAGGAAAGGACTAGAAAATAAAACTGCCAATATCATACTGCCCTTATACAAATCTATATTCCAAGTGGCCACACTTGGAATACTGTGAACAATTGTGGTCAGTGCATCTAAAAAGGATATTATAGAGTTGGAAAAAATGAAGAGAAGGGGAGCTAAAATGATTAAGCAGCTAGAGCAACTCCCCTATGAGGGAAGGTTACAACAGCTGGGCTTGTTTAGTTTGGAAAAAAGGAGGCTAAGGGAAGACATGACAGAGGTGAACAAAATTATGCATGGTATGGATAGTGGATTTTCTCCCTCTCCCATAATACTAGAACCTGGGGTCATCCTATTATGCTGAATAGTGGGAGATTCAAGACAGATAAAAAGAAGTACTTCTTCACACACATAGTTAAACTATGGAAATCATCACGATATGTAGTGATGGCCACCATGTTGGATGGCTTTAAAAGGGGATTAGACAGGATAAGGCTATGAATGGCTACTAGTCCTGATGGCTATATGCTACTTCCAGTATCAGAGGCAGTATGCCTATGTACACCAGTTGCTGGGAAACATGTTCTTATGTACATTCCTTCTTTAACCAAAATGCCCAGAACTGGACAAAGTACTCCAGGTGAGATTTCACCAAAGCAGAATAAAGTGATACCATTGCTTCTTGCGATCTGGACACTGTGTTTCTGTTGATGCAGCTTAGAAATGCATTAGCCTTTTTAGCCACTGCATCACACTTCTTACTCATGTTTAGCTTGTGGTCCACTAACATCCCTAGATCTTTTTCATATGTACTGCTATCAAGACAGGTGTCATCCATCCTATATTTGTGCAGAAATGTGTTAATTTTGGTCCAGTTCACCATGCTGTCAAGATCATCTTGAATCCTGTTTTGTATTTTCTAAGGTATTAGCTACCCCTCCTCGTTTGTTGTCATCTGCATATTGATGAGCTTCCCCTCTACTACTTCATCAAAGTCACTTATAAAGTTGATGAACAAAACTGGGTGTGGGACAGAATCCTGCAACACCCCACTTGTCACTTCCCCCCAGGTTGATGAGAAACTATTGATAAGGTTTCTTTGGGTACGGTCTATCAGTCAGCTACAAATCCACCTAACAGTAGCATTGTTTAGCCCTCATTTTACCAGCTTGCAAACAAGAATATTATGGAGGACCATGTATATTTTGTAACCCCACCTCCTATAGCAGGGGTGAACAAGTTGTGGCCCTCCATATGTTTTGGCTTACATCTTCCAGCATCCCTCACTTCGTTTATGCTGGCTTGGGCTGATGGCCAAAATATCTGGAGGGCCAGAAGTTCCCCATTTCTGCCCCATAGGAATGGTGAAACTTAGGTGTGGTGTAAAAAGAAATATTTGGGGGGCCTGGTGAGTACTGGGAAATACTGTTTTTTTTTAAAGGAATCAAATGTGGTTTAAAAATATTATTTGTAAACGGAACTTTTAAATGACCAGGTAGTTTTCTCATTAGAAAACT
Organism: Heloderma suspectum; assembly: GCF_057233095.1. NCBI lineage: Eukaryota > Metazoa > Chordata > Lepidosauria > Squamata > Helodermatidae > Heloderma > Heloderma suspectum. Next base: position 118,485,068 of record NC_139462.1, read on the forward strand.
AATAATTTTCTTAAGCTGTCTTCCTGGTAAAAAGCATAACTGCAAAGTCAGTGGACTCCCTTTGGTGTTTATAACTTCCATTTTGAGAACAAAGCCAAGCCAAAGATTTTTGAGAGAGTTTGAGTAGCTGCATGTTTCAGGAGGTTGATCACTTGGGCAATAATGTAGGTTTCTGAGCACAGCCAGTACTTTTTCCAGCTGCTTTACAGTGATATCTTGAAGCTTAAAATGTAATCTGAATGGTTAAGCCACAAAAGCCACTTTATATTAAAGCAGGTCCAGACAGTAAATCACAACTGAACAGCTGGCACCACTACTAAAGTAATAAACTTATTTATTAAAAAATCTAAACAGAAGAATTATATTAAAAACGAAGGCGTAATTTCTATAGAGCACTGGATATAGTTTAAAAGTAAAACTGGGAAGTGTTCTAGATTAAGGGCCAAATTTATGAACATCTGTTCTGGCACTTTCTGTGCAATACTCATTCTCTTTACAATAAAAGTGTGAAGCACGTTTCTCTCCTTCTACCCTCTCATATTAATCATGCTTTTCTGCAGCTCATAAACCTCTTATTTGACCTTACACAAGTATTTTTCACTGCTTTACACAATTGTTAAAATAATTACGGTGTTATTTGCCACAAAGCAAGTGCTGCCCCAGGGTAGAGTAGGGTGATGGTGGTATGCTTGTATTCGTTTATTCCCAAAAGTTGATATGCAGAGTAGTGTCTGAGCTTTGAATATTTTTTCCTTGTGCTTCTAAAATTATATTGGTATAATTATGGTATAATCCATAATGATGGGTATTGAATATTGCCAGGGTTGTGTATGTGCTAGATTTTCACAGAAGCACTGAAAAGCTTCAAGGTGTGGTATTGGCTGCATAATTTATTTTCCTGAGAATCAGAACTTTCATTAAAACAAGCACACACACACAAACACACATTCCCATACACCAATTTCTAGCACCTTGTGGATATGAAGATAGGCTTGACTTTACATAATCTGTAATCTGCTGTATGGCATTCATAATCCCTGGAATGCCATAGGAATTGTTGAATCCAAGGGGCAAGGCTTCAGTGCCCTGTTTACATATTATTTAATCTGATATTGGTGAATCAGTGCAGGGCGCAGACTAAGATTTAGGAAAATCTAAAGAGAACATTGCATTTAAAATAGGAATATTTATACAAGGTTAACTTTCCATTAATTAAAACAAAACAGCTGTTTAAGGCACCCACTTAACTTTTGTGGAACTATTTTATGTGTTTTTACCTCACTTCTTTCTCTGGACTTTTCTGTACTGGCATCAGCACAGCTGCATCACCCATTGCCATTCCCCTTTTAACCTCTAATTTTAATTAAGAAACTTTAAATCAAATGCCTTATTTAAAGCTCTGAGTTTAGGTTTGGAAAAATAAAACTTCACAGCTAGCCCAGAGGTAAGTGAACAGCTGTTTAAGAGCCACAAGCAAAAAAAAGTTTTAAAAAGTGAAGTTGGTACCTAGATTTCACCTGTCCAAAGTTTTTTCACTTTGGTTAGTTGCTTTTAACTTTTTTATTTTCTTTCTTTTTAAGGGAGGGGAAAGCAGGCACCATGTAATTGGAATATAATGGCTCTTGCTATTGCTCTTGTTACTCTTTTTGTGACTAATATAAGAGAGTAGCACCCAGTAGACATAGAAGAAGAAGGAATTCTAAACTCAACACTTTTTTCTTTATGGGTGGCAAACCTGGAATAAAAACATCAATAAGTATTGTAGATCAGCTAATTAAAAATTTATGTAATATACACTTGGATAAATAAAGGAGCCATCCATCATTTACTAGCCAAGTGTGCATTATGCCAATGTTTTAAAGGTGTCAATCTACATTATATCCAATGCATTGGATCTAGACTTAGTCATGCTTAGAGTAGACCCACTGAAATCCATGGGACTTAACTTATTTCTCCCATTGATTTCAATGTCTAGACTGTAAGCATTACTAAGACTGGATCCAACCCAAGGTTTCATTTTGTTGAAGAAGAGTTTCACAAGTATTGGGCTAAAAATTGGGCTATTCAATAAATTTATGTTAGCACCTTTTACTGAATTTACTTGTTCTTTTCCTGGTTCTTTTTGAGGCTGCTCTTCAGTCTAGGGAAATCACATTTTGAAAGTAAAAATACAGAAGAAACTAAAAGGACGAAAAGCCACAGGGTGGAACTGCATGTTGTTTTGGTGGAAGAGTGCAATTTTCAACCAGAGAAGTAGGGGAGAGCGGGTGCTTTTTCCCTGCAAAACTCAGCCATTCTTCCCTCCTCCACCAGCTATGTGTTTGCTGCGCTGCAGAGAGAACATTAGGCATTTATTGTGCGCTTGTCATTCCCTATTCACAGTTCCTTATGGGTTCTTTAGACTAGGGATCCCCAACCGCCAGGTCGCAGACCGGTACCGGTCTGTGGCCTGTTAGAAACCAGGCTGTAGGGGTGTGCGAAACCCCCTTACCTTGGGTCTGCGGGAGGGGGGGGTGATCCGTCCCTCCCCCCTGGAATCCTCGCTGACCCCGGCTGGCTCCACTCTGCGGCGAGTTTTCAGAGCTGCCAGCCGGCTCCAGCCACTGGCAGACTTCCGGCCGCTGGGACGCAAATGGCATCCGCATAGTGGACACTATTTGCATCCCTGTTCTTCAAGTAATAGGCTACGTAAATCTTTACATAGCCTATTACCGCAAAGAACAGGGATGCAAATGGCGTCCACTATGAGGACGCTATTTGTGTCCCAGCGGCTGGAAGTCCGCCAGCAAAACCATCCCGCCCCCGTCCATGGAAAAATTGTCTTCCACGAAACCGGTCCCTGGTGCCAAAAGGGTTGGGGACCGCTGCTTTAGACAATGATGTGACCTTCCAGTTTTACTTTGTAAGCAGCACTTTCTGCAAGTTTTTTTTAGAGCAGGGAAAATGGGGTATTATTTCTGATGGTGAAAGAAACTGTAATTTCCTCTTGTGTATTTGGGCTATTCCGCTCTAGGAAGCGCCACGTACAGGTTAGGTAGAGGAAAAACAGGCAAGGAAATGTTTTTCATGTAGTGCTCAGATCTCAATTCTGTGACGAAACTGAAATTAGATGCAGTGGATTAACAGCCTCATGCAGAAAAGACCTAAGAGGGGCTGTGTCCCTCCCACCTCCTGTTTGTCCACTCAGTTGTGCTTCCCCCCACTTCGTAGATGTTTGGCTCAGACACAGGACTTTGCTGAGTTTATAGTTCTGTTCACAGCGTCTATATTTAATGTGCATTCTATATACCACAGAAGTATGTTGCTAAAGCAATTAGATGGCAGTGGGGCTGTGTTGTACTCTGGTAGCCCAGTCCAAATCCAGGAGGGTGCTTAGGGAGCAGCCTTAGTTGCAATGGACTTTGCTAACCTGTTTTCAAATAATACAATATAAATACATAGAACTGATGTTTCAGAGGAAGGTGGAACATAAGGGTTCCGAATATGTTCTCGATGATTAATGTGTATTTTCAGTATGGTATCGAAAGGACACTCAGCTGTGGATGTGTCTGGTGGTGAAAAGAAAGTCCGATGCTGTAAAGAACAATGTTGTTTAGGAACCTGGAATGTCAGATCAATGAATCAAGGTAAGCTGGAGGTGGTCAAACATGAGATGGCAAGATTGAACATCGACATCTTGGGAATCAGCAAACTAAAATGGACAAGCATGGGCGAATTTAATTCAGGTGACCATTATATCTACTACTGTGGGCAAGAATCCCTTAGAGGAAATGGAGTAGCACTCATAGTCAACAAAAGGGTGGGAAAAGCAGTACTGGGGTACAATCTCAAAAACAATAGAATGATCTCAGTACAAATCCAAGGCAAACCATTCAACATCTCAGTAATTGAGGTCTATGCCCCAACCAATGAGGCCTAAGAAGCTGAGGTTGATTGGATTCTATGAAGACCTACAACACCTTCTAGAACTAACACCAAAAAAAGATGTCCTCTTCATCATAGGGGATTGGAATGCTAAAGTAGGAAGACAAGAAATAACCGGGATAACAGGCAAGCATGGCCTTGGTGTACAAAATGAAGCAGGACAAAGGCTAATAGAGTTTTGCCAAGAGAACACGCTGATCATAGGAAACACTCTTTTCCAACAGCACAAGAGGCGACTACACATGGACATCACCAGATGGTCAGTATCGAAATCAGATTGATTCTGTCCTTTGCAGCCAAAGATGGAGAAGCTCTATACAGTCAGTAAAAACAAGACCTGGAGCTGACTGTGGCTCAGATCATGAGCTTCTTATTGCAAAATTTCAGATTAAATTGAAGAATGTAGGAAAAACCACTAAACCATTCAGGTATGACCTAAATCATATCCCTTATGAATATACAGTGGAGGTGAGGAATAGATTTAAGGGATTAGACCTGATAGACAGAGTGCCTGAGGAACTATGGACGGAGGTCCGTAACACTGTTCAGGAGGCAGCAGCTAAATCCATCCCAAAGGAAAAGAAATGCAAGAAAGCAAAGTGGCTGTTTGATGAGGCTTTACAAGTAGCTGAGCAAAGAAGGGAAGCGAAAAGCAAGGGAGAAAGGGGGAGATATACCCAACTGAATGCAGATTTCCAGAGAATAGCAAGGAGAGACAAGAAGGCTTTCTTAAATGAACAATGCAAAGAAATTTAGGAAAACAATAGAATGGGAAAGAGTAGAGATCTCTTCAAGAAAATCGGAGATCTCAAGGGAAAGTTTTGTGCAAAGATGGGCATGATAAAGGACAAAGAAGGCAGGGACCTAACGGAAGCAGATGAGATTAAGAAGAGGTGGAAAGAATACACAGAAGAACTATACAGGAAAGATCTGAATGTCCCTGATAGCCATGATAGTGCGGTCACTGAACTTGAGCCAGACATCCTAGAGAGTGAAGTCAAGTGGGCCTTAGGAAGCATTACTAACATCAAAGCAAAGGGAGATGACAGTATTCCAGCTGAGCTATTTAAAATCCTAAAAGATGATGCTGTTAAAGTGCTGCACTCAATATGCCAACAAATTTGGAACACAACAGTGGCCACAAGACTGGAAAAGGTCAGTTTACATTCCAATTCCAAAGAAGGGCAACGCCAAAGAGTGTTCAAACTACTGTACAATTGCGCTCATTTCACATGCCAGCAAGGTTATGCTCAAAATCCTACAAGCTAGGCTTCAGCAGCATGTGAACCGAGAACTACCGGAAGTACAAGCTGGGTTCCGAAGAGGCAGAGGAACTAGAGATCAAATCGCCAACATTCGCTGCATCATGGAGTAAGCAAGAGAATTCCAGAAAAAACGTCTATTTCTGCTTCATTGACTACGCTAAAGCCTTTGATTGTGTGGATCACAACAAACTGTGGCAAATTCTGAAAGAGATGGGAGTACCAGACCACCTGTACGAGGGTCAAGAAGCAACAGTAAGAACCGTACATGGAACAACCGATTGGTTCAAAATTGGGAAAGGAGTACAACAAGGCTGTATATTGTCACCCTGCTTATTTAATTTATATGCAGAGTACATCATGAGAAACGCTGGGTTGGATGAATCACAGGTCGGAATTAAGATTGCCGAGAGAATTATCAACAACCTCAGATATGCAGACGATACCACCCTAATGGCAAAAAGCGAAGAGGATCCTTGTTGAGGTGGACAGTGCAACAGCTGGTTTGAAACTCAACATTAAAAAAACAAAGATCATGGCATCTGGCCCCATCACTTCCTGGCATATAGAAGGGGAAGAAATGGAAGCAGTGACAGATTTTACTTTCTTGGGCTCCAAGATCACCGCAGACGGTGACTGTAGCCATGAAATTAAACGACGCTTGCTCCTTGGGAGGAAAGCTATGGCACACCTAGACAGCATTGTAAGAAGCAGAGACATCACCTTGCCAACAAAGGTCCGTCTAATCAAAGCTATGGTTTTCCCAGTAGTAATGTATGGCTGTGAGAGCTGGACTATAAGGAAGGCTGAGCACTGAAGAATCGATGCCTTCAAACTGTGGTGCTGGAGAAGACTCTTACGAGTCCCCTGGATTGCAAGGAGGTCATATCAGTCCATCCTAAAGGAAATCAACCCTGAGTGCTCATTGGAAGGACAGATACTGAAGCTGAAGCTCCAATATTTTGGCCACCTGTTGCGAAGAGAAAAGTCAGTGGAAAAGACCTTGATGCTGGGAAAGACTGAAGGCAAAAGGAGAAGGGGACAGCAGAGATTGAGATGGCTAGATAGCATCACCGATGCAATGAACATGAACTTGAGCACACTCCGGGAGAGAGCGAAGGACAGGAAGGCCTGGTGCGCCATGGTCCATGGGGTCACGAAGAGTTGGACACGACTTAAGGACTGAACAACAACAAATTGTAACAATATGAAATAACTGCTGGATTCAGCCTGAATGGGTTGTACTTCCTGGGAGGAACCAGGAACTAGTTAAGGGGCAACACGCACTGCTTCTGGCGTGAGGAGAAAGTGGCCACAGCCTGAGAAAGCTCTGTGTAGGAGTCTTTGTTTATAAAACACTTGTAAGTTTGTTAGGAAGCAGAGTCTGTTTGAACCTTTGGGGTGAAGTCTGCCAACTCTGAAACAGGTATCTTACCCTTTTTTTGTATTCATAATATCTAAACACCACTTCCAGTAAAAACAACGAAGAGTCTTGTGGCACCTTAAAGACTTACAAATTAAGGTGCCACAAGACTCCTTAATGTTTTTGCTGCAACATGGGAACACCCCTCTGGAAATTGTTACTGGAAAACACTTTCAGTAAGATACTAAACGAAGATGGATTTTAGAATAACTTGGCAGCTGGTGAAGATGCTTTGAGTACTCACAAATTAATCAGTAAAACAAAGCTACTGTAAATATTGCTCAGCATTTGAACTTTGGCTGAGAACGTAAGAAGTGTTGCCATTATTCTGACTATTGCCACAACATTTTTCTTCATTTGTATAGTCTTTGCTTTTGGATTCCTGGGTAGAATGCATATTGGTGTTGTTTGAATTGTAGTTTGCTTTTTAAAAAGCTAAGAAAAGAGAGCTTTTATTTTTTTAATTCTGTAATTGTTATGTGTCTATTGTATTTTAATGTATTGTGTTTTTTAATCTATTTTTATTTTATTTTTATAAATGAAATAAACAATACCAACAACATAATCAGAATCTTCAGTTTCCAACAATACAGTATTCTGGGGCGGGGGGGGGGGAGAGCAAAAGAAGAAGGGGGGAAAAAAGAGAGGAAAAAAGGGATTATATTGAAAAGCAAAGCAAATTATCCGCATATAAATCCAGTTACAGATTATACCTATACAGCACTCTTCCAAACATTGCAGGTATTATTAAATCTTCAATCCACTACACCACAGAGAATGAACCTTATCTTTTAGTGTCATAACTTCAGTCTTATAGCAAAGGAACGGGAGCAAACCATCCATTTCCATTGGCCGTATATTACTGTTCAATTAACACATATTAATAAACATTAAAGGTTTAGCCAGCCAGGAATACTAATAATCTTAATTCCATAAGGATGTTAATAATAATGATAATAATAATAATAGAAAGAATTTTTTTTAAAGAAAAAGATAAAAATAAAAAAGCAAACCATTTGTATATTTTAAGTAATACATCTAACAATATATTTATATGTGTACACACACATATACACATATATTTATATGTGTACACAACAGGCATTTTATTACAATATCACATAAAAAGGAGAAAGAAAACAGAAATATGCAAACATTTACTCTGGCATACTGCCTAGACATCCTATCAACTGTAACCCAAGCAGCACTTCAAAAGTACAGTAAAGATGGCTAAATTCCAACTCAGGAGACTGAGAGAGTTGGTTCCCTTGTTTAATTTTAATACCGCTAAGGAATGTCTCTGCAGCATCAGGATTTAAAAACCTTTTCATCTGGCCTTCAAAAAGAATGCAAAATGTAGTCGGATATTTAATATGATATTGCACATTTATTTGCTTTGCCAAACTGCTCACCTTGGTAAATTGCCTTCTGTCAGTGATTTTTTTAGTATAATCAGGAAAGAGCATAATCTTGTCATTTGCTGGTCCCCACCGAAGCTCACCTCGTTCACTTGCCAGATGCATAAGATAATTTTTTGTAGAGACTTGTGAAAATTGAACAATAACAGTTCCAAAAGTCCCTTTAGTGCCACATATTGAACCAGGAACACGATATGCATGCTCAATATCAAGTAGAAATTATGAGAAGTTTCCATGGCAGTGTCATGAGCATTAACCCAATCTTTAAGGGCATTAACCTTCGATTCCATCTTTTGAAAAGAGATATGAATTAAGTCCAGAGCCCCTTGAAGGGCAGTGATTGAGTTCTGAATTGTTTCAAGCTTCTTGACTGGACTGATAGCTGAGGAGACATATTTTTTCTCACAGCAGGCAACTCCTCTTCATCTCCGGCATTTCTAGAAACCTTTGCCGAGGGAGTAATGGGGGGGGGGGGTAGATGACGTTCCCAAGCCTTTCTTTTTTTCCCTTTGGTACTGCCATCCTCCACTTTCAAAAGCACAACAAGCAAATATGATTGCAGAAACAGAAAAACAAACACTTAAGCAGATTTAATTGCAAGTCCTCAAATACTGCTGGTAGTTTAAATTCAGAAATTCTTTTGGAGCTGTCTGACCTTATGTCTCCTAATTGCTTAGGAGTTTCAAACAGCGTTCAGTAGATGATACTCCGGTGTCTTACCTTAGATTCCAGCCCCTCTGTTTCTCTGGAGAAGCAGCTGCTCTTCCAAGATTTCATCTGGGTGGTACTGTAAGCTTCCCCTTTTAATTCCAGGGGAAGATTAAAAGGTTTCTTAACCTTTTCACAGCTGTTTGAGATAAGCAACCCACGGAGCTCCGCAAGTTGCTGCCAGGACAACATGGCTCCTACCGGATGTCCCGTGTTTTTTGTTGTTGTTGTTGTTTTTATTTTTGTTGTTTTTTTAAAATCAATTTTAATTGTGTCTGTAAGCTGCCTTGAGTGTCATTTTTGGGTGGAAAGACGGGGCACAAATCAAATAAATAAACTAGTACTTTAAACAACTATTTGTTTACTATAGAAAATTTGTACTTTATCTTAGGGCCAAACTAAACATGAACTTAAATGCATTTTTGCATCTAACATGCAGGTTTTAAAAAATGCAGACTGCATCAGCTGGTGCGGGGAGGGATGGCTCTATAATTAATGAGATCAGAGCAGGTATAGAAGGGAACACCCCTTTCTGTCTTGCCACTAGTATTTGTATTGGGAGATACTTCAAGCAAAGTAAACATTAGTAATGGTATGTGTTAATGAACCAGTCTTCCTTGTACACTGTGATGGAGATGGAAGAAGAATGCATTTGTTTGAAATGATTTCATGCTAGACAAGCATAATAGCAGTAATACTAGCCTGGCCTGAAATCTGAGAGATATTGTTATGCCTTATGTAATTTGGTATAGAGGGGGGAAAGGGTATCTAAAGCTTTAATACATCTGCTGGAGATGGTGAATGAATGAGCTGTGGAATATCTGTGGAGCCAAGTTGTGTTGGCAGTCTAGGAAATGCATAATTGAGAGCAGTGGAAGAAAGCTCCATAGGTGAGGACATAGAGTTTTTATGGCTATATTGAAAGGCAGGTCTACACAGTGATGCCTGTAGAAACTGTTCAGAAACTGAAAATGTTGATTCAGCTCCAATACTCCAGTACTGTTTCAAAACAGCATAATCTCTGTGCAGCTTACTTTTTTGTTTCCCTTTCAGGAGTCCTCCATTGGGCCCTGGGCCATGACAGGTGCTGAACAGAGAATATTTGATCATTTGTCCTGCCATACCCATCTGCAGCTCTTTGGACACTATTCCTGCTGTGCATCAAACTTTATAACCTCCAGTTTATTACAGATTGTCCTTAGTCTCTAAAAAGCTGGAACTCTTTCTTTCTTTAGAAGTGTTTTCACATTCATACCTGGGGCAGCACTAACATTAGTGCATAAGAAACATATGCTTGCAATCAAATTAATGTTGTCTGTCTTCACCTAATAATTGTCTGTCATGCTATCTGTCTGAGCGGGGACGTAAATAGTTTATTTTGTATTTGAAATAACTTCCTGGAGGTTGTTAATGTGACACATACTTTGGCTGACATGAGCATAAGCAGATCACTTTACTTTAGATGCTTTCCTAATAACCTAAAAATATTGTGTAAAGCTGTCCTGGAATTGTATTTATTTCTGATTTTAGTGCTTTACACCAAACTAGCAGCATAGCTTTTTTTTAAAAGAAAAACTAAGACTTTGCTGAAAGTATGCGATTTCAGTGAGAAAAGAGGCTTGAAAGGCTTAGTAGAGATTTAAGTACGAAAGATTGCAGTTGGTTTATTTTGCATTTCTTGTTTTCATTCTGAGAGTACACTACCATTATTCTAAGTTGCAAGCACAATAAGAGAATGTCTGCAAAAGAAACTTGGTACTTTTATCAGATGAAGCACCTGCCAAGCTGAGGAAGAACTTGGGTGCAGGTGTGGGAGGAATGGGGATCAAGATGAAGGTTAAGTCCAAGGAGAGGCAGAAGCAAAGCTGGTCTGCCAAAGGTAACAGCAACAGCAGAATCCTATTCTGCTCAGTGAGTAAAATTGACCTGGAAGTTTTTACTGACCTAGAAGCCAGAGAAAACCACATAGCCTGCTCTAAATAGGCTTCCTTGCTGGTCTGGCTGGTTCCCCTGTAGTTCCCATCTTTGGCCAGAATCAGCTACTGGTGACTCATTTCCTACTTGAAATCATTCTAGTCCCAGGTTCAGGATTTGCTGTGGGCCCAGGTTCTAACAAACTTGTACTTCTGTGTACAAATGAGCCCAACCAATGAAATAGCTGTGCTTTAAAATAGCATTCTCTAGAGCTGCCTTCCCCAACATTATGTCCTCCAGATGTTTTGGACTGCAACTCCCATCAGCCCCAGTCAGTATGACCAATGGTCAGCGATGCTGGGAGTTGTGTTCTAAAACATCTGGCAGGCACCAGGTTGGGGAAAGGTGCCCCAGAATAACAGTACTTTAGTTTGGCTCATCTTAGCACTCTCACTTTGAAATCCTTCCAATTCTCCAAATATTGCATCTGTCATTTCTAGTAATCTTGGTCTTGTGGAAATCTGTTACAATCCAGAGCAAACAGGAGTTTTCTTTATGCATTCCAATAACAGTGAGTGATTATTTAGTGGATAAGCACATATTAGCAAAAGCATTCCAAATTGTTCCAAGCTTGCCTTTAGTTCTTCCCATCCCACACAGTGTTTTAAGAGCACAGTTAGCTTCTTTCCATAAGATTACCTTTGAGGCATCTAACAACATCAGTTAATAAAACAATCATAATAAAAACATCAAACAATAATAACACAACCAGCAATGAAGAAAAATTGTATAGTCAACATCTGTAAACAGACCAGTTTTTCCACCCCAAATATCATCTTTAAAATCCACATTTTTGCTGCCCATCAAAATGTGAGGAGCAGGGTGGACAGGCGGGTCTCTTCAGGGAGTCCATTCCATAGTTTAGGCACCACTGCTGGAAAAAAACAACAGCCCATCTCACATTCTCACGCACCATATTTGAGATGGCAGCGGGACAGTCAGCGGAGTTTCAGATGTTGAGCAGAGTACAGGCAGGTTTGTATGAAAGGAAGTGGTCCAGATACCTTTGTTCCATATTGTTTAGGGCTTAAAGGTTAAAACCAGACTTTGAATTGGGCTTGGAAACAAACTAGTAACCAGTAAAGCTGGAATAACACTGGAGTGATATGAAGGCAGCCCCACTTACAGCACATCACAATAATTTAATCTGTATGTAGCTAGAGCATGAATGACCAAGTCCATATGCTACTGGAAGGGGCACAGTTGGCATACCAGCCCAAACTGCTGAAAAGTGCTCCTGGCCAACGCTGTTTCCTGGACATTGCCCTCCCAAAGGGCACGTTTGATTCTTAAATGGGAATGCAACCTCATCCAAAACAGGCTGAATACCGAAACCCAGGTTAGTGGGACCACCAACCAACAGTACCTCCATCTTTTCTGGGTTTATGTTTAAGCTTGTTCACCCACATTCAGTCCATCACTGACCTCTGGTACTAATTCAGAACCTCCTTTGCTGCCTTAGTAGCAGACTAAAAGGAGAGACCTGTCATTGGCATATTGATGACCCTTCATCCAAAATCTCTGGATGATCTCACCCAGTAGCTTCATGTAGATATTAAATACTTGCCCTGAAGCAGGGGTGCAAAAAGTGCAGCCCACCAAGCCATTTCTGGTGGGCTGCCAGACGCCCCTACATCTGCTGCCATGGCAGCATCTCTGAACCCTTGCTAGCACTAGCAGTGTGTGCGTGTGTGTGTGTGTGTGCAGCTGGGAAGTGTTGGTTGATCCCGCTTTGTTACTGGAGGCTGAAGTGGCCTCCGTGGCATGGAGCTCTGTCCACCACCTACAGAGCCTGGCAACAGTTACCCATGTCCTGATAATTTCCAGACAGGATCACTGCAATGTGGGCTTGCCTTTGAAGACTTCTCAGAAGCATCAGTTCTGAACACAGCTGCTAGGCTGCCCAGCTGCTAACTGAGATTGGCCCTGGAGATCATATCATGTCAGTTTTGAACCAGTCTTGCTGGTTGCCAGTCCAATCCCAAGCACGATTCAAAGTGCTGGTAGCTCATCTTTGACATTTCCTATGGCTTAGGACTTGTATGCCACAGGGATGAGCAATAAGTACGTCTCCACATGCTTTGGACTTCAACTCCCAGCATTCCTGAGTATTTGCTGTGCTGGCAGGGGCTTCTAGGAGCTGGTCCAAAACATACGGAGATCTGCCCACCCTGGTGTTCCTGATGAGCCGGGTTTTCCCACATGTGCCTGCCCATATACTTAAGTTTGTAACTGGAGGCCCTCCTCCAGGTGCTTCTGCCTTCTGAAGTTAGTTGGATGTTAACTGCTAAGAGGGCCCTTTTAGCTGTGGTGCCTTGACTGTGACATGCTCTCACAGGGCATAACCTCTTATGTCCCTTTGATGCTAGCGAAGCCTTTATTTTATTTTTATTTTCTCTGCCTCCTTTAGGCATTGTGTTGTTTAGCTAGTTCCTTGTGCAGTTGTTTAACCCTAATGGGTTATTGTTGATGAGTTGTTGTTTTTTAATAGTTAAATCAGTATTAATATGTTTCTAGTTCCTGACGTGGGAGTATTTTTTAGTGAAGGTGCAGAAAATAAATAAAATGGCAACCTCGGCATAAAAGAAAGCTCTGCAGAGGAGGGCAGCATAGTAGGTTCACAGCAGGCATCTACAAAACACACACACTGCACAGTAGTTATCCTGAACACACTTGCTCAGAAACAAGCTCTATTCTTTATAAGGTCAGGCAGTTTTCCTAGCAAGATATCACTCTGGATGTGTATAGAAGCAAGACTTTTTTTTAAAAATGAGTTTTTTGACAGTGGCTGGTTGAGAAGAGAGGTAATTGCTCCTGTTGAAGTTCCTTTTTTCCAGATATTAGTTACTAGTGAAGTGTATCACTTCTGCAAATCCATACAGTTTTGCTTAACGGGAATCTTAAGCCATACAATTATGTTTAAAGCTGCTGTTCTTTTCTTGTCAAGTAATATTTGTTTTTACATAAAAATCATGCTTGTGGGTTGTTGTTTTTTTACCATGTTTCTGAATGCTTGTATTAGGCCGCGGCTGCACACCTTGTGACCCACCAAGTTGCAGGCACCCCATCAGATATATATTGTGCCCTGCCAAGTGCTTGGCTCTCCCTTCCCTGTTTTTGCGGTCCAGGCAGGCAAAATGAACAGGAGGTTTATTGAGCACCTGTCATATATAGCTAGTGGGCCGTGTTTGGATTGGTGGGTCACAAGTTGTGCACACCTGCACTTGGCAAAATGGTTGAGTTAAAATTCCCTTTGTTGCCTTAGTAAGCCAACAAGTTAAAAGAAACATTGTTATATGCTTTTTTATTATGGTCCAAATGTATTTTTAGAAGACTAATATGTATATAATTAAGTACATGTAAATCAACTTAATAAATCATGAGAGTTGTTTTACTTGTCAGATTGGTGTGGTCTAATCGTAATAGCTCATTATTTAAGCATTATGTAACTTTATAACTTGTATGAACAGCTGCAAATGGTTTGCAAAGTGATTATTTTTCATTTTTCATAACATGTTTAAGAAAATCATATACTTTTACATTGTGCTATATAGTTTATCTACTTATAGAATAAACACTGTCCATGACTGCATATAAACACACACTGTTCACTGACCAGTTTTAATGATAAAGCTAGAGCTGTAACCTGATTAAAGAAATCCTTGTTAATTAATTGATGAAATTTGCACACAAGTGAAAGCAGTTATGGTCAACAACAACAAAAAACAGCAAAAAAATACATACTTTGTTTTTAGTTGATGCGCTAGCCAGCATCATCTTAGAAGAGGCATTCTCTCCTGAATGAGAGAAAATGGGGAATGCCTCTTCTAAGACAGTGCTTGTCAACTGCACTTTGAGTAAGTATACCAGTAACTAAAAAGTTGCCTTGAGGAGGGAGCACTCAAACTCATCACTTATTTACACAGTGTTATGTTTGAACTGGGCTGAAATGTGTTAAGACTGGGCTGTGAGACTGTATCCCGGAGTGTTTTTAATCAGAAGTCAGTCTCATTGATATCATTGATTTCAGCTCCACTTTGACACATGTCATGGTTTCTGTACAGGTCCTTTTCACAGTCTTGAAAGGTGGCCTAAAGGTATTTTAAATAGATAGATAGATAGATAGATAGATAGATAGATAGATAGATAGATAGATAGATAGATAGATTTACCATGTACCATAATCAGGTCAGATACTGGGATGAAACCCACAATTTCAGTTTTTGTTAAATTAATGAAAACTCTTTTAATTTTTTTAGAAATTACGGTGATTAATTCAGATGAAATATAATTTTTTGTCACTATAAATCTGGGGTGCACTCCTGAAATCACGCCGAGGGTCACTTTTATGCTTTTATTGACTCTAGTTAAAAGCATTTTTGTTACAATTTTTAATATGATCTCCCTATAGTATTAGTATAGGGCAGTCTGACTTCTGGGGAATACACCCCTCCTGACAGCAGACGGATTCAAAAGAATGACATAATCCAGGAGCGGGGCAGGGTGGGGCGCTGTCCTGCTTTCCCCATACTGGCCCTTTCTCAGGGGAGAAAGGCAGGTTCTCTATGAGCTCCAATAAAAAGTTATTCAGACTCTTGTTCAGATTCTCTTCCCGTCCTAGGCCGGTTTAGGGAAGGAGTTGACGTTATTGTGAGCCGCACAGGTTGGCTTTCCCCTTGGTGCAAAGGCCTGCAGTTTGTGCATGCGAAAAGTGCCTCTTCTACCTTTTGGCAAGATTTGTTGGTATGTGCTATACTGGCATTTTGTCCAGTCCCGCCCCCTCTCCCCAGCATCACGGAACAGATGGAGATTCCCTTGCCTTAGGCAGGGGTCATACCTGAGTGAAGGGCACCCATTGCAGCCATTGTAGGCCTAGCTGAGGTAAACACTGATGTTGCTTCAGAGGGGGCCATGAGGCTAGATAATGATGCCCCAGAAGCTGAGGTGGTGAGTGCAGAAGGCAGGAAAACTCTCCTTCTTTCTCCCGCCTTTTTGGGCCAATGCCACCATTAGAAAGTTTAGCTTTCCTGGATTGAGTGGGGAGAATGGTGCTGAGAGAGACCCGGCCGGCTCAGCCCAGGTATAGATTGGGGTCTGTGCACGGGATACATAGGGTAGTATCCAGCGTTAGTCCTACTTAGAATAGACCCATTGAAATGAATGGGACTTAAGTTGGTCATGACTATGTAAAGTCCTGCTCATTTCAATGGGTCTACTCTAAACAGGACTAACATTGGATACTGCCCATATGCAAAAGGGTCGCATAAGAAGCAGGCTGCACAGCTGCTCTGATCACAAGAGAAATTGGGAGTCAAGCTTGTCATCCAGAGAGGGATCAGAGACAGTTATTGGTCTGCCTCTTCCCACTCCTGTAGGGAGGAAGCAAGAGGACTTCCCTTTGCTCGATGATGATTCACATAGGGGGGAGCTTCCTCACAAACATCTGGGCACTGAGTTATTGAACAGCAGGACACTAAGCCTGCTCCTGTTAATGACCTCATGCTGAGGGAGACCTCTATTTAGCCTCATTCCCTGTTCTGTTCTATAGTCTTGGATACTGTTTCTGACAGGAGATAGGGGAGAATATGATAAGGTTCATGCAGAACCAGGTCTGGACAGGCTGTTTGCCGCTGAGTATTTCCCAGCCTTGCTAGCACAGACCTTCAGGATTATTCATCCTCTCCTGGAACTGGCCTCTGTTAGCAGGCATTCCACCTGGCTGCAGCAGAGGGGAGGGATGGGGCAGCAGGGCCCACTCCATTGGCTCTGCTGAGACCCACTGCCATATGGCTTCTCCTCTCTCTGAATGGTTCATTGCAAGAACAACCACATAACTTTAAAAATTGATGCCTGAATTTGCTTGTTTTCCTCTTCCCTCCCCATCCCTTCCCTCTCTTGTGTCATGTGTATTTGATTTTAAGTCTGTGGGTAGGGACTGACGCACTGCCCTTGGGGCAGTTATGGTGGTGGAGCTTTCCACTGTCAGTCAAGGGAGGACCTCTGCAGTGGATCTCCCTCTCCATCAGTATACTTCCTTCTCTACCACAGAGGGGAAGATCCACAGTATCCTGTGGCCTTCAGGATGCCCTCACAGAGACTATAAGATTGCACCCTAATTACCTTAAATTTTACATAAACTTTGAGGATTCAAATACACATGACTTGCAAAAGAATCAGAGGAAACCCAACTTTTTCATTCTTATGTATAAAACCACTTTGAAAGCGATGATTAGGAGTGAGAAATTACCAGGGGATGTTGATTAACCATTTCTCAACCAATGACATAATTGTATAATTAGCACATTAATTGCTTAATTTTCTTTCTTTATTTGATTTATACCCTGCCTTTCTGTCAAGAAAAATGGCAGTCAAGGTGGCTTATAATCATAAAACTTGATCAAAGCAATAAAATAGATGCATTAAAACACAATTAAAAACACAGCAATAACAGAATAACAACAACGTCTAGCTCAACAGAACTGCTTACATGCCAAAGGCCTGCTTGAATAAAAAGATCTTTGCCCGCCAGCAGAAGGACAGCAGAGAGGGAGCGAACCTAGCCTCCCTCAAGAGGAAGTTCCACAACCTGGGAGTGGCCACTGAGAAGGCCATATTTCGTGTCGCTACCAAATGCACCTCGGAAGGCAGCAATCTTGAAAGAAGGGCCTCTCCCAAGGATCTTAAGACCCAGGCAGGCTCATAAGGGAGAATGTGATCTTTCAAATAGCCTGGTCTCATGCCACATAGGGCTTTATTCATTATAATTAGCACTTTGAATGTTGCCTGGAAACAGACCAGTAGCTAGTGAAGTCTTGTAACAAGGGAGTCACATGTTACCTTTAACCAGCCCCAGTCAACAGTCTGGCCACATCATTCTGGACCAGCTGAAGTTTCTGAACAGTTTCTGAAGGCAGCCCCACATAGAGCACATTACAGTAGTCCAGATGGGATGGCATGTGTGACCGTGGCCAGATCAGACATGTCTAGGAACGGGCGCAGTTGGTGAACCAGCCTCAGCTGCACAAATGCACTCCTGGCCACCACTGAAACCTGGGCATCCAGATTCAAGGCCGAGTCCAGAAGTACACCCAGTCTGTGAGTCTGAGTCCTCAGGGGCAGTGTAACCCCATCCAGCACAGGTTGAATCCCTATTCCCTGATTTGCCTTTTGACGAACCAGGAGCACCTCTGTCCTGTCTGGACTGAGCTTCAGTTTGTTTTCCCTGATCCCATAGCACCACCTTCTAAGATGGCCCCTCCAAGAAGGACTGGAGCAGTGCCTCCCAGTCCCATCTCAGACAGATGCCTCAGAAGGCACCATGGTCAATGGTATCAAAAGCTGCCAAGAGATCCAACAAAACCAACAGGGACACACTCCCCCTATCCAGTTCCCAGAAAAGATCATCCACCTAGGTGGCCAAAGCAGTCTCTGTCCCATAACCAGGCCTGAAGTCAGATTGAAATGGATCTAGAAAATCCACATCATCCAGAAATATTAGAGACCGGCCAGAAATTATCAAATGCAGTGGAATTCAGGAAGAATACCCCCCCCCCCAGGTCTTAGCCACCACCTCTCTTAGGTAAGACAGAACCACACCTTGTAGTAAAGAGGTGTTCACCACTACCACTATCACTATCCTTACTCAGCCATCCCTGCCCCCCCCCCCAGCTGCTTTTATAAGCCAGGAAGGGCAAGGGTCCAGCACACAAATGGTAGGCTTCACTTCTCCAAGATTCCTGTCCACATCCTCAGGCTGTACAAATTGAAACATATCCATTGTAACTGGACAAACAGGGCAAAGTTACCTATACCCGACCCGTATTGACTATGGAATTCAAACCGGCGTGGATACGATCGAGTTTACCTGCAAAGTGTAACACAAATTGGTCACAGTGGGCTGTCGAGTGGTCCATCTTTTCTTGCAGGCCAGAGTGTAGTAAGCCTCTTGCCACCCAGAAAAGCTCCACTGGACAACTCTGTGTAGATGCAATGGTGGCAGAGAAGTGCAATTTATTTGCTGACCTCATTGCGACAGTGCAGGCTTTAAAGTGAGCTCTAGCCCATGTTCAATCAGACTCCTTCTGTGTTTTCCACCAATGTCGCTCTAATCAATGTCCTGCTCATTTCATTACTGCAGCACCCTGGAAAACCAGGGGGCTCGTTTGGTTCCATTCCATGGGAGAGGATGCTCAGGAGCGATCGGGTTGACCATTTCTTGATTCCAAAGGTCAGCCAGGTCTTTGACAGAATCACCTGCCAAGGTGACAGGAAATGAGGCTGCCTGGTTGTAGGAACTGGCAGATGGCAACCCTACTCCCCCCACTATAACAATCTGTCTACTTTCCACCACTATATCTCTCCCCTACCCACTACACTTTGAATAGTCATACCCACACGTCCCTACTCTCAAAACACATCCCACCTACTTCTTGCCCACCAATGCTATGAATAACAACCCAGAAAGATGGCTATAAAAAGAAGCTGCCCCACCTGAGAGACTAGTTCAAGCTCTTCTTCCTCCTCTCACGTGCCCAGCTAGAATAATATTTGGTGACTGAAAAGTCCTTCCAAATGAGGTTCTATCATTATTTCTCGAGAGATTGGCCTCAGAAGTGGTGGGAGGAACAACTTTAGCAGCCATTTTGAAGCTGAGGTGCCATCTGGAAGTCAGACCACATGGTAAAACGACCCATAAAACATGAATCAGACAAGAACAGTTCTGGTATAATTTTTGCACACTTCTCTGCCAGCCCCTTGACTTATTTAAATCCCTTTGTTACTAAGCCCAAAATGGCTAAAAGCCCCACACTAACCAAAGTATGCCACATATAAACCAAAATCTCTCAGACCAACTCTCTAGAGCCTACAAATTAAATACCTCCAGTATCATTTTTAAATAAAGTATTTTATATGGCATTTTTTCCAGTTGATAATCAAATGACACTATTATTCAGACTTACTAGATTTGCAAATTTACAAGTTTTCACAAGTCAGCTGGGTCCCTTCCTCAGGAAATAACTTGAAGGCTTTTTTTTCCTGTGTTGACATAAAGAACTTGGTTGTCCTTAAATCCTTGTGAATGTACTTGCCTTATAATTTGACAGCATTAAATCAACACCCTTATGGGGACTGTAATGCAATAAAAAGAGAAACTGTTCAATATAGTTTCCAGTTACTTTAGGATTAGATTTGAAGAGACTGGAATGTGCACAATAAAACCCATACAAGATTTGAGTTCCATGTTGTTTGGGTTGTGGTGGCATTTAAAAACTTTTCTGTATCCCCAGAGGGCATATAATGGTATATAATGAAAATATTGGGAATGCATTCAGGTTTCATAATATCAAATTATGAGGTATGGATTTATAAATATATTTCTATGTTTTGCACTAGTAATTGTCAGGTACAACTATGTTTCTTTCAGAGATAATATATTTGTCCTGAAATGAATAATTTACATCTCTGGCACAGACTTTATAGAATCAGTTGAAATAGGCACCGTTTTTAGGATCCTAGTTAAATATGCATAATTTTAACAAAATGAAAAATAAAACCTCAGAACAAAAGGGGAAAATTGCAAATGCAGACAATTTAATTTTCCTTCTCATGGAAGAAAATATGAAGTTCCAGAAAGTGTGGTCTTTGTTTAGCTGGAGTGTTAGAGGCTCCTCACACAGCAGTGAAACCTCAGTTACACACTGGGTTGTTAAACTGGATGCTTTACTCTCCTTATTTTAATTCTTTATTTATTTGTAACAAATCTTAAAATGCCTCAGCAAGGATCCAAAGAGTTTGTTTAGGTATGCAACCTTTTATTTTGTTTGAATAGCAGATATCATGCCATATCACTAACAACTTTTAAAAGTCCCCTACCATTTAAGAAATACAAATGCAAAACTGTTTAGGTGAATGGAATTATTTGTGTGATGTTTGCATCATCATAATTATTAAATGGAAATAATGCATTGATAGTATAATACCATATATAATCTTTGGCTTTTTCACTCTTTAACCTAAAGCTGCAACACAAGATCTTTAAGCTTATTACCATTTATGTGCATCTTTTCCTTTCTCTCTCACTCTAGAGGAGCAAAAGATAAAAGAGGACAGAGTTTTAGTATATAGGAGAGGGGTTTTTGGTAGGGTCAACTTGTCGGGGAAGACTAAGAAAACTTGAACATGCTGCAATTCCTCCTCCTACACAGTTGTTAAAGATACAGGAGTGTTGTTTTCTTTGCATCTGGCTACCCTCTCTCTGCATCTGTCTTCCTCCTGTGATTTTCTCCTACTTCCCTTTCCTCGTAGTTCTTTTCCAAACAAAAGAGAAAAGGTGTGATTCAACTAATGTCAGGGTATAACCTACCATTGATGACCAATGGAAAAAGAAATAGTATTAGAATACATCTAAGCAAGCATTATTACACTAATTTTTCTTTTCTTTCCACTGAATTATTTTAGTTGATTTGGAGCACCTACGAGCAGTAAAAGTTGATAAACATCTTCGATTTTGCCAGGAAAATCATTCTAGCAGCCATTTTGTGTCAGCCAAGACGGGTGATTCTGTAAGTAATATGAATAAGATTAAGAATTGTTACAGCTACATTCCCAAAGACATTTTTGCCAGTTTCCAAAGTGGAGTCCAAAACACTTTATCTGTTGGTATCACTTTTGTGAACTATTATTTATCACAGGTTTTTAAAGTATTATATTTTTTCCAAAGCACAATATAGTCAGGGTTTTTTTTTTTTAAAAAAATTGGAAACTCATTCTTTGTTCAATTTTTTTAGTTCAGTGTTTTAGTTTTGACATCTTTAGATTCCCTCTTGGATGGGAGACTGCCTGGGAATCAGGCTTCCTGCATTGAGCAGGGAGTTGGACTCGATGGTCTTGTAGGCCCCTTCCAACCCTATGATTCTATGATTGTTTCTATGATTGCTTCCAACAGAAAGAGGTTATGAAATTAATGTTTACTTGTTTTTGTTAATACATACATCGAAGATTATATTTGAAATATTATTTCCACATCTTTATTTAAAAATGATATATGTGTCCTGTAATTTCTAAAACTTAAATAATCTCTGTCTTTCCTGAAAAACATTCATTTGAATTTTTCCTCTCTTCTTCTAAAATCTATTATGTTCCCCCACAAAAAAAACAATTCCATCTCAAATCCTCAATAATCACTTTTTAATCACTGGATGTTTCCACATTGTAGCTGTACAATGATTTGCTACTGTCAAGAGATTATGTATTAGATTCTGGTCTTTTGATAGAATAATTCTCTGAATGCAACCCAGAAGCAATGCTGTATTTTGGATAGGCTCCCTGAGCTAGGGCTTGGGGGTACTGTTTCAGTGGTTTTGTTTGTCCCTGAAAGGCTAGAAGATGGTGCTGGGGGACTCCTGCCAGGCCCTGTGGCATTTTTGCTATGAGGTCTCAGGGTTCCTTTTTGTCCCCTATGCTCTTCAACATGTGCATGACGCTGTTGGGTGAGGTTATTTGGAACAATACACTGATGACACCCAGCTCTGCTTCTCCTTTACATCTGATTCAGGTGAGGCAGTGGTTGTGCTAGGTTGGTGCCTGGCCTCAGAAAGGGACTGGATGAAAACTGATAAAGTGAAGCACAATCTAGATAAGAAAAAAAATTGCCATTGGTTGTTGGTTCATTTGTCTGGGGATGGGATGTTCAACCTGTTGCAGATGGGGTTGTACTCCACTTAAAGGAACAGTTTCAGAGCAGTTGGGGATGCTCTGACTTGGGTTCCTGCACTGAGCAGGGGGTTGGACTCGATGGTCTTGTAGGCCCCTTCCAACCCTACTATTCTGTGATTCACACTCTGGGTGCCCTGCTCTGGTTGGGTCAGACTCTGGGTTAGGCAAATAAAGGTCCCTGTACCTGGAAGAGTACAGAGAGGTAGCACAGAATTGCAGGGATGGCGTCAGGAAAGCTAAAGCTGAGAACGAGCTGAGGTTAGTGAGGGATGCTAAAAACAACAAAAAGGCTTTCTTTAGCTATGTGCATAGTAAAAGGCAGAGGAAAGAAATGGTTGTTCAGCTATTAAATAAGGATGGCAAAATGATAACAGATGACAAAGAAAAGGCAGAGGTGCTCAATTCCTACTTTGGCTCAGTCTTCTCCCAAAAGAGGGTCTATGACCCCCCTGGCAAAGGCGAAGTACAGGCTGAAGGGGCAGGATTGCAGCTTGAGATCGATAGGCATATGGTCAAGGAACACTTAATTACTTTGAATGAGTTCAAATCTCCAGGGCCAGATGAACTGCATCCTAGAGTCATAACGGAACTGGCAGAAGAACTCTCAGAACCGCTGTCTATTCTCTTTGAGAAATCATGGAGGACGGGGGAAGTGCCAGATGACTGGAGGAGGGCTACTGTTGTCCCTATCTTCCAAAAGGGTAAAAAGGAGGAACCTGGGAACTACAGACCAGTCAGTCTGACATCAATCCCTGGGAAAATTCTGGAGCAGATGATAAAGCAGTCCATCTGGAAGCACCTTGAAAACAATGCCATGATTACTCGAAGCCAACATGGATTTGTCAAAAACAAGTCCTGCCAGACAAATCTGATCTCATTTTTTGATCAGGTAACCTCCCTTGTAGACCGTGGGAATGCTGTAGACATCATATACCTCGACTTCAGCAAAGCTTTCGACAACGTGCCCCATGATATCCTGATGAGCAAACTAGCTCAAAGTGGGCTAGATGAAACAACGATCCGGTGGATCCACAGTTGGCTACAGAATCGGACTCAAAGAGTGCTTATCAATGGGACCTTCTCAAACTGGGGAGAGGTAACGAGTGGGGTACCGCAGGGCTCAGTCCTGGGCCCAGTGCTCTTCAACATTTGTATTAATGACTTGGAGGAGGAGGTGCAGGGAATGCTGATCAAATTTGCAGATGACACAAAATTGGGTGGGATAGCTAATACTTTGGAAGACAGAAACAAAATTCAAAGTGATCTGGATAGACTGGAGCGCTGGGCAGAAAACAACAGAATGACTTTTAATAGGGATAAATGCCAAGTTCTGCACCTAGGAAAAAGAAACCAAATGCACAGTTACAAGATGGGGGATACGTGGCTCAACCACACTACAAGCGAGAAAGAACTTGGAATTGTTGTCGCTCACAAGCTGAATATGAGCCAACAATGTGATGTGGCTGCAAAAAAGGCAAATGCTCTTTTGGGCTACATTAATAGAAGCATAGCTTCCAAATACCGGGAACTACTAGTTCCCCTCTACTCAGCACTGGTTAGGCCTCATCTGGAGTACTGTGTCCAGTTCTGGGCACCACACTTTAAGAAGGATGCAGACAAACTGGAGAGGGTTTAGAGGAGGGCAACAAAGATGGTCAGGGGACTGGAAACAAAGCCTTATGAAGAGAGTGAAAGAACTGGGCATGTTTAGCCTTGAGAAGAGAAGACTGAGGGGAGATATGATAGCACTCTTCAAGTACTTGAAAGGTTGTCACAGAGAAGAAGGCCAGGATCTCTCCTTGATCATCCCAGAGTGCAGGACACGGAATAATGGGCTCAAGTGACAGGAAGCCAGATTCCGGCTGAACATCAGGAAAAACTTCCTGACTGTTAGAGCAATACGACAATGGAACCGATTACCTGGGGAGGTAGGGAGGTAGTGGGCTCTCCCACACTGGAGGCATTCAAGATGAGGCTGGACAGCCATCTGTCAGGGATGCTCTGACTTGGATTCCTGCATTGAGCAGGGGGTTGGACTCGATGGCCTTGTAGG
This sequence comes from Heloderma suspectum, assembly GCF_057233095.1. Lineage (NCBI taxonomy): Eukaryota > Metazoa > Chordata > Lepidosauria > Squamata > Helodermatidae > Heloderma > Heloderma suspectum. Next base: position 118,509,545 of record NC_139462.1, read on the forward strand.
CCCCTTCCGGTCCTACTATTGTATTGTTCTATGATTCTATGATTCTAAGGGGCAAATCCAACAGGCAAAAATAGTCAAGTGCAACATCAGTCTGGTATGGAATCAGTTTAAGATAGAAGTAGTCGATACAGACAGTGGTCAAAGCACAGTATTGCCAGGCAAGTACATGGTTTCCAGAAGAAAGGTCTGAGGCACAGCCAAGGTCCAAACACAGGAGAGTAGTCAAACAGGAATGCAATCCAAATAGCAGAGTCAAGCGGGAGTCTAGAGGTCAGTAGCACAGAGGTTCAGTCACAAGGCAAGGTCAGAAATATAGTGCCTTGCACTAAAAGTATTCACCACCACCCCCTTTTGAATTTTCCACATTGTGTTGTGTTACAACCTGGAATTAAATGGATTTAATTAGGATTTCTTGTCACTGATCTACACAAAATAGTCCATAATGTCGAAGTGGGGGAAAAATCTATTTTACAAAATGATTTAGAAATAAAAAACTGAAAAGTCTGGGTTGCATAAGTACTCATCCCCTTTGCTGTGACAGCCCTAAATAAGCTCTGGTGCAACCAACTGCCTTCAGGAATCAGATAATTAGTGAATGCAGTCCACCCATGTGCAGTTCAAGTGTCACTGGCTCAACTGTGACCATCTACTTGATTCAAGTAAGCAAGTCTGGAAATCTTTTACACTGAAGGGCAGGGTATAGATTTATTAAATAAATGAATATTTAATTCTAATAGTCTTATCTACCTGATCCTGATTTCATATCCTGGTTTATAATCCAAGATTAAACCACATTTTCCTGGCTCAGATATAATTGGAAACTGGTTTAACAAATCCTGGAAGTGTTAAACTTGGTGCAAAAGAGAGAGGAGGAACCACATGGACACAACTCCTGTTCTTGGTCTAATAAACCAGGCTAACAAGTTATGAATTTGTTAAAACTAGCATCATATCACCAGCCTATAATAACATTTAAACGTGCGGAAAACAACTTTAACTTTCATTCTCCTTATTGGAAGAATCATTCTTTGTTTTTGTTTTTAGGATAGTATAGATGCTAATAATTTTTAGGTTTATCCCCCTTCTCAGAATTCTTCTGCTGTGAATAAAATAGTGCCTGTTCTCTCTTACATGGCAGCAGCAGATCCAACTTCTTTTATTAGCCAGTTGGTATTTACAGATGAGGAAAGATTATTCTCAATTAACATTTTTGCTTCCTCATACAGTATTCAAAGAAAGGGTCTTTGAAAGTAAAATTTTCTTTTTGTTGTACATATCTTGGGAGACAGTTGTAGAGTGCTGGGAGAGTTTGTGGCTACAAAGATTTTGATAAGGAAGACTTTGTCTGTGAAATCTTCGCTGGTTAGGTTTTAGGCATTGTTTCAGCAGTGAAATCCAAATGTTGCTGGGCTTCATCAAATCATTTTTACACCTATCCATTTATTTTTAAAAAACACATTTATCTTAAAAAGAATGGCTCATTTATACTTAATTTCAAGTTCTTTCTAAATGTATCCATAAGAAATCTACATTCTCTTCTTTGGGTTAAGACATCAGGACTAATATTTGCCAAGACTCGGATCTTCTGTACTTCTGTAACAAACAAGATACGTTATAGCAGGGGTGGGCAACTTGTAGCCCTCCAGGTGTTTTGGCCAAAACTCCCATCCATCAGCTCTGCATAATGAAAATACTTCCCTTCCCTCGACTTTCTATATGTCCTTTGCCTTTGGCAAGCTCTCTTTTCTTAACACCCAATGTGACAAAACGTTTCATTTGTGCCAGAGCACAGCTCAGCAAGCAGCTCAGGACTAAGAAGGCTAGTGCACAGAATCTTTCCTTCAGCAAAAGAACCCCACTTCACACTTTTCTCTCTTCCCTACATCATCTCTGATCTTAACAAGTTAGTCTACTTTCCACCTCCTTCCGTAATAACCCTCCAGAGAAGAAACAAGGAAGATTGTGAAAAATTCAGGTTTGTTCCTCTTCTGGGGTGGAAGGAGAGAGACAGAGGGGGGCAGGCTACTTCCAGACAAAGTGTTTACTCCCAGAATTGCCATACTTTGTACTGTCACTTTTTGTGGAGTGTCTACAATCGTGGCCCTCCTGTGTTTCCTCTGTGGTTCTGCCCTCCTTGCACATAATGCAGGAAGTCTGATTTTAAAAAAATAATGAAAGCACTATCTCTGCAGGTGTAGAAGTCCTTTAATATTACTTTCCTTGCGTGCCTTGCAAACTTGGGGAGAGGAGCAGATTGACTGACTGGACACCTTCCCTCTCCTCTCCTCCCTAGGTGCTGTTTTTTAATGGATGGGCAGAAAGTAGATCTCCAGATGTTGTGGACTTCAAGTCCCAGAAGCCCTTGCCAACATGGCCAATAGTCACAAATGGGGTTGGACTCGATGGTCTTATAGGCCCCTTCCAACCCTACTATTCTATGAAATGCTGGGAGTTAAAATCCAAAGCATCTGGAGATCTACCTTCCGCCCACCTCTGCTTTATAATGAAGCTCCAAACAGTTAAGCTTTTCTCATTTTACCTGCCTTGAACAAATGAGAAGGAAGCCACAGGGAGAACAGAGATTGGAGGGCCTTATACTGAGCTCCCCTATGCTACTTCCACCAAATTACATTTTAAAAAAGAGAGCGGGACGTGAGAGAAAGTGCCAGCACACATCCTCTGCGAGGCAATTAATTTATTTCTCTCTCTCTCTCTCTCTCTCTCAATCTCACACACACGCATGCGCATGCATGCGCGTGCTTAAATGAAAAAGAATTGGACATTCCCCTTCTGCAGTTTCATGCCAGCAGATGTGGATGGAACATAGTAGGGTGCATAGATAGAAAAGGCGCTACTTGGCCCTTCCTTAAAAATGATAATGAGTGTGAACAATGTGAGGCTTAATCCAAACAAGATGGAGGTAAGAGTACCCTAACTTGGGTAGGGAAGCTGACTACTCTGGATGGAAGTTTACTACTGATCTTAGATGGGGTTGCACTCCCACAAAGAATGAAGTTTGCAGTTTGGGAGTTTTAATTAATTAATTTATTATTATTACATTTATATCTCACCTTTTTTCCTCTTGCAAGGAACCCAAGGTGGCTTACATGGTCCTCCTCCTCCTCCTCTTCCTCCTCCTCTCTGTTTTATCCTCACTTCAGCCCTGTGAGGTAGGTTAGGCTGAATGTTGGTGACTGGCTCAAAGTCACCCAGTGAGCTTCATGGCCAAGTGGGGACTAGAACCCGGATCTCCTGAGTCCCAGCCCAACACTCCAACCACTATACCACACTGGTTCTCTGTTTATACTACTCTTATACTTAATAACCTAAGATCTATAAGTGGTGCAGAATACACACTTATATAAAGTACAGTATAAAACCAATATACAAACAGTGAAAGAAACAAGAAAAAGAATAAATCCATAAAAACAAGACAATCATAAAATGGAGCAGCGTCATAATGTATTACAAGTCAGGGAAAGTCTGTGTAAACAAATATGTCTTCAAGAGACATTTAAAGCTTGACTTACTTTCTGCCTCTCAGCATGCGGGAGAGTGTTCCAGATGGTGGGTACCACTGCCAAGAAGGCCCGCTTCCGTGCTGTTACTTGGTGATACTCCACTGTTGTGGAACCTTGGAAGATCTCAGGGGTCAACTAGATATATATATAGGGGAAGGCAGTCAGCTAGGTTTCCTAGTCCCAAGTTGTTTAGGGCTTTGTATACCAACAACAAAACCATGAACATGGCTCAGTAGCTAATAGGCAGCCAGTGCAGTTCTTTTAACTTAGGTCGTTGTGTCATGTCCAGACCAAACTCCGCTCTGCCAAAATGTAGCCACCACCACACCACCGAGCTGCAGTTCGATCAGGTGGTAGAAGGATTAGCTGGCACAATGCACCATTACCAGGGTACGCCCAATTGTACAACAATCTTCAAGGAGGCTCCTTCCGTGTACCCCTTTAACTTAGGTGTAATACATGTACAGCTCTGTGCTTCACTAGGCACCCTCACTTGCCTCTCTTCCTCTCTCTCCTGGAATTCTACCCACAGGGCAGTTGTTGGTAGATAGCCCTGTGGTGGCTGCCTTTAAAGGTGGGTTGGAAACTTCAGCTGATGCCAGTGCATTTCCAGGCCCAATTTAAAGTGCTGGTGATGACCTTGAAACCCTTAAATGGTTTGGGTCTGAATTACCTGAAGGACTACCTTAGCAGCCTGAAGCTACCTACACACCATCTCTGGGAAAAACTAGCTTGGTGGGCATAATGGAAAGGGTGGTTTTTGGTAGTGGCCCTACATTTGTGGAATGCTGTGCCAATACAGTATGTCAGGCCCCATCATTGCAGGGCATTAAAAGAACCCTAAAGACTCATTTGTTTTCTGTTGCTTTCTCCTAAGAGGATTTTATTGGGGTGTTGAATATATGATGTGGTTTAGCGGCAATTATTTATTGGATTTTATTACTTTTACTGGCTTAGATTCTTTTTTCCCCCTTTTTCTTTTTGGATAACGTTATTGCTGTTGTTGTTTTTTTAATTAACAATTGATTTTAATATTTTTTTGTTGTTGTTCAGTCGTTAAGTCGTGTCCGACTCTTCGTGACCCCATGGACCATAGCACGCCAGGCCTTCCTGTCCTGCACTCTCTCCCGGAGCGTGCTCAAGTTCATATTCATTGCATCTGTGATGCTATCTAGCCATCTCATCCTCTGCTGTCCCCTTCTCCTTTTGCCTTCAGTCTTTCCCAGCATCAGGGTCTTTTCCAGGGAGTTTTCTCTTCGCATTAGGTGGCCAAAATATTGGAGCTTCAGCTTCAGTATCTGTCCTTCCAATGAGCACTCAGGGTTGATTTCCTTTAGGATGGACTGATTTGACCTCCTTGCAGTCCAGGGCACTCGTAAGAGTCTTCTCCAGCACCACAGTTCGAAGGCATCAATTCTTCGGCGCTCAGCCTTCCTTATAGTCCAGCTCTCACAGCCATACATTACTACTGGGAAAACCATAGCTTTGATTAGACGGACCTTTGTCGGCAAGGTGATGTCTCTGCTTCTTACTATGCTGTCTAGGTGTGCCATAGCTTTCCTCCCAAGGAGCAAGCGTCTTTTAATTTCATGGCTACAGTCACCGTCTGCGGTGATCTTGGAGCCCAAGAAAGTAAAATCTGTCACTGCTTCCATTTCTTCCCCTTCAATATGCCAGGAAGTGATGGGGCCAGATGACATGATCTTAGTTTTTTTAATGTTGAGTTTCAAACCAGCTTTTGCACTCTCCTCTTTCACCCTCAACAAGAGGCTCTTGAGATCCTCTTCGCTTTCTGCCATTAGGGTGGTATCGTCTGCATATCGGAGGTTGTTGATAATTCTCCCAGCAATCTTAATTCCGACCTCTGATTCATCCAACCCGGCATTTCTCATGATGTACTCTGCATATAAGTTAAATAAGCAGGGTGACAATATGCAGCCTTGTCGTACTCCTTTCCCAATTTTGAACCAATCGGTTGTTCCATGTCTGGTTCTTACTGTTGCTTCTTGACCCTCGTACAGGTTTCTCAGGAGACAGGTAAGGTGGTCTGGTACTCCCATCACTTTAAGAATTTGCCACAGTTTGTTGTGATCCACACAATCAAAGGCTTTAGCGTAGTCAATGAAGCAGAAATAGACGTTTTTCTGGAATTCTCTTGCTTTCTCCATGATGCAGCGAATGTTGGCGATTTGATCTCTAGTTCCTCTGCCTCTTCGAAACCCAGCTTGTACTTCCGGTAGTTCTCGGTTCGCATACTGCTGAAGCCTAGCTTGTAGGATTTTGAGCATCACCTTGCTGGCATGTGAAATGGGCGCAATTGTGCGGTAGTTTGAACACTCTTTGGCGTTGCCCTTCTTTGGAATTGGAATGTAAACTGACCTTTTCCAGTCTTGTGGCCACTGTTGAGTGTTCCAGATTTGTTGGCATATTGAATGCAGCACTTTAACAGCATCATCTTTTAGGATTTTAAATAGCTCGGCTGGAATACTGTCATCTCCGCTAGCTTTGTTGTTACTAATGCTTTCTAAGGCCCACTTGACTTCACTCTCGAGGATGTCCGGCTCAAGTTCAGTGACCGCACTATCATGGCTATCAGGGACATTCAGATCTTTCCTGTATAGTTCTTCTGTGTATTCTTGCCACCTCTTCTTAATCTCATCTGCTTCTGTTAGGTCCCTGCCTTCTTTGTCCTTGATCATGCCCGTCTTTGCACAAAACGTTCCCTTGAGATCTCCAATTTTCTTGAAGAGATCTCTAGTCTTTCCCATTCTGTTGTTTTCCTCGATTTCTTTGCATTGTTCATTTAAGAAGGCCTTCTTGTCTCTCCTTGCTATTCTCTGGAACTCTGCATTCAGTTGGGTATATCTTCCCCTTTCTCCCTTGCTTTTCGCTTCCCTTCTTTCGTGAGCTACTTGTAAAGCCTCATCAGACAGCCACTTGGCTTTCTTGCATTTCTTTTTCTTTGGGATGGATTTCGTTGCTGCCTCCTGAACAATGTTACGGACCTCCGTCCATAGTTCCTCAGGCACTCTGTCTATCAGGTCTAATCCCTGAAATCTATTCCTCACCTCCACTGTATATTCATCAGGGATATGATTTAGGTCATACCTGAACGGTTTAGTGGTTTTCCCGACGTTCTTCAATTTAAGCCGAAATTTTGCAAGAAGCAGCTCACGATCTGAGCCACAGTCAGCTCCAGGTCTTGTTTTTACTGACTGTATGGAGCTTCTCCATCTTTGGCTGCAAAGGACATAATCAATCTGATTTCGATATTGACCATCTGGTGATGTCCATGTGTAGAATCGCCTCTTGTGCTGTTGGAAAAGAGTGTTTGCTATGATCAGCATGTTCTCTTGGCAAAACTCTATTAGCTTTTGTCCTGCTTCATTTTGTACACCAAGGCCATGCTTGCCTGTTATCCCGGTGATTTCTTGACTTCCTACTTTAGCATTCCAATCCCCTATGATGAAGAGGACATCTTTTTTTGGTGTTAGTTCTAGAAGGTGTTGTAGGTCTTCATAGAACCGATCAACCTCAGCTTCTTCGGCCTCAGTGGTTGGGGCATAGACTTGAATTACTGTGATGTTGAATGGTTTGTTGTTATTTTGTATATTTTTATGTTGGAAGCTACAAATATTTGAAATAAATAAAAATAGAATTTGGAATGGAGGTCTGTGAAGAAAAGCCTCTCCTGGGCTCCTGGCTAAACTGGAAAAAAAAACAACACACCACAGGAACTGAGGAGAAGGAAGCAAGGGTGAGAAGCTAGCTAAGTATTGGAGGCACCTGGCTTAAGACCCCACAAAACCTTGGCGCAATGCCTTTTGCTCTTAGCTTGGCCACACAATGATTAAACCACTGAGCCTAGAATCCTTAAGAGCTGTGCCGCTTTTTCCCACTTTGAGGGATGGGCTCCTTGGGCTCTGAGGGCTTTTCTACATGAGGCATTTATTGTGCTATTGTCATTCCCTACTCACTGTTGTTTATGGGCTCTATAGAGGATGTCATGATGCTCCAGTTTCACTTTTGTGTCTAACAAGCACTTTTCATGTTTTTTTTTGGTCAGGGAAAATGTGGCATTTAATTGTGAAAGTGAAAGAAACAGTTTTTTTTGCTTGTGTATTTGCGCTGTTCTGCTATACCACAGTGCCACCTAGAGGTTATGTAGCGGAAAAGCAGGAAAGGAACAGTTTTTGTGTAGTGCTCAGATCTCAATTCCACAATGAAACAAGAAGTAGATACGAGTGACCCACAAAACATCTGTGGCCCCAATACTGCAGTCACATATGTAATCTAAAGCCTTCCAGGCAGAAGGCCGAGCTCCCCATGGAATTGGGTCATGTCACTCAAATGACTGCTGACTAAATGCAGCAATGGGTGCTTCATTTGTAAGGTGTGAAGCTCTATCTGGGTATACAAGACGGCAAAGTGGTACAAACAAAGAAGGAAGCTCTGGGCCTGACAGCTAAGGTCCAAACTAAGAGAGGAAACAGCTAGAAGTGGCTAATGAAGATTGAGTGGCATGGCAGGTGAACTCTGAGAGACAGTGTCCATTGGGTTCCATGAAGAAGGCTCTCAAAAATCTCCACAGTGTTCCAGTGGCGGCCAAGAGTGCTTAAAGAATTCAGTAAACAGATTCAGGGGCAGGGCAGTTATAGGGTACAGGTAGAGAGCACACAGGAGACAATAATTTTGGGCATACTCAGGATGAGGTAAAACAAAGGAATCAATAGTTTGACTCTGGGGAATGAATGGGAGCCTTGATTAAATTGGCTTTTTGACTAAGTTAACACGAGCTGGCTAAGCATTGCCTAAGCCATGTTTCCAAGTGACAAACAGGTGGAGGTTCTTAAAATAAAGGATACCATGAGGGATGCTCGGATGATTTCTTGGTGTGGGGATGCTTCAGAATTGGATCATATTTCTTACCAAGGGTTTAAAGTAGCCACTTATCGGCATGGGTCTCTGTCTTGACTAAGGTGGTAACTTGGAGGTCAGGAAGGCATTTTCATTTATTCCAAGTTTCCATACTGCAGAAGGGCAATTCCTTTTAACTCAGTTAGTGTAGGGATATTGTTCAAAAGCATTTTATTACTCTTCATTTAATTTCAAACCTTTCATCATTTCAGTCTATTGTCTGTTCTTTAATTGAATATATCCTGTTTACTTCGATGCCCCCTGTCTTCAGTTTTGTAAATCTTTCATTAATAGTGCAATCATATGTATGTTTACTCAAAACTAAGTTCCACTGACTTCAGTAGTACTTTCTTGTCTAGTACCTTTTCCCAGTCTTCCAAATTTACAGTACAATCCTATGAAAGTTTACCCCAAAATAGGTCCCATGGTATTTAATGGCTCTTACTCCCAGGTATGTGTGCATAGGATTCCAGCCTCAAAGAATTTGTTTTAATTAATTCAGTTTTAATACTCTGGGATCCAAATAAAATCAAGTCAGCATCCAAACAAGTCATACATTGTCTCAGGACAATGTACAATACAATCACAAATAAAATCCAAAATCCACACTAAAACAGAAAATACATAATCAAATAATCAATTAAAAGAAGCAGAGGCTAAAAGAGGCATCACAAAGAGTTCTAAAAGTATCAAATATAAAAGTACTTAAAAGCACAATGTAGCAGCAGATATATAGAGGATCAAAAAGTTTAAGAGGAATAAAAAGGTATTTGGATGGTGCCAAAAAAAGATAAGAAAGTAGACGCCAGGGAGGCATCTCTGGGGAGGGTATTCTATAACTGGGGACAGGGAGTATATTTTTGAAATGTAGTAGAGGTCCCCTCCACCAGTGAAAACAAGCTGCACCACTGGGACTCCCTAGAGCCCCCGTTTATGCCCATGGAAAGTTCTGTGGTGTAAATCTTCTGCGTTCAGTAGACACCCAAACAGGGTGTCTGGGGCAGAGCAAAGCTGGCTTTGGACCAGCTGGCTCCAAGTCTCTTCGTTCCCCTGAAAGGGGCCTGGATCAAGCCCCTCAGCTGTACCAGTCTGGAACTGGTTTAGCTAATTCCTCCACTGGGGTAATAAAAAAAAAACCTGTTGTGCTGGAAAGGCCAGCAGTGCGCCCACCCCTCAGGCTGGCATGAGCCAGCAAGGCTTTGGAAACAGTACAGTTGATCCCAGTTTAGTTAATTGAAACATTACTGTTCCTTCAATAATTACAAATTCCGTTAGCAAGTTCCCGAGTGCAAAGCTGCCTGTAATTCCAAACCATTAATTTAGAATACATACAGTCAGGAACAGAAATATTGGAACAAGGATAACTGTTTTGGGAGTTGGCCTCTGTACACCACCACATTGAAGTTGAAAGGAAACACACCCAGATGGGAGCGAAGTCAGGACTTTCAGCTGTAATTCAAGGGGTGTGACAAAAGCGGGGCACTAACCATTCAGGAAGTACAGCCAGTGGCATGCACACACACCCATCGTTGGGGGCTCATAAGTAATGGAACAAATGGCTGACAAGCAGCTGCATGGCCAGGTTTGGCCTGTTTCCTGGGTACCCCATGACCGATCAAGCAGATAAAAGGCCTGGAGGTGGTTCTGAGTGTTACATTTGCATTTGGTAGCTGTTCACTGGAACTCCCAACATGAGGTCCAAAGAAGTGTCCATGTGAGTGAAGGAGGCCATCATTAGGCTGAGGAAACAACATAAACCCGTCAGAGAGATAGCAAAAAGATTGGGAGTGGCCAACACAATAGTTTGGAACATCCTGAAAAAGAAGGAATTAACTGGCAAGCTCAGCAACAGCAAAAGGCCTGGAAGACCACAGAAGACAACTACAGTGGATGATCGCAGAATTCTGCTCATGGTGAAGAGGAACCCTTTCACAACATCTAGCCAGGTCAAGAACGCTCTTGAGGAGGTAGGCATGTCATTGTCAACATCTACAGTCAAGAGACGGCTTTATGAATGTAAATATAGAGGCTTCACAACAAGGTGCAAACCACTGGGAACGCTCAAGAACCGAAAGGCCAGATTAGCCTTTGCCAGCAAACATCTGAAAAGGCCTGCCCAGTTCTGGAATATGATTCTTTGGATTGATGAAACCAAGATTAACTTGTACCAGAATGATGGGAAGAGAAAAGTATGGAGAAGGAAAGGAACAGCTCATGATCCAAAGCACACCACATCATCTGTCAAACATGGTGGAGGCAGTGTTATGGCATGGGCATGTATGGCTGCCAATGGAACTGGGTCACTGGTGTTTATTGATGACCTGACTGCTGATAAAAGCAGCACGATGAATTCTGAAGTGCATAGGGCTATACTTTCTGCTCAGATTCAGCTGAATGCTGCCAAACTGATAGGACGCCGCTTCATATTGCAGATGGATAATGACCCAAAACATACAGCAAAAGCTACGCAAGAGTTTCTCCAGGCAAAGAAGTGGGATGTTCTTCAATGGCCAAGTCAGTCAACTGATCTCAAGCCACTAGAGCATGCTTCTTACTGAAGGCGAGACTGAAGGCAGAAAGACCCACAAACAAGCAGCAGCTGAAGGCAGCTGCAGTAAAGGCCTGGCAAAGCATCTTGAGGGAGGAAACTCTGCATTTGCTCATGTCCATGAGTTCTAGACTTCAGGCAGTCATTGACAGCAAAGGATTTTCATCCAGGTATTAAAGGCGATCCTTAAGTTTGAAATGATGTTGGTTTGTTCCATTACTTATGAGCCACCAACGACGGGGGTGTGTGTATGCCACTGGCTGTACTTCCTGAATGGTTAGTGCCCCACTTTGGTCAAACCCCTTGAATTACAGCTGAACGTCCTGGCTTCGCAGAGGGAGCACTTCTGAGAGTGCCACATGCCCCTGAAGTTTGCTGCAGGAGCACTTGCAGTAGGGCACTTAGTGCTGCAGTTGACATTAGAGAGGCCCCCACTGTTCTGATGTTTAGACGTCTTCTTAATACTCATCTCTTCACCCAGGCTTTTCCTGAAGCATGACCCAGCCATTTTTGGTTTGTAGCACATAGTGGAGTATGCAGTGTTACTGCTGATTAGTTTTGTATTGTGTTGTTCGATCATTACATTTATTCTTGTTTTGATTCCATTGCAATTTATGTTGACCGCTTTGATACCTCTATGGGAAGCGGCATATAAATTTGAGTAATAAATGAATAAGTAAAGACCCCTTCGCACTCTCCTCCCAAACTTCTGGCATGTCTTCCCTTCCCACTGCTCTGGAGAAGGGCTGCCTGATGGACGTCAGACTCACATTCTTCACAGGGAGCAACAACACCGAATTAATGTTTTCTTCAAATGAACATGTATTGCGGATTTTTAATTGAAGGTCTTTATCTGGTTTCCTTCCCACCCCCATAACAAATTATTTTCTTTCTACATTCATTGAAGTACTATAGCAAGCAGTTTTGGCTGCCAGCAGGATTGATTGATTGATCAATTGATTGATTGATTGATTGATCAATCAATATTTATATACTGCTCCACATCAGAAGATTTTGGAGCAGTGAACAACATGATAAAATAATAAAACAACAGGTTAAAAGAGTTAAAACATAAAAAAAAGACAAACCCCAACAAGGTGGAATTTAACAAACCACGGCTGGTCATGCAAGGAAGGCCTCTTGAAATAACAACGTCTTCAGGAGGCGCCGGAAGGAACACAATGTTGGCACCTGCCTGACCTCTAAAGGCAGGGAATTCCACAGGAAGGGGGCCACCACATTGAAGGCTCTTTTCCTGGTGGACTCCAACTGGGCCATGGGTCCATGTGGAAGCACCAGGAACATGCCCTCTCATGACCTCAGTGACCGGGCAGGTTGGTAAGGAAGGAGGCGCTGTCTCAGGTATCCTGGTCCCAAGTTGTTTAGGGTTTTGTACACTAGTACTAATACCTTAAACCTGGCCTGGTAGCAAATAGGCAGCCAGTGCAGTTCCCTCAGCAAAGGAGTTAACATGCTGAAAAGGGGCAGCTCCCGACAACAGCCGAGCTGCTGCATTCTGCACTAGCTCCAGCTTCTGGACCAGCCTTAAGGGCAGCCCCACATAGAGCACATTGCAGTAATCCAGTCTTGAGGTTACTAATGCCTGTACCACCGTGTCAAGCTATCCCTGTCCAGGAGAGGCCGTAGCTGGTGAACCAGCCGAAGCTGGTAAAAGGCATTCCAAGCCGCTGCGACCACTTGGGCCTCCAGCGACAACGATGGATCTAGGAGTACCCCCAGACTACGGACCTGAACTTTCAGAGGGACTGCAACCCCATCCAGAGCAGGCAATGAGCCTATCTCCCAGACCTGGGAACCACTCACCCACAGGGCTTCCGTCTTGCCAGAATTCAGCTTCAGTTTATTGGCCCTCATCCAGCCCATTACTGAGTCTAGGCACTGATTCAGGACTTGCACAGCCTCTCCTGATTCAGGTGTCACAAGGAGATAGAGCTGCGTGTCATCAGCATACTGATGGCATTTAGCTCCAAATCCCCTAATGACCGCTCCCAGCGGATTTAAATGTTATTAAATGTAAGCAGTCTGGCATAAGTACTTTAGAGACTGATCTGCCAGTGTTATAAAGCTGAAGTCTATTGTCCTGACTTGCTGAAGCCTTGAACTCCCTGATGTTCTATAAAAGCATTTTTAAATAACGCTAATGAATGTGTTAAATTATTCACATTCAAATTATTCAGAAATCATTTTAAACTAGGAGTTCTGTGCAAGACCTCATTCTTGGCCGAAAACGAGATGTCAGCTTAGAATTCATCTTAGTGTTCATTCTAAAATAACTGCATTACTGCGTAAGAGAAGATTGCTACAGTTGCTGGCATGAAATTTACAGAACAAGTATTTCAGAGATCTCTTGCACAGGTTGTATCTCTCCCCCCCCCCCCCCAATATCTCTTTGTTTATAGTTCAGGAAATATTTTTGCTGTATTTGTAGTAACTTTAGGATGTCTGTTTCTAATCACTGAAGCCTTTCCTTTTTTTATAGGTCTTCCTGTGTTTTCAAAGAATTGCGGCTGACCTTCTTGACGTCAAATTAAACAAAGCGGAAATAGAGCAATCACAGGTGATATTCCTGAGAACATTGCTTTGACTAGCTGACATATTTTCTTTGAAACGTGTGAATTAATAATATATTTTATTTTGAGTTTTGGCAACTTTGTGTTCTTATGTTCCATACTTAGTCTGACTGTACACCGTATCACTGCAACCTATATATGATCACATTTTTGAATGCTTCCCTATGTCAAAAATGTCTTGTAGTGAATGTCCCGAATTCAGCAGTGAATCTCTGAGTTTTTCGACATAAATGAAATTTATCTGGGATTGCTGACAATTGCTAAGTTTAGATATTAATTGTAACATAATAGCCCATTCTCTAAGCGTGTTGTTTAAATAAGCGAGGAGGGGAAGTGCAGTAGCCCCTCCCCCTCCATTGTTCCTCTTGTCGCACTGTATGCGTGGAGAGCGACTTTGTGAAGAAGAGAGCCTCCTCTATCTGAGGGGGTTCATCACGCGATTAAGAACCCTAATATCCAGGGTTCTTAATAGCATGGAGAGGCTGCACAGATAGAGGCTCTCCTCTTCAGCTAGTCACCTTTCACAAGCAGAAGGCGACAGTGTGACAATGGCGAGAGGCAGGGCAGAAGTGCTCCCTTTCCTCATGCGTCACTTGCACATGGTAAGAAGAATGCCTGAATAGGGCTAAAGATAGGCTCGGATCATAATACTAGAACTTGGGATCGTTTAAGGAAACTGGCAGACAAAAGGAAGAACTTCTTCACAGAACAGATAATTTATGGAATTCACTTCACAAATTGCGGTGATGGCTGTTAGTTTAGATGGCTTTAAAAGGGCCTCCCACAAATTCATGAAGGATACGTCTATTAGTGGCTACTATCCAATATGACTGTATGGAACCTCCAGATTCAAAGGCAGTATGCCACTGAATACCAGTTGCTGGGAGCAATAGTGGGAGAAGGCTATTGCCTTCATGCCATCTACTTGACTACTGGGGAAAACAGGATGCTGGGCTAGATGGATCTTTGGTCTGATCCAGCGGAGTTGGTCTCATGTTCTTATCCGAGAACTACTTTGGGGTGGCCAAAGCCCTTGGGGGTGCCCAGTGGAATTTCAGACTTTCCCCCTTTGATTGGCAGACCTCCCCCCATGCCATGTTACAAACACCTTTTGAAACTTCCCTCAGTTTCAAAGGGGGTTGCCATGCAGCATGTGAGGCTGCTGAAATACAAGACCAAACCTTCTTTGGGCATGCAGAACTAGTGTGGATTTTTGGATCTAGGCCATAAAGTGTTGTGTGCTATGGAATGGCCTGTAAAGGACTCTGCTCCTCATGTAGCTGCACAGAGTTAAAGCTATCACAGAGGATAGGAAGGGCTTATCCTCACCCCCGGGGTGTCCATTGTTTGGCTCACTTGCATACTTCATTTGTACATTAAAACATCTATATATCATTCTTCATCCTGTTCAGATTTCATTTCAGTTATTAGATTTCTGTACCGGCCAATATCGAAAGCCCTCTAGGAGGTTTTCAAAGATTAAAACCCCAAAACATAATAACATAATATAAACCAGTTATGTACAAAATATAACAATGTAAAACAATCAACAACAATAATAACAAACAACAACAAACGAACAATGTCAGGACAACATATGACATAAATTAATACAATAAAATGCAACAATGATAAAAACATGGAGGTGCATTGTTTGTTAATTTGCAGTTAATTAAGATATTTGGCATCCATGAAGTAGACTCGTCTATCAAATTAGCCAGCCCCATAATCTGGTAAGAGACAGAAGCTGAGGCTTTGGGGGACATCTTTGTGCAGCTCTCAAGATGGGTATACAAATCCATTGTACCCAAAGGGTGATGCTTTTTCTTCGTTAATCAAGATTACCCTTTTTAAAGTCTAAATTGTTTTAGTCTTCTGCCATGCAATAGCTTAAATAGGGGTCACTAGCCTAGTTATTGTATACAAGATAGGATTGAAACCAGCATTTTGAGGAACAATTAATTTCTCACTGAGTCTAAGAATTCTCTCTTAACTTCAGTAGCAAGCATGCTGCACAGAAAGTAAGTCCTGTGAGGTCAGATAACACTGTTTAAGAGCAGATAACACTGCTCTTCTGCTAACATCATCGTGGAATTGAGCTTATAATACTGTGAGGCCTGGAGGCCGGTGAATCGTAACTCTTGTCTACCTGATAAGATAATATAATGTTGATCAGTCAAAAGTCAAGCACAGAACATCGGGACCTCTTAAATTCAAACTCCTTGTCATCTGCCTCTATTATCAGTTCTTGTTTAATACAGAGAGAGGTTATCTTCAACAAGAAATATTTATATAATCCAATAATGTATGCTACTATGTGTTTTACTTAAAAAATGTATCTAGGACATGATCCAACCAAAAGTGAGCACTTTTAAGTCGTACTGTTTCAGTGGGACTTAATTAGAAATTATGGGGGATTAAGCATTAATCATTTCTGTAATGTATTTTGTGAACCATTATGACTCATCCTGCCCATTGATATAGTTTGAATTAGATTACAGGTAATTGTGCATGAATGGAAAAAATGCTTAAATATTGTCCAAAGCACCTTAAAATATATACATGTTGTGTAAATCGAATATATGTTTTGTCACATGACAAAAAGGATTAGGTTGCAATACTAAGCACATTTACTCCCTAACAGTCCTATTGGATCTACTTCCAAAAATGTTATCTGACAGAAAAGTTAAGAAAACAAAATGTTTTCAAGCCCCAAAATGGCTCAGGAAACCCTGTGACTTCTCAGGGAAAAAGAAATATTAAGGAATGTTGAAGACAAAACAATTTTATTTGTTTGGTTTTGAATGGGGTTTGTTTTAGATGCTTAATTTTTTTAATACTAAATATAATTGAACTCTGATAGCTGCAGCCAGCCATATGCAAAGCAGTAGCATGGAGCTGTAGTAATTCAACCTCACAAAGTCAGCCTGCTTTAAATCCAGTCACAGAGTGGACGCAGGCTCATTTTTTTGTTCTTGCAAATTATATTTAGGCATATCTCTCACTTCTGAAATGAAGAATAATCCCCAGTAACACTTGAACTTAAACCATTGGATCATGAACCTATGTACAAAGTTAGCCAAGAGATGAAATTGGGAAGCCAAGCCGAGCACAGTTCCTCCTCTCAGTGTTCTCATTCCCCACCCCTCCTCAATCTTTTCTGAATCAATGAATTAACTTTCATTGGTTGCTTTAATTGGCTTGAGCTTTGTGAGTTAAACGTTTTCCTGAGACATATCTGCTCGAAAACTTCTAATGTCTTTCTGAACGCTAGAGCCAAAATGCATGTCCTTGCATGCATGCATGCACGCTCAGAGGTGCTAGTGCTGTGCTGATTCCCCATGTGTGCCTGGCACATTGGAGAAGGGGACCAGCTCAGGAGTGGAGTCAATGGTGAAGTCTGCCCAACCAACTCTTCGCTATGAATGTGAGGACAAGGGTCTCTTAAGAGATTCTTCTTATGTTCTAAAGCAATAACAGCACATACCTGCCAAGTGGCATGCTAATCACTCTGCATGGTGTCTGGAATGTGATGGCTTTTGTTTGTTGCTCCTGTTCATTTGTGTTGATCATTTCTCCTTTTCTAATTGTTGATCTGTGTCTCTTCTTTGTTTTTTCATTTGCCTCCTTGCTCTGTCTACTGTTTGACACATGGCTGCAGCATGTTGTCAGGGCAGAACTAGTGAAGTATCCTGAAGAAGATAATCAACAACACAGCACTGCCAACTGTCAGAGTAAAGTCTGTTCAGTGCAATAGTTCAGGTAGTACAGTAAAAAGATCCAGTCCTTTTTAAAAGAACGATTACGTTTTCATTCACATGAGACAGTAACTGTGATATTGTGTGTCATCCTGATTTCTATATTTGCAAGGATGAAGCAATCTAATATTCTCAGCACGAAACCAGAGAATATTAGGTGGAATTCATTGGAGCTTAAGTTAGTCATGACCCATTGATTTCAAGAGGGCTTGGGGGGAATAAACATTTGCAACTTCCCATAGCATCTCTGTGCTAGATTGGAAGCTCTGCTGAGTTTCAGGGGTGACTTCACAGGTGGCATGGAGGAACCAGTTTTGTAAGGAGGGGCTTGGAAATCTCACTGCATGTGAGAAGATTGTTGCCTGGTCCTTTGATTCAGGTCCCTTGTCGAAGAACTGGGGTATCTAACACCAGAGCAAATGTATTACACTTTCAAACAGCAGTAATCCATTGATAATACTTCTTTAGCGTTGTGGGGAGGGGAGCCCTTACATGCTGCACAAGGCATTTTTGCTATTAGCCCAAGACCATGAGGCAAGCCTACGTCTTCTAAAATTCATACAGCCTGGCATCAATTAGGAACTGTGTCACAGGGGGTTTCCCTTTCACTTAGAGGCAAGGGAGATGGCTCACCTCAAACAGAATGCTACCTTCAGCTGTTGAGTTTCAGGCCTCTGCTTGTGTCACAGCACTTGAAGGGGATGAACAGAACTGGGTTGTTAGAGTCTTTTATACCTTTCAGGACACAATCCTATGCATGCTTAGACAGAGAAAAGTCCTACAACTTCCAGCATGCCCCAGCCACCATGCCTGGCTAGGGCATGCTTGGAGTTGTAGGACTTTTTTCTGTCTGAACATGCATAGGATTGCACCCTAAATGACGTACTGTCTATAGGATCTTCTGGAACGTCATTTTGAAACACTTAAGTGATTCTCTGAGGGTTTTCAAAAACAGGCATTCCTGTTTTAGTACAATAGTAGTCTTTGAAATTATGTTGTAGTCATTGAAGACTAATCAGCTTGAATGCAAGTACTTCTGCTTGAACTGTTTAGACTATTCTTCAGAACGTGTGTACATAAAGTATTCATTGATACTGTTCTTCTGTTTTCCACCATCAAATGTTAGTAAAAATAAAAACGCTATTCTCATGAAAGAACATGTTGTTCTGCCCTTTTAAATAACAGGTATGTTAATGCAGGCATTTTGCTACTATTTCTGTCCCTTGCAAAACATCCCCCCTCCCATTTTTCAGTGAGTTTTCACACTCCTTAGTAGAAGAGTACAACATAGCTTGCAAGGAGATAAATGTTGGAGAGAAGAAGGAACGCTTTCCCATTGCAGAGGCAGCTCTTCCTTTCCAGTTCAGTCATGAATCTTTGACTAGTTGGGGTGGAATGTGGATATGTACACCTGAAAGCACATCCCCATTCAGATTCTGCCCCAACTATTCATGCACAGCTACATGCATTTAGAGCTAGACTGAAGTGACGGGAGGGCTTTATTTGCTCCCAGTGATGTCATTGCATGGCCAGCTCTGGCTGTATGGCACCATTATGTCATTATGATCCCTGATTGGGCTGGATCATGCAGTGAAGAAAAAAGACCGTCAAAACAGATGCAAATCAGAACCACAAATGTGGGGGAGAAAAAAAAAATCAGAAGATGACAAAATAAGAGTTTTTTGTGTTGTGGGGAGAGGTTTCCTATACTGCTGAACAGCCTAATTTTTGATGTCTAAAATTCAGCCTCCCATCCAGAGCAGTACCAGTATGTACATAACATGGTAGAAAATCTTACGAGCTAGAACCCATTTTCCCCTCATTTGAAATGAAGAAATCAGCATTCAAAGTTGGATTTGGTACATGCTATCATAATCATTATTTATAAAAGTGCTCAATATGACTAGGTGCTGTACCAAAACCTTCATGCATGATTTCTCAGAAAAGAGTGCTATAGTATATATTCACTCTGACTAGCTCTTTTTAATGCTCCATATTTCACAGTCCAGCCATCAACATGTGAGATATTTTACTAGCACTCTAGACCAGTGTTTTCTTCGGATTCTCTGCTATAACCTCTTCTGTTTTTCTTTTCTCTCTCTCTCTCTCTCTTTTGACAGAGTGTAGTGAAGGCGGATATTGTAAACTATAGCCAGGAGCCCGTGACAAGAACAGTTAACTCTCCTAGAAGCTCAATGTGTACAATTCAGTGAACTTTTTCCCCCTTTTTTGTATTGATCTCCTTTGGCAGCCATGCTCCCTTTGCACAGGCATAGGGGTTGCCAGGAATGTTGTTTTAACAGTGAACATTTCTGTAGTGCATTTAGAAGTTTCAAAACCTTGCTACCCTTTTGCGTGTTGAGAAGCAGCAGGCAGTTTCTTTGCCAGCCAAGATTCAAACGTTGGGACCACACACTTCGAAAAATTATGATAAATATCTATATTCTTGTGAATTATATTTCAATAAAGGAGTATGACTATATATATACGGATGTACTTTTGCATATATTGTCAGAATACCTGAGCGGGAACGCAAAATGTATAAATTATACAAGTTAAAAAAGGATGCTTGAAATAAAGCTGTGGAGTGGAAATATCTCTCTGCTTTCATGCTTGATTATTTTCCAGTTTGTCCTTCCTCTTGTTAGAACTAGTACAGTAGATCCTCAGTTTTATCCTTGTGTGTTACTGATGAGCAACAGATTGGCCTGCATTTAGGATCAGCTGTATTCATTGGTACATCCAGCAGTACCTCAGGTCTTCCTCAAAAGAGAAGGCTTCTTGTGCTACCTGTACTTTTATTAATATGACAGGTGGCTGAAAGGAACAAAATGTTGTCAGGGCCAAATCCATTGTTCAGATTAAACATGTTTGCAATTACACAACTGTTAATACAGATGATGAAAAAGTTTCTCTGTGAAACAAAGCTGTAATTCAGCATAACATAGGTTCCCCCCCACTACCATCAGATACTTTCACCATGCAAAGCATTTTAAATAACCTGCTTCTCAGATACCTTAAGCTTCTCTCCTAACATCCCATATACCTTAAGCATAAATGTTCAAGTTGGAATTTTCCTCAAATCAAAGGCAGTAAAAGTTGCATTTGCTTGGTCTGCCTTCTGTTTATAGCTTCTCATGGAGTGCAGCCTTTACAGCCAATTTGTGTTTCCCTCCCCACGTCATCTTTACTCAGGTTTACACAGATTGGAATTTTAAACAGGAGTGTTTCCAGCTAACCGATTGGCTGTGTGTGTGTGTGTGTGTGTGTGTAGTATGTACATGTATATGGTGGAAAGTGTCCTGTCAGCCGTTGAAATAACCTATTTATTCAAAGCTGTTTGGTCTCAAAGGCTCACCTAAGATGCTACCAATTCAGGATTGTTTTGTCTAACTACTGGATAGAATTCCATATTCTGGTTGACATCTCTGAAATGAATAAAGAATTACCAGATTTAGAGCTCTGGATTCTTGATTCAACTTATTTATGGCGTGGGATATATTGTTCTAAGGGAGCTTAATGTTAGCATGCCTACTACTAAGGAAAAAGCATAATTCATTTGTATCATTGCAACACTGAGCATTTTTACTTATTGGATGTCATTGTCCTTGGAACTAACAATGGGTGCAGCTAAGTTTGTTGAGAGCAGAATACCAGACAAAGTAAAACATATGAAGTCTTCATTTGTATTGTCAGGATCAGAGCCCTGACATGGAGTATAAACATAAACTTGGTCATCTTGGTGGGATTTGGGGAGGTATTTGAGCTCCATCTAGGAAAAAATGAAGTGCAATTTCTGGACATATTCTTGTGTTTGTCAAAGATGAGGCAATGTTTTAAGCTGCTTAATGGAAACATTCTAGAGAAATGTTGATAGCCCTCTAGTCAATCCATTTTATTCTCTTCTTCTCCAACACCCCCGCCCCCCATAGGCTTGAGAAAAGGAGCAAAGTGTAAACCAACATTGGCAGAAATGGGCTGCCTGTGTCACTTAGCAGTGATTTCCATGTAATCGGTAACTGGGATGGACAACTCTTTTTTTTTTTTTTTTTACTGTAAAAGGGCCTGCAGTAAACTGGAAAAGAACTAACCCAAATCCTCCAAAGAGCCACTTTCTGATGAAAGGAAAGAAATGGATGAATGGACTTTCATGCCAGTTTGGTTATTCCTAGAAGTACAAATATGTCCATTTTAGGCCTATTTACACTTACTTTGAATTCAGTGGGTACATGTTACAGATCTAAAAAATTCTAATGTTTGAAGTGCTTACACACCTTGTTTTTAAACCTTAAGAGGGATCCCCATAATTCAGAGGCAGAATACATGCTCTTGCATGCAGGAGTTCCAAAGGTCAATAAAGGTCAGTTAAAGGGAATTGGTGTAGTAGGGCTTAGAAAAGACATCAGCCTTGGTGTGCTACTGGTCTATATGGACAGAAGGCAGCTTTATAGGGAGCAGGGTCCAGGAGCTGGGGTGGTGTTTCCACACTGCACATGAAGTTAAAAAAAAGACATTCACTTAGTGGGTGATGACATCTGTTACCTGTGGAACTCTAAAAAAACGAAATGTCTATTAGTTTTAAAAATTACTTTAGAGAATGTGAATCCAGTTTGGAAGATGTTCAACCTCTATGCATGGGGAGAAGATGCGCTCAAGATGGCCTAGCACAAGATTTCCCAACTTTTGAGTCAGTGGACACTCACAAAATGGCTGCCATGGCCAGTCAAAGACATTTTCCCTGAAGGCTATCTGGTGAGAGTTACAGAGAGATAACTTTCCCAAGAACCCAAATACAACGGAGAGATGGGTCTGAGCCCGAAAACACAAAATGACTGCTTTGAACCCAGTTTTCTGCTTCCAACACCCATTTCATGGAACACAAACTGATGTCTAATACAATAACTTG
This sequence comes from Heloderma suspectum, assembly GCF_057233095.1. Taxonomy (NCBI): domain Eukaryota; kingdom Metazoa; phylum Chordata; class Lepidosauria; order Squamata; family Helodermatidae; genus Heloderma; species Heloderma suspectum. The sequence continues at coordinate 118,531,786 of NC_139462.1, forward strand.
GCTGAGAACCTATGTACAAGAGAGAGGTGGTCTGAGCCCCCACAAAGCATAACAAAATTCCTATCACAGAGGATAAACGTGATGCTCAGTAAAACACAAACACGAGGCAAAACACACACAGAAAAGCAAACAAGGCAAAATATACACATCCTGCTCCCCACCCCTCTAGCCCCCAGGACACTGCCTATGATCCCAGTATTCCTTTTTCTGTGGGGTGGCTGCTACACTTTAAAGCAAAGTGCTGGGCTGCAGCCGCTCATCTTCATTTTCATTTGCTAAGAATGCCTCTGGGGTCCACATTTGCACATCCTTGGAAACCAAGATGGCACTGGAAGGAGGCGCTTCACTTTGCAGCATGCCAGTCTCCCAGTTAATTTTTCCAATTAAAATGAAATCTTAAAAAATAAAATCAGGAGGAGCAGGGAGGTGTACATGGGCACATTGGTGGTTTTTAAAATTTGCAAATACAGCAATAACAGAAACGGGGAAGCTACAAAAGAAAAAAAAGAAAATCAAGAACAGATCATACAAGATATCCGTACACAATAATCATTTACATCATCATTAATCAAAGAAAGAAACGAGGGAAAAAGAAGGATTTGACACTTCTGTTTCAAATACATATATTAACATAAGCAGCCCATATATCGAAATAAGCATCCATATGAGATTGACAGCTGTACAAGATACTTTGAAATGTAGCAAGAGCAGTAAGATCTTCAGTCCACTGAATGATAGGTGGTGGGTGTTTATCCTTGAAGTTTGAAGTATAAGTCTGCAACTGTAAGCCTGCCTGAGAGACAACTGCAGATATAGCCAGAGCAGTTCCTTGGGTAAAAGAACTGTACAAGCACAGAACTGTACAAGCACAGACTTGTCTGTATCTACTTTTGCTGTCCATCTGTTAATCCCCACATTGCAGTGATGTAATTTAAATGCACATGGACATCCACTATTACCATAGATTATTCAAGAACAAAATTTATATAAGTAATGGCTTCCAAACAAAAAGAAACCACTACAGGACATGCCCACGTCATATGCCGCAATGAGGCATTGCCCTCATTGCATCACCAGCATCTGGTATTGCTGGCCAGCTTCTTCTTAAGAAGGCTCTGTGGTGTCCAATATACACAAACATCAGTTTGTTGAATCACATTGGCACCCATGGATACCATATTGGAGACTCCAGGCCTAGCAGGTCTAATCTGAAGAAAAGTCTGAAGAAAAGGAACGGTCTGGCTATCTGCAATTGTCTCTCAGGCTCCATGGCTCAAACCTATGCTGAATTACATGAGCCATTCCCTGTGTCCTTGCTCTAAGAGCATTAGGACCAGTTCACAACTTCCACAAACCTATTGGCCTTACTTCTTCCCTCCCCTACTGTCCAACGGGCCAAGTTGTGACAGGTATTGGTGTGATTTTAATTAGGATCCACTCCTAACCTATACTGAGATTACGTCAAGAAAAGCAAAAAAAGATGCCCATACCTAGCCAATCGTGTTGCCATGGGAAAAAAAACTCTGCCCCACCACCAATGGGCAACCAGCCAAAGTCCAGGGTAACTTGGTTATTATATGTGGGTGGATTCTGCTACCTGCTGCCCACAAGTGAGTCCAGACAACATAGGGACAGACCTAACATAAACCTCTCTCCAGGCTCATTGGCCCACATCTTGTAATAGTTTAGAAGGCCTCGCCATTGCAAGGTTTGTATCAATGTCTTGCAATGTTAAAAAGCCTCCCAGATATTGTGACACCCTTTAGTAGTCTGCAGTTGCCTTCAAGTGGAGCAGGTGGATGGCGTCACCTCTTCCCAGCACCGCAAGCATCCCCTGCCCTGGTAGGCTTTTGCCATGGGTGTGGTTGGGGTCTACCTTAGTGTAGATAGTCTAAATGAGACTGCGCATGAGCTGGGGCTTTTTTAGTGGTGGCATCATAGATGTAGCACCTGTTGTGTCCCAGGCTCCTTCCACAGCAAGGGATGCATGCCGTTACCCAATAGTCCATCTGCAGTTCTCAGCTATTATGGTGCAAAGGAGCACAATCTTAGGAAGCCAAACTTCATTGTCTCCGAGAAATGAAACAAAACAGCAGAAGCTGTGCATAGCTCTGTGGGAACAGTGAGCTCTCTCTGACATAAGGAAATGGCACTCAAGTACGAACTTTTTAAAAAATTCATTATTTTATTTTATTGATTTCATTTCTATACCACCCAATAGCCGCCCATAGCATCGTTCCATTATATTACATAACAACCACACTGGAACCTGCCCAAATTATGAGAGCCATGATGTAACCTGACTTCAATATGATTGGTTAGTACTATCACTGGAGGAAGGTCTAAGGGATGGTGCCCTTCCTTTTACCTCGGTGTTAAGTATACACGTTAAGACTAATAAGTGTCTGTGTTTATGTTGATGTTCGTGTTTGTCCATCTGAAGCTCAGGAATCATAAATGCCTCCAGACTGATCACCCCACTCCACCCCACCCCGATTGCGTAAAAAGGAGAAGGCCCCTGGGAGGCTCAGCCAGCTGCACTGATGCTTGTATGTCTGTGAATTATTTTGAGATTAATTTCACAAGTCTAGAAGTATGTACTTAACTGTGTTTGTGTGAGTTTTAATCAACAACTCTCCTTATTGATCTGTTTCTTGTGGCTGGATTAGCATGCACGTTCCCAGGCACAGTAAGTCTAGGGGGAAATGCAGTTCTTCATCTGATGCATATTTGATGCTGGTTTGGGAGGAAACCATAGCACATGACATCTAAGTTTGGCTATCCCAGCAGAGAATATTTGATCGCAAAGAAATCAAACAATAAAAAAGATAAAAGAAGAAAAAATATTGGCTGTTATAATTGACATGCTGAATCTGCATTTTGTGGATCGTATTTTGTATTTATGCTTTGAAATTTTACAATGGTAGAGACTCCATATTCAGAGCTGGAGCAAAGCCTCGGTAAAATGAAAGGCTTTGCTTGTTAACTAAAATGGAACAGATCATTATTTTACTTCTGTATTGAGATGAATCATGTCTGTTTAGATTACTCCCAAAGATATAGTCTAGCCAAAGAATTAGAAAAGTACCATCAAAATAACAAATTTCCCAGCACTAGTCAAGATCATTCATAACTCCTAAGTACCACTTCCCTTCCCTGGCCTTAAAAAAATTGTCAAATGACAAACGTTTGAACTGACGGTTCAAGGAACACTATTGGAAGCAGTGTCCACATTGCATCCTTCCATTATTTTATTTTATTTTTCACACATGCATGCGTGCGCGTGCGCGCACACACACACAGTGATCTCAGGTCCCCGTCCCCCCCTCCGCTGAACTTGCCACCAAAGGTTGGTGGCACAGCAGCAGTGGAAAAGAGGTGGAAACTCCTTGAAAACAAGGTGCGCAGAGACTATATACCTTGTTTGGAAACAAAATTGTACCCCCAGAAGACTTCTTTAAGTCTCTGCTTTAAATAAATCCTGTCCTTCTTGAAACTCTCACTCTCTGGGTCTTTCTGGCTTTGTCTGCAGAGGGGGGGGGGGTTACTTCAACCCCTCACTTTACTGTTTATTTATAAAATGTGTATCCTGCCTTTCTACCGGTCATGGTGTTCAAGGTGGCTAGCAACAATGAAATACAAATTAAAAACAGAATTTTAATAAAACATAACATAAAAACAAATCAATTTTAAACACAAGCATTAAAAGAACATGTGAGTTTACTTCATGATCATCCTGTGTAGCTGTGTCCTCCAGCCTCTGATGCATGTGCCATCCCTGCCCCTGCACCAGATGAAGAGGCTCTACTTATGTACAGATATATGTACAACCTCACAGGGGCTGCCCCACTCCCAGGAAGGGGGACTTCATTGGCCCAGGATCCTCCCTTACATGTAGGAGCTGTACATACGTTGGTACATGTGTAGAGCCTCTTCACATGGCTGCTGAATGTGGGGCAAGTGGGGGTGTTCATGTCAGCAGAGTGGTCTATGCAGTGCTACCCTGCAACCCCCTCACACACTGAGAACACATGATGGCGTTCAAGTGAACATCCCTTCTGTTTCATTCAGCTATGTTTTCTCTAGACAGTGTTATTGCTGTTGGAATAAAGCTTGTTCTTCTGTTAAGACTTTGGTATATCTAACTGATTCCTGATTCTGAAGACAGACTTTCTAGGAGCTCAGCTACATCAGGATATGCCCTTGAATCCACATATAGATAAGGATATTACATGATGTCAGAGGTGGATCTGTTTTCTCACCGAAATGGCAGTAGCCCAAACCAAAAGTCTGAAAATCCCTATTAACTGCAGCAGGAAATGGAGCAGTTTAAGACTGCAACAGAACTGCACTTTGCAGGCAGCTTTGGAGAAAAGTGGAGATGGTAGGAACAGACACTTTGGATGTACCTAACCAAAGCCAATTCTCACAATCAGGGTCGGCGTCAAGAGTAGGCATGGTTGGGCACCTGCTGAGGGCCCAGACCCCAGCAAGGGCCTGCTGTCAAGCACCTCCTGGGCTTGCTTCTCCTCTTCACCTCCGCACCCTGCTTGTTCAGCTGCCTCTCACTCTGACCCAGGCAGTGGTGGTGTGGAGGTGGTGACAAGGCGATAGTCGTGACCAGGTGACCTGTGTGCCTGTTGGGGGTGCTTCCAAATGGGGCTTTTAATATGCAACCGCCCTGCCTCATTCACAGGATGTTATAGGGGATCCAGTTGTTGCCATCTTCAGTCTTTAACCCTCCCACGTTTTCCCACCAGTTCTTCCATATTCTTACCAGAAAAAAAAGCCTGTTAAGAAGAAAAAGAAGGAATAGCAGCACAATGCCTTCTAACTGACTAGATGCCCTCCGTCTGGAAGCCGGCTCAGTTTGCTGTCCAGGTACTACCAGGCAGCCCACAAATACAGGATACCTTCAAATAAAGGATTGTCCTCTGTAATGTAGGACACATGGCCACTCAAAGGATCCCCTTTGAGCTTAATGTTTAATTATATATTGGACCTCCTTGCCTTAAAAACTGGGGTCCCTGGAGCTGGAGGTGGGTATAGAGGCTATTGTTTTAAAATGACTTCTGTTTTGCCTTCTTGCACTGTGAGTCAGCATCCCCTTAAAGCTAATAAAATACAAGACAAAAATGGAGCTGTTCTTTTTAAACAAAAAAATACTGAAAATGCAATTAAGGTATTTGAAGTGCTCCCACAGCCAACATAGACATCATGTGAAATCTGTATCTAGCAACTACAATGTCTTTCCCCCCCATTTTTACTCTGGAGTAGGTGCAAGGCCCCCAATCCAGATCTTTAAAGCATTCGCTTAGCCTCATGCTGGGGTCCTGATCTGTGCCTACTCTAGAGAAAGAATGAAAAAGTCGTAGCTGCTAGATATGGATTTAAAGTAATGTCTGTTTTTGCTGCCATGCTATTGCTTTGCAGAGGGTTAGAAGACAGGTGGTTTCCCCGGCTCAGGTCTGCTAACAACAGCATAGTTCCAGCCTAGGTTGCCAAGCGAAGTTGCTTCCACCATTATTTCCAATTAGCCAATCGAGTGGTGACAATTTGTGTGGAAATGTGGCCTGGATATGCTGTGAATTTTTGCTTGTGTGTTCATTTGCCCCAAACGGTTAAGAATGTGCCCCAGCTTCCCTTGCACTCTTACTCAGTTGTGTTCCCACACAGTAGCTGTGCTGGTTGTGCTCAACACTGTGTGCCCACATTTATTCCTGATCTTTTGCTTCCAGGCCTGTTAAGCCTGGTGCCCTTTTCCTTGTGAGGTGTCTTGACTGGGAAGCAATGCATGCAGATAGATCTGAGATGGGTGTTGGGCCTGGAAAAATGACACAGCCATGTTCCCCTTTGCATTTCCAAGTGGCAAAAGGCATTTGTAGCACTTTTTCCCAGTTAAGAGATTACTGATAATTTCTCAAAATGCCATATACATTACTTTCCCCTTTCTGTCAGCTTTCAGACGGTATCTGAGCTGCCTTCACTAACAAAGCAGTTCAGGAGAAGACCTGCGAAGGCTTGGAAATTCATATCAAAGATGAATAAAAGTGATAAAATCTGAAAGCGCATTTTAGGGGAGGAGGTGAGAAGCCTGCTGAGAGACAGTGAAGGGTATGATGAGCTTTCGTGCTTGCCGCTATTTGGGGCAGTCGTGAAGGGCTAGGTTTTTTGTGCACTCCCCTTTTTAGTGAGAGGCTGTGACTAACAAATCCAGAGTTTTAGTGTTGCTGAGCTCTGGCCGGGTTTTGCATATTGGTCTGCTTTTACATAGTGGTGCTTCACTTCCCCAGCCTCTTTTTATGCAAACACAACAAAAAGAACTGAGCAGATGTTGTCCTTAGAGCCGAGCCAGAGCTACTCATTCTGGGTGTGAACATCTTCAGCAATACAAACAACAACTCTCAGCAACTGTGAAAATGCTCACTCACGATCAGGGCTGGGCTGTAGGCAGCAATCAGAGAGAAGCCAGGAGCATGGTGCTGAGGATTCAGGACTGAGAGACAAAGTCAAGGATCATTGCTGAAGAGCACACCAGAGCCAGGATACCTGTTGGTGCTCAGGCAAAGTCTCAGCCCATAGAGAACACAGATGAACCAGACGTCCGTTTACAGAGGTCACTTTCCTGCATCATAAATGATCCATTCTATTTTACACAGGCCCGGCTCTAGTTTTATTTGTTAATTGTATTCTGTATTATACAGAATTGTACTCTGTAATTATCTACCACATGGCCCTAATTTCTAATTATATCAAATAAAAACTAACACACAATATATGCAAAAAATGGTATTCACTCATTGATAAATGAAGGGATCTTAAGCTAAGGATTCTAATTTATGTCAGAATATTATCCATGTGATTTAAATGAGTTGTAACACTTTTGTTCCACCAGAACTGTATGATTTGGACGTTCTGTGGTGAAAAATAATGTTGATCTCTAGCTGATATACACTAAAAGTTATTAGTAATAACAACATTCTCCCTGGAGTCATCATTTCTTAATGTAAAGTAATATTTGAAATGGAAAAGGTAGTTTGGATCAACTGTAGTGAAGGTTGGAGCCTGATTTTTTTAAGTTGAATTTATTCAATTAAGAGAAAAGGAATAATTGGCTTTGACTTCATTAGTATATCAATTCACAGTTTCAGAACAAGTTTACATATTTCCAAACTGAGAACAGATTTTAAATTTGCAGACTTCTGAAAATATCACACTTGTTCCATCAGCTTTAGAATCCTTAGTTTAGTTGATTTTATCAGCTGCACCTGCCTTTTGTGTTTTATTGTTTTTAGCTTATGTGTTGATTTTGTGATTTTATTTGTTCATGCATGATTAGCTGCCCTGAATGATACAAAGTGCATTGTAAAGGCAGTATGTAAAATTTTAAATAAATAAATACAGACAGACATAAAAAGTAAGGCTTCATATGTTAGATCAGGTATATGCATGTATTTTAACATTATATTGTCTTATTTGGAGTTGTTGTTGTTGTTCAGTCCTTCAGTCGTGCCTGACCCTTCATGACCCCATGGACCATAGCACGCCAGGCCTTCCTGTCCTCTGCTCTCTCCCGGATTGTGCTCAAGTCCATATTAATTGCATCGGTGATGCTATCTATTTGGAGTTAGGTCTATATAAAATGATGAAACTGAATATTTTATGATGCAGGGAAGGTGATCTCACACACTGGCACCAGTTTCATTGATGTTCTTTATGGGGTAAATATTGCCCCCCTGAGAACTGCCATCCCCTACATGTCCCAACAGTTGCTTGTAACTAAGACAGGCAGTTCTGGGGATGCCAGAACTTTCACAATAGCCAAGCCTCTGATCCTTACGCAGTATAGTTTCTGGGAGGCTTCCCTGCAGGCTCCAAGCTGCCCTTGCTATGCATGGTGAGTGCCTAGTTTGTGGCTTGTTGCATCACTCTTTCATAGGTAGTGAAATAGTTAAAACTCCTCCATTGCCTCAAACAAATCAAGGCAAATGAAGTCATACATAGCTTCAAGGATAAGACCACTAAGGCAGAGATGTGTTCATTTCTCTCTCTTCTTCCCAACTAAAAATGTAACTTTTCTTTTACTGTTACGTTGACAACAAAATAATGGGTTTTTGGTTTATTTCATCTAAGCACACTAAATCCCAAGGGCTTTTTGAAACATTTATTCAGCTTTGGTAAAAATTAATCTGTGCCAAATATATTTTTGAAGTCTCTGCATACGTAAAAGTCACCTAAAAATCACAAACTGAGATGTTAATGATTTTGCTAATGCAAAAGACAACCAATTAATTTGGGGGAAAGTTTCCCACTTTAAAAAAAGTTTCTATCCCTCAAACATAATAAATACTAGATTTTATGTTGGAAAGCTACATGAAAAATCTCTGTCTGTCCGTCCGTCCGTCCGTCCATCCATCCAAAATAAAATCTACTGCTTAATATGGTGGAGGAACTGAAATACTTTTTTTAAAAAACAGTCTTTGAAATACTAGTTTATTCAGTGTTTGAGAATGTATGGAGATTTTACCACTTTGAGCTTTAAAAGAAACATAACTGAAACATGACTCTTACCTACCCTAACTTCCCACATTTTTAAGGTTATTGTTCATTACTAGGATCCAGAGAAGAGAATTCACCCTTTCTGGGCTTTTAGTCCCTTTTTTCTGAGATCTCTTCCAGTTAACCTTCCAGTCCTTATCCTGTCCCACATAGCCCCTCCTGCCATGTGGTTGATGTGAAGTTTTCATCCCAGCCACAGAACCAGACTATGAAATATTGCTGCTGACAGCCTTTTTTCCTGAGTAATTATAATGTTTATGGACATTCCGTAACATCATACCAGCTCAACCCTTCAGCTAACTTGTGGATACTTCCACATAGTGATACGTTACAACTAGGAAATGGCTGTCAGTGTCTCTATTCATCTTCTGTTCAGTTAGAATGCTCTTGGAGCATACAATGCCACATTGGTAAGGCCACACCAGTTTTTAATGGATCTTAAATCCTTCCCCATTTAAATCAAGGAAAATACTTGTGCATTGGTAATATTCTGAAATCTATAGATCACTTAGTACAATCACAGTTCTGAGTTTATCATTCTTTTGGCTGACTTGTAAAAAATGTATTAATGTCTCTGGCTACTGCTTGAAAGAAAACAATGTCACAAGCTGATTTATACCTTTGGTCAAATGCTTGCTTTGAGTTTCATCCATCTGTTAGAATACACAAATTATAGAAAGATTAATTGGCTCACAGGAGTTACATCTTGTTAAAGGGTCTTTCCTTGTCTAACTACCTGTCTAGCTGTCAAACAGATCATTGTCCTGATTAAAGTTGTCCAAGAAAAGGGATACTAACCAAATGAGTGATTAATACACGTACAAGCATAACAATTCGAAAAATAATTCTGGTTGCACCTTGATGAGAAAGCAAATTTGTATCTGTGATAAGAAGGATATTTCTACTTTGCTTCCAGATAATATTCCACGGACATTATTTAATTTATACTTGGGTAAAGTGCAGCAATAATTGTTTAGAAAAGTTTTTGACTTTCTATAAAGTGTTGAGATTTTGGAGTTGGCCAGAGTTGAATAACAACAACAACAGCAGCAATTGCTCAAGTGCCTAGTGTGGCAAAGAGACTTGTCTTGCCATCAGGCTTATAGACAAGCCACACAAGGGAAGGGGAGTGGAGAGGAAAACGTGAGGAGAGGTGAGTTGTTAACCATTTAAATCTCATTGGGGACCTGGCTATTCTTCACTTGTTGGTGTCTTTGCTATTATGGAAGTACTGCAATTACCCAACTTTAAAACATGTGTTACTGTTGCGTTATGCAGGCATGACACAGCCACAGAGATACAAAACGACTAGGATGATCACAGTCCGTATTGGCACTTTTGATCTAAAAGTGAACTGTTTCCCCACCACTCTACATTCAAGGGCAATGGCAATCAAGGGCAATGGCAGTTTCCAATTTTTGCTGGAGGCTTGAGCTGTATGTAAACGACTGTTTTCCTGTCTTTGCCATCACAGCATTGACTCCCCACTCTCTGACAAGGTCTGCTATTCCAAGCAGAAACAATAATTCAAATGATATAATGAGCAATATTCAGTCCCCCTAATTAAGTGATCTCAAGTTAAGTCATGCTCAGTTACTATCCCTGGGTAGGCTATCAGAAGAACTGGGGAGGGGATTTGCCTCCTTGCTAAAACTTTATATTTTATTCATCTCATTTGTATCCCACTCTTCCTCCAAATAGCTCAGGGAGACCGCAATTTAGCCCCATCACCAACCCTGTGAGACAAGTTAGGCTGAAGTCCCCCACCCTGTCCCACTCCACCATGCACAACACAGTTGGGTTACCAGACAGTTTAAATAAATAGAATAAACAGAATGACTTTATGTTTTTTAGGCCAGCATATAGATCCTCTTACATGGTTGTGCTGATTTTGGGATTGTTGGTGTCAAGGCCCCATGGGCTCTCTCAAAATCCTCTGCAGTGAATGTGAGGTCTGGTAAAAGCTTTGAAAAGCACTGGGCCAGAAATTGTTTTTCCTCCCCCCTCACCTTCCAACCCCCTCCCTCACTCTTATATTCTGGTGGTGATTTTGGTTTTCGAAATTCTCCGCCTTGACTTGCAGGGCTTTGTTGCTTGCTGCTATCAGAGTTGCAAGTTCTTTTGGTGGCTGGGGCTAATTTCAAAGGTTTTGTTAGCCGTCTTCAATATTCCTGTTGTTGACATCTCATTTTATTTAGACTCATGGGGCTTTTAACTCCTGTTTCAATGGCATTGTACACCTAGCAATGCCTTGTAATGGCTCTGCCTCATCGGTTGAGGCTGCATTTTCAATCATCCCTGCCTGGCAGCCATTTCTGGACCTTGGACCTTTCTCCGTTACCGTTTGAGTCACCTTCTGCTGGTGAGCGGGCATGAAAATCTGCATTCCATTTTCTCTCTCTCTGTGAATATTCTCTGTGGAATCCCCCATGCATAGTTAAGCACAATATGCTTTTATTGGCAATGGCTAGCGAGAGTGGCTTTGATTTCCCATTTCAGGTCAGAGTCTCAAGCTGCCCCCCACCTCCAATTTATTTAAACGTTTGTGATATGGGTGAAGAATAAACTAGGGCTGTGCATGGATCCCCTGATTTGCTTTGGAGGCTGATTTGGATCTTCTCTTGGGACCAATTCAGACCTGATCTGATTTGCTTCAGATCTGGATCTGAAACTTGGATATCCAAAGTATTCAGATTGTACATTTTCCCACTGACTTGCATTGGAAAATAGAAATGACCATAACTTGTTCAGTTTTATGATAAATGCATGAAATTTGAGGACCTGTCAGCCCCATTCGAGGTGAGTGAACCTGCAAAATGTCAGACAGTTTGGCCTCGTAGTTTTTGTGCTAGGCATGGGTATAATTTGGTTTTTTCAAAGAAATCTCTCAAAGCAAAGAGCTATAATTATTCAGTGCTTCCACAGAAGTGCATGAAATTTGGGCACCTGGCAGCCCCTATGGAGGTGACTGAACCTGCCAAGTATCAGACAGTTTGGTCCAGTAGTTTTTGTGCTAGCCATGCGTACAATTTCCTTTTCTCAGAATCTAAAACAAAAGGTTAAAAAACATCTGTCAGTCACACATGGGATTAGAGATCCTAATCAGAAGGTGTTTAAGGTGACAATGAGGAGGTCACTATTCCTAATCTCTGTTATAGGTGTGTGCTTTTTTTTAAGTGCAAAAGTACTTTCCTTTTGTCTGTCCTGAATCTGCCACTGGCCTGAGGCTCTTATTAAGGGAAGAAACAAAAGTTAAACATCTCTTTGGCTGCAAATTGCAATATACATTACCTGGAAAAGTCACACTGACTGAACTCAGTGGGGCTTATTTATTAATTGCACTGCTGCATTTTCTCTACTCCATATAATGTTATAACCCCCCTTTATTTGCCTTTCTTCTAAATTAAATAGCCCAAACACTGAAGTCTTTTATAGAGGAGTTGTTCCAGCCCCTGATCATTTTGGCAGCCCTTTTGCCCAGGAAGAGCAAGATGAAGCGAACATTTAAAAAATACATATAGCCTAGCCCCATCATATTCATCTTATAGTCATTTGATGTACACAAGGGAAAATAAGCGACAGGCAAAGTGTCTTGGACAATCAGCAAAAGTGATGATGCTTCATTTATGTGTATTGTGTACTGCTTTGCCCCACAGTATATATTGCACTGTGTATTAGTGTACTGCTTTGGACACACACTGTTTGCTTGTGCACAGTAATCTGTATGCTGCACTCACACAGCACGCAGCACGCATGCACACACGCACACAAGACCAAAAGAAAAGCAGATACAGAAAGAAAAAAACTACTTACAAAATAAGTGGTGAGGGGAAGGGAAATAACACCAAAGCCTAACCGAAGAGAAAAGGGGTGGTGGGTTTTCTCTGTATTCTTTCTATTTTTATAAGAATACAGAGAGTTGAAAAATAGGAAGGGAAGGAATTAAGAAGGGCAAGGAGCCAAAGAACAAATGGTACAAAGCAAGGAAACAAACTGCTGGGTTAAAAGTTCAGCCCTATTAACACCTAGAGATGTCACTTTCCAAGGCTCAGTTCCCCCCTTCCAACTCCTCCTCTCCCCCTCCCTTCCCTAGCAAGTTGTTACATTTGCTCAGATAAACTGTCTGGGCTTCAGAATTGTCCGAAGTGATCCAAACTGAAGTGGTCCAAATTACCCTGATTCGCTTTGGAATTCAGGATTCAGACCGAAGCAGTGTAGAATAAACCCATGTGCATTTAAAAGTGTATGTGCCTTTTTAAAAAAACAATGGGCAGCTCTTGTATGCAGGAGGAGAAGTAAAGATTCAGCTGCAAATGTTCTTTAAATAACATTTCTGCTTTCAGTTAAAGGGAGACATGAAGACTTGTTTATTTTTTTTAATGGATAAGTCACCTCATACCAAATGTCCAGGGGCCTGCCTTCACAGATGATTTGCTGCAGATTGGGACCATCCTGAAGTCTTTGGGGCACATGACGTTGTAGCCAGTCCACAGCCACCCCAGAATTTACCTGTGGTGAAGCTGCATTTTTGCAGAGTACCTGTACTTCATTGTTTTTCTTTAATTCGGCTCCCCTGTGGTTCAGCTGCTGTGTGCCCATCCCTGTTTTAAATTCGGTATCATTGGGCATTCCTAGGGGAGTGTCTTTCATCTGGCCATGCCTCAGTAACTTTGGTAACTAGAGTAACTAGCCTGCCTTTCCAACTCATCAAAGCACTAGAGCGCTCTTCCATGCCTTCAGAATCGCACTGTACTTCCTTTTTGCCAGTGGGAGTAACTAGCCTCCATTTCCCAGTGTCAGGGTGGATACTGAGCCCATAGAATCCCAGAGTAGTTCTGATTCTGAGGAAGAGGAGTCGCTCCTGGGAGAGGAGCGCGCTCCTCTTTCCCAGGGCCAACAGCTGACGGAGATTCCTCTCACCGTCATTCCTAGCTTAGATAGCAGTCCTGGGAGTGACAGAGCATGGGAAGCAGACTTGATGGATGTGCGATGCCGACACAGAGAGCGGCGCCAAATGGAGGGCGTGGAAAGGAGGCGTAGTGCCCGGTTGGCGCGCAAACAACGGCTGTGCCCAGAGGATCCAAGGGAAAAGGGGAGGGACTCTCCCTAGCCCTTAAGTTCAGGGTCTGCCAGTGATTCCCTTTCAAACGGGGACCAACTGTTCCAACTTAGGGCATAGGTACTCTGCTGCTCAGATCTAGTTGCTAACAGCAGAGTTGTTAAGTTGTAAAAGAGGAATAAAGCTTTGAAAAGAATCCCTTTGTCTGTGTCTGGATTTGGCTACTGGATTAGACTGAGAGAGGCCTCCAAGGAGCCCTTGACAGCCAGCTCCTCCCCCTTGAGAGCCTTCTCTGATGCATGTGTAACTTCACTGCTTCTCTGCATGGAGGGAGAGGGCTGGCTGGAGTTGCCTCCCTCTGTCAGCACTGCTGCTGCTGCCCACCACCATTCTTCCTCACCTGCATTCTTTAGTTTTCACTGTGTCGTCGTATCGATACAGCAAAATACCAGACTGAAGGCTCCTGCTCCTGGTCACCTCCTCTCACTAGATAGCTAGAACTTGAAACAGCACAGTTCCGATTTTCTCAATGGGAAAAAGAGGCTACAGATTCTCAAGGGGGCAGGGAGGCAGCAACAAAGCAGGCAACAAAGGCTGCAGACTGCAAATGAGTGAAACGACTAGATCGCTGTGTTTACTCCCTGGAAGTGCGCACCTGGGGTTTTATGACTGGGCAACACAGGCTGCAGACTGTCAATGAGTGAAGCAGCTAGATCCCTGTATTTACTCCCTGGAAAAGGAGAAGGGGGGTGGGAGCTCCAGCTCCCTGACCGTTGGCTGGAATGGGGTGAAATTGTGCTGGTGGGGTGCTCTCATGGGGAGCCTTCAAATGCTGTTGGGAATAATAACATGGTAGCTGGGGGGAGCCTGGACAGGGATGGGAAACAAGCCTCTCTCCTTGGTTGAGCAGCACCTGCCAGGTTGATGATGTTGTGTTCTACTCCCCCCACCCAACCCAGAAATACGTTGCTTTCAAGTGCTGTGCAACCTGTGATAAGCGGATTTTTAAGGTATGGTACACACGGCTTTTCTTGCTTCATGTGTCCCTGAAGAACCAAAGCCAATTCCATTAAAATCCGGATAACACTCCAACACAATACTTCATTCCATTGTTGTGAAGATCCCCCACTCCCCAGGGTAGCTAGCAATAGCCACAATCTGAAAAAGAAAGTAAGGTTATTGATCCATGATATCTCCCCAACACCCCCTTTTCCCCTTCTGAATGTAACCTAGACATCCCAAAGACCAGTTTCAGAACCCTCCCCAATGTGTTTAGGCCTTTGGTAAGTTTGCAGTCAGAGGGTTCATTTAGGGAATCTTTGTAGGTCAGCCTGTTGGAATGTCTTGCTGATAGAGAAAACTGGAGTAATCTTGCCCAATAGAACCCCATTCAGTTGCTTGTTTTTGAACGAGATCTCAGGCTCAGGGGCATTGTTAGGTAGGGCGAAGGAAGCAATCCCCCTCCTCCTCTCAGGCCATCTGTGATCACCACAGGAGCACTGCTGGTTATCACGAGGTATGGAGAGTAACCACAACAAATACTCTTAAAATACTCCACTTTTTGTATACTTTAATGCTAAATAGATTCAAGCAGACTTTGGATCTTGCTGTGAATTGGTTTGAATTTCTTCATCCCCACAAACCTAAAGCAAAGTCCCTGATCAGACTTGCCATTCAGTGACCTTCATGACTGATCAAAGCTCATCAGTCCTTCAGGTCAGGTCCCCCAATGCCACCATTATCTCAATTACTGCAACATGCTTTGAGTGGGCACTGAGGTCACCACACAGACACAGCCCAGCTCACCTTTCGCCTGCACAGGAATTCCACTGGAGTATTATACCTCAGGGCTGCAGGTTTGCATGCAGTTGGGCCCAGGTAAGTTCCATTGATGTGCAGAAACGTTATTGACCTCAATATGATTATCTGCTTGAATAGTGAAACTCTACCATACCCCCAAACCAATTTGAACAAGAAAGAGCGGGATTTTGTCCTGAGGCCTGTCCATTGTTAGAATGGGCTCCAGATCAAAGGAGCTTTTGTATATACAGCTGGGGGAATCCCTGGCCCAGGTTCAGACACCATCCTGTAATGGTGTAAGGTTTCAGAAATAGAAAACTTTGCATTCAGGAGATTGTTTCAATTGTATCTTCAGGGAAACAATCTCCTGTCAGTTCAATTAGTCTTTTTTTCACAAGGAAGTATGGATTTCAAAGGCAAAAATCTACAATATGTTCATCCCAGTTCTACATTATATGAGAAATGAACTATAGCAAAGTATTTTTTAAAAACAAAACAATAGGCAACAATCCAGTCAATGTTTGGCACTGCTTAAGTTGCACTGAATTCAGTTGGGGAGATTTAAGCACTGGTGCTTAGCTTTGACTGAACTGTGCCCTTATTGGGTAAGCCAGCAACATTGCTAGAATCTAGGAGTCATCCACACAAGATGTGGAGTGGCATGAATGCTTCTCTCAAACATTTTCCCCTCAACCCAAAAAAAGCTTCAAGAAGCTATAATATGGGCCATTCTTCCCATCAAAATGCTGCTTGTCCTCCTGCAGGGAAAAAGTTGCTGGTATTTGTGGTTTTCTCTGGGGAAGCTGTGTCACCAGACTCAGAACCTAAACCTGGCATTTCAAACCTCTGGAACACTGGGACATGGGGGAGGGGGCTTAGGGGTGGTGCCGGGCTGGCAGATCTGGTGCTCAGCTTAGAGTGTCCCTCAATGGCTGAGTGTGCCAGGGGGCATCTTGCACTGCTTGCCCTTGGCACTGGCCATGCCCCGGAGCATCTGGCTTTCAGCTTCTTTAAGTGAAATGTTTCCATCAACATTCCTGTCAGATGTTAATGGTCAGAGCCTAGGAGGGAACTGTGGGCAGTCTGGCATTGTAATCCAACACCATCTGGAGTGCTTCCAGCGCTAGCAGTCAGAAGGCACTGTGAAGGAGTGGTGGGTAAACTTGGGAGGGTTATGTGTGGAAGACAACAATGTCTGGAAGCCCTGTAAAATTCTGTGGGCATGGCAGATGGATGGCACAATGAAAGCCTTGTCTGGGGCTTCCCAGATTGGGGAAACCTGCTCTAGTCTATGGAAAGGAAAGGTTCCTCCTGTGCAAGCACCGGGTCATTATTGACCCCTAGAGGGACGTCGCTTTCGCTGGTGTTTTCATGGCAGACTATAGCGGGGTGGTTTACCATTGCCTTCCCCAGTCATGACTACCTTTCCCCCAGCAAGCTGGGTACTCATTTTACCGACCTCGGAAGGATGGAAGGCTGAGTCAACCTGAGCCGGCTACTCGAGACCCGGCTTCTGCTGGGATCGAACTCAGGTCATGGGGAGAGTTTCGGTTGCAATACTGCCGCCTACCACTCACCTCTTCCCAAATTGGCTTCCTCTGAAGTTTGCATTACATTCAAGACTCCCCTGCATACCTTCACCTACTTGCTCCTTCCTATCTCTCTTTGCTTTGTTTGCTTCCTCTTCCTACCTGGCCTCATGGCTTGCCTGCTGCCCACTTCTTTTGAAGCCCAAGATTTCCGCCTCCATCTCCCACTTGCATTCCATTTTCCTTAGCTGCCCTTTATCATTGGAATGCCTCTCCCCGGTACCCAGGCATTCACATCACACCCCCAGCCCCTGCCCACACAATGAAATGTGATGATGATTATTTCTGCTATGAGATCAATGTACTGTGAGTTGTCATGAGAATACAGACTATAGCTTCAATAATAATAATAATAATAATAATAATAATAATAATAATAATATCACTAACCCATCAATTTTATCCCACTTTTCAACCATGATGTTTTTTTTTTTTCTGAGAGCAGCTTACCCAGGGCTTTCCAGAACCAGGAGCTGATCTTGATCCCATCACATGGTGGCTTTCAGGGTCACCTCAGAGGTATTGCTGATGCCATGGCACCCAGCTCTACCACTCTACCCCAGAATTTTCTCCTGCCTTCAGTCCTGTATCTCTAAGTGCCTCTCTGATATTTCTGCTTGTATACTTCTTTGTTGTCTCAAACTCAACTTGTTCCAAGACTGAACATTGTGTTGTTGTTGTTGTTTTGCTGGTAACAGGATAGTTGCTGGACAGGCATCTAAAAGGTGACTTTTGCCTAAACTCCACATATCCTTTTTCCTTTCCCCCATATCAATGCTCAGGCTATTGCACTGAGCTATTGGGGTGGAGACAGGGCTGTTTCTCATTAAAGTGCTGTTGATGGGTTGTATTCAGGTACTAAGAATTTGTTGGGCACTACCCCTTAAGTACGCCCTGGTTTCCACTCTCCCTTCCATTTGGCTTGGGACAAGCCCTGCTGTAGCCCTAGGTGAAGAGTCTTTCCATGGAGCTGAATAAAAACTGGTTAATAAAGCCAGTTGTTACAGATAAATGTGTGGAATTGCGGTGCGCAATAATTTTTTTTCATCATTTATTCCTTATTATCATTTAATTATTTATTTATGGAATTGATGTTATTATTCATTTATTACGTTGCTTGTCTTTGTTATTTCTGTCTTTTTTCATTGCCCATTGTTTTCTGTGGGAGACCCTGATACTCTTCTGCTGCCCATAACTTCCATGTTTTCCATCCAATTCGCATGACTTTTTCAAGTATTCTACTACGCCTCCAAAAGTTCAGACCTTCCAGTTTTAGAGAAGAAGGAAAAAGGGGATGCATTTATAGGCATGTTTTAAAAAGGCACACAGAGATATAGCCTAACCAGTATCTAAAATATGTATTTTACTCTAAATATGGGGTATGGCGCTTTAAATATAGAAAGGAGTAACTGTTTGAGCTGCACATGCTCAATGTGTCTTTGTTTGTTTGGAGTCTTTCTGGGTTTCTTCTTCACCTCACACAGGTTTGTTGTTGTTGTTGTTCAGTCGTGTCCGACTCTTCGTGACCCCATGGACCATAGCACGCCAGGCCTTCCTGTCCTCCGCTCTCTCCCGGAGCGTGCTCAAGTTTCACTGTGGAGATTATGTGGAAGAATTATTTGAATTTTAAGCTGTGAGCAGGCTGACTTGGATAAGTTAAATATTCATAAGTTACAATGAGCAAGGTAATATTACTCTGTGCTTGTTGAGTTGGACACATTCTGTCTGCTGTTGTTTTAATTGTTGCAGTTTTTCTCTGTCTCTTTCCACATCCTATTTGTGCTCTTGGTTTGAAGAACAAGAGCAAATTGTATCTCTACAACTCCATCATCGAATATATGAATAGAGTGTCCTTCTTAACAGTGAAGGTGAGAAACATGCCTTATTATTGCTGTTGTTATCATTAGAAGAAGAGGAGTGATTACGTGATGGGACTTTTCATATAAAATAACGAGCTGTTCTATTATTGTTATTTCTGTTGTGTTCTTACAAGAGATCCTGACATCAAAGTGTTATATGTATGGATAATATAGGTGTGCATGTTTGTTTTAATTGCCTCTGAGTCTGCTTCCATAGTAGTCCTTCAAGTTTGAATCCTAGGGAAAAAAAGAGACAATTACACTCACACAGAGCACAAATACCTCAAGGTTACTTTTAAGACTGTAGGGAGCAGTGGACAAGCCTTGTGATGCTCCTGAGCCTTGAAGGAAATAAGCTATGCAACCCCACAGGTTATTTTTAAAATTATTTGTTACATTTAATTCCTACCTTTTTTCCTCCTAAGGAACCCAAGGCGGTGTACATAATCCTCCTCCTCTCTATTTTATCCTCACAACAACAACCCTGTGAGGTAGGCTGGGCTGAGAGTCTGTGACTGGCCCAAAGTCACCCAGGGGGCTTCCATGGCCATGTGGGGACTAGAACCTGGATATCCCGACTCCCAGTCCAACACTCTAGCCACTCTAGCCACGCTAGCACCACACTGGTTCCCCCCCATCCACCCCCCCCATTTTGGTTTGCATGAACAGTACTTGGTGTTCAAGACTTAATGATAATACATTTCACTAAAAAAACCCCTGCTTTTTCTTTTCTACCTCCTTCCTCTGACCTCCCTCTGGCTGCTGGGGGGAAATGAAACAAATGAATTCAAAAAGTGTTCCGAATGAAAACCAATGCATACATGACATTCAGCCTCCCTTTGTCACTCTGGCATTTGTTTCTTTGCTTGAAACGAATGAGCCCTATTCATTTCCATTTTTCCTTTGTTACTAAAAAAGGCTTCTAGTGTCGATCAAGGGCCACATATACATGGGGCATTTACTCCAGTCCTACTGTGCCCCCAAGACCATCAGCACACATGACGCACACCAGTCTCTGTAGCCAGCACGCTTTTTCCTTCTGGAAAGCCTGCATTTTTTCAAAGTTGTTTTGTGGTGGATTTTCAGGTTGCACCGGCTTCAGTGTGGTTTGGAAGTCTGTGTGACCTCAACTAGCGATACTGGCTTTGGTGCCAGCTGCAGGGAGCAGCGCTGATAGGAGGAAGGGAAAGTGGTGGCATTACTGCTTTTCTGAAAGAGTGGACCTTGTCCTCTTTCTCTACCCTTTGGTTTAAGTGCTTTCTCTACTTGTTCTCATTCTGGGCATTGATAGTGCACATAAGATGGGGGACTGAGAGATGGGGGAGGAAGGGCAAGTTGCTTTCATAAGCGTTTTTTGGGACCTCCAAATGTGTGAAGGATTGGTGCTTTGTAAACATCTCTCTCCCTCTCCTTCTACCAGGTCCAGAGCAGTGTCTGCTATTATTATTAATAATAGTACTGCTGCTAGCTTCCCCGCACCATCCATGGCACCTCTCTCTCCCCGCAGTGACAGCGACACCCCTAAGCCCTAATGAAGAAATGCAAGGTGCTCAACAAGGCTCCTCCAGAAAAGTGATATTGTGAATGACTGAGCAGCAGCAGCAGCAGCAGCAGCAGCAGCGCCGGCTTCTGCTATTATGATTAGTAGCAGTAGTACTGTTACTGCAGCTGCTCTCAGCCATTCACCACCAGGTGAATACCAGCAGTTTCTGCTATTATGATTATTAGTTGGAAGGATCGGTGCTTTGTAAACATCTCTCCTTCTTTCTCTCTTCCTTCCCCGCCCCCCCTCCCTCAGACCACCACATCTACAGGGGGCAAGGAGAAGAAAGGAGATGCAAGAGCAGCCCTGGGCCTGCGATTATTATTAGTAGTACTGCTGCTCAGTCATTCACAATATCAGTTTTCCGTAGAAGTGCACTACTTTACCTGGGCTTAGGGGCACCACTGCCACTGTGGGGAGAGAGGGGCGCCATGGATGGTGGGTGGGGGGAGCTTATGTTATTATTTTTTGGGGAAGCTTGTTGATGCCACAAGACTTCACCCACAGTATGCCACACAAATGCAGTTCTTTTTGGGAGGGGAATACCCTACTTTAATTGGCATGTGTGTGCCATAGGAGGAGTAAATTAGATTTCATGTTAACGCAGTTTTAACACCAGTGCTTTAGAAAGCATCTCCATGTAAATAGCTTCAAGGTTCAACATGGCTGTGGCTTCCATTGTTGCTTGACTTGATGTCTCCCTTCCCCCTTCCCTGGCAAAAATGCTTGTTCCCACAGTAGGACTTGAACCCTCCTAACTGAGCTCTGGGTTTAGCTGGGGGGTGTGCTGACAATGTCTCTCAAAAGGATCGTAGTTTGTAGTCTGTGTGCAAAAATGGGACTTGAGCCTTCTCCTGCAGAAATCCCTGGGGCATTTCAGTTGCAGGGCTTATGGCGGCTGCCTACAGTGGTTCACAGAGGTGAGGTTGCTGTGGTGTATTTGTGCCTGTTGAGTTGCGTCTTGTCAGAAAGTTACCAAGGCATGTAAAACAGTAGCAAGGGCTCTACCCTCTCAGGATACAAACTGACTCACAACCTGTACTGATTTTGAAGTAGCTAAAAAATAGTTAAGTCCAGTGAACTGAGAGACAATTTGGTGGAGCACTTTTGAGACATCCACAATTGCTACGTGCCCCGAGCACTTTAGACTTTAGAAGATCTTTTAAATATATGCCCCCACCCCTCATTCTACCAACATGATTTACAAGAAACACTCAAAATGTGAGAGATCAGGCAGTTACTAATATTCATACTAAGGCTGATTCATAATATTTATTTAAAGCTTTTCTGCTCCACTCCCCTGTTGAAAAGGCTTCCCAAGGCAGCTTGCAAATGAATAAAAATACAATGCTTAGCATATTTGAGCCACGATTCTTAATTTCTCGTGTTCGATGGTAGTGTTTATAACCAGCACCTCCAAAGAACATGCACCAGTTTCCAGAAGATGAGAAAGAGTCTCTATTTCAGTGCTGCTGGCTGTACACAGGGGCCTGGAAGGAGAGACGGCTGGGATGCACATTTAACGGTGCTATTTGCCAAAGTGGCCAGCAGGGGTCGAAGTCTCCAGCTCCTCTCTTGTGCACTTCAGATCAGAGAGGTCTTTTAGTCAGGGGACACAGGCCTGAGTGAGCGGGCTGCAATATGTGCAGAGGAGGAATCAAGGCAGAAAGGCCAGAACCTAAATACAGGTGGCCAGATATGTTTAAAGTGGTTTAATTGTATTAAATATTAACTTGTGTGTGTAGAGTATGTATTAATCCCAGTGCATTTGGGCTCACTGGCCAGAACGCTGGAATGTAGAGCAGGGTTACGTTTTATAGAGCAAATGGGCAGAATACTTCTGCATCCCTTTTGTTACATTTTTACAAGTTAAAGACCTAGAGACGTATTCTCTCTCTCTCTTTCTTTCTCTCATTTTAAATGAAAGCCAAAAACAGCAGGGAAGGGTCCTGGAATATCCCACGTGCCCTCACTGTGGCTCCTGGGTGGGTATCTTATTTACCTTTTCGCTCCCACAGGACAGCTTGTTTAATTCCATGATTTCTTGGATGAAACTGATTCTGTAGTTCCTTTCCAATCTGGGTTCAGGCCTATTTTGTGACAAGCAGCCCTGGCTGCCTTGATGGATGACCCATGCCAAGAACTGGACAGGGAGACTGTGTCCCTTTTGTTTTTGCTGGACCTCTTGGTGGCATTCGATACCATCGACCATAGTATCCTTCTGGGATGTTTGGCCTGTATGGGACTAAGAGTGACTGTTCTGTGGTGGCTCCCCCATCTGGCTGAACATTCCCAGGAAGTGGTTATAGGGGATTGTTATTCAGCCCCTGGCCGTTGGTCTAATAGGTTTCTCAGGGCTCTGTTTTCATTCCCTTTCCTTTTTAAAATCTGCATGAATCTGTTGGGAGCAGTTATTGTGCTGATGCCCCCCACCTCTGTCTCTCCTTTTCAGCTGCTGCCAAGGAGGCTATGGACGTCTTGAACCTTCGCTAGGACACAGGAATGGATTGGGTGTGGGCTAACAAGTTGAAGCGCAGTGCTGACAATATTGAGGTCCTGATGGCCAGTAGACAATCTGACCCGGGATTGGGAGTACAGCCTGTTCTGGATGGGGCTGCCCTCCCCCTCAAGGACCAGGTCCGTACTTGGGGTGCTTCTGGTTCTGGCATTGCTTCTAGCTGCTCAGGTGGCTGCTATGGCCAGAACTGCCTTTGCCCAGCTTTGGCTGTTGTGTCCGCTGTGCATCTTCTTGAAAAAAGTGGGTCTGGCTACACCGATATATGCTGTGGTCATGTCCCATTTAAATTAGTGCAGCGTGCCCTAGTGGGACTGCCCTTGAAAAGAGTTTGGCAACTGCAGATGGTGCAAAATGCTGCAGCTGGATTGCTTTCTTGTGTGTGCTATATAGACCATATTACACCGGTCTTACATCAGTTGCACTGGCTTCCAATTTGTTTCTGGGCCCAATTGAAGGTGGTGGTTCTTACCTATAAAGTTTGAAGTGTCTTGGGGCCAGGGTATCTGAAAGACCACCTCCGCCCATATGAACTGGCCTGTAGTTTATGATCTTTGTGAGAGGCTCTATTGTATCTCTCACCACTGAAAGAGGCTAGATTGGTGGGAACCTGGGACAGAGTCTTTTCTGTGGCAGCACCCTGTTTATGAAATGTAGTGTACCACTTCTGACTGCAGATTACATGGGTGAATGTTTACCCATTAAAAAAATCCAGTAAAAATAGAAAACTAGCATGCTTAAGCTAGGATCCTTCTGCAATATCTAGTTTTCTATGTGAAGATTTTTAACATAGGGAAGAGATAATATCTGCAGTATAGAATCATAGAATCATAGGGTTGGAAGGGGCCTATAAGACCATTGAGTCCAACCCCCTGCTCAGTGCAGGAAGCCTGATTCCCAGGTGATCTCCCATCCAAGTACTAACCAGGGCTGACCCTGCTTGGCATCCGAGATCAGATGAGATCGGGCACATCCAGCCCTTTCTGAAGTGATACAGTGGGAACTAAGCCACTCTCATTTTGTTACAGTAGTGTTGCCCTGCTTTGCTACCTTGTGCACTGCCTCCAGGCTGAAGTCTTAGGAAAACATGGGGAAACATTCATTTACATAGAGGAAATAGTGAGAAATTTAAACATTTGCAAGTATGGGAACTCATGGAGGTGCTGAAAAGAAAGGTCACACTCCAGATAAGTTCACTGTTTCACAGAGTCACTTTAATAGGATGTTTCTGGGGGACTCAACTACAAAAACTACAAATTAGAGGAGTCGGGGGGTGATTAAAAGGTTGCATGGATTGGCAAGATTCTTGATACAGCTGCTGTATTCAGTTAAAAGTTGGCACTTTTGAATTAAAGAATCTGCACTCTTCCACCTTACTGCTAATAATTAATCTCTATTTTTTTGCCTGTAAGGGCTCATTTGCACAATTTGCCACGTCAAATGCCAGGTGCATTCCGCAGCCTTTTTGAATATTCGGCCTCCCATCGGGGGTTGCTATGTGACATCCGAACCTGGACACTATAGGTTAATTGTGGATTAGATTAACTGTGGGTTGTCAGGTTAACTACTAATTGTAACTTAACTGTGGGTTGTTAGCCCATTATTATGTCTGGGTTTGGACATCACATAGCAACCCCAGATCAACCCCATCATAAATTGAATATTCAAAATGGCTGTGGAATGCTCCTGGCACACACTGTGGCAAATTGTGGATTGATTAATTAACCCACAATTTGTAGCTGTTACATGCAAACTGGGTCTGAAAGTAAGGACTATATGATAGGATGTTTTGCAATCTTTTCTCAACTGTTGCTCCCTCATGCTACCTCAGCAAAGTCCCACAAAATGCATGAATTTTACAGGGTGCTTACGGGGAAGGGAAGGAAGGAGATCCTAGAGCTGTAATTACTCAAGTCTATTTTGACTCCTTTTTTTTTAAACCTAAATTAACATATGACCAGCCTGCTTGTTTGAAAGCAACTAATACATAAGCTATTTCTCCCCCATCACATCTCTAATTTTTTTATCTGTATTATGGAGTGAATGCAACCGCACACCATAACCAAGGTTTGAATTGACTATGAGCTTGTCTATTGACATTCTATATATTTTCTGATATCTCTCTCTCTCCCTCTCTCTACAATTTCATGGAGGGGAAAGCCCGAATAGTTATTCCCAAACACCCCAAAATCACACTTTACCAGCTACTTGGGTTCATGGTTTGAGTGCTGGTAAACAATGATTTGAGCCCACTGTACATGCAGTTTGGAGAGATCCTTTTGAAGGTCTTTGCTAAGTTTGCTCAGGGGTGAGGAACTTTGGTGAGGAACTTTGTCAAAAGCCTTTTGGAAGTCCAAGTAGACAGTATCTACCGTATCACTCCTGTCCACATGTTTGTTGATACTCTCAGAGAACTCTTAAAAGTTAGTGAGACAGGACCTACTTTTGCAGAAGCAAAGAAATGCGGAGTGAAATTGCACTTAGGTCTTAAAATCGCCAAGCATTATATACTGGACAAATTTGTATATTGAACCAAGTAATTACAAACATCACCAACATTACTTATTTTAACTGTCATTTCAACTTTTTAATTTTAATTTAAGATAGCATTATTTGTCAAATTCTGTCCCCTTTCCCTGACTCTCATAACTCCCTAGAACATAATGGTCCTTCCTTATATCATGCTTTACAGGACATAATAAAGTGTCCCTTATTTCATTTCCCCAGCACTCAAAAAAAGTCTTACCTGACAACACTAGTTTGAGGTAGCCATTTGATAATGCAAAACTTTATGTCCATCTTTCCCCTATAAAAACATATAGCCTGGAGAGTAGAGCTGTCAGAAGCTCAGAAGCTGTACAGAAAGCAGAACAGGAATGTGAATTAAATGTTCCTACAAAGTACATCATTTTCCTCTCTGGTTCTCTTATAGACCATATATGGGAATCTTCTACCGAACAAGCCAGCAATAAAAACTCCACATTGAATGAGCACTTCTGCAGCAACCAAAGGACAATGCTTGTATAATTTAGGTGAGAGCTCTTATTTATTACTGTGAAATTATGGTGCACTTTGAAGTGCTCCTTATGTGCAGAGAGCAGAGGAGATTCTTAAGCTATTAACATTTGATCTCCTGCTATCATTAATCAGGTGCAGAATGTAATCTAAATAATGTGTTTGTACAGTGTTGTCTAAGGGATAGATTTGCAGCCTGGCTTTGAACTTAAACTGGTCTTCGTTTAGAGACAAGATTTTACTTCTGATGTTATACACTTCTGGTGGACGTTGCTCTGATTATTTTAATTTGTACAATAGGATGTTTTCAGTTGAGGGAAAAGTAAATTTTTAAACAATCCTGCAAATATTTTCTCAGTTTAATCATTTCCCCAGTTTAGTCATTTTTGGGATTGAGATATTGCAGGTTAGGAATTGGTTTCCTGGAGTTCAAACATCGAATAAACAAGAGATAGAGAGAGGCGAATGAGGAGGGGGAGAGAGTGAGAGGGGGGAGGGCCGGGGAGGGGGGAGAAGAGCTTGTTTAATGTAAAATCTGTCTCCCTTGTTTCAAGGGCTATTGTCATTGTTTGAAAGTTATAATGTATGCATGCTGGCAGTGGGGGTGGGGATAATGTACTTCCGTGTGTCCTTCAGAGAGTTAGGCCCAAACCTTAGCTCTTCATAAAGCGAGATAATAGGGAATGGATTCATCTTCCTGATGGTGTGTATGTTTTGCTGAAAAACAAACCTCTTCCTCTCCTCCCCCCCCTTTTAACTATTGGGCAAAAGGCATGTTTCTAGCTTTGAGGAGAACTGGTGCAATGGTTGAATTCAGATGAAATGACAATGGCCTGATTCACACATAATGTTAACCCATGGTATGGGTTGTTGAATTCTGGGTTGTCATGATGTGCGAACATGGTCATGCTAACAAACTATGATTTGTAAGCCACAAACAACCCAGAAAGAGAATCCAAGGATTGTTACTGGGTTGTGAACTCTGGGTTGTTTAAACCATGGGTGTTGTTACGTGTGAACCCCAAACCATAGGTTATTCATGGGTTATTTTGCCAAGCTATAGAGGTGGTGGGCAAGAGTGGCTAAAAAAAACCCCCTAGTCACTCTACATGCCAGTATTACAGTGCCACAAAGGCATTTGGGATACAGGGAGAGAGCAGGTAAAGGAGGATGGAAACAAACCACCCAGGGATTGAGAAAACAAACAACTGTTGATCATCTGCCAGACAAATCATGGATAGGGCAACAAACCATGGGTTAAATAAACCATGGGTTAGTGTTATGTGTGAACCAGGTCAATGACTCCACTTTGCAAGCTCTCAGTTACTTAGGAGTATCTTGGGAAATCCTGTGACAGCTTCCTGTTATCAACCTATCTCTGTACCAATGGCATGAATATCTTGGGCACTGATTCCTAGGAATGTGAATCAGGTCATCTGTAAGAGGCTTTTTCACTGCTCCATTGGGATGATAAGTGGAACCTTACTTTGGAAGGAGCTCTACTGCACATTCACATCATAGTGACCAGCAAAGTCATGGTGGGCTCAACGATTTTGGGGAAGGTTCCTGCATTTGTGTGTGGGCAACAATGGCAGGTATATTCACTGATTATTGATACCCCAGAACCAGCGTCAATTTCCATCTTGAATTTATGGCCATTGATGCAAACCTTCCAGAACCCTGAAGGTCCTTAGTGTGAATGTTCTGAATGTGATACAATTCCTAGACTTAATTGTCATGTGAATAGTCAAGCTCACATGATGGCAAGTAACGTGAATCTCTGTTACAGTTCCTTGACTTTATAGTGATGGATTTTGAATGGCATATTCACTCAAGTTGGCCCTTCTTGCAAAATCTGCATTCAGCATTCTTGACCCTGCACACAGAACAGTAACATAACACTCCACAACCTGAGCAGGAATGGGTATGCCTCGACTTCTCTTCATTCCTCATGTGTCCCCTCGGTTCTGTTGACCCTGTTGCTGTCTGCCTGCTTGCTATCAATAGCATGTATATTAGTAGCTACTCCCTTAATTTCTGTGGCATGAACCGATGCAGTTCCACTGGCTAGAGCCTTTACTTGAGCCATTGCAAATGACATATTCATCTCAGTCAGTCAGGCACCACTGAAATGCTTTAATCGGGAGCGCCACGCACAAGGTGGTTCCATGACATGTCATCTGGAAAATCACCCATATTGCAGAGTTGAGATGCAGTTCTGTGATATAAGCCGCAATACCCTTATTGGACTGCTCAAGTCCTGTGAAATGTAAATATTTGAACAAGGACTGAAGGTCTTGGTGAGAAGTGTGCCTTCGGGAACTGCACAATTTCATCAAATGTAGGGACTAGGGATGGCAGAGAAATCTGCCACGGACTCCAATGAGGCCAGATTCTGTGGCGGAACGGACTACTCCCCCCCGCCACCCCCAAAATTCTCCCCAGATGGACCCTACGTGCTGCCGGCCGGTCTGGGTCCGTCTGCTGCCATCTGTCCACTGCCCCGGATTGCGGACGCAAATGGCGTCCAGCATAGCCGACGCCCTTTGTGTCCCTGTTCTTTGTCATGATAGGCTACGTAAATATTGACATAGCCTATCACTGAAAAGAGCAGGGACGCAAATGGTGTTGGCTATGCTGGACGCCATTTGCGTCGGCAGCCCGGCAGTGGACGGAAATCCAGCTGTGGATGGGCCCAGCTGGCGGCTCTGCGGACTCGCCACAGAGCGGAGCCGGCTGGGGAGGATTCCGGGGGGGGGGGACATGGATTGCCTCCCCCCAGCCTGCGGATGCCCGAACTGGAACAGGGTGAGAATTTCGTACGCCCCAGTAGGGACATAGGAAGCCGCCTTGTACTGAGTCAGACCATTGGCCCATCTAGCCCAGTATTGTTGACACTGCGTTTCAGCAATGGCTCTCCAGGGTTTCAGGCAGTTTTTCCTGCCCTACCTGGAGATGTTGGGGATCGTCCCTGTGACCTTCTGCATGTAAAGCAGGTGTTCTACCACTGAGCTACAGCCATTCCCCATAAAGTCTTAGTCTTGGGGGAAGTAAGTGCAGCGAGTCATCATATTATGACAAATGTCTGGGCCCCGCATATTGACAGGACAGCTCACTTCTGTAAAAGATCCCATTCTTGTTTGCTTCAAGGTATAATGAAAGCTTCTCAGCATATTAATCGTATCAAGTAGGTTGACCGAGCATATTGCTAATAAATAATTTTTAATTGTTTATCTTAATGTTGAGTACATCAGATGTAGGGAACCAGCTATGGAAGTGGTTAGACCATGGGATGACAATGGAGTTAAAAGAGTATTGAAGAAGGACAAGGAGATTGCAGAGAAACTGAATGAATTCTTTGTGTCTGTTTTCATAGTACTTGAGACTGGATTCACATTTCTTGCTAGGTGTTCATCTCTCAACAGAATCCTACCTTCATCATCACAAAAGGGTTGTGTTGGGTAGCAGAACAGACAATGATTAAGCAGGTCTTTTAAACACAACATAACTTTATTGCTACATAACATGTCTGGATTAAAACTATTTATCAACCTGCAGAAAGCACAACTATGGAAACTCAATAGATTCAAAATTCACTTTGAACCATAGAGCCCCATGGCATATATAACAAAAGGTATGTATTAGAACTTACCTACCCATCCTCTAGCATTCGTAGATCAGAAATATAGGAACACTCTTGCAGACTAACTGCTTTTGTATTCATAGACAATATGAAGTAGAGGATCTGGTGAATTATCTGTTCCATTGCCCACCTTATAAAGAACCAAGATGGTCTGGGCTTGTCCTACCATTGTTCCATTTTGGTCTGACATTCACAGGATTATTAATCTGATTCTACAATGATTGCTGTTTGTTAAAGATGCATATGTTCTCTTAGGCTTAGGCTGTATCACTAGCATATGGACAGTATCCTCCTATCAAGCGTTACAGACATTTTGAGCATGGGGTGTGACTAAGAGAATTATTATAAGCATGGGAAGGACAAATCCACTGCCGATTTACAGCAGTGGACAGTTGATATGTCCCCTTTGTCAGTGTTTGAACTGGCACTTTTTCAACTGACAGGCAAGGCAGAGGACTTCCAAGCAATTTGGTCTAATGTCATTGAGTTTTTCTTTGTAATTGATAACAAAAACCTGCCAGCTTAAGACCAGAGTTAAGGCTATCTCACGTTGGTCCAAATGCCACAAAGCCAGGCAATTCAAAGCTAAGGCTGATGCCTTAACTGACATGTTCCATGATCAGTGATGATGTTGTACTCTTAAGTACAATCGGCCATTTTGGGCCGATCTACACTTATGGGTTTTTTTTGCTTCCAATGAGGTTTCACTGCCTGTCTTTCACACTATGCAGTACCCGCCTCGAATTGGAACCAGAATTTCCCGCTTCCGTGCTCCCGCTTTCAATACCCTGATATCCCAGTATTTTCCCTTAATGTGCTCTGATTTTCTGCCTTTGCTACCATATCTGGTCGTAGTCCCCTCCCCTGCCTGTCCACATATGGCGTTATCTTTGAAGAATCGTGGCTTCTCCGCAATTTGTTTTTCCTAATTCAGGCATGATCTTCGAAGATTCGAAAATTTGAAGATTTGAAGCTTCAAATCTCTGAATTTTCAAATCTTCGAAGATCTTGCCTGAATTAGAAAAAAAAAAAAAAAACCCACGGAGAAGCCATGATTCTTCAAAGATAACGCCTTAATTTTTTTTTTAAAAAAAAACCCGAAGCGGGGGATAGGAGGGGGTAAAACTTAGTCTCATTTGAAGGGATAGAACAACCCCCTGCTCAATGCAGGAAGCCTGATTCCCAGGCGGTCGCCCATCCAACTACTGACCGGGGCCGACCCTTCTTCGCTTCCAAGATCAGACAAGCGCCCATACATCCAACCCTTTGCTTGTTGCTGAGGAAACATTGAGTGCTGAGGAAGCTATCAGTAGTATCAGTATCAGGAAGCTATCAGTAGTTACGGTGATCAGTAGCCGTAAGACGACATGGGGCCGTTGAGAGCTGTGAGCGTGGTGGGCGTGGAATCAGCAGAAACAGGAAGCGTTTCTGATCCTCCAATGAGAGCCTCCGTCTTTAAGAGCAGGAAAACAGCATAGCACTCAAGTGTGAACCGAGCTCGCGCATTCGATGAAGCACCACAACGGGGAAAATGGGTGAGTATGGATAATCACGTTTTAATGAAAGAGCGTTTAACCCGATAGGACACCGAATTCATTTGATGGCGGGCGCAATGTAGATCAGCCCTTTAACAGTAACAGCCACCAGCAACAAGGGGTTCTTTTCCCCACACTGCCTTTAAGAGGCAGATGCCCCCTCCTACAGATATTAACTCTTCATTCACCAGAGTTGGTTTCATGCACTTTACCACAGAACCTTACAAGTATTAGCACTGGCACAATACTGATACAATAACCCTGCAGTATTTTGAATTATGGAATGATTCTGAAACACACGTACAATGTTAGCTGGGTGCATGTGTGTAAGTGAATAGATATGGCCCCCTATGTTCAGAAAGGCTTACTTCTGAGTAAGCCTGCACAGAATTCCAGCATAACTTTTCTGTTTCCCACCCTATCCCCTCTTCATCAGTGATCTATCAATAAGTGAAAGTGAGTCCCTCAAAGTTCAAAATTACCTCACTCTTATCTCAGTTGACGGTTTCCTGCTACCCCTCCGCTACTGTCAGAATACTGACAGGAATACTGGAGTTCCTCTCAAAACACTGGAGTAATTCTATCTTCAGAGTGAAACTGAGCATGCCCAATGTAACTTTGCCAGCAGTTGCTTCCATAGACTTTCATGTGGCAGAAAACCCTTAATAACTTTTGAACCACTGCTCAGAATTTCACCAACCAATGAAAGGCACACCACCTTGACAAACATGAATAAAGTACATCAGTCATTTTCACCAAAATTTGAAATACATTTATGTGTCACAGATATGCTGAGTCACAGCTTAGAAAAAAAGTAGAAATGTGTAAATTTTCAGCACTTTTTAACTTGCTGTACCTGTGGCAATTTTTACTGGATCGCTTTGACATTTTGCACAACCGTAGAAATCATTGGATAGATCATGGATACCAAGTTTCACTTTATTAGCTAAACAGGTGCCATTTTTATAAGCAGTAGAACTGTCAGGTTTATAATGGTAGAACCATTTTGTTTTTGCAACTCACCTTAACTAAACGGGCACTTGTGTGCCCCCTTAATTTAGTAGATTGTTTTTCTCTCTCTCTTTTAATTTGTATTCATTCATTATATATTAATATACTAGAAACCGGATTTGTAATCTTTGTTTGTTAATTTTAATTATATTGTCATCTAATACTTGTAATGCATTGAAACTGGTATTTGTTTTCCTGTCTTTTAATCTTTTTTCGGGGGTAAGTTTAATACAATTTAATGGGTGTGGGGGAAGAGCCAAGAGAGAGAATTATTCATGAACTCACAACTAACTTAGAAGCCTTTGAGCATCTCTACACCAGCCTAAAATCCTGCATTTCAAATGGGGCTTTCTGCTTCCATTTTAACTGCAGATCATGATGAACTCCCTTTACACACGCTTCCTTCCCCCCTTCCCCCTCCTTTCCCCCTTATCTGAGTCTTCCATAAGTTTCATTATATAGCCACTAGATGGCGATGTTGTCTAGCTCCTCTTATTGCAGCGGTTCCTTTTTCAAGGAGGGAATTCAAGTGGAACTCAAGCACTGTAATTTGATAGCTCATTATCTCCAATCTTTTAAAAAATTGACTAAAGGTCTTTATAGGTCTTTTCTGGGATGGTACTACTTCAAACTGCAGGAAGAGGTGGATTACATGTTTGAATGCTTCCACATTAAAAATCCCTGCACATAAAAAATAGAATGTTAGGGAGAACAGTTTGTCATAGCCTTCTTCCAGATGTGCTATTTTTCTGTGTTTAGGGAACTTAAAAAAAAAAGTGGAAACATTGAAAGGTGCAACCCTCCCACGTGCAGCCTGAAAGAGGGCACAATCCAGAAAAAGCTTTACCACTTGATCCTGCTGGGTGTATGCATTGGCACTATCCACCTGTAAAACTTTATAATGTAACATACCCAAGGCATTTCTGTTTGTATTCATTTTTGCTGCTATTTATTTTGTATCTTTCTTTTCTTTCAGAACCGAAGAACGCAAAACTGAATCTTTCCTCCTGTCTCTCACCACCTCTAAGATACTGTTAGAAATAGTTGTGCTGAAAATAACAAACCTCTGGCCATAGGCGTAACTTCTTGATGCATCTTTAATGACTATTATAATGAAAAAGTAGTTAACCATGCTCATTGCCCAAGCCCCATAGTCTCAGCTGCATATTATTAAAACAGAAAGCAGCAATGGTCAGATTCTTAGAAATCTGAGAATGGCATGAAATGGAGAAATCACGGGAAGGAAAAATAATCCAAGTGATGATGGGGTGATGTGAGTACTTGAGATGGGCATCTAAACATGGCTCAAAAGCAGCACAAGATGTGCGGTTCATAAATGTCCAGTGGTCCACCCCTCCTATTGGGGAATTGGCCCACGGGGCTCCCTAATGTTGTGCCATTCCATGTGGATGCAGAAAAGGAATTCCTGGTGGACTGCGTCCTTCCTAAGTGATTATTTTGACGATTGGTAGTCAAAACAAATGTGGATTTGTCTTTGATTATGACTGACTGTTCAAAGTTGGTTGTAGTTATATGTTGTCTTTGTGTATATTGTCTGTGTTTTATGTCAATGGCTTTTAAACTTTGTATATTGTATTTTAATGTTTTAATCTCTGCAAACCACCCAGAGAGCTTCAGTTATGAGACGGTAAATAAATGTAATAAATAATAATAATAATAATATTGATAGACATGTTTATAATTGTATGCTTTAAATAGTATAGAACAGAATCCTGTAAATATAAGAAAAGAATGATGAAATATTAGAAATCTTTACATATATTCTCATGGATTGGGGTATGTCCTAATGTAACTATTGATACTAGGTATGCTGAATTCATTGATAAAAATCTCTAATAACCTTATTTTGGGCTAGAGCTTTATTTAACCCCCTGCAAAAGAGCCTGAAGTCTCTGAGATGGCTGCTGAAGGATGGTGCCACAGGACAATCCTGGCTCCTGGTTAGGGGGACCCTGGGGCAAGATGCCCTTGGAGGGCCTCCTTCTTTCTTGTTGACATTACCCACTTGCTCTCCCTCTCCCTCTCAGCCCTGTTCCCACCATCACCATGAAGATGATCAGGGGACTGGAAACAAAGCCCCAGGAGGAGAGACTGAAAGAACTGGGCATGTTTAGCCTTGAGAAGAGAAGACTGAGGGGAGATATGATAGCACTCTTCAAGTACCTGAAAGGTCACAGAGAGGAAGGCCAGGATCAGTTCTTGACCATCCCAGAGTGCAGGACACGGAATCATGGGCTCAAGTGACAGGAAGCCAGATTCCGGCTGAACATCAGGAAAAACTTCCTGACTGTTAGAGCAATACAACAATGGAACCAATTACCCAGGGAGGTGGTGGCTCTTCCACACTGGAGGCGTTCAAGACGAGGCTGGGCAGCCATCTGTCAGGGATGCTCTGACTTCGATTCCTGCATTGAGCAGGGGGTTGGACTCGATGGCCTTGTAGGCCCCTTCCAACCCTACTATTCTATGATTCTCCAGCAAACTGCTGTACATAGGCTTACTGCCTCTGGTACTGGAGATAGCATATAGCCATCAGGACTAGTTGCCATTGATAGCCATATCTTCCATGAATGTGCCTAACCTCCTGTTAAAGCCATCCAAACTGGCCATCACAATTGGATTCTTGTGGCCAGCAGTGGACCTCCTGCTGTGGTGTGAGCTTTGACAGGCTCCTGGTGACGCCGACATGGGCACTGATCATTTGCAAGGCTATGTTTGCATGGGCTAAGTTTGGCCATTTTGAGTCTGAATCCTAGCTATAAGGTTATAGAATGAAGTGAGTAGCATTGGAAAAAGAAGAAATACAAATTCATCTCCCCTGCCCCCCCCCACACCTCAGTGTCAGGGTGGAAACTGAGCCAATAGAACCCCAGAGCAGTTCTGATTCTGAGGAGGATCAGCAATCTGTGGGAGAGGAGCCAGCTCATCCCTCACAGGCACAGCAGCTGGCAGAGATTCCTCCTGCTGGTATTCCTGAGATAGATAGTGACCCTGGCAGTGAGAAAGTGCGGGAGGGGGGCTTGCTAGACGCTCGACACAGACACAGGGGGTGATGAGCGATGGAGGGTGCGGAAAGGAGGCGTAGTGCCCGTTTGGCGCTCAAGCAACGGCCGCCTCCTGTGGACCCAAGGGAAAGAGGGAGGATCTCTCCCTAGCCCATAAGTTCAGGGTCTTCAAGTGATTCTCCTTCAAACGGGGACCAGCTGCCTATCCAGAGCATAGGCTACTCTGCTGTTCATTGCTTAGTTGTTGGCGGTTAGCATCTGAAAGAGTCATTAAGTTGTAAAAGGATTAAAGCCTTGAGAAGAAACCTTTCGTCTGTGTCTTGAGTTGGCTATTGGAGTGTACTGAAAGAGGCTGCTAGGGTGCTCCTGACACTCAGGGCATCCTGGCATTTAGTCAGGAGCCCAGGAGTATGTGTCTTACTCCTGGGCTTCAGAGGATGATGGAGATGCACCAGCCCATTGAGGCATCTCCTCTACATCGATGTTTTCTTTCTAGTAGCGGCCCGAGAACAGCAAACTTCTCTCTCCCTATCTCTCCTGTAGTGGTGTAGCCAGGTAAGTCCAGGTATTAGACCCTGGACTTAATGGTCTTGGGATCGGGGGGACCTTTAGACAGCTGCTTTGTGTTACTTCAGTTGTGAAGCATATAATTAACATCCCCCCTTGCTGCCCCACCATTCCATGCATTACAGCGACTTTTATATTCCTGATATGTTAGAACAAAACAACAACAACAGTTCTATGAATGTGGAGTTTTGAATTTAAATTTACTTAAATCATAGCGCTATCATGACTATTGTAATACATTGGAGTTCTGCTGCCTTGATGCGAAACACATTTATTTGGGAATAATCACTGTTGTCTTGTAAAAAAAGACTATGTTTTACATGTAAAAGTAATGAAGTGAGAGTCTATAACCATGTATGTGCCCAGCCAGCCAGCCTCTGACTATAAAATGTTTTCAAAAATAAGAAGAAAGGAAAGATGCTGTGGGGACCAGCACCAACCCTTCTGGGCCATGCCATGCCCATGCCAGCCCAGGTGCTGAGACCAGGTTTTTTTGCTGCTGCCCCATCACCTGCCACTCTCTGGGTGGTCATTTGGGGGCCAGCGCAGGGACTGCAGGGCCCTGGATTTCAGCCTTGAACTTCAGCCCTAGCGACAAAACTGATACCGGGTGCCTTCACTCCAAGCAACCACCAGCCTTCCCCATAACCTTGGAGCTGAGGGGAAGCTGGGGTTTGCTGCGAGATTTGGCCATATTAGATTTCTGTAGCAGTTCACTACACTACAGAAGTGGATCCCCCTCGTGATGTTGGACCTCCCTCTCTTCCCGCTCTCAGAGACGGCGATCTGAGGGACCATGGGAGAGCCGCCTAAGGGCCTCTACTGAGTTGGGTTAGGCTAGGGCCATCTGCATTGACTGTGAGAAGTGCTATTGGTCTGGTATAGGTGGGCTCTCTCCTCCTTCCAGTCAACCATTATTTCCTGCTTCAGTGCTGTGAGCCTTCCACTGGGCTATAGAGGAGACAGAAGACGATATTCTATTCAGCCAAGTCCCTCCCGTTTTGCCGTTCCATCATAAAATCATTAGTACTTCGCAAACTCTTCTAATTATCATGCAGCTCATGATGCCCCTGTCTTCTAATAACCCATCCCTAGAGTCCTCCAAACCTATGACTGGTTCTTTCACAACAGCTTAGCTAGCTG
Source organism: Heloderma suspectum (assembly GCF_057233095.1). Taxonomy (NCBI): domain Eukaryota; kingdom Metazoa; phylum Chordata; class Lepidosauria; order Squamata; family Helodermatidae; genus Heloderma; species Heloderma suspectum. Next base: position 118,568,650 of record NC_139462.1, read on the forward strand.
TAAGTACTGCATGAACAATTTTGAAATTCAGGCTGGCTTCGCTGACCGCCGTCTGAGGAGAACTGGTCCTGAGAGAATTATCTCTTCAAAATAGACCCCATAGATTGACTTCTGTTTATTTGCAGACAGAAGGAACAGAGGAACCTAGTGAGCTGCTGCCAGCAGAGCTTGGTGAAACACAGACGGTGCCAAACTAACTTGATCGTATAGTAACAGTCTGGAGAGGAGAGGCCAGTGTGGAAGTACAAGGGTAATCTTGTTGACCCTTTCTTTGACTTTTTGAGTCAGGCCCTGATCTTAATGCGGTGGAAGAAACTGGGAGAAAGATTAGGGCAGCAGTTTCTATACCATGTGCTGTCAGAAAACGGCTAAATAAAATAAATTAATTAAAGGCTCCTGTGGGCCCAACAGACCCATCCACAGAGGAGTCTACCCATTGCATCTCTGCATGTTGCAGTGCTCTGCCCTTTCCTCCTTTCAACTGGCCTCTGTTGCAGTGGAGTAATTCTACTATATTTCAGTATTGTGTGCAATTGAATCATCACATCGCTCGGGGGGGAAATGGCTCCAGTGATCATTTTACTTACTCTTCAGCTAGTTCTGCAACTAGTTCACTGCAAGCAACAGCGAGCGAAGGGCCCTTAATTATGAAGCCACTAGCTGAGACAGCATATAGCTGGAATTTTTAGTGTCTACTCCAGGAATATTTTCAAGGTGTTCTGCAACACCATGAGACCTAGCCACATTTTTCACCAAGTTACTTCTAATCACTTCGGAGGACTGAGTCCTGCTTGTAATATAAGAGCCATGCTGTTGTTTAAGTGGACATGGGAGATATGAGCGAGGAGTGCCCATTGTAGTGCAGATTGCTGACATGATTCTACTTTACCCCACCTTCTGATTCAACCATAGGGAACATAAAAACAAACCAGACACTGGACATTATTGGAATTCTTATGGCATAACATAATGGATCTTGTGAGCAGGTTGGTTATTACACTAGTGCACACGAAGTATGTGGCTCTGTGGGTCTTTGTTATGGGGGAAAAAGTTGGAGGAGGCTGCAGCAGCAATCTGGCTCCTGGGAACTACAACTGTCAGAGGGACACTTCTTTCTGGATTGAAATTACGAGGTGAATTTCCTTTTTACAGCCCCAGGAGATGGCTTTCGGAGTATATAGCAACAGAGTTGCCTCCCAGGAGCCTCCGCACTGTGCTTCTGCCCCGCATAGTTCTGGACATGCCTCCTGGTGGGAAGCCTAGGGGTGTTAACTCCACCTCCTCTGGGAGCAGATCATTCCATTGCATCTTTGGGCCAGGAGTGACTGAAGGATCCCATCTCAACCAATGCAGTGGCACAGCAGAATCATCTGCTCTCTACCAGGGTTGACTCAGAATGACCATGCTCATTTCAAAGTCGTTTCACTCACATTGAAATGGGCTTGTTCAGCTCATTGATTTTTCAGGGAAATGGTGAAATAAGTAAGATTGTCTTGCAAAAACCTAAATATGCTTTGAAAACAGACCCAAAGGTTTAAAAGGTGTCCTATGTCATGGGGGGCTGAGGTGTGTGTATCAAGAGAGTACCAGTGCCACCCTATGCATGCCTAATCAGGAAAAATCCCCACTGAGTTCAATGGGACAAAGAGAGCAATTAAACTGGGGTGGGAAGGGAGTGAAGCGGTGGCTTTGCCAGGCTTTTCAGCCCAGCAGATCTTTGTTAATCAGAATTCCATGCCATTGAAACCAATGTGGAGGGGAATTAGCTATACCAGTTCCAGGCTGAGCCCCTCGCGGGGCAACAGAAAGGCTTGGATCCAAGTAAAAGTGCTGATGAATCAGTGACATAAATAAATGACAAAGTTGTGTGTGTGTGTGTGTGTGGCATTAACTGAAAATGTTTCCCCTGGAATTACTGGGTCAGTTTCATGAATTTTTGGATGGATCACTGTTTCTCTCCGGCTCTAGTCTCTCCCACCCCAGGAGCAGTTGATTAGAAGGCAGCAGTGCCAAAACAGTGAATCTTGCAGAGAAACTGCAGGCAGCTTCTTTGTGGGTGGGGTCTTTGGACTTGCAAAAGCCAGCCAATAACTAATTAAGTAAGTACCTTCATAATAAGCAAGCTCCTTAATAGTGATCCCACCCCACAGAATTGGGAAATCAATGCCTTATATATTTTGATGTCTTTTAAAATCAGGCCTGCTTAACTTTCCTATGTGCATTTGTTTAAGCATTCTTCTTTCTAAACGTCACTGCTATACAGACTTGAGGATGATCTAGGGGTTTCCTTTACACGCCTCCAACACTTTCCGTACCATTTACACATATTGACATGTGTGTGCATCCATTCTATCAAGCCGGTCAGCAACTGTGCATATCCTTTAAAAATTCTGCAAAAATTACTTAGCAGCACAGGCAAGGAAAGAAAACTTAAAAATAAAAACTATATTGACATATGTGGTTTGTGACATTGAAAATGAGCTCAAGTGCTCTCTCCTTACTCCCTGTTCCTTTCCCTCCTTCCCTTGCATGCCTGGCTTGAGCGGAGATTTCCTGGTTTGTTAAACCACAGTTTCCTATGATGCCTGAACGAGGCAACTCTGATTCAAGAGCTCCGTACAAACTAGGCTTGCAAACTATGGTTTGATCCTAGCTTGCAATACTGGTTTGTAAGGAGTGCTTAAACCAGTTTCCCAGTTCAGATGTAATGACAGACTGTGGTTTAACAAACCAGGGCCCAATCTACATTGAACTGTAATGAGAAATGCTTTTTGGTTGTATCCAGATGTTCATGAAATTGCTTTGGCCCATCAGGGGCACACAAAGCACATGTTCCTTGCCATGTGAGGGGTGAGAATGTGGATGCACTTGCTGGCCCTGCCCACTCTGATGTGTTCCAATAGCCACAGCCCCCCTTGCATTTGGTCTGAATGTCTGCTGCAGGCTCCCCACTGCAGACATTTAGCCCCAATGCATGGGGTCAGGCTGTAGGGAACACAATGCCCTATGTGGTCTGGATAAAGATTATCTCAGGGAGTGTCTTACCCTTGATGTTTGATATTAACCAATGAAGACTTGTTCATTTACTGATACCCAGTTTATTTTAAAGATTTTTATCTTGCCTTTGAGGGTATTCCAAAGTAGCTTACAAAGCAATTGGTTTTCATCTGCAAGGAGCAGGGCCTTTTCTGTGCTGACCCTGGAGCTCTGAAATGCTCGCCCATGAGAGAGGAAGCTTGTTTATTCCCCTTCTCCTGTTTGCTTTCAGAAAAGTGAAAACATGCCTATTTTACCAAGCTTTTCAGATTTTGATTTACAGCACAATCCCATGCATTGGGATGTCTACTCAGAAGTAAATCTAATTGAGTTCAATGGGACTTACTCCCAGGAAAGTGTGAAGGATTGCACCCTTAATTATCTTATTTCTGCTGCTGGCATTTGCTTTAGTTTTTGTGTTTTATTTTTATGTGTTTTTAGGGGATTTGCAGGGCCAGCAAATGTTTCATTTTGTGAACCACTTTGGAAACCTTGTTGAAATGCAGCATATAATTGATGTAAATTAAAAGACAATATACATTAAATTACACATTTTTGTGACTCTCCAATAGTACAAGCCTTGGAAATTTAGATATATTTAGATACCACCTGGATTATTTTCAAACACTCAAGTTTTCCATGCAGCTGTCATCCACCAGGGGACTAGTTGCCACCATCCCATCTATTTTCACAATGCTTGCGCTAATTGATGGGGAGATTTAAAAGCAGAATATTTCTTCAACGGGGCAAGACAAAATGTGGGCTCTTTACAGCAAACTCACAAAAGACCTTTTCTTCAGCACCATTGGTAGCAAACTGCATTTCCTATTTAAAGAATATACATTTCCCTGATTCCATTTGGTCTGTTTATTTTCCATGTCGACTCTTGTTTTAAGCATGAAAGAATCTGAATAGAAACAGAAAACTGTCATATGCTATGGGAGCAATTCTGTCTGAACCATCTTTCTTGAGTCAGAACATATACACTTAACAAATATCCAAGCCATTGAATTGTCAGGCAAGAAGGGCAGAACCCTGCACAACCCATTCATCTCAACCACAATTTATTTACTTAGAATATTTTTATCTGTTTTTCTCAGAATCTCAAAGTGGCCACTTTCTCTAGGATTCCTCTAACTTAAGATGGTACTCTTCTAGCTGATTGAATGGGGGAGCAGTTACCAATATGTCAAGCTATTCGTTGCTACAAGAATCATTAGCTATTATAGCTAAATGGAACTTCCATGTTCAGAGGCAGTATTGCTGGGGACAGAACGAGGGCTGTTCTCCTCCTGCCCTGCAGGTGTCTTTCCTGAAGCAACTGGCAGGCCACTGTCCAAGACAGGATGCTGGGTCAGGTGGGCCTTTAGTCTGATCCAGCAGAGCTTTCTAAGATACCAAGGCAGCTTTCCCCAGTCTGGCGCCCTCCAGATGAAATGGTGGCCATGCTGGCTAGGGCTGATGAAAGTTGAAGTCCATAGCATTCACAGGAGTGGGTAACTTGTGCCCCCCATATGTTTTGGCCTACAACTTCTATCAGCCCTATCCAGCATAACCAATGGTGAGAGATCATGGGAGTTTTGGCCAAAACATATGGAGGGCCACAAGTTGCCCACCACTGAAGAGGGTATTAGGCTGGCGAAGGCTGTACGAAGGTATCTCTGCTGTAAACCAAATTTTAAATTAGGACTGTATGAGTTTTCTCACTAAGAATCTACTGTCATAAAATCATTGCCAAAATATACACTCCTGAGGAAAAGTTTCAAGCTCAAGTCCTGTCAGCATTTTCTAATAAATATTGTTTTCTTGGGTGGGTGGGGTGTTCTCCCCCGTTTTTCCTGCTCTGCTGGATCTCTTGGTGCCACTGTCTCATGTTGTCCAAAGTATGGCCCTCCCCCAAGAAAAGTTGCCAGTCTTTCCAAAAACTCTTCTGGCTTCCCTCAACATTCCTCAGATGCTTGCATGAGGAGGAACCACTCAACTGACTTTGAATTTTGCTTTAAGTGAAATCTGGTGACACCAATGGGTCTGTGTGCAGCAGACTCCCAAGAAATGTTTCTACTGTGATTGAAAGTCCTTTGGATTCCCTTTCTGTTTTAGCGATTGGGGTGAGCTCCCTTGGGCCTACTTCTCCACCGTCCCAGCATACATGCATTAATTCAGGCCTGCCTGATGGTGGCCTTAGGCCTGTAGCTTCAGACCATGAGATTCCTAGTTAAATTCTGAAACACCACAAATAAACCCTGGCTCAAATTTAGCAGCCAGTTCTGGGCAGTTATGCTGACATGTCACTGCAAATGTTTGTCACCAGATTGCAGCTGTGTTACTGGTTTACAGGTCACTGGTTTGCAGGGAGGAAACTTCAGCGCAAATGCCAGAAAATATAGTACATTCCTCTTCATAACAATACCTCACAGATATGACAGAGTTTGCACCAAATTGTTCAATATTTGAAATGAGACAAGAATTCTGATTGAAGAGCTGCTGTTCTCTCAGACTAATTCATATTTGCTTACATTGAGTCCAAGAAGAGCTGGACTTGGGCACAGCAGAATGAGAAGGAATGCTCCCAAATCAAAGCCTTTCTTTCTTTCTTTCTTTCTTTCTTTCTTTCTTTCTTTCTTTCTTTTTCTTAACCACAAGTTTCCCGGTGTCACAGGTCAATGCATATTTTCTCTATATGTCAGCTGCATGATCACTTTGTGTTGGGCTATAGATTATACAAAAAGACAAACATCCACCACTTATCCAATCACTTGTCCCTTATCATCCATCATTTCCTCTTATCAGTCTCCTAGTCATTACTCCATCATGTTATTCCTAGGGAGGAGCAATCTGTTTTGGGGTTTTCTGGAAAGAATAAATGTAAACACTGGCTCACATAATCCAAGGTCAGAAGGGGCTATCAAATTAGCTTGTCAGACAGATTGCCTCCTGGAAGACTTTCTAAAGAAGAACCCCCAAATATAATACCAGAGCCTTAAATGGGCTATACTGGAATATAAATAAAAATAAGAGTTTTTTTATAAAACTATCACAATTTAATATGTTAAAGGTGCAATCCTATGCACGTTTAGACAGAAATAAGTCCTGCAACTCCCAGCATGTGCCAGACAGCCATCAGAAATATCAGATGCCATTGTGCTTCAGCAGCAGCAGCAGCAGCAGCAGCAAAAAATATATATATAAAAACCCATGAAATAAATAAAATAAAGAGTGCCCACTGAGGCTGGTGGGGTAGAGAATGTGAATCTCCCTGCCTGCCACTTTGCACTCATGACCTTAAAGTTCATGTGCCTCAGTTTCCCCATACTATAGAAAGGGGAAACTGGGGCACATGAACTTTAAGGTCATGAGTGCAAAGTGGCAGGCAGGGAGATTCACACAACTACATAAAAGTTCTCCTTTGGACCCACATTCTCCTGTTTCAGCAACAACTCCATTTGCACAAAAAATTAAGTTACTTTAAGCTCATGATTGCAAAACTGTGTGTGCGTGTGTGTGTGTGTGAGAAAGAGAGAGAGAGAGAGAATCCACACAGCCATACAAAATCATCATCATCATCATCATGAACAATCTCAGAGCCACACAGAAAAGCGTTCTTGGAGCCCAGCAGCAACCCATTGTAAAAGGAGACATTGAGATGATAATGATGGTGATGATGATGAGGAAGAAGAAGATGATGATATCCTCAGAGCCACACAGAAAACTTCCAAAATCTACAAATTTCATGTGCATCCACTGAAATAGCCCTCTCTTTTCATACCTACTGAGAAGTAACAGTGAGAAACAGCACTGTAGAAAAATCCATCTTATATATTTCTACTAGAGTAAGAAGGACTGGATTACTTAAGAGTAAGCATGGGGAGCAGGTCCTGAGAGCATCCAAAATCCACTCATTTCATGTAATAATAATTTAAAAAAAACATTGCAAAAGGAGACATGGGCTTTCTTCACACAGAGCTTTTATCCTGCAATTGAGATTGCTCCTTCATGGAAGTTTGTGGGCTCTTTACATGACACAGTGATCATCCCAGGCATCTCCTGCACTAAATGCCCTTTGTTCTGTTTTTAAATAGATTGCAGATAACGAACTATCACATTACCCCGTTGTGTTCCACTTGAGTTCCCTCCCTGAAAAGAGGAAAAGTGGCAAGAAGAGGAGCGAGATCAGCGAAAGGGAGTGGAAGATTCAGATACGGGGAGAAGGGGGGGGGAAGGGGGGGAAGGAAGCAGGTGAAAAAAGGAGTCATGATCCTGTATTTAAAATGGAAGCAGAAAGCCCCGTTTTAAATGCAGGATTTTAGGCTGGTGTAGAGATGTCCATGGAGAGTATGCCTGCAAAGCCGACCTCACTCACTCACTCATCCAGTCACACATACACACACCTTGTTCAGACAGACAGACACCCAAATCACACAGACACTTGAAAAATCTCTCTGTAATACCCACACATCCCATTTTCTCACACAAACACACGCACACACACACACACACTCAGACAGACATGTAGGCATTCTCAATCTCTCTCACACACCCCATTCACATAGGCGTGCACACACACACACCCCCCGTTCACACAGAAGACAACCTGCCCACCCCAGCCTTCTCCCAACCTCTCTCTCACAGTTTCTCTCACAGTCTTCTGTCATGTTGCCTTCTGCTGCTGCTGCTGCTGTGCTTTAGGCTCCTGCCCTTTGTCACTTGGCACGCATGTGCTGGTCCCTTTGCCCAAGGCACGTAGTGGTTTGAAAGGGGGCTGGCGTTATGGTTGGAAAAATGATTTCCCAGCTTTTGTGTGTTCAGTTCAACCATAACTCACGATTCCCTGTATTAGTTTTGCCACTGATATCACAGGTTTTGTTCGGAAGAGTGTGGAGATTGTGGTGCTTATCAATACCGGAGTTGTAGAAGATTTCCCCACACTTAGAGCATGAGGATACACTAGCCCACCCCACACACAATGGGTTTGCTCAGAAGAAGACTAATCACAATAGATTTCCCCTCCAAGGCATAGTTCATGCTGGGGGTGGGTGCTCCAGTCTGGGGGCACTGGTATGGGGAGGAGCTCATGCCTGGGTGGGGCTCGTGCTAGGGGTGGGTGTCTAGGGTCAGGGCTGATGCCAGAGGTGGGGTGGGGGTCTGGGTTGGGGCCTGTGATGGGCTGGGGTGTCTGGGGGGGAAAGCTTGGTTGGGGGCTCCAGGCTAGGGGGCAGTTGGCGGGTTTTTGGGGGGGGATTCATACCTCAGTCACTGCAGTGGAGGCTCGTGGCCAATCTAACTGGTGGGGTGGAAAGGGGGGGCCACTGGAGGTGGAGCCAAGGGCACCTATTTTGCTATACACAAGCCTTGTGCTACACAGGTCAACCCACCAACACCCGCCCCTGGCATTTATCCAGAATAACAACACAGAGAAAGCAGTTTATGGCAGAGCCCACTTTTTGAAAGCAAAGGTGGGGGGGGGGGAATCAATTTCTCACACACATATACATATGCTTACATGGGAGTAAGTCCCACTGAATTCAGTGAGACATATTCTGAGTAGATCTACATAGGATTGCTAGATGTATCCCATCATTTAAAAGCACCGGGAACTAGGGATGGTGGAGAATTCCGTCACGGACTCCAATGAGGCCGGATGCTTAGAATACGGCCCCTCTGGAGTCTGTGGCGGAATGGACCACCCCACCCCGCCACCCCACGAAGTCCGACCTGGCTGGATCCTACCTGGCAGGCTGGCACTGCCGGCTCCGGCCGGGTCTGTCCACTGCCCCGTGCAGATACAAAATGGCGTCCGGCATAGTGGACACCATTTGCGTCCTTCCCTTTTTGCCGTGATAGGCTACATAAATCTTTACGTAGCCTATCACAGCAAAAAGCGAAGGATGCAAATGGCATCTGCTATGCCATTTGCATGCCTCCCTTTGGCCATGATAGGCTACGTAAAGATTTACATAGCCTATCACAGCAAAAAGGGAAGGACGCAAATGGCGTCCGCTATGCCATTTGTATGACTCCCTTTTTGCTGTGACAGGCTACGTAAAGATTTATGTAGGCTATCATGGCCAAAGGGAGGTATGCAAATGGCGTCCGCTATGCTGGATGCCATTTACGTCCGTAGACCATCCGCGGCCGGAAGTCCGGCAGCAACCGGCCCCGGCTGGTGGCTCCGCAGACTTGCCACGGAGCGGAGCCGGCCGACGAGGATTCCAGGGGGGAGGACTGGATCGCCTCCCCCCCTGCGGACCCCCTAGCGGACCCAGGTAGGTGGGGTTCGTACACCCCTACTTGGCACACACAAGCAAAAAATGCCAATGTGTATTCTATGACAACAACAACAACAACAACAAATGTGTCAGTTTAAGTTGCAGCTGAAAAGGATTTATATTAAGGATAGGAACCAACCACACCAAGCACTATGTACACACACACACACACACACACACACGAGAATTTATCCGTTTGCAAATCCCCCCCCTCCACACCCCAAGTCCAAATACATTGTTACACAATGTGGCAGCACAGACTCCCCATAGAATCAAAACATGGGCACAGCCCCTGTCATTCCCTCCCCCTGCCTTGGACCTTGATTGAGTGACCTAGACCAAGCTGCTCTTCCATGGGCTCCAGAGGGCCCCTTTAACCCCCCCACCCATGGCTGCATGCCACAATTCAGTGGGAAACATTCAAAGGCTCCAACCGACTTCCCTCAATAAAAACAAATGTGGGTTTTGGGGGGAAGCTTGTATCTCCCCAATCCTTGACCAATGTTGCTGGATTTCAAACTTGCTGCTAGTTGGCCCATTCTCTCCCAGCCTGGCAAATTTGGAGGCTTTCCATCCATGTTTCACGTGACAGGTGGTTGGTCGTGTCTTTTCACTCTTTTGTCTTGAATTTTCACACTCAATTTTTTTTCTACCCTAGCTGTGCACTAGAAGAACTCCCCATGGACCTATAGCTCAAAGGGTAATGCTAACGTCTGTCCATGAGGCCCTACATGAGGGGTAAATGCTTTTGCACAATAACATCCCATAATAAGCTTTGTTATGCACCAGACCTAACTAATCTGCTGGAGAATTATGTACCTATCTACGTGCAAAATTTGGGGCAGATCAGACAAGGGGGAGCTGACTTTTTACCCCTATGGAAAAAATGTGCAAAATCATGTTCCCAACCATAACTATGGGTAGCCCAACCAGGCCACACACAATCTTTGCCTGATGGTAGAAGGACAACAGAGAGGTGGCCAACCCAGCCTCCCTTGGCAAGGAGTTCCAGAGCCTGGGAGAGGCCACTGGGAAGGCCCTTTCGTGCATCCCTGCCAGATACACTTCTGATAGTGGTGGAATGAAGAGAAGGGCATCCCCAAAGATCTTAAGACCTGGGTAGGCTCAAATGGGAGAATTCAAATAGCCTGGTCCCAAGCCACATAGCGCCTTATACATCATAACCAGCACTTTGAATTATGCCTGGAAACAGACTGGTAGCCAGTGAAGCTGTTGTAACAAGGGAGTTGCATGCTCCCTTCCCTTGTAACCAGTCCTGGTAAATTGTTTGGCTTAAGCATTCTGGACCAGCTGAAATTTCCAAACAATTTTTAAAGGCAGCCGTACATAGAGCACATTAGAGTAGTCCAAATGCAGCCTTCCATTTGTACCCATCCTGTGTTTTCCCGCCACTTCTGTCTTTTTATTAGAAGAAAAACATCTGTTACAGATAAAAAGATGGGATAGCTGCACAATGCCTTTCCAGTAACTGCACTCGGACCCCTCTGTCTGGAAGCACCCCAGGACCCAGCACACGCAGGAGTGTGGCACACTTTTGAAAGGCGCAGCTTGTATATCCCTCCACCCAAATGTGTCTTGAATGGGTTGCATCAGACTTTGTTCTCCTTTATAATGAGATCATGGACTGAGAGAAGAAAAAACAATTTGAGGGGCTCCTTTGGCATTATTTATTCCAGGCATTATTTTTCAAACTTTGACAGTTTTAGAAAGCCTTTTTTTCCTGGCAAACTCCCAATAAGATAGAACTGACCCTCACTGCACCGGTGCAGGAGCAGTCCCTATAAAGGGCTCCCCTGAGATGAGAAATTTAGCAATTACCACTGAGTGTCAGCTCAGCTGCCGAGGGAGGAAGCCTAAATGGTGATACTAGTTAGATTTATGCTGATGTATGAGGTGAAGGCAATGCCTTTTTTCTTTTTCTTTTGCTTTAGAAATTGCTAGAAGGTTGTGGTATTTTACCAAGTGAGGTTTATGCATTTGAAAATGTACCTCCAAATGGGAACTTTTCCAAAGTCTAATAAAACAGGGCTATACTCATATGCTAACCTTGGCAAGCTGGCTGATAAGTTCCACAAGTTCTACCACCTTATAAACACTAAGATGGGTTGTATCGGAAAAGACCATGGAGGCTCTGTTTAGAGATTTAGGGTAGCAAGTAGGCAGAAAAACTTCAAAACCACCAATTTAATTTATTGAGGGGCTAAACAGGAATCTGTAGGAAAGAATTTTGACTCTTACTGCAAATATTCCTCACGTAGACCAATCCTGAGACCAGACTAAAGTGCCCAGAAGTTAAGGATTAACAGCAAAATATAAAAATTAATAAAACAGCTCATGGTAGAATTATTCAGTAAGTAATTGCTACAAGGCTGTGTCGGCTGTGGATATGCCAATAACAGAAGTTTTTGTTATAATAATACTTCAGAGCATTCAAAGCATTATCTCAAAAATCCCTTTAAAAGCGGTGTATGGTAGGCCAGTGGTACTAGAATCACATATTCTTGTTTGAGGCTGATAGTGGCTTGCCTGGGACTATCTAGTGAGTTCAGGACAGAGGCAAAATTTGAATAAAACTGGCTCATCATTTCATGTCATCTGCTAAGCTATACTATTGGTTAGGGAGAAAAGCTGCCAATGTACTGTCATTGCTAACTGTAAAAAGCAGAATCACATACAAACCTGTCTCTGAAAAACATACTTTTTATATAGTATGGTTGATGAAATCTCATGTTTTTTCTTGATAGGGAAATTCCATTGATAGGGAAATGATCTGATTGTGGTGGTAGAATATAGTCACAGTGAATCTGCGTGGTCCTGAAACAGGGCCATTCTCAAACGCAGGCAGCATGGAAACCATCTTATTCTTCCCCCTACACTTCTAATAACATCAGCTGTGCTGGTTGGAGTTTGCAACCACCCTGAGATTACAAAAACAGCGGTCTAAGCTGGGTGAGTGTATGACCTTGTTGAACCACATCACTCTGGTCATTACTGCTTAGACTTCCTTCAGTGCAGCCATATGTTTGCTGAGCTCTTCACACTCAGCCAGACTTTGGCATAATGTTTCAACTCTACTATGAACTGATGGAGTTTGGATGTGCTCAAAATTTCACTATGAATAATTTCAGAAGTGCCAACGGAGGCTTTCGATTCTTGACATACAAGTCTAGAGTTTTTACTTCCAGATGTTGTTGAGATATTACAGGGCAATTGAAAATGTGTGTGTATGTGCGCGTGCACACACACATGCACAACTTGTCATCTAGATTTGCTGCATGTTAGTGTGGTATAGTGGATAGTGTTAGGGATGTGCTGTACAACTAAATGATGGGCCTTCCCCAAACTGACTTTATATCATCCATGCAAAGTGAATGAGCCCACTTTGATGATAAATTAAGGCTGCAATGCTAAGCACACTTAGGGCACAATCCCCCACCTCCCCAAATATTGATGGCTGGAGGGGGTTACCATGGTGCATTGTGTCAGGGAAACAAACAGAGTGAGAACCATCCCCGCCCAAAGGATGAGGCTGGTGGTCACATATCTGAAATGACACTTTATTCAAAACATGTATACATGGGTAATTTGCCAAGGAACTACAAATTGGGGGAACAGGTTACATGGTTTATCAAGAAAACAAAATACATACATAGAAAATACTAAACAAAAGTCTTAGCCTATCAAAAGTTAGCATAGGCTACCTATATCCAATCACATAGGGTTTAAGCTGATCATGCACGCATCAGGCATTTATCACAAGTACAGGATGCTTCTTTCTATGAGAACCTGAACCATGAAGTCACCCCTAAGCACAGCTTGAGCTCAGATACTTGCAACTCCTTGCAAGGCAGTTCCTTATCTCATGAAGTAACAGGGCTCTGAGAGAACCATTGACTTCATGAGACAGGAGTTAGAGTCAGTTTAGAGTCTTTCTTATCTGTGCTTAGGAATGTTTATTCCACTCTCTCACCCAGTTGTTTGTGCTTTATTTCTTACAGTTACTCTCCTACAACATTCTTAATACTTTTCTATCTTGGGGACTTTGGTGCAGCCCTGGAGAAAAGGCCTTTTCTCCCACAAATCTCCCCTTTGGCACTAATGTTTAGTGCCACTTGCTCAATTTCTATTTTTCCCAATCTATCAGCTTCTTCTTCCTCCAGAATACTTTTGCCATCTCCTTCATTTTGTTCAGGTGTGTTTTCACTAACTATAGTTATTAAGTTAACACGTTCATGCATAGGTACTACTGTTTTCTTACACACTTGGCGGCCAAGGCACAAAAATAGTTTAAAGATCGGTGTTATGACAACTATAAAAATTGCAGCCATTGTTATTCCCACTAACAATTTTGACAAGAGTTGCTTTAACTTCTTTCCTGTGTTTGGCAGTAGATCATCTAACCAATCAAACCACCCTGTTGTTTCATCCAAGGAAACCTGGTGTATAACTTGTACAGCTGACTTCATTTTGGTCAGATCTGTTTTTATTTGCCCCGTTTGATCAACATAAAAACAACATGACTAGTTCATTAAAGCACACACTCCTTGCTGGGCTAATACCATATCTAAACCTATACTCTTTTGCAACACCACTCCGCTCAGGGATGACACTTCTTCTTGTAGCTTCTGTATGGCATCTATGGTTCCATTTATGGCCCTTTCAATTTCTATTGACACATTTACTATGGCTTTTTCTAATTCTGCTGCTCCTAGCCACAGTCCCGGCCTGATGGTTTTCACTCTGTTTGTTTCCCCAACAATGGATACTTCCCCACTGGCCTCTGCTGGCAGAGAAGAGCACTGATAGCTGACCCCCCCTTCCCCGTGCCTGGCAGGCAGGAAGCTGCTGCCGCCATGTCTCCTGCCAGCGGTAGCAGGAGTAACTCCCTGGAATGGGGTGTTCCAGGGGCAGGGAGGAGCCGGTTTTGAACCCGCTGGATCCATAGCTGCTCCATTCTTCGAGATGGTCCAGTCTGTCAGCTATGCCAGTCCTGGAGCTGGCAGCCTGGCGTGGCTGATTCCACACCTCAATTGCTGTCAATGGGGGTGGATGGATTGAAAATGCGAGGATGTGCTGGGCTAAAACTGCTAGCAAAACTGCCCCCTCACACTTTTGCCCTGGCTGGAATGAGCCAGCAGGGTTTGTTTGTTTGTTTGTTTGTTTGTGATACTTATATACCACTTAATATAATAAAAACCCTAAGCAGTTGGGGATAACATGAAAGATCCACCTCATTACTGGCCTCTGTGACACTAAGGATTGCTTGGTTACTTGGGAGTAATCCCTGTTGAACACAGCTACCTTCTTCTGAAGGTAGCTGTGGGATTTCTAGCATACAGTGTGTAGAATAATTAATTCTACTGTTGCTACTACTCTAGCCCTGTGAGAAGGTTTGATTTCTCCTTTCTAGGCTTGGCATGTGGCTTTATTGCCCATGGATAACATCTTCAATATTTCCTTAACACTTATACCATCGCTTTAAAGAGTTGCATTCTCATAGCGAGGATTTAAATTCTTGACAAATGGCTGAGATGTAATCGTATCTTCTCAGAGGCTGCAAATGTGTTACTCTGCTTTAGTCGGCAGACTTGGGTCATCCACCAGCTGCGATGCCGCACAGGTTTACGCTTCTGAAGCATTTGGTGGAATGCTTCAGGGTGGAGAAATTATTTGAAACAGATGTGAAAAACGATCTCTCTCTAACAGAAGTTTACTGAATCTTCAGTAAATATCCATGCGACCAGTAAGTAATGCTTACCTGTTATGGGTTTACATGGAAGTTATATTTATAAAATATCTATCCGGCTGCCAGCCAAAATTCTTGATGCAGCCAACAACAGTACAAAGTTCAATAAAACAAACAGGGCTGCAATGTGTGATCGTTTAATTGGGAGCATTTTCAAAATTATCTGGAAGGTCTTGAATTAATTAGGCACCATTGAACAGAGGTATTCCCCTTTACTCTGCCTGCCCTTCTAAATTGGCATGTGCTCTTTTTCTTCTGCCCACTGCTGCTTGGGCAACAAACGGGGAGAAGGGATTTTAGAGACAGGCACCGAAGCTTAGAGCTATTTCACATGCTGTTGTGATTGTTTGTCCTTGCCCAGCCTCTTGGAGGAGTGGGCTCAGCTAGTAAAAAAAAGGAAATTAGCCCACCCCACCATCAAAGAGAGAAATCTTGCTGAGAACTTCCAACCCAGCAAAAGAAATCTTTGGGGATATGGACCCTTGAATGCAGTGGGAATTACTTCTGAATAGACTGATGCAGAAAGCATGTTGTTTTAATTCAGAGCTATTTGTTTTATGTCTACGTAGTTTCATGCACATTTAATTGTTTAATTAACCGAATTGGTGGTCTGTGCTTGCTAGGAAGACCTCTGTGCCCTTGCTGTGAATCTCTATAAAGGAAGGGTGGGCAACTTGTTTGCCCCCAAGGGCTGCATTCAGGGATGAGCAGCAGGTTGGTGGCCACACCTGTGAGTATGCATGCACACACGTGTATGTGCCCACCATGTTCACACAAACACATACACATTCATGTGTGCTGTCTTTCATGCACACACACAAGCATTGTCATTCACACACACGCACATGCACTATCTGCTCCCCCATGCACACACACGCACATGCATGCCGCATGCAGTCGCGCACATACACACATTCACCAGTGCATACCCACTCTTCCCTCCCATCTCAGCAAGCAGGATTATCCAGAGAAAGAGGGAATGTGGGAATGATTTTCCCTATGCACCTTCTTTGGTTGTAGCAGTGTGTGTGTGTGTGTGTGTGTGTGTGAAATGGGGGGCAGAACACCCACAGCTGGCCATGCAGGCAGCCTCCAAGGGCTGCATGCGGCCTGCTGGCTATGTGTTGCACACCCCTGCTACCCACTGGGGTTTGGAAAGGCACACACCCTGCAAACTATGTTAGAAACCAGCTGCACAAGGCGGCTACCTCATCACCTGTTTGGTGCCTGTGCTGCCTTTGGATTTTACAATATTTTACAAGCAGCAGGATTTGTATCTTGGGCAACTGGAGTGTTAGTGTTTTTAGTACAGACTGTTTCTTTTTTTACTTCTCTTCTGCTTATTCTGGTCAACCACAAAGAAGCTGTTTAGGTTTGTACATTAACATGCTCTCCAGCATGGTGCAGTGCATGTTTTAGGTAAAGGATGCTTTTCAGGAGATTCTAAATCTGGACTAGCCAACTACATTTGACCACCATTTTATAGCTTGGATTTTTTGAGGTTAGTCTCTGTTATGTGCACAGCCCTTGTGGAGCAATGCCTGGCCAGTCTTTGCCAGCAGTAGCAATAGTGATGGTTTCATCTCTGGTGCATGGTGAGGTATGAAGCTGTAGTGCTCAAGGGCACTTGGGGCCTTTCTAGGGATTGGGGAGGGAGTTATTAATTTTGATAGTCACACTCTATTTTAAAGGCCCTTTGAAATGACAGAATTCCTCTTGGATTAGCATTTTTGTGTAGTGTTGTCATTTTGTGCCCCCCCCCCCCATGTTTTTTTTTATATTTGTGGATATCCCACAATATGGTCTTAACTTGCAGGGAAAAAAGATTAAGTAAGAGGACTGGGGTCTCAATAACCAGACTTCAAACTTAACAAGGTAGTGGTCTTTCCACGACAGTGGAATCATACAGGTTTTATTTATTTATTAAAATGCTATACTACCTAATATCCAAAGCTTTCTGGGCAGTTCACAGAAATTAAGTATAACATGATAAAATATAATATAAAACCTTTAAAAGTTCACAGCAGAATAAAACTAGAGGTCCTCCACCCACACAGATCAGCTTCCTCCTTCACAGTTCAAAATGCTGTTGTTGTTTATTCGGTCAGTCGCTTCCGACTCTTCATGACTTCATGGACCAGCCCACGCCAGAGCTTCCTGTCGGCCGTCTCCACCCCCAGCTCCCCCAAGGTCGAGTCCGTCACCTCCAGAATATCATCCATCCATCTTGCCCTTGGTCGGCCCCTCTTCCTTTTGCCTTCCACTTTCCCTAGCATCAGCATCTTCTCCAGGGTATCCTGTCTTCTCATAATGTGGCCAAAGTACTTCAGTTTCGCCTTTAATATCATTCCCTCAAGTGAGCAGTCTGGCTTTATTTCCTGGAGTATGGACTGGTTTGATCTTCTTGCAGTCCAAGGCACTCTCAGAATTTTCCTCCAGCACCACAGTTCAAAAGCATCTATCTTCCTTCGCTCAGCCTTCCTTATGGTCCAGCTCTCGCAGCCATAGTTAACGGGGAATACCACTGCTTTAACTATGCGGACCTTTGTTGTTAGTGTGATGTCTCTGCTCTTCACTATTTTATCAAGATTGGTCATTGCTGTCCTCCCAAGAAGTAAACGTCTTCTGATTTCCTGGCTGCAGTCAGCGTCTGCAGTAATCTTTGCGCCTAGAAAGACAAAGTCTGTCACTGCCCCCACGTTTTCTCCCTCTATTTGCCAGTTATCAATCAAGCTGTTTGCCATAATCTTGGTTTTTTGAGGTTTAACTGCAACCCAGCTTTTGCACTTTCCTCTTTAACCTTCATCAGAAGGTTCCTCAGCTCCGCCTTGCTTTCAGCCATCAAAGTGGTATCATCTGCATATCTGAGATTGTTAATGTTTCTTCCAGCGATTTTAACTCCAGCCTTGGCTTCATCAAGCCCAGCATGTCACATGATGTGTTCTGCGTATGGGTTGAATAGGTAGGGTGAGATTATATAACCCTGCCATACTCCTTTCCCAATCTTAAACCAGTCTGTTGTTCCGTGGTCTGTTCTGACCGTTGCTACTTGGTCGTTATACAGATTCCTCAGGAGGCAGACAAGATGACTTGGTATCCCCATACCACCAAGAACTTGCCACAATTTGTTATGATCCACACAGTCAAAGGCTTTAGAATAGTCAATAAAACAGAAATAGAGGTTTTTCTGAAACTCCCTGGCTTTCTCCATTATCCAGCGGATATTGGCAATTTGGTCTCTAGTTCCTCTGCCTTTTCTAAACCCAGCTTGTACATTTGGCAGTTCCATGAATTGCTGGAGTCTACCTTGCAAGAACTTGAGCATTAGCTTACTGGCATGTGAAATAAGTGCCACTGTTCGATAGTTTGAACATTCTTTGGGGCTTCCCTTTTTTGGTATGGTGATATAAGTTGATTTTTTCCAATCTGTTGGCCATTTTTGTGTTTTCCAAATTTGCTGGCATATGGCATGCATCACCTTGACAGCATCATCTTGCAAGATTTTAAACAGTTCAGCTGGGATACCGTCATCTCCTGCTGCCTTGTTATTAGCAACACTTCTTAAGGCCCATTCAACCTCACTCTTCAGGATGTCTGACTCTAGCTCACTGACCACACCGTCAGATCTATCCCCGATATTATTATCCTTCCTATACAGATATTCCATATATTCTTGCCACCTTTTCTTGATCTCTTCTGCTTCTGTTAGGTCCTTGCCATCTTTGTTTTTGATCATACCCATTTTTGCCTGGAATTTACCTCTGATGTTTCTAATTTACTGGAAAAGGTCTCTTGTCCTTCCTAGTCTATTATCTTCTTCCGCTTCCACGCATTACTTGTTTAAAAATAATTCCTTATCTCTTCTGGCTAACCTCTGGAATTTTGCATTTAATTGGGCATATCTCCCCCTATCACTGTTGCCTTTTGCTTTCCTTCTTTCTTGGGCTGCTTCCAGTGTCTCAGCAGACAGCCATCTTGCCTTATTGGTTTTCTTTTTCTTTGGGACGTTTTTTGTTGCCGCCTCCTGAACAATGTTGCGAACTTCTGTCCATAGTTCTTCCGGGACCCTATCTACTAAATCTAGTCCCTTAAATCTATTCTTCACCTCCACTGCATATTCATTAGGAATATTAGTGAGCTCATATCTAACTGATCTGTGGGTCTTCCCTATTCTCTTTAGTCTGATTCTAAATTGTGCAATAAGAAGTTCGTGATCTGAACTACAGTCAGCTCCATGTCTTGTTTTTACCAACTGCATAGATGTCCGCCACCTTTGGCTACAAAGGATGTAGTCAATCTGATTTCAGTGTCGACTGTCTGGTGAAGTCCATGTATAAAGTCATCTCTTAGGTTGTTGGAAGAGAGTGTTTGTTATGCACAGTGAGTTGTCTTGGCAAAATTCTATCAGCCTATGTCCTGCTTCATTTTGTTCTCCCAGACCATGCTTGCCTGTAATTCCAGGTGTCGTTTGACTACCCACCTTAGCATTCCAGTCTCCTGTAATGAAAATAACATCTTTTTTTGGCGTACTATCCAGTAGGTGCTGCAGTTCCTCATAGAACTGATCTACTTCTGGTTCTTCAGCATCTGTGGTTGGGGCGGATCACTGTGATGTTAAATGGCTTACCCTGAATTCGAATTGAGATCATTCTGTCATTTTTGGGATTGTATCCAAGCACTGCTTCAGCCACTTTATTATTAATTATGAAGGCTACTCCATTTCTTCTGTGGTCCTCTTGTCCACAGTAGTAGATCTGGTGGTCATTTGATGTGAAGTGGCCCATTCCAGTCCATTTCAGTTCACTGACACCCAAAATGTCTAGATTTAATCTTGACATCTCGCCAATAACCACATCCAATTTGCCCTGGCTCATAGATCTTACATTCCAGGTTCCTATGGTGTGTTGATCTTCAGAACATCGGATTTGTCGTTCACCACCAGCACCATCGGCTGCTAGCCGTCCTTTTGGCTTTGAGCTAGCTGCGTCATCACATCTGGGGCTAGTTGAACTTATCCTCTGTTTCTCCCCAGTAGCATTTTGACCATCTTCCGACCTGGGAGTCCCATCTTCCGATGGTATACCGACATATCTCTGGTTGTACTGATCCATTTAGTTTTCATGGCAAGAATACTGGGGTGGGTTGCCGTTTCCTTCCCCAGGGATCGTATTTAGTCTGACCTCTCTGCCATGACCTTCCCGTCTTGGGTGTCCCTCACATGAAAACCCGGCAGAATGAGTTATACCAGATATCACTTGAGACATGCCCCCAAATTTCCTTTGCTAATTTCCTTTTAGAAAAAAGATAAAGTCAATATAAGAAAGGTTTAAAAACTACGTATGACCATTATTATGTATATTTACTTATGGTGCTTTATTAGGAATTAGGTAATATCATATTAAGAAAATCAAGATGGGTATTTGTAGAGATTATAGGTATTGGTTGGACATATATATGTATTAACTGCTATCTGAATACGTAAATATGTAAAGTTACTATATTGTTCTGTTAATATTTGGATGTAATATAATTGTATATGTAACATATATTTGACGTTAGTTGGTAATATCCATAATAAAATTACAAAAAAACATCTGATAAACACAATGGGAAGTAGGCATCATAATTTCAGTGTTGTATGTAAGTAAGTACGTACGTAATGATGATATCTGACTGCTGTGAGAATAGTGTGTGAATACTGAGTATGAGGTGTGAACCTCTCTGGCCTAAGACATTTTGCTGCCTGAAGAGGAACAACAAATGGCAACTCCCTCACCACAAGTCAAGGAGCATAGTACTCAAGGTTAGTGAAGTTATTTTGGCCTCTGAAGCAGAAAATCCCCCAAATGCCCCTCCCTGGAAGTAAAATTACATTGATAATAAATGATTAAATTGGCGGCACCTTTCGTGACACCCAAAATCAGCTGCCTGAGTGGCTGCCTCACTTTGCCTAATGGTAGAGCTGGCCCCAGAATGTGGTATGAATTTACACAAGCCTCCCTTTCGACTCCTTTATTGTATTCTGAATTTCATGGGACAAATTAGAAATGATACATGAAACACATGAAGTGTCTCTTGATGTGTTTTTTAAAAACTTTTTAAAAAGCTGTGAGGAAAAACAGTGGATGGGTTGTGGTTAACTATTTCCCCTTGTGCCATTTTTCAAAATTGTTTTCCCAAGCTGCTTTTTCTCCTTACAGGGGAAAAAATGGAATTTATATATTCTCCTCTGAAGATGGGGAATGCAGCTTGAGAGATGCACTTTTCTGCGGAAAAATAGTCAAAGGGGAGAGGGTTAAGCTTTCCCGCCTCCCACTGCTATTCAGTCAAATGTGGCATTCCCTGCAGTTGCAGCAATGTTTTAAAAACCACAAAACTACTTTGGGAGATATTTCTCCAATGTCACACCTAATTTGGCCCTAAAGCTCTGCAGCATTACTAAATGTTCATTCAGGGCTTCATGTGGGGCTGATCCCTTTAATTCTATCCTCCATATCAGTCCACAGCAGAAACAGCTTTTTCCTAGCTGTCCAACTAGATGTGAATACTTCTCATTGGTAACTAACTGGGAAGTTCCTATCACAAAACAGCTATTCTGCTTTCACCTAAGAAATTCCCCTTATACCCAGGAAGCAGGCAGTTCAGTTGGAACCTTCATTATTTCAAGGGAGATTTTGATTTTATTTATTTTAAATATTTCTTGGCCGCCTCTCAGGGCAGAAATTTCCCCAGGCAAGAAAACGATGGCTTTTCTACTGCCCTCACCCAAGAGACTTAATGCAAAACATGGGGGAAATCTACATTGGTTCAACAATAACTTTCCAAGATTTATAGCCTCGGTCCTTATGACCTTCTCTCTTTGCCCACTATGTTTCTCAGCATGCATCTGAATCTTTCCCCAGTCTCATGGTATTCTTGCCATTGTAAAAGATTGCTCATGCAGAAGACTGACAAAGTGTTGAGTGTTCAAATAAATGTGCACATGAAAAAAAAATCCAGTTATCCATCAAAACTGAAGAAAACAAACCTTTAAATGTGAAATTATATTATGAGTTTTCCCCATTTAGCATTCACTCCTTGCCATGTACATGTATGAACCCAGCCAAGTCTGAGCATCAGAGTATTATAAGGCCACCCTAACTGCTGGACTGTGGGTGGGTTCAGATGTGCATGTCAGACATAATTGCAGCTTCTCTCTCTCTCTCTCTCTCTCTCTCTCTCTCTCTTTCTCTTTCTGTCTCTCTGACATGCACACACTGGGGTGGGGGGAGAGAGAGTTCTATTTATTTCTTCTTAATTCATCACACTTTCACAAAACTCAACCACCAGTGAAAGAGAAGGGTTAATGCTAGAGCTGTGTGTGTTCTGAATTAAAATTCTGCATCTGGGCAATCCAAATTCTGCAGTGAGCAAAATGGAATTATAAAATTTGGAGACAAGAGCATTATGTCTCTTATTTTTCTTACCTTAATTCTTAAAATTGTTCTTGTCTTCTATAACTTATTCTCATTTTGTGGGCTTTTGGGTGGGGCAAGGAGCTTTGCAGGACACTGAGGGCTACTTCACACTGGGTTTTATCCTGAGATTGAGGTTGCTCCTTCATGGAAGTTTGTGGGCTGTTTACATGATGCCGTGATCATTCAAGGCATTTCCTGCACTAAATGCCCTTTGTTCCGTTTTTAAATAGATTGCAGATAATGAGCCATCAAATTACCCCTTTGTGTTCCGCTTCAGTTTCCTCCACAAAAAGCGTTAAAGCGGCAAGAAGAGGAGCGAGATCAATGAAAGATAATGGAAGACTCAGATACGGGGAGAAGGAGAGGGAAGGGGTGGGGGAAAAGGACGCACATGAAAAAGGGAGTCGTTACGATCCTCCATTTAAAATGGAAGCAGAAAGCCCCGTTTTAAATGTAGGATTTTAGGCTGGTGTAGAGATGCCCTGAAGCTCCCTTCCTAAACTGGAAATCGTATTCAGCCCCTTCTCTGGCTTCTGAGTTTTTAGCAGGCATTGCCCACATACTTTCAGGATTTCTCTGTAGCTACAAGGGCAGGAATTTTTTAAAAAGAAGATCAATGCATGTTTTGTTGAATTCTGTATTTGCTATATCATCTGCACACCTACATCTCATAACTTATCTTAGGGTGCAATCCTATGCATGTTTAGACAGAAAAGAATCCCGCAACTCCCAGCATTCCCTAGCCAGTATGGCTGGCTGGGGAATGCTGGGAGTTGTAGGACTTTTTTTTCTGTCTGAACATGCATAAGATTACACCCTTAGTTACTACACTGGAAGAACATGGCCTAATGTTCCTAGTGGGCGATACTGCCAACTGCTAATTATCTCTAAAATGATCTCTTGTCTGAAGCCTGCAAATGTAATTGGCAATGTGAAGAAAAACAGCCCTCTGTCCTTGGAAATGGAACTATGTTAATGATGAACTCATACATACAGCAGATTTATAATGCACTGTGATGTTTAGAAAGGTATTTATTTAGAACTCTGTGTAATCAGTAAATAGAACTAAAGCAGCTAACCTAAAATGTTGGAGTTGGATAACTACATCGAATGGTGCTTATTAATCTTCTAACTGGAAAAAGGCACACATCTATCTTATCCTTTTGATGAATCAAACCACAGGAAATTACCATAGGAAATTGCATTAGGCTCCATGTTCTGGTGGTTTATAACACAGAGGGTGGTAAATTTTTACAGCTATTACAGTGTATACTGTAACAGACATTAACAGTCAGGGGTGGAAAATTCACCATGGCAAATATTGCTCACTGCGTTTCAATAACAAAATCTAAAAAACAGCCATGTTTCCCCTTTAGGATTTCTTATTGATAGTAGAAACAGAAGAGCATGCATATAGAACTAGCTGCAATTAACACAATATATAAACTCTCAAATCTTTTTGGAGGATGCCTAAAATTGTTAAAACTAAGGGATTAAATAATTTGTTTTCCCTTCCTTGACACTGTGCATTTGTATTCTTGTCATTTCTTGAAGCTGGGAACAGAGATGTTTAAGCACTTTAAATTCCAATTGATTTTAATGGGAAAGTCAACCACATGCTTAAATATCTCTCACTAAATTTGAGGGGACATGAAAAGTGCGTACCTTTAGCTAGATTGTGCCTATAGTTATTTCTGTTGTTTCGAGATATAATTAGTTCTCAATTGTTCCAGCAAATATATTCAAGAGAGTGCGAATTCTGCCCAATGATGAAACATTGGGAACACCCATCACCAGAACACTTCATTTCAATTCCAAATAAAACAATTCCTGGGGCTAATGTGCCAACTGCACTCGTTCCTAGGGATGTCTGATCCGGCCATGGTCACACATGCCGTAGTTACATTATGTTTGGACTACTGTAATGTGCTCTATGTGGGGCTGCCTTCAAAAACTGTTCAGAAACTTCAGCTGGTCCAGAATGCTGTGACCAGACTGTTGACTGGGGCTGGTTAAAGGTAGCATGTGACTCCCTTGTTGCAACTGCTTCAGTGGCTCCTGGTCTGTTTCCAGGCAGGATTCAAAGTGCTGGTTATGACCTACAAAGCTGTGTACAACTTGGTACCAGGCTACCTAAAAGACCCCCTTCTCCCACATGAGCCTGCCTAGGTCCTAAGATCTTCAGGAGAGGCCCTTCTTTCGAGACTGACAGCTTTAGAGGCACATTTGGTGGCAACACAAAAGGGGGCCTTCTCGGTGGTCACTCCCTGGTGGTGGAACTGCCTTCTGAAGGAGACTAGGTTCACTCCCTCTCTGCTGTCCTTCTGCCAGCAGGGAAATATCTTTTTATTGACCTTAGGTGTGTAAGCAGGTCTGTTGTGCTGGATGCTGATTTTACTCTGTTATTGTTGTATTTTTAATTGCTTTAATGTGTTTGTTTTATCATTGTTTTTATCAAGTTTTATTGTGATAGTAAGCTGCCTTGAATGCCATTTTTCTTGGTAGAATGGTGGGGCCACAAATAAAATAATAATAAAAAATATGATAATGGTAAAGAAGCTTGACCAAATATTTCCCTCATTGATTCAAATAACAATCCTTGGAAAATGTCCCATAGGGTAGCAATCTTCCCAGTCCAAATAATCTAAGAATGAAAGCTTAGAAAACCCTTTATCAATCCTAGTATCCAAATCACCCAAAATAACAAGACTTGCTAAAGGAAAGAGTAATAATACTCAAAAGATTATCAAATTGGTTCCATAAATCCAGGGACCTGAATAAATTTGAGGAATATATAAATATTAAGGCAGACCATTGTAGTCTTATCAGAAAACTGAATAAAAAATGGAAGACATACATATCTGCTATAAAAACCAGATACCAAACCTCTAATATCAGCAGAGATCAGGGTAGCTAACACACCCATACTTTGACCAAAACAATATCACTTGATAGCTAGATGGGAAAAAAGTTATATAACTATGGAGCTGGGAAGGGAAATCCTTGCTGCTATCTCTGATCAAGTTATTTTCTTGAATAGGAACTTAATAAAAATCCCTCTCTATGGCACCCAGAGCCAAATCCCAGAGCCAAGGGTGTGGATAAGTAACATCCACACCCTTAAGAGAATGAACCTTGAAATCAGGAGAACAAAAAATATACTAGAGAGGAGAAGTACAGGGGTCTCTGTGGTGCTAACCGGGGGAAAAGGGGATCCAGTCACCCCTGTTTGGAACATGAACAACCTTATGCTGCATTGTCCTATACCCTATAATAATAACAATAGTAATAAATTTAGAGCTACACACTTAAACCAATAAACATACAAACAGACTCAAAGTGTTAATTCTGTCACAGTTCGCTACTGGCCGAGAGCCCTTTGGCTCTTGCCCTTCAGCTCATGCTGA
Organism: Heloderma suspectum; assembly: GCF_057233095.1. Lineage (NCBI taxonomy): Eukaryota > Metazoa > Chordata > Lepidosauria > Squamata > Helodermatidae > Heloderma > Heloderma suspectum. The sequence goes on from NC_139462.1 coordinate 118,594,583, forward strand.
AGGCTTGCGAGGCTAACTACTTCTATTGGGAGGGAGAGATGAAACTCACTCAACTTCAGCAGCTGCACGAAATCCCCACTCAGCCTGTTTCCATGCTCTTCCAGTAGCAAGCAAAGCTAAGTACTTCTTTTAGAAGGAGGAACCAAACACAAGCTCAGGTTCAACAGCTGCACAAGATTCCAGCTCAGGCCTCTTCCCAATTACATAAATATGATCTCAGTAAAGTGCATCTCAATTAATGTAAATGGTCTGAATAACACATTTCAGAGGAAGAAAATTTATTAAATTAGCTGAACTTAATACTCTTACCAAGAGAACCATGTATTTGAGAACAAGAAATGAGGGCATACGTATATGGCACCTTGTGAATAAAAAAGAATGGGTTAGCACTCTTCATAAAGAATGTTTACATCAAGATAAGAGAAATGTTGATAGATGAGGGAGGCACTTTTATTTTCCTGAAAAGTGAATACCACCGGACATCTCTGGTGGCATCCAGACGTGCCTTGCGCAAACAGAAACGCACCTCCACTCATACAAGGCCATCCCCTGAATTGTGGTGATTCCTCCTGCCTGCTGCAGCCATCTGTGCTCATTCCCAGACCTTTCCTGACAGTCCCCTGACCCCAGGAGAAGCATTTTGAGGGTGCAGGAGGTATGGTGGGGTGGAAAGGGCAGAAAAGCATCCACCGTTGCCTTTTTGGAGCTTAAAAGAAATAAAAGAAGAAATCTTAAGCTTTCACATGTAAATATTTTCATTTTGATTATTTCTTTTTAAGCCATTTGATCTTCCTTTGCTGGCAGAGAACGCTACAGATGCACTAATGTAAGATTATCCCTCTTCATTTCTTAAACTGTTTTTTTGTTATGGCTTTTCTACTGCTTTGATGCCCAGGATTTTCATGTGAGCTTAGGTCAATATCTGGTGTGCTTGAAGGCAAAGAATGGTTCTACCTCTCCAAAGGAATTAACAGAGTGAAAACACAGGGTTATTTTTGCACGCCAGCAAATCCATTGCATGCTGCAACGGTCGTTCAAGTAGATGCCTTTAAAGAAAATAAGAATAAAACATATGTAAAAGTAACATGAGAAGAGTACAATAATGGCTAAAATATGTACTTTCTGAAATAGTGTCTCAAATCGTGTTGTCTTTTACCTTTTTGTCATATTACTTTGGCCCATGGTCTTTAAAAGTAATTGGCCAGAAAGCCTTATTAGCCTTACTCTAGTAGCACTATTGAAAGGACTGTCAGAATTGAAAGCTCGTTATTTGTAATTGTTTATTTGGTGCCAACAATATGCTGTAGAAAACAGCGAAATGACACTGTGCTTGCCCAGAATTCCTAAATCTGGCTGCTCAGTCATGCTATATTTTGTTAAAGTTATAAATTTGCTAATTTTATCAATTGTTTCTGGTTTGCTTTTTCAGCAGATATGAATGGATCATATTACCAACAGCCTATTGAGATTTAGTAGAACTTGTGGAATGACACCAAAACATTCTAGCAAATTTAAATTCTCTTTAAACATGATACTGCAAGAAAATTCTTGTGACAACACAAGATTGTCTCACAGTCTTATGTTTTACAAATATTCTGGTTTCCCCTTTATTTACACATCATTCAGACATCGGCTGACAAGTGGATTGAGCTTTTTGACTTTTGACAGTTGTCACCTTAAAAATTATAAAATCTTTTGCAATGCATTGATTCTTTCCTGGGAAAACTTGAAAGGTGAGTCAAGGATTAGACATCACAACTGAAGTATCGCAATTTCATTATTTACTTAGATAAGCTAAAAAATACTTGCAATTAGACACACAAGAGCTAATTTCCTGTCAGAACACCCAAACCTTTGACATTTTGTCTTAAAAAATCCTGGAATATCAAAGTTTTTTTCCCTACCATCATCTGCAAAGGTCAATGGCTTCTGACTGATGCATATTAGACCCAAGTTAATTATACCAAGTGCCAAAAGTCTAACAACATCTGGTGTCCAGCCATCACCATGGGTACTCTCTTTTTTTTCTCTCTTTTTTAAAACACTCTGAAAAAGCCTGGCAGATGAACACAACAATTACAATAGGGAAATTTTGACTGGCGGTAGAAATGTCTTTTTCTTTTCTGATTTTTGTTTTGTTTTGTTAATTGCTGTAATTTTAAGCAACTTGAACCTTTTAAAAAAATTCCCACACGTGGCCTTGACAAGGTCAGCGAGGCCTCAGTAACTTTTATGTTTCCTGTATGAACCCAGCAGGTTAAAGGGAGGGCCTCATGGAGACCAGACAGGAAAAGAAAAGCTTTGCTATTGCTCTGAGAAGCACTTGTGCTTGGTGTAGGCAGGGGGGTGAATGGAATGGAAGTGGGGAGAGAGAGCAAAGAAGGGGAAACCCATTCCAGATTTTCAGACAAACAACCCGTTCCACACTAGCAATGCCAGAACACAAAGATAATTTAATCTACTGTTAAGTACACTGTAATGTCATTAAAATCAACATCTCTCTGCTATAGCTGTCCGCAACACTCTGATATGAAATTATGGCTGTCCCCATTATAATATCAGGGTTCCCCCCCTCCATTTTATTTTATTAGCATGCAATAAAAAGTTAGGTTTGCACTCACATTTGAGAACTGCTACCCCACCTGGTGTAACCACCCAGAAGTTGCCCTCTCTCTCTCTTTACCTTCCTACTATTTCTTCTTGGGATGTTAAAGATCTCATCCTGGATTGGATGATCCACTCCCTGAAGTTGGGGGAGCAAGATAGTGCTTGCTGTCTCCAACATCCCTGTATATGTGAATTGGGTATACGTTCCCTCCAAAATACAATGTATTTAGGATCAAATTGTAGGGTTAATTCATGGATAAGTGAGATAGTGATCATACTGTTCAGGCCTACACACACTGGATTTCATATCCAATGCCAATTTTACACCAGTGTGTGTGGGGAAGCAGAACAGGCATTCCTCTAAGGCTTAGGGAGAAAGCAAAGCGAGGCTCTCAACACCAGCCTCTTCTTGAATCATAGAATAGTATCATAGAATAGTAGGGTTGGAAGGGGCCCGTAAGACCATCAAGTTCAACTCCCTTGCTTCCTTTAGAGAACTGCATGTGTGAATGGGCCATTTTTGTTGCATATTTCAGAAATCCATTTATCTATCTATCTATCAATCATCTATCTATCTATCTATCTATCTATCTATCTATCTATCTATCTATCTATCTTGCTGTAGAGGGGACTGCCCCTTCCCTCCATCTCCAGTCATGTAATAAAGGTGTATGAACATCCACAAGTCTTATATAGCATGTTGCTCTAAAAAAAAAAAAAAGATTAATTCCTGTCAGATTTTTCTGGCATGTGTGCATGGCATCCATAATAGATGCCATTAAAAAAAGCTAGGTGTACAGATAATTTTGAAGTTTGTGTGTTTTGGAGCAGGTAACTACAAAATTCACTTGAGCAGATATTTCTGTCATAAACTCAGTAGCTGCCATTTCCAAGATGACTGAGGCTGAATCTACACATAGCAGTTATACCGTTATCATACTGTTATCATAACTACTGGTACACATGACACCAATGGGCACCAATAGTTTTGATAACGGTATGATAACGGTATAACTGCTATGTGTCGATTCAGCCTGAGTGCAGTCATGGCTCTGAAATATGCAAGGCAGCATTGGTCAAATGATAACGTGTAATTCTGTTTCAGAACGGCAGCTTGCATACCTGTCCAATAACATCTCCCAAGAGCTACCAAATACAAAAGTGATGGCCACATGGAAGCATATCATTGTGAGCTTACAGGGAGGAAAGCAGAATTGATTAATGCCCATGTCACACATCTCCTTCAGTTCATGCTGGAAACAGGAAATCCTTCTGAGGTTATTGATGAAATGCAACTAAGCAACTTGATGCCAATTCAGTATGTTGACAGAATGATTGCTTGATGTCATTTGTTTACTGGCATGAATTATATAATTCATTCTAAACAGAAAGATGCATTCTGAAAGAGAATAACTTATCAGACAGAATATAAAAATTTCATCTCCCACATCTTAATTATTAAAAAACTCAAAACGTGGAGTCTTCTGCACCAGTAGTGATTGCAAAGATGCAATTTAAGATGCAAAAAAGAAATTGCATACAAAAGGGGAGATAGTTTTCAGCACATTCTTGCTCGTGATCTACTGCCGCTAAAGCCTTTTTAAGTGATGTTGCAAAGAAAAACCAGCGAATCACAGACTGACAACGGAATCAGATATACATTTCAACTAGGGCTGTGCACCGCTTCTGCCCAAGGCCCAAACCCTGAGTCGAAGCAGGCCACTTCAGGCCACCTTGGGCCCCTTCCGAGGTGAAGCGGAGGGGGCATGAAGTGACCCGAGGTGGGTCAGGGGCTCTCTGAAGTGCTTTGGTGTGCTTCGGAGCTTTGGCACCCTTGCCGAGCTGCGCTGGCTCCTCCAGCTAGGGATGTACGAATCCCTGACTGGCTCCGCGCAGGGGCATCTGCAGTGGGGGGGAAGGCGCTCCATCCCTCCCCCCGGAATCCTCCCCGCGGAATCCTCCCGGGCTGCTGCAGCCGCAAATGGCAGCCGTTGTAGCGGCCGCCATTTGCGTCCTGCCAGGCTGCTGTGATAGGCTACGTAAGTATTTACATAGCCTATCACGGCAAAGAGCAGGGACGCAAATGGCGTCCGCTACGCCATTTGCACCCCTGCTCTTTCTGTGATAGGCTACGTAAATACTTACGTAGCCTATCATGGCAGCCTGGCAGGACGCAAATGGTGGCCGCTACGACGGCCGCCATTTCCGGCCGCAGCAGCTGGCCGAGAGACCAGCCGCCGCCGCCAGAGCCGCCGCTGCCTCCGCATCCGCCTCAGGTAAGCTTCGTCCCGGGGGGATTCCACGGGGTTGCGGGGGTGGGAAGCCGTTCCGCCATGGATTTCACGGGGCCGAATACCAGTGCATTCGGCCTCACTGAAATCCGTGACGGAATTCTCTGCCATCTCTACTTCCAGCTCCTTCCCTGAGCCATCACAGGAGTAGTCACTGTTGTTGGTGCTGCCACCACCATCACTACCACCACCTCTGCCATCATCTCCACCACCTCTTCCACCTTTGCTGCTGCCGCCATTGCCGCCACCATCATTGCCACTGCCGCCTGCCAGCTCCTGAGCCTTGGACGTGTGCTGGGTATTGTTGTAGGGAGTCGCCATTTTTAAAATGGTGACTCCCTGCAACAAGAGCTGGTGCATATCCAGGGCTCTGGAGCTGGTGGTGGTGGACGGCAGCAGTGATGACGGCGGTGGTGGCGACAGTAGGAGCAGTGGAGGTAGCAGTGGCGGTGACAGCAGCGACGGTGGCCCAGGTAAGGAGCTGGGGCTTTGCACAGTGGTGTCAGGGCCCCCCAAAGTGGGATTCGGCCTTCTGAATCCTGCTTCAGGTTCAGGGACAAGGCTGATTGCCCCCCCCAAATCAGTCCAAAGCAAATTGGGCCAACCTTGGAAGCCCCAAAGCGGCTTCCGAGTCAACTCAGGGGGTCCCTGTACAGCCCTAATTTCAGCATTGCTGAGAGACAATTTGAACCATGTCATTGTTGATTTCAAGAGCCATTGCTGATTTCATGTCACAAATTAAATGCTGTGTATGAGCACTCTAAAAAAGCCCCACCCTGATCAAGCAGTAATCACAACAATCAGAACCATATTGACATCCACAAGAGATGCTCATTATCTTTGTCAGCTACTAAGAACCTTCAGTCCAGGAATCAGAAATGCTTTATAGAGCATCCATCATTGGATGCTGTCAAAGATAATGATTAGTTAACATGTATCAGTCTCAATATACCAATTATTACCCCAATGGGGAAGCTCCAGACATCTTGAACTAATAAACAACTTTCAACAACTAGCCCACAAAAAATTACGTGCTGAATCACTTTAGATTGACTCCTCAAGTCATTTGAAGTGGCATGGTTATTGCTGAACTTGTGGAAGCAATTTACAGAAATTGTTGACAAACAGGAAGGAGTGGCAGGACTAAGAATCATAGAATCATAGAATAGTAGGGTTGGAAGGGGCCTACAAGGCCATCGAGTCCAACCCCCTACTCAATGCAGGAATCCAAGTCAGAGCATCCCTGACAAATGGCTGTCCAGCCTCGTCTTGAAGGCCTCCAGTGTGGGAGAGCCCACCACCTCCCCAGGTAATCGGTTCCATTGTCGTATTGCTCTTACAGTCAGGAAGTTTTTCCTGATGTTCAGCCGGAATCTGGCTTCCTGTAACTTGAGCCCATTATTCCGTGTCCTGCACTCTGGGATGATCAAGAAGAGATCCTGGCCTTCTTCTCTGTGACAACCTTTCAAATACTTGAAGAGTGCTATCATATCTCCCCTCAGTCTTCTCTTCTCAAGGCTAAACATGCCCAGTTCTTTGAGTCTCTCTTCATAGGGCTTTGTTTCCAGTCCCCTGATCATTTTTGTTGCCCTCCTCTGAACCCTCTCCAGTTTGTCTGCATCCTTCTTAAAGTGTGGTGCCCAGAACTGGACACAGTACTCCAGATGAGGCCTAACCAGTGCTGAGTACAGGGGAACTAGTACTTCCCGGGATTTGGAAGCGATGCTTCTATGAATGCAGCCCAAAATAGCATTTGCCTTTTTTGCAGCCACATCACATTGTTGGCTCATATTCAGCTTGTGATTGACAACAATTCCAAGATCCTTCTCGCTTGTAGTGTGGTTGAACCACGTATCCCCCATCTTGTAACTGTGCATTTGGTTTCTTTTTCCTAGGTGCAGAACTTGGCATTTGTTCCTATTAAATGTCATTCTGTTGTTTTTTGCCCAGCGCTCCAGTCTATCCAGATCACTTTGAATTTTGTTTCTGTCTCCCAAAGTATTAGCTGTCCCTCCCAATTTTGTGTCATCTGCAAATTTGATCAGCATTCCCTGCACCTCCTCCTCCAAGTCATTAATACAAATGTTGAAGAGCACTGGGCCCAGGACTGAGCCCTGCGGTACCCCACTTGTTACCTCTCCCCAGTTTGAGAAGGTCCCATTGATAAGCACTCTTTGAGTCCGATTCTGTAGCCAACTGTGGATCCACCGGATCGTTGTTTCATCTAGCCCACTTTGAGCTAGTTTGCTCATCAGGATATCATGGGGCACTTTGTCGAAAGCTTTGCTGAAGTTGAGGTATATGATGTCTACAGCATTCCCACGGTCTACAAGGGAGGTTACCTGATCCAAAAATGAGATCAGATTTGTCTGGCAGGACTTGTTTTTGACAAATCCATGTTAGCTTCGAGTAATCACGGCATTGTTGTCAAGGTGCTTCCAGATGGATTGCTTTATCATCTGCTCCAGAATTTTCCCAGGGATTGATGTCAGACTGACTGGTCTGTAGTTCCCAGGTTCCTCCTTTTTACCCTTTTTGAAGATAGGGACAACGTTAGCCCTCCTCCAGTCATCTGGCACTTCCCCTGTCCTCCATGATTTCTCAAAGAGAATAGACAGCGGTTCTGAGAGTTCTTCTGCCAGTTCCTTTATGACTCTAGGATGCAGTTCATCTGGCACTGGAGATTTGAACTCATTCAAAGCAATGAGGTGTTCCTTGACCATATGCCTGTCGATCTCAAGCTGCAATCCTGCCCCTTCAGCCTGTACTTCGCCTTTGCCAGGGGGGTCATAGACCGTCTTTTGGGAGAAGACTGAGACAAAGTAGGAATTGAGCACCTCTGCCTTTTCTTTGTCATCTGTTATCGTTTTGCCATCCTTATTTAATAGCTGAACCACCATTTCTTTCCTCTGCCTTTTACTATGCATGTAGCTGAAGAAAGCCTTTTTGTTGTTTTTAACATCCCTTGCTAACCTCAGCTCATTCTCAGCTTTAGCCTTCCTGACGCCATCCCTGCAATTCTGTGCTATCTGCCTGTACTCTTCCTTTGTTACTTGGCCTTCTTTCCACTTCCTATATGTGTCCTTTTTTGTTTTCAGGTCATCCCTAAGCTTTTTGTGAAGCCACATTGGCTTCTTCTGTTGTCTTCCACCTTTTCTTCTTGTTGGAATTGCTTGTAATTGTGCCTTGAGAATTTCCTTTTTTAAAAGCTCCCACCCATCTTGGACTCCTTTTCTCGCTAGCGTCGCTTGCCATGGGACCTTACTGATAATTGTTCTGAATTTATGAAAATCAGCTTTCCTAAAATCCAGGGTACGCGTTTGACTACACTCAGCTTTTGCTTCCCTTAGAACCAAGAACTCAAGTACAACATGGTCGCTTTCCCCCAGAGTTCCTGTAACTGCTACTTTATCCACTAAGTCATCTCTGTTGGTTAGGATCAAGTCAAGGATAGCCGATCCTCTAGTTCCTTCCTCTACTTTCTGTAGGAGGAAGTTATCCACAACACAAGTCAGGAATTTCCTGGAGGGGCCATGTTTTGCAGCATTTGTCTCCCAACAAATATTGGGGAAATTGAAGTCCTGCATTACTACTACATCATGCTTCCTTAAAACATTGGCTATTTGCTTTTCAAAAGTTTCATCCTTGTCTTCTCCTTGATTGGGTGGCCGGTAGTAGATTCTGACCACCAGGTTCCTTTTATTCTTTGCTCCATTTATTTCAACCCAGATGCTCTCGATGGGGCTACCAAGCTCCTCCTCCTGTATTTCTGTGCAGAGATATGTATTTTTCACATACAGTGCAACCCCACCTCCCTTTCTGTTCCTCCTGTTCTTTTTGAACAAGTTATATCCTCCAATGGCTGCATTCCAGTCATGAGAGTCATCCCACCAAGTCTCAGTTATACCTATCAGGTCATAATTTCCCTCTTGTATTAAGAGTTCAAGTTCGTTCTGTTTGTTTCCCATACTCTGGGCATTAGTATATAGACATCGAAGACCATGTGCTTCATAGTCTGGCTTTCTTCCTACATGTGTCTGAAGACTATTATTGGGCGCTATCAGAGCTGTTCTCTCCATTACAGTGCATAAGCCTATGTCCATTGTTACCCCCAACATTACATCTCCCTTCCCCGTAGGATTCAGTTTAAAGCCCTCCTGATGAAGTTCTTCATGCTGTGGCCAAACACAGTCTTCCCAGCCTTTGTGAGGTGCAACCCATCCCTAGCCAACAGCCCATCTTCCAGGAAGTATAGCCCATGGTCCCAGAATCCAAATCTCTCTCGTCGGCACCACCTTCGTAGCCAGTCATTCACCTGGAGTATTTTTCATTTCCTTTCTATCCCTCTTTTAACTACTGGAAGGATGGATGAGAAAACTATCTGGGCCCCAAAGTTCTTGAGTTTCCTTCCCAAAGCTTCAAAGTCTGACGTGATCTCTTCGTAGCTCCGCTTGGCAGTATCATTTGTTCCCACATGGATGAGAAGAAAGGGATACCTGTCAGTGGGCTTTATGAGCGCAGGCAACCTTTCAGTCACGTCTCTAATCTGTCCTCCCGGGAGACAACATACCTGGCGAGTCCATGGGTCTTCGCGACATACTTGGGTCTCGATCCCACGCAGCAAGGAGTCTCCCGCTACTACCACTCTTCTCTTCTTCTTGTAGGCCCGGGTTTCATCGCCTCTGTTTGACTGACCTTTAGCCTCTTGCTCACTCTCATGCAGGTTCCCCTGTGATTCTTCCTCTGCAGGCTGTCCTCCAGTCTCATCCGCAAGTACCTGGAATCGGTTCCACAGCTCCACTGCTTCCACTGGTGCAGAGTGGCGTCTAGTTCTTCTTCTCCTAACTGTCACCCTTTTCCAAGGAGTATCCTCTATTCCATTTTTCTTCACCTTAGCATTTCCCACTGCCTCATCTTGCTGTTGCTCTTCAAGCTGCTGGTCTGCCCTTTGCTGCTGTAGTTCCCCCATTCTGTCCAAGAACTCTTTGTGTTCTCTTATTCCCTGGAGGGTCGACAGTCGCTGCTCCAGTCCACTTACTTTTTCCTCCAGCAGCGTGATCAACTTGCACTTGTTGCAGTTGTAGGCCATGTTGTTCTCAGGCAAGAAAACAAACATTGCACACACCTTGCAGGTCACCACCACTGGAGAGTCTTGTCCTTCCACTGCCTCTTTTCCCTGTTTGTGTCTAGCTTTCTGATTGTTCTAGACTAGCCTGTGCCTGCTCCTCTACTCAGTAGAGGTTAAAAGCAGAGTCCCACTGGTGTGAAAGTGTGTGTTACAAGACAAATAAATGGAAAAAAGTTAGTTAAAATAAAAAAATAAAAATAATTAAAAAAATGTTAGGGGCCTCCCCCTTGACCTCCCCTGCCGAACTCCCCTGGCCAACTCCTGTTTGCTCCCCCTGCTTGCTCGCTCGCTCTCTGGGAGCTTGCCTGCTTCTGTAGTCCCTGGACCAGCTGGAGCAGCTTGCTCTGCTCTGCTCTGCTCAGCTGGGAGGCGGGAAACAGACGGTTGATCAACATGTGAACTGAGCACAAAAATGAACTTTCAACATGCAGTCATTCATGTGTTAACATATATCCACATTTGCATGTCTACCATCTTGGAAAATGGTAGCTGTAGCATTAATACAACAGAATGGCAAATGGCATATCTACTTAAGTAACTTTGTTGCTCCCTGTTACAGAAACAGATACAAGCTGCAAAATTCTGTTTTGTTCTACAAAACACCCCCCCCCCCCTTTTTAGGTATGTCAAGAGAAGCATAATTTCAAATGTCAGTACACGCAGTTAGCAGGTATCTGGGCTTTGGTCCAGGAAGTTCACAGTCTCAGACTGGCACAGAAACGTCGGTCTATGTGATTGGCAGGCAGTGTGAAGCCACTGGATTGGACAGGCCTGGTATAAATAGGCCTTGGATTCTGTCCTTGTCTGTTTAATAGAGCGGAACCTCCCTTCACCTTCAGACTATAGGGAAAGTTGGTTGGAATCCACCCACTCTAGCTTCTGGTATGGCCACCCACAGTTTCAGTCTACTCCTGACAGCATGTTGACAAGTTAGATGGGAGGGGGGTCATAGGATTCCTATGAATCTATTAAAGTGTCTAGAAGGCAAATCATATGGAGGAAGGATAAAAGAACTGAGTATCTTCAGTGTAACAAAAATTATGGGAGTGTTCATTGTTCAGATCTTTTTAAAGACTTCAGAAGGAAGGTTTGCCATTGTTCATTTTCTTCACCAAGGCTAGGACAAAAACCAGGGAGCACAATACAGTAAAGCAGTAGTCAGTCCTAAGTGAAAGAATGCATTATTCTACAGGTGGCATGGGCTATGTATGTCAGACCACCATTCTTAGGAGCAAGGTCATCAAGCGGGTTATAGATTAATTGTGTAACAAGGTGTCAGAAAATATTCTACAAATAAACAGAGCGTGGCTAACTCAACACATTGGATTTACAGAAACTCTAAATGAGATTCTTAAAACAACATGATTATGGCTAAGTTCTAGCCTGAAGCAAATCCAAGGTTCCCCTTTCAGTGAAGGAGTTCCCAACTGGCACTGACTTGAAAGGTAACCTAATATGCTACTACTAACAGAAATATAACAGACTTCTTATTGGGATATGTTTAAAAAGAGAATGCATAAGAGTTTTCTGATCTCACTGATACATAGACTTACTAATAACACGAGAGACAAGTGAAACCTGGTTTATGACTCACAAGGACTCCGCTGAGTAGGACGTGAGCTTCAATCTGAGCAGTTCTGCATATGCCAAGGACTCCCAACAGAATCTTTAAAAATAAGCATATGCTTCCCCAGTGACATCATACTGCTGCTATCTGCATTGTACCAGAGTCCTTTTTTCCAAACAAAAGACAAAGAGAACCTCAGGAAAATTAGAAAGTATTGCTCCTCCGTCCTATTTGATTTTAAGCTTTTTGGTTATAGAAAGGTTTAATACAGTCAAGAAAAGCAGAGAGATTAAACATGTGAATGACAAAATGGAAGGTTTGTCTCCCACTCCCCTTTTGAATAGATGATCCTTTGAATGGAATACTATTATGCAGTTATTTCCTATTCTTCGGGTAGCACTGGCATCCACCTTTTAATCCACAATTAATTAGAGTTGCCGGTTGAAAAAATCTGTGGCAGTGATTTGCCAATGGCCAAATTATTGCCTCTGGCTGAGATAATTCAAGTAGATCCAAGCCCCAGGGATGATTCATACAACCATGCCATCACTTGATCACCGAATCATCGAATCATAGGCCATCGAGTCCACCGCCTTGCTCAGTACAGGAACCCAGGTTAAAGCATCCTTGACAGATGGTTGTCCAGTCTCCATTTGAATGTCTCCAGCAATGGAGTGTCCACCACCTCCCTAGGCAGTTTGTTCCAATATCTGACTGCTCTGACCATTAGGAAGTTTTTCCTGATGTTCAACTGGAATCTGTCTTCCTGTAACTTAAACCCATTATTTCATGTCCTACAGTATTGGGTGATAGAGAACAGGTTGCAGCCCTCTTCTGTGTGATAACCCTTTAGGTACTTGAAAAGTGCTATCATATCCCCCATGCAGTCTTCTCTTCTCAAGGCTGAACATACCCTGTTCCTTCAATCTTTCCTCATAGGACTTCTAGTTTCTAGTCCCCTGATCATCTCTGAATTCCTTCCAGTTTATATGAATTCATCTTAGTGTGGTATCCAGAACTGGACACAATATTCAAGGTGAGGTCTGACCAGCACAGAGTAGAGTGGAACTATTACTTCCTGTGATTTTGAAACTATACTTCTCTTGATGCAACCTAAAATTGCATTTGACTTTTTTTGCAGCCGCATCACACTGCTGACTCATATTCAGCTTATGATTGACTACAACTCCAAGATCCCTTTCACACATTCTACTGTCAAGCCAGTTATCCCCATCTTATACCTGTGCATTTGATTTCTTTTTCCTAAATTAAAAACTTTGCACTTGTCCTTGTTGAATTTAATTCTGTTGTTGTCTGCCCTATTTTCTAACCTATCAAGATCACTTTGAACTTTGTTTCTGTTTTCTAAGGTACTAGCCATCCCACACAATTTTGTGGTGCAAATTTGATAAGCATGTCCCCCACCTCTTCCTCCAAGTCATTAATAAAAATATTGAAGAGTAGAGGGCCCAGAAATGAACTGCAGCATTGTGATCACTTGTACGTGTGAATGAGCCACCACAGATTTAAGAGAAAACTTTGCATATGTTACCTCACAGGAATTGATTCACACATTTGGCTGGGTAATCAAATGATGAGAAATCAAATAATATATATGTGTGAATCAACCCTTGCGCTCTATCGAGTGGATCATAATGCACATTTGGCAACTTTAAAATATCACATAGTATCAAACAAACATTTCTCAAAGGGTGAATTAACAAGCATTTCCATTAAATTGCAAATCTTACATGTTGTGGGAGCTTGCTTGCATGGTTTCTCTCCTTACCTCCAGGATGGGGATGCAGAAGCAGATGAGTGGCTGTTACAAATGGCTTTTACTTAAGACAGCTAATCATGTGTGCCAACAGCAGTGCCTAAAAATAGAGGGTTTTTGGCTCACAGGTATGTATAGGGCTCATCTATTCAATACCTTGGGTGGATCTTAGAGTGTTCTGCATGTATTAGGAAGCAAGAAGGGAAGGAAATCCCCTTTAGAGGGGCTGACCCCTTAGGGAAGGTAGCCTGCAGTCTAACAGGGAGGAAGGCCAGTCCCTAGGTAAAAGGGCTAATCTTCCACACCCGGAGGACAGCCTAGAGCAAAGTGGCAGTCCATTCTGGAGGGAAGTGATAACTCAGGGCCTGTCTTCATGGGTGATTTGCTGCAGATTGGGATTGTTTGGAGGTCCTTTGCAGCATATGATGTCACGGACAGTCTGCAGCCACCCCAGAGTTTACCTCCCGCATTTTTGCACTGTTACTCCATTGTTTTTCTTTAATTCGGCTCCCCTGTGGTTCAGCTGCTGTGTGCCCATCCCTCTGCTTTAAATTCGGTATGATCAGGCATTCTGAAAGGTGTGTCTTTCTCCTGGCTGTGCCCTTGCTAACCTAGGTAACTAGAGTAACTCGCCTGCCTTTCCAACTCAGCACAGCACCAGAGCGTTCTTCTGTGCATTGAGAATTGCGCTGTGCTTCCTTTTCGCCAGTGAGAGTAACTAGCATTTCCCAGCCCAGCACCCTTGAGAGCCTTCTCTGATGCTTGTGGAACTTTGCATCTCTGTTGCTTGGGTTACTTTGCTGCTTCTCTGCATGGAGGGAAAGGGCTGGATGGAGTTGCCTCCCTCTGCTGGCGCTGCTGCTGCTACTTCTGCTGGCCTCCTCCTCTCCTCTCCTGCATTCTTTAGTTTTCACTGTACTGCCGTATTGATAAGATGAAATATCGGCGCTGCAAGCACCCACTCCTTGACGCCTCCCCTCGCTAGATAGCTAGCACTTGAAACAGTGCAGCTCCAATTTTCTCAATGGGAAAAAGATGCCAGAGATTCTCAATGGGGGAAAAGGGGGCAACAGAGGCTGCAGACTGCGAGTGGGTGAAACAGCTAGATTACTGTATTTACTCCCTGGAAGTGCACACCTGGGGTTTTATGACTGGGCAACACAAGCTGCAGACTGTTAATGGGTGAAGTGGCTAGATCCCTGTATTTACTCCCTGGAAAAGGAGAAAGGAGGTGGGAGCTCTTACGCCCTGACTGTTGGCTGGAATGGGGTGAAATTGCACTGGTGGGGTGCTCTCATGGGGAGCCTTCAGATGCTGTCGGGGATAATAGTGTGGTATCTGGGGGGAGCCTGGACAGGGGTGAGAACCAAAGAGAGTCAACCAACTCTCTTTGGTTGAGCAGCACCTGCCAGGTTGATGATGTTCTGTTCTATTCCCCCCATTCAATCCAAAAGTATGTTGCTTTCAAGCACTGTGTGACCCATGAAAAGCAGATTTTTAAGGTATGGAACAGTCAGCTTTTCTTGCTTCGTGTGTACCTGATGGACCAAAGCCGATTCCATGAAAATCCAGATAATACTCCAAGGCACTTCTCCTTCTGTTGTTGTGAAGATCCCCCCTCAGTTAGGCTGCAACTAAAACCTCATACTGGCTTCAGGGCCAAGTAGAACACTATTGGCAAAGCACGCTGGCTGAAGAATCATAGCTCACTGGTAGGGATGTCGGAGAATTTCTCCACGAATCTCCGGGAGGCCGAATGCCAACGCATTCGGCCCCCCGAAATTGGTGGAGAAACGGTCCGCCCCCCTGCCCCCCCAGAATGGGACTTACCTTTGTCGAATGTCCCTGGCGCTGGCGGCTCCCGGCGGCGGTGCAGTGGCGGCGGCGGCCGGTCTTCCAACCAGCTGCCGCCGCCGCCATTTCCAAGTAAAAAAAAAAGAAAAACAACAAACGTGATAAGCTATGTAAAGATTTACGTAGCCTATCACGGCTAGATTTTCAAAAAACACCGTGATAGGCTACGTAAATCCTTACGTAGCCTATCACAGCTGACTTTGGGGGGGGGAAAAGCGCGTACACAAATGGCGGCGCCCATGGGTGCCGCCATTTGCGATCCTTATTTGGGCACGTGTAGTCTACGTAAACATTTACGTAGACTACGGTGAAAATAAGGGCCACGTAGTCTACGTAAATGTTTACGTTGACTACGTTGCCCTTATTTTCGCCGTAGTCTACGTAAATGTTTACGTAGACTACACGTGCCCAAATAAGGAATGCAAATGGTGGCGCCCATGGGCTCCGCCATTTGCGTACGCGCTTTATTTTCTCCCCAAAGTCAGCCGTGATAGGCTACGTAAGGATTCTACGAAATGTTTACGTACACTACACGTGCCCAAATAAGGAACGCAAATGGCAGTGCCCATGGGCGCCGCCATTTGTGTACGCGCTTCCCCCCCCAAAGTCAGCCATGATAGGCTATGTAAGGATTTACGTAGCCTATCACGGCTGACTGCAGGGACGCAAACGGCGGCGGCTATGGCCGCCACCATTTGCGTCCTGGCAGGAGACGAGATTCGCGGCCAGAGGGACGGGGCGCCTCCCCCCAGCCAGAATTTCGGGGGGGAGGGATGGGGCGCCTCCCACCCCGCCCAGAATTTCGGGGGGAGGGACGCAGCGAAGCAAGCTGCGGGATAAGGTAAGGGACTTTCGTCCATCCCTACTCACTGGTAGAGCTCATGCTTTGCATGTAGAAGGTTGCAGGTAGGGATGGTGGAGAATTCCATCATGGACTTCCCCGGAGTCCGTGGCGGAATGGAAGACTTACCCCCACCTCCACGCGGAATCCTCTTTGGCCATAAATAGCTGCATTTACCTTAAACTAAGGCCTTTACGGCTGCAAGTGGCGTCCCTGCATCCCTGCTTTTACGTGATAGGTGACGCAAATATTTGCGTAGCCTATCACGTTAATGAAAAGCATGGCCACAAATGGCGTCCCGGACGCCATTTGTGGCCGTAAAGGCCTTAGTTTGAGGTAAATGCAGCCATTTACGGCTGCATTTACCTTAACCTAAGGCCTTTAAGGCTGCAAATGGTGTCCTGGATGCCATTTGCGGCCACAGACAGTAGTCCCCTTCAGCCAGTGATATGGCATGGCGGCCGTATTGCTGGTGCTTCAGAACTGGCTGGTGGCTCTGCAGCATCGCCGCGAAGCAGAGCTGGCTGAAGAGGATTCGGGGGGGGTGGAACGGATCGCCTCCCCCATGTGGACCCCTCCCCCCCTGGACTGGCAGTAGGGGATTCGTACATCCCTGGTTGCAGTTTCAATCATTGGCAACTGGACGGCCATCTGGAAAACAGGAAATGTTAAATCATGGAGAAACTGTCACCTGCTATGATCTGCTATGATCTGCTAAATAGGCCAAAAGATTGAGAGAAGTGTCGCAAATAAATAGGATCTAACAAAACAGCAACTCACAAAACAATCCTAAATGTGGCGCATATTTATTCAAAATAACAATACAGCAAGTAAAAATAAGTAAGAAAGTACAATAAACACCACAATACAGAAAAAGAACAAGCCAGCCATAAAACAATTTAAAACAGCAGCAGTGAAACGTCATTAAAATATCATAAAAACCAAAAGCATCACAGATCGTTCTGACAAGAGAAGGCTGTCAGACAAACTGTCTGTTTGTCCTCTGCTTCAGATACATAGTGTTGCAGCACACCTTGGCACTTTTCAATCCAGCCACGCTTCACCAACGGCGAGGTCAATGGAGGCGACATTCTCCCATGCCTGCCAATCTTTTTCCAGTAAAAGGAGTTGGGCTGTATGAATTCTGACTTTAATACCGGGAAGACCAAGCTCAGCCCTAAAGCAGCACTGGCCCTTATGGGTAAAAGGGGCAGGGGGAGTCAGAGAAATTGATTCTGAAGAATTTCCATAGCATGGATATCTATAAATCCCTACACCTCAGAACCATAAAGCTTCTTGGGAAAGAGTTTTGGCCACATAGATTTGTAAGACTGGCCCCAGAAGTGAGCCACCCTTCGATCTATGTAAATGTAAAAATCACTTCCAGGGGTCTTGAGACAAACACTCTAACTGGAGTGATATAGGATTCCCAACTAACAAGTTCACAAAAGCGGGTCCTCACATATTTAAAACTAGAACGCTGCTGAATAATGTGCCTATCGAAGAACCGTATGTGTCTTGAACAAGATGGACCACTAGAATATAACCACAAACAAAATGGTATAAGGGTTCCCCTGAGGAAAGGGCAAGATTGATTATTGATTTAGACTTTGCTTTTTTCTGTATTCATTTTCAAAGCTATGCCATCGCCAACATAACATCATTTTTCCATCCTCCTCTGCTTTTGCAGGAAGTTGTGTTTGGCATGAACATGCTCTCTGATGATTTAAATAAATAAACATAATCCTCTTAGTTATTTATTTGCTGTCAAATTTTAATTGGTATTTATATAATGGGCAATACGTTCCTTAGTTGCTATTAAATGAAATTAGCATAGGATTCAATAGATAATAACTTTTCATATCATTCTATTCCAGATATAAGCTCAATAATTACTTTGGGAACTGCCTTTGAACTTTTGAAAAAGAAAACTAAACATGAATTTTATTTATCTAGGGACTGAAATTATGACCAACGGCATTGCTGTACCCATTTACTCCTAGATGCTTGCACTCACTAGAATGTTTTGGGTTAAAACTCTTGAGGAAAAATTCTTGTTCACAGCAAAATGAAAATGTCTTCGAGATGAGTATTTCTGCTCCTCCTCATGACCATTGCAAATATATTGATAACATACAAAAGAAAATTATTTTTTACTGCTTATTTTGCTTTGTGTAGTCTGATGTTTAAGTAAAGGCACAAGACTACTACAATTACACATTCAATTTTATTTAGTGATAATTTTATGCTTTATTAAATATTTAAATGACTTTGCAAAGTTATTTACCAATACCTCTAAGGTCATATCGACCCAGTTTCCATGATCAAAACAAGCCACAATGGCTTATTTAGGTCATGATGGCTTGTTTAAATTATTAGCCTAACTACCTGCCAGAGTGAGGCTTGTTGTTCTGTCCGAACCAAGTTGGCATAGCTTGTTGGAGGGTGAAATAACCTTTGCATAGCCCATGGCCTGTTGTTGGGTTATTTGAGGGTTGTTTTCCCCTCCAAGAAGCCATGCTGCCCAGGTTTGGACAACACAAGAAGCTGGTAATTAGGGTGGGTAATTAGGCTAATGGTGCCCAGCATGCGCCGGCATGTGCTGCCGATTTAAACAAGCCATTGTGGCTATTTAAGCCACCAGGGCTTGTTTGATCATGCGAACCAGCCCAGTCTGGTCTAGACCAGCCTTCCCCAATATGGGTCCCTCCAGATACTGTGGTCGACAACTCCCATCATCCTTGACCATTAACCATGCAGGGTGGGGCTGATGGGAGTTGTAGGCCAAAACTTCTGGAGGGATCCACATTCAGGAAGGCTGGTTTAGATGAAACACCTGCTGGGGGGATGGCACCAAAAACAATGTCTCTGTGGCAAGTTCTTCAGCTCCTTGCTGTAACATTTGAATGTTTTTACCATGTGAAGAACAGCTATGAGTGAGCATGTTCCTACTCCATGGACATGAAAGAGGCAGGGATTTTTACTATTTGATGCCTGCCCACCACATGGTAAACATTACCGTGGTTAAGTGGTTGGAGAACTCAGCCTGAGGATGCTGTTTTTGATGACATCCCTGTGGCAAGAGTAATACTTAGATCATCTCTAGCGGATGCTCCAGCTGTATAGATTTCCTGCAAAGAAAGCAATTCTTCATAAGAAGAAGCATGAAACCTACACATAGATGGCCGCATTTGCCAACTGCATGTGTGTTGCTTTCAACCGCATGCATGATAGGGGGAAGTATGATATTCTCAAAGCAGTATAAGAGCTTTATTAAGACCAACTAATAAGTGTCACAAAATAATGAGGCGGTTCAGAGGTTCATCAGAATGTTTCTTCAGGCTAGATGTGAAGCAAAAACAAATGAAGAAACAAAGGGGATGTGAAGAGAGAAAATGCTGCTGCTGGTCATGATGGAAGACTAACAATATTCAGATGGAATGAAAGAGGTGTTTTGCAGATTGGCAGAGAAATGTCCTGGTCCCAGCTACACCAGCATACATTTGTAGGGCATCAGTGTAACTTAGCTGGGATCCTACAGACTCCTAGCAATGAACTTTAGAAGCAGCAGAAGTACGAACTACAGAGAACATGGCCAGTTCTTTCTCCTAGCTGTAGCAGCAGGTCAGTTTGAGGTCACGGGATGGGGGGAATTGACACTCTAAATTATCCAATGGAAAACTCAAATTCAAACACAAAAGTGTCCAATAGATCTTCTTTCCACATAGACTCCTTCAGTCAGAGTGCCAAAACAGACATTACTTTAAATCCATACCTAGCAACTGTGTCTTTTTTCATTTTTACCCTAGAGTAGGTGAAAGGGGCCTGATCCAGATCAGGACCCTATTATGGGGGGTGGGCGCTTTTAAAGTTTGGATCAGGCCCCTCCCACCTACTAGACGCCTGTGCCTACTCTAGAGTAAAAATGAAAAGAAAATGTAGCTGTTTGATCTGGATTTCAAGTAATGTCTCTTTTGGCCCACAGTGGCAAGGGCCAGGATGTGGGGGAATATAAAGAGTGTGAGAGAGCAAGATGACTCTTTGGTGGCAGAAGCTATTCAGGCATCCCCTCCACACATGTGTAATTGTGAGGTGGAGAAGAGCCTATGGCCAGCATTTCCCTCAAAGCATGGCTGGCAGGAGGCTAGCAGATGAAGCCCCACTCTGCCTAATGACATTTGCAGAGAGAGGGAACACCTGAATAGGGCTAGAGCGTTTGCACATTCCTGGGTGCTTCGCCTTTGTGTAAACGTGTGTTGAAGGCTTTTTTCAGTCCATTCCATTGTACTTTTCCCTATTCCCATTCCTTTGTGGTTAGTTGTAATGTGTGTAGTGGGTGAGTGTGCTGATCTTTATTAATGAAAGCATGTAGTCTCGGTGCTTTTGGAGTGAGTGTCTGACATGCTTTATACACTTAGTGCTTGAGTGTGTGTGTGTGTGTGTGGCTATCACTTCAGATTAGAGAACAGTGCCTGTGAATATATCCATTAACACCCTAAACTTACAACAAGTAGCAGGCAGATAGTTTTTGATCATGGAGGATGTGGGAGAGGCAGAGGCTGAGAAGGAAGAGGCCCTGGCTGACCAAAAGAGGGACTGGCCAATTAATAAGACATCACAGAATCATAGAAGAGTAGGATTGGAAGGGGCCTACAAGACCATCGAGTCCAACCCCCTGCTCAATGCAGGAATCCAAGTCAGAGCATCCCTGACAAATGGCTGTCCAGCCTCGTCTTGAATGCCTCCAGGGTGGGAGAGCCCACCACCTCCCTAGGGAATTGGTTCCATTGTCATATTGCTCTAACAGTCAGGAAGTTTTTCCTGATGTTCAGCCGGAATCTGGCTTCCTGTAACTTGAGCCCATTATTCCGTGTCCTGCACTCTGGGATGATCAATAAGAGATCCTGGCCTTCCTCTCTGTGACAACCTTTCAAATACTTGAACAGCGCTATCCTATCTCCCCTCAGTCTTCTCTTCTCAAGGCTAAATATGCCCAGTTCTTTCAGTCTCTCCTCATAGGGCTTTGTTTCCAGTCCGCTGATCATCTTTGTTGCCCTCCTCTGAACCCTCTCCAGTTTGTCTGCATCCTTCTTAAAGTGTGCCACCCAGAACTGGACACAGTATTTAGGATGAGGCCTTGTCTCATCAGGCAGTGGCATTCTTAGTCCATCAAGAGCTGGCATCCAGCTGATTTCTCTGCCTGCTGCCTCTCCTGATGGCACTGGAGAGTGAGAAAGAGCATAGTGAAGCAGGTCCTGGCGATCTTTCCACAAAGCAGCATTTTATGTTGCACCTTTTATTATGTGTGTTTGTCTGCTGTGTTATATTATAATTGTTTCAGACTGTTGGTGTATTGTTATTATTGTGTCTTTTCATATTGTTGTTTTTAATTGTGAGCTGCCTTGGTAAATGCCAAAGGTGTTGAAGATGCAAGATAGAAATTTCAGAAACCAACCAATCTATCAAAAACCAACCAACCACTTCCGTGGCTGCCCAGTCTCCCTCCTCCGCAACTATGGCAGAAATTCCCCAGGGGGTCCTTGTGAAGGAGCAGGGTGAGTTGTGGGGGGTTAGCTTTGGGTTTGGGGCACATCACCCATTTTGAGCTATCTCATCCTTGGTAGGAGCTGTTCAGGGCATACTCTCCCCTCTCTCTTGAGTGAGGAGAAATCAATTATGAGGAGGAGGTGTCAAGTTGGTCTCCCATGTTCCCAGCTGCACAGTCTGAGCTGCAGGGCATTCCCACCCAGGGCAGCAGGGTGGGAATGAAGTTATTAAGGCTGACTAGTAGCCCTCTGGGTCTTCTCCGACCAGCACTCCCCTGTTTGTGTTTGCTCACTATTTCCCCAACTCTTTCTGTGGACACTGGGTGGAGGCAGGCAGAGCACCTTGAGCTTCACGTGTGTGGAAGCACTTTCATCTCATGGGGAATCCTGGGGTGGGGGTGCGGGGGGAGTTTCTCCTCTGCAGGAAGGCAAAGGGCAAGGACAGTAGCAGAGGCAAACAGTATCAGGAGCTCCCATCATATGACTTTCAGTCCCTGGCCTGGGAGAAGGAGCGGGATCTGTCACTGCAGCACCAGGCTGTGGAGATGTTGGGGTACAGCACTGCCACACGTAGGACATCAGGCTGCAGCAGTTGAGGTCTCCAGGCACATCCGTGAGATGACTGGCCTGGATGGCCTTCCTTTCTTGTTGGTGGAGTGCAAGGGGTTCTGGGGTTCTGGCTCCTAACACAGCTGGCCTTCCACAGGTACAAGATTCCAGTGCACTTTTTGCGTTCTAAAGCCCATCTCTCCCCCCACTGCCCGTGATCCAGCAGTTGGACATTAATTTTATAAGGTGCACTATGAATTGAGACAACAGAATTGAGAATCAACACTATGAATTGAGACAACAGTTTACATTGCTGCTAATACCGTTGTTTTCTGCTTAGGTGGTAGGTCACATTTCCCCATTTCTAGGATCCCCCTCCAAAACGGCTAAGGTCCAAACCTACGTTGGTCCATTAAAAAGGATCTGTTTGTCTGTTACTGCTGCTGTTTGATTTTTTTTCTAATGGGCCAGCATGTCATCCTGCATTTTTGCATGATGTTCTTGAAGTTATAGAACTATGAAGTCTTACCAGTCAACATGCTAGTGCATGTTTCTGAAACATGCATCACCAAATGCCATCAGGTAGTCAAAAATATGCACTGGAGGCAGGAGAGAGTCACTCAGTGGTATCAGTATTAAATCCTATTTGCACATTATCCACATACATACCACAGAAGAGATTTGTTTTAGATATCTGGGCCCCATCTACATGAGCTTTTTACTCCAGGGCAGCTGCAAGTCGAGGTCCCTCAGGATAGATGACACAGTCGCCACTTCGCAGCTGTTCGTGGTTTTCTCCCGGAAACTGAGGATTCGTGAGGTGGCATTTTGCTGTGATTTTTTGGGTTTGTTGCAGGTCTCCTCGCGGTTGTGGGCCGTCTGTCCCTGCTACTTTTTACTCCATTAAAAGTAGCAGACAGGCCGCACACATCTGTGTGCACACATCTGAAAGCATATACGTCTGTCTTGGACACAGATTTCTGCAACTCTGACACAGTAAAATTGCCAAAATCATTTCATGGTTTTTCCATACCAATTCCAAGAAATTTTAAATTTTCTACTGGTTAAGATGAGATCTTGCATAAATAAATAAATAAATAAATAAAACACATTGCTAAAATTATTAGTTAAATGGAAACATAGCTGAAAGTAAAAAATGCTTTAATATGACATAATGCCAGAACTCATTGCTTTGATTTTTTAAAAGACTAGATGATAATTGTTTGATCATTTTATTAAAAAATAGGCCTAGATGTCAAAGATTTCCCTCCATCAAAACAAGTGTTATTAACTTCAATTATGGCTGCCAGGAGAACTGTGAAGCCCTTTTAGTGTATTTCAAAGTATTTCATTTGGACACTTTGGAAAAACATACATTCTTATTCATAACCCACAGAACTGTTCTGATTTATAAGCTCTGCTCAACTGTAAATCATGGAAATGAAGAATTTAAAAAAATGTTATGGCATCATGCCTGAGCAAAGGGAAGAAGGAATGTAGTTTTTATATTGCCAATTACAATTAAACATTTATATTTTTTATTTAGTAGACAGTCCAAGATGCATACACAAGAAGGCACAGTGTAATTATCTGCATTTTTATTGAAATGGCAAAAATAGACCTCTTTAAGTGATTTTTGCAGTTATATTTGAAACATAGTAACTTCTAAACAAATTATTTCCAAGTATATTAATATTTGTGTCAAAAGTGGAAAGGTTTGGTTTTAGTCAATGTTTAATTGACAAGCTTGATTCAAAGTATAATCCAGCTAGTTTGAGAGACATCTGTGTCTACTTGAAAAACATGCATTCATTTATTACAGGAATTTGTGATATATTAGATCTGGTGTAACCATGACCAAGGCAATGATCCATAGTTAATACATATGTTCATTGCCTGATCACTTCAAACAACTTTGCGCATCCTAGTCATCTAAATCCTTGAATAGGCAATTAAAATATAAAACCACAAATAGAACATTTTGTTTCACAGAACTTCAAATGCAATGCTTTTCAGTGGAGTAAGATCACTCACTCACTCACTCACTCACTCACTCATTCATTCATTCATTTATTCTATACTACCCAATAGCTGAAGCTCTCTGAGCAGTTCACAACAATTAAAACCATAAAATACAACATAAGGTACAATATAAAAGTTGAAAACTATGGTATAAAATAACACTAAAACCCAAAATAAAACCTATCAGCGATGCAAAGATTTAAAATACAGGAACAGATTTAAAACAGAAACCAAAAGATTAAAATGCCTGGGAAACGAAGGTCTTTACCTGGCACCAGAAAGAGCATGATGGAGGTATTGTGGTAATTGTAACACTGTTTGTCTCATTGTCTTTACTTCAGTGTTTCATTTTCTGAACCCCTCAACAGTTGAGTTTGCTACCTTTTCTAGAGTGGCTGCCACCTGGGCCTTTCTCCCCTCTTACCACAGTACCAGGCGAGCCTCTCTGGGAAGTTCATTCCACAACTGGGGTGCCATGGCAGAAAAGGCCCTCTTCTTAGTAGCCATCCACCTCAGTTCCTTTGGCGGGGGCTCCTGGAGAATGACTGCTGAGGATGATCTTGGGGTCTGGGCAGGTACATATAAGAACAGATGATCTTTCAGGTAAACCTGGCCTCAAGCAGTTTTGGGCTTTGAATGTTAACTCCAGCACTTTGAATCCATTCTAGAAATGGATGGGCAGCCAGTGCAGATGGAAAAGTACTGGCCAATCCCTGTGAACAATCTTGCTGCCCTATTTTGGACCAGCTGAAGTTTTGGGACCGTTTTTAAAGGCAGCCCCACATATAATGCACTGCAGTAAACCAGACATTCATAGACTCACCAAGCTTTTGTGTGGCGGAAGAGCAGTGTTTCCCTTCCACCCTCATGGATAATGTCACAGACGACATGAACACTCACTCCATTAGTGCAATCTCCCCCATTTATCATGGGGACAGAATTGTGCAAATTGGTTATCTATATGGGGCCCAAATGATGTGCCTGCTTCATATTTGATGCTATCTGTGTGGTGGAGGAGAGATGGGCATGCTGCTTCTCTATCATGCGAAGACCAGTGAGTGTATGATCTTAGCCTCAGCTGCCTGTCTTTGTGTACAGTAATGAACTGTAGAGATAATAAAGTGATAAAATCTGCATAATACTGCTTGTTCCCATATTAAGCATCCTGTGTGCTGAGGTAATCAACAGAGGCTTTTCCCTGGGTGCCTCTGGCATGAAGTAATGTGGGCAGCTACCAGGGAAAGTGCCTTTTCAGCGGAGTCCCGTTTATAAAACCTTGTCTCCAGGGAGGCTCACCTGGGGCCTGCTTTATAATCTTTTTAGCACCAGGAAAATACTTCCTTGTTCGCATTGGCTTTTAAAGCTTTGAAGTTTAAACGGCTCTATCTTCTGCTGATTGCTGGTTTCCATTATGAGTTGTTTTTGTTATACTGATTTTTATAAATCCTTTTATACTAATGATGCCACTTGTTTGTGTAAAGCATTTTATATACCACTCCTCAGCCAAATAGGCCCCCGGAGTGGCTTACAAACGATCAATGAAAACAAGGCAGTCTCTGCCGGCAGGCTTACAATTTAAAAAGACATGGAAGAAGTAAAAAGGATGGGGAGGGAATAGGAGGAAAAGCAAGTCGTCTTTTAGCAGGGCTGCTGGAATGCCCCTGCTTCCCATCTTGTTCCCTCAGCTACAGCCTGCTGGGATGGCTGCTGGTGGTGACACCTGATGGGTGGTCCCAGAGCAGGGCTTGTGGAATGGCCCTGCTCCTTCTCCTGCTGCTTTGCTTAGGCCCCTTCATTGGCTTTACCCATTGCAATACCTAAACAGATTGCATCTAGATGAACTTCAGCTTCAGGTTAGACAAATGGGCCTGAAACAAACATTATAAACACATCAAGCTGCCTTATATTGAATTTGACCATGAGTCCTTCTAGCCTGGTGCTGCCTTCTCTGACTGGCAGCGGTTCTGCAAGGTCGCAGACAAAACTTCATTCATGCAGCACTCTGTACTGGTCCATGCCTTGCACTTCTATTGGTACTTTCTGCATACAAATCTGTTCCTCCCTTGTAGGTCGACACAGAACATGCATGCCATCTTGAAGAGCTCGAGATAATGCATGCATTGCTTATGTAAGTATTCACTGGCCCTTGTGAGACTCAGAATAAACTGCATGCTATTAAGTGAAAAAGAACATGCGATGGAAAGTACAAATTCCAGAATCTACAAAAGAACTTTGGGACAAAGCTGCTGTTTGCCCAGAACACTTTGTTTATTTTATTTCTTAAAAACTGAGAATATTCCTTGGAGAGGTGACATTTTGTTTTCACTGGAGTCCAACAGGTGTCAGAAAGAGTACAATTATAAATATTGCCATTTAAAATAGAAAGCACTGCAGTATATATAAAACATTTCAACATGTCACTTTTCAACCAATTTTTGGTGTAAATAGTTACTGTTCTGTTCCACTAGAAGAAGAAGAACTCTCACTGAACTATTACATGAAATATTACAGCAAAATTATTTTATAGCATGGTTAAATATTTATTGCTATATTTTTAAATTTCCATAGTGATTTATCAGATATGTTACCCATGGTGGATAACAATGGCAGTTTTTTTAAATAGTACTTCAGTATCTGCTATATAAGAACATCTATTACAAAGGTGTTGAAAGTAAACTTTTCTGTCAGGAATTTCACTGTATCCCAATAAAACTGAAATTTTACTCTTATTGAATGAAATTATTTATCTATATGTTTGCAATTATGACAAAGTAATGAGAGAAACTAAACATACAATTTGCAGAGAGAAAAAGTCCTTGTACATTGTATTTCTAAATAGAGTATATTAAAAACAATATTAGAAACAAAAACAAAACCTACATTCGAACATGAAGTATTATCCATTACAGATGTTTTTTGCCTTATGCATGCTAGGACTGGACTCCAGATATCTGTTACATTTACACCACCTGGAGAGGTTTAGGACTGGGACCAAGTCCCCCTGTGCTAGCAGATCTTGAAGCTACATCACTGTCAGAGACCACACTAGAGTATCACTTGTGGGTATGCCAGTGTAACTCTGCTTCACCATGCTGGCTGGAGAATGCTGGGAATTGCAGGACTTTTTCTATCTAAACATGCATAGGATTGTGCCCTTACCTTAGCCACACCCTCCTCCATGATACGTCACTCCATTTTGCCTCCCACATGGTTTTTCCACTTCCCCCCACAACAACCAGTCAGCATTTCATTGCCACTGAGCAAGTTCAGTCCTCATTGGGCTGTTTATGGGATTCCCCTTTAGTGTCCCCCCCCCCTCATATATATTTTGTACTTCTGCCATTCTTGGGGTTCCCTCAAGCCTGCTGATGCCTCTCTCTTATGGGTGGATGGTGCTGTTTTAGGTACATAAGCAACAGTGCTCACTTCTCAGCATTGGAAAGAGATTAGCTAAAAATATAAGAGCAGACTTTGCCTCTTACAATTTTAGATAACAGAATGGCTTCAACTAATACAGAGATTATAAAGACTTTTCTGGTTTGTTTGTTTCTAAATACAAAACTGCATGATACATCACGCAGCCAGATGAGGGTATGATCAATAGCTTTTTTGGTTTAGTTAATTTGAATCTAAGAAATAACAAAGGACAAGATATACTTAGATATAATTATTCAATTGAAGGAAATGGTATCTGCAACAGTCATTAAAAGCAAGCGAATCACCAGATCCTGATGGATGTATATCCAAATATTATGAGGCAACTGGAGCTATTATAAAAGAAATTTTTGATAGAAGCAGTATGTGAAATACTGAGGACAGCCTCCAGATCCTTAGAATGAGAGCCATATTATATGGGAAAAGCTGATAAAGATTTATCTAATGTATCTTCTTACAGGTCTGTTTGTTGTATTATGATTACAAAATGTTAACCCAGTTGGCTTAAAAATTATTAGTATGTATATTCAATAAGAACAACACAATTTCATACCATCTAGATCAATATATAAGAAAAACCTTGCATATTGCACAACAAGTTCAGAATGCCAAAACCCCTTCAGCATTTTTGTTTCTAGATGCCTTCTGACTGCCTAGAATGGGCTTTGGGTGGGGGATCATGCCTAGGAAAGATGACTTTTGGTCAGTATATTTTTTACAGTGGGTTCAATGGCCCATCCTAAAGATTTTGGTTAATGGTCCGGTTTCAGAAAATTCTGACATTCAAAGAAGAACAAGATAGGGGTGTGTGCTGTCACTGCAAATTTTTGCCATCTCTGTACTACTATCTGCTTCAAGTTCTCATAAAACAATGTTCTGATATACAAGGAATTATAATTAAGAATGCCCAGTTTAAAATATTTGTGCGTGGGTAGCATTGTTTTGAACCTGACCTATCCTTATGAAGCAGGACAAGCACTTCATGTATTCAACACTGTAATATTATTTCAGGAAGTAAGCTTTGAAAAATCTTATTTAGCCCCTCCCTCCCCAAACTTCAGACTTTTCTACTTGGAGAAAGTGGGCCCCCAGAAAGAGAGCCTTCTGTCTTGGTTGCACTGGGCACATTAACCAATAAAATATCTGAGCACCTATTTACAGGGTGCTTTACAAAAAACATGTTTGAAAGGTCCTTTCTCCAGTGGATTTATAATCTAAAGATAGACCCAGGGAAATAACAGAGGAAGATGAAGGACAAGGAGAAGGGGAGGTTTAAACAGAGAAGAATATAAGATTATTTCAATTACATGCACTTCAGCTCAGATTTCAAAAAAACTATGTAGTAAGACTAGAGATGTAAGATGTCTGGAAATAATGAAGCCATTGGGGAAAAAAGTTTTTTAATCCTCTCTGTAAGATTCCCAGCATAATTATTTCTTTAATTCCTTATTAAAATTATTGATCTAAAGTATATTTTATTGATAGACATTTATGCTCCATTTCCCAACATGTGAGTAGAGTCATTATTGTGCATTCTTGACAGTAAATGTGCATTCTTGACAGCTTGGATTTTGTTCTATAAAGTCCTGTGTTTCTGATGCTTTAGCAGTCATTTAATGTAGTTCTAATCTATTCAGACAGTAATTACAAATTTATAAACTGGGTTTACTTTTAAAAGTTTTAAAATATAATGATAATTTTATGAGCGAACTAAGTTATACATAAAATAACGTTAGGAACAGAAAGGCTGCTTTATGTTCCTAAACCAACCCTCCAGAACTTGGTGCCCTCTGAATGTTTTGCACCATGCTGCCTGAGGCTGATGAGAGCTAAAGTCCAAAATATCTGGAGGGCACCAGGTTGGGGGAGGCTGTCTTGAAGCAACAAAGTGACTTTAGATCTGTAAAGAGCACTAAAAAAAGTATTGCTTATTTTTCCATTGCCCCCCAATTTCAGTTTTTTTCTGGAAAAAAATGGAAAGCACACATTTTTTTCCCATGGCCTCAAAATTCCCAGAAATTTTACATCTGTAATTGTAAATAGGGATGCGTGATGCTGAGAATTCTGTTCCGTTTAACCCTGATAGCATTTCGCGGTGTTTTCGTTCCGATAAGCAGCAGCGGACTGTAGCGGATTCCCCCCCCCCCCATTCTGGAAATGTTTGTATTCTTTTTCACATATTAAATAGATGTGCTTTTTTCAGGTCCCATGATTTGTGCTAATGGAATATTTTCCCCCCATTTTTCAGGTCCATGATTTGCACAAATGGGATCATGTTTTGTTTTTGTTTTTCATTTTTTGGGTCCGGAGATTTGCACAAATGGATTTCTTTCCCCCCTTCGCATCTTTTTATTTGTGCAAATGGAGTTGTCATTTTAAAAAAATATTTTTTTATTGGGGGATCTTGTGCAGGTGCGCACTGGTGCCTGCCTGCCCACTACGTAGCCCTGCAGAGGCATATTCCCAGTGTAAATATCCTTGGCAGTTTCATCCTCTTGACACACTACTTCATTTAGCCCAGTAGTGCCATATTCCATACTTCCAAAGGAGAATTAGAAGTAATTTCATTTATAGGTTTCCCTGTTTATCTTAAATTGGGGACCTGAACATGTCATGAACATGTTACACTTGGTATGTAAAAATAAATGAACGTTGAAAGCTGCAATCTGTATGTTGTAGCTAATACAAACAATATAAACTTTAACACCGTTACTTAAAAAAAGAAAAAGAAAACATCTAAATGCTGCATGTACATTGAAGTCAGTGTTTTATTCTACATAACACACACACACACACACACACAAGCGTGCGCACACACACATTCTGCCTTGTAACCTTGCAGCTTTTTAGATGAAGGAAATTTCCTCTTAATAGTTTGCATTAATGTGATAAAAATGTCTGCACTCTCTATAAATTTAATCATATCTTAAACCATTCCCACATTTGGTATTTCTCTTGCAGGCTTATTTCAGCCCTTGCAATAACATTTTAAAATCCTTCCATTTCAAACACTAAAACATCATGAAGAAAGGGAAAGAAGCAAATGAATCCTCCCAAGGGAAGGAGGACTACTTAATCCTACCTGGTTTTAATTTCTGTTTCAGGTCTGCTGAACATAACCTTTAGTTGTACCCAACCCCCTTCTCTTTCAGTGATTTAAAATGGCAGAAATAGGTACTGGTGTCCAGAAAGTGCTCCCTACTCTGGAATTCAAAGGGGCTCCATCTACATAGAAATGGAATGAGAAGTGCTTTCTGGTTATACCTGGATTTTCATGACATTGGTCCGTCAGGGGCACACAAAGCAAGAGAAGTGGAGTATACACTGCCTAAAAACCTGCTTTCATAGGTCACACAGCACTTGAAACCCTTATACTTCAGGGTTGGGTGAACTGAACATGATCAACCCTGTAGGTGCTGCTCAGTGAATGAGAGAGGCTTATTCCCTGCCCCTGTCCATGCTCAGGGAGATTTACTGGAAGCGCTGAATTAACTGCCTGTAGTTTACCCCACATCTCTCCCCTTTCATCCACCTTTTGGGTACTGTGAAAGATTAAAAGATACTGCATAGAGCAGAAGGAGAAAGGGCAGGCAGCTGCTCTTTCACAGTCGTGCAATACACCTGCAAGTCTGCAGTTGCACGATACACCTACAACTAAGGAATACACTGTACTTCCCCCATTAGAAGTAAATCTCTTTCCCCTGCAGTCTCAAGCAGGGGAATAAGCCCCACTAAATTCAATGGAACTTACTTTCAAGTAAGCCTTCCTGGGGACCATGCTGCAAGGTTTGCTTTTTCTCCAGATACAGGACAGGGATTCACCCCAATGCTGGATGAGAGGGGAGAGGTGTCGGGTAAACTACAGGGGCTTACGTCAGGGCTTCCAGTAAACTTCCCTGAGCAGGGGAGCATGGACAGGGGTAGGGAACAGCTCTCTCATTCGCTGAGCAGCACCTATGGGGTTGATGATGTTGCGGCTTTGGCCAGTTAGGGGCACACAAAGCAAGAAAAGTGAGGCATTAGGTAGTGCGTACTCAGCTTTCCTTGCTTTGTGTGCTGCTGATGGATCAAAGCTGATTTCATGAAATTCCGGATAATACTCCAACATGCTTCTCATTCTGTTGTCATGAAGATCCCCCTTTTCTTATGAAAATGATTGATACCTTCTCCATATCCATTTTTCTGGCTCAGAAAACAAAAGATTCATTATTACCGGGCTTGTAAAAATAAGACAATTGGGCAATGTAGTAACTACATTTTAAAAAGTGAGTGCAAATCCCATGTAAAACATGAAAACATTTTTTTAATTCCATGCTAGAAATAAATGCACCTGCATGCATGGATGAATAATGTTGGTAGTGGAGGCCCCAGATTTATAACTCCTTTCCTAAGATTAATTTTAAATAAAATAAATCAATTTGCTCAGTCTTTGATGATGATTTATGTTACAAATTTGTTCTTTAAGAACTTTGATTTGCAATGAGTGTCCCTTTGGCCAGATTTTCCTGTTTCTACTATGCTTTAAAAACACGCAACATTCTGGTTTGCTCAATCTCCTTAGGTCCAGTCTGTAGATCATGTGGTACAATTCTTGGTCTGTACCATTTTAAACTGTAAGGGGAGGGGAATCACAAGCATGTAAAGAACCAACCCCCTGCCCATGGGAAGAACCTTTCATGGAGAATAGGGATGTTGAAACTCTTATCCATTGTTATACTCATATACTACTCTGCCTTTTGAAACTTCAGAGCATCTTACATTGTGCTTTCAGTGCCCTCTCCTCGATATGTTGCCAGGTCTCCTGATAGGTTGCCAGGTCTTCTGGTGGAGCTTGACAGAGATAGGTAGGAGTGGAGCCTAGTGGTGCCTGGTGGGGGCAGGGAATGGCACCTGTCAGGGGGTCAAGGGAAGCATTTGGCATGCCTGGTGCCTCATCGCTGTGAGGGTGGTGAAGTGAAAAGAAAAGCTTTCAAGCCAAGCAGAAAAGGAACTGCCCCTTGATGACAGAAAAGGAGCCTGAACTCCTGAAAGCGTGGGTCAGTTCCTAGGACATGGCAAAGCCACCAAGTCAGGCACTGACCAGTTCCACATCTCCTCAGCCTTCCCATGTCTGTAGGACCACGTGCTCCCAGGCCAGCCACTTGACTAGCTGCCCTGTGGAATGCATGCATACATGCATTTGGATAGAAATTAAGGAGGATATGTATATGAATGAACTCTCCGTGCTTGTCTGGTGGCATTAGCAGTGAGTTCCTTAACAGTGCTGCCTTTTAAAAGGCTATTATATGAACAAAAAACAAGTACCCCGACCTTCAACAGCATCATATGCTCCAGTTGTCATTCTAACAAGGGATGGTCCCCATTTGGGGAAGAAGCTGCCTTATACAGAGGGGTTCATCACATGGAGGCTTTTCCGTTAAATGCACTGGGGGCATCGCAAAATTTCCTCTCTGGTTCCTTTTCCTTTCCCTCCCCGTGCAGATTACTGGTGGTTTGGTTGTGATTGACATGCAATGTGGGTGGACAGGAACCTCCACTGAACTGCCTGAATCCTGCCCCCAAAGACACCGGCTTCCTAACAAACTGTTGGAATGCTGGCATACTGGCATGCTGGCCATTCTCTGTTGTGGAATAAGCAGCCAAAGTCAGGAGCAAAAGTTGGTGCATTGCATTTAGTCACAGCACGGTGGCAAGCCAGCCTGTCGGCAAGCCAGCAGGTCAGTATACCGACATGCCCACCACCCCAACATCATCATGACCGCACCCCCAGCAGACCAAAACAACCTATGGGAGAAATACACAGGGAGGTCATGGAGCTCCTGTTGTGGGGGCTGAAAAAATACTGATTTTTTTCTGTTTGGGGATAACACGGGATAGGCAGGGGAAATGGCGGGAAAATCACTGGAGGATTATGACATCGTGTAATGCACCTGCAGACATCACTGAGTGGCCAATCATGAATGAGAGATAAACTGCAGTAGAGGTGCCCAGAGTCAGACCATTGGTATTGCCTGGCAGTTGCCCTCCAGGGTTCAAGGCAGTGGTCTTTCTCAGTCCTGCAGATGCCAGGGGTTGAACCTGGGACAGTAAACATGCAAAACATGCCCTCTGGGCTGCTGCACATAACCCATACTACTTTTCATCATGTATTACTTGTGTTGGAATGAAAGTAATTGGACTTTTTTTTTTTTTAAGGAACATTTAACAGGTGCTACCCAAGCTTTTCTGCCAGCAGTTGGCTTAAACAAAATGAACTTTATTGGCACTTCAACAAGGAGAACAATTTTTTTTAATTATTCAAATATTACACAAGAGAAATAGCTTAAATGGTAATGGATATTCTGTTGTTCTTTATAGGGCTTTCAAAGCCAAAAGGCAATTGGGATGTGTAGAGACATCTCACGACAGGAGATGGTAGAGTAGGGTTTTTCTGCTGCAGGGCGAGTTCTACTTCCCCCTTCCCCCTTCCCCCTCTCTTCACTTCTATAATGACACATGGATAAGGTTCCAAATCCAACACTGATCCAAGCAGGCTCTTGCCTTCCAAGAACGTTTCCAGGCTCCCCACCACGTTTATCTGGTTAATGCTTATTTGATGCCTTCAAAAAGCCAAGCCCATTTCCTCCATCCCCCTCGAAACACTGCTCTGACAGGAGAAGGTGGCCTCACAACTGTCACAACTGTCAGCCAGTCCACGGAACTGGCTGGTGAGGTGGAGAGAGACCGTTTTGGGAGTGTTACAAAGGTCAGCCAAGTAGCAATTGCACAACCATCTTCTGCTGGAAAGAGGAAGGACTGGTTGCTCCTGAGCATGACTCACTGGAGACTAATCAGGGGGAGGGCAGATCCACAGCAGGCTCACCAGTCAAACTATGCATGAATGTCTGCCATAATCCCAATAGAAGCCAAGTAAGGCGATTTGGAGGGGGTGGGATGGGGGGTTCATGACTGGGAGCCAAAACAGACATTACTTTAAATGTGTATCTAGCAGCTGTGCCTTTTCCATTTTTACTTTAGAGTAGGTGCAGAAGCCCTGATCTGAATTGAGACTCTAGGAGTAAGGGGGGTTTCAAGGTCCAGTGGAAGCCCACTGGGTGACTTTGGGCCAGTCACAGACTCTCAGCCCAACCCACCTCACAGGGTTGTTGTTGTGAGGATAAAATGGAGGAAGAGGAAGACTATGTACGCTGCCTTGGGTTCCTTAAGGAGGAAAAAAGGTGGGATATAAATGAAATAAATAAATAAATAAGTTACAGGAAGCCAGATTCCGGCTGAACATCAGGAATAATTTCCTGAGTGTTAGAACAATACGACAATGGAACCACTTGCCTAGGGAGGTGGTGGGCTCTCCCACACTGGAGGCATTCAAGACGAGGCTGGACAGCCATCTGTCAGGGATGCTCTGACTTGGATTCCTGCACTGAGCAGGGGGTTGGACTCGATGGCCTTGTAGGCCCCTTCCAACCCTACTATTCTATGATTCTAAATAATAAGATCCTAATCAGGGGCCCTGCGCTAGAGTAAAAGTGAAAAAAAGTAAAGCTGCTAGATATGGATTTAAAAACATGTCTGTTTTGGCCATGGGTTAGAGGTGGGATGGGGATCTCAAATGGGATTGGGGAAGGATTTGAACTGCACTGTTCTCCTCTTGATGTCACTGGAAATGGAAATATGAAATAGGCTTATCATTGGGCTCAGAAATAACTGAGGGTTTGTTTGTTTTTTACCAAATGGAGCTGAGCTTTTTGTTTTATATTTAGGAGAATAGCTTGATTAACTGAGCTGAGTTGTGGTGCACAAAAATAGTATATTTAAATTAATTATACCTTATTTTCTCTCACATACTGTACAAAGTGGCTTACAACCATTAAAACAAAACAAAGGAAACACTTAAATTGATATTTATGTTATTATTTATATATAAAGTTCATAAAAATCCAGGGATGGGTAACAATATTAAAAGCAT
This sequence comes from Heloderma suspectum, assembly GCF_057233095.1. Lineage (NCBI taxonomy): Eukaryota > Metazoa > Chordata > Lepidosauria > Squamata > Helodermatidae > Heloderma > Heloderma suspectum. The sequence goes on from NC_139462.1 coordinate 118,630,166, forward strand.
CCAACAGTAAAACACAAGAAATAACCTTCCAATAAAGCCAATAGATAACGAGCAGAGAAAACAAATAATCAACAGTACTTCTAGTCCTATTAATGGCAGCAGCAACTAACCACTCATAAACTAATGAGTAAACAAATGGGTGCTGAAATGTTAATAAGGTGGCAGTAGGTGTACCTCTTGGAGAGGGCATTCCAAAGTCAGGATGCTACCATGGAGAAGTCCCCATCTCATGTCACCATTCCATGTACTTTCCCCAGTGGTTAGGCGAGACAGAGCTCCTATCCAGCACAGGCAGGCTGCTACAGGGCACGCCGTTCCTTCCATTACCTGGGTCCCAAGTTATTTAGGGCTTTGTAGGTCAACACCAGCAACTTGTATTCAGCCCAGAAACTGATAGGCAACTAGTTTAGCTCTTTCAGGATTGGTGCTATATGATCCTTAGCAGCATTCTGGGAACTGCATTTTACACCAACTGTAATTTCTGGATCATCTTCAAGGGCAGACCCACAGAAAGCACATGCCAATAATCCAAATGAGAGGTTCCCAGAGCATTCCCAGACCACAGAGGTTCTGTGGCTTACTTATCTATGTTCAGGAATAGCCATAGCTGGTGTACCAGCTGAAGCTGAGCAAAGGCACTATATGCCATATTGGCCATCCGGGCTTCTACCGACAAAGCTGGATCAAGGAGTACCCCCAGACCATGTATCTGCTCATCCAGGGGGACAGCATGCCAGAACATGACATCTAGCTGATTCCTGGACCCAAGAATCCCCTGCAGACAGGACCTCCATCTTGTTGAGATTCAAGTTTATTGCCCCTTAGCCAACTCATTACTGTCTCCAGGCACCAATCCACCACCACTACCATCACCATCACCACCTGTTTATTTGTATGCTGCTTTTCCACAAATTTGTGCCCAAAGCAGCTCACTACATAACAAATGAGCAACAGTAAATATAATTGACAACAACATATCAAATGAACAACAGTAAATGTAACAGCAGTATTAAAAAATACAATAGGAAGAATTACAAATAGTCATGCTATTGGTAGATAAAAATATAATAAAAAAATATCAATACATACAATAATAAATAAAGCCGTACAAATAAACTAATCTAATCCAACAGCTAAACTAAACAGGAGAGAGAATAAATATAAGAACATAAGAACATCAGAAAAGCCAGGCTGATTTTATTTATTTATTTATTTATTTATTAAATTTATTAATCACCCATCTGGCTGGTCACCCAGCCACTCTGGGCAATGTACAACGTATAATAAAACATAAAAAAAAACAATAAAATTGTTTTTTAAAATAAACAATTTTATTGTTTATTTTAAAACAATAAAATTCTACAATAAAAACATTTTCTAAAATACCCTAACCCACCCCAAATGCCTACCTGAACAACCACGTTTTTAATGCACGGCGGAAGCTCATTAAAGAGGGGGCATGATGGAGTTCCTTAGGGAGGGAGTTCCACAGAGTGGGGGCCACCACAGAAAAGGCCCTCTCCCTCGTCCCCACCAGTCTAGCAGTCCTGGCTGATGGGACAGAGAGAAGGCCATCCGAGGCTGATCTTGTTAAGCGGCCTGTCTGGTGTTGCTGGAGGCGCTCCTTAAGATATGCTGGGCCGGAACCATATAGGGTTTTAAAGGTCAAAACCAACACCTTGAATTTGACCCGGAAAACAACTGGTAACCAGTGCAACTCCTTCAGCACTGGAGTGATGTGATCTCGCCGGCGGCTGCCTTTAATCAGGCCAGCCGCCGCATTCTGTACCAGCTGCGGCTTCCGAACCGTCTTCAAGGGTAACCCCATGTAGAGTGCATTACAGTAGTCTAAACGAGAGGAGACCAGGGCATGTACTACCGATGGGAGCAGATGGTCGGGAAGGAAGGGGTGCAGCCGCCATATCAGATGGAGTTGATACAGTGCTGTCCGGTTCACAGCTGACACCTTAGCCTCCATGGACAGCTGGGAGTCCAAAATGACCCCCAGGCTGCAGACCTGGTCTTTCAAGGGTAGCTGTACCCCATTCAACACCAGGTCAACATCCCCCAGCCTCCTCTTGTCTCCCACCAAAAGTACCTCGGTCTTGTCAGGGTTCAGCTTCAGCTTATTCCTCCCCATCCAGCCACTCACCATCTCCAGACATTTGGACAGGGATTCTACGGCCAACCTTGGTGAAGATTTGAACGAGAGGTAGAGCTGCGTGTCATCCGCATATTGATGACACTGAACCCCAAACCTCCTGATGATAGCCCCCAGCGGCTTCACATAGATGTTAAATAGCATCGGGGAGAGGATGGAACCCCACAAGGATCCACCGGATCGTTGTTTCATCTAGCCCACTTTGAGCTAGTTTGCTCATCGGGATATCATGGGGCACTTTGTCAAAAGACTTGCTGAAGTCAAGGTATATTAAGTCCACAGCATTCCCACAGTCCACAAGGGAGGTTACCTGATCGAAAAATGAGATCAGATTCGTCTGGCAGCATTTGTTCTTGGCAAATCCATGCTGGCTTTGAGTAATCACTGCATTGTTTTCAAGGTGCTTACAGATGGATTGCTTTATCACCTGCTCCAGAATTTTCCCAGGGATTGATGTCAGACTGACTGGTCTGTAGTTCCCAGGCTCCTCCTTTTTACCCTTTTTGAAGGTTGGGACAACATTAGCCCTCCTCCGGTCATCTGGCACTTCCCCCGTCCTCCATGATTTCTCAAAGAGAATAGACAGTGGATCTGAGAGCTCTTCTGCCAGTTCCTTTATTACTCTAGGATGCAGTTCATCTGGCCCTGGAGATCTGAACTCATTCAAAGAAATTAGGTGTTCCTTGACCATATTCCTATCAATCTCAAGCTGCAATCCTGCCCTTTCAGCCTGTACTTTGCCTTTGCCAGGGGGGTCATAGACCCTTTTTTTGGAGAAGACTGAACCAAAATAGGAATTGAGCACTTCTGCCTTTTCTTTGTCATCTGTTATGATTTTACCATCCTTATAATAGTTGAACCACCATTTCTTTCCTCTACTATGCATGTATCTGAAGAAAGCCTTTTTGTTGCTTTTAGCATCCCTCGCTAACCTCAGCTCGTTCTCAGCTTTAGCCTTCCTGATGCCATCCCTGCAATTCTGTGCTACCTGCCTGTACTCTTCCTTTGTTGCTTGTCCTTCCTTCCACTTCCTATATGTGTGCTCTTTTTGTTTTCAGGTCATCTCTGAGCTTTTTGTGAAGCCACATTGGCTTCTTCTGTTGTCTTCCACCTTTTTTTCTTGTTGGAATTGTACCTTGAGAATTTCCTTTTTTAAAAACTCCCACCCATCTTGGACTCCTTTTCTCATTAGAGTCGCTTGCCATGGGACCTTACTTATCATTGTTCTGCGTTTATTAAAATCGGCTTTCCTAAAATCCAGTATACGCGTTTGGCTACACACACTTGGCTTTTGCTTCCTTTAGAACGAAGAACTCAAGTATAACATGGTCACTTTCCCCCAGAGTTCCTGCAACTGCTACTTTATCCACTAAGTCATCTCTGTTGGTTAGGATCAAGTCAAGGATAGCCGATCCTCTAGTTCCTTCCTCTGCTTTCTGTAGGAGGAAGTTATCCACAACACAAGTCAGGAATTTCCTGGAGGGGCCATGTTTTGCAGCATTTGTCTCCCAACAAATATTGGGGAAATTGAAGTCCCCCATTACTACTGCATCATGCTTCCTTGAAACATTGGCTATTTGCTTTTCAAAAGTTTCATCTTCGTCTTCTCCTTGATTGGGTGGCTGGTAGTAGATTGTGACCACCAGGTTCCTTTTATTATTTGCTCCATTTATTTTGATCCAGATGCTCTCGACGGGGCTACCAAGGTCATCCTCCTGTATTTCTGTGCAGAGATACGTATTTTTAACATATAGTACAACCCCACCTCCCTTTCTGTTCCTCCTGTTCTTTTTGAACAAGTTATATCCTTCGATTGCTGTATTCCAGTCGTGAGAGTCATCCCACAAAGTCTCAGTTACACCTATTAAGTCATAATTTCCCTCCTGTATTAAGAGTTCACGTTCATTCTGTTTGTTTCCCATATTCTGGGCATTAGTATATAGACATCAAAGACCATGTGCTCCTCCAAGAAGGATGCAGACAAACTGGAGAGGGCAACAAAGAGGATCAGGGGACTGGAAACAAAGCCCTATGAGGTGAGACTGAAAGAACTGGGCATGTTTAGCCTTGAGAAGAGAAGACTGAGGGGAGATATGATAGCGCTCTTCAAGTACTTGAAAGGCTGTCACAGAGAGGAAGGCCAGGATCTCTTCTCAATCAACCCAGAGTGCAGGACATGGAATAATGGGCTCAAGTTACAGGAAGCCAGATTCCGGCTGAACATCAGGAAAAACGTCCTGACTGTTAGAGCAATACGACAATGGAACCAATTCCCTAGGGAGGTGGTGGGCTCTCCCACACTGGTGGCATTCAAGACGAGGCTGGACAGCCATCTGTCAGGGATGCTCTGACTTGGATTCCTGCATTGAGCAGGGGGTTGGACTCGACAGTCTTATAGGCCCCTTCCAACCCTACTATTCTATGATTCTATGAAGTATGAAAAAAAACCCATAGCAGCTAGGTACAGTTTTAAAGCAATGTCTGTTTTGGCCCTCAATAGCTTTTATCACCATTAAACTCCCCCTGTCCCAGCTCTCATCCAGGAGCCCTCATTTTCCTTCCTTCTTCTATCATGAAGTAGAATGTTAGATCCCTCAATCTGGTAACACATGCAAATAAAGGAGGTGGCATGCCTGCTCCATCCCTGATGTGGTGATCGCAATGGCCAATGGGCTGACCCTGGAAATAGCTGCTGGGCTTCTTCTTAGCAGCAGCTGTCAACAGTCTTTGGGAGGGGCTGATCCTCCCTGATCCTGGGTAAAGCTGCATAACAACTTCCAGGGCTGCTCTCTTGAGGCAGTAGCAAAAAGGAGGCCCTGGAAGATAGAGGTGGAAAGTGTCCTCTTCACAGTTGTCAGCTTTACCAGCTGCTGCAGTTACTGCCACTGGATCACTGTTGGCGCCCTATCCCCTTCCCATGGGTACTGGAAGGCAAATCTTTTTTGAAGTAACTGCAGCTCCAGGAAAGAGGGAAGGCATTAAACTGCTGCTTTCTAAAGGAACCACTTTTAACTCTTTACCTTACACATTTTCCCTTTACTTCATCTAATCCCTCCCTCCTTCCCTCTTATTCTATCTTTGTCCACCTATCTGCTTCATTCTCCTTTCCCTTTTCACTCTCCAGGGCTGGGGTGACCCACTATAGGTTGGATTGTAACCTAGTTGTGAGGGCTGACTCACCAGCACAAAAGCCCTAGAGAGATAGAAACAAATGATGCATTGTTTCTAATAAAATGACCCAATTGCAAATATCTGAATGAGTTAGTAAAATAAAGTTTCGCTAGCAGATAATAAAAAAAGCAATGATGGTATCTCATCATCGATATAAAAGCACTTTCATTATGTGGTCAACTTTTTCCAAGTTCGTATGTTGGAAAACATACCAAGTGGAGCACAAAGGCTATTGCTCTACCTCCATTGCTTGGGTGTGGTGGGAGGAATCTCTAATGTGTTTATTTTAGCTTTCTGGGAGCATAATGAACACTTGTAAGTGAACAGCCGCTTTGTCTTACTTAGCCATCAATGAATAGGTCAGATTTTGTATTAATAAGTGCTGGTGAAGTGGTTCTGCCATAAAACAAAACAAAAATACATTTTAAGTTATCACTGGTTGTGGAATATCAAACACCAAGTTAAAATGCAGTCTTTATGGGTCTTCAGAATTGCTTAAATACAAAAACAAATTTTGTCCCTAAGACATTTCAGGTTTAACTTGAGATTTCCTTTGAGAAATAGTTTTGTGGCTTTATCTGAAACTATGATGGTTAAAATGCAAGACCTTTATGACCTCCTCAATGGCAGGTTTACATTGAAACTGTTATAAATTATTACAGAGGTGTAGCCAATCTAAACAGCCCAACATAAATATATCTGCAGACATACTGGCTACTACATATTCTAAACACTGTCTGTATATGAATACACAGAGCTTTCTAAATCATTGAAGAAAATGTATTTATTCATAAAATCAATAATATGTTTTTTATGTTTGACAAAAAGTACTATTATAGAAATCTTACTGAGTCTTGAAAACTTTATTATGCATTCCTGTGTGGTTTCCTACATCTGATAATGGTTAAGAATGTGACTTTGAATTATGAACATTTTTTATAATTGTTTTTGTATCAGACCAATCCTTAACTGTTATTTTATTGATGTTCACCATTTAAGGGAGCAATCATATGCTAAATTTACGCTGGCTGAAATGCTTTAGGATTTGGCTTGAATCCCTTACACGGGCATATCTTGAGATATGCCACCACCAGGAACCCTACACTGGGGTTATGCCATGGTGAAAATGCTGGTGGAACGTTATACCAGTGTATCACTACTGTTGGCACAACACTGTTAGCGGAAGGGCCACCTCAGCATTAGAAGTTTTATGGATGTGCCAGGGAGTAACAGGGTTACATCAAATCCTAAACTCCCCCAAACCTTGCATACCTATACCCCTATTCATGTGGTATAAGTCACAACTCTTCCTCTGAATTCAATAGAGAGCAAGAAACTACTGCCGCACACCTACCCCATAGAATGATAGAATCATAGTATAGTAGGGTTGGAAGGGGCCTTATAAGACCATCGAGTCCCACCCCCTGCCCATGTCGTCCTGCTTCACTCACACCACCACTACAGAGTACAGCATTCAGACTAACTGCAACCAGTCACAGCATGCCTACATCAGGCTGTAACCACATGACAGGGAGATAACAAGGTAAACAGTTTGGCGCTTAGTCTCTCTGTTTGTATGCTGTGCACACTTATATAAGCATTGGCCAGGTCAGCGTAAGGGCTAATCAGATTGTGTAATCACAAACAAGAATCCAGACCTCAAAAGTGAAAAGGTACAACTCAGTTTTGCTGGTGACAAGTGTAATGCATTGGCCCACAAAGCTTCTCTACAGTGCAAATGCTCACAGGGCTACCATGCAAGGCCACAACCACAACATGAGATATAATAATTAGAGAATAGCAGTGGCTCACTTCAGCCTAATATGACACCTTTGGCAAAGAGGGATGGCCAGTTCTTTGATCTCTGAGTGGAAGTAGACCTGCATCTTTTCCAGTCAGCTCAGGACAAGGCCTCGCTGATGGAGCAGGAGACTCTCCTGGAGCCCGTTGATGGGGGAAGGACGGGGGGACTCCCTTCTAAAAACTGAAAAATCACCTTGTCTTAAATCAGCATAAGAAGAGCTAATTGTGTTGGTTTTCACTTAGAGGTGTCACTTTGTTAGCTGTTCCTTTTAAACTACTTTCAGGAAAGCCAGTTTACAGAGATGTAAGCCACTCCATATGCTATCTTGCAATGCTGATGTCATCCAAACCAGTCTGGTGGTGTTAGCAAACCAGTGTAGTAAATTCATCAGAACAATTTATGAATTCTTATCAATGAGTTCAACAGTGTTCAGCAACAAGTCCTGTGACTGTGTTTATAGTTAGATCTTAAGCTACATCTTAAGCCCCTTTGTAATGTTCTATATCCTCATGGACTTTGTTCCTCAGGCCTTCTCTTCATGCTCATGCCCATGGCCTAATGTCATCAATTGTTAATACATATACAGATATATAAATAGATATATTTGCCTTAGCTTCTAGCCTTCTTGTTCTAATGAACTCTTGTGTCTTTTCAAGCAGCTTGACAGACAGTTCTATAGCAGTTGACGTCTTGTCCAGCGTGAGGAAAGGGCAAATGGTCAACATCTCCTACTCTGGCTGCCATGCAACTTTCAAAGGCACAGGCTGAGGCAGGACATCTGCTGGACTTCCTTAGGCAGCCTGGACCAACCCCGGCTATGTGTTTCTCGGTGTACGTCTCCCCTGTCCTGTTTGCCTGTCATACCTAAATGAGTCAGGGAGCCAGTCTGTGTCTCTGTCTCCCTTGAGTTTGTGAGTATGGCCCAATCTACATGGCCGATTTAGTGCAGAGAGACAGCACATCAGGGTTGTTAATGACAGATGATGCTGTCGCCAATCCGCAGCAACCCCACAGCTTCCCGTTGGAAAAGGTGCATTTTCCAAAAGTCCTTTTAGTGCATCTTTTTTCCTGAAATGCAGCTCCTGTGTGGTTACGCTGCAGTGTGCCCCATCTTAAATTAAATTATTAAATTCTGCATGTGCCTATTTCTGTGACCTGGCTGTGACGTGGTCAAGGGGTTGGGCCGCCCACTCCCCCCCCTTCCCTCTTTTTCCCCATTTGCAGTAGGGCTGCTTTCTCACTTACAATATCTAGCCTCTTTTCCCCATTCAGAATAGCACAGTAGTGTTGTTTCATTCATTTACAATAGCGGAGTACCTGCATTCCCCATTCACAGTATGCAGCCTGTTTTTCCATTCATAAAAGCGCAGTAGCTGCTTCACCTGTTCAGATTATGCAGCCTGTTTTTCCCATTCACAATAGTCCAGTACCTTTTAATCTTTCACAATATCCAAATGGTGAAAGGGGAGAGCGGAGAGATGAGGGGGAAACTACAGGGGCTTAATTCAGTGCTTCCAGTAAACTTCCCTGAGCAGGAGGGCATGGACAGGGGTGGAGAACAAGCCTCTCTCATTCGCTGAGCAGCACCTATGGGGTTGATGTTGTTCAGTTCTACTTCGTCCACTCAGCCTTGAAGTATGGAGGTTTCAAGTGCTGTGTGACCTGTGAAAGTGTTTTTTTTGGTAGCGTATATTCTGCTTTTCTTGCTTCATGCGCCCCTGATGGATCAAAGCGATTTCATGAAAATCTGGATATAACCAGAAAGCGCTTCTCATTCCGTTTCCATGTAGATTGGGCCTATGTAAGTCCATGTTTCCTGTGTCTATGTGCTATAAACTGTAAAAGGGGAAGCTTATATTTGTATTTTCTACCGTGGATGAGCCATTAGTCTTTTGCTCCCAAGAAGGGATGGAAGATTATTTCTACTGGAACATGTAGTTAAAAAAAAAAAAAGGGTTTGCACTGTTGTTGTGGTCTGTTTTGTATTGGTTATTTTTGGTATGGTTAATGTTTTTCAGCCCAATAATGTTATATTCTCTTTAATTATTTGTATGCTTTTAAATTACACAGATAAAAATGTTATCTTTAGATTTTGTGATATATATTTATTACCACCAGTAAGCCCAACCCAGTTGTTTTGCTGTTATATTGCTTAGGGTTGTGGGACACTTCCTGGATTTGAGTTTTCTACAATGGAGGAGCCATTAGTCTTTTGCTCCCAAGAAGCATGGAAGATTATTTCCACCAGGACATGTAGTTAAAAAAAAAAAAAGTTTTGCGCTGTTGTACATCAAATAATTTTCTTTGACGGTGTGTGTGCCTGCAGAAATGTATGTTCAATAGTGGGAGGCAGAGTAGGGGCCCCACTATGGACTGCTAGCCCCATCATGGCCTTGATCCGGCCCTGCTTCCACCATGCAGGCAAAACTCATATTTGAGAATCTCTTCTGAATAGCACTTTATCTTAAAAACTATCAGCCCAAATTAATATATGCACTTATTAATTGACAGCTGTGTGTCTTGTTAAAAAAAACAAACCTGATGTATATGATTACATATAGGCCTGTTAGTTACTGTTGGGATTTTAGCGTGATGGTTGTTAGCAGTTGCAACTCATCTTAACAGATTAGTTGGATCAAAATATTTATTCAAGGGGTTCATTTTGGTAAAATGCTAACCTGTGAAAAAGTGGTAGATGACAACTGCTGTTACTTCCGTGATCTTGATAACAAGCAAGTAGAGGAGTCGACAGATTAATCTTGTGTCTTTTTTGCAGAGGAGAAGAATAGCAGAACTTTATCCAATCCTTGTTTTGAGATTGATGTCACAACTGACTGGGGCTTGTGCAAGTTTTGTTTCCCCTAGCAGACCCTGGAAATGTGAGGGAGCTTATAAATATCTGTTAACTCTAACGTTTGGAAATCCTACAGATGTTTCACCTCACCAGGACCTTCCAAATTTGCCTCAAGTACCACTTCTTAGTAAAATTGCATTGTTTGTTTCTTTGTTTATTTAATATCCTGGCTTTCCACCAAAAATGACACTCAAGGCGGCTAACAGCAATAAAATATAAGTTAAAAATGAAATCTTAATTGAAACATAAAAACAGTTCCATAAAAATACAACGAAAGAAATAAACAGCACCCAACCAATTAAAAATCCCATTCAGCCACAGATCAGTTTACATGCCCAAGGCCTACCTGAATAAAAACATCTTTGCCTGACAGCAGAAGGTCAACAGAGCGGGGGCTAACCTAGCCTTGGCAGGGAGTTCCAGAGCCTGGCTGGAAGCAGCCATCGAAAAGGCCCTCTCTTGCGTCCCCACCAGATGCACCTCTGAGAAAAAGGCCTCCCCAGAAGATCTTAATAGGCTCATACGGGTGACTGGGGTCTTTCAGGTAGCTTGGTCCCAAGCTGTATAGGGCTTTATAGGTCATAACTGCTATCTGTTTTTGGAGTGGGGAGCAACTAGGGACACTCGAGCCCCAGACAGGCATCTGAGGATAAACTGTGTTGCTTAGTGTTTAAGGGACAAACCACATGTGACATCAATCAGCTGTGTTGGAAATGGGGAGGGCAATCTTCAGTGAGAAAGTAGTGGAAGACCCTGCTTCTCCTTCAAAAGAAGTGGCAGGGTTCATAGAATCATAGAATAGTAGGGTTGGAAGGGGCCGATAAGACCGTCAAGTCCAATCCCCTGCTCAGTGCAGGAATCCAAGTCAAAGCATCCCTGACAGCTGGCTGTCCAGCCTCATCTTGAATGCCTCCAGTGTGGGAGAGCCCACCACCTCCCTAGGGAATTGGTTCCATTGTCATATTGCTCTAACAGTCAGGAAGTTTTCCCTGATGTTCAACAGGAATCCAGCTTCCTGTAACTTGATCCCATTATTCCATGTCCTGCACTCTGGGTTGATTGAGAAGAGATCCTGGCCTTCCTCTCTGTGACAGCCTTTCAAATACTTGAAGAGCACTATCCTGTCTCCCTTCACTCTTCTCTTCTCAAGGCTAAACATGCCGAGTTCTTTCAGTTTCTCCTCAAAGGGCTTTCTTTCTAGTCCCCTGATAATTTTTGTTGCCCTCCTCTGAACCCTCTCCAGTTTGTCTGCATCCTTCTTAAAGTGTGGTACCCAGAACTGGTCACAGTACTCCAGATGAGGCCTAACCAATGCTGAGTAGAGGGGAATTAGTACTTCATGTGATTTGGAAGCTATGCTTCTATTAATGCAGCCCAAAATAGCATTGGCCTTTTTTGCAGCCACATCACATTGTTGGCTCATATTCAGTTTCAGCGGTTTGGCTCTTAAACACTGACAAGGAGCTTCCCCTCAGGCGCCTGTTCAAGTATTCCCTGATCAACAGGGCTCCTGAGAGCTTTATCCTCAGTCAGGACATGCATGATACAACACTTCTGGTCTGGTGTGTGGTCTGGTTCCAGCAAGGTCAGCTGTGGCATGGAGAACCCTGAATAGCTCCAAGAGAGGCTACTAAAGCTCACCAAAGTGAATCTGATAGTTAAACGGAACATCCTGAGGAAATGTATCTCTCAATACCAGATGCTGGGGACAAGCACCAGGGAAAAACTGCATCCTAGAAGCATCTCTCTGGCTGCTGTTGAGAACAGAAAAGTCAAACTTGATGGGTCAAGCGAGCAGCTCTCTTAAGTGTACCTGTTTTCTATAGTTTATGTTTGTGTTTGTGAGCTATTCAAAATGAGTCTGAACCCCTAGCAGGAAAAGAAAGAAAAAGAAATAGATATGGGAATCCTGCTGCATAAATTTTACATTTCACAGGAACACCCTCATATTATTGTCAAATTCTCAATCAGTTAGATTGTACAGTATTATACAATTTCAGTGCCAGAGGACTAAGCCCTAACAGTACAATGCTATACATGTCTACGCAGAAGTTAAGTCGCACTGAGTTCAATGGGGCTTACTTGCAGGTAAGTAGGAGTTTAGGGATTGCAGCCTAAATTGCTGAAGTGAATGTGGTCCTTTGGCTCAGGATTTCACCTCTCACTGAAAAAATAAATATTTTGTTCAGACTCACTAATCTGACAAATGCATTTATTTTAAAAGGAATGTAGTACATTTTGCTTATTATGCTGATGGCTCAAAGTGCAGGATGTATAATTAATGCCATGTTTTTAGTGGGAATAAGATTGCCACAATTTGAATAACAGTGAAGTTAAAATTAAAGACAGCTTAAGTAAGTCGACTTATTTAAACTAACACTGGTTTGTGGTCAAATTTTAAAAGAAGGCATTCAGCTCTCAGTAGCACATGCATCAACATTAATCACATACATCAACTTTAATTGGCTTCTACATGCTAAAAAAATATGATAATTTACATAGCCTGATTTTCATGGCTTATAATTTACATAGTGTGAAAACTCCTTTTGTGAAATTTCTACCTTGTGATCTTAAATATCCATAAAAACTACAGGGGCTCATATATCCCTGCTTTTAGGAATTGTGAATGAAAATCTGATGCACATCTAAGTGTGGATGCTGCCCGTTACATTTAGTGGGATGTGCACATGGAGGAATTTGCTCATACAGCCTCCAATTAAGCCTCCCCCCTCCTCCGCCCCAACAGAAAGTACGTTGTATGACATCAGACTGAGGGATGCTCAGGAAAATAGTTTTCAACACAAGTGGAACGACAATGTTCTCTTCAGAAATGGAACATCCTAGATTATTGTGGGATCCTTACTTCTGAATATTCTGTCCAAAATTCTCAGAGGATTGCCATCCCAAAGCTCCACAACTTGTAGCAGTGCATCCTTCTTCACAACCAGTTTGTTTTGACTGAGATACTTTTCTATGACAATTGAAATAAAAATAAGACCGTGTGTGTGTGTGTGTGTGTGTGTGAGAGAGAGAGAGAGACAGACAGACAGACAGACAGAGAGAGAGAGAGCATGAGAGCTGGTTCACACATGAATATGATCTCATGAACTCATATCCCTTGATTATTCATTATTCATTTAAATAAATGATCTAGATTTATCAGGCCTCTTGAAGCTTAGACCCTGAGACTCTAGGATGGTGTGGTTGGAGCAGCACTTGGAGGAACTTGGTGATTTTAAAGAAGAAATTCTAGCCTTCATCCTTTATTTTATCTCCAGTACAGAATTATTGCTCTCTTTTCCATGTATTCTGAAAACTGATATTATTCCAGTACTGGACCCCACGGTCATCTAATTAAGCTGAGTTGTGGGAGATTCAGGACAGACCAAGGGAAGTACTGCTTTACACAGAACACAGTGAAACAGCACCACCAACTTAGATGGCTTTAAAAGACGATTATACAAATTCATGAACAATAAGGCTATCAATGGCTACATTTTATTTATTTATTTATTACATTTACATACTGCCCAACAGCCGAGGCTCTCCAGGCAGTTCACAACAGGATCAGAGGTATCATGCCTCTGAATACCAGTCTCTGGAGAACAACAACGGGAAAGGGCTATTGCACTCATGTCCTGCCTGTGGGCTTCCCAGTGGAGCACCTGGTTGGCCACTGTGGGAAAGAGAATGCTGGACTAGATAAGGGCTTGATCTAATCCAGCAAGGATCATCATATGGTCTTATGCCTATATTTCCCACAGAAAGCAATGAAAAGATACGAAGACTGGAAGAACATGCTGGAAAAGGGGGTAGTTTAAACTCTAGAATGGGGGAAGAAGACTGGGAATAGGCCATGTTAAAAAATAGTAGTCCCAAGCAGGGTGCTTTGGGCTGCTTCCGAGGTGAGGCAGAAGGGGCACGAAGCGGCCCAAGCGAATCGGGTTGCTCCAAAGCACTTTGGTGCGCTTCGGCGTGATCCGGAAGCCCAGCCGCCACGCCACCACCACCAGAGCCCCCAGCTCCTTACCTTGGTCCTATGGATGCGCGCCGGCAGCCATCTTATCTGGACAGAGATAGCCTAGCTACAGTTATCCATGCTCTGATAACTTCTCGTCTGGATTACTGCAATGCGTTATACGTGGGGCTGCCTTTGAAAACGGTCCGGAAACTTCAGCTGGTCCAAAATAGGGCAGCAAGATTGTTAACAGGGACTGGCCTGCGAGCTCATATTATGCCAGTACTTTTCCAGCTGCACTGGCTGCCAGTCCATTTCCGGGCCCGATTCAAAGTGCTGGTGTTAACATTCAAAGCCCTTAACGGCTTGGGGCCAGGTTACCTGAAGGATCGCCTCCTCCCATATGTGCCTGCCCGGACCTTAAGGTCATCATCAGAGGCCCTTCTCCGTGAGCCCCTGCCAAAGGAAGTGAGGCGGGTGGCTACTAGGAGGAGGGCTTTTTCTGCTGTGGCACCCCGGCTCTGGAATGAGCTCCCTAGTGAGGTTCGCCTGGCGCCTACATTGTACTCCTTTCGGCGCCAGGTGAAGACCTTTTTATTTTCCCAGGCGTTTTAGCTTTCTAAATTTTTATCTTTGCTGTTTTAAATTTGTATTTTAAACTCCTGTACTGCTGCTAGGTTTTATTGTGGTTGTATTGTTATATTGTGGTTTTAATGTTCTATATATTTTAAATTGTTTTATTGTGTGTTGTTTGGTTTTAGTTTTTGTGAACCGCCCAGAGAGCTTCGGCTATTGGGCGGTATAGAAATGAAATAAATAAATAAATAACTAAACAAACAAAATCTTGTTGTTCTGGGGGGGAGCCATTTTTAAAATGGCGACTCCCTGTATTTCCGGAAATACAGGGAGTTGCCATTTTAAAAATGGCTCCCCCCATTCCCTGGAATAACAAGACAGCTGCTGGCACGCATCCAGAGGCTCCTAGAGCTGGTGGCAGCAGCGGCTGCCCCAGCAGTACTGGTGGTGGCGGCTCCCCCTGGTGATGGCAGCAGCTCCCCCAGCAGTGGTGGCTTCCCTGGCAGTGTCCCCCCCCCCCCGGAACAAGAGTCCAGGCAAGGAGCTGGGGGCTGGGCAGCATGTTGGGGGGTGGACAGCAGGATTTTGATGTCGGAATCCTGCTTCGGCTTCATAGGCTGAAGCAATTTGGGCCTCCCCCCAAATCAGCCTGAGCTGAATTGGGCCAGCCTTGGAAGCCCCAAAGTGGCCTCCACATTGGATTGGGAGGTCCATGCACAGCCCTAAAAAACAGCCTCCCTCTGTTTTTTTGTCTCCCTTGAGCCAATAAGACTAAACCCCTGAAACTACAGGCAGACTATGAGGTATGGCAACCCAATGTAACATTGTTACTGAGCTTCTCAGAGAATGTTAGCTTGATAATGTTGTGGGCCTATAACGCTCACTTATCAACTAGGCCTTGTTACTCCCATACTGGAGTCAGTGTCAAGTTCCTGATTCACTGATATATAAGCAGAATCTACCCCTGTTGTCTTTTCACCAGCTGCTTCAAGCCTGCACAACATGTGGCCCAAGGGGCCAAAATGCAGCCCACCAGCTATACATAGTGGTCTACCAAGCAATTATCTCTTGTTTTCTAGTCCCAGAGAGGCAGCAATAGCAAGAAATTTATCAGATCCCAAGTGGGCCATCATACATAGTTTCGTTTGGCTTGGTGGGTCATATGTTGTGCCAGCCTGGTTTACCTTGATATCAAATGCATATAAACCTGGTGATTGGTGGAAATATATTAACTAAGGCAAAGTTTATTCTGCATTCGTCTAGTTATTTTCTTTAGAAACTCTTGATAAGAGACTTCATAGGATATGCACAAGGACCTTTTTTGGTTTAACAGTTAGATATCTCATTAGGAATATGAAATCATTATTTCTGGAGGATCCAAGACATTTTTCCCCTCTAGTGGACAGCTCTTGGCTGTAGAACTGAGGCAAGTTTAATTCAGGAAAATATCCTAAGTAATGGAGCCAGAGAGGCTAAATCAGAGTGGTAAATATTGCTAAGCCATCATTACTTGCTAAACAGCTATTAGTCATTTCTATTTTTTTTACTGCATGCTTAAAGTTCTAAAAGAATTGCTTGTGATACATTCTTAAACAAAACAGAAAAACCAATCCTGTTAAACCACAGAGCTCTGCCAAGAGAATCTTAAGGGCCTAGTTTAAACCCGCCAAAGTAAAGAAGTGAACATCTATATTATAATGTGCTAAGGGATTTTGTGGTGGTGGTGAAGCGTCTGACATCGATTGGTCAAGCTGCCTTAATGGCACAGAGGCGTGGGGCAGAAGGAAGAGTCTTTGGTGCCATGGGCAGAGATTCTCTGCACCCAAGCAGGCACAGAGCAGGTAGCAGGGCCCAGGGAAGAAGAGTGAACATAGTTGGGGCCTAGGAAAGGAAGAAGCAGGGCCTAGGGAAGCAGCAGAGAAGCACGAGAGGCTAGGAAATCAGGACTGGATAAGGGGGTGGTCCACATGAACGAGGGGAAGAGGAAAAAGCCGGGAGGGGTCTAAAAAGGCTCAAATGAGGAAAATGCAGGGTGACTGGTCAGAGAAGCACATGGGGTTGGGAACTTCAGAAATTAGGAATGCTAAAATTAACACTGCAGACTGCTGGGGCCGAGGTGCTGTTGTTGTGCTGCCAGTCTGGAAGACTGAGCTCTGTGTAAAACTGTGCGCAAATGGCCTCTTGAAATTTTCCGTCCTGTTTGCGGGCAGAGAAACTGGGAGAACAATTTCATTGAATTTCTCCAAGGGGAATATCTACAGTTCCTCACAGGTAGGGTTCCCCATTGGCAGGGGCCGCAGCACAGTTTCTTCCTTTCTTCCTAAGGTTTTTTTTTTTTTTTTTGGTTTCTTGCACTGCCACTGGAAGTGGCAACAGCATCAACTGTGTGGGCAGCCTGGCCCCATTTTGCATCCTCCACAACGCAGGTGTGAGGGGGCAGTATTGTGTCCAGCTCCAGGGAAGAGGTGGAGCTGGGGCTGAGCCAAAATCTGTCCTCTAGTTTCCTAAAAGTTTTCTTCCCCCGTAAGCTGCTTGGCGGGCTGGCAGAAGCCCTATGTTGTATGGAAAGAAAGCATGCAAGGAGTCCTCCCTACATGCTCTCTTTCCTTGGGTATTGCACATACACACTGGAAAGTATGTTCTACTACAATGTTAAGAAGATTAAAACCATTATCTTGTCTTTATCAAAAGCTGTGATTTCAAAGGTTTTGAGTCCCCTGTCAGATACTGTACTTGACTCCTTTCACTAGTGAAAACTGACCCCTCCAAAATTCATGGATGAACTGACCCCATCTTAATTCGTAATTTGCTCACCACATGTTATAAACATCATTCTGTTATTATGAGATTTCAAAGTATCTTTGAATTTTTGCACCTGAAAAAGAGTGCATCTTGGGAATGTGGTGTGCGTACTAATGTTCTTTTTGCCTCATGTGTCATGATGTCATTTATCACTATGCATCACTATGCATTCCTTCTCTGATTGGCTGTTTTCACATGTGCTTTGTTTATAATAGTAGAGAAACATGGAACCACAGGTGGAGGCAGTGGCTGCAGTTGCAAAATAAGCAGAAGGAGCAACAAAAAATGCATATTCGTCATAGAACTTGGCATATTTCTGATGCTGTCAAGGAGGAGATGGAGAGATTGACTACTTAGACATGCCAACTATGTAGACTATGTAGAAGCAGAAAATACACAGTTAACATAATCCATCTTGGCCTGAATTACAAAAATATTAAAGTTTGTTGGATCAAAGTCAGGACTTGTTATACATTTGTAAATTGTGAACTTAGTTGATTAGATGTACAAATCAACTAATTTTGAATTTTGGCAGCATCACTGCTCTTCTCACATAATTCTGGAAGCTGCCCACTCCAAACAGCTCCTTCCTCTCTTTATCTGCCTCAATCCCCAGGCCACCCCAGGCCCTCCCTCCACAGTTAGTCCCAACTATCAAAGACTCCATCTACTCATACAGGCAGCCAAAGTGGCCACAGCCCCAAAGTAACAAACTCACCATCCCTACCCCAAACCTCATGTATGATGATGTGGATGCTGATGTACCATGGTTCTTAGAGGAATTATGGTGGGATAATAGTGGCTTTCAGGGAGACCTCTGCTGCTCCTGTAAAACTGGTGAGGGCAGCAGTGAAAAAAGTAAGGTGGGATTGGTTCTTCCCTCTTTGCCTCCCCCCCCCCCAATTTAGTCAAAAGTTCTCATTGGAGAACTTTCAGCAGAGGATGAATTAAAAGCCATTAAAATGTATTTTAAAAACCATATCCTCTACAAGATCATATAAATGCAAGCATTCCTAATTAGATTCCAAAGTGTTTAACTTTGGCTGACTTACGTCATCTGAGCATAGGGAACATATCCCGGTATGGAAAGTATATTAAGACCAAGGGGGTGTTTCCACGAGCGATTTACTCCAAGCTGGCTGCATGTTGATGTTGTTAGGGATACATGACGTGGTGGCCATCCAGCAGCCATCCTGGAGCTTATCGAGGAAAAACGGGATTTCCTGAGACTGCTTAAAGTCTGACCCTTTCCTTAAGTCAAGCTCTCCCCGGTATAGTTGCAGTGTCCCCAACCCCTGCACTGACCTCGGGTATGCTTGCTAGCCCTGCCCAGGGGGGTGCCTTTCATGTGACCCCGGTCAAGGGGTGTTTCCTGTGTGTTTCCCATCCCTGCACAAACCCATTAGTGTCTCCTCAGAAGTAACTGCCATTGTGCTAAATGAGGCTCGCACTCAGAATGCCCACGCCACATCAGTACCTACAGCGATCCCCCTCAATTGAAATGGCACAGTTTAAAGCCCAATTCTCTAAGTGCGGTTAGGTGCAATCTCAAGGCTCCGATGCTCCATTGTTTGTTTTACTGCTGTAGGAAGTAACTACTTCAACCCTTCGTTATAGAGATCCTGAGCAGTATTGGTTTGGTTAGAAAGGGGGCTGGTTTCCTATCCCTGTGTTCTCCCCCAGCACAAGCATATGTGTATCTACTCAGAAGTAACACCCATTGTATTCAATGAGGCTTGGGGCTCATTGGGAGGCTTGTCTTACAAATGTGCATAAGGGGTAATGGCTGTTTCCCCATTCTGTCTTGGGATGCTGAACATGCAGACAATGTGACTTCATTTTTTTGGGTCAACTTTTACCTTCAATTGACTTTCTCTTTCTCTTTACCTAGAACAGAATCTAAAATTATCTCCTGCTGTATTAATATAAAAACTGTTTAATTTCTCTCTATGGTCCAGTACTAAAAGGAGGCCATTTGCCTCACCCAGGATGGAAAACAGTTCCGAGAACAGCAGGATTTTATATTTTCAAAAATATTTCTTTCTTCATCCCAGCAGTCCTAGAGGCAGCAGCAGGTTCTTCCTGTAACCATTACATGGCCTGCAGAGCCTGATTTGAATGTCTGTGGACCCTCGTCCCGCATTCCATCTTGGGACTCTGAACGTGCAGACAGTGTGCCTTCACCATCCAGTCAGGTTTTCCCCACCCCCACCATCCCACCTCTGTTTTTTATAATGTCTTCCCTGATGAAGAGATCTGGAGATCTCAAAAGCTTGCACATTTTTTGCGATCTTTTGGTTGGTTATTTTTAATTATGCATTTTATTGTTGGGTACTTTGGGTATTTCACATGTAAACATGGGGCACAAATTCAGTAAATAAATAAATGTAGGTTGTTCGCTTAATTATTAGACATAGTCCCTGATCTTCTTCTGAGAAGCTCAGAGCATTTTCTGTATGCTTCCTGAGCAGTGTCCTATGCAGGTCCAGACCTACTTAATCTCAGCTGTAGAGTTCCCTCTGTATCAGATAATTCAGTAGACCACTAATGGCCAGGCAACTTAATTATATGTTGGGCTATGGCTTTTAATTTTCACACTGAGAATTTATGTTATTTTGTAATTTCTAGCTTGCCTGTTTTATATGAACCCCCCACTAAGATCATACCCAATAATAACGAACCAAAAGTAAAACATTTCTACGTTTTCCACTAATGAAAGCAGCAGCCTGGGTCTGCTTCGGGGTCATGGGGAAGGGAGAGGCAGCATCCTCCCTGCTCCATGACTCCAATCTTGCTGTACCACTGGCATTAGTGCCACAGCACCTGCTTTATCTGTAGTGGCAGCTTCTTTGGTTTTTCTCAGTGGCTAGGGGGGCTGAACAGAGCTTCGGCGGCTGCCTACAGGCTGTGGTTGTGCACCCTTGTTTTAATGGATACAAGTGCAAATTAAGGATTCATGATTTTGAACATGAGTTTATCTGATTTTGAATATGGAATTCCTCCAACTAGCTTAAACTAATTTTGTGGTTTTAGTGTTACCTGCATCTGTAACCTTTGAAAACCTTTGCCTAACAGTTTTTCCCATACTGTTAATAATCAGTCTTGTCCTTGGTTTTGCTGTCTTTGGCACGAGTTGACTTTTTTTGTCTTGCATGGGGTATCTCACATGTGTACATACAGTACTGATTTCATCCAAAGTTGGGTAATAGCTATCATCTATCTATCTTGTTCAGGAAATTTGTATTCTTCCTTTCTGTTTAAAAACTACTAAAGACAGTGTATAAATACAACAATAAGACAGTATCAAACATCTTAACATCTAAAAATATCAATAAACAACCAAAACACATAAATAGATAAATCGGAGTTTAAAAACAGATAAAAGGGTCTTAAGTGAAGTTAAAATCAAAGATTAATCACAGATGTGTGTACCTCACCCACCACTCTCATCATAAAGCAAATTAACTAACATGACTTATATTGAAATTTATCACAATATGACACACCAAAATGTTAATGAAAACAAAATGTAACAATATACCTCATGAGAGCAGCAATCATTCAAATCCAACAAAAAGTGCATAAACCATAACTGATACTAGGAAATTTGAAAAGCATGGAGAAAAAGCAGGGAAGATAATGGTTTTTAAGGTAGTCTTAACCACGAAACTCCGCAACTCAGATGAATACGTTCTGTACTTGCCAGGGATCACTAACATAGACAGTAATCTAGCCTTATGGGAAGTGTGGGCAAGTCTTATTAGTTGGCATAGTTGCTAATCTTTAACACATACTAGAATATGTGTGACAGAAAATAATCATACTACATATTTATTAATAGAGGTGAACATGCAACAACATGATCGAAACCCTTTCTACATGGTGAGATTGTCATATATTCACCCTATATATATATATATATTCCCTAAGAATAACCTTTCCAGCACCTAACGCCAGCCTACTTTCACTGTAGGCCTCAAGCTTTCTTTCCAGCAAAAGCAACATAATGGGAACATAGTTATCTTCACAAGGGCTGAAATACGCGCCCCCGGCAACTCTGCCCGTGATCTCAACTCGGCCCTCTCACATGCAGTGGAAGGACATTACATCCAAGTACATCACATCCAAAGGAAGGACATTATATCCAATCCCAAGCATTTCAGGAACAGAAGAATGATGTTTAGGAACCCGTTACAGTTTCTGGAGTCGAACACCAGGTTGCAATGGGGGGGGCTGCATTATTTCACCATAACACACTTAGGTGTTGTTGTTTTTTTAAGTTGACCTTTGAAAGCACCTCAAGTGTCATGCACTGTAGACAGTTGTTGCAGAAAATGCTTTCCCTTAGAAGCAAACAGGATAAATAAAAATGTCTGTTTATTGTTGCGCAACCCCCACAGAACACCAAGGTGTGGTACAGTCAGAATGGCACTAGACTGGATCTCGAACAACAAGCATAAACATCTTTTATACTCATATGTAAATATGACTTAACAAGGAGGAGAGGGTTGATTTATACCACCCTGATTGGTTAAACTCTGCTGAATGCGAGCGTGCGGAGAAGCTTTTACAGTCAGCACTCTTTGGCACCTTCACAATAACATTCCCTGATATGGCAGAAGCATCAGTATGGGACAATACTGAAAAGCCTGTCTCGGCATAGAAAGTCTGACTCAGCAGGATTCAAGTCTACTTGTCACATAGGCACTTGTCCATGTGAATGGGAAAATTCCCTCACACAGTGGTATAGATTACAAAAAGAAGTGTAGTGAGATCAATTTGATTAAAGTATATCACCCACACTCCTGCTTCTAGCCTATGTCTGGTAGTTATATTCTATCCCCAAACTGAAATGAGATATAATCCGTCTACAGTGATGCTGCCAATGTACAACTACTGTATAATGAAATGCTTCTCTTTCTTTTGATCCTCTGCTTTCTTGTTAAAGATAGTTTGCTTTTCTTGCTTAGCCAGTATTGGCGTTCTGTGCCCTTAATCCACATAGAAATCTTCTATGTGGATGTGTGTATATTTGTGTCTTTGATGAAAAGAAAAGGTGTCCTGGAAGATATTATGAATTTATTACAAAACCCAAAGGGGTTGTATGAAAACAAAGGGATAGAATGCCACACAGGTGCAAACCAGTGAAGAACGACTAGACTTTGAGACAACAATAAAATCAATGGCATTTTTTTTTTCCTCACAAAGGCTATAGAATGTTCTCATAATTTTAGTGGGATTAAATAAATTTAAATCCAAGTATTTCATTGTAGACACATTGTGGATCAGGCTGAGAGAATATTATCTTAGGGATAGTGATAGTTTATATGTATTCTTTTATATGAGCAATGCCTTTATTTCTATTTATGGCTTTTATGTTAGTATTTTCCTTTAAAAACTAGCTGAGTGCTTCTGATTTACTCATGAGTAAAGTTTTTTTTTTAAAAAAAAGATGGATAAAAATCTTTATTTGTTCTCTTCAGTATTGTGAAAGATCAGTACAGTACTGAATTTAGTTATAGTTTGCTCCAGTTCTACGATTGAATGAGGATTTGGTGTGAAGCATCAACACACTGTTATATTTTAAAAGACTTTTGCTTGAGTTATTATTGTATTATTATTATTATTATTATTAATATTATTTCTTAGCTGCCTTTCAAAATAGTTTAAAAAATTAAATGAAAAACCACAGGAAATAGTGCCAAAAGAAACCAGCTAAACTAACCAGCCAATACAAAAGTAAGACAGAAGATATGTGCCCCCCGCCCTCTAAAAGGGCTATAAAAGGGGGCAATCACACCTCATTCTACAGCCATTAAGCAACTGATGTAAAGGCCCTGCTTCCAGCTTCAACAGTTCTCACTTCATGCAGACTTGACACACAAAGCAAACCAAGTTGGACACTAGACAATTGAGGGTGGCATGGGAGAGGAATTCTTTGAGATATGTGGCATGCATATAGGTGCAATAGCACCTTCCGTTGAACAACACCTGTAAACAACAGCGTCGTCAATTGAAGGACATTGGCTGTAACAATATGAAAGAACTGCTGGATCTGGCCTGGAGGGGTTGTGCTTCCTGGGAGGAGCCAGGAAGTAGTTAAGGGCAATACCTGCTGCTTCTGGCCTGAGGTGAGAGAGGCCATGGCCTGCGAGAGCTTTGTGGAAAAGGCTTTGTTTAAATGAAACATAGGTTTGTTTGGAAGGCAGGCTCTGTTCGAGTCTGTGGGGTGCAGTCCACCAACTCTGAAACTGAAACATGATGGCAGTGGTGACTGAATCCTAGACAGAAAAAGAATAACAAACTGTGAGTAGAGAGAGAAAGAGAGGGTGAAAATGGAGGGCCACCAAGCACATTAAGCCTGCAAGCTCAGAACTTAGCCCAGGCATGGAAAACATGGGAAGGAGCAATTCTATGGCCGCTAGATGGACATGGGATTTTTTTGGTGCTCCTGCTCCCTGCCCCCTCCCCCGCCACTTTGTAAGCAGCACAGTTATTTCGTGTCTCCATGTTCATAACCGCAGCACAAAGCGGGCGAAAAGGGGGCGTTTCTGGGGCCGGCGATGGGAGGATGCTGCGGAAGCGTTGCTGTGATGCTTCCTATGCGCAGTGCAGCCTCCCCCCCCTCCAGCTCTGACACCCCCAGCTAGATAGCCAAAATCGGCTGTCTAGCCAAAAATGCAGAGCGGCCAGAGCATGGAGGAGAAGATCTCCTCTGTGCTTTGTTCATCCTGCATTGGATAGTCGGCTGCCTCCAAGTTCGGAGATGGCCGACTATCCCGATAGGATTGCGCCCTTAAACTTCAAATGGACATTGTAATGGCAGATAAAGAGGAGTCTGTGAAAATTAAAGTGTTCTATATTTGATTGGACAAAGGGAGAGAAAAATAAGTGAGACACTGTGTGCAAACATTCCCCAAGCACAGCGTACTTTGGCTACAATAATAGGTTGCTCTGATGCCCGCTGCAACCCCAGAAAGAAAGAAACAGTGGAAAGCAAAGATATAGCTTTTTGAAGCAGAACCAACCAAGCAGCAGGAGAAGGCACTGAGGAATATTGCACCAGTTTAAAGTAGGGATGTCGGAAGAATCCTTCCAGGGGATGGAACTCACCAAGCTTTCATAACCTCCCCCCTCCCCCGACTTCAGCTCATTTCCCTGTGAGCTGGCTCAACTCGATCTGCATGAGTCGGCCCAGCTTGCAGATTTTCCAAGTTTTTAAAAATTTACGTAAATAGAAATGTGCGTAAATTACAGGTGCAATTTGAGTAATTTACACATTTTGGCCATAATTTCCGCAAATTGCAGCTGAAATTTGTGTAAAGTACACCATTTGCAGCCATAATTTGTGTGATTTGTGCAAAATGCAGCTGAAATTTGGAATATGGGATACCAGACACTGTGTGTTCAGATAATGGCTGTGTTCACACAACACACTATCCCACACTCAAGCTCGGTTTGGATGATTGCAGGGGTAAAAAGTCATTGTAGGTTTGCCCCCTGCCCCCACGTGCACCACACACATAATTCCTCATGATGCAGCAGGGATTGCCATGCAGTAGGGGTTGTGGTGTGTGTACGAAGTTGCCCCTACTGCACCATGTGCTGGGTTTGGACGACAGGGCAACCCCCGCTGCATTGCGGATAATTATGAAATTCGTGGTCATGTGTGCGGGGCACATGGGGTCAGGGGGAGAAAGCACAATGGGTTTTTATCCCTGCAGTCATCCAAACCAAGCTTGAGCGTGGATTAGCGTGTTGTGTGAACCCAGCCATATCTGAACACACAATGTCTGGTACCATTATAATTACATCTACTTACTTAATAATTTGGAACTAGTTTATTTGTTTCTGTAATCAATGGTCATTCTTGTTTGCAATTTCAAAGGGAGATCCAGTCAATGTCCTGATCCCTGTAGTTTCATTTTTTCCCCATCCACAGGGCATGATATTTTCAAGCATTCTATCACTTTGTGAAGATTTTTGCCAGGTACAGACAGGTAGGGAAAAGGGTCTGTGTTTTAGAGGCAATTTATAAAAAGGTAGACATCTGATGAACAACCCTCCCATTGATTTCAATGGAGACCTAGCTGCTCTTCTCCTGATTGTAACTTACATGTTTTTCATGTTGTTCAGGCATTCTACTCCTCCTCCAAAGGATAAGATCTGCCAAATTTAGGTAGGTAAGACAAAGAGTCCCAATTTGGGGGGCAATTAAAAATGCACTCTCTCTCTCTCTTTCTCTGTGGGCAGTATCCAACTGTGCCATTCCATTAGTGCAAATGATGTTTCACTAAGGGAAATTAGGATTTGAACTATTCATAAGAGAAGAATCTAAGTAAAGTTACGTTTGCACAAGCACGGTTGCACAAGCATGGTTGCACAAGCAGTTGTGCATTATGCTTGTGCAACCTGTGTGTGCGATTCCTGTGGTAGATGAGCAGTTTGTATGCATGCATCTGAAAACTGGAAAAAAACCCTGTTGTTTGCAAACACTATATTTTGATGTTATTGCCAAATAGACTGATTAATTACGACTGCTATGAAGTAATACATAGGACATTTGTTTTAATATGGTTCTGTACTTCTGTACTTATTTCAATAACTTTGCAATGAAATCGATTTTTCAAACATTATACTCCCTGATTAAAGTGGATCAGAGCACTTGTAGCCAGTTTTATTTTGTTTATTGATAAAAAAGAACCTAGCAGAAAGATTCCTTGCTTCTTCTCACCTCCGGAGCATTTATCCATATCCCCATTACAAGTATTTGGAAACAATGACTACACCTAACTCCAGGGACTTGTCCATAAAATCCAAGCCCCCAAATCCTGGCTGTCCCGTAATATGATACTCAAGAAGCACTTTCCAAATGTATTTCACATCTGTAGAAATGCTAGTTGGCCCTGCACATTGGTGTGTTGTGGACAGAATTGAAATGGAATGTGTGTGTGTGATTCTCAAATTCTCCTCATTAACGTTGACTTGGAAAAATTCTAATTTATGTTCTTCTAATATGAATATTTTTTTAAATATTGCTTTGATAAAGATACTGTTGGATTTAGTACAGAAGAGTTGACTGGATGGTCTATTGTAACAAAACCAACAAAGACTTTGGGTTTGTGTGCTGGATTTTGTTTTCTGAACTGTAGAATTATCAAGTGGAGTTGTAGAAGTACTGAGGGTGCAATCCTATTGAGATAGACTCCAGCCTCTGAACTCGGAGGTGGCCAACTATCCTATGCAGGTCAGGCAGTGCACAGAGGGGATCCTAGGCATGCATTTTCACGTGTCTAGCTGTGGCTTTGGGGAGGGGGAAGGAAGGGGACTGGAGAACCGATAAGCTGTGCAAAGCGGCTTCCACAGCCTCCTCCCCTCCCCGCCCTCGGGACTACCCCCTTTTCACCGTCTCTGTACTCCATTTACGAGCACGGAGACAATGACAGCGTGGAAAGAACCATGCCAACTATGAGGGGCAGTGAAGGGGGTAGGGAGTGCGGTTTCCAGAAACCGAAAAATCCTATGGCCATCTAGACCCTAACTTGTGGCCATAGTATTGTTCTCTGAATTTAGCAAGTTGGATAATAAAAGTTCTTAAGATTTAGCTTTCACAAAAAAGTATCCCTCAGCTCAAAAAGCAGCAGAAACAATTTCAGATATTATATGGAAACAGGCCTCCCAAGATATCATAATCAATGGTGATATTTAGATATTTTATCTATGTAGTATATATGTATGTATGTATCCATTATTACATTTATATCCCACCTTTTGGGGTCTTTCTAATTTGTCTGTACCATGAGTCCTGCAGACTGGATGCGAGCACATAATGCATAAAAGCAATTGAATATTTTACTTAATGTTTAGTTATTACATTTATATCCCACCTTTTTTCCTCCTTAAGGAACCCAAGGCAGTGTACATGATCTTCCTCCTCTCCATTTTATCTTCACAACAACAACAACTCTGTGAGGTTGGTTGGGCTGAGAGTCTGTGACTACCCCAAAGTCATCACTTTGCTACTACCAAGTGGAAATCTGCATTTCTCTGGCTGCTTCCACCAAACCAGATGCAAAACTGTCTAGGTCTTAGATATCCACTTCAGGTAGTGTGGGGGTTGGCTGTTAGATGCAGGGTGGGTAATCCCCCCCTCCACAAAAAAGAGACCACCAAGTTTCAAAGAACAAAGTTTACATTTTACTGAAGAAAAATGTAAATAGGGAAAAGCATTAAAAATTTGTATGGTTACAAACACCCACATACCACATGAACAACAGAGTAACAAAACAACCAGGGGTAAATGCATCCAGATGACCTAACTAGACTGTGCCCCTATTTTATTCAGGTCCCTTATCCAAGTAATACCTTGCTGTGATTGGTCCAGCTTTCTCAATCAGTTCTCCAGTTCTAGCAGTTCAGAATTTTTTACTCTGCTAGAACTCTGACCTACCTTCCTTCCTTCCTTCCCTCCTACTCTTCCTCCTCCTCCTCCCCTCTCTCCCTCTCTCTCTCGCCTTCTCTATTTCTTTCTGGCCCTATCTACACTCACAGTTTGTCACGCTTCCAAAGAGTTTACGTTAAACATAACCTCAAACTTGCGTTTACCTTAAACTAAGGCCTTTACAGCTGCAAATGGTGTCCTGCACACCATTTGCATCTGGAGACACACCCTGCCTACCCCAGCGATATGGCCATGGCAGCCGTATCACTGGGGCTTTGGAGCCGGCCAGCGGCTCCTAGGGATTTCAGAGAATTCCGCCACGGATCTCGGTGAGGCCTAATGCCAGTGCATTCCCCCTGAAATCCGTGGCGGAACGAAGCCCCCGCCCCCCCACCCCACGAAAGGCACGCAAAACGGAGCACTTACCTGCTGCCATTCGCTTCCTCATCATAGCTGTGATAGGCTACGTAAATAATTATGTAGCCTATCATGGCTAACGCAGGGATGCCATTTGCGTCCCTGCGGAGGCCGTGATAGGCTACGTAAGTATTCACGGGAAGCTAAAAAAAAAAAGCTACGGCGGCCACCATTTGCGTTCCCTTTTTTCTGCTGTTTTAGCCTACGTAAATATTTACGTAAGCTATTATGGCGAAAAAAAGGGGAATGCAAATAGCGTAGTGGGCACTATCTGCGTTCCTTTTTTTTTCATCGTAATAGCTTACGTAAATATTTACGTAGGCTAAAACAGTGAAAAAAGGGGAATGCAAATTGTGGCCACCACCATTTGCGTACGCTGTTTTTTTTTTTTTTTTGCCTGCAGGCTGCCCAGTGGCCGGATGTCCAGCTGCAGGCGGCCCCAGCCGGCGGTTCCATGGAATCTCCATGGAGTGGAGCCGGCTGGATTAGGATTTCAGGGGGAGGTGCGGAGCGCCTCCCCCCCACCGCGAATCACCCCGTCGAAAAGGTAAGTGACTTTCGTACATCCCTAGCGGCTCCACAGAATCGCCATGGAGCGGAGCCGGCCGAAGAGGATTCCAGGGGGGGAGGAATGGATCGCCTCCCCCCCCATGCCCCCCCCCCCGGAACGGCAGGTAAGCGTTCTGGCCATCCCTAGGCTTGTTAGGCATCTTTAATCCGGTCCATGTTTTGCAAACGCCTTTTGCAAACTCCAGGAGGTGCATTTGCCTGTGCCTGCATCTTTTCAAGGAGGGAGGGAAATCCCATTGAAAGCAAATTCCCTTCAAGGATTCTTTCTGATTTGGAGAAGACAGAGACTGCCTTGCCCACCCAAAAAAGGAGACTCCTCCTGCCCCCCCCATCAAAGCACAGAACTCATCTTTGTCCAAGCATGCACACTAAGAATCCCAGATCTGCTGCTTCATCTCAAATGGTGTGAAAAATCATATGAAATCAAGAGGATCCTTGTCCTGCTTTTGCACTGTGTCTGCGCCAATGACTTCACATCTGTGATTTTCCTGGTTCAGTCCATGGAGGCAGATGTGCTCCGTGACATGATGGTGTTTGGGGGTATGCGTCTTGTAAAAATCATGAGGATCACTGGGGATCCCTGCCTCACACATTCCTGCTTTGGGGCTGTGGCTGCACACATGGTGTTTTGGGGGTCTCCCCTTTAAAAATCATATGAAACAATGAGGATCCCTTTTTGATTTCATGGATCCTTGTTTTACTTTGTTCCATACTCAATGTGCTTACAGCCAATATGTTTACTCAGAACTAAGCATTGCTGTGTTCAGTGGGATCGTGGAGAAACCTTGTGGAATTTACAGCTTAAGCCTGTGCATGTCTACTCAAAAGTAAGTCCTATTGATTTCAATGAGAGTTACTCTCAGGTAAGTGTGTATTAGATTGAAGGCAAGAATGCTATCGATGGGTGTTTTTCCTCTGTGCAGGCAACCTCCCAGCAAACAACCTTTCTGGAATGCCAATGAAAGGATATGGAATTCCAGGAATTGCACCTTCTCGGCCATCTCGGCCAGGGTAACCAAAGCAGAAGCAATATTGTCCAGTTTCATTCCAGAGAGGCTTCCCTGGGTCCCGCGTACACAGGCACATGCAAACACACAGGAACGCACACACACACAGCAAATAGGGAAGACTGACAGCTAAAAATACAGCCAGCCCTGTACAGATTCTGATCTTCATATCATGCAAAAATAAAAAAAAAAAATACAGCACACGGAAGGAGCAGTCTCTCTGAAGCAATGATGTTTCGGAGAGTTAAGCTGGCAGGAAAAAAAAATATCAATGGGGCCAGGTGCCGAAACAGTTAATGTTGAGGTCCTTAGAACAAGGAAGGAGGGAGAGAGGGCGGGGAATCGGGAGAACCAGTAAAAAGAGGCTGCTCCCCTTCCGCGATCGGCCCACTTCTACTGCATTGAAGACTCTCCTATTGAATGGTATGAATCAAGGCTACGGTTTCAAAGAAGTACTGAAATGGGGAAGTGGACTGAGTGTGAAGTATCACATTTTAATACAATTAGATTAACAGCGGTATTCTATCGGCTTCATTGCGATTACGTGCTAAGTCTAGATTGCCCCCCTGTCTTCATCTCTCTCTCTCTCTGGTTTTTATATTCTAAAATTAGTTTTTTTCTTCCCAACTCCAACTAATAATGAGGGTAGTTTCTTGTTCATTCCTACCATCTAAGTTTGCGTTTCTTGAGTTAAAAACCTCTCTCTCTTTTCCTCTGATCTTCTGCTGAACTTTATAATCTGCTTCCTGAGCTTAACTTCCTGACCATTATATTCTAACTAAATGCCTGACCTCCAAACCATCAACCTCCTGGCCAAAATTGACCAGCAGACCACAAAAAGATGTAACCTCGTAATATCCTAACATCAAACTAAATACAAAAATGGAGGACCTTTTCTGTTTCTTCACAGGAAGATACATAACAAAGGTGAAACATCAAAAAACAGCAGCAACAATGATTAGCAGCAAATTTCCTATTAAGGTTCCGATTTTTCTTAGATATGCAGAACAATCCTATGCATGTTTTCTCAGAAGTAAATCCTCTGTTTTCAACTGAACTTATTCACAGGTAAATGCGTATGGGATTGTAGCCTCAACAATAAATGCTTGAACTAATGAAACTGATCTTCGAGTGTAGCAGAGTTTTCTCACTGGCCATTTGGTGGCAAATACAGTTGCCACTAGAAGTGAAATTGGAAGCAAAACGGGATGGTGTGGCTGGTTCCCTTCAGTGAATATTTGTGAGGATTTTTCAGGAGGTCAAATGAATTTTAATAACAGTAACGAAATTCCTCAACTTGAATGTATGCATCTCTAGCTGGGTTTCACCTAAACCAAACAAGAAAAGAAACAAAACATAGACATTTTTGTTGTGGAAAATATTTGAGAAATTTCAAGGGAAGCCAATAACTGAATGAAATTTCTGAGTGGTCCTACGCATCCCTTATTTTAAATCCGTTATTTTTATTTTACGTTTATAATAAAAACCCTTATTTTAAGTTTATAATAACCTTAATTTCCCCCTTACACTACTGATTTTGTCACTATTTGTAATGCTGCCTTGTGAGATCTCTCTCTCTCTCTCTCTCTCTCTCTCTTTCTCTCAACATTAAAAATAAAAGTTGAGATATATACAACTAATAAAATACATAGTTTTATAAAATTTCTTCTGAAACTTAACTTGTGTGATACAGGATTCATGTAAGTGCCAGGAGAAAAAACAGATGGTAACTTTGGAAACTCAACACACGCTTATCACTGGCTTTTCAAATTCAATACCTATTAGTGCTCTTACATATGGTATTAATTCTGCATTAATTCAGCAGAGAGTGATGTCATGGTCTGACTGTCCAAATTATGACATAACTAAAACAACTTTGCTCTTCATGGGTTTGGAACAGGCCTGTGTCAGGATTGGCTGGGATTTAGTCATTCAGCCTGCTCATACAACTTTTAAGTTTAATTAGTGCATGCCCTCATAACGAGCAAGAGGACGGTGTTCTGAAGACTGGCCAGACTCCTTTCTATTCTCTTCCACTTAAGTGCCAAACACTTGCCCTCCTTCATGCTATTTATAACTTTGCCCATAATTGCTGCT
Organism: Heloderma suspectum; assembly: GCF_057233095.1. Classification (NCBI taxonomy): domain Eukaryota; kingdom Metazoa; phylum Chordata; class Lepidosauria; order Squamata; family Helodermatidae; genus Heloderma; species Heloderma suspectum. The sequence goes on from NC_139462.1 coordinate 118,662,024, forward strand.
CCCTAAGGTGTGATTGTCCTATTTCATAACAGTTTGTACAGCTGCCAACATGAAGATGTAAATAAATTGTAATACCATTGCTATGAGGTGTAAAAATCCCACAGCTCACATCCAGACCCTTGTATAATAAACTCAAGTAAACATTCCATTTCCTGTAAGTGATTGTGGTTTGTGACTAGATGTTAAAAAAGAAAGAAAAATGAAGCAGCCCAGCAAGTCATCATTTATTTAACAAATTGCCCAAACCCCCAAATCTTTAGAGCATGGGACAAAAAGCTACAATGGCAAGTTGAAGCATTCGCAGAATTGAAGCATATGTTTTGTGTAAAGCGTTCCATACACCATTACGTTTCTAACTCTGCTGAAACTGCTTTTCTTCTTACGCAGTATTAGGTTGAGAGCGCTTGTTGTTACAGTCACCAAAGGGTTGCCACCAAAGATAGCCTCCCCGTAGTAAGTGATCCCCACCTTATCTATAACACATAAAACTACTTTTCAGGTGGATTTCCACCATTATGTTGTGAATCTTCAGTATTCTGCAGGAATGTGGAGATTGGGCCTGGAGCTATAGAAATACTTTGTAATTCTATACATTACATGCTGGGATACCATTCCACAGCAAGGACATTTTAAATAGAATCTCTATAGTAATATGCTGTGCTGTGGCATTTACAAAGATTCTAGAATTTAAAACAAAGCCCTCTTTGGTTTAAGAGAAGAGTTAAGGCACTTCACAATTCACTCATGAATCCTAAATCATGGAAACTGTGAAGTAAGGCACTAACCTAAATTTCCATTCCATGTAAGCAGCAAACATTTTCTACAGCCTTAAATATTGTGCTTGCTTAGAGCTTAGCTTCTATTCGCCCATATTTTCCCTTGGTCATTCTCTTTTCATCTACAGATTGGGGGAACAATGAAGCTGGGGTCATGTTATATCAAACTTTACTATAGTCTACCCTTGACCGAAGAATGGTATACTCCTATCTGGGATGGTTGTCCTCTTTCACTGAGTGAAAGTGAAAAGACCCAAGTCCCAGTCTAACATCCAGCTACTACACCACACTGGCTCTCTGATATTCTTGTGGAAGTTTACTAAAGACAGCTCAAACAGCTGGAAGACTTGGATGGTGCTTCCTGGAACAGATGAGAAAACTTTCACAGATGCAAGCAATAGTAGAAATGGGGGATTTCAACTATTCTCACATCTGCTGGCAGTCTAACTTTGCAACGAATAGATTATCCAATAAATTTTTGTCTTGTCTTGCTGACAACTTCATCTCTCAGAAGGTGGAAGAAGGTACAAGGGGATCTGCTGTTCTGGACTTAAACCCAACCAACAGGGAAGAAATGGTAGATGAAGTGAAAGTGGCAGGAACCTTAGGGGAAGTGCCCATGTTATCTCGGAAGTTGTGATAGGGCTGTGAAAACTGAGCTTAGTCAGATGTGTACCTTGGACTTTAGGAAAACCAATTTCAAAAAGTCCAGAGAAAACCTGGGTGGGATCCAAGGGCTAGAAATCCTGAAGGAAAAAAAGAGCCCAAGAAGGCACAATCACAAAAAATTCCAATCACAAGAAGGCACAATCACACAAAATGGGGAAAATTCAAAGAAACCTGTGGGCTGCACAGGGAGCTCTGAGCTGAGACACAAAAAGGTGACATATAGGAGATGGAAGGAGGGACATATTACGAAGCAGGAGTACCAGGGATGGCGGAGAATTCCGCCACGGATTTCAGTGAGGCCGAATGCACTGGCATTCAGTCCCCCAAAATCCGTGGCGGAAAGGCCTGCCCCCCCGTGGATCCCCCCCAGGATGAGACTTACCTGGGGCGGATTTTCCAGACAGCGGCAGCTGCAGCGGCAGTGGCTGGTCTTTCAACCGGCTGCCACAGCCACCATTTGCAATCTGGTCTTTTTTTTTTTAACCTAGATGTGATAGGCTACGTAAAGACTTACGTAGCCTATCACGTCTGGGTAAAAAAAAACAAAAAACCCACGGCGTACGCAAATGGCGGTGGCTACGGTGGTCGCCATTTGAGTTCCTTATTTTTCGCCGTTTTAGTCTGCGTAAATATTTACGTAGACTATTACGGCAAAAAAAAGGGGGAATGCAAATAGCGTAGTGGGCACTATTTGCGTTCCTTTTTTATTCGCCGTTTTATCCTACATAAATATTTACGTAGGCTAGAACGGCAAAAAATGAAGGAACGCAAATGGCGCCCAGTACGTTATTTGCGTTCCCCTTTTTTTTGCTGTTTTATCTTACGTAAATATTTACATAAGATAAATCGGCAAAAAATAGGGAACGCAAATGGCGGCAGCCGTAGCTGCCGCCATTTGCGTACGCTCGAGGTTTTTTTTGGGGGGGTTAGCCGTGATAGGCTATGTAAATTCTTATATAGCCTATCACGGCTGCCTGGCTGGATGCAAATGGTGGCCACTACGGCGGCCGCCATTTGTGTCCGCAGCAGCCCGTCCACGGCCAGAAATCCGGCTGCGGACGGCTCTGGCCAGCTGCTCCACGGCCTGGCCGCGAAGCAAAGCCGGCCATCGATGATTCTGGGGGGGAGGACCGGATCGCCTCCCCCCCATCCCCCCCAACCGCGAAAGAGTCCGTGAAAAGGTAAGTGGTTTCGTATATCCCTAAGGAGTACAACAGAATTGCCTGAACTGGTAAGGATGGTGTCAGGAATGCGAAGGCCAAGAATGAGCTGAGGATGGTGAGGGATGCTAAAAACAACAAAAGGACTTCTTTGACTATGTTAGGAGCAAGAAGAAGATCAAGAAAGGGAAGGTCCACTGCTTTGGGAATATGGTAAATTGTTAACTGGTGATGAGGAAGAGGTGGAACTACTCAACTCCTATTTTGATTCAGTCTTCTCTCACAAGGGGAGTTATGTTCAAATTGGGACAAATAGAGCAGAGGATGGCTGTCTTTACACGAGGCATTTATCGTGGGCTTGTGATTGATCACTCATGGAAGTTTGCTGGTCATTTACATGACACCATAAGCCTCCAGGGCACATCCAGCTGTATTTGATATTTATCCCACTAAAAAAACAACCCTGAGATAATTTATTATTTAAATGTAAATCTGCTTTAATGGCTGTGTATGAATGTGTGGTTCCGCTATAACCACAGCCTGGGAAGAAGAAGCCATTGAGAAGAGCAGGAAAATCACAATTGCTCTCCCTGCTCCCCTCCTTCAGCATGTCTGCCTGTTGACCTGGGCTGGGAGGAGAGTTTTCTTGGCTGCGCTAGGAGAGGTTCAAAGCGAGCATGGAGCTGTCTGGGGGAGGAAGAAGAACATGGGCGACTCCCCATGTAAATGGCTGACAGCAATGAAGCCACCCCCACCCCACATTCTGTTTTGCAGAGAGGTTGAGATTGAGAGAGCGAGAGAGGGAGAGAGAGAGAGAGAGACTTGAATCCCTCCAGAGACCCACTGATTCATCACTTGCTCTCTGCCTGAGGCTGTGAAGAACTTGTCTATGTAAAGAGCTGAACTTTATCTTGCTTAGAATGCAGAAACAGAAGCCCCAGAAAATGGCAAAATAGCCGTGTGCTGAACCGTGATATATGGAGGGATTTGCAGCCCAGAATAAGTAAGGACATGGTGAAAAGGCATTTAGGTACTTTAAATCAGTTCAAGTCTCAAGGGCCAGATGAATTACATCCCAGGGTGCTGAAGGAGCTTGCAGACATTATTTCAGAAGCACAGCTGCAGGTCAGGTGCCAAAGACTGGAGAAAGGCAAATGTCCCCATCTTCAAGAAGGGGAAAAAGGTAGATCCAGGAAACAACAGAGCAGTCAGTCTGAAGTCAATACCCAGCAAAATTCTTGAACAGATGAGTAAGTGGTCAGTCTGTGATCATCTAGAAAATATAATGATGACTAGGAGGCAACATGGGTTTGTCATAGCGATGGCAGAGAATTCTGCCACTGACTCCAGTGAGGCCAGATTCTTAGAATCCGCCCCCCCTGAGTCCATGGCAGAACGGACCACTCACCTCCGCCTCCCCGTGAGATCCATCCAGGTCGGATCCCTGTCCACGTCAAACCTGCGGAGCCAGCCCCCAGCTCCGCAGGGCTGGGGAAAGTCGATGGCATTGCGTCCCTGTTCACGTGATAGGCTACGCAAATATTTGCGTAGCCTATCACAGCCAAAAACAGGGATGCAAATGGCATAGCGGACGCCATTTGCAGCCGTAAAGCTGGTCGATTAGCCTAAATGCAGCTGTAAATGGCAGCATTTAGGCTAATCGACCAGCTTTACGGCCACAAATGGCGCCCACTATGCCATTTGCGTCCAGGCGACTGACTTAGACAGAGATACGGCACAGCAATGGATGCCGGCCATATTGACTTTCCCCAGCCCTGCAGAGCTGGTGGCTGGCTCCGCAGGTTCAGCACAGAGCCAGCCTGGATGGATTCCGGGGGGGGGGGGGGAGGAACAGATCGCCTCCCCCCCGTCGAGGATTGGTAAAATGTGGATTCGACAATATTACGATTAGGTGGATCCACAGCTGGTTGAGCAACCACACTCAGCGAGTGCTAACTAATGGCTTAGCATCTTCCTGGGGCGAGGTGGAGGTGGAGGGGAGGACTCAGGTGGAATGCTCAGTGCTCTGTCCTTGGCCCTGTGCTGTTCAATATTTTTAGAAATGGCTTGGGTGAGGGTGTAGAGTAATTGCTTATCAAATCTGCAGATTACATGAAGCTAGGAGGGAGAGCCAACACCACAGAAAACAGGACCAAGGATCTGGACAGGCTGGAATACTGGAGGTTCAACAGAGATATATATAAAGTCTTGCAGCTACAAAAAAATCAAAGACACAAGTATAGGATATGAAAGACCTGGCTTGGCAGCAGTACATGTAAAAAGGACCTAGGTGTCTTAGTGGATCACAAGTTGAATATGAGGTAGCAGTGTGATGCAGCAGCTGAGAAATCTAATGCAGTCTTGGTCCACATTAACAGAAGCATAGTGTCCAGATCATGGGAAGCAGTAGTTCTGCTCTATTCTGCATTAGTCAGGCCGCATATGGATTACTGTGTCCAGTTCTGGATGTCTCATTTTAAGAAGGATATTGACAAATTGGGGTGTGTTCAGAGAAGAGGAACCAGGTTGATGAGGGATCTGGAAACCAAGTCCTATAAGGAATGGTTGAAATAGCTGGGTATGTTTAGTGTGGAGAACAGAAGATTAAGGGGAGACATGATAGTGATGTTCAAATATCTGAAAGGCTGCCATCCAGAAGATGGAGCAGACTTGTTCTCTGTTGTTTCTGAAGGCAGGACTATAACCAACAGGTGGAAATTGCAGGGAAGCAGATTTTGGCTAAACCTTAGGAGACATTTCCTAACAGTGAGAGCTGTACAGCAGATTGCCTTGGGAGGTGGTGGGTTCTCCATTCCTGGAGGTATTTAAGCAGAGGCTGGATGGCCACCTATCAGGGATACTGTACTTGGACCTTGTAGTGCACAGCATGAATTGATCAGGGGATTGGACTCTGAGGTACCTTCCAACTTTATGATTCTTCCAACTTTAATTTTTGTGAACTGCCCAGAGAGCTTTGGCTGTTGGGCAGTATAGAAATTAATTAATTAATTAATTAATTCTATAATTTAACATAAGAAATGCCGTTTAAGTCACCAACTATCTAACATAAGAAAATAAGAAAAGCTGTGCTGGATCAGACCAGAGATCTATCTACTCCAGTATTCCATTCCCACAGTGGCCATGCAGATGCCCATGGGAAGCCCATAAGCAGGACATGAGTACAATAGCCATCTGCTGCTAATTTCTCCATCAACTGATATTGAGATGCGTACTGCCTATTAATGCTGGAGGTTATAGCCATCAGGAATAGTAGCCACTGATAGCCATATCCTTCATGAATGTCTCTAATCCCTTGTTAACGCTGTCCAAATTGGTGCCATCTTATGGTAGCAGATTCCACAGTTTAACTATGCACTGTGTGAAAAAGTACTTCCTTTTATCTGTCCTGTATCTCCCACCACTGGGCTTTATTGGATGACCCTGGATTCTGGTATTATGATAGAGGGTTTTCTCCCTGCCCACTTTCTCCACACCATGCAACATTTTATACACTTTTATCATGTATGTGTACCCCACAGCCCCCCAGTATTCACATTTTTCCCAAACTAAAATGCACCACATTTTGTAACCTTTCCACAGTCATTTTGATTGCCCTTTTCTGCACTTCTTCCAACTCTACAATATTCTTTTTGATGTGCAGTAATCAGAACTGTCCCCTTCATGGATCACTGCCTTGTTGTGGCGAAGGGGCTTGCGTAACTCAGTGAAGCCATAAGCTATGCTGTGCAGGGCCACCCAAGACGGACAGGTCATGGCAGAGAGTTCTGACAAAATGTGGTCCACTGGAGAAGGAAATGGCAACCCACTCCAGTATTCTTGCCAAGAAAACCCCATGGAACGTATCACAAGGCTAAAAGATATGACGCTGGAAGATGAGCCCCTCAGGTGAGAAGGTGTCCAATATACTACTGGGGAAGAGCAGAGGGTATTTCCAAGTAGCGCCAGAAAGAGTGAAGTGGCTGGGCCAAAGCCAAAAGGACACTCAGCTGTGGATGTGTCTGGTGGTGAAAAGAAAATCTGATGCTGTAAAGAACAATATTGTTTAGGAACCTGGAATGTCAGATCAATGAATCAAGGTAAGCTGGAGGTGGTCAAACATGAGATGGCAAGATTGAACATCGACATCTTGGGAATCAGCGAACTAAAATGGACAGGCATGGGCGAATTTAATTCAGGTGACCATCGTATCTACTACTGTGGGCAAGAATCCCTTAGAAGAAATGGAGTAGCACTCATAGTCAACAAAAAGGTGGGAAAAGCAGTACTGGGGTACAATCTCAAAAACGACAGAATGATCTCAGTACGAATCCAAGGCAAACCATTCAACATCACAGTAATTCAAGTCTATGCCCCAACCACTGATGCCGAAGAAGCTGAGGTTGATCGGTTCTATGAAGACCTACAACACCTTCTAGAACTAACACCAAAAAAAGATGTCCTCTTCATCATAGGGCATTGGAATGCTAAAGTAGGAAGTCAAGAAATCACCGGGATAACAGGCAAGCATGGCCTTGGTGTACAAAATGAAGCAGGACAAAAGCTAATAGAGTTTTGCCAAGAGAACACGCTGATCATAGCAAACACTCTTTTCCAACAGCGCAAGAGACGACTCTACACATGGACATCACCAGATGGTCAATATCAAACTCAGATTGATTATGTTCTTTGCAGCCAAAGATGGAGAAGCTCTATACAGGCAGTCAAAACAAGACCTGGAGCTGACTGTGGCTCAGATCATGAGCTTCTTGTTGCAAAATTTCGGCTGAAATTGAAGAACATAGGGAAAACCACTAAACCATTCAGGTATGGCCTAAATCATATCCCTTATGAATATACAGTGGAGGTGAGGAATAGATTCAAGGTTTAGACCTGATAGACAGAGTGCCTGAGGAACTATGGACGGAGGTCCGTCACATTGTTCAGGAGGCGGCAACTCAATCCATCCCAAAGATAAAGAAATGCAAGAAAGCAAAGTGGCTGTCTGATGAGGCTTTACAAGTAGCTGAGGAAACAAGGGAAGTGAAAAGCAAGGGAGAAAGGGGAAGATATATCTAACTGAATGCAGAGATCCAGAGAATAGCAAGGAGAGACAAGAAGGCCTTCTTAAATGAACAATGCAAAGAAATCGAGGAAAACAACAGAATGGGGAAGACTAGAGATCTCTTCAAGAAAATTGGAGATCTATCTCAAGGGCACGTTTTTTGTGCAAAGACGGGCATGATAAAGGACAAAGAAGGCAGGGACCTAACAGAAGCAGATGATATTAAGAAGAGGTGGAAAGAATACACAGAAAAACTATACAGGAAAGATCTGAATGTCCCTGATAGCCACGATAGTGCGGTCACTGAACTTGAGCCGGACATCCTAGAGAGTGAAGTCAAGTAGGCCTTAGGAAGCATTAGTAACAACGAAGCTAGCGGAGATGACAGTCTTCCAGCTGAGCTGTTTAAAATCCTAAAAGATGATGCTGTTGAAGTGCTGCACTCAATATGCCAACAAATTTGGAACACTCAACAGTGGCCACAAGACTGGAAAAGGTCGGTTTACATTCCAATTCCAAAGAAGGGCAACGCCAAAGAGTGTTCAAACTACCGCACAATTGCGCTCATTTCACATGCCAGCAAGGTTATGCTCAAAATCCTACAAGCTAGGCTTCAGCAGTATGCGAAGCAAGAACTACCGGAAGTACAAGCTGGGTTTCGAAGAGGCAGAGGAACTAGAGATCAAATTGCCAACATTCGCTGGATCATGGAGAAAGCAATAGAATTCCAGAAAAATGTCTATTTCTGCTTCATTGACTACGCTAAAGCCTTTGATTGTGTGGATCACAACAAACTGTGGCAAATTCTTAAAGTGATGGGAGTACCAGACCACCTTACCTGTCTCCTGAGAAACCTGTACGAGGGTCAAGAAGCAACAGTAAGAACCAGACATGGAACAACCGATTGGTTCAAAATTGGGAAAGGAGTATGACAAGGCTGCATATTGTCACCCTGCTTATTTAATTTATATGCAGAGTACATCATGAGAAACGCCGGGTTGGATGAATCACAGGTCGGAATTAAGATTGCTGGGAGAAATATCAACAACCTCCGATATGCAGACGATACCACCCTAATGGCAGAAAGCGAAGAGGATCTCAAGAGCCTCTTGTTGAGGGTGAAAGAGGAGAGTGCAAAGGCTGGTTTGAAACTCAACATTAAAAAAACTAAGATCATGTCACCTGGCCCCATCACTTCCTGGCATATAGAAGGGGAAGAAATGGAAGCTGTGACAGATTTTACTTTCTTGGGCTCCAAGATCACGGCAGACGGTGACTGTAGCCATGAAATTAAAAGACGCTTGCTCCTTGGGAGGAAAGCTATGGCACACCTAGACAGCATAGTAAGAAGCAGAGACATCACCTTGCCGGCAAATGTCCATCTAATCAAAGCTATGGTTTTCCCAGTAGTAATGTATGGCTGTGAGAGCTGGACTATAAGGAAGGCTGAGCGCCGAAATATTGATGCTTTCGAACTGTGGTGCTGGAGAAGACTCTTACGAGTCCCCTGGACTGCAAGGAGGTCAAATCAGTCCATTTTAAAGGAAATCAACCCTGAGTGCTCATTGGAAGGACAGATACTGAAGCTGAAGCTCAAATATTTTGGCCACCTAATGCGAAGAGAAAACTCTCTGGAAAAGACCCTGATGCTGGGAAAGACTGAAGGCAAAAGGAGAAGGGGATGGCAGAGGATGAGATGGCTAGATAGCATCACCGATGCAATGAATATGGACTTGAGCACGCTCTGGGAGACAGCGGAGGACAGGAAGGCCTGGCGTGCTACGGTCCATGGGGTCACGAAGAGTCGGACACAACTGAATGACTGAACAACAAATCAGAACTGTACACAGTATACCAACCATGGTCACACCATAGATTGCTATAAAGGCATTAAAATTTTGACAGTTTTATTTTTGATGCATTTTCTGATGATCTCCAACATGGAATTTGCCTTTTCACAGTAGCCACAGACTGGGTCAATGTTTTCATTGGGCTATCCACCACAACATCAGGATCACTTCTCTGGTCAGTCACTGCCAGCTCTGATGTGATAGGGATGTACGAAACCCACTTACCTTTTTGCGGAATCTTTCGCGCTGGGGAGGGATAGGGGGGATGTGATCTGGTCCTCCCCCCCCGGAATCCTTGATGGCCAGCTCCGCTCTGCGGCCAGGCTGCGGAGCAGCCAGCCAGGGTCATCCGCAGCCGGATTTCCAGCCGCGGATGGGCTGCTGCGGATGCAAATGGCGGCCGCCATAGCCGCTGCCATTTGCGTCCAGCCAGGCAGCCGTGATAGGCTACGTAAGAATTTATGTAGCCTATCACGGCTAACCCCCCCCCCCAAACCGAGCGTACGCAAATGGTGGTGGCTACGGCGGCCGCCATTTGCGTTCCCTATTTTTCACTGAGTTATCTTATGTAAATATTTATGTAAGATAAAATGGCAAAAAAAAGGGGAACGCAAAAAAGGGGAACGCTATTTGTGTTCCTTCGTTTTTCGCCGTTCTAGCCTACGTAAATATTTACGTAGGCTAAAATGGTGAATAAAAAAGGAATGCAAATAGCGCCCACTACGCTATTTGTGTTCCCCTTTTTTTCACCATAATAGTCTATGCAAATATTTACGTAGACTAAAACGGCGAAAAATAAGGAACGCAAATGGCCACCGCTGTAGCCGCTGCCATTTGCATACGCCTTTTTTTTGTTTGTTTGTTTACCCAGACGTGATAGGCTACATAAGTCTTTACGTAGCCTATTACGTCTGGGTAAAAAAAAAAAGACCAGATTGCAAATGGCGGCCATGGCAGCCGGTTGAAAGACCAGCCGCCACCGCCACCGGAGCTGCCGCCATCTGGAACATCCACCCCAGGTAAGTCTCATCCTGGGGGGGATCCGTGGGGGGGCGGGGCGGCAGGCCGTTCTGCCATGGATTTCGGGGGTCCGAATGCCAGTGCATTCGGCCTCACTGAAATCCATGGCGGAATTCTCCGCCATCCCTAATATGTGAAGCTAGGATATTTTGCCCCAATGCGCATCACTTTATACTTGGTTATAGTGAACTGCATTTGCCACTTCAATGCCCATTTTGTCAAGTTGGGCAGAGCCTTTTGGAGATCCTTGCTATCTCCCCACCCTTTTTAACCACCCTAAATAATTTGGTGTCATCAACAAACCTGGCCCTAACTCCAGATAATTGACTGCATGTCTACTGAGAAGTAAGTCCCATTGAGTTCAGCTGGGCTTATTCCCAGGTATATAGCAATGCAGCCCTAATTATCTTTCTATACGAGAAAGTCCCAGATGCTTCTGTCCAGGAGTTAGGAACCTGTTTCCAAAGAAGGGTCACTGACCCAGTGGAAAAGTCGATGGACTGGGTGGAGGTCTCAGGAGCTGAGTCAAACTGTGGCAAAGTCAGGAAGAAATCAATGGTAGTAACTGGCAAAGCACAGGAAACTTTCAGATTCGGGGGGTGGGGAGCTGGTACTGCAGGATCGTGTCCACTTTCCAGGGGTCCATTTTGATATACTTAGGGGTGATTATATGCCGTAAATATTGCACAGTGGTCAGGTCAAATGCACGCTTCTCTAGTTTATTGAATGAGTGGTTTGCTGGTAGCTCTTCCAATATTGGTCACACATGTTGTTCATGCTATTGGGGGCTTTGGAACTGATCAAGATATCATCAAGATACACTATGGCAAACTGGTAGAAGAAAATCCCATAAAACCTCATTCATGAAGTGTTGGAATACATCTGAGGCATTACACAGTCCAAAAGGCATACCAGTATACTCAAAGTGACTACACTAGGACCAGAACACAGTTTTCCATTAATTCCTACTCTGAATTCAAGCCAGGTTATATGCTCCTCTCAAGTCCAGTTTGGTATATACTGTATCCCCACAAAGTCACTCTAATTCTTCTGGAATCAGAGGGAGCAGGTATTGATTACAGATAGTAATCTTATTCAAGAGCCAGTAGTTATTACACAGTTTGAGTTCACCACATTTCTTTTTGACGAACAGTACGGGTGCAACTGTGGGTGAAATGGAAGGGCATATGAAAGCCTGTTGCAAATTTTTAGATAAGATTCCTGTCAGGGCTGCTAATTCAGGTTAAGAGAGGGAATAGATGCCTCCAAACAGAATTTGTGCCCCTGAAATCAAGTCTATGGCATAATCATATGGTCAGTGTGGTAAGAATGTATCAGATTCTCAGACCCTGAATGCATCTGTAAAATCCTGATACTTTGTAGGGAGTCTGGTAAGTTCAGGTGGGGATGGTTCCGTGGTCAAACACATAATAGGGACCAAGCAATTACTGTTACGCTTAGTTCCTGAAACTGTTGATGGTGCCAGCTTTTCAGGTTAGGAGGTGGGAAGGGGGAGACCTAAATTCCATCTTGGTGTCCAAATAGATTATCAGTACTATCAAAGTTAGCAACCGCAGAAAAATCTGTGAGTTGGATGTATGCATGATCAATCTGATATAGATCAGAGATGGTATAATAATTCTGCTTTCACCTTATGTACAGAAGACATAATCCAAATCTTTCAGTTAGAGTAGTTGACATGGGTGCTGTACTTTTGAATGCTATAATTTGAGTTCTATTTTTCTCTGTCATTTGCATTTGAATCTATAAAGTATATACTATTACCTTAAATTAACTGAGTGTTTATGTGTTAAAAAGTTATTCACTTGAGAATACAGGGAAATTTTCAGGATTTGTGAAGGGAACATTTTATAACACCAGCATCTGTTTTCCTCAGATCTGTATAGCTTCATTCATTATAATTTTCCCCTTATGTTTTGCCTACCATCTTATTACGTCCCCAAATCCATGAAACAAAGTTTGTCTTCTTGCAGCTGAAGACTGAGAGGAATAATTATGAATGTGGAAAATCAGTGAACAATGCCTTTCAATGGAAAGAGGCTAGTAGTTCAAAGAACAGACAGGTAGATATGCAGTAAACACTAAAGAAACAGATGCAATTTTTTTCTCAGCCAAAACACTATCCACTGCTTATTCCACATTTTTCATTCAGCTAGCATATTTGAATGGAATGGCATTTTCTATAATGTTATTCCAGATATCTAGGAACCTTCCAGTCTCCACCTTTTCCTGAACTGCTTCACTGGCAGGGGAGGAGCAGGAGAGCTAGTCAGAAAGCTATGCGGGGTGGGGGGGGGTGAGGGAGAGAGACTCAGCTGGGAGATGAAGTCACCCTTCACCTGGAAAAAAGACCACCTCTTTTCCAATCAGGAAAAGAGAGACAAGATTCTCTCGATGCAGGGATAAGGGCTGTTGTGACATTACCAGGCAGAAGACCAATAATTTCTTTCTGCCATCCTCCCTCTTCGCATGTTCAAAAAGGCTGGCAAACTAGGCGTTGGAGGAAGCAATCTCAATGGAATTGTCTTCTTGTTGTTATGAACAAAATTAAGATGTTAATTAAAGGAATTATTTACACAAGGGAAGAAGGTGTTGCTTTTTAAATGGTATGATGAGATTGTTAAATGTACAGTTCTAAAGTTAAATATGATTCGTTACAGTTCCTAATATGTAAGAGAGTCTTCCCCAACTAAATAAGTTCTCAATAGCTATTCCCTCACACTGAATTTCCTTAACATTCACCCCAGCCAATCAGTCGCTCTTCCTGCAACTGGTTTCTAGGATGGTTCAGATGCTTCAAGGACTTCTTGAAAGCTTCTGGTCTTCAGGTCCTCTTCCAACTCACAACCAGCTGTCAGTCACTAATCATAAGAACATAAGAAGAGCCATGCTGGATCAGACCAAGGGTCCATCTAGTCCAGCATTCTGTTCACACAGTGGCCGTCTCTGACTGTCTGACATTTTTTTTGTAAAAAAAAAAATGTCCTGGCCAGAACATCTGACCAATCATGTTCTTACCCCTGCCAGGGCTCTCACCTACTGTTCTTCTTTTAGTCATTCCATACAGACCTTATGACCATCAATCAGTTTTGTTGACCCTCTTGACCAATCCAAATTGTATTTTACTACCCACCAGATGCCTACAGTATATAAACAAAGCTGGCTTTTCCCACTAGTCATCTTCGTCCCATAGCAACCATAACTAAAGCAGCTAGAATTCTCTTATGCCCAATACAAAGCAGCAAAGTCAGGCCTTGGTCTACTTGATTACATTATTACCTTACTTAGAGGTTACTCACAGAATATAAATATTGCAAAACATAAACAGACAAATGCAGTATTTCTTCATAAGCACCCGCCATGTACATGAAGCTTTATAAAGAACAGGTTTGACAGGTTCTTACCCAAGAGGCTTAAACTCTAAAATAGACTCAAGGGAAATGACAGAGGAAAGGGAAGAAATAATCTGTGAAACTACAGGAAACTGCACATGCGTCGCAGTCTGAACGAAGTCTAGAAATCAAAACCAGAATAACGGCAAATCACTAAGATCCATCCATGCTATACTGAAAAAGAGATCAGGTAACTTAGAATCCCAAATCTTGGGAGAAATTCAGATGGGGATCTTGTAAACCTCCATAGCATTGGAACGGTTTGCACATCTCTTTCATTTTTCAGAGAACACTTTCAGCCAATTAAATAACTGTCTGAAATATTATTTTATTTCAGACTGGAGCACTTTGTAAATGTATTGTTTGGTGGTGGTAGTTTTTTCCACCAGGAGCAAGAGTACTTTCACCCTGTGTATTTCCTCTTTCAGACTCTTCATAATAGTGAGGCAATGAACAAAAACTCCTGGTACTGCTGCAAGGATTCCTTTTAACCTTCTCCCCCCTCCGCCCCCCCCCCTGTCAATGAGAGAAGATATGAGCCTGTGAAATCACTTCCAGAAAGTGTCGTGGATCACTGGTTATTTTACAAAGATCCCAACTTGACAGGACCACCATGGGCCATTCATGTTTATTGTTCAAAGAGTTTTTTTGTGGACCGTCAGTGCTAGTAAAAGGGAAAAAATTACAAAGGCAAAGGCAGTTCCATTTAAGGGACCTTCCGTCTGCCATAACACTAAGACCTGATCCAGGATATTCTTCCAAGTTGATATTATTACATGTGTGTTCCTCATTGTTTATTCTGACAACAACTCAGCCTGCTTCTTGTTCTGTCACCCGGGTGGCCACTCATAAACCCCCCTGATTTACATTCTTGCACAAATCCGCCACTTTCTCCCTTCCTGTTGCCTATGCAATCTGTTTTGCTTAGCTTACCTGTCCTCAGGCTGTCTGCAGAGCTTGAAGTTTATTGTGGGATGCAAATTCTAACACACACTGTATTATTCTTAGTTCTCAGTTTTAGTTGCATCAGAAGAACTAAGTCTATCAGCATCCTCAGTGGATTTATCTTCATCTTTATAAACTGTGTTCAAATAGCAGCTGTGTGTGATCTGGATCAGGACCGTAGTATGGGGGAGGAAAAGAGAGTTAACCCTTTTTCTTTCCGCGCCTTTCCTGCTGAAAACTGCCTCCTTCAAAGTTGCTATTTCCTCCCAAATGAAAAAATGCAATGATATGACATCATAAAAAGACATTTTTACATAAATAGATTTCTGTTAAGGCTTTCTTACACTGCTACAATATATGTTCAAATAATCAATAAAACTAGACCATTTCTCCGCAATTACTACTACTTCTCCTATCTATTAATTCAGTTAATTTATCTGTGTCTGCTTTTTCCAAAGTCCAGTGGCCATTCCCTTGCTAATAGAGAATGAGGATCCTTCCATCTGCAGGCACACAAGTTTTTTGGAATAATCAATAAATGCATAATAAGTGATTTTATGACATTTGGAATATCTTCTTTTATCCAGTTAAATAGGATCAACAGTGGTATTACTGTTAGAGTTATTCCTACTGTTTCTGATATTGTGTATAGTACTTGCCTCCAATAATCGCTCATTATCTGACAACTCCACCAGACCAACTTCATCAGGAAAATTGCACAAAGGTCTAACAACAACACCCCCCCCCCATACCTTAGTCCTGATCTAGGCAGTCTGTCAATGCTATTTTGGGGAAAATGCTAAGAGATGGAGGTGTATCCCATATCGCCAGCATCTCATCTCATCTCATTTAGCTAAGATGAGACCCTCAGGTCAGAAGGTGTCCAATATACTACTGGGAAAGAGCAGAGGGAATTTCCAAGTAGTCCCAGAAAGAGTGAAGCGGCTGGGCCAAAGCCAAAAGGACACTCAGCTGTGGATGTGTCTGGTGGTGAAAAGAAAGTCTGATGCTGTAAAGAACAATATTGTTTAGGGACCTGGAATGCAAGATCAATGAATCAAGGTAAGCTGGAGGTGGTCAAACATGAGATGGCAAGATTGAACATCGACATCTTGGGAATCAGCGAACTAAAATGGACAAGCATGGGCGAATTTAATTCAGGTTACCATTATATCTACTACTGTGGGCAAGAATCCCTTAGAAGAAATGGAGTAGCATTCATAGTCAATAAAAAGGTGGGAAAAGCAGTGCTGGGGTACAATCTCAAAAACGATAGAATGATCTCAGTACGAATCCCAGGCAAACCATTCAGCATCACAGTAATTCAAGACTATGCCCCAACCACTGAGACCAAAGAAGCTGAGGTTGATTGGTTCTTCGAAGACCTACAACACCTTCTAGAACTAACACCAAAAAAAGATGTCCTCTTCATCATAGGGCATTGGAATGCTAAAGTAGGAAGTCAAGAAATCACCAGGATAACAGGCAAGCATGGCATTGGTGTACAAAATGAAGCAGAAGAAAGGCTAATAGAGTTTTGTCAAGAGAACACGCTGATCATAGCAAACACTCTTTTCCAACAGCACAAGAGGCAACTCTACACATGGACATCACCAGATAGTCAATATCGAAATCAGGTTATGTTCTTTGCAGCCAAAGATGGAGAAGCTCTATACAGGCAGTCAAAACAAGACCTGGAGCTGACTGTGGCTCAGATCATGAGCTTCTTGTTGCAAAATTTCGGCTTAAATTGAAGAACGTAGGGAAAACCGCTAAACCATTCAGGTATGACCTAAATCATATCCCTTATGAATATACAGTGGAGTTGAGGAATAGATTTAAGGGATTAGACCTGACAGACAGAGTGCCTGAGGAACTATGGACGGAGGTCCGTCACATTGTTCAGGAGGCAGCAACTCAATCCATCCCAAAGAAAAGGAAATGCAAGAAAGCAAAGTGGCTGTCTGATGAGGCTTCACAAGTAGCTGAGGAAACAAGGGAAGTGAAAAGCAAGGGAGAAAGGGGAAGATATATCCAACTGAATGCAGAGTTCCAGAGAATAGCAAGGAGAGACAAGAAGGCCTTCTTAAATGAACAATGCAAAGAAATCGAGGAAAACAACAGAATGGGAAAGACTATTGATCTCTTCAAGAAAATTGGAGATCTCAAAGGAACGTTTTGTGCAAAGACGGGCATGATAAAGGACAAAGAAGGCAGGGACCTAACAGAAGCAGATGAGTTTAAGAAGAGGTGGCAAGAACACACAGAAGAACTATACAGGAAAGATCTGAATGTCCCTGATAGCCATGATAGTGCGGTCACTGAACTTGAGCCAGACATCCTAGAGAGTGAAGTCAAGTGGGCCTTAGGAAGCATTAGTAACAACAAAGCTAGCGGAGATGACAGTCTTCCAGCTGAGCTGTTTAAAATCCTAAAAGATGATGCTGTTAAACTGCTGCACTCAATATGCCAACAAATTTGGAACACTCAACAGTGGCCACAAGACTGGAAAAGGTCGGTTTACATTCCAATTCCAAAGAAGGGCAACGCCAAAGAGTGTTCAAACTACCGCACAATTGCGCTCATTTCACATGCCAGCAAGGTTATGCTCAAAATCCTACAAGCTAGGCTTCAGCAGTATGCGAACCAAGAACTACCGGAAGTACAAGCTGGGTTTCGAAGAGGCAGAGGAACTAGAGATCAAATTGCCAACATTCGCTGGATCATGGAGAAAGCAAGAGAATTCTAGAAAAACATCTATTTCTGCTTCATTGACTACGCTAAAGCCTTTGATTGTGTGGATCACAACAAACTGTGGCAAATTCTGAAAGAGATGGGAGTACCAGACCACCTTACCTGTCTCCTGAGAAACCTGTACGAGGGTCAAGAAGCAACAGTAAGAACCAGACATGGAACAACCGATTGGTTCAAAATTGGGAAAGGAGTACGACAAGGCTGCATATTGTCGCCCTGCTTATTTAACTTATATGCAGAGTACATCATGAGAAACGCCGGGTTGGATGAATCAGAGGTCGGAATTAAGATTGCTGGGAGAATTATCAACAACCTCCGATATGCAGACGATACCACCCTAATGGCAGAAAGCGAAGAGGATCTAAAGAGCCTCTTGTTGAGGGTGAAAGAGGAGAGTGCAAAGGCTGGTTTGAAACTCAACATTAAGAAAACTAAGATCATGTCACCTGGCCCCATCACTTCCTGGCATATAGAAGGGGAAGAAATGGAAGCTGTGACAGATTTTACTTTCTTGAGCTCCAAGATCACGGCAGACGGTGACTGTAGCCATGAAATTAAAAGACGCTTGCTCCTTGGGAGGAAAGCTATGGCAAACCTAGACAGCATAGTAAGAAGCAGAGACATCACCTTGCCGACAAAGGTCCATCTAATCAAAGCTATGGTTTTCCCAGTAGTAGCGTATGGCTGTGAGAGCTGGACTATAAGGAAGGCTGAGTGCTGAAGAATCGATGCCTTCAAACTGTGGTGCTGGAAAAGACTCTTACGAGTCCCCTGGACTGCAAGGAGGTCAAATCAGCCCATCCTAAAGGAAATCAACCCTGAGTGCTCATTGGAAGGACAGATACTGAAGCTGAAGCTCAAATATTTTGGCCACCTAATGCGAAGAGAAAAGTCACTGGAAAAGACCCTGATGCTGGGAAAGATTGAAGGCAAAAGGAGAAGGGGACGGCAGAGGATGAGATGGCTAGATAGCATCACCGATGCAATGAATATGGACTTGAGCACGCTCCAGGAGAGAGCGGAGGACAGGAAGGCCTGGCGTGCTATGGTCCATGGGGTCACGAAGAGTCAGACACAACTTAACGACTGAACAACAACAACTGTTACAATTATTAATTCAGGACCAGAAAGAAAATGTCTCTAGACACTCTATAATAAGTTTGTTTCATGTACTTGAGATCCCACAATTTGGCCAACTGTTCTGGCTGATCAGGAACAGTTATTTTTTTCCAATTGCTGCAAAATGCAAATAATACCTTACCAGCTGTAAGGAAAATCCATACTATTTATCCTGACTTATGTAGTAAGTTACCCTGTTGATTAGCATTGCTGTTCTGAGCAGGAGGGTGTGTGTGGCAGACCCTAACTGGATTGTTTGGGGTCATGTATAGCCCGGGTTAGGTTTAGACTAGAGGTGAATAATCTACCCTCAGAGGCTTATAGATCAGATAATTTCTTGATGTCTCTGTGGGAATTTCCTGCTGATAAGGTGTTGTTGGTGGCCTGGTTGATACTTGGAGATCATACAGGAAATTGACACAATTACACCCAGGTGCCCTCTCCAGTCTGGTAGAGTTGGACCATCTATGAGGTTCTATGAGGAGTTGGGATCCATGTAATGTGCTGGACAGCAACTAGAAGAGGGCTATTTGTAGAGAACCAATCAGTTGTATATTATATTTGAGAAGGAGAAATTTTGAGGAAATAATGTGTTGAAGCTTGACATAATTTTCATGTTTGTGTGTTTGATTGTGATTAAATAATAATTTGGGGCAAGATATCATGTTTTATTTTTAACAAAATATTGCTTTGTTTAGAAACAAAGCACTGTAACAAATTCTATGTATTTAAAAGGCCAGCTCCCAATATTCCATCACATTCTATCATGACCAAGAATCATGGTGAGAGATCGGGGGTATGAAAGCAAAGGGGCAGGACCATGGAGGTCGGAGCTGGCTTGATTCTTAATGGCTGGGGGCACCAAAGGCAGGGAGAAGGTTCTCATTTGAAGAAATAGAAATCCAAGACTTAAAGACAGTGCTATGGAATACTCCCCACCACTGTCACCACTGCAACTCTGGGGTGACTGCCTCTGGCCCACAGCTGCTCTTTAAACACACACACACACACACACACACACACACACACTGGGAATTCCTGTTTATGTATCTCCTACATCACATCTAGTTTTGCCCTTAGAGAGGTGGGCAGGGGTAAAGAGTGAGAAGCAGAATACATTGATCAGAATTTATGTTAAAGTGCAGTATGCTGCCTCTATACTTTGAAAAACCTTCTACTACAACAAATCACTGTGCCTGACAACTTTTTAATTCTTAAGACTTCACAGTATCCTTCCTAAGTGTTTTGTTTTAAATAGTGCAGTCTTAATAGGGGACTCATAATAAGCTTCTGTGGGATTTGGACTTTATCCCATAATTGAAAGGAAGACCTCATAACTCAAAGGGTGATGAAGCCACAAGAGAGTTATGAAGGTTTTCCACACTGGTAGGATTAATTCCTTATTCCACAGATGCCCATTATATAATAGAGTTGCTCTCTGTTTGTACTGCAGTGAGGTAAAAAAGCATTTTTATTAGATTAAAATGTCAGAGTTCAATATAAATGTCTTAGTCAGAGGCATAAAGAACTACTGCTTTGTGATGTCATAAAATATCCTGGAAATAGTGGTATGGTTAATGGAAGAGCGAGAGATGAAAGAATGTGCTCTGAGTATACATAGTTACTGATGCTGCTCTCTTTCTGCATATAGTATGTATATTCTAAAATGTTAAAGCCTTTGGTTTAACAGAAGAGTTAAGGCACTTACAGATTCATTCATGTGCCAAAAAGCATGGAAATTGTAAATTAAGGCACCTGGGTTTAACTTCCACATCATTTAAGCATTAAACATGTTCTACAGTCTTGCATCCTGGGCTCACACATACAACTTAGCCTCCGAGCACTGCATAATTTAGGGATGGACGAAAGTCCCTTACCTGGTCCCGCAGCTTGCTTCGCGGTGGGGGGGAGGTGCTCCGTCCCTCCCCCCAAAATTCTTGGCAGGGGGGAGGCGCCCCATCCCTCCCCGCCAAAATTCTGGCCGGAGGGGAGGTGCCCTGTCCCTCCGGCCGAAATTCTGGCCGGGGGGGAGGCGCCCCGTCCCTCCGGCCGCGAAACCTCTTCTCCTGCCAGGATGCAAATGGCAGCGGCCGTAGCCGCCGCCGTTTGCGTCCCTGCAGTCAGCCGTGATAGGCTATGTAAATCTTTACGTAGCCTATCACGGCTGACTTTGGGGGGAAAAAAAGCGCGTACGCAAATTGCGGCGCCCATGGGCGCCGCGATTTGCACTCCTTATTTGGGCACGTGTAGTCTACATAGACATTTACATAGACTACTGCGAAAATAAGGGCAACACAAATAAAAGTTTACGTTGACTACACGTGCCCAAATAAGGAACGCAAATGGCGGCGCCCATGGGCGCCGCCATTTGCATACGCGCTTTGTTTGTTTTTTTCCCCCAAAGTCAGCCGTGATAGGCTACGTAAAGATTTACGTAGTCTATCATGGTGTTTTTTGAAAATCTAGCCGTGATAGGCTACGTAAATCTTTACATAGTCTATCACGTTTGTTG
Organism: Heloderma suspectum; assembly: GCF_057233095.1. NCBI lineage: Eukaryota > Metazoa > Chordata > Lepidosauria > Squamata > Helodermatidae > Heloderma > Heloderma suspectum. The sequence continues at coordinate 118,683,304 of NC_139462.1, forward strand.
TTTTTGTTGTTTTTTTACTTGGAAATGGCGGCGGCAGCAGCTGGTCGGAAGACCGGCTGCCGTCGCCGCTGAACCACCACTGGGAGACGCCGCCGCCAGGGACATTCGACCAAGGTAAGTCCCATCCCGGGGGGGTGGCGGACCATTTCTCCACCAATTTCGGGGAGCCGAATGCGTTGGCATTCGGCCTCCCGGAGATTTGTGGAGAAATTCTCCGACATCCCTACATATTCTCTCCATCTTTCAGCCCTAATCCTCTTCCTCTGAAGACCAAAGAAACACTAAAGCTATGTGGTAGAGAGCCACTGGGAGTCAGGAGATCCAGTTTCTAGTCCCCACTCTGCCATGGAAGCTTACTGGGTGACTTTGGGCCAGTCACAGAGTCTCAGCCCAACCTACCTCACAGGGTTGTTGTTGATGTGAGTCTAAAATGGAGAGGAGGAGGATTATGTACACTGCCTTGGGTTCCTTATGGAGGAAAAAAAGCAGGATATAAACATAATAAATAAGCTCTAAAGGAGCAGTTTCACACTGATCCTCTGTTGTTGTTGTTGTTTATTTGGTCAGTCACTTCCGACTATTCGTGACTTCATGCACCAGCCCATGCCAGAGCTTCCTGTCGGCCGTCGCCACCCCCAGCTCCCCCAAGGTTGAGTCCGTCACCTCCAGAATATCATCCATTCATCTTGCCCTTGGTTGGCCCCTCTTCCTTTTGCCTTCCACTTTCCCTAGCATCAGCATCTTCTCCAGGGTATCCTGTCTTCTCATGATGTGGCCAAAGTACTTCAGTTTTGCCTTTCATATCCTTCCCTCAAGTGAGCAGTCTGGCTTGATTTCCTGGAGTATGGGCTGGTTTGATCTTCTTGCAGTCCAAGGCACTCTCAGAATTTTCCTCCAGCAGCACCACAGTTCAAAAGCATCTATCTTCCTTCGCTCAGCCTTCCTTATGGTCCAGCTCTCGCAGCCATAGGTTACTACAGGGAATACCGTTGCTTTAACTATGCGGACCTTTGTTGTCAGTGTGATGTCTCTGCTCTTCACTATTTTAGTAAGATTTGTCATTGCTCTCCTCCCAAGAAGTAAACGTCTTCTGATTTCCTGGCTGCACTCAGCGTCTGCAGTAGTCTTTGCGCCTAGAAAGACAAAGTTTGTCACTGCCTCCACGTTTTCTCCCTCTATTTGCCAGTTATCAATCAAGCTGGTTGCCATAATCCTGGTTTTTTTGAGGTTTAACTGCAACCCAGCTTTTGCAATTTCTTCTTTCACCGTCGTCATGAGGTTCCTCAGCTCCTTCTCGCTTTCATCCATCGAAGTGGTATCATCTGAGATTGTTAATGTTTCTTCCAGTGATTTTAACTCCAGCCTTGGCTTCATCAAGCCTAGCATGTCGCATTATGTGTTCTGCGTACAGGTTGAATAGGTAGGGTGAGAGTATACAACCCTGCCGTACTCCTTTCCCAATCTTAAACCAATCCGTTGTACCATGGTCTGTACAACCATTGCTACTTGGTTGTTATACAGTTTCCTCAGGATGCAGACAAGATGACTTGGTATCCCCATACCACCAAGAACTTGCCATAATTTGTTGCGATCCACACAGTCAAAGGCTTTAGAATAGTCAATAAAACAGAAATAGAGGTTTTTCTGAAACTCCCTGGCTTTCTCCATTATCCAGCGGGTATTGGCAATTTGGTCTCTAGTTCCTCTGCCTTTTTGAAACCCAGCTTGTACATCTGGCAATTCTTGTTCCATGAATTGCTGGAGTCTACCTTGCAAGATCTTGAGCATTAGCTTACTGGCATGTGAAATAAGTGCCACTGTTCGATAGTTTGAACATTCTTTGGTGCTTCCCTTTTTTGGTATGGAGATATAAGTAGATTTTTTCCAATCTGTTGGCCATTCTTGTGTTTTCCAAATTCGCTGGCATATGGCATGTATCATCTTGACAGCATCATCTTGCAAGATTTTAAACAGTTCAGCTGGGATACTGTCATCTCCTGCTGCCTTGTTATTAGCAATGCTTCTTAAGGCCCATTCAGCCTCACTCTTCAGGATGTCTGGCTCTAGCTCACTGACCACACTGTCAAATCTATCCCCGATATTATTATCCTTCCTATACAGATCTTCCGTATGTTCTTGCCACCTTTTCTTGATCTCTTCTGCTTCTGTTAGGTCCTTGCCATCTTTGTTTTTGAACATACCCATTTTTGCCTGGAATTTACCTCTGATGTTTCTAATTTTCTGGAAGAGGTCTCTTGTCCTTCCTATTCTGTTATCTTCTTCCGTTTCTGCGCATTGCTTGTTTAAAAATAATTCCTTATCTCTTCTGGCTAACCTCTGGAATTTTGCATTTAATTGGGCATATCTCCCCCTATCACTGTTGCCTTTTGCTTTCCTTCTTTCTTGGGCTGCTTCCAGTGTCTCAGCAGAGAGCCATCTTGCCTTATTGGTTTTCTTTTTCTTTGGGACGTTTTTTGTTGCCACCTCCTGAACAATGTTGCAAACTTCTGTCCATAGTTTTTCCGGGACCCTATCTACTAAATCTAATCCCTTAAATCTATTCTTCACCTCCACTGCATATTCATGAGGAATATTAGTGAGCTCATATCTAACTGATCTGTGGGTCTTCCCTATTCTCTTTAGTCTGATCTAAATTGTGCAATAAGAAGTTCATGATCTGAACTGCAATCAGCTCCAGGACTTGTTTTTACCGACTGCATAGATGTCCACCACCTTTGGCTACAAAGGATGTAGTCAATCTGATTTTGGTGTCGACCGTCTGGTGAAGTCCATGTATAAAGTCATCAGGTTGCTGGAAGAGAGTGTTTGTTATGCACGGTGAGTTATCTTGGCAAAATTCTATCAGCCTATGTCCCGCTTCATTTTGTTCTTCCAGAGAACAAAATTATACTACTTTCAATACTACTTTCAAAATTATACTACTTTCAATACAAAATTATACTACTCTACTTTCCCTATATCACACTTTTCATTATGGCCGAGGAGAATGATATATATTAGTGGTAATAAGATGTAAATGGTGGGTGGGAACAAGGTTTATGGATGGAAGATGCCAGCTAGGGGCAGATGGGCATTGGGGCTCATGCCTGTTTTATGAGGAGGTGGCACAGAAGAATGGAGGAGATAAATCCTGCATTTCTGACTAATCATGCATAGAAAGATTGGACTTTTCAACAGGCTGTCTTTGATTAAAATGAATGACCAAAAGGCGGGATAAATAATTTTACATAAATAAAAATTATGCCCCTATTGCTGAGTTTGGTAGAGGAGCATACAGCAACATTGCAATGTAGTCTGGTGCTAATATCCCTACTTGCAGCTTAGCATTCAGGCTGAGACTTGGCATGTAATAGCCCTGTAATGTAGCCCAATGTTATTATACCCCTGTTGCAGTATATATGCATGCGTGTGTGTGTGTGTGGGGGGGTCCCAATCAATCAGTTTTATGATCTCTATATTATCAGATGGAGCTGAGATTGATAGATCATCAGTTATAATTCTCTAATAAAGGCTTTGAGCTTGCTAGCTACTCAGTCTTTACTGGAAAAGTACATCAGCGCAGATTAACATTGCAGTAGATATACAAGCATCAGTAATATCCCATATTGCAGATGGGGGAGTGTTGGGGAGAGGAAGTATGTGGCTTACAACATCCCTGTAATGTAGTCCAGTATTAATATTGCAGGTCAGAGGTGAGGCTGAGGCTGGTATGAATTTCCAGCTCAAAATCACCCTTACAAAGTCAGCATAGTTCAGTTGCCCCCTCAGATTCCACTGAGCTCAAACGCAATGCTCCATTGCATGCAGAAGCTTTCTGCTCCATTGTCTTACATGCAGACACACTGCACTTTTAAACATTTAAAAACTAAAAGCAAAGCCCCAAATAAATACATTTTTTCACACCCATGTTTGAAAGAGAATGAACTCCCCTCTTTGCTGCTATCTTTTGTTTGGAGCTGGATGTGCTGATTAGTAACACCACCTAATTTCATAATTAGTCAGTTCTTCAGTCGAAACTCATCCATTCATAACGCTCACCGTTGTAGCAAGCCTGGACTGATGTTTTACGAAATTGATATTAAGTTTGGAATTGATTGCAAGCTTTGGAGTGTGCGCAGTAAAGTAATACACAGATAGCCCCCGCACTGAGAGCCAATGTGGTGTTGTGGCTCGAGTATTGGACTGGGAGTCGGGAGATCTGGGTTCTAGTCCCCACTTGGTCATGGAAGCTCACTGGGTGACTTTGGGTCAGTCACAGACTTTCAGCCTAACCTACCTCACAGGGTTGTTGATGTGAAGATAAAATGGAGAGGAGGAGGAGGAAGATTATGTACACCACCTTGGGTTACTTATGGAGGAAAAAAGTGGGATATAAATATAATGAAATAAATAAATAAATTTTCAGTCTTCCTATCACCAAGAAGCCCCAAAAAACTTACTTGAAGCAGTATCATTAGTTGCTTCCCTTGTCATCATTGCCACCACAGCTCTGGCTCTGAGGAGGAGGAGAAGGACTCTGCAGGTACATCTTCATACCAGCAATTGGTGATGGCAAGTAAACATCGCATGACATCATCACGCAGGCAGGCCACATGAAAACAACTAATCAGAAAGGGGGCACATAATGTGGTGATACACTACAAAATGATGTCACACTACATGATTCCAGACTACAGCTCCCAAGATGCACCTTGATATTGCACATTTGCCAAAAAAAAAAATGTACACATGGAATGAGATTTCATATTACTCATCCTAGCTTACATGGATGAATTTGTTACTTTCAGAGTAAATAATTCATTCATTCAGGGTAAGTTCGCCCATCACTAATGCTGACGCCCAGTTATAGTAAAAGCTTGCATTTCCTCTTTGATTTCTGTGGGCAATTCTCACTTTTAATCTGGGGCTGAAAGTTCATTTTGAGCCTTCCGCTCTCTTCTCAGTGTACCCTATGTCAATTTCATTTTCCCCCTCAGCTTGAAGGTACTGTTCTGTCTGTGCTGATATGGCCCCCTCGATATCTGAGCCCCAGGGCAATTTCCCCCATTGTCTACCCTCCCCACAATGGGCCCGCCATGTTCCATCCTTTCTGTGGGGCAGCTATTTTCAGCACAGAGAAGTGCTAAATCCTGGACTGCTGGGAGCCATCCTTATCAAGTGTGTCGGAGTTCAAAATATCCACCAGGACAAAAATCCCTCCTCCCTGTTTTGTAATTTCGGAAAATCTATATTTCTGTTATAAATTATAGATACACAACACAGACAGTTCAGTTTTTGAAAGCTTCATTTTTGTACAGGAGTTTAAATTTACGTATGAAAATCTAAGGGTCTTTTCATTATACAGGGAAAACCTGAGTTTCAAACTGAAAGTGCACTCAACACAAACAGAAAATCCTGGCTGAATAATGAGTGTATGTGTATATGCTGCATGCATTTATAAATACAAGTTTACCTCTGTTGTTCAGACTTTACATTCTCAAATGTACACTTCTGAGTGTAACGTCTGAGATGTTCTCCTAGATAAAGTGCAATTGGTGAATCAGCCCTTAGCTAACGATACTAAGCTATGAACAGAAGTACATGAGCTATTCCTTCAAATCCATGCCATGTTCTGCTCCAGATTCATCTAGGGATGGCGGAGAATCAGATTCATCTAGGGATGGCGGAGCTGCCCCCCCGCCCCCCCAGGGATCCCCCCCGGGACAACGCTTACCTGGGGCGGATGTTCGGGACAGTGGCAGCTCCGGCAGCGGTGGTGGCTGGTCTTTCGACCGGCAGCCGCAGCCACCATTTGCATCCTGGTCTTTGCTGTGATAGGCTACGTAAGTATTTATGGGCCGTCCGCAGCCGGAGTTCCGGCCGCAGATGGGCTGCTGCGGACGCAAATTGCGTCCGCTGTAACGGCCGCCATTTGCATCCAGCCAGGCTGCCGTGATAGGCTATGTAAGTATTTACGTAGCCTATCACGGCTGGGCAACCCCCCCCCCAAAACAGCGTATGCAAATGGCGGCCGCTATGGCAGCCATCATTTGCGTTCCCTATTTTTCATAAATATTTAAGTAGGCTATTACGGCAAAAAAAAGGGGGAACGCAAATAGCATAGTGGGCATATCATAGTGGGCTATTTGCGTTCCTTCTCCCCCGCCATTTTAGCCTACGTAAATATTTACGTAAGCTATTACGGCGAAAAAAAAAGGAACGCAAATAGTGCCCACTACACTATTTGCATTCCCCACTTTTTCGCCACAATAGCCTACGTAAATATTTACGTAAGATAAAACGGCGAAAAATAGGAACGCAAATGGTGGCCACAGTAGCGGCCGCCATTTGCGTACACTGTTTTTTTTTGGGGGGTTGCCCAGCCGTGATAGGCTATGTAAATACTTACGTAGCCTATCACAGCAGCCTGGCTGGATGCAAATGGCGGCCGCTATGGCGGCATATGGACAGCTATGGTTCCGGACGCTATGGACAGGCAGCAGCCCGTCCGCGTCTGGAACTTCGGCTGCAGACGGCCCTGGCCGGCGGTCTGCAGAGCTGCGGCGGAGCGGAGCCGGCCGGGCAGGATTCCGGGGGGGAGGACCAGATCGCCTCCCCCCCGTCGAGGATTCTGGGGGGAGGGACGGAGCGCCTCCCCCCCCACGAATCAATTCCACAAAAAGGTAAGTGACTTTCGTACATCCCTAGATTCATCTCCTCCCCACTCTTTCACACACTGTCTTAGAGGCATTAGAGAAACATGTTGAGACTCAGTTCATCAGGCAGCCATAACCACACAAAAAGGTGTCACCAAGATACTGAAAAAAACCCATTGGGTATTTCAATATGGCTTTTAGGTGGTGGCTGCTCCTCTCCTGCATAAGTTAGGAAGCATTCTCTGTTCTGAGTTGGGATTATTCAGGGTTGAAAGTCATGGAGGTCAGGCCTCTCATTTTATTCCAAAATTCTAAGTCATCACCTCCATAAAATCCAATGGAGGAAACCTCTTCCAAAGCTCCTTTTCTTGTGATATACTTTGGCCTCGATAGAGAAACCAGCAAGGAGGTGACAGTGGTACAGAATTACTTTCTGAAGACTTAAGCATCTTCTCACTGATTCATGTATGTACCTCACATATATATGACTTCAGACACAAATGAAGCAATAGCTTTGGACACAATTTCCTTCAGACCTGGGTGAAGCAATGGTACAAGCAAATATATTATCCTTGTCAAACATTTCACTTCCCCTGGTCATTGTTGACAATTAAGAGTTACCAGACCAGGCCATGAGTGGGATTTTCTTTTTTCTTTTTCGCAATGACTCGTGGTGATGTTTTCCTGATTCCCAAGATCAGGCACCTTTTGCTTAAAGAACAGGTATTTTCTGTTGTACTGACTTCTGTGTATTCAGCTCATTACTGATGACAACAGATCCCTTTCTGGCATTAACTTCCCTTATAATTATTAACCTTCTGTAAACTTTCTATGACTCTTACCTTTGCAGTTTAATAGGTTAAATCTGATAAGCACTTAAGTTTCCTTGGGATGCGATTTAGCCTTGGCCTGGTCCACATACTTACTGGGTTCCAATTTCGCTTGTGGAGAAGTGGGCACCTGCCTTTCTCCTTCTACATACATATAATTTTACATGTTAGATCAGCAGAACATGCAGAGACTCATACTGTCTGTAATGATATAACATAATTTATCCCGTCTCTGCCACCACATGTGATGGGAGTCTGTTTGTGATCCCACCTATGTTTCCTTTTTTTAATGCTGGTTTGTGGAACTCCCTGCCTCAATTTTTAATGAACTTTCCAAATGCAAAAAAATAAAAAAAATAATAAACAGAAAAAATGCAGGGTTCCTTCACACCCAGAGATCCAAGTTGTAAACCCTAACCCTTAAAAAAAAAAAAAGAGGGATGAATTGCACAGATTGGGGATGCATCCAGACAAGGGCTCCTAGTGCTACCAATTGAAAGGCATTGTGCAGCTATTCCATCTTTTCCTCCTGAACAGATTTTCCATGGCAAGAAAAAAGTGGTGGGAAAACACAGGAGGGTTCTGAGTGGAAGATGGCAATGTCTGGACCCCTGTACAATTCTGCGAATGAGGCATAGCAATGGCAGAAATAAAAGCATTGTCCCCCGCCCCCAATGCAAGTTTCCACATGCGGGACTCCTCATGATCCTCTTTCTTCGCATGTGGTGCTATGTTTGTGGCAAAAGGAAAGATCTCGCACTACTCCCCCAAAACATGAACGGAGTGCTGGCTCTAGTAAGTGTATGAAGTGTAGATTCCGACCAGATTGTACTTTGCATTCTTGGTATAGCTGTCCAGGTTTCACCTAAGCGGCCCCCTTGCAGTCCAGGGGGGTGTTTCCACCAGCAATATACTCTGAGCTGGTTGCGTGTTGAGGTCGTTAGGGATAGATGACATTGTGGCCATCCAGCAGCCACCCCGGAGCTTATCAGGGAAAAAACGGATTTCCTGAGACTGCTTAAAGTCCGATTCTTTTCTTTAAGTCGGGTTCTCCCTGGTATAGTTGCAGTGTGCCCCAACCCCTGCCTGGGGGTGTGCCTTTCACCATGACCCTGGTCAAGGGGTGTTCCCTGTGTGTTTCCCGTCCCTGCACAAACCCATTAATGTCTCCTCAGAAGTAATTCGCGTTGTGCTGAATGAGGCTTGCCCTCTGAATGCCCGCAGCAGAACTTACAGAGACCTCCTTCAACTGACATGTCACAGTTTAAAGCACAATTCCCTAAGTGCGGTAAAGCACAATCTTGAGGCTCCGCTTCTCCTATGTTTGGTTTAATAGAGATCCTGCAGATTCAAATGAGGGCTGGTTTCTGTCTTTGTGTTTACTACTCTCTATCCCACAACAACCCGTTAGTGACTCCTCAGAAGTAGGGGTGTATGAAACCCCACTCACCTGCATCTGAGGGGGTCCGCCGGGGGGGGAGGCGATCTGCTCCTCCCCCTGGAATCCTCCCCGGCTGGCGCTACTCTGCGGCGACTCTGCAGAGCAGCCGGCCGGGCCCATCCACAGCTGGACCTCTGTCCACTGCTGGGCTGCTGCGGCTGCAAATGGTGTCCTGTGTAGGGGATGCCATTTGCATCCTCCCTGTGGCCATGATAGGCTATGTAAATACTTACGTAGCCTATCATGGCTAAAGTGGGGATGCAAATGGCATAGCAGATGCCATTTGCGTCCCTGCTCTTTGCCATGATAAGCTACGTAAATATTTATGTAGCCTATCACGGCTAAAGGAGGGACGCAAATGGTGTCCCCTACACAGGACGCCATCCGCGGCCGCACACCGGAGCAGGAGACTGCAGCGGCTGGATCCGGACCCGCTGGAGGCAAGTAGGATCCAGTCCGGGAGGACTTCACAGGGTGGCGGGGGGAGCAGTCCGTTCTGCCACGGTGGAATTCTTTAGAATCCGGCCTCACTGGAGTCCATGGCGGAATTCTCCGCCATCCCTACTCAGAAGTAGCTCCACTTGTGGTCAATGAGGCTTGCCCTCTGAATAGCCACATCAGAACTCACACAGGTCCCCCTCAATCGAAATGGTACAGTTTAAACCTCAATTCCCTAAGTGCAGTAAAGCGCGATCTCGAGGCTCCGATTCTCCTTTGTTTGGTTTATTACTTTAGGAAGTAACTACTTCGACCCTTTGTTATAGACATCCTGTGGGTTAAAATGGGGGCTGATTTCCCATCTTTGTGTTCTCCCCCCTGCTCTTTCCCAGCACAAGCATATATGTGTCTACTCAGAAGTAACTTCCATTGTGCTCAATGAGGCTTGCTCCTGAAATGCAGGTGCATGTGGAGTTTCAGGGGAAAGGAGAAGAGGTGGGGGAAGCCTCTCTAATTGGTTGAGTAGCCCCTGCCAGCCTGATGATGTTCACTCCAACCCTCACCCCCACCAGGAAGTATGTTCTGTGAAGCGATTTTTACTGGTGCAGAGAACCTGCTCGTGGAGCCCTGCAGGGACCAAAGCACAGCAAAGCTGATTCCATTGAAAAAGCCAGCCTCCATTCGCTTATCCTTCCATTGTCATGGAAACATGGCCCAGATCTCAGTAACTGATATTATTGCTGGGGAAGTAAGTTGAGAAATCTAATGAGGGATTTCAGTTCATCACTTTAGTCTCCCAGAAACCAAAGGGATGAATCACCAAAGGAATGGAGGCAAGATTATTTCTAAGAGTTTTGTTAATACTTAAGTTCATTTCAATTTTGTAATAGAAGAAGGCTCCTTACTCGCTTTTAGCCTCGCACAAAGACCTTTTGTGAAATTCATCTTACATATTTGGCATGTTCATTTTTTTCAAAGTCCCCTTAGAATTATAACTTTACTGCTCCAGTAACCTTTCACGCACCAAACTTCAAAGTTATAGGACCACCTAAGCTTACTGTATATTACCATTTTTTAAAACTTCCTATATTACAAGTGACTTTCAGTACTCCACATTCCTTCAAATTACTCTGATTACTTCTTCAAATATCCTACAATTATTAACTATCTCTGAGCTCCTCACACTACAAGGTTTGTTTTACATAGGTTTGTGGATGACTCACTAACAAGTCAAATGATTGTCAGTCTTTCTTTCAGTTGTCACTACTGTACAATTCAAAGGGAAGGGCGAAGCCTTTGCAAATGTTATTCACCAGTTTGTACGACATGCTGGGGCTCGCCATGGATTATTTAAGCGATGGTAAGTCACGGTGTATGCCAGGCATGATCTAAACATGTAGCCTCCTATCAGGGCTGTCATGTAAACCCAGCCGTCAGGAGCTATGCAAGGGTTAAATAACAAGCCAAGGGTTAACCCTCGCATAATCCCTGATGGCCAGGTTTGGATGACACGGTAACCCCCCCAATGGGTGGCTGCCTATTCATAATGGTGGCTGGTACATGCTGCGGCTCATTGCGGGTTAAGTAAGTCACGATGGGCTGTCATGTTGTGTGAACCAGCCCCCTTTATATCATTGTAAGGAAACACTCTAGACATCTTTTTAGCTTTGTTTCCAGTTTCATTATTGGTGAATAGCACTTCTATTTTTTATGTGCTTTCAACTGATCCCCATATGCTAGGAATTCAACAATAGCAGGTGATATTTAAGTAGATGATAATGCCTGAACATCTTAATCGTAATAAAACCTTGCAAAGAGAATCTCCATGGCAACAGCTATGAGAAGAAAGGACACAAATCTGATATCAGAATGGCAATATTTAAAAACCACTAAGAGAACACTTCAGTCTCTTGTGCCACTGTGCCACTGATCTTAAAGTGGCCATTGTGGAGCAAATAAAGAACTTCAAAGCAAGATTAGAACAAGAGACTGCTGAGAAACACCTCATCAAGAGCTTTTGTTCCATTCCATAACCAGATGCTTGGATCGGGATTTAGATTCATCATCATCATCATCATCATCACACTACATGTGTTAATTGGCTGAGTGCCAGGATGTTTGTGTTATATCAACAACTGTTTTGTGAATGGCCACTGTTAACATGATTGGCACTGTCAGTGCTTTCTGCATTTAATTTCCCTCTGACCTCACTGTTTTTCATTCCCTCACTCCTTATCATCTCTCTCTCTCTCTCTCTCTCTCTCTCTCTCTGAAACCTTTGATAATACTTTGTGCTCCTGATGAACTGAATAATAGTCCACAAAATCTTATGCTATACTAAATGTGTTAGTCGTTAAGGTGTCACAAGACTCTGTTGTTTTTGCTGCAACAAACTAATGTGGTTAACCCTCTGGAAGTATCCCCCTGCCCCCTTGAACTGTAGTTTTCACTTGTTTGCATCCATTTTTGTGCACTCATAATATACTCGTTTCCCTTTTGCTGGTTTACCTTCCATCACAATTCCAGGGAAATAAACAGCTGTTTGAATTCTATAAAATAGAATCCTATTGTTTTGCCTTTACTATATCTTCAAAAGAAATATTTAACATACAAATATAAAAACAGATATAAAAACAAGTGGAAGTCATACAGAGTAGTTCTGAGGTAATATCAGGTGCTATTTCTATATTTGTAAACCTTTAATTTACAAAGTGATGCATATATTTCAGTTTTAATTGAGATGTAATGATTTTGGCAGCTTTTTTGAATTTTCAATTTTCTAATCACCACAGTGTCACAGAATAGTGGCCTATACACCAAACTAGGCATCATTGTATGATTAACAAATCTGGTTTCCTAACACATTTTGTACAGATTTTGTGTTGCTGCCCCAAATACATTTCAATTGGCCGCCGTTTTGTAATTTTTCAACTTAGGCTTCTAAAAAGAATTGAGAGAAACGATAGGCCTAGTAGTTGCATGCCCCCAAATACCACCCAAATTGGTTAATCAGTGTGACTATCTGGGCAATTTTTATGTTCTTAAGGAATTCGAGTTAGCCATCTCAACTGCTAACCTTGGTCAACGCTAAAGTGTATTGCTTATGTACAGACAGATTTGGATTCAGTAGGTAAAAACAAACAAACAAACAAACAAACACACACACACACACACACACACACATACACACACACACACAAACACTCAAGCAAGTACTCAGCCTCAAAGCATGGGAAATCTCCTTGACTGAACCTTTTATGGATACATGCAGCTGCTTTATTGGTAACAGTATTGTCTGCTGTGATTGGCAGTGGTTTTTTTTAACAACTCCAGGTAGAGTTCTTTTCCAAACCCTCTATCTGAACTCCTTTTAACTGGAGATACCAGAAATCAAGCCTAAGACTGTAGCAGCCTTCTGAGGTCAAAGCATGTGCTTTACAACTGAGTTACAGACTATTCCCAAAATGGAATAGTCTATACTGGAGCACTCGTATTTACATGGGAGTCAAGCTCAAGGACTCTTATTTACAAGATAGGTGCCTTGGCCAGCTATGCGATGTTGTCCCACTCAGCTGCACTCTTTCTTATTTCTAAATTGCAACATGATATGTTGCAACAATGCTAAAAGTAGTAAAGCTGCAAGCACAAAATACTTCATTTTGTTGTATGGATGTCCATTGATTTCAGTGAGATTGCTCCAGAGGTAGAAGTTCAAATCTCTTTGGGTCTTCAGCTGTCCCATTTTGATTTGGATTTGATTAACATTTATTTAATTAAGGAAAGCCAAGATTCTTAATTCTGTTCCACTTATAAAAAATGAACACTCTAGCGGTTTGATCTTTGATCTGTATTCACGCAATTATTTTCACATAATACTTCTGCACAAAACTCTCTAAGGAGAATCAAGTTTATGCTCTCCCCCAACATAAACCATAGTGGCATTTAAGTAAGCGATGAATTATGTAGTACTTAATACGAACTGGCGCTTGCTGAAGTAGGAAGGAGAAATGTACATAAGTTATCAGCAGACTACATGAAGTAACATAGCTTAGGCAGCGATGGTTAGGCTCTTTCTCTTGATACATTACCAACATTTATGACCTTATTGTCAGTGATTTCCAATAGCTCTGATGCATTTGAAATGTGCATTAACCACTGTTTCCTTAAGTGGGTATGTCCAACTCCAATCAACCTCAACTAGCTCTGGCATTCATCTTTGTTTTAGAATGGACTCAGATTAACAGTTTAGTGGTGAAGCCACTATAGGGCAATTTGTTTATTTTGCACGTCGCAAGTCCCTTAAAACTTCATAGTATTACACATCACTGTTGTTTGGTGCATCCCACATTTCAATGAAATACCAAGAGGTGGAATTTCAGGACCTACAACTTTACAACTTGTCCATGGCTGCAGATAATATATTTTCAGTGTGCTGAAGGTGCTTATGATGAAGCATTGTTGTCCATGGCTTGTGCACTTATCCTACTTTCTTTCATAGGAAATTGCCTTCTGCAAAGTCAGAACATTGGTCCATCTAGCTTAGCATTGTTTACAATGACTGGCAATGGCTCTCCAGGGTTTCAGGCCAGGGTCTTTCTCAGCCCTACATGGAGATATTGGGGATAGAACCTGCAGTCCTTTGCATGCAAAGTATTTGCTCTACCACTTAGTTATAGCCCTCCCACAATTACCGTTATCTCTGGTAATCAGGTTTTGCAAGTTTTGTAGTGCATCAGATAACAAATAAGACTGTGGGGCCAAAAGAAATCACTGCCTGTTTGAATTAATTTTCATTATGGTAAAAGGAGTACAAATTCTTAAAACTGATGTGAATAATCCAATATTTATGTGTACTTCATTGGAGATTACCAAGTAGAGATTCATCACATCCTACAAACATTTAAGAAATATGCTTTATTTCATCTGCAAATAAAGTTTCGGTGGGAACTAATTCCATGCTCAAATACTGAAGATTTATAAGTTGAAAATATATTTATAGTGAAAATTCTCAGATTCTTGCAAAACCATCCATTAAGCTTGTTTTCCACTAACATTCCAAATTCATTAATCAAGATGTACATAAAGATCACCCTTACTTCTCTCAAGGTTGTATTAATATTTCATGAATGCTTGTGGAAGTTGCCAGCCAAATTCAAAACTAAGTAGCAAATAGAACAGTGACAAGTATATATATTTTTAATACATTGAGACCCATCTACATTTCCCTGTAGAACCGTGTAAGGTAGGGGTAGTGAACCGATTTCAGCCTGAGGGTCAAATTCCATTTCAAAGAAACTCTCAGGGTGGGGGTGGGGGCACATTCCAGTGGTGGCAGGGCCAAAGTCAAAGGAAGCAGGGCTACAAAATACCAGAAATATCCAAAATACCAGCATATTTTAAAGTAGTGCTGTGCCGAATAATTATACCACATTTTTTGACCATTTTCATTCAATTTTATAGAAGAGAAATTAGTTTCGAAAAGAAATTCAATGGTGAAGAAATTTTGGAGAAATTCTCACGGGTTGGGGTTGGGTTTCTTGGCCTTACTTTACTTAGGAGGTAGCTGAGGAGTGAGCACAGATGTCCTGTTTTTCATTGTAAAGTCATCTCTCTGGCGGCCTGTAGCCTCCTCAGCTTCCCACACTTCAATTAAAGCCCAGTTTAAGGCACCATGAGGTAATTCCTCCCATAGGGCTTTTTCGGATCAGGATGTGCAGGCAGCCTGGGACGCTAGCTGTGATTCAGTATGCTCAAAACCACCACAAAATTAAATGATAAAACATCTTGAATGATGCAGAACAATGAAAGCCTCTTTCATGGGGAGAGAAAACTTTCAGAAAATTTGAGGACAAATTTTGGCAGAGCACGAACTCCACCTAGGGATGGACGAAAGTCACTTACCTGATCCCGAAGCTTGCTTCGTGGTGGGGGGGAGGCGCTCCGTCCCTCCCCCCGAAATTCTGGCCAGGGGGGAGGCGCCCCGTCCCTCCCCACCGAAATTCTGGCTGGGGGTGAGGTGCCCCATCCCTCCCTGCCGAAATTCTGGCTGGGGGGGAGCGCCCCGCCTCTCCAGCCGCAAAAGTTCTTCTCCTGCCAGGACGCAAATGGCGGCAGCTGTAGCCGCCGCCGTTTGCGTCCCTGGCCTGCAGTCAGCCGTGATAGGCTACGTAAATCTTTACATAACCTACCATGGCTGACTTTGAAAAAAAAAAAAAAAGCGCGTACGCAAATGGCAGTGCCCATGGGCGCCGCCATTTGCGTTCCTTATTTTGGCACGGGTAGTCTACATAAATATTTAGGTAGACTATGGTGAAAATAAGGGCAACGCTATTTGCGTGGCCCTTATTTTCGCCGTAATCTGTGCTTATTTTTTTTTCAAAGTCAGCCGTGATAGGCTACGTAAATCTTTATGTAGCCTATCACGTTTGTTGTTGTTGTTGTTGGTTTTTTACTTGGAAATGGCAGCGGTGGCTGCCGGTTGGAAGACCGGCGGCCGCCGCCGCACCGCCGCACCGCCGCACCGCCGCACCACCGCCGCCGCACCGCCGCCAGGAGCCGCCGCCGCCAGGGACATTCACCGAAGGTAAGTCCCATCCCGGGGGGGTGTGGCGGGGGGGTGGCAGACTGTTTCTCCACCATTTTCATGGAGAAATTCTCCGACATCCCTAACTCCACCACATCTTTGGAGCTAGACACAACACTGCCCCCACCTGCATTGTGGTGGATGCAAACTGGGGGCTAGCCTGCCAAGACAGTTGATGCTGTTGCAGCACGAAAACCTGCAAAACCCTTACCAAAAAAGAAAGAAGCTGTGCTACAAGCTCTGCCAGTGGGGAGTCCTACCTGGGAGAAACTTGAGAATTTCTCTCCCCCCCCCCCCCGCAAGAAATTTGGTGAAATTGTCTCCCAGATTTCTCGGCCCACAAGTAATGTGGAGAATTTTGAGAGGCCATTTATGCACGGCTCTAGTTTAAAGTTCTTACTGTCAGTAACTAAGCCTTATCAGAGGTAGTATGTCTATGTACACCAGTTGCTGGGTGGGAAGGTGATGTTGTGCTCATGTCCTGCTTGTGGGTTCCTGGTTGACAGCTGGCTGGCCACTGTGTGAACAGAATGCTGGACTAGGTGGACCCTTGGTCTGATCCAGCAGGGCTCTTCTTATGTTCTTAATGAGATAATTAAGCTATGGAATTTGCTACCACAGGATGTAGTGATGGCTACCAATTTGGATGGCTCTAAAAGGGGGTTGGACAAATTCCTGGATGAAAAGGTTATCAATGGCTACTAGTCCTGATAGCTATTTTCTACCTCCACTACCAGAGGCAGTGAGCCTATGTACACCAGTTGCTGGGGAACATGGGTGGGAGGGTGCTGTTGAGCTCATGCCCTGCTTGTGGGTTCCCAGTCAACAGCTGGCTGGCCACTGTGTGAACAGAATCCTGGACTAGATGGACCCTTGGACTGATCCAACAGGGCTCTTCTTATGCTCTTAGGTTCTTAGGAGAGGCACTTCAGCCTTTTAAAATGGGAGAAGAACTGTGCAAAGGCTGGGACTCCACCAGTCCCAATCCATTAGTGGTCTGGAAAACGGGGGTGAGGTCAGGGGAAGGGGATATGGCAATCCAGGGAGCCCCAGGGAGCCAGTGTGGGTCCCCAGGTGGGCCATGTTTGGCCCAGAGGCCTGAGGGTCAGCACCCCTGTAAGGCATCAGTAACAACAACTACAACATCAACACAAGCTGAAATGTTTGCCCATCTGAAGCTGATGATGCCACAAGAACAGTTCCTACAGTGGTAAACCAGATGCCTCTGGGAAGCCCTCAAACAGGACATGAGCCCAATAGCATCTCCCCCAGCAACTGCTCTTCAGGGCATGCTGCCTCAGACTGTGGAGGAGGTGATATATACCCAGTGGGGGCTGGTGGCTCCTATTTTGATGGGTCTGTGAATCCACTCCAGGTTTCAGTCAGAACCAACCTGAACTCTAAAGGAGCTATCCAAGGTGGTGGACCTATTTTGGGGATAGGGTTCAGCATCTTGGATAGCTCCTTTAGAGTTCTGGCTGGTTCTGACTGAAACCCGAAGTGGATTTATAGCCCCACTGAAATTGGAGCCACCAGCCTCCACTGTATATAGCTAGAAAAACAACAGGGAGACACTCCAATCACAAAAAGAAAAACAAGTGTGAAAGTCAGTGCCTATTTATTGTGTGCTTTGCCCAGCCCAATAAACAGGTAAGATATAGCCATCTAGTAGCCACTGATAGCCTTATCCCCCATAAATTTGACTAATCCTCTTTTAAAACTGTCCAAGTTGGTGGCCATCACTACATCTTGTGTCACTGAATTCCACCGCATGAAGAAGTACTCCTTACAAGGACTGCAGGAGGTCCCCAGCCAGCCAGTTAGCTTCCCTGTCTTATTTACAGCCTCCGATCTTCTTATCTCTGATTAAGGAAGTAAGTAACACCTTCATTGCTGAATCCAAAGACCATTGCAAAAGATACAAAGCTAAAATTTAAAATGTTATTATACAGTGTCCAAATTTACACATCAAGTTAAAACAACTAAACTATAAAATACATATCAAGTCGTCACTGAAGTTAAAATAGGGCGGATATGCAACAATACTATAGCGAAAAGGAACCTTGACTATCATGTCTATCACCTTACAGTCATACCTCTGAATCTTTATAACAGTTCACACCAATGGCATCCAAAAACTTTGCTCTACATATAGCGTCTTTCACTGCAAATACCATGACCCTCTGTATCACATATGGATTGGCTGATTGTAATGAATAACTCAATGTCTCCTTTATACCCCTGTATTTCACGTCCTTTACAAGAGGCTCTAAATAATGTCTCTATATAATTGACAATACCCTGATGCTGGGAAAGACTGAAGGCAAAAGGTGAAGGGGACGGCAGAGGATGAGATGGCTAGATAGCATCACGGATGCAATGAATATGAACTTGAGCACGCTCCGGGAGAGAGCGCAGGACAGGAAGGCCTGGCGTGCTATGGTCCATGGGGTCACGAAGAGTCGGACACGACTGCACGACTGAACAACAAAATAATTGACACTCAAGTACCTAATGAGCCAAGTCCTCAAGGACTGGTTCTCTGAAAACACACAACATATCTTCTACTTGTATACCATGAAATCTCCTCCATTTCATCATAGTATTCATTTGTTCATATCTTAGACATGTAAAAGCTTTCCGATATTCCATTTTCATAGGAACTGACAAATATTTTTCATATCAGTGCAGTTGTGTGGTACTAGCTAACCATTTACAGCTAGCTTTCAGCTTTGGATTTAGTGCCTGGTTAGAGAATCCAAAATTTGGAAAAAATGTAAAGAGTTTTTGCAACCAAAAGTTTCTGTGCACATATAATCTCTATTCCTCCAAACAGAATTTAGGAAGTCTTTCTTCTGTTAAATTACTTATTCTGCACCAATAATTTACCATCCTTACATATATTAATCCAGAGATCTTTTCAATACCCAGTTCAGTTCTAATTAAATATGCTCGAGTAGATTTAGAAACCTCCCAAATCAGACGCAGAAAGCGACTTTGAACACTTTCAATTTTCGTAAGATCTGCAAAGCCCCAGATTTCTGTGCCATAAATTAGCATAGGTATTACTTTTGCTTTGAAGATTTTTAAAACTGGGCATAATGTACTCAGGTAACTATGATTTAACAGTCTATTTAAGGACTGTGAACTAGCAACTTTCTCTTTATTTGTATTGTCCAGGATCCTGATGCTGAGAAAATAATACCGAGATAACAATAGTGTTTTACCTGCTCTAACTCCTTAGAATTAATAAACCATCTATGAATGTTTCTCTTTTTGCCAAATACTACTATTTCAGATTTATTATTATTAATAAATATGTGGTTTTCTTTACAATATAAACTAAGCTGTCTCAGGAGTCTTCTCAGGCCCCCTTGAGATATTGAAAATAAAATCATGTCATCAGCAAACAATAATATGCTTACCTCTCTATTTAAAATTTTGGGCATATGATAACTCTGGTTATGTAAAAATGCCACCACATCACTGATAAAAAATTGAAAAGAAATGGTGCTATGATGCAACCTTGACAGACCCCATTATGTGTTGGATAAGATCTGTAAGGGAAAAATTTGAACCTGCTCTCACCTTCAAATAGGTTTCTGAGTAAAGTGCCTTTATTAGTAATAAAAGCCTCAAATCTATATCTGTGATTGCCAACTTTTCCCAAAGATGACATCTGTTTATAGAATCAAAAGCTGCACTTAAATCTATAAAAGCTGCAAAAAACTGTCCACCCTTAACGGAATACTTAGTTATAAGATGGTGTAAAATGTAACAGTTATCCAGGGTAGATTGTCCTTTCCTAAAACCAGACTGCTCTTCTGCAAAAATGACATTTTCTTCCACCCAGTCCTCTAGTTTTTGTAAGAGGTGCTTAGCATACATTTTTGCTGGAATATCAATCAGATTGGCCTGTAGTTACTAGGATCCTGTTGATTCCCTTTCTTAAATATCGGTATAATTATACTAAAATTCCAACTCTTTGGGATACAACTTGTGTTGTTTATATGAGTGAACAATCCAGCCAATAGTGATGCCACCAACCTACAGTACTCTTGAATAATTCAGGAGGTAAAAAATCCTCACCTGGTGCTTCAATGACATTGTTCTTCAATGTCTGAACAAGCAGTTTGATCTCAAGAGCAGTTACAGGTGACCATAGAGGTAATAACTTTATATCCTGTGCCTGAGGCAATTTAATTACTATCCTTGCATCTTTCTCCTCTTTAAATAATGCCCAATAAAAAAAAATCCTCTTTGCAGCTGATGTAGGGATATTGAAAGTAAATTTTACATCTTTTAATCCACCAGCAACTAAATGTCAAAAATAGCTCGAGTTTGACCATGTTGCAGCTGATACAAGCTCCGCCCAGATAAATTCTGAAATTCTGATTTCTTAGCTGAAATTAATTTTTTATAATTACGTCTAAGGATTAACATAGTATTGTGTGCTTCCTGATCAGCTGCAGCATGTGCTCTTCGCGTCTATCTCCTCAACTTCTTTCTCAATACTTTGCACTTTCTATCAAACCATAAGGACTTCATGGGCTTTGGTTAATTGCAGCTTACATCCATTTTTATAAAAGGTCTCATATTGTCACATATATACTGATATGCTTCCAATACTAGAATTATGTTGGAGCCAGGAGATGAAATTATATTTCCTAATAATATACCTATAGTTGAATTCTGGAAATCTTCAAGTTTATTTACTTTTGCTTTTTGCCATTTCAATATCCTCTACCCCTGTATTTCCAGATTCTGTGCTAACCACTGATCTGAATAGGACACTTTCCTCATATTAGATTTAGTGGCTATTTTCAGTACTATGGGCTGATGTTTGCTGTCTTCTCTCTCATGTACTATTATAACAGAAAATAAATGAGCCCTTCCTCTAGGAACACAGACATAGGGCTCCTTCACACGGAGCTTTTATCCTGCTATTGAGATGGCTCAATCACGGATGTTTGTGGGCTCTTTAGATGACGCCATGAACCTCCAAGGCATCTCCTGCACTAAATGCCCTTTGTTCCATTTTTAAATAGATCGCAGATAATGACCTATTAAATTACTCTATTGTGTTCTGCTTGAGTTCCCTCTGTGAAAAGAGGAAAAGTGGCAAGAAGAGGAGCGAGATCCATGAAAGACTCAGATATGGGGCGAAGGAGGGGGAAAGGGGAGGGGGAAAGGGGAGAGGGAAAGGGAAGCATGTGAAAAAGGGAGTCGTCATGATCCTGCATTTAAAATGGAAGCAGAAAGCCCAATTTTAAATGCAGGATTTTAGGCTGGTGTAGATGCTCATAATCAGGCATGCTGCCTGAGTGCTGAGAAAAATAAGTAAAAGGGTAAGGAGTATTATAGTCAGTATAGCCTACTATGTGCAACCCAAACATATATGTTAACCTAAATAGGTTTACACCTGCATTATTTATCTTTGTATCCTGGGATTTCCAATAATTTAGGTCTATAAAATCATCTTCCAAGATTCCACACTGCTCAGCAACTTTTATCAAAGATGTTCCTATTTTGGCATTAAAATCACCCAACAATATAGGCAGGGCACTAGAGAATCTTCTACTTAGCTCTTCCAATAGATATTCCAAATGCAGCTGAACATCAGGTGTATAGTACTGAGAAGATATTGGCTGTATATAAACATTTACCACAATTAACATCAAATCCTGTGCCATAAACTTTACCGCCAATGTGTTCTTATCCAAGGCTGCTGTATCAGCCAGGCTGCCATCCCAGATCTTCCTTGGCCAGGATGGCTAAGCCACCTATAGCTCTACCTTTATCATTCGGTTTCTGAGCAGAGTTAACCCATGTTTTCAATCCTGGGACAACTAGGTTATCTTTTTCTAAAAGCCACGTTTCTTGCAATGCCAAATCGGAATGTTTAGATAGAAATGAAATAACATACATTTCTCATCATGATCTCTAGCCTTCCACCCTGCTATGATTAGAGGTAAGACAGTTTACCTGCTCCCCTGCCCGTGCTACATTTAGGCTTCTTAAAAGCTTCCACTGATGCCAATGGAGGCTTTTTAAAAGCCTAATTGCAGCGGGGGGGGGGGATTTCCAAGAGGGCTGGCTGCTGGGGAGAGAAGGGCTAACCCTCCCCACTCCAAAACTGTGACTTCTCCAAGAAAACACACCCCCTCCTCTACTGAAATTAGGCCAATAAAAAGCCTGACTGCAGCAGGAGAGGGGCTGTGTGTGTGTGTGTGTGTGTATGAATGCCTGTCTAGGCAATGACTTTCCTGTTTTTGCCCGTCCTAGCCGCCACAGGAGTCACAAGCCTAGAGCTTGTTAAACTCCCCCCACCTGCGCAGAAAACTTCCCACAGGCCCCTTTGCAGATCAGACAGAAATATGTTATACACTACATGAGACAGGCGGACACTGTCCATCCTGTAACGCTCCCTCCACGTCCACAGAATTCCTTGGCGGGTGGTGCATCCATCACCTCATTCGCATGGGCCATAAGCCATTTCTCTGCATTTTCCGACGTGCCCTGCCATTGGCAACGTCATTCCATTCCTTCCCAATGATCCATGGGAGCTGTGAGGGCTGCAATAGGCTACTTCCGGCCAGGTATGCCGGACCACCTGCCTCTCAACCAAGGCCTGTTCGATCAGGTCCTCGCCTGGCTTACAGCCGAAGTCCTTCCTCTCAATGTGCAGCACCAGGACCTGCGGAGGAAGACTGACGATTTTTGGTGGAACAGAGTGAGGAGGGGACTCCCACCGCATGTCTTGTCTGGGAAGCCACTGGATCTTAATGTGACAGTGTGACAGAAGCTGAAGTCTGAAATCCATGTAAGCCCTTTGAGCAGCTCCAGATGTCATAACATGCCCATGTAAGGGCTCCTGTTCCGGCGTACGACAAGTCTGCTGGTCTAGGGAATAAACACATTGGGGCAAACAAAGCGAGAGTTGTGTCAGGCAGAAGCAGACGACTCGCGAACGCAGGCCGGAGCGCTGTGAAGCCCCCTTTAAACTGCCACAACGTGCCTGAGAGAGAACCTCCAGCGGCTATCATGGAGACTGCTTCAATGTAACGACCGTGGGTTCTAAACTGCAAAATTACCTAGGTCTAGCAGGGTAGAGCTAATGTAGAAAATGCCCAATTGCCCTTATGTCAACAGTAAACTGTTGAATCGATACAACGGAAGCCCTTCCTCCGACCCACGGCATTCCATAGAACCCTAAGGTCCTGACGGGGCACTAACCATTGACTTGCATTTGGCCATGGGCCACTGCCGTGCCCTTGCCATACCGATCAATTTGATCACCAAATGCATAAGTGGGTTACATTGGGCCAGAAATGCGCCTTGAACTGTATCAAGGCCCTGCTGGGACAAGTCGTACTTGGGAGCCCAGACCAACCCTGAATTCCTAAGTGGGAGGGGTTTGATGAAGGCCATTAAGGCTGCTGCGAGGAACAGGGAAACATCTTTCTGGAAAGCACAAATGGAGTGCGATTACCCCCGGAATCCAAAAGGGGTAACTGGGGAAAGAGGGTGGCTAAATTTACTAAAAGCAGGCCACATCTATGCCCAATCCTATATTGCCCGCCAAATCCAAAATCTGACCTGAAGTCTGAGAATCCCATCATTGTGGGTTGGAAGGCTAAATGGCCAGCTTGCGACTTATAGTCCAATATGATCTGTGGTAAGGTCATGAATCCTAACACTGAAGCTTTGCCTAATGCATGGCACACCCTACCTGCTCTGTCGCAGGTAGCTCCTGTATGGAGAGCCCTGGAATGCAGGGTGGCATGCATGGCTTCAGTCTCCCAGTCCCTGAAAGATCTGGGATCTGGGAATGGAGCACCCGCGGGGCTAAAGCCCGGAAGTCATTGACCTAATTTCATGACAAAGCGTCGACCATTGGGTTTGTCTGACCCGACACATGGTAGACCCAGAATCAGATGTTGTAACACCGACGCTGGAGTGCGGGCACACTGACACATGACATGACCATCTGGTTTCAGGACTGAGAATGAATCACGTGGTCACGCTGTCATATCGAAGGGGGGAGTTTACTGACTTATCTATAAGGTCATTGAAAATATTGCTCAAAGACTGCGGCCACCACTCTACAAGCCACTACCCACAGCGCGATCGGACCTGCCCTAAGAGTCTGAAACCACCTTGGGCGGCAGCGGAACCAAGTGAATCCGCAGTCCGGCTTTGAGAAGCGGCTCACGCCTCCACAAGGAGGTGCCATTAAAGCCTTACCAAGTAGAAGCAATACTTATAGATACTTGCGCACAGCAGAAGTGACCCTGGTTGATGGTGTGAAAGCCGCAGACCCTACATTGCCCAAACTGGGCCGGCGCGAGAAAGCACGGTCAGGGGCCGCTACCCTAACTGTGAAAAGAAGATGCCCTATAATATCTCGCATGGCTCCCACAAAGGAAAACTCTAGGAAGATGTATAACTGCTTGAAGCTGTGCTCAAAGGACTGGAAAATTGTCATGAGGGCGGCTAGTATAATGCCTAAGGGTATCAGATTGGCTTTACTGAATGTTGATGTGGGCAACCGGCCCTGAGCCTTTGTGCGCTAGGGGACACCGAGGTAACAGGAAAGGGAAGCAATACTCGCGTTAAGTCAGAACATTGACCACCATCTTTGGACTCATGTAGTATATGCCCCCCAGGGACTCATGGATGGGATCCTGAACCAAGACAACTGCCACGTCGACTAGGTGTATCTCACAGAACACAGATGATCAGGAATCTCATGATTAACAGGCTGGCCCTCAGGGAAGAGCAGTTACGAATCAGGATAAACTCCCTAGATGATTTCCTGGGCACCAATTCCAGAAGGGAGATCCCTAGAGTAGATAACGGGGTGTGGAAAAAAAGGGGGGGGGCTATAATCCTTCTGCCAGTACTGCCTTGTTAACCTGTCCGGAACATGTCGACGCCTGGCAAGGAGCAATGCTGCTCACGAAGTAAGGATGGCGAGTGTTGACCTAGAAAAGGGGATGATGTCCTATAACCTAGCATAAAACCATGTTCCAAGTTAAAACTTGTTCCCCCTGTTGGGGTAGCGTCTTAAAGTTGGAGTAGCGGCAGCAACCTAACCAGGCATGGACCCAAGAGAGCTTCCTGCTGCCTCAGCCTTTCCAAGTGGGGGGGGGGAACCCTACCGTCCCTAGGCATTGGACAAGGGGAGGACGAGTACTGACTGCTACAAGGGAGCACTCATGACAGAAAAGGCATGGGTTCTGGGAGTATGCACCTTTGGGGCTGCATTCCCAGCACAAGCAGAGGTGCTGAAGCAGCGAACCCGCCATAGGCGAAGGGCCATTGCGGGAGACAGCCTGGTATGTGGCCACTGCCAGATCTGTCGCCGGACAGGCTGGGAAGGAGTCACAAGTGGTGCGAAAGGTCCTTGTCCAACAGGTTCCTGCGCAGAAAAGGGTCAGTGGCGGCCCTCCTGTGAAAAGCCTTGATGTAAGCCGGGCACACACCTCCTTAGGTGTCGGGATCTGATATGCCACCTATGTGCATGCCCAAGCGGGCGGGGGCAAGGCAAGGGATGGTAAGATAATCCAGCAGAACCCAGCAAGCTGCTGAGTTGAGCGGCTGGGGCTACCGTGGGGTGTGACTGACAAAGTTGCAGGTGACATGGGGGGGGGGCAGCCACCCCAGGGAGGTAAGGTAAATCGGCAACCACAGGGCGAACTTGCAGGTCGCCCGTCTGGACAAGTGGGGCAAGGTGCAGTCATCTCATCCATATCCAAGGCAGCTGCATCCGGGACCCCGGGAGCAAGGAAGACGATGCCGCCTGCAATGCTCCTGGACAGAGCTGTCCCAGGAGGGCGGACCGCCCCCAGCTGTGGGGTGTCGCCTGGGCGAAACCACAAGGAAGGAAATGGAGGCTTCAACAGCATCCAGACGAGCTGAACCCATTGCGGCCGTGCTCTGATCCTTGACTGGAAGCTTAGATGTTGATGCTTGGGCACTCGGGGAAGAGGAGGTTGCAGAAGGGAGGAGCTCAGCCGTGGGTGGTGAGCCATCCGGAAGAGCTAATGAAAAAGAAGTGGAGGCTTCAAGAGCGTCCAGACGAACTGAAAGAAAAAGTAGTAGCGAGCGTTGGGTCTGCTGTCGTGTTTGCTTGGGCTGGACAGCTGAGAGCTTCTAAGGCCTGACCAGGGGAGGGGGAGAGATCCCCGAGGAACACTCATCGGCTTCCAAATGAGCAAGAGTTGATGCCAGTACCGGGTCTGCCTCCTGATCAGACTCAGAATCAGGCCTTGGCAGCAGTCCCTTGGGAAGGGGAGGCGGGGCACTACCCTTCTCCCCCCCTTTTTTTTTTTTACTTTGGCCTTTCTTGGGGGGCAAGATGTGTAAGGTGGGTTAAGCTTGGCACGATGTTGGCGAGAAAGAAGCAATAGCACAGGTGCCAGACCTAATCCAACACTCCAACCAGCATCCCTAGAAGTAAATGCAGCAGGAGGCGACACACTGGGCTTCGAGGGCAAGAGACAACACCCCACAGGTCTCGGGATCTGCAGACCCGAGATCAAGCTAAGGCGGAGAGTCCTGGGATGGGAAGTGGGGAGCGCTTCTAGATAAGAGGGCCACACTCCGCGGCCGATAACGACTAACTAGGTGAGTGGTGCGGAGGGAGGGAGCGATTGTTGCCCTTTGCAAAAACTGGTGCCCAAAAGGCACGGGAAGGGCCCATGGCCATGGGAGCCGGGTCTGAACACGGGGCGCTGCCTTGCCCCCCTTCTTTTTCCTTTCTTTCTCTCTCTCTCTCTCTCTCTTTTCCCCCCCTTCTCCCTCCATTGTTTTTTTTATTATTATTATTACTACTATTACTGTTGTTATTATTATTATCATTGGTTTTGTTTTGGTTGGGGTGTGTGTGTGTGTGTGTGTGTGTTTGCTTTGTTGTGGGGGGGGTGCACGTGCCGCCACTGCGAGCAAGCTGGGCTCCCCGAGCGACGGCGAGAGCTGGCTAATCGGGCGGGGGGGGCACGCTGTGAAAGCAAGCGTCGGGGTTCTCGCATGCCGGGAAGCGCCGGCAGCAACCAGAGGTGCACCCAGACGCGTGCCGCCACTGAAAAGGCGGCGCACCCGCTGGCGCGGCAAACCTCGGCCCGGAGGGGCGGCGCAGAAGCATGCGCGCTCTGAGGGAGGCAATCCTGGGGCCCATGCCAGCGCAGGAGGAAAAAAGGAGGGCGTCGGAGGGGGGGTGCACCGCCGCCGACAGCACCGGCGCCCCCGCAGGGAAGCGAGGTACCGGCGCCGCCGCCGACAGCACCGGCGGCACCGCAGGGAAGCGAGGTACCGGCGCCGCCGCCAGCAGCACCGGTGGCCCCGCAGGGAAGCGAGGTACCGGCGCTGCCCCCTGATGCCTGCCACCGGCGCCGACACAGGTGCCACCGCCGGCGCGGCAAGGCACGCAAGGAGGGAGTGGCGCCCAAGCTCGCGCACCCCGCCGCGAGTGGCGGCGCCCCAGGGGCGCAGCGGCATTTGCACACCGCGACCCTGGGGAGGAGGCAGCAAAGGAGCAGGTCTGCCGCCGCCGTCAATGCCGCCGGCCCCACGGGGAGCAGGACACAGGCGCGACCGCCTAAGGAGAAACCAAGGGAGGGGGCGGGCGCACCGCAGCCACAAGAGCCGGCACCCCCCGTATGGGAGGGCCGAGGAGGGGGCAGCGTCTGGGCCCGGGCGCCCCAGCCGCACGCGCCACCAAACCCGAGGCCGGGTAGGCGTGCAGACCAAAGGCGGGAAGAAGGAAGGGGGTGGTGGGCGGGCCACCGCCGCAAGCGCCGGGGCTCGCGGGGCCCAAAACCACCCGCCGCGACAAGCGCCGCTCCCCAGGGCCTACTGCCACCAACGCCAGCCCCACCACCAACAGAGCAGGCGGCGGGCCCGAGGCAGCCGCGCCGGAGTGCGAGCGGCCCGCTGCAAGAACCGGCAATGCTGGAGTCAAGGCAAGTGTCGACGTAGAGCGGTTTAGGCGCGCAGGTTGCACGCGGAGTCCGGGAGGCTGGAACGACGAAGAAGCTGATCTCCAGCAGGCAGGTGTTCTTCATTTGTTTTCAGGCGCAGCTGTAACTCTCTCTAGCTGCGTCGAGCCAGAGAGCTGAGATTGGGAGGGGGAGCTGAGTTTAAGGCAGCTCAGTCTGTCCCTCCCTGCATGGTGGTGCCACTGGGGTGCACCAATCAAAGGCCCCTACATCTTGTCACCCCACCCGCCCGCAATGGCCCCCCCCTTTTAGCCAGACAAGCTGGCACCGGGGTGAGGGCATTTCCAGAGAGTTTTCTCTTCGCATTAGGTGGCCAAAACATTTGAGCTTCAGCTTCAGTATCTGTCCTTCCAATGAGCACTCAGGGTTGATTTTCTTTAAGATGGACTGATTTGACCTCCTTGCAGTCTACGGGACTCGTAAGAGTCTTCTCCAGCACCACAGTGCGAAAGCATCAATTCTTCGGCGCTCAGCCTTCCTTATAGTCCAGTTCTCACAGCCATACGCTACTACTGGGAAAACCATAGCTTTGATTAGATGGACCTTTGTCGGCAAGGTGGAGTCTCTGCTTCTTACTATGCTGTCTAGGTTCGCCATAGCTTTCCTCCCAAGGAGCAAGCGTCTTTTAATTTCATGGCTACAGTCACTGTCTGTGCTGATCTGGGAGCCCAAGAAAATAAAATCTGTCACTGCTTCCATTTCTTCCCCTTCTATATGCCAGGAAGTGATGGGGCCAGATGCCATGATCTTAGTTTTCTTAACGTTGAGTTTCAAACCAGCTTTTGCACTCTCCACTTTCACCCTCAACAAGAGGTTCTTTAGATCCTCTTCGCTTTCTGCCATTAGGGTGGTATCGTCTGCGTATCGGAGGTTGTTAATAATTCTCCCAGCAATCTTAATTCCGACCTGTGATTCATCCAACCCGGGGTTTCTCATGATGTACTCTGCATATAAGTTAAATAAGCAGGGCGACAGTATGCAGCCTTGTCGTACTCCTTTCCCAATTTTGAACCAATCGGTTGTTCCATGTCTGGTTCTTACTGTTGCTTCTTGACCCTTGTACAGGTTTCTCAGGAGACAGGTAAGGTGGTCTGGTACTCCCATCTCTTTCAGAATTTGCCACAGGGGTTGTGATCCACACAATCAAAGGCTTTAGCATAGTCAATGAAGCAGAAATAGACTTTTTCTGGAATTCTCTTGCTTTCTCCATGATCCAGTGAAAGTTGACGATTTGATCTCTAGTTCCTCTGCCTCTTTGAAACCCTGCTTGTACTTCCGGTAGTTCTCGGTTTGCATACTGCTGAAGCCTAGCTTGTAGGATTTTGAGCATAACCTTGCTGGCATGTGAAATGAGCGCAATTGTACGGTAGTTTGAACACTCTTTGGCATTGCCCTTTGAACACTCTTTGGAATTGGAATGTAAACTGACCTTTTCCAGCATCATCTTTTAGGATTTTAAATAGCTCAGCTGGAATACTGTCATCTCCGCTAGCTTTGTTGTTACTAATGCTTCCTAAGGCCCACTTGACTTCACTCTCAAGGATGTCCGGCTCAAGTTCAGTGACCGCACTATCATGGCTATCAGGGACATTCAGATCTTTCCTGTATAGTTCTTCTGTGTATTCTTTCCACCTCTTCTTAATATCATCTGCTTCTGTTAGGTCCCTGCCTTCTTTGTCCTTTATCATGCCCGTCTTTGCACAAAACGTGCCCTTGAGATCTCCAATTTTCTTGAAGAGATCTCTAGTATTCCCCATTCTGTTGTTTTCCTCGATTTCTTGGCATTGTTTATTTAAGAAGGCCTTCTTGTCTCTCCTTGCTATTCTCTGGAACTCTGCATTCAGTTGGATATATCTTCCCCTTTCTCCATTGCTTTTCGCTTCCCTTCTTTCCTCAGCTACTTGTAAAGCCTCATCAGACAGCCACTTGGCTTTTTTGCATTTCCTTTTCTTTGGGATGATGGATTTAGTTGCTGCCTCCTGAACAATGTTATGGACCTCTGTCCATAGTTCCTCAGGCACTCTGTCTATCAGGTCTAATCCCTTAAATCTATTCCTCACCTCCACTGTATATTCATAAGGGATATGATTTAGGTCATACCTGAATGGTTTAGTGGTTTTCCCTACGTTCTTCAATTTAAGCCGAAATTTTGCAACAAGAAGCTCATGATCTGAGCCACAGTCAGCTCCAGGTCTTGTTTTGACTGCCTGTATAGAGCTTCTCCATCTTTGGCTGCAAAGGACATAATCAATCTGGTTTCGATATTGACCATCTGGTGATGTCCATGTGTAGAGTCGCCTCTTGTGCTGTTGGAAAAGAGTGTTTGCTATGATCAGCGTGTTCTCTTTGCAAAACTCTAGTAGTCTTTGTCCTGCTTCATTTTGTACACCAAGGCCATGCTTGCCTGTTATCCTGGTGATTTCTTGACTTCCTACTTTAGCATTCCAATCCCCTATGATGAAAAGGACATCTTTTTTTGGTGTTAGTTCTAGAAGGTGTTGGAGGTCTTCATAGAACCGATCAACCTCAGCTTCTTCGGCATCAGTGGTTGGGGCACAGACTTGAATTACTGTGATGTTGAATGGTTTGCCTTGGATTCGTACTGAGATCATTCTATCATTTTTGAGATTGTACCCCAGTACTGCTTTTCCCACCCTTTTGTTGACTATGAGTGCTACTCCATTTCTTCTAAGGGATTCTTGCCCACAGTAGTAGATATGATGGTCACCTGAATTAAATTTGCCCATGCTTGTCCATTTTAGTTCGCTGATTCCCAAGATGTCGATGTTCAATCTTGCCATCTCATGTTTGACCGCCTCCAGCTTGATTCATTGATCTTACATTCCAGGTTCCTAAACAATATTGTTCTTTACAGCATCAGATTTTCTTTTCACCACCAGACACATCCACAGCTGAGTGTCCTTTCGGTTTTGGCCCAGCCACTTCACTCTTTCTGGCGCTACTTGGAAATACTTTCTGCTCTTCCCCAGTAGTATATTGGACACCTTCAGATCTGAGGGGCTCATCTTCTGGCATCATATCTTTTAGCCTTGTGATACGTTCCATGGGGTTTTCTTGGCAAGAATACTGGAGTGGGTTGCCATTTCCTTCTCCAGTGGACCACATTTTGTCAGAACTCTCTGCCATGACCTGTCCGTCTTGGGTGGCCCCGCACGGCATAGCTTATGGCTTCACTGAGTTACGCAAGCCCCTTCGCCACAACAAGGCAGTGATCCATGAAGGGGTCATATATTGTTACCCAGCCTTAGTTCTCCAAAATTTCTAAAAACGATGCAATAGGAAGACTAAGGGTGTCTTTACACCTCTAGTTTATTGCACATTCATGATTGGCCACTCACTGAATTGTGTGGATCCATTACATGACATTGTCATCGTCCACACATTATCCCACCATTTCCACCCACCTATCCTGGGTTTTCCTCAAATGGAAAAAATGTGGTATTTTTCCAAATAGGTGGAAATGGAACGCCATGACCTCCCTGTGTATTTCTCCCTTAGTGCGAATGAACCACTCTGTGTTGGCAGCTGTGGGCAGTAGTTTTGGGTTGTTGGGGGTGTGGTCATGATGTCGAAGGCAGTGATGACAGGCTGTGGGGTGTGTTGCCTTCCCACGCCTGCACCATTTTGGATCCTCACCATTTTCAGCCTGCAGTGTTCTGAACAAGGCGGCAGAGCCGCAGGTCAGCAGAGAGGCGTGCTGGCCTTCCGACCTGCTGGGATGCCCCCCTGCTGTGCATTCCCAGCAAGTAAATGGCAGACATTGTAAAAACACTGAACAGGGAGGCGGGCCCCCCAGGGCGATCAGTGTGTGGGAGGCTGTCAGTCCCCATCCACCAGTAATGTGCAAGGGGAGGGAAAGGGGCAGGAAGCAGGGAGGAATTATCACTACACCTCGAGCACATGTAATGCTTCTTTGCAGAAAGGTGGCGATGCCTCTGAACAGCAGCACCACACCCATGAGAAGGAAAGAAACGAAAAATAATGCAACAGAGACAGCCATCTATAGAGAACGACTCAGTCCTGTAATGATACCAGATGGGGAAAGAATCGGCATGGATGTGGAATTCTTCATCCGTGTGATGGAGCCCTTTTATAGGAGGACTAGAGATGTAAAATGTATGGAAATTTGAAGCAATGGGGGCTTTTTTTAATCCTCTCTGTAAGATTCTCAGCATCGTTATTTCTTCCCTTCCTTATTAAAATTATTGATCTAAAGTGTCTTTTACTGGAACACTCAGGGATGTTCCAAGTCATGCTCAGTTTCTGAACATGTAACTAGTGTTGCCATATCATAATATGTGAAGAAAATGTACGTTCTTCGCAGCTTCAGATTTGTTCTATTAAGACCTGTGTTTCTGCGATTGTTCTGGTTATATGCTGAAGCAGTCAATGAATGTAGCTCTGAAATTCACAGAATACTGTAGGTTATCCTGCCACAGCCACCACATGTGAGGAAACTATCTGTGGGTTATCTCACTTTTGTTTCTTTTTAAAACAAACAATTCTGAAGCTTGGGTCTATTGAACTCACTGCCGCAGTTCTTTTAAATAAAGTTCCCAATTAGACCTCACCATTAGGGAATGCTGCTACCAAAATAAAACTTCAATACTTAAAAGAATGCAGTAGTCTGGTTCCTATGGCATAGGCATGGAACTGACAAACTTTCCAATGAACACAAATTAAGACGTTTATTAAAGGGAAATATTTACAAAAGCGAACAAAATATCACTCTTCAAATAACAGGTTGCGATTGCTCAAAGGTTCTTAGATGACATTTGCTTTGTTACCATTACAGGTAGGTAATAAGAGTCTTCCCCAGCTCTCAATAGATTTTCCTTCAGATTCAGATAGTTTATTTCAGTTGTAGACCAGCACATGTAAATGATAAAGTATTAAAAATATAGTATACAAGGAATCGAGACCAAATAACCACAAAATAGTATAATAGGAACATACATATCCTAATATAAAAACCTTGCTAAATGTTAAAATAATATTACTTTATCATCATCCTCTGACAAGCGACAGCAGCTATACAGAAACTAGCCACTTTTGCTGTGACCTGCTGATTCTGATCGGACAAAAGATATGATAAATAAAATACATCAGATCTACTAGGAATTTTCTGTAAAATTGGGGTGATAAAAGTGAATCGCGATCAAAGGAGCAATAGAATAAAACACGTCCAACTGTCTCCACTTTCCCCACTTTGCAAGGGCATAAACGCTCTTGATAAGGAGCTCTCCTGAATCTTCCTTCCAAAAGCATGGATGGCAGAACATAAACCTAGCTAATGTAAATGCTTTTCTAAATTTGGGAATAATCAAATTTGCCAAATAATTTGCAGGCACAAATGCCCTGCCATTGTCCCTGAAGTCAGGGTGTAATATGGCCAAACTTAAATGATATTGCACTTCAATATCCCAGATTTGCTGATGGATAGTAGCTTTCGCTTTTGTATATCCAAGAGCTAAAAGACTGTTGGGAGAGAATCCCAGATTCCATAATTTCTCATTCAATATCCTTTTCCATTTTGTCTGAAAAACATCAGTTAGTGTTAGTGGGGCCAATCCCAAAGGAAAGAAAATCATCCTCAGCCAAAAATTTATCTTGTGTACCCAAGCACAAGACTCTACGGAAATTTGCCCTGCTTCTAATCGTAAAATTACACTGGGCACACAGCAAAGGGCTCCAAATATGGCTCTCAAAATTTAGTTTGTATAACTTCAGATGGGGCATAACTGCCATAAGCACATATCCGTGGACCATACAGCATCTGAGCTGTAATCTTACCTGTAAATACCTGTGTGGCTGAAGGGATATGTTGGCCCCCTTTGGTATAAAACCAAACCAAGGAGTGCCTTTACACTCCTCTGAGCGTTCGCAACGACATTGTTTATTTGTGTTCTCCAGGAGCCTGATGAATGGAAGGTTACACCCAGATATCTGTACATTGTAACCTGTTCAATAGAACGCTCATTTATCTGCCATCTGCGTTTGTTCCTCCTCCTAGTAAAAACTAGGACCTTGGACTTGGTGTAATTAATTAACAACAGTTCATTTTTGCAGTGGGTGACCCAAACTCTTAAAGGGCGCCTCAGACCAGGACTCGTCAGCAGCAAGAGAACTGTATCATCTGTGTAAAGGAGAACTGACAGAGTGCCAAATTTGCCAATGTGGGGCGGGGGGGGGGGGATTTATCTCTGCTACACTTTTAACCAAAGAATTAATATAAAAATTAAACAGAGTAGGAGTTGGAATACATCCCTGTTTAACTCCACTGAAAGTTGGTATAGGTCCAGACAAGTCACTAGCTTGACTATATCTTACCCGCAGATGAGTGTTTTCATAAAGGCTGTGGATGAGCGTTAGCAGTCACCTGTCAATATTGGTAGCCTCCAATTTTCCCCACAGTCTATCCCTTGAGATCAAGTCAAGGCCGACTTGAAATCAATGAAGGCTGCATAAAGGGTCCCCCCGGCTGTTGATACTGATGTTTGTTTGTTTGTTTGTTTCATTTCACTTGTATACCCCCCAATAGCTGAAGCTCTCTATTTTTCAACAAGATGTCGAAGAACAAGTCCCTGATCAGTTGTGGATCACTCCGACCTAAAGCCAGGCTGCTCATTCTCCAGGATACTTTCCTCCAACCAATTTAGTAATCTCTTGTGGAGATGGCTGGCATATCGCTTGCTAATAATACTCCGCCAACTGATTGGTCTGTAGGTGGCAGGATCAGATCTTTCCCTGTTTTTATAAATTGGGACCATAATGCCCAGCCTCCAAGCCTCTGGGATATGTGCTGAGTGATCAGTGCAAGTGAATTCAGCCACTAGAACTGGGGCCACCACTCAGGTGGAATATTATCACCCCAGGGGCTTTACCAGGGTTGAGTCTGGAGATAAGACTAATAACTTCTGAAGTGGAAACAGGAGGCCACGCGGGAAAACTATTTATATTAGCCCGTGCCATCTGTTGACAGCTTTGCCGCGTCACAGAGATACTACTGAAATGTGACTCCCAGGAATTAACAAGGATATGGTAATCCAGGCGAACTGTTGTATTCTGCCAGCCCCTAGAAACCACTTTCCAAAAAGGAGCTGAGTGGTTTGCCCTTGATGCTTCTATTAACCTTTGCTATGTCTCTGTCTGGGCCTGTTTCTCCCCCTCCCCCTTAATTAGTGTCTCGTATTTCCTCTTGAACACAAACCACTCTGTAGGGAGTGCTGTCAAATTCAGTTCTCTATACAGCCTATATTTTTCCTTCAAGGATTTTTTCATGGCGATTCATTCTTGGTCAAACCAGCATCTGGACATGCAGGGGAAGGCCTGTTGTCTTACTGAGATTTTATATTTCAAGCAGTTTTGTAAGGACAAAATCAGTTCTTGAAACAGGTCTAAAATGGTTTCAGAAGAGTCTGCTGTTAACACAGTGTGGTGGCAGCAGAGACTTCTTTCCGAGTGTCAGAGATCTGTTAGGGCATTCTCCAGTTTAGCAGACCAGCTAATATGTGAGGCTCCCACTGTTCAGCCTAGCTTTTCCTTCAGACCAGATTTCCCTAAACCCCACCCAACCAGTTCCTCACAAACAGGAACATATATTGTGTACTGGTCTTCCTCTGCCTTGAGCTGTTCCTGCTTCTTCTGGCTCCTAGGATGATTCGCATGTTTCAGGGACCATTTCCTGAAGTTCCTTCTGGTCAGACATAAAATAGGAACCTAAATTGTATTAAATATAACTTGATTTGCTCATAAAATCATCAGGTTTGAGTATGTTAAGTTTAAAAGTATAGTTTATTCAGACAATAATTACATATTTCCTAAGTTTACCTTTAAATATTTTTAATTGTAATGATAATTTTATGGGCAAACCAAGTTATACACAATACATTTTGAGTAGTATCTAATGCAGTTACTACATTTATGCAACTGAAGTAGCACTAGCATAAGCAACCTCTAGAGCACTGCCTATAGCATAATCTGGCATGATGGGTTTTCCCAAAAACCGGTTGCACCAACTTATGCTATTCGTATTGCACTACAGGTCACTTACACTGCTGTTGCATCAATTGTGTAAATACAGTGGCCCCATTAGATACTGCCCTTTATGTTCCTAAAGTAGCAAAGTGACTTTAGATCTGTAAAGAGTGCTTTAAAAAGTATTGCATATTTTTCTATTTCCCCCCAAATTTCAGTTTTTCCCAGAAAAAAAAAAATGTTTTCCCCCCCCATGGCTTCAAAATTTCTGGACATTTTACATCTTTAGTCCCAATATAGATCCTTGGGGGATCCCACTGCTTTTATCCCTCTATTATGAAAAAGTGTCCATTTATTCTTACTCTCGGCTTTCTTTTCTGGGGAGAGTAATCCTATGGCCCTAGACAGCGTTGGGGTGGGGGTGGGGAGATAAGACAGTGCTCCGACCTCGGGCCCAGGATTCTGAGGTCCCTGCCCCGTCCTCCTCCCCCTCGCAGCCAGCACAGAGATAACTCGAGCTCAGAGAGGAGGGAAAGGGGGCATGCCAGTGGGCGGGGAGGGGATTGGGGAGGCCAGCTTTCACCATACCCAGAGGCGTCCCCAGCCACCTCCCCTCCCCCTCCCTGATGCCTCAGCTAGATGGGCAAAAACACCCATCTAGCTAAATTGCAAAGCAAGGGGAGCATGGAAGTGAAGATCACCTCCACCATTCCTCCTGCTCTGCATAGGGTTCCCGCCAGCCTCGAAGTTCAGAGGTTGACAGGAATCCTGATAGGATTGTGTCCTTAACCAGTTATTTTATTTACTTATTTATTTACAACATTATATACCACTCCACATCAAAACAGATTCTAGAGCAGTTACTGATCTTTCATTGTATCCCAGTGACTAGTGGAGTTACTCAGGAGTCTTGGACTTTGCTTGGACTTTCAAAAGGGTTTTTTTGTTGGACAAACAGTGTCTACTGGATCACATGTTTGTTGATACTCCCCCCAAACTCTGAAAGGTTAGTAAGGTAGGAGTTCCATTTGCAGAAGCCATGTTGTTCCTTCTTCAGTGAGACTTATCTAAAAGCCTGGTGCCTTTATCCTTACTAATGCTTTCTACCACTTTACCTGGAACGTACGTTCAGCTAACCAGTTTATAATTTTCTGGATCTCCCCAAATATCTTTTAAAAATTGGTGTTGCATTGGCCAGTTTCCAGTCCTCTGGAGCAGAGGCTAATCTTACAGACAAGTGTTACATATTTTTATTAGCAGATTTCAATTTGAGTTTGTAAAGAACACCCAGATGGATACCAGCTCTCAGTTTGTCAATAAGGTCTAGAACCTTATCTCTTGTCACCACAATTAACCTCAGTTCCTCAGGCTCTGTTCCTAAAAACATCAGTTCAAGCACAGGTATCTTGTGAAGAGAAGACAAATGCCAAGAATTTATTCAGCTTCTCTGCCATCTCCTTATCCTCCTTTAATACCCCTTTAATTCCTTTGTCATCCAATGGTTCAGCTGGCTTCCTAGCTGTTTTCATGCTTCTGATTTATTAAAGGTTTTTTTTAATTGGTGGTCTTAATGTTATTAGTGATATGCTCAAAATCCGTTTTTGCATCCCTTATTGTATTTTTGCATTTCTTTTGTGCAAGTTAGTCTTCCTTTTCATTCTCTTCATTTGGGCAAGATTTTCATTTTCTCAGGGGAACATTCTTTTCTCTAAAAGCTTTCTTGACTCTAACCGTTAACTATGCTGGAGATCCTTTGGACTTAGTGGCACCTTTTTGACCCACAGTATACATTCTAGCTGAGCTTGTACTATTGTGTTTTTGAGTAACCCCCAAATGTTCTGGAGTTATTCCCCTTTTAACTTCCTTTTTTCCAGTCCCCTCTTTTTTGAGAAGCTTACTCTTTTGAAGACTGTGCTGAGCTTCCTTGCAATTTCCCTCTTACCTAAAAATTAAATTTGATATCCCTGTGGTCACTGTTTCCAATTGTTTCATCCACACTTAGAAATCACACTAGGTCATCCAGAGTCACCTTGCTTCTGGTCAGCTCCTTGACCAACTGTTCAAAGACACAGTAGTTTAGGTTATCTAGACATTTTACCTCTTTGTCATGACTGGAACATGCTTTTATCTGGTCTAAGTTAGAGTAATTGAAGTCAGTCTATACTACAATGCTCTCATCTTTGGATGCCTCAATGATTCATTCATCTCAAGATCACCCTGATTATTTTAGTCAGGGGGATGATAGGATGTCCGAGGTACCAAATTACTTTTGTGATTCTGTGGAGTCTCCCCTTTAGATGTTTCTAGTTTGTTTGAACATCAAAGCAACTTCTTTACAAGTTTGCTTTCTGCCATTTAACATGATCTCAAACAATTAAAGTGTGAGTACTATATACCATCTTGCAAAGTTTGCAAATTATATCTATCTATCTATCTATCTATCTATCTATCTATCTATCTATCTATCTATCTATCTGTAACACCAGTTTTACCACTGAACAGTGCAACAGCCATAAACACTAACCATTCGGAGTCAGTGGCTTTTTCTGCCCCCAGAAGTATACATTTCAGTTTCTGTACAACTGTTACCACCATGGAATAATGTGACATAACAATAAAAAGAAATTAAACTCTCCACTTGGGGGAATACAATTAAGGTGAGGTCTCCCCTCCAAATACCTTTATGTGTGGGTTAGTTGAATTTTTCATCTGGACAAATATTAAATGCACTACATTGCTTGTAGGTAGTAAATAGTTAATTGTTTCCCTTTTATAGCCAGTTTTATTCATTACATTTGGCTATAAAAGCATAACAATCTTAGTCAGCTTCCATTTACAATTCAATTGCTTCTTTTCCCTGAAGTGCTTTAAAGTGCACAATACTCAAGCACCTGTATTTTGGTTACGCTGGAGGAAAACAGGGAAAATGTATGTCTAATTCAAGCCCAAGTTCAGTGTATCAGGTTCCCATGCTGTGTAAAATTAGCACTTGTGTGCTCTTTGCTGGCTGGAACAAGAGCAAAATCAACCACTTATGGCAGCTGGGTGACTGTTGTCCTAAGGCAAATGTTCTACCCTTTAATACTCTGATTTTTGCTGAAGGAAAAAAAAAGGGGGGGGGAATGTAGATTCCCTTCCCATCGGTTTTTGTACCCATTTACTAAAACCTTGCATTATAAACTATAGAGCTGAAATATAATATTTATTTTAACTTGGCTGGAAACAGTTGATAATGGAATAGTGATGGAGCTAAAATTCAAAACTTAGCATGCTCAGAAGAATCTGGTGCTCTCAAGGAGCCTGGGAAATAGTTTCCAATGTCTCCCAGCTTAATTAATTGAAACCAGAAGATTTTAAATAATTCTTCTCCAGGTTCGCCTGCAGTGATTTTGATCATGCTGGGAAGAAACTGTCAGTGTCTTTGACCTAGACATGACCTCTTGGACACTTGTGAAAGCCCTTCATATGATCGCTCTGTATAGGGGTCCCACACCACCCTGGCAGGGTAGGTTTGGGGAAGGGAGACTCAAGGGATGGGTGGGGATGAGCTTCTCTACATTTGGTGGTCTTGCCAAACTTTCTCAGAAAAAGCTCAGAAAGAAAGAGGCTTTTCTGAAAAATCTCTGTGAATTCTCTCTCGCACACACAAAACCAACCCAATTGTGAGTCCTTCATTAATTAGGGGTAGTTTGAGACAGGCATTATTCATCAGGCGCAACTTGCGAACAACCCCACCTCCTAACATCCCCTCTTCTACACAACTGTTGGAAGTCCTGTCCTTTTGCATTTAATCATTGTTTTTTCTTTTCTTTTTAACAAAAACCAATATGAGCAGGGGGGAAAAAGATGGTACCCCTGGTGACACCTATCAACTATAGACCCTAATTCATCAGCTGAAGACCAGTATTGTATACTGTCTAGGGCTGTGCACTGCTTTCACTTCTGAGCCAAATTCTGAGTCAAAGCGGGGTGCTTTGGGTCACTTTGGGCCACACCCAAAGTGGGTCAGAAGCAGCCCGAAGCAACCCGAAGTGGGTTGGGTCGCTCTGAAGCACTTTGGTGTGTTTTGGAGCAATCTAGAAGCCCAGCTGCCGAACCGTGAGCCCCTACCGCCCCCTTACCTGGACTCTTGGGATGTGCCCTGTAAATGCCTGTAATATTGCATACATGAAGACCTTACGGCCACTGGGTTCAATTTGCACAGGGTTCAATTTCTGGAATTAGAGGAAGTCCCTTGAAAAGGCTGACGACGCACATCCCAAGATTCCAGGTAAGGAGGAGGGGGCTTGCATGGTGCAGTAGGGTTTTGGGGGGGGGAGCCTTCTTCAGCCATCTGAATCCTGCTTTGGAACTGGAGCCTGAAGCAGGTCAGATGGGGCCCAAGCGGGTCAGGCCCACCTTGAAAACCCTGAAGTGGCCTCCGTGGTGGGTAATGGGGTCCCTTCACAGCACTAATACTGTCCCCTTTGGCTTGTGCAAAGATAATACAGTCTCATAGATACTTTACACTGGTCACACACAAGTTACACACCACAGGATATTCCAGGTAACAATTTGTGATAAACCATTGCTGTACTGAATGGCTGACACAACTAGGATATGTTGACAAGGGAGTAGGGTCATGCCCAGTGGCCATGTCCCCTGCTACCGACATGCACATCAGTGACACTGCCTGCCAGCTGCACATACAACCAGCAGCCTACACACATACTGAGCTATGCCCATGGAGTTCCTCCATAGGAGGGTTGACCCAGGACCACTCAGGATCCCCCCCTCATGTCGAGGTGCTCAGTGTGCATTGATCGGTACACACTTAGGTTCACTTCACATGCTGGCCATGTGCAAGCACAGCTGGTGGGGGGCCTGGCTGGCTTGCATAGCAGGGGGCATGGCCACTGAGCATAATCCCACTCCCCCTGTCAGTGTGTGAGGCGTGTTCACCCCAAACTTTGCTTGTCTTCAGAATCACAGGCAAGTGTAGAAAATGTCGCCATTTTTATAAACCTCTGAAATGAAATCAAGGACTTACTTTCCTCCACCCCTCCAAATTATACTATTGTAAAGACTACAAAATAGTAATTCTACATGACATTTTTATTACCTGCTTAACATGTCAAGTGAAACATTTTATTGGATTTGGTGTTATTTAAACACTTACCCTTTACTCTTCAGTCCCATGATTTCAAATGTGTATTCTGGCTATATTAAGCAAACATTTAAGATAGAGTTGGAGTATGTGTTGGTTCTTTCCGTTTTAAGTGTTTAATCTGTAATAAACATTCAGTATGCTGGAAATGCAGTTCACATATATTATTTTATGTCTTAAATGGTGAGTGTGTTTTTTTATTCCCTTACTTTGGTTGGTCAGGCTTTCCATTACAAACTTTCAATTTTCAGTTTATAATTTTCCCTCATGAAAAAAGAGTTGGCATATAATTTCTTAGCCAAAAGTAGTTTAGCCCAGAAGTAGCTTAATGTTAATAAAAATGGCTTAACCTATTTTTTTCATATTAGATACATTACAGAAAGAAGGAGGCTTTACTGTGTCTGTAAGTAGTTTTTAAAATGGCTTCTGAAGGAGAGGTACTTTTCCAAAATGGCTTCTGAGGGAGAGGTACTTTTATATTTAGGCATACAGGTTAAATTAATACTTTTAAATAGAAATAAGGAACAGGCTCCAGTACCTTGAAGTTCACATCTACTAAAGATGACTGAAAAGAAAGGCGTTTTTATGACCCTTTTCCAAGGATAAAATAATGGTTATATTTGTTTGTGTCAAATTAGCATGTCTTTTTTTCAGTAAATTAGTTCTGTAATTGTACTTTGTGTAAACCAAAGGCACAATAAAGGAAAAGTTTAATACAAATAACTGTATTTAGTAAAAACAAAACTTAAAATAGCATTCTAGATCAGTGGTGGCCAGCTTCTGCATCCTCAAGAACAATCTATTTTCCAGGCAAGTGTATTCTGACACAGTCTGGTAATCTATAATCTATAATCTAATTAATAATCTATGGTAATAAAATTGGTACCATCTAGTGTTACAATTTTTAGAAAACACATTCTTGGGCACCCCAGCCCCCCACCATTATTTTCTTTACAAGTGAAGCTGTGGAATTTCTATGATACCTTGATGAAGATTTGGTAAACCTGCCAAGAAACAGATGGAATTGCTCAGTAACCTGCCAGTTGGTAACCTCTATATTAGGTATTAAATTCTACAGGACAGAGACTAAAATGTGTGGTTTTGTTGAGATCAGCACCCCAACTTTGCTACTCAGACATGCAGCGTTCAATCCTGCAGAAAGTCCACCGTGACTAAATACCATTGAAATGAAAGGGGATTATATGTTCAAAAATTCATAGACATATTTATTAAAAAATTAAAGTGACTAAGGGTGCAATCCTATTGGGATGGCCATGTGCCTTCAAACTTGGAGGCTGATGGGCATCCAATGCAGAGTGGGAAAAGCAGCAGAGGCGACCTTTGCCTCCACGCTTCCCTCCTCTGCATTTTGGGTAGATGGGTTTTTTGACAGTCTAGCTGGGGGAGGGAAGGGGGAGGGAAGGAGGCTGGAGAGGCCTGGGGATACAGCATAACCCAGCCTCTCCAGTCACCTCCTCTCCCTGACCACCAGAATGCCCCCTTTACCCCCTCTCCGAAGTCACTTTTGCGACTTTGGAGAGGCGGCCAGTGTGGTTCTTTCGATGCTGGCTGCAAGGGGAAGGCGAGTCTGGACTCCTGGGTCTGAGGTTGGAGCACTGTCTCTGACCTCGGAGTCAGGAATCTGAAATCTCCTACAGCCCCGCAGATACAGTCTAGAATTGCCCTCCCCACTGCAGTTACATGCCTCCAGTGCAGGCATATTTATCTCTCTGCATAACAAACTGTACTGAATTTCATTCAGCACAACAGGCACTACCCAATGTTGTCACAGCACTAGTGTGATGCTAGGCAAAGGGAAAAAGTGGCAATTGGCTGCTGAATTCTGGAGGCAAAGTATGCCACCAAATTATGGCGATGAGTCACTGCTTTTTCTCTTTGCCTAGCAAGTGGTAACGATGTTGTGCTAAAGTTGGTATATATATATATATATATATATATATATATATATATGTGGCAATCTATGTGAAAAAGGTGAGGCTGTTTTAAGGGGAGCATCCAGGGCTGTGGGCAACCATAACTGAAATGAGACCATTGAACTCAGGGTCCCTGAGGTCAGTGCTTCTAGCTAGGCCTGGACAGTTCAATCCATTTCTAGTCTCTCACATTTCAGAAGTATTCACTCGTAGGACTGTTCCATCTTGTTTCTACATTAATGAGCATTTAAAAACTATCTGTACAGAAATTTACATTTAGCTACATATTTAATATCTATTTTGATTATGCTTTTCCTTAAAACGTGTATTTTGAAATTTATTATATCACAAAATATGCATTTATAAACATATTTTATCTCAAAATAGCATTTTACAATGCATGTTGATATGTTTTTTGAGTGGAGAATTGCATCACAACATCCAGAGAAATGTGAATCAGATGGATAACTATGTTCAGATGGATAACCAAGAAATGTGAATCAGATGGATAACCAAGAAATGTGAATTAGTCCTATACATCTGATAACACAATCTGGGAGGCGCAGATCAGTTCAATTTGTACTGGAATTCAAAAAGATCAAATTCCCCATACATCCCCACTCTTTTTACTTATACCTAGTCTGGCTAATCCAGAGACTTCATTCTGCCAGCCAATCAAAGGGGTCAATGGTACACATCCCAATTCCCTTCTGTACGTGAATTGGGCTCTGAGGTCTAAGCATACAAAGTCTACAATCATTCACTTGTCAAGGATGGACCATCAGAACCTGATGTTCCTGGCTCAGTTTCTGTAGTCCCTGGCTGTAGCAATCCATTCTTCCAGCTGTGAAGGGAAGCCCTAAAATATCTAGAGAAGCTCCTTCTACTACCTTGGCTGACAAACATTATTCAGTCCCCAATAGTTTCAATTCAGTTGTAGTATAAGCTTTCATTGAAGTTTGCAATTCCTTGGTTCAGAATATGAACCCTGGCAACTTATAATATTCACATTCAATATGATTTAGATGTAAGCCAGACAACAACTCCTCCCTCTCTCTCTGCCATCCCCTTACAAGAACCAATGGCATAGTTTACAGGGAAATATATTTTAAAGAAAAAGCATTAGTCATGGCATTAGATCAACAGTAGAAAAGTAGTCTGCCTAGGAACATCAAAGGTTCTTCTTTCTTGGAGAATTTGAAAAGTCTGAACCATCATTTGTCAGGGACAATTACCATCTGTGAAATTATAGGGATGTTAGAGAAATCCTCCACAGACCCCAGTGAGGCCATATTCTATTTAATCTGCTCTCCTGAAGTCCACAGAGGATCAGATCTCCTACCTGCGCCTCCAGGTAGGAGATCTCCGGAGCGCCAGCAATACGGCTGCCATTGCCATATTGATGGCTGGGCAGATTGACTGTGGACACAAATGGCATCCAGGATGCCATTTGCAACCGTAAAGGCCTAACTTTAAGGTAAACGCAGCCATTTACGGCTGCATTTACCTTAAACGAAGACCTTTACGGCCCAAATGGCATCCTGGATGCCATTTGCAGCCACAGGCAGTAGTCCTCTTCAGCCAGAGATACGGCATGGTGGCCGTATCTCTGGCACTTCAAAGCCAGCTGGCAGCTCTGCGGATTCGCTGCGGAGTGGAGGTGGCCAAGGAGGATTCCAGGGGGGAGGAACGGATTGCCTCCCCCCCTGAGGACCCCCCCTGGAACGGCAGG
The DNA here is from genome assembly GCF_057233095.1 of Heloderma suspectum. Lineage (NCBI taxonomy): Eukaryota > Metazoa > Chordata > Lepidosauria > Squamata > Helodermatidae > Heloderma > Heloderma suspectum. The sequence goes on from NC_139462.1 coordinate 118,728,064, forward strand.
TAAGTGTTCCACCCATCCCTATGAAATTAGCACACTATGGGACAAATTAGTTGTGACTTGCAATTTAATTTCCAGTGGGACTGAAGCATGACTAGCTTTCTCTGGATTGGAGTCAGCATCTATCTAGTCCAGGATTGTCAGCAGCTGGACCCTCGGGACACCGGGCTCCATGAGAGCTACCTTCTGCCGTGACAAAGGCAAGAGGTGTGCAGAGATGGAACAATTGCTTTGCTCATGCAAGTATTACTGGGGGCCTGGTCTGTCTCCTTCACCTCCTCCTGCAAGTGGCCTTTCATTAAAATTAGTTGATGACTAAGGATCTCCACTAGCTGGTCACAGTTCATCAAAATGTCAGGCAGAAGCTGTTCCTGGCACTGTTGCTTGAGATTCTTTACCTGAACCTGCTAGAGACTGAATCCAAGACTTTACATACATAAAGCATGTACCTATCTACTTAATTATTTCCTGTTCTTGCAGGGCTGGGTGAGAGTTGGGCCATTGCTCTTGACATTAATGTCCAGGTTAAATAATATAAGATCTGAAAGTGTGGAGCTCCATGCAAATTCTTACACAGACAGTTAGGTGTTTTTGCTTTTTTTAAATGATTAGATTTTGGTCATAATTTTGGACATCTGTGTCTATGATACCATCTTTCAGCCTGACTCTTGTTTTTCAGCATTGCTTTCTGCTGAGTCTCCTCTTCCCTCATTGTAGCTTTAAAGGCCAGCCAATTAAGAATGAATCATACAAATACAGCTTTCAAAACATGCATAGAGAAATGGCAGATTAGCAGCTGGTGGGAGGCAGCAGTGGCAGCAATTTCACAGAGTCTAATTTCAGACTTTTGATCTATGTACTCATGTAGGGGGTGAAACTTGTAAGGCCTCCTCAAATGCACAGTCTGAAATGCTAGAATTTCCAGTGCATAAATTATACTGGTTCCATTCCAACATTTTTTCCTTGTATTTAAGTAGGTATTATTACTTAAATAAGTAATAATTTAGGTATTATTACTTAAATTTAAGTAGGTCTTATTAGTTTACATAATCTAACATTGTTATACGTATTTTTATTTCTGTGGTACATTTCAAAAGCTTAAATAGCATGTAAAAACTTAATGACCCACTTCTAAGGTTGCAAATATGCTTACGCCCAATTGTGGAAGCACAGAGTGAAGTCCTGAAACATCACTTTCAGTCTCACTATCAATCTTCACTGTACCCAAATCACAGGAAGGGAATAGTCTTGGCTTGGCCCCAGATCCCCATTGATTCAGGCATGTAAAAGGGCCAACCAAGCACTGCACAGATTTTGGTAAACTAGCTAACAGAACTCTTCGTACAAGCCTGCATAAGAACTTCTGTAAATAAGCAATGAAATTGTCACATCTTCTGAGAGATGCTATCAGACCTCACAGGATGAAAAGTTATGCCTGGCAGACTCATTTGTTCCAAGGAGGATGAGCAAGGAGGGGTAATGATCAATGGCTTGATACGCCTTGGCAACCCGTCCATCAGATTCAGATCCTGGATCCACACAACAAGGAGACAGCAGACTTCCCAAATTAACAGGTCCGGTCATTACACAGCTGCTTTCGTACCTCTCGGGAGGGAATCCCCAACCACAACTATCCTTCTCCTCTACCTACAGGTGGTGGTTGAGTCATCCCTATCACTGAAGGCTTGAAAGCCTTCCTTACCACATAGTGTAGCCTGCTATTGCTGTCTTCAGAGTCACTGTTGTGGGAAATATACTGAAAACCATTTCTTGTTTCAGCATGCTTGGTGCTTCTGTAGTTCCTGACAGTCACTGTCTTTCATGCTGCTTTTTTAATCAGGGAGATATTCCAAGTTTTGAGGCTATTTGCTGGGAATTTGCTTGAGTGGGTTTTTTTTAAAAAAAGTTTTCATCCTGCTGAATCCTAATCTGTCTGTACCTGAAGCCCTTTAGCTTTGACCAACAGTGGCAGCTGAGGTGGTTGACACCAACTCCTTACCAGCATTGCCTTGCTCTTTGAGCCACGTTGTTTGGATGACATTTTGAGGGAAAGTTAATATTAGGCCTCACGTTTAGCTGATACTTCTTTAGAAGCTCAGATCTTAAAAAAATAATAATTAAAAAATGGTGGCCAATTGAAATTCATTTTGAGTAATGATGTAAAATCTATACAAAACATGTTGTGAAACAAACTGTGTCAGTCGCAGAGCATCAAATCACAGATACACCAGGGTATAAACAAGCCTCCTGTGTCACTGTGTCTGTGAGAAAATGGAAATTAAAAATGCACAATGATTGCCAAAATCCTTATATCTCAATTTAAACTGAAATATATGCATCACTATGTAATCAGAATAATCAAAGGTTTTGTTGTTGTTCAGTCGTTCAGTCATGTCCGACTCTTCATGACCCCATGGACCATAGCACGCCGCCAGGCCTTCCTGTCCTGTGCTCTCTCCCGGAGCATGCTCAAGTCCATATTCATTGCATCAGTGTGATGCTATCTAGCCATCTCATCCTCTGCCATCCCCTTCTCCTTTTGCCTTCAATCTTTCCCAGCATCAGGGTCTTTTCCAGAGCGTTTTCTCTTCGCATTAGGTGGCCAAAATATTTGAGCTTCAGCTTCAGTATTTGTCCTTCCAAATCAAAGGTTTAGAACTTGGGAAATTGCACCAGATATTAACTTAGAACTAGGGAGATCAGAGAAATCTGCTCTGGCTTCAAATGAGGTCAGATTTCTGTGAATACCCAACTGGCAGATTCTTCAGCAGCACCTTTTTCTGAGTCGCACAGACACAGCTTCCGCAGACTTGCAGACCATTTTTTCTTTTTCTTGGGTGGTGGTGGTGGTGGGGGATTTGCACAAATGTTCACTTGCATAAGTGCACATTTGCACTAATGTGCATTTGCAAAGAAATGAAATTCTTGTACAAAAAATCTGATTCTGTCAATGAGTCAACAGTGGAACAAAAAACGCCTGACAATCCATGAAACACAGACTAAATGGATTTAAGAAAATCTCCACACCCCTACTTGGAACAAGTCTTTACAACCAACAGTTGTTTTATATCTGTTTTTACATCAGTATGTTAAATAATTCTGTTGAAGATATGGTGGAGGCAAAATAATAGGGTCCATGACTATTTTGCAGGACAAAAATCTAACTGCTGTTTATTTTCCTGAAATTTTGATAGAATCTAAACCACAAAAAAGCATAGCTAGTAGGGCTGTGCACTGCTTCTGCCTGAGGCCTGAACCGCGAGTCAAAGTGGGCTGCTTCGGGCCACTTTGTGCCCCTTCCGAGGCAAACTGGAGTGGGCACGAAGCGGCCCGGAGCAGGTTGGGGGCTCACTGAAGCACTCGGTGTGCTTTGGAGCTTCGGCCGCCAGCCCAGCCCCCCCCCCCGGCCTAGACCCCCCCGGCACCTCCAGGTCCTTACCTGAGCCGCCTTCTCTGCCGCTGCTGGCGCCGCCGCCGCCCTGCCGCCACCGCTGCCTTCACCGCCGCCACTGGTGTTCTCCTTATGGAAAACATGGCAGCGTATAAAGTTGTGCCCGATATGACACATCCAGCAGCAGTCCCACAGAATCCCAAGGTGTTTGCATGAGGGCTACCAAAAAGTGTGAGCCATCCCTTAGAAAGATGAAAGAGCACATTATGTAGATGAGAGCACCTCTTCTCACAATATTTCCTAGGCTATTTCACACATTCAGACATTAAGGTTTGGGCGGGAAGTTCAGGATGATTTGGCTTCAAATACATGATTTGTTGCAGAATGCTTGTTTAAGCAAAGTTGGACCTGTGGTGTTTGAACCATTACTAATTCTTTGCAAACCACAATTATAGTTTGGGCAAGAACAACATTGACTGCCCTCCTGCAGACTTACATATTGATGTTTTTGCGGGAAAAATAGATATTTAATAGCAAAATATTCCCATTTTCCTCGTTCATTTTTTACATCTCTGAGACCTGTAATTCAAGCATGTCTAATGGCTGGAGTCTGAGGAGATGGGGTGTTGAATTTCATGAAACACAAATATTTGCTTTTATGCTTCCCTGGAAAAAATGCACCAAACTGTTTTCAGTGTGAAACATTTAGAAAACCCATGGAAATATAGAAGGGATGTGTAGGGCAATAAATGCCTCTTACAGAATCAGGTTGTGTTCTTTAACTTTCTATTTGATAAACAAATAGCACACTATTTTTAGACATGCTTGCAAACTGTGAAATATACGTTATTTAAAAATTAACAACATAGATCATATATAGAATGTGCTAACTTCCAAAATACAAGTTGCACCCGAAATCTACTAAACATTTATGAAGGAGCACCCTCAAGTTCTTTGCTGATCCCATAGAGATCAGCAGCTGCTTGTTCTGTTAAGGACTGATTTTAAATATATATAAAATGTTATTCAACATACAGACACAAAAAGGTTTAAGAAATGTTGGTTTTGTAGATTATGAAAACAAATGTGGAATACATACCAAAATATTTGTTCATATTAGATACAAGAAACAATATTTATTTTTCTTGAAGTTCTTTTCCTGAGGGTAGGTTTATACTTTTCAACCACAGGCCTATGAGAGGACGGGTGAGTTCAAAATAGAATTTGAAGGCTCTGCTTTTATTACCAAGGAAACATAGAAGAGATTGATGTGCCCAGCTTGTGGGACTCCATAGCTGTTAAAGCAGTATCAAATGGGTATAAGTCTGAGCCTTTCTACACGTGACATTTATTGTGCGCTTGTGATTCCTCACTGGTGGTAATTTACATGACATTGTCATCCTCCAGGCCCTCTTCCATTCTTTGCAACCAGGATTGCTTTTTTCCCTTCTTTACGGCCACCATTTACACAAAATTACATTTCTGGAAAAAAAATGAGCTGCCATTTTTATGCAAAATGGCGGCTCGCTAAGGGTGCTCGGCAAACAGGCTCGGTCAGAACACAGAGGCTCAGCGAGCGGAGTCCAGAAGCCTGAGCAGGGAAAGTCCACTGGACTCCACCCCCTCTCGGACTCCTGCAACATCCGTATGAGTAAGTGACCCAGCTAGCCGGCCAGTCAGTGAGGCTCTACCCACAACAGAATTCCACCAACACGCCATCCTACATGCCACTTGCCTTATTCTGTACTGGAATGCTGGCCTCTGTAATGAGGTAAAATTAACGCCCTAAATGTTGCTTGTTTGGTACAAAAATGTCCCGTTTTCATACTTTTCTAGCATGTATCTTGTACTATACGGCCTCAATGAGGAGGTCACCCTGTGCCTGGGTCGATTCACTTGACTGAATGCTTGTCCATACAAAAACTACCCTCCATATACCTCCCCCCTCCCCCGGCAGTTCTTCCAAACTGGAAACTTTTAGTGCCACCTGGTTGTTGCTTTTCTCCTTTAAATAACTTTTTGAGTGCTTACATCAGTATGTTTTGTCTACACTGTTGAGCAGAACAGAGTGAAGGGGGCAGTGTTCCATCAAACTGCCCCTTCCATTTGGGATGTGGGACAGGGTCTTTTCAGATGTGGCACCCTGACTCTGAAAACTCCCTTCCAATACAGGCCTGGTTGGCCTCCTCACTAATGATATTCAAAAGGGTGTTTAAAACTTTCTTATTCCACACAACTTGTGATGTGTTTTAAATTTTGTTGGTAAAAGGAGTGTTTATAGTTTTCATAATTAATAGACACAGAAATAAATAGTCTGGGTATATATAGAAGCACGAGGCACAGCTCTTTGTTTCCTTTTTACTTTGCTGTATTCTGTAAGAATGAAATATCATTCCACAGCTCTTTTTGGTTTAAATAAACTGTCCCTCCCCCTTTCTCCTGCCCCCCAATACTGGCGTATCTTGGCACGTGCAGTATCAGGAATGTGTCCATCCACATACTTTATCCCCCCTCTTAGCTTGTTGAGTTGCACAATAGTGAATTATCACTCAGCAGCATTTCGTTTTAGTAGCTGTTTAGGACCATGCTGCTTTGGAGGTGCTCAAGCATTCAGCAATGGAGACTCATGAGTGATACCAGCTGCTCAGATGAGATGTTTGGATATCACTTGCTTACTTCTCTCTGCATGGAGCATTTGCGATACACTCCTGTCTGGTTTTCAAAGGAAGCAGAGGAGGAGAATGTCGATCACCCACACGATTTAAGAGGGCCATTCAATTCTTCCCAGCAATAGCTGTGCTATCTACCTTTCCCCACCAGCCTGAGAAGCCAGCACCTCCACGCAGCTGGTGGGTCTACCCAGGTAGGGGTGGTTGGTGGGAGAGGTTTGTATTTTAGCAGTGGGATGACAAGAGATGGGTTTTATTTCTTTATTTAGGCATTCCTATCCTGCTTTCTTGCCAAAGAGCCCTCAAGACCAGCTCACAATAAGAGAATATGGTGAGATGATGACACCTCAAAGGAAAAAAAATCTGAAATTTACCCTTCCCTTCTCAAGGCAGTTTTGGAATAACAACACTGGATTACGTTATATTCCTAGCACACTGGGCATATAATCACTGGACAAACTACGAAGATAATGATGAAAAAACAGGGACAATGTTGGGATAATATGGCAATAACAATAAATATGCCATACTAGCAGGAGAAATAGGTTTATTTTACGATCGATAAAATTTTCTGGTTCTGTCATGGCAGAACACTGAAAAACCATGATGCCATAAGCTGTAGAGCATCTCCACTTGTTCCATTTTAATAAGCCCATATACATGCAACACGAATGTATAGAAGAGTGGAAGAAGCTTCATGTAAAGTTCTTCTGTGCAAAAGGGTTACCCCCACAGTGCACCCTCTGCTTCCCAGTTCCACAAAGTGACGAACGACCTGAATGATGTTTGTGTGCATCCACAAGAAAAATGACAGCAACTATGCTTTGGACTGTTTTATTTATTTATTTATTTACAATATTTATATACCGCTCCACATCAGAAGATTTCGGAGTGGTGAACAACATGCTAAAACAATAAAACAACAGGTTAAAAGAGTTAAAACATTTTTTTAAAAAGACAAACCCCAACAAAGTGGAATTTAACAAACCACGGCTGGTCATGCAAGGAAGGCCTCTTGAAATAACAACGTCTTCAGGAGGCGCCGGAAGGAACACAATGTTGGAAGGAACACAATGCTGACCTCTAAAGGCAGGGGATTCCACAAGAAGGGGGCCACCACACTGAAGGCTCTTTTCCTGGTGGGCTCCAACTGGGCCATGGGTCCATGTGGAAGCACCAGGAACATGCCCTCTCATGACCTCAATGACCGGGCAGGTTGGTAAAGAAGGAGGTGCTCTCTCAGGTATCCTGGTCCCAAGTTGTTTAGGGCTTTGTACACTAGTTTTATCAGAATAAAATATGTTTTGCTATTTATATTCATCTGATTCTCAAGGCCACTAGACTCTAGCAGCAACACAGTTAGCAGAAGAATTCTCTGCACTTGTGTTCTCTGTAAATCGGCTCCTGTAACTTGCTGTGAAAAATTACCTTTGGAGCAGAAGCTAGACAATCTTTTTTGATTATTTATTTAAAACTAAAAGCAGGAAATGATTCATTTGATTTCTGCCAATACTGGAGTGTTGCCACTTTTAGCTCAGGAAGGGTAGGCTTCCCTTGGCAGTCTTGGCTTAGGTGATGATGAATGAAGTTCTATGTTTAGTGCTAGCTAGAATGTTAGAGAGTCAAAAAAGCAATCTTTCTAACATGTTATAGGAGAAATGGCTGTTGCAAGATTTTCAACTGGTGTCAGAGCAATGCACTTGTATTTACAGACGCTTTCCAGAAAGTTATGTAATCCATGAATATTTTCTAGGTATCATAATCTGAGCTGAGTTGAAACTGCTCTCACATTGTCAATTTCATTTTTGCTCCCCCCCCCCATAGCGTTTAAGGTGGGGTACTTATGCTTGGTGGTTCTGTTGAAATATCTGTTCATTTTTCATGTTATATTTGTTGCACTGTCTTTCAGTGATATCCTGACATCATATAATGCTGTTCTATATACTGTAGGGTGCCTTATTGGATATATTGACCCATGTGAGATTTTTTTCTGTCTACTTCAGTTCCAAGCCCACTCCTTCCCAATGCCCCAGAACAACCTCTACCATGGTGTCCTCCAGATATTTTGGAGCGCAATTCTCATCAGCTGTAACCAGCATGGCCAATGGTCTGGGATGATGGAAGTTGAAGTCTAAAACATCTGGTGGGTACTACATTGGGGAAGGCTGGCTCGCAGGGTAACAACAGTTCAAAAAACTCAGAACCCACATAAAATCCAATATCCTACTGTAACTAATCCTAGTTATACATCACTTATCTGCTCCCTGCCTCAATTTTCCTCCCCTGTAAGCCCATTAGACAGGGAGCTGTCCTCTCATTCCTTAAAGCACCATGTACAACCACAAAAAAAAATCAAAATCCTACAACTGAATGCCAGACAGCAAGGTATGTTTTACAGCTCTTCCAGAAAGTATACAATCTCAGACTTCAATGTACCTCTAGGGCAGGGATTGGCAAGCGCCATGGTGCCCCTATTCCCCCCCCACACACACACACTAACCCCCAATGGGAGTTCCACAATTGTGGGGCAGCCACTTACATTGGTTCTCTATATGTCCTTACTGTATGAACTGGAGGGAAATTTTGTTCAAGGAAAGGAATTTCGTAGTGATGTTTGGGTCCCTCTCCTTCATCTAATTTCAAATGATTCTGATTATATCACTGGATGTTTGAAATTAGTACAAATTTAAGTTGGGCTCATTCTGAACAGCTAAGCTCTCCAGTCGCTGACATACTCCCGAAGATATTATTAGGTGTGCAATGGAATCATGGAGGCCGTTTGGACAGACCCCAAGAATCCACTGTCCAACTCTCCAATTTTGGTCTCTTTCCCATCACTAGAAATGCTGGCACACGTGGGGGGAAATTTGATGAAGAAAATCTACAAACACTGCATCCACCTTCTTTTCCTTCAAAACATTTCTGAAGAACCACCTATTCCCTGAAGCATCCAAGGTATGAAAACCAGAACCCCTCATATATATTTGCTCTCCTTAGCACTGTGGCTGTGAAGAGTGAACTATTTTGAGCAAGATATACTAGGTAGGGTACATTTAACTTTGTAAAGTATGTGGCACAGTTGAAAAACATGCCATACATTTCCAATTACCTGAATGTTCCACAAAACCAACAGTGTACTTACATCATATATTCAACGGGCAGAGATGAAGAAAATTTAACACAGTTGAAAAGTGATACATTAAGTCTTTACTACAGAAAAAATAATTTAAAACTGCTGCAAAGACTCACTCCCCAATTTTTAAAAAAGTGACCCAGAATTTTTTTAAGGCCTAACAGTGTCTTCCTTACGTAATTTCATCTTTACTTATTATCTTTTCCAGATACAAACTGTTCTGAAACTACCAGAGCCTCACTGTAAAATTGCTGGCAAATGTGTCGGTGTTGTAAACAGAAGGAGGGGGAAAGAGTTACAGACACCTTCCTTCAAATACTGTTGCTCTGTCTTGCTGTGTATCTGTTGAGTTAATCTGCACTGCTTTAATCAAAAAATTCCTTCCCACAGATTTTCCCAGATGTACGAAAGGGATTCTAAGATGCCTCTGGAGAAATCATATTAAAAACAGCAAGATAGGCAAATGGGGAATGCCAAATGTTGTTATTACTGAATCCAGAAAGTCTGAGAGAACCTGAAGAACTATAAAATACTCTGTTCATAAAAAGCCAAAGGAAACAGACAGGGGAGAAGGAAAGGAAGAGAGGGCCACAGACACTCCAGCAGGGAGATCCCATTGTCACAGCAGAAACCCTTTTTGGACAGAGCTGCAATTCTTATCCCGGAAAACTCCGGGAAGTCTAACCAACCACCACATTCATGGGGCAAAATGTATAGGAATATCTGGAGGTTTTCTTTGTAACTGCAGGGTGGTGGTGGTGTTGTTGCAGAAAATCTCTTTTTCCCATGCCTTTTTTTTTGCTAAAAATTCTCTGCATCGAGACGAGATGTTTTCCTGTCTGGTAACACTACCATTGCATTGTTGTATAGCTGATGGGGATGCAAATTGCTTAATTCAAACTATCGAGTAGTGAATATATCATGGCATCTGTGATTTGTTACTCATGCACATGTTACATAAATCCCAGAGGACAACAATAAATATACTGTCAACCACTTACACTTTGTTCCTTATGGGAAATAATTCATGATGACAAAAAAAAAGGACAAACTATTCACAATGGGTTTTCCATTTACAATGGAGACCACATAGAACATTAATAGTATATAACTTTTATTTATTTATTTATTTATTTATCCTTTCCTTTCCTTTCCTTTTCTTTCCTTTCATTACTATACAACCCAATAGCCAAAGCTCTCTGGGCGGTTCACAAAAAATAAAACCAAAAAGCACAGAGTAAAACAATATAAAATATAAAAACAGTAAAACCACAATATAACCAGAATAAAACCAGTGTAAAACCTAGCAGCAATGCAGACATTTAAAATACAGATTTAAAACAGCAAAGCTAGAAAGCTAAAATGCTAAAATGCCTGGGAAAATAAAAAGGTCTTCACCTGGTGCTGGAAGAAATACAATGTAGGTGCCAGGTGAACCTCACTAGGGAGGTCATTCCACAGCTAGGGTGCCACAGCAGAAAAGGTCCTCCTCCTAGTAGCCACCTGCTTCACCTCCTTTGGCAGGGGCTCACAGAGGAGGGCCTCTAAGGATGATCTTAAAGGTCCGGGCAGGGACATATGGGAGGAGGCGATCCTTCAGATAACTTGGCCCCAAGCCGTTTAGGGCTTTGAATGTTGATACCAGCACTTTGAATCAGGCCTGGAAATGGACTGGCAGCCAGTGCAGCTGGAAAAGTAGTGGCGTAATATGAGCTCATTTGCCAGTCCCTGTCAACAATCTTGCGGCCCTATTTTGTACCAGCTGAAGTTTCCGGACCGTTTTCAGAGGCAGCCCCACATATAACGCACTGCAGTAATCCAGACGAGAAGCATTTCAACCTATTAGGATGGGGGGAAACTGCAGAAAAGCCAAATAACCAATGGACAATTAGTGATCAGGGGAAAAGGAGTGAGACCAGGGGAAGGTGGCCATCTGGAGAACCCCAGAAGGCCTGACCAGGGCCCAGGAAAGCTGGTTTTGGCCCCCAGACCTAAGGTTCTGCCCCCCTACTAAAAGGCTGCTCTTGCATGAAATTCCCTGCACCTGCTCATTCGAAGTTTGATTTGGCAAGTTTGATTCCCTCAAAAGGAGCTGCTATCGCTACAAGTTTCATCCAATTGTGCTAAGAAATATGAATCTTACTGGCAGTTATCTTAAACAACAACAACAACAACAATTTCACATAGCCGAAAAGCTCCTGCACATATGTGTCTGAGATATGGCAGCTGGAATCTCCTCATAAGGGGACTACAAATTGCAGTCCATTTGTTAGGATTACAAATTTCATCCATTTCTGGGAAAAAGAAAAAGAAGTTGTAGCTATTTGTTGATTTCCAATAATAGTCAATGGGAGGCATGAAGATCTGGATTTCGGATTCGAGATTCAGATTTGGACCCAAGTTGAACCAGGTAGCCTCTGAATCTGCCCAAGCTGAATTGGGATGTTTTCGGAATCACCAAATTGGGTTCCAAACCAAATCTTGGGCTCGGGGCACACCCGTAGTAGCCAGGGATATGCCCCTACCTGCCTGCCTCTCCAGTCCTATCCTGTGACCTATTCTGTGTCTCAGTAGATGAGAGGCAAAGGCACACCAAGGTGACTGTAGATATTCTGAAGGGTTCACTGGTGTGGCACTCTCTCATACTTTGGGCTTGAATTGGGGTAGGCTTGCCAAGAAGGTCCCTCCTCTGAGGCATCAGGGGCTGCCACAGGATACTGGGCAGTCTTGTGGGCACTCGGTGAAATGTCACGTATACATTCAGTCAATGTGTCAATAACGCACTTTGCTACCCATGAGTAACAAAGGAACAGTGCCCTGGGTCTGAGGAATCCCTCACCCAGAGTCTTGATCAGGGTAGTTGTGATCCTTCTGCTGCTGTGGCCAACAGTAACTCCCACCAATGCTGTGTTACACAATGCCGTGGCTCTGGTCATGGTCATTTTTAAGGGTAGAGCCACTGAAATTAATGAGACTTATTTTAGTCATGACTAACTTTAGTCCCATTGATTTCAGTGGTCTCTCCTCTCAGCATGAGTCTGCATGACTAAGTCTGGATCCAATCCTATAGCACTATTGAAATGGTCAATCTGGGTACAATGAACTAATATGTGTGTGTGTGTGTGTGTGTGTGTGTGTGGAATGTGGCAGGAGGGCCCATCCCTGACCTACATGCCTTCAGTCGGTTGCATGCACAGATCTGTGTGGGAGACCAGAGACCCTGTTTGTCCCAATTATCCAAACAAGCCTACAACATGTACTAACAAGTTTTTGTACATGTCATAGGGCCTTTTCCCATGAGCAACTGAACACGTGTAGGGCAAGACAGGGCTTACCTCTGTAATCATGCTACCTTGCTCCCTGCCCACATGCAGTCATTGAACCCAGACTGACCATATGAACTGGGCTTATGACATTACAGCATGGAGTCAATCTAGCTGGCATTGGCTTGTAGTTTGTTCCAAAGGAGGAACTTCCTGGCTGCTTCTTTCACCAGGCAGTGAAAAGAGGAGATGGGTTAACTGGGGATGATTCCATAAGGGTATTTGAGGGAAACATTTTAAAAGCAGGCTCGAAACAACAGCAGAGCCTTTGTGGTGACTTTTCTGAAAGACAATCTTAAAAGCTAACCCCCAGAAGCTAGGTAATGTAAGTTCCATTTTCATTCCCCAGGCAGCAAGGCACTCCAGACAAACACTCTAATCCTAAACATGTTGGGCACCAGGTTCATCGCCTGCACAAGCATCATTAAAAGAAAAGGGAGCTGCACAACATCTCCTTTGCAGGTCCCATTCATTTCAGTGGGGCTTCCACAAGAGAACTTCCTGGTGGATTGTGCCCAAAGTTAAGAAATAAACAGTTCAATTCCAAAGAAGCATGTCTCCATTTTCTGGCTTCATTCTACTCCGTATCTGATAACTTATTGCCACTTCTCACTACAGTCTCTCTCTCTCTCTCTCTCTCTCTCTCTCACACACACACTTTTAACACTCCTGCCCATATATCTTATCTTTAAGAAGAACCAGCACAAACACTCTTCAGTTATTTGTATCATTGGTTCTACTGAAGCAATGTTGACATTCACTATTATTGTTACCAAGTATGCTTTACTGTGGTTTTATGATTGTTCCATCAAAAGAAATTTATATGTGACAAGGGTTGCTATTTTTTATTGCTTGTACATATATTCTGACATCTCTGTCTTGTTAGGACCAGGCAAATTGCCAAAAATTCTACTTATGATTGTTATTAAGTTGCTAGCTTTTACATTTTCCTTGGCATTCTGAAAACACAGTTCATGGAGAAACAGAAACAGATGGTGGCAGAGCGCAACCTGTAAAACCATTTTGGGAACAAGAGTAGCCATGACCTCATGCACCTCTGCACAGAGCAGATGTTCCAGCATGCCGGCGTGAGCTTTGGAGCTATCATGTCCACAAGGAATTTCTGCCTTAGTTACTGTGCTCTTGCTCAGCTCCCAGTTTCTGCATAATGGGGTTTGTGCAGAAAACATTCAAGTGGATTGTATCTTTGGAAATTATAGTTTCCGCACAATTAACCAGTACTTAAAATAAGAAAAGGCATTCAGAGTAATAGTATAGCTTAAAATGCAATTTCAGAATCCAAGATTACATTGTCATGATTATTCAGTCAGGACTATAGGTATTATTATATTGAAGTGCCTCAAACGTTTCCTTGCCATGTAGCCACTCCATTATAAATAAAACGGCATTGGCAAGTTGGGTTGTATTGAGCAGAAACACACAGAAAAGCTCTAAGTGCCCCCTGTGTAGTAAGCACTATGGAAAAATAGTATTCAAGTTAGATTTTTTAAAAAGCATGGCATCTTTGCACTTGTCCCTGGGTTTATGGATCTCCCCTAGTGCTGCTGGTACATGGTCTCCATCTCTCCTTCCTAGGTTTCTTCTGTTAAGGGTAATTGCTGAGGAGGCTATCCCAAAGTACATCTGGTAGGTCCAGCAGAACTAACAGGGACACACGCCCCCTGTCCATTTCCCACCAAGGGGACCAAAGCTGTCTCTGTCCCATAACCAGGCCTGAAGTCAGATCGAAATGAATCTAGATAATCCATCTTATCCAGAAATCCCTGAGGCTGAAAAGCCACCACGTGCTCCAGCACCTTGTCCAAGAATGGAATCTTGGAGACTGGCCAGAAATTATCCAACACATTGGGTTTCAGGGAGGCCTTTTTTAACAAAGGTCCTACCACCTCTTCCTTTAGGAAAGATGGAATCACACCTTGCCTTAAAGAGGCGCTCACCACTGCCCTTACCCACGCTGCCATTCTGCCCCCTGCCCCAGCTCCTTTTATATGCCAGGAAGGCAAGGGTCCAGCACACAAGTGGTAGGCCTCACCTCTCCACGGATCCTGCCCACCTCCTCAGGCTGTACAAATTGAAAAGTATCCATTGTAACTAGAAAGCAGGAGCCAAATGTATCTATCATCTATCTATCTATCATCATCATCATCATCATCATCATCATCTATCTATTATATTTCTATACCACCTTTCTGACAAGGCACTCAAAGTGGTTTACAATTTTTAAATACTGAAACTAACAGATGTTGCCAACAAAACCCCCAAGCAAACACCAGAATATTGTTCCCTGAGGCTGACTGAGGGTCTGTTCAGGAGCTGAGAGCAGGCACTCCCTGGCCTGAGCTTCTCCTCTTCTACTTTCCCTCAGGGAACACAGGTCTTAAGGAGCCCGAGGGAAGGCGGGGTGGGGCTGTCCCAATAATCCTCTCTGGCCAACTGAAGGTCCCTTAAGGAGCTGGGGGCACCAGCTCCTCTTCCGCCTTCCCTCAGTAGTCCCATATATTACTAAAAATGATCTACAAAAATGCATTAAGGAAAATCGTTTGCATAAATGTACATATTAGGAGGAAGTGCATGAAAAGGACAAACGTTTGTGCGAACTGTAAAAATGTATTTTCAAACTGATGCAGAAATGTAATGAAATGGACTTAAGTTTGGAAAAAATTACAATCTGAGCAAAACTAAACTGAAATATTCATCCAAATTGGGCTTGGGAAACTGAATGAGTTCCCCCAATGTTCAAGGAATGTCATCAGGATCATGATGAGGTCTGATCCGCCCTCCCAATCTCAAATCCCTGGTAAGCCCCCAAATGCTCTCTCACTCCTCACCTGGTGTCCTGCTCAAGTTATGGCAGTGGTATGGAACAAGGGGGAAAGGTCTCTTCCTCTTCACTCTGGCACCTGGCATGCCAGGTGAACCAGGTACCAGGAGCACTGGGAAATGTACATTTTCCAGAATATCCTGTGGCTGACAGACAGTGGTGCTGGGATAATAACTTCTCCCAGTTCTTCTGGTGTCAGCTTGCAACAATACAGAACCATGGAAGGTGCCAGAGACTTTGCAGATACCACTGCCCAAGCAGCACAGGACTGAATTTCGTGGATGGGTAATTTCGGGGATGGAGTGTAGGAGGAAGGTGGATGGCAGGGAGAACTTCTCTGACTCAGATTCAAACCTGAGCTGGGCCCCTAAGTCTTTCATGGCATTTGTGGCAAGCCTTTTGAATCACCAGGATTCATTTCCAAGCCAGGAAGAATGAAATTCAGTGACATCGCTAGCTGTTTCTTGAAGTGTCGATCTTCATCATGACATAGGAAGAACTATTCCTGCAGAGGCCTACACATATCAGGCATCCTTACTTCAGTGCAGGACGGAGTTGTCTCGTTGCCAGAGTGGCTCATCACTTGTCTGTCCCACCTCAGCAACCAACACAAACTGATGGGTTCAGCGATTTCTTCTAGGCTTCCCAGGCTGCAGTTTCCTTTAATGTTTGGCACAGAAAACGCCGCAGGAATATTCTTCATTTTATCCTCAAAGGGAAATGAAAATGCTCCTTCAGTCTACATAGCAACAATAACAAAACTTAAAAGGTTTCTCAAAAGCTACAGAATTACTTGGAAACTTGGAAACTCACTGTATACACTGTATACATACATACATATATATAATCTGTATATGAAATATTATTACAACTGTTATCATTAACAGATGTTTAGCCACAACTGAAAGAAGCACATACCTCAGAAAACAGGGGCACTTATATAGCAAATGCACACACCTACGACTAGTCAAAACAAAATTTTTTACACATCAAAACCTTCCAAAAACAAAACAAAGAACAATTCACTCAACACACACAACATCCAGCAAAAAACCCTTAATGGGATTCTAATTGCAACAAATATTCAGGCACTGCTTTGCCTAATAACATGTTTTAACTTGAGCAATATCTTTCCATTCAGTACAACACATAGTGACTAATAGTCACATAGTGAAGGTGGGGAGGGGGGAAAGATTGCCCTCAATGTCAGAGGCCTCTTTCAAAACTCCAGGATGAAAACCCCAGGTGTCAGCTCTAAATGCTTGCACATGAGAAGAAGTGCTGTATTGTAACAGAAGTTCTGTATTTTGTTCAGTAATTCAGCTGTAAACGAATTATGTCTAAAAGGGAGAATGGAGGACTCAAGCTGATGCAGAACAGCATGGGTGCAAAAGTTAGGTCAGTGTATATAGCACTGCAGCTCTGTGTTTAAAAAAAGAAACAAGGACGCAAGGAACTACATCTCTTTGCCCATCAAAGCACTTCACATATTCACACTGTGATTTACGCAAATATTTATTTAATGAAGTATTGCAGTAGCAGTTAATATTTGTTCCTCTCCAAGAGCTAAGAAAGAAAGAAAGAAAGAAAGAAAGAAAGATTCATGGATGAAAAGCAACACCTTGAAGCAAGCAAACGTTTTGCCTCTAGCACCACTTCTCATCTTACTATCTCCTGCCAATAAGAGCAGAAACTGAAAAATATGCCAGCTTTCTTACATTTATGTAACAAAAACAAAACAGGAAAAACACCTTTTACACTGTACATCCTCTCCTCAGAAAACTTTCACACAGTATCAGATAGTGGTCTGGTAGCCACCAAAACGTTAAGACAAGATAGAGCCTAGAATGTTGAATTCTCCTTGTTTTCACTGGACTGGCTCAGTGAAGTGAGGCCTGTGGTTTGGCAGGCCTCTTTGGCATCCCATTTGTTTCTGTGTTTGTTTTCTTATAATGAAATTAAACATTGAGATACTGCAAAGAAATTTGGGACACATATTCAGGGCGCAAATCTACATGTCAGGTCTGAATACCAGCTCAACTGCTGCACCCATTTTCAAAGTGAGGGCATGCAAACATTTAGGGATGGCAGAGAATTCTGCCACGGATCTCGGTGAGGCTGAATGCCAGTGCATTCGGCCCCCTGAAATCTGTGGTGGAACAGCCTGCCACCCCCCCGCCCCCCGCAGATCCCCCCTGGGACGAGACTTACCTGGGGCGGATCTTCTGGGCGGCGGCGGCAGCTGCGGCGGCTGGTCTTCCGACTGGCTGCTGCTGCTGCCATTTGCAGTCTCGTCGGGTTTTTTTTTTTTTTTTTTACAAGACGTGATAGACTACGTAAAGACTTGCATAGCCTATCACGTCTGGCTTAAAAAAAACAACAACCGTGTACGCAAATGGCAGCGGCTACGGCCGCCGCCATTTGCGTTCCTTATTTTTGGCCATCTTAGTCTATGTAAATATTTACGTAGACTAAGATGGCGAAAATAAGGGGAATGCAAATAGCGTAGCGGATACTATTTGCATTCCCCCTTATTTTCGCTGTCTTAGTCTACGTAAATATTTACATAGACTAAGACGGCCAAAAATAAGGAATGCAAATGGCGGTGGCCGTAGCTGCTGCCATTTGCGTATGCGCATTTTTTTTTTAAAGCCAGACGTGATAGGCTACGTAAGTCTTTACGTAGCCTATCACGGCTGACTACAGGGAAGCAAACAGCGGTGGCTACGGCCGCCGCCATTTGCATCCCTGCTAGCCAGCGGCCGAATGTCCAGCTGCTGGCGGAGCCAGTGGGCGGCTCCGCGGAATCCCCGCGGAGCGGAGCCAGCTGGCCAGGATTCCAGAGGGGAGGAGTGGAGTGCCTCCCCCCTGGCGAGGATTCTGGGGGGAAGGAAGGAGCACCTCCCCCCCGCAGCGGAACCTGGTGGTGCCATGTAAGAGGAGTTTCATACATCCCTACAAACACTGAGATATCAAAATGAAAGCTGATTTGCACTTTCTTATTGCACGTACGGACACCAGCTTGACTACTAATATCTGTGTGTGTGTGTGTGTGTGTGTTTGGGGGTGGGGAAAGAGATGTAAAACATACTGTACTGTAATCTAACCCTTGAAGACTAAGAACAGAAAGAAAATAGGTGTGCATGTTCAGGGTGCTATTCTGTGGCTTTCTTCACATGGAGCTTTTATCCTGCGATTGAGATTGCTCCTTCACGGACGTTTGCAGGCTCTTTACATGACACCATGAACCTCCAGGGCGCCTCCTGCACCAAATGCCCTTTGTTTTGTTTTTAAATAGTTCGCAGATAATGAGCTATCAAATTACCCTGTTGTGTTCTGCTTGACTTCCCTCCATGAAAAGAGTTAAAGCGGAAAGAAGAGGAGCGAGATCAATGTAAGATAATGGAAGACTCAAATAGGGGGAGAAGGAGGGGGGAAAGGAAGCGCATGAAAAAGGGAGTCACTGGCTGGATCTACACTTACCACCTTTTTTCGCCTCCAATTAGGTTTCACTGCCCGCCTTTCACACTACGCAGTACCCGCCTCGAATTGGAACTGGAATTTCCCACTTCCGTGCTCCCGCTTTCAGTACCCTAATATCCTGGTATTTCCCCTTAATGTGCTCTGATTTTCCACCTTCACTACCGTATCCAGTCATAGTCCCCTCCCCTGCCTGTCCATATACAGCAGTGTTTGTATTTCCCTCCTGTCCAATCACAGCTCTCGACAGCCCCATGTCTTCTTCCGGCTACTGATTGCATAGCTTCCTCAGCAGCCCCCATTTCCTCAGCAACAGCAAAGGGCTGGATTTGCGCATGCTTGTCTGATCTCGGAAGCTAAGCCGGGTCGGCCCCGGTCAGTAGTTGGATGGGCAACCGCCTGGGAATCAGGCTTCCTGCACTGAGCAGGGGGTTGTTCTATCCCTTCAAATGAGACTAAGTTTTACTCCCTCCTATCCCTCGCTCAGGATGTTGTTGTTTTTTAAATTAAGGCGTTATCCTCACAGAATCGGGGCTTCTCTGCAATGTTTTTTTTTCTAATTCAGGCATGATCTTCGAAGATTCAAAGTTGTGAAGTTTCACAACTTCCAATCTTGGAAGATCATGCCTGAATTAGAAAAAAAACATTGCGGACAAGTCCCGATTCTGCGAGGATAACGCCTTAATTTTTTAAAAAACATCCTGAGCAGGGGATAGGAGGGGGTAAAACTTAGTCTCATTTGAAGGGATAGAACAACCCCCTGCTCAGTGCAGGAAGCCTGATTCCCAAGCGGTCGCCCATCCAACTACTGACCGGGGCCGACCCCGCTTAGCATCCGAGATCAGACAAGCATGCGCAGAAAAACAGCACAGTGCTCGAGTGTGAACTGAGCACGCACATTTGATGAAGCACTGCAACGGGGAAAATGGGTGAGTGTGAATAATCACGTTTTAATGTGAGAGCGTTTAACCCAATGGGACACCAAATTCATTGCAATGGCGGGCACAATGTAGATCGGCCCATTGTGATCCTGTATTTAAAACAGAAGCAGAGAGCCCCATTTTAAATGCAGGATTTTAGGCTGGTGTTTTCAACTCCTGCCTTGACCCCTGTGCTGATTTCAAAAAAGGCTAGGAAAAATATGAAACATGTATCACAGTGCACATTCTCAGCTGACTACCATGAAAATACAGTGAAATTTAATATGCACTTTTACCAAACTGGTCTACGTTTGTTTTCAAGCACCAGCTCAACCTGCACGCCCACTTTATTGGGGAGGAGAGGGAAGAAGGTATAGAATACATTGCAAAGCAATATGTGAAGTAAACGCTCACAAACCTTAGCTTGTGTGTTTCTAGCTTGTGTGTTTCTAAAATATGTGGCCTGCTATCTGACCAAAGGCTCTGACAGTGGCTTTCAGCCACTGAAATTACTTCACCAAGGTACTAGAGAGATTCATACAAACTCCTTCACACATAGGGGCTTCTTCACAGATTAGTAGGGTTGGAAGGGGCCTATAAGATCATCGAGTCCAACCCCCACTATGCAGACTAGGTCTGCCCACTGCCAAAATCATGCACTGCCTGTATACTCCCCTGATGAACATTGGTTGGATGTTCATGAAATAGAGTTCTCCAGTGAACTTCATGAGACAGAGGGCTTTTCTACATGAGGCTTTTAACCAGCCACTTTACCGAGGATTCTATTTCCATATTCTCTGCAGGATTAAGATTGGCTTTACACTTTTTTTCTGGGGTTTTTCTTTCTCTTCCTTCCATTATGTTCCATTACACAAGCACTAGGTATAGTGGTACAGAGAAATTGCATACTTACACTAGGCTTTATCCCACCATTCACAAATAATATCAGACTTTCCTTGTTAGAAAAAAACCTGCTAAAATACTGCAAAGCGCAGGAGGGGTCCTGGAGGATGGCAACTTTGTGTAAAGGACCTGCAAACTGAGGAGTCACAAACACACAATAAATGCCTCGTGTAGGAAGGCTCAGTGTTCTCCTCACAGGCCTAACTCCAGAAAACAAAGAGTTAAAATTATCTGAGAGCCTAAGGGTGCAATCCTATGGCTGCTAGTCATTGGTAGAAGGCCATTGGATAGGTCGGTTCCCTGAGAACCACCCTTCACCCCTCCCGCACTGACTCGTAGGCAGTGCGGAACAGCCCCGTGCTCTGCGCTCGGAAGGGGAGTGTGGAGTGGTGAAAACGGGGCATTCCTGAGGGTGTGCTGGGGCGGGGAAGCTGGAAAACCAGAATGACACATCCAATATGTTGTCCGGCCGCCACCTCCCACGCTTCGACTTCCTGCAACTAGACAGCCGAAATTGGCTGTCTAGCTGCAAATGCAGGGCGGCTGAAGCATGGAGTGGATGATCCCCTCTGCACTTCTCCTGCCCTGCATTGGATAGGCGGTCATCTCCAATTTAGAGGCAGCCACCTATCCCGGTAAGATTGCACCCTAAGTGTTGAAGAGATCCATAGTTACCCAAATCCTGGTCTGGTGAAGATTAGAGGCAAAAGAGTGAACAGAAGTGAAGCAAAGAAGTAGAAGTAAAGGAAGCTCTTGCTACCTACCTAAGCCTTTATACCCTTGCTCTGGCGTAGGCCTCAGTGAGTGGTGAGACAACCATTTTCCAATCAAAAAGGAGGTGCATGGGTGGTTAGACGATCCATCCACCAATCAGAAGTGAGGTGTCTACGTATCCCATATTTTACGTCCATGTGTTTCTAGCATACTCATTAAAGGGTTAGTTGCAACTTTTCTGAAAATTCTCCAAATTCCCCCTTCTGGGTGTGTTATCCTGATGGAGATGTTCCTCCTGGTACATCTTCTTTCAACTCATGGTCATCGTCCATCTGTCATGATATCTGTCTCCTCCCAGCCATTGTTGATGTCATCATTATGATTTCCGAAGCATGTAAGGATCTTCCCAGTATTCCTTAACATAGCAGGTGCACAGCATGAGCTCGATCACAGCAGTCTTTTGCTCTGACCCAGTACCTGAGCATGCGTCAAAGCTGGCCTTCTTATTGCCTCTTCAGTACCTACTAAGCCTTAAGTCAGAATATAGCTTGCTGTGACCATGGAACACAGCCATACGGCAGAGTTATTTCTTCCAGTGCCAACTTTTAAATAACTGTCACAGCCTTCAGTTCAGGAGTATTATATGTTATAACATTAGTTGTTATAAGATCACAAGTTTGGGATCTTCTTGCATATCAGTCAGGGGTCTTCTCAAATAGAAGTCTGGGGTCTTTTAGAGGATCTTCTTGTAGGTTTTCCCCACAGCCCTCAACCTAGGGATGATGTGGGCACCCCACTGGGTCCAGGAGTCTGTCAGACTCCCCCACACCTGCTCCCCCCCAGCTCAGCGAGCTGCTGTCCTGCCTGCCAAGCCAAGCAAGAAGCCAGGAGTTACTGGACCTGGGAGCATCCCGCAGGAGCATCTCACAGCTGCCTGTCCACTATGCGAGCTGCCATTTTTACAGAAGATGGGGACTCTAGTTTTTTGCATATCTAATGTTGTGTGCAGTGACGGACAAAAAACGCCATTTCTGCCCTTTTCACATATCTATGTTGCAGAAATGGCACTTTACAGCTGCCATTTTGTGTGGCATTAGATATGCAAAAATCTAAAGCTCCCATCTTCCATAAAAATGGCAGCTCACATTGCAGGCAGCGGCTTGACAGGAGGAGGATGAGAGGAGCTTCTCTCCTCCTGCCCCGCTGGCACCGCTCCCGCTGCAGTAGCCAGGAGGGGAGGAGGAGAAGGGAGCGCCCTTCTCCTCCTCCCCTCCTGGCGACTGTGGTGGCATTGGCACTGGCAGGGCAGGAGGAGGACAGAGGGAAGCTCCTCTCATCCTCCTCCTGTCAAGCCGCTGCCTGCAATGTTGTGGAAATGACCCCTTTAAGGCCACCATTTCCATAGCATTATTTTTACAGAAATACCCAAGCCACCATTTTTATAATGTGCTGGGGAGGAAGCGGGTGGCTGCTGGACCCACTTGTTGGGCATGCAGGTGCTTGGCACATGGGTCTGGCTGAGCATGGCAACTTGATGAGCAGGTCTAAGGTGCATGAGCGGTGGCAGTGGCTCGTCGGGCGCCTGGGCAACCTGGATGGAGATGAGTCTGTCCATCCCTACCTCAGCCAGACTGTGTAACCATCTCAAGTCCAAACCAATGATTTGTTATTTGAGGCAGTTTGAGGGAGCCCCATCGGTCTTCCCTTGGCAATACCATTTAACCCTTTCAGTGCTGGATCAACAGCATCTATTGCTACATGGAGACTGTCATCTGTGCCCCCATATACTTATCCAGGAACAGACAGCATCCGTCTATCTATCATCTATCTATCTATCTATCTATCTATCTATCTATCTATCTATCTATCTATCACATTTCTATATCACCCCATAGCTGAAGCTCTCTTGGGCGGTTTACAAAATAACCATAATCTTGTGTGGCCGCTTCTAGGAACATTTTCACAAACATGCTGTGTTTTGTACCTGCTCCAAGCACTTGAATTTGTAAAAATGAAAAAAAGAAAGACAAAGAAAGGGCAGCCTTTAAGTAATGTAAGTACTTAAACATTTTTAAATGTTTTATTAAAAACAATAAATTTTAAAGGATTTTTCCTTTATAATCCACATGGAAATGGGATGAAATGGGATGAAATGGGCTTAATAGTGAATACATGCAAAATGAGCATGAACTAGATCAAGTCTGTTCTGTCCATCCCTAGTTACCTCAAAGATATTGGAGCTGGTTATGTCTCCTGTCCTGATAGATGCTAAAATGTGTGCTTCAAACTACTGGAAAAGGATGCATGTTGCATTACTTGGATTGGAGCATTGCTAAAATATCTCAGGGCACAGTCCTATGGGATTGCTGATGAGATGGAAGAGTCTGAGCTCAGAGGGTTCTGAAAAGTCTATGCCCTGCTGGGCTATTGCTGGCAGGGTGTGAGGAGGATGGAGGTGATTTCAACTCCCATTCCTCCTCCTCCTCCAAAACACCATCCACAGCTAGATGGGCTTCTAGCCCCTCTAACTCACCGGCAGTGGGTGGGGCAGATGATGGAGAGACCATAGGATTTGGTGGATCCTGGCCTCTCATCTCCCCCTCCCTTCCCCACACACCAGAACACCTTTTTTTTTTTTTTTTACCTCTATGAGCTCATCTGAGGTAGCTGTTATAACCTTGGAAAGCAGCTGGTGTGGTCCTTTGTGCAGTGGCTGTGAGCGGGGAGAGGTGGGGTGGGGGAGGCATTGGAACTCTGAGCCCCCCTCCCGTGGTCATGGGAGTGTCTATGGCCTCAGGAGGGGGACTCCAAAAAATCCTATGGTCCCTGGGATGTTCTCCCAGGATCACAGAATTGTGCCCTAAATTACCTACTTTTGAGTGGTAATAAAACAAAGTTTTATTTTGATAAATTTATTGAAAATGTGTCTTATTCTGTTGCATTTTAGAAAAGTATAGTTCAAGAATATGCATGATCAATCATCTGTCTTTTTTCTGCTCACTGTAGGATGTAACTGCAACTTTTGAATAATAGTATTTTCTTCTTAAATCCTATGAAGGCCATTTCTGTATCTCCATATAGAAGTGTAATGAATATCATCTTTATTCTTTTTGGCCATGTTGCTTATTAGATTTCAGATTTTATATTTTTATGTTGTTTCTATAATAAAAAAGGAAAAATATATCCACAATGCAACAATCAGCATAAAAGACAAAAAACCACAATCCCAAAACACAGACAGCAAGACACCTCTTAAAAATCCCCACCAACATCGCACCCAGTTCAACTAAAAGCTGCAGCCAATAGCTGTTGCTCAGTCCTTGTTTGGAAAAGCAACTCCATTTCAAAAAAGACAGAAAGGCTATGCATTTTTCTTAAAGATGGGAGTGAGATTCATGACTCCCTGGGCAAAGAAATTCAGAGTATTGCTACCACAAAGGCCCTGGAGCTTGTCACCGCCTGCCAAATTTCACAGTACTTTTAAAAAGAAGTTAATTTTCACTGGCAAGGAATGACCGTTTTAAGCATGCAAAGGCCCAATCTACATGCACAGTTTGTCACGCTTCCGAAGAGTTTCCACCCGCCTCCGTGCACATGACGTTCACTCTATATCGTTTCTGAGCTGCAAATTTTCTTTGACCTGTTATTGTATTCATTTCCCTGAAATACCCTAATATACAAGTAGATTTCCATTCACGTGGTCTAATGTTTTGCTTCGGGTACCAGATAAAGGCATGGTGTGCTTCTAAACCCATCCTTATACGGTTTATCTCGTATTTCCCTACTGGCCAATCACAGCTCTCAGTGCCTCCATCTGCTCTTTGGGCAGCTTCTACTACCAGCAGCTCACTTCCCTGCATGTTCACCCATACTTCTCTCTCCTCTCCGAGCTTATTTTTTATATAGTACTTTATTCTCTTCGGATCTTCAAAGAATCGGAGAGTGTCTAGGGACAATCTAACTTCATTCCAGGCAGGCAGCATGTGTCCTGCTTCCATAGACACATGCACACAGAGAGAAACACGCACAGAGACAAAGGAAAAAGGGAAGACGACAGCTTAAAATACAGCCATGTACAGATTCTGATCTTCATATCATGCCAAAAATACAGCACACGGAAGGAGCAGTCTCTCCGAAGCTTCAAAGTTTCAGAGAGTCAAGCTGACAGGAAAAAAAAGGTAGCTTGAAAAACGTCCTGGGATCTCGATTCATATTTCCTTGCTCCATTGCCATCCAAATGCTACTACACTGCTAAAAAAGGGAGTGGATCTACAGATGTGTTTAAATCCATTCTGTCTCTGTTTTGTGGCTTGTTAGGCATCTTTAATCTGGTCCAAGTTTTCTGGATCGCCATTTGCAAACTCCTGGAGGTGCATTTGCCTGTCCCTGTGTCTTTTCAAGGAGAGAGGGAAATCCCATTGAAAGCAAATTCCCTTCAAGGATTCTTTCTGATTTGGAGGTGACAGAGACTGGCTTTCCCACCCGAAAAAGGAGACCCACCCTGTCGCCCCACACCCATCAAAGCACAGAACTAGGGATGTGAGAACACATCCCAGTTCGGGTTCTCCGGGTGCCCCCGAGTTTTCCCCTTGCTCACTGGCCCTCTGGGCTGCAGTCGAGCGCCCCCTCCGTGCTCAATGAGCAGCCCGCACTTACCCAGGCCTGTTTGTCTCTGTGCCGATCACCATGTTTTTTTGTTTTTGTTTTAAGTGGCGATTGGCAGCACTTGCCCATAGAGTTATATGCAAAATAGCTCTGTAAACTAGAGTTTATGGGCAATTCACAGTGCTTTTTGCATATAAGTCTATGCACCCACAGAACTTATCTTTGTCCAAGTATGCACACTAAGAATCCCAGATCTGCTGCTTCACCTCAAATGGTGTGAAAAATCATATGAAATTAAGAGGATCCTTGCCCTGGATCTCTGCTTTTGCAATTTTCCTGGTTCAGTCCATGGAGGCAGATGTGCTCTGTGACATGATGGTGTTTGGGGGTACGCGTCTTGTAAAAATCACATCCCTGCTTTGGGGCTGTGGCTACACACATGGTGGTTTGGGGGGTCTCCCCTTTAAAAATCATATGAAATAATGAGGATCCCTTTTTGATTTCATGGATCCTTGTTTTACTTTCTTCCCAATGTGTTTACTCAATGTGCTTGCAGCCAATGTGTTTACTCAGAACTAAGCATTGCTGTGTTCAGTGGCATCTCGGAGAAACCATGTGGAATTTACAGCTTAAGCCTGTGCATGTCTACTCAAAAGTAAGTCCTATTGATTTCAATGAGAGTTACTCTCAGGTAAGTGTGTATTAGATTGAAGGCAAGAATGCTATTGATGGGTGTTTTTCCTCTCTGCAGGCAACCTCCCAGCAAACAACCTTTCTGGAATGCCCATGAAAGGATATGGAATTCCAGGACTTGCACCTTCTCGGCCACCTCGGCCAGGGTAACCCAAAGCAGAAGCAATATTGTCCAGTTTCATTCCAGAGAGGCTTCACTGGGTCCCACATACACAGGCTCACGCACACACACACACACACACACACACAGAGGAACATGTGTGCACGCACACACAGCAGATAGGGAAGACTGACAGCTAAAAATACAGCCATGTACAGATTCTGATCTTCATATCATGCAAAAAAAAAAAAAAAATTCAGCACACGGAAGGAGCAGTCTCTCTGAAGCATTGATGTTTCGGAGAGTTAAGCTGGCAGGAAAAAACAACAACAATGGGGCCAGATGCCGAAACAGTTAATGTTGAGGTCCTTAGAACAAGGAAGGAGGGAGAGAGGGCGGGGAATTGGGAGAACCAGTAAAAAGAGGCTGCTCCCCTTCCGCGATCCGCCCACTCCTACCACATTGAAGACTCTCCTATTGAACGGTATGAATCAAGGCTATGGTTTCAAGGAAGTACTGAAATGGGGAAACGGACTGAGTGTGAATTATCATGTTTTAATATGATCAGATTAACAGCGGTATTCTACCAGCTTTGTTGTGATTACGTGCTAAATCAGTGTAGATTGCCCCAAAGAGGCACTTTAACTTTTCATAAATTACACAATAAACCATAATATTATGACAAATGTACTTTAATGTTAAATTTAATATTTAAAAGAGCATGTAACATTTAACAGAAATGCCCAGATTTCTGAAATAATAATTGCATACATCATGTACAAATGTTACCAGGATTTTTTCATTTTTAGTATTCTGTGCTTTTGCTATTTTCAGCCATACTCATTTATCACCTTTTTATCATGTGTGAAGGTTTGAGGCCTACAAAGGAAAAAGGAAAAACAGATCAAGCAGCCTGGAGTTTTCTGTTGGGAGGGGGTAACCTTGAGAGGAATAGTTTCATTTCTCCAATTAAGGGCACAATCCTATGGCCGCTAGTTAGCAGCTAGATGGCCATAGGATAGGTCAGTTCCAAGGAACTGACCTCAAAGCCCACACTCCAAGGTCGGTTCCCCGAGAACCGACTTCCACCCCCTCCCACGATGCCTCGTAGGCAGCGAAGAATGGCCCTGCACTCCGCACTTGGAAGAGGAGCATGGAGCGGGAAAAATGGGGCATTCCGGGGGGTGTTCCAGGGCGGGGAAGGCAGAAGTGCCATTCCAATGCTTCCTATGTGTCATCCGGCGTCTGCCCCCCCTGCTCCGACTTGCCGCAGCTAGGCAGCCGAAATTGGCTGTCTAGCCATGAATGCAGGGCAGCTGAAGTGCAGAGGGGACAATCCCCTCCGCACTTCTGACCTGCATTGGATAGGTGGTTGCCTCCAAGTTCGGAGGCGGCCGCCTATCCCGATAAGATTGCTCCCAAAATTTCTGTTTCATTTCCCCTGTAAGTTTTATTTCTTCAGGTTTGAAGCTGTACTTTTGGTTTTGAGGGAGGAGGGTATATAAAGAGATGGAGAGAGGCAGTAATGATCAGAAAGACCAGGCTACAGCCAGAGCAAGAGCAGGAGAGAGACAGCCAGAGCCTGAAGTGAGAGCAGAGTCTGAAGAGTGAGCAGGAAGAAGCAGCCTAGAAAAGTCTAAGGACAGCTAGGGTAAAGGAACTTGCGTTTTGCAAATTTTCTTTTCTTTTAATGCCTTTTGTATCACTCAGCTCTATTGTGTAATTATATTTAGTTGTAATTTGCTTTAAATCTACTAGTAAACAGTTGTAGTTAAGCCCCCTGAGTCTAGAGTGTCAGCCACCCCATGTCTATCCATGTTACTGGCAAGGGAAAAGAAGGAAGATCATACTCTTAAGGAGACAAGAGATCCTTAAGGAATTGCTCAGAGGGTCCAGGTCATAAGTGGAACCTTGACACCATGCAGCTCTATTCTCTCCTGAACTTCTACAGCTTTATGAAGTTCAGACTGGTGGTGATTCACTATGTTTTTAGATGATTTTCTCAATTAGCTTGTACACTACTAGCAGTTGGTAAAGTCCCATTCTTTGAGTACTTTTTTTTGTTGCCTCTATATTCTCAACACAGTTTACTGGCATCATGCACACACTTCTCACATTCTTAACAGACACATTTTTCATATTCTTAACCGACACAAATAATTCCAAATCTGGATTTTAAAAATCCTTACATCAAGCCTTATGTCCTGATAATAACTAGGGATGGTGCAGGCACCCAATTCCATCTGGGAATCCAGCAGAACCGCCCACACCCTTGAGCCCCGCTCTCGCCAAGCCCTTGCCCCCGCTCATCACGTGCCCCTGCGTGGCAAATGGCCTGCACTCACCCCGGCAGCCTCATTGAGCTCTGCGGTCACCATTTTTTGAGAAATAAAATGGCAATCTCAACAATGTGCATATTTGCATATGCATGGAAGTGCGCATTTTTGCGAATGTGCATATTTGCACATGCGAAAATGTGCTTTTTGCAAAATTGCACATTTTCACACATGCATAAATGTGCACATTCACAAAAATGCACATTTTCATGCATGCATGAATATGCACATTTTGAGATTGCCATTTTATTTTTCAAAAAATGGCAACCGCAGAGCTTGATGAGGCCACTGGGGTGAATGTGGGCTGCTTGCCGACCGCAGGAAGGGCTTGAATGCAGTCTGGGGACTGGCGAGTGGGGGCAGGGGCTGGGTGGGCACCCGGAGAACCGGGACAGGGGTGTGTTCTCACATCCCTAAAACTGACTCCTTTATAATTAGTTGCCTCTTTCTGTACGGCACTGCCCATCAGTTTTTGTTCTAGCTTTCTTCTGATGCTGTTATTCAATACAAAAGTCTGTGCATGAGGGAACTGGGGAGAAGCTTAACTGCTGCTTTCCTAGTCTCTTTTCTATCTACTTCACCTTCTAAGATAGAAAGTTATTCAAGTGGGCAGTCAATATCTCAATACGTTTTCACCACATGTAACATTCAAGAATCAAAATGGGACGAGGAACGAAGGAAAGAGACAGGAATGCCAACTTTCTTTCTAGCATGCTTCCCTCTTATCATAGCCCTGTCTGTGTGGTGCTCTGAAGCAGCACTACACAGGTGGGGCCATTTACTGAAAAGAGGGACAGGATGGGCAGAGGAGCAAACCCATGACCTCAGTTGAAGTAAAAGGCAGAGTGAATTGAAAAGGGCACTTTACTAGTGGGAACATTTCAGTTCACAGGTGGGGAATTCATTCGGGCTGAGGGTTTGGGGTGGGCAGGAAGTTTCCCACTACTGTACATGTTTATTAAAATGCCCTGAAATCTCAGGTGGGGCAAGCACTCAGAGATGCAATTCAGAGGTAGGCTTCCAGCTTGCCTCTATTTTTCCCTGGAACTATTAGCCCAAGAGGGGGAGTTGATCCATGGTAGCACATTCAGCATGGGTGAGGAAAGGTCTTGGCATTTGTGATGCAGCCTGAGAGCATTTCTCTCTCTCTCTCTCTCTCTCTCTTAATGATCCATATTTGTGGATCTCATTACAAGCTGATATTCATTCAACTGATCCCGTTTTTAAAAACACCTTTTAAAAAGACTTAATCTATTTCAGTTAGATTCTGTCTAATTATTTTTGGCATTCTTCTCCTTCTGTTTTTATATTTAGCTTTATTTCTGGTCCATTCTTAAGGGGTTGCCTGGGGCTTTGATTGTAAGGGGTAGCCCCCTCATCACCCCAACATGCTGCCAAACAGGACCAAGAGCTGGTGTAGTAGGTTTCTAAGCACTTAATGTATGTTAAATAATAAACATACATTAAATTAAATTTAGGGTACAGTCTTGAATTGCCTCAAGAATCAGCAGATACACACTGGTTACTTCTGAACGGAGGGCATGAGACCTGCATTGCTAGCTATTGCTGAAAGCCTGGTTTACTGTCCATCAGGTAATAACTATGTATCTCAATAAATACAAAGCTTTGGGAAGAACTAAGACTTGATTGCAGGCTGACAGAAGAATCTTATGCTTGAACAAATTGGAAAATTAGAGACAACTGCTTAAAACATACTCTGGTGTTTGGCACAATATGGACTAGATGCAACATGAAACCTTTAATCTACATACTTAACTCAACAAGTGTTCAACTCTTATGCATATTTTAAATGACTGCTTCAAATTAACATCAAACTGAATTCCTTCTGTGTTCTTCTTGGAAGTCATTCATATGACCACATTCTGCCAGTCCATCATATTCTGCACCCCAAAGCTTACCTACTACAATGAGAAAATCCAGATTTTGCCCCAGAATGAATTGCACAATCATTGCACGTAGATCTCTTTATTTTGCATAACACTGTTCAATGGCATATAAAGAATATATGTCCAAATATGTGATTTATTTATTAACATTTATTTATTAAAATATTTTACCTCAGTTTCCAGGGCAGTTAACAGTATAGATAAAATATAACATAGGATGAACACATTTTTAAAAATCACAAAATCATAAAACTATACAAAAAAGGAGGAGGAGGAGGAAACTAGCAGCATGATGTGGGCAAGGGAGGATGTATGGGAAATATACATACATGGGCAAGGGAAATACACCTGTGAAAAATACTGGCAGCCACTAGGTATTGGCTGTTGAGACACGTTCCTCCAATGTCAGTGGCAGCAGATGTAAAATGGCTTTTAAAAAAGAAAAAGAAAAGCACTGAGGCCCACCTGGACACCAGTGCTTCCACAAATGGAAAGCTTCCCCAAAACGTTAAAAAGAATTTTTGCCACTGTCCTTTTTCTCTCTCTTCAAAATGGGCCCCATACATTTGCTGATTGTGAACAGGATAGCCAGTTTAGGGCAGGGGCAGGGGGTTTCATTTAATATTCTTTAAAATGACTCAGAGTGCTGTTTTATACTGTGTTATATGAGTGAATGGTACTTTTGCAATTCCAGTAGGCTGAAGCAGAGGAAGAAAAGAAGGGAAGTGGGGCCATTCCGCCAGCCCGCTGCAAGACCATTTGCTCTTTCCCCCTCTCCCCTTCCCATCTCTTTTTCATTTCTGTTGTGACTTTTTAGGCTGTATCCTCTGGGCAGGGGCTGCCTTGTTTTTATTCACTGTATGTACACTGCTGCAGGAGGAGTGGGATAAAAATGCTTTAAATAATAAATTAATAAATTAACCTCGTATTGCACCAATTATTTTCTAAAATCTTTTTGTGATGTTATTTCTTCTTACTCTTCTGAGGCCGTATACTAGAATTTTGTGTTATAGCAAAATAAGAACCACTGTTTAAAAATAAATAATCATACTCATGGAAAGATTTCTGAACCTGAATTGTGAAGTATTTGGAAGCCTGCTTTTAGTCTAAACTAAAGACAGTGCAAATGAAATATTGACATGAGGAAAAACATGGAGATGTTTATTCTCCTTTTATAGAGCCCTTTGATATTTGTGGCTTTAAAAGCTTAACTCTTTCTCTTTTTTTCCCTGAGATATTGTATAACTCAATGCACCTATTCTCCCAGATCTCAAGGGCTAGGATTTACCCTAATCCCTAATAGAAAACAAAGTTGTTTTCATAAACCAAGGTGTACACTGACTCTTTCATGCTATACATCTTTCTACTCCTGTGGTCAACTACCTTGCAGTTATTATCGCTTATTTGTTCAAGTGGTGAGGAAATATTAAATATCACAAGTTCTCAGCAGAGACTGGACAGTAATTATCAACAGATGGCTAGTGGTGGAGTATGAGAGGGCGGTGGAGAAAAGAGAGTCCTTCGTATCAAAGAAACTTGCGGTCTCATTGGCTACTCATCTGGGTAAGCTGAGATTCAAGTTAACTGCTCCACTTCGTCTTTGAATTTACATTTCCTTATTCTGTCATTAAACAAAGTAATGCCATATTATTTGTGAAAGCCAGAACCCTTAAATGAAATTAATCTACAGAAAAATAGCATTTTACTTTAAAGAAACAAAGAAAGAAGTTGCAAGGTATGTCCTCGATGGTGAGAGAAATAATAAAAATACTTTGCATTGATATAGTGCTTTTTGAATATTTGAAGTACTTAATGCAGTAGACTTTATGGCAAACCTATATATTAGGCCAATGTTCTTATCTCCATATTGCAAATGTGGGGTGAGGGGGCAGAGAGAGAGAGAGAGACAGAGAGGCTAGTAGAGGGATGGCTCAGCTGAAATTTGAACCACTCTGTGGTCATTTTGGCACCAGGTGTATAGACCTTTTTATTTTGCTAAGCCTTTTAAAGCTTTTAATATTTGTTCTGCTTTTGCCACTGATAGAGAATTTTGTCTTAATTTATTTTCTTCTCTGCTACTTGAGTTTTCAGTTCACTGCATTCTACTTCTTGTTTTTATGTTGCTCGTTGTATTTTAATATTTTAGTGTAAGCCACACAAAGAACCACAAACTTTCTAGCTCACACGCTTACTTGGTATGGTATATCAGCTCTTTGCTACAAAGGGGAAAAACACAAAAACAGTAGCTAACTTTCAATTTTTAAAGACCAGCAATGTTGACTGAAAGATGGGTAGCCTAGTGGCTAAGGAAGCAATCCAATGTCCCCTAGGGGGACGTAGGATTCTTCCATTTCCTGGCTCTGAGCTTAGAGACAGGAAGCCGCACTCCCTGCCCCATCCCCTCCTAGCTGCCACAGAGAGAACCACACTGGCTACCTTGCCGCGCTTGGAAAAGAGAGTGTGGAGGCGGGGATAAGGGGGAGTTCCCGGGGGCTGGGAGGGGAGGAGACCAGAGTGGCAACCATATGAGATCTTCTATGGCTGCCCCAGCTGCCTTCCCTCCCCACTCCCTGAAGCCTCTGCTAGATGGGTAAAATCGCTCATCTAGCTTAAATGCAGAGCAGGAGGTGCAAGGTGCTGGATGCCCATTGAGAGGGGGTTGGACTCGATGGTCTTATAGGCCCCTGGTGCTTCCAATGCCAGCAAGGAGAGCATGAGGGGTTATGCTAGTCGGCGCTGGTAGCAGGGTGGGAGCTGAGAGAGGGCCACCATGGTGCTTCCCTCCTGGCTCCCGCCCTGCCGCCACCGCCGAGCAACCTTGCCCCCTTCTGCCAGGCACTGCTAAGCAACCATGCTGCCCCCTGCCAGTGCCCAGATGGTGGCAGGAAGGGAGTGGACCTGGCCCTAGACTTACCCACTGCCCGTCACTGTGCGCTGGGCTGCCTTCCCCTGGCTGGGGCTCCAGCAGGAAAGTGGGGCCTTGTGCACAGCAACAGGCACTGGACTTGCCCTCTACCTGCCATTGCCACTGCTGCCGGTGCCGCCCACTGGCTGCTTCGCACCACTCTCTCGGCCAAGGAATTGTGCAGAGCAGCCGGCAATGGGGGGTGGTGGGCGGTGGGCGAGTCCAGTGCCTGTCACTGTGCGCAAGTTCCTGCCTTCCTGTTGGGGAAAGGAGGAAGTGACAGGAGAGCTGGGCATTCCAGCAGGAGCCCGTTGCTCGGCTTACGAATGCACATGGAGCCAGGGGCTCCCGGGAAACCCATCAAGACCTGAGAGGGCCGTATTTCCCACTGCCAGACATCCCTGCATTCAGCATGATTTCCCTGCCGCCCATCTGCTGTGTGGATACTGTCACCCTGATCTTCCTTACAGGTTGTTATAAGAAGTATAAAAGCCAATGCATTTGAAGCAATTGGGACCTTTTAAAACACTCTGTACATTTCCATCTTCACATCCCATGGAGGCTGCGGAACTCCTGAGCCTCGAGGCTGTTCGGGGATGGATGAGGGTGATCAAGCTGAGACTTAATCCAGACAAGACAGAGGTACGGTGGATTGGGAAACCAACTGCTTCGGATGGAAGTTTACAACTGGTCTGCCCCTAAAAGACCAAGTTCATAGTCTAGGAGTCCTTCTGGACTCTGAGCTAACTGGGGAAGCCCCTTTAAAGCCTTAAACAGTTTGAGACCAAGTTACTTGAAGGGCCTCCTTCACCCGTATCAGCCTGCCCACACTTTTAGATCAGAGAGAGAGAGAGAGAGTTTTCATTTGCTCACCTGTGAAAGCAGTCAGTTGATGATCACACTAGAGGGGGCCTTCTCTGTAGTGGCCCCATGTAGTGGAAGAAGTTGCCATCGGAGGTCTGCCATGCTCCATCATTGCAGACTTTTAAGAAACATATTGAAAACATATTATTTTACCATGGCCTTCTCTTGAAATGATGGCTGTTGTTGCTGTTATTGCCATTGCTGCTATTGCTGGTTTTATTATTGGCCTTTATTATTGTTTTTATTGCTATTTTATTGTGCGTATTTTTAAATCTATATTTATTTTATTTTTCATTAGTCAAATAAACAATATCAACAACATAGTCAAAATCTTCAGTTTCCAACATTACAGTATTCTGGGGGGAAAAAGAAAAAAGGAGGAAAGCAAAAGAAGGAGAGGAAAAAAAAGCAAGCAGGAAAGAAGGCGGGGGGGAGGAGATTATATCTAAGCTTCAATGAAAGCAAACCAAATATCCAAATATAAGTCCAATTGCAAATTATACCTATACAGCACTCTTTCAAACATTGCAGGTATTATTAAATTTTTACTCCGCTGCTCCATAAACTGTAAGCCTTGTCTTTCAATGTTATAACCTCAGTCTTATAGCAAATAGACAGAAGCAAACAATCCATTTCCATTAACCATATATTACTATTCCATTGACACATATTAGTAAACATTAAAAGTTTAACCAACAAGAAATAATAATAATCATAATCACTTAATAAGAATAGTAATAGTAATATTAATGATAATTAAGAAAAAAGGAGTGAAAAAAGAAGAAATTTAAGAAAAGGATAAAAAATAAGAAGTAAAAAAAATAAATAAAAACAAACCATTTATTTATTTTAAGTAATATCCTATCTAAAAATGTATTTCTATGTGTACACCACATACACACATACAATATAACCCCCAAGGAGAAAGAAAACAAAAATATGCAAACATTTACTCTGGCAAACTTCCCAGACATCCTATCAGCTAAACCCCCAAAAAGAGGAATAGTAAATATGGCTAAATTCCAACTCAGGAGGCTGAGAAAGTTGGCTCCCTTGTTTTAATGTTAACACAAATGAGAAATGATTTGGCTGCAACAGGATTTAAAAACTTTTTCATCTGGCCTTCAAAAAGAATGCAAAATGTTTGTAGCAGGATATTTAATATGATATTGCAGATTATTTTGGTTTGCCAAACTTCTCGCTTTGGCTAATTGCCTTCTGTCAGCAGTTTCTTTGGTATAATCAGGAAAAAGCATAATCTTGTCATTTGCTGATCCCCACTGTAGCTCATCTCTTTCTCTTGCCAGACGCAGAAGATAATTTTTTGTAGAAACTCATGAAAACTGAACAACAACAGTCCTAGAAGTCCCTTTAGTGCCATGTATTGAGCCAGGAACACAATATGCATGCTCAGTATCCAGTAGGAAGTCAGATGACAAAACCAATAACTCATGCAAAAGTTTATCCATAAATTCAGCCAAAGATACATCAGCAGCCAAGTTAATACCAAGAATACAAAGGTTCACTCTGCGTGTGAAAGCCTCCAATTGAGAGAGTCAAGCAGACAGAGTATTGTGAGAAGCTCGCATAGCAGTTTCCTGAGCAATAACTTGATCTTCGAGCACATTAACGTTCGTTTCCATCTTTTGAAGAGAGATATTAATTAAATCCACAGCCCCTTGAAGGGCAGTGATTGCTTCCTGGATTGTTTCAAGCTTCTCTGACTGCACTGATAGCTGAGAAGACATATTTTTTATCAAAGCAAGCAGCTCCTCTTCACCTTTGTCATTTCTAGAAACCTTTGCCAGGGGAGCAATTGGGGGGGTAGGTGGCGCTTCCAGACCTTTTGTTTTCCCCCTTGATACTGCCATCCTCTACTTCCCGAAGCACAACCAGCAAGTATAATTGCAGGAAAAGCAAACGTTTAATTAGATTTAAGTACCAGTCCCCAGATATTGCTGGTAGTTCACAAATATTTTTTGGAACTCGTCAGTCTTGTAGTCTCCTAAGTGCTAGGAGTTTCAAACAGCCTTCAGCAGATGATACTCCAGCCACTGACCTTCGATTGCAGCCCTTCTGCTGCACTGCAAAAGCAGCAGTTCTTCCAAGATTTCAACTGGATGGTACTGTAAGATTCCCCTTTTAATTCAACCTTTTCATGGCTCTTTGAGATAAGCAACCTGCGGAACTCCACAGGTCACTGCCAAGATGCCATGGCTCCAGCTGGAAGTCCTATTGTGTGTATGTTTTTATTGCTTTTAATATTTTAATTGCCTTTATGTATTTTATTGCTGTAAGCTGCCTTGAGAGGGCTTCTGCTCTGAATGGCACGCAATAAATATTTTAAATACATAGATTATTGATGGGCCATTTATGAGATTGGATTTTTTTAAAGCTTAGGCACATAAAAGGTATGCAAAATGCAAATTACTGCTTGCTCTTTTATG
Organism: Heloderma suspectum; assembly: GCF_057233095.1. Lineage (NCBI taxonomy): Eukaryota > Metazoa > Chordata > Lepidosauria > Squamata > Helodermatidae > Heloderma > Heloderma suspectum. The sequence goes on from NC_139462.1 coordinate 118,765,293, forward strand.
AATAACACCATAGGAAGCATCCTGACCTTCTGTGGGTGGGTACTTTGGGTTCATAGGGGTCTTCAGTAGGGATGTCAGAGAATTCCGCCATGGATCTCGGTGAGGCCGAATGCCAGTGCATTCAGCCCCCTGAAATCCGTGGCGGAACGAAGCCCCCCCCCCATGAAAGGTGCGCGAAACAGAGCACTTACCTGCTGCCATCCGCGCTGACTTGCGAATGGCGGCCGCCCTGCCGCCGCCATTCACTTCTTCATCATAGTCGTGATAGGCTACATAAGTATTTATGTAGCCTAACACAGCAAGCCCCCCCAAAAAAACCAGAGTACGCAAATGGCAGTGGCTACAGCGGCCGCCATTTGCATTTCCTATTTTTAGCCGTTTTAGCCTACATAAATATTTATGTAGGCTATTATGGCGAAAAAAAGGGGAACGCAAATAGTGTAGTGGGCGCCATTTGCGTTCCTTTTTCCCTGCTGTTTTAGCCTACGTAAATATTTACGCAAGCTATTACGGTGAAAAAAAAAGGAATGCAAATAGTGCCCACTACGCTATTCATGTTCCCCTTTTTTTCGCCGTAATAGCCTACGTAAATATTTACATAATCTAAAACAGCTCAAAATAGGGAACGCAAATGGCGGCCGCCATAGCCGCCGCCATTTGCGTACGGTGGTTTTTTTTTTTTGGTTGTCGTGATAGGCTACGTAAATATTTACGTAGCCTATCATGGCAGCTTCGCTGGATGCAAATGGCGGCCACTATGGCGGCCGCCATTTGCGTCCGCAGCAGCCCATCTGCGGCCAGAACTCTGGCTGCGGACGGCCCTGGCTGGCAGCTCTGCGGAGCTGCCATGGAGCGGAGCCGGCCCAGGGAGGATTCCGGGGGGAGAGGGACAGAGCGCCTCCCCCCCACCGCGAATCCAAGCTGCGAAAAGGTAAGTGACTTTCGTACATCCCTAGTCTTCAGTTATTTAATTAATATTATCTCATCATTCTAGCAGTTCTCTTGAGGACACTAGTGTGTCAAAGCACACAGTTTGGGAATTACTGGTTTGGTGGGAAGAACTAGGAACAGCTCTGGTAGGAGGATCCTCTGTGAAGCACCATATTTTGACATTGCAACCTGTGGTTCTTTAGAAGTAAAGCTGGAAACAAGTCCTCAAGTGGTTCACAGGACTGAGTGAAATGCCTGTGTACACCAAAAAATGGAATTATCAAAGATAAGAAGATGTTTTATACACTAGAGAGCCAGGATGGTGTAGTGGTTAGCATTGGGCTTTAGCGAAGGAATCCAGAGTTCAAATCATCCCTCAGTCATAAAGCTCACTGAGTGACCCTAGTCCAGTCCGTCTCTCTTAGCCTAACATACCTTGCAGGGTGCTTATGCGAATTAAATGGGCTAACACATGTTAGTGGAGGAAGGGTGGGATACAAATGTGAATAATAATTACACCGGAGCCTTTTTAGAATGGCCACTGAATACATTTGTACATTTTGTCTGTAGAAGATGGTTCCAGGACTAATTTATTATGCAAATAGTAGGGATGTTGATACAAACAGTCTTCATGTCTTGACAGAGGCAGCATGGTCATATCCAGCATCCACCCCAAACCCCACTGCCAATGCACACACTGGCGCCATATCCCACTGACCTTGAGTTCAGCCACCATGTGAACTGTCCCTATCCACTGAGCGCAAGGAGGAGGAGACCCAGTGACAAAGTGTTTCAGGCCCAGTGATAACACATCAAGATATAAATAAGTGAAGCACACAGGTGAGTTAAGCACCTGTGTGAGTTTAGTGCACTGCCCAGCCTTTAGGTTTGCACAACTTAGGGCGCAATCCTATGCATGTTTAGACAGAGAAGGCCTACACTTCTGGGAGTTGTAGGCCTTTTCTCTGTCTAAACATGCATAGGATTCTGCCCTTAGAGATGGGGAAGTAAATGGAGGGGAAATTTGTGTGAATTTAGAGGCTTGGAAGTAAATGGAAGGGAAATTTCCACATCAAGAGTAACTAATCCAAGACGGAGGGAGCCATGAAAAAGTGGGGGGGGGCAATAACCCCTTTCTGAGTTGCTGGAGACTTGGGGAAGTGTTGAAAGGGAGGAGGACACTGACAAGTGTCACTTCAACACTTAATAGCAAGAGGATTTACATAGCCAAGGGGGAGACATTGCCCTCCTCCTTTTGGTGCACTTACTGTGTTTGCTTTTTTTTTCTTTTTTTGGTGCTTCTGAATTGCATAAATGGGTTCCTCATTTGTCTTACTATCATTTCCCCCCCTCAGTCCTTCATCACTGTGCACAAGTTAGCCTGCCCTGTATACAGGCTCCCCTTGTCAGTTTCCTTGTATGTTACCTACTCAACTTTAGTGCTCCCATTCAGGGCTGAAACATACAAGGAAATTGGCAAGGCTAGACTACACATATCGGACAGCTGAATCTGCACTCTTGCATGCTTGTGAAATACTTGGGGGGATGTTAAAAAATACAACCCCATTTGCACAAATATCAACACACACACCTAATTTGCACAAATTGCTGCCATTAAAACAACAACAACAACAACAACAAAATCTGCATATTGGATCGACTTGCTACAGATCGAGTCTATGTCAGAGCAGGGAAATGGAATAAATTCCACCAGGGCCAAAGTGGAAAAATCCATCAAGTTTTCACACCCCAAATGGAATTCTCATACATCCCTAATTTGGACCCTGTAAATCCTACCAGCAGTACTAGATCCCACTATCTTTGGGATCAATTATGGTGCTTTGTCTATCTCTCCCTCCTGTCTAGGCCCAAGGAATGCTGGGTCTGGTAGTAGTTCTTGAGGGAGCATGTCACATAGGGAAGCACAAATCTTTCTGCCTCACAAACTACACCCCAGGTTAACTGGACAAGCACATTTCCTGTACCAGCACCAGCATATTTAGGGTCAAACTAAATGTTAGATTTAAGACGTAGCTAGCAGCTAAATGGTTTTTCCCTTACTCAAAAGTAAGCATGGAAGAAGCAATATGGGTTGGGACCATAGTGTGTTGGGTAGGAGGGTCTTTCCATTGAAATGAATGGGTTAGCTCTTGTTCACATTTGAGCTCCCTGAGCTCCACGTTCAAGATCACCTTGCAGCTGATCTTGAACATGAGGGAAGCTAGGTGGGGATTCAGCTTGTGCTCCGCCACTGAGGAGGAAACTGCAAGACAACCAAAGAAGTCTGTAGCAACCAATAGTGCAGAGCAGGTCACCTGCTAATGCCTGAGCCCTGTAAAGCAGGGTGGGGAACATGTAGCCCCCTTCAGCCCTAGCCAGCATAGCTAGGGACAGTCCAACAACATCTGCAGGGCCACACATTCCTCATCCCTGTTATATAGGCTTCCAAGCAGGGATGTATGGATTTTGTAAAATCCATTCTGTCTATGTTTCGTGGATTACCCAATGCCTTTTGTTCCATCATCTGCTCATTGGCGGAATCAGATTTTTCCCAATTTCCTGAACTTGCACAAATTTGCACTTGCAAAAATGCGCAAATCCCCTCAAGATGCACAAATCCCCACAAAATCAGTCCCAGGGCATAGCCTGAAGGCACATGAGGCAGCCACCTTGCTGAAGCTAAGCAGGTCTGGGTCTAGTCAGTGCTTGGAGCAGAGACCACCTGGGGACCACTTGTAGCCCCCTTGAGTTCCACAATGGAAGGAAGGTGGGATATAAATGCAATAAATGGATAAAGAAATAACAGAGTGTGCATTTTCATGCTTTAGCCTATGGGGGAACTGTGCATTGTCGGCTGCCAGTTTTTTGTTTCTTTGTTTGTTTTTAATTACATATTTTTCTACAATGAAATTTGCATAAAATTCTGAAAAATAATTCTAAACAACCTGGTCTGCAACTCTGCAGAATCAGTGTGACTTGGGAAAAGCCAGTCTGCTGCAGAATCTGGAGGTCTGATTTACAGAAGTCCAAACTCATTTGATCCTATTGTGGATTTCACCGACACCCAGACTTCCGCGGCAGTCTTTTCTGATGTTCCAAGCACCAGCCGTGGCCCGTGGCTGCAGCGTTCCCTGTGATGATCTCGCAGCACCACTGAGATCTCACCTCCACCTTCCTTTCACTCTACTCCACCCTCCCCCATGAACAGGAGAGACTATCCAGAATGCTCAGGGATAGAATTGCGAAAAATAGAACTGTAATGAAATCATTTGCATTTATTTCAGTGGAGGAAAGGTTTGAGGCACATGATGGCTTGGTTTTGGCTTGGTTTTAAGCCGGCTGCTGGTGGAGCCAAGTTTGTGGTAACTCTCGGCAATTTACCACTAGCAGAAGTTGCCATTTTGCTTGTCACCATCAACTCACATTTGGCATGTTTGTGATGAGAAAAGTTTTGCTTACAGTGAATGATGTAGACAGTGGCTTTCCCAGGAGCAAAGAGCTGCCAATAGGGGGGTTGAAATAACCACTGTAAAGCAGTTATATGTTTCAGTTATAATTCAGTTTCCATCCAAGTACTGGAATGCAATTATGTTCTGGATCTAGCTGTAAAGGCTTGTGGAAGTGTCAGGTACTCAAGCTGAAGTGTTGGCAGCAAGTACCTGGAGCGGAGGGGGTGCCAGGAGGCAAGCAGGCATGCAGAACAGTTGATTCTATCAGGAACAAGCTGCCCAGAACAAGGGCGTGCCGTAGATTTTGGAACTTTACAGCAGGCAGTGTTACGAGGCCAGCTCACTGGGAGTACCTGATTCCCAGAACCACAAGGATTCTGGTCTAGAACCTGAGTGGCTTTCCTAGTAGAGCAGGGAGTACAGAACTGGTTTGATCCCTACAGAGGCTGGCAGGAGGCTTAAAGGTTTGTTTCACCCACATTTTTTATTCTCTGGAGAAAAGAGGATAGAAGTAAATTATTTGGCTGCCAGGCACGAGAGGAGGCCATTACGGCTGTCAGAATTGTATTCCCCCTTAACCTCTGAAAAGTCAATTCTCTAACCAAAGGAAACTCTTTGCCTCTCTTGTGAAAACTTAGCAATGCACTTTCCTTCTATTCCCCCAGGCAAATTGTTCATCAGAGGGAGGGAAAATCTAGCTTGGGAAATTTCCAGTGTAACAAGTAACACCACTTACCAGGGACTTAGTTAGACTGCAATCTTTGATGATCAGAGATGACCTAAGTGCACCAGGTCCTCGGATGAATGAATCCCTTCTGAACTGATGGGGGTGGGGGGTGGGGAGAGAGAGAGACCCAGCTCTTTACCTCTGTTACACTTTGGAAATAAATGTTTTTTTGTTATAAGCATAAACATCTAATTTAATTTTCAGTGACCATACAACAGATCTGACATGATTCCTCATTAGTGCTATACAAAAGGAACACAATTCCTAAGCACTTTACACTCCAAAAGAAATAGCAGGCTGTCACAATTTGTTATTATCATAACCAAAAAACATTAATCATTCTAATGGCTAATCGGTTGGAAGAAAAAGAAATACTAACTGATTACTGGTGTAAAGAAAAATAAATACCATGCATACATGGTCTGATTTCCCCCCAAAAAACTGAATCGCTTTTGTCAGGTTTTTAACTTAAACCAGCAAAACAGCCCGTCAAGATGGAGCATTTAAATGGATGCCTGCAGCAATGGGCCATCAAAGACCTCTTTATTTGTTAAAGATTGATTATTTTAAATAAATTACAGAGCACTTTCACTGAATAAACAGAGCCTCAGTGACTGTGGCATGCTGCACATGCTTAATTGAGCCACAGAAATTCTAAATGACTATGGGGCTATGTAATCGCCTTTGACTCTGCTGATAGCGCCCAATTCTTTTAGGCAAAAACCAAGCTATTGGGAATTGTAAAGCAGCGTTATACGGAGGAAAATTGGAAGTTTTAATGTGGAATGTAGATTCATAATATCTCAGAAGCTACACAGATGGAGTTTTTCAGTATCTGGACAAAATACCTTCAGAGGATGAGTCAATAACATACTGCATTGATTTCTGCTTGATATTTCAAAGGTCTTAGGCCCAAACTAGATGTGTTGTGAGATATTTGCAAACAGGATCTGACATAATTTTTAGTAATTTCAAATTTGTGTGTGGGAGTGTATAGGGAGAGAGGGTTTAATGCTTTCCCCTTGTGCCATTTCCCCAATTTAAACAGATCTCCCCTCCCTGGATGGAAATTTGCCTCCTAGGGAAAACATACCGGTACCACAGTGGTGTCTGTGTATTTTTCCTCACAGGGCAGTGTGTGTGTGTGGGGGCACAGATTTAAATAAGGAAAACAGCATGGAGGGAAAGGGTTAAGCTCCCCTTCTCCAGAGCCAGGGCTTCAGTCTGAAAAAGGCTTCCCCTGGGCTGCTTGAAATGGTCATCCTATTGATCAATCTTTTATATCACATCTAGTTTGGCCCTTAACTATTAATGGTGTATAAGCCCAGTTACCAAAAGGACAGCCACCTTCCTGTATTGATTCAGAGAACATGTGTGTATGTTTAGAGTTTGTGCTTGGGGTGTGTGTGTGTGTGTGTGTGTGTGTGTGAGAGAGAGAGAGAGAGAGAGAGAGAGAGAGCATCTTTGCATCTTTCTTGATCATACATGTATTTGTAAAATCCTTTGATGGCTGTGACTTATATATTACTTAGGAAGCTGCCTTATATACTGGGTTCAGGCCACCGCACTTTCTAGCTCAGCATTGTCTGCACTGATTGGCAGCAGCAGCGCTCCACAGGAGTCTTTCTCAGTCCTACCTGGAGATGTCAGGGATTGAGCCTGGGACTGTCTGTATGCAAAACTGGAGCTCTACCACTGAGCTAAATGAAGTATGGGTGAGGCAGGGAAACAAAGCCATCACATCATGTTGGAGCACCAAGGATTTATGCTCATTTGTTTGGCTTCTGTTGTCTATGCTCTGGTAACCTCCAAGTTAGATTACTGCAATGCTCTCTATGTGGGGCTACCTCAGAAGACAGTTCAGAAGCTTCAGCTTGTGCAAAATGCAGCAGCCAGACTGACAACAGGGACCAGGGGGTCCAAATATATAAGTCTGATTCTGGCCTGCTTGCATTTGCTGCCTATATGCTTCAGAACCCTATTCAAAGCACTGGTTTTTACTTATAAAGCCTTAAATGGCTCAGGACCACAGTACCTGATGGAACGCCTCTCCCAGCATGAACTGACTGGAACACTACACTCAGCATTGAAGGCCCTATTCCAGGTGCCTCCAGGTGCCTCCTCCAAGGGTGGCAACAAGGGAGAGGGCCTTCTTGGTGGTGGCCCCCCATTTATAGAATGATCTCCCTCATGAAGCCTGCCTGGCGCAGACATTGTCATCTTTTTGGCACCAGGTTAAAACTGCCCACTTCTCCCAGGCATCTGGCAGCATAAAATGAGCCTCTTAATTGTCTCTATCTGAAAACGGTCCAGAAACTTCAGCTAGTCCAAAATAGGGCAGCGAGATCGTTAACAGCCAATGAGATCACATTACGCCAGTACTTTTCCAGCTGCACTGGCTGCCAGTCCATTTCTGGGCCTAATTCAAACTGCTGGTATTAACATTCAAAGCCCTTAATGGCTTGGGGCCAGGTTATCTGAAGGATCGCCTTCTCCCATATGTGCCCGGCCGGACCTTAAGATCATCCTCAGCGGTCCTTCTCTGTGAGCCCCTGCTAAAGGAACTGAGGTGGGTGGCTATCAGGAAGAGGGCCTTTTCTGCTGTGGCACCCCGGCTGTGGAATGAGCTCCCTAGCGAGGTTCGCTTGGCACCTTGTATTCCTTCCAGTGCCAGGTGAAGACCTTTTTATTTTCCCAGACATTTTAGCTTCCTAGTCTTTCAGCTTTGGTGTTTTAAATCTGTATTTTAAATCTCTGCATTGCTGCTAGGTTTTATTCTGGTTGTATTGTTATATTGTGGTTTTAATGCTTTTATATTTCATATTGTTGTATCCTGTGCTTTTTGGTTTTAATTTTTGTGAACTGCCCAGACAGCTTCAGCTATGGGGTGGTATAGAAATATAATGAATGAAATGAAATTTTTGAAGTACTTACTTTGTATATAATTTGAATCAGAAGTATTATGGCAAGAAATGTTCCATTGCACAGCTGTATCTCCAAAATACAGCTTGTATCTCTAGCAGCATTTTGTCATATATTTCAGTCTGACAGTTATCAACTGAAAAATAAGTAGGAAGAGATACAATATAATTTGCAAGTGCATCCAGGGAGGCAGCGCTCGGTTCAGTTTGCACATAATGTTGAGAACTTAGCAATGTCTGTAAACATTCGGAACAATAATGAATTCCTAACATCCACTTTGCAGTTTCTGCACACAGGATAGTTAGACTTGTTTGGAGCTAGTATTTTTCTTGGAGCATAATATAATCAAACTTTCCTACATTCCTTCTGAATGTAAAATTCACTTGTACAGTAGTAGCGTTGAAAATGATACACCAGAAGCAATTCCCCCCCCCATATTTCCTCTTCTTTTATCAGCAAAAAATGCTTCAAGTAATTTGCATGAATTAGAACATGAATCCACATCCACTATGGATTTAAGACTAACAGATGTACTGTGCGCTAATGCTTTGAATACTGAAAGGCATGTTGAAGTATTACTTCAAAAGCTATACTTAGTTCCTTTAGAGATGAAAAGCTTAAAGCATCTTCACTGGAATGAGTCCTTCAAGACAGATTTCCCATCAACCTTACCAGGTAGATTATTCGTGGGCTGTATTCAGTCATCCCACAAATGAGGCACTTTGCATATTTGTATGCATTTTTGCCTAATATATGCATTTTTACAAGTATATTCCCCTAATATAATACATTTTGAACTCTATTTTCCTCAATATACACATTTTTGTATGCATTTTTTGACTGGAGAACACCATTGCAAAATTTGGAGAAGTGTGGATTTCGAAGGATAATTGAGTTTCAGTTCTCATAGTGGTTTGAAAGTGTGAAACTAGGTAAGTTCACATTCAAATATGAACTACGTGAATTTCTCCCCCAACTGCTGGCACCACTTGCTGCAATAGCAGCAAGAAAGGCCTGAAGAAAAAATAAAGAAGCTTTCTACTACTGTGGCTAATGGTGAGCCGCACCCATGAAAAACAATTGGATAATTTCTCCTCTGCCTGGAGAAATCCAGCGAAATGGCCACAGTTGCTCTGCTCATAAGAAGGGGAGAGAATTTTGAGGGGCCATTTGTACACAGCTCTAAGATTCTAAATAGTTTTTGTTCGACCGGGATGTAGACTTACGTGAATTTTATTGTTGTATGTCGTCTCCCTTAAAAGGCAACTAAGAAATATTTTAAATAAAATAAATAAATAATAAATAGACTACAAGACACACACAGGGTATCTGAGGGATAAATTACATGATATATTATATATGTAGCATGCAGCTTAGCCTGTTGTTTTTGTTTTTTAACTTACAAGTAAGCCTGCAGGGCCCTGATCTGGATTGGGTCCACTGCATGCAAGTAGGGGAGATTTAAACCTTCCCCCTTCCCACTTGCTTGTTTCCATCTCACCTGCACATGGAGGTTAAAGTAGTAGCCTCCATTGGGGGTGGGGGGAAGCAGGGTTGAATTTGGAAACCACGTAGTTAAGCCCTGACTGGCATATTCTGGACACTGCATGATAAAATAGTTCTTTTAATAGTGATGATTAGTAGTGAAGGAACCACTGCCTGGTTCCTTCAACCGCATGTGAATCCAGATTAGCATAGTTATTGATGATGTAATTCATGACTCAGGTTATGTGTGTACTTGTGTGCGAGAGAGCTCAGGCAGTGAAGTCGTTACTGGAACTGGGGTGTTACAAGCATGTCCCTATCTTCATCTATGAAATAATGGAGGATATGTTTCAATAATCCAGATAAATGCAAAGCAAAGCTATTATTAAATTAAGTGCCTATGAAGCTTGGATCTAGGAGTTCTGGTTCTGGAACAGTATAACTGGCTGTGAAAGTGTTTCAGTCACAGGGCAGTATTCAACAGGGTGCAGCTGCTAACATGCTGGGGAAATCAGTGCATCTGTTAATGTACATTAGTGGTTGCATCCTGACCCTGATCTGGAAACCACCCCAACCCCATTATGCACCTCAACTAATATCCCCTTTGTGCGCCAAGATGCAGACAAAGATTTCTCAGCAACAGAGTGGTAGAGTTTTTGCCACTCACATAAGCAAGATAAAGGAGTTTAAATATGTAAGAGGAGAAATGAATCTGATGGGGCCCTGATCGTTCTCCACATGGGGTTCTGCATGTTTCTGTGTGTGCGGGGCGGAGGGGAGTGATTTCTGTGCCTTGGAGTGAGTGGCTTAAGTACATAATAAGGGGAGGACTAAGATTCTGCTGATGTGTACCCTGGGAGGGATGGGGTTAAATGGCCCTTTGCCCTTTTGCTTCCATAGGATATGGAAGTTGGCCATGCAGTGCTGCTGCTGGTTGTAAAGTCCTTCCTCCATTCAAAATATGGTCTTTGCTAAAAAATATTTGTCAGTCAGGGGTCAGAGTCATGACTGGTCAACAGAAAATGGCTGAGCACCTGCATATAGAATGGAGACATTATACAGGAAAGGGTTATCAGCCCATGAGGCAATGCTTTCAGCCCATGAGGCAACTGTGTGTAAATAATATGTCGTGGTTCTCTTGACTGATAGTGTTTTAAATCTGACTGATAATGGTTAGACTAGGAGCACACAGCTCTTTGAAGTACATTTACACACTTTGCTAATTATAATTGCAGGATTAGTCCCTAGTTTACCCTGACATTAAAATATGACAAGTAAAATGGGTGCATGCAGAACAAATTCTGAATTACTATTTTAACCTTGGACATGTGGTACTCATTTTGACAGGAGCTCTGACCTCAAATAATATTACTCCCATTTGTCAATATCGTGGAAAAATGGTTTGACATTGAGAGGCAGCTCTAAGGCTCTTTTAAATAACAGCAATTACTAGAAAGAATGATGTAGTCAACCATTTATATAATGGCTGTGTACCTGGGTTTTCTCTTCAGAATTTCAACACTTAACAACTTTCTTCATAAGTGAGCAAGAAATGTCTAGGTTGAAGAAGAAAACCCCCCGTTCCCTGTGCAATATGACATAGGGAATTGCATTTGGAGTCCATTCAGACATACTGCATACAAAAGAGAGGTGTGAATGACATAAACTGCAACAATTAAATAAGACGTTTAAATCAATAAATTATTAATGCACAATAAATAAGCAGTGGTAAGACGTTACGAACGACTCCCCGCTCTGTGTGTGTGTAGTGGTGGTAGTGATCCTGCAGTCAAGGCAAGGGGAAGGGAAGGCACAGAAGGGAGGCGGCATAATGAGAACTGCCTGCCCCATCGCTATACAATGGAGGCACAGTCTCACCCACCCATAGGAGTGGTACCAACCCCATTCCCAGGTGACTGAGGCATGTCCTTGCTCTCGTGAGGCATGTCTTTACTCTCCATAGCTTTACAAGGGAGCTATGGAGAAAATGGGTCTTGGCTGGGGAAGGAACAGGAAGTGGGGACTGGCTGGGAGCTCACTCTCTGGGCAGCCAGGCTCCACAAGATTCTGCTGGAACTCATCCAGGTTACTGGAAAGAACCAGTGAGGCTATATGCATCACTGATCAGCCCCCCCTCCCTTAACTAACAGTGCTGAAGGATTGGGGGGAGGGGTATGTGAGGGAAGAAGTGCACTACCATTTTATGTTTAGGCAACTAAGAAATCATCAACACAATCTGGATCTGACAGCCTGCTAAACAGCAAAGATGGTATTTGTTGTTTTGGTTAAAGACATGATGGACAAACCTACTTGCCCTAAAATATGCTATCTTGCTTAAAAGGAGACTCAACTGCCATAGCACCTGGAAGAGATGACTGTGTGCTAGATCAGTAGTCTTCAACTTTTTCAGACTTGGGGCTACTTATAACCCCAACTTGTAAAATGAGATCAATTTTTTTTTTTTTTTAATATACATATCTGGCATCCTGTTCTCTTTTTCCCTTGTCTATGTCTTTCTCAGGGCATATCTGCACTGGAGAGATACAGGTCTAACAGCCTTTCCTTTTCCCCAGGGGTAGAACCCTGGAACTTGCAGTGGAGCCAGGGGGGTAGAAATTGGTTGTAACAGAATTCCTAGCACCCAGAACAAACTGCAATTCCCCAGACTTTGGGGGGGAAGGGATGCCAGTTAAACTAGTATAAATCTGATATGAATGTGTAGTGAATGCATAATCCTTGAATCCCTTTTCCTTATTCATTGCTGTGTGTGCAATATGGAGATAATAATTTAAAAAGGCCCTACACTACAAGATTTATGTAATGGCTACTGAGATAATATATGTAAGTACTTTCAGCACCACAATAATGGTAAATATATGATCTTTTCAGATCAGTTTTGTACCCCTCTCCATGTGGCACATGGGGGAAAGGCCTTTATTGTCCCATAGCAGGTCCACTGCTGATTAACATGTCATTTCCCTAGGCCAAAAACTGAAACAGTAAAAAGAGCAGGAAGAATATTTATCAGTTGTATTGATAAAAAGAGAGGACCAGAAAGAAAGAAAGAAAGAAAGAAAGAACAAAAGAAAGAAAGAAAGAAAGAAAGAAAGAAAGCTTTATTTCCCAGCCAGACATCCTAAATGCAGGTTACCAAAACATAAAACTGCAAGACATGAGTGCAAGAAGAAATATGATATAATTGGTTAATTTACCTACATCAGGAAACAGACTTGGACATTAAAATTCTGGGACACAGTTTATGGAAAATAAAGATTCAAAAGGCACCAGGGGATACACAGCTATATGGGCGAGGAAGCACTATAATCCCAGGGAGAGGAGGGATGGCTATCTAACTGCTACAGGAAAGGCAACTGATCATACAAGGAAGGAACCTGTGAAACAGTTATGAGATGCTTACTAGTCTCCAGAGGATGATGACAAAGGAAATCAGAAAACAGATAAGGAAGGCCTGTAGAAATGATTGGAATACATGATTATAAATTGGGAGACATGGGAGTATCCATTTACCACTTAACAGAGAAACCATCTGTGAGATTACAGCAGAACACTGTGTGTTCTTAATTTACAAAGTACCATAAGGCCATTTTTCCCTTTCTTTTTAAAATTGTGAATAATATGAATACAGTAAGACGAATGGATTATATTAGCCATATGGCTGAAAGCTAAGTCAAGGCTGGTGCTGGTAGCTAGCAAGGACAAACAACTGTTTCTGATCCATGCCCACAAACCCCACATCTTCTGCCATCAGAGCATTCTAAAAAAGTGCATGTGCTGCTTCACATGCATTTGTGCTATAAGCTGGAAATGGGACAAGAAAGTGGAGGCCAGCACCTTGGGGATGGGGGTTGCATCTCCTGTGGGATTGAGACTGTTGGCTGCACTAGCCAAGAAGAGGTATGGGGTGGGTGGTGCACTGTGGTGATGGTGGTGCAAGTATTCGTCAAATGCCACAGCAGCAGGCAGGAAGGAAATAGGGTGGCCACTTATGAATCGCCAAAAAGAGGACAGAAGATGGAAGCAATTTGCATAAAATTTGGCATATAGTAGGTTGTATGTATAGATGCAAATGTATAAGTAATTTTTATAATTTAAACAGGACTACTGTCCATCTCACCATAGTGCAGAAGACTGTGATCCGGTGACCGGTGTGCCTGCCTGCTCAGCCTGCTGTTTAGGTGCCAGCCTTTGATGGGCAGCCGTTTTTAGGGTTCTTTATCTTTAAAACGCAGCTGGAGAAGACAACCCCTCAAACTGAGACTGCAAAAGAAAACACATGGCTATCCTAGAAGGAAGCTGGGCTAAGGGAGGAGCCAGTAGCTGCTGCTAAGGTCCAAGGAAGTAAAATTCACTTTTATTTTGTAGCATGTGATTTATGTCTTGGCTAGCCTGCTAATCTGTAGAGATTTGATCATGGTAATAATACTGTCTGTAAATTCGGGTGCTTCTGGACAAGGTGTTTATTGTGCAATCAACCTGCCTCATCATGGAATTTTACAGGGGTTCCAGATGATGTTGTCTTCAATTTCTAACACCCCCCTCCATGTTTTCCTGCTACTTCTTCCATATAGTTTCATATGAAAAAAAAAAATCCTACTAAGGAGGAAAAGGAAGAATAGCTGCACTGCACAATGTCTTTTGATTGATTACACTAGGAGCTGTCTATCTGGAAGCACCGTTTGATGTGTAAGATCTCAGAGTTCACTTGCTATGTGGTTGTAGGGCACTGTTGTCTGCAAAAAATTTTCTGATCCATGCTAAGGAATAACCTGGACAGGCTAGTAGCTGGGGTGTACATATAGGAATTGCCTTCCTTGTAGCACACGAGACTTGTCTTATTGACTGTTCAGGGGGAAAATCATGTATTGTTTTTTAATTGATACCTTGCCAACACAGCTCAAAAAATTGCCCATGTCACGACACTCCCTACCCGAATGTCTTTGGAGATATGCCCCAGAATGAGGTGGTAGAGTCTACATGCCACATCAGGTTACATGTGGAGGGTGCCATTTTTGAATGCTCCCCCATGATCAAAAAGTAGAAAAGTAAGTAGAAAAATAAACATATCTCGCAGAAAAATCCTGGCCTTGACTGTTCCCTGTTGTACTACTTCTCCACTTGTATGGAGTGTTTGTTTCACATAAGTGTATATTAAAATATGATCCAAAACATATCCCACCTGCACTTAAAGAGCTACAGCTCATACTACCACTCTGCCACTTCATTCCCCTCTCATTCTGCTGTATTTGTCAACTAGGAGAACTTCAATATTTCATTGCGGTAGAACATCCTCTTGCTCAGAGAAATGTCATGTCATGTAATTTCCTGATAACAAAATAAATGAAAACAGTATCCTTCATGGATAGCATGCATGTATTGAAGTGATGACTTTTCCTAACATAATACACAGAAGCAGCAGTCTGGTAAAAAACAAAACAAAACACTGTGTCTATACATGAAACAAACCATCAGACGCCCACGAATATGGTGTAATTTAGACAACGTTTCTTGGTAGTGGTAGAAACTTGGTCAGTAGCTGGCGATTCTTTAATTTTCTACTGCATAAAATAGTCCAGTGGTTTTCAAACTTTCAAACCTTCAGGGAACCTTTCCCCATTGATCTGCCTGCCATTTCACCTTTGCGTGATTGCCACAGAATCTCTTTGTGTTATAGAAGTCTGGGACATGTTTTATAGTGCGCAATCAATTCATGGCAAGCCATCGCCAGGCCCGTTTTCATTGCTTGCCCACAAGAATGCCCCCATGCCCCCCATTCCAGTGCATCTGTCCACTGCTGCCAGGAAAGCTCAGCAGTGATGGGCACGCAGTGTCTATCAGAGAGCCAGTGTGGGAGACAGAGCTTTGGACTTGAGCTGGGGAGGCCTGTGTTGAAATTCCCATTCTGCTGTGAAGCTCGCTGGGCTGGGTGACCTTGCGTCAGTTGCCATCTCTCATTCTAACCTACTGCACAGGGTTATTGTGAGGATAAATGGGGGTGGCTGTGTAGATCCCTGAGCTCTTTAGAGAAAGGGAAGATGATAGACAAATCCTTGGAGGGAGGATAAGATACATATGTGATAGATAACATTGCATTTTTTAAATAAAAAAATAAGCTTCCAAGAACCCCCAGGAATTCCCAGGACACATTTTTTGAATCACCCAAATATGGGGATGTGTGAATCAGCAAAAGCCGAACTCCCTGAGGTTCTCCAAATTCCACTTTGAAGCTCTTTCTCACTCATGTCCGTATCAGACTGTGAGCTTTGGTTTCTCTTTCGGCATGAAAACCTGCATATTTTCTGTGTACATTTTCCCAAAAGTATACAACAAATGAATTGTGTGCTTCTTTAAAATGTACACATTTTCTCTCATTGATTACAGCATGTTTGTGTGCATTTTTCAAATGTACGCATTTTCCGAACGCTCTTTTTTTTATTCTGTGCATTGCAGGTTCAGAAATGTATGGACTTCGACTGCGATTGAGTTTGGTTTCCCATACTGGGAGGCACAAAATGTGTACATTCTGATCAAAAATGAACTGAAACGAATTTCTCATATGTCACTACCCAAATAGCTTTGACTGGTTTCATTTTTATATTAACAGTTTTTTTTGTATTGCACTATAGCAGCTCCTTCAACTTCATACATTCTCAGAATCATTATCACAGATGTTACTGTGCCCTTTATACAGCATTATCATTCCAGTAACAACAATAGCATGAGGAATACTTTAGCCTGTAAGTACAGATGATTGCCTTGTGATCTGAGTCGGCACTGACTACAGGTAGCATCCTGCTTCAAGCCCTCAGCAATGCAAATGAGCTGATGTTGGCCATTTGTCCTAGAAGTCTCTCCAGTCATTTCCTTAATGACTTGCTAATTTCATCTCTATATCCTGAGCCTCACAGACTAGAACTTTACAACCTCACACAGGCTGATGCCACTGAGACATCAGCTGAAATTGATAGCATGATCATATATTAATTTATGCCAGCACTTGTTTCTCTACTCTATTCCCACTTATGGCCCAGTCTTTAAATCTCAAGGTTGTTTTTTTTGGCTTTGAGCATTTCAGAATATATCAGCAGTAACAAACAAGTATTCCCCTTTTAATTAAAAAAAAAAATGTTTTGACTTTCGAAAGATAACATGTAACTTACTGGTCAGGATTTTGCTCGTTTACTCTTCCCATCATAAATTCTTACTATTTAGTATTTCTTTC
Source organism: Heloderma suspectum (assembly GCF_057233095.1). Classification (NCBI taxonomy): domain Eukaryota; kingdom Metazoa; phylum Chordata; class Lepidosauria; order Squamata; family Helodermatidae; genus Heloderma; species Heloderma suspectum. The sequence continues at coordinate 118,782,046 of NC_139462.1, forward strand.
ACACACACACTAAGAAAGAAAGACCTCAGAGGTTGTAGTTCACCACTGTGATTCTTTAACATATTTAAAATATATTTGATGATCTTTCTTAGATTTTCTTGCTTCTTTCAGCAAGCATGGTTCAGCTAAGCTAAGTATGTTAAATTCCTATTGTTTTCATTGGGAGAAATTTAAACATGCACTTTCCGCTTCACTGAGATAAATGAGGCTGAATTTTCAATGGATTGTGCTAAATGTTACCAAGAGGACGAATCTCTGAAAAAAAATGTAATTGCATATTACAGTATTAGATATTGCAATGTCTTGTCTTACATCTTTCCTGGCCACCTTGAAAATAAATGTGGGGGTTGAGCTGGGATTCCAAACTGAAACATGGAATGTGTCAGGAGGCCTAGAGGCCTCTTTCAGTAGACCCCAATAGCCAACTCAAGACACAGACGAAAGGATTCTTTTCAAGGCTTTAATCCTTTTACAACTTAATGACTCTTTCAGATGCTATTCACCAGCGACTAAGCAAGGAACAGCAGAGTGGCCTATGTGCCAAGTAGGCAGTTGATCCCCATTTGAAGGAGAGTCACATGAAGACCCTGAACGTATGGGCTAGGGAGAGATCCTCCATCTTTCCCTTGGGTCCACGGGAGGCGGCCGTTGCTTGCGTGCCAAACGGGCGCTACACCTCCTTTCCACGCCCTCCATCGCTCGTCGCTCCCTGCGTCTGCGCCGAGCGTCCAGCAAGCCCCCCTCCAGCGCTCTCTCACTGCCAGGGTCACTATATATCCCAGGAATGCCAGCAGGAGGACTCTCTGCCAGCTGCTGTGCCTGTGAGGGATGAGCGGGCTCCTCTCCCACGGATTGCTGATCCTCCTCAGAATCAGAACTGCTCTGGGGCTCTCTGGGCTCAGTTCCCACCCTGACAGAATGGTGTAAAGGTCAAGCCTGTATCTGAACCTGAAATGTAAAATTGTGCCCCGGACGTACGTACCCACTTTTATTCTGGTATCTCGGTATCCAAGGGAATTGTGTTACGAAGAAATGGAATACTGAATGGGCTAGTCAAACCGAAGCCCTCACATTGCTTAACCAATCCATTCTTCATTTAAAAATTATACCGTGGATCAGCTTAAAGATCTATACTGGATCAGTTCTTACAGGTATTGGGAATAATCCATCAGGAAATTCTCCTGAGCAACCTTATTTAGATTAGTAGGTTCTCCGCATGAGCATGACTGAAACCTTGGTGCAGGCCACGTTCGGCCAGTGGGAATTGCACAGAAGGACTTGTGCCCACCAGGGGCCTATCCACACTAGCACTTTATCCCAGTAGTACCACGCCTGGCTCATGCACAGAGCACACAACATACTCCCCAACCCATTGTCCGGTTGCTATTCCCCCCTCAGCATTCCGTTTTTGTTTTTTTCCAGGCTACTTCTGTGGCATTTTGTTTTGGGTGCTTGCAGTTTCTGTGCACTGCAGACACAGGTGCGTTCCAATCCAGAGGTATCATACCTATTGCCAGTGGGAGTGGCTTTAAGCTGCAGAGTCCGCTTTGCAACATTCTCCCCTCAACTCCCCCCACCATGGTTGGATGGATCTATACTTTTTTTTCCTTCTCCTTTCCTTCTTTGCTCTTTCCTCACAGTGATTATTGTGGGATTTGCAGGTAGGAAATCTGTGGCTGGTTTTTTTTTAGCAGCTGTTTTTCACAGTACACCTACATAGCTACACGGCTGTGAACAACTATGCAATTTATTTTTAAACCATTTCTGCACAGCAGTGAAAGTGCACATTCATTTTACTACTCAAAAAAAGAAATAAAGGATACTGCAGCTTGTGGCAAGTGCTGCGCTATGAATCACTTGGTCAAATTTATTGTGTATGGCCAGTGGCCGTTACAAGTCACAAAACCCAATATGGGGGAAAAACACACACAGAAACAATTCATCCAAAGGAATGAACATAAAATTGCAGAAATACAAATCAACAAAATTAAAAGCATTTAAATTAGTGACTGAACCCCCTTGGCAGTTAACACTATTGTGAGGCAGGAAAAGGTGCCTTATAAGTAGCACACTTACCTATATCAGCCAGCTGCCATCTAATTTTGAAGCCACCTGATGATAAAAACCTTTGGAAAGAAAAAAAGTGTGCTGTAAACACGAAGGGAATACACATGTGACTATTCAAAGTCCGACTTCTCCCACAATTACAAAACTATGCATTGGTGTGTGACACTCAATCATATTCTCAACATAGTAGATACTACACTGTATTTATTATCATGTGCCCTAAGCAGGGATGCTGGAGAAATTTGAGATGGACTAAAATGAGTTTGGATTTCCAGGAATCTGACCTGCAGAATCTGCTGTTGATGGCCTCCTCAGGCCACACAGAGTCCATGGACTTTCAGATCTTTTTTTTTTACTTTTCCTGGGATGTATTTAATTTATTCGTAGGAAAATATGCAAGTTTCTGCTGATACATATGCTATCATGGAAAATATACACGGGGAAAAGTTAAATGGAATGGGGGTTGTTGTTCAGTCGTTCAGTCGTGTCCAACTCTTCGTGACCCCATGGACCATAGCACGCCAGGCCTTCCTGTCCTCCACTCTCTCCTGGAGTGTGCTCAAGTTCATCTTCATTGCATCAGTGATGCTATCTAGCCATCTCATCCTCTGCCGTCCCCTTCTCCTTTTGCCTTCAGTCTTTCCCAGCATCAGGGTCTTTTCCAGAGATTTTTCTCTTCGCATTCGGTGACCAAAATATTTCAGCTTCATCTTCAGTATCTGTCCTTCCAATGAGCACTCAGGGTTGATTTCCTTTAGGATGGACTGATTTGACCTCCTTGCAGTCCACGGGACTCGTAAGAGTCTTCTCCAGCACCACAGTTCGAAAACATAAATTCTTCGGCGCTCAGCCTTCCTTATAGCCCAGCTCCCACAGCCATACATTACTACTGGGACGGACCCTTGTCGGCAAGGTGATGCCTCTGCTTCTTACTATGCTGTCTAGGTTGGCCATAGCTTTCCTCCCAAGGAGCAAGCGTCTTTTAATTTCATGGCTACAGTCACCGTCTGCGGTGATCTTGGAGCCCAAGAAAATAAAATCTGTCACAGCTTCCATTTCTTCCCCTTCTATATGCCAGGAAGTGATGGGGCCAGATGCCATGATCTTCATTTTTTTTAATGTTGAGTTTCAAACCAGCTTTTGCACTCTCCTCTTTCACCCTCAACAAGAGGCTCTTTAGATCCTCTTCGCTTTCTGCCATTAGGGTGGTATCGTCTGCATATTGGAGGTTGTTGATAATTCTCCCAGCAATCTTAATTCCGACCTGTGATTCATCCAACCCGGCGTTTCTCATGATATATTCTGCATATAAGTTAAATAAGCAGGGTGACAATATGCAGCCTTGTCGTACTCCTTTCCCAATTTTGAACCACTCGGTTGTTCCATGTCTGGTTCTTACTGTTGCTTCTTGACCCTCGTACAGGTTTCTCAGGAGGCAGGTAAGGTGGTCTGGTACTCCCATCTCTTTCAGAATTTGCCACAGTTTGTTGTGATCCACACAATCAAAGGCTTTAGCGTAGTCAATGAAGCAGAAATAGATGTTTTTCTGGAATTCTCTTGCTTTCTCCATGATCCAGTGAATGTTGGCGATTTGATCTCTAGTTCCTCTGCCTCTTCGAAACCCAGCTTGTACTTCCGGTAGTTCTCGGTTTGCATACTGCTGAAGCCTAGCTTGTAGGATTTTGAGCATCACCTTGCTGGCATGTGAAATGAGCGCAATTGTGCGGTAGTTTGAACACTCTTTGGCGTTGCCCTTCTTTGGAATTGGAATGTAAACTGACCTTTTCCAGTCTTGCGGCCACTGTTGAGTGTTCCACATTTGTTGGCATATTGAGTGCAGCACTTTAACAGCATCATCTTTTAGGATTTTAAATAGCTCAGCTGGAATACTGTCATCTTTGCTAGCTTTGTTGTTACTAATGCTTCCTAAAGCCCACTTGACTTCACTCTCTAGGATGTCTGGCTCAAGTTCAGTGACCGCACTATCATGGCTATCAGGGACATTCAGATCTTTCCTGTATAGTTCTTCTGTGTATTCTTGCCACCTCTTCTTTATCTCATCTGCTTCTGTTAGGTCCCTGCCTTCTTTGTCATTTATCATGCCCGTCTTTGCACAAAATGTTCCCTTGAGATCTCCGATTGAGACGACTCTACACATGGACATCACCAGATGGTCAATATCAAAACCAGATTGATTATGTCCTTTGCAGCCAGAGATGGAGAAGCTCTATACAATCAGTAAAAACAAGACCTGGAGCTGACTGTGGCTCAGATCATGAGCTGCTTCTTGCAAAATTTCAGCTTAAATTGAAGAACGTAGGGAAAACCACTAAACCATTCAGGTATGACCTAAATCATATCCCTTATGCATATACAGTGGAGGTGAGGAATAGATTTAAGGGATTAGACCTGATAGACAGAGTGCCTGAGGAACTATGGACGGAGGTCCGTAACATTGTTCAGGAGGCAGCAACGAAATCCATCTCAAAGAAAAAGAAATGCAAGAAAGCAAAGTGGCTGTCTGATGAGGCTTTAGAAGTAGTTGACGAAAGAAGGGAAGCGAAAAGCAAGGGAGAAAGGGGAAGATATACCCAACTGAATGCAGAGTTCCAGAGACTAGCAAGGAGAGACAAGAAGGCCTTCTTAAATGGAATGGGGGACACTACACTAAATGCTACGTACTAATGTAAGTTGCATAAATTGTTGCGAACTCTCTTACGGAATTATCTGCATATTTTTCTGCATAACAGAAAAACAAAACTTCGAATCCAGCTGTGAATGGACGTCGGAATGAACAATCCATGAAACACACACGGGGCGGATTTCACAAGATCCGTACATCCCTAGCCCTAAGGGCAGCAAGCGCATTTTGAAAAAACAGCAGTGCCTCACAAACAAAATGGGCTGTAGTGGAAATTCTCCCCACCTGTCCTGATAGTATGGAATGGACAGTACTTCAGAAGCCTCAACAGATGCCCATAGCTTTGTTGGCATGATACTGTAATTTCATTTCACTGTCAGTACCATTTCCCTCCCTGAATTTTCTTGATAGAAAGAAAACTCCTGGTCTTACTCTCATGTGGCAAGGAAGTAAGACCAGCAGTGTCCTGGTTTTCCAGATAATTTTCACTCTTCATAGAGGAAACAATATGCATGATGTGTCCGATACATTTTACCACTTGTCAAATGCTCCTGAACTTCAAGTTGCCTCAAAATGACAAAATGAGAAGGTAATTCCAGGTTGAGTAAGTCTTCTCTTCTCATGTGCATTAATTTATTTTGCAGTCATTTCAAAGTGACTTTGAGGCACTCCATAGACTGTAGACAGGGAAAAACTAATATTGCTCCTAAAAACTCAGGTCATGTCAAAGGTGAGAATAATTGTACCTGACAGACAGGAAAGCAGTAATTGGAAGGAGGGTTGTTTAAATAGCAGCTTACATTTTATTTCCTTACTCTACCAATTAAATGCACTATAAGGCAAGACTTCTTCTCCTTGGCTTTTGCACAGATTACCATCTGTCTGCCTCATATTAATCTAGCTACATTTGGGTTAAAATCTTTATTTTGTACCACACCATTCAGAGATTCCATGCAAGTGTCCTCTTTGGCATGGCTACCCAGCAGGACCACACCAGCATGGTGTAATGGTTGGAGTGTTGACTTTGGACCAGAACGGTCAGCATTCAAATCCTCACTGAGCTAGAAACCTCACTGGGTAACCTTTGAATCAAGTCACAAACTCTCAAACTAACCTACCTCATAGGGCTGTTGTGATAGGAATGGGATGAACTTATATATGCTACCCAGAGTTCCTTGGGAAAATGCGTAAATGAATCTCAAAGTGTTTTGAAGTCACACATTTTTAAAGAAGAACCAATGAGGAACAGGGTTGCTCTTGAATTTTTCTATGGAATCTGACATTCCAATCTGCCTCGTCCCATATTTTCACCCTTTTCTGGTGTTCTTAATGAGGATACATATTTGTTCATGGAACCAACCAGTGGGGAGGTTGTGCCCAGCGTCTAGTGCAAGAGATAAGTGTCGGTGAACTGACTGGAAAATGATTGACCACTGTGCTATCAAATACAATTCATATGTAATTGCCAAGGTACTCCAATGCCATCACATTTGTCTTCTAAAGAGGAAACTTTTCATAAATGAGATTAGTAAAGAGGAAGTTGCAATGGAAAGTCAAGAGGGTCAAATCTCTCCAGCACACTTCGCAGTTATTCAAAACCAGAATAACTGTAGCTCAGCTAGAATGCAGACCACAGATCAGGAAAGGAACTGTTAAGTCCAAGGGGACATCAACATGATTAACAAGCAGAATCAAAGATGCTATTAGAGGCAAGAAGGCTTCCTTCAGTAAATGGAACTTTTTACTCCATTTACCCCAGCCCGCACTCCGAGGTTGGTTCCTGGAAAACCGACCGCCCCTCTCATCCACGCTGCCTCAGAGGCAGCGTGGAGAAGCCCTGTCCTCTGCACTCACAACTGAAAAGGGGTGGGCTGGGGGACGTTCCGGGGTTGTACAGCAGCTTCCTCTCCCAGTTGGGCCTCCCACTGCTAGACAGCCAAAAATGGCTGTCTAGCGAAAAACAGCAAGGCAGGAGAGACGTGGAGGGAACGATCCCCCCCCCGCCTCTCCTGCCTTGCTTTGGATAGGTGGTCACCTAGTTTGGAGGCAGCCACCTATCTACTTAGGATTGCGCCCTTAATTAATTTAGATGTGTCCACATATTTGTAGCCTTCAGTACTATCTTCAGTCATTAGGTGGTAGACTTTTCTAACTAGCCCACAGCTTTGTTATCACATCAACACAGTCTGAAGCCAGGGAGGAGAAGTCTGAGGGACAGAGTTATATGGCTCCCCCCTACAGCCCTCTTGCAGGGGAATGGAGTGGGCAGGCTACTCCCTCAGGGGGCTATAGGAGTGCACCTGGGCAGGGTCCATGCCTAAGGTTGCCAGCAGGCATGGCTTCACTCAGATGGGGTGGCTGGAACATGTCCAACTCTGACAGCAGGGTGCCATTGCTCAAAGACTTTGCTGTATCAAATTAGGGGCTATTCCAGCCTGTGTGAAACCAGGTTCGTGTGCTAGGAATCAAGAAGGCAAACCCTTGTTTCATAAAAGCCATCTTTGTGTTTTATTTCTTGTTGCTTTAGTGTATTTAGTTTGTTGTCCCATTAGGGAAATTGTCCATTTTTCCTTGGTTTGTGCTGGGAGGGAGTGCGCTGGATCTCAGCCAAGTTACCGTGATGTCATATCAAAGTAAACTGGCTGCCGACTTGTGGAACCACAGGGTTGCCTGGATAGACGGGGTGAAATCTGGAGTGGGGAGAAATGGCAGAAAGAGGAAAGGTTAGGAAACCTCTTGTCCTGCCATTCCTCCACTCAAATGTGCATCTGCCTGCACGGTTGTTTCATTAAAAAGAAGGGGGGGAAAGTTGGGAGAAAGATACATGCAGCTGCATGTCATGTCTAGCTTGGCACTTGACCCAATTGCTGGGAGAAGATACTGCAAAGCTGGCAAGGTGTCATCTTACCTGCAAGCCATCAAGTCATGAATATGCAGATTGGAAAAACCTATGGTTTTTCTGTAGACCACAGATGCTCTCTTAAATGCCAGAACATTCAATAAAAAATTCAATTTAAAAAATGATAGCGAGCAACTGTGCAACAGATACTTAGAGCTGATTGTGTAATTCAATCTTTGCAAATTGGACTAATGTGCAGATTGGAACCTCATTATCTTTCAGATTTCACCCTTCTTAGACTGTTGTGATGCAGCTCTCAGCTCAAAAAGCATAACAAAAATTGTTTCAAAATGTACATTTTAGGATGTGTTTAGAAATTATGCACTTTGACATAAAATAAGTTTATAAATGTGTATTTTGTGAGGAAATATGTTCAAAACACATAATTAAAAACAAATGTTCGTGCAGTTTTATCTCTATCTCTGTCTCTCTATCTATTGCAGATTAATGCAGAAACAGGATGGAATGGATTTAAGAATGAGCACATGCAAAATTGAGATGGACTAGAAAAAGACTGATCTGACCACCCTTACTGAGGTACTAGACCCTAAAGTGCAGGCAGATAGGTTCACAAGCAAAAATGTATGCTAATCCCCCCTGTTGTATGAAAACAGAAGACACCATAAAGGTTCCCCTTGGTAAGAAACATACCCAAGGATAGGTATACAGGCTTTTGTTCTAGGCACACTCAAAATTGACTTTGGGATGGGAAGAGAAATATAAGGGCTTGGAGCCAGGTTTTCTGAAGAAGCATCTCCTCCCATATCTACCTATCCTGACCCTAAGGTCATTATCTGAAGCCCTCCTCCAGGTGCGCCACCAAATGAGGTGAGGCGGATACCTGCAAAAGAGGGAGACTTTTCAATGGCAGTTCACTGTCTGTGGAATGCCCTCATCAGAGATGCTCACTTGGCTCCTACATTATAGCCTTTTTGGCACCAGGTGAAGATCTTTTTATTTTCCTAGGCATTTTAAGAAATGCTGTCTGTGCTTTTATATCTTCACACAGTTTTATTTTGTTACTGGTTTTACTTTGGTTCTATGTCCTGCATTGTTTTTACACTTTGCTGCTGTTTGTATCTTGGTTTTATAATGTGCTATTTTTGTCATTGTTCATTATTTTGTATTTTATGTTTTTAATTTGTGTCTATACCACACAGAGCTCTCTAGTTATTGGGCAATCTAAAAGTGTAATCTATAAATAGGGTAATAAAAGTATAATGTAATAAATAAGGAAGTCACTTCCTTCCCCCGCCACTGTGGTTGTGTGGGCAATGAATGGCCTTCAAGGTGCTTGACAACATTGGTGGTAGAGCTGAAATAAATTCTGAAAGAAAAGTGGCATAAAATGAGGTAGAGACTCAGCCAAGGAAAAGAGGAGGGGATGCATCAATCAGCAAACTGCATGCACGTTTAGAAGGAAAAACTGCAGATGGTAGTCGATCCTGCCAGCAACGACTATGACCCAGTTCTCATGATCACCGCAGCCCACTATTTAAGGCATGGTGGGGTGTGGCATGCACCGGTGCATGCCGGGTGACTTTTGCATATTTAAGCTGCAACTGTGTTTTGTCATGTCATATGGACCCAGCAGGGGTTGGTTGTTGGTTCGGCTAACAAACCACCCATAAGCCTAAAACAGCCTGTGTGTTTTATTATATATAAAGTGTGTATGCGTGTGTGTGTGTGTGTGTGTGTGTGTATATATATATATATATACACATACTGATGCACACTAGTAACGCAGAACTTGATTCGAAATTAAACCTAACTTATTAGACTAGTGCCGAAATTGGGGGAGGGAGGAGGCAGGAATGGAAATGACACTGCCTATATAACTAAGTTCTAAAAAAAAAAATGGACAAACAACAGCAAAAAATAAAATAAATGAAATTTAACTTCTAGAGGAAGGATCAGGATGTGAATGAATGACCTGTGGAATGGAAAACGATGGATTTTAAGGAAGGGGCTGGAAAGCTGGATTGGTTGGGAGGAGCAGGAATCAGGAAGGAATACAGCCATTTTTGCAGTCACTCACAGCATCTGCCTTTCTGTTGTTCTCTGAAGTGCTGAAGTTCTCCTGGAGCTTCAGAAAGGTCTGATTTTCATGTCCCCAAAGAACAAAGGCTCTACAGACCTAGAGCCCTGGTGGAACCAGCCCATAGTACATAAATCTGGAGACAAATTACAGACAAGGAAATGATATGACAATGTAGATATGTCTAGGGTTGTGCATATCCAAGATAATATAGATCCCTCAGCATAAACAGAGAATAGATTTTTTAAAAGCAGAATAACCAAAGAGCTTATGTACAGTGCAACTGGAACCCTGAAAACAATACTGGTCACTTTGGAGCAAATCCACATCACCTTAGAGGACCAACAAATCCATCTGAAGTAGGCTGATTTGATTTCAGGTTTCGCCAAATCCAATGCACATCCCAACTGATAATGTCTTACCTTGTTTAATGGTGTAATATGTTTTAGCTGTTTAAATTATTTATTGTTTTATACTGTTTAAATTGATTGCATCTGTACGCCGCCTTGAGATCTTAATGATACAGGGCGGGATACAAACGTTTTAAATAAATAGATACCTTAGCTCAGTGGAGCAAAGAATTAGGCAGATAGATTACTAAGAATGTTCAGCTGTGTTAATATGAAGTGCACACTCCAGTCCTTGTCTGGCTGACTACGGATCAGCACCACGCTAGAATGGCAGGTGGGTCTTGCTCCCCCTCCATAGCATCTAGGGCAAATCACTTTTGTCCTAAACTCGTGATGCTCTACATTTCCTTCCCCACTTCTGTGGTGTCCAGACATGGGTAAGTGGTACTGGACACTAACGAGGGGAGGGACTAGACACCTAACTTCTCTTTTCAGTGAATGATGTGTCTCTACTGTGACATCTGTGCTGGCCTTGAGCGAAAGCTGCAGAACAAGCCAGAGTTGCAAATGATGGAGACCCAGATATCACTTCCACATGTTTCAGTATCAAACTAGAGATGGGGAAGATATTTGTTTGGCTCGCATTTTAATTCAAACCTGCCTAATTCACACTAGGGATGGCGGAGAATTTCTCCCCGAATCTTCGGGCGGCCAAGCGCCAACGCATTCGGCCCCCCGAAATCGGCGGTGAAATTCTCCCCCCCGCCCCCCCCGGGATGGGACTTACCTTTGGCGAATGTCCCTCCCGGCAGCGGGTCCTGGCGGCGGTTTGTTGGCCTTTCGTCGGGGGCGGGGGCGGCAGCCGGTCTTCCAACCGGCTGCCGCCGCTGCCATTACAAAGTGTAAAAAAACAAACAAACCCTGTGATAGGCTATGTAACGATTAACGTAGCCTATCACGGCTAGATTTCCAAAGTCAGCCGTGATAGGCTACGTAAATCGTTACATAGCCTATCACGGGTGACTTTGAAAGAAAAAAAAAAGTGCGTACGCAAATGGTGGCGCCCTATGGGCACTGCCATTTGCGTTCCTTATTTGGTCCCGGTAGTCTATGTAAAGATTTACATAGACTACGTAGACTACCGGGACCAAATAAGGAATGAAAATGGCGGCGCCCATAGGGCGCTGCCATTTGCGTACGCGCTTTCCCCCCCCCAAAGTCACCCGTGATAGGCTACGTAACGATTTACATAGCCTATCATGGCTGACTTTGGAAATCTAGCTGTGATAGGATACGTTAAACGTTACGTAGCCTATCACGTTTTTTTTTTTTTTTACACTTTGTTTCGCGGCTGGGGAGACGGGGCGCTTCTCCCCGGCCTGAATTTCGGCCGGGCGAGGCGGGACGCCTCCCCCCCCTCGCCTGAACTTCGGGGGGAGAAGCGAAGCGCCTCCCCCCACTGCGAAGCACCCCTGCGAAAAGGTAAACGACTTTCGTACATCCCTAATTCACACTTCCCAAATCAATTTGTGGACCTAAGTGCAGTTATTTTGGTATTTGCACTTTTTCAAATTTTGCAGTGCAGTTCTCTGATCAAAAAATATGTACGTTAGGGAAAAGTGAACACGAAAATGCATATATAAGTGCAAGTAATGTACAAAAATGCATTATTTTAGGGAAATGTTTAAGGCATTTAGGGTTTTTAGGATATTTTAGGATTTTAGTTTTTGTGAATTGCCCTGAGAGTTTTGAGTATTGGGCGATAAAGAAATGGAATTACCCAATTAATTAATTAATGAAAAATACTTGGAAAATGCACATAGGCAAAATTGCAGAAATGTACATGATAATGCGTGTGCATTTCTGAGCTTAAGTGTTTTTTTAAAAAAAATGCAAACTGATGCATAAACAGGATGGAATGAATTTAAAATGAAAAATGAGAAACTGAAATTGACAGGTTCATCCATCTCTAATCAGAACTACAAAAATTGTTTGTTTTTCATTAGTTACCACAACACTCTGAATAAAAACCTGTGCAGGACCTGCAAAGAGCACTTTGGAAATGTTAGTTTTTCTTTAAACAAAGTTCACCAGTGATTAACAGAGTACTTGTTTATGATCTTCTATAAATATTATGTTTCTGTATGCCTTTGAAAACATGGACTTTTAATTCAATTTTTATTTTTCTAAAAACTGTAAAGTTTTGACTCACCAGCTTTTTGGCTTGCCAAAAAGGTTATTTCCTAATCTATGGGGTAAAGCCCCCAAAACATTCTTATGTATTTTCATTACCAATCCTATAAAAAGGGCTTATTTTTACATACAGCTCCATAAGCCTATGCTGTAAAATTATATATAATTTTATCCTAGTTTTGAGGCATTTGAATACCATTTTCCAGGAAATGTAAACTCTCATTTTCTTGTGTAAAGTGTGTGCTTTTAAGGATCAGTGAAACCCACCCTTTGCATATACAAGTGGCCACCCTTCTTGCAAGGGGGTTGAACTAGACAAGAGAAGCACGGAATGCAAATTTACAGGGAAGCTGCAAAACTGGCAAGAAGCAAGATGTGTTTTGTGTAAAACAACAACAACCCAAAACCCATGCGTATGTATGAAGAAACATCGGAGTAAAATTGTGACTCGTGTCTCACTGGTTCTGACATTGTAAATAAGCTCGGTTTGGGTTTTAGTAATTCCCTAGAGTCTTGACCAATAGTTTTCAAATGGTGTCCCTTGAGAGGGGTCCCTCAATTAAAAAAGAAAAAAAATGTCAGCAATTGTGGAAAGCATCTTTCTCACCACTACCTGCCTTTCTGACAGCCACCTTGGAGTGTTGGGTGTATTTTGTGGGGTGTGCAGCCTATCCTTGCAGAGCACCAATGAAGACCAGTGGTCTCAGACAGTGCTTCATGTCGACTGGATGCCCCCTAGAATATGCTCCAGAACCTTCATCAGCACAAGGGGTTCTGTGGCAGGCAAGTTGATGTGGAAAGGTCTCCCAGATCATGGAAAGTTTGAAAACCACTGGTGCAGTGCCTTCATAGTGGTTAGTCAGGACCAGCATTACCAGGTCTCAGGTTGGGCCTGAAAATGTTGTGAATCAAGCTCCGCCTCTGGGCTAACCAGAGAAATATCTGAAGACATTTGCACATGCTTGGTTGCAGCCCAGAGGAGGGAGTCCTCAGAGAAGAATACAGCCTTCCCCAAGCTGATGCCCTCCAGATGTTTTGGACTACAACTCCCAACATTCTTGATCATTGGCCATGCTAGTCGGGACTGATGGGAGCTGAGGTCCAAAGCATCTGGAGGGCCCAGGTTGGGGAAGGCTGCCCTAGTCAATATTACTGCCAAATTATATGTTGCCTGCAACCACTTTTGAAGTTTCTCTTTCTTATCCTAAAGCAGCTTCTGATACTGGAAATTCTAACAGAGGTGTCTGCATCAAAGGAACAGTTAGGGAGGTTGACCTTCTGTGCATTTGTCCAGTCAGAATTGGTTCCCATTTCCTTTTGCCCTACTGGGGAAATGATACGGATGCCCAAACCTTAGGTTATGGGGTGACTGGAGGGTGCAATTTTGAGCATGCACACACACACCAGTTATAGGGAAAGGAGTCAACACCCTCCACCTGCTTCTTCTGCTGAAACTCTTAACCTTGGAGGCTGCTTTTAGTTAATAAACAAAAACATTCGCGAATGATGCACATGTCCCTTGTAGTTTGTTCCATAGCGGAACTGTGGTGCCACAAATATTCCAGGTTAATGAATCTAGAATAAATAATTGAAGCATGCTAAGAAAGAAACCACTGAGTACGGTCAAAGTGAAAGATGTGCAAAGTAACGTGTAACAGAAGAATTTTAATTATTCAAGTGGTTTTAAAAAAACAAACCAGAAATTGCAAGATAGTTGTCTTGAAGATTAGGGATGTCCTTAAAAATTGTAGTCTTCACAGATGAAGGGGGAAAAAACAAGCAAGAAAGATGGCGTGGGCGTGGGGTGGGGGGGAGCTTACAATCAACTTATCTGTTACTCTTCTTTTTTGAGTCCTCTTCTCACCCAAGAGCTAACAACAGACATAACTGAAGTCCAGCAGATCTGGCTCTGGCCAGGGCCTGTGTGGAAACTGCTCCAAACCTCATGTACACTGCCTTCTTAAACTTCCTGGAGGAAATGTGGGATATAAAATCAATATGGAAACAAGCACAAAGCCCCACCGTCAAGTAAGCGGAAAAGGAAAGCAACTTTAAGAGGGGCAGCAGGAGGGGTGTGTGTTTAACCTTTTCCCTGCCTACTGGTTCTCTTTGTTGGAATAAACAACAGTCATTAGTTGAAACCTACTGTACGGAGGGGGAAATAACTAAAAGCCACTAAGGGAGCAATCCTATGGCCGCTAGACAGCGGCTAGACGGCCATAGGATATCTGGTTTTCTAGGAACCAACCTCAGAGCCTGCACTCCGAGGTTGGTTCCCAGAGATCCAACCTCCCCCGACTTCCACGCTGCCTCAGAGGCAGTGCAGAACAGCCCCATCCTCCACGCTCGCAAGAGGCATTCCGGGGCAGGGAGGGCGGAAATGCCTGTACGACACATCCGATGTGTCGTACGGCAGCCTCCTCCCCCACTCAGTCCTCCCGCAGCTAGACAGCCACAATTGGCTGTCTAGCTGAAAATGCAGGGCAGGAGAAGCACGGAGGGAATGATCCCCTCTGCGCTTCTCCTGCCCTGCACTGGATAGGCAGTCACCTCCGAGTTTGGAGGCGGACACCTATCTGCATAGGATTGCGCCCTAAATGGTTAATGCCTGTAGGGAGTTGGAGTACTGTTTTTGTTTTCATCTTTGCCTACTTACTTTGCCTGCCTTAGTTGTAAGAAGAAGATGGCTGTTAATATTAATCAAAGGTCCTGTTTAAAGGTTGCATTATCTTCTGCCTCAAGCATGGTCAGACAAAACTTACTCTGCAACACTCCAAATTGTGCTCATAAGTCCCTTCCCTTCCTGCATGGTTCCAAACACATTTACCACTGCACACCTGTGTTTGGAACACCATAGCCTAGAGAGGCAATTTGGAACAGAGATGCAGAGGAAGGTGAAAAGGTGAGGTACCTCAAAACCCATTACTGCTCATCTGCTCCAGATTCCCTGTTGAACCTGTTTTTCCTCAGCTAAATAATAAATAACAATTAATTAAAAGCGATCATTGAGATTTTGTGACATATATTTGCCTGATGCATAGAAGGGCAACAGAAGCTGACTGAAAGACTTCTAAGACAAAAACAGGCATGGGATTTGAACCCAGCTCTTCGAGCTCAAAATTAATGAACCATCCTTGCTTCATGTTTGAAATTCTGAACAACTCTCTGGTTCCCCCATAGGGTTCTGACCCAATTTGTCCTCTATCCCGGGAAGTACTAGTTCCCCTCTACTCAGCACTGGTTAGGCCTCATCTGGAGTACTGTGTCCAGTTCTGGGCACCACACTTTAAGAAGGATGCGGACAAACTGGAGAGGGTTCAGAGGAGGGCAACAAAGATGATCAGGGGACTGGAAGCAAAGCCCTATGAAGAGAGACTGAAAGAACTGGGCATGTTTAGCCTTGAGAAGAGAAGACTGAGGGGAGATAGGATAGCGCTCTTCAAGTCCTTGAAAGGTTGTCACAGACAGGAAGGCCAGGATCTCTTCTCCATCATCCCAGAGTGCAGGACACGGAATAATGGGCTCAAGTTACAGGAAGCCAGATTCCGGCTGAACATCAGGAAAAACGTCCTGCCTGTTACGACAATGGAACCAATTCCCTAGGGAGGTGGTGGGGTCTCCCACATTGGAGGCGTTCAAGATGAGGCTGGACAGCCACTTGTCAGGATGCTCTGACTTGGATTCCTGCATTGAGCAAGGGGTTGGACTCAATGGCCTTGTAGGCCCCTTTCAACCCTACTATTCTATGATTCTATCCCCTTCATGGATCACTGCCTTGTTGTGGTGAAGGGGCTTGCGTAACTCAGTGAAGCCATAAGCTATGCCGTGCAGGGCCACCCAAGACGGACAGGTCATGGCAGAGAGTTCTGACAAAATGTTGTCTACTGGAGAAGGAAATGGCAACCCACTCCAGTATTCTTGTCAAGAAAACCCCATGGAATGTATCACAAGGCTAAAAGAGATGATGCCGGAAGATGAGACCTTCAGGTCAGAAGGTGTCCAATATACTACTGGGGAAGAGCAGAGGTTATTTCCGAGTAGCACCAGAAAGAGTGAAGCGGCTGGGCCAAAGCCGAAAGGACACTAAGCTGTGGATGTGTTTGGTGGTGAAAAGAAAATCCGATGCTGTAAAGAACAATATTGTTTAGGAACCTGGAATGTAAGATCAATGAATCAAGCTAAGCTGGAGGTGGTCAAACATGAGATGGAAAGATTGAAAATTGACATCTTGGGAATCAGCGAACTAAAATGGACAGGCATGGGAGAATTTAATTCAGGTGACCATCATATCTACTACTGACAGACAGAGTGCCTGAGGAACTATGGACGGAGGTCCGTCACATTGTTCAGGAGGCAGCAACTCAATCCATCCCAAAGAAAAGGAAATGCAAGAAAGCCAAGTGGCTGTCTGATGAGGCTTTACAAGTAGTTGAGGAAAGAAGGGAAGCGAAAAGCAAGGGAGAAAGGGGAAGATATATCCAACTGAATGCAGAGTTCCAGAGAATAGCAAGGAGAGACAAGAAGGCCTTCTTAAATGAACAATGCAAAGAAATCGAGGAAAAAAACAGAATGGGAAAGACTAGAGATCTTTTCAAGAAAATTGGAGATCTCAAGGGAACGTTTTGTGCAAAGACGGGCATGATGTTAAAGGACAAAGAAGGCAGGGACCTAACAGAAGCAGATGAGATTAAGAAGAGGTGGCAAGAATACACAGAAGAACTATACAGGAAAGATCTGAATGTCCCTGATAGCCATGATAGTGCGGTCACTGAACTTGAGCCGGACATCCTCAAGAGTGAAGTCAAGTGGGCCTTAGGAAGCATTAGTAACAACAAAGCTAGCGGAGATGACAGTATTCCAGCTGAGCTATTTAAAAACCTAAAAGATGATGCTATTAAAGTGCTGCGTTCAATATGCCAACAAATCTGGAACACTCAACAGTGGCCACAAGACTGGAAAAGGTCAGTTTACATTCCAATTCCAAAGAAGGGCAATGCCAAAGAGTGTTCAAACTACCGCACAATTGCGCTCATTTCACATGCCAGCAAGGTGATGCTCAAAATCCTACAAGCTAGGCTTCAGCAGTATGCGAACCGAGAACTACTGGAAGTACAAGCTGGGTTTCGAAGAGGCAGAGGAACTAGAGATCAAATTGCCAACATTCGCTGGATCATGGAGAAAGCAAGAGAATTCCAGAAAAACATCTATTTCTGCTTCATTGACTACGCTAAAGCCTTTGATTGTGTGGATCACAACAAACTGTGGCAAATTTTTAAAGTGATAGGAGTACCAGACCCACCTTACCTGCCTCCTGAGAAACCTGTATGAGGGTCAAGAAGCAACAGTAAGAACCAGACATGGAACAACCGAGTGGTTCAAAATTGGGAAAGGAGTACGACAAGGCTGCATATTGTCACCCTGCTTATTTAACTTATATGCAGAGTACACCATGAGAAACGCCGGGTTGGATGAATCACAGGTCGGAATTAAGATTGCCGGGAGAATTATCAACAACCTCCGATATGCAGACGATACCACCCTAATGGCAGAAAATGAAGAGGATCTAAAGAGCTTCTTGTTGAGGGTGAAAGAGGAGAGTGCAAAAGCTGGTTTGAAACTCAACATTAAAAAAACTAAGATCATGGCATCTGGCCCCATCACTTCCTGGCATATAGAAGGGGAAGAAATGGAAGCAGTGATAGATTTTATTTTCTTGGGCTCCAAGATCACTGAAGATGGTGACTGCAGCCATGAAATTAAAAGACGCTTGCTCCTTGGGAGGAAAGCTATGGCAAACCTAGACAGCATAGTAAGAAGCAGAGACATCACCTTGCCGACAAAGGTCCGTCTAATCAAAGCTGTGGTTTTCCCAGTAGTAATGTATGGCTGTGAGAGCTGGACTATAAGGAAGGCTGAGCGCCGAAGAATTTATGCTTTCGAACTGTGGTGCTGGAGAAGACTCTTACGAGTCCCCTGGACTGCAAGGAGGTCAAATCAGTCCATCCTAAAGGAAATCAACCCTGAGTGCTCATTGGAAGGACAGATACTGAAGCTGAAGCTCAAATATTTTGGCCACCTAACGCGAAGAGAAAACTCTCTGGAAAAGACCCTGATGCTGGGAAAGACTGAAGGCAAAAGGAGAAGGGGACGACAGAGGATGAGATGGCTAGATAGCATCACTGATGCAATGAATATGAACTTGAGCACACTCCGGGAGAGAGCGCAGGACAGGAAGGCCTGGCGTGCTATGGTCTATGGGGTCACGAAGAGTCGGGCACGACTGAACGACTGAACAACAACAATTCTATGATTCTATGTGAGTCTCTCAAATGCAGCTAGCTCAATATTTATTTTATTAGTTTTAGCCTTGGTTTGTGACGTGATTAACAAAGGGTCACAAATTATTCTAAAAGGTAGCTCCTTTCCCATATGCTCTCGAGCTTGTCAGATGTGAGAAATTGGTTGGATAAGTCACCACGAAGGTGCATTGGGGTGCTCACTGATGCTGCATAACCTTGGTTCCCTCTGTTATGGGGACTCTGCCAGTGGCTCCACCCTAGGAATGGTTAAGAAATTTGTTGGGTTTGTATTTTAATGTGAGATTATCCAATTTGCACCTCCTGGAACCAAATGCAGACCTGAACACAATTTGTGGCCGGAAATCTGTACATTTCTGAGTTTCACCCAAAAATGGTGCTTGAGAAAATGTGCATGGGCATGCATACAAAAATGTGTACATTTGAAAAACGTGCACAAAAATGTACACATTTTGGAAAATGTGAAGAAAAATTCATACACATTTCTGTGCGGGGAAAAAAAAGCCGATACAGAATCAGGATGAAACAAGCCTAGGTAGGTGGGTGGGTGGGTGGGAGGGAGATGAGAACCTGAATAATATAGAGCTTGATAGATCTGCCCATCCCTACTCTCCCCATTGGTCTGAGAGAGGAAATGGGCAAGCACTATCTGTTCTTCTTAAAGGAGAAGAAAGGAACGTTCAAATGATTCAGGATTTAAATTAAAAATATTGACACAAAGTTATTGGCACATGCCTCAGGGGTAACTTAAAACTGCACCTGAGGAGTGACGAAGAAAGACCCCGGAGCTTCGATTTCTGGTTGCCCTTGAATGATTCATGCTGGTGTCCCTGGGTGTTCTGAATTGGTGGCAGAAGACTGCCAAAGCTGGTCAGGAGTGGAGGGAATCCACCAAGGAGCTGCCATCGTCCCCCCTCCCTCCGCCACCCAGTGGTGGGTGCCTCTGTCTGACAGCAAGAGCAGGTCAGGTGAATGAGTCTTCCAGATCTTGCCCACTCCTCTCTGCTGTATCTCCAGCTGCCTCATCCTGGAAGAAGGGGGTCTTTTAACATCGAATTAGGTTTTCTGACTAAATTTGTGATAAGAAAACACATAGGATTATGTATCCTATGCTGGCCTTAAGCTGGTTAGATGATGTTAATAAATTATTAGACCCCAAAGTCCTGTTTTAAATGCAGGCTGTACTCAATGCCAGACCAGCAAATGTTTTCAGAGCATTGGCTAATCCTAAGAAGATTCAAAAGTGCCAGACAGTCAGTAGGTAACACCCACAATTGGGCAGGAAGAGTCTTGTTCCATTGGAGCCTGCCAATGAGGGCTATTGGGATGGAAGGAGTATGAATAATGATCTTTACTTTGCTTTTACTCTAACCGCAGAATGTGTTTGAGTGCTTTGTCCAATCCAGTTTTAAATCACCCCTTGAGATAGGGCTTCAACCAGAGAAACAAACCCCGTGGGTGGCTTTTCCACAACCTAATAGATCTCACCATTAGGACATATTTTCTTCTTGCTATTCAGCTAAAAGATTCTCTCACCTCAATGCACCTTGCCACCCTTTTCTGACATGAAGTGCCTCTTCCCACATTATATTTTTAAGTGTACATGGAAGATTTTTTTTTTTCTAAGTGTACATCTAAAAATATAAGGTATGCATGGAACCAACATGTGTTTGCCAGTGTGTGTATCATACAGATCCTTTTGTCAGGGTGCACAGGGGAGATTGCATCTCTTCTTTGAGTGTACACTTGATGGCAAGCCTGGATTTGCCATGGTATAATGTGTGAAATAGGGGCCGCGGTGGCTTAGTGGTTAAGATGCTGAACTGCAGACTGGAAGGTCGACAGGTCAGCAGTTCGAGACCCGAGTGCTGTGTGACGGAGTGAGCTCCTGTCTTCAGTCCCAGCTTCTGCCAACCTAGCAGTTCAAAAGCAAGAAATTGCAAGTAGATAAATTGGTACCGCCTCGGCGGGAAAGGTAACAGCATTCCGTGCACCTCGGTGTTCAGTCATGCCGGCCACATGACCACGGAAGGGTCTTCGGTAAGGATGGACAAAAGTCCCTTACCTGGTCCCGCAGCTTGCTTCGCGGTGGGGGGGAGGCGCTCCGTTTCTCCCCCCGAAATTCTTGGTGGGGGGGAGGCGCCCCGCACCTCCCGGCCGAAATTCAGGCCGGGGGGGGAGGCGCCCCATCCCTTGCCACTGAAATTCAGGCTGGGGGGGAGCGCCTCGTCTCCCCGGCCACGAAATAAAAAAAGTAAATTAAAAAAAAAAACGTGATAGGCTACGTAACGATTTACGTATCCTATCACGGCTAGATTTTCAAAGTCAGCCATGATAGGCTACGTAAATCTTTACGTAGCCTATCATGGCTGGCTTAAAAAAAAAAAAGCGCGTATGCAAATGTGTTCCTTATTTGGGCACGGGTAGTCTACGTAAAGATTTACGTAGACTACGGTGAAAATAAGGGCAACGCAATAGTGTTGCTCTTATTTTCACCGTAGTCTACATAAATCTTTACGTAGACTACCCGTGCCCAAATAAGGAACAGAAATGGCGGCGCCCATGGGCACCGCCATTTGCATACACGCTTTTTCCCCCCTCAAAGTCAGCCGTGATAGGCTACGTAAAGATTTACGTAGCCTATCACGGCTGACTTTGAAAATCTAGCCGTGATAGGATACGTAAATCGTTACGTAGCCTATCACGTTGTTGTTGTGTTTTTTTTACTTTACTTTGTGATGGCGATGGCAGCAGCCGGTCGGAAGACCGGCTGCTGCCCCCGCCCCTGCCGAAATGCCGCTGAAACGCCGCCGGGACCCGCCGCCGAGAGGGACATTCGCATGAGGTAAGTCCCATCCCGGGGGGTGGCGGGGGGGTGGCAGACAATTTCCCCAACAATTTTGGCGGGCCGAACGCATTGGCATTCGGCCTCCTGGAGATTCGTGGAGAAATTCTCCGCCATCCCTAGTCTTCGGACAGCGGTGGCTCTTTGGCTTAGAAACGGGGATGAGCACTGCACCCTAGAGTCGGACACGACTGGTTGGGGACACCTTTACCTTTTTAATGTGTGAAATGGCCTTAGAGCTACAATCATATGTATGCTTATTTGGGAGTAAGTCCCATTAAAATCAGTCTGACCTACCTCTGAGTAAACATAAACCAGATTGGGCTGTGAGGCTGCAATCCTAACCATAGAAACTAACTTGGAAGTAAGCCTCAGTGAAATCAGTGGAACGTACCTGTGAGTAAACATGGTTAGGTTCATTTACACGATCAACCCTTTTGTATTCTTAGAAGACCCCAAAGCATGTCTGGAAAGCCAGTAGCTTACAATAAATACATAAAAATCAACAAATAGCAATTTAAAACAAATATTGCTTAATTATGAGACCACAGAAGCATACACACATAAATTCCATCAACTCCAACTGTCAATATACACTAGCTGTCCCCTGGGGATGACAGGAGTTGTAGCCCAGGTTGGGGAAGGCGGATATAAACCCTCAACTTCCCTTTCACATTTTTTGAATGTCACATGAACTGGCACATGAAAGCTTCAGGTGCAAAAGGTTCCTCTAAATGAGTATTTCACCCCCAAAATTAATAACGTCTTAACGGTAGCAAAAGAGATGAGGGGAGAGCTGGAGAGTGGGGGAAGGAGAGAAAAATTATCCCAGCAGGCCAATTGACTCCAAAGGCCGGGTCACTGAATGTAGCATTATTTCTGCCGGTCATGTTTCTTTCCTACCTGAGTTCCAAAGTAAGCTAACTGTGTAAGCGGGGTTGAAATACACAACCCCCTTGTGACTGGAAAGAGCAAAGCATTCTCCACTTGTGGTTTTCTTGAAATGAGCCTGCATGGAATATATGTTTGAAAACAGTGAAACTCTTTATTAATCAAGTACTTTACTTGCCCATGCCAGCATGAAGTTTCATTTATTCTCTCTCTCTCTCTCTCTCTCTCTATATATATATATATATATATATACCCTTAAAATGGCTTGGACTGGCATCTTTGTACACAAATGACAACAGGAGAAATATTTTGGGAATTATCAATAAGATAACTGAAACAAATAGCTGGGCACATTGAGTGTGTGTGGTGAGGGAAAAGCTACATGTGAACTGAATTATCTTCAACTATCCAGTATACTGTGAGGGGGGGGGGGGGCTGGTTTTCACCAATTTTCTTCACAGAATTTGAACATTTTGACAACCCAGCAGAACACATGATGAAAAATGGCATGTAGCAAAATGGGATCCAGCAAAACTGCACATATGTGAATCACAAAACTACAAGAAGTTGGTCAACCAAATATCCTTCATTGTTTCCCTCTCTCTTCTTCACCCATCTCTGCTAATTCAGAGTTGGTGCCAGATCACCCCTTACAGTAATCAGTCATTGCTCAGTTCACTTCCTCGATGAACCATATCCCAGATGAGTTCAGAACCCAGTAAGAGATGCCTGCCCGCAGGCAGAAAATGCTCGGACGTCTGCAAATGGGGGGGGGGGTAGGAGGGATTTGGATGAGCTCTAAATTGCATAAAGTTAAAGGGTGTGATCTTGTTTATGACGCATAAGGGGACTGTTCACCAAAATGATGGGGGTGGGCATTGTGGGACTTTCATGAATAGCCACACATTGGCACAGTTAAATTGAGGCACACAGTATGCTTGTTCTGGATTTTAAAAATAGATCTATTTACCAAAATAAATGTCCTTCAAGAATTACGTGCATATAATGTTGAATCCAATAAAACATAAAAGTGGAAGCTCATTTTTTTCTGCAAATTTTATCAGTCAAAATATCCATCCGTGCTGAATCCAAAACTTTCAGAAACTGCTCCATAGTGGTTTGAACAGTAGCAAGTTCCCAATGCCAAGTCCAGATTATTTTCAGTGAAACCAAAAGATTTGTATTAGATTTACCATTTCCAAGTCTTCCAAGCCGAAAACATTTCACAATAAAATAATAGGCTGTAGCTTCAATCAATCAATCAATCAATCAAACAATCAATCACTAACATGTTTTAGCAAATGAGCAACTCCACCAGACATGCCTTCTAGAAAGTGGCTGCCTGTACTTTCTAGCTCAGAAATATGAATTTCAGTGGCTTGTAAAGCTTTCCTCAAATATCCCAAAGCAAATAATCTCATTGCTGCTGTTGAAGCAGTGAGTTAGGTAAGCAGGTAGGTGGAAGGTGGGCAGGTGGCTGGGAAGGGGAAGGATGGGACCCCATTGCACTCTTGATGACATAACTGGGAGGGAGTGTGATGATGTCGGAATTTTGGCTTGGAATAAACTGAGTTATAAATAAATCTTCTGAGTTTAGGGGAAAACAATTTTGTTTTCTGAGCCCAGTTCTAAGCCTGCCTGGAGGAGTTTGCTCTATCGCTACAAAAAATAATCAACAGCCCTTTGAGGGCTCAGCAGAAGTTGTTCCATTATGGTATGAATAGCTTGTTTTGTCTTACAAAAGCAATTCTCACCAAAGCACATCCAGGCCTCATTGTTCTTTTTATGCTTGTTCAGGTGCATGCGATGAATTGGACACCCAGCCCCAGCCCTGGAAGTAATGGAGAGATGATGACACAAACATTGCAATGATACGCAGGGCCTCCAGAAAAAATCCTCTGAAGGGCTAAGGTGGCACTTTGGAATGTGCTTTTTAGAAGGCTCCAGCTTTTAACACATTCTTGGAAGCTGACAGGATGATCCCACTAAATACATACTTGCACTACCCAAACAAACAGGTGTACAGTATGGCTGCCTAGATGTGTATGCAGCGATGTCTTTGCAAAGGAGGAAGATCAAGGTTCAAAACAGACTCTCCACAGACTTATTAGGGTGAAAAATGTAAATTTGGGGGCTATATTGCTTCTGCTGTTTTACTGTAATAAGGAATAGAAAGAATATATGAAAGTGTACCTTTCCTTTTTAACAATAAGAGTTTTCTTTTTAACAATAAGTAGTTTTCTTTCTCTCTACAAGTCGTAGTAGAGTGTATTAATATAAAATAATTTCAGATGCAAAAGTGGAGTCTGGTGGCTCCAGTTTTGAAGGGGCGGTGATTCCATTCTCGGGGTTTTTTAGAACCAGCCAGAGCGCTAAAGGTCCTACCAAGGTGCTGAACCTATTTTGGGGATATGGCTGGTTCTAACGGGAACCCAGAATGGAATCACTGCCCTTCTGAAACTGGAGCCACCAGACTCCACTTGATGCAATGTACTTTTATCTTGGAGTAACATTATCTTGGAGTATACCCTTGTATATAGTGTGGTATAGTCGTGATTAGCGTGTTAGACCTGGATGTTAGGAGACAAGTGCCTGGTTCACACATTACCCAAATGGTCTATTGTTTTGCAGCATGGGAAGCTGGGTGTT
Organism: Heloderma suspectum; assembly: GCF_057233095.1. Taxonomy (NCBI): domain Eukaryota; kingdom Metazoa; phylum Chordata; class Lepidosauria; order Squamata; family Helodermatidae; genus Heloderma; species Heloderma suspectum. The sequence goes on from NC_139462.1 coordinate 118,806,936, forward strand.
TGCTCCTCCCTCCTCTATGGCGCTAACGTAATGTGTGATCGCCTCAATGGGCATAGCCACATAGCTCATGTGATTCTTCCCCCTCAAAAGAGGAAGCAGGGAGAGAGTCCAAATTGGCACTTGTACATTGTGGAGGGCCCATGTCAAATGGTCTTTTGGGTGCACAGCGAAATGGAGTGGACAGCTCGTCCACTGAACTTCCCTTACAGCGTTTTTGTGAAGCTGACATGTTACTCTCAGCTCCTGGCAGAAATACATGTGCATAGGACAACACATGTATGTTCAGTGTTACAAGGTTATTCATGTTTATTCTGATTCCATCAGTGAGCGGACGATGGAATGAAAGGCAGCCACAAAAGACACCATGAAACACAGATGGAACAGACTTAACAAAATCCATATATCCCTAGTCATAATCTGTACTTCAGTAAACCACCCAGAGAGCTTCGGCTATGGGGCAGTATAGAAATGCAATCAATCAATCAATCAATCAATCAATCAATTTAGAGGCCAGTCAGTCTTAAAAGGGAATTCAATCCACTATTAGCGCAGTTTATTATCTTATGTGTATATTTATTCCCGGAAGACCTGCTAAAGAGCCACTGGCAAGGAATTAGTGAAATATTTTTGAGATTGTGCTTGTTTGTAGCAGAGGACTCAGGGCACCTGGCCCTAGAGTAGGAGGTAGTCAGGTGCCCGGAGTCCTTGCCTGCTGAGCAGCCCAAGGGAAGCAGGGTTCGCTTCCTTACTGGCAGTGCCCTTGACACATCCGGGATCCAGCATGGCAGTGTGTACTTTATCCCACCCCCACTGGCATATGCTTCTCCCCTGCCATGTATGCTGTGAGAAGGGGAGAGCAGACTCCTTGTCCATGGCCTCTTGGCTCCTCTTCTGGGTAGCTGGCTGTAGCTGGGAATAGAGAGTTCTCCCCTGGCCCCATCTTCCCTCCTTGGCCCATCTTTTGCTGCTCTCCCTCAGCAGAGGAAAGAATTTTTATGGTGCTGCACGACGGTTGGGCTGCCTGAGTGCCAGTGTTTCCGGTGTGGTGCTGGGGCACTCCTGGCCCAAGTGTGTAAATTTCCTCCAGGCCAGGCTGCAAGAACCACAGAAGTTCCCGAAGTGGTGCAGCTCCTCACACGTGTCAACAGTTGTTGGGTTGTGGTTTTTTTATGATTTTGCCTAGGGAATCCCATTTGATCCTACTGTGAATTTTCTGAGCACCAAAGTTTTTAGACTAGTTTGGAAGGAACCCCTCTCTGTATTTTTTGGTATTCTGCCTGTGCTGCTTTACACGTGGACAAAAGGGAGACCACCCTGCCATACAAGAGAGCATGAAACCAAAGGAACCATATCCTGACACAGTGGGGTGGGAAATGCGTATTTCATGAAATTCAGTACAAATTGATAAATCACATTGGGTTGTTTGATGCTCTCGCATAATTTTGTTTCTTTTTATTTCTTTGAATATTCAGTAGCGGCATTGCTAGTTACTGACAATGATGACATAGATTTGCATGGGTATGCATATACACATGTATATGTATATACTAGGGGTGAGCAACTTTGGGAGGTCTGGGGGTCATTTTTGCTCCCCAGACACTCCCCCTATAGGCTGAGCCCCCACGGTGCTAAATATATATATTTTAAAATTAAAAATGGCATCTGCGGTGCTGCAGAGTGTCCAAAGTATTAAAATTAGCTTGTTTTCGAGCTAATTTTGACCCTTTTACTAGTGCCAAAAAGGCATCAAAATGGCCATTTTGTTGTATTTTCGCAATTTTGGAAGGTAGCAGGGGCCACATGTTGCCCACTCCTAGTATATGCTCATGTGCATGAGTGTGTGTGTGTGCATGCAAATTTAGAATTACTAGAATTTATTTCCATTTCTCTAATGTTAGCAAAACAATAATAGTGAAATAAAGAGTGCCTCTGAGCATATGCGGAATGCTATTCTCTCACCCCTTACCATAGTGATGGAATATATCCCACACAGATATAGTAGTGATGGAATATATCCCACACAGATTAAAGCATCAGCATTCCCTGTTTGAATATTAAATACTGACATCACCTGTTGCAAGAAAACTACAACCAGATCACATATACTCTGTTCCCCTCCAACAACATCCCTCCTCATTTTTCCACCTTCCAGCAACATTTTATCAAACAAATGCTACTTCCTCATTATGTGCAAGCTTTCTTTGTCTCCTCCTCTACATAAATTATTTTGTGTCATGACTTCACCACAATTGAGCCAAGGAGTCTGTTTTCAATACTAGGCCTAAGTACCTCTGAAGCATGTACAAAGTACCTTTCCTTCACCACTGAAGCTAGAGCCCATGACAAAACACAAATGACAAAACTTGCACAGGACTGAGCTGAAAGGGTAGACAAGTCAGTGGAGTGGAAAGCGCTGGGCAGTTCATTAAACCTGCAGTACCATGTTCACAACTCAGGAATTATTTCTGAGTAAACATACAGAAGATCAGGCTGCAAAAAGTAAATTGAGCTGCAGTCCTATGTACACTTTCCTGGGAGAAACCACCGCTGAACATAATGGGACTTACTTCTGAGTAGACATATATAGGAATGCATAAATGAGCAGTGTTTTATTTAATTAAATTAAATTTATTTCATTTCTATACCATTCAATAGCTGAAGCTCTCTCGGCGGTTCACAGAAATTAAAACCAAAAAGCTCACAGTAAAACAATATAAAATATAAAAGCATTACAACCACAATATGACAATACTATTTCTCCTCCTTCTCCCACCCCTATCTTAACTCTTGTTTTTATTAAAGCTTGTCATTCCATTGCGGGATAATGGCAACTGACAAACAAAATAGCCCAGATTCCTTCCTCTGCAACCATGTGAACCCACTTTTCCCAATGACTTGGATGAGAAGGAGAAGAATGAATCCTGTTGTTCTGAATTTACTCAATGTTATATAAGCAGACATCTCTTACCCACCACCCTCCCTCTTGAGAATTCTAAGACTTGCTCTGGATGAAATAAAAAAGAGAAAGAAAGACCAGGATAGGCTAATGGAGGAAAGAAGAGGAAAAGTAGAATGATGGTGACTGGAAATGGAGGGGGGAAGACAGAGTTCCCCAGGCCAAGTAGCTCTTTTCAGAGGGATGTCACTTCAGAGGTGTGTGTGGGTGTGTGTGCAAGCGTGCAAGTTGTACATACCTTAATTAACTTGATGAGGTGAGGTGGCTGGGGGCTTTATCTTTTCCTTTTTTGCTTTTTATAAAAGGTAAAATGTATTTAAAAGCCCCATTGGGGAGGGGCCACAGCTCAGTGGAAGAGTATGGTTTGCATGCACAAGGTCCCACATACTATCCCTGGCAGCTCCAGGTAGGGCAAGTAAAACTCCTGCCTGAAACCCCGGAAAGCCACTGCCAGTCACTGTCAGCAATACCAAGCTAGATGGTCTGACTCAGTATAAGGCAGCTCCCCATGTTCCTACAGCACTGCCATGAGGCACTCTGTACACAGCCTCCGCAGCCTCCTGGAACATGACATTATATAGTCCTAACACTTCTTTTGATATATTGTGCTGCCTGCAGCTATGTGGGAAAGTTAAAGGTCATAGAATCATAGAATAGTAGGGTTGGAAGGGGCCTACAAGTCCATCGAGGCCAACCCCCTGCTCAATGCAGGAATCCAGGTCAGAGCATCCCTGACAGATGGCTGTCCAGCCTCGTTTTGAACGCCTCCAGTGTGGGAGAGCCCACCACCTCCCTAGGGAATTGCTTCCATTGCTGTATTGCTCTAACAGGCAGGAAGTTTTTCCTGATGTTCAGCCAGAATCTGGCTTCCTGTAACTTGAGCCCATTATTCCATGTCCTGCACTCTGGGATGATCGAGAAGAGATCCTGGCCTTCCTCTCTGTGACAACCTTTCAAGGACTTGAAGAGCGCTATCCTATCTCCCCTCAGTCTTCTCTTCTCAAGGCGAAACACGCCCGATTCTTTCAGTCTCTCTTCGTAGGGCTTTGCTTCCAGTCCCCTGATCATCTGATGCCCTCTGAACCCTCTCCAGCTTGTCTGCATCCTTGTTAAAGTGCAGTGCCCAGAATTGGACACAGTACTCCAGATGACGCCTAACCAGTGCTGAGTAGAGGGGAACTAGTACTTCCCGGGATTGGGAAGCTATGCTTCTATTACTGCAGCCCAAAAGAGCATTTGCCTTTTTTGCAGCCACATCACATTGTTGGCTCATATTCAGCTTGTGATCGACAACAATGCCAAGATCCTTCTCGCTTGTAGTGTTGTTGAGCCACGTATCCCCTGTCTTGTAACTGTGCTTTTGGTAGGGATGTACGAAAGTCCCTTACCTTTGACGAAAGTTGATTCGCGGTGGGGGGGAGGCTCTCTGTCCCTCCCCCCGAAATTCTGGCTGGGGGGGGAGGCGCCCCGTCCCTCCCACTGTGAATCTTGTCCTGCCGGGACTGCAAATCGCGGTGGCCATAGCCCCCGCCGTTTGCGTCCCTGCAGTCAGCCGTGATAAGCTACGTAAATGTTTACGTAGCCTATCATGGCTGAGTTAAAAACAAAAACCAAAAACCGCACGTACGCAAATGGCGGTGCCCATGGGCGCCGCCATTTGCGTTCCTTATTTTAGCACGTGTAGTTTACGTAAACATTTATGTAGACTACGGCAAAAATAAGGAGAATGCAAATAGCATAGACGCTACGCTATTTGTGTTCCCCTTATTTTCGCCGTAGTCTACGTAAATGTTTACGTAGACTACACATGCCAAAATAAGGAACACAAATGGCGGCGCCCATGGGCGCCGCCATTTGCGTACGGGCGATTTTTGTTTTTTGTTTAACTCAGCCATGATAGGCTACGTAAACATTTACGTAGCCTATCACGGTATTTTTTTAAAATCTAGCTGTGATAGGCTACGTAAATCTTTACGTAGCCTGCCTATCATGTTTTTTGCTTTTTTTTACTTGGAAATGGCGGCAGTGGCAGCCGCCGCCGCCGCCCCGCCACCGCTGACGCCGCCGACAGGGACATTCACACAAGGTAAGTCCCATCCCGGGGGTGGGTGGGGGGGCAGACCGTTTCGCCACCAATTTCAGGGGGCCGAATGCGCTGGCATTTGGCCTCCCCGAGATTCGTGGCGAAATTCTCTGACATCCCTAGATTTTGGTTTCTTTTTCCTAGGTTCAGAACTTAGTATTTATCCCTATTAAATGTCATTTTGTTGTTTTCTGCTCAGCACTCCAGTCTATCAAGATCACTTTGAATTTTGTTTCTGTCTTCCAAAGTATTAGCTATCCCACCCAATTTTGTGTCATCTGCAAATTTGATCAGCATTCCCTGCACCTCCTCCTCCAAGCCTTTAATAAAAATGTTGAAGAGCACTGGGCCCAGGACTGAGCCCTGCGGTACCCCACTTGTTACCTCTCCCCAGTTTGAGAAAGTCCCATTGATAAGCACTCTTTGAGTCCGATTCTGTAGCCAACTGTGGATCCACTGGATCATTGTTTCATCTAGCCCACTTTGAGTTAGTTTGCTCATCAGGATATCATGGGGCACTTTGTCGAAAGCTTTGCTGAAGTCAAGGTATATGATGTCTACGGCATTCCCACGGTCCACAAAAGAGGTTACTTGATCAAAAAATGAGATCAGATTCGTCTGGCAGGAGTTGTTTTTGACAAATCCATGTTGGCTTCGAGTAATCACGGCATTGTTTTCAAGGTGCTTACAGATAGATTGCTTTATCATCTGCTCCAGAATTTTCCCAGGGATCGATGTCAGACTGACTGGTCTGTAGTTCCAGGTTCCTCCTTTTTACCCTTTTTGAAGATAGGGACAACGTTAGCCCTCCTCCGGTCATCTGGCACTTCCCCCGTCCTCCATGATTTCTCAAAGAGAATAGACAGCGGTTCTGAGAGTTCTTCTGCCAGTTCCTTTATGACTCTAGGATGCAGTTCATCTGGCCCTGGAGATTTGAACTCATTCAAAGTAATTAGGTGTTCCTTGACCATATGCCTATCAATCTCAAGCTGCAATCCTGCCCCTTCAGCCTGTACTTCGCCTTTGCCAGGGGGCTCATATACCCTCTTTTGGGAGAAGACTGAGCCAAAGTAGGAATTGAGCCCCTCTGCCTTTTCTTTGCCTTCTGTTATCATTTTGCCATCTTTATTTAATAGGTGAACAACCATTTCTTTCCTCTGCCTTTTACTATGCTTAGCTGAAGAAAGCCTTTTTGTTGTTTTTAGCATCCTTCGCTAACCTCAGCTCGTTCTCAGCTTTAGCCTTCCTGATACCATCCCTGCAATTCTGTGCTACCTGCCTGTACTCTTCCTTTGTTACTTGGCCTTCTTTCCACTTCCTATATGTGTCCTTTTTTGTTTTCAGGTCATCCCTAAGCTTTTTGTGAAGCCACATCGGCTTCTTCTGCTGTCTTCCACCTTTTCTTCTTGTTGGAATTGTTTGTAATTGTGCCTTGAGAATTTCCTTTTTAAAAGCTCCCACCCATCTTGGACTCCTTTTCTCATTAGCGTCGCTTGCCATGGGACCTTACTGATCATTGTTCTGAGTTTATTAAAATCAGCTTTCCTAAAATCCAGGGTACACGTTTGACTACATTCGGCTTTTGCTTCCCTTAGAACCAAGAACTCAAGGACAACATGGTTGCTTTCCCCCAGAGTTCCTGTAACTGCTACTTTATCCACTAAGTCATCTCTGTTGGTTAGGATCAAGTCAAGGATAGCCGATCCTCTAGTTCCTTCCTCTACTTTCTGATATATCTTGTTTATTTTGTATATATTGTCTGTTCATGTGGTTTTTTTTTATGTAAATGGTTTTTAATCTCTCTATATTGTATTTTAATGTCTTTAATCTTTGTAAACCACCCAGAGAGCTCCGGCTATTGGGTTGTTGTTGTTGTTGTTGTTTATTCATTCAGTCGCTTCCAACTCTTCATGACTTCATGGACCAGCCCACGCCAGAGCTTCCTGTTAGCCGTCGCCACCCCCAGCTCCCCCAAGGTCGGGTCCGTCACCTCCAGAATATCATCCATCCACCTTGCCCTTGGTCGGCCCCTCTTCCTTTTGCCTTCCACTTTCCCTAGCATCAGCATCTTCTCCAGGGTATCCTGTCTTCTCATGATGTGGCCAAAGTACTTCAGTTTGGCCTTTCATATCATTCTTCAAGTGAGCAGTCTGGCTTTATTTCCTGGAGTATGGACTGGTTTGATCTTCTTGCAGTCCAAGGCACTCTCAGAATTTTCCTCCAGCACCACAGTTCAAAAACATCTATCTTCCTTCGCTCAGCCTTCCTTATGGTCCAGCTCTCGCAGCCATAGGTTACTATGGGGAATACCATTGCTTTAACTATGCGGACCTTTGTTGTCAGTGTGATGTCTCTGCTCTTCACTATTTTATCCAGATTTGTCATTGCTGTCTTCCCAAGAAGTAAACGTCTTCTGATTTCCTGGCTGCACTCAGCATCTGCAGTAATCTCTGCACCTAGAAATACAAAGTCTGTCATTGCCTCCACATTTTCTCCCTCTATTTGCCAGTTATCAATCAAGCTGGTTGCCATAATCTTGGTTTTTTGAGGTTTAACTGCAACCCAGCTTTTGCACTTTCTTCTTTCACCTTCGTCATGAGGTTCCTCAGCTCCTCCTTGCTTTCAGCCATCAAAGTGGTATCATCTGAGATTGTTAATGTTTCTTCCAGCGATTTAAACTCCAGCCTTGGCTTCATCAAGCCCAGCACGTCGCATGATGTGTTCTGCGTACAGGTTGAATAGGTAGGCTAAGAGTATACAACCCTGCCGTACTCCTTTCCCAATCTTAAACCAGTCTGTTGTTCCATGGTCTGTTCTTACCGTTGCTACTTGGTTGTTATACAGATTCCTCAGGAGGCAGACAAGATGACTTGGTATCCCCATACCATCAAGAACTTGCCACAATTTGTTATGATCCCCACAGTCAAAGGCTTTAGAATAGTCAATAAAACTGAAATAGACGTTTTTCTGAAACTCCCTGGCTTTCTCCATTATCCAGCAGATATTGGCAATTTGGTCTCTAGTTCCTCTGCCTTTTCTAAACCCAGCTTGTACATCTGGCAGTTCTCGTTCCATGAATTGCTGGAGTCTCCCTTGCAAGATCTTGAGCATTACCTTACTGGCATGTGAAATAAGTGCCACTGTTCAATAGTTTGAACATTCTTTGGTGCTTCCCTTTTTTGGTATGGGGATATAGGTTGATTTTTTCCAATCTTTTGGCCATTCTTGTGTTTTCCAAATTTGCTGGCATATGGCATGCATCACCTTGACAGTATCATCTTGCAAGATTTTAAACAGTTCAGCTGGGATACCATCATCTCCTGCTGCCGTGTTATTAGCAATGCTTCTTAAGGCCCATTCAGCCTCACTCTTCAGGATGTCTGGCTCTAGCTCACTGACCACACCGTCAGATCTATCCCCGATATTATTATCCTTCCTATACAGATCTTCCGTATATTCTTGCCACCTTTTCTTGATCTCTTCTGCTTCTGTTAGGTCCTTGCCATCTTTGTTTTTGATCATACCCATTTTTGCCTGGAATTTGCCTCCGATGTTTCTAATTTTCTGGAAGAGGTCTCTTGTCCTTCCTAGTCTATTATCTTCTTCCGCTTCCACGCATTGCTTGTTTAAAAATAATTCCTTATCTCTTCTGGCTAACCTCTGGAATTTTGCATTTAATTGGGCATATCTCCCCCTATCACTGTTGCCTTTTGCTTTCCTTCTTTCTTGGGCTGTTTCCAGTGTCTCAGCAGACAGCCATCTTGCCTTCTTGGTTTTCTTTTTCTTTGGGACATTTTTGTTGCTGCCTCCTGAACAATCTTACGAACTTCTGTCCATAGTTCTTCCGGGACCCTATCTACTAAATCTAGTCCCTTAAATCTATTCTTCACCTCCACTGCATATTCATTAGGAATATTCGTGAGCTCATATCTGACTGATCTGTGGGTCTTCCCTATTCTCTTTAGTCTGATTCTAAATTGTGCAATAAGAAGTTCGTGATCTGAACTACAGTCAGCTCCAGGTCTTGTTTTTACCGACTGCATAGATGTCCGCCACCTTTGGCTACAAAGGATGTAGTCAATCTGATTTCGGTGTCAACCGTCTGGTGAAGTCCATGTATAAAGTCGTCTCTTAGGTTGTTGGAAGAGAGTGTTTGTTATGCACAGTGAGTTGTCTTGGCAAAATTCTATCAGCCTATGTCCTGCTCCATTTTGTTCTCCCAGACCATGCTTGCCTGTAATTCCAGGTGTCGTTTGACTACCCACCTTAGCATTCCAGTCTCCTGTAATGAAAATAACATCTTTTTTGGCATACTATCTAGTAGATGCTGCAGATCCTCATAGAACTGATCTACTTCTGCTTCTTCAGCATCTGTGATTGGGGTGTATATTTGGATCACTGTGATGTTAAATGGCTTACCCTGAATTCGAATTGAGATCATTCTGTCATTTTTGGGATTGTATCCAAGCACTGCTTTAGCCGCTTTATTATTAATTATGAAGGCTACTCCATTTCTTCTGTGGTCCTCTTGTCCACAGTAGTAGATCTGGTGGTCATTTGATGTGAAGTGGCCCATTCCAGTCCATTTCAATTCACTGACACCCAAAATGTCTAGATTTTAATCTTGACATCTCCCCAATAACCACATCCAATTTGCCCTGGCTCATAGATCTTACATTCCAGGTTCCTATGGTGTGTTGATCTTTAGAACATTGGATTTATCGTTCACCATCATCACCATCGACTGCTAGCCGTCCTTTTGGCTTTGAGCTAGCTGCGTCATCACATCTGGGGCTAGTTGAACTTATCCTCTGTTCCTCCCCAGTAGCATTTTGACCATCTTCCGGCCTGGGAGTCCCATCTTCCGATGGTATACCGACATATCTCTGTTTGTACTGATCCATTTAGTTTTCATGGCAAGAATACTGGGGTGGGTTGCCGTTTCCTTCCCCAGGGATTGTATTTCATCTGACCTCTCTGCCATGACCTTCCTGTCCTGGGTGTCCCTTCACGGTTTAGCTCATGATGTCATTGAGGTGCTCAAGCTCCAGCACCACGACAAGGTAACGATCTCCTTTGCTGAAGATTGGGTGGTATAGAAATGTAATTAACAACAGCAGCAACAACAACAACCAAACAAAGACAGCTATCTGATGTCTCATTAGCTAGCTGGGATATGTCTACCATGGGTCTGGATCTGGATCTGATGGATCTGATGGATTGATACTATTGTTATATTGTTGTTGGCTTTTTTAAATTCTAAAATGTCGTATTATTGATTTAATTATATTTTTAATTTTTGTATATTTCTGTTTATATGTTTTAACTGTACAAATTTTTAATGTTGTAAAGCCACCTTGAGTCCCAGCACTGGGAAAAAGGCGGGATATAAATATAACTATAACAATAACAACAGTAACAATAACAATAATAGATACGTGATGTTTCTTCCAAGCATATTGATGATTGGTGGCTACTGAGTGGGGACACATCTCGTATACTTGGGTGGGGGTTGGTTGCACATGCTAAGGAGAGTTGTACTTCAGCTAACAAAAGTGACAGATGTCTGAATTTTGAGACAAGCCTGAAGGAGGACAGCTTGTGGGGGCTGCAAGTGGATGTTATTTGCTTTGGGTGGGGGACTGATTCTGATTTTACGGTGGCTGCCTGGGTGCTTGCCAGCTCCTAGGGATGTTGGAGAGTTCTGCCACGGACTCCAGGAGTCCGTGGAGGAACAGGGCAGTCCTCCCCCCACGGAATCCCCCCGGGACGGAGACTACCTGGTGGCAGATGCAGTGGCGGTGGGTGCGGCAGCGGATGCGGTGGCAGCTCCGGCTCCTCTTCCAGCCAGTGCTGGCGTGCTGTGGTTGCAAATGGTGGCCGTCATAGCGGCCGCCATTTGCGTGGCTGCCTTTTGCCATGATAGGCTACGTAAATACTTATGTAGCCTATCACGGCAAAGAGCAGGGGGGCAAATGGCGGCCGCTACGGCATTTGCGTCCCTACCTTTTGCTGTGATAGGCTACGTAAATACTTACGTAGCCTATCATGGCTTGGCAGGGACACAAATGGCGGCTGGCGTAGTGGCCGCCATTTGTGGCCGCAGCAGCCTGGCAGCAGTTGGAATCCGGTTGCGGCTGGCCCTGGCTGGCGGTTCCGCAGAGTGGAGCCAGCCAGGGAGGATTCTGGGGGAGGGATGGAGCACCTCCCCCCACACCGCGGATGCCCCAGAACAGAGCCAGGTAAGGGATTTGTACATCCCTACCAGCTCCTCTGTGCTTAACATGTATATATGTAAATAAACAAATATCACAAAAATTCCATACATCTTAAAAGGACCGTATTGCAACTGTCCTCGGGACTGCCTACCATTCTGAAAAGCAGGAAGCCAAACACTGAGGACCCAGGTACAATGATGGAGCCAAGACAACCCCACCGTTGTCAAGTGGTGTGATGGGACTACCGGAAAAGGATTGACCCAGGTCCAGTTAGCTACACAGTTGCATGCTGCATTCCTGCAAAGATGTTATTTTTAATCAAAAGCAGCTGTCAGAGAAAGCTGTGAGACTGAGCAGAGGGAGGGGCCACTTAAGCCTATTCTCCCCCATGGTGTCTCTGCTCAGAATCATCCCTGTTTCAGGGAGGCAGGTCTGTGGGAAGGGCAATGGACCAGAGCAGCAGCAGCAGGAGGTCTCCCTTACTGCTCAGGTGAGAGAATAACTTGAACTCATCGAGATTCAGTCCTGCTGCTTTTACTGCCTCAGAGTCTCCTTTGCTATTGGAAACGCCTATTGAAGCTGACCAGATATATCAACCCATGATTCATGTTTGCAAATACTTATTATCAATGAATAAATATGAAAGACGTGGTCTACAGCAGGAAAGGAACAGGGAATTGGAATGTCCTATTTTGTCTAATCAATGGACCACCGTTTTGGCATCTGTATTGGTTATCTCTATGGATCTTTGGTTACACCTTATTCAGCAAAAACTTTTGTTTCAGGACTATCGGACACCACAACATCTCTTTAAAAAAGGCTAATTGTTGGAGGTGTAATGCAGTTAACTCTTCTCTTATTCATGTTTTAGAAATACCTAACAGTTGCTTCCTTTGGGGAGGAAGTTATTATATGGACAAATTTTGTATTGGAAAGCTCTTTAATATTTACTGATGTAAACGTTCTCTTAAATTACTTACCTGCTTTTTGGAATGTAACACATGGTTAGCGTAAATGGATCTTTCATGCCCTTTTGGTTGTTAAAAGACTGATACTATGATTGTTGTTGTTTATTCGGTCAGTTGCTTCCGACTCTTCGTGACTTCATGGACCAGCCCACGCCAGAGCTTCCTGTCGGCCGTCGCCACCCCCAGCTCCCCCAAGGTCAAGTCCGTCACCTCCAGAATGTTATCCATGATACTATGATACCGAAAGGATAAAAGCTCACCGCCTATAATGCAATGGACTGAAGACTTAACAACATTAGCAACATTTGAAAGAGTGGTATATAGGTGTCAATTGCAAATAGGCATATATTTGGCTATCTAGTCTGCTTTTTCTGAAAATTTATGTGTAACGTATTCTTTCTGTCTTTTTTTCTCCCTAGAATATTGTAGTATTTGAAACTGAGGATTTTAGAATATGTTGTTTTATTTTCAATTTGGGGGGGTTGTTATGTTTTTTGTTTGTTTTGTTAAAACTCACAATAAAAATGGAAAAAAAAAACTTGAACTGGCCACTTCTGTTGAGAACAAGCCTTACCAAGCATTTATTTATTGTATTTTTTATTCCAGCCTTTCTCTTATTTGTAAGAATTTGAAAAAAGAAGACAAAATGTATTAATAGTATTAAAAATTCAGACACTTCTTCAGCCAGCTGGTTGAGCGCCAAAGGGACTTCACTTGATTTCAGCGAGACTTCTTTTCCAAATATGACTCTTTGGGACTGGAGTGCTGGCCTAATACTGGGTGAATAAGATTCTTGATTCAGCTTTGTTGCTTGCCCAGATGCTGTGTTAGTGTTTGTGGAAAAGCCAGTTTGCCATCTAATTATATTACAGCCCACAATTACTTTGGCTACAGTTGTTGTGTTTTAAAAAAAGACTAGGTTTTTATTCCACCACAGAAAGATCAACAGCCTAGTCATAAACACATCCATTTGGAGGCAGCTGCCATTGACTTCAATAGAACTCATACACACAAAATAAGTGTGGCTGGACATGAACGTCTGAAATATTATAGTATGCATCAAGATACCAAGCATGTAAAAAAAATAGTTGCAAAGACCACTGTGGAATATACCACTATGGAAGAATTTCAAAGGTAGCATAAATAAATCCTAAAAGATGAATATTTTATGATCATAACACTTCATTTTTAGCATGAAGAAACAAGTCAGTATCCCCATTGCACCGTGCTTTGAGTCCTGCTCATGCAAGAATCCTGCACTGAGTGGTCAGATGGAGGGTGGGGTGGGTGAGAGTGGAATGCCGTTCCTCTTCTCATCATATTTACTGAGTGCAGAATTGTTTTGGGGACAGGGGTTTTGGCTGAGGATGGTGCTGCTTTGGAAGTCCAGCTTATCTTCCTCTTAGGGTAGGTTGAGGAAAGCCCCGTCTGCAGGCTGCAAATGCAGGGACCCTATTTGGGTGATTTCTCTAGCGGGACCATGACTTCTCATTCACTTTTCAGGGTGGGGGCTTAGTGGAAGGGGTGGTGGGAGCCATTCTTTCCCTTTCCTTTTAAAGAAAAATTGCCCCCGCTGTTGCAAACAGTGGCAGCAGCACTTCTATGCATCATCCTCCCCTCCCCTAATAATAACACCACATCATGATATACCATTGTTCCAGTGGGGCATTAATAGAGTATATATACTATTAATATAGTATATTTTTACCAAAATTATGATCACCCTTGGCTTGTAAATCACAGTGTAGCATCCTTGTCAGCACCACCCATGAGCAGGGTTCATGAACGGTGACTTAGAGCAGACTTCAGACTTTCCACCCCAGTGCATGGCTGAGGTCCAACAAGGACACAAGTGCAGCCCCACTCCTGGCCTCGCACAACTGAAATTGAATGAGTATGGAAAGCCTGCATGCAGGGTCAGTGTTGGTCTAAATCAGAGCTGGGCAACTTGTGATCCTCTGAATGTTCTGGCCTACAACTCCCCTCATCACTCACCATGGGCTCTGCTGGCTAGGGTTGATGGGAGTTGCAGGCCACAGAACATCCGGAGGGCCCACCCTGGGCTAAATGCATGTAGCATTCACAGACTAGAGCAGCCCCCTCCAGAGCTCCACACATTTAAATGTATATTGTAATACAGAGTCATATCTGAATTTGGACATGGACATTCAAACAGGCGTAGGCCAAGGGGGCCTACTTCAGCTCAAGGCGTAGACCTCCTTCAGCTCAAGGATCGAATTCAGTTTTGGAGCAGCTCTCAGGGGCCACATTCCAGTGGTGGGCGGGACCCAAGGCAAAGGGGCAGGGCCAACCCCCCCCCCCAGCATGTGGTGGCTTAAAGCTCTTCCTGCCAGTGGCATTTCAACTTTTTAGAATGGGGAACAAACTGCATAAAAGCCAGGAAACTGCCAAATGATTGGTGGTTGGAGGAAAGGGGGTGGGGCCATCTAGGGGACCCTGGATTTGGCCCCTGGACCTGAGGTTCCCACCCCGGTCTAGGCACTAGAGGCATTTTCAGACTACTCTCTGCACATGGGGAATGGAATTTCAATGGGAACAGAGCTGAAGGGCCATCTCACGCACAGGATATTTTTTAAAAGTACATATTAATGAGGCAATTCATTGTGAATGAAAAGAGCTTCATTTGTTATGATTTTAATTTTGACCTTTCTGTCTCAGTCGAAGAGAATGTAAATTTTGCTGTAATTTGCAATATGTATGCATAGAATCGGAGGTGCATAATGTATTGAAGGTGCGTAATGTAGTGAAGTTAGATGACGAAACCTTATGTTAACGTTTTATGGCTGGAAGTTACAAACCACTTACTCTGAAGTAGTAACAAATCCCTCTATTCTGGTGTGCAAAGCTAGTGCTAAAATGTGTAGTACACCTTTATCAGAGTCAGAAATGAGCAACCACAGCACCTCACCTTTTGTATACACAAAAGCAAAATCTGCCTCTCAGGTCTCCCAGAGGTGACCAGTCAGTGGTGTAATGGAGCTGGAACATCAGGGAGTAGAGTGCAGGCACTTTTTTGAGATGATCTTAGTTAAATTGGGTATCATGCCATACTTCTATTCTTTGGTTGTGTATATATAATGGATTGACACAGTTGCCTGCATTTTTGGACTGACCAGGGGTTGGGGAGGTGGCTATGGAGGATGTCATGGTGAGCTCTTGGACTTTAAAATCCACCAGTACAGAAAATTACGAGACAGCAAATTATGACAGTATGAAGTGGACCAATACATGCACTTTCTAGAGGCCAATCCTACAGCAGAAAGTTCATGTGACCAATGGTCATGTGGTTACCATTTTGTAAACTTGACTCAGCCTTGGCGCATGAGAGATCAGGATTTCCAGTATTGTATTTTATTGTATTGGGTGGATTAACATATAGTCTATCTATATATAAATGACCAAATTTCCACACTGAGAATATGGAATGAGGTTTGAGTGGTCACTAGGGATCACACTTATCATATCAGGCAAGCTTTGTCCTGGGCTGAGTCGAGAGCTGGACACATAATGAAACAATTACACTGCTTTCACACATGTCAGACTCTGAACAGATCCACTCGCCCTCATACTTAGCACACTAATTGGGCTGTGTGCACAGGCCCTGGCATCTAGCCTGAGTGCATATTGCCCCTGCTTTCGGATTCCAAACATTATCTGCTGGTGGCTCAGAAACAGTTTGCAGTCATCAGTGGTCACCATTTTGTAAACTCAATTCAGCTTTGGGACATGAGAGATTAGGATTTCCAGTAGCAGCCAGGAACATGAAGATATGCCCACAACATACAGGCCAATTTTACTAGTAAACCATAAAGATGTAAACAATTTCTTGCCAAGAGTTCTTTTTATTTTGGATCGAAGACAGCCCCCTGAATCTGTGATCCTAACATTACGCCTGCCTGTCAGAGGATATGGCTTCTTTGCTGTTTAATATGCCTGGACTGACAAAATTTCAAGTACTGAGTGAACCAAAACTCACTGTGATGGAAAGTTCTATTTGAGTTAACATTTTCTCCAGTTAAGTTCTCCAGGTGGTGAATAGTAAGCTTCAGAAACCCAAGGTACTGACACTTCTCAAATAGGTAGCGGAAGAGATTTATGAGATCTCTTTAAATGGACTAGTGTGGTCTGACTGTCCACTAGAGCTGTCAATCTCAAAGAACCAGCAAAAGGTGCTTAAATGTTTGGGCCTCTCCTACAGGGTATGAGAGGAAACGCTATCCAGAACGTTGCTCTGATTGATGGGGTGAATAGCAGAGCAAACATTTAACTTTTCATTCCATCTCTTCTGGATGTTTGGTTAATGCCCTTGAATATGGAATATTTATCAGACAAACAATGACAGTAATATTTTCAGGGCAAATAAAGATGGAAAATTCGCTCACGTGTCTGGTTTTCATGCACACTTAACTTACAGAGGCCCTCAACAGCATTCGTGTGGAGAACTACGACTTTTACATTATTCGTTGCTCACTGGCATTTCTGCTGCTGCCGCTTATTACTGATCCGTGTTTAACTAGTGGTACATGAAAGTTTTGGAAAATAGTTTCTTATCTTATTCAACAACTAGACTAAACCTCACTGACATGCAATATTTGATTACAATTAAAGAAATATAATCTGATTGGGTGGTTATGTAACATTTATGTTTATTAGGTTTATGTGACGTTAAATTACATTTATTTCTGAAAATGTTGAGCACCCTTTTTAATCTGAAAAGTATGTGTTATTGCATTCTGGGTGTAGCAGGTATAGCACTTCAAGTTGTAATGTGTGAAGTATTGGTTCCTTTGATACTGGGCACAATCGACTAGGGACTGGTTTTTCACAAGAGCCATATTTCCAGCTGCCAAAGAGAACATTTCTTCTTTCTAATGCATGATATCCTTAAATAGGGCATATGCTTGGAAACGTTCAAAAGACAGAAAGACAGAATCTGTGCATTTGTGTCCTAGCATCCTGCTATAATACTGTTGTTAGCTTAATTGTCCATAGCTTGTCCATAGCTAGCTAAACTGCTGGACATAATAATGTTACTCAGTGCAATGCTAATAGTAATTAATGCCACCATTAATTAACCAGAACTTTTATTGCATCAAATTTTGCTTAGCTAGATGAATAGGATTCAACTTTACCAAAAACTGACACGGTAATGAAGTGTCGTCAAATTCAGGTTTTGTGAAGTAGAAGTTCTACCCTGTGTCTTGTGTGTTCCCAGAAAATAAATATCAAGCTCACAACATTTAAAACTGGGAAACAAAACTGTAAACTAAGAAATGCATTACAATTCTAGCTTTGTTCCCATTACAAGCTGCCTTAAATGACTTCCTTTTAAGAAAAAAGAAAGATTTCCTCTACAGAACACCAAACAAATTACAAGTGGGCACAGTGTAGAATTTATACAATCATTTCCACTCATATGTAATAATGATGTATAAAAATATAGGACAAATTATTTTCTTAACAGTGCAATATTTCCCTCTAGTGGCCCTCAGAAAGCAATAGCCATACTACTGTGCCCACCACCTTGAATGGTATTTTGTAGTTAAATTCAATTCAGTCTTCATTTAATTAAGTTTTTAAGCCTCTTGTCAGTGCAGAATGGCCACGGGTTAAACATATGAAAAACCATCTTATACTGTGCCAGACAAGTGGCTCATCTAACCTAGTAATTTCTTCTGTTACTGACAGCAGTTCCCCAAGATCCGAGGCAAAGTGTTTTTCCTGCCCTGCTACTGAGACCCTTTGTGCTGCTGGGGACTGAACCTAGGACTTTGTGCATGCAAAACAGGTGACCTGTGGGCCAGAATACACAGTCTGTTCACATGCAGTGGATGTTCTACATAATAATATTTCCCCAGCAATCCCGGGCTGTTCTGTAAGATGGCTACAAAAAATGAGATGAGAAGTGCTGCGTGCACTGCACTTTGTCAGCACTTTTAGCGCATGAATACATAATACTTATTCTCAGACTATCTTGGGCCCAGGTACTGAAAGATATCACACTGCATTGGCCACAAGCAAATGGGAAAGTTGACATATTTATGAGGAACGCTCAGGAAAGTCATACAGGTGGCTACAACATTGAGCCCATATGAAACAAGCATTATTTTGATTTTTCTGCAGCTACTGCTCCTCAGCCAATTGTTCTACTGCCATGGCATCAGGTACCATAATATTTGGCAGACAGGTATGGACAAAATGATCTCAAACGTGTGCCACTCAAGGGTGCATCCCCGCACCAATGTAATTATATGGCAACGTTTGCAATGAAGCAGCATACTCCGACCAGCACAGGAAAGCTGCAGGAGTACCATTCAAAGTCGGGGGCATGATCCTTGTTAAGAACCTCAAGCCTCGAAACAAACTCCTAATGTCCTTGTTTTCAGCACCACACTAAATCACAATAATAAGTGGCACCATGGTCACTGCACAGAGCCCCCCCCCCCAGTCACAAGAAATGTGACTCACATCAACCAACATTATGACATCGTTCCAACTCAAAGACCTGATTATGGTGACTACATACTTTGGAGAGCCCCGTCGGTTCCATTCTCTTGCTGTGTGAAATGCCACAGTGAGAGAGCAGCCGACAGGGCTCTCCAGAGCACCTGCCTGCCCAATGGTACTAACCTGCCTGGGCACCTGTCCATGCCCATCTGAGGGTTGGGTGGGCATGCAATTTGCCATCCTCCTGCTCCAGCACCTGATTCACCCCACCTCATGGGAGGACTGCCCTGGAATCTAGCAACTCCGTGTGTTCCAGAGATAAACTTTCAACGTTACCCAGCAAGGACCAGCAATCATGCTCCAACCTATTTGCAGGGCTACATGACATAAAGGTAGCTTTTCCTGTGCACTATGGACCAATTATTCAGTTCTTCTTGCTTTATTCATGCAATTTTGTCATATATTCTAGTCTCAGTTTTTCTTATATAGTTGCAGAAGAAGTGTTTTCAAATCTTCTAAGTTTAGAATTATGTTTGTGGTTTTCATATCTGTTACATAAGAAGGGATGCAATGTTTGCGGTGAATCTGTTCCTTGATCTAGGCCAGGATACGATGGCCTCAATTAGTCACATAAAAAAAGGTGTAGATACTAAGAGAGCAATCCTGTCTAGATAGGTGGCTGCCTCCGAACTCGGAGGTGACCGCCTATCCAAAGCAGGGCAGGAGAAGTGTGGAGGGGATAATTCCCTTCGCACTTCTCCTGCCCTGCTTTTTCGGAGCATGGAGTGGGGAAGGTGTGTCGTACAGACAGCTACGGTCTCCCTGCCCCGGAACGCCCCCGGCCACACCCCTTTCCAGCCGCTCCGCACTCCTCTTGCAAGCATGGAGGACAGGGCTGTTCCGCACTGCCTCCGAGGCAGTGGGAAATGGGGGGAGGTCAGTTCCTGGATAACAGCATATCTTATTGGCCGTCTAGCCACTGTCTAGCAGCCATAGGATTGCTCCCTTATTCCATTATATTTTCTCCATAAAGACATTGCAGTATGTTGTGCTTGAAAGTGCTTAATAGGTATCACTTAATAGGTGAACTACTATTTCCATATCCTCAAAGAATAGTATATATCTCACATATTTAAACAACCAAACAATGGATCCAATGCCAAATCATAGCCTGTCTTATTTTTGATTTTATAACGTAATGGTGTCCATAAGCCCAATATCATTTTGGGCATGTAATATAGAACAGCTCTTGGAGGCACACACTTCCGGTAACTGTAATTAATACCTGTATCGATCAATTATTAAGAGATGCTAGATTGGTGGGTACAAGGAGCAGGGCATTCTCAAAAGGGATACTTTTCGTGAACATTTTTGGTAGGGGTATCATTAAAAATCAAGCAGGGCTCTTTAAATAAGCAAATGGCCCATCTCAATTTCTATGAGCAAAGTTGGGGGGGGGGGAGGCAGCTTACCTCCAGTTGGATTTCTGCCCCCATCATCCGCAAACATACCCTTCATCTTCTGCTGCTTGGCATGAATGCTTGCAGTATCCCTTCTTCGCCACAACAAGGCAGTGATCCATGTAGGGGATTTGTTTATTAGCAATAAATAAATGTGAGATTCAAGTACCACCATTATAAGACTTCATAAAAAAACCTTTCTTTAAAATTCATGTACAATGTTTACAACCTCAATTTAAAGTGCTGATCTTGACCTTTAAAGTCCTTCATGGGTTATGATCCAAATACCTGTTGGACTGCCTTCTCCTGCATCAGTCTGCCCATTCAGTGACTTCATCAGCCGGGTGTCCCTGCCATCTGAAGTTCAGTGAGTGGTGATGAGAAAGAGAGCCGTGGTGATGGTGGCTCCTTGCTTTTGGAATTTCCTTCCCAGGGAGGCTTTCCTGGCACCTAGATGCCAGGCAAAAATATTTTGGTTTTCCTGGGCTTTTAAGAACTGCTAATGTTAAAATGTTTAACTTAGAGCTGTTTTGATTTTACTGTCTGTTTGAATGGACTGTTGCACTTTTTGTCTGTTGTTTTAATTTGCATGCTTTATCTCATTACTAGCAAATGGACCTGGATTTGCACAAGTTGGAATAGCCTTTAGTTTGATACAGCGAACCTTTCAACCATACTTATATCTCTGTCAGCAGGCCAGCCCAAGACATTTTGCTGTGTGAGGAGAAGAGCAAGATGGTGCCCTCTCCCGTCCCCTATACAGAAGCTGGCTGGACTGTTTCTTCAACACTGACAGTTGGAACAGCATCCCCCGCTGCACCTGAAGGCAACAAGCTAGATGTGGGGGCACAGGGCAGGTCACTTGGCACTCGGATCTCTCTTCCAGGACCGTGCTGCTGCCTCCCAGCACCTGTTGCTTGAGGCACCCACCTCACTCTGCCTAATGGTAGGGCCAGCCCTGAGCACTGGATATATTGTGCCTACCCTGTCTGCGTGAAGCCATGTCTGCTTGCACCTCTAGGCATGGCCCCTGTCATGGTGCACCCCTATTGCCCCCTGAGGGAGGGGTCTGTACAGCAGGAGACAGGTGTATAACTCTGTCTCATGACCTCCTGATCTCCCCTGGCTTCAAACTGCAACGCTATCTGTTGGTTAGGGAAGTGTGCCCCTTGTGGCAAGGGGGGCAGCATTTCAGCAATTTCTGCAGATATGGTGGCGGGAGAAAGTCCAGACATTTTCAGGGCCATGGGACAAGTGCTGGCAGCAGCTGCTTCTCCGTCATCATCGTCATCTAGTTTGGCTGCTGGCTAGTGCAATGGCAACAGCCTTGTTATTGGTTGTCCAGCAGGCCAGCGTGTTTCCTCACAATGCCTGACTTGGAGCAATGCTACATTATAGTATACTACATAATGATGTAGCAATTTCCCAGAAGTTTTCTTGGAGGAAAAAAGATGCCTCCTTGAATTAAAAGCATTCACTGCCTTAACAATGTTGTCTCAGTGTGAATGGGGTGGGGTGGGGTGGGGTGGGGATGTTGCTCGCCTCATCTAGCTAGGATGGACCTCAGGTAGGAAGGGGCCACCAGAGGGGTTGTGAACTAGGGATGTACAAAAGGCACTTACCTTTCACGGATTATGTTGATGGGGGGGGGAGGCGCTCCGTCTCTCCCACCGGAATCCTGGACGGGGGGGGGAGGCACTCCATTCCTCCCCCCCTGGAATCCTGACTGGCCGGCTGTGCTCTGCAGGGATTCTGTGGAGCCGCCGGCTGGCTCCGCCAGCAGCCGGACATCCAGTCGCTGGCTAGCAGGGACGCAAATGGCGGCGGCCGTAGCCACCGTCGTTTGCGTCCCTGCAGTCAGCTGTGATAGGCTACGTAAATGTTTACGTAGCCTATCATGGCTGACTTAAAAAAAACAACGCGCGTACACAAATGGCGTTGATTTACGTAGATTTACGTAGACTAAGTAAATATTTACGTAGACTAAGACGGCGAAAATAAGGGGAACGCAAATAGCGTAGCGGACGCTATTTGCGTCCCTTTTTGATTCACCGTTTTAGCCTACGTAAATATTTATGTAGGCTAAAATGGTGAATCAAAAAGGGACGCAAATAGCGCCTGCTACGCTATTTGCGTTCCCCTTTATTTTTGCCGTCATAGTCTACGTAAATATTTACGTAGATTAAGATGGCCAAAAATAAGGAACGCAAATGGCGGCGGCCGTAACCGCCACCATTTGCGTACGCATTTTTTTTTTTCCCCAGAGCCCTCCGCAGCTGGAAATCCGGCTACGGATGGCTCTGGCCTGGCTGGGCCTGGCCGGCTGCTCCGCGGAGCTGCCGCAGAGCACAGCCAGCCGTGGAGGATTCCAGGGGGGAGGAACGGATCACCTCCCCCCCCGTCGAGGATTCCAGGGGGAGGGACGGAACGCCCCCCCCCACCATCAACATAATCTGCGGAAAGGTAAGTGATTTTCGTAGATCCCTAGTGGTGGGTTACCGTGATGTCATAGAGACATACTGGTGTCACCATTTGTGAATTTTCTCCTTCCATACTTGGCCAACATATTGCTCTGTGATTGGTGGGGGTTGGTGGTCTTGCCAAGGATGCTGGGGAAGTACCTGTTGGAGTTGCTGTGCTCTCTGTTATTTAAAGTGATATTGTTCTGTTATGTTGTTTGCAGCTAAGAGTGCATATTTATTTTATTTATTTATTATTAAATTTATTAATCGCCCATCTGGCTGGTCACCCAGCCACTCTGGGCGATGTACAACATACAATAAAAACAGTTTAAAACAATAAAATTCTACAATAAAAACATTTTCTAAAATACCCTAACCCACCCCAAATGCCTGCCTGAACAACAACGTTTTTAATGCACGATGGAAGCTCATTAAAGAGGGGGCATGACGGAGTTCCCTAGGGAGGGAGTTCCACAGAGTGGGGGCCACCACAGAAAAGGCATAGGATCACAACTAAGCTATACCAACATTATGCCAGTCTAAGCCACCGTTGGTGCTGTTGTGGGTATAGGACTGCTCTGCCCAATTATAAGGATGATGATGATGTCAACAAAGCAGTTATAGTTGAAGTAAATATCCTTGATCAATTGTCCTGCTTTCTGAGTGGCATAGCTGCATTTAGAAACTTGACATTCATAATTGATCCTGCATTGAACACGGGGCTGGTGTTTTACAGCCATTCCCATCCTGGAGTATGGATTCAAAAACCAAACAGAGCAATTAGTATTTAGTACTCAATATCATCTATCTAAGCTTCAGGCCATAATTGGTTGAGATGCTCTGTTATCATGGACTGTCCAAAAACATTCTGACTGCCAAGGCAATAAATATAACAGTGGAATTTAATGTGAAGTGAAAGGTCTGTTCCTCTGGAATTAAAACATCACAAACCACAATTAAAGATAGTTCAGAAATTTCCATTAGTGCAAAATACAGCTGTGAGGCTAACTTGGACTGGGACATTATGTCTATGTTTTGGGTAATGGTTTTGACCTTTAGAGGCATTCATGGCTTGGGACCATGGCTTTGTCTTCATATGTGCTGCCCATACACTAAGATCTCCACCAGAGGCTTTTCTTTGCATGACCTTGCCATATGAAGTGTGGTGGGAGGCTACACAGGAAAGGGCCTACTCAGTGATGGTGCCCCAAACATAGCATGCTCTCCCCAAGGAGGCTCACCTGGAGAATACTTTGATGTCATTTCTGGGCCAGCATACTTGGGAAGCTGCTACGGTCAACATGATGCCTGCTCTAGGCCATGGGGTCTAGGGCACATGCAGACTGCAAACCCACAGGGGGAAGGTATCCACTGACATACGAAGGGGGCCACCAGAAGGCACATTTCTGAGGGCCTTTCTGACCTGGAGCCAACCCTGCCAGATGAAGACCTTTTTATTTTTCCCAGGGTAACTCAATTTTTCACAACAGTTGTGTACTGGTTGTGGATTAATACATACTGATCATTTTCAAATATGGGGGCATGTGCTGTTGGATATGTGTGCGTATGCACAGTTGATTATATATGGAATAACATAAAGTGACTCATATCTATCACATGCTTCTTCATTAAAGCACCAAATTTGTGGACTAATATATAGTGATCATTTTCAGATATGGATGCATCTGCGTGCATGGCTACAAATTGAGAACGTTTTTTTTGCCAGTTTGGCAAAATTTAAGCTTATTGAGGTTCTCTGAATTCCTCTTCAAAACTTGTTCTGACTCTTGTCTATATCAGATTGTGAGCTTTGTTTTTTTCTGTTCACATGGAAATTCATGCAGAGTTTTCCAAATGTACGCATCATGTTTTGTGTGCATGTACATTTTTATCCCATTGATTAAAGTGTGATTTTGTTCATTTTTCAAAAGTATGCATTTTTCATGCACAGTTTTCAAATGTATGCATGTTGGCGAACATTTTTTGGGGGGTCTTGCAAATCACATCGCAGGCTTGGAAATACATGGACTTCAACTACAGATTGCATTTGAGTCCATGTTTGGGTTCAGGAGGTGTAAACTGGGTAAAACATGGTAAAAAATGAACTGAAATAAATTTCTCATATATCCCTACATGCAACTAGGGATGTCCGTCGCTGGGAAATCTGTTGGCTTTCCTCAGTGCCCCTGGCTTGGCTTGCATTTGCATTTGCAAGCCAAGCCATGGGCTTTTCCTGAAATCTGGGAGTTTTTGTTCTTGTTCTTTTTTGTAATGGAAATAGAAATTTGCACAAATTGCTACCATAATTTGCACAATTTGCGCGAATTGTGGCCATGACTTGCACAAATTTCTATTTACAAAAATAGAAAAGCCTGGAAAATCTGTGAGCCGGCCCGACTCACGGAAGCTCATGGGGAAGTCTAGCCCACCAAGCTGATAAAAACTCAGTGAGCTCCACTCACCAGACAGATTCCTCCAACATCCACAGTGTGATTTATTAGGGCTGTGCACAGAAGCCAAATCAGAGCTTCAGATTTGGTCCCAATATATTTCAGAATGATTCAGACCTGATCCAACCTGCTTCAGACTCTGGATTTGAAGCAAGATTTGGAAATCCGAATTATTCAGATTTTTTATTTTCCCATTGACTTGCATTAGAAAACAGAAACAGCCATAACTTTTTTTTAGTTTTTATGATAAATACATAACATTTACAGACCCGGAGCCCCTATGGAGCTGATTGAACTTGCCATGTTTCAGACAGATAGGTTTGGTAGTTTTTGTGGTAAAATTTGCTTTTTTCACAAAAATCAAAGTCAAAGCAAAGTGCTATAACTTTTTTTTGGAGCTTCCACATAAGTGCATGGAATTTGGGGATGTGGCAGCCCTTATGGAAGTGACGGAAACTGCCAAATTCAGACAGGTAGGTCCAGTGGCTTTTGTGCTAGCCATACATAAAATGTCTTTTTCTCAAAACCTAAAACAAAAGGTAAAACAAAACAAAAAACCTGTGGAGCCATACAGGGGATTAGAGGTCCTAATCAGAACATGCTTAATGTGACCATTAGGAGGTCACTATCCCTAATCTCTGGTGTAGGGTTTTTTTGGAGCACAAATAACCCCTCTCCCCTAGTACTTTCCTTTTGCCTGTTCTGAATCTGCCACTATTCAGCTTCACTGGATGACCTGAGGCTCTTCTCATTAAGGGAAGAAAAAAGTTAAACCTTTCTTTGGCTGCAAACCTCTCTTTACCTCCAAGTAAGTCACACTGAACTCAGTAGAGCGTATTTATTACACTCCTCCACTTTCTGTACTCCATATAATTTTTTAAACCTCCCCCCTTATTTTCCTTCTCCCCCCCTAAATTAAATAGGCCAAACATTGAAACCTTTCCATATACAGGAGTTGTTCCAGCTCTCTGATCATTTTGTCAGCCCTTTTCCCCATTTGTAAAAGAAGGGCAAGATGAAGCAAACATTTTTCAAAAATGCAAATAGTCTCGCCAGGCTGCTGCTGCTGCTGTGCCAGCCCCTGCGGGCAGTGCTCTGACTGGGCTCCAGCTATTGCTGCTGCCTCAAAACAGGATGCACTATCTGGACTGGGGGCAAGCCAACCTGGCTACTGGTGCTGCTGGTCCCACCAGCATCTTGCCCATGCCCACCTCTGCCCCTGCCAAGAGCAGCACCATGGTGGTGGCACCCTCAGATGCTTCATATGTGTATTGTGTGTACTGCTTTGGCCACACACTGTTTGCTTGTGCACAATAATGTGTATGCTGCATTCACACAGCACACAGCACGCACACACACGACCAAAAGCAATGCAGATACAGAAAGAAAAAACTACCTACACAAGCTAAGGGGGGTTGAGGGGAGGGAAACAATGCTAGCCCTAACTATCTATCTAAAGCCAAACAGAAAAGAAAGGTGCATCTGTGGTTTTGATTTTTTGTTTTTGTTTTTTGAATATAGACAAAGAGTTGAAAAATGGGAAGGGAAGAAATAGTAATTGAGAAGGGCGGGGGGCCGGGCTGGGGCGGGGAAACCAAAGGACAAGCGGTAAACAAAGCAAGGAAACAAACTGAAGCCCAATACCTAGAAGAGAACATTTTTAATATATTTCTGTGTTTTTTTTTTTTTTTAAAGAATCTAGAAGAAGGATTTAAGGGAAAAGGAAGACTAAGAAATGGAATTGAGAAGGGCTGGGTAGGTACTGGGAACTGCTGCACTAACACATTCCAAAAATAAAGAACTCTTCTCCTTCTACCAACTCTCTTTCATGCTGGGAAACAAAAGCAGAATCTCCTGCTATATACAACCCCGCCTCCCCCACTGTGATTGGAGATTGTTGGGTTAAAGGTTCAGCCCTATTGGCACCTAGAGATGTCACTTGCCAAGACTCAGTTCCCCACTCCTCCTCTCCCCCTCCCTAATCTTATTCCCATACAGGCTATCTGGCCTTCAGAATTGTCCGGATCGGTTCAAAGCAATCTGAAGCGATTTGGATCAATCTGATCCGCTTTGGTTTGGAATTCGGATCCTGAACCTAAGCGATGCACAGCTCTACTTTATATATATCAAACAAGGGGATATAGCCACGGTTCATGAAATCATGAAAATCTCTTGTGACTGCATGAAAGGATATCAGAAGCACTGAAACTGCAAAAAGCCTAAACTCTTTGCCTTTGTGAGGTAGAACGCTCTAGCAGTTAAGTGGGATCATGTGAAACATTCTTATTCAGCACAGTTTAAATTAAAAAATAATATCACTTTTTAACATATGCCCACATTTCTACTTGATTTCTATGAACCTGCACAGTATTGTACGTGGCAAACATAGACATACATTTTCAAATATGTGTGCATCTGCACATGTGGATTTGAGTCACTGGGTTTTATACCATATGCAATCTACTGTACAGGTCCATATATATATGGAGCATCACATGCCTCCATATCTGAAATGATCAGTGTATTAATCCACAAATGCTGTAATTCAATCCTTGTATAAAAAAGTGCATGGTACATGTATGAGTCACTGTATGTCGTACTATCTACAAATAGAAAGATTTAAATCAGCTGTGCATGTTGTATACATGTGCTTCTCACATGTCTCCATTTCTGAAAATGATCAGAAGGTATTAGTCCACATCTGGTGTAAACTTTGGTGCTTTTTTCTTAAAAATTGCACAATTGGTCAGCGATGCTGCTGCACATAAAGGCCGCCCTATGGACAACGAATTACAGCCACCTAGCTGGCAGGCCGTGGATAACTGAAGCTAGGCTATCTGTAGACCTACACAGTCATTCCAAAGAATGAGTGAGGACTTAAGGTGAGGACAGGGACACTGGCCCCATGCCCAACATCTCCATGTGTGCTGGTGCCACCCCTTCATGCCTCAGCCTCCTTGCACTGAGTGGCCAGGCCGACCTGCATTCAGCTGAAAGTGTGTGGAGCATTCTGCACGGTCAGGGGCCCAAGTTCTCAGACTGTGCAGAGCGTTCTACCCACTTTCAATTAAACCTGAGTAGCACCTCTCCCTGTCCCCACAGTTAGCCCTCACACATTCTTGTAGGGCTTCTACCAGGAACAATCACAGCTGGCATGGCAGACTACGCTGGCAAATGGTGCTCTGTGCCACAGAGGCAACCTGGGCCTCCAGTGACAAAGGCTTCCTGAGCTTGCTGCTCAAGGGTAGGGATGGGAGGTTGGCTGGCCATTTGGTTCCAGCCCTGGGTATGCATAGAATTGCAGCCTTGATTAGTCCATATGTAGGTGTTTTATGGGTTGTTTCTTGGGGAAAGGGATGAGCCAGGAAGAGAGGCCAATCAACTAAAACCAAAAGGTTTTACTAGCTAAATATATGCCCTAAACTATGGTAGAGCAAGCAGAGATTGCCTATAAATTACAGAAATCTATACCCATACAAATGGCAAGAAACAAAGGTGTTACACATTCTTCGGGCGGGGGGAAAAGAGTCCAAACATGCATAAGATTGAGCTGTAGGAAAAGAGAATCAAAGTCAAATTATAGACTATGTGGAGATATTCAACTTACTTTAATGCTGGTTTGTATAATACCACTGCCCGCCCCCGGGGAAATCAGCCCTTGACAGAAAGTTGCTTAGAGGTAGAACAAAGAGTGGTATTTCAGTTCCTGTCATGTCCTACCCACAATGAGTAGGATGAACCATCTTCTTTTAAGGCTCCTTTGACATGTCTGAACTCATTCCCTCTTAAGTTTGTATAAGCTCAGCATACCCACCTTTTCCAGCCTTTTCTCATATGATATGAATCGTTTCTGTATCCAGTTTTCCTTCATTACAGTGTGCTATTCATTTTCTATCAAAGTCATTATACTCAGAGAAAAAAAGTAATGAGACTGCAGGGGTGAAGCGAGTGCAGTGCAGGTTGACTAGGGATACTTTCCGCCTCAGTCTTGCTTAAAAATTGATGTGCTCTTACTAGATGTTCAATTAGTAGCTCATAAATTGGACTAGTCTGTGTCAAGTTGGTTGCCAGTCTGTTTTTTGTTTGTTTACTTATTTCTACAGCTGAGACTATAATATCTGCGGAAAATAAAAATGCAGAAAGCAAGGAAGTCTAGGCAAGCATGTAGCTAAACCATCCCTTCACAATGTTTACAAGGAGATGAGCTTTTAGAAATAGCTGCAGTTGTCCATCTTTGAAGATGTAATGGGCCCCCAAGTGCATTTGTCTCTATACTTCTGGGACCACAAAAGTGCTTCCTGACAGCATTTGGTATCAACAGCTCTCTGAGGGGTCTCAGTGACCCATATAACCTGTGCTAAAGTGGACAGCCAGTCAGATGCCTCTCCATGTCCACATTCTTACCCTTTCTTTTTCTACTGTTTTACATGCACAGCAGTATCACGTTTTCCATTTCCTTCAATATAATTTACTGTGTGTGGCATGAGCCATTATATTCCAGTGTGCAGAAATTGAGATCTATTTTCCATTGTAGCAAATTGCAGCTAACAAGCAAAAGTTATATGTGATCTCAAAATATATCATGAGCACACCAGCTACTGAAAGTTGGTGTAGCATCTTGGCTAAGGACCAAACTAAATGAGAGTGGTAGGAGATCCATGGCAGCAATTCCAATTGAAATCATGATGCTGGGGGAAAGGGGTTAATCCCTCCCAAAGCTGCTACTTCATACACAGGAAATAAAGGATACAATCAGCTACTTTGGGGGAGATCTCAAAGCAGGTACTATTGTGCCCCTTATGATAACTTGTGGACCTAAAAGCTTGATATAGAAAAACACACACACATCAGAATAAATTAGCTTTGAGCCTTTTAATTTCCACAGGAACTAAAATGGATTAAGTTCTGTTTAACCTCAGTTTATCAGCCTGCCTACCCTCTAAGCTCACCTGCCAAAGCTCTTCTCGGAGGAAGTCCCCTGGCATCTACATCACTGTTTTCAGGCAACAGAGAAAAATGTTTTATTCACATTGGGATTTTAAATGTTGTAGGCTCTATTAGCATATTTTCATATTTTATCTGCTGCTCTTTTGGTTGTGCTGTATTGTATCGTTACGTTCTACTGTTGCAAACTGCCCTGAAATCTAGTAGGATGATGGGCAGCACTTTATTATCCAAATAAATAGGTTTGTAGTTAAGAATGTTAGAAACCTACACATAAACAGCCATTACTACAATCCAGCAATGTATACCCAGTTTATGGTTGAATTCTGTATACAGGTGAGTATAAGTGTGTCTGTAAGTACAATACATTTATTATCCCATCTGTTACTGGCCAGAAAAACTAGTGTCCTCCAGTGAATAGAGTGGCTATGACCCTTAAAGACCTGCGTTAAAATTCCACTCCTTGGGTGGCCTTGAACAAGCTGAAGTTCCATCTGTAAGCAGAGATAATAGTGACCTACCTGACACAATTGTTGTATAATTTAAGGAAATGTTGCTATCAGATCTCAGTAAAAAATGAGCTATAAATACATTTATTTATTTAAGAGTCAAGCACATGCCAAAATTGTTCCAAATGAAATCAACCAGATTTAGAAGAGGATAACTTTGGCTGGATCTTGCCTCAAATAAATAACTGTAGGTATAGCTCAACTTTTCCTGAGACCAGGTATCAACATTTCCTTAAACTCTACAACAACCCTGTTAGGCAAGTCACTATTAACTCTACTTACAGATGGAAATTTGAATTGTTTTAGGCCACACAAAGAGAACATCTAATCTTAAAGTCCATTGTTTTAAATGGGAAATATTTAATCAGGTACTTAACACTTCCATTGAAATCAATAAGACTTAGATGTGCT
This sequence comes from Heloderma suspectum, assembly GCF_057233095.1. Taxonomy (NCBI): domain Eukaryota; kingdom Metazoa; phylum Chordata; class Lepidosauria; order Squamata; family Helodermatidae; genus Heloderma; species Heloderma suspectum. The sequence continues at coordinate 118,837,865 of NC_139462.1, forward strand.
TATTGTCAGCTGGACCATGCTCCTAGTTTTTAATTTCATTTAAAAAATTAAAATGAAGACGTGATCCCACAGAACGGTTTCCCACATCAGCAAAATGAGTACCACTGTGCTCCTGAGCAGTCCCCATTCATTTCAATTGGAGCTTGCTAAAGAGTTGGAACTTGTTCTTACAAGTTACATAAAAGTTAAAGGCAAAATTCAAAAAAGAAAAGAAGTGAAGTAACGGTTAAACCAAAGTTCTGCACTTTTGGTCTGCTTGATTTTGGTGGAAACTTGTCCAGTATATGCATAACTTCAAAATCAATGCTTAGCTGAAATCAGCGGGACTTAAAGGTGCTTAACCTTGGCTGGATTGTGCCTGAATAGATCAAATGTAAAAGGACTCTCCCACCCCCTCAAACTAAATGTAAATAATTTGAAAATTATCTGAAAGGCCAGGAGTGTCACATGTGGCTACTTTATTATAGCGGTGGATTGTGCATGCCTAGCCCTTGAGAGATACGTTCAGCCCCAAATGATATTTTGTCCCCTTACAGTGTGGCTTTAATATTATTGTGGAAAGCCAAATTGGAGGAAGTCACAAAGATATAACCAAACTCCGGAATTTTATTTACTCTTAAGTGGGGAACTGAAGGGCGGGGGGCGGGGGGTGAGAAACTAAACTAGAACAATATTATTTTAATGAGATGTTACACATGTTAAGGTGATATATGCATAAACAGTTACTTTGCAGTGCCTTGTGAAAAGTCTTGCAAGTAAGTGTGATCAGACAAAGATTTATTGTTTGCAAAAGGCATATGATGCAGATTACAATAGAGGTAGTGGGGCTCACGAGATGGCTTCTCTCGGCTCATCTTGAAGTGCTCCTCCAGTGAGATCTCCCTTGTTTTTCTTTGTTCAGGATCATTTCTTTTGCCACTCATGGAAGCCTTGATGATTTAAAAATAATAATAGTACAAATACAACATCTGACCTCTAACCTGCTCCCCTTTGATTAAGCCTCATTTTATAGCAAAACTATGACTAATGTCTCTTCCTTTCCCTTCAATAAACTCTCATATATAATCTGTCTATTATTCTTAATATCCTCTTGCCCCAATAAGACTTTTTGTGTTTTGTTTGGATTCCCCTGAATGGGTTGAATATTATATCTATAACCTACTGGAAAGCATTTCTTAGTAGATATATTGGCAGGGCTAATTTTGTTTTCACAGGTGTTTGTACTTGGAATGGGGTTAGCCACAGTCTTGAAAAATCTACCGCATGGGTACATCACAGGAGAACAGTGTGCTGTGGGTCCTTGAGCTGTTAACGGTAAGCTGGGAGGGGAGAGAGACGGCCAAATTAATCATTTATGCTTTATTTATATATTCTCTTACTTTTACAGTCCAGACAAGTGGATGCCAGTTTTCCTCAGCTAAGGGCTGTCTGTGTGACACATCTTTTGATAACTGGCAAAATGCCATCATGTTTTAAACCCCAAGAGCATAAATGTTGGCAGGCAGAGCTGCTTACTAGTTTTTGTCAGCTGTAATGGCTAGATTTTTTCTTCCAAAGAGATATTTGAATTAAACAAGAATACCAACAGAAATATTGCTGTTCTTATTCAGTTTGCTCATAATTCCACCGCATTATTGTGTTACCTAAAATGGCCCTGAAAACACCCAGATGGATTTCTGAGAAGTTGTTGTTGTTGTTGTTGTTGTTGTTGTTCCTGCTGCTGCTGCACAGGAGTCTACAGGTTGACATCTGTTAAATAGATTTAACAGATAAAATCGTTAAATATTTTAACGTCGTTAAACGTTAAACGTTTAACGTCGTTAAATCGTCGTTAAATAGATTCCTCAGGCAAGACGAGATGATTTGGTATCCCCATACCACCAAAAACTTGCCACGATTTGTTATGATCCACACAGTCAAAGGCTTTAGAATAGTCAATAAAACAGAAATAGATATTTTTCTGAAACTCCCTGGCTTTCTTCATTATCCAGCGGATATTGGCAATTTGGTCTCTAGTTCCTCTGCCTTTTCTAAACCCAGCTTGTACTGGCAATTCAGTACAATTCAGCAATTCAGTTTGCTGTCGGGTAAAGAGGGAGGGCTCTTCTGACTCACCCTGACTGCCAAGTGCCTCTAACGGCTCTGCCACCTTTAACTCTTTAGCAAGAGGGGTGAGGGAGCGAAAACCCAGGCACATCCCTCTTGCTTTTCCCTATACCAGGGAAGATGTAGAACCTTAGGCCCAAGGGCCAAAATCCAACCCACCTGGCGTCCCATCTGGCCCTACGGGGTCCCCCCAATAGCCATCCCCTCTCCCAGGTCCACGCCACTTTCCCCAACCACCGATCGTTTAGAGGCTTCTCAGCTTTTGCATAATTTTTTCTTCCCCATTCTAAGGGCATTTCTAAAAAAAAGGTAAAGGTGTCCCCAACCAGTCATGTCCGACTCTAGGGTGCGGTGCTCATCCCCGTTTCTAAGCCGAAGAGCCAGCGCTGTCCGAAGACGCTTCCGTGGTCATGTGGCCGGCATGACTGAACACCGAGGTGCATGGACCAGCCTAAAATCCTGCATTTAAAACAGGGTTTTCTGCTTCAATTTTAAATGCAGGATCACAACTGACTCCCTTTACACAAGCTTCCTTTCCCCCCTCCCCTTCCTCCCCCATTCTCCCCGTATCTGAGTCCTGTATTCTCTTTCATGGATCTCGCTCCTCTTCTTGCCACTTTTCTTTTCATGGAGGGAACTGAAGCGGAACACAAGGGGGTAATTTGACAGCTCATTATCTGCAATCTATTTAGAAACTGAACAAAGGGCATTTGGTGCAGGAGGGTTGCAGCAGGGTCACGGCATCGTGTAAAGATTCTGTGAAGGAGCAATCTCAATCGCTGGATAAAAGCTCCATGTGAAGGAGCTCTCGAAGGCTGAAATGCCTCTCCTAAGGCTTAGTTACTGGCAGGAAGAGCTCTAAGCTACAGTGTGCCAACCCCTTTTGCCTTTGGCCACACAGGGATGCAGCTCCAAGAGCTTCTCAGAAATGGGATTTGGCACTGAGACTTAAAGTGGATCATCACCCCTGGCCTGTGCCACACAGAGCACAATTCTGCCCCAGATTCCAGCCTGATCATCATGGGTTAGCCAAGTTTGCAAGTGCCAGTGCTCTGGCAAGCTTGTTTTGCTCCTTCCCATCCTTTTCTGATGCCGCCATCACTATTCAGTGCTTTCATCCTGCACAGGCCACCCTAAGAGTAGGCCTACATGCCTCCCCAGCATTTAGCAACCTCATTGCTGCCAAATGATAAGAACTAGCACACACTGAGGAGGGACTTTCTGTATGTATGTATGTACACACACACACACACACGTACACACACACACACTTACTGCTGGCATCTTCCTGCCCTAGGTGGGTTTCAGAACACTTCTGCATTTGGCCTGTCATCTCACCCCTCCCACAGGAGGCTGGCTTGAAAGCCATCTCTTGCCCACTCATTTTCTGTTGTATTTTTAAAATTTAGCCAGGCCACTAATTTACTTAGGCCGCAGATGTGAAGTGCCATTATCAAATATGTGATGTTTTGGAATATCTTTTTGTTTATGATCAGAACTTTTGGCTGAAAAACCTAACCAGTGTACCATGTAACTGCATTTCCATTGTGAAGTTTCCCCTTCCATTAACATTTGTGCATGAGAGATAATTGTGCACACTCTGAAGAAAAAATGATATAAGGGACTGAGAACCCCCAGAGCATCTTGAAACTTCTTGCCCATTTCTGAAGGGCTGCTATGGGTGAACAAGGACATTTCGTAGTTTCTCAGTGAGACTCACTCATCCCCTCACCAATGCAAATGGTAATTCTACAGGCATCCACAAATGACAAAATCGTGGATATTTTAAAAACAAACAAACATGTCTGTCCCGGCTTTTCTATAACATCTGTGGCACACATGTAGCCTTCAGTGGCTATGAAGCGTACTTCCTGGATGGACCTCATTGCTTTATTGTCTTTGAGTATGAACTCAAAGTGTGTGTCTTCTGCCTATTGCAGCCACCTGAAAAGCTATGTCCAACAAGTATTTCATATCTTTTAGAAGGCCAGTGACATTTCCTAGGCACTTATTAGTTTGAAGGTCAGAAACACTGGGTTGCACAATGCTAGGGCAGGTGAGGAACAATGATTTGACTAAAATTCATGAAATTTACCCAGTAATTCAAGTGTATTGTTTTGCTGATTAATGTTATGATATTGCTTCTTAAACAGTGAATGGGGTTCTTATCACATATTACAAAAGTATGAATTTAAAGGCTGTTTCATTTCCCTAAATAAAACTAGACATTTCCTTTTAGATGGTTTTCTTTTTCCGTTACACCTACACCCACACACACGCACACACTATATCTCTCTACTTTTAATGGGCTAGGTGGTAGACATGATAAAATAGTTAAATATTGCTCCCTTATAATACAATTCTACATATGTCTTCTCAAACTTAAGTCCCATTCTGTTCCATGGGGCTCACTCCCTATAAGTGTGTTTAGAATGGAGGATGTAGCAGATTTCACTGGATAAAGCTCAACTATGGGTTATGTATGTTTCAGATTACACCTGGGATTGCTGATTTAGGCCTTCATTATGTGAAGAAAATGAGTAAGCATGTACGAAGTGTCTTTCCTTCAGTCTTGCATAACTGCAATTCACAGTGCAATACTATACATGTCTACTCAGAGGTAAGTCCTGTTGAGATCAATGGAGCTTACTCCCTCCCCATGGACAGCCACCCACGCAAAGGACCCCAGGCTCTCTCAACAGTTCCTAGTGCTTAACCCTCCACAAATCACACACACACCACACCATCATCTGGTATTTTCAGATGTACTGCCTCTGAATATGGAGGTTCCTTTTAACTGTCATAGCTAGACAATAGTCATATCACTGTTGATAGACTTTCCCACTATTAATTGTGCAGCCACTAGCTTAGATGGCTTTAAAACAAAATTAAATAATCTGACCATCCTCATGTCTTCACATAATTATAAATGGGGGATTTACTCTGGTGCTACTGCGCTTCACAGATGGTCACGGCACATGATGTTCACCCCTCTCTGCAGCAACCACAGATTTTCATAGTGTAAAACCTCCATTTTTGCAAAGTCGTTTTGTGACGGATTTTCCTGTTGTCCTGGCTTCATTGCAGTTTGGGAGTCTGTGTGACCTCAACTCGCATTACTGACTTCAGCACCGACTGTGGGGAGCAGCACTGAAGGGAAAGTTGCATCCTCTGCACCTATCCAGGGGAGCAGAGCTTCACATAAGGTTCATGACTTTAAAAGGTGCTTTGTTTTTCCCCAAATGAGCCTCAAAGTCAGCAGGTTGCTTTGGGATCACTGTTGTTCTTTTGAAATCTCCACTTTTGCCCTGAGAACAGCCTGCTAAACACATCTACTCAGAAGTAATTCCCACTGACTTCTACTGCACTTTCTCAGCACAGAGCAGAGAGAGGGGAAGCCTATTATTTTAAATCTGTGCTTATCCAGAAGAGCGCACGCGCACCTTCGCATAAGGTCGATGGCTTTTTTTTAAAAAAAGAAAGCTTGTTGATGCCACAGCACCCCACCCACATATGCCTGAACTTAATGCTGTTTCTCATGCAGTCTGCCACGCAAAAACAGTTCTTTTTTATTGTTTTGCATATGCTGCTTTAATTGGCTGCATTTGTCACAGGAGGAGCAAATCCGATGTGATGAAAATGCAGTTTTAAACTGGATCATGTTGAAAAGCGTCTTCGTGTAGATTGCCCCTATCTGTCTTGCAATGATTAACAGGGAGAACGAAAGGCACAGATCAAGCGGCATCTACCTATGCTCGCTATGTTATTAACATCTACGGTTCTGTGCTTATTCCTCCTCCCCCACCCCTGAATAAGTTTTTATTCATTTGTAAAGTGCGCCACTGGTTAATTGCCACCACAGCGTCATTTACATTTCATCCTCAGCCCTTGTGTGAATGCATGGCTGGCTGACGTATTATCCATGTGAGCTAATACTTGCAGAAATTGTTTCCTGATAAGGGGTAGTATCCAACTGGACACTAGCGCTAACATAAACTACGCTGTGCTGGCGTACGTGACCTCTAGTGCAATGCCAATAGTGTGTGCGGGCACAACGGGATTTCTGGGAAACCTGTTGTGTCAGCAAACACTATTGGCGTTGTGCTGGAGGCTGCTTATGCCAGCAGAACATTATTTATGTTGGCGCTAATGTCGAATAGGATACCGCCCAAGGTGGGGAAACTCTCCATGCATTTGAAAACTACTCTTTCTCGAAGAGAATTTTGCCACACCCCTGAAACAGAGCTGAAACAAAAACAGCCAATTGGGTGAACTGAATAAGAAGTGGACCTTGTCAATTCAGTCCAGCCCTACACAATGCTAGTTTAATAGAAAGGAGCAACACAGCTTTGACTGATTAGCACATTCAGTTTTCACCTTGAAAGTAATGAATGAGGGACACCCACAAACTCTATTGATCCTAGCTTTTTCATGGCTCTGCACAACTGTTTATGGCTATTTCCCCTTTCTTCTGCAGTTATTTTTTCTCTGTTTCATTCCTCCTCAGGTAAGGTTACCCAATCAGGACTCATGTACTAGGTGCAATGGTTCAACAGTATGGGACTGATTAGATGTATAATCTTGAATGGTTTATTTCATTGATAGACAGAAACGTTGGATAAAGAATGTATAATCAGATTATTTCTCTGTGTCATTGTGAAGACTTGGAAACAAATCTGCCCCCCAATCCCACAAAGACCTTCCAGCAAGCCCACCCCCCAAACTCTCCCCCTTCCTTTTTCTTACCTGTCAAGCAGCGGTGACAAGAGAACAGTGGCATTGAACAGGAATCATATGAGAGGAAGGTTTTCACCTTCTCTCTCAAATTCTCGATCACCTTGATGCTCTGGGTAACAGAGCGTCAGAGCATAAAAACCCCCTCTGATTTGAGAGCCCCTGAAATATTTGTTTCTGAGTCTGGTTTGGGAGAAATTAGCCAGCATCCCTAAATCACCTTCGTGATTTACTATAGAGGATTGAGAGTATCACCTGAGAGTTTGTATATCTACTGACAGCTTAACTATGCATTAATTCACATGTGTCATTTGAAGTGATCTAAGGTTGTTGTTGTTTAAATTAAAACCAAGCACAGGTGGGGGGGGGATCCAGATTGGGACCACAGTGCATAGTCATGCCATGATCCTTGGGAAAAGAAATAATCCCCATACAGAAAATAGCAATAGTAAAATAAAAATAACAACCTCATTGGCACCAATTTACTGTGTGAGATGTTAGTGTTGATGAAGGGTCACAATGGGGAAGGGAAGGGCTAAACCTCCCCTCCCCACATGCTGTGGTCCTGATCTGGATCACCTTCTAGTTTATGTGTAGTTAAACTGTGAGGTAGTTCTGTTTTCATCAGCTTTAGTTATTAGGGGAACACTGACTGTGCACTATTCCCAACCAAATCTTAAAGGAACCTAACCTATGCAAATAGTTTTGCAGGTCTTTAGAAATGCTTTAAAATAAAAACCTGCAAAACCTGTTTGTCAAGAATTATGAGACAAAGGACAGTAAGGGGAAAGGAAGCCTCTCATTCATATCATTGTCAACTCAATGACTGTCTTCCACCAAAGAAGATGATGATGGTGAAGATGATGCAAGCAGCACCTGCAGCAAAATGTTCTAGTTTTGGAATGCTCAGAATTCCAGCCACACCATTCTCTCTTTCCCCCACCCCACCCCAGTTTTCCAACCCTCCCAACAGTCAGCATTCCATGGTCACTGAGCATTCTGAGTCCTCATTGGGCTGTTTTAGGGTATCCCTTAGGGTCCCCCCTAAAAATGTTGTATTTACATAAACCTCAGGGTTCCTGCAAGCATGCTGACACCTCCCTTTTGGGTGAGGGTGGTGCTGTTTTGGTTACAAGAAGCAACGGCATTCACAGCATGAATTTCAGAAATAGAGGGAATGATTATATGAAGCAAGCAGAGTGGGATACCCTGTAAGTGCCATGAATGAAAACATTTAAAAATGAATGAGGAGTTTTAGCAAATCTGACAGGAGTGAACTAGCGATCTGATGGGCTTTGAATTTCCACCTCTTGTTCTCTGTTATGATTCTCTTCAGCTCCTTAGCATTACTCTTGACACACATTTTTGTCGTGGGTTGAAGACTCAAGGACCCTTTATCCTGACATAGCAATAACCTCCACCACACGACTTTGCAGTTCCCTCAGGAGCTAAAATCTAGCCAAGAAAAACCCGCACTTTAAAAATTAACATTAAATTTTCAATGTGCTAAGAATAATAAAGCTATTATGTTTTAAGCCAAGATATAAAAGTGCTTGGCTAGGGACTGTGTAATTAAGCTTCTGTCAGCATTTCCATTAGAAACGCCGATCACTGATCCTCTATAACAAGGCTGAGATCCTCAAACCACTTTCTGTGGCAGGAGTGGAGTTCCAAGCAATGCGGTTTGACTATTACAGCCAAATGCATTTTTTTTCCTATGAAAAAGGAGATTGCGTGTATGGTTGGGACTTAAAAAAAGGACAAAAACAAAATATGGTCCTAGCCATTTTTTACTTTAGGGCAATGGGGGGCGGGGCTCTCATTTCTTTGGTAAATGAATCCTTGATATATTAAAGCCATTTATTAGCTTCAAGAGCACAACAAGTACTTAAACTATTACATATCTATTGTGTTTCAGTACACCTTATTTTTTTCTTTTAAAAATGAGCACTAGCTATTACCCAAATTAAAACCAATTGCTTTTGATTGCTTCAATGCCAGGTTTCACACTGGATGATTGCTTTAGTTACATAATTTCCAATTTCTGGAACTAGGTGGGTGTAATGGAAATATTGGCAGGCTTTAAGCAATGTGGCAATACCAAGAAGTTTTATTATATAATTAGAGTAGCACAGCCTAAGATATGGGGCTTGCTCCAGAGGAAATAAAAAGCATGGGTTTGGAATGAGATTTTTTGTGTCTCTTCCCAAAACATTTACACGGTACCATTTTCTTGGTGACATTTTAGCTGAATGCAACTCACCCACCATGTATATGTCTATGTATAGGCATGTATTGTAGCCCACCAGGGCCATGGTAATCTTTCCATGTTTGCAGCATGCTAAACATTGTGACAAGCTTTGCAGCCAAAACATCCTGAACTAGGAAGAGGGAAATAGCAGAGATCTTGACCCTGCCCACGCTAGAGGACTCTAATGTCATGATGGACAAACCCTTCTCATCTTGATTTGAAATGGATAGGGTTTTTCCAAGCCTTTTCAGAGAAGTTTGAAAATTAGCTTAGGATGGGGGGTGGGGGGAATTCAGGTGCAGAGAGGTAGTACTGGATGTTATCTGCATATAAATGGAACTGAAAGCCATGAGATCTGATGAGGAAAGTGTCATAGAGACCTAGGACATAAAAGGAGTTAAGCAGAAGAGCGTGGTTGATTCTATCAAAGTCAGTGGAGAGGTAAGGAAAGAATGAGGATTCAATTGAGACCTTTAGATTTTGCAATAAAGAGGTTACCTGTCATTTTCATGAAGGCACCGGCAGGTGCAGGAGTAGAAAAGCAGATTGGAGGGTGTCAAGAACAGAGATGGAGGAGAGAAAGTCAGGACTATGGGAGTAAGCAGCATGATTCAGGAATTTGTAGGCAAACAACAGAAAGGAGATGGGGCACTTCATATTTCCATTTTGTTTCTGCTGTGAAGTAGCGTCAGAAATCCTCAGAGATATAAAAAGAGTAATTATCTTCAAGGATGACATCCTAATCTATGACATAACAATGGAGGACCATGACAAAATGCTTGTCTTGAATAGGCTCTATGAATCGGACCCAAGTGAAACAAGGAGACATATATTTCTTGCCTAGCTTCCTGACTGGTGTGTCCTCTATGCCAGGGTGGGCAGAAAGTACATCTCCAGATGTTTGGGGCTTCAGCTCCTAGTATTCCTGACCATTGGCCATGCTAACTGGGGCTTCTGGGAGTTGAAGTCCAAACCATCTGGAGATCAACCTTCTTCCCACCCCTGCTCTAAGCCTTCCATGACACGGTATCTGCAGTAAAGTTTTAAATCCACAGCTTCCTTATATGACAAAGAAAATGGCACTGTTCCCTGCACCAGAAGTGTTCAGCTTTAATAATCTAACTGCATGGTCTACATGGAAGGGAAATTTTGCTTGCCTTTGACCAGCCACAAAGCTCCATAAGAAGGAAGGAACAGTGCAAGTAGGTTCACTGCCTTGTGCTATTGGAGAACAAAGCCAGCAGTGTAAATCCTTTACATTTGCTGAAGAGGGCCATAAGCACATCTGTGATACTGGTCTGTCTAAGACTGATGCCCATTTAATCCCCTAGAAAAATGTGTTTTATGACAAGGTCTGCATTTATCAAGGAGCTCAGAAGCCTGGAGGAACTGTAGTTAATTTGTATGAACAGGCCAAACACTATGGCTAGGTTTGCATTATCATTTTCAGCCACGGTGGCTTAAATAAGCCACCGTGGTTTGCGGCATGTGCTGGGTGTCCATAGGCGCCCATGCCGTAACCCAACCCCTGCTTGTAGGTTGTTGTATCATCCAAACCCTGCGAGTGTGTGTTGCTGGTGTGGTTAACAAACCATCCTGAACCCATAGGTTGTTTTAGGGTTGTAGGTGGTTTGTTAATCATGCCAATGACCCACCCTCACCAGGTTCAGATGACATGACAATGTACAAGTGGGGGTGGGTTTACGGTATGGGCGTCTGCAGTTGAAAATGATCATGCAAACTAGCTAATTGAGGACTTAATTCTCCATAGAGCCATAAAGATGGCAAAGCAAAACCCAGAGCAATGCCTTGTTGGAAGTACGCTCTACACCACAAAACACTAGAAGCAGTAGCAGCAAGCAGTCCTTTTGAAAAGGGCAAATTTATATTTCATATCTCTGCAAAAGTAGCACAAAAGAAATATTTTTTTGCCAAGGTGAAATAGTCTACTTTCCTGACTGGGGTGGCCTCTAAGCATCTGATGACAGGTAGGCCACTATTAATTCAATTTTGCAGAAAGAGAACTAAGGCTGGGATTTCGTCAAAGCTACCCACTCATCCAGTATCAAAACTGGGGCTTGAATCAGTCTTCTAAATCCAACACTATCCAATGGATCATGCTAGCCAAATCCATCTCCTTGGGAGTGAACAGTACACTTTAAGCCATAGTTTCTCTTTTAGACTCTTTTTGCCCTGTTATTTCCTAATAATTGTGTGACACCTTCAGCAAACAAATGGGGAGCTTGAGATTTCATATGAAAGAGCGAGGCATTTCTACAGAATGTTGTGATGCACAGAATAGATAATCGGCATGCCACCATCCTGGGATATCATGAGTGATTCCATGTGGAGGGGTCCTAATGCAACCCATCAAAAGGCATTGTGCACCTATTCCATCCTTTTTGCCTTAGCAGATTTTGTTGTGGAAAGAAAAAAAGATGGAAGAAGCAGTGGGAAAACATGGGAGGGTTAAATTTTGAAGGTATCATCATCAAGATTCCCCATAAAATTCCATGGATGAGGTAGGGCAATTGCGGGTAAAAGCCTTATCTGGAGGCACCCCAATACAGCAAAAAGGAGCTCCCCCATGGGCAAGCCACACATACAAACACAGAGAAATATACCAGTTGCCACTCAAACCAGGAAAGGATTGTATGGGATTTTTCAAGCTAAGTGTAATGTGTAAGAGCAAATCCAGGATGCCACTTAGGCAGAAGTATCCCAGGCTAAGCCACGTATTTTTAAAAGGTTAAGACCTTACTCTGCTCTCTGGCATCTGGCAGCATATAAGGTTTTTAATATGGGTCCTGGATTTCTTGTTGTTGATTCTTAAAATTGTTTAGATGTGCGTGTGCGTGCGCGTGCGTGCTGTCTGTTTATATGTTTGTATGTAAATATTTTTTTATATTATGTACAATATTGTGTTTTTAAGGTTTTTAATCTTTGTAAACCACCCAGAGAATTTGGCTATTGGGTGGTATAGAAATATAATAAATTAAATGAAAGAAATTAATGAATGGATTCATCATTCTCTTAGACTATGCCTCAGTTCCTTTTTGTTTTTGTTTTTCAGAACAGGTTCAACTTGTGTGTGTTTTTTAAATAATAGGCTTAGATACCCTTTTAAGTTCCTCTTTTTAAAAAGCACTGAAAATCAGCCACTGATCTGTTTATTCGAGAGCTGAGGCTAGGACAGAAAAAATAAACACCGTCAATATGTTTGGTGTTAAGATGAACAGCATCAGGCCTGCCCAGTTTGATTTTTAAAACCTCAGCAACCCCATTGCTGTAACCCTGGCATTTTAGTGGGCTTGAGTCCGGCCTCTGAAAGGAAAGGAGAAGTACAACTTGTTTGTACAGCTGAAAACAAGATGAAAAACCACAGGCCCCCTCTCACACTCCATTAGACCGTAAAGTCCATGGAGTACTGCACTCAACACATAAACACTCCGTTTGTGGAAATCTTTCTCAATGTGTGAACGAAAGGAACAAAGCTCTGGGTTTTTAAAAATAAAATGAATATTTATGCACGGAGCAAAGAGCTGGTGCAAAATGAAATGCTGGTACTTAATTGCATCTGATAAAGCAGCATGTCATATGCATAAATGATGTCCACTATAATTAATCGTGCTTGAATGGTGTAGCTGGGCTTGTGGCATTATTTGGTGATATCCACTTAGAGAGTGACAGGGCAGCTGCACCCTACTGATTGTGTTAGGACTTTTTGCAGCCATCAGTACCATTAGAACACGAGGCCGTGATGGAACTGCATGACCACGGGGCCACCCTTGAGTGATACTACTTGTTGTTCCTGATAGGGAAGCCTCAGAGAGAGGGGGTGTATCACTGGGTCCTTCCTGTAGTATTCTGCATCAGTTCATCATCCTTTCATCATCCCTGGTCAACATGCACATAACATCACTACTGGTCATAAATATATGGGAGGGTGCATTATGGGAGGGTGGCCCGCAATTGTACCTTTCTTTTTCATCCAACCAGAATGAACATAAGCACTCTTGTTTTGGTGTTTACCTGTGACTGGCCACAGTGACTGGATGCAGGCAAGCAAACTGAAGCTAAATCCAAACACAGCTGGCCCAAGACGTTTTGCTACCTGAGGTGGAACAGAAAATAGCACCCCCCCCAACGCCTCCCCCCTGCCCAAGGGTACACATAGCACTCTTGAACATACACAGAATTGACTTCAAAGGACTATTTTCTTTCAGATCAGTAGGTAGAGCAAACATACCTTACATTGTTATAGGGATGTACGAAACGACTTACCTGTTTCGTTTTGTACATCTGCGGTGGGGGGGGAGGCGCTCCGTCCCTCTGCCCGAAATCCTCGACGGCCGGCTCTGCTCTGCGGCGACTCTGTGGAGCCGCCGGCCAGGGCAGCCTGCAGTGACATCTGGCCACTGCTGGGCTGCGCAGGGACACAAATGGCAGCCGCCGTAGCCGCCGCCATTTGCGTCCCTTTTTTTTGCTATGATAGGCTACGTAAATATTTACGTAGCCTATCATGGCAAAAAAAAAAAGGGAACGCAAATGACAGCGGCTACGGTGGCTACCATTTGCGTTCCCTTTTTTAGCTGTGATAGGCTACGTAAATATTTACGTAGCCTATCCTAGGGGTGCACGAAAGCCACTTACCTGGTCTCGCAGCTTGCTTCGCGGTGGGGGGGAGGCGCTTCCCTGCTCCCCCCGAAGTTCAGGCTGGGGGGGAGGCTTCCCTCCTCGCCCAGCCGAAATTCAGGCCAGGGGGGAGGCTTCCCGCCTCGCCCGGCTGAAATTCAGGCCGGGGAGGAGGCGCCTCGCCTCGCCCGGACGTGAAATAAAAAGTAAAAAAAACACACAAAAACGCCCCCATGATAGGCTACGTGATGATTAACGTAGCCTATCACGGCTAGATCTGCAAAGTCAGCCGTGATAGGCTACGTTAATCGTCACGTAGCCTATCACGGGTGACTTTGAAAAAAAAAAAAAGCGCGTACGCAAATGGCAGCCCCCATAGGGAGCCGCCATTCGCGTTCCTTATTTGGTCGCTGTAGTCTACGTAAATCTTTACGTAGACTACGGCGAAAATAAGGGCAACGCAAATAGCGTTGCCCTTATTTTCGCGGTAGTCTACGTAATCTTTCTTTACGTAAAAGTTTTTTTTTACTTTTATTGGAATGGCAGCGGCGGCAGCCGGTCGAAAGACCGGCTGCCGCCTCTGCCCCTGTTGAAGACATGCCGAACCGCCGCCGGGACCCGCCGCCGGGAGGGACATTCGGGAAAGGTAAGTCCCATCCCGGGGGGGGGGCGGGGGGCGGGGGGGTGGAGAATTTCTCCCCGAAACTACTTCGGGGGGCCGAATACGTTGGCACTCAGCCCCCCGAAGTTTCGGGGAGAAATTCTCCCCAATCCCTACTATCACTGCCTCCGCAGGGATGCAAATGGTGTCCCTGCGTTAGCCGTGATAGGCTACTGGCTACGTAAGTATTTACGTAGCCTATCACGGCTAAAATGGTGAAGTGAATTGCGGCCGCACATGCGGCTGCCATTCGCAGAGCAGCGTGAACGGCAGCAGGTGAGTGCTCCGTTTTGTGCGCCTTTCGCGGGGTTGGGGGGTGGGGGGCTTCGTTCCGTCATGAGTTTCAGGGGGCTGAATGCACTGGGTTTATGCCTACACTGCCCTCCTCTTTTTTTCTGGATTTACTGATGAGGAATTACTTGTGCAGTCTGATTCTTTCAGCCTGCGGGGAGGAATGATTGGGGGTGGATTGCTGTAGCCCCCTTCATCATCTAGCAACTGAACCGCTTCCTCCATTTTCTTAATGGTAGGGCTGGCCTTGAATTCAGAGAGGACTAAAACTGCGATGACTGACAAGCTCGGTTACCTGAGAGAGGAAGATGAGAGGCCCAGAACCAGCGCAACTGATGATGGGTCAACTGATGGTTGATAATGCAACTGATGATGTGTCAACCCTCCACCCACGGTTGAAGTCCTGGAGTGCTCATGGATCTGCAGCTGTGTTGACAGAAGGTTTTGCTCCCTTCTGTTATAGGAAGAGCTACCAGCCATCATTTCCACTATTATAATCTTAAGGTTAGACTACTGCAATGTACTCTACTTGGGGGTGCCCTTGATTTTTGGAAATTTGACTGGTAGCAGAGCATGAAATCTAACCTACAGATACCTCCTCATGTTGCTGTATAATAGCCTGTATTTCAAAACTTATGCAGATGGCATAAGTTTTGAAATAGCTGCCTTGTGGCTCTCACTCATTTGAAACCAGTCTTTATATTTCAGTGGGAAAAGTAATTTCTTGCCAACAGTAGAACTAGTCAGTTGATATTCCCAAAGGCAGGGCTTAGCTTCACAGTACTGAGTCTCAAGTAGGGCTGTGCACCACTTTGGCCCAAAGCCCAAGCTCTGAGTCGAAGCTGCAGGGCGCTTCAGGCCACCTCTGAGGCAAGGAGAGGAGGCAAGAAGTGGCCCAAAGTGAAGCAGGTCACTCCAAAGTGCTTCAGTGTGATCTGGAAGCCCAGCCACCATGCTGCTGCCCCCGCTGCCCCCGCTGCCCCCAGCCCCCAGCCCCCAGCCCCTTACCTGGATCCTATGGATGCACCCCGGCAGCCATCTTGTTGTTCTGGAGAGGGGAGCCATTTTTAAAATGGCGACTCCCTGTATTCCTGGAACAACAAGACAGCTGCTGGCATGTGTCCAGAGGGCCTAGGAGCTGGTGCTGGCTCCCCCAGCAGCAGCTCCCCTGGCAGGACCAGCGGCAGCAGCAGCTCCCTTGGCAGTGGCTTCCGCAGCGGCAGCTGTGCCAGTGGAGCCCCATCCCCCAAGAACAAGGGCCCAGGCAAGGAGGTCGGAGCTGGGCGGTCTGTTGAGCGGGCTGAAGCAGGATTTGGATGTCCAAATCCTGCATCGGCTTCATTGGCTGGAGCAAGTGGGCTCCCCCAATCAGTCCGAGCCAAATTGAGCCTGCCCTGGAAGCCCCAAAGCACCCTCCAAGTCAGATCAGGGGGGTCCATGCACAGCCCTATTCTCCAGTGTTCCCTTCCCCCCACCATCTAACACAAGAAAAGAATTGCAGGGAATGGAAGTTGCCAGAATAGGTGCATATTTGTAATGTTGGGAAGGCCAGACCTACATACAAACACAAGGCCTGGTGTGAGAG
Organism: Heloderma suspectum; assembly: GCF_057233095.1. Lineage (NCBI taxonomy): Eukaryota > Metazoa > Chordata > Lepidosauria > Squamata > Helodermatidae > Heloderma > Heloderma suspectum. Next base: position 118,854,128 of record NC_139462.1, read on the forward strand.
GCTTTGCTATAGTCATGTCTGACCATCCCATCACTGGACTCAGCCCTGCATTGGGCCCTGAGGGAAGTCAGACAGATTCAGTCTTGACTCCTATACAGGCCTCCTGGTCAAAATTAGGGGTGTACAAAACCCCGCTTACCAGGCTCTGCTGGGTTCCGCAGGTGGGGGGAGGCGATCAGTTCCTCCCCCTGGAATCCTCGACGTGGGGGGGAGGCGATCCGTTCCTCCCCCCCGGAATCCTGCCCGGCTGGCTCTGCTCCACGGCCAGGCCGCAGAGCCGCCGGCTGGGCCAACCCGCAGCAGGGCCTCCAGCCGCTGCTGGGCTGGTGCGGACGCAAATGGCTTCTTGTGTAGGGGACGCCATTTGCGTCCCTACGCCGGCCCGTGATAGGCTATATAAATATTTATGTAGCCTATCACAGCTAAAGCAGGTACGCAAATGGCGTCCCCTACACCATTTGTGTTCCCGCTTTAGCCGTGATAGGCTATGTAAATATTTACGTAGCCTATCACAGCAAAAAAAAAAGGAACGCAAATGGCGGTGGCTACGGCGGCTGCCATTTGCGTTCCCTTTTTTAGCTATGATAGGCTACGTAAATATTTACGTAGCCTATCACAGCCTACACAGGGATGCAAATGGCGTCCCTGCATTAGCCGTGATAGGCTACATAAATATTTACGTAACCTATCGTGGCCATTCGAAAGACGTGAATGGCGGCTGCAGACGCAGCCGCCATTCGAGGAGCACCGGAACGGCCGACCAAGGTATGCTCCATTCCAGGCCCATTTCGCAGGGTGGGGGGGTGGGGGCTTCATTCCGCCATGGATTTCGGGGGGCCGAATGCGCTGGCATTCGGCCTCACCGAGATCCGTGGCGGAATTCTCCGCCATGCCTAGTCAAAATTGCTTGCTTGTTGCCTATTGATTTATTTAAAAGATTTATATCCTGCTGTCTAATGCAAATGCATTGCTCAAGGAAGCTTACAACAGTTAGAATATCAAAATCACATCATGGAACATCCATGTAAAAATATTAAAATATAAAAGTGAAAACAGGCTTGGCAGATAAAAACCCAGCACAGAGTTCACCCCATCAGACATTTCTTGACAGAAGTTCGGCAGAACAGGAAGGCTTTCACTAACTGGCAGAAAGTAGCATGAGAGAGGCCGATCAAGCCCCTGGGGCAAGACATCCCATTATGTCCCTGAAGATTATCTCCGGGGGTGAGCGGGATTTCAAGACCTTTGGGAAAGGCATGGTCTGATTGGTCTCACCTTTTAAATATGAGGTTTTATTTCATATATAAATATGAGTGGCTGAGGTTTTTTCTTCAATTTCTCTTTCTTTTACTTAAAAAAGAAGCCACTGCTTCTAACAGTGGCTTGGCTCCCTGCAACGGGCTGGCAATGTTCCCAGGGACACAATGCCCCAGGGAATGACACTACCTTCTGATGATGTGCTGTTCCCAGGGGAATTCTTGCAGGGAAAGGAGGGCTCCCACACTGACTATGAAAAAGGTAAGACAGTCGACTTCCCCCAATTCTGAGAATTTCACCCCCAAGTACCCCCCCACACACACACACCCTTGGGGGGGGGGAGATGGTCCCACAAAAGGAGGGAGGCCATTTGGCATATTTTAAACCCAGACTTCTCTAGCCCAGCCAGTACAAATACAGCAGAAAGATGGTGTGGATGCCCAAACTGACGCATAAACTCTGGGGGAATGGAAAACTGGGCCTGTGCCGTTATAAGCCCACTTATCATAATGTGAGAGGCAGCAAAAATTAATGCTGCGCTCCTTTCCACAGCACAACTGTAATAAGGCTCTTTTCTTTCTCATAATGTCCATGAAGTCCCTGGACGATGTTTAAGAGGACTGAGCTGGGGAGGTTGTGGTTGAGGGCTTTCTCTTTTCTGGAGAAAGGGAAAGAAAGCAGGCATTCTGACTTGAAAGCTCCAACAGAGCGGCATTCTCTATTCTGTTTGTTTTGCTCTTCTGGGTGGTATACAGGGCTGGCCCAAGATGTTTTGCTACTGGGATAAAGCATTTCACCCCCACCCCTGGACTCCATATACAGAAGCCAACCAGACAGGCAGCTGAATCTCACATTTATTTATTTATTTAATCATTACATTTCTATACCGTCCCATAGCCGAAGCTCTCTGGGCGGTTCACAAGAATTAAAACCTCAAGGTACAGCGTAAAACAATATAAAATGTAAAAGCTTAAAACAACAGTATAAAAGTACAATATAAAAACTGCGTGAATGCTGGTGACAAGACACTGTCCCCCACTACACCTGAGGGCAGCAGATAGCTGAGGGGGTGCGGAGCAGGCAACACACAGCTCTCTCTTCCAACAGCTTCCCTCCACTCCCTCCTACCCCGCTGCCCCCACTTCTGCCCCTGAGACAGCCACCGCACTCTGCCTAATGATCGTGAAGCTGACAGAGTTGCTAGGATTTGGCTGCTTGATCCTGCAGTAGGATGTTTGTTTGTTTCATTTTTTATACTGTCCAATAGCAGAAGCTCTTCACAACAATTAGAACCACGAAATATGAAACAATAAAATGCAAATTATAAAGTACCATAGAAAAGTGTAAACATTTAAAACTACAATATAAAAATAATATAATCAAACAGAAGCTAGCAGCAAAAAATTAAAGTCTCAGATAAAAACAAACTGAGAAACTAGAATGACTGGGAGAATAAGAAGGTCTCCAACCGGTGCTGAAACAAACACAACATAGGGGCAGGGCGAACCTCTCTGAGAAGCTCATTCCACAACTGGGGCGCCACAGAAGAAAAGGCCCTCTTCCTAGTAGCCATCACTTCACTTCCGTTGGCAGGGGCTCCCGGAGGAAGACTGCTGAAGCTGATCTTAGGGTCCAGGTAGGTGTATATGGGAAGAAACAATCCTTCAGGTAGCCAGGCCCCAACCCATTTTGAACTGTGAATGTTAGTCAGTGGAGGCTGGTGGCTCCGATGTCAGGGGGGCAGTGAAACCGCTCCAGGTATCAGTCAGAACCAGACAGCACTCTAAAGGAGCAATCCACGGTGCAAAGGACTTTAGAGTTCTGACTGAAACCCAGAGCGGATTCACTGCCCCACCGACATTGGAGCCACCAGCCTCCATTGATGTTAGTACCAGCACTTTGAATCAGCACAGAAATGGCCTTACAGCCAGTGCAAATGAAAGCGTACTGGCACAGTATGATCACATTGTCCAGTCCCTGTTAATAGTCCTGCTGCCGTATTTTGGACTAGCTGAATTTTCCAGACCATTTTCAAAGGCAGCCCCACATATAACACAATGCAGTAATCCCAACGAGAGGTTATCAGAGCATGGATCACTGTAGCTGGGCTATCTCTGTCCAGAGAAGGGTGTAGTTGGTGTATCAGCCTAAGCTGATAAAAGGTGCTCCATGCCATCAAGTGCCCCTGTGCTTCAAGTGACAGTTCTGGGTCCAAGAGCACCCCCAAACTACGAACCTGATCCTTTAGGGGGAGTGCAATCCCCCCAGGACAGGTTGAACATCACCTAGCTGGGCAGGCAAACCACCCACTGCCTTGTCTGGACTGAGTCTCAGTTTATTGACCCTTATCCAGTCCGTTACTGCACCCAGGCACTGGTTCAGAACGCCAAATCCTCACCTGGATTTGATGAAAAGGAGAGGTAGAGCTGGGTGTTGTCTGTATATTCGTGACACCTCAGTCCATATCTCTGGATAACCTCCCCCAGCAGTTTCATGTAAATGTTAAACAGCATGGGGGATGAAATAGAGCCCCGTGGCACCCCATGGCATAACTGTAATAATCCCCCAGCGCCACCTTCTGGAATCAGCCATCCAAGTAGGAGCGTAACCTCTGCAGTACAGTGCCTCCTCTCCAGCTTCCAGCCCAGACAACTTAACCAGAAGGATTCACAACTTCGAATCTTCAAAGATCATGCCTGAATTAGAAAAAAAAAAAAAACATTGCGGAGAAGCCCTGATTCTGCAAGGATAATGCCTTAATTTTTTAAAAAAACTTCCGGAGCGGAGGATAGAAGGGGGTAAAACTTAATCTCATTTGACGGGAGAGAATAACTCCCTGCTCAGTGGAGGAAGCCTGATTCTCAGTCGGTCGCCCATCCAACTACTGACTGGGGCCGACCCCGCTTAGCTTCTGAGATCAGACAAGTGCACACACATCCAGCCCTTTGCTTGTTGCTGAGAAAACAGGGGCTGCTGAGGAAGCTATGCAATCAGTAGCCAGAAGAAGACATGGGGCCGTTGAAAGCTGTGATTGGATAGGACGGAAATACAAACACCGCTGTATATGGACAGGCGGGGGAGGGGACTACGACCGGATACGGTAGCGAAGGCGGAAAATCAGAGCACATTAAGGGGAAATACTGGGATATTAGGGTATTGAAAGCAGGAGCACGGAAGTGGGAAATTCCAGTTTCAATTTGAGGCAGGTACTACATAGTGTGAAAGATGGCCAGGTGGTGAACCTCACTGGAAGCGAAAAAAGGCGGTAAGTGTAGATCCAGCCCGTGTCTCTGGGTATCGTCTGCTGTACTGCTTTCCTGCCTCATTCAGCTAGTAGGGCCACCCCCCAAAAGGAAAGTACCCCATAGCTCCCTTTCTGTCTAGGAGACCTCGATGATGCCACTGGGCAGAAGCAAATTCAGACAAGTGTTGGAAGGCACCCAGAGTGAGGGCCGAAGTAGACATGACACTAATGCACTACTTTCAATTGCACGTGTCTGGCTAAGATCAGGCAAGGGTGGATTTCCCTTCATGACAGCCATTTGAGGGGCGGAAAGGGTCAACCTCTCTCGCATGCACTGTGGTCGCAACAAACATCCCCCCTCCTATTTACTTTCTAAAAACAGATGCTGCTGAAAGTTTAGTGTCGTGTCTAGCTGGCTAGAGAGACTGAGAGTAACCCCTCTTCAAGGGGCTGCAGCAGCCTCATGAGCTGGACAGACATCCTCAGGTCCGATGGTGAACAGTCTTTTCTTGCCCTTAGCCAGCAGTAGAAAGCGGACATGTAATGTGTGACAGCCAGGTGCCTTACAGATCATAGGAACAACTGTCTGAGCCTTTTCTAAGCAGGTGTGAGACAGGGGATATAATGTGGGAAGCAGGCAATTATAACTCAGACAAGCTTCTGTATTTATGAGCTCCTTGCTATAGTAGATACACAAGGTAGTACAAATAGGTGATCTCAAGACTATGGTTGAAGGGCATGGGGGAAGGTCTAATTTAAGAAACAAATTAAAACATTAATTTATTTTAATAATTGTTCCAACTAAATCCTTGACAAATGTTGACTTAATTGGACAAGTTGCTTCCAAAATATGACAAATTTGAGCAAATGTTTTCCTTTCTCAGTATATTCTCAGCATATAGCCCTCAGTATATACTCAACGTATAACACCATGGATTTTAAAAATACATATCTGATTTTATATATTGGGTGCAAGAAACAAGCAGATTATGTGAGAACACTACATACACAGTGCAACCCCATACATGTTTACCTGGAAGTAAGTCCCACTGAGTTCAATGAAGCTTACTCTCAAGTAAGTGTATAGGATTGCAGTCTAAGGGCAGAATCCAACAGAGTGCTTATGCTCCCCCCCCACCGCCAATTCTCTTACACCCCACCAATTTTGTTGCACAAGCGGCCCCCGCTGCTTTCCCAGTGGCAATTTAGTGTTTCCAGGGCAACCTGAAATGGCTGGAAACGCTCGTTTCTGGAAGGAGGCAGGTCAGTGGAGGGAGCTCCGCTGACCTGCCTCCTTCCAGAAATGAATGAGCACCAACAGATTTCAGGGCTTTCCCTAGGAACAGTTCAATCTCCCTTGCGTACACCATGGGTCTCACTTGCACAACAGAATTGGCAGGACCTTCCACTTGCAGAAGGGAATCAGTGCAGTGGAAAGCAATCAGCGGGGGTGTAAGCATCCTGTTAGATTCTGCCCAAGGGCTGCAAAAAGAGGCAGCCAAAATGATTAAGGGGCTGGAGCAACTCCCCTATGAGGAAAGGTTGCATGTTTGGGGCCTTTTAGCTTTGAAAAAATGCAAGTAAATGCGTGTTACTGGTATATTAAATGATGCATAATGTGGAGAAAGTGGATAGGGAAAAGTTTTTTCTCCCTTTCTCATAATATGAGACTTTGGTCATCCGATGAAGCTAAACTGTGGGAGATTCAGGACAAAAGGAAGTACTTCTTTACACGGTGCATAGTTAAAACTGTGGAATTTGCTATACAAGGGGTAGTAATGGCCACCAACTTGGATGGCTGTAAAAGGAGATTAGACAAATTCTTGGAGAAAAAGACTATCAATGCCTACTCAGCGGTACAGTGGAGTTCACAGAGATGCAGCACCAGCTCCTCTTGGCTAGCAGGGACACAGGGATCATCTGCCGCCTCCCACTCAAGAGTTCCCTGTTCCCAGTAAGCTTTGCTACAAACTTCACAGTAGCTGAAGGACAATGGATTTTCCAAGCAAAAATGAGCTGTTGTTGTTGTTGTTGTTGTTCAGTCGTTCAGTCGTGCCCGACTCTTCGTGACCCCATGGACCATAGCACGCCAGGCCTTCCTGTCCTGTGCTCTCTCCCGGAGCGTGCTCAAGTCCATATTCATTGCATCGGTGATGCTATCTAGCCATCTCATCCTCTGCCGTCCCCTTCTCCTTTTGCCTTCAGTCTTTCCCAGCATCAGGGTCTTTTCCAGAGAGTTTTCTCTTCGCATTAGGTGGCCAAAATATTGGAGCTTCAGCTTCAGTATCTGTCCTTCCAATGAGCACTCAGGGTTGATTTCCTTCAGGACGGACTGATTTGACCTCCTTGCAGTCCAGGGGACTCGTAAGAGTCTTCTCCAGCACCACAGTTCGAAGGCATCAATTCTTCGGCGCTCAGCCTTCCTTATAGTCCAGCTCTCACAGCCATACGTTGCTACTGGGAAAACCACAGCTTTGTTTAGACGGACCAAAAATGAGTTATCCCTGTTTTAATGCAAAGTATTTAATGGAGGCAGGGATAGGCGGCCGTCTTCGGGCCAAGGGCTGAACTCAATTTCAGAGAAGCACTTGGGGGGCACATTCCAGTGGTGGGTGGGGCCAAGGTGACGGAGGTGGGGCCAAAGGCAAAAGGGGTGGACCCCAAATCCCCGCATACTGTAGCTTAGAGCTCTTGCTCCAGTGACTCAGCCTCAGGAGAGGCATCTCAGCCTTTGAGAATGCCGGGGGAGAGAGATGTACAAAAGCCAGGAAGCCACCAAACCATTGACGGTTGGGGGAAAGGGGCAGGGCTGGGGAAGGGGACCCTGGAGGGCCAGACGGGGACCCAGGAGGGCCGGATTTGGCCTGCAGTCCCCCTGTGTTAAGGGGTGCTTTGGTCTTGAGTGGGAAAGTCAGGCCCATCAGCCTTACAGAAGCCCTTCTCCTGGTGGAGGTGAAAACTGCTAGAAGTGGCTTGTGGACATGGATCAAGACTGCTGCCTGAAATGTTGGACTCTCCTTGGGGGCTCAGCTACAGGTACTGTCATGAGGACTGCAGTAACTGTAAACTATAGCGTTAACTATGTCTCCTGTTACTATGGGCTGGAGTTTAGACTCTGCCCCTTTAGCTTGTTGTTTTCCTATTTAGTTCAGCGTTAGCCTGTTCCTCTTGTTTGGACCGACAAGTGAGTGCTCTGTCTCATTTCTATTACATAAATGAGTGAGAACTTAACAAGGACCACCTGCACTTCAGAATTCACCACTACAGATAGCTACATGCAACCTCCAGCATCAGAGGCAGAGCAGGAGTGTGCGTGCCCTGCTTGTGGGCCTCTGCTTGGCCACTGTAGGATGCTGGACGGGGCAGGCCGTTGGTCTGAACCACCAGGGCTCTTCTTACAGTTAAGAGGGAGTAACAGTGGGATTTACAGGGCAACCCTACATATTCCTACTTAGAATTAAGCCTTATTTAGTCCAGTTGGATTTACTCCCTGGTAAGTGTGTGTAGGATTTCAACCTTACTTTCTTCTCAGTCAATATTATGCATAGAATTAAAATGACGGTGTTATATTGGTTCTGATTTATTATGAAATGCAAACTTCTGGAGAAAGGCTGGACTACAATTTCAAATAAATAAAATATAGGTTCATTCCACTGGGACGTTCTCATGCAAAAGCCGCACTGAGAAATGAAAGCCGTGAAAGAATGCTTGTGTATCTCCCATTTATTTCAGTGAGGCCTAGTAGCAGAATGTCCTGGTGGATTGTGCCTAATGTCCTTATAAACTAATGAAGTATGAATGAATGCATTTCAAGGGCTTCAAATTCATTATGAGTGTAATGGAGAACGTCACAAGTGTGAACTTTCAACTTTCAAGTGTTTTCAATAATGTAGCCAAATCTTTGACTCCATTCAAATGTTGCTTTAAGTCCTGTTTTAAACTGTCTTTATTTTTTCCCTGTTGCTTTTGGAGTGGTCTCCTTTAAATCCAAATGTATTTTTGAAAAAGGACAAATGAGTAAAATATTCCAATAATTTTAAGTGCTCCCAGTGAAAATCTTGAAATGAAAAGAAGGGAAAAAATATATAAATATTATCACAGATAAAACTCTATTTTCACATGTTGCATCTGTTGCCAAACACTTAATTCCATTGGTTAGATTCTTGGAGAGAAAGAGAGAAAAGGTAAAGGCATTTGTTGAATAATATTTAAACGTTTTCTGTATGCCTCCTTTTCTTTCACTTGGGTATTAAGTCTGCAACATAGAGGCCCTCGCATATTCCAGATGGTAGCATAAATTTTTTCAGGTCAAATGATATTAAAAATAGATAATAGCCTGGACCTCATGAGTCTCCGCAGAAAGACTAAACAGTCACAATGGGGAATATCTCTGTTTTGGTTTTCTTTATGAGGTTTTATGTACTCAGCTGTTTCTCAACCATGCTCTTGGTGCACAGAGACCCTGCTCATTCGAAATTCCAGTTCCACCTCACTTCCTACCCTTTATACTTTTTAAGCCTCATGCCACACAAGTCAAGAGAATCATATCCACACAGCTGTCCCATAAGCCCCTCATGTGCTCTCAGCCGGCCGCATTGCTTCCCTTCACTTCAGAGCACTTATTACTGATAAATGAGTTCTTGAATAACCTCCACTCCTGCAAATTCTTTGGAGGAAATGTTGTACAACTTTTGGCATCCCATTATTGTTAACGAATGGAATCACAGTGAAAAGCCATTAATAAAATGCCTTAATTAACTACTTCAAGGGCAGGAAAGCTCTAATGGGTGGAACAATGCATTTAATCACTGTTTATTATATTATTTTAGAAAAAAAATCAGTCCAGGTGGCTGTATTTGAGATGCCATACTTGAGTCATAAAAGTAGATTTTAACCCTTCTGCACTTGTAAATAGCACTTCACAAAGCTGATACTTGGGTAAAATAGACCCCAATTAAGTCAAAGCCTTAAAAAAGATGTCTTTGACAGTGATGCCAAATTACCGTTTAAAAAATATGAAATTGTATTAAGGCAAAAGGATGGAACTGCTCAAGAATTGTATCTGGGGTCCCTGATCCTTTACTTGATGCAGTTTTTCCTTCAACTCAAAATCTCTGGAAGTATGAATAATAACAGGAGCAGCACCAGCAACAACAGCAACAATTAGCATTTGTACAGTACTTTCAAATCTGCATGCATTATTTCTGGGGTGGGCAACTTGTTCATTATACAAGAGAACCTATTAGATAATATTAGGAAAGTATTAGTTTTTTAAAGGACTCAATCATCGTTGCTGCTGTTTTTAGAGGGATTTCACTGTATGCATACAAAAAAATTAATGCTATAAAAGGCATGCTATTTTAGTGGCTTTTGAAACAGGTAATTCATTCTTAAACTAGAGTAAATTGTTTTATAAGGGCCAAAGCAGACAATACATTAAAGAAATCGCAAGCAGTTATGTCATTTTTTCTTTTTTACTGTAGTGCAAGTGCAGGAGCTGTGATTGCTTACACCACAGTTAGAAATAAACAAAAGGCATAACTGTTTGCTGCATCTTCAACATAATGTCTGCTTTGCCCTTGAGTTTGGAGGGACATTAATCAGAAAATTTTCCTTTGCAATGTGGCACTAGACAAGGGTAACCATGACCACCTTTACTTTTTGCTACAGTAATTGAACCCTTTGCAATATTAATCAGGTCACAAAACTGCATCATATAACAACTGAAGCGAATGATCTTCAACTTTTGTTATATGCTGATGATACAGTCTTAACATAAACTCAGGTGAGTCAATTACAACCTGCTGGGATCTATTTAATAAACATAGTGAGGTTTAGGGCTGTGCAGGGACCCCCCAATCCTACTCGGAAGCCACTTTGTGGCTTCGGAGGAGAGCCTGATTTGGCTTGGGCTGATTTGGGGGGGGGGACCCGACCCGGCCCCGAACCCAAAGTGGGATTTGGATGGCTGAATCCTGCTTTGAGCCCCCCCCCCCGATGCGCCTGCGCAAACCCCCAGCTCCTTACCTGGGGCGCCGCAGCCGCCTCTTCTGTTGCCTCCGTTGCCTCTTCCTCCGTCACCGCCACCTCCTCCATCGCTGCCTCCTCTTCCCTCGCCGCCTCCTCCGCCGCCATTGCCTCTGCCATTATCACCGCCTCCGCCATCATTGCCACCGCCAACTCCTGAGGCCTGAACACGCAGCAGCTCTTATTGTAGGGAGTCGCCATTTTTAAAATGGCAACTTCCTGGAAGTTCCTAGAAGTCGCCAGCCGGCGCACATCCAGGCCTCAGGAGCTGGCGGCGGTGATGCCAGTGATAGCGGCAGTAGCGGTGATGGAGCCGGTGGTGGTGGCAACGGCGATGACGGTGATGGAGGCAGCAGAGGCAGAGGTGGTGGTGATGAAGGAGACGGCAGCAGCGGTGGTGATGACGACAGTGATGGGCAGCTCAGGTAAGGCCCTGGAGGCACCAGCAGGGCTGGGCCGGGGTTGCCAGAGCTCTGAAGCACACTGAGGCGCTTTGGAGGGCTCCCGACCCACTCTGGGTCGCTTCATCCCTCTCCGCTTCACCTCAGAAGGGGCTAGAAGTGGCCTGAAGCAGCTTGCTTCAACTTGGCACAAAGCAAATAAGACTAAATCTGAACAACTGGAATTAAGCATGCAAGTTTAACATAAAACAAACAGTTAAGGATCTGATGATGGCAGATTTTTGAAGCGTCTCTGGTTCAATATTTATTAATTAAAATAATTTGTAATTGGGATGAATTATAGAGTTAGGCCATAATTTCTCAGAAAAGAGGTTTCTGATACATTTTCTGACATTTTTCTTTTTTTTAAAGTCCTGGACTGCTTGAGATTTTTAGTCCCTTCCTGTATAATATTAAATGAAATGCCACCCTCCACATTTTGCCACCCACAAGCAGGATGGAGAATCTCTGTTGCGACCATGGATTCAGTATATGTGTGTATTTTTACATTTCTATACTGCCTAATAGCTGAAGCTCTCTGGATGGTTCACAACAATTAATTTTCTTTAATAATTTAATATTGTTTAATATTATTGTAATATTATTGAAGGAAGCATTGGGCTTGGCCCCTACTCCTTCCAATCCTCTTTTCTTAACCCATTGCTTTCATCATCCAATAGTATGATGAAGTAGCAATATCATTTCATTGAGCATTCACTGAGCTGAAATTTCTCAGATGAAAATTTTCTGCCACAATTTCTGAGAATTTTCTTTTTGGAGAATTTTGGAGAATTCTCCCCTCCCCCCCATGGGAGAGTTTTTTATGAATATTCAGTGAAGTGCTGTTTTCAGTTATACCACTTGCAAATGGGGTGGAGAATTTGGGGAGGCTATTTTGGTGAAACTCTAGTTCAAGGAGGAAATACAGAGATGGACATAATTAGAATATATTTGATGAGCAGAATTGTTCTGATAAAAATGTTTGGATACTGCTGTTAGCACAAAATGTGGCAGCCAGGATGGTCTTGGGTGTCTACTTTTCAGGTCATATTACACAAATCCTGTTCTATTTGTAGCAGCTCCCTATTAGTTCCTGGGCCCAGTTCAAGATGCTGGTTAATACCTTCAAAGCCCTCATTGTCTAGGGACCAGGTTGAACCTGGCCATCATTTCCAGCAGGTGGCCAAGGGAAGTGTGGCTAGTGGGAGACAAGATAGGGCCTTCTCATGGCAGCTGTCTTGTTATGGAACTCTCTCCAAGACAGGTTTCACTGGGCCCTTCGTTTATGGCTTTTAGGCAGGCAGTCAATGTGTTTTATTTTGCCAGGCTATTAATACTGTTAAGTTTCTTTTTCTTTTTTTTACCTAGTTTGCCCTCTTGATGATACCACATTTGCCAAAGATTCAGTATGCGGCAACCCAAGAAAAGGCATTCTTGATATAGGTACTCCAATTGTGGAACTTCCTTTCCTTCTCACACATGTTGGCATCAAGCCTGGTAAACTTTCAGTGTCAAGTAAATACCTATTTGTTCACCCAGGCTTTTGCCTGGATCTGTGTTGCTGCATATTGTAAAGTGTTATTTATCTGTGTTTGTGTTCTCCCCCGTTTTACTGTTTTATTGGTCTATGATTATAGGATTTCACTGTGGGGTGTTTTGATCTTTGATTATAGGATTTCACAGTGTTTTATTGGTATTGTACCTGCCTTGGGATAATTTATAGTGAAAAGTGGGTTATATATTTAGGTGCAATCCTATGCAGGATTGGTTTAGTCAGAAAAATGTCCTGCAACCCCCTGATTCCCCAACAGTGGCTGGCTGGGGAATGCTGAGAGTTGTAGGACTTCTTTTCCATCTAAACATGCATAGGATTGCACCCTTCATGAATCAATAACTACAGTTTGCCTCTTTATGTCCCTTTAGTTTAACTTACGAGAATTTGAAAATAGCCTTACATTATCTTTAACTCAATAAACACCCAAGGATACCAAAGGATTCTTAGACATTGGCCTACATTACAATTAGGGATGTCAGAGAAATTCTCTCGAAAGTGAAATGGGCTCGAAAACAGTCACTTTCGGTTCGCCGAACCCTTTCCCGAGACGAGGCGCCCAGGTCTACCCGAACGCGAGCTCACGCGACCCTTTTTTTTTTTTAATCTGCCGAAAGTTTTACGAACGTATTTACGAAGGCAACTTCGCAAATTAGGACGAAAGATGGCGAAAGGGATTTCACGAAACTATTTAATAAACATGCAGTTTCCTTTCCTGCTACGACGCGGCTTTCTTTTGCTGGGAGGGACGGGGTCACGAAGTGCACGTAGCCTGCCTGCCCTGAGGCTGAGCTGCATAGCCTCATCTTTTGTTTTATACTTTTATTGTATGTGTGAGGTCAGGTTCAGGTCAGGTGAGGTCACCTGAGCGAGATCCCTCCAGGCCACCCCCCCACCCCCCCAGGAAGATAATTGAGGGGAGGGAACTCATCGACCATTCATCCCCTGGATTCCCGCCTTTAGTTCACAATAGGACGGCGGTCGTGCAGCAGCCTCACTTGCTCCAAGCTAGACTCCAGAGTCCAGAGACAGACTAGAACAGGCGCCGCTGCTGCTCCGTCCCAGCTGCTGCAACTTTCTTTCTCTGCATCCCCGCGTTCTACGGCACTGCAGTTCAACCTTTTTTCTTTTTTCTTTATTACAGTGAAGGTATGTTTACTTTACCTGAATGTGCCCTTATGCTTAGTGATTTTGGGGTGAGATGGAGGAGCAGGGGGAACCCATGTGCCTGCCTGCCTATGCAATTCTTTCTGGGGAGGGGGTAGGGGGGAGGGGGGAGCTGCAAGGCCTCCATCCATCCCCCATCCTCCTGGGCTTCCCAGGATTCACCCATGTGCCTGCCTGCCTATGCAATTCTTTCTGGGGAGGGGGGAAGGCCTCCTGCAAGGACTCCATCCCCCATCCTCCTGGGCTTCCCAGGATTCACCCATGTGCCTGCCTGCCTATGCAATTTTTTCTGGGGAGGGGGGAGGGGGGAGCTGCAAGGCCTCCATCCATCCCCCATCCTCCTGGGCTTCCCAGGATTCACCCATGTGCCTGCCTGCCTATGCAATTCTTTCTGGGGAGGGGGGAAGGCCTCCTTCAAGGACTCCATCCCCCATCCTCCTGGGCTTCCCAGGATTCACCCATGTGCCTGCCTGCCTATGCAATTCTTTCTGGGGAGGGGGGAGGGGGGAGGGGGGAGCTGCAAGGCCTCCATCCATCCCCCATCCTCCTGGGCTTCCCAGGATTCACCCATGTGCCTGCCTGCCTATGCAATTCTTTCTGGGGAGGGGGGAAGGCCTCCTGCAAGGACTCCATCCCCCATCCTCCTGGGCTTCCCAGGATTCACCCATGTGCCTGCCTGCCTATGCAATTCTTTCTGGGGAGGGGGGAAGGCCTCCTACAAGGACTCCATCCCCCATCCTCCTGGGCTTCCCAGGATTCACCCATGTGCCTGCCTGCCTATGCAATTCTTTCTGGGGAGGGGGGAAGGCCTCCTGCAAGGACTCCATCCCCCATCCTCCTGGGCTTCCCAGGATTCACCCATGTGCCTGCCTGCCTATGCAATTCTTTCTGGGGAGGGGGGAGCTGCAAGGCCTCCATCCATCCCCCATCCTCCTGGGCTTCCCAGGATTCACCCATGTGCCTGCCTGCCTATGCAATTCTTTCTGGGGAGGGGGGAGGGGGAAGGGGGAGGGGGAGGGGGGAGCTGGAAGGCCTCCATCCATCCCCCATCCTCCTGGGCATGGATGGGCCACATCCTCCATCCTGGGCTTTTCAGCCTAGTCTGCTGTACAATATGCCCCTGTTTAGTTAGCACTGAATGGCTGGATTGGAGGGTAACTACTTCTACACTGTACTATATCTGCGATTAGGCTGTTCACATGATTTCAGCTTTGCCACATGCATTTATGTCTCCTTCTGCCCAGAGACATGAACATGGAGAAAAGAGGAACCCGTGGTCAATCCGGCACTCAGAAGAGGCGTGGGCGCCCGGCAAGAACATACACCGCTGAGGTTGCATTTCAGCGGTATTTTAATAATGAGATGGAAGTGGAGGAAGCCCAAGGTGTGACCAGCAGCGACAGCGGCCCCAGCCCACCCCGCACCCGTAAGCAGCGCACACCGCCAATTTCCGCTACAGAAAGTGACACAGGCACAACCAGCCACAACTCCAGAGGAAGAGGAAGAAAGTCCTTGGATGGTGAGTGGAAGGGCAGTGTCTCCAAACCCAAAGCAGATGAAAATGTCCCCAAGGAGACTCTGCAGCGGCGGGATGAAAGTCAAGATATCTACCTCATTCCAAAGGATGAATCTGGTAAGACTCTGTCACCACAGGTGCTTGTGAATATCTGGATACAAACAAATGTCTTTGAATATTTGAATAGTCCCTACATTAGCCTTCTGCAACCTGCAGCCTTCCAGATGTTTTGGGCTACAACTCCCATCATTATTGACCATTGGTCATGCCGGCTTGGCCTGATGGGATTTGAAGTCCAAAACCTTTGGAGGGGAGCATTTGGGGAAGGGATCTTCTTCTTCAACACAACAAAACATACACGACTGTTTTACATTCATCCATATTCATTGCTGTGAACATATTTCATATTATTTAAATGTTACATGGTGCTCCAGTACGAAAGAAAACCCCAAGTCTTTAAAAGAACTGCAATACTTTCTCAAACAATACACCTTTTCGGTGGGAAAACACTTCAGTGTTTTGTGCTCGCTTGTTTCCAAAGCCATTCATCATAGTTTGCTGTCTTTTTTGGGCTTGATCTCTTTTAACTAGAGCTGCGATGTGAATTGATTAAGCAATTTCATTTCTGAGGATGGTTTTTAAAATGTTGCAGAAATCTTGAGTCAGAGACTTATTTAGTCCCTTTAGTCTGACCCCCGATATGGCTACTACAAAAAGAGGGCCTGACTAATCAGGCACTGCTCCTGGGGGACCACAAATGCACCCTTGAAAAAGGCAGTGGGATTCGCCAAGTATGTGCTCAGGTCAGGACCAGCCCTATCGTTAGGGAGCCTTGCAGCTCCTCAGCCAGCTTGTTGTCCTCTGGTGTGGTGGAAGAGGCTTTCCCATTGTCACTGTTCAAGTAAGAGATTCAGCTATCGACCTATGTAGGATGGAGGGGTGCCATTTTACCCTTTGCCTCAGGAAGCAAAACGCATTGGGCCAGCCCTGTGGGGGATGAGTCCCACACAATGGTATAATAGAGCTGATGAAAGGAGTGGACCTTGCAAGGGAGCCACATATCTCCTCCCCCATGCTTTTCATGTTTTCACCATTGAGGACACGTTTAGATAACTCTCGTTGAGTTTCCCAGTCTGTACAGTACCTTTTTTTTGCACCTAGTGTGTTTTCTCAGTGCTCGGTAGTGCAGGAGTAGCTTACAACTGCACCTTGTGTCATGTGGATTGATTGCGAGTCCTCCAAGCTATGTTTCATAGATTGCTACAACAACACAGTTTTATTTGCTTGGCTATTACTCATGTGTAAAAGTCGCATTTCTCATGAAACTCTGCTTCTATGTATTTTGAATCTTTACAGAGACGCCCACAACCGTCCTCCCTGCATCCGACAGCGGAAGTGGGACAGGTGAACCAGGTCCACAGCTGCCTGCTGATGATCACCTCGTGGGCGGCGGCTCAGGTGATTTTGAAAAAAATGCCGGAGGACTTGGCGTCATCAGTGATCCGGACAGCGAAGATGATGAGGAGCTCTTCTATATCAATGATGTCCCTGCTGAGACTGGGTCTGACTCTGTTCTCCACTTCCAGCCTTCTGCGTTCTGCGGGACCAATCCCAAACCTCAGGAACAAACGTCCCCTGCCAAGCACTGGTCAGCACCATCAACAACACCATCCACAGATGAGTGGGAACATGCAGCTCCAGCTGCCACCTCATCTGGAACCGAAGGCCCCATTCCCCAAAGAAGAAATGGTGGTGGCAGGGTGAGCTCCTATGTGTGGCGCTTCTTCAAATGTGCAGAGAACGACCGCTATGTCGTGATGTGCGATATTTGTCGAAGCCGTGTGTGGCTAGGAAAAGAAGGGGGCTGTCCACGAGTGGGCACGTCTGCCATGAGGCGACACATGGAGGTGCATCATCCGCTTCTTGTGCCCAAAGATAGCGACGGGAAGCCACAACCATCCAAAAAGAACAGTACCGCCTTTGCCTCATCTTCCAAAGACCTCACACAAAGTGGTCTGGGTGGGAAGGGCACAGAAGGCAGCTTTGCTAAGAGGCAGGTCTCACTGGAGAAATGCCTTGCGCTGACACAGAAATTACCCTCTGACAGCGCCCAGGCACGACAGTGGAATCACCTCCTGACAGTGACCATTGCAGCACGTATGCTTCCCTTCTCCCTGGTGGAAGATGAAGACTTTTTGGCCTTCATTAAGAGCATCTGCCCTCGGTGGGATGTCCCCTCTCGTCACTACATTAGTGGCGTAGCCATTCCAGCCCTGGCTTCTGCAATCAGACGGGTGATCCAACAGGATTTGAAATGTGCAGTTGGAGGAAGTGTACATTTAACGAGTGACACATGGACAAGTAACCAAACAAAGTCTTATCTGTGTGTCACTGCGCACTGGGTATCCATCAGTGCGAGCAGCCGACTGAGTCGTAGAACAGCGACATTGTCCCTCACAATGCTCTCTGGGACACACACAGCGGAAAACGTCAGCAGCAGCATCAGTGGTGTTGTTCAGTCCTGGTTGGCCCCCTTAAATCTTACAGTGGGCTGTGTAGCAACAGACAATGCCTCAAACTACCTAAAAGCAGCCCGCATTGCACGGCTAAACCACGTTCCGTGCGTTGCGCACTGCTTGAACCTTGTGGTGCGTTCTGGATTGAGCAACGCTTCCCCAAAAATTGTCAAGCTACTTAAGGTGGCCCGATCCATTTGCACCCACTTCCGGCAGTCCTGCTCAGCAATGGAGGCAATCAGCGCCATCCAACGTAGCCGTGGCCTTCCAGAACACAAATTCATTTTGGATGTGTCCACACGCTGGAACAGCACATTGCATATGCTTCAGAGACTCTGTGAGCAGAGACCAGCTATAAATGATTACATCACTGAGAAGCAACACCACTCCAAATTTTTTGTCACACCACATCAGTGGCTCTGGATGCAAGACCTGGTGGACATTTTAAAAATTTTCGATGAATGCACAGCGGTACTGAGTGCAGACTATGCCACACTGGGCCAAGTGCTACCTGTGCTAAGGATCATAGAGGGGGTGCTGAGAAAACACCATTCTGAGATTTGTGAGCGCACCAGTGCTGGAGGCAGGGAATTATTCCCCAATCCTGCAGTTAGGCTTGCAGAATTCCTTCTGCAGGAGCTGGGCACCAACAAACACATAACTTCAATCAGGGGGGACATGAAATACGTTGCTGCTGCATTCCTTGAACCACGGTTCAGGGATAGCTCAACAAGTGCGGAGCCTACAAACGACAACCCTGAGTTCCAAAGTTTAAAAAAATATTTGACTGAGAAAGTCATGGAGTGCTTCCAGAGAGATGGGCTGGATGAGAAGGAGCTGGGTGAGGCTAGTAGGACCACTACCTCCCCTGAAGACAATATCTGCAGCAGTAGCACCATCACCAGCAGGAGGGGCAATGATGACGCCACAGCAGCTGCACCACCAACAGAGTCAGACACAGGGGCATCTTGTCTCAAGTTCAGCTTTTACTCCTCAATGGCAGTGGAGCTTGGTGTAAGTGGGCGCAGGCGGGGGGAATGTGCCAAAGCAGCCAGGAAAGCATCAGCCTATGATGTGCTTGTCCGGGAACTTGAAGGTTATTCAAGAGAGAGTTTCTCGGGAACACAGATCAGCCCAGAGAGTGATCCTCTCCTATACTGGGATACAAAACGTGGCGTTTGGCCACATCTGAGCAAAGTCGCCATTTGGCATCTATCTTGCCCTCCCTCAAGTGTGGCCTCTGAAAGGCTTTTCTCCACCACAGGCAACATTGTCACCGCCCACCGAAGCAGACTCACGCCACAACATGTCTCCACCCTCGCCTTCATACGCTCCAACAGGGGATGGATTCCCAAGGAGCACCTCCCCCCCCACCAGCTGTCAGCAGCAGAGTAGAGCAGTCATCAAGTGACGAGGAGGAACCCAGGGATGATGACACTGCTGCTAGTGTGAGCCAGAGTTCTGAGGGACAATGAGGCAGAATGATACAACTTGTGAGTGGTCACACGGAGGTGTCCCTCAGAACTTTGTCCAAACCTGCAGTCCCTGTCTGGCCTGGGCAGAGCCCAAAGCACTGGCGATATGTGGCGGAGCTTAATAATACCTCACATGCAGAATCCAGTTGCGCTACCCGACTGTGTGTGGCGGACTATGCAACAGCGTACATCGCTACTACACACACACACACACACACAGAGTTCTCTATGCGGATGTACTCCGCTATTGACTGTATATGTGTATCTTTACCCCTCTGAATGTTAGTATGATTCTGATTCCCCAAATGTATGTATTGTTCTATTTCTCTTGATGTTGATGTATGCTTTTAATTCATTTAAAATTCTTTCATAAATCACGGAATTGCTTTCAAAGACCTTGTTGTGGTCTCTCCCTGGACTCCCTCAGCTTTTGGGTTTTCCTAAGGACCAAGAGCTCTATGTGAAAAGATCCCTCTGGTATGCGTCCAGTTTACATGTATGCGATATGCACCTACACGTAAAACAAAGCATACTTCATAGAATCATTGAGCCACAGAACCATGGGGTTGGAAGGGGCCTACAAAGCCATCGAGTCCAACCCCCTGCTCAAATTACGGTGTCCAAGTCAGAGCATCCCTGGCAGATGGCTGTCCAGCCTCGTCTTGAATGCACTCATTCATAACATCAGGGATGCGGACTGTCCATCTCCCTATGAGGGAAGCTGTTCTTGTTTGGCTGGGATTCTGGGGAGGCATTCTTGTTGTGGTTAACAGTAAGCAAACACAGAGATCATTGTGTACAATGATCTAGATTTAAGAAATTATATCTGTGGACTTGAACCAAGGAATTGTAACCTATTTTTTAGAAAGAACTTTATATACAAACAGAACAGATCAAGACAAAACACAGAAACAATTCAACAATTCAAAAACAATGTTGGGCTGGCTGGCTGTGGCTGCAGGCCTCAGCTCGTAGGAGGAGGATGGCTTTCCCGCTCCAGGGCCTCCACCCTCCTTTGAAGGTTGTCACCTGTGTGTAGAAAGAAAGAGAAGAATAAAGCACAATGGTAATATGCATCTTGCAGGCAGAGGTGTTAGCTCAGGTCAGGTGCCATTCTGTAGTACTACTTACAGGTCCTCCTGAGCATCCGGACGTCTCTTATCAGACGCGTCAGGATCACAAGAGGAGGGGCTTCATCTGTGGAAGAAGGGTGGGCTTCCTCCACAGATGCTGCTCCTCTTGCTGCTGGCTCTTCCTCTTCCTCCTCCTCCTCCTCCTCTGTCCTGTCCCTCTCCGCGGCCCTCAGTGCCTCCTCCACCAGCAAGGCACGATGCGCAGCTGTGGGATGTCACAGTAACAGAATGAATGCCTTTATATATGTGGTGAGTGAACAAAACCACAGTCACTGATCTGTCCATCACCATCCCCACTACCATAAGGACCACTGATTCTGTCCTCCCACCACAAGGTCTAATGATGAGGGGATAATTAGGGAGGCAGATTATACAGTACTGACAGTTTTGGTGTGATGGGGACTGTTGGACTTCTGTAAACATGCACAGGATTGCACTTCTATTCACCCCACTTCTACATTTGCAATGCCATGGTATCTGTTCATTCTAGTGATGCATTGCATAAATGCCACCTTTTTTCCTAATGCAAGGAACCCAAGGCGGCTCACATTAGCCTCTTCCTCTCCATTTAATGCTCACAACAACAACACTGAGGTAGGCTGGGGCTTTCTGACTGGGCCAAAGTCACCCAGCGAGCTTCCATGGCTGAGTGGACTATACCCAGATCTCCAAGGTCTCAGATGAACACTTGCTCATGAGTTGACTGGAGTGCCAATGTCTTGGTAGAAAGTGGGGTGGGTGGGGTGCAAAAATTCAGCAATCACTACATGAAGAAGGAAGACGACACCGAGAGGCTGGCCCTGTTGCTGCTGGGCTAGTGCCAGTCCCCCTGTGTGCACTGCAGAGACCGGCAGCAGCAGCATTTCCCTGGAAATGGACAGTGTGTCAGTGTGTAATATGAGTTGTAGTAGCCAGGCCCGCATAATCCTATGCATGTGGTTGTACAGGGAAAAACAATGCAGTTCCCAGCATCCCTTCTTCAACCAGCCAAAGTGGCTGGAAGATGATGGGACCTTTTTCTGTCCGAGTTCAGCAAGCATAGGATTGCAGGCTAAATGTCAGGATTTGTTTGTTTCTGCATGAGACCACAAAGAGATAGCTTCATTTTCGGTACACATCCTTGTCTTCATATTTAGTTGAGCTTGATGATGGGATAACTATAACTTACCAGGCATATACCTCTGCAAAAATGTGGGCCGGCCTCCTTGGACCCACACTCTGCGGATGCGCCAGTAGTAGGCGGGGGGGTTGGACAGCGGTGCCCTCCGCTCAGCAGCAGCAATCCCCTCTCTGACAAAGGACTGCTTGAGCGCCTTCCATTTGGACCTCAGTTGTCCAACTGTGCGATAGTGGCCCGCTCGTTCCATCCTCCTCTTTATCTGGGCCCAATAAAGTTCATTGCGACAGGAGGAGCTGCCAAACAGCACTGCCACCGCCTCGCTGCGCTTAATGTTGCTGAGGAGGGCCTTGGTCTCCTCCTGGTCCCACCTCCTGCCATGCACTGGTGCAGCCATTTTGCAATTTGCACACAAACACACACACCAAGACAGCCACGTGCACAACCACCACTTAACTACACACACACAGACCAAACCATACAAAAACACCACAATGCAAAACTACACACACAGACCAGACAAAACCACAACAATGAACAAACAACAGAGGAAATCCAATAATAAGCAAGCACCACCACTAACACAACACCACCACCACACCACAGAACTCCACCCACAAATCCCCACGCAGACGCAAGCGCAAATACAGATGACATTCAGGAAGTTAGCAGGAAGTTGACGACAGATTTTGCGGAAGTGGAGCTGCAGCCCCGTTTTTTTTTATTGTGACTGTGTGAGGCGGTTAGGTTAACAACAAGACCAGTAAACGCGAGGATCATTAAGCACAAATACACAGAAATTAATAAAATCACAGTCCCTGTCCCTGTCCGAGAAAACAAGACAGCGGGGGAGCGCACAGAAGGCGGGAAAGTGGGAAACATATTTCAGGCAGCAATGAAAAATACGTAAATAATTACGAGAATAGTGGAAAAGTTCTGGCCAAGGCAATCCACCTTCCGAGAGTACGGCAGAAGCAACGGGGGGATTCCCCCCTACGGAGGAAATCACAACATAATATTTACAATATTTTACAATAACGTTGTCCTTATTTTCGCCGTGGTCTCCGTAAAGATTTACGGAGACTACGGGGGTCAAATAAGGACAACGCAAATAAAGTTGTCCTTATTTTCGCTGTAGTCTACGTAAACATTTACGGAGACTACAGCAACTAAATAAGGAACGCGAATGGCGGCTCCCTATGGGGGCCGCCATTCGCGTACGCGCATTTTTTTTTTTAAAGTCACCCGTGATAGGCTACGTGACGATTCACGTAGCCTATCACGGCTGACTTTCCAGATCTAGCCGTGATAGGCTACGTGAATCGTCACGTAGCCTATCAGGGGACTTTTTTTTTTTTTTTTACTTTCGCGTTCGCGGCCGGGCAAGGCGGGAAGCCTCCCCCCCGGCCTGAATTTCGGCCGGGCGAGGCGGGAAGCCTCCCCCCCCGGCCTGAATTTCGGCCGGGCGAGGCGGGAAGCCTCCCCCCCCGGCCTGAATTTCGGGGGGAGAACCAAAGCTCCTCCCCCACACCGCGAAGCAAGCTTCGACGAAAGGTAAGTGACTTTCGTCCACCCCTAATTACAATGCCTGTCAGTTGCAACTCTTGGCACAACTGATTATTAGAGAAGGGGGGTTGCTCAATGGAGAGTGCCAGGAAAGTATTTTTTTCAATATGAATTATGTGCTATGGATCACAGAAGGATATGGGATGAAAAGATAAGATTTACCCTTTGACATGAGGACTCTTAAAAATGGGATTAAATGGAGACCTGAGACCAGACATATCACCCTTATAAGGACTTTGGTATTTAAGAGATTTTAACAAGGAAGAATTAATGTGCAGCGGGAAAATAATTAGCCCCAGTGGCACTAATGAAAATTTGGCATGATAATCAATGCATGGAATATCAAAACTTAACATGAGATAATTAGACCACTCCTGAAAAAGCCTAACCTGGGCCTGGAGAATGTTAACAATTATAGGCCAGTAGTCAACATCCCCTTCCTGAGCAAGGTGCTTGAGCAGGTGGTTGTAGGTAGGGATGGCGGAGAATTTCTCCCCGAAACTTTGGGGGGGCCGAGCGCCAACGTGTTTGGCCCCCCGAACAAGTTTCGGGGAGAAATCCTCTGAACCCCCCCCGCCCCCCCGCCCCCCGCCCCCCGCCCCCTCCCCGGGACGGGACTTACCTTCACCGAATGTCCCTCCTGGTGGCGGGTCCGGCCGGCGGTTCGGCGGGTGTTCGAGCGGGGCGGGAGCGGCAGCCGGTCTTTTGACCGGCTGCCGCCGCCGCCATTGCAATCAAAGAAAAAAAACAAATGCCCCCTGATAGGCTACGTGACGATTCACGTAGCCTATCACGGCTAGATTTGCAAAGTCAGCCGTGATAGGCTACGTCAATCGTCACATAGCCTATCACGGGTGACTTTAAAAAAAAAAAAAAGTGCGTACGGATAATGGCGGCCCCCATAGGGAGCCGCCATTCGCGTTCCTTATTTGGTCGCTGTAGTCTACGTAAATGTTTACGTAGACTACGGCGAAAATAAGGGCAATGCAAACAGCGTTGCCCTTATTTTCGCCGTAGTCTACGTAAACATTTACGTAGACTACAGCGACTAAATAAGGAACGCGAATGGCAGCTCCCTATGGGGGCCGCCATTAGCGTACGCGCTTTTTTTTTTTTTTTTAAGTCACCCGTGATAGGCTACATGACGATTGACGTAGCCTATCACGGCTGACTTTGCAGATCTAGCCGTGATAGGCTAGGTGAATCGTCACGTAGCCTATCAGGGGGCGTTTTTTCTTTTAAAAAAAAACTTTCGCGTTCGCGGCCGGGCGAGGCGGGAAGCCTCCCCCCCCGGCCTGAACTTCACGGGGGGAGCAGCGAAGCGCCTCCCCCCCACCGCCAACGTCCTTCGACGACAGGTAAGGGACTTTCGTCCACCCCTAGTTGTAGGACAGCTCCAGGCACTGTTGAATGAAACGATTATCTTAGGGATGTCAGAGAATTCTGCCACGGATCTCGGTGAGGCCGAATGCCAGTGCATTCGCCCCCTCGAAATCTGTGGCGGAACGGCCTGCCCCCCCGCCCCCCGCGGATCCCCCCCGGGACGAGACTTACCTGGGGTGGATCTTCCAGGCGGCGGCAGCTCCAGTGGCAGCAGCAGCTGGTCTTCCGACTGGCTGCCGCCATTTGTCTTGTAAAAAACAACAACAAAAAATGACGTGATAGGCTATGTAAAGATTTACATAGCCTATCATGGCTGGGTTAAAAAAAAAAAAGCCGCTATTTGCGTACGTGGTTACCCCGCCTCCAAGCCCTCCGCAGCTGGAAATCCGGCTGCGGATGGCTCTGGGCTGGGCTGGGCCTGGCCTGCTGCTCGCGGAGCTGCCGTGGTGCACAGCCGACCATGGAGGATTCCAGGGGGGAGGAATGGATCGCCTCCCCCCCCATCAACATAATCCGCGGAAAGGTAAGTGACTTTCGTACATCCCTAGATTATCTAGATCCATTTCAATCAGGCTTCAGGCCTGGTTTTGGAACGGAAACTGCCTTGGTTGCCCTGTGGGATGACCTCTGCCGGGAGAGGGACAGGGGGAGTGCGCCCCTGTTGATTCTCATGGACCTCTCAGCAGCTTTCGATACCATCGACCATGGTATCCTTCTGGATAGGTTGTCTGGGTTGGGAGTTGGAGGCACTGCACTGCAGTAGTTCCGCTCCTACTTGGATGGCCGATTCCAGAAGGTGGTGCTGGGGGATTATTGCTCTGTGCCATGGCAATTGTGCCATGGGGTTCCACAGGGCTCTGTTTTATCCCTCATGCTGTTTAACATCTACATGAAACCGCTGGGGGAGGTTATCCGGAGGTGTGGGCTGAGGTGCCATCAATATGCGGATGACACCCAGCTCTACCTCTCTTTCTCATCAAACCCAGGTGAGGCAGTGGCTGTTCTGAATCAGTGCCTGGACACAGTAATGGACTGGATGTGGGCCAATAAACTGAAACTCAATCCAGACAAGATGGAGGTACTGTTAGTGGGTGGTTCGTCTGCCCGGTTAGTGATATTCAATCTGTTATGGAGGGGGTTGCATTCCCCCTAAAGGATCAGGTTTGTAGTTTGGGGGTGCTCTTGGACCCAGAACTGTCACTTGAGGCACAAGTGAACTCAGTGGCACAGAGCACTTTTTATCAGCTTAGGCTGGTATACCAACAATCCATGGGAGAGGAGCCAGCTCATCCCTCACAGGCACAGCAGCTGGCAGAGATTCCTCCTGCCAGCATTCCTGAGAGAGATAGTGACCCTGGCAGTGAGAGAGTGCGGGAGGGGGGCTTGCTAGATGCTCAACGCAGATGCAGGGAGCGATGAGTGATGGAGGGCGTGGAAAGGTGGCGTAGTGCCTGTTTGGCGCACAAGCAACGGTCGTGTCCCGTGGACCCAAGGGAAAGAGGGAGGAACTCTCCCTAGCCCATACGTTCAGGGTCTGCAAGTGATTCTCCTTCAAACGGGGACCAACTGCCTAACCCGGGGCATAGGCTACTCTGCTGTTCATTGCTTATATGCTGGTGATTAGCATCTGAAAGGGTCATTAAGATGTAAAAGGATTAAAGCCTTGAAAAGAATCCTTTTGTCTGTGTCTTGAGTTGGCTATTGGAGTAGACTGAAAGAGGCCGCTAGGGTGCTCCTGACAGCAGCCTAGCTACGGTTATCCAAGCTCTGATAACTTCTCATCTGGATTACTGCAGTGTGTTATACGTGGGGCTGCCTTTGAAAATGGACTGGAAACTTCAGCTGGTCCAAAATAAGGCAGCAAGATTGTTAACAGGGACTGGCCAGCGAGCTCATATTACACCAGTATACTTTCAGCTGCACTGGCTGCCAGTCCATTTCTGGCTGGGCCCGATTCAAAGTGCTGGCCAGGTTTAAATTAACATTTAAAGCCCTTAACGGCTTGGGGCCAGGTTACCTGAAGGATCACCTCCTCCCATATGTGCCTGCCTGGACCTTAAGATCATCCTCAGCGGCCCTTCTCCGTGAGCCCCCGCCAAAGGAAGTGAGGCGAGTGGTTACTAGGAGGAGGGCTTTTTCTGCTGTGGCACCCTGGCTGTAGAATGAGCTCCCTAGTGAGGTTCGCCTGGCACCTACATTGTATTCCTTTCGGCGCCAGGTGAAGATCTTTTTATTTTCCCAGGCATTTTAGCATTTTAGTTTTCTAGACTTTTTGCTTTGCTGTTTTAAATCTGTATTTTAAATTCCTGGGTGCTGCTAGGTTTTATTGTGGTTGCATTGTTATATTATGGTTTTAATGTTCTATATATTTTAAATTGTTTTATTGTGTGTTGTTTGGTTTTAATTTTTGTGAACTGCCCAGAGAGCTTCGGCTATTGAGTGGTATAGAAATTAAATAGATAGATAGATAGATAGATAGATAGATAGATAGATAGATAGATAGATAGATAGAATAAGATAAGATAAGATAAGATAAGATAAGATAAGATAAGTTTGGACCAAGATCCATCTAGTCCAGCATTCTGTTCACATGATGGTGAACTAGTTGCTGGTGGAAAACTCACAAGTAGGATATGAGTGCAGTGAGTACAATAGCACCCTCCTGGTTGTGTTTGCCAGCCACTGGTGTACATAGGCATACTGCCTCTGATACTAGAGATGGCACATAGGGATGTTGCGGATGCCTGACTGGGTCCAGGAGTCCATCGGGCCCCCCACCCACAACCTTGGACTGCACCCACCAAGCCCCCACCCTTGTTTGCGCCCTCCCAGACTTACCGCAAGCTGTCTGGTGAGCGCCCGCCATTTTGCTGCCTTTTTTTAATGGAAAAAAGGGAGTTTAAAAAAATGCACATATCTAAATATGTGCAGTTTGGGGCCAGGAATCCTTAATACGCACAATATTAGAGGCATTGTGCCTTTAATTTGCCAGAGGCACATTGCAGCTCTTGCTCTGCATTTCACCTAGATGGATGTTTTTGCCTGTCTAGCAGAGGGTTTGGGGAGGGGGAGGGAAGGATGCTTGGGATAGCTTGGATCCCTGCATCTGCAGTCTCCCCCCC
Source organism: Heloderma suspectum (assembly GCF_057233095.1). Lineage (NCBI taxonomy): Eukaryota > Metazoa > Chordata > Lepidosauria > Squamata > Helodermatidae > Heloderma > Heloderma suspectum. The sequence goes on from NC_139462.1 coordinate 118,881,643, forward strand.
CCCCGACATGCCTCCTTTAACCCCTCTACGAGGTCACATTTGCGAGCTCGTAGAAGCAACTGGTGCAGTTCTCTCCGCACCAGCTCTGAGGGGACAGGGCAGGGGAGCTCGGTTTCCTGGCTCCAAATTTGGAGCACTGTCTCTGGCCTTGGAACCAGGAATCCGAAATATCCTATGTCCCCCAGATGCTGTCGAGGGGACATGGGATTGCTCCCTCTGTTACCCTGTTCTGCACTTTTCCCAACACTACAATATCCTTTTTTAGGTGCAGTGATCAGAAGTGTACACAGTATTCCAAATGTGGTTGCACTATAGATTTGTATACGGAGAGTAGGATCTTGGCAATTTTATTTTCAATTCCATTTCTAATTATGCCTAACATGGAATTTTCCTTTTTTACAGCAGCTGTACACTAGGTTGACATTTTCATCAGGCTGTTCACCACAACCCCAAGATCTCTTTCTTGGTCAGCCACTGCTAGCTGAGATCCCATTAACTTATACCTAGGGATGGTGCGGATGCCTGATTCCATACAGGAATCCAGCAGAATTCCCCCTGCCCGCACCCCTGAGCCCCGCTCGCTGAGCCCCTGCTCCCGCTTGCCCCCTGCCCATGCTTGGTGAGCAGCCCACACTCATTCCGTCAGCCTCATTGATCTCCGCGGTCACCATTTTTTGAAAAATAAAATGGCAATTGCAAAAATGTGTATATTTGCACATGCACGAAAATGCGCATTTTGCAGATGCACATATTTGTGCTTATGCGAAATGTGCATTTTTGTGAATGCACATTTTGCGCATGTGTGAAAATGTGCATTTTCACAGATGCTGATTTCCGCACTTTTGCAAAATGTGCATTTTGCACATATGCAAATATGCGCATTTTGCAATTGCCATTTTATTTTTCAAAAAATGGCGATGGTGGAGCTCGACGAGGCCGCTGGGGTGAGTGCAGGCCACTCACCAAGCACAGGAGGGGTCCAAGCACGGTCCGGGACCAGCAAGCAGGGGCGGGTGGGCTCCTGGAGAACCCAGATGGAGGTGGGTTCGCACATCCCTACTTATACCTGAAGTTGGATTTTTTGCCCCCACATGCTTACTTTGAACCTCATTTGGCATTTTGCTGCTCATTCTCCCAGTTTGGAGAGATCCTGTTGGAGCACTTCACAATCCCTTTTTGTTTTAACCACCCCACAAAATTTAATGTCATCAGCAAACTTGGGCACCTCATTGCTCACTCCTAATTACAGAGTATTTATGAAGAAGTTGAAAAGTATTGCACCCAATACAAATCTCCATGGGACCCCAGTGTTTGCATCCCTCCATTGGGAGAATTTACCATTTACTCCTACTCTCTGCTTACTGTTCTTTAACCAGTCACTGACCCATAAGTGGACCTCTCCTCTTATTGCATGACTGCCAAGTTTGCTCAGGAGTCATTGGTGGGGGACTTTGTCAAAAGCCTTTTGGAAGTCCAAGTAAACAATGTCTACTGGAATATCCCTGTCCACATGTTTATTGACACTCTCAAAGAACTCTAAAATGTTAGTGAGACAGGACTTAGCTTTGCGGAAGCCATGTTGAGTCTTTTTCAGCAGTGTTTCTTCTGTATGCTTACAGATTTTATCTTTAATACTGCTTTCAACCAATTTACCCAGAACAGATGTTAAGCTAAGTGACCTGTAATTTCCCAGATCCCCTCTGGATCCCATTTTAAAAATTGTAGTTACATTGGCCATTTTCCAGTCCTCTGGTACAGAGGCTAGGGATGTTGTGAGGACCTGATATAGGGGTGGAGTCCAGTGGACTCCCCCTCCCCGCATGCCCCCTGGACTCCCGTTCCCAGACCATGCGGCACTTACTGGACTCATTCACCGAGCACCACATGGTCTGTGAACTGGGGTCGGCCGCCTGCTCCTTCCCTGAGCTGCCACAACAGACTTAAATGGCCCATTCACACCTATAATGTTGCATAGATGGCACCTTTACAACCGCAATCTAAGCAACATTGTTGTTGTTCAGTCGTGTCCGATTCTTCGTGACCCCATGGACCATAGCACGCCAGGCCTTCCTGTCTTGCGGTCTCTCCCGGAGCGTGCTCAAGTCCATATTCATTGCATCAGTGATGCTATCTAGCCATCTCATCCTCTGCCGTCCCCTTCTCCTTTTGCCTTCAGTCTTTCCCAGCATCAGGGTCTTTTCCAGAGAATTTTCTCTTCGCATTACGTGGCCAAAATATTTGAGCTTCTACCCGAAACTACTTCGGGGGGCTGAATACGTTGGCACTCGGCCCCCCGAAGTTTCGGCGAGAAATTCTCTGACACCCCTAGAGCATTCAGGGTTGATTTCCTTTAGGAATGACTGATTTGACCTCCTTGCAGTCCAGGGGACTCGTAAGAGTCTTCTCCAGCATCACAGTTCGGAAGCATCAATTCTTTGGCGCTCAGCCTTCCTTATAGTCCAGCTCTCACAGCCATACGTTGCTACTGGGAAACAACATTAGTTTTCCGGAAAGACCCAAGATGCCATTTTGTATAACAATGGTGGCTCAGGGAAGGAGTGGGCAGCCGTCTAGAGGCTCGCGCAATGTGACAAGTGGGTATGGGCAGTGGCAGTGGCTCGGCAAGCACCCGGCATTCCTGGATGGAGGTGAGTCCATCCATTCCTAACAGAGGCTGATCTTAGGGACATGTTGCATATTTTGGTTAGAAGATCAGCAATTTCATATTTGATTTATTTAAGAACTCCAAGATGGATACCATCTGGGCCTGGTGATTTATTCACTTTCAATTTGTCAATAAGGTTGAGAACTTTTTCTTCCGCCACCAGTATTTCCCTCTTTTTCTCAAACTCCCTTCCTGAAAGGTACAGGTATCTGTCCTATATCTTCTGCCACTAAGACAGATGAAAAGAAATAATTCAACTTCTCTGCAATCTCCTTATGCTCCTTTAGTTCTCCTTTAAGTCCATTGCCATCCAACGGTCCAACTGCCTCCCTAGCTGGTTTCCTGCTTCTGATGTATTTAAAGAATTCTTTGTTGTTGGTCTTGATGTTGTTAGGGATATGCTCCTCAGAATGCTTTTTGCATTTCTTATTGTCTGCTGTCATTTCCTTTCTGCAAGCTTGTGCTCCCTTTTGTCTTTCTCATTTGGGTAAGGCTTCCATTTTCTGAAGGAAGCCCTCTTTTCTCTAATAGCTTCCTTGATGCTGCTAGTTAAACATGTCAATGACGTCTTGGACTTGGTGCTACCTTTCCTAACCTGTGGCATACATTCTAGCTGAGCATCTATTATTGTGGTTTTGAGTAACTTCCAAGCATTTTGAAGGGATTTAGCCCTCTTGACTCCTCCTTTCAGCTTCCATTTCACGAGTCCCCTCATTTTAGAGCAGTTCCCTCTTTTGAAGTCAAATGTGACTGTGTTGGACTTCCTGGGCAATTTCCCACTTAAATCTGATAGCACAAGGGCCACCGTTTCCAGTTGGTCCAGCAACACTCCCCTCTCATATTCACAACAGTACTTGAATCCTGGGCGGCACCACTTAGGACTAGGTCCAGGGTTACCTCCCCTACAGTGGATGAGCTGAAAATACTGTTCAAGTATTTTCTGATTCAACATTATTAGCAGAACAAATCACATCACGTTTAACTTAAGAGTATTAACAGTTTTGTGTCTTTTTAAACCCTGCTTATGCAAAAGAGGTAATTCTTTGGGAAATTAGAAAAAAAATGTTATTAGAAATGGATTATAAAACAATGGGAGAAATAGTTGGGTGCTGCTGTGAAGGCAAACTTTAGGAAGTTAATTTTGCATTAGACATGGGCGTGGTCCTCCACCCCACTCATATCAGATTGGCTTGGAAATGAGATGAAAAAGCAGAAAATCACGTGGCTGCTTTCCAAACCCATCCATATACACTATCTCACCATCTCCATGAGCCCCTAATGCCCTCCCTCCAACCCACTTATCCCTCTTCTGTTCCCACCTATTGTTATCCCTATCGCTCACATGCCTCACACCTTCCCTTTAAATCCCACCTACCTTGCTGGTACAAGCAGCAAGAGGGAGTGGCAAGGTGTACCCCTAAGAAGCACTGGTGGAGGGCAAACACTCACTCACAGGACCGTCTTTCCTCAAGTTTCTTCTGGGAGTGGGTTGGCATTTGCACCCCATTATCAATCACCAAAGCATCTGCAGGCACGCAAGGACTGTGGAAACTTGCAAGCATCCACAATTTGCAGCTTTATGTGGCCAGGAGAAAGCTCAGCACTGCATCTCCTTGCTACCAGAAGCTGCTATATTTACAGGGATCTGTGAAGACCCCAGGATCCCTGGCTGCAGATGCTTCTTGGAGCCACTGCACAGAGTTGTCCTTTGGAGGTTTGTGAGCTGGGAGGGAGGGGTTAGGCTAATCAGTGATCATTCTCTGGCTGGGATAGGATTTAGGAGCTTTGTGATGCTTGCCTCTTCTTTGAAGCAAGCATTAGAAGCCCCCAAAGCTCATATTGAAGCCTGAGCCTGGTGAGCTTCACCCGCATCTGTACTTTGTGCCAAGGAATGTAATGTGTGTGTGTGTGTGTGTATACGTACGTGTACGTGTACGTGTGCATATGCACCATACTGAGGGAAGCATATGCTAAGCTTATTTCAAGCTGGTACCTTACTCCTTGGAGGATGAAAAGATTGTTGGATTCTGTATTGGATTATGCTCGAAGGGATGTGCTGCAAAAGAAACTTATATCCATATGTGGTGGGTTTGTTCACAAACTAAAATGTATTGGATGGATTTTTGAGAGTTATTCATGTCATGAGGGGGTACTTACTGATGGACTAGGAGTTCTATTACTATTTAACATTCACAAAAGTATTCCTGTGAAAGACTACAGTTTTGTATAATATTTACTTACCATGGCAAAAAATTGTGTTGCCTGAAGGTTGAAACAGCTAATAGTCCTGGGGACAAAAATATTTTTATTAAAGTTCTGCAACCTGGCTGATATGGAAAAAGTAACACACCATGTTAAAATGAGAGGCCATAACACAAAAATTTTCCCCCCCAAATAAAATGGAGTCTGTTCATTCTTTTTTGGAAAACATACAGTGAGTGGTATAAATTTCACACTGCCATCTGCAGATGTAGAAATAATGTTTGGTTGGTAATATTTGTATCTAAGTTGAGTGACTCAGAGTGTAATATATATTATTGTTATACTAACTATTTAAATGTTTTTGAAAAGGAGAGTGATATGAAGCTACCTTTCCTTTATGTCTGAAACTAAGCTACATTATTTTGTGGAAATCTCTTTTTGAATTCCAAAACAGAAAAAGGAAAAAAAGTTTCTCAGTCATGAAGGCTCCTTTTCACAACTGGGCAGAACTGACAAATACTCCAGATATGTACAGCTTTTCATATTTAAAAAGGTAAAGGTGTCCCCAACCAGTCGTGTCCGACTCTAGGGTGCGGTGCTCATCCCCGTTTCTAAGCCGAAGAGCCAGCGTTGTCCAAAGACGCTTCCGTGGTCATGTGGCCGGCATGACTGAACACCGAGGTGCACGGAACGCTGCTACCTTTCCCACCGAGGCGGTACCTATTTATCTACTTGCAATTTCTTGCTTTCGAACTGCTAGGTTGGCAGAAGCTGGGACTGAAGACCGGAGCTCACTCCGTCACACGGCACTCGGGTCTCGAACTGCTGACCTGCCGACCTTCCAGTCTGCAGTTCAGTGTCTTAACCACTAAGCCACCGCGGCCCCTTTCACCTTTACCTTTTCATATTTACACAGTAGCAAGATTTGGTACAAAAACGGGGCTTTACAGTTTATCACTGGGCTTTGCCATATGTTCCCAGCCATTAGCTCTTGCGTTTACCCCCTCCCCCCAGCATATTTGGTGCTCTGTGTGAAATATTTGCAGTGTCTGCAGATAAAATTGTGGAGGGCTTGGAAAATATGAACATGAAGCCAGATGTTTTAGAGTTGTTGGGAAAATTCACATAATTAGTGATTTGACTTGACACCAGCAGCTTGGCTAATGTGGCATTCCCACCCAAATTTCAAATAGCCAGAGGAGAACTCCAAACCTTGAGAGGGAATGAAATGAATGTCTGAACTGGGTCCAAAAATGTACAATAATAAACTGTAGAGAAATCTATTTTTGTGCCTTCATTTCAGGTCATTACTAACTGAAATTAGATGCCTTAATCCAACCTTCTGTCCTTTACAGTGCAATCCTATACATGTATATTCAGAAGTAAGCCCCGTTGAATTCAGCGGGACTGCCTGTTTGTAGGATTGCAGCCTAATCGGGCAACCCTACCAGCCAGTTCAGAGTGCTCTGACATCAGAGCCTCCAACATGTCCTAAGCACTGTTGGCAAAATCCCTGCTGGGCAGAAAAAAGGAAGGAGAAGATTTATCTTTCTCTTCTGCTTTTTTTAATTATTTCCCTCCCATTGCAAGCAATGGATGAAAATTATTTATGTCAGTTCCAGGCCTGGAATAATTCCCCCCGCTCCATCCCCAGCCAAGGGACTGCCCACTGCCCCACCCCCTTTCCTCCTTATCCAACATCGGAACTCAGACAGCTGAAGGTTCTGCAGGGGCTTGGAGGGGTCCGGAGGTTGGATCTCTTTCTTCTCCCTTGGAGGCAGGGAGATGCAATCTATTGTGTGGCCTGTGGGACACCCTCAATAATCAGTCCAATCATGACTAGTATTCCCACACTCCTGGATATATTCTGGAGCACACAATTCAGACCACAGGAAGCATCCTCAGGAATGGGTATCCTTTTCCCCAGGGCACCTTCACACATGTGAATCTATCCATGCAGAATGCACAGCCAGTGCTGGTCCTACCCTTGCCCCAGGCTCGATCAATTCTACAGACCGGTGGGGGATCAGCGTGGCTCAAGCACTTTGTATACCGAGGAACCACTTGATATTGGAACAGCTGAAAAGTGCACGAGTACTCTTAGATGGACTTTAAGCTGATATAGCATTCTTTGTAGCAAAGAAGGAAATAAACACAGAATCCAGAGAGTCCTACTAGTTAAGAGATGCGACACACATTCACTCAAAGCAAAATTTTGAGGCAAATGTGGAAGAAAATCTGAAGCATTTCAACAAATTTCAACATTTCTCAGAAGGGTTCTGCATGTCCCTAGCCTTAGAATCATAGAGTTGAAAGGTACCTCAGAGATCATCTAGTCCAACCCCCATCAATGCACTGCATGGTGCAGCTACCACGTCCCTGACAGATGGTCATCACAGAGAGGAAGGGCAGGATCTCTTCTCAATCATCCCAGAGTGCAGGACATGGAATACTGGGCTCAAGTTACAGGAAGCCAGATTCTAGCTGAACATCAGGAAAAACTTCCTGACTGTTAGAGCAGTACGACAATGGAACCAATGACCTAGGGAGGTGGTGGACTGTCCCACACTGGAGGCATTCAAGATGAATCTGGACAGCCATCTGTCGGGGATGCTCTGACTTAGATTCCTGCACTGAGCAGGGGGTTGGACTCAATGGTCTTATAGGCCCCTTCCAACCCTACTATTCCATGATTCTATTCTATGATCTCCAGCACTGGAGAACCCACCATTTTCCAAGGCAATCTGTTCCACTGCTGAACAGCTCTCACTGTTAGGAAATTTTCATGTCTAACCAAAATCTACTTCCCTGCAATTTCTACCCATTGGTCCTAGTCTTCTGGAGCAATACAGTCCAAGATTACATTAGCTTTAGCTGCCGCATTGCACTGCTGGCTAATATTCAGCTTGTGGTCCACTAGGACACCTAGGTCCTTTTCACATGTACTGCTGCCAAGCCAGGGCTTTCATATCCTATACTTGTGTCTTTGATTTTTTGTACTTTATATTTATCTCTGTTGAATCTCATCTTGTTAGATTTAAACCAGTGTTCCAGCCTGTCCAGATCCTTTTGAATCTTGATCCTGCCTTCTGTGGTGTTGGCTATCCCCCCTAGCTTCATGTCATCTGCAAATCTGCTAAGCACCCACTCATCTGCTAAGTTGCTCTACCAGTTGTGGATCCACTTAATTGCAGTATTGTCCAACACAATTTTACCATCTTGTCAGCAAGGATATCATGAGAAATATTGTCAAATGCTTTGTTGAAATCAAGTTATACTACTTCAACAGCATTCCTAAGATCTACCAAACTAGTTACTCTATCAAAGAAGAAAATGAGGTTGGTCCGGCATGATTTATTCCTGACAAATCCGTGTTGACTCCTAGTAATCAATGCATTATTTTTCAGATTCTCAGAGACTGACTGCTTAATCACCTGTTTAAGAATTTTGCCTGATATTAGCATCAGGCTGACTGGTCTGTAGTTTCCTGGATCTCCCTTTTCCCCCTTCTTGAAGATGGGGACAATATTTGCCCATCCCCAGTCTTCCAGTTCCTCACCTGTTCTCTAGGAATTCTCAAAGATTACAGACAGCTGCTCTGAAATAATGTCTGCAAGCTCCTTCAACATTTGGGGATGTAATTCATCTGGCCCTTGAGAAGCCCTTTTGTTGTTTTTAGCATCCCTCGCCAGCCTCAGCTCATTCTGGGCCTTTCCCTTCCTGACACCATCCTTACTGGTTCAGGCAACTCTGTTGTACTCCTCCTTGGTAATATGTCCCTCCTTCCATCTCCTGTACATGACTTTTTTAAGTCTCAACTCATAGAATCATAGAATAGTAGGGTTGGAAGGGGCCTACTAGGCCATCGAGTCCAATCTCCAGCTCAGTGCAGAAATCCAAGTCAGAGCATCCCTGAGGCTGTCCAGCCTCGTCTTGAATGCCTCCAGTGTGGGAGAGCCCGCTACCTCCCTAGGGAATCGGTTCCATTGTCGTATTGCTCTAACAGTCAGGAAGTTTCTCCTGAGGTCCAGCCGGAATCTGGCTTCCTATCACTTGAGCCCATTCTTCCATGTCCTGCACTCTGGGGTGATTGAGAAGAGCTCCTGGCCTTCCTCTCTGGGGCAACCTTTCAAGTACTTGAAGAGTGCTCTCATATCTCCCCTCAGTCTTCTCTTCTCAAGGCTAAACATGCCCAGTTCTTTCAGTGTCTCCTCATAGGGCTTTGTTTCCAGTCCCCTGATCATCTTTGTTGCCCTCCTCTGAACCCTCTCCAGTTTGTCTGCATCCTTCTTAAAGTGTGGTGCCCAGAACTGGACACAGTACTCCAGATGAGGCCTAACCAGTGCTGAGTAGAGGGGAACTAGTACTTCCCGGGATTTGGAAGCTATGCTTCTATTAATGCAGCCCAAAAGAGCATTTGCCTTTTTTGCAGCCACATCACATTGTTGGCTCATATTCAGCTTGTGATCAACAACAGTGCCAAGATCCTTCCTGCTTGTAGAGTTGTTGAGCCACGTATCACCCATCTTGTAACTGTGAATTTGGTTTCTTTTTCCTAGGTGCAGAACTTGGCATTTATCCCTATTAAATGTCATTCTGTTGTTTTCTGCCCAGTTCTCCAGTCTATCAAGATGACTTTAAATTTTGTTTCTGTCTTCCAAAGTATTAGCTATCCCACCCAATTTTGTGTCATCTGCAAATTTGATCAGCATTCCCTGCACCTCCTCCTCCAAGACATTAATAAAAATGTTGAAGAGCACTGGGCCCAAAACTGAGTTCTGCAGTACCCCACTCGTTACCTCTCCCCAGTTTGAGAAGGTCCCATTAATAAGCACTCTTTGAGTCCGATTCTGTAGCCAACTGTGGATCCACCAGATCGTTGTTTCATCTAGCCCACTTTGAGCTAGTTTGCTCATCAGAATATCATGGGGCACTTTGTCGAAAGCTTTGCTGAAGTCGAGGTATATGATGTCTACAGCATTCCCACGGTCCACAAGGGAGGCTACTTGATCAAAAAATGAGATCAGATTTGTCTGGCAGGATTTGTTCTTGACAAATCCATGTTGGCTTCGAGTAATCATTGCATTAGGAGAGCCTCATGTGGCACAGAGTGGTAGGCGGCAGTATTGCAACCAAAACTCTCCCCATGACCTGAGTTCGATCCCAGCTAGGGATGGCGGAGAATTTCACCACGGATTTCAGTGAGGCCAAATGCAGTGGCATTCGGCCCCCCAAACCCGTGGCGGAACGGCCTGCCACCCCCCCGCCCCCCTGCGGATCCCTCCCCGGGACGAGACTTACCTGGGGCGGATCTTCCAGGCGGTGGCGGCGGCTCCAGCAGCGGCTGGTCTTCCAACCGGCTGCCGCCGCCGCCATTTGCAGTGTTGGGGGGGGGAAAGACATGATAGGCTACGTAAAGATTTACGTAGCCTATCATGGCTAGGTTAAACAAAAAACAAAAAAACCTGACATGATAGGGTACGTAAATCTTTACGTAGCCTATCACGTCTGACTTAAAAAAAAACAAAACCGCGCATACACAAATGGCGGCGGCTATGGCCGCCACCATTTGCGTTCCTTATTTTGGGCCGTCTTAGTCTATGTAAATATTTACATAGACTAAGACGGCGAAAATAAGGGGGAACGCAAATAGCGTCCGCTACGCTATTTGCGTTCCCCTTATTTTCGCCATCTTAGTCTACGTAAATATTTACGTAGACTAAGATGGCCCAAAATAAGGAATGCAAATGGTGGCAGCCATAGCCGCCGCCATTTGTGTATGCGCAGTTGTTGTTGTTTTTAAAAAGTCAGACGTGATAGGCTACGTAAAGATTTACATAGCCTATCACGGCTGACTACAGGGACGCAAAGTGCCTCCCCCCCACAGCGGAACCTGGCAGAGCCAGGTAAGGGCAATTTTGTACATCCCTAATCCCAGCAGAGGCTGGTTTTCAGGTAGCCAGCTCAGGCCAACTCAACCCTCCATCCTTCCGAGGTCAGTAAAATGAGTACCCAGCTTGCTGGGGGAAAGGCAGTTAGGACTGGGGAAGGCAATGGCAAACCACCCTGCTATAGTCTGCCAGGAAAACGCCGAGGAAAAATGGCGTCCCTCTAGGCATCAGTAATGACTTGGTGCTTGCACAAGAGGAACCTTTCCTTTCCTAATCACTGCATTGCTTTCAAGGTGCTTACAGATGGATTGCTTTATAATCTGCTCCAGAATTTTCCCAGGGATTGATGTCAGCCTGACTGGTCTGTAGTTCCCAGGTTCCTCCTTTTTACCCTTTTGGAAGATAGGGACAACATTAGCCCTCCTCCAGTCATCTGGTACTTCACCCGTCCTCCATGATTTCTCAGAGAGAATAGACAGCAGTTCTGAGAGCTCTTCTGACAGTTCCTTTATTCCTCTAGGGTGCAGTTCATCTGGCCCTGGAGATTTGAACTCTTTCAAAGTAATTAGGTGTTCCTTGACCATATGCCTATCGATCTCAAGCTGCAATTCCGCCCCTTCAGCCTGTACTTCACCTTTGCTGGGGGGGTCATAGACCCTCTTTTGGGAGAAGACTGAGCCAAAGTAGGAATTGAGCACTTCTGCCTTTTCTTTGTCATCTGTTATCATTTTGCCATCCTTATTTAATAGCTGAATAACCATTTCTTTCCTCTGCCTTTTACTATGCACATAGCTGAAGAAAGCCTTTTTATTCTTTTTTAGCATCCCTTGCTAACCTCAGCTCGTTCTCAGCTTTAGCCTTCCTGACGCCATCCCTGCAGTTCTGTGCTACCTGCCTGTACTCTTCCTTTGTTACTTGGCCTTCTTTCCACTTCCTATATGTGTCCTTTTTTGTTTTCAGGTCATCTCTAAGCTTTTTGTGAAGCCACTTTGGCTTCTTCTGTTGTCTTCCACCTTTTCTTCTCAGGAGCACTCATCAGAGAGCTCCTGTGCAGCCATATGGGCATCTTTAAATATTCCCCCTTTTCCTTCTCATAGGAATAGTTTGTGATTGTGCCTTTGGTATTTCAGCTTTCAGGATCTCCCATCCCTCTTCAGCATTTTTTTCCTTCAGGATTTCTTGCCATGGTATCCCATCCAACTTTTCCCACAGCTTTTTGAAATTTGTTTTTCCTGAAGTCCAACTAAGCTCAGTTTTCACATCCATCTCTTATCATGAATTCCAAGATGACATAGTCATTTTCCCCTAGGGTTCCTGCCACTTTCACTTCATCTATCATTTCTCCCCTATTAAGTCCAGAACAGGACTATTAAGTCTCCTTGTACTTCTGACATATGAATTTGTCAGCAAGACAACTCAAAAACATATTAGATATTCCATTCTTTGCAGAGTTCAACTGCCAGCAGATTTGGGGATAGCTGAAACCCCCTGTTACTACTATTGCTTGCCTCTGTGAAAGTTTTGTCATCTGTTCCAGGAACCACCATACATGGCTTCTGGCAGTCTGGGCAGTCTGTAGTAAACTGCCACAACAACATCACTCTTGTTTCTCCTCCTCCTCCTCCTCCTCCTCCTCCTCCTCCTCCTCCTCCTCCTTCTTTTACTATCTTTACCCAAATGCTTTCAACAGGGCTTCCATTCTCAGAAACACGTATTTCCACATAGGTGTATACATTCCTTACATATAATGCTACTCCCCCTCCCTTTTTGTTAGGGATGTACGAAACACCTACCTGTCTCCGCACCGGGCAACCTGCGGTGGGGGGGAGGCACTCTGTCCCTCCCCCCGGAATCCTTGACGGGGGGGGAGGCGATCCAGTCCTCCCCCCCCCTGGAATCCTGCCTGGCCAGCTCCACTCTGCGGCCAAGCCGTGGAGCCGCCGGCCGGCTCCAGCCGCCCACAGCCGGACATCCGGTCGCTGGACAGCCCTGCAGGGACGCAAATGGCAGCTGCCGTAGCCGCTGTCATTTGCGTCCCTGTATTGAGCCATGACAGGCTACGTAAATACTTACATAGCCTATCACGGTGGTGGGGGGGAACCCAGCGTATGCAAATGGCGGTAGCCGCCACCATTTGCATATGCTGGGTTCCCCCCCCCCGCCGTGAAATACTTATGTAGCCTATCACAGCCTCCGCAGGGACACAAATGGCTACGTAAGTATTTACATAGGCTATGCAAGTATTTACGTAGCCTATCACGGCTATGAAGAGGAGGAAGGGAATGGCGGCTGCAGGACAGCCGCCATTCGCAAAGCAGCATGGACGGGAGCAGGTAAGTGCTCCATTTCGTGCACCTTTCGTGGGGTGGGGGCGGCGGGGACTTTGTCCCACGTGCCTTTTGTGGGTTGGGGGGGCGGGGGCTTCGTTCCGTGATGGATTTCGGGGGGGCCGAATGCAGTGGCATTCGGCCTCACTGAGATCCGTCGCAGAATTCTCTGACATCCCTACTTTTTGTTGGATCTATTCCTTTTGAACAAGGTATATCTTTCAGTGGCTATATTCCAATCAATGAGTCTTATCCTATCAAGTATCAGATAGTACATGCCATTTTGTATTACAATTTCAAGATCATCCTGTTTGCTTCTGATGCTCAGTGCCATCGGCGCTGTACCTTCCCAGTTTCTCTGCTGCATTTACCTACAAATTACTGGGATCCACCTCCACTTTTGTGTCTCCTCCTTAGCCTTTTGTGTTCTTCTCTGTAACACTTGGCTCAGTAGTTAGCTCTGTGCTTATGCCACCCCACCCTTCAGATTCAGTGTAAAGCTCTCTTGATCAGAATTGCAAGGTTCCTTCCAAGAACATCCTTCCCATGATGTCAGATGCATCTGTGCCCTGACCTTCAGCAGGAAGGGCTGTCAAAAACACCACTTGTGCCACCAATTCCTTCACTTTCCTATCGAGAGCCTCAGAGTCTTTGGAGATCCATTTCTTCTGGTTGTGTCATTTGTTCCCACATGGATCAGCAGGAGTGGATAGTAGTCAGTTGGTTTGATGAGTCTCTGCAGCCTCTCCATCACATCTTGAATACATGCTCCAGGAAGGCCACACACTTCCCAAGATGACATGTTTGGCATGCACACAGCTGCCTCCATCCCTCTTAGTAGGGAGTCTCTAACCATTATCACGTGTCTGCTCCTCCTTGGCTTGGGAGGGACTGAGTGTTTTCCTCAATGTTCTGTGGAGTACAGAGTGGTGTCCTTGGGAAAGGTAGATAATAAACTTATTTTTCATCCTATATGCTAACAGCGGATACATTTTCCGAGGGTGGATCCTTATGTAGCCAAAATGTCATTATCATGCACAAGTGGGAGGTACCAGCAGGCTCTGGGGAACCCCAAGGTTTGCATATGTGCCAAAGAACTGCAGCAATTCTGTCTTTTTTTTCCCTAACGGCTTTTTTGCAGTAAGAAAAAAAAAAGGAAGACGTGGTGGGAAAACACGGGAGGGTTACAAGTGAAAGACAACAACATCTGGACTGCCCCCTGGAAAATTCTGTGAATGAGGCAAGATGATGGTATAAAAGCCTTCTCTGGAAGCACCCCATGCTCAGTGGTCTCAGAATGCTGAGCACCTCATGGGAAGGCAGGGTGTGTGAGGAACAGGATGGAAGATCTGAATGTCCCAGGTGTGGCTGGAAGAATGAATAGTCCATGCGCCAACACTTCCTTGTAGGTTCCATTTGTTGATACTATAACTGTGCAATCCTATTATATCTACTCAGGAGTAAGTGGTGTAGTGGCAAGGGTGTTGGACTGGGAGCTGGGAGATCCGGGTTCTAGTCCCCACTCGGCCATGGAAGCTCACTGGGTGACTTTGGGCCAGTCACACACTCTCAGCCCAACCTACCTCACAGGGCTGTTGTTGTGAGGATAAAATGGAGAGGAGGAGGATAATGTAAGCCACCTTGGGTTCCTTGCAAGAGGAATAAAGGCGGGATATAAATGCAATATATATATATATATATATATAATTTATATTATATATAATATATAAATAAATATATATAAGGTTATAAATATACCTTATTTATAAATAAATAAATAAGGTAAGTGTATATAGAATTTCTGCCTAAATATGCAATCCCAATAGTCTAGTTCTTTAACTCAACTAGAGTTTTTGCTCATCATTGCCAACAATATGGCATAGCGAATATTTATCCGTAATTTCTCTGAATGGCATCCCCTCCACCCACTTCATCTCTGGTCTCTTGCTTCTTATTTTGCAACCACCTGTGGTCTCCATCATGTTTTTATTACATTTTTGTTGACTTTCCTTCTGTCTTCCCACCACCACCGCACCATTTAACATCACACTGCCTTCTTATACAATGCCTGAAGTGTTGTGCTTTTCCACTGGTGTGGTCACAGCAGCCCCTGAAACAATGACATAATGATCTTCTTTGATTTGTACCCCAGTCCTCTATTTACACATCTCAGTGTTTTATTTACTTTCTTAACTGCTACCAGACATTGAGATGATGGCTTTTAAGTGTCTGTGAACCATCATCACCAGTTCCTTTTCTTGATTGGTGTTTCTCTGCCCGTGTCTGTATTAAGTACAATCCACAGTTTGCTTTTTGTCTGCTGTTCTTGTGATATTAGTTTTGTATATTAAACAAGGCTCGTGCAACCATGTTTATCTTTCTTTTGCCTACGATATGGTAAAATCTTCTCAGTTTAGTCATCTTTTCATAGTAGGTCTACAAAATTTGTGATTCACCAAGGTGAATGCATCCCACCAGCCATGTATTATGAGCCTGCCAGTTGCTTGTTGTTCGAATGAAGCTGAAACAACAACAAAAAATTGATTAAGCTTTTGGTGGTTCACCATACTTGGATGATGGCTTGCCTAAAGTTTTGTCCACATGTCATACGGACCTGATTTGTTGTCATGTAAGAGGAAAAATGTAACTTTCTGTATCTCCTTTTACCCCAAACAAAGGAAGAAGACAGGGATGAATAGCAATCTTCCTTTGGGATCCTGGCAGTATTGTCGGCCGCTGCTAGCCCTTCACAGCTCTTCATTAGTCATTTGAGTCTTGTTCCCTTATGTCTTCTCAAGGTGGACCAAATTTAGTTGATTCATACAGCCTAAATCCCCATAGAGTTTAAGTCTTGTGAAGGTTAAGTTTTCATGGACATGCACTGAATGACATACTACTGAGAAAAGGGAATAAGAAGACACTGCTTTCATTGCTCTCAAGCACAATACAAAACCACCAGTTCTGAGTGATTTGCACTGTCTCATCATGATAATGTATCCCTTGGCTCACAATCCAGGGCTAGGTTCAGTCTCTAAGAGTTATTTTACCTCTTTTATATTCAGTTTGGGCTTAAGCCCCCATCCAGAAATACCTTGGGCCCCAATTTAGATGTCTGGGTAGCTGCCCCCACATACCTGAGATCGCACCAAACAGTGTTGTTTATTCAATCTAAAAGCGTTCCCACTTCCTCCCAAGGTTTAGATGTGCCAATGAAAGCCTGTGCCTTTTATTAGCAAGGGATGCAGTTGGTGAGTTGATGTCCCTCGCTTGCTCTGCAAAATTCCAAAAACTGAAGAGTGGTGCAAGTCCAGCAGGTATAGCAGTAGGCTCTGATCACTCCTCCCCACAAAATGAGAGCCAATAGGAATTGCAAAACATGGACACAGCAGCTTGGGTAGCTCAGACCTTCCCTTTCTGCTTCAGCTGAGTCATGGACAGAGACCAAGCACAGGGGCTATAGCACACGTATTTATGGGAATTTGAGACCTGTGGAAAGTAACCCATACAGGGTTTAGTTTGAACCAGTGGAAAAATAAGCTTCATCTCTGATGTAACTGGCCAATGTAACCAATCAGAAATTAGTTGGAAAGATGACTCCACCTTCCTAATAAATTTGAACTTCCATGACAAAAGGGTTGGCCAGTTCAAACCAGATGGCTGTCTGTCTGTCTATCTTATAATTCTATACCACCCAATAGCCAAAGCTCTCTGGGAGGTTATGATAAAGAGATTAAACTGGGGAAATGAATTGGGTCTAAAACCAAGGAAATTTGTTCTTAGCAGGAATCCAAATCTGAAGTAAAATTCAACTGTCTCACTGAATGGGAGCTATTGCAAGCTTCCCATTCATTTCAATGGTGTCTGCATCAGAGAATTTCTCAGTGGATTCTGTCCAATGCCATTAAGAATTCAAATAAAACCCTTAATTGAAAAAGTGGCTTAGAAAACACTCTAGATGGCACTGCTGGTCTGTATCAGAACAGAGGAATTCAGAATTCTCTCATGAAACTTCTATGTCTATATCATAGGGTCCCATGAAATTAAGAGTAGCAAAGAGGCAAAAAGCAAATCTTGCCAAAGTTCTTCAAGCCCACTGTCAGGGGGTGTAATGTATGTAGGGCTGAGCCAAAAGGGATACTTTTTGTGAACATTTTTGGTAGGGGTATCGTGAAAAATCAAGCAGGGCTCTTTAAATAAGCAAATGGCCCATCTCAATTTCTATGAGCAAAGTTGGGGGTGGGTGGGGAGGCAGCTTACCTCCAGTTGGATTTCTGCCCCCATCATCCGCAAACATACCCTTCATCTTCTGCTGCTTGGCATGAATGCTTGCAGTATCCCTTCTTGGGCAGCTCCACTGTTGTTGTTGTTTTTGCATGAACCTTGCACACCAAAGGCACAAATGATTTTGTTATTTTTTTAAGTGAACTGTTTGATCTGTGGTATTGATAAAGTTAGTATGATGTACAAAACAGTAACCAAAATATATTCTTCCTTACAATTTCATCTTGAAGTTAACAAAAGCAGGCCTTTCCTTTAAACTTTGCTGAGAATCTTGCTTCTCTAATGGAAATCTCTGTTCTCCCCATGCCCTATGAAATCTGAAATGGCACCCTGCTCCATCAGAATTCAAGCCAACCCCTCAGACTGAAAAAGTCACTTTAAAAGCCCTACTACTTACAAATGGTACAATTTCTTAGCACATTAGTGGTTTGCCTAGGGATTATTTTCAATCTTAACCTCATTAATTTAATCCACCCTTGATCTGGAGCACCGTTCAAGGATGTATTGAGAATGAAGGAGAGATTTAAGAGACCCTGGGGGTGGTGCAAATAGTAGTTGCTACTAGCTAAACTTAATGGGGCAAGATTTAGCACACATTCATGACACCTGAAATCTAACACGTGCACCAGAGGATAACCAAACGTTTAAACAGTTATTCCCTATTAACTCCATGTGCAAGGAACAGCACGTGTCTCCATTTAGCTGAAAACCTTGCTTGCCATACCAAGGTAGCTATGGAGCGTGGACGGCTGCCCATTAAAGGCAGTGAGGCGCAGGCGATGTGTTACTTCAAATTTAGATGATCTAAATGCTTATGTGCTGCTATAAAACCAAAGGTTGTCGTACCAAGGAAATACCACCTACGATATGTACACAGGAAATAGGGTGTTTTGTTACGTTTAGATCTGGTTTATATTTTGATACCACAGTCTATATTTTGACTCCAGAGTGTGATGACTATATAACTTCACACATGAATTTCATCTCTCCTGTCGAGGCACATTATTTTAAGGGTGACAATAACTTGGCTTCAAATGAGGTGAAACCATTGTGGTGATAAATGGGATTTTCTTTGAGGAGGGAATTTATGTCTTGGGAATACACTTTGAAAGACCACACACCTCTGCTTAGCCAAGCTTGTGAGCTATAAATACTTGTTCTGAGGAACAAGGCAACAAATGATGGGCACAATTGGTTTCAGAAAAAGGGGGAGTTTGGTGTGGTGGGATTCACAATGGTTTGTACAATAGCTTTTGTGAGGACATGCTGTTTAAAAGTTAATATACTCAGGGATGTATGATAAGTCAATTTCAGTTAGTTTTTGATCAGGATTTTACCCAATTCACATCTTCAAGACTGAACATGAGCTTGGATGCAATCTGCAGCTGGAAGTCTATACAGCTTGCAGTGTGATTCATGGACTCCCCAAAAATGTGTCTGACAGCATGCGTACTTTTGAAAAATGCTCACAAATGAGCTTTAAGCAATGGGAGAAGTAGGTGTACATTTTAAAAATGTGCACAACTGATGGGTGCATTTGGAAAAGTATGCACAAAAAAACACACAAATTTTCATGTGGAAGAACCAAAGAAGAAACGAAGCTCGCCATTAGATACAGACTGGAATCGAAATGCACTTTGAGGTGGGATTTGGAGAACTTCGGCACACATCCCAATACTCAGTGCTTTCCTCAGAAATTAGGCTGGGAGTTGAACTGTCATTGCTGGGGTTGAACTGTCATTGGGGTGAGAGCTAAGGCCCCTTGTACTGCACGAACTTGGGCTTCGGCTGTATGGCACCCCAATAAAAAACAAAAAATGTTTCACAATCACTATCATTTCATTAGATTTAACTTATGCTTCAGTATCATCATACACATAGCTAAATCTATACCCTTCTTGGTTACTTGTAATTTTGCATATAACTCTGTTAAATGAAATTCTTGAAAGCAGTGCATTCATCTTCATTGGCTTGCCATAGTACTGGTACCTCTGGCAATTCCTTGATATAATTATTCATTCACATGGTCAGGTACAGGGTGATTTCTTTCAGAATACAAAATTATATTCAATGAGGAAAAGGGTGCTCAACTATAGCTGTTGTGATTGGAAGTAGCAAGAGATTAAATCGTACTTCTTTCATTTCAGGAAGCCTCGCACCGAGTCAGGGTCATCAGACTAGTACTGATGATTAAAAAAAGACGTTCAAGACAAGTCATCCATTCATCAAGTGACATTCCACACTCCTCTCTCCTGTTATGATCATATTGCAGCCTCATTGCTAGTCGTGCCTCACTCTCCTTGACTGATGGTGTTACAGACGGGCATCTGTACAAGTTATGCAAGCTCCACATCGTAGGGGTTGGGTAGAATCCAGTAGAGATGCCAGCAAAGTTCTCTCAGGCCAGGCTCAGGGGCTCCTAAAAGCCTGCCTCAAACAAGAGGTGAGATTTTTAAAGCTCCAAATGCTTCTCTAGTTCAGCTCGAAACACAAGCCAGAGTGGCACTCCTGGTGTGTCTCCCCCCCCCACTTATCCGTGCCAGCTCTCTCCATCCCCAAAGGGCCTCCCCACCCGCCCTCACACCAATGCATGTTCCCCCCTTCCCTTTACTTACTTGTCAAACAGCAGTGGAAGCATCAGCAATGGTATGTGGGGAGAGGTGAGGAAGGAGTTTTCAGTGCGTCCACTACTATAACGCACTGGCTGTGAGCCATGGAGAACTTCCCATTGCCTTGGTATCCTGGGATAGGGAATTCTTCTGAGTCTACAGCAATTACTGATCTTGATCCCTTTACCATTCTTAATGATATCTAAGCTTCTAAAGATGTAATCAGTCCTTGAGTATGACTGATGGCTATTAGATACGCTTCCCTGGTGAGTTTCCTTTTTCTGATGTATTTTTTTTTTAATTGTTCATCTTCATGTTTCTAGCAATGTGCTCCTTGAATGATTTTTTCACTTCCAGTATTGTTGGTTTACATTTCTTTTGCCAGAGTTTTGTACCTTTTTGTTCTCCTATTTTGCTCAAAAGAACCTTCATGAGAAATAGCTTAATGAGATGGTAAAGGCATGAGGTAGAAGAATGGTCTGTACCACTTCAGACTGCAGGTGATGTTTGCAGGTATCTCTTCCCTCAGAACAGAAGAGCAAAAGCTGCTTGTAAAGCACACACAAGAAACTAGCATATCAGGCAGATTATTTTACATGAAGGAATATTCAAAAAAGCAATCTCCTCTTGTCTCCAGTGGTACGATCTGCTTCAACACTTCAGGCATTTACCTGCTTTTTATCTCCTCGTTCTTCTGCTTGCGTATACTAGGCCTAGCAGAGCTAAAGTAACACAGTTTATTTAACACAGGCCAACATGGGGATGGATGGCTATACACACACACACACACACACACACACACCACATAAGGAAAGGTTAATACAATGATCACTGGGGGAAGGTGGGGGGAGTGAGGATAGTTTCTCTGAGTTGAGTCCCTTGCTGGCTAGCTTTTGCTTCAGACTCCTATGGTAGTTATCTGTGAGAAAAGCATTCTGCTGCATGCATTCACTATCCAGGGGCTACACTTACAGGGTTACACAGAAGTTATCTGAGGATCAATACAGGCATAGTACTTGCTTAAAAAGTGAGCTTACAGTTTACACACAGCTCCTAAGGTTTGATCCATGACATGATCATCACTGCCATTTTAGGGGGTGTTTCCACCAATGATTTACTCCGAGCTGGCTGCGTGTTGAGGTCTTTAGGGATAGATGACGTCGTGGCCATCCAGCAGCCACGCCAGAGCTTATCAGCGAAAAACTGGATTTCCAAAAACTGCTTCAAGTCTGATTCTTTTGCTTAAGTTGGGGTCTCCCTGGTATAGTTGCTGTGTGTCCCAACCCCCACACTGACCTCGGATATGCTAGCCCTGCCCAGGGGTGTGCTTTTCACTGTGACCCTGGTCAAGGGGTGTTTCATCCCTGCACAAACCCATTAGTGTCTCCTCAGAAGTAACTCCCCTTGTGGTCAATGAGGCTCACCCTCTGAATGCCCACATCAGAAATTACAGAGATCCCCCTCAATTGACATGGCACAGTTTAAAGCCCAATTCCCCAAGTGTGGTAAAGCACAATCTCGAGGCTCCTATTCTCCTTTGTTTGGTTTATTGCCTTAGGAAGTAACTACTTTGACCCTTTGTTATAGAGATCCTGTGGGTGAAAATGTGGGCTGGTTTCCCGTCTTTGTGTTCTCCCACCCCTTTCCCAGCACAAGCATATGTGTGTCTACTCAGAAGTAACTCCCACTGCGCTCAATGAGGCTTGCTCCTGAAATGCAAGTGCATCTGGGCTTTCAGGGGAAAGGACAAAGGGGGGGAGGGGGAAAAGCCTCTCTTATTGGTTGAGCAGCCCCTGCCAGTCAGATGACGTTCATTTCAGCCCCCACCCCCACCAGGAAGTATGTTCTGTGAAGGAATTCTTACTGGTGCGGAGAATGTGCTCATGGAGCCCTGCATGGACCAAAGCGCAGCAAAGTTGATTCCTTTTTTAAAGAATCCCGCACTCCTCCATTCGCTTCTCCTTCTGATGTCATGGAAACACGGCCTTAGACATAGGTGATATTTGTATCATGCCTCAATTTTAATTGGTATTTCTAAGGAATAACTTACTGAATCTTTTTTCAACCAGACGTTGAAAATCTGGGGCATAGATATACATACCATCTCTATTTTAGTCTCTGTGACAAAACTGTTGCCTTCAATAACATTAAAAACATTATCTTGCTATGGCTACCGGTTTCTTTTTGCATTTAAATCAATGGCAAACTACCACCACTTTATTCAGCGTTACATAGGGATGGATGAATAACCAGTTTTGCTTTCTCCCACATCTGAATGGTTTATATCTCAAGGGGCTTTTTTGTCCTACTTATAGTGAAATTTGTGAATTTTGATAGGTTCTTATCAAAAACAAACAGAACAAAATTCCCACCTATCTGCACCAGCCAAATTCAATAGACACACGTATTCTCAGCATGGAGTGGACCATGTTGTACCTGCCTGCCTTGTAGGTGTCAAAGATGAGGGGCCTGTCAGAAAAAAAAGAGTTAGCAACCTCTTTTTAATTCTTGGATGGTGTGGAAGCTAAGTCCAGGTGCTTTATTAACAGCCACCAGAATGCTGATATCAGCAAACTGGAAAAAAACGAAAGCCTCCACAATTGATGAATGGATTATCAAATTATGGGAAATAATATATATGGTGGAGGCAGCAATCCTATGGCCACTAGACAGCAGCTAGATGGCAACAGGATATCGTGTTATCCGGTAACCAACCTCGGAGCCCATGCTCCAAGGTCGGGTCCCAGAGAACTGACCTCCCCGCAGTTCCACACTGCCTCGCAGGCAGTGCAGAATGGCCTCGTCCTCCACGCTCGCAAGAGGAGCGTGGAGCGGCCAGAAAGGGGCGTGGCTGGAGGCGTTCCAGGGCAGGGAGGGCGGAGCTGCTGATGCAACACATCCTATGAGTCGTACAGCAGCCTCCTCCCCCACTCCATCCTCCTGCGGCTAGACAGCCGCAATCGGCTGCCTGCCTAGCCAAAAAAGCAGGGCAGGAGGAGTGTGGAGGGAACAATCCCCTCTGTGCTTCTCCTGCCCTGCTTTGGATAGGCGGCTGCCTCCTAGTTCAGAGGCGGGCGGCTGCCTATCTGGATAGGATTGCGCCCTAAGTTAACTAAGATAGTAAGGGTTAGGGAGGGGAGACAACAAAATAATAGATTCATGGAAAAGTGGTCCTGATTTGTAACACACTGGTGTAACAAGAATCAAGAGAATGTGCAGGCTTTTGTGTTAATGGGAACCTTGTGATATTTGCTGGGTTTGCTGGCAAATTTGATTATGCTTTCTGTTGTTTAAACTGTTGATAATACTTGGTCTTATTATTTGTTTGTATACTTTTATATACTTTTGTCAGCATCATAAAAATTAAAAAAATTAAAAAAGAATGTGTGTGTACATGTATGTGTGTATGTATATGTGTGTGTGTGTGTGTGTGTATGTGTATGTATATATATATATGAATGAATTAAAAGCACAATCCTATGCATGTTTAGAGAGAGAAAATGTCCTACAACTCCCAGCATTCCCCAGCCAGCTGGAAATGCTGGGAATTGTAGGACTTTTTTCTGTCTAAACATGCATAGGGTCGTGCCCCAAGTGTATTTTGTTAAAACAGCCTTAGATTCATGATCTAAGGCTGCATTAACATGGCTGGCTGGGGAACGCTGGGAGTTGTAGGACTTTTTAAAAAATATGGCTGGCTGAGGGATGCGGGGATTTGTAGGACCGTTTCTGTCTAAACATGCATAGGATTGTGCCCTAAGTGTATTTTGTTAAAGTAGCCTTAGATTCATGATATTGCATTACTAGCCTTATGGGGTGGCATGCTTTTTTGTTTTGGGTTTTCCATAGGAAGAAGGAAAAACACACCTTCTGCCCTACTGGGCTCATTCTGGCAGGGCTTAGGACATGTCAGAAGTGCATTGGAGCACTATGGATAAGGAGCTAGGATTGGCCTGCCTGTTTTTAACTGAGCCATTTTTACTTTGGTTAAACACATTTGGTCAAGAAATAACTGGGATAACAGGCATGCATGGCCTTGGTGTACAAAATGAAGCAGGACAAAGACTAATAGTGTTTTGCCAAGAGAACACGCTGATCATAGTAAACACTCTTTTCTAACAGCACAAGAGACGACTGTACACATGGACATCACCAGATGGTC
The DNA here is from genome assembly GCF_057233095.1 of Heloderma suspectum. Lineage (NCBI taxonomy): Eukaryota > Metazoa > Chordata > Lepidosauria > Squamata > Helodermatidae > Heloderma > Heloderma suspectum. The sequence continues at coordinate 118,905,780 of NC_139462.1, forward strand.
AATATCGAAATCAGATTGGTTATGTCCTTTGCAGCCAAAGATGGAGAAGCTCTATACAGTCAGTAAAAACAAGACCTGGAGCTGACTGTGGCTCAGATCATGAGCTGCTTCTTGCAAAATTTCGGCTTAAATTGAAGAGCGTAGGGAAAACCACTAAACCATTCAGGTATGACCTAAATCATATCCCTTATGAATATAGAGTGGAGGTGAGGAATAGATTTAAGGGATTAGACCTGATAGACAGAGTGCCCGAGGAACTATGGACGGAGGTCCGTAACATTGTTCAGGAGGCGGCAACTCAATCCATCCCAAAGATAAAGAAATGCAAGAAAGCCAAGTGGCTGTCTGATGAGGCTTTACAAGTAGCTGAGGAAAGAAGGGAAGCAAAAAGCAAGGGAGAAAGGGGAAGATATATCCAACTGAATGCAGAGTTCCAGAGAATAGCAAGGAGAGACAAGAAGGCTAAATGAACAATGCCAAGAAATTGAGGAAAACAACAGAATGGGAAAGACTAGAGATCTCTTCAAGAAAATTGGAGATCTCAAGGGCACGTTTTGTGCAAAGACGGGCATGATAAAGGACAAAGAAGGCAGGGACCTAACAGAAGCAGATGATATTAAGAAGAGGTGGCAAGAATACACAGAAGAACTATACAGGAAAGATCTGAATGTCCCTGATAGCCATGATAGTGCGGTCACTGAACTTGAGCCGGACATCCTAGAGAGTGAAGTCCAGTGGGCCTTAGGAAGCATTACTAACAACAAACCTAGCGGAGATGACAGTATTCCAGCTGAGCTATTTAAAACCCTAAAAGATGATGCTGTTAAAGTGCTGCACTCAATATGCCTACAAATTAGGAACACTCAACAGTGGCCACAAGACTGGAAAAGGTCAGTTTACATTCCAATTCCAAAGAAGGGCAATGCCAAAGAGTGTTCAAACTACTGCACAATTGCGCTCATTTCACATGCCAGCAAGGTAATGCTCAAAATCCTACAAGCTAGGCTTCAGCAGTATGCGAACCGAGAACTACCGGAAGTACAAGCTGGGTTTCGAAGCGGCAGAGGAACTAGAGATCAAATCGCCAACATTCGCTGGATCATGGAGAAAGCAAGAGAATTCCAGAAAAACATCTATTTCTGCTTCATTGACTACACTAAAGCCTTTCATTGTGTGGATCACAACAAACTCTGGCAAATTCTTAAAGAGATGGGGGTACCAGATCACCTTACCTGTCTCCTGAGTAGGAATGGACGAAAGTCTCTTACCTGGTCCCGCAGCTTTTTTTCTGGGGGAGGCGCTCTGTTTCTCCCCCCGAAATTCTTGGCGGGTGGGGAGGCACCCGTGCCCAAATAAGGAACGCAAATGGCGGTGCCCATGGGCGCCACCATTTGCGTACGCGCTTTTCTTTTTTCAAAGTCAGCCATGATAGGCTACGTAAAGATTTACGTAGCCTATCACGGCTGACTTTGAAAATCTAGCTGTGATAGGCTACGTAAATCTTTACGTAGCCTATCACTTTTTTTTTTTTACTTTGAAATGGCGGCAGCGGCAGCCAGTCGGAAGACCGGCCGCCGCCGCACCGCCGCCGCACCGCCGACGGGACCCGCCGCCGAGAGGGACATTCGCACGAGCTAAGTCCCATCTCGGGGGGGCGGGGGGGGTGTCGGAGAATTTCCCCACTAATTTCATTCGCATTCGGCCTCATGGAGATTTGTGGAGAAAGTCTCCGCCATCCCTACTCCTGAGAAACCTGTACGAGGGTCAAGAAGCAACAGTAAGAACTGGACATGGAACAACCGATTGGTTCAAAATTGGGAAAGGAGTACGACAAGGCTGCATACTGTCGCCCTGCTTATTTAACTTATATGCAGAGTACATCATGAGAAACGCCGGGTTGGATGAATCACAGGCCGGAATTAAGATTGCCGGGAGAATTATCAACAGCCTCCGATATGCAGACGATACCACCCTAATGGCAGAAAACGAAGAGGATCTAAAGAGCCTCTTGTTGAGGGTGAAAGAGGAGAGTGCAAAAGCTGGTTTGAAACTCAACATTAACAAAACGAAGATCATGGCATCTGGCCCCATCACTTCCTGGCATATAGAAGGGGAAGAAATGGAAGCAGTGACAGATTTTATTTTCTTGGGCTCCAAGATCACCACAGATGGTGACTAGGGATGTACGAAAGTGACTTACCTTTCGCGGATTATGTTGATGGTGGGGGGGGGGAGGTGTTCCATCCCTCCCCCCAGAATCCTCAAATGGCCGGCTGTGCTCCGCAGCAGCTCTGTGGAGCAGCCGGCCAGGCCCGGCCCGGCCCGGCCAGGCCAGAACCATCCGCAGCTGGATTTCCGGCCGCGGAGGGCTCTGGGTAGGTAAAAAACAAAACAAAACGGCGTACGCAAATGGCGGTGGGTACGGCCGCCACCATTTGTGTTCCTTCTTTTTGGCCATCTTAATCTAAGTAAATATTTAGGTAGACTATGACGGCGAAAATAAAGGGGAACGCAAATAGCGTAGCGGGCTCTATTTGCGTCCCTTTTTCATTCACCGCTTTAGCCTACGTAAATCTTTACGTAGGCTAAAACGGCGAATCAAAAGGGGATGCAAATAGCACCTGCTACGCTATTTGCGTTCCCCTTTATTTTCCCCGTCATAGTCTACATAAATATTTATGGAGATTAAGACGGTAAAAAGGAGGAATGCAAATGGTGGCGGCCATAGCCGCCGCCATTTGCGTATGAGGTTTTTTTCAAAAAACCCCCACCCAACCATGATAGGCTACGTAAATCTTTATGTAGCCTATCACATCTTTTTTTTTTTTTTTACACAAGCCTGGAAATGGCGGCGGCGGCAGCTGGTTAGAAGACCGGCCGCCGCTGCTGCCGCCGGAGCCACCGCCGCCCAGAAGATCCACCCCAGGTGAGTCTCATCCCGGGGGGGATCCACAGGGGGGGGCGGGGGGGCAGGCCGTTCCGCCACGGAGCTCGGGGGGCCGAATGCACTGGCATTCAGCCTCACCGAGATCCGTGGCAGAATTCTCTGACATCCCTAATGGTGACTGTAGCCATGAAATTAAAAGACGCTTGCTCCTTGGGAGGAAAGCTACGGCAAACCTAGAGAGCATAGTAAGAAGCAGGGACATCACCTTGCTGACAAAGGTCCGTACAATCAAAGCTATGGTTTTCCCAGTAGTAATGTATGGCTGTGAGAGCTGGACTATAAGGAAGGCTGAGCACCGAAGAATTGATGCTTTCGAACTGTGGTGCTGGAGAAGACTCTTACGCATCCCCTGGACTGCAAGGAGGTCAAATCGGTCCATCCTAAAGGAAATCAACCCTGACTGCTCACTGGAAGGACAGATACTGAAGCTGAGGCTGAAATATTTTGGCCACCTAATGCGAAGAGAAAACTCTCTGGAAAAGATCCTGATGCTGGGAAAGACTGAAGGCAAAAGGAGAAGGGGACGGCAGAGGATGAGATGGCTAGATAGCATCACCGATGCAATGAATATGAACTTGAGCACACTCCGGGAGAGAGGGAGGACAGGAAGGCCTGGAATTATGGAATTTAATATGTATTTGCTCCAGATGCTTGTAATTCATGTAAGAACCAGAATGAACTGATCTTTGAATGTCAAATTATATGCTGCATAAACAACAGGAACATTTTAACCTCTCACATCAAATATGCATGTTTTCCTTTGGCAAATATGCATTTTTTTCCTTTGGCACTGTCTGCCTATTTGCTGCCAGGCCAGGTTTCAGGTTTAGGTACTAACGCCCTAAACAACTTGGTACCATGATACCTGAGAGAGCGCCTTCTATCAGCCTGCCAGATCACTGAGGTCATCTAAAGGCATGCTCGTGGTGGTTCCACATGGACATATGGCCCAACTGGAGTCCACCTGGAGAACAGCCTTCAGTGTGGTGGCCCCCTTTCTGTGGAACTCCCACAAGCAGAACATGAAAGCAACAGCCATCACTCCTTGTCCATCCCTTCCCTAAAAGGATGTTTAAAGGTACAGCTCCCTCACCCCTTTCCCGTCGTAAGAGAATGATACTGAGTTTGCTTCCACACTGGCATAGGGATGTATGAACGTTCCGCCACGGATCTCTGTGCATTCGGCCCCCCGAAATCGGTGGTGGAATGGCCTGCCCCCGCCCCCGCCCCCCCCAGGACGGGACTTATCTTGGGTGGATCTTCCTGGCGGCGGCAGCGGCTCCGGCGTAGGGGTGGACGAAAGTCACTTACCTTTTCTCGCAGCTTGTTCGCGGTGGGGGGGAGCGCTTCGCTGCTCCCCCCGCGAAGTTCAGGCCGGGGGGGGGCTTCCTGCCTCGCCCGGCCGAAATTCAGGCCGGGGGGGAGGCTTCCCGCCTTGCCCGGCTGAAATTCAGGCCGGGGAGGAGGCTTCCCGCCTCGCAAGGCTGCGAACACGAAAGTTAAAAAAAAAAAAAAAGAAGTCCCCTGATAGGCTACGTGACGATTCACGTAGCCTATCATGGCTAGATCTGGAAAGTCAGCCGTGATAGGCTACGTGAATTGTCACGTAGCCTATCACGGGTGACTTTAAAAAAAAAAAAAAAGCGCGTACGCGAATGGCGGCCCCCATAGGGAGCTGCCATTCGCGTTCCTTATTTAGTTCCTGTAGTCTACGTAAATGTTTACGTAGACTACGGCGAAAATAAGGGCAATGCAAATAGCGTTGCCCTTATTTTCGCCATAGTCTACGTAAAGATTTACGTAGACTACAGCGACCAAATAAGGAATGGGAATGGCGGCTCCCTATGGGGGCCGCCATTATCCGTACATTTTTTTTTTTTTTAAAGTCACCCGTGATAGGCTACGTGACGATTCACGTAGCCTATCATGGCTGACTTTGCAAATCTAGCCGTGATAGGCTACGTGAATCGTCACGTAGCCTATCAGGGGACGTTTTTGTTTTTTTTTCTTTGATTGCAATGGCGGGGGCGGCAGCCGGTCGAAAGACCGGCTGCCACTCCCGCCCCGCTCGAATACCGGACGAACCGCCAGCCGGACCTGCCGCTGGGAGGGACATTCAGGGAAGGTAAGTCCCGTCCCGGGGGGGGGGGGGGGCGGGGGGGTGGAGGATTTCTCCCCAAAACTTGTTCGGGGGGCCGAACACGTTGGCGCTCGGCCCCCCGAAGTTTCGGGGAGAAATTCTCCGCCATCCCTACTCCGGCGGCGGTTCGGTGGTGGCAGCTGCGGCGGCCAGTCTTCCGACCGGCAGCCACCGCCACCATTTCCAGTTAAAAACAACAACAACAACAACAAAAACATGATAGGCTACATAAAGATTTACGTAGCCTATCATGGCTAGATTTTAAAAAAACACCATGATAGGCTACGTAAATGTTTACGCAGGCTATCACGGCTGATTTAAAAAACACACACGCGCGCGCACGTACGCAAATGGCGGCGGCCATGGCCGCCGCCATTTGCGTTCCTTATTTTGGCACGTCTTAGCCTACGTAAACATTTACGTAGACTAAGACGGCGAAAATAAGGGGAACGCAAATGCCGTAGATGCTACACTATTTGTGTTCCCCTTTTTTTCGTCATCTTAGTCTACGTAAATGTTTACGTAGACTAAGACGTGCCAAAATAAAGAATGCAAATGGCGGCGGCCATGGCCGCCCCCATTTGCTTACATGCTTTTTTTAAAAAAAATCAGCCATGATAGGCTACGTAAACATTTATGTAGCCTATCACAGCTGACAGCAGGGACGCAAACGGCGGTGGCTACAGCCGCCGCCATTTGTGTCCCTGCTAGCCAGCAGCCAGATGTCTGGCTGCTGGCGGAGCCGGCTGGCAGCTCCGCAGAATTGCTGCGGAGCACAGCTGGCCGGCCAGGATTCCGGGGGGGAGGAACGGAACGCCTCCCCCACCATCAACATAATCCACGGAAAGGTAAGTCACTTTCATACATCCCTACACTGGCACTTTATTTATTTATTGCATGTCTATCCCACCCTTCCTCCGAGAAGCCCTGGACGGCAGGCAGGCACCAACACTGTGTTGTTTCTGGTGCTTCCTGAAAACAGCTTTATTCCAGGAAGCCTCCATTGACTGACCAGCTCAGTTTTTATTGGTAGTCTGGTTTTTTGTTTAAAAAAAACTTTTAATATGGTGTTTTATTTCTTTTATCTATTTATCTTTTATTGTTTACCGCTCCAGATTCTGTTTCAATATGGACAGTATATAAATGCTGTAAACAAACAAACAAACAAACAAACACTTGGCATGGGCAATGGCCAGGAATGATGAGAGTTGTAGGCCATCCCACCACATGTAAGCTTGACCCTTGCCGATCTTGGCTAATATGATCTAGCAGGGATGGATTAGCTGGGTGGGTCCAGGGAGTGGTAAATACTTTGCTCTGTCAAGGGGTGGGTGGGTTCCTGCCACTTTGAAAGAGGCTGTAGTGTGCCCTCTCCTGAAGAGGCCCTCCCTGGACCCTGAGAACTATTGCCTCATCGCTAATATCTAGGGGTGTACGGATTGTAGTCACCCTTGTCCGCCCGTGGGTTCGTGGGGGGGGGTCCAGTCCTCTCCCCAGAATCCTCCCCTGCTGGCTTCATTTCACGGTGAGTCCGCAGAGCCATCGGCCGGTCTGCAGATGCAAATGGCATCCAGCGTAGCGGATGCCATTTCATCCCTGCCTTTTGCCGTGATAGGCTACGTAAACCCCAAGTTTTGGGGTGGGGTGTCACCAGTATGCTGATGATGCTCAGCTCTACTTGTCCTTGTCGTCGGAGTCAGCTGGGGCGGTGAATGTGCTGGACCAGTGCCTGGAGGCTGTAATGGGCTAGATGAGGGCCAATAAACTGAAGCTGAATCCTGACAAGATGGAAGCTCTGTGAATTAGTGGTTCCCAAGTCTGGGAATTGGGTAAGCGACCTGTCCTGGATGGGGCTGCACTCCCCCTGAAGGAGCAGGTGTGTAGCTTGGGAGTACTAGATCCATCCCTGTTGTTAGATAAAAAGTTCTTGCTTCTGGTTGAAAGAAAGGATGCCAGACAGGCAGCAGTGGATCCAACACTATTTTATTGAACGTTTTGCAAAACGGGTGCAGATCAGTCAGCAGTCTGGACCCCGAGCTAAGCAAGCATAAGTCTTTTTATACCCCCTCCCCTTTACAATTTTTTGTTAGCCACATGTCAACTGACTGAGCCGTTAGCTGACTCCTTAGAGCACGACTGTGTCAACATGTTTATTTCTGATTATGCTTATGTGACTGTCTCACCAGACTTCCCCTTTTTAACAGATGTACACTGCCACTGGACATGTGTCCGGTGGTCTCAATAATTATGACTAATAGCTCAAAGGTTTAGCAAAGAGCTGACAGCCAAAGAATAAGAGGACAGTCTTTTTCTAACAATTCCCTCCTTTAAGTCTTTACTCATGTCTTAAAGCGTTTTAAAACGGGGTTTCTCTATCAGCACAATAAAGCAAGAGCATTTGTTTTGACAGAGCAGTTTCAATTAACTGCTGGGATTTATAAACAAGAGGCGATTGTGGCTCTTGGATGGGTTCTTCGCCTGTGTCACTGGCAGCTTCCGGTGGGGTGCCAGGGAGCAGAGGACCGTTGCCCGTGTCCTCCTGTTCTTTCCAGGTGACAGAAGGAAGCAAGGGTTGCCTAAATGGCTTTATCCGGCTGCAATGTGTCCATTTGCTAGAACCCACAAGCTTTATACACGAGTGGCTGGTTGGTCCCACCAAATAAGGCCCCTCCCACCCTTCCTTTAAAGCTTTTTTATTCTACTTTTTCAGCAACACCTCGTCTTTTGTCTGGAAGAGATGGATAGGTGCATCTAACGGCAATCTCTGGAACGGAACGGAATAAGCTTGTAGCTGTGAAAGAACAGACTGTAGAGAAGTCAACTGATCTCTTAGCATCTGATCACCCATCTCCCACTTGACTTTCTCCCTCCTTCTGCAGTGTACCCGAGGCAGGAACCTAAACATTAGCTCAAAGGGGGACAGCTTTATGTCTTTTCTTGGCATTTTTCGAAGCTTTGTCAAAGCTATTGGCAGAGCCTCTACCCAAGTGAGTCTTACCCCTTGCTGGAGCTTGGTTAGAGTCTCCTTGGGACTCCGATTGGTTCTTTCAACCTGCCTACTCGCCTGGGGTCTCTAAGGGCAGTGTGAGTGCCACTCTACCCCCAGAGCTCGTGCCAACCCTTGCGTAACAGCCGAGGTGAAATGTGAGCCCTGGTTGGACTCTACAACCTCAGGCAGGGAGAACCGGGGCACCACCTCCTGTAACAACTTAGCAACTACAGTTTTTGCTTGACAGTTTCTGCATGGAAACGCCTCTACCCACCCTGTCATTTGACACACTATTACAAGCAAGTATCTGCAACCCCTATATGGTGGCATTTCAGCAAAATTAATCTGCACCCTCTGGAAGGGATAATACGCCCATGGTCGCCCTCCCTTTGGTGGAGGGGGTGCCCCGGGGGAATTAATTTTCTGGCAAACCTCACATGTTGCTGCTAATCGATGGGCGCGTACAGTTAGGCCAGGAGAGACGAACAGCCTCTTGCAATGGTCAATCATAGCTGATGCCCCAGGATGTCCAAGAGAGTGATGCACTTGTTCTAAGATAGCTCCCTGCAGGGTCTGCGGTAGGAGCAGTCTCCCATCTGTCATCTGGATCCATCCGTCGCCACGGGGACTTACTCTGTGTTCTTGCACCTTCTGTAACTCGGAAGGGGAGTATGTGGGGGCTCCTCTCTTCTGGGTAAGACAAGAAATGTCTCTTGGATTCTTTCTTTGGCTGCCCTCTTTGCGGCCTCATTTGCCCTTAAGCAACTCAGCCAGCCTCTTGCCACGACATCAAGGACCTTGGAGTAATATCCCACCGGCCTCCAGGAGGGGCCCTTTCGCTGGCAAAGTACTCTTGAGGCTACGCCTTTATTTTTATGCACATAGAGTCTAAATGGTCGACTGGGATTTGGTATGGCTAGGGCAGGTGGCGACACAAGGGCAGCTTTGAGACTGAGGAAAGACTTATTTATCTTTTTGCAGTGCCTCATACAGCGGTCGCGCTGTCTCCCCATCTATGTAGACAAGAGGGTGGGCAGCTGGCTGGGGTTGAGGCACATGGAGATCTACCCAGGAGGAGATTTTATATCCCACAGAGTTGCGTCAGGGCAGGGCCCCTAGAGGTCTTTATCACCAATGCTTTTAAAGGTGTAGTTGGCCCCAATGTCAGCAGAAGAGCTGGAATGGCTAATGGCACGCAGACTGACGGAGCCCAATTTGCTTGAGACTTTTGCAATAGACTCCCTGCTTGCATCAGGAGAATCCAAAAGAGGGGGAGCCTTTACTGCTTGCTGGCTGCCTGACTGCTGCAGGGCTCTATTGACTCGCCTGCGGAACATCTTGCGGATGCTGCCTCTTGATTTATTTATTTTTTTCCTCATCATCAGTTTATCCACCATAGACTGCAGGCAGATGCTCAGCATTATGGCCTGCAGGCTGGTGATTGTGACCCACTGTAGGCAGTCTTTATTTATCAGGTACTTAAAGGCAAGTTCTAGCTTCACCTCTGACTTGCCAGCGGTAGGGCCTGATATCTCGTTGTGCACGGGGACCGAGGAAGTGACCCGCCAGCAGCGCATTCGGGTCACCTTGAAACTTCCCTCCTTGATCTGGTCATTGGGCAGCTTGACCTGGAAGTTCAGCTTACTATTCTCAGCCCCCACAATGACGTGGCAGCCCTTTTCGGGGAAGTCTGTGATGCAGGGGTCAAATTTGAGATAGCTGTAATACTTGAGGGTCTGTGCCAAGCGGATGAACTCCTTCTTGGAGACCTTATCTTGTAGGGACTTCAGCTGACGGTGTTGCCAACTTGGCACGAGAGGCCCTTCCGACCCCGGCCCAAACTAGGGGATTGACTCTGTTTTCTATTAAGCACCAGTCCTCGTCTGCCTCTGGGGCGGGCTCCTCTGTGACCTTTGAAAGGGCCATTTGATAGTTACTGCTCTGTTGCTTGGGGAGCTGTACTTCTATCCTTCCGTCAAAAGTGAAAGCAATCTCAATTTGGAGCTTAGTCAATAAGTCCCTTCTTAACAATGCCACCGGACAGGAGGGGGTACAGACAAATGCATGTGCTAGGTGTGTTTTCCCAACCTTGGTGAGCAAGGGATGAGAAAGGGGCACTCGGGTTGCCCTTTCCTCGACCCCCATTATGGTGGTAGATCCCCCACTTCCCGTTGGTGGTTGGCTAAGGGGGGAGGATGGACAGGGTGGCCCCTGTATCTACAAGGGCATCGTAGGAGCAGCCCCCAACTTTAATTTTGACTATGGGGTCCCGTCTTGCCTCAGAGACGGCTCAGAGGGGGCTGGGCCCCGGTTAGTCTCTTTCTTGTTTATGCAAAATTCTTTCTGCCCCCCCCTCCACACCCTCCTCTCTCTCTTTTTGCTTCAAGGCTTCACAGTCATGCTTCCAGTGCCTAATTTTCTTACAGAAGGCACACTGGTCTCTTCTCAGGGAGGACCCCTTCCTCCCTCCTTTTCCTCTCTTCTTAGCTCCTCCTTTGTTGGGTCTGAGAACCGCAGCGAGGAGCTTCGCTTGCCTCTTGTCTTTCATAAACTTTCTGAGCTCTACTAAAACACTTAGGTCAGCCACTAATCTTCTCTCAACTTTCTGCAACTTCTTTCTGATGTCTTGGCAACTATTTCCCACAAACTGAGTCATGAGAATCTTTAAATTATTTGGGTCAATATCAAGTCAATATCAGTATACTTGGTGAAGGCTTCCCTTAGCCTTTGGAGGAACACGGCAGGAGGTTCATTTTTGTCTTGATTTAAAGTCAGGACTTTTTGCAAATTGGGGGCCCCCTGCACGGCTTGCTTCATGCCCGCTAAAACGAACCGAAAATACTCAGCATGTAGCTGTCTCTGTGCTGCCATGGCTACCCCCCAATCGGGCCGTCCTGTGGGCAGAGCTTCTGCTGTCTCATCCTCAGTTGCCTGGGGGTGTTCCTCTTTAAACCTGGCCCGTGCCCCCGCAAGGATGGTTGGTTTCTTATTGACCATCACAGGAGGGGCCAGAGACATGCATTTGACAACCCACGGAGCGGGCTTGCCGCCAAGGGGTACACAGGTTGCCCATGAATCGATATAGGGGAACTGGTCTCAACTTCCCCTCTGTGTTACTATTATACGCACAGCAGATACCAGGGTTGGGTCAAAAGACCCCTCGGGTGGCCATTTGGGTTCTACTACCAGCCATTCCCGGGCACAAAGAAGGACAAGGCGATCCTTTGTCATCTTAGTTCTATAATCTTGCTTAAAATGTGACCAGTTGCGCAAACAACACTCCAAGGGCATATGGGACTCTCCTGTAGGCCTGGATTGGGACCCGCCCATGACGGTGGGGATTTCAATCAACAATTCTCGTGCTTTGCCCTCCTCTGACCCAGTCCGTCTCCGGGGTAGGGAAATGCAGATCGGGGCTCCTCACTCGCTTCACCCGTAGGCGTCTCACACAATCACAAACACACCACCGTCCCGCGTTTATCCCCTAATGTAAGCTGTTTCACTTACCCCAAAAGCCTCTTCTGTCCCGCCCGCAGCTGCGTCCAGCTGCTTTATTGATCCACTGCCGGTGCCTAAAAGGAGTGATCACGTCTCCCTCTTCCTCTGGCGTTGGTCCCCAAGCGCTTTTGCCGCCGCCGTCGTGAGGAGAAGGCAGTGTAAACAACCGCCTGTGGCCACTTCTCCTCCGCGGCCCCTCGGTTCAGCGCAAAGGGGACGCGCCCCGAAGCAGGATCCGAGTCACGGCACCAAATTGTTAGATAAAAAGTTCTTGCTTCTGGTTGAAAGAAAGGATGCCAGACAGGCAGCAGTGGATCCAACACTATTTTATTGAACGTTTTGCAAAACGGGTGCAGATCAGTCAGCAGTCTGGACCCCGAGCTAAGCAAGCATAAGTCTTTTTATACCCCCTCCCCTTTACAATTTTTTGTTAGCCACATGTCAACTGACTGAGCCGTTAGCTGACTCCTTAGAGCACGACTGTGTCAACATGTTTATTTCTGATTATGCTTATGTGACTGTCTCACCAGACTTCCCCTTTTTAACAGATGTACACTGCCGCTGGACATGTGTCCGGTGGTCTCAATAATTATGACTAATAGCTCAAAGGTCTAGCAAAGAGCTGACAGCCAAAGAATAAGAGGACAGTCTTTTTCTAACACTGTCACTGAAGCCCCGCTTTGGCTGATCTGCCAGCTACGGCCTTTGCTGGACAGGAAAAACCTAGCCACAGTAGTGGTCGCAGTGGTAACTTCCTGATTAGACTACTGCAATGCACTTTAAGCAGGGCTGCCCTTGAAGATGACTCAGAAGTTGCAGGTAGTGTAAAATGCAGCAGCTAGCCTGTTGACTGGAACATCACATAAAGATCACATAACACTGGTCTCAGAGGAATTGCACTGGCTGCCAATATGTTTCCAGTTGGAATTCAAGGCGCTAATGATGGCATTTAAAGCCCTAAGCAGCTTGGGACCTCGATATTTGAAGGAGCGCCTCCCCCTATATATGCCTGCCTGAGGACTGAGGTCTGTTGGAGGGGCCCTCCTCTGTGTCCCACCAGTGTGAGACATACACTATGGTGGGACATGGGAGAGGGCCTTCTCTGCTTTGGCACCCCGGTTGTGGAATGCCCTCCCCTTGGAGGCCCGATTGGCACAGACATTGGTTTAATTTCGACGCCAAATTAAAACATGGCCTTTCACCAAAGCCTTTGAGGGCTAATTGGATTCCCTGAGTTTGCACACTAACTGTTTTATTGTTTTAGATTTTAATTGCTATTAGCTAGCTTAATGATTTAATATGTTTTTAGCTATTTAAATTATTTCTTGTTTTACACCGAGATCCTAATGTTATAGGGCGGGATACAAATGTTATAAACAAACAAACAAATAAGACAACAACACCTGGAGGGCCTCAGGTTCTGCACCCTTGCTTTACATATTGTAAACCAACAAAAAGTTAATTTACCTTTTTTCCTCATGAGACTTGATCCACACTGTACCACACTGGTTCTCCATAGCTTTTCAAATGAAGATTTAAAGACCTCAAGGAAAATGGACAAAGCAAAGCAATACTCAAGATCAAATGCATTGAGCTAGTAGGGGTGGAACTTGCTTATAGTTCTCTGAGCCTGCTCTGCCCTCTAGTGGTCTGTACTCCAGTACTCACTTATATATAAATCGATGTAGTCTCTGTTCTTGTTTTCCAAAGTTGGAGATTAAACACACAATGTATTAATTACATGGCATACTTTACTGCCATACTTTTGGCATGTGACTTTCTACTAAACCAGTTGTCTGAAATAAGGCTGAAAGATATTAAGGTGCTATGTAGATATGTTGCCCCCAGCTTTGTTCTGTCACAGCCTGGTCCAGTTTGCATGTGCTGAAGTCCACCACCCTGAGCAGCCCCATGGCCACACCCATGTGGAGGAAGTAACATGTGGGCTGACATGTGTGAACAGAATGCTGGACTAGATGGACCCTTGGTCTGATCCAGCATGGCTCTTCTTAATAACAAGACTAGGTAGTTTTCTAGTGAAGTTCAGGATGGTCCCATCGACTTATTTATTTCTTCAATCAATTTACATCCCACCTTTTCAGCACATAAGTGCTCTTCAGGCAGCTCATAGCCAAAAGTAGCACCTGGTATTCAGAGGCATATTGCCTTTGATGCTGGAGGTGATATATAACCATCACGACTAGTAGCCATTCATAGCCTTCATTAACTTGTCTAATCCCCTAAAGACATCCAAGAGCTTAATTTGATGACCCCAAGTTCTAGTATTGTGAAGGAGGGAGAAAAATGTCTCCCTATTCACTTTCTCCACACCATGCATAATTTTAAACACCTCTTCCCACTCTCTCTGTCACTCATACATTTTATTGTACAAGCCAAAAGCCATGACAAAAGAAGTATAACATCCAAAATACAAATGACTGAAACACTGGTACAGTCCAGTGTGGATCCTAGGCCCCAGACCAACAAAGTGTGCTCTGGTTTTCTTTGCTGCTCATGCAAACATTGATGCTCTGTGAATAGTGGCCACATCCAGGTCTAACAGCAGATAACAAACTGCTTCAACACCTGATGCAAACTCATGAGATCCTATGATACCAGCAATAAACTTACCACTGAACAAGGGACATTTCAAATGGTAAAGCAGCAGATCCTCAGTCTAATGTGGGCATTTAGGGCACACTAGCTGCTTCCAGGGCACCTTGCCATAGTGACCTTCCACCACAGCTGAAGGCATCACACAGAAACGTAATTCAGTAAATGTGTACTTTATGCCGAGAGAATCAGAGTATGCAGATACTTAGCTTCATCATCGGCCCTTCTAGGCTGAGGAACCATTTTGTGATATTTAGGGTTTGAACTGTCCTAACATCATGAAGAGCATTCCAAGCAAAGTTCCCTTGGCTGCTATTTCTCTTTGTCACCCATTCCACATCATCCCACCCACAATTACATATGTAGGCTAAATACTAGGATATGCCTAGGGGTGTATGGATCACTTACCCGTTCCGCTGCAGCTGTCCGCTGGGGGGGGAGGCGATCTGTCCCTCCCCCCCAGAATCCTCCCTGGCCAGCTCCGCTCTGTGGGGAGCCTGTGCAGCTGCCGCCCAGGGCTGCCCGCAGCTGGACTTCTGACGGCTGCTGGGTTGTGGCCACCATTTGCATCCCTGTGGTAGGTGTGATAGGCTACATATATATTTACATAGCCTATCACGGCAAAAGGCAGGAACGCAAATGGCAGCCGCTATGCCATTTGTGTCCCTGCCTTTTGCCGTGATAGGCTACGTAAATGTATACGTAGCCTATCACAGCTACTGCAGGGACGCAAATGGCGGCCTCTATGCCATTTGCGTCCCTGCAGTAGCTGTGATAGACTACGTAAATACTTACATAGCCTATCATGGCTAAAGTAGAATGGAAATGGTGTCCGCAGACCAGGGCAGCCATTTGCGGGGTAGCAGATGGCCAAAAAAGGTAGGCTCTGTCCCAGGGGGATTCTGCGGGGTGGCAGGGGGGATTGCTCCGTTCCGCCACAGACTCGGGGGTAGGGATGGACGAAAGTCCCTTACCTGGTCCCACAGCTTGCTTCGCGGCGGGGGGGAGGCGCTTCAGTTCTCCCCCCGAAGTTCAGGCTGGGGGGAGAGGTGCCCCACCTCGCCCGGCCGAAATTCAGGCCGGGGGGAGGCACCCCATCCCTCACTGCCAAAATTCAGGTCGGGGAGAAGTGCCCCGTCTCCCTGGCCGCGAAAGAAAAAAGTAAAAACACACACACACACGTGATAGGCTACGTAACGATTTATGTTGCCTATCACGGCTAGATTTCCAAAGTCAGCCATGATAGGCTACGTAAATCATTACGTAGCCTATCACGGGTGACTTTGAAAAAAAAAAAGCGCGTACGCAAATGGCGGTGCCCATGGGCGCCGCCATTTGCGTTCCTTATTTGGGCCCGGGTAGTCTACGTAAAGATTTACGTAGACTACGGCGAAAATAAGGGCAACGCTATTTGCGTTGCCCTTATTTTCACCATAGTCTACGTAAATCTTTACGTAGACTACCCGGGCCCAAATAAGGAACATACTTTTTTTGCATACGCGCTTTTTTTTTTTTTCCAAAGTCACCCGTGATAGCCTACGTAACGATTTATGTAGCCTATCACGGCTGACTTTGGAAATCTAGCCGTGATAGGCTACGTAAATCGTTACGTAGCCTATCACGTGTGTGTGTTTTGTTTTGTTTTACATTTAATTTACTTTGTAATGGCGGCGGCGGCAGCTGGTTGGAAGACCGGCCGCCGCCCCCACCCCCGCTGGAACGCCGCCGAACCGCCGCCAGGACCCGCCGCCGAGAGGGACATTCGAGGGAGTTAAGTCCCATCCCGGGGGGTGGCGGAGGGGTGGCGGAGAATTTCACCACCAATTTCGGGGGGCCGAATGCGTTGGCATTCGGCCTCCCCGAGATTCGTGGAGAAATTCTCCGCCATCCCTACTCGGGGGGGGGGGTGAATTCTAAAGAATCTGGCCTCACTGGAATCCATGGCGGAATTCTCTAACATCCCTAGATATGCCACCCTTGTTAGCCACTGGGCTTCACCTCTATCATCTCTCCTCCTTACCCACCCTTCTTCTAAGCTTAAAAGCCCCAGATATTACAGCTTTTCCTGATAGGGGAGTTGCTCCAGACCCTTGATCATTTAACTTGCCCTTTTCTGCACCTGTTCCAGCTCTCAATATCCTTTTTGCAGTGTGGTGATCAGAACTGTACACAGTATTCCAAGTGTGGCTGCACCATAGATTTGTATAAGAGCACAAACAATATTGGCAGTGCTGTATTTGATTTCTTTCCTAATAATCCACAACAACTAAGTTGTTTAATGAGTGTTGAGCTAATTTCTCCCATTTTAGAAGTAGTTATTTCCCAATTTGCAAGAACATAGTACATAAACCTGTTGTATGTGCATTACACTCCTCCTTAAGGTCATGTTAGTCCCACATTTGTGATTACACATATAGAAATGCCTCAAGGGGGCTCTTGTCAATATGCTGAACAGGTGGGCTGAATGAGGCTGCGAGCTTGATTCTAATGCAAAGCCTATAGCTAATTCAAAAGTAGGAATGGGCAAGCCCCTCCAACTCACTAGGCTTTTCATCGGTTCCAGTCAAACACTTGAAAAACTCAGATTTTTTTTCCTGCGGATTCAGTATGAACACACAAAAAGCCCAATTTAGCTGCTGTTTCCATGTTCCCTGCTAGTTCCCCGCTTCCCCAAGTCAAAAAAAGTAATATTAGGGGGCGGGGGAGGGGTAGCAGGTGGCAGAGGGCTCCCATCAACACAGTCAGGGGTCACACAGCACTTGAAAGGAACATACTTCTGGGTGGGGTGGGGGGAGTAGAACTGAATGTCATCAAACTGGCAGAGGCTACTCAACCAATAAGAGAGGCTTGTTTCCTGGCCCATGTCGAGGCTCCCCACCCCCTGTTACTATGAGTGGAGAGCAACTAATAGACTCCCTATGACAGCATCCCCCCCCCACACATGATTTTGCTTTATTCCAGCAATCTGCCACAGAGTTATTCCTCTCTCCCCTGTTCCCCAAAGTGCACGCTTTTGCCTTAAGAAGGCAAAATCCCAGGGTTATGGAGTGCAGCATCTGAAGGATCCCCTGAGAGCAGCCCCCTCACACACAATTTCTCCCCATTCCAGCAAACTGTTGCAGAGTTATTGCTTACACACACACACACACACTTTCTCCTCCTCTGGCCACTTTCTCCCTGCTTGCAATGACAGATTCCCAAGACCTTGCCAGATTGGAGAAGTGACTTTACATAACATCAGAGAAGCAACTTTACACAATATTGGAGATGTGATTTAACACAACAATAGAGAAGTGAAGTAATGCAAACATCAGAGAAGTGCATCCTCACAGAGGCTAATTACTGGTGAAATGGGAGTGCAGGGCAAGTCTGAAGGCTGGAAAGGCTTAGTGAGGTCACGGCCAGGTGAAAGACACACCCCTGGGCAGGGCTATATGCTGAAGTAAATGCAGAGGATAGGGGCACACAGCACCAGAAGCACCAAGAAGCCAAATTAAAGACATAAAATAGAGTAAAAGTAGTCTCAGAAAATCCAGCTTTTCCACCGGAAATCTCCAGGGTGGCTGCATATTGGCCATGACGTCATCTGCTGCAAGAAATCCCCATGAGGACAACCCCTAGGTTATTTGAAAGATGGCATTCTCCCCAAGAGCCTGCCTGAATGTTAAGATCTTTGGGAGATGCCCTTCTGTCTGTCCCGTCAAGTAAATGCCAGTAAATCTAGATACTAACAAACGTTTCAATTGCAAATATTGCCGTTCCACTGTAGGTGGCAAATCAAATTTAGTGTAAAAAAAATGGGACCTGCAACAAAATGTTACAGTGGGGGGGGGGGCTCCTGTTCACTGCTCCAGTCAGTTCACCATGCCCTCCTCCATGATACTCCATTTCATCTTCCCCACACACAGGTTTTCTGTCCTCCCTACCAGCACCACCCATTCATCATTCTGTGGCCAGCCCTCACTAGACTGTTTTGGAGTTTTTCACCCCCTTAGGGTCTCCCCCATCAAACAAATCTGTACTTCTGCAAAACGTGGGGTCCCCCGATCCTGCTGACACCTCCCTCTTGAGGGTGTGTAGTACCATTTTGGCTACATAAGGATCCACACTCACCTCCAAACTTTGGAATGGAAGGAATTATTAGGTACTGCAATTCCTTTCTTTAGCTTTTACAGAACAAGGTCTTTCAGTTGGTTTGTTTCTGGGCTAAAGTCAATGTACTGGTTCTTACTGACACTGCTTGAATGGCATGGGCCCAGCATGCTTTATGGAGCATCTGTCAGATACAGTGGAGGCTGGTGGCTCCGATGTCAGTGGTGCGGTGAATCTGCTCCGGGTTTCAGTCAGAGCTAGTCAGAACTTTAAAGGAGCTCTCCAAAGTGTGAGGCACCCTGGATAGCCCCTTTAGAGTTCTGACTAGTTCTGACTGACCCCCAGAGCAGGTTCACCGCCCCACTGACATCGGAACCACCAGCTTCCACTGGTCGGATATCATTATAGGGTTTTAGAATTCTTTCCAAAGCTGCTATTTCTAGGCAATCCTTCAGCAATTGCTGGTAACTAAAAATATCTGACAGTTTCTCAGAAAACTGCAGAAACACATTTCTGTTTGGAATGCCAGTAAGTGTAACAAAAAGGTTGCCCATTAGCATCATAGTTTGTTTGTTTGGTCAGCCTTGTTGTTGCATTTGATTCAGTGCATTATTTGCAGAAGGTTTTAGCAAATCTCTCCCACTAAGATTTTGCAGCATTTCCATGCAGCTATAGATGGTGCTAGACTCTTAAGTTTGAGCATAATTTGAAACCAGCATTCCTTAAAAACAAGGTTTGGTGTTTGGCACTCTTTGTAGAAACCTGAAGCACTGTTAAAAAAAAAAAAAGACTGACAGGCAGAATAGTATGTCTTCTGTTGCTATAAAGGAATGACAGAATGCAGTTGTCGCCTTTGCTGTAATTACATCTTGGAAAATTCACCATTTTGCATAGTAGGGACACAACACATAGACAGGGGAATCCTTGCGGAGAAAGGAAGAAGCCATATATGTATATCTATGCGGATTAACTTTTAGCAAAAGTGTGACGGTTATCATATTGTGTTGGATGGCTCATAATGTCAAAGAAAAAAAAATGACTAGCAATGGTACGTAGCCCAGATTATGTAACTCTGGTGAGAGAGGACACAGCCACCATGTCCTTTCCCCAGGACCCATTGCCGACATTTCTCACCTCACTGCTGTAGCAACAGGCTGGGTTTTAGTTTTTGCTCGCAGAGAGCTGGAAGATGAGCTGGAAAAAGGGTCTGGTGGAGGAACAGGATGGGGGACGCAGCTGCTGCATTCTCTGCTCGAATTTCAAACAACTGCTTCTGCCACCTCTGTCAGCCCTGCCCCACAAGGGCCTAGAAACCTACCTACAATGCTTAATCAATACAAATAAACAATTTGGGAGGGGGAGAGAGGAGAGGCAGCAGAAGCAGTGGTGGGAGCTCCAGATCCCCCGGCAGGTGTCTTTTCCCACCAGGGATGGTTCTATTCACATAGGTTTCTGCTAGGTAACTGCATCATTTCCCCTCCAGGGATGGTATGCCCATGGGAATGGATGCCCACCTGGAGCACCTGTGGTTGCTGTCTTGCCTGCCTCCTCAGGTAAGTTGCTGGGTCCTTGGGAGGCAGAGGATGAGGTGGCAAAGGTGGCTGTGGTGCATGCTCCACAAACACCCTGAAGCCTTTTGCAAGCACTCAGACCAGATGCTGGCAAAAGGCATGAGTGAGTTCTCGATTTGGATGCTCACCAAAAAAAAAAAAAAAATCAGGTCAGCCTTCCAGATGCTCACACATCCATTCTTAGAAGTGCTATTTAGTTTTGTGAGCTGCTACTACAGAGTCTAGATTTAATAGGTGACACCATTTATTAGCGCTGTTTCTAAATGGAATTAATTAATCTCTTTCACTAATAGAAGGTGATCTAATATGAGGTATTTATTTGCCTATTTTTCCTCTCAGTTTCCTGGAACAACATGGCAGCAAACCTCAAATAGATATATTATTACCACCACGGCCACCCATCACCACCACCAGGCAACATGGGCTGTTCTACCAACTACGATTTTCAGATCTCAGATTTTCAGCTGAGTTTTGGGGTTTTGAAGTCCCATCTCTGGTCTATTAGGCAAGAATGCTGATGTCCAGCCCAGCTGGGAGTTTGGGGGCCTGCATGCTTTCGAACTGTGGTGCTGGAGAAGACTCTTACGAGTCCCCTGGACTGCAAGGAGGTCAAATTAGTCAATCCTAAAGGAAATCAACCCTGACTGCTCATTGGAAGGACAGATACTGAAGCTGAAGCTCAAATATTTTGGCCACTAAATGCAAAGAGAAACACTCTGGGAGAGAGTGGAGGACAGGAAGGCCTGGTGTGCTATAGTCCATGGGGTCATGAAGAGCTGGACACGACTTAATGACTGAACAACAACAACATGCTCAGTGAGATGCCTCTGACCCAGCAGAGCCAAGAGAAGAAGTAGACCCACTACCCAGCAGCAGAAACATAAGGACAAGTTAATGTATCCAATGGGGCTGTGCTGGATGAGGCCAACAACAGCTCCTTGGCCAGTGGCAGCCCAGCATACTTACTGATCTGAACACTGTAGAGTCAAAGAGGAAGCCTGAACTGTTGCACTCCTGTCCTGCTTGTGGTTTCCTGGTTGACAGCTGCTTGGCCATTGTGTGAACAGAATGCTGGACCCGACGGACCCTTGGTCTGATCCAACATGGTTCTTCTTATGTTCTTATGAGCTGGAGAGCTGGGTTAGTTGGGGAAAGGGAGCTAGGTGTGGGAGCAAGCTATTCCACAGCAAGCCTGCTTTGGTTTCAACAGGAAATAATAAAAGGGGCAGAACTGGAAAACAGAAAGCTTTTAATTAAAGGTACAGGAGCCCAGAAAAGGCCTCAATAATGCTTTTCCTGTCCCCAGTGGACAGGCTGGTACTACAATTGCATAATATATATTGAAAAAAGGACAAGAAGACAGGGAAAACTGGAATGGTTGGGGGTCCTCCTGGAGCCATCTTTGTCCCTTGAGGCTCAAGTAGCCTCAGTGGGATGGAGTGCCTTGTACTAACTTTGGTTGGTGGCCCACCTATGTCCATAACTGGATAGGGATAACCTGACATCAGTTGTCTATGTTCTGATAACTTCCAAGTTAGATTACAGCAATGCACTCTACATGGGGCTGCCTTTGAAGATGGTTCAGAAGCTGCAGCTTCTGCAAAATGCGGCAGCCAGATTGATAACAGGGACAAGAAGGTCCAAACAGATAACACTGATTTTAGCCTGCTTGCACTGGTGCTGGTTTTGACCTATAAAGCCTTACATGACTCAGGACCATCATACCTGATGGAGCACCTCCCCTGGCATGAACCAACCCATACACTACACACAGCATCCAAGGCCCTCCTCCGTGTGCCTCCTCTGAGGGAGGCTCGGAGGGTGACAACAAGGGAGAGGGCCTTCTAGGGGGTGGCCCCCCAATCATGGAATGATCTCCCTGACAAGGCCTGCCTTGTGTTATCCTTTCAGCACCAGATTAAAACTGCCCTTTTCTCTCAGGCATTTGGCAGCATATAATGAGTTTTCAGGTCTTTGGTTGATTGTTGCGTGTGTGTTTTTAGATAAAAGTTGTCTGTGTGCTGTCTGTTTATATGTTTTATATAAATGGTTTTGCACTGTGTATAATGCATTTTTAATGGGTTTTAATCTTTTGTGAACTGCCCAGAGAGCTTTGGCTGTAGGGTGGTACAGAAATATAGTAAATGAAATAAGAAGACAATGAAATGCAACTACTTGGTAACATCATCATCTGGATTTTCTATTGCTAGGCTACACTGGTGCTTTAGTGATTCATATTTCATATTAGTTTCATGGAGATCTTCTGATGATTTCTGACCATTTGGCCATTTCTCAGCCTAACCTACCTCAAAGGTTTTTCATGAGGATAAAATGGGACCCATGGACATGGTGGACCATGTCTATCACCCTGAGCTTCTTGGAGGAAGGGTGGGATAGACATGCAATAAATAAATAAAGTGCCAGTGTGGAAGCAAACTCAGTATCATTCTCTTATGACAGGAAAGGGATGAGGGAGCTGTACCTTTAAACATCCTTTGGGGGAAGGGGGTGGAGAAGGGGTGATGGCTGTTGCCTTCCTGTTCTGCTTGTGGGCTTCTCAGAATTGCCTGGCTGGCTGGACACTCTTGAAAATAGGATGATAAACTAGCTGGGACTTTGGGCTGATCCAGCAGGGATCCTCTTCTGTTCTTGTGATTACTACCCCACATGCTTTCCTGTATTTTCCTTTTCTTTCTTTTTCCTCTTTCTTTCTTTCTTTCTTTCTTTCTTTCTTTCTTTCTTTCTTTCTTTCTGTAAAGTAATGAGAAGACGTTTTCTCCACAAAGGCTGTACTTTCACCTTTCTCTAAAGGTGATAATGTATTTATCTACAGTGACCAGTCCTTACAATTCAAAATAACATACCTTGCACAATTCAGTAGAAGAGTACTGCATCTACTTTACCGGGGATGGAGATTCTGAGGGGAAAGGAAATTCAACCATATTTTTTTTTGCCAAGAGCACTAGGCATAACTAATGTGCCAGCAAAAAAGCCACAGAAGCAACAGGTTTCACATGTGAAACTGAAAAGTATGGAACTGCTTGTGAGAACAGCATCACACACTTTTCAAAAGAGGGTGAAAACTTAACACTTATGTTTAAATGTACAAAAGAAAAAATCCCGAATAAAACCGCTATTTCTGTCGGACCCTGGTGGGCTGGTGAATACCCGTTGCAATGTGTTCTGAAACAGCAGTAGAACACTGCATTACATTTTCCAGAGGAAAAGGATGTTTTCTTGCTGCATGTTGATACATTCATTGCCTGTCAGTCAAAGGCCGCTCTTGGCACTTGGGTCCTGCTTTCCTGGCTCCTGTGGAAGGGAGCCAGGTGGCAGCTAGAGCTGAGGTGGGTGGGGGACAGGGGGAAAGCTTAGGGAAACTTTTAGATTAGAAAACGAGCCTGAACATTTTCTATCACACCCACGTTATTTTCTGTCTTTGGTTTCTTTGGAATTAATCTCCTTTGTTTTCACCTTTGTGGCAGCAATGATGCCAACTACCCTATGCTTGCCCTGTATGCTTTAAATAAACACAACTCAGAAAATCTATAAGCCTCCAATCCTTCCTTCTCACAAGAGAACTGACCCTTTAGATCAGCCACCCCTAGAACTTCCTACCGCTCAGGAAGCTAGGGAGCTGCAAAGCGAAACAGATTCTTTTTCAAATTGCAAGCTCCCCAAAGCAAGGCAATGCTTGTTTATGCTAACAGGGTTTATGCTCGAATGGTGTCACTCAGTCTTCCTTGGGAATGGCAGAAATATAATCTTAACTGCACATATGTTTGCATGGGCAGCTTGCTTGCAATGCTATATATATAGTGATCCTACTACTTGTGACTAGCAAATACAATATCCAGCTAATTGGATATTAGCTGGATATTAGCTAGCAATACCCAAGGCATTTGGTCGTTTTATGTGCCTAAAAACCAGAAAGAGCCTGATTTTCGCCTTCATAACTGTTTTATGCGTATGCCAATTTATGCAGGTTTAACCAATTTATCAATTAATCAGTTAAACCTGAAAATTATTTATTTATTTAAACTATTTCTTGGCCGCCTTTCAGGGCAGAAGCCCTCCCAAGGTGGCTTACAGCAATATGATTAATTGACTAAACTTTCTTTCATCGGGTGGCAGCTCTGTCTGGTGAATGAAATCTGTGGAAAAGGGTCAGACAACTACAACAGAAACCACCCACAAACAGCTGGGATAGGAGAGCAGAGCTTCCAGGCTTGGAACTCCTTCCCAAAAGAGGCCAGTTTTGCAGCTCTCTGCTGTCCTTCCGACAGCAGACAAAGACCACTTTAGCCAGAAAGGCCTTTGGCCTGTAAGTGGGCCTGTGGGTTGGGTGCTGTTCTTATTCTGTAATTGTTATGTTTTATTGTTTTTTCATATGTTTTATTGTTTTTCATATGTTTTATTGTTTTAAGCTATTTTAAATTGATTTTGTAAGCTGCCTTGAGTGCCATTTTTTTAAATATAAATCAAATACATGAATGAATCCCAGCACCTCTAAGTTTAAGGCCTTACTTCTAGTGATAATATCATCTGGTAGGGGCATATAAAATGGGATGTACAGCACACCCCCTGAGTGGATCATGGAAGAGATCCATGGTGGTGGGCTCTCCCACACTGGAGGCATTCAAGACGAGGCTCGTCAGCCATCTGTCGGGGATGCTCTGACTTGGATTCCTGCATTGAGCAGGGGGTTGGACTCAATGGCATTGTAGGCCCCTTCCAACCCTACTATTCTATGATTCTATGAGAACCAAGCAAATCTGTAAGCTTCACACTGGAGGCCCTAACTTGCATGGACAAAGGCCAAGATTTCACTGGTAAACTTGTATCTAGGCTGTAGTACTTAAGATTGCAAGTGGACGTTACCAGGACTGAATACTCTTCCATACCAAATAAAACCCTTGCACAAGAAAACTTGCATTTTGGGAAGAAGGCTGAGCTAGAACCCTTCTCCCTCACATCTCGTTTTCTATGTGCCAGGAATCTTTTCTATGGGGGAGCATTCAGTTATGTGAGTTCCCACCTACAATCGACATGATACTAGAGATGCTGGTGAATAGGGCTGTGCACTGCTTCGGCCCAAAGCCCAAGTTCCAAGCCAAAGCAGGGCACTTCGGGCCACTTCATGCTGCTCCCAAGGCAAGGTGGACAGGGCATGAAGGAGCACAAAGTGGTCTGAGTCGCTCCAAAGCACTTCGGCAGCGCTTCAGAGTGATCCAGAAGCCCAGCCGTGCCACTGCTGCTGCCCAGCCCCCGGCTCCTTACCTGGGCCCTTGGGACACATGCTGGCAGCCCTCTTCCTGTTCCAGGGAGTTGCCATTGCTAAAATGGCAACTCCCTATATTTCCAGAAATAGATCCTGTGCCATTTGCATCCCATGGGCCCAGGAGCTGGCAGTGGTGGTGGCAGCAACTCCTGGAGCAGGAACATGGCTGGCAGTGCACATCCCAATGGCCCAGGTAAGCCATCCAAATCCCACTTTGGCTCCAGAGGCCAAAGCAAGCCAGGCCCCCCGAAGCAGTCTGAAGCAAAGCGGGTCCACCTCGGAAGCTCTGAGGTGGATCGGGGAGTCCATGCACAGCCCAACGGCTGAACATCTCCAAACTCAGCCTCAGAAAATAAGGTTTTTCTGCATGAGGCTTTTAACCCACTACTCTGGTTTCCAGATTCTTTCTAGGATTAAGATCAGCTCCTTTACACATATTTTTTTCCAGGGGGTTTCTTTCTCTGCCTTTCTATATGTTCCATTACACAACCAATAGGTGGCACTGTGGTACAGCAGAATTGTACAAATACATGAGGGTTCTATAACACCATTCAGGAAAATGCCAGACTTTCCTGGTTAGGGGGGAAAAAATGCTAAAAGGGTTGCAAAGCACAGGAGAGGCCCTGGAGGAGGATGACATCATGTTAGGAACCTGCAAACTACTGTGAGTGAGGAATCATCAGGGCACAAGAAAAGCCTTCTGTAGAAAGGCTCTAACTTTGTGAGCCTCAAGGGCGAGGTAAGTTACTGCACCTTGGTGTAGAGGGATATAGCAGCAATGGCAGCAGAAGGCTTTTGGGGAGGGGGTATTTTTCTGGGTATACCCAAGCTTTCCATGGGTATTTATTTATTTATTAAATTTATTAATCACCCATCTGACTGGTCACCCAGCCACTCTGGGCGATGTACAACCCACCATAAAACAATTTAAAACAATAAAATTTTACCATAAAATTTTTATTTATTTATTTTATATTTGAACACTTGCAAAAATCACAAGCTTGAATGCTGATAAAGGCTCAACTGTGACTAAGCATGGATTACGTTACCCCTGAAAAGTAGACCATCACTGTTATGCTCATATTGTTGGGAAGGAGAGATAGCAGTGAATGGCACAGTTGCAGTGTAGTCCAGTGTTTCTATCCAGTCTGGTGGCTGTTGGGTGTTTTTAGGGAAATGCAGTTGGGGGAGGGGACTGTGAAGTTATGTGCTATACAGAAACTGGAAGAAAGGAGAGAGAGAGAGAGATTTAGGCTGCAATTTGAATTATTTGATGCACATTTAACCAAGAGGAAGTCCTGCTGGACACAATGGAACTTTTTTCTAAGTCGACATGCTGAGGATTGTGCTATAAAGGCTGCCTGGGAGTAAGCCCCATTGAACTCAATGGTACTTATGTCTGAGTAGACATTATAGGGTTGCTCTGTTAATAAAAATTTATTTGAAGACAATAGAGTGGGTGAGGTCAATGAGAAGCAAAAGAATATAAAAATATATTTTACAAATTTAGATTTTGTTTAGGAGGAGTTAGTTATAAGAATCAGTCTTCAGGATTTAGCTCCCTCCCCGGGTCTCTATAAGAACATTTCCAGGTGGAGTACTGGATGCATTTTTCCTCTAGAACACATGCATATAAATGTGTGCACAATAGTAAGGCATCATGCAACCAGGCCAATTTACATGCTAGGGAGTCTTACTTTGAACTGTTAGTAATATAATGGAAGACATCTATGTACAAACAAAATACGTTTGCATTGCTGTTGAACATAAAATAGCTTTGTGTGTATGGGTGTGCACACACACCCATTCACACAACTGTTATGTGTGTGTTCCATGTTGGGGTCGCAATAGGGGGCCCACTACAGCCTCCTATCCCCAGGGCCCATCATTACCTTGAGCTGGGTCTGGAGAAGAATCTGGACAACCCATTACCAATGTGGTATTAGTGCTGGGTGCTGGCATGGATGGATACCAAGGGTACTGCATGGATACAGAGTTATACGAGTGCCTGGAGAACTGGGAATGTGCTATGGGCTCACTCTCTCTCTTCTCCCCTTTCATCTCCCCTCTACTCTCTCTCTCTCTCTCTCTCTCTCTCTCTCACACACACACACACACACATGGAGTCTTCCTCTCTTTCACAGTATACATAACCATAGTTTGCCATAATTTCTGAGTCAGGCAAACTATGGTTTGTGGTAACCAGGATGGCCTTCAAATGATTGTTTGTAGACTCACTTCAAACCTTTGTTTCAAATACATTCCTAGTTAGTGTGAATAATTGGTTGCCTGACTCAGAAATCATGGCAAACTATGGTTATGTGCAAATCATGGAAAAGACAGGGAAATCCATGAATAAGAGGAGAGAGGGAGAAGAGAGTTCCCAAAGTGCATTCCTGATCCTCAAACTATAGATGAGGAAAATTACATGAATGGAGGTACTACCAGTGTTACACAGAGTAGAGAACAAGAATAAACTCCATTTCAGAAAGTCCAGCCCTACATCACAATTTGGTCAATTCATGTCGCAGGATTCCCTTGGTGTGCAGAAATGAGAAATAAAATCAATATATCAGGGTGTTTCAACAGCTGCAGTCCTTGGCTTTTGAATTACCCTTATCTCCCAGTTACATCAAACAAGATAGTTGGTTGCTGGTGGCTATAAACCAGGGTGCGGTAGATTTGACCCTCTGTATGTGCCTAAGCCATCGTGATATTTGATGCTCCTGCCAGCTTAAATTAGTGGTTTATCAGAGACCAGAAGGATGGAAACAGACGCTGAAGAAAGGGATGATGAATCGCTTGACACAGAGCAAATGCAACTGTGATTAATGGGACATTGCAAATCAACAAAGAGAGAGCCAGCTGTGCAAAGAGATAACAAACCCCACAACGAGCAAATTATTGTCTAAGGTGATGTAATTAACTCCCAGACTCTTCATGGTTTGTATAGCGGATTCCACTGAGGCTGGCTATTGTATCTACTGTAACGGTGTGTGTGTGTTGTGTTGTGTTGTGTAGCAGCTGCAGCTGAAGTTCTACTTCCTGAAACTACATTGCCCTGTGCATGGAACTGACAGAATGTCGAAGTTGAAGATACTGCAATTTGTAATAGAACAGTTACAATAAACTCTCACAATTCTTTTGACTTACATTCTCTGCAAAGAAGACAATGGGAAGAAACACAAATATACAGCACATTTTGATTTATGAGGGTCCTCTAATATTTAAATCCCAGCAGGACTCATTCATTATCCTTTTTTAAAAAGCAATGTTTCCCACAAAGTGTTTTCTTACTGTAACTGTGATTAAAATAGCTTTTTGTTCTTAATTCCCTAGCTCAGCAATATATCTTGACAGGCGAGTAGTATCTATCTTGTCCCTTTAAAGTAAGTAATTGGTTTAAGCTCTAGACTATCCCTGGCTATTCACACATAGATGTCAGTTCACAAGAAGTCCCCTTCATTGTTTCAAGAACACCAGCTCTTCCTTCATCATCCTCATTATTGATGCACATGCATTTGCTTTCAACAATTTAAGGATGAAAAATCCATGTACCATTAAAGGATGTTTTAAAATAGTTCATATAGATCAGAGTATTATAATAATACTTAGCATTTCTATAGCATTTTCAGCCCAGGGATGTTCACCTATATGTCCAGCCAATGGCAGTTTCACTCCCAATGAAAACAGCAGCTGCAAAGGGTGGGTGGAATATTTTCATCCGCCAGGACTAACTTCCTCACTGTGGTCCCAGTTCTGATCACACACACACACACACACACACGTATGTGCAGTTGCAGTTGCAGCTGCACTTTCAAAATTTAGATACAATAATGCAAAGTCAAACTATGAATTTAACATAATTTCTAATTTGGCCCTCAAACATTAATATAAGACAAGAATAACAGATTGACTTGGAAACAGACTGAGCTATGTCAGAAATAACATCATTAATAGGTCAGCTTATTTTCTATGTCAAAGCCAAATTCACTCCCATTTTACTCATGCATGTTTTTGCAGTGCCTCTCAGAAAATGTAGTACAAGAGGAGGGAAAGCATTGTATGCTCTGCATATGATGTGTATCATTACACACCAAATATGAATATGATTTTGGCAGGAGGGCAAAACTGGGAGACTATCTGGGGAGCTGCGGGACTGAACTGGTCTGTCTAGCTTGGGTTGAGGGCTCCTTATTGGAGCAGTGGCAGCAATTTCTTTAAAAAACAACAACTCTGCCTGGGAGAGCAGTGGGCTTCCTTCCCCATCCTCTCTTCCTCCCATGTTTAAAATTAAACTTGTGGTAGCTGGAGCAAGAGCCAATGTGCACTACAACTGCTGATCCCTCCAAGATACTCTTTATCAGCCTGTCTAGATGATGCATAGTGTCTGCAGCATTGACCTGGTTTGAACATAACGAGAAACCACCGTGAGTATATTTCCCCATGGGCTGTTTTAAGGTTGCAGGTGGCTTGTTAACCACCCCAACAACCCACCCTCGACAAGTTCACACATAACAAGCTACAGCGAGCCCCTTCCAATTTTCAAAATAGCAGCTGCTGTCGCAACAATAAGCCCTGTAGAGAAATTTACCCATGGTGGCTTCTCGTTATGTGCAAACCAGGCCATTTTCACTGGGCAGGAAAGCCACCATGCAATCAACATACCTGTCACAAATCCATCTCTCTGTATTTCTAATGATCACATCAAAACCACCCACCACCAAGGGTTCCTTCCCTGTCCCTGGATCCCTGACATGACAGGATATCAGTTCATCACCAAGAAATGGGCCCCTTCAAAAAGATAATTTTCCTCTTCCTTAGAATGATGCCCCCTTCTTTGGGACCCAGGTTTGGCATGGGATGTGTCTACCACATCCCTGAAGGTCTCATCTACATAAATCTTGCCCTCTCTCAGCATCTCCAGGTGAGCTACCTTGTCCTACAAAGTCTAAACTTGTTCCCTGAGAACCAGGGACTCACTGTACCAAGTACACACCCAAAACCTCAGTCCCACAAGCAGAGATAGCCATGCATGTAACACTCTCTGCAATACGATGAATAGCTTTATACTCCTACTGGCTTTCTACCTTGGTAGCTGTTTTTTTCTCTCCTCACCCTGGGGCAAATGGGGGAACAAACCATTTTGGGGGAAAGAGTCTGGGGGGGGACTCCACCAGTGCCACAGTCACTGCAAAGGAAGGGCTTCTTCACACAGCGCATAATTAAACTATGGAATTCGCTACCACAGGGTGTAGTGATGGCCACCAATTTGGATGGCTTTAAAAGGGGGTTGGACAAATTCCTGGAGGAAAAGGCTATCAATGGCTATTAGTGCTGATGGCTATGTGCTACCTCCAGTACCAGAGGCAGTGAGCCTATGTACACCAGTGGCTGGGGAACATGGGTGGGAGGGTGCTGTTGCGCTCATGCCCTGCTTGTGGGTTCCTGGTTGACAGCTGGTTGGCCCCTGTGTGGACAGAATGCTGAACTAGATGGACCCTTGGTCTGATCCAGCAGGGCTCTTCTGATGTTCTTACATATGTTTGTATGTTCATTTAACAGAGTCTGCATTTAGCCTTTTCAAAAAGTGGGTCTCTTGCCATCCTTTCTAGTTTGGCCCTAAAAATGCTCATTCAAATGACAAATGTCTATCATCAGCTGAGCACATAAACAGACCAAGCAAGGCCTAATAATGATTACAGCCTTGCATGTGAAAATGTTTTTTAAGAGCTAGTTTATCTTAGATTAGCAAAAAGGCCATCGCTGATGACTAGCAGCGGTGACCCCAGCCACTGAGAATGAACTCTGCTTCTATCCACATAGCCCAACCATGAGTTCTATGTCTTAGCCATACTCAAACACGACAGAGTCTTGGAAAATGGCTTTGATAGATAGATTACACCTTGGAAATGTAATGGACCAAATCAATTCATCTGTTTCACTTTTATCACTTTCTTGAAGAATGGCAGCAATGATCATCTTTTTTAGTCTAAGTAAAAACAGCAAAGTGTCTTGTAACACCTTAAAGAGTAGCAAGTTTATTAAGGCAGAAGCTTTTGCAGCATACTTCATCAGATGAAGAGTCCTTGGAAGCTTCTGCCATAATAAATTTGTTAGTCCTTAAACTGCTACAGCACTTGGTTGTTTTTGCTGCAACAGACTAACATGGCTATCCATTTGGAAGTTTTTCAGTCTCTGTAGTAATATATCTTTAGGGTTGGAAAGTCTGGTGTGACTTTCAGCAGAGTTGCCTTGTATAGAGAAAGTGTGGCGACACAGCATTTAGTATTGGAGGCAACAAGCGCAGGCTGAAGCCAGTTTAAATCAACTTTCTTTATTAGTGCTTTTATACATGTAATCAGAGAAGGCTATCTAACACTGCTTCACTACAAGCACCCCCTAAAGCTGGGTGTGTGAGTGTAAATGAGTGAAGGGATGAGATATGGTGACCTGCTTCCTTCGGGGAGAGACCATGGCGCATTGTTGCAGAGGCAAAGAGAAGGAAGGAGGGAAGGAAGGAAGAAGAGGAAGGGGAGGGAGCAGGAAATAGGAAGTGATCATGCAACAGGACATTTTCTATCACCCCCTAGGGTCTGGAAGCATGTGGAGTTGTTTCTATTATCCAACATTTAGCTTTACTGAAGTCTTGAAAGGCAATACAGCTGTATTATTAGAAGTACACTCCTTAGACATGAGAGCAGTCAGACAGAGAAGGGTCTGTATACACTGGTTATGTCATAATAAAACATCAGTAATTGACTGGCACTGACCTCTGTCAGTCATACACAGCATTTTAATCACACCTCTTCTATGAAGTGTCACACAATGTATGATCACACATGGCTACATTCACAATAAATATTTTGCCTCAAATTAGGCTGTGTCTAATAGCCTAGGCTATATCTAACCAACTTCAAATGCTTCAAAATGTCCCACATCATATTTTTGTGAATAATAAATCCAGCATGTAAAAGAATAATTAAATTGCCATATCTTTGTGCCAATGCTTTTAAATATAATGAAATGTAACATGCAAGCGCAGCAGGCATTTTGTGGGGAAAATGTCACCTCATTTTTATCACAATAAAAGCTAAAGGGCCTGATTTATCTCATGTATTAATTTATTTAAAACATTTGTATGTGCCTTTCAATTCAAAATGTTCAGGGTGATTTACAATAACCAATAAAGCAAAATAACACAGACAATAGAATAGTAAAAGACAGTGCCTAAAAGAATCATGGGGCGGGGGGGGGGAATACATCAGAGGTTAAAAGCCTAGGAAAACAAAAAATAAGTCTTTGCCTGGAAACTGAAAGACTTTAGCACGGGCATCCAGCAAGCTTTCCTCCTGAGCCAAGACTTCCACAAGTGAGTTGTACATCTGAAAATTCTGCCTCCACCTTAGCTACCTGTCTCACTTCAGATGGTGAGGCGTGAGGGCACTTAAAGGAGGGCCCCTAGGAGGATCTTAGTGTATGGGTCGGTTGATGTGAAAGAAGATGTTTTCCGCAAGTATCCAGGCCCGAAGCCATGTAGGATTTTAAAGGTATTTAAAAGGTATTTACACCAGCATTTTGAATTTTGCTCAGAAATATACTGGAATCCAATGGCCCCAGTTAATAGTTTAGCTATTATTTAGTATAAATAACAAACTTTAAAACATTCTTTCACTTTCTTCCAACTGTGGTCAACCTGAGTATGCTGGCATAAACTATCCCTTGTTTCTATGGTCATGGAGGATCTATTTATACATACTTCGCAATGGCCCATTTTAGACAGGATTGCCACATTGTTCAGAGTGCTGTCTTAATGAAGACCCCAATCCCCCAAACCCACCCGAATGCACAGAAAGTATTGGGTGGGGACACTTTGAGGGCATCTGATTTGTCTAAGCTCCAATGGAATTGTGTCAGATATTGTATTTAGGGTGTCAAGACACATTTCCACCTTCCTCAGTCCTATGGCTTCAATTTCTGACCTCAGGTATATGAGGCTTTTATTGTGTGCTTGTGATTGGTCACTCATGGTCCTTTAAACGATGTCATCAACCTCCAGGGCCTGTCCCATGCTTTATAACCTTTATTCTGTTGTTGTTGTTGTTTTTAAGACTGAGGAAAGTCCAGCATTTTTTCCAGAAGTGTTGCAATGGCTGCATGTACTTCTGCAATTCTGCTATACCACAGCACCATCTAGTGGCTGTATAATGATAATGAAACAGAATTTGTAGAGAAAGGAAATCCCCCCCCAAAACACATATGTTAGCACATGCAAAGGAAATGATGATGATGATGATGATGATGATTTTCATTTATACCCTGCCTTTATCCCAGTACTGGGACTTAATCCTGCAAAGAATCCAGAAGCAGAAGTCCCTGTAAAGGTGCAGGATAATAGCCTGGTGTAGAGAAGCCCTGTGTTTCTGTTCTTGTTTCCTGGCTACGTTGGTGTCTGGACTCTTGTGAGATGCCACCTGTTCACTGCTGCCTCCCACTCACCTCTTGGGTGAGGTTAGCTTAACTCCCTCTGCCAGTTCTGACCAGCTAGGACTGGGCAGAGTTGTCTGTTTGAAATCATGTGAGTGTGTGACAGAATCTTGGTACCTTAATTTTATATTAGCTGAATTGTGCCAAATTTTTAAATCTGTTTATTTTCAACCATTCGTTGTGGGGAGGGGCAAAAACAAATTGCACCTGAAAATTTACGGGAAGGGGTGAGAATTTCAGAGAAATTTCTCAGGGTGCAGGGCTTCAGTGCTTCCCTTACTGGAAGGAGAAGGAGGGGGTGCCCTTTCTTTTACCATTTCCCCCCATTTTGTCTTGTAGCCTCTCTGGCTGCTTGAGCTTCTTGGAAAGCACTCAGGAGGACTTAGCCAGGACTTCCTCCCTCGGGGCTTCCCAGTGCTGCTGTCTGAAGAGTGCCTAAAAGCTGAGACAGGCATTTTTAGTTTTGCTTTGTTGTTATTAAAAGTCCTTTTAACAACAACAAGAAGAAAAATAAAGAAAAATAACAATAACTCTGTGCTCAGCTTTCAGGCACTCAGTGGGCAGCCACACTGGGAAGCCCCATGGGAGGAAGTCCTGCCGAAGTCCTCTAGGGGGCTTTCAAAGGAGCTCAAGCAGCCAGAGAGGCTGCAAGGACAGAAAGGGGGGAAATGGTAAAGAAAGAGCACATGCTCATACGCCTTTCAACCCTCTCCTTACAGTAAGGTGAGGACTGAAGCCCTGTACCCTGAAAAATTTCTCTGAAACTCTCAGCAACCCAATGAAAGAGGAAGAAAAATGAGTGGCTGTTTTGCAGAGAAACAAAGGGGCTGCAAAAGCATGTGTGGGGTGGGGTGGGGGGTTGGCACAGTACTAATATATATATATATATATATATATATATACACACACACACACACACACACATACAGTCAGGGCCAGAAATATCGGAACAAAGATAACTGTTTTGGCAGTTGGCCTCTGTACACCACCACATTGAAGTTGAAAGGAAACACACCCAGATGGGAGCAAAGTCAGGACTTTCAGCTGTAATTCAAGGGGTTTGACAAAAGTGGGGCACTACCCATTCAGGAAGGACAGCCAGTGGCATACATCCCTCCCCCATCATTGGTGGCTCATAAGTAATGGAACGAATGGCTGACAAGCAGCTGCATGGCCAGGTGTGGCCTGTTTCCTGGGTACCCCATGACTAATCAAGCAGATAAAAGGCCTTGAGGTGGTTCTGAGTGTTACATTTGCATTTGGTAGCTGTTCACTGGGACCCCCAACATGAGGTCCAAAGAGGTGTCCATGTGAGTGAAGGAGGCCATCATTGGGCTGAGGAAACAAAAAAAAAAACCCATCAGAGAGATCGCAAAAACATTGGGAGTGGCCAACACAACAGTTTGGAACATCTGAAAAAGAAGGAATTAACTGGCAAGCTCAGCAACAGCAAAAGGCCTGGAAGACCATGGAAGGCAACTAAAGTGGATGATCGCAGAATTCTGCTCATGGTGAAGAGGAACCCTTTCACAACATCTAGCCAGGTCAAGAAATAGGGATGTACGAAACTCACTTACCTTTGCTCCGTCCCTCCTCGCGGAATCCTCGACGGGGGGGGAGGCGATCCGGTCCTTCCCCCCCGAATCCTCGAAGGCCAGCTCCGCTCCGCGGCCAGGCCATATGGCGGCCATAGACAGCCGTAAGAATTTACGTAGCCTATCATGGCTAACGTAAAAAAACAACGCAGCGTACGCAAATGGCGGCGGCTATGGCAGCGGCGGCGGGGGCAGCTGGTCTCCTGGCCGGCTGCGGCTGGGCACAGTGTATGCAAATGGAGGGCAGCTACGGCGGCCACCATTTGCGTTCACTATTTTTAGCTGTTCTAGCCTACGTAAATATTTACGTAGGCTAGAACGGCGAAAAATAGCAAACGCAAATGGCGTCCGCTGTAGCCGTCGCCATTTGCGTACATGTTTTTTTTTTACTTTGCCGCGATAGGCTACATAAATATTTACATAGCCTATCATGGTTAAGTACAGGGACACAAACGGCGGCGGCTACGGCTGCTGCCATTTGTGTCGCTGCTGCCCATCAGCTGGATGTCCGGCTGCCGGCGGAGCTGGCCGGCGACTCCGCAGAATCCCCGTGGAGTGGAGCTGGCTGGGCAGGATTCCAGGGGGAGGGACAGAGCGCCTCTCCCCCCACCGCGAAGCAGATCTGTGAAACGGTAAGTGACTTTCGTACATCCCTAGATTAACTTGTACCAGAATGATGGGAAGAGAAAAGTATGGAGAAGGAAAGGAACAGCTCATGATCCAAAGCATACCACATCATCTGTCAAACATGGCGGAGGCAGTGTTATGGCATGGGCATGTATGGCTGCCAATGGAACTGGGTCACTGATGTTTATGGATGACCTGACTGCTGATCAAAGCAGTAGGATGAATTCTGAAGTGTATAGGGCTATAGTTTCTGCTCTGATTCAGCCGAATGCTGCCAAACTGATAGGACACCGCTTCACATTGCAGATGGATAATGACCCAAAAACATACAGCAAAAGCTACCCAAGAGTTTCTCCAGGCAAAGAAGTGGGATGTTCTTCAATGGCCAAGTCAGTCACCTGATCTCCACCCAATAGAGCATGCTTTTCACTTACTGAAGACAAGACTGAAGGCACAAAGACCCACAAACAAGCAGTAGCTGAAGGCAGCTGCAGTAAAGGCCTGGCAAAGCATCTCGAGGGAGGAAACTCAGCATTTGGCCATGTCCATGGGTTCTAGACTTCAGGCAGGCAAAGGATTTTCATCCAGGTATTAAAGGCGATCCTTAAGTTTGAAATGATGTTGGTTTGTTCCATTACTTATGAGCCTCCAACGATGAGTGTGTGTGTATGCCACTGGCTGTACTTCCAGAATGGTTAGTGCCCCACTTTTGTCAAATCCCTTGAATTACAGCTGAAAGTCCTGACTTTGCTCCCATTTGGGTGTGTTTCCTTTCAACTTCAATGTGGTGGTGTACAGAGGCCAACTGCCCAAACAGTTGTCCTTGTTCCAATATTTCTAGCCCTGACTGTATATATAGAGAGAGAGGGAGGGAGGGAGGGAGGGAGAGAGAGAGAGATTTCTCCAGACATTTGATTTACAAAGTAGAGCTTTGTAAATCAATTCTAAGCACAACAAACACCACTATATCTTTAGGGATGTGGCAAGCGCCCAACTTAGTTGGGAGGCAGTGGAATCCCCCACATCTGGCCCCCTGGACCCTGCTTGCCGAGCTCCAGGGTGCTAACAGACCCAGCCAACATGTGCCCTGGAGCTCTGTGAGCAGCTCCAAACAACCCAGACTTGTTGCCATGTGCATCCCAACCACTCTCGTTATCTCCTCCTTGCGAGGAGGAGATGGCAAGAGCGGTTGGAGTGTGCATGGTGCCGAGGCCTCCACCTGCCCAGTCGGCTGTCAAGGAAGCTTCCTTGACAGCCGCCTTGGCAGGACAGGGCTTTGGCTGGCGCCCCAGCCACTAGCCATCTCCTGTTCGCGAGGAAGAGATGACTAATGGCTGGGGCATGCGTGCCAACCCTGGCAGTCAAATCTTTGTATGTGCCCATTTTGCATATGCAAAAGGGCACCATGAATAGCCCATATATTCATGAATAGCCCATATATTCCTGAGATGAGCTCTGGCACTGAAAATGATTCTGATTCAGAGTCCTAATGAGCCTTGGCCCAAATATATATATGAATAGATTAGAGGCGTTAATGCCTGTACTCTTGTGTATATGGGCTATTCACAGCCCCCTGTTGCATTTATACAAATACGTGCATTTTTGTGATTGCCATTGAAGGCTCCCGGGTGAGTGTGGGGTCTGCGGGGTGTGGGAGAGGGAACAGGGGCAGGGGCTGGGCAGGTGCCCATCAAAACCAGGCACAGGGGGCCATCCATTCCTATATGTCTTGTAGGCCAGGGTTGAGAAACTTTTTGGACCCCGTGCACTGATGGGCGGTAGGTTGGAGGACACACACACTTGCACACATACATTCCCACATGCACATACATGCACATGCAAACACAGTTCCCCTCCCCAGCAATCCTGAGCCCTGGGAATCTCTGCACTGGAATCGCTGGGAGGGGAGCAAAATTAAAGCCACACACACCCCAGCCATCCAGGGTGGGGAACCATCCCCTATTCTCTACCCTGGGGCTCCATGGACCATGCAAAGAGGCAGCCCATGGGCCACAGGTCGCCAATATAAGCTGTAGATGTTTATTGTTTACAGTGTGGTGTAGTGGCGAAAGCGTTGGACTGGGAGCCGGGAGATCCGGGTTCTAGTCCCTACTCGGCCATGGAAGCTCACTGGGTGACTTTGGGCCAGTCACACACTCTCAGCCCAACCCACCTCACAGGGTTGTTGTTGTGAGGATAACATGGAGAGGAGGAGGAGGAGAATGTAAGCCGCCTTGGGTTCCTTGCAAGAGGAGGAAAGGCGGGATATAAATGCAATAAAGAAATAAAGAAATTGTCAAACAGCGCACAAACCATTTCTGAAGGCCACATCCTCTCACCAAGTTCTAGTGAACACAGACTGTACTACAAATGCATACACTATTCACCACTTAGAATAAAAATTCTAACTCCAGTGTATCTACGCAGCTGTTATTGACATTGTGAGGATTTGAAATATCGGTACGCCCGGGATGATTTGGGTCAATTATGTTTCTTTTCGGTTCACATTTCTTTATACTTAATAAGGCATGAAATCTTCATTAGCGGGATGTATCCTAACATTTAATCCTACAGTGTCATTTTTTAATTAGGCACAGAGAGCATCTAAATGGCTCCATTTCCCTCAGGATGTGATTATCTAGCGATAATAACGAACCTCAAAGTTACCTTATTGCTTTATTTTATTTTAAAGAAAAGCAGCCTCTTAAGTAATGCCTATTTTCAAAATTGCATTAACTTTGTATGTTTATAATGTCAACTTCAAATTTAAGTGTAGCAGTGCTTTATTTGGGCCAAGGCTCATTAGGACTCTGAATCAGAATCATTTTCAGTGCCAGAGCTCATCTCAGGAATTTATGAAGTAATAATGGAAAGAAGATGGCTTCTTTACTCAGCCACTAATATCAAATGTTGCAGATGGAGCCTCTCTCCCTCTACTGCAGATTAGCATTGCTGACTACATTCACTTATAGCAAAATGTAAAGTGAGTTACAGATTTGATGGGGAAACTGATCAGGAACAACATTTCCAGGGATTTTGATGGAAGTCCAGTTGACAGGGTCACACCTGTTGTCCAGAGGACAGTGGGAGCGGGCGGGGGGGGCGTGTCGCATGGTGATCCTATGTGCTGATGCTTCCACCCTTGGGTGGGTGCAGAGGTGGTTCTTGCATGAGGGGCATCTGGTCCACACAGGCTGGCATCTCTTTCTCTGTGTACATATGGGGGAGGGGGTGACCTGACCTGCAAGAGAGACTGTCAAAACTTGGACTGGATCGAGCCGAACTATATGGAATTTCCCATTGCTAGCTCCCTGCTTCACCAGCCCCAGTGGGCACCAGCTGCCAGTGTTTTAGCATCTTTGGTGCAGTTCAGATGTTTTTCCTGTAACAGAATCAATACGCATTGTGAATACCAGAGGCTCAGGAGCAGATTTATGGCACATGGAGGGAGCTGCAGTGGAAGAGAGGATGGGGAAGCCCTTTCCTGCATGGTAGTTTCCCATCATGCTGGCAAACACTAGTTTTCCCTTGCACAAGTGTTGGGTTCTGGAAGCACAACTTCATTAAAAGCCACAGCTGGATAGAGCCCAAAGTTAGCAAAACTCCTTGGCCAGGTCCCTGTGGTTTGCCCTGTGTTTGGGTGGATTCAAACACGTTTACCATATCTGAATGAATGGGTCTTTATTTGCCTGGCAGTGGCACTTTTGCATGTGGTCACTGACAAAACTATTCAACACTTTATGAGCAGATGTATATAATAGGTTGGGTCCTACTTTTTTTTATTAATGGTTTATTGGGTTTTCTATTTTTCCATACAATCCAAACAATGAACTTCTTCCCCCATTGCTTCCCCCCTATTCCCTCCAGGTTCTTCTACCCTCTCTTCTTATTGTTCCATACTTAGAAAGTAAAGATATCATCTATGTGAACAAGATAGTAAAAATGTGAACAAAAGTAATATATATATATATATATATATATATATATAATCAATAATAAAGAAGGGAAAAGAAGAAAGAAAAGGGGAACAGGGAAGGAGGAAAGTAAAGAAAAACAACTCCCCATCATGTATATCTCTTTGTGGAGCCACACTGGATACTTGTAGCAGTTTATGTTACTCTGCTCACAGCTTGAGGAAGCTTCTTTTTTCATTGCGTTATAATAAATCTTTTCATGGGTGGCTAAGGTCAGTTGTATATATTTGGGGGCATTTCTTTGCTTTCCAATTTTACAGAATAGGCACTTCACCACTAGCATGACCTTGATAAACCAAATGCTCTGTAAGTTTCATTTACTGGGAACCTATCCCAATAACGCATGGTCATTCTTTATATTAAGCCAGGTCTCCAGGCCCATGGTGATCCTGGTTAAGTCCTCATTCCAAAAGGGCATTAGAAACTAGGCAGCTCCATGGCATATGTACTAAGCTGGCCTGCGAACAGTTGCACCACCAGTACTGATAATCTTTTGACACGCCCAGGCTTTGGTGTCCAATATGAGCCTTGAACAAAGTCTTTGGCGCTATGAGTTGCCACCTGAGATCTATGTTAGGTTGTTTGGTAAACATCAAGGCTGCTTTTCTGTGGAAAAGTCTTAGTTTTGCTTCCAATTCTGCATTCCATTGAAGCCTCAGTGGCTTTAACTTTGGAGCAAGGGCATCAGCAACTGAGTCATATAAATCCCTACAACAGAACATGGGTTATGCGAGGATTGTTTAATCCTCACAGAACCCACGGTGGCCAGGTTCAGATGTAACGACAACCCCCAGTCAGGGCTTGAATATGCAAAATGCTGGCCAGCACACATCAGCATGCACCGTGGCTCACCTGGGCTTAAACAACCCACAGTGGGCTGTTTTGATCAAGAGAACTGGCCCATTGTTGGTCTTAGGGCTCACTTGAATTGACAAGGACTAACTCTTACATGGTTAAAATGGGCTGTCTAATTCTACTGTGTTTCAAAACGTGAGAAAAATTATTTTTTGTGGTGGTGGGGAATTGAATCAGAGCATCACTCCAAAGGCCCATCTACATGGAAGGTTTTCTCCAATGCTGCTGGGGCTTAAAGTCGCTAGGGACACATGACATCATGGCCATGTTGCAGCCACCCCAGAGTTTACCTCTGGGGAAGCCGCATTTTTGCAGAGTACTGTTACTCCATTGTTTTTCTTTAATTCGGCTCCCCCATGGTTCAGCTGCTGTGTGCCCACCCCTCTGCTTTAAATTCAATATGACTGGGGCGTTCCAAGGGGTGTGTCTTTCACCTCGCCATGCCCTCCATAAACTAGGTAACTAAAGTAACTCACATGCCTTTCCAACACATCAAAACCCTAGAGCACTCTTTTGAGCCTTCAGAATCACCCCACATTCCCATTTTGCCAGTGGGAGTAATTAGCCGCCGTGATGATGCACTTCTCTGATGTTTGCATTACTTTGCTTCTCCATTGTTGTGTTAAATCACGTCTCCGATATTATGTAAAGTTGTTTCTTTGATGTTATATAAAGTTGCTTCTCTGATGCTGAGAGCTTTATCACAGTAGTGACCGGCTGAGGTCTTGGGAACCTGTTATTGCAAGCAGGGAGAAAGTGCCCAGAGAAGGAGAAGGGGGCTGGTGGAAGCAATAACTCCATGACAGTTTGTTGAAATGGGTCACAATTTGAGGGGGCAGGATGCTCTCTGGGGGAGCCTTCAGATACTGCACTGGAGCATCAGGGATTTGGGCTTCTTCATGGAAAACTGCACACATTGACAAAAAGGGGGTGGGGGCAATAACTCCAGGGCAGATTGCTGGAATGGGGCGAAATTGGGATGATGGGCTGCTCTCATAGGGAGTCTTCAGATACTGCACTAGAGAATGAGGGATTTTGCCTTCTTCATTGAAAAGTGCACAAATTGGGGAAAGGGGGATTAATTCCCTGACTGTTTGCTGGAATGGGACTTATTTGTACCGGTGGGGTGCTCCCATGGACAGCAAGTATCTACCCTGCCTTTTTTGTGCTGTTTCCTGTTTCTAGCTTTCAGAACTGTGAATTAGTTATTCTCCATTCATAATAATGTAGCAGCAGGGAAGAGCTGTTACTCTCCATTCATAATAACGTAGTAGTAGTGGGGAGCCTAGACAGGGGGGAGAAACAAGCCTAGGGATGGGGGAGAAATCCTCCATGGACCCCAGAAGACTTATCTCCGCCTCCTGGAGGAATCCTCACTGGCCGGATCCTCCCTGCCAGCCGGCTCCGGAGCGCCAGCGATACGGCTGCCATTGCCGTATCGCTGGCTGGGTGGATTGACTGCAGATGCAAATTTACGGCTGCATTTAGCGTAAACTAAGACCTTTATGGCTGCAAATGGAGTAGTGGACATCCCTGCTTTTTCATGCGATAGGCTACGCAAACAGGCTAGTTCATTACGCCATTTGTGTCCCTGTTTTTTCACG
Organism: Heloderma suspectum; assembly: GCF_057233095.1. Classification (NCBI taxonomy): domain Eukaryota; kingdom Metazoa; phylum Chordata; class Lepidosauria; order Squamata; family Helodermatidae; genus Heloderma; species Heloderma suspectum. The sequence continues at coordinate 118,948,053 of NC_139462.1, forward strand.
CGATAGGCTACGCAAATATTACGTCATTTGCGGCAGTTTAAGCTAAATGCAGCCATTTACACCTGCATTTAGCTTAAACTAAGACCTTTATGGCTGCAAATGGAGTAGTGGAGGCCATTTGCATCCACAGTCAATCCGCTCAGCCAGCGATATGGCAATCAATGGTGGCCATATCACTGGCGCTCCAGAGCCGGCCGGTGGCTCCATGGAATCGCCATGGAGAGGAGCCGGCCAGCTAGGATTCCAGAGGGGAGGGACAGATTGCCTCCCCCGCTGTGGGCATCCCCTCGGACCTGGAGGTAAGCCTTCTGCCCATCCCTAAACAAGCCTTTCTCATTGGTTGAGCAGCCCCTGCCAGTTTGATGATGTTCAGTTCTACTCCCCTCACCAAACCTGGAAGTATGTTCCTTTCAAGTGCCGTGTAACCCGTGCAAACCACATTTTAAAGGTACAGTACACACAACTTTTCTTGCTTCGTGTGTTCCTGACGGACCAAAGCCGATTCCATGAAAATCCGGATAATACTCCAATGCACTTCTCATTCCATTGTCATGAAGATCCCCCTCCCCCCACCCCAGTATCAAGAGAGTTTTCCTGCCAGCCATTCTGAACTATTAACAAGTCATTAATGTCCTCAAGGCTGTTAATAGCCTTGAACTTTGTTATGTTATGGGTGGGGGGAGGATGGCAGAAAAATAAAAAAATAGGTCTACTTGTTTAATAATGTAAGAGGCATAGCTAGGTGCCACTGATCTGCACTGTCTATCTTTTTCCTATTGTTAAAAAATGCTAGTTTTCTAAACTCTATTTCGGATATATAATGGGATTTAATGGCTCTCTCCCTGTTGCTCACAGCCACAAACTTTGTCTTGGATACTCCATCTTTGGCTACATTTTATAGAACATGAATTACATGATATGGACTAATTTTAAGGAGGAAGATCTTTATCAGAGATCTCCCCAGAGATACTCTTGCAATCAAACGTATACTGCCTCCATGTTTAGAAGCAGTATAGCTTTGATTGCAAGAGTAAGAAAGAGATCATCCCCTCCCCTCCCCTCCCCCCACCACACACACACATACACACACAGAGCACTGAGATCTCTTTTCTTCAAGATCACCAGAGAGAGCCTGTCTATGTTCAGACTGAGGCAGTATATCTTTGTGAGAGAAAGAAATACTGGGTTTGCATGATCACGGAGGGAAATGAAGCCACTGTGGCTTATTTCCCCTCATTGCGCATGCCAGTCATGAGCTGCCTAATTACCACAATTACCCTTGCAGGTTGTCGTTATGTCCAAACCCAACAAGGGTGGGTGGCTGGGGTGGTTTACAAACCAACCTGAAACCCATGGTTTGTTCTAGGGTTTTAGGATGGTTTGTAAACCACCCCAGCCACCCACCTTCCCTGGGTTCAGATGTCATGACAACTTACGCCTGGCCAGGGTAATTATGCTAATTAGGCAGCTCGTGACCGGCACACACAGGGAAGGGAAATAACCCAGCATGGCTTATTTTCTCTCCGTGATCATGCAAACCCGCCCAAAGACATTTGGACTGCAGTCTGGAAGACTTTGGGCAGGTTCGTATCATCATTTCCAGCCACATGGCTTAAATAAGCCACCATGGTTTGTGGGACGTGTTGGGCACCCATTCCATAACCCAGCGCCCACTCGTAGGTTGTCATGCTGTCTGAACAACAAGCTGTGCCTGTGCATGGTAATTATGTAAATCATGCACAGGGTGGTTAATAAGCCACAGTGGCTGATTAACTACCCCACAATCATGTAAACTGGCCCACTCTCTCTTTCCTTAGTTGTTTGTCATATTCTAAATCTATCTGAATACTTTCCAAAGGAGCTATAAAATTTCTGGTTTCAGGTGACTTTCAATGGCAGGGGATAATTTTACTGACGTTTAATGGCTAATGTATTTAATGTCAGATGTAATTATAAGGCATGGTCCAGTCAGGGAAAAAAATGCCTACAGATGAGTGCCTGCCTGCCTGCCCCATTCTGTTAAAAAGCTGCATGAGCTGTTCGGGAGGGGTGGGCTAGATTTCAGTCTCACTCTGGTCCTGCTCCCCACCCAACTGCTGATTTCTAGGAATCTGGCTTTTCAATTAGGGCTACATTCCCCTCTGGATTATGCCCTTACTTTCTATTAGATAGGCAAAGAGTTGTATTATATTTCAATATCTCTTTATTTACTTGGTTTGTGCCCTGCTCTTTCTCCAGGACCGTCTCCCAGCCAGACAACAGGGCCAGACCCGCTTAGTGTCACCAGCAGAAACGTACCACGACAGTTCTACTGAGCTTTTTAGTTGACTTGCATTTCTTAAATTGTTCTTACCAATCTCAAGCCCCTGGGAAGAAGCAGAATGGGAAAAATAGAATTATGAAGCTAAAACTAGAAGGTCCTTGTGGAGGCAAACTTTTCCTGAGACACTATGGGTTTTAGATATTTCCTTATAACTACTTCAGAGTGTCAGCTCCTAGGGTAGGAACATGAGTTTGCATTCTGCTATTTTGTTGCATTCATTCCAAGCATTTTCTTAATAAGCAAGATGGGAGTGAATATGTTGTTGGCTCTACATCTCCACAGAGTGCTAAAATGTAAATTTAAAATATTCATTATACTTGACTAGCTTCACTCTGCTTAAATATTGGCACTAGGTTTCTTTCATTATCTTCTTATGAGTAATTAAGGTACCTAGGGACAATCAACAAATAATAATTGGCTGTGACTGAGGAAATAAGTTTAGCCAACAATTCACTTGCTAAAATTATTGTGCAAAGCAGAAGAAGGCAATGAGGTGGAACAAATATTTAACCAGCTCTGATAAATAAAAGACTGCATTTTCTCTATTGCCAAAATCCTGCAGATACATTTCTTATTTTTTCATTGATTCAGATAACATAGATATTAATTAACCTATTACTTCCTAAATTATATCCCCTAGGGAATAAGGATTTTTTTTTTTTTAACAAAAATGACATCACAATTCTAGAAGTTGCATTTATGGATAGGGGCTGTCCAGAGTGAAACTGAACATATTTATAAATGTATGACATAAAATGACAGTATTTATGAAATGTACAAATCTAATTTGAATACTGATGTGCTTTGGCAGTTTGAAATGAAGCTTTGGCAAAATGAGATTGTACCATGTGAATTTGCAAAAACCACTGCATTCTAAATTAGCAATTGCTAATTATCCCTACTTTGCAACTTCCCTCTCTAAGCAGCTTTGGATGCTATGAAATGCAAGGGAAACAGGAAATATAAGAAATCCCCACTTATGGTCCCTGAACCAGTTATGCATCCTGTCCCACATCCTGAAGTTATGCTTCCTGTTTCCCATGCACACCCCTAAATGGACAGATGCAGGGGTTCTAGTTTAGATGTAATGGAAAGACTTAGGGACTAGGCAATGTGAGACTACTGAAGTCCCCCTATGCTCTTTATTCATCAGTATTGATGAACTAATCTGTCTTCCCCTATTACTGTCTCCCCCAAATCACAACTTTATACTGCCAGAAGCTGGAGATATTTGCAAATTCTGGGAATTAATTAGTGCAGGCAGAGAATGGAAATCAGTTGGCAATGCTATCGTGGATAGAAGATGATAGCTAGCCAAATTTCTTATCCAGTTCCAGTCAGTCCCTCTAGATGGTTTCTTGACATCTCATCTCAGACGCCCTTCTAAAATGAGCAAGCTCAGTAAAGAGACAAGAGGAGAGGAGCTGCGACTGGCCTCTCTGCAGCTTCCATGGCTAGCTGAGCAGTTTTGTGGCTGGAGTGCAACACCTCTGCTGTTGAGGAAAGTGCTTTGGGTCCCATCTGCTGCTGGAGTCGCACATACCCCTCAGCTATCTTTGACCCCCCCCTCCGCACTCCCAGGGAGGTTGCCCCACTGTTTACGGATCACTGACATACTTGGTAATCTTCACAACTACATTTTATTGTGGGCCTCTGCTATTATTTCCATATTACAGGTAGGGGGTTTGGGTCTGGGAGACAGGGACTTGCTTATGAATGAGTTGAGATCAACATGCCACAGTAGCTCTCAAATTTAAATTCTGATTTTTTTCCCCAGTGTTCCCAACTAGGTTAGTGTTGAATTTAAGATTTTTAGAAGGGGAAAAACATCCTGGCATGATTAGATGGATTTAACCACAATTAACATAAATTTTGTTCTGTCCCTAGCTGTGATTCCACAGTTGGTCATACTCTGGCACGCTGCATCTGCTAACATACTTTTTCCACCCAGAGCTCTGCTGCTGTTAGCTGACAGGATACAGCTTCAGGTTGTTCTAGGGATGTACGAATCCCTTACCTGGCTCCGCACAGGGGCATCTGCGGTGTGGGGGAGGCGCTCCATCCCTCCCCCCGGAATCCTGCCCAGCTGGCTCCACTCTGCGGCCAAGCCGTGGAGCCGCCGGCCATCCGGCCGCTGGGCAGCCCTGCAGGGACACAAATAGCGGCTGTCATAGCCGCCATTTGCGTCCCTGTATTGAGCCATGATAGGCTACATAAATATTTACGTAGCCTATCACGGCAGGGGGAAAAACCCCAGCGTACGCAAATGGCAGTGATAGCCTACATCCTGCCGTGATAGGCTACGTGATAGCCCCCTGCCATGATAGGCTACGTAAGTATTTATGTAGCCTATGACGGCAGGGGGAAAAAAACTCCAGCGTATGCAAATGGCGGCGGCTACTGCCATTTGCGTACGCTGGGTTCCCCCCCCCGCCGTCATAGGCTACGTAAATACTTAAGTAGCCTATCACGGCCTCCGCAGGGACGCAAATGGCATCCCTGCGTTAGCCCTGATAGGCTATGTAAGTATTTACACAGCCTATCACGGCTACTGAGTAGGGATGTATGAAAGTCACTTACCTTTTCGCAGGAGTGATTCACAGTGGGGGGGAGGCGCTTCGCTTCTCCCCCCAAAGTTCAGGCGAGGGGGGGGAGGTGCCCCACCTCACCCGGACGAAATTCAGGCCGGGGAGAAGCGCCCCGTCTCCCCGGCTGCGAAAGAAAAAGTGAAAAAAAACAAACAAACCCCGTGATAGGCTACGTAACGATTAACGTAGCCTATCACGGCTAGATTTCCAAAGTCAGCCGTGATAGGCTACGTTAATCGTCACGTAGCCTATCACGGGTGGCTTTGGAAAAAAAAAATGCATACGCAAATGGCGGCGGCCCATGGGCGGCCCATGGGAATAGCGTTCCCTTATTTTCGCCGTAGTCTACGTAAATCTTTACGTAGACTAGACGTGCCAAAATAAGGAACGCAAATGGCAGCGCCCATGGGCCGCCGCCATTTGCGTACGTGCTTTTCCCCCCCCCCCCAAAGTCACCCGTGATAGGCTACGTGATGATTTATGTAGCCTATCATGGCTGACTTTGGAAATCTAGCCGTGATAGCCTACGTAAATCGTCACGTAGCCTATCACGGGTGTGTGTTTTTTGTGTGTTTTTTACTTTTTTATTTTGTAATGGCGGTGGTGGCAGCCGGTCGGGAGGCCGGCTGCCGCCCCCGCCCCCGCTGAAACGCCGCCGGGACCCGCCGCCGAGAGGGACATTTGGCCACGGTAAGTCCCATCCCGGGGGGGGCGGGGGGCCGGCGGAGAATTTCCCCAACACTTTCGGGGGGCCGAATGCCTCAGTGCTTGGCCTCCCGAAGATACGTGGAGAAATTCTCCGCCATCCCTACTACTGAAAGGAGGAAGCGAATGGCGACCGCAGGACGGCCGCCATTCACAAAGTAGCACGGACGGGAGCAGGTAAGTGCTCTGTTTCGTGTGCCTTTCGTGGGGTGGGGGCGGCGGGGACATCATCCTGCACGCCTTTCGTGGGTTGGGGAGGCGGGGGCTTCGTTCCGCGACAGATTTGGGGGGGCTGAATGCACTGGCATTCGGCCTCACCGAGATCCATCGCGGAATTCTCTGACATCCCTAGGTTGTTCATTTATACCTTCTGGTACAAGCAGTCTATCTGTACATGGTGTACTGGCTGTAGAGCCATATATTTGCCCTAGGGATGGTGGAGAATTTCTCCCCGAAACTTCGGGGGGCCGAGCGCCAACGTGTTCGGCTCCCCGAACAAGTTTCGGGGAGAAATCCTCCGAACCCCCCCGCACCCCGCACCCCTCCCCCGGGACGGGACTTACCGTCGCCGAATGTCCCTCCCGGCGGCGGGTCCAGCCGGCGGTTCGGCGGGTGTTCGAGCGGGGCAGGAGCTGCCGCCGCCGCCATTGCAATAAAAGAAAAAAAGAAAAAAACGCCCCCTGATAGGCTACGTGACAATTCACGTAGCCTATCACGGCTAGATTTGCAAAGTCAGCCGTGATAGGCTACGTCAATCGTTACGTAGCCTATCAGGGGGCGTTTTTTGTTTTTTTTTTAAACCTTCGCGTTCGCGGCCGGGCGAGGCGGGAAGCCTCCTCCCTGGCCTGAATTTCGGCCGGGCGAGGCAGGAAGCCTCCGCCCCAGCCTGAATTTCGGCTGGAGCGAGGCGGGAAGCCTCCCCCCGGCCTGAACTTTGCGGGGAGAACTGCATACTCAACAACTCTTAACTAGGGATGTACGAAAGGTACTTACCTTTCCGCGGATTATGCTGATGCTGGGGGGGAGGCGTTCCATCCCTCCCCCTGGAATCCTGGCCAGGGGGGGAGGTGCTCCGTTCCTCCCCCCCGGAATCCTGGCCGGCCTGCTCTGCTCCGCAGGGATTCTGTGGAGCCGCCGGCCGGCTCGGCCAGCAGCCAGACATCCGGCCGCTGGCTAGCAGGGACGCAAATGGCAGGGATAGTTTGCAGGGATAGTTTGCATCCCTGCAGTCAGCCGTGATAGGCTATGTAAATGTTTATGTAGCCTATCACGGCTGATTAAAAAAACAACAACGCGCGTATGCAAATGGCGGCACCCATGGGCGCCGCCATTTGCATACGCGTGTTTTTTTGTTGTTGTTTTTTAAATCAGCCGTGATAGGCTACGTAAACATTTACATAGCCTATCACGGTGTTTTTTTAAAAATCTAGCCGTGATAGGCTACATAAATCTTTACGTAGCCTATCACTTTTTTTGTTTTTGTTTTTTGTTTTACCTGGAAATCGCAGTGGCGGCGGCCGGTCAGAAGACCGGCTGCCGCCGCCGAACCGCCGCCGGAGCCACCGCCAGAGCCACCAAGAAGATCCGCCTAAGGTAAGTCCTGTCCCGGGGGGGGGCTGTTCCGCCACTGATTTCGGGGGGCCGAATGCGCTGGCATTCAGCCTCCCCGAGATCCGTGGCGGAACTTTTGTACATCCCTACTCTTAACAGAAAAGAAAAACGTCCAGAAAAACGTCTATTTCTGCTTCATTGACTACGCTAAAGCCTTTGATTGTGTGGATCACAACAAACTGTGGCAAATTCTGAAAGTGATGGGAGTACCAGACCACCTTACCCGTCTCCTGAGAAACCTGTACGAGGGTCAAGAAGCAACAGTAAGAACCAGACATGGAACAACCGAGTGGTTCAAAATTGGGAAAGGCGTACGACAAGGCTGCATATTGTCACCCTGCTTATTTAACTTATATGCAGAGTACATCATGAGAAATGCCGGGTTGGATGAATCACAGGTCGGAATTAAGATTGCCGGGAGAATTATCAACAACCTCCGATATGCAGACGATACCACCCTAATGGCAGAAAGCGAAGAGGATCTCAAGAGCTTCTTGTTGAGGGTGAAAGAGGAGAGTGCAAAAGCTGGTTTGAAACTCAACATTAAAAAAACTAAGATCATGTCATCTGGCCCTATCACTTCCTGGCATATAGAAGGGGAAGAAATGGAAGCAGTGACAGATTTTACTTTCTTGGGCTCCAAGATCACCGCAGACGGTGACTGTAGCCATGAAATTAAAAGACGCTTGCTCCTTGGGAGGAAAGCTATGGCAAACCTAGACAGCATAGTAAGAAGCAGAGACATCACCTTGCCGACAAAGGTCCGTCTAATCAAAGCTATGGTTTTCCCAGTAGTAATGTATGGCTGTGAGAGCTGGACTATAAGGAAGGCTGAGCACCGAAGAATTGATGCTTTCGAACTGTGTGCTGGAGAAGACTCTTACGAGTCAGAAGTTCCCTGGACTGCGAGGAGATCAAATCAGAAGTTCCCTGGACTGCAAGGAGGTCAAATCAGTCCATCCTAAAGGAAATCAACCCTGAGTGCTCATTGGAAGGACAGATAATGAAGCTGAAGCTCCAATATTTTGGCCACCTAATGCGAAGAGAAAACTCCCTGGAAAAGACCCTGATGCTGGGAAAGACTGAAGGCAAAAGGAGAAGGGGACGGCAGAAGATGAGATGGCTAGATAGCGTCACGGATGCAATGAATATGAACTTGAGCACGCTCCGGGAGAGAGCGCAGGACAGGAAGGCCTGGCGTGCTATGGTCCATGGGGTCACGAAGAGTCGGACACAACTGAACGACTGAACAACAACACTCTTAACAGCGAAGGCATCACTAATCTGTGTTAAGCAATCCTGAATGTCAAACTCTTGCTTAAGAGTATAAGGAGGGCCCTGCAGGATGAGAGAAAGACCTACTTAATTGGGGCCGGTGCCAATTAGGTAGACCTACCAAAGACCCACACACCATCAGGGGCACACTGCCAAGAGTGCCCTTCACTTGCTCCTCCTCTTCCCCACTGCAACCTGCTTGTTCAGCGGCCTCCCCCGCTGGCCCAGACAACGGTGGTGGGGAGAAGGAGGAGCAGCGGATGCCACCGCCCTCTGCCTGTCAAGCAAGCAAGTGGCGCCAACGATGAGGAAGAGGCTGAGAGCAATAGCTGCTGGTGACAAATAGCTGTGAGAAGGCAGACTCAGGGGGTGAGGAGGTGGCCCATTAAGAGTATCTTGCCCAAAGGTCCTTAAAAATATGGAGCTGGTGCTGTACCTCATACAGCGTTATTAGCCAGAATTTCAGCAACCAACTGTTGTGGTGGCCCACTGGAAATTGGGCAGTTCTCCACCAGCAGGCCATGAGTAACCGTCTATCCCTCTGAATTTTAGGGCATGCATGCAGTTCATGTGTGACACTGTTCAGAGTTGTTCAGTGATTATTTATTTATTTACAACATTCATATACTGCTCCACATCTAAACAGATTCCAGAATGGTGAACAATAAAGAATGAAAGGAATAAAACACAGTATTATAAGTTTTTAAAGAAACAGAATACCAAAAAGCCCATGGCTGGTCTATCGGGGAAGGATTGCTGAAAAAAAAATATCTTCAGCAGGCATGGGAAACAAAACAATGTTGGTGCCTGCCTGACATCCAGAGGCAGGGAGTTCCACAGAGATGGAGTTACCACACTGAAGACTCTACTCCGGGTGAATTCAAACTGGGCCGTAGGTCCACGTGGAACCACCAGGAGCACCTCGTCAGATGACTTCAATGACCAGGCAGAAGGCGCTGTATCAAGTATCTTGCTCCCAAGTTGTGTAGGGCTATATACACTAGTAACAAAACTGTAAAACTGGCCTGGTAGTGAATGGGCAGCCAGTGCAGCTCCCTCAGCAAAAGAGTTACATGCTGAAAAGGGGCAGCAGCTACTGACAACAGCCAAGCTGCTGCATTCTGCACTAGCTGCAGCTTCCAAACCAGCCGTAAAGGCAGCCCATATAGCTCATTGCAGTAGTCCAGTCTTGAGATTACTAGCACGTGTACCACTGTGGCCAATAGTCACCCAGTTTGATGTCAGAATGGACTCTGGAACACACTCAGCACCATAATTAGCTTTCAAGGTCTTCCAAAGCTCCCCAGAACACAGTTTGAAAAACCACAGTTGTGTAGCTTCTTATATAGACCTGAAACAAACACACACAGAGAGGGAGAGAGAGGGAGAGATGTCCTCCCTTCCCAGATCTCACATTCTTAGTATGTCACCATTATTTGAAAAGAAAATACAATCATCTAAAAAGTTCAGATTGGGCACATTCACACTATTATGTGCACATTAAAGACAGCTGGTTTTGTTTTTTTGTGATTGATTACCTCCTCTCTTTCTGTGACAGGATTTCAGCCAAAGGAGAAACAAAGACTGCCACCACATAGCAAACAATATTTTATGATTTTATTATTGTTCTGTTTCTTTTGATCCTTACTTTTTACTTGCTCTATTTTTAAGCACACTTCTAAAGTGAAGACAAAAAACACTCATTGGAGGCTATGATGATCCACCTGGGATTGTTAATTGCTTTACAATGCTTTGAAAAAGAAAATAGTAGCACCATCCACAACACTCTCTGCCTTTGGAGGCACTCTCTGCCTCTCATCCGCATAAGGCAGGGATGGGCAACCTCTAGTCCATGGGCCTAATCCCATCTGGCTCATGGAGCCTCCTTGGATTCCTCCAGAGAGTGGGGCCTGCCTGGAGGAATTCCTGCTGTTATCTCTGATCTGTGATTGGAGATAACAGTGGGAATTACCCTTAGCCTGCCAATTGGGTGGAGGAGCGGCGCACAGGGGAATCCCTGCTGTTATCTCTGATCACATCCCACTCTACTCGAGTGACTGCCTCGTGTATAAGCCCCTGAGAAATGTTGCCAGTCCCACTCCCATCAAAATCTGTTCACTTCACTATCCCAGGAATTCATTCCTCAAATGATTTGTTTGAGAGGAACTCACTAAATTCATTTCAAATCTGCTTGGTTTTCCATATTCTTCTTTTTAAAAGGCCAGATAGTGCTCAAAGTCTATCACTGCACTATATTAGGTGGGGAAAACATACATATTTTAAATGGTTGAAAAAAGAAATCAGTCCACAGTGTGTACAATATAGCCCCATTGTTCCATATTTAATTTATTGGCATTCACAATAAACTGCATCCCTGAAGCTGGTCAATTAAAATGTTATAGCAATTCAATAGCAGGGTTTATTGCTATGGAGAACTAAGGCGATTTTTAGGACTTTGAAACGTAATTAAGATTTCAAACCAGTTACCAGTGACATGTCTTCCATTTGCTTTTGCATGCAGCCTGGTTATACAATAAAAGCCAGGGGGAAGTTCTCCTACATTGGTCCTATTTTAAGTGACTGGAGCTGTGAAAGAACAGCTGCCCCGGCCTTGCCCTGCCTGAAGAACAGGACCCGGTAATGAGCAGGAGCAGGGAGAGCGCGAGCGGAGAAGCAGGAGATGAGAGTAGGATGGGAACTTCCGCCTCTCATACCAATTAAATGTAATGGGCCTTGAGCTAGTATGATACGTGACATCACTAGGGTGACCACGACACATCACCCCCAAAAGAGGATGCATGCCATTGAAAGAGAGGACAAAAATTTGCATCAAATTTGCATATGCCTCTTTATATGCATGCAGATGCACACTGAGAAATAATTATCAGTTACAATTTTACAGAAGGCAAGCCAATTAATTTCCTATCCAAGTCTAGTAGTACTAAGAGTAATAATCATAATAATTATAATAGTTCAATTTGCATTCCAGCCCCAGTTCACCCTAAAGCAGTTCCTCTTTAATTAATTTATTCCTAATAAATTCCCACCCAGTTCTTACTGCTCCAAATCAGTTCCCCTTCAGTTAATGGCTGCTATTCATCATTATTTCCCAAATCATCTCTAAATTATATATATGAGATTTATATGCTGTCTTTCAGGGTAAAACCCTGCAAAGACAGATTAGAAAATTGGTTAAGCACACAAAAACAATCCAATTCCAAATCAGAGATTTTGAATCCATGATGCAGAAATTCCTACATTAAATTTTAGAATATTTTGGCTCCAGAAGTTCCTGTTAATTTGCACAGGAAAGCATTTTTATTTAAAGTGCGAACATGGTAGTAAGCCCCATTGAACTCAATTGGACTTACTTCTGCGGAGGCATATGTAGGATTGAACTGTTAGTGGCCTATTTCTGAAGAGCGCAAAGGCTTAAGACTCAAGTAAAAGCTTGAGACTCACACAGAAGCCATTCTAATCTGTTTAAGAGTAGAGTGTGGCTATGTGTGGAATGCCCTTTGCATATGATTGGGGCACTTAATAGGGTGGCCAGATGGAAAAGAGGACAGGGGACTTGTAGGGTCAGCGGTGAAGGAGAGAACTTGACCATAGAAAACATATTCCTCCAACACAATTTGGAGTTTTCTGAATGCGGCTTTTATCCTGTGATTGAGATTTGGTGTTCATGGAAGTTTGTGGGTCCTTTCCATGATGTCATCAGTCTCCAGGGCCTCTTCCATGTTGTCTGACCTTTATCCCATTTTTTAAAGTTTGGAGATAATGAGCTATTAAAATACAGCATGTTGAATTTCTCTGTGAAAAGAAGTCATGCAATAATAGGAGCTATATCACAGCGCCATGTAGTGGTTGTATGATGAAACATACAGAACTTGCATATAAAGGGGGCGGGGAAGCAGTGGAGGGAAGTGCATGTAATGGGCAGAGCTTAACCACACAAAGAATCTGGAAGCAGAAGCCTCAATAAAATGGTGGGATAAAAAGGCCCTGTGTAGAGAAGCCCTTTGTTGAGGGATGCCTCCCTCACATTCATACCTTTCTCCCACAGGTGAGGAGGACAGAGGGATTCTTCCCAAGCATCATCCATCCCTGCCATCTTGAGCTCTAAGATGGAGCAATGGTGAGATATAAATACTGAAATACTGTGAGATACAGCAAAGATGAGGCCTCCAAATGAGGCATTTATGGCTCTATTGCCCTGCTTCATTCACAGAAGGGGGGGGGGCATGGAGATACTGTCATCTTCCATTCGTAAACCTTCTGTGTTTCCCCACTATTTCTTCCATCTTTTTTCTAGGGCTGTGCATGGACTCCCCCAACCCACTTCAGAGGCCGCTTTGGAGCTTCCAGATCAGTCCCAACCCACTTCTGACCTGCTTTGGATCCATATCAAGACTCGGGCATCCAAAGTATTTGGCTTTAACTTTTCCCCGTTGACTTGCACTTAGGGGTGTATGGATGGTCCTCACCCTCATCTGCCTGTGGGACCTCGGGGGGGGGGCGGAGGCGATCCGGTCCTCCTCCCAGAATTCTCCCTGGCCAGCTCCGCTCCACTGCGAGTCTATACGGAGCCACCGGCCGGCTCCGGCCGCTGCCGGACTTCCGGCCATGGCTGGTCTGCGAACGCAAATGGCGTCCAGCATAGCCGACACCATTTGCGTCCCTGCCTTTTGCCATGATAGGCTACGTAAATCTTTATGTAGCCTATCACAGCAAAGAGCAGGGACGCAAATGGCGTGGCGGACACTATTTGCGTCCCCGCTCTTTGCCATGATAGGCTGCCTACGTAAAGATTTACGTAGCCTATCACAGCAAAAGGCAGGGACGCAAATGGCATAGGGGATGCTATTTGCGTCCCTGCTCTTTGCCGTGATAGGCTACATAAATATTTAGGTAGCCTATCATGGCAAAAGGCAGGGACGCAAATGGCATCTGCTACGCCGGACGCCATTTGCGTCCAAAGACAGGCAGCAGTGGATGGCGGTGGATGGCAGCGGGCGGACGGCAGCAGGTAGAATCCAGCTGGTGTGGATTCCCCCGGATGGCAGAAGTGAGCTTTTGTTCCACCGCGTACTTTGGGGGGCTGGATTCTTAGAATCCGCCGGCCTCATTGGAATCCATGGTGGAATTCTCCACCATCCCTACTTGCACTGGAAAACAGAAACGACCATAACTTTTTTAGGTTTTAGGATACCTTTTTTAGTTGTGGAGACCTGGCAGCCCCTATAGAGGTGACTGAACCTGCCAAATTTCATACAATAGTTTTTGTGGTAGCCACAGGTAAAAAATATTTTTTTTGTTGTTTCAAGAAAATCTGTCAAAGCAAAGAGCTATACTTTTTTTGTGCTTCCACATAAGTGCATGGAATTTGGGGACCTGGTGGCCCCCATGGAGGTGACTGAACCTGCCAAATTTCAGGCAGATAGGTCCAGCGGCTTTTCTGCTAGCCATGCATGAAGTTTCTTTTTCTCAGAAACTCAGACCAAAGGTAATATAAAATGTCAAGCCACACAGGGAATAATCAGAACTTAGGTGTTGAAGGTGACAGTTAGGAGGTGGTCACTATTTCTAATCTCTGGTGTGTGGGTGGGTGGGGTTTAAAGTGCAAAATAACCCCTCTCCCCTAGTACTTTCCTATTCTGCTTCACACTGGATGACCTCAGGCTCTTCTCATTAAGGTTAAACCTCTGTTTGGCTGAATACACATTACCTGGGAAGTCACACTGAACTCAGAGGAGCTTATATTTATATTGTACTTCCACTACTCCATATAATTTTATAAACTTCCCCCCTTATTTGCCTTTCGTCTATTAGCCCAAACATTGAAGCAACTGGGTTTTGTCACAGGAAAAAGTTTCCCAAGGTTTCTTATAAAAACCCAACGAGGGCCATCTTACAGGGACCTCAGTCATAGCCACCAGCAGTGCCAGCCAGCCACCACTCAGGTGGACATGTTCAAGGCTGGCACAGTCCTCCTGGGAGTAGAGGAACTGTGCAGTGCGGCATGGGTGGCAGAGGCTGGTGGTAACTAATGATATGACAATGATTAATAAATGTCCTGACTCAAGCAGGAAACAAACTGGCCCTGCCAGGTGGGCACATCCATACTAGGAGGAAACAACCCGACCCTGCCAGGTGGGCGCAGACAGGGCATCCCCTCAGTTCACTTCAAAGCTGAGGCACCACACTCCAAGTGCAGCCGGAGTATCACAATAACGATAATAGTAATAATAATACTGATGTTGATGATCATAAATAATAATGATAATAATTATATAACAAGCAAATGTCCTGACTCAAGCAGGAGACAAACTGGCCCTGTTAGGTGGGCACATCCACACACTATTTGGCTGAGGACAAAACACAAGCACACACACACACACACCAGCAGAAAAAAAGCAGATACAGAAAGAAAAACTACCCACAACTGGGAGGGGGGGGGGAGAAACTAACACTGTCTATAAAGCCTAACAGACCAGAAAAGGTTTTTTTTTGTTTTTTTATATATAAGAATAAAGATGAAGAGTTGAAAAATCGGAAGGGAAGGAATATGAATTGAGAAGTGCACGGGCCGGGGTGGGGGGGAGAACAAGGCAAAGCAAGTTCTCTCTCTTCCCCCCCCCCCCACAACCACTCTCTGTCTAGAGAGAGAGAAACAGAGAGAAAGTGAATCTAGAAGAAAGAAAAGAAAGGCTAATAAGAACTGGAACTGAATTGAGAAGGGCTGAGTGGGAAGGAAGAACAACAAGTGAAGCTGCACTAACACACAGTACCAACAGAACTCTCCGCCTAGCCACCAACTCTCAGAGTGGTAAACGAAAGCAGAATGATGTGCCCTTATATACACATATGCACCCCTCCTCCACCAATGTGGCTGACTGGAGACTGGGTTCAGTCCAGCCCTAATTTGGCAAGTAGAATTGTCATTTGCTAAGGCTCACCACTTCCCCCCCTCCCTCCTCCTCTCCTGTTCCTAATCTTTCGCAACTTGTTATATTTAGCAGACAGGCTATCTGGGCTTCAGAGTCATCTGAAGTGCTCTGAAGCACTTCGGAATAACCCAACCCACTTTGGAGCAATCCTGACCCACCTCAGACTTGGACAGAAGTGGTCCGAATCACCCCGATCCGCCTTGGCATTTGGATTTGGCTCCAAAGTGGTGCGTTGCCCTACTCATGTTTGGGCAGAAAAAAGTCCTGTAACTCCCAGCATGGCCCAGACACACCCCTATAATTCCCAGCATGCCCCAGACACACCCCTACAACTCCCAGCATGCCCCCAGCATGCCCCATGGCTGGCTGGGATATGTTGGGAGTTGTAGGACATTCTTCTGTCTAAACATGCATAGGATTGAACCCTAAATCCATTAAGGAAAAAAAGATGAAATTTCTGTCAAATGTCTTCTGACTTGTAGTGCTAGGAGCCTTCTATCTGGAAGCAGCCTAAATGAGAAGAGTTTTGGTACTGATAAAGGAGGGCTATTCAAAAGGAGCACCCCATTAATAAAAATTCTATCAGTTCCTCCTTCAGAGTTACATGAGAAACAAATACTGTAGGAAGATATGGGACTGAGATGGAAGATCTCAAAGTTCTTTCCGTCTCAGTGGTCCTTGATTGTACGAGTAGGGATGGATGGACTCACCTGCGCCCACCTTTGTTGGGTGCTTGCCACCGCCTGCCCCTACTTGCGGCACTGAATGAGCTTCTAAATGGCCTGGCAAGCACCCAAAGAAGACACAGAACTGCCTGCCCTTGCAGTGAGCCACCATTGTGTGCAACAATAGCGGCTCCGGAATTTCCATATTTTTAATGTAAAAATTCCGTAAAGGCGCCATTTACCCATCATTAAAAAAATATGGAAATTCCAGAGCTGCCATTGTTGCTCACAATGGCAGCTGCTGGAGTCCCTGTCACTGCCCGTTAACCCCTTGTTCTCCCAAGGGTTAACAGGGACTCCTGCCTCCGCTGCCTGTCAAGGCTTGCCAGGTGGCAGGGGAGGAGTTGGGCCAAGCACAGGTTCTCCACTCCTTGCAAGGAAGGGAGAATCTCTGCTCCTTAAAAGGAGGGGAGAACAAGGGGTTAACAGCGACTCCTGCTTCCACTGCCTGGGCGTTAACCCCTTGTTCTCTACTCCTTGTAAGGAGGAGAGAACCTGCCAGACCCGCTTGCCGAGTGCGGGGCTGCTCCACGAGTGGGTCCAGGTGAGTACAGAGACTCGGCGAGTCGGACCAGGGAGGCACGAGTGAGGGGAAGTCCGCCAGACTCCACCCCCTTCCCAGACTCTTGTGACATCCCTATCTAGGAGTAGGCTATGTCAAACTGTTTGAACTAGGACTGCTGGAGATCACTTTAATGGCTCTTGCAGAGGGGCCAAGTACCTTTTCTTTGTTATGGAGACTGCTGTCAGTACCTGGACTCTTCTGGAAGGAAAGAGCCACTGGGGATCATGGCATACCTCCCCCACAACCCCATTGCTAATGCAGAGGTCAGAGGCAGTGCTGGGCCCGACCACAAGTCACAGGTTTGGGGCCCTGCAGCCTGAGAGAGCCCCCAAACACTCCCCAGACTGGCGGCTGTGGGCAGCACTATGGGTGGCAGCTGTGGCCCCTCTTCCTGCCACTCACTCTCTCAGTCTCAAGCCACCCCCCCCCAGATCTGTAATATGGGGGGGGGCAATAATACCGATGGAGATAGAGACAAGCAGTGGGGAAAGCATCACATGTTACGTGTCTACTGTCAGGTAGTGGTGGTGGTGGTGAGGGAGTGGGGCTCTGGCCTGGATGGGAAGCAGAGACAGAAGCAGGAGCTGATGGGCTTGCAGACGCCTGATGTCTAAGGTACTGCCACGGGTAATCAGAAGGGGACAGTGGCAGATCACCCAATTGCGATGGCTTTGGGGAAGTCTGAATGCTGTTCTGACACTCACCATTTCACACTATGGTTAAAACAACTCCGCTATCCACTGTACAATGCCTGCAGTTCATTATTGGACTTCTGCTCAGCAGGCTAGCTGGGCAATAGCCACAACAGTAGTGAATCAGGAAGATAGTCGCCTACATCGTCTTCACTGGGCTTTCTTGCAATTTCAGTCCAGGACAGCAAACGTCTTTGTGGGCTTAGCCATGTACAGTCACAGCTCATTTGCACTAATCTGATCAAGGTATGTATATTTTCTCTCTTTTCAATAATGAAAAGTATGCAGGCCAGCATACATTGCTGCATTATGTGCTACATAGCAAGACAAGGCTTGTTTTAAAGGTCACAAATGATTTTTTAAACACATTATCTACAGTAGAATCACAGGATTGGAAGGGATCTCAAAGGTAATCTAGTTCAATGCCAATGCCCCTGCTACAGTATCCCTGACAAGTGGCCATCCAGCCTTTGCTTTAAAACCTCTAATGGAAATTCCACCATCTTCCAAGGCAGTCTGTTCCACTGTCAAATAGTTCACATTATCAGAAAGTTCTTCCCAATGCTTAACCCCTTTCTTGTATTTTGAACCTGTTGGTTCAGGAATCAGGTCCTTCCCTCTGGAGCAATAGAAAACACATTTCCTCCATCTTTGTGAAAGCCCTTCAAATATTTGAAGATGGCTATCATATTGCCTCTTAATTGTCTCTTCTCCAGGCTATGTGCCCAGTTCCTTGAACTTTCCATCACAGGACTTGTTCTCTGGGCCCTCAACATCTATTGATTCATATTAAGCTTGTGATCAACTATGAACTGTAGAGGCTTTTCACACACAATGCTGCCAAGCTGTGTGTCAGCTATCCTGAATTTGTGAAACTGACTTTTCCTACCTAAATGCAGAACTTTACATTTATCTGCACTGAAATTAATTTTGTTAGGTTTGGCCAAGTTTTCCATGCTGTGAAGAACATCTTAAATCCTGTTTCTGTCTTTTAAGGTATCAGCTTCCCCTCCCAGTTTGGTGTCATCTGAGAGCATCATGTCTCATTCTTTGTCCAAATATTATTAATATGTTGAACAACATTGGGTCCTGGACAAAATCTTCCAGCACCCCACTTGTCACTTCTCTCCTGACTGACACAGAGCTGTTGATGAGCACTCTTTGGATACAATCTATGAACCAGCTACAAATCTACCTAACAGTAACATTGTCTAGCCCACATTTTACCAGCTTGCCAACAAGAATATCATGAGTGGCCTTATCAAAAGCCTTGCTACATCCAAAGCATCCCCCTCCTCTCCCAAGGTGGAAAATCACAAAGGAGCTATGGTTAGTTTGACATGATATGTTCTTGAGAAACCCATGCTGGTTCTTTGTAAACACAGCATTCTTTTCTAAAAGCTCAGTTTGACTACTTAATCATCTGCTCTAGCATCTTCTCAAATATCAAATTCAAGCTGACCAGTTGGCAATTCCTTGGATCCTCCCCACCCCCCTTTTGAAGAATGGGACAATATTTGCCCATTTCCAATTCCATGGCACTTCACCCAATCTGCAAGAACTTTCAAAAATTGTAGACATAGGCTCTGAGATTACATTGGCAAGTTCCTTTAGCACCCTAGGATGCAATTCATCTGGCGTGAAAACATGGGAAGGTTTCAAGTCAAAGACAACATTGTCTGGGCCTCCTGTAAAATTCCATGAATGAGGCAGGGCGATAGCATGATAAAAGCCTTCCCTGGGAGCGCCCTTGAATTCATTTAGGGTTGCCATGTGCTCTTGCACCTCCTCTTTACCAGTCTTGGGCTGCAAGTCCTTCTGTTCATCAGGTGATCTATTTCGTCAAGCACAGTATCCCATGTGGGAGAAGACTGAGGCAAAGCAGGGATTGAGCAGTTCCACCTTCTCTCTGATACCCACTAACATTTCTCCAATCTTCTCCATACAGCAGAGCAGACCTACCATTTCCTTGCTCTTCCTCTTGCTACAAATCAAATGTAGCCAAAACCCCCACTCCTTTTTCTGATTTTAACAGCCTCTGCCAGCATATGCTCATTCTGAGCTTTAGCTCTCCTAGAAGCCTCCCTACAAGATTTGGCTCTTCATCTGTACTCATCCTTGATGGTTGCTGCTCCATGAGCCTCATCCCAGCAGGTTTCAGTTATGTCTATTAAATCATATTTACCTTTCTGTATTAAGTTATCAGATAGCATCACCGATGCAATGAATATGAACTTGAGCACACTCCGGGAGAGAGCGGAGGACAGGAAGGCCTGGCATGTTATGGTCCATGGGGTCACGAAGAGTTGGACACGACTTAATGACTGAACAACAACAACATTAAGTTATCAAGTTCATCATGTTTATTTCCCCTACTCCGTACATTGGTATAGAGATATTGAAAACCCTGGGTTATGCACCCAAACTGCTCCCTTACTCTTTTCTTCTTACATATCTGTGGATACCCACATTGCTGTCCCAGTTTCACTCATGCTCTTGTCCCTGTCATACTGCCTACTGGGATTTCATCACATATACACAGACACACTAATAACATTTAGTCTAGAGCCCTCCTGACCAGATTTGTAAAACTCTTGCCAAATACATTCTTCCCATTCCTCATGTGGACTTCCCATCTTCCTAGAACAATACATTACAGTTCTGTGTTGGCTTCACACTAGACCCTGGTGCAGCCCAATTAGAATGTCACCAGCTTACTTTGCTGCCTTGCAGTGTCCAACTTCCATGCACTGTAGGTCCAGTCTATGCAGTGGGCTATTCATGCACACTCCATTGTGAGTAGTTTATGTACCTGTGATCCGAATCCTTGAATAATGGAGAGCATGAATTCAGCATTTGGAGCCTATGTGGATTAGGATATATCATGTAAGCCCTTGAGTCTCCAGTTCCTGGTGGGCAGCTACAGTGACCAGAGGATGAGGTCCTAGCCACCCTCCCCAATGCTCAAAGCTATATATACTTCGTGACCATCTGGATTTTCCTAATTTCTCTGGGCCACTCCCTCATCCACCCTTCTCCTCCAACCCTTCTGTTAGCCTACTGCCTTCTCAGGCCTGTAACTATCCTATTTCTAAGCTCACAATTTTTCTTCCCCTCTTTTCCCAGATTCCCCCGGCTGCTCTTCCCAGGGCAGCTCTCAGCTAATGGAATCTAGACTAGGGCTGAAGCAAAATGGTCCTCCCAAATTTCCCACTCCATTTGCAGGTGGCAAATTTGGGAGGGCCATTTCAGTTATTGCTTTAGGGTGTAATTTGGGATCCCTGAAATGGTTTCAGGCCAGCTGGGATGTTTACCATGGTTGTGACAGCAGCTCCTTCTCTTTCCTTCTTCTTTCTTTAAAGAGTTGAAAAACTGCCAGCTGTGCCAGCAGTTTCAGCAGCAGCAGGGTCAGAAGCAGAGCTCCATGTGTGATCATATGCTCTCCCCAGAGTGGTCCTGGAACAATGTTGCAGTATGGACACACCAGCATCTTTTCAGAGGCACCTCTAGAAATCTGCTCTTCCTGGTGGTGCTGCTGCTGCCATCACCCCCAAATAGAAAGAGGAAGTTGTTACCACCATGGTAAGTACCCCTCCACCCAAAATGTTTCAGCTTTCAAACTCCTAACATTATACCATCTCTCTGAGGGAAGCAAAATGCTCCCACAAATAAGCCAAATCAGAGATTGGGGGGAAGTTGCTACAGCCCCACTGAAGACAGTTCTATCTCCCTCTAATTCATCACTACCACCACAAAATTCCTTCCCACATTACAATATATTTAGCTCAAAACAGATCATAGTTCTAGTCTTTCTGTAATTTCTAGTCTGGCAATTAATAATTAACTGAGGTATGCAATTTTTGGAAAAGCAGCCATTTTGCTTCAATGAGTGTTTCATACATTATGCCCATTCTTCCTTTTTATATTACATCCAACTCTCTTCTTGAATCATGGAAGGCTTTCAAATATATTCTTACCTCCCAGGCGTCTTGAGATAGAGTGCATCAGCTTCTGTGACCTCTTTCTAAGTAAAAGATGTTCTGTATTGAGAGAGCTATGGCCCTTGGGAAATGGCATTAAGACCATTTCTTGTTATATAGTGTTTTTGAAAATTAAGTTTGCTTCAGCTTTAGTTAGGGCTTCAGGCTCTGTGGAATATAAATGTAATAGCTCACATCTATCCTGGGCATTTCCTAAAAACACTTTTTGACTACCAGCAAATTAGGGGCTTCTTGAGAACAACTAAACTGAGGCCTAGTTCTCATTGAGGTGGCAGGCTAGTGTCTGGCCTATACCATTTCAGTCTGCAGGTGGAGAGCACATGATTGAATGCTCCTACAAAAGAAAATCCCTTCACATCGAAAGCTAGAGGTCTGGGAAGAGGTTCTGTCCTAGCCTTCTCCCTGATACTTAGTTTGCAGTTGGCTCCTACAGTCAGCCCCTCACCCCATGTGCATAACATGCAGGCCTGAGCCTTCAGACCAGACTACCAACTTCTGCACAATCAGCTGAATGAGTGAAAAGGGCCTCCACATGTGTAAAGCTGCTATACACATGAAAGAGCTTCTACATGATCCGGAACAGGGTCGCCAAACATGTGGAAGCTACTAAGTGTGTACAGCTGCAGGCATGTAGAGATCGTTTTCATATGTTCAGCTGAAGGTGTGGTGCTCAGGGGACTGGCAGGTGAGCACAGACTCCCTCCCCCTTCTGTGTGTTCAGTGAATGAATGGAGGGGAAGAACCGAAAAGGGCACTTGTGCAGGGAATAGTTTTCTACGGAAGCGTATTCAGTCATATGAGTCCCACCTGCAGTCTGAAATGGTGTGCCCAGACATACATTTCCCAAGCCAATACAGCCTTAGTCAACACAAGGTAGTTACTTGGAGGTGCTGGTGTTTTGTCATTGCGAGATGGAGTGCTATACATTGTAGATAATATATCTAAAGGATAAAACCAATGTACCAATCCACAACTGTATTTTTTTAATATTTTATTCTAGGACCTTATCCAGGAAAATCTGGTGCAAGCCCAAATTGGAGCTCAAAGGACCAGATGAGATGAAGAAAATATGTCAAGGGACAGGATTAGTTTTGACCTCTGGAACTTACCCTTTCTCCCCTCAGTAACCAGGAATTTATCTAGGTTGATAGCAAGTTGCAAAACAAACAGCCCAAGTTTTTTCAGTTCAATCCAATCCCTGTTCTCAGATAATTGTGCCTGTATGATCCACATGCTTTCAAAGTATGCTTATCTAATTCATACTAATTAGATAATTCATCTAATTCAAAGTATGCTTATCTTTATATTTAACATGATAACATAAGAAGATCCCTCCTGGGTCAGACCCATCTATGTCCCTCCATCTAATCCAGTGACCTGTTTCCAAGTGGACAGCCAGATGCTTCCACAGAAAAACAACATCTCTTATCTGTTGTTTGCGCCCCAGCAATTAGTATTCAGAGATACTATTGCCTCTGAACATGGAAATTCAATTTAGCTATCATGGCGGCTACTACTTCTCTACACCATGTATAATTTTATAAATCTGTATTATGCTGCATGCATTCTCTCCCCCACCCAGACCCACACACACACACACACAGGTTGACTTTTTCTATACTTAAAAAGTCTTAAATGTTTTGACCTTTTCTCATACCAAAATTAAGCTAATTTCTTCATATTTTAATTACTCTTTTCTGCACTTTTTCCAGCTCTGCAAGAGGTATAGCCTTTTTGTTTTAGTTCTATGTTATTTTTAGGTGTATTCTTTTTCTTTTTTCCTCTTCTTTTTTAAAAGACCTTTAATTAACAGCTTCTCTGTTTCTCCCTCAGGAGTGTGTTGCTCTAGTGATACTGGTTGGAAGAGTTTTAAGTCCTGTGACTAGTCCTGAGAGCCAAATGATGTCAGTTTTTATCCACCTGTATAAAGCCGGACTTTCATTTACTCCTGGTCAGTTAATTACATTTGACCTATGTGGAGGTATGTTACACTGTATTGTCTCCAGGAATTCATAGCCAGACTCAAGTGTTTTTCTATCTGAAATCCAATTAATGTTAAAGTACCATGAAACCCACTGTCCTTCCTGCAACGAAGAGGGTGCACAGAAATTCAGATGAAATTTAAATTAATCCAACCTGATCTGACCATTTTCTTGCTGTCTGCAAAAGCTGTAGCTGCTGTGGATCTGAACACTGATTTCCAGCATGAGTGCAGAGGTTAATATACCCATTTGCTCTTGCTGTGGACCTCAACCATACGCCAGTTGCTGGAAGAACAAGGGCTGTCAGAAGGGTCTTTTTGTGTCCAAGGGGGGAAGAGGTGGATAAGGAGGCAGGCTGGCTAATGACTTCTTTTTCTGTATCATAAGGGCCACTGAAGCCACATTGTGACACATAAGCAGCATAAATTGCTCTAAGGAATTTTCAAACACAAGCAGTTCCCCACTGAAATCATAAGCTGGAAATTTTATTGCCCGGATAACGCATGGAGCCTATGCCATCGGAGTACTAAAAAATTATCCTGCTCATTAGTGAGAGATTTAGAACCTGACAGCCATTAATTTTATTATACGATTCTGTCATAGTTCCATTTATAAGTTTTAAGTTCATAAATTGCTGTTGTCATCAGCAAAAATCCCATTAACTTGAATGCAAATGAGGCCTTATCAGCAAAAATCAATGCTAATTTGTCTCCTGGGGTTGAATAAAGTTCATATCACAGGCAGTGCCAACAAAACAGAGAAAGGATATAGAAATCTTTTTGGCTTCTTAGGTAGAATGCAGCAGCTTGCACTAAATCTAGAGAGCCTGCAAGCCCAACTACATGTGATGCTCATCACATGAAATGCATCTACGGCCTGCAGGTAAGCCAGGCTGAGGATCCCAAAAGCTGCCTTGGAAAGAAGAAGAGAAAGTTGGAGGGGATGGTAGAACTGGTGGGATGATCAGAATTGCAATCCAACATCTGGGAGGCCACATGTTCTCCATCCCTGGTGTAACATATAACAGTAGGGGTGTGCACCAACCACAAGATTCAATGCAGTTTTCAATGGAAAACAAACCAGTATGGCTTGGACCAGTTCAGAGGCTGCCCGCTTCAACTCAGATCTGAATTCGAATCTCAATTCAGAAATCCAAATCTTCAT
This sequence comes from Heloderma suspectum, assembly GCF_057233095.1. Taxonomy (NCBI): domain Eukaryota; kingdom Metazoa; phylum Chordata; class Lepidosauria; order Squamata; family Helodermatidae; genus Heloderma; species Heloderma suspectum. The sequence goes on from NC_139462.1 coordinate 118,972,634, forward strand.
GCCACCCATTGGCTATCATAGGAAATCAACAAATAGCTGTAATGTTTTTTCCCTGTTTGTCAGAATTTGATGGCACTTTCAGGCTTTGTAGTCTCTTATGAGTGAGCTATGCCACAAAAAAATCAAACAAATAAGTATAGGAGGTTTTGTGCTATGCAACTTTAAATTTTGATTTTTTTTTTTAAAGGAACTGCCAATACCTTTTTAATTTCTTAGTAGAATTGGATGGAATTTGCTGAGATAGTTGCCGCTTGTGAGGGGATCAAGCCTGACAAGTTTCAGATGGATAGGTTCACGGAGTTTTGTGCAAAAGCAGCCTTTGCAGTCTGAATTTTTTTAAAGGATGTGCTTATTTCCCCACATTTTTATGGGTGTTATGAAAATGACATACAGCATAGAGGTGGCCCCAGTTTTAAAAAACATGCAAAATTTCAGAAGAATATGTGCAGTGTTCTTTGTGGAAGAGGAGTGTTCAATTTAGGGGGTGGGGTAAGTGATTCACTTCCCATTACCCCTTCTATGGGTGTTTGTTTGTTTGTTTGTAATTCGTATGACAATGACATATACCATAGAGGTGTACCTAAGCAAAATACCTGTAAAATGTCAGAAGGATACATGCAGGGGCTAAGGAGCTGTGATGAATGAAAAACAGTTTAAGACTGCAGCAGAGGCAGAAGGTCCTGAAAATCCAGCATTTCCCAAGCAATAACCCAATACTACGCCCTCCCAGGTCCCACAGACTCCACCAAACCTCTTTTAATGTCCCTGCTCCTGGGGGAGAGAGCTACCAAGATTACCACACACTGGTAAAACCATTCACTGTGATTAGTTGCTAAAAATAATTGTAGCTATCTTTTCATACCTCTCTGCTTTCTTCTCACACAATAATTAAGTATTCTGGTAGATGATAACTGACAAAAAGCCTGACTTTGGATTTCAGCTCTAGAAGGCAGCATCTCTCGCTACTAGACATGGTGCTCTGTGTCATTCATACAAACACGTTTGAAATTCCTTTCTCTGATAACACTCTTCACTTCCTTATACTACATTACACCACTGGCTGGTCCATCTAGCTCATTGGTCCATAGACAACAGGGGGAAGGGACAGAAGTGTAATTACATGTACTTAAAACTTGGGGTTTAGTTGGGGCTCATCACTAAAAAGTTGCCTTGTGGAGATCTGTTCGTTTAAACGTTTTACCAGAAATCATCACATTACTGCATCCCAATCCTTCTTGCACTCATCATTTCAAATGAGTGTCTGCATGAAGAGTGAGTGGGGAAATGCCCTACCCCCCGCGTCTGGCTTGCCTGGCCGTGGGGGGGGGGCATTGCGGGTGGGTGGGGCGAAGAAGCATCTCAGGCTGCCGTTGGGCAGCACTTTGCGCCATTTACAAGGGGAGGGCACCATGTGTGTCAGATATTGCAAGATTGTGAGCAAGCTGTCCAAAGACTCTTAGGTTGCAGTCCTATACCCATTTACGGAGGAGTGAACACAATGGGGTTCTGAGTAAACACATATAGGATGTATTTTTAGACATTATACATATCACACCATAGTTATTTGGCAAGCTGATAATTACATTCCACTGCCCCAGCCAGTCTCTAATTTGATTTTAAGCTGTGCTGAAATAAAGCTTCTATGGTGCATTATTTCTACCTTTGCTATTTTTATAGGATAATACATCATTAAGTGTCATTTTCTTGAAAATTCACCCAATATACTTATTCAGAGGCTCTCAATACACAAAAGCATTTCAGTTATCCCATCTTTCAAACTCCCTTGGACAAAAATAATGAAAATGAAATAGAGGACTAATATAATGAAACATCATTCATCATTTACAGAATAAAATGATTTTGTGATGTTCTATAAAGCACCAAGGAAAGACATTTGTGTACTGAATCCAGTATTAATCTTCCCCCAAAAGTCAATGTGTTAAACAATAATAACTAACCTAAAAGAGGAAACAAAATATTTGGAGATGGCTCAGCTGTGTTGCATAGAAAGAAAAATTGTGTAGTAGTGGGAGGAATGAACAAACATTCTCCTAAAATTGTAGATTTTTTTAAAAAAGGTGTTAGTGTGTTCCCATATATTCAGCTATGCTATCAATATCATGTATTCAAAATTAGATCAGAACTATATAATATGCACTACACCAAAGATTTTCATAGAAATATGCACATTTTAAAATACCATAAAATAATAGATGCAAAATAAGCAAACAAACAACCTCAACCAGAGGTTACTTAGAATTTTTTTTAAGTCTTTCTATACTTGCAAAGAGAACAGAATAATTCCTATTTCTTTGGAACAGTGATGGGGGAAGGTTTTGCCCCCACCATAATATTGTCCCCAAGTATAATACTTGAGTTTTCTCCATAGGAATTAATGGTGATGATTCACTTATGCTGGAGAAAAACATATCAGATGGACTAAATCTGCTCCCTGCCTCTGGTGGTCCTAGCAATCAAGAATCAAACCTGCTCCTTGCCAGTGCTGAAAGAGATCCGCTGGCTTCCAGCATATTTCTGGACCCAGTTGTTGTGTGTGTTGGGGAACTGCATACACCCTCCCACATTCAAATAGCTTGCAAAAGGTAGACTGCTACTGCACAGGGAAGCTCTGTTGATCAGTGGCACACATGTATTGAGAACAGTGAAGATATAATGCCACTCCAGTACACACACGCTCTCTAACAATCCTCCAATAACTTTAGGTGGGAAGGACTTTGTGTGTGACTGACTACTTCATTTAATTGGCCATATTTGAAGGAAATATACATTTCCCAATATGTAATTCATAAAATAAAAAGGGAAGAAATCCCACACAGACACAGTCCAAGAGAGGCACACGCCTGATGTTTTGGTGTCCTTTGTTGTGGCATAGTGGCCAAGGGTGTGAGGTAAGGAAGCCCTTGTTCAAATCTCACCTCAGCTACACGCTTACTAGATACAGTCTTAGGTAAACCTTTCTTTCCGTTTCTCTCAGCCTCATCCCTCACACCCTCTGCTGCAATGCATACCACAGTTACTAGCATAACTAGTAACAGTGTAATCAGAACGCTGTTTCTTTTTTTTAAGAAAATAATTTTTTTAATGGTGTTTTTATTCTGCTGTTCAGCGCTCTGAGATCTTTGGATATGGAGTGGTATACAGATACTGTAAATAAATAAAAAATATAAAATAAAATCTTACACTGGATAGATTTAGAATAATTTTGCCACGTCTGGGAGAATAGAGCTATTGAAAAGATTCAATAGTTGAGGTTTCAAACTAATTCTACCTAAAACACTGTTTGACAGGAGAGGAAACAAAGAAGCTAATTTAAACAGTATAGGACCTAGAAATATGATATTTCAAATTCTAGCATCTAAAATATTAGTGTGTTGGAGGGAGCAATCCTATGGCTGCTAGATATCTTGCTTTCTGGGAACCGACCTTGGAGCCCACGCTCCCAGGTAGGTTACTGGAGAACCGACCTTTCCCGCCTTCTGCGCTGCCTCACAGGAAGTGCAGAGAAGCCCCGTGTCTGCATTCGCAAGAGGAGCGCGGAGCAGTTCTAAGCTTGGGAGATTAAACTCCAGGACCTCTTCTAACTTGATGATTCTATTATTCTAAGATTGAGTTTTGGACAGGAAGTTACTTTTATAGCCCTGGCCAGGCCAAGCAGAAATAATATCTCATTTTGGTTCAGTAAACTAGAGACAATATGTTGCCATGGGAACTATACAGATTTATTTATTTATTTACAACATTTGTATACCACTCCACATCTAAAACAGATTCCAGAGCGGTGAACATAAAAGGTAAAATGATAAAAAGAATTGAAATACCATTTTAAAATTGTTCTTTTAAAAACAATACCTATGAAAACTGGCTGGTCAGTTAAGGAATGCTTTCTGGAAGAGAGCTGTTTTCAGGAGGCGCCAGAAGCAGGACAGTGTTGGTGCCTGCCTGACCTCTAGGGGCAAGGAGTCCCATAGACTAGGGATGTTGGAGAATTCCGCCACGGATCTCAGTGAGGCCGAGTGCCAGTGCATTCGGCACCCCGAAATCCGTGGTGGAACAAAGCCCCCGCCCCACCACCCCGCGAAAAGCACGCGAAATGGAGGACTTACCTGGTGCCGTTTGCGCTGCTTTGTGAATGGCGGCCGCATCTGCGGCCGCCATTTGCTTCTTCATTTTTGCCATGGTAGGCTATGTAAATACTTACATAGCCTATCACGGCTAACGCAGGGACACCATTTGCGTCCCTGCGGAGGCCGTGATAGGCTACGTAAATATATCTGTAGCCCATCACGGCAAAAAAGGGAATGCAAATGGCGGCCACCGTACCGCCACCATTTGTGTTCCCTTTTTTTTTTGCTGTGATAGGCTACGTAAATATATACATAGCCTATCACGGCAAAAGACAGGAACGCAAATGGCAGTGGCTACGGTGGCTGCCATTTGCGTCCCTGCGCAGCCCAGCGGCTGGATGCCCTACTGTGGGCGGCCCCGGCCGGCGGCTCCGCAGAGTTGCTGCAGAGCAGAGCCGGCCAGGGAGTATTTCAGGGGGAGGGACGGAGCGCCTCCCCCCCCACGGATGTCCCTGGACGAAACCAGGTAAGTATTTCGTACATCCCTACCAATAGACAGGGGGCCACCACACTGAAGGCTCTTCTTCTGATGAACTCTAATTGGGCCTAGGGATGGCGGAGAATTTCTCCCCGAAACTTCGGGGGGCCGAGCGCCAACGTGTTCGGCCCCCTGAACAAGGTTCAGGGAGAAAACCTCCGAACCCCCCTGCCCCCCGCACCCCCGCCCCCCGCACCCCCCCCGGGACGGGACTTACCTTCACCAAATGTCCCTCCCTGTGGCTGGTCCGGCCGGCGGTTCGGCGGGTGTTCAAGCGGGGCGGGAGCGGCAGCCGGTCTTTCGACCGGCTGCCGCCACCGCCATTGCAATGAAAGAAAAAAAAAAAAACGCCCCCTGATAGGCTACGTGATGATTCACGTAGCCTATCACGGCTAGATTTGCAAAGTCAGCCATGATAGGCTATGTCAATCGTCACATAGCCTATCACGGGTGACTTAAAAAAAAAAAAGCGCGTACGGATAATGGCGGCCCCCATAGGGAGCCGCCATTCCCGTTCCTTATTTGGTCGCTGTAGTCTATGTAAATGTTTACGTAGACTACGGCGAAAATAAGGGCAACGCTATTTGCGTTGCCCTTATTTTCGCCGTAGTCTACGTAAACATTGACGTAGACTACAGCGACTAAATAAGGAACGCGAATGGCGGCTCCCTATGGGGGCCGCCATTAGCGTACGCGCTTTTTTAATTTTTTTTTTAAAGTCACCCGTGATAGGCTACGTGACGATTGACGTAGCCTATCACGGCTGACTTTGCAGATCTAGCCGTGATAGGCTACGTGAATCGTCACGTAGCCTATCAGGGGGCGTTTTTTTGTTTTTTTAAAAAACTTTGGCGTTCGCGGCCGGGCAAGGCGGGAAGCCTCCTCCCCAGCCTGAATTTCGGCTGGGGCGAGGTGGGAAGCCTCCCCCCCGGCCTGAATTTCGGCCGGGGCGAGGCGGGAAGCCTCCCCCCCCCGGCCTGAACTTCACGGGGGGACCAGCGAAGCGCCTCCCCCGCACCGCGAACGTCCTTCGACGACAGGTAAGGGACTTTCGTCCACCCCTAATTGGGCCACAGGTCTATGTGGAACCACCAGGAGCATGCCCTCTGATGACCTCAATGACTGGGCAGATTGGTAAGGGAGAAGGCGCTCACTCAGGTATCCTGGTCCCAAGTTGTTTAGGCTTTTGTACACCATTAACAGAACCTTAAAGCTGGCCCACTAGCGAATAGGCAGCCAGTGCAGTTCCCTCAGCAAAAGAGTTGCATGCTGAAAAGGGGCAGCTCCCAACAACACCTGAGCTGCTGTGTTCTGCACTAGCTTGAGCTTCTGGAGCAGCCTTAAGGGCTGCCCCACATAGAATGCATTGCCATAATCCAGTCTTGAGGTTACTACTGTGGCCAAGCTATCCCTGTCCAGGAGATGCCATAGCTGGTGAACCAGCCGAAGCTGGTAAAAGGCACTCTGAGCCGCCATGGCCACTTGGGCCTCCAGCGACAATGATGGATCTAGGAGTACCCTCAGACTGTGAACCTGATCTTTCAGAGGGAGCGCAACCCCATCCAGAACAGGCAATGAGGCTATCTCCTAGACTCAGGAACCACTCACCCACAGGGCTTCCATCTTGCCAGGATTCAGTTTTGAGTTTATTGGCCCTCATCCAGCCCATTACCGCATCTAGGCACTGATCCAAGACTTGCACAGCCTCTCCTGATTCAGATGTCACAGGGAGAAAGAGTTGTGTATCATCAGCGTACTCATGGCACTTGGCTCCAAATCCCCTAATGACCGCTCCCAGTGGTTTCATATAGATGTTAAACAACATTGGGGACAAGATGGTACCCTGTGGCACCCTGCAGCTCAATTGCCAAGGGGCTGAGGAATAGTCACCCTATGTTACTCTCTGAAATCAGCCCCACAGGTAGAACCGGAACCACTGTAACACAGCACCTCCAATACCCATCCCACAGAGTCGATCCAGGAGAATACCATGACTGATGGTAGCAAAAGCCGATGAGAGGTTGAGCCGAATTAACAGGCTTGCACTCCCCCTGTCCCTCTCTCGATAAACATCATCCATCAGGGCAACCAAGGCTGATTCAGTCCCATAACCAGATCAAAACCCAGACCAGAATGCGTCTGGATAATCAGCATCCTCCAAGAGTGCCTGCTGTTGTTCTGCCACAACCCTCTCAAGCACCTTTCCCAAGAAAGGGGTATTTGCAACTGGGCGGTAGTTGGGTCCAGAGTGGGCTTCTTCAGGAGTGGTCACACTACTGCCTCCTCAAGGACAGCAGGGGCCACCCCTTCCTGAAGGGAAGCATTCACTACACCCTGGACCCACCCAGTCATATCCCCTCGGCTAGCTTGTATTAGTCAGGGGGGGCAGGGATCAAAAGGGCACGTTGGTCACACTGCTGCAAGTACCTCATCCACATCATCAGGCTGCAGCAATTGGAACTGTATTTTGAGGAGCATTCTGCCAGTAACATCAAGGCCAACAATAAACCATCCTTTACATACATTCAGAAGCAGGAAACAGGTTAGGGAGGCAGTTTGACTGTTGGATGACAGAGTTAAGGAACAGAAGTGGTTAAAGAACAGAAAGCAGGGACTGGAATAAATGGTCAATTCTTGCAGTGGAGGCAGATGAATAGTGGGGTCCCACAAGGACCTGTATTGGGACTACTGCTTTTGCTGATGACATCAAATTATTTAGGGTCATTAAAACAAAAAAGGCTTGCAAAGAGCTCCAAAAGGATCTCTCCAAACTAGAATATTACAATGACAAATGCAGTTGAATTTATTCAAGTGTAAACTGATGCACACTGCCACAAAAACTCCCAACTTTGGGGCAATAGGTTTCATCAATATATGCTGATGGGATCTGAGCTAGAAGTAACTGGCCAAGAAGGAGATCTCAGGATTGTGGTCGACAGCTCTATGAAGATGTCTGCCCACTGGTGGCTGCTGTGAAAAGGCAGATTCCATGTTGGGCACAATTAGGGTGCAATTCTATGCAGGTCTGGACATAAAAAAGTCCTACAACTCTGCTGGCTGGGGAATGCTGGGAGTTGTGGGACTTTTGTCTTTCAAAACCTGCATAAGATTGCACCCTTAGAAAAGGAATTGAAAATAAAACTGTCAATATCATATTGTTCTTATACAAATGTATGGTGTGACCACACTTGGAATAATGCTACCAAGTAGCAGTAGATAAGCGGATCTCCTTTTGGAACACACATGGTTTGAGAGGCAGAAACTGTGGCAAGTTTAAAATCGCTCTTCAAAACTAGGGATGTTGGAGAATTTCTCCACGAATCTCCGGGAGGCCGAATGCCAACGCATTCGGCCCCCCAAAATTGGTGGAGAAATGGTCTGCCACCCCCCCGCCATCCCCAGAATGGGACTTACCTTTGCCGAATGTCCCTGGCACTGGCGGCTCCCGGCAGCGGTTCGGTGGCGGCGGCGGCTGGTCTTCCGACCGGCTGCCGCCGCCGCCATTTCCAAGTAAAAAAAAAAACACACACACAAGCAAACGTGATAGGCTACATAAAGATTTACATAGCCTATCACGGCTAGATTTTAAAAAAACACAATGATAGACTACGTAAATCCTTACGTAGCCTATCATGGCTGACTTTGGGGGGGGGAAAAAAAGCACGTATGCAAATGGCGGCGCCCATGGGCGCCGCCATTTGCGTTCCTTATTTGGGCACGTGTAGTCTACATAAACATTTACGTAGACTACGGCGAAAATAAGGGCAATGCAAATAGCTTTTTTTTTTCCCCCAAAGTCAGCCGTGATAGGCTACGTAAGGATTTATGTAGCCTATCACGGCTGACTGCAGGGACGCAAACGGCGGCGGCTATGGCCGCCGCCATTTGTGTCCCGGCTGGCCAGGAGGATTCGCGGCCGGAGGGACGGGGCGCCTCCCCCCCGGCCAGAATTTCGGCCGGAGGGACGGGGCGCCTCCCCCCCACCACAAAGCAAGCTGTGGGACCAGGTAAGTGACTTTCGTCCATCCCTATTCAAAACACACCTGTTCACATAGACTTTCCCTGACCTGTGGGGGACTCTGTTACCACTCTGTTTTATTTTTATGGCATTGTAATGTTTTTAATTATTAATTATTTTTGTCTTGTTTTACGTTGTTATATTGTATTTTAATGTGAACTGCTTAAGGATTTTAATATATGGAGGGAGTAATCCTATGGCCGCTAGACAGCAGCTAGGTGGCCAGAGGATATGTTGTTTTCCGGGAACCGACCTCGGAGCCTGCGCTCTGAGGTCGGTTCCCGGAGAACTGACCTCCCCCAACTTCTGCATTGCCTCAGAGGCAGCGTGGAACAGCCCCGTCCTCCGCACTCGCAAGAGGAGTGTGCAGCGGCTGGAAAGGGGCGTGGCTGGGGGTGTTCTGGGGCAGGGAGAGTGTAACTGCCTGTATGACACATCCAGTGTGTTGTACAGCAGCCTCTCCCCGCTTTGTGGTCCCACGACTAGACAGCTGTAATCGGTTGTCTAGCCGAAAAAGCGGGGCAGGAGAAGCACAAAGGGAAGAATCCCCTCCATGTTTCTCCTGCCTTACTTTTAGGGGTGAATGAAAGTCACTTACCTTTTCTCGCAGCTTTTTCGCGGTGGGGGGGGAGCGCTTCGCTGCTCCCCCCGCGAAGTTCAGGCCGGGGGGGGAGGCTTCCCGCCTCGCCCGGCCGAAATTCAGGCCGGGGGGGGAGGCTTCCCGCCTCGCCCGGCCGAAATTCAGGCCGGGGAGGAGGCTTCCCGCCTCGCCCGGCCGCGAACACGAAAGTTAAAAAAAAAAAAAAAAGTCCCCTGATAGGCTACGTGACGATTCACGTAGCCTATCACGGCTAGATCTGGAAAGTCAGCCGTGATAGGCTACGTGAATCGTCACGTAGCCTATCACGGGTGACTTTAAAAAAAAAAAGCGCGTACGCGAATGGCGGCCCCCATAGGGAGCTGCCATTCGCGTTCCTTATTTAGTTCCTGTAGTCTACGTCAATGTTTACGTAGACTACGGCGAAAATAAGGGCAACGCAAATAGCGTTGCCCTTATTTTCGCTGTAGTCTATGTAAACATTGACGTAGACTACAGCGACCAAATAAGGAAGGGGAATGGCGGCTCCCTATGGGGGCCGCCATTATCCGTACACACTTTTTTTTTTTTTTTTAAAGTCACCCGTGATAGGCTACGTGACGATTCACGTAGCCTATCACGGCTGACTTTGCAAATCTTGCCGTGATAGGCTACGTGAATCGTCACGTAGCCTATCAGGGGACTTTTTTTTTTTTTTCTTTCATTGCAATGGCGGGGGCGGCAGCCGGTCGAAAGACCGGCTGCCGCTCCCGCCCCGCTCGAACACCGGACGAACCGCCAGCCGGACCCGCTGCCGGGAGGGACATTCAGGGAAGGTAAGTCCCGTCCCGGGGGGGGCGGGGGGCGGGGGGCGGAGGATTTCTCCCCGAAACTTGTTCGGGGGGCCGAACACGTTGGCGCTCGGCCCCCCGAAGTTTCGGGGAGAAATTCTCCGCCATCCCTACTTACTTTGGATAGGTGGCCGCCTATCTAGATAGGATTGCTCCCTAAGCGGTATAGAAATATTATATCTAAATAAAAATAAATAAATAAATGAATGAATGAATGAATGAATATCATTATCATCTCCCTATTTCAAATGGGTCAGGGGGCTGAAGCTTAGAGAGCAGTTTACTAAGGGCATCGTTGAGTTCAAGGGAGAGACAAGATTCAAACCAGAGTCTTCCTCATTCATAGTCTTGTCTCTAAGGTGCAATTCTTGCCTGGGAGCAAGTCAATATGAACACAGTGAAACTTGCATCCAAATAAAGATGCATAGGATTACACTGTTACCACTGTACTACATAAGCTCTCATATTTGAGTGATTTGACTTTTCCCCACCTGATCATCAGCCTTGGTGCCTTAATTTGCTTGCAGGGATTGAAGAGCAGGCTTGACCTCTTCTTTTTTGTCTCCATACTCAGCTATCCTGCCTGCTCCTGGACATTGTCAGCATGGAATGGACTTCTTGACTTACTTTTATCTCTGCAAAGCAATTTGATATTTTAAAAATAAAGCAATAAAAGACATGCCAGCTGCCTAGAGCATGAACTATCTAATTCATGGGAGAATGGATTTAGTCTAAGCAATTGAAATGTGAAATGTTTGAAGTATGTCCACAAAGCCTTTGTCCCCAGATCCATTCTGCACAATCCAGAAGTATGCTCTTGACTGCATTTCATACATAGTGCACTACTCCCATCATCCCTGAGCAAGCATCAGTAGCCCACTCGTGGGAGATAGTCTTGTTGCAAGAGACAGGAATGTGGTTGCTCCCAGCTTATTTTTAATAGGATGGAATGGGTACTCCTAGCGGTGCCATTTTTCACAAAGCATACAACCAGCATTTTAGAAAAATAAGAAATTAAAATTGAACTAAAGGGGTCTAAAAATGGTGGGATAATGAGGGGGAAAGTGTAGGGATGGGAGAATCGGGGATTGGGGTCACTGAAAGTTTCCAAACTTCACTACAAAGCTTGGTAGTGTTTGTTTGTTTATTTATTATATTTATATCCCACCTTTCTTCCATTGTGGAACTCAAGGTGGCTACATGTGGTCCATAGGTGGTTCTAGGGATATACAAATCCCTTACCTTGTTCCGGGTGGAGGCGTCCGCAGTGCGGGGGAGGCGATCCGTCCCTCCCCTTGGAATCCTCCCCAGCCGGCTCCGCTCTGCGGCGAGTCCATGGAGCTGCTAGCTAGGGCCGGCCGCGGCCTGACTTCTGGCCACTGCCGGTCTTCAGACACAAATGGCGTCCTGCGTAGCGGACGCCATTTGCGTCCCCTGCCTTTTGCCATGATAGGCTATGTAAATCTTTAGGTAGCCTATCATGGCAAAAGGCAGGGATGCAAACGGCACCCGCTACACCATTTGCGCCCTTGCTCTTTGCTGTAATAGTCTACATAAAGATTTACGTAGCCTATCACGGCAAAATGCAGGGACGCAAATGGCATCTGCTACGCTGGATGCCATTTGTGTCCGAAGAGAAGCAGCAGTGGATGGCAGAGGGCAGCTGGACGGACTGGACCTGCCAACGACCAGGTAAGGTCCGTCCTGGGGGGATTTCGTGGGGTGGTGGTGAGGTAGTCCGTTCCGCTACGGACTCCAGGGGGATTTCTCCACCATCCCTAGGTGGTTCCCCCTCCAAGCACTGACCAGACCCAGACCTGCTTAGCTTCAGCAAGGTGGCTGCTTCATGTGCCTTCAGACCATGCCCTGTTCTCATTTGCAACCTGTTTTTTTTTTTTCAGTTTGTTCAAATGGGAGAAGTGTGCGTTTTGAATGAGAAAAAGGCACACTTTCCCCCACTGACTGTAGCGTTTGCATTTGGCAAATGTGAACACAATTTGCTAATATTTTTGCTAATATTTTTGGAGAACATGTGTTCCCATTCGAGGTTCCAAACCGGGCATTTTCTGGTGATTTGCAAACCAAAACAACATTCTCATCCATCCCTAGAAGAGGGTCAACTTGCTAGTCTTTGAGCTTCTTTAAAACTAGTGATGGAGGCAGCCACGTTTATTGACCGCATATCAAGCAGGGGCAGGACTGTAATGCTTACATCAAAAGATGCACTTGGCTAAAGATAGCTGAACTCGCCTCTACTGTATCATTTTCCATTCTGTCACTCCACGTACTTTTCCTTAGCCTGTCTCCCGATAGTGTCAGCAAAGGTGGCCTGGGAGAAAAGTGCCTGTTAAGCGACAGACTGCAGTGATGTAATGGGGGAGGGGCATAGCAGTATCCTCACCTGGGAAGCCTCTTTCATGTTAAAATAAGACCTCACTCACCACTCTATTCATCAGCTCTCCCCAATGTGGTGCCTTCCAGATGTTTTAGACTTCGACTCCCATCAGCCTCAGCCAGCATGGCTGATGGTCAGGAATTCTGGGAGTTGTCATCCAAAACATCTGGAGGGCACCATGTTGGGGAGGGCTGCTGTACATGAACAGGGCAGACATGTGAATAAACAAACTGGGTTAGTCTTATTATGTTCAAATTAGAATGGCATCATATTATATTTATTTAACAATGTCAAAAGTAAAGTGACTGATATCAAGTAAAATATTTAAACTATCAAACATGAAAGGAAATGCTGCCTGGAAAAGTAGCTCCTGTGAATAAACAAAGTATGCTTAGGCCTGTTGCAGACATTGTGCAGAGTGTACAACACACCCAAATAAAAAACCAGTTATTAAGGATGTCAGAGAATTCCGCCAAGGACTCCAGTGAGGCCAGATTCCTTAGAAGCCACCCCCCCCCCGGAATCCGTGGCAGAACAGCCTCCCCCTCCACCGCCCCGCGGAATCCCCCCGGGATGGAGCTTACCTGGCGGCGGATGTGGTAGCGGCAGCGGCAGCTCCGGTGGCGGATGTGGCGGCAGCGGCTCCAGCTGGTCTCCCGACCGGCTGCGGCCGGGCTGCTGTGGCCGCCATTTGCATCCTTGCAGTCAACCGTGATAGGCTACGTAAGTATTTACATAGCCTATCACGGTAAAGGCAGCCACACAAATGGCGTAGCGGCCGCCATTTGCGTCCCTGCTCTTTGCCGTGATAGGCTACATAAATACTTACATAGCCTATCATGGCTGACTGTAAGGACGCAAATGGTGGCCACTGCAACAGCCGCCATTTGCGGCCACAGCAGCCTGGCCACGGCCGGAACTCCGGCTGCAGCTGGCTGTGGCCGGTGGCACCGTGGAGCTGCCGCCAAGCGCAGCCGGCCAGGGAGGATTCCGGGGGGTGGGACGGAGTGCCTCCCCCCCCATCGCGCATTGCCCGGCGCGGAGCCAGGTAAGGCTTTCGTACATCCCTACCAGTTATGAATAGGGATGTACGAAAGTCACTTACCTTTTCGCAGGGGTGATTTGCGGTGGGGGGGAGGCGCTTCGCTTCTCCCCCTGAAGTTTAGGCGAGGGGGAGGAGGCGTCCCGCCTCGCCCGGCCGAAATTCAGGCCGGGGGGGGAGGTGCCCCGCCTCGCCCGGCCGAAATTCAGGCCGGGGAGAAGCGCCCCATCTCCCCGGCCGCGAAAGAAAAAGTAAAAAACAAAAACAAAACAAAACCCCGTGATAGGCTACGTAATGATTAACGTAGCCTATCACGGCTAGATTTCCAAAGTCAGCCGTGATAGGCTACGTTAATCGTCACGTAGTGTATCACGGGTGACTTTTGAAAAAAAAAAAAGCACGTACGCAAATGCGTTCCTTATTTTGGCATGTCTAGTCTACGTAAAGATTTACGTAGACTACGGCGAAAATAAGGGCAACGCAAATAGCGTTCCCTTATTTTCGCCGTAGTCTACGTAAATCTTTACGTAGACTACCTGGGCCCAAATAAGGAACACAAATGGCGGCGCCCATGGGCCGCCACCATTTGCGTACGCGCTTTTTTTTTCCCCAAAGTCACCCGTGATAGGCTATGTGACGATTTACGTAGCCTATCACGGCTGACTTTGGAAATCTAGCCGTGATAGGCTACGGAAATCGTCACGTAGCCTATCATGGGTGTGTGTGTGTGTGTGTTTTTACTTACTTTTTTATTTTGTAATGGTGGCGGCAGCAGCCGGTCGGGAGACCGGCCGCCGCCCCACCCCCCACGAAACGTCGCCGAACCGCCGCTGGGACCCGCCGCCAAGAGGGACATTCGCTGAAGGTAAGTCCCATCCCGGGGGGGCGGGGGCCGGCGGAGAATTTCCCCAACACTTTCGGGGGGCCGAATGCCTTGGCGCTCGGCCTCCTGAAGATTCGGGGAGAAATTCTCCGCCATCCCTAGTTATGAAGGTAGAAGGCCAGCAAGGGGGGGAGGCGGCTATCCAGTGTTTTGCACCGAGTGCCGCATGTACGACTATCTACCTGCTGGACGGAAGTCGTGGCTGTGCTCCGTGTAATGAGCTCCTGGTTCTCAGGGAACAAGTTTGTTCCCTTGAGGCCAAGGTTGCTGACCTGGAGAAGCGAAGACAGGCAGAGAGGTTGGAGGATGAGACCTTCAGGGACCTATTAGCAGTGTCCCACTCCCAGGGTGACAGCTCCTCTGCTGTCATGGAGAATGTGGGTCTCGGGGAAGGAGGGCACCATTCTGCGGAAGAGGGAAATGACCCTCGGAAGACAAACAAATATCCTCTTGTGCTGAGGATATGCCTCCAGGGAAGGGGAGGTTGTGGTAGTGGGAGATTCAATCATTAGGCACGTGGACAGCTGGATTTGTGATGGGCATGTAGACCACATGGTGAATTGCCTGCCTGGTGCAAAGGTTGTGGATATCATGCGCCGTCTAGGCAGCCTAGTAATAGTGCTGGGGTGGAGTCAGTGGTCATGGTCCATGCGGGTACCAGTGATGTGGGAAAATGTAGTCATGAGGTCCTGGAAGCCAAGTTTAGGTTGCTAGGTAGGAGGTTGAAATCCAGGATCACCAAGGTGGCTTGAAATGCTACCCACTCCATGCACAGGGCCAGCTAGACAGACGAAGCTGAGGAGACTCAATGCATGGATGAGATGGTGGTGCAGGCAGGAGGGGTTCAGATTTGTTAGGGTCTGGGGAACATTTTGGGACAAGCCAGGCGTGTACAAGAGGGACAGGCTCCTCTTGAACCCAAATGGAAACAGACTTCTGGCAATAAACATAAAAAGGTGGCAGAGCAGCTTTTAAAACTAAACCTTGGGGGAAAGCTGACAGGGGCTGGGAAGCATCCGGTTCGGGTTAAATCATCCCAAAGGGATGAAGATGAAAATGTTTTTGATTGCCCAAATGTAGATGGGGAAGAAACAGGCCAGGAGTACATGGTCAAACATAATAGCCAATCAAAGAGGCCAAAGTCCCATAGCAAAAGATGCACACGCCAAAGACATCTGGGGAGGAACACCATGTATAGGTGTTTCTATGCAAATGCTGGAAGCCTCCAAGCCAAAATGGGAGTGTTAGAGTGCTTGGTTTTAAAGGAAAACCTGGATATAGTGGGCATTACAGAAACCTGGTGGAATGGAGAGAACCAGTTGGATACAGTAATCTCTGGATATAAACTCTATAGGAAGGACAGGGAAGGGCATATTGGGGGAGGTGTTGCCCTGTATGTCAAAGAGGGCATAGTGTTGAGCGGACTGGAACACCTAAATGGGGTAGGCTCTTCCACAGAAGTGCTGTGGGTGACAATACCAGGATCCAAAACTAATTTAGTCCTAGGAACGTGCTATTGTCCCCCAGACCAGAATGCTCAGAGTGACCTTGAGATGAAAAATGAAATCAGGGAGGCCTCCAAACAAGGAAGTATTGGAATAATGGGCGACTTCAATTACCCCCACATTGACTGGATAAATGCATGTTCCAGTCACACCAAAGTGGTTAAATTTCTCGATGCCCTAAACGATTGTGCCCTAGAACCGTAGGTCATGGAACCGACCAGAGGGGAAGCGACCTTGGATTTAATCCTAAATGGTGTCACCCAGGACCTAGCATGAGATGTAAATGTTGTTGAACCATTTGGAAACAGTGACCACAGTGCTATTAGATTTAATATATATTTAAGTGGAAAATTGCCCAGGAAGTCCAACACAGTCACATTTGACTTCAAAAGAGGAAGTTTCTCTAAAATGAGGGAACTGGTGAAAAGGAAGTTAAAAGGGGGAGCCAAGAGGATTAAATCCCTTCAAAATACTTGGAGATTACTCAAAACCACAATAATAGAAGCCCAGCTAAAATGTATACCAGAGGTTAGGAAAGGTAGCACCAAGTCCAAGAGTTCACCAGCATGGTTAACGAGCAGGGTTAAGGTTGCTATTACAGAAAAGAGAGCTTCCTTCAGAAAATGGTTGCTCAAGTGAGGAAAACAAAAGGAAGCACAAGCTTGCACTAAGGCGATGAAAGCAGACAATAAGAGATGTAAAAAAGCATTCTGAAGAGCATATAGCTAACAATATCAAGACCAACAATAAAGAATTCTTTAAATATATATGAGAAGCAGAAAACCATCTAGGTAGGAAGTTGGACCACTGGATGGCAATGGAGTTAAAGGAGTACTGAAGGAGGACAAGGAGATTGCAGAGAAGCTGAATGAATTCTTTTCATCCGTCTTCACTGCAGAAGATATAGGACAGTTACCTGTGCCTGAACTGACTTTTTAAGGAAAGGAGTCTGAGGAACTGAGGCAAATAGTGGTGACAAAAGATGAAATTCTCAACCTTATTGATAAATTGAAAGGAAATAAATCACTGAGCCCAGATGGTATCCGTCCTAGAGTTATCAAAGAACTCAAATATGAAATTGCTGATCTTCTAACCAAAATATGCAACATAAAATACTTAAGTAGCCTATCATGGCTATGATGAAGAAGTGAATGGCGGCCGCAGGGCGCCCGCCATTCGCAAGTAGGGGTGTCAGAGAATTTCTCGCCGAAACTTCGGGGGGCCGAGTGCCAACGTATTCGGCCCCCCGAAGTAGTTTCGGGGAGAAATTCTCCCCCCCGCCCCTCCCGGGATGGGACTTACCTTTCCCGAATGTCGCTCCTGGTGGCGGGTCGCAGCGGCGGTTCGGCAGGGCTTCGACAGGGGCGGGGGCAGCAGCTGGTCTTTCGACCGGCTGCCGCTGCCGCCGCCGCCATTCCAAGAAAAGTAAAAAAAAAAAAAAACGCCCCCGTGATAGGCTACGTGACGATTAACGTAGCCTATCACGGCTGACTTTGCAGATCTAGCCGTGATAGGCTACGTAAATCGTCACGTAGCCTATCACGGGGCGTTTTTTTTTTTTTTTACTTTTCTGTTGAAGTTCGCGGCCGGGGAGACGGGGCGCTTCCCCCCGGCCTAAATTTCAGCCGGGTGAGGTGGGAAGACACCCCCTGCTCGCATGAACTTCGGGGGGAGAAGCGAAGCACCTCCCACCCACTGCGAAAAAAGCTGCGGGACAAGATAAGTCCCTTTCGTACATCCCTATTCGCAAGTCAGCACAGATGGCAGCAGGTAAGTGGTCTGTTTCGTGTGCCTTTCGTGGATTGGGGGGGCAGGGGCTTCGTTCCGCCACAGATTTCAGGGGGCCGAATACACTGGCATTTGGCCTCACCGAGATCTGTGGCAGAATTCTCTGACATCCCTACACTGTTATGAAACAAATTGGGGAAGATAGAAGAACAAGAAACCTACTGCATACCAAGCCAAATATTTCATTTTCTCATTATCTTGGTAACAGAAGAGCAGATACATGATGTAAGTTGTTGCAGAGATTATGGGAACTTTACTAGGAAATGTAGTGGCAACTAGCTATTTTTATACATCCAGTAATAAGACATTTCAAAAGAGGATTGTAAAGCAGATGTCAGTGTATGGGTCTTGGAATATAATAGCAAATGAACTTCTGCTAGATTTGACACTGAATTTTTGGGAGGCATAAAGGCTGCGATCATTATACTGCCGTTCCTCCAAAGAGCTTGTGGTGGTAATGGTACCCTTGTTGTTGTTGTTCAGTCGTTCAGTCGTGTCCGACTCTTCGTGACCCCATGGACCATAGCACGCCAGGCCTTCCTGTCCTGCGCTCTCTCCCGGAGCGTGCTCAAGTTCATATTCATTGCATCCGTGATGCTATCTAGCCATCTCATCCTATGCCGTCCCCTTCTCCTTTTGCCTTCAGTCTTTACCAGCATCAGGGTCTTTTCCAGGGAGTTTTCTCTTCGCATTAGGTGGCCAAAATATTGGAGCTTCAGCTTCATTATCTGTCCTTCCAATGAGCACTCAGGGTTGATTTCCTTTAGGATGGACTGATTTGACCTCCTTGCAGTCCAGGGGACTCGTAAGAGTCTTCTCCAGCACCACAGTTCGAAAGCATCAATTCTTCGGTGCTCAGCCTTCCTTATAGTCCAGCTCTCACAGCCATACATTACTACTGGGAAAACCATAGCTTTGATTAGACGGACCTTTGTCGGCAAGGTGATGTCTCTGCTTCTTACTATGCTGTCTAGGTTGGCCATAGCTTTCCTCCCAAGGAGCAAGCGTCTTTTAATTTCATGGCTACAGTCACCGTCTGCGGTGATCTTGGAGCCCAAGAAAGTAAAATCTGTCACTGCTTCCATTTCTTCCCCTTCCATATGCCAGGAAGTGATGGGGCCAGATGCCATGATCTGAGTTTTGTCAATGTTGAGTTTCAAACCAGCTTTTGCACTCTCCTCTTTCACCCTCAACAAGAGGCTCTTTAGATCCTCTTCGCTTTCTGCCATTAGGGTGGTATCGTCTGCATATCGGAGGTTGTTGATAATTCTCCCAGCAATCTTAATTCCTACCTTTGATTCATCCAACCCGGCATTTCTCATGATGTACTCTGCATATAAGTTAAATAAGCAGGGTGACAATATGCAGCCTTGTCGTACTCCTTTCCCAATTTTGAACCAATCGGTTGTTCCATGTCTGGTTCTTACTGTTGCTTCTTGACCCTCGTACAGGTTTCTCAGGAGACAGGTAAGGTGGTCTGGTACTCCCATCACTTTAAGAATTTGCCACAGTTTGTTGTGATCCACACAATCAAAGGCTTTAGCGTAGTCAATGAAGCAGAAATAGACGTTTTTCTGGAATTCTCTTGCTTTCTCCATGATGCAGCGAATGTTGGCGATTTGATCTCTAGTTCCTCTGCCTCTTCGAAACCCAGCTTGTACTTCCGGTAGTTCTCGGTTCGCATACTGCTGAAGCCTAGCTTGTAGGATTTTGAGCATCACCTTGCTGGCATGTGAAATGAGCGCAATTGTGCGGTAGTTTGAACACTCTTTGGCGTTGCCCTTCTTTGGAATTGGAATGTAAACTGACCTTTTCCAGTCTTGTGGCCATTGTTGAGTGTTCCAGATTTGTTGGCATATTGAATGCAGCACTTTAACAGCATAATCTTTTAGGATTTTAAATAGCTCGGCTGGAATACTGTCATCTCCGCTAGCTTTGTTGTTACTAATGCTTCCTAAGGCCCACTTGACTTCACTCTCTAGGATGTCCGGCTCAAGTTCAGTGACCGCACTATCATGGCTATCAGGGACATTCAGATCTTTCCTGTATAGTTCTTCTGTGTATTCTTGCCACCTCTTCTTAATCTCATCTGCTTCTGTTAGGTCCCTGCCTTCTTTGTCCTTTATCATGCCCGTCGTTGCACAAAACGTTCCCTTGAGATCTCCAATTTTCTTGAAGAGATCTCTAGTCTTTCCCATTCTGTTGTTTTCCTCGATTTCTTTGCATTGTTCATTTAAGAAGGCCTTCTTGTCTCTCCTTGCTATTCTCTGGAACTCTGCATTCAGTTGGGTATATCTTCCCCTTTCTCCCTTGCTTTTCGCTTCCCTTCTTTCGTGAGCTACTTGTAAAGCCTCATCAGACAGCCACTTTGCTTTCTTGCATTTCTTTTTCTTTGGGATGGATTTCGTTGCTGCCTCCTGAACAATGTTACGGACCTCCGTCCATAGTTCCTCAGGCACTCTGTCTATCAGGTCTAATCCCTGAAATCTATTCCTCACCTCCACTGTATATTCATCAGGGATATGATTTAGGTCATACCTGAATGGTTTAGTGGTTTTCCCGACGTTCTTCAATTTAAGCCGAAATTTTGCAAGAAGCAGCTCATGATCTGAGCCACAGTCAGCTCCAGGTCTTGTTTTTACTGACTGTATGGAGCTTCTCCATCTTTGGCTGCAAAGGACATAATCAATCTGATTTCGATATTGACCATCTGGTGATGTCCATGTGTAGAGTCGCCTCTTTTGCTGTTGGAAAAGAGTGTTTGCTATGATCAGCATGTTCTCTTGGCAAAACTCTATTAGCTTTTGTCCTGCTTCATTTTGTACACCAAGGCCATGCTTGCCTGTTATCCCGGTGATTTCTTGACTTCCTACTTTAGCATTCCAATCCCCTATGATGAAGAGGACATCTTTTTTGGGTGTTAGTTCTAGAAGGTGTTGTAGGTCTTCATAGAACCGATCAACCTCAGCTTCTTCGGCCTCAGTGGTTGGGGCATAGACTTGAATTACTGTGATGTTGAATGGTTTGCCTTGGATTCGTACTGAGATCATTCTATCATTTTTAAGATTGTACCCCAGTACTGCTTTTCCCACCCTTTTGTTGACTATGAGTGCTACTCCATTTCTTCTAAGGGATTCTTGCCCACAATAGTAGATATGATGGTCACCTGAATTAAATTCGCCCATGCCTGTCCATTTTAGTTCGCTGATTCCCAAGATGTCAATGTTCAATCTTGCCATCTCATGTTTGACCACCTCCAGCTTACCTTGATTCATTGATCTGACATTCCAGGTTCCTAAACAATATTGTTCTTTACAGCATCGGATTTTCTTTTCACCACCAGACACATCCACAGCTGAGTGTCCTTTCGGGTTTGGCCCAGCCGCTTCACTCTTTCTGGCGCTACTTGGAAATACCCTCTGCTCTTCCCCAGTAGCATATTGGACACCTTCCAACCTGAGGGGCTCATCTTCCGGCGTCATCTCGTTTAGCCTTGTGATACATTCCATGGGGTTTTCTTGGCAAGAATACTGGAGTGGGTTGCCATTTCCTTCTCCAGTGGACCACATTTTGTCAGAACTCTCTGCCATGACCTGTCCGTCTTGGGTGGCCCTTCACAGCATAGCTTATGGCTTCATTGAGTTACGCAAGCCCCTTCGCCACAACAAGGCAGTGATCCATGAAGGGGAATGGTACCCTATCCCTCAAAGCCTGCTAGGATAGCTTGTTGTCAGTTGCTGCGTAAGGATACTGTCTGTAGTCTGAAGCAAGGCCTGTTGTTTGTAGTTTGTAATTGACTGGAAACACAGCTTGATAGCACGGCTACAAAGGGAGCCAGGGGCCAGGCACCTGACGCTGGGGTGCTTTACAAACTGCACTGAAATCCTAGAACAAGCCATGCATTTAATGGTGGTTTGTAAACCATCCCACCCACCCACCCTCACCAGTTTTGGACGTCACGACAACTGCGACCAGCGAGGGTAATTATACTAATTAGGCAGCTCACGACTGGCACACACAGGGAGCAAAACTAATCTGTGGTGGCTTATTTACCCTCACGATGGCTTATTTACCCTTCTTTACCCTCACAATGGCTTATTTACCCTCACGACTGGCACACACAGGGAGCAAAACTAATCCCTGATGGCTTATTTACCCTCCGTGATTGTGCAGACCCAATCAGTGACTCAGCACAACCTGTGTCACAGGGTTGTTCAGAAGATAAGGAGGGATAATGGTACCCTATCCCTCCTTATCTTCTGAACAACCCTGTGACACAGGTTGTGCTGAGTCACTGACTGGGTCTGCACAATCACGGAGGGTAAATAAGCCATCAGGGATTAGTTTTGCTCCCTGTGTGTGCCAGTCGTGAGGCTAAATAAGCCATTGTGAGGGTAAATAAGGGTAAATAAGCCATTGTGAGGGTAAATAAGCCATTGTGAGGGTAAAGAAGGGTAAATAAGCCATCGTGAGGGTAAATAAGCCACCACAGATTAGTTTTGCTCCCTGTGTGTGCCAGTCGTGAGCTGCCTAATTAGTATAATTACCCTCGCTGGTCGCAGTTGTCGTGACGTCCAAAACTGGTGAGGGTGGGTGGGTGGGATGGTTTACAAACCACCATTAAATGCATGGCTTGTTCTAGGATTTCAGTGCAGTTTGTAAAGCACCCCAGCGTCAGGTGCCTGGCCCCTGGCTCCCTTTGTAGCCGTGCTATCAAGCTGTGTTTCCAGTCAATTACAAACTACAAACAACAGGCCTTGCTTCAGACTACAGACAGTATCCTTACGCAGCAACTGACAACAAGCTATCCTAGCAGGCTTTGCGTAATACAGTAGGCTTCAGGTAACTACCTGGGTTAAAGCACCATGAATGAAAGTTCCTACTAAACTGCTGCTGGCTACTACAGACCCCACTTCTCGGACTGAGTAGCCTACCACGTCCCACCCTCAAGGTGGGCCTTTCCACGGGTTCACCTCCCTTGCTGCTAGTCTCTTGGTTGCCTCAGGACCCTGCATTGCTCCTCCCTTTTCATCTGATGTCTGAGGCTTATTCCCACCCCCTCCTGCATTCCCATGGGTTCAAGGGATGGCCCAACCAGGCTGTCACCCGACTGATTAAACTGCATCTGGGCTTCACCCTCTCTGGCACTGATATGCTCACCAGGGGGCCCCTCCTGCAACCTTGATGCCTCAACAACTCCTTCCCCCGCCCCCTCCCTGCCTGACTCAGAATGACTTCCCATGTCTTCTTGGAGTGCGTCTGCAGAGGTGCTGGGCCGAGTCCCTACGTCCAACCACCCACCCTCACGAAAATCAAGACAACCCGTGCCTGGCACAGGCAATTATGCTAATTAGGAAGCTCACACCCAGCACACCCAGGGAGGGAAAATAAGCCACCATAGCTTATTTTCCCTCAGTGATCATGCAAACCTGCCCACTGGATGAGTTCACATGTCATACTATGCCACCCTGAGAATAAGCCATGTTGGGTTGGTGGTTTTCTCATTACTCCTGACAGATGATTGGGCGCTCTGCAGCTTGCCTTGGCTTGTTTCCCCCTTAGTCCTCCTGCCCCCAGCATATATCACAGGCACCTTTTTGACAAATCCTTGTTTCTTCATTCCCGTTCTGCAATTGGTCTGCTGCAGTTGCCAGGGAAACTCCCCCCCCCCTTGCATCAGGTCACCAAATGCATATATTTTTCGGAGCCCTCATGAATACGATAATGCGTTCGCAATATACACATATATATATATATATATATATATATATATATATTCAGGAAGGATCCTGCTCAAGTGCACAGGAGTGCAAGACTGCCTGTCTGCCATCTAGCTCAGCATACCGATATCCCCTTCTTGTCAATGTCCTTGTCAAATTCATCCTCCTCTTAGCTAGGGATGTCAGAGAAATCCACTGCGGATTCATATGAGGCCGGATTCTTTGGAATTCGGCCTCAGGAATCCGCAGCAGATCGGAACCACTTACCTCCGCACCAGGAGGACTGGAGGCGGAACGGCACTCGGCTGCTTCTTGCCAGCCAGAGCCGTTCGCCTCCTCCCTGACCCTGCCGATCGCCATGTCTTTTCTTTAAAAAAAAAAAAAAGGCAATCAGCAGGATGTGCCCATAGACTGAGATGCAAAATAGAGCCATGAATCTTGCGTATAAGCCTATGGACACATAGACTTAGACACAAGATTTATTACTCTATTTGCATCTAAGTCTATGGACACACCCTGCCGATCGCCTTTTTTTTTTTTTTTTAAAGAAAAGACATGGCGATCGGCAGGGATAGGGAGGAGAACAGCTCTGGCTGGCAGGAAGGAAGGAAGGTAAGTGGCCCCGAAGCCGGTTCCCCCCCCAAGAATCCTCGCGGAGCGGAGCCACTCTGGAGGATTCCGGAGGGAAGGAATACATCGCCCCCCCCCCACGGATTCCCCACCAGAACAGACGGTGGGGAATCTGTACACCCCTAACTTCAGCTAGCAAACACCTTTTTAAAAAAAGGTTGCTTCATGTACCACCAATGTAATTACACTCTCCGCAGTTAGCCACTCCATTCTATCGCTCCTTCCCCTGACGGTTTCCCCCCGTCACTCACTTAACATTCTGTGCCGTTGAGGTATTATAGGATAGTGGGTGGGGGGGTGTCCCCTTAGTACTTTTTCCTAATGATTTTTTAATAGCTGCAACATTTCCCTGATACCTCTGTCTTGTGCATGGGTGGCGTACAAATCTTCTCAAACACAGGAAGATTTGAACCAGTATTATAAGGTAATTTCTAGAATACTGCATTAATTATTTAAGGTTGCAATGCTAAATGCACTTACAAGAGAGTAGTCCACTGATCACAGTTAGACTTACTAAAATGAGTTTTAAACATTTATGTTTAAGTATTTGTTGAGCATAAGATATGGTTTGGGTGCATCTTTTTGTAGTTTCCCTGAAAAAGAGTATGTTTTATTGACATTTGTATGTCAGACATATAACAATAATATGTTCAGTCTTTCTAAACCCTGGGAGTTCCCCCATGCTTTGTTGACTGTTCTGTGGTGTGACCCTTTCCCTCCTCCCCTTACCTTCATTTGTTAAGGAAGCTGAATGATTTCCAGACCCTGACAGTGCTGTGAAAAGTACAGAGACAACAGTTCAAGAAAATAAGATGTTATGCTTCAGTTACAAAGAAGAAAAATATAATTCGGCTCACTGAATGTCACTTTTTCTATTTCTTGCAGCAAAGTACCATATCTTGCATAACTGGATGGCAGTGGGAAAATATTTGGTACGACACAACTGGAACAATCAATCATAAGAACCTAAGAAGAGCTGTGCTGGATCAGACCAAATGCCCGCCTAGTCCAGCATTCTCTTCCCGCAGTGGCCAACCAGATGCCCCAATGGGAAGCCCACAAGCAGGACATGAGTGTACCGTCCCTCTCATGTTCCCCAGCAACTGGTATGCAGAAGCATCCTGCCTCCAATACTGGAAGTGATATACAGCCATTATTACTTGTAGCCACTGATAGCCTTATCCTCCATGAACTGGTCTAATCTCCTTTTAGAGCTGTCAAAGTTGAGGGCCATCATTACCTCCTGTGGCAGCAAATTCCATAGTTAAAATACGCAATGGAGCAGTCCTGCCTCCACCATTAATCATGTTCAAGGTAGAAACTGCCACCATGTTCACTCTGGAAATATTTTCATTCAGATCAGATCACAGAGAATTGTTGGTGAACTGACCTTCCCTCCCCAGTCACTGCTGGACAGAGAAGCTTCCACAAGTTCCCCTTCTCTCTCCCTCCCTCCCCCCCCCCTCTCTCTCTCTCGTAGCATAGACCAAGCAGGTAAAAAATGCAGGGAGCCAGACACTAGAGCTTGACCATTCTCTAGCCCCTAAACCCAGGAAGTCCGATTAAACAAAAGGTTTATTTAGAGTCAGGGAATCAGACAGACATGAAAAGAAAACAAAAGGCATTTATTTAATGTATTTTTATCCAAACATCTTCCCAAAGCTGCTTACAGAGATCTATAATATGGCAGCCCCTGCCCTCAGGCTCACAATCTAAAACACACAACACAAAAGCAAAAGTGATTGGGAGGGAGGAGGAAAAAAGCAAATTCAGACACTCGTTCCTGGGGCTTCTCTACTTTATGGAAAAATCCCTCAGCCTTACCAGGGCTTTCTGCTTCCATTTCCCTGGAGCAATCAGATGATGAACATGGAATTCAAAACGCCCTTTCTCGGCAGCCTTACTGGGGCTTTCTATATTTTCATTGAAACAGCACCATCTAGTGGCTGAATTATATCCCACTTTTTATTATTCCAGTTTATCTCCAATATTTTTGAAAGTGGGATAAATGGGGGAAAGCACGGGAGACATCCTGGAGTTTGCTGACATCATGTAAAAGACCCGCAAAGTTCCATGAGTGGCCAATCATGAGTGTGCAATAAATTGCTTGTTTAGAAACACCCTTAGTTATAAAGTTCTTATAATTATAATTTCTAGTTTGCTTCTACAGCTGAAAATCTAGGCAGGTCTTACTTAGGTTCAGATCTCACACATGATGAGGAACAGCACTGTGCTTTTCATTTCTATGGAGAATTATTCCCATTTTTAAATCTTGCACCTGCATGGAAGGGGGCAGGGGTAGAGTTGGTTACATAGTGATTACTGAAGTAGTGTGGACAGGGGTTTTGCCTCTAACCAATGATAGGAGATGTTTCCACAACCATGTGAACTGGACCACACCCTCTAGGGCAGAGATGCTACCTTAGGCATGAACTGCATGCAGTGTAGGAATCAAGAGAATGGGGAGATACTCGTGAGAACTTAAGGAAGTCCTACATCTATCCTGTTAGGGCAATTAAACGGGATTTCCTGGCTCTCTGTGCGAGTGATACTTTTACATGCAAGAAAGGAAGAGGGGCATCAAGAGTTAAAACAGAATTGCTGAAAAAGAGAATGCTTAGAAAGGCAAGATTTTTTCTCCATATAAAAGTTCCACTGAAATCAACAGGACATACTGTACGGAAGGATGTGTTAGCGTAAGCACCTTTACAGGAAAAAGTAACCCTACACTTTCCTTTATTTTTCCATCCTTGTAAATGTGATGGAATCAAGATCTAGATACAGGAAATGCTTGTTTTAGTTTTTAAAGGATGGATTTCACAGGGTTACACCTTAGGAAAGGATTTGTGAGAAAAAAAGAACTATGTGAAAATTAGAG
The DNA here is from genome assembly GCF_057233095.1 of Heloderma suspectum. Classification (NCBI taxonomy): domain Eukaryota; kingdom Metazoa; phylum Chordata; class Lepidosauria; order Squamata; family Helodermatidae; genus Heloderma; species Heloderma suspectum. The sequence continues at coordinate 118,999,544 of NC_139462.1, forward strand.
GGAATTGTACCCTTGCTGTAGATATTTACGCTACTAACAATCGCTCAAATACATTCCTGAAGGGCCAGTCCAAGTATTACTTCTTCAGGTATGGCAGATGTGAGAATCACTCACACATATAGACAGACCTGATACTGACAGTATTTGTTGATGCTTGGGTCTAATCCACAGTCAGACATACGTGCGCAGGAATGCAGGTGTGTGCATGCGCATGCACGTACCCCCTACAGCACATAAATGTCAGTAAAATTGGCACATTGGGGGTGACTGCTAAGTACATGGAAGGGAAATGTACACAAATTTAGTGGCTGGGAAGTTAATGGAGGTAAAATTTGCACATCTGCAGTCAGGGCAGGCCCTAAGGTAAATAGCACCCTGGGCAAGAACTACCTTTGCTGCCCCCCCCCCCCCCGGTCAACTCTGGAGGGCCACCCGGAGGATTTATGGGGCCTAGTGCAGAAGTGATGTCTGTCAAGAACAACATTTCTCAAAACCTTGATCCCTCAGCCCCGGTGCTTCAGTCTGTACAAGCCAAAGTTTGAAAAGCCACATTCTGAGCAGTGGCAGTGTGCAGGGAAGGTCAAAGGGGAGGCCCTTAACTCTTCTTCTCCTTCTTCTTCTTCTTTTAAAAAATTAATTTTTCTTGTAACACACTTCCATACCAGTGGGCCAGTGTTTTTAACCTCCAGTGAGTACAGGCACAGGCTACTCTAGAACAATCAGAAAGCTAGAAACAAAAAGGGAAAAGAGGCTATGGAAGGGCAAGACTCTCCAGTGGTGGTGACCTGCAAGGTGTGTGCCATGTAGGGATGTCAGAGAATTCTGCCACAGATCTCGGTGAGATCTGCCAAACTCCGTGGCAGAACGGCCTGCCCCCCCCCCGCCCCCGCACGGATCCCCCTGGGACGAGACTTACCTGGGGCGGATGTTCTGGGTGGCGGCAGCTCCGGCGGCGGCGGCTGGTCTTCCGACCGGCTGCTGCTGCCGCCGCCATCATTTGCAGTCTTGTCAGGGTTTTTTTTTTTTTTTTTTTACAAGACGTGATAGGCTACGTAAAGATTTACGTAGCCTATCATGGCTGGGTAAAAAAACACACAACCACGTATACAATTGGCAGCGGCTACGGCCGCTGCCATTTGCATTCCTTATTTTTGGCCCTCTTAGTCTACGTAAATATTTACGTATACTATGACAGTGAAAATAAAGGGGAACACAAATAGCGTAGCGGGCGCTATTTGCGTCCCCTTTTGATTCACCATTTTAGCCTACGTAAATATTTACGTAGACTAAGAGGGCCAAAAATAAGGAACGCAAATGGCGGCGGCCGTAGCCGTCGCCATTTGCGTATGCGGTTTTTGTTGTTGTTTTTTTACCCAGAGCCCTCCGCGGCCGGAAATCCGGCTGCAGACAGCTCTGGCCTGGGCCTGGCCGGCAGCTCCGCGGAGCTGCCGTGGAGCACAGCCGGCCGTGGAGGATTCTGGGGGGGAGGAACGGATCGCCTCCCCCCCCGTCGAGGATTCCGGGGGGAGGGAAGGAATGCCTCCCCCCCCCCACCATCAATATAATCCGAGGAAAGGTAAGTGACTTTAGTACATCCCTAGCCATGTTTGTTTTTTTGCCTGAGAACAACATGGCCTACACCTGCAACAAGTGCAAGTTGATCATGCTGCTGGAAGAAAAAGTACATGGACTGGAGCGGCGACTGTCGACCCTCCGGGGAATAAGAGAACACAAAGAGTTCTTGGACAGAATGGGGGAACTACAGCAGCAAAGGGAAGACCAGAAGCTTGCAGAGCAACAGCAAGATGAGGCAGTGGGAAATGCTGAGGTGAAGAAAAATGGAGTAGAGGATACTCCTTGGAAAAGGGTGACAGTTAGGAGAAGAAGAACTAGACGCCACTCTGTGCCAGTGGAAGCAGTGGAGCTGTGGAACCAATTCCAGGTACTTGCAGATGAGACTGGAGGACAGCCTGCAGAGGAAGCATCACAGGGGAACCTACATGAGAGTGAGCAAGAGGCTGAAGGTCAGTCAAACAGAGGCGATGAAACCCAGGCCTACAACAAGAAGAAGAGAAGAGTGGTAGTAGTGGGAGACTCCTTGCTGCGTGGGATCAAGACCCAAGTGTGTCGCGAAGACCCGTGGACTCACCAAGTATGTTGTCTCCCGGGAGGACGAATTAGAGACGTGATTGAAAGGTTGCCTGCACTCATAAAGCCCACTGACAGGTATTCCTTTCTTCTCATCCGTGTGGGAACAAATGATACCGCCAAGCGGAGCTACGAAGAAATCATGTCAGACTTTGAAGCTTTGGGAAGGAAACTCAAGAACTTTGGGGCCCAGATAGTTTTCTCATCCATCCTTCCAGTAGTTAGAAGAGGGATAGAAAGGGAACAAAAAATGCTCCGGGTGAATGACTGGCTACGAAGGTGGTGCCGACGAGAGAGATTTGGATTCTGGGACCACGGGCTATACTTCCTGGAAGATGGGCTGTTGGCAAGGGATGGGTTGCACCTCACAAAGGATGGGAAGAATGTGTTTGGCCACAGCATGAAGAACTTCATCAGGAGGGCTTTAAACTGAATCCTATGGGGAAGGGAGATGTAATGTTGGGGGTAACAACAGACGTAGGCACATGCACTGCAACGGAGAGAACAGCTCTGATAGCGCCCAATGATAGTCTTCAGACACATGTAGGAAGAAAGCCAGACTATGAAGCACATGGTCTTCGATGTCTGTATACTAATGCCCAGAGTATGGGAAACAAACAGAACGAACTTGAACTCTTAATACAAGAGGGAAATTATGACTTATAACTGAGGTATAACTGAGACTTGGTGGGATGACTCTCATGACTGGAATACAGCAATTGAAGGATATAACTTGTTCAAAAAGAACAGGAGGAACAGAAAGGGAGGTGGGGTTGCACTGTATGTGAAAAATACATATCTCTGCATAGAAATACAGGAGGATGAGCTTGGTAGCCCCATCGAGAGCATCTGAATCAAAATAAATGGAGCAAAGAATAAAAGGAACCTGGTGGTCAGAGTCTACTACCAGCCACCCAACAAAGGAGAAGATGAGGATGAAACTTTTGAAAAGCAAATAGCCAATGTTTTAAGGAAGCATGATGTAGTAGTAATGGGGGACTTCAATTTCCCCGATATTTGTTGGGAGACAAATTCTGCAAAAGATGGCCCCTCCAAGAGATTCTTGACTTGTGTTGCTGATAATTTCCTCCTACAGAAAGTAGAGAAAGGAACTAGAGGATTGGCTATCTTTGACTTTATTCTAACCAACAGAGATGACTTAGTGGATAAAGTAGCAGTTACGGGAACTCTGGGGGAAAGTGACCATGTTATACTTGAGTTCATGGTTCTAAAGGAAGCAAAAGCTGAGAATAGCCAAACATGTACCCTGGATTTTAGGAAAGCTAATTTTAATAAACTCAAAACAATGATCAGTAAGGTCCCATGGAAAGTGACTCTAACAAGAAAAGGAGTCCATGATGGGTGGGAGCTTTTAAAAAAGGAAGTTCTCAAGGCACAATTACAAACAATTCCAACAAGAAAAGGAGGCGGAAGATAACAGAAGAAGCCAAAGTGGCTTCACAAAAAGCTTAGAGATGACCTGAAAACAAAAAAGGACACATATAGGAAGTGGAAAGAAGGCCGAGTAACAGAGGAAGAGTACAGGCAGGTAGCACAGAATTGCAGGGATGGTGTCAGGAAGGCTAAAGCTGAGAATGAGCTGAGGTTAGCGAGGGATGCTAAAAACAGCAAAAAGGCTTTCTTCAGCTACGTGCATAGTAAAAGGCAGAGGAACGAAATGGTTGTTCAGCTATTAAATGAGAATGGCAAAACGATAACAGATGACAAAGAAAAGGCAGAGGTGCTCAATTCCTACTTTGGCTCAGTCTTCTCCCAAAAGAGGGTCTATGAGCCCCCTCTCAGAATGAGCTGAGGTTAGCGAGGGATGCTAAAAGCAACAAAAAGGCTTTCTTCAGCTACGTGCATGACAGAGACAGAGGACAGAAATGGTGGTTCAACTATTAAATAAGGATGGCAAAAATGATAACAGATGACAAGGAAAAGGCAGAAGTGCTCAATTCGTACTTTGGCTCAGTCTTCTCCCAAAAGAGGGTCTATGAGCCCCCTGGCAAAGGCGAAGTACAGGCTGAAGGGGCAGGATTGCAACTTGAGACTGATAGGCATATGGTCAAGGAACACCTAATTACTTTGAATGAGTTCAAATCTCCAGGGTCAGATGAACTGCACCCTAGAGCAATAAAGGAACTGGCAGAAAAACTATCAGAACCACTGTCTATTCTCTTTGAGAAATCAGGGAGGACCGGGGAAGTGCCAGATGACTGGAGGAGGGCTAATGTCCCTATCTTCAAAAGGGGGAAAAAGGAGGAACCTGGGAACTACAGACCAGTCAGTTTGACATGAATCCCTGAGAAAATTCTGGAGCAGATGATAAAGCAATCCATCTGGAAGCACCTTGAAAACAATGCAGCGATTACTCGAACCCAACATGGATTTGTGAAGAACAAATCCTGCCAGACCAATCTGATCTCGTTTTTTGATCAGGTAACCTCCCTTGTGGACTGAGGGAATGCTGTGGACATCATATACCTCAACTTCAGCAAAGCTTTCGACAAAGTGCCCCATGATGTCCTGATCAGCAAACTAGCTCAAAGTGGGCTAGATGAAACAACGATCCTGTGGATCCACAGTTGGCTACAGTATCAGACTCCTACAGTGCTTATCAATGGGATCTTCTCTAACTGGGGAGAGGTAATGAGTGGGGTACTGCAGTCAGCCCTCAGTCCTGGGCCCAGTGCTCTTCAACATTGTTATTAATTACTTGGAGAGGAGGTGCAGGGAATGCTGATCAAATTTGCAGATGACACAAAATTGGGGGGGGGGAATGCTAATACCTGGGAAGACAGAAACAAAATTCAAAGCTATCTTGATAGGTTGGACAGAAAACAAAAGAGTTACATTTAATAGGGATACATGCCAAGTTCTGCACCTAAGAAAAAGAAACCAAATGCACAGTTACAAGATGGGGAATATTTGGCTCAAAAATACTACATGTGAGAAGGATCTTGGAATTGTTGTCGATCACAAGCTGAATATGAGCCAACAATGTGATGTGGCTGCAAAAAAGGCAAATGCTATTTTGGGCTGCATTAATAGAAGTATAGCTTCCAAATCCCAGGAAGTACTAGTTCCCCTCTGCTCAGCAATGGTTAGGCTTCATCTGGAGTACTGTGTCTGGTTCTGGGCATCACACTTTAAGAAGGATGCAGGCAAGCTGGAGAGGGTTCAGAGGAGAGCAAAGAAGATGATCAGGGGACTGGAAACAAAGCCCTATGAAAAGAGACTGGAAGAACTGGGCATGTTTAGCCTTGTGAAGAGAAGACTGAGGGGAGATATGATAGTGCTCTTCAGGTACTTGAAAGGTTGTCACAGAGAGGAAGGCCAGGATCTCTTCTCTATCATCCCAGAGTGCAGGACATGGAATAATGGGCTCAAGTTACAGGAAGCCAGATTCCAGCTGAACATCAGGAAAAACGTCCTGACTGTTAGAGCAATATGACAATGGAACCAATTACCTAGGGAGGTAGTGGGCTCTCCCACACTGGAGGCGTTCAATATGAAGCTGGACAGCCCCTTGTCAGGGATGCTTTGACTTGGATTCCTGCACTGAGCAGGGGGTTGGACTCGACGGTCTTATAGGCCCCTTCCAACCCTACTATTATATGATTCTATCACAGGTTTTACTTATAAAAAATTTTTCTGTGGTTTTGTTTTACCTATCTTTTGGTAAGCATTCATTATTTTAGAATATCCATTATCTTTCTCTTTTAAAATAATAATGTCCAATGAGGATATGGCACAGGAAGGAGTAGAAAAAATATAAAGAAAAATTATAAATAAAGAAGGTATCCAGTTGACCTGTTATGGTTTACAGCTTTATTTTATTATTATTTATATAATGCTTATAGTGTTTACAGTATTTGAAGTGCTAAGTGCTCAGTAGCTGTTCACGGTAAAGCTGTGTTCCACTGATTTTTACCTAGCGCAAATGACATCAAAGTGGAAATTGAAAAAGGAACATACTTTAAAGCTAATTGAAGGGACATCATTTTTGTAGTTAGTACCCAAATAACCTGTAGAACCTTGCAAGAAAGGTTAGAGGCACTTGCTTTTTGCCACCCTTGCTCACTGCAGAGAGGACGTTACCCCCACACACATACACACACAGCTGAGCTCAGCTTGGTGCCCCCTTTGGCTCGGCACCCCAGGAGACAGCCCAGCTCACCCACCCTCAAGGCCAGCCCTGTCTGCTATAATGGAGCAGTTCATGCAGGTGTGCAAATTTCCCCTCCATGTATTTCCCAGCCATTACATTTGCACAAATTTCTGCTCCATCTACTTTGCAGCCATTAAATGTATGCACATTTCTGCAATTTTTTTAAAATTGTCAGGGAACCACAGTAAACGGCAGCAGTAAGTGCTCCAAAAAGGAGCTGCGAAAAATGTGCGGGGGGAGAATATTTCCCCTTTTCAGACTAGCTGGAGACTCAGGAAAGCGTTGAAAAGGTGGAAGACACTGAGAAGTGTCAGTCCAACAGTTAAAAGCCTGTAGGAGGATCACAACAGCAAGAGGAGATATTGTCCTGCCCCTTTTGGTGCACCTGCTCCTTTGGCTCCCGCTCCCCCCACCTCATTTTCAGTGCTTCTGAATTGCGCTGCCAGGTCCCTCCTTCGCCTTAGTATTATTTCTCCCCTGGTCCTTCGCAACTGTGCTCAAACTAGCAGATATGCAACCTCGTCTTGTTAATTTTCTTGTATGTTACTTACTCCCATTCTCCACTTCCTCTGACAACTGAAACAGGGAAGGAAATTGACCAGGAAAGTCATGTGACCTACACATGTATACCTATACAAATATCAGACAGCTGTAAGTGTGCACTTGCATACTTGCGAAAGACTGGCGATAACAACAACAAAACAACGACAATAATGATTTTTAAAAATGATCTCCACTGATCATTTTTGAGACACCAAAAAAAATTTTTTTTAAATGCCAGGAACAAAAAGGGATAGCGATCAGAGTGGGGATGGGGAGACAAGATGGATTTTGCCACAAAGCCCCTTGAAATGCATGCCAAAGCCAGCTGGAGGGCTGAGAGGGAAGGAGGTGGAGAACAACCCACAGCAAGCCCCATCATCTGTCAGGCATACTGTGGGTTGCTCAGTGGACAACCCACACCACGTAGCTTATTCGCAGGGGTGGCTTCGCATTATGTGCGAATCCGCCCTTCGTCTGGCAGATAATCAAACAAGCCATGGTTTATTTTCTCAATCCCTGGTTTGTTTTCTCAATCCCTAGTTTATTTCCCTCCTCCTTTGCCCGCTCCCTCCCTATATCCCAAATGCTTTTGAGGCACTGTAATACTGGCATGTAGAGAAGCTAGGTTTTTTAAAAATCATTCTTGCCTACTGCATCTGTAGCCTGTAGAAACAACCCACGAACAATCCACAGTTCTGAGTTCACCTGTAATGACAAACCATGGTTTAAACAACCCAGAATTCACAGCCCAGTAACAAACCATGGGTTGTCTTTCTGGGTTGTTCATGGTTAAACAAACCATGATTTGTTAGTGCGGCTCCATTCACACATCACACAACCCAGAATTCAACAACCCAAATCATGGGTTAGCATTATGTGCGAACCAGTCCACCAGCTCCAAGGAGGATGCTGTCACATCCCTAGCCCTAAGTAGAGAGGTTTTCTAGATGAGGCTTTTATTGTGCACTCACCATTCCCCACTAGAGATGGACGGAGTCACCCACATACGGCTTCCTTGGGCACCCGCTGAGCCGCCAGCCCTGCTTGTGCCCCCTGGATGTGCTCGACGAGCCTCTGCACCCACCCGAACCCACTCGCTAAGTAGCCCTGCACCCAGCAAGTGGGTCCTGCACTGCTCGTGAGAGCTGTAAGAAACCCCCGAAAGCTCTCAAAAGCAAGGCAGAGTGAGGGATCCCTATGGGGAGCTGGGTAAGCACCCCATTTCTTCTGAGGAAGCAAGGGGCACCCCTCCTCCCTTTCCCATGCCTGGCACCCTCACTTCCTCAGAAGAAACAGGGCACAGCTATTTTATAAATGTCTTCATTTTAAAACGTCTTCATTAATGTCTTGCGCAAGAAGACATTAAAAAATATGAAAAGCAGGGGGCCATGGTGGAGTGGCCTTGGGGGACAAGTAAAGGGGTCCCTCCACTAGGACATCCTCTCCACCACCACCACACACTGCCTTCTCCCCCCAAAAGGCATTTCCCTGCAGCCGGGGCAGAGGATCCTTCTAGCCTCTTGCCTTTTAAAACGCAAGCGGTGAGAGGTATGCTTCAGCCGGGCAAGGGGGTGAAATCCCTCCCCCAGGACTGTCTTGCCCCCACAGTCCTTGGCGGGGGGAGTGGATTTTGCCCCATTCCCGATTTTCGTGAGGAGCACTTTGAAAATCTAACGTAAGTGAATGGACCAACACGTTCTATTCTTTTACATTAGATTTCAAAGTTCTCCTTATCTCATGTTAGCCAGGGTGGGAAAACCTCAATCCTGCCCATTGAATCATCCTTGCTAAACAGGTACATATACTTGAGCTATGATACCAGAACATCTCCCTTGTCTTCTGTCTTCTTCCAACTCTTCCCTTCTCCATCTATATCTACTATGACTGGAAATGTACAGGATTATCCCTCATCCTACTCCCCCTCATACATTAACCTCCACCCCCCCTTTCTTCTTTTCAGACATATCTGGTACTTCATACAGGTCCCTCCCACACAAGCTCGGCCATGGCACCTTCTTCCCCTGCCCCCATTTTCTATTATGAAATCACATGACATAGAAAGAGAGCTACATGTGGTCAAGGCAGAGCAAGTGTCCATCATAATAATACTTATTATAGCCTTGAGTCTCCCCCTCCCCAGATTTTTAGCTAATATAATTTTTATATTATAGCTAATATAATTTTTAATTGGCTGGCAGATAGTATGATTATCAAGTCCTTAAAATTTAAAGATACAGAAAAGATTACTATCCTGCTCTACTGGTTAGTTTTATTTATTTGTTTGTTTGTTTATTTAATTTATGCTGCTTCTATACTGCTTCTCTACCAAGAAGGGCTGCTTACATGCTGTTGCTTGATGACACTCTGTTAGTCATGGAATGACCAAGAAGGCCTCCTTGGAAGATCTCAGGGGTCAAGCTGGTGTGTATAGGGGAAGGCAGTCAGCCAGGTATCAGCATACCGGTGACACCTTGCCCCAAGTGACCACTCCAAATGGCTTCATATAGATATTAAATTAAATACCACTGGGAACAAGAGAGTGCCCTGTGGCACCCCACAGTTCAACTGCCATGGGGCTGAGGCACAGTCACCCAGTGTTATTCTTGGGAACTGACCCCCTAAGTAAGAGCCGAATCACTGTAAAACAGTGCCTCCAACTCCCAATTCACAGAGCTCCAGTCCAGGATGATACTGTGGTCAATGGTATCAAAAGCCAATGAGAGATCAAGAAGAATTAACAGGGTCACATTCCCAATGTCTCTCTCCCAAAGAAGGTCATCCATCAGGGCGATCAAGTCTGACTCCATTCCAAAAATGGGCCCGAACCCAGACTGAAATGGATCCAGATAATCAGTTTCATTCAAGAGTGCATGCAGCTGGGATGCCACCACTCTCTCAAGCACCTTACACAGAAAAGGGGGTATTTGTGACCGAATGGTAGTTGGCATGGATCTCTGGATTCAAGGAGGGGTTTTTCCAGGTGGGGTCACACCACTGCCTTTTTCAAGGCAGCAGGTACCACACCATCAAGCAATGATGCATTCACCACCACCCTGATTCATCCAGTCAGTCTCTTCCAGCTAGCTCAAATAAGCCATGAAGGACAAGGGCTGAGAGAGCATGTGGTGGGTTGCACAGATGCAAGCATCTTGTCCACATCCTCAGTCTCCAAAAACTGAAATTGATCCTATAAAATAGGACAAGAGAGTGCACTGGACACCTCAATAGACACTGTATCGACAGTGGTCTTCAAGTCAGCATGAAAGTGAGCAATTTTGTCCTCAAAGTGTTTGGCAAACTTGTCACAGTGAGCCTCCGAGTTCCAATGCTGTATTCATAGGGGTAGATGAAAGCAACCCCTGGACAACTCAGAAAAGCTCTGCTGGATGGCTACTCAAAGATGCAGTGGAAGCAGCAAAGCCTTCTAGAACATTCTACATTGAGCCAGAACAAACTGTTGAAACAGCAAGTGGTATTTCCTCATGTCCCAGAAGAACTGACTGAACGTAAGAATGTTTTTGAAAGGCACTACTGAAGTTTGCATTCATCCAGCAAAAGCATAGAACAAAAACAGCTTTGTTCCACAAAATATAGTGTCAAACCAACCCCATAGATAAGGCAGCAGAACTGTTTTCAGATGTTCCCCTTCCTTTTGAATATGAACATTTTTAACATGCTCTGAGTGAAAACAGAAAACCATTAATCACATTATACCCACTTAAAATCATAATGCATAATACTTTTATTGGACAATACGTACATCAGCACTATTTAGTTTTGTTCGCTAAAGATGGCTTATGGATATAAAGTTATCCATCATGAGCAAGAAAGATTTTAAAGTATTTCTGCTATTGTCTACTGACATTGACAAGGCATTTGGCAGTGTGGAGTGCTCTTACCTTAATGTTCTTTTGGAAGACATAAGTGTTTGGCCCTATGTTCTATAAAGCAATTAAGACTTTATACTTTTCCTGCTGTACTGAGCATCAGTTCTGCAATATCTGATCTAAGATCTCTATCAATGATGTCCCCTCTTCCCAGTTCTATTTGCACTCTCAACAGAGTCTCTACAAACCAACAGTTTCAGGGACTCCTTATTCAAGGGTACTCCCATAAAATTGGTCTTTACACAGATGACATACACTTCTGTCTCTGATCCGTAAAGATGCTGAACTGCAATAACAGATGAGCCAGAACAACTTGGCAAAAATTCTGGTTTGAAAACTAACTATGCAAAGTCAGAAATACTAAACGTATTTGCCACGGAAGGACTGCAAGCCATTTTAAAGAAATCGTGAAAATGGACCACCAATTCTATCTCTCACTCAGAATTCAACAGACAACACCAAATTGTTTCAACAAATTATGGACAGTGGTTCATCAGTATAATAAAGGAACTAGCTGCCTAGTCCAAGCTCCGCTTATGAGAGAATGGCTGTGGTTAAGATGACCACTTGCCACATTTGACCATATTTCATCAAAAGACAAATGGGAACAATTACTGACTAAGGACACAATCCTATGCTTGTTTAAACAGGAAAAAGTCCTACAATTCACAGCATTACCCAGCCAGCCATGAGTGAGTTGTAGGACTTTTTTTACTGCTTAAATATCCTGTCTAACTTTATTTGGGCAGGAAAAATGATACCAAACAAAACTTTAGTGAAGTGGTTTTACCCTCATTTCACAACTATAATTTTGCTGCTCAATTGGCACCTTTGATGTTTTAAAAAAATCAATGGATTCAGATGGAGCAAGTGATAACCCCAAGAATACCTCAGCAATGAAATAACTTGGCTAACGGACAGGCCAAGACAATGTCTCCAAGTTACATTATGAAGTAGTTTGCTGGAGGGTAATAGGCTTCTGCTGAGGACAGGTGATTGAAAGGCAAGGGAGACCTAATATGCTTACTGGAAGGCATAGCACAACAGTTGGGGGGGGGGGATTTCAGCAATTTTAATTGGAAATTAATAAAAGGAATTCAAAATGTCACTAGCTTGCAGCTGATACTAACTCCAAAAAAGATTCTACTGACTATCAGAAGGTGAATGCTGCTTGCAGAAGACATTGATGATATTTGCATGTTAATTGCTGTGTCCCACATGATGTTACTCAGCTGATGGAAACAAAATGCTGCTCCATCAAAAGCTCAGTGGGGGAGATGGATGGATGGATGGATGGATAGTCTCTCTCTCTCTCTCTCTCTCTCTCTCAACTAAGGCATATATAAGGCTATACAAAGCACAGACAAATGCATGGCAATGTGTTATTGGTGGCTTTCACACACTGAAAGGCTTCCTTCACTGGCATAATTATTTCATCAATAGCAGTATAATTCTTACCTTTAGCTAGAAAAATGCTTGAGCCAGTTGTATTAAATGGAATGGTCAATAAGTGTACATCTTCAGTGTCTGAAAGAAAAACCTTGATAGTTACTAAAGAGCTCTTATAAAAAACGCAGTATGATTTGATCGTATGAGGGTTTATTGCTGCTGTTAAATGCTGTTACTTTATTTTAATTATTATTTGCAATTTATCGTTGTAATTTGATGTTAATTCATGTTAAAAACCACTCTGAAGTAAAATGGGATCAAGAAGGAACTAAAAGAAGCAGGAAGATATTTGACAGGTGTAATATATGTCCATGGTGTTGTTTTTTCATTCTACCTTTCTGAGAGCATATGGCATCTGTTTAGTTATTTATTTTTATCGTTGGTTTTGTTGCATTTGCATATTTTGAAGCATTAATAAGGGTTTTTATAATTTCTTAAATATCTTTCAATAAAGCTTTTTAACGCATGGCAGCTTCAGCCATGTGGAAAGGCAGCTGTATGTAGCCTCTGGCCATGTGCTGAACATTATGAGCTTTCCTTCTTCCATTTTCTTGGAACTACACAGTAGCTCATTTTTGTGACCGTTTCTTGCCCAGAGGGAGAGGAGTAGTGATAGTCAAATGACCCTTGGTTCAGACTGTGATTAGGCTAGGGATGGCAGAGAATTCCTCCATGGATCTCAGCCGAAATCGGTGGTGGAACAAAGCCCCCCCCCCCCGCCTCACCACCCCGCGGAAGGCGTGCGAAACAGAGCACCTACCTGGTGCAGTTCACGCTGCTTTGTGAATGGCGGCCACGTCTGCGGCCACCATTCGCTTCACGATTTTTTCCATGATGGGCTACGTAAATACTTATGGAGCCTATCACGGCTAACACAGGGACACCATTTGCGTCCCGGCGGAGGCCGTGATAGGCTACGTGAATATTTACGTAGCCTATCACGGTGAAAAAAAGGGACGCAAATGGCGGCTACGGCGGCTGCCATTTGTGTCCCTGCGCAGCCCAGCAGCAGCCAGATGTCGCTATGGGCGGCCCCAGCCGGCGGCTCTGCGGAGTCGCTGCAGAGCGGAGCTGGCCAGCGAGGATTTCGGGGGGAGGGACGGAGCGCCTCCCCCCCACCGCGAATGTCATGAAATGAAACAGGTAAGTAGTTTCGTACATCCCTAGATTAGGCTGCCAGTTGTGAGCATCATCTGTGAATGCTTTTTTTAAAAAGATGTCTCCGCCCTCCGCCCACGAGTTCTAAATTGGCTTCCACTTTTTAGTGCATATGTGTCCTTGCACTATCACTGGGGAATTCCAGTTTGAACACCAGACATGGAAGGCAGGCATTACCTAGGCAACCATGCAGTGCTCACTTCCCTTCCACATACATCATGCTTCATGATGCCTGAGGGCACATGCTCCATATTTACAGACATGTGGGGGAGGTGGTGGCAGTACCAGGTCTACAAAAGGGCATCAGTGGGGCCATCAGTAGCAGTGCTGCCTGCCACATAGGTGGTGCCAGCTGCTGCTAAAGAGAACGTGCCTGTTGCCACAGTGTGGTTCTTGCAGTTACCCACCCCCCAGCCCACCCCAGATGGCCCGTCTTGGCCCAGTGACACTATATGCATTTCAAGCAGGACAGGGTTGCAGGGGGTGGGTAGAAGTGGATGATTTGAAAACTGAGGCTGAGAAGACCATGGGGTCTGACTGGCGTACAGCTTGTGAGTGGACATAAGTGACCCTGTATTACATTGCAGGGTTGCTGTGCCATTTCCTCTCACAAGCACTCTTGCCTGAAATATGTGAATAAGAACACTGGGCTACAGGAGACTTGGATCACCCTTACAGCCCCCTGGTGTAATCATTAATCATTGAAAAACACACAAAAGAACCTTTCCACCCTTTGCAAGACGGGCCCGGTTCCAGTTCACCACCACCTACCTGACTCACACATACTAGAAAAGCATCAGCAAATTCAGCCATGACACAAATGAGACTCTTTCCAATAACTTCCTGGGAAACTTCCCTATAGTGGACCTCAAGCAGGAGGAAGGGGCAGCCAATATCCAATCCCTCCCCCAGAAAGGTGAGCAAACCCTCCCAAGAAAATCCATCAGACACAAAATGCACACACAAAAAGTGCATGTAGCACTACCCTGGACGGGTTCCAGCATGGCGTAATAGAATCAAATGTATTTCAATTCACAGGTGAATTCTAGGTTTGAAGTGTGGAATAATATCTCGATCAAGCAAGTCCAACAGAATAGTAACTCCTGGCTTGCCATGTAGCTGGAAGCTACTGGCAAAGGGAAGAAAGAAGGATGGGCCCATTTACAGTAAAAGCAAAGCAAATCGTGCAGCAAAGAAATATGTATATATAATTGTACAAAGACAGCCTGTTATCAAATGTAAATAATGCAAGTGAAAAAAATAAAGTATGCGTCACTCCTCCACAATTTATTAACCCACATACGATCGTAAGATGCTGTTAATGAGCTAGGCTCTGGATTTCCTGCCTATAGTTGTTTTCCACAGTTCAACAGGCTGATGACCTTTTCTTTGATTTCATCATATGCCTTATTTGTAAAGTCTGAGTAATGATGCTGAACAGTCCAGAAATACCATTTGAGGAACAAACCCCAATCTTCATGGAACAATCGTTAATTAGCTCTTATTCAATCCTCTTGAAACAATCACTTCCCCTCTCCTGGAACCCCTGTCGCCTATGTGTTTGTTGCATTCTCACTTTATATTTTTGGGCGTACATTTAAAAGAATAAAATGTGATGAGTGAAGTGGCTCCCAAGGCCACTCTTTGGTTAGTGACTGTATTTTACAAACCCCAGGATGTTTTGCCCCGGGGGGTGGGGGGTTCAGGGACACTGTACTTTTCCCCATTTCAATCATTCATTATAATACATTACACACAAAAAGAAACATCGCTGTCTATTAGTGGCTTGATACAGTTTTGCCAGTAATCAAGGGTGGCATTCATTTCCGCAGCGACCTAGGTGTTTCTGATGGACACAATAAGCTTTGTTAATACTTCTAAAAAAATTTTCTTCCATATGGCAGCCAGAACTAACTGCCACCTAATAATTCCTGGATTTCCCATTGTTAAACATCCTTTTTATTATATTGAATTTTAATATGTCTATGGAAAAATAAAGTCAAAATAAAATGTATGACTCAGTGTTTCTGCTGCTTGTTTCTTTCTTGTCTTTACCATTAACAGTGTTAATTTATGATCTTTTTATATCTTAAATTTTGATAGTCCAGTATTTTAAATATGAAAAGGGTGGATGGCTAGGAGTGGAATGACCACAACCCTCTCCTAATTGTAGCGCCTCTCTACATGTGTTTGACCTGACCCAGTGGGTCAGGCTCTCAATCAGCAGGTGAAGCAGGAGGGGCCTTGAGGGCGCAGTGGCTTTGCCAAGGGTGTCGTGGTGAATTTTCATGTGCAGGAGCTCATCCTACTTCTACATTTCTAGTTTTTATACCCAAAGAACTAACTTTCTGTTTAACACTGATAACATCTCACAATTAAGTTAATTGTAACCCTATGCATAGTTAGCTGGGAGAAAGCTCCATTGAACTCAGTGCTGCTTACTTCTGACTTTCTTCCCAGCACTGGCCGAGTCCCCGGCTTCAGGTGGCACAGAAAATGTTTCAGCCGGCACTGGGATCACTATGGTGGTGACTTGGTAGTTAAGCAGGTTTCTGCATATATCTGGACTTCCCAGGCTTTGCATACTTGCATGAGGACAACTGCTGCTAGCCAGGGGTGTTGCTAGATTCTTAAAAGATCCGGGGCACAGGCCCCCACCCACACACACTGTACACAGGCCTAAGCATACATCTAGTGTGTGTGTGTGGTGTGTGTGCATGCAGTGTGCTTGCATGTGTGTATAGATATACATACATACATACATACATACATAAGAAGTATGCACTGACCCCCCACCCCACTTCAACTCAGACCCCGATTCAACATTTTGGAAAACATCCCGCTTCTGCTCTGGCCAATTTGTAGTCGGACCACTTCAGTTCAGCACCAAACCTGAATCAAGGTTTGGAAAAATGACTTTTTATGCCTCCTGTTGACTACCATGGGAAATTAGAAAAAAACTATAACTTTTTTCTCTTGGGGCTGATCTACATTGCATCTGCTAGTGCATCAAATTCGGTAGACTGGTGAGGTAAATGCCATCGCATTAAAACTCACCCTGTTTCCCCGTTGCAGTACCTCATGAAATGCGCAAGCACGGCTCACGTTCCAGCTCTGTGCTGTTTTCCTACTCTTAAAGACGGCGGCTCTCATTGGAGGAGTAGAAACTCTCCCTGTTTCTGCTGATTCCGCGCCCACCGTCCCTTTCTTCCTCTATCCCTGTGTGTGTGTAGGGAGCATCCTGTTGGGGCTCAAAGCCCTGCGAGAATTTACCACTCTGCCCACCCCCCTGCACACCAGTTCCCTCAGCAAGAAGAGGGGAAGAAGGCAGCGCCTCTCGTCCTCCCCCCCATCATTGCTAAGCGGCAGTGGCGTGGGAGAGGCTGGTTGTTTTCCACATGTTTTCCTGGCCTTAGGGAAAATGACCAGCTTGTCCCTCGCCGCCGCCGCTGTAGCAGGTGGGGGTGGAGGGAAGGAGGAGGTACCTATCCCCTTCTCCTCCCCCCACCTGCTGGAGGCCAGGGAGAGAGGCTGGGGGGTGTCTGCCAGTGCTCTTTTCCCTGCGCCAGCCCTTGTCAGCCGGCGCAAGGAAGAGGGGTGGTGGCACCCAGCCCTCGCATTGGGGGGGGGGGGGGCTGCTAGCATCTTCGAAGCTTCGAAGTGTCACATCTTTGAAGACCACCCTGTGTTTGTCCCCCACTCCTGAGATGACGTTAAAATTGTCCAAGGACATTTTTATCGATGTTAGTCCATGGACACTGAGGACTGTCTGCCTGGATATTTGTGTGTTTTTATTTCCGTGCAGCGAGCATGGATGGGACTGTGAAAACATTTACACTTGCCTAGACTTGCCCAGGCAAGTTTGCAGAGCAATCAAGCTGGAGAAGCTACGATTCTTCGAAGAGTCGCTTCTTTGAAGATAATGCCTTAATTTATTTTAAAAAGCCGAAGCGGGGGATGTTGTTGTTGTTCAGTCGTTCAGTCGTGTCCAACTCTTCGTGACCCCATGGACCATAGCACGCCAGGCCTTCCGGTCCTGCGCTCTCTCCCGGAGCGTGCTCAAGTCCATATGCATTGCATCAGGATGTACTCTGCATATAAGTTAAATAAGCAGGGCGACAATATGCAGCCTTGTCATACTCCTTTCCCAATTTTGAACCAATCGGTTGTTCCATGTCTGGTTCTTACTGTTGCTTCTTGTCCCTCATACAGGTTTCTCGGGAGAAGGTAAGGTGGTCTGGTACCCCCATCTCTTTCAGAATTTGCCAGAGTTTGTTGTGATCCACACAATCAAAGGCTTTAGCGTAGTCAATGAAGCAGAAATAGACGTTTTTCTGTAATTCTCTTGCTTTCTCCATGATCCAGAGAAAGTTGGCGATTTGATCTCTAGTTCCTCTGCCTCTTCAGAACCCAGCTTAGACTTCCGGTAGTTCTCGGTTCACATACTGCTGAAGCCTAGCTTGTAGGATTTTGAGTATAACTTTGAAGCGGGGGATAGAAGGGGGTAAAACTTAGTCTCATTTGAAGGGATAGAACAACCCCCTGCTCAGTGCAGGAAGCCTGATTCCCAGGTGGTCTCCCATCTAGGTACTGACTGGGGCTGACCCTGCTGAGCTTCCAAGACCAAACAAGCACGCACACATTCAGCCCTTTGCTTGTTACTGAGGAAACACTGATTGCTGAGGAAGCTATGCGATCAGCAGCCAGAAGATGACATGGGGCCGTCAAGGGCTGTGATTGGACAGGAGGGAAAAACAAACACCACCATATATGGACAGGCATGGGAGGGGACTACGCTCAGATACAGTAACGAATGCAGAAAATCAGAGCACATTAAGGGGAAATACCAGGATATCAGGGTATTGAAAACAGTAGCACAGAAGCGGGAAATTCCGGTTCCAATTCGAGGCGGGTACTGCATAGTGTAAAAGACAGGTGGTGAAACCTCATTGGAAGCGAAAAATACCGTAAGTGTCGGAACTGGATGATAATTTCAGGCATAGTAGCCCCCTAGAAGGAGATTAAAGGTAAAGGTGTCCCCAACCAGTCGTGTCTGACTCTAGGGTGCGGTGCTCATCCCCGTTTCTAAGCTGAAGAGCCAGCACTGTCCGAAGACGCTTCCGTGGTCATGTGGCCAGCATGACTAAACACCGAGGTGTACGGAACCTGCCCAATGTCATAAAAAATAGGTGCAGGGTTTATATTCTGATTTTCTTTTAAAAGGAACTGCCAATAACATTTTAATTCCTTGGAAGAATTGGATAAAAATTTCAGGATTCATTGCCCCATCAGAGGAGATCATGTCTGCCAAATTTCAGAATGATAGCCACAAGGGTTTTTGTGCAAGGGCAGCCTTGCCATTTTAAGGTCTCCAAAAGAGGACATACTTCTCTCCCTATGTTCCTTGTGGACCATTGTTCTGAAAATTGCAGACAGCCTACAGTTGTCCCTAAGTAAGAAAACAGCAAAGTTTCAGAAGGATAGGTGGAGCCATTCATGTGGAAGGAGAGTTCTCCAATTTGGGGGAGGGAGTGATTTGCTTTCCCTTGTCCCCCAGGCAAGAAATCTGCAAAGTTTCTGAAGGATATACATGCATTCTAATTTAGAATGACTAGAATTTATTTAGATTTCATCAATGTTAGCAGCAGAGGAACATGGGTGGGAAGGTGCTGTTGCACTCATGTCCTGCTTGTGGGTTTCCTATGGGCATCTGGCCACTGTGTGAACAGAATGCTAGACTAGATGGACCTTGGTCTGATACAGCACGGCTCTTCTTATATTCTTAAATATAGAGTGCCTCTGAGCATGTGCAGAATGTTTTTCTTTCACCACTGAGCACTTACATTCTCCCCCTACCAATTCTATTCCCTTCCATGCAACCATCCCTCCTCATCCTACATCCTTCAGCAACTCTTGTTTTGTGCAACTCCTCTCTACCTCCTCCTTGTTACGCACAAGCTCTCATTGTATCTTCCTCACCATAACTTCATTTGTGTCAAGACTTCACCAGGATTCAGCCAATGAGTCTGTTTTCAAAACTAGGGCTAATTTTCAGAGAAACTCTGAGCATGTACTAAGTGCCTTTCTCTCACCACTGAAGCTAGAGTGCATGCAAAAAAACCATCAACCCCAAACCCACAAATGACAAAACATGCATAGGACTGAGCTGAAAGGGAAGTCAATTCATTAGATGAAATTGGGTAGGCACTGTATTAAGCTTGCAGTACCATGCTCAAAACTCAGAACTTATTTCTGAGTAAACATGCAGAACATCAAGGTGCAAACCTCCCTGCAAAAGTAAGGATGGCGGAGAATTCCGCCACGGACTCCAATGAGTCGGAGTCCGGGGCGGAACAAAAGACTCACCTCCACCACCTGGGGGAATCCACACGGGCCAGATCCTACCTGCTGCCGGCCGGCCGCTGCCAGCCGCTGCCGCATGTCCTGTCCACTGCTGCCTGTCTTCGGACGCAAATGGCATCCAGCGTAGCGGACGCCATTTGCGTCCCTGCCTTTTGCTGTGATAGGCTGTGTAAATCTTTATGTAGCCTATCTCGGCAAAAGTCAGGGACGCAAATGGCGTCCGCTACGCTGGATGGCATTTGTGTCTGAAGTCCAGCAATCCGGCAGCGGACGGACCCAGCCAACAGCTCCACGGACTCGCCATGGAGTGGAGCCAGCCAGGGAGGATTCCGGGGGGAGGAACAGATAGTCTCCCTCCCCCCCGCGGAACCCCCCAGCGGGCTTGGAGGTGAGTTCTGTACACCCCTATGCAAAAGTAACTTGTGCTAGAATCCTATGCACACTTTCCTGAGCGTAAGCCTCATTAAGCATAATGGGACTGCTCAGTAGGCATACATAGATTTGCATAAATTAGCAATATTTACCTCCCCTCCACTTAAAAAACAAACCAAAAACTCCTATTTTTTAAATTAAAGTTTTCTGTTCATAGGAACATATGAAGCTGCCTTATACTAAGTCAGACGCTGGGTCCATCTAGCCCAGAATTGTTGACACTGACTGGCAGCAGCAGCTCTCCAAAGTTTCAGGCAGGATTCTTTCCTTGCCCTACCTGGAGATAGCAGGGATTGAATGTGGGACCTTCTGCATGCCGAGCATGTGCTCTGCCACTGAGCTCCAGACCTTCCTATTGCTGGATAACGGCAACTGACAAACAGAACAGCCCCAGATATGGTTCTCTGCAACCACATGAACCCCCTTCATGGATCACTGCCTTGTTGTGGCGAAGGGGCTTGCGTAACTCAGTGAAGCCATAAGCTATGCCGTGCGGGGCCACTCAAGACGGACAGGTCATGGCAGAGAGTTCTGACAAAATGTGGTCCACTGGAGAAGGAAATGGCAACCCACTCCAGTATTCTTGCCAAGAAAACCCCATGGAACGTATCACAAGGCTAAAAGATATGACACCGGAAGATGAGCCCCTCAGGTCGGAAGGTGTCCAATATGCTACTGGGGAAGAGCAGAGGGTATTTCCAAGTAGCGCCAGAAAGAGTGAAGCGGCTGGGCCAAACCCGAAAGGACACTCAGCTGTGGATGTGTCTGGCGGTGAAAAGAAAATCCGATGCTGTAAAGAACAATATTGTTTAGGAACCTGGAATGTCAGATCAATGAATCAAGGTAAGCTGGAGGTGGTCAAACATGAGATGGCAAGATTGAACATCGACATCTTGGGAATCAGCGAACTAAAATGGACAGGCATGGGCGAATTTAATTCAGGTGACCATCATATCTACTATTGTGGGCAAGAATCCCTTAGAAGAAATGGAGTAGCACTCATAGTCAACAAAAGGGTGGGAAAAGCAGTACTGGGGTACAATCTTAAAAATGATAGAATGATCTCAGTACGAATTCAAGGCAAACCATTCAACATCACAGTAATTCAAGTCTATGCCCCAACCACTGAGGCCGAAGAAGCTGAGGTTGATCGGTTCTATGAAGACCTACAACACCTTCTAGAACTAACACCCAAAAAAGATGTCCTCTTCATCATAGGGGATTGGAATGCTAAAGTAGGAAGTCAAGAAATCACCGGGATAACAGGCAGGCATGGCCTTGGTGTACAAAATGAAGCAGGACAAAAGCTAATAGAGTTTTGCCAAGAGAACATGCTGATCATAGCCAACACTCTTTTCCAACAGCACAAGAGGCGACTCTACACATGGACCTCACCAGATGGTCAGTATCGAAATCAGATTGATTATGTCCTTTGCAGCCAAAGATGGAGAAGCTCCATACAGTCAGTAAAAACAAGACCTGGAGCTGACTGTGGCTCAGATCATGAGCTGCTTCTTGCAAAATTTCGGCTTAAATTGAAGAACGTCGGGAAAACCACTAAACCGTTCAGGTATGACCTAAATCATATCCCTGATGAATATACAGTGGAGGTGAGGAATAGATTTCAGGGATTAGACCTGATAGACAGAGTGCCTGAGGAACTATGGACGGAGGTCCGTAACATTGTTCAGGAGGCAGCAACGAAATCCATCCCAAAGAAAAAGAAATGCAAGAAAGCAAAGTGGCTGTCTGATGAGGCTTTACAAGTAGCTCACGAAAGAAGGGAAGCGAAAAGCAAGGGAGAAAGGGGAAGATATACCCAACTGAATGCAGAGTTCCAGAGAATAGCAAGGAGAGACAAGAAGGCCTTCTTAAATGAACAATGCAAAGAAAACGAGGAAAACAACAGAATGGGAAAGACTAGAGATCTCTTCAAGAAAATTGGAGATCTCAAGGGAACGTTTTGTGCAAAGATGGGCATGATAAAGGACAAAGAAGGCAGGGACCTAACAGAAGCAGATGAGATTAAGAAGAGGTGGCAAGAATACACAGAAGAACTATACAGGAAAGATCTGAATGTCCCTGATAGCCATGATAGTGCGGTCACTGAACTTGAGCCGGACATCCTAGAGAGTGAAGTCAAGTGGGCCTTAGGAAGCATTAGTAACAACAAAGCTAGCGGAGATGACAGTATTCCAGCTGAGCTATTTAAAATCCTAAAAGATGATGCTGTTAAAGTGCTGCATTCAATATGCCAACAAATCTGGAACACTCAACAGTGGCCACAAGACTGGAAAAGGTCAGTTTACATTCCAATTCCAAAGAAGGGCAACGCCAAAGAGTGTTCAAACTACCGCACAATTGCGCTCATTTCACATGCCAGCAAGGTGATGCTCAAAATCCTACAAGCTAGGCTTCAGCAGTATGTGAACCGAGAACTACCAGAAGTACAAGCTGGGTTTAGAAGAGGCAGAGGAACTAGAGATCAAATCGCCAACATTCGCTGCATCATGGAGAAAGCAAGAGAATTCCAGAAAAACGTCTATTTCTGCTTCATTGACTACGCTAAAGCCTTTGATTGTGTGGATCACAACAAACTGTGGCAAATTCTTAAAGAGATGGGAGTACCAGACCACCTTACCTGTCTCCTGAGAAACCTGTACGAGGGTCAAGAAGCAACAGTAAGAACCAGAGATGGAACAACCGATTGGTTCAAAATTGGGAAAGGAGTACGACAAGGCTGCATATTGTCACCCTGCTTATTTAACTTATATGCAGAGTACATCATGAGAAATGCCGGGTTGGATGAATCACAGGTCGGAATTAAGATGTTGGCTACAGAATCGGACTCAAAGAGTGCTTATCAATGGGACCTTCTCAAGCTGGGGAGAGGTAACGAGTGGGGTACCGCAGGGCTCAGTCCTGGGCCCAGTGCTCTTCAATATTTTTATTAATGACTTGGAGGAGGAGGTGCAGGGAATGCTGATCAAATTTGCAGATGACACAAAATTGGGAGGGATAGCTAATACTTTGGAAGACAGAAACAAAATTCAAAGTGATCTGGATAGACTGGAGTGCTGGGCAGAAAACAACAGAATGGCATTTAATAGGGACAAATGCCAAGTTCTGCACCTAGGAAAAAGAAACCAAATGCACAGTTACAAGATGGGGGATACGTGGCTCAACCACACTACGAGCGAGAAGGATCTTGGAATTGTCGTCGATCACAAGCTGAATATGAGCCAACAATGTGATGTGGCTGCAAAAAAGGCAAATGCTATTTTGGGCTGCATTCATAGAAGCATCGCTTCCAAATCCCGGGAAGTACTAGTTCCCCTCTACTCAGCACTGGTTAGGCCTCATCTGGAGTACTGTGTCCAGTTCTGGGCACCACACTTTAAGAAGGATGCAGACAAGCTGGAGAGGGTTCAAAGGAGGGCAACAAAGATGATCAGGGGACTGGAAACAAAGCCCTATGAAGAGAGACTGAAAGAACTGGGCATGTTTAGCCTTGAGAAGAGAAGACTGAGGGGAGATATGATAGCACTCTTCAAGTACTTGAAAGGTTGTCACAGAGAAGAAGGCCAGGATCTCTTCTTGATCATCCCAGAGTGCAGGACACGGAATAATGGGCTCAAGTTACAGGAAGCCAGATTCCGACTGAACATCAGGAAAAACTTCCTGAGTGTCAGAGCAATACGGCAATGGAACCAATTACCTGGGGAGGTGGTGGGCTCTCCCACACTGGAGGCCTTCAAGACGAGGCTGGATAGCCATTTGTCAGGGATGCTCTGACTTGGATTCCTGCATTGAGCAGGGGGTTGGACTCGATGGCCTTGTAGGCCCCTTCCAACCCTACTATTCTATGATTCTATGATTCTATAAGATTGCCGGGAGAATTGTCAACAACCTCCGATATGCAGACGATACCACCCTAATGGCAGAAAGCGAAGAGGATCTCAAGAGCCTCTTGTTGAGGGTGAAAGAGGAGAGTGCAAAAGCTGGTTTGAAACTCAACATTAGAAAAACGAAGATCATGTCATCTGGCCCTATCACCTCCTGGCATATAGAAGGGGAAGAAATGGAAGCAGTGACAGATTTTACTTTCTTGGGCTCCAAGATCACGGCAGACGGTGACTGTAGCCATGAAATTAAAAGACGCTTGCTCCTTGGGAGGAAAGCTATGGCCAACCTAGACAGCATAGTAAGAAGCAGAGACATCACCTTGCCGACAAAGGTCCGTCTAATCAAAGCTATGGTTTTCCCAGTAGTAATGTATGGCTGTGAGAGCTGGACTATAAGGAAGGCTGAGCGCCGAAGAATTGATGCTTTCGAACTGTGGTGCTGGAGAAGACTCTTACGAGTCCCCTGGACTGCAAGGAGGTCAAATCAGTCCATCCTAAAGGAAATCAACCCTGAGTGCTCATTGGAAGGACAGATAATGAAGCTGAAGCTCCAATATTTTGGCCACCTAATGCGAAGAGAAAACTCCCTGGAAAAGACCCTGATGCTGGGAAAGACTGAAGGCAAAAGGAGAAGGGGACGACAGAGGATGAGATGGCTAGATAGCATCACGGATGCAATGAATATGAACTTGAGCACGCTCCGGGAGAGAGCGCAGGACAGGAAGGCCTGGCGTGCTATGGTCCATGGGGTCACGAAGAGTCGGACACGACTGAACGACTGAACAACAACAACAACAACCACATGAACCCACTCTTCTCAAAGACTTGAGAGAGGGGAACGAGAAAAAACAACCCTCTTGTCTGTTTGTATAAAGTCAAATACAGTTCAGAACTTCTCTTGCCCACTGAAGAGAATTCTCTTTAAGAATTCCCCAAGATATGTTCCGAACAAAGAAGAGAAAGGAAGGAAGGAAGGAAGGAAGGAAGGAAGGAAGGAAGGAAGGAAGGAAGGACGAACAAACAGGATAGGGGAGGGGAGGGGAGAAGAAAAGAAGAATGGTGATTGGAAATGTTCGCAGGGGTGGGGAGTAGAGAGAATTCCCTATGCCAAGTGGCTCCTTTCAGAGAGGTAGTACTTCAGAGGAATTTAGGAGGCTGTGGAGGGTTTGTAAGGATTGCACATACTTAAATGAACTATATGAGGTGAGGTGGCTGAGGGCTTTGTCTAGCTTTTTTTAAACTGTATAACTTGTTTAAAAGCCTTAGCAGTTCTTCGAACATGATGCCACATAGTCCTAACCCTCCCTTTGGGATTATTTGAATCCTACAGCTATTTAGGAGAAATTAAAGCAGAGGGGGAGAAAGAAGTTTGTGGAGGCTGATTGGATCCTTTGCTGTACTGAAGCTACTAATCTTCTGCAGAAGCCAAAGGCTCTAGTTTGGGGCAGTAAAATCAATCAGATGCTGTGTGAAATACCAGTATTTCACATGGAGCTCTTTCTTCTCTTCCTTCTTCCTCTTCAAAATTTCATTGCAGGCAAGCTCCCAACAGTGGGCATATAAGAGCAGAAAAGTAGAGGGAAAGAGGTTTTTTGCACCTCAAAAAAAACCCTACACCAGAGATTAGGGATATTGACCTCCTAATGGTCACCTTAAACACCTTCTGATTAGGATCTCTAATATCCTGAGTGACTTGACAGTTCTTACTTTTTGTTGTAGACTTTGAGAAAAGGAAACTTTACACATGGCTAACACAAAAACCACTGGACCTAACTGTCTGAAATTTGGTAGGTTCAGCTCCATAGGGCCTGCTAGGTCTCCAAATTCCATGCACTTATGTGGAAGCACAAAAAAATTATAGCTCTTTACTGTGACAGATTTGGAATGTAAGATCTATGAGCCAGGGCAAATTGGATGTGGTTATTGGGGAGATGTCAAGATTAAATATAGACATTTTGGGTGTTAGTGAACTGAAATGGACTGGAATGGGCCACTTCACATCAGATGACCACCAGATCCACTACTGTGGACAAGAGGACCACAGAAGAAATGGAGTAGCCTTCATAATTAATAATAAAGTGGCTAAAGCAGTGCTTGGATACAATCCAAAAAATGATAGAATGATCTCAATTCGAATTCAGGGTAAGCCATTTAACATCACAGTGATCCAAATATACGCCCCAACCACAGATGCTGAAGAAGCAGAAGTAGATCAGTTCTATGAGGATCTGCAGCACCTACTGGATAATACACCAAAAAGAGATGTTATTTTCATTACAGGACATTGGAATGCTAAGGTGGGTAGTCATACGACACCTGGAATTACAGGCAAGCATGGTCTGGGAGAACAAAATGAAGCGGGATATAGGCTGATAGAATTTTGCCAAGACAACTCACTGTGCATAACAAACACTCTGTTCCAACAACCTAAAAGACAACTTTATACATGGACGTCACCAGATGGTCGACACCGAAATCAGATTGACTACATCCTTTGTAGCCAAAGGTGGCAGACATCTATACAGTCAGTAAAAACAAGACCTGGAGCTGACTGTAGTTCAGATCATGAACTTCTTATTGCACAATTTAGCATCAGACTAATAGGGAAGACCCACAGATCAGTTAGATATGAGCTCACTAATATTCCTAATGAATATGCAGTGGAGGTGAAGAATAGATTTAAGGGACTAGATTTAGTAGATAGGGTCCCGGAAGAACTATGGACAGAAGTTCGCAACATTGTTCAGGAGACGGCTACAAAAAACATCCCAAAGAAAAAGAAAACCAAGAAGGCAAGATGGCTGTCTGCAGAGACACTGGAAGCAGCCCAAGAAAGAAGGAAAGCAAAAGGCAACAGTGATAGGGAGAGATATGCCCAATTAAATGCAAAATTCAAGAGGTTCGCCGGAAGAGATAAGGAATTATTTTTAAACAAGCAATGTGTGGAAGTGGAAGAAGATCATAGAATAGGAAGGACAAGAGACCTCTTCCAGAAAATTAGAAACATCGGAGGTAAATTCCAGGCAAAAATGGGTATGATCAAAAACAAAGATGGCAAGGACCTAACAGAAGCAGAAGAGATCAAGAAAAGGTGGCAAGAATATACAGAAGATCTCTATAGGAAGGATAATAATATCGGTGATAGAATAGATTTGACGGTGTGGTCAGTGAGTTAGAGCCAGACATCCTGAAGAGCGAGGTTGAATGGGCCTTAAGAAGCATTGCTAGTAATAAGGCAGCAGGAGACGACGGTATCCCAGCTGAACTGTTTAAAATCTTGCAAGATGATGCTGTCAAGGTGATGCATGCCATATGCCAGCAAATTTGGAAAACACAAGAATGGCCATCAGATTGGAAAAAATCAACTTATATCCCCATACCAAAAAAGGTAAACTAAAGAATGTTCAAACTATCGAACAGTGGCACTTATTTCACATGCCAGTAAGCTAATGCTCAAGATCTTGCAAGGTAGACTCCAGCAATTCATGGAATGAGAATTGCCAGTACAAGCTGGGTTTAGAAAAGGCAGAGGAACTAGAGACCAAATTGCCAATATCCGCTGGATAATGAAGAAAGCCAGGGAGTTTCAGAAAAATATCTATTTCTGTTTTATTGACTATTCTAAAGCCTTTGACTGTGTGGATCATAACAAATCGTGGCAAGTTTTTGGTGGTATGGGGATACCAAATCATCTCGTCTTGCCTGAGGAATCTATTTAACGACCAAGTAGCAATGGTAAGAATAGACCATGGAACAACAGACTGGTATAAGACTGGGAAAGGAGTACGGCAGGGTTGTATACTCTCACCCTACCTATTCAACCTGTATGCAGAACACATCATGCGACTGCTGGGCTTGATGAATCCAAGGCTGGAGTTAAAATCGCTGGAAGAAACATTAACAATCTCAGATATGCAGATGATACCAATTTGATGGCTGAAAGCGAGGAGGAGCTTGGGAGGACAGCAATGACAAATCTTGATAAAATAGTGAAGAGTAGAGACATCACACTGACAACAATGGAGAAGATGCTAATGCTAGGGAAAGTGGAAGGCCAAAGGAAGAGGGGCCGACCAAGGGCAAGATGGATGGATGATGTTCTGGAGGTGACGGACTCGACCTTGGGGGAGCTGGGGGTGGCGACGGCCGACAGGAAGCCCTGGCGTGGCGTGGGCTGGTCCATGAAGTCACAAAGAGTCGGAAGCGACTGAACGAATAAACAACAACAAAGCACAAAAGCCACTAGACCTAATTGTCTGAAGTTTGGCAGGCTTAGTCATCTCTATAGGGGTGCCAGACCCCCGAATTTCATGCACGTATATGGAAGCACCAAAAAAAAAAATAGCTCTTTGCTTTGACACATTTTCTTGTAAATAGCAAAATTTACCTGTGACTAGCACAAAAGCCTAAATGTCTGAAATTTGGCATATTCAATCAGCTCGATGGGGCTACCAATCCTCCAGATCTCATGTATCTATCATACAAATTTAAACAGGTATGGCCGTTTTTGTTTTCCAATGCAAGTCAATGGGAAAATGTAAAAAAAAAAAAGGCAATTAGGACAACTCAAAAAGATCCGTGCCCCGTGCCCGGTGGGCCTGTCATAACAACGCCCCTGCTGCTAACTCAAGTACAGCAGGGGACACACAGGTTCATTTTCATGATACCATCTGCCAGTAGCTCACTCCCAGCAGTCATGACTCTGGCTCAAAAGGCGTCCTGGAACAGCATAGCTCACAGGTCAGGAACTGCTTAGCCCTCGAGGGCCAGATTGGTCTCCAGCTAAGCCCCTGGGGGCTGGACCCTCCCACCACAGCCCCAGCTCCTGATCTCATACCGGAGGATCTCAGTGCAGAAAAAGGCACGGTTGTACATCTCTGTGCATGGAGAAAATGCTTTTTCCTCCATGCAGAGCAAGGCGGTGAGTGACGGCTCCTTGCCCATCTGTGCACAGAAAAAATGCTTTTTCTCCCCTGCACAGAGAGGCAGAGAGCGATGTCTGGCTGCCTCTCTCTCTGCATGAACGAAAAAGCTCTCTGTGCACGGGGGCGGCGGGGTGTGAGTTTCCCTCTATGCACAGAACAACCTTTCTCCCCTATGCACAGATAGCTTTTTCTCCATGCAGAGACAGGCAGGGCTTGATGCCCCCGTTCCTCTCCCTGCACAGAGAAGAAAATGCTTTTTCCGCTGCTGTCTCCAGTCAGCAATTGGAAGGATCAATATTGGGGGATTTCTCTGCTTGCCACTCCTCCTGCCAGCTGGAAGGGCAAATGGGGTGGAAGAGAATCCCCACTGTCAGCAGGGATTCCTCTCCCCACTAGCCTTCAGTGGGACTGCAGGTCAGATGGACTGATAGGGAACCTCCTTGTACCTGATTATGCCTGAGGGCCGGAGGTTCTCCATTTCTCACATAGATACTTCACACAAGGTGCTAGGGGGATGCCAGTAAATAATATGTGGAAGCCAGCATGGCTGACCTCCTCAGTAACACAGAACACAACTCTGTCAGTTGGATGTCCTCAGGAACCCCTGCGTGGACTACCAGAATAAATGTACTTATTATAGAATGTCATGTGTTGTTTTAAGTCTACACATTTAAAACCAAGAATTTTAAAGTGGAACGTTGATAAAATGTTTTGCAAATGGACTAGCACCGTGAGCTAGAATGTAACACGTGATTATAGCCACTTAAGGGTGTGCTGGTTGTTATATGCGCCAGCTTATTCTCTGCTGGCAACATCTTCAGAAAAATAACTTAGAATGCCAGTTATCCAGATTGCGTGGGGTTTGAAGCTGATGTGTAACGATATGGAGCAATCTAAAAGCTTTGGTGCATCAGAATAAGCTACATGGATTGCTGTTACTCCTCGAGGCTATTTCACTGAAATTTTCATCCAATGCCTGTTAGTTTAAATATATTTGGAGTTCAACTAGCTGATCCATAAGTACAAAAGGAATATTGTGGGGAAAGTTTTATCTATCCTCTTCCTTACATTTTTGACACTGCAAAGCCGACGCCTTAAGATTTCTTGCCGCTGATTAATTTTATGGCAATCCAAAGTGCTCTGGTTTTAAATGAATTGTTTGAATACTAAATTATGCAGCTTTATGATCCAGGAGATAAGCAGGATTCTAAAGATACCACAGAGACTTGAAAAAGACAGCATTAGGAGCTCATTATTGCCGGCACATTTAACATGGTTAAAGTAGGGGAAAATAGCCATTAAGTTAATTGTAATAGTTAAACTGCATTAATTTGAAAAACTGCTCTGGAAAATGCTCATACAAGAGGACAGCTTATTTTTCTTTTAATTTTCCCCACATTTTTGAATATGACAAAGGGTAAAGAAAGCTTTGTTGGCTTTCCCCTCCCCCCACAGCTAGATAAAATGTATAGTGGACTCTGATCTGTTCTAGAAGATTTAAAAAGAAGCAGGTTTTGTGCAGTACAGATTCCTTTTAATTCCCTGGAGGATTTCAAGATGGCACATCTATCCTGGAATGAGATGAAAAGAAGTGCTAAATAAGGCTATTCACCATTCTTGTTCCTCAGTCCTACCCCCTTTTTGTCCTGCATGGATTACACCCACCCACCGACCCACCACCACCACCATCATTAGTATAGTGGTAAATCCTGACGTGCAGGCATCAGTGGTGGCTAATCTGACTGGTGGGGCAGAGGGTGGAGCAGCAGAAGTGGAGCCGAGAGTTCTGCAAAGGAACCATGGCTTTCTTCACTCTGAGCTTTTATCCTGCGATTGAGATTGCTCCCTCACAGAAGTTTGCGGGCTCTTTACATGACACCATGATCGTTCAAGGCACCAAATGCTCTTTGTTCTGTTTTTAAATAGAAATTAAATTCTGCTCCAGAATTTTCCCAGGGATTGATGTCAGACTGACTGGTCTGTAGTTCCCAGGTTCCTCCTTTTTACCCTTTTTGAAGATAGGGACAACGTTAGCCCTCCTCCAGTCATCTGACACTTCCCCCATCCTCCATGATTTCTCAAAGAGAATAGACAGAGGTTCTGAGAGTTCTTCTGCCAGTTCCTTTATTATTCTAGAATGCAGTTCATCTGGCCCTGGAGATCTGAACTCATTCAAAGTAATGAGGTGTTCCTTGACCATATGCCTATTGATCTCAATCTGCAATCCTGCCCCTTCAGCCTGTACTTCACCTTTGCCAGGGGGGTCATAGACCCTCTTTTGGGAGAAGACTGAGCCAAAGTACGAATTGAGCACCTCTGCCTTTTCTTTGTCATCTGTTATTGTTTTGCCATTCTCATTTAATAGCTGAACAACCATTTCGTTCCTCTGCCTTTTACTATGTATGCACGTAGCTGAAGAAAGCCTTGCTGTTTTTAGCATCCCTCGCTAACCTCAGCTCATTCTCAGCTTTAGCCTTCCTGACACCATCCCTGCAATTCTGTGCTACCTGCCTGTACTCTTCCTCTGTTTCTCGGCCTTCTTTCCACTTCCTATATGTGTCCTTTTTTGTTTTCAGGTCATCCCTAAGCTTTTTGTGAAGCCACATTGGCTTCTTCTGTTGTCTTCCACCTTTTCTTCTTGTTGGAATTGTTTGTGATTGTGCCTTGAGAATTTCCTTTTTTAAAAGCTCCCACCCATCATGGACTCCTTTTCTCGTTAGCGTCGCTTGCCATGGGACCTTACTGATCATTGTTCTGAGTCTATTAAAATCAGCTTTCCTAAAATCCAGGGTACGTGTTTGACTACACTCGGCTTTTGCTTCCCTTAGAACCAAGAACTCAAGTACAACATGGTTGCTTTCCCCCAGAGTTCCTGTAACTGCTACTTTATCCACTAAGTCATTTCTGTTGGTTAGGATCAAGTCAAGGATAGCCGATCCCCTAGTTCCTTCCTCTACTTTCTGTAGGAGGAAGTTATCCGCCACACAAGTCAGGAATTCCTGGAGGGGCCATGTTTTGCAGTATTTTCCTCCCAACAAATATCGGAGAAAATGAAGTCCCCCATTACTACTACATCATGCTTCCTTAAAACATTGACTATTTGCTTTTCAAAAGTTTCATCCTTGTCTTCTCCTTGGTTGGGTGGCCCTAGTAGACTCCGACCACCAGGTTCCTTTTATTCTTTGCTCCATTTATTTTGATCCAGATGCTCTCGATGGGGCTACCAAGCTCATCCTCCTGTATTTCTGTGCAGAGATATGTATTTTTCACATACAGTGCAACCCCACCTCCCTTTCTGTTCCTCCTGTTCTTTTTGAACAAGTTATATCCTTCAATTGCTGTATTCCAGTCATGAGGGTCATCCCACCAAGTCTCAGTTATACCTATAAAGTCATAATTTCCCTCCTGTATTAAGAGTTCAAGTTCGTTCTGTTTGTTTCCCATACTCTGGGCATTAGTATATATACATCGAAGACCATGTGCTTCATAGTCTGGCTTTCTTCCTACATGTGTCTGAAGACTATTATTGGGTGCTATCAGAGCTGTTCTCTCCGTTGCAGTGCATGTGCCTACGTCCATTGTTACCCCCAACATTACATCTCCCTTCCCCATAGGATTCAGTTTAAAGTCCTCCTGATGAAGTTCTTCATGCTGTGGTCAAACACATTCTTCCCAGCCTTTGTGAGGTGCAACCCGTCCCTTGCCAACAGCCCATCTTCCAGGAAGTATAGCCCATGGTCCCAGAATCCAAATCTCTCTCGTCGGCACCACCTTCGTAGCCAGTCATTCACCCGGAGCATTTTTTGTTCCCTTTCTATCCCTCTTCTAACTACTGGAAGGATGGATGAGAAAACTATCTGGGCCGCAAAGTTCTTGAGTTTCCTTCCCAAAGCTTCAAAGTCTGATGTGATTTCTTCGTAGCTCCGCTTGGTGGTATCATTTGTTCCCACATGGATGAGAAGAAAGGAATACCTGTCAGTGGGCTTTATGAATGCAGGCAACCTTTCAGTCACATCTCTAATTCATCCTACCGGAGACAACATACCTGGCGAGTCCACGGGTCGTCGTGACATACTTGGGTCTCGATCCCACGCAGCAAGGAGTCTCCCACTACTACCACTCTTCTTCTTGTTGTAGGCCTGGGTTTCATCGCCTCTGTTTGACTGACCTTCAGCCTCTTGCTCACTCTCATGTAGGTTCCCCTGTGATGCTTCCTCTGCAGGCTGTCCTCCAGTCTCATCTGCAAGTAGCTGGAATCGGTTCCACAGCTCCACTGCTTCCACTGGCGCAGAGTGGCGTCTAGTTCTTCTTCTCCTAACTGTCACCCTTTTCCAAGGAGTATCCTCTACTCCATTTTTCTTCACCTCGGCATTTCCCACTGCCTCATCTTGCTGTTGCTCTGCAAGCTTCTGGTCTTCCCTTTGCTGCTGTAGTTCCCCCATTCTGTCCAAGAACTTTTTGTGTTCTCTTATTCCCCGGAGGGTCGACAGTTGCCGCTCCAGTCCACTTACTTTTTCCTCCAGCAGCGTGATCAACTTGCACTTGTTGCAGGTGTAGGCCATGTTGTTCTCAGGCAAGAAAACAAACATTGCACACACCTTGCAGGTCACCACCACTGGAGAGTCCTGTCCTTCCATTGCCTCTTTTCCCTTTTTGTGTCTAGCTTTGTGATTGTTCTAGACTAGCTTGTGCCTGCTCCTCTACTCAGTAGAGGTTAAAAGCAGAGTCCCACTGGTGTGGAATTGTGTGTTACAAGACAAATAAATGGAGAAAAGTTAGTTAAAAAATAAAAAAAAATGTTAGGGGCCTCCCCCTTGACCTCCCCTGCCAAACTCCCCTGGCCAACTCCTGTTTGCTCCCCCTGTCCGCTCGCTCTGGTCGCTCGCTCTCTGGGAGCTTGCCTGCTTCTGTAGTCCCTGGACCAGCTGGAGCAGCTTGCTCTGCTCTGCTCTGCTCAGCTGGGAGGCGGGTAATTTGATAGCTCATTATCTCCAATATATTTAAAAACAACACAGAGCATTTAGTGCAGGAGACACCCTGGTGGTTCACGCCGTCATGTAAAGAGCCCGCAAACTTCCGTGAAGGAACAATCTCAATCGCAGGATAAAAGCTCCGTGTGAAGAAAGTCAAAGGGAGTTGTTGTGTTCCTTTAGTGAAAATGGAAGCAGAAAACCCCGTTTTAAATGCAGGATTTTACGCTGGTGTAGAGATGCCCTTGATTCAGAAGGGCTGGATGCTGTCACATTTGGTCCTGTGCTGGAAGAAAGGTTCGTGGCCTCTACCTCCTATTGCCACAAATTCAGCTGTTTGGGGCATACCAGGTTGGGCTGAAGTGCGAAGTATATTGCTTTCTTTGCTCCCACAGACTGTTGAGCATCACAGTGGGATTGTCTAGTCCCATCTCCTTGACTCTTAGCTTGTCAGCCTGGGGAATGGTGTTTACTGAAGGGCTTTCATGGTGTTCATGCTGCCCTGAATGGTGTCCTGCTGTATTATCTGGGAAAAATAAAATGTTAAAGCAAGATGAGATGATTGTTCTGTAAGAAACACTATATGAAATGCAACAGCAACAGAGAATCACTGTGACAGGATCGACTTGGCAACTGGCTCAGAGAAATGGTAAACTAAGCCACTGATTTCTCACTTCCAGGCAACAGAAGAGCACATTGCAAGCAAAAGCATGTGGCAACAACAACAAGAGCACTGTGACAGAATGGATTTGGCAATCAGCTCAGAAAAATGATAAGCCACGCCACTGATCTCTCACTTCTAGACAACAGAAGATTGCTTTACAAGAAAAAGAAAATATTTGCTTGGCAGTGTGACTAGCTAAAATGGCTGCATGGACAGACTTTAAAATGGCCACATGGACAGGGACATTACTTTTTACAAAACAGGTGAGCGCCGTTGAGTAATCCTGGTTTTCAGTCAAGTGATGAACAGGTCACCCTGGCCCCTGCCGAAAACTGTTCTCTTCTCCTTAGAGGCATTTGTGCATGTGTGCTGGCCAGCAAAGACGAAAAAAAAAAACACCAGTAGTACCTGGGGAACGTTCTGAGCATGCATGGCTTATTGCGCATGCCCAGTGTTCCCCCTAGCCAAAAGAGGAAGTTGGCACACTAGCCTCAGGTTGACAAATGCTCTCCTAGCCACCACCAAGAGACCTGGACATCCAGGTTCAGACCAAAGTCCAAGAGTTCACCCAAACTACAAGCCTGAGTCTTCAGGGGAGTGTAACCCCATCCAGCAAAGGTTGAATCCCTCTTCCCTGATCTGTCTTTCGTCAAACCAGGAGCTAGGGATGTCGTGGAAAACTGTGAGGGGGTGGAGTCCTGCAGACATCCTCCTGCTTGGCCCCCCAGATGCCAGTCCACGGACCCCCATGCTTGCCCAACTCAGTGCGTGCCAAGTCAGGCAAGTTCGGGGATCCTCAGTAACCCACAAGCCACCATTTTGTAGCAAACTGCTGCAGGTAAGCTTTTAACGTAAATGGCCATTTTGCACAAAATGGAAACTGTAAATAGCACCATTTATACAAAACTGCAGGCATAATGGCCTAATTAGATCATTTAGGCCAGCAATTTTGAGCAAATGGAGCTATTTACAGCTGCCATTTTGTACAAAATGGCCATTTATGTAAAAAACTTACCTGCAGTTTGCCACAAAATGGCAGCTCAAAGGTAAATGGGACGCCAGCCCCCACAGACCATCTGGCGGCTCACACCACGCGCTGAGCAGAGTCAGACAGCCAGCAGGAGTCTGGCAAGCAGCACACAAGGTGACATTCCTGGTAGGAATGGTGAGTCTGGCCATTCCTACCAGGAGAACCTCTTGTCTGGATTAAGCTTCAGTTTGTTTGCCCTCCTCCTTCTCCTCACTTGTTTACTGGACTTGAATTAGGGATGCCTGAACAGGACTTCGATGATCTGCCCTATCCACCCTTGGAGCTGAAAGCTCACCACATGCTCCAGCACCAGCCAGAAATTGTCCAATACGGTGGGGTTCAGGGGACATTCTTTGAGCAGAGGTCTTACCACTGCCTCCTTTAGACAAGACCAAATCACACTTTGCCATAAAGAGGAGTTCACCACTACCCTTACCCTATGCACTTGACCAGTCCCCCACCACCACCACTTTTATAAGCCAGGAAGGGGAAGAGTCCAGCACACATGTGGTAGGCCTCACCTCTCCAAGGATCCTGTCCGCATTCTGGAGCTGTACAAATTGAACGTTACAGTTGGACAAACAAAGGCCAAAGCTACATCCACTGGACCTGTATCAACTGTGGCATCCAAGCCAGCAAATTGGTCACAACAAGCTATAGAGTGGTCCATGTTGTTTTCTTCTGGGCCAGAGGGTGACAGGGGTTCGGCCACCTGAAAAAGCTCCATTGGGCGACACTGTGCACAAGCAATGGTGGCAGAGCAGAACAATTTTGTTGCCATGCTCATTGCCATGGAATACGCTTTCAAATGCACTCTAGCTTGTGTTCAGTAGGGATTGTTCAGAGTTTTCTATTATGGGCGGGAGGGTGCTGTTGCATTCATATTTTGTTATGCAAAATATGCAAATGGGTTATAGAGCACTGCCATTTTGTCAGATTTTATTCACCCATACCTTTTAAATATGTATTCTCCCCCTGCAGGTCAATGGAAACACTTTCTAAGAACAAAGTTCGATTGGCTGGAGTAGATCTGTGATCATTCCTTCCGCTCAACAAAACCCATTCAGTTATATTTAGCTAGTGTTGTGAACTTTCTGCCACCTGGTTCCAAGCTTAATTCAAAGTGCTGGTTTTAATCTTTAAAAATCCAAGGAAAGTCTTTTAAGAAGAGCCCTTCTCCAAATAAGTACCATCTTCTAGAAAGGTTAACCATGGAGAGAATCAGGGTCCCATCTACATGGAGACACTTTGTGATGCAATTCCATTTAAAGTTGGATTTTCAAGAATTCGAATTTGCTCCGACCAATACCATGGCACAAGTAGCCAGTAAAATAAACCCGCTGTCACGGGGCAAACAGCACCTGAAACCATGTAAGTTGGGATTGGGTGGGTGGAGTCCTGCCAGTAGAACAGAACGTCATCAATTGTGTAGGTGTGCACATGAGTAGAGGCTTGCTCCCCGCCCCCCTCTCCTCTGGTGTTCAGTGAAGTACAATGGAAGGCAATGAGTTACTTCCCAGTAGACAAGTTTAGCCTGCTCCTCTCCTCGCATCCACCCTTTCTTGGAATGAGCAAGGGTCACTTGGGAGTGATCAGCTTTTAAACTCATCAAACTTATGCACACCTCCGCTGGTCTGGAGATTTAAAACAACAGGCAAAGGAATTCTCCCAACCCCTGTCTCCACTCCAGTACTTGGTAAAGTGCAATGGAAGACAATGAGTTACTTCCCAGTAGACAAGTTTAGCCAACTCCTCTCCTTGTGTCCATCCTTTCATGACACAACTTTCCCTTCCACCAATCAGCGCTGCTCCCTGCAGCCTGCACCGAAGCCAGTTGAGGGCACAGAGACTCCCAAATCACACTGAAGCCGCCGCAACAGGGAAATCTGTCACAAAACAACTTTGCAAAAATGCAGGTTTTCTGGCATGAAAATGGGCAGTTGCTGCGGGCATGGGGGAATGTCATATGCCACGATGCTGGACTAGATGGACCCTTGGTCTGATCCAGCATGGCTCCTCTTATGTTTGTAATGTTGCGTTAGTTGCTGTCCCACTCATTTTATTGCCCCCAGCTCCCGGGAAAACCAGTAAAGCCAGGTCTGTGAGTTGCGGCAGAACATGAGTAAGTCCCCCATGTAGATGGGGCCATGGCCTTTTCAGTTGTGGCTCTGAGGCTCTAGAAAGGCTTCCTGGGAGAGGTCCTTTAGTGGCTGGTTTTCCAGGGTGGCCATGTGTCCTACTTTACAGAGGACAGTTCTCTATTAGATAGTCCATTAGGTAGTCCTCTATTTGACAGTCCTCTATTTGAAGGACTGTCCAGTGCAAGTCCAGTTTCAAGAACCATAAGAAGGGAGAGCTGGGCCTTGAAGTGGCCCATCAATGGTTAGCACCTGGACAACAGACTGATCAGACATGCAGGTCAACATCTACCTTACTATGGTGAGATACATCACATTTCTATTTAAATTATAGAAATTATTTCCAAATGTGCATTTATACATAGAAATTAGCATTTGCTAATTTTGTGAAAATTGGTGTCCTCTTTTTTTGGTGACACATTTCCTCTTTGGGGGGCATGTGTTATTGGCCACCCCATGGCTCTCTGGAACAAATGCTAGGCCCCTCTGTGTGTGTAGGCTTTTCATGGCTTATGGTAACAGCAAGCTAGGCCCATTGTCCTTTTCACAAATGTTATAATGTTTTTTAATGAATATGTTATTTTCAGTAATGCCTTGTTTTCTAAATCTTGTTGCTTTGCTAGGCTTGAAGCGCAGGAGAAGCAGCCTGTAACTATTTCAAAGGAATATAAAAATATTTGGTATCTCTGTAGTTTAGTAGATCTTTTTCTTCATGGAGGGAAAGTTTAATAGGACTCACAGATGAATAAGAGGACTAACTTGGACTGGTAAACTCATACCTTATGTCATGGTCATTCAAATGTGGTGTTAATAGCCACAGTTCCAGACCACAATCCTTTAAGTGATGACACAACCCCTCAGACCACCCCAAAGCAAAGTCCAAGTATGTGAAACAGAACTCATTGTTAATGTTCATCCATTATCCTTGCCTCTCCCATTTATTCCAGTTCTCTGATTCATTACCCTTGCTTCTGCCCCCACCCAACAGTTGTGTCACTCCTTGTAGATTGTAAGCCCAATGAGGCAGAAGTCTTGCTTTACTTCTGTTACTCTAGGCAATTCACTCAAGGCCATCCACTTATTTTAGAGAAGGGGCAAAGCAGTGTCTTTGGAATATCTAGGACCTTAGTTTGAAACACTCACTATGGCTTGCATATATTTTACAGAATGCGACTGGGTTCTCAGGAATATGAGGTTCTGCTTAGGGATGTATGAAAGTCACTTACCGCTTCGCGGATCTGCTTTGCGGGGGGGGGAGGCGCTCCGTCCCTCCCCGTGGAATCCTCGACAGGGGGGAGGTGCTTCGTCCCTCCCCCCGGAGTCCTGCCCAGCCGGCTCCGCTCCGCGGAGATTCCGCAGAGCCTCCAGCCGGCTCTGCCCGCATTTATGCATAAATATTTACATAGCCTATCACGGCAAAGTAAAAAAAAAAACGAGTACGCAAATGGCAGCGGCTATGGCGGCTACCATTTGCGTTCCTTATTTTTCGCCGTTTTAGTCTACGTAAATATTTACGTCGACTATTACAGTGAAAAAAAGGGGAACGCAAATAGCGTAGTGGGCACTATTTGCATCCTTCATTTTTCGCTGT
Organism: Heloderma suspectum; assembly: GCF_057233095.1. Lineage (NCBI taxonomy): Eukaryota > Metazoa > Chordata > Lepidosauria > Squamata > Helodermatidae > Heloderma > Heloderma suspectum. The sequence goes on from NC_139462.1 coordinate 119,038,921, forward strand.
TCTAGCCTACGTAAATATTTACGTAGGCTAAAACGGTGAATAAAAAATGAACGCAAATAGCATAATGGGTAGGGATGTCAGAGAATTTCGCCATGAATCTCGGAGAGGCCGAATGCCAGTGCATTCGGCCCCCCAAAATCGGTGGCGAAACGGTCTGCCCCCCCACCCCCCCGGGACAGGACATACCTTGTGTGAATGTCCCTGGTGGCGGCGGCTCCGGCAGCGGTGCGGCGGCAGTGCGGCGGCGGTGCGGTGGTGGTGGCCGGTCTTCTGACCGGCTGCCGTCGCCGCCATTTCCAGTAAAAAAAAAAAAGTGATAGGCTACGTAAACATTTACATAGACTACGGCGAAAATAAGGGAAACGCAAGTAGCGTAGACGCTACACTATTTGCATTCCCCTTATTTTCGCCGTAGTCTAGGAAATGTTTACGTAGACTACATGTGCCAAAATAAGGAACACAAATGGCGGCGCCCATGGGCGCCACCATTTGCATACGTGCGGGTTTTTTTTTTTACTCAGCCGTGATAGGCTACGTAAACATTTACGTAGCCTATCACAGCTGATTGCAGGGATGTAAATGGCGGTGGCTACGGCTGCCGCCATTTGCGTTCCCGGCCAGCCAGGATTCACGGCAGGAGGGACGGGGTGCCTCCCCCCTGGCCAGAATTTCAGGGGGGAGGGACGGGGCGCCTCCCCCCCGGCCAGAATTTCAGGGGGAGGGACGGAGCGCCTCCCCCCCACCGCGAATCAAATTTCGGGCAAGGTAAGTGACTTTCGTACATCCCTAGTAATGGGCTATTTTTTTTTCGCCGTAATAGTCTTCGTAAATATTTACGTAGACTAAAACGGCGAAAAATAAGGAACGCAAATGGCGGCCGCCATAGCCACCGCCATTTGCATGCACCGTTTGTTTGGGTTTTTTTAAACCCAGACGTGATAGGCTATGCAAGTCTTTATGTAGCCTATCATGTCTGGGTAAAAAAAAAAGAAGACCACACTGCAAATGGCGGCTGCGGCAGCCGGTCAGAAAACCAGCCAACCATGGTTGTCATGGCAGCCATGAAGTCCTGAGCCGCCCTCGATACAGCGGCCTCGGCATGGAAGTTGAGATCCCCCAGGACCATCATCCTAGGGGTCCTCAACACCAAGTCTGAGACCACCTTCATCAGCTCAGGCAGGGAGTCTGATGGGCAGCAGGGTGGGTGGTGCACCAGCAAAATCCCTAATCTGTCCCAGGTACCCAACACAAGGTACAAACATTCCAGATCGGCACTCAAATAAGCAGGAAGCCTAGAGAGAGGGATTGAATTCCTATAGACCACGACAACCCGTCCTCCTCGACCCTCGAGTCAGTGTGTTGGTGCTGCACTGAGTACCCAGAAGGGCACAGCTGGGAGAGAGTTACCCCTCCTAGTTCCCCCACCCAGGTCTCAGTAATACATACCAGATCAGCCCCCTCATCCACAATCAAATCATGGATGAGGGAGATTTTGTTTTGGACCAACCTGGCATTCAGCAGCAGCACCAGACCTGAGGGCAAGTAGGGATGTATGAAACTCATCTTTTCGCAGAATCTTTCGCAGTGAGGGGGAGGCGCTCCGTCCCTCCCCCCGGAATCCTCGACAGGGGGGAGGCGATCCGGTCCTCTCCCCCGGAATCCTCAATGGCTGGCTCTGCTCCGTGGCCAGGCTGCAGAACAGACGGCCAGGGCTATCCACAGCCAGATTTGCAGCTGCGGACGGGCTGCTGCAGACACAAATGGACACAACAAATGGACACAATTTGACGGGCTGCTGCGGACACAAACCGGCGCGGCCACCATTTGCGTTCAGCCAGGCAGCCGTGATAGGCTACGTAAGAATTTACGTAGCCTATCACGGCTAACCCCACCCCCCCAAAACCCCAGTGTATGCAAATGGCGGCGGCTGTGGCGGCCACCATTTGCGTTCCCTATTTTTTGCCGTTCTAGCATACGTAAATATTTACGTAGGCAATTACGGCGAAAAAAGGGAACCGCAAATAGCGTAGTGGGCGCTATTTGCATTCCTTTATTTTTCGCCGTTCCAGCCTACATAAATATTAATGTAGTCTAGAACGGTGGGAAAAAAAGGAATGCAAATAGCGCCCACTACGCTATTTGCATTCCCCTTTTTTTCGCCATAATTGCCTACATAAATATTTACGTAGGCTAGAACGGCGAAAAATAGGGAACGCAAATGGCGGCCACCGTAGCCGCCACCATTTGCGTACACTGGGGTTTGGGGGTGGGGTGGGGGTTAGCTGTGATAGGCTACGTAAATTCTTACATAGCCTATCATGGCTGCAAGGGCGGCAATGGCGGCCGCGGCGGTCTGGCTGCGGCCGTCCAGGAGACCAGCGGCCGGAGCCGCCGCCGCTGGAGCCGCCGCATCCGCCACAGGTAAGTGGCATCCCGAGGGGATTCCGTGGGGGGCTGGGGGGGCAGGAGGCCATTCTGCCACGGATTCCAGGGGCCTCACTGGAATCCGTGGTGGAATTCTCTGCCATCCCTAAGGGCAAGCTAGGGATGTACGAAAGTCACTTACCTGTTCACGGATTATGTTGAGGGGGGCGTTCCAACCCTCCCCCCGGAATCCTCGCCGGGGGGGAGGTGCTCCGTTCCTCCCCCCCGGAATTCTCCGAGGCCGGCTGTGCTCCGCGGCAGCTCTGTGGAGCAGCCGGCCAGGCCCGGCCAGGCCCAGCCAGGCCAGAGCCGTGTGCAGCCGGATTTCCAGCCACTGAGGGCTCTGGGTAAAAAACAAAACAAAAAAACATGTACGCAAATGGCGGCGGCTACAGCCGCTGCCATTTGCGTTCCTTATTTTTGCCCTCTTAATCTACGTAAATATTTACATAGACTATGACGGTGAAAATCAAGGGGAACGCAAATAGCGTAGCGGGCGCTATTTGTGTCCCTTTTTGATTCCCCGTTTTAGCCGATGTAAATATTTACGTAGATTAAGAGGGCAAAAATAGGGAATGCAAATGGTGGCAGCCGTAGCCGCCGCCATTTGCATACACTTTTTTTTTTTTTAACCCACCCAGCCATGATAGGCTACATAAAGATTTACGTAGCCTATCACGTTGTGTTTTTTTTTTTTTAATCTAGTCATGATAGGCTACGTAAATCTTTACGTAGCCTATCATGTCTTTTTCTTTCTTTCTTTCTTTCTTTCTTTCTTTCTTTCTTTTCTTTTACAAGAGTGGAAATGGTGGCGGTGGCAGCCGGTCAGAAGACTGTCCGCCGCAGCTGCTGCCGCCGAAGCCACCACCGCCCGGAAGATCCACCCCAGGTGAGTCTCATCGCAGGGGGGCAGGGGGGTGGCAGGCCGTTCCGCCACAGAGTTCGGGGGGTCGAATGCACTGGCATTCGGCCTCACCGTGATCCGTGGCGGAATTCTCTGACATCCCTAGGGCAAGCTGGTAAGTCTGCCAGCAACCATCTGGTTGGGGGTAGAACCAGAAGAGGGGATAGCCATAAGGTGTCTAGCCCCTCTTCTCCTCAGCTGGCCTGTTAATCCCCCAACACCATACTTCTTCCTACCTGTGACCACAGTTATGGTGGCACCTCCCCGACCCCCTGAGTTACTCAATGGACTTCCCAGGCACATATTAAAAGAACTCGAAGGCAACCGCCTATCCAAAGCAAGGCAGAAGAGGCATGGGGGGGGATTGTTCCCTCCGTGCCTCTCCTGCCTTGCTGTTTTTCGCTAGACAGCCATTTTTGGCCATTTTCGGCTGTCTAGCAGCAGGGGGCCCAACCGGGAGAGGAAGCTGCCATACAATACATTGGATGTGTCTTATGCGCAGCTCCGCTCTCCCTGCCCTGGAGAACGCCCCTTTTCAGTCGCTCTGTGCTCCTGTTACAAGCACGGAGGATGGAACTTCTCTGCGCTGCCTCAGAGGCAGCATGGATGAGGGAGGAGGTCAGTTTCTGGGAACCAACCTCGGAGCATGGGCTCCGAGGTCAGTTCCCAGGAATGAACATATCCTATGGCCCTCTAGACAGTGTCTAGCAGCCATAGGACTGCTCTCTTAACCACTACTATTGTTGCTCAAACTTAGCACAAGATATTCCCCCTGACTAGCTCTAAAAATCCAAGTTAACTTAACTTCGAACTGCAAAATCCCATATACCACTCACTAATTTTTGAAAATTTACTAGATTTCCAATGCTCATATACGACTCTAGTGATAATAATCATGTCATAAAGAAATTTCATTATATTTGTTTATCAAAGGCAACCAATATGCAGAACAGGGCAACCAAAATAATCAAGGGGCTGGAGCAACTACCCTATGAGGAAGAATTACAATGTCTAGGGCGAGTATGGGGAGACATGACAGAGGCATACAAAATTATGTATAGTGTGAAAAAGTAGTTAGGTTCCATAAATCTTGAACCAGGTTCCCAAAAAGCTGAATGGTGGGAGATTCGGGACAGATAAAAGGAAGTGCCTCTTCACACACCGCATAGTTAAATTATGGAAATCACTGCCACAAGGTGTAGTGGTGGCCACCACCTTGCATGCCTTTAAAAGGGGGTTAGACAAATTTATGGAGGATAAGGCTGTCAGTGGCTCCTAGCTGTACACTGCCTTGCATAAGTATTCATCCCTCTCTGACCTTCCACATTTTGTTGTGTTACAACCTAGAATTTAAATTGATTTAATTAGGATTTCTTGTCACTGATCTACACAAAATAGTCCATAATGTCAAACTGGGGGGAAAGCTACATATTTTACAAAATGACTTACAAATAAAAAACAGAAAAGTCTGTATTGCATAAGTATGCTGTGACACCCCTAAAAAAGCTCTGGTGCAACCAACTGCCTTCAGAAGTCACATAATTTCTTGAATGAGTCCACCTGGGTGCAATTCAAGTGTCACATGATCTCAGATTAAATACACTTGTTTCTGGAAGGCCCCAGAGTTTGTTGGAGAGCAGATCTAAACAAACAGCATCATGAAGACCAAGGAGCTATTAAAACAAGTCTGGGATAAAGTTCCGGAGACGCACCAATCAGCGTTGGCTTATTAAAAAAAAAAACCCAAACTACGAACATCCCCTGGAGCACCGTTAAATCCATTATTACAAAATGGAAATAATATGGCACAACCATGACTCTGCCTAGAGAAGGCTGTCCACCAAAACTCAATGACCAGGTAAAGAGGGCATTAGTCAGAAGCAACCAAGAGGCCAACTGTAACTCTGAAGGAGATGGAGGAATCCACAGCTGAAATTGGAGAAACTATCCATGGGACAACTATCACCCAGACACTCCACAAAGTTGGGCCTTATGGAAGAGTAGTGAAAAGAAAGCCATTGCTGGGGCGGGGCGGGGAGTATCAACTCCAGTTTGGATTTTGCCAAAAGTCATGTGGGAGACACAGTAAACATGTGGGAAAAGGTTCTCTGTTTTGATGAGACCAAAATTGAACTTTTGGGCCTTACCACAAAATCCTATGTGTGGTGCAAAGCCAACAGTGCTCATTGCCCTGAGAGCACCATCCCCATGGTAACATCCCCACAGTGAAGCATGGTGGTGGCAGCATCATGTTGTGGGGATGCTTTTCATTGGCAGGGACTGGGAAACTGGTCAGGATTGAGGGCAAGTTGTATGGAGCCAAATACAGACCAATTCTAGAGGAAAACCTGTTTCAGTCTGCAAGGGACCTGGGACTGGGGTGGAGGTTCACCTTCCAGCAGGACAATGACCCTAAACACACAGCCAGAGTTACACTGGAGTGGTTTAAAAACAAGAACCTGAATGTCATAGAATGGCCCAGTCAAAGCCCAGACCTCAATCCGATGGAGAATCTGTGGCAAGACTTGAAAATTGCTGTTCACCAGCAGTCCCCATCCAACCTGACAGAGCTAAAGCAATTTTGCCAAGAAGAATGGGCAAAAATTGCAGGATCCAGATGTGCAAAGCTGGTAGGGACTTACCCCAAAAGACTTGCTGCTGTAACTGCTGCCAAAGGTGCCTCTACTACCAAGTATTGACTCACAGCGTGAATAGTACTTATGCAACCAACAAATGCCAGTTTGTTTTGTTTAACTAACATTTGTGCCACAATAAAAAATACTTTGCACCTTTGAAGTGTTAAGTATGTTGTGTAAAACAAATGGTAAAAATGCCAATTAAATCCATTTTAATTCCAGGTAGTAACACAACAAAATGTGGAAAAGTCAAAGGGTGTGTGTGTGTGTGTGTGTGTGTAAAAACTTATGCAAAGCGCTGTATATTACTCTATATTACCTCCAGTATCAGAGGCAGTATGCCTCTGTATACTGGTTCCTAGGGAGTGTGAGCCAGAAGGTGCTATTGCACTCATGTGAGCAGCCCACAGGCATCTGGTTGAGCACTGTGAAACAGAACGTTGGACAAGGCAAGCCTTTGGTCTGATTCAGCTTGACTCTTCCTTTTTTTTATGTTCTTATTATACTTCTTAACCCTTTAAATTTTAATTTAAAAACCTTAGAGTCAAGAGGTAACTTCCTCCCAGAATTTTATTAACTGATACTAACTTCGTTGCCAATCTCTCTTAGTCTGTGTACGCTGCCTCCAATAATGCTAAAAATCTCCCCTCTTCCTGTTACATTTCCAGCACATCTCAGAATACTCCCGATGAATTTTTGCAATCCTACCTGGAGTCATATATATACCACTGTAGCCACATTTTCACACAAATTTCTTTCAGAGAAGTAGCTAGTTATACTGATTCACCTGTTTCCAAAGAGAATTCCACATCCCTATAGACTGATTAAAGATCATTGTTTCATTTATTTATATACTCTGGTTGTTCATTCTTTGCAAGATATATACCTGAGATAATGACTTCTTTGATCTATCAAGACTAATACTCATTTCATCTGAATCACTGGTCTGATAGTGCCTGATCCTGCCTTGTAAGAAATGCTTAATTTGAAATTATTAAAAAAGAGCCATTTGAATATCACTAATTTCTTCCTGCATCTGTGTGAATGCCTTAACATATCCATTCCAGATCCAATGTCTGCACTGAGAAAATTCCTGTTTAGTTCAGCTTTAAAAATCCCTATTTTCCCATCTTTATTAAAATGGGAATCAAAGAGAATGAAGGACATTGGCTACTTTTCAGGACATAACTCCTTTTTATTCCTATCCAATACTCTCAAAATAACTGGCAGTATTGCAACTGGTAATATTTATTTAATTACTTTTGACCTATTATTAGGATGTAATCAGAACAATGCACCTGCAAGTATTTTAGTAAAATGCTGTTCCCAGCTAATTTCACCCTTTTACCCTTCTGGGGTGCTTCAAACCATTCTTTTATCCAATTTAAACAATTGGCTTGGAAATACGTTATTATATGTGGTATTGCCAATCTACCTTCCCTTTTAGGTTTTCGCATTGTTTGAAAATTAAGTCTGGCCCTTTTTTAAACCCCAAATAAACTCATTGATCATGCACTGCCAGTCTTTCATATCAAGCTCTGAAAAAGCATTAGGGATATCTGCTGGATGATTTCGAGGGAGGAGAGGCAAAGTGCCACCCCCGCAGTGCTTCTACCCTTCCGGCTCTTGAGCTGCGCAAGGCACCTGTGCTGCAGCTGGCAAAGGGCGGGGGGGGGGAGCCGCTGGTGGTGCCTGGCCCCCAGCTTCCAGTACTCTGATGATGCCAGAGCCCCCACTGTTCAAAAGAGCTGTAAGCCGCCTTTTAGGGTAAGCCCTCCCAAGATGGCATACAACAACATTTAAAACCACAAAACACAGTAAAACAAAAATTAAAGATCAAAATTAAACAATTAAAACCAGATAAACTCCTATCTCAATTATAGGCCAAGCTAAACAGCAACATTTTTCTTGCACACTACCACCACCCTTCTGTTTGCTCTGGTTTGAGTAGAGAAGCAAACCTCAGACCTGTAGTTTTGTATCTGGAAAGATCAACTCTGAGCAAACGTAGGGTGTTTCTACATTAAGCAAAAACCCACATCCTTTCCGGAGCATCCTGCTTTCGGTTTCTTTGTGGGATTGGAAAGGGCTCCTTTACACAGCAGCCACATCGTTGAACTGAGGGAGTGCCTTCCTCCCTCCCTGGCAAGTGTGCAAAGGAGGGAGGGGGAGTTTTGTTTTCGTGGCTTAACTTCTGCTGTACTGTTTTCTCGCAGCCCCCAGGAAACCTCTGACTTACTTCTAAGTAGACATAAGAGCACCCTGTAAGTCTGCAGCCCTCAACACACTTACTTGGGAGTAAGCACCATTGAACTTAATAGGGTGCTCTGAAACAGCAGAGGACATTGCTTCTGAGCTTGGTGGGGTGGGGGATCAGATGTGTCTCCCTTCACTGCAGGGAAGCATTTTACCCTCTTCTCCCTCCAACTGAGAAATGCAGAGGCAGGAGATGCAATCGGCAGGCGATTCTTGCCCTCGCGCCTGTCAAATCTCATCCTGACCTCCCCCAGCAACCAAAAACAAATGTCCCCAGCAGGCAGACAGAGCGGTTTCTTCCGCTATGGGAGAATTTCACGTGGAGGTCACGGTGCTCCTGTTCTGCGAGCTGGAAAAAATACCACTTTTTTGCGTTTGGGGACAACTCGGGATAGGCTGGGGGAAATGGTGGGAGACACCCTGGAGGGTAACGGCGTCATCTAAAGAGCCTGCAAACTTCTGAGACAGCCATCTCAATAGCAAGATAAAAGCTCCGTGATTAACCCCTTTCACTGTTGCTGTGGGGCACAGCCCAATGCACTGTCCCCTTACTCACCTTTAGATGAAAGTATGTAGCATGAATGACCCATAATCTAGCAAGTGGGAAAATATTACTTGGGCGATCAAAGAATAAGGTCCAAACCAGGATTCAAATTAAGAAACTGCATTAACAAAAAATATAAGGGATGAGGGAGAAATCAAGCAAGTAGCATTGAACAAGAATAACAGCTTTCTAGCTAAAGAATCTTACACTAGACAAACGTAGCAAGCTTACATGCAAAACACAAGGGCCTCCCCCAAGTTGCTTGACGGAAGACAAAATCATAGGCAAAATGGGTTTCATTTGTCTCCCTAGGGTCATGGAGGAGGGGCTGATGGGGGAAGAGAAGAAGAGGATCAACCAATCAGGTGAGTACCTCTCCTTGCTTCAGCCTTTGCCAGCATAACCAGCCATCACGTAAGCAGATAGCCTGTGTTAAGGGTGGGATCAACGTCTGCTAACAGCCCAACTTGTGAAGTTTTTTTAGTTGCATGACAATTTGTATGTATTTTCATGTGCATTTTTTAAAGTACACATTTTTGTAAATATTTTTTTTTCAAATGCATGTATTTTTGTGTTCACTTTTTCAAATATCCACATTTTCATTCAATTTTCCAGTGAATAAAGTGTTTTTGTGTGTATTTTTTCAATTATACTCAGTGTGTGTGTGTGTGTGTGTGGTGTGTGTGTTTGCAAATTGCATCATACACTACAAAAATGTATTTAATTTGATGGCACACTGTTTATTTTTTATTTAAACCGTGTTTAAATAAACACTCTTCCGGAGGTGAATGGAGGCCTTCTGCCCCAGCTGCCGATTGCGTCACCTTCCAGGGCAGCCCCACTTAGAACACACTGCAGTAGCGAATCCCCAAGGTGACAAAAGCATGGATGAGCATGGGGAGAAATCATCAATTTGCTGTGACATTCACAAGGAGATTCTAGCCTGGTTTCCTATTTATGGTGAAAAAACAGATTAGCAGAGCATTATCTTGAATGTTTAAGTCTTTTTTAATATGTAAATATTATACTTTCATATTTGATTTTCACAGTTAAAATGGATTACATTAGATTAGAAATCAAGTCCCAAGGAACACACTGCAGAGAGATGATCACCTTTCTCTCGTACAATATGGAGACAAAATGTTTGTACTGTAAAATTTAGAGTAAGATCCCCATATTCAGCTATATTAAGTATGGTGAATGTTCTTTAACTGGAGGTTTCGATACCTTTCTTTAACTGGCAAGGCTTTAAGGTCAAATTTTGTCCTCTCTGCACGAAACTCCTATTAAGAGCGGAATGTGGCTCTGAAACTGTTGGACCAAGCAAAGGTACTGCAGCAGTTTCCTTGAAAACTTAAGCATCTGCAAAATACCATTAGAAGAGAAATTTTAAATTGGACACTCAATTAGTTAGTGATGTGGTGTAAGCACTTTCAGTACTTGGAAAAAAAAGAGAGGGAAATAGATTGCAATTTGCGTCTCTCTGCCACTTCCCCCTTTCACACTTTAGGAAGGACAACTCATTACACTGGTCAGTGGAGATGACCTCTGCTGTCAGTTGGATGGCACAGACTGCTACAAGGTTCATTCCAGGCAGCTTAGAAACCAAGCTTTTCAATCAAAACTTTTAGCTGTACTGGCAGCTGTCATTTTTCCTGGGTAGTAAAATCCTCCCTTTTAAATCTTTGCTACAACATAATCCTGGTTTAAGATTAAACTTTTAGCTGAAAAATAAAGCCCCCTTGCTATCTGAGGGTGCTTTTAGATGGGCATTTATCTTGCAAGCGCCATGCCTCATTCATGGAATTTTATGGGGGATCCAGCCATTGGTGTCTTCCATTTGAAATCCTACCATGTTTTCCCACAACTTCTTCTATTCCACTCTCCCCTGCCCCAAACACACACACAATCTATTAAGGAGAAAAAGATGGAATAACTGCTCAACGCCTGTTGATTGACAGTGCTAGGAGTCCCACATCTGGAAGCACCCTAAGGACAGTGCAGAACATCAAGCTGTTCTCAAGCTGGGGAGAGGTAACGAGCGGGGTACCGCAGGGCTCAGTCCTGGGCCCAGTGCTCTTCAACATTTTTATTAATGACTTGGAGGAGGAGGTGCAGGGAATGCTGATCAAATTTGCAGATGACACAAAATTGGGAGGGATAGCTAATACTTTGGAAGACAGAAACAAAATTCAAAGTGATCTGGATAGACTGGAGTGCTGGGCAGAAAACAACAGAATGGCATTTAATAGGGACAAATGCCAAGTTCTGCACCTAGGAAAAAGAAACCAAATGCACAGTTACAAGATGGGGGATACGTGGCTCAACCACACTACGAGCGAGAAGGATCTTGGAATTGTCGTCGATCACAAGCTGAATATGAGCCAACAATGTGATGTGGCTGCAAAAAAGGCAAATGCTATTTTGGGCTGCATTCATAGAAGCATCGCTTCCAAATCCCGGGAAGTACTAGTTCCCCTCTACTCAGCACTGGTTAGGCCTCATCTGGAGTACTGTGTCCAGTTCTGGGCACCACACTTTAAGAAGGATGCAGACAAGCTGGAGAGGGTTCAAAGGAGGGCAACAAAGATGATCAGGGGACTGGAAACAAAGCCCTATGAAGAGAGACTGAAAGAACTGGGCATGTTTAGCCTTGAGAAGAGAAGACTGAGGGGAGATATGATAGCACTCTTCAAGTACTTGAAAGGTTGTCACAGAGAAGAAGGCCAGGATCTCTTCTTGATCATCCCAGAGTGCAGGACACGGAATAATGGGCTCAAGTTACAGGAAGCCAGATTCCGGCTGAACATCAGGAAAAACTTCCTGAGTGTCAGAGCAATACGGCAATGGAACCAATTACCTGGGGAGGTGGTGGGCTCTCCCACACTGGAGGCCTTTAAGACGAGGCTGGACAGCCATTTGTCAGGGATGCTCTGACTTGGATTCCTGCATTGAGCAGGGGGTTGGACTCGATGGCCTTGTAGGCCCCTTCCAACCCTACTATTCTATGATTCTATGATTCTATGAACATGGTCATGTTCTTACACAAGATATATGAAGCTGCCTTACACTGAGGCAATCTAGTATCGGGTTGAGGGGTGGTGGAGCAAAACCTGAGTTCATCAATATTCTCAAATTTCCACCTCGAAGCTCATTCTGAGTCATGTCCATATCGGGTTGTGAGGTTTGGGGGGGGGGAGTCCCACATAAATGTGTGCACGTTTTATTTTCATGCACATTTTTCCAAATGTATGCATCCATTCCAGGCATTTTTGTATGCAGTTTCTCCCATTGACTAAAGTATATTTGTGCACATATGTCAAATGCATTTTATATGCATTTTTCAAATGTATTTATTCATCAGAAACATTTTTGGTTGCGCCAAAATGCATTGCAAGCACAATGCAACATTTGTATTTGTTGTGCTTACATTGCAAGCTTGCATTATTTGGACTTCAGACCACGGACTGCGTTCACGTCTGTGTTCAGTTGTGGGAAGGGTGAATTGGATGGATTCTGGCCAAAAATGAACTCAAACAAATCTCTCACCCATTCCTAGTCTAGCAGTACCTCTTGTGTGGACTGGCAGCAGCTCTCGAAGTGGTCTTTCCCACCCCTGAAACCCAAGAAACTTTTAAATGGACCTAGGACTCTCAGGAGGCAAAGCATGTGCTATAGTGTTGAACTTTGGCCTCTCCCTAAACAATCATGCAGTTTTCTGCTGGCCCTTGGAATAGGGGACAAATAGGGTCTCAACCCCAAACCTGAGGGAAAGTGCTGTGACTACACAACTGCACCACATCTGCAGTCACCCTTAACTACCCAAGGTGTCCTTCTGTTTTGAACTAATTGGCTGTGCATGTCCAAATCAAAACACTTTGTCCCCCGGCATAAAGAATGCTTACATATACTTGTGTTTGTTTGATACACTGGAGAAAGAGACCAGTAGTTCCCACCAGGGCATTGTCCTGAGCCCTGCAGCAGTTCTTGAAGGCCACAAGGTGAAAAGCAGAAGTGAAGCAGCCAAAATATCAGAAGCTGCTAGCTAGTGCAGGTCTGTGTGCTTCCCTGGTGGACACTGGAGAGTGGAGACCGATTGCAAGGTGTGGATTGGCAGATGGCTTGCTGGGGGGTGGAGGTGGCCTTCTTGTGAACTATCCAGCCTGCTCTTCATTCTTCAGTTACGTGAGTTGCGTTAAGTTCAGATTTCAACAGTGATATCATGGTCAGGGGGCTCCTAGAAACCAATGAGTGCATCCAGATACTCTTAAGGTCATGTGGGTTTAAAAAGCCAATCCCATATATCACTTCTGGAGAAAAGGAGATTACCTAAGTCATAAAGCACAGGGAGAAGAAAAGATAGATTGAATACACTCCCTCCAGTCTTGCAAGGGTTGCGTTTGAAGAGACCTTTGATTACCAGGCTATCAATACCAATGTTGTTTGGAATTGGGGCAATCTGACCAGACACATTCCTTTAGCCTCAGTACAAATTAAACCAGGAAATAGTTTCAACTTACACTCAAGATGGTACAGATAAGAAAAGCAGATGCAATCAGGTTTTCTACAACTAATGCATTGTTTTTCTATATATACACATACATACACACCATAGTCAATACAGAAGATACTTCCAGCTTTCTCTGTGGGAGGGACATTGTGACACTGAGCACTGCCACAGATCTTCATAGAAAACATCTTGCCTTCCCTCACAGTGGGGAGAGGGCAATATTCCATAATATTCCTACATGTAACACCATCTGCTCAACTGTGTACATAGAGCAGGTAAATACATAGAAATAGCCTGCTGGCCTCCCTCAGCAGCAAGTTGTCCAGACTGAGGGAGTGCAGTAGATCTGGGAGCTTTATAGAAGGACATGGCATGGGATTGGTTCCCTGTTAATGAAATCAGAAAAATGATGGGTCACAATGCTAATTTCTGTGTTCGAACTGCCTACAACTTCTACCTTCCACAAGCTGTCCTAATTGCCCAGTGAGCATAGGTCCCACAAGGCTTTCAGTTTAAGCCCCCATGTCTTCTGACAGCATCAAACAATAATGGCTAAGAAGATCTTTTGATTTAGCTCTTTAAGAAGCTGGAGGTACATAATTGTCTTGTTCATCAGCTACATACTGAGCAACAGAAATTTGTTCCTGAAGCAATCAAGGTTTTTAGACTGGAGTGCAAATGCTGAGGTAATGCCTTCCTTATTTCCAGCAGTGTGCCTATAAAGAAATGGCTGTTTTGTTTTCTATGCAAATCTTGGAGGATGAAGTAATAGCAACCACAGGTAAACTACAATTTATTTTTCTATCAACCGCTACTAAGAGCAATCTGTCAGGAGAAATGAGAGCCAAACACTCAGCTTGATCAAGAAGGTGATGGTGTTGCAACTCCACATGCATTTGGATGATGCTGATTATCTGGACCCATGTCAGTTGGGCTTTTGACCAGGATATGGAAGTGAGAATGCTTTGGTCAGATTGGTGGATGATTTATGCAAGGAACTAGATGGGGAGCGCAACTCTATTAATTCTACTGGACCTCTCAGTGGCTTTCGGTGCTATTGCCCATGGTATCCTTCTGGACCACCTGGTGGGGCTGGGTCTTGGCAGTATTGTTTTGCAGTTGTTTTGGTCCTTTCTGTTGGGATGAGTCCAGAAGGCCGTGTTCTTTGACTCCATGGGCACTGGTCTGCGGTGTCTCACAGGGTTCTATCTTGTCTCCCATGTTGTCTAATATTTATGTGAAACTGTTGGGAGAGGTCATTCAGAGCTTTGAAGTAAGGGGCCACGAACATGCTGATGACACCCAGCTCTATTGCTCTTTGCCACCTAACACCAAGGAAGCAGTTGAAACCCTTGAATGTTGCTTGGGTTCAGTAATAGGATGGATAAAGATGAACAATTAAGGTTAAATTCAGACAAGACAGAGGTGTTTTTGGTCAACAGAAAGCCTGACTCGAGGATCGGGATTCAACCTGTTCTGGAGGGGTTGTGCTCCCCCAGAAGGATCAGTCCACATCTTGGGAGTGCTTCTTGATCCTACGCTGTCCCTGGATCTTCAGGTGGTGATGGCGGGCAAGGAGTGTGTTTACTCTCACTGTGCCAGCTGCTACTCTTCTTGTATTGGTCTGGCTTGGCAACATTTATCCATGCCCTGGTTACATCAAGTTTAGATTATTACAATGTCCTTGAAGAGCTTCCAGAAGGTACAGATGGTAAAAAATGCAGCAGCTAGGCTGCTAACTGTTGCACAGTCTCAAGATCATATTACACCTGGCTTGAAAGACCTGCACTGCCCATTGCTTTCCAGACTACATTCAAGATGTTGGTATGAAGGTTTGAAGCCTACAGAGGCAAGGAAAAGAAAAGAAAAAAGCCTAGAGACCTGGAGTTTTTTGTTGGGAGGGGGTATCCCTGAGAGGAGGCGTTTCATTTCCCCAGTTAAGTTTCATTTCTTCAGGTTTGAAGCAGTACTTTCAGTTTGGGGGTGAGGAGGGTATAAAAAGAGAGACAGAAATGCCAGACCAGTAAGAGCAGAGTTGAGAAGACCAGAACCTCAAGAGGGAGCAGGAAGAAGCAGCCTGGAGAAGTCTAAGTACAGCTAGGGTAAAGGAACGTGCGTTTTGCCACTTTTATTTTCTCTGAAGGCCTTTTGTCTCACTCAACTGTATTGTGTAAATACCTTTAGTTATTTGCTTGCTTTAATTTACCAGTAAACTCTTGTGGTTGAAACCCAAGAGTCTGAAGTGCTGATCACCCCACATCTACAGCCTAAACCGCACATTATTGGAAAGGGAAAAGAAAGGGAAAGAGAAAAAAAAGATGGTGGGGCTCTTAGGGAGGCAAGAGATCCTTAAGGAGTTGCTCAGGGGGTCCGGGTCATAAGGAGAACCCTGACAGTTGGTTATAACCTAGGACCTGGCTATCTGTGGGGTGGCCTCTCTCATTATGAACCTGCTTGGGTATTAAGATCTGCAGGAAAGGCCTTTGTTTTGAGGGCACTATTATCCACAGAGGCCTGTTTGTCAGGCATGCATGAAAGGGCTTCTTCTGTGTCAGTCCCAAACTGTGGAAGTGTGTCACTCCCTCAAAAACTGTGATTGATATCATTGACCTCCACTGTCTTCACTTTTAGAAAGGGTGTGAAGACACATCTTTTTAATTGGGCTTTCAAAATTATGTAGTTGTCTTTGTTAGATAAAAAGTCCTTGCTTTCGGTTTAGAAGAAAAGAATGCCAGGCAGGCAGCAGTGGATCCAACACTATTTTATTGAACGTTTTGCAAAATGGGTGCAGAGCAGTCTGGACCCCGAGACACATGTGCAAAAGCCCTTTATATCATATCGCTTCTATTGTTCTTACCAGTAACCAATGAAACAGTTAGTACATCGGCTCACTAAGTTAATATCCAATAAACAGTCACTATCAGCTTACCAAGCTGTTAGTCATGAGCGCGTCAGTATGATTCCCTTTTTGCTCCGCCTATATTTTCCCGCCACTCGGGCTCTTACGTAACTTGAGACGCCAACGGTTATGGAGTCTCCTTTTTTTTTCTAACAGTTCCCTCCTTTAAGTCTTTATTCACGTCTTAAAGCATTTAAAACGGAGTTTCTTTTTCAGCACAATAAAGCAAGAGCATCTGTTTTGACAGAGCGGTTTCAATTAACCGCTGGGATAAGCCTCTAGCGCAGGGGATAATGCAACAACCAAATAACACTAAAACTCCTATCATCACTACAAGCGAAATAAGGATTGAGGCTGCTAGGTGTTTCCATTTTCCAAACCATCTCTCCAACCAGTCAGTCACGGGGTTGTTAATCCCTGAATTCTCAGCTAATTCTTCAGACAAGGCGGTGAGGCCCTGCAAAGCCCTTGTTACCGTGCCATCTGGGGCAGTGTTGTTAGGGATGAAGGTGCAACACCGTCCACCTAGCATGACACAAACCCCTCCTTTTTCTGCTAACATCATATCAAGAACACGCCGATTTTCCCAAGCCATTTGGCTGGTGGCATCTAGCTGCTCAGCCAATCCTTTTACAGCATCTCGAGTATAGTTTATAAACCTCTGCTGATTATAATAAACGTAATTGATCCAATCTACATTTTTGTTAATGGTCACCCACCAAAACAGGGTAGATTCAAATCCTGCAGAAATTTGATTTCTTCCTTTGAACTCGTCTGGCACTCCCCTTGGTACTCCTATGGAGTCAATATATATTTGATCATCAAAAGGGGTTACTGGCCGGGGTTGGCCAGTCTTCTCTGCTGGATGGTATGCAATTGAAAAGGGGACTGCCAACTGAACTAACCCACAAGCTCCGGATCAATTGGAGGGCAATACCTCATACAACTCTAGGCCACCACAATACCACCAGAGATCAGCTCGTGGGATTGAAAGGGAATTATTCCTAAAGCGGGTGGAATTAACACATCTTACTTTACTCGTCAGGTTCCCTATACGCCCCTCTGTGTCTGCAAGGTTTCGGTGTATGCATCCGGTATGGTTTCTTCTTTGCAGGAAGACTGTGGAAGGTCTGACACGATCCTTTGATTTGAGTGGGGGGTATAATTTATTGAGGGTTTGGCATTCCTCCTCTCCCCATGCATCAGGGTGTTGGAACAAACGGATCACGCAGGTGAGGAGGGAAGGAGTGTCCCATCCCAGTGGAAAGGGCAGCACCTTTGCTACAGATCTCCCTGTGGCACAAACAAAACAGTCAGACTTATTTAAAGACTTGGCTGTATACTTTATCCACTCTAACCACACATTATCAGTTTCCTCTGTTATTGGGATCCCTAACCTGGTTCTCCAGGGACGCCTCTCTTTCTCAGGGATCTGTACCAGAAGTGGTCTGAGGGGTGTTGGTGTGACATTTCGGGGTTTTATCTTAAAGCTGTCAAGCCCAAGTCCTTGAGGTATCACCATCCACGTTAATATTTCTTTAACTAACATTACCAACACCACCCACAATACTTGCTTCATATTACAAGTTTTTTGTAATTCGAACCCAAGCTTTTCCCAGATGTTGTGACTTGTATATTACAGGCGATTGTGGCTCCTGGATGGCTTCTTCGCCTGTGTCCTTGGCAGCTTCCGGAGGGGTGCCAGGGAGCAAAGGACCATTGCCTGTGTCCTCCTGTTCTTTCCAGGTGACAGAAGGAAGCGAGGGTCGCTTAAATGGCTTTATCCGGCTGCAATGTGTCCATTTACTAGAACCCACAAGCTTTACACACGAGTGGCTGGTTGGTCCCACCAAATAAGGCCCCTCCCACCCTTCCTTTAAAGCTTCTTTATT
The DNA here is from genome assembly GCF_057233095.1 of Heloderma suspectum. Classification (NCBI taxonomy): domain Eukaryota; kingdom Metazoa; phylum Chordata; class Lepidosauria; order Squamata; family Helodermatidae; genus Heloderma; species Heloderma suspectum. The sequence goes on from NC_139462.1 coordinate 119,056,986, forward strand.
CCACTTTTTCAGCAACACCTCGTCTCCCGTCTGGAAGAGATGGATAGGTGCATCTAACGGCAGTCTCTGAAACAGAACGGAATAAGCTCGTAGCTGTGAAAGAACAGACTGTAGAGAAGTCAACTGATCCCTTAGCATCTGATCACCCACCTCCCACTTGACTTCCTCCCTCCTTCCGCAGTGTACCCGAGGCGGGAACCCAAACATCAGTTCAAAGGGGGACAATTTTATGTCCTTTCTTGGCATCCTTCGAAGCTTCGTTAAAGCTATTGGCAGAGCCTCAACCCAAGTGAGCTTCACCCCTCGTTGGAGTTTGGTTAAAGTCTCCTTGAGGCTCCGATTGATTCTTTCAACCTGTCCACTTGCCTGGGGCCTCCAGGGGCAATGTAAATGCCACTCTACTCCCAGAGCTTGTGCCAGCCCCCGTGTAATAACTGAGGTGAAATGTGAGCCCTGATCGGATTCTATAACTTCGGGCAGGGAGAACTGGGGCACCACCTCCTGTAACAATTTAGCAACAACAGTTTTAGCTTGGCAGTTCCTACATGGAAACGCCTCTACCCACCCTGTCATTTGACATACTATTACAAGCAAATACCTGTAACCCCTACATGGTGGCATCTCAGCAAAATCAATCTGCGCCCTCTGGAAAGGATAGTAGGCCCATGGTCGCCCTCGTTTTGGAGGAGGGTTTGCCCTGGGAGGGTTGGTTTTCTGGCAGACTTCACAGGTTGTGGCTAGTCGGTGGGCGCATACAGTTAAGCCAGGGGAGACAAACAGCCTCTTGCAATAGTCGATCATGGCTGATGCTCCAGGGTGTCCAAGAGAATGGTGAACTTGCTCTAGAACAACCCTCTGCAGGGTCTGTGGAAGAAGCAGTCTTCCATCTGTCATCTGGATCCATCCGTCATCGCAGGGACTTATTCCGTGTTCTTGTGCCATCCGTAACTCAGCAGGGGAGTAGGTGGGGCGCTCTTTTCTTTTGGGTAGAATGAGGAATGTTCCTTGGATTCCCTCTCTGGCTGCTCTTTTTGCGGCCTCATCTGCCTTCTGGTTTCCCTGTCTCCATTTTTCCTCTTTTTCTTTCCCATGGGCTTGGACGTGGACAACAGCTACTTGTGAGGGTAGCTGGAGGGCATCCAGAAGATCCACTATTAGGCCGCCATTAGCCACTGGAGATCCGTTTGCTGTAAGGAATCCACTCTCTTTCCACAGTTGCCCATGGGAATGCACAACGGCGAAGGCATTTTTGCTATCGGTATAAATATTTACTCGCTTTCCCTTGCTGGCTTGCAGGGCTCTTGTCAGGGCTACCAGTTCAGCGGATTGGGCGGAGAAATGAGGAGGCAGCCTTTCCTCGCGCACACTCTCCTCTAGAGTAACGACAGCCGCACCTGTGTAGCGCCTTCCATCCAGCATATAGCTAGATCCATCTACAAACAGATCTCTGGCTCCCTCTATTGGTTCATCCTCAAGGTCCGGTCGGCCTTTGGTGTCTAGGTCTAATACTTCAAGGCAGTCATGATCTGGGAGTCCTGATCCGTTTGTGCCCAGTAATGTTGGCAGTAGTGTGGCGATATTAAAGCTGGAGCAAGCCTTAAAAGTGAGGTTTTCGTTTGTTAGTAAACCTATTTCATATCGGGAATGCCGGGCTGGGTTGAGAAATTTGCTTCCTCCTCCTGATCCCAAAATTTGTGGCACACCATGCGGCACCCAAACTTCAATGGGTCCACCCATTGTCATTTTCTCGGCTTCAGTACAAACCAGAGCTGTTGCCGCTACTGCCCCCAGGCAACTTGGCCATCCTCGTGCTACGACATCTAGGACCTTGGAATAATATCCCACTGGTCTCCAAGAGGGCCCTTTTCGCTGGCAAAGCACTCCCGAAGCTATGCCCTTATTTTCATGCACATAAAGTCTAAATGGCCGGCTGGGATTTGGTATGGCTAGAGCAGGTGGTGACACAAGAGCAGCTTTAAGACTGAGAAAAGACTTATTCATTTCCTTAGTCCATTTCCATTTATCCAGTCTATCTTTCTGCAGCGCCTCATACAGCGGCCGCGCTGTCTCCCCATAGTTTGCTATCCATAGTCGGCAGAATCCGGTCAACCCCAGGTAGGCCTTCAATTCGCGGGGGAACTTAGGGACAGGAGTGTCACGGATGACTTCAACTCTTTCTTGCCCTAGGCTCCGAGTCCCTTTAGTTATGTGGTAGCCTAGGAATTTTACAGTTGGTTGGGCCAACTGTACTTTTTCTTTTGACACTTTATACCCCCCCCCCCCGCTAGATAGTTGAGGAGGGAAACCGTCCCACTCAGGCACGCATTCTTGGCCTTGGCTGAAATCAGGAGGTCGTCACAGTACTGGAGGAGATGCACCTCTGAGTGCTGCTGGACCCTGGGTTCGAGATCCTTTTGGAGCTGCTGGCCAAAGACCACCGGTGAGAGATTCAGCCCCTGAGGGATGACTGTCCATGCTAATTGAACTTTTGACCCCCCCCCCCGGGCTTTCCCATTCAAAGGCGAACAAAGGCCTTGAATCAGGGTGGAGGGGGATGCTGAAAAAGGCATCTTTTAGGTCTATGACAGTGAACCAGGCGTGCTCTTCCGGAATTCCTACAAGGAGGGTGTGTGGGTTGGGGACCACAGGATGGGGGGGCCTCGATCTGCTGATTAATGAGCCGGAGGTCTTGCACTAAACAAAAGCCCTTGCCCCCCCTCCCCTTTTTGGCACAGCGATGATGGGCGTGTTATAGGGGGACATTATCTCAATGAGCCGGCCTTCTTCTCGGAGCTTTGTTATTACTGGTTGTAGGCCCTCCTTTCCTTGGCGGGAAAGGGGATACTGTTTCACATGAACAGGCCTTGCTCCCTCCTTGAGGGAATTTTGTATGGTGCTGCCGACTTGGCACGAGAGGCCCCTCCAATCCCGGCCCAAGCTAGAGGGTTGACTCTGTTTTCTATTAAGCTCCAGTCCTCGGTGGCCTCTGGGGTGGATTCTTCTGCAACCTTCAAAAGGGCCATTTGGTAGTTACTACTCTGCTGTTTAGGGAGCCGTATCTCCATCCTTCCGTCAGGAGTAAAAGCAATCTCAATTTGGAGTTTAGTCAATAAGTCCCTCCCTAGCAATGCCACCGGACAGGAGGGGGTACAGACAAATGCATGTTCTAGGTGTGTTTTCCCAACCTTGGTGAACAGGGGACGAGAGAGGGGCACTTGGGTTGCCCTTCCCTCGACCCCCATTATGGTGGTGAACCCCCCACCTCCCGTTGGGGGCTCACTGAGGGGGAGGACTGACAGGGCGGCCCCTGTGTCCACAAGGGCTTTGTAGGAGCGGCCCCCAACCTTTATTTTGACCATGGGGTCCCGTCTTGCCTCAGAGACGGCTAAGAAGGGGCCGGGCCCCGGTCTGTCCTAATCTCTTTCCTGTTCATACAGAACTCTCTGCGCTCCTCCCATATTTTCCCCTCTCTCTTTCTGCTTCAAAGCCTCACAGTCACGCTTCCAGTGCCCCATTTTCTTACAAAAGGCACATTGATCTTTCCCCAGGGGAGATCCTTTCCTTCCCCCTTTCCTCCCCTTCCTAGCTCCCTCTTTGTCAGGTTTAAGAACCGCAGCAAGGAGCTTGGCCTGCCTCTTGTCTTTTTCTTTTCCTTCTTCTTCTTCTCGCCTCTCATAAACCTTTTGAGCTACTTCAACTAAAACTCCTAGGTCAGCTGCCAACCCTCCTTCAACTTTTTGCAACTTCTTTCTGATGTCCTGGCAGCTATTTCCCACGAACTGAGTCGTGAGGATCCTTAAATTATTTGGATCATTCAAGTCAATGTCAGTATATTTAGCGAAGGCTTCCCTCAGCCTTTGGAGGAACACGGCAGGAGGTTCGTTTTTGTCTTGCTTTAGAGTCAGGACTTTTTGCAAATTGGGGGCCCTTCTCACGGCTTGCTTCATGCCTGCTAAAATGAGTCGAAAATAGTCAGCGTGTAAGCGTCTATGCGCCGCTGTGGCCACCCCCCAATTGGGTCGCCCTGTGGGCAGAACCTCCGCCGTCTCCTCCTCAGTTGCCTGGGGATTTTCCTCCCTATACTTGGCTCGTGCCCCTGCAAGGATGGTTGGCTTTTGGCTGAGAAAACAGGTGTTCAATAGCATTTGTGTATCGTCCCATGTGGGGTTGTGAGTAAGCCTCACATTCTCCATCAGAGACAGGAGTGGCCCGGGATCCTCTTCAAAGGAGGGGTTAAATTGTTTCCAATTATACAAATCAGATGTTGTGAATGGGACATAAACAAACATCGTCCCTTGAGGATGTTGGGCAGTAGGGTCGGGGACTTCTCTGATGGGGAAGGTGAACTTCACCGGTGGTTGGGGGTCCTTTCGCAGGTTGTAGTTAGGTCCCCCTTTTGCCTCTCTCTGTAGGACCTCCAATCTTTCCTCTAGGGAATATAGACGATCTTGGAGAGTGTCCTGGCATTCAACTAGAGGGGTGGGGTCCTCTGGTACTATTTCATGAGAGGGGTCCTTCTCGGGGGCATCTAACCGCTGGGCAGGCCCCTCAGGAGAGGGTGGTGGTTGCAACGAGCGCCCTGCGACGGCTGTCCCGTAGGGAGGAGGAAGCAGTAGGTCCTCCGGTGCCGTGGCCACGACCCTGGGTGGTCCTTCTTTTGGTGGTTTACTTTTGACCACCATGGGAAGGGCAAGGGACATGTATTTAACAACCCACGGAGCAGGCCTGCCGCCAAGGGGCACACAAGTTGCCCACGAATCAATATAAGGGAACTGGTCCCAACTTCCCCTCTGTGCTACTATTGTTCGCACATCAGATACCAAGGTTGGGTCGAAAGACCCCTCGGGTGGCCATTTGGGTTCTAATATTGGCCATTCCCGGGTGCAAAAAAAGACAAGACGATCCTTTGTCATTTTAGTTCCATAATCCTGCTTAAAATGTGACCAATTGCGCAAACAACACTCCAAGGGCGTATGGGACTTCTTTGCAGACTTAGATTGGGACCCGCCCATGACGGTGGGAATTTCAGTCAGCAATTCTTGCGCTTCGCCCTCCTCTGACCTAGCCCGTCTCCGGGGTAAGGAAATGCAGATCGGGGCTCCCCACTCACTTCGCCCGTAGGCGTCTCACACAATCACAAACACACCACCGTCCCACGTTTATCCCCTAATGTAAGCTGTTTCACTTACCCCAAAAGCCTCTTCTGTCCCGCCCGCAGCTGCGTCCAGCTGCTTATTGATCCACTGCCGGTGCCTAAAAAGAGTGATCACGTCTCCCTCTTCCTCTGGCGTTGGTCCCCAGGCGCCTCTGCCGCCACCGTCGTGAGAAGAAGGCAGTGTAAAACAACCGCCTGTGGCCACTTCTCCTCTGCGGCCCCTCGGCTCAGCGCGAAGGGGACGCGCCCCGAAGCAGGATCCGAGTCACGGCACCAAATTGTTAGATAAAAAGTCCTTGCTTTCGGTTTAGAAGAAAAGAATGCCAGGCAGGCAGCAGTGGATCCAACACTATTTTATTGAACGTTTTGCAAAACGGGTGCAGAGCAGTCTGGACCCCGAGACACGTGTGCAAAAGCCCTTTATATCATATCGCTTCTATTGTTCTTACCAGTAACCAATGAAACAGTTAGTACATCGGCTCACTAAGTTAATATCCAATAAACAGTCACTATCAGCTTACCTAGCTGTTAGTCATGAGCGCGTCAGTATGATTCCCTTTTTGCTCCGCCTATATTTTCCCGCCACTCGGGCTCTTACGTAACTTGAGACGCCAACGGTTATGGAGTCTCCTTTTTTTTCTAACATCTTGGTGTGATAATGGTTTACTGTTTTTAATGTTATTGTTTTAAGATTTTTCTGTCTGAAATTGCTGAGCATTGCCTTGGTGGCTTTTTATCAAATAAGGTGGCATATAAACGTTAATGATAAATACATAAATAAATAAAGATAATTATCCCAAACCCTACAATTGAAACATTTGTGTAATTCCCACAAACAATGGTAGAACTGGCATGTGTCTGAAAGGGACAGGAAGTCAGTAAGGAAAAAAGGCCCTTCCTTGTCCACTGATATTTAAATGTAATACTGTCTCTATAAACCATAAATATACAGTGGAGAAAATGCCAACAGAATTAAATAGCCATCTGCTATAATTACTCATATTCCCTAAAAATACTTTGTCTGTTACAACAACATCACACTTACCAGCTTCATTTTGTGGTTTGTTAAAAGGAAAGCTACGAAAATTGGAGAACACACATAATTATTCTTGAATTTGCAGGTAGCTACTTCCCCTGACTCACATGCTAGTGATGCAAGGCCTGAGGGATGTGGGATAGGAGAGAAATTTAGCACAAGTGACTTCAGAAAAAATCAAGAAGCACAAATATAAATACATTTGGCATGACAGTTTTTGTAAATGTTTAAAGATAGGCCTTTGTCTAAGGTGGAACAACATCCTACATTTCCTTTATAGTTTTGATTCTATTGATCCTAAAACTAGAATGTCATCTAAAATGAATCCCCAGCTTTACTAATACAAGGGCAACCACATTGTGTATGGTTTTTTTTTTACTTCTGCTGTCTCTGTCAGATGAGTGGTCTACATGTTCTGATTAGCATTAAGAGGGAGAGAGAGAGATCTGAATAACTGCTGCCATTTATATTTCAAAAGGTAGGATGGCCACAGACTCTTTGCCCCAGTATGTTTTTGTGCAAACTACAGCTAGGATGAAGATCACCAAAATTATAATCCTGGGTAATCCTCATGGGAGAGGGAGTGAATTCTGGTCCAAACAGGGCAGCACAGGGGGGAGGGTGTCATTGGGAGGGGGTGTCTTTAGCAGCATTGCAGACAGTCTTTCTTTTCTGCTTTTCTCCAGGCACTGCAGCAAAAATAGGCTGTCACTATCTTTCTTCAGTGGCCTGGTCACTATTTCCTTTCCACCAGGCTGTCCTGGGCCTGGATCTGGCATCATTCTGGAGGAAAGCACCAGGAGGAGAGCATGGTGACCCTGGGGCTTGTAGTCTTCCCAAAGGCTACTGTTAGTGGGGCTGTAATGAATGGGTGAGTAGGAGAAAGCCAAAAAAGCAGAATGTTGACAAACTGGAAGAGGGCCAGGGGAATAGATGAGCAGGCAGGGTGACAGGCAAAAATGGGCAGGTATATAAATTCACATCCTGCTGGAATCTATCACTCAAGTTGATTATAATAGTTCAGGATTCTATCACACGTGCCCTTTTCACTCATGCCCACCTCAGATCATCAAAATATACCTATGGAAAATGCTGAGCCCCAAGTCATCTCAAATTCCAGAGGGTCAATGGAAAATAAATGATCACACCCATCAAAGTCTTGCACCATGACTTCTGTTGCAGGCGTGGACTGCTAATCTTTGCTTATTCAGGGAAAGTTTCATCCTGTTTGGCTTACTTGCCGAGAAACACATGAAATATTATTTCCTCTCTCCCAAAAGTTGTGTGTAGACAAACTAAGGAAAACTCATTGCCAGCTGCCTTCTCTGCTTAAAAAAAATAAAAACATAACAATCACTTTGAACAATAAGAAACTGGTAAAAACTGATTTTGCAAATAGCATAGCAGAAGAAAAATGCATTCAGTGATCTCCATAATGAAAACAAACACAATCAGGAACTTTTGTAGGAAATGAATAGTCTTTTTCTTGTTTCACTACAATAATTGCATGTGTGCCACTTAAAATGTGATGAGGTTTTTCTTTTTTAAGAATTACAGAACTTTCCCATCCAAACTGTCCAAATCATTTGGGGGAGAGAGAGAAGAACTGTGCCACTTGCTGTAATTGCTTTCCAATAATTTTTTGGAAAGAACATTTCCCAGATTGTTTCCACACATTCTCATAATTAGACATGTAGGTTTCCAGAAGTGCATATTGATACAGGAAGCAGGCATGTTTTTAACAGTAACTACTGGAGAGAATTGTAAAAGATTTGGAAAATATGATCAAAGGGTGTAACTTGGTTCTGCTAAAGGCAGTGCAAGCTTTGCCACTGGCTTCAGTGGTTGCAGGTTTCTTCGAATTCTCTTGTTTTTTATTATGTATGTTGAGAGCATAATTAATTCTGAGGAAAAAATCTGGGTTTGATTAGGCAGGGTATTGACTATCTTATTTTTTTTACTGGTAAATGACTAGAAATCACTTTCTGAACTACAGAGACATCACCTGTATGTGGTTATTTACTAAACGCCTAGGGAAAGTTGCCTGGATCAGTGGCATTCCTTTGTCAGATTATCCTGCTTCTGTCACCTCAGTCCTTAGGCTTTTCCAAGAATATCATAGTAGTGTAGGAGCTGCTGCAGCTTAGCTCTTTCCCATCCTACTTGATATTGTTGGTGGTCTGAAGTCCTGTTGGGAGGAATATGTTACAGAGCAGCCTGGAAGAATTCCACAGTGCAGAGGATCCCACACTGCTAAACAAGTCTGCACTGTGCTTGCCATTCCGATCAGGGTGGTGAGCATCGTGTGAAGGGTCACCTCTCCTCCAGAAGCCCGCTAAGTCAGGTACCTCCTTCACATGCTGTGTGACGTCCCAGTTGGGACAGTGAGTGCTGTGTGAAGAATCCCCAACCTTATCCACAATCAGTGAACAAATAAATACAGTGTTAGTCTCTGAGGTGCCCCAAGACCCTGTTGTTTTTGCTGTAACAGACTAACACAGCTACCCATCAGGAACCTGTAAGGTAGGACATTATATTATTAGTAGTAGTATTTTCCATAATAAAACAGTATGGCACATTGCAGAAGACTTTTTAAAATTCTCCCAAGTTCAGAGGGCCATCTGAATTGAGAAACTAGAGGAAATTTGCTTGCTATTTAGGCATCCTGATAAAAAGCCCTGTGCTGGGCCCATATAAGTCTGTACATGCATTTTGGAGATCTCTGACTGGAGGGCCAGAGTGTACATGGGAGAGGTGGGGCTCGAATACAGATGTCCCAGATTGTAGCTCAGATCTTTATCATTAACTCACCTATGTTCATCATGTATATTTTCAGAAGTCTAGCCTATTGACTTGCGCAGCAGAGGCTTTACTTTAAAGGTGGTGGTGGGGATTCCGCATTTGTTCCAAAGGAGCATTTCATTCTAATAAAAATATTAGCTTCAGAAAAGGGATTTTCTTCAGCACCACAGCAGGGAGGAAAGAGTTTAATTCCCTCTCCCTGCCTGCTCTGATATCATTAATTATATATACGCAGCCCTATTTTTTGGTCATCCTTTTCAAAATACCCTCACCTAATGAAGCTTCTCACAAGCAAGCAACAAAATAGCAAGTGACAGGGGGCCCTGCACTTGGTAGCCTGATACCTGAAATGATTATTCTGTCTGTGGTACAGGGGCCAGTGCAAGTGCTTCCATTGCTAGCTAAACCAGACAACATGCTGTTTAGTGACAGGAAGATGACTAGTAACAAACATATTATATAAACTGAATCCCTAGGACCAAGATGGTGCACAGATTCAAATACCTGTTTCCTGTAACACTGTATACATTGCTGTCAAACAACCATAGAAATGCCAGTCGCTATTGCACCTTTCCAGTTATCAGATTGGAATCCAGAGCAGCAGTTTTATTTATTTATTTATTTATACTTATTTATTATATATTAATCCAGCCAATAACAAGAGTTCTCTGGGTGGATTACAAAGAGTTAAAAAATAAATACAATGCAAATAGTTAAAAGAACAGCAGAGGAATACATACATATAAAGACATATAAAAACTGTTCATAATAATCTGAAAACGAAATTTCTAAAATGCCTGGGAGAAAAGAAAGGTTGTTTCTTCCTGCTACTGAAAAGATAACAATGTAGGCAGCAGCTGAGCTTCCTTAAGGAGGGCATTCCATATCAGGGCGCCACAATTGAGAAGACACACACTCTCTCTCTTGTAGCCACCTGCCTAACTTCCTTCAGTGGGGACACTCAGAGGAGGGCCTCTGAAGATGACCTACAGGTCTTAGCTGGTACATATGGGAGGAGATTTCCTAGGAAACCAGGAAATCTACACGGGAGAGTGTCATAGAATTTGTGTGTGAGAGAGGAGGTACCATGCCTATAACATTTTTCCTCCATGGAAGAATACATGCAAAAATTATCTATGTTGATCTTTCTGTATGAAAAACTATGAACAGAAGGGTGCGGAGACCTAGCACCCTTCCTGTCCCTCAAAGTTATAATCCAGTGTAGTGTTTTTCCAGTAGATTCCTCCATTAGTATGCTTTTTTGAAAGATAGGATTTTGTTAGTATGCCATTTCTGTGTCTATTCCATGGATCATGCTCAAGGATAAAATTAAACATAGCCTTTAAATGAGACCTTTAATCCCAAACTGCAAAGAAGGCCTTGGGGTGAGTCTATCACTGTGAGTCTATGAACAAAACATACTAATGAAAATGTCAGACATGGCTGCCTTTTCTTTTTCCTGAGCCAGGCAATAGCTGCTGGACCCCACAACTGACTTCACAGCCAGCATTTGCTTCTGCCTTCCCACTTTCCGAAGTGGGCTGCTGTCTGACATGCTCCTCTTACACACACAAGACTAGTTAGCCCTGACACACATGAAGTTAGCCCTGACACTATTAGCAGCCCGCAGACTTTTCTGCTTGTCCTGCGAGCTATTTCTTAGTTGCGTAAATCAGAGCTCAAGTTTAAAAAAAAGCCGTGAGCACTCGTTGGGCATGCCAAACTGGGTCAGGGGTACAACAGGGGTCTGGCAAGCTGAGTGCGAACAGCGCTCCAGGGAGTTTGTCCATCCTGTCTTGGAGCAGGAACCCAGATTGTCCATTCATGCATTTGGGCAGGTCTGATTAAAGCTTGTTCTGTGTTTCCTGCATTGTGGAAAATAATTGAGCTTTACAAGCCAATGATATAGGAATATGGCATGTACACAGAGGGTTTGGTTAATGCTGTCAGTTCCTCCCACTACTTCCATTTTTAAAAAGCAGTACAGCTACTGATAATAGAAATGCTTTTAATTCTCCTTCATAACATATGGCTGGCCTGATGTCTGGAATGAAAATACTCACAGTGTAAACCTAACACCCAAACACTGTGTGTGAGGGGGATTAATATTTTCAGTTTCTAGCACTGAAACAAATTGTGGGGGGAATCTGTTCTAATGCAAAATCTTCTAATATAAATTATTTTTTTGTACCGCATTTCCAGTTATGGGTGTTGTTGGATTGGGTATATAGGTGTAAAATACTTGGTTTGGGAAGAAATTGGCTTTTTTCTCCCTTTTAGGTTTTAGATGTGGTCATGGGTATCCACAGGAATTTTTCTGGGGGCAGGGGGGCAAAACTGTACAGCAGGTTGTGGTTGTAATGTGTGCGCTTAGTGTGCACTGCAACACACCTCTGCACTTTCCTTGTGTGTGCTCTCTGTTGCTTAGTGTCATATTCCGTGATATTTAGAAGCCTACACAGACTAGTAGAAGATCCTGGGAATTGAACAACACTAATGCAGAAGAGAGTTATATTCAAGAAGCATCATGAATTCCAATGAAACTTTATTTGGAATGAGGGAGAGAAAAAAAGAAACACCCTGAATGCACCAACACAGTACAGCTCTCTTAAGAATAACATCTCGTATATTTTATGGCATCGCTGCCCTTAACATATCATTGACAACTTTGCACGACTCATCCTAGAGTGATTTCTTTCATCTTGGAAACATTGGTGAACACTCTTGGAGCAGTCTCCCCCAACCTGGTGCCCTCCAGATGTTTTGGACTGCAGCCCCAGCATCCCTGACCATTGGCCATGCTGGCTGGGGCTGATTGGAGTTGAAGTCCAAAACATCTGAAGGGTGCCAGATTGGGGAAGGCAGCTCTACAGAGTAGCAGTGGAGTCTGTGGGGAGTGTCTTTAGCAGTGGAAAGTGAAAAGAGTAGGCTTGCTCAGGTTTTAGAGGAGCCTGGACTACTCACTTTACTTTTCACATTGTTATAGCAGCCACTTTTGACCTCAGCTAACAATACAACTTTTGCATGGCTTGAATTTTGAACTATAGCTATGTTATTTTGGAACTGCTTATTTTTCCTTGAACTGTACATTTTGTGTATGGTTGTACATTTTTTAAAAGCCCTGATAGCATCAGAGAACAGGTCTACCATTTCTGGTAGATCTGGTGACTGAGCAGCAATAAGGGCTGGGCACCAGGTCTACCAAGATGGGTAGATCTAGCCTCTGAGAAATTTGTATACTCTTTTGTTTCTCAGTAGGTAGACCTGGTGTCCAGTCAGTGTCTCCACTCATGGCTGAAACCCTCAGTTCTTTCTATGACTCCCCTCACCCCTGTAATGGCCCTTTGGACCAAAGGTGAGGGGTGATCTGATTATCTTGCAGCCCACTGATAGGTTCTTCTCTACAGACAGTGCACAATAGATTCAAATACCTTCACAAGAGTTTTCTTTGTTTCTACACTACATGAGAAAACACTAACTTCTATGGAGCTGCATGGCAGTGCCTCAGCTCCAAGACAAACACTAAGAGGGAGATGGGGAGAGGTTCCACTTAGGCCTCCTGTAAGAGCTAAAAGTGGCCGGTTCTCCTAAAGTTATATATACACAACAACCCATTCTAACCCTTATTGCACTGCTGCTACAATCAATTTCACAACCCCATCTGCATTTCCGTAAAACACCAACATCACTAGGCTACACTGCAGAGCGGTCATACAGTAACCCCACCCCCAACACTGGGCTACTTTGCAGGACTTGCGTAACCCCCACTTTCTCAGCCACAGCCCTGCCTTCTGCAATATGGGTATAATAATGATGGACCTTATCTGCACACATTGCCAAGGTAATTTTTAAAATGTTTATAAACTCGGAAAAAAATATTAACAAGACCTGAGTTAGAAAGATCACAAACTCCTGTCTTTGCTGCTACCTTCTGCTTTTTGGTAGACACACTACTGCCCAAACCCAGCTACAGGAAACTCCTGGATTTCTACATCACCTTGTATAAGGAAGAAATTTCTAACAAGAATAGGGATGTTGGAGGAATCTGTCCAGGGAGATGAAGTTCATCGAGCTTTCAGCAGCTTGGCCCCCCAGACTCGGGCTCATTTACCCATGAGCTGGCCCGACTCGATACAGATCGAGTTTGTACAACTCATGGATTTTCAGGTTGTTGTTTTTTTCTTAAATCGCCACTTATGCAAATTACAACCACAATTTGCATATTTTACACAAATTTCAGCTGTGATTTGCCTGACCTGTGCAAATTGTGGCTGTAATATGCTTAATTTGCACAAATTGTGTTCAATTTGCACAAAATTAAGCATATTGTGGCTGCAATTTGTGCAAATTAAGCAGATTATGGCTGAAATTTGTGTAAATTACAGTTTAATAATCTGCACAAATTGCAGTTTAAGAAAAAAAAAACTTGAGAAAGTTCCTGGATTTCAGGAGAAACCCACAACTTAGCTCAGAAATGCAAGCCAATCCAGGGGCTCTGGGGAAATCCAGTGAGCCCCAAAGGGCCAGATTTCCCCACAACAGCCATCCCTAAATAGGAAAGTCCCTGTTTAGGCTTAACACACACGGAATGGTTAATGCACCCAGATAGTGGGTGTGTTAACCATTGCTGTGACTTCATTCTCACAAAATGAATAGGCAGAATACTAGCTGTACATTTTGCCTCATATCTTGGGTTCTACAAGGGCTAGAGACTTGCTTTCTAAAAAAATGAGAGCTTGTAATTTGGAGATTATGGCTTGTCCCCAGGGAGTTAATTGCCCCTCCTTGCTTCTTCCTGTGGATGCCCATGGAAATTTGGAATGGATGACCTCATAATGTGACAGTCAGCCACCTCTCTCTTTCCCCTATGTTCTCTTTCAGCACTTTCCCAGCCTTTGGGGATGAAAGCATAGAGATTTAAGGTGCTTTTGCATACCAACATTAACAGCCCAATCCTATCCATGTTTGGGGGCGGGGGGAGTATTAAGCCACAAAGAGCCAGTGTACATAAGGAGGGCATCTTCCCTTGTGTTTCTGGGATTGGCAGGGATTGTCCTTACAAGCAACATCCCCCTGCCCCGCCCCAAATTTCCAGATAGGCAATGTTCCTCTATTCTCCCCGCACCTCACCTCACCTGTGGGCAGGAAAGCAACTCATTACTTCACTTAAAATTAAAGTGAACTCAGCCAGGGGACCAGGCCAGGTGGACCAGGCCAGGAAGTCAGTGACTCCCATTGTCACAGTCAGCAGGGCAGCCCCTCACACTATTGCCCCTTAGCTTTATGAGGCAGGCACTCCAGCAAGCTACCAAACTGAAGGCCTAGCAGGCCACAGTGGACCCTTCCAGGTCCACATTCTACCATTTGCATTGCAGCCATTCTTAGCTGAGCTCAATGGAATCCCACCCCCAGGTTTAATGTACTGACCTCCCCTGGCTGGGCCTCGGCCGTGTTGTGAGGAACTGGAGAACAGAGATAGATGGGGCAGGCATGTGCAGCATGAGGTGCTGTTGCTGCCCTCAGAATGGAGCTACTTTGGCGTGGAGGTGCTGGGTCACGCTGCTGCCTTCTACTGCCTCGGTCCCTTACAAGGAGGTGCTCCTGCAGCACCAGTTAAACTCAAGGGCATTCCTCCCATGTTTAATTTGCTGACCGACTGTTCTGTCCTGAGCCTTGCTGGTGTGGCTGGAAACTGAGAGTAGAGATAGACGGGGCAGGTGCAGCACAGCAGTTGCTATTGTGCTCTCAGAATGACTTCATGACCGGAATGGGGGGGAGCAGTTGCACCCCCTTGTCCCTGTGAGCAGCTGCCCATGGATGTGGTTTGATGTTTTAAGGCTGCAATCCTTAACAGTGGAAATAGGTATATTTAATTGGTTTTATTTTTACAACTCGAAGAAGGTGACGTAAGGTTCCTGAAATAGATATTACAAAGAAAAAATATATCTATTGCATAAATTGTGCAAAGATGATTCAGTGGGAATGCTGTTTACATCATTGCTTATGATGTTTCTTGCTGAATAACAGGCAATAAATTATCAAATTGCAAACATGAGAAATAGATCTCTGTTCAGACTCTGTCAGCTAGCTGTGGTGTTTTGTTTTTTAAAGAATGAGAGAAGTGTGTATGTCGTTTCGGGGGTGGGGATGATCCCACAGTATAACATATACATGTTGAAAAACAGCAATTATGTTTCATGATTCTCTTAAATTGCACAGTAATTTTCAAATACAATTACCATTTAAAACAAGCAGTTGAAACGATAATTGTATCTCATTATGTAAGCGGGGTTATTCAGATGAACATTGTGTATGGCGAGACAGATAAAATGAGGTGAAGTGCCAGTGATGATGTGAAATGGTTTGCAACACCATGATTACCAGTCTCTTGTGGAAAGGAAAAAGATCTAAAAACGAAGGCCCTAGTGACACACAAGAACTAAACCAGCCAGGTTTCAAAAGAAGAAACAGAGAATGTCGTGAGCAGAGAAGTTTCAGAAGGGTTCTTCCAGGTCGTTTTGCTTTATCAGAGCAATTCCCTGATGTAATGTAGTATGTGTGTGAAGGATCAGATTTCCTGGAACATTATCAAACAAGTTCACACAATTCCTTTATTCCCAGGGCTGAGGATCTTCTCCAAGCTGTGCCCTGTGCCAATAGTTCAGGACTGTACATTTAACTGTAGCCTTACACATTGGTGGTGGGTGCGGGGGTGTTTTTACAGAGCTGTGTCTGAACTGTGATTAGTATGAGAATTGAGATGAGAATAGATACAAATTGGAGAGACAGTGAAAACCCATTGCTTATATTCAGAATCTCATTTTACATTCTGAGCTAGAGAAGAAGAACTTCAGGGGGAAATTATGTTTGCTTCATAACAGCATTACAACCTGGGCAAATTGTTATTCTAAAGCAAGTAATAATGAAGTTTGGGAACATCAGTAGAAACTGGGGCTGATCTGAATGCCCAACCCAGTCAAATTTCAGCTCGGAGCGGGGGAGGGGGAGCACAAAACTGTATATTCAGAGGTGGTGAAAGTTGGGGTACTTATACTTTTAATTAGAAGGTGGCCCAGTGGGACAAGGTAGCTTCTTTTTTCACTTCGAAGTTAAAGCTACAGCTCAGCAGAGCATCCAAAAGTGCTGCTGCCAGCACTTGGAAAATGGGGCCATTAATGCCTGCGGGGAACAGTGGTGCTTGACAGGGCAGTATCCTTCCTTACAATTGGCCTTGTATGGAAAAACTGTCTTCTTTTTTGTAGAAGGCCCATTGTAATGATATTGAGTCAGTTCATAGTTCATACATAAACATGTATGAGTAGGAGTGAGCTCCTCCCACGTGTTTCTCACGCTTTAAATCAACAACCTACAATCGGACAGGTAGTAGGCTGTGAGCATGATGTGCAAGTCTGGACTGATGGGTGCTTTAGGGGCTAAACAACCCAGCCATTAACCCAACAACAAACCATGGGTTAACCACTGGCCTGTTTAGTCCCTAAACAACCCAGCACAACAGCCTACAACGCGGCCGATTGTAGGTTGTTGATTAAAAACGGAAGTGAGGAGCGTGCGGGAGGACTTCAGTGCCACTCACACATGGCAAATTGTGGGTTAGTCAACCCATGATTTGCTGTTATTTGCAAACACATAGAGTCACGTTATCACACAGAGTCATTTCCCAGGGGCATTAGTGGCCCCATTTTTAATGCACCTGGCAACTCTCCTGGCACATGCCCTGCTGAGCAGCTTTACTTTTACAGTCAAAAAAAGAAGTGTAGAAACAGCAAGAGAAGCCCTTGGACCGCCTTGTAATTTGTTGTGTAAGTAATACTCTCCCCCCCACACACACACACACACCTGAAAATCACCTGATCTTCAACCCACCTCTTAAATATCTCCAAATTCCCACAAAGATGGGGTAGGACGTTTGCCCAGCCCTAGTAGAGATTACTTTTGATTTAAATTGTGGTTCATGCCTGCGCCACAATCATTAAAGAGTTTTCTCTAATCCTGAATAGTTTAAAACACAGAAGAGGTAAATCTAATGTGTGTTATTGGACTAACTTCACTGAATCACCCTTCACTTACTACTGCTCAGTTCTAGTATTTTTTTGTTTTGTTTCTAAAAACAGGATTAACTGTACCATGCTAATTGTTCTTGTTGTCAGGCTGTCCTACCAAGGGCCTCCTCTAACCCTTTCTTTACATCAGTGAAAATTAGTTAAATCTAGGACCCTACCAGGCATCAAGGCACACTTGTGCAGTAGAATGTCATTACAATTTCTGACTACTCTGGGATGGCGGAGAATTCCACCACGGATCTCGGTGAGAAGGATTTCGGGGAAGGATTTTCGCCTCCCCTCAACCGCGAATTGCCTCATCGAAAAGGTAAGTGACTTTCATACATCCCTACAGAGGGGGTGTCAGAAAATCCTGCTAGGGCAACTGAGGCACAGGCAACAAGGCTGGGGCAGTGCCGGAGGAGGAGGAAGAGAGAAGGGGGACCATCCCCCGCAGCAGCAGCACTCCCAGCAGGACCACAGGCCAGAGGTTCTGGGCTGAGGCAATGCAGGCAGTGGTTGGCGGGAGAGGCACCCAACCCATCCACCAGGATGCTGCTGCAATGTCTGTGCAGTGTTACCTGCAGAGCCCATGGAGAGCTGGTCCACAGACCCCATGGCCTACTGGTCATCCTGCAGCCAGGTTTGGCAGGACCTGGCTGAAGTGGCCAGGGAATGACTCAGTTGTCCACTGACCAGTGTCCCAACAGTATTTTCAATGGCAGGCGACATTGTGACACCCCATTGCTCCTGCTTGGATGCTGAGTTGGTGGAGCAATTGGTCTTCCTCAAGGTCAACCTGCCCCTGCTGGGTTACCCCACCCTCAAGCCCTCCGGCAAGTGAGCGCCACATTCACCCTGCTGTTTCTTCTTATTTTGGCTGGCATTTTAGTCTTTATTTGAGTCAGGCAGGGCATTATTACTACTATTATTATTACTATTATTATTACTATTACTATTATTATTGTTATTAATTTTGCTGTGCTTTCAGTGCAGTAATTCAACTCTGAATGAACCTAAGAGATGATCCTAGCATCTCTGTTTTTCTTTGTGCAGAGCATACTCAGAGCATATCATCATCATCATCATCATCATCATCATTGTCAGTATTGTCTTTTGGCGGCGCTTGCAGTGCAGGACTGTCACTCTGAATGACATGAATAAGGAGATTCTGTAGCATCTCTATGACTTCCTCCTATGCCACAGACTTATGGTGTCACAGCATGGCATGGGGCTGCTGCTCTGCTCTGGCACTCTGCCTGCCTGCCTTCCTGTCCACCTGCTGCCAGTGCCAGGGTGATGTAGCTGGAGTCGGTGATTTCAATGCCACGGGCCTATGGCATACTTGCACCCTGCTGCACCCATGCCCATAGCTGCCTCTGCCAGCCTGCCTCTCTGCCTGCTTGCCCCGTGCCCAGTACCTGCACGATGCCCTCCTTGCTTCTGTTGCTGCCCTCCTCCTCTGCCAGCTTCTGCCACCCATGTCTGTCCACTACTGCTTCAGCGCAGTAAATCAACTCTGAATAGGTGAGACGCTCTTCTTAGCTTGTCCTCGTAGTTCCTCCGCCACCAGGGGGGACTGTGTCAGCCATGAACAGGTCTCTCTCTCTCTCCCCCTCTCTCTCTCTCTCTCCCTCTCTGAGTCTCCTCCACCTCTCTGCCAGCCTGCCTCTCCGGTGCCTTCGCAGTGCCCTCCTTGCTGCTGCCCTCCTCCTCTGCCAGCTCCTGCCATCCATGCCATGCTGCACAGTTCCTCCACTGTGCCAGCCTTGAATGTGCCCACCTGACTGGTGGCTGGCTGGCACTGCCGGTGGCTATGACTTAGCTCCCTGTAAGATGGCCATCATTTTATTTTTTAAAAGAAGCACTGGGAAACGTTTACCTGTGGCAAAAGCCACTGGACTTGGCAGTGAAACATGTGAAACTTGGCAGGGTTGTCAGCTACCTCTGAAGGGGCTACCACCATGTCCCCAAAGTTCATGTCCTTATAGTGAAAAACAAAGAAGTTACATCTAATAACTTTTGCTGATTTTCCGAGACACTTTGCCTTAGAGATGTTGGAGAATTCCGCCACGGACTCCAGTGAGGCCAGATTCTTTAGAATCCAGCCCCCCAGAGTCTGTGGCGGAACACAGCAATCCCCCCGCCACCCCACGGAATCCCCCCGGAACGGAGCCTACCTGGCTCTGGCGGCGGCTCTGGCGGCAGCAGCTCCTGCGGCGGCAGCAGCTCCGGGTTGTCTTCTGGCCACTGCTGGCCTGAGACCGCAAATGGCGGCCGCTATGCCGGCTGCCATTTGCGTCCCTGCCAAGCCGTGATAGGCTACGTAGATACTTACATAGCCTATCACGGCAAAAGGCAGGGACGCAAACGGCAGCCGATGTCCCTCCCTTGCCGTGGAGCGGAGCTGGCCGGGCAGGATTCCAGGGGGAGGGACAGATAGCCTCCCCCCCCACTGCGGATGCCCCTCAGCGGAACAAGGTAAGGGATTCGTACATCCCTACTTTGCCTGTTGCTTGTTTTTTCTTGTGTACATCAAATGACCATAAGAAGAATATGATCAGGCGAGGCTATATGTATTTTTAAAAAATGTTTGCTTCATCTTACCCTTCCTTTTACAAATGGGAAAAGGGAGCTGGAACAACTCCCTGATCAACTCATTGTACCAGTATTCTCACTTTAGATGCTCAAGTTACTTTGCAGGTCAGACTGAAGAAAACGTCCCTTTCCCAGAATGAGAAGAGGAGGGATGTCTTAGTCTTGATTTCATATAATTGCATAACTTTACAGTAACAAATTAAGTCCAGATAACAGAACCAGATTCTTATTGTTGTCCTGTTACAATGCTTAAGAACTTTCTAGTATTTAAACATTACACAGTTAGCTTTTATGTCACAAAATGGAATGAGCATTTGGGGAAGGCCTGCTCCTTGATATACAATGGCTTTGGAGTCTCGGGGGGGCTGGCGGGATGTTGAGCAGCTGCTATAGGACCAGTTGAGTAGGAACTCTGAGAGGTACTTGATGGTCCCTTCTAGCACACTCAGCAAGACTCCTGAAGCAGTGTCAACAGGTCTTTGGATATGTCTGTAGAAGTACTCCTTTTTTGCCACTTAGTGTGTGTTCAGGTAACTGTGGAGTGGCTGCTTCACATTTTATTTAGAGGAGCTAGTTGGAAACAGCCAAATGGCAACTCTTTATAGGCAGCTACAGGCTCAGACTGACTGCTTTGTGTTTGACATGAAGTGTGTAGCTCATTGCAGTTTTGAAGACTCTGCAAGAATGTGCACCTGTGAATGGGAAAGACACATAAAAAGGCTTTTTCGACTGTTCCTCGAACAAGATGTGCTTGTAAGAGCTTCATTTGGGCTTTCTTGTTTCTCAGTACCAGAGGTAGTAGGCTTATGTGCACCAGTTGCTGGGGAACATGGACAGGAGGGTGCTCTTGTACTCGTGTCCTGCTTGTGGATTCCTGGTCGACAGCTGGTTGGCCACTGTGTGAACAGAATGCTGGACTAGATGGACTCTTGGTTTGATCCAGCAGGGCTCTTCTTATCTTCTTATGTTAACTCCTCTATAAGGAAAGGCTTCAGTGTTTGGTCTATTTAATTTAGAAGAAAGGCAAAGAAGGGGGAGGTTTATAAAATTATATGGAGTAGAGAAAGTGGAGCAGTGCAATAAATAAGCTCCACTGAGTTCAGTGTGACTTACTCCCAGGTAGGGATGGCGGAGAATTTCTCCACGAATCTTCGGGAGGCCGAGCGCCGAGGCATTCGGCCCCCCGAAACTGTTGGGGAAATTCTCCGCAAGCCCCCCGCCCCCCCCCCCGGGATGGGACTTACCTTCAGCGAATGTCCCTCTCGGCGGCGGGTCCCGGCGGCGGTTCGTTGGGGGCGGGGGCGGCAGCTGGTCTCCCGACTGGCTGCCGCCGCCGCCATTACAAAATAAAAAAGTAAAAAACAAAAACAAAAACACACACCCGTGATAGGCTACGTGATGATTTACGTAGCCTATCACGGCTAGATTTCCAAAGTCCCATCACGGTGAAAATAAACAAAGTCCCAAACACGGTGAAAATAAAGGGGAAAGCAAATAGAGTCTGCTACGCTATTTGCGTTCCCCCTTATTTTTGCCGTCTTAGTCTACGTAAATATTTACGTAGACTAAGACAGTGAAAATAAGGGGGAACGCAAATAGCGTAGCAGACTCTATTTGCGTTCCCCCTCAGTTTCACTGTCTTAGTCTACGTAAATATTTACGTAGACTAAGATGGCCAAAAATAAGGAATGCAAATGGCGGCAGCCGTAGCCGCCGCCATTTGCGTACGCTTTTTTTTATATATATAACCCAGACATGATAGGCTACGTAAGTCTTTACGTAGCCTATCACGGCTGGGATGCAAACAGTGGCAGCTACAGCTGCTGCCATTTGCGTCCCTGCTAGCCAGCAGCCGGATGTCTGGCTGCTGGCAGAGCCGGCTGGCAGCTCCGCGGAATCCCCGTGGAGCAGAGCCGGCCGGCGAGGATTCTGGGGGGAGGGACGTAGCGCCTCCCCCCCCCAGCGGAACCCGGCAGAGCCAGGTAAGCGGGGTTTCGTACACCCCTAGGTGTGGGTAAATGATCGTTTGTGTGTGTGCGTGCTTGCGCATGCATTCCTAGGAGTTGTTCCTTCAATTTATTTGATTTTGATCACCATTAGGCTTTCCTCAGAATTTAAATTAAAAGGAAACAGCTTGGTTGTACTGGGAGCGTTCCCTTCCCTCGCTCCTTGATCGTCTGTCCCCACTGGGATGTTGTCTTCTGCAGCACCTCATCCAGCCGCTTTCTCTATATCTTTGTACCTCCAACTCGTTTGTTATTTGTATTTGATTAGATTCATCTCTCCTTTCCATATTTTTTTAAACTAACATAGTGTTTCCATTCCAGTTGCTTCTACGCTCCCCCTCCCCCGCCATTCCTGTGTTTGTTTATCTCGATTTTGGACTCTGGAAAAGGCTGTGTTTATAGTGCAACGTCGACCCTTACTTCTGCTTTCTCTGTTCTATTTCCTTGTCGTTTTATCAGTCAACTCTGTCTCTTACAAACTTTTTACAAACCCAGTCTTATTTCGATTTTTAAAAGCAAACATTCACTTCTGGGCATGTTCCTCCCCCCCCCCCCGCCTTTTAAGTCATATTCAAGCGTTTTGTTTTTTCTTGCTTCCTAAATCCTTAAAGAAAGGCAAATTATAGCAGCCTATGTGTGTAGTGTTTGTTCCCCCTACCCCTGTGCTGAAATGAACTGTCTGTGTCTTCTCTGCGTTGATCCTCCTAGGGATGTACGAAAGTCACTTACCATTTAGCAGGGGTGATTCACGGAGGGGAGGGAGGTGCTTCGCTTCTCCCCCCAAAGTTCAGGTGAGGGGGGGGAGGCGTCCCGCCTCGCCCGGCTGAAAATCAGGCCGGGGGGGAGGCACCTCACCTCGCCCGGCCGAAATTCAGGCTGGGGAGAAGCGCCCCGTCTCCCCGGCTGCGAAAGAAAAAGTAAAAAAAACAAACCCGTGATAGGCTACGTAATGATTAACGTAGCTTATCACGGCTGGATTTCCAAAGTCAGCCATGATAGGCTACGTTAATCGTCACGTAGCCTATCACGGGTGACTTTGGAAAAAAAAAGCGTGTACGCAAATGGTGGCAGCCCATGGGCGCCACCATTTGCGTTCCTTATTTTGGCACGTCTAGTCTACGTAAAGATTTACGTAGACTACGGCGAAAATAAGGGCACGCTATTTGCGTTGCCCTTATTTTCGCCGTAGTCTACGTAAATCTTTACGTAGACTAGACGTGCCAAACTAAGGAACGCAAATGGCGGCGCCCATGGGCCGCCGCCATTTGCGTACGCGCTTTTTTTTTTTTTCCAAAGTCACCCATGATAGGCTACGTGACGATTTACGTAGCCTATCACGGCTGACTTTGGAAATCTAGCCGTGATAGGCTACATAAATCGTCACATAGCCTATCACGGGTGTGTGTTTTTTGTTTTTTGTTTACTTTTTTATTTTGTAATGGCGGCGGCGGCAGCCGGTTGGGAGACTGGCTACCGCCCCCGCCGAAACGCCGCCGAAACGCTGCCGGGAACCGCCGCCGGGAGGGACATTCGCTGAAGGTAAGTCCCATCCCGGGGGTGGCGGGGGGCCGGCGGAGAATTTCCACAACACTTTCGGGGGGGTGAATGCCTCGGCGCTCAGCCTCCCGAAGATTCGTGGAGAAATTCTCTGCCATCCCTAAACAGAAATTAAAGAAGGGGTTTTTTAAATTAGGGTTTGACTTTGCTTTTATCTAATCGCCTGCGCTGTCGCCCTGTATTTCTTGAAGTTATCCTGCCTTCCATAAAAGAACACGAAATATAAAACAATAAATTAAAGACACCCATCATTTGCTTAGGTAGTTCTGCTTTTCTTTAGCTCTTGTGTATCTGTGTCCGTGTGTGTGTGCGTGTGTGCTAGGTTGTTGTTCCACCAACACTATATGTTCCAATTTCAAGGCAATGTGGAAAAAGCATGAGATACATAGAATTTACCTTAATTATTCCAGTAACACTCCACTGTATGACAAACCAATCCAGCACAATATGAGGCATCTTCGGGGTGTTGGCAGGGGCAGAGACAAGCGAGGTGCTGCTGTAAGTAGCAGCACCATTAGGCAAGCTGTCTGTCCCCTAGTCCAGATAGTGCATCCCAGTGGAGTAGGGCAGCAGAGCGCGGAGGCCAGTTGCGGTGCTCAGAGGTCACTGTTCGAGGAGGCTGGGGTGGGCAGGTGCTGTAGTCGCACTCTTGCTCAAGGCAGAGCAGGATCTCCTTCTGTAGTGGAAGAGGGGAGCCCCTGATAGACGTTAGGTCAGAGGTTTCTGACGTCCTCAGTATGGTGAAGGGCGAGGAGAAGGAGATCCTCCAGGCTGTGTTGGAGGAGCAGCAGCAGACAGAGGCTCCAGCACCTGCCCCTCTTCCACTGTCCCCCCCCCCGCTCATGTGGTGCCCCCCGCAGACTCAAGCAGGCAATCTGCATCTCCTCCTCCCCCGAAACGTCAGGGCAGCATTGTGTGGGACCACTTAGAGTTGGGAGCAGATCCCAGTACTACTGTGTGCCGCCACTAGAAGGCATCTCTGAGCAGGGGGGAACAGCCAGGGCACTACAGCACCAGCAGACTGCTCCAGCACTTAAGGAGACAGCACCAATCGGTCTTGCTCATGGAAGAGGCCCCCACGTCCCAGCAGGCCAGCAGCAGGGGCAAGTATAAGGCTGGTAGTGTTGCTGAAACTCCTGCAAGCTCTCCGTCTCTCACCCCCAAGAGGCTTAGGCAGGCCACCATAGAGGTGATGGGTAGGGATGGACGAAAGTCACTTACCTGATCCCGAAGCTTGCTTCGTGGTGGGGGGAAGGCGCTCCGTCCCTCCCCCCGAAATTCTGGCCAGGGGGGAGGTGCCCCGTCCCTCCCCACTGAAATTCTGACCGGGGGGGAGGCGCCCCATCCCTCTGGCCGCCGAACCTTGTCTCCTGCCGGGGCGCAGCGTCCCTGCAGTCAGCCATGATAGCCTACATAAATGTTTACGTAGCCTATCATGGCTGACTTAAAAAAAAAAGCGCGTACGCAAGTGGCGGCGTCCATGGGCGCCGCCATGTGCATTCCTTATTTTGGCATGTATAGTCTACGCAAACATTTACGTAGACTACGGAGAAAATAAGGGCAATGCATTTGTGTACGTGCTTTTTTTTTTTCTTTTCAAAGTCAGCCGTGATAGGCTACATAAACATTTACATAGCCTATCATGGTGTTTTTTAAAAATCTAGCTGTGATAGGCTATGTAAATCTTTACGTAGCCTATCACGTTTGTTTGTGTGTTGTTGTTTTTTACTTGGAAATGGCGGCGGTGGCAGCCGGTTGGAAGACTGGCCGCCGCCGAACCGGAGCCGCTGCTGCCAGGGACATTCGAGCAAGGTAAGTCCCGTTGCGGGGGGGGGGGGCAGACCGTTTCTCCACCAATTTCGGGGGGCCGAATGCTCTGGCATTTGGCCTCCCGGAGATTCGTGGAGAAATTCTCTGACATCCCTAGTGATGGGGTGGAGGAAGTATGGGTCCACCAAGTGGAGGTTTCCAGCATTCAAAAATCACCGGCCCTTCTGGACTAGGCACTGACCATGTTCATTCAAGATACATTCAAAATACTCATTTAGTGTGTGCTAGAAATAAACAAAAGCAGATAAAAGATAACTTCTTCCAGCTTGCCTGCCAGGTAATCTGTGTACTCGGCCATAGAGAGGCTGAGCCGGTGATTCTTCTGAATAAGGGTTGTTTTGCACCTCAAAGAAACCTGCAGCAGAGATTAGGGACCTCTGCTCCAACACACTTTCCCCTCTGAGTTTGGTCTGAGTTTCTGGGAATATCAAATTCATCCTGCTAGCACACAAGCCAGTGAGCCAAACTGCCTGGCCTTTCCCTGTCCCCTCCCCTGCCTGCCTGCCCTGGGCTCCACCAGCCTGCCCACCTCTTCCAGGCTCCGCCAGCTCGCCCACCTGCCCTAGGCTCCGCCAGCCTGCCTGCCTCTGCTGGCCTCCCTCTGCCACCTCCGCCTGCCACTGTAACCATTCCCATGGTCCATGTCCGCTCCCCTGGCAGACCTTCCCAACAGAAGCGCTCATTGTCATGTAGGAGCGGTGGAAGCACCAAAGGTCCTGACTGGCAGAGTTGCTGAGTCTCCCTGCCTCTGTCACAAGACCACCGAGAGCCTGAGGTCAGCAGAGATGACCGACTGCATAAACTGGATAATTAATATGCACTTGCAGCACCCTCTGGTCCTTCTGGTCCCGAGAATCGGGTTTTACATTACAACCTGTTCAAGTTTGGAAAGAAGTAGTCTGGCCAAGAAAAGAAAACCCCAAACATTGGAATATCAATACTCATTCTGTCTGTGCTAGAATAAACAACAGCACATAGAAATTTCTTCCAGCCCGCCTGACAGGTGAAGTGTATAAGCAGCCATAGAGAGGCTGAAGCGGTGATTCTTCAGAATAAACTTGTTCTGCACTTCAGAGAAACCTGAACCATTGGGCATAGTGACTCGTGCTTTAACACACTATGCTTTCTGAGTTTGCTTTGAGTTTCATGGAAAGCTGACATTTTACCTGCACCTAGCACACAAGCCAGTGGGCCAAACTACCTGGGCTTTGCGGGAGCGATGCCCTGGAGGGGGCTGGGAGGGGCCCAGGTGTCACATGGAAACAGGGAAAAGTTACAGCTCTTGGCTTTGGGGGTTTTCCTGGAAAAACTCAGATTTCACCTGTGCCTTGCACACAAGCCAATGGGCCAAACTGCCTGGTATTTGGCATGCCCTAGAGGGGGGCTGGGAGGGGCTCAGGTGTCACGCATGTCCGTGGAAACAGGGAGAAGTTAACTTACGGCTCTTTGCTTTCTGAGTTTCTTTGGAAAACGTCCAATTTTACCAGCACCTTGCTCAAAAGCCAGTAGGCCAAAGTACCTGAACTCTGGTGGGTGTGATGCCTTCGAGGGGTGCTGGGAGGGGCCCAGGTTTCACACATCTCCGTGGAAACAGGGAGAAGTTACAACTCTTTGGGAGTTTTCTTGGAAAAAGTCAAATTTTACCTGCGCCTAGCACACAAGCTGGTGGGCTAAACTGCCTGGACTTTGGAGGGTGCAATGCCCTCAAGGGGGGCTGAGAGAGGCCAAGGTGTCGCGTGCATGTGTGGAATCAGGGAGAAGTTACAGCTCTTTGCTTTGAGAGTTTCTGTGGAAAACTTTTAATGCTGTCTAGCACAAAAACCACTGGGCCAAATTGTCTAAACATTTGCAGGTGGCCTCCTCTCCAGGGGGGTGGAGAGGAACCCAAATTTCATGCCTTTAGCCTAAAAGCTGAAAAGGTTATGACTGTTTGTGTTTTCCCATGCAAGTCAATGGGAAAACGCCAAAAATGCACAATCCGGATATTAGGGATGTACGAAAGTCACTTACCTTTTTGAAGGGTGACATTTGCGGTGGGGGGGAGGCGCTCCATCCCTCCCCCCAAAATTCTGTCCGGCCAGCTCCGGTCCGTGGAGATACCGCAGAGCCGCCGGCTGGGGCCGCCCGCAGCTGGACATCCGGCCGCTGGGAAGCCTGCAGGGATGCAAATGGCGGCGGCCATAGCCGCCGCCAGTTGCCTCCCTGCATTTTGCCGTGATAGGCGTCATAAATATTTACGTAGCCTATCACGGCAAGCAAAAAAATAAAACAGCAGACGCAAATGGCAGCTATGGCGGCTGCCATTTGCGTTCCCTTTTTTTCGCCATTTTAGCCTACGTAAATATTTACGTAGGCTATTATGGCGGGAAAAAAAGGGGAATGCAAATGGCGTAGTAGGCGCCATGTGTTCCCTTTTTTTCTCGCAGTTTTAGCCTACGGAAATATTTATGCCATTTGAGTCCGCTGTTATTTTTTTTGCTTGCCATGATAGGCTACGTAAATACTTACATAGCCTATCACGGCCTCCGCAGGGACGCAAATGGCATTCCTGCGTTAGCCATGATAAGCTACGTAATTATTTATGTAGCATATCATGGCTATGATGAGGAAGCAAATGGCAGCCAGAGACGCGGCCGCCATTCGCAAGTCAGCGCAGACGGCAGCAGGTAAGTGCTCCGTTTCGTGCGCCTTTCGTGGGTGGGGGGGCGGGGGCTTCATTCCGCCATGGATTTCGGGGGGGGCGAATGCACTGGCATTCGACCTCACCAAGATCTGTGGCAGAATTCTCTGACATCCCTACCGGATATCCGAATTTTGCTTCGGATTTGGATCCGAGTCAGATTGGACAGGGTCCAAGGCAGATTGGGGTCGCTTCAGATGATCCGAAGCGGCATCCAAAACAGATCAGTGGGTCCGTGCACAGCTCTACTTTGAAGCACTTTTCACAATCCCACTCTTTCAGATTTACTTCCAGCCAAGAGCATTTCTTCTAGAATTATTACATCCCAAACAATGCTTGAACAAATCAGCACAAGCTTGGGAGCAATGCCATGCCACAATAAAGAGAATACATTGAGCAGTTTGTGAAACTGTCTGGAAACGTCATTCAAAGACTTTATGTATCTGGTTCTAAGATGTGTAATGCTAGGCAGCTGTTTCCACTACAATGGCTATCACTGCGTCTCTCCATGCTCCAGCACAAGCCATTCTGTATCCTTGCACATTTAGCAGCAGTACAACACAGCAACTCCATTAAAATATGCAGTAACTGCAACATCCACAGCACTGATTGCCATTATGCAAGTCCTCCACCAATCATGGTATAGTAACTCAGTAACCACACAGGGAACACACCCGTCACCATGTAGTGAGGATACACTAAGTGTCTTAGTGGATCACAAGCTGAATATGAGCCAGCAGTTTGATGCAGTCAGTAAAAATGCTAATACAGTCTTGGGCTGCATTAACAGAAGCATAGTTTCCAGATCATGGGAAGTAAAAAGACCTATTTGGGCATTTGCCTGCTGATATGCAGAGCTAAATGGGGGGGGGGATGGGTGTGAATGTAAGCCCTGCCCCAGTGTCTCCACACACCCACTTCCATGTAGACCTTCACGCATTGAGTATGAAGGTCTGTATAGGACTCTGTAAGCACATTCAGCATTCATCACATTTTACCTGAATACGTGACCCAGTGAATGCCTGAATAGGGCTATAGCTCTATTCTGTGTTACTCAGGTTGCATTTGGAGTTATGTGACCAGTTCAGGGCAGCACATTTTAAGAAGGACATTGATAAACTAGAGTGCATCCAGAGAACAGTGACTAGGATGGTGAGGGGTCGGAAAACCAAATCCTATGAGGAACAGTTGAAAGAGCTGGGTATGTTTACCTTGGAGAAGATGAGACTAAGGGGAGACAAGATAGCAGCCTTCAAATATCTGAAAGGCTGTCAGGCAGAACATGGAGCAGACTTGTTGTGCTGCTGTAAGCCCCTGGATTACTCAGGCTGGTACTTTTTCTTAACAAAGTATTTATTCTTTGTCTTTGCTGTCACTGTCCTTTGTCTTATTGCCATCATTGCCTTTTAATAAGATTTGCTGTGGCATGGATTCATGTTATGTCTCATGGGATGATGCCACTGATACCCATAAAAATAGAATGTCAGAGCAAAAAAGAAAAGACAGATGGCACTGATAAGATCCATGAGCCAAGGGAATAAATAGGTGCCCATTATAGAAGTGTTCCTTCAACACTTTTGCAAGGCCAGTTTATGATTCTCTACAGACATGTGTGGCATAGTATAGATCTAGTGTAGCAGGAAGTCCCCAGGTTGAATCTTGCTCTTGCTGTGAGCTCCCAAGAGCCCTTAGGCTGGGGAGAAGCAGATCCCCCAGTTCCCATCTGTCTTCAGTCCACCAATCCAGTCATTTGCTTGCTCCATTGCACTTGCCTTCCAATAAGACCAGAGAACGTTGAGTGGTTTGGGCATGCTGACAAAGGTAAACAAACCAGCAAAACTTTAGCTCCAACCCTCTCTGCGTGTATACATGTGGGTGTATTCACGTGCATGCTCACCAAACATGGAGGTGGTAGTGATAACAGATATATGCTGCTGCAATCCTGTGCACACTTACCTCGGATTAAGTGTCATTGAACTCAACAGGGCTTACTTCCAAGCCTGCTTGCATAGGATCAGAGTGCATACACTGTGCCCTGTCAGACATACAATGGACAGTAATGCTAGGTTCTGCTCTTACATGAGAAATGCCAATCGTCCCCTTTTTCCATGTAGGTGTCCTGAGCATGAAAATTACTTTTCTATAAGGCAGAAATATCCCTGAATGATCGGCACATCCCTAAATGGAGCAAAGGGCACAAACAGCCATTATCTATCAGTAAAATAAGTAGCTTCTTGGAGCTGCCGGCATGCCAATGCATTTTTCCATAACAGTCAAGGATTCACTGCTCTTCCAACACAGCTAGATCACATATCTGCTCTACCTAAAACAAAGAACTGCTCAGAAATGCACACAGACAATGCCTCACTGATTTATACGATGCTAATTAGCATGATTTCAGAAGCTAAGGATTCATTTCTCTTCACTGCACTTAAAACTAAGAAAGTCGTTGCATTCTGGATCATTTTTTTACCTGCAAAACAATATACTAGTGTTACAGTGTCAGAACATACAGGCGGCTAAGGAAGTTGAAAGGAAGTTGATGACTCAGGCATTGCAATGCTAAAGTGTGTCAGGACTGTGGTGTGGCATTTACATAAGTGATTTTTGTGGCGTTCCTCTGTCAAATATAAAGCAAAAACTGTTGTATTGGTCCCTGTGCTAATTCTGCAGTTTTGCCATCGTTATAGGTGTTCCCCCCAACCCCCGCTCCTTCACCTTCAGGGCTGACCCGAAGATTAGGCAAAGTGAGGGGTGGACGATGCTGGTGAGGTGTTGGAGGACAGAGCTATGTGTCCCACTGTGGCCTGGCCTGCCCCCCCCCCCAAGCGAGCCAACTTCCCCCAGATGAAGTGGAGGACACTGTCCCAATGCCAGTGCTGAAGTAAGATACAACAACTAGCCCAGTTGGCTTCGTATATGGAATGGGGGTGGGGGAGCGCCATCTTGTCCTCAGGCAGCAAAATGTCATGGGCTGGCCCTGTCCACCTTAAACACACACACACACACACACACACACACACACAACTGTTCAGCAGATGTGACTGAGGAGTTAACAGGCTGAAGAAATCTAAGAAACAAGAAGTACATTACTAACAGGAGGATGTTCTGTGAGGACAGTTTCTCAACAGTCTCTCTACCAGAAGGCCAGCAATTATTACCTCGTTCTGTCTCAACACTGGGGTTCTGTCACTCTCATCAAGACAGAGACTCAGACTGCTGTCGGAACCCCTGGCTGAGACATGCATCAGTCAAGGCTTTCAAATAATGCCATCCCCCATTTTTTCTGTTGCTTACTGGCAGTTATAATATATAACTTTTTCTAGTTTGGAGGGAAGGTATGCCTTGTTTGTTCTTAGAGTATATTGGTGGAGTCAGTGGGCTAAATTCGGCTAAAGGGCCTCCAACCGATAACTCACAACAAGTATGTCCTTGACAATGGTATGATTTACATAACTGAATTTATTTCACTTTTTGCATCCCAGGTTGCTAATTCCTTCCGGTTAAGTTGCTTTAAGTCAACAATCCTATGGTGTAATTTTTTTAAAGGTTCATTATGTAAAAGTCTGCCATATATTGACGTATCAGCTTAAAACTATAATTATACAATATAAAACTATAATAACATATTTAATACTGATAATATTGTTAGAACAATCTTCTAAGGCTCTGTTGATGGCTTTAGTGCTGAACAAACCTAAATAAAGGCCAAGGAAAAACGATACCCCCCCCCCCCAATATGCATCACTTTACATTTGCTTACAAAGAGCTGCATTTGCCATTTTGATGTCCATTTTTCCACTGTGGAGTGATCCTTTCGGAGCTCTTTGCAATCCCTCTTTGTTTTAAGTGCCCTAAATAATTTGGTGTAGTCAGCAAACTTGGCCACCTTGCTGTTCTAGTTCCAGATAATTTATTATTATTACTACTACTACTACTATTACATTTATATCCTGCCCTTTTTCCTCTTGCAGTAACCCAAGGCAGCTTACATGGGCATCCTCCTCCATTTCATCCTCACAACAACCGTGTGAGGTGGGATAGGCTCAGAGTCAGTGAGTGGCCCAAAGCCAGCCAGTGCGCTTCATGGCCGAGTGGGGACTAGAACCCAGATCTCCCAGGTTCCAGTCCACTCTAACCACTACATCACACTGTCTTTATGAACAAGTTGAAAAGCATTGGTCCCAATACAGATCCCTGCTATCTAAAAGTGCAACATGTTTGAAAATATACTTTAGAACTCAAGCAGGAAAACTGAGAATACCCTTTGAAGTTGTTAAACAAATGAAATTATGACACACAAGAAGTCTTAAGATATGAATGGTTTATAAAGAAAATTAAATACAGAAGAAGATCTTATACAGAAGTAAAATGTGGAGCATGCAATGATTACAAAGAAAATACATGTGTACACTATGCAAAATACACTACAGTTTAACTCTTGCTAAGGCCCATTGAAAAAGCAATGTTAGTAGGCCCAATGTTAGTACGCCCCAAACAATGTTAGTAGGCCTCCATTTGTGCCCCTGCCCTTTGCCGTGATAAGCTACGTAAGTATTTACGTAGCTTATCACGGCAAAAGGCAGCCAGCCATGCAAATGGCGGCCTCTACAATGGCCGCCATTTGTGGCCGCAGCAGCCCGGCAGCAGCTGGTAGACCAGCCGGAGCTGCCGCCGCATCCACCACCGCATCCGCCACCCAAGCCAAATCCACCGCCAGGTAAGCGCCATCCCGGGGGAATTCCGCGGGGTGGCGGAATTCTAAAGAATCTGGCCTCACTGGAGTCCATGGCAGAATTCTCTGACATCCCTATTCAAATGTTGATAGCATTGTTAGGTGCTCAGTCCATTGCTTTATGGGAGGTGAGCATTTATCCTTCTAATATTGCAATATCAGTCTTTAGGCTGTCCATTTGCGCTAACCATACATTAACTTCCAGGAAACCGGCAAATAGTTTAGGAGGACATGTACATCATTAAATATTAAAGAGTGTTCCAATACAAAGTTTATCTGTATTATGACCTCCTCCCCAAAGGAGGCAACTGTTGAGCATTGCCAAAACATATGGTTGAAAGAAGCATTAGGTGTATTACATCTCCAACAATTATGCGAATTAGACAAATCCTTATTTAACTGACATTATGGAGTTCAATACACCTGAAACAAGTTTTTTTTTTCACTGAATAAGACTAAGATTCATAGATACTTCAGGTACAGATACTAAAACCACAATACATTGATTTAGCAAAACGGAGCTATTCAGTTCCATATTCCTTTTCTGTCTTAGACCCTGAATATCTTATTTATTTACTGATAATAAGTATTTCTATACAGGAATAGTGGATAGATATGACTGATCAGCCCCTGTAAGTGTTTCCCATAACAATGGAGGCTCTGAAGCTATAAAAGCGGCTGGACCAAATTTAGATTCTAATAGATGTTGCAATTGTAAGTATTGCCATTCAGCCATAGCAGGTAAGTCATATTTGGCACGCAAGTCAGAAAATGACAAAAACTCATCGTCAGGACTCAATAATTGAGCCAGGGTAAAAATCAACTTACCTGTCCAAGTCCTCTACAAAAACATTTTTCCCCACTTTTAAATCTGGATTTCCTCATCGAGTCAATTGAGCATGGGAAAATAGATCAAACTGTAATTGACATGACATTATATGCCACCCCTCTCTAACGGCCAGAACTGTGTGTGTGTGTGTGTGTGTCTGTCTGTCTGTCTGTCTGTCCATTTTAATATACCAAGAACCTAATGCCATCCATTTAGAAAGAGGGTCCAAACAGAAAGATTCCAGAACTGACCAGGGTGGAAAATCAGAGGAGGGCAACACGGATGATCAGGGGGAATGGAAACAAAGCCCTATGAGGAGAGACTGAAAGAACTGGGCATGTTTAGCCTTGAGAAGAGAAGACAGGGGAGATATGATAGCGCTCTTCAAGTACTTGAAAGGTTGTCTTAGAGAGGAAGGCCAGGATCTCTTCTCGATCATCCCAGAGTGCAGGACATGGAATAATGGACTCAAGTTACAGGAAGCCAGATTCCGGCTGAAGATCAGGAAAAACTTCCTGACTGTTAGAGCAATACGACAATAGAACGAATTACCTAGGGAGGTAGTGGGCTTTCCCATACTGGAGCCGTTCAAGATGAGGCTGGACAGCCATCTGTCAGGGATGCTCTGACTTGGATTCCTGCACTGAGCAGGAGGTTGGACTCGATGGCCTTGTAGGCCCCTTCCAACCCCATGATTCTATGATTCTATGATCTAACTGAACTGGAAAATACCAAAATTTAGTACAGGTCAACAAATAGGCTCGATGGTATAAAGCCAGGTCCAGAAAACTGAACCCACCTTCTTTAATTGGAAGTTGCATCCATTTCAGAGATATTCATGGTGGGCAGGAGCCCCCCCCCCCCTTTATGAAACAAAGCAGTTTTTGAAAATATTTGAGTTTTTGAAAATATTTGCCAGGTATAAGTACAGGAATCCCACGTATAACGTAACCAATCCAAGGTATGATGTTAATCTTGAGTGTGTTAACTTTGCCCCACAAATTCACCTTTAACTTTGCCTGTCTATCTATATCCCATGTTTTCTCATTAATCAACTTATTCAAATTTAGTTTGATCATTTGGGATATATCTCTGGGAATACATATTCTCAAATAAGTAATGGAATCTGACCACCACCAAAATTGCCAATTAGCCAATGCACTAGAAGATACATTATCTCCAGTAGGCATCAATTCAGACTTTGGTCAGTTAATCAAATAGCCAGACAAGTCACCAAAAGTATTAATCAATTGCATCAAAGCTGGAATAGGTGACTGGAGTTTAGAAATAAACAATAAAAGATCATCAGTGTAAAGAATAGTTTTCTAATATTCTAAACCAGCATGCACCAAACCCTGAATACTGCTATTCTATCTGATCGTACATGCCAGGGTTCCAAACATAAGTCCAGTATCAATGGGGAATGTGGTGTCTGGTGCCTCGCTCGAGCAAGAAAGAAGCCAAGAACAGGCCATTAGTCTTAACTCTAGATCTTGGGGTTGACTATAATTTTGTTTACTCATTTCAGAAATTCTACCGGAAAACCAGTTACTCAGTTTAGCAAGCATAAATTTCCAGTGGGTTTTGTCAAAGGCCTTTTTAGCATCCGATGAAATAGTGGCCACCGGTCAGTTTTTTCTGAATGTGAAGCTATCAGATCAGCAACTAATCTCAAATTATCAGCCCCCTGCCTATTTTTAATAAATCCCACCTGGTCTGGTCAGACCAATGTTGTAATAACTTGTTGTGGTCTATCTGCTAAAATCGCTGTTAATATTGTAATATCTACATTAATTAACGAAATAGGTCAGTAGCACAATTATGATTCTTACTAGGCTTAGGAATAACTGTAATATAAGCATCGTTTAACGATGAAGGGAGAGAGCCTGATTCAAATATATATTAATAAAAACAATGAAGCTTTGGAGCTAAAAGGCTAGAAAATGTTTTATACCACCCAACCGGGAACCCATCCAGATGAGGGGACTTTCCAGTATTCATATTCGTAATTGCTTTCATAATTTCATCCAGTCTCAATGGAGCCAGGAGATGCTTTCTCTGTAAAGAATCTAAGCATGGAAGAAAAGGAAAGAAAAGAAAAGCATTAATATCCTGCTCCGATATTTCACTACTCTTACTATACAAATCTGTGTAAAACCTTAAAAATTGTGAGTTTATATCTATGGGAGAGTTGTATATCATTTTACTCTCATCTTTAATGGCAGAAGTAACATTTCAATGCTTTTGATGTTTAAGAAGATGTGCCAAAATTTTCAATGTTGTTTCAGTACTAAAATCTGAGAAAGCCAGATTTGGTATGATTTTATAGAACTTTTCCCTCATTGCTTAAAAGATGTTCAAAAGGTGTCAAAGCTCTGCTTATTTATAGACACAACCTTACTAATATATGCTCTGATTTGTAAGTACTGAAAGAAGGGAAAGTAATTCCCAGGGTTATGTTAACACACGGAAAGAATTCAGAATATTTTATTCAGTAAACTGCCAGATATGATTCCTATGTTGATATATGGCTCTGTCTAGATTGCTCAACTAAAAATAATTTTGTAAAACAGTGGTTGTGATTTATAATGTTTTGGCATGAAAATGGCATGACCATGGAAGGCATCAGACCTTGTGTATTCTTTTCTTTGTTTTAACAAAATTAATTGAAATGTAAGTCAACACTGATAAAATCCAATTTCAGAAATCCCACCAATTAGCTATTTGAGATGAAGTAGGGCTGTTTCAGCCTCCTTAGTGTCCTTTCTCTGCCATACAGCTGATTAGCTTTGAGTGAGCTCATCAAGAAGGAAGAGAGTAAGAAACTGGGATTTGGGAGTGGACTGTGGATGAAGGAGGAATTTACAACCATTTGTAGTATTTTTTGAAGTGTTTATGTTTACTGAAATGTTATGTGTTTGTGTGTCTTTCAAATGTTTATTTTATATGGCAAGATAAAACTGTTCATAATAATAAAGAATAACTACATGTGTGTAGCCCAGCAGTTCCATGTTAACATCAGTAGGATTACTTCCAGTGATTTCTACAGAGGCAGGATTGCATGCTTTGTATTATGCTATGATGGGGTTGTGCTAGAAAAGGAATATATTTATTTTTTTAATGCACTCCTAGCTTTATTCCACAATATAGTTGTTACCGATTATGATTTGGCATATGACTCCCTTGGGAGATTAGCATTTTTTTAGACACAATTGTGAGCAAAGTAATGAGGCATTCAAAAGAAATCTTTCTTCTCTGGCTTGCTGCATTAGCTTTGATGGAAACTCACTATTCAGGAATTAAATATGACACTGAAACTCTAAGTCAAAACTTGCATGGCAGAGAGGGTTTTTTTTTTCCTACCAAAGATTCAAACCATAATTTATCTTGTTTTTATTTTTGTGTTAATAAGAGTCTAAAAATGATTATGCTTGCAGATTTTCCATGGAAAATGGTCATATGTTTCTGCAATTAGAAACTACGCACTATCTACAAAGTCATTCTGCCAAAGCTTTTAAGATCCCATTATATACATGTCTTTCAGCAAGAAATATATGAGGAGATCATATCACTTATTGGACTGAATAAATAATGTCATAAAGATTCCTAGTGACTTTTATGGCACTGGAGTACATCTTCAGTGCGTAAGTTTAATGTGCATTTATATAGCCACTTCCGCCTGGAAGAATAAGGTAGATACAGAAGGGGGAAAGACCTGGTACAGAATGTGGGGAGACCAGTGCTTCTTCTTTGACACAGTTGGGCAGCCTGGAAGATAAAAGGGTTGGCAGCTGGCCAGAGCAAGGGGAGAGAGGGGGCTGGGAGGAGGAACCAAGGAAGGGGTGAATGCTGATTGTTCTGTCCTTCCCATGGGCTGGGGACTCTCCTCCTCTTTTCCAAAGACATGAGGCAGCCTCGCTTCCCTGGCCTAGACCTGGGCTACAGGTGACTGCTGAGGAGGGTGAGTCTACGTGAATTTAAAGGTACAGACCTTACACACAGACACCCCTACTTGTGTCCATGTAAAGTGACTGTCAAGGTATCCCAGTTCCAGAACTTGAGAACTGTATTGTATGAGCCTTGATCAGAAATGCAGGGCAAAAGGAAGTATGCTCCATCCCATTCAGTTGTTGTGAAGCCTTTCTTGGAGGGGGTGGGGTGGAAACAAGACTCAGCACAGGATTACTTTAACGAGTAATTCGGAGTCCTGGATTCTTTTCTGAATGTTCTCAAAACAGTGATGAAAACATTACAGAACATTTTATAAGACCTCTTATGTTTTGCCAAGATGAATCAAAGGCATGAATCAACAAGATATACTTCCCCAAACATGCATGGTTTATCCAGGATCCTTGATTAGGCCTCCTGAAGAGTCCTTATTTTGGAATTGCCAGTTGCAAAATTGTTTAATGGGACGGTTGCCTGGTACACTTTGACGTAATTACCATTTCATTCTTCATTTTGTTGACATTGCTCTTTTCCTTGGCAAGTGACTGTATAAATTATAACTGATTTGAAGATTAACTGATTTCATTCTCGAAAGGAAGGCTCAGGGACACATCCTGGATTCCAAAGCCAGGAAGGTACATCCTGTATGACAGAAAAACAAATCCAGATTTCACCGAAATATAAATGAAAGTGAAGAAAAACCAAACCTGGGTTTGGAAGTGTCAAGAGGGGAAATTGTGATACTTAAGGCATCTTGAGCCAGTTAAAACAATGAATCCAAAATGTAGAGAACAAAAGGCATAGGCTACAATCCAACACAAAGCATTCGTAAAGGCCATTATTTATAACTATTTAAAAGCTAGATCTATTCAAGCAAAATGATGAGGTGGTACTGTAGAGTCATGAAGTGACAGAATGGACTGTCCTACTTCAGACTGACGGTGAGGGAATCACATTTCTCCCTTGTGTTAAAAAACAAAAACAAATGCACAACTCTCTGCAAACAGAAAACCAGGATATCACAGAGAAGGCTCTAATCTTCTAGAATCTTTTACACTCTTAAAGATTCCCCATTTGATCTGCAGTGGGACAATCCATTCTACTACCAGGACTCTACCCACTTGTCCTGCCACATGTGTCGAACTAGCCTTTACTGAATTGTAACTATTACTTCACTAAATGAACCTTGCAGTGCTGTTGAGCAATTAACTTCTGCTGCTGCTGCTGAACAGAGCAGCTGAAATGCAGGCTGCATATGTCACTGTGAGAGAACATTCTCCAATTCTCCACCCCCACCGTACCCCGTCCCATCACTCGTTCACTCACTCAGTCACTCACATTGTTCCAGACCCAGAACTAGGTCAATATCCATTGCTATTCAAAACATGTAAATAAACCCATTCAGCTTGTACTTACTTGTAATTGTCATTGCAAGTAAGATTGCCAACAGTTCCAATAGCAAAGTGCAATAGGATCAAAAATTAAATCCAAAAGACAATATAAAAAAAAAAATTATATAACATTTCTCCCAAGGCTAAGCAGCACTTTTAACAAAAAGGGACAATGAAAACCAACCATCAATAGTTGGACACAATATTTTCAACCCAGAAAGAAGCTAGGCTCTTACTCGTTCCCACACAGAAATGTTGAAGACTACCTCATCATAATGCAATGCACAAAATAGAAAAGAGGTTTACGAAGCAGCAAGTACAAAACGTGAGGGGGCGGGGGGAGAGAAGAAAGAAGTAAAAAAAACCTTCCCTAAAGTAGAGGGAAATTTGATTTATACTGAAGTATTTTTGACATCAATCTCAATAAGTATATCATAGGAATAGAAAAGACAGCAAAAAAAGACCCACTAAAATAATCAAGGGGTTGGGGCCCCTTTTGCCCTAGTCAGACCTGCACAGGCTGATCATCAACAAGCAAGATCAGCTCTTCTACATCTGGAACCCTCATAGATTACCTGGCTAGGTTGGAAACTGGAGGCACTGCGCTCCAGTGGTTTGGTTGGTCATATATCAGAAGAAGGAACAACAAGAAAAAAACTTTCACTGGCATATCAGTGCATATCATATCCAAGACATCCACTGTGGTGGCACATGGGAGAGAGCTTTTTCTGCTGTGGCACCCCACTTGTGCACTGGAAAGCCCTTCCCTTGGAGGCCCGATTGGCACAGACACTGGTTTCA
The DNA here is from genome assembly GCF_057233095.1 of Heloderma suspectum. Taxonomy (NCBI): domain Eukaryota; kingdom Metazoa; phylum Chordata; class Lepidosauria; order Squamata; family Helodermatidae; genus Heloderma; species Heloderma suspectum. The sequence continues at coordinate 119,096,414 of NC_139462.1, forward strand.
TTTTGGTGCCAAGTTAAAAGTTACCAAAGCCTTTGGGGGCTAATTGGATTCCCTGAGTTTGCACACTGTTTTAACTTTTTTCTTGTTTTAGATTTAAATTGGTATTAACTAACTTAATAATTTAATATGTTTTTAGCTATTCAAATTATTTATTGTTTTACACTGTTTAAATTGACTTTATCTGTACACCTTCCTGAGATCCTAATGATATAGGGTGGGATACAAATATTTTAAATAAATAAGTAATAAATATCAGCTAAGAATGCCTAGAAAACAGGATAAAAAGCACAGGGAGGCACTGTATATTTATTGACCATCTCTCTCAAATGACCAAAGATGCAAAGCACTTGTCTTAAACCAAGTATTGTAATTATTATCAGAAGTATAGCGCTGACTGGAAGAGAGGGAGAATCAGGCAACTCCACACTGTGTTACAAGTCACAGCACAGAGCACAATAGGAAAGAGGGGGGAAAGTATTTAAGCATCCTTTAAAGCTATATGACACTCTACACTTTTATGTTATTAGAAATCTGTAAGGGAATCTACACATTTCATAGTAGAAAATACCATGATTCAGTATCCAAGAGTGACAGTTATAGTAGGTTGCATCTTGAGTTGATGACACAGAATGGATCCAATTCAGTTAGTCCCACAGGATTATTAGACCAATGCTGACATCCTAACATCATTTTGACTTTATTGTTAATCCCAATACAATATTATTGGCTTTAGAATGAGTGACGTTTTCTGGCAACGTGGCAAAAGAACAGTACATCTCGCATTCCAGACAGAATGGTCTATCCTTTTAGATCACATGTGATTTTAGGTGCTTTTTGATGGCTGCCAAAGAAAAGATCTTAGTTAATTCGAATGACAACTAACAATCTGTTAGCCTACTTGCTTTGGATCATCATTCAGCTACACAAATATGCATTACTTAAAGTTGCATAGACATATGAGAATGTTTTTAGTGGTGAAATCCAGATCCATATACTCTATTAAGTGATGTATTTCACACCGGTTGTTAAGATCATGCTTTTTTTAAAAAAAGGAATTGCTTTGAATAATCCTGTGTAAAAGGCAATTAGACACCACTGTGCCATATATTTTATTATATATAATATTTTATATATACCGATAGTTTTTTTCTAAGAGATTTTATTTGCATGCTTAGGGGCACAACTAGGGGCATGCAATACCAGGAAGTTATTCTGCACATGCCCAACTGAAACTGCCATGCAGTTTTGCAGCTCCCATTCATGTCAATAGGGTATGCATAGGAGAACTTCCCAATGGATTATATCCTAGATTGTTTGTTAAAACAGGATGACAAGCAGGGCATGGAAAGTATGTTTTGTTCTATGAATAATTGATTTATATATCAGCTTAATTTTACAGTTTATCTCATGTAATTTTTCTGAAGTGATACACATATTAGATTTATCTAGTGAGGAAAACACTATGCATTTGAAATGCATAGATACTAGGGATGTGCACTAACCACAAGATTTGGTTCAGACCCTGATTTGGTGATTCATAAAACAGCCTGATTTGGCTTGGAACAATTTGGAGGCTGCCCACTTCAACCTGGGTTCAAATCCGAATTTTGGTTCAGAAATCCAAATGTTCATGCCTCCCATTGACTATCATTGGAAATCAAGAAATGGCTATAACATTTTTTTCTGTAGTCAGTATTGGACAGCATTTGCAAGCATATTAGTTTCTTATCTAGCCCTGCCAAATGTCAGACAAATATGTACGGGGGTTTGGTGCTACACACCTACAGTATATATGGGTATGTGTGTGTGTGTTTAAGGAAATTATCAATAACTTTTTTAAATTTCTTAGTGGATGAAATTTGCAGGGAAACTTGCCCCTTTAAGGAGACTATGCCTGCCAGATTTCAAATAAATAGGTACATGGAGCTTAGTGCAAGAACAGCTTTTACAGTTTGGGGATTTCCAAAAATGTATGCACTTATCCCTCTATGTTTTTGTGGGCAATTGTTATGAAAATAATATACAGAATAGAGCTGACCCTAGTTAAGAAACATGCAACATTTCAGGAAGATAGGTGGTGTTTTGTATGTGGAAGGGGAGCGTTCAAATGGTGTGGGGACTGGGGAGATGATTTAGTTCCCCTTATGCACTTCCATGGGTATTGTGGTAATTTGTATGAAAATGACATATGTCATTGAGGTGTCCCTAGGCAAGAAAAATGCAACATTTCAGAAGGATGGGTGCAGGGGCTAGGGAGTTAGGAAGAATAGTTTAAGACTTGTTTGTTTTCTGCTCAGTTGACACCAAAGTCACAAAAAGTGCAATAGGATAGGGGTAGGTGATGGACGTGGAGCAAACAGAAGCAGAAGCACTTGAACATCCAGCATTTTCTAAGCAAGTGCTTAGAAGTGCTACCCCTCCCAGGCCCACAGACTCCATAAAACCTCTCTTAACATTCCTGTTCCTGGGAGAGAGAACTGGCAAAGAGCACTGAACACTGGATCAGTCCTGCAAATTATTACTTCAGCATCCCTCCCAGAAAGCACTGGGATTGGAGATCCCTGGTAAAACCATTTACTGATTACAAGCATGAGCTGCCAGTCACAAATCTATACCCCCTCCCCTTCTTTCCCCCCTCTCTCTACCCTGCTGTTGTAATGTGGTCTATGCTACCATTTGCCAGCAATGCCCTTATACATTTTACATAGAATCAACAGATCAGCCTCTGAGTCTATGCAAACTAATAAATAGATACAAATATGGCATTAGGAAGGGCAATTTTCAGAAACCAGTGGGAGAACATTTCAACCTCCCAGGACATTCCTATACTATATAAAAGTGGCCATTCTTGAAGAAAAGAACTTCAAAGGGAGACTCCAGCATGAAATCACTGAATTACAAGTTATTAAGAAATTCAGTTCTACCACCTGTGGCCTGAATCAAGGTAACAGTTCCCTACCCCACCCCCCAAACTAGAGGTGTTAATTAGTGTACTAATGACAGGATGTTTGTGTTACCATCAACATGGCTTTGTGAAAGGTTACTGTAACAACGTAACATACGTTGAAGCATTAATGTAATTATCACAGTCTGTACTTCTTGCATTTCATTTTCCTCTAACCTCACTGCTTAGAATCCCTCTTCACCCCTTATACATACACACACACATGCCTGCCAACTTAGTATAACACTTAATGCATCTGGTGAAGTGGACTCTAGTCCACAAAAATTTACATCATAATAAATGTGTTAGTTCTAAAGGTGTCACAAGACATTGTTTTTATCAGTTAAGTGGTTATAGACATGGTTGTTAGAGATGGACTTTGGAGAATCAGAGTGATAATTTTCAAAAACATTTACTGAGACGCATTATTCTCCAAGAGTGGTATGGGGTGAGGCAGCGGAGGCAGTGTTAATCTCAGTTTTAGGAAAGAGATAGAAACATGGCTTTCATCTGAACCTTCCCATTGTTGTCTGTGAGATTAGGCAGAGTTTCCTCTTACTTTAGCAACACAACCCATGAAAGGACATTTCTAAACAATCTTGAATTATGTGATTAATTTCCTGAACATTCTCTTGCTATTTTAGCCTGGATCACCACAATCACTTTTGATGTAGCAGTCACCAAGTTGTACTTTAAAAAAAAGAAAAGGGAAAAAAGGTCATCACGGGAAAGAACTGCAATTTACTATATTGGGGACCATTTGGTCTGTAAGGATAGAAAAGCCCTTCTTAGGCATTAGAACACATGGAGGGGGCAGTGGAAAAAAATCAAGTTGAAGAATGTACAAGCTTCAAGATGCAGATTTTTTTTCCGCATCACCCACTCAGGGGCTCTGTCCACACAGAAAGCTAAGCCACTGTGGGTTAGTTTCCCCATGGAGCTTAGTGGAGTGCACTGACCACCATTTTGAATATGCATAGCTTGCCATGTCATGCAAACCTGGCATTGTGGGTTGTTTGAGGGGGGCACACAACCCTCAAATAACCATAGCTTTTTAAAGGGTTATTTGAGGGTTTTCTGCCCCTCAAACAACCCATGGCACTGGGTTCACATGACACGACAAACCATGGTAAGCAACAGAAGGAATTTAGGAATTCAGAAATAACATGACAAGTCAGCTGGTAATGTCTTTGCTGAATTAAAAATGGCCATGAGAACTGGAACTCTCATGGCTGGTTCATGCAGCAACATGTGCATTTAATGCTTTCCATCCCCTTACCTCCTTGGCTACAAGTATATCTCAGAATGTATGTGCATCTGTAGATGTGTCTGGAGAGGATTCTCATTAACACTATGCTTTGCCAAATAAAATGAAAAGTCAATCACTGACTTCTAGTCCATGCGTGAAAAAACTTTTCTTATAGATTTTGAAGTCCTATAATAATTATGTAGAAATATATATAAACACACACACTCTCACACGCACACACACACAGACAGAGTTAAAGAACCATTAGGTTTTCCTCTTTTCCCTTTAATTATTGTTTTTTAAAATTATGAAAGATTTTATGCATTGAAAATGTGTGCTTTCTTGCATATAGATCAAATCTCAGGAGACTTTCACTGTCCCATACTGACTAATTCGTATGGAATAGTTACTCGAGAGCAAAGATTTAAAAGGGAGACTTGTTCTGTCACTTATTAATCTCAGTGATATTTACTGACTAAACAAGTTTACTGATAGGTGTGGCAACTGCATCTTAAGTTACAGGTAATGGATATGAGTAATTTCCTGTGTACATTGTCATCCCAAACTCAACAAAAGCATTATTCTAAACCACCCGGCCTTAAGTTATATTCCTGACTCATTTTTTCAAAGTTAAACTGTCACTGGATTAGTAACTGAACAACCTGGAATGTAATAACTGAATTCAGTTTGTAACTGGTATTAAGGAAAAATAGATCCAATGCTGGTTCAGTTGAATAGTCAGGAATTTATTAAAGCACATCACAGCTGTGGGAGAGTCAGTGGAAATGGAGTCTCCCCAAAGACAAGACACAGGATGCATTTATACAGACAGTTAGTCTGTATAACAAAGAAAATACACTACATATGCTCAAGAGCTAATTTAGCTCAGCAACAGTCTTATTAGCGCAGCTGCATTCTTATCTTCAGGGATGAGCTACTTTGGTGGATAGGAATTTCCTGCTTACAATAAGCAAGTTACAATGACCTTCTCATGGTCAGACACATATACCTTCTCTCAATCCAAACTACTTACAAGTTCTAGTCAGGCCTAGGGATGTTAGAGAATTCTGCCACGGATCCCAGGGAGGCCGAATTCCAATGGATTCCCCCCCCGGAATCCATGGCGGAACGGAGCAACCCGCCCCACCACCCCACGAAAGCCCTGCAAACAGAGCCTACCTGGCTGTGGCTCCGGCAGCAGCTCTGGCGGCGTATGAAGCAGTGGTGGCAGCAGCAGCTCCGGCCACTGCCAGGCTGCTGCGGCCACAAATGGCAGCTGTTGTAGTGGCCACCATTTGCGTCTCTATGCCAGCCTGTGATAGGCTACATATATATTTACGTAGCCTATCACGGCTAAAGTGGGAACGCAAATGGCGTAGAGGATGCCGGTGTAGGGACGCAAATGGCGGCCCCTACGCAGGATGCCATTTGCGTCTGCAGCAGCCCGGCAGTGGCTGGAGGACCCACTACGGGTTGGCCCAGCCGGCGGCTCCACGGGCTGGTCGCAGAGCGGAGCCGGCCAGGCAGGATTCCGGGGGGGAGGAACAGATTGCCTCCCCCCTGTCAAGGATTCCGGGGGGAGGAACAGATTGCCTCCCCCCACCTGCGGACCCCAGCGGAGCCAGGTAAGCGGGGTTTCGTACACCCCTAGCAGGCCTACATTCACACTGAATAGCCTAGAATAACTTTGAAATGTCATGAAGTAGTGAGGAAGCTTTTGAACTCTCCAGGGGGCTGTCCTCACCGAGGATTTGCTGCGAATTGGGAGCTTTTTGAGGTCATTCATGGCAGATGATGTCATGGCCAATCTGCAGCCACCCCAGAGATTCCCAGTGGAAAAGCCGGATTTTCTGAAACTACTTTTACTCCATTTTATTTATTTAATTTGGGTTCTCCATGCTTCTGGTGCTGTGTGCCCCTATCCTCCCCATTTACTTTGACATGATAGCCCTGCCCAGGGATGTGTGTTTTGTTAATCTGGTACTAAACAGGGTTAAAAAAAGAGTAAAGATGGCTGATTTTATCTGGGGAGATCTACGAGAAGAACCCCTAGAAGACCCTAGATTCATAACCAGCTTTATATTTCAGACTCTTGACCCTTGGGCGAGAAGACTGTGAAGTCTGATTCTATACTAAATTATGTTATTTTGCTGAGACTGAGATTTTGCAGGACTGTCTTTGAAGAAGGGGAGAAAATGCAGCTGTCTTTACAAGCAGTTTCACAGAACTTGCTCAAGGCCACGACATGCTGGCAGAGTGTCTAAGTTAGGGATGTACGAAAGTTCCACCACGGATCTCAGGGAGGCTGAATGCCAGCACATTCAGCCCCCCAAAATGGTGGCGGAACAGCTCGCCACCCCCCTGCCACCCCCCTGGGACGGGACTTACGTGGGGCGGATCTTCCTGGCGGCGGTGGCTCCAGCAGCGGCTGTGGCGGCAGTTCAGTGGCACTGGCTGCGGCGGCTGGTCTTCCGACCGCCTGCCGCCGCTGCCATTTCCAGGTTTAAAAAAAGCATGATAGGCTACATAAAGATTTACGTAGCCTATCACGGCTAGATTTTAAAAAAACACCGTGATAGGCTACGTAAATGTTTACGTAGCCTATCACAGCTGACTTTAAAACAAAAACAAAAAAGCGCGTACGCAAATGGCGGCGGCCACAGCCGCCGCCATTTGCGTTCCTTATTTTGGCATGTCTTAGTCTGCGTATACATTTACGTAGACTAAGACGGTGAAAATAAGGGGAACGCAAATAGCGTAGATGCTACGCTATTTGCGTTCCCCTTATTTTCGCCGTCTTAGTCTACGTAAATGTTTACATAGACTAAGACGTGCCAAAATAAGGAACGCAAATGTCGGCGCCCATGGGCAGCGCCCATTTGCATACGCGCGGTTTTTTGTGTCTTTTTTTAATCAGCCATGATAGGCTACGTAAACATTTACGTAGACTATCACGGCTGACTGCAGGGACGCAAACGGGTATTTGCAAACATGGCAAATACCCATGTGAGCATGAGCGACAAGTAGGAGGAGGTGTTTTGGGCAGATATAACCCAAAATGGCCAAAGATGCCCGGGAGTTCGAAGAAGATATACCAAAGAGAAATGTGTCAATCAAGATAACATGGCCAGATGGTAGACTTTGGGTCATATGTTGGGACATTTCAAAGTAGCCCGTTTGTAATGGTGCCAGACATGTTCCCCAGACACATGAAATTATGGGAGATAGATGGGACACCTGGTTTCTGATTGGTGAACAAATGCTCTAACCACGTGCATCTCATTTTCTATTAGAGGCTGATTGTCTCATTGCTCCTTAGGCCACACCTTTGACCAGAGCGGGGGTATAAAAGCACAGGGAATGGGAGCTCCGGGGTGGTGTTTTTTGTTCCTGCTGCTGCTGCTACTCCACTTCCCTCTTTCTGCTGTGCCACCAGACCCAAGGATCTGGGTAACTATGGACCTCTTTAGACTCTTAGACTTTGGAACTTAGGATATTTTCTGAAAGTAGAACTTAGAATGATTTCTGGGTTTGGGACTTGGAGTGTTTCCTAAGCTTGAGACTTGGAGGTTATATTTGAGGAGGGGATTTGGAATCCCATCTTCAGAGGTGACAAATGGAATGATTCCCAAGTCTTGAGTTTTCTGTGTACTCCAACTCCTGCCTCTATTTTTCCTATGCCTAGAGGAACTTAGTAACACATTAGCATAGCTTTTTGTATTCAACTAAGAAGCAGAAGGAGGTAACGGGAGGGTTAATAGATAGGTGAGATTGTTTTCATTTAGCTTTGAACCGCAAGTAGTAATCAGTAAGTTGGAAAGAGGAGTCATAACAATGTTAGAAGCTCAAGCCATTATCATATTGGCAAAGTCCATAGTACCAGCTTTGGCAATGGCAATTCTTTTGATTTATCTTCTATCTTTGTTGCATTCTTTTTCCCTGTAATTGGAGAGAAAGTTTCTAATGCTCATATAACCACCATGCCATTTCCTTTATTTTGTATTTTTCCTGAATTTTCTGCAATGAAGCCATAAATATGGTTTCAGTTTACAATTTCGTCTGTAGTGATGTTCTGTGATGTTTACCTGTTGGGATTAGCTTGGTTACCCACTGGGGTGCTTCGGACCCATTTGGTGCAGGTTCTGAGTTTAAGCAGGACCGAATTTACATCTTTCACTTGGCCATGACCTCACTGAGCCTTTCCATCCTTCAGAATCACCCTGCACTTCCATTTCACCAGTAATTAGCCTCCATGATGATGCACTTCTCTGATGTTTGCATTGCTTCTGCATTGTTGTGTTATCATAGAATCATAGAATAGTAGGGTTGGAAGGGACCTATAAGATCATCACGTCCAACCCCCTGCTCAATGCAGGAATCCAAGTCAGAGCATCCCTGACAGATGGCTGTCAGCCTCATCGTGAATGCCTTCAGTGTGGGAGAGCCCACTACCTCCCTAGGTAATTGGTTCCATTGTTGTACTGCTCTGTCAGGAATTTTTTCCTGATGTTCAGCCGGAATCTGGCTTCCTGTAACTTGAGCCCATTATTCTGTGTCCTGCATTCTGGGATGATCCAGAAGAGATCCTAGCCTTCCTCTCTGTGACAACCTTTCAAGTACTTGAAGAGCGTGATCATATCTCCCCTCAGTCTTCTCTTCTCAAGGCTAAACATGCCCAGTGCTTTCAGTCTCTCTTCATAGGGCTTTGTTTCCAGTCCCCTGATCATCTTTGTTGCCCTCTTCTGAACCCTCTCCAGTTTGTCTGCATCCTTCTTAAAATATGGTGCCCAGAACTGGACACAGTACTCCAGATGAAGCCTAACCATTGCTGAGTAGAGGGGAACTAGTACTTCCCAGGATTTGGAAGCTATGCTTCTATTAATGCAGCCCCAAATAGCATTTGCCTTTTTTGCATTGTTGGCTCATATTCAACTTGTTATCTACAACAATTCCAAAATCCTTCTTGCTTGTAGTGTTGTTGAGCCATGTATCCCCCATCTTGTAACTGTGCATTTGGTTTCTTTTTCCTAGGTGCAGAACTTGGCATTTATCCCTATTAAATGTCATTCTGCTGTTTTCTGCCCAGTGCTCCAGTCTATCATTGCTTTGAATTTTGTTTCTGTCTTCCAAGGTATTAGCAATCCCGCCCAATTTTGTGTCATCTGAACATCTGATCAGAAGCATTCCCTGCACCTCTTCCTCCAAGTCACTAATAAAAATGTTGAAGAGCACTGGGCCCAGGACTGAGCCCTGCGGTACCCCGCTCATTACCCCTCCCCAGTTTGAGAAGATCCCATTGATAAGCACTCTTTGAGTCCAAGTTAAATTGAGTTAAATTGCATCTCTGATATTGTGTGAAGTCGCTTCTTTGATTTTATATAAAGTCACTTCTCCGATCTGGCGAGGTCTCGGGAGCCTCTCATTGCAAGCAAGGAGAAAGTGCCCAGAGAAGGAGAAAGAGGTGTGTGTGGAAGCAATAATTCCACGACAGTTTGCTGAAATGGGGCAAAATCGGGGTGGTGGGATGCTCTCATAGGGAGCCTTCAGATGCTGCACTCGAGAATCAGGGATTTTGGCTTCTTCACGCAAAGGTGGTGGGGGGAGCCTGGACAGGGGCGGCAAACAAGCCTCTCTCATTGGTTAAGCAGCCCCTGCCGGTTTGATGACATTCAGGTCTACTCCCCCCACCAAACCCAGAAGTATGTTCCTTCAAGTGCCATGTGATCCATGAAAACTGGATTTTAAAGTATGGTACACTCAGCTTTCCTGGCTTCGTGTGTCCCTGATGGACCAAAGCCGATCTCATTAAAATCCAGATAATACTCCAACATGCTTCTCATTCCATTGTTGTGAAGATCCCCCCTGAACGCTCCTTCAGGATGAACATTATGCAAAACTAAAAGGTGCAAGGAGGGAGGAGGAAAAGCCCCAATCTGCAGTTTGTAACAGTCTTAAGATGAAGTGCATGAGGTGCTATGCAGGCGTACACCTCAGTCCTATGCAACCGTGAGCAGTCCAGCTGTGTTCCGTGAGGCTTACTCTCAAGTAACTGTGCATAAGCCTACACTATTAATTAAATCAGATCATGGTAAGATGTCAGGTGCAAAACAAATTTCAGATTGTATTAAGGGACAAAGAAACAACAATGGCTACTTCTTTTTGCAAATATAAACATAATATACTACTAAATTTGGCTTCTATTGACACTTTATTTAATTTATTTACTGCTCCACTTAAAAGTGTTCTCCAGCTGAGTAATATAAGGACTGTTGTATTTCTCTTTAATTCTTCCGTCTGTCTCACCAGGGACCTTTGTTTTCTATATAATGTTGACAATGGATGCAAAAACCGCTGGTTTTTATATTTCCCCCAAAATGGAGGGAACAGGTATTGTTGGTGGGTTTTTGTCCCAGTAATCCTTGGTACAACCAGAAATATCTTTTGTGCATAGCATGATTTAATCTAATTAGTGGTTCAATCTTATGCATGTCTACTCAGAAGCATTTCCCAATAAGTTCACTGGGCTTACTTCCAGGTAAGTATTATAGGATTTTAGACTTTATCTACATAACACCTCTTACACTCCATCTTAAGACTGTTACAGGCAGGAGACTTTGGAGGCTTTTTCATAATTCCCCCACTCCACGCACTCCATTTTGTTTCCACCAGACATGGGGGCAAGGCACATGATGTTGGATGTGGGCTGGCAGGCACAGTCCCTCTCCCTCCTCTATACATAGTGTAAATGAACTAGGGATGGCGGAGAATTTCTCCCCGAAACTTCGGGGGGCCGAGCGCCAACGTGTTCGGCCCCCCGAACAAGTTTCGGGGAGAAATCCTCCGCACCCCCCCGGACCCCGCACCCCCCCCCCGGGACGGGACTTACCTTCGCTGAATGTCCCTCCCGGCGGCGGGTCCGGCCGGCGGTTCAGCGGGTGTTTTACGTAGACTACGGCGAAAATAAGGGCAACGCTATTTGCGTTGCCCTTATTTTCGCCGTAGTCTACGTAAAGATTTATGTAGACTACAGCGACCAAATAAGGAACGCGAATGGCGGCTCCCTATGGGGGCCGCCATTAGCATACGCGCTTTTTTTTTTTTTTTAAGTCACCCGTGATAGGCTACGTGATGATTAACATAGCCTATCACGGCTGACTTTGCAGATCTAGCCATGATAGGCTACGTTAATCGTCACGTAGCCTATCACGGGGGCGTTTTTTTTTTTTTTTTAACTTTCGAGTTCACGGCCGGGCAAGGCGGGAAGCCTCCTCCCCGGCCTGAATTTCGGCCGGGGCGAGGCAGGAAGCCTCCCCCCCTGGCCTGAACTTCATGGGGGGAGCAGCTAAGCGCCTCCCCCCCACCGCGAACAAGCTTCGATGAAAGGTAAGTGACTTTCGTCCACCCCTAAAATGAACACACAGAAGGAAATATCTTCGTAGGGCTTTTGCCTCAATTTCTTTCAAAAACAGCTAACCTCCTGTTCACAGACACACCCACACCTTACATCAGCTGCTTCCTTAGTTAGGGGTGTGTGTGTGTGTGGGGGGGTGTCCATGTCCTCCATATATCAAGAAACTATGTTCAATTAATTCCCTCTGAGAAAACATCAACCATCTGGGGCTATTAACAGGCAATCTTTCTTCCAAAGGAATAGTCATTCAGCAGGCTGTATTTTCACCACAGATGTGATATTCAAAGTAGTGTAGTGCATCATTCCCCTTCATGGATCAGGATCACTGCCTTGTTGTGGCGAAGGGGCTTGCGTAACTCAGTGAAGCCATAAACTATGCCGTGCAGGGCCACCCAAGATGGACAGGTCATGGCGGAGAGTTCTGACAAAATGTGGTCCACTGGAGAAGGAAATGGAAACCCACTCCAGTATTCTTGCCAAGAAAACCCCATGGAACGTATCACAAGGCTAAAAGAGATGATGCCGGAATTTGAGCCCCTCAGGTCGGAAGGTGTCCAGTATACTACTGGGGAAGAGCAGAGGGAATTTCAAAGTAGCACCAGAAAGAGTGAAGTGGCTGGGCCAAAGACGAAAGGACACTCAGCTGTGGATGTGTCTGGTGGTGAAAAGAAAGTCCGATGCTGTAAAGAACAATATTGTTTAGGAATATAAGATCAATGAAATGTAAGATCAATTAATCAAGGTAAGCTGGAGGTGGTCAAACATGAGATGGCAAGATTGAACATCGACATCTTGGGAATCAGCGAACTAAAATGGACAGGCGTGGGCGAATTTAATTCAGGTGACCATCATATCTACTACTGTGGGCAAGAATCCCTTAGAAGAAATGGAGTAGCACTCATAGTCAACAAAAGGGTGGGAAAAGCAGTACTGGGGTACAATCTCAAAAACGATAGAATGATCTCAGTATGAATCCAAGGCAAACCATTCAACATCACAGTAATTCAAGTCTATGCACCAACCACTGATGCCAAAGAAGCTGAGGTTGATCGGTTCTATGAAGATCTACAACACCTTTTAGAACGAGCACCAAAAGAAGATGTCCTCTTCATCATAGGGGATTGGAATGCTAAAGTAGGAAGTCAAGAAATCACCGGGATAACAGGCAGGCATGGCCTTGGTGTACAAAATGAAGCAGGACAAAAGCTAATAGAGTTTTGCCAAGAGAACACGCTGATCATAGCAAACACTCTTTTCCAACACCACAAGACTGGAAAAGGTCAGTTTACATTCCAATTCCAAAGAAGGGCAATGCCAAAGAGTGTTCAAACTACCGCACAATTGCACTCATTTCACATGCCAGCAAGGTTATGCTCAAAATCCTACAAGCTAGGCTTCAGGAGCATGTGAACCGAGAACTACCGGAAGTACAATCTGGATTTCGAAGAGGCAGAGGAACTAGAGAACAAATCGCCAAGATTCGCTGGATCATGGAGAAAGCAAGAGAATTCCAGAAAAATGTCTATTTCTGCGAGGGTCAAGAAGCAACAGTAAGAACTGGACATGGAACAACCGATTGGTTCAAAATTGGGAAAGGAGTACGATAAGGCTGCATATTGTCGCCCTACTTATTTAACTTATATGCAGAGTACATCATGAGAAACGCCGGGTTGGATGAATCACAGGTCGGAATTAAGATTGCCGGGAGAATTATCAACAACCTCCGATATGCAGACGATACCACCCTAATGGCAGAAAGCGAAGAGGATCTCAAGAGCCTCTTGTTGAGGGTGCAGGTGGAGAGTGCAAAAGCTGGTTTGAAACTCAACATTAACAAAACTAAGATCATGGCATCTGGCACTTCCTGGCATATAGAAGGGGAAGAAATGGAAGCAGTGACAGATTTTATTTTCTTGGGCTCCAAGATCACCGCAGACAGTGACTGTAGCCATGAAATTAAAAGACGCTTGCTCCTTGGGAGGAAAGCTATGGCAAACCTAGACAGAATAGTAAGAAGCAGAGACATCACCTTGCCGACAAAGGCTCGTATAATCAAAGCTGTGGTTTTCCCAGTAGTAACGTATGGCTGTGAGAGCTGGACTATAAGGAAGGCTGAGCGCCGAAGAATTGATGCTTTTGAACTGTGGTGCTGGAGAAGACTCTTACGAGTCCCCTGGACTGCAAGGAGGTCAAATCAGTGTATCCTAAAGGAAATCAACCCTGAGTGCTCATTGGAAGGACAGATACTGAAGCTGAAGCTCAAATATTTTGGCCACCTAATGCGAAGAGAAAACTCCCTGGAAAAGACCCTGATGCTGGGAAAGATTGAAGGCAAAAGGAGAAGGGGACGGCAGAGGATGAAATGGCTAGATAGCATCACCGATGCAATTAATATGAACTTGAGCACACTCCGGGAGAGAGCGCAGGACAGGAAGGCCTGGCGTGCTATGGTCCATGGGGTCGCGAAGAGTCGGACATGACTTAACGACTGAACAACAAGTGCATCATTGCCAGTAAGCAACTGGATTTAGCATTAAACAACTCCTCCCCGCAGTCTTTTGAGAAGAAAAAAAAACATAATAAAGGACTACATGTTATGGGGGTCTTGGGCTGCTATCAAAATAGCATCCCTTTATCATGTTTCCCCCCTTCTCCTATGCCAAGATGCATGCTAACCCTTACTCCATGTTGTGCTGTCATGACATTGTCTGTTTCCCTGCCTCTGTTAGCAGCAGCCAGTGATGTGGAGAAGGGGCGAGGGCATGATATCATGATTTAACTAGGGGTGGACGAAAGTCACTTACCTGTCGTCGAAGCTTGTTCTCGGTGGGGGGGAGGCGCTTCGCTGCTCCCCCCGCGAAGTTCAGGCCGGGGGGGAGGCTTCCCGCCTCGCCCCGGCCGAAATTCAGGCCAGGGAGGAGGCTTCCCGCCTCGCCCGGCCGCGAACTCGAAAGTTTAAAAAAAAACAAAAAACGCCCCCGTGATAGGCTACGTGACGATTAACGTAGCCTATCATGGCTAGATCTGCAAAGTCAGCCGTGATAGGCTATGTTAATCGTCACGTAGCCTATCACGGGTGACTTTAAAAAAAAAAAAAAGTGCATACGCTAATGGCAGCATTGCCCTTATTTTCGCCGTAGTCTACGTAAAGATTTACGTAGACTACAGCGACCAAATAAGGAACGCAAATGGCGGCTCCCTATGGGGGCCGCCATTATCCGTACGTGCTTTTTTTTTTTTTTAAGTCACCTGCGATAGGCTACGTGACAATTTACGTAGCCTATCACGGCTGACTTTGCAAATCTAGCCGTGACAGGCTACGTTAATCATCACATAGCCTATCACGGGGGCGTTTTTTTTTCTTTTCTTTTATTGGAATGGCGGCGGCGGCAGCCGGTCGAAAGACCGGCTGCCGCTCCCGCCCCGCACGAACACCCGCCGAACCGCCGGCCGGACCCACCGCCGGGAGGGACATTCGGCAAAGGTAAGTCCCGTCCCGGGGGGGTGCGGGGGGCGGGGGGGTGCGGAGGATTTCTCCCCGAAACTTGTTCGGGGGGCCGAACATGTTGGCGCTCGGTCCCCTGAAGTTTCGGGGAGAAATTCTCCGCCATCCCTAGATTTAACTCGATGCATTGTTGTGGCTCCATCATGCAAGGATGAGCCTGTAAGGCCATATCTGTAGCATGGAGCCCTACTATAGGATGAAGTGGGAATAGGCATCTTTGTGTTGTGAGGGAGTGGTGAGGAAAACAAGAAAAAAAGAGAGCAAAAGATGGAGAACTGTTGTAGGTGTAAACATGAAGCATTGTAATTCCAGCCTCAGGAAATGGGAGGTGCAGCCCCATTGCTATGGCAATGGATATGCAATTGCAATTCTTGTGGAAGGACCAGGCAAGTCTCAGATGATGTGTTTGTGGGGGTGGGTACATGAAGCACATATGACCTGGGAGGAGACATTTAAGCTGGGAGAGTCACTGACAGAGGCGGATATTGACTCAGCAGAAAGTAGGGAGCCCGAATTCAGGGGGCGGGGAGAGCTGAGATGCAGGAAGAAGGATTTGCTCTCCCAGTTGCTCCTGGTCTCTGAGGCCACACCTGCAGTGCCATAAGCCATCTTTGGGAGCAGACAGTGTATGTTCCCCACATAATATTATAGAAGAAGAGGGTGAGGATCCAACATGGGGGTGGCAGTCCCCTATCCCCTGTTAAATCTAGTTTTGCCCCAGTTGAGCTGAAAGAAATCAGAACAATAAGTAGAACAAAGAGGTAACTTTGCACAAGGTATGTGTAAGACCGCAAATGCAAATCAAACTACAAAAATGTATATTTATAGGACGATAATACAGGAAATATGTAATGACAGAATATTTAAACAAAATAAGCAAATGAAATATTTCTCAGATGAGTCTGCAGGTTTTTCTCAGCTGCATTGTTCCTACTGATGAGGAATAATTTGGCAATGAAGTGTGAGCTTAATTGAAGGATATTTTTACCTGCTCTATATTTGTATGAGCCAGAAGGGAAAGACTGGTGGCTGAGAACAAAACAGAGAACAGTAATGAGATGTTCTCGTATGTCCTCAATAGTAGGCAATTTCCGAGAATGCGTCTAACTTCTTATTACATTGTAAAAATAGCCTCAGGACCCATAGATAACTGCTAACAAAAATACTCTCAGAACCCAGATGGCCCTGAAAGACATTCTACTCGTCTTTGCAAAACTGCAGTTCCCTATACAACTTGAGAAAATTCCACCACATTTTTTAATCATAGCAAATTGCCTTAGTGGTAGCTTTGTCTACCTTTCAGTTTGGCTTTTTGAGAGTTATGATGAAGTGGCCAGGAAGACTGTAGCAAGAGTAAAATGCTGAAGTGTGTATTCAATGTGACCTTTTATTAAACAGAACTGCAGAGATGCCCATCTGAATATCCAAGTATTAATTGGAGAATTGGCAAATACTTTGGTTGGTGAACTTAAAAGCAATATTGCTTCAGAATCAGATTGGAGTTTAGCAAAGTACCAGTGGCCCCAAACCGCAATTACAGCCCATTGTAATTGCTGGATTACTGCTGGATAGTGCCCAGACCACTGGCTTTAGTGAAATTAAACCAAGTATTTTGAAAGAAGAGGTTATAATTCCAATTTATGTGAGTGAAATTATCAAAATCCAAATATGAAGTCTTTGCTGATATTTGGAATGCAGGTAACTATGGATATTTTCAAACTCAACTGCATAACAATAAACACAAAATTTGTTGAAATGCAAATTGTAACTTTTGATATCAGTATGTTGGAGCATCAAATACAATATATCTTGCCAGGCACAATTAAATGGGGAAAAATCATTCACTGCCAACTGGCTATGCAGTACCAGCAAAACCAGTTCAGAATTGCAATCTACCTACAAATACACTATAGTCCTGACAGTTCTTCAGAGGATAAGAATTTAAGGGGAGCCCTGCAGGATCAGACCAACTGGCCAACTAGTCCAGGGGTAGGCAACTTCCAGGAGTCCAGGGGCAAATTTCCCCCACACCCAGAATCCACAGGTGGCCTTGTCCCTGCCCCATCTTTTAAAATGGCCGTTCTTTGCTGTTGTGTTGCTGTACTGCTACATTTCTGCCGCAAACCATGGCTTGTTTGATTGAAAATAAGGGGAAAGAACTCCCTTTCTGCTACTGCAATGCCAAATTTCAGGAGCAAATTTGGTGGGGGCTGCAAAAGGGCTCACAGGCCATATGTTGTCCACCCCTGATCAAGTCCACCTAGGCCTTGATCCAGACGAGGAGTGTGGCACCAGCTTGGGGATCCTGGCTGCTTTCCTTCAACATAAAAATGGCAGCATTAAGCACACCATTTTTATAGTTTGGCCCTGAGTGCCATACCATGATCCCAAGATCTCTTTTCAGGATAGTCACTGCTAATTTAGACACCATCGGTGTATGTATGAAGTGTCTAAGAGCTTTGTCTGGGTGTACATTGCTTTATACTTAGGGCTGAGTGAAAATTGCAGGCAGCAAATGGAGGGGATCGTTTTGTAATTTTGCAGGGGACACTAGTTATCCAAATATTTGTGAGGGTGTGGAGCTTACTGTGGCAGCAGCAGTGACCCTTTAAACAATATCTTTGTTTTAGCTTTGCTATCACAGGTGGTAATGGCACAGCAATTCTTGGCAGGTACCATTTGTTACCCAGAATTCTCTGGATATAGCATTATTCTGGGGGATTCTGGGAGAAAAAAATGCTCGCCACCAAGAAGTGCTCTGCCACTGTGATCTATGGCCAGGGAGCTGCAGAAAAGTTTCAAAACCCAGAAAAGACTGCTATGACCAGCACCATGATAAGCCATGTCACACACAAACCTCTGAATAATTTCAAACCACCCTGAAATCCCCACTCCCAGTTTGAGCCAAAATTCTCACGAGAACTTTCAGCTCACTACAACTTACAGTAAACCTTATGTGACCTTGTGTTGTCCATTCACAGTGTTTGGAGAGACCCTTTTGGAATTCCTCAGAATCCACCTGAGGTTTTTACCATCGAGAATAATTTGTTGTCATCCACAAACATGGTCGCTTCCCTGCCCCCCCCAACCCCAAATAATTTATGAACAAGTTAAATATTTATTTATCGACTATAACACCTGACCCTTCATTTTCATTTGGAACTCTCAAGTCAGCTTACAGATCTGGAATAAAATCAAAGACCTATAAAAATATTAAATATCAAAGAACACAGCACTGGTCTCTATACAGATTCTTGGGCGGCTTCCCATTCACTCCTGCCCTCTGCTTCCAGATTTTTTACTAGTTAGTAAGCCGTCAGCGGGAGGGTGGTCCATGTCCAATGTCTGCTAAGTTTACTCAAGAACTTTTGGTGAGGGACTTTGTCAAAAACTTATTATAGAACAGTAGGGTTGGAAGGGGCCTATAAGACCGTCGAGTCCAACCTTCATAGCTTCACAGAAATCCAAGTATTATGTCTACCAGATCACCACTATCCCCATGCTTGTCAACACATTTCAAGAGCGTCAGGGTGCAAACTGCCAGCCAAAGCTCAGGACTGGGCCCAGAGGCAGCCAATGACAAGGAGCATGGTACAGAGGGACTGGAGCTGATGAACCAAGAACGTGCCCCAAAGGAACCTGTGACCATGTAGAGTTCTCTAGAAGTATGTTCCCACTCACTTTACATAAGGAGGGAGGGATGCCTGCCAAATGTCCCTCTCCTCCACTGCACAATCACAGCATGCCAACTGAGAGGCAGATCAAATTGCTTTGGAGGCAATGTCTGGCCCACAGCCCAGTGATGGTCCATCCCTCAAGGAGAGGAACTTTGAGTGTTGAACCATCTACATCTTTACACCCCAGTGGGTAATTCAACTTATTCCTTACACTGTAAGGTTTACAGCTTCATAAGAACCAAAACAATAGTTAAGCCTTACATAGCTGTGTTTGCAATGAAGGCGTATTGCTCTGAAAGCTCACTGCTTAACTCTAATAGAAAGGAAAGACAATGGCTCAAAAAGCAAAAAAAAAAATCTTGTAAAATTCCATGCCGGTAACCATGTAGAACTGTGTCAGATTATCCCCTCCGGCATTCTACGTAGATATGCGGAAGGCATGGGAGTGTCAGACAGTGGCTGGTATTTATTGATCCATGAAAATGTTTTTGGCAGCTGTGCTGAAAGACTGGCCCCTCCAACACAGAGAGTCTTCATCAAAGACAGAAAAAATCCTAGGCTAACAAAGCTCTCAGATATCTCGGATTGACACAGACATTTTCCAACACATATGCACCTGGTGTGTAGTAAAATTCTTGCGTGTATCCACCTAGACATCTGGCTGACCAAGTGGTCACATGTATACCATGGTAGAGGGTCATCAGTATTCACCCATATGGTGAATTCCTCATTGTTCTTCAAAGCAAGCCAGAAGCCAAGATTGGAGACTACAGGAAGCCACCCTGACTAGCTAAGAGTCCCCTGGCTACTGCTGCTCACCACTAGCCCACCCTTGCTCTCTGGCTCAGAGGGGGGTAAGCAAGTGGACGATGGTAGCAAGAGGGAAGATGAGCAGCTGCCACCACCAGCTTGCTCACTCGCTCACCTGACAGCTTTCTTCTCGGTAAGCAAGCAGTGGCAATGAGGAGAAGCAGCAGCAGCAGCTAGGAGCAATGGAAGTGAGGAGGAGGTAGGCTCACTCAGGGAGACGACCCCACTGAGGGAGGAGCCAGCTTAAGTGGAGCCTGTGAGTCAGAACCCAAAGTCTGGTTCTGCATCTAGGGCAGGGATGAGTTACGTCAGGAGGTCCAGGTGCCATTTTACCCCCCAGTCCCCACCCCCATGAACTACAGTCTTCCAGGTGGCCCAAAAGGCGACCCAAAACCGATTTTTAAAAAATGGGGGGGGGTCCATAGCACTAGGCATATTTATTCAGAAGTAAGTCCTGTTGTGTAAGAAGTCCCACTGTCCATTCCCTCAACTTTGTGTTCAGTGGGACTTACTCCCTAATAAGTGTGTTCAGGATTGCAGCCTTAGTCACTATGTTGCACCAATTGATATTAATTAATTCAGGGATAATACAGCATTTGCAGTTAGTTGTTCATAACACTTCGTCACTTGGCAGTTAGGACACAGTTCTATGCATGTATAGACAAAAAGATCCTACAACTTCCAGCATGGCTGGCTGGGGAATGCTAGGAGTTGTAGGGCTTTTTTTCTGTCTAAATATGGATAGGATTGCACCCTTAGTCACTTGATGACTACAAGCCTTCACACAGTTTGCTGAGGGTTAGACACGCTTGCCACAAATTCACTGCTTTCTCTCAGCAAACATGTAATGTGTGTACAACATTGCATCTGGCAGCCCTGATTGGACTTGGATTCCATGCAGTGAATACTTGTTGTTCAGTCGTTCAGTCATGTCCGACTCTTCGTGACCCCATGGACCATAGCATGCCAGGCCTTCCTGTCCTGCGCTCTCTCCCGGAGTGTGCTCAAGTTCATATTCATTGCATCGGTGATGCTATCTAGCCATCTCATCCTCTGCCGTCCCCTTCTCCTTTTGCCTTCAGTCTTTCCCAGCATCAGGGTCTTTTCCAGAGAGTTTTCTCTTCGCATTAGGTGGCCAAAATATTTGAGCTTCAGCTTCAGTATCTGTCCTTCCAATGAGCACTCAGGGTTGATTTCCTTTAGGATGGACTGATTTGACCTCCTTGCAGTCCAGGGGACTCGTAAGAGTCTTCTCCAGCACCACAGTTCAAAAGCATCAATTCTTCGGCGCTCAGCCTTCCTTATAGTCCAGCTCTCACAGCCATACGTTATGAATGGGAAAACCGTAGCTTTGATTAGACGGACCTTTGTCGGCAAAGTGATGTCTCTGCTTCTTACTATGCTGTCTAGGTTGGCCATAGCTTTCCTCCCAAGGAGCAAGCGTCTTTTAATTTCATGGCTACAGTCACCGTCTGCCGTGATCTTGGAGCCCAAGAAAATAAAATCTGTCACTGCTTCCATTTCTTCCCCTTCTATATGCCAGGAAGTGATGGGGCCAGATGCCATGATCTTAGTTTTGTTAATGTTGAGTTTCAAACCAGCTTTTGCACTCTCCACCTGCACCCTCAACAAGAGGCTCTTGAGATCCTCTTCGCTTTCTGCCATTAGAGTGGTATCGTCTGCATATCGGAGGTTGTTGATAATTCTCCCGGCAATCTTAATTCCGACCTGTGATTCATCCAACCCGGCGTTTCTCATGATGTACTCTGCATATAAGTTAAATAAGTAGGGTGACAATATGCAGCCTTGTCGTACTCCTTTCCCAATTTTGAACCAATTGGTTGTTCCATGTGTGGTTCTTACTGTTGCTTCTTGACCCTCGTACAGGTTTCCCAGGAGACAGGTAAGGTGGTCTGGTACTCCCATCACTTTAAGAATTTGCCACAGCTTGTTGTGATCCACACAATCAAAGGCTTTAGCATAGTCAATGAAGCAGAAATAGACGTTTTTTTGGAATTCTCTTGCTTTCTCCATGATCCAGCGAATGTTGGCGATTTGATCTCTAGTTCCTCTGCCTCTTCAAAACCCAGCTTGTACTTCCGGTAGTTCTCGGTTCGCATACTGCTGAAGCCTAGCTTGTAGGATTTTGAGCATCACTTTGCTGGCATGTGAAATGAGTGCAATTGTACGGTAGTTTGAACACTCTTTGGTGTTGCCCTTCTTTGGGATTGGAATGTAAACTGACCTTTTCCAGTCTTGTGACCGCTGTTGAGTGTTCCAGATTTGTTGGCATATTGAGTGCAGCACTTTAACAGCATCATCTTTTAGGATTTTAAATAGCTCAGCTGGAATACTGTCATCTCCGCTAGCTTTGTTGTTACTAATGCTTCCTAAGGCCCACTTGACTTCACTCTCTAGGATGTCTGGCTCAAGTACAGTTACCGTACTATCACGGCTATCAGGGACATTCAGATCTTTCCTGTATAGTTCTTCTGTGTATTCTTGCCACCTCTTCTTAATCTCATCTGCTTCTGTTAGGTCCCTGCCTTCTTTGTCCTTTATCATGCCCGTCTTTGCACAAAACGTTCCCTTGAGATCTCCAATTTTCTTGAAGAGATCTCTAGTCTTTTCCATTCTGTTGTTTTCCTCGATTTCTTTGTATTGTTCATTTAAGAAGGCCTTCTTGTCTCTTCTTGCTATTCTCTGGAAGTCTGCATTCAGTTGGATATATCTTCCCCTTTCTCCCTTGCTTTTCGCTTCCCTTCTTTCTTCAGCTACCTCATCAGACAGCCACTTAGCTTTCTTGCATTTCTTTTCCTTTGGGATGGATTGAGTTGCTGCCTCCTGAACTATGTTACGGACCTCCGTCCATAGTTCCTCAGGCACTCTGTCTATCAGGTCTAATCCCTGAAATCTATTCCTCACCTCCACTGTATATTCATAAGGGATATGATTTAGGTCATACCTGAATGGTTTAGTGGTTTTCCCTACGTTCTTCAATTTAAGCTGAAATTTTGCAACAAGCAGCTCATGATCTGAGCCACAGTCAGCTCCAGGTCTTGTTTTGACTGACTGTATAGAGCTTCTCCATCTTTGGCTGCAAAGGACATAATCAATCTGATTTCGATATTGACCATCTGGTGATGTCCATGTGTAGAGTCTTCTCTTGTGCTGTTGGAAAAGAGTGTTTGCTATGATCAGCGTGTTCTCTTGGCAAAACTCTATTAGCTTTTGTCCTGCTTCATTTTGTACACCAAGGCCATGCCTGCCTGTTATCCCGGTGATTTCTTGACTTCCTACTTTAGCATTCCAATCCCCTATGATGAAGAGGACATCTTTTTTTGGTGTTAGTTCTAGAAGGTGTTGTAGGTCTTCATAGAACCGATCAACCTCAGCTTCTTCGGCATCAGTGGTTGGAGCATAGACTTGAATTACTGTGATGTTGAATGGTTTGCCTTGGATTCGTACTGAGATCATTCTATCGTTTTTAAGATTGTACCCCAGTACTGCTTCTCCCACCCTTTTGTTGACTATGAGTGCTACTCCATTTCTTCTAAGGGATTCTTGCCCACAGTAGTAGATATGATGGTCACCTGAATTAAATTCGCCCACGCCTGTCCATTTTAGTTCGCTGATTCCCAAGATGTCGATGTTCAATCTTGCCATCTCATGTTTGACCACCTCCAGCTTACCTTGATTCATTGATCTGACATCCCAGGTTCCTAAACAATATTGTTCTTTACAGCATCGGATTTTCTTTTCACCACCAGACACATCCACAGCTGAGTGTCCTTTTGTCTTTGGCCCAGCCACTTCACTCTTTCTGGCGCTACTTGGAAATACCCTCTGCTCTTCCCCAGTAGTATATTGGACACCTTCCGACCTGAGGGGCTCATCTTCCGACGTCATATCTTTTAGCCTTGTGATACGTTCCATGGGGTTTTCTTGGCAAGAATACTGGAGTGGGTTGCCATTTCCTTCTCCAGTGGACCACATTTTGTCAGAACTTTCTGCCATGACCTCTCTGTCTTGGGTGGCCCTGCACGGCATAGCTTATGGCTTCACTGAGTTATGCAAGCCCCTTCGCCACAACAAGGCAGTGATCCATGAAGGGGGCAGTGAATACAGGATGGTTTAAAATGCTGGTTTGTTGCCAATACTTTACATGTTTGCTGCAGGAAACGTAAGTGGACTTGGAGTGATAGTAACTGCCATAAAAGGTGTGAAGCTGCCCTGAGATATTTTTTAAGACATAAGAGTATTGTGTTATTGAGACAAAAGGGTTTATTACTGATTAATTGTATCTGCTATTATACTGTTGTGTTGGTATATTTCTTGCTGCTGTGGTTTGTTGTTCTCATTGCTTTATTGTTTGATGGTTTCATTGTTTTAATTTATCTATAATTACTGCTAGCCACTTTGGTTTGTAGGGTCTAAATTCTCAAAATATACCTATGGAGTGCTACATAATTTTGAGAAATAAACATCTTGTCCAGAAGATTCTTGCTAGTGCACATGCTAAACATCTTGATGCCTTATTTCAAATGCGGGTCAGATAGAAATAGGAGCAATAATGTCAGTTGATGTAGGCCAGAGTATGCTGAAGTGTCATCTCTTAAGTCTCATTCTCACAAACAGCAGATGAAGAAGTAAACCGATGCCTGCTCTGGTCTATACCACTTCAGATTGCTGGCAGGGGGGTGGGGGGGTTCACATGACTGAATATGCCTGCATACATTAACAAAAATCCTTTTATATAGAAAATTATTAAGTCAGGGAGAAAGGTACTAACCTAGCCATATCCCTGACATGCAAATGTTCAGTGTGTATGCATCTTTTTTATGGGGGGCATTCCATCATACGAGCCCCCTCCTGCTGTCTGAAGTCAAAGGAAGTGATATAGGCCAGTCAAAGATTTACTACTTCATCTGATGTTCATGAAAACTAGACCTTGGACTAAGAAATGGAAACATCAATTTAAAAAGAATAGACTTTTGAACCAGTATGTTTGGTATTAAGAAAATACAAGCCATTAAATATATCGGTAAGTATAGCTGCACACATACAATTAGCTACACGGAAATGCAAATAGAAAGACCTCAACAGAGCTGTGGGAGATTCTTTGTCACTTGCTGAATTACACAACTACTAAAGCATTTATTCATCCCTTACTTAATACTGTGGGAACTTTTAAAAGTAGAAAGAAACTCAATCTGAGAGTCACACCTCTTCAGTATATCATGATGACATCTTTCACAATCATCAGTGCTTTGTGATTCAAATAGTGCTTTACTATTCTTGAGTTCCAGCTTTATTGTTCATGTATCCATTCCCTCAACTTTGTTCCCTCAACTTTGTGAGGGTGATACAGGTTTTCACATCTTTTAGCACTGCTATTAGAATTATCTGCTCACATTGTTTCCAGAGCAGGATCACCTATAAGATAAAAAGAAAAAACTGTTAACTCATGTGATCATTATATATACTTTATGTAGGCTAGTGATTAATGCAGAGTATTATATCTCTGCTTACTAATACATTCTAGGTCAGGAGAGAGATTACGTTTTCCTGACTCACATAGGTGGGGACATCTTAACTTTGCCTCTGAATAATTCTGTTTCTTTCACTAGTGGAAAGAGAGGATACTTTGGAAGGATGTAACAAATGATGGCACATTTCCCTACAGAACAAAAAATATGTAACACAAACTTAGAAGAGCAATTGGAATTAACTCAGGCTGTGTTTGTACATCTCACTAGACTATAGTTTTGTGTTATGTGCATAAGTACAGAGCTTATGTGCTCCTACCTCTCCTTTGGCATGGCCATAAGGGGATCAGAAGCATATGTTTCCATGTTCAACTAACCACAGTTTTTTGATATGTTGAAACCTGGACAAATAGTGATTAGTTTAAACTATGGTTTGTCCAAACAAGCCAACCCCAGCCATGGTTGATGATCTTGGCTCCTTCCAATAGACCATAGTTTCCTGCTCAGACATAACAAATTGGGGTTAGTTGAAAACAGGAGCAAATGCTTCCAATCCTACATCGCAACCACACTTGAGGAGAGAGGATGGGGAAGCGCACAAGCCCAAAATTTGTACACGCTAAACTATGGTTTAGTATTAATGTGTGAACCAGTCCTTAATGTTAGGACAGTTTCACCTTTTATGGAGCAACAAACCCAGCTTTGCCACCAAGTGAACACTTGGGATGTCTGGATTGTGTAAAATCCTCTCTGTCTATGTTTCATGGATTGTCAGGCGCATTTTGTTCCATCGTCCATTCACAGACAGATTCATTTTTTTTTTCATTATGCCGAAAAATACACAAATAATTCCATAAGAGGGTTCATGACATTTCCATAATTTACTTTAGTATCTAACATTTAGCATATTGTCCCCCATTCCATTCAGCAGAAATGTGCATATTTTCTTATGAATAAATATGCGTACATTTCAGGAAAGTAAAGAAAAATCCAAAAGTCCACAGACTTCACGTGGCATGAGGAGGTTGGTCTGCAGCGGATTCCGCAGGTCGGATTCTTAGACATCCAAGCTCATTTTAGTCCATCTCAAATTGGTCCAGCATCCCTAGTAAACATTCAACAAGATAATTTCAACTCTCTGATGCAATGATACATATGTTTTCGAACACCTGTTTGTCACATTCATATGTTTTGAATGTGTTTCAAACATATGTTTTCAAACACCTGTTTGTCACTGTTCCTGCTTTGGGAACCAGGCCATTGTCTCCCATGCTGTTTAACATCTATATGAAAAACCAATGAGTGAGGTAATCTGGAATGATGTGTCATCAAAATGCAAGTGACACCCAAATGTAATATTCCTTTTCATTAGGTTTAGTTGAAGCTATGAAGCTGCTGAACCAGTGCCTGGAATCAATAACTGATCAGATGAGGGCCAATAAACTGAAGTTCAGTCTAGACAAGATGGAGATACTGTTGATGGGTGGTTCTGCTGACCTGGGAGGTGGTGTTAATCCTGTCCTGGATAGGACTGCACTCCCTGTAAAACAGCACAGGTAAGCGGTAATGTGGTACCAATGTGCCCCCGCTGACCTTACTTGGTGCCCACCAAGACACCCTACTCCTCCCAATTTTTATTTTAAAATATTTTTATATTTTCTTACTGGTAGTTGGGATTATTTCGAAGCAAAGTGGCAGCCTCTAGCTGCTGCCATCTTAATTTCCTATAATACCTCTGGACTTGTTACTTGTCTTTTGTGACTAGCCATGCGCATCCATGGCAGCCATTTTAAGGATGTGCCCAGTTTCCTCAAATTTCTGTATGCGCCCATGGTCCCAAAAGGTTTCCTACTCCTGCCTTAAAGGACTAGGTGTGTAGTTTGGGGGGTGCTTTAGTTCTGACCCTGTGATTGGAGGCCCAAGTGGTTTCTGTGGCATGATGCACCTTTCACCAGCTAAGGTTGGTATGCTAGCTGCAGCCCCTTCTAGAAAAAGGCAGCCTGGCTGTAAGGGCTAGGGATGGGCTCCAGTTCAGGTGTGGACAAACAAGGGTCAGAAGGCCAATAAATATGGTGACAGATAGGCTGGAGGTCAAGCATCAGATCAGACAGACAGAGAGGCAAAGGGTCAGAAGCAAGTGCAGCGTCAGATACCGGGTTAAGTTCCACATTAGCAAAAGTGGTTTGGATGGGCTGGAAGTAGGGATGGGGGAGAATTTCTCCCCAAAACTTCGGGGGGCCGAGTGCCAACGTATTCGGCCCCCCGAAGTAGTTTCGGGGAGAAATTCTCCGCCCCCCCCCGCCCCCCCCGGGATGGGACTTACCTTTCCCGAATGTCCCTCCCGGCGGCGGGTCCCGTGGCGGTTCGGCAGGTCTTCGACAGGGGCAGAGGCTGCAGCCAGTCTTTCGACCGGCTGCCGCCGCCGCCATTCCAAAAAAAGTAAAAAAAAAAAAAAAAAACGCCCCCGTGATAGGCTACGTGATGATTAACGTAGCCTATCGCAGCTAGATTTGCAAAGTCAGCCATGATAGGCTACGTAAATCATCACGTAGCCTATCACGGGTGACTTAAAAAAAAAAAAAAGCGCGTAAGGCTAATGGCGGCCCCCATAGGGAGCCACCATTCGCGTTCCTTCGCGTTCCTTCCCGCCTCGCCCCGGCCGAAATTCAGGCCAGGGAGGAGGCTTCCCGCCTCACCCGGCCGCGAACTCGAAAGTTAAAAAAAAAACAAAAAACGCCCCCGTGATAGGCTACGTGACGATTAACGTAGCCTATCACGGCTAGATCTGCAAAGTCAGCCGTGATAGGCTATGTTAATCGTCACGTAGCCTATCACGGGTGACTTTAAAAAAAAAAAAGCGCGTACGCTAATGGCAGCATTGCCCTTATTTTCGCCGTAGTCTACGTAAAGATTTACGTAGACTACAGCGACCAAATAAGGAACGCAAATGGCGGCTCCCTCTGGGGGCCGCCATTTGCGTACGCGCTTTTTTTTTTTTTAAGTCACCCATGATAGGCTTAGGGGTGGACGAAAGTCCCTTACCTGTCCTCGAAGGATGTTTGCGGTGGGGGGGAGGCGCTTCGCTGCTCCCCCCGTGAAGTTCAGGCCGGGGGGGGGAGGCTTCCCGCCTCGCCCCAGCCGAAATTCAGGCCGGGGAGGAGGCTTCCCGCCTCGCCCGGCCGCGAATGCGAAAGTTTTTTTTTTAAAAAAACGCCCCCTGATAGGCTACGTGACGATTAACGTAGCCTATCACGGCTAGATCTGCAAAGTCAGCCGTGATAGGCTACGTGATGATTGACGTAGCCTATCACGGCTGACTTTGCAAATCTAGCCATGATAGGCTACGTTAATCATCACGTAGCCTATCAGGGGGCGTTTTTTTTTTTTCTTTTATTGCAATGGCGGTGGCGGCAGCAGGTCGAAAGACCGGCTGCCGCTCCCACCCCGCTCGAACACCAGCCGAACCGCCGGCCGGACCCGCCGCCGGGAGGGACATTCGGCGAAGGTAAGTCCCGTGCCGGGGGGGTGCGGGGGGCAGGGGGGTTCGGAGGATTTCTCCCCGAAACTTGTTCGGGGGGCCGAACACGTTGGCGCTCGGCCCCCCGAAGTTTCGGGGAGAAATTCTCCACCATCCCTAGATAGGCTACGTGACGATTAACATAGCCTATCACGGCTGACTTTGCAGATCTAGCCATGATAGGCTACGTTAATCGTCACGTAGCCTATCACGGGGGAGTTTTGTTTTTTTTACTTTTTATTTCGCGGCTGGGCGAGGCGAGGCGCCTCCTTCCCGGCCTGCATTTCGACCGGGCGAGGCGGGAAGCCTCCACCCTGGCCTATATTTCGGCCGGGCGAGGAGGGAAGCCTCCCCCCCCCGGCCTGAACTTCAGGGGGAGCAGCGAAGTGCCTCCCCCCCACTGCGAAGCAAGCTGCGAGACCAGGTAAGTGGCTTTCGTGCACCCCTAGCTGGAAGTAGATGCCAGATCAAAGGCAGGCAGGGGTCACAATTCAAGACAGCAGCCAGTAAAAGGAAGCAGGGAACAGGGGTGTTGGAGAAATCCGCAGTGGAATCAAATGTGTTTGGATTTCTATGAATCCAACCCATGGATTCTGCAGAGGACAGCTGTTCCTGAATCTTACAGATTCCACGGACTTGCAGACTGTTTTTTTTAGTTTCCAGAATTTTATGCAAATCTAGTCCCAGCAAAATATGTAAAATACAAAAATATTAGCCGAAAATGCACATTTCCCCCATAGGCTAAAGCATAAACATTCGCATTTGGGGTGGATTTCTGGGTGATTTACGTGTTCCCGCAAGTGTGAATTTCCGATTCTGTCAACGAGCAGATGACGGAACGAAAGGCACCTGACAATCTGTGAAATGCAGATGGAATGGATTTTACAAACTCTGTACATCCCTAGCAGGGGAGTAGGCAAGAGTTCCCACATTCAGGACAAGTTATTCAGACTGATAAGTTGGCCTGGCTGCCAGAGCTTTATAAGACCTGGTGTCTCCCATTGGCTTGGGCAGTCAGCTGACAGCTGGCACTATTTCAGTTGGGCAGTCAGTTCACTCTCCTCAGGCTGGAACTGCAGCTTAGAGTCCACCCTGTTCCCTAAGGCCAAGTCTGCCTGGCCACCTGAGGAAACAGTGTGTTGGTGGCACTGGAAGTAAGGTTCTGAAGACTGGCTTCTGGAGGCTGTTATAACCAATGACTGAACTAAATTACAGAAATTACATTATCAATAAAACAAGGAAACAATAGCAGCAGTAGTAAAATGAAAAGAAATGATACTGATAGCATTAATCATTTAAAAGCTGGACTCCAAAAATAATCTTTGCCTGGCAGAATCATGAGTATAACAGCCTTTACCTGCCAGTGGAGACAGGAAAGGGAAATTGCTTTTTAGGTCTCTCTTGGCAGGAAATTCCAAAACTCCACTTCCCCAAGGAGCAATAATTTCCAAGGACAGTGCTGCTTGGGTTTTGGTTTCCTTTGAAAGACAGAGCACTGACTTACTGTGTGTTTCTAATATTTGCTTTCCTTACAAATATCAAGTAGAGCATGAGTGGACGCAAACAGCTCCTACTGGGAAGCAGATCTACTGCCATCCATCAGATCCCCAAAGAGAGAGATTCCAACGTGCCTTCAGTCCTCTCTCTCTGCTTCTGTCTGTTCAAAAATGCCAGACTTGCTGCATCTTGACACACACGCACGTGCACGCACACACTTACCAGTCCCCTTTCCTTAATAGCATGTTGTGGTGGCTTCCCCATTCAAACACTCAATAACATCTTGTAAACATGAGTCCCCATTGACCAATCATCTTTGGCCCTTGACAAAACAATCTGCCTGACAAAGGAGTGGCTAGCTCTATAATATTCAACATATTTTTTACTCTTAATTGTGTTTGTTCTCCAAGCAATTCTGTGAGATGGCTCACTAGGATACTACTCAGGGCTGATTCTTACTTTGCTTGTTGTACTTGTTGGTCACCAGCTATGGAAACCGAAGGATGTAAAATCATGAATTCAAAATGAACTTGAGCTCTAAACATTTGCAGCACCTATTAGCCTTGAACCTGGAATGGCAAGAAGGCCAGTGGTATCACATTCTTGAACAGTCTTCTGTATCCAAGTAGGGAAGTATTGGAGGTTTCCATGAGGGGTGTGCATTGGTTTCAGATGAAACCCAAAGCCCAAGCAGAATCATAGAATCATAGGGTTGGAAGGGGCCTACAATACCATTGAGTCCAACCCCCTGCTCAGTGCAGGAAGCCTGATTCCCAGGTGGTCTCCCATCTAAGTACTAACCAGGGCTGACCCTGCTTAGCTGCTGAGATCAGACGAGGTCAGGCACATCCAGCCCTTTCAGACAGCTTCAGTCCAGTTCTGTTGTTTCCCAAGGCAAACTTCCCAAGGCATCCGAAGGCCACAGAACCAAAGCCGCCCCAGAACAAGGCTTTGTTAGCTACTCGTGTTTTGGAGATATGCAGATTTTGTCTCCTGCAAATAGCATCTTTGGGGTTTGTTTCTCTAAATACTGATTATGGAGAGAGGGAGTGCAGTTGAGTGTCTGACAGGTTCACCTTCTAATCCTAGGGCATATTTTCCATGGCTTCAATCCCTGTGCTTTGGGGGAGGGATTGAATTCTGTTGAGTGTTTCATAAAAAATTCTCACTGTTTTCCATTTCTCTCAGTTCATTGTAGAAGTTTAGAAAAGAAGGAAGTGAAGTGATCAATTCTTGCTGGGTGGGGTAGCTTGGCTTCAAGTTTTATTTGTTTAATTTCATTCAAAATTATTATTTCCTCTCTGCTGTAACTTGATCCTTCTCTCAGATTTTCTTGCAAAATCTTTCTGGGTTATCCTACTCAGTCATTTTGTGTTATGTTGCCTGTGTGTGTGAGTGTCTTTGTGTAGAATTAAGTAGTGAATCCATTTTCCCCTCCTGTAGTTAGAAAGGTCATTGGCAGTTCCCTTGGGAGGGGGGAATCAAAATATAAAGGTGCCCAGCAGAAAAACCCCTGCACCAATTTTTCAGACATTTGGCAGGCATAATTCCCTCATAAGAGGCTACTATGTTTATAGTTTTCATCCAATTCGGGCCAAGAGAAAAAAGTTACATTTTTTTATTTGCCACAATAGTCAATGGGAAGCACGATGCCTCAGATTTCTGAACCTTAACATGGGTTCAGAAATCCAAGATGAGGCAGATAGACCCTACCAGCCTTTGTTCCTACATCTACAGCTCTAAGGTGGTGTGAGAGAGATTGGGGGTCTAGAAATGCTCTACTTTTAAACTTCCCAGAACAATCTGGTTGGCCATTGTTGAAAAGAAATAAAAAAGAATAGTGTACTACATGGATTTTTTGGTCTAATCTTGCAAGGCTCTTGTGTTCTTAAATGCAATTGATAACTGGCAGTATTCCGAAAATCTGCCTTAAAAAAAGCAACTGCTAGTTGAAAAAGCCATAGAGGGAAGAACTGAAAATAAAGTATCAATTATCCTTTCCCTGACATGCCAGTTAAAACAAGAGAAAGGGTGGGGTAGTTGACCAAGTTTCCATTCTCAGCAGAGAGTGTGGATAAGCCAGTGCATCATTTGTGGTATCAGTCTTCTGTTTTCTCATTGCAGGGTCTGCTTTGGATAGTTTCTAAGACACAGGTAGTCATAGGGCTGTGTAGAACACGTGCACACACATGAATTTCATTACAGTTATCAAAACTCGTTTCTTCTCTTGAAATTCCCTGGATGTGGGAATTTATAGCAGGAGTGGGCAGAAAGTAGACCTCCAAGTTTGGGGATTTCAACTCCAAGCATTCCTGGCCATTGGCCATGCTGTCAGGGGCTTCTGGGGGCTCCTTCACACCAGGCCCTTATCCTGTGATTGAGATTGCTCCTTCACAGAAGTTTGCAGGCTCTTTACATGATGGTGGGACCCTGCCGGGACCCTCCTGCACTAAATGCGTATTTGTTGCGTATTTAAATAGATCACAGATAATGAGCTATCAAATTACCCCGTTGTGTTCTGCTTCAGTTTTCTCCATCAAAAGAGTTAAAGCGGGAAGATGAGGAGCGAGATCAATGAAAGATAATGGAAGACACTGATACAGGGAAAAGGAGGGGGAAGGAGAGGGGGGAAAGGGAGCGTGTGTAAAGGCAGGTAGTTGTGATCCTGCATTTAAAGGCAGAAAGCCCTGTTTTAAATGCAGGATTTTAGGCTGGCGTAAGAGGTGCCCTGGGAGTTGCAGTCCCAAAATCTGGAAATCTACCTTCTGCATACCCTGCTTTACAAAAACCACCAAATCCCCCTCAATATTTCATTTCTCACTCTAGCTCAGGTCTCCCACCATCCCCAGACTCCCAGCGCAACCTCCAGTGGTGCTGAGAGGAAGATGACATCCATATTACAACTCAATAAACAAGCTGTAATAGTGTTTTCTCTGTGGGTTCCAGGTAGGGCAGTGTTGAACCTTCCTGAGAAATTTCACTAGTCTTACTAAAGCTCTTTTTGGCTTCTCTTGAAATACCTCAAATGTTTCTTCCTAGCATGAACCTCCAAAGTCACTGTGAAATTTCACTGCATGCAAAATTAAGCGGCATCCGCAGTTAGGTAGCAGGACTGGGTATCCTTTTCCATA
This sequence comes from Heloderma suspectum, assembly GCF_057233095.1. Taxonomy (NCBI): domain Eukaryota; kingdom Metazoa; phylum Chordata; class Lepidosauria; order Squamata; family Helodermatidae; genus Heloderma; species Heloderma suspectum. The sequence continues at coordinate 119,129,644 of NC_139462.1, forward strand.
AATCAGTGATCAACATATTTTACTAATTCAAGAAATGTTTAATTCCATTAAGAACTTTGGACAATCTTGGTTCCTTTCAGCACCTGCCAAATGGGAAAATTGCTATGGCAAACCCCTTCTGTCATTTCCTGTTTGATATCTTGGGACTATTATTGCTCTGCTCAGCAAACTAGTTCTTTTCTAAATGCTCTTCACACATTCCTTTTTTATCTGGCTTGTATAGTTTGGGGTTCTGGTGTGCTTTGCTGTTGCTGCAGTTGCAACACGTCTGGCACAAAGTGAGGGAACCATATTTCGTTTCGTTTCGTTTTCCTCAGGGGTCTGATTCACACCTGTACAGAAAATGCTAAAGTTCTTATGTGGTGACTTTACTGCTTCGTCGCGGCATGGAGAAGTGTTTTCATGAATAGCTCAAAGAAATCACATCAGAAGGAGCACTTGAACACCAGCATTAGCTCCTATTTATATATACACCAGATTATCCACAAAGATTTCATGTCACTCCTAGAGCACTGAAATACACTAGACACCCACTGCAACCCATCTTTTGGCTGCTAACTTCTCCACTACACAATCTAATCAGCTCAATTGTATGTATGTTTACTCAGGAGTTAAGTACTATTAGGTTCAATGGAGCTTAGTCCCATGTAACTGTGCACACAGGATTGTTTTGCCTTGCTATCATCTTGCACTCTGGGAGGGGAAAAGAGATTCAACTGCTGTGCCTGTCCCCACATCTTCAGGCACTATGCCTGTCTTTGCAAAAGAAGCCATTTGTCACTTGGCCTGACACCATCAGCCACCTTACGTGCAGCTGCTACTGGAGCAAACCGCGAATGGCTTCTTTGTGAAGACTGCCACAACCACTAACAACCAGATGGATGGCGGGGGGGAGGGAGGCAGCAGCAGTGGCTTCTTTGTTTCCCTCCCAGAAAAAGTGCAAGGCAGGCAAAGACTGTGATACTACGCACAACTGAGTTCAGTGGGACTTACTTCCAAGTAAACCTGCATAGGCTGTAACTCTATCTCTTTCCCCCACCTCCTCTTCCCAGGCTGGTATATGCCCTGTTCATGCAACAGCTTCACAGCTATAAGCACAGTGCAATATATAAGATATCACAGTGTGTTCCTGAAATCATGTGTTTCAAATGACATCACACAAACGAAATCAAAGAGATCTCTAGGTCAATATGTATGTGTCAACTTTAACATTAAGCAATTATTTCCAAACAAGAGACTCCCAGACTGACGTCAGTAGGAATTTGATATGCTAATATCATTTAATGAATCAACTGAGGAGTTGAGTCATATCAGCATAGCAATCTACAAGAGGCTGTAATAAATTCTGCATTACACTATAATGTGTGAGAAGAAGACATGAGTGACACTTTGGACAGATTTCTTACTGTGACTTAGGAACTTCCATGACATGCCTAAAAGGGTGACAGATCTGCAAGAGGAGGGAAGTTCTCTGAAAGTCACTTTGAACTTTTACCCTCAAGCAGCTACCTTGCAATTCATTTGGCATCATGCCTGTATCATACAGCTAGCAATGTAAACTCTCTAAGGCAAGCAGAAATGAACAAGCTGATCTTGGCAAGCATAGAAGGACCTGGTGTGCCAATATCTAGAAATTAAGCGCGGGGGGGGGGGGGATGAGCTAGGCATTATTCCATATACTAAACTATGGTCAGCTCTTTAAGGATACAGCACATTTTCAATGTTTGCATGAAAATATGGCAAAAAATTAATTAAAAATTAAAAAGGAAAAGGTGATAGAATAGTTTTAATCAAAATTTTAATTGTGGTCCCTTCAAGAAAATTTAAATTGTGGTCCTTTCAGGAAACTTTAAGAATCTCTAATTGATTCTGAATGCATTAATAAATAATAATGTGTGTGCGTGAGCAGATAGGGTGGGGGAGCTTAACCAAGGGCAACTTAGGAGTGGATAAAGGAGGAGCCAAGCTGAGCTCAGTAGCTTGGAATTTATTGTGTGCACTGTCTTCAGTGAGCAGGGTTGCATGAATTTGTTAATTTCAGTTTTTCTCAGCTTCTGTTTCTCCCAATCTTAAATTCACCTCATCCCAAACTTCAAGAATATTTTGTTCAGTTCTCATGGAAACTTCTATGCATCTTTTTTGTGCACACTTCTCAGAATACATGCAATTCTGTATGCAATTTTACCTAATCTTTCCAAGCAATTTTCCTAATGCACTGTGTTTTAATGTTCACTAATAATCTAATATACACATATCTGTGGGTATATTTACCTAATATACACACTGGAGAACTCCATTGCAAAATCTGGAGAAGTGCAATTTTCAAAGGATAACTGAGGTTTGATTCACATATTGGTTCGAAAGATAAGCTCTCATTAAAATATGAAGTGAATGAATCTCTCCCCCATCCCTAGTGGTATGATAGGCCAAAAAACATAAAATATAAAAACTGTATTAACAGCCCAGTCCTACATATGTCTACTCAGAGGTAAGACCCAATAAACTTAATGAGGCTTAGTGTATAGGATTACAGCCTAAGGGCACAATCCTATGGTCCCTAGACATTGTCTGGGGGGAGGGGGCAGAGGATACTGGAGATTTTCACCTCCAAGACCATAGGCAGAGCCTTGGAGGTAAAACTCCCTACTCAGATCTCAGCCACTGCAGAAAGTTCTGCGGTGGCTCCTCTTCCAAGGTCAGTGTCACAACCTCAGACTAGGACAGGGAGAAGTAACAGGGGGAGTTCCAGTGGGAGGGGAGGGAAGAGGAGAGGAGAGGCCAGGATCTGCTGTATCCTGTGGCCTGTCTAGCCCAGGCCTGCCCCCACCAGCATGATTCCACTAGTTGGGCTCAGAGGCATGTCTAGTGAAAAAAAAAAATTAAAAGGAGGACGGGGAGGCAAAAATCACCTCTGCCACTCCTCCTGCCCTGCCGGCATCAGCCTGGAAGGACATAAGATACTTGGAAGCCTCTGAGGGCAGAGGCTTCCATCTAGCAGGTGACACCCTAAGCATCTTTAACCTTTTTTCCTCCAATGTTCTACAGGTTGTTTGGGTACTACCAATAAAAATGAAGTTCTACCAACTAGCTTAAATGTTTCTTTTTTCAATATCCAGTTTGATATCCTTTGTTCTAGATAAAAATTAGCAGAATGCAGCTTTACTTTGAGGCGACACTACAAATATTATAAACACTATAAATAATTTTAAGAGATAAGTGTAGTGGGTCAGTTCCAAACTGAATTCTTTTTTATTTATACATTTCTTCACTATTTTTGAAGGCAAAAATATCTTGTCCATATTACAGTGGAAGAGAATATTATAACAAATCCAAAAATATCCTGTCAAAGCAAACTTTGTCAAGGCTGTCAACCTACCTTGTCTAAAATCAGCCTAATCTGTCAGGATGGCAGGAAAATTGGATAACTTTTAACAATATTTGGAACTACATTGGGAGGAGTAGGCCCTGTTACACAGGTAGGTTTTGTAATCCCGCACAAGCCACACAAGTTCTATGCTGCAACCTGACCACTGGGGGGATGCTATTTATCCTAGGGCCAGCCCTGAGCTTAACCCTTTCTGCCCCTGATGTAGCACTATCAAAAATGAAGACAACGGTAGCTTCTCACCCAATGCAAATAGAAGCTTGGGGGAGGAAGCAATTTTTACAGACCACAGCAGGTTAATTTTTCCCTCCCCGTCTGTTATGATCCTGATAATTAACAGTCACCTTTTGCCTGGCTGTAATTTGCATTTTTTAAAGATGCATTTAATGTCACATCTAGTTTGGCCCTCAGAAGCTGTTATCCATCACACTTTATAGACATACATTACAAAAACAGATGTCCCTGCATAAATGCGGATGTCTGGAGAGACAACTGGGGAAGAGAATGAAGGCATCATGCAAGGATGGGGAACCTTTTTTTTCTATGAAGGGCCATTGACCCATGGGAAAAGTCAGTTGTGGGATCTGAACTAGCACTGTGCTGAATTGTTTGACTTATTTATTTTCAACCATTCATTGCGGGGGGGGGCTTAAAGAAACCCCCCAAAATATGGGAAGGGGTGAGAATTTCGAAGCAATTTATCTGGGTGCACGTCTTCAGTGGTTATCTTTCTGGAAGGAGATGGCAGAGGGGCTCCTGTGTGCTCTTTCTTTTACCCCCCCCCCGTTCTGTCCTTGCAGCCTCTCCAGCTGCTTGAGCTTCTTGGAAAGCCCCCTGGAAAACTTAGCCAGGACTTCCTCCCCTTGGGGCTTCCCTGTGCTGATGCCTGCTGAGGGCCTGAAAGCTGAGACAGGCATTTTTGGTTTTCCTTTGTTGTTATTAAAAGTCCTTTTAACAACAACAACAACGACAACAATTCCTCTCTCAACTTTCAAGCAGGCAGCAGCATTGGAAAGCCCAAAGGGAGGGAGTCCTGGCTAAGTTCTCCAGGGGGCTTTCCAAGAAGCTCAAGCAGCTGGAGAGGGTGCGAGGACAGAATGGGGGGTGGGGGTGGTAAAAGAAAGAGCACATACAAACCCCTCAGCCATTGTGTCAACCAAACATCCCCTTCAGCTTTCCATGGTGAGTTTCCACTGACCCTTCTACCCGTAAGGGGACGCCTACCTGCTTTCTCCAAAATCTCCCCAACTTGATGGTCTATCTCTGTCTTTCCCTGGGCTGGCAGAAAGGGCAGATGAGGACATTTGCATTTTTTAGAAATCTGGCTGTGGGCCACATAAATTGGAGTACTGTGCCTGATTGGGCCCATGGCCCAGAGGTTCAGCATTCCAGGGCTAAACCAAAAGCTTCAAAGAAAAAAATAGATTTTGATGAGGAGTTTATTCCATAATCCACCAAGGGCCTTATGGTGACCAGTGAGTACAACAACATGGGTCATGGGAATTGCACTGTCTGGTCATTCACAATGCTAGTTCACATTATAGTTAGGGCTACAGACAGTCGGCTCTACCAGCTCTGGCTCTGCAAACTGGTCTAGCTAGCTCTCTCTCTCTCTTTCAGTGGCATATTCAGACAATGTTGCCAACTTCATGGCTCTGTATGGATGGCAGAAATGCCAAGTGCCAGTTAGGGAATGAGTATATATGTGTAGGCAGCACCCCTAGAACATGTAGTCCATTGTATTTGACATGGTGTTGCACAAAATGCTAGTTTCGCCCCCTGGAGGCTAGTCCAATTTGCCCCAAAGAGGACAGTCAACTTCAGGCTGGGTCCAACTCGATTTTATTGTTTGCAAACAGTTCGACAAAGGAGCTCACGCTCAAAAGCAGAGTCGACCCTGGGCAACCCCCGCGCTACAGTTTTACCACCTCAGCTTGCATTCCTTAGCCAGCGTGTCACTTTGATTGGTTGCTAGCAGTTTGCTTGGCAACCTTATCTTAGGGTTACTGTCTGCTCATTCCAGGCATGCGCAGCTCTTACAATACTACGTGCTGCTTAAGACACATACAATGGCTTTTAGGTTACATTTTTACTACAATTCCCCCCTCAAAAGGCTTTTCTCAAAATTATACTCTCTTTGGTCCAGCGGTGGACTACGCACTTAAAGGTGCAAACTATTATCGCTGTGGCATTGACGGTTTTCTCTAAACAGCAAGTGAGGCCTAGGACACCTTTGTTCTAGCTACTAGAATGTTGACAACAAAAACATTTTTTTTGAACTTTTGGAACTCAGTTTTGTTCTGTTCATCAGGATCCCTTGAAACGAGAGTGCCCTCTTTCTGTAGAGCTACTTGAGTCCTTTCAGGGGTTCATTATTCCAACGGTGACCTTCAGGTGGGTCAGCTTCCGGTGTGACCCTCTCTGGTGCAGGTGATGCCTTTATTCAGTGTGATGAATCCACTTCTTCCCTTTGGCGACTTTTATAGCAATGGGAGTGGTAAGTAGGATCTGAAACAGACCCTTCCGCTTCTCGGTAGGTGGTTCATCTTTCTAGGACTGGATTAGCACCCAATCACTGGGATTGAGATTATGCACTGGAGCGTCTAAAGTCCAGGATTGGTGAGGTGTCACAAACCTGTGAAAACAAAACAAACTGCAAAGCAGTAACACAATCTTGAATCTTAAAACTCTTACTTCTAAATTCACATTTAAGCTATCAGCCATAGGTAATATCTGAGGTGGGCACTTATGGAACGTTTAAAAGGTGTCAATTTAATACTTCCCTTGGGGGTGCACCGTACTTGAGTCAAGGTGATTGGCAAGGCCTGTGGCCTTTCAATTTAATCTTTAAACAAATTCTAGTGAGCATTGTCTTTAAGGTGTGGTTCATCTTCTCAACTTGACTTGTGGATTGAGGTTTCCAAGGGGGGTGTAGCTTCTAGTTAGTTTGTTATGCCTGGGCCACTACTTGCGTCACTTGTCCAACAAAATGGGGCCCCTGATTTGATTCACTCTCTTTAGGTAACAAGAGCCTAGGGATTACTTTTTAACAGGATCTTGGCTACTGTCTGTGCAGTGCAGTCAATTGGTTTTATCATTACTAGCAGGTACCGATAGCCATGAGTCTGGGGCAACTCTGAAAAGTCAATTTGAAATCTCTGAAAAGGATAGTAAGCGCATGGGCGACTTCTCATTTGAGCTGGGGGCTCAAACATCTTTGAATCATTTTTGAGGCACAAAGGGCAGTCAGCCACTGTTCTCAGGTCTTGGTCTAACCTGAAGGAGGTGCTATCTGCCTCGGGTGCACCCAAAATCGGGGTATTAAAGGGGGATGATCCCTTTATTAGCTAACCATAATTTTTGAACTTCTCAATGAGCGGCTTCAAGCCTGCACAGGTGGCTTTCTTCAGAGGATACTGCCTCACGCACACAGGGCTCTCCCTTTTTAAAGATTTTAACTGATGTTATGCATTTGCTCGGGCAGGGGTTCTGTCTGCCCATACACATGGATCAACATTCTCTAAAATCTCAGCCCCTTTGGCCTCTGACACAATCTTGATTGCTTGAAGGGCCATTTGATAATTTGAGCCCTGCATTATTGGCAGCTGTACTACAATCTGATTATCACGGAAGAAGATTTTAGCTTGCAAGTTTTGTTAACAAGTCCAGCTCCAAGAGGGCAACCAGGTATGCAGATGAAACTACAAAGGTATGTTCCAGTATGTTATTTCCAATCTTTGTGAGGAGGGGCTTACACATGGGCAATTTAGTTTTTGGTTTATTTAAATTCCTTTTATAGTTACATGCTTTCCACTTTCTCTTGCCGGGGGGGGGGGGGGGGGGTTCATAGGGATCATAGAAAATGTGGCTCCAGTATCTACTAGGGCCTCACAGTCCCTGCCACCAACCCTTACTTTTACCTTGGGATTCTCCAGAGCGTTTGTTCGTAGGGTGGTGGCCTTTCAGCTAGACTCCCCCCCAGACCCGGAGGACCTTGACCACGTTTGGCAGCTTTCAGGGTGAGTCTCTTTTCTCTTCTCTTTCAACTCTGGAAAATCTTTCTTCCAGTGTCTCTTCTTTTGACAATACGCACATTTATCGAGCCCCGGTCGGCCCTTTCCTTTTCCGCCCCCCCCCCCCCCCCCGGTCACTTCTGTGCTCTCAAGCTGCAGTTTATATCTCTGCCCATGGTGGCTGCCAGCATTGCCTTTTCCTTTTTTCAGGAATGGCACTCTTTTTATGTGCTCTCATGTGCACCATAGCTCTAAAAATTTCATGATCTGGGGTCTGATAAGGCTAAAGCAGGCGGTGATATTAAGGCTTGCTTCAATTTAAGAAAAGCCTTTTTTATTTTAATTGGCCACTTCTAGTGGGTAATATTTTTGTTAAAGCTTCATATGGGGGCTTTGCCCCTTTTTATGGCTACTATAGCCTCCCTCTTGTAACAGGCACACTTATCTTTTGGCTTGCCTGTTCTGCAGATCATGTTTCAAATTCTCTGTGCCATGCACCAGTTTTAACTCTTTGTCTTCTCTGCAAGTTAGGCTGTTTGCCATTGCTTCGACAGAGACTCACTTGCTTAGATCTTCTTACTAATCTCAACGACACACATTTGGGACAAGCTCTCTTTCTTTTTTTAGCCTTTTTGTCTGTTACTTTCTTCTGCCTTCTTTTATACCTTTTTGCATGTCATTAAAATCTAACACCATGACTGGAAAACATTTGTTTTGTATCGTAGGGCATGGTGGAGCAGATCTAACAATTATACAGCTCCTCTGACTGCATGGTCAGGGCCCATCAAAATCAAGGGAAGGGCATTCTCATACATGCAAAGAGTTCCAAGCCACCATTTTTGCATCGGCAACTCCACACTGCATGAGTTTTGGCAGAGTGTCACGTTTGCCTTCGAGCAAATGGAACGTCAGAACAGTTCAGATTTTGAGAAAGAGCTGGAACACGTGGAGCAGGAACTTTCTCAGGCTTCAGAAACACAGCTGGGCTTAGAAGTATCACGGGAGAGTGGGGGACTCTTTCCCTCTCACCTCTTAAGTTAAGAGAATTTGCTGCCCCCCTTTTTAAAGGGAAACTAACTTTCGTAGTTTCTCTTTGAACTTTTTGAAGGCTGTTTCCTTTGTAGTCTGTGAATCTCTAGCAATCTGCATATGTGTGCTTCATTAGGGTAACTGAAATCAAAGCCTTGGAAATCATAGAATCATAGAATAGTAGGGTTGGAAGGGGCTTACAAGGCCATCGAGTCCAACCCCCTGCTCAATGCAGGAATCCAAATCAGAGCATCCCTGACAGATGGCTGTCCAGCCTCGTCTTGAATACCTCCAGTGTGGGAGAGCCCACCACCTAGGTAATGGGTTCTATTGTCATATTGCTCTAACAGTTAGGACATTTCTCCTGATGTTCAGCTGGAATCCAGCTTCCTGTCACTTGAGCCCATTATTCCGTGTCCTGCACTCTGGGATGATTGAGAAGAGATCCTGGCCTTCCTCTCTGGGCCAACCTTTCAAGTACTTGAAGAGTGCTATCAGATCTCCCCTCAGTCTTCTCTTCCCAAGGCTAAATATGCCCAGTTCTTTCAGTCAAATGCAGCTTTTTATCTGAGTGTTGAATCACAAATCAAACTGTACACTGAGCTGATCACAAACAAACACACAATCTACAACAACGGGAGTTTAAGGCTATGACAAGCCTCACAGTACTTTTTATGGCAAGTCTTTAACTGTCCAAAGTTCCAGTCCATGTGCAGAGTGCCTCTCAAAAGTCTGAACAATGATAGATCTAAACAAAGAAGGCTTTGGGCCATAAAGAAGGGATGTTATTAACAAAAGCTCTGTCTCTTCATCAGTTCAAATGGGGAAGGTGTAACCTTACACCTCTTCTAGATTCCTCCACAGATAAGAACAGAGCAGTGCTGCTCAGCTTCTCAGCTGTGATGCTTTTCTGGTTGTTGTTGTTGTTGTTGTTTGCAAATCTCACTGTTTTGCCAGGTCCTCACAGACACCATCTAGCCTCTCTGCTTGCTAAGGCTAAACCAGTCGTGGCGAGGGGGGTTAGGCACCTCCCCCTTGGCTCTGCTCTGAGTAGGCTGACAGAGATAAGCTTAAACAGACCCTGATATTTTAAGAACTTGCTCTGTCTTTGTTTCTTGATTTTGCCACAGTCTTTAAGATGTCAAACAAATCTCTTTCTTCAGAAGTTGCAACTTTTTCAACTGCTTTTGCTTCTTCTAACAAACTTGGATACGGCGGCAGACAAACTGTCTCTGGAAGGCCCCCTCCCTCCCCCAACAACCTCTCCTCCCAACCTAACAGACCGAATCAGACCAGGGGGAGCTCAGGGCACCTTGGGCAGGGTCTCCCAGTCTTCAAGCTCCTTCCGTGGGGCTTGAATCAGGGAGAACAGGGGCTTTGGGCTTCACCTCGGAGCATACCATCATGACTTTACAATATTGAACTTTATATTCAACCTTTTCTCGCCTTCAGTGGATTTTGGTTGGCACTCATCCAAATGCTGATAACCTCACTTTCCCTGAGGCAAATCTATCTCACTACTTGATTCAGACACCACCGGGGTCTCTTGCCCCTGCGGTCCTTTGCCAGTAACATATTTACACATTTACACTTCTGTAACTAAGGGGGATTCTTTCCGCACCAATTCAACCAACAATCAATATAGGCGAATTGATCCCATTGCCCATTATTCACCACATTTTTATATACAGCATTTACAAGATTTACATCAAAGGATCCTATCTCTGGCCAACTAATTCCAAATGCTGGCCAGTCTAGTTGGCAAAAGAAGGTTAATTTACCCTTGGCCATCTTAATTCTAAAATCTCTTTTGAACTTCCTAAAGTTCCTGAGCATGCATTCCAAGGGAGTGGCAGAACTTTCTAAACGGGAGCTACCCGCCCACATTGTGCCTACCTCTACTTGAAACCATACATGGAGCCTGACAAACCTCAGACGCTTACACGGAGTCTGACAAACCTCAGACGCTCCGAAGGCAACTCAAACAGAAAGTCACAAGGGAATTCAAATACTTACTCTGCCCAGCACCCTAGTGCCGTCTCTTCAGACCCATTCAGCCTGGTTGACTCAATCAATGGAGTCCACGCCTTTAACCTCCTGGGTGTCCCGACCCCCGTTCTCTGGTGCTATGGCAGACCTCAAAGGCGGTCCGGCGCGCCCCACAGGCACCTTCGCCGGTTCTGTCATTTGACCCCAGGGTGGTCCAAGGGACTCCTGACTGCTCGCCAAATTGTTGCACAAAATGCTAGTTTCGCCCCCTGGAGGCTAGTCCAATTTGCCCCAAAGAGGAGAGTCAACTTCAGGCTGGGTCCAACTCGATTTTATTGTTTGCAAACAGTTCGACAAAGGAGCTCACGCTCAAAAGCAGAGTCGACCCTGGGCATCCCCCGCGCTACAGTTTTATCACCTCAGCTTGCATTCCTTAGCCAGCGTGTCACTTTGATTGGTTGCTAGCAGTTTGCTTGGCAACCTTATCTTAGGGTTACTGTCTGCTCATTCCAGGCATGCGCAGCTCTTACTATACTATGTGCTGCTTAAGACACATACAATGGCTTTTAGGTTACATTTTTACTACAATGGCTAACTGTATTTTAATCCTTGGAAAAGGCTTCTTGAGGATAGTCTCACCAGAATCTATGGAAGAGACAATTTTGATGTCTGCTATCTATTACCAGAATGTGAGAAGTGGATATCCCCGAAGTGTCTTGCTGCATCTGCAGCTCAGAAATCAGAGACAAAATTCATTCAGCAACATTTAATGCAACTGAGGTGTTCTAACTGTTATAACAAAGTAAATTACTGATTCTGTTGCAGTCCACCTTTAATTCCTCAGAGATAAGGCATGGGTATGAATATTTTAAAATGAATAAAATAATAGCCCATTTGTTTTGTGCAGCTCTCACTTAGCATGAAAAACCATTGGGTGGCCACAATGAGCCCTCTGTGATAGAACATTCTGGGTGCTTTCCAGCAGACACTTGCTGAGTGGTTCTTTTCCTCTCTCATCCTGAATATTTGATTTCAAGTGACTGAAGTTGACTCCATAACCAACAAAAGATATGTTTCTTATGTTAATGAAGTGCACCTGGCAAAAACCAAAGGAAATCTTCAACCTTAAAAAGCATTGAGCTTTCATCAATGCATTAATATTTTGATTATTTCTGGTGTTCCATAAGTTCTCAGAACAGATATGCTAATATTTTCCCCCTGTTACTAGCCTTTCACCATACCCAACATGTAAATGCAAACTGGATACATTCCTGTATTTACTGTACATTATTTTGTGTTTACTGACTTTATTATCTCCATCCTGCATCCCACCAGTGAAGAGACATTTCCATCAGTTCCCAGATGGGCTTTTTCTGTTCTCTTAATCTTTGTTCCAGTGATACAAAAGCATTTAGGGCCACTAGGCATGTTTTTCAAAGCACTCAGCCTAATGTTCATGAAACTACAAAGCTGGCATGTGTGTGTCGTGCATTTCCATTTGGTTTATAGCAGTGGGATCCCTAGGGTTATAAAAGGCATGACCATTTTTTTTTTTATTTATCAAAGCTTTAAGATCACTCCTTTTGATATCTGTTTTGTTTCAGTCCCATCAGGGCAGAAACATCAGAAACATTTAAAACAACAACAACTCTGAAATACATGCACTTGTTTCCCTCCCACAGCTCACCTCCCCACCAATGTCTCCAGGAAGAGATTAATGAACTGAAAATATAATTTAAGGTGTTGAACGAGGGGAGGCTCACACTCCTTCCATAATCTTACCTTCCATGCTCTCTCTCAGCCTTTCCCAACATGGCCTTTCCAAACATTTAAAACTATAGTTCCCATCAGCCCCAGCTAGCATTCACAATGGGAGTGATAGTCCAAACATCTGGAGGAACCCAAGTTAGGGAAGGCTGAGAGGGAGCCTACTTGCTTCCACAAGAGAGCTCATGTACAGCGATGGCTAAGAGACTAAGCTATAAACCAGGAAACCCTTTGTTCAGAATCTCCCCTCTTCGATCAATTACAAGGCAGTCCTCGGTAAGCCCCTCAACCTCAGCCCCCCATCTGTAATACGGATAATAAATTACTGTTCTACTTTGGGATTGTTCTATTGATTACAAGATGTGAAGCAACTGGACATTCTAAAAACAAGACAAATGCGAAGAAGGAGGAGGAGGAGGAGGAGGAGGGGGAGAAGGAGGAGAAGGAGGAGGGAGGTTTATCTCAGACAGCTTCACAAACTTTGACTGGTTCATCACAATTCCAAATGCCTCCCCTGTTCCCCCCACCAAAGATGCCACTGAACATTCCTTACCCTAAAGGTACTCTAAAATACTTTTCTCATACAGTTCTGAAGATGCTTCCAAATTTCCACTCAGGCAAAGAAATCCGATGGTTCCACTATTCCTAAGGCCCAACAGCATCTATATAATGACAGTGTAGCCTACACCCCATAGCACAACCACCAGAACAGACACAACATGGTAATTTAGTCATCAATTGCCCAATCTGTTGATCCAGGCATACAAATCAAGACAAGGATAAGGTGCATAAGGAGGCATTGTTCAACAGAAGAGCACCAGTGCTGCAATGCCTGAGGTCCCAGGTCTGAGCCTTGGACGTAGCTACACAGTAAGAAGGGCTGGATGAAACCACAACATGCAGTGGTTCTGTGCTCTTAGGTGTCAAGCGGAAGGCATGGCCAGTTAGATGTTTAGCATCCTCTCACTTGACTTGGGCTCCCATTTGTTGCATCCAACCCCACCTGGCCCATGTTCATTTGCTTGATTGCCCAGACCTGTGACTGTTGCACAGCAGCTCCTCTTATTATCACCCTCCCCTACACTCTCCATACCATTCTGACTGTGTGGTGAACAACAGCAGCAGTGACCCACCCATTTCTCTCCAACATTTGTAGGTGGCAAGATGCAGGGAACACGCTGGCCAATTTTTCAGGGGAAGGGATTGGGGGGGGCACATTTTCATGTGCAACATTCCTTAACATACACATTTTTGTATATGCCTTTCCATAATATATGCATTTTTGTATACAACCTTCTGTAATATATGCATTTTTGTACATAATTCTTGAGAGGAAAACTAATGTAGAGAAGTGCAGAACCTAAAATATCATTGTGTTCCAGTCCACATATTAGTGAGAATTAGGTCGGTTCACTTAAAATGTGAACCAAACAAAATTCTCCCACATCCCTAGTAGGAGGGCAGCAGCCTCCTATAGAGGACGCACAGGGGCTGGCTTTCTCCCACTCACTCAGTTTTTGCCCATTCACCTCTTGATTCCAGCCCAGTTCAAGGTGATGGTGGTCCATTACATGGGGTAATACAAGAGCAATATGGAAAGCCAATACCCAATGGGTCCTCCATAGCTCCTGAAGTACTGTTGGTTCATCCATGGCTAGCGGTTCTGGAAATCGATTGCTTTTGCCACTTGTAGAGTTGTATTTATGTTTAACATTTATAAACCACCCTTCACCCACAAGGGATCTCAAGGCAGGTGGCAAACATTGTAAAAATTACTATATAATTATAACATTAAAAAAGAGAGGCATAAAACTATTCAACCAGCAAACAGAAACAAATGGATCAATCAATTAAAATGCCTGGGCAAAAAGGAACATTTTGATTTGCTTCTGAAAAGAAATCACATTTTCCCCAGGAGGGCATTCCAAAGTCAGGGCACCACCATAGAGAAAGCCCATACATATACACACACACACGCACATAATGTTTTTCTCCCACTGATGGTACTCAGAGAGGGGCCTCCTCTGAAGGGCAGAATGATATGGAGGGGGCCTCTGTGGACTGAAATGTCTGTAATGCCATAGAGGACATCACAAGATGGATTCAGCAGCTGAGGTGGTGATGATGCAGTAACAATTTGTCTGAATGTTCTAAGTATTATAAACAAGGGAAGATGGTGGACATAACCTGCCCCCGCCCCTTGCTGGCCATGGGAAAAAAAGCCCTGGTTGAGCCAGGAACTACGAACTAGTCTTTTGTGAAAGGCACCGATAATCACCACCTGGCAGCTTTACCAATTTATTCATTACATCTGTTGTTTGTCTGAATCCAGCCATAGTTCTCCATCACTGTTCTTCCTTATTTCTCAGACCCTGTCATGAAACACAGGATTGATTTGTTTCTGCTAATGTACAGCTCCAGTTCTAGACCAAGTAAAGAAGGGGAGGGGGGGGGGGGCTATATCTTCTCTTCTTTTTAAAATCATCATTTCTTGACATGAATGGTATAAACAAGTATCTTTCAAAGCACTCTTTCTATAATAGCCAGCTGAGAGACAAAGTTCTCTTTTTGACAACCTGAACAAATATATTCAGGAAGTGAAGGCAGGGTTGCTGCTGAGATGTATAACATCATTGTTTTGACCTCAAAATAAAATGAGAAAAGGTAACAAAGGCATGCCACTCAACAGGATATAGAAATACAGATAACCACAGCATCCTGGATTATATGCTTGAGGTTTTGAGAAAGAAAAGAGAATTCTCCTGTCAATAATACTTTATACTTCAGTAAGCACCATTCAACAGCTAGGAATATTAAAATCAGTCATTTTAATGAGAAAACAAACACACAACATTTATCATATGAATGCACTTCTGAGTCACTACCATCAGGAATGTTTTTGTAAGAGTCCTATTCTTTATGGACAGAAGTCCTCAGAGTTAAGCTTTCAAAAGCCTCTTTACATGCATAGTGACTTGGGATGGCGCGGACACCCGACTGGGTCCGGAAGTCCATAGGGCTCCCCCCCATCCGTGTCCCTGGACCACACCCATGAAGGCTCTGGCCTTGCTCTCCCTCAGACATTCCCTGCCGGGGAATGTCTCACCTGGACCCGTCCACAAGCGTTCCCTGCCCTCACCTGGACCCGTCTACATAAATGGACCATTTACGCCTCTAAGATTGCGTATATCAAGCTTTCCCAGCCCGAATTTGAACATATTTAAATATGCACATTTTTAATTACCTCCTTTTTTCTGTAAAAATAAGCTCGGCAAAATGGCAGCCGCTCACGGATGGGATCCAGGACGAGTACGTGTGGCTGAGCGAGCTCATGGAGGCTCAAGTGTGGGTCCAGGGGAGCTCGAGCAGGGGCAGGGCAGCACTTCAGCAGCTGCCTACCAATACTGGATGGGGGTGAGTTCACCCACCCCTAATAGTGACTCAATTTTTCTTCTGTTTTACAATCTGTAGGTCAGGAGCCAAAACTGGGTTGCAGCCCAACCTACAGTGGGTAATACCAGTGACACCATCACAATTTTCTTTATTATTAACCTATTCACATGTAACAACAGCCCATCAGTTAAACAAACCATGGGTTGTTGGGGATGAGTGGGAAGAGCAGGCACTTTTACTCAACATACAATCAGCTACTTCGTAGGTGGTTGAGCATGACATCCGAACCCGGACCAAATGGGTTGTTTAGGGACTAAACTTAGCAGTTAACCCAACAACAAACCATGTTCTCCCACTCATGCATGACAACCTATGGGTTTTCATTACGTGCGAACCAGGTCTATGTTTGGGAAGGGGTGCTGACAGTCTGCCTGACCCATACCAACCTCAACCTGTGAAGATCAGCATAAGAGGCCCTGTTGTGTGTAAGATCACTTAGGTTTGAGGACATAAGGGAGAGGGCTTTTTAGGGAGCAGCCCGCACTCGTGGAATTCTGTTCCAACTGATATCTCTCAGGACTCATGATTACAGATCTTCAAGTGGGCCCTAAAGACCTACCTTTCCACCTTGGCCTATAATTGAGCTAGTTCATTGTGTACTGTTGTGTAGATAGTGTTAGCTGGTTTTAATTTTGATATTTTGTTCTTATTCTTATTGTTCTTTTATCATTGTTTTATTGTGTTTTATGGTTTCACTCTTGTATGCTGCCTTGGGAGGGGTTCCTCTAAACAGTGACCTATAAATATTTAAATAAATACATACAAAGTGAAGGAAAAACAAAGAAGAGTAAGAGGAGGAGGAATTTGCAGCAGGACAGTTAAGAGCCTCATGATCTCTAGAGAAGCTTGGGAAACTTTCATGGCCTGCCTGTACATGCACAGTTCCCAATGTGGGATTCAACAGAGGCTATGAAGAAGTGGAGGGAGGGGTGGGGAGAAAGATGGACATGCACAGTAAAACATTAAAGGCGCAATCCTATGCATGTTTAGACAGAAAAAAGTCCTACAATTCCCACGCTGGCTGGGGAATTCTGGGATGTATAGGACTGTTTTCTGTCTAAACATGCATAGGATTGCACCTTAAGATTACATATTGGGGCTAATGAGGAGTCCCAGGCCTAAAAAGGTAGAAGACTACTGCTTTACAGCAGCAATCTATTTGGGGTGGGGGTTAAAAAAGCTGCTGAATATACATAACAAATCAATGTTACACAAAGGAAAGACCACAAGTGTTCTCTACCATAATTCAGTCAATTCTTCTCAGTTGCTAGATTTTTCTTCTGTGCGGCTAGACTAATAAATAGTCTGAAATTAAGAACTTTAAGATTTGGTTCAAATCTTGATTTTATTTTAAATCAAAATGTGAACATCAGCTTTTGTCATCTCTGAAACATCTGGCCATTTGCACTGCTCTTCTCTATACCTTCTCTCTCACTCTCTGTTTTCCTTTGTTCTAGACACATTCCTCCTTTCTAGACCTTCTCTCTCATTCCTCTAGACTTCCAACCATCTCCTAGCTTCTCTGCTGCTTTGTCAGTTCCCTGAATCTTCATCTTCTTCAAGACTTTCCTCAGCTCTTCTGTTTGCCATGTCCTTATGTAGGATCTGAGAAGTCTGCCAAATACATCCAAAGACTTTTATAAACAGGGCAGCTCAGCCAATAGCAGTCAGAGACTCTTTTGCCTGCCCTGCACCTTTGTGACATCAGAGAAGCTCAGCCAATCACTGACAGAGCTTAATCACTACCTCACCTCCACAAAACCCCTTAAATGGGGGGTTGGGTAGCCATGCAGCAATGAGCAAGTTCAAGCCCCTTTACAAAAGGCTACCTGAAGTGAAATTAGAAGGTAAATTTTGGATTCACCTCCCTAAGGAATTTCAAGGAAATATTCTTTTTAAAAGATTCAACTGGACTAATGGATTCAAAAGGACTAATGATATTTCTCAAGGGGGTTCTGCACATCTGTTTCCACATAATACCCATTTGCTAAACTACCCAATTTATTTTTGCTTCAAATTTATTTATTTATTTATATCCCGCCTTTTTCCCAATACTGGGACTCAAGGTGGCTTTACAACATTAAAAACTTGTAGAGTTAAAACATATAAATAGAAATATACAAAAGTTAAAGATATAATTAAATCCTATAAATCCTATAAAATCCTATACATCCTATAAAAGTGAAACTTTCCTTCAAACAAAGCATTTTCTGACTGAAGTATACAACAGAATCTCTGATGGACTCTCTGAAGAGGAAAGAAGTTATTTTAGACCTGTGGATAAGTACCTACATATCCTAATAACAGATAAATCAGTCAATATTATATTATGGGACTGCTGTCAGATTTCTGTGAGTAGGGCTATCTGTGGGTTGGCCGATAGTGTTTTATTGATGCTGTTGCTTTAAATATTGATTTTGCTATTTTAATTGCTGTAAGCGATACATATGTATCCAAAGGGTGGGGCATAAATATTTATATAGATAAATAAATAAAATACCCAGCTAGTGTTGACAAAAGAGCATTGATAGCCCATAATATTCAATAATAATAATAATAACAACAGACCACAGTTTGATTCAGACAAAGAGAAAGAAAGAGACACAGCAGAGTTTGGGATGCTGTCCAGGAGTAGGCAACTTGTGGCTCTCCAGGGCGCAACATGGGGAGTTTTCCGTGACGCTACTGAGCCTGACACACAGGCATGACACATGACATAACCCCCAAACTGTATCAGTGCTAGGTTTTCTTGCCATAAAACCTGATTTTTGCAAAGTCCTTTTGTTACAGATTTTCCAGTTACTGGAACTTCCATGTGTTTGGGGACTCAGTGTGTCCTAAACTTGCGATACTACTCCAGAGGGAGGAGACAGGAAGGGTTAACGCCTTCCATTCCTGTTGGTTCCTCCTTTAGCTGATGCAACTTTCCATTCCTCCTTGCAGCACTGAAGCCAGTCCTTAACCCTTCCTGTCTGCTTCACCCTCCACTGACCATCGGGTTTTGTTTGTTTGTTAATGCATACCCATGAGACACATTCTGTCCTCTGTCCTTTCTATTTCCTTGCCTCAAGGAACTAGGGTTGGTGGAGAATTTCTCCACGAATCTTCGGGAGGCCGAGTGCCGACGCATTCGGCCCCCCGAAAGTGTTGGGGAAATTCTCCACTGCCCCCCCCCCCGGGATGGGACTTACCTTCGGCGAATGTCCCTCTAGGCGGCGGGTCCCGGCGGTGTTTCGGCGGGGGCCGGTCTCCCGACCAGCTGCCGCCACCGCCATTGCAAAAAAAAAAAGTAAAGTAAAAAAACACACACACACACCCATGATAGGCTACGTAACGATTTACGTAGCCTATCACGGCTTGATTTTCAAAGTCATCCGTGATAGGTTACGTAAATCTTTACGTAGCCTATCATGGCTGACTTTGGGGAAAAAAAAAAAAGCGCATACGCAAATGGCGGCGCCCATGGGTGCCGCCATTTGCGTTCCTTATTTGGGCACGGGTAGTCTACGTAAAGATTTACGTAGACTAAGGCGAAAATAAGGGCAACGCAAATAGCATTGCCCTTATTTTCGCCGTAGTCTACGTAAATCTTTACGTAGACTACCCGTGCCCACATAAGGAACGCAAATGGCGGCGCCCACGGGCGCCGCCATTTGCATACACACTTTTTTTTTTTTCAAAGTCAGCCGTGATAGGCTACGTAAAATCTACGTAAAAAGATTTACGTAGCCTATCATGGCTGACTTTGAAAATCTAGCTGTGATAGCCTACATAAATCTTTACGTAGCCTATCACGTTTTGTGTTGTTGTTTTTTTACTTTACTTGGAAATGGCGGTGGTGGCAGCTAGTCGGAAGACCAGCTGCCGCCGAAACGCCGCCGAAACGCAGCCGGGACTCACCGCCGCGAGGGACATCCGCATGAGGTAAGTCCCATCCGGGTGGGTCGGGGGGTGTCAGAGAATTTCCCCACCAATTTCGGGGGGCCGGATGCGTTGGCATTCAGCCTCCCAGAGATTCGTGGAGAAATTCTCCGACATCCCTACGCTACAGGTCCTCTGGGAGTTGCTCTCAAAGCAACAATAACATATACTACATCCACTGAACTCAGTAGGGTTTCCTTGTTGGCTAGGACTGAACTGAAAGAGATACTTTAAAAAACTAATTTGGAACAGTGGTTAAGAGAATGAGCTATGTTCAAATGTCACCATAGCACCTTAGGGCCTGTGAAAGGGCAATTGTAGAATATCTTATCTTGTGCCAGCTCAGCCTCATACCCACACAATCTGTAATACAGAGATAATAATACTGGCTAATGAAGCAATGGGGATTCCAAACCGGGGATTCCAAACCAGGGATTCTGCATGCAGGAATCAAGCTTCCTAGTCTCTGTGCCGCTATTGTAATTTGAAAGGAAAGGGAAACGCTTGTGCCACCACTACCCAGCACCAGAAGGTAGAACTGCAGCTACCAGCTCAACAGGGGACAGCTTCAAGGGACCAATAAGATTTCTTCAGCTAGTCCTAAGTGGCTCTGACTCAGCCTGGATTCTTAGTCTGAGCAACTTGTTGCTAAGGTACATACTGGCCTGCTTTTAGGCAGATCGCATAACCTGATGGGATCTGAGCTAGCGGTGACCAACCAATAAAGAGATCTTGGGGTTGTGGTGGACAGCTCGATGAAAACGTCAACCCACTGTGCAGCTGCTGTAAAAAAGGCAAACTCCATGTTAGGTGTAATTAGAAAAGGAACTGAGAATAAAACTGCCAATATCATACTGCCCTTATACAAATCTATGGTGTGACCGCACTTGGAATACTGTGTACAATTCTGGTCACCACACGTAAAAAAAGATATTGTAGAGCTGGAAAGAGTGCAGAAAAAGGCAACGAAAATGATCAAGGGGCTGGAGCATCTCCCATGTGAGAGAAGATTACAACAGCTGCGATTGTTTAGCTTGGGAAAAAGGAGGCTAAGGGGAGACATGATAGAGGTCTACAAAATGATGCATGGTGTGGAGAATGTGGATAGGGAGACATTTTTCTCCCTCTCTCATAATACTAGAACCCGGGGTCATCCTATGAAGCTGATTGGTAGGTGATTCAGGATAGATAAAAGGAAGTTTTTCATGCAGCACATAGTCAAACTATGGAATTACTACCACAAGACGTAACAATGGCCAACAATTCGGATGGCTTTAAAAGGGGGTTAGATAAATATCTGGAGGAGAAGGCTATCTGTGGCTACTAGTCCTGATGGCTATATGCTACCTCCAGTACCAGAGACAGTAAGCTTATTCACACTAGTTGCTGGGGAACATGGGCAGGAGAGTGCCCTTGCACTTGTGTCCTGCATGTGAGTTTCTGATTACTAGCTGGTTAGCCACTGTGTGAACAGAATGCTGGACTAGATGGACCCTTGGTCTGACCCAGCATGGCTCTTCTTATGTTAACCTACCCCTGCTTGTTCACTTTCTGGTGGGTACCTGCTTACTTTCTGATGGCAAGCCCTGAGAGGAAGCCTTGTACAGAAAACAAAAAATTCCCAGATGCCTCAGGTGTTCAATGCAAATTACAACATTTCTCTTTCTCAAATCTTACCATAAGCCATTTTACCATGAGCTTTAAAAGGTCAGGGAAACATAGCGTAAGGCTGTAGCTTACCAAGTAGGATCTACTACTACTAGATTCTACTAGGCTAAGAAACTTCCCCAGAGCTTAGGGTCATTTCTACATGAGGCATTTACCGTGTGCTCATCATTCCCTACTCACAATTGTTTACAGATTATTTAGATGACATTGTAAACCTCCAGTTTTACTTCTGTGCCTAAGCAGCACATTCAGTGAGCCTTTTTAGAGCAGGGAAAATGCAGCATTTAATTGTGGAAGTGAAAGAAAGCACGATTTCCTCTTGTGTATTTGCACTATTTCACTTTATCACAGTGCCACCTAGAGGTTATGTAGTTGAAAAGTAGGAAAGGAAATGCACCTCATGTAGTGCTCAATTCTGTGACAAATTCTGTGACAAAACCAAAAGTAGATACAGCAGATTAACAGCCAATTAACAGCCTCATGTAGAAAAGCTCTAGACAGACAAACTGTGGGACTGTATTCATCCTTCTTTTGATACTCAAGAGCCTCACTGGGCTTACTGACCAGGTCCTAAAGCAGGAGGGGGGAATCTGTGGCTCTCCAGATGTTGTTCAACTCTCACTCCCATCAGTCCCAGCCAGCATGGTCAATGTTCAGGGATGATGGGAGTTATAGCCCATGCACACAGGATTCCCACCCCTGCCCTAGAACCTTAAAAATTCTCTTGGGCTTTATTTATTTTTCCTCTATGTGGATACCAGTAATTGTATAGGACTTGTATTAAATATGAAGTTAACAACACTGCACTCTCTCTTTCCCCTCCCACCCTGTAACCTCAAACTAACTTGGTTGTTGCTTCGGGAAAAACAAAAATGAAGGGGATAAGTGTATGGTGGGGAAATATATCAATTGCATTCGGAATTCATTTTGCAATGAATTGACTCTAGTAGTTTCATTTTTTTTTCATTCATGATGAAGCAAATGCAGACATTGTTCACTTATGCTGTCTCCTTTGCCAACATACCTTTGTGTCATCATAGGTATCAGTAGGAAGGTCTGAAGAAATTTAGGATTTGGGGTAAGCTCATGCTTCTCCCAACACTGCCCCCTTTTGACTTAGTTTCCGCCAGAGGAATTGCACCAGCAGTGCTCCTCTGACATTACACCAGCGCAGGGTGTATCACAAGATCCTAAGGTGTGCCAACTGGTGTAAATTTATATTAGGACTGTAGACCAACAGGTTTTAGAAAAGTAATGACACATTTCAAACAAGGCAGAAATACTAGCTGCTTTCTTAGGTGGGAGTTGGCAACAGGCTTTCTTCCCACACTATCAGCATGTCTACCACAGCTTAGATCTCCTTCCAGGACCCAGGTGGGGAACCTCTTCCAGCCTGAGGGCTGAAACCGATTTCGGAGACGCTCTCAGGGACTGCATTTCAGTGGTGGGTGCGGCCAAAGGCAAAACAATTGGGGCCAAAACAAAAAATACCAGCACATTGTAGCTTATAGCTCTTATGGCCAGTAACTAAACCTCAGGAGAGGCATTTCAACCTTGTAGAATGGCCAGGAAACCACCAAACGATCAGTGGTTGGGGAAAAGGGGAATGCCCATCTGGAGAACCCTGGAGGGCTGGATTGGGACCCCAGGCCTGATGTTCCCCACTCCTGTTCTAGAATCTATTTTTGATCAAATATCTGACTTCTGGCTAAAGGGCTGCACTGTATACCCTTGTCCTCTTCCTGCAGTAAACGTCCTGGAGCCAAAATCAAGGTGGAGGGAAGAGAAGATTCAGAGATTAAGTATGGCTGTTGATTAGAGCACCAAGTAGACTGCTAGGGGGCAGTCAAAAGGCACCCAGCAATCCACATCCTGATGATGTTTCTTTATATCTAAGTCATATTAGACCAACTTGGGGGTTGTATTATATCTGTTAAAGCAGAACTGCACAATCTATAAACCACCAATGAGCTCCCATGTATGGCGACCTGCCAGGGCATTCATAGACCTCCAGTTTTTGTGCCTGCCTGGGACTACAAAAATAGAGGTCTTGTCGAGCAACAGGCAGGCTGAAATTATCTACCTGGTGGGCTTGTTCAGTCTGGTGGATCGCACTTTATGCAGGTCTTTGTAAAAGCAATCCATTTATGGTATCAGTAACTGGAAAGTGCATTCCACCTCCGCCAGCAAATTTCCATTTTATAGCCATAGTCTGTATTCACTTCTGTAGATTATGACTAAACTAAGAACCAACTAATCAAAGAAACCAACCATCTGTTTCCAATGAGCACATTGGTTCCTGCCCATTGTTATTAAGTTCTTTTCCACATATTGCCACATATCAAGCAGTACAGAAATGTATTTCTACATAAATGAATGAGGTAAAATTCATTTGGAAAGTGGAAATTAATAACCAGAAAACTGTTGGGGACAGACCAAAGAAATCCACACACACACACACACACACCACTCCCTTTTGTAATCCAATGCATAATTTTCATTTCAGATGCAGGATTATTATGTAGGTATACTAATGTTAATGTATGGAGTATTTTTCTTATCCTATTGCCTTATGCCTTGTGGAACAGATAGTTACTATTCCTGTTTTATAGATGGGAGAAATTATGCTGGGAGACTACACCTTTCTCAAGCCACCTTCTTGGATCTGAATCCTGAACTTCCAATACACTTTAGATCTCAGGCATTTGTTTTGTACCACAATCATATTGTATATTCCCCAAAAATATTAGCTCTCTTTTAGTTTGTTGTTTAAAGCTTTTATCCTTGATGGTTGCAAAGAAAATTCTGAAAGTGTGACTCTTACATTGTAAACTGGTGGTATTGAATCAAATGAATCAGGGTACTATGCTAGCAGACAAATGGCTGCTTATACTATCAGGCATAAGAACATAAGAGCCATGCTGGATCAGATCAAGGGTCATCTAGTCTAGCATTCTGTTCACACAGTGGCCAACTAGCTGCCCGCGGGGAACCCGCAACCAAGATGCAAGTGCAATAGCACCCTCCTACCCACCTTCCCCAGCAAACTGGTGTACATACATAGGCTTACTGCCTCTGGTACTGGAGATAGCGTATAGCCATGAAGACTAGTAGCCACTGATAGCCTTTTCCTCCAGGAATTTGTCTAATGCCCTTTTAAAGCCATCCAAATTGTTGGCCATCACTACATCCTCTGGTAGTGAATTCCATAGTTTAACTATGCATTGTGTGAAGAACTTCCTTTTATTTATCTTGAATCTCCCACCAATCAGCTTCATAGGATTCACTGGAGAGCCAGTGTAGTGTAGTGGTGAGAGTGACGGACTAGGAGCCGGGAGAGCTGGGTACTAGTCCCCACTCGGCCATGGAAGCTCACTGGGTGACTCTGGGCCAGTCACAGACTCTCAACCCAACCCACCTCACAGGGTTGTTGTTGTCAGGATAAAATGGAGAGGAGGAGGATAATGTAAGCCGCCTTGGGTTCCTTGCAAGAGGAAAAAAGTGGGATATAAATACAATAAAATAAATAAATAAATAGGATGACCCCAGGTTACAATATTTTGAGAGAGGGAGAAAAATGTCTCCCTGTCCACATTCTCCACACCATGAATCATTTTGTAGATCTCTCTCATGTTTCCTCTTAGCCTCCTTTTTCCCAAGCTAAACAATCACAGCTGTTGTAATCTTCTCTCACATGGGAGATGCTCCAGCCCCTTGATCATTTTCGTTGCCTTTTTCTGCACTCTTTCCAGCTCTACAATATCTTTTTTTACGTGTGGTGACCAGAATTGTACACAGTATTCCAAGTGTGGTCACACCATAGATTTGTATAAGGGCAGTATGATATTGGCAGTTTTATTCTCAGTTCCTTTTCTAATTACGCCTAACATGGAGTTTGCCTTTTTTACAGCAGCTGCACAGTGGGCTGACATTTTCATTGAGCTGTCCACCACAACCCCAAGATCCCTTTCTTGGTTGGTCACTGCTAGCTCAGATCCCATCAGGTTATACTTGACGCTGGGATTTTATGCCCCAACATGCATCACTTGACACTTGCTTACATTGAACCACATTTGCCATTTAAATGTCCATTCTCCTAGTTTGGAGAGATCCTTCTGGAGCTCTTCACAATCCTTTTATGCTTTAACCACCCTAAATGATTTGGTGTCATCAACAAAATTGGCCACTTCACTGCTCATTCCTGATTCCAGATCATTTAGAAACAGGTAGAAAAGCATTGGTCCTAATACAGATCCCTGTGGGACCCCACTATTTACTTCCAACCATTGGGAGAATTTACCATTTATTCCTACTCTCTGCTTTCTGTTCTTTAACCAGTTACTGATCCATAAGAGGACCTGTCCTCTTATTCCATGACGGCTAAGTTTTCTCTGGAGTCTTTGGTGAGGGACTTTGTCAAAAGCCTTTTGAAAGTCCAGTAAACAATGTCTACTGGATCACCCCTCTCTACCTGTTTATTGACACTCTCAAAGAACTCTAAAAGGTTAGTGAGACAGGACTTACCTTTGCGGAAGCCATGTTGATTCTTTTTCAGCAGGGCTTGTCCTTCTATATGCTTACTCATTTTATCTTTAAGAATGCCTTCAACCTACTTACCCAGAACAGGTGTTAAGCTACCAGGCCTGTAATTTCCAAGATTCCCCTGGATCCCTTTTTGAAAATTGGCATTATATTGGCCATCTTCCAGTCCTCTGATATAGAAGCTGATCTTAGGGACATATTGCATATTTTGGTTAGAAGATCAGCAATTTGATATTTGAGTTCTTTGAGAACTCTAGGATGGATACCACCTGGGCCCAGTGATTTATTTGCTTTCAATTCATAAATAAGGTTGAAAACTTCATCCTTTGTCACCACTATTTGCCTCAGTTCCTCAGACTCCTTTCCTTAAAAAGTCAGTTCAGGCACAGGTATCTGGCCTATATCTTCTGCAGTGAAGACGGATGAAAATAATTCATTCAGCTTCTCTGCAATCTCCTTGTCCTCCTTCAGTACTCCTTTAACTCAGTTATCATCCAATGGTCCAACTTTCTCCCAACATGGTTTTCTGCTTCTGATATATTTAAAGACTTCTTTATTGTTGGCCTTGATATTGTTAGCGATATGCTCTTCAAAATACTTTTTTTGCATCTTATTGTCTGCTTGCATCACCTTTGTGCAAGCTTGTGCTGCCTTTTGTTTTCCTTACTTGGGCAAGACTTCCATTTTCTGAAGGAAGCTCTCTTTTCTCTAAGCCAGTGTGGTGTAGTGGCTACAATGTTGGACTGGGAGCCGGGGGAGCCGGGAGATCCGGGTTCTAGTCCCCACTCAGCCATGGAAGCTCACTGGGTGACTTTGGGCCAGTCACAGACTCTCAGCCCAACCTACCTCACAGGGTTGTTGTTGTGAGGATCAAATGGAGAGGAGGATTATGTATGCCGCCTTGGATTTCTTAAAGAGGAAAAATGGTGGGATATAAATGTAATAAATAAATACATAAATAGCTCCTTTAACCCTGCTTGTTAACTATGCCAGCGACCTCTTGGACTTGGTGCTACCTCTCCTAACCTCATATACATTTTAACTGGGCTTCTATTATTGTGGTTTTGTGTAATCTCCAAGTATTTTGAAGGGATTTAATGCTCTTGGCTCCCCCTTTTAACTTCCTTTCACCAGTTCCCTCATTTTAGAGAAGCTTCCTCTTTTGAAGTCAAATGTGACTGTGTTAGACTTCCTGAGCAATTTTTCACTTAAATAAATAAATAAATAAATAAATAAATAAATATATATTACATCTGACAGCACTGTGGTCACTGTTTCCAATTGGTTCAACAATTTGTACTAGGCTCTGGGTGACACCACTTAGGATTAAATCCAAAGTCACCTCCTCTCTGGTCGGTTCCATGACCAACTGTTCTAGGGCACAATCGTTTAGAGCATCGAGAAATTTAACCTCTTTGTTGTGACTGGAACATGCATTTATCCAGTCAATGTGGGGGTAATTGAAGTCACCCATTATTCCAACACTTCCTTGTTTGGAGGCCTCCCTGATTTCATTTTCCCTCTCAAGGTCACTCTGAGCATTCTGGTCTGGGGGACAATAGCACGTTACTAGGACTAAATTAGTTTTGGATCCTGGTATTGTCACCCACAGCACTTCTGTGGAAGAGCCTACCCCTTTAAGGTGTTCTAGTCTGCTTGACACTACGCCTTCTTTGACGTACAGGGCAACACCTCTCCCAGTACACCCTTCCCTGTCCTTCCTATAGAGTTTATATAGAGATGATCCATATCCCACAGGTTCTCTCCATTCCACCAGGTTTCTGTAATGCCCACAATATCCAGGTTCTCCTTTAAAACCAAGCACTCCAACACTGCCATTTTGGCTCAGAGGCTTCTAGCATTTGCATAGAAACAGCTATACATGGTGTCCCTCCCCAGATGCCTCTGACGTGTGCATCTTTTGCTATGGGACTTTGGCCCCTTTGATTGGCTATTATGTTCTACCATGTGCTCCTGGCCTCTTTCCTCCAATTCTACATTTGGGCAATCAAAAACATTTTCATCTTCATCCCTTTGGGATGGTTTAACCCAAACCGGATGCTTCCCAGCCTGTCGGCTTTCCCCCAGAGTTTAGTTTAAAAGCTGCTTTGCCACCCTTTTTATGTTTAGTGCCAGCAGCCTGGCTCCATTTGGGTTCAAATGGAGTCCATCCCTCTTGTACAGGTCCAGCTTGTCCCAAAATGTTCCCCAGTGCCTAACAAATCCGAACCCCTCCTCCCTGCACCACCATCTCATCCACACATTGAGACTCCTCAGTTTCGCCTGTCTAGCTGGCCCTGTGCATGGAGCAGGTAGCATTTCAGAGAAAGCCACCTTGGTGATCCTGGATTTCAACCTCCTACTTAGGAACCTAAATTTGGCTTCCAGGAACTCATGACTACATTTTCCCACATCACTGGTACCAGCATGGACCACAACTACTGACTCAACCCCTGCAATATCTGTTAGGCTACCTAGACAGCGCATGATAGCCACAATCTTCGCACCAGGCAGGCAATTCACCATGCGGTCTACACAGCCATCACATACCCAGCTGTCTATGTGTCTAATTATTGAATCTTCCACTACCACAAGCTCCCCTCCCCCTGGAGGCACATCCTCAGTGTGAGAGGATGTTTATTCGTCTTCCGAGAAATTAGTCTCTTCTAAGGGATCATTTCCCTCTTCCTAAGAATGATGCCCTCCTTCCCCAAGACCCGCATTCTCCATGACAGCAAAGTAGCTGTCACCCTGGGAGTGGGACACAACTAATAGGTCCCTGAAGGTCACATCCTTCAAGTTATAATAACTTGATAACTCAAGTTATTAACGTGAATAACTTCTGTCCTTACTCAACATTTGTGTTTGATCCTGGTGTTCATTCATCACCGATTTATCTATGTTTTTTAAAAAATATATTTTATTAAATTAAGTTTGATTAGGTTTTAACAGTTTGTAATCTCCTGAGAGACTGTTTCTTATTGGGCAGATTAAAAATATAACAAATAAATAGTTTAATTGGGCTATGGAGGGAGCAATCCTATGGCCGCTAGTCAGTGGCTAGACGGCCAGAGGATACATCAGTTCCCTGAGAACCGACTTTCCCCCTGTCCCGCACTGCCTTGTAGGCAGCGCAGAATGGCCCTGTGGTCCGTGCTCGGAAGAGGAGTGCAGAGCAGTGAAAATGGGGCATTCTGGGGCAGGGAAGGCGGAAATGCCTGCACAACACATTCAACGTGTCATTCAGCTGCTGCTTCACTTGCTCCGACTTCCTGCGGCTAGACAGCCGAAATCGGCTGTCTAGCCGCAAATGCAGGGTGGCTGAAGCACATAGGGGACGATCCCCTCCGTGCTTCTCCTGCCCTGCATCGGATAGGCGGTCACCTCCAAGTTTGGAGGTGGCCGCCTATCCCCATAGGATTGCTCCCTAAACTGCTTTGCAGAACATGTCATGGGGGACATAAAGCTACCCCCCAAAATGGCTTTCCTGTATTGAGTTCTCCCTGTCAAAAAAGTCGAGGAATACATTGTGATGTCGTGACATTGCACGTGTGGCTGCCAGTGGCGGCCAGCAACGTATAGCCAGAGTAGAGAAACATGCAACTCCATGTTATCACACTGTGGCATAAATGTTACTATATGTTACAGAAGGGGAGAATTGAACATGGGAATGTCATTTTCAGGTTTATCCTGACTCAATCACCTATTACACTTTCCACTTCAGGCTTAAAGTCAAGAGCAATAAGCTTTCTTTCTCCTTACACTTCACACTGATTTTTTAAAAATTATTAATAGAAACACACACCTAGGAAAGGTACAGAGCAGGTTCAATGAAAAACAAAAACAAAATTATCTTATGATTGGGTCAGTGGAACCTCTTGACAATGAATGGCTGAGCTGCTGTGATAGCCTGAAATGTTCAAAAACATTCATGATCAAGGTGCAAAGCCGTCAGGCAGTTCAGTTTCTGTAATGGACAGGATGTGGTCTATTTGGTATGGACTAAAACTTTCCATAGAACCAGTGGGCAGCTAGAGAAAAAGAGTAGAGACAGCAGGAAACAGACAAGGGGGCACTAATAAGAGGGATGATGGAGGTTGGATTTTAATATTGATTTGAACCAGCCATGTATTGAACTGCCAGCTTATAGTTACTTTTACTTTTAACTTTTACTTTTTGCTTTCACTTTTCATTATTCATTAATCAGTGAAAACACCAGAAGCATATCCGTACATGGCTGAACATCATTACCCCAAAATTACCCTGAATATTATTACCCCCAAAGTTCTATGGAAAACATCCTGCTACAGTTTTAATACCTTTTGAATACGAAGGTTTTCAAAGTCACCCTATAATTCCCCTGCATATCCACTGTGAGGGTATAACAAACAAGGCAGTTTCTCATTTATTCTCTGTGGGTAAATTTGCTAATATCTCCCCTTCCGTGCGTGCACACACTGTTAATTAAATTGGGCTTTTTAGCTTTCCCTCATACCTCATTCTTTTTTGGTTCTCCGATTAACCTAATTCCCCTCATGTGGTCACTCATCTACTAAATTGTCTTTTCTCTCTCTGCATTATTAGATTATTTAACTCCTTCATCTGGAAAGTCAGATGGCTTGCTTATTTTGTGCTTATGTATCTTAAGAAGAATATGAGCAGCCAGTGTGGAACTATGTGGAACTTCTCAAATATAATGATTGGAGGAAAGCTTTTCCTGGGCCTTTGGCTCTTCAACCTGTCTCCTCTACTGGACTTTTATCATGTTTAAATTTTGCTATTGTGGCTCAGGGATTGTGGGGTGCTTAGGGCCAACCTAAATGTGACGTTCAAGGTGTGTTTGATTTTTTGTTTAAAAAACCCTGCATGTTAAATGGAAATAAGCTGTGGCGGGGGGAGCAGTATCAGAATCACAGCAGGCATGGAGGGGGAATTTAACCATTTCCTTTCGTTCTGTGGTCCTGAGGGAAATCCCTTCTCTGAAGCTGGTATTTGCTTTGTAGTGGAAATCCTCTTGTTGTTGTTCAGTCATTAAGTCGTGTCCGACTCTTCGTCACCCCATGGAACATAGCACACCAGGCCTTTCTGTCCTGCGCTCTCTCCCGGAGCGTGCTCAAGTTCATATGTGTCTGTTTCCCGCCTCCCAGCTGAGCAGAGCAGAGCAGAGCAAGCTGCTCCAGCTGGGCCAGGGACTACAGAAGCAAGCAAGCTCCCAGAGAGCAAGCGACCAGAGAAAGCGAACAGGGGGAGCAAACAGGAGTTGGCCAGGGGAGTTGCAGTGGTAGAAGAGACAAAGGAGACAAAGGAGACAGAGGCTAAGAGGTAAGTGGGCTGCAGGAAGCCCAGGGGGCTGCCCTTTATCCTTCTGAGTGGCTGTGAGCTCACCAGGTGCTTCTGAGAGCTCCAACTGAATTGGGGGGGTGTGGCCTGAGTACTCCCAGCATCTGAGTGGGCGGGAAGCTTCAGTCTGTTTCCCGCCTCCCAGCTGAGCAGAGCAGAGCAGAGCAAGCTGCTCCAGCTGGTCCAGGGACTACAGAAGCAAGCAAGCTCCCAGAGAGCGAACCACCAGAGTGAGCGACCAGGGGGAGCAAACAGGAGTTGGCCAGGGGAGTTCGGCAGGGGAGGTCAAGGGGGAGGCCCCTAACATTTTTTTTCATTTTTTATTTTATTTTTTAACTAACTTTTCTCCATTTATTTGTCTTGTAACACACACTTCCACACCAGTGGGACTCTGCTTTTAACCTCTACTGAGTAGAGGAGCAGGCACAGGCTAGTCTAGAACAATCACAAAGCTAGACACAAACAGGGAAAAGAGGCAGTGGAAGGACAGGACTCTCCAGTGGTGGTGACCTGCAAGGTGTGTGCAATGTTTGTTTTCTTGCCTGAGAACAACATGGCCTACACCTGCAACAAGTGCAAGTTGATCACGCTGTTGGAAGAAAAAGTAAGTGGACTGGAGCGGCAACTGTCGACCCTCCGGGGAATAAGAGAACACGAAGAGTTCTTGGACAGAATGGGGGAACTACAGCAGCAAAGGAAAGACCAGAAGCTTGAAGAGCAACAGCAAGATGAGGCAGTGGGAAATGCCGAGGTGAAGAAAAATGGAGTAGAGGATACTCCTTGGAAAAGGGTGACAGTTAGGAGAAGAAGAACTAGACACCACTCTGCACCAGTGGAAGCAGTGGAGCTGTGGAACCGATTCCAGGTACTTGCGGATGAGACTGGAGGACAGCCTGCAGAGGAAGAATCACAGGGGAACCTACATGAGAGTGAGCAAGAGGCTGAAGGTCAGTCAAACAGAGGCGATGAAACCCAGGCCTACAACAAGAAGAAGAGAAGAGTGGTAGTAGTGGGAGACTCCTTGCTGCGTGGGATCAAGACCCAAGTATGTCGCGAAGACCTGTGGACTCACCAGGTATGTTGTCTCCCGGGAGGACGAATTAGAGACGTGACTGAAAGGTTGCCTGCACTCATTAAGCCCACTGACAGGTATCCCTTTCTTCTCATCCGTGTGGGAACAAATGATACCGCCAAGCGGAGCTACGAAGAAATCACGTCAGACTTTGAAGCTTTGGGAAGGAAACTCAAAAATTTTGGGGCCCAGATAGTTTTCTCATCCATCCTTCCAGTAGTTAGAAGAGGGATAGAAAGGGAACAAAAAATACACCGGATGAATGACTGGCTACAAAGGTGGTGCCAACGAGAGAGATTTGGATTCTGGGACCACGGGCTATACTTCCTGGAAGATGGGCTGTTGGCAAGGGACGGGTTGCACCTCACAAAGGCTGGGAAGAATGTGTTTGGCCACAGCATGAAGAACTTCATCAGGAGGGCTTTAAACTGAATCCTACGGGGAAGGGAGATGTAATGTTGGGGGTAACAATGGACGTAGGCGCATGCACTGCAACGGAGAGAACAGCTCTGATAGCGCCCAATGATAGTCTTCAGACACATGTAGGAAGAAAGCCAGACTATGAAGCACATGGTCTTCGATGTCTATATACTAATGCCCAGAGTATGGGAAACAAACAGAATGAACTTGAACTCTTAATACAGGAGGGAAATTATGACTTGATAGGTATAACTGAGACTTGGTGGGATGACTCTCATGACTGGAATACAGCAATTGAAGGATATAACTTGTTCAAAAAGAACAGGAGGAACGGAAAGGGAGATGGGGTTGCACTGTATATGAAAAATACATATCTCTGCACAGAAATACAGGAGGATGAGCTCGGTAGCCCAATCGAGAGCATCTGAATCAAAATAAATGGAGCAAAGAATAAAAGGAACCTGGTGGTCGGAGTCTACTACCGGCCACCCAACCAAGGAGAAGACGAGGATGAAACTTTTGAAAAGCAAATAGCCAATGTTTTAAGGAAGCATGATGTAGTAGTAATGGGGGACTTCAATTTCCCCGATATTTGTTGGGAGACAAATTCTGCAAAACATGGCCCCTCCAGGAAATTCCTGACTTGTGTGGCAGATAACTTCCTCGTACAGAAAGTAGAGGAAGGAACTAGAGGATTGGCTAGCCTTAACAGAGATGACTTAGTGGATAAAGTAGCAGTTATAGGAACTCTGGGGGAAAGCGACCATGTTGTACTTGAGTTCTTGGTTCTAAGGGAAGCAAAAGCTGAGTGTAGTCAAACATGTACCCTGGATTTTAGGAAAGCTGATTTTAATAAACTCAGAACAATCCAGAAGAATGATCAGTAAGGTCCCATGGCAAGTGACGCTAATGAGAAAAGGAGTCCAAGACGGGTGGGAGCTTTTAAAAAAGGAAATTCTCAAGGCACAATCACAAACAATTCCAACAAGAAGAAAAGGTGGAAGACAACAGAAGAAGCCAATGTGATGGGGCTCAACAACACTACAAGCAAGAAAGATCTTGGAATTGTTGTCGATCACAAGCTGAATATGAGCCAACAATGTGATGTCGCTGCAAATAAGGCAAATGCTATTTTGGGCTGCATTAATCGAAGCATAGCTTCCAAATCCTGGGAAGTACTAGTTCCCCTCTACTCAGCATTGGTTAGTCCTCATCTGGAGTACAGTGTCCAGTTCTGGGCACCACACTGTAAGAAGGATGCAGACAAACTGGAGAGGGTTCAGAGGAGGGCAACAAAGAGGATCAGGGGACTGGAAACAAAGCCCTATGAAGAGAGACTGAAAGAACTGGGCATGTTTAGCCTTGAGAAGAAAAGACTGAGGGGAGATATGATAGCACTCTTCAAGTACTTGAAAGGTTGTCACAGAGAAGAAGGACAGGATCTCTTCTTGATCATCCCAGAGTGCAGGACACAGAATAATGGGCTCAAGTTACAGGAAGCCAGATTCCAGCTGAACATCAGGAAAAACTTCCTGACTGTTAGAGCAATATGACAATGAAACCAATTCCCTAGGGAGGTGGTGGGTTCTCTCACAGTGGAGGCATTCAAGACGAGGCTGGACAGCCATCTGTCAGGGATGCTCTGCTGTGGATTCCTGCACTGAGCAGGGGGTTGGACTCGATGGCCTTGTAAGCCCCTTCCAGCCCTACTATTCTATGATTTTATGATATTCATTGCATCGGTGATACTATCTAGCCATCTCATCCTCTCTGCTGTCCTCTTCTCCTTTTGCCTTCAGTCTTTCCCAGCATCAGGGTCTTTTCCAGAGAGTTTTCTCTTCACATTAGGTGGCCAAAATATTTGAGCTTCAGCTTCAGTATCTGTCCTTCCAATGAGCACTCAGGGTTGATTTCTTTTAGGATTGACTGATTTGACCTCCTTGCAGTCCAGGGGACTAGTAAGAGTCTTCTCCAGCACCACTGTTTGAAGGCATCAGTTCTTCGGGGCTCAGCCTTCCTTATAGTCCAGCTGTCACAGCCATACATTACTACTGGGAAAACCATAGCTTTGATTATACAGACCTTTGTCGGCAAGGTAATGTCTCTGCTTCTTACTATGCTGTCTAGGTTTGCCATAGCTTTCCCCCCAAGGAGCAAGCGTCTTTTTAATTTCATGGCTACAGTCACCGTCTGTCGTGATCTTGGAGCCCAAGAAAGTAAAATCTGTCACTGCTTCCATTTCTTCCCCTTCCATATGCCAGGAAGTGATGGGGCCAGATGCCATGATCTGAGTTTTGTCAATGTTGAGTTTCAAACCAACTTTTGCACTCTCCTCTTTCACCCTCAACAAGAGGCTCTTTAGATCCTCTTCGCTTTCTGCCATTAGGGTGGTATCGTCTGCGTATCTGAGTTTGTTGATAATTCTCCTGGCAATCTTAATTCCGACCTCTGATTCATCCAACCCTGCGTTTCTCATGATGTACTCTGCATATAAGTTAAATAAGCAGGGCAACAATATGCAGCCTTGTCATACGCCTTTCCCAGTTTTGAACCAATCGGTTGTTCCATGTCTGGTTCTTACTGCTGCTTCTTGACCCTCGTACAGGTTTCTCAGGAGACAGGTAAGGTGGTCTGGTACTCCCATCACTTTAAGAATTTGCCACAGTTTGTTGTGATCTACACAATCAAAGGCTTTAGCATAGTCAACGAAGCAGAAATAGACTTTTTTTGGAATTCTCTTGCTTTCTCCATGATGCAGCGAATGTTGGCGATTTGATCTCTAGTTCCTCTGCCTCTTCGAAACCCAGATTGTACTTCCGGTAGTTCTCGGTTCACATGCTGCTGAAGCCTAGCTTGTAGGATTTTGAGCATCACCTTGCTGGCATGTGAAAAATGAGCGCAATTGTACGGTAGTTTGAACACTCTTTGGCATTGCCCTTCTTTGGAACTGGAATGTAAACTGACCTTTTCCAGTCTTGTGGCCACTTTTGAGTGTTCCAAATTTGTTGGCATATTGAGTGCAGCATTTTAACAGCATCATCTTTTAGGATTTTAAATAGCTCAGCTGAAAGACTGTCATCTCCGCTAGCTTTGTTGTTAGTAATGCTTCCTAAGGCTCACTTGACTTCACTCTCTAGGATGTCTGGCTCAAGTTCAGTGACCGCACTATCATGGCTATCAGGGACATTCAGATCTTTCCTGTATAGTTCTTCTGTGTATTCTTGCCACCTCTTCTTAATCTCATCTGCTTCTGTTAGGTCCCTGCCTTCTTTGTCCTTTAACATCATGCCCGTCTTTGCACAAAACGTTCCCTTGAGATCTCCAATTTTCTTGAAAAGATCTCTAGTCTTTCCCATTCTGTTGTTTTCCTCGATTTCTTTGCATTGTTCATTTAAGAAGGCCTTCTTGTCTCTCCTTGCTATTCTCTGGAACTCTGCATTCAGTTGGATATATCTTCCCCTTTCTCCCTTGCTTTTCGCTTCCATTCTTTCCTCAGCTACTTGTAAAGCCTCATCAGACAGCCACTTTGCTTTCTTGCATTTCTTTTTCTTTGGGATGGATTTAGTTGCTGGTGCCAATATTTAAATATTGGTGCCAATATTTAAATATTGGTGCCAATATTTAAATATTGGTGCCAATATTTAAAAAATATTAGCTAAATGCTAATTTCTTAACCTGGATAAAAGGGCTGGTTTGAAGTACTTCAGGAATGGATAGCTAGATGAGATTGTTTTATAATCAAACTACCAGTAGATGGACTCCTGTGGTTACATCCCCCAAACAGACAATTCTGCCAATACATTTGAGGATATTGGACAGATATAGGAAAGTAACATGAACCAATTTACTCTATTCTTTCTGACCCAAACTTTCATAAAGGGGGACAGACTGGCTCATGTTAGTCAGCATAGCCACTGGAGGCAAAACAGATATTTTAAGTTATACACACAAGTTCAGGAGAAGATGGGGGAGGCTCAGATTCTGCTTCTGGAGTACTTTCAAATCAGCACTTGTAATAACAGATTTGACAAGGATGTGGCAACCCTTAGAACACTGACCAGTTACAACAAATCTCAGTGAATAAACCAAATAAGGTATTATCCCAGATTTATTATATTTTGTTGAACATTAAAGATCAACCATG
This sequence comes from Heloderma suspectum, assembly GCF_057233095.1. Taxonomy (NCBI): domain Eukaryota; kingdom Metazoa; phylum Chordata; class Lepidosauria; order Squamata; family Helodermatidae; genus Heloderma; species Heloderma suspectum. The sequence continues at coordinate 119,166,387 of NC_139462.1, forward strand.
AAATATCACAAAATGGAATAGGAATTTTCAAAAAGGAAATCTTTAAAGATGCCTCCACCTGACCCCCCCTTTTGTTCTGCACCACAGCTGACGCCATTCAGCGGGGGAGCTCGACCCCCTGTGTAGCATTTTCAGTAGTCTAGAGGGGCTGCTGTGGGGAAGAGAGGCAGAGAAATCCGCTTCTGCCTGCCCAGCTGCCTAAATCTGGATCCAACACAATATGTATATGCATTGGTATACTTCAGCAATGTGTAGGAAAAAATCAAGCTGATAACTGTGGAAAACCACATATGTCCAGAGGGTTTAACAAAGTCCAGAAATAAAAATAATGGAAAAATGGCAGAGTAGTAACTCATTGGTGGCATTTTGGGAGAAGATCAAGTAATTTGATCTTTTTCACACAGAGCTTTTATCCTGCAATTGAAATTGCTCCTTCATGGAAGTTTGCAGGCTGTTTACATGACGCCATGATTATTCAAGGTATCTCCTGCACCAAATGCCCTTTGTTCTGTTTTAAATAGAGCAATATTGGGGATATCGGGGATAGATTTGACGGTGTGGTCAGTGAGCTAGAGCCAGACATCCTGGACCTGAAGAGTGAGGCTGAATGGGCCTTAAGAAGCATTGCTAATAACAAGGCAGCAGGAGATGACAGTATCCCAGCTGAACTGTTTAAAATCTTGCAAGATGATGATGTCAAAGTGATGCATGCCATATGCCAGCAAATTTGGAAAACACAAGAATGGCCAACAGATTGGAAAAAATCAACCTATATCCCCATACCAAAAAAGGGAAGCACCAAAGAATGTTCAAACTATCGAACAGTGGCACTTATTTCACATGCCAGTAATCTAATGCTCAAGATCTTGCAAGGTAGACTCCAGCAATTCATGGAACGAGAATTGCCAGATGTACAAGCTGGGTTTAGAAAAGGCAGAGGAACTAGAGACCAAATTGCCAATATCCGCTGGAAAATGGAGAAAGCCAGGGAGTTTCAGAAAAATATCTATTTCTGCTTTATTGACTATTCTAAAGCCTTGGACTGTGTGGATCATAACAAATTGTGGCAAATTCTTGGTGGTATGCGGATACCAAGTCATCTTTTCTGCCTCCTGAGGAATCTGTATAATGACCAAGTAGCAACGGTAAGAACAGACCATGGAACAACGGACTGGTTTAAGATTGGGAAAGGAGTACGGCAGGGTTGTATACTCTCACCCTACCTATTCAACCTGTAAGCAGAACACATCATGCGACGTGCTGGGCTTGATGAAGCCAAGGCTGGAGTTAAAATCGCTGGCAGAAACATTAGCAATCTCTGATATGCAGATGATACCACTTTGATGGATGAAAGTGAGGAGGAGCTGAGGAACCTCATGACGAAGGTGAAAGAAGAAAGTGCAAAAGCTGGGTTGCAGTTCAACCTCAAAAAAACCAGGATTATGGCAACCAGCTTGATTGATAACTGGCAAATAGAGGGAGAAAACGTGGAGGCAGTGACAGACTTTGTCTTTCTAGGCGCAAAGATTACTGCAGACGCTGACTGCAGCCAGGAAATCAGAAGACGTTTACTTCTTGGGAGGAGAGCAATGACAAATCTTGATAAAATAGTGAAGAGCAGAGACATCACACTGACAACAAAGGTCTGTATAGTTAAAGCAATGGTATTCCCCGTAGCGACCTATGGCTGCGAGAGCTGGACCATAAGGAAGGCTGAGCGAAGGAAGATAGATGCTTTTGAACTGTGGTGCTGGAGGAAAATTCTGAGAGTGCCTTGGACTGCAAGAAGATCAAACCAGTCCATACTCCAGGAAATAAAGCCAGACTGCTCACTTGAGGGAATGATATGAAAGGCAAAACAGAAGTACTTTGGCCACATCATGAGAACAGGATACCCTGGAGAAGATGCTGATGCTAGGGAAAGTGGAAGGCAAAAGGAAGAGGGGCCGACCAAGGGCAAGGTGGATGGATGATATTCTGGAGGTGACAGACTCGACTTTGGGGGAGCTGGGGGTGGCGACGGCTGACAGGAAGCTCTGGCGTGGGCTGGTCCATGAAGTCATGAAGAGTCGGAAGCGACTGACCGAATAAACAACAACAACTATTAGCTTATCACATTACCCCATTGTGTTCCACTTCAGTTTCCTCCTTGAAAAGAGTAAAAGCAGCAAGAAAAGGAGCGAAATCAGTGAAAGATAATGGAAGACTCAGATAAGGGGAGAAGGAGGGAGAAGGGGGTGGGGGGAAAGGAAGCATGTGAAAAAGGGAGTCATCGTGATCCTGCATTTAAAACAGAAGCAGAAAGCCCCATTTCAAATGCAGGATTTTACGCTGGTGGAGAGATGTCTTCAGATAGGCAAAACTTCAAACACATTTCCATGGCCCGTGATCTAACATTTTTATTTTGTTCGAAGGTCAATGGATAAACATCGGCTAGTTAGCACCACAAGAACTTGTTGTTGTCTGGCCCTGTGCAGATCAAATCCAGCTGAAATATATAGCACACAATATGAATTTCCAGCCCACTTCCAGGGTTAGGTGGCACCAACTAGAGTTATGGATACAGCCCCTGCAATTTCACATGGAGAATGGTTGCAACAAATGTAGTTAATGTAAACTGACAGATTATATTAGCAAAGTATATTTTCCCGAAAGTTATGCCCTTGCTCCATTTGTAATCAGCAAGATATGTATGTAGTCCAGTAGCCACATGGAATTTGCACTATTTCGCTGTGTTTTTACTACATTTGCTTTTAAAATATAGTTTTAGAATTAGGTATGTGTGTGGGGGGGGGGGTCTCCTAATTAAGTTTTGACATTTTGGATAATTTTTAAAACTTATTGTTAGAGATTTGTAGACCCAAATCTCTTCTGTTTCTAAAGGCGTAATCCTATGCATGCTTAGACAGAAAATAGTCCTACAACTTCCAGCATTCCCCAACCAGCATGACTGGCTGGGGAGTGCTGGGAATTACAGGACTTTTTTGTTTCTAAAAATGCATGGGATTGTGCCCTTAGCCAGTTTTACATCAAAAAGGTTACACACATTTGCGGGAAAACTCGAGTTCCGCACAGCATGAGCTTTAATCACAAAATTATACTTGGCAAGCCTAAATTTCAATAAATTTAACACAGTGCTTAAGAGAAGTCACAAGTTTATCACTTTCTTCAGAGTCCTTAATAGTGGAAGTGATTCAGATGTAAATGATTAGAAAAAAGAATACAAATAGTTCAGGAACATGCCATTTAAAATTAAGGCAAACCCACTTTGGAAAAACAACAAATAAAACAGAGAGTTGTTAAAGTTGACACCCTAAACTGCTTGTCAGGTTTTATTCATCATCCATCCTCATTTGCACTTCCATCCTAAATATATTTGCTCTCAAGAAGAGCAAATAGTTTTTAATTGAAAGCTTTTCCCAGTAAGTATACTTTGGCCTTCAGCTTTGCAATAGTTGCTATGGGTAGAAAATTGAATGATTTATTAACAGAGCAATCCTATGGCCCCTAGACATTGTCTGAGGGGCCATAGGATACTGGAAGGGAGAATTGGAGATGTGCCCCTCTCCCCACCCCCACTCAGAAAAAGAAGGGGAAAAGGGGGCATTCCAGTGGGCGGGGAGGGGAGGAGACTGAAGAGACCAGGATACAAGTTATCCTCTGACAGTCTCTTTCCCTCCCCTTCTGAAGTGCCATTGCTAAATGGGCTAAAAAGCCCATCTAGCAAAATATGCAGGGCAGGAGGACAGGGAGAACCACTCCTCCTGCCCTGTATTGGATGATCAGAAGCCTCTGAGTTTGGGGGCTTCTGATCATTGAGGGTACTATCAGTAGTTGAACCTGATTTAGTCTTCTATTTTATTTATATATAATGTCAAGAGATTGTAAAGTACTAGAGACTTATTTTTAGCCCTAACTAAATTACCAATGTATATCATTTTTACATCAACTATCATAGTTTCCCCCAAATAAAACTGCAAACTGTAGTTTGAAGAGAATACTAAGGCTTCTCTGTTGTTGTTGTTGTTGTTCAGTCGTTCAGTCGTGTCCGACTCTTCGTGACCCCATGGACCATAGCACGCCAGGCCTTCCTGTCCTGCGCTCTCTCCCGGAGCGTGCTCAAGTTCATATTCATTGCATCCGTGATGCTATCTAGCCATCTCATCCTCTGCCGTCCCCTTCTCCTTTTGCCTTCAGTCTTTCCCAGCATCAGGGTCTTTTCCAGGGAGTTTTCTCTTCGCATTAGGTGGCCAAAATATTGGAGCTTCAGCTTCATTATCTGTCCTTCCAATGAGCAGTTAGGGTTGATTTCCTTTAGGATGGACTGATTGGACCTCCTTGCAATCCAGGGGACTCGTAAGAGTCTTCTCCAGCACCACAGTTCGAAAGCATCAATTCTTCGGCGCTCAGCCTTCCTTATAGTCCAGCTCTCACAGCCATACATTACTACTGGGAAAACCATAGCTTTGATTAGACGGACCTTTGTCGGCAAGGTGATGTCTCTGCTTCTTACTATGCTGTCTAGGTATGCCATAGCTTTCCTCCCAAGGAGCAAGCGTCTTTTAATTTCATGGCTACAGTCACCGTCTGCGGTGATCTTGGAGCCCAAGAAAGTAAAATCTGTCACTGCTTCCATTTCTTCCCCTTCTAGATGCCAGGAAGCGATAGGGCCAGATGACATGATCTTAGTTTTTTTAATGTTGAGTTTCAAACCAGCTTTTGCACTCTCCTCTTTCACCCTCAACAAGAGGCTCTTGAGATCCTCTTCGCTTTCTGCCATTAGGGTGGTATCGTCTGCATATCGGAGGTTGTTGATAATTCTCCCAGCAATCTTAATTCCGACCTCTGATTCATCCAACCCGGCATTTCTCATGATGTACTCTGCATATAAGTTAAATAAGCAGGGTGACAATATGCAGCCTTGTCGTACTCCTTTCCCAATTTTGAACCAATCGGTTGTTCCATGTGTGGTTCTTACTGTTGCTTCTTGACCCTCGTACAGGTTTCTCAGGAGACAGGTAAGGTGGTCTGGTACTCCCATCACTTTAAGAATTTGCCACAGTTTGTTGTGATCCACACAATCAAAGGCTTTAGCGTAGTCAATGAAGCAGAAATAGACGTTTTTCTGGACTTCTCTTGCTTTCTCCATGATGCAGCGAATGTTGGCGATTTGATCTCTAGTTCCTCTGCCTCTTCGAAACCCAGCTTGTACTTCCGGTAGTTCTCGGTTCGCATACTGCTGAAGCCTAGCTTGTAGGATTTTGAGCATCACCTTGCTGGCATGTGAAATGAGCGCAATTGTGCGGTAGTTTGAACACTCTTTGGTGTTGCCCTTCTTTGGAATTGGAATGTAAACTGACCTTTTCCAGTCTTGTGGCCACTGTTGAGTGTTCCAGATTTGTTGGCATATTGAATGCAGCACTTTAACAGCATCATCTTTTAGGATTTTAAATAGCTCGGCTGGAATACTGTCATCTCCGCTAGCTTTGTTGTTACTAATGCTTCCTAAGGCCCACTTGACTTCACTCTCTAGGATGTCCGGCTCAAGTTCAGTGACCGCACTATCATGGCTATCAGGGACATTCAGATCTTTCCTGTATAGTTCTTCTGTGTATTCTTGCCACCTCTTCTTAATCTCATCTGCTTCTGTTAGGTCCCTGCCTTCTTTGTCCTTTATCATGCCCGTCTTTGCACAAAACGTTCCCTTGAGATCTCCAATTTTCTTGAAGAGATATCTAGTCTTTCCCATTCTGTTGTTTTCCTCAATTTCTTTGCACTGTTCATTTAAGAAGGCCTTCTTGTCTCTCCTTGCTATTCTCTGGAACTCAGCATTCAGTTGGGTATATCTTCCCCTTTCTCCCTTGCTTTTCGCTTCCCTTCTTTCGTGAGCTACTTGTAAAGCCTCATCAGACAGCCACTTTGCTTTCTTGCATTTCTTTTTCTTTGGGACGGATTTCGTTGCTGCCTCCTGAACAACGTTACGGACCTCTGTCCATAGTTCCTCAGGCACTCTGTCTATCAGGTCTAATCCCTGAAATCTATTCCTCACCTCCACTGTATATTCATCAGGGATATGATTTAGGTCATACCTGAACGGTTTAGTGGTTTTCCCGACGTTCTTCAATTTAAGCCGAAATTTTGCAAGAAGCAGCTCATGATCTGAGCCACAGTCAGCTCCAGGTCTTGTTTTTACTGACTGTATGGAGCTTCTCCATCTTTGGCTGCAAAGGACATAATCAATCTGATTTCGATATTGACCATCTTGTGACGTCCATGTGTAGAGTCGCCTCTTGTGCTGTTGGAAAAGAGTGTTTGCTATGATCAGCATGTTCTCTTGGCAAAACTCTATTAGCTTTTGTCCTGCTTCATTTTGTACACCAAGGCCATGCCTGCCTGTTATCCCGGTGATTTCTTGACTTCCTACTTTAGCATTCCAATCCCCTATGATGAAGAGGACATCTTTTTTTGGTGTTAGTTCTAGAAGGTGTTGTAGGTCTTCATAGAACCGATCAACCTCAGCTTCTTCGGCCTCAGTGGTTGGGGCATAGACTTGAATTACTGTGATGTTGAATGGTTTGCCTTGGATTCGTACTGAGATCATTCTATCATAACTGAGTTACGCAAGCCCCTTCGCCACAACAAGGCAGTGATCCACGAAGGGGAAGACTTCTCTGTTACAGGTCCCTTAACACTCCTCATAAAATTACAGCTCCCAAGGTTCCCTGAGAAGCTGAACAAAAAGTGAAGCCAGGTTGGCCAAAAGAAAAATTCCAAAATGTGTAATACATTTATTAGGCCAATTCAAAGATCACAAAATACTGTGAAAGCTTTCGAGCTCTCCAAAATTCTTCATCAGGCAAGATGGTCAACAAAGTAAAGGGGGTGGGGAAAAGGGGGGCTGATGCTAAACTAGTTTGTGCTGCAGATATGCCCTTACTCTTCCTTCTACTTTTTATCATCTTTATATCATTGCTTTGCTATATTGCTAATGGATTACATTTAACTGAATTATACCTGATCCAGGGAGCAATCCTATGTAGATAGGTGGCGCGGCTGCCTCCAAACTCGGAGTCGACTGCCTATCCAAACCAGGGCAGGAGAAGCACGGAGGGGATCATTCCCTCTGCATTTCTCCTGCCGTTTTTTCAGCTAGGCAGCTGATTGCGGCTCTCTAGCCGTGGGAGCACGGAGCGGGGAAGGAGGCTGCTATACAACACATAGGTTGTGCCGTACAGGCAGCTACAATTTCCCTGCCCCGGGACGCCCCCAGCCACACCCCTTTCCGGCTGCTCCGCGCTCCTCTTGTGAGCGCGGAAGATGGAGCTGTTCCGTGCTGTCTTGGAGGCAGTGTGGAATTGGGGGGAGGTTGGTTCCCAGAAAACAGCATATCCTATGGCCGTCTAGCCACTGTCTAGCAGCCATAGGATTGCTCCCTCCGATACCCACTTAGGTCAATCTATATCTATATCCATATTCGTGGGGCAGAAAAACCTTAACAATTTTTGAACCACTGCTCAGAATTTCATCAAACCAATGAAAGGCACATCTTCTCAACAAATCTAAATAAACTAAAGTAAATCAATACTTTATTTCTTTCAAAAATTTGAAAGAAATATATGATAAACCAAGCACAGCTTGAAGTAAAAATTACAGATGTGTCAATTTTCAGCTTGCTGTACCTGTGGTAATTTTATTGGATCACTCTGAATGTTTGCTCAGCTGTAGACTTCATCGGGTAGATCATGGGTGCTAAGTTTCACATTATTAACTAAATAGGTGTCATTTTTATAAGCAGTAGAATTTTTAGGCTTAAAATGGCAGAACCTTTTTGTGTGTGACTCAACTAAAGGGGCACACCTGTGCCCTTTTAATCTATATCACTGATAGACACTAACTACTTTAAGAAATAATTTAACTACAAGCTAAAATAGGGGTTTTTTTACTAGTAGCTGACTAGAGTGGAATTATTTTTGAAACTACATTGAAGTAGCTAATTCATTTCAACTACCTTTTAATAACTGCTTCCCACCTGCCCCAGGTTGAAAATTAAGAAAACAATAATAGCCGAACAAAACAGTTTACCAGAGATTGGAAACCTTATACAGTTCCTTTACTCAGATAAACTGTGTAATTCATTCTTGACGAGTTGAACTTAAAAAAAAAAAAAATTCTTGAGTCCTGTCGGGAGTGAAAGCAGGCCTGTAAACATCAAATTCTGTGCCTTATCACCATTGTGGTGCAACCACTCCCTTCCTGGACTGGGCTAATACTCTACCAGTGCTCCTTAGATGATACAGACAGAGCATATACAATGCAAATAATTACATATTGCTATATGTTTAAACAATCCATAGCTTTAAATATATATTTTACAACACATATGGATGGCATGTCCTACCAAGGTCCATGATATGTCTAATCAAAACAACATGGTATTTAATCATTCATAATAGAAATAACTCTCCCTATTTTCCTCTTGTAAGGAATACTAAGGCTGCAGTCCTATAAACATATATCTCAGAGTAAATCCCATTGAACTTAATGAGGCCTGCTTTTGAGTAGAGATAGATGGGATTGTAATGCAAAAATATGAGCCTACTATATACCTATAAGCAATCAAAGGAAGTCCGTAAACATCAAACTCCATACATATATTTTAACGGTTCTTCTGCTGGACTACAATAAACTGCTAAATGTAGCCAGTCTACTTAGAACTGCTACAGACTAAGTATACTAGCTGTAAAAACATACGGGGGATTGCTACTTCCTCTTCTGGTAAATGCAGGCATACCGGTATTCCTCCTAGTAACCAATTCATTATTTCAATTGATATTAGGCCTGTTCAGAAACACCCCCACTGTGCAATTCACCACACAGACAGTTCTCAGGTAGTGGGGGGGGGGCATAGTGACAGTTTTCAGGGAGGAGGCGGGATTATTTTTGGATGGAGGGACACATATTGTAGCAGCAGCTCTTTACTTTTTTTACTTTTAAGAATGACTGCTTATGGCAGTGGTGGCATCTGGGGAAGAACTTCAGTCACTGCTACAAACGTTGTTGTTTTAAGTAAAATGAGGGGAAAAGCGGCCACTCCTGTCATCACCATAAGCTCTCTTAAAGTGCATCCTTCCTTCACTCTGGATACAATTGAAATGATTTCACCACCCAACTCTCCCGAAACTGTGTCCCCTGGGGCGCGGGGAGAATATACCCTCCCAATTTGGATGGAGCAAAGATTTGGGGAGGGGTCTTCTGAGCCCTAATTAATATTTATTGAGTTTTCAGTATAATAATCAATAATATAATAAATAATGAATCATTCAAATAATAGGTTTTTCCTTAATGGATGGATGTATTATTACCACTAGTAGTTATTAAACTATAGTACTTATCTACCGACAAAAGCAGTTTACAGCACAATCCTATACATGTCTATTCAAAAGTGGGTCCTATCAGGTTCAACGGGGCTTACCCTCAGGTAAATGGGCATAGGACTGCAGCCGTACTTACTTTTCATGAAGTAATTGTAAGCACCATTCAGCCACATGAGATGTAACTTAAAGTGCAATTTTGTGAATATTTACTTAGAAGTAAGTATCACTGTATTCAGTAAGGTTTACTCCTAGGAAAATATCCATATATACACTGGGACTTCTCAATGGGACTTACTTCTGAGTAGACATATATAAATTTGCACAGTTAGCTAGTAGTTCCAACTAATGCGAATGACTGATCAATATTGTCAGGTGCATAGAAATGAAAGCAGTCACAGGCAGGAACTAAGTAATTTTGAGCTTTAACAATAGATATGTGATCATCTTCAATAATGTCAGCAAACAGAATTTAGCTTCTCAAAATTTAGTCAGGTTTCATGGGTTTGTGTTCACTGGAATTCGGCCCCCCTGGGATCCATGGTGGAATTCTCTAACATCCCTAGGTAAAACGGGATTGCTAAAACAGCTTAAAGTCTGATTCTTTTCCTTAAGCCGGGTTTTCTCTGGTATAGTTGCTGTGTGTCCCAAACCCCACACTGACCTCAAGTATGCTAGCCCTGCCCAGGGGTGTGCCTTTCAGCGTGACCCTGGTCAAGGGGTGTTTCCTCCCATTGTGCTGAATGAGGCTTGCCCTCTGAATGACCACAGAAATAACAGAGAAGGCCCTCAACTGACAGGCACATGTTAAACCCCAATTCCCTAAGTGCGATCAAGCGCGATCTCTAGGAATGGTGCAGAATTCCGCCACAGATTTCAGTGAGGCCGAATGCCAGTGAACGGGGTGGGAGGCTGTTCCGCCACGGATTTCGGGGGGCCGAATGCCAGTGCATTCGGCCCCCCGAAATCCGTGGCGAAACGGCCTCCCACCCCCCGCAGATTCCCCAGGACAAAGCTTACCTGGGGCGGATGTTCTGGCTCTGGCGGCAGCTCCGGTGGTAGCAACTGGTTTTTCGACCAGCTGCCGCGGCCGCCATTTGCATCTGCTGTTTGCCATAATAGGCTACGTAAGTATTTACGTAGCCTATCACAGCAAGCAAAACAAAAACAAAAACCAGTGTACGCAAATGCCGGCGGCTATGGCGGCAGCCATTTGCATTCTCTATTTTTCGCCGTTTTATCCTACATAAATATTTATGTAGGCTATTACAGCGGGGAAAAAAGGGGGAATGCAAATAGCGTAGTGGACACTATTTGCGTTCCTTTTTCTTCACTGTAATAGCTTATGTAAATATTTACATAGGCTAAAACGGTGGGGGGGAAAGGAACGCAAATAGCACCCACTACGCTATTTGCATTCCCCTTTTTTTCGCCGTAATAGCCTATGTATTTACGTAGGATAAAACGGCGAAAAACAGGGAATGCAAATGGCGGCCGCCATAGCCGCCGCCATTTGCGTATGCCGTTCTGTTTTTTGGGGGGGATTGCCTACTGTGATAGGCTACGTAAATACTTACGTAGCCTATCACGACAGCCTGGCTGGACGCAAGTGGTGGCCGCTACGGCAGCCATCATTTGCGTCCGCACCAGCCAGTCCGTGGCCGGAACTCCAGCTACGGACGGCCCTGGCTGGCTGCTCTGCGGAGCCACTGCGGAGCAGAGCCGGCCAGGCAGGATTCCATGGGGGAGGACCGGATTGCCTCCCCCCCCCATTGAGGATTCCGGCGGGAGGGATGGAGCACCTCCCTCCCCACCGCGAATCAATCCACGAAAAGGTAAGTGACTTTCGTACATCCCTAGCAGAGAATCTGCTCATGCATGGAGCCCTGCTCACAGCAAAGACCATTCCTTTAAAAAAAAATCCAGTACTCCTCCATTAGCTTCTCCTTCCGTTGTTGTAGAAACACAGCCATAGGGGATTTCTACACCAGCCTAAAATCCTGCATTTAAAACTGGGCTTTCCACTTTTGTTTTAAATGCAGGATCACAACCCTTTACACATGCTTCCTTCTCTGTAGATGGTCGTTCCCATAGTATTATGTTTCCATGAAGAGGCATTACACACACTCCAGGTTCAGTGATACTTGCTTCTGGGTTCCTGCCCCTTTCCCTCCCCTTGCACATTAGTGGTGGATGGGGACTGACATGCGGACAGCCCCCCCACCAACCGCCCCCCTGGGTCCCGCCTCCCTCTTCCATAGGGATGGACGAAAGGGACTTACCTTGTCCCGCAGCTTGCTTCGCGGTGGGGGGGCGGTGCTTCGCTTCTCCCCCCGAAGTTCAGGCAAGGGGGGGGAGGCGCCCTGCCTCGCCCGGCCAAAATTCAGGCCAGGGGGGAGGCACCCCATCCCTCGCCAGCGAAATTCAGGCCGGGTAGGAGCGCCCCGTCTACCCGGCCGCGAAAAAAAAAGTAACACACACACTCACCCATGATAGGCTACGTAACGATTTACGTAGCCTATCACGGCTAGATTTCCAAAGTCAGCCATGATAGGCTATGTAAATCGTCACGTAGCCTATCACGGGTGACTTTGGGGGAAAAAAAAAAAAGCGCATATGCAAATGGCGGCTCCCATAGGGACCGCCATTTGCGTTCCTTATTTTGGCACGTCTAGTCTACATAAAGATTTATGTAGACTACAGCGAAAATAAGGGCAACGCAAATAGCGTTCCCTTATTTTCGCCGTAGTCTACGTAAATCTTTACGTAGACTAGACGTGCCAAAATAAGGAACGCAAATGGCGGCGCCCCATGGGCACTGCAATGTGCATACACGCTTTTTTTTTTTCAAAGTCACCCGTGATAGGCTACGTGACGATTTACGTAGCCTATCACGGCTGACTTTGGAAATCTAGCCGTGATAGGCTACGTAAATCGTTACGTAGCCTATCACGGGTGTTTGGGTTTTTTTACTTTACTTTTTTTTTTGCAATGGAGGCGGCGGCGGCAGCCAGTCAGGAGACCGGCCGCCGCCCCTGCCCCCCACGAAAGCCACCGAACCACCGCCAGGACCCGCCGCCGAGAGGGACATTTGCCGAAGCTAAGTCCCATCCCGGGGGGGGCGGGGGGCCGGCGGAGAATTTCCCCAACACTTTCGGGGGGCCGAATGCGTCGGCGCTCGGCTTCCCAAAGATTCGTGGAGAAATCCTCCGCCAACCCTACTCTTCCATGCTTTTGGACAGTCCCTGCTGCTCAGCCCCTCTGCTGCTCCTCCACTCAGCCGTCCCCCTTGCCACCATGTGCTGCCGGCCGCTCTACTGCTGTTTTGAACAGGCAGGCTGAAAATGGCAAGGAGACAAAATGGCTCAGGTGCAGGAAGGCTGAACGCCCATCAGACCTTCGACACCACCTTTGACATCATGACCACGCCCCCAACAACCACACTCAGCGCTTCATTCATGCTAGGGGAGAAATACACGGGGAGGACATGGCACTCCATTTGCACATATCTGGAAAAATACCCCATTTTTTCCATTTGAGGAAAACACGGGATAGGTGGGAGGAAACAGTGGAATAATGACTGGACAACGACAACATCATGTAATGGACCTGCACAATTCAGTGAGTGAGCAACCATGAATGCACAATAAACCTGAGGTGTAGAGATCCCCATAGTTTCCATGGAACTGTTATGGTTGATTGCCTCGCTCCCTTCTAGTTATAGGTGACTGGTGAATTTGGTTGGTTTGGCACAGTTCAAAGTTAGCATTCCAAACTAGGGATGTACGAAAGTGACTTACCTTTAACAAAATTTGATTCGAGGTGGGGGGGAGGCGCTCCGTCGCTCCCCCCTGAAATTCTGGCGGAGGGGAGGCGCTCCATCCCTCCCCCCCGAAATTCTGGCCAGGGGGGGGAGGCGCTCCATCCCTCCACCTCCCGAATCCTGGCCGGCCGGGTGCGCAAATGGCGGAGGCCGTAGCCGCCGCCGTTTGCGTCCCTGCAGTCAGCTGTGATAGGCTACGTAAATGTTTACGTAGCCTATTACGGCTGATTTAAAAGAAAAAAAACGCGCGTCCGCAAAGGGCGGCACCCATGGGCACCGCCATTTGCATTCCTTATTTTGACACATCTTAGTCTACGTAAACATTTACGTAGACTATGGTGAAAATAAGGGGAACGCATCTACGCTATTTGCGTTCCCCTTATTTTCTCCATCTTAGTCTACGTAAATGTTTACGTAGACTAAGACGTGTCAAAATAAGGAACACAAATGGCGGCGCCCATTTGCGTATGTGCGTTTTTTTCCCCTTTAAATCAGCCATGATAGGCTACGTAAACATTTACGTAGCCTATCACGGTATTTTTTAAAAATCTAGCCGTGATAGGCTACGTAAATCTTTACGTAGCCTATCACTTTTTTTTTTTTTTACTGGAAATGGCGGCGGTGGCAGCCAGTCGGAAGACCGGCCACTGCAGCTGCCGCCGCCGAACCACCGCCGGAGCCGCCGCCGCCAGGAAGTTTCGCCCAAGGCAAGTCCCATCCCGGGGGAGAGGCGGGGGGGTGGCAGACCGTTTCGCCACCAATTTCGGGGGGCCGAATGTGCTGGCATTCGGCCATCCCGAGATTCATGGCGAAATTCTCTGACATCCCTATTAACCACTCTGTTCTGTTCTGGATGGGTTCTGGGCATTACAGGGCTAGTAATAATATAATATTACAAGGGTTATCGTTCTCAAGCGTCTCTGATACATGCCATTGTTTTTGGTGTTCTTTCTTTTTTAATAAAGAGGCCGTTCCGTTCCCGGGACCTTGAGGTCATGTAGGTTGAGCAGGAGATAAAAGGTCTCACATGAGCCCAGCGCCACCGTGCAGTTTTGAGGTGGGGTCCAGCACTGGAGAACCATTCGAACCTTTTCTCTGGGCAGAGCACACCCCGCTTTCATCCCCGGCTGTATCTCGTCGCTTTCGACAAAAGCCCTCGGCTTCCTTTTCCGGCAACACGGACTGGGCGGAGGCCCATAATGTGTGGCGAGGGGCGGGGCGGCTAGTGCCGGCGTTTGTAGCTGGCTGAGGCGGGCAGCAGCGGGCGCTCGCTCGCTCGCTCTCTTTCCCCTCCCTCTGTGCCAGCCCTGGCTGCCTGTTCCTGCCCCCTCTGGGATTAGGTCGCGTTCGCTCGCCTTGCCTGCTTGGCACGGGGCAGTCCCGCCGCCGCCGCCGCGTGCCCACTCAGTTCTTGCCTGGTTTGCTCAGTACGCGCGCGAGGCAGTCGCTTCGCTTCTTCGTCGAGCGCAGCCCCCGCGCGCCGCCGGAGTGGGTGGCACTGAGGGCGCAACGCAACCGCCGAGCCCCCCGCGCGGGACAGGATGGCGCGCAGCCTCCCTAAGGTAGGTCGCTGGATGGAGAGGCGTAAAGTTGGGGCGCGCGCACCAGGTGGGGGATTACGTAGCTACTACGGCATTCAGTGAGGTAATTTCAGAGGAGGGTGAGAGATGATGAGGGTATTTGGGGGTGGTGGTTGCTGACGTTGAGCAGGATGACCGAGAAGGAGCACAAGAGTGAGCGCCCGGCTGCGGGGTGCGAGGGGATACAGCGAACAGATAGCTCGAGGGGGGAGCAAAACGGGCGGCGAGAGCCGGGGGGATACAGCGCACCCTCACGGGGAGGGAGCGTGTGAAAAGCAGGAGGCAGAAGCTGACTGAGGGAGCTGTGGCGAGCCAGCTGGCGGCGACGCTTCGGATGCCGCTTGGAGAGCTCCTGTGCGCGCGGCCAGTCCGGGCTGCCTCTGTTTGCGGCGTCTTTCAGCGGAATGGGACGACTTTGGGGTTTCCGCCTTCCGCATAGGTAGGACAAGCAGCTTGTACCCAGCTGCCTTATTGCAGAACGCTTTCGGGAACGAGATACATAGTTGAGAAAGAATAGGTCTCCTCCAGTCTCCTCAGGTGTGGCGCAGAGGAGGGATTTTATTTTATTGAAGAGGTGTAATTTGTCATAGGGTGAATGAAGCTGCACTTGTCAGAATTCCCTTCAATATTATTATTATTATTATTTCAGTTAGAATGTTCAACGTGCCTCACATATACTGTCTAGTTGCAGTCTGTACAACAGCCGTATAATGTAGCAATATCAACTCCCTCATTTTGCCAGGAGTGGGAACTGAGGCTGTGACAGGTTGCCTAAGAACACCTGATGAGTTCATGGCAGGGACAAGATAAGAATTGGGGGTGGGGTGGGGCCTTTCTGATTCATAGCTCAGACCCTTAGCTACTAGGCTACTGGAGCCCCATCCTCATTTGCATCTGGTTTTCTTAAATGTTTAAATCTTGGGCAGTAGGGAATCTTGGCGGCAACTGGCAGCTACCTAGATCCTTCTGCCTATGCCAAGGAAGAAGCTCTGTGTCTGATCCCCTCTGATGAGAAACCCTCTCTGAACGTTAGCTCACTTGGAAAGCAGATGACTTGGACTTTAGCAGCAGGGAGGTTGCAGCTCTTGCAACTTAATTACAATTGTGACCCATTAAGGGCAGACAATAAGTACAGATACCTAAGAGTTATGGTTCACTGGAAAGTAATGAACGCAGATATGTCAGACTAGAGGCTTCTTGTACTTTTTAAATCTTTTTCAAATGTATGCCCCACCTTACAGCCCACCCAGGATCCTTGGTTCTGTCTTAAAGAGATCCCAAAGCAGGACTTGGTCCATGCACTTCCTTGGTGATACTAAAAGAAGTCTTAGCAAGATTGTCTTTCATTCAGGTACATTCAGACTTAGTTCTGTTCTGTGTGGAAGTCGCTATGCTGCACATTTCCACCCTAAGTACATGCTGGGTGTGTGTGTATTCCTCATGGGCTGTATAAGATAATTCAGTATTCTGACTAAGAAGATGACAGAAGGAGAAGTTCAAATTCCTCATTCTTTTCACAAGTCGTTCAATATATTGTCTTTCAAAATATGCTGGGAAACTTGAATTCTTGAGTAAGACTTAAATTGCTTTGTTAGGTGGAGTGAAAAATACATGAGGACTGCTTTAATATAATTCCCATTCAGATATGGAAGTGATTCTTCATATTCATGAGAGCTGGCAAGATGCTTGGCCACCAGCAACAGAGTGGTGCAGTGGGAGCATGCTTGGCCCGCAACCCAGAGGTCAGTAGATCAAAAGCATCCTCTACTACCTGGGCCCTGTAGTGGGCTTCCCCCAGTGGTGTACACAATACCAGCTCCCTGCTGGTGGGGCACTTTTGAGGAAGGACCACAGCTCAGTGGTGGAGCACATGCTTTAGATGCAAAAGGCCCCAGGTTCAATCCTGGTATCTCCAGATACAGCTGAGAAATACTTCTGTCTGAAACCCTGGGAAGCTGCTGGAAATAGATAACACAGGGCTAGATGAACCAATGGTATAAGGCAGCTTCCTATGTCCTCTTTTCTATAAATTAAGTCTTTATGGTATTAGCAGGCAGAAACTGTGAAATAACAGTTAACAAATAACAAATCAAATTTTATTGTTTTCATTGATACAAAATTATTTCCAGTTTTTTATATTATTTCTCTCCTTTGGTAATCTGGTTTTATCTTTTTCAAATATCCTTGATATGCCAGACAATACCACAAAAAGGAGATAACATCCCCGATTTTATATATATAGTCTGATGTGTTTGAGGCAAAGAGAGTGGAACAGAGGATTCGGTAAAACTCATAATCCCCTCTCAGAAAGAGAAAGAGAAACAAGATGTTCTGTTTATTTGGCTACTTTGACAGAACCAGCATATGTATAAATACCAAATTACTTTTTGTTGAAACTGGGAAGGGAAGGTTTAAAGGTGTGTGTCAAAACTGATTACAACCAATGCCATCATGTCTCAAACATGAAAATAAACTGCACTGACTACATGTCTTATTCATGGCTTCATTTTCCTTTAAATTATTCTACATTTTAGTTAAGTGTAATTCATATTTCTGGTTTTCCCCACAACTTCCTCTAAAACTGGCTGAACTTTTCTAAACTAACATTCTTTGTATGTGCAAAACTTCATTTATTTATTACATATATACCCTGGCTGATACCTGCTTAACTTTAACAACGTACCAGTACCATGAACCCACCAGTGACAGTTCATTCAGATGTGAATATAGACTGTGTGATGCAGCTGTGTAATGGCATACAATTTGGCCCTAAAGTCATCTTGATTTAGGTCCTATTAATGCAGTACAGTGCAGTCTTATAACTATTCAGAAGTAAACCCCATTGAGTTCAATGGGGTTTATTCTCTGGTAAGTGGGTTTAGGATTGCAGCCTCCGTGCAGTGGCAGGGAAACAATAAAATGTTTCCTCATGATCTAGCTCCATGGTGACCTCAGTAGTACATGGAAGGTCGGGTAATCTGGGATCACCCTAATTATATTGTTACCTCCAGTGCTGGCATCACTCTCATGAAGATGATGTGGGATGTTGTTATAGCATTAGGGTAACCTCACATGCTCACATAGCCTTCTACGTGCCAAAGCAAAGTGAAGGCAGGCCTCAGAGAAGCAGTATGTATGTATTTAGTCAGCTATCATACTGCTTATGGTAGCTTATGAATTGGGCATTAGATAGTGAAGAAATACCCTTTGTAGTTTATTTGGCTCTCTGTTTGAATTATATAGTTTGCACATTAAGCTTTCTTCCATTATAGGTGAAAATCACCCCTATGACCTGTTTAACAGCAAAAATGTATAGAATTGGACATACTTGCTGTTGCAGCAGCACAGTGTAAAAGCCACTGCATTAGCCAGTCATTGCAGAGATGCTATTCTGGCACTGTAACCAAACATTCCAGTGAAATACTTAGAATAGGGTTGCTGGAGTAGGTGTAGAATTGCTCTCTACAGTACACTTTCTGTACTTTGCTTAGTTTCTTGATTGGCTTAGACTAGGATGACAGACTGATCTCTGTATTAATTTTTTTAATGTACTAAAGTACAAATTAATATCAAACAACAGTTAAGATCACAATAAAATAGATATTGTGCATTAATGGATTGAGGACGGGGGGGGGAATAAGATTTCAAACAGTTAAAACACTCCTCAGTTGAAAAAGAATATGATTAAATAGCTTCAGACTCCACATTTGAGTTCTAACGTCATTGTATCTTAATATATTGTTCCAATAGCAAAGAAACAGGTATAATAATTAACAAAGAAATTAATTGCATTTGAATTTCCTACTCAGCTACATAGAATTGCTGTAGTTTTTTCAGGATCATTTGTTCCAGATTTTCTGAAGCAACTCTCTCAAATACTATTTTTTATCATTGGTGAGCATTAGTGGTCAGGTCATAATTTTTCAGTTAAGCTGGAGGGGCTGCCAGGAAAGATTAGGCAACCTAATGGAAATGCTGGGGATGGTTGTGCAAACTACCAGTGTTTTTTAAAAAATGAACAAATGGGCCTAGGAAACTGACAAAGGATTTATTATAAAATACCATGATGAGTCACAACTCTAGGGAGGTGAGCCTTTGGGAAAGAGAAAAGGCTTTGAACATTTTTACTTCCTCAATGTCTTTTTTTTTTAATAACCTTTTGGGTTTGAACAAATAAATATATTGCATAATGGATACATTGTGGAATCAGGAAAGAATTTGATTTTCATTGGGTTTGAATATTTGTGACCGTTTGGGGGTATATGAAGCAGATATGTACATGATATGTACATATCTACACTGTGTACATATTATATCTATACATAGTTTGTTATTTGATATAGTGGATTAGTTTACATTTTATTATATTCTGCTTGGAATTTGGGAAAAGTAGGAAAGGGGGTATACTAGTGCGTGCAGGCACATATCCAGATAAATGTGTGGGAAGTGTACCATATTTCAAGGTGGAACTGCATGTTGCCTCTGCAGATACGTGCTCCAGAAGCACGTGTGTGTGTCTGTGTGTGCATTTGTAGAGAGGGAAGGGAGTGCTGAACTCATCCACTTCTACAAATGTGTACACACACACACCCGACATATACACACATTTCACCATAACTAGGGATGGACAAATAAGTTTTGTGTGTATTCAGTCATGTCCGTTCCATACAATTTTCGCATCAGCCTGCTAATTTAAAAAAAAATGCACGAAAATTTACATTTATTTTTGTTAGCAACTTTCCCTAATATATGCAGTTTTTGAGCCAGGTACTGCATTGCAAAATTTGGAGAAGTACATAACCCAAAGCATACGGTGCTCCAATCTGCATATTGGTCTGGGAAGTGCAACCAGAATTATTTCCGATCTCAAAGGCAGAGGGAAAAAATAGCTAAAATAAGTAGGGGAACTTTGCAGATTAAAATAGGCAGGTTGGGACCACTGTACATGGGAAGTGGAGGGTTAAGCCTACCCACCCCGAGCCACTTGCTTCCTGAAATTCAGCACCACATAGTGGGGGGGGCGCTTTCAGGAAACAAGTGGGTGGGGGAAAGGTTTAACCTCTCTGCATGCAGTGGTCCTGATCCAGGTCAGGGCTGTCATTCTAAATGTTCCAAAATAGATAAATGATTACAATCTCAGGGGTCCCAACAGCTGTCATTCCAGTCTCTCATTGCTATTCCCCATCTTTTCTCCTTTTCAGTGTGATTAATATGTTTTCTTTATTAAAAATACTTCTAATGTGCCTTTAACATTTCTATAAAAGTGAGGTTCAAATAAATAAATAAATAATAAAATGAACATTTAAATAATAAAACATAAAAATAAGATAAACCGTTTTTATCCCTGTGAGAAGAATATTTTAAAATCATATTAAAGTAAATATCAAAATTAGTATTTAAAATAATAAAACAGAACAATATAAACAATCTTATTTCATTTCTATTCCTGTGGTCCATTCCATATATGAAACAACTGTAACTCCACCCACTTTTGGCTCTGCCTCCACCCACTGGTGGAATGCAGACCCCGAAAGATCACTGTAATATGGTCTGGAAAAAAAGTTCCCCTCCTCTGATATCAAGGACCAGGTGAAAAATAGGTTGTTCGCTGTTTCTTCTATAATTACATATTCCGGTAAATTATGCTATCCTGTTTAGACATATGGATTCTGTAAGTTACGACCTCCCCTAGGAATAGAATGAACATTTAGACAGGTTTTGTTTGGTATGAAATGTTCTATTCAGAAATGCATAATTTCTAAATTTAAACTATTCAAGAGAACACTTACATATTGGACTATTTGTGGCTTCAAAACCCTGCCAGCAGAGAAACAGAACTTGCAGTACAACCATCATAAAAAGTACTTTCAGGCTAAAGTGTTTTTAAAATGAACAGTGGGAGGCACAAAAACATTTTTTACCAGAATATTTTGTCACTGAGAGTTTTTAGTTGTACACATGAGAATGATATTTGAATCATAGGGGCCCTCCTGTTGCTGCAGAGATTAGAAATAAGGGAAGGGCTTCACTTCTTAGAAATAGCAAGGGAAATATTTCCCTTCTCTCCAGTCTCTCAGGAGAGACTGGAGATAACGGAAGAGTTTCCCTTGTTAGTTCTGCTTTAACAAAGAAAAGTCTGGTGTGTTCCCCATGGCTCTACATCCTTCACTGGACTGAGGGTTGCATGCAGGCTGTGCGCTGAGGGTTGTGTCAGATCAGGACTGAGAAGACCAAAGTTCAAATTGGGGCAAAAAATCCCAACTTCAAGTATAGCCTGATGGGATCTGAGCTAGCAGTGACAGACCAAGAAAGAGATCTTGGGGTTGTGGTGAACAGCTCAATGAAGATGTCAACCCAGTGTGCAGCCACTGTAAAAGGCAAACTCCACGTTAGGCATAATTAGAAAAGGGATTGAGAATAAAACTGCCAAAAATGAGATAATGTCTGTGAGCTCAATGTATGATATACAACTAAGATAAGAAGTAGAGAATAATAATAAGAATTTGTTGTGTAAGGGGAGCCAAAATTGATATCTTAGAATCTTAAGAGATATTTTAGTGTATGTGTATTGTGTGTTTATGTTGTTGTTGTATTTTGTTTTTCTTTTGTTTAAAAAAAATAAAAATTATTATATAAAAGAGAGAGAGAGAGAGGGGGGGGGGAGAATAAAACTGCCAACATCATACTGCCCCTATACAAATCTATGGTGCAGCCACACTTGGAATACTGCGTACAGTTCTGGTCACCATACCTAAAAAAGATATTGTAGATCTGGAAAAGGTGCAGAAAAGGGCAAGTAAAATGATCAAGGGGCTGGAACATCTCCCCTACGAGAGAAGGTTACAGCAGCTGGGATTGTTTAGCCTGGAAAAAAGTAGGGATGGGGGAGAATTCCGCCACAGACCCCAGTGAGGCGTATCACTGGGGCAGGGTGAGTCTCCAGACGCAAATGGCGTAGTGGGTGCCATTTGCGGCCGTAAAGCTAGGAGATTAGCCTAAATGCAGCTGGGAGCCAGCCTGCACAGATTCCGGGGGGGAGGGACGGATCACCTCCCCCCCCCCGCGGACCCCCCCACTGGAACGGCAGGTGAGTGTTCCATACATCCCTAGAAAAAAGAAGGGTAAGGGGAGACATGATAGAGGTGTACAAAATTATGCATGGTGTGGAGAATGTAGATAGGGAGACATTTTTCTCCCTCTCTCAAAATACTAGAACCCGGGGTCATCCCATGAAGCTGATTGGTGGGAGATTCAGGACAGATAAAAGGAAGTACTTCTTCACACAGCACATATTTAAACTATGGAATTCGCTGCCACAGGAAGTAGTGATGGCCACCAGTTTGGATGGCTTTAAAAGGGGGTTAGGACAAATTCCTGGTGGAAAAGAGTATCAATGGCTACTAGTCTTGATGGCTATGTGCTATCTCCAGTACCAGAGGCAGTGAGCCTATGTACACCAGTTGCTGACGAATGTGAGTGGAAGGGTGCTGTTGCATTCATGCCCTGCTTGTGGGTCCCTGGTTGACAGCTTGTTGGCCACTGTGTGAACAGAATGCTGGACTAGATGACCCTTGGTCTGATCCAGCATGGCTCTTCTTATGTTCAAATGCAGCTGACTGGGTGACCTTGGGCCAGTCACAATCTCTTAATCTAACCTACTACTTCACAGGGTTGTTGCATGGAAAAAATGAAAGTCGAGGAACTATTTATTAATTAAAAGTATAAATTGCACCCTCCGCCTATGCCACCAGGAACTCCAGGAAGGGTGGGATATAAATATGCTAAAATAATGTTTTTAAATGTTTTTAAAAATACATAGGCCATCCTGATCATGAATGTCACATCAATTTTGGCCTTAATTTTGAGCTCATAAAATGACTGTAATGATACTGTAAAGATTCAAGTAGTAAGAAAATAAGAACATTTTGTGGCACTTTAAAGACATATTTATTGTGAATTAGAGCTGCACATGCATGTGTGCATGTATGTTTCAAGAAATTCAAGAAGCTTTATGGCACAATAAACATGTTTGTATGTATTCTTTAAGGTGCCACAAGACTCTTTGCTGTATTTGATGCAATGGACTGATATGGCTATCCCTCTGGATTTTTTTTTAATTGGATCAAAATATTTATATAGGAGACCCAAATTGGTTATGTCCACATTGATAATAATAATAAAACATTTTAAAAGAATTTCCAAAATCCATATTGCTGTAATGTTTTGGTTTTTTTTAAGCAAAGAGAGGGGGGAAAGTGACAGATGGAGTCTGCATTTGGTTACAGTCTCAAGGAGGATGGTGGGAGGAGGCTGCAGAAATTCAATTTTGGCTCTACCAGTTACAGAGGTGTTCTTTTTATTACATTTATATCCCATCTTTTTTCCTCTTGCAAGGAACCTAAGATGGCTTAGATGATCCCCTTCTCTCCATTTTATTTGTACAATAGCCCTGTGATATAGGTCAGGCTGAGAATCAGTGACTGACCCAAAGTCACCCAGTGAGCTTCATGTCCGAGTGGGGATTAGAGCCCAGACAGATCTAGTCTGAGTGAGGGCTAGGGCCCAGTCTAACACTCTATTACTGGCTATGTTCCCATAGATACGTGTACAAAATCATGCACATTCTGACGAGACCCACGCATTCACTTATAAGCAATCTTTAGACATTGGCAAATAGACTGTCTATTGCTAAGAAGGCAATTCCCACCCAGAGAGATCCATACTCAGACAAGGATGAAGAGGATAACACCACAACAGCACATTTATTAACGGTTTACAGGGATTCACATGCACAAGCTGATTTGGGGAAAATTAGCAAAGCATTCAGGCTGCACGTGGGACCCTCCCAAGGGTGGCTGGGAAGACGAAACAATGGTTGATTCTCCATTCTTGAAAATATAAAATGCAACTGTGCCTTAATAACCATCTCCATCCTTAGGCAAAACACACAGGTTCCTTGGAGCTGGAAAACTGTTTTTCCACTATATAACCTGTAGGTGGCACTGTGGTATAGCAGAATAGCACAAATACACAAGAGGAAATCACACTTTCTTTCGCTTCCACAATTAAATGCCACATTTTCCCTGCTCTAAGAAAAACTTGCAGAAAATGATAGTTAGACTCAGAAGCGAAACTGGAGGGTCACAATGTCATCTAAAGAACCCATAAACAACCATGAGCAGGGAATGATGAATACACAATAAATGCCTAGGGTAGAAAAGCCCTTAATTTACTTCTGTTTATAATCATAGAATCATAGAATAGTAGGGTTGGAAGGGTCCTATAAGACCATCGGGTCCAACACCCTGCTCAATGCAGGAATCCAAGTCAAAGCATCCCTGACAAGTGGCTGTCCAGCTTCATAGGATCATAGAATCATAGAATAGTAGGGTTGGAAGGGGCCGACAAGACCATTGAGTCCAACCCTGCTAAATGCAGGAATCCAAGTCAGAGAATCCCTGACAGATGGCTGTCCAGCCTCGTCTTGAACACCTCCAGTGTGGGAGAGCCCACCACCTCCCTAGGGAATTGGTTCCATTGTCATATTGCTAACAGGCTGGACGTTTTTCCTGATGTTCAGCTAGAATCTGGCTTCCTGTAACTTGAGCCCATTATTCGGTGTCCTGCACTCTGGGATGATCGAGAAGAGATCCTGGCCTTCCTCTCTGTGACACCCTTTCAAGTACTTGAAGAGTGCTATCATATCTCTCCTCAGTCTTCTCTTCTCAAGGCTAAACATGCCCAGTTCTTTCAGTGCCTCCTCATAGGGCTTTGTTTCCAGTCCCCTGATCATCTTCATTGCTCTCCTCTGAACCCTCTCAAGTTTGTCTGCATCCTTCTTCAAGTGTGGTGTCCAGAACTGGACACAGTACTCCAAATGAGGCCTAACCGGTGCTGAGTAGAGGGGAACTAGTACTTCCCGGGATTTGGAAGCGATGCTTCTATTAATGCAGCCCAAAATAGCATTTGCCTTTTTTGCAGCGACACCACATTGTTGGCTCATATTCAGCTTGTGATCGACAACAATGCCAAGATCCTTCTCACTTGTAGTATTGTTGAGCCACATATCCCCCATCTTGTAACTGTGCATTTGGTTTCTTTTTCCTAGGTGCAGAACTTGGCATTTATCCCTATTAAATGTCATTCTGTTGGTTTCTGCCCAGCACTCCAGCCTATGTTGAAGAGCATTGGGCCCAGGACTGAGCCCTGTGGTATCCCGCTCATCACCACTCCCCAGTTTGAGAAGATCCCATTGATAAGCACTCTTTGAGTCTGATTCTATAGCCAACTGTGGATCCACTGGATCATTGTTTCATCTAGCCCACTTTGAGTTAGTTTGCTAATCAGAATATCATGGGGCACTTTGTTGAAAGCTTTGCTGATGTCAAGGTATATTATGTCCACAGCATTCCCACAGTCCACAAGGGAGGTTACCTGATCAAAAAAGGAGATCAGATTAGTCTGGCAGGATTTGTTCTTGACAAATCCATGTTGCCTTCAAGTCATCACTGCGTTGTTTTCAAGGTGCTTACAGATGGATTGCTTTATCATCTGCTCCAGAATTTTCCCAGGGATTGATATCAGACTGACTGGTCTGTGGTTCCCAGGTTCCTCCTTTCTACCCGTTTTGAAGATAGGGACAACATTAGCCCTCCTCCAGTCATCTGGCACTTCACCCGTCCTCCATGATTTCTCAAAGAGAATAGACAGTGGTTCTGAGAGCGCTTCTGCCACTTCCTTTATTCCTCTAGGGTGCAGTTCATCTGGCCCTGGAGATTTGAACTCATTCAAAGTAATTAAGTGTTCCTTGACCATATGCCTATCGATCTCAAGCTGCAATCCTGCTCCTTCAGCTTGTACTTCACCTTTGCCAGGGGGCTCATAGACTGAGAAGAAACGACTGAGCCAAAGTAGGAATTGAGCACTTCTGCCTTTTCTTTGTCATCTGTTATTATTTTGCCATCTTTATTTAATAGTTGAACCACCATTTCTTTCCTCTGTCTTTTACTATGCATGTATCTGAAGAAAGCCTTTTTGTTGCTTTTAGCATCCCTCACTAACCTCAGCTCGTTCTCAGCTTTAGCCTTCTTGACGCCACCCCCGCAATTCTGTGCTACCTGCCTGTACTCTTTTTTTGTTGCTTGTCCTTCCTTCCACTTCCGATATGTGTGTTTTTTTGTTTTCAGGTCATCTCTAAGCTTTTTGTGAAGGCACATTGGCTTCTTCTGTTGTCTTCCACCTTTTCTTCTTGTTGGAATTGTTCGTAATTGTGCCGTTAGAATTTCCTTTTTTAAAAACTCCCACCCTCTTGGACTCCTTTTCTCATTAGAGTCGCTTGCCATGGGACTTTACTTATCAGTGTTCTGAGTTTATTAAAATTGGCTTTCCTAAAATCCAGAGTACACATATGACTACACTCGGCTTTTGCTTCCTTTAGAACCAAGAACTCAAGTATAACATGGTCACTTTCCCCCAGAGTTCCCGTAACTGCTACTTTATCCACTAAGTCATCTCTGTTGGTTAGGATCAAGTCAAGGATAGCTAATCCTCTAGTTCCTTCCTCTGCTTTCTGTAGGAGGAAGTTATCAGCAACACAAGTCAGGAATCTCTTGGAGGGGCCATGTTTTGCAGAATTTGTCTTTCAACAAATATCGGGAAATTGAATTACTACCACATCATGCTTCTTGTCAGCACCACCTTCGTAGGTAGGCATTCACCCCGAGTATTTTTCTTTCCCTTTCTATCCATCTTCTAACTACTGGAAGGATGGATGAGAAAACTATCTGGGCCCCAAAGTTCTTGAGTTTCCTTCCCAAGAAATCACGTCAAGTCTGATTGATCAAGTCTACATGATTTCTTCATAGCTCCACTTGGTGGTATCATTTGTTCCTACATGAATGAGAAGAAAGGGATACCTGTCAGTGGGCTTTATGAATGTAGGCAACCCTTCAGTCACATCTATAATCTGTCCTCCTGGGAGACAGCATACCTGGCGAGTCCATGGGTCTTCATGACATACTTGGGTTTCAATCCCATGCAGCAAGAAATCTCCCACCGCTACTACTCTTCTCTCCTTCTTGTTGTAGGCTGTGGTTTCATTGCCTCTGCCTCTTGGTCGCTCTCATGCAGGTTCCCCTGTAATTCTTTCTCTGCAGGCTGCCCTCTGGTCTCATCCTCAAGTACTTGGAAATGGTTCCATAGTTCCACTGGTGTAGAGTGGTTTCTAGTTCTTCTGCTCCTGTCACCCTTTTCAAAGGAGTATCCTCTACTTCATTTCTCGTCACCTCAGCAGTTTCCACTTCTGCCTCACCTTGCTGTTGCTCTTCTAGCTTCTGTTCTTCACTTTGCTGCTGTAGTTCCACCGTTCTGTCCAAAAACTCTTTGTCTTCTCTTATTCCATGGAGGGTTGACACTCACTACTCCAGTCCTCTTACTTTTTCTTCTAACAGAACTTGCACTTGTTGCACATGTAGGCCATGTTGATCTCAGGCAGGCAAACAAACATTGCACAGACCTTGCAGGTCACTACCACTGGAGAGCCTTTTCTTTCCATAGTCTCTATTCCCTTTTTGTTTCTAGCTTTCTGATTGTACTGGAATAGCCTGTGCTTTGTCCTCTGTTCACTGGGGGTTAAAAACAGAGTCCTGCTCGTTGCCTTTGTCTCCTCTTCCACTGCAACCCCCTTGGCCAACTCTTGTTTGCTCGCCCTGTTCACTCACCCTGATGGCGCGTTCTCTGGGAGCTTGCTTGCTTGTATAGCCGCTAGACCAGCTGAAGCAGCTTCCTCTGCTCTGCTCAGCTAGGAGGCAGGAAACAAAAAATCTTGCACAGCATTTTGTGACCCTTGAGTTGGCCTAATAAAGGTATTATGGTGACATGGATTTGGGGGGGGGGTCTTTTTGCATTTTTCTTTTGGCCAATACAGCTACCTTTGCTCCATATAAAACATGTTTGTAAGAATCCAAGCACAGAACATATTCCCTTCTTGTACCAGTGAAGCCCCATTAAAAACCTGGAATAGAAATTATGGCATTCAAAATGTATGTTTAATGCATGAGGAATACGAAAAACTACCAATATTTCTCTAGGGGCGGGGGTTGAATATTTATAAGTGGAAGAAAATTAGACCAAATGTTATCTCATGTTAACGTAGATCTCATGTTAACGTAAAAATAATATTGATCATGTAGTGATTGTAGTAATTTAGATACATTTCCTTACAAGAAACATTGGGATGGGAATTTGGAGATCATCCCTGGAGAGTGGGGTGACGGGGTGGAGCCTGGACTGGCTGAGAGAGTTCCAGCAAAGAATTGCTTGTTGTTACAACTCTATTTAATAAAAACCACCATGTTATCCTCTTAAGATATGGACCCAAACTTATAACAGAGCATAGGTGCATTATTTGAAGTGCTATTTCTAACCTGTTTCTTTTTTGTACCTAGTGAATATTCTGCTTAAGAAATACGTATGTCATTGAAAAAAAGGATCTCAGCTTCCTCATGATGGTCTCTTCGTGTACTGTTTGCTAGGAGTGTGAAAGAAGACTGGACCTCTGCCATGGCCATTTTTCTGTTGGGAGCAGCACTGCTTATTGTGCAACCTCAGGCAGTACCTTCTCGACCAGCTACCAGCTCTAAGGCTGAGACTACTGCTCAGAAAGGGCCCTTTAAGAAAAGTGACTTCAAACAATGTATAAGTCCTAATGGGACACTCCAGCAACTTCCACAGACTGTCATCATTGGTGTGCGGAAAGGTGGAACAAGAGCCTTACTAGAGATGTTGAGCCTCCATCCAGACATAGCAGCAGCAGAAAGTGAAGTCCACTTCTTTGACTGGGAAGAGCATTATAGAAATGGATTCCAATGGTATATTAACCAAATGCCACTCTCTTGTCCTCACCAGATAACAGTGGAGAAAACCCCGGCATATTTCACCTCGCCCAAAGTGCCTGAAAGAGTTTATAGAATGAACAAACTTATCAGATTGCTTCTTATTTTACGAGACCCAACCGAGAGGGTATTGTCAGACTATACACAAGTCTTCTTTAATCACAGGCAAAAACATAAGCTGTATCCCTCCATCGAAGAATTCCTAGTTAAAGATGGCAAACTCAATATGAACTACAAGGCAATAAACAGGAGTTTGTATTATGTTCACATGCAAAACTGGTTGAAGTATTTTCCTCTGGATCACATTCACATTGTGGATGGGGACAAGCTTATCAAAGATCCTTTCCCAGAAATAGTTAAAGTAGAAAGGTTTTTAAAGCTGTCACCTCAGATAAATGCTTCAAACTTTTATTTCAATAAAACAAAAGGCTTTTACTGCCTAAGAGACAGTGGTAGGGACAGGTGTTTACATGAGTCAAAAGGAAGAGCACACCCCAAAGTAGATCCAATTTTACTTGAAAAACTGTATGGATATTTTCACGAACCTAATCAGAAATTCTTTGAGCTTATTGGAAGAACATTTGACTGGCACTGAATATGGTATTAAGTCATAGAGAGTACATTTAGAAAATGAGGGCATTTCAACTATAATTTATTTGAAAATCCATTCAATACTTCTGTATAATATGAGGGTTATAACTGCTATATAAGCTAGTAATATTTTTCTACTTGTTAAATTAAAAAATCTTTTTGTAATGTTTTTCATAGTTGTTTAACACTGTATTATGAATATGAAAAAACAAAAATATTTCATGGAAGAAAGTCTTGAGATTGTGGCTTTTAAATATGTGTATATATGTAAAATACAAATGTCATAAAATACAACATCTGTTTCCCCTTTTCCCCCAAATCCAAGGTTTTGAGGACACTGCATAAGATCCTCGTTAGGGTGGTATTATGCTGGTGAGTTTCAACTAAGGTGTCATGGTAACACAAAGGCCCTTTAACCAATTTTATAAGTGATAACTTATTAATAGGAATTTTATGAACAGTATTGTATTGACAGGGATTTTCAAAGTTTTTCATCATAAACTTTCCTGGGTCAAGAAGAAAGTGGCTGGATCTATCCCTTACAGAAGGTGGAGTTACTGATTAGAGATGTAACATTTCCAGAAATTTTGAGGCCATGGGAAAAAAAACCTTATTTTTCTGGGGGTGGGGAGTGTGGAAAAATTGGAAATGTTGGAAAAATTGAAAACTTAGCAATACTTTTTTTTTTCTTTTTAGCACTCTACAGATCTAAAGTCACTTTGTTGCTTTAAGACAGCCTTTCCCAACCTGGTACCCTCCAGATATTTTGGACTTTCGCTCCCATCAGTCTCGGACAGTATGGCCAATGGACAGGAATGCTGGGCACTATAGCCCAAAACATCCAGAGGACACCAGGTTGGGGAGGGCTGCTTTAGGAACATAATATAACATTTAGCCTTTATGAGCAAACTAACTTATAAGTTAGTTTGCTCATAAAGTTATTATATTTTAAAACTTTTAAAAGTAAACTTAGTAAATTTGTAATTATTGTCTGAATAGGTTAGAACTACATTAAATGACTGCTACAGCATCATAGAACAAAATCAAAGCTGTCAAGAATGCACAGTTACTGTCAAGAATGCACAGTGGTGACTCTAATCACATGTTGGGAAACAGCATAAATGTTTATCAGTAAAATATACTTTAAATCAATTTTAATAAGGAATGAAAGAATTAACTATGCTGGGAATCTTACAGAGGATTAAAAATATTTTCCCCATGGCTTCATTATTTCCAGACATTTTGCATCTCTAGTCTTTCTATAAAAGTGTTCTTATTACATAGTTTTTAGAAATCATTTTGCAGGGAGTAAAGGCTGGGTAACAATATATATACTTTGTCTTAAATTCTAAAAGAAAATATTTCATAATCCAAAACTGTTAAATTTTTCCAATGTGGGGAGGGGGAGAAACAAAAATGGCCCTTGGAAAAAATGGGAAAACCTCTTTTCTTTTTTTAAAGAATCCAGTTTTTCCCAGGCCTTCACATCTCTACTACTGACAGAATTTGCTGTAGTCAAAGGCAAGGGACGTGACCTTGCAGTAGAAAAGGGATGGGGCTGTTGCATCCTGAAACAGAGGTATTATAAGGAAACATAGTCCTCTGAAAACTATTATGAAGAGTTTGCTTTATCAGCCACAAAATTAGTCGGTAAACATTGTGTCAGGAGGCAGAATGCTAAACCAATTCATAAATGGGGGCTAAGTTGGCCTCCTGAAGGATTAAGCAGGAACTTGTTCTTTCTCTAGGAATTGTGGACCTCTGTATGTGTCATAAACACCAGGTTTTGAGAACAGTGGCTTTAGAGTATGTGATGTAACTTACTCCGTCATATTGAATGTTTGGCAGGCTATTTTTAAAAACAATTGGAACAAAATCTACACTTAGCAGCTTTAAAACCACAGTTTGTGTGAACATGCTTGTGTATGCATTTATGAACTTAAACCACATGATCTGTTAGGTTGCTGCATTTTAAAAATCTGTTTTATTTTTATATCTTATAAAAGGGTGCAATCCCATGGCTGCTAGTCAGCGGCTAGACAGCCATAGGATTGGTTGGTTCCCGGAGAACCAACCTCCACCCCTCCCACGCCGCCTCATAGGCAGCGCAGATCGGCCCCGTGCTCCGTGCTCAGAAGAGCAGTGCAGAGCAGGGGAAATGGCATTTCCTGGGGGCAGGGTGGGGAGGTTGGAAGTGGCGGTACAACACTTCCTATGTGTTGTCCAGCCTCCCTACCCCGCACTCCGAGGTCCAGCGGCTGGGCAGCTGAAATCGGCTGTCTAGCCGTGAAAGCAGGGCAGCAGGAGCGTGGAGAAGATCCACGCCGCAGTACTCTTCCCTCCCTGCACTGTATAGGCGGTCGCCCCCGCGGTCGGAAGTGACTGTCAATCCCCACAGGATTGCTCTTTAAATTAATCACCCGGCATAGAATGATGCCATCAGAAAATAATAGAGTTGGTGGAGAGCTTGTAGACCATTTCGTCCAGTCCTTTGCTCATTGCAGGAAACTGAGAGCTAGAGCATCTCTGACCGAGCTATCCCACCACTGCTGGAAGACCTCCAGTGAGGAAGAGTCATCCTCAAGTAACTGGTTCCATTGCTGAACTCTTACCAATAAGCTCTCCTAATATTCAGCTGAAATCTAGTTCATACCACCATTTTTGTTGTCCTCCTCTGAACCTGTTCTTATTTGTCTGCATCCTTCTTAAGAATGTAGTCCCCAGAACTGGACACAGTAGCCCAGTTAAGGTCTGACCAATGCAGAATAAAGTTGGGACTGTTACTTCTTATGACTTGGAAACAATGGTTCTATTAATACACCCTAAAATTTCAGGAGCCTTTTTTGCAGCTATGTCACACTGTTGTCTTATGTACAGCTTGTGATTGACTGCAATCCTAAGATCCTTTTCACATTTTCATTTAGAAATTTTGATATTATCCCTGTGCAAATGTAACTCCAGTATTTTCCTCCGAGTCTCCCTGCTTTGGCTTCATGTGCCTGGAGTTACAAGCTTTACAAGTGGTTTGTTTTGCATGAGCATAGAAAAAACAATATTCATAACATAAATAAATACATAAATACCATAAACACAGATTCTCCTGCCCCTCAGAACTAGGGACAAACTCTGGTATGGGTATTGTGTGATTTCCATGTTGCAGTTTATTCTGGCCTACTACTTCTTTGCCTAAACAGACTGGCACATACATTCACAACTCTGGTTGATTTCAGTCAATCTAGATTCTGTATTATGCTTTGCAGTTAAAGCCAAGCCTTACAGTAGGTTCCCCCACCCCCTTTATGGAGATATCTAAGTGTGCACAGAAAAGGACATGAGTACTGATGACCTGTTCATTTATTTGTCACAACGCATTGGAAAGGAAATAACAGCTTTGGCCTTCTGAGTCTATGTAGTATTTGAATTGGCCTGTTGCATATGCTAGGATATTCACACCAGGAAATAGTTATCAGAAAGCTAATGTTAGCCGAGGACCAGGAATGACCTTTTTTTTTTTTTTTTGGTATTGTTGGAGGCCTTTCGTATCTTCAGATACTTATCCAGGGGTCAGAAATGTATTTTGCCTCACATCTTACTTCTCATGAGTGGTGCCATTAAGGTCTTCGCAGATTTTATTATATTTGTACCCCATTTCTGTCAGTAAGGACTGGGCCCCAAAGTAGCTTTGAATTATACATTTTTTTCAGATGCAGAGCTGTGGGTATAGCATAATCCAGGTTCCAGGATCTTCACTCCAGATGTGGGAGGCATGAGTTACTGCATGTGGATTCAAAGACAGACAGTAAAGATACCAACCTGTGGAAGCATCCCTTGGGAGTGATCTGTCTTGTTAGGATGCACACGTGCTCAGCCTTCGACAGAGCAATATGTAATCAAACCGCAAGAAGTAACATTAAAGAGTAGAATTTCTCTCAGATTTGCACATGCACGCACACACCCCTTTTGAAACTTTTTTCCCTGTACAAATAATACTGTGGGCAAAATGTGTACCATGTCTCCCTTGAAATTTGGATGAGGAACAGATAAAATGGCTTCACAGGCCCAGCCTGGTGTAATCAGAATTTATTGCAATCAGCGTTGCAGCTGCAGGTGTTCTCACTCCAGCTGATCATTCTGGGTGCCCCTGTTCAGCTGCAGCATACTAGGTAAGTTGTTTTGGTTTGTATAGCATCGGCAACTGCAGCAATTTATTTTCTCTGGTGCCATAATGTATATGCCACAGCACCATTCTTGCATCAGTATGCCACCTTCTTTGCTTGAGATTTTATTTATTTCATGTATTTATTTCATTTAGTTCCAAATGCTGCTGTCAGAGTAAACCCCCTCCTAAGGCAGCTTATATAAAAATATAAATACAATATAGCCATAGCACCACAATATAACAAAAAAATATTATGGCATTAAAACAACAGCAGATTAAAATATATAGAGCACTGTATGCTCTACAAAAAGCAGTTTGAAATTACAACTCAAAATTCTCAGCATCTGTTGAAAAGCCAGTAGAGTAAGGGCAATACATAGGTCCCTCGGGAGCAAATTCCACAAATGTGGGGCTGCTACTGAAAATTATGCCTGCCAGTCTAATAGATCTCTGAGTCCAATCTCTCAAGGCCAAGACAGTACATATAGGTGCAAGTGGTCTTTCAAATAACCTGGTCCCAAATGTAGGTCTTTAAAGGTCATTTAAAGCAGGGATGGGGAACCTCCAGCCTGCAGGCCTGCTAAGTTCTACTGGGGTTCCCTGTCCAGCCCAGCAGCAACTTCCCCTGATCCCACCCCCTCTGCCATGGAGGGAAAAGCTCATCACCAGTCTGCAGCTGATCTGAGATAAGCATTTCCCCCCTACTTAGTGCTTTCTCAGTGCTCAGCACTAATCTATCTGCTGCTTTTCCCTGTGAGGCAGAGAAGGCAGGGCCAAGGGAGGAAGCTGCTGAGGGATTCCATCCTGCTTACTCCTGAGCCTTGTCCTGCAGAGGCTTGTCCTGCTTACATCTCAGTAGGGAGGATACCATGGATGATGGTATCAAAAGCCAATGAGAGATTGAGTAGAACTAAAAGGGTCACACACTCTCTGTCCCTCTTTTGATTAAGTTCATCCATCAGGGTGACCAAGGCTGATTCAGTCCCATAACGAGGCCTAAACCCAGAATGAAATGGGTCTAGATAATCAGTATCCTCCAAGAGAGCCTGCAGTTGCCCCAACACAAGCCTCTCAACTGCCTTCCCCAAGAAAGAGGTATTCACAACTGGGTGGTAGTTTTCAAATGCCCTTGGGTCCAGAGCAGGTTTCTTCAGGAGTGGTTGCACTACTGCCTCCTTCAGCAGTAGAGAAGGATTTCAACCACCCCTTCATGTAGAGATGCATTTACCACTCCCTGGACCCATCCAGTCATACCCCACCCTGGCTAGCACTTATTAGCTTAGGAAGCCCAGGGCGCTGCCCTTTATCCTTCTGACTGGCTGTGAGCTCACCAGGAGCTTCTGAGAGCTCCAACTGAATTGGAGGGGTGTGGCCTGAGTACTCCCAGCAGCTGACTGGGCGGGAAGCTTCAGTCTGTTTCCCGCCTCCCAGCTGAGCAGAGCAGAGCAGAGCAAGCTGCTCCAGCTGGTCCAGGGACTACAGAAGCAGGCAAGCTCCCAGAGAGCGAGCGAACAGAGCGAGCGCACAGGGGGAGCAAACAGGAGTTGGCCAGGGGAGTTTGGCAGGGGAGGGCAAGGGGGAGGCCCCTAACATTTTTTTTTAACTAACTTTTTCCCATTTAATTGTCTTGTAACACACACTTCCACACCAGTGGGACTCTGCTTTTAACCTCTACTGAGTAGAGGAGCAGGCACAGGCTAGTCTAGAACAATCACAAAGCTAGACACAAAAAGGGAAAAGGGGCTATGGAAGGACAAGACTCTCCAGTGGTGGTGACCTGCAAGGTGTGTGCCATGTTTGTTTTCTTGCCTGAGAACAACATGGCCTACACCTGCAACAAGTGCAAGTTGATCACGCTGCTGGAAGAAAAAGTAAGTGGACTGGAGCGGCGACTGTCGACCCTCCGGGGAATAAGAGAACACGAAGAGTTCTTGGACAGAATGGGGGAACTACAGCAGCAAAGGGCAGACCAGAAGCTTGAAGAGCAACAGCAAGATGAGGCAGAAGTGGGAAATGCTGAGAAGAAAAATGGAGTAGAGGATACTCCTTGGAAAACGGTGACAGTTAGGAGAAGAAGAACTAGAAGCCACTCTGCACCAGTGGAAGCGGTGGAGCTGTGGAACCGATTCCAGGTACTTGCAGATGAGACTGGAGGACAGCCTGCAGAGGAAGAATCACAGGGGAACCTGCATGAGAGTGAGCAAGAGGCTAAAGGTCAGTCAAACAGAGGCGATGAAACCCAGGCCTACAAGAAGAAGAAGAGAAGAGTGGTAGTAGTGGGAGACTCCTTGCTGCGTGGGATCGAGACCCAAGTATGTCGCGAAGACCCGTGGACTCGCCAGGTATGTTGTCTCCCGGGAGGACAGATTAGAGACATGACTGAAAGGTTGCCTGCACTCATAAAGCCCACTGACAGGTATCCCTTTCTTCTCATCCATGTGGGAACAAATGATACCGCCAAGCGGAGCTACGAAGAGATCAAGTCAGACTTTGAAGCTTTGGGAAGGAAACTCAAGAACTTTGGGGCCCAGATAGTTTTCTCATCCATCCTTCCAGTAGTTAGAAGAGGGATAGAAAGGGAACGAAAAATACTCCGGGTGAATGACTGGCTACGAAGGTGGTGCCGACGAGAGAGATTTGGATTCTGGGACCACGGGCTATACTTCCTGGAAGATGGGCTGTTGGCTAGGGATGGGTTGCACCTCACAAAGGCTGGGAAGAATGTGTTTGGCCACAGCATGAAGAACTTCATCAGGAGGGCTTTAAACTGAATCCTACGGGGAAGGGAGATGTAATGTTGGGGGTAACAATGGACGTAGGCGCATGCACTGCAACGGAGAGAACAGCGCTGATAGCGCCCAATAATAGTCTTCAGACACATGTAGGAAGAAAGCCAGACTATGAAGCACATGGTCTTCGATGTCTATATACTAATGCCCAGAGTATGGGAAACAAACAGAACGAACTTGAACTCTTAATACAGGAGGGAAATTATGACTTGATAGGTATAACTGAGACTTGGTGGGATGACTCTCATGACTGGAATACAGCAGTTGAAGGATATAACTTGTTCAAAAAGAACAGGAGGAACAGAAAGGGAGGCGGGGTTGCACTGTATGTGAAAAATACATATCTCTGCACAGAAATACAGGAGGAGGAGCTTGGTAGCCCCATCGAGAGCATCTGGGTTGAAATAAATGGAGCAAAGAATAAAAGGAACCTGATGGTCGGAGTCTACTACCGGCCACCCAGTCAAGGAGAAGCCAAGGATGAAACTTTTGAAAAGCAAATAGCCAATGTTTTAAGGAAGCATGATGTAGTAGTAATGGGGGACTTCAATTTCCCCGATATTTGTTGGGAGACAAATTCTGCCAAACATGGCCCCTCCAGGAAATTCCTGACTTGTGTGGCGGATAACTTCCTCCTACAGAAAGTAGAGGAAGGAACTAGAGGATCGGCTATCCTTGACTTGATCCTAACCAACAGAGATGACTTAGTGGATAAAGTAGCAGTTACAGGAACTCTGGGGGAAAGCGACCATGTTGTACTTGAGTTCTTGGTTCTAAGGGAAGCAAAAGCCGAGTGTACTCAAACGCGTACCCTGGATTTTAGGAAAGCTGATTTTAATAAACTCAGAACAATGATCAGTAAGGTCCCATGGCAAACAATGCTAGCGAGAAAAGGAGTCCAAGATGGGTGGGAACTTTTAAA
Source organism: Heloderma suspectum (assembly GCF_057233095.1). NCBI lineage: Eukaryota > Metazoa > Chordata > Lepidosauria > Squamata > Helodermatidae > Heloderma > Heloderma suspectum. The sequence goes on from NC_139462.1 coordinate 119,203,514, forward strand.
AAAGGAAATTCTCAAGGCACAATCACAAACAATTCCAACAAGAAGAAAAGGTGGAAGACAACAGAAGAAGCCAATGTGGCTTCACAAAAAGCTTAGGGATGACCTGAAAACAAAAAAGGACACATATAGGAAGTGGAAAGAAGGCCAAGTAACAAAGGAAGAGTACAGGCAGGTAGCACAGAATTGCAGGGATGGCGTCAGGAAGGCTAAAGCTGAGAACGAGCTGAGGTTAGCGAGGGATGCTAAAAACAACAAAAAGGCTTTCTTCAGCTACGTGCATAGTAAAAGGCAGAGGAAAGAAATGGTTGTTCAGCTATTAAATAAGGATGGCAAAATGATAACAGATGACAAAGAAAAGGCAGAGGTGCTCAATTCCTACTTTGGCTCAGTCTTCTCCCAAAAGAGGGTCTATGACCCCCCTGGCAAAGGCGAAGTACAGGCTGGAGGGGCAGGATTGCAGCTTGAGATCGACAGGCATATGGTCAAGGAACACCTCATTACTTTGAATGAGTTCAAATCTCCAGGGCCAGATGAACTGCATCCTAGAGTAATAAAGGAACTGGCAGAAGAACTCTCAGAACCGCTGTCTATTCTCTTTGAGAAATCATGGAGGACCGGGGAAGTGCCAGATGACTGGAGGAGGGCTAACGTTGTCCCTATCTTCAAAAAGGGTAAAAAGGAGGAACCTGGGAACTACAGACCAGTCAGTCTGACATCAATCCCTGGGAAAATTCTGGAGCAGATCATAAAGCAATCCATCTGGAAGCACCTTGACAACAATGCTGTGATTACTCGAAGCCAACATGGATTTGTCAAAAACAAGTCCTGCCAGACAAATCTGATCTCATTTTTTGATCAAGTCACCTCCCTTGTAGACCGTGGGAATGCTGTAGACATCATATACCTCGACTTCAGCAAAGCTTTCGACAAAGTGCCCCATGATATCCTGATGAGCAAACTTGCTCGAAGTGGGCTAGATGAAACAACGATCATGTGGATCCACAGTTGGCTACAGAATCGGACTCAAAGAGTGCTTATCAATGGGACCTTCTCAAGCTGGGGAGAAGTAACGAGTGGGGTACCGCAGGGCTCAGTCCTGGGCCCAGTGCTCTTCAACATTTTTATTAATGACTTGGAGGAGGAGGTGCAGGGAATGCTGATCAAATTTGCAGATGACACAAAATTGGGAGGGATAGCTAATACTTTGGAAGACAGAAACAAAATTCAAAGTGATCTGGATAGACTGGAGTGCTGGGCAGAAAACAACAGAATGGCATTTAATAGGGACAAATGCCAAGTTCTGCACCTAGGAAAAAGAAACCAAATGCACAGTTACAAGATGGGAGATACGTGGCTCAACCACACTACGAGCGAGAAGGATCTTGGAATTGTCGTCGATCACAAGCTGAATATGAGCCAACAATGTGATGTGGCTGCAAAAAAGGCAAATGCTATTTTGGGCTGCATTAATAGAAGCATCGCTTCCAAATCCCGGGAAGTACTAGTTCCCCTCTACTCAGCACTGGTTAGGCCTCATCTGGAGTACTGTGTCCAGTTCTGGGCACCACACTTTAAGAAGGATGCAGACAAGCTGGAGAGGGTTCAAAGGAGGGCAACAAAGATGATCAGGGGACTGGAAACAAAGCCCTATGAAGAGAGACTGAAAGAACTGGGCATGTTTAGCCTTGAGAAGAGAAGACTGAGGGGAGATATGATAGCACTCTTCAAGTACTTGAAAGGTTGTCACAGAGAAGAAGGCCAGGATCTCTTCTTGATCATCCCAGAGTGCAGGACACGGAATAATGGGCTCAAGTTACAGGAAGCCAGATTCCGGCTGAACATCAGGAAAAACTTCCTGAGTGTCAGAGCAATACGGCAATGGAACCAATTACCTGGGGAGGTGGTGGGCTCTCCCACACTGGAGGCCTTTAAGACGAGGCTGGACAGCCATTTGTCAGGGATGCTCTGACTTGGATTCCTGCATTGAGCAGGGGGTTGGACTCGATGGCCTTGTAGGCCCCTTCCAACCCTACTATTCTATGATTCTATGATTCTATAAGAGCAAGGACTGAGAGAACACATAGTCACATTGCTGCAAGCACCTTGTCCATCAGCCTGCAACAACTGAAATTGATCCCACAAAATCAGGCAGATGGTGGCATCAAATGCCTTGACTAGAGCTGCACTAACAATAGTGTCAAGTTTGCCATGAAGACAAGTGATTTTTTCCTCAAAGTGAGATGCAAAGAAGGTCACAGCGGGTCCCTAAGGGGTCCATTATTTGGAGAAGTTGTTAACAACCCACAGACTATCTGAAGAGCTCTGCTGGATGGCTACTCAAGGATGCAATGGAGACCTTCTTTGTTGCTTGCAGCACCGTGCAGTAGGAAAAACTATGTGCATGCTTGGCCATCTTCACTTCAAGCCTTACACCATTTATGCTCTAGCCAACGTGTTTCACTGTCCACAGCTCCCTGGTATAGGAAGGAGCAGAGCCAGCTGTACAGCACCAGAGAGTACACTAAGGTGTGATCAAATCAGTGGTCTGCTGTATCTCACCATGCCACCGTGACACTAGGGCCTTGGCTGGATTTCCACTGTGAAATCCCCAAGACTGTTCAGAAATCCATTGGATTTCATCAGTCCCTTGGGGCAGACCATCCAAATAGGTCCCCCACCCCTGCAGAAGGGAAGTAATGCAGTGAGTTTAAATCTTACCAGGAAATGGTCTGACCGTGACAATGGTGTTACTTGGACACACGCACACACACACACACACACACACACACACAATTTTCAGACCACTCATCTCACAATTCAGAGCGAAAACTAGACTGAGGGTATGCCCTGCTTAGAGTGTTCACTCAATGACAAACTGAGACAGCCCCATGATTGTCCAGAGGCAGCCTCAGCATGGAAGTTGAAGTCAACCAGTACCACCATCCTGGATTCCTCCAACATCACAATAGAGACCATTTCCACCAGCTTGGTCAGGGGAGCTGCTGGGCAGCAGGGTGGGTGGTACACCAGCAGGATCTCCAATCTGTCTCTGGCCAAACACCAGGTGCAACCCTTTGAAGGCTGTCCAAAGGTGGAGTGGTTTTCTGGTGAGAGAGATGGAAGCACTATAGACCACAACAACTCCCCTGCCTGCCCCCCAGCCCAACAGCCTATGTTCATGCTGCACCAAGTACACTGGGGGTAGAGCTGAGTCAGATCAATCCCACCCAACTCACCCACCCAAGTCTCAGTAATACATGCCAGATCAGCCTTCTCATCCATGATTAAATCATGGAGGAATATGGTTTTATTGCACACCAACCTGGGAGGGATCTTCACGGCAATGGAATGAGAAGCGGGTTGGAATATTTATTATCCAGATTTTCATGGTATCGGCTTTGGTCCATCAGGGACACATGAAGCAAGAAAAGCAGAGTATACAACACCTTTATAATCCAGTTTTCATGGTCACACAGCACTTCAAAGGAACATACTTCCAGGTTTGGTGTGGAGAGTAGAATGGAATGTCATCAACCTGGCAGGGGCTGCTCAACCAATGAGAGAAGCTTCTTTCCTTCCCCTGTCCAGGCTTCCTCCTCCTTTTGTATGAAGAAGACAAAATTCTAGATTCTCAAGTGCAGCATCTGAAGGCACCCTATGAGAGCAGCCCACCACCCCAATTTCTCCCCATTCCAGCAAACCATCACAGAATTATTACTCCCCCCTTTCCCCAATGTGTGCATTTTTCAATGAAGAAGCCCAAATCCCCGATTCTCTAGTGCAGAATCTGAAGGCTCCTCCTAAGAGCTCCCCCCTGCCCACAAATTTGCCCCATTCCATCAAACTGTTGCAGAGTTATTGCTTCCGTGCCGCCGCCGCCCTTCTCTTTCTCTGGGCACTTTCTCCCTGCTTGCAATAACAGGCTCCTGAGACATCACCAGATCAGAGAAGCAACTTTACACAATATCGGACTTGCGATTTAACATAGCAATTGAGAAGCAAAGTAATGCAAACATCAGAGAAGTGCATCATCACGGAGGCTAATTACTGGTGAAATGGGAGTGCAGAGCAATTCTGAAGGCTGGAAAGGCTCAGTGAGGTCATGGCCAGGTGAAAGACACACCTGTGGGCAGGGCTATCATGCCTAAGTAAATGTGGAGGATGGGGCACACAGCACCAGAGTCGCAGAGACCCCAAATTAAAGAAATAAAAGGGAGTAAAAGTAGTCTCAGAAAATCTGGCTGTTCCACTGGAAATCTCCAGAGTGGCTGCAGATTGTTCACGACATCATCTGTCATAAATGACCTCGAAATGCTCCCAGTTTGCAGCAGCCTCCTGGTGTTTAATAGCAGCACCACAAGACAGGAAAGTTTAGTGGATGAGCCTGGTAAGGTACGTGAGAGCAGGGGGAGGGGGGTGGATAGAAGGGGAATAATGTGTAAACATCTCGCCCATTCTACTCAGATGACACAATGCTTCCTCCTGTCATATCTCCTTCTGCCCCAAATCACTGGAATAGAGGCATCCTCCTTCCCCTTTTAATGTCAGAATGCAGGTGTAATGCATAGCCATATTTCTATATCTTTTCAGTCACTTTGTGTGTGGAAATATTTTGTTAATATCTAATTTGACTACACATATAAGCAGATGACTTTACATACAATATAATATTTGCTGAGAAAATAAGCAGTCTGTCTTGGATTTTTTTTCATCATTACCTTTATAGTGGTTTCAAAGTGTTCTTAATCAGTAAACCGATATAGTGAAACTACTGAAATTCATCCTGGGATCCATAAACCATAGCAGAGATCAGCAGCTACATGTCTGGAAGCTGCTAGTCTTGGATCAGATGTCATAAAGAGAGAATGTGAGTTGGTTAGCACTTTGGTACCACCTAGTGTTGCCTGTGATAGTTTGTTAGCAACAGTTTTGAAAACGCATTATTTTATCTTTTATAACCAAACTAACCAAATTTACCTGGGAGCAAATCTCATTTTAATAGCAACATGAGTTACTTCCAAAGAAACAAGCATAGCACTGTAACCTAACATTTATATTAATTGAATAGCACCATGCTCTGCCAAAATGCACATGCTTTTCTGCCTTGTTCCCAGGTTCCCAAACTGAGCTGGTGCTCTTTGAAAGTAAGATGGTGGTCTCACTCAAGATGTCTTTCTTAGGCAGAAAGGAAGCATATAAATTTAATTAATAAATAAATCTGAGTGTTTGGGCAGATAATCCATGTAGAAGAAAGAGAAAAGATTATAGCAGAATATGGAACAGAATCTAATAGAATTGTTTTTCATGCTGACTAGTGCAATGTCCTGGCTGTTGTTCCCATTTCTTTACACCACATTCATCTCTGCTCAATGCTGCCATCTGTCTCATATTTTCCTGCACTTCATTTCGATCACGTTGCTTCTCTACAGCATTCCTTGGCCAGGTTTCCTCTATCTGTTCATATTCAGTTCAAGATGCTTCTACTTACCATTTAAGCATCTTTGTTCTAACATTCTTTTCTACCTAACTCATTCTCTCCTTTTAGATTCTCTACATCTTTATGCTCTTCACGTGGCTGCTACCAATCTTTTTAAGCCAAGGATGTCCACTTTTTCCCACCTGTGCACATTTTCCTTAGTGGTCCTTTACCGCTGGAATGCTCTCCCCCTGGCATTTACCACATGCTGCCCATCTTCATCTTCTAAACACATTTGAAGACTCATCTGCTTGCTCAAGCATTTCCCATATGCTTTGCTTCCTCCCCCATTTCCTGGCTTCCTTACTTATGTGTACTGTCTTTTCTTAAACTGAAAACCTACAGTCAGGGGGTAACTCTTTTTAATCTCTGGCAGGAGACAGCTCTGTTAGATGTATAATATGAACTTTCTGGGACACACATTCATTGATGACACTACAAATAACAGAATTTAGTTTCCACTGTGTTTTTTTTTAAAAAAAGGTCTTTGAATAAAAGATGTTCTTCCTGCTAGTCTCTCAGTAGTATTTTCATGAAGATTAGAAACATGCTCCCTTTTTCCTGTTTTAAGGTTTAGTGGTGTATATCTGTATTTTGGTCAGCAGCACTGAACTAAGAGGTTTTGTAAGAAGCAACTTTTACAGACACCATTTCTAGCTGCTTCCTCAGGTCATAGAGGTGAGCAATAAGATTTTTAAGGGTGGCTTATTACAACAGAATACACTAGAGATGTGTGCACTGACAAGATCAGACTCAGAGCCCAATTCAGCACTTTGGAAAACAGGCTGATTCTTCTCAGACCAGTTTGGAGGCTCTCCACTTCCACTCAGGTACCAAACCTGAGCTGTGACTTGAAAAACCAAGGCTTTGTGCCTCCCATTAAGTACCACAGGAAATTTTAAAAATGGGTATATGTTTTTTTCTGTTTGTCAGAAGTAGATGAAACCTGCAGGCATAGTAAACTCTTAGAAAGGAATTATACTTACCAAGTCTCAGAAAAATAGGTGTGGTGGGTTATATTTTGATTTTTTTTAAATAAAGTTTTTATTTCTTGACAGAATTAGATAAAATTTTCGGGGATCGTTGCCCCTTCTGAGGAGATTGAGCCTGCTAAGTTTCATGTTACTAGGTGCAGGGGGTTTTAGTGCAAGAGCAGCCTTTACATTTTGAGAGTATCCCCCCCCCAAAAAAAAACATGCTTATACCCCTATCTTCCTTATGGACCATCCTTCTGAAAATGACAGAGACCATAGAGGAGGCCCAAAGTACAAAAAATTCAAAGCTTCAGAAGGATAGATATAGCAGTTTACATGGAAAGGGAGTCCTCAATTTTTGGTAGGGAGGTGAATGATTTGCTTCCCTTGATTTTTTTTTTGGGGGGAGGGGGGACAATTTATATGAAAATGGCACACATCCTACAGGTGTCTCAAGGCAAGAAACTTGCAAAGTTTTAGAAGGATAGGTGCAGAGGCTAGGGAGTTAAGATGAGTGAAAACCAGTTTAAGGCTTTTTCCATAGTGAAGCCTTTTAGCAGTGGAAGAATGGCCATCCCATGGTCTCATCCTTACCCTCCCCCAAAGCACAGTGAATGGAGAGCCCCTGGTAAAAGGTGGACCTGTCAGTCACTCAGCCCCATTCCTTCCCTCTCTTCCCCCATCAGCAGTTAGAGAAAGCGAACAAAAGATGCTGTCTTTGAAGACACACTGTCAGCCTTTTTGAAGCTGAATTGAGAACAAAGCCTTGTGCAGGGTCCAGCTTTGGTTCTGGTCACTTTGAAGTGAAACCCCCTTGACCTTGGGAAGCATCAGAAATTGGGGTGACTGCTCACCATCAGTGTCCTCCTTCAGGGCCTTCATCCTGTCAGAAAGAGACCTGATAAGGTTGGTTTGCACCACCTTTTTATATGGCCATCTTCCCCTTCTGGGATACTCAGCGCCCTCCATCACCTCTCCCACCTCCTCACTGCAGCCTCCTCTTTGGCCTTTTCTAAAGCTTCCAGCCCGGTTATTAAAGGTTTCATTTCCCCCATATCATCCTCACCCTCCAATAAGGAAAATGAGGGGACTTCCTCCTTTCTTAGGCAATCCCCCCCCCCCGGTCCTCTGATGTCCACCAAAATTACTGCTCCCCAAGGAAGGTGTGTGTGTGTGGGGGGGGGGGGTATGGAAAAACAAGAACTTACTGACTATGCACTAGGACTTTTCCCAGTCTTATAGAGCATAGGTTCCCATCAGCTCACCCACAGATCAGAACTCAGAGGCTGTGAAAGCACTTAAGCTATTTTAAATAATGTTCTTCCATCCCTCTGTGATGGCAGACATCCATTAATCTGCCTGCTAAGCAATCAAAGAAAAATTATATGGGTACGGCTGGAAACAAACCCTTGCCCCTAGAATGACTAGGCCACCCCTTCACACCCAACCTGTTCCACAGGCCCCCTTAACTGCCCAGGCCCATATATGCCTCTGGGTCCAATCTGGCCCCTGGAGGCTATCTGGGCTACCACCACACCCACTGTCCCTAACGGACTATGGCCCAAGCACTGGTGGGACTGGAAACTGCTGAGTTACCCAACCCAAATTTGAGTGTATATTTTAATTTGCCTGATAAGCTAATTTTCCTTATTGTGCCCAGTAATAGCCAGAGTGCCCCCAAATCACTGCTTCTGTGTGCATCTGATTCCCACCACTGCCTCCATTGTTGTCATCCCATCAGTGTACCATTTGTCATCACATTTATTTCTTTGTCTGTTTGCTTGTTTGTTTATTACATTTCTATATGACCCAATAAGCAAAGCTCTCTGCGTGGTTCACTACAATTAGAACTATAAAATACAACCTAAGATGCACTATAAAACTTTAAAACCATAGCAGAAAATAAAGTAAAAGCCAAAATAAAACCGAGCAGCATCAGCAATGCAAATATTTAAAATACAGGAACAGATTTAAAAGAGAAACTGAAAGACTAAAATACCTGGGAAAATAATAAGGTCCTCACCTGGTGTACAACATAGGAAAGAGTACGATGTACGCACCAGGTGAGCCTCTCTGGGAAGCTCATTCCACAACTGGGGTGCCACAGCAGATAAAGCCCTCTTCCTAGTAGCCACCCACCTCCCTTCCTTTGGCAGGGGCTTCCGGAGAAGGAAGCTGAAGCTCATCTTAGGGTCCGGGCAGTTGTATATGGAGGAGACAGTCATTCAGGTGATCTGGTCCTAAGCCATTTTGAGCTTTGAATGTTAATACCAGCACTTTGAATTGGGCCTGGACATGGAGTGGCAGGCAGTACAGATGGAAAACTATTGGCATAATATGATCATGTTTGCCAGTCTCTGTTAACAATCTTGCTGCCCTGTTTTGGACCAGCTGAAGTTTCCCGATCATTTTCAAAGGCAGCCCCACATATAATATGTAACACATTCCAGTAATACAGACAAGAGGTTACTAGAACATGGGTAACTGTAGCTAGGCTATCTCTGTCCAGATAAAGACATAGTTGGTATATCAGCCTAAGCTAATAAAAGGTGCTCCGTGCCACAGAGTCCACCTGTCCCCCAAGTGACAGTTCTGGATCCAAGCACAGCCCCAAACTACAAACCTGATCCTTTAGGGGGAGTGCTCGACAAAGTGCCCCGTGATATCCTGATGAGCTCAAAGTGGGCTAGATGAAACAACGATCCGGTGGATCCACAGTTGGCTACAGAATCAGACTCAAAGGGTGCTTATCAATGGGATCTTCTCAAACTGGGGAGAGGTTACGAGCGGGGTACCGCAGGGCTCAGTCCTGGGCCCAGTGCTCTTCAACATTTGTATTAATGACTTGGAGGAGGAGGTGCAGGGAATGCTGATCAAATCTGCAGATGACACAAAATTGGGTGGGATAACTAATACCCTGGAAGACAGAAACAAAATTCAAAGTGATCTTGATAGATTGGAGCGCTGGGCAGAAAGCAACAGAATGACATTTAATAGGGATAAATGCCAAGTTCTGCACCTAGGAAAAAGAAACCAAAGGCACAGTTACAAGATGGGGGATATGTGGCTCAACAACACTACAAGTGAGAAGGATCTTGGCATTGTTGTCGATCACAAGCTGAATATGAGCCAACAATGTGATGTGGCTGCAAAAAAAGGCAAATGCTATTTTGGGCTGCATTAATAGAAGCATAGCTTCCAAATCCCGGGAAGTACTAGTTCCCCTCTACTCAGCACTGGTTAGACCTCATCTGGAGTACTGTGTCCAGTTCTGGGCACCACACTTGAAGAAGGATGCAGACAAACTGGAGAGGGTTCAGAGGAGGGCAATGAAGATGATCAGGGGACTGGAAACAAAGCCCTATGAGGAGGCACTGAAAGAACTGGGCAGAAGAAACTCCATCCGGCTTGCTGTTTCACCTCCCGCTGTGGTGTCAGGGTGGGGTTGGAATGGCCTTAAACAGGCAATACAAATGTGCTGAAGCTCCTTATTACAGGGCCTTGTACCTTCCTTGTCACACCGTGACACACGGATCTCAGTAAAGATCAGAGTGGTGCTGATCTTTACTGAGCCATTCATATGCTTAACTAGTCCTGTGCTTTTTCTACTTGAACTCTAGTGATGCTGGCATAATGACACAAGTTGAGCAGGAGTGAAGCCAAAGGTCGCTCTGCTCAGCTTTTCTCTCCCAAGCTGAGCAGGAGAGATAGCTGTGTGCCACAGATGCTGCTATGCTCACTTTAACGTATGATTCGTGTCTTCTGGCACAAAGGTATGGCTCTGAAAAGATAGCCTCGGCTGCTTCATGCAAAAAGAAGAGTATCAAAGTGACAGCGTGTGCAATGTTATTTTTCTCCATAGAAGTAGTTCTGACTTCGTCATGCAAAATGCTCTATGTGCCAGAGTTACACTATGTAACCAGTTATAGATGCTTCCTAGTAAGAGAGACGGGGGGGTGGGGGGAATAGTAGATACTGTCAAATGTGGACTAGGGAGGCTGGTGAAGTTCACTGGGTGACACTATCAGGAGCAGACACTATCTCTCAAAGCCTAAGCTACTGCGCAAGATTGATGCAGGTATACACAGGCAAGGAACCATCATGCTGCCCTGAGCTCTTTGGAAGGAGGGCAGGAATTGGGCACAAGTGTCAGCATAAATAAGAGAAAGATACGACGAGTCTGTGGTGGTTGGTGCTGTAGGCTGTGGAGCTTGGATTGGGGTGATATAGATTCAAATCCCCATAGAGCAGGGACACCACCCATAAAACCTGGTCTTGGCCTGAATAACCTTGCAGACTGGTTGTGAGGATAAAATGAGGGGATATCATGCCTGCATCTCTGAGCTTCTTGGAGGAAGGGACTAAATAAAGGTGGAATCTTGCCCCATGGTAAGGTATTCTATTTTCATGGCCACAGATTCAGTTGACCTTACTCACGCTGACAAGTAATGCCTTTACTTGAACCACTGAGGTCCTCTTAGGGTGCATCCGGTGGAAATTAATATAATAATGGCATCCGATTCTTGGGCCCTTAATGACAGCTTTCTTCTTGCCACATGTGGATTTATCCTTATTCTTTTAAAAGCCAGTTCTTTGTAACACGGATCTTTTTATTATGCACATAAATGCCTAATGATTTATATATTCCATCTTCCATTGACTACGAATAAAACATTTTGATGAATAAATGATTTGCAGCCTGCAGGAGGAGGAGGAGAAGGAGAGACGTTCCCTTTCAACACTTTCAGCCAGGAGATAGGAAAATGAAAATCAGTGCTAAGTATGTAAAAAAAGAACATCTGTGAACAAGTTGGTTGGTTGCCAACTCAGAACCATGGGTGCAGGAGAGGGGGTAAGGGGAAGTGAATCAATTCCCCACCCTCTGCCACCCCATTTAAACACTCCCATTCCACAAAGAATGCTGTGCTTATCCTTCCAGAATTTTGCACGTTTCTTAACTAGGGCCATCTAGGTCATTCTCATAACAATTGCCCACAAAAACCATACAAGGATAAGCATATCATTTTGTGACGGAGGACCCCAAATTATGCTGGCTGCTCTAGCACAAAGCTCCATGCACCCATCCACCTGAAACTTCTCAGGCTTTATCCCTTCAGAAGGGGCAATTATCCCTGCAAATTGCATCCAAAAATAAAAATGTTATTGGCAATTGCTTTTAAAAAAATCAAAATGTATGTAGCACAACAACCCTTGCACTTATTTGTCTGAAATCTGGCAGGCCTAATCCCAGTTCTACTATGCCTGCACATTTCATCCAATTACGATGATCAGAAAAAGTTACAGCCATTTGTTTATTTTCAGTGGTAATCAATGGGAGACATTCCAAATCAAGATGTAGGATTGAGCCCAAGCTGAAGCAGGCAGCCTCCAAATCAGTCTGAGCCAAATCAGGCTGTTTTCCAAAGTGCCAAATCAGGGTCTGAATTGAATCTTGAGTATGACTTGTGTAAGACTTGGACAACAGGTTGCAGGATGACGGGGATGAAGACAAAGAAGAAAATAATTGTAGTGCTACTTGCTGCTGGACTTTCTTACATAATTGCACATTGTTCCCTTATTTAAAACCATAAAATCCTAGCTTAATTTTGTATGATTGGTTCCCCATTTAATTGTGCGTGTTTTAATTGTGCATGTGGTTTAATTGTGCATGTTTCCTAGCTTGGAAATGAGTGGATTGCCTTGCAATATTTATTTAAAAGAACTTTAAAAATAATAATAATGGGTGGTCCTGGTATCCAACTAGTCCCTCCACCAATGAAAGGCATGCATCTATGATTCCAACACCCTACCTCCCACAATCTGCTGCAGAGGATCCCCCAGTCCTCCAGAGTAGATTTGGGGGGATACGAGGACTGCAAGGGATGGGGGAAATCACCAAAAATCATCACCACCCTGTGCTTTTGATTACAAAATGGCCTGGGGAGGAATACAGTGGGGGGCACTTCCCCAGCACCAATGCTACAGTTACATTCAAATCCCCCTCCTCCTATCCCTGGAGACAAATGTAGTTTGGCACCAAGATTCTGAGTACGAAGCTTTCTAATGGAATTCACTCCCTCAAAATGGCCAGCAGGGTCTTTCCACCAGCGATTTACTCTGAGATGGCTGCATGTTGAGGTCATTAGGGATAGATGACGTTGTGGCCATCCAGCAGCCACCCTGGAGCTTATCAGGGAAAAACCGGATTTCCTGAGACTGCTTCAAGTCCAATTCTTTTCCTGAAGTCAGGTTCTCCTCGGTATAGTTGCTGTGTGCCCCAACCCCCACATTTATTATGGGTATGCCCTGCCCAGGGGTCTGCCTTTCACCATGACCCCGGTCAAGGGGTGTTTCCTGTGTGTTTCCTGTCCCTGCACAAACAATTAGTGTCTCCTCAGAAGTAACTGCCATTGTGCTGAATGAGGCTCGCCCTTTGAATGCCCACATCAGAACTTACAGAGATCCCCCTCAATTGACATGGCACAGTTTAAAGCCCAATTCCCTATTGATCACGCAGTAAAGCATGATCTTGAAGCTCCAATTCTCCTTTGTTTGATTTATTGCCTTAGGGAGTAACTATTTTGAGCCTTCGTTACAGAAATCCTGTGGGTTAAAATGGGGGCTTGTTTCCCATCTTTGTGTTCTCTCCCCCCCCCCCCGCTTTCCCAGCACACGCATATGTGTGTCTACTTAGAAGCAATTCCCACTGTGCTCAGTGAGGCGTGCTCCTGAAATGCAGGTGCCTCTGGGCTTTCAGGGGAAAGGAGAAAGGCAGGGAGGGGGGAAGCCTCTCTCATTGGTTGAGCAACCCCTGCCATTCAGACGATGTTCACTCCAACCCTCACCCCCACCCGGACGTATGTTCTGTGTGAAGTTATTTTTACTGGTGTTAAGAACCTGCTTGTGGAGCCCTGCATGGACCAAAGCACAGCAAAGCTGATTCCTTTTTAAAAAATCTGGTACTCCTCCATTAGCTTCTTCTTCCGTTGTCGTGGAAATATGGTCCGCGGAGATTGATCTAAAAGCCTACTTTAGGATTGCCCAGTGGATCGTTGTCTTTTTTCTTTTTCACAGCAGACCCCTGTAATATACGGTACCATACGCTGTTTTTCAATGTCCCCTCAATTTCAAAAGAGGTTTGCCCCTTCAGCATGCAGAACTGGTTGTGACATTCTTTGGATCCAGGCTAATCTGTTCAAGGTTGGGAAGTGAAAAAGACGGTATAATGATTTATACGCACAAAGTAGCATGAAGGTATTTCCAAAAGAGGTTTAGTTGGTGAGAACGCAGGACAGCACCCTGCTTATGGAATTGTCTCTTAAGGGGCATGGTATGGTCCCAGCTGAACGTAACACAATGAAGTGGATGTCCTGGCTTAAACTGGTTCTAAGTATGATGACAGGTTAGAGGGAAGGAGGACCCAGGTGGCCACTGATTTCTGCAAGACTCACAGCACAATCCTATGCATGTTTACTCAGTGGCATTCCTTCCTTTCAGTAGGATTTACTCTCTGGTGTGGCTTCCTGAGCAGCTTTACCTTTTGCTTCTTTCCCACACTACTCCAGGAAAGTTAGATGAAGGAACCATTTGGACAGAGCCAACCATATTGCTCCTTCCTTCCTATAGCAGAATGCTAGCCAGCATTCACATGGAAAGGAACAAGGTGACTGGCCCCATTCTCCCTCATCCATAAATCAATGGAATGGCATGAGAAGAAGCCATGGGGAGGTGGTTCCCATTCCACCGTGGCAATGTGTGGATTAGCTCAGTTGGCAATAACCCATTTTATTTTATCATTCATTACACAGAAGCATTTTAGCATTTGGGATGCTCAATATGGCTCATCTATAAGATTTTGATTGGCATGCAGAATCTTATCATAGCTGCTTTTATTTCCCCATTTTCTATAGATTCTTCCAAACAAGCTAGCTTTTCCTTTATTTCCATCCAAAACTATGATGAGTTCTTTAGAGGCCTTGTTGTTTTATCTATTGTTCCCATTTGTTAGCCTGTTTCTGCCTGCCTACGATTAGTCAGATATGAAATCTAATTTTAACTAATCACTTATCACTAATTTTTGTCACTTTAAAGAAACTTGTCACAAAGATTTTACTACATTGTCTAGATTATGGGAAAGCAGCTGAAATATGATAATTATTGCTATAAATATAAGGGCAGAAGAACACTTGCAATTATTTATTTAGTGTGGAGAGGCAGCCATAACCAAACTGGGAGGCGACTGGATATCCAATGCAGGGTGGGTGGACCGTGGAGGGGATCTTCTCCACCATGCTCCAGCTGCCCTGCACTTGCGGCTAGACAGCCGATTTCAGCTGTCTAGCCATGGGACATTGGAACGGGGGTCGGGGGAGGCAGGAGAACGCATAGAAAGCTTCATATCGGCACTACCTCATCCCTCACCCCCCATAGGTACGCCTCCCCCTTTTGCCCCACTCCACACTGCTCTTATGAGCCCAGAGCAAACTGCACCTCTTACAAGGCAGCAGGGGAGGAGGCAGGAAGGTGGTACCTGGAAAGCACCAATCCTATGGCCGTCTAGCCACCCACTGTCTAGCATCCATAGGATTGCACCCTTACTTAAAATAATTTATATTCTGCCTTTCTGCTTGACAAAAGCGTTAAAAGCAGCTTACAAAAAAGACATATACTCATTATTATTATTATTATTATTATTATTATTATTATTATTATTATTTTCTAGGCAGGCAGCACAAACATGTTAATTCTGCCTGGCTTTTAATGGTTCTTAATTTGAGATATAAGATTTTAACTCTGCTCTTTTTGGTTTTAATTTTGTTGTGGTATTTTGTTTTTAAAACTACCTTAAGGACCTTTTTAGGGCCAAAAAGTGGTATAGAAATATTTTAAATAAATAAATAAATAAAGTTCATCCGTCCAAGCTGAAATCTTGAATGAAATCCACAGCTTTTAAGAGTCATCTGCATTGCATTGTGCTTGTGGCAGTGAAGCCTCTGACATGGATTGACTGAGCTGTTGTGATGGCATGGAATGTTCGTGAACATTCCAGTTAGATAGGGAACAAAGCTATTAGAACAGTTAGCAGTCAAGCATCTGTGTGATAATGGATTACAAAGTCACAAAGACACCAAGAACAGGAGTAGCTTTGTATAATGTCTCATCAGCTGCCATTTGATCCATATTCTCATTCTAAATTAACTTTATGGGGGAATCCTAATTTGAAAATAGAGAGGTGGTCTTTTTTGTGGAGGAATTGGGTTGATAGTGGACTTTATACTTTAGATCAGCTAATAGGATTTAATGAAGAGTTTTTAGCATTTTCAGTGCTATGGCTTAGGTACCAGTTACTATCGAGTGCTGGATGGCAATACATTCAACTGCAGCACCTTTTGGTGTCTATATACTGGCCATCAGCAAGAAGTGCTTCAGCACCTCCTATATTGTTGGTGGAACTAATTGGTTCTTTACATAAACATAAGCATGCAACAGCTGTTCATATAATTCTCTTTGGAATGTAGTGAAGTGGATGTTCAGAATGTTAGAGAAGAATGGAATAGGGAATTAGAAAGCTCTATACAGCTTAATCAGTGGAAAGTTGTCCTAGCTTCCATATACAGTCAGGGCCAGAAATTGGAACAAGGATAACTGTTTTGGCAGTTGGCCTTTGTACACCACCACATTGAAGTTGAAAGGAAACACACCCAGATGGGAGCAAAGTCAGGACTTTCAGCTGTAATTCAAGGGGTTGGACAAAAGTGGGGCACCAACCATTCAGGAAGTACAGCCAGTGGCATACACATACACCCATCATTGGTGGCCCATAAGTAATGGAACAAATGGCTGACAAGCAGCTGCATGGCCAGGTGTGGCCTGTTTCCTGGATACCCCATGACCAAACAAGCAGATAAGAGGCCTGGAGGTGGTTCTGAGTGTTACATTTGCATTTGGTAGCTGTTCACTGGAACTCCCAACGTGAGGTCCATGCGGGTGAAGGAGGCCATCATTAGGCTGAGGAAACAAAATAAACCCATCAGAGAGATAGCAAAAACATTGGGAGTGGCCAGCACAACAGTTTGGAACATCCTGAAAAAGAAGGAATTAACTGGCAAGCTCAGCAACAGCAAAAGGCCTGGAAGACCACGGAAGACAACTAAAGTGGATGACCGCAGAATTCTGCTCATGGTGAAGAGGAACCCTTTCACAACATCTAGCCAGGTCAAGAACATTCTTGAGGAGGTAGGCAGGTCATTGTCAACACCTACAGTCAAGAGACGGCTTTATGAATGTAAATACAGAGGCTTCACAACAAGGTGCAAACCATGGATAACGCTCAAGAACCGAAAGGCCAGATTAGCCTTTGCCAGCAAACAGCTAAAAAAGCCTGCCCAGTTCTGGAATAAGATTCTTTGGACTGATGAAACCAAGATTAACTTGTACCAGAATGATGGGAAGAGAAAAGTATGGAGAAGGAAAGGAACAGCTCCAAAGTATACCACATCATCTGTCAAAAACATGGTGGAGGCAGTGTTATGGCATGGGCATTATGGCTGCCAATAGGACCAGGTCACTGGTGTTTATTAATGACCTGACTGCTGATAAAAGCAGCAGGATGAATTCTGAGGTGTGTAGGGCTATACTTTCTGCTCAGATTCAGCTGAATGCTGCCAAACTCATAGGACACCGCTTCATATTGTGGATGGATAATGACCCAAAACATACAGCAAAAGCTACCCAAGAGTTTCTCCAGGGAAAGAGGTGGGATGTTCTTCAATGGCCAAGTCAGTCACCTGATCTCAACCCAATAGAGCATGCTTTTCACTTACTGAAGACAAGACTGAAGGCAGAAAGACCCACAAACAAGCAGCAGCTGAAGGCAGCTGCAGTAAAGGCCTGGCAAAGCATCTCGAGGGAGGAAATTCAGCATTTGGTCATGTCCATGGGTTCCAGACTTCAGGCAGTCATTGACTGCAAAGGATTTTCATCCAGGTATTAAAGGCGATCCTTAAGTTTGACATGATGTTGGTTTGTTCCATTACTTATGAGCCACCAACGACGGGGGGGGGGGGTGCCACTGGCTGGTTAGTGCCCCACTTTTGTCAAACCTTTTGAATTACAGCTGAAAGTCTTGAATTCGCTCCCATCTGGGTGTGTTTCCTTTTAACTTCAGTGTCTTGGTGTACAGAGGCCAACTGCCAAAATAGTTATCCTTGTTCCAATATTTCTGGCCCTGACTGTATACTATTTCTGCAGATTTAAAATTATGGCTGATTCAACAAAAATGGATGTTTCTTGTATGTGGGACAACAGAGCAGCTCTTTAAGAAGCTGGCCAGCTCTGCTAGTTGCTGGCGATGCAATGCAGTGATGAGGCAGGTGATGCAGGCATGCCCCATGGTGGCTTCTTTCTGGTTGGAAGTTAATGCTTGTATACATTTTGTTCTTGAAAAATCTGAGATAATTGTGGGTGTTCATGCTCTTTTAAATTATATTCCTGTGATGTGGAGTTTAACAGATGGACAGCAAAAGTGGATTTTGAGAGCCCTTCCAGTTGCAAAGGAACCCATACTTCAACTTGGAAGGATACACACCTACCAGCTATCATTCCATGGTCTGAAGATCCTACTGCACGTGCTGCATTTGAGCATATATCCTACAGTCGTCAGTTTTGTCTGGATGCTTCTTTAGATATGTGGACTGCTTATATTAATGTATATATTTGAAACATAAGTGCTGGATTTTCTTTCTATTAATGGTGCTGTTACTGTGAATGGATATACTTTTTGTTATGTTTTTTGTTGTTGTTGTTTGCTTGTTTGTTTTCCCCTTTCTCTTTTTTGTTTCTGTTATAATTGCAAATAAAATTTTAAAAAGCTATGTGGTGCAGGTTGGGGAGAGGGCTGGAGCCCAAACAGTTAGAGATGCTAAGCAGCAAAGAAGGAAAAAGATAAAGCAAGTTGAAGAAAGGATGGAGAAATTAGTAGACAATGGACTGACTGAGGGAAGGGGTGATGAAAAAAGGCATAGCTTGAAAAAAGGGGCAGTTGGACAGAGAACCGAGGCAAATGTAAAAAAAAAATCAGAACAAAGACTGAGCTAAACATTTTGGCTTTTGAAAACTTTCAGGCACTCCATTTATGGGTTGCTTAACAAACAAAAACCCAGCAATGGTTACAATTGCTGAGGGCAGTAAAAAACAATAAATCAGCTGAGCACACCCAAAAGAACAGAATGAAGAGAGAAATCTTTTCTGCAGAGCAGTATAATAGAGCAGTATAATAGCAAAACAATGGATTTAGAATCCTAGGAGGGGAAAGGAGATACTGCAGCACGCACGCACATGGAATTTTTGACCCTGAAACCTCTCTGATGGTGTTTACAGAGCTCAGCCTTTATTTGATTATGTTGTGAATATTTGTTCAGCGGTCTATTTGCTTCGCTAACTGGAGATCTTAGCTTCCAGAATTGTTCTTCAAAATTTCAGTGAACAATAGAGTTATCTAGTAAGTTCTTTAGCACCCAATTAGTTCATTAATACGAGGAAGGTAATTTATCATATTCCCAGGGAACAAGGGTAAACACCATGGATATTTTCTGCCTGATCTAAATGCAGAAAAAAAAGAAGGAAGGAAGGAAGGAAGGAAGGAAGGAAGGTTCCTCCTGTGCAAGCACCGGGTCATTACTGACCCCTAGAGGGACGCCGCTTTCGCTGGTGTTTTCATGGCAGACATAGCAGGGTGGTTTGCCATTGCCTTCCCCAGTCGTGACTACCTTTCCCCCAGCAAGCTGGGTCCTCATTTTACCGACCTCGGAAGGATGGAAGGCTTAGTCGACCTGAGCCGGCTACCTGAGACCCAGCTTCCGCTGGGATCGAACTCAGGTCGTGGGGAGAGTTTCGGTTGCAATACTGCCGCCTACCACTCTGCGCCACACAAGACTCATAAATGCAAAACAGGGGATTATTTATATTATTTATAATATAATTATAATGCTTTACATGAGCAAAACTGATAAGTCTCTGCACCCAAGAAGCACACAACTTACATTCCAAGAGTCAGAAAAGCAACAATTTTTTTCAGGGGGTGGGGAGAGAGAGAGAAAGGAAAGGATAATGTGGGATGAATGTAGGCCGCTGGTGTGAGGTGGACATTTTTCCAGTGCTTTATTTTTCCACAGAAATTAGTAACCATGCATGGATACCCATTGTAAATACTATATTAGGGAAGCTTGGCAGTTTCGACATTGTAATTAATAGTTTTCAAGTGATTATCACTAGCACATATGTAAGGGAATACATAAATGTCATTGAAATACATACGTGCCTCAGTGTGAAATAGAAGTAATATTTAGTGACAGCAAAACTGAAGTGCCCCAACAACCTCAATGGAAGAAAGCTGAACTCTTAAACTAGATGAGTGGTTGTCAGCACATCATATGTAGTTCTTTGGGTTGTTAAACTTATTAGGCTGTCAACAGTTTTCAGTACCTTTGGGTAGTAGCCAATGGGGCTGCTCTGCCTGTGCTGGTTTCTTTGTGCTTGCAGGACTCACCACTTATACAATGGGGCTTTGGTGCTTCTAAACTAACCCCAGAAACAAGCGTAAATGCCCATTTCTGGATGAGGACAGATCAGTGGAGCTCCCTTCTGTGAGTTCTGCTGACCTGTTCCATCCCAGAAACAAGCTTTTCTGCTCATTTCGGGTAATTTTTAGAAGCTTCAGTTCAAACACTCCAAGTGTAATAGATAGACCTACACAACTGCACCAGACCAGTTAATTACAAAATGTATAGTGATTAGTGGTATAATTATGCCAGTTGATTTTGCAGAACAGTCAGTCAAAATTTCAAAACAACTATATCATTTATGCTCATCAGTCTATGGAATCCCGCTGTGTTTCCGTTTCAACTCTATAAAGTCTTCATCAATTACTCCTGTAGATATAACATGTTAAATGATAAATTGCAGCAACTGATAACGCAGAAGAAGAAGAAGAAGAAGAAGAAGAAGAAGAAGAAGAAGAAGAAGAAGAAGAATTTCACTTCTTGAGTGGACAAATCCAGTGGTATACTGGTCAATGAAGGCAAAATAGCCTCCTTTATTTGTGGGTTCTCACTTTTAATCCACAAAGGAGACTGTTTTGCTTTCATTGACCAGTGTAGTGAGACAAATATTAACATGGGGTACTTTTTTTAGTTTTGTTTACTAAATACAAGTAAAATTATCTGCTAAATTCAATCAGTCTTGAGGGCATTAGAAAATAACCCCTTGCAAATTACCCTTAAAAATTTTCATAGAGAAGTTCCCAATGCAAACTGAGAATGTTCTGATCCAAGTGTATGAGACTGGAGCAGATGGCTGGCCAATACTTTCAGAAGATGCCTCTTTTCTGATAACTCAGCTTGAATGTTTGGAGAGGGTGGGCAAAAAGGGGACTATGGGGGGAAAATATGTAAGTTTCAGGGGTGGGGGACATACGGGTAGCATCAGCTGCTTTTTCTCTTTCCCCCTTTTCTTTGAAATGTGTTTTGCCACCACAAGTAGTCATCCCATGATCTGACTTGCTGCAGTGCAGAGTTAGATATGGGCCCCAGGGCCAAGAAAAATAGGTGAAGCAAGACCATCTGGTCAGCCAAGATCTAGAGAGGGCTGTGGCCTCCCTAAATTCTACCATCATCCATTTGCTGTGTTTAGGAACAACAGGTGCCCCTGTCTTTTGAAGGGCTGGATTTGTTTCTGCAGGATCTGCAATGGGGCCAGCCTGACTTCTTGGTTGTCAGTTGGGGAGGGGAATGTTCATCAAGGCCAGCTTTCACTTGAGGCAGGTACAATGCCGGTAGGGTAAGAAATTAGCAGGGAATTTTTGGTATGCATCATGAGGAAGGGAGGTGAGGAAGGGAGGAATGTCTCAGACTAATTCTTCGGCCAGGCATGGGCAAGACACGTCCTAAGGGCCACATGCATCCCCTTGGCTGCATGTGCCCCCATCCTTCTTTGAGGCCTCTTGCCACCCGCAAATTACCCTGAGCCACTGAATTGCAGCTGAATTTCAGTGGAGCATGGTGGCAAGAAAAAAGCCATATTTTCCCTTTAAAACAAAGCATGTGGGGAACATGCACTTTGTTCTGATGCAAAACCAGGCTCCTCTTGGGGTTTCTGGGAGTGCAATTTTGCATTAAAACAGGTCCATGCTCCCTGCGCCCCTTGTTTTACATGGAAATGCATCTTTTTCTCATCACTGAAATTCAAGGGCCTTAGAGTGGGGTGGCTCCAGGTGGATTCCAGGGGTGGAAATTGCTGCCTGGACCATCCAAAGTTGCCCGTTCCTGTTCTAGGCTGACTGATAGCCTTCAAAACCTTGGCAGCTTGTGGAATAGGATGACATTTCCCAGACCTTCATGTCCCAAAGAGGGAGTTAGCTGGACAAAGCAATGATCACCTGATCTTGTTGGAAGTGTGGGTGCAACTCAGCTAGCTTCAAAGAGAAGAGAGAAAGGCAGATGTGTCTGCATGGAAAGGGAATAGATAGTGAGAGGACCCCCAAGCTTCCTAGATTATCCTTTGATCTGTGTGCTGACCTTTTTTCCCATGATAGACTGATAATCTTAGGGTTGCTGACCTGACTTCCTCCTCCTTCCTTCTTCATGCTCTTGCCTCTCAGAGAGGAGACTTCTCTTTGGGTCTCCATCCATCTTGAGCGGGGGACCCTCCTATACAACATGTAGTTCCTGCAATAGATGCACGCTTTCTTATTCCTTTGACCCAGAGTCTCCAGTGTGATTTATCCAGGGTAAAGTGTGCTCCTTCAGCTAGGATTTCACACAGCTCAGCCTCATCAGGCGTACTGTTCTACCAACAGATCTGAGGTTGGGATTTCCTGACAAGTATGACAGCAGGGCATAACCATCCTATGTCTCCTTAGAAGAGGCACATCCATTTTGGGTGAGAAGTGGTTGCTCTGTTAATGCCCATTGCAGATTCAAAGCTGTATTATTACCAAGTTGTGACCATGTGTAAGGGCCACACCTCATTTGATATGTCTCTTAGAGACTGCACAACATTGAAAGGACTGGAGTAAAATGCTTTTAAAATAAAAGTTTATTAAAGTCATAAAAAGCACAATTAAGATTATAGCTTAGTTCTAGAAAAGGGATCTTTAGGTCCAAACCATGCGTTTGATAAATTACTTAGGATGCATAATCATTCTGCTTGACAAGGTGTCACATTAGATTAGAATCAAACAAGAGAAGCATCGGGTATAGTAAATCCTTCTTCCTTTTTATCTTTTATACTGTCATATTCTAGAACATAGATCTTCATCTGTCAGCTGGTCTCACTAAACATCTCAGGAAGCAATGCCTGTTCCCTCACTCTGCATACCAGCTGCTACAATGTGTACCATTTTTTTGCACACGTTATTACTGGTAGAATACCAGCCTTCTTGACTCTGATCCTGGATCTCAGATATTTTCTAGCATAAAGTGAATTTTCCTATTTTGAGCATTATGGACTTTGGGGATGTGACATGCAGAAAAGTTATGTGACATACAGGAAAACATAGATTTCTGGTAACTAAATGCAAGAACGTTTGCTTTCTCGGGACAAGGAAATGTGCATTTTGAAGTTAATGATCCAGTTAGGATTTCCACATACATTAGCAGGAATCACACCCATAGCTGGAGTTCCAGCCTTCTTTTTTATTTATAAAACTGGAAAATAATGCATATGTCCTTACTTGAATCTTGTCATTTCAAAACATTACAAATGAAGACCAATATTTTACAAAGGATTTTCAATTATTTGACCCTCCAGAGCAATATATAATATGTCAATTTAATTGAGATAGCTAAGTCCAATAAATTATTTTATTATTTTATAAATAAAATAATTTATTATTATTATTCTTTTACGTTATTAAAGAAGATTAAAATAAGGGTGCAATCCTATGCAAGTTTAGACAAAAAAGCATCGTACAACTCCTAGCATTCCCCAGCCACCATGGCTGCCTGGGGGAATGCTGGGAGTTGTAGAATTCTTTTCTGCCTAAACATGCATAGGACTGCACTCTAAGTGAGCATATTGCACTGGTACAATGTCAAGAAAAAGTGTTCCTGCTGTTTACTAACTGAAATCTGCCAGAGGCATGGAGAATCCATGTTCCTAACAAATAAAGTTTGGCGCAGTAGTGCAATTAGGGTTGAATGATGGGAGTACCTGATCTCAACAGGGGCACAAAATGAGCATCATAATATACATTGACAATTATTGTAATAATTTTAAGTATGTTATCATATTTTCAGCTTGGAATAATTAGACATTTTTTTCTGATAATAAATGAAAAGCCAGCCTGGGCCTGGGCCTGGGCCTGGGCCTGGGCCTGGGCCTGGGCCTGGGCCTGGGCCTGGGCCTGCGCCGTTGCCATCCACTTTCCGAGAAGGAGCACGTGGCTTGCTGGTCACCTTTTTGAAGGTTCTTCAGTGGAGTTCTTCTCATGGCACTGAGCTGGAACATGGCGCTGTCATGACGGGCGGCCTCTTTGGCGCTGCATGTAGTGAGGGCTCTTCAGCCTCATGGAGCCCTTCCCCCACCATCCACTCAGCATCGGCAAGCCCAGATGCCAGTTGTGGAGCTGCGCACGGCAACCCCGCAGCCGGCATGCATCACCCACCACAGCAGCGGACTTCTTATTTCTGCAGATACAGCACTTTTCCCGACTACTGGTAATACTATTGTTTCTGTCACTACTTGTTAGGGCTACTGTATAGCACTTTCAGCTTGCAAGCTGTATAGCGACATGTTTGGGGTTTTTTTTAATTGACGTTGTTGCAAAATCCCTGTGAGATTAACAGCCACCCTACAAGTTACACTAAGTCCCATGTAACTTTTTCCTAGGGATGTACGAAAATCACTTACCTTTCGGGGATTATGCTAATGGTTGGGGGGGAGGAGTTCCGTCCCTCCCCCCGGAATCCTGGCCGGCCGGCTCCGCTCTGCAGGAATTCTGCAGAGCCGCCGGCCAGCTCTGCCAGCGACCGGACATCCGGCCGCTGGCTAGCAGGGATGCAAATGGCGGCGGCCGTAGCCGCCGCCATTTGCGTCCCTGCAATCAGCCCTGATAGGCTACATAAATGTTTACGTAGCCTATCACGGCTGATTTAAAAGAAAAAAAACAAAACGCGCGTACGCAAATGGCGGCACCCATGGGCGCCGCCATTTGCGTTCCTTATTTTGGCACGTCTTAGTCTATGTAACATTTACGTCTACGCTATTTGTGTTCCCCTTATTTTCGCCGTCTTAGTCTACATAAATGTTTACGTAGACTAAGACGTGCCAAAATAAGGAACGCAAATGGCGGCGCCCATGGGCGCCGCCATTTGCGTATGCGTGTTTGTTTGTTTGTTTTTTAAATCAGCCATGATAGGCTACGTAAACATTTACGTAGCCTATCATGGTGTTTTTTAAAAATCTAGCCGTGACAGGCTATGTAAATCTTTACGTAGCCTATCACGTTTTGTTTTGTTTTTAACTGGAAATGGCAGCGGTGGCAGCTGGTCGGAAGACCAGCTGCCGCCACCGAACCGCCGCTGGAGCCGCCGCCGCCAGGAAGATCCGCCCAAGGCAAGTCCCATCCCGGGGGGGCGGGGGGCAGACTGTTCCACCACCGATTTCAGGGGGCCGAATGCGCTGGCATTCGGCCTCCCCAAGATCCATGGCGGAATTCTCTGCCATCCCTACTTTTTCCTGACTCCAGGTACTGGTTGCTGCAGTTAGGAGTGGAGGAAGGATTAGTGGGGAGGGGATGCTCAAAGCTTGCCAGCCATTGCTGCTCTCCTCCTGCCTTGCCCCAAACCCCGCTTTTTGCCCCCACTGGGAAAAATGCACAGTGGGCCAGTTTCTCCCTTGTTCCCCTTTGTATTTGGGGGGTTGGTTGGGGATAGCTGCTGGAAGCATAATGTTAAAAGCGACCTTCCCCAACCTGGCACTGTCTAGATGGTTTGGACCACAACTCCCAGCATTCCTGACCACTGGCCATGCTGGCTGGGGCTGATGGGAGTTGAAGTCCAAAACATCTGGAGGGCACCAAGTTGGAGAAGGCCAGTTCAGAGGAAGACTGGATGGCAGCAATAGAGTTAACACCCCTCATCAAGATTCCTTCCTCTCTTCCAAACTGAAGCCTCTAGCAGTTTGTTTTCGTTAAAACTTTTTTAAAAGGCAAAACTTTGGGGGAAAGTTACTTAGAACTCCATGTAACATGTAGCTTGGCCTGAAAAATATTTTTTAAAAAATGGTAAGCAGATGATTAAGTAGGGTCTAAACTGATATAAATTATATTCCCATTTTACTGGTGGGAAATTAAGTTCTAAGTCGCTCTGAGGGCAGTTTCTGGGCTGAAGGGTGACAGCAAGAGAGTGACTTTTCTGAAGTCACACAGGAAGTGTGTAGCAGAGGTGAGACTTCAATTCATCTCTCTGGATCCAAGTCCTCTTCTTACCCTCTTTTTTGCCCTGCTCCCTATAGTCGGGAAAAGGAAGATACTTTTAAACGAATTTGTTTCCGAAGTTGCATTGGATTTTTGTTTCTTTTATGCTTTATGCGTAATTATGCTTTTTATAATTATAATTATATTATAATTATGCTTTAAGCATTATGCTTTTCTTGGCTTTTACAGATTTGGGAGTTCGCGCAAATCAGTCTGATGTATGTATTCTAGAATTAGCATACCAAACTGATGGTGGATGAAATTTATGGTACACTGCTTTGTGAGGCATTTTCCCCCCAGGTTTTGTACATATGAGACCTCTTCTCTGCATACACAGGAAAACGAGAAATATCAGGCCACCTTTCAATAAGACATTTTCAGA
Source organism: Heloderma suspectum (assembly GCF_057233095.1). Classification (NCBI taxonomy): domain Eukaryota; kingdom Metazoa; phylum Chordata; class Lepidosauria; order Squamata; family Helodermatidae; genus Heloderma; species Heloderma suspectum. The sequence goes on from NC_139462.1 coordinate 119,229,820, forward strand.
TCTGTAGCTAGATATTTGGAAGACGTAACAGAGGCAGGTGATAGCCACAGATCCACACCTTTCTCATGCTGCTTTGAATGGAGAAAATGCACACATATTGCTGATGTAATAATGGCAGCTGTCTTTCCTGTACATGGCATGATATGCCCATTCCCAAGTCAGTACTTGAGCAGCTAGGGCTTCAGCGTAACTTTCAGCCTCCCTCTGGGGGGTTCTTCCAGGTGTTTTGGACTAGAACACCCATGACCCCTGACTAGGTCACTATCATGCATTTGTCCAGCAATACCTATGCCCCAAATAGTGGCATACTGAGGTAGTGAGATAGGGGATACAGGTGTTGCTGGAGAAATGAGAGACAGTGACATAATGAGATAGCAATATAGGGGGGAGTTGTAGGTACTGCATACAAAAGCACTATTTTGGTTTAACACTTTCATTTTTAAAAAGAAGTTAGAGGCTGCCCAAAGCACAATGGGAGTTACTTCCATGTAGATACTAATTGGTTTGTGCTGGGAAACACAGGGACAGGAAACACCCCTTGTCCAGGGTCACAGTGAAAAGCACACCCCTGGGTAGGGCTAGCATACCCGAGGACAATGCGGGGACGGGGGCACCCAACAACTGCATCATGGAGAATCTGACTTAAAGAAAAGAATCGGACTTTAGCAGTCTCAGGAAATTGGGTTTTCCCATGACAAGCTCTGGGGTTGCTGCTGGATGGCCACGACGTCATCTATCGCTAAAGACCTCAACACGCAGCCAGCTCGGAGTAAATTCTTCATGGAGACACCCCCAGAGACAAAGTCAATCTGTTGCAGCAAAAATTATGAAGAGTCCTGTGGCATCTTAAAGGCTAACAAATGTATTATGGTATAAGTCTAATCTTAAATTGTCAGGCATATATATACACACACACAAACACACACACGGATTGGAGCAGGGAATGGAGAGGTTAGAAGCAAATGAAATGCAAGAAGGACAGAAACCAAAGGGAGAACATTCATCCTCACAGCTAGGGATGTACGAAAGTCACTTACCTTTCCGCGGATTATGTTGATGGGGGGGAGGCGTTCCGCCCCGCCCCCCGGAATCCTCGACGGGGGGGAGGCGATCCGTTCCTCCCCCCCGGAATCCTCCACGGCCGGCTGTGCTCTGCGGCAGCTCCGCAGAGCAGCCGGCCAGGCCAGAGCCGCCCACAACCGGAATTCCTGCTGCGGAGGGCTCTGAGAAAGAAAAAAAACAAAAAACTGCGTACGCAAATGGCGGCGGCTATGGCTGCCGCCATTTGCGTTCCTTATTTTTGGCCGTCTTAGTCTACGTAAATATTTACGTAGACTATGACGGCGAAAATCAAGGGGAACGCAAATAGCGTAGTGGGCGCTATTTGCGTCCCTTTTTGATTCACCGTTTTAGCCTACGTAAATATTTACGTAGGCTAAAACGGTGAATCAAAAAGGGACACAAATAGCACCCGCTATGCTATTTGCATTCCCCTTTATTTTCACCGTCATAGTCTACGTAAATATTTACGTAGACTAAGACGGCCAAAAATAAGGAACGCAAATGGCGGCGGCCATAGCTGCCGCCATTTGCGTACGCGGTTTTGTTTTGTTTTTAAACCCAGCCATGATAGGCTACGTAAATCTTTACGTAGCCTATCATGTCGTTGTTTTTGTTTTTGTTATTACAAGACTGCAAATGGTGGCAGCCGGTCGGAAGACCAGCCGCCGCAGCTGCTGCTGCCGAAGCCGCCGAAGCCGCCGCCGAAGCCGCTGCCCAGAACATCTGCCCCAGGTAAGTATCTTCCCGGGGGAGATCTGCGGGGGGGGGGGCAGGCCGTTCCGCCACGGAGTTCAGGGGGCTGAATGCACTGGCATTCGGCCTCACCGAGATCCATGGCGGAATTCTCTGACATCCCTACTCAAAGCTCATTTACTGCTGACCTTAAGCTAGCTATTCTTGAACAAAATAACTTCAAACAAAAACTCCAGTGTAAAACCACTAAACTACAATTTAACAGGAAATTAAATTCTATCACCTGTGCTTGAATCAAGATTACAGGTTTTTACATGCATTCATTAGAATGTCAGGATGTCTGTGTTATCACCAACACTCTTTTGTTAATAGTTACTATTTTGCTTTTATGTAATGTTCATAATTGTCGCTGTTCTTTTTGTATTTCATTTCCCTCTGACCTCACTCCTCTCCATTCCCCCACCCCACAAACCATGAGTATATATACCTGTAACTCAGCATAACACATTATGCATTTGATGAAATGGAATCTAGTCCATAAAAGCTTATGCCATGGGTTTTAAGGTTAATAAAATGCTGCACTTGAATATATTTGTTATACACAGGCTGTTTTCCTTAAAAAAAAAAAAAAAAAAAGTTGATGTGAAGTCACTTGAGAAGCCTAGTGATTTTCCTTCCTTTAATTCTTGACATTTAAGAATCTTCTTTGCTGCTTGCAAAAATTTTAAAAACCAGCATTCAGGTTTTTGAAGAAGCTTGTTTATGGAAGAAGTTAACGAGGATGCGTTCCCTGGAGGGAGCAACCCTATGGGGATAGACGGCCACCTCTGAACCCGGAGGCTAGCCAATGCACAGCGGGAGCAGCATGGAGGGGATCGTCTCTTCCACGCTCCAGCTGCCTTGCATTTGCGGCTGCACGGCTGATTTCGGCTGTCTAGCTGCAGGACATCAGAGAGCGGGGTGGGGATGCCGGATGACACATAAGTGTCATACCAGCACTTACAAACTCCCTGCCCCATCCCAGGAGTTCCCCCTTTTCTCATGCTCTGCGCTGCTCTTAGGAGCATGGAACATGGGGACAATCCATGCTGCCTACAAGGGGGAGGGGGTGGGGAAGCGGTGCTGTGGGAGCCAATCAATCCTATGGTCATCTAGCCACTGTCTAGTAGCCATAGGATTGCACCCTTAGTGATATATATAATTGAAGGAGCATTATATATTGTGTAAAATTTATCTCACGGTCCCATGCTCCAATTTCCCCTCAGTGTCTTTACTTCCCCTCCCTTCTATTCAAAACTTGCAGATCATAGTCTCAACTCATTATGTTCATTAATTTGGATTTCTCTTTGTGTTTGTGTGTAGCTTGCTAGTCCATGGATGCAGGAAGAATAGCACACCATGTTCAGACTTTTCTTTAAAAAGCTCAGTGAAAGATTCACAGTGATAACTAGGATATACATGTGTTCAGTGCTCTTACAATCTATTTGCTGTGGATCATGCAAGTGGGCCCTATTCAATCAGACAGTTATGAATAAATGTATGCCCAAATCTCCTATCATGTATATGTGGTAGGGGATAGAGGACATGCTCAGATCTTACACCCACATTGTGCATATGTAGGAACTGTAACAAACCTTCTCAACAGAGCCCTTGAGAGTCATGTCCCAGACAGGGCTGCACAATCTCCCAACATATATTAATGCTTTAGGAAAAACAAATGTGCATACAGCTTTTTACCAGGCTGCTCCAGCTGATATGGTAAAACCACTAAAACAAACATGCAAAAACTTTGTGGAACTTATTCATTTAATGTACATTAGTTCACTGAGAGTGCCCTTGGGAAGCAAATATCTGTCTCTGTCGTTTTAAAGGCTATAAATTGGTTGTTGCTATGATTGTTTCCACAGCAACATATGTAACTGAGCTGTTCCATCAGGCAATACCTTCCCTCAGCCAGGATGTGGTCATATGAAAATTGTGTTCCCCATGCACTTGCTAAACCTTACGAACTGAAATTATTGTCCAGGAAATCCTTTCACTTGAAAACAGTCCCGGTATATTAGTTTATGCTGTGTTTTACCGCTTGCCCTAGCATCTTTCATGAGCTATGACAGAATTTGGGAGAGACAATTATAGCTAACCTACTACAATTACTCAAAATTGTATTCTTTCACTTTTACTGAGGTTTACTCCCACCCCTGTCTAAGGCTAGTTTTTGTTTTATTCCCCCTACCCCTTTCCTCTTAAATTTTGTCTTCTGGACTATAAGGCATTTTGCTTGCTTCACATACTAGGCCAACACTCTTGGCCAGAAGTTCAGAAGCATAATGCCAGAGTTGCTAGCTGAACAGTTTGTTATCAAACTACTTGAAACATGCATCTCTTAACACATCTGAAACCGACTTTTCCATGTCCAGGGAATAAGCCTTTCAGGAACAGAAATTACTGGAGGGAGGAGGAGAGACACTGATGTTAGGGGAGCCTCCTCCCTCTGTGGCCTGAGTCTGTTCTGTTTGACAACAGGCTGCTGTCAGTACAGTAGAGCTGACACAGAAACTAGCATGTTTTACCAAATACACAAGAGTATAGCAAAGGTAACATTAGGAGCTTTGGTCTAGATAGCAGAGTGCCCTTGTTAGGTGACACTGATGCCAGCAAGAACTCTCCCAAATGAAAAGGACAAGGAAGGTTGTTGAGTTCAGGGGTCCAAGACCAATTATAGTCTTAGAAATCAAAACCAGGGTGGCAACTAAACAGAGAAATTCCAGATGAACAGAAGGGGAGGGTGATTGTGCTTTCTTGAACAGATGGGCACTTTATGGCAGTTGTGTTGTTTTATTGGAAGGTCTCACAAGAACTCAAGGTTCTCAAAATGAGTGACAAGGTGTTGTCCTGATTACAGAATGCTGGGAACATAAGAATGTAAGTTGAAACTGCTGGGTCAGACCAAAGGCCTGTCTAGTCCAGCACACTGTTCACACAATGGCCAACCAGATGCCAATGAGAAGCCCACAACCAGGACATGAATGCAGTAGCACCCAGCTGTCTTTGTTCTTTAGTGACTGGTATTCAGAGACATGTTGCCTCTGATACTGGAGGTAATAAATAGGCATCATGACTAGTAGCCATGGACAGCCTTATCCTCCATGGATTTGTCTAATCCCTTCTTAGCCATCTAAAATGGTAGCCATCAATTGCAGTAGCAAATTCCATATGTGTTGTGTGAAGAAGTACTTTCTTTTGTCTGTCCTGAATCTCCCACCATTGTAGGGCAAATAAAGCTGGGGCACCAAAAGCGGAGCTCTTCTGTTGCTCTGAGCAGGAAGAGTGGAAAAGAAAGAAGGAAGCTGCTGCCACGGCTAACGGTGAGGACCTTACACCTGGTGGAGAATTTCACCTCCCTCCTGTCCCTGCCCCCCTGAAAAATCACCCCACGGTTTGGGAGGCCATATTTCATAGGCCTCCAAATTTCTGCAGAAAGTTCTCCAGTGAAAAGTTTCTGCTCAGTGCTAATTAAATACAGGTTATTTTCAATTAGCGATGGTATAGGGATGTGTGAAAAAAATCCTGAGAATTTTTTGTTATTCTTATCAAACTCCTTTAACATACCTCAACATTCCTCAGCTGTTTCACTGAAACAAGAACATCCATTTACGCCTCAAAATCCACTTGAGGTGACATTCAAAGGTAACTCTAGTCCTAACATAGAAATTCAGAGCGTGAAGAGCAAAAGATCTGCCACATAAATTGAATTTTCCTAAGATGATAAGATGGCTTGTGGTAGATGGTGCACCGACTTCTCCGAGGGAGGTGGAGAATAGGAGGAATCCTAAAACTGATAGCCTGAGGAGTCTGCCATTTCTTTTGATACTGAGCCAGTCACATCTTTCAAATGAACTCATTCTTGCTGGGGAAAATCTTTTGTAGGATTTACTTCTTTTATTGTTCTCCCTTGATGCAACTCTCATCTCACAGAGCTGGCAGCAAAATAAAATGGACCAAAATGCTGGTTGCTGAGATGCCCGTGTGCAACCATCAGGATTTTTAGATAAATTTTACTGACAATGCTCCGAGCATAGCAATGCAGAAAAGAATAACATGACTGAGAAGAGCTGCATGTTTTTGTGAAAAAAAAAAAAAAAGGGAGGGCTAGAGGAATCATAAGGAGTTGGGGTACAGCTACCCAGTAAGGGGTGAGGAAGGATAAGAGACAAGGATAAAAGATAAAAGTAGAGTGCCCCCAAATTTCTTTTTGGATTTTGGAGTTTCTGCCTAGTTTCTAAATGCCTTGTTCTGTTTTTTAACTTCCATTCTTCATAAATGTGCACATACAGATCAACAAAACACAGGGGTGGGGGGGAGCAGCCACGATATGATGGCATGTATGGCTGTATCAACTTTTCTTTTGTGTGGTGTTATACTGATGCTCACATACATTTGTATGCACTGGTAAAATGCCACAAACATTGATGTAATGCGTGTAGATGTTTGGATTCCTGCTTTCAACAGATCTGGCTGCATCCAACTGGTTCCAGCAAGTGCCACTGGTTGCAAAGCGAACAGGTCTACAAATCTCATTTCCACTGGAGACCTACAAGTGGTGATATGTGATATTACCCAATATACAGTAAGAAAGAAAGAGATTCCAAGATTGCAGTAGCAACCACCTTCACTGCAGTCTTTACAGTTTGTACAGCCTTTTCCACCAGTCAATTAATGGAGGGATGGTATGGTGTGAATGTAATCTGTCTGGTCCCACGGTTAGTAAGGAGTTCTTTGAACTCCTTGCTGGGAAGGAGCACAGATAGTGCATGGAAGCATTATCTGACACAATAGTGTGGGAAGTCCATGGGTACTAAATGACTTATGAAGCTCTTCAGTGGTGGTGGAAGAAGTAGCTACTTTGCCTGGGAAGACCTCCAGCCACTTAGAGCATCAGGTAGTAATGTGAAGACATCCAGTGGTTGACCTGGGAGCAATCTACATGAGCAATTTGGTGCTAAGGGAGAGCAGTTTGGGGTCCTTTGCAGGAAATGATGTCGTAGCCAATCCTCAGCCAACCAGCTGCATCCCTCTTGAAAAGCTGCATTTTCTGAAAGTCCTTTTACTCAGTATTTTTTTTTTACTTAAAATGGCTCCTAGGCAGTTCACCTGCAGAATGCCCTGTCCCTCCACATTAAATCCTGGGTGTGCCCCTGTGACATGGCTGTGAGCTGGCAGTGAGGTGGTCAGAGGGTGGAGCCAGCCTTTCCCCCCTCCCCATTCACTCTTTTTCCCCATTGGCATGACTGTCGCCATTCAGAATATCTACCCTGCCTTTCCCATTCAAAAAAATTCTGGGCTGGCTAGGAGCCCGAAACCCTTCTGCTGTCTGGTTAGAAAAAGAAGAAAAGAGAGAGGGATAGAAAGAGAAAGACAAAGAAAAGAAAGAGGCAGCGCAAGAGCTGGGGGCAGGAGGCAGGGAGAGAGACTTTGGCACTTCCCTTAATAGATAGTGTTGTTGTTCAGTCATGTCCGACTCTTCGTGCCCCCATGGACCACAGCATGCCAGGCATTCCTGTCCTGCGCTCTCTCCCGGAGCGTGCTCAAGTCCATATTCATTGCATCTTAATAGATATAGGAAGCGGGATCCCCCCCCCCCCAAAAAACCTAGCTGTCATGCGTTAAGTAACTCCCTGCCTATCTCCACCTCCTCGGAATGTAAGCCCTCGGGGTGTCTGAGGAGAGCCACCTACTCCAGACTCTTCTCCCCCCAGCGCTGCTGCCCAGCTTCTTCCATTCTTCCTCCACCATCACACCAGGGCCCACAGCTGTTCTTCCCTCCAACCCCCGCAAAGCAACAACAAACACACCAAAATACACACTCACGCCATCTCCCTTTTTTAAAAAAGCCACCTTTCCCTTGAGAATCTCTAGTGTCTTTTTCGCGTTGAGAAAACCAGAGCCATGCCACTGTTTTCTCCCTTCTTAAAGGTGCAGTTTTAATCTGTCAGGATTTAATCTGTCAGGAAAGTCGTTTGACTCATTCATAGAATGCAGGCTGTTTTCTCCATCCATAAAAGTGCAGTTTTAATCTTTGATCTTTCACATATCCCAGTGCTGGATGAGAGTCTCTGAAGCCACACACACCCTCACATGCATGTTTACTTGGAAGTAAGTTTCGCTCCCCAGTACGAAGTAAATCTTGCTCCCCTGCAGTCTCAAGCAGGGGAGTAAGTCCTACTGTGTTCAGTGGGACTTACTTTCAAGTAAGCCTTCATGGGGATCATGCTGTGAGGTTTGCTTTTTCTCCAGATACTTCCAGTCAACGTCCCTGAGGAGAGGAGCATAGACAGGACGGGAAACAACTCTCAACTAGGGATGTACGAAAGTCACTTACCTTTTCGCAGCTTGGCTTCGCGGTGGGGGGGAGGCGCTTCACTTCTCCCCCCGAAGTTCAGACGAGGGGGGGGAGGCATCCCGCCTCACCCGGCCGAAATTCAGGCCGGGGGGGGAGGCGCCCCGCCTCACCCGGCCGAAATTCAGGCCAGGGAGAAGCGCCCCGTCTCCCCGGCCGCGAAACAAAAAGTGAAAAAAAAAAACCGTGATAGGCTACGTAACGATTAACGTAGCCTATCACGGCTAGATTTCCAAAGTCAGCCGTGATAGGCTACGTTAATCATCACGTAGCCTATCACGGGTGACTTTGTGGGGGGGAAAATAGCGTTGCCCTTATTTTCGCCGTAGTCTACGTAAATCTTTACGTAGACTAGACGTGCCAAAATAAGGAACGCAAATGGCGGCGCCCATGGGCCGCCGCCATTTGCGTACGCGCTTTTTTTTTTCCCAAAGTCACCCGTCATAGGCTACGTGATGATTAACGTAGCCTATCACGGCTGACTTTGGAAATCTAGCCGTGATAGGCTACGTTAATCGTTACGTAGCCTATCACGGGGTTTTGGTGGTTTTTTTACTTTATTTTGTAATGGCGGCAGCCAGCCGGAAGACCAGCCGCTGCCCCCGCCCCTGCTGAAACGCCTCCGAACCACCGCCGGGACCCGCCACCGAGAGGGACATTCGCAGGAGGTAAGTCCCATCCCGGGGGGGGCGGGGGGCGGAGAATTTCACCGCCAATTGGGGGGGGCCGAATGCGTTGGCATTCGGCCTCACCGAGATTCGTGGAAAAATTCTCAGAAATTCTCCGCCATCCCTACTCTCAACATGTTTCGACACAGGTCTTTATCAAGGGAACTGAAGAATATAAAATATAAAAAGCATGATAAATGATACACCAAAGCATTTAAAATGCTTAACTATCCTAAAAATAATGTTACAATTTTACATGTTTCCAAAAATACAAGTTTACATATTTTCAGCAAAATCTCTATATACCATGAAGTTGTATTTTAAATGGTGTGTGTGTGTGTGTGTGTGTGTGTGTAATTTATCATGCTTTTTAATTCTTCTGTCTGATTATAAAACTTATGTATAGAGAATTGCAACATTATTTTTAAGGTAGTTTAGCATGTTCTGAACTGCTTCAATGACTACTTCATATTATTTAAGCAAAATTTTGGAAACTTGTAAAATGGTATTTTAAATGCTTTGGTGTACATTATATATCATTTATCATGTATTTTATATTCTTCAGTTCCCTTGATAAAGACCTGTGTCGAAACGTGCTAGTAATTCAACTGGTGCAGCTGTTCCTTTTTTTTATTTTGGTTTCCTTCCTTACAGCTGTTTTTTCTGATCCCTGTTGGTACTGTTTTGGGGAACAACTCTCTCATTCTCTGAGCAGCACCTATGGTGTTGATGGCTTTTTCATGAGATCGGCTTTGGCCTGTCAGGGGTATAGGAAGCAAGAAAAGTGGGGTTTTAGGTAGCGCGTACTCGGCTTTTCTTGCTTTGTCTTCTGCCTACAGACCAAAGTCAATTTCATGAAAATCCAGATAATACCCTGACGCACTTCTCAGTCCGTTGTTGTATAGATCTGGCCCTGGCCATTCCTAAGGGCATAAAGGGGCATCAGGTGATACTGCTGTCCTGAATTCCTGATACATGGAACAGGATTTTGCCAAGTCCTCCACAGCAGCTTCCACATTGGGACAGCACACTGGAGCTGCAGCCTTCATTCTGAGGCTTGGTTTGACTCTGGGTACTGGTTGGTTTGACTCTGGGTACTGGTTGGAAGTTTTTTGCTCCTTTCTCTGCAGTTTCCATTGCAGAGACACTTTCCAAAGCAATTTTAAGGTCAAAACTTAAAATGGCTAAGAGATGGCATTGAATAGCTATTTCCCCAGTGCCCCACACCACTTGGTCTCACAGCATGTCTTCCATCATGGTCTCACATGAACAAGTGGGTGCAAGTCACTTAAATGTTGCTTCACATAGAGCTATGGACTTCCTTTGAGTTCTGGTACAGGATATAAATTTGAACTGTTGAACAATTACAGAAGGCTTAGAAGGTATAATGATTCACCAATATATCTTTTCGATTTCTGCATATGGTCCCTCATCAGGGTTCTTTGAAGCCATCAGATCCCTGGTGGAGCAGCCATGGACACTCATAGCAGGCAGAAACTGAGCCAATGATGTGAGAACAAGAGTAGGAAAATGCACAGCTCATATGAAGACCATCTCTGAACATCATTGTTTTTTCCTATTAGCCTTTTGTATATCTTTTGAAGGAACATTTAAAAAAAATGAATTATTCATCAACAAGAAGAAAAATATCAGAAGAAAACAATAAATCAGTGCAAACTAACAATGGGATCACATACTGAGGGAAGGGAAAATACACAGCGTAAATCAAGGGTGGGCAACTGCTAGGCCAAAATGTCTGGAGAGCCACAACTCCCATCAGCCCTAGTAAACACAGTCAGTGGTGAGGGATTATTGGAGTTTTAGGCCAAAACACCTGGAGGTCCACAAGTTGCCTACCCCTGGTAAAAATGAAGGAAATGAATGTTATCAGGTAAGCTGAATAGTATTTCTCAGTTGCTTTTTCTTTGGAGAGCAGAATATTTAATATGCACCAATCTTTGAGAAACTGTGGCTCAGTTGGTGGTCTTTGAGTTCTGATTCTCTGATTTACTCATGCATGTTCATCACTTGATGACTGCAATCAAGCAATGATTCACAGGTGTGATTATGCCATCAATGGTATAAATACCACAATAAAATGTACAGATCTTGTCCTCCTGTCATGTCAAACCCAATACTATTCAGTCATTCACAGGTCAGTTGGCACTCAGAAAGAGCCAAAGTAGATGTGATGTGGGAGATTTGCAATCAGGATCATGGCATTGAAGGTGAGGGCCTTAGTACTTTCCATCCATGCCATTTTCCTGATTAAAATTGGACATACACACACACACACACACAGGTTCAATCCAGAAGCACGAAGCATAGACAAGCTCTTCCTCCAAGCAAACATGTGCCATCCTGTGACCCCAACAGGCACCACTAGGCTTCATCCCCTGATCTACCAGGGATGATCCTTTTTCTCCCAGGCCCTATCCCCTACCTCTCAGGTCTGAACCTCAGGAGACCAGACAACCCTAGCAGAACCTGGCAGATTTTTAAAATAATATTTTTTTATTTTTATTTCCTTTCCCTTTAGCACCATGTGGCTTGATTATTTGAGTTATTGGGAATTCTGTGCTTTGCTGGCACTGTTACTCAGAGCACCTAGTTTCTGATTGAAGCTAGAACCCCCAATTCACCCAGAAGTATACAATAAAAGTGTGTTTAAAAACAAAAACAAACCTCTTTATCACTCTAATTATGAGTATAACAATTTTATTTATTCATTCATTTATTTCATTTCATTTCTGTACCACCTGATAGCCAAAGCTCTCTGGGTGGTTCACAAAAACTAAAACCAAAGAGCACACAATAAAACAATATAAAATATATAAAACATTAAAACCACAGTATACCAATACAACCAGAATAAAACATAGCAGAAAAGCAGAGATTTAAAATACAGATTTAAAACAGCAAAGCTAAAAGTCTAGAAAACTAAAATGCTAAAATGCCTGGAAAAATAAAAAGGTCTTTATACGACAATGGAACCAATTATCTAGGGAGGTGGTGGGCTCTCCCACACTGGAGGCGTTCAAGACAAGGCTGGACAGCCATCTGTCGGGGATGCTCTGACTTGGATTCCTGCACTGAGCAGGGGGTTGGACTCGATGGCCTTGTAGGCCCCTTCCAACCCTACTATTCTATGATTCTATGATTCTTCACCTGGTGCTGGAAGGAATACAACGTAAGTGCTAGGCAAACCTCTCTAGGGAGCTCATTGCACAGCTGGGGTGCCACAGCAGAAAAAGCCCTCCTCCTAGTAGCCACCCGCCTCACTTCCTTTGGCAGGGGCTCATGGAGAAGGGCCACTGAGGATGACCTTAAGGTCCAGGCAGGCACATATGGGAGGAGGCGATCCTTCAGATAACCTGGCCCCAAGCCGTTAAGGGCTTTGAATTTTAATACCAGAACTTTCAATCGGGCCCAGAAATGGACTGGTAGTGAGTGCAGCTGGAAAAGTTCTGGCATAATATGAACTCGTTGGCCAGTCCCTGTTAACAATCTTGCTGCCCTATTTTGGACCAGCTGAAGTTTCCAGACCATTTTCAAAGGCAGCCCCACATATAATGCACTACAGTAATCCAGACGAGAAGTTATCAGAGCATGGATAACTGTAGCTAGGCTATCTCTGTCCAAATAAGGGTGTAGTTGGTATACCAGCCTAAGCTGATAAAAAGTGCTCCATGCCACTGAGTTCACCTGTGCCTCAAGTGACAGTTCTGGATCCAAGAGCACCCCAAACTACGAACCTGATCCTTTAGGGGGAGTGCAACCCCCTCCAGAACAGGTTGAATATCACCTAGCCAGGCAGATGAACCACCCACTAACAGCACCTCCATCTTGTCTGGATTGAGTTTCAGTTTTTTGGCCCTCATCCAGTCCACTACCGTGCCCAGGCACTGATTCAGAACAGCCACTGCCTTACCTGGGTTTGATGAGAAAGAGAGGTAGAGCTGGGTGTCATCCGCATATTGATGGCACCTCAGCCTACACCTCTGGATAACCTCCCCCAACGGTTTCATGTAGATGTTAAACAGCATGCGGGATAAAATAGAGCCCTGTGGCATAATTGCCATGGCACAGAGCAATAATCCCCCAGTACCACCTTCTGGAATCGGAAATCCAACTCCCAACCCAGACAACCTATCCAGAAGGATACTATGGTCGATGGTATTGAAAGCCGCTGAGAGGTCCAGGAGAATCAACACGGTCTCACTCCCCCTGTCCCTCTCCCAGCAGAGGTCATCCCATAGGGTGACCAAGACAGTTTCCATTCCAAAACCAGGCCTGAAGCCCTATTGAAATGGATCTAGATAATCCATTTCATTCAACAGTGCCTGGAGCTGTTCTGCAACCACCTGCTCAACCACCTTGCCCAGGAAGGGGATATTGGCCCCTGGCCTATAATTGTTAATGTCCTCCGGGTCCAAGTTAGGCTTTTTCAGGAGTGGTCTGATTACCACCTCTTTTAAAGAGGCAGGCACCACTCCTTCTCTCAAGGAGGAATTTACAACCTCCTGGACCCAGCCAGACATCCCCTCCTTATTTGATGCAATAAGCCATGAAGGACAAGGGTCAAACACACAAGGGGTCGATCGGACTTGGCCAAGCACCTTGTCTGCATCCTCAGGCCTCAATAACTGAAACTCAACCAAGAAAATTGGACCAGACGGTGCTCTGAACGCCTCTACCAATGGAACTGCATTAATCGTGGTGTCCAATTCATGACGAATCTGAGCGACTTTATCTTCAAAGTGCTGTGCAAACTCGTCACAGTGTGCCACCAAGGGTTCCACCGTCTCTCTCCCTGGCCCAGAATGTAACAGGCCGCAAACCACTCGGAAAATCTCCGCTGGATGACACTGAGAAGATGCAATGCTCATGGAAAAGAACTGTCTCTTTGCCACCCTCACCGCCACAGAGAAGGCTCGATAGTGGGCTCTTACCTGTGTTCGGTCAGACTCAGCACGGGTTTTCCTCCACCTGCGTTCTAGCCGTCTCCCCTCTTGCTTCATTGCCACTATAACGTGTAAGAATGCATACATGCTTGAAAAGTTATCACAACAAAGCCTAGTTGGATCCAGACTAAGTGTAGTTCTCATCATAATCAATGTGATTTCAGTTAACATTAATCACTTGCCCCACTGCTTTCAATGGGACCCAAGTAACTTAGCCTGGATCCAACCCAATGAAAATAACATGTGGAAGTTCATAAGACAAAATCTCATATGAGAAATGAGAGATGTGAAGTTGAAGACTTTCAAATCAGCAAATGTTTCTGTTGCAATATATCTGGTTGATAAGGTCATTAAAAGAGGAAAGAGACCTTTTGCAGGAATTTATCACTGCAGCAAAAACCTGTCTCAAGAGCTGGATTCTGACAGGGATATTGGAGGACTCCACCACGGACTCCAATGAGGCTTGATTCCCAAGAATCAAACCCGTGGAGTCTGCAGCAGGCCAGCTCCACTCACCTCGGGGTTCTTTGGATTTCTAGCAGGGCAGCTCTCTAGCATTATAAAAGGTGTGATAGGCTAATGGTGGCTGCCATTAGCCTATTGTGGGGAAATTATGGCCATAATTAGCATATTTTATGCCATTTACAGCCGAAAAGCACCTACTTCTATGTAAATTGAGGCCAAGCAGCCTGGATTTCCCCTCAGCAGACCCCCCCCCAACCGGATGTCAGAGGGTTCGCCCATCTCTAGTTTCAGATTAGTCACATACAACTGACTGGAGGAAGAAGGCTTGTCTTCCTCACCCAAGGCAACCCCTCCAACAGACAAAAGTATGCTACACAGAGGGTTGGGAGACTTTGCTAAAGGGGTATGTGTAGTGCAAGGGGAAGGAGGTATCCAAAACCTGTGTGGAGGCACCTTCTATGAGTGGAGTTCCACTCACGGAAGGTGCCTCTCCCTGGTTTTCAGAGAGCCCTCAGCCCTGACCATAACACAGTCTACTCCATTCAGCAGGGTCCCCTGAATCGCTGTGTAGCATTTTGGGGGGACTGAAGGGGCTGCTCTGAGGAGGAGGGATGGGAACATAGACTTCCACCAGCCCAGTTGCATATGCCTAGAGCTCAATTCAGCCCTCAGACTTGATCTGAAACAATGAACTGGAAATGTGATTTTGGCACCATTCCTCAGTTCTTAATCACAGGTGTCTCACTCTTGCTTTCTCAACAAAGCTGAAGTGCTCCATAAATTAGCAGCCATGGGCAAACATGTTGCAAATGATACTAGTTATTGCAATGATAATGACATGGATGTGTGCTTTGAAGTGTAATCCAACCGCAATAAACCAATATAGAAAGTGGTAATCATTGATAGCATGGCCATGGTGCACACCATATCGAATATATCCAACATATTAATCTGCGCTGAAATAGCTTTGCACTTGCCCAAAAGCTCATTCAAATGGAAAAAAACATATGAAGTTAAATGTTCAATCAGTAAAGGAAAAGATGTGCATGAAACAAACTGTAGAGGAGAGAACATGCTACCACATTTTACATAAAATTTTAATCACATGTCCTCGAAAATATTGCTTGCTCAAGTTAACAAATTTCTGAATATCGAATTGGCAAGGCATTCCAAGAAGCTCAGTCATGTAATCATTTTATAGTAACGGGAACAGTTACTACACTGTTGTTCCATATTTTCTACAAAACACAGTTATGAAGAAGCTACCACCACTGTGCTGCTTCACACAAACACATTTGCCATGGATACTGAGGTTTTTGTCCAGTCCCCAGATAAAGATGTACTACCACTGATGATCAAACTATATCCAAATATTCCTTCAAAGACTTCACTGTTAAGAGGAAAACATACAGACAAGTGAACAATGCATGGCCAATAATCCAACACCTGGAGCAAAAATGAGCAGAGGCAATACTTGCTTCTGGCCTGCATTCACTGTATGTAAAGTTAATAGAAAAATTGTGAGAAGATGAAGGAATGACACTTCAATGTGTTCTCAGCAGCAAAATTGAAGCTTTGACAAGTTTGGGAAAAAGTGATGAGCACCCATCTCATACAACAGTTGCAGGGCTGGAAAGACTGTGGGCTTGAAATACAAATCAAAGATCCACTCTTTGTATATGAACTGAGCTTGTACCTGCCTGCAAATTGACAAGCTCAAGCTGAACAGCTTCCTCCTACAATGGACTTATTATTACCCATGATTTAAAGAACTCTGTTTGTTATGAGACTGATCATTCACTCTATGTCATCCACATTCAACTTAATTTGCCTGCTCAAACATGGTTGATCTGTTGAATCTAATTGCATGTTTGTCCTGGTGATGTGTGTCTAGTTGCTTCCATCAGAAGAGGCACTCTTAATATCAATCAAGTTATGAATATCAATGAGCTATTTTTCACTGACTGGAATCTTGCTTCTGGCATTTATGCAACAGGGCTTCCTGTCTGGTCTACTGAACTGCACTTTACATCGGGCTGCCTTGCAGAGCAGATGGCTTCAAAACTTCAGCTAATGAAGAATGCAGCAGTTGTTTTGACAGAGAAAAGAGGGCACATCAGTCTATTTTTTTTATGCAGCTGCTACACTGGTTGCCAATTTGCTCTCAGACCCAATTCAGGGTGTTGGTTCTCAGTTTTAAAACCTTTAATGGCCTGATTCCTGCATAACTTAAGAGTGCCTAGTCCATTATGATCTTCCTTACTCATTGAGTTCATCTGAGAAGGCTTTGCTCTGTATTCCTAATTTTGCTGCATTGAGATAAGACAGGGCACAGCCCCATTTTGTTTTTCACAATACCTAATTGGTGCCAGTGCTTTATCATTTCTTCCACCAGTTGAAAACTCTTTTGTTTAGAAAAGGATTTGCAGGTGTTGATTGATGGTTCAGGATGGCTTTTGTCACTGCTGGATTATGTTGGTTCATGTTTTTATTATATCGTTAGATTAACTTTTGTTTTTGTTTTTTTATAACATGACTTTGCTTTGAGTTTTTCTAGTGAACTGGTGACTCACAGATGCTTTAAAGTTTAAATACTGAAATAAAAATGGGATGAGGGGAGAAAACCTACTGGGTTGTATATTTTATACTAGGAAATAACCTACTCTGAGCATTAGAGACATGACTTTCGCTGACGGCTCCAGGACGCAGAGCAATCGGCCTATCAGTTCGCATCTTTTTAAATCATGTATGTGTTTTCCCTCTTATTCATCCATACCAGGCACCTACATACATTCTTGGCAGAAGACAAAGGAAATCAGCAGGCAAGCGGGCAGGTGGCTAATTGAGCACACCAAGCCTACTAACGGTCAAGGGCATGTTGAACTGCAGTAATAGTTGTTAATGGAGCTGTCAGCCAAGCGCAGAGGGAGAGAAAGATGACAATGACAGTGGTGATGAGAAATGCTAGGACTCTTCAGCTACCTGTTGTGGAATTCATGCTCACTGCATTCATAACTGTCAGTTGCTACAACGGTACATATTAGACCGGCGTTAAAAGCCAGGGATGTATACTAGTATGATTACAATCTAAAGCAATACATCGAGACACCAAATATATATTGACGTTGCTGTTTCTTATTAACTTGTTTTATCTCTGTAGCACTCTCTGCTTGCTCTACTCCCTCTGTGAAGGGTCTGCAATAAACAAGGGCATTGTTGGGCACCAGAACAGGCCACAATGCATGGCTAATGGGCTACCCTCAGGCTGGAGGGTGGTCACAAATTATTCAGGCTGGGCTATAGCCATATTTTACCTTTTTGTCACTTCTAACAGATTAATGTGTAAATCATGGTGCATAAGTAAACACAGTTCTACAGGCATACATACTTACTCAAAAACAGCTGATATGGAGGAATTTGCTGTTGAATCTCAGGTCCTTGGAAATGGATTCCTTATCCATTTTTTCTTGTTTGTCAGCCTTTGGAATTGGAGTTCTTTCAGCTGCTTTTTTGAAACATATGTCTAATAATGTACCCCTATGCAACTTTACCCAGATGTGCATCCCATTATTTTCAATGGGGCTTACTCCAGGTAATTGTGCTTAGGCTTGCAGCCTAGCTTTAGTAGCAATAATGAGCCAGTGGTCCATAGCAAATGGTCCTGTAAGTGCCAAAGACATACCTTGTGCAATTGCTTCTCACACACTGACGTGAGACATGATGTTCACCCTCTCTGCAGCAACCATGGATTTCCCTGCCCTTTTTGGGGAAAGAAGTTTTGTGATGGATTTTCCCTTTAACATGGCTTCTGCACAGTTCTGTTTGGGTGTGCCCTATATCCCTAAAGCAAATGTGCGTTAGTGAGTATGGCTAGGGATGTGTCTGTATCCCGACATGGCGGCGTTTGGGTGTTGCGTCACCGTAAGTGGTCATAGAATCATAGAATCATAGAATAGTAGGGTTGGAAGGGGCCTACAAGGCCATCGAGTCCAACCCCCTGCTCAATGCAGGAATCCAAGTCAGAGCATCCCTGACAAATGGCTGTCCAGCCTCGTCTTAAAGGCCTCCAGTGTGGGAGAGCCCACCACCTCCCCAGGTAATTGGTTCCATTGCCGTATTGCTCTGACACTCAGGAAGTTTTTCCTGATGTTCAGCCGGAATCTGGCTTCCTGTAACTTGAGCCCATTATTCCGTGTCCTGCACTCTGGGATGATCAAGAAGAGATCCTGGCCTTCTTCTCTGTGACAACCTTTCAAGTACTTGAAGAGTGCTATCATATCTCCCCTCAGTCTTCTCTTCTCAAGGCTAAACATGCCCAGTTCTTTCAGTCTCTCTTCATAGGGCTTTGTTTCCAGTCCCCTGATCATCTTTGTTGCCCTCCTTTGAACCCTCTCCAGCTTGTCTGCATCCTTCTTAAAGTGTGGTGCCCAGAACTGGACACAGTACTCCAGATGAGGCCTAACCAGTGCTGAGTAGAGGGGAACTAGTACTTCCCGGGATTTGGAAGCGATGCTTCTATTAATGCAGCCCAAAAGAGCATTTGCCTTTTTTGCAGCCACATCACATTGTTGGCTCATATTCAGCTTGTGATCGACGACAATTCCAAGATCCTTCTCGCTCGTAGTGTGGTTGAGCCACGTATCCCCCATCTTGTAACTGTGCATTTGGTTTCTTTTTCCTAGGTGCAGAACTTGGCATTTGTCCCTATTAAATGCCATTCTGTTGTTTTCTGCCCAGCACTCCAGTCTATCCAGATCACTTTGAATTTTGTTTCTGTCTTCCAAAGTATTAGCTATCCCTCCCAATTTTGTGTCATCTGCAAATTTGATCAGCATTCCCTGCACCTCCTCCTCCAAGTCATTAATAAAAATGTTGAAGAGCACTGGGCCCAGGACTGAGCCCTGCGGTACCCCACTCGTTACCTCTCCCCAGCTTGAGAAGGTCCCATTGATAAGCACTCTTTGAGTCCGATTCTGTAGCCAACTGTGGATCCACTGGATCGTTGTTTCATCTAGCCCACTTCGAGCAAGTTTGCTCATCAGGATATCATGGGGCACTTTGTCGAAAGCTTTGCTGAAGTCGAGGTATATGATGTCTACAGCATTCCCACGGTCTACAAGGGAGGTGACTTGATCAAAAAATGAGATCAGATTTGTCTGGCAGGACTTGTTTTTGACAAATCCATGTTGGCTTCGAGTAATCACGGCATTGTTGTCAAGGTGCTTCCAGATGGATTGCTTTATGATCTGCTCCAGAATTTTCCCAGGGATTGATGTCAGACTGACTGGTCTGTAGTTCCCAGGTTCCTCCTTTTTACCCTTTTTGAAGATAGGGACAACGTTAGCCCTCCTCCAGTCATCTGGCACTTCCCCGGTCCTCCATGATTTCTCAAAGAGAATAGACAGCGGTTCTGAGAGTTCTTCTGCCAGTTCCTTTATTACTCTAGGATGCAGTTCATCTGGCCCTGGAGATTTGAACTCATTCAAAGTAATGAGGTGTTCCTTGACCATATGCCTGTCGATCTCAAGCTGCAATCCTGCCCCTTCAGCCTGTACTTCGCCTTTGCCAGGGGGGTCATAGACCCTCTTTTGGGAGAAGACTGAGCCAAAGTAGGAATTGAGCACCTCTGCCTTTTCTTTGTCATCTGTTATCATTTTGCCATCCTTATTTAATAGCTGAACAACCATTTCTTTCCTCTGCCTTTTACTATGCACGTAGCTGAAGAAAGCCTTTTTGTTGTTTTTAGCATCCCTCGCTAACCTCACCTCGTTCTCCGCTTTAGCCTTCCTGACGCCATCCCTGCAATTCTGTGCTACCTGCCTGTACTCTTCCTTTGTTACTTGGCCTTCTTTCCACTTCCTATATGTGTCCTTTTTTGTTTTCAGGTCATCCCTAAGCTTTTTGTGAAGCCACATTGGCTTCTTCTGTTGTCTTCCACCTTTTCTTCTTGTTGGAATTGTTTGTGATTGTGCCTTGAGAATTTCCTTTTTTAAAAGTTCCCACCCATCTTGGACTCCTTTTCTCGCTAGCATTGTTTGCCATGGGACCTTACTGATCATTGTTCTGAGTTTATTAAAATCAGCTTTCCTAAAATCCAGGGTACGCGTTTGAGTACACTCGGCTTTTGCTTCCCTTAGAACCAAGAACTCAAGTACAACATGGTCGCTTTCCCCCAGAGTTCCTGTAACTGCTACTTTATCCACTAAGTCATCTCTGTTGGTTAGGATCAAGTCAAGGATAGCCGATCCTCTAGTTCCTTCCTCTACTTTCTGTAGGAGGAAGTTATCCGCCACACAAGTCAGGAATTTCCTGGAGGGGCCATGTTTTGCAGAATTTGTCTCCCAACAAATATCGGGGAAATTGAAGTCCCCCATTACTACTACATCATGCTTCCTTAAAACATTGGCTATTTGCTTTTCAAAAGTTTCATCCTTGGCTTCTCCTTGATTGGGTGGCCCTAGTAGACTCCGACCACCAGGTTCCTTTTATTCTTTGCTCCATTTATTTTGATCCAGATGCTCTCGATGGGGCTACCAAGCTCCTCCTCCTGTATTTCTGTGCAGAGATATGTATTTTTCACATACAGTGCAACCCCACCTCCCTTTCTGTTCCTCCTGTTCTTTTTGAACAAGTTATATCCTTCAACTGCTGTATTCCAGTCATGAGAGTCATCCCACCAAGTCTCAGTTATACCTATCAAGTCATAATTTCCCTCCTGTATTAAGAGTTCAAGTTCGTTCTGTTTGTTTCCCATACTCTGGGCATTAGTATATAGACATCGAAGACCATGTGCTTCATAGTCTGGCTTTCTTCCTACATGTGTCTGAAGACTATTATTGGGCGCTATCAGCGCTGTTCTCTCCATTGCAGTGCATGCGCCTACGTCCATTGTTACCCCCAACATTACATCTCCCTTCCCCGTAGGATTCAGTTTAAAGCCCTCCTGATGAAGTTCTTCATGCTGTGGCCAAACACATTCTTCCCAGCCTTTGTGAGGTGCAACCCATCCCTAGCCAACAGCCCATCTTCCAGGAAGTATAGCCCGTGGTCCCAGAATCCAAATCTCTCTCGTCGGCACCACCTTCGTAGCCAGTCATTCACCCGGAGTATTTTTCGTTCCCTTTCTATCCCTCTTCTAACTACTGGAAGGATGGATGAGAAAACTATCTGGGCCCCAAAGTTCTTGAGTTTCCTTCCCAAAGCTTCAAAGTCTGACGTGATCTCTTCGTAGCTCCGCTTGGCGGTATCATTTGTTCCCACATGGATGAGAAGAAAGGGATACCTGTCAGTGGGCTTTATGAGTGCAGGCAACCTTTCAGTCACGTCTCTAATCTGTCCTCCCGGGAGACAACATACCTGGCGAGTCCACGGGTCTTCGCGACATACTTGGGTCTCGATCCCACGCAGCAAGGAGTCTCCCACTACTACCACTCTTCTCTTCTTCTTCTTGTAGGCCTGGGTTTCATCGCCTCTGTTTGACTGACCTTTAGCCTCTTGCTCACTCTCATGCAGGTTCCCCTGTGATTCTTCCTCTGCAGGCTGTCCTCCAGTCTCATCTGCAAGTACCTGGAATCGGTTCCACAGCTCCACCGCTTCCACTGGTGCAGAGTGGCGTCTAGTTCTTCTTCTCCTAACTGTCACCGTTTTCCAAGGAGTATCCTCTACTCCATTTTTCTTCTCCTCAGCATTTCCCACTGCCTCATCTTGCTGTTGCTCTTCAAGCTTCTGGTCTGCCCTTTGCTGCTGTAGTTCCCCCATTCTGTCCAAGAACTCTTCGTGTTCTCTTATTCCCCAGAGGGTTGACAGTCGCCGCTCCAGTCCACTTACTTTTTCCTCCAGCAGCGTGATCAACTTGCACTTGTTGCAGGTGTAGGCCATGTTGTTCTCAGGCAAGAAAACAAACATGGCACACACCTTGCAGGTCACCACCACTGGAGAGTCTTGTCCTTCCATAGCCCCTTTTCCCTTTTTGTGTCTAGCTTTGTGATTGTTCTAGACTAGCCTGTGCCTGCTCCTCTACTCAGTAGAGGTTAAAAGCAGAGTCCCACTGGTGTGGAAGTGTGTGTTACAAGACAAATAAATGGGAAAAAGTTAGTTAAAAAAAAAAATGTTAGGGGCCTCCCCCTTGCCCTCCCCTGCCGAACTCCCCTGGCCAACTCCTGTTTGCTCCCCCTGTCCGCTCGCTCTGTTCGCTCGCTCTCTGGGAGCTTGCCTGCTTCTGTAGTCCCTGGTCCAGCTGGAGCAGCTTGCTCTGCTCTGCTCTGCTCTGCTCTGCTCTGCTCAGCTGGGAGGCGGGAAACAGACTGAAGCTTCCCGCCCAGTCAGCTGCTGGGAGTACTCAGGCCACACCCCTCCAATTCAGTTGGAGCTCTCAGAAGCTCCTGGTGAGCTCACAGCCAGTCAGAAGGATAAAGGGCAGCGCCCTGGGCTTCCTGCAACCCACTTACCTCTTAGCCTCTGTCTCCTTTGTCTCCTTTGTCTCTTCAACCACTGCAACTCCCCTGGCCAACTCCTGTTTGCTCCCCCTGTCCGCTCGCTCTGTTCGCTCGCTCTCTGGGAGCTTGCCTGCTTCTGTAGTCCCTGGACCAGCTGGAGCAGCTTGCTCTGCTCTGCTCTGCTCAGCTGGGAGGCAGGAAACAGACAGCTGGTCTGTCCTCCTTTAAAGAAAAAATTCCCACCTTAGTCCTGCTCTCCTCCGCATCTATGGATATTCCATATCCACCCCTTCACAGCTTGTGCTGTTTATCATTTCCCAAGAGTTCCTAGGACTCCACCCAAGGTGACCCCCCCACACACACATCAAGGAGATCAAGGATTAAGTATTTTCCCAGAAACGCTACGGCCCTTGCTCGCTGAATCTGCAGCTGCTGTTACGTGAAGCTGTGAAGGGGTGGATATAGGACCTTCATAGAACCTGATTTTGGTCAGCGGAAGGTGGACTTGATGAGGAAGGGCTCAACTTCTCTCCTCCTTCACTGGAGATAAACCTTTTCTTTTTATTCCCCCCTCCACACCTCCATAGCTGCAGAGGTTCCACCCCTTCGCAGCTACGGAGGTGTGGAGGGGGGAGAATAAAAAGAAATGTTCGTCTCCAGCGATGTGTGGACCCTTTGGAGGATAGAGATGGATATAGAACCATCTCTTTTCTCACCAGACAGAGGAGAGCCCAGGGCTGCGCTCCCTCAGATCATCTGCTTCTCTGGGCTGTGGCCACAGCAAGGAGAGGAAAGGAGATGCAAGAGTGGTGGCGGCATCTGCTATTATTAGTAGTATTGCTGCTGAGGCTGCTGCTGCTGGGTCATCCACTGCCAGGACATGAGCAGCTCTCTAGCTTTCACCACAGGACTGCTGCAATGTCACTGGGAAGAGATGCACAGGAGAGAGGGGTATGGAATTTAAAACTGCTTTTGGGATGGCTTTTAAAAAAAATCAGCATGGATAGCCTCCGTGAGACACATCTACTCAGATGTAAATCACATTGTCTTCCATTGCACTTGCTCCCCCTCCCCTTGCCTTCCCAATTCTCTCCTTTGCCAGATACTTGTTGATAATGTGTTGTTCAGTCACAGGACTCTGCCCACATATGCACAAAATAATGCGGTTTCTCTTGCTGATGTTTGCCTGGTGACAGCGGTCTTTCCCCAGGTATATGCCACTTTAGCTGGCAATGTGTGCCATGGAGGGAACAAATCTGAAATGATGAAAATCTGGTTTTAAACTGAATCGCCTCAGAAAGCGTCTCCGTGTAGATGAGGCCAAGGCTCCCCAGTCCAAGCCCAACTTTCTAACCACTAAATTTCACTCCTTTCTTCAGGGGAAAAGTCATTTCCTCAGCCTCTTTTATCTCTTCTTGCACTTTGACAAGAGCAAGCATATTCCAGATATGTTCAGCAACAAAAATAATTAAGTTCCATCCTGAAAAGAGCTCTTGTTACACATGACCTTCAGAACAACTTCCTTATTGCTACATCAGAGCAATATTATTTTTACTATCATCAGCAAGGGCTATGGCCTATGGCACCTGTGTTGTACACTGCATTGCCTGAAATCATACTGAGGCAGAAGCAATTGTGCAATTCAATCAACCATATAAAAACAAAGTAGATTTATAGCCATGTCAAGCGAGAAGAATGAAAGTCAGTTTCCAGCACTGAAAGCACCGTTGGTTAAACAAATATAAGATAAAAATTATGAAGTTACATTCCTAGAAAGGACACAAACCTTTTTGCTTCGTTATCTATCACCCTAAGGCCTGCTGGCTATTGTGCATAGCAGATGTCAGAGAAAGGCAAATGCAGCACTGAAGCACTAACTTAAAACAATGTTTACCCAATTTTCAAAAGAGGTGGGAGACAACTTGCTGTGTTAGGAGGTTGCCTTCTACTGAATCAATCTATTTGTCCATCTAGGCCAGTATTGTTGATACTGACTGATGGCGGCTCTCCGGGGTTTTGAGTAGAACTGGAGATACCGGTGGTCAAACCTGGGACCTTCTGCATGCAAAGCAGGTGCTCTGCCACTGAGCGGTGGTTAAGAGAGAGAGAGAGAGAGACCCTAGTAGCAATAATCTGTAGAAAACAACAAATAGTTGAATAAGCGTTGTCAGAGACTTTCCCTGGCAAGCAAATACAATTGCTGCAAAGATCTCTCCTACCCCCCCGCCACTGTTTGCTGTGTATTCGTTAACTAGACCTTTCTCCCTCAACAACTATAGGTGTGTCACCTGCAGAAGAGACAAAAGGGATATGCAGGCAGAAAAGGAGGCCCCAAATAGCAGGCAGGCACTCCAGTCTAACCACTGCTACTGTTGGCCAGATGCTCATGATACCTTTCACCTTGCAAGATCACAGTCTGGCCATATGGAGCAGAACAATCACTGCACCCAGAGTCCCACTGCCGCGCCCTGCAGGCAAGGGGGCAAGCATTTTCTCATTCAGTCACTCCACTTTCTCAAGGAAGAGGGAGGTTCACAGGTGGCACTGGAAGAGCATCTAATTGCAGTGCTCTCTGTGTGTTTGTGTGTCTCTGTCTGTCTCTGAAATACTTGCTGCTTATTACTGTCTTGGGCCGATCTACACTTACGGGTTTTTTCGCCTCCAATGAGGTTTCACTGCCCATCTTTCACACTATGCAGTACCCGCCTCAAATTGGAACCGGAATTTCCCGCTTCCGTGCTCCCACTTTCAATACCCTGATATCCCGGTATTTCCCCTTAATGTGCTCTGATTTTCCGCCTTTGCTACCATATCTGGTCGTATCCCCTCCCCTGCCTGTCCATATATGGCAGTATTTGTATTGCCCTCCTGTCCAATCACAGCTCTCGACAGCCCCATGTCATCTTCCGGCTACTGATCGCATAGCTTCATCAGCACTCAATGTTTCCTCATCAACAAGCAAAGGGCTGAATGTGTGCACCCTTGTCTGATCTCGGAAGCTAAGCAGGGTCGGCCCTGGTCAGTAGCTGGATGGGTGACCACCTGGGAATCAAGCTTCCTGCATCGACCAGGGGGTTGTTCTATCCCTTCAAATGAGGCTAAGTTTTACCCCTTTCGCTTTTTAAAAAAAAAATTAAGGAGTTATCTTTGAAGAATAGTGCCTTCTCCATGATTTTTTTTTTTTTTCTAATTCAGGCATGATCTTCGAAGATTCAAAAATTTGAGGATTTGAAGCTTCAAATCTTCAAATTTTCAAATCTTCAAATCTTGGAAGATCATGCCTGAATTAAGGAAAAAAATTGTGGAGAAGGCACGATTCTTCAAGGATAACGCCTTAATTTTTTTTTAAAAGCCGAAGGGGGTAAAACTTAGTCTCATTTGAAGTGATAGAACAACCCCCTGCTCAATGCAGGAAGCTTGATTCTCAGGCAGTCGCCCATCCCACTACTGACCGGGGCCAATCCTACTTAGCTTCCAAGATCAGACAAGTGTGCGCACATCCAGTAGGGATGTACGAAAGTCACTTACCTTTTCGCAGGGGTGCTTCGCGGTGGAGGGGAGGCGCTTCGCTTCTCCCCCCGAAGTTCAGGCGAGGGGGGGGAGGCGTCCCGCCTTGCCCGGCTGAAATTCAGGCCGGGGGGGAGGCTTCCCGCCTCGCCCGGCCGAAATTCAGGCCGGGGAGAAGCGCCTCGTCTCCCCGGCCGCGAAACAAAGTGTAAAAAACAAACAAACCGTGATAGGCTACGTAACGATTAACGTAGGCTATCATGGCTAGATTTCCAAAGTCAGCCATGATAGGCTACGTAAATCGTTATGTAGCCTATCACGGGTGACTTTGGAAAAAAAAAAAGCACGTACGCAAATGGTGGCGCCCTATGGGCGCCGCCATTTGTGTTCCTTATTTGGTCCCGGTAGTCTACGCAAATCAAATAAGGAATGCAAATTTGGTCCCGGTAGTCTACGTAAATCTTTAATCTTGGTCCCGGTAGTCTACGTAAATCAAATAAGGAACGCAAATGGCGTACGCGCTTTTTTTTTTTTCAAAGTCACCCATGATAGGCTACGTAACGATTTACGTAGCCTATCATGGCTGACTTTGGAAATCTAGCCATGATAGGCTACGTTAATCGTTACATAGCCTATCACAGGTTTTTTTCTCTTTTTTTACACTTTGTAATGGCGGCGGCGGCAGCCGGTCGGAAGACCGGCTGCTGCCCCCACTAGGGATGGCAGAGAATTTCTCCCCGAAACTTCGGGGGGCCGAGTGCCAACGTGTTTGGCCCCCCGAACAAGTTTCGGGGAGAAATCCTCTGAACCCCCCCCGCACCCCCCCCGGGACGGGACTTACCTTTGCCGAATGTCCCTCCCGGCGGCGAGTCCGGCCGGCGGTTCGGCGGCTGTTCGTGCGGGGCAGGAGCGGCAGCCAGTCTTTCGACCGGCTGCCGCCGCCGCCATTCCAAGAAAAGAAAAGAAAAAACGCCCCCGTGATAGGCTACGTGACGATTAACGTAGCCTATCACGGCTAGATTTGCAAAGTCAGCCGTGATAGGCTACGTCAATCGTCACGTAGCCTATCACGGGTGACTTAAAAAAAAAAAAGCGCGTACGGATAATGGCGGCCCCCATAGGGAGCCGCCATTCGCGTTTCTTATTTGGTCGCTGTAATCCACGTAAAGATTTACGTAGACTACAGCGACCAAATAAGGAACGCGAATGGCGGCTCCCTATGGGGGCTGCTATTAGCGTACACACTTTTTTTTTTTAAAGTCACCCGTGATAGGCTACGTGACGATTAACGTAGCCTATCACAGCTGACTTTGCAGATCTAGCCATGATAGGCTACGTTAATCATCACGTAGCCTATCACGGGGGCGTTTAAAAAAAAAAAACCTTTTGAGTTCGCGGCCGGGCGAGGCGGGAAGCCTCCTCCCCGGCCTGAATTTCGGCCGGGGTGAGGCGGGAAGCCTCCCCCCTGGCCTGAACTTCGCGGGGGGAGCAGCGAAGCGCCTCCCCCCCACCGCGAACAAGCTTCGGCGAAAGGTGAGGGACTTTCGTCCACCCCTAGCCCCCACCCCCGCCGAAAGGCCAACAAACCGCCGCCGGGACCCGCCGCCGGGAGGGACATTCGCCAAAGGTAAGTCCCATCCTGGGGGGGGGGGCAGGGGGGAAGAGAATTTCACCACCAATTTCGGGGGGCCAAATGCGTTGGCGCTCGGCCCCCCGAAGATTCAGGGAGAAATTCTCCGCCATCCCTAACATCCAGCCCTTTGCTTGTTGCTGAGGAAACACTGAGTGCTGAGGAAGCTATGCAATCAGTCACTGGAAGACGATATCGGGCCGTCGAGAGCTGTGAGCATGGTGGGCATGGAATCAGCTGAAACAGGAAGAGTTTCTGATCCTCCAATGAGAGCCTCCATCTTTAAGAGCAGGAAAACAGCACAGCGCTCAAGTGTGAACCGAGCTCGCACATTCGATGAAGCACCGCAACAGGGAATATGGGTGAGTGCAGATAATCACATTTTAATTCGAGAGCATTTAACCCGACAGGACACCGAATTCATTGTGATGATGGCCGCAGTGTAGATTGGCCCTGTATGTCCTTCTCGGCTCCTCATGAGCAGAGGCAAGAACAGTCCCCTTTCCCAGTACAATGCATGAAGAGTTCAATAGAAGGCCTATACATTTGTGGCTGTAATCCTAGACACATTATACTTGGAAGTAGGCCCCATTGAATTCAAGGGGCCTTACTTCTAAATAGGCATTTATAGGTGCAAACGGCGTGTGTATGTATGGACAATGTCAATCTCGGTGAATTCTACAGAAAATTGATAAGAGTAAAACTCTACTCAGGTGTTAATTTTCCCCATGCAATTAGAATTGCTTGAGGGAAAAGAGGGACACCAGCGCCACCCCTCCCATTGTCCAGTAACACACTCATCGCTGCTCTCCAGTAGTGAGAGGGGGATTTAGAAACCTGATTAGGGCTTAAGCCGAAAAGTTTTCTAGTTATAATTTCAAGGGGAGATTTTAACAGGATTATTGATGTAAAGCTAGACAGATCATCGGAAGATTTCCAAACAAGTCCCTGAATCTTTTCTCTAACAGAATGAAGAATTTGACTTGGTGGATGCTTGGAGATTTTTTCACCCTAATGAACTTAATTATACTTTTCCCCACCCCACCCCCAGTGCCCTTCATAACTCCTCATCTAGAATATTTTTTTTCATGATACCTCTAAGTATTCTGAATGAAATTTGTAAGGTAGAAAAGGGGGCAACTGTGGCCTGCAAATGCGCTCCCGCCTGTCTTCCCTCACACCCTCATCCCCATCACAAATGCCCTCCCCCACGGCCCACCAAGCA
Organism: Heloderma suspectum; assembly: GCF_057233095.1. NCBI lineage: Eukaryota > Metazoa > Chordata > Lepidosauria > Squamata > Helodermatidae > Heloderma > Heloderma suspectum. The sequence goes on from NC_139462.1 coordinate 119,258,866, forward strand.
GCTGTTTGGCAGGATGTGAGGAGCTTGATTTACTTGGGGAGGACATCATGTGGAGATGACAGCTGTTTTGGAGGCTGGCAGAGTACAACTGAAATGGGAATCACAGCACTCAAGGAGTGTCATCCCTGAGCACACACACCCACACACATTTAAACTTAATTGGTGCTGAGGAAAGCTGGGGAGTGTACTAATTGTGTGTGTGTGTGTGTGAGTGAGTGAGAGAGAGAGAGAGAGAGAGAGGGAGGGAGGGAGGGAGGGAGGGAGGAGGGTCAAGGGAGCACAAGCCCTGGCTATGCCAATCACCATCTTTGGCTACACTATAGCTCCCATCCCACCACCCATCCCTGCATGCAGCCTCACGAGGGCAAAAGGGCTGCCCACCCCTGATATAGGCTATGCCCTAGTTATGTCATCTTACTCTCTTTCAGGGCCACCCCAACTTGGCAGTGGAGACTGAATAACATTTTTCTTCAAAACCAAGACAGATGGTAACAACCAGATGTGTGTGTGTGTGTGTGAGTGTTTAATTTAATGTGACTTGTGGTGTAACTTGGCCCACTCTAAGACAATGGGGAAGCATTTGTTAGAGAGGTATTCATAAAAATAAAAAATAAAAACCTTGGAAGTAAAATGTAAGGCCAATTAAAGTAAGTTGGATTAGAAGGATAAAAAAGAACACAAATGCCTTTGGGACACCCATACCTATGGAATACTGGAAGAAACAACTAGAGCTGAAAAGTGCATAAAAACTGGAGTCATCATTAAATGCTTTGAAACAGAAGAAGTTTGAATTACCCAGCAAACACTCAAATGTTCTGGCTAGATAATTAGCTAGGGAATGAACAGAAAGAAATTAGTCACTCCAGCTCTGTACGAAGAGATAAGGTCACCCACAACCAATTATATATACACATGCATATATTACATGGATATATGTGTGCATTTAACTATTTAGGAAAAACATTTATTTTATTTATAGGTTCATCAGGATACAGAAACAGAGAAAAAACAGAGATTCATTCCAGAATAGAGAAATATCCCTTTATGGGAGGAACACAGGATAGTATTCTTTACTCTAGCTTTCTCCAACCTGAAGTCCTCCAGATGTTTTCAATTACATTTCCCATCATCTCTGACTGCTGGGTTGATAGGAGTTGTAGCCCAAAATATCTGGAAGGTACCAGGTTGGGGAAGGCTGTTTTATTACTGAATATAGCAATACAATTCTTTGCTTTGTAGGTATACCAGGTATGCTGATCTTGATAAAATGGTTAAGAAATGAATCATTATATACCAGTGTTACATTTTTCAGTTCAAAATAAATTTAGTTTCAGGAATGCAGTAAGAAATTAAGGCAAAGTGACTAAGGGCGACTTCCTTTCCAAAGCAAGGCAGGAGAGGCACGGGGGGATCATTCCCTCCGCACCTCTCCTGCCTTGCCATTTTTTGCTAGACAGCCATTTTCAGCTGTCTAGCGGCTGGCGGGCCGACCGGAAGAGGAAGCTGCCGTACGACACATAGGATGTGTCGTACGCGCAGCTCCACTCTCCCTGACCCAGAACCCTCCCAACCCAGCCCCTTTTCAGTTGCTCCACGTTCGTCTTTCAAGCACAGAGGACGGGATTTCTTCACACTGCCTCCGAGGCAGCACAGATGAGGGGGGAGGCCAGATTTCCAGGAACCGACCTCGGGGCGCAGGCTCCGAGGTTGGTTTCTGGAATACAGCATATCCTATGGCCCTCTCAACAGTGTCTAGAGGCCACCGGATTGCTCTCTAAGGGAGGGATATGTTTGAGTATGGAAAAATACCACTTCTGCATCATTTGTTTCTAGTGAACTAACAAATAAGAAGTGTTGCTTGTAACATACAGAAAGGGGGCCCTACTTTTGCAATGCCTTAATGTTGCATTTGTCTATCCATCGATATAAAGCCAGCGCTTTGGCATCTGTCACCCCAGCATCACACCTGGCTCTCATGCATCTCTTGCCACAGCTAGTGAACAGCTGCCCAGCCAAGTGGGAGGAGCCTTACTCCCAGTCAAGTGACAATCAGGTGGAAAGAACCCTTGCAATTGACTCCACCCTTGTAAGTGTATAAATGTTATCATGATGGTGTAAGAAGAAACCACTGGTGAGTAGCTCTTACACTGTTGTGGCAATGTTTAAACAAGTCCCAGGAAATGGAACCCAAGGTCATACTATGTAGAAAGCACCTTCAGAATATGCAAATAGGATCTGTCTCAGTTCTTAAAGATTAGCATTGATTTCAATATGTATAAAGTCAATGGGCTGCTGTGAGAAATGTGATTATGCACCTCCACCTCTGCTGTTGTGGTTTTATTTATTTTTTTAGCCATCTGTTTATAGTTCACTACTCGGTGAGCCTTTGGCTGCTTGTTAACTCCCTAAAGCAGATAAAAACACTTCTAAACAAAGTGTGCACCTAGGATTGTTTGGTGGGTTGCAATCCAGGTCTAGTACTAATAGTAGTTATAGTACAGGATATTTGAATCCATTTCTTTCTTTTATTGATGCAAATATAAATTTATATTCAAAATACAAATACTAAAGCAGGAGTCTCCAACCTTTCTGGACCCAGGGGCAGATTTGGAAATTCGAGAAACTGCTGTGGGCACCACCACAAAATGGCTCTCATGGAGGAAGTGGCTAGCCACATAATGGTTCCCATAGGAGCCTAGAGAGTCAAAAGAGATGGGGTGAGATAAATAGAAAGGCTAGAGGCTGGGAGGGGGAAAGAGCAAGGCAAATGGGTAGAGGGGAAAGAAAGAGTGAGGCTAGGAAGGGAGAACCAGAGAGGTGGCGGGGAGACAAATATTACAGCTAGAGGCTGGGAGTGGAAGAAACAGCAAGATAAAGGGGTATGTGGAAGAGAAAGAGCAAGGCTAGGGGCTAGGAAGGGAGAGAAATGGAAAGATGTAGTGTAGTGGTGAGAGTGTAGTGTAGTGTAGTGGTGAGAGTGACGGACTGGGAGCCGGGAGATCCGGGTTCTAGTCCCCACTTGGCCATGGAAGCTCACTGGGTGACTTTGGGCCAGTCACAGACTCTCAGCCCAACCTACCTCACAGGGTTGTTGTTGTGAGGATACAACGGTGAGGAGGAGGATAATGTAAGCCGCCTTGAGTTCCTTGCGAGAGGGAGAAAGGCAGGGTATAAATGCAATAAATAAATAAATAAATAAAGATAAAGGGGTAGGGGGAGAGAAAGAGCGAGGCTAGGGGCTAGGAAGGGAGAGAAATGGAAAGATGTAGTGTAGTGGTGAGAGTGTAGTGTAGTGTAGTGGTGAGAGTGACGGACTGGGAGCCAGGAGATCCGGGTTCTAGTCCCCACTTGGCCATGGAAGCTCACTGGGTGACTTTGGGCCAGTCACAGACTCTCAGCCCAACCTACCTCACAGGGTTGTTGTTGTGAGGATACAACGGTGAGGAGGAGGATAATGTAAGCCGCCTTGAGTTCCTTGCGAGAGGGAGAAAGGTGGGGTATAAATGCAATAAATAAATAAATAAATAAATAAATAAAGATAAAGGGGTAGGGGGAGAGAAAGAGCGAGGCTAGGGGCTAGGAAGGGAGAGAAATGGAAAGATAAAGGGGTGAGTGGGAGAGAAAGAGCGAGGCTAGGGGCTAGGAAGGGAGAGAAATGGAAAGATAAAGGGGTGAGTGGGAGAGCAAGAGCAAGGCTAGGGGCTAGGATGGGAGAGAAACAGAAAGATAAAGGGGAGAAAGAGCAAGGCTAGTGGCAAGGAAGGAAGAGAAAGAAGAAGGCTAGGGCTGGGGAAAGGACAGAAATAGCAAGGAAAGGGGTTGGGTCGAGAGAAATAGCAAGGCTAGAGGCTGGGAGTGGAGACATATAGAGAGAGCAAAGGGGAAAAGTCTGTGTGGATGGAAGAGTAGGTGGGGCTAGGAACCAACTCTTTCCTTCTTTTTCTGCCATCTGAACAGCTAATCAGTGGCAGGTTTAGAAACAGGAAGGAGAACCTGGTGTCCTAACATTTTTCAGCTTTCTAATTAAAAATACATTTTTGAAGGGGGCAGGGAGAGCTTTGTGATTGCTGTCTGAGGGCCTCGCTGGTGCTATGGCACCTGCGGGCACTGCATTGGGTACCCTGTGCTAAACTCTTTTAAAGCACATAAATTTATATTTCTTAAGCATTTCCTGTTGTTTCAAAAAAGAACATTGCTGTGCCCATTTTGATTACCAAGGGCTTATATTCACAGGTGATTTGCTGCAGATTGTGACTGTTTGGAAGTCTTTTGTGTGGCCAGTCCACAGCCACCCCAAAGTTTACCTGTGGGGAAGCTGCATTTTTGCAGAGTACTGTTACACCATTGTTTTTCTTTAATTTGGCTCCCCTGTGGTTCAGCTGCTGTGTGCCCATCCCTCCACTTTAAATTCGGTACGATCAGGCATTCCTAAGAATATGTCTTTCACCTGGCCATGCCCTTGCTAACCTAGGTAACCAGAGTAAGTCACCTGCCTTTCCAATGCATCAAAGCACTAGAGCGCTCTTCTGTGCCTTCAGAATTGCACTGTGCTTCCTTTCCGCCAGTGGGAGTAATTCGCTTCAGTGATTATGCATTTCTCTGATGTTTACGTTACTTTGCTTCTTTGATGTTGTGTAAAGTCACTTCTGTGATGCATAAGAGCTTTATTGCAGTAGCACTCTGGTGAGGTCTCCAGATCACAGGAGCCTGTAACTGCGAGCAGGGAGAATGTGCCGAGAGAAGGAGAAAGGGGGTGGTGGTGGAAGCTATAACTCCGTGACAGTTTGCTCAAATGGGCCAAAATTGGGGGGGTGCTTTCAAGGGGAGCCTTAGGATGCTGCATGGGAGAATCAGGGATTTTGGCTTCTTCAGGGAAATCTGCACACATTGGGAAAGGGGGGGGAGCAATAACTCCATGACAGTTTGCTGGAATGGGGCAAAACTGGGGTGGTGGGATGCTCTCATGGGGAGCCTTCAGATGCTGCACTGGGTAATTGGGAATTTGGGCTTATTCCATGAAAAGTGAGCATTTCCCCCCATCCCCCCATTTCCCCTATTCTACTCTTTCCTTTGGCATTAAACAAATCCACGTAAGGGCTTTATAACAGTAGCAACCTACTGTGGTCTCGGGATCTACGGGAGCAGAGCAGCCTGTCATTGTGAGCAGGGAGAAGTAGGGATGTCAGAGAATTTCGCCACGAATCTCGGGGAGGCCGAATGCCAGCGCATTCGGCCCCCCGAAATCGGTGGCAAAACGGTCTGCCCCCCCCACCCCCCCCGGGACGGGACTTATCTTGTGCGAATCTCCCTGGCGGCAGCTGCGGCGGCGGTTCGGCGGCGGTTCAGCAGCAGCTGCTGCGGCAGCTGGTCTTCCGACCGGCTGCCGCCGCCATTTCCAGTAAAAAAACAAAAAAAACAGAAAAAGTGATAGGCTACGTAAAGATTTACGTAGCCTATCATGGCTAGATTTTTAAAAAATGCCGTGATAGGCTACATAAATCTTTACGTAGCCTATCACGGCTGAGTAAAACAAAAACAAAACCGTGCGTACGCAAATGGCGGAGCCCATGGGCGCAGCCATTTGCATTCCTTATTTTGGCTCGTCTAGTCTACGTAAACATTTACGTAGACTATGGCGAAAATAAGGGGAATGCAAATAGCATAGTGTCTACGCTATTTGCGTTCCCCTTATTTTCGCCGTAGTCTACGTAAATGTTTACGTAGACTAGACGTGCCAAAATAAGGAATGGAAATGGCTGCGCCCATGGGCGCCGCCATTTGCGTACACTCGGTTTTTTGTGTGTGTTTTTTTACTCAGCTGTGATAGGCTACGTAAACATTTACGTAGCCTATCTCGGCTGACTGCAGGGACGCAAATGGCGGCGGCTATGGCCGCCGCCATTTGCGTTCCCGGCCAGCCAGAATTTCAGGGGGGAGGGATGGGGCGCCTCCCCCCTGGCCAGAATTGGGGGGGAAGGACGGGGTGCCTCCCCCCCGGCTAGAATTTCGGGGGGAGGGATGGAGCACCTCCCCCCCACCGCGAATCAAATTTCGGTTCAGGTAAGTGACTTTCGTACATCCCTAGAAGTGGCCAGAGGAGAAAGGGGGAGGTGGAGCTAGAACCCCCTGTTTGATGGTATGGGGCTTATTTGTGCTGGTGGGGAGTGAGTTTCTAGCCTGTCTTTTTAGCACTGTTTTTAGCCTTCAGAATTGTGAATTAGTTATTCTCCATTCATAATAATATAGTAGCAGGGGTGAGCCTGGACAGGGGCGAGCCTGGACAGGGGCAGGAAACAAGCTTCTCTCATTGGTTGAGCAGCCCCTGCCAGGTTGATGACATTCAGTTCTACTCCCCCCATCCCACCCGGAAATACGTTCCTTTCGAGTACTGTGTGACCCATGAGAACCAGATTTTTTAAGGTACGGAACACTCAGTTTTTCTTGCTTCCTGTGTCCCTCAAGGACCAAAGCCAATTCCATGAAAATCCGGATAGTGCTCCAACACGATGCTCATTCCGTTGTCGTGAAGATCCTGCCCCCCAGTCTTTTCTATGTATTTATTCATTTCATTTCTATACTGCCCCATAGCCGAAGCTCTCTGGGTGGTTCACAAAAATCTCTATGGAGCTGCTTGGCAGTATCGCAGGCAAGGAGCTTTGATATCAAAGAAGCTATCTGACGCCTGAATCAGACCATATTTATACTGCTTCTAAAATATTATCCCACTGCCAATATATCACTACTAATTGCTACTTCATAAATCTAGGCTCACAATCTTGCCTTCTAAAAGAATCCTTCTTGAACAAAACACAGGTACAAAAGCTTAAATATAGATTTGTCAATTTAGATACAATTAATTTTGATATATGCTTTTGACAAAGTGGTTTCTTACTCAAAGTTTACCAATTAAACCGAAGTGCATACATTTTCTAGACATCTATATATTAAGCTTTTTAATGTTTACAGCTTAAAAAATATTTTTGGCTCATTAACTGATAAGTGAAAACATTAAGTTCACTTTGACCCTGAATAATACAAGCTGATGTCTTTCCATCTCTCACATAGCTCTTTTCATTTTTATTGATGAGTTATAATTCAGCATTTTCTCTTTGGATGCCATCCAGGTCATCTTGACAACTATTTTTTATGCCAGTTATCCAGAATTCACTGTAAACTTGCTTGTGTCTTTGTGTATGTTCCCTTTAATACAATTACTACTTTTTACTTCTATACATTTTAAAATTCTTAATCATTTATCATTAAACATTTGGTATTTGCATTTCATAATAAGACATCCTATACTGTTTTAAGAGGGGTGGGTTAGAGCATTTTGTTAATAGCCTTCCCAGCAAGTCCAATAAAGCGAAATCAGCTATTTTCTAAAAAATCCAGGACACTGTGCGTGCGGAAGGGCAGAATAGGAATATAAGAAGAGCCGTACTGCACAGGCCAAGGACCTGTCTAGTCCAGCATTCTGTTCCCACAGTGGCCAACTAGCTGCCTGTGGGTGCAACAGCACCCTCCTGCTTGTGTCCCCCAGCAACTGATATACATAGGCACATTGCCTCTTGATACTGGAGGTAGCCTATAGCCATAATGACTAGTAGCCATGACATGGTTGCCTCTTAAGGAGTATTTGCTGCCACCACTTACAAGAAAGGGTGGGGTATTCAGATGTATGGGTTACTCTTGAGCAGAAGGACAGCCCCCTTTTACAGACCTCCCTTTATTCTCCTTGAAACTGACAGAAATGCACCAAGTGGTCCAGGCAGGCTGAGTAAGACCAATCCCAGGCTATGCAAAAGAACTAAATCAGCTCCAGAGTCCAGATGAACACATTTAAGAACCAAGAAGAGCGCAGTTCAGAAATGGCCAGCTGCTTTCAAAAAGGAAAATAAAAACACGGAATTAGCTAGCTAAGGTTTACTTCTCAGAAAAACCTAACAAGGACTAGTTAGAACTAACGTTTCAATAGAACCAACATTCTAAAAGCAGCTTGTGGGGGGGGGTGGCAAAAAGCCCTCAGCCAGCAACCACGAACGCAAAGCAAAATTTCACAATCAAATGAATTTCTATGGAGGGTGAAGGGGAACCTCAGATGTATTAATGCAAATGCTGGCACTTGAAGATGGCTGGTTATGTCTAGGCATGTATTTTGGTTAGGGACATGTTTATGAGCAAAACTCGACTTTGTCAAAGTTCTCCAAATTCCACCAAAAAGCTTGTTCTGTCTCGTGTCTGTATCATTTTTTTTTCTTTTCACGTGAATTTTTTTTGCATGAAAATTCATGCATATTTTCAAGCATATTTTCCAAATGTACATATCAATTGTGCCTGTTTATGAAGTGTACACATTCTTCTCCCATTGTCTAAATCATGTTTGTGTGCATATTTCAAAAGTATGCATGTTTTCATGCACATTTCTCAACTATATGCATACTGCTCAACACATTTTGGGAGTCCACAAATCACATTGCAAGCTTGGAAATGTATGGACTTTGACCGCAGATTGTGTTCAAGTTTGTGTTCAGTCAAGAAGGTGTGAATTAGGTAAATCCTGATTTTTAAAAAAGTCTTTAAATTAATTTCTCATACATCACTACTTTGGTCAGGCATGTGCTGAAGAAGGAAAGGGGGAAGGCTGGATTTCTCATAGCTGCCCTTTTGGATACAGTTGAAGGAACTAAACGTGCCACTCATCCCAGACATATGGGTTGCCAGATGCCAGGGGAGGGTTTAACCCTTCTACAAGGTGTGTGTGGGGCGGTGGGTAGCCAATGGGGATTTCCTTACACTGCTAATAACAGGTTCAGAGGAGGGATTTTTCCTCAGGCCCTGAGCAGGGTTAAATCCCCCCACCCCGCTTGCTATCAGCCCCCCCCCACCTCACCCCAGCTGATGTTATTTGCATTTTTTTAACTGCATGTTGCCTGCCTTGAGACCGGAAGGCAGATAGAATGAAGCCTCTGGATTTCCCAGATCTGATTATAAATAACAGAAAACTGGCCTACAGAGTAATATGGTAACAGAGTAACACCTTCTGCCTGCTTTACCTCACATATTCACAGCCTGAATTTGGCTAGTGCCACCCCAGACTGGCCCTGACAAGAATTCTGGATTTTGTATAATAATAATAGTAGTAGTAGTTGTTTTTTTTAAGGGTGGATGTCCCCTCCCCATCACTTCTGGGGACATGATTAATGGATCTCCTTAACATTCATGCAGGGAAGCTTCATACCTCTGAGTATGAAGTTTATTGGGGTTTGTTCCCTCAAAACACTGAAATATATAAGATCTCTCTTTTCAAGAAAGGAAGCAAATGAGGAACAGATGCCCATTTGTGTGTATGTGTAGGCTTCTTAACAATTAACTAGAGATGGACGAAAGGGACTTACCTCGTCCCGCAGCTTGCTTCGCGGTGGGGGGGAGGCGCTTCGCTTCTCCCCCCGAAGTTCAGACGAGGGAGGGAGGTGCCCCGCCTCGCCCGGCCGAAATTCAGGCCGGGGAGGAGGCGCCCCATCCCTCGCCGGCGAAATTCAGGCCGGGGAGGAGCGCCCCGTCTCCCCGGCCGCGAAAAAAAAAAGTACAGAAAAAAAAAACACGTGATAGGCTAAGTGACGATTTACGTAGCCTATTACGGCTAGATTTCCAAAGTCAGCCGTGATAGGCTACGTAAATCGTCACGTAGCCAATCACGGGTGACTTTGGGGGAAAAAAAAGCGCGTACGCAAATTTGCGTTCCTTATTTGGACAGGGGTAGTCTATGTAAAGATTTACGTAAACTATGGCGAAAATAAGGGCAACGCTATTTGCGTTGCCCTTAGTTTCGCCGTAGTCTACATAAATCTTTACGTAGACTACCCCTGTCCAAATAAGGAATGCAAATTTGCGTACGCGCTTTTTTTTCCCCCAAAGTCACCCGTGATTGGCTACGTGACGATTTACGTAGCCTATCACGGCTGACTTTGAAAATCTAGCCGTGATAGGCTACGTAAATCGTCACGTAGCCTATCACGGGCATGTTTTTTTTTTTAACTTTACTTTTTTATTTTTTAATGGCGGCAGCGGCAGCCAGTCGGGAGACCGGCCACCGCCCCCGCCCCCGACGAACCGCCGCCAAACCGCCGCCGGGACCCGCCGCCGAGAGGGACATTCACCGAAAGGAAGTCCCATCCCGGGGGGGGCGGGGGGCCGGCGGAGAATTTCCCCACCAATTTCGGGGGGCCAAATGCATCGGCACTCGGCCTCCCAAAGATTCGTGGAGAAATTCTCCGCCATCCCTGCAATTAACTCGTGAACTTGGATGCTTCTTTTGCTGAAATGTTCAGTATTTTGCCCATTAAAAAATACTGATAAATTGTAATTGCTTTGGTAACATTTTGCAATAACTTCAGTAGAGTCTTTCATGTTTGTGCTGTTTCAAAGCCAAACAATGTCAACATTGGTTTATGAAGATAGTGTAACCTACATTTTTATTAATCATAAAATGATGACATTTCTGGAAACATTAGTTTGGAAGGTGTTCAGTTAAGTTTCTGAAGGAGACAAATAATATCAAATTAAATTAGGAAAAAAGGAGACAAAAGTATCAGCAGTGGTGATAATAAAAGCTCAGATCTTATGGGGAAACTAGTCCTAGTTTCAAGACAGCTTTCTTCAAAGAGACAAAATCTTCAAAACAGAATGGGAGACTTCAATTGTTTCCTGAAACAGATTTTAAAATGAGGAAAGGAAAAATGTGTGCATTATTAATCAGAAAAACATCCTATGAATTTTAAATCTGTGCCTGTTATTTCCTACTGGACATAGTGTTCCTCAAAGCCTGACAAGGTGATGATCCCAGCCCCCAAACAGATGGTTTTTAAAAAGTTTCTGCATCTCTTTTCTCCTAAGGAATCTCTAGAACCCTGCAGGGCTTGTAATAAAGCTCTTCATACATATGAAAAGGAAGATGTTGGTTTAGAATTCTGCTTAGCTCTGGTGCATAAACAACTCTTGACTACATCTTGGCTTGTGATGTGTTACTGGGATTACATCTGGTGCTGTAAGGTTGTCTTCAAAGTTGAGCTTAGCTCTACTAAGGGATGCTTACAAATTCTCTCCATCCCCATTTCTCATCCAGTACTGGAGATGAATTACCTGATCTGGTTTTCAGAGCCGCACCAATATGTTAGCAATGTGCCATTTAGTCTAACAGTAAATGTAATTCCATGGGACTATTAATGACACAAACATGTTCTTGTTTTGATAGGTAATGCAGACTGTGTATTTTGATGGTGGGTTACTCACATCCTTTGCAGAGTTGCATTACTTAAAAAACAAAATGGTGCCCAGTGATTCAGTTAAATTACATGCTTTATTTTACTAAAGTCACAGCAAATATGGGCTGTAAGATATGAAATGAAAGGTTCCATTGCCACAAAATGCAATATTATATTTTTAAAATATAATTTTAAAACTTTATTTTAATGGGCGACTTTAATGTTCAGATAGGCCCTAATTGGAAGTCACTGGAGCAAACAACTCACTTCGCACCGCAAGCCCCTACCCTGATGAGAGATAGACAATCTAAGGATCACAGGATTAATACCCAAGGGAAATTATTTATTCATATAATTTTTCAGGCTGGCTTGATCCTCCTAAATGGCACCACCTGTGAGGACTTAATGGGAGAATATAATTTTATCAACCACTTGGGAGCCTGTGTTGTTGATTTTCTGGCAGTCACATTACATCACATTAAATGGGCAAACGTGAACTTGGAAGCTCTTGACTCTTTATTATACTCTGAACAACTTTCTTTACTGAAAGATACATTATTAAATTCAAGTGCAGCTGAAGAGGTAGCTGATTGTTCCTCCCAGATAACTTCTGCACTTCAACCTTTTCTACTTCGAGAAGCACGCTAAAGTATGTGTGAACCAAGGAATTCTAACCCCTGATTTGATAACGAATGCAGGGAAATAAAAAGCGAGCTACAAAGACAGCACCAACTTCTCAAGAACCATAATGGTGCCTCATTTCCTCATCATTTCCTTGAATTGCGGGCATTTTATTTAAAAATTGATCCAAACAAAGAAGTAGGCCCACCTTTCAACACAATGGTCTGAGCTGGAACAGTGTCTGGTATGCAACGATAGGTCCAAATTCTGGCACATCATTTCTTCTACAAGAAACACTGGGGATCCTTGTATTGATAATGTCATTTCTACACTCGAATGGGAGAGGCGCTTACGCTCCCTCTTTTAGGATGAAGCAGCTGGACTGCTATCAACACTGGAGGATGATCTGGCCTTACCAGACTGGCCCCCAGGTTCTTGTGATAAGATTGTATCACTACTAAAAAAGCTTGAAAGGGAGAAGGCAGCTGGGATGAATGGGATTCCAAGTGACCTCCTGATGGATTGTGCTGACTGGTGGATACCGGCATTAGCTGCCCTGTTTACGTTCATTGATAGAACTGGGAATTTCCCTGATGACCAGCCAATGGCAATAGTGGTGACTATTCACAAGAAAGGTTCTAGAAATACCCTAACCCCGGCGCCAGCTTGTCTGGCAAAAGGGGGGGGGACGTGCAGGCGGATGGGGTGAGAAGAGGTGGCTGCTGCCTATTGGGTGCCCCCCCATGGCACCACCAGGCAGGGGAGGGGTCGGCAGAGCCCTCTTAAGCTCTGCACCCCCTCCCAAACCAGCTCTCTCACACTCGCGGCTCCGGAGCGAGGAGAGAGAGAAACAACGCCCTCGCAGCCCTCCTGCTTTCTCGACCTGCGGCATGCTCGCTCGCCTCGGCCTTGCGGCCGGCCGCTGGCTCCTGCCACGCCACCAACAGTGCCTGCGCACACTTTGGCAGTGTGGGCACTCCTCCTCTTCCCAGCAGACGCTGCGGGCGGCGCTCAGGCTGGCTTGCCCTGGCCTCGCGGCCACCAGCACCTACCACGCCGCCAAGGGCGCCTGTGCATGCTTCAGCAGCGAGCGCCCCTCCTCTCTCCAGCGGTTGCTGCAGGCGGCGCTCAGGCCGCCAAGGGTGCCGGCGCGCACCCTGGCAACGCGGGCACCCCTCCTCTCTCCAGAGGATGCGGCGGGCAGCGCTTGGGCTGGCCTGCTCAGGCCTCGTGGCCACCGGCACACCCTTCAGCAGCACACGTGCCCCTTACCTCCCGTGGGATAGGTCTTCTCAGCAGCAGGGAGCCGTTGGGCTCACTCCGTCGCGAGTTACGCCCTCCTTCGGGCCTTCACCAGGCCTAGTTTTTCATGGGCCATAGGCCCCACTGTTTAGCCCTTACCAGGGTGGGGCAGTTTCTGGCCAGCGCCCTTGCCAGGCTTCGGGCCCTGAGGCCTCCCCCCTCTCAAGAGGCTGGAGTAGCCCGTTCTGGCTGGCTGCAAAACATCTGCCAGTCAGCCCTGTCAGAACTTTCTTCTTCACGGGGAACATAGGCTAGAATTAGTAAGGCGCATTAGTCCAAGTGAGAACTGGGACTTGGTAGATCCGGGTTATTGCCCCACTTGTATGTGAAGCTCACTGGGCAAATCTGGACAGTCCCTGACTCTCGGCCTAACCTACCTCACAGGGTCATTGTGAGAAGGAGGTCCATTAGGAGCCACCTTGGGCTCCTAGCAATCATAAAACAGGGTGGGATGAGATAAATAAACCTCACCCGCCAGCAGGGGGCTTGTGGTGCCCACTCTTGTCTGATCCAGGGTCCTCACCTGGGTCAGTCCTGGTGAGAATTTCCAACTCCCCCTTTGTCCTGGTCTTTCCATCTCTACCGTATGCCTCCAGGAGGAGCTGTAGCTCAGTGGTAGAGCACCTCCTTTGTATGCAGAGGGTGCCAGGTTCTGTTCCCGGTGTCTCCAGGCAGGGCGGGAAGGGCTCCTGCCTGAAGCCCTGGAGGCTGCTGCCAGTCAGTGTTGACAATACTGGGCTTTGATGGACCCATGGTCTGCCTTGGTATAAGACAGCTTCCTTTGTCCCTATTCCAAGAAGGGCCAGGGTGGTAGGAAGGGAAAGAGTGAAGCGCCACTACCTCCTGCTAAGAGGACACAGTGCCGGTCTGACTCAGCGTATGATGTGGGCCTTGCCTTGGCGTCAATCCTATCCCACTTGGAAGTGGCTGAGCGTTCCTCCGGGACCCCCGCCCCCACTCCAGTGCTGGCCCTGCAAACCCATGGCAGTCCAGCCCAAGAGAACGTGACCACAGACGCACTGTTGCTTTCTATTTCAGCATGCTTGGACGCCGTTGAAGCCTCCCTCCTTGTCCTCGTAGGCCCACCACCATGACGGCACACCACCGCCAGAGGCAGTCCGCTCTTCTGAAGCAGCTCTGTTGGCAGCAGCGCAATCAACATCATCCGCCTTGTCGGCCAGGGGCCCAAGCCTCGCAGGGAACTCTGGCGCGGCTGCCCTGGATTTGGGTGAGGTGACCACACCCCTATATGACGCCTGGACCACCTGCAGCTCATCAGTCACATCTCCACGGTAGCTTCAGCCGCTCAACTCCCCTTTCGCTAGTGTCTGGCAGGGTTCTGCTGGATTAACTCAGGATCCCTTGCCCCTGCCCCAGCATGCCCAGACACCCACGTAGGTGACAATATTATCTTCTTTCGCTATCTGGGGAGAAGGACAATGCCCATCCAGTCTACTTCTTCTCCTAGTGGCTTTCACCTTTGGAGCAGCGTGGCTGGCTTATTATGACAAGGCTTTCCACAGAAGGGCTGCTATTACCCTTCTACGCACTGGGACCTGAGAGACCGGGACCTTTGGGCTCCAACTTATGACTCCTTCCCTACCTGGTTTCGGCAATGGATCTGACACTGGCCTCTGCCTGTTGCAGGCCCAGTGGTTCAGCACCGCTTGCAGTACTGAGAGTACAGCCCCAAGGGCGCATGCTCCCGGAACCCTTGCCATTCCATCACGAGTGCTCCCATTGTAGCGGACAGCACCCATGCACCTCTTGTTAAAGAGGCCGGGGGTGGCAGGGTCCCCCCTAGGGAAAGCCTAGCAGTAGGAAGCCTGGTGGCGGGCTACAGCCCCCTCAGAATGGGCCCAGCCTGGTTAGGATGGAGCTGCTCCTCTGGCTTTTGAAAAGCTATCCTGACAGTGAAATGTGTTCTACATGGAACATCCTTCGCGCTGGTTTCAGGACCCCTTTCTTGGGTCGACATAGGCCATACTTAGCTTGCAACCAAACTCTGTTCTTACCATGCATCAACGGGTTTGGGAAAATTAGACATGTAAGTACTGGCAGGACAGGTTATAGCCCCCCCCCCCTCTTTCCACACCCCCAATACCTAATCTAGGATTTCCCCTCTCAGAACAGTGCCTATGAACCCCTTGGGGAGTTCAGGCTAATCCATAGTCTCTCTTCCCCAACGGCCAGTCCGTTCTTGATGAGATCCCTGGGCGTCTGTGCTCAGTGCGAAACACCTCTTCTGAGGAGATGATTGTCTTGGTCCGGGAGCCCAGCCCCTGGCCCCTGATGGGCATGTGCTACATAGAGTCCAATAGACGGAGGCACTGTTCTGACTTAATGGGAGCATTTGTTCCCTTTCCTTTTGACCTCAGTGTCACTTTCGCTCACGAGACAGTGGGCCCGTCTGCCACGTTAACATTCCAAGGAATTGAGTTAGATACCCTTCAGCAATGTGCTCCCATGGATCAATTGGAAGGCTCGGAATGGCGTTGCCATTGGCAGGGCACATTGGAAAGTGAACGGAGAAATGGCTTATGGCCTATGTGAATGGGGTGAGGGATGCACCACCCACAGGAAATTCTTTGGACAAGGAGGGAGCATTACAGGCAGGATGGTGTCCGCCTGTCTCATGTAGGGAATAATATATTTCTGTCTGATCTGCAAAGGGGCCTGCGGGAAGTTCTTCTGCACAGGTGGGGGGAGTTTCACAAGCACTAGGCTTGTGACTCCTGTGGCGGCTAGGAAAGCAGAAAGAGATTAGCGATGGTGTGCATGCAGAGGCAACTTATTGTGACAGGTGACGCCTGAGGCCCCCCAAACGGGTTGTGCGGCTCAGCAGGGGGATAAGTGTTGCCTGGGAGACCAACCCTCCTCACTCACCCAGGTGTTGTGCGGCACTGGGAGGGGGTGACAGGGGAAGGTCTACCTCCCCCACAAGGAGCAGTCCAGAGGGGTGGCGAGATTGACGCCACCCCTCAGGCAGCGTGTGCTTTCGCCCGAGAAGTGCCAGCCAGTCGCTGGCACAGTCAGCTGCTCGTCCTAGGTACCCCTTTGCAGATATTTTCAATAAATCTGGCCCAGTTTTCAACCCAAGCCTTGTTGTTTGACTCTTCTTTGACCCATCTCCACTCGCAACTGATTCCAATAATTATCGGCCAACAAGCCTTTTGGACGTGGTCAACAAGCTCTATGCGAGGCACTTCTTGGATAAACTAGAAGCTTGAGTATCTTCAGAAAATCTTCTGGCTGAGGAGCAAGCAGGCTTCCGCCATGGCAAATCAACAGTCAACCACTATTTCTTCTTAAATTACTTAATTAAAAAATATACACTCCCACCTTATCACTCTCTCTTTGTGACTTTTATTGATTTTAGGGCAGCTTTTTATTCCATATCACAGTCCCGCTTGTGGCACAAGTTGGCCCTCCTTAATATAGATCACAGGCTATTAATTCAAGGGATGTATAATAATTCCAGCTTGCACATCAGAGTAACAGCTAAGGGTGGCCTTTCAGAAGCCATCCCAGTTGATAAGGGTGTATGCCAAGGGTGTCTGTTAGCCCCCCTTTTATTCACCATGTATCTTAATGATACAGTTTCCTTCTTATCAGGTCCAGAGTTTTTTCCCCCTCACCTGAGAGATAAAGATATTTCCATCTTACTTTATGCTAATGATGCCATTCTTCTCTCATATACACTGGTGGGCTTGCATAGGCTCTTGAGAGCCCTAGATGCACACTGGAAAAAAACTTTTAGAAGTCAACTACTCTAAAATGAAAATTTAAAAGAAATTTTTCCAAGTGTTTGGAAAGAGACGGCAGAAATATCGCTGGCAGCTAGACACCCAGTGACTGGAGCAAGTTAGCTCCTATAAATATCTGGGTGCAACGTTACAGGATTCTGGATCTTGGACCAGTCACCTGAAAGCTGCTGTATCAACAACCAACACCATTTTTCAGTATGCAGCTGGACCTGATGGCAGGCAGGCTAGCAGCGCCCCTTCTTGAGCTTTGCAAGTCCAAGTTATTGCGTCAGCTATTGTATGGGGCTGCTGTATGAGTTCACTCAAATATTGCAGTGCTGGACTCAGAACAACAACAAAAAATTAACAAGAGCCTTGGGGGTCCCTAGACCTACTCCCAAAGCAGTGGTACGCATGGAGTCTGCTTGCTGTTAAGTGAGAACTTTGGCCCAGAAAGCAGCCACTCAATACTGGCTCAAGATAATTTTCCAACAGGCCTCTCCTCTTGTCTTAATGGCATATGAGGAAATGGGCCCAGAATCAAAACTTGTCATCTTATATCCAAATTCGGATTCTCAGTGGGCTACTTGGCTGCAAAGGGCTATAATGGTGCCTGACTGGAAGTTGCAAGGTGCTTAGCTGATGTTGATTTCCAGAATACTACCACACTAGTGTAAAACTGTCACTCTAATGTACTGTATAAAAACTTTATATCCTGGGAAACTGCCCCTATATCTGACCTCCACTTGTCCGCATGGCCTTAAGGAGTTTCTAACCAAATGCAGGCTGAATACTTTGCAGCTGATGGAAGTTAAGGGCACCACACTAGTTTATCAAATACAGATAGAGAATGCCCTAATGGCTGTAGGAAGAGAGAGGATTTATCCCATTTCTTTTCCTAGAATGTCCCTTGTACTCACATTTAAGAACTCAATATCTTGACCCTCTTATTGATAATATTAGAGATGATACCATTTTAAAGAGAACTGCATGTTTATCAGCAGGATCAGATGAGTATGTATCTTATCGAACTGCTAAGTACGCCAACCTGGCCTTGGCAAAGAGAGGTTTTTAATTTGTCCGGTGCTACTATATATTTTTAGAGTTATTTTAATTAACAATTATCTGTTCTATAGCACATTTGTATGTTGATATTATTGATCTATTTCACTATATTTTAATCATTGTTTTAGCATGTGTTTGTTTTGTTTTTATGGCTGTGTGCTAAAGCCTGGTTGGCTAGTGTGTAATAAATTTGATTGATTGGTTTAAAAAATGGGTTTTGAGCCAATAAATGCGAAAAATCAGTATTACTGAATGCAAAACATACTATTTCTGCTATGAGCATATATGCATAAATGGTGTAAGTGGCATTAGTTCTGTTCTTTTTTCTTTAATTGCTGATAGACAAGGTTATATTGTTCAGCTTTTAATTAACATAAATGTGTACATTTTTGAACAATTTTAATTAAATAATCTTAATTTTAATTGCCGTTAAAGGAATACACATTTCTGATGCATGGATTGCAGATTGGCAGATTTGGCTTGGGTGGTTACAAGACAGACTCACATCTCATGTACAATTAGATGTACAAGGTCAGTATTGACCTTGAAGCCACTAAATCTGGCAGTACTCCAGAATGCTTAGCTTCTCCTATGTAGTCTGGCTATTGTTCACGTGTAGGTGACGAGAAACCTGTCACAAGAATTTCACAGTTGCACCTGATTCAAGCATTGCCTACTGAAAGGTCAACACAATTTCTGTTCATGCAACAAATTGAAAAGCTGAACACTGCAGTAGTTGGACCAGATTAAAAAAGCTGTCGTTAACATTTGATATAGCTCTCCACAAACCATACCATAACTAGAGATGGCTTAAACTGTCAGCAAAAAAGAGCTTCAAAACCAGGTGAATTTCACAGGCTTATCACTCAGTTATGAATCACTGGTTCATACATATAGGGAAGCAGTATTCCACAATAGTGGATGGTATTTGATCTGTATGGATCAGCAGCAACAAGACAAAGCCTGGAAGGAAAATACATTAAAATGGCAATAGAAGCCCACCTTATAAGAACATTAGAAAAGCCATGCAGCATCAAACAAAGGGTTCATCTAGCCCAGCATTCTATTCACGTAGTGGCCAACTAGCTGCCTGCAGAAAGCCCGCAAATAGGACATGAGTGCATCCTACTTGTGTTCCCCATATACTACCTCTGATACTGGAGGTAGTATATCACCATGATGACTAATAGCCATTGATAGCCTTATCCTCCATGAATTTGTCTAACCCCCTTGCTTATGGCAGCAAATTCCATAGTTCCATAGTAACTATGCACTGTATGAAGAAGTACTTCCATTTATCTGCCTTGAATCTCCCAACAATCAGCTTCATGGGAAGTTCCTGGGTTTTAATATTATGAGAGCTGGAGAAAAGCTTCTCCATGCCCACTTTCTCCACACCTCTCCATGCCCACTTTCTCCACACCATGCATAATTTTCAATTTTTCACACCTCTTTCATGTCTCCCCTTATTCATCTTTTTAATAATAGTGTCAGCACTACTCTGCTTTAGAATGAATACTTCTGAGAAAATCCAGGAGCACTGCAAAATCTATTCATATGAAAATTTCAAGATGCTCTGACTATGAGTCATGATAAAGACATCAAGGAAACAGTCTGCATTGGTATCTGCACTGAAGGAGATCTGTTCTGGGAAATATGAAGCATTTTGCTCTTCAGCAGGAAGAAAGTGAACCTGTATTCAAAGACACATATGCCTATATGGATCTGATAGAAACAATGCTTCTGTTTCTGTGATCAGTCAGGATATTTGATTGGAGTCTTCATCTGACAGCTTTTCAAGCCTTTAACAAGTACTTTTTTGCTCTAGGTAGATAGAATTAGGGATGTGGATTGGATTCGGCTGAAGCCCAAGTTAAATGCCCCCTTTGGACCATTTCTGGTGCTTCCAGATATAAAGTGGGCTTCCCTGCAAATGACCAGAACAGCTGAACCCTACATGAGGTTTGATTTGTGATTTGGCTTCAGAAAGGCAGACAGTGACCTGGTTCACAAGATCATGGTGGGTTGTGGCCCCCACAGGCGTCAGGTTGCCAATCAAGCCCCACCCCCCCACCCCGGCTTCTCATGTTGTCTGAACCTGGCAGCTTATTGGGTTGGTTAATAAAGGCTATGGGTTCTGGGTGGTTTTTGCTCTAGGTAGGTTCGGATGACATGAGAAGCCACACCCGGCAAGGGTAATTATGCAAATCAGCCGGCACACAACCAGCACACAGGGTTGGTTAACTGTGAACATGTGTCTCCAAAAATGGTGTCTTTTGCTTTCTTTCTCTAAATGCTATAGGGGAGGGAGGGAAGGAGGGGCATTAAAAAGGGAGGGGCTTAAAGTTATTGGCAGTTCCCCCCACCACACAAACTCAAAAATATAAATGTGCATAGCACAGAAACCACTGCACCTATTTTTCTGAAATTTGGCAGGCATAATCCTCCCTTAAGTGGATACTATGCCTGCAAGTTTCGTTCACCTCTGATAAACAGAAAAAAGTTATATTCATTTTTTTAAATCCCATGATAGTCAGCATGAGTCATGAAATCTTGGATTTCTGAATCTCAATTTAGGTTCAGTACCCAAGTTAAAGTAGACAGCTTCTGAACCAATTGAAACAGAATCAGTCCATTTTTCAAAGCACCAAATTGGGGTCCTAGCTGAATCTTGTGGTTGGTGCACATCTCTAGAGAGAACTATGGCCATATGGTTACACTATACTTATCAGAGATAAATAGTCTAGAATCTTCAGATCTAATTATATGGCAGCATTTCATGTGAGGGAAATGAGTAGTAAACAAAAGCAGGGTTCCATTCTCCGCTCTTGGTGCTGAAAAAGTTCTTGAGCACAAAAAAAGGAGGCTAAAGGGACAAGGTGAACTTGTAAGCATAACTTGTAATGAGAATGTGAAAGCACGGTTCTTCCTTTCAAACCGAGAACCAACAGAGAATATGGTGGGAATAGCAGGTTGCAAGAAAAGATGTGTGTGTGAGACAGAGAAAGAGGGGTATGTCTTGCCTTGCTCATGTCTCTTCAGAACTGCTGTCCCTTCCACAGGTCGGGGAGGCAGTCATCTGAGTGCCTCTGCTGCTAGCATACCAGGCTTTCATCTGCAACCAGTAACAATGGTAACTGCTGCTGTTGTAACTGCTGCTCTAGGTGGATTTCAGTTCTGCTGAAGTCCTGCCCCCTTCCTCACTGTAACTGATGAAAGGGGACAGAGGCAATGAAATTTAAATTAAAACTTGCCCCCTTAGATGTGGTTCATGGGACTCTTTTATGATGGTAGTCCTCTCATTTTATTTATTTATCAAATTTATATACCGCCTCTCTGGCAGATGCTGTCAAGGTGGTTTATGATAACAAAAACAATAATATCCCAAAAAATAAATGTAACAATAAAAATAGTAAAATAGTAAAAATATTAAGAAGCCCGCAATAAAGTTAACAATCAGAGGAAGAGATTAAACAGAATGCCTGCTGGAAGAGGACAGTCTTAACCTGGCATCTAAATAAATACAGTGAAGATGCCAAGTGGATTTCCCTGGGAAGGGCTTTCCACAGATATGGGGTGGGGTGAGGTGGGGGGTGACCACAGAGAAGACTCTTTCTCTTATAGCCGTGCATTGCACCAGTGAGGGTGGCGGCAAGCAGAGAAAAGCCCCTGAAGATGATTTTAGCCATCAGGCAGAAACATGTGGGAAAAGCCACTCCTTCAGCTAGACTGGTCCTCATTTATCTTGAAGCCTTCCATTTGCTGCAAATGGAATGATGTTTTTCCCTTAACCTCCTTCATTAAAGAAACCATACAACTTTTTCATTAAAAATCGGCCTGCAATTTTTTAAAAATATAAACTACTAGGCTTTTTAAAAACTTTAAGCTATTTGTCAGATGGTTTCAAATCAAAAGCCTGAAGAATGAAACATACTTAAGTAAATAGGAATTCTTTGGCAGAACTGTGATATATGAAGTATGTTGAAACAACAAGCAATAGGAAAAGGCAGAGATTAAAACTTGTACATGGCATAATTCTGCTAAAGCGAAAGGGAGTTAAACCAGGGATTAATTTAGCTTTTGTTTTGTGCCAAGGCAGCACATTCATGCTCACAAATGCTAAATGAGCTTACAAAAATCCTTTTCATCTCTGAACTGGAATCTTTTCCCACTGTGTCTGAATCTAATACATTTGCTTTCTGAGGCCCATCGAACCAATTGTATGTTTGCGCCTGAAAACTTCTCAACCAGGCTAACAGAATACAAGAAAATCCTCCATGGCTGAATGCCAATTGCTAGATGCTTTTTATTATGAAAGCAATAGGTGTGAAGTTAGAAAGAGTTCACTTCCTGATCTAAAAGGAAGGGTTTCAGTTAGTTTTGTCTCTGAGGAGCTTATGAGAGAAGGGCGACCATCCTTGCCATTACAAGTGTTCACCGATTATTTCAGATCCCCATGGGCTGAGATTCTTTGTACAACCTAGCTCAGAGATGCTGCTAGACTGGAATTAAATAGAGATGGAGAAGTCTAGCCAATGTTCACACAGGTCCACACAGATGCTGCCATTTACTCAGCTCAATCAAATCACAAAAAAAATCCATAATCAGTACATGCCACTTCATTACCTTTTAGCTGAAAAGCAAAACTAAAATTCCATATAGTGGTCATCCTAAAATAGCACATTCCACTTTCGATTATATATATATATATATATATATATATATATATATATATATATAAAAAGAAAAACAAAACAACAACAACAACAGAAACACAACAACAATACACATACACTAAAATACCTCTTAAGATTGTAAGATATCTACCTTTGGCTCCCCTTACACAACAAATGCTTATTATTATTCTCTAGTTCTTATCTTATGAACTTGAGCACACTCCGGGAGAGAGTGGAGGACAGGAAGGCCTGGCGTGCAATGGTCCATGGGGTCATGAAGAGTCGGACACGACTTAACAACTGAACGATGCAAAGAGAAAACTCACTGGAAAAGACCCTGATGCTGGGAAAGATTGAAGGCAAAAGGAGAAGGGGACAGCAGAGGATGAGATGGCTAGATAGCATCACCAATGCAATGAATATGAACTTGAGCACACTCCAGGAGAGAGCAGAGGACAGGAAGGCCTGGCATGCTATGGTCCATGGGGTCACGAAGAGTCGGACACGACTTAACGACTGAACAACAAGTTCTTATCTTAGTTGTATATCATACATTGAGTTCACAGACATTATCTCCTTTCTTCTAATTTTAACAACAACAGAAAAAAGAGAATCAACCATCTAAAAGTTCAAAATCTACATACATAGATATCATTTTTTCTCTATTTCTTGTACAAATTCTATAAAAGGTTTCCAATCTAACATAAATTTAGATTAACATAAATAACAACAACAATAAATTTAGTTGTTGACCCTTCCTTAATTATAATAGTAAGTTTTGCCATCTCTGCCAGCTCCATCATTTTCGTGATCCACTCGCTCACAGTTGGTATTGTTTCATTCTTCCACTTTTGTGCATGCAATAACCTTGCAGCCGTTGTCATGTACAGAAAGAAGGTTCCCCCTTCTCTTTTACATGTTTATCTGTTAGTCCCAATAAAAAAGTTTCTGGCTTTATATTCTTTAATATTAAGTCTTTAATATTCTTTGAGCTAAAGATTGTATTCGTTTCCAAAATGTTTTAGCTTTTTTACAAGTCCACCATAAATGATAAAACGTTCCCTCTTGGTCTTCACATTTCCAACATTTTCCAGAAACACCTTTATACAGTTTAGACAATTTAGGCGGTGACATATACCATCTATATGTCATCTTATAAAAATTCTCTTTAAGACTTGTAGTGAATTTTAACTTTTCCCCATTTTCCCACTCTTCCATTGATATATTATGACCAACATTTTGTGCCCATTTTATCATACAATCTTTTACTTGTTCATCCTCTGTTTCATACCTTAACAGTAATTTATACAGTTTAGCAATAACATGTTCATCATTTGTACACAGTGCTGTTTCAAACTCAGATGCTGTTCATTCAAATCCACCATTTTTATCATCTATTTTAAACCTTTAAGTTGCAAATATGAAAACCACTGACATACATGAACTTCTTCCAATAAGCTTTCCCTTGATTTAATTTATATTCCCCTTATGACAGTTCCAGTAAATTATTATATCTTATCCATTTATGCGTACTATCAAATTCTCTTCTATGCATTGCTTCTTGTGAAGATACCCAACGTGGTATTTTTTGATAGAATCTTAATTTATATTTATTCCAAATTCTTAATACAGCCCTTCTTATATAGTGACTATTAAAATCTACATTCACTTTTGTTTTATCGTAAATAAAACGGGTGGCACAAATAACCATGCCACCCGTATCTCAATTCATGTCCTTCTAGTTCTAAAAGTCTTCTATTTAGCAACATCACCCATTCCTTCATCCACATCAAGCAGCAGGCAGAAAAATAGGTTTTAAAGTCTGGTAATCCCAAGCCACCTCTTTCCTTTGCATCTTGTAAAATTTTTATTTTAACTCCTAGTTTTTTTGCTTGCCATATAAACTTTGTTATATCTCTCTGCCACTGCTTAAAAGGTAAATCCGATGTAATAATGGGTATCATTTGAAACAAAAATAACATTCTAGGTAATACATTCATTTTGATCGTTGCAATTCTTCCCAAAAGTGATAGTTGTAATTTTTCCCATTTTAATAGGTCTTGTTTAATTTCATTCCACACTTTAACATAGTTATTTTGAAAAAGCATACAATTCATATTTGTCAAAAGGACTCCCAAATATTTTACTTTCTTTTCAATTCGGAAGCCAGTCTTATCCATCAACATTTTTTTCTTGAACATTCATATTCTTTGTTAAAATTTTTGGTTTTCTGTTTATTAACTTTGAACCCTGCCACTGCTCCAAATTCTTTTAACTTTTTCATTAAAATTTCAATTCCCTTTAAAGGTTCTTCCAACATAAACACCAAGTCATCTGCAAAAGCCCTCAGCTTATATTTCTCCTTTTTAATCTTTATTCCTGTAATTCTTTATATATATATATATATATATAATTTATTTTATCTTTATAAATGAAATAAACAATACCAAAATTACCAACAACCTGATCAATACTTTCAAGTTCCCAACAATACAATATTCTGATGAGGACACCACAATAACAAAGAGAGGGAAAAAAAGATGGGGGGGAGGAAAAGGGAGGAGGAAAGGAAGTGAAGAAAAAAGAAGAAAATTCTTTCCCCTTCCCTCCCCCTTAAAGAATTGAGTTTAAACTCCAATACCCCCCGGCCTCCAATGCCATTCTATTTTAAAAACTATATCTATAACCTTAACAACCTTAGAGTTTAGTAAACAACCTTACATTTCTATATCATATCATCAATCTTATATCAAAGAAACAGGTCTGCAATTCATTCCCAAAAACCTACGTTATTTATTTATTCATTTATTTATTTCATTTCATTTCTATACCGCCCAATAGCCAAAGCTCTCTGGGCGGTTCAAAAAAATTAAATCCAAACAACACACAATAAAACAATTTAAAATATACAGAACATTAAAACCACAATATAACAATACAACCACAATAAAACTTAGCAGCAGTGCAAACGTTTAAAATACAGATTTAAAACAGCAAAGATAAAAATTTAGAAGGCTAAAATGCTAAAATGCCTGGGAAAATAAAAAGGTCTTCACCTGGCGCCGAAAGGAATACAATGTAGGTGCCAGGCGAACCTCACTAGGGAGCTCATTCCAGAGCCGGGGGTTATTCCAGAGTTATTAGTAATAATAATAATTAAAAAAATAAAAATATATAGTATTATATAATAATAAAACTTAATATAAATCTTTAACAGTTAGTGATATATTTTATACCAGATATATTATCTACTTTGAAATTAAAAATATAAAGAAAAGCAAGAAAAAATAAAAGATGAAAGAGAGTAAACAAATATATATATATATATATATATATATATATATATATAATCATTTATCTTCTGAGCTAGCCTGGATCATGTAGACTAAACACAAACAGTTAACAAACCTTGTTTAAAGATTCCAGTTCATGGGGTTGTAACAGAATTCTCATGCATTTTTACGTTCAGCCATGCCTCCACCATTTCATGATTTAGAAACTTCTTCATCTGACCTTCAGATACAATACAAAGTCTAGCAGGATATTTTAAGTAATATTGTAAGTTCATTTGTTTTGCGATATTTTTTGCTTTGATAAATTGCCTTATTTTATTCGCCACCTCTTTGATGTAGTCTGGAAATAACATAACTTTATCTTGTTTCCAGGAAAGGCTTCCACCCTCTCTTGCCAAACGCAGGATATAATTCTTTGTGGAGACTTTTGCAAATTGAGCTATGATTGTGTAATCAGTCCCTTTAGCATTTGGCACACAAAATGCCTGCTCAGTATCAAGTAAATAATCAGATGAGATAGGGAGTATATCATGCAAAAGTTTATCCACAAAAATAGGCAATTTTACATCATTAGACAAATTTTTAATCCCAATAATATGTACATTGGATCTCCTCATGAAGGCCTCCAGTTGAGAAATTCTATCAGAGGTATTTTTAAAACAAATTTGTGTCGTAGTTTCATTTCCTGTGACTTGGTCTTTAAGCTCATTAATTTTTGTCTCCATTTTTTCCCGTGACGCATTAATTAAATCTACAGCTCCTTGCAAGGCGGTGATGGAATTTTGGATTAAATCCAACCTTTTGACTAGCTCCGTAAATTGCGAAGATAAAGTCTTTATCAGAGTAAATAATTCCCCTAAATCTTCTGTTCTTGAAACTTTTGACACAGGAGGTGCGGGGGGAGTGAATGCCAGCTCCTTTCTTCTCCTCGGCGCAGACATGTTTCTCTCAAACAGATCTTACAGGTCCTCAGATGTTCTCAAATATTGTTAACATTTCTTAAATCATCCCTCAGAAGTTCTTATTTCTTAAAGCATATATTATTATGGAACACGTCAGCCCTGTTTTCTCCTATGAAACAGGTAGGGATGTCAGAGAATTCCGCCACGGATCTCGGGGAGGCCGAATGCCAGCGCATTCAGCCCGCCGAAATCGGTGGCGGAACGGTCTGCCACCCCCCCGCCCCCCCGGGACAGGACTTACCTTGGGCGGATCTTCCTGGCTCCGGCGGCGGCTCTGGCGGCGGCTCCAGCGGCGGCTCAGCTGCAGCGGCTGCAGCGGCCAGTCTTCCGACAGGCTGCCGCTGCCGCCATTTCCTGTTAAAAACAAAAAAAACAACAAAAAATGTGATAGGCTACGTAAAGATTTACGTAGCCTATCACGGCTGATTTTTTAAAAAAAAAACACACGCGCGTATGCAAATGGCGGCGCCCATGGGCGCCGCCATTTGCGTACGCGCTTTTTTTTTTCTTTTAAATCAGCCGTGATAGGCTATGTAAACATTTACATAGCCTATCACGGCTGACTGCAGGGATGCAGGGATGTCCAGCCACTGGCGGAGCCGGCCAGCGGCTCCGCAGAATCCCTGTAGAGCGGAGCCGGCCGGCCAGGATTCGGGGGGGAGGGACAGAGCGCCTCCCCCCCTGGCCAGAATTTTGGGGGGAGGGACAGAGCGCCTCCCCCCCATGAATGTCACCCTTCGAAAAGGTAAGTGACTTTCGTACATCCCTAGAGACAGGAGTCTCAGTACAGCTTTTTGCGTTGGTAAAGCTCTGGGGAGAAAATCCTGGAATCCAGCCCCCCCCACTATCTCATGAGGATTACTTTTCTCCAAGATGTTATCCAGAACTGCCTTGCCTTG
Organism: Heloderma suspectum; assembly: GCF_057233095.1. Classification (NCBI taxonomy): domain Eukaryota; kingdom Metazoa; phylum Chordata; class Lepidosauria; order Squamata; family Helodermatidae; genus Heloderma; species Heloderma suspectum. Next base: position 119,286,691 of record NC_139462.1, read on the forward strand.
CCCCCCCCTTTTAATTCCAGGGGGGAGATGAAAAGGTTTTTCAACCTTTTAAAAAGCTGTTTGAGAAAGCTCCCACGGAGAACCCATGGGAAGCTGCCAGAGTGACATCGGTCCCAACTGGAAGTCCCTTTATTCTTGTAATTCGATCATCTTGTATAATATCTCTGTTCAATAATTCTAGAACCAATATAAACAATAGCACTTTCCACTTTCCATAGTGCAGTGTAGCGTAGCAACTAGGAATGTGAGTGGTGAGCTGGGAAGTACCCAGTTCAAATCCCACTTCAGCCATCATTCCCTCATGTTCAGGCATCAGTGCCAATAGATATGTAGCCAAAATGGCACCACTTACATACAAGTGAGAGGTATCAGTAGGCTCAGTGGAGCCCCAGGGTTTGCAGAAGTACAAAAAATCCGTTGGTGAGAAACTTGGGAGAATCCCTATAAACAGCACAAGTCATACAGCATATGTATTCCAGCATATGTGTTGCTTTAAGACTGATTACTAGGTTCGATGAAAATAGGCAAATAGCTAATATACATTTATAAAAACCACCCACTGAACTCAGTAGAGAGAAAGAAACCACTGCCCCCATTTCTCCCCACCCTACCCAGTCTGCTGCAATGGAGCATAGGATTTCGACTAGCTCTGCACCTAATCACAGTATGTCAACAGTAGTATATAAAGTAGGCCTGACCCAAACATTCAGCCCAGACAAATCTCTCCACATTCAGAAAACTCTCCTAAATATTGGGAAATGGAGATGGATGTTTGGATTGGTGGGGAGAAATTCTAGGATGGGGAGGATGCCTACTATTTGCTAAGATGGTTGGGTGGCCTTTCTATTCCCCCCGCCTCCATTTTTCACTTTAAACAGATGTAAGCTGCTGCACTCAGCATCAAGCTGCCAATCTCACTAAAAATCTGTTAAGAATGTCACTGGGAGCCATGCTAAGTCATCACATCGCACCGTTCCCACCACCATTCATAACAGGGCCGACCCTCCCACGAGGTGCTGTGAATTTCTCACCTCAGACAGTGGAGTGCGAGGAGCAGCACATTGCATGCTCTTCCACCAGCACCATCAAGAGGGCTTCCAGCTGCCACCTCACTCCAGTGAGGCAGAACTACACTGGTTGTTCCAGAGAGCCCTGGCAGCCCTGGCAGCAAATACTCCCACTGTGGTATTTGCCGCAGCAGGGGAGTAGAGCCGGCAGTGTTCTCTAGAGCTGTTGCCCACCCCACAGCACTAAAACTGGTGCTCTGGAGAGACCTGCCAGCCACAGCAGGAGACCAACCAGCAGGGCTTTCCAGAGCAGCCACCACCCTCTGGCTCACTCTGAGGATCCTCTCAGAGCAAGCCGGAGGGCAGGCAGGCTCTCTGAATAGCCATATCAGCCAGAAAAAGCAGCCAGCACAGCTCAAATGCCTAACTCTGAGGCGGGGGGGGGGTCCTTCAGAGCCAGGCATTGTGGGAGGGGGTGTCCCAGGAAATCACCCATGGCACAGGTGATCTCCTGGGATACACCTCCCACAGTGGAGAAAGGATACTTTGCCACAAAAGGGAGCACTTTGCACAAATAACTTGACCCCAGGACACAGACAGACAGAGCATGTTCTAACACTTATCTTACAGGTACCTTACAGAACCCTTATATGTACCCTTCCTCAGGGCTCCAGACACAACCAACCACTGCACTCCTACAACTGGGGATGCAAGGATAAAACACCCTGTACAGGTAAACAAAGGAAGGGAGTATCCATGCTACCAAGCATGACTGCTGCAAATGCCTCTCATTACTCCCTCCCGCCCCCGCCCCCCGCTTTCATTATATATGAAAACTGTGTCATGGCTAAATTGTATTGATGCTCTATATCTGCTTCTTCACTGCTATTGCCAGCTTATATAGCTGAAATCCTGTCCCCAAATGTGGGTCCTAGTGCTTAGACCCCAGCAAGGAGGAGCAGTGTAACCTGTTAGTAGAGAGTCAGTGGAGAGTCCAAGGGATGTTTGAGTTGTGGTCTTTGTCAGTGTTAGGTGCCCGGCCCCTGGCTGCCTTTGTAGTCAAGCTGTCAAGCCTTGTTTCCAGTCAATTACTTTTTTAATGCAAACTACAAACAAACAGGCCTTGCTTCAGGCTACAGACAGTATCCTTATGCAGCAACTGACAACAAGATTTTCTAGCAGGCTTTGCGTAATACGGTAGGCTTCAGGTAACTCCCTTGATTAAAACACCATGAATGAGAGTTGTTACTAAACCGCCACTGGCTACTACGGTCCCCCCTTCTCAGACTGAGTGGCCTACAAAGTCCTGCCCTCAAGGTGGGTCTTTCCATGGGGTTGCCTCCCTTGCTGCAAGTCTCTTGGAGTGCCTTATGACCCTGTGTTGCTCCTCCCTTTTCATCTGATGTCTAATCCTTGGATCTCTTATTCCCAACCCCTCCTCTTCTTTGTTAGGAGCCTGTGTTCCCCCAGGTTCATGGGAGGGCCCAGCCTGGCAGTCATCCAACTGATTAGACAGCAGCTGGGCTCCACCCTCTCTATCATTGTTATTCTCACCAGAGCCCCACTCCTGCAACCTTGGCACCTCAACAACTCCTTCTACCTCCACCTCCCCATCTGACTCAGAATCAGATCCTATGTCTTCTTTGGGTGCTTCTGCAGAGACCCTACAGAGCACAGACATACTCTTTTTCCTTCTGCTAGCATCTTGAACCCCTTCATGGATCACTGCCTTGTTGTGGCGAAGGGGCTTGCGTAACTCAGTGAAGCCATAAGCTATGCCGTGCAGGGCCACCCAAGACAGACAGGTCATGGCGGAGAGTTCTGACAAAATGTGGTCCACTGGAGAAGGAAATGGCAACCCACTCCAGTATTCTTGCCAAGAAAACCCCATGGAACATATCACAAGGCTAAAAGAGATGACGCCAGAAGATGAGCCCCTCAGGTCGGAAGGTGTCCAATATACTACTGGGGAAGAGCAGAGGGAATTTCCAAGTAGCGCCAGAAAGAGTGAAGCGGCTGGGCCAAAGCCGAAAGGACACTCAGCTGTGGATATGTCTGGTGGTGAAAAGAAAGTCCGATGCTGTAAAAGACCCTGATGCTGGGAAAGACTGAAGGCAAAATGAGAAGGGGATAGCAGAGGATGAGATGGCTAGATAGCATCACCAATGCAATGAATATGAACTTGAGCTAGGGGTGGACGAAAGTCACTTACCTGTCCTCGAAGGACGTTCGCGGTGGGGGGGAGGCGCTTCGCTGGTCCCCCCGCGAAGTTCAGGCCGGGGAGGAGGCTTCCCGCCTCGCCCGGCCGCGAACGCGAAAGTTAAAAAAAAAAAAACGCCCCCTGATAGGCTATGTGACGATTCACGTAGCCTATCACGGCTAGATCTGCAAAGTCAGCCGTGATAGGCTACATCAATCGTCACGTAGCCTATCACGGGTGACTTTAAAAAAAAAAAAAAGCGCGTACGCTAATGGCGGCCCCCATAGGGAGCCGCCATTCGCGTTCCTTATTTAGTCGCTGTAGTCTACGTAAATGTTTACGTAGACTACGGCGAAAATAAGGGCAACGCAAATAGCGTTGCCCTTATTTTCGCCATAGTCTACGTAAATCTTTACATAGACTACAGCGACTAAATAAGGAACGCGAATGGCGGCTCCCTATGGGGGCCGCCATTAGCGTACGCGCTTTTTTTTTTTTTTTAAAGTCACCCGTGATAGGCTACGTGACGATTGACGTAGCCTATCACGGCTGACTTTGCAGATCTAGCCGTGATAGGCTACGTGAATCGTCACATAGCCTATCAGGGGGCGTTTTTTTTTTTTTCTTTCATTGCAATGGCGGCGGTGGCAGCCGGTCAAAAGACCGGCTGCCGCTCCCACCTCGCTCGAACACCCGCCGAACCGCCGGCCGGACCAGCCACTGGGAGGGACATTCGGTGAAGGTAAGTCCTGTCCCGGGGGGGGGTGAGGGGGGCGGGGGGGTTCGGAGGATTTCTCCCCGAAACTTGTTCGGGGGGCCGAACACGTTGGCGCTCGGCCCCCCGAAGTTTCGGGGAGAAATTCTCCACCAACCCTAACTTGAGCACGCTCCAGGAGAGAGCGGAGGACAGGAAGGCCTGTCGTGCTATGGTCCATGGGGTCACGAAGAGTCAGGCACGAATTAACGACTGAACAATGAAAAAGCATCTTGAAACCACTCAATAAGCTCAAGAGATGGTACAAGCCACTCCGTAAGAAGAACTTCAAGAATATTGAGTAAGTTGAGTCAGATTTAAATATGTTGTGACCAAAAAAGTAAGTTTTAGCATGCAAAATATATGAAGGAACATGGCACTCTCTTTTTTGTCCACATAGAGACTCATTCAATTTCCAAAACGAGTAAAGTAGTACAGCAAGAAATTAGCCTATCTAATTAATGGGGTATTCAAGTTAGTACTCAATTGTTATGGAAAATGTGCATAAGTCTATTACTATCTTGGCATACATGCTGACAAACAATGTATTTAAATATTGTTTAGAACTGGCTGATTTTAATTCAAAATCAAATAAAACAACTGAATTCACCTAGTGTGGAGGTATCCATTTTGTAAGGATGGATATTTGCAGGTCCATCTGTGCAAAGAATATTACATAAAAGGGAAAACAACATGATTTTTGAGAGCTCTTTTAAGGGAAGAGTAAGAATGTGTGCATAGAACAGTGATGCAGTGAACAAGGATTAGAAAAAGATGGTTAAAAACTAAGGTGATCCTAAGTGAAGAATAAGGTTATAAAAAGATATGAACTGAACAGCACACTATGTTGAGAGCTAAATGAAAGAAACTCAGGTTTTTGCAGTTGACTATTGAAATTTCAGACTCCCAAGTGTCATTTCTTTTCTAAAAGTTTAAATTAAATAGCTGAGAATAATAGGTTTTGTTATAAGAATACCCCAAGGATATCCTTTTCTTAACAAAGTTTTCAAATACTACTTGATCTCTTTATGGCTCCCAGCTTTCATTTTTGGCAGAGAATGTTTGAGAGGTGAAATCCTGATTATTGTAAGCCATACAACATAAAACAGGAAGCACATCACTCTGGAGAGGAAATTGCTCCCCTCGGATATGCAGTGTCAGTGGGTAGCAGCATGGCGGCTTCAAAAACCAAAAGGTCAATTCCACACTAAGCAATAATAATGCTAAAAAAGGTGGTTATATAAATCTTAGGACTGACACTGCTGGGCCAAAGGTTGCTGAGTTTGTGGGACTGAAATGCTGGACTGGGGCTAGAACCAGCTGGAGCACTGAAGCAGTTATATAGGAAGTATATTGACCCTCTGAAATGACTCTCCTGCTGTACTGACCATCCTCACTCCCCCCCGCCAGCAGATGCCCCAAAAGCCACCTCCTTCCTTCTGCTTCAGCCGCATACCCAGAAAGACAGACAGCAGGATTTATATTACCTCTGCTTCTCCTCTCATCCCCATCGGAAAGTCAGGTTCTGAAAAGAGAATACCCCCGTGTTCAGAGAGTAATAGCTCACTAGAGCCCTAGGTGGGAGCTGGGTATACCATATCCATGGCTCCATGACAGGGTTGACCCAAGACATTAAGCTGCCTGAGGGAGAAGAGCAAATGCCCCTCCCAAGGACAGCCAAATTATTCTGGCCCCCAAGGCATAAAATCCCTCAAGCACCTCTTCCCCGTCCTGGCAGTAAAAATGCAACAATAATAAATTAAGGGAGCGATCCTATGCCACCCAGACAGTGTCTGGCTGGGAGAATGGGGCATAGGATAGTTCAGTTTCCTGGCTCCACGGTCAGAGACAGGGTTCCAACTTCAGAGCCAGGAAACCGCACTCCCCGCCCCCCATAGTCAGAACAGAAAGAACCGTGTCAGCTACCTCTCCCCACTCAGAAAATGGAGCACAGAGATGGGGGCAAGGGGGTGTTCCCAGAGGGGAGGAGACCGGGGCAGCAGTGATATGACCTATTCTATGGCTGCCCCACCCTCCTTCCCTCCCCTCTGAGGTGCTGCTGCTAGATAGGCGAAATTGCTTGTCTAGCAGAAATGCAGGGCAGCTGGAGCAGGGAGGCGAAGATCACTTCTGCTGTCCTCCTACCCTGCATTGGATACACAGCAGCCTCCAAGTTCAGAGGCTGCCAGCAATCCACAGAGGACTGCGACCTAAATAACAAGTCCTCTTTACTCCCTGCTTGCTCCTTTCTGTTTCACCCTGCTCCATCTGGATTTAGGGGGACATCTGTTTAAGTGCACCGGGTGCACTTGCTCACATCTGCCACCTCGCCCAGTGAGTTGGATTGCCTTTGGATTGCCACTTGGATTGCCTTTGCTTGGCAAGTTGCTGTCATTGCTGTACCAGGGGTGACAGTATTCTGTTCCTTCTGGACAGGAATTATTGCCCAGTTGCATAATTTTAGGCTTGTTTAAAATATTTCTGTTCTGCAGATTTCCAGCTGCTGTTTTATTGTATTTTAATACATTTATTAAATTAGAACAACAACCACAAAGAACAAAACGAACAAAGTACAACAAAGAGGAAGTACAATCCAGTGCATTTTATACTGAGTGCAGATGCATAGAATTGGCAATGCAGTTATTTAATCTTGTCCTTGTTTGTTTGTTCATTGTATTCTTTGCTCCCCTGCTCGAGAAGGAGGAGACTGCTGTAAGTGGTCTAGGAGCCTGTGAGGTGGTATTCACATACTGGATAAAAAGACACCAGGTCTCCACATTTTTTTATTTTTTTTTAAATGAGACCCTTCTTGAAAATCTAGATTGAGTTGTTAAGCACTCAGATAAGGCTACATTCCAAATATTCTCAAACCAATTCCTCAAAGTGAACCCAGCACTTGATTTCCAGCACCTAGTGATGACTAGACATGCCGCTTCAAGGAGCAGTGCAAGCAAATCTTTATGTAAGATTACATAAAGAAACAACAGCATCTGTCTGTAAAGATCTCCTGCGGCCCTCGTTGTTGCTTTTAGGGGGAAAAAAGAAAAAGATGTTGAGAGATCCATTCATAAGATCTCCCACACTACATGTAGGGCCGATCTAAATGGAGCCCGCTATCGCAATGAATTCGGTGTCCCGTCAGGATAAACGCTCTCGCATTAAAACGTGATTATTCACACTCACCCATTTTCCCCATTGCAGTGCTTCATCAAATGCGAAAGCTAGGTTCACAATCGAGCACTGTGCTGTTTTCCTGCTGTTTTCCTTTGAAGCTTCACAACTTTGAATCTTCAAAGATCATGCCTGAATTAGAAAAAAAAACATCGCGGAGAAGCCCCGATTCTTCGAGGATAACGCCTTAATTAAAAAATACACATCCGGAGCAGGGGATTGGAGGGGGTAAAACTTAGTCTCATTTGAAGGGATAGAACAACCCCCTGCTCAGTGAAGGAAGCCTGATTCCCAGGTGGTCGCCCATCCAACTACTGACCGGGGCTGACCCCGCTTAGCTTCCGAGATCAGACAAGCACGCACACATCCAGCCCTTTGCTTGTTGCTGAGGAAACAGGGGCTGCTGAGGAAGCTATGCGATCAGTAGCTGGAAGAAGACATGGGGCCGTCGAGAGTGGTGATTGGACAGGAGGGAAATACAAACACCGCCATATATGGACAGGTGGGGGGGGACTACAACCGGATATGGTAGCAAAGGCAGAAAATCAGAGCACATTAAGGGGAAATACCAGGATATTAGGGTATTGAAAGCGGGAGCATGGAAGTGGGAAATTCCGGTTCCAATTTGAGGCGGGTACTGTGTAGTGTGAAAGGCGGGCAGTAAAACCTCATTGGAAGCGAAAAAAGGTGGTAAGTGTAGATCCAGCCATAGTTTGGCATTACATATTCTTGTAGCAGAAGCAGGAGAAATCATGGAAATGTTGGATCCTTACCAAATCTTCTCTCAGTTTGGAAAGGCTGCAGAGTAAACTAACACAAATTCAAGAAACAGCCCCTTTCCTCAGCACACAAGAATCTTCCCAAAAACCAGAACAAAGACTTGCACATTTTTTATTCCCCTTTCACATATATTCACACAGGTCCAGTGTGGATGCACATAGCTTAATAAGCTGAGGTATGCATAAGTTTTGTGCCCATGCAATCTATCCTCACTCCATAAGAAGAACATAAGAAGAGCTGTGCTGAATCAGACCATAGGCCTATCTAGTCCAGAATTCTGTTCCCACCACGGTTGACCAAATGCATATGAGGAGCCCACAAGCAGGACACAAGAGCAACAGCATACTCCTGCTTGTGTTTCCTAGCAACTGGTATAGAGAGGCATATTTCCTCTGATACTGAAGGTACTACACAACCGTCATGACTAGAAGCCATTGATAGTCATCCTCCATGAATTTATCTAATCTGCTCTTAAAGCCATCCAAGTTCGTGGCTATCTCCACAGCTTGTGGTAGCAAATTACATAATTTTACTATGTGCTGTTTGAAGAAGTACTTCATTTTATCTGTCCTGAATATCCCAGCATTCATTGCATGACTGGGGATCCAGTATTAGAGAATGGTTGCTGTTGGACAGATTAAAAATATAATAAATAAAATAAATATTATGAGAGAGGGAGAAAAACTCCCTATCCACTTTCATGCATACTTTTATATACCTCTTTATACATCACCCCTTCCTTCCTTGGCATACATGATTAACCCACAAAGTTTTCAATAAACCATTGTTTCCCATTACGTCTAAACTGGGAATCTACGGTTACCAGGATCAGAATAATCCAAGATCTTAACCCATGGTTTGAAGATAATTTAAAATCCTGGTTTGTTCTGATCCTGGTTACCACAGTTTCCCCACTCAGTCAAAAAAAAAGGGAAACTGGGGTTAACTGAAGACTTTCTGGGTTAACAGTGGTATGCCGAAGAGGGAATAGGCAGTGCAAGGACAAAGTGTGAAAAAACACAAGGCTTGTGCATATTTCATCTTATTAAGCCAGTATTGTACATCTAAACTGAACCACACTCACACACGCCCCAGTAACATTTAAAGACAGGTACGTTTTCATGTGTATATGTGTTTTGCCTACCTGGATTGTGAAGAAGCTAGAAGAAGATGGCCTTTCTGGTACATATCTCACTTCCTTCCTGGCTTAGCAAAGAACAGATTGAAGGAGAAGCTAGATGCACCTGCAGAAGAGAGAAAATGAAACACACCATTAATCGAACATAACAATGATTGAAGCACAGTTTGGTTCAAGTCCTCAGGCAAAAGCTTTCAGACTTTAAAAAGTTTCCTGTTGAGGTGGTTCTTCCCTGGATCTCAGTATTAAGATGTATGATAATCTATACAATTTTTGCAAAATCGACATATTGGTTTGGAGCACTGCAGCTCACTAAGCTTGCATTATAAATTTCTTTTTAATTTAGAGAACCATCTGGTATGCCAACAGGAAAAATAACTACGTACCATGAAACTAATGAACAGACGTGTAATATCTCAGAAATACCTATTAGGACATTTAACTAGCTGTAATACTGTGCTATTCATGCCAAGAACTGAGAGAATTGATAAAAATATCAATCAAGGTTAAAAGTTCAGTACCTACTAATCAAATCTGAACAGATTATGGCCTCACTGGAGAAATTGCTACAAATCTAAACTATTTAGTTTATATGGTGAAAACTCATGAATATGAAGGCTCTATTCTTCTGTTTCATGTTAAGACATTTTAGGCGAAAACATAATTTTACAACGTTCCTGCTATGTCAATACATTTAAAATTGATCTCCTTATCTCATGTTTTACCGTAGGTAAAATGAAAATCTTTAAAGTTTGCAGAGGTTTATTGTCAGAATGCTACTATGAATTTAGAATTTTATGTGCTAATGCATAACTCTCTACTTTGAGTTTTGTAGTTCCACAATTTACTTATATCACTTATAGCTGATAGACATATGTGTCACAAGAGGGAGAAATGGACACAAATCTACATGACATAAATCTACAAATCTAGACATAATTGATGTCCCATTGGAAGCAATGGAAAGGAACAGAATCTTAACTAATTTATGTTCAATTGACTTTAATGGGATTTAATTGTGACAGGCAGTGTCTACCTAGTTGTACTTAAATCATATGGTGTTCATGGTGAAAGGGACAGCAGGGCCAAACATTCAGCCCTATCCAAAAGGTCATACTGTTTCTCTGCCTCCACCACCACTGTCACTGTGCTCTTCATAACTGTTGGGAATATCACAACATCATCTGTAAGTTACAGGAAGGGGGCAGTTTGGCATTTAGCTAGTTAATGCATGGGAATTTGGAGCATAGCTAGCCTTAGAATCTCTGTAGCCTACAGTGTGGCTTCCTGCTCCCCTCTTCCTTCCCCCCTCCCCCCAGCTTCCTCAATTGCTGGGAGCATATGACGTGCTCTCTCGCTCTCTCTGCCTTCCTCCATTGCTGGGAACATGTGCTTGCTCTCTCTACTGCCTGAACACAAAGAAATGGAGTGAACAAGCTCCTTTTGAAACCCTACTCTGTACCTGCATATTTTGATGGGGGCGGGGGGAGTGAGCAAAGCTGTTTTCTTTCTTTAGCAAAGGAGTGTGATGTCTTTTTATTAAGATAGCCTTGTGTGTGCATGTGGGCTGGAAAAAGCTCATTCTGCTTTGCCTTTGTCTGCTAAACTGCCTTTCTTACAAGAGGCAGCAATACCATGTAAAAATCCATCAATAACTTCTGAAGAGGGGCTCCTGTATTTGTGGGGGCTCCTGTGTGATTTAGAGCTCTCACAATCAGGGTTCATGCAAGGATCCTCCGTGAATAAAGGAGGCCCCTCTCCTGCAGACTTTGTGCTGAACACAGTGACAGCAGGGTGAAAGGTGCAGCATGGCAGTTGAGGCAGGGCCAACATGTGGCCACCCCACTACCCCTTTCAACATGGATACACTATTCATGCAATACATGAACAGAGCTGCCCTCTGTTAGTGAAGTGTGCATACCACATGTGCACACACTGGGCATCGAGACAGATGGAGGGCAATCCCACACAGGAAAATCACACGTGTGCATGTTTTTAAAAAAACTCAGCTCCCACACACACGCGCAGACAAAGACAGATCTTTGTCTGTGCTTACGCACCTGAAAGGAGCAGTGGCAGTCGAAAACAGCTTGTGGCCAGGGATTAGGGTACAGAAAACACTGAAGATAGGCAGCAGTGCCACAAAAAAAATCAAATGATTGGTGGAGGAAAGGGATAGGTTGACCAGAAGTCGAGTGAAATTTGTAAACACACAGAAAATGCAAGGAATTGTTTTCATTCTCTTCAGCCGCAAGACATGGAGTATAGAGGGATGGGGTTGGCTTTGTTGTACACAGTCAGTCTTGCACAGTCCTTCCCATTCTGCCCTACCAAATAGAATATAATGGCATTTCCACTCTCAGTCATTGCCTAGAGTTACACAGTTACGTTTCGGTTCCTCAGCATGCATATTTTACGTGTACCAGGGCCAACATTCACATTTCATCCCCCACCAAATAATCAGCTAATGCTTTATTGATTAATCAACTAATTGCATCAATTAAATCTTGTATCCTAGTAATTCTTTGAATTATTGTTCTATAAATTCATCCTAACCATACAAAAACTACACATCCATTATTAATTTATACTGCCATAATAATTATAAGCATGTTTAATTCATGCACACCACCTCACTCTAAGACAGCAGTTTTGTCCTTGTGCTGTCACATAATAAGAAAGAAATATGAAAATATACAAAAATTGCTGTCAGCAGCACCCGTTAACAGAAAAAGAGGAGATGAGAAATGGCCAGAAATTCAGACCAATTTACAGTTGCTCTCTTTCAAAAAGAGCTGATTTTTAAAACACTTCCTTTCCCCCTGTGTATTATTACTATTCATGACCCTTTGGCATGATAAGAAACGCTAGGCACAGCATAGCTGGTTGAACAGCCATTCAAATTATTTCGCTTCATTAGTCCCAGTGCACATAGGTGGTTCCTGAAACAAATAAGAGTGTGTAAAATATTGTTCCCCATTTCCCCAAGTAATTAAAAGTTTGGCTTCCTTTGGAGAACAGAGCAGAGGCCTTTGGCCCTCACCCACCCGCCTCACTTTGTGTGGGAGGAGATGCTCTGGGCAAACAAACAGTTTTCACCATGGCCTACACTCCTCCATTGCCATAGTGACCCACTCAGCTTCTGCCTAAGTGTCTGCAGGATATAGGGGCGTTCGGGGGTGGGGGCATCTTTGTGTAGATTTTTAAAAAAATATTTTAGACTGGCTTATTGGAAGTTTTATTGATAAATTATCTATTATAGCTTGAGATGCTGGTATTTTAAAGTAGGAATGTTTGTTAGCACCATTGAACAGCTTTTGGAAAGGTGGCGAAGAAGAAATATTTCAATAAATAAAGAAATATGGGTGTACTATGGGGTGGGAAGTTTGACCATCGAGACTGTCAGAGGATCATGGAATTGATGACATGGGAGTGCCGCTGAGCAGGTTTTGGGTGCAAAATGCATGTTCGGTAATAATATGCAATGTTTTTGTTTATTCGTTCAGTCACTTCCGACTCTTCGTGACTTCATGGACCAGCCCACGCCAGAGCTTCTCAGAACGTCGGCTGTCACCACCTCCAGCTCCCCCAAGGTCAAGTCCATCACCCCCAGAATATCATCCATCCATCTTGCCAAAGCCCCTCTTCCTTTTGCCTTCCACTCTCCCTAGCATCAAGATGATTTGGTATCCCCATACCACCAAGAACTTGCCACAATTTGTTATGATCCACACAGTCAAAGGCTTTAGAATAGTCAATAAAACAGAAGTATATGTTTTTCTGAAACTCCCTGGCTTTCTCCATTATCCAGTGGATATTGGCAATTTGGTCTCTAGTTCCTCTGCCTTTTCTAAACCCAGCTTGTACATCTGGCAATTCTCGTTCTATGAATTGCTGGAGTCTACCTTGCAAGATCTTGAGCATTAGCTTACTGGCATGTGAAATAAGTGCCACTGTTGGATAGTTTGAACACATTTACCTGGGACTAAGTCTCATTGAACTCACTTCCCTGGGAGAATGCCACTAATTTCAATGGAGTTTCACTGGTTTCCATGAGGATATCTGTCAATGACTATGAAGATTTTCCATTTTCTTCTAACAAAGATTGAAACTCCACAAGGTCCTACATATTTAAAGTACGAACTGTCATGGTTCAAGGCAACTCCCCTTCTGCCCCCAGTAAGAGCTTCTACTTGCATATTAATTGAGCAGATTCAGACCTATAAACCGCTGAAGCACCACACTCAGACATAGAAGGACACAGCAGCTTGCCACATCTCTCTCCAACAAGACCTGACTTGAGCAAATGGTCAGATAAAAGACATTTCCTCTGATCCTTCCCCAAGTTTTTGAGCTGGTTCCTAGGACCAACGAGCTGGTGGTGACTGATCAGGAAAGGGATCTTAGAGCTGTGGTGGATGACTCAATGAAAACATCCACCCAATGCGCAGCTGCTGTGAAAAAGGCAAATTCCATGTTGAGGATCATTAGGAAAGGAATTAACTGCCAATATCATATTACCTTAATACAAATCTATGGCGCAATCACACTCTGAATACTGTGTACAGTTCTGGTCACCATATCTCACAAAGAATATTGTGGAAAAGGTACAGAAAAGGGCAACCAAAATGAACAAGATGCAGGAGTAACTCCCCTATGAGGAAAGATTACAACATTTGGAGCTCTTTAATTTAGAAAAAAGGCAAGTAAGGTGGGCAGGAGGCGGGTGTGTGTGTGTGTGATACAGATGTATACAATTATGCATCGTCTGGGGAAAGTTGATTTGAAGGCCCTTTTGGGGGTGACCATGCAAGCTTCCTCCCATCAGGAAAAAAAGGTCACTTCTGCTTGTTCCACCCTTTCAGGAGAGCGGTAAACCCTTTTTGTTGATATATAAATATATGTGGGTTCTATCACTTTTATGCTGCTTCCTGCTTTGTATTGAATATGACAGTAATGTTGGCATGAGTTAAAAAATTAATGTTTTATGCTGTATTATTGTCCTTATCTATATTGTGTACTAGTAAAAACATAGGTTATCCATTACTAATGTTAATGTGTCTTTATAAGTGGAATTGCATTTGTGTACATTTTGACTGATACTTGCCAGTAGTACCACTGATGAAGTACAGCTGAAATGAGTAACCTGAAAACTCCGCTTTGCAAATTTTTATGGCAAATACTCTCTGATAATTATCTAGATGTGTGGATATTTAGAAATTTTTATTTTCAGCATCAACCTTCTGTATCTGAATATTTTGCCATAGCAATTAACACATAATACAAATTTATATTGCACTCTGTACCAGGCGCATTTCAATTAACCCCCAAACATAAAACACAATAATATCTGACAAAGTATTTTATACTATCTGACAAGGCAAATGTCAGGTAATTTGGCTTTATCTGACATTTGCCTTGCAGTACTTGACAGTTTCTGATTGCAATCAATAAATCAATAGAAAACTTCTTGTTTAACTAATAAAAACCACTGAATTCCAAATTCTGATGTCAAATTCCAATTCTAAAATTAAAAACGTCAAATGTTGATAAAATCCAAATTGTGAAATTTGAACATTCACTAAAAATATCTGTAGCATATACATTCTCAATTTTAGGTCTAAATTGCTTAAGCAATTTAATTTAATTCAATTATGCAAGCAATGCAATCTGGTCTTAATGCAGACCAGACTGCATTGTCGCCTGGTTTGCTTTTCTTCTCACTTCTTTGCTTCTCATTCCCTTCACTATTAATTAGTGCATTTGAAGTCAGAATTTGTGAGTTAAAGAGACTGCCAGCTGTCAGATAATTTCAAGTAATCATTGTTTTTAATTGAAATGACTTCTTAAATTGTTCATTAATTGTTAATTGGGAGGGGAAAACAAAAACCATCTGTTATAGTCACAAATATGTAAGTGGTGAATTTGCAAATTCAGGTATGTCATATTAAAGTGTGCCTGAATATGAAATATCTGTGATCGTGTTTGTCACGTCTGATTCGCCTCAGTTTCTCATTTTTCCAACATTAAATTCATTCCATCCCATTTCAGCAGAAGTGCATAATTTTTTCCTTAAAAGTCAGCATTAAAATTTGTGTGTATTTTCATGCACATTTATCCTAATATCTGCATATTTATATGCACTTTTCCAAATATACACATTTTTTCAAGTGATTTCCTCGAATATAATGCATCTTTGTGTGCTGTTTTCCCAAATATATGCATTTTTGTATGCACATTTCCCTAATATACATATTTTCCTTTATTATATGCAATTTCGTGCATACTTGTTATTCGCGAACTATATCACAAAATTTGGGAAATTGTGAATATCACCATATAACTAACTGCTCTGATTTGTGCATATGTTCAAGAAGTAAGATTTGGTAAGTGTGTATTAAAATGTGAACCCAACAGATTTTGAACTCATCCCTACCTGCCAAGTATGCTGCAACTCTGCCTAGCAGGAGTTCC
Organism: Heloderma suspectum; assembly: GCF_057233095.1. Classification (NCBI taxonomy): domain Eukaryota; kingdom Metazoa; phylum Chordata; class Lepidosauria; order Squamata; family Helodermatidae; genus Heloderma; species Heloderma suspectum. The sequence continues at coordinate 119,302,215 of NC_139462.1, forward strand.
CCCCCCCCGTATTCCCAAACTAATTTTTAAAAACTCCCCAAAGAGTTTTGTGAGAGTCATCCTGACAGGAAAATTGCACCTTTTTAGCTCCCCCCAGCCCCTTCAGCAACTCTCACATCAAATCTCGAACTGATTTTTGAATGTCCTCTGAGTAGACAAGCTGTTCATAGGACAGCTTGTAAATTAATTTGGATAAGCATTCAAAAAGTGCATATGCCTACTTCTGGCCTGCAGTCTTTGGCTACAGTCCTAAAATATTTACTAGAGTTGGCTTACCCACATCACGTTTTATTATTTTACAATGTGACCTGAGTCATATGTGCACATAACCACTTGATAACTACTCTTGAATACAATCTATACATCTGATGACTAACTGCTGATAGCTCATTCACACATGCAAGTCATCACTTGATGTGGTAGAGATAAATTGTGAACAAACGCGAGTGCAGGCTGGAAGCCCAGGTCTGCATAACGTGCGATCCACCAAGCCAGAAGCAGCCTACCAAGTTGTAAACTAATAGCTGCTTAATCACTCACCTGTTTTTGCATCCCAAGCAGGCAGCGAAAGAAGCCTCTGGGGGCCTACCATTCATGGCTGATGGGTTCTGATGGTATCAATTGATAAGCTGCTCTGTACTCAGTAACAGGCAAATGTGGATTTGAACTGAGGGCTAAATTAGACAAGACTTTAAATACAAAGCTGCTAATGTGCACCCCCAAATGGTGAGGGGATGACTGTCTGTCACAGCCTGTGATTGTCCTCACCTTAGCTGTGTGTCCTTCCATTTCCTGTGCCTTGTTTTAGCTGTTTGACTGTGCAACTGTGTGATTCGGCTACTGCTGTCTATCATCGAGGTAAACAATCAGAGCATCCAGGATACCAAGCTTCCATGTCAGCTACTGAATTTCCTCTCCCCCCCCCCGCCTTCACCACTAGGGTCCTTTGTATCCCAGTCCACCAGGTGCCACCAGCTGCTCCTTGCTCATCTGCATTGTTTATGCTTGCCCCTGGGGTGCCCTTCTCTCTCCCAGCCCACAAGCCCAGGTGAAACCTGAGCTGTGCTCAGATGTTCATATGTTAAACAAAGAACACCCACAACTCAAATATGCAGTTCCTGGCACAATGTGATCCTATACATGTCTACTCATAAGTAAAGCCCCATTGAATGCAATGGAAGTTTCGCTCAGGTAAAATTGCAGTCTTAACCATAGCTCCAACAGAAAAGTTTGTCCATGTTAAGTCAGTATAAGGAGATACAAACCACCCTGTTTTCCCTGTGAACTTCATAGGCTCAAAAAGAAACCAAACATATTTATAGGGGGCAGATATATTGTAGAAACTGTGTCATGGTGTGGATACAGGCTGAATCGGGGACTCCAACAGAGTGAGAACATAATACATTCCCTCTTTATTACTTTTACCCACTCTTGTTCCCATGGAGGTGTGCCTCTGAACATGTGCTGACTATAGCTGGGGCACCAGGAGGGCCATAACTGCTTGACCGTGCAGTGGGGAAAATTAACCAGTCATAGCAAGAGGTGCTGACAGCCAAATTGTTTCCAGAGGGGCAGGGTGGTCACCATTCCCATTTAGCTCTACTATGAGTGACAGATGATAATGTGTGGCCATCAATACCACACATAAACAGTGCCATTCAATACAATGCACAACCCCACATTGCAGTATCTCTGTGCCCCTGCCCACCTACACCCCTTTCTTCTTCCCTTCCTTCCTTTCACTGACACATCCTCCCCTGCAGTGGGCACAGAGAAGCCAGCCAGATGTGGCTGGACGGGCACCTGGGGAGGCATGCTTCTGAATATGTGCAGAGTAGGCTGGAGCACCTAGAGAGCCATTTGAACATGCCTGTGGTGTGGAGAAAATCCAGTTTTTTGAGGGGGGGCACTTGCAGTATTGATTTTCAAATAAATTCTGATTAAGTCAATAACATTTATTAGAAACAGTAGAACTCTGAATTTCAGTTGCTGGGGAACATGAGCACAGTGGTGTTATTGCCCTCATGTCCTGTTTGTTGCCTTCCAGTTGGGGCACTTTGTTGGCCACTATGGGAACAGAATGCTGGACTAGATATGGGTTTCCAATCTGGACTAGTGAATGATTGAATTAATATTTCACTGGGGCACAATGTAAAAACCTTAACATTCATGACTTACAGTAAAAATCTGTCTCTTCAGTTCATGACTGCAATGTGATTCACTAAATCACCTATAAACATGGTGATAAAATGTTAATTAATTTCCAGAGGCCACACCAAAGCACTTCTTCAGACTCTGTATAAATATTAATCAACACTGATTGTTTTTAAACCCCAGAATAAAACACTGATACCTTTAATTCAGCATATATAACTGCATCACACATCCTTCCCTGAACAATGACAATTAAATCCTGCTGCTAATTAAAATTAGCACATTGATAAAAATACAATGCAACGCCCTGACTACTTACTAAAAAAAAAAAACAATACACCAATCAGAAAGGTGAAAAATATTTTTTGATGAAGATACTTATCAGAAAAAATTAATGGAAGACCTCAAAGGAACACTGAAAATTATTTATTTGGCCCCATACATTTCAAGTCTTGCAACTCTTCTTTAGAGGCAACTGTATTAATTCATTCAGCTGATAACACAACGGGTCATCTATATCAGAGATGTTTTATCAATAAATCATAGAATCATAGAATAGTAGGGTTTGAAGGGGCCTACAAGGCCATCGAGTCCAACCCCCTGCTCAATGCAGGAATCCAAATCAGAGCATCCCTGACAGATGGCTGTCCAGCCTCGTCTTGAAGGCCTCCAGTGTGGGTGAGCCCACCACCTCCCTAGGTAATAGGTTCCAATGTTGTATTGCTCTAACAGTCAGGAAATTTTTCCTGATGTTCAGTCGGAATCTGGCTTCCTGTAACTTGAGCCCAGTATTCCATGTCCTGCACTCTGAGATGATCGAGAGATCCTGGCCTTCTTCTCTGTGACAACCTTTCAAGTACTTGAAGAGCGCTATCATATCTCCCCTCTAGGGGTGGACGAAAGTCACTTACCTTTCGTCGAAGCTTGTTCGCGGTGGGGGGGAGGTGCTTCGCTGCTCCCCCCGCAAAGTTCAGGCCGGGGGGGGAGGCTTCCTGCCTCGCCCGGCCGAAATTCAGGCCGGGGGGGAGGCTTCCCGCCTCACCCGGCCGTGAACTCGAAAGTTTTTTTTTTTAAAAAAAAACGCCCCTGTGATAGGCTACGTGACGATTAATGTAGCCTATCACGGCTAGATCTGCAAAGTCAGCCATGATAGGCTACGTTAATCGTCACGTAGCCTATCACGGGTGACTTTAAAAAAAAAAAAAAAGCGCGTACGCAAATGGCGGCCCCCATAGGGAGCCGCCATTCGCGTTCCTTATTTGGTCGCCGTAGTCTACGTAAATCAACAAGGATGATCAGGGGACTGGAAACAAAGCCCTATGAAGAGAGACTGAAAGCACTGGGCATGTTTAGCCTTGAGAAGAGAAGACTGAGGGGAGTAGGGATGGCGGAGAATTTCTCCCCGAAACTTGTTCGGGGGGCCGAACATGTTGGCGCTCGGCCCCCCAAAGTTTCGGGAAGAAATTCTCCGCCATCCCTACTCCCCTCAGTCTTCTCTTCTCAAGGCTAAACATGCCCAGTGCTTTCAGTCTCTCTTCATAGGGCTTTGTTTCCAGTCCCTTGATCATCCTTGTTGCCCTCCTCTGAACCTTCTCCAGTTTGTCTGCATCCTTCTTAAAATGTGGTGCCCAGAACTGGACACAGTACTCCAGATGAGGCCTAACCAGTGCTGAGTAGAGGGGAACTAGCTCTTCCCGGGATTTGGAAGCGATGCTTCTTTTAATGCAGCCAAAAAGAGCATTTGCCTTTTTTGCAGCGACATCACATTGTTGGCTCATATTCAGCTTGTGATCGACAATAATGCCAAGATCCTTCTTGCTTGTAGTGTTGTTGAGCCACATATCCCCCATCTTGTAACTGCATTTGGTTTCTTTTTCCTAGGTGCAGAACTTGGCATTTATTCCTATTAAATGTCATTCTGTCATTTTCTGCCCAGCACTCCAGTCTATCAAGATCACTTTGAATTCTGTCTCTGTCTTCAAAAGTATTCGCTATCCTGCCCAATTTTGTGTCATCTGCACATTTGATCAGCATTCACTGCACCACCTCCTCCAAGTCATTAATACAAATGTTGAAAAGCTCTGGGCCCAGGACTGAGCCCTGCGGTACCCCGCTCGTTACTTTTCCCCAGTTTGAGAAGATCCCATTGAGAAGCACTCTTTGAGACTGATCCTGTAACCAACTGTGGATCCACCGGATCGTTGTTTCATCTAGCCCACTTAGTTTGCTCATCAGGTTATCATGGAACACTTTAGCGAAAGCTTTGCTGAAGTCGACGTATATTATGTCCACAGCATTCCCATAGTCCACAAGGGAGGTTACCTGATCCAAAAATGAGATCAGATTCATCTGGCAGAATTTGTTCTTGACAAATCCATGTTGGCTTCGACTAATCACTGCTTTGTTGTCAAGGTGCTTCCAGATGGATTGCTTTATCATCTGCTCCAGAATTTTCCCAGGGATTGATGTCAGACTGACTGGTCTGTAGTTCCCAGGTTCCTCCTTTTTACCCTTTTTGAAGATAGGGACAACATTGGCCCTCCTCCAGTCATCTGGCACTTCCCCCGTCCTCCATGATTTCTCAAAGAGAATAGACAGTGGTTCTGAGAGTTCTTCTGCCAGTTCCTTTATGACTCTAGGGTGCAGTTCATCTGGCCCTGGAGATTTGAACTCATTCAAAGTAATTAGGTGTTCCTTGACCATATGCCTGTTCTTTTTGAACAAGTTATATCCTTCAGTTGCTGTATTCCAGTCATGAGGGTCATCCCACCAAGTCTCAGTTACACCTATCAAGTCATAATTTCCCTCCTGTATTAAGAGTTCAAGTTTGTTCTGTTTGTTTCCCATACTCTGGGCATTAGTATATAGACATCAAAGACCATGTGTTTCATAGTCCGGCTTTCTTCCTACATGTTTCTGAAGACTATTATTGGGTGCTATTAGAGCTGTCCTCTCTGTTGCAGTGCATGAGCCTTCATCCATTGTTACCCCCAACTTTACGTCTCCCTGCCCTGTAGGATTCATTTTAAAGCCCTCCTGATGAACTTCTTCATGCTGTGGCCAAACACATTCTTCCCAGCCTTTGTGAGGTGCAACCCGTCCCTTGCCAACAGTCCGTCTTCCAGGAGGTATAGCCTGTGGTCCCAGAATCCAAATCTCTCACATCAGTGCCACCTTTGTAGCCAGTCATTCACCCGGAGTATTGTTCTTTCCCTTTCTATCCCTCTTCTAACTACTGGAAGGATGGATGAGAAAACTATCTGGGCCCCAAAGTTCTTGAGTTTCCTTCCCAAAGCTTCAAAGTCTGACATGATTTCTTCGTAGCTCCACTTGGCGGTATCATTTGTTCCCACATGGATGAGAAGAAAAGGATACCTGTCAGTGGGTTTTATGAGTGCAGGCAACCCTTCAGTCATGTCTCTAATCAATCCTCCCAGGAGACAACATACCCGGCGAGTCCACGGGTCTTCGCAACATGCTTGGGTTTTGATCCCATGCAGCAAGGAGTCTCCCACTACTACCACTCTTCTCTTCTTGTTGTTGTAGGCCTAGGTTTCATCACCTCTGTTTGACTGACCTTCAGCTTGTTGCTCACTGTCATGCAGGTTCCCCTGTAATTCTTCCTCTGCAGGCTGTCCTCCAGTCTCATCCTCAAGTACCTGGAATCGGTTCCATGGCTCTGCTGCCTCCACTGGTGCAGAGTGGCTTGTAGTTCTTCTTCTCCAAACTGTCACCCTTTTCCAAGGAGTATCCTCTACTTCATTTTTCCTGACCTCACTGTTTTCGTCTTCGGCCTCAGCTTGCTGAAGCTCTTCTAGCTTCTGTTCTTCGCTTTGCTGCTGTAGTTCCACCGTTCTGTCCAAGAGTCTTCTGTTCTCTTATTCCCTGGAGGGTCGACACTCACCGCTCCAGTCCTCTTACTTTTTCTTCCAGCAGCATGATCAACTTCCACTTGTTGCAGGTGAAGGCCACGTTGTTCTCAGGCAAGAAAACAGACATTGCACACACCTTGCAGGTCACCACCACTGGAGAGTCTTTTCCTTCCATAGTCTCTATTGCCTTTTTTTGTCTAGCTTTCTGATTGTTCTAGAGTAGCCTGTGCCTGGTCCTCTACTCACTGGAGGTTAAAAGCAGAGTCCCACTGGTATGGAAGTGTGTGTTATAAGAAAAAGAAATTTTTAAAAATGAAAAAGAAATGAAGAAAAAAAAAACACCTCACCCTTGACCTCTCCTGCCGAACTCCCCTGGCCAATTCCTGTTTGTTGTACCTGCTGGCTTGCAGTGATCGTTCGCTCTCTGGGAACTTGCTTGCTTCTCTAGTCCCTAGACCAGCCAGAGCAGCTTCCTCTGCTCTGCTCTGCTCTGCTCTGCTCAGCTAGGAGGCGGGAAACAGACTGAAACTTCCTGCCCACACAGCTTCTGGGAGTAATCTGGCCACACCTCCTCAATTCAATTGGAACTCTCAGGAGCACATGGTGAGCTCACAGCCACACAGAAGGAAAAGGACAGCCCCCTGGGATTCCTCCAGCCCACCTACCTCTTTGCCTTTGTCTCCTTTGTCTCCTCATCCAGTGCCATTCCCCTGGCCAACTCCTGTTTGCTCTCACTGTTTGCTTGCTCTGATCGCTCTCTCTCTCTGGGAGCTTGCTTCCTTGTATAGCCCCTAGACCAGCCGGAGCAGCCTCCTCTGCTCTGCTCAGCTGGAAGGTGGGAAACAGGAAACAGATGCCTGAGATCTCAACTTTCCTGGGGAGAATAAGCAACCCACAGTAGAGACTGAGGCTATATTGGGGTGTCAGTGTATGGGTGTCAGTGGGAACGAGTATAGTAAGTAGGCCAGACATGAAGCGACTAAAGACTCTGAGGTCCAATATTGCATGAGGAACCAGCAATACAGATATGAAATAAAATGTGTGCAAGGACTTCATCAGATATCATAAACTAAGGGCGCAATCCTATTGGGGTAGGCAGCCGCCTCCAAACTCGGAGGCGACTGCCTATCCAGTGCAGGGCAGGAGCTGGCTGTCTAGCTGCAGGAAGTCGGAGCCGGGGGCGGCGGATGCCGGACTATGCATAGGAAGCATCAGAAAGGCACGTCCGCCCTCCCTGGCCTGCCCCCAGGAGCACCCCATTTTCACTGCTCTGCGCTCCTCTTATGAGCGCGGAGTGTGGGGCTGATCTGCGCTGCCTACAAGGCAGTGCAGGAGGGGGTGGAGGGCAATTCTCAGGGAATCTACCTTGGAGTGCAGGCTCCGAGGTCAGTTCCCAGGAACCGACCTATCCTATGGCTGTCTGGCCGCTGACTAGTGGCCATAGGATTGCGCCCTAAGACACCTTCTGAAGGGATTCACACCTCTAGAGCTTAACTGAAACAAGTCTAAGCATGAAACACTGTCTGTGTGTACTCAGAAGTAAACCCCACTGTGTTCAACGGGGATTATTCCCATTTAGGTGGACCTAGGATTAAAGCCTAAATCTATGGGGGGCGGGACAGGATAAAGAGAAAATGGGAGAGAATCCTTTGAGGAAAGATTGCTGACAAAGATATTCAAATAAAGAAATGAGCAATTTGTCATTGCCATAATGGCAGTTCCTTTCCCCATTCTTCTTTTGCCTGTTGCCTTATGACAGAGATGGGGAAGCATGGGTCATGCTGGCTGGGGATGATGGGAGTTGCAGTCCAAAAACATCTGGAGACCTACATGTTCTCCATCCCAGCTTTGTATACACTCCCTTTACCACCTTTATTTCCAATACTTTTGCAGTTAAACATGTTGGGAGCGCATTGTTCCAATGCCAGAATGTTGCGAAATCCTGGAGGGCAAGAGATGGCAGAATATGAAAACTCCAACCTGAAATAATAGCAGCATTACTGCAGAATATTTAAACTCAGATAATGAATGGCAGCCATTCCAGGCTTTTTTTTTTTTTTTTTTGCTTCATATGCAATTATTAATAAGTTTCTTTGTTCCTCTCTCCCTCCATTTGTCTGCTCTTTGTAATTGTAGGGAAGAAGAGAGAGAAGTCTGCAATCTGTCATCACCATTTAAACACCCTTCTTCATCATCCTAGCAAGATCACAGGACTAAACCTTAGCCCTAAGTTTTATCTTTGAACAAAGTTAAGAGTAAGGATTTAATATAAGTTATAATACATGTAGATGTGTTTTAGTTATTCTTGTGCAGAGTTTCCCTTTAGTTTACTGACCCTCAGTGGTCTCCTGTGGCCACATCTTAAGCAGCACACAGCAGCACATGTCCAGTTGCTTTTCGCAATGGAAATAAAGGTCAGATCCTATTCACAGAAGTGCCAGTTTTCAAAGTTGCTGTTATCCCTCAACTCCTAATCTGAATACTGTGCAAGGCATTAATTAGGCATAATGAATCTGGCACCTTGGGACCTTGACTGTGTGGCCAACAGATACCCTGTTCACTGCTCTTAAATTTTTTTCCTCAGAGCCCAGCTCACTTGAGAGCCAGTTTAAAAACATGCAGGGATGGTGGGGCAGGGGGGAATCTCCCACAAGTAAAATCCTAGGCCAGGCAAAAGTGACCCCATTCCTTACGGCTGAAATCTACCTTATTTATTTATTTGATTTGTCCCCCATCTTTCTCCCAAGAAAAATGCTACTCAAGGCATTTTTAAAAAGTAGATGAGTAGAATGTGGGACTAAGGGCATCTCTACATCAACCTAAAACCCTGCATTTAAAACGGGGCTTTCTGCTTCCATTTTAAATGCAGGATTACGACGACTCCCTTTTTCATGTGTTTCCTTTCCCCCCACCCCCTTCCTCCTTCTCCCCGTATCTGAGTCTTCCATTATCTTTCACTGATCTCGCTCCTCTTCTTGCCGCTTTTCCTCTTTTCACGGAGGGAACTGAAGCGGAACACAACGGGGTAATTTGATAGCTCATTATCTGCGATCTATTTTAAAACGGAACAAAGGGCATTTAGTGCAGGAGACGCCTTGAATGATCATGGCGTCATGTAAAGAGCCTGCAGACTTCCGTGAAGGAGCCATCTCAGTCGCAGGGTAAAAGCCCGGTGTGAAGGAGCCCTTAGTAGTGCTACTCTAAGATTCTGGGACTTAGTAGTGCTACCACATTTGTCCACTTGGTATAAACTGAGTATAGAATTGTACTGTTTGGCTCATATACATTAAAATGTAAATTAAATTATACTTCCCAGTTCAAAAGATTTTTGTGTACATAGAGGCCTAAGCTCCACAAGAAAGTCCCGATGTACTTTAGTGGGGAAGAGAGGTTCTATATGCACAGCTCTGTCATATTTAGAGCTATTCCCACATAATAAGGGAGCTCTATCATCAACTGAAGTGAATGCGGAAACCTGAATGTGTAGGAACTTCACAGGGAGCAGTGGTGGGACACCTGTGGCCCTCCAGGTGTTTGTCTTACAGCTCCCATCGTCTCTCGCCATTGGGTATGCTGGATAGGGCTGAGGAGTTGTAGACCAAAACATCTGGAGGGCCACAAGTTGCTCACCCCTGCCGTAGGATAACGGGAAAACAGACATTGCACTGGGCCATTAAGAGCAGGAGACAGAGCATCTGTCATGAAATGTTTAATAGCACTGAACCTATATAGTATAGGAGAACAAAGGAAAGGATTTCGGGGAGATCTGCTATGTGTCAGATCCAAATTTATGCAGGTGAGAAATATGAGCAATACACATACACAATCCAGGTGAGAGGTTGTTTGAAATTAAGTTTTGGAGCCTTCAAAATTGGAGTAAAGCTTCACTTTGTCATAACAGCCATACCACAGTTTCCTATGCTGTGACAACTTCCAGCTAAGGCTACTGTAATGCATTATACTTGGGGCTGCCTTTAAAGTTCAGAATACAGCTGCTAAATTGCTAAATAGGACTGTGTGTTGGGAGCATATCTCATCTGTCACTTCAGGCACAGGTGAACTCAGTGGCATGGAGCACTTTTTATCAGACGCATCTGCAGAGTGCTGTCCCAGGAGGCTGTTCCATGTGGTCTGGAGCCTGGTCGGTCCTGTGGCTCCGGAACCACTGGAGCATTCTAAGGCCTCCTGTGAGGCCTTGGCAAGGCACTTTGCAGATAAAATTGATCAGATTAGGTGTGTTACTCTGCACGCTGTGGATACAGTTAGTGAGCAAGAGGCGGCCTGTGGCAAACCGGTTTTGTGGGATCGGTTCCACCTTCTTCCTCCTGATGAAATGGACAAGGTGCTTTCATCGGTACAGGCGACCACCTGCTTACTTGATCCTTGCCCATCTTGGCTCATTATGGGCTTCAGAGAGAGACTGGGTGAGGGGATCAGGGCAGTGGTGAATGCCTCCCTTGAGGAGGGAGTGATGCCATCAGCCCTCAAGGAGGCAGTGATAAGACCGCTCTTAAAGAAGCCCTCCTTGGATCCTCAAGTTGTGAACAACTTTCGCCCAGTCTCAAATCTGCCATTTGTGGGCAAGGTGATTGAGCGGGTGGTGGCGGTGCAGTTGAAGGCACACTTGGAAGAAACTGATTATCTAGACCCATTTCAGTCGGGCTTCAGGCCTGGGCATGGGACAGAAACGGCCTTGGTCACCTTGGTAGATGATATGAGGAGGGCTCTGGATAGGGGTGAATGCTCCTTCCTTGTTCTCCTCGACCTCTCAGCGGCTTTCGATACCATTGACCACAGTATCCTCCTGGACCGCCTGGAGGGGTTGGGCATTGGGGACACCGTATTGCGGTGGTTCCGGTCCTTCCTCTCCAGCAGGTACCAGAGGGTAGCACTGGGAGAGGAGGTTTCGGACCCGTGGCCACTTACTTGTGGGGTGCCACAGGGTTCCATCCTCTCCCCGATGCTATTTAACATCTATGTGAAGCTGCTGGGGGCTATCATCAGGAGGTTTGGGGTGCAGTGTCATCAATATGCGGATGACACGCAGCTCTACCTCTCGTTTAAATCTTCACCAAGGTTGGCCGTAGAATCCCTGTCCAAATGTCTGGAGACGGTGAGTGGCTGGATGGGGAGGAATAAGCTGAAGCTGAACCCTGACAAGACCGAGGTACTTTTGGTGGGAGACAAGAGGAGGCTGGGGGATGTTGACCTGGTGTTGAATGGGGTACGGCTACCCTTGAAAGACCAGGTCCGCAGCCTGGGGGTCATTTTGGACTCCCAGCTGTCCATGAAGGCTCAGGTGTCAGCTGTGAGCCGGACAGCGCTGTATCAACTCCATCTGATACGGCGGCTGCGCCCCTTCCTTCCTGACCATCTGCTCCCATCGGTAGTACGTGCCCTGGTCTCCTCTCGTTTAGACTGCTGTAATGCGCTCTACGTGGGGTTACCCTTGAAGATGGTTTGGAAGCTGCAGCTGGTACAGAACGCGGCGGCTCGCCTGATTAAAGGCACCTACCGGCGAGATCACATCACTCCAGTGCTGAAGGAGTTGCACTGGTTACCAGTTGTTTTCTGGGCCAAATTCAAGGTGTTGGTTTTGACCTTTAAAACCCTATATGGTTCCGGCCCAGCCTATCTTAAGGAGCGCCTCCAGCAGCACCTGACAGGCCGCTTAACAAGTCAGCCTCGGATGGCCTTCTCTCTGTCCCATCAGCCAGGACAGCTAGACTGGTGGGGACGAGGGAGAGGGCCTTTTCTGTGGTGGCCCCCACTCTGTGGAGCTCCCTCCCTAGGTCATGCCCCCTCTTTAATGAGCTTCCATCATGCATTAAAAACGTTGTTGTTCAGGCAGGCATTTGGAGTGGGTTAGGGTATTTTAGAAAATGTTTTTATTGTAGAATTTTATTGTTTTAAACTGTTTTTATTGTATGTTGTACATCGCCCAGAGTGGCTGGATGACCAGCCAGATGGGTGATTAATAAATTTAATAATAAATAAATAATAAAATCAGCTTAGGCTGGTATACCAACTACACCCTTCTCTGGACAGAGACAGCCTAGCTACAGTTATCCATGCTCTGATAACTTCTCGTCTGGATTACTGCAATATGTTCTACATGGGGCTGCCTTTGAAAATGGTCCGGAAACTTCAGCTGGTCCAAAATAAGGCAGCAAGATTGTTAGCAAGGGCTGGTCAACGAGCTCATATTACGCCAGAACTTTTCCAGCTGCACTGGCTGCCAGTCCATTTCCGGGCCCAATTCAAAGTGCTGGTATTAACATTCAAAGCCCTTAAGAGAGCCGGTGTGGTGTAGTGGCAAGAGTGTTGGACTAGGAGCCGGGAGATCCGGGTTCTAGTCCCCACTCGGCCATGGAAGCTCACTGGGTGACTTTGGGCCAGTCACAGACTCTCAGCCCAACCCACCTCACAGGGTTGTTGTTGTGAGGATAAAATGGAGAGGAGGATAATGTAAGCCGCCTTGGGTTCCTTGCAAGAGGAAAAAAGGCGGGGTATAAATGCAATAAATAAATAAAATAAATAATAAATTAACGGCTTGGGGCCAGGTTATCTGAGGGATCGCCTCCTCCCATATGTGCCTGCCCGGACCTTAAGATCATCCTCAGCAGCCTTTCTCCGTGAGCCCCTGCCAAAGGAAGTGAGGTGGGTGGCTGCTAGGAAGAGAGCCTTTTCTGCTGTGGCACCCCGGCTGTGGAATGAGCTCCCTAGTGAGGTTCGCCTGGCACCTACGTTGCATTCCTTCCAGCGCCAGGTGAAGACCTTTTAATTCTCCCAGGCATTTTAGTACTTTAGCTTTCTAGTCTTTTAGCTTTGCTGTCTTAAATCTGTATTTTAAATTTCTGCATCACTGCTAGGTTTTATTCTGGTTTTATTCTGGTTGTATTGTTCTATTGTGGTTTTAATGCTTTTATATTTTATATTGTTTTACTGTGTGCTTTTTCGGTTTTAATTTTTGTGAACTGCCCAGAGAACTTCGGCTATTGGGCGGTATAGAAATTAATTAAATAAATAAGTTTGGAAGCAGCTACACTGCCTCCTGGGCCATTTCCAAGCACAATTCAAAGTGCTGGTACTGACATTTAAAGCTGGTCATGGTTTGGGAGCAGCACCTCCTGCTTCCATACCAGCCCGATTGTTCAGTGAGATCATGGAAGCTCTTCTTTGGGTGCTACCACCAACTGAGGTGCAGCAGTTGGCAACCAGGGAGAGGGCGTGTGTGCTATCTATGGAATAATCTCCCTAGAAATGGTTGATTAGTGCCTATATTCTTGCACAAGGCAAAACTTCATAGTTTTCCCAGATTTGTTTTAAAAAAGCATTTAAAACTCTGAACTATGATTGATTTTACGTGACTTCTAATGTTTGTCATGCTGTTGTGTTATTTTGTGTTTTATATTAATGTTTTTTTGGTTGGCTGCCGTGTGATTTTTTTATTTGAAAGGTGGGGTAAAAAAATCTATCTATACACACACGTGTACACACACACACAGTGTGTGTGTGGAGAGAGAGAGAGCACGTTTCTACACAATGCATTTATTGTGCGCTCATCATTCCCTATTGATGGCTGTTTAAACAATGTTGTAACTCTCCAGTTTTGCTTCTGTTTTTAAACACCACTTTCAGTTACTTCTTATAATGCGGTATTATTTGTAAAGTGGAACAAAATGCTTTTTCCACTTGTGGAATTGCACTATTCTGCTATACTGCAGCACCACCTACAGGTAATGTAGGAAAACCAGGAGAGGAAACGCTCTTCATGTAGTGCTTGGATCTCAATTTTGTGGTGAAACTGAAAGTAGATACAGTTGGTTAACAGCTTCATGTAGAAAAGCTTATAAAAACAGAGACAGGGAGGGAGAGAGTATCTGTATTCTGTATGGGATTAGAGAGAGAGACAGATATCTCATAATAAACATGCACACCACTGAATAAAAACGGTATCCCTTGTCCCTTGAACTACATATAATTGTTTTCAGGGATCTAGTGATCTTTCAGAAGCTACATTCACTTTAGAAAAGAAACAGTATGGTTGAAATAAATATACATACTCAGCCCGCCCCTCCACTAGTAGTTTCATGTAGATGTTGAGCCTGGGCGATAGAATAGAGACCTGTGGAACCCCATAGCATAGCTGACAAGGCACAGAGCAATAATCCCAGAGCAATGCAGTGCCTCCAACTCCCAACCCAGACAACCTATCCAGAAGGATACCATGGTTAATGGTATTGAAAGCCACTGAGAGGTCCAAGATAATCAACAAGGCTGCACTCCCCCATCCCTCTCTTGACAAAGGTCATCCCACAGGGCAGCCAAGGCAGTTTCCATTCCAAAACCAGGTCTGAAACCTGATTGAAATGAGTCTAGATAATCATTTTCATTCAAGAATGTCTGGAGTTGTCTGCCAATAGCCTGCTAAAGCACCTTGCCTGGGAAGGGGATGTTAACAACTTGCCTATAGTTGCTAACATCTTCTGGGTCCAGGCTAGGCTTTTTCAGGAGTGGCCTAATACTGGCTCTTTTAAAGAGGTCAGCGACACTCCCTCTCTCTAGAGGGAATTTACAACTGCCTGGATGCAGCCGGATATCCGCTTGCTATTAGATGTAATAAGCCATGAAGGTGGTTGGCTGGACTTGGCCAAGCTCTTTGTCTGCATCCCTGGGCCTCAAAGACTCATGCAATAAAACTGAACCAGATGGCACTCTGGGCACCTCTACTGATGGAACTGCACTAATTGTGGTGTCCGATTTATGACAGATTTGAGCGCCTTTATCTTCAAAATGCTGTGCAAATTTGTCACGGTATACTACCGAGAGTTCCACCATCTCTCTCCCTGGCCCAGATTGTATCAGGCCATGAACTACTCAGAAAAGCTTCACTGGCTGACACTAAGAAGATGCAATGGTGGCGAAAATGAAGTCCCTTTTTGCCATCATCACCACCACAGCACAGGCTCAATCAGACTCGGCGCAAGTTTTCCTCCACCTGCATTCTAGTCATCTCCCCTCTTGCTTCATTGCCCTCAGCTCAGGTGTATACCAAGGAGCTGCTCAGAGGGAAGGGGCGCTTGATCATGTCAATGGCCTAAGTCACCTCTGCATTCCAGAGTGACCTGGGCTTCGACAGGAGCACCAGCCAAATCAAGCGTGTGTCCTCTTACATGTGTTGGGCCAATGACATGTTGAGGCAGCCCCATGGTTACTACAGCAGCCAGGAAGTCCTGAGCCATCCCATATTCAGCAGCCTCAGAATGGACATTGAGATCCCGCAGAACCATCTTTCTAGGGGTCCTCAACATCAGACTCGAGACCACCTCCATCAGCTCAGGCAGGGAGACTGAAGGATAGCAAGGTGGGCACTACAGCAGCAGAATCCCTAATCTGTCCTGGGTACCCAACACAAGTTACAAACACTCAAGATAGGTACTTGAATGGACAGGAAGCCTAGAGAGGGAGATAGAACTTCTATAGACCACAGCAAACCTCCTCCCCAACACTCAAGCAGACATTAGGAGGGCACAGCTGGCAGAAACTAACTCCTCCCAGTTTCCCCCAACCAGGTCTCAGTAATACACACCAGGTCAGCCCTCTCATCCACAATTAAATCATGGCTGAGGGAGATTTTGTTTTGGACCAACCTGGCATTCAGCACCAGCAGCACCAGACCCAAGGGCAAGCTGGCAACCCAGCCAGGAACCATCTTCGTTAAAGTTAACCTACTCACACTCAGTGCAGGTGTCCTTGCTACCAAGGTGAGGGCTAGGTACTGCCAGACAGTATTCCAGACAGTCGCCTTGCGTGGGCAACCCCGTCCTGGCTCAAAGCCTCAGATCAGTGCGGTAACTGGACTTTGCTCTTCGTTGCCCACCCACATACTCCAAAGGTGTGGAGACAGGATCATCCTCAGATGGCTAGCCTACTCCAGGTTCGCTCGTGCTGTTAGTCCTCAGACGTTGCTACAGGAAATCCTGCCTTCACCACTTCAGCACCTCAGGGTGCTGAGCAACATCCACCACGTCTGTCCATCCCTGGAATCCTCACTGCCCATGCCACCAGCGGGGGCCAGCCTTGCTTAGCTCCCCTCCCCCCACCTGCTGACCATAAGGTCAGGCAGGTCCTTCTGCAGACAAAAGGTTACAGTCCCTGGAAGAGAGGTTCACACTGTCTGTCCTTTAAAGCAGGGATGGCCAACCTCTTTGGGGGCGAGGGCCATATTCCCTTGTGAGAAAGTGGTTGACATGTGCTTAACACCAGTAGACAGGGCCAAAGGCAAAAATGGGTGGGGGCACCCTCGACATGCTCTCTTCTCTTCTCTCCTCTCCCCTACCCATTCCATTGACCATCCATTCATTCTCTGTCATTCATTTTCTCTGTCTCTCTTACAAGCTCACAGTATACAATCACTCACAGTCTCCATAGCTTCCCCACCCCCTAGCAAACCTACCTACCTTCCAGCCAGTCTGCTCCACTCTTGCTATTCGCTCCTGCCTGCGTTTAATTCCTGGCGTGTGTGCGTGCGCTCTCTCTCTCACTCTCTCTCTCTCTCTCTCTCACACACACACACACACACACACACACTTTAGCCCCAAACTTTTGATGGAAGCTGGACAGCAGCTGCTGCAACCACTCTGCTTGAGCCAAGCCCCTGGAGCAAAGGGCTGCAGTGGAGTCTGTCCTCAGGGTTGGCTTTATGGAGCCATGAATCATCCTCCCACCCTGCATTTTTGCTAGATGGGCACTTTGGAGGGGGAGGGAAGGAGGCTGGAGAGGCCCCAGGACAATTCATATTCCCGCCTTTTTCCTCCCTCCCCGCCCAACGAAACACCCCCTTCTCCCCCTCAGAGAACAGTGGTGCGATTCTTTCCTCAGACACTGTCTAGGAGCTATAGGATTACTCCCTGAATATATATATACTTGCCATCACTTTAAGCAGCAACATTCTATTTTGCTGTGTTAGCATTCATAACTGTGTAGCTGTGGAGGGTGGGGTTTCCCAGCAAAGCCAGCCCTTCCACACACTGAGCACAATCTGGCAAATGTTAGTCATGACTAACGGCCATGAAATTTACTGCCTGGGAAACTTACAGCCTGGCCCAATCTTACACGTTTACTCAGACATAAGCAAGTTACTGCCTAGGAAATGTGCATATGATTGTTGCTGTGTACTGCATTCCCTGGGAATTATTCCCAAATAAACATGTAGCAATCCTATGAATACTTGGAACTCTGCGGAAGTTACATTTGAACAAACACGCACTAGGTTGGGTTGCAAGAGACAGAAGTAGGGATGGGCAAATCTGTCAATTTTGGGTTTGCTCAGTTTCTCATTTTCCTGACTGTAAATTCATTTGGCCCATTTCTGCATCAGTTTGTGAAACTGGGGAAGCGGGAAACTGCATGAAACTTTGTATGTATTTTCATGTGCATTTCTTCTAATACACACCTTTTTCCTAGTGTACAATTTTGGGGGTAATGTAATGAATATATGTATATATTTTCCCTTAATATGTGCATTTTTTGAGTTAGAACTTATATCTCAAAATTCTGAAAACTGTAGATTTTGGGTTGCAAGTGTGTTCTGGTTCATATAGAGGTTCAGGAGGTGCAATATAGTGTCTTTGTATAAAAATTTCAACCAAATTTCTCATCCATCCCTAGACAAAATATGCCATCGGCATTGCAGGTAACATTCCTGATGGTGGCTTCTACCACTTAAGACTGTAGGTGTGTGGGGGGGGGGGGTCAGGTTTGTATGTTTGTATGCTCTCTTATGTTAAAAAAAACATTTTAAAAGTTCCCTGAACCTTAGAATATGTCAGGAAAAGCTTGAACTAGAAAAGCTGATACATCATGCTTGATGGCCAGTTATGTAGCTTGCCTTATAGCCACAACTAACAGCACAGTCCTATGAATGGCTACTTAGAAATAAGTTCTATTGAGTTCAATGGGACATACATCCAGGTAAGTGCATATAGGTTTACAAAAAGCCAAAAACAAAGCAGTAGACAAAAAAGATGTTTTATTCAACAAAAGCAAAAGGTGTTAGATACGTTTCAGACCACATGCATGTGGTCCAAAATGTGTTGGAACCTTTTTCTTTTGTTGAATAAAACATCCTTTTTGTTTACCCCTCTGCTTTCAGCATTTCTTGTGCAGGTTCCCCTTTTTGTTGGCTTCATATTGGATTACAGCCTAAGTTAACTAACCTTTGCTGGATGGGGCTCACTGACATCAATACTTTGTATTCCAGGGTAGCATATCAACTTGAGATTAAATTCAGATATTCTCTGTCTTCCTTATAAACAACTGTATATGCAAGATAATTGCAGTACAGAGGTGCTATAAATGAATGGACAGTGCCATCTGTTGGGTCCTAAAAGAGTTACATTCTGAGGGGGTTTTTTTACTGGGAAGATCAACAGTGTGAGATTTTTAGAAGAAAAGTGACTGATAAGACATTAGCTGCTACAATGGACAAAAGCAATAATACTACTTCCATCACACCATCTAGTATAATTTATGGATGCTTCCAGCACTTATATGTCCGTACTTCTTGTTTTTGAAGCATCCAGCCTGCACTAAGCACTTTTAAGTCCCATTTATTTCAGTGGAAGAGAGAAACATCTCCCACTGAGACCGAGAAAGCGAGGGTCTGTGGCTCAGCAGTAGAGCCCCCGCTTTGCATGCGGAAGGTCCCAGGTTCAATCCTCGGCATCTCCAGGTACAGCTGGAAAAACTCCTGCCTGAAACCCTGAAGAGCTGCCACCACACAGTGTCAATACAGAGCAAGTACAGAGCACCATACAGAGCAAGATGAGCCAATGGTCTGACCCAGTATAAGGCAGCTTCCCATGTTCCTAAGCAAATGCTTAACTTTCTCCCATTGAAATAAATAAGACTACTGTTCCTTTTTTATTGGAAATGTTGCATATTACAACAGCCAACATGGACTGAGACATGTTTATGACATAAAAAAAGAGGTTGTCCAAACATTAGGCAAGAAACAAAAGCTTTATTGATCTGGGAGCTGTGTTCAGAATGAGACTAGAAGCAGACAGCATGGGGGCAGAGGTAGATGAAGGCAGGAACTGGTGCTTGAATGTGTTGGCGCTAGCATGGAAGAGGGTGCTCAAGATGTCTTGGGCCAACAGTGTAGCTTACAGCAGTTTCATCAGTATCCAACCCTGTTTCCAAAGAGCTTAATCTAAGCATTATGTTTGGATGGATGGAGAAAGCAATGGTGGGTAGACTAAAAATTTATTCTTTCATGTATTAACATTTTTGTTGCTTCCCTTAACCCAAAATAAAGCTCTCAAACAACATATATTTTGAGCTATTGTTCATCCCTCTCCCCCATTCTCAAGCCACAAATACACAACAACCTGGTTCGCACAACACAATAAGGCACGGTGGGTTATCACCCTTGTTTGTTTCAGAGTGGCTTGTTGTGACATCCAAGCTTGGCATGGTTTCTTCAGCATGGTTTGTTATAATAACTCCACCTGGTTCAGCTGCAGCTTTCGGAGTCTGAGATCAAGGGAAGCACCAAAGCGGGGGAGGAAAATGACAAGTGTCAGTTCAAGACCTAATACAGTGAGAGGGTGAAACTTACAAGCAGGATTTCCAGGTGTACAAAGGGGATATTGATCTGTATTGCTGATAAGACAAAAGAAAGTAAAAAGCAGACAGGTGAATGTTCCCACGCAAACTAAAGAAAAATAAAATTAAAATGCACAAACGAACCCATTTGCGTACTTCCAAAGCACCAGGGGGCGGGGGGGATGTTGCAAATGGAAAAATTGCACAGAAAAGGGGTAGCAATCGGAGCAGGCTGGGAAGCCAGAAAAGTTTCCCTCCATAGGGATGAAGATACAAGAGGGGTTGTGCTGCAAAGGATGCTGGGGTACATGCAGGGAGCAGGTTGGAAGACTAAGGGGGAAACAAGCCATGGCAAGCCACACAGTGCCTGATCGTCTGTCAGGAGTAACGTGGGTTAGTGAGCCAACAACCTGCCCACTGTGGCTTATTTTCTGGGTGGCTTATCGTGACATGCAAACTTGCCCAATGAGAAGGAAATGAATGCATAAAATAATGTTAAAATTATGTTAGAACACAATACTAAAATTCCTTCCTTCCCTCAATTTTTACAAATGTGCACTTGCTCTTTAAATAGTCTGCTATGAGAAGCTACTCAGCCTGTCACAACAGGCTGAGTAGCTACCCACTGCGTGATGACAAGGCAGCTGTCATCACTGGCTGCCGCTCCTCCTCCTGCTCATAGAGAAGGTGGTTCTAATGGCCTGTGAGGGGAGCAGCAAGCGGGAGTGGCAACAACGAAGGATTCAGCCCAGATTTTTTCAGTGATTTCAAAGGGGGTGGGGCTGGGGCAAAAGGGCTGCCAAATAACAGCAATATTTGGGCCAGGGGGGAGAGGGCAATTTTAATTCATTTTTGGGAGGTGGTAGCTTACCATTATGAGATGAGGCAGCAGTGGGTTCTCCATTTTTCTTTCCTTTAAGTAAACAAAAGCTTTGCCAGTGCTTGAAGTAGCAGCAGAGTTACAATCAGCATTGTGTCCCACACAATGAGGCCTCAACGAGAACGCTACTGAATTACTGAGCAGCACAGAGCCTTCTCCAGCTTGGCCCACAGACAGAGTAATTTCTTGGAGGCTTGCTGTGACATTTGCAAACCCTTTGAAAATAAAATTGTTCACATCAGCCTTAACATGAACATCTCTACTTTTGCACTCAGAGGATACGCTCAGAGCACAGTTTAGTCTTCTTTTGTTGGATGAGGCCTGGAGATGTAGACAAAATACATGGAGGGATGCGGCCTGTCACAAATTTGCTCAACCGGTGCCATTCCTGACTATAAAAATAATTAGCACAAGAGGTTGTCTAGCTGGGTCTAGAAATTAGTTAATAATACCTCCTTGTGAGAGTGGATGGTTCTAACCACCATAAAGGAAGCAGTTGTGAGCCAACTCCTAAAAAAAACCCCATCCTGCCACCAGTTGTTCAAACCATCAGCCAGTTGTAGATATTCCCTCTTTGGACAAAGTGCTCAAGCAGCTGGTTGCTCTACAACTCCAGACACTATTGAATGACACTGATTATTGGGATCAATTTCAATCTGCTTTCAAAAACAGGATAATCAAGGAAGAGGCAATTTTGGGGTAAGAAATTGGTGTGAGGCCAAAATCCAAATCAAAAGCACATTGTGGTATTTGGCCCCACAGCTACATTGTTCATAAAATAAAATTGGCCAGTTTAAACATGCTTTTTAAAAAGCACGTTTATCATGATGCGTTGTCTGCCTGCATCTCCCAGATGTGCAAAATGTATAAGCAACAAGCTTAATGCCCCAGTTGGCATGATCACTGGGGCTTGTTTAGGCCACGGCACTTCCCGGTGTACACCAGGAGCCATTGCCTAATTACCCACCAGGCACAGCTGGTCTTGTCATCTGAACCCAGGTGGCATGGCTTGCTGGAGGGGGAAACAATCCTCAAATAACCCATGGGCTGTTACTGGTGGGTAATCAGGCAATGGAGCTCAGCATGCACTGCAGCTTAAACAAGCCACTGTGGCTTGTTTAAGCTGTGGTGATTGTGTGAACCAGGTCAGTATTTTTAATAACAAAAGCATCACAGAAATAGCTTTTCTTACTGGGCAGTCTAAAATGTAGTTAAAAACAAAACCTTCAACAATAAAAAAGAATGCATTAATTAATTAATTTGTGAAAGTTGATATTGTTCCATGAAGCAATTACAACTTCTGGTAGCAGACTTCTTTAAGATTCTGGCCACATCATGGATGAGAAAATAATAAATGGAGAGAGGCAAACAGAGATAAAACATAATGAAATTCATTTTCTGTAAGCACAGCAGGATTGTGTGACAGAAACAACAGGAAGAGATGGTTCAGGCAGATTATGACACAATTCTTTCCCTATCCTACAAATATTCTCCCATTTAGAGGAGAAGCACTGGACTATATTTTCAAAAATGGTATTTAAAAAAAGATAGATATTTTCATATAAGTTACAGCAGACAGCATCCAGAGAGAAGTGTGCACAGTGGCAGCGTCCACTGGTTTACATGCCCAGAGGGCTGACCTCAGGATTTCCTCTTCTTCCACTCCCCCATCCCACCCCCTGCCTTGCCCCTCTAAATGTGAAACACAAAGTAGTGTGGGGGTCATGAACAAGGTATTGCTGTTCTGGTGGTCAAAAGCTTCTGTTTTGTATACATATTGGGCTGCAACCCTGTTATATATTTTAAACATTTCAGCTTAAGACAGGCATGCAGAACCTCTGGCCATGGGGCAGATGCAGCCTCCAGGGATTCCCCATCTGGCTTCACAAGCTTCTTCTGCTGTTAGCTTTGATCAGTGATCAGAGGATATTAAAAGGCAATTAAATGTTAAATACCCAGCATAGAGCTGAGTTGTGCTTTGGCAGGCATAAGAACTGTTGCACTGGGGTTTACTCCTCAGTAGACTTGCTTAGAATTGAGCTGTGTTTTGTATGCTTGGTGAGAAAATGTCCAAATTGGTAAGAATTATATCTGCCCTTGGCACCACCGTGTGTCCTTAGTCCTGGCCAAGGTCCCTGAGACCCTTCCCAAATTGGAATTCAACCCACAAACCAAAAAGAATTTGCCACTGCTGGCTTAAGAGAAGATTTGAATAAATGCACTCTTGCAACAAAAAGCATGGACATTGGAGGTTAAGGCACCCACAGCCTTCCCCAACCTGGTGTTGCCCTCCAGATGCATGGGACTAAAAACCCTATCATCCCCCACCCCACCAGCTGGTGTTCGCCTTGCTCATTCTGACTGTAGCGAAACACATCTGGAGAGCAGTGCCAGGTTGGGGGAGGCTGTTCTTTGCCATATAAACAGTGAACACATTCTTCAACCTCACCTACTGTACTCACTTACAAGGTAGCTTCCATGCACGCACATTTTCCCCTGGGTCATCAGTCCCAATTCTTTTCCTCTGCAGGTGGGGTTGCAGAGTGTTCCCGGTTATTACGTTTATGTTGAAGGCCCTTCTTCAACTTTCCCGGGTGTGGGAGAGAGAGAGAGAGAGAGAGAGAGAGAGAGAGAGAGAGAGAGAGAGAGAGAGGGCCTTCTTGGTCGTAGTGTCTAATATGTGGAATCCTCTTCCCTGGGAGGTCTGCCTGGCAATAAATGTGATATCTGTCTAGCGCTATGTAAAGACCTGTTTATTTGCCCAGGCCTTCCAACATTTTATCAAGCTGTATTTAATTTGTTGACTTTTTAGTGCTTTCTGCTGACTTTATTATTCGGTTTTACTGCTGCACTGCCAATTTATATGACTAAAATGTGTATTTTTATCTTTTTATTTGTTTTCCATTTTACTTTATACGTCACTTTGTGTGCTTGCTGCCTGGGGCAGAGCAAAAATGCACCCCCAATTTGCTGCCAATTGATTTAAGGGTACCATTTTGGCAATTTCTCCAGACCCTTAACATTTTAGTTTCTATTTTTACACTCTTTATGATTCCGGTTAATGGCTCCTGTTGTGAGTTTTTTTAAGGCACTGTATAAGAAGCCAGTTTGCCAAAACTCAACAAGCAAAAGCAGCACTGAGAACAGCTGAGACTGTAGAGTAACAAGTTGCAAGAGCTGCAAAAATAGCAGCTGAAACCCCGGAGCAACAAGGTGCGAAAAAGGAAGCAGACAGAACAGCAATGACTCCAGCCAGGAACCACCTCTGAAGGGAAAATAAAAGTCAACATTTTCTTATAATCCAATCTTGGATTATGGTTCCAAACCATTAATTATAACTGGCTCAATGTCAGCTTCTTGGACCCGGTGCCATGCAATGAAATGGAAAGGAGAACCTCCAGTGTTATGTTGCAATGGTGGCAAGGTCTAACTGCCCCAAATGACTGGTCTCCCTGGGCCTCTTCATATATTGTTGACAGATACCACTCCAAATGCACACCAACCACTTCCTAAATAACATTAGAAGATGTAACTCATGCTTCCAAATGGCATCTGTTAGCACTACAAAAAAGATAAAAGAATCTGGCTACATGGCCACGATTAAAGTGCAGGACCAGGTTTATCATCACAGTGGCAGTCTGCAGCCACTACCAAATGAAGAGCTCAAATTCCTGTAAATCTAATTCTAGAGACAATTCAGGGCAGACTGAACTGTGCTGCATTCATGTTATCCACAGTAGGCCAGAGACAGTATTGCAATTGCAAGAGATGCTTCTTCATATGGAAAACAAATACGTTCAGAGTGGGGATGTACAAGAAGTTAGTTTCAGTTTAAAACTAATTTGAACTTGCCCTGTTCACAATCCCAAATGAGAGTGCATTTTTTCGAAAAAAGTGTGCAAATTTCTAAACTTGTGTGTTTGAAAAACGCATTTTTGAGAAATGTGCACTTTAAAATGTGTACTCTTTAAAAAAAACAACACACATTTCTTATTAAGAGTACACATTTTTATGCTTCAGTCAATGGGGGAAACATGGGCACTTTTGAAAAATCTGAATTTGTGCAGCGGAGAGCCTCCTGTATCCATGGAGGCTCTCCATATGATCAAGAACACTGGAAAACCAGCATTCCTGCTCCTCACGTTTAGTACTTTGGGATATAGAATGCCTGAATAGGGGAAGTGGACGTCCTGAACTGGTGTCTCTGCATGGTAATGGACTGAGTGCAGGATGATAAACTGAAGCTCAATCAAGATAAGTTGGAGTAGGTGTTTTGTCTGCATCGAGGCAGCTGGCGTTCAGCCTGTTCTAGAGGGATTGCACTTCTCTTAAAGGACTTACAGTTTGAGAATGCTGATTGATCCAGCATTGTCCTTATTAGAGGTACAAGTGGCCTCAGTGGCTTGGAGGGCCTTTGGTTGATATGCCAGCTGTGACCATAGCTACATGGAGATACTTGTTATGCATGTTCCGGTAAACTCCCATTTTGATTATTGCAATGTGTTGTATATGGATCTGACTTTGAAAATGGCCCAGAAACTTCACTTAGTCCAGAACATTATCAATAGGAAATGGGTGATTCGAACATGTTATGTCAGTGCTGTCGCATTGGAACTGGCTCCCAGGCTCAATTCAAAGTGTTGCTTTTCACCTTCAAATTGCTGGCTTCAACTTTCAAGGTCTTCTGATGGACGCCTCCTTCTAAATATACCTGCCTGGACCCTGAGGTCATACTTGGAGGCCATTCTTCCAGGTACTCCTACCAAGTGCGGTATGACATGTGGCAACTGGGCAGAGAGAGGCCTTCTTGATGGTGGCATTTCTGCTACTATCCCGGCATCTTCTTTATACTTCTTTCAGTGCCAGGTGAAAGATTTTTTATACCTGTGCATTTTTAATTCACTGTTGTGTACTGTCAGTGATGCTATGTATTTTCTTATGCCATTTTACTTCCTGCTGCTGAAATGTTTATGCTGCCTTCTAGAGTTCTGATTGTTATTGTATCTTAACTGAAAGACCCCAGGTTCTTTCAAATATTGGTTCATAGCTCAGGCAGGATACAGGGGAACTTTAGCCCGGGATATGGCAGTAGTGTACATAGCCTCACCTAGTAGACATGCAGCTCTTGGACTGGGAAACTCTGCACTGACTGAGCAAGTGCTCAAAGTGACAATGATACAT
Organism: Heloderma suspectum; assembly: GCF_057233095.1. Lineage (NCBI taxonomy): Eukaryota > Metazoa > Chordata > Lepidosauria > Squamata > Helodermatidae > Heloderma > Heloderma suspectum. Next base: position 119,327,916 of record NC_139462.1, read on the forward strand.
AACTCTACTGGAGAGCCAAGAGGGCGTGACATTCACACACACACACACACACACACACACACATCAGAGGAAGATATGCCAGGGCATGGCTGAGTAGCCACTCATACCCAGGCCCACCACTAAGAACAGATACCAACCAACACTCACCTTCTTCCTCAGGCTATAGCTCCCTCAAGGACTGCTGTAGCAACTTCCTTGGTGACCCCTCAGTCTCAAAGAGTAGCTGGCCACTTCTTTGTGGTGAACTCTACCACTTTGGATCAACCTAATTTTATGTACAGTATTTATTCATTGACTCCATTTATAAGCTGCTTGACTATATCTAAAAGCAGTTTACATCTCGAAGCGGTTTACAACATAAATATTTAAAAATACAAAATATCCAGTTAAAATATTTAAAAAACAAAAAAATGTAATACATCTCAGTTAGAAGCATTTAAAACCAAAAGAGAAAGTCTTCAATTAAAACATGTAAAATCAGAGAACTAACATTCAACAAACACAGTCCATCAGGGAAGACGTGGATGAAAAGATGGGTCTTTAACTGGCACTTAAAACATGCCATCATTGGCACCTCCCGCATGCCAAGGGGAAGGGCATTCCACAAAGTGGGTGCCCCCGCCAAGAAAGCCTGCTTCTGGGTTGCTGCCAGATGGCAATCTGCAGGTTGCGGTACAACCAGCAAGGCCTTCTCCAGTGATCTTAGTGATCAATTCGGTTATAGCTGTCCTGGTCCAGAGTTGTTTGAAGCTTTATATGCCAGCAGCGAAACCTTGAGTGTGGCTCGGTAACTAACAGGCAACCAGCGCAGTTGCTTCAGCCCTGGTCTAATATGTGCAATGGCCAGGTCCCAGTCAGCGTCCTAAATACCGCATTCTGCACCAGCTGCAGCTTTGGGACCAAGCACAAGGGCAGCCCCACATAAAGCTGATTACAGTCATCTAAATGTGAGGTTACCGATGATGCATGGATACAGTGGCCAGGCTATCCCTGTCCAGGCATAGTTGGCATACCAACCGAAGCGATAAAAAGGCACTCCTGACCACAGACAGCACTTGGGCTTCTAATGACAACAATGAATCCAGGAGCCCTCCCAAGCTACATACTTGCTCTTTCTGAGGGAGGACAACCTGATCAAGGGCAGGCAAAATCCCCAATTCCCATACCGCCCACAGAATCTCCATCTTGTCAAGATTCAGTCTCGGTCTGTTGGCCCTCATCCAACCCATCACTGTGACCAGGCTTTGCTTCAAAACATGCACACCCTCTCTTGATTCAGATGTTCAAGAGAAATAGAAATAGAGCTGGGAAATAGACCTTGCCCCAATTTATAACATACCCATGTTAAAGGGTAACATAAATAGATACATGTTAAAGGGCATTAGAGACAAGGTGGTACTGTAGCACTCCACAGCATAGCATACAGGGTTTCAAGGCACAGTCACCCAATGCTACTTTCTGGAACTTGCAAGAAGGAGCAGAACCACTGTAAAACAATGCCCCCAACTCCCAAGTCATGCAGAGTATCAAAAGGGATCAACAGAGTTGCACTCCCTTGTCTCTCTCCTGCAGAAGGTGATTTGATTCCACCCAAAACCAGGCCTAAACCCAGACTGAAATGGGTCATGGTAATCTGTATCCTCCAAGAACATCTGCAACTACACAGCCATCACCCTCTCAAGCCCCTTACCCCAAAAGGGGCCATTAGTATCCAGGCAGTAGTTGGTATAAACCTCAGGAACCAGGGAAGGCTTTTTCAGGAGTGAACTAGCTCAACTGGGCAAGAGTTGGATGTTCATGTTGTGAGCAAAACAGCTACACGTGTCTTGCCTGCATTCTCAGGCCTCAAAATCTGAAACCAATCCCATATAACTAACTTGACCAGATGGTGCATTGGACACCTCATGAAGTCAAGCTATTTTGAAGTCAGGCCATTTTGTTCTGGAAGTGCTTTGCAAAGTTACTACAGCAAGCCTCTGAGAGTCCTAGTATAAGATTTACTTACTTAGATTCCAACAAAGTCCAGACCACCCAGAAAAGCTCTGCTGTATGATTTCTTGAGGATACAATGCAAGCAGCAAAGTAAGCCTTCTTCACTGCCTTCACCATCATGCAGTAGGTGCAATTATGCACTCCAACACATTTGATTTTATATCACTTATGCTCTAGCACTCTTCTGGCCTGTTTCATCACCCAGAAAGCCATAGAACAGTCCAGACTACACAGTGCAAGAGAAGGTGCTTGGGAGTGATTGCGCTGATAGCCTGTCATGCCTTCCCATTCCATAGCATGACTAGAGCTTTGACACGATCACCAGCTCTGGCTACTGGAATTTCCCCAGAGCATTCAGGAATCCATTGGATTCCTTAAGTCTCCAAGGGCAGACCATCTTAATCAGTCCCCCCCACCACACACACACACACACATACATACATACTTGCAGGGGGAGACTGATGCATGAGCCCAAACTTCACCAGATAGTGTTCTGACCATGGCAATGGGGTAACATCAACCCCACCACCACTAATATCCAGACCATTACCAGCCCAGGGCGAAGTCTAAATTAAGGGTTTGCCCTGCCCTACATGTTAGCCTGATGACAAACTCAGATTGCCCCATGGTTGGCATGGATACCATGAAGTCCCATCCCAGCACAGTCAAGACAACTTTGGCATGAAAGTTGAAGCCATCCAGGACCAATGTCCTTGGGTTCCCCCAACACCACATGCAGGAATATCTCAGCTCAGTAGATGGGGGGGGGGGCGGTGATACACCAACAGTATCCTCAATCTGTTTGTTGGCCCAATGCCAGGTATAGGCTTCCTGGTGAACAAGATGGTATTTTTAAAGACCATCATGACTCCCCCTGATGAGTATTCCCCCTGTGACTGAGTACTCAGGCAGGCAGAGCTGGGCTAGATTGACTCCTCCCAGATTTCCTATCCAGGTCTTGGTGATGCATGTCAGGCGAGCTCCCTCATTCATAAACGAATCATGGATGGGTGAAGCTGCAAGCCACTGTGGGATAAGGAAAGGGCCAGCAGTAGAGAAGGTCTGAATGCATCTATATCCTCTGAATGCTGATTAAGACATCGATATCACAGTAGATAGGCTAAAAATGGAGACAGCATGATCAAGGGCTACAAGACAGATGCACACTTCAATGGACCAGGGTGTATGTGGGCAAATCCTAACAAGCAACACAAATGTTTTAAGGTGTAGCTAGCACTTTCTAGGATAGTCTGCACATGTGCTTGCAGATCCACATGTGCTATTTGCATCAAACTAAGCATGTGCTCATGTATCTTAGAAAAACATTCTGAGGTTCTGAAGTGATGAATCAATCTGCAAACCAAAAGCTGCCAACTGAAAGCCATGGAATACCAGCACAGATGAGGTTCAATTTCATATTATGTTGCTCATGGACCTTAGAATTCAGATCCCAAAAATATACCTATGCTGCCTCAGACTAAAGCAGGCAAGCCTCTATGACATCAGAGTGGATAAGCAAATGGCAGCCCAAAAGGGTCTCGATAAATGTGCATGACCTGGGCCACTTACAAAATCCAAGAATGGTTTGATTAATGGTACTGGTAAAAATTGGTGCCGGACAGGTTTCACAACACTTTTGGCCCATTGTACTATTACAGACTTGCCTGGTAACTGAGTAGCACAGAACACAAAATCTTGGCCCTACTCATTGCTTTTGGTCAATGAAAATACCAAACTGTTTATATTTAAACACAGCTTTCATACATCCTGGTTTGGAAAAGTGAATTCTAACATTAAAAGGACCAATTCCCCCAATACCTGTGTGGCAGCTGTTCTTTTCAGTTCAGGCCCACCCTGACCCGTATGTGTGATACCAGGCGAGCACTTCCACTGCCGTGGGCCTGAAGAGCACATCCGTGACTATACAGGACTACCCACTGTCAAAGCTGCTGCACCTGCCCATGTGGATGGTGGATGTGACTCAGGTGGAGGGGTGCATGTGGAAGCTCTTTAAGCACCAGGGCTACGACCCTGTCCTGGCCAGACGCATCCTGTGGCACTGGGGGAGACCAGGAAGCATAATACCATGTGGTTCTACAGTTCCCCCACCTGTGCGCAGCCATCGCCCATGCCTGCTGCAACAATGGGAATGTGAACTGGAACAACCAGAACTTTCCCCTCAACAACTGCACCAACAAGCACGTCATCCCGTGGTAGAAGGGGGCAATGAAGGCAGTGTTTGTGGAGGCAGCCAAGGCCATCCTGGGGGGCACGCCCTGCTGCATCAACCAGAACAAGTCATCGGCCAGGGTGTGCAGGACCCCATGATGATCACAAGCAACACCGACATGACAGTCGTGGTAGACAGCACACCACCTCCTTTGAGCACCAGGGGCGCTGAAGGACAGAATATTCACATTTAGCTTTAACTGCAGGCTGCCTCCCACCTGGCTCCTGATCAGCACCCAGGAGATCTGGGAGTTCTTTACCTAAACCTCTGAGGTTGAATAGCTTCAACCACAGAGAACCCTTATTTGCATTATTTGCCTGGGGCCACCTCTCATCCCGCCCCTAATTTCCTGTTCTCTCACAATAAAAGCAGCAGCAGCAGCGCCTCAGATGGAGGGGAGCCTCAGGAGGGAGCATCTCTTATGACCAGCCTCCGACAGTGGCTTCAGTGGCGATGAGGCAGGGCTGCAGGAGGATCCTCAACCCCCTCAGCACCACGGAGTGATGGTCCCACTGCCCAGGACCCAGCACCTTCTTCTACAGCCACCTGCTGCTTGACCTGTTCCAGCTAGAACCCTACCTGCCCCTCCAGTCAATGGTCTGACAATTTTTGGAGACTTCAACATGGCAAGAGCATTATCCAACCTTGGTATTTGTCCTCTGCCAGATGAGGAACCAGCTGGACCCCTGCCCAGTGTGGGCAACCAGGACTCAGGTGAGGGCTGCTCTCAGTGCATGCATCCAGCTGCTCAATGAGTTTTCATTTGTCATCCCTCCCCGAGGAGAATCCATTGACCTCACCTGCCACGAAGTTGCCAGACTTCATCCCCCGAGAAGCCCAAGCCTTCTCCCTCGAGCCCCTCCCCAAAAGCAAGCCAAGTCTAGAGGAGGTGCCTCTGAGTCAGAAACCCATTGCCTCTCCCAACACCCTCACCCAGAGAGGCCTCTTCATAGGGGAGGAAGACTCGGATGAGATCACGGCCTCACTTGCAGCTTTTGAGGCCGACAAATGGGCCGGATAAGAGACCCTTGCCTGATATCCCAGTACCACTTGACCCCATCCGGCCTTTGATCCAGGGCAGGAGATCCTGCCCTTCAACAACTGTCCAGCCAACCCAGCTCCAGCCCCAAAAAGCTTCACCAAGAATAACAGGGTGCCATCACCCACCACTTTGTCACCACCTACAGATGCACCTGTCCCTCAACGAGCTCACCAGCACCAAAGGGCAGTGCAGCTGGCACTGCGAATAATGTCACCTGCATCCCCGCTGATGTGACTGTTAATACCATATGTGGAACTGGTTGTGTGCAAGTCAGTAACATGCATGAGTTCACTTCTTGCATAACATTACATGTAAAGCTTTTCAAGTATTTGCAGTGGTGTGCATAAAACTATGTGAACATGATATCATGCATACTATCAGTCTGCATAGAGCCACCTCTGGCACCAATGGCCACATGGGCAAAACTGTTGAGAATTAGTCTACATAATGGCTGTTTAAGCCATAATTTAAAAAAATAAGGTTAAAAGAGAGACGGGGGGGTCTTGTAGGAAATACCTACTAATAGATACCATAAGTGCACCAAACATTTGATTTTAACATTGTGTTATAAAAAGTGTTTAATTAAAAAGATCTAGCCACAAGATATGCTTTGTAGCCTAAATTTCAAACAACGTAACATGTAATGTCCAGGAGTATAAGGAAAGCACAAAAAATATTCCCAGACTAAAATACATTAGAACAGTTGTCAATATACTGAAAATGTCAAGCATTTACTTTTTTTTCAGCTAGTACCTGAAGTCCAGACACACGTTCAAACATGAAATACAGTTTCTTTCAAGTATAGTGATTACTGAAATTTGAATGTGTGCTTAAAAGAGTTGATGCTGAGGTTTAAAAACAGTTTATTTTGTGACAAGATTATTTTTTTAAAAATAAATAAGACAGGCTTGTTCTTATAGGGGGCCTATATTCCAAGTCTTGATTTCCAACCTCTTTTGTTGCCAACAAATGCAGCCATGATCAGACCTTTGCACAACTGCACTCCTTCACTGGAATCTCTGGAAATCAGCTGTTTAAGTGAAATGAATGTAAGTCATCCTGTGCAAACGCTATTGAAATGAATGGAAGTTGTGCAAGAGTTCAATGGGACTCACATGGGACAATTTCCTTATTAGATTGTGCACCTGATCAGATGATTTTTAAAACAAATAAAATCTGATTGGATACTGCCAAGGTAAACATGATTATTTTATGCACAATGATTTCCCTAAACAGGCAGAACAGGCCTGGCCACAGTAATTCCTAATTGACCAAATAGTTATTAACAGCTTGCTGGTAAGAATAATAATACAGGACTATAAAACATTTCCCAGAAGCAGAGTTCAACTCGTTTAAAGTACTGCTCCAAAAGTAGATCTCCAGACCAAATGATTGGGCAATGAAATGGTACAGTGGCAAGAAAAAGTCTGTGAACCCGAATGATAATTACGGAAATTCCATAGTTTTACCACAATAGCCTTCGTGAATCAAAACCAGTCCTTTTCTAAATATTCTAAGGTTTATATTAACTAATTCTGTGTCTTCTGAAATAAAACAATGTACAAATTAGGCAAACAATTAGTACTTAAGTCAGGGTACATGCAAAAGTAAGTGAACCCCTGGTTGCATCAATTCAATTAAAGGAAATCATTAGAATCAGGTGTTTAATTACATAGATCTTCAGGGGTGAGTTTGGGAGGCCCTACCCGATAAAAGGATCAGAAACTTTGTGAATTTGGTCTTCACAATACCGTTGTGTGGAAACATGTCATTCCACAATCCAAAGACCTCTCTTAGGACTTCAGAAAAGCAGTTATTGTTGTTCATCAGTTTAGAAAGGGTTACAAAATCATTTCTAAGGAATTGGGGGTCCACCAATCCACTGTCAGATGGTTAGTCTACAAATGAAGAAGGTCCAAGACCACAGTCACTCTACCAAGGAGCTGTCAACCTACCAAAAATCTCTCCAAGAACAAATCAGCAGATCATCCAGGAAGTCAAAAAGAACCTCAGAGTAACATCCAAGGATCTGCAGGCCATTCTTGCCTTGGCTAATGTGCGTGTTCATAACTCAATAAGAAAAAGACTGAACAAGAATGGTATTTATGGGAGGATAGCCAGGAGGAAACTGCTGCTCTCTAAAAAGAACATGCTGCCCATGACATTTGCTAAAGATCACACAGATGAACTGCAAAACTTCGGGAACAATGTTCTCTGGACAGATGAATCAAAGGTAGAATCTTTTGTCCTCAATGAGAAATGTTATGTTTGGCAAAAAGCAAACACTGGGTTCAAGCAGAACTTCATCCCTATCATCAAGCATGGTGGTGGGAAAGTGATGGTTTGGGCCTGCTTTGCTGCCTCAGGACATGGATGGCTTGCCATCATTGACACAGCCACAAACGCTGCAGTGTATCAGAAGATTCTAGAGAATGTCAAGCCATCCATCCCTGAACTGAAGCTGAACCAAAAGTGGGTCATACAACAAGACCATGATCCTAAACATACAAGCAGATCTTCAAAAGAATGGCTGTGGAAGAAGAAATTCCATGTTTTAGAATGGCCTAGTCAAAGTTCAGACCTAAACCCCATTGAAATATTGCGGCAGGACCTGAAGTAAGCTGTTCATGCAAGGAAGCCCTCAAATGTCACTGAGTTGAAGCAGTTCTGTAAGGAGGAGTGGGCCAAAATTCCTCAAAACTGATGTGACAGACTGACCAACAATTATAGGAAAAGCTTACCTGAAGTCATTACTGCTCAAGCAGCTGCCACCAGGTACTGAATTTAAAGGTTCACATACTTTTTCACACACGGATATTGAATGTTGAATCAGTTGTGGATAAATAAATGTTGAAAAGGCATCATGTCTGCGTGTCATTTGTTTACTCAGGTTATCTGTTGTTCTTTATCTAGGAGTATGGGGTTAGATTAAGATCTAATAACATTTTAGGTTGGAAATATGGGACAATCCTAAAGGGTTCACAAACTTTCTCACCACCGTAAATGCAGTCCAATGTAAGTAAGTGTAAAGTGATGCACGTTGGGGCCAGAAATGAAACTGGCTTTACATATGCACTGATGAGGTCTGACCTGGTAGTAATTAACCAGGGGAAAAAATCTCAGGGTCATGGCAAACAGCTCAGTGAAATGGGGCAGCAGGGAAAAAGTCAAACTCTATGCTAGAGATTATTAGGAAATGGATAAAATATAAAACTGTCATATTATCATGCTGTTAGACAAATCTACTTTGAAACACATTTGAAATACTGTGAACAGTTCTGATCATCACACCTGAAAAAGCATATTGCAGAGCTAGAAAATGAGTAAGTACAAAAGGGCAACTAAAATGAAGGGGCTGGAACATCTTCCCCATGAGAAAAAGCTACAAGTTTTTGGCTTAGAAAAAAGTCAACATCAGGGACAGGGGGGACATGACAGAGGTGTATACAAATTGCACACAATGTGGAGAAAGCGGACAGAGACATTTTTCTCCCTCAGCCATACTACTAGATTTGGGGGTCATCCAATGAAACTGATTGGCAGGAGATTCAGAACAAGCAAAAGGAAGTGCATATTCACACAGCACATATTGTATAGAATTAAGCTTAGATGGCTTTAAAGGGGCATTAGGCAAATTCATGTAGGAAAAGTTTATCAGTGACTAGTACACATGATGGCTATATGCAGCCTCCAGATTTCAAAGGCAGTATGCCTCTCAGTACCAGCTATTGCTTCCCAGGAACAGCAGAGGGCTATTGCCTTCATGCCCTGCTGTTTGTGGGCTTCCCAGAGGCATCTGGTTGACCACTGTAGCCAATATCTGGAGCACATATATTGTTTGTAGTTTAGTTCTAACCTCACAGGTTTTCTTACTCTGGTACCATTCCACAGACACAGGAAAACATTTCTACTGTAAAAACTAGCAGAATATTAGAACTGCCTGGCTTCTTTCTAACATACTGACCTAAAACAAACAAAATTACAGTACACAGGCTCCAACATAATTCTACTACGCTGGTGAACTACATTATCCCAAGACTGCAGTGTAAAACAGGGGATCATAATTAGAATTCGTAAGACCCAGGCAGTTCTTCACTTTTCACTTTCTAGTGAGAAAGAAAGAATATCCCACCCTCTTGTGGCTTCCATTAAATGCTTCTGCCCATGACTTATCCATTCTTCTTGGTCAACATACGTCCTGCCACAAAACCAACATTTAAAGGTGAGTTTTGATGCTTCTGCTGGTGAAGAATTCACCACCTTGTAGCTATTTTTGTGGGTCTTCTTTAGTTTCATTTTTAATGTGTTTTGTTTGTTTATTTCACTTGCTGTATCAAAGTTCTGAAATGTAAGTTTTTTATGATGTCGTTTCACACCAAGACAATGAATCGTTCTTTCTGATAAAACCGCTTTCAAAACATTGCCTTTGTACTTATTAATAACCTTCATTACATTAATTATTTCTGGTGAATCAACATCAGGGTGGTTCAAAACAACTACTGGCTGGTTGCGATGAGGGCATTTTATCAGCTGATCACTTTTAAATGGTATAATCCTAAGGCATCTCATTAAAGCAGGAACCACCTTAAGGAAGCAATCCTCTTGAGTTCTTGGCCTTTTCTTGTACAAGTTCTCTCTGGCATATAATTGATTACCTTTGTTTTGAGGCTCTTCACCCTTCATGGCCCTTTTGTTTGGCATGTTTAGATCATTGCCTTTTCGGAGTGGTAACACTCTATTTTGCTGGCTACTACTCTTCACAATGGGATCTCCTTTAGGTCTGTGCCTATGTGATACACCCTGATTTCTAGAAGCTTCATTAACTTCATTCTCAGTTGGCAGAGATGGATCTTTGTCACATTTTTCAGAAACACAACAAGGAACTGGTCTTGGAAGAAATGTTTCATTGCAATACGTAGAAGAGGATGGCAACATTTCATTCCCATTTTCTTTTTCAGTTGGACCCTCAATACTAGTACAGTTTAACACCCTCAGTATAGTCCCTTGAGGAATGAACATTGGAGAAGCAACACGCATTTTATTAGTCACTCTGGTTTTCTTTATAGCCTCTGTAGGTGTTTCTAGTGGTTGTTCTCGTTCTTGCTTATTGGAAGAGGTGGCATCATTTGTTCTCTGGGGACACAGCAGAACCTCTTGATCCAATTCAGCAGTCAAGGCATTTCTTTCACACTTTCTTTCTGGAGATGACAGCACCTTCTCCTTTGAATCTTGACTTTTATCATGCCTCAATGAAGCAACTAATTGTGATTTCATATTTGGTTTAAATGTAGACATTAACTGAGCAATTTTTCTACACAACAACGATGTAGGGCTTTTCTTGTGCAATGCATTATCCCATTTTATGCCTTCTGGGACATTTACAGCACCAGCACTAAGGGAAAATACAGATGAAATCACTGGACCCTCTAATGACTCATCTTCATCTTTCATATTCTGTCCAACTGCAGATTCCGAATGACTGTATTTCTTTTTCATGTTTTCTCCATTTACCACCCCTAAGACATTCTTTGAATCATCCAAAGTTAGAGACTTATTCTGTTCTGTTTCTTCAATCTTTTCAGAAGGGTAAAATAAACTGGAACCAAATAAATGCATTTCCGAGGCTGCTCTAAACTCATTACGATGTTCTCTTTTAGCATTACTTAAAGTGAATGGCATTTTATCAAATACAGTGGAGGGCGGTACACTATTGTTTTCCTGAGCAGCATCAAAAAAATAATTTTTAGACATATTCCTGCTTTCAGAGGAGGAAGAAGCTAAGCATATAGATGGATCCATATTATAATTTATGTGTTTATTTTTTGCACATTTTCTCTTTTGAAAACATTCTAGACAATTTATTCCATGAGGAGAGATCACTGCTACAGATGGTGACAGATCATATCCTCTCTCCGCATTTTCTTTACAAATAACATTTTCCTCATGCAAATTTATTAAGTTGCAATTTAGAGTAGTACTACTTGGACATTCAAAATGCTTGTATTCTTGTATGGCATGAGGCTCTTCAGGAGATGGTGCCATAAATCTGTTTGTTTTTTCTCCTTGTTCTACACACTGATTTCCAGATTCTGTTTCTTTACACATCATAGCCTTGAAGGTAGTTTCTTTCAGAGGAATGAGTTTAAGAATCAAATGCTGTGCACCATTAACCTTTTTAAGTTCTACTATTTGTGCCAAACAATTTGGTGGAACAACAAATTTAGGTGGTGCAACCACTGTTAATGGCATTTCAGGCATTATAGGCCTTTTTTGGGGAGAATAAACTTCAACTTCAATTATCGCATTTTCATTTTTCTGGATTTTGACATCAGATGACTTATATATATATTTATCCTGAATGTATGCTGTACCTTGACTGCATTCTGCATCACCCATTGAACAAACAGCTTCAGATATTTCATCTTGAATTCCTAAAGTCATTATATTTAAAGATAAACCTGAAGATCTGTTTTGCAGCAGAGCTCCCTTAGCAAGTCCCTTCTGCACTGGGTTTTGCTTTGGCAAACACTTTGTTTTTTGCTCAGCTTTTGCACCTGTCAGCATCACTTGCTTATCAGTAACTGTTGCATGTAACCTTCTTGTATGTTTGACTATATAATCATGCCTAATAGCACCATATTCACAATAGTTACACTGGTATGGAAATCGTCCAGTATGTTTCACCAAATGTCGTTGGAACTCCCCTTTGGTGTAAGATACGCAGTTGCAGTGGGAGCAAATAAATTTAATCTCTTCATGTTGAGCTAAATGTTTCTTATATTGTAGAGGATCCTTTGTGGAAAATCGACATTTGTCACAGTAATATTTGTCTGGCTGAAAGTTTTTTAGTCTGAATGTTCTTAGAGTTTTACTTGGGGACATTTTCTCTTTGTTTCCAGTATCAGAGGCACCTGTGGGATCAATCACAAAATTTAGAATGGATGGCATACTCAGCCTGCACTTGCTACAGACATACTGGTTATCTTCACCCTCTTGGCATTTCTGTTTCAGCAATTCCAGCACTGAGCTCTCTTGCACACATCTGCACTTAATACACCTTATCAGATGCAATTCGGTTTCCTCAGCCTTTTGATAACCAAAATTACAGTTTTCATCATTTGCTTTTATTGGATTTGATTTAGCAACACTGGCTTGCTTTGGTGACATGGTCAATGAGCTATGGCCGTTGTTTACTCGGCTGGCATACAGTGTTGGTAAGACTTCCCTCATTTTCTTCAGCTGCATTTCAAAAAATGATCTGGCACAGATTCAGTAGTGATAGACATCATAGTCATTCATGCATGTTGTTCACTGTAAAGTTGCTGCAAATGAAACATATAAAGAAAAATTGTTTCTAGGTCAGCATATACAACACCTCACATTTTAAGACAGCAATATCTCACTCCCTAGTACTTTACAGGGAAATAAGTCCTATGGATTTTAATGGAATCTTCTTCCAAGTAAGCATGCTTGGATAATAGACTGTAGGAATTGTTGTACACAAGAAAGCAAATTATTGAAAAACTTTAAATTGCAGCAATACACTGGATACCAGAAATGTAAGAAAACAAAAACGTAAAACAAAAAAAAGCCTAAAATTGAAATACTATTTAAATATCTCACTACCAAATGGAAAATAAAAAACACACTATAGGGCATTAATTTATATTATCCCACTTACCAATGCTATATAGATTAAAATTCCTCAAAATAAATAAATGTTTAGACTAGTACAATTACCCACTATTTATTTTTGCTAACTACAAAGCTTACACAGTGCCAGAATATCCATCATTCAAATTAGGCACGGCAATCTTAATGAATCAAACTACCGACATTTGTGTGTTCCTTAAAAATTCAAGCTAAATATGTATAATTGGCATTTGAGGCTGATTAAAAGTTTGACATAACATCAGCTTCCACTTGAAAACCTGTTCAGAAGTACCAGCTGGTACAGAATTCAGGGGCCCACAGGGATTAGGTGCTGGCCACAAAAAGGGGGAATTGAACAATGCAGGCCACCATAAGCTAGTTGGAGGACTGGTGGTGTAGTAAAATGTATTTCACCCCACAGATAACCAAGAAAAATGTTCTTGTTGTCTGTAACTTTTTGGTTTGCACTCTGTCTATGCTGTGGAACCAGCTTATGCAATACCAAACTCCAAGCTTAGCTACAACAGCCCTCGTTCAGCCAGGAGCAGAGACAATAAAACTCTTGAGCTGTACCTGTTATGAAGTTTGGGAGTCCAAAGTTGAACCACTGTAAAACTCAGTATAAAGTTATAGGGTAGGATCCAACGGGGACCTACCACTAGTGGCAAGCATCGTTGGTTCCCGGTGCATGTGCAGTTGGTCCCAGCAGGGGTGGCAGCAAACACACAGTCCCTACCACCACCACGATGTGGTGCTTTTGGGGACAAGCCCCCAAACAACCACAAACACAAATTTCTGGAAAGCGCAACCTGCCCATTCCAAAAACTTGCATTTCCATTTGTTTGGGTGCTTGCCCCGGAAGCGCTACATTGCCACCGCAGCTGATAGGGCCGGCCGCATGTGCACCAGGAATTGGCAGTGCACGCCACCAGCAGTAGGTCTCTGTTGGATCCTACCCCCTATCAGCAACCTTACTTCCAACCAGTGATTACGATCTCTGAAGTGTCTGCACCTAGATATGCAAGACAATTTTCTATGAGGCTCCCTTTTCTGAACCAGAAAAAAAATGTTTTTAGGCTGTAACCCTATATCTACTTACCTAGTAGTAAACTCAATTGGATTTAATGGGACTTACTTCCGAGTTAATATGCGTAGGATTGTGCTGTTACTCATATAGGAACTGCAGAGAATGGCTAAAAGGGGATGTGTATATATGACTGATTGCACACTCCTATGGTTCACCTTAGGAGTACTAGTAATAGAATATTTAGCACTGCAGTACCCAATCTGGAATGCACTCCCAACTGACATCAGACAGGTATCTACAATTCTGACACCTCCTACAGTTCTGATGCCTCCTCTTTATGCAGGATTTCCCTGAGGTGTGACCCAGCTAGTTACAGTTTAGTTGTTCATCAGTCAAGTTACCATTTTATTGTCATATTTTGGTATTGGAGTTATTAGGTTCGCCACTTTTGTTGGGAAGCAGTATATACATTTATGAAATAAAATAAATAATAAATAAATGTATTTCTCTGCATTACACCGAATGACTTGCATAATTCTAAACAGTTGAAAACTACTCTTGAGGCCAATCGTATGCATGTTTACAAAGTTGTAAATCACTCTAAATTCGATGCGTTTTATGCCTGAGTGAGCCCTTAAGCTGTTTTTATCTTTTGATTGTTGTTGTCATCTATTTATTTGAATTTTTATGCCTGGGGATCATAGTTTTTTTCCCCCATGTTGAATTAATAGGCAGCATGTCAGATTTTAAAATAAATAAAAAATAAATATGCATAATACAACTACAAGAGATGAAGAATGACATGAAAAGTAAAAATCCACAGTTGGGCAATACCTTTCTTAGACCAACCAAAATGCCACAAAAGATTGTGCAAGCTTTTGAGTTCTCCAGAACTCTTCACCGTGCTAGGTGGTACAAAAAACAGGGGATGTAGCCTGATGAAAAGTTGTGGAGAACTCAAAAGCTTACACAACCTTTTGTGGCATTTTGGTTGGTCTAAGAAAGGTATTGCCCGACTGTGGAATTTTGCTTTCTCCTCATGGACCAGCACAGCAACACTGATTATAGAAAATGAGATTGTCTTACTATAATTATTAAGACACAATGCTGAAGCCAAAAAACGGAGTATTTTGAATGTAAAACCAAATTAGAGATTGACATGAAACTGCCAGAGAAAGAACCATGGTAACGCCCTACCCACCTCCCTCCATGGCATGAAATGATAATCTTTCTTGGAGCACAGGAAATAAGACCCACAAGTTAGCATACACAGAATTGCAGCTTCAACCCAACTTCTTCTAACGTAGCTGAGCTGTGGATGGGGAAGTACAATATTTGTATTTCAGGAGAGTTTAAGGCAAAATCCCAAATACACTTCCTTGGAAGTTTGCTTAATTTTGTTTGAGTCTTGCTTCCAAGTAAATGGAATGACGCTGTAGATGTGGGCAATTTCAAAGCCAACCCCTCCAGCTTCATTGCCTTGAAGACTGCATTTTGTTTGTCAAGTCATGTCTGGGAAGCAACTACGAGGTAACAAGTACCAAGGTGGCAATCCTTGGTACACTCCAAGGATTGTCTGGGAAGCAGCTACCAGGTAGCAAGTACCAAGGCAGCAGTCCTTGGTACACTGAGGCACACTCACCTCAGGCTCCTTCACACAAAGCTTTTATCCTGCTATTGGGATTGCTCACTCATGGAAGTTTGCGAACCCTTTTCATGACGTCATTAACCTCCAGGGCAGATCCAGAGGTATTTCCTGGTTATTGTGCTCCAGAAAGATCTGGAACTAATGAACCATTTTTGAAAGTTGGAATGTAACGCCATCGAAACAGCCACTAGACGGCGCTGCTTCGTTGTGTTCTATGGAACCTTGCAAACTAAAAGCTCCCCTTCTCAGCAAATCATGGGGTCATTGTCTGGGACCCCGCGACAAATATGGAAAGGCTCCTGAACGGGAGGGCTGCAGGGGTTTTCTCTAGTGTAAAGGCAGCGCTGGAAGTAAATCCAATGGTGGGTCTTACTTCCAAACAAACACGCACAGCACTGAACAGGAGTGACCTGCAGACAATGCCACACGACGCGGGGCAACTCTAAAAGGCCAGCTCTATTCCTAACCATTAACTCTTCCCCCGTCCCTGGCTCGCGTGGTCCTTTCTTCAAGGAGCGGCGACATCTTTCTTCGCGAGGAACGGCGGAGGAGGTCGCGCTCGCCGGTCCTAGCAATGCTCCGAGCGGCCGCGAGAGGGCGGCCCAACGTCTCCCTCCCCGGTCGCCGCTTTCGCCTGTGGCGCCGGACGCGGCCGGGCGAGCCCCGCGCTCTCCCCGCCGAGGGCGACGGACGCAGAAGGGGCGCGAGACCTCCGGAGGGGAAGGCGGCCGCGGAGAGAGGAGGCCGGACGACCACCGAAGCGGGACGCTCTGCGGCGACCGCGAACGAGGCGCTTGCCCGCCGGCGCCGCTCCAGACTCACCTCAGGCACAAAAGGAGGCGCCAGCTGGGCAGTGCATCCGCCGCGCCAGCCAGCCGTTCGCGGCGCTGCTCTGCTCTGCTCTGCTCTGCTCGCCCGCCCGCCTCACAGCACCGAGCGACGACGGAACTGACCTCAGCTCCCCTCACGGCGGCCCGCCGCTTGATTGGCGGGTGCTGCCGCCGCCCGAAGCGCCTTGCCAGCGTTCTTAGCGAGTCGGGCGTGCGCGCACCCGGCAGGCGGGATGGAGCTCTACAGCTGGACGTGGAGCGGGAGCGCGCTGAAGGAGGGAGTGGGAGGCGCCCCCAATGTCTGCCGTGTACTGCGAAGGCTTCGAGACGCGCCTCAGTTCCTTGGGAGTAAGTCCCGTTGAACTCAGTGGGGCTTACGTCAGAGGAGACTCCCTAGCCCCCCACAGCGAATGGCGTTAATTTATGAAATGTGCGGTCACAAGATGTGGGGATGACTACCACCTGAAGAGTACAATCCTATGCATGCTTAGACAGGAAAAAAAGCCCTACAACTCCCAACATGTAGGATTTTTTTGTCTGGATTGCACCCTAAATGGCTTTAAAAGAGGCGATTAAGGGTGCAATCCTATACATGTTTAGACAGAAAAAAGTCCTGGCTGGGGCATGCTGGGAGTTGTAGGTCTTTTTTCTGTCTAAACATGCATAGGATTGTGCCCTAAGACACACTGAGGAAAGGTGAGACTACCAATGGCTACTAATCATAATGGTTCTGAAGGCTGCTTACTGGGGAATAACCGCAGGAGAGGACGGACTAGTTGGGCACTGTGGCAGATAAGGTGCTGGACTAGATAGATCTTCAGTTTGATCCTGCAGAGCTTTCTTATGGTCATGACACACAGAATCAGGGTCAAAGGAAGGGAAGACGGTGGGGATACCTAGGGAAGGAAGTGTAGATTCCCAGCATAATACATGGAAAGCAGTTTTGTCCAGTGCCTCTCTGCTTTTTCAATAATTTTGATGCTGTCTAGTGGGCCAACTTCTGGGGGTTTGATTCCATCTGGGTGGGTGCTGTACCTTCTAAACCTCTCCTCCTTGCAACAAAATTTGATTGAAATCAATGCTGCCCAAATAAATACATCAAGTTTTGTGACAGATCACTTCCAGAAGCTTAATTCTGTGAACTGCCGAAAGAGCTTCGGCTATTGGGCAGTATAGAAATGTAATAAAGAAAATATGCCATGGTGCGATGAAAGGGATTGCCACATTTGCAGTGCAATTCTATAAATGTTTACTCATTCATAGAATATATGTAAGTATGCATAGGAAGGATTAGAGCCCCCTCTATGTTGACTGTGAAGTAAGACACATCGTTATTAAGGCATTCTCCCAAGGAAGGGTGCTTAGGATTTTATTGTGAACACACGCACGCACACGATTCAGTCAAACACAAAATACTTTTCAGTTTTACTGACTTCGAAGGAAGAGCTCAACATGTGCTTAAGTACCTGGCAATGAAATCTTTGGGATTTAGAGGTCCCTAATTTTGGTTAGGTCACAACTTATGTTTTATATGTGCATTTCAAAGGAAACAAGGTAAGAGAGCAATCCTATGTCCCCTAGACAGAGTCTGGGGGAGATAGGATTTTTCAGTTTCCCAACTCTGACCTCATAGATGGTGCTACAAGCATGTAGCCAGCTAACCATCTCCCCTCCCCCTCATAACCAGGGCAGAGAGAACTATGGCAGCTACCCCTCCATACCTGTCCATGTTCGTAACACAGAGCATGGACGGCAGAAAGGGGATGTTCCTAGGGGCAGGAAGAGGAGACCACGGAAGCTGTTTTAGACAGCTTCCTATGCTGTCTCCAGCCCCATTCCCTCCCTCTCCCTGAAATCAGGCATCTAAGGCAAACTGCAGGGCAGCCATAGCATGAAGGTGCTTCAGCCGCCCTGCATTGGATAGGTGGTTGCCTCCAACTTCAGAGGAAGTCAGAGGCGACCATCTGTCTCAATAGAATTGCCCCCTACAGGTGTAACATCATATCCTTTTAACTTATAGAGAAAACCTAATCGCACCATTAAGTCACAGCTCACATTTATATCCACAAACCACAATATAACAATCATGAATCCAGCCCATGGCAGCAAAACATAGATCCAAGGCATGAAGATCCTCCTGGATTTCTGTGATTTTAACCTAGAAACACTACTGTTAAGTTACAGCTTTTATTTGTGCCCACAAATTGCACTATCAAAATTTATTTATTTAAAAAAACTTATATACCACCTTGTAGTCCTAAAAATAATGGACCTATGGTGCTGTGCCACCGCTATGGTGCAAGAACCTAGATCATGCTTTACAGGCAGACACCTCAAATCTACAGTGTGATCACAGCTCACATCTATGTCACAACCTGCATATAGATATACATTCTATGGTTCATGATATTGCCATGGTGCATAAAACAAGATTTGAGACATAGGGTCTTCTTGAATTGCCATGTATTTTATAGAAACACCAAAACAACAAAAACCACCTGTATTTTATTGCAAAAATCACAGATCTGCCATCTCATGGGAGCTCAATGGTGCATCTTTTTAGTCATGGATTCTCATTATTTTTACATGGAGACTTCCCAAATCTACTGCCTAATAACTAGGTAGTGGACTGATTTGGAAAGATTCAGGAAATGTCCATATCAAAGTTGGGCTGCTCAGAAGCAGGTCGAATCTGACACCCACCCCATAGCCCTGAAGGTTCATTAACTGGATTGGCACGGAGATCCAGTCAAATGGAGGAATGCTCTCTCTCAGAACTACAGTTGGCCCTACTTGCTTAGCTTTTAGAAAGGCTGTGAAGACATATCCTTTAATTTAGCCTTTTAAATTATGCAGTTTTAATGTTGTACTGTTTTTAATTTGCTTTTATTCCTATTCAGCCATGGGAAGGAGAGGGAGAGTATTGTGGTGCCCAACTATACTGTCTTTCTGAAACAGAGATAATCAGTCACCATTTCAGCTGCATACATCACTGGGGCTGCTAGTAGGGATGTGCACTGACTACAAGATTTAGTTTGGATCCCACTGCAGACAACAGCCTAATTCACCCCAGATTGATTTGGAAGCTGCCTGATTCAACTTGGGGACAGAATCCAAACCTGACTGGGAAATCTGAAGCTTCATCCCTCCCGTTGACTCTCATTGGAAATCAACAAGTGACTATAATGTTTTTTGCTGTTTGAAAGAATTGGATGGAATCTGCAGGCATAGTTATCCCTGCCAAATTTCAGACAAAGAGGTACAGGGAGTTTTGTGCTAAGGTGCCTTTTAAATTTTAATCGTTTTAGAGAGAGAACTGCTGGCAACTTTTTAATTTTTTGGCAGAATTGGATGAAATTTGAAGTCATAGTTGCCACTTCTAAGGGGATCAAACCTACCAAGTTTCAGACAAACTGGTACAGGAAGTTGTACAAGAGCAGCCGTTACAGTTTGCTTATATGTGTTTATCCCCAACCTTTTTGTGGGCAGTTATGAAAATGAGTTGGCCCAAGACAGCACAGAGTTGGCCTAAGCTTAGAAATGGCAAAATTTCAAAAGGATAGGTGCAGTGGTTTTTGTGGAAGATATGTCTTAAAATTTAGGAGAGGAGATGGCTTGCTTCCCCTCCGCTCCCCATCCATGGTGTGTGCTTGGCAATTTGTATGAAAGTGTCATACTCATAGAGGTGTTTGGGGCAAGAAACCTTTGAAATGACAAAAGGATAGGTCCAGGGTCTAGGCAATTGTGATGAATGAAAAACAGTTTAAGGCTTTTGTTTGTTTTCTGCTCTGTTGGCACCAAAGTCACAAAAGTTCAATAGGATAGAGTTAGATAATAGATGTGGAACATACAGAGGCAGGAGGACTTGAACATCCAGCATTTTCTAAACAAGCATGCAATGTTACTCCCTCCCAGGTCCCACAGACTCCAAACAACTCTTTTAATCTTCCTGCTCTTGGGAGAGAGAACCAGCAAAAAGCACTGAACACTCAAACAGTCCTGTGAGATAGTACTTCAACATCCCTCTCCCAAAGTGTTGGGCCTGGAGATCCCTACTGTGATTAGAAGCTAGGGCATTTTCCTTATATGGACAGCTTGGGAAGAAATGTATCAGTTTTTGCAGGCACACTGTCTGTGTCGCTCTGAATCAGTAACAAAGCTTCAGGCGAGCTCATATTTATATCAGGCCACTTCAGAGGAGTCCACTTTGATTTGGACATCTCTCGAATCTTATTGAATCTGCTTGATTTGGTATTGATTTGGCCAAATCTGATGCACAGTCCTAGTTGCTAGACTCTTGTATTGTACAGATATCCAAGCATTCATTATGGTTATTTATATTCCACCTTTCAGGACTGAAATCCTTCCAAGGTGGCTTACAAGTAAGATGAAAATACTTTAATAAATTCACCGTAAACATTTTTTTAAAACTCTCATAAGGATCCATAGAAGGCCCTGTGGTGGAAGGGAGGAATGCTCTAGCGGGAGCAGGGGCCTGAAATGGTCTTTGCCTGCCTGCCTCTCTCCTTCTCTCTCTCCTGGAACCTTCCCACAGAGCAGTTGGTGGCAATGGCCCTGGTCAGG
Source organism: Heloderma suspectum (assembly GCF_057233095.1). Classification (NCBI taxonomy): domain Eukaryota; kingdom Metazoa; phylum Chordata; class Lepidosauria; order Squamata; family Helodermatidae; genus Heloderma; species Heloderma suspectum. Next base: position 119,348,922 of record NC_139462.1, read on the forward strand.
CTGGGAGGGGCAGTCTAGATGAAGCAGGTGCTGCGGTGGTCTTTGCCTGCCTGCATCTCTCTGCTCTTTCAGCTGCAGTGCATGTGTGTTGTTTCTGCATTTGACCATCATTATTACCTGAAACTATAAGCACTGCTGAAAATAGTTTTCGTGATGGAAACAGCTTCCTACTCTCACCCACACACACATGTGTTAAATAAGAGTAACCTTGGAGAAACTAGAATTATCCTGCCTGGAGCAAGGCAAAAACAAAGGCTTCATTGAAATTCAGGTAAAGGAAAAGATGGGGAAAGCTCTGGAGGAATCCTAGAAAATTGTTCACGTTTTCAAGTGGAGGAAAGCTCATGGAAACCATCAGGGATTTTAGCAGTGCTGAGCCTGGTCCAAGAGTTCAGAAAACTTAGAAGGATGTGTTACAACTCTGCCAATATCAGAGCTGGGTGGCTCAGAATTCTGAGAGAAGCAGAGTTTCTGTCAGACCAAGGTGAAAGGCAGGTTCTTCGTGCAAAAGTGCTGAAGAGAGCTGTCCAAGGAACAGCTATGTTCAAGTACAACGAGCTGAGCTCTGTACAGGGGGCATGGAGATAGTTTGTAACACCAATCACAGCAGTATCAGTGTCTGTAGAGACTATTAAAGTATGGTTCTGAACACTGCTTTGGAGGCAGGCTACAAAGCTTAAGTAGGAAAAATTGTAGGTCAGCCTCATCCAAAATCACATACAAATATGGACATTTGACCATGGCTTTGTTATTCAATATATATGGTTTTCAATCCAAGCCACCTCCAATTAGTAGTGTCTGACCATCTTACAGATGCAAGGCAATGGTCTCCAGCCAATATTTAATGGAAACTTTAGCAGCTCTGATTTGTTTCATACTTCATCTAAGCATGCATCCATAGAATATGGAACTTGTAATAAGTTATGAGTAGTGCTGACAACGCTTCTTGACCTCATCACACATTGATGGCTTGTCTTTTTTATCCTTTATGGGCATTTCTGTATAAACATTAATCAAACTTGGTGTTGTGAGTTTCTCTTCCTGTGTGTTCCTGGGAGTTCAGGATATGCCATAATGATTTATCAGCACAGATTCCAGACATTTGATAAAAGTTTGAGCTGTCAAATCCCAGAATGGATAAAATACAGTCCATCAGATACAACCATCATGTTGCACAACAGCACTGCCCCCATGGGTGGGGATGGCAAATGTACCTTAAACCATTCTGCTTCCATGGGTTTCATAAGTAAGGTCTACAATTCATGTTCCAACAAGATAAATATGCTTTATCTTACTTCAACACACCTCTTCATGCATACAGTGATTCATAACAGAAAACAAAGATAAGTAATCCTATTTCATTAGGGCAATGAAGGATGTCTATGTGATGGAGCTTCTATCTTAGTCAATGGCTGACACAACACATTGCACTAAGGTTGAGCAAAACAGGTGGGAGTATCAGGGAAGCTGGCCCCCTCCACCTCTTGTTCCTTATGATGACTGGTCCTAGACCTATGATTCTGGTCAACCTTTCTATGAAAGGATGTGTGTCCTGGAGCTGACTAAGATACAATGCTTCAGGATGCTCTTACTGTGACTGCTCAGCCTCCCATGCCCTCTTTTGTCCTGCCACATCTGCCCTCCTCTGCCGCCCAAGGTAAGTATCTTTTAGGGTTTTCTCCTAGTGACTAACTTCGCTCTGCCTCAGTTCTGTCAGCCTGTGTTTCCTTGTTTTCCTCCTCCGTTGCCCTCCTTCATTCATTCTTTCTTTCTCCAGCTATGCCTCTTAAATGCCTCACCTTTTCCCCCCTGCCTCAAGTTCGCTCTCTCTCTCTCTCTCTCTCTCTCTCACACACACACACACACACACACACGTACGTATGTAACCCTTGGGTGTCTTGAGGTTACTCTCTTATTTTTAGATCTGGCTCAAGCCGCCACCCAGGAAACCTGGGACTGCAATTTGGATGTCTGAGTAGCAACTTTCCCCAACACACGATCCGGAGGCGGAGATATGTACAAGTAACGGTATTTATTCAAGTCAACAGTCAATCAACAAGAGATCAGCCACATAAACCAAAAATATATTTTAGTCCAACACATCCCACTTTCTCACAGATATGCCTATGGAAGTCTGTGTCCTTTGGCCTTACTCAGTCCAGGGATGCAGCCAATGAGTAAGGATCCTCTAGGTGCATTATTGGAGAGTGTGGTAATACCTTGCACCTGCATGGGGCAGCAGCAACTGGTGTCCAACCAGCAGGTGGCAGCAGGAAGGTAGGCTTCAGGATTGGAAAGCATTGCAATGCCTTTTTATTTATTTTATTATTAAATTTATTAATTGCCCATCTGGCTGGTCACCTAGCCACTCTGGGCAATGTACAGCGTACAACAAAACAGTTTAAACCAATAAAATTCTACAGTAAAAACATTTTCTAAAATACCCTAACTGACCCCAAATGCCTGCCTGAACAACCACGTTTTTAATGCACGACGGAAGCTCATTAAAGAGGGGGCATGACAGAGTTCCCTAGGGAGAGAGTTCCACAGAGTGGGGGCCACCACAGAAAAGGCCCTCTCCCTCGTCCCCACCAGTCTAGCTGTCCTGGCTGATGGGACAGAGAGAAGGCCATCCGAGGCTGATCTTGTTGAGCGGCCTGTCTGGTGTTGCTGGAGGCGCTCCTTAAGATAGGCTGGGCCGGAACCATATAGGGTTTTAAAGGGCAAAACCAACACCTTGAATTTGGCCCAGAAAAGAACTGGTAACCAGTGCAACTCCTTCAGCACTGGAGTGATGTGATCTCGCCGGCGGCTGCCTTTAATCAGGCCAGCCGCCGCATTCTGTACCAGCTGCAGCTTCTGAACCATCTTCAAGGATAATCCCACGTAGAGCGCATTACAGTAGTCTAAACGAGAGGAGACCAGGGCATGTACTACTGATGGGAGCAGATGGTCGGGAAGGAAGGGGCGCAGCCGCCGTATCAGATGGAGTTGATACAGCGCTGTCCGGCTCACAGCTGACACCTGAGCCTCCATGGACAGCTGGGAGTCCAAAATGACCCCCAGGCTGCGGACCTGGTCTTTCAAGGGTAGCCGTACCCCATTCAACACCAGGTCAACATCCCCCAGCCTCCTCTTGTCTCCCACCAAAAGTACCCCGGTCTTGTCAGGGTTCAGCTTCAGCTTATTCCTCCCCATCCAGCCACTCACCATATCCAGACGTTTGGACAGGGATTCTACGGCCAAACTTGGTGAAGATTTGAACGAGAGGTAGAGCTGCGTGTCATCCACATATTGATGACACCACACTCCAAACCTCCTGATGATAGCCCCCAGCAGCTTCACATAGATGTTAAATAGCATTGGGGAGAGGATGGAACCCTATGGCACCCCACAAGTGAGTGGCCACGGGTCCAAAACCTCCTCTCCCAGTGCTACCCTCTGGTACATGCCAGAGAGGAAGGACTGGAACCACTGCAAAACGGTGTCTCCAATGCCCAACCCCTCCAGGCAGTCCAGGAGGATACCGTGGTCAACGGTATCAAAAGCCGCTGAGAGGTCGAGGAGAACAAGGAAGGAGCATTCACCCCTATCCAAAGCCCTCCTCATATCTTTCAAGGCGACCAAGGCCGTTTCTGTCCCATGCCCAAGCCTGAAGCCCGACTGAAATGGGTCTTGATAATCAGTTTCTTCCAAGTGTGCCTTCAACTGCATCGCCACCACCCACTCAAGCACCTTGCCCAAAAATGGCAGATTTGAGACTGGGCGAAAGTTGTTCAGAACTTGAGGATCCAAGGAGGGCTTCTTTAAGAGCGGTCTTATCACTGCCTCCTTGAGGGCTGATGGCATCACTCCCTCCTCAAGGGAGGCATTCACCACTGCCCTGATCCCCCCACCCAGTCTCTCTCTGAAGCCCATAATGAGCCAAGATGGGAAAGGATCAAGTAAGCAGGTGGTCGGCCTTACAGATGAAAGCACCTTGTCCACTTCATCAGGAGGAAGAAGCTGGAACCGATCCCACAAAACCGGTTTGCCACAGGCCGGCTCTTGCTCACTAACTGTATCCACAGCATGCAGAGTAACACACCTAATCTGATCAATTTTATCTGCAAAGTGCCTTGCCAAGGCCTCACAGGAGGCCTTAGAATGCTCCAGTGGTTCAGGAGCCACAGGACCGACCAGGCTCCAGACCACACGGAACAGCCTCCTGGGACAGCACTCTGCAGACGCGATAGAAGCAGCATAATATTCCTTTTTTGCTGCCTTCACCGCCATGTGATAGGCTGAAGCTACAGCTCTAGCCCGTGTCTGATCGTCTTTGGAGCGAGACTTCCGCCACCGGCGCACTAGCCATCTCACCTCCTGTTTCAGAGCTCGTAACCGTGGATTGAACCATGGTGCAGTCCAAGCCCTGTTCAGGGGGAGAGGGCATTTCGGAGCCACCTAATCTAATGCCCCAGTGATTGCGGCATTCCAGCCACCCACCAGGGTCTCGACCGAGTGGCCGTTGGCGTGCCCCAGAGAATCCCTAAACACGTTCAGGAATCCATTTGGATCCATAAGACGCCTGGGGCGGACCATTTTAATGGGTCCTCCACCCCTGTGGAGGGGTTGTGGAACCGAGAAGTCCAACGTCACCAGATAGTGATCTGACCATGACAAGGGGGTGGTGGATATACCCCCGACTTCCAGATCACTCCCCGCTTCTCCAGAAACAAACACAAGGTCTAGTGCATGACCGGCTACATGGGTGGGCCCAGTTAGAATATGGTGCAGCTCCAGGAAGCCATGGTCTCCATGAAGTCCCGAGGTGCTCTTGTGAGGATGGCCTCTGAATGTACATTGAAGTCCCCCAACACCAATAAGTTAGGGGACTGTACACGCACATCAGAGACCACCTCAAGCACCTCGGCCAGGGAGTCAGTCGTGCAGCGGGGTGGACGGTACACGAGCAGAATCCCCAGACTGCCCTTCGGGCCCAACCTCCAGTACATGCACTCAGCAACCTTGGTCTCCCGGAGAGGGGGTCTGGTGAAGACCAAGGACTCTTGGTAGATAACAGCCACTCCCCCTCCCCGATCCCCAGCCCTCGGCTGCTGTGCGTACAAAAATCCGGCTGGACACATGGCTGCAAGGGTTGGAGCAGCAGCTACAGCCAGCCAGGTCTTCGTAATACATGCCAGGTCTGCACCCTCATCCAGGATCATGTCATGGATGAGGAAGGTTTTCTGGGTAACAGACCTGGCATTGCAGAGCAGCAAACGAAGGCCAGAAGATGGGGTCACGCCTCCCCCAGCCATCCTTTGGCTCTGGACAGGCCCGGAGCAGGGGACAGATACTACACATCTCTCCCTTGTTCCCGTTATCTGGCATGGCCTGCCCTAGCGCTCCGCCAGCGCCTGCCCCCCAGCCTCGGTATGTTCTGGCCCCCAACAGTCCCCCCACTGCCTCCATCAGGTGGACACATGCCCCCTCGCTCCCGCCTATCAGGCAGGCTACCCACCCCTAAAAACACAACAAAATCCCCCCAAAATTAAAAAAAACAAAACAACAACAAAACAATAAAAAAAAATTAAAAATCCCCTTAAAAATGATGCCAGGCAGGAGTCCACAGGGAAGGCCTGGTGTTGGTGGCGGCACCAGCAGCAGCAGGCCCAGCAGCAGCAGGCACGCCTCTTCCCGATGGTGGCAGCTTCTCCTGCAGGCCCTGGCTCTCCTTGCACCATGTCAGCTGGGAACTTCCATTGGTCTCCAGCTCCAAGGCAATGGGGAGTGCTAAGTCAATTCTATAGTCTTAGCATAGCTCTGAGCCTCCCAACGTACAACTGCGCTCATTTCACATGCCAGCAAGGTTATGCTCAAAATCCTACAAGCTAGGCTTCAGCAGTATGTGAACCGAGAACTACGGGCAGTGCAAGCCGGGTTTCGAAGAGGCAGAGGAACTAGAGATCAAATTGCCAACTTTCGCTGCATCATGGAGAAAGCAAGAGAATTCCAGAAAAACGTCTATTTCTGCTTCATTGACTACGCTAAAGCCTTTGTGTGGATCACAACAAACTGTGGCAAATTCTTAAAGAGATGGGAGTACCAGACCACCTTACCTCTCTCCTGAGAAACCTGTACGAGGGTCAAGAAGCAGCAGTAAGAACCAGACATGGAACAACCGATTGGTTCAAAATTGGGAAAGGAGTACGACAAGGCTGTATATTGTCACCCTGCTTATTTAACTTATATGCAGAGTACATCATGAGAAACGCAGGGTTGGATGAATCACAGGTCGGAATTAAGATTGCCGGGAGAATTATCAACAACCTCAGATATGCAGACGATACCACCCTAATGGCAGAAAGCGAAGAGGATCTAAAGAGCCTCTTGTTGATGGTGAAAGTGGAGAGTGCAAAAGCTGGTTTGAAACTCAACATTAAAAAAACTAAGATCATGGCATCTGGCCCCATCACTTCCTGGCATATAGAAGGGGAAGAAATGGAAGCAGTGACAGATTTTACTTTCTTGGGCTCCAAGAGCACCGCAGACGGTGACTGTAGCCATGATATTAAAAGTCACTTGCCCCTTGGGAGGAAAGCTATGGCAAACCTAGACAGCATAGTAAGAAGTAGAGACATCACCTTGCCGATATGGCTGTGAGTGCTGGGCTATAAGGAAGGCTGAGCGCCGAAGAACTGATGCTTTCAACTGTGGTGCTGGAGAAGACTCTCACCAGTCCCCTGGACTGCAAGGTGGTCAAATCAGTCAGTCCTAAAGGAAATCAACCCTGACTGCTCATTGGAAGGACAGATACTGAAGCTCCAATACTTTGGCCACCTGAACACAGGACAGGAAGGCCAGGCATGCTATGGTTCGTGGGGTCAGAAAAATCAAATATGGCTGAACAACAACAACAAGCCTCCCAAACTAACAGCACTTTTAACCAGTGAATAAAAAATAATATATTACTGATTTCCAACTAATAATAACGCAGCTCAGAAGAACTGATTTGTTGTTGTTGTTCAGTCGTGTCCGACTCTTCGTGACCCCATGGACCATAGCACCCAGGCCTTCCTATCCTGCGCTCTCTCCCGGAGAGTGCTCCGTCGGTGATGCTATCTAGCCATCTCATCCTCTGCAGTCTCCTTCTCCTTTTGCCTTCAGTCTTTTCCAGCATCAGGGTCTTTTCCAGAGAGTTTTCTCGTCGCATTAGATGGCTAAAATATTTGAGCTTCAGCTTCAGTATCTGTCCTTCCAATGAGCACTCAGGGTTGATTTCCTTTAGGATGGACTGATTTGACCTCCTTGCAGTCCAGGGGACTCGTGAGAGTCTTCTCCAGAACCACAGTTCGAAAGGATCAATTCTTCAGCACTCAGCCTTCCTTATAATCCAGCTCTCACAACCATTCATTACTACTGAGAAAACCATTACAAAGCACGTGTAATCCAACTTATCTCTTCAGAAAAAAAAGTGCAGTTTTTAACTTCAGGTTTTTCCCGCCTAGAAATGTGACCCCTGCTCTCCAAGGGCCACTATAGCTCAGGGCAAGCCAGCACCTAGTCACCACCCATACTGTGGGTGGCTGACAAGCAAAGAAAAACCAAGTGTCCCAATCACCTCTTTTGTTTTTTAGCTCATTTTAACAGTTACAGTAGAACATATGAACAACTCTATTCAACATGCAAATGAGCTCCTTTATGGTGTGGCATGCTGGGCTGGGCTGGGCTGGGCTGGGCTGGGCGGTTTTCTCTGCCTACCTGCTTCCACCACCGGGTGGAGTATGTTCTTTTCTCTAGAAATTTGACGTCTCAGGAGATCATATTCTATACGCTCTTAAAATGACTCCTGAAGGATCTCTTGCTTCTTAAAATGGGTATCCAAATTCCCACAGATTCATAACAAACTTTGGGGACGGTATATAAATGTATAACTTGTTACCCCAAATTCATCATATGTCAGTTTTCTCACAGGTTTTATTTCTGTGGCTGACCTGCTATGATAGGGAGCTGTTTCCTCTTTAGCAAAGGGCTGGATGCACCTGATCTCGGGAGCTAAGCAGGGTCAGCCCTTGTTAGTATTTGGATGGGATTCTGCCTGGGAATCAGGCTTCCTGCATTGAGCAGGGGGTTAGACTCGATAGTCTTGTAGGCCCCTTCCAACCCTATGATTCATAGAATCATAGAATAGTAGGGTTGGAAGGGGCCTACAAGGCCATCGAGTCCAACCCCCTGCTCAATGCAGGAATCCAAGTCAGAGCATCCCTGACAAATGGCTGTCCAGCCTCGTCTTAAAGGCCTCCAGTGTGGGAGAGCCCACCACCTCCCCAGGTAATTGGTTCCATTGCCGTATTGCTCTGACACTCAGGAAGTTTTTCCTGATGTTCAGCCGGAATCTGGCTTCCTGTAACTTGAGCCCATTATTCCGTGTCCTGCACTCTGGGATGATCAAGAAGAGATCCTGGCCTTCTTCTCTGTGACAACCTTTCAAGTACTTGAAGAGTGCTATCATATCTCCCCTCAGTCTTCTCTTCTCAAGGCTAAACATGCCCAGTTCTTTCAGTCTCTCTTCATAGGGCTTTGTTTCCAGTCCCCTGATCATCTTTGTTGCCCTCCTTTGAACCCTCTCCAGCTTGTCTGCATCCTTCTTAAAGTGTGGTGCCCAGAACTGGACACAGTACTCCAGATGAGGCCTAACCAGTGCTGAGTAGAGGGGAACTAGTACTTCCCGGGATTTGGAAGCGATGCTTCTATTAATGCAGCCCAAAATAGCATTGGCCTTTTTTGCAGCCACATCACATTGTTGGCTCATATTCAGCTTGTGATCGACGACAATTCCAAGATCCTTCTCGCTCGTAGTGTGGTTGAGCCACGTATCCCCCATCTTGTAACTGTGCATTTGGTTTCTTTTTCCTAGGTGCAGAACTTGGCATTTGTCCCTATTAAATGCCATTCTGTTGTTTTCTGCCCAGCACTCCAGTCTATCCAGATCACTTTGAATTTTGTTTCTGTCTTCCAAAGTATTAGCTATCCCTCCCAATTTTGTGTCATCTGCAAATTTGATCAGCATTCCCTGCACCTCCTCCTCCAAGTCATTAATAAAAATGTTGAAGAGCACTGGGCCCAGGACTGAGCCCTGCGGTACCCCACTCGTTACCTCTCCCCAGCTTGAGAAGGTCCCATTGATAAGCACTCTTTGAGTCCGATTCTGTAGCCAACTGTGGATCCACTGGATCGTTGTTTCATCTAGCCCACTTCGAGCAAGTTTGCTCATCAGGATATCATGGGGCACTTTGTCGAAAGCTTTGCTGAAGTCGAGGTATATGATGTCTACAGCATTCCCACGGTCTACAAGGGAGGTGACTTGATCAAAAAATGAGATCGGATTTGTCTGGCAGGACTTGTTTTTGACAAATCCATGTTGGCTTCGAGTAATCACGGCATTGTTGTCAAGGTGCTTCCAGATGGATTGCTTTATGATCTGCTCCAGAATTTTCCCAGGGATTGATGTCAGACTGACTGGTCTGTAGTTCCCAGGTTCCTCCTTTTTACCCTTTTTGAAGATAGGGACAACGTTAGCCCTCCTCCAGTCATCTGGCACTTCCCCGGTCCTCCATGATTTCTCAAAGAGAATAGACAGCGGTTCTGAGAGTTCTTCTGCCAGTTCCTTTATTACTCTAGGATGCAGTTCATCTGGCCCTGGAGATTTGAACTCATTCAAAGTAATGAGGTGTTCCTTGACCATATGCCTGTCGATCTCAAGCTGCAATCCTGCCCCTTCAGCCTGTACTTCGCCTTTGCCAGGGGGGTCATAGACCCTCTTTTGGGAGAAGACTGAGCCAAAGTAGGAATTGAGCACCTCTGCCTTTTCTTTGTCATCTGTTATCATTTTGCCATCCTTATTTAATAGCTGAACAACCATTTCTTTCCTCTGCCTTTTACTATGCACGTAGCTGAAGAAAGCCTTTTTGTTGTTTTTAGCATCCCTCGCTAACCTCACCTCGTTCTCCGCTTTAGCCTTCCTGACGCCATCCCTGCAATTCTGTGCTACCTGCCTGTACTCTTCCTTTGTTACTTGGCCTTCTTTCCACTTCCTATATGTGTCCTTTTTTGTTTTCAGGTCATCCCTAAGCTTTTTGTGAAGCCACATTGGCTTCTTCTGTTGTCTTCCACCTTTTCTTCTTGTTGGAATGGTTTGTGATTGTGCCTTGAGAATTTCCTTTTTTAAAAGTTCCCACCCATCTTGGACTCCTTTTCTCGCTAGCATTGTTTGCCATGGGACCTTACTGATCATTGTTCTGAGTTTATTAAAATCAGCTTTCCTAAAATCCAGGGTACGCGTTTGAGTACACTCGGCTTTTGCTTCCCTTAGAACCAAGAACTCAAGTACAACATGGTCGCTTTCCCCCAGAGTTCCTGTAACTGCTACTTTATCCACTAAGTCATCTCTGTTGGTTAGGATCAAGTCAAGGATAGCCGATCCTCTAGTTCCTTCCTCTACTTTCTGTAGGAGGAAGTTATCCGCCACACAAGTCAGGAATTTCCTGGAGGGAAATTTGAATATAATCAATTCATATGATTATATGATCTATGAGAAGCTTGAGTCAGTGCTGATGACTGGCTTCCTAGAGACATTTCATTGTCTACTGCCAGACTGTCAATATCAGACTCCTCTGTGGGCACAGTGGGAGATTCTGGTACCATCTGTGGAGTAGCAGCAGTCCCATCTTCATTGCTTATGGGAGTTGAATGCTCCTCTGTGTCCATAGCTGTGCCTGAAGTTCCTGTGGAATCTAGAGATGATGCTAGAGGTATAAAAAGCTTGGCTTCAGTTTTCAGAGCACTGAATGCTTCTGGACCCTATGCTGGTAATCCAGTCTGGATGCCATTTCCCACTGCAGAGCAACTTACATCAGTCTCCTCCATCTCCAAGTCACCCTCTTCTTCTGCATGCTGCGGAGTGCTTGATGGCCCAAATCTTTGCACCTTTGACTGTGGTTGAGATGCATCTCTCTTCTCTTGTCCCCAAGTCTTGACTAGTGCAGTGTCGCGCATGCCCACCAACTGCCCTACTGGGAGCAGGTGGTTTCTGTGGAGTGTTTTCATGGGTCTGATGCCATTCTCCGGTTTCACCCTGTCAGGGTTCCACCACTGACCTGGACCCTCTGAACAACTCCTTAAGGGTCTCTTACCTCCTTAAGAGTTCTACCTTCCTTCTTTTACCTTCCCCTTTTCCAATAACGTGGGGTTTAGGCTGTGGGTGTGGGGTGACTGACACTCTAGAGCAGTGGTTCTCAACCTTCCTAATGCCGTGACCCTTTAATACAGTTCCTCATGTTGTGGTGACCCCCCAACCATAAAATTATTTTCGTTGCTACTTCATAACTGTAATTTTGCTACTGTTATGAATCGTAATGTAAATATCTGATATGCAGGATGTATTTTCATTGTTACAAATTGAACATAATTAAAGCATAGTGATTAATCACAAAACCAATATGTAATTATATATTGTGAAATATTTATTTCTAATTACAAATAAATGAAATTTTGTCTTGAAGCATGGTGTAGCATGGGTAACAGTCTTAATATAACAACCCCAAATTGGGACTGGAGTATTGGACTGGAGAGGAGCAGACAGCATCTACAACTTACATAACCCATCAGATAAGGCATGAACTCAGCTGGTGGAATTCAAGATGGTCAGAAAATAAGACACTTGGGTCGGGAAGTCCAAGAGCCTCCTCCTTGATTAGGTATCTCCCCGCTTGATTAGGGATCTCGGCAGGATGAAAGACATCCTCTGTGGTGAAAGAGACTCACCTTCTATCTAGGCCACTTTCCCCAACCTGCTGCCTTACTGATGTGCTGAACAACAACTCCTAGCATCCCCAGCCTGTTCAGTTGGCCAAGCTGGCTGGGGATGATGGGAGATGCTGTGCAACACATTGGGAAGGCACCAGATTGGGGAAGGCTAAGCACCTCATCATATTCTCAACACATGGAAAAAGAGACTTTGATTGTTTCTTTATTGTTTATTTCATAGATTTATTTATTGCTTAGCATATTTTTAAAAAATATCTCTGAGCAGTTAAAGATGTCAGGAGTGGGGGCTTTGGAGAAAGGAGGTGGGGCTTCAAGAGACAGCGAGCCCACCCCAACATCATCTTGCCCCCACAGGTTGTCCCAGGAGGCAATCCGGCCCTTGGGGCCAGAACAGTTCCCCATCCCTGGACCAGAGTTCATTCCAACACTGATGGTATGATTTTATCCCTCTGCATCTTTATGTTCTCCTCCCGGTCTTTTCCTTTTCCTTTTCCTTCTCCCTTACTCCCTCACCCCACATCTTGCCATTTGCTTTGTGTCATTGCTCCCTTAAAAAACTGAAAGTTACTATAAAACTTTATAAACTAAAACACACACAGCAGTTGGAGGCAGATGGTCTGATCTCTGGCGCACAACCCACCAGGGCATTCCCCTGTGTGTGCCCCAAACTGAAAGCACTTGCACTTTCAATGGGGCTTGTGCAGGAGCATGTCTTGGTGGGTCAGGTCCCATGTTAGCATGAATTTGGTAGCAGGAAGAATTATGTTTGGATTTTCTGCTTCAGGCACCCAAATACCTTGGTCCTGCCCAGGAAGTGAGCCCCGCTGTCAGTTCAATAGGGGCTTACTCTCAAGTAAGCTTACTCCCACATAAGCACACATTTAATTGCAGCCTTAATGACACCAATAGCCCACTCACCCCATTTGACTGCCTCTCCAGTGTTCCCTTCCAACAGGGCCATTTTGCACATGCCCAAGACCTTTGCACATGCTCAAGAGGCCCACTCTGCATCTTCTCACAGCTGCAGCTCTGCACACGCTCAGAGACACCGTTCCTCTCTTTACGTAAAAGGCCAAGACAGGGGCAGGAAGCCAGGCAATAACTTCAAAATCCACAGCTGGGCAATTGGGCAACTCTGGATAAAATTCAACTAAAGCCCTTCTTAGAGTAGAACCATTAAAATGAACAGGATTTAAAACCGTCATGACTACCTTGGGGTTGGACTCGATGGCCTTATAGGACCCTTCCTACCCTACTATTCTATGATTCTATGAACGTCAGTCCCATTCATTTCAATGCGTCTACCTTAAGTAGGGCTTTAGTTGGATTTTACCCAAAGATTTTGGGCTTCTTTTGATGGTTAACCTTGAAGGGTTGGCTCAAGACTGACCTCCTCATCCTCATCCCCATCCCTATCCTCTCTCGCCTCCTGGATAGGCCCGTCTCCGGAACTCTTCACATGGTCGGAGGCAAGCCCTGGGCCTGTTGCGGAGCCTGCCCACAAAGCCTGCCACGAAACCCCGCCGGTCCCATCCAGCGCCTGGCGCCCCTCCGAGCTCACCCCAGAGCAGCGGGACACAACAGTGACGCCTTTGTGTAGTGAACAGACGAGAGCGAGGCGAGACGGGAGTGGGGTGGCGAGGGAGAGAGAAGCCAGCGGGGGCGGGCAGAAAAGCCCCCTCGGGGGCGGCAGCTCGCCGTCGGTCCGACGCCTCCTCCACTCACCATCGGAGCTGAGCATATCGTAAGCGTCGCGCTGGCGAGATGCACGGCGCGTCCCGTCGGAGCCGCCAGGCTCGCTGTAATCCACCCAGCTGAGCCCTTCCAAGTTGTCGTAGTGATGGTGTAAGGCAACCCCTGTGAAAGGGTCGTTCGACCCCCAAAGGGGTCGCGACCCACAGGTTGAGAACCGCTGCTCTAGAGACAGGGTTAAACCACAGCAGTTTACTAGTAAATTAAAGCAAGCAAATCACAACCAAAGGTATTTACACAATAGAACTGAGAGATACAAAAGCCTTAAGAGAAAATAAAAGTTGCAAAACACAAGTTCCTTTATTCAAGCTGTACTTAAAGACTTGTCCAGTCTGTTTCTTCCTGCTCCCTCTTCAGGTTCTGGTCTCCCTAACTCTGCCTCTACTGGCTCTCTTGCCATACCCTCCTCCCTCAAAACCAAAAGTACTGTTTCAAACCTGAAGAAATTAAACTTAACTGGAGAAGTGAAACTGAAACGTAACTGGGGAAATTGAACTACTCTTCTCAGGGATACCCCCTCCCAACAACAACAAAACCCCCAGGCCTCTAGACCTGATCTTTTGATCTTTCCTTGCTTCAAACCTTCCCACACCCTATATACAGGAAGATTTCCCAGCTTTTCCTCTACAATATAGGGCTGTGGTTTCCATCGGTCAGCCAACGTGTGTTTCCCAGGGACATCCAAATTCTGAAGCAGTACCCAGTCTCCAGCTAGCACTTGTTGTGCCCATCTCCTTGCATCATACAGACCTATTCTGGGCTGTATTTCTCTGGGCTGAGCAGTGGCAAGTCAACAGGCACGTTGGAGTTGCTGCTTCATCTTGTCTACATATTCAAGATGTGTTCCCAGATCATCATTGTCTCCAGAGACCCTGAAGCACAGGTCTATGGGCAGTCTGGGCTCCCTCTCAAACATCAAGAAGTAAGGAGTAAACCCTGTAGAATCATTTTGTGTATGAATGAACTAAGAATGCAATGTGCTGACTCCATCATGACTTTTGTTCAGGGCGTAGGGTACCCAGCATATTCAGTAAAGTGCGACTGAATCTTTCAAGCTGCGGGTCCCCCTGTGGATGGTGTGAGGTAGTTCTTGACTTCTTGACCCCTGCCAGACTCGGTACTTCTTTAAGCAAACAGCTTTCGAACTCAGGCCCTTGATCTGAATTAATCCCCACTGGCAGCTTGTATACAGAAAATAATTTTTCCCAGAGTCTTGCAACTGTGTTTGCTTTCTGATCTCTAGTGGGTATGCCTGGACATAACAGGTGAAGTGGTCTGTCACTACTAGAATACTCCCATAGCTTCATCTGTCAGATTCCAAAGACAAGAAATCAGTGCACACCAGCTCCATGGGTCCATCGGTACTGATGTTCTCTAAGGAAGCAGCTTGAGTGGGAAGGGTTGTCCATTAGACACAGCAAGTGCAGCTCTCACACTTCTTGGCAACATCTTTTGCCATCCCAGGCCAATAGAACCTGTCTCAAAGGAGCTTCTGTGTCCTCTCGACTCCCAGATGTCCTAGATCATCATGTAAGGCTTGCATGGCCATTGCTCAGTCCTGTCTAGGTAAGATCAATTGTCTCTGGACTCCTCTTAGCAGTTCTGATGTGACATGGTACAGCACCCCATCAATTAGCTTGTTCCATTCTCTCAGTAATAATGCTGCGATGGCTGATAGCAGCATAGTCTTTGGTGGCTTCCTTTCATTCTTCTCAACAAGCCAGAAGACATCCTTGATATCTGGATCATGCTGTTGGGTTTCTTTCCAGTTATGAGAGCCCAGCTTGAGCAGTGATGATTGGTTTAGGGCAACATAGTTCATTGCTGCAGAAGACACGGTTTCAGGCGGCAACTCTTAGAATCTCTGCAGCACATCCCATTAAGGGTCCTGTTTTCATGCCATCTTTTCCACCCAGTGTCTTCACCCCTTCCACAGGAATGATGGACCACTTGTTCTGCTGTTGGCGGGATAATGCATCGGCATCAGTGTTAGTCTTTCTAGTCTGGTAATGAATATTGAAGTCATAATTAGACAGGGCAGCCACCCATCTCTGGCCAGTGCCATCAAGCTTGGCCATTATAAGGACATAGGTAAGTGGGTTGTTGTCTGTCCAAATCTGAAATTTAGCACCATATAAATAGTCGTGGAATGTTTCAGTGACTGCCCATTTCAGTGCTAGAAACTCTAATTTATGTATGTGGTGCCTAGTTTCACTAGGCTTCCAAGTGCAATTGGCCTTTTTTCCTATCAGTCGCCTGGTACACTACTGCCCTTAGGCCACTGGTACTGGCATCTGTGTGCAGAATAAGTGCTTGGGTCTCTGTAAGCGAAAACTGGGGCTTCTGTTAGGCACCTGATGATTTCCTGAAAGGCCTTCTCACAATCCTCATCCCATTGTTCTCCAAAAGGTTCCAGTGGGTCATGATAGAGAGCAGCCAATGGGGTGCTTTGATGGTCTCTTCCCCCCCCCCTTCTTTCTGGGTGTCATTTTGCTGGACTGGTACCCTCAGGTTAGGTCATTTAATGGTTTCACAACAGTGGAATACCCACATACATACTGCCTATAATATCCAATATAAAGTTTAAACTCCAGGAAGGTTTTCAAGTACCTGTAATGACAGGGTCATGGCCAGTTGATGAGAGCATGATTTTGTCTGAATCAGAGCTAACTCCCTCCTGAGATACTATGTACCCTAAGTATTTAACTGATGTCCTACAAAACTGTCATTTCTCTAGTGACAGCTTCAGTCCATAAGCTTCTAGTCAGTCCAGGACCTTTAATAGCCTGTCTTCACGTTCTTCCAGTGTCTTCCCGAACAAAATGAGGTCAGCCAGATAGACTAATACTTGCAGAAGGTTCATGTCTCCTACAGTTTTCTCTATCCACTGCTGGAATGTAGCTGGTGGTGCTCCTGAGATGCTTTGATGCATCGTCTCAAACTGGTAGAATCCCAAAGAGCATATAAATGCTGTCTTCTCTTTATCCTCATGCATAAGAAGGATCTGGTAGTATGCACTTTGGAGGTCAAGTACTGAAAACCACTGAGTTGCCCGCAGGCAATCCAAAGCATCTTGCACCCAGGGCATAGTTATCTGGTGATTCTGGTCTGGCCTAGTGTATTTGTTCAAAGTCTGGTAGTCCACACACGTTCTAATCTTCCCATTCTTTTTCCTAACAACCACTATTGGTGAGGCATATGGGCTGCATGACTCAGAGATGACACCATTGGCCAACAAATCCTGGAGGTGTTGCCTCACACCTTCTACCTCCGTGAGTGCAATTTTCAAGCTTGTTGGGATCTATCAAGGGAATACAATGTTCTACACCCTTGGCATGTGCAAGATCCCATTCATGAAGTGAGAACACATTAGGCCTCTGGCAAAATTTCTTCCTCAGGCGACTCTTCCATTCCTCAGAGATTGGTGAGTCTTCAAAGTCAATTCACTCTGGGTCCTCCTTAGATTCTAATTGTGAGGATCTACCCATTTCTACCACCGTTGACTCAAAAAGATCAGCCATCTTTTGGTTTGGTCTCACTGAAATGTCATGGTTTGTCACATTGGCAATTCTCATGGCAACTCTAAGGGAATCACCCTTGGGTACCTCAATAAGTCCTGCCAATACCATCAACCAGGACAACATCCTATGGCTGGTCTAGAAGGACAGGCCCTTTTACAGCAGTTGGATTGGATGCACACCCAAAGCTGCTTTTCAGTCCCCGCTGGGATAGTGACTATGCCTTTTCCCACATACTGCAAAGTCCCCAAGAACTGCTCTGGGGCCATACCACTCTGGGTGATATGTTGGTAAGCTGCAGCACACAATGAATACATTTTCAGGGTGTCCAAGAATTGAACCCCAGCTTTCTTGTGACAATAGCTAGCCAGACCTTTAAAGAGGTGGGAGGTAGTTCCAATCATCACAGGCAGGATGGAAACCCCTTTTGGGTCTGGGCAAACTAAGGACATTGTAAGCAACACCTCTCTGACTCCCACAACTTCCTCACGAAATTTTAGCTGAACTGTGATATAGCCCAGACAGGGGTAGTTTGACTCACTAAGGCCCCATTAATCAAGTTCACTTAAGGGTCGGGTTGGCAAGTGTGGTGTGTCACCCTTTCATAAGTAGACTTGGAAAAGATAGTGACTTGAGACCCACTGTCAAGCAAAGCTTTGCATGCTGTGCTTTCAGTTTTCACCTGGATCTCTAAACATGGTCCCACCAATCCAGCGGGAAGGCTAGAATAAGGAATGTGGGAGCTGGCTCCTTTGTCCTTGGTAGTGGAGCCACACATTTTCTTAGGCCTGGGTGACTCCTTCCCCAAGCCTAGTTGTCATTTCCCTGGTTATCCCAGGTACCACAGAGTCTCTGTAGAATGTAGGATTTCCCTCATTTTGACACCTGAAGGCTATGGGGCCATAATTTCCAAACTTATTACAGAAAAAGGTCCCTCCTCTTTTCTCCTAGGTGTAGCAGATTGAGCGGCTCTTGGTCCCCATAATGCACTCCTTTGGGTTTCCTGCTGGACCTTTAGATTTTGGCTCCTTTCCACGCCTTGGAACACAGCCATCAAGCTCAGGAGGGGGTTCATTTGCACTAGTTACAAATGACACCTCTGAGGAAGGAGATGCAGATTGGGTGGATCTCTGTGTCTTTTTTCTGCAAGCCTCTTTAATAGCCTATTTCTCCTCTTCTCAAATTTCCTTCATTAGCTGGGAAAATGTTGGAGGCATTTCTTGTTGCCCTTTCATGTGGATATTTACTAACAACAGTTCATCATACAGGGTCCCCTTCAGTACTTGGGCCACACTCTCCTTTATCCGTCTGTCCTGCGGTCACTCCGCCCTTTTGGACCAGTTGCTGTAAAATTTTCTCTAATTGCAGCACATATACAGTCAGCTTCTCTCCTTCCTTCTGCACTGTAGTGTGAAGTCTACACAAAAGGTCCTCAGCACTCTCCATACTCCCAAACATATGCTCTAAGGCTTGTAAACATGCCTGTACATCACCTTGAGGGTCAGCTGTTATCAGGCTGTGTATGACATTCATAGCAGGCCCTCTCAGGTTCTCTGTTAATCACTTCCTTTTCTTGGCCTCTAGTACCTGCCAATCCTACATCATTACTTTAACATGCTGGATCCAGGCCCCATGTTCTTCCTCTCCAGGCCCTGGAGCATTTCTGCCAGAGAAAATCCTCAGCCTTCTATAGCGAGTAGCTTCAGGATGGGGCTGTAAGACTTTTCTCAACATCTTCCCCATAGCTTCTATCATGGCAATAGTGGAGGCTTCTGTGGCCACAGTTGGCTTAGAAGGTTGTAACAGTTCCTCCATATCAGAAATGGTCTTCCCTTCGCTTGTTAAGAAATTATTGAGTTTCTTGAGAAATTCCACATCTTGGATGGGAGGAGAAGTCTTGTAATGTACAAGCTTCCATTCCCCATAACTAGTTGTAATTGTGTTGGGTTTCTCTAATGACTGCCAGTTTGTACCTCAATTAAGGCAGCATAAGCCTTGTCTTCTCACCTATAAAATGGCCCTCGCATTTGGCACTGACTCAGAGCCTCAACAGCACGCACTTTTCCTTTAACAATACCCTCATCACATTTCTCTGCTATTTGGGTGACCAATATTGCTTTCATGGGATCAATATTCATACCCTTACACTAATCCTCCAGAAACTGCACAGCCATGTTACAGACTTCTGATTACACACTATACAATGTTTGAAAGTCTAGTTTACCAGTTCAGAATCAGCGAGGGTGTGTCTCAGACCCACCCCATCAATTTAACAGGATCCCGGACAGGCCTCCACAAACGTAACCCTTGGGTCGGCCGGCACCCAGGGCAGATTCAGTGTCTATGGGTTATTCTTCCCTTACTTTTAGATCTGGCTCAAGCCCCCACTCAGGAAATCTGAGACTCCAATTTGGATGTCCGAGTAGCAACCTTCCACCACCACATGCTCCGGAGATATATACTAGTAATGGTATTTATTCAAGTCAACAATCAATTAACAAGAGATCAGCCACATAAACCAAAAATATCTTTTAGTCCAACACATCCCACTTTCTCACAGATATGCCTATAGAAGTCTGTGTCCTTTGGCCTTACTCACAGTTAGTCTAAGGATGTGGCCAATGAGTAGGGATCCTCTAGGTGTAGGACTGGTAAAGGTAAAGGTGTCCCCAACCAGTCGTGTCCGACTCTAGGGTGCGGTGCTCATCCCCATTTCTAAGCAGAAGAGCCAGCGCTATCCGAAGATGCTTCCATGGTCATGTGGCCAGCATGACTGAACACCGAGGTGCACAGAACGCTGTTACCTTTCCCGCCAAGGCAGTACCTATTTATCTACTGGCAATTTCTTGCTTTCGAACTGCTAGGTTGGCAGAAGCTGGGGCTGAAGACAGGAGCTCACTCCGTCATGCAGCATTCAGGTCTTCAACTGCTGTCCTGCCGACCTTCCAGTCTGCAGTTCAGCATCTGCAGTTCAGCATCTTAACCACTAAGCCACCGCAGCCCCAATACTAAGCCACCGCAGCCTTGCAACTGCAGGGGGAAGCAGCAACAACTGGGAGTGCATTGCAATAAGGAATTCCAGCCAGCAGATAGAAACATCAGTGACTCTACAGCTCCAAACCAATGGGGATGGGTAAATCAGTACTACCGTAGTCTAAGTTTCCCCCCCTAGTACTGATGTTAGCCAAAGAGTAAGAGGCAAGATATTAGTGATTTCCAGCCAATAACAATTCAGTTTAGAATACTTAACAATTCTATATTTCTTACTTCCAGCATGGGAATACTCCAGCTTTTCAAGATTTTCTTCATAAGCAACTGCAAGCATAAAACTTGGTCAATTCTCCCCTACACAAAGTACAACTCTAGTTCCCAATACAACAATTTTGCCTTTCCTAGAAATGTGACCCCTGCTCTCCAAGGGTCACTTAGCTCAGGGCAAGCCAGCACCAGTACTGTGGGTGGCTGAGGAGGACAGAAAAACAAAGTGTCCTAAATACTCCTTTTGTTTTTTTAGCTCATTTTAACAGTTACAGTAAACCATATGAACAACTCTATTCAACATGCAAATGAGCTCCTTCATGGTGTGGCATGCTGGGCTGGGCTGGGCTGGGCTGGGCTGGTGGTTTTCTCTGCCTACCTGCTTTTCTGTACAGCTTTACATGTGCGCGCACGCACACATGCATGTTCTCTGTCCTTCCACTCTCTCTTTCTCTCCTTGATCTGTTCCAACTGCGGTTTAAATGCTAGAGCTCTGCCAGCTAACTCCAATCCCTCATCTCTATAGAGTAATATTCTGAGATGGGTGGCAGGTTCCCAGCCAGTGTCACTAACTCTTGAGGAGACCTCTGGGAGCCACTGCAGCTCCTTGTTAATAAAAAGGGAGGCATTGCAGGTCTTACATAGACCACAGGAATATTTAATAGTATAGCTTTTTCAGCAGCTGATATATCATCTTCTAAAGCTTGCATTAGAATATTCCCTTTATATTCTCCAGTAGGAGTTCATCAGTAGAAAACTGCATGTTGATTTGTTGGGTGAATTCATCAGTCATAGCTTCCTCAGTTATCTGCTTTTGCAGAATAAGCTTAATTTGTTGGAACACACACACACACACACCTTTCCAATTTTTGCCTTGGGAGATTTCTTTGCCTTTATTTCATTCTGAATCTTGGCAAGGGTAAAGTTGCAAAACTGTAGGGGCCAAGGGTACAACAATATTTCAAATATGTCTGGGAAATACCAGGGTATAAGAACTAGAATACAGTGTGAAAATCCTCAGGCATTGTTTTCACCCTGTAGTTCACACTCTCTGAATCTATGTGGTACCCATGCTACGGAGAAGAGCCCTGAAGTGAAAATGTATTTCAGAAATATACAGAAGCTGTGCATGGTATTTTCATGCAGAACTGCAAGATGGCAAATTCTTCAGGAAACTGCAGAACTCTCTATCTACTCCATATTAACAACTAGGTGGAGTTCAAGAATCACTGCCATTTGACCCCTTGTGAAAAATCATAATGGGGAGCGAGACTCTCTCTTCAAAACTGAGGAAGAACTGGATTTGAAAGCAGCAACCCAAGTCAGTGTTTCAGGACTTTTTAAGTGGATGCAATCCTTTGAATTCATTCTTCTGACAGGCTATTGCAGTCCTTTTGATACCCAAAGCAAATTTTTCTAAGTTCACCATGGAAGAAGGGGTGCAACATGTTAGGAGCCTCCTGGAGGAGATCCAGTGTTTGATTTATTCCTAGGCAAGTCTTCTCAGGGAAGCGAAGGTCTTCATTGAGGGACTAGGTATCACCATTATTCAAGAGGATACCCAGAAGGATCCAAAGGAGGAAAGATTTCCAGAACACAGATTCCATCCCCTTGAAGATGAATTCAGAGCTGAAGTGTTCATCACTGCCTGGATATGCTCCTCTCATATCTTCAAACTCTAGTGGAGACCATGGGGAAACTCTCAAACTTGTTCTCATCCATCCTTGACCCACCAGCTGTTACAGAGGATGAAGACATTGCAAAGTTTGCAAAATCCCTGTCCACCACATATCCACAAGATGTGAACAAGGAGGACTTGCAAGATGAATTTTGCTTGTTTTACAAAATCAGGAAAGACTTGTATCTGTGTACCTTTGGAGGAGCCATGGGCCCTGCACTGGAGCTTCTCGGCCAGATTTATGGAAAAGGTCTATAATCTGTGTTCACTCAGATATGCATTTGTTTGAGAATGCTCATTGCCTTCCCAGTCTGTATTGCACCAAGGGAACACACTTTTAGGAAGTGGTCAGTGATTGGGGAGGATAGGCTGAACCATGCATCATGCTCTAATGGAGAACGCACTTACAAAGCAAGTAAATTATGGTGATGTAATAGATGACTTTTGAAGGGGAAGAAATGGAAGCAGTGACAGATTTTACTTTCTTGTGCTCCAAGATCACCGCAGATGGTGACTGTAGCCATGAAATTAAAAGATGCTTGCTCCTTGGGAGGAAAGCTATGGCTCACCTAGACAGCATAGTAAGAAGCAGAGACATCACCTTGCCGACAAAGGTTCATATAATCAAAGCTGTGGTTTTCCCAGTAGTAATGCATGGCTGTGAGAGCTGGACTATAAGGAAGGCTGAGCGCCGAAGAATTGATGCCTTCGAACTGTGGTGCTGGAGAAGACTCTTACGAGTCCCCTGGACTGCAAGGAGATCAAATCAGTCCATCCTAAAAGAAATCAACCCTGAGTGCTCATTGGAAGGACAGATTCTGAAGCTGAAGCTGAAATATTTTGGCTTCCTAATGCGAAGAGAAAACTCCCTGGAAAAGACCCTGATGCTGGAAAAGATTGAAGGCAAAAGGAGAAGGGGACGGCAGAGGATGAGATGGCTAGATAGCATCACCAATGCAATGAATATGAACTTGAGCACACTCCGGGAGAGAGCGGAGGACAGGAAGGCCTGGCATGCTATGGTCCATGGGGTCACGAAGAGTCTGACATGACTTAACGACTGAACAACAACAACAATAGATGACTTTGCATCTATGAAGGCAAGAAAGAAATATTTTGCATAAATCTTGTAATTCCCCTGGTACGCACCTAAACCAAGAAAGTGTTTCGAACTTCACTTTTCTTAGTTTGATCTTTATTTCCTAACTTTGTGACATAAGTTTAATAAATGCTTCATTAGCTGTTAACATGTCTCTGAGGTAAACTTGCCAATCTGCTCTTTCCATGGAAAAGCACACTTGTTTCCAGGGCGAGAAAACAAGGAAAGATTTCTGTTTCTTGCATGTGGTCTGTGTATGCAAGAAATCTCACATGTGGTCACCCAGTTTTGTACACAAATCCATAGGTTCTTGTAGGGGGCCCCCAACATTGCACCTGCTCCCATAAACCCTATGGGTGGCCCTGCCCTTCATCCTGGTATGTTCTGTTTCTTGATGGATTTAGCAGCCATCACATGTTAATAGAGCAACCATCTTGATGTTTTTTGCAGATTCACTAGTTATTATGTTTGAATTGTTCTTACTGTGAAACCATTCATCTGATAGTTCACCAACATGAAAAGAAATATTGAGGGACCAGACCAACTATAATCCTGTGATAGTGTAGTGCTCCTGGACTGCCTGGAGTGATTACATAAATTCTATTTCAGTGGAAAGTGTTTGAATATTCCATGCTGCTTTTGCACTATTATTGATGTTCCATGAGATGCTGCTGTTGAAAAGCACTTCTGTCAATAAATGGATTGTCAGTAAATTAGCAGTGAATGTTGCAGTGTTTACTAACTAAACTAGTTCATTCAGAGAGCAATCCTATTTCCCTAGACAGTGTCCAGGGGAGATAGAATTTTTTGGTTTCCAAGCTCCAAGCTCATAGAGAGTGCTACCTGCTCGTAGCCGGGAAATCATGCTTCCTGCCCCCTCCCCCTCCCAGCCAGGGCAGAGAGAACCGAGGTGGCTGCCCCTCCATGCCTGTCCATGCTCGTAACACAGAGCATGGACAGGGAGAAAAGGGGGCATTCCCGGGGGTGGGGAGGGGAGGGGAGGAGACCATGGAAGCTATTTTAGACAGCTTCCTATGCGGTCTCCAGCCCCGTTCCCGCCCCCTCCCTGAAGCCACGCTTAGACGCCCGAAATTGGGCATCTAAAGCAAACTGCAGGGCAGCCAGAGCACGGAAGGAATCCTCTCCTCCATGCTTCAGCCACCCTGCATTGGATAGGCGGTTGCCTCCGACTTCAGAGGTGACAGTCTATCTCAATAGGATTGCACCCTCAGTGTCTGTTTAATATGTGTTTAGATTTGCATTCTACAGTCAAGTATGAAAGGGGGAAATAAAGCATAACCCCCCACAATTAATTGCTAGTTAATCAATTAATCAACTAATTGCTGATTAGGGCTGAATCTACACATACCAGTTTTACCATTATCATACTGCATTGATAACTATTGGTGCCCCTTGGTGTCATGTGCACCAAGAATTATCATTGCGGTATGATAAAGGTAAAACTGCTATGTGTAGATTCAGCCTAGCTGATTAATTGCAATCTATTATTTGTTGGTTTTCTTGACTATGGGCCGATCTACACTTACCGGGTTTTTTTGCTTCCAATGAGGTTTCACCGCCCGTCTTTCACACTGCGCAGTACCCGCCTCGAATTGGAACCAGAATGTCCCA
Source organism: Heloderma suspectum (assembly GCF_057233095.1). Classification (NCBI taxonomy): domain Eukaryota; kingdom Metazoa; phylum Chordata; class Lepidosauria; order Squamata; family Helodermatidae; genus Heloderma; species Heloderma suspectum. The sequence goes on from NC_139462.1 coordinate 119,373,667, forward strand.
CTTCCATGCTCCTGCTTTCAATACCCTGACATCCTGGTATTTCCCCTTAATGTGCTCTGATTTTCCGCCTTCGCTACCGTATCTGGTTGTAGTCCCCTCCCACGTCTGTCCATATACGGCGGTGTTTGTATTTCCCTCCTGTCCAGTCACCACTCTCGATGGCCCCATGTCGACTTCCAGCTACTGATCGCATAGCTTCCTCAGCACTCAGTGTTTCCTCAGCAACAAGCAAAGGGCTGGATGTGTGCACGCTTGTCTGATCTTGGAAGCTAAGCAGGGTCAGTCCCAGTCAGTAGTTGGATGGGCGACCGCCTGGGAATGAGGCTTCCTGCAGTGAGCAGGGGGTTGTTCTATCCCTCCAAATGAGACTAAGTTTTACCCCCTTCTACCGCCCACTTCGCCTTTTAAAAAAAAATTAAGACGTTATCTTCGAAGAATCGTGGCTTCGCCGTGATTTCCCCCCCCCCCAATTCAGGCATGATCTCTGAAGATTTGAAGATGTGAAGCTTCACATCTTTGAATCTTCAAAGATCATGCCTGAATTAGAAAAAAAGAACATCACGGAGAAGCCAGCAGCCCCCCGCAAAAAAACGCGAGCACTGGGTGCCACCGCCACTGCCCCTCTTCCTCACGCCGGCTGTCAAGGGCTGGCGCAGGGAAAAGAGCATTGGCAGACACCCCTGAGCCGCTTGCCCTGGCCTCCAGCAGGTCGGGGTGGAGAAGAGGATAGGTGCCTCCTTCTTCCCTCCACCCCCACCTGCTCTGCATGTTTATTCAGAACTGAGAAATGTGCAAAGCTCTGCATGTTTATTCAGAACTGAGTCCTACTGAATCCTGTGCACATTCACTTCAAACATATATAGGAACTGTGGTGTTAGACTGAGAAATAAGCATATTCTTTTTAGACTGGTCACTGCAACATCTTACTGTAATCACAGAGAGCATTTCTACACCAGCCTAAAATCCTGCAACTTTACCGGGGCTTTCTGCTTCCATTTTAAATGCAGGATCACAATGGGCTCCCTTTACACGCGCTTCCCTTCCCCCCATTTCCCCCTTATCTGCATGTTCTATATGTTTCGTTACACACCCACTAGATGGCAGCATGGTCTAGCTCCTCTTACTGCGGGATTACCTTTTTTCAGGGAAATCAACAAGCTGTAATTAGATAGATCATTATCTCCAAACTTTTAAAAAATGGGATAAAGGTCATTTAGCGTGGGAGGCACCCTGGAGGATGACGATGTCATGTAAAGGACCTGGAAACATCCATGAATTACAAGTATCAAGGGTGGATCTGATAGGATTGCACCCTTAACCTTTTACAGAAGTTACAGTGCTCATAAGACACATCACAGATGTTGTAGAAAGGTTTCTGCTTCTTCATCTGAAGTAAAGTTTTTTTCCATTCATCCAGCTGTACAAGGCAAGGTGTCAGGGAACTGAAGGTAACACCCTACTTCCTTAGTTTTGGTATGGGTTTAGCCTTCAAGAATGTTCTTACTTTTGTCACCAACTTTTTAAAAACGAACACCAGATGTAGGAAGATGGAGATCTTATTTGGGATTTTCCCACCTATCAAGGGAATAATAATATTCACTCTCTGAAATAGGTAATCTCTGGTTATATATCTTTGAAGCTGTGCCACAAATGCCTTTGGCTGAGCACCAGGACTGGAGATGGTCTTTTACCAATGGGGCAACATGCATTTTCAATTTCTAACTGACATCTGGGACAGATGTAGGCTATAATCCTAAACCCACTTACCCAATGGGGAATAAGCCCCATTCAAATATACATCTTTGCCCTCCCTCCAGGACCTTAGGAATTCTTAGGGCATAATCCTATGTGTGTTTAGACAGCAAAAAGTCCTACAATTCCCAGCATGCCCCAGCAAGCATGGCTGTCTGAAGGGATGCTAGGAATTGTACAATTTTTTTCTGTCTAAACATGTGAAGGATTGCACCTTTAGGTTGTTTCTAAACACATTTCCTTATAAATCAAGCATCTTTAATTTTATGGGTTCTAGATCTCACTAACTGCCTAACATAGAAGATTTTCATGAGATTGTCTGCAGCATTTGATATTTAGCTCTCCACCTCAGGTACTCTTTGTTTATTTGTCTAAGCACTTACATCTCACTTTTCAGAGCAAAACATTCCCAAGGCAGCTTACAATAGATAATTAAAACCATAAAACAAAATTTAAAAATATAATTAAAACAATCCAATTACAAAAGTAAGAACAGCAGCAGTTTAAACCCAACTCACATATTTGTCACATAATAGATTGTGTTTTTCAAAGCAGCTAAATCTGATGTCATGTCCTTAAGGCAGGTGCACTTCATTAAATTCATCTGGAACGTAGCATTCTCTAGTTCTCAGAAAGAAAACAAACTTTTAAAATGGATTTATCACATCCCGAGTCTACTGCTGAACTGATACTTTTTTGACACTTTTCCCAGCCATTTACAAGGAGATGAGGGAGTGAAAATCAAAAGCCCCAAGGGTGGGGGTGTGGACGAATTCCAGCAAATTTCTCATTGTGTGGGAGGTTTGGTTCATTGTGCTTCAATGAGGTGTCAAGGTTTTTTCTCCTGTTTTTAAGTCTGAGAAAGCCTTGTGCTGGTCAAACACACCGAAGCATGCCAGCACCTCCTGGCTCTGCTGTTTCCTGCTGGTGGGGCAGAACACCCGTGGGCATTCTGGCCTGTGCAGCAGGGACAGGAGGCTTTTCAGACTTAAAACGGAAACGAAAACAACTTAGCACCAGTGGAAGCTGGTAGCTCTGATGTCAGTGGGGCAGAAAATGCGCTCCGGGTTTCAGTCAGAACTCTTAAGGAGCTGTCCAGGGTGCTTCACTGCCCCCATGACATCGGAGCCACCAGCCTCCACTGCTTGGCACCCCCATTATAGTAAGGTAAATGGAACATTTCCCCCCTCGCAACAAAAAAATGTTCACTGAAATTCGCCTGCCTCCCTGAAAGGTGCAGAAATTCCACCCCACAAACGGTCGCCCCAAACAGGGGAGGGGGATTTCAGTTCAGCATTACTTCAGTCAGATGTTCAGTTCACTTTTGCTCTTATTTAGCTGGCTTGAAGGAGGCTAGAGGCTACTGCCTATGACTGCTGCCGCTCTGAGCCCGCCCATTTGTCTTCTCTGGTTCTCTGACTTTCCCTCCACTGACAACAGAAGCAAATCACCGTGGTGCTTGCTAGAAAAATGGATACTGCTAGTGTTGATTCAGCCTATTTATTGTTGTTCATTGGTCCCTCTTCCTTTAGTTTTGTGGGTGTTCTATACAGTGCATTTCTGCCACTTCATTTGTGAGTCACTTGAAAAGCTTTCAGTGATGGGTTGCTTTTAAGTGAGGTTACTTAACTAGTGTGTGCTAGGCTGCTGCCCAGACTTAAAATAATACAAAAAACAAAACCTGTTGGAGGCCATTGGGCACTCTGATGTTTAGTCTGTCTCCCAGACCCTATGACTCTGAGACACTTAAATTGATTTTAGCACAGCAGCAACATTTTAAAGAGGTATTCAATTTAAATAACATGATATTACAAAAAGATGGGGAAGTGTGTGTGCGCCTAGAGATATAAATTTGGCTAGGGGTAAGAAATGGATGAGAAGGACGAGAGAATAATGGAAATAAGCTGGAACAAAAATGGGATGAGGTGGGGTGGGAGTCGATAAAACATTTGGACTAGGGTGGGAAGCTGGAAATGAATGGAAATAAGTAACCACTATAACTCGCTTACATATTCAAATTCTGTAATGGGTAATGTCAATAGATGTTGTGTTGCACCTGTACATTTTGGTTCAAAGGAGTAGTTTGACATTTGGGGGCTCAGACCTAACTTTTGCCTTGTTTTCAGTTTATTGGACATGTCATTTGTCTTCAACTAGCCCAGTACTCCCTTTACAACAGCATCCAATCAAATCCTTGTGGAAAGGTTGTAAGTAGCCTATGAGTGCAACAGCATTCTTCTGCCATTTGTCCCCTAGCATCTGGTATTTGGCACAGGGAAGGGGGGATATCATATCATAGAAAAATCATAGAAACATAGGGTTGGAAGGGGCCTACAAGACCATCGAGTCCAACCCCCTGCTCAATGCAGGAAGCCTGATTCCCAGGCAGTTTCCCAGCCAAGTACTAACCAGGGCTGACACTGCTTAGCTTCCGAGATCATCCGAAATCGAGCACATCAATGCCTCCATTATGTATGTTTGTTGTATGAGCCATCCTGTCTATGTGCATGGGAGAGAGACAGAGGAGGCTTTCAGGTGCAGTTTTTATTGTATGATCACCCTACCACTTTCACGGAATTTTATAGGGGTTGCAAAGAACATTGTCTTCCATTTGGATCTCTCCTGTGTTTTCTCACCACTTCTCTTTTTTCCTTGCCAGAAAAAAACTGCTATGTAGGGATAGAATAGCTGCACAATGCCTTTTGAGTGTAAGTGCAAGGAACCCTCTATCTGGAAGCACTTGGGGGGAAGGGGGAGAGAGAGAAGTATTCTCATTCCTCAGTGTTTGGTGTTGTGTTCCTCATCTCTAAAATTTATTTTATTTATGAAATATCTCACTAACAAAAAATGTTCTTAGAGTGACAAACAGTATATAAAAATATTAAACAACTGCACATGAGTTGCATTACACGGTTAAGGAAATAAGCATGTAGAATACTTTCTAGAAAACATATATCCACTTCAGGTAAATGTTTTCCATAAATATTCTACATGCTTATTTCATTAACCATGTAATGCAGATCATGTGCAGTTTGGCTGAATTCTTTGAAATATTTGCTCCCTGTGTAGGTTTTTCCCTGCTTTCTGATTGTTGGACAATTGTAGTCTGCATCGTGCTGATCTCTGATAGCCTGAAGTCATGTGTGGATGGTATTGCTTGGTGGCAGAAGATTTATAAGCATATGAAATGGCTGAACAACTGAGATGAAGAGTGAATTTTTGTGAGCTCCACCTGTTGAATTACCAGACTTTACAGTAAACCCACTGTGTTGGTGGGAATGGCTTGGTGAGGTTGGTAAACTTGTAGCATCTTCACTGATTGGAGGCAACAGTTGCCACTGATTTGCAGTTATTTTTTTTATTGTTTTAATGGTTTCATCTTCCACAGCTACCTTTTTCAGTATTTTAATTAACTCTATGAGCTTTGGTTCATCCTTCACTGGCTATCATTTTAGACATTAGCTCCTCACCTATCTGCTTCTTTCTCTTTAAAGCTCTGTTCCATTTATGTATTTACATGCTTAAAATAAATAAAATTAATCAACCATTGAATTAAGGCTACTCTTTCGATTTAGATGAAATTTAATTTTCAAAATATTTTAAGAGCCAAATTGCTGTTAAAGACTGCAAGGAATGGGAGTTCTAATGAGCTCTGGTATTCATCCTTCAACCCTCAACTGCTGGCGTATTCAGGGAAATATTTAGTAGTGCTGCTCTGTGCATTCATCCCCCACAGTAGTGAGTCAAGCACACATTGGCTATGCACAATGACCTGCTCTTCTCCATTAACAGAGAGGGGAAAAAGAGGTTGGGGAATTGCTGCATTTGCATTGGAGGAGCCATTTTTAAAACTCTCCCAGGATGAAAATGAGAGCTGTCTATCAATGGAGTAATTCAAGGTTCTACCATAGCTATGATTGGGTACCAGCATGTCCACTGGGAAGAAAAGACTGGAGTTTGTGCTCTTTCTAACTTGCATTTTTTATTTTATGTGGGAAAATATTATATATATATATACACACACACACACACACACTGTGTGTGTGTGTGTATATATATATACTGTGTGTGTGTGTGTGTGTGTGTATATATATACACACACACACACACACACACTGTGTGTATATATATATACACACAGTATATATACAGTCAGGGCCAGAAATATTGGAACAAGGATAACTATTTTCACAGTTGGCCTCTGCACACCACCACATTGAAGTTGAAGGGAAACACACCCAGATGGGAGCGAAGTCAGGACTTTCAGCTGTAATTCAAGGGGTTTGACAAAAGTGGGGCACTAACCATTCCGGAAGTACAGCCGGTGGCATACACACACTCCCATCCCTGGTAGCTCATAAGTAATGGAACGAATGGCTGACAAGCAGCTGCATGGCCAGGTGTGGCCTGTTTCCTGAGTACCCTATGACCAATCAAGCAGATAAAAGGCCTGGAGGTGGTTCTGAGTGTTACATTTAGGGGTGTGCAAAATACTTACCCCGTTCCAGCTGGCAGTCCGCAGTGGAGGGGAGGCAATCCGTCCCTCCCCCCACGGAATCCTCCCCAGCCACTCCACTCCGCCGGCCACAGCCAGACTTCCGGCCGCTGCCGGGCTGCAGCCTCAAATGGCAGCCACTACGTCGGCCGCCATTTGCGTCCCTGCCAAGCCGTGATAGGCTATGTAAGTATCTACGTAGCCTATCACAGCAAAAGGCAGGGACGGAAATGGCGGCCGCTATGCCATTTGCGTCCCTATCTTTTGCCGTGATAGGCTATGTAGATATGACCCGGAGCCGCCATCGCCACCACCAGAGCCGCTGCTGCCGGAGCCGCCGCCAGGTAGGTCTGTTCCAGGGGGGATTTCGGGGGGTGGCGGGGGGTGTCCGTTCTGCCACGGACTCCAGGGGGCCAAATTCTAAAGAATCCGGCCTCACTGGAATCCGTGGTGGAATTCTCCAACATCCCTAGTTACATTTGCATTTGGTAGCTGTTCACTGGAACTCCCAACATGAGGTCCAAAGAGGTGTCCATGTGAGTGAAGGAGGCCATCATTAGGCTGAGGAAATAAAAAAAACCCATCAGAGAGAGAGCAAAAACATTGGGAGTGGCCAACACAACAGTTTGGAACATCCTGAAAAAGAAGGAATTAACTGGCAAGCTCAGCAACAGCAAAAGGCCTGGAAGACCATGGAAGACAACTAAAGTGGATGACCGCAGAATTCTGCTCATGGTGAAAAGGAACCCTTTCACAACATCTAGCCAGGTCAAGAACATTCTTGAGGAGGTAGGCAGGTCATTGTCAACACCTACAGTCAAGAGACGGCTTTGTGAATGTAAATACAGAGGCTTCACAACAAGGTGCAAACCACTGGTAATGCTGAAGATCAGACAGGCCAGATTAGCCTTTGCCAGCAAACACCTAAAAAAGCCTGCCGAGTTCTGGAATAAGATTATTTGGACTGATGAAACCAAGATTAACTTGTATCAGAATGATGGAAAAAGTATGGAGAAGGAAAGGAACAGCTCATGATCCAAAGCATACCACATCATCTGTCAAACATGGTGGAGGAAGTGATGGCATGGGCATGTATGGCTGCCAATGGAACCAGGTCACTGGTGTTTACTGATGACCTGACTGCTGATAAAAGCAGCAGGATGAATTCTGAAGTGTATAGGGCTATACTTTCTGCTCAGATTCAGCCGAATGCTGCCAAACTGATAGGACGCCACTTCATATTGCAGATGGATAATGACCCAAAACATACAGCAAAAGCTACCCAAGAGTTTCTCCAGGCAAAGAAGTGGGATGTTCTTCAATGGCCAAGTCAGTCACCTGATCTCAACCCAATAGAGCATGCTTTTCACTTACTGAAGACAAGACTGAAGGCAGAAAGACCCACAAACAAGCAGCAGCTGAAGGGAGCTGCAGTTAAGGCATGGCAAAGCATCTCGAGGGAGCAAACTCAGCATTTAATCATGTCCATGGGTTCCAGACTTCAGGCAGTCATTGACTGCAAAGGATTTTCATCCAGGTATTAAAGGCGATCCTTAAGTTTGAAATGATGTTGGTTTGTTCCATTACTTATGAGCCACCAATGATGGGGGGGGGGGTATGCCACTGGCTGCACTTCCTGAATGGTTAGTGCCCCACTTTTGTCAAACCCCTTGAATTACAGCTGAAAGTCCTGACTTCACTCCCATCTGGGAGTGTTTCCTTTCAACTTCAATGTGGTAGTATACAGAGGCCAACTGCCAAAACAGTTATCCTTGTTCCAATATTTCTGGCCCTGACTGTATATATATACACACAGTATACATACATACATACATACATATATATATATATATATATATACACACACACACACACACAGAGTATATATATATATATATATATATATATAGAGAGAGAGAGAGAGAGAGAGAAAGTTTTATTTATCGTATGGCACATTTATATCGCATTACAATAAAAACATAGAGCACAATAAATATGAAATGTAAAATATAAAATATAGACAGGAATATTACAAACGTATGTCTAGGTTACAGCCCTGCCAGTGCAAATTTCGATGCAAATATAGTCAATTATCCCTGTATTGCAGGTTGAGGATGGGGCTATGGCTGAGTGACTTACAACAACCTTGCAATTTAGTCTAGGGTATTATCCCTCTACGGGAGGTTAGGGGTCAGGCTGAGGCTGAGAAAGTAGATTACAGGAACCCTGCAATGTAGTACAGTGCTGTTCTCCCCATACTGTGAGTATGGCTGAGACAGGTAGGTAGATATATTGAAGTTTAGGGCACAGCAGTAGCTAGTCCATATTGCAGGAGAGTTCTTTTATCAGCAACTTGTTCCTAATAATTCAAACAGTCTTAAAATATTCCGGATGGCAGTGGTGTTTACTGCAGCAAAAACAACAGAGTCTTGTGGCACCTTACAAATGTATTATGGAATATGATTTTGTATATTCATCAGATACATGGAGTGTTATTGAGAGTTTCAGGCATATATACTGTATATATTGTAGCAGAGGGAGAACTATAAACAGTGAGGTCAGAAGGTAATTAAATGCAGAAAATATGGATAGTGACAATCACATTATTAACAGTAGTCCCGGGAGAGAGCGCAGGACAGGAAGGCCTGGCGTGCTATGGTCCATGGGGTCACGAAGAGTCGGACACGACTGAACGACTGAACAACAACAACAACAACAACTGTTGCTGCTGATAACACTGCTGAATTAGAATTCATCAACAGGCTGAATTCTATTGCGAGAGGTTAAAGGATTTTTATCACACTACATGTGTTAATTGGCAGTTACCCTAGTGCCATAATATTTATATTAGCAGCAACAACTGTACTGTGAATGACCACTGTTAATAATGTGATTGTCACTGTCAGTACTTTCTGCATTTCATTTCCTTCTGACCTCACTGTTTACAATCCTCTCCACCATCACCATATGTACTGTCTATGGATGTCTATATACCTGAAACTTTCAATAACATTCCATGTGTTGAAGAGGGCTATAGTCCACAAAAGCTGATGCCAAACTAAATTTCTTAGTCTTTAAAGTGCCTTTAGAGTTGTTTTAGCCTTTAAAAGAGGACAGCCAATAGAGTTCAGGAATGTACATACAACTCGTAGACCAACAGCGTCCCTCAGAATTGAGGATGGGCAGAGTAAGAAACTGGGTATGCAGAAAAGCCTGTTGGGTACTTGAGATTTGTGATGGGACGCTACAAGGCATTCACAAGGATGGATACTACTGGGAAGGGACTGTTTGCCCAATCTGTTAAGAACTGAGTCAGCAGAGTTCTTTTCTTTGGTTCTTTACAAAGCAATCCTAAGAGAACATCCCAGGGACCATAAGATATTTTAGATTCCCCCTCCCAAGACTGTAGAAACTCTGATGACCTCGGGAGGGGGAATCTGGGGTCAGGCCTCTCCTCCTCCCCTTCACACTGCTGTAGAAAACACTTGGCTGCTCTTCCAAGGTCACAAAAGCAACCTCAGATGACCTTTGAGAGGTCAAGGGGGCATTCTGGAGGGTAGGGAGGGGAGAGGAGGCCAGGATCCACAGGATCCTACAGCCTTTCTATCACCATCCCCACCCATTGCAGGAAGTGAGCTAGATGGGCTCAGATACCCCTCTAGCTGAATTTGGGTCATGTTTTGTCATAGGGATGAGAAATTAAATCACCTCCTCCGTCATTCCTCCTGCCCTGCCTGGTTCTGGTCAAATGTGACACATTTAATCACAAATGAACTCCTGGTTTCAACTCAAGCAGCTTACTGTTGGTCTGGTCTTCCCACACCTCTTGCCACTGGACCTTCAACTTGGATATAAAAATGACAAAGTTGGGGGGGGGGGTCACTTGATGGAATTTTTGCATGTTTACAAATAACCTGGGTTACCCTCCTGGCAGCCTGCTCAGCCAGTTCTTTGCCCTCAATGCCTACATGCCCTGGTATCTAACAAACCCCAGTGTGATAACTGAGAGACTGAAGAACTCTCAGCTGTGACAGAATAACAGAGGTTGTGAGCCCAAGATAGATAAAGCCAAAGCCATTAATGAACTACAGTAGTCATGCTAGATAGCTGCTTTTTCACAAACCCAAGCTCTTAGTAACTCAACACAAGGATGGCTGCAAAAAAATTCTGGAATGAACACTCAGTTGAGATCCTCTCTGCTACAGCAAGGTGCCTGTGGAGAAATACTGCTCCCACGTGGCCTAGGAACTTATAACCATTAATAGAAATCACTGCATAATCCTTGTGAAGCGAGTGATATCCATAGCATAACTGCCAACAGTGGTCAGTACTTGTCTCAGCCACAGCACATGGCTTACAAACAGCCCTTCGATGTTGTTGTTGTTCAGTTGTTAAGTCGTGTCCGACTCTTCGTGACCCCATGGACCATAGCACGCCAGGCCTTCCTGTCCTCCGCTCTCTCCCGGAGTGTGCTGAAGTCCATATTCATTGCATCGGTGATGCTATCTAGCCGTCTCATCCTCTGCCGTCCCCTTCTCCTTTTGCCTTCAATCCTTCCCAGCATCAGGGTCTTTTCCAGTGACTTTTCTCTTCGCATTAGGTGGCCAAAATATTTGAGCTTCAGCTTCAGTATCTGTCCTTCCAATGAGCACTCAGGGTTGATTTCCTTTAGGATGGACTGATTTGACCTCCTTGCAGTCCAGGGGACTCATAAGAGTCTTCTCCAGCACCACAGTTCGAAAGCATGTAGTTGATGTAGTCCAGTGTTAATACTGCAGGTCAGAGGTAGCACTGAGGCTGGTTTAGCACTCCAGCCAAAACACGCCTCAGGTTGCAGCCAAGGTCAACCTACTGAAATCACCCCATCAGATTTCCTCCCAGCCCAAATCCAACCTTCAGTTGCATGCAGAAGCCTTGTGCTCTGCTGAATTACATGCAGACACTTTGCATTTATGATGATGCCAGTGTGGTGTAGTGGTGAGCCAGTGTGGTGGAGCGGTGAGAGTGCTGAACTGGGAGCTGGGAGATCAGGGTTCTAGTCCCCACTTGGCATTGGAAGCTCATTGGGTGACTTTGAGCCTGTCACAAACTCTCAGCCCAGCCTACCTCATAGGGTTGTTGTTGTGAGGATAAAACGGAGAGGAGGAGGATCATATAAGCCACCTTGGGTTCCATGCAAGGGGGCGGGGAGCAGGTGGGATATAAATGCTATAAATAAATATTATTATTATTACTTAGGGCGCTATCCTATGCAGGTTTAGGCAGAAAAAAGTCCTACAACTCCCAGCATGCCTCCAGCCAGCCATGCTGGCTGGGCGCATGCTGAGAGTTGTAGGACTTTTTTCTGCCTAAACCTGCATAGGATTGCCTATACAAAATTTTTAAAGAAACGCTTTCTCGCGAAATAAGGCCCGCGCTGGAAAGAGCAGGAAGCCCTGCTATCTTGCATCTGCTCGGGGAGCTCGGGGGCTTCCCGTCACAGTTATCCACGTAACCCCAAAACGGGGTCTATTACCACCGGAAATTCAAGCGACGCATCGCCTGCTGTATTTCCAGCTCTGCGTCCTTTCGCCGGTCAGGCCACGCGCACACAGGCGCGCGTGCTGACGACAGAGGGCGGCTTTTGCCTGCGCGCCGCCGCCGCCGCCGCCCTTCCCTGTTCGGGCTGGGAGGCGGGGCTTGCCCCGCTTCGCTCTTCTCCTTGGCGGCATTTCCGAGACGGGCGGGCGCTAGTCGCAGTAGAAGGCAGGCCCTCGCTTGGAAGCCGCTCCTTCGACGCGCACGGCGCGGCTCGAGCAGAGTTGACTATATATGGTCAAAGCCAGGGGGAGAGAAGGAAAAGTGGTGCGAGCGGGCGCTTCCTGGTTTGTGCAGCTGGGGGTTGACGTCGCTGCTGCTGCTGCTGCTGCTGCTGCCGCCGCCGCCGCAGGAAGGGATTTTCAGCCCAGTGGATTGGGTTGTGTTTTTTCCTCCCTTTCCGTTCCGCTGTGGCATTTGTCGCAGTTAAGAAGCGGCCGCAGCAGTAACAAGTGGGGGTGCGAAGATGCCTTCCGAGCTGAGTAAGTAAGCCGAGTTGGTGTCTCGCTCGCGTAGAAGAACCGAGGGGAAGGCTGCTTGCATGGACGTAGCGCTGCAGCTTCTTCCATTACAAGGAGGAGGCGGAGGCGGAGAGGAAGCGTCGCCCATGGCCGCGCTGATGCTTTGCTCGTCTTGCTGCTGTCAGTCTGGGGCACGTTTCTCTGCCCCTTCCTCTCCTTCCGTGCGTAGAGGGGGTGCTTGTGGATTTTAGGGAGGGAGAAGGGGGGAGTTGATCGGAGGGAAGGATGCCATTGAATTCGCCTGCCGCCCTGGAAAAATCAAACTCCAGCCAGTCTTAAGACGAGCACCTTTAAAGGCAGCAGGATTGCAGAGAGGGGGTTTCTTCCCATCTGCTTGGTGCGATTAGCAAAATTAGGAGGAGGGTAGGTTATTTTTCCACTTTTCCGAATCGCCTCTCATTTCCTTAATGGGAAAATCGGCAATGTGGCTGTCTGAGGGCGCCTTACATTCCACCATTTATTTCCAGCAACAAGTTAAATGCATCTATAGCTGCGTTGCCTATGCTCTTCTTCCTCTGGAGACTGCTGTTGGTCATACATTGCTCATATATGTTATATTTTTCTTTCGTAGAAAAAGTGTTTGCCAGCCTCCCACAGGTTGAAAGAGGCGTCTCCAAAATCATTGGGGGAGATCCAAAGGGCAATAACTTTCTGTACACGAACGGGAAATGTGTCATCATTCGAAACATTGATGTAATGTATCCTCATTTTTACCTTAATTCTTCATAATGTTTCATTTTAAACTGGTGCATTAATGGATTTTTGATAACTGTATATCAAGGTCAGAGATCTGTGACAATTTAGGATGGCTGGCGTTAGGGTGAAAGTAGAAAATGACTCACAGGAGCTGAGAATAACCAATAGATGAGGCTGTGTGTGGAAACTACCAACCTGACAACTACCATATGCATGTTCTAAATAAATAAAACACCTGAAATACAAATACTGGTACAGTGGGGTGAAAAGATTGGAGATATTATGGGGCATATTTTAGTACAGATGTGGAATCACAAAGCTTTGGGGATATTGAATAATATTCTGCTGTTATTCTGTTAAAATATTCTGTTATTGTCTTCTAACAATTAAAGCTTATCTCCTTTCACCTGTTGTGATTTCCCTAATCTTTGAAATAGTATAACTGGAATCCAGTGTGTGTGTTGCTTTATGGGAATATCTGTGTTTAGAATTTGTCTGGTATGAGAGTGCTTACATATTTGAATCCTAGTTAGAAGTCCTAAATAACTTCCTTTTTTTAATGTAAAGTGGTTTAAGGTTGTAGTTGCAAGAGACCCTTTGCTTACTCTGTCTAAGGGGGGAAGCATAGTCAGCAGTTCTGCATGCCCTAAAGCTATGGCGGACAGTAGGGAAATTGTAATAATAGTATTTAAATGGTAACAGTTATAAGCACATAACAAAGCTTTTTTCAGCCTATTGAGATTTGTCAACTATGCAGGTGTTAGCGCTCTCAGGGAGGAGAAATAGACCTTGAACCTGGTGAAACAAACTTTTTATTATTGGGGATTACTACTGGAAATTTCCTTGCCTCTTGTGTCACTGAAAGCCACATGTCTAATTTCTTAGATATTTAGATATGGAGGAAGTGATGAGAAGAAAATTTATGTTTGATATAATATTTACATATTGGAAGTTGGATGTGGGTTTGCCCATATTCCCCATCTTAAAAAAAATGCTGGTCATGGGATTGTCTCTTGGTTTTGATGTTGGTGTCCATAAAGACTAGACACTACACTCAGCAAAAACCTTTTAGACATGGTATTATCCAAACTATCACATGAGTTTAGAGAAGCAGTCTTCTACCATTCCTCCCTACATTTGAGCCCTATCTGTCCTCCTGATCTTGGTGCTAGAGAAAGAAATGGGAAATCATCCCCACAGTTGTGCTGCATACTGAAATGTTCTGAACAGCGCCAAAGCTCAACATGGCATCACACGAGACCCTGCTATTCCCCCATGGAGGAAGTGCAAGGCCTTGGTGACCACAATCCTGGCTTACTGAAATTTGTGGACACATATAAACAACTACATAACGCATAAGTAACCAGTCCTACAACTTGGGCAACAGAAGATTGTGGCATGCCTAGTAGGGAGCAGGAGGGCCGGGCTATGGCATAATCAGGAGGCTACATGCCTGCTTGTCTCTCAGCACTGCTGTATGGTCTGTGGACTTGGTCTGGAGAGCTACCTTGGAGCATGGGGGATTGTATCTTTGCTATGCTACACAACAGGGTGGCACCACTGGTGTAGGATGGGCAGTACTGATGTAGATTATATACCACTGCAAAAATGTGCAGGGATAAGAGTCATGTTGTTCACTGCTTAATCCATGATGACCATCTGAGACAGAATGAGGAAGAGGAGGTATTCAGCTCACAGTCTGCAGTTGCTAAGCCAACTAATCCATAACATTCTTCCTCCCATCCCCAATTCTTAAAGTTTTATTAGAATATAAGCTTGCAAACTAAAATGTTAATAAATTGATTCTTTAAAAAGTATACAAAATTAACTTACATATCACATTTCTAACAGCTAACCACTAAACCACTAAGAAGACTGAAGGCACAATCCTATCGATTATGCCTTCAATAATCCCCTGAACTCGGAGGCTTCTGATCATCCAGTGCAGTTGTGGGAGGAATGGTGGAGGCGATCTTCACCTCCCCATCCTCCCGCCTTGTATTTTTCACTAGATGGGCTTTTTTGTGATGGTGCTTCTACTGATGGCACTCTGGCGGGAGAGGGAAGGAGGGTGGAGAGGCCCCAGGATAGCTTGTATCCTGGCCTCTCTGGTCTCCTCCCCTCCCTGCCAACTGAAGCGTTCCTTTTCTCCCTCTCCGAGGTTGCTTTTCTGACCTCAGAGACCATCTGGTGCAATTCTTTCCACCCTGGCTGCGAGGGGGAGGGAGGAGGACAGATCTCCAACTCCCCATTCTGAGGTGAGAGCACTGTGTCTGATTGCAGAGCGGGGGATCCTATCCTTATCATATGGCCTCTCAGACAACTCTGGTTTTATTCTGTTTTAAACTTTTTAATGTTATATCTTAGGGTTTTAATTTTTGTGAACTGCCCAGAGAGCTTTGGCTATTGGGTGGTATAGAAATGCAATAAATAAATAAATTGCCAAAAACAACTTTTGTTGTTCCCAGCTATATGGCATTAGGCCATAGAATGTGGATAGTGATCAAAAAGAAAGCTGCACTGACTCAAGGACAACAAAACAGTGGCAATCCTCAAAAGGTGCAAAAACACTTACTACTATGGACATGAGATAAATTTTACAAAGCGTTTCAAATACCAAAGGCTCCTCATCGAAAAAAAACTACAAGAGTGAATTTAAAATATTATGTGGTCAACAGTTAGTGTAAGTAAGAAGCCATATAAACAAACTATCTACAGCACCTGCAGGAACATAAAGTACATCATCCCCAAAAATCTTACCATGAGAATCAATGAAGAAATGTGATGGATTATAAACTACCATAAGACATGTTGCAAGATCATATAGGTATACCTTTTCACCCTGAGGACATACATCAGGTCTCTTGTACTACTGTCTCACTGCTGTCCATAATGAGTAGTCCAGGAGGTGCTGTGCATTAAGAGGGTTTCTAAAAGAGTTCTAGAAAGCACCATAAGGACATCTGTTAAGGCTGGACTACCTAACTGCATGAATATTTTACTTCTGTGGTTCCCTCATCCAGCACCGTGTTAGTGATTTGCAGGCTGTCACAAATATATCTGGTTTCAGTGCTCAAAAAGGAGACTGTGTGAACCAGAGTACTACATCGCTGAATACGTATGCAAGTTTTAGTTAATCTACTCCTCCCCCCCCCGCCCCCCTTTGAAGTGTCTGGTATTTGGTTTCGTTTAGAGCTTTCCTGGTGTGTCTTTTGGTTTTCGACAAAAAAAAATCTTAACTAACAAATTTGTTATGGCCTAAACGTTCATGGATGAGAGACCATGATGCATGAAGTGTTATTTTTCAGTTGGTATGTGTAGTGTGTCCCAGTGGCAACGAAATGCAAAAGGTACAGTCTTTTTCAAAGTGGGTTTCTCTTGTTTGTGTTTGTCTCTTGCTCAAAGAGGAGCTGTGGTATGTAACATAGAAAAAGAAATGATTGTAGCCTTAATGTTCCACCTTTAACACCAGTCTTTTAAATAATGCCTGACTTAAACAGCAAATAAGGTATTTGAGCTTTCAGTAGAAATCAGTTGTGGTTTCTTCTTCTAGAAGTAACTGCTACCATAGAATGGGATAGGTGGCTGGGCTGGAATCCTGTTTTTAGAGGAAATGCTTGCTTATAGTCTTGAATGGTCCACTGATGTCTTTTTATGGAAGCTAATTGTTAGGAAATGGTTTCTCATACAGATCTCTTGAATGTTTTGAATAGAATTCCACTGGAGCTTGGGAAACGGGATCTCCACCCCCTTCTTGAGGGTGTGTGTGCATATAGGGGAGAAGAAACAGTAGTTTTAAGGCAGAAACAGACAAAGACAGAAGCAAAGTTGGGACTAGTTCAGGCTGTCATGCAAACCTGGTGATCAGGAGCTAGCCATGATGCATTTTGGGCTAATGAGTGTCCCCTCTTCTCTGTAAGTGTAAGAAGGACAGTTCAAGCTTCCAGTTCAGTTTTAAAACAAACCATAGTTCCCTGTTGCATCCAGACTTGGAACTGTGGTTTGTTCTAACGGTTAGTTAAAATAAAGCAGGATCTGAAACTATGGCTTGTTCCTGGTTTGTTTGAACTAACTGGTTCCCCATATCACTAATGGGAAACTGCAGTTTGTTCAAAACTGTAATGAAGCTTTAAACGTTCTCCCATTATGTGTGAATTGGGGTAGGAGTGGAGTAGTATGTTCTCATTCTCCTCATGACAAACAGCAGTTTTGCACTGTATTTCATTTGGGCCTGAGTGACTCCACAGTGACCAATAGGATGACTAACCAAGGTGTGAAGTGCATGCAACCAGTGCACACATACTGGCTGCATTCAGACGTAAAACTATGGTTTAACATAATGTGAATGAGCCTTGAGCTCGTACTCTCCCATTTCTTCCTCCAGCATAGGCATGAGGAGATTGGAAACTTTTGCTTCTGTTTCAGCTAACCATGGTTTGTCATGTCTGATACTGGGTGAACTGTGTTAGTCTTAACTATGGTTTAGAGAAGCAAGCTAATTTTAAACCATGGTTTACAATCCTGGCTTGTTTCCCTAAACCGTAGATAAAATTAACTAACAAATATAACAACAGATGGCAGGATAAGAATGAAAGCAAAAGCTTCCAATTTCCTCCTCATGACCATGCCAGAGGGGGGCGGGGGGGCAAGTGTACAGGCCCATGGCTTGTGCATGTAACACTAAACCATATTCTCCCTGGGTTCCTGAGTTAGAGAACTGAGAATCCCACTACTTTGGGCAGTTATAACTAATTTCTGAGGTTCAAAAAGCATTAAGTAGGCAGTGATTGGTTAGATGAAATTATTCTGGATGAAAATGTAAGAATACAGGTAAGCTTTTGTATTTTACAGGACCCTTTGAGGCTTAATGGCTAGTAAAAAAAATGAAACAGAAAACACCGGAGCCCTTCATTAAGGGATTGGTTGGTTATTTCAAATCTGTGAATTTTCAGCCTTATCCCCTGCAACTTCTGGCCAGGTGCACTTCTCCTCTCTGACCATTCTCTTTCCAGTTTGCCTTCACTTACAAGGCCTTTACACTTTTGCTCTCAACTTCCTATTCTAATTCTCCTTTGCTTGGTCTACTGTCATGCCTCTCTGAGCCTGGTGCTGCCCTAGGCCCATCTCTGCTTCTTTCCTAGCCACTTCTGCCTGTCCTTCTCTTCTATGTCATCATAGCATTGCAGCCAATTGCTGCCAGAGGTTTCACCGTCACAAAAACCTTTAGCATCACAACATACACATGCTTATTGTTAATATACACTATTGTAAAGCCTGTATCGCCACAGGTGCTAGTAGTCTGAGAATGATTGGATGAAAATATGTTTGGCCATTTCCCTTCCAAGTGGAACAACTTTCGGGGGCATTTCCTTTTTTCCCTCCCTCTTCCACTCTCAACTTTCAAATTATTTCCCACATCAGCTTCCCTTCACTGAGCACCCCAATAATACGACCTCTTCACATTACATTAAAGCAAGTCTCCCCACCACCATAGCAAACAGGGTCTTCCAACCCACCTCACTCTCATTCACCCACACAATTAACCTTCCTTCTTCCAATAAGAACCCCCTCCCATTACAAGAAAGCATAGACAGACCTATCCCTTCTCTGTTTGCAGGGAAAGAGGGTGTTCTAAGCCCCCACTCAAGAAGTCCCCACCCCACCCGGGCCTGAAAAACGGGTGGGGGAGAGAAGAAAAAATGCCACCTTTCTCTCACCTGCCCTTGGCTGAAAACACTTGATGTTAGATCAAACACTGTCTGGCTCAGACCAAATAAACTGGCACTGAACCATACAGCAGTAGGAGACTTTTTGGCGCGGAGCAAATAAACATACTGTTTTGCTGTTAAAGCTCGAATTTTGAACCTTTTCGAAGTTTTGACATTTTCTGCCCGTCTATACTGCTCAAGCTTCAGTTTTTAAAAAAATCAGCCTGATGGATCTCTAGTAATAAGTGAAGGTATTCTTATATAAGATACTAACTTTCTAATTTGGGGTAGAAGGACAAGACCAAATGCATTTATTGGCCTGAAAATAGCAGTGCATTTTCTATCACTTGGCATCAGTAAAGGTTCCCTCTTGCCTAAGAGGGGTGGCCAAAGTTTCAGTCCCTCCAAGCCGCAGACTACATCCTTGAAAGTTCAAGAGCCACAAGATACTCAACAACCTTTACACACACATTAAACATTTTTAAATTAACAATATAAAATAATATCACAGCTAATTAGAGGTAGAGGTCTTTGGTTATAAAATTCCTGAAATTTGGTTGACATGGGAAAAGACCATCGGGACACAGATTATTCTCCTCTTTCCTAGTTAAAGCCTGCAGAGCATGGGGGTGGAGGAGGCCTGGGGAAAGCAGAAATTAATCCCCTCCTTTTGGTCTAATGACCTATGAAAGGGGGAAAAACCTTGGAGGGGGCAGATTAATCTGTCCTTCAGAGGTGAGGCCTGCAGAGCACAGGAGGAGGAGAAAGTGGGGAAAAGCCCCATACCTTGGGCTTATCCTCCTGCAAGGTGGCCATGGGCACCCAAAGCAATATTGATAGATTTCTCACCCTTCTCTAGGCCTTAAAAGCTACCTTCTGTTTTTGCTCTGCCCTGGGCTTGTTTGTTCCTTTTTGACTGAGCCTGCTCTCTTTACTCTCCACTCAGTTCATGCCTCTGCAGCCATAGACTTTGCTCCTTTCCACGCTATCCACACCTTTTTGGTAACTCCTTCAGTTTCCCCACCACCACCATTTTCATATTTCTTCAGCATCCTTCTCTGTCTTCTTTCTGCTGCATGCTGTCCACGCCTTTTCAGTTACTTCCATCTCTTGTCCCCTTTGCCCTCAGCAGTGGCTGCAGTGGGCAGGGATTGCTCAGTCTGTTGGCATCTTGGAAGGATGACAGGAGATGCAAAATGCATGGACATCTTCGTTGGCTGACTCAAGAGCTGCAACTGAACTGTCCAAGAGGCACATTTGGCTTCCAAGCCAAAGAGTGGATAAATCATAATTTAATACTGATAGCATGTGGTATTGGGGCATAATACTTGAATATCTTTGTTCTATGACTAGCACCCAATGTGGGGGGGAAGCATTTCAATTGCCCCATGTGGGTGTTGGAGGAAACTCAGTACTGTATTGCTGATTCATTGAGACTGAGTCAGTTTTGTTAAATTCAAAAGGAATGTGAATGTGTTGGAGTGATCCCAATGATGACTGTGCTCTAGAAATGTAGTCCAAGATGAAGCCGCTGTTGCACATTGGTATGCAAATCTATAAAGTCATTCAATATTGGGTATTTTACAGAAATTTGATATAGAAAATACATTTTCTATAAAGATGTTTTAGCTCTGCAAACAACTTTCCCTGATAGAGTTCCATGGGCTTTTACATTCTGCATGGTGGGTTTGCTGTGTTAAGTTTGCAGAAAGCAGTCACGTGCTGCTTTCAGTCCTGTTAATATAGTGGGACTGCTTGTAATTACTTTATCGTTGGTAATGATTATTTACAATACGTCTGGGAATTATACTAATCATAAACAGGAAAATCATTTTTTTCTGTGGTGGGTCTGTGTTTAAATCTCAGCAAGATTATTAAAAGGTATATTCAGTTAATTTTAAAAAGCTGATGCTTCAGGTTCTAAATTTCTGACTAGCCTTGGTGGACAAAGACCCCTATGAACTAGAAACTTCTGAGTTATGTATTGGATAAATCTGGGCTGTTTTTGAAGATCACTAGCTTGACTTAAACGTCAGAATTTTAGGCATAGGAAGCTGAGTCATTGTCCACAGATGGGCATCATGATTATTCTGGTTGAGGAGAGACACCAACCATTGTTTCTCTTCAGTGATATGGGTTTTCTGGAAAACTTTGAAAAGAAAAAGCCTCCAGTGTCCCTCTTGGCATTTCTTATGTTTTGTTTGCTATATTAAGTATGCCATGTTAATTTTATGTGTTGTGTAAATATCTGAAAAGGTTTTCCAACAGCAAAAAGTAGTTGAACTGCAATATCCGAGGGGAAAGAATTAATAATGGTGCAATCCTATGGCCAGTAGACCACGGCTAGATGGCCATAGGATTTTCGGTTCCCAAAAAACCACCCCCTGCCCCCACCACCTCATAGGCGGTGCAGTTTGTCCCTGGCTCCGCACTCAGAAGAGCAGTGTGGTGTGGAGGAAAGAGGGGCATTCCTGGGGGGAGAGGGGATGGCGAAAGGGCCATTAAAACGCTTCCTATGCGCAGCCTGGCATCTGGTGCCCCCACTCAGAGGAACCCCAGGTTGACAGCTGAAATCAGCCATCTAGCCGCAAATGCAGGGCAGCCAGAGTGTGGAGGAGGTTCCCCTCTGCGCTCCGCCTGCCCTGTATTGAATAATTGGTAGCCCCCAAGTTCGGAGGTGGCCAAGTCTCCCCATAGGATTGTGCCCTAAAGTGCCTTCATTGTGCTTTTAAATTTTATGTTCAAACAAATGTAAAAGCTTCGGAAGCTATTTTTATTGGAATACCTGTAAATACTTAAAGACATGATAATTGAGCAGCATATACTTTCCTTACATTATTTAGATTTTAAGAAAAATGGAGCCACTGAAAACTTGTCATGTCAGCATGCCTGAAGAGTTGTATGCCTAAATATATGTGCTTTGTGAGAAGTCACCTGAAATTAATTAGAGCATTGACTTTTAGATTTGGTTAGTATTGTTTCCATTCCAGTTGCTCAATTTGATCTTTTATTGTAATAATTCACTACGTTACGAGTTAAGTTTTGAGACAACACATTTCTAAATGAGAGCCAATGTGGTGCAGTGGTTAGAGTGTTGGACAGCAAAGACCTGGGTTCAGATCCCTACTTGACCATGAAGTTCACTGGGTAACTTTGGGCCAGTCACTGACTCTCAGCCTAGCCTACCTCACAGGATAGTTGTGAGGATAAAATGGAGAGGAAGAGGACTGTGTAAGCTGCCTTGGGCTCCTTCGAGGAAAAAGTGGGATATAGATATAAGAAACTAACAAATAAATAACTGGAAAACCTTCTGTGGAAAAATATAATGGTGGAAGTTTTTGTGGGGAACTTCCACCCCACATCACTGGGCTACCATCAGTCACATTTTCTATGATGCAGCTGGCAGCAGGGGTGGGATTGCCCTCACTGCACCCAACCTCCATCTGTGTGTTTTGAGGTCCTGTCTACACAAGGACCTGTGTGTATGCATGCCAGTGCACCTAAGCTCTTTACCCTTCATTTCTTAAGAGTACAGATCACCCATTTAGAGCCTATGCGTGTTGGAGTGTGCGCACATAGGCCACTCTGCAAACAGGAACTCAGACATCTGACAGTTGGGGGCCACGTAGGGTCAGAGTCGGCAGGCACATTCGATCACTGCATGTAGCGAATACTGTCTGCACAAGTCTTGTGTTCCCCTTTAGGAAGGCAGTCGGGGGGGGGGGGGGTTCCATCAGGCCTTTAATCAGGAAGTCAAGTTCTGAAATTAAGTGAGCAACTGGCACCCCACTTACGGAACTGAACTCCTCAAAGAGGTTCGCTTGGCAGCTACATTATCTTTCAGCACCAGGCAAAGACCTTTCTTTTCTCCCAGGCATTTTAGAGATGTAGTTCTAGATTTTTATGACTGTTTTATCGGTTCCTGTGCTGTTTGTTGTTTTGCACTGCACTGTGTATTATTCTTTTAAATATTTGTATTTTATAACTGTTTCTATGGCATTTTAGTCTTTTAGGGCCAATCCTATGCATGCTTAGACAGAGAAAAGGCCTACAACTCCCAGCATTCCCCAGCCAGCCTGGCTGGGGAATGCTGGGAGTTGTAGGCCTTTTCTCTGTCTAAGCATGCATAGGATTGCGCCCTTAACTGTTGGTAATCTGCCCAGAGAACACTGGTTATTGGGTGGATTGGAAATGTAATGAATGAATAAATAAACCAGATCGTATTCCCTCCACAGTCTTCCCTTGTTTAGATAGGCAGGACGCTTCATATACACCCAAATGATATTGTACTTTCAGACCTGCCGGCCTAATTGTTAAGCTCTGTTTAGCGCTGTGACTCTAGTCCTGACCAAGAAACCCATGGTAGGAGACATACTGCCCTGATGATCTTGTTAGATCCAGAGGCAACTACTAGTGCCATTGATGGCGAGGTGTTGGTGACATGGCTCATGATCCTGGCAGCTATTGGTGGGACTGTGCTCCAGGGCTCTGACTTCTGCTTGGCAGAGACCTCCCAAAGCTGTTAATGGGCAATTGCCAGTTGTTTCCTAGAGACCTGCCTCTAGGTTTCTGTAGAGATCCTTATTTCCATTTCTCCCAAGACTTTGCAATAGCTCTGCTGGCTGTGAACAACTAGTGGGAAACTTCCTTGAACACTTATTTTAAAAGCTTCATTTTCAAATTATAATTTTCTTACAGAATCCAGCAATTGCTGACATCTACACTGAACATGCCCATCAAGTTGTGGTCGCCAAGTATGCTCCCAGTGGCTTCTACATTGCATCTGGAGGTATAGTATAATACTAAGATGCATAAAATGCAGTGCGCTCTTGCTACTACCCATTTTACCAAAAGAAGTACTTACTAATCTATGACTGAAATTCTGCGCACTGAAGCCCTTTGGTTTCAATAGTATGTACCTCTGTGCTGGACTATGGCCTATAGCATTGTTCGTTCTTGTTGCCATTGAATGTTTGTGTCTAGCGTACTCTGGAGGCTACAAGCCTGAGGTGTGGGAAAGTCCCTGGTATGCATCTGCCAACTCACTAGGTAGCCTTGGGCAAGCCACTCTCTCTAGGCCTTACCCTCCACCTGCCATCTGAAATATGGGAATGATACTGACTTACCTTACAGGTATGTTGTACGGACTTGAGGAAGAGAATGTACGTGAGGTGCTTTGAATATTCTAAAGTGATATATAAACGTTAAATAGTATTG
This sequence comes from Heloderma suspectum, assembly GCF_057233095.1. NCBI lineage: Eukaryota > Metazoa > Chordata > Lepidosauria > Squamata > Helodermatidae > Heloderma > Heloderma suspectum. Next base: position 119,397,633 of record NC_139462.1, read on the forward strand.
TGATAGAAATGGCTGTGTACAGGTTTCCAGATTGCTTAGTTATTTTGAGCCCCAAAGCAAAGTTCCTTTGCAAAATCTGTAATGGCTTTACATTTGCCACTGAAAGATTAATTAAAAATGGCAAGAAACTCATTTGCATACATTATCTGAAATATTTGTCCTTGCCTCTTTAGTTTTCTCTTTATTTTTCAAGGAATTTAATGCTTCCAACTATGCAGCTTTGTGCGCACTTTGCATTAAAAAAATAAAGTCTTTGACTTCTATAGATGATGCAAATTAAGCAATTGGTCAAAATGTTCAATCCCCGATCTTGTAACTAAATGGTGTCAACATATTTTTAAGGCTTGTCTCTGCAATCATTAGGATTTGTTGTTCAGTCGTGTCCGACTCTTCGTGCCCCCATGGACCATAGCACGCCAGGCCTTCCTGTCCTGCGCTCTCTCCCGGAGCGTGCTCAAGTCCATATTCATTGCATCAGTGATGCTATCTAGCCATCTCATCCTCTGCCGTCCCCTTCTCCTTTTGCCTTCAGTCTTTCCCAGCATCAGGGTCTTTTCCAGAGAGTTTTCTCTTCGCATTAGGTGGCCAAAATATTTGAGCTTCAGCTTCAGTATCTGTCCTTCCAATGAGCACTCAGGGTTGATTTCCTAATCATTAGGATTAGAAACTTGCTTTTAAGAAAAAGCCAACTTTCAAAAGAAGAATTATACACCTGGTACTATACTTACTTTGCACTTCTGTAAAATTGCTAAGCACATACTACCTGGATATAAAATGCATGACTTTAGGTTCACATCTCCTGAAGCATGCTGGGAATTGTAGGCCTTCTTTCTGTCTAAATATGCATAGGATTGCACCTTTACTTGGCCAACATCTAACTTTTTTTAGATGTAAAAGTGAGTCTTAGTTAATCATAATAACATCCAGCGCTGTGTGCTTTTCAGGGTAAGCAAAAGCAGGTGGGTCCCAGGCAAGATCCAGCAATGATCTTGGGCATAGATGGATGTCATTGGATTATGTCAGTCATTGAAGGCCCTGTGTATGTGTGGCTTCCAGACTGGATGCATGGTGGGATAGGGTGGCGTAGGCCTGTCCCCTGCTTCAGTTGCTGCTTATCAACAGCACTGCAGTGCTAACAGCTTGACCCTTCTCTTACTCCTGGCATGAACCTGGTTTTTGGACTTGCATTTGGACTTGCCAAGCATGGCACTGGTGTGTGAGCCTGCACGTTTGTGCTCCTTCATTCCAGTGGAAGGCACAGGTTCATGTCCATTCTCCTGGGATTCTGCCCTAACTTACTGGACCTCACAACATATACCCGATCCCATTGTTTAACTTAAACCAGCAATCGGAAGATGGATTGTGCCAACCAGTTGTGAAGATTGTTCTTGAATATCATGAATCTATGTAACAAAGTCTTAAAGGTAAAGACATTAGGTAAAGTAAAGATATGTTTGTTCTCAACAATAGGCTTTCTAGATTGAGTTCTAAACAGTGGGTAAAATAGAAACAATGCTGCTGTTTATGCCATATTTTTATAAGCATCTTGGGGAGTGACCATCTCCTTATTAGACTTCAAAATGGTGTCTGAACAATGGTATGGTAATGAGAGTCTAAGTTTCACAAACAAGAGCTGTGGCCTCCATTGAGTAGGCATAGATCACGAAAACCAAGGCGGAGATTAAACATACTATTCAAAGTAAGAAAGATGCTGTGTTGGCACTCCAGTGACTTTATGGATTTTTTGTAGAGGCCTTTGGAAAATCAAGTCCATTTTGCCTATATCCAGGACATGGTGTTAGAAATATTTGGTCCAGCGGGTTTTTGGGAGTGGATTTAAAAAACCAAAATAAATACAAGCATACCTTATGAACAAGACAAATATACATCAATATACCTTATGAAGCAAAGCAGCCTTTCCCAGCCTGGTGCCCTCCAGATGTTTTGGCCTGTAACTCCCAACATTCCTGATCATTGGCAGTGCTGGCTGGGGTTGATGGGAGCTGAAATCTGAAACACCTGGAGGGCATCAGGTTGTGAAAGGCCGAGTAGAGGTAAAAAGTAATTGTAAATGAGATAAGCATAGCTAACTATCTTGATTCATTCAAGTCATGTATAAACCAAGTCACGTATAAGATTGTAGTCAACACTGCATATGGTCCAACATCCTGAAGAAATTGTTCTAAAACTTTTCAGATAGCCACTATATCATGGTAACTACAGTTTGCTTAAAATTCTAGCATTCCTAATGTGTTCAGGGGCAAGTTCTTTAGAACTGGCATGCCTGAAATTTTGAGTGTGACAATGTGATGGTCATGCAAGAATTTGATCTTGCTGGAACTGTGACTTTATGAATTGCTGTGCTATGACAGATATCTCCGGAAAGCTTAGAATTTGGGATACTACACAGAAGGAACATCTTCTGAAGTATGAATATCAGCCATTTGCAGGAAAAATAAAAGATATTTCATGGACTGAAGACAGCAAGAGGCTTGCTGCTGTTGGAGAAGGAAGAGAAAAGTGAGTAGGGAAACGAAAGTATTAATCAGTCTCTCACATTGTTGCAAAAGAACTTAGCTCTTTATTGTGTTTTAATTTCCAGATTCATGGTTAATAGCTGTTTATTTGACAGCTAGAAATCTTTTAATAGTACACATCCTTAGAAACAGTTTCCAGAAGCAAAGCACACATTCTTAAACAGCATCAAGGAGCAATAAGAAATGTTTGCTAGTATTCTAGTCTTGGGCATAGCAGAAGGACCTGCAATCTAAGGGTACCTGCAATCCAAGCTCCTCATCCTTTTAAACTCCCAAAATGCTTCTTGAAACAGCCCCCAAGAAGTCGGGGAGGGGTTGGTATGAGAACTGCGTCCTGGTGCAGGCATTCCATTTTGTTTCCACATTTCTGTATCTGAGACTAAAATTGCTTTTTAAAGAATTCCTCTATTTGGGAAGGGGAAAGGGAGAAGGAAATCTCCAAAGGAATCTCTCCAAAGAAAAGGGATGTGTGGGTGTAGCGTGCCTGCTTCTGGGTTGTTCCTGTTGTCTTTAAATTTATTCCCCTTTTAAAAGCCCCAAATTTGGGCTTTAAAGAATGTTAGTATGATCTGATCATTTTAACGGATACTGTCCAGTTTGTAGAGCCTCTTCCATTTCAGAAGCTGAAAAGATCTATGAAGAAATGGAGTCATCTGCTGCTCTGCCAAAGTATGGTCTGAGATGCATTTATTTCTAGAAACGTTGGCACACTGTCTTTTGTTCTGTGCCTTTGGATCCTGTGGACTTGTTTACTCCCTTCTGAGGAGTCTTCTAGTATGAAGTAATGTTGATATTTTTTCTTGCAGTATTCTTACACAAGAAGTAGGCTTTTCTAAGTAATTTGAGGAGTTAAGCGCTCATAACTAGGACAGTACTGTAAAGATGCCACTGCGTTAATCAACTCACAGTAAACCCTGAATTGATTGACACAGAAAACTCACTTTCCTTTTTTGCTGATTTAGATCATGCAAATGGAATCTATTTAAGAAGCAATTGCTTGTTTAGGGTGGAGTAAAACATGCTGATCAACTTTAAAGTCTTGTATGTGGTGCTGTGTTGAAATGACAGGAGCATCTTAGTCTTTAAAAGTAGCTTCAGGTGGCTGATCAGTATTGTATTACAGAGTGCAGTTCATTCATCTCTGAATCCATGAAGCATGTGTCCTATTTCATCACAGTATCTGTTTATATGTAACGGACAAAGCACTTGAATGCCATAGAAAGCAAGGCTGAAATTGCTTAATTAGATGAGATCTCATTTTTATGACCAAGTACATTAAATATGTTGACTGTGCGCAAGAAGTTAAGCCCTGTGTATAGTTCAGCATTTTATATGACTTGATTTGTTTCTCACAAATAGATTTGGAGCAGTGTTTCTGTGGGATACTGGTTCTTCAGTAGGCGAGATCGCTGGCCACAACAAAGTGATCAATAGTGTGGACATCAAACAGACAAGGCCCTATCGCCTGGCGACTGGCAGTGATGATAACTGTGCAGCATTCTTTGAGGGGCCACCATTCAAATTCAAGTTTACAATAAGTGTGAGTTGGCACCCTTTGCTACTTGTGTGCAAGCTTTATTGTGTGCAAGCTCCCCCGACCCCTGCACAAGCAGAAAGCACCTGTCTCTCTCTCTCTCACTCACACACACAGACACACACACACACCACGGAAGTGGCCCTTTGCATCTCATGGTGGGGTGTTCCAGAGGGCGTGTAGAAAGAAGAAGGGAGTGTAGAAGTCCCTGTGTGCAAGCATAAGATCCCTCATACCACTTTGGAACCCATCCATAGTATTTTACAGAATTACAACACATCTTGGGACTCTAGATCTCTTTGCTGTTAAGTCAACATTGTTGATCTGCCCAGTGAGAGCGTGAAGCATTGTTAATACCTGAAAGCAATTGTCTTGCAGTACAATTCAGTGGTCAAAACTTCAGCAGTTTCCATTCTTGCCTGAAGCTCTCTAGATTTAAACTCAGACTGCTTCTTCTGCTCAGGTCAACAGAACTTGCACCTTCAGCGATGGTTTCATTAGTCCCCATCATGTATTACTTGCATAAAGGAAGACTTGAATGATCAAAGGGCAGTGGGGATACACTGCTGGCCCTGCACCCAAGGTTGTATGGTCGAAGCACATGTGTTAAGCATGGACATCTGCAGGGGGGAACGCCTACATGTGTAGATCTAGGATCTAGATCTCTGTGTAATCATGGTTCCAGGGAAGCCAGCAGATGCACAGATCTATGCAGGTAGGCTTTTCCACTTGCAGAAGTCCATACCTGGACAGTGTGGGTGAGGCAAGATAAAGTTGTGCAGTTGTGCTGTCCTTGGATCACATGCCCTTTGATCAGTTATACATGAAAGGGCTGCTATTACTTGGATTTCCTATAGCTGTCCATTTTTTTCTGAATACACATCCAAGATACACGTCCAGCAAAATGCAGTTCTTCAAGGTGACAGGTAATCCGGCACATATGATGTGTGCACACTTTTTTCTTCACGAGTGTGAACCTAAAATTATGTTGAAAGCCAGCTCTGTATTCTTTAGCTTTATACAGATGTGGCTGTGGTCATGTAGAGCCTACGTGTAGTGGAGGATCAGGGTTGAACCTGCATGGCCAGATCCACATGAAATCTGTACACTAGAAGTCATGACAAAATAATGCCCTATGAGCGACCAAATAATGCCCTATGACTGTGTCTGCTTCCAGGTTGTTCCTATTTTCTTTAAATATATTTTGCTTTTAAAAGCCCCAAATTTGGGCTTCAAAGAATGTTAGTATGATCTGATCATTTTAACGGATACTGTCCAGTTTGTAGAGGCTCTTCCATTTCAGAAGCTGAAAAGATCTATGAAGAAATGGAGTCATCTGCTGCTCTGCCAAAGTATGGTCTGAGATGCATTTATTTCTAGAAACGTTGGCACTGTGTTTTGTTCTGCGCCATGTAGACCAGCCTCCGCCAGCTTAGTCCCTGCCTGATGTTTTGGGTCAGATAGGAGATGAAGTCCAAAATATCTAGAGGACACCAAGTTGGGTGCTGTAGGCTTATGTTTGGGGGTTAAATTGGCATGCAGATCTTGAGCAGGGGCAGTAGGAGTAGGCGCAGTCTTGATCCCTCACTCTGCACAGGCTCAAGCCGCATCTGGAAAAGGCTTTTGTGAACTTACTTATTTATTATATGTTTAATCTGCCCTATAACCAACTGTCAGTGTTCTATATAGTAACTTTAGCTACAAAGTGTAATGTCCAGATGCCTAGTTCTCAAAACACGCAGACAACAGGTGCAGTGGCATTCCTGGATAACATCACGTATCCATGTGAGACAGAGAGAAATTAATGAGGCACTGCAGATTAACACAGGCGTCAGACAATGCAGTCTTTGGAGAGTGAGTTCTTCAGGTGGTCTCTGCTGAGGCAGAGGATGGACATAGGTCACTTACCATGGTTTTCTTGTAATGACTTGACAGCTGGTTGTTTCTTCCTACAGCATGTAACAGAGGATTTAACATTTTTGTGGTTAAATGATCGACTGTATCCTCAGCAAGTGTGTTTGTATTATCTGTGTTGTACACAAGGACAGAGCTGTTCTTAGACCCCATCTTCTGGACTGCTCTCCAGTCTAACTGCTGGTTTTCCTGTCTTCCAATTATGACCCTCCTATGGGGTGCCAGCAGTCATTTTCCGTGGAGTTCCAAACACTTGGCACGAGGCAGGATTGACTGGAGCTTCTTGCACAGCCCACAACAGACTGACGATAGAAAGCAACTGGCACAGGGCTGGACACCTGTAGCCCTCCAGATGTTGTTGGATTGCAACTCACATCATCCCTCATCATTGACTATGCTGGCTGGGGCTGATAGGAGTTGCAGTCCAACAACCTCTGGAGGGCATGAAGTTGCATACCCCTGAACTCGCAGATGAAAATCAACTGGATTTGTGGTGTATTTTTCTTTTACAGGACCACAGCCGGTTTGTTAATTGTGTGAGGTTTTCTCCTGATGGAAATAGGCTTGCTACAGCCAGTGCAGATGGCCAGGTAAAATGAGCAATTTCTTACTAATAAGGTGCAAGTGGGATGTGGGGAAGAAGAGCCTCTACAGCTTATGCGTTGAATGCAAAAAGTTCTGGGTTCAGTCCCCGGTACCTCCAGCTAAAGGGATCCCTACTAGCAGGGCTAGGAAATACCTGTGTCTGAGGCCCTGCAGAGTCACTGCCAGTCCAAGGAGACGGCACCCAGCTAAATGGACTATTGGCCTGATCCTGTATCAGGCATACGCGGAGACGTTTCCCTTGCTGTTAGCTTAGGAGATGGTTCTTATTGCGCTGTTTGCTGTAGGCAAAATAAATAAATACAGGTCTCCGCCTTCAAGGAACATGTGCTTTGAAATCAGTGCTGAGGAAGACGGTAGATGGAAGAGAGAATGAGACTAAAAGAAGTTACATATTGAGTTTAGTTACAGTTGGGAAAGAGGGTTAACGGTCTACGCTGAAGTCCTTGCAAAGAAGGTGAATTTTGAAGGGGAGAAAGCTTGAATGTGGGGTGTGAGCCTCTCAGGGATAAATATGCTTACCGTTGCCATACTGGACTTGGAGCTCATCAAAACAAATGGCATGTAGTGGTTACGATTGCCTGATACAGTCTGAAAGGAGCTTTTACGTGGTCCGAATTGAGACTTTCTGACTGTTGGTCATAGGCAATTGCGATGTCCAAATCTAACGGCAATGTGAATGCTTTAAAGTAGTCATCAGAATGTTCAGTATGTGTTTTGGAGGACACCCAGGAGGGGTGGCAGCACGACTGTGAAATTGTGGATCCCTGACTAGGTTGCTTTATTGGTCATAAGTATAGGCTTGATTATAAAGCAATGCCAGCTCCAGGTTTGACAGGACCCTTGGCAAAGTGCCCTCTGTAGGGATCCCCCCCAAAAAACAATAGACTCTAGCAGGTAGCAGCAGCACTCCAGGCAGTTGAGTCCAGCTCAATTTGCCACTTTCATTTTCCTCATTTTAAGTACCACTCTGTGGCCTTATGAGAAATTAAAATGATAGCTAGAGCCACAGGAGTGGGTAACGTGTGGCCAGTGGTGCTTGGAGCATCAGCCTGTAATTTTTTTTTTAAGGGGTCCAGGGCAGTCATCATTGGTGGGCCCCCTGTCACAGTGCTGGGGCCCAGGCAGCTGCCCAAGGATGCCAGGCGCTGATGCAGGCAGGCCCCTTGGTAAACTACTTCCCTCCGTGAAAGGGATCTGCCATGGCAGTGACTGTTTTAACACAGAGGCAGCTCTGGCTGTGCGGAGTGGCAAAGTTCCATTGCAGCAGGAACTGCAAACTTGGTATCTTCCTGTATTTCAAATGTTTGGATTCTTAGGTCAATACTTTTATTAAAAATGCATTTAGCGTTTTCTGATGTCAAGAGCACGCTGTCTTGAAAATATCAGATCGAGTTTTTCAACTTAGCTCTTTCCCCACATACTGAAATATTAGCAGTTTCTTTTAAAGTAGTCCTGTATTTAACTGCTACAAAAATACGTAACTAACAGGTGTTTGTCTCCCTTTGGTTTTGAAAAGATTTTTATTTATGACGGCAAAACTGGAGAGAAAGTTGGTGCTCTGGGCGGAAGTAAGGCACACGATGGAGGCGTTTATGCAGTAAGTATGCCTGATTCCCCAGCCCCCTTCCTTGATTGGATTGTGGTAATATATTGATTTGCACTTGTACCGCAGTCCTATGAACCTGCTTTTACTTCAAGTGCACAAATTGTGCCTTGTTCCACAGCACCTAGAATGTTAGGCAAGTGTGGTAGAGTTGCTCAGTCACTTGTCAGACACTTTGAGAGAGTCCCATATACGAGGCCACCTATAAATCTTGTAAATGAATACATTTTTGTTCCTGGGAAAAATAAAGCTGTGTTAGGCCAATATCCCCTTGCTTCCAGGATTAATTAGGGCAGTGGGCACAGTTGCAGCAATGCTTTTGGAACCTGCAGCTGTGTTCTAGTGCCAGCAAAGTACTAGGAGTGCAAGATTTGACAATAATTTTTAAGTTTAATCAGATGGATTGATTTAAAACCTCTTGATCAATAAAGGTGGCCCCAATTAACCAGGGAAGCAGATCCTTGCCATTTTTTTAAAAAAAACAAACCTGTACTGGTTGTTCCAACTTAATGGACCCCGGAATAACTATGTCCTCTCTGGCTGTTCATTTTTATTCCTTTTTTAATCCATTCTGCTGGAGTATGAAAATAAAAGTCCCATATTGCCAAGTAAACTCGTCCAGGCTGTTCGTGTTGTTTATTAAAAAAAAAAACAGTTATGTGTTCTTTAAATGAGGGCTATCTGGTTTATTTGTTAATATTGGATCATTTCTTCTTAATGTAAGGTTTATTTTCTTATCCTTACCCTTGTTATCATGCGAATGTATGTAAATTAGTAGAATTCATTGACTGGGCAATCCTAAAGTTAATTCACAATGGGCTTGTATGCATTGGATTTCAGTCTGACTTCTTGAATTAGGTATCGGCCCTCATTTTCATTAGTAGGAAAGTGTTTTTAAGGTGTAAGAAATTAAATGTAGAATATCTATTAATTTCTGTTCTGGATTTTGTCTAGCTGTGCCTCAGTGGATACGCTGCATAACTGAGACACCCTTACTGCGAGATGGCACTGACTTTATTATGGAGACTGACCTCTCATAAGGTCTTCCAACACCCCCCCTGGAGAACAGCGTCCCAGGGAATTCAGACATAGGCCATCTCTGATACACAGGGTGGGGCTTTGCTTTTAAATCTCCTGTTTTCTTTTAACAGATTAGTTGGAGTCCAGATGGCAATCGCCTGCTTACTGCTTCTGGAGACAAAACAGCTAAGATCTGGGATGTTGGTGCTAATAGTATAGTGAATACATTTAACATGGGATCAAATGTTCTGGATCAGCAGTTGGGTTGTCTGTGGCAAAAAGGCCATTTATTGACTCTCTCTCTTTCTGGCTACATCAACTATCTGGATGAGAACAACCCAGACAAACCTCTTCGCGTCATAAAGGTCTGTTGGATCATTATTAAAGAGGCAGTAGTTTTACTAAAGCTAAAGAAACTAGTTCTTAAATATTTGGGAGTGGGGGTGGGGAATCAACATAAATCAGAACAGGAAGAACTCCTAATTATCTAGACCCATTTCAGTCGGGCTTCAGACTTGGGCATGGGACAGAAACGGCCTTGGTAGATGATATGAGGAGGGCTCTGGATAGGGGTGAATGCTCCTTCCTTGTTCTCCTCGACCTCTCAGCGGCTTTCGATACCGTCGACCACGGTATCCTCCTGGACCGCCTGGAGGGGTTGGGCATTGGAGACACTGTATTGCGGTGGTTCCGGTCCTTCCTTTCCGGCAGGTACCAGAGGGTAGCACTGGGAGAGGAGGTTTCGGACCCGTGGCCACTTACTTGTGGGGTGCCACAGGGTTCCATCCTCTCCCCGATGCTATTTAACATCTATGTGAAGCCGCTGGGGGCTATCATCAGGAGGTTTGGGGTGCAGTGTCATCAATATGCGAATGACACACACCTCTACCTCTCATTCAAATCTTCACCAAGGTTGGCCGTAGAATCCCTGTCCAAATGTCTGGAGACGGTGAGTGGCTGGATGGGGAGGAATAAGCTGAAGCTGAACCCTGACAAGACCGAGGTACTTTTGGTGGGAGACAAGAGGAGGCTAGGGGATGTTGACCTGGTGTTGAATGGGGTACGGCTACCCTTGAAAGACCAGGTCCGCAGCCTGGGGGTCATTTTGGACTCCCACCTGTCCATGGAGGCTCAGGTGTCAACTGTGAGCCGGACAGCGCTGTATCAACTCCATCTGATACGGCGGCTGCGCCCCTTCCTTTCCAACCATCTGCTCCCATCGGTAGTACATGCCCTGGTCTCCTCTCGTTTAGACTACTGTAATGCGCTCTACGTGGGGTTACCCTTGAAGATGGTTCGGAAGCTGCAGCTGGTACAGAACGCGGTGGCTCGCCTGATTAAAGGCAGCCGCCGGCGAGATCACATCACTCCAGTGCTGAAGGAGTTGCACTGGTTACCAGTTGTTTTCCGGGCCAAATTCAAGGTGTTGGTTTTGACCTTTAAAACCCTATATGGTTCCGGCCCAGCCTATCTTAAGGAGCGCCTCCAGCAGCACCAGACAGGCTGCTTAACAAGATCAGCCTCGGATAGCCTTCTCTCTGTCCCATCAGCCAGGACAACTAGACTGGTGGGGACGAGGGAGAGGGCCTTTTCTGTGGTGGCCCCCACTCTGTGGAACTCCCTCCCTAGGGAACTCCATCATACCCCCTCTTTAATGAGCTTCCGTTGTGCATTAAAAACGTGGTTGTTCAGGCAGGCATTTGGGGTGTGTTAGGGTATTTTAGAAAATGTTTTTATTGTAGAATTTTATTGTTTTAAACTGTTTTATTGTATGTTGTACATCGCCCAGAGTGGCTGGGTGACCAGCCAGATGGGCGATTAATAAATTTAATAAATAAATAAATAAATAGAGTCTCCTGGGAACAAGTTGATCAAAATGCAATATGCCAGTTGCTTTCAGGCAGTGGCCAGGGTTCAAAGAACCATAAACTTCTGTATGCCAAGCCCAAAGGATTTTTGACATGTTCTTCTAAAGCCGCAATCCTTCTCTCCCTCCTTTCCTCCTGAAATTGCCATGAGGCAAACCTCTTTTTAAACTGGTGGATATTTGGGTACAGTAACATGTTGGGGCACGAACAGCCCCTTGCAATTGGTATGCAGAACTAGTTGCATGGGGCTTCGGATCATGGACACTGCCTGGAAAGCTCTCTGCATCTCTTTTCCTTTATATCCTAATGTACATTTGCCTAGGGTTTCCACTCCTCCTGCTAACCATCTTCAGCCATATCTTAAATGACCCTGCAATTCACCCTTGCTGTCCCATTATTACTAGATAATAATGTAACACCTACATGATACAGCTCTCTCTTCTCCAGATCTGTCCTCAAAGCTCACCTTTTCCAGGTAGTCTTTGTTGCAACCTTAGTACCCATCCCCTATAGAAACTAAGCCAAAGTACGTGTAACTGAATAGAATGCATATTCTTTCCCTTTTGCCATCGCTACCTCCTTCCTCATCCATGTCAAAATTTGGATTGTGAGCACCATACCCCTTGATGACTCTACATTAGTAATAAAAAGTCAAACATTCCTCTGGGCTCATGCGAGCGTAAAGCATCTCTTGGGATTGTAGCCAAGGTAATAGTTTTGGACCAGAGTACTATTCGATCTGTATACTTCAGTAACATGAAATATTTTTAAAAGTGCAGAGTTCATGATCAAAGCTCAAAAGTGCTTATGACTATATCAGACTTTTCAGGTTTTGCTTGCATTGGGCAACACTGGAATGGCAAAAAGCAGATGTGTAGCATGTAATAGGATAAAGGCTTTCCTGTTTTGATTCTAGACTACATAAAGAATAAGACCATGGCTTGGAATCAATCCCTCCCCTCCTTTCTCACACAAGACACATCCATGTATGGTGTGTGTGAGCTTGTCCTTTTGGCTACAGCCAAAGTAGATTAAGGTTAGAAGGGACTTTTCAAGGGAATGGGGGGACTTCTGCCAGAAAAGAGGTATACAGAAAAAACTGGGGCAAGTAGAAATAACCACGTACTACTTTGGGTCTAAGCTTCTGTTCATAAAACTGTGATCTCTCTTTGAAATATAAATGTAACCGTCTGTAATAATTATGTGTGCTCTCTTGCAGGGTCACAGTAAATCCATACAGTGTCTTACTGTGCATAAAAATGGGGGGAAATCTTATATTTATTCTGGGAGCCATGATGGACATATTAATATCCTTTGACTAAAACATTTTAACAGACAAAAAGTTGATGTACTATGCAGCGTTATACTGTCTTCTCAATTCCTTTTCTGTAATCTTTTCTACTCGGTTAACCCTTGTCAACAGTGTGGTATTGGAACACAGTTCTCATTTAAACTGCTAAGTGAAAGTCTTATGATTATCCAGTTCTCTCATTTGAAGCTGTAATTTTCAGTGTAATTTTTAGCGCTGCTGTTTGAGTTGGCTAAAATCTTGGACACAAACTATCCCACGCAATGAATACTCGTTGCAGCCATTCCAGCTTATTGAATTTCGAGGTTCCTTTCTGTGCCACCATGTAAGATTCAGCACTGGATATTTTTACCAATGCATCTTTAAGAAAATTCTAGTGCAATGTTACGTGGCAGATACACCCAAAAGTACTCTGCATGTATTTCTTGGTTCATCATGTATGTTTGTGCTGGCTTGCAGTACTTGTTTCAAGAGCTTCTGAAACCTTGTGCCATCACTGCTTCAATCTGGTTCACAGTGGCATTCTAGTTTTTAGTTTTTTTGGCTGTTGGACAGTTCACAAACCAATTGGCATCTCATCTAGTTTGGCCCTAAATGTGTTTGCAGTCTTAAAACTTGCTAGCACAACTTTGGAATTAAGTCAGTTTGAGGTATGGGATAAATATCGGTGTTTCCTGTTTTGCTCATTCTGAAGAGTATTTCCTTAATATTTTGCTCACATTATTGGGATTCTGAGACAGGGGAAAATGATGACTTTTTGGGGAAAGGACACACAAACCAGGTTTCACGAATGGCTGTGGATGAATCAGAGCAGCTGGTCAGTTGCAGCATGGATGATACTGTGCGTTACACCAGTCTTAGCAAAAAAGACTACAGGTAGATGTGTGTTATAACATTTACTGAAATCATTTACTGTCAACATAAAATTAAAATGACCTTATACAACTTTTTAGGCAGTCAGATTTGTTATGCTAAGAAAACTGTATCTGATAACGAAATATCACAGACGATTGTGTAGTTCTTTCTGTAATCAATATCGCCACTGGTGTTCAGATAACATTAGTTTTGTCATGTTAAGTGGATCAAGTGTGTAAGTGCTGCATTAGCTATTTAGCTAGTTTCACACTAACAATTGCATAGTGTAGAAATGAATTAATAAATATATGAATAGCAGCCAAGAATAAAACATTAATAGCTCACCAAATCATTAATAGAAACTTAAATTGTTGTTAAAGAGAACTGTAATATGGGAAGTCCAAAGTATTCCCAGATTTTCCTTTGTTGTACCAAACAAGCCTTTCTCTTAGTACCGCATGCTGATCTGGGGCTAGTTCTCATCTTCTTGAAGTGATGAAGAATATCACACCTTGGTCACCTCTTGCCTCAACTACTGCAGCTTTCTCCTCTCCTTCCAGTACTCTGATGACAAAATCCGTCACTGGCTTCCTGTCTGCTTCCAGATCCATTATGTGCCCCTTAGCCTTGCCTTCAAAGTCTTCCGTTGCCTTGTCTTCCCTCTCTTTGTTTATATCCTGATACCTCTTTGCCAGTGGCCTTCATTCCTCCAGCTGAAGAAAAAATCTTTTTTTCCCCCAGTGGCCAAGATGTTGTAAAAATGGATGTTCAGCCAAAATGTATAGCCGTTGGACCTGGTGGATATGCAGTGGTCGTATGCATTGGAGAAGTGCGTATCAGAAAAATGGGTTACGGTCTTTTATTATATTTAGTTAATTACTACATTTATATCTTACCTTTCCTCCAGTGAGCTCAAGGTGCTATATATGGTTCTCCTCCACCCCACCCCATTTTATCATCAGAAGAACCCTGTAGGGGAGGTTAGGCTGAAAGAGAGTGACTGGCCCAAGGTCACCCAGTGGCCCATGTTTCTCTTGTTCTGAGGAAGCAACTCTGCTTGTCTGAAAACACAAAAATAGCTCTCTTCAGATATTTGAAAGGCGGCACATGGAGGACACACAGGATGCATGCACTGGCCCCAGCTCTCAACCACTGGGCATCCTGTGTTGATAGGGAAGGTATTCAATAACACTGTAACTGCATTCAGCAGAATATTTTTACCGGATCCACAGGATCAGAAACCCAGTGCAGTCTGGGTTCCTGATCGTGTGGAGGATTATAGCTGCATTCAGCCAAACGTGGTTACTGCCTGGGATAACCAGATTGGGGGTTAAGGGGGTAGGGCTGGCGTGTACATCCCCATCTGCCCTTTGTGTGTTTTCTTTTGAAGAGGGCTAATGTGTCTGATCCCTGATTCGTTCCTGGAGAGGTCTGAAAATACCTCTCCAGGAGGTATTCAAAAACACATAAGAATTGGAAACAAGGAGATAAAAGGCAGAATCATTATTTTTCAGTAACTTTTATCAAGGTTTTTCAAAGACTGACTTTTTCAAGTCAGGGTTAGCCCATGGTGGGTTGGGGCTTGCAGCAGAAAAAGTGGGAATGTATCTACAGAATATGTTCCCTCTCTTTCTCATTCTGATATGGGGCACAAACCACTAGGAAGTTCTTCTGTGCAGGCTCAGCTGAAATTAGTGGGAGTGGCACAAGAGCATGTTAATTTTCTATGCTGCTCCTGTTTATTATAATGGGGCTTGCACAAGAGGGCCTCCTGTCTATCTTCCACTCTTAGTGGCAGCCAAAAACTGCCTTGCTTAGTCTTATGTTAGGGCTGCCTCTACTCGAACATAACAACTGTGATAAAATAAGTGCACATACTGTAGATGAAGTCTGCTTAAGAAAGAAAGAAAGAAAGAAAGAAAGAAAGAAAGAGCAAGCAAGCTATATAAATAGGTGCCTAAAATATGTAATGCTATGGGGTTGTGCCAGACTTCTCATGAGGTACTTGGTCCTGAAAAATTAACCCTCCTCTTAACTAGCATAACTCAGAACATGCAGTGCTCACACTGGGATCACAGAATGTTTAAAACACATTATTTCAGTCTAACCCTATCTCTTAATAAAATTAATATATTTTTGCTAACTTTCATCAGGTATTCCATTTGATAAACCATTGATCTACTATAGCTGTATATGTGTGTGAACTCCTGAAAAACATCCTCTTGCATGTGCTGGCGCATTCTGCAGCCCTCCCAACCACAGTACGTGTGTGAATGCCACAGCCATGTAGGCAGAACTGGGCATCTCCTACCCTACTTTTCCCTCAGAGTGGTAATTGAGTGGGAAAGACAGAAATGATCAGTGCCAGACAGGTTGAAATGAAGTGGGCTCGTGTTGCAAATCGTTTGGACTGAGAGAGCAGGAAACTCCTATTCCTACAACCCGCTTGTAGAATATATTAAAATTTAATTGTCTAGGCAAGCGCTCGGAATAAATTGCATACTCTCCTGCAATTATAGATTGTCTTGATGAAGGATAAGAAGAAATGCTTTGCAATTGATAATCCTGGTTTTGAACCAGAAGCAGTAGCAGTTCACCCAGGAGGTGGTATGGCAGCAGTTGGAGGAACAGTAAGGATTCTTATTTTCTCATTTTCTGATCATCATGCACTTGGCAGCTACTGCAGCAGCATGGCAAAGATGTCTGAGCCTGAGTTCTCATTGTCTCTCAGCCAGTTTTGGCCCTTAGCTTTCCTTTCCAATCAATACATCTGCTGTTTCTGTACCAAAATAAGTCAGTACTTCCAAGCATGAACTCCATTATTTTCTGACAGTAGCAAGGTACAAGCAGTTTCTGGTGACATGCTTTTAAGGTATTTCTCAGTGTTGGCAATACCAGATCTGAAAGCTGGCAAAGCCTTTTAAGACACTACATGCTTGACCCTGTAACATTTTGACTTCCAGGATGGAAAAGTGTACTTGTATGCAATCCAGGGAGCATCTTTAAAAAGAGATGAGAAGACATTGGAAGCGAAAGGTCCTGTGACTGACCTGGCATACTCTCATGATGGTGCCTTCCTTGCAGTGACAGATGCAAGCAAGGTTGTCACTGTCTTTAGTGTTGCTGATGGCTATGCGGTAAGGACCAGTCTATGACCTCCATATTGAGTGTATTTCACTTTCATTTCTTAAACATTGTAATTGTAGCTTTGCCAGCAGTCAGCACAAAATAAACCAGATCTTGCACTGTGAGCATTTTGCATCTATATCACAGATTTCTCACAAACAGGTTTGTTTAGAGAGCAATCCTATGTGGATTGCCAGCAGCCTCTGAACTCAGAGGCTGCCAAGTTTCCAATGCAGGGCGGGGCGACAGTGGAGGGATTTCACCCATCTAACGGCAGCGCCTCACGGGGGGGCAGGGGAGGCTCAGGCAGCTATAGGATATGTATTGCAGCTTCCCTGGTTTCCTCCCCTCTCCCAGAAATTACCCCTTTTCCCCGTCTCTGCACTCCATTTTCCAGTACGGAGAGGTAGCCCACATGGTTCTCTCAGCACTGGCTACACTGGG
Organism: Heloderma suspectum; assembly: GCF_057233095.1. NCBI lineage: Eukaryota > Metazoa > Chordata > Lepidosauria > Squamata > Helodermatidae > Heloderma > Heloderma suspectum. Next base: position 119,414,449 of record NC_139462.1, read on the forward strand.
GAGACGGAGGGGTGGGAAACGCAGTTTCCTGGCTCTGAGGTCAGAGCCCTGTTTCCGACCTCAGAGCCAGGAGACCAAACTACCCTGTGCCCCCCAGGTGCTGTCCGTGGGGAGGGGGCATAGGGTCACTCCCTCCATTATTTAAAAGCTGCTGCAGCAAACCTAACATGCTTATTTATAGTTGTGAAGGGCCATTGCACATACAAAACTAGTAAGTGTTCTACTAGCGGAAGAACTGAGCACTGTCCTAAACAAAGTATTAATAGGGGAAAAAATAGAAGCCTGCTCTTGGAATCTGTTACCCCTCTCTAAATTTGTGTGTATTGATTTACATTAAAAGTACCATTACACTAGGGGGCCGTGGTGGCTTAGTGGTTAAGACGCTGAACTGCAGACCGGAAGGTCGGCAGGACAGCAGTTTGAGGCCCGAGTGCCACGTGACGGAGTGAGCTCCCATCTTCAGTCCCAGCTCCTGCCAACCTAGCAGTTCGAAAGCAAGAAATTGCAAGTAGATAAATAGGTGCCGCTTCGGCGGGAAAGGTAACAGCGTTCCGTGCACCTCAGTGTTCAGTCATGCCGGCCACATGACCACAGAAGCGTCTTCGGACAGCGCTGGCTCTTTGGCTTAGAAATGGAGATGAGCCTTGAGTCGGACACGACTGGTTGGGGACACCTTTACCTTTAGCATTACACTGGGTTATTAATTCAGCTGTTCCTGCATCATGTTCTGTTTATCTGACAGCTCCTGTGCGATTAGATTAGGGTTCTTAAATTGTTGGGCAATAATTAGATTTTAGGATTAAAAATCACTCTTCATATTATACGTTGTCTGTCTTCAATATTTTTATTTTCTCTTTCTAAATAGGAACATAATGTGTTCTATGGACATCATGCAAAAATTGTGTGTATTGCCTGGTCACCAGATAATGAACACTTTGCTTCTGGGGGCATGGATATGATGGTATATGTTTGGACACTGAGTGACCCAGAGACCAGAGTCAAAATACAAGGTAATTGTATACTTTCTTTGTAACAGGCAAATCTAATTTTGAAGGAGTAATACTGGTCTAGCTTGATAAGAGAGTGCTGGCCAGTCAAAATTACCCAGTTTATTTATAGCTAATTACATTTGATACAGAAATGAAAATAGTTTTCAGGGGAAATTATAGCTCTGAAAATAAAGGATGATTAGAGATTTCTAAATAGGTTCTTCAAACATGGCTTAATTCAGAGAGAGGAAGGCTGCAATTTTGCTTGCACATAAAGAGGAGGGTGCAGGGTGTCTGCTGTAGGGCCTAGATATTGCCTTCTCCCCTCTACTGTACCACCTCTTCTCCTGGTCCAGTGCCACACAGCAAGACCTTCCAGCAGCTCTTCCCTTCAGTCCTGGTAAACAGGCAAATCCCAGCAGAAGCAGAACCATGCACAGGGACGTAGGGGAGAAGTGGTGTGGGCTGCTAGATGCTGGAAGATGAGATCTCTTAAGGGAGCGATCCTATCTGGATCGACCTCCGGGTCACCTCTGGGGGTGGCCACCTATCCAGTGCAGGGTGGGTGGAGTGGCGAGGAGCAGATGTCCCCCACGCTCCCACCGCCCTGCTTTTGCGGCTAGTCGAACCACGGGACCTCGGAGTGTGGGAAGGGGCAGCCGGACGACACGTAGGAAGTGTCGTACTGGCACTTCCGACCTGCCTGGCCCACCCCCTGGAATGCCCTGTTTTTCCCGCTCTGTGTTGCTCTTCTGAGCGTGGAGCGCAGGGCCGATCCGCGCTGCCTACGAGGCGGCACGGGAGGGGGTAGAGGTCGATTGCCAGGAACTGAGCGATCCTGTGGCCCTCTAGTGGCTGACTAGCAGCCATAGGATTGTGCCCTCAGAACCTCGGATGGAATTTGAAGACCTGACCATGTTGCAGCGCATTGGGTCTGAAGGACCGCCTTCTCCCATATGAGCCTGCCTTTAATTTGAGATCTTCATCAGAGGCCCTGTTGTGTGTCCCACCACCAAAAGAGGTGAGGTTGGTGGGAACACAAGACAAGGCTTTTTTCCATAGCAGCACCTCAGCTGTGGAACTCTCTCCACAGGGCCCCATCCTTTTTAAAGATTAGACAGGCAGTAAAAACTGTATTGTTTCACCAGGTCTTTGGCTTTTAAGATTCTCTGGTCTGTTTCTAAAGAACGTTCTAGGGATGGGGTTGCTTTTATGTTATTTTATCGAATTTCATTGTACATTGCTTTGAGCACCCTGGTGGGCAGAAATGCAATAATTATTACAACAGTAATCATACAACAGTGGTGCGCAAACAGCATCATGTGGAAAGTGCATGCATAAGCATTGGACTAAATGGCATACTTGCTAAACTTAGGAGTAAATCTGGAAGATGAGGCAAGACTGGTTGCAACCAATTACATTTTTATTTCACCTTCCCTTTGCCAGATGCCCACAGATTACATCATGTAAGCAGCTTGGCATGGCTGGATGAGCATACCTTGGTAACGACATCTCATGATGCATCTGTCAAAGAGTGGTCTGTTTCCTACAAATAAAATGCCTTCAATCAGGAGAATCTCATCAGGGACTAGAACTACTGGAATGAAACATAGCATTTCTCTTTCTTAAAAATTAGCAAATCTGTAATGCCCTTTGTGGTCCTATAGCATATTCTCATATCTTTGCAGAGGGTGTTCATATCTGTAATTAAATGACCTTTGAAAAGCTTTAGTTGGTAATGGTTTGCACATGAGAAGCACTTAAATTATGTCTGGAGCTTATAAAACCTTTTGTGTGCTGAACATTCCAGGGTCTGCAGCCTAGTAGGTTGGCATAAAAGAGTTTAAAGTGATTTGGTTCCTTATTTTTTAATATCTAAGACACACACACTTGCACATGGTATTGTACAGCATGAGAGAATTCTCATTTTTTTCTAATTGCAGAACATTTCTGTACTAACAGTCATAGTAAGAATGCTAGTTGTGATCCAAAAATGAATCGTCGTGTGCAGCTACTGTATATTGGCTTGTCTGTAATGCACCAAATAGTTGCCTCAGATTTCATTCACCAGATATCCAAGTGGGGTACATCCATAATAAACTTTTCCTGTATTTCATGTCCAGATTTGTAGTTATTTTTAAGATAAAAATGTGGGGGTTTGATGTACTTTGCCATCCTTTTCAAATCTAAAGTTTACAGATAAATGTGAAGGCATTTTTTCCAGATATACGTTTATTACCTTTTTGAACAAATGAGAATATTTGATCATGATTTGTTTGTGGGGAGAGGGATGCTTCTAGATCTGCTTTAAATATACCTGTTTCATAAGGAGAAATATGTTGATGTAAGTAAACTTGCAGTAATTATAAAAACACCTTTTTTGGTACAGGAATTAAAGTGAAGTAAAGCATTATTGTGAGTTGGGCTTATCATTATGAAGAACAACCCCAAACCTTGTAGAGACAAATTTTTGCTTAAGAGACCCTTGTCCCAATAAAAAGGTTTGATATTGTTTTATCTCCGCATTTAACATAGCTGTGAGGCTATGCCTCTAGGCCCATTGCATGGCTTGTGCCAGCTTCCCAATATTCTGGATTCTCCATCATGCAGAGCAGCCTCCATGAGTACGCTGCAGACGTTACAGTAGAACAAGGGGACACTGACTTGAACTAAAGGCAGAATCCAACAGCCCTTTTCTACTTGCAGAGGCTCCTTCATCACTACAATGCTTGAATAAGGCTAATGGTGCAGCAAAATAAGTTCATCTAGATAGTTTCTTCTCCCACAATCTGGTTTTTTTTGGGGGGGGGGGTAAGAATCTGGGGTTCTCCCTCCCCCCCAGTCCCAGGGACAGAAGAAGCAAGAACAAAAAGGAGAACAGGTTCTAACCATTAACCGGAGACACTTGGTGGAAAATTGAACGTATGGGCTGGTTTGCATGACATGGCGGCTTATAGTGGATTAATTAACCGACAATTAGCCCCAGCGCATGTGGCCACCATTCTGAACATATGTTCTCCAGTCGGGGTGAGTGGGGGTTGCGGTGTGTCGTGTGAACCTGGCTGTTACGGGTTCATCGAGGGGTACAGAACCCACACTTAACCCAACTACTAATCAAAGATTATTCAAATCAGCAGCTGCACATGCCCCACATGTGCTGTGGCTATTCGTGGGCTGATTAACCCACAATAACCCACCATCTTATGCGACCTGGGTCTGTATCTTACAATTTAGTGCAGAGGCTCAATGGGATATTGGTGAAGGGTGGGCAGACTTCAGATAATGCCCACTCCTACTATGGATGCCAGTATTTATTTATGGATGTATTAGATTTGTATACTGCCCAACTAGCAACGCTCTTAGAGGAATTTGCAATCATAACACAAAACAACAAAATAACCAAAATTAAAATAAAAAATACAAGTATCAAAATAATAATTAAACATTAAAAGAATTTAAAGTTGGAGAGGACAGCAGTAAAATTAATAAAGCAACAATTAATGGTTAAATTCCTGCTTAAAGAAGAAGGTCTTAACCCAGTGACTAAATGTATACAATGAAGACCCTCTTCATAAATGTATACAATAATGTATAATGTATAAATGTATACAATAGCCCTACTATTCTATGATTCTAAGACGACTGGCAGATCTCCCTGGGAAGGGCATTCCATAGATGAGGGGCCATTACACAGAAGGCTCTTTCCCTGGTAGTCACCCATCACACCATTGTGGGTGTTGGCACCCAGAGAAGAGCCTCCAAAGAGGATCTTGGCAATCGGGCAGGAACATATGGGGGAAGGGGCCCCTTCCATGCTTTTTTTTCCCAATGGGAGTTGGGTGCCATAGGCCAATAACTCTAGGAAACCCATTCGTATCCACCAAAATAGCTGAACTAAGGGGGGAATCCTGTGGCCCCTAGACTTTATCTGAGGGACATAGGATTGTTCGGATTCTCCCTTCCAAAGTTGGAGACAGAGCTCTAACCTCAGAAGGGGGAGTCAAGGATATGACACACACACCCTTGCCCTCCCACAGCCGGTGCGGAAAGAACCATACTGCACTGTGAGGTCGGAAAAGCAAGTTTGGAGAGGGGGAAAAGGGGGTGTTCTGGTGGGGAGGAGACTAGAGAGGCCAGGATACAAGCGGGCCGGGGGCCTCTCCAGCCTCCTTCCCTCCCCCTCCAAGATGCCCCAGCTAGAAGCGCAAAACCCATCTAGCGAAAATGCACGGCGGGAGGATGGGGAGTGAAGATCACCTCCATTTCTCCTCCCTCCCTGCACTGGATAATCAGAAGCCACCTCATTCAGGGGCTTCCAGTTACTAAGGGCACAATCAACAGGATTGCACCCTTAGTTTCCCAGAATAAAGAACATAAGAGCAGAAGATACTATGGTTGCAATCATGTATCTACTTACTTGGAAGTAAGCCCCACTGAACTCTTTCAGACTTACTCTAGAGTAACAGTAGGCCCATCAGTATTGGATTCTAACCTTGTGTCATGTGCATGATTGTCAGGCCTGGCTTCTAAGAGCAACAAAGCTCTCGCACTTTTCACAAGCTGGAACAAAACCTCTTTTTCCCAGGCACAGACTACTGTGTTAACAATAACAGACTCTCAGGGTGTTTGGTAACGGTCTTCCACTCAAGCCCAGCCTTATTCTCTTCAGGCTCCTCTTCTGCCTGTTCCTCCTCCTTCAGCCTTCTGTCTTCCTCTCGCTGGATCTACTGCACCTGACTCCAGCTCTAACTGACTGACACCCCCATCAATGCCTTTTCTGGCCTACTTATTCTCTTGTGGAGAATAAATAGGACGGCAACAGCCTCTGTTCAATAACATGTAACCACCTCGCCAGGACCACCTCCTACAGGTTTTAGCCCAAGGACCAATAGAATTTTACCCAAGGACCCACCCACCTTGCCCGCCAAACACCATTCCACTTAGTAATGCCCTTAATCAGTTGATAAGTACCTTTGACGTTCACTTCCAGTACTGCTGTGAAACTTGCTGCCCTCCTTAGCAATTGTAACCAAGGCCTCTGTTAGCAGTCAAGTTCCTATACACTGTGACTCTCAGAGAGGTTTGAAGTTCAATCAGATACATTATTACTTCATGTGTCATTTCAAGCTGAGGTATTTAGCTGTAATACAAAATGTGCAACCAAGCACCTGACGCTTTACATTACAACAAATAATTTATTCCCACAGAACTATGCTGTCTGGAGCTGCCCATGACACTGATTTCTGTGCCTTCCAGCTGGATCTTGCAGTTTGCCCAGAATGTAATGGCCAATGTGGCCAGTGCACATGGGATCCCTTCTAATGAGTATCCACAAAGCCCCAAAGTTAAAGATTAGATGGTGATTTAAATTTCTTTATCTCAACCACTCTGCTTATAACTCTAGGAAAAGGAAGAATTAATTTCTACCTGCACAAGCAGATGAAGCTGCTTAGCTTTCAGGTGGAGCTTCCTTGACTTCTTGTTGTGTGCTAAAGAAAGTGTATTGGTGCAATTCTTCTCATAGGTGGAGCAGTAAAATCATAACTACTATAACACTGTGATTATGTGATAATATAGTATAAGGAAAGGAAAGGTTTCTCCTGTGCAAGCACCGGGTCATTGCTGACCCCTAGAGGGACGTCTGCTTACGCTCGCATTTTCGTGGCAGACTATAGCGGGGTGGTTTGCCATTGCCTTCCCCAGTCATGACTACCTTTCCCCCAGCAAGCTGGGTCCTCATTTTACCGACCTCGGAAGGATGGAGGGCTGAGTCGACCTCAGCCGGCTACCTGGGACCCAGCTCCTGCTGGGATCGAACTCAGGTCGTGGGGAGAGTTTCGGTTGCAATACTGCCACCTACCACTCTGCGCCACACGAGGCTCCAATATAGTATAAACCCTGATGAAATCAGATCTTGTGAATTAACTTTATATTATATCAGAAGGACAACTAGTACTCAAGAGGTGGTGTGCACAAAGGTGGGATATAAAGATGACTTAGTGGATAAAGTAGCAGTTACAGGAACTCTGGGGGAAAGCGACCATGTTGTACTTGAGTTCTTGGTTCTAAGGGAAGCAAAAGCCGAGTGTACTCAAACGCGTACCCTGGATTTTAGGAAAGCTGATTTTAATAAACTCAGAACAATGATCAGTAAGGTCCCATGGCAAACAATGCTAGCGAGAAAAGGAGTCCAAGATGGGTGGGAACTTTTAAAAAAGGAAATTCTCAAGGCACAATCACAAACCATTCCAACAAGAAGAAAAGGTGGAAGACAACAGAAGAAGCCAATGTGGCTTCACAAAAAGCTTAGGGATGACCTGAAAACAAAAAAGGACACATATAGGAAGTGGAAAGAAGGCCAAGTAACAGGAAGAATACAGGCAGGTAGCACAGAATTGCAGGGATGGCGTCAGGAAGGCTAAAGCTGAGAACGAGCTGAGGTTAGCGAGGGATGCTAAAAGCAACAAAAAGGCTTTCTTCAGCTATGTGCATAGTAAAAGGCAGAGGAAAGAAATGGTGGTTCAGCTATTAAATAAGGATGGCAAAACGATAACAGATGACAAAGAAAAGGCAGAGGTGCTCAATTCCTACTTTGGCTCAGTCTTCTCCCAAAAGAGGGTCTATGACCCTCCTGGCAAAGGCGAAGTACAGGCTGAAGGGGCAGGATTGCAGCTTGAGATCGACAGGCATATGGTCAAGGAACACCTCATTACTTTGAATGAGTTCAAATCTCCAGGGCCAGATGAACTGCATCCTAGAGTCATAAAGGAACTGGCAGAAGAACTCTCAGAGCCGCTGCCTATTCTCTTTGAGAAATCCTGGAGGACGGGGGAAGTGCCAGATGACTGGAGGAGGGCTAACGTTGTCCTTATCTTCAAAAAGGGTAAAAAGGAGGAACCTGGGAACTACAGACCAGTCAGTCTGACATCAATCCCTGGGAAAATTCTGGAGCAGATCATAAAGCAATCCATCTGGAAGCACCTTGAAAACAATGCAGTGATTACTCAAAGCCAACATGGATTTGTCAAAAACAAGTCCTGCCAGACAAATCTGATCTCATCTTTTAATCAAGTAACCTCCCTTGTAGACCGTGGGAATGCTGTAGACATCATATACCTTGACTTCAGCAAAGCTTTCGACAAAGTGCCCCATGATATCCTGATGAGCAAACTAGCTCAAAGTGGGCTAGATGAAACAACGATCCGGTGGATCCACAGTTGGCTACAGAATCGGACTCAAAGAGTGCTTATCAATGGGACCTTCTCAAACTGCGGAGAGGTAACGAGTGGGGTACCGCAGGGCTCAGTTCTGGGCCCAGTGCTCTTCAACATTTGTATTAATGACTTGGAGGAGGAGGTGCAGGGAATGCTGATCAAATTTGCAGATGACACAAAATTGGGCGGGATAGCTAATACCTTGGAAGACAGAAACAAAATTCAAAGTGATCTGGATAGACAGGAGCGCTGGGCAGAAAACAACAGAATGGCATTTAATAGGGACAAATGCCAAGTTCTGCACCTAGGAAAAAGAAACCAAATGCACAGTTACAAGATGGGGGATACGTGGCTCAACAGCACTACAAGCGAGAAGGATCTTGGAATTGTTGTCGATCACAAGCTGAATATGAGCCAACAATGTGATGCGGCTGCAAAAAAGGCAAATGCTCTTTTGGGCTGCATTAATAGAAGCATAGCTTCCAAATCCCGGGAAGTACTAGTTCCCCTCTACTCAGCACTGGTTAGGCCTCATCTGGAGTACTGTGTCCAGTTCTGGGCACCACACTTGAAGAACAATGCAGACAAACTGGAGAGGGTTCAGAGGAGGGCAACAAAGATGATCAGAGGACTGGAAACAAAACGAGACTGAAGAGAGACTGAAAGAACTGGGCATGTTTAGCCTTGAGAAGAGAAGACTGAGGGGAGATATGATAGCACTCTTCAAGTACTTGAAAGGTTGTCACAGAGGGGAAGGCCAGGATCTCTTCTTGATCATCCCAGAGTGCAGGACACGGAATAATGGGCTCAAGTTACAGGAAGCCAGATTCCGGCTGAACATCGGGAAAAACTTCCTGACTGTTAGAGCAATACGACAACGGAACCAATTACCTAGGGAGGTGGTGGGCTCTCCCACACTGGAGGCATTGAAGACGAGGCTGGACAGCCATCTGTCAGGGATGCTCTGACTTGGATTCCTGCATTGAGCAGGGGGTTGGACTCGATGGCCTTGTAGGCCCTTTCCAACCCTACTATTCTATGATTCTATGAAACAGTTCCTAGCTCCACCTGGGGTCAAAAAGTGTTTTGGGATGCTCACCCCTTTCATTGCTACTTAACCTTAGAACTATGGATCCAGTAACATTGGCAGAAGCAGTTCTGCAAGAGATTATTTTATTCTGAATTTTAATACCTGTTTCAGCATAACTTTTCTTTCTTGGAAATGTTACTTAAGTTAACTAGTGAAATGCCTGTCATCATAACTAGAACCTCAATATTTCACGTTGTTTTTAATCTGCTAATCCACAGTTGGGTTCTGTACTTGTGCAGAGTTGTTCAGAACTTTCTAGAGCTAAGCCAGTTTTGGTGCAAAGGCCTTCCCCTTTGGTGAGAGAACATACCCAAGGTGAGTGCCCCCACCCAGTTTCTTTCTGACTGCCACAGCAGTGTCTAGAACTTTCACTGCTATTAGCGTGTGAAGTGCCAGAGTTGTAGCTTCAACCTTCCCCCAACAGCCACCATAAATGTATGTTCTTCCAAAAATTAATCAAGCCCGTTGCAATTGATCTACATAGCTTAGGGTCACCCTGCAGGAACTTGTCTTCAGAAGTCTAAGCTTCTATCATAATAGCATTCTACTTCTACTGTCAGCGTGCTGGGTTTTGGCACCTCCAAGCACTTTGCTTTCTCCCCAAATTGAGGGGACCTGTTTCTTTGAGTCATATAATTGTCACAACTGATCCCCAAGAAGTTGTAGTATCTGTTCTCTTCATTGACATCAGTGCCTCAACTTGTTGACACCCATATCTCTCTGGACATGCAAGTGATAAGGTTCGTGTCAGAGAGCGAGATTCAAGACACCTCCCCAGTTCAGGCCTAATGACTTTGTCCATACAACCCCTTGCTATGACACATTTCTCAACATTCCTACCCTCAATTCACATGTTGTTTGCTGGGCTTTTCCATCTTATTATAAAGACTGTTTCTGTCATGGTCACCATACACGAGTTTTAGACAGGAGAAAGGGTCTGGTATTGTTTCTACCCACCCCACTTCTGCTCACAATGAAATGGAAGGATAGGCACATTTTCCACAAAGAAACATGGTTTCAAGGCTATAGGGATAGTAAACTCATGTAGCAAGACACACTGTTGACTTGGTTTTCTCAACTGGGGATTTTACTCTTAACTTCCTTGTTATGTCCTAATCATTTCCAGACAAGGTTTAGACTCAATGCAGCAATTCCTCTATGCAGGAGTGGGAGCCAGTTAGGATGGTCCGCCCCAAAATGCTTATGGAATCCACAGGGTTCCAGAGACCTCTTGGAGCATTTGCAGTTGGCACCCCTGTTGATATTCTGGTTGACATGATTGCCCCTAAATGTCCGCTTCCACTGATCAGAGCCTGGTCAGCTCCTTGGTATTCTAGGGAGCTAAGAGCAATGAAGCAAATAGGAAGATGGCTGGAGCAGTAGTGGAAGACTTGCAAGGAATCTGATCAAATACTGTCAGGAAGAAGTTCTTTTCTTACACGATTGCATCCTCACAGTGCCATCCACTGAGCCTTCTGCAATCTGGCCCATCTTGTGATATTAAGGAAGCCTTGAAGGCTTGCTGTGACATGCTTGCAAAGCACTTTATGTATAAAATCACTTGTATCAGCCATTCCTTGGATGCAAAATTAAATTGGGTCAGTCTGTGGAAGTGTCCAGAGTTCCATCTGGTCCTGTGTTGCTGGATGAATTTCTGTTATTGAGTCCTAAGGACATGGACAAGGTGCTTTGACAGGTGCAGCCCACTTTGTGTGTCCTTGACTTCGCTGGTCCTGCCTCCTTACACCAAGCAGGGAGGGACTGTGATAGAAAAAATATATAGTTTTGGTACAAATTGACCTTTTTTCCTCCTGATTCTCTACAGCCAGGCAGGACACAATTCAAAACAGAGAATGAAAGGGAGGGAGAGTCCACTTAATCTTTTGTTTTCCTGCCACTAGTCCACCAAAAAGACTCCCACTTGCTCCTTTTCTCCCTGCAGGGAGAAAATGGAGGTCCCTTATTTTTTCCCCCCTTCAAATTGGGATAGTTATTTTCAGTAGTACTGTCAGGGCACAAGTCCAGGGCCCCACACAGCAGAATGAGCAAGTGAGTCCCCAAACATAGCAGACTGGCTTACTACATTTTGAGGTAAGTGACGAATACATATCACCACCCAAACAGGGCAGGGGGTGGGGGCTGTGTAAGACCTTTAACTCCAGAATTTAAAATAACTTCACTGCACCACTGGCTATTCTGAAAGGACGAGTAACAGGACGGAAAAGAGGTAAGTGATCCCTCTCCCTTTCTCCTGGCCAGAAGTCCTCTCCAGTTTCAGGTTCCCATTACCGTTTTTCATTTAAAAAAAAATGTCAGGACAAATCATGTGTGCGCTGGCCCTCACTTTAACCTTCAGGAGAGACAGTGAGTGGCTTGCATGGCCATCATGCCAGCACTAGATGGTGCATTGGTACCATTTGGTTTAATCCCTTCATAGGGTAGCAATCTGAATGAAGAGACCCGATGAGTATATATGACAGCAAAATGATTGCCTAATGGAATACAATGGATGCTTGTCTGCCAGGAATATCCAGTTGCATATTTCTCTGAAGAAAACAACGTGCATCTCAAATGTGTGTTCTTCTCATTGGCAGTCCTAGTTACACTGTTGTTAAGTGTGCATTTTGTTGCTTAACCAGCTAGTTTCATTCACTCTGAAGGCATGTTATACCTGCCCAATAAATATGGTATAATTGGCTACATCGTGATTAAATGATCCTTATAAAAGCTGGGGTTTTGTCATGATACTTAATGGCCATGTGTTGCTTGGTATTCTATTTCTTACGCAGAATCACATGTCCTTGCTGATGTGATTCCACTTATCCATTTAGTAATTTCTCAGCATCCCATCGAATGCGTGCAGCATACAGCACATTCCCAATTGCAGCTTTTGCTCTGTGCTGTGTGGGTGGCAGGAAATGGTTATTTCTAATACTGCCATTTTGAAGCTATGTTGTTAGTGACACTGCCACCCTCACTCATATACTTTCTTTATGTACTCCCTCTAACCTTTCAGTTTTATTGTCTGCGTAAGCAGGGCTTCTCCATGCGTCCATTTTAATGTGCTCTCAAACTCGATTAAAACAAAGAAAAACAGTGGGGTATCGACTGTACAATCTGCAGTGTTGTGCCAGAAGCCCCCATGATCAAAAAATGAAGTTGCGGGAGAGAATCCTGGTGTAGACAAGGCCTTGATCCAACACAGGTCACTTGAGAATTCTACTAACGTGATGGGACGGGGATGAAATCTTCCTATTTTCTATCATAATTCTATATTGGAGCCTCTTTCCCTATATAAATAATGAAGAGGTGAAATTGACTAGATTAGAATGCAATTGGTCAGCCACTTTTACTCCTAAGAGAAACTTTAAAACACACGCACACAAAGTAAAACAGTGTTCAAATTAGGGGGGAAAGGGGTAGGGTATCCTTAATGAAATCCACAAGCCTCGTCCCCTGACTCTGCCACCCCACCACCCATATTAGCCAAATCATTACTGCCCCATAGCCTTCTAAAATGAATAGCTGGGGGCAGCAAAAAGGTAAAGGAGGCTGTAGTTCAAACTCTTCCAGACAAAGGACTCCCAGCACTATGAATCAGAAGGCACTGTGCAGCAATTTCTGTCTTTTTCTCCTTAATGGATTTTCTGCAGTAAGTAAAAAGTTAGAAAAGGCACTGTGAAAACATGGGAGGGCTAGACAAATGGAAGACAATAACATCTGGACACACACACACACACACTCCAGCTGCCATAAAATTCCATGAATGAGGCAGAGCAATGGTATGATAAAACCCTCATCTGATGCACACTGGAAGAAAGGAAAAGGAAGAAAATGTTCTGGTTGAGATATTGCTGACCCTGAAAGAGAACCTTACATTGTTTTTCTTTACAAAGGGGACAGAAATGTGTGTCTTGAGAAACTGTTGTAACTTCTACTCAGCCGGTGGGAAACAGCAGCCCATAAATCTAAGACATACTTAAATATTTGCCATGGGCACTCCCCAATAGGTACCCAGTGCAATCACACCGAAATGTACACATGCATATAAAATTTAAGGTGTGTATTATTGCACAATTATAGTTCTACAATGCTGTCTCCTTTTCCTCTCTGAAAATCTATTGCCTTTCATGGAGTTCACCTAAGACTTCTTCCTCTCATCTCAGCCTAGAACACAGCATTTTAGTGTGGCCTGTACTTCTGCTTACAATTTTTGGCAGGAATTGGACTGCCATCTTTGCTTAGCTGCCTGTCGAATCCTTTGTGGCCTGTGTGCTTTGTCAGCCATCATGATTGTCTCATGGATAACAGGACTGAGGTCAATAGTAATAGCGCCTTGCTCCCAGACAGGGAGTATCTCTGTGTAGTTATATTGTTCTCCTGCTGTAGCTTGGAACTACAGAACCAAGGTTTTCTTCTCCAGATCTCATGCACAGCTTGTAACAACAACAACGAATCATGATCATAATTAATTATTTATTAAGAAACACTTGTAATTAAGTAATACATTTAATAATAATAATAATAATAATAATACACAAAAACTATTGTCGAGATGGAGTGGGAAAGTACCATTTATTTTTTGTATTCATATTCTGTCCTTCTTTCATCATAGGACTTAAGACAGCAGAAAAGGGGTTCCCAGCTACTCTCTCACCCAGGCACTGAGTAGACCAGGGGTAGGCAACCTTTTTGGGCCGTGGGCATATTGAGAAACTGTCCAAGGAACCACCACAAAATGGCTGCCATGGGAGGTGTGGCAAAGGACAACTAGCCTGCCTAAAAGACTGAATATTAGGCAGAGGTGAGGTCTGAATTCCCACTTGGAGCCTTTGAACTCAGTTTTCAGTACCAACAGAAATGTATTTCACAGCAATCCTAGGTGCCAGTAAGAAAATGTGTTAATGGGGGGGGGGGAGTGGGCCGGGTAAGGGGCCTTGGTAGAGGCCAAGAAAAGTGTCCAGGAACAGGCATATGTTGCCTACTTCTGGATTAGGCACAGACCTGCTGTGCTTGAGCGAGGTTGCACAGACTTCAGACCAGGCAGCTAAGCATGTGCAGCTGATCAGAATGTATGTTCTTCTACATTTTGCCTTCATTTTCATTTTTCTTTTCTCACTCTGCTGTCCCCCACCCTGTGTCAAATTTTAGAATGTAAACTCCTTGGGGCAGGACTCTGCATTTTTGTTTTTACTTTGTAAAGTACCATGAACATTGATGGAGAGAAAACACTAGTGACTAACTTATATCCTACTGTTGCAAGTATAGTTGGATTGGGGCCAATGTGTAAAGAAGAGAGAGAGAGAGAAGGGACAGAGACAGAAGGAAAAAACGGCATTAATGGCACAAGAATCCACATTCCAGAAAATAAATGGAATAGAGATGCTTTCCAGCAGCCGTACTTGTGTTTCCCACATACATTTTTAGCTATCTGGTTCTAAACAGCATCTAAATGACATACAGATCAGAAGCAATATATCAACATCACAATAAATTGAAAGGGGTGTGTGTGTGATTTTGTGATAACTTAGGGTGCAATCCTATGCATGTTTAGATGGAAAAAGTCCAACAACTCCCACCATTCCCCAACCAGCATGACTGGCTGGAGAATGCTGGGAGAAGTAGGACTTTTTTCCATCTAAACATGCATAGGATTGTACCCTTAGTAAGCTTTATAGCTAGACTAACATACTTTCATTACAAAACAATGTCTTTATCCTCTATCGTTTATGGAATTCCTGTGTTATTATCTTTTCCCACGACCAGCCCAGTATGCCTTTGCTATGAATTTTGTAGTGTGACTGGGTGGATTGTTGACCTTTAAAAAAAATTATAATAAAACTATTTATGTGTCATATTGAAATGCCAAAGCCTTGCCAAATTCCATGCAAACTCTTTGCTTTGCATTAAAAAAAGATCTCTCTGATTTTAAAGGTCTATTATCAGATTATAGATTATGATCTTGATCTTAATGCAGAAACCGAGTCAAACCAAAGGAACAAAGGCTATTGCAACTTGAACATACCAGTGAGAGCTGCCTTTTCACGTGGTTCAGGTGTCCTTTAGAGGTACATTAGCAGACAGTAAGAGACAGCCTAAAAAGCATTTGCCAGACTTACACAGCCATGTTTGGGGAAATATATATTTTTAAAATTGTAATGATTACCAATAATATGGACATATATCAAGTTATTTCTCCTCTTGATAGAAGTACTATTATTCAAACATTGTCTTGCAAATCTCAGCATAGTAACAAAGCAAAACAAAAAATACAGGGTGAATACAGATGTAACATTCCCAAGATGAAGACGAACCTATGTTCTAAAATGTAGTGGAAGCAATTTAAACACATAGGCCCTGCAGAACTCAACCTCGCCCTGATAACTGGACCCTGCTATCTAGCAGCTGGGCCACAGCACTTTCTACTTCGCATGTTCTAGGGGGCTTAAGCCCTGGCAGTTGAAAGCAGGGCCTACCACTGCTGGCATTCTAAATGATTTGAGGCAACTGGGTCCAGCTGCCATTTAAATTTCCCACAATGCCCTGAAATAGCCTTGCTCTCGGGCACTGTGAGAAATTAAAATGGCAGCTAGATCCAGCTGCCTGGCATGATTTGGAGTGTGGCTGCTACAGGTAAGCCTGCCAGGGCCCACTGATAGAGGAGAGGGCCCACCAAAGGGAGCCCAAGGGTACCTTCCATATATAAAACTGTGCAGGTCATATAGGTCAGCCAGTAACTTCCTTGCTGTCATTGGCCAAATGGTGGTAAATCCTCTTCCTTTCCACTTTTTGTTAACATACAGAAGTTTTATAGCAGCCTTCCCCAACCTGGTGGCCTCCAGATGATTTGGACTACAACTCCCAGAATTCCCAACGATTAGCCATGCAGGATGGGGCTGATGGGAATTAAAGTCCAAAACATCTGGAGGGCACTGGATTATGGAAGGCTCCCTTATAGTATCATTTTGTACATTCCTTGTTAGTCACATTGATTGGTTGTTTTGGAGAAAGATTATTCTGCAGATTGCATCAATTTTCGGTGTAGTTATAGTCTTCTTTGTTCAGAAAAGTAAACTGCAGATCAGAGTTATCCATAAAGCCCATTTCTGAACAAACATTTTGTGCTCTAGTTATCTTCTTCCAGAGTACTCCAGCTGGAGTGTAGGGAACAACTGCCAGTGATTTGTGGGCTGCTGGCTCTTTTTTTCACCTTTTACACAACAAAGTACGCAAAATGCTCACATCCCCTGGACACAAGGACTCAGCCCTCCCATCAGCCTAAGCCTCCAAGAATGGCTCTCCCAAAGTCTCTCGGGTCCCTCAGCCATGTAGGAGCTTAAAGCTAAATAAATGAGCATGGGCACATCAAAGTTGCAGTGAGTACCCAGTGGGAGGCAGAGCTTCTGAGGGACCTGAGCTGACTGGGTTACGGAAGCCCTCTGCTGCTGCTAGGCTCTTGCTGGAACAATAGATGGGGAGGGGCCATAGCTCAGTGTGACAGAGCCCCTGCCTGGCATGCAGAAGGTCCCAGGTTCGATCCCCAGCTTCTCCAGGTAGGGCAAGGACAGAATCCTGCCTGAAACCCTGGAGAGCCGCTGCTGCCAGTCAGTGTCGACAATTCTGGGCTAGATGGTCTCACTCAGTATAAGGCAGCTTCCTATGTTTCTATGTAATAGATCTCTTCATGAGGAACTGCCCCAGCCTCTCCGCTCCTGCAGAGTGCTCTCCCAGGCGCAATTAGTCTCTGCCTTGCTGTGCTCTTGTTTACCTGGCAGAACTGCTGACCAAAGGTGACCCTTGCCCGGCCAGACATGGTTTCCTTATACCAGTGCCTCCTCAAGTGCCCAAGTGACCAGCCACTTCCCTCAGAGTCCAACCTTAGCCAGGACATCTAATACTGGTTGCACAAGAGAATTGTCCTCAGTGGACAATCATTTGGACACAAAGGATATTTCTCTAAGCGTCTCCTGAATTCTGCAAATGTGATCAAGAACTCCTGCTGTACCTCCCTTCTCATTAAATCACGGGTAGGCAACCGGAGACCCTCAGCCTGATTTCAAGAGGCCTCTGCATGCAGTCAGCTCAGGCCTCTGGCAACAGTAACCTGTCCCTTCCCTGGCAGCCAGCTTTGGGAAGGAATGGAAGGAAGGAAGGAAGGAAGGAAGGAAGGAAGGAAGGAAGGAGAGAAAAAGTGTTGGCAGAAAGAGAGAAAAACGGAGGTGGCAGAAAGAAAGAAAGAAAGAAAGAAAGAGAGAGAGAGAGAGAGAGGCCCACCTATTCTTGGCTCTGGACCTGCCCACAGGTAGCTTTGGCCCTGTTCACCACTGATGTGTGACGAAGAGATGACCGACGAGGTAATCTTGTGGGTAGAAAAAAGGTTGCCCACCCCTGCATTAAACCCTCAGAGGAGAGCATGTCTCAAGGTGTCACACTTCCCTTTTCTGTTCAGGGTTTTATAGAAAGTGACAATTAGAAAGACTGCGTATTTCACTCTCTTCTACTTTATTTTAAGAATATCAATAATTTGGAGAACAGCCACACCTAAAGCCCAGTTCACTACCCAGCAATTTAAGCACTAGTTTAAGCTGAAGTATTAAGGCCTACATCAATGAACTTCAATGAGACAAAAGCTATTTAAACCCAAGGATAATAATTTAGCTAAATTATGAACAAGGCTATTAGTCACATTGCTAGCCACTAAAGTGTGGGTGCTTGTAAACCCTGGGTGTTTCCAACACACCAATAATAGAAGTCTTTTCATAATACCTTTTCCTTCAACAACTCTGTTACAGCAATTAAGAGCAGATTTCTCGAATATAATTCTTCAACCTGCCATTGTAGGGCAAGATTAGTTTAGCATCTCCGTTAGCAATAAAAAGTTTATTGCAGAGATGAAAGAATTAGCTGCAAAGAGTGCCCACATCAAATAGCAGCCTATTAATTCTGACCTAATATTTGACCTACAAGACAACTGGCTAAATATACAATGAATGCTAATAATAATAATAATAAAAAGTTAAATACCTGAGGTAACAACTAGGTAATAGTATGCTATGAGCAAAAAAGGAAGTGACAGTGGGGAGGAGCTTGACTTCAAGCTAGGGCAAGGTATTGCTTGGCTCTTCTTGACACATGTATGATTGGGAGCCCTCCCACCTGTCATGCCTGCAAGGGAGATGGCTTGTAATCAATCCAGATGAACATATTGTCAAACCATGCACTTAGGTCAAAGGTCTTCCAATGAATGAAGATCGACGTCTTTGTCCAAACTAGACATGATGCAGGAGATCCTGGCCCATGGTTTGTTTGTTTGTTTGTTTGTTTGTTTGTTTCATTAATTAGGAACTCCATGGGGCTAATTTGAAGGTTGGGGGACTGGAATCGGTTCTGGAGCAACTGGACCGGACCACCTGGAACAGCCTCCTGGGACAGCACTCTGCAGACACGATAGAGGCAGCATAATATTCCTTTTTTGCTGCCTTCACCGCCACGTGATAGGCTGAAGATACAGCTCTAGCCCGTGTCCAATCGTCTTCAGAGCGAGACTTCTGCCACTGGCCATCTCACCTCCTCTTTCAGGGCTCGTAACTGCGGATTGAACCATGGTGCAGTTTGAACCCTGTTCAGGGGGAGAGGGCATTTCAGAGCCACCTGATCTAATGCCCCAGTGATTGCGGCATTCCACCCACGCACCAGGGTCTCGACTGAGTGGCCGTTTGCGTGTTCCAGAGAGTCCCCAAGAGCGTTCAGGAATCCATTCAGATCCATAAGATGCCTGGGGCAGACCATTTTAATGTGGAGGGGTTGTGGAACCAAGAAGTCCAACATCACCAGATAGTGATCTGACCATGACAAGGGGGTGGAGGATATACCTCCGACTTCCAGATCACTCCCTAGTCCTCCAGAAACAAACACAAGGTCTAGCGCATGACTGGCTACATAGGTGGGCCCAGATGGAATAGGGTGCAGCTTCAACCAGTCAGAATACTGCAGTAGCAGCTTTACCCATTCACAGAATGCAGCCTAATTTTTCCATTCATATAAGTGCAGTTTTAATCTTTCACAATATCCCAATGGTGGATGAGAGAAGGAAGGTGTGGGGTAAACTACAGGAGTTCCATTCAGGGCTTCCAGTAAACTTCCCCTGAGTGTGGACAGGAGCGGGGAACAAGCTTCCCTCATTCACTAAGCAGCACCTATGGGGTTGATGATGTTGATGTTGTACTCGCTGGACTCCAGCCACCCAACCCCAAAGTATGGTCATTTTCAAATGCTGTGTGATCTGTGTAAGTGGAGTTTTAGGAAGTGTATACTCCACTTCTCTTGCATCTTGTGTCACTGACGGACACAATTTTATGTGGATTTTCAATTTCATGAAAATCCACATAAAACCAGAAAGCGTTTCTCATTCTGTTTCCATGTAGATCTGGCCCTGGATTGTACAGTTGGCCAGCTTCATTCATATAACTTTAAGGAGTTTTACCCTTAAAGGTGGCCTAAAAATAAATTGAAGTATTGAAAAAAAAATAACAGAATGATTTTTAATACATCTGATAAAATGACATGGTTGCCAATTGCAGAAAAAGGATCCAAAAATTGCCATAAAAGACAAATTTATAAATACCTAAGAAAAACAATGGAATTAGAGTATCAAACAACACATTCCCTCTGAGAACGCTTTCTCAGTACAGTATTGTATATAATGTCATTAGGATGTAGAAGGTTTAGAATACAATTCTATAATAGTTATATACTCTAAATAACACGAAAGACTTCCTGCCTCATATTTTCAAAAGGATTTTTTCTGTTCCAAAACCCAGAGATCTTTTTAAAAAAATGGTTCCATCCCAGATTTCTTTAGTAAGTCACCTTGCACATAGGTGTCCCTCTGCTATAACTTTCATCGTCATTCCTATGATGACAAACATGTTTGTGGCTTCCATTTCTTAGCAATCATTGTCCTTACTGTAAGCAGCATGTTTCTAACAAGTTTATAATGCTATTTCCCATTTCTTATATCTTTGGTTTTACCAAGCAAGAAGATCTAGAAATAATTCACATTTTATTCTTGATTGTTTAATAGACTCCATTATATCAGTCCAAACGTTTCTTATCCCGGGGTGCCCAACATTGTGCCCACAGACACCTCTCTTGGTATCTGCCAGGCTCCCAGCACCTCCTGATTTTTATTTTATTTTTGAAGATTTGTTTTGAAAACAATTCTTAAAAATTAACTGGGAGGCTGGCATGCTGCAGAGCGAAGGGCCACCCTTCAGCACCATCTTTATTTCCAAGAGTACAAAATACGAATGATGGGTAGCTGCAGCCCAGCGCGCCACTTGATAGTGTGCCCAGCCACCCAGATGACATAAAAGGGTAGTCTGGAGACAGCAGGAAACATACCTAGGGCTAGAGCAAGTGGTGGGGAGCAAGAGGGGTGTTCTGCCTGGGTGGGTGGGTGTACGCATGCACCTCTGTGTTAGATTGTTTGTTTTTGTATATTGTGTTTTTACCGTGTGTGTGTGTGTGTGTGTGTGTGTGTAGGGTATATCACTGAGCATCATCTCTGAGCATTACCAGTCTACCATCTGTGAAATGGGTATTTTGTTGTGCTTTCTAATGTGTGATTTGGCATTTGGGGTTCAAACCCCACCTCTGCCTCACACTCTGTATTGCTGAGCCACATCAATTTGGCTTCTGTGAAATGGGAGTTGGAGCAGAAAACTCTGGGTTCAATGGAGTGATTCTGTGTTTTCAAGCTCAGACCCCCCTCTGCATTGTGCTTAGGTTCTGGGCTAAGTTACTTTTCTTATATTTTCACCTAGTGGAGGCTGGTCGCTCCAATTTTGCTGGGGCCGTGAATCCATTCTGGATTTCAATCAGAACCAGCCAGAATGCTAAAGGAGCTATCCAAGGTACCAAACCTATTTTGAGGATAGAGCTCAGCACCATGGATAGCTTCTTTAGAGTTCTGGCTGGTTCTGACTGAAACCCAGAATAGATTCATAGCCCCACTGAAATTGGGGCCACCAACCTCCACAGGTCTCCCTAGCTTGCCTTCTGGGAAATTACAACCATGGCAGCCATTTATGAATGGGCAACCCACTCATGACAGCCATTTTGTGAGCACATCCATGATGTTTCCCCAAAATTCCAAATGTGCCGTCCCATCCAAAAATTTTGGAGACCCTTGTTCTAATCTTTTAAAACTGGCTCCATCTTTGTTTCATCTCCAAAATCTAGCTTTCACTGTCCTTTACATTTTTGTGCTGGAGTACAATAGTGATGGAAATCTTCTAACACTTTTATTTGGAAAATACATCTAGAGAATAAGCAGAAAGATCAAATTCTAACCTTTCATCAAGCTTAGCAGCAAATGGGAATATCTTCAGGTCCTTACTTCCTTTACTTTATTTGAAAGTCTACTTACTCAGATAAATGTAACTAGAGGCCAAGTCTCTATCATTTATAACTGGCTCTGAGATAAAAACCTGTGCCCCCTCAGTGGGATTGAAAGTTGTGTGGGAAGTGGACCATGAAACCAGGGTCACTGATTCTCAATGGGACCTAATTTGGTCCAACCCACCTGCCAAATTCCACCTGAATTAGAGAAGCCACTGTAAAACTCCTGCCCAGGTGGCACCTCACCCAGTCAGACTGCACCACTTTGACAGATCCACATAGCCCAGTTGCTGGAGGGTGTGTGTGTGAGGGAAGCGAGGCTCATTCACTCGTATGTGGCTGCATTGCCCACTGGTAGCTAAGTTCTGGAAACAAGTTTTCCAAATGACAGCAGATATGGCAGGTCAAACAATCAGGATTTGTGGGGAGGTGGCATTGCTATCAGCCTTTGAGGGCAACAATAAAGCCCTGCTTTATAAGCATCTAATCAGAATGCTGCTGGCAATGGCAAGGATTGAGGTGGCCAAACAGTGGGAAACCACAGTGGGTCTCTCTATGTTGTTGTTGTTGTTCAGTCGTTCAGTCATGTCCGACTCTTCGTGACCCCATGGACCATAGCACGCCAGGCCTTCCTGTCCTGCGCTCTCTCCCGGAGCATGCTCAAGTCCATATTCATTGCATCAGTGATGCTATCGGGTATCTCTATACAGGGTTAGATTAAGAGGGTCTGGCATGTCACACTTTCTGAAAAGCTTACACACAAGTTGAGAGTGGCCACAGGAGTTGAAAAACATGACACAGTTGCGAGGACTTGATACTCCTTTACGATCTGTGCTAACAAGACATCTTCACCATATAGTCCAGCTACCTCCCAATACCCCCTGCCCCCAGCAATCTCCCCTTACAACTGGCCTGGAGTTCTGAATGGCCATAGGAATACATTAGAATGATTCCAGAAGCCCCACAGGAACCAGAGGGAGCCCCCAAACTGCTCATGGGTAACAGAAGCAGTACCCCCAAACATCCTAATACTTCTGATGTGATGCATGCTCCACAGGAATGGCCCCTCTTTGCAGGTGGCCAAAATCATAGAATAGTATAGTATAGTAGGGTTGGAAGGGGCCTACAAGGCCATCGAGTCCAACCCCCAAATATTCAACTGTCCTTCGGAATGGCCATAGGAATGCATTGGACTGAGACGAGCAGCCCCATAGTAACAGAGGAGCCCCCAAACCCCTCACAGGTGATAGAGCTGGTACCCCCAAAGTCCCCAAGAGTCTCTGTTTGAAGCATGTTCCCTTCAGAATGGCCATAGGAATGCATTGGACTCATTAACACTGGGTTCATTAAACTGGGACTCTTGGGATGCTTTTCTGTGGGGCTGCTTGTCTCAGCTCAATATATTCCTGTGGTCATTCGGAAGGGCATCTGAATATGATGGCCATGTGCAAGAAGGCGCCATTCCTATGGAACATGCATCCAACAGATCCTCTTAGGATGCTTGGTTGCTAACTCCATCATGCGTGAGCACTTTTGGGATTCCTGCTCTCCTGTGCAGTTGCTTGTCTCATCCCACTGCTTTCCTACGGCCATTCCAAAAAGAAACATGAATATTATGGCCATGCGCAAGGAGGAGCTATTCCCATGGAGCGTGCATCTCATCTGGGCTCTTGGGATAGTGTAACACCATCACCTGTGAGCATTTTGGGGGCTCCTGCTCCTTCCTGGGGCGCTGCTTGTCTCAGTCCAATGCATTCCTACGGCCATTTGGAAGGACATCTGAATATGATGGCCATGTGCAAGGAGGGGCCATTGCTTTGGAGGTGGAATGGTATCAGGACACTTGTGGCCTTTGAGGGTACTCCCTCCGTCACCCATGATTAATTCCGGGGGCCCTGCTTATTTCTGTGGGGCTGCTTATTATGGCCATTCAGAAGGACATCTTAGGGTTATATTATGGCCATGCGCAAGGGGGAGGCATTGCTATGGAGAGGGAATGGCATTGGGTCTCTTGGGGCTTTTGGGGGTACTCTCAGAGTCAGCTGTGAGCAGTATTGGGGCTCCTGCTCCTTCCTGTGGAGCTGCTCGTCTCAGTCCAGTGCATTGCTATGGCCATTCAGAAGGACATCTGATTATTATGGCCAAGCCCAACGAAGGGCCATTCCATGGAGCATGCATCACACAGTGATTCTGGGATGTTTGGGGTACCCCCTGTTGTACCCATAAGTGGTTTGGGGCTCTTCTTTTTCCTGTGAGGCTGCCCATCTCAGTCCAGTGCATTCCTGTGGCCATCCTAAAGGACACCTGAATATTATGGCCATGCCGAAGGAAGGGCCATTCCTATGCAGCATGCATCACATCCGGAGTATTTGGATGTTTGGGGGCTCCCTGTGTTTCCCGTGGGGCTTCTGGTATCATTCCAAGGTATTCCTATGGCCATTCAGAAATCCAGGTCAGTTGTGAGGGGAGGTTGCGGCGGGGGGGGGGGGGGTGAAAACATGGAAATAATCCTAGGCAGTTTTGGGACCCCCAGCCCCCCACATGGCTAGGCCTTTTGAACCTGGTGCTTATAGAAAATTATGTAAGACTGCAGTGTCCTTGGAGATGATCCTTAGAAACTGCTCTGTTGGGGCTCATAGGAGTTGTTCCCTAAAACCACTCCATTAGTAAGTGTTTTGATCCAGACTTGTTTTCTATGAAAAATAAATGTTTATCTCTTTTTGATTTGAAGATGATCCCTAAAATCTTCCAATGATTTCCTATGGCCATTTGGAATGAACCATTTGGTGACCTTCGTTTTAGTACATCCCATAACAACATTAGTAGAACAATGTCCTTCATGCTTGACTGGTGATTCAAACTCAGGCCTTCCCAGTCCTATTCCTACTATCCTAATAGGAACCACTACAACATGCTGGCATTCCAGCCATCTAGGTCACAATGCTGGGGTTCCAGGATCCATGGTGACAGAGAATTCTAAAGGATGCCCCAAGAGACAGTTGGGCTCAGACTCTGAGTATACTGGTATCGTGTGTCAGAGGAAGAGTCAGTAGATTTTTGTTGTTTGTCACAGCTGTATAGCTGAATAGATCTTAGTATCTTTTTGTTATTATTAATAGTTTAGTCATAGTTTTAATAGTTTTACCTTTTGATACTAAATCCCTCCATTCCCTCCCACCCTCATCCCTGACCTTTACAGTCTTCCCCCTCTGCCTTTCCAACCTTACCTTGCAAAAATAATGTATCTAAACATAGCTATGGATTTTAAGAGGGCCCACCATAGAGTTACATCCCAGCTGCACCAGCAGGTAAGAAGGGTCATGTTGTTGAAAGTGTATGCTGGTGGTCCTGGAGGGAGATGGTCAGTTGCAAATAGGGATGGATGGACTCCCCTTGATGGCTTGGCAAGTGACCGACAATCACCGCGGATGTGCTCACTCCTTCCCTGAGCCGCCATTTTGTGCAACAATGGTGGCTCAGGCATTTCCACGAAGGGAATGTTGCGCAGATGTTGCGCAGATGTAATGTTGCATAGATAGCCCTTTCCGGCCGCAATCTGGGCATTGTTCCCTTCCCAAAAATGCCTGAGCTGTCATTGTTGTGCAAAATGGCAGCTCAGGGAAGGAGCGATGGGGCTGCCGGATGTTTGCGGACTGTGCAGCATTCACGGATGGGTCCAGTGAGTGCCACATGGTCCATGAATGGGGGTCCAGGGAGCTGAGCACAGGGAAATCCATCAGACTCCACCCCTGTATTGGGCGCCCAAGCCATCCCTAGTGGCAAATCTGGGGTCTGAGAACTAAATTTGAGCTGGGTAGGATTTGATTGGTTAGTGTGTTCTGGCTAGAGAAGGAATGGGTGGAGGAGAAATTGAGAAACATTTGTGGGGAAAATGCAGGATTTGTCCTAGTAGATGACAGAAGAGCCCTGCTTTGATGAGGGCATCAAAGGGCTCTTTCATACCAGAAGATGCACCTGTCCACTGCTTTTTTTGCAATGGTCAGAAAATGACCAACTTTGCAGAAAGGAAAAAAAGGAATGTATTAAAAGACAGGCTGTCAACTTATTGAAGATGTTGCAGTTGATTACTTTATTCTTTATTTATTTAAAGCCCTTTCAACCCACTCTTCTGTTGAAAAGACTCCCAGAGCGAGGTACGTGAGATCAGCAGCAAACAAGGAAGTCCCTGCCTGCATCTGATCTAAAAGTCATGACACAAAAGGAAAAAGGGAGAGTGAGGGAAGAGAGGGAGAAAAGTAAACTGAGGCACCAGTTATTAAACTTACAATGTTATTATATAACAACAAGCCTGAATGAAAACAGCTGAAGGAGAGAAGGAGTCTGATGGAACTGGTCTCTTGACAGAGCTGAAGTTCCATCTCTCCCTCTACAGCAGCCTGATTCAATTAATTGAATTGACCAATTAATTAATTGACCAATTAATTCAACAATTAAAAATAACTTCACATATTGTTAAAACTTCAGTATACAGGTATTTTTTCCTTTCAGCTATCAAAGGTAGCGTGAGGATCAAAACAGATGTGACACGGGGAGAGCAACCCTCTGGCGACTAGACAGCCATAGGATTTTTCGAGTTCTGGCAACTGAGGTCAGTGCCAGTGCTCCAAGCGTGGTTGCCAGAAACTGTGCTCCCCACCCCCTTGTAACCGGTGTGGTTCTTTCTGTGCTGCCAGCACCTCCACAGTCATAAACGGAGTGTGGAGAGGGTGAAAAGGGGGTGGCCCCAGGGGCAGGTTGGGGCAGAGACCACAGAAGCTGCTTTAGACAACTTTCTATCCAGTCTCCAGTCCCCTTCCCACCCCTGCCCTGAAGCTGTGCTTAGGCAAGCGAAATCGCCCATCCAGGCAAAAATGCAGGGCAGGAGGCGCATGGAAGAGATCCTCTCCTCTGTGCTGCAGCCGCCCTGCACAGGATAGTCGCCAGCCTCTGAGTTCAGAGGCTGGTGACTATCTCAATAGGATTGCACCCTAAATGTGTTTTCAAAATCTATGCCTGTGTTTAAAACGCACACACCAATAGAGCCTTCCCTCCTGGGATTAATAGCAGGTGTAGTTGTGGGGAACAATTCTCATCAGGATCATGACGGGATGAAAGGATTAAACTTCTCCTCCCCGTGCACTCCCGGGTCCTGTCTGCACCTGCTATTTTTTTAATACACAGTCATGGTTTCTAACAGTTAGCTTAATGGCTAATTTGACCCTGAGATAACTTATATTTTAAGATGCAAAGTTCCCATTCCATCTTTGAACAAGAGGCCATTTTCATAGTTCCTTATTTGCTCCTCCAATGCAGTCACACTAAAATAAAAAGCTTACCCTTAATGTGGAGAAATAGCCACTCTTGGAGCCAGAGACGCAGAAATGTTTATACCGTAGGGTTGTTGAGTCTTCCGGTGCTACCTATGTCATGACAGAGGTCTGGTATCTGCAGGCATGGAGAAGTCTCAAATAGGTGTGGGTCCAATTCATGATTGTGTGGACTGCTTTTTCTGTTTTAGTAGAATCTTCATGGTCTACTGATGTCTTGTAAATTTAAAAATCCGGAGTGCATTGTAAATTAAGTCCTGTTTAACCTCAGAACCTACACCAAACGGTTTCTGAACACCCCGGTGGGCAACCAGGCTAAGCCCAAACAGGCAAACAGGAAGATGGAAATGGATGCCAAGGGAGACCCAAGTTCAAATCCCCTCTCAGCCAAGAACCTAACTAGGTGACTATGGGCCACACACTCTCTCTCAGCCTAACCTACT
The DNA here is from genome assembly GCF_057233095.1 of Heloderma suspectum. Lineage (NCBI taxonomy): Eukaryota > Metazoa > Chordata > Lepidosauria > Squamata > Helodermatidae > Heloderma > Heloderma suspectum. The sequence continues at coordinate 119,441,914 of NC_139462.1, forward strand.
TCACACAGTTGTTGTAAAGATATAATAGTGAGGGGTAAGCCATGTAAGTTCCATTGAGCTCCTTCAAGAAAAAGGTAGGATATAAATGAATATAAATGAATTTTCCCAGTAGTAATGTATGGCTGTGAGAGCTGGACTATAAGGAAGGCTGAGCGCCGAAGAATTGATGCTTTCGAACTGTGGTGCTGGAGAAGACTCTTACGAGTCCCCTGGACTGCAAGGAGGTCAAATCAGTCCATCCTAAAGGAAATCAACCCTGAGTGCTCATTGGAAGGACAGATAATGAAGCTGAAGCTCCAATATTTTGGCCACCTAATGCGAAGAGAAAACTCCCTGGAAAAGACCCTGATGCTGGGAAAGACTGAAGGCCAAAGGAGAAGGGGACGGCAGAGGATGAGATGGCTAGATAGCATCACGGATGCAATGAATATGAACTTGAGCACGCTCCAGGAGAGAGCGCAGGACAGGAAGGCCTGGCGTGCTATGGTCCATGGGGTCACGAAGAGTCGGACACGACTGAACGACTGAACAACAACATAAATGAATAACTATCATCTGAAAGATATTATCTCTATTTGAGGGCCCTTCCAGATGCAGTAATATCTGAGGCAAATTCACTGTGGACTCCTTTGCCATGTATTCTCCTTCAGACCCTATCATTGCTTCTTTTCTTTTTTCTTTTTTGCTTTCCCTAATCCATACCATGAAAAAGTTCAACCCATAACTGTGTCCGGTAAGGTTAGTGGCTACTCCATGGTCTGTGTCATGCTTGCTGCCACAAGGTATTAATTGGAGGATGGCATAGGTTGTGGCTTGGATCAGTGGTGGCTAGTGCCTATTGGGACTGGTGGGGAAGAGAGCAGGGCAGCTAACATGAGGCAGAGTCAAGGGATTGCAATATGAGGAGCCAACTAGTGTTCTCCCCGTCCTCCTCCCTTGCAAAGACCCTCAGAAAACCTACATATGCATTACAATTACTTAGCATCAACTTAACTCAAGAACAGTGTCTTGGTTCAGAAGGGTTGTGTAACACCCTTGTGAGCACTTGGCTCAGTGCTGGGAGACACCTTTACAGCCACCCTGTGTATAGATGGGAAACTCTGACTAGGCGCTGTTCCCTGCCCTTAATAAGAAAATGTCCCTGGTTTAGATGTTATTAGAAACTAGTACGGATGTGAAGAGTTATTGTCAGAAATTAACGGAGCAATAACTCCAGGGCTCTTCTTCCAAAGCCTTTTTATGTGGCCGCAGCGTTCTTTGGGGTTTAGTTTGTGCACATTTGCATCAGGCCGCCCTGCTTAGCTTAGCTGTATACATACCTGAGACCTTCCATAAGATGCCCCATGTTTCAAACTGAGGACTTTTTGTTTTACTTTCAAACTTTGCCTGTACTTACCTCCCACAAGACACTTAGTAATTGCAAGACAATTTGAGAGAGCTTTATGCAAAATGATCAAAAGCCTAAAAGCACAATCCTGTGGTTGCTAGACAGCATCTAGACAGCCATAGGATTTTTTGGTTTCTTGGAACCGAGCTCGGAGCCAGTTCCCAGAACCCTCACTCCCCGCCCCTGCCACCCTGTAGTCGGCCCGTCTCCACACTCACAAGCACAGCATGGAACAGGGGGAAAGGGGGCATTCCCAGGGGTGGGGAGGGGAGGAGACTGGGGAAGCATTACGATGCTTCCTATGTGCCATCCAGCCTCCCCTGCCCCATTCCGACATCCCCAGCCACACAGCCAAAACCAGCTGTCCAGCTGCAAATGCAGGGTGGCCGGAGCACAGAGGAGAAGATTCCCTCCATGCTCCACCTGCCCTGCATTCGGTAGTCAGCCACCTCCGAGTTCAGAGGCAACTGACTATCCCCATAGGACTGTGCCCTAAATTTATCTCCCAGTGTTATCAGGCTCTATCAGAAAAGGGAGTTTTAGGGCCAATCTACATTGTGCCCACCATCGCACTGAAGTCGAGGCCATGTTGGGTTATACGCACTCACATTATAACATGATTATCCTCACTCACCCATTTTCCCCAGTCCACTCCCTCCTCGAACGCGGCAGCACGGCTGACACTCTGGCACCTCGCAGTTCCCCAGCTCCCAAGCAAGGCAGCTGTGATTGGAGGGGCAGCAACTCCTCCCGCCTCCGCCGATAACCCACCTACCCTCCCTACCCTCCCCCTGTGTCCTTCTGCCACCGGTCAATGGAAACCCCACTGCGCCTGCATCACCTCGCCCCATTGATCCCCTGGTAGCTCTTTCTGGATACATTGTATATTGTTTCGGATCCAAATCCCAGTGGAAGCCATGGTTCGAGAACTGACAATGTTTTACTAGCTGCTGTTTCTCTCCGCCAATGCTCTGATATGTGCATTGTCAAGGTATATGTCAAGGCAGTGATCGCTCTGGACTGGCCGTCATCCCGGCAGAGGAGGTCTCCGCTCCGGGTACTGCGATGGTACCGCTACCGCCATCGCCGTCTGAACTTGTGTTCACAGATGTCGTGAAACATGGTCACCATGGCGCAGAACATGCATTTTCTCCCCATCCCGAGGGTTTTCCAGAGGTACTGGGTGCTCCCTGAGCAGCCAGGACTGGTGGGAGAGGCTTGTTCTGAAGGTCTAGAATGATGAACGCTGGATCAAGCACTTCAGGATGCCTCATCGCACCTTCTTTCAGGTAGGGATGTCAGAGAATTCCACCACGGATCTCGGTGAGGCTGAATGCCAGTGCATTCGGCCCCCCGAAATCTGTGTCGGAACGGCCTGCCACCCCCCCGCCCCCCGCGGATCCCCCCCGGGATGAGACTTACCTGGGGCAGATGTTCCCGGCAGCGGCGGCTCCAGCAGCGGCTTTGGCGGAGGCTAGTCTTCCGACCGGCTGCCACCGCCGCCACCATTTGCAGTCTTCCCCCCCCCATTCATGATAGGCTACGTAAAGACTTACGTAGCCTATCACGTCTGGGTTAAAAACAAAACAAAAGCATACCCAAATGGCGGCGGCTACGGCCACCACCATTTGCGTTCCCTATTTTTGGTTGTCTTAGTCTACGTAAATATTTACATAGACTAAGACGGCGAAACTAAGGGGGAACGCAAATAGCGTAGCGGACGCTATTTGCGTTCCCCCTTATTTTCGCCATCTTAGTCTATGTAAATATTTATGTAGATGAAGACAACCAAAAATAGGGAACACAAATGGCGGCGGCCATAGCTGCCGCCATTTGCGTACGCTTCGTTTTTTTTTTAACCCAGACGTAATAGGCTACGTAAGTCTTTACGGCTGAATCATGGCTGAATACAGGGACGCAAACGGCGGCGGCTATGGCCACCGCCATTTGCATCCCTGCTAGCCAGCGGCCGGATGTCTGGCTGCTGGCGGAGCCAGCCAGCGGCTCCGCGGAATCCCCGCAGAGCAGAGCAGAGCCGAGCCAGCCAGCCAGGATTCCGGGGGGAGGGACAGAGCGCCTCCCCCCCCAGCGGAACCCGGCGGAGCCAGGTAAGGGGGGTTTCGTACATCCCTACTTTCAGGTCGTTGGCGAGGTGGCCCTGTTATTGACCAGATGCTCAACCCAAATGCGCAGAGCGATTCCGGTGGAGAATAGGATGGCCATCACCGTTTGGAAGCTCGCGAATTAGTCCTTGTACAAGAGTACGGCGGAGCAGTTCGGGGTGGGGAAATCCACAGTCACAGGAATCTTTGTGGAGGTCTGCCTTGCTCTGGAGCATGCTCTGCTGTGGAGAATGGTGACCCTTGGCGACCTGGTCACAGTGATTGCAGCTCGGGGCAGGGTGGGTGGGGCACTCGGCTTTTGGGGGGCAAGGGAGCATCTTTGAATCTTCGCATCTTCGAAGAATCGAGCCTCCATCTAATGCAGTGAGCTGGAGGTTGGGTTCACATCTTCAAAGAATCAAAGCTGCATTTACTGCAGTAGGGTATAGGTGAGGTTCACATCTGTGGGGCGGGAACAATATGCTCTGTGGAGATTTTCACAGGTATTCCTGCGTTAATGGTGATCAATGTCCTCCTGGATGTGTGTGTGTGTGTCTGTCCGCGCACGCACAGGACTGCATCACATGACCCTTGAAGCTGGCGTGGTGTGCTTTGTGCTTGACAGGGCTTGCCCACGCAAGTGTGTGGGGAGATGGGGGCACAAGCATCTGTTGCTTGGCAATGCTCAGTCATGCTTTGGCTGCCTCCTACCAAATATGCCCTCTCCTCTCTCTCCATGCAATGCTCGGCTTCTCCGCCCTTGAGTTCCCTGGGGCGTTTGCAGCTTGCGACGGGACGCATTTGTCAGTTGTTTCACCGATTAGACAGGGCAGCGAATTTATCAATAGGAAGCACTACTATTCAGTGCCTCTGCAAGGCACAACAGACCATGCGGGATGGTTCATCAATGTTGAGATCGGATGGAGCGGGCGAAACCACGACACCTACATGTTTCGGAATTCCGTGCTGTGCGAGGCCATGGATGCAGGGGCGTTTGTCCCTGGGAACCCAACATGGAGAGTGGGCGGTGTGCTTATCCCGCCGCTGATACTGGCCGACAGAGCTTACCCCGTGCGACATTGGCTGATGAAGCCTTTTGGGGGACACCTCTCACCAGAGAAGGCTCACTTCAACCACTGCCTCAGCAGAGCCAGAAATGTGGTGGAGCGCACTTTTGGCAGGCTGAAGAGCAGGTGGAGATGTCTCGCTGGATGACTGGAGGTGGGGGAGGAAAATGTTCCATCAGTGATTTCTGCCTTTGTCATTCTCCACAATATCTGCGAGACGAACAGGGCGGCTTTGACAGAGGCGTCTGGGGACAATAGCTGTATTGTGTTGGACACCCTGGGGTTTTCCTACGTCAATGATGACAACCTGCATAATGAGCAGGGGAATGAGGTTCGGAGGGTGCTTTGCGAGTTCATGTGGGAGAACAAGGGAGGATTGTGATGAGGGGACATGTCTCAGGAAGCCCATGGTTGCTAGGTCATGTGGTGGTGGTGGGGAGTTGTGGCTAGGTATGTCAGAGAATTCCACCACGGATCTCGGGGGGGCTGAATGCCAGCGCATTTGGCCCCCCGAAATCGGTGGTGGAACGGTCTGCCACCCCGCCCCCCCTGGGACGAAACTTACCTGGGGCAGATCTTCCTGGCGGCGGCTGCGGCGGCCAGTCTTCTGACCAGCTGCCACCACCACCATTTCCAGTTAAAAAAAACAACAACAATGTGATAGGCTACGTAAAGATTTACGTAGCCTATCACGGCTAGATTTAAAAAAAACACCGTGATAGGCTACGTAAATCTGTATGTAGCCTATCACGGCTGACTTTAAACAAAAAACAAAAAAACATGCGTATGCAAATGGCGGCGCCCATGGGCGCCGCCATTTGTGTTCTTTATTTTGGCACGTCTTAGTCTATGTAAACATTTACATAGACTAAAATGGCAAAAATAAGGAGAACGCAAATAGCGTAGACGCTACGCTATTTGCGTTCCCCTTATTTTCACCATCTTAGTCTACGTAAATTTGCGTACGCGCATTTTTTTAAAAAAAAAATCAGCCATGATAGGCTACGTAAACATTTACATAGCCTATCACGGCTGACTGCAGGGACGCAAACGGCAGCAGCTATGGCCACCGCCATTTGCGTCCTTGCTAGCCAGCGGCCGGATGTCCGGCTGCTGGCGGAGCCGGCCGGCGGCTCCGCAGAATCCCTGTGGAGCAGAGCTGGCTGGCCAGGATTCCGGGGGGAGGGACGGAACGCCTCCCCCCCACCATCAACATAATCCGCGAACAGGTAAGCAACTTTCGTACATCCCTAGTTGTGGCTTCCATCTCTGCTGTGTTTTTTGCTCGCTCAAAATTGCTTGCCCGTTTTTCATCACGTTGTTGTTTCTCTGATAAAAAGTGTTTAAAGAAGAATAACTGCCTCCCTGCCCTTCTCTCCATCGTGCCCACAAGAGACAGCATCCCCACACACTTCTCTTCCAGCATCTTCGAAGAATCAGTGATTCGGAGCTTCATCAATAGGTGGCTCTGTGCCGAAACAGGGGAGGCGGACTTCTCTATGGTGTTATCAAAAATCCCCCACTGTCATTCTCCTGCCAAAAAAAATGGCATCTCGTAGGCTGGCATATTGGCAGGAGATGGAGGTCGACCTCATGCTCCAGCTGCTCCTTCAAGGCCGGCGCACAGAGCGAGTAATGTGCAGCTCCACGCACAGCAATGAGGCCGTGTACAGGGTGGTAGCGAGGGGGCTTTCACAGGTGGTGTTCCCTCACTCTGCCCTGCAGGCCCAGACAAAATTTAAGGCCCTGAAGGCCCATTTTTTGTAGGCCCTGGGGCAGCAGTCAGGGCCCCCTCCCCCTGGAGCAGCACTCAGGGCTCAGGGCCCCTTCCCTCTGGAGCAGAGCCACCCCACTATATGGAGCAGAGCACTGCGCTCTGGCTCCGTGCTGGTCAGCCAAGCTGCATGGATAGGTGCAGTGCAAGTCAGCCCTGGGTTGTTGCCGTCGCTGCATATTTGGGGGTGCACCTGTGTCAGGTGTGGCGAGGAGGGGTGTCCAGGTGTGAGCAGCTCATGGGCCTTCCAGGGAAAGGGTTGGCGATGGCCCCAAGCAGGGCAATGATGGCTGGGGTTAACCCGTGGGGCTGACTCTACCTGAGCATGGTGCTGTTATGTCCCCTTTGCCCACGTCTGACACTGTGGCCCTCCCTGGGCTCCAGTGACCCCGCAGCACACCCCACTGCATGACTGCCCAGATGGATGTGGTGGTGCCCCTTGGGGGGAGGTGTGTTGTGTAGACTTTGCCCTGGGGTAGCTGGGCAAGCAGTGGGTGGACAATGGGGCATGGGCTGGGGATGGGTGAACAAAAACCAAGATTGCCCCTCTCAAGGGCTCCTCTCGACAGGAGCATAGCACTCCACACCTCTGTGTCATATCACTGGGCAGCTTTTGTGGCTCGCGCGAAAGAAAGTGTGCACTCATGAGAGAGTGACACACCACCACAGCTGTTGTGAATGCACACATTTTGCCGCATGCATGCTTGCAGTGTGAATTGTGGCTGGATTGTTGCTCCACAGCTGGAAATGCCACCAGGCCAACATGTGAGGTAAGAAGAGGCACCTCCCACCCCAGGGGCTGGTGGGGTGCTTACCGCCAACCTCTTTCTTCCAGCACTGTGGAGTGCGGAGCGGACAGAGAGCTACGGGTTCATCAGCTCTGGGTGGAGCAGGGCCCTCCTCCTCGGGTGGTGGGGACAGAGGTGGTGGTGGCGGCCGAGGTGCCCCAGCAGCAGGCACCACTGGATGGCTGAGGTGGCATGCTGGTGGAAGCGCTGGGGTGGGGGGAGGGGGTGTTTCTTCTGTAAATAGATCATGGTTTTCAAACAGCACTTAAAGTTTTTCAAAAACCCGCCAGTGTCATGTCCTGCTGCTTTTATCACATCATACTAGGGATGGACGAAAGTCACTTACCTGATCCCGAAGCTTGCTTCGCGGTGGGGGGGAGCCGCTCCGTCCCTCCCCCCGAAATTCTGGCGGGGGAGGAGGCGCCCCATCCCTCCCCGCCGAAATTCTGGCCAGGGGGGAGGCGCCCCGTCCCTCTGGCCGCGAAACGTCGTCTCCTGCCAGGACGCAAATGGTGGCGGCACCATTTGCATCCCTGCAGTCAGCCGTGATAGGATACGTAAATGTTTACGTAGCCTATCATGGCTGACTTAAAAAAAAAAAGCGCGTACGCAAATGGTGGCACCCATGGGCGCCGCCATTTGCGTTCCTTATTTTGGCACGTGTAGTCTACGTAAACATTTACGTAGACTACGGCGAAAATAAGGGCAACGCCGCCATTTGCGTACGCGCTTTTTTTTTTTTTAAGTCAGCCGTGATAGGCTACGTAAAGATTTACGTAGTGTATCACGGTGTTTTTTAAAAATCTAGCTGTGATAGGCTACGTAAATCTTTACGTAGCCTATCACGTTTGCTTGTTTGTGTTTTTTTACTTGGAAATGGCGGTGGCGGCAGCCGGTCGGAAGATCCGCCGCCGCTGCCGCCGCCGCACTGCTGCCAAACCGCCGCCGGAGCTGCTGCCGCCAGGGACATTCAACCAAGGTAAGCCCCATCCCGGGGGGGGCAGACCGTTTCTCCACCAATTTCGGGGGGCCGAATGCGCTGGCATTCGGCCTCCCTGAGATTCGTGGAGAAATTCTCAGACATCCCTACATCATACAAATTGGGAGAGACACATGATTTCTTTCTTGAGAACTTTACTATTGAGATGACGGGGAACATACCAGAGAAAAACTTAAACCGGTTCCTGCGCAGCAGTGTAGGGGACTTGTCTTTGCGCAGTCAACTCTTACTGGAGCCTCTCTCCGGCACATAGCCTATCCTGCTATCCTGCTTCCAATTCAAACCAGTTCCAGACAGGTTCTATCCCAGGATCCCCCTGAACTGCAAAAGACACATTATCAAAACATGGGGCCGGAACATAGAAAGAAGCAAACCACGTTGGGAGACATTAACATGGCTCACCACCTGGGACGATTACATTGAAAATTGGATGGTGCCCCGAACACAGGGGGGAAGCAGGGAACTGTCCCGGGCAGTCTATCATGGGGAAAATTGGCAGGGGTGCTTGTGCAGTCGCGCAGGCCTTATCCGAGCTCCCCTATCATGCTTTGGTGTGGAGGTTATGGGGGAAACAACTTCCGCACGAAGCCGGAATGAAGTGCCCACAGTAGCCACCTCTGGGCTGATCGGGCTCCACTCACGTCGCTGGGAGTCGGGGTGTGTGCGGGTGTGTATGCGTGAGGCTGATCCCAGATATTCTGGGGTATGTCTACACTGCAGTCCCTTCTCCCCCGGGGACAAAGTGTCCCACCCTGGGTGGTGATCAAGCATTTTATCTAGCATGGCCCTGAGAATGACCGCATGGGCATCTATGGAGGCAATGAGCACCCTCCTATCCCTGGTTGCCACCTCCTCGTCCAGAGCAGATCATCTCACATACTCCCTAAACACCTCCATGTCTCCTTCTATGACTGCAAGGACACGATCATTCTCCTCAGTTGCATGACGCATGATGCGTTCAGCAATGTTGTTGGCTGCTCTATGGCTCTTTCTATTTCTGATCAGTGATAGGCACATAGCAAGGGATAATGTGGCCTACCTGTTGGTTACTAGATGCTCTGTTAGAGAGATTAGAAAGGGTTTAAGCATGCTGCGCAGTATAGCCTCTGGTGGCCGCCATAAAATGATAGCCATGGACAGGAATTGTGTTGAAAACGCTTCTTGCCCAACCTACTTTTGTCCCCTGCAATTGGCCATTGCTGCCCCAGGTGAAGCCTGGAGACATTAGAGGTCTCGCAGCCGGTACTGCGGGTGAATTTGCTGGTGGGGACCATGGGGGAAGATTCCCTCTGCTTGGAACCCTGGGCAGGTATCGATCCTTCCAAGCTCTCACAGTTTCTGCCAGCTACCCTCCCAACACAGAGGTGAAGCAACACCGCAATCAGCCCCCAGCATTGTCCATGAGGACATGTCTTTGAGGTCAGGAAAGGGAGGGCTGGCTGACAGGGATTTGTGACTACCCGAGGGAGACCTTTGCCAGGGCTTTGCCCTCTGGGCGAACCAGGTTGTCAGTTATCGTAGGGGTGCACGAAAGTCACTTACCTGGTCTCGCAGCTTTTTGCGGTGGGGGGGAGGCGCTTCGCTGCTCTCCCCCCAAAGTTCAGGCCGGGGGGGAGGCTTCCCGCCTCGCCCGGCCGAAATTCAGGCCGGGGGGAGTCTTCCCACCTCGCCCAGCCGAAATTCAGGCCGGGGAGGAGGCGCCTCGCCTCGCCCGGCCGCGAAATTAAAAGTTAAAAAAAAAAAACGCCCCCGTGATAGGCTACGTGACGATTAACATAGCCTATCATGGCTAGTTCTGCAAAGTCAGCCGTGATAGGCTACGTTAATCGTCACGTAGCCTATCACGGGTGACTTAAAAAAAAAAAAAAAAAGCGCGTACGCAAATGGCGGCCCCCATAGGGAGCCGCCATTCGCGTTACTTATTTGGTCGCTGTAGTCTACGTAAAGATTTACGTAGACTACGGCAAAAATAAGGGCAACGCAAATAGCGTTGCCCTTATTTTCGCCGTAGTCTAGGGATGTACGAAAGTCACTTACCTGGTCTGGCAGCTTTTTTCGCGGTGGGGGGGAGGCGCTTCGCTTCTCCCCCCAAAATTCAGGCCGGGGGGGAGGCTTCCCGCCTCGCCCGGCCGAAATTCAGGCCTGGGGGGAGGCTTCCCGCCTCGCCCGGCCGAAATTCAGGCCTGGGGGGAGGCTTCCCGCCTCGCCCGGCCGAAATTCAGGCCGGGGGGGAGGCTTCCCGCCTCGCCCGGCCGAAATTCAGGCCTGGGGGGAGGCTTCCCGCCTCGCCGGGCCGCAAACTACGAAAGGGGGGGGAAAGACCACGTCAGGCCGAAATTCAGGGGAAAAAAAGCACGTACGCAAATGGCGGCGCCCATGGGGCACCGCCATTTGCGTTCCTTATTTGACCCCCGTAGTCTCCGTAAATCTTTACGTAGACCATGGCAAAAATAAGGACAACGTTATTTGCGTTGCCCTTATTTGACCCCCGTAGTCTCCGTAAATCTTTACGTAGACCACGGCGAAAATAAGGACGTTATTTGCGTTGCCCTTATTTGACCCCCGTAGTCTCCGTAAATCTTTACGTAGACCACGGCGAAAATAAGGACAACGTTATTTGTGTTGCCCTTATTTGACCCCCGTAGTCTCCGTAAATCTTTACGTAGACCACGGCGAAAATAAGGACAACGTTATTGTAAAATATTGTAATTGTAAATATTACGTTGTGATTTCCTCCATAGGGGGGAATCCCCCCGTTGCTTCTGCCGTACTCTCGGAAGGTGGATTGCCTTGGCCAGAACTTTTCCACTATTCTCGTAATTATTTACGTATTTTTCGTTGCTGCCCGAAATATGTTTCCCACTTTCCCGCCTTCTGTGCGCTCCCCCGCTGTCTTCTTTTCTCGGACAGGGACAGGGATTTTATTAATTTCTGTGTATTTGTGCTTAATGATCCTCGCGTTTACTGGTCTTGTTGTTAACCTAACCGCCTCACACAGTCACAATAAAAAAAAACGGGGTTGCAGCTCCGCGTCCGCAAAATCTGTCGTCAACTTCCTGCTAACTTCCTGAATGTCGTCTGCATTTGCGCTTGCGTCTGCGTGGGGATTTGTGGGTTGAGTTCTGTCGTGGTGGTGGTGGTGTGTTAGTGGTGGTGCTTGCTTATTATTGGATTTCCTTTGTTGTTTGTTCATTGTTGTGGTTTTGTCTGGTCTGTGTGTGTGTGTAGTTGTGCATTGTGGTGTTTTTGTACGGTTTGGTCTGTGTGTGTGTAGTTAAGTGGTGGTTGTGCACGTGGCTGTCTTGGTGTGTGTGTTTGTGTGCAAATTGCAAAATGGCTGCACCAGTGCGTGGCAGGAGGTGGGACCATGAGGAGACCAAGGCCCTCCTCAGCAACATTAAGCGCAGCAAGGCGGTGGCAGTGCTGTTTGGCAGCTCCTCCTGCCGCAATGAACTTTATTGGGCCCAGATAAAGAGGAGGATGGAGCGAGCAGGCCACTATCGCACAATTGGACAATTGAGGTCCAAATGGAAGGCGCTCAAGCAGTCCTTCGTCAGAGAGGGGATTGCTGCTGCCGAGCAGAGGGCACCGCTGTCCAACCCCCCCGCCTACTACTGGCGCATCTGCAGAGTGTGGGTCCAAGCAGGCCGGCCCCCATTTTTGCAGAGGTATATGCCTGGTAAGTTATAGTTATCCCATCATCAAGCTCAACTAAATATGAAGACAAGGATGTGTACTGAAAATGAAGCTATCTCTTTGTGGTCTCTCTCATGGAGAAACAAACAAATCCTGACATTTTTAGCCTGCAATCCTATGCTTGCTGAACTTGGACAGAAAAAGGTCCCATCATCTTCCAGCCACTTTGGCTGGTTGAAGAAGGGATGCTGGGAACTGCGTTGTTTTTCCCTGTACAACAACATGCATAGGATTATGTGGGCCTGGCTACTACAACTCATATTACACACTGACACACTGTCCATTTCCAGGGAAATGCTGCTGCTGCCGGTCTCTGCAGTGCACACAGGGGGACTGGCACCAGCCCAGCAGCAACAGGGCCAGCCTCTCGGTGTCGTCTTCCTTCTTTATGTAGTGATTGCTGAATTTTTGCACCCCACCCACCCCACTTTCTACCAAGACATTGGCACTCCAGTCAACTCATGAGCAAGTGTTCATCTGAGACCTTGGAGATCTGGGTATAGTCCACTCAGCCATGGAAGCTCGCTGGGTGACTTTGGCCCAGTCAGAAAGCCCCAGCCTACCTCAGTGTTGTTGTTGTGAGCATTAAATGGAGAGGAAGAGGCTAATGTGAGCCGCCTTGGGTTCCTTGCGCTAGGAAAAAAGGTGGCATTTATGCAATGCATCACTAGAATGAACAGATACCATGGCATTGCAAATGTAGAAGTGGGGTGACTAGAAGTGCAATCCTGTGCATGTTTACAGAAGTCCAACAGTCCCCATCACACCAAAACTGTCAGTACTGTATAATCTGCCTCCCTAATTATCCCCTCATCATTAGACCTTGTGGTGGGAGGACAGAATCAGTGGTCCTTATGGTAGTGGGGATGGTGATAGACAGATCAGTGACTGTGGTTTTGTTCACTCACCACATATATAAAGGCATTCATTCTGTTACTGTGACATCCCACAGCTGCGCATCGTGCCTTGCTGGTGGAGGAGGCACTGAGGGCCGTGGAGAGGGAGAGGACAGAGGAGGAGGAGGAGGAAGAGGAGGAGGAAGAGCCAGCAGCAAGAGGAGCAGCATCTGTGGAGGAAGGCCACCCTTCTTCCACAGATGAAGCCCCTCCTCTTGTGATCCTGACGCGTCTGATAAGAGACGTCCGGATGCTCAGGAGGACCTGTAAGTAGTACTACAGAATGGCACCTGACCTGAGCTAACAACTCTGCCTGCAAGATGCATATTACCATTGTGCTTTATTCTTCTCTTTCTTTCTACACACAGGTGACGACCTTCGAAGGAGAGTGGAGGCCCTGGAGCGGGAAAGCCATCCTCCTCCTACGAGCTGAGGCCTGCAGCCACAGCCAGCCAGCCCAACATTGTTTTTGAATTGTTGAATAGTTTCTGTGTTTTGTCTTGATCTGTTCTGTTTGTATATAAAGTTCTTTCTAAAAAATAGGTTACAATTCCTTGGTTCAAGTCCACAGATATAATTTCTTAAATCTAGATCATTGTACACAATGATCTCTGTGTTTGCTTACTGTTAACCGCAACAAGAATGCCTCCCCAGAATCCCAGCCAAACAAGAACAGCTTCCCTCATAGGGAGATGGACAGTCCGCATCCCTGATGTTATGAATGAGTGCATTCAAGACGAGGCTAGACAGCCATCTGCCAGGGATGCTCTGACTTGGACACCTGCATTGAGCAGGGGGTTGGACTCGATGGCTTTGTAGGCCCCTTCCAACCCCATGATTCTGTGGCTCTATGATTCTATGAAGTATGCTTTGTTTTACGTGTAGGTGCATATCACATACATGTAAACTGGACGCATACCAGAGGGATCTTTTCACATAGAGCTCTCGGTCCTTAGGAAAACCCAAAAGCTGAGGGAGTCCAGGGAGAGACCACAACAAGGTCTTTGAAAGCAATTCCGTGATTTATGAAAGAATTTTAAATGAATTAAAAGCATACATCAACATCAAGAGAAATAGAACTATACATACATTTGGGGAATCAGAATCATACTAACACTCAGAGGGGTAAAGATACACGTATACAGTCGATAGCGGAGTACACTGGGATGCATAGAGAACTCTGTGTGTGTGTGTGTGTGTGTGTGTGTGTGTAGTAGAGATGTACGCTGTTGCATAGTCCGCCACACACAGTCGGGTAGCGCAACTGGATTCTGCATGTGAGGTATTATTAAGCTCCGCCACATATCGCCAGTGCTTTGGGCTCTGCCCAGGCCAGACAGGGACTGCAGGTTTGGACAAAGTTCTGAGGGACACCTCCGTGTGACCACTCACAAGTTGTATCATTCTGCCTCATTGTCCCTCAGAACTCTGGCTCACACTAGCAGCAGTGTCATCATCCCTGGGTTCCTCCTCGTCACTTGATGACTGCTCTACTCTGCTGCTGACAGCTGGTGGGGGGGGAGGTGCTCCTTGGGAATCCATCCCCTGTTGGAGCGTATGAAGGCGAGGGTGGAGACATGTTGTGGCGTGAGTCTGCTTCGGTGGGCGGTGACAATGTTGCCTGTGGTGGAGAAAAGCCTTTCAGAGGCCACACTCGAGGGAGGGCAAGATAGATGCCAAATGGCGACTTTAGTCAGATGTGGCCAAACGCCACGTTTTGTATCCCAGTATAGGAGAGGATCACTCTCTGGGCTGATCTGTGTTCCCGAGAAACTCTCTCTTGAATAACCTTCAAGTTCCCGGACAGCCACATCATAGGCTGATGCTTTCCTGGCTGCTTTGGCACATTCCCCCCGCCTGCGCCCACTTACACCAAGCTCCACTGCCATTGAGGAGTAAAAGCTGAACTTGAGACAAGATGCCCCTGTGTCTGACTCTGTTGGTGGTGCAGCTGCTGTGGCATCATCATTGCCCCTCCTGCTGGTGATGGTGCTACTGCTGCAGATATTGTCTTCAGGGGAGGTAGTGGTCCTACTAGCCTCACCCAGCTCCTTCTCATCCAGCCCATCTCTCTGGAAGCACTCCATGACTTTCTCGGTCAAATATTTTTTTAAACTTTGGAAGTCAGGGTTGTCGTTTGGAGGCTCCGCACTTGTTGAGCTATCCCTGAACCGTGGTTCAAGGAATGCAGCAGCAACGTATTTCATGTCCCCCCTGATTGAAGTTATGTGTTTGTTGGTGCCCAGCTCCTGCAGAAGGAATTCTGCAAGCCTAACTGCAGGATTGGGGAATAATTCCCTGCCTCCAGCACTGGTGCGCTCACAAATCTCAGAATGGCGTTTTCTCAGCACCCCCTCTATGATCCTTAGCACAGGTAGCACTTGGCCCAGTGTGGCATAGTCTGCACTCAGTACCACTGTGCATTCATCGAAAATTTTTAAAATGTCCACCAGGTCTTGCATCCAGAGCCACTGATGTGGTGTGACAAAAAATTTGGAGTGGTGTTGCTTCTCAGTGATGTAGTCATTTATAGCTGGTCTCTGCTCACAGAGTCTCTGAAGCATATGCAATGTGCTGTTCCAGCGTGTGGACACATCCAAAATGAATTTGTGTTCTGGGAGGCCACGGCTACGTTGGATGGCGCCGATTGCCTCCATTGCTGAGCAGGACTGCCGGAAGTGGGTGCAAATGGATCGGGCCTTTTTGAAGATAGGGACAACGTTAGCCCTCCTCCAGTCATCTGGCACTTCCCCCGTCCTCCATGATTTCTCAAAGAGAATAGACAGTGGTTCTGAGAGTTCTTCTGCCAGTTCCTTTATGACTCTAGGATGCAGTTCATCAGGCCCTGGAGATCTGAACTCATTCAAAGTAATGAGGTGTTCCTTGACCATATGCCTATTGATCCCAAGCTGCAATCCTGCCCCTTCAGCCTGTACTTCACCTTTGCCAGGGAGGTCATAGACCTTCTTTTGGGAGAAGACTGAGCTTTTGCTTCCCTTAGAACCAAGAACTCAAGTACAACATGGTCGCTTTCCCCCAGAGTTCCTGTAACTGCTACTTTATCCACTAAGTCATCTCTGTTGGTTAGGATCAAGTCAAGGACAGCCAATCCTCTAGTTCCTTCCTCTACTTTCTGTAGGAGGAAGTTATCCGCCACACAAGTCAGGAATTTCCTGGAGGGGCCATGTTTTGCAGAATTTGTCTCCCAACAAATATCAGGGAAATTGAAGTCCCCCATTACTACTACATCATGCTTCCTTGAAACCTTGGCTATTCAAAAGTTTCATCCTCATCTTCTCCTTGGTTGGGTGGCCGGTAGTAGACTCCAACCACCAGGTTCCTTTTATTCTTTGCTCCATTTATTTTGATCCAGATGCTCTCGATGGGGCTACCAAGCTCATCCTCCTGTATTTCTGTGCAGAGATATGTATTTTTCACATACAGTGCAACCCCACCTCCCTTTCCGTTCCTCCTGTTCTTTTTGAACAAGTTATATCCTTCAATTGCTGTATTCCACTCATGAGAGTCATCCCACCAAGTCTCAGTTATACCTATCAAGTCATAATTTCCCTCCTGTATTAAGAGTTCAAGTTCGTTCTGTTTGTTTCCCATACTCTGGGCATTAGTATATAGACATCGAAGACCATGTGCTTCATAGTCTGGCTTTCTTCCTACATGTGTCTGAAGACTATTATTGGGCGCTATCAGAGCTGTTCTCTCTGTTGCAGTGCATGCACCTACGTCCAATGTTACCCCCAACATTACATCTCCCTTCCCCGTAGGATTCAGTTTAAAGCCCTCATGATGAAGTTCTTCATGCTGTGGCCAAACACATTCTTCCCATCCTTTGTGAGGTGCAACCCGTCCCTTGCCAACAGCCCATCTTCCAGGAAGTATAGCCCGTGGTCCCAGAATCCGAATCTCTCTCGTCGGCACCACCTTTGTAGCCAGTCATTCACCCGGAGTATTTTTCATTCCCTTTCTATCCCTCTTCTAACTACTGGAAGGATGGATGAGAAAACTATCTGGGCCCCAAAGTTCTTGAGTTTCCTTCCCAAAGCTTCAAAGTCTGACGTGATTTCTTCGTAGCTCGGCGGTATCATTTGTTCCCACATGGATGAGAAGAAAGGGATACCAGCTTTATGAGTGCAGGCAACCTTTCAGTCACGTCTCTAATTCGTCCTCCCGGGAGACAACATACCTGGCAAGTCCACAGGTCTTCACGACATACTTGGGTCTCGATCCCACGCAGCAAGGAGTCTCCCACTACTACCACTCTTCTTCTTGTTGTAGGCCTGGGTTTCATCGCCTCTGTTTGACTGACCTTCAGCCTCTTGCTCAATCTCATGTAGGTTCCCCTGTGATTCTTCCTCTGCAGGCTGTCCTCCAGTCTCATCCACAAGTTCCTGGAATCGGTTCCACAGCTCCACTGTTTCCACTGGTGCAGAGTGGCGTCTAGTTCTTCTTCTCCTAACTGTCACCCTTTTCCAAGGAGTATCCTCTACTCCATTTTTCTTCACCTCAGCATTTCCCACTTCTGCCTCATCTTGCTGTTGCTCTTCAAGCTTCTGGTCTTCCCTTTGCTGCTGTAGTTCCCCCATTCTGTCCAAGAATGCTTCATGTTCTCTTATTCCCCGGAAGGTCGACAGTCGCCACTCCAGTCCACTTACTTTTTCTTCCAGCAGCGTGATCAACTTGCACTTGTTGCAGGTGTAGGCCATGTTGTTCTCAGGCAAGAAACAAACATTGCACACACCTTGCAGGTCACCACCACTGGAGAGTCCTGTCCTTCCACTGCCTCTTTTCCCTGTTTGTGTCTAGCTTTGTGATTGTTGTAGACTAGCCTGTGCCTGCTCCTCTACTCAGTAGAGGTTAAAAGCAGAGTCCCACTGGTGTGGAAGTGTGTGTTACAAGACAAATAAATGGGAAAAAGTTATTTAAAAAATAAAATAAAATAAAAAATAAAAAAAAATGTTAGGTGCCTCCCCCTTGACCTCCCCTGCCGAACTCCCCTGGCCAACTCCTGTTTGCTCTCCCTGTTCACTCACTTTGGTCACTCGCTCTCTGGGAGCTTGCTTGCTTCTGTAGGCCCTGGACCAGCTGGAGCAGCTTGCTCCGCTCTGCTCTGCTCAGCTGGGAGGAGGGAAACGGACTGAAGCTTCCCGCCCACTCAGCTGCTGGGAGTACTCCGGCCACACACCCCCAATTCAGTTGGAGCTCTCAGAAGCACCTGGTGAGCTCACAGCCACTCAGAGGATAAAGGGCAGCCCCCTGGGCTTCCTGCAGCCCACGTACCTCTTCGCCTCTGTCTCCTTTGTCTCCTTTGTCTCTTCAACCACTGCAACTCCCCTGGCCAACTCCTGTTTGCTCCCCCTGTTCGCTCGCTCTGGTCGCTCGCTCTGGTCGCTCACTCTCTGGGAGCTTGCCTGCTTCTGTAGTCCCTGGACCAGCTGGAGCAGCTTGCTCTGCTCTGCTCTGCTCAGCTCAGCTGGAGGCAGGAAACAGACTCAATCCCTTCTTTTGCCTGAAAGGATTATGTGTGGGTTAAAAAAAAAAAAAAGTGTGCCAATAACATCCACAAGATATTTGGTTCTCCTTTTCCCCTCAACATTTATGAAGCAGCAACATGTGAGGTGAATTCACTGTGGATTCCCTTGCCGTGTCTTTTTCTCTCTCTCCCTTTCAAATCCAGTCATGATTATTTCTAGGGATGGTGGAGAATTTCTCCCCGAATCTTCGGGAGGCCAAGCGCCGACACATTCGGCCCCCCGAAGTCGGTTAGGAAATTCACCGCTGGCCCCCCGCCCCCCATGGGACGGGACTTACCTTCAGCGAATGTCCCTCTGGGCGGCGGGTCCTGGCAGCGGTTTGGCGGTGGTTCGGCAGCGGTTCGGTGCAGGCAGGGGCGGCAGCCAGTCTCCCGACTGGCTGCCGCCGCCGCCATTGCAAAAAAGTAAGTTAAAAAAAGTTTAAAAAAACCCCAAACACCCGTGATAGGCTACGTAACGATTTACGTAGCCTATCACAGCTAGATTTCCAAAGTCAGCCGTGATAGGCTACGTTAATCGTCATGTAGCCTATCACGGGTGACTTTGGGGGGAAAAAAAGCGCGTACGCAAATGGTGGCGGCCCATGGGCGCCGCCATTTGTGTTCCTTATTTTGGCACGTCTACGTAAAGATTTACGTAGACTGTGGCGAAAATAAGGGTACGCTATTTGCGTTGCCCTTATTTTCGCCGTAGTCTACGTAAATCTTTACGTAGACTAGACGTGCCAAAATAAGGAACGCAAATGGCGGCGCCCATGGACCGCCACCATTTGTGTACGCGCTTTTTTTTTTTCAAAGTCACCCGTGATAGGCTACGTGACGATTTACGTAGCCTATCACGGCTGACTTTGGAAATCTAGCCGTGATAGGCTACATAAATCGTAACGTAGCCTATCACGGGGTCTTTTTGTTTGTTTGTTTCGCAGCCGGGGAGACGGGGCGCTTCTCCCCGGCCTGAATTTCGGCCAGGCGAGGCGGGAAGCCTCCCCCCCGGCCTGAATTTCGGCCGAGCGAGGCGGGAAGCCTCCCCGCCTTCGCCTGAACTTCGGGGGGGAAAGCGAAGCGCCTCCCCCCCACCGTGAAGCCAAGCTGCAAAAAGGTAAGTGACTTTCGTACATCCCTAATTATTTCTTGCTTCACAAAATCCATACCATATTCAGCCTGCAATAGCGGATATTCATCCTGCTCTAGTGGAAAGAAAGGTCATTGGCAACTCCATACCGTTTGTTTTGCTGATTGGTGGTGTGACTTGGAGGATGGTAAATTATGCACATTGAACTATTATGCATAATTTATCTTACAACATATAATTTATTGTGCTGTTTTTAATTCTCTGTATAATTCTGGTTTTACTAGGCCCATGAATGGGCAACAAGCTAGACGGGGCAGATGGAGAACAGCTGTGGCCCCCACCGAGGCAGCATCCTCCCCGCTTCAAAAGGCAGGTGCAAAGCAAAAAGCAATCCAACACTGCAGACCCTGTTGCCCCAAAGGTCTTCAATGGTAGGTTGCTTTTTCCTCCCCCATCAAGTGTTCAGTCTGGGTGACTGGAGAGTGAGGGACGAAGATGGGTAAAGCTGGGATTTATCCCCAAGAGACACGAGTTTGGAGGCTTCAAAGATTTACCTCTCCTTTGAGACAAACTTTACAGAACCCACAAAGGGTTTTTCTCTGGGCCCTAGCTGGGGAAGGAGAGTCAGATCTTCAGATTCAAGAATAAAACCCTGCATCTCCTTGCAGGCAACAGAGAGGAGCAATCTGGAAGGAAGGAGAGCAAAGAGCAGAACAAAAAGAAGAAGAAAAGAAAGAGCAAAAGGTAGGAAGCGTCTCAGGATTAGATTGGGGACTGAAGAGATGAGCCTCCCTGCACTGTGTGCTGCTTTAAAATGAAGAATCCCTCCCCCCTCCCCCCACAACTGTAATTAATCTAAGGAAAAGACAAGCTGTGCCAATAAACACAATCTGTAGTTTTGCCCTTTGATAGCTTTAAAAGGGGATTAGACAAAATCACGGAGGATAAGGCTTAAGAACATAAGAAGAGCCCTGCTGGATCAGACCAAGGGTCCATCTAGTCCAGCATTAAGTTCAGACAGTGGCCAACCAGCTGGCAATCAGGAACCCACCAGAGAGCATGAGTGCAACAGCACCCTCCCACCCATGTTCCCCAGCCACTGGTGTACATAGGCTCCCTGCCTCTGGTACTGGAGGTAGCACATGGCCATCAAGACTAGTAGCCGTTGATAGCTTCCAATGGCTACTAGTCATGATGTAAATGTACACTACATTTAGGATCAGAGGCAGCAGGCCTCTGAATTCCGTTTGCTAGGAAACAACAGTGGGAGAAGGTTATTGCCATCTTGTCATGCTTACAGGATTCCCATGGGCATCTGGTTGACTACTGTGGGAAACAGGATGATTGATTGATTGATTGACTGATTGATTAAAACATTTGTATCCCGCCCTATATCATTTAAGATCTCAGGGCAGCATACAGATAAAATCGATTTAAACAGTGTAATACAATAAATAATTTAAGTAGCTAAAAACATATTAAATCATTAAGCTATCTAATACCAATTTTAAATCTAAAACAACAAAACAGTTAAATCACCGTGCAGACTCAGGGAATCTAATTAGCCCTCAGGGAATCTAATTAGCCCTTTGGTAAAAAGCCTTGTTTTAACTTGGTGCTGAAATGAAACCAGTGTCTGCACCAATCAGGCCTCCAAGGGGAGGGCGTTCCACAACTGGGGTGCCACAGCAGAAAAAGCCTGCTTGGGTCTATCTGATGGACTAGATAGACCCCGGTCTGATCCAGCACGGCTCTTCTTATGTTCTTACATTATATTCTTATGTTCTCTGTGGCCGGGGCGTTGCTAGGTTCTTAAAAGATCTGGGACACAAGCCCATAACACACATTTGCGCATCTCTCTCTCTCTCTCTCCGAGTCTAAGTGCATCTCTAATATATATATGTGTGCGTGGTGCGTGCATGTGGTGTGCTTGCGTGTATGTATAGATTACATACATACATAAGGAACGTTCACTGACCCCCCCCCCCACTTCAACTCAGACCCCAATTCAGCATTTTGGAAAACATCCCGCTTCTGCTCGGGCCAATTTGTAGTCAGACCATTTCAGCTCGGCACCAAACCTGAGTCAAGATTTGGAAAAACGAATCTTTATGCTTCCTGTTGACTATCATTGGAAATTAAAAAAACAAACAAACTGTAACTTTTTCTCTTGGTCAGAACTGGATGATCATTTCAGGCACAGTAGCCCCCTAGAAGGTGATTATACCTGCCCAATGTCAGAAAAATAGGTGCAGGATTTATATTCTGATTTTCTTTTAAAGGGAACTGCCAATAACATGTTAATTCCTTGGAAGAATTTGATAAATGTGTCAGGATTCATTGCCCCATCAGAGGAGATCATGTCTCCAAATTTCAGAATGATAGCCACAAGGGGTTTTGTTCAAGGGTGGCCTTGACATTTTGAGGTCTCCAAAAAAGGACATACTTCTCTCCTTATTTTCCTTGTGGACCATTGTTCTGAAAATTACAGACAGCCTAGAGTTGTCCCTAAGTAAGAAGCCAGCAAAGTTTCAGAAGGATAGGTGCAGCAGTTCATGTGCAAGGACAGTTCTCCAATGTGGGGGAGGGAGTGATTTGGTTTCCCTTCAGCCCTTCCCCAATAGTATTTTGGGTAAATTTGTATGAAAATGCATAGGTCATTAGAAGTATCTCCCAGGCAAGAAACCTGCAAAGTTTCTGAAGGATATAGCTAGGGATGGCGGAGAATTCCACCACGGATTTCAGTGAGGCTGAATGCACTGGCATTCGGCCCCCCGAAATCCGTGGCGGAACGGCCTGCCACCCCCCCACCCCCTCACAGATCCCCCCCGGGACGACACTTACCTGGGGCGGAAGTTCCGGATGGTGGCAACTCCAGCGGCGGCTGGTCTTCCGACCGGCTGCCGCAGCTGCCATTTGCAGTCTGGTCTTTTTTTTTTTTAAACCCAGATGTGATAGGCTATGTAAAGACTTACGTAGCCTATCACGTCTGGGTTAAAAAAAAAAAAAAGGCGTACGCAAATGGCGGTGGCTACGGCGGCCGCCATTTGCGTTCCTTATTTTTCGCCATTTTAGTCTACGTAAAATATTATGGCGAAAAAAAGGGGAACGCAAATAGCATAGTGGGCGCTATTTGCATTCCTTTTTGATTCGCCATTTTAGCCTACGTTAATTTTTTTTACGCTTTTTTTTTTAAAATAAGGAACGCAGATGGCGGCGGCTGTAGCTGCCACCATTTGTGTACACGTTTTTTTTTTTACTTTGCCATGATAGGCTACGTAAATATTTACGTAGCCTATCACAGTTAAAGACAGGGACGCAAATGGCGGTGGCTATGGCCGCCGCCGTTTGCGTCCCTGCTGTCCAGTGGCCAGATGTCCAGCTGCGGGCGGAGCTGGCCAGTGGCTCCGTGGAATCCCTGCAGAGCGGAGCCGGCCAGGCAGGACTCCGGGGGGCGGGATTGAACGCCTCCCCCGCCACCGTGAAGCAGATCTGTGAAACGGTAAGTGACTTTCATACATCCCTAGATATTAGGGATGTCAGAGAATTCCACCATGGATCTCGGTGAGGCCGAATGCCAGTGCATTCAACCCCCCGAAATCTGGGGTAGAACGAAGCCCCCGCCCCCCCCCCACTCCACGAAAGGCGCACGAAACGGAGCACTTACCTGCTGCCATCCGGGCTGACTTGCAAATGGCGGCCGCATATGCGGCCGCCATTCGCATCCTCATCATAGCCGTGATAGGCTACATAAATACTTATGTAGCCTATCATGGCTAACGCAGAGACACCATTTGTGTCCCTGCAGAGGCCGTGATAGGCTACGTAAGTATTTACGTAGCCTATCACAGCAAGCAAAAAAACAACAACAGTGGATGCAAATGGAGGTGGCTACAGCGACCACCATTTGCTTCCCCTTTTTTCCGCTGTTTTATCCTACGTAAAGATTTACATAGGCTATTACGGCAAAAAAAAAGGGGGGATGCAAATGGCGTAGTGGGCGCTATTTGCGTTTCTTTCCCCCCCCCCTCCGTAATAGCCTACGTAAATATTTACATAGGCTAAAACGGCGGGGCGGAAAAGGAACGCAAATGGCGCCCACTACGCCATTTGCGTTCCCCTTTTTTTTCGCCATAAAGATCCACTTCACTTTCTGCCATTAGGGTGGTATGTCTGCATATCTGAGGTTGTTGATAATTCTCCCAGCAATCTTAATTCCGACCTGTGATTCTTCCAACCCGGCATTTCTCATGATGTACTCTGCATATAAATTAAATAAGCAGGGTGACAATATGCAGCCTTGTCGTACTCCTTTCCCAATTTTGAGCCAATCGGTTGTTCCATGTCTGGTTCTTACTGTTGCTTCTTGACCCTCATACAGGTTTCTCAGGAGACAGGTAAGGTGGTCTGGTACTCCCATCTCTTTAAGAATTTGCCACAGTTTGTTGTGATCCACACAATCAAAGGCTTTAGCGTAGTCAATGAAGCAGAAATAGACTTTTTCTGGAATTCTCTTGCTTTCTCCATGATGCAGCGAATGTTGGCGATTTGATCTCTAGTTCCTCTGCCTCTTCTAAACCCAGCTTGTACTTCCGGTAGTTCTCAGTTCACATACTGCTGAAGCCTAGCTTGTAGGATTTTGAGCATCACCTTGCTGGCATGTGAAATGAGCGCAATTGTGCGGTAGTTTGAACACCCTTTGGCATTGCCCTTCTTTGGAATTGGAATGTAAAATGACCTTTTCCAGTCTTGTGGCCATTGTTGAGTGTTCCAAATTTGTTAGCATATTGAGTACAGCACTTTAACAGCATCATCTTTTAGGATTTTAAATAGCTCAGCTGGAATACTATCATTTCCACTAGCTTTGTTGTTAGTAATGCTTCCTAAGGCCCACTTGACTTCACTCTCTAGGATGTCCAGCTCAAGCTCAGTGACTGCACTATCATGGCTATCAGGGACATTAAGATCCTTCCTGTATAGTTCTTCTGTGTATTCTTTCCACCTCTTCTTAATCTCATCTGCTTCTGTTAGGTCCCTGCCTTCTTGGTCCTTTATCATGCCCGTCTTTGCACAAAAAAGTTCCCTTGAGATCTCTGATTTTCTTGAAAAGATCTCTAGTCTTTCCCATTCTATTGTTTTCCTCGATTTCTTTGCATTGCTCATTTAAGAAGGTCTTCTTGTCTCTCCTTGCTATTCTCTGGAAATCTAAATTCAGTTGGATATATCTTCCCCTTTCTCCCTTGCTTTTCGCTTCCCTTCTTTCGTCAGCTACTTGTAAAGCCTCATCAGAAGCCACTTGGCTTTCTTGCATTTCTTTTTCTTTGGGATGGATTGAGTTGCTGCCTCCTGAACAATTTTAAGGACCTCCGTCCATAGTTCCTCCGGCACTCTGTCTATCAGGTCTAATCCCTTAAATCTATCCCTCACCTCCACTGTATATTCATAAGGGATACGATTTAGGTCATACCTGAATTATTTAGTGGTTTTCCCTATGTTCTTCAATTTAAGCTGAAATTTGCAAGAAGCAGCTCATGATCTGAGCCACAATCAGCTCCAGGTCTTGTTTTTACTGACTGTATAGAGCTTCTCCATCTTTGGCTGCAAAGTACATAATCCATCTGATTTCGATATTGACCATCTGGTGATGTCCATGTGTAGAGTCGCCTCTCATGCTGTTGGAAAAGAGTGTTTGCTATGATTCGCGTGTTCTCTTGGCAAAACTCTATTAGCCTTTGTCCTGCTTCATTTTGTACACCCAGGCCATGCTGGCCTGTTATCCTGGTGATTTCTTGACTTCATACTTTAGCATTCCAATCCCCTATGATGAAGAGGACATCTTTTTTTGGTGTTAGTTCTAGAAGGTGTTGTAGGCCTTCATAGAACCGATCAACCTCAGCTTCTTCGGCCTCAGTGGTTGGGGCATAGTCTTCAACTACTGTGATGTTGAATGATTTGCCTTGGATTCGTACTGAGATCATTCTATCATTTTTGACATTGTACCCCAGTACTGCTTTTCCCACCCTTTTATTGACTATGAGTGCTACTCCATTTCTTGTAAGGGATTCTTGCCCACAGTAGTAGATATGATGGTCACCTGAATTAAATTCGCCCATGCCTGTCCATTTTAGTTCGCTGATTCCCAAGTTATTGATGTTCAATCTTGCCATCTCATGTTTGACCACCTCCAGCTTACCTTGATTCATTGATCTGACATTCCAGGTTCCTAAACAATATTGTTCTTTACAGCATCGGATTTTCTTTTCAACACCAGACACATCCACAGCTGAGTGTCCTTTCGGCTTTGGCCCAGCCACGTCACTCTTTCTGGCACTACTTGGAAATACTCTCTGCTCTTCCCCAGTAGTATATTGGACACCTTCCGACCTGAGGGGCTCATCTTCCAGCGTCATATCTTTTAGCCTTGTCATACGTTCCATGGGGTTTTCTTGGCAAGAATACTGGAGTGGGTTGCCATTTCCTTCTCCAGTGAACCACATTTTGTCAGAACTCTCTGCCATGACCTTTCTGTCTTGGGTGGCCCTGCACGGCATAGCTTATGGCTTCACTGAGTTACGCCAGCCCCTTCGCCACAACAAGGCAGTGATCCATGAAGGGGGCTTGCCGTGATAGGCTACATAAATATTTACGATGCCTATCACGGCAAAATACAGGGATGCAAACGGCGGCGGCTACAGCAGCCGCCATTTGCATCCCTGCAGGCTGCCCAGCGGCCAGATGTCCGGCTGCAGGCGGCACCAGCCAGCAGCTGTGTGGAATCTCCACGGAGTGCAGCTGGCCAGACAAAATTTCGGGGGGAGGGATGGAGCGCCTCCCCCCCCCACGAATGTCACCCTTCGAAAAGGTACGTGACTTTCGTACATCCCTAGGTTATTGTTATTGTTCAGTCGTTCAGTCGTGTCCGACTCTTCGTGATCCCATGGACCATAGCATGCCAGGCCTTCCTGTCCTCCGCTCTCTCCTGGAGTGTGCTCAAGTTCATATTCATCACCTCGGTGATGCTATCTAGCCATCTCATCCTCTGTCGTCCCCTTCGCCTTTTGCCTTCAATCTTTCCCAGCATCAGGGTGTTTTCCAGTGAGTTTTCTCTTCGCATTAGCTGGTCAAAATATTTGAGCTTCAGCTTCAGTATCTGTCCTTCCAATGAGAAGTCAGGGTTGATTTCCTTTAGGATTGATTGATTTGGCCTCCTTGCAGTCCAGGGGACTCGTAAGAGTCTTCTCCAGCACCACAGTTCAAAAGCATCAGTTCTTCGGCACTCAGCCTTCCTTATAGTCCAGCTCTCACAGCCATACGGTATGGTACTACTGGGAAAACCACAGCTTTGATTATACGGATCTTTGTCGGCAAGGTGATGTCTCTGCTTCTTACTATGCTGTCTAGGTTTGCCATAGCTTTCCTCCCAAGGAGCAAGTGTCTTTTAATTTCATGGCTACAGTCATGTCCTACTTGTGGGTTTCCCGTGGGCATCTGTGTGAACAGAATGCTGGATTAGATGGACCTTGGTCTAATGTGGCATGGCTCTTCTTATGTTCTTAAATATAGAGTGCCTCTGAGCATATGCAGAATGCTTTTCTTTCACCACTGAGCACTTACATTCTCCCCCTACCAATTCTATTCCCCTCTATGCAACCATCCCTCCTTATCCTACCATCCTAGCAACTCT
This sequence comes from Heloderma suspectum, assembly GCF_057233095.1. Classification (NCBI taxonomy): domain Eukaryota; kingdom Metazoa; phylum Chordata; class Lepidosauria; order Squamata; family Helodermatidae; genus Heloderma; species Heloderma suspectum. The sequence continues at coordinate 119,468,928 of NC_139462.1, forward strand.
TCATAAAAACAGATCTCTTGTTTTGTGCAACTCTCCTCTACCTCCTCCTTGTTATGCACAAGCTCTCAATATATCTTCCTCCCCATAACTTCATTTGTGCCAAGACTTCACCAGGTTTCAGCCAATGAGTCTGTTTTCAAAACTAGGGCTAAGTTATGGAGAAACTCTGAGCATGTACTAAGTGCCTTTCCCTCACCACTTAACCTAGAGTTCATGTAAAATGAAAAAAACACAAATGACAAAACATGCATAGGACTGAGCTGAAAGGATAATCAGTTGATTAGATGGAATTGAGTAGGCACTGTATTAAGCCTGCAATACCATGCTCACAACTCAAGACTTATTTCTGAGTAAACATGAAGAACGTCAAGGTGCAAACCTCCCTGCAAAAGTAACTCGTGCTGGAATCCTATGCACACTTTCCTGAAGGTAAGCCTCATGAAACATAATGGGGTTTCTGATTAGGCATACATAGGATTGCATAAATTAGCAATATTTATCTCCCTTTCACTTAAAAAACAAACCCCAAACTTCTATTTTTATTAAAGCTTTCTGTTCAGAGGAACATAGGAAGCTGCCTTGTACTGAGTCAGACCCTGGGTCCATCTAGCGCAGTATTGTTGACACTGACTGGCAGCAGTGGTTCTCCAGGGTTTCAGGCAGGATTCTTTCCTGGCCCTACCTGGAGATGCTGGGGGTTGAACCTGGGACCTTCTGCATGCCAAGCATGTGCTCTGCCACTGAGCTGCAGCCCTTCCTATTGCTGGATAATGGCAACTGACAAACAAAACAGCCCCAGATTTGTTTCTCTGAGAAGGAGAGAAACCAACCCTCTTGTCTGTTTGTATTGTAGCAGCCATATCGGGGGTCAGACTAAGTAGCCTCATGCAGTCTCATGCTTCATGTTCTTGCTGAGCTCTTTCTCCCTTGAATATATTGTTGTAAGCTGACGAGACACAGGAATTCCTTATCTTGTCAAAGGTCATACAATTGTATATCTTGTTCTCTGCTGTTCTCTTCTGTTCTCTCCTTATCATGGCTACCCTATAACCCAGTTCTTGTATTATAAACAATAGTGCTAAGAGAAGAAATGTTGAGGACTGCAACCCCACACGAGAGGGGGAGGAGGAGCCGTTTCATATGTGTCACAATGTCTATAAAACCAATGTGCTGATGTATTTCGGGGCTTCTGGCTCTTTGGAAACAATTCCAGCCTTAAGCCCGCGCGTTAAATAAAGAATCTCTTTTTCCTTCACTCCGTGGTCTCTCTGACTCTGGGTTCTGCAACATAAATGGTGCCGTGACTCGGATGTGGCAGGCTCTGAGCCAGACAGGTGGCAGTTGCCTGCTCTTGATCGCCACACCGGGAAGACGAGCTCGGCGCATGCCTCCCTTTCTTGGCGCCACCGACCTTTTTGTCAAGTGAATGGGAGAAAGCCTGCACCAGGATCGCCCAAACGGTAGCGAGTGGCAAGAGAACCTTGGGAAGCGGAGGAAGGAACTTGAGCCCTGCCTGTATCGCAGCTGCAATTGAGTTGAAACCCACATTGGAGGCCTTCAGGAGAAAGGCAAGTATATGGGAAAAAGAGGGCCCCACCTTTAGGGAGAAAGGCCACTGGGCGGAAAAAAAGAGGGCCCCGCCTTATGAAGAAGGTCAGTGTTGGTGGTATACGTATACAAAAAGAACCTACTCCTTGCAGGTAGAAGGGGGGCCTGATCACACCCCCGAGTGGGCGCCAGTACCCAGCACGCCAGTACTCAGTAGGAAGCTGAGGAAGCTGGGGAAGCTGCTTTCCACTCTGGTAAAAAGTGGGAAAAGTGGGTGGCAGGGACATATGGATGCAGTGGAGAGATTGATGATTGTGTGAGTGGCTACTGTGGTTTCTGACGCATACCATTGACCGTCCGGGTGCCCAGGCCAGTAGCAAAGTGTGTGGTGTGTAAAATCCTCTTGTGTTGGCCAGTGAGACCCCTTACTCACTGACCAATTCCCATTCCCTAATTGTGTCTGTCTTCAATTTAGGAGGGAGGCTATGGGTGGTGGGGGAAGCAAACCTTGCACCCCCTTGAGATGTATGTCAAACAAAGAAGGAAAAGTTTTTTTAAAAAAAAGATTCAGAATAGGGAGAGAAAACAGCAAAAAGCTCAAGGTCGAGCTGAGAGGAAAAAAAGAACAAGATCTGAGGCTGTTAATTAGAAAAATGTTGCAGGACAGTCTGGCTTTTAACAAAGCATGGGAGCGTGGGAGTGTAAGGCCGAAGAAGTAGCTGTTAGCCTAGCGTGCCGAGAGGGGGGGGGCAGGAAAATTGCCCACAACGTTCTGAGTTGTGCAACATCATCACTTCGCCTAATTGAGATGAAATCCCTAAGAAATGGAAACTGAAAATGAAGACCCAGAAGATGAAGGCAAAATAGAAAATAAAGGTGAAGAATCAGCCCCCAGAGCACAGGCTAGACCCCTCTTCGAGTGAAAATGTGCCATAAGACTGTCCCAAAGCAGAATGAAGCGGAAAGACCATCTTGAAGATCTCTGTCAAGGTAGCCGTGTTTAGCTTTGAACTGTGTTAGAATTGCATAGAGCCTGTAGCTACTGACCATCAGCTATATGATTTCTGAAGAGCGCAACCATTAAGCTTTTGCCGTGGGATTTCCTGCAATGAAGAAATCTCACTGATTTGAGTGTCCAGTGTTACACTGCCTAAGTGTGTGTGCTGAAGAGACCGAGAAACCAGACAGCATGTTCCTGGCCAAGCCAAAATCACGCTACTACCATGCTCCTGAAAGCTGCGATAAACTGTGTAAGCTGGGAGACCCAACCTGATTGAGAAGAAAAGAAGATACTGGAGCAACTGTCTTAAAAAACAATGAGATCTGTGTAGCTGGCTGGCTGACGCTGTCAGTGATGTTACAACTTTAAATTAAGACTGTTTTCCTGTTTGAGACCCCAGAGAAGAAAGCTGACCCGAGTTATTTGTTGCCCGTGCCAAAGCAAGAATTTGGCTGCCCTGTACCTCATCATGTCCTGTTTTGAGCTTGGGATTTACAAATACAAACAAACTGAGAAGCTTGCCTTTGAAGTCCTGCAAATCACCCCACCGCCTCCCCGAAGATTAATGGCTGCCTGAAAAATGCAAGTATAAAGCGATGCCCATCACCCCCCAGCGTCCTGAGTTTCGGCACTCAGTGTTTCAATGCTTTCGTGTACCAGGTTAGAAGAGAAAAAAAAAGAGTAAGTTTTTAAAATGTCTGTGAGAGAACCTGACAGAAGTAAAATAAAATTTACAGAAGAGTTGCCCAAGTTAAAGCGTCACGGCTAGAGAGCTGAGCTGTGCCGCTCTGTTTAGACAGAGGCCTTGCTAAAAAGTTAAAGGCCCTTGTCTGTCAGAAGGGGTGTAGGGCCACACTTTCCCTTTTTAAACTGATGCAAAAGTGGAGAGCCTTTGCTGGAAACATCTCATCTTCATTGCCCAGAGCTTTCTCTGTTTGCCTCCATCATCATCTGGGCTTTTTAGAGACACTCTGCACATGGACTAAAAATTTAAATTGTCAAAGACTTGCCATGGACAGTGCTGTAAAGCTTTGGATAAACTTGAACTCTCATCGCTGTGGACCGTGTGTCTATGTTTGTAGTCAGCTCAGTGTACAGCAGGCTGAGTTTGATCTATGACTTTTAGATTTCCTTCTGCCAGAACTCATGCAGCATAGAGTTGCCGATGCAAAAATGGTGACCTAGAACTCTTTGCGTGTGTGGGTATGCCCGTCCCTTAATTTTGATGAGCCCTGAGCTTTCAGCCAGAAGACCAGTATGATTGCTGGATCTGCTCCATCATGCCTTACCATGCAAAAAGTGCTTTCCATTCATTGTGTTAAATTGCAGAAAAAGTTTGTTGTGTATATTTTATGATTTCTTAGATATCATAAAATATATGTGATATTTGCAGATTAGTGTTAGTTGCAACTACAAATAATACTAAGTGTGGTTCCCAATGGATGACAAGGAAAGAAAGACAAAAGCAAGTAGAAAAGAAGAAATAGAGAAAGTAGCAAACAGATAGAGAAGAGAGAAAAAAAAAAGAAAGAAAAGGCAAGAGGCAAAGAAAGAAAAAACATTTGTAAAAAAGAAGCGTGGCCATAGTTGCCCCCAGGGTAAATTAAAAGCAGCTGATTGTGCCTGGAGCTTATTACCTGGGGTAAAGTAGCCACAATAATGTAATAGTTCTTTAAGATGAAAAAAATGTAACTAGAAAGAGAAGAGCCTATCCCAAATGTGTGTCATTGGGACTAGTGTAAGGCAGAAAGGTTTAAGTAAGTGAGTTTAACTTGAAAAAGACAAATAAAGAGACAAGGCTGGTGCATGAAGCAGAAAGTTTTATGTAAAAAGTTTGAAACATGATCTGCAATACAGACAGATCAGCAAAGAAAAAAAAAGCAAAAGAAAGAGCAAAATTTGTCTTCCCATACTAATAAATAAAAGTGTTATCAAGCACTTTGGGAAGCGAAGTTGTTTACAGGAAGCTGTGCCTGAGAACCAAACACTTCTAGCCTATGCTGAAAATGCTTGCTAGTGTTGTGTTGCCTCATGGGTAACATGTATGGTATAAAACCCATTTAGCCCAATAGCTCGTGGTTCAGAGAAGCTGTCTGATCCATCCATTAAGTACGCCTGTGTGCTGTAAGTTACCCAATAAAGTCTCCTTGTAAGTAACCCCCACCCCCCGCTGAAATCCCAAAACACAAGTGGGGCTAGAGCGCCTCACCCAATATCAAACCCTGCTGTTAAAAGCCATGAAAGCAGGTATAAAGAAGTCAATTAATATGACCAAAGTGTCTAAAGTGCTGCAAGGTGCCACCGAGGCCCCAGAGTGTGCTTGGAGCGTCTTTCAAATGCCTATCGCCAGTATACCCCCCTCCCTCAACCCAGAGGCCCAAGAAGACGTGGACGAAAGAAAAAAGAAGAAGACCCGGCAGAGGCAGAAGATTCTTAAAAAAGAACCAGTGTGCCCAGTGTGGACAAGATGGACATTAGTGGCATGAATGCCCAAATAAAATAAATCAAATACACAAAGGATAAAACCAAAGGGGCCAGAATAGGCGAAGAGGGAAACAGCTTAAGAGGGGCTGTGACATTGACTTCATGATTGACACTGGAGTGGCATCAAGAGCAAGCAAACGTTAGCCTTAAACAAGAAGTCCAAACACTGAGCAAAGTTCTTCAAGCCCAGCGTCGCTTTGTCTTAAAAAAATAAGCCATTCCCATCACAGAAGTTCATCCTTTCCAACCAAGAGTTAAAGTATGAGTTAAAGAGGGAAAAATAACCCTTTGACTCCCAGATGGAGAGGACTGAGAACTGTCATACTTTCCACCCCCTCAGCTATGAAAGCAGCTGGAGTTAAACCCTGGATACATTAGACACGAGTCAAGAAAGCGAGAGGGGGAGAGTAGACTGTAAACAGAAATCCTAAAAATTCTTTAAAAATCATTCTGAAAAAGCAGTAAGAAGACTCAGGCTAGACCTTACTGTGGACACACCGGGAGACTGTCCCCCTGCGTACGGTCAGACCTGCAACTGGAGAATTGAAAAAGGGGACTAAACCCTACTGCAGCTTGCCAGGTGAATAGCTGCCCGGCGTATGGTCAGATCCCAAAGAAGATCAAACATGCGTGTTGTAGTGTTAGTAGTGTTGCATTGTGTTTCCTTAATAAGGTGCAAAAAGGGGGGTCTGCCCCTAGAAAGAGAAGTTTGTCCCAGCGATTTGCTGATAATTACTGGCTCCACCTGGCTAACATCACGAGAGTAAAACATTTTTGTTTGCCAAGAGGTATGCCTGCAAACAGGCTTATTAGCTCTTGCCTAATACCTGTCTGTAGACATCCTGGGAAAATTCAAAAAGATACCATGTTAAGAGTTTATGGTGTAAGTTTAACTTATTCCCAAAATGCTAATTGGGGCGTAGTTGCAAAGATCCTACCCCCTACAGAGTTCACTCTACGCACCCCCATCGTTGCTACGTGTGCACGAATGCTTAATTGTCAAATATTTTCCAGAAAATATAAAGCTATCCCTGGCCCCCTTCCACTGTAATAAAATTCAAAACATATCTTTTAATGATGTCCACATACTTTTGCCTCATGGATGGTTTTAGACATGTAGTTCCCGCACTTGGTCATTCATTCCTGCCAACTTGTCTAATAACCACCCATGTTGCCTCAGCCACCAATTGAACTGGTGCCAATTCTTCCCCTGTGGCCCGAGAAAATCCGTCGACGGCAGCCTCGAGCACTCCAACTAACTAAAAAATTGTAATAGTCATGTGCAGTTATATTCTGACTCAGAAAAATTGGCCTTAGCAATGTCACTGGTTGGGGTTCCAGGTTTAGCCTTGGCTGATGGTCTGGAGATCAACCGGTTAGCTTGCAGCTTAGCCAAAAGCATAAATGCCACCTCACGAGCATTGTCATTGTTAAATAAAGAGTTGCGTGATCTAAGAGGTGCAGTTCTAGAAAATAGAGCTGGTATAGATTACCTCTTCCTTCTTCATCATTTAAGTTGTGATGACAACTTTTGTCATCAAAAAGCTCTGTTGTTTTAACTTAACTGATAATGGCAATGCTGTAGATGAACAGATCAACAAGCTGCACAATATAGTAGCTAACAAAACAATAAGACAAAACAATTAGCTAAATTAGTTAACCCCTTGGCTTCCAGATCTTAGCTGGCTTAAAGCATTGTTCATCCTAATTCTACCAGTGTTGTTCATAAAAGTTCTGTTATGTCTCTGCGTTCCTTGTCTTATGCGCTGTTTAACCAATCTGTTTTATGTCTCAGCTAGTAAAACCGCTGCCCTCTACGCTCTAATAGCCCAACAAGAGGCTAAGTACTATGTACGTCACAAAAAGCTTTGTATAGTTATCAGAAATGCTATAATTGTAATGAAATTATGCATTTAAGGGGGGAATGTAGCAGCCATATCGGGGGTCAGACTAAGTAGCCTCATGCAGTCTCATGCTTCATGTTCTTGCTGAGCTCTTTCTCCCTTGAATATATTGTTGTAAGCTGACGAGACACAGGAATTCCTTATCTTGTCAAAGGTCATACAATTGTATATCTTGTTCTCTGCTGTTCTCTTCTGTTCTCTCCTTATCATGGCTACCCTATAACCCAGTTCTTGTATTATAAACAATGGTGCTAAGAGAAGAAATGTTGAGGACTGCAACCCCACGCGGGAGGGGGAGGAGGAGCCGTTTCATATGTGTCACAATGTCTATAAAACCAATGTGCTGATGTATTTCGGGGCTTCTGGCTCTTTGGAAATGATTCCAGCCTTAAGCCCGCGCGTTAAATAATCTCTTTTTCCTTCACTCGGTGGTCTCTCTGACTCTGGGTTCTGCAACAGTATAAAGTCAAATACAGTTCAGAACTTCTCTTGCCCACCGAAGAGAATTCTCTTTAAGAATTCCCCAAGATATGCTCTGGGTGGAATAAAGGAAAGAAAGAAAGAAAGAAAGAAAGGATAAGGGAGAGAAGAAGAAAAGAATGGTGATTGGAAATGTGCATGGAGTTGGGGGTAGAGAGAATTCCCTAAGCCAAGTGGCTCCTTTCAGAGAGGTAGTACTTCAAAGGAATTTAGGAGGCTGTGGAGGGTTTGTAAGGATTGCACGTACTGAAATGAACTTTATGAGGTGAGGTGGCTGAGGGCTTTTTCTAGCTTTTTTTAAACTGTAGCACCTGTTTAAAAGCCTTAGCAGTTCCTTGATCATGACTCCACATAGTCCTAACCCTCCTTTTGAAATAATTTGAGTCCTACAGCTATTTCGTAGAAATTAAAGTGGAGGGGGAGAAAGAAGTTTGTGTGGAGGCTGATTGGATCCTTTACTGTACTGAAGCTACTAAACTTCTGCAAAAGCCAAAGTCTCCAGTTTGGGGCAGTAAAATCAGATGCTGTGTGAAATACCAGTATTTCTCATGGAGCTCTTTCTTCCCTTCCTTCTCCCTCTTCAAAATTTCATTGCAAGCAAGCTCCCAACAGTGGGCATGTAAGAGCGGAAAAGTAGGGGGAGAGGGGGGTTTTGCACCTCAAAAAAAACCTACACCAGAGATTAGGGAAAGTGACCTCCTACACCATCTGATTAGGATCTCTAATCCCCTGGGTGACTTGACAGTTTTTACTTTTTGTTGTAGACTTTGAGAAAAGGAAACTTTACGCATGGCTAGCACAAAAGCCACTGGACCTAACTGTCTGAAATTTGGCAGGTTCAGTCAGCTTCATAGGGGCTACCAGGTTCCCAAATTCCATGCATGTATATGGAAGCACAAAAAAAATATAGCTCTTTGATTTGACAGATTTTCTTGAAAATAGCAAATTGTACCTGTGACTAGCACAAAAGCCACTGGACCTAACTACCTGAAATTGGGCAGGTTCAATCAGCTCCATGGGGGCTACCAGGTCTCCAAACTTCATGTATTTATCATACAAAATAAAAAAAAGTTATGGCCATTTCTGTTTTCCATTGCAAGGCAATGGGAAAATGTAAAAAAAAATGGCAATTAGGACAGCTCAAAAGATCTGGGGCACAACTCAAAAAACATCCGGGGATCCATGCCCAGGTGGGCCCTTAGCTAACGATGCCCCTGCTTTGTGGACTGGGCAAGGCATGGCAACGTTTCCCTTCTGTTTTGGAGTCATAAATATAATAGCTTAATACAAAAGCAAATATTGTCAGAATGAAATAGTATTTGCCTCTAGCATAAGCAGGGTGCAGACAAAGGAGGCAGGAGCGACTGCTAAATGGACATGGTTAAAGGATGTTTGTTGTTTATCCGCTCAGTTGCTTCCGACTCTTTGTGACTTCATGGACCAGCCCATGCCAGAGCTTCCTGTCAGCCGTCGCCACCCCCAGCTCCCCCAAGGTCGAGTCCGTCACCTCCAGAATATCATCCATCCACCTTGCCCTTGGTTGGCTCCTCTTTCTTTTGCCTTCCACTTTCCCTAGCATCAGCATCTTATCCAGGGTAACCTGTCTTCTCATGATGTGGCCAAAGTAGGGATGTACAAAAGTCACTTACCTTTGACAAAATTTGCTTCGCGGTGGGGGAGAGGCACTCCGTCCCTCCCCCCCAAAATTCTGGCCTGGGGGGGAGGCGCCTCGTCCCTCCCGCTGCGAATCCCGGCCAGCTAGGAACACAAATGGCGGCGGCCGTAGCCACCGCCGTTTGCGTCCCTGCAGTCAGCCGTGATAGGCTACGTAAATGTTTACGTAGCCTATCATGGCTGAGTGAAAAAAAAAAAACACCGCACGTACGGAAATGGCGGCACCCATGGGCGCCGCCATTTGCGTTCCTTATTTTGGCACGTGTAGTCTATGTAAACATTTACGTAGACTACGGCGAAAATAAGGGGAACGCAAATAGCACAGACTGAAATTTGCGTACGCGCGTGTTTTTTTTGGTTTTTTTTACTCAGCCGTGATAGGCTACGTAAACATTTACATAGCCTATCACGGTATTTTTTGAAAATCTAGCCGTGATAGGCTACATAAATCTTTACGTAGCCTATCACGTTTTTTTGGTGTGGTTTTTTTTTTTTACTGGAAATGGCGGCGGCGGCGGCAGCCAGTCGGAAGACCGGCCACCGCAGCCGCCACTGCCGAACCGCCACCGAACCGCCGCCGGAGCCGCCGCTGCCAGGGACATTTGCCAAAGGTAAGTCCCATCCTGGGGGGGCGGGGGGGCAGACTGTTTCGCCACCGATTTCGGGGGGCCGAATGCGCTGGTATTTGGCCTCCCCGAGATTCGTGGCGAAATTCTCTGACATCCCTTGGCCAAAGTACTTCAGTTTTGCCTTTAATATCATTCCCTCAAGTGAGCAGTCTGGCTTTATTTCCTGGAGTATGGACTGGTTTGATCTTCTTGCAGTCCAAGGCATTCTCAGAATTTTCTTCCAGCACCACAGTTCAAAAGCATCTATCTTCCTTCGCTCAGCCTTCCTTATGGTCCAGCTCTCGCAGCCATAAGTTACTATGGGGAATACCACTGCTTTATCTATGCAGACCTTTGTTGTCAGTGTGATGTCTCTGCTCTTCACTATTTTAGCAAGATTTGTCATTGCTCTCCTCCCAAGAAGTAAATGTCTTCTGATTTCCTGGCTGCACTCAGCGTCTGCAGTAATCTCTGTGCCTAGAAAGACAAAGTCTGTCACTGCCTCCACATTTTCTCCCTCTATTTGCCCATTATCAATCAAGCTGGTTGCCATAATCTTGGTTTTTTTGAGGTTTAACTGCAACCCAGCTTTTGCACTTTCTTCTTTCACCTTCATCATGAGGTTCCTCAGCTCCTCCTCACTTTCAGCCATCAAAGTGGTATCATCTGCATATCTGAGATTGTTAATATTTCTTCCAGCGATTTTAACTTCAGCTTTGGCTTCATCAAGCCCAGCACATCACATGACGTGTTCTGCGTACAGGTTGAATAGGTAGGGTGAGAGTATACAACCCTGCCATACTCCTTTCCCAATCTTAAACCAGTCCGTGACACGGTCACAAGAACATGTTTAAAGTCAGGAGGAGCTAGTGCTCAATAAATATGGTTAAAGGAGAAGAGGTCGGCTACACGGCCAGGAAGAAGAGCAGATAAAAAGTAGGTCATGTTTAAAGGACATGGTTGAAGTAGAACCATGGTTAAATTAGGGAGGAGCTTATGCTAAATGAATGACCTGGAGACTGAGGAGCAGATCCTCAATTAGCCATGAAGACACTGGATGAACTTTGGACCAGTTATTCATCTTCTCAGGCTAGCTTACTACTTAGAGTTGTTGTGTAAATAAAATGCAGGAGAGAACCATGTATGGTATCTTGAACTCCTCTGAAAAAAGTAATGATTTAAGTAAAGAAACCAACAAATAAGTAACTGCTGGTCACCAGTCTGCTTGCTGCTGGAAACCTTTTAATGCTCTGGTATTAATCTCAATCCAGATACAGTTACCTTCCATGTGTTTTGTGTGGTTACAAGAAAAACCTACGTCCATATGCTACACTCCAGTCCAGGTCAGGGAGAAATGAACAAATCATCCTCATTTATTTATTTATTTATCCATCCATCCATCCATCCATCCAGAACCATTTCAACAGGTAAATGAATCCTAACAGAGTACGAAACTCACAGGCCTCTAACTCAACTGCCCTGGAACCAGCCTCTTTCCCCCTTTTTCCCAGTTCTCCCAGCTTTTTAATTAAAGGGACAGAACATATTAACCATCAGTAAAGCAGCTCTTAAAGGAAAAAGGAAAGGTTCCTCCTGTGCAAGCACCGGGTCATTACTGACCCCTAGAGGGACGCCGCTTACACTGGCGTTTTCATGGCAGACTGTAGCAGGGTGGTTTGCCATTGCCTTCCCCAGTCGTGACATTAACAGAAAGTTAGAATTGGCTCTAATTACATATCACAGATACTCCAGCAGAAGGTTTTTTGTTGAGTTTATATACACCCCAAAGAGGTTTTCATTCATTCTCTCTTCCTAGGATCCTAGGAACTGTAGTTCTAAGGAGGAGGCATCTAGGGATTTCAAACACAGTTCTCAACACCTTCAGCAATGTAAAGCTGCCAAGAGTATCTGAGGGAACCTGAGAGTTTAAGCTATATATGGCTGTTTTAAGTTGGTAGTTCAAATGTGCCCCAGTCATTGCAGTGACCAAGAATTCTGGGCGATTTCATAGGAAGATAATAAGAGCCCTGCTGGAATAGACCAACCACCTGTCTCATCCAGCATCCTCTTTCCAACACTGCCCAACCAGAGTCCTCTGGGAAGTCCACCAGCAGGGTATGAAACGAACTGCCCTCTACTGCTGTTTAACCCCCAAGGGGTGCAATTCAGAGACACAGTCCCTGTGAAAACGCAGGGTCCATACACTTTTCATGACAATCAGGCTCCCTGGGTGACTGATCTCCTGGTGAGACTGGAGGCATGGGGAAAGCCAAGGGCTAGTCTGCTCCCACGAGGGGCTGCCATCTCTGTAGAAGGAGGAAGAAGACTAAAGTCTGCTTTCCTTTTCACATCATACAGGACAGAAAGAATTACGAGAGGCCATGGCTGAACCGGCTAGCTCACCAAGGATGGGTGGCACCAGTAAGTACAGCTACATGCTACCCAAGCATGGCATAAACTGTGGATTGGAGAATCTGTGGCTTTGTACTTGGCCAATGCAGGACCTGCGTGCCCAGGTGGAGGTTGGATATGCCACCCAGAAGAGTGGGCTGGTTCCCCCACCTCGCACACACACACTTATGCAACATGTAATGATATTTGGCAGATAATGAGGAAGTAGACTTTTGGGCACACCACTGTCTGGTACTATGCTGAAGGATTCACATACAGATCCTTCTAGGAACCCACCATGTGGCCGGGCTTAAATGCATACTCTCATAGGGAAGTTCCCAAGTTCTTACAGACCGTGTTCTACCTGCCATGAAAGAAAGGATCTGGGATGGGAGAATCTGTGAAGATATTCTCATTGCTCTTTTGAGAGGCATAGGTCAAAGGCAAGGAGAGAGGGGATAGCAACAAAGCAGGACAAGGCCAAACAAAGGCATAGCATCTTTGTCTGTCATAGCATAACAAAGGCTGTCTGGTTCTGCTACATTTTATTTATTTATTTGTTTGATTTTTATCCCACCCTTCCTTGCAAGGAGCCCACATACATGGGTGTGGTACTGCAGGTCTAGTACTAGTGTGGTTTTGATCTGTGCCTACTCAGTTGGTGTCCCTTCCGCACTGTAATTATTGGCCCTGCACATTCTGTCATGAGTGTCCTCTCCATAGCAGGGTGGGGTGGTGAGTCCTAGGAGAAATTAGACAGGAGATCAAAGGTGTGAGAGTCCCGAGCTTACGAAAGATGCCCATCCCAGTTAAGCTGGGTGCACTGTGCTGCATTCTGGAGGCCTCCCCCAACCAGGAGGCAGCTGCACACCTGTGTCATTGTGTAACGGTATAGGCTGTACCCTGCACTGTTAGAGAACGGGGAGGTGAGAATACCAGCTAACCCAGCCCATTCTTCTTTGGGTCTCACTGCTGGATATCTTTATCGCATGCTTTGACTAAAGAGCTCTTGAAGTTCTGGAACTTTGCTCATTGGTCTAGCTAACTCTCTGTAATGCTTAGTGTGGTAAGGTACTTAGACATGGGGTGAATAACAACGCCTGAGACAAAGTTGAACCAAAACGAGTTTATATTTTACTGAAGTTTTTTTTTAAGGTAACAATTCAAACTTCAAAAGTTATAGTGGAGATATCTTTAGGGGTGAGGGGGAACCTAATTTTAAAACAGCTTCAGTAATTAACCATAAGAGTAAATGAAAACAATAAAGGAAATGCATCCACCCAAACCTATGCTTAGGGATGGCCGTCGCTGGGAAATACGACCCTTTTGGGGCTTTCTGGACTGCTGTGGCATGCCTGAATCGGCTTGGTTTTTGCAAGCTGAGCCACAAGGCTTCCCCAAGTTTTAACGCTGTTTTTTGGTGGTCTCGGGTGCAATTTGTGCAAATAGAGATTTGCACAAATTTTGGCTGCAAACTGCACAAAGTTGCATAATTTGTACAGATCTCAACTGTTAATTGTGCAAATCTGCATAATTTGTGCAAATTATGACTGTAATTTGTGCAAATTATGCAAATTTCTATACTTTGTAGCTGAAATTTATGCAAATTGTGCAAATTTGCACAATTTGCACCCAAAATTTGCACAAATGTTCTTTTACACACACACACAAAATGGAATTTCCACCAGCTGGCCCAACTCACTGCGTGCTGAGTTGGGCCAGCTGGTGGTGGATGGAATGGAGTTCAAAGGTCTGAGCCGACAAAAGCTTGTCGATCTCCGCCTCCCAACTGGATTCCTCCGACATCCCTACCTATGCTAGACTGTTTCCCAACTCAAGCCAGTACTTAGCAAAACAACACTTTCCAGCCCTCTCAGTTCACCTTCTGGAATCTGGGTATGGTGTAACCCATTCCATTCTGGCTTCCTTTTCCAATATCAATCTCATTATGACTTTTACCCTAACTCTGTGTGCTCCCTTTACTTGCATACATTATTTCCACTCCCCCTCCAACCTCTTACCCAATCAGAAGTTTGTGAATGAATAGGAAGTCATACAGTTTGGTCTATGACCATCAGGATGTGGTTCGGGCCAAGGTGGGAACTTCACAGGGTATCCAGAAGCCAATGATGGGCCACTGACACAGTTATGCATCTGCCTCCTAGTTGGGTAGGGTACTAGGGCGGGAGTACAGTGCATTCAGCTTAACTGGGATGGCTGTTTTGAAGTAGAACTGCAGCAGCAACTTTGCTGGAGATTTCGTCAATGCACACTCTTTGGCACTGGCATGGGAGGCACCCTGTCTTCCATAGCTCTGCCACATCCAGGCGCTCATATTCAAAATGGTGAGAACTAAAATCCAGAGGTCCTCTGATTGCTTAACTTCCCAGACAAATCTTTCTACTTTTGAACCTAGGTAACACAGAAGGATTTGGACCTCTGCTTCCGAGAAAAGCGGAGGTCCAACAGAAGAGACTACGTTAGGGAGTCTCAGTTCAGCCACCTCACAACATGGAGGAAGATAAATGAGGTGAGGAAAGTAAAGGAAATGTTTCACCCACACACTAAGCAAGAAAACTACTTGGGAGATTTTCCTTGCCCATCTACTTTGTCTAAGAGAATGGACAGTTTTGATTGAAAACCCAGGAAGATCCGGGGTTTGGTCTGAATTGGGGTGGGGAACTGAGTTCCACCCTCACTCCCCCGCCTTGCAATTCCTTAAATGAGAATGGCTTTATTTGGTATATTGATGGATGATTAGTGTTACGTTGGGTATGACTTTACACCCAGTAGCTGCAATAGTGATTTTGTTAGCTTCCTCAGGAATGCTGGTAGAAAACTGAAGATGGCCGGACGCATTGTTGAACAAACACAAATTTGAACCCACATCCAAATGACAACTTTGGATGGCTAGGTAGGAG
The DNA here is from genome assembly GCF_057233095.1 of Heloderma suspectum. Taxonomy (NCBI): domain Eukaryota; kingdom Metazoa; phylum Chordata; class Lepidosauria; order Squamata; family Helodermatidae; genus Heloderma; species Heloderma suspectum. The sequence goes on from NC_139462.1 coordinate 119,483,938, forward strand.
GACTGTCTGGTCCATGCAAATCCTGTGTTGGTCAGGGAGAAACGGAAGGCTCTCATTATTACAAGCTATCAAAATCTACCTTCATACAGCTAAAAGAGATGTCTCCTTACCACACAATACTAGCCTTTTACAGCCAGTGATCAAGTGGGTTTGGAAGCCTCCAAGATCCCTGGATGCCAAAGTTCTCCACGCAACTTAGGTGAGCCATGGCAGCAACTCCCCTGAGATGTGCAAGTCTTCTTTGCAGATGGGGAACAGTTGTTATCCGCACAGAAGCTCCAATTCCCCCAAAGGGCTGGTGCAAAGCAAACAGCATCCCCACACTGAAGACCCTATTGCCCCAGTGGTCTTCAGTTGTAGGTTGCTTTTTCTCCCCCGTCAGGTGTTCACAGCTTGGTAACTGGGGAGTAACTAGAGCTGGGATTAGAGTCTGGAGGCTTTGAATACTCAACTATCCTTTGAGAGAAACTTCACCAGGTCAGATGCCTGAAGGTGAAATATTTTATAAACCATACTTTAGTAGGCAGCAGCTTTGGCAGAATTCATTCTGTTGCTTAGTCATATAACGAACAAGAATATTGAAGGAACACAGACTCTCAGCCCTGGTTTCTGTTGACTGCCATCTTCACATATTGTGGAAAAGTCCTAAGCTCTTTAACAGGACCTACTAAAAAGGACACTGAATAGCCATTGAAATGCATTGGTTCATTCCAAATGGCTATAGAAAATCACTGGAAGATTTTAGGGATCATCTTCAAATCAAGAGACCTAAAAGAGATAAATATATTTTCATAGAAAACAACTCTGAATCAAAACACTTACTAATGGACTGGTTTTAGGGAACAACTCCTATGACCCCCAACACAGCAGTTTCTAGGGATCGTCTCCAAATACAAAGACATTAGGATGCAACTGGCCTGGAGTTCTGAATGGCCATAGGAATACATTGGAATGATACCAGAAGCCCCACAGGAAACACAGGGGGTCCCCAAACTGCTCACAGGTAGCAGAGGCAGTACCCCCAAACATCCAAATACTTCTGATGTGATGCATGCTCCATAGGAATGGCCCCTCTTTCCGCATCACCATAATATTCGGTTGTCCTTCGGAATGGCCATAGGAATGCACTGGACTGGGATGAGCAGCCCTGCAGAAAAGAGCAGGAGCCTCAAAATTGCTCGCGTGGGATACGGGTAGTACCCCCAAACATCCCAAGAGCCCAGATGTGATGTGTGTTCCACAGGAATGGCCCCTCCTTGCGCATGGCCATAACGTTCAGCGTGCCTCCAGCAGAGGCTCGTGGGCTGCTTGGGTGCTGACTCTATCACCCGCGAGCAGTTCGGGCTCCGCTGTTTCCGGCGGGCGGCTCGTCTCCATCCAGGGTGTTCCTGGGGCCCTTCCGAAGGACGCCTTCGTACTGAGGCCACGCGCAAGGAGGGGCCGTTCCCGCGGAGCAGGCGTCAAGGAGTGATTTGGGGGTGTTTGGGGCACCGCCTGTTGCACCCGTGAGTGGCTTGGGGCTCCTCTCTTTCCTGTGGCGCTGCTCGTCTCAGCCCAACGCTTCCCTGTGAGAGCCTTATGGCCTCATTCATTGACTGGTTCCACTCCTCCGTGCGTGTTACGCACGCTTCGCCCACACGAACGAACAAGAGAAGAGGGGCCCTCCCTCGGGAGGAGACGGAGCGCCTCCCTCCGGAAAGCGCGCTGGCAGGGCAGGCCGTTTCCTCAGCCAGCCCCCGGCAGGCAGGCAGGCAGGCGGCGGCGCTGGCCTCCCCGCGGCGCGGAAGAGGTCGGTTCGCTCCTTTCACCCCGGCAGGCGGAGCTACGAAGCCGGCTTGCAAGTGCCCCGCAGGAGCTGCGAGGGAGCCGCCCCAGGCGGGCGGGCGGGCAGGCAGCGCGATGGCAGCGGCGGAGGCGCGCCGGGTGCTCGTGTACGGCGGCCGGGGGCCCTGGGCTCCAGCTGCGTGCAGCACTTCCGAGCCAAGAACTGGGCAAACGGCGTTTCGTTGTGCAGTGGCCGCCCTATGTTGCATTCGCTGCGAAGGGCTTTTCTCTCCTGTCCTTTGTCGTGAAATGTGAATGTTATTTAAAAAAAAGCACCAACGGATCCTGATTGAGTCTAGTCGGGTGGGACTACTCCAGCCTTCCCCAACCTACCAGCCAGGGATGCTGGGAGTTGTAGTCCAACACATGTGGAGGGCACTAGGTTGGGGAAAGCTGGACGAGGATGTGTACCTACTGAAATCCTTGCTCTGCCAGGAACTCAACGGCCTTGGGCAAATCACTTTAGTTGGAACTTCCACTTTCCCGTTTATGAATTGAGGCTGAAGAATGTGGGTTGTTTAAAAAAAAATCTTTGCCTGTTCAGAAATAATAGTGAGAACCTCAAACAATACTGGGGAGGTGGGAAGGGACAAAGAAGTCGTCTTCTCCCAACTGCCTTGCCCATCCCTCAGCCCTTCATTCTTCCTGCAACAAAGAGGGAAAAACAAGCCGACGTGCTTTTGGCAAGATTGGGGTTTGGGTACTAGAGTTTTATGGAGGTGTAAAATTGGCAGAGTTTGCCAACTGGCAATATTGTCAAGAAATCTGCAGCTAAAGAATGGACACTCCTGCCCACCTACATGTCTGAAACGTATTTGGAAATTATTGCATGTGTTAAAGCCAAAAAACAACTTTTAAAAATCAGGAGGGGGGGATCTTGTTGTCTTCTATTAGTAGGTGGCCAGCATTGACTTGGCAGAAAATGAAAAAGCGTGTGCCAGCATTGTGGTGAAACTGAGCAATTCGTTTATTGAACAAGCAGTTCAGGTAACTTGCATGGTTTTGTGTGTGTCCTGTATTTTTATTTGGAACAATTCAAGTGAAGTCAAGAGAATATTAGCGTAACTTCTTCTGGATCTCGACATCGAGATGAGCTACCTAAAATAACATTCCATGTATGCTAAGTTCTTTCCTCTTGGGGACGGGGTTTCAGACTCAGGCTCTGCTCCTTTCTCAGCAATATGACAGGCAGAAAGGTTGATGCAGCTCTCACCATTCACTGAATTGCCATGCTGGGAGATGCTACACTGGTTGAATTTCTATTTATCATGCAGTTGTTTAAGGTATAGTGCCAGTGTCTGAGAGAAGGGTAGAGCGAGAATGTTACTACACACCATATACAGCCTAGTTAAATGATTTATGGGCCTTGAGCACAACAGATCTAGGCCTCTCCTCTACCCATGATATATGTTGTGATATATTTTAAATACATGTTACGGTGTAATGGAAGGCATTTATTTCAGGTGATCTTCAGACCACCCACTTCAGCTCCTCGCTTGCCTTCTTCCTGCTTGTTCTCCTTTTCCTGTAATTTATTGGGTGCCTTGCCTTCTAAGAAGAGAGGTTGTTGTTGTTGTTCAGTCGTTCAGTCGTGTCCAACTCTTCGTGACCCCATGGACCATAGCACACCAGGCCTTCCTGTCCTGCGCTCTCTCCCGGAGCGTGCTCAAGTTCATATTCATTGCATCCGTGATGCTATCTAGCCATCTCATCCTCTGCCGTCCCCTTCTCCTTTTGCCTTCAGTCTTTCCCAGCATCAGGATCTTTTCCAGGGAGTTTTCTCTTCGCATTAGGTGGCCAAAATATTGGAGCTTCAGCTTCATTATCTGTCCTTCCAATGAGCACTCAGGGTTGATTTCCTTTAGGATGGACTGATTTGACCTCCTTGCAGTTCAGGGGACTCGTAAGAGTCTTCTCCAGCACCACAGTTCGAAAGCATCAATTCTTCGGCGCTCAGCCTTCCTTATAGTCCAGCTCTCACAGCCATACATTACTACAGGGAAAACCATAGCTTTGATTAGACGGACCTTTGTCGGCAAGGTGATGTCTCTGCTTCTTACTATGCTGTCTAGGTTGGCCATAGCTTTCCTCCCAAGGAGCAAGTGTCTTTTAATTTCATGGCTACAGTCACCGTCTGCGGTGATCTTGGAGCCCAAGAAAGTAAAATCTGTCACTGCTTCCATTTCTTCCCCTTCTATATGCCAGGAAGTGATGGGGCCAGATGCCATGATCTTCGTTTTTTTAATGTTGAGTTTCAAACCAGCTTTTAAACTCTCCTCTTTCACCCTCAACAAGAGGCTCTTTAGATCCTCTTCGCTTTCTGCCATTAGGGTGGTATCGTCTGCATATCGGAGGTTATTGATAATTCTCCCAGCAATCTTAATTCCGACCTCTGATTCATCCAACCCGGCATTTCTCATGATGTACTCTGCATATAAGTTAAATAAGCAGGGTGACAATATGCAGCCTTGTCGTACTCCTTTCCCAATTTTGAACCAATCGGTTGTTCCATGTCTGGTTCTTACTGTTGCTTCTTGACCCTCATACAGGTTTCTCAGGAGACAGGTAAGGTGGTCTGGTACTCCCATCACTTTAAGAATTTGCCACAGTTTGTTGTGATCCACACAATCAAAGGCTTTAGCGTAGTCAATGAAGCAGAAATAGACGTTTTTCTGGAATTCTCTTGCTTTCTCCATGATGCAGCGAATGTTGGCGATTTGATCTCTAGTTCCTCTGCCTCTTCTAAACCCAGCTTGTACTTCCGGTAGTTCTCGGTTCGCATACTGCTGAAGCCTAGCTTGTAGGATTTTGAGCATCACCTTGCTGGCATGTGAAATGAGCGCAATTGTGCGGTAGTTTGAACACCCTTTGGCATTGCCCTTCTTTGGAATTGGAATGTAAACTGACCTTTCCCAGTCTTGTGGCCACTGTTGAGTGTTCCAGATTTGTTGGCATATTGAATGCAGCACTTTAACAGCATCATCTTTTAGGATTTTAAATAGCTCGGCTGGAATACTGTCATCTCCGCTAGCTTTGTTGTTACTAATGCTTCCTAAGGCCCACTTGACTTCACTCTCTAGGATGTCCGGCTCAAGTTCAGTGACCGCACTATCATGGCTATCAGGGACATTCAGATCTTTCCTGTATAGTTCTTCTGTGTATTCTTGCCACCTCTTCTTAATCTCATCTGCTTCTGTTAGGTCCCTGCCTTCTTTGTCCTTTATCATGCCCGTCTTTGCACAAAACGTTCCCTTGAGATCTCCAGTTTTCTTGAAGAGATATCTAGTCTTTCCCATTCTGTTGTTTTCCTCAATTTCTTTGCATTGTTCATTTAAGAAGGCCTTCTTGTCTCTCCTGGCTATTCTCTGGAACTCTGCATTCAGTTGGGTATATCTTCCCCTTTCTCCCTTGCTTTTCGCTTCCCTTCTTTCGTGAGCTACTTGTAAAGCCTCATCAGACAGCCACTTGGCTTTCTTGCATTTCTTTTTCTTTGGGATGGATTTCGTTGCTGCCTCCTGAACAATGTTACGGACCTCCGTCCATAGTTCTTCAGGCACTCTGTCTATCAGGTCTAATCCCTGAAATCTATTCCTCACCTCCACTGTATATTCATCAGGGATATGATTTAGGTCATACCTGAACGGTTTAGTGGTTTTCCCGACGTTCTTCAATTTAAGCCGAAATTTTGCAAGAAGCAGCTCATGATCTGAGCCACAGTCAGCTCCAGGTCTTGTTTTGACTGACTGTATGGAGCTTCTCCATCTTTGGCTGCAAAGGACATAATCCATCTGATTTCGATATTGACCATCTGGTGACGTCCATGTGTAGAGTCACCTCTTGTGCTGTTGGAAAAGAGTGTTTGCTATTATCATTATGTTCTCTTGGCAAAACTCTATTAGCTTTTGTCCTGCTTCATTTTGTACACCAAGGCCATGCCTGCCTGTTATCCCGGTGATTTCTTGACTTCCTACTTTAGCATTCCAATCCCCTATGATGAAGAGGACATCTTTTTTTGGTGTTAGTTCTAGAAGGTGTTGTAGGTCTTCATAGAACCGATCAACCTCAGCTTCTTCGGCATCAGTGGTTGGGGCATAGACTTGAATTACTGTGATGTTGAATGGTTTGCCTTGGATTCGTACTGAGATCATTCTATCATTTTTAAGATTGTACCCCAGTACTGCTTTTCCCACCCTTTTGTTGACTATGAGTGCTACTCCATTTCTTCTAAGGGATTCTTGCCCACAATAGTAGATATGATGGTCACCTGAATTAAATTCGCCCATGCCTGTCCATTTTAGTTCACTGATTCCCAAGATGTCGATGTTCAATCTTGCCATCTCATGTTTGACCATCTCCAGCTTACCTTGATTCATTGATCTGACATTCCAGGTTCCTAAACAATATTGTTCTTTACAGCATCGGATTTTCTTTTCACCACCAGACACATCCACAGCTGAGTGTCCTTTCGGGTTTGGCCCAGCCGCTTCACTCTTTCTGGCGCTACTTGGAAATACCCTCTGCTCTTCCCCAGTAGCATATTGGACACCTTCCGACCTGAGGGGCTCATCTTCCGGCATCATATCTTTTAGCCTTGTGATACGTTCCATGGGGTTTTCTTGGCAAGAATACTGGAGTGGGTTGCCATTTCCTTCTCCAGTGGACCACATTTTGTCAGAACTCTCCGCCATGACCTGTCCGTCTTGGGTGGCCCTGAACGGCATAGCTTATGGCTTCACTGAGTTACGCAAGCCCCTTCGCCACAACAAGGCAGTGATCCATGAAGGGGAAGAAGAGAGGTGCCGTGGCTCAAATCTGCCTGGAAGCAGCCTCCTGTGCTCTGAAAGCCCTGCCTTCTAATTCTGGATAGGTGGGGTCCTTTGGAGGTTGCTTAGCAGTGAGGGAAATGCCTTCTGTGCTTGCTTAGGGGCACCGTCTTTATTGCCACCCCTTGATCAATCCAGAATTGAGGACTGAAAACTGGTTGCAGGGCTGAGGCTTGGCAAGTGCTGGCTTATATTAAGCCTTGGCCCATATATGCTTGTGTCTCTGTTGGTACAAGGGCTAAGGTGGGGCAGGGGGTTGTATTTAAATTCAAGATGAACATTCAGGAAGGACCCTAGAATATCCTTGGGGCTCTCACAGGCCCCCATGACTGTGATGTTGAGTCCCACTGCCCTTAAGCTGAGCGTAATTATTGCAGTACCTGCTCTGCATCCTTCAGTTGACTTCTGCTGTTCCCATGAAGCAAAGGCAAAGAATCCTGATTTCTCTGCTGCTTTCAAAAGCCTGGTTCTGAGGGCCAAGCTTGACATGATGGAGGCAGTCATGTTTGTTGAAGTGTCTGCCTCCCTTGAGCACAAAGCTGGGGCGAGCCCTTCGCCTTGCATCAATAGTGGTGTACAGGTGAGGGAAGCTGGTCCTTCCGCCTCTAGCCACCTCACTTCCTGTCATTTCAGGCCATTCTCCCCCTGGCTTCCAGTGTTAGTTGGGCTGGGAGAAAAGGGCTTAAAGCAATGAACTATGGGGAGGGGAGGTGTGGGAGAGTATAGCTCTCTCCTGTTACGTTCCCCTTTTGATGTAAAAACTCTCGTCCTGTGCCTCGTACTGGCTGCCTGTTATCTACCGAATGAAGTACAAGGTCTTGCTGTTGGCATATAAAGTCCTGAACAGCTTGGGACCAGGTTACCTGGAAGATCACCTTCCCCAGTACAGACCTGTGAGATTGTTAAGGAGGAGGCTTCACTGGCTGTACCGTGGCCTGCAGATTGCCGTCTTGCAGCAACACAGAAGCAGGCCTTCTCCACGGTGGCACCCACCTTACGGAATGACTTCCCACTGGCATTCGGGAGGCGCCAAATGTAGCAGGCTTTAGGTGCCAATCTAAACCCATCTGTCACCCAGGCCTTCCTGAGTGAGTGTGCTTCCCTGTTCATTAGGTATGGTGTTGTATTTGTTTTAATGTTTTTATCAATGTCCGATATACATGTTTTAGCAATTATGTATTTTCACTGTGAATAATGCATTTTCATAGAATCATAGAATAGTAGGGTTGGAAGGGGCCTACAAGGCCATCGAGTCCAACCCCCTGCTCAGTGCAGGAATCCAAGTCAGAGCATCCCTGACAGATGGCTGTCCAGCCTCGTCTTGAACGCCTTCCAGTGTGGGAGAGCCCACCACCTCCCTGGGAATTGGTTCCATTGTTGTTTTGCTCTAACAGTCAGGAAGTTTTTCCTGATGTTCAGCCAGAATCTGGCTTCCTGTAACTTGAGCCCATTATTCCGTGTCCTGCACTCTGGGATGATGGAGAAGAGATCCTGGCCTTCCTCTCTGTGACAACCTTTCAAGGACTTGAAGAGCGCTATCCTATCTTCTCAAGGCTAAACATGCCCAGTTCTTTCAGTCTCTCTTCATAGGGTTTTGTTTCCAGTCCCCTGATCATCTTTGTTGCCCTCCTCTGAACCCTCTCCAGTTGGTCTGCATCCTTCTTCAAGTGTGGTGCCCAGAACTGGAAACAGTACTCCAGATGAGGCCTAACCAGTGCTGATAGAGGGGAACTAGTACTTCCTGGGATTTGGAAGCGATGCTTTGTCAGGGTGGACACTGAGCCCATAGAATCCCAGAGTAGTTCTGATTCAGAGGAAGAGCAGTCGCTCCTGGGAGAGGAGCGTGCCCCTTTTTCCCAGGGCCCGCAGCTGACCGAGATTCCTCCCACCAACATTCCTAGATTAGAAAGTAGTCCAGGGAGTGACCCAGCGCCGATAGCAGACTGGTTGGATGCGCGGCGCAGACGCAGAGAGCGGCGCCAAATGGAGAGCGCGGAAAGGAGGCATAGCGCCCGGTTGGCGTTCAAAGAACGGTTGCGCCCAGAGGATCCAAGGGAAAAGGGGAGGGATCCTCCCTAGTCCTTATATTCAGGGGTCTGCCAGTAATTGCCTTTCAAACGGGGACCAACTGTTCCAACTTAGGGCATAGGGATGCTGCTGCTCAGATCTAGTTGCTACCTGTAGAGCTGTTAAGTTGTAAAGGAAGAATAAAGCTTTGAAAAGAATCCCTTTGTCTGCGTCTGGACTTGGCTACTGGATTAGACTGAGAGAGCCCTCCAAGGAGCCCTTGACAGCTTGGTCCCCGTTCCTCTTTTTTTTTTCCTCTCCTCTCTCCCTCTTTTCTCCTACTGCCTTATGGAGGGTGCCGGGAACCCAACGGTGCAAGCTCTGGCGCAAGAGAACCAGATGCTCCGTGATCAGATGGCTCAACTGACGGCTGCCATGCAGAATCTACAGGCAACGTTTCAACCCCCCCCCACCTCTGATTCCCCCACGCCGCAAGTGCCCGGTGGCGTTGCCAGAGAAGTTTTCTGGTGAGAAAGAACTTTTTCAGATTTTCAGGGCCCAATCAGAGCTGTACATGCGCCTTCGACCTGAGGATTTCCAGACGGAACAAGTTCGTGTGGGTTTTGTCATTAGCCTGCTGTCGGGCGTGGCCGCTAAATGGGCTTCGGGACTTCTTCTCGCTAATGACCCCCTGCTCGGGGACTATCAAGGTTTCATGACAGCCATGGCACATTTTTTCAGTGACCCCCTGCGCACGAAGACGGCTTCTCGGGAGATTCACCGCCTCCGGCAGGGCAAGGACTTCAGTTTCCAGCTACGTGACAACCTTTCGCTTGCTGATGCAGGATTTACAATGGAATGATGCCGCACTAGTGGCTCAGTTTTTGGATGGTTTGAATGACGAGATCTTAGATGAGTTGGCGCGCACGCCCTGCCGCCTACTTTGGAGGAGCTCATCCAGACCTGCCTTCAGATAGATAGTCGGCTGGAGGGGCGCCGCCAGACCCGGCGGGGCGCCGGGAACTGGGATTTCCCTCCTCCCATTCCCCCACGTTTCCTGCCTCCTTCCTCACCCCCCGCTCCGGTGCTGGGGGTGGAGGAGACCCCGATGCAGCTGGGGGCTACCCGAGCCTCACTGCCGCCAGAGGAGCTTCAGCGCTGGTGAGTTGAGCGCCCATGTTTTTGATGTGGAAGTCTGGGGCATTTCGCCAAGACCTGCCCAGTTAAATCCACGGCTCTGCTGCCTCCTCCTCCTCTCCTTCCCCCTCCTCCTCATCCCCAGGCTTGACTAGACTGCCCCCAAAGCTTGTTGGGGGCCTCCAGTGTGGGGGTCAGCTCCCCACCAGCTGGGTGCTTTCCCCAACCCCCCCCACCCTCCCATCTGCGGCTGCATGTTCACCTCCTCTCCCCACAGCGGGGTGGGGTGGAGGCACTAGCTTTAGTGGACTCGGGGGCTACGACCAGTTTCATGGATGAGACCTTCGCCCTCTTACACGGAATTCTTTTTTGGCTGCCTTTTTTGCAGCCACAAAAGGCTGCCTTTTTTGCAGCCACATCACATTGTTGGCTCATATTCAGCTTGTGATCGACAACAGTGCCAAGATCCTTCTCGCCTGTAGTGTTGTTGAGCCACATATCCCCTATCTTGTAACTGTGCATTTGGTTCCTTTTTCCTAGGTGCAGAAATTGGCATTTATCCCTATTAAATGTCATTCTGTTGTTTGCCCAGCACTCCAGTCTATCAAGATCACTTTGAATTTTGTTTCTGTCTTCCAAAGTATTAGCTATCCCGCCCAATTTTGTGTCATCTGCAAATTTGATCAGCATTCCCTGCACCTCCTCCTCCAAGTCATTAATACAAATGTTGAAGAGCACTGGGCCCAGGACTGAGCCCTGCAGTACCCTACTTGTTACCTCTCCCCAGTTTGAGAAGGTCCCATTGATAAGCACTCTTTGAGTCCGATTCTGTAGCCAACTGTGGATCCACCAGATCGTTGTTTCATCTAGCCCACTTTGAGCTAGTTTGCTCATCAGGATATCATGGGGCACTTTGTCGAAAGCTTTGCTGAAGTCAAGGTATATGATGTCTACAGCATTCCCACAGTCCACAAGGGAGGTTACTTGATCAAAAGATGAGATCAGGTTAGTCTGGCAGGACTTGTTTTTGACAAATCCATGTTGGCTTCGAGTAATCACTGCATTTCAAGGTGCTTTCAAGGTGCTTCCAGATGGATTGCTTTATCATCCGCTCCAGAATTTTCCCTGGGATTGATGTCAGACTGACTGGTCTGTCATTCCCAGGTTCCTCCTTTTTACCCTTTTTGAAGATAGGGACAACATTAGCCCTCTTCCAGTCATCTGGCACTTCCCCCATCCTCCATGATTTCTCAAAGAGAATAGACAGCGGTTCTGAGAGTTCTTCTGCCAGTTCCTTTATGACTCTAGGATCCTTTATGACTCTAGGCCCTGGAGATTTGAACTCATTCAAAGTAATTAGGTGTTCCTTGACCATATGCCTATTGATCTCAAGCTGCAATCCTGCCCCTTCAGCCTGTACTTCGCCTTTGCCAGGGGGGTCATAGACCCTCTTTTGGGAGAAGACTGAGCCAAAGTAGGAATTGAGCACCTCTGCCTTTTCTTTGTCATCTGTTATCGTTTTGCCATCTGTATTTAATAGCTGAACCACCATTTCTTTCCTCTGCCTTTTACTATGCACGTAGCTGAAGAAAGCCTTTTTGTTGCTTTTTGTTGCTTTTGTTGAGTCGGAAGTGACTGACCGAATAAACAACAACAACAAATTACTACTACATCATGCTTCCTTAAAACATTGGCTGTTTGCTTTTCAAAAGTTTCATCCTCATCTTCTCCTTGGTTGGGTGGCCGGTAGTAGACTCCGACCACCAGGTTCCTTTTATTCTTTGCTCCATTTATTTTGATCCAGATGCTCTCGATGGGGCTACCAAGCTCATTCTCCTGTATTTCTGTGCAGAGATATGTATTTTTCACATACAGTGCAACCCCACCTCCCTTTCTGTTCCTCCTGTTCTTTTTGAACAAGTATATCCTTCAATTGCTGTATTCCAGTCATGAGAGTCATCCCACCAAGTCTCAGTTATACCTGTCAAGTCATAATTTCCCTCCTGTATTAAGAGTTGATGTTTGTTCTGTTTATTTCCCATACTCTGGGCATTAGTATATAGACATCGAAGACGATGTGCTTCATAGTCTGGCTTTCTTCCTACATGTGTCTGAAGACTATTATTGGGCGCTATCAGAGCTGTTCTCTCCGTTGCAGTGCCTGCGCCTACGTCCATTGTTACCCCCAACATTACATCTCCCTTCCCCGTGGGATTCAGTTTAAAGCCCTCCTGATGAAGTTCTTCATGCTGTGGCCAAACACATTCTTCCCGTCCTTTGTGAGGTGCAACCCGTCCCTTGCCAACAGCCCATCTTCCAGGAAGTATAGCCCGTGGTCCCAGAATCCAAATCTCTCTCGTTGGCACCACCTTCATAGCCAGTCATTCACCCGGAGTATTTTTCATTCCCTTTCTATCCCTCTTCTAACTACTGGAAGGATGGATGAGAAAACTATTTGGGCCCCAAAGTTCTTGAGTTTCCTTCCCAAAGCTTCAAAGTCTGACGTGATTGGCGGTATCATTTGTTCCCACATGGAAGAGAAGAAAGGGATACCTGTCAGTGGTAAAGCCACTGTGGTAAAGTGAGTGCAGGCAACCTTTCAATCACATCTCTGATTTGTCCTCCCGGGAGACAACATACCTGGTGAGTCCACGAGTCTTCGTGACATACTTGGGTCTCGATCCCACGCAGCAAGGAGTCTCCCACTATCACTCTTCTCTTCTTCTTGTTGTAGGCCTGGGTTTCATCGCCTCTATTTGACTGACCTTCAGCCTCTTGCTCACTCTCATGTAGGTTCCCCTGTGATTCTTCCTCTGCAGGCTGTCCTCCAGTCTCATCCGCAAGTACCTGGAATCGGTTCCACAGCTCCACTGCTTCCACTGGTGCAGAGTGGCGTCTAGTTCTTCTTCTCCTAACTGTCACCCTTTTCCAAGGAGTATCCTCTACTCCATTTTTCTTCACCTCAGCATTTCCCACTTCTGCCTCATCTTGCTGTTGCTCTTCAAGCTTCTGGTCTTCCCTTTGCTGCTGTAGTTCCCCCATTCTGTCCAAGAACGCTTCGTGTTCTCTTATTCCCTGGAGCGTCGACAGTCGCTGCTCCAGTCCACTTACTTTTTCTTCCAGCAGCGTGATCAACTTGCACTTGTTGCAGGTGTAGGCCATGTTGTTCTCAGGCAAGAAAACAAACATTGCACACACCTTGCAGGTCACCACCACTGGAGAGTCCTGTCCTTCCATTGCCTCTTTTCCCTTTTTGTGTCTGGCTTTGTGATTGTTCTAGACTAGCCTGTGCCTGCTCCTCTACTCAGTAGAGGTTAAAAGCAGAGTTCCACTGGTGTGGAGTTGTGTGTTACAAGACAAATAAATGAAAAAAAGGTAGTTAAAAAATAAAATAAAATGAAAAAAAAAAAAGTAAAAAAATAAAAAATAAAAAAAATGTATTTAGATTCTTTTGTAAACCGCTTAGGGCACAATCTTCTGGGGATAGTCAGCCACCTCCAAACTCGGAAGTGACTGACTATCCAATGCGGGGCGAGTGGAGCACGGAGGGGATCTTCTCATCTGAGCTCTGCCCACCCTGCATTTGTGGCCAGATGGCCGATTTTGGCTGTCGAGCCAGGGCGCCTCAGAGTGGGGGGGGGGCTGGACAGCACGCTGTCCCCTCCCTGCCCCCAGGAACACGCCCTGTTTGGCCGCTCCACACCGCCCTTACGAATGCAGAGCCAGGGATGAACCGTGCCTCCTATAAGGCGGCAGGAGAGACTGTGGAGAGTCGGTTTTCTGGGAACCAACCTTGGAGTGCTGGCTCTGAGCTCAGTTCCCAGAAAATAAAAAATCCTGTGGCCATCTGGATGCTGTTTAGCAGCCATAGGATTGCACCCTTAGAGATATTTTTTTAAAAATGGTAAGTGGTATATACATCTACTAAATAATAATTAATCATAATTGAGCAGGGCAGCCAACCAGTTCTCTGTGTCTACTTTGGCCCTCATTGAGATGTAAACCTGTGTCTGAGCTGTGCCACTTCAGACAGCAGGGTGAGGCTCACATGCCCGTTCCACCACACAGGAATATAAAAAGCAAGATGTGAGGGCAAAGCCTTGTAAACTGGCTTCTCCCCAACATGCTAATCATCTATGGACAGAGACTTTCATTTTTTTTCTCTTTTGTTATGGTTGAGCATCCAGTCATGCAAGCTTCCACCTGCAGACTGAAGTTGTGCAGCACAAGGACCGTTTTAGTACTACACTGAGAACTAGGCCTGAGAGCACCAGTATGTTCAGTCTGAATGTTTACACATTCCAGGCCATTTTCTTGCACCAAATCTTCATGTTTACATGTTTAAAGGTGACAGCAGATGTTGAGAAGCTCCTGGGTGAAAAAAAGGTTGACGCCATCCTTTGTGTAGCTGGTGGATGGGCTGGAGGCAACGCAAAAGCAAAACGTAAGCAGAAAACTCATGAACGCAGCTGAAGAAGTTCTTTCCGCTTTGCCTTTTTTAGTAGCTGTCAGAATGGCCTCTTTCCATTCATACATGCACAGGGAATGAGTACAAAAACTCCATCCAACCTACATTGAAATCTGCCGTCCTATACACACTGACCTGGAAGTAAGTCCCGTTGAACTCCATGACGCTTACTTCCCAGTAGACATGCATAGGATTGTCCTGTCAGGATCATTTCACTACATTAATTTTGTCAATAGACGCCCCAAAGATGTGTTAAATCAGGGATGACCAACTGACTCTGGGCTGTACTCAAAACGTTTTTTTTTTTTTTTTTGGGGGGGGGGGGCTATTAAACTTTTATCAAGGCATGTAATGTTTTACCTGAGGACAAATGAACTCTGTAACTGGGAAGCCTTTTGCTGGATGGCACCAACTTCTTTATGGCACTTGACTGGAGTTGTGGGAGGTGGGATCAGCTTGGGTGGCAAAAGGTATTTCTGGTCCCTGGAACACTGGTGTTCTCCCTGCTCCCCAGGATACAAAGTCCGGTCCATCTGTATTTTAAGAGTATGCTTAAAAATGGGACAGTGTGAATGCAGCAAACAGCTGTTTGCAAACACATGTGCCACACGTTCGTTAGGAGTCGTGATGGATGAATAGTAAACCTGGGTTGCAGCTCATATTTCTCTGGAAAGTTCCTGAAGAAGATTTTTTAAATAAATTGAGAGCTATATCATATTCAAATAAATGTAGTGCAGCCCAGGTCTATCGTGGCACTCTCCCCATGGGGAGGGAAAGAGGTGTGCAAGAGCCTACCAGGCTGAGAGTTCTCTCCAGAACACAACGCATGAACAGGCCTTTCTGAATACTTAGGTCCAGTGAAGAGGCTTTAAAATCCTCCATGTGAGGATGTAATTGGCCTGGTGGGAACCATACTGATGGTAAAAGAAAAAAAGCCTGGGTTATTGCGCTTCCACAGGTTGCTTCTGGCCTCTGAGTAGTTGCACCAGTTGAAAGTCTGCTTTTCTCCATGGAGCTACATCCCTGGGGAGGCCCCGTGTCATGGGCTTCAGAGCATCTGGAGACCTGCCTCACATGGAGAATTTTAGAGTAACTCAACTAGGCCTCCGTTGAACCAGGCCTTTGTCTATCAGCTTGCTTGATGTTGCCCTGCTGCTGCTGTTGCTGCTGCTGCTAAATAAATTCCAAGACCAACCTGTTTTGCCATGTTATGAAGATGCATTACCATATGCAGCAATTTTTTGTACTGGAATTATATTTGAACTGCGGCTGAAAACACATTTTCCCCATGTTTTTGCAACATAGATTATCCACAAGCTGGCATTATTCTGTTCTGTCTGGCATTAAAAAAGATCAAAGTTCATGGGATGTTTTCCCCGTTTTTAGTGGTTTGGGGCTTGTTTTTCATTACATTCCAAGGAGTTAGTAAATAGTGTCTGAAATAAAAACCAGTTTTTTTACATAATGCTACAAAGCACTTTCCAGTGACCATCACTGCAGGCATTAAAGACTTCAGGGCAGATTGTTATGTTCATATATTTTTAAAAAGCACATGAGACCATCCCTCAAAGAACGAACTCATCCTTGACGGGTCTGTAAGCCTGAAGCCTGAATCTAATAATTCTCAGGTGCTCAGTGTCCAAAACAATTGGCCCAGTTCTGACATAATGTTCCTGGTTCAAGAAACTCTTGGGTTTTATTTTGGATCAGGAAAAGGTTTGAATGCATTCTCCTCCTCTTCTTGCATGCCTGGCTTCAAAGAAGGCTTCCTTGCTTGTTAAACCACAGCTTCCTGTGATATCTGAACCACAAGATTGTGGCTTGTGTGTTTCCTACAAACCAGGTTAAACCTGATCTAGCTTATGCAAGAATATGCTTATATGGCTGGCCATATTTTCCCCCAATGGAAAGTAAATTGGATAGAATCAGGCAGAATGTGGATTGGGACCACAATATTCATGTTGGATACTGAATCTCCTAGATTACTCTGGCATACCTAGGAAAGCATGCATGATGCAGTCCCTAGTGGCTAATGCTAGGGAGATCTGACCCTGTAAACTGGTTGGGATTTTTTGAAAGCTAGTTCTGCTGTAGAACAAGGACAGATCTGACAAACCAAAGGAGAAAAGGTGGATCTAACAATTCCAGCAGACAGTTGGTTATGCAGGTAGCAGATTGGAGAAAGGAGTAATACGTGTTGTTGCACTCTTGATGTCTAAATATACCCTGTAACTTTTGTCCCCCAGCTGTATACAAAAACAGTGACCTGATGTGGAAGCAAAGTGTTTGGACATCAACCATTTCTAGCCACTTGGCCACCAAGCACCTGAAGGAAGGGGGCTTGTTGACCCTGACTGGGGCAAAAGCAGCATTATCTGGAACCCCAGGTAAAATATAAAATATAATGCTGGTGTTGTTTTTTACTTGGTCAATACTCTTTATGCTCTTTAATTATGCTCTTTATTTACTCGTATCTGAGAAAATCCAGCCTTGGGTCTTCCAAATTGTCATGCACTGTTGGCTATTGAAATCTTCTTGGAGGAAATTTGCTAAGAGCTTTCACGCTTGAATGTGGCAAGCTGATAAAATGCTTTGGATGAAATGTTTCTGTATATTTAGATTTACTAAGTGCTCTATAGCTTGAAAAAGCACAAGGCTTATGGTATGCCGCTTGTTTCAGAGTTGTGAGACAAGATAAGACTAAGGTCATGTTTGGCTTCCTAAACGTTAGCCATGACTCTGCTTGTTTACCTTGGATTCAACGTTTAGCCTGCCTTGTTTCAAGGACAAATGAACTTCAACCTTCTTTGTCGATAGTTAGAAAATAGTCCTGGTCATCTTTGTTTCATGTACAAAGAAAGTCTCCCTGCAAAAGAGAGTCTGGAAACTGTATAGTAAACTATAGGCAGGACTCTGTGTAATTTATACTAAAAATTCAAAAAATCTGCCCAGGGAATTGAAATTCTGCACCAAGAAACACTGATTTATGTGACCTGAATAAATTATGTAAATTATGTGAAGAGGTTTGCATAATTTGTTCTGCTTTTGCTAATCGTAGGAAGCGGCAGGGTCCTATGCAAGGAAAAGATGCCTGCTGTCCCACCACTGGAAATCTTATTCAAGGCACTTCCTGGCTTTGAGAATTTTTAGTAGGCCTTGCCTGCATACTTTCAAGGATACCTTCATAGCCATAATGACTAGCAGCTTTAAGAAATGAAAGCTGAGATTCTCATAAGTGAATTGTTACCTGGTACCTGAATTGGTGCCTTTTCTGTACTTGTACAGAATCAGAGTCCACACCGCCCTGGTAATAGGCAAGTAGAGAAGAAGGGGAGGCATTGGCAATATCTTGTTAGGGAAGCAGCCTAAGAAATAACTTGGGATGTGATCGTAAACACGTTTGCAACATGATCCTATATGCATCATTTCTTGGAAGTAAGCTCCACAAAGTTCAACTAAGTGTGCATAGCATCACGGCTGTGCAGCACAATCCTAAACACATTTACTGAGAAGTCAGGTTGAATCCTATGTACACTTACCTCTGAGTGGGTCCCATTGAACTAAGTGAAACTTACTTTCTGAATGAACAAGAGAGGGCTGGAAGTACACTTAATGGAATTTAAACACATGCTTAACAGCACAATCCTGGGTGTGTTTATCCAGAAGTAAGTTGCACTGTGTCCAGTAAGGTTATCCCCTAGTAAATGTGTTTAGGATTGCAGCCCAAGTCTCACTCCAGCTGAACTTCAATGGAGTTTAAGAGTGTTTAACTTTGGCTGGGTTGTGTCCTTATTTGATAACATCGATATAAATTATTTTTGCTGTGCATTCTGAGGTCTTTATAATAGTTGTGTCTCAGTATGATTCCTGGGTATGGATAAAAATAAACAGATGGGGGCTCTTCCTGCCCCCTGACTGTGCATACACTGTAACACTTCAACCCAGGCTGCAGCATGTTTACTGCAAGATCCGTACAGTGGTATCTTCCCAGTCTACACCATCTGTCTCCGTCTGAATATGGGGTTGGTATTTCAGGGTCAGGGACATGCCTCCAAGGGTTACCACCTGCAGAGCCCCCAAACAAGTGACCCATTGAGAAACCATTTAAAAAATGACGTATTATGGAAACATTAACAGTGCTTCATTGTATGTGCCAGCCTTCTCTAACCTGGTGCCCTCCAGTTGTTTTGGACTTCAACTCCCATCAGCTCCATCTAGCATAGCCAGTGATCAGGAATTCTGGGAGTTGTAGTCCAAAACATCTGGAGGGTACAAGATTGGGGAAGGCTGGAACATGCTGTCCTTCTTAACCTTAACCCTTTTTACTGTACTGGAGTGTGTTTTTTCTCCTTCCTTTTAGGAATGATTGGCTATGGCATGGCCAAAGCAGCCGTCCATCAGCTCTGTCAGAGTCTGTCTGGTTCAAACAGTGGTTTGCCGCCTGGGGCTGCTGCGGTTGCTGTCCTCCCGTAAGTAGTTGAGTGTTTGCCATCTGGTATTGCCTGCTTCTGTTTTTAGCAGGAATCTACCGGTGTGCCAAGTGCGTGCAGTGTGTCTAACAAGCCACCTCTTAAATCGGTGAAATCTAATCTGTTTGAACACTTGGCCCAGCAACTTGAAATTGCACAGGATGAGTGACAAGGAAAGGAACCAGATTTCCTGCCTGTTTAATTTTATTAACATTAAATTTTACTTTACTAAAGTCATGGAGGAAGCAATCCAATGGCCGCTAGACAGCGGCTAGATAGCCATAGGATATGCTGTTTTCCGGGAGCTCGCACTCTGAGGTTGGTTCCCAGAAAACTGACCTCCACCCACTTCCACACTGCCTCAGAGGCAGCACAGAACAGCCCCATCCTCCGCATTCACAAGAGGAGTGTGGAGCGGCCGGAAAGGGGCGTAGCTGGGGGCATAGATTCTTCCCTCCGTGCTCCCATGGCTAGACAGCTGCAATCGGCTATCCAGCTGAAAAAGCAGGGCAAGAGAAGCACAGAGGGAATGATCCCCTCCATGCTTCTCCTGCCCTGCTTTTTAAGCTAGACAGCCGATTGCAGCTGTCTAGCCATGGGAGCATGGAGCGGGGAGGGAGGCTGCTGTACGACACATAGGATGTGTCGTACAGGAATCTACGCTGTCCTCGCCCCGGAATGCCCCCAGCCACGCCCCTTTCCAGTCACTCCACACTCCTCTTGCAAGTGCGGACGACGGGGCTGTTGTGCACTGCCTCTGAGGCAGCGTGGAAGTGCAGGGAGGTTGGTTCTCCTGGAACCAACCTCAGAGTGCGGGCTCCGAGGCCGGATCCTGGAAAACGGCTAATCCTATGTCTGTCTAGCCGCTATCTAGCAGCCATAGGATTGCTCCCTAAGGGTGCAATCCTATGCATGTTTAGACAGAAAAAAGCCCTACAACTCCCAGCATCCCCCAGCCAGCATGGGGAATGCTGGGAGGTGAAGGACTTTTTTGGATCTAAACATGCATAGGATTGTGCCTTAAATAATCTGAATTCAAGCATATAATTACTTTAACATTAATGCTCTTTTTGTGCCGTCTTGCATTAATTTATGCTTGTTTTGTGTGGTATAGCAGCAAAGAGATGGAGCTATAAATTGGGAAGTCCCTAGTTCAGACCTCAGTTCTACCATGAACTCATGAAGGAGCCTTAGGCAAGCTACTCCCCCTCACCCCCAATTCCCCTATCTACAAAATGGGATAATATTTTCGTTATAGAGACTAGATAAGTCCTCTTCAGGTGTTCTAAATCTGGGGAGAGTAAACACGTGAGGAGGGGGAGTGCACTAGCCCCACCCCTCAGTCTGCACTTTTGTCACCCTCTACGCGTGGAAGGTGACTTTGTGAAGAGGAGAGCCTCTTAGACATCTGAAGGGGCTCTCCACACAATTCTGATTTTCCAGCATTCCGGATTGTGTGGCAACAACCCCCTCCCCAAGGATAGAGGGGGCTCTCCTCTATTTATTCCCCCCCCCAGATTTAGAGCACCTGAAGAGGACTACATTGTTATTTGAATATATGGGATTCATCAAATATGGGGGGGGGGAATTATCTACAGACCACAGGCTGGATCAGGCACACTGCTTAGTTTCATCTGGCTCACAGAGCCATGCTGTACCAAAAATGAGGCCTCCCCTCAAATGGATGCCTTTGAAAGCACAGGTGTCAGTTGGTTTCCATCCCCAACACTCTCCGCAGGTGGGAGGCTTCTGAGCACTGGGCAAGTCCTCACCTGAGGAGCGATGCCTTGGAAAGCACAGACTGGATGGCTGAGAGGTGGCCAAGTCAAACTTTTGAAGTTTCCCCTTCTCTGCAGGGTGGGCGTGGGCTGCCACACAGAATAATACAACAAAACAAGGGGGTGGGGAACTGGGGTGTCTCCTCTTCTGTCTGCATAGGATTTGTTGACATTCTACAGAATCTTGTTTCATTCCTAAAAGCTGGCTTATCCACAGTTATTTTATAGCATAGATGAATTTAAGATAGATGTTTCAGTTTGATGCAGCTGTTTTAAAAATGCTTTCTATAGTGACTTTCAGCTCAGGTCTGTGACCTGGTTCGCACATAATGGCAAGCCACTATGGATGAATGTCTCCTTGGGGGTCTCCATCAGAACCCATGGCCTGTTTTCAGGTTGTGGGTGGCTAACCACCTCAACAACCCACCCTTGCTGAGTATGCACGTATTGATAAGCTGCAGCACGCTTCCACCATTCTCCCATGGATAAATTCACCCACAGATGCTTCTCGTTACAGCTGAACCAGCCCCATGTGTGGTTACTCAGAATGAGTCCCTTCTCCTGTGTAGGCATGTTTATGATTGAAGCCTCAGTTCTTCTCCACTGTTTATCTGGTCATGAATGTTATGTATGTTAATTCTTCTGGCTTTGCCTAGAAAAAGGATTTGGTTCTCATTCTTCAAAATATTCCTAACAGCATATCAGGTATATGTTGCTGCTATGAGGGTAAGATTGTATTAGTTTAGGTCTGATGCTTTCCTCTGAAAATAATGTTTAATTAGCACTTGTTCCTGGACATCTGTGTGAGGACTGCAGCTATTGTGTATTTACATGTTATTAGAACATACTGTCTGTCTGAGTGGCAAACGATCTATAACAAGCAAGCATGTGTAAGTAAGTCCCATAAGGGAAACTGAAAAGCAGCTTTGGAATGACAGAATTTTAAGCAGAGTAGTAGCTGAGGGGAGGAAGAGGAGATGGAGGGGCTTAATCCTTTCTCAGCCAGGTATTTTTCTCACACACACACACACACACACACACCACCACCACGTGCACTGCTTTTAAACATGCACCCTGTGGAGGGAAAAACAACTGGGAGAGAAATTCCTATTGAAATTCCTATTGATTAATATACAGCCAGCTTGTTTTTGTTTCTGCATATTATTTATTTATTTATTTATTTATTGAATTTATTAATTGCCCATCTGGCCGGTCACCCGGCCACTCTGGGCGATGCACAATAATACAAACAGTTTAAAAACATTAAAACATCATTTTCTAAAATTTCCCTAGCCCACCCCAAATGCCTGCCTGAACAACCAAGTTTTCAACCTGTGGCAGAAGCTCGTTAAAGAGGGGGCGTGGCAGAGTTCCCTAGGGAGGGAGTTCCACAGAGTGGGGGCCAACACAGAGAAGGCCCTCTCCCTTGTCCCCACCAGCCTAGCTGTCCTGGCTGATGAGACAGACATAAGGCCATCTGAGGCTGATCTTGCTGAGCAGCCTGTCTGGTGTTGCTGGAGGCGCTCCTTGAGATAGGCTGGGCTGGAACCATATAGGGTTTTAAAGGTCAAAACCAACACCTTGAATTTGGCCCAGAAAACAACTGGTAACCAGTGCAACTCCTTCAGCACTGGAGTGATGTGATCACGCCGGCGGCTGCCTTTAATCAGGCGAGCTGCTGCATTCTGCACCAGCTGCAGCTTCCGAACCGTCTTCAAGGGTAACCCCACGTAGAGCGCATTACAGTAGTATAGACGAGAGGAGACCAGGGCATGTACTACCAATGGCAGCAGATGGTCGGGAAGGTAGGGGCTCAGCCGCCATATCAGATGGAGTTGATACAGCGCTGCCTGGCTCACAGCTGACACCTGAGCCTCCATGGACAGCTGGGAGTCTAAAATGACCCCCAGGCTGCGGACCTGGTCTTTCAAGGGTAGCCATACCCCATTCAACACCAGGTCAACATCTGTCAACCTCCTCTTGTCTCCCACCAAAGGTTCCTCGGTCTTGTCAGGGTTCAGCTTCAGCTTATTCCTCCCCATCCAGCCATATTCACTAAGAAGGCTAGATTTTAATTAAAAAATAATATCCTGCCACTGTCCTGTACTGAGCATTCTGTGTTGTGGTAAAGAAGAACTGCGGGCAACATTTATCAGATGCACCAGTGCACAAGTGATGGGCTTATCTCTCTTTATCCTAGGGTTACCCTGGATACACCGATGAACAGGAAATCCATGCCTGATGCAGACTTCAGCTCCTGGACGCCATTAGATTTCATTGCTGAGTGAGTAAGCAGAGACTTCCCTGCAAAATGGCTGTTGCCTGAGATATTGCTATTTGAATCCCTGTGCCTTGGAAATCTACTTAGTGCACACTGGCCCAGATCCTCAGTGAATTAAAGTAAAGGTGTGTGTGTAACCCTAGGTGATGTAGTGTATTTCTATGCATGATGAAACAGTATACCGGGGTGGGCAACCTTTTTGGCATCGAGGGCCAAATGGAGTGGCAGGGTCAGGGGCCGCATACATGCACACACAGGCACACTTCCATCCACCTCTCAGCATCCAAGGGAAAAGTGGGTAGCCCCGCCCGCCCAGGCAGGCCACACAGAGAGCAACAGAGCACCTCATGCGGCCTGTGGGCCACAGGTTGCCCATCCCCTGCATTGTATCCTCTGCAGGATCCCTGCCAGTGAGGACCAAGCTATGTATACATGGGAATAATAATAGTTTACCTCCTTGTGGCAGGGTCCTGTCTCCTATTTATGAAGCTCTGTAAAGTGTCATGTATGTTAGTGGCAACCAACAACAATAATTTTATTATATTATTTTATTAACAAGTCCTGTGTAAGACTGAATAGGCACAAATCAAACATTTTAAAATGGAAACATTAGGGCCACAGTCCTAAGCACACATTAGGAGTAAGCTCCTTTGAACACCATGGGACTTACTTCTGAGTAAACATGCATAGGCTTGCACTGTAAAATCTGTTGTGAGGAGCACTGGACATGATATCTTTGACATCTAAGTTCTACACTGTATTTATGTAAAAGGCAGATCAAATGGTATTTTGAACGTGAAGCTGCAGAAATGGAATTCAGTCACAAAGTGTTGTTTATGTTTTTTAACAGGACTTTTTATGACTGGGTCACCGGAAAAAACCGGCCTGGCTCTGGGAGTCTGATCCAGGTGGTAACTACAGGAGGAAAAAGTGATCTTTCAGCTGCCCACCTGTGAGCTGAGATTGACATTCTGTGCAAGCAACAGCAGAATTATTGAGATGTCAAGCGCGTGTGCCGTTTGCGTGCTCATCTTCTGTTTCTGCCAGTTGGGTGATCTTATTTGGTGAGAAAGACCTGAGGTGGTGTTCGTGTTGCTAGATGTTGAGTCAGCTGTACTTCAATTACCAAAAGGTCTTGTATTTAAAGTAGGGCTGTGAGTTGCAAGATTCACTAATAGCCTAATTTTACAGCACTATTCTGCAGAATGACTGTGAGCCTTAAAAAAGCAAATCGTGATACCAATGGGTAAAATTGTAGTTAATGCTATGAAATGCATACGTGTATCTGTTGCAGAAGGCTTGCTTGGGGGATTTTCTGTATTTCTGTGAGTTGTCATCTTGAATGTTATCCAAATGGACTTCTCATCAGATGTGTTATGAATTGTCATATGTTAACCTCGACCAAAGATGCAATCCTGCTACCCTCCCTCCCGAATATCCTTTCCTCTCTCAAAACGTTCCATGGAATGCTGTGAAACAAAGTAAAAATAGTGTCTGTTCCTAATAGTACCACTTCAGGAAGAGGGGAGAGAAGGTTGTGTTGGAGTACTCCCTAAACAAGATGTATAGAACACGTGTGCATGCACACACAGAGCTTTTCACTTGAGAAGACATCCAAGCATTAAATCCCTTACTTCCAACTTCAGTCTGAAGTAATTACGGTCTGTCTAAATGCATGGAGAAGTGGATGTTTTGGGGAATCAAGCTTGTAAGACAGAAACATTATTTTGCCTTAAAAGCTATTAAATACTTGTCAGCACAGCCTGTACGTTCCCTGATTGTGAGCAAGACCATCATGACTGTGAAGAAGGGTTCTGTTTGAAGAATATATTGGTGACTGAAGCCTCATTATATAGTGAAAGAGGCCTAGCCAGATTTTCACATGTGTTTATACACAACGGCAGCCACTGAGGCATTTTACTTGCAAGTAGACCCTGCCAAGGAGAGGGAGGGAACACATCCTTCCTCATGACCAATAGGAGGGGGGGCAGCTCAGTCAGCACTCTGCAAGCTCGTGATTGTTGACCGACTAGCAATTCCTGCCGGCATCAGTGGGCCATGCTGGGGTGTAGTTAGCCATTTGGCAGCCATATATTTGCACAATGTTGATTGAGTGATTCCCTACCTCAGCCTTCCTCCAACCTGGTGTCCTCCAGATGTGTTAGACTACAGCTCCCATAATTCCTATCCATTATTGGAGTTGTAGTCCAACACATCTGGAAGACAGCAGGTTAGGGCTGCTGTGAGTACTAATGGGGTCTACCCACCAGCAAACCATCTCACTGTCTGTACTGCTGGTTTATGGATGTATCTTGTGTGACCTCATAAGGTGATCTTTAAAACCTGAAATAAGAGAGTGCCCTAAAGTAGCCGTGGTTCTTTTATTATTAATGCATTAAATGTTGTGCTAAATATGTTGTTTAGGAGTCTGCCTGTCATAAGGTGTTTTTTTTCTTAATATGGTCTTGGATACCCTACTATCATCAGATACACTCTTGTGAGTTTGTCTTTGAAGCAGGATGTGACCTTTCCTAACACCATTTTAATGATAGACAAACTGGGACTGGCACAAAAACAGCAAAGTTGCTGGCCCTCAAGGTCAGACAACTGGAGCAGAGGGTTTTTCAGATTTTCTTTTCACCACCAGACACATCCACAGCTGAGTGTCCTTTCGGCTTTCGCCCAGCCGCGTCACTCTTTCTGGCGCTACTTGGAAATTCCCTCTGCTCTTCCCTAGTAGTATATTGGACACCTTCCGACCTGAGGGGTTCATCTTCCGGCATCATATCTTTTAGCCTTGTGATACGTTCCATGGGGTTTTCTTGGCAAGAATAGTGGAGAGGGTTGCCATTTCCTTCTCCAGTGGACCACATTTTGCCAGAACTCTCCACCATGACCTGTTCGTCTTGGGTGGCCCTGCACAGCATAGCTTATGGCTTCACTGAGTTACGCAAGGCCCTTCGCCACAACAAGGCAGTGATCCATGAAGGGGATATACTAAAGTAAAAGGTAAGGTGTCCCCAACCAGTCGTGTCCGACTCTAGGGTGTGGTGCTCATCCCCGTTTCTAAGCCGAAGAGCCAGCGCTGTCCGAAGACGCTTCCGTGGTCATGTGGCCGGCATGACTGAACACGGAAGTGCACGGAACACTGTTACCTTTCCCGCCGAGGCGGTACCTATTTATCTACTTGCAATTTCTTGCTTTCGAACTGCTAGGTTGGCAGAAGCTGGGACTGAAGACGGGAGCTCACTCCGTCACGCAGCACTTGGGTCTCGAACTGCTGACCTGCCGACCTTCCAGTCTGCAGTTCAGCATCTTAACCACTAAGCCAGTAGTGCAAGTCAAAATGAGGGGGGGCGAGAAACTGGGTTTTTGCTTCTGTAAACACGTTAAGGCTGCAATGCTAAGAATGCTTACCAAAGAGTAAACCCCACTGAATTCATTGGTCCTTATTTCCCAAGTAGGGCCATCACCATATGAAAGAAATCCTAGTCCATTAATTGTATGGATTATATGCATATATAGGACTAAAGGAAACTTAAATCTGCATATCCATAAGGTGAATAGGTCTGAAGAAAGAAGTCCTACCTCTTGGGCTTATACCTACAGAAATCCTACAGCCTTCATAGAAAGGCCCTGGTGTGATGACCAGCCTTGGTGGTGGGATGGCTTAATTGCCCCTTTTCCTAGGGGCATTCTAGGGGAATTCCCATTCGTGCAGATGCCTCCAAGAGGCAAGATGATGACCAGAAATTGCACTCGCACACAGATCCTCCATGTAATTGTCATCTTCCCACCCAAATGGGGGAGTGGGAAGGGAAATGGCAGAAGCCAGTTTTAAAAATGGGAGAAGGGGGAACCTTTTTAAAATGTCCAAAGTCCATGTTGTTGTAATACAGGCCAACCAAAAGATCACACAAAACATTATGCAAGCTTTTGAGATCCACAGATCTCTTCCTCAAGATGAGAGAGGGGGAGAGGTGACCAGATGATGAAGTCACATAAAATGGCTTAGTAGGTAGTTAGTACATTAAATATTACTTGCAAGTAAACATACATAGGGTCAGACTTTGAGCACACATACAGGATCAAGCTATACAAGCTGCCATGGCCTTTTCAGGGCCCCATGGTCAAAATGTTAAACTGAACAGTGACATCTTGTGGTCAAAAAGTTTGGCCTTTAAATAATAACAACTTCAATATGGCATTTCAGTGAGAAGTTACCTATCAGGAAGCAATCTCCCCCCCCCCCACACACACACACTTTTTAAATGTTCTTTTTAAATGTTAACCACCACACATCTGGATATGGACTGAGCTCCTATGTTAAATTCTGCAATGTAAACTGAATCTTGGATGGCAGCATCAGTTTACAGATCTGTTTCTGGAGATTAGGAAGACTTCCTATTAGCATATAAACCATATACACCATAGGACAGGAGTGATTACACTCTTGAATTCTAAACTTTCCCCAGATGTGATATATCGAATACTGGCTGTGTGCCTGGCATTGCAGCATACAGAATAGTTATGCACTCCTTTGAGTTGTCACCTCAAACTCTCTTAAAAAGTGAGTTGTTGCTACTCTTTGCAACAAAGGTACACAACAGAAAACCTATAGAAATACTATCTCCTTGTTCACTCACTGATGGGCACTCATGCCAAAGGTGGGCAAGTACCTTGGGGCCAACGATCAAGCAGTAGCCAAGCAGGTCAAAGTCTCATAAGCCCAGTTTGCACAATCACTGCAGCGGCTGCAGTGATTGTGCAAACCGGTCACTGGCTTATTTAAGCCATGGTGGGTTGTGGCATGTGTTGGCAGCCATTTTGAATATTCAGCCCCCGGCAGGGGGTTGTCATGGTTTGTTGTGTTGTCATGGGTTGTCATGTTGTCTGAACCTGGGCGGCAGGGGTTGTTTGAGGTTTAAACAACCCTCAGATACTCCTACAACAGACCATGGGACAACACGACAAACCATGGCAACCTCCCACTGGGAGCTGAATGTTCAAAATGGCCACAAGCATGTGCAGCAACCCACTGTGGCTTAAAGAAACCACAGTGGGCTGTGATGATCATGCAAACCTGGTAATAGTCTGATAGTCTGCCTAAGCAAAAATTGTCCAGACTAAGTAAAAAGAGTACAGCAGACTTGAGAGCTTTCTGTCACACAGCAGCACAGACTGGTGGTCTGGTGTCACCTGGTTTCCCAACCAGGAGATTTCTGGACTGTATTGCAAGTATCCCAAATGGAATTATCTCCTGTCCACTCCTCCAGCTATCGGCTTTGGTAGCACAAGGGAAGAGGAAACCAGTTCTAGCCTCGCTGCACCTGACATTTACATACAACTACCTCTTGGGCTGGACTTGCCCAAGGATAAGGTTGGATGGATCATGATAACTATCCTTCCACATTTGGCAGTATTCTCACAAGGGACCATGTGGATCTAGGACCTGGGTATAGCTTCCCCAGTGTGGCCTGTACAACACCTAGGGCATCGTCAACACTGTATAAATGTTGAGTAGTCACATCCAGATTAGATTATTACTGCTTGACTGCCAGCCCCAAGGTATCTGCCCACTTTTGACTGGAGTCTTCAGATCCAGCACTTGGGTCACCCTGATTCGTCAAGGGGCAAGATATGTTAGTTCTGTCCTCAAAGTGTAGGCTTGAAGCAAGTGAAAGCATTACAGACTGACTAGCCAGGATTCTTACAATGGTTTGGGTAGTATCCTGTTGTGCTCGTGTGTTCGCAGGACCTACCGCTTATGCAACGGGGCTTTTGCGGTTCTAAAAATGACCCGGAATGATTAGGAATGCTCATTTCTGGAATGGGGCAGGCCAGTGGAGCTCAAGAAGGGAGCACCACTGGCCTGTCCCAGTGCGGAGCCAAGCATTTCCGCTAATTTCTGGGGTTATTTTTAGAAGCGCCAAAGCCCCATTGTGCTAGTGGCGGGTTCTGCGAGCGCGACAGAAATAGTGCAGGTAGAGGAGCCCCACTGGATACTGCCCTTTAGTTTAAAAAGCATTTTAATTCTGTGTTTCCTTTCATTCTGTTGTTGAGTTATGAATGTTGTTCTTATGGTATTTTGTTGCTCTTGTTTTTGTTGCTATTTTGTTTTCACTGTTGCTCTGGTTTTATTTGGCTTTTTTTCATATGGATTTTAAGATTTTAAGATTTTGTTATACATCTTTTTGAAATCTAAATAAATAAGTATTTGCATTGGAAGAAGCCGTTTTATTGTACTAAAAATGGTGTGATTTTATCCATTTAATATTATTAGTCTACCTATTTAATATAACTAGGTTGTTAGATGGTCAGAAAAAAACACAGAGTCACATTCCAAAACAGAAACACATTTCTGGAATGTATTCCTTGGCCAAATATTGAGAATTCAGATTTTGACCTTTTGTCTCAGATTCACTGCAGTCCTTCCCCATGGATGCTCTTCTCTGCTTTTTGCTCTTCAGCAATCCAGCCCCACAACCGAGTTTCTTGAGGTGAGGGCAGGGAAAGATCGTTGCTTAATGTCTCCCCCACCCCATCTCCATCTCCCACCCAAATAAGGACTGCAAAGCTTCACCTCAGAAGCCCTGCAAGATTTGTGTGGCCTACAAAGTGGCAGCAGCTTAATCAAGAAAGGCAGGAGAGACCTGGTTCTCACATAATGCTAACCCATGATCTATTTAAACCATGTTTTGTTGCCCTGCCCAGGATTTGTTTGATGGATGATTGAACAAACCATGGTTTGGTTTCTCAGTCCCAAACTCAAATTTTGGAAGAATGCTTTTTGATGCTTCTGGGACAGCCTGACTCTTCATAGAAGACAAAAATAACTGTTTTGAACAGGTGATTACTTGACATCATTCTGCTTCATTTTCCTTGTGAATTCTGTATTACTTGTTTGAAAAAAAATTAAATTGTCTGCCTGGATTTTGGTGGGGGCTGGGTGGTCTGCTCACATGATACAAATACTGTAGCAGGTGCATTGGCTGCTAATGCATTTCCAAGCCCAACTTAAAGTGCTGGTTTTAACCTTTAAAGCCTTAAATGGTTTGGGCCCAAGTTACTTGAAGTTACTGCTGCATTCTGAGGTCATTGACAGAGGCTCTTCTCACCCACCTACCACCAAGCCTGGTCAGGTAGGTTGGTGAATACAAGGGAGACGGCCTTTTCAGTGGTGGCCCCATACCTCTAGAATCAGCTTACATCAGAGATTTGTCAAGTGTCTTCTTTGCAGGCCTTCAGGAAGGTTCTGAATATGGACTTTTTTTGTGACCTTTTCATAATCTGTGGGCTGCCAGATTTATTGGTATTATCATTTTTATAGTATTCTATTGAATATTTTATTTACTGATTTTATATTGATTTTATATATTTTTGTATTTTTATCTTGTACGCCATCTTGAGATGGTTCTACACTTAAGGGTGGCCAAATAAATAAATAAATCATTTAAAATAAAGAAAGAAAAAATGGGGGGAAATAAATACTTATCCAAAAGGGTTACCTGAAGGACTGCCTTCCTCCATATAATCCTGCCCAACGGATCTTTTCCATAGAGGCCTTTCTTGCTGTGTTTCCAAGTATTCATAAGGTGAATTTCTGTGGTGGTCTCTAGCCTCAGGAATTCTCAGCCCGGGGAGATTCATATGGTTTCCTCACTGCGGGGGGGGGGGGAGTTAAATATTTTCTTTTTAGGATGCAATCCTATACACATTAGAAAGAAAAAAAAGTCCTACAACATGCTGGCTGGAGCATGCTGGGAATAGTGGGATTTTTTTCTGCCTAAAGGATTGCATTCTTAATTCAGGTTTTGAGCCTTCATAGATATTTTGGTTTCTGGGAGACTTGATTGTTATTGCTTGTTTATATTGTTTTACTGTGTTTCGTGTATGCCACTCTGATTTCCTTAGTGGGGAGGAACAGCAGGATAATAATGATTTTAAATGAATAAATTATGTCTCATCTATCTTATATATATACTTCGAAGTCAGAAATTAGTTGGTCATCCCTTTTTGATTGCCTTTTTGAGTGTAAGTCTCCGTACACCTTTATAAACACAGGTGAAGGCCAAAGTACAACGATATGCCAGTAACATACGGCCTGCAAACAAATCATGAAAGGATTAAGAGGCACCTATAATTAAAAGTAACACAGTCAAAGTTTAGTTATTTTCCAGAAAGGAAGTCTCTAGCTGTTAAATTTAACAAAGTGACATTTCTATATTCCATGCAGTAATAATATGCCTAGACGTCAAACTCTTACTGGTAACCGTAACTGGCAGGTGAACTGTGAGTCTCCGTGTGCCTCACACCGCCATGCTTATTCTACCCCTCTGGGCCCTAGAGAAGAAGCTTTGTGCCCCACCCAGATGCTGCCATGCCCTCCTCGGCAAGTCTGCATATGCAGGCGACCTGTCAGCTTTTTGATTACAGCGAAGCTCTGGCCGGCCTTGCATCAGTCAGTATCTCAAACCAGGCCAGTCATAGGAGGCAAACTATGCCTGTCAGCATTTGTCATGCAACCAGTAATGGCAGGTTTGATATCAGCAACCATGTCAAGGTTTTGCAAACACTGCGACACCTTGCTTTTCAAGCCAGTTCCCCATTCGTCTGGCCTTTGCCATTAGCATCAACAAGAGCCAGGGACAGACTGTGGACCAAGTTGGCATCTATCAGCCTACACCTGTCTTCTGCCATGGGCAACTCTACGTTGCCGTGAGTCGTGTGCGCTCATTGGCAAACCTCAAGATTCAAGTTGTCAATGGACCAAAAAAGGATGTTACAGTGGCTGCCCTGGAGTTTACACCAAGAGCATTGTATTTAAGGAAGTTAAGTAAAGATAAAAGATGTAACACTTTGAATGTTTCAGTAAATGTTAAGTTAAACCTTTCATTGGATTTTATTTTTCTTTAAAATTTTCTTAAAATATTTTTTCTGGTAAGAAAAAAGACAGAAGAAGTGATGGGAAAACACAGGAGGGTTACAAATGGAAGATGTCATCTGGATCCCCTGTAAAATCCTGTGAACAAGATAAAGTGATTACACAATACAAGCCTCACCTGGAAGCACCCTAGTCTTAAACTGCATCTGCAACTGTTTCTGTGTCAAGAATGATGTATATTAAAAGCCCTTTGGGGGAATGAGACACTAATAGTATCTGTTCAAAATCTGTATAAGTTCTATAAATATTATGATTTATGCATATACAATCTTTATCCCAGTAGAGTGAGTTAAATTTATATCATTGATTTTAGCTAGAATTGTCATTGAAATTTCATCTGAAGTAAAATCTGAAGCAAATTTTGGGGTTCATCCTCAGGCAAAACATCTGCAGAATCTTTAAGGAATACAAAATAATTTTGTCTTGTGTAGAACTACCATCATTTCAAGGAGGGGGCATTCTGCACTACAGAAAACAAGAGCAAGAATAAAAAAGTATGTGTGTAAGAGATACACACACATACACAAACACACCCTCTTTGGAAAGTTTATAAACTTTCTATGCCCTAATTATATTATATAGAAATTATATTATATAGAAATTTGTATTGGGAATACACTGTCTTAGCAAGAATAGGTTCAGGATATGAGAATGAAAACAGTCACTGGTAAATATTATGTAAACTAGAAAATTCTCCAGATTATACATAATACATTAATCTTGTCTGACTAAAAAAAATTAAAGAATGTAGAAGTGCTATTCAAACGGGTAAATTACAAAACAGGATTTAGTAATTCATGTGTTCCTCTCAATGAAGCCAACTCTCATTTTCTCATGCACATATGCCAAGACACACAGCGCTCAAAGAAAAATCGTTTTCACACTGTGATCTGCTTCTAGGGAAAATGGTGAGAGTAGAGGTCATTCTAGTTTTTAGAACTGGTTCTTGTGTGTCACTGGCAGACAGCCAGATAGACCATTTGACCTTGAAGAGAATGCAGTTGTGTTGCATTGCTCAACCAATTAAATTATTGTCAATCTATTACCCCTAGGAGAGATGTATAAAAGAGCATGACACATCTTGGTTGACATTATTTGGTTGCCGTGATCTACTATTCAAGGTGTATGGAGATACTCCCCATGCCTGATATTACCTGCCACACCGCAGTTGCACAACTAAAGCATACTTGTGTTCACTTTGGCATTCCAAATGAACATCCTGGGAACAGCAGAGGGATTTGAGGCTGCGGAATAAAGGAAACAAAGAAACAAGGACTGGAAAAGAAAGGGTAAATACTGGCTGGTATGCGTTTTGACAATTTTAACTATATTATGTTCTTGTTTATTCTGTTCTTTATTATAATGTGTGGTGGTGGTGGTGGTAAGGCTTGTATATTGTAAGGACCCCTGAGGGGTGAGAAAATATTGCAACACTCTGTGGAATACCTGTCAGTGAGGGCTACTCCATGATAGGGACAGAGGGCAGGTTGTATTTTCTTTGCAACAGGGCCCCAAGTTAAGCACTTTATAATGTTTACATAGGATTTAATGGCAGCCATTAATTTATGTGGCAGAAAGTAAAGCAGTGCACCTGGGGATACCATTTGTACAGGAGGGCTAAATATGATTCTCGCTTCTGTTGTAAGGTGGCCAGGTGTTCTCTTTTACAGTCCTCTATTTGAAGGACTGCCAGAGGACCATCCTCTATTTGAAAGTGTTCTCTATTTGAAGGACTGTCCTGTCCAATTCCAGTTTAATTAAAGATAATGAACTGTAAGAACTGTGGCCCATCAACCGTTGGTGCTTAGACAGGAAGTCACATAGGTCACCTGGTCGTAGTCTTCCACAGTATGATGAGGTGTACTGTGTTTCTATCTAAATTATAATTAATTTATTTTTTTCTAAATTTATTTCTAAATTTATTATTTCTAAATTTGCATCTATACATATACATTAGCATATGCAAATGTTATGCATATTGCTGTCCTCTTTTGTCCTCTTTTTTGGTGATTCATATGTGGCCACTCAACTCTGCTGATACCAGCTCTTGAGAATCAAGCCTGTTCCTTCCTCATCTCTTTATCTGCAAAGTTCCCACCTACGGTTCTTGATCAGCATAGGAAATTTGCTTATTATTATTTGTATATATGGGATTATTAGCTCTATATGTAAATGGTGCAACTCTTTCACTCAGCCCGGTTTGCATGACCACAGAGGGGCCACCATGGCTTCCCAGTTGCGTACTATGGCAGTTTGCATAATTAGCAGCAGAACTTCTCGTGTTGTGCAAGCCTGGCCAGGGTGGCTTGTTGCCATATTCAAGGCGCAGCAGGGGCACACCGTAGCTTCTCATTATGTGTGAACCCAGCAAGGTTGTTGAGGTGGTTCACGAGCCACCCACAACCCTAAAGCAGCCAATGGGTTCTGGGTGGCTTATCAACCACCCCAACAAACCACCCCTGCTGCGTTCACACATGATGAAAAACTATGTGCACCCCCACAGTGCCCTGAATATTCATAATGGCAGCTGCAGCCACAACGAGAAGCCCCACAGAGAAATTAACCCACTGTGGCTTCTTGTTATGTGCGAACCAGGTCACTCTCTCTCTCTCACTCTCTCTCACACACACGCACACGCACAGAAAGGGCTTTTTCCCCAGGCAACAAACTCAGTGACGTAGTGAAGTTTTTCTAATCTGTGGTCCAGTGGGATGCACACAAGAATCAAATTCTATTATACAGATTCAAAGAATTAGATTTCATTATCCCTTTTCCAATTAATCCAATTAATCTGGGTGGATTTGGATGTTAGTTACTTCCTCTGTTTCATGTGGCCTAATGGAAAATAGGCAAATGAGATATGTTATGTGAAATAGTTTTGGAGCTAGATAGTGAAAACATTAAACAATAACTGCTTTGTTACTCTTTTTATTGAGTAATTTTGGATTTAGGCTGAGTGCCTATGCCTACCTTGATTTCTTTTTATCTGGCAGCCTTTCATGCTATATTTACTAAAACTTGAAATGTTGTACTTCTTTGTCTTCTGTGCTTCTCACTGTTCTTGGAACATTTTTAAAGAAATGTTAAATTCAGGTTGTCACGTCAGGCAACTTTGTGGTGACCATAAGTGGGGTAAAATATGGGGATATATTTTAGTCTATTTCAATTTATTCAAATTTTGAATAACTTATTGAAGTTATTTATTTCAATTTTCTATTTAAAAACTTATTTCAATTTTCAATAATTTATGCATTTTATGGTTGAAACAGAATCTAGATTCAGACAGCCTTAGCTTTACAGTTAAAGTGCTTTGGCCTTATAAGCAAAATCATCCTCTTTGACCATCAATGGCCTCCAGCACATTATGAGAAAATCAGACTATAACTT
Source organism: Heloderma suspectum (assembly GCF_057233095.1). NCBI lineage: Eukaryota > Metazoa > Chordata > Lepidosauria > Squamata > Helodermatidae > Heloderma > Heloderma suspectum. The sequence continues at coordinate 119,519,056 of NC_139462.1, forward strand.
CTTGAAATATTTAATATTGTTTTTAAAAGCTACAAAAACTCTCCCCACATTCCCCCATAAAAATGACTAACTTCCCAACCATAAACAATCCAAAGGGCATAATGTTCTTTTTTTTAAATGGGGGATTGGTCAAGATTAATATGCTTAATCTGCATGGGTGGATCGTATTTGTGGAATCTTAGAAGCACACTTTGATTCATCAGGGTGTGGTTCGAAGGGCAGGTTCTTAAGGCAGCTGTGGGCCTAAGGGAGACTTAATTGGTCTGTCACCCATCTGATATCCTCCAGCTGGTAAGACAGAAAACTTGAATGGCAGTATCACTAAAATTCAATGACTGCTTACACTGGGTAGTCCTGCTGATGTTGGCACTTGGCAGCAGCATCCCTGTCTGACTAAAGTGTTTTTATAACACAGTGGCCGTAGCTTAAAAAAAAACAAAGTCCAGTCCTCCTACCCTCCCAAAGAAGGATTATAGGGAGAACATTTCATCCCCTCTCCCCCTTGCTCATCCAAAGTGTGATCATCACGGGGACCGAAAAAGCCATGGCATACACCCTGATTTCTGTCTGTAGCTCACACGCCCACCTATCAAAAATAATTTTAATCTGTTATTTATTCATTCCATTTCTAACCTGCCTTTCTACATGAACGATCCAGACTCAGTAAAGTATCCTGCTGCCTAGCCCAATACTTTGCCCAACTGAATTCCAGGTTCAGTATATGGTATCAGGTACAAACTGCTTTTTTCAGGCATCCTCAAGAAAATAATCAAAGTGCAAGTTACATTTCCTGTGCCTTTTCTTCTGAAAGTGATACATAAACCTTCTCCTTTCACAGTATTTGTTCTGTTCTTCTTCTAATGAACTTCAGGACCTGAGGGAACACAACTGAGAAAGAATATTGCTATCTGGTAAGCAGTTTACTTTCTTTTCATTATAAATGTGGCACATACAGGATGAATATCAGATGGAAATCTTTTTTCCTACCATCTATGGTCATAGCATAAATGATGTCAATATTTTCTTTATAAGATGTCCGTAGAAAAACTGTTTAAAACTTAGGAATTTTCAGTCTTTCTAGGTAATGGGTAACTATTACACAGATCTTTATATTAAAACATATTTCTTCTTATTCTGATTATGCAAAAACATAAAGGAAGCTATGAGAGTGTTTGCTATTTATTTAGCACAATAGTGAACTGTGCAGGTGATAAATGTGATAAGGAATACTCTATGAAAGTATAGCCTGAGGCTACAGTTCCAGTCTTGCATGTTTGCAATTAATTCCAACTGAAATCCACAGTATTAATTCCCAAGCATTTGCGTTTAAGGGACAGCTCATTATAATTCCCTTCTGAACTGATGTGTATACATTGAAGGGGTGCTGGTGATGGAATTAATATGATTTTCAAGTATCCAGTAACACTTAATAAACTGTTGAGGGTGTTCTTTTTATTATTTTCATTCTTGGAATTTAATATTTCAGCAATTGTTCTTTGCTGAAGTCACAAAAGAGAATTTGGTAAGCATTTGATATTTCATGTATGTAATTTCTTTAGGTACTGTAAAATTTCTTTAGGTACTGTAAAATTTCTTTAGGTACTGTAAAATTTACATACATTTCATGTATGTAATTGCTTTAGGTAATTCAGCAACAAATATTTGCTGAATTGGATTTGCTCAACTGTGAATCAAAACCTTCCCCCCATCCTCGCAGTGACAGACCCAGGGAACATCCTCTACCAACACTGGAGTGGCAGACGGGATGGCATTCTTAACCCTTTCCCTGTTGGCTAGTTACTTATTCAGTTTATCAGCTGCCTGATCAAAAAAAGAGTTCTTTGGGCATTGTCCCAAGTAAAAACAAATTAAAAATCACTATTACAATAAGACGCATAAAGAAAGAGCAAATAAGGCAACTATATAATAAAAATAAATCACTTTAAAACAGAGATCAATAGATTAAAACATTGCAACAATGATCCCTTAAAATTTGTATTTATTACATTTATATCCCACCTTTCTTCTATCATGGAACTCAAAGTAGCTACATGTGGTTCCCAGGTGGTCTCCCCTCTAAGCACTGACCAGACTCAAACCCACTTAGTTTTAGCAAGAGTGGCTGCCTCATGTGCCTTCAGACTATGCCCTGGGACCTTGGTTTAGTTCTGTGAATTTATTTTTTTCTAGACAGTAGAAAAAATAAATTCACAGAGCTAAACCATCATACTAAAACCTTAAACAGTATAAACTTTTTAAAGCCTGGGAAAATAAAAAAAGATCTTTGCCTGGTATCAAAAAGGCATTAGAGTAGATGCCAGGTAGGCCTCTCTACAACCGAGGGGCCACTGATGAAAAGCCCCTTTCTCCCATACGCCATCTGCCATGTCTCAGTTGGCAAGGGTTCTTGAAGAAGGACCTCAGTTGATTATCTGAAGGCTCAGGTAGATCCATATGAGAAGAGGCAGTCCTTCAGATACCAAGGTCCCAAGCTGTTAAGAGCTTTAAAAGTCAAAACCAGTGCTTCCAGTTGAGCCTGGAAACAGGACCATAATGGGGGGGGATTTAGGGGGGCATGCCCCCAGCCCCCCCTCAATGTTCTGTCTCTCCCTCCTCCCAATATTTTACAAACAAATAACTAAATTAATTACGGAAGGAAACCAACAGGAAAGCCTATGTTTTTCTTCTTAAAGGTACAGATCATATTATTTTGTGGCAGTGCCATGGTGAATTCTGCCCACATATTCCTAACAGTAAATGCAATTGAGGGTATACCTGAGATGAAGGAATATTTTGACTTATGTGAACAGTTGTACATATTTTTTTAAGAAGGGGCATGTTGCTCAAGAGTTACAAAGGCAACTCTTTAAAACACCTGTTGGTTCAACAATGGACTGTATATTTGGGTTCAGTTATGGTTATACATTCAGATGAAGAATTCATTGTTTCCACACTCAAATTAATCAGTACATTGTTGCCTTGTGGAAAATTTTGTCATATAAACACTGAAGTTATTGGATTGCTCAGTCAGATCAGTAGTTGTTCTTTTCCCTTTCTTACTTAAATTATACTACAAGTACAGGGACAGCTTAAACTTGTAACATCATTACCGTAGCAGAAGAATCTGGATATCGAGGCAGCATTTAAACTTATAGACTGTGTTGGGTTGTACTTGCAAGAAATGCAAAATCATACTGTTTTCAACAACACTTTTAAAGCAGCCAAGGAAGCATGTGACTCTGATGACAATTAAGCACTATCAAAACATCTTCATAAACTCCCTTGCACTCCAGAAGATCTGATTGTAATGAACCCAAAGCACTAATAAGTAGGATTCCATGGCAAGAAAACTCAACAGGAAGAGGAATTCAAGCGGGGCAGGGGGCGGGGGAGAATGCTTATCAAATTTGCAGATGACACATAATTGTGTGGGAAGGCTAATACTTTAGAAGATGGAAACAAAATTCAAAATGATCTTGATAGATTAGAAGACTGGGCAGAAAATAACAGAAAGAAATTTAACAGAGATAAATGCAAAGTTTTTCATTTAGGAAAAAGAAATAAAATGCACTGGTATAAGATGTGGGATACCTGGCTTGGCAAAATTATGTGTAAAACGGATCTTGAAGGTGTAGTTGATCACAAGCTGAATATGAATCAGCAGTGTGATGTGGCTGCAAAAAAAGCAAATGCAATTTTAGGTTGCATCAATAAAGTATAGTTTCAAAATCACGGGAAGTAATAGTTCCACTCTACTCTGTGCTGGTCAGACCTCACCTCATATACTGTGTCCAGTTCTGGACACCATACTTTAAGAAAGATTCAGATAAACTGGAATGAGTTCAGAGAAGGGCAACAAAGAAACAAAGTACTATGAGGAAAGATGGAAGGAACTGGGTATGTTTACCTTTGAGAAGAGCAGACTGAGTATGGTACTTTTCAAGTACCTAAAGGGATGTCACACAGAAGAGGGCCACAACCTGTTCTGTATCATCCAAGAAAATAATGGGCTTAGGTTACAAGAAGGCAGATTTTGGTTGAACATCAGGAAAAACTTCCTAATGGTCAGAGCACTCAAGCAATAGAACCAACTCCCTAGGGAGGTGGTGAGCTCTCCATAGCTGGGGGTATTCAGGTAGAAACTGAACTGCCATCTGGCAGGGATGCTTTAAAATGGATTCCTGGACTGAGCAGGGGGTTGGATTCGATGGCCTAAATGGCCCCTTCCAACTCTGTGATTATATGATAACAATATTCCTGTAGTAGCTTATTCTTGATTTTCTACTAGTGGGTTATTCTTGATTTTTTTTAACCCTTTCTATTAATTGGTAGCAGAACCATAACAATTATTGAAGTTGCTTAGTGAATTTTTTTGAATGTCCATAAATTGCTGTATGGCAGCAAAAATAAGGGTGAAATAACTCAGTTTTAAGACAAAATTGAAAACTGATTTTATTTAACCCTTATTTTTGGTCCCCCCCCCCGGCCCCCCATGAATTTTAGGCTTGCTGTGGGCCTGCCTGGAAATGTACTGGGAGCCTGTGCAGATTACAGTATTGGGGTAATATGTTAGTAACACCCGGTCCTAGTTAATACTTTTGCAGCTGTATTCTACACAACTGAAGTTTCCAGACCATTTTCAAAGGCAGCCCCACACACAACACATTGCAGCAATCTAAACTGGAGGTTGCCACGGCATGGGTTACTCCCAGATTTTCTCAGCAGAGGCCCCATGTGCTGGATGAGCAGGCCTAGCCAGCTGAATCTGGCACATGGGCCACAGCTTCCCCATCCTTACTTTAGGAGGAGTGCACTCACTATCAGTACCCCTGTCTTGTTTGGATTGAATTTCAGTTTACTGGCCCTTATCCAGCCCATTTATATCCCACCATTCCTCCAGGGAGCTTAATGAGGCATGCATGGTTACCCCCCACCCTGCATTTTATCTTCAAAGCAACCCTATGAATTAGGTTAGGCTGAAAGAGAGAGAGAATTACCGGCCCCAAGTCCACCCAGTAAGCTTTATGACTGTGCAGAGACTTGAATGTGGGTCTCCTCAGTCCTAGTCCAACACTCTAACCCAGCTGGGTGCCCTCCAGATACTTTGGACTACAACTCCCAGCATTCCTAACCACTGGCTGGGGCTGATGGGAATTGGCATCCAAAATATCTGGTGGGCACCAGGAAGGCGAGGCTGCTCTAACCACAACACCAAGGGGAGACAGACTTCAGATTTGTGAGATATACTTTGGTTTTTACTTTTCCAAATGAAAAAGACATACATTGGAATTAAAGAATTCCGTGCCCAGAAATTTGTTTGCCCTGCCAGAACTGAGTAGAGTTCATAGTCCTTCCGTACAAAAAAAAAAAATAAAAATCCGCTCCTGGTTACTCCAAGTTTCCTTCATTTCAGAAGTGTAATTTAGTGTGGGCAAGGAATCCTTTTTGATGCTGCTATTATAGGGATGTACGAAAGTCCCTTACCTGATCCCGAAGCTTGATTCGCGGTGGGGGGGAGGCGCTCCGTCACTCCCCCTGAAATTCTGGCCGGGGGGGAGGCGCCCCGTCCCTCCCCCCCGAAATTCTGGCCGGGGGGGAGGCGCCCCATCCCTCCCCCCCCCAAATTCTGGCCGGGGGGGAGGTGCCCTGTCCCTCCGGCCGCGAATCCTCCAGTCCTGCCGGGACGCAAATGGCGGCGGCCATAGCCGCCACCATTTGCGTCCCTGCAGTCAGCCGTGATAGGCTACGTAAATGTTTATGTGGCCCATGGGCGCCACCATTTGCGTACGCGCGGGTTGTTTTTTTTTTCACTCAGCCGTGATAGGCTACGTAAACATTTACGTAGCCTATCACAGTGTTTTTTTAAAAATCTAGCCGTGATAGGCTACGTAAATCTTTACGTAGCCTATCACGTTTTTGTTTTTGTTTTAACTTGGAAATGGCAGCGGCAGCAGCCGGTCGGAAGACCGGCCGCCGCCACCGAACCGCCACCGAACCACCACCGAACCGGAGCCGCCGCCGCCAGGGACATTCGCCAAAGGTAAGTCCTGTCCCGGGGGGGGACGGGGGGGTGGCAGACCGTTTCTCCACCAATTTCGGGGGGCCGAATGCGCTGGCATTCAGCCTCCCCGAGATTCGTGGAGAAATTCTCTGACATCCCTAGTTATTTATTTGTTTCATTTCTATACCGCCCAATAGCCGAAGCTGTCTGCGCAGTTCACAAGAACTGTTAAACAAATGCGGGTCCGAAGCCCTTGCTGATCTACTGCAAATCACCCAGAGATCTACCAATAGATCTAGATCTGCCTTATGCCCACCCCTGCACTGCATTGCACTGTGCTATTTTATGTTTATTTATTTATTTCTATACCGCCCAATAGCCGAAGCTCTCTGGGCAGTTCACAAAACTTAAATCCAAGCAACACACAATAAAACAATTTAAAATATACAGAACATTAAAACCACAATATAACATACAACAACAATAAAACCTAGCAGCAGTGCAGGAGTTTAAAATACAGATTTAAAACAGCAAAGATAAAAATTTAGAAAGCTAAAATGCTAAAATGCCTGGGAAAATAAAAAGGTCTTCATCTGGCACCGAAAGGAATACAATGTAGGCGCCAGGCAAACCTCACTAGGGAGCTCATTCCAGAGCTGGGGTGCCACAGCAGAAAAAGCCCTCCTCCTAGTAGCCACCCGCCTCACTTCCTTTGGCAGGGGCTCACGGAGAAGGGCCGCTGATGATGATCTTAAGGTCCGGGCAGGCACATATGGGAGGAGGCGATCCTTCAGGTAACCTGGCCCCAAGCCATTAAGGGCTTTGAATGTTAACACCAGCACTTTGAATCTAGAATGTTAACACCAGCACTGTGCTACACGACTCTCTGTTAATTGCACACTCACACTATATCTGGCAGCATAATTGCAACAGTGTATGGGGTCACGAAGAGTCGGACACAACTTAATGACTGAACAACAACAACAAGTGAGTGAAATATCTACCCCTTCTGTTTTGAAATAGATTCTCTTATGAAATTGTTGGATTCAAGAGGAAACCCAAATAGCACCCCTTCCTCTACCCAGCCTCTAATATGTGATACAAAAAGCTAGGAAGGTCTGCAAATGCACCATTGAAAATGCATGGCTCCCATTAATTCCAATGATTTATGTAGATGAGTTTTTCTTTAAAAAACTATCTATTTCATTTATAAGACAGCCCCAAGGTGGCCTACCAAAACCACTAATAAAATATACAGTAAGAACAGATTGGGGCTTTCACAGGAGACCTTCCTACAGCACTGAGGCCATGGGTCAGACCAACCCATCTCCTACTGTGCTGTCCTGAACATTACTCAACGTGTGCCGGCACAAGTAGGTCCTTTAACTTTTCTTATAGTTAAGGGGTGTTGAATCTCAGGCCCGTGGGCAAAACCAGTCCACATGGGATTGCAATCCAGCCCTCCAGGGTTCCCCTGATGGCCACACCCCTTCCCCTCCCCACTCCACCAACCGCTGATAGTTTGGTGGTTTTCCAGCTTTTGCACAGTCCCCCCCCCATTCTAAAAAGTTGAAAGGCCCAAAGTCACCCACTGAGTTTCATGACTGAACAGGGATTTGAACTCTAAATCTTCCCAGCCAAAGTCCAAAACTGTAACTACTATACCACACTGCCTTTCTTTGGCATAATGGGGAGACAGACCTCAAGAATAAAATAAAGTTTCCTAGATCAGGGGCATCTCTACACTAACCTAAAATCCTGGATTTAAAATGGGGCTTTCTGCTTTCGTTATAAATGCAGGATTACAACAACTCCCTTTTTCATGCGCTTCCTTTTCCTTTTCCTCTTCCCCTTTCCCCCTCCTTCTCCCCCCTATCCAAGTCTTCCATATCTTTCATTGATCTGCCTCCCCTTCTTGCTGCTTTTCTTCTTTTCATGGAGGGAACTCAAGGGAACACAGCTGGGTAATTTGATAGCTCATTATCTGTGATCTATTTAAAAACAGAACAAAGGGCATTTAGTGCAGGAGATGGCTTGGAGGATCATAGCATCATGTAAAGAGCCTGCAAACTTCCACGAAGGAGCAATCTGAATTGCAGGATAAAAGCTCCTTGAGAAGAAAGCCTAGATCATACAGGCCAGTTTCCAGTCTCGTACAGAGGCCTCTTCCAAATAGACTAGCCAGCGCCTGCTTTCTGCTTGTTTTTAGCAGACACTTGGGAGATGCCCTCAATGTCTGCTCATTAGATACTTATATAAGTGTTGGCTGTTAACACGTTGGATCCAGGTAAAACTTTTCCATTTCTAGCAGTACCTGGAGATGAAAAATATCTAATTGCATTTGCTTTAAACTTGTGTTATTTGGATTACATGGTTGTTTGAGAAACAGAAGACAAATATTACCAATTCACTGTTCCAGAACCATTTGTTATTTCATATACCTCTATTATAAAAGCCCATAGACATTTCTAAAGGGGGGAAAACTTATGCTTAGCATATAAAAGATGTTTGTCACTGATCACATCTTGGAGCATTTTCATTTTTGTTTTCTTTTTTGATAATGTGTGTGGCATCTTATCTGAGTACCATAGAAAGAAGCCAGTTTCTCACCTCGGGATTTTCTGGTTTAAACCCAACAACAGTTCTTGCTTTTGTTCATAATGACTGGGTTCCCACAATCATGAAGGGACAAATAAGCCATGCTGGCTTATTCCCCACCCCCCACATCCCAGTCACATGTCAGGGGGATTTGCCATGGGTAACAAGCCATCCAGAACCCATGGGCTGTTGTAGGGTTCTGGGTGGCTTGTTAGCCATAGCAACAAGCCACCCTGGCCAGGTCAGAATGACATGACAAGCCGCACTGCTGAGGGTAATTATGTAACACCCCCCCCCCGCCCATGACCAGTACATGTGCATGGGATGGATGGGGGGGAAATAAGCCATTATGGCTTATTTCCCCTCCATGATCATGTGAACCCAGCAACGTTGACAGGTATATATAATTATCTGCCATCTCAATGGATTTTGGTATTTTTTGAAAACAGTGCAACTTGCCATTATTAACATAGATCAATGCGTAGTCATGCTTTCATCTCCAAGAGAAACCCACTTTCTCTGAGTAGCTGGTTGTTGGTTGTGGTCTGAGTAACAGTCTCACAAAGTCATACTAAACCTGTGTTTTAGAGCACTTGCTTAGATAAAACAGATTCTTGTGGCACTTTAAGGACTAACAAATTTATTTATTCTGGCATAAGGTTTCATAGACACTGTCTACTTCAGCAGAGGCATGAAGTGTCAGCCTCAAATATACCTCTATATATACATGCAGGGAAGGGGGAAGATGTAAATAGTGTTTTCAGAGGAACGGAAATGCAAAAAAGTACAGACAGTGATAATTATCTCAACAGTTTCCATTTACAAGACATTGTTGTGCAATATCTCAGTAGAAATGGTGAGCCAATTAACATATGTTCACACTTCATACATCTGAGGAAGAGAACAGTGTCCACAAAAGCCTCGGCCAGAATAAATAAGCGTGTTAGTCTTTAAGATGCCACAAGTCTCTTTGTTGTTTCTGTGCTACAGATCAACATGGCTACCGCTCTGGAAATTGCTTAGATAAGTAACATATATCATGCACCTGGTTACTAAATGAGAAAACATCTGTCTAGAGATGTAGAAATTGTATTATTTGTAACATAAGCAAGCTTTTCAATTACACAAAATTCCTCCGGCAAAATGGAAAGCAGGGTAATGGTTCATAGTACCTATTAATGCAAAAGGGACTAAACTATCTACATAAACAAATAACTTTGCTATTTAAAAAAAAGCTTGAGAAGCGGCTGTTGTTGTTTTTTATTTGAACAAGAGAAGTAGTCCCATAAAAGGTGTAATTTTACCAAGTTATGTCTCTTTAAAATTGTGAGTTATTTTAATAGGAATGCATTTGTATAGTCTGAGCTATGCAGGGCAGGATGACTGGTACCACCGAAAGCTTTAGTTAATTAATTGACTAATTAAACACAGTAAGGGCGCAATCCTATGCATGTTTAGACAGAGAAAAGGCCTACAACTCCCAGCATTCCCTAGCCAGCCATGCTGGCTGGGGAATGTTGGGAGTTGTAGGCCTTTTCTCTGTCTAAACATGCATAGGATTGCACCCTAAAGCTCACAGGAACTGCTATGAGGTTCTTGGAATAAGAGTGGGGTACAAATATAATTAGAGCACAATCCCATGCATGTCTACTCCAATGTAAGTCCTATTAAGAATCTTGACTTACTCACAAGTAAGTGAATATAGGGTTGTAGTTATAATCAGTCAATGCAACTATTACTACATCCTTGCAGATTCTGATGATAGCCCCTAACTTATCATGGAGGATAAGGCTATTAGTGGCTACTAGTCATGATGGTATCAGTAGTATGCCTCTATGTACCAGTTGCTGGGGCACAAAAGCAGGAGGGTGCTCTTGCACTCACGCCCTACTTGTGGGCTTCCCACAGGCAGGTAGTGGGCCACTGTGTGAACAGAATGCTGGAGTATAGGCCTTTGGTCTGAACCGGCATGGCTCTTCTTGTGTTCTTATGTGCCCCATAAGAACAAACAAGAAGACAAGAGGAGGCAAAAACAATTCCCAAAGAGGAGGTAGTTCCAGAAGCTGACACAAACAGAGAGCTGACCACAAAGCAAGAGGATGGCATTGGTAGTATTGCACTGGATTTGCTGAAAGAGTGGTTTGACTTATGGAAAAGTCCTCGGATCTCCTGCTCCTGCTCCAGCAAATGAATTAATATGCTACTTATTTTGAGTGCCCCCTTACATTATTACATCGTGTACTTATTAGATAAAATAGATGAGTGCTACACTTATTTTTTTATCAGAAATGTCCCAGATTATTGAACTTGGATCTTGCCTATCCTATGTGCTGGCCAAAAATAGTTTCTTAGCCAATGAGGTCATTCTTGCATGTAATTTAAGATTCTGAGCTGCTGCCCTTGTTGAAGGCCCACATTTCTCATGCTAATATAAATACTTCAAATATGAATAATATTGTGTTAGGCCCTCTTTTAAAAGTACATTTTTTGGTACAGAACTAAATTAAGATTGTAGGAATGTTACCTTCTTATTTTCAGAATCTAAATGCATGGGACAGATAAAAGCTCTCCAGAATAGCTTGTGTGTGTGATTGCTGAGGACTGCATTGTGGCTGGCTGCCAAAATATTGTCATTATTAATATAGGCTGCAACACACTTTGGACACTGTTGCACATTTAACTACAGCTTATAAACAGAATTTCTTTATCCTAAGCTGTTGAAATGTATGGACTTCAAAGTTCGGTTAAGCTAAAGATGGTGAAGTTGAGGAGACCAGCAGAATGAGGATTTTTAACTAAATATGGTAGTAGCCTAGGGCCCACATTTCACAAGTCTTAATTTGTCATACTAAGTTCTTCTGTGCATCATTTCTCTATTCATAGTTTAAGAGTATTTTTCACTTTGACAAAGTATTTCTGAACCTGCAGCCCAAATGTGCTGAAATTCTTCTGTATTGACTCCTAGGCTTTTCTTTACTGATGTGGAAAAAGTTTCCTGAAGATAATTTGAACAATCACTGCTGCAAAATATCTTCTAATTGGAAGATAAAGCCTTAATAGGAAGATAGCATAGGAAGGTATGAGCGAATTCTGGCTGTTATCCTGGGAGCGGGGTGGAGAGAAGCAAAAACAATTACCAAAATGCCTTCTGAAAGCCAGAAAGGGGAAAAAATGGACTAATGAGGATATATCTATTTCCTTGCCTCAAATTCTATTAGCAACACCCATGTGATCAGAATTATAAGAATCTGAGTTTCCTAGTCAGTATTTACTTCCGAAGAGTTATCTTATGTTTTCAACTCCTGGCCTTATAAGGTAAGAATTGTTGATTTTAAATATATATGAATGTAGAACTACAACAGAACTTTCTTATTACTATGAATGGACTAAAGTCTGATAGTCTGTCAGACTGAATAAGAAGCTATGTCTACACTTTGGTGCACAGTTACATGGAAGCATGTCCTACTGAACTCAATAGGACTTACTTGTGAGTAATGATGTCTTGAATCAGGGTACTCATGAGGTTCAGGAACTACATCTTAGATTTCATCGCAGCTTCATGTTGGAGACTTTATTTTTCTTTACTTTTATTTCTGTATCTATAGGCTGCCTTTCGGGGTTATCCTACTGAAAATGTTACTTTATCTTATTGAATATGTACTTCTCAAAGTGCAGCTAAATTAGCAAAGCAAATGCACGGAGTAGCAGATACTCATTTCTTTCATAATCTTTCAGTCCTAATAGCCGTAAGTGTGATTTATAATGCCAGTGAACAGAATAAAATACATTGAGCTTGCAACCATTTTAAGTTAGTTCACAGTGCAATCCTATACATGTCTACTCAGATATTAGTCCCACTGAATTCAACAGGATTTACTCTCAGGTAAATATTTTTAATCTCAGTTTAGTTGCAGTTTCTTATCGGGATTGCAAAGCAGTCAAAAGTCAATAGCTGCCCCTGTTCAGTCTTTAATGAAAAACTGCAACCATCATGGATGCAATCAGGTTCTTTTTCTGCTAGTGCGGCGGCTGGCTTCTTCTCATTAACAGTTTGCTCTATCCTAAACAGGAAGGGCCCTAAGAATTATCATTGTTAGTTCTCTGGTTTTGCTGGTCAGAATTTCAGCTGCATGTGAGGCTATAGCCCATCTTCCTTGCAAGGTGGGGCTGCCACGTTTCCAGGAGAGGGTTTAAAAAATTAATTGAGGGTGCAATCCTATTGGGATAGGTGGCTGCCCCTGAACTTGGAGGCAAAGGCCTATACATGCAGGGCAGGAGCAGCACGGACGGGATCTTCCCTTCCACACTTCAGCCGCCCTGCATTCGCAGCTGGACAGCCAATTTTGGCTGTCTAGCCGCAGGAAGTTGGAGCAGGGGGGCAGATGCCAGACAATGCATAGGAAGCGTCGGAGGGCACGTCTGCCCTCCCTGCCCCGCCCCCAGGAATGCCGTATTTTCACTGCTCCACACTCCTCTTACGAGTGTGGAGCACGGGGCCAATCCGTGCTGCCTATAAGGCAGCGCAGGAGGGGATGGAGGTCGGTTCTCAGGGAACCGACCTATCCTATGGCCATCTAGCTGCTGACTAGCAGCCATAAGATGGCTCCCTTAGACTACTGTTGGTGTACTGCCCCCACCTTGCTGCCCAACAGTCTCCCTGACCAAGCTGACAGAGGTGATCTCAAGTGTGGTGTTACAGAACCCCAGTACTGGGCATGCTCAGGACTTCATGGCTTCCATGGCAAATATGGGTCTGTCTCAATGTGTCATTAGGCTGATGTATAGGGCAGGGCACACCCGTAGTCTTTGCCTCTGGATGTGAGCAGGGTGGTCTGAATGTTATGTGTTAGGGGGATTATGGATTCCTGAATGCTGAGGGGGAAATTCCAGTAGCCAGGGGTAGTGATTCTGTAGTCCTGTTATTGAATGGTGAGACATGGCAGACTGTTGACACTCTCCAGTGCTGTGGAGCCCGAGGTGCTCCCTGTTTCTCTGGTGAGTTCTGGGCAATGAAACAGGCCAGAAGATGGCTACAGCATAAGTGGCATAAGACTCATTGTAAGGCCAACCAGACATGGGTGAGAGCGCATAATCATACCTAGTGTGTGCTGGTGACAGGAGCAAAGAAGGCTTCCCTCACTGCATCCTCAAGTAGCCCTCCAGTAGAATTTTTCTGGGTGGTTTGGGGCTTGTTGTTATCTTCCCCAGTAAATCCTATGTGGGAGTTCTTGGAGGCCTGCTGTAATCATTTTGCAAGGCACCTTGAGGATAAAATCACTTGATTTCATGACAACTTGAATGCTTCTAGTACAGTATCTGGTGAGATATCCAATGCAGCATCTGGTGCAGCTCTAAGGGAACTGATTCCAATTTTGAGGTCTGAGGGCATACACAAGATGCTTGTAGCTGTTCAGCCTTCAACCTGCTCTCTTGACACTTGCCCATCCTGGCCAGGAGGGTTAACTGAGTGGATCCAGGGAGAGGTGAATGGACCTTTGCATGACAAAGTGGTGCCCACCATCTTGAAGGAGGAGGTGGTGGTACCTCCTCTCTGGAAAAGCCTTCCGTGCTGTCCAATCACTAATACCCTCTTTTTGAGCATGGTGCTTGAGAGAGTGGTGGCTGGGCAGTTGTAAATGATCTTGGAGGCCACTGATTAGCTTAACCCGTTTCAGTCTGGGTTTTGGACAGAATCAGTTTTGGTCACTGATTGCACAAGACAGACAGAAGGAATGTGACTCTGTTGAGCCTGCTTGAGTTCTCAACAGCTCTTGATATTCTTTTGGATCATCTCTGCGAGCTAGAAGTTGGGAGTGCTGTTTTACAGTGGCTCCATTCATACTTGCAAGGGCTGTAAGTAGCTTTGTTCCTGGCTGTTTTGTTGTCAGGATTTGTTTCAAATAAGAAGCGCTATATAAATATTGCAAATAAATACATAAATAGGGACCCAAGTAACTTCTGTGGCAAGGAGCACCTATTACCAGCTCTGCTTGGTATGTCAACTACGCCCTTTCCTGGACAGGGATAATCTGGCCAGATGTTTTGGTAACCTCATGTTTGCATTATTGTAATGCACTTTGCAGGATACCCTGGAGAAGATGCTGATGCTAGGGAAAGTGGAAGGCAAAAGGAAGAGGGGCCGACCATGGGCAAGATGGATGGATGATATTCTGGAGGTGACGGACTCAACCTTGGGGGAGCTGGGGGTGGCCACGGCCGACAGGAAGCTCTGGCGTGGGCTGGTCCATGAAGTCACAAGAGTCGGAAGCAACTGACCGAATAAACAACAAACAATGCACTTTGTATGGGGCTACCCTTGTACTTGGCCTGGAAGCTGCATCTAGTGCAGAATATGGCAGCCAGGATATGAAGTGGAGCACCTGGCTGTTCACATACTACACTAGTGTTGAAGCAACTGCACTGGCCATCTATTAGCTACCAAGCCATGTTCAACGTCTTGCTGTTGGCATATAAAGCCCTGAAAAGCTTGGGATCAGGTTATCTGGTGGATTGCCTTCCCTGATATAGACTTGTTCAATCATTAAGGTCATTGGAGGAGGCCTTGTTGGTTGTACCTACCATAACCTGCAGATTGCCATCTTGTGGCAACCTGGAAACGGGCCTTCTCTGTTGTGGCACCCACCTTATGGAATGCCCTCTCCTCTGGTATTCAGGAGGAATATTTTAGGGACCAGTTAAAGACCATTTCTTTACCCAGGCCTTCCCTGATTGATTGTGCTGTCCAGTTTATTAATTATGGTATGTTTTGAGTATTTGGTTTTAATGTTTTTATCAATGTTTTATATAGATGTTTCTGTATTTATTATGATGTGTATTAAAATATTATTTAATGTATTATTATATATTTTAATGTATTAATGTGTTATGATGTATTTTAAGGTATTTTACATCATAAACTTTTAACTTTTTTTAGATATGGTAAGTGGTATATAAATCTATTAAATACATACATAAATTGCAGGGAAGCAGATTATGGCTAGACATTCCGAGAAACATCCGAACAGTAAGGGCTGTCCAACAGTGCAACAAACTGCCTTGGGAGGCCATGCGCTCTGCTTCACTGGGGGCATTTAAGCAGAGGCTGGCTGGCCATCTGTCAGGGATGCTGTACTTGCATCTTGCATTGCAGATCCTGCATTCAGCAGGGGGTTGGATTAGATGACCTCCAATGTCCATTCCAGTTCTATAATTCAATGGAATGTTTAAGAAGAAATTACCTTGCAAATTAAAATCTAGGTGTGGTACAGCAGCATTTGCAAAGCAACATTCTTTGAATGCAGAGATTGCCTTATAGAGCAACTAAGAAAGATCGTCTGCTGACCTGACAAGTTATTACCCAAAATAATGTCTAAAATGTTAGACACAAACACTTACAGAAACACTTCTTTTTCTTTTTTTCTTGTGAAAGGAAACATCACTGGGGGGGGGGGGAACAGAATTGAAAGCTGATTCTCTATTTTTTCTTTAAATCTGTATTAGAATCTCTTACAACACACTGGTTAGCAAGGCAGTGGAATGAATGCAGCCAAGGCAGGAGTTCCCCTTCATGGATCACTGCCTTGTTGTGGCAAAAGGGCTTGCGTAACTCAGTGAAGCCATAAGCTATGCCGTGCAGGGCCACCCAAGATGGACAGGTCATGGCAGAGAGTTCTGACAAAATGTGGTCCACTGGAGAAGGAAATGGCAACCCACTCCAGTATTCTTGCCAAGAAAACCCCATGGAACATATCACAAGGCTAAAAGATATGATGCCAGAAGATGAGCCCCTCAGGTCGGAAGGTGTCCAATATACTACTGGGGAAGAGCAGAGGGTATTTCCAAGTAGCGCCAGAATGAGTGAAGCGGCTGGGCCAAACCCGAAAGGACACTCAGCTGTGGATGTGTCTGGTGGTGAAAAGAAAATCCAATGCTGTAAAGAACAATATTGTTTAGGAACCTGGAATGTCAGATCAATGAATCAAGGTAAGCTGGAGGTGGTCAAACATGAGATGGCAAGATTGAACATCGACATCTTGGGAATCAGCGAACTAAAATGGACAGGCATGGGCGAATTTAATTCAGGTGACCATCATATCTACTACTGTGGGCAAGAATCCCTTAGAAGAAATGGAGAAGCACTCATAGTCAACAAAAGGGTGGGAAAAGCAGTACTGGGGTACAATCTTAAAAACGATAGAATGATCTCAGTACGAATCCAAGGCAAACCATTCAACATCACAGTAATTCAAGTCTATGCCCCAACCACTGATGCCGAAGAAGCTGAGGTTGATGGGTTCTATGAAGACCTACAACACCTTCTAAAACTAACACCAAAAAAAGATGTCCTCTTCATCATAGGGGATTGGATTCAATTCAAAATTGGGAAAGGAGTACGACAAGGCTGCATATTGTCACCCTGCTTATTTAACTTATATGCAGAGTACATCATGAGAAACGCCGGGTTGGATGAATCACAGGTCGGAATTAAGATTGCCGGGAGAATTATCAACAACCTCTGATATGCAGACGATATCACCCTAATGGCAGAAAGCGAAGAGGATCTCAAGAGCCTCTTGTTGAGGGTGAAAGTGGAGAGTGCAAAAGCTTGTTTGAAACTCAACATTAAAAAAACGAAGATCATGGCATCTGGCCCCATCACTTCCTGGCATATAGAAGGGGAAGAAATGGAAGCAGTGACAGATTTTACTTTCTTGGGCTCCAAGATCACCGCAGATGGTGACTGTAGCCATGAAATTAAAAGACGCTTGCTCCTTGGGAGGAAAGCTATGGGAAACCTAGACAGCATAGTAAGAAGCAGAGACATCACCTTGCCAACAAAGGTCCATCTAATCAAAGCTATGGTTTTCCCAGTAGTAATGTATGGCTGTGAGAGCTGGACTATAAGGAAGGCTGAGCGCCGAAGAAGTGATGCTTTTGAACTGTGGTGCTGGAGTCCCCTGGACTGCAAGGAGGTCAAATCAGTCCATCCTACAGGAAATCAATCCTGAGTGCTCATTGGAAGGACAGATACTGAAGCTGAAGCTGAAATATTTTGGCCACCTAATGCGAAGAGAAAACTCTCTGGAAAAGACCCTGATGCTGGGAAAGACTGAAGGCAAAAGGAGAAGGGGATGGCAGAGGATGAGATGACTAGATAGCATCACCGATGCAATGAATATGAACTTCAGCACACTCCGGGAGAGAGTGGAGGACAGGAAGGCCTGGCGTGCTATGGTCCATGGGGTCACGAAGAGTCGGACACGACTGAACGACTGAACAACAACAAGGCAGGAGTTATCTGTTGTGTTGTTTAATACCACAAAGGAATCCTATCCCAGGAAGAGCTGATAGGGCATTCTGATTCTTTTACCTCTGTGGTTCATGTGCAGCTCTGTAGCAGCCATATCGGGGATCAGACTAAGTAGCCTCATGCAGTCTCATGCTTCATGTTCTTGCTGAGCTCTTTCTCCCTTGAATATATTGTTGTAAGCTGACGAGACACAGGAATTCCTTATCTTGTCAAAGGTCATACAATTGTATATCTTGTTCTCTGCTGTTCTCTTCTGTTCTCTCCTTATCATGGCTACCCTATAACCCAGTTCTTGTATTATAAACAATAGTGCTAGGAGAAGAAATGTTGAGGACTGCAACCCCACGCGAGAGGGGGAGGAGGAGCCATTTCATATGTGTCACAATGTCTATAAAAACAATGTGCTGATGTATTTCGGGGCTTCTGGCTCTTTGGAAACGATTCCAGCCTTAAGCCCGCGCGTTAAATAAAGAATCTCTTTTTCCTTCACTCCGTGGTCTCTCTGACTCTGGGTTCTGCAACATAAATGGTGCCGTGACTCGGATGTGGCAGGCTCTGAGCCAGACAGGTGGCAGTTGCCTGCTCTTGATCGCCGCACCGGGAAGACGAGCTCGGCGCATGCCTCCCTTTCTTGGCGCCACCGACCTTTTTGTCGAGTGAATGGGAGAAAGCCTGCACCGGGATCGCCCAAACGGCAGCGAGCAGCAAGAGAACCTTGGGAAGCGGAGGAAGGAACTTGAGCCCTGCCTGTATCGCAGCTGCAATTGAGTTGAAACCCACATTGGAAGCCTTCAGGAGAAAGGCAAGTATATGGGAAAAAGAGGGCCCCGCCTTTAGGGAGAAAGGCCACTGGGCAGAAAAAAAGAGGGCCCCGCCTCATGAAGAAGGTCAGTGTTGGTGGTATACGTATACAAAAGAACCTACTCCTTGCGAGTAGAAGGGGGGCCTGATCACACCCCCGAGTGGGCGCCAGTACCCAGCACGCCAGTACTCAGTAGGAAGCTGAGGAAGCTGGGGAAGCCGTTTTCCGCTCTGGTAAAAAGTGGGAAAAGTGGGTGGCAGGGACATATGGATGCAGTGGAGAGAATGATTGTGTGAGTGGCTACTTCGGTTTCTGAAGCATACCGTTGACCGTCCGGGTGCCCAGGCCAGTAGCAAAGTGCGTGGTGTGTAAAATCCTCTTGTGTCGGCCAGTGAGACCCCTTACTCACTGACCAATTCCCATTCCCTAATTGTGTCTGTCTTCAATTTAGGAGGGAGGCTATGGGTGGTGGGGGAAGCAAACCTTGCACCCCCTTGAGATGTATGTCAAACAAAGAAGGAAAAAGGGTTTTTTTAAAAAAAGATTCAGAATAGAAAGAGAAAACAGCAAAAAGCTCAAGGTCGAGCTGAGAGGAAAAGAAGAACAAGATCTGAGGCTGTTAATTAGAAAAATGTTGCAGGACAGTCTGGCTTTTAACAAAGCGTGGGAGCGTGAGAGTGTGAGGCCGAAGAAGTAGCTGTTAGCCTAGCGCGCCGAGGGGGGGGGGGCAGGAAAATTGCCCACAACGTTCTGAGTTGTGCAACATCATCACCTCGCCTAATTGAGATGAAATCCCTAAGAAATGTAAACTGAAAATGAAGACCCAGAAGATGAAGGCAAAATAGAAAATAAAGGTGAAGAATCAGCCCCCAGAGCACAGGGTAGACCCCTCGTCGAGTGAAAAGTGTGCCATAAGACTGGCCCAAAGCAGAATGAAGCGGAGAGACCACGTTGAAGATCTCTGTCAAGGTAACCGTGTTTAGCTTTGAACTGTGTTAAAATTGCATAGAGCCTGTAGCTACTGACCATCGGCTATATGATTTCTGAAGAGCGTAACCATTAAGCTTTTGCCGTGGGATTCCCTGCAATGAAGAAATCTCACTGATTTGAGTGTCCAGTGTTACACTGCCTAAGTGTGTGTGCTAAAGAGACCGAGAAACCAGACAGCATGTTCCTGGCCAAGCCAAAATCACGCTACTACCATGCTCCTGAAAGCTGCAATAAACTGTGTAAGCTGAAAGACCCAACCTGATTGAGAAGAAAAGAAAATATTGGAACAACTGTCTTAAAAAACAATGAGATCTGTGTAGCTGGCTGGCTGACGCTGTCAGTGATGTTACAACTTTAAATTAAGACTGTTTTCCTGTTTGAGACCCCAGCGAAGAAAGCTGACCCGAGTTATTTGTTGCCCGTGCCAAAGCAAGAATTTGGCTGCCCTGTACCTCATCATGTCCTGTTTTAAGCTTGGGATTTACAAATACAGACAAACTGAGAAGCTTGCCTTTGAAGTCCTGCAAATCACCCCACCGCCTCCCCGAAGATTAATAAGGCGATGCCCATCACCCCCCAGCGTCCTGAGTTTCAGCACTCAGTGTTTCAGTGCTTTCGTGTACCAGGTTAGAAGAAAAAAAAAGAGTAAGTTTTTAAAATGTCTGTGAGAGAACCTGACAGAGGTAGAATAAAATTTACAAAGGAGTTGCCCAGGTTAAAGCGTCACGGCTAGAGAGCTGAGCTGTGCGGCTCTGTTTAGACAGAGGCCTTGCTAAAAAGTTAAAGGCCCTTGTCTGTCAGAAGGGGTGTAGGGCCACACTTTCCCTTTTTAAACTGATGCAAAAGTGGAGAGCCTTTGCTGGAAACATCGCATCTTCATTGCCCAGAGCCTTCTCTGTTTGCCTCCATCAATGTCTGGGCTTTTTAGAGACACTCTGCACATGGACTAAAATTTTAAATTGTCAAAGACTTGCCATGGACAGTGCTGTGAAGCTTTAGATAAACTTGAACTCTCATCGCTGTAGACCATGTGTCTGTGTTTTTAGTCAGCTCAGTGTACAGCAGGCTGAGTTTGATCTGTGACTTTTAGATTTCCTTCTGCCAGAACTCATGCAGCATAGAGTTGCCGATGCAAAAATGGTGACCTAGAACTCTTTGCGTGTGTGGGTATGCCCGTCCCTTGATTTTGATGAGCCCTGAGCTTTCAGCCAGAAGAGCAGTATGATTGCTGGATCTGCTCCATCATGCCTTACCATGCAAGAAGTGTTTTCCATTCATTGTGTTAAATTGCAGAAAAAGTTTGTTGTGTATATTTTATGATTTCTTAGATATCATAAAATATATGTGATATTTACAGATTAGTGTTAGTTGCAACTCCAAATAATACTAAGTGTGGTTCCCAATGGATGACAAGGAAAGAAAGACAAAAGCAAGTAAAAAAGAAGAAATAGAGAAAGTAGCAGACAGAGAAGAGAGGAAAAAGAAGAAGAAAGAAAAGGCAAGAGGCAAAAAAAAAAAAAAATTATAAAAAAGAAGCGTGGCCATAGTTGCCCCCAGGATAAATTAAAAGCAGCTGATTGTGCCTGGAGCTTATTACCTGGGGTAAAGTAGCCACAATAATGTAATAGTTCTTTAAGATAAAGAAAATGTAACTAGAAGGTGAAGAAGACCCTATCCCAAATGTGTGTCATTGAGACTAGTGTAAGGCAGAAAGGTTTAAGTAAGTGAGTTTAACTTAAAAAAGACAAATAAAGAAACAAGGCTGGTGCATGGATCAGAAAGTTTTATA
Organism: Heloderma suspectum; assembly: GCF_057233095.1. Classification (NCBI taxonomy): domain Eukaryota; kingdom Metazoa; phylum Chordata; class Lepidosauria; order Squamata; family Helodermatidae; genus Heloderma; species Heloderma suspectum. Next base: position 119,540,546 of record NC_139462.1, read on the forward strand.
TAAAAAGTTTGAAACATGATCTGCAATACAGGCAGATCAGCAAAGAAAAAGAAAGCAAAAGAAAGAGAAAAAATTTGTCTTCCCATACTAATAAATAAAAGTGTTATCAAGCACTTTGGGAAGCGAAGTTGTTTACAGGAAGCTGTGCCTGAGAACCAAACACTTCTAGCCTATGCTGAAAATGCTTGCTAGTGTTATGGGTAACATGTATGGTATAAAACCCATTTAGCGCAATAGCTCGTGGTTCAGAGAAGCTGTCTGATCCAACCATTAAGTACGCCTGTGTGCTGTACGTTACCCAATAAAGTCTCCTTGTAAGTAACCCCCCCCCCCCCCCGCTGAAATCCCAAAACACAAGTGGGGCTAGAGCACCTCACCCAGTATCAAACCCTGCTGTTAGAAGCCATGAAAGCAGGTATGAAGAAGTCAGTTAATATGACCAAAGTGTCTAAAGTGCTGCAAGGTGCCACCAAGGCCCCAGAGCGTACTTGGAGCGTCTTTCAGATGCCTATCGCCAGTACACCCCCCTCGACCCAGAGGCCCAAGAAGACGTGGATGAAAGAAAAAAAGAAGAAGACCCGGCAGAGGCAGAAGATTCTTAAAAAAGAACCAGTGTGGACAAGATAGACATTAGTGGCATGAATGCCCAAATAAAATACATCAAACACAAAGGAGAAAACCAAAGGGGCCAGAATAGGTGAAGAGGGAGACAGCTTGAGAAGGGCCGTGACATTGACTGTGAGGGGCCGTGACATTGACTTCATAATTGAAACTGGAGCAGCATCAAAAGCAAGCAAACGTTAGCCTTAAACAAGAAGTTCAAACACTGAGCAAAGTTCTTCAAGCCCAGCGTCGCTTTGTCTTAAAAAAATAAGCCATTCCCATCACAGAAGCTCATCCTTTCCAACCAAGAGTTAAAGTATGAGTTAAAGAGGGAAAAATAACCCTTTGACTCCCAGATGGAGAGGACTGAAAACTGTCATACTTTCCACCCCCGCAGCTATGAAAGCAGCTGGAGTTAAACCCTGGATACATTGGACACGAGTCAAGAGAGCGAGAGGGGGAGAGTAGACTGTAAACAGAAATCCTGAAAATCCTTTAAAAATCATTCTGAAAAAGCAGTAAGAAGACTCAGGCTCAACCTTACTGTGGACACACCGGGAGACTGTCCCCCTGCATACGGTCAGACCTGCAACTGGAAAATTGAAGAAGGGGACTAGACCCTACTGCAGCTTGCCAGGTGAATAGCTGCCCGGCGTACGGTCAGATCCCAAAAAAGATCAAACATGCGTGTTGTAGTGTTAGTAGTGTTGCATTGTGTTTCCTTAATAAGGTGCAAAAAGGGGGGTCTGCCCCTGAAAGGAGAAGTTTGTCCCAGTGATTTGCTGATAATTACTGGCTTCACCTGGCTAACATCACGAAAGTAAAACATTTTTGTTTGCCAAGAGGTATACCTGCAAACAGGCTTATTAGCTCTTGCTTAATACCTGTCTGTAGACATCCTGGGAAAATTCAAAAAGATACCATGTTAAGAGTTTATGGTGTAAGCTTAACTTATTCCCAAAATGCTAATTGGGGCGTGGTTGCAAAGATACTACCCCCTACAGAGTTCACTCTACGCACCCCCATCATTGCTGAAACAAATGCTACGTGTGCACAAATGCTTAATTGTCAAAAATTTTTCCAGAAAATACAAAGCTATCCCTGGCCCCCTTCCACTGTAATAAAATTCAAAACATATCTTTTAATGATGCCCACATACTTTTGCCTCATAGATGGTTTTAGACATGTAGTTCCCACACTTGGTCATTCATTCCTGCCAACTTGTCTAATAACCACCCATGTTGCCTCAGCCGCCAACTGAACTGGTGCCAATTCTTCCCCTGTAGCCCGAGAAAATCTGTCGACGGCAGCCTCGAGCACTCCAACTAACTAAAAATTGTAATAGTCATGTGCAGTTATATTCTGACTCAGAAAAATTGGCCTTAGCAATGTCACTGGTTGGGGTTCCAGGTTTAGCCTTGGCTGATGGTCTGGAAATCAACCGGTTAGCTTGCAGCTTAGCCAAAAGCATAAATGCCACTTCATGAGCATTGTCATTGTTAAATAAAGAGTTGTGTGATCTAAGAGGTGCAGTTCTAGAAAATAGAGCTGGTATAGATTACCTCTTCCTTCTTCATCATTTAAGTTGTGAGACACACCAAAAGCTCTGTTGTTTTAACTTAACTGATAATGGCAATGCTGTAGATGAACAGATCAACAACCTGCACAGTATAGTAGCTAACAAAACAATAAGACAAAACAATTAGCTCAATTAGTTAACCCCTTGGCTTCCAGATCTTAGCTGGCTTGAAGCATTGTTCATCCTAATTCTACCAGTCTTGTTCATAAAAGTTCTGTTATGTCTCTGCGTTCCTTGTCTTATGCGCTGTTTAACCAATCTGGTTTATGTCTCAGCTAGTAAAACTGCTGCCCTCTATGCTCTAATAGCCCAACAAAAGGCTAAGTAATATGTATGTCACAAAAAGCTTTGTATGGTTATCAAAAATGCTATAATTGTAATGAAATTATGCATTTAAGGGGGGAATGTAGCAGCCATATCGGGGATCAGACTAAGTAGCCTCATGCAGTCTCATGCTTCATGTTCTTGCTGAGCTCTTTCTCCCTTGAATATATTGTTGTAAGCTGACGAGACACAGGAATTCCTTATCTTGTCAAAGGTCATACAATTGTATATCTTGTTCTCTGCTGTTCTCTTCTGTTCTCTCCTTATCATGGCTACCCTATAACCCAGTTCTTGTATTATAAACAATAGTGCTAGGAGAAGAAATGTTGAGGACTGCAACCCCACGCGAGAAGTGGAGGAGGAGCCATTTCATATGTGTCACAATGTCTATAAAAACAATGTGCTGATGTATTTCGGGGCTTCTGGCTCTTTGGAAACGATTCCAGCCTTAAGCCCGCGCGTTAAATAAAGAATCTCTTTTTCCTTCACTCCGTGGTCTCTCTGACTCTGGGTTCTGCAACAGCTCGATCCCATGAAAGTTTACTTGGAAGTAAATTCACAGCGTTCAATGGGACTTCTAAGGCAGTATAGATGTGCAGCTTTAAGCTAATAAACTGACACTGGAACAGGTGCTAGCTTCTTTAAGAATCTGTAACCAAATTCTTGGTACTTACTATGAGTCTGATTGAGCTAAAGGTGAGCTAAATTAACTCCCATTAATTTCAGTTGAAGATCATTACCATATGTTTACATCCCTCCCACTAATATCTATGGGGCTTATAATACTTAACTGGCTGACTCATGCCCTATTTTGTGAACTTTTGATTTGGCTGGAGCAGAAACAAGCAAGCATGAAGTGAGATGGCTATATTTGCATTCAAGAAGGAAGAGGCAGACACCAGGTTTGGGTTACAACTTGGCCACAGCTTTTATTGTATTGACCTGCAGAATAACAGGTTGAAGGAGGAGGGGTGGAATCTGAGGCCCCTGTGCTCTACTCCTGATCATCTGTGGGCTGTCTATGCCCTATTTTGGCCCCCAGAAGTTTGGCTCGTGTCTGTACCTCTAATCCTGGTGTGGTGCTAGCTGCAGGCTCCAGAGGTATAGGCATGGTTCACCTTTCCCCACCAGTTTCCCAAAATCTGTTGGGTGGTCCCCAGCCCATCCCCATTGCCCCTTATTATGGATTTAACTACCTTAAGTATGGGGCTGAATTTCCCTCCTTCCTGTTCCATACCCACCAAGATCATGTTGATTACTACATATTGCATTTTCTGTGTACATGCCTAAGCCCTAAAATGATACCCCAGGGAAAGCGAAAAACATGCCAATGCCTTAGTCAATTGAGTTATCATGGGAAAAAATCCTTCCCGGCTTGCAATAGGATGACCATCATATGCCTGGGGTCGGTGATTACCAAAGGAGTGTCAGTGGGTGACACTGCGCCAACCTGGCCTGAAAAGAGGCTAAGTCACATAGGCCCGGCCCAGCTCTTCTCTTGTACAATGCAGTTCTTTGCGACCTGGGAGACTTCTGCCCTGACATCTCTCAATGGCCATGCTTTCAGACCATTGTGAGATTTCTCTTCTTGCAGTGCCACCAGGCCTGGTTTGTTGGGGCCAGTGCGGCTGCCTCCTTCATCACAGCCTCCTCCTTTTTGCAATTGTCATGGTTCAGGGGCAGGGTTGTCATAACATTGGACATTTCTGTTCTCACTTTGTAATAAAATGAATTTTCTACCTTACTTAAATTAAAATTAAAAGTAGTACAGGTACCAAAAGTGCACAGTGAGGGAATTATACACTGTATACCTTGCTTACAAGTGGCTAATTTGCAGAGACAATGAAGAGCCCTGTGGCACCTAAAAGACTAACAAATTAATTTTGGCGTAAACTTTCATTGACCAGAGTTCACTTCATCAGATGCATAAAGTGCTAACCTCAAATGGGCAGATTTATACACACACACATGCTGGGGTGGAGTTACATGGGAAAGGTGAGCAGTCTTGCCAGAGGAACTGAAATGCAAAAAAAAAAAAAAAAAAGTACAGACAGTGATGATTATCTTAATGGTGGCCATTCACAAATTGTTGTGTGATAACACAGACATCCTTGCAACAGTGAGATGATTAACATATGTAGTGTGCTTAAAAAAAAACACAAAACCTTTGTCTTTATTCAAGCCACAGGAAATAGTGTTGAATATCTGGCTGAATTGTACTTCAGCAAGTTCACACTGATACCTGTCTTTGAAATTCTTTTGTTTGAGAATGAGCATCTTAAGACAGGGGTAAAAAACCTCTTTCAGGCCAAAGGCCAAATTCCATTTTGGAGAAGCTCTCCGGAGCCACATTCCAGTGGTGGGTGTGGCTAAAAGCAAAACAGGGTGGGGACCACACATCAAAAAATACTAGCATATTTTTGCTTAAAGTAACTAAGCCTTAAGGGAAGAATTTTAGATCGTTAGAATCGAGAAAAATGCACAATAGCCAGGAAACCACCACAGCATTGGAATTTGAAGGAAAGGGGGTGGAGCCAAGGGCAAAGGCATGGTCTTCTGGGTAAACCTGGAGGGCCAGATTGGGATCCCCTGAGCCACTGCCCCCTCCCCCGGGTCTGAGTTTTTGTACCCCCGCATTAAAGTCATTGACCAAGTGTCTGGAAGATTGAAATGTTCCCCCACTCATTTCTGAACATTGCCATTCCTGATGTCAGATTTGTGTCCATTTATTCCTTTGTGTAGAGACTAGGAATGGCAGAGAATTCCTCCGAGGACTCAAATGAGGCCGGCTTCTTTGGAATCCGGCCTCTGGAATCTGCGGTGGAATGGCACCGCTCACCTCCGCCTCCCAAGGATCCCCTGCGGACCGGCACTCCTGCTCCGGATCGTTTGCGATACGGTAATGGCAGCCACCATTACTGTTTTGCTGGGAGAAAGACAGCCACAAATGGCATAGTGGACACCACTTGCGGCCGTAAAGTGCTGAGTTTAACCTAAATGCAGCCTTTTACATTTAATCTTAGGTAGAGAAGAGGCTTTTGGGGATAGGAGCTGAGAAAGCAATGTTCCAAGGGGGTGTTTCCACTAGGAATTTACTCTTGAGCCAGCTGTGTGTTGAGGTCATTAGGGACACATGACGTCATGGTCATCCAGCAGTCATCCCGGAGCTTATCAGTGTCAAGGGCTCCTTGGAGGTCTTTCTCTGTCTAATCCAGTAGCTAAGTCCAGACACAGACAAAGGAATTCCTTTCAAAGCTTTATTCTTCTTTTACAACTTAACAACTATACCGATTGCAACTAGATCTGAGCAGCACAGTACTTATGCCCTAAGTTGGAACAGTTGGTCCCCGTTTGAAAGGGAATTACCAGCAGACCCCTGAACTTAAGGACTAGGGAGAGTCCCTCCACTTTTCCCTTGGAGCCTGTGGGCGCAGCCGTTGTTTGCGCGCCAACCTGGCACTTCGCCTCCTTTCCGCGCCCTCCATCTGGCGCCGCTCTCTGCGTCTGCGTCGCGCATCCACTAAGTCTGCTGTCTGTGCTTGGTCACTCCCTGGACTGCTAACTAAACTAGGAATGCTGGTGGGAGGAATCTCCATCAGCTGTTGGTCCTGGGAAAGAGGAGCGCGCTCCTCTCCCAGGAGCGACTACTCTTCCTCAGAATCAGAACTACTCTGGGATTCTATGGGCTCAGTGTCCACCCTGACATCATCCCCGCTCCCATGAGGCCCCCCTCGTGCTCCTCCCCTGGGGCCCCAGGTTTGTGGGGGTACAGCTGGTGGAAGCGCCTCAGCAGCAACGGAGCATGCACATTTTCTGCGGGTTCCCAGGATCGCTCATCAGGCCCATACCCCTTCCAGTCCACCAGATATTGCAAGTGGCCACAAGAAAGGCGGGAGTCCAGAATCTCTGTGACCTCAAACTCCTCCTCCCCCTCCACCAGCACTGGCGGCGGGGGGGAGCCGACCGAGCAATGAGGGTCGCCAGAAACCAGGGAGGACAGCAAGGACCGATGAAAAACGGGATGGATCTTCATGGAGGGTGGGAGAGCCAGGCGAAAAGCAACAGGGTTAATCTGGGCCGTAATCTGGAAAGGCCCCGTGTGGCGAGGCGCGAGCTTCCTTGCGGGCGAGTGAGAGGGGAGGTATTGGGTGGACAACCAAACCCAGTCACCCGGTTGCAGAGACGGACCCGGCTGGCGCCACCGGTCTGCAGAGGCCTTGTAGGCTGTCTTGGCTTGCTCGAGGGAGTCCCGTAAGAGGTGGTGTACTGCTCGCAACTCCTCTAAAAAGTCCTGGGCCGCTGGCACCGAAGAGGGAGCTAGGGTGGACAGGAAGGCCTTGGGGTGGCACAAAATCTACCACAGCCGGTAGATTTTGCACAGCCGCCATCAGTTGAGCCATCTGATCACAGAGCAACTGGTTCTCTTGCGCCAGAGCTTGCACCGCTGGGTCCCCGGCGCCCTCCATAAGGCAATCGGAGAGAGAGAGGAGAGAAAGAAAAAAAAAGAGGAACAGGGACCAAGCTGTCAAGGGCTCCTTGGAGGTCTCTCTCTGTCTAAACCAGTAGCCAAGTCCAGACACAGACAAAGGAATTCCTTTCAAAGCTTTATTCTTCTTTTACAACTTAACAACTATACCGATTGCAACTAGATCTGAGCAGCACAGTACCTATGCCCTAAGTTGGAACAGTTGGTCCCCGTTTGAAAGGGAATTACCAGCAGACCCCTGAACTTAAGGACTAGGGAGAGTCCCTCCCCTTTTCCTTGGAGCCTCTGGGCGCAGCCGTTGTTTGCGCGCCAACCTGGCACTTCGCCTCCTTTCCGCGCCCTCCATCCGGCGCCGCTCTCTGCGTCTGTGTCGCGCATCCACCGAGTCTGCTATCTGTGCTTGGTCACTCCCTGGACTGCTAACTAAACTAGGAATGCTGGTGGGAGGAATCTCCGTCAGCTGTTGGTCCTGGGAAAGAGGAGCGCGCTCCTCTCCCAGGAGCGACTGCTCTTCCTCAGAATCAGAACTACTCTGGGATTCTATGGGCTCAGTGTCCACCCTGACAATCAGGGAAAAACTGGATTTCCTGAGACTGCTATTCTTTTCCTTAAATCAGGTTCTCCGCAGTATACTTGCTGTGTGCCCCAACCCCCGCATTTAGCTCGGGTATGCTAGCCCTGCCCAGAGGTGTGCCTTTCACCATGACCCCAGTCAAGGGGTGTTTCCTCCCATTGTGCTGAATGAGGCTTGCCCTCTGAATGACCACAGAAATTACAGAGAACCCCCCCAACTGACATGGCACATGTTAAAGCCCAATTCCATAAGTGCGATTAAGTGTGATCTTGAGGCTCCAATTCATGCCTTGGAAAGTAACTACTTCACAGCTTCCTTACAGATATCCTGTGTGTTAAAATGGGGTCTGGTTTCCATCTCTTTCCCACAACAAATCCATTAGTATTGTAGTCAGTGAGGTCCTGCGAGCTAAAATGGAGGCTAGTTTCCCTCTTTGTGTTCTCCCCCCCACACACACACACACACTTTCCTAGCACAAGCATGTGTGTGTCTACTCAGAAGTAACTCCCATTGTGTTCAATGAGGCTTGCTCCTGAAATGCAGGTGCATCTGGACTTTCAGGGGAAAGGAGGGGGGGGAAGCCTCTCTTAGTGGTTGAGCAGCCCCTGCCAGTCAGATGACATTCACTCCAACCCCCACTCTCACCTGGAAGTATGGTCTGTGAAGCGATTTTTACTGGTCTGGAGAATCTGCTTGTAGAGCCCTGCTCACAGCAAAGCCTATTCCTTTAAAAAAAATCCAGTACTCCTCCATTAGCGTCTCCTTCCGTGGAAACATGGCCCAAGTAAGCCATGAAGATGTTGGCATACTGTGGTGCCATGTGAGTACCCATGGCAGTGCCATCAATCTGTCACTATATGTTCTCCTCAAAGATGGCACTGCCTGAAACCGTGGGGCACCCAGGATTGCCTGGTTTGTGTATCTTGGGTAGCAGATAGAAGTTGCTTAATCATGGCTCCTGAAGTGTGTCCATGTAAATTTGCTACTGTATCTATAAATTTGGTACTGCATATCTATAGGAAATTCCTCCAACAGGCAGTGTAGTGCCTTCTGGAATTCCTCAGTGGGATTTGAGGATAGGGGCCTGTAAAATGTGGTGCTGGAGAGTTGCCTCTCAGCCTCCTGTATGTAGTCCAATTTGTTTATAATGATGACAGTTCTTCCCTAGTTGGCCTCTTTAATTACAACTGAATTATTTTGCAGAATTCTTTCACATGGGCCTTCTGCAAGCATTCATCACCTTTGCAAATATTCATCACTTTCCTCTTACCAATTGCTATGCTTTCCCATAGTCAAAACTTCACATTGCTTTTGTAATAACTAATAAGGTTTCCATTAATCACTGTCAAATACTGAATACAGAGATGAGCATATGGAGATCAGACACAATTCATTTTTACATTAGTGTGTTTTTCGTGCACCCTCTGAAAAAGTCATATTGCTTTCTGCAGTTGTCAGACTGAACACAGAATCAGTCCCAGCCCAATGAAAAAATTACAGGCACATCCTAAATAAGTTCCTATAATGGTAGTGAATAAGCCAACAGATGCGTGTATAAATACTTACGGAGTTTCAGTTGCCAGCTGGAACATACCAGTTTTCCACCCACTCAGATGTTTCTTCCTGTTTCCCTGAAGCAATTTTAAATGTGCATATGTGAAAATATGTAATTAACATATGCAAATAACTCACTTCTTCCAGGAAAGAAGGAAGGCCTAGGTTTGCTGTTCATGTCAGTAAGCACTGTAGATGGTCTACTCAGGCCACCCCCCTGCATTTCTGAATGGATCAATTCTTTTAGTGCTGACATCTTTTCTCAGAAAATTTGAACCTCCTTCAAGATTCCGCAAGCCAAGTGGAAATCAGTATTAACTGTAAAGGCTTTGGGATGAAAAACTTTGTTACATCTGTCAGGCAATCTTCTTCATGCAGCCTGACTCAGAGGTCGCAATGCTCATACAAGTTTGTGTACCAATAGCAGCCTTCAAAATGCAGATGGCATTTATATAGGTAAACCTGTGAAATTATTGTTGTCAGTGTCAGCCCATTCCCATTTCTACAAGAGAATGTTTATTTATTACATTTTATCCCACCCTTCCTATGAAAGCTCAGTGTGGCTTTCATAGTTCTTCCAAAATTTTACTTTCACACAGCCCTGCGAGGCAGGCTAGGCTGAAAAGTAGTGACTAGCCAAAAATCACTCCATAAGCTTCATACTTGTAAGAGGTTTTGAAACTCAGCCTTCCTGGTCCAAGTTTCCACTACTCTCAAACATTGAGGACAGATCTACACTTTGTTGTTCAGTCGTTCAGTCATGTCTGACTCTTCGTGACCCCATGGACCATAGCACGCCAGGCCTTCCTGTCCTGCGCTCTCTCCCGGAGCATGCTCAAGTCCATATTCATTGCATCAGTGATGCTATCTAGTCATCTCATCCTCTGCCGTCCCCTTCTCCTTTTGCCTTCAGTCTTTCCCAGCAACAGGGTCTTTTCCAGGGAGTTTTCTCTTCGCATTAGGTGGCCAAAATATTTGAGCTTCAGCTTCAGTATCTGTCCTTCCAATGAGCAGTCAGGGTTGATTTCCTTTAGGATGGACTGATTTGACCTCCTTGCAGTCCAGGGGACTCGTAGGAGTCTTCTCCAGCACCACAGTTCGAAAGCATCCATTCTTCGGCGCTCAGCCTTCCTTATAGTCCAGCTCTCACAGCCATACATTACTACTGGGAAAACCATAGCTTTGAGCAGACGGACCTTTGTCGGCAAGGTGATGTCTCTGCTTCTTACTATGCTGTCTAGGTTTGCCATAGCTTTCCTCCCAAGGAGCAAGCGTCTTTTAATTTCATGGCTACAGTCACCGACTGAGGTGATCTTGGAGCCCAAGAAAATAAAATCTGTCACTGCTTCCATTTCTTCCCCTTCTATATGCCAGGAAGTGATGGGGCCAGATGCCAAGATCTTAGTTTTTTTTAATGTTGAGTTTCAAACCAGCTTTTGCACTCTCCACTTTCACCCTCAACAAGAGGCTCTTGAGATCCTCTTCGCTTTCTGCCATTAGGGTGGTATCGTCTGCATATCGGAGGTTGTTGATAATTCTCCCGGCAATCTTAACTCTGACCTGTGATTCATCCAACCCGGCATTTCTCATGATGTACTCTGCATATAAGTTAAATAAGCAGGGCGACAGTATGCAGCCTTGTCGTACTCCTTTCCCAATTTTGAACCAATCGGTTGTTCCATGTCTGGTTCTGACTGTTGCTTCTTGACCCTCGTACAGGTTTCTCAGGAGACAGGTAAGGTGGTCTGGTACTCCCATCACTTTAAGAATTTGCCACAGTTTGTTGTGATCCACACAATCAAAGGCTTTAGCGTAGTCAATGAAGCAGAAATAGACTTTTTCTGGAATTCTCTTGCTTTCTCCATGATCCAGCGAATGTTGGCGATTTGATCTCTAGTTCCTCTGCCTCTTCGAAACCCAGCTTGTATTTCCGGTAGTTCTCGGTTCGCATACTGCTGAAGCCTAGCTTGTAGGATTTTGAGCATCACCTTGCTGGCATATGAAATGAGTGCAATTGTGCGGTAGTTTGAACAGTCTTTGGCGTTGCCTTTCTTTGGAACTGGAATGTAAACTGACCTTTTCCAGTCTTGTGGCCACTGTTGAGTGTTCCAAATTTGTTGGCATATTGAGTGCAGCATTTTAACAGCATCATCTTTTAGGATTTTAAATAGCTCAGCTGGAATACTGTCATCTCCGCTAGCTTTGTTGTTAGGAATGCTTCCTAAGGCCCACTTGACTTCACTCTCTAGGATGTCCAGCTCAAGTTCAGTGACCGCACTATCATGGCTATCAGGGACATTAAGATCTTTCCTGTATAGTTCTTCTGTGTATTCTTTCCACTTCTTCTTAATCTCATCTGCTTCTGTTAGGTCCCTACCTTCTTTGTCCTTTATCATGCCCGTCCTTGCACAAAACGTTCCCTTGAGATCTCCAATTTTCTTGAAGAGATCTCTAGTCTTTCCCATTCTGTTTTCCTTGATTTCTTTGCATTTTTCATTTAAGAAGGCCTTCTTGTCTCTCCTTGCTATTCTCTGGAACTCTGCATTCAGTTGGATATATCTTCCCCTTTCTCCCTTTCTTTTCGCTTCCCTTCTTTCGTCAGCTACTTGTAAAGCCTCATCAGACAGCCACTTGGCTGTCTTGCATTTCTTTTTCTTTGGGATGGATTGAGTTGCTGCCTCCTGAACAATGTTACGGACCTCCGTCCATAGTTCCTCAGGCACTATGTCTATCAGGTCTAATCCCTGAAATCTATTCCTCATCTCCACTGTATATTCATAAGGGATATGATTTAGGGAGTACATGAATGGTTTAGTGGTTTTCCCTACGTTCGTCAATTTAAGCTGAAATTTTGCAACAAGAAGCAGCTCATGATCTGAGCCACAGTCAGCTCCAGGTCTTGTTTTTACTGACTGTATAGAGCTTCTCCATCTTTGGCTGCAAAGGACATAATCAATCTGATTTCGATATTGACCATCTGGTGATGTCCATGTGTAGAGTCGTCTCTTGTGCTGTTGGAGAAGAGTGTTTGCTATGATCAGCGTGTTCTCTTGGCAAAACTCTATTAGCCTTTGTCCTGCTTCATTTTGTACACCAAGGCCATGCTTGCCTGTTATCCTGGTGATTTCTTGACTTCCTACTTTAGCATTCCAATCCCCTATGATGAAGAGGACATTTTTTTTTGGTGTTAGTTTTAGAAGGTGTTGTAGGTCTTCATAGAACCCATCAACCTCAGCTTCTTCGGCCTCAGTGGTTGGGGCATAGACTTGAATTACTGTGATGTTGAATGGTTTGCCTTGGATTCGTACTGAGATCATTCTATCATTTTTGAGATTGTACCCCAGTACTGCTTTTCCCACCCTTTTGTTGACAATGAGTGCTACTCCATTTCTTCTAAGGGATTCTTCCCCACAGTAGTAGATATGATGGTCACCTGAATTAAATTCGCCCATGCCTGTCCATTTTAGTTCGCTGATGCCCAAGATGTCGATGTTCAATCTTGCCATCTCATGTTTGACCACCTCCAGCTTACCTTGATTCATCGATCTTACATTCCAGGTTGCCATTTCCTTCTCCAGTGGACCACATTTTGTCAGAACTCTCTGCAATGACCTGTCCATCTTGGGTGGCCCTGCACAGCATAGCTTATGGCTTCACTGAGTTATGCAAGCCCCTTCGCCACAACAAGGCAGTGATCCATGAAGGGGAGATCTACACTACAATATTACATCTGTTTTCTTCCAATTTAACGGTTATGGTTTCCCCAAAGAATCCTGAAATTTATATTGTCATAGGGCTAAAGTTAAAAATTTTAAATCTGTGTTGTGAGTATGCTTAATGGCCTTACTACCGAGAATCAGTTGACAAAAATACATTGCAACACATTTCTGAGTTATTAGTAAGGTGCTAAGCAGAACAATACTATAGCAAGTTTCTCTTCTTCTCCAGAACATAGTAGGTTGCACTGTTACCATGCAGGTGTGTTTTTCTCAAGATCAATTTAACACAGGAATAGTGAAAGGGAGCATCAGCCTATGATAACACCCCTCAAACAGGATCATGTAAATTGGCCCAGAATCACTCACATGGTTCTTGTTTTTCTTCCTCATGAGCCATCCCACCGAATCTACACAGTGATGGATGAATCTGTCAGTGTTGTTTTGCTCAGTTTCTCATTTCTCCAACCTTAAGTTTGTTTTGGCCTGCATCAGTTCACAATTTATTTTTGTAAACTTTATGCATTTTCACGCACATTTCTCCTAATATAAACATTTTATATAGTTTCACTAATATAGATATTTTGCAAGCAATTTTCACTATTATAATGCATGTTAATGTTTTCACCATGGGCTGTTTGTTTATTTCATTTCTATACTACCCAATAACTGAAGCTCTCTGTTGTTGGGTTACTTGAGGATTGTTTCCCCTTCCAACAATCCATGCCGCCCAGGTTCAGAGAACACAACAAGCCGTGCCTGTGCGGGTGATTAGGCAAGTGGGGCCCGCCAGACGCTGCGGCTCAACAACCCACCATGGCTTGTTTAACCCATGGTGTTCATGCAAACCAGGTCAGTGCAGCATTTTGTCTGCTGGAACACTAAGGCCCTATTCAGAAAAAAAAAATAAAATTTATTTTATTGCATTTATACCCCGCCTTTTTTCCTCTTGCAAGGAACCCAAGGCGGCTTACATTATCATCCTGCCTCCGGTGTTTTATGCATGAGCGAGGAGGAGTGTAGCCACACGAACCAGCCATGCCCCTTGCATCTGTGCATATAGCGCAAACTTCTGCAGTCAGCCTTCAGACATACTGCTGTACATATAAAGGCTCTCTCTGCACAGACGTGCCTGCTGTATGCACAGGTGCCAGGGGTGGGGCTACTAGCACATACTACTACATCAGGGGCCTGGCTAGTTGGCATAGCCCGCTCCCCGCTCATGTATTTTCTGGAAGAAGTGCCTGCCATTTGCCTCACTTGTGCTCTGTTTGTAAATAAATCATATTACAAGGACTCTGTAAGTCCCTAGCATTCTGTCACCCAAAGGAAGCCAAACCTGTGTCACGCTGCTCCTGGAATTTCTCACTGCTTGGGGAAGGGGAGCATCCAACAATATGTAAGTGATAATATATGTACATGAAATAAACCTAGGCAGCTGGCTTAATTTCCAGTGCACATTATTTCCTGTACATACAAGACAGTTATAATTTGGCACTGTAATGTTTACATTATTTCAATGAAGACTCACAATTTTACCAAGAATAAAATTGTGAATAATGCATTGAAAAAGTCTCCTGGCTCCCCTCTAAAGGATGAGTTATTCAATGTTAGTGAGTTGAAGTTCCCTGCATTTCTAACTCATGCCCTAACTAGCATTTATGAAGGATGTGTGGCCACTGCCAGCCTGCATGCCCTCCCACACCTCCTCCTGGTAATGTTGAAAAAAAGAAATGTGTAAAATGATGTCATCACATTCTGTATTTTCCAGTTCATTGGCCAGTTCATCCAGTTCACTTCCATGGGTTGAGGGTGTACAGAAAAGCCCTATTTATAGCTGTAGGAATCTTTCTTTTTAAAAATACCCAACTCCTCCATTTTGACTACTTGGTTTCCTTTATGGTGTCATAAGAACCCAGCTTGTTTATCTTGTAGAACTCATATATGCCAACACCGGGCCTCTGGTTTAAAAATGCCCTATCTAACATGAGCAGGAGTTTCCTCCAAAAAGACAGGACAAATTCCTGCATCCATGTCCTTTTTATCCTTAAGTTCTGTTGACTGCTCACAGTAAGGCATCCAAATATGAGTATTACATGCGGAGTATGCTTTGACTTAGTTGGTTAAGGAAAAAGGAAAGGAAAGGTTCCTCCTGTGCAAGCACCGGGTCATTACTGAACCCTAGAGGGATGCCGCTTACGCTGGCGTTTTCATGGCAGACTATAGCGGGGTGGTTTGCCATTGCCTTCCCCAGTTGTGACTACCTTTCCCCCAGCAAGCTGGGTACTCATTTTACCAACCTCGGAAGGATGGAGGGCTGAGTTGACCTGAGCCGGCTACCTGAGACTAGGGATGTACGAAAGGCACTTACCTGGTCCTGCAGCTTGCTTCGAGGTGGGGGGGAGGCGCTTCAGTCCTCCCCCCGAAGTTCAGGCCGGGGGGGGAGGTGCCCTGCCTCGCCCAGCCGAAATTCAGTCTGGGGGGGGGAGGCACCCCATCTCCCCGTCCGCGAAATAAAAAAGTGGGGGGGAACCACCCGTGATAGGCTACGTAGTGATTTACGTGGCCTATCACAGCTAGATTTCCAAAGTCAGCTGTGATAGACTATGTAAATCGTTACGTAGCCTATCACGGGTGACTTTGAAAAAAAAGAAAAGCGCGTACGCAAATGGCGGCGCCCATGGGCGCCGCCATTTGCGTTCCTTATTTGTTCCCCCCATTTGCGTATGCGCTTTTTTCCCCCCCAAAGTCACCTGTGATAGGCTACGTAACGATTTACATAGCCTATCACAGCTGACTTTGGAAATCTAGCCGTGATAGGCTATGTAAATTGTTACGTAGCCTATCACAGGTGTTTTGGGGGGTTTTTTACTTTATTTTGTAATGGCGGCGGCAGCAGCCAGTCGGAAGACCGGCTGCCGCCCCTGCCC
This sequence comes from Heloderma suspectum, assembly GCF_057233095.1. Taxonomy (NCBI): domain Eukaryota; kingdom Metazoa; phylum Chordata; class Lepidosauria; order Squamata; family Helodermatidae; genus Heloderma; species Heloderma suspectum. The sequence continues at coordinate 119,556,312 of NC_139462.1, forward strand.
CCGACGAACTGCCGCCGAACTCCCGCCGGGACCTGCCGCCGAGAGGGACATTCGAAGGAGGTAAGTCCCATCCCGGGGGGGGGGGGCAGGGGGGGCGGAGAATTTCACGAACAATTTCGGGGGGCCGAATGCGTTGGCATTCAGCCTCCCCGAGATTTGTGGAGAAATTCTCCGCCATCCCTACCTGAGATTAGGGATGTCAGAGAATTTCGCCACGAATCTCAGGGAGGCCGAATGCCAGCGCATTCGGCCCCCCGAAATCAGTGGTGAAACGGTCTGCCCCCCCCAGGATGGGACTTACCTTCGGTGAATCTTCCTGGCGGCGGTGGCTCTGGCGGCGGTTCGGCGGTGGTTTGGCCACCGCCGCCATTTCCAGTAAAAAAAAAACGTGATAGGCTACATAAAGATTTACGTAGCCTATCATGGCTAGATTTTTAAAAAAACACCGTGATAGACTACGTAAATGTTTACGTAGCCTATCACAGCTGATTTAAAAGAAAAAAAAAACACGCATACGCAAGGCGCCGCTATTTGCGTTCCCTATTTTGGCACGTCTTAGTCTATGTAAACATTTACGTAGACTAAGATGGCGAAAATAAGGGGAACGCAAATAGCGTAGACACTACGCTATTTGCGTTCCCCTTATTTTCACCGTCTTAGTCTACGTAAATGTTTACGTAGACTAAGACGTGCCAAAATAAGGAACACAAATGGCGGCGCCCATGGGCACCGCCATTTGCATACGTGCGGGGGTTTTTTTCTTTTAAATCAGCCGTGATAGGCTACGTAAACATTTACGTAGCCTATCACGGCTGACTGCAAGGACACAAACGGCGGCGGCTATGGCCACCGCCATTTGCGGGGCTGGCCGGCCAGGATTCGGGGGGGGAGGGACGGAGCGCCTCCCCCCAGCCAGAATTTTTGGGGGGAGGGACGGAGCGCCTCCCCCCTGGCCAGAATTTCAGGGGGAGGGACGGAGCGCCTCCCCACCACCGCGAATGTCACCCTTCGAAAAGGTAAGTGACTTTCGTACATCCCTACCTGAGACCCTACCCACTGGGATCAAACTCAGGTCATGGGGAGAGTTTCAGCTGCAATACTGCTGCCTACCACTCTGCACCACACGAGGCTTGGTTAAGTTATGTCCTAAAAGACACTCCCCATTCCACATGGCTTCAGTACAGAGATCATTACCTTGTCGTGGTGCTGGAGCTTGAGCACCTCAATGATGTTATGAGCTAAACCGTGAAGGGACACCCAAGGTGGGAAGGTCATGGCAGAGAGGTCAGACTAAATACGATCCCTGGGGAAGGAAACGGCAACCCACCCCAGTATTCTTGCCATGAAAATTAAATGGATCAGTACAACCAGAGATATTTCGGTATACCATCGGAAGATGGGACTCTCAGGTCAGAAGATGGTCAAAATGCTACTGGGGAGGAACAGAGGATAAGTTCAACTAGCCCCAGATGTGATGACGCAGCTAGCTCAAAGCCGAAAGGACGGCTAGCAGCTGATGGTGCTGGTGGTGAACGATGAATCCGATGTTCTAAAGATCAACACACCATAGGAACCTGGAATGTAAGTTCTATGAGCCAGGGCAAATTGGATGTGGTTATTGGGGAGATGTCAAGATTAAAATCTAGACATTTTGGGTGTCAGTGAACTGAAATGGACTGGAATGGGCCACTTCACATCAAATGACCACCAGATCTACTACTGTGGACAAGAGGACCACAGAAGAAATGGAGTAGCCTTCATAATTAATAATAAAGTGGCTAAAGCAGTGCTTGGATACAATCCAAAAAATGACAGAATGATCTCAATTCGAATTCAGGGTAAGCCATTTAACATCACAGTGATCCAAATATACGCCCCAACCACAGATGCTGAAAAAGCAGAAGTAGATCACTTCTACGAGGATCTGCAGCACCTACTGGATAGTATGCCAAAAAAAGATGTTATTTTCATTATAAGAGACTGGAATGCTAAGGTGGGTAGTCAAACGACACCTGGAATTACAGGCAAGCATGGTCTGGGAGAACAAAATGAAGCAGGACATAGGCTGATAGAATTTTGCCAAGACAACTCACTGTGCATAACAAACTCTCTGTTCCAACAACCTAAGATATGACTTTATACATGGACTTCACCAGATGGTCGACACCGAAATCAGATTGACTACATCCTTTGTAGCCAAAGGTGGCGGACATCTATGCAGTCGGTAAAAACAAGACCTGGAGCTGATTGTAGTTCAGATCATGAACTCCTTATTGCACAATTTAGAATCAGACTAAAGAGAATAGGGAAGACCCACAGATCAGTCAGATATGAGCTCACTATTACTCCTAATGAATATGCAGTGGAGGTGAAGAATAGATTTAAGTGACTAGATTTAGTAGATAGGGTCCCGGAAGAACTATGGACAGAAGTTCGCAACATTGTTCAGGAGGCGGCAACAAAAAACGTCCCATAGAAAAAGAAAACCAAGAAGGCAAGACGGCTGTCTGCTGAGACACTGGAAGCAGCCCAAGAAAGAAGGAAAGCAAAAGGCAACAGTGATAGGGGGAGATATGCCCAATTAAATGCAACATTCCAGAGGTTAGCCAGAAGAGATAAGGAATTATTTTTAAACAAGCAATGCATGGAAGCGGAAGAAGATAATAGACTAGGAAGGACAAGAGACCTCTTCCAGAAAATTAGAAACATCGGAGGTAAATTCCAGGCAAAAATGGGTATGATCAAAAACAAAGATGGCAAGGACCTAACAGAAGCAGAAGAGATCAAGAAAAGGTGGCAAGAATATACGGAAGATCTCTATAGGAAGGATAATAACATCGGGGATAGATTTGACGGTGTGGTCAGTGAGCTAGAGCCAGACATCCTGAAGAGTGAGGTGAATGGGCCTTAAGAAGCATTGCTAATAACAAGGCAGCAGGAGATGACGGTATCCCAGCGGAACTGTTTAAAATCTTGCAAGATGATGCTGTCAAGGTGATGCATGCCATATACCAGCAAATTTGGAAAACACAAGAATGGCCAACAGATTGGAAAAAACCAACTTATATCCCCATACCAAAAAAGAGAAGCACCAAAGAATGTTCAAACGATCGAACAGTGGCACTTATTTCACATGCCAGTGAGGTAATGCTCAAGATCTTGCAAGGTAGACTCCAGCAATTCATGGAACAAGAATTGCCAGATGTACAAGCTGGGTTTAGAAAAGGCAGAGGAACTAGAGACCAAATTGCCAATATCCGCTGGATAATGGAGAAAGCCAGGGAGTTTCAGAAAAACATCTATTTCTGTTTTATTGACTATTCTAAAGCCTTTGACTGTGTGGATCATAACAAATTGTGGCGAGTTCTTGGGGGTATGGGGATACCAGGTCATCTTGTCTGCCTCCTGAGGAATCTGTATAACGACAAAGTAGCAACAGTAAGAACAGACAACGGAACAACGGACTGGTTTAAGATTGGGAAAGGAGTACGGCAGGGCTGTATACTCTCACCCTACCTATTCAACCTGTACACAGAACACATCATGCAACATGCTGAGCTTGATGAAGCCAAGGCTGGAGTTAAAGTCACTGGAAGAAACATTAACAATCTCAGATATGCAGATGATACCACTTTGATGGCTGAAAGCGAGGAGGAGCTGAGGAACCTCATGATGAAGGTGAAAGAAGAAAGTGCAAAAGCTGGGTTGCAGTTCAACCTCAAAAAAACCAAGATTATGGCAACCAGCTTGATTGATAACTGGCAAATAGAGGGAGAAAACGTGGAGGCAGTGACAGACTTTGTCTTTCTAGGCGCAAAGATTACTGCAGACGCTGACTGCAGCCAGGAAATCAGAAGACGTTTACTTCTTGGGAGGACAGCAATGACAAATCTTGATAAAACAGTAAAGAGCAGAGACATCACACTGACAACAAAGGTCCGCATAGTTAAAGCAATGGTACTCCCCATAGTAACCTATGGCTGTGAGAGCTGGACCATAAGGAAGGCTGAGCGAAGGAAGATAGATGCTTTTGAACTGTGGTGCTGGAGGAAAATTCTGAGAGTTCCTTGGACTGCAGGAAGATCAAACCAGTCCATACTCCAGGAAATAAAGCCAGACTGCTCACTTGAGGGAAGGATATTAAAGGCAAAACTGAAGTACTTTGGCCACATCATGAGAAGACAGGATACCCTGGAGAAGATGCTGATGCTAGGGAAAGTGGAAGGCAAAAGGAAGGGGGGCCGACCAAGGGCAAGATGGATGGATGATATTCTGGAGGTGACAGACTTGACCTTGGGGGAGCTGGGGGTGGCGACAGCTGACAGGAAGTTCTGGCGTGGGCTGGTCCATGAAGTCACGAAGAGTCGGAAGCGACTGACCGAATAAACAACAGCAACATTCCACATGGATGCAATGGCGAAGGGATCTTCTTTGATTGCACGTATGCTAGGACACCATCTCTCCTAAGTGGAAGAATTGAAAAATTTGCATTCTCTCCTATGGAAAACACCCGCTCTTCAGCTGGAAAACATGCCCGCCATGATTTGTGAATACACATAAGTTTAGTTAGACCTGCCTGCCTCAATTTTTCCAAACATGTAGATAAGAGTGAATTTTTGTTGTCTTTATGTTTCTCTCCTTTTACCATGCATCCCGAATCCTAAATGAATTCCTTAGTTTGGAGATCTGCTCTGAATGATAAATTTGCAAACTCTGGAGGATTTCTCCCTACAAGCTTAGCTGTTTGCTCATCTTACCAGGCTGTGGGATAAAAGAGAAGGGGAGACTGAGGAACATTTTTGGCCAATAGCCAAAGATCTCATCTTCTAGAGATCTCACCATCTCAAAAGAAGTTTCCTTCATAAGGAGATGGTGGCAGAGAATACCAGGAGTTGGACTAGTGCAGCTTTCCCCAACCTGGTGCCCTCCAGATGGGTTTGACGGCAGTTTCCATGCTCACTGGGAATTATGCAAGTTACAGTTTAACAGATCTGGAAGGCCCCAGGTTGGGGAAAGCTGCAGCAGTGCTTGAATCAAAGATGGTCCAGATTCTTCACAAAGAGAAAACGTTGAACATGACAACATCACATTGCACATTTATCTTCCTAAACATTAACAGGGAGAAGTGTGTGTGTGTGTGTGTGTGTGTGTGTGTGTCTGTATGTGTTGGGGGATGTAGATATGGGCCACAGCAGTTAAGGCATTACTGTAAACCATTTTTGAGAGAATTATTCTGAAGGGGGGAAAAGGTTGAACTGAAAATGTTACAAATAGGATTAAACAGACTTTCTGTGGCAGATTCTCATGTTTTTTACACATCATGAATCCTTCATAAAAACCTTTTGAGGATAACGTGTTCATAACTATGTCTAAATTCTCTATAAAAACAAGAATAAAAAAAAAATAGTAGCGAGAGAAGAAAACAGAAGTGTGTGTTTGTGTGTGTAAAATGTAAATACAGATTCTCTCTCTCATGGTTATATCCATCTATGACAAGCTGGGAAAAGTTAAATCAATTTTAGCACATTTTGCCTGAAATCATATACACACTCCTCTGGAAGTAAGTCTCAATGAACTCAAAAGTAAGCCCCATTGAGTAGACATGTATAGCATGTGCTGTTAAACATCTACAAGTAGTATGGATGACATAAGCACTAGGGGTTCACGTTTTTCAAATACTGAACTTAAGAATTGTTTTGGCTTGGATTAGTTCAACATTCCACCAATAGCTAGCCAGATGTTCCAGGGAGCTCACTTGTTCTGTGTTTCCACACCCGTCAGCAACAGCAACTGATGATGTTGACTAGAACCAGGGAAGTATAGAATGCTGCTACTTCAGCAGACAGGTTAGTGTGATTAGGTGTTTCAAAGAGCAAGGGGAGAGCTAGACATGTATCTACTCTTTCAGGTGGTAGCTGCATCTAGTTTCACCTTTTGTGTTACCTGTTTCAGGGCAAAATTCCAGTCCCAGAATACCTTTCAATTTCTGGATTGAATGTAACTTTGCATGATAAACAAAGTGTAGCTCTGTTGTGCCCAATGTAATATTTTGTATTAACAGGATAATTCTGGAATTATTCCTGTAGATGCAAAAAAAAAAAAAAGAGGGGGAAAAAGCATTTTGCTAGCAGAGTAATCCAGGAATCTGGTATCAGTTTGCGAAATCCTATGTCCCCAAGCTGCATGGATGCCATGTTCAGGCAAAGGGTTTATGTATAGGTATCTATAGGAATTATTCAAAGAGCCCTCTGTTAAGGATGGAATTATGATGATGATGATATGATATGATATGGTATGGTATGGTATAATTAGCTAGCCTTCTGATTCAGTTCCTAACCGCACCCATATATTTGCCACCTAGTTCTTGGCTATGTTTTCCTGACCCACTTGGATACTTTACACTCCACTCTTTATTGCCCAGTCTCTTCACTCTGTTGTCTCACAGTGGCTAGGTGCAGATGATCAGTGGGGAAAAGAAGCCACCATGGCTTCCCTGCCTGCCCTGTGCATGCCACTTGTGCAGCCTCCATTTCCCTAACTACCCTTGCCACGGTGTGGGTTGCCATGTTGTCCGAACCTGGCGAGGTACACGGCAGGGGTGGCTTCCAAACCACCCCATGATCCATGGTTTGTTGTGGAGTAGTTTGGAAGCCACTCTTGCCATGCACTTTGTCAGGTTCAGATGACACAGCAACCTGCACCATGGTGAGTATAATTAGGGAAATAGTGGGCATGCAAGCCGCATGCTTAGGGTAGGAAAAAAAAACCACGGTGGCTTCTTTTCCTTGGTTGATCATCCGAACCTGGTCAGTGTATAGCAAAATTTATCAAGGCATTTCTCAAATCCGTAAGTTGCCACTGAATTCTTTCTAAAGCAAACTTGGAGGCAAACTTGGTGGTTCCTGCTCCAGCCACAAACTAACACAAGAGAAACTGTTCTCAAAAGTGCTGAGAACAGCATTTATTCTGGCTAAACACATTTTGGAAACAAAGGGCCACTTCATGTGATCAAATAATTGTATATGTGTTTTAATTGTATATGTTTTAATTTTTGTAAGCCACCTTGTTACCCAAAGTGGGAAAAAGGTGGGGTGTAAATATAATAATAATAATAATAATAATAATAATAATGATGCCATAGTGGCTTATTTGATCATGGCCATGGCTTGAATATTCATAATAGCCTTCGGCATGTGCCACAATCCACCGTGGTTTATCGAAAAATAAATGTGTCCCGTGTGGGCAGCTATTATGAATATTCAAGCTGTGATTGCACCTTATCATGTTGTCCAAACCCAAGCAGCCGAGGTTGTGTGAGGGTTAAACAACCCTCGCATAACCCATGTCCTGTTTTAGGTTCGGATGACAATGACAAGCTGCAGCCATAGCTTGAATATACAAAAACCGTCCAGCACTTGCTGGCACGCACCGCGGCTCACTGTGGCTTAAACAAGCCACAGTGGGGTGCCATGATCATGAAGGTCAGTGTGTCCTTCAAGGAAAGAATTTGGTAACTGGAACAGGTGAACTCCTTAACTCCTTTTTTTCTGTTTGATTCAGGAAATGAGAGCCAAGGAGTTCATCTCTGCAGGTTGCCAAGTGTCCCTGAAGAAGGACATTTTGTTTCCAAAATGCATTGGGCCCAGGTTTTGTTTTGCTGTACTTTTTAATTATAGGTGTTAAGCTTATTTACAAAAGGAGGAAAAGGAATGGGAATAACATACAAAAGAACCAGAGAAATATTTGGAAACAATAGTTACAGGGCAAAACAACAAAACTGACTAAACTTGTCTATACATACCAGTGGCACAGGTCTTCAGTACAACAGGAACTCAGAAAGCAAACCCTCCAAAGCAAACGTTGGTCAGGGCAAAACGAAAACAAGCAAAGACCAATGCATATTTTCTCCCCCTGGTTTTATACCCAAAAGCCTTTAGCAAATCTGAGGTGATCACTATTAGCCAATCACGACCTAGCTGGAAACAATTTACCCAGGCTTTCTGGGGGCAGAAAGTTCTCACAAACAGACAGCTGAACTCATTCAGCCCAAATAGTGAGAGTTCTGCTTTGGCCTTGAAGAAGCCAGGGACAGCATGAGATAACACATTTAGGTGGCCTAATGAATACATGCAGGCTGAGCCATACAGAATGGAACTGTACAAGCTGCTAAAATACAGAAGAAAAATGGATTTCTTGATAACCCATTTAATTGTTTATACCAGTAGCCCCATAGTGTGTAGAACCAGTGAGCTGGCCAGAAATGTAGATGCTTTTGAGGAATAATCAAAAGTACTCCAAAGAGTGAGTGAGTGAATGACAATTTATCTCCTGCTCACTTGTATTTAGTGCCTTTGTTTTTGGGGTTCATTCTACTCAGGCAAAACATCTGAAGAATTTTGAGGGAAATTTCAGGAGTTTCATTTGCATCTCTCATTTTCGTTCAGCAACTCCTGATTTCTGTCACCTTCCTAATATTCACTGTACCAGATTCTACCATCTTGAGCTGTTAGAATGAACTAGAGAAGGACAAAAGAGTCAATTTCTAGTCCATGTCACTTTCTCATGTGTTCACCCATATTTCTGTTCCATCCTATTTCCACATTAATCTGTGAATATATATATATATATATATATATATATATATATATATATATATTCTAAAGCTATTTCAATAAGTTTGTTGAGCCAAAAATTGCATCAGAACATTCCGGAAAGCTGGTAAATTCTGATCTGCACATTAGTCCAGGAGTATAATGAATTTGCAAAGATTAAATTCCTCAAGCATCCTGATGATGAAGCCATCAAATATTGACCTTAGTATTCTGTATGCTTGGGTCAGAGTCAACATAGTATTCTATCATGAACTCCATTTCAGTGGTTTATTCTGGCTTTTTCCAGCAAAAATCCTAGTCACTTAAATCTTCCTGACAACAAACAATTCTGTCCGTTCGCTTGAACTAGGAACAGAATGAAATGCAATAAGGTTTTATTATGTATCTATATGCTTGCAGAAAAAAATGAAATGAGCTGTACAATTATATATAATGAAGTTATAGTTGTGTACTGCTAGTGAAGCCTGCAATAAATCTACAAGATAAAGTAATTTGTAGTTGGACCTGGCTTTCTTTCACCACATAAGCAAGGGTTCTTTGGGCACATAAAACTGATGTTCTATGCACTGCACTCTGTTTAATTTGTTCATTTAAAAACAGGAATCTCAATGGTTTTAATGATTTGCTTTTTTGCTCCACATCAGCAAGTGCACATTGTTTGACATGCAAACTCCTTCTATTAAGCACTGCATTTTGTAATACAGTAGCCAATTGGCAGCTGCTCCATGTATCAAATGGGCAGGAACTATTTACACTACAGACCTATATTATTTTATTCCAGTGACTGTCATCTGTTCCCCACCAAAGAATCCATATTCGGCCCCTCCCACTCTTTAAGAAGTGCCTTAAGTGTTAAGTCACATCTATTTTCTCAGGCCTTCTCTAATTTGCTGAGATTTTAACTTGGCTGTCTTTCTTCATCATCTTTCCTTGACCTGGTTCACGTGTAATGACAAGCCATTGGTTTAAAAACTGTTGGGCTGTCATCCACAATGAGAAGGCGCACTGCCTGCAATGCGCCTGCCTCTTCCGCCGTAGTGCACAACCCATGATTGTCTTTGTAGGTTGCTAAGTGTGATGTCAGAACCCAAACCCATATCTGAATGACCAGGATAGGACAGTAAAATCAGGTGAAATCAATTTTCCTCTAGCCCCTGATAAAAGTTTCAGTAAAACATATTTATCAATGTTTTAGTTAACCTCAGAATCTCATGTGCAGAGACTTAAAGCATTGAGTATTCTTCTCCATTGGCCTCCTAACTATTGGGACTGCATCACATTAAACCTCACTACTGCAAAAGAACTAGAGGCAAACAAACATGGGTCACGTTTCCACAACAACAGAAGGGTGAAGCAAACAAAGGAATACCGGAGTTTTCATGGAATCGGCATGGGTCCGCACAGGGCTCCATGAAGGATTGCACCACACCATTATAAGTCGCTGACAGAACCCATACTTCCAGGTGGGTTGGGGGTATTGGAAGTAAGCATCATCAGACTGGCAGGAGCTGCTCAACCAGTAAGAGAGGCTCCTCCCTCCAGGCTCTACTCCCCTTAATGGCAATCTCAGGAACAAGCCTCATTGACCACAACAGGAGTTACTTCTGAGTAGACTTCCTGGACCAATGCCCCATTCTGCCCATTTCCTCCCCCCCTTTTCCTCTAAATGCCAGGCTACCACATTAGCAGGAACCCCTGAATAAATGTGCTATTGTGTGATAGCGCAGATGCGTGATAGTGCATTTTTGTGATAGAGTGATAGCGAGATACTGACATAGAGGGTAGGCATATTGATGGAAGATCTGTGCAATGGTGTTCTAATGAGACAGCATCTTAGCATGTAATACGAAAGCTGAACTGTGAAGCTTACAAAACGGAACCAAAGGACACAAAGGAATATTAGCCGTGGATCCTCCCCACATGTAGTTCTGGGGAAGTGACCTGAGACAAACATGATTTTCAGGCTATATTGGGAGTATTTGCTTGCCTGCACTAGCACACTTATACGCACTAGCACTTATTTTCAATGTTTTTTTAAAAAAGTTTGTTCCTTGGCATCCTGCTCCAAAATGGCATTGAAAAACACCAGAAAACAGGGAGGGAAAAGGTTGGGTTAGTGAGGTCACAGGCAGGTGAGCGACACGCCCTCATGGGCAGGACTGTGATACCGACGCAAGTGTGAGTGATGGAACACACCCCAAGAGGAGCGTAACCAAGCCGAAGTAAAGAGGAAAAGTCGGACCATAACCGTTCTCAGAAGAACCCGTTCTTCTGCAATAAACTCTGGAACACCTGCTGGATGGCCATGGCATAATGTAAACTGCGCGATCTCCACACGCAGTCAGGCTGGAGTAAATTGCTGGTGGAAACACACCCATGGTTAGCTTGTGCCTGCTGGTTTTGTCTATATCCTGAATTCTCTGTTTAATTAAAGATATAGCTTGCGATCGCTCCATTATAAGCAGAACTGTTGAGGAAAAAACAAGCATGTATAATAACAGAGAAATACCTTTCTTCTAGGTAGATTCATAAGAATTGATTAAAGTCAGGTAGGCAGATGCACTGATTGAGTCACTGGAACAGAGGCGCAGTCAGTAACATAGCACCTGTTACCATATGATGCTTGCTATTGTACCTAATCCTGCTTCCAGATTTAAAGTGGCTTCTACCGTGCATCTTGGGAGTCCTAAGATTTCCCTTATAAATCTTGCCTGCAGTTTTTCATAGTGATTAAAACTGATGTTGCATATGAGACTTGGTCTGATATACCTTAACAGCTGCTGAAACATTATCAAAGTGAAGGATGCTACTCAAAGCAATGGTTGGCCGTAGCTAACCAATATTCCCTATGGGTAGCCCAGTTTAGAGAGGAATGGTAATACAAACCCAAGTATTTATATGACCAAACATGTTCCATATCCTGTCTATTTAACCACCATTTATATTTAAGTTTCCTCTTTGAAAAGATAATCACCTTGGTTTTTTCATAATTAACAGCTAATGCATTCGTTTCTCAGTATTCTGCATTTTTTTCAGTACTCTTGATTTAGATAATAGAGACGCATCATCTGCATAACACTGTAGAGGAACGTTTATAGACCAAAACCAGCAGTTTGAATTGGGCTCAGAAATGGACTGGAAACCAGTGACAAAGCACTGGCATAATACCACTGAGTTGCCCAGTCCCCGTTAACAGACCTGCAGCCCTATTCTGGAGTAACAGAAGTTGCTAGACAGCTTTCAAAGCCTGCCAACTGTATCACACATTGCAGTCATCCAACAGGAGGTTACGAAAGCATGGATAACTTACGCAAAGTTATCTTTGTCCAGATAGGATCAGAGTTGTATCAGTCAAAGCTGATAAAAGGCACTCTGAGCACAGACACCATGGGTCTCTAGCAAGACTGCAACACATACACACACACACACAGACACGCTGAATAAGATGAACCACCTACTAACAGTATTTCTATCTTGTCTGGGCTGAGCCTCAGTTTTATTGGCCCTGTCTAGTCCATTACTGCATCCAGGCACCATTTCAAGACATCCATGGCCTCACCTAAATTTGATTAAAAATAAAATACTGGTGATTCTCTCTCTCTCTCCCTCTCCCTCTCTCTCTCTCTCTGTGTGTGTGTGTGTGTGTCACACACACACACACACACACACATAGTTCCAGCCTGCTGAACCAGCAAGAGATCCCCTCCCTGCTAGATGTGAAAAACCAGGTGGGGCAAGGGTCTAGCATACAGGTAGTTGTCCTGATTTGGCCAAACACCTTGTCCATATCCTTAGGGTCCAATGACTGACAGTCATCTAATAAAATTGGATCATGTGTTTATTTATTTACTCTATTTGTTTCTTTGATTTGCACCCCACCTTTCTACCAAGGAAGTGGCACTTAAGGTGGTTTACAATCATAGATAAATAAAAATATGATTAAAACAATAAAACAGACACATTAAAAGCACAATTAGAAACACAACAATAGCAGAATAAAAATAGCACCCAACCCAACAGATGTTACTCTGGACACCCCCACTAACTGAACTGCAAAATCTGTGGAGTCCAAGTTATGGCAGATGCAAGCGACTTTATCCTCAAAATGCCTTGCAAGCATGTCTCAGTATGCTACCAAGTGTTCCATCATCTCTTCCTTTATCCCAGATTCAAAAAACCTCAGACCACTCAGAAAAGCTCTACTGGTGGGGAGAAAATGCTTGATTGTGTTGATTGTGCCAACTGCCCAAGTCAAGTGTGCAGATCACAGAGAAACCAGGGCTTCTACAGGAGCACCAGCTATACCAAATTTGAGACCACCTCTGTCAGGCATGAACACTGATGAGCAGTGAGGTGGATGGTACACCACCAGAATCCTCAACCTGCCCCTAGAGTCTAACACAAGATACAAACTGGTGTCCAAACAGACAGGAAACATGGAGAGAAAGATGGAAACCCTATAGACCATGGCAACTCCCCCTCTCAAGTCCATGTTGGTGCTGCATCAAGGTGGGCATAGCAGGAAGAGATGAGTTCCCCAACCCAGATCCCAGTCATACAAACCAAGTCAACCTCCACTTGGACCAGCCTGGCATTCAGTAACAGCACCAACACACCAGAGAGAAAGTTGGAAAGAAAACCAGGATCTGTCCAGTTGAAGAGAGACCAGAAGACGAACAGGCATAAGATGCTTAGTCACTCTTCTCATCTGGCTTGTCCACCCCGCGATGTCATACCTCTTCTACCCATGACCACTTTTATAGGGGCACCCCAACCTTCCCAAGGTAAAGCACAGAATCTCCCAGGCACATCACTCCTGCAGATATGATGATGATAATAATGCAGGCCACGAAGCAGCTACCGGACCAGATTTAGACCAAACGCAAGAATGTTTGGTCTAAATACCATATCAAGAATGTGCATAAACAATCATTCAAAGGATCATTCAAACATAAAACAATTATATGTCTTCCTCCCAACTCTCACTCAGGCCTCCAGAAAACAAACTATCCTCAACCCCTCTCCACCAACGTAACAAGTGGCCTGGCAGAAACATCCCACCCAACCTTACGAGGCCTCTAGGGCCAGGTGTCTCAAATGTTCCAAGGGGCAGGGCCCCCCTCACCCAAATCTGGATGGAAAAATGCAGGCAATTCTTTCTTCAGGCTCTTCTTCTGACTTGTGGCCATGTTGGGATTGTTGGGGCAGTTGGAATTAATAGCTCTTCTTATGACCCGCCCACTCCCAGTTTGGTTTACTGTTGTCCCAGGCCACTGTTGTGCCACCTGCATTAGGCCTGGGAGAAATACCCCACCCATGCTAATTTGATTAATTGATATCAACATTGCTAAGTGTCTTCACAGCATAGGAGAGTAACAAGTGTTTGGAAGGTTTCCAATAATGACCTGATTATATTTCATAAATATAAAAAACCCGGCATAAATAATGACCTGATTATATTTCACCAGAATGTTGACCCTTTGGGAGAGCTTCTTGTGCTTTGGATCCAGTACCCAGCAGGAACTGTTGAATGTAATGTAATACAGCACAGGTTTCTTGATAAACAGTAGAGGGATGATATGGTAATGATGATGTTTTCATTTGTGTTCTTATTTTATTTATTTATTTATTTATTTATTATTAAATTTATTAATCGCCCATCTGGCTGGTCACCCAGCCACTCTGGGCGATGTACAACATACAATAAAAACAGTTTAAAACAATAAAATTCTACAATAAAAACATTTTCTAAAATACCCTAACCCACCCCAAATGCCTGCCTGAACAACGTTTTTAATGCATGACGGAAGCTCATTAAAGAGGGGGCATGACGGAGTTCCCTAGGGAGGGAGTTCCACAGAGTGGGGGCCACCACAGAAAAGGCCCTCTCCCTCGTCCCCACCAGTCTAGCTGTCCTGGCTGATGGGACAGAGAGAAGGCCATCCGAGGCTGATCTTGTTGAGCGGCCTGTCAGGTGCTGCTGGAGGCACTCCTTAAGATAGGCTGGGCTGGAACCATATAGGGTTTTAAAGGTCAAAACCAACACCTTGAATTTGGCCCAGAAAACAACTGGTAACCAGTGCAACTCCTTCAGCACTGGAGTGATGTGATCTCGCCGGCGGCTGCCTTTAATCAGGCGAGCCGCCGCGTTCTGAACCAGCTGCAGTTTCCGAACCTTCTTCAAGGGTAACCCCACGTAGAGTGCATTACAGCAGTCTAAACGAGAGGAGACCAGGGCATGTACTACCGATGGGAGCAGACGGTCAGGAAGGAAGGGGCGCAGCCGCCGTATCAGATGGAGTTGATACAGCGCTGTCCGGCTCACAGCTGACACCTGAGCCTCCATGGACAGCTGGGAGTCCAAAATGACCCCCAGGCTGCAGACCTGGTCTTTCAAGGGTAGCCGTACCCCATTCAACACCAGGTCAACATCCCCCAGCCTCCTCTTGTCTCCCACCAAAAGTACCTCGGTCTTGTCAGGGTTCAGCTTCAGCCTATTCCTCCCCATCCAGCCACTCACCGTCTCCAGACATTTGGACAGGGATTCTACGGCCAACCTTGGTGAAGATTTAAACGAGAGGTAGAGCTGCGTGTCATCCGCATATTGATGACACTGCACCCCAAACCTCCTGATGATAGCCCCCAGCGGCTTCACATAGATGTTAAATAGCATTGGGGAGAGGATGGAACCCTGTGGCACCCCACAAGTAAGTGGCTACGGGTCCGAAACCTCCTCTCCCAGTGCTACCCTCTGGTACCTGCCGGAGAGGAAGGACTGGAACCACCGCAATACGGTGTCCCCAATGCCCAACCCCTCCAGGCGGTCCAGGAGGATACCGTGGTCAACGGTATCAAAAGCCGCTGAGAGGTCGAGGAGAACAAGGAAGGAGCATTCACCCCTATCCAGAGCCCTCCTCATATCATCTACCAAGGCGACCAAGGCCATTTCTGTCCCATGCCCAGGCCTGAAGCCCGACTGAAATGGGTCTAGATAATCAGTTTCTTCCAAGTGTGCCTTCAACTGCACCACCACCACCCGCTCAATCACCTTGCCCAAAAATGGCAGATTTGAGACTGGGCGAAAGTTGTTCAAAACTTGAGGATCCAAGGAGGGCTTCTTTAAGAGCGGTCTTATCACTGCCTCCTTGAGGGCTGATGGCATCACTCCCTCCTCAAGGGAGGCGTTCACCACCGCCTTGATCCCCTCATCCAGTCTCTCTCTGCAGCTCATAATGAGCCAAGATGGGCAAGGATCAAGTAAGCAGGTGGTCGCCCGTACCGATGAAAGCACCTTGTCCATTTCATCAGGAGGAAGAAGGTGGAACCGATCCCACAAAACCGGTTTGCCACAGGCCGCCTCTTGCTCACTAACTCTATCCACAGCGTGCAGAGTAACACACCTAATCTGATCAATTTTATCTGCAAAGTGCCTTGCCAAGGCCTCACAGGAGGCCTTAGAATGCTCCAGTGGTTCCGGAGCCACAGGACCGACCAGGCTCCAGACCACTTGGAACAGCCTCCTGGGACAGCACTCTGCAGACGCGATGGAGGCAGCATAATATTCCTTTTTTGCTGCCTTCACCGCCACGTGATAGGCTGAAGATACAGCTCTAGCCCATGTCTGATCGTCTTTGGAGCGAGACTTCCGCCACCGGCGCTCTAGCCGTCTCACCTCCTGTTTCAGAGCTCGTAACCGTGGATTGAACCATGGTGCAGTCCAAGCCCTGTTCAGGGGGAGAGGGCATTTCGGAGCCACCTGATCTAATGCCCCAGTGATTGCGGCATTCCAGCCACCCACCAGGGTCTCGACCGAGTGGCCATTGGCGTGCCCCAGAGAATCCCCAAACACGTTCAGGAATGCATTTGGATCCATAAGACGCCTGGGGCGGACCATTTTAATGGGTCCTCCACCCCTGCGGAGGGGTTGTGGAACCGAGAAGTCCAACGTCACCAGATAGTGATCTGACCATGACAAGGGGGTGGTGGATATACCCCCGACTTCCAGATCACTTCCCACTTCTCCAGAAACAAACACAAGGTCTAGTGCATGACCGGCTACATGGGTTGGGCCCAGTTAGAATATGGTGCAGCTCCCAGGAGGCCAAGGTCTCCATGAAGTCCCGAGGTGCTCCTGTGAGGATGGCCTCCGAATGTACGTTGAAGTCCCCCAACACCAGTAAGTTAGGGGACTGTACACGCACATCAGAGACCACCTCAAGCACCTCGGCCAGGGAGTCAGTCGTGCAGCGGGGTGGACGGTACACGAGCAGAATCCCCAGACTGCCCTTCGGGCCCAACCTCCAGTACACGCACTCAGCAACCTTGGTCTCCGGAGAGGGGGTCTGGTGAAGACCAAGGACTCTCGGTAGATAACAGCCACTCCCCCTCCCCGATCCCCAGCCCTTGGCTGCTGTGCATACGAAAATCCAGCTGGACACATGGCTGCAAGGGTTGGAGCAGCAGCCTCGGCCAGCCAGGTCTCCGTAATACACGCCAGGTCTGCACCCTCATCCAGGATCATGTCATGGATGAGGGAGGTTTTCTGGGTAACAGACCTGGCATTGCAGAGCAGCAAACGAAGGCCAGAAGATGGGGTCACGCCTCCCCCAACCATCCTTTGGCTCTGGACAGGCCCGGAGCAGGGGACAGATACTACACATCTCTCCCTTGTTCCCCTTACCTGGCATGGCCTGCCCCTAGCGCTCCGCCAGCGCCTGCTGCCCAGCCTCGGTATATTCTGGCCCCGAACACTCCCCCCACTGCCTCCATCAGGTGGACACATGCCCCCTCGCTCCCGCCTATCAGGCAGGCTACCCACCCCTAAAACCACAACAAAATCCCCCAGGAAAAAGAAAACACACACACACACAAAACAATTAAAAATCCCCTTAAAAATAATGCCAGGCCGGAGTCCACAGGGAAGGCCAGGTGGTGGTGGTGGTGGTGGTGGTGGTGGTGGCGGCGGCGGCGGCAGCAGCAGTCGCCACCACCACCACCGCCACCGCCACCGCCGCCGCAGGCCCAGCAGCAGCAGGCGCACCTCTTCCCCGGTGGTGGCCTATCCTGCAGGCCCTGGCTCTCCCAGGCCACCTCAGCCAGCCAGCTTATGTAGCCCCTCCAGGGAGGGCAGGTGGAGCAGCACAGCTGGCTCGGTACCTGGGGGCCTGGTCCTGCAGGGACTGGCGGTCTGCCAGGCAGAAGTCTCCAGGGAAGGCCTGGTGGTGGTGGTGGTGGTGGCGGCAGCAGCAGCAGGCCCGCCTCTTCCCCGGTGGTGGTGGTGGCCTCTCCTGCAGGCCCTGGCTCTCCCAGGTCACCTCAGCCAGCCAGCTTATGTAGCCCCTCCAGGGAGGGCAGGTGGAGCAGCACAGCTGGCTCTGTACCTGGGGGCCTGGTCCTGCAGGGACTGGCGGTCTGCCAGGCAGAAGTCTCCAGGGAAGGCCTGGTGGTGGTGGTGGTGGTGGTGGTGGTGGCGGCGGCGGCGGCAGCAGCAGCAGGCCCAGCAGCAGCAGGCCCGCCTCTTCCCCAGTGGTGGTGGTGGCCTCTCCTGCAGGAACTTATCATTGATCTTGAGGTTGTCTGATCAGTTATCTTGTTGACGTTTGTTGACTTGGTTTTCTAATTCTGGGGAAACAGGAAAGCTGTTTCCTTGCACAGATTCCAGTTTTCTATGGAGAGGATTGGGGGTTGATGGAAAAGAAAATGGGAGTAGGAGTACAATTTCCATTCTTTCTATAGTAAATCTTAATGTGTACTATAAATCATTTCATTAAAAAAATCATAAACCTAATTTCAACTAAGAAATAATAATAAAACTAAGATAACTGGTGATATATTCCTCTATTCAAAACAAGGACATGCTAGAACAGGAAAGCTTTAAATCTCTTTTTAAATGTATGCAATGTCAGGTTCTGTTAGGTCTCTTTTGTAAGAGAATTCCACAACTGGGAGCCACAACAGAGAAGGCTGTACTTCATGTCCAAAAAGACCTCACTTCCTGGTTAGATGGAATTGGAAGCAGAGCATCAGCAGGGGATCTTAACAAGAATGGGAGTTCATAAAGGAAGGCACAATCCTTCAGGTACACTGGAACAATATATGGAGGCCTAGTTTTCTCTGAGGTGGTATAGCTGTGTCTGCACTCTACCACTTCAGACTGTAGGTGCAGATCAGTATAATAGAATTCACACCTGCACAATCTTATCCATTGAAAATTAGCATGTCAGAGAGAAGGCTGAATTAGAAGCCTTCTCTCTGACTTTTTTCTATGTGGAAGGATTGAGGGTTGTGGGTGAAAGGAGGGGGGGAAATAAAGAGACGAGACATGAATGTTTGGTATCAGTTTCAGGCCACATTTATTGAAAATCTTCAAAGGTGAGATACTGGCACGGGCCACTAAACTATGCCAGCAAGCAACTAGCTAGGCGATATAACGGGCAAAACATTCTCAGCCTGATGAGTGGTGTCTATGAGATCGCCACCCTCAGGTCTACCCCATTGGGGGGAAGGGAGGCTTTCCCCTGTCAACCCCTCTCAGGCCACAAAACACCAGGTGGGTGAGGTGAGTTGGCCCCACAGGTAACCCTTATCCCCCTGCTGAGGCCACAACACCCTGAGCAGGAGGCCGCAGGCATCACCTGTCACCAAAACAGTGCCTCAGAATGCTCACCATCCCTGTTCTCAGCAGCAGTGCCCGTCCCTAGCAGCCAGCCTGGAACAAAATGTGACCAAATTAACCTAACCATCAGAACGTAACTCAAATTTGCCTAATGGACACTCCCGCCCAAACTTAACAGTGTGAAGTAGGCAAAAAGACACACAGCCTCAGCCAATCAGACTATAAGCCAAAAATTGTTGCTTGGCCCCCAAAAGGGTGACCAGCAGAACCCACACTGCATTTTCTATGTGGAAGGATTGGGGGATCCTTTCACAGAGGAGCATCAGTCATGTGAGTCTCCACCTATGGTCTTAAGTGGTACAGCCCAGACATAGTTATGCCACTTCAGTTAGAACGAGGCCTATTATAGATAGGTCATTACAGATGATAACCAGAATCTTGAATTGGGCTCAGATATTTACTAGCTGTCCATGCATTTGCTGAAGTATTTGCACTCCACCTTGCTCTGAAGTATTTGCACTCCACCTTACTCTGAAGTATTTGTACTCCACCTTGCTCTGAAGTATTTGCACTCCACCTTACTCTGAAGTATTTGCACTCCACCTTACTCTGGCCACTAGATGAGCTGCTGCATTTTGCAACAACTGTGGCTTCTGAGCTGTTCTCAGTCTGGACATTACAAATGTGCAGATTCCAGTTTCTGGATCTTCATTTTTCAGGAAGGGGTATACTGGTAATCAGATTAACTTAATTTAAATTGTTTTTATGATCTTGTTGAGCTGGTTATTACTGAATTGCACTATTTACAATATATTTATTGTTTTGTGTTTTCTGCTGGATGTCCCTTTCGGTACATTTAGTAGAAGAGTGGGTATCAAGTATAATAATAATTTTAAAAGTTATATAAAAGACACTTCTCGTGATGACCAGCCCCTGGGCATTTTGAAGTGCAATCTAGTTCAGAAACACTTCCAAGATAGGAATTCAGTTTTTAAGGGAGCAATCCAATGGCCACTAGGCACTGTCAAGAGGGCCATAGGATTGTTTGGTTTCTGGGAATCGAGGTTGGAGCCAGGGCTGCGACCTCAGTTCCCAGAAATTGCGCCCCCCTCCCCCTTGTAGATGGCACAGTTCTCTCTGCATTGGCTATATCTTCGCACTTGGAAACAGAGTGCAGAGACGGGGAAAAGGGGCAGTCCCGGGGGCAGGGAGGGGAGGAGACCACAGAAGCTGCTTTACGCAGCTTCCTATGGGGCCTCCAGGCCTCTTCCCTCCCTCTCCCCAAAGCTGCACCCAAACAGGTGAAATCACTTGTCTAGGCAAAAATGCAGGGTGGCCAGAGCACGGAGGAGAGGATCCTGTCCATGCTCCAGCCTCCCTGCATAGGATAGTTGGCAGCCTCCAATTTCAGAGGCTGGCGACTATCCAGATAGGATTGCACCCTAAGGCAGTAATGCAGAGACAGCACTCACCATGAAAGGGCTGTATTATTAGATGACCTTAAGATCCCATCGTATATGACAAATGTGACAGTATTTAGACAATTTGAATTGGAACTAGGTCATCTTGGCTCTTTTCTTAGACTTGCTTTGTTATCCTTGGAATGACTCAACTTGGTGCGATAATGTTGCTTTGCAATCCATGGAAAATGAGAACTGCATTGTGGCATCATTCTGCAAGTGGCCTTGCACAAAAGGTTCTTTTATAAGCAGTACTAACCTGCTTGAAATACCTGTGACTAAAAGTATTTATAATAGTATAGCTAATGTTAAATGTTATTATATAATTGACTGAATAATTTCAGCACCAATTAGAGCTGATTCACACATGCATGTTTGTTCATTGATATTTTAGATGAATAGTTGAACTGTACTCATTGGGAAATCATTGATTTGTGTTCGATATGACAGATGATCTGCCTGTGGGTTCTTTTAATCTATGGTTACAGTTTCATTCATAGCAGTCATTGCTTGATATGCCAGATACTTTATTATGTGTATGTGAATTCTCCCCTAAACTGTGTTAAACAAACATACTCACACACAATATCTAAAGGAGAATTTTAAAAAATTTATATAATTCTATGGCTAGTTTTATAGGGTTCCCATTTATAGGGTTCAACAGAAATAAAGGAAGCCATTAAGTGTTCATTCTGCTAATAGAGAACTCCTGTGCATTTGGAGAGACCAACTACCTGATTGATGGAACTCAGTTCCTAAAGAAACTTGATTCCCAGCTAGGGATGTATGGATTCCCCACCGTCCATTCCAGTGGGGAATCTGGGGGAGGGGAGGCGATCCGTTCCTCCCCCTGGAATCCTCTCAGAGCGGCTCCGCTCCTCGAGGATTCTGCAGAGCCGAGGGCCACCCTGTTCCGCCGTCCACATGCCCCGGATTCCCCTGTGTTTTTTTCAGCTCCCCAAACGTACATAAATAATTCTATAAGTACCACCGAAAAATCCTTTTCACGCGCCTGCCGCCAGTCTCCATAAGCCTCGGGTCATATGGAAAATGCCTATTTATTTTCGTAAAAAGGCAAGGGTAAAGCCCTTCGCGGGGATTCCCCACATAACTTCTGGCCACCTGATCTCACCAGACCAGTCCTGACCTCACCTCACCTGACCTCACCTGACCTATCCTGACCTCATTGGACTTGACCTGACCAGACCTGACCTCACCAGATCTGACCTCATCTCACCGGACCTGTCCTGACCTCACCTCACCTCACCTCACCTCACCTCCACAGACAATAAACAGAAAAGATGGAGGATTTTCGTGGACTTTGTGACTCAGCCCCAGCGAAAGAAAGCCTCGGGTCACAGGGAAAATACCTATTTATTATCATAAAAAGGGTAAAGCTGTTCACATTCTTCTTCCATTTCCAATTTCCGAATTTCTTTTCATTATTATTTTCGTAAAATCTGCCGTTCAGCGGACAAAAAATAAAGGGTCCACATGAGCTCTGGTCTGGGTCAACCAGGCCACCCCATTCCAAGGAGGATTCCGCGGACCGGATTTGTCAGAATTCAATCCCATTTAAAATTCGTGCAGAATTCTCTGACATCCCTATTCCAGCTTATACGCTCTCTTGTATTAAAGAATTTCCAGTATTTTGTCGGTACCTTTCCAGCAGTGCTACTCATAGGAACTGTGTAGTACAGGGGGTCCCCAACCTTTTTGGGCTGTTGACCACATTTGGAATTTTGATGGACCATCATGGTCTGACAAAATGGCTGCCATAAGCCTTGCCCAGTCATAAAATGGCTGCCATGGTGGGCATGGTCACAAAAGAGCATTTCCCGGCTGGCAAACTGGTGAGACTAAAGAAAAATAACCTGCCCAAGAACCTAAATACAAGGCAAAGGTGGGGGTTGAGCTCCAAAACACAAAACCACTCTTCTGAACCTACAGTTTTCTGTTCCAACTCTGTACTGTTCCAGTGTGGCATCACATTGAAGAGCCCAGGTACAGTATATGTATAATAAGGAAATGTTTTTAAAGGTTCACATTTGAAAGCTGTGGAATTCCACCTACCTCTTAGCTCTGCTTTCTGCCTGACCTGCTCCAGTAAGCAACAGGCTCCACTGGTCATCAGCATATAAAATCGTAGATATTCTACTTTCACTGCAAAATATGACTTTTTTTAAAAAGCCACAACATCACAACATAGATTAAAAAGTAAAAGAGCAAGAAGGCAATCCTGCCATACATCCATTATGACTGAAATGAAATGCTGTCTGAAAACTGGCTATCTAACCTAGTTCAAACATACATATAAAGTAGTTCCAGAATGCATCCTTATTGAAGAACTTAATAATTGTGAATTAATGCTCATTGATTGCAACTTTCTTCATAGGCTTTGGCAGGGGATAGAGTCAGAAGCCACTTTTAGGTCAGTAAAAGGCACAAATCTATGCGTAGCAATTCTTGCAAGGTATTTATCAATAATATCCTTCAGTAAGAAGCAATCATCTATAACTGACTGGCCACAGCGAAAATATACTTGTTCTGGAGCAAGAATGGCTTTATCCTCCAGCCACTTTTCTAATTTCTCCAAAAACATTACATAAGTAAGTAAGGATGCAAGGTCTGGCACCCACCAATTTGAGAAAGGAGAGAATACCTGCAGAGGAAGTGTTCCAGAGAGAAACTTTACCCTCAGGTAAAGCACTCACTCATTCCAAAGCTGGGTTCCATACATAATGCAGCTGGGTTCCATACATAATGTGATCTTCCCACTTCCATTTTTGGTTCCTTGCAGGGGGCTGCGACCTATGTCTCTCGAGGTGGGCAACTTCCAAAGATCCAGGGGCCAATTTCTCTGGTAGCTCCCTGTGCACCTTGTTTTAAAGGGGAAATGTGGACTTTTTTCTCGCCACTATTGTGTGCTGCTGAAATTCAGTGGCAATCCAACAGCATGGCAGCAGCAATTTGGGAAGTGGAGGCCACAAAAAGGGGTGCGGGCTGCATGTGGCCCATGTGTCGTGAGTTGCCCACCCCTTCTGTACAACATTGGGAAGCTCTGTAATCAAAGATGTCAAGCCAGGTGTAACCATTTTTAGCCACCATTTAAAACCTTTTTTTGGAATTCTTAGCTGGTACCCTTCATGGCTCCCTTTTCCCCTCTGACCTTGTCTCTGTTGCTCAATATTTATTATTTTCTTCAGTGTGGTCAGGGTCTAAGAAGAAGCCCCACTTTAAGATTCTTCATTGAAATTCTATTTTTAAACCAAACTTTGATGACTCCAGAGTCCCCCCATTTGGGACTCCCATTATCACCGCAAGAACCAGTTGTGTCAGAGCCTCCTTTGGAACATACAATCATAGAATAGTGGGGTTGGGAGGGGCTTACAAGGCCATCGAGTCCAACCCCCTGCTCAATGCAGGAATCCAAGTCAGAGCATCCCTGACAGATGGCTGTCCAGCCTCGTCTTGAATGCCTCCAGTGTGGGAGAGCCCACCACCTCCCTAGGGAATTGGTTCCATTGTCGTATTGCTCTAACAAGCAGGACGTTTTTCCTGATGTTCAGCCGGAACCTGGCTTCTTGCCACTTGAGCCCATGATTCTGTGTCCTGCACTCCGGGATAATCAAGAAGAGATCCTGGCCTTCCTCTCTGTGACAACCTTTCAAGGACTTGAAGAGCGCTATCCTATCTCCCCTCAGTCTTCTCTTCTCAAAGCTAAACATGCCCAGTTCTTTCAGTCTCTCCTCACAGGGCTTTGTTTCCAGGCCCCTGATCATCTTTGTTGCCCTGCTCTGAACCCTCTCCAGTTGGTCTGCATCCTTCTTAAAGTGCGGTGCCCAGAACTGGTCACAGTACTCCAGATGAAGCCTTACCAGTGCTGATAGAGGGGAATTAGTACTTCCCTAGATTTGGAAGCTATGCTTCTATTAATGCAGCCCAAAAGAGCATTGGCCTTTTTTGCAGCCACATCACATTGTTGGCTCATATTCAGCTTGTGATCAACAACAATTCCAAGATCCTTCTCGCTTGTAGCATTGTTGAGTCACGTATCCCCCATCTTGTAACTGTGCATTTGGTTTCTTTTTCCTAGGTGCAGAACTTGGTATTTATCCCTATTAAATGTCATTCTGTTGTTTTCTGCCCAGCACTCCAGTGTATCAAGATCACTTTGAATTTTGTTTCTATCTTCCAAAGTATTAGCTATCCCGCCCAATTTTGTGTCATCTGCAAATTTGATCTGCATTTCCTGCACCTCCTCCTCCAAGTCATTAATAAAAATGTTGAAGAGCACCGGGCCCAGGACTGTGCCCTGCAGTACTCCGCTCTGCAGCTGAGCTCCCCAGTTTGGGACGATCCCATTGATAAGCACTCTTTGAGTCCGATTCTGTAGCCAACTGTGGATCCACTGGATCGTTGTTTCATCTAGCCCACTTCGAGCTAGTTTGCTCATCAGGATATCATGGAGCACTTTGATGGAAGCTTTGCTGAAGTCGAGATATATTATGTCTACAGCATTCCCACAGTCCACAAGGGAGGTGACTTGATCCAAAAATGAGATCAGATTAGTCTGGCAGGATTTGTTCTTGACAAATCCATGTTGGCTTCGACTAATCACTGCATTGTTTTCAAGGTGCTTCCAGATGGATTGCTTTATAATCTGCTCCAGAATTTTCCCAGGGATTGATGTCAGACTGACTGGTCTGTAGTTCCCAGGTTCCTCCTTTTTACCCTTTTTGAAGATTGGGACAACATTAGCCCTCCTCCAGCCATCTGGCACTTCCCCCGTCCTCCATGATTTCTCAAAGAGAATAGACAGTGGTTCTGAGAGTTCTTCTGCCAGTTCCTTTATGACTCTAGGCTGCAGTTCATCTGGCCCTGGAGATTTGAACTCATTCAAAGTAATGAGGTGTTCCTTGACCATATGCCTATCGATCTCAAGCTGCAATGCTGCCCCTTCAGCCTGTACTTTGCCTTTGCCAGGGGGGTCATAGACCCTCTTTTGGGAGAAGACTGAGCCAAAGTAGGAATTGAGCACTTCTGCCTTTTCTTTGTCCTCTGTTATCATTTTGCCATCATCTGTTGACTGTCCCTGGACAACTTGGTACTCAGGAGTGCTTAAGCAGCTTGAAGGTTTCAGCCCATTTTTTAATCTATAACTAAATACTAAGCAACCTGAGGGTAGCCTGTGCTCACTTTCCCCAACTATTTTCCAAGTATTTGTGACCAACCAGTCTTGTGGGTTCCCCTTACTCTGAAGCCATTATACAGACTCAGCCATTTAACTCAACTAGTTATAGCTGCATCTGCTCTGTTTCTTTTTCCTGTCCTCCTCCTAAATCTATCAGTTCCCACCCCTGTTGCCCATCATCGCCACCAGTACCCGAAATTTCTCTGGATCTCTAGCCTCCCAGTCCTCTGCCGTGCCATTTCCATAGTGCTGTCTTCCCCTCCTTATTTGGTAAGTGCTAATTCCCACAATCTCTCTCTCTCTCTCTCTCTCTCTCTCTCTTTATCTTTACGCTAGGACTGTTAGAAGTAGTATATTAGTCTATGTGCTAGCTAGAGGATTGGTATGCTAACCAAACCATTTTCCTCTTGTAACACAACACATATGTGTGTGAAGAACATCTGTAAAACTGAAGTCTGTAAATTTGGGCTAGAATCTGAGCTAATTTCCCCCTATTTAGAAATAGCTATCCACACTTCACTGGAACATGGTGCATACATTTGCTGTGTGTGCCACACCTCTGGCAAAAGGTCTCTTCAGGCGCAATCCTATGGGACTGCCACTCGCTAGATGGAAGCCTCTGACCTGAAAGGCTTCCAAGTATCCAGTGTGCCCTGCCAGACTGGTGCCAGCAGGGCAGGAAGAGCAGAGGAGACTATTTTCACCTCTCCAACCTCCTTATTTCCCCTACCCCCACCCCCTAGAGAGGCCTCTGAGCCCGTCTAGAGAAGTCACACTGTCGTGGGCAGGGGCAGGACTGGAGAGGCACTGGAAACAGTGGATCCCGACATCTCCTCTCCTCTCCCCTCCCTTCCCCACCCACTGGAATGCCCCCTCCATGAGGTCCTCCAAGATCACTCTTCCGACCTCAGGAGCAGCCATCATGGTTCTTCCTGCAGCAGCAGTGGGGGGATTGGAATGCAGAGTCCCCATCCCAAAGTCATAGCAGAGTCTGTGGCTTTGGGAAGGGGGACTCTGACATATCCTATGGTCCCTGGGACCACAGGATTGCTCTGTTAGTCTCACATTCATTCTTATATGTGTACACCTGCAAGTTCACGTGTTCATGTGTATGAGAATGTGCAGCAACAGAAGACACAGTCATGGCTGCACATGCTGGAAATAGCATAATACATTCCAAGAGGAACAATATTCTCTGGCACTTGGCTGTGTGCTGGAAAGAGGAAGCTAGATACAAAAATACTCCCCCTCATCATTCTTGTGCTGGTATGGGAAGAAAATTGGTAGTCGGCTAGTCACACTTCTGTGTGGAACCCAGTGAGCTAATCAGTATTTACACATCAAAACTGTAAGAAGAAACTGCCCAAGTGTGCAATACTTCAAAGTATCTGTCTTACTCAGAAGATAGGAATAATGATATCAGCCACCACAGGTATGGAAGAAGTGTAATAATTAACTGGCTTTGACCACACTTTTATGAAATGCGTAAAGCGTTGCTAAACTTTACTGTTATTACATTCCAGAAGAAATATAAAGTAGTGTTTCCTTTTCCCCATTCTTGCTAGAAAAGCTGTTAGAAGCAATTAAAATAGGCATTATCTGTGATCCTGTGCATACTTACTTGGGGGAAAGTCCCGTTGAACACAGTGGGTTCCAAGTAGACTGTGATAGGATTGAGCTGCGTGGCTGAAGACATTTTTGTTATATTAAGCACTCCAGTCCAAATGTAAGAAAAGGCTGGAGAATTGAGGAGAAAATGAAATCCACCCCATGTGATGTTTTGCAGAAGATTTCTAGAACAGATTGGACTTGGCACCAGTCTTTTCATGGACCAGTGATGTATATTAGCTGTCTGGATCTAGCAAGGGAGATCTACAAATGGAAGTGTCTGTGGAGCGAGATTGCTCCTTGCCCCCCCCCCCCTCCCGCTGAGGTTAAGTCAGCCAGAACTGCCACTGAATCAGTGAGGGAGGTGGGCAACCCCATCAAGCCCCCTCCACCTAGGGTTCTAGTCAACTGCCTGCAGGAAGAACTGTGTGGCAGGAGCTTGCCTGACTTCAAATATTGTTATCTTCTCAGTTCCCACATTTGGTCTGGGGACTTCCAGGGAGCAGTTGCTCTTTGCCCCCAATACTCCGTGGGGGCCGAAACAGACAGAACCTGAGTAAACATCAAGTGTAAGATGAGGGAGTTCCTTCCTTTGTTCTAGGGTGGGAGTCCACACATGTATGTGTCCACATACACAAACCACGCCCAGCAAGGGTAATTATGGTGATGACGTGGTGCGCAACCAGCACGCACGGGGCAGGAAAATAAGCTACAATGGTTTATTTTCCTTCCCCAGTCATGCAAACCTGGCCACAAAGTACCCTTTGCCACCTTACAATAACCTGGTTCGCATGATATGACAACCTGCCATGGGTGATCATCCATGGTGGACTGTCATGTCTTTGAACCCAGTGCAGTTTCTGCAGGGTGGCTAATTTTTCACGAATACGCCACCCCATGGCCTTTTTTAGAGTTGTTCATACCTAAGGTGGCTTGTTGTGCTGTCTGGCAGGGTGATTTTATCATGGGTTGCCAGGAACAGCTAGAGAGCCACCCAGCCAGAGCAGCAGAAATCCCTGCCACTCTTCACGATCTTGCTCATGCTGCCACCATCTCCTTTCATCCCTTCTCAGCTGACAGCCGCCTTTACATTTCCACAATTTTTCCCTCCGTGCTACTGCTTTGCCATGAGGTTTGTGCATGTTTCTGGATCCCGCTCACTGTTCGGTAACCCATATCAAGCTAGCAAGAGCAGGAAGTGGGGAGGGAGCTGAAAACAGCTTGAGAGAAGGCACTTTGCTAGTATGTGTTCTTACTTTGGGAGTGGGTGTGCTTACTTTAGAGTAATGTCAAGCAGCCTTTTTTAAAAAAAGGTGTTTGCTAGCTAGCAATGTAAGTGCCGAAGTGGAATACGGGGATGCTTGGCTAAATATCGGAGAGGCGGACTTGTGCAATGGAGAAAGTCCCTGGGGGGCGGGAAGCAGCTGGCAAACGCTTTACCATGTTCATAAGGGGTCATAAAATTAATTCTGTTTGGCGATCTGATGGGGGGTGGAGGGAATTTCCCTTGATAGCCAGCAACCCCAGCAGGCCATTTGCAGAAAGTGTGCTGATGTAGGGACCAAGGGGTTCTGCCGCAAAGGTGCCTGGGATACATGCTGGAGCCAGCAGGATGACTGAGGGGGAATGAGAGGGAGAACAAGCCCGGCAAGCCCGATCGTCTGTCAGCAGTACTGTGGGTTGTTGGGAGTACCGTGGTGGCTTATTTGCAGGGTGGCTTAGCATGAAGTGCAAACCCATCCAGTGATTAGGTACAGTCAAAAACACCACCAAAGGAAATTCAAAATAAATTATAAAATGCCCTGAGAATGAGGCAGAAAAATAGAAGCCTCTTTCCTAGGGGAAGAAAAATTGGAGGAAATTGGAGGTCTAATTTTGGCACAGCGCTAGCTCCACCTCTTCCCTAGTGCTGGATGCAACACTCCTCCCCTCACATCTGCTACAGGGCTTTCAGGGAAAGAGTAGTATTATCAGCAGCTGCATTAGAGACAAGATGTATCCAAATCACCCCTCAGAAATTTAACATTTGGGAGACCCTGAGGAAGGTGCTGAACCCTTAGGAATGACAACTAGAGCTGATCCAAAATTTCTCAGAAGTTATTTTTCTTGGGAAAGTACTGCGATTTTTCTTTTCTAACCCCCCCCCCCCGAAATAAAAGGCCACTTTGCAGAATTTCCCCCAAATTTGTTTCAACATTATTTTTTTGTGGTGGCTGGATTCCCTCCCCTCCCCCTGGAATGAGGGGGACAATGGGGCATTGTGGAAGAGGCAAAATGGGGGCCAGGCTGCCCACACAGTTGATGCTGTTGCCACTTGCAGTGGCAGTGCAAGACACCAAAAAACCTTAGGGGGGAAAAAAAACTGTGCTACAACCCTTGCCAATGGTGAGCCCTACCTGTAAAAAATCATTGGAGAATTTCTCCTCCCCCGGAGAAATGTTGTGAAATTTCTCTGCCCACAAACAGGGTGGAGAATTTTGAGAGGCCATTTGCACAGAGCTCTACCATTAACTATGGCATATTTCCGGACCAGCTATCAGGTTGGGAATTGGGGGCACCATTTCATGTTATTTCATTTATTATATTTCTATACCACCCCATAGCCAAAGCTCTCTGGGCAGTTCACAAAAATTAAAAACCATTAAAGTACATCATAGAATGTATAGAACTATTCATATAAGGACATAAAACAGATAGCACACACAATAACAAGCTAAATCTAAAACAATTTAGAACTATCAGTCAGAGGCCCTATCTACATGGGGCTTTTACTTCGGTTCTGCTTCACCTGCAAATAGATCATGTCAGATGATGCATGCCGCTCTCCGTAGCTAGCCCAGTGTTGTTTGCCCTAAATCTGGGTTTTTTTCAAACTCATTTTGTGTCAGATTTTCCCGTCACAGTGGCTTCAGTGCAGTTTGGGAGTCTGTGTGACCCCAGCTGGCTTCGGCGTGGGCTGGTGGAAGCGGCGCTGATTGGCAGAAGGGAAAGTTGCATGGGGTGGGGGTGTGGGGAGAGCACGGGGTAAACGTGTCCACCTGGAAGCAACTCATTGCCTTCAATTCCACTGTGCTGAGTACAGGAGCAGCTCTACTGCTTTGAAACTACACTGTTGCTAATGTGGGCTCAGTCGCTGCCTCTCACTTTAAGTATTGATTGAGCGTGGGAGTGGGGAGGGGAGCCAGCCCTGCTGTTTTGGAACTGTGCAGCTGCAAAGGAGCACAGCTAAGAAACGGTGGACGCCTGTTGATTTGCAGCTGAGCAGCTGAGAAAGTGCAGGGCGGATAATTTTTGTAACTGTGTACTCAGAAGCACTTAATTGAGCCCGTGTGTGTATGGGGAGGGGAAAGCCTGTTGATTGGGCAATTAATATACATCAGATACAATGTGTTGCTCTCCCTCCTCACCAGCTCCATGCTCTCTGCTGTCAGCGCCCCTTGCACTCCCACACATTCTGCTCAATCTCTGGGTGGCGGTGGCTGCCTGCCCATCTGCCTCATAAATGTGTGTGCGCGGGGGGGGAGGGGTTGTCATGAACATCTACTCATAAGCAAGTCCTCCATTGCACTTCGTTGAACATGCGAGGGAAGGGGAGCAAGTCTCTGCTCATTGGCTGCCCTGCACCTACGCAATTGCTGACATTAATTTCTACTTGCAGTGGGACTCGCCCAGTCCACCCCAACTAATGCGGCTTCAGTTCCCGTTTGTCCCGCAAAAGTGGAGCAATATAGCAGTTGTGTGTACCATGGAAAGAGCTAATTCGTGTCTGTGAAAATGCAAATTTTGCCTAAATCGCTTCACAAAGTATTTAGATTGGCCCAGAGACAATCCAGGACCTGATCAAAAGACTCATTATATGCTGCGAAATGCCTGAGAGAAGAGGGCAGTTTTACCCTGGCACTGAGAAGTTGACAGTGTTGGCTCCAGGTGGGCCTTGTCAGGGAGATCATTTTATAAATGATGGTTTCACCTGGCATCAAAAAGAAAACACTGATGCTGCCAGGGCACCTCCTTGGGGAAGGAATTCCACAGAAGTGTTGACTACCTGATAAAGCCTCATCTCTGCTCACACACACAACTCACCTCATCTCAGAGAGCAGAGTTTCAGAGGCTGATTTTAACACCCAGGAGATTTCAAGTGGCAAAAGGCAATCTTTAGATCCAAAGCTATTTATGGCTTAACAGGCCAAAAACAGCATTTTGAATTGAGCTTGGAAACATACTGAGAGCTACTACAGCTGTTCCAGAATTTGTGAGATGTGTTCCATATGTCTGATCAAAGTCAATAAATATGCTGCTGTATTTTGCATCAACCACAGTTTGCAAACAGTTCTCAAAGGCAACCCCACATATAACAAACCGCAGTAATCTAACCTGATACTACTAGTGCATAGATAACTGCGGCCAGGCCATCTCTGTCCAGGAAGGAGTGCAGCTGGTCCACCAGCCTCAGTTGGTGAAAGATGCTTCATGTCACAGAGGCCACCTGCACTTGGTCCCGTAAAGAAAAAGCCAGATCTAATAGCACCCACAGACATAAAATCTGATCTTTCAAGTAGAAAGGTACCTGAAAGCTCATTCTATCCAGCACATTCTCAACAGCACTACCCAGTCCAGGCACATCACTAATTCATAATACCTCTGCCATGTATGGACTCAGCTTCAGGTTTTTTGCTTCCCACCCATTAGCAATTGCAGACAGTGATTCAGCACTTCCGCAGCTTCACCTGAATTTGATTTTTTTAAAAGATAAAGAAATAGAAGTGGGTGTCAGCAGCAGACTGGCGGCACCTCACTTCAAATCTTTGGATGGGCTCACCCAGCAGTTTCAAGTAGCTGTTTTATGGGAACTCGTGGAACATCAAAGGATAATTGCCATGGGGGTGAGCGATAATCCCCCAGCACCACCTTCTGGAGCCCGACCGTCCTTCAAGACAGGAATACTGCAAAGGCTCAGAAGGTGGCAACAAGGGAGAGGACTTCCTTGGTAAATCCCCCATGTAGATGGGGCCCTAGCCTAAGCCTATCCAGCAGTGCAGATTTTCTTTCCCAAGTCATGTGTTCCTGGGCATCAATTCCTTGAAGACACACAAGGAGTTCTACAGTTTACACAGCATCAGCCCATCTACAAGGACTTCCCTTTTCATTTCAGTGAAGGTGGCCACTTAGTGCAGGAAACGGATGGGAATAAGCCTCCAAAGCAATTTTTGCCATTGACTTGCATAGAAAGGGCCATTCACAGAGGAGTTTCATATATATATATATTGTAGTGCAGAGTGGGCTGGGGGAATGGAGGGCATGTTTATACTTATGATTCATATGTTCATATATTCAGTCCATGAAGGAAAAGAAACATACACCCACGCATAGTTGGATTGGGGCAGAAGAGTGAATGTGTCCTCTGTCAGGCCCAGAGCACACAGAGAACACAGGGCAAGAGCATAGGGCAAATAAAGGCCTCCCATTGGTAACTGAGCCATGTTTTGTCCCCAAACATTTAGAAGTAGTTACTGAGTTAAGGAAGAGGTAAGCCAAAACTAGTGCTTGAAAGTTGTGATTTATTTTGGGAAGAATGCCGAATGCATTATGCTGTCCTTGACAGGTAGGTTGCATTCAGCTTGGTGTTCATAAGATGTATGGCTCTGGCCCATTCACTAAAGTGAGTTAATGACTGAATTAGGGACATAACCCACATCTCCAGACTATACAGTACACACTTCTTAATTCTCTCAGTTGACCTTCTGCTGTCATACTGCTCTGCCTTCTGCCGGTATTTGGAGCTTGTGATGCACATGTAAAATCCCTGAAGTAGTATTTAATACCGTAGTTTAGAGTATGGATCTGACAAATCCCTTCTATTTTGTTTTCTTCTTCTTTTGCCTGAAGAGTGCTTCCAAATGAGGCTTTTAGTCAGCCATCACCCTGCCTTATTCACAGAATTTTAGGGGTGTCTTCTGTGTGGGATGATGTCATCTTCTACTCATATCCCTGCCATGGTTTCCCACCACTTCCATCTTTTTTTCTTACTGCAGAAAATCTGTGAAGGAGGAAAAGATGGAATAACAGCACAATGCCTTCTGACCAGTAGTGCTAGGAGCCCTCTGACCAAAAGCACCTTAAATGTATGAGAAGCCAGGCTTATGCATCATTAAATACATCCTCCTCCTCTTCAAACAGTCATGTTCTTCTCCCGATGACTGTAACTAAGTGCAAGGGTCATTACAAATACAACACCATAGAGGGAATTTTCTTATTGTCTCCAACCAATTACTTTTAGTTAAGCAAGTTCAAACATTCAACCCGCAGTTACCAGGGGCCTATCTACATAGGGTATTTACTCTGATCTTGCTGTGGCCCCAAGGTGATCATGGCATACGACATATACTCTACTCCATAGCAAGCATGCTGTTTCTTGCAGTAAAATCCAGGGTGTGGGTGTGTGTGGAAACAGCTTTTCTGATGGATTTTTCTGTCAGGGTGGCTTCAGCACAATTTGGGAGTCTGTGTGACACTGAACTGTCCTTGGTTTGGGCTGCTGGGAGCAGTGCTGATTGGCAGAAGGGAAAGTGCATGGGGGTTGGAGAGCAGAGGGCTAAACATGTGTACCCAGAAGTTACTTCAACTGCACTTTGCCAAATACAGAAGCAAAGGGGTCAGGGGAATTCCCTTGCCTGTTTTGAAAACTACACATGCCTACTTGAAAGTAACTCATCCTCTATTAAACTTCACCAAGTGTGTGTGGCGGGGAGGTGCAGGGAGCAAGCTTCTGCTAATTCGCTGCCCCACACCTAGGCAGTTGATGATGTTCAGATGGAGTTTGCCCACCCAGTGCTGAACTAATGCTGTTTCAGGTGCCATTTGCCCTGAAATATTATTATATCAGGGTGGACACTGAGCCCATAGAATCCCAGAGTAGTTCTGATTTGGAGGAAGAGCAGTCGCTCCTGGGAGAGGAGCGCGCCCCTTTTTCCCAGGGCCCGCAGCTGACAGAGTTTCCTCCCACCCACATTCCTAGATTAGAAAGCAGTCCAGGGAGTGACCCAGCACCGATAGCAGACTGGTTGGATGCGCGGCGCAGACGCAGAGAGTGGCGCCAAATGGAGAGCGTGGAAAGGAGGCGTAGCGCCCGGTTGGCGCTCAAAGAACGGTTGCGCCCAGAGGATCCAAGGGAAAAGGGAAGGGATTCTCCCTAGTCCTTATATTCAGGGGTCTGCCAGTAATTGCTTTTCAAACGGGGACCAACTGTTCTAACTTAGGGCATAGGGATGCTGCTGCTCAGATCTAGTTGCTACCTGTAGAGCTGTTAAGTTGTAAAGGAAGAATAAAGCTTTGAAAAGAATCCCTTTGTCTGTGTCCGGACTCGGCTACTGGATTAGACTGAGAGCCCTCCAAGGAGCCCTTGACAGGTGGTTTGCTTGTTGTTTTGCAGAGCAAAACTTCCTTGCTTCCTCCTACACTCTTAAACAGCCAAGGGAACATTTGATAATAAAGCAAATGTATGCATGCATTTTATTAGAGCTGATCAAAGCTTGTGGCAAAGAGATCTTTAATAAGGAAGTCCACATTTAGAATGCCAGATCATGACATTAATTAATCAGGCTATTACATAGTAAAACCTTAGATCAGTGATGAAAGAGAGAGGAAGTTATTTTCTGTAGAAAATAATGAAGTTCCTTATTTCATTCTCTGGCATTTATGGACAAATTTAGTTTTATTAGGCTGATGAAAGCATGCGAGTCATGCATTTTTAATTTTGTTGGGTAGTTAAAAAAAAAAAAAGTGAGCTGGTGAGTCACATTTTCAGTTACCTGCCAATCTCTGTGAACTGTAAATGGCAATCCATGAATGACTATTTGGGAATGTAATTGACAAAAAACTAAGTTAAGGTACAAGAATATACACCATTTAAATATTTTAATGGTAAAAGCGCAAATATTTAAAACATTGTATCCAAAACGTATGTTTCACAGTATATAAAATAAACACAGAATTGTAAAACCTAAAAATGTTGATGTTAAAATGTTATAATAATATAAAAGGACATGTCTGTCTGTCTGTCTGTCTCTGTCTCACACGCGCACACACGCGCGCACACCTTTAAAAACAAGAAGTAGGTCAACGGCATGTCAACTTTTTGTCTTCGTCAGTGGCCTATACAAAATACTATGGCCTGAGATCTAATTAAAAATTCTTTCATTGGAGGGATGTAGGTGTATCCATATATCTTTGGCAGACAGTCCTTCTAGGTAGGCCAGTACTTGATTAACATAGTTGCCAAAATAGGTTAAGCAAAGCCTAAACAATGTGTCCCCTTCATGGATCACTGCCTTGTTGTGGCGAAGAGCCTTGCATAACTCAGTGAAGCCATAAGCTATGCCGTGCAGGGCCACCCAAGATGGACAGGTCATGGTGGAGAGTTCTGACAAAATGTGGTCCACTGGAGAAGGAAATGGCAACCCACCCCAGTATTCTTGCCAAGAAAACCCCATGGAACATATCACAAGGCTAAAAGAGATGACGCCAGAAGATGAGCCCCTCAGGTCGGAAGGTGTCCAATATACTACTGGGGAAGAGCAGAGGGAATTTCTAAGTAGCGCCAGAAAGAGTGAAGAGGCTGGGCCAAAGCCGAAAGTACACTCAGCTGTAGATGTGTCTGGTGGTGAAAAGAAAATCCGATGCTGTAAAGAACAATATTGTTTAGGAACCTGGAATGTCAGATCAATGAATCAAGGTAAGCTGGAGGTGGTCAAACATGAGATGGCAAGACTGAACATCGACATCTTGGGAATCAGCAAAACAAAATGGACAGGCATGGGTGAATTTAATTCAGGTGACCATCATATCTACTACTGTGGGCAAGAATCCCTTACAAGAAATGGAGTAGCACTCATAGTCAACAAAAGGGTGGGAAAAGCAGTACTGGGGTACAATGTCAAAAACGATAGAATGATCTCAGTACGAATCCAAGGCAAACCATTCAACATCACAGTAATTCAAGTCTATGCCTCAACCACTGAGGCCGAAGAAGCTGAGGTTGATCGGTTCTATGAAGACCTACAACACCTTCTAGAACTAACACCAAAAAAAGATGTCCTCTTCATCATAGGGGATTGGAATGCTAAAGTAGGAAGTTAAGAAATCACTGGGATAACAGGCAAGCATGGCCTTGGTGTACAAAATGAAGCAGGACAAAGGCTAATAGAGTTTTGCCAAGAGAACACGCTGATCATAGCAAACACTCTTTTCCAACAGCACGAGAGGCGACTCTACACATGGACATCACCAGATGGTCAATATCGAAATCAGATTGATTCTGTCCATTGCAGCCAAAGATGGAGAAGCTCTATACAGTCAGTAAAAACAAGACCTGGAGCTGACTGTGGCTCACATCATGAGCTTCTTATTGCAAAATTTTGGCTTAAATTGAAGAACATAGGGAAAACCACTAAACCATTCAGGTATTCCCTAAATCATATCCCTTGTGAATATACAGTGGAGCTGAGGTATAGATTTCAGGGATTAGACCTGATAGAGAGAGTGCCTGAGGAACTATGGACGGAGGTCCGTAACATTGTTCAGGAGGCAGCAACTCAATCCATCCCAAAGAAAAAGAAATGCAAGAAAGCCAAGTGGCTGTCTGATGAGGCTTTACAAGTAGCTGAGGAAAGAAAGGAAGTGAAAAGGAAGGGAGAAAGGGGAAGATATATCCAACTGAATGCAGAGTTCCAGAGAATAGCAAGGAGAGACAAGAAGGCCTTCTTAAATGAACAATGCAAAGAAATGGAGGATTGATGTCAGACTGACTGGTCTGTAGTTCCCAGGTTCCTCCTTTTTACCCTTTTTGAAGATTGGGACAACATTAGCCCTCCTCCAGTCATCTGGCACTTCCCCTGTCCTCCATGATTGCTCAAAGAGAATAGACAGTCGTTCTGAGAGTTCTTCTGCCAGTTCCTTTATTTCTCTAGGGTGCCATTCATCTGGCCCTGGAGATTTGAACTCATTCAAAGTAATTAGGTGTTCCTTGACCATATGCCTATCGATCTCAAGCTGCAATGCTGCCCCTTCAGCCTGTACTTCGCCTTTGCCAGGAGGGTCATAGACCCTCTTTTGGGAGAAGACTGAGCCAAAGTAGGAATTGAGCACTTCTGCCTTTTCTTTGTCCTCTGTTATCATTTTGCCATCATCTGTTGACTGTCCCTAGACAACTTGGTACTCAGGAGTGCTTAAGGCAGCTTGAAGGTTTCAGCCCATTTTTTAATCTATAACTAAACACTAAGCAACCTGAGGGTAGCCTGTGCTCACTTTCCCCAACTATTTTCCAAGTATTTGTGACCAACCAGTCTTGTGGGTTCCCCTTACTCTGAAGCCATTATACAGACTCAGCCATTTAACTCAACTAGTTATAGCTGCATTGCTCTGTTTCTTTTCATTTCCTCCTCCTAAATCTATCAGTTCCCACCCCTGTTGCCCATCATTGCCACCAGTACCCGAAATTTCTCTGGATCTCTAGCCTCCCAGTCCTCTGCCATGCCATTTCCATAGTGCTGTCTTCCAAGTACAAGCTGGGTTTTGAAGAGGCAGAGGAGCTAGGGATCAAATCGCCAACATTCGCTGGATCATGGAGAAAGCAAGAGAATTCCAGAAAAACGTCTATTTCTGCTTCATTGACTACACTAAAGCCTTTGATTGTGTGGATCACAACAAACTCTGGCAAATTCTTAAAGAGATGGGAGTACCAGACCACCTTACCTGTCTCCTGAGAAACCTGTACGAGGGTCAAGAAGCAACAGTAAGAACCGGACATGGAACAACCGATTGGTTCAAAATTGGGAAAGGAGTACGACAAGGCTGTATATTGTCACTCTGCTTATTTAATTTATATGCAGAGTACATCATGAGAAACGCCGGGTTGGATGAATCACAGGTCGGAATTAAGATTGCTGGGAGAATTATCAGCAACCTCAGATACGCAGACGATACCACCCTAATGGCAGAAAGCGAAGAGGATCTAAAGAGCCTCTTGTTGAGGGTGAAAGTGGAGAGTGCAAAAGCTGGTTTGAAACTCAACATTAAAAAAAACTAAAAACATGGCATCTGGCCCCATCACTTCCTAGCATATAGAAGGGGAAGAAATGGAAGCAGTGACAGATTTTATTTTCTTGGGCTCCAAGATCA
Organism: Heloderma suspectum; assembly: GCF_057233095.1. Taxonomy (NCBI): domain Eukaryota; kingdom Metazoa; phylum Chordata; class Lepidosauria; order Squamata; family Helodermatidae; genus Heloderma; species Heloderma suspectum. Next base: position 119,594,976 of record NC_139462.1, read on the forward strand.
CTGCAGACGGTGACTGTAGCCATGAAATTAAAAAGACGCTTGCTCCTTGGGAGGAAAGCTATGGCAAACCTAGACAGCATAGTAAGAAGCAGAGACATCACCTTGCCGACAAAGGTTCGTATAATCAAAGCTATGGTTTTCCCAGTAGTAATGTATGGCTGTGAGAGCTGGACTATAAGGAAGGCTGAGCGCCGAAGAATTGATGCTGGAGAAGAGTCTTACGTGTCCCCTGGACTGCAAGGAGGTCAAATCAGTCCATCCTAAAGGAAATCAACCCTGAGTGCTCATTGGAAGGACAGACACTGGAGCTGAAGCTCAAATATTTTGGCCACCTAATGCAAAGAGAAAACTCCCTGGAAAAGACCCTGATGCTGGGAAAGATTGAAGGCAAAAGGAGAAGGGGACGGCAGAGGATGAGATGGCTAGATAGCATCACCGATGCAATGAATATGAACTTGAGCACACTCCAGGAGAGAGCGGAGGACAGGAATGCCTGGCGTGCTATGGTCCATGGGGTCACGAAGAGTCGGACACGACTGAATGACTGAACAACAACAACAACAGAACATGGTGTACTGAAAATAAAAACATATCCTTCTCCTCCATTAGCCTGCAGTAGTTTCAAGGCCATGTGGGATGACTTTGGTTTTCATCAGTTGTATATATCATTAAGAACTATTGGTTCTTTGTTGTCATTATATTTGGGAATGTAAGCCACCATGAGTTCCTTCTCAGTTTTTGAGGGGGAAAAAAAGTCATAAAGGAAACCTTAGGGCCATAATACTAAATCACACTGAAGTAAATTAACTCCAAGTCTTTAATCTTAACTAGATTGGTAATCCATGTGACAATTATGCAGTGGTACAATTTATTTCTTCACTACACAGGAACACTCCTCTCCAGCAGTACTTGCCTGAACAGATACATAAAGATAATATTGAAAGTTGGGATGTTGGATATATCTGCAACGGATTCCAATGAGTTCCAATTTCTATGAATCCAACTTCCAGATTCCACAGTGGACTGGGCTTTTCCAAGTTGCTTGGGTGGCGGCAGGGGTGGGGGGATTTGTGAAAATGTGCATTTCCACAAATGCACATTTGCAAACAGGAACGAAAGTCTCATATACCCCTAAAAATAATCTGATTCCATCTATGAGTGGATGATGGAACGAAAGACGGCTGACAATCTTTAACAAAATCTGTACATTCCTTATTGTAGGTCATGCTGTTTCAAAACCTAGGTTCACATGGAATGGTACTCCAGGATTCCAGGAAATCCTGGCCAACCATGAAACCCTTTAAAAGCCACGCTAGTAAACTAGGGTTTGTTCTCGATTAACAAATCCTGGCTTGTTTGGGAACAGCAAGCCAGGACCCCTTGTGCATGGCAATTAGTCTAAAAAAGAAAGCCTCCATTGGTACCAAAGGAGGCTTTAAAAAGCCTGATTGCCTCACTGGTGTGTGTGAGAGCGTGTGTGATTTTTCAAGGAGACGTCACAGCTCACAGGGAGGGAAGAGTTAGCACTCCCTTCCCCAGCAGCAACCCTCTAGAAGTGCTCCTGAGAGGAGGCCATGGGCCAGATGGGAAGGCTAGTGGTTCCCAGCCCCACATTATATGCTGCTCTGTGGTTCTTGGAACTGGGGTGGCATAGAAATGTAAGAAATGAAATTTCCTTTCTCACTGGTTCAATTTTGGTAATAGCCTGTGGATAATTTAAAACTTAGTATATCCACCCAGAGATTTTCAGTTGGAACAACTTTCCCTAGTGAAATGTAGCTGCAGAGGTCTGTGAGTTTGCTTGTAACAATTTCATTTTTGGGGCAGGAGAGGGGATCTCCTGCATAACCTCAATAATTTGAGTTTTAATGTGTTTACGTTTGATATATCTGGCACATTTTCATTTTCCCTTTTAGTGATTTTGGGTAGCTGCCAGCATTAATGAAATTGGCTATGATCCATCCTTAAACTATATCTGCTACCTTGTCCATTTATAGCTTCTTATGTCAAACAGAGCCCACTGAAGAAAGCCAGTGTGGTGTAGTGGTTAGAGTGTTGGACTGGGACCGGGGAGATCCAGATTCTAGTCCCAACTCAGCCATGAAGCTCATTGGGTGACTTTGAACTAGGGATATCATGGGAGTCTGGGAAAGGGGGAGAGTCCAGCAGACTCCCCACCACCACCACTCAGCCTCCTGGACTCCAGTCTGCGGACTGCTGCGCTTGCCTGACTTGGCACGCACCTTGTTGGGCAAGTGCGGTGGCCCAAGCTGGTCCACCGAGCCACCATTTCATGAAAAAATTGGGGCTTGGATTTTTTTGTAATTGTAATGTTGCGTAAATGGAGGCTGTAAAGGCGCCATTTACAGAACATAAGAGGCATAAATGGTCCATTTACACCTGTAAGGTTGCATAAATGGCCCTTTTACGGCCGCCATTTATGCAACATTACATTTACGAAAAACTCCAAGCTGCCATTTTTTCACAAAATGGCAGCTCGGTGAGGGATCAGGTGATCACACACTACTCGCTGGGCACTTGTAGACTGCATGGCAACTCATGAGGTATGGTGAACAGGGACAGGCGGGCAGTGGAGGTTCAGCTAGTGGCACATGGTGCGGACGGAGGTGAGTTTGTCCATCCCTACTTTGGGCCACTCACTTACTCTCAGCCTAACTTACTTCACATGGTTGTTGTGAAGACAACATGGAGAGGAGGAGGAGGACCATTGGGTCTGCCTTGGGTTCCTTGCATGAGGAAAAAAGGTGGGATATAAATGTAATTGATTGATTAATCAAAATATTTCCTACATCAGTATTAGGCACTTTGGGTAAGGAAGTGGAAAAGATAGCTGGGGAATGCCCCCATCCCAAAACAGAGCCCACTGAAGAGCTTAGTTTAAGATCCCACTAGATGATATGTAGATGACATCAGAAAAGTCTTAAGTTGTAAAGGAGCTATGGGAGGTTTCCAGTTTTGGTGGCAGAATGGGCTTCTCAATGCTTTCCCTTCCTGCTATTTTCCCTGTTAAAATCATCTCACTCTTCCAGCTGCTTTCCCACCTCTGTAGAAAAAGATATGTGGAAGGGAAAAGGTTAAGCAGCCCCTTCTCCCAGCTTCTCTGCCAATCCTCATGACAGCCTCTGCTGCTGCTTTTCACTTTAAAAAAGCCAAGAGCCATATGCGTCTCCACATATCATCTAGTTTGGTCCTAGGTAAAACCAGACTAATGGAATGCTCCTCTTGTTGAAGTGCTCATCTACTCTAAACCACTGATTTTTAAAAGCAATGGATCAGGAATTATAACTGGGTTGTGTCCTGAACTAAAGTGGGTTGCTGCACCACCACCACCATCTCTCTCTTATGACTTGTAAGAAAAACAGAAAGGAATGAAAACACACACACTCGCACAAAGATTAAATAAATTAACTGGTTTCCATGCTGCAGGTTGAGATTAAAGGTGAGCCCTTGGTCTGGAAAAACTGAAGAACTAATCCATGTTTGTGTGATGTTTACAGTCCCCTAGTGTGAAGGGGACTAGCAGTCCCTTTGCTCTTTCATGGTTGTACATAGAGTGCTATTGATGCTACAGTGGTTGGGGGATGAGGACAGACGCAGATAAGGGATGTTTGATTTTAAAATGGCCATACCTTGTTATATGTGATTGACAGCAAACAGCTTGCATACAGTCCTGCTTCTTGCTTGATTTGGAAACCAAGATCTAAAAACAACAAAGACTCCTAAAGCATCTTAAAGACTAGCTAAGTTATTATTGCATAAGCTTTCCTTGGCTAGGGTCCATTTCATTTGATGTGTAAAGTGTTATCCTCATTTGGCAAATATACACATGGGTGTAGAGGGGAAAGAAGAAAAGTAAACTGGTGGGTCAAAAGACATGAAATGCAAAAAGTATCATCTGTGACAATTAAATAAGCTACAACTGAATTGTCACAGACTGCCAAATGAGGATAACACTTCATGCATCTGATGAACTGGACTCCAGTCCATGAAAGGTTATGCCATAAAAACTGTGTTAGTCTTCAAGATGCAGCAGGACTGTGTTGCTTTTGATGTAACAGACTAACACAGCTATCCTCCCTGTGAGTTCTATGAATGTCATATACAATTTGAGATACCCAACAATTGTAGAAATTGTATGTCTCAAATTAAACTATGCCCATTATAGGAAGAAACCTTGAGCAAAACTGTTGAACAGAACTGAAAAAATTGAACTGTATTTTAGATAAGAGCTGGAAAAGCAGTTTCTAGCATTGCACATTTAGGCTGGGGTTGCAGAGTTATAATCTAAGGTTGCTAGATGTAACATTACTATCTCACCTTCAAACTGGAACCTCAGTCTGACCCAGGATTAGGCTACAGAGCATGTGAAGTAAAAATAAATAAACTTTAATCATATGGATCAAAGCTAAATAACAACCACAGTGAACCACCAGAATAACTGGATTATCTGGGTGTGACTTCTGCATAAACATAAACTGAAGCTGAATCCGGACAAGGTGGAAGCCCTGTGGGTGAGTGGTTCCTGAGTCCAGGAGATAGTAGGGATGTCGGAGAATTTCTCCACGAATCTCCGGGAGGCCAAATGCCAACGCATTCGGCCCCCCGAAATTGGTGGAGAAACGGTCCGCCACCCCCCCCCCCGGGATGGGACTTACCTTGGTCGAATGTCCCTGGCGGCGGCGGCTCCCAGTGGCGGTTCCGCGGCGGTTCGGTGGCGACGACGGCAGCAGCCGGTCTTCTGACCGGCTACCGCCGCCACCATTTCCAAGTAAAAAAACCAAACAAACAACAAACGTGATAGGCTACGTAAAGATTTACGTAGCCTATCACGGCTAGATTTTCAAAAAACACCATGATAGGCTACGTAAATGTTTACGTAGCCTATCACGGCTGGCTTTGGGGGGGGGGGAAGCGCGTATGCAAATGGCGGTGCCCATGGGCGCCGCCATTTGTGTTCCTTATTTGGGCACGTGTAGTCTACGTAAACATTTACGTAGACTACGGCGAAAATAAGGGCAACGCTATTTGCATTGCCCTTATTTTCACCATAGTCTACGTAAATGTCTACGTAGACTACACATACCCAAATAAGGAACGCAAATGGTGGCGCCCATGGGTGCTGTCATTTGAGTACACGCTTCCCCCCCCCAAAGTCAGCCATTATAGGCTACGTAAACATTTACGTAGCCTATCACGGCTGACTGCAGGGACGCAAACGGCGGCGGCTATGGCTGCCACCATTTGCGTCCTGGCAGGAGAAGAGGTTTCGCGGCCGGAGGGATGGGGCGCCTCCCCCCCGGCCAGAATTTCGGGGGGAGGGACAGAGTGCCTCCCCACCACCACGAAGCAAGCTGCGGGACCAAGTAAGGGGCTTTCGTCCATCCCTAGGAGATAGGTACATTGCCTGTTCTGGATGGGGTTACACTTCTCTTGCAAGATCAGGTTGGTAGTCTGGGGAAACTCCTAGATCCATCACTATTGCTGCAGGCCCAAGTGGCCATGGCGGCTTGGAGTTTCTCTTACCAGCTTTGGCTGGTTCACCAGTTACGGCCTCTCTGGACAGGGATAGCTTGGCCACAGTGGTACAGGCATTAGTAACCTCAATACTGGATTACTGCAATGCACTGCATGTGGGGCTGCCCTTAAGGCTTGTCTGGAAGCTGGAGTTAGTGCAGAATGCAGCAGCTCGGCTGTTGTCAGGAGCTGCCCCTTTTCAGCGTGCAACTCCTTTGCTGAGGGAACTGCACTGGCTGCCTATTCGCTACTGGGTTTTGGGATGTGTGTACAAAGCCCTAAACAACTTGGGACCAGGATACCTGAGAGAGCGTCTTCTCCCTTACCAACCTGCCCAGTCACTGAGGTCATCAGAGGGCATGGTCCTAGTGGTTCTACATGGACCTGTGGCCCGATTGGAGTCCACCAGGAGAAGAGGCTTCAATGTGGTGGCTGCCTCCCTATGGAATTCCTTACCTCTGGAGGTCAGGCAAGTGCCGATGTTGTGTTGGTTCTGGTGCCTCCTGAAAACATGGTTATTTTAGGAAGCCTTCCTTGAGTAACTGGCCATGGTTTTTATCAGATTTGGGTTTATCAGAACTCTGGTTCTTTTTAAAAATAGTAAGTACTTTAACAGGGTTTTTATTTTTTTACCCTACATGCTGTTCACCACTCTGAAAACTTTGGATGTGGAGTGGAATACAAATATTGTAAACTTGACCCTAGACTTGCCATTTCCCAGTACAGAGATTCTGTTTGTCCCTTTTTAAGAGTTCAGCAGTACTGAGAGCATATAGAAGCCAGAACACTTTTTAAAATGGGTGCACATTAAGGAAAAGACTACACAACAACACAGTGTAAATAAGCAAAGTTTGTATATTTACTGCAGCCTCCACACACACACACACACACACATTGAACAGCTGAGAAAGGGAAAATCCCAAATCTCACCCAAGATGCTGGGGTCCCCAGGGACAGATGGAAGATTTAGATCCCATCCTGACTCTGACATCTTTCCTTTTTTCAGTATAAGTGAATATCTGCTATTCATACCTTTACTGGAAAAAGGAAGCACTACACTTAGAGGTATTTTTTCATTTAAAAAATGTCAGGGAAAAGTTACACTCTGTGTGACCGTAAGGCATAATGTGAAGGCAAAAATTTCATATCACATTTTTCACTGAAAATGTACCTCTAGGTGTGACTTTAAGGTCTAGAACACTTTGGAAAATGTTACTATGTTCTTCTGCTTTTTCTTTTAATGATGTTTTACTATATTTTTCTTAGTAATAATATTAACAATATAGCTGTCTTCTTGACCATACCCAGAACCAAGTATTTGATAATCTACTATGATTATGATGTTCTTTTATTCTGTATCATTACATCTTTCATTTCACAATGCCAGTTACAATGCATCTTGTCATATTGGAAAGCCATTTTCCGTTCCCTTGGGAAATTTTATTCCTATCTAATAACTAAGAATAGTGTCTAGTTTATGACCAAACATGAGGATCATACTGCTTGCAGGAAGTAAACACTTTTAAGACAAAGGTGAAGCCAGGATCAGGGCCAAAGTACACAATTGTCATTCAGAATAATATGTCTGCAGGATTTACTGGAAATTGGAAATGTTTTTCTTGTACTATATTTCCTCATATAGTGTGATGCTGTTTTACAAAATATTGGTTGATCTTACCCAAGGTAAAGCTGAGGTTAATGATTCACCATTCATGAAAGCTTATAAAATAGAAAGTTGCAAATGGGAATAGGTGGTGGATTTAATGAGTGGTCATTTTTTAAATCACTTCAGCATTTCCTTCCGTCTCTGTGTTTAGTGACAGTGCTTTTTAGACTGTGACAATTTCAAGTAGTCACTAAAAGCAGAGACACCTTTGAGAAGTGTAAGTATCAAATTTGTTTTTCTGGTTGTCTTCTTACTTAATTCAGAGTAAATCACTGATCTATTATGATGGATATATTTTTTGTCAATGATGGATAAGCTATTCCTCATTACTAAAAACCTTGAAAGATTTATCTGTGGGCAACACTGTGCCATATCATAGTCCTTCTTCTAATTATGTCTCACTAGTGTTTGACATTATGTTTTGTGTGTTTTATAGAATCTATAGAATGCTAGTAGGAACATTGCTATTGGTGGGGAGCTAATTGTATGGTTTTTAGTTTAGAAATTTATAATTACTGATATCCATAATGAGTAGTATCCAGCAGTACTAAAGCATCTCACTTTCTGAAGCTGCGCATTTGCTTTATGCAGCTGTATAATTATTTATTATCTTTAATGATGGCATTCTGACACCTGGAAACATGTATTGTCGGACTACTCATATCTGAATTGCAGCACAAAACAAAGACCATATAGTTTCTAGAGTAAATGTGGCGTTTTTCTTGTTCTTCAAAAATTCTCTTCTGAAAGAAAGGGATTTTCTGGACAATATACCTGTAATTTTCCAGTAACTGCTTACAAAAAATACTAAGTTCAGTCCACCAAAAAGCAGTTCTTGTAAGTCCTATTTATTTCAGTAGTGGAGAATGAAGTACATGCATATGGGTGAAGATGGTTTAAGTGAAGTGGAGGTGATTTAAACATGTATTCCAAAGCATTTGTTTTTGAGTGGTAGATGTGCGATCCACCAAAAATAGACTGAGAGCTTTTCTACATGAGCCTAAAACCCCACACCTTTACCAGGGCTTTTGCTTCCAGATTCTTTGCATCTCCTTTACATGGGAAAACACGTGCTTTGATTTGGGGACTTCCTTTGTCAGCAAGTTCTATATGTTTCATTATACAGTCACTAGATGGCATTGTGGTATAAAAGAACTGCAAAATTACACACAGCCGATATAGTGGATTAATGTTCCTTGCTGCATTATCTCCGATCTTTAAAAAATAGGGATCAAGATCAGAAAGTGCAGGAAACACCCTGGAGGTTGACAACGTTGTGTAAAGGACCTGCAAACTTCTGTGAGTGACTAGTCACAAGCGTGCAATAAAAGTATCACATAGAAATGCTCTCAACTTCTAAATAGACTGAACACCACCTTCTAAAACCAATCTCTCAGGAAGGACTACAAAAACTGTCTTCACCTTAATTCTCCCGTTGAAATAAACGGCACTTCCCATAGAGCTTGACTCTGGCAAAATTGGGTTCAGTATTTCAGCAGGTAATTACTTTAACATTTCAGGGTTCCCCCAGTCTTGGTTGTGCGAAGAACATTCAACAATAGCGAGGCACAAATATAGTGTTAAAGTTAAGAATTTTAAAGTCCATTTTATTTCCACAGGAAGGATTGAAATCAACTTTTAAATTTGCCTGGATTGTGCCCAGACATTTTTCTTTAACACAGAAAAGTAGGACTTGAGAAGTGTGCTCGTGTGTGTGGAGGGGGGGGAGGGGTTACCCTGTGTTTGAAATTTAAGAATTTCCAGTGAAGTGCAATGAAAGAAAAATTTCTATTGCAGCTGATGATCAGGAGTTACAAACTATGTATTTCCTGTCTGAAAATAAGCAAATGAGCAGTTATCTGGTAATTATTTTTGAACATCCCATTCAGTACAAATAAGACTGAATGAATGAGATTTTTCTGTTGATCTTGGCTTTAACCCTCCTATACAACCCAATAATCCTAACTGTAAATCATGATTCCGGTGAGTGTGCTACTTACAGAAATAACAACCCATGCTTTATTAGATGTTTGCAAACAAAACTTCTGATTGTTATAGACTGATTATACTAGTCTAACAATTAAACATTAACCAAACATTCAAATGCAACATTGGCGAAGTGAGTTAAGTGCCTGACAAGACGCAACATAAATTGCAGGGCCAGCCTTTCCACTTCAGCCCTTAAAGAAGAGCTATTCTTGACAGCTTGAGGGGAAAACAGTTCTGACATGAACTCTACTAGGCAGGGAGTTACACTTGCCTATTTATGTTTGCTCTATTTCTAGAGAAGTTGTAACAATTTGAACAATCTACTTAAAGTTAAGCATTTTGAAGTCCAATTAATTTCAATCAAAGAAGGCTTAAAAAAAAGTTTAGTTACATTTTCAATTATTTTCAATTACATACACTAATATTATATTTTTAAAAAAATAGAACAAAATTTACAAATACAAATATATAATTTTGGGGGTGGTAGAACATTATCTGGAAGAAAAGAAACTCCGGATCCTTTTAACTGGAGATGCCTATTCAGAGCAAACATAGTTTGATAGCAGTAGGTTAAAGCATAAAAATAGTTCTTACTGAAGGGATACATTTCTGATGCTAGCAGTTCACAGAGACCAACATACACAGTGAGCGAGCGTGCTGGCTCCTGACCACTTGCCCACTTCCTGTATGCTATGAAATCCAGGGGCAGCTCATCCCTGGGCTGTTGTCTGTGACATGTGAACCAGAACCCTGGGTTATTGAGGGAAATACAACCCAGAGTTTGAACCCAAGAACAAACCATGGTTTCACATTCTGGGTTTCTCCCTCAACAACCCAAAGTTCCACGTTTGCATGTCATGGAGAACAACCCAGGTATGGAGCATTCCTGAGTTGTTTAGCATAAGTGGGTGAGCGGCATGCTCATTTGCTCCCACATGCTCTCAAAAAAGCCATGGTCAGCAAACTGTGGGTTGGTTGTTGCATGCAAACCAGGTCAGTGACATCACTGGTTGTTTTCATTTATTTCTTTGAAGCCTGGAACTATAGCAGCTCCACCTAGTGAGGAAAGCTAGCAGCAACTCTAAGGGCTTCTCTACACGAGGCCTTTATCATGCGGTCATGACTGGCCACTCACAGCAGTTTGAGTGGCCAATCAGGTCCTTTACATGATGTTGTCAACCTCCAGGGCCTCTCCCGTCCTTTGTGACCAATATTGCGGCTTTTCCCTTAACGGGGAAAATGTAGTATTAAATCTGGGACATGTAATATTGCTGCATGTAAAGTGTGCATTTGTGCTATACCACAGTGCCATCTAGTGGATGTGTAATAAAAGGTATAGAATTTACCGCAAAAGGAAGTCCCTGAAAAAAAGCAAGGGGAAGCATGTGTAAAGAAGCCAAGCTTGATCCCACAAAGGATCCAGAAGCCCCGATAAAGCTGCGGAATAAAAGCATCATGTAGAGAAGCTCAGAGTCTCTGTATTTATTTATTACATTTCTATACTGCCCAATAGCTGAAGCTCTCTGGGTGGTTCACAACAATTAAAACCACAAAATACTTCATAAAATACACTATAATAGTGGTGAGATTGTTAAATAGTTAGGCCCCATACAAGATTAGAGGAGAGGAGAAGGAAGAGTGGAAACAAGGAGTGGCAGACCCAGCTGGCTTCTTGGCCTTTGGCTAAGATCAAGTGTAATATCATTAATTTCAACTAGAAAGATTTAAATATGTGCTTACCTTTGGCTGCATCATTTTTCAAGATATTTAATGATTAATATGTGCACATGAATAGAATAGAATTAGAATTTTTAAAACATGATTTTAAAACTGATAAGGCAAAAGAGGAGGGATGAAACACCATCTGGCATGAAGGATACTGTTAAGCATTATACCCTGTTCCTTAAAAACCACGTTCTCTCATCTTTCCTTGTTAAGATCAAGTATGGAGGCTCTGCTTTGCATGCCTTGGGCTTGAAAACTTTGCTTGAAAACTGGATCCATGATGGGCTAGGCTAGGCTAGGACCTTCTTGCTGGTAGTGCCATCTCTCCTGAGTAAGGTCCACTGTCTCCCAGTATGAGCTAGCAAGGCTGCCCCAAGACATTTTGCTGCCTGAGGCAGAGCAGCAAATAGTACCCCCCACCCACAGTCATGGTGCATAAAACTTTAAATAAAACTTTGGGGCTAGTCTCAGTCTAAGGGTATGCTTCGGTAACTAAGGTCTCAGGGACACTTTCTCAGCTAACCTTCTGTAGTGATCATGGGGATGTCCCAGGGGAAAAGAAGATACTCACATTTCCCCCAGGATGTTTTGCACCCTCTTTGCTGTGTACTACAAAAGTCTCTGTCTGGTAGTGTTTCCACCTTTTTCTCTCATAGGGCTGTTGCAATTTTTAACCACTATAAGTAGGGCAGAAATTCAACAGCCACAGATTTTCCCAGCAAGGAAATCTATAGTTTCTAATCCTCCTGGGTTCAAAGCCTAATATTTTGGACTGGAAATTGGGGCATCTGCGTGTGTGTGCGCGTGTGCGGAGGCAAAGGTGCGACTCTTTCACCTGGGATTGATCAATCTTGTTGGCTTCCATCTCTATCCATTCTCAATTGGTTTGAGGCATAACTTCTAAAAAGTAGCTTTCCATGCTTAGCTGGAGTGGATTTTCGTGTTTCTTTTAAATAAATACTAAAAAGGAAAGTATTTCTGCATAGGAGCCACAAAAATTGAGCTTCTGGTTATGTGTGTTCCCAGGTGTGTTCCCTTGCAATCTTATGCATGTCTACTCAGGTGTAAGTTCTATTGATTTCAAGTAGACTTACTCCCAGGTAAGTGTGTATAGGATTGCAACTGAACTCTGTAACTAAGCCCAGCAATGTGAAAATAAATTAACCACTTAGTCTTTCCCAGTTTACCCCTGCCTCCACCTTGTTCTCCTTCCTCTGGGTTGAACTTTGGTTTGTAAGCTCCTCACAGCACTAGACAAACAGATAACATAATTAATTTACAGTATTGCATCATAAATTGCAAAAGGTGTGGAGGGATCATGAAAAACCCAGCAGCACAGAGAGACTACAAATTATGAATGGCAAAGGGGTAGGGGAGAGAAATAATTATGGAAAACCAAGGAGGACCAGAAACTACAGATGTATGAAAACTCAGCATGATGGAGAGACTATACAAACAATAGTGAAACTATTCAAAAATTAAATAACAGCAGTGTACTTTTATATTTAATATTTTGATATTTATAATGAATACCTCACTGTGGTCACATGTGCAGTTCAATTACTTGCAACCCAGCTTCTTAATCATTACTTGTGATGCTCAGCTGCTCAGTTCAGATCATATGCCTACGGCACCCTTGCCAACAGCTTGGCTTCAGAGGGCCTCAGGGCTGCAAGTGGTCAAGCCCAGGCACACTAGGGGAAAGGTTACTGTTCAGAAACATGCTTGACAAGAGAGGAGAGAACCAAGCATCCGGCTTCCTCTCTCGCTCAAGCAGCAGAGCTAGCTAGTGCTGGGAGAAGCCGGCAGTGCCAGCAACACAGACCCACAGCTTGACTCAGCTCAGCTTGACTGGCTAGGGTTAATGGCCACTCAGCACCAACCAGCAATGACAGTGCAGAAGCAATGCAAGCAGCTCGGGGGGGGGGGGCAGGTGTCTACCCAACCCGAATGGGGGCACAGTGCTGCTCCTGAGTCAGGCAAAGTGAGCACAAGTGGCTGCAGCAGGTGAGAGGGCAGCAGGCCCCAATCCAACCGAAAATGACAAGCAAGCTGCTGCACCAATGCAAACCAAGCCAAGAAATGGGGGGGCAAGAAGGGGGAGAGCTACAATCTGCCACCTTTCCCATTCTGCCACCGGAATCATTTGTCTTAGCTGGCCTCATGAGAAGGGTGACCCTGTAAGGTAGAACATCTCATGCCCAAATCAGCATGCATTGAAGATTCTAATCCATACATTTACAAACCTCTCATTGTAAAGGGCAAAATATATAAGACCAGGAAATCATAATAATACCATAATGTCAGATCTGTAATATCTAATATTAATTGAGGTGGATTTTATAGGCCATTTATTTATTTATTCATTTCATTTCTATACCACCCAATAGCCGAAGCTCTCTGAACTATTTATGAATGGTTTTTAGTTGTTGTTAGTTGTGTGTGTGTGTGTGTGTGTGTGTGTATACACACACACATGCACACACAAATACTGCTATTTTATGTGGGCAATCACTTTAAAATGCTAATTATTGGTATGGAACTAAACTGTAACTATTGTCTTCTCACTCTTAAAAGACTCATCAAGAATAGGCTAAATTATCTCAAGTGCTACACAGAAGGCACTCCCATCCATTATGACAGTAATGACTCCTAAGTATCATATTGCAAGGAGTCACTATCCAGCATAATGGCTTTTTGGCAGCATTGATAGAAGAGGTTTGATTACCTCTATTGGGTAACAGTGTTACTGTCCAGGCTTCAGCGCAACTGTGGCATTGTAATTATAGCCACCAGCTAAATTCCTCATGAGGCTTCAACTATATGAAGTATTCTTTATTTACAGGATGTGAAGAAATGTGCCAGAGTTTAATTAAGGACATGGATGGGATTAACTTTGTGCTCTGTATAATCACTCTTTGATAATTACTACTGTTACATACATGCTCACACATACACTGTTATTCCAATACTAAATATATTGCATATAGATTAGAGAACCACACTGAAACAGTGATTGAACATTTTGTTAATTCTAATCAATATTTGAAGTTCAGCTCCCTCTTAAAATCCCTTTGGCCTGCATAATCCACAGTCCACCAGCCTCCACATTGTTCCTGATACAGCTCAACAGCCAGCGCTGACACAAGCTCTCTTGCCACCTGAAGCAAGAGACAACTCACACAACCACTGCCTCACTGCCCTCTGTCTCGCCACTGTGTGCCCCTCTTCTCCACCTGCTTACCTTTGCTGCCACACTGTGTGGCTGGAGGAAGTGGTCTCTTGGGTCTCATGAGACCCAGACGGTTCCTGCAGGATCTCACGAGATCCAGACAAGCTCCCGCAGGATCTTGCAAGGCCACTTCTTCCCACTGAGATTAACAGATGGCCAGTAGGTGCTACGGACAACCCTGCCAGCTGCTCTCTTGCAGCAAATGCCATGCTAGGAGAGCAGCTGATGGGGTACTCTGGGGCACCTGCCAGAGGAGGCAGAGGCAATGGGCTATCCTGGCTGAGGGGGGGCAGTGCAATTTGCCAATCCTCCAGCAATGCTGCCTGATGTGGGCACATGAGCCCATGTAATGTTAGGGCCAGCCCTGTCAGCAGCATACAAAACTGTAGTCCTTAAATCATGCAACATATTTTTCTTGGTCCTTCCTGTTTTCAGCCCTGTGTCTCCACCATCTGTCATTGACAGGCTTTGCATGACATAATAAGCCATGGTGGGTTGTGAGCCTTAGTAGTTTCAGTGTGGCTTACTGTGATGTGTGAACCTGACATGGACAATTCAGCATGGTTTGTTAACCACGCACAAGCCACCCTGAGAACTTATGGCTTGTAGTAGGGTTGTTGAGGGTGGCTTGTTCTCAGGGTGGCTTGTTGTGACATCTGAACCCAGCACCATGGCTTGTGCATGGTTAAGCTTCACAAAAAGCTTAGAGATGACCTGAAAACAAAAAAGGACACATATTGGAAGTGGAAAGAAAGCCAAGCAACAAAGGAAGAGTACAGGCAGGGAGCACAGAATTGCAAGGATGGCGACAGGAAGGCTAAAGCTGAGAATGAGCTGAGGTTAGTGAGGGATGCTAAAAGCAGCAAAATGGCTTTCTTCAGCTACATGCATACTAAAAGACAGAGGAAAGAAATGATGGTTCAGCTATTAAATAAAGATGGCAAAATGATGACAGATGACAAAGAAAAGGCAGAAGTGCTCAATTCGTACTTTGGCTCAGTCTTCTCCCAAATAGGGTCTATGACCCCCCTGGCAAAGGCAAAGTACAGGCTGAAGGGGCAGCATTGCAGCTTGAGATCGATAGGCATATGGTCAAGGAACACCTCATTACTTTGAATGAGTTCAAATCTCCAGGGCCAGATGAACTGCAGCCTAGAGTCATAAAGGAACTGGCAGAAGAACTCTCAGAACTGCTGTCTATTCTCTTTGAGAAATCATGGAGGACGGGGGAAGTGCCAGATGGCTGGAGGAGGGCTAATGTGGTCCCTATCTTCAAAAAGGGTAAAAAGAGGAACCTGGGAACTACAGACCAGTCAGTCTGACATCAATCCCTGGGAAAATTCTGGAGCAGATGATAAAGCAATCCATCTGGAAGCACCTTGAAAACAATGCAGTGATTACTCAAAGCCAACATGGATTTGTCAAGAACAAATCCTGCCAGACTAATCTGATCTCATTTTTGGATCAAGTAATCTCCCTTGTGGACTGTGGGAATGCTGTAGACATAATATACCTCAACTTCAGCAAAGCTTTGACAAACTGCCCCATGATATCCTGATGAGCAAACTAGCTCAAAGTGGGCTAGATGAAACAATGATCTGGTGGATCCACAGTTGGCTACAGGATCAGTCTCAAAGAGTGCTTATCAATGGGATCTTCTCAAACTGGGGAGAGGTAACGAGTGGGGTACCTGGGTCCAGTGCTCTTCAACATTTTTATCAATGACTTGGAGGAGGAGGTGCAGGGAATGCGGATCAAATTTGCACAAGATGACACAAAATTGGGCGGGATAGCTAATACTTTGGAAGACAGAAACAAAATTCAAAGTGATAGACTGGAGCTCTGGGCAGAAAACAACAGAATGACATTTAATAGGGATAAATGCCAAGTTCTGCACCTAGGAAAAAGAAACCAAATGCACAGTTACAAGATGGGGGATACATGGCTCAACAACACTACAAGCGAGAAGGATCTTGGAATGGTTGTCGATCACAAGCTGAATATGAGCCAACAATGTGATGTGGCTGCAAAAAAGGCAAATGCTATTTTGGGCTGCATTCATAGAAGCATCGCTTCCAAATCCCGGGAAGTACTAGTTCCCCTCTACTCAGCACTGGTTAGGCCTCATCTGGAGTATTGTGTCCAGTTCTGGGCACCACATTTTAAGAAGGATGCAGACAAGCTGGAGAGGGTTCAGAGGAGGGCAACAAAGATGATCAGGGGCCTGGAAACAAAGTTCTGTGAGTAGGGATGGACGAAAGTCACTTACCTGATCCCGAAGCTTGCTTCGCGGTGGGGGGGAGGCGCTCCATCCCTCCCCCCGAAATTCTGTCCGGGGGGGAGGCGCCCCATCCCTCTAGCCACGAATTCTCTAGTCCTGCCGGGACGCAAATGGCGGCAGCCGTAGCCACCACCGTTTGCGTCCCTTCAGTCAGCCGTGATAGCCTACGTAAATGTTTACGTAGCCTATCACGGCTAACTTTGAAAAAAAAAAAAAAAGAGCGCATACACAAATGTCGGTGTCCATGGGCGTCGCCATTTGCGTTCCTTATTTTGGCATGTGTAGTCTACGTAAACATTTACGTAGACTATGGCGAAAATAAGGGCAATGCTATTTGCCAAAATAAGTACCATTTGCGTACGCGCTTTTTTTTTTTTTCCAAAGTCAGCCGTGATAGGCTACGTAAACATTTACGTAGCCTATCACGGTGTTTTTTAAAAATCTAGCCGTGATAGGCTACGTAAATCTTTACATAGCCTATCACGTTTGCTTGTTTTTTGTTTACTTGGAAATGGCGGTGGCGGCGGCCGGTCAGAAGACTGGCCGCTGCTGCAGCCAAACCGCTGCCAAACTGCCACCGCCGCCGAACCGCCACTGAACCGCCGCCGGAGCTGCCGCTGCTGCCTCCAGGGACATTCGACCAAGGTAAGTCCCGTCCCGGGGGGGCAGGGGGGGCAGACCGTTTCTCCACCAATTTCGGGGGGCCGAATGCGCTGGCATTCAGCCTCCCCGAGATTCATGGAGAAATTCTCTGACATCCCTACCTGTGAGGAGAGGCATCTTTAGTCTTGAGAAGACTGAGGGGAGATAGGATAGCGCTCTTCAAGTCCTTGAAAGGTTATCACAGAGAGGACTGCCAGGATCTCTTCTCAATCATCCCAGAGTGCAGGACACAGAATAATGGGCTCAAGTTACAGGAAGCCAGATTCTGGCTGAACATCAGGAAAAACTTCCTGACTGTTAGAGCAATACAGCAATGGAACCAATTCCCTAGGGAGGTAGTGGGCTCTCCCAGACTGGAGGCATTCAAGATGAGGATGGACAGCCATATGTCAGGAATGCTCTGCCTTGGATTCCTGCAGTGAGCAGGGGGGTGGACACGATGGCCTTGTACAGATTCATCCGTCTGCTATGTGTAGTCTCTTCTTGTCAATTTCCTTGTATGTTTCAGCTGTCAAGGAAGTGCAGTACCTAATGTAGTAGGAAATAGAGAAAGCAAGGCTGCACATAGGCTAATCTGCCCAGATTTGTGAAGGACTGGGGGAAAAGTAATAGTATGAGAAAGTACATACCTATTTGCGCAATTCAGAAGCACCAAAAAATAAAAAAATGCAAATGAAGTAAGTGCTCCGAAAAGGAGCACCGGGGGGGGGGGGCAACATCTCCCATTTGGCAATGTCATCCTTTGCTATTAGGCCTTGAACTGACACTTGTCAATGTTCTTCCCACTTTCAACACTTCCCCAAGTCCCAATGAAATTGACAAATGGGATTTATCCCCCTCCCCCCAATCATGGCTCCTTTTCTGACCAATTACTGCTGGGGTTATGGCACTTCAGCAAATTTGCGGAAATCTCCCTGACAATTAAAAAAAAAAAAACACCTTTAGAAGGCAGCTGAAAGGGATGGAGCAAATGGAGCTTCACTTGGGCAGGTGGGTGTAATTTTTGCTGGTGTGGGCAGTAAACAGAGGGGAAATTTACACATTTTTAAAAATTAATTCTTTATTGTAAAATTTCAATAAAAGAGAACATAGCCATAAAGAGAAAAAGAGAAAAATGTAGCTCCATAGAATTATCCATTTCAATCCATGTGTATTCACACACACACACCTTTCTAAGAATTATACATAAACTTCAATAAAGGCAGACCAGATATCCATGTAAGTATCCATTCACAAGTGGTGTCTACAGGGAAAGAGGTGTCTACACGTAAAGGGCCCCTTTATGCCTCTAATGTTGCGGAGATGGCCCTGTATGGCCGCAATTTTGCACAACATTAAATTTACGGAAATTATGAAGCCCTGATCTTGGATAAAAATGGCGGCTCGCAGCAAGGAGCAGGCAGCTGTGGGGCACTCCCGGACCACACAGCACTTGGCCAGCTCATCCGTGAGTATCCCACAGCTTGGCAAGTGGCATCCGAAGGACAGGGGGGGGACACTCCGTCAGACTCCACCTCGCTGTCAGGCACCCACAACGTCCCTAGTGTCCAGGTAAAGCAGTTAAATCCATATGCACATTACATGTTGCCGAGAGCCAATACATCAGGGCCCAATCTACATGGCCAATTTAGTGTGGAGTGATGGTATAGCAGGGTCATTTGCAAGATATGAGACTGTCACCAATCCGTATTCCGTAGCAACCCTGCAGCTTGCCTCTGGAAAAAGCGCATTTTCGGAAAGTCCTTTTAGTGGGTCTTTTTTCCTTAAACATAGCTCCTGCATGGCTCCTCTGCAGTGTGCCCCATCCCCCTGCATTAAATCCTGGGCATGCCTCTGTGACCTGGCAGTGATGGTGGCACCCATTACCCCATCCCATTCCCTCTTTTTCCCTATTCGCAGTAGGGTGCTTTTAGTAGGGACACAGCTTTTCTTTCCCATTTCTTCATGCTGTTTCATCCTTTCATTGTATTACAGTAGTGCTGTTTTCCCATTCACAATATGCAGCCTAGTGTAGTACCTGCTTTACCCATTCACAGTGTGTAGCCTGTTTTTCACAATACCACAGTAGCTGCTTTACACATTCACAGTGTGCAGCCTGTTTTTCCAATTCATAATAGTGCAGTAGCACTGTTTCAAACATTCACAATAGCTCAGTAGCTGCTTCACCCATTCAGATTGTGTAGGCTGTTTTTCCCATTCACAATAGCACAGTATCTTTTAATCTTTCATAATATCCCAATGGTGGATGAGAGGGGAGAGGTGTGAGGTAAACTACAGGGGCTTAATTCAGCATTTCCAAATTCAGTATGATCAAGGCGTTCCCGGGGGGGTGTCTTTCACCATTTTGTGCCCTCGGTAATCTATATAACCAAAGTAAGTAGCCTGCCTTTCCAACACATCAAAGCACTAGAGCACTCTTTTGAGCCTTCAGAATCATGCTGCACTTCCTTTTTCACCAGTGGGGGTAATTAGCCCCTATGATTAGGCACTTCTCTGATGTTTGCATTACCTAGCTTCTGTGATGTTGTGTGAAGTCACTTCTCTGATGTGTGAAGTTGCTTCTCTGATGTTGTGTGAAGTCGCTTCTCTGATGTCTCATAACTTTGCTTCTCTTTGATGCTTGCAGTAAGGGCTTAAGAGCATAAGCCCTTATGCGAATAAGGACTTTATTGCTGTAGCAATCTAGCATGGTCCCGGGAACATGGGAGCAGAGAAGCCTGTCACTGTGAGCAGGGAAAAGTGCCCAGGGAAGGAGAAAGGGGGGTTGGAAGCTATAACTCAGCGACAGTTTGCTGGAATGTGAGTGGGTGAGGTGCTCTCATAGGGAGCCTTCAGATGCTGCACTGGATAATTGGGGATTTTGGCTTCTTCATCCCAAAATGCGCACACTGGGGGAAAGTAGGGAGCAATAACTCCATGACAGTTTGCTCGAATGGGGTGAAATGGGGGGGAGCATGCTCTCATAGTGAGCCTTCAGATGCTGCACTGGATAATCAGGGATTTGGGCTTCTTCATGCAAAAGTGCACACATTGGGGGAAAGGGGGGAGCAATAACTCCATGACAGTTTGCTGGAATGGGGTGAAATTGGAGGGGGTGCTCTCATAGGGAGCCTTCAGATGCTACACTGGGGAATCGGGGATTTGGGCTTCTTCATGCAAAAGTGAAGTGCAAAAATTGGGGGAAAGCGGGGGGGAGCTCTAACTCTGTGATAGTTTGCTGGAATGGAATTGTGAATTAGTTACTCTCCATTCATATAATATTGTAGCAGGGGGGAGCCTTCAGAATTGTGAATTAGTTACTCTCCATTCATAATAATGTTGTAGCATGGGGGAGCCTGGACAGGGGTGGAGAAACAAGCCTTTCTCATTGGTTGAGCAGCCCCTGCCTGGCTGATGACATTCTGTTCTACTCCCCCAACCCAACCCAGAAGCATGATGCTTTCAAGTGCTGTGTGACTTGTGAAAACCAGATTTTAAAGGTACAGTACATTCAGCTTTTCTTGCTTCATGTGTCCTTGACGGACCAAAACTGATTCCATGAAAATCCGGATAGTACTCCAATGCACTTCTCATTCTGTTTCCATATAGATTTGACCCAGGAGCTCCACTGTAAGAGTTGTTAGAGTGGGTTACATTGGATGTTCCTATGTTCTGGTATCAGGCAGGTTCAAATACCACTGCCTTCATCTTTGAAATTTTCTCCACAGTATGGAGAAATCTTCCCTTCCCCCCATCCCCTAAAATGATAGCTAAGTTCCACAGGTTCCTGAAAGATGTCGTTCCTTCATGTTGATTACAGTAATGCTGATGTTTATGAGGTTTTTTTCTCATAAGATCAAGCTCTTCATTTGTAAGGCTACTTGCAGATGAAACTTCATCCTGCCACTTAATTTTAAGAAAATTAATTACAAACACTTTTCCATATTAACAACAGGTAACAAAATGGAGAATAACAGAACAAAGATTGAAGAGAAAAGCTGTAGTGAGGTTAAAGGTAATCCTGTAGTAAAGAAGAAAGTGGTAAGTGACATTTTTTTCATATTGAAAATTTCAAACATGTGAACGGTGCTTATAACTAGACCCTTCCAGTCTGGGTTTCAATCTGGCTATGGGACTGAATCAGCCTTTGTTGCCCTGATGGATGACCTTTATCAAGAAAGCCCTCTATGTGGGGCTGCCCTTGAGGCTGGTCCAGAAGCGGGAGCTAGTGCAGAATGCAGCAGCTCGGCTGTTGTCAGGAGCTGCCCCTTTTCAGCATGTAACTCCTTTGCTGAGGGAACTGCACTGGCTGCCTATTCACTACCGGGCCAGGTTTAAGGTATTAGTACTAGTATACAAAGCCCTAAACAACTTGGGACCTGCATACCTGAGAGAGCGCTTTCTTCCTTACCAACCTGCCCGGTCACTGAGATTATTGGAGGGCATGCTCCTGGTGGTTCCACATGGACCTATGGCCCAGTTGGAGTCCACCAGGAAGAGAGCCTTCAGCGTAGTGGCTCCCTTCCTGTGGAATTCCCTGCCTCTGGAGGTCAGGCACGCGCCAACATTGTGTTGCTTTTGACGCATCCTGAAGACATTGTTATTTTGAGAGGCCTTCCCTGAGTGACCAGCCATTGTTCATTACGTTCAGAATCTGTTTTTTAATGTTTTAATTGTTTTAATTATGGGGTTTTGTTCTTTTATCTTGTTGTTCACTGCTCTGAAATCTTTGATCTGGAGCAGTATGTATGTATGTATGTATGTATGTAAGTAAGTAAGTAAGTAAGTAAGTAAATGCATGCCAATGAGAGTCAATAGAATGTTCTTCTATCTGATAAGCTAGAAAGTCTAACCCTGAACCACTAAGATCATAAAAACTGATTTGGTAACAGCACTTAACAGCATTACTGGAAACTGGCATGCTGCCAGCAGCAGGCCTCACTCATAAAGTAACTAGTCTCAGTTAGAAATAACCTTTTTACCTCTCCCAGATAACCTTG
The DNA here is from genome assembly GCF_057233095.1 of Heloderma suspectum. NCBI lineage: Eukaryota > Metazoa > Chordata > Lepidosauria > Squamata > Helodermatidae > Heloderma > Heloderma suspectum. Next base: position 119,617,046 of record NC_139462.1, read on the forward strand.
ATAATTGTAACAACATTACATTACAGAACATACGTATGTATACATCTTACACAATATTTTAAACATCTCTACCTCAGGATTTTTAGCGTCTCCACATAGCTTGTAGTCAGGAACTGCAAGCCATTAATCCCACAATTCACTGTGGGCCTAGCTAAGAGTTTTTGAGGGCTGGCTATGTAAATTGGCACTGAGAGAGGAGGAAGTGGACGGAGTCCTGGGTCTTCTTTACAAATGCTCCCTATTCAGTCTTTTAATCAAATCTTGAGCCTGGGCAATATGGTACTAATTAAATAATAACAATTGCAGACATTATTGTCTAAGGCACTCTCAAAACAAGGATTCTAGGAGCACTGGAACTTGCCTTATACTGCATCCATCTACCTCAGTATTGTCTACACTGATGGGCAGTGTTCTCTCTGGCTTCAGACAGTTTTCTCAACTCTGCCTGAAAATGCCACAGATTGAGCCTCGGACCTTTCTGCACGCAAAGCAGGCGCTCTATCACTGACCTGTGGTCCCTCCCCAGGATACAGGCATCTTATGCTCTGCAGTACTATGAGCTTATCAGAATAGGGCGCTGCTAGTCTGCTCTCTGCTGTGCCTCAAAGTCCCAAGCAGAACCAGCCCTTCTGTGAGGCAGGGTGAATCCCCCGCCTCAGGTGGTGGGTCGGGAAGGGCGATGGATCCTGCACACTCCAGCACTGGGAGCGCCATTCGTCACTACGCTGCTGTCATCCTATGCTTCTCAAAGTGAGGAATAGGATGATCAGGTGGCCACCTCTGGGGTGCCCTACTGACCACTCTCCTGCTGCAGCAAATGCTGCAGCAGGGAAGCAGCCGTTATGGCTCTTCTGGGCAGCTGCCACCATCTGCCCTATGCCTCACTCTGAGTAAGTGCGGCTCTTAAAATGGTGTGCCAATACCTCCCCAGAGAACCTATCCAGTAAGTTGCCTCACTCTGGCAATTTGAGCGACTGGCATGGGAACCACCACAAAATGGCTGCCATGGGCGGCGTGGCAAGTCACAAAGGATAAGTAATCTCCCAAAAGACTGAGTATAAGGCAGAGGTTGGGTCTGAATCCCAACACTCTTAACAACGCCTTTGAACCCACAATTTTCAGCAGCAACAGAGACCTATTTCACAGGAGACAAACTCTTTTTCTCTCTCCATACTCTGCCAGGCAACTCACTCCCCACATCTCTTTTTCTCTCATTCTGGATCACCACCTATACATACATATATACACATCCCTCCCTTCTCCTTCTCACTGCAACCACACACAAAAACAGAGAATTTACCTGAATGGCTGCCAGTCACAGAACAAATTAACTATCTTTCGTCTTAAATAAGGAGTAACAAAGCACCTGGTATCGGTGTTTTTTTACCCCAGAACTTTTAAAATCTAGCATTAGTTGGTGGGGTTCTTTGCTGGGAGTCTTATTTTCATTTATTGATGCAATACATCTATTACCTGAAATGTAATTATCCCCATATTTTAAAAAGTCTCTAAATCTGAACCAGCAAATTATTGCAAACTTCATGCAAAGCTCCTCTGTAATAAACTGAGTGAATACATGAGAAAGGTATTATGGTAGATGAACAAGCAGGTTCAGTCAGGGTAGATCTGCTATAGATCATTGTTTTGTTCTAACCTGTCTAATTGACAAATATGAAAAACAAAAACCCAGGAGGTGTTCTATATGTGGCTTTTATTGACCTGAAGGTGGCATTCGAATCAATCCCTCACACAAGATCATAGGAAAAATTAGTCTCTTCAACTACAGATACAAAACTCTTCTTTCAAATTTAAAGTCTATATAATAGCACTTGGCTGAAAGTGTAGTGTACTGCAGATTGACACTTTACAGATTCTGTGCCATCCACAAAAGTGATTAAGCAAGGCTGTATTTTAGCTTCTCTTTTGTTCAGCTCATATGCTAATGATATTGTTGAGCATTTAACATCTTCAGTTTATCACACCCTTAAACTGGCTACAAAAACTATTTCTGTTTTACTATAAGCAGATGATGCTATACTTCTATCCCAGATTAAAGCAGGTCTAAAAAGATTGATGAAGGAACACCTAGTGATGAATTATAGCAAGACAAAAGTAATGGTGTTCTCTAAACAACATAGGCTACATAAATGTTATTGGGATAAACTTCCATTTCAACAAGTTAGAGTTTTTAAGTACCTGGTCATGGTTTTTCAACCATCAGGAGCATGGCTGGCTCAGCAGGAATTAGTTGTGGAAAAGGCTTTGCAGAGTATTAAAATCTGAATGTATTTTCTTTTCTTTTTTACACAAAAGGTCATCATTATATAACTTCAGTGCTTTAAATTTTTAAGGCTATGCCTTTAGCTCAATTGTTTTATGGGATTCAGGTTTGGGTTGATGTCAGTTTAAAACCACTAGATGTTGTACAGTCCAAGTTTCTTAGGCACTTTTTTTTGGTCCCAGGATGTATTTCAAATATCTTCTTGAGACTGGAAGCTGAACTTCCTTCTGTTTCTATGCAGGCCTGCCTCAGAACATTTAACTATTGGCTACAGTTGAGGTTAGCCCCCTTTGGTTTGCTTCCTTTCATTCCGCTTGAGTCCCATAGGAGCAGCTGGTTGAAAGTGATCAATCTCAGAATCTGCTCTTTTGGCCTTTCACCACAACAGTTACTAACTCTTGGTGAAGCAAGAGACTCTTTAAGGCAGCAACTGAACAAAAAAACAATGGTCTGCTGCAAGAAAATTATGTCTTTGGCATGACATTTCCTGCCTAACCCTCCACATCTATCAGCATTGTATTTGCAAGATCTAATGCTCTCCTTTTAAATACAGGAGAGCTTTCCCAAGTCCACAGTTGAATCTACTGCCCTTTGCATCACTTGAGGGTTGTTTCAAGAGAATTCCACTGGGAAATCTTGTATGTCCATGTGGAGATGGCACTGCATCTCTCTCATGTAGTTTTGCTCCTTCTACAGAGATTTGCAGAAAGAATTAATTACCCCCATATTAGGATCTCTCTCAGGGCACTCATCTGATTTTTAACTATCCTTCCTTCTTGCAGACTGAGATAAACATATGACAACAAAGTCCACAAAATGTTTGGTAGCTGCCATTTAACTCAAGTTTACTATGGTACCTTGAATCCTTTTTTTTTTTAATTTAGTTTGGTAATTCAATTTCCTTAGTAGTATTTTATATTTGATATATACTGTGGTTGGTGTAAATAATGTTTTATAATTTTTAGTTTCATTATTTTATTCTGTTGTGTTTCATATATGATGTATTAAGTGCAATTGCTTGTGCTTGATGCAAATAAAATTTATATTCTATTCTCAGCTGCTACCCACAGGCCACCACTGCAGGTGGCCTATGTGTGCATAGGAGCTACCAACTCAGCAGGCATTGTTAGATGACACAAGAGGCCAATAAAGTCCTATAAAGCTGTAGATTCTAGGCAGGTTACTTAGAACATTTCTGCATGAGGCCTTTATTGTGCACTTGGGATTCCTCAGTCACAGTAGTTTATGGGTGCTTTGCACAACATCGTCATCCTGCAGGACCTCTCCTGTGCTTTGCAACCAGTATAGTGATCTTTTTTTCCTAACGAGGAAAGTCTGATATTTCTGTGAATGGCAGCATGAAACCCTGGTATATTTGTGCAATTCCTCTATACAACAGCGCCACCTACTGGTTGTGTAATGAAACACATAGAAAGGCAGAGAACAAAAAAACCAGAAAAAAACTTGTGTAAAGAAGCCGAGCTTAATCCCACAAAGAATTTGGAAGCAGAAGCCTCAGTAAAGTGGTGGGTTAAAAGCCTCATGTAGAAAAACTCTTAGTCTAATCAACTTGTTGATCAGGCACAAACTGAAGTGCCCATCCCCACTCATCTGCTTGATCACCAGACACCAGCTTCCTTCCAATGCTTTTCTACAGTTCATATTCTGCAGACTTAGCTAATGGAAACCCTCAATAAATGTATGCTTCATTCTGTGAACTTCTAAATAGGAGTAATCTTAGTGTGAATCAAAGTGGCCAAATGCCACATGAGCATCACGTGAAGGCATGCAACATCTATGAATTAAAAGTAATGCAATGCAAATTCTAATTAGTTGATACTATCACTAATTAATCTCATAAAGTCTCATGAACTTCAATATGCAAAAAAAAGTCAAAGAAATTAGCGCAAAGTATATAAATTAGAAGATTATGGATCCAAGATTCCTCAGAATATGAAACTAAAAACATGTCCACTGTAACAATTAGTAACCCAGGTTTAGCAATGATTGTAAAGACTAAAATAGTCAGAAGATATAATCTTTCTCCATTGCATCAAAAGACACCCAGCTCTATCTCACTTTTCCATCGGAATCATTAAATTATGCAGGTGCCTGACTGGTGCTTGAAGGCAGTAATGGCTTGGAGGAAGGCCAATAAACTGAAGTAGCATTCCAACAAGATGAAGGTGCTGTGGATTGGTGGTTCCCATGTTGGGGAATTAGGAGTCAGCAATGACTCAGTGCTTGCACAGGAGGAACCTTTCCTTTCTGCTCTGGATGGGGTTACTCCCCCTCTGAAGGAGCAGGTGTGTAGTCTAGGATGGGGGCACTCCTTGATTCTTCCTTGTCATTAGAAGCTAAAGTGGTTGCAGTGGCATGGAGTGTCTGTTTCCAGCTCCAATTGGTCCATCAGCTATAGCTGATTTTGAACAGGGATAGCCTGACCACAGTAAACCACATCCTGGCTACCTCCCAGTTAGACTGTTGTAATGCCCTTTGATCATCTGGCAGGCTTGGCAACTGAGCCTGAGAAACTGCCTATCAAGAGGGAGACCCCTCCTCCATGAATGAATCGGGGAGCAGGAGAAGAGAAAGCACAGCCTCATTGGCAGTTGGATTTGACAACTGGAACTTGTCCATTGGAGAGTAGGCAGTTAACCTGGGAGAGAGAAGGTAGTGTCTTAGCCACTATAATTGTATTATCCTTTAAATGACCCCAGGGTTAGAATTAGTGTAGCTAGGGACTGAGGCAACCTTTATTCTTCCTATTTCTGAGTATTTGTTCTGAATGTTAAACCTTGTTTTCATCTGTAAGTCCTGCCTTCTTGCATATGAATAAGTAAGCTCTACTTTCAATATTTAGTGCATCCTGTGGCATGATTGTTTAAGATTTCTTCCTCACAAACCTTCCCCATGATGCCTTATCCTGACCCTGCTTACTGTCTCCATGTTTCTAAAGATCAAGGATGCTCCACCTAGCCAGGGAAATATAGTAAATTGGGAGTAGGGCTGTATGAAAATTTTGTTCCTTTTCGCAAATCATGCGAACATGTCTTGTTCACAACCTTGAATGTGAGCAGGACTGCAGGACTGTAGGATTACCTACAGGACTTTTTATAAGTTAAAGCTAGCTGGTGCTGTTGTAACTCTGGACCAACCAGGAAGGTGCACCCTTGCCCCAATTATTTTTTTCTGATGAGCTCCTTGCAAACATTTCTGCAAAAACCCTGCATTTTGCAGAACTGAAACCTATTGCAAAATTACAGGACTTTCACAAGCGTCTTATTTATGTGACGTCTTGATAAACCTCCTGTTCTCTCTCTTGCTAGGCAGACTTACCATCAACTGCCTGAATTTTTGACCTTTTGGTTCCAGCAATTTCAGAGAAAATAATTAACCCTTTAACATCCAAACTATATACAAATTTATAAGAGACATTTCTGTTCCTTCATGCTCTGTGTGTGGCTGCCGCTGAAGATGCTTCATAGATTGCAGGTTGTGCAAAGTGCAGCTGTGAGGTCGTTGACTGGTTTGGCAGTTTAAGCCCATATAACAATGGTTCTCAAAGAGTTGCACTGGCTCCCTATTTGTGTCAAGGAATCCAATTCAAAGTTCTGTTTTTGTGTATAAAGCCCTAAATAGCTTTGAACATGGCTACCTAAAGGCAGTGGAGGCTGGTGGCTCTGATTTTGGTGGGGCTATGAATCCACTCTGGGTTTAAATGAGGACCAGCCCGAACTCTAAAGGGGCTATCCAACATGCTGAACTTATTTGTGGGATAGGGTTCAGCACCATGGATAGCTCCTTTAGAGTTCTGGCTGGTTCTGACCGAAACCCAGAATGGATTTACAGCCCCACCAAAATCAGAGCCACCAGCCTCCACTGCCTGAAGGAGTACCTCTCCCCGTATCATGCTGTATCTGAGGTGAGATCTGCTGGGGAGTCCTTTTTTGTTATACCATCACCAACGTCCAGGCTTCTGGGACTCATAGCCTTCTCAGTAGTGGCATCTCGGCTGTGTAACGCCCTCACCCTGGAGGTTAGACTGGTGGCAATATTGGTTGGTTTTCAATGCCAGGTGAAAACAATTCTTTTCTGCCAAGCCTTTTGATTAACTAGTGGGCCTATATACCAGAGCAAGATAGTTGAAGGGCAGTGTGTATTGAATTTGACACTGGCTGACTTTTGTGTATTTCATACTAAAGTTAGAACTTAGCAGGAGTCCATAAATTTTGGCTGACCTTGATAGCCAACCAAATATTTGTGGCTACTAGGACCTTGCCCCTCCCCAGCGGGAGGGGTGTTGTCCCTTACTCTTGCTGTACCTCCAAAATGCAGTGCAAGGTCAGGGAGCTACTCCCTTTGCCAGCTCTGAGCTTGGAGCTGCAAAAAGGAGTGGAGGATGATGTGCAATGCAAATACGAGCCCCGCCGCTCCAGCTCAGAGTTCTGGGAAAGCAGAGGGCCAGCATGCATCCCAAGCTTCCTCCAAACCTTCAGGTTGGGGAGGGGGCACAGATCATCTCCCCTCCACATCTCTATGGTTAAGAGTAAGTCTGGGGCTTGTCACGCATGCCAGGGGCCATCTGCGCGCTTGCTGTGGTGTGGAAAGCAAAACCATAGACCTCTTGAAGAGGTTAGGAAATGAACCTGGGCAAACCCTGTCCTTGGAAAATTAAAATTCTGTGCCAACGAAGTACAAATTCTAACAGACTGAAAGCTGTTGTCTGCAATTTGTATAAACTGTACAAATTTGGCAACTGTACATGATTTCTTCTATTCTGTATCATTTATCTTGCAATTTTGCAATTTTTCATATTATTTCATATGCTGCTAGTCATGGGGCTCCCTGCATCAGGAGAGTGAAGGGGCTATGCAGGGCTCTGAAGCACCTCTGAAGCCCAACCTCCAGAATTTTTACTCAGCCACCTCTTTGAGTCCTGAAATTTCAGTAGAAATTAACCGTCCAATATTCAAGCACATAATTTTAGCCAAGGTGACTAAACCTTGCTAGCTTCTCTGCATCAAGCTGGTGGGAATTTACCCACACTATTTGAAAAGGAATTTAAACAGCAAAGTAATGCCATAGAATAGCTGTGCAAGACAAAACAGGAAAGCCTGCTTTATCTATTTTTTCTCCACTATAAAGAATGTAACTGAGAGGCAAATTCTTCAGTGCATGTCTGTCTTTATAAGGTAGGGGCGGAGAACCTCTTTTAGCCCAAGGGTCAAATTCAATTTCAGAGAAGCTCTTGGAAGCCGCATTCTAGTTATGGGTGGGGCTGAGGGCAAATGCGGTGGAACCAAAAATACAAAAGGTAACAGTTGCACATTTTAGCTTAAAGCTCTTACTGCCTGTAACTAAGCCTTAGAAGAGGAATGGGAAAAACTACACAAAAGCCGGGAAACCATGAAGTAATAGGTGGTTGGGGGAAAGAGGGTGGGGCTAGTGGAAGGAGACGTAGCCATCTGGGAAACCCCAGGAGGGCCGGATTGGACTCTGGGCCTGAGGTTCCCCACCCCTGATATAAGGTATAAGGAGGAGAGAATGGAGATGGGTGCTATATTATTCTAGTATCAATTAGGGCTGTGCACTGCTTCGGCCTGAAGTCGAAATTCTGAGTCGAAGTGGGGCGCTTTGGGCTGCTTCCGAGGTGGGATGGAAGGGGTACGAAGCAGGTCGGGTCGCTCTGAAGTGCTTCGGCACACTTCAGAGCAATCGGGAAGCCCAGCCACACTGCCACTGCCACCACCCAGCGCCCTACCTGGGCCCTCAGGACATGCACTAGCAGCCATCTTCTATTTCCAGAAATAGATCCTGTGCAAATGGCAGCCATCAAGCACGCAACATTAATATAGCATACTTGATGGACACCATTTGTGCAGGATCTATTTCTGGAAATACAGGGAGTCACCATTAAAAAAATACAAATAAATGGCGACTCCCTGGAACAGGAAGATGGCTGCTGGCACGAATCACCGAGGACCCAGGTAAAGAGCTAAGGGATGGGGGGGGGAATTTGAATCCCGCTTCAGCTCCAGAGGCCAAAGTGGGTCGGGGCGGCCCAAATCAGCCCGAATTGGATCAAGCCTACCTTAGAAGGCCCAAAGAGGCCTCCAAGGTGGATTTTGGGGGTCCCTGCACAGCCCTAGTATCAATACATAACATATGCAATTAATATCTCGGATCAGACTCTTAACACAAATTCTGTTATTACTGTTGCTGTATACATATTGTGAAGGGGCCGCGGTGGCTTAGTGGTTAAGACGCTGAACTGCAGACTGGAAGGTCGGCAGGTCAGCAGTTCGAGACCCGAGTGCCGCGTGACGGAGTGAGCTCCCGTCTTCAGTCCCAGCTCCTGCCAACCTAGCAGTTCGAAAGCAAGAAATTGCAAGTAGATAAACAGGTACTGCTTCGGCAGGAAAGGTAGCAGCGTTCCGTGCACCTCGGTGTCCAGTCGTGCCGGCCACATGACCACGGAAGCGTCTTCGGACAGCGCTGGCTCTTCGGCTTAGAAACGGGGATGAGTACCACACCCTAGGGTTGGACACGACTGGCTGGGGACACCCTTTATACATATTGTGAGCATGTTAGAAATAGACACTAAGGAGATAATACTGCGTGAAACTAAAATGAATGAGAGTTGGAAGGAACCTCAAATGGAGTTTTCTTATGTAAACTCTCTGTACCTTATATTCCACTAATTTAGAACGGAAAGCTAAAATGACAGGATTTTCATTGCACATCACTTGTCTCAACACCATCGTTTATATAACTCTTGCAGGCTGTGTCAAGCTGGTTTACCCCCAGGGTCATGAAAGCATTTAATTGCAGTTCTTTTAACAATTCCCTTCTTTTTCATGTGTAATCCATTCAGCGAAATGGTAAACAGAAACGTTAATATGAATCAGTGAAAAAGGTGTCCTATTTTCACTGTAGTGAAATTAATACTAGTTAATTAATATAAGTATATTTCAGAGCCTTCCTAACACTTTGGTGGACACAAATGGGTAAATGGTACAGAACGTCTTACTTCTGCTGTAGAAAGTACACATATTCTGCTCTACCTAAACTCTAGAGAAGATCAGCCCTGTTTAAGCAATAGCCGTAATGCATAAGGGCTAAAAGTGGGGACAGGGCATGGGGCAGGCCTCTTAGTTCCATCCCGAGTGTCCCTATGTGCCCACCTCGATCTTCATGCATTCGGATGAACGTGCTTAGAAGCCTCTGCACAATCAGGAGCCCACATTGAGCAGGCTTCCCAATTGCATGGAGCCTTCTAGGAACATGGGAAGTTGCCCTTACACCACTAGTCCATCTAAGGCCAGGATTGTCAACACTGGCTGGTAGCGGCTCTCCAGTCTTTCACGCAGACTTTCCAGCTCTATCTGGAGATGCTGGGGATGGAACCTTCTATGGCTCTTCCCCTCACCTGAGTGCACACAGAAGCCTGCTTCAGACCTTTGCACTAAATGCACAAAGTCGGAGTGAAGGGGGCAGGGACATTGGGGATGGGTCCAGCAAGTCCACCCCTGCACCCTGTCCCCAGTTTTAGACCTTATGTGTTCAGGCAAATCTCCTGTAGAATCTGGAGTAGATTCTGCAACTGCAACCTACCTCAGGGATTGGCAGGGAAGCCCATCCTCTCCGGATCCAATTTCTCTGTAGCTGGTACAAGCTTGTAACTTATACCTGCCTTCCCTTGTTTATTTTGAAAAAAATGAAGGATTAGTGTCCTTTAGCTTCATTAGGTTCCTTTGTTGGCAGCCTTATATGTATTTATAGCCAGACATGGCAGTATGGCATGGGTATTTATTATCTGGTACCCCTTCCTCCTCTGGCCAGGTCTCAGTGATGCATTCTAATATTGTCCATATGGCTAGTCCCAGTTAGAAGTCTGGCTGCTTTGTTCTGGATAGCTATATTTTATTTTCCAAATAGTTCTTCAAAGGCAGCCCCACATAGAGTGTATTACAGTAGCCTAAACTAGAAGTTACCTATCACAGAGGATTTATTTATTTATTTGGGATATTTCTATACTGCCTTTCTGAAGCCAACCAAAGCGGTTTACAAAAAAAATCAAGATAAAACCAACTCAAATAAAAACATAGTAAAACACTAAAATAACCTTAAAAATGATAACAACAATTTTAAAAGCCAAGTTAAAAAGATGTGTCTTGACCCCCTCCCTGGACACAGAGAGAGTGGGGGCCAGTCACAACTCCAAAGGGAATCTGATCCGAAGTTTGGGATCTACGCAGGAGAAAGACCACAAGTGGGTCTCTGCAAGCAGGGGTGTCCTCATGACCCTATTTCTGGATTGGGGTGTGGTTGTACTACTACATATGAATATTGTTAATGAGAGCAAGAATGGAGAAGAGACATTGTTTGTACATTATAAGCAATGAAGATTTTATACCTATATTATAAATTGATTTTGGCACACACTGATTTAAGCCTCACATATGAAAATGTCCCAGTTCTCATCCAACCACCTCCAGTAGGCAACTGGCCAATGAAACGGAACAGAGGTATCTGGTGGACAAAAGGTGCCATAATCCAGTGCAGGCCATCCCTAACTTTTTAAGCCTCCTGCAGCTGAATCATGTTGCCCCCTTGGGCATACCTTTTATAGCATTCCTCTCGCTATTATCCACAAAACAAGGCTAGTTTTTGTTTACTGCCCCCCGCCCCCAACAGAACAGCCCAGAACAGCCCCTTTATTTAAAACACTGATGAAAAAAACAGTGATGTGATAAGCTACAAAACTTCCATCACATTCTGAAAGGTTCATGGCCTATTGCAGGAGTCCCCAGACTTTCTGGAGCTGTGGGCACACTTGAGAAACTGCTGTGGGCACCACCGTAAAATGGCTCCCATGGAGGATGTGGTGAGTCACATAATGGCTGCAGTGGGGGCCTGGCTAGTCAAGAGGTGGGGGTGGGGGAGAAATAGCAAGACTAGAGGCTGGGCAGGGGAAATAGAAAGAGTTGCTTCCTGGCCTGCCCAGTCTTCTTCCTTCCACACATACCTTTTCCGCTTGCTCTCTCCACACCAACCTCTAGCCTTGCTATTACTCACCCCAACCCCTTTCTTCACTATTTCTGTCCCTTCCCCACCCCAAGCCATTTTCTCTCTCTCCCTAGCCTTGCTCTTTCTCTCCCACTCACCCCTTCATCTTTCCATTTCTCTCCCTTCCTTGCCCCTTTGACTTGCTTTCTCTTCCTGCCTGCTGATCAGCAGTAGGTTCAGGAACAGGAAGGAGAACCTGCCACCTTAAGGTTTTTCCATTTTTTTTATTTAAAGCAATTTTTTTTGAAGGGGGCAGGGAGTGAAGAGCTTTGCGGGTGCTGCACGGGGGACCCCTGGCCTATTGCATCACTCCCATTTAGTCATGCAAGATGGGTGGATTTGGTTCATCAGCCATTGGTGTTCTGTGCCATTCTGTTGTCCCAAATGGCTCCTAGGTGTCAAGGGTACAATAAAAGTACAATACTGGAAGGGTTTCAGTTCTTGAATATTGTTCTCTCAAGGCAAGGGTCTCTCTAACACATCCCATTGTTTTTGGCATCATTCCTTTTTTATATATAAAGGGACCATTCCAGGCTGTTCCATTCCGGCTTTTATACCATCCCTGTCGCATTGCATAAGAAGTACCGAAGCCGCAGTTCAAACATGTGCTCGAGAACAATCGGATTCCTTCACTGCCAGGAAGCAGCCGGTAACGAAAGCTGATCGGACCCACCAGGTCTGGCGGAGGGGGATGAACTAGCTTTAATTCCACCTCCCATCCCTCACACCGCCTTGCAGCAGCAGTAAAGCCTTTACGTTTACGGGCGAGTTCGCGATTCCCCGTTTCCCTCGCTGACTCAGCAGTGAGTATCATCGAAGAAACGCAGCCCTGTTTGAGCAACTTTCTGAAGGAAGCCCCTCACTTCTTCTCCGAGTCCCCCTGGTGTTGTTCCGGATACGTGTGCCTTGTGGCGCCCTACGGGTTTTTCTAACCCTCCCGGGCTCTCCCTTGTCCGGAGAGATCCCCAGTTAGCCGCTAGAACCCGGCGTCGCCCCGACTGAGTCTTCGCTGGACCTCCCTCTCGCCTCGCGGGAAGGGAGCTCGGCGCCTCAACCCGCTCCGCCTGGGCGCTGAGCAGCTCCCCGGGCTGTCGCGTATCTGCCCAGCGGCGGCTCCCTCTGGGCTCCACCTTTGCAAGCTCCGCCCGCCTGCCCGCGAGAGCCAAACAGGTACTGGAGCGTCTCCGCTGCCAGCGCCCATGTGCACAGGCAGAACCTGCTCGCCTGAGGCAGCGCCGGAGGAGGAGGCCCCAAACTCTTCCGACCATGGCAAGCCTGGTTCCTCTGATCCAAGCGGGCAGCAAAAAGGAAAGAAACGTGAGTACCCCACAAGGGTGCTGCTGGACCGGTACAGGAACGGAGGCAGAGCCACGCTGATCCGCGCTCCACGTGGCTTTTCCGCAGCGCGGTCGTGTGCGCTTGTTTACTCGGAAGTGAACTCCTGCAGCGCTCAGTGGGCTTGCTCCCTAGTAAACGGCGTACGATGGCAGCTACCAGCGTGGCGTTCGCCTTTCCCCAACGGGGCGTTGAAAGCTCAGGGCCGGCGGGGCGAGTGGCGGTCCAGGTGGTTATGTGGCGACGCAGTTCGAGTGCCAGTCTGTCCTCGAGAAGAGGGCCAGGATTCAAATTCTGATCTGGGACCTCTTCTCCCTAATCTTTGATGAATGGGGAGGGGGCGGCTCTGTGTAATGACTGGGTAGCGAGAGAAATGCACTTTGTACCTGCTCAGGGACGTTCACTTCTGTCCTTGCTTCATATCTTTCGGAAGTGACAGGGTTGATCCTGGCACAAAATAGTAAGCTCTGTAAACGAAACGCGAACACAGTTCTCCCAGGCAAGACCCGCTGAGCTGAACAAAAGTTCTTGAGCGGCTCTCATTCATTTCACCCAGGCTGGTCTGGAGACCTCTCCGCTGAATTGTGTCCAAAGTGTATGGGGATTCTTCCTCTTTCTTTTCCATTCAGATAGAAATGTGAGCAGGGTGGCACTGTTCTGATTCTCGCAGAGTGTGGACTCCTTTCCTTTTGAGAGAGCTTTGGCTCAACAGCTGTTGGACTGTAGAGCTAAAAATACTGCCTAATACAGAGTCTTACCCAAGGAGAAAAACTGTACGGAAATGAGCTGGGTTATTATTAGCCATATCAGAAGGGGCAAGGAGAGACAAAGTATAAACACAGCATGCCGAGGAAGTTCTCTGCTCTCCCCTTGAGTTTTAACCTTTACCCATATCTCCCATGCAGCCTTTGAGGGGAGGAGGGGTGTAGCTCAGTGGCAAAGCACCTGCTTTGCATGCAGAAGATCCCAGGTCCCATCCCTGGCATCTCCAGGTAGGACTAGGAAAGAATCCTGCCTGAAACCTTGGAGAGCTCTTGCCAGTCAGTGTTGACAGTACTGGGCTAGATGGACCAATGGGCTGATTCATCGTCAGGCATCTTCCAACGTTCTTAATAGTTTAGTTTCATCCCCACCTGAAATGAAACCAAGCACATGTAAACTGCAGTTAATCACACGAATCCCTTGCTTACGGTTACCTCTCCCATGCCAGCCTAAGACATTTTGCTGTTTGATGGAAAGCCAAAATGATCTCCCAGCCCCAGCCAACACTTTAAAAAGTCTGGCTGCACCATTCAGACACCACTTTCTGCCTTCATTTATCCCTGCCCCCTTCACAGTGCCACTGGATGCAGGTTGTTTCACCCTGTTTAATGGCAGGGCCAGCCGGGACTTCTTCCATCTTTCGCGCCCCTCCACTTCATTTGTAAATGCTTTTGGTAGGGACCTGCCTTGGCTTATTTTACGCTGAAGTGCCATATATATGATGCTGTTAGTATAGCCATACTAGCCATAAAATCAGCATAACCTACGTGAACAAGAACAGCATCATAAAATCTTCACCCACAAAATCTTGGGAGAAATGGTACAGCATAGCTAGTAGCTAAGAGCGTGAGCTGGGAAGTCCTCAGTTCATACCTTGTATAAGCAATAAACTTGTTAGGCAGGCTTACATAAGCCCGCTATTCTCTGGGCCTCCCCGCCTGCTCTGCATACCGTGCCACAGCTGCAGTGGGAGCCTCCCGGGAATTCCAGACCTCTTCCCTGAATACTCAACTTTTATTCTAAAAGAGGTAAGTCCCTAACCCTTTTATTTGTGGAGATACAAAAAAAAAAAGTTATATTCTACCCTATTGCTCAGGGTTAAGTAAACATGTTCCTGCCTTGCATGTTTTGGGCAATGAGTGCAAAGGAATTCGAATAACTGACAAGTACTAGGCCCTATTTTTACATTTGAGAAAATTACATTTTAGTTTATGTATATTTAATACATAAATATTAAGGGCACAATCCTATGCATGGTTAGACACAAAAAAATCTTACAGCTCCCAGCATACCCCAGTCGGCTTGGCTGTCTAAACTTGCATAGCGAGGCCCGTAGTTCTAGCTATGGGCCTGGTCTCCCTATGGAGATAATAATAATAATAGCAGCTTACCTTACAAGGTTATTATAAGGGTTTCTGAGATAATTGATGTGTCCAAAGAGTGCTTTGGACACTCTTATTTACATATTATCTCTAGGCCCATTTCAGTTTGGCTTCAGGCCTGGATTTGGTCATAGAATCATAAGATCATAGAGCTAGGAGGGACCATCGAGATAATCTAGTCCAACCCCTTGTGCAATGCAGGACAGACAATGCAAGATGCAACTATAGCATCCCTGACAGATGGCCATCCAGCCTTTGCTAACTATCTCCAGCAAAGGAGAGCCCACTGCCTCCTAAGGCAGTCAGCTCTACTGTCGAACACTGAAGTTTCTCCTAATGTTTAGCTGAAATCTGCCTCCCTGCAATTTCCATCCATTGGCTCTACATCTGTCCTCTATTCCTGCATTGTCATCAGTATGTAGATGGCATGCAGCTCACTCAGTGATGATCTGAACTAGTGTCTAGGGGCAATAATGGGCAGGACGAAGCCTAGCAAAGTGAAGCTTAATGTAGACAAGACATCTACTCATGTTTTGAAACTGGAAACCTAGATAGTTGTCTTTTTATGGCATAACTTAACTCTGTGAAGTATATAATGCTACTACTGCTATTTAAGTTAAATTACCCCCAAAATAGATTCTGTAATGGTAGCAAAGAGCAGTGCAATTAAGGGTGTTGTAGCACTTGCATAGGCCTCTGCATGCCTTCTTACAGTGAATTGGTTCATAGCACTTTTCCAGAATTTGGCCAAGAATTGTCCACTTTGGTTGCCATTGACATCCACCTTTCCTCTCTCAAGCCTAGTCTACATGTCTTGGTAACCATTTTAATTCTCTTTGAGATACCTTTCCCTATACATGTCCTCCCTGATAGGTTACATGCATTGAATTCAGTTTATGCCAACTATCACCCAGTCACTAATGCCCCTTTTCTAGGCAAGGTGCTTGAGAGGGTGGTGTAGTGGCTAGGGTGCTGGACTGGGAGTCGGGAGATCCGGGTTCTGGTCCCTACTTGGCCATGGAAGCTCACTGGGTGATTTGGGGCCAGTCACAGACTCTCAGCCCAACCTACCTCATTGCTGTGAGGATAAAATGGAGAGGAGGATTATATATGCCGCCTTGAGTTCCTTGAGGAGGAAAAAAGGTGGGATATAAATGTAATAAATAATAATTCCTGAATCAGGAATTATTGTTATTCCTGATTTTTAAATATGTTCAGCGGTATATAAACCAAATAAATAAATAAATAAAGTGGTGTAATAGTAAATGCAGGCGTTCGTTGTTAAGTGTGACAGTCCCCCAAACTTGCCCCCACGAAGAGTCCAAAAATGCAGGCAGCTGTGTTGATCCATATCAGCAAACCAGTTCTAGCAGTTTTCATCTCTATTTAGGATTCTCCTTGTCACAAAGGGAGCGTGTCTGGAATAGGGATGTCAGAGAAATCCATATCGGGGGCGGGGGGGGTTAAGTCCTCTGAGCTTTTGGCAGCTCAGCCCCCCGAACTCCGGCTGGCTTGTCTGTGAGCTGGCCTGACTTGACCTGCGGAAATCAGGCCAGCTGACTGACTTCCGCGGCCAGGTGCACCCCCTCACACTCTCCTTGCAGATGCTGACACTGGCAAGGAGAGCGCGAGGGGCGTGGGCCGCCAGCAGGGGGAACTTTTCCCTCTTTTGCAGAACTGCATTTTTCCGCAAATTACAGCAGTTCCACAAAAGAGGGGAAAGTTCCCAGATTTCAGAAACAAAGGCAAGCGGAGCAGAGGCAGGGGGACTTCACGGGAATCCAACAGGCCCTAAAAGGACATCCCTAGTCTGGAAAATGCAAATGCCATTTTCTCTGTCAGGTATTCAGATGCTGTCTATGAAATCAAAATGGTACCTGATCAGATTGGCTAGTGAGAGCCCCTGAGGGGAAGCCCACGAATCCAACCTTGCCTACTGGTGGTGGTTGGATTGTCTTTTCTTTGGTTGCTAAACTAGAGTCATTAAGAGCCATCAAGCATAGGAGCAACCCTCATCTGCATATATCTTCCTTTGTGAGTAACTTTGCTGGAGCCCTCTGCAAGCATACCCTCTATGAATAATCCCCAGAGAATCTTCATTCCAGCTCTGCCAGATTGCAATCTCCACGGCTAAGCACTGCCTAGGCTCAGTCTATGCCAGAGTGACTACCAGAGGAGGACCCAGCACGCGGAGCTTGTTCCATTCTTGTTAGACCCTTGTCCCAGTCAGCTTTATTTATCCTTCCTCCCCTTCTCCCTTGGTCCTCTCCCTTCTCCATGTTTGTTATTTTGAGCCCTTAGTATAGTCAGGACAGGGGACATGGCTGAGAGACCCTCTTTCCAGAACAGATCTCCAACCCATTCAGGTCAGTCAAAGCCTGACTAAGCAGAAGGCATCGTAATCCAAGCAACCCTCTCCCTGAAGAATGGTCTTGTGCCTGCTGTGAGTGCTGAGACATGGTAATATCTGCACTAGATTCTTAATCTTTCTGTCCTTCAAACTTTATTTTCTGCTGCTATCCAGTTGGGATGGCTGCCTGCTACCAAGTCACCATACTTCGAGTTGCCCCATTGCACGCAGGCCTCCCTGGATCCCCTGTAGTCACTAGAGCTAATTCCCCATTCTATTTGCGTCTCTATTATGCTCTCGTTGTCTTGCTGCAGGCCCAAAGTAATGTTTCTTTGATTATTTTGACTGAAGAAAACTAAGAGCTTTACAGCGGTCTATCTCCTTCTCATCCTACTTAATAAGTGTTTCCTTTTTCTTTACAAGCAAAGGTGTGGGAAAAACTTCTATCTTGGTTAAAATGTATTAGTTCCACCAAGGGCCAGATAAATATTGCTTTGGAAGACAGGTTTGTTCAGGGTGGAATTCCCACTATGTTCAACTGACTTATTCCTAAGTTTGGGCACATAAGATTGCAGGCTTTAGTTCTTGCTCAGAACAAGCTGGGAGAACTGGCAGAACAAGCCATATCGATTCTTTATGTCTGCTTCTGCAAGGCTTATTAACTTATCTGAACATTTTTTTAAAGCCCACACCCACCTTTCCCAGGTTTGACCAGGGATGCAAGGGGACAAGAGAACAGTGTTCTGGGACAAGAGGTTCTGGATGAAGAGAATCAAAATCACATTCTATAACTAATGTGCAAGTCTGAAACCAGGAACTCTGAGGCTGTATTAATGCTCGAGAGTGGATTAGAGTATACAAATGTGAGCAGACAGGTTTCTATGCTCCCTAGCTACCTATCAAGGGAAAGTTCTGTATTTTTATTTAATTAAATACATTTTATACCACCTTTCAATCAACTGGTTCCCACGGTGGCTTACAGCAGAGACAGTTCAGAAGCTGTGGTGTGCCTTTAAGTTGAACAACTGTGGCAGCTGGTGTGAACTGAGGAAGGTTCTACACCAGCCTGCCCTAAGCTGGTGCCCTCCAGATATGTTGGGGCCCCAGCCAGTGGACAGGAAGCCCTCACTAAGTTCCACCAGGATTTCAGTAACTTTCACACCACCTTGAGCCTGTACTTTGAGCAGTCCATGCAAACCCAAATGTCCCCATATCTACCATGGAAACACAATTACAGGACCTTAAATGTCACCCACAGCAGTAAGGGTTTATTCACTTGTTCATCTTTCAATATGATATATGCCTTTTTCTGTCAGCAGTATCCTTTTGCATTCTACAGAGGCCAGTCTCTATGAAAAGAATAAATGGACACAAACCTGCCATCTGAAATGGCAATATTCAAAAACCAGTGGA
The DNA here is from genome assembly GCF_057233095.1 of Heloderma suspectum. Lineage (NCBI taxonomy): Eukaryota > Metazoa > Chordata > Lepidosauria > Squamata > Helodermatidae > Heloderma > Heloderma suspectum. Next base: position 119,635,641 of record NC_139462.1, read on the forward strand.
AGAACACTTCAGCCTCTCAGGACACTGACCTTAAAGTGGCCACTGTGGAAAAAGAAACTTCAAATGTAAATTAGAGCTAGAGTCTGTTGCGTTAGAATTCATCAACAGGTTCAATTCTGTCTCCAGAGGCTTGAATTGGGATAAAGGATTTTTTATCATGCTAAAATTCTCTTACCTAGTGCCAGGATATTTGTGTTAGCAGCAGCAGCAGCTGTGCTGTGCCTTAACAGCTTCAAAAATTCAGTGATTATTAACAATCACTGTTAATAATGTGATTGTCACTAGCAGAACCTCCTGCATTTAATTTCCTTCTAGCCTCAGTTTAGAATTCTCTCCCCACCCCACACAGTATATGTACCTGAAATTCTTGATGACAGTCCATGCACTTGATGAAGTGGGCTATAACCCATGAACATTTATGCCAGAATAAATGTGTTAGTCTTTAAGGTGCCACAAGGCTCTTGGTGTTTTCCCATTTGTATTGCTGCAAGCAGTACTCAAAGGGTATGCCAAGTATCCTTTACTGTACAATGTCAATACTTTACTTTTCTTTTCAGGACTGGTCTGCTAGTCTTGTTGTTGCTTCTTTGGCTGGAGCCTTTGGATCTTCCTTCCTCTATGGTTACAATCTTTCTGTAGTGAATGCTCCAACAGTGGTGAGTGAATAAAAGTCTTAAAACCTAAATCCAGTTTAGCTCAATCTGGTGTAAACTCCCTTGCTATATTCATGATAATTTTTTGTCTTGCTTACTTTGTACAAGAGCAAATAAGTTTTCAGAACTAAATGTACATGTCTTGTTAAAGGTGTTTTAGAAGTTTGCGTCTTTTAGATAGATAGATAGATAGATAGATAGATAGATAGATAGATGCTTTCAAGTCTGTGATTTTTTTGGAATTAAATAACCTAGTCCAGTAGAGGGCGATGTAAGCATAACACTTCACATGTTAAAAGAGTAAGTAGCCATTAAATATTAGTAACCTCATGTTTAAATATTACTCATTAAATATTACTAAACCTCATGTTTAGTTGATCTGACCTTTCCTAAACTTAGACAAGCTTTTACAGCTTTATGATTTCAGACCATGCTGACAGCAGTATTCAATGGCAGATACCATCGGATCCCTTGTGACCAATGACTATGTATTTGTGGATCCTCAGAAATTGAAGATCTGGTCCACTCTCTGTGGGTGTGTCCTTTATATGTATTATCATGTTCCAAATTTCATGGGAATATTGTATCCAGGTTGCAATCTGAATATGTCTTAAGAAATACATGCTACCTGCTGTCTGATCAAGATAGTCGTGTGACCCAGCAGGTAGTGCTTTTTGCCTTAACAGCTTCAAAAATGCGTGGTAAACCTCTAATTGCCATTGTGGTTAACTGTAAATATGCTTCTTTCTTGTAAAGGCCTAGGTGTATTTTACTTCAGATTTACTGAGCTCTCTTTTTAATTGTTTAAATTACTCCATTGTTTTCTGCTATACATTTTGTAATGTTGTAGAGGTTTTATTCATGGTCTTTGGCTTGCAAATAAGTAACTGGACTGGAATATTAGTGCGGGGTGGGGGTGCGAATGGTATTCCTTTGAGACCTCCTTCACAGGCTCCCCAAGAGCTGTTTCTCCATGGTGCTATTCCACATGACTAATATCTATCTATGGAGAGAGAGGGAGGGAGAGATGAATGCTGTGGCCATATGGACCAGGCTGATCTTCTGGGACAGGACTGGCTCCAGGTTTTCTAGGGCCCTTGGGATCTTCTGGTCCCCCACAAAAACCCAACACTCTGATACTGCCAACTGCAGCTGCAATTCCTCCTCCTTAACCCCTTTCATTCTGACAGAGGGCGGGTGATGGTTGCTCCTTTCCACCCTCATTGCTGTCCTGATTGCTCACCTGGTGATGGCTACTAGAGTGCTTCTATGGGAAAGCAAGCAGTGGGGGCAAGGAGCAGTAGCCACTCCACATGCCCCTTTGTGCTGGGGGGTGGCTGCTCCTAACAGCACTTGTTTGACAGCTTAACTTGTTGTTAACAGCACTCATCTAAGTGAGTGGGCAAGGGAAAGGCGGTGGCAGCTACCTCAGCAGGGGCAGGCAGCACCTACTGCCTCCTGGTGTGTGGCCCCCCTGCCCCCATGCTGCTGAAATTTACAGCAGCAAGAAAAACAAATTAAGTGGGGGGAAGGGCATATTTAGCTTGAAAAACGCTGGGCTTTTTTGCCACCCCAAATTCAGTGATGAGACAGTGGCAGGAGTGCAGCCCATAGAGTGGATTGGGGTGGGGGTTGGAGGGGTCCCTGGACCCCTTGAACCTGTCCACTCCTGAACTACAGTCACCCAGAGGGAGAGACAAGTCTTGTCATTCTCCTCTATATGGATAGTGGGCCTGAAGGGGCCCAATCCCCAAGGATGGCCTTATTCTGCCACCACTAAGTAAAAGGGGCCTGATGGTGGTGGCTTTGACTGTGTCATGGCAGGTCAGAAGTCAGCATTGGGCCCTCCCAGGGTGCTGAGTCTTTGATGTAGTGACTGGATTGGCATCTTTCACTGCTGTTCTTAATAGGGTTGTTGTCAGCATGCTGGCCTGAGATTAGTGGGGATCAACAGTATTGTCGTGGATGTGAGTGTGGCTAATGGTGCTGCTCCATTCTGTGCTTTTTGGTGTAGTGTTCTTTTCTCATCGACTTCTGTGCTGGGAGAGTATAGGGTGCTCGTGAATTTATGCTAATATTGTGGCAGTGTAAGTGGCCTGCCATGGGATTGCCTGGTAATTGTCCCAAACCTTAGGATTGCCTGGTTAACAAAGTTGTGCAAAAAGATCTCAGGACTGCAGCACAGCATGTTGGGTCCAAACAGCAATTGCTGCTGTTTTTATCTACCAGTGTGAAAGTTACCCTGAAAATAAAAAATAAAAAGCAAACAAATGCAGTGGATCAGCTTCTAGTCTAGGAGCCCTAAGATTGCTTCTAAGCCAGGGAGACTCAGAAAAATATTAGTTATTTGGGTTATCAGGTATTTAGGTTAAGTAATGTATGCAAGAATATCCTGTTGAAATTTCCTTTAACTGTCTTCCAGTACATACTGCTCTCAGGCTTGCAACAGCTGCTTAGACTCTCAGTTGTTCCATTAACTTACCATTTGGAAAGCAAACAGGACCGATAGAAGAACTAGTACAGATAATTCCCTTTGCATGACCTACTAAACAATGTTAGCACTAGGGTTAGTAAAGCTTAGCAAAGTTATTGGTGCTCATGACTTTCTAAGATGGGTCACATTAATGTTCCTTCACCCACTGGAGCGATACAACAGGGGAATACTTAAGATTAAAAGGATATTTAAAGGATTCAGAATTAAATGAAACCTCAGAAGGTTGGAAAATGGCATTGCATCACTTGTCACTGTTGATGTTACAGTTTCTAACCAATAGTGCCTCTGACACTTGTTCTACAAAGCTCTTACCATTGCAATTGATACACCATGCTGGGACATGTGTATGTGTGTGATGAGTTGCATTTCCCCAGGAACAAAGTATTGTGCTTTGAGTGCTAGAAAAATATAATACATCTGCAACAGAAATGCAAATTTCAGGAAAAAGAACACACAACAACTGATTAACGAAAACAGAATAATTATACTATGAAACAGCCTAGAAAGACCCTAAGGGAAATTGTGGTATTACACTGTATCATAGGAAATAAGGATACATTTTACTTCCAAGACAGCAATAGGGACGTGATTTACTGTAGCTGCTGATATGACAACTGAAAATTGCATATTCACTGTTCCACAGAAGTGTCCTGAACAAGCAGCAGATTTATTACTATTGTCAGCTTTGTGGGGGGAAAACCAGTGACTAGAAGTGCAATCCATTTCACAGTTAACACTATTGCACATGCAATGCAAAAGTTCAGATCTGCAGTATACCGCAAAGGCAGAGGGTCACCAATCTTTTTGAGCCAGTGGAGACATTTGGAATTTCGAGAGAGGGTCATGGGTGCTGCCACAAAATGGCTTCCATGGTGGGCATGACCATTCACAAAACACCAATTTCCAGAAAGCAAACTGGTGAGGCAAAAGTAAAAGTTACTTCCCCAAGAACCTAATTGCAAGGCAGAGGTAGGGTTTGAGTCTCAAATGCCAAATCACATATTTGCCCCAGCAAAGCACAACAAAATACTCATTTCATAGAAGGGAAAATGGTGATGCTCAGAGAAATACACCCAACCAAAACAGACGCCACACCAAAAACAGAGAACAGTTAACACCCCCCCATCTAAGCCCTCCTGCCCTGGCAAATGGTGTGCATGCACACAGTGCAAGCAAAACCCAGCCTTGCTCCCCACCACTCTCTGTCAGGGATAGCTGGGTGCACTTCAAAGTCCTGCATTGCAAAAAAACCCAAAAACCCTACCTGCTTTTGAGGACAAGTGCCCCAAACATGGAATGCCAAAATCAAGGAAGATGGATGAGGGTGGATGAGGTTGAAGAAACTGATGCTTGATCTAGACAAGCCAGAGGTGGGCCTGGTCAGTCCAAAGGCAGGTCAGGGAACAGGGACTCCACCTGTGTTGGATGAGGTTGCACTCCCCTCCTAAATCCAGGAGTACATCTTGGGTGCACTGCTGCATTCAGCCCCGAGCAGCAGTGGTTAGGAGTATGTTTGCACAGCTAAGTTTTGTGCATAAGTTCCTGGAGATGTCAGATCTGACCATTATGACACATGCTTTAGTTACATCCTGTTTGGACAATTGTAATTGTCATGGGCTTTACATGGGAAGGCCTTCCGAACAGTGTTGGAAAACTTCAGCTGACCCAGAATGTTGCGGCCATACTATTGACTGGGGCCAGGTGTAAGAAGACATGACTCCCTTGTTACAAGAGTTTACTGGCAGTGGCTACTGGTCCGTTTACAATTCAAAGTGCTGGTTATGACCCTATAAAGCCCTATCTGGCTTGGGAGCAGGCTACCTGAAAGACCACATTCTCCCATATGAACTTGCCTGGGGGTTCAGATTCTCGGGAGGGGCCGGTCTCTTGGCCCCTCTGTTATTAGAGCCACATCTGGCAGGAACGCAAGAGAGGGCCTTCTTGGTAGCCACTCCCAGGCTTTGGGACTCTCTGCCAAGGGAGGCCAGGCTAGCTCCATCTCTGTTATCCTTCCACTGGCAGGCAAAGACATTTTTATTGAGGCTAGGTTTTGGCATTTAAGGGCACAGTCCTATGGGGATGGCCGTAAGCCTCCGAACTCAGAGGCTTACGGCCATCCAATGCAGAACAGGAGCAGCAGCAGAGGCGATCTTCGCCTCTGGGCTCCTCCCACTCTGTATTTCAGCTAGACAGGCTTTTTTGCCTATTTACCTGAAGCTTCAGGGAGGGGGAGGGAAGGAGGCCGGAGGATTCCTCAGAAACCGGCCTCCTCAGTCCTCTCCCTGCCCACGGGAATGCCCCCTTTACCTCCTCCCTGAGGTTGCTGTTGCAACCTCAGAGAAGCAGCTGGTGCAGTTCTCTCCCGGCCAGCTGCAAGGGGGGGGGGCTCATACTCCTGGGCCCAAGGTCAGAGTGCTGACTCCAACCTCAGATCCAGGAATCTGAACTATCCTATGCCCCCCCTCCCCGACCCTGTTTAGGAGCCATAGGATTGGTCTCTAAGCTGATTTGCTGCTGAATTGGTTTTTCAGTCTGATGGGTGGTATTGTTTCTTTCTTACTGATGTGTTTTTATTTGTCTTTTATTTTTATTTCTGTTTCATTTGATGTCTTTTTATTGGATGTTTTTTAATTGGTGATTTTAATGTTTTAAGTATAATGTTGATATTTTTTCTGTATTCTGTTAGCTGCTTGAGCTGTTATAGTGGAAAGATGCAATATAAATTTAATTAAATAAATAATAAGTTGAAGTATTTGGGCAAGTTGTTTACACCCCTAAAGAGCAATACATCAAGGAAAGCAGCATGGTAGTAATGTAGCATGATATCTGGAAACAAACTAATAGCAGAGTTCTTCAGATGAAAATCAATCAATAGCACTACATCATAGCAATTAAAACTAAAACGGTACAGCTTTTACAGAAGAAATATGGTAGGTAATATATGCATAGTTGTTTCAGATAGTCAAACATAGCATCGTTTGTTATTCCACTGGAATGCTGAAATTAGTCATGGTGGAGTTGTATTTATCACACACCTTTGACCCTATTAGGTGCACTTTGCTCAGTGATGAAATCCATTACATGCCTCAGCAATTTATCCAGTAGGCATTGGCAGTATGTTTATTCAGAGATGGCCTAAGCCTCTCTTTTTTCGAATTAAAAGCAAATGTCTGCATTCCATTTTGCCCCTTTAGAGGTTTAAAAACAGGGAATTGCTGCAATTTAACTAGCCATAAGCCAGCCTCTAAACAGGTAGTTTAGAGGTAGTTCCCTCTAATAGCAAACACAGGTGTTTGAGTGCCTATCAGTTGGAAGTGAAATGGGGCCACCCAAAAATGCATGTTCAAAGTATGCAGAAGTATGCATATAAATTAAAAGAAAAATTATGTTTTTTAAAACTCCCAAAACTGTCTGACAAGAGCTTGTAGCTTTCAGGAGGTATCAGTTGGGATACCTCCTGGAAGGGAGAGTGAAGAAGGAATTAGCCTGCTTAAGCCCCTAATAGCTTATAATAACTGTCATAATTGTCATGTAAAGAAGATTAGGGCTGGTGGATGCTTGCTGTGAAGTCTTAAGATGCTTGCTTCATAAACTAATCAGGGATGATTCAGGAGAAACAAAAGTGGAAAGGACTCCTTTCCCACTCGCCAGACACCTCCCCCCACTATTTAATTATAAAATGTTCATGTTCAGGGTTGGCCCCATTCTGAGCCTTGCAGCGTTGTAGGAAGCTGCCTTATACCAGAAGCTGCTCTTTGTCCATCTAGCCCAGCGCTGTCTACTTAGCCAGCAGTTCTCCATGGTCACAGGCAGAGTCCCTTTTACATCACCCACTATCTGATCCTTTAGCACAGCAGAAATCTTTTCAGGATCTTGATCTGTCATGGATGCTGTGACTTGGATTCCTGCATTGAGCAGGGGGTTGGACTTGATGGCCTTGTAGGCCCCTTCCAACCCTACTATTATATGATTCTGTTGTTGTTTATTCGTTCAGTCGCTTCCGACTCTTCGTGACTTCATGGACCAGCCCACGCCAGAGCTTCCTGTTGGCCATTGCCACCCCTAGCTCCCACAAGGTCCATTTTGACCATCTTCCGACCTGGGAGTCCCATCTTCCAATGGTATACTGACATATCTCTGGTTGTACTGATCCATTTAGTTTTCATGGCAAGAATACTGGGGTGGGTTGCTGTTTCCTTCCCCATCTATGATTCTGTAATATATTTAAAAATGGAATAAAGGTCATTTAGTGCAGGAGACGTCCTGGAGGTTAATGGCATCATCTAAAGGGCCCACAAGCTTCCTCGAGTGAGCAATCTCAAAAGCAGGATAAAAGCTCTGTGTGAAGAAGCCCTTTGTCTCAGGTCCGTCTAGCAGCAGATGTGGTGCCAGTTTAGAAGTGAAATTGGGCCACCTACAAATATAAGGTGATGGTTTCTGCATACTCAGGGGATTACCTAGGAATGCAAAAGTATATAACTTTGTAAATTAAAATATATGGGGAAGGTTAAAAAAAAAAATTGCCCTGTGAGATTCTAGTACCAGTCTCACAGTGCCCTATGAGATTCCAGAATGTTGAGGGCAGGGCTGGTGCCAAGCTGCAGTGGGGCCTCAGCACAGGGCTACCGATAGGCCTTCTGCTGTCCCACCAATGTTCCCACTTGCCCTCTGCCAAAGCTGCCCGCTTTCCACCAAAACTACCCCCCATTGCCAAAGCCGCCCACCTGTCCACCGCCAAAGTCCCACCACTACTACTGCTGCTATCTCTGGGCGCTCAGCAGGTGCCCGCCCATGCTGACCCCATATGCCGGGCCAGTTTGAGGGCATAGAGATAAGAAAATATTTGACTAACTCACTGTCTGGAGGGGGAACTCCTGGTCTCATATTGAATGCCAGTTGTCAGTCTCCGATGGGGTGGAAGTGAAGCTTCCCATCGAATGCAATGGAGAAACATGTCCACACAAATGTCTTCCTAATTCTGGTCTTATTGCATGAGGGTGGGGTGGGATTTGAGTTTCTAAATATTATGAACAAATACTTTGCCAATGCCAATAAAGTCCATTAACCTCTTATTGCAGGACTTTGGCTTGGAGAGAGAGGCTTACAGCAGTTCTGCAAAATAATCCATTGTTTTATTGAAAGTAAAACGTTAGACTTTAAAAGGGCCTAAATAAATCAGAAGCTGGGCAGACTGAGTCTAAAGTCTATATCTGAAGGCAACTGAGCCATGAAATGTTCAAGGTGTCAGTTTAAAAAGTTAAAATGGACTTTTAACTAGTCAAGTTAAAAAGGAGGTAGATGATGAGGATGTGAGAAGAAGGACAGACGATTGTCATTGTCCTGCCTTCCTGAACGGACCCTTGCCAACCTTCTTCCAGCAGCTTCTTAGGAACCCTGTATCCCTGGAATGATTACTTTTTTCTCTTCTCCGGGCTGTTTTTGGCACTTGCTTTCTTAAAAGGGATAAAAACAAATGATGCAGTCCTGGCAGTGCATTGTTGGTGTGGTGTTAGTGGAGGGGCACAACCAGAGGAATATCGACTCCTTGGGCAAGCCGAGTTTCAGCAAGCGCCATGGCCAAGTTACACTGTGCATGACTGTATTTATCTCCCAAATAAGGTGAATAATGTGCAGTGGATGAATTGAAGCCAGAGTAGGCATATCTGTTCTGTTTGTGCACAAGAGTTATCAATTTGCTGTTTGACTGTAGTTTTTTCTAGAAGGATTTGAAATATAATTTTTGTGGATTGGGCTTGCTTCAATTTTTTCTACTGTTGAAACATCATCTCATTTGGGAGAAAGATTTTGCAAACTGTATTTTTATGACTGCAGGATTCAAAAACAAAAGACACTTCTTTAAAAATTATATTATTGCTGATCTGTTCCCCTTGCTGGCTGATTTTTATGAACTTCTGGACAGCCCTTAACCATTCTTTTGCCATCGCTTTGAATGAACCCTCTTACTCTTTCATTGATTCATTGAGTCCCCCCCCCCCTCGTGGGCTGTGTGTGGAATTTGGGGGTGAAAATGGTGGAAAACTTAAATCCCTCCTTTCTGGAGTGCCACAGTCCCAATCCAAATTGGGGCCACTCACATTTACACTGAAGTCAATAAGCCTATTATGCGTAGCTCTGCTGTGTGTGATTTGGTTCTTTCTGTTGCTGATCTTAGATTGGTCTTCAGTGAATTATTGATCAGGTGGGTTTTGGACTTACATGACCTCTGAAGTTGATGGACTGTTATGCTGGAATCAAGGGCAGGATATGAAGGAGTGCAGGATTTGGTGTTTCTCACTCATCCTGTCTTTGTCCTATGTTGGCCCCTCTTCTACTGGATTTGCTGCAGTGGTGCAGGTACCTTGAGATGGAGCTCTGCTAGCTTATCTGCAATGTTGTGCTGGCAGAACCTCACCAACAGAGGCATATCTGGACATATGCTGATGGGATAGGGCTTCTTCTATATCCTAAAGCCTCCCACCCCCCATGCGCATAGCTGTAGTATGTGATTGCACTCCTAGTCTATAAAATGCCTACGGCCTTCAGAAACCTAAATCCAGGCCTGACAATGATATTGTTGTCAGGCCTGGACATTGTGCTGCTATAAAGTCTCTTCTAGTTTTGTAATCTGAGTCTCTTAAACATTTTTTCTAAAGAAATGACAGATGCACTGTAGTCCAGCTGGAACCTGAATGTCACAAATGCCAGGTTATTTGTATTGTCCCTATGTAGCAATTTCCTGGTGTTATTTTTGGAGTAATTTTAAAAATATAACCCTTAAGCAGTAGGAATGACACAATCAATATTGCTGCTGATGGATAAAGGTTTTAAATATTGTCTGCTCACGCTACAGGTCAAGGATCAATCTTCAAAAGTCTGTTCAGAGTTAATACCTATAGGTGTGGGGCAGGGGGAGAATTCTGTTATCAGTGGCTCTTCTAATAACTTCAAATGAGTAAGGACTATATGGAGACCTTTTTCTTCATCATCATAACTAGATGAGTAAAAAGAGTACCCAAAGCTGTTAGCTGTCCTCCTCTTCATCAGCAGCTCCTCATGCATTCAGTACAACCAATTGGGTTGGGAAGGGGGAGGGCAGCAGCTTCTGCCTTTCCCCAATCCAGGGTTCTTCTCTCACAGGAGGAGAATGTAGAAGAGCCAATGACATGTGACAGAGGAGCCATAGCTCCAAGACAGAGAGCACGCCCAACAATGCCTAGCACCTCTAGCTAAAGGATCTCGGTCAGCAGGACCAGAGAGGACCTCTGCCTGAGACTCCCTAAAGAGATCCTCCTGGCCAGAATAAACAGTGCCATAGCGGCCTCACTCGGTGTAAAGGGAGCTTCAAATGATCTTCCTATGACACAGAGGGAGACAAAATGAAGAGGCCCCCTCACTTTGCCTACCTTCATCCCTGCTTTGCTCGGGTTAGATGTTCTCTCTGCCCATCCCTCCCCCACCTCTACCATTTCACTCATTTAACATGATTAAAAACAAAAGCAAAAATCCCTTTTGGCTTCTTCCATTAACTGATATAGGAAAAACAGCCTCAGTACAAGTGCTAGGAACTAGCAAAATGCCTGTGCTCTCAACACCCACACACATAGCACAGTGTGATGTCAGTGCAAGTAGCTTTGATGGCCATTAATTTGGCAGGGTTCCTTCCTGATCATGTGGAAAAGAGCCCTCTGTTCGTATAGCTGTGTGTGTGAGGCCACTCTGCAGATGATCTGATGATTGCACGTGGCTCAAGGACAGAGCCTGCTACCACAACTCCACTCTCCCCACACCTTTGGATCATCTGTAAAAGGCTAGTGTGTCACAGTGGAGGCTGGGCCACCGGTGACTGGGGTGGTGGGCAGACTCAGTTTTTAAAAATGTTAATTTTAAAAAATGCTGTTTATCCACACTGACCAGCATGTTTTTATTACTTAAAAACTTTCTGTTATTTGCAGTTTATCAAGAAGTTTTACAATGAAAGTTGGGAAAGAAGCTATAACCAGTCAATATCAGAACAATCAGTTACCTTGCTCTGGACTATATCTGTTTCTATTTTTGCCATTGGTGGACTTGTGGGTGCTTTGATTGCTACTCCAGCTGTCAAATATTTTGGCCGGTAAGTATAGAACCAAGAGCTTTGTATTGTGTTTGTATGTTTTTCATGCTTTTGATTTATTATATTACAAAAAATAGCATGCTTTCCTCTAGGTGGCACTCCCCCCCCCAAGTATTAAGACTCGAGGATTTAGAAAGGTACTTCCAAAATTAAAACAATTAGGATTACATTAACACCAAGTACAAATGCATACAATGTAATTTTGTTGTAGTTGCTCTTAAATGCTTCCAAAAGATAAGCTACTTATTTTCCAAATAAAATCTGGTCTTGTTTCTGTCTTAATATTATTTTTATTTTGTTTTATTATGAGCTACATACAAGAATTTTGGAATGAAAATGGCAGTGGGGGAACTTAAATCCCCCCTTCCCAAATCACCACAGTCCCAATCCGCACTGGGGCTGTGGATGCTTACACTCAAGTAAGCCAATCTGCTATGCATAATTAGCAGAACGTTTAGTTTAGTCCTGACAAAGTAGGAACGTAGAGTGATAATAAAGAAATGATGCTTCCAAGAAATGATCTAGCACTGAAACCATCCATTCTACTCCCCTAAGTGTACTCCTTGGTATTGCAATATGTGTACCTTGTAAGTGATCTAAGCTACAGACGCCCTCCTCACAATGGGAGGGAGAGTACAAGAGAGTACACTTGGGGGCTCTCAGTGGTGCATTTTTGACACATTCTTGTGACACTGGGCCACTCTATCTTTTCCTCAGTACAAGGTTAGTGCCGTTAGTGAAATGGTTCCAAACTTGGAATAGTGCATGAATAACATTTGACTGCATCATTTAGCTTTCTTTGTCAACATTCCCTAACAACTGATTTACTGAAACTACAAGCAGCCTGCTCATGTCTGTCTGCTATTTCAGTACCCTGACTGGGACGTAGTTTCTGAAGGTCCCAGGTGAAACGGTGAGAATCAGAGCAGTGTCTTTAAGCATGGAACTACATACTTCAAAAAAACACGGGGCTGCCACCCAAAATGGCAGCCCTGTGTTGAGTTCACCCACCTTCTCTGTAACTTCTACTACAACTAATTTATCCTATTATGCTGTGTGTTTCCTTCACCCATGCCAGCAGCAAACAGTGATGAAGGGCAGCTTTGGGGAAATACACAGATTAAGGTCATCGACCATGGGCTAGTTGCAGTGGAAGTTACAGAGGGTGAGGGGGAAGCTTTACACAGGGATACCATTTTGTCAGCAGAGTGGTTTCCTTCGTAATGTGTAGTTCCACCCTCGAGTAATTTTATTCACTGAATCTATGAAAGATGTCTGTTTAATGCTGTCCAGTTTTTGCATTTTAGGTATAAGCTTTCACTCATTTTATCCCATTATGTGTAACAGCAAGGTATTGTAATAATAAATGCAGTTTATTGTGACTATCAAAAGCTGTTGTTTAACTGGCATTGTAAACATGCAATATGTAATATGTAATTTGTTTCCTTTCAGAAAACGTACACTGTTGCTAAATAATGTATTTGCCATTATGGCTGCATTGTTGATGGCATTCTCTCAACTGGCAGGAATCTTCGAAATGATTATTCTGGGCCGATTCATAATGGGCATTGATGGAGGTATGATTTAGTCTGTGCTGTATATACCTGCACAACTGATGGTGAGCAATCCCTGCTATCCAAGGCCCTGATACTTCAGCTGAACTAGCTGAGACTGAAGAACAGTGGGGGAGTCAAAATTCTTACAGATGAAACCTATCAGCAGCAAGAGCCAGGCTTATGAATGCGGATTTTTAGCACAGAATATCTCAGTCATCGCAAGGCTGAAATCCCTCTTAAAACAGAATAGGGGACCTCGTTGTTCTGATTATCTCTTGCATGGGTAGGTTGAGTTTCCAATTTCTAGAAGAATCCCAAATCGTTCTATCCAGGAAGTTGTAATTTTCTAGTGAACGAGCACGTCTGCTAGAGTCAGGTACATGTCTTCTACAAGTCTATATTTTAAATTGTTTTATTGTGTGTTGTTTGGTTTTAGTTTTTGTGAACCGCCCAGAGAGCTTCGGCTATTGGGCGGTATAGAAATAAATAAATAAATAAATAAATAAAGTCATAGCCCCAGTTCAACAGAATATACAAGCGGTTGGGCCTGTGCATAAGCAGTCCCTGCAAAAAAACCTTGAGTCCCATCGATCAAGTCATACCATGTGCTTCATACCTCATTAAAGTTTAACAGTAGCTGCTCACTGGAACACATTTTCCCGTTAATCAGAAAGTTATATTTCTTCATATTTCTTTATAAATTTATGGGTGGCAAAGATTAGGAGGATCTACACGAAAATGAAATGAGAAGCGCGTTGGAGTATTATCTGGATTTTCATGAACTTGGTTTTTGTTCATCAGCAGCACATGAAGCAAGAAAAGCAGAGTAAACGGTACCTAAAACCCCGCTTTTCAAAGGTCAAACTGTAGTTGAAATTGCCTTACTTTAGGGTTGAGTGGGCAGAGTCCGGCTAGTAGAAGTGAACATTGTCAACCCCATAGATGCTGTTCAGCCAATGAGAGAGGCTTGCTCCCCACCCCTGTCCATGCTCCTCTGCTCAGGGAAGTTTCATGGAGGAGTAATGCGGTAGTTTTCCCTAAATGCTCTGGAGCCAGCAGCAGGGCTGCTGCTGCCTCCTCCACTTCCAGACCATGAACTAAGCTTCCTCCTCCTGTCCACACTTTTATGAATGGGAGGTAAAGGCTAGATACTCTGACAGGTGAAACCACAAATATGCCATTCTGAAGCCCCCCAAACAGCGCTGTAGCGCTTTCATGAATGAGAAACACAGGCCCATTGGGAACAGCAGGCTTGCTTCCCTCTGCAGCCCCCCTTTCCATGCTCAGTGATATGTGAAAGGAGACCACCAGTTACTTCTCCAACGTGGTACGCTCGGAAAAAAAATAATCTGAGACAAATTAAATTTAAAATGTTTGAATTGAAAAGGAAGAGTAGGTACTCCCAGTGGTGAAAGAGTGAAGGGGGGGGAGCAGCAACTGCGCAATTGTGCATGGCAGAAACAGCGTAGTGCATTTATGAACTGAAAAGGCAGGTTAGGTACTCCTAGTGGCAAAAGAGTGGATGGGGGGGCGGCCCCACCCCTTGACCATGTTACTGCCAGGTCACAGTCACATCACAGCAGCACGCCCAGGATTTAATGCGAAGGGATGGGGCACAGTGCAGCTGAACCGCCTGGGAGGCACTTTCAGTAAAAAATACGGAGTAAAAGGACTTTATGAAAATTCAGTTTTTCAAGAGGGAAGCTGCTGGTTGGCTGCAGATTGGCAACAGTGTCATCTGTCACAAACAACCCTGATGTGCTCTCCTTCCGCATTAAATCAGGCATGTGGACTGGCCCCAGGATTGGGGAATAAAGGCTTGCTGTTTTTGATACCACATAATACGTTATACAAGACGGTACAGGATGACAGAATAGGGATTATTTAGTTTATTGAAGTTGGAAGTGCATGTTTTTGTGAGCAGCAGCAAATCTATCAATCACTGTCTTCAGATCCAGAGGCTTTGACATTTTTTCCCCAATAGATAATGTTGCCAAATGTCCTTGTTCACATGTGCACATGAGCACGCATATGTACACGTGTAGCCAACGAACCCAGAAATACTGGAATCTTTGTAGGAGTGTGATGTGCACATAGTAGATTTTACACTGTACTTCAACAAAACTTGGGAAATTAACACAAGTTTGCTGGCAAGTGAAGTATATAAGTTTTATTTTACCATAAATCAGGGGCACACAACATGTTGCCCTCCAGATGTTTTGGTCTGCAGCTCCCATGAGCCCCAGCCAGCATGCCTAAAATTGTCAGGAATTCTGGGAGTTGTAGTCCAAAATGTCTGGAGGGCACCAGGTTTCCTATCCCTGCTATAAATATTTACAGAAAGTAAAAGAAGTATTAGTACATCAGCCCCTAGCTCTGGATTGGCAGACTATTCCTAGTAACAGTGATAGAGTAAGAAGAGGTGGAGGCAGGGAGTTACGGCTCGCTAAATAAGGAATGGGCTGGGTGCTAGGAAAATGGCGAGGTGGTCTTGGGGGGCTGAAGTGCAACAGGATTAATTCAAGTTTCAACGGCACAGGGGTTAGCCATGTGATGGACATGGTTTAGAGCTGTATCAGGAGAAAGAGAGAGAAGAGTCAGAGTGTGTATTTACCTTGTTGCAAAGAAAGGAGAATACAAAGGACTTTGTCACAGTTACTTGGAAACTCACAGTGAGCACAGGCTACCCTGGTGTTGGTCAGTCTTTGGACAGAGGTTTTGACCTTGGTCTGGATGGTCTGAGGACCACAATGAACCCCTCCCCCCAAGGCTGATATGTCCAAAGATTGGGGACAAACCCAATGATGGGGGACTGACAGCTGTCTGACCCATTATTATGACCCCAGAGCCTTGCACAATGCAGAATGCAGTTCAGAAATAGAATTTGGAGAGCACTAAAACAAAGTCTGTCCTTGAATCCCGACTCACTCAAAAACTGACAATATGGAAAGAGGCCAGGGAACTTAAGGGAAATGCTTGGCTACAGGAAGAATAAACTGCTGTTCTTAAAGTCAACAACTCATAAGAGTCATACAGCTCTCCCCTTGAGATTCCAAGAGGCCCGCATAAGGTCAGTGACCATGATATTGTTGTCACTTACCCAATGTGAGAGGGCCCTTAGGTGTCCCAGGCAGATAATCGAGCTGCCAGTGCAATTGGAGAGCACGGCTGACATAGAAGTAGCTTGAAGGCAGCAATGATGTTCATGGGGGTGAAGCTACATGGGTATACAAGGCAGTAGCATGGTAGTGCAAGTGAAACAGAAAAACTCTGGCCCTGGAAAGGTGAGCTAGACACTAGAGGAGGAGAGGGGAGAGCTAGGAGTAGATCACAAGGAAAAGACAGTAAGCTAGTCAAACCCTGGGTGGATCATGGAGCTGCACAACAGACTGTCTGCTTATGCCAAGTCACATGATCAATGGTGCGCAGGGTGGCTGGACCCAAGGGATATTATAGATTTCACTGAAAGCACATCAGGGCGGTGACTCTGGGAATTCTTACGATAAAATTAAAACAAAGGGTACAGTACCTGGGCTCTGAGGACTGAATAGGAGTCTCTATTTAGACTCCTGGCTGCCTAAGCGTTACAAAAGCCATGCTTCCAAGAGACAATTATGTGGAGGTTCCTAGATCCAAGGATACCACAAGGGGTGCCCAGGTGATACTCTAACCTCCTGATCTATCTTAAGGTGAGGATACTTCCAGATGACACCATGTTTCCCACCAAGGACTGGCCAGTTTAAAGGTGCCCTCATGGCTTGTTTGACTAGGGTGGTGACATAGTAGTCAGGAAGGCATTTGCATGTATCTAGAGTTCCCATACTTTGCATATTGCAGAACTCTTCTTAATTCAATTAGGGTAGAGGATATACAGGTCATGAATGTCAATAAAGGCACATAGCCAACCATATTGTCATCAGGATCCTTTTTCTCCTAGCTGCCATGGGCCCCTTGCTTGTGCAGCCTTTCCCACAACAAAATTTATATAAGACTTATTAGACAAGATGCTAGAGTTATGTCAACAGCAATACAAACCATATCTGTAGAAGCCATGTAGCACCACCAGGATAGCTAAATCTAAAGGAGGGTGGTTTGACCAGTCTTTCATAGTCTACTTCCTCCTCTTCCCCACCCCCAAATCCCCATAGCACACCATTGTTTTTTAATTAACATATCAATAGTGCCTACTCAGAAAATAGTTAAGGCACAAGTCTATGTTAAGTGATCTTCAGTATGCATTTGTGCTTAAGAACATAAGAGATGCCTTGCTAGATCAAACTACTGTCCACCTAATTCTGCATTCTTTTCAAAAAAATCTCAGCGAACAGCAAGTGCTTGGTGGCTTGTAGTACCTTTGGGTGCCCCTGCTTTAATCTGTCATTTCTCATGTGATTCTTTCATCCACTCAAGTAAAGCGTTTTTTTTTTCATATGAAGCACTTGAGAAATATTTATCACGGCCAGTCACACACTCTCAGCCCAACCTACCTCACAGGGTTGTTGTTGTGAGGATAAAATGGAGAGGAGGAGGAGGATAATGTAAGCCGCCTTGAGTTCCTTGCAAGAGGAAAAAAGGCGGGATATAAATGCAATAATAAATATAAATATATAAATAAATAAGTAGTTCATATAAGGCATTTATCCCTACCCACCCAAGAGAGAAATGCTGCCACAAACTGTTGGACTTCTGCTGCTCTTCTCAGAATTTAGATAATTTTGGCAATGATTTTACTTCACTCTCTATCCTATCTTTATTACAACCACAGTGTTCTGCATGTGGATTTAAATCTAGAAAGTCAAGAAAGCTCTCATAGTTTGGCTTAAGGCAATGGACACCAATAAGAACAGGTTATCAGGAGATTCCCATTGAAAGTGCTCCATTTATTTGTTCAAGCACTGGAAAAAGGCATTTCCCCCCAAAATAGTTTTTCATCTTAAAGGGGGCTGTTTTTCACCTGACACTTCAGTCAAAATGTATTCATGTTTTTTTAGGCAACATCTGTACATAACTGTATAGCCTTCAAACTTCAGGCTTCAAATAATTTTCTGATAGTCCAATCCTATGTATATTGCTCAGAATTTAGTTCCATTGTGTCTAATGGCCCGCTTGCATTGGATGACTGGATGTTTCTGAGCCCGATTCACGCTGCTGGTTTTAACCTATAAGGCCTTACACTGCTCGGGACCGCATACCTGATGGAGCGCCTCTCCCGACACGAAACTACTCATACATTACAGTCAACAGCTAAGGTCCTCCTCCAGGTGCCAACTCTGAGGGAGGCTCGGAAAGCAGCAACTAGGGAGAGGGCCTTCTCACTGGTGACCCCCCAATTCCCAACAAGGCCTGCCTGGTGCCAACACTGTTACCTTTTCAGTGCCAGGTTAAGACTTTTCTCTTTTCCCAGTCATTTGGCAGCATATGATGAGTTTTAATTGACCCTGAATTCGTTTTATGGTTTGGCTGATTGGTCAGAGTTGTTTTGAGATATACGTTGTCTCTGTGTATACTGGCTGTTGTACGTTTTTATGTTTTTTAATTTTGCATATTGTATTTTTAATATTTTTAAACTTTGTAAACTGTCCAGAGAGCTTCAGCTATGGGGCAGTATAGAACTTAACTAACTAACTAATTAATTAATTAATTAATATGGTAGGTGTGTTTAGGATTGCAGCCTGAAACTACTGTTAACACTTGAATTCCATATTTCATGAAGTCTACCTTAGAGACTACTGTTTTAGGTCTGGTATACACATGCAGTGATTGAGGTGGTACAAACGCTGAGGCTGTAGAATGGACTGTACCACTTCAGACTGCAGGCGGGTGAACAGATTTTGCAATAGTTCTTCTGTGTTAAAATATATATCCATAAAGACAGAAGAACTGAACAGCAGGCAAAGGTCTGGGATAAAATCTTTCTTGTTGATATGCTCGTTTTCTATTTGCAGGGAGGTAGGTTGTTGTTTTTTGGTGCTGCTTTTAATGTGGAGGAGCCTCCCAAACTGGAGTTGTATCCACCATTAGCCCGACTTAGAGTAGACCCGTTGAAATGAATGGGACTTTAGCATTAGATAGAACCCCTGGAATCTTCCCCCTAGAGTATGTAGTGGTGCATTCTACTAGCATATTCCCACTTCCTTCTCCTGCATATATAAATCAGGCCTTGATTTTTTGGACTAGGCCAGAAGCTTCAGGTTTCATTTCTTTTCCTCTTCTGGCTGAGTCCAGTCACAAAACAATGAAGGATTGGGGGACAGGTGACCAACGCCGACCAAGTCTGCCAAGGAAGATCACCTGGAAAAGGATACCTGCGCAATGCCCTGCACAAAGCAGCCAGTGGGAGTCTAGGCTCAGGCCTGCTAGCTGGAAGGCTGTTGTGGGAGATAATCATGTTTTCTGCCAGCCAGCCATCTGATTACCTCCCCTCTCACACACACAGTTATTTTCCTCTCAACAGCCAGTCAGCATTCTGTGGCAACTAAGCCCTGTCCTCACTGGGGTGGGGGGTGTTCCTCCTTATTTTCTCCAAAAGGTTTTTTTTTCTACTTCAACAAGTCTAGAGATTCCCCCCTCCCCCCAGCCTAGTGATGTCTTCCTATTGTGTGTGGGTGGTGCTGTTTCGGCTGCTTAAGTATCCGCACTTAGAGAATGAATTAGCTTTTAGTATATAAGATTTAAAACCACCTGTGGCTTTTACATTCTTAAATTCAAACGCAGGCTTTTATCTACTGTGAGGGTTGGACAGCCATTTGGCTGTAACAGAAAGAGTAGAAATATTTTTGGAGAGTGGCCATTCCCTCTGGAGTTATACCTGCAAACCAGAAACAGTGTTGATGGGGAAGCAACCATTTGATGGTGGTGAGATTCAGAGCTATGATTTCTGGGAAAAAGTCAAAACCTTTAAATGCCTTTGGAGTATAGATAGCACAAGCTAAGAAAACAACAAGCACCTCTACATTACATTTCCCCTGCATACATTATCTCATTAAGCACTGTGAAGTATGCCAGTATTTTTATTTTTAAAAAAGTTATAACATTTTTCAATAACATTTTTGAAGTTGTATACAAAACCAAAGAACTTTAAAATCAATGACAAAAAACAAAAACTCATAAAAGATCAGAGCAGAAGCACCCTAAACAAGTCAACAATGAAGCGGACAAGTCTTAACATGTCTCTGGAAAGCCGATAAAGCATGAGCCACATGAATTTCCCAAGGGAAGGCATTGTAAAGCAGTGGGGCTTCAACACAAAAGGCCCGCTTCTGGTGGAGGCTAAGGGCTAAAATGAAACGTTTTTCACATCAAATCGGCTTATTAACTTAGCCCGATTCGGATTGGGACCATGGTGATTCAGGAGGGGGAATTTAAGCTTTTCTTCCTCCCATTTTCAGTCTGAAATTTCACACACACCTTGATGGGAGGGGTGGCGGTTAAAATAAAGAAAAACTGTCTCTGTTGATTCCATTGAATTCACCTTCACATAAGATGGAACCTTCAGCAGGGCCTCATTAGAAGATCTCAAGTGCTGAGTAGAGGTAGTGAATTCATATGAGAAGAGATGTTCCTTGATATCATCAGGAGGACACAGGCAATCTTGAGTTTTAAAGGTTAAAACCTACATTTTGAATTACACCCAGAAATGAATCTGTAGCAAGTGTAGGTTTTAGAATGGGGGATGAGCAAATGGACTCTCAACACAACTCCCCCCCCCAACCTGGTGTCCTCCAGATGTTTTGGACTATAACTCCCAGCATTCCTGATCATTGGCCATGCTGGTTGCAACTGATGGGAGCTGAAGTCCAAAGCATCTGGAGAGCAGCAGGGTGGGGAAGGCTGTGCTAACACATCAACAATCAAACAGCAGCATTTTGCACTGGTTGAAGTTTCTGGGCTCTCTTCAGGACTAGAATTTAACAAGTAACTGTGGCCAGGTCTTGACTTTCCAATAGTGAATGGAGGTGTTTTCATTTTCCTCTGTTGTTTCTCTGTGCTTGTTTTAGATAGTAAGCCCCTTGTCAAACCTGGTCTTCGTAAAATTCAATATATATAGATGGCGTTCTATGAATAATAAATAACAAAATAAATAATAAGAGGCACTTGAAGCCGTGGTAGATACCTGGTATTCCAGGAGCAGTTCTAGATGGAATGGAACCACTAAGCTATAAACCAGGTCTTTTCTGAAGAGTGTGACTCTGTCAGGATTTGGAACTTAGGAATACAGGAAGGTGCCTTATACCAAGTCAGACCACTGGCCCATCTAGCTCAGTACTGTTGACACTGACTGGCAGCAGGGGCTCTCCAATGTTTCAGGCAGGATTCTTTCCTAGCCCTACCTGGAGATGCCAGGGATGGAACCTGGGTCCTTTTGCATGCAAAGGAAGTGCTCTGAGCTACAGCTCCTCCCAATAGGCATTTCCTGAACTAACTGGTCTAGTGAGTGCCCCACCTCCATCGCTTATCAGGATTAAGTTTAACTGTATTCACCCCACTCCAATCTCATCAGTGTATTCATCTCCATCAGTTATGGCACAGATCCCAGAACCATCATCACTGTATATCCCTACATTTGAGATTGGTGGCAGGTGAGTGTGAGAGAGAATAATGGCTTGCCTAAGACTATTTGTTGAGTTTGTGGTTGGAAGGTTTGTTGTTTTTTTGAACCAGTAACTGTCTCAGGACTCACACTCTTAACCACTGTGTCACATTAGCTCACAGATTCATATGATCCTCTGGATAGTTTGAAGTGGACACCCTTCTAACCCTTTAGTATTCTCATTTGGACTACAATCCAAATACTCATGTTCAAACTTTGCTAAATATACTTCACAGATGTTCATTAGGCTTTTTTTTTAATGTTACACTTCTACTGAAATTTGTCTTTCTTCTTCTTTCTCTTTCACAGGTGTATCTCTGAGTGCCCTCCCAATGTATTTGAGTGAAATTTCTCCCAAGGAGATACGTGGTTCATTGGGGCAAATTACAGCAATTCTCATCTGTGTTGGTGTCTTCACTGGACAGGTTTTGGGGCTACCTGAGATATTTGGGAAGGTTTGTAAAGTTCTGAATTGTACTTTTAAAGAAAGCTGGTTTTTCGTACACTGTTGATTAAATTAATTACAAGCCATAAATCCACACCAGTTTTGCATATATGTCTTCTTGTCATACTGTCAAACATGAGATAACTCCACTAGGAAAGTCTCCTACATAAGCCCCATTTAAATGAATAGAATCTGGACAACTCCCATTCATTTCAATGGAATTTGTGCTGGACAATTTTCTGATGGATTTTGCCCATAATTTCTATGAAGATAGTTATCAGGAGTGGCAAACCCTTTTTGGTTCAGGGGTCAAATTTCAATCCGGGAATATAATGTTCATGTGTGCGTGTAGCCATTAAAAAAAAAACCTTTAACAATTTTAGTGTCCATTTAAATATGACACAACTACTATAGTTTATGTTGTTGCTGTTATATTCATAACCAAAAATAGTTCATTATCATGAAAGAAATCAGTGTGGTGGTTCAGGATATCTCACTGGCATCCTTATTCAAAGCAAAGCAGTCTTGTGTTTTCCTGCCACTGATACAGTCTTGATATTGAAAGACTTTCCCAGTCATCCTGCACACAACTGCCTATTGAGTTAAAGAGAATTGCAGCCATTGGCTCAGATCCAGCTACATAGTCCCCTGCTGCTACTCTTGAACAGCTGGTGGTATCATTGCTTATTCTCTGCCAGGAGCTATGTGTTTGCAGCCCCTGAATGTGTAGCACATATTTATTTATTGATGTAACATATAGCCCCCTTTTGAACTGACATTCTCAAAGCAGGATGCAAGTGAAGATTGAAAATAAAAATACTTGCACAGTAGGGTGCTTCCGCATGCATGTGTCAACTAGCTGGATTGCATTTACAGCAATTTATTATTGGGATCAGAGTATAATTCGAAGCTCAATCACACTGAATGAAAATATAACTTTGGACATATCAAATGTCCAGTCTCCTACCCTTCCTGCCCTCCAGAATGCCCCCTTTCCCCCCTCTCCAGGGTTGCATTCCTGACCTCAGAGAGGCATCCAGCACAGTCCTTTCCATGCCAACTGTGAGGGGGAGTGGGGCTGGAATATGGATTCCCCCCTCCGAGTTCGGAGCACTGTCTCCGACCTCGGATCCGGGAATCATAATGCTAACCCATGGGTTAAATAACCCTATTAAATATTAGGGTTTGTCTGGCAGATGATCAAACAAAACATGGTTCGCTTTCTGAATCCCTGGGTTGTTTGCTTCCCTCCTCCTTTGCCCACTGAATCCCTGCCTTTGTGGTACTGTAGTATTGGCATGTAGGTAAGCTGTGTGGGTTTTTTTACCATTTTTGCCCACCGCCTCTGTAGCCTGACAAAACAACCCATGAACAACCCATAGTTCTGAGTTCACGTGTAATAACCCATGATTTAAACAACCCACAGTTCACAACCCAACAGCAAACCATGGGTTCTCTTTCTGGGTTGTTCACAGTTAACAAACCATGGTTTGTTAGCATGGTTGGGGTCTCACATCACACCAATCTGGAATTCAACAGTCCATGGGTTAAATAAACCATGGATTAGTATTATGTGCGAGCCATATCTTTATGTATATTCTTTTTGTGAGCCATATGATATGACAAAAATATCTGAAACTGTTTGTACGGGAAATATTTCACTCTCTTTTGGCGGGGGGGTAAGGTGATAGTTAAAGGACATTGACTGAAAAGGTCATAATACATGAAAGAGGTCTTAGCCTCCTTCATGCTCTCTGAAGGCATTTGAGGAGGAAGAAGAGTGGCCTGTACTAGTTAAGTAATGAAATATGAAAATACACTGTGGGCATTATCACAAGCGTTCCTAAGGCCAGTGTATAGTTTGGGATGTGTAACCTTTGAATGTTATCAGTGCAGTATAGAAAGGGAAAGAGAGCCAGTGTAAATAGGATACATGTTCTGATTTCTTTGGTTTTTACATTCATTTTATAGTATGGGAAATGTAAAAAACTGCTTCAAGATTTAGGCTGGAAGCCATTGGTAGTTTTGAAGAGAGTTAAAAAAATGGTATGTGCTGGGTGTATATACACATGTCTTTGTTGCCCTTTTGTCTCTTATCAAACATCTTTGTAGGGGTTTGAAGCAGTACAAAGCCCTTCAAAATCTGTTCATCTAAATAGATAGTGGAATACATTTCTCATACCCTATTAACTTACTAGTTAGAAAATATAAGTATTGGATATAGAATGCCTCAAACTGCACCTGATATTGTCTTTATGGCCACTTGATGGCACTATTACTCTGAGTAAATAGATCTGATACATTGAGCTATTTATCATTTATTTATATTGCTAAACATGATTCCTTATTCATTTATTCCAACATTGATCTTCTGTGTCCATGTATAGTAAATGTATGGAATTGGAAAGTTAAAGTGTGAGCTCAAGATTGTGTTGGGTCCTAGATTAACATTAAAAATGGGTTATAGCAGTTGAAAGGGGCTAAAAATAATATTCTCATTATAGCTCCCTGCTGCAAAGTGAGACCATCCCTCAAAGAGTACCTATGAAAACACCCTACTCCAGGTCTATCAAACAGGGGGGCTTTATTAGGCACTTTGGTGTCTCCAGTGCAGCTCACACAGCACCACTCAAATTCTTCACCTTCAGGGCTAAGAAACAATTTAGGGCAAGGAGGCTGACCGACAAATAAATGTCTGCAACTGCCTTTCCCCCATTCTGTTTAAATTAGCTGTGCAAGGAGTGTAGATGTTGCAATTCATAGCCAAAGGGAAGTTTGCAAAATGACTGGTTATGCTCTATAGACAGATGACACGGATATCTAGGTTGGCAGAATTTTTTTAGGGGGAGCAGCTGTTCTGGTATGTGAAAATACTTTGCAGGTCAAGCAGATGACAGGGAACTGGAAGCTGCAGCTGCAGGTGGGTGGAGGTGTTGGTTGGGGTAGAGCTGGTGAAGGGGCTTATGCAGGCAAGGTGTGGAAAGGTGGCACATTAGGGATGGATGGTGAGTGGTGGCGTTGAAAGCTAACTGCTGCTCCTACTATTGGCTGCCTCCCCAAATGAGAAACATGTTGAGTGTAGCCCTGCAGCCTGTTAGAGTTTGGCAACCCTGACCTACACTGTGTGCCATGAGCTGAGCACAGGTGCTTTGCATGATGATGTTTACAGGGCAAATAGTTCAAGAAGGTTCATGCAACAAGGTGCCGCATCCTTGGAGGAAAACTGACTCATCACCACAGAGCAATCAGTCAAACCCCTGGGCATAAGCAAAAGTCATCCATCAAGGCATGTCAAGGCTAATTTAATTGGAACATCTTCAGACTACCAAACATTCTGGCCCTGATTTTTCCTCAGAGGAAGTAGGATCCCCCCTACAAGATATGGGGATGGGGACAAACCCTTCCTGATCCCAGTAACCCACAATTCGACTTTTTGATCAATCAGAAAACATTTGATCAGTTGACCAGTCAGTATTGTCTTGTACTGTCAAATAATGGTCCAGTATTTTTAAAACATTAACTTCATTAGTACAACAAAGATACTTAAATCATAAACAGATTGGAAGCCTATGATAATTGCAAAAATGAACTAACTGTTATTGTGTAAGAATGCCTCATTTCAGATGTAACAATCCTGGTCCAAGAAAATGTGGTTTGCTGGACCAGGAACAAGCCATGTACCTGCGTGTCTTCTCCCCTTTTGTGCACATCTTAATGCAGTACTTCCTTATTTCTTAAACCACAATTTCCCAGGACATCCAAACTTTGAAACTGGCTTGAGTGATCTGTACAAACCAAGAATTTAGAAGGAATTTATGGCTTATCCAAGTTGCACACCCACTTTGATTCCGGCAGTATACTAAGATGGTCAAGTATGAGTGATAGCTGTAGAGCTCAGCATTTTTTTTATGCAATATAGAGTAAGCCACTGAATCCCAAATGGTAGCCAAAGGGACCATAAGTGAATCCTAGGAATATTTTAGGGGGGATTCCAAGGGGCTTCTAGTGGCTGTTCGGGGCTGCCATTCTTTCCACACATGTGACCACATCACACTGGTGCAATTGACTGGTTGTTTGGAATAGTATGAATGATGATCATAATAGAGTTGCCACCACATTAGGCATGCAGCAGAATATCAAGGACAGTTTGGAGGTTCTTGCTTGAGTGAAATGTCTGAGGAATAGTGAAGGATGCAGAAGGGAGTGCTAAGTAGCAAAAATTCTCAGGAAGGCCCAGCAGTGACAACCAGGCAACCCCCTTTCAGGAGTTGAAGGCAGGTTTGTCCTCCTGTCAACATGCCACCAAGTTCATTGGTTTAACTGTTTCTAATAGGAGTTAGTGGCAACCGTTCCCTTATATAGGAGAAAGTAAACAGGTGAACTAGAAGGACATCATTCAGGTGGGGGCAAAACCTGTTCTTATTGTCCCAGCCATTGTCGATATTCTTGCCTTTTCATCTACACAGTCCATCTCTTTCTTAATTATGCTTGAGTGTGACCAAATATCGAGAACTGGCATATATAATTTCTACCTAGATACATTCCTTGCCCTACATGGTACTTTTGGCATAATGCGCCTTGATCCTTCCTTTTCATTGCCTGTGGCACTGTATTATGTGTGATACTACAAATTCTGAACTTCAGGGTCACTGATTTTGACATTTTAGTTCAATGAACAACTTGATCAAAATCATCTGAACTTCATCAGTAAATATTCTTATACATAAATAAATATGATTTGAGTATTTCTCAGAGAAAAGTAATATTGGGCCTTAATTTCAGAAGAGGAGGTATTTTATTTCACAAAGTGGAGAGGCATTTTCCTGAATTTTAGTGTCTTACATTATACAACACTTTATGCTTTTGAAAAGTGTAAAATTTTACTAATGGAAGGATAGAGTAGAATGAGACAGCTTGTCTAATTGTTGGCTCTGTCACACATGAGTAATACTGCTTTAAATAAAGGAATGAAAAATACTGAAATTACAGCACATTTCTGATTTGGTCTCAGAGGTATTGAACTGATAAGTGTACTTTAAATATAAACCATTGAGCTAGAATGTCTCTCGGGAGGAAAAAATAGGACTTGGATAAAGTGGCAAAGACGGTTACTACTACATTTTAATAAGGTGTAAAACTAATAAGCTGTACAGTATTTAAACATTTGTTTGATAAATAATATCAAATTCACCGAACTATCATATTAAAGAAAACAAGCTGTTGTGTACTTGATCAAAAACAAAAGTTTATATCATATGTTACCATGTTGAAAAAAATCTTCAAGTGGAAAGACAAGAAATACATTTTCCCTCAAAGTATTCAAAACACCTCTAAATAATTGTGGCTGCACTTCCACTTGCATTTGTGTCAATAAATAATAATAAATCTATTAATATTTATGGGACCTACCCACACACAATTGTGGGCAGCATTTCAGCCCAAATATTCAGATATATTAACTTAAAATGCTAATACAATTTAGCATAGCTTCTCTAGTCAGTAAATCTGAAAAGACACGGGTGTAATGCCATTTGCAAAGAATGTCAGGGATCCTCCCTTTCATATTGGAGCAGAAGAGGGCTTTTCAGCCAGTGCAGCTTTTCTCATCTGTGCATAAATAGCTGCATTTTCCCAAACCTCTGATTGTACTGAAGTATTAAAGGAACAGGAGTTCAATTCTCCTTTGCATCTGGCCAGGAGTGGGCAACTTGTGGCCCTCTGGATGTTTTGGCCTACAGCTCCCATGAGCCCTAGCCAACATAGCTAATGGTGAGGAATGCTGGGATTTGTATTCTAAAAATCTGAAGGGCTACAAGTTGCCCAACCCTGCTAGGTGCACAAGGCAGTGACAATAAACCCAGGCCTGTAGCCAGGGGTGGGCTTTTCTCTGCCCCTCCTAAATTTTTGTGCAAACAAATAATTAAAAAACAGTTCACAGTTTTGACTTTAAAAGCCCTAAACTAGAGTGGTTAAGAACCTGAACTGCAGACTGGAAGGTCGGCAGGTCAGCAGTTCGAGACCCGAGTGCTGCGTGACGGAGTGAGCTCCCGTCTTCAGTCCCAGCTCCTGCCAACCTAGCAGTTTGAAAGCAAGAAATTGCAAGTAGAAAAATAGGTACCGCCTCGGCGGGAAAGGTAACAGCGTTCCGTGCACCTCGGTGTACAGTCATGCCGGCCACATGACCACGGAAGCATCTTCGGACAGCGCTGGCTCTTCGGCTTAGAAACGGGGATGAGCACCGCACCCTAGAGTCGGACACGACTGGTTGGGGACACCTTTACCTTTTTTACCTTTTACTTTTTTGTCAGCCCCCAGAACTTTTAGGCTGGCTACAGGCCTGAACACACACGCACGCACACCTATTTTTAGGTGAGAACGTAGGAACAGGCTTTCTGAATCGGGTAGTGGGCCAGTCTGTTTCCAACTGTGGCCTTAGGGAAGCTTACGACAGGGCATGAAGTGCTGCCTCCTCTTGTTTGTCCAGAGCACCTGAACATGGAAGGTCCATTTAGCACATTCTCGTTGATAGATGTATCTTCTGTCAATATGCCTGATCTTTCCCAGGACCACCTAAGGTAGTTGCTACATCTGGTACCACATTTTGTGGCAGTGAACTCCATGAATTGTATGAATATTTACTTTTGGGGGGTCTGCCCTGAATCTCCTTCTATTCAGTTTGATTGGTTCTAGTATTACAAAAGAGGGGGAAAGATTTCTCTCTCTCCCACCTTTCACAATTTTATAAAGATTTGCTTTGTTTCTCTCCGACACTCATTTTTCTAAACTAAAAAGCCCCAAATTATTTTGCATTTCCTTGTAGGAAAGGTGCTTCAGTCCCTTGATCATTTTGTTTTCCCTTTTATGCATCTCCTCCAGCTCCATCTTCTTTTTAAACTGTGAGGATATCAAATGTAATCTAAAAATCTAAATGCTAGTGAGAGGTGAGGCAATTGAACAGCTGTGCAGGGGATATCTAGATCATGTGTGTGCATGTTTATGTGTACACACATGCATGGGCACATATTTTTATTAGATGTGATACACCAGCAGTACCTCTTTGGAGTGTGTCCAGGGACCCTGCTACCATTATTCATAAGTTGGTAACTGCATGGATCAGTTATTGCCATGTAATCTGCCCTTGAAAAGTATATGTAAACTGCAATAGTGCAGGCATATAATTAGCTGTTCACCTGTCTCCTGTGGTGAGACTCACCTCCAGGAATCTAGTCAAGGAAGTTTATGTAACCAGAAAGAGACTTGTAGCTATTGATGTGCCACATAGCATTAACTTAGGTATGTGTGGGCAGGTGAGCTAGAGAAAATTTCAGTAGGCTAGTAACATTAGCAAGGCTAGATTAGTGCAAAGTTCTACAGTCCACCTCCTGTCAGGAGTCAGTCCCAAAGAACACAGAAAGCTGGTGTTCTCCCAGTTTTACTGGATGTCCATTTGCTTCCAGTCACAATTCTGGGGGTCAGTAATCACCTATAGAGTCCTGGGGAAATGCTGTGGGTTCATATGTCGAGAGGGTCAAATCAGTGAGAGCACCCAGAAGAGCATTTTTAGCCAAGGCACCACTTCTTTGGAATTCCGTCCTGGACAGAAACCCGCCAGAGCCTGGCTTTGTGTACAACTGCCTTATATTGAGTCAGACTATTAATATGTGCAGCCCAGGACCCTCTGTTCTAACTGGCAGTGGCCCTCCAAGGTATCAAGCAGAGATTCCTAGCCCTGCAGCCTAATATTCTTTTTTTAAGCTGGAGATTCAGGGATCGAACTAGGACCTTCTGTGTACAAAGCAGGTGCTCTCAACCCTCTATGTTGTTTCTGTCTGTCTGTCTGTCTGTCTGTCTGTCTATTTATTAAATTTGTGTCAAGACTTTGTATCAAGACTTTACTATTACTTTCTTTGCAGGAATCCATGTGGCCCTACTTATTTGGAATGATCATTGTCCCTTCGGTGCTCCAAATTGGTGTCTTGCCTTTTCTTCCAGAAAGTCCTCGCTTCCTCTTGCTTGAAAAAAATGACACAAAAGCAGCAGAAAAAGGTACTATGCTTTCATGTTTTATCACAATTGTAATTCCTATCCATGTGACTTACAAACTAAGAACACCAACGAAAGTGCAAATAACACTTTGTTTTGCAGTCTTTCTTCTTTAATACTTAGAGTTCAGGATAAGAAAATCACATAAGAATGAAAACAACTGCAATCAGTAATGCCCTGCTTCAGCACCCATGCATCTCTGTCTCTGTTATAAGATGGCCTATAACATGTGTGTGTGTGTGTGTGTGTGTATTTATACACACACACACACACACACACTCAGATGGATCATTTATAGCACGAGCTCTTTGTTTGCATGCTTATTTCCGATCTAAAGACAGAAGGAAGTTTTGCTTATTCCACATGTGAATTTACTGTGAGGTAATTTGCCACTTGAAAGAAAGGAGAACTTAGTTCTTTTCAGATGTTTGTTTCTATGTATAGACAAAATGCATGGAAGGGCTCACGGAAGTTGTGCCTGCTGGATTCACCCCCGATGTTGTGTGCCTCACTGTCCCAGCATCTGTGTATTCAGCACAGCATGTAGAAAGGTGAGCTGTATGCACTTAGGCTGCCCACATAACTGGGTATCCTGCACAGGCAGGAGTTCCCCATCCTGTGGAGAGCCTCCCCATGTATAACATTATGCTTGTAGGCTCCCCTTTACATATGTTGTACTGACATTGTGCAGAGATTGGGAGAATAGCCGGTGTGATCCACCACTGTCACATTTCCACATGTTTATTGTATGTGTGGAGGCAAGTTTCTGAAAAGGACTTTGGTGTCTAAGCTAAGTCCCATTTGTGTTGTCAGTGGAACCTTGACTACTGAATTCAGGTGATAATTAACAGGCATATTTTACAGGGTAATTAATATACAGTTCATGGGCAGGGCTGTAAAACACAGGCCTGCAGCAGGGTTTGTTCTAGGCAAAGGGAGAAGTCCAGGCTGTATTTATGGAGACAGTGCACAGTTAACTGGGTTTGAATACAACATACCATTTATTTTAGTTGGAATAAAGTGGCATAAAAACAAGCTAACAAGGAAGTTACTTTGCCCATGTACAAACAGGCTCCTCAGGCAATGGCCATCTTGTTCATTGCATTTGACACTGCACTTTTCCATCACCCAGGGAGAATGACCTGGATATGCTACTGGTTATACTGATATAAGTGATACTAGTTTCATGAGCTGGGCCATTCCCTGGGATGCGGTTTACTTGTGTTCCAAGGTTTGTGTTCTTAAACTTTACTGGCGTTTCCTTGGGTGCTATGTAAACGAGACCGATAGATTTCTCCATACCCAAATTCCTGTGGTTAGGCATAGTGTTGCATTTGAGTTGTTGACTGCATTTAGATATAACAATAAATGGTGGTTTGTTTTTACAAGAATGTACCTCAGACACATATGTTACCCACTTCCCTCTCCTTTGCATGCTAGGAAGGAGATCAGAAACTTCTGTAGTTTGTAACAAAACACATCCTCTTTTGTCTGAATTTAGGAATCTGCTTTATGCAAACTATAGTTAGTTAATGAGCCATGGCATCTGGTTTGTTAATCTACTGCAGTTCATTATCCAGATGAAATGGGAATCTGCTGTTTGTTACAATGGCAAATTCAAGCTTTAAAATATTTATTTATATTAGCATTTATAGGTTGCTTTTCTGCTGACAGGCCTCATAAAATTAATCAACAATTTGGCTCAGGGAGGGTGGGGGGTAGTATTCAAACCTGCAGCTTGATTTGTCTGTTAGGTCTTAATGTGGCTGCTGCCTTCAATGTGCTGGGAATGTTCTTGCTTTTCCTTCCCTGTGTGCCTGGCATGCAGTTGCAAAATGGCTTGCATTATAGCATTTTCTGCACATCTTCTCTATTGCTGGGGATGCCTCTTGCCGTGCATATTTCAAACAAAGTTTTACTGTACACCTCACTTTCTAGGCTGATAGCCTGTTTTATAATGTCCATAGCCTGGTGCCTTATAAGTACTTTCCTGTGGTCTTCATGAGCCCTAGCTATCATGATTGCTTTGTCCAGAGTTAATCTGTCCTCTATTAGTAGTTTTTCTTGTTTTGCCTTCATCACCATAGCCCAGAGGTAAACAACATGGTCCCCTTCATGGATCACTGCCTTGTTTTGCGAAGGGGCTTGCGTAACTCAGTGAAGCCATAAGCTATGCCATGCAGGGCCACCCAAGACGGACAGGTCATGGTGGAGAGTTCTGACAAAATGTGGTCCACTGGAGAAGGAAATGGCAACCCACTCCAGTATTCCTGCCAAGAAAACCCCATGGAACGTATCACAAGGCTAAAAAGATATGACGCCAGAAGATGAGCCCCTCAGGTCGGAAGGTGTCCAATATACTACTGGGGAAGAGCAGAGGGAATTTCCAAGTAGCGCCAGAAAGAGTGAAGCGGCTGGGCCAAAGCTGAAAAGACACTCAGCTGTGGATGTGTCTGGTGGTGAAAAGAAAATCCGATGCTGTAAAGAACAATATTGTTTAGGAACCTGGAATGTCAGATCAATGAATCAAGGTAAGCTGGAGGTGGTCAAACATGAGATGGCAAGATTGAACATCGACATCTTGGGAATCAGCGAACTAAAATGGACAGGCATGGGTGAATTTAATTCAGGTGACCATTATATCTACTACTGTGGGCAAGAATCCCTTGGAAGAAATGGAGTAGCGCTCATAGTCAACAAAAGGGTGGGAAAGGAGTACTGGGGTACAATATCAAAAACGATAGAATGACCTCAGTACGAATCCAAGGCAAACCATTCAACAACACAGTAATTCAAGTTTATGCCCCAACCACTGAGGCCGAAGAAGCTGAGGTTGATCGGTTCTATGAAGACCTACATTCACTGGATCATGGAGAAAGCAAGAGAATTCCAGAAAAACGTCTATTTCTGCTTCACTGACTACGCTAAAGCCTTTGATTGTGTGGATCACAACAAACTCTGGCAAATTCTTAAAGAGATGGGAGTACCAGACCACCTTACCCGTCTCCTGAGAAACCTGTATGAGGGACAAGAAGCAACAGTAAGAACCAGACATGGAACAACCAATTGGTTCACAATTGGGAAAGGAGTACGATAAGGCTGCATATTGTCGCCCTGCTTATTTAACTTATATGCAGAGTACATCATGAGAAACGCCGGGTTGGATGAATCACAGGTCGGAATTAAGATTGTCGAGAGAATGATCAACAACCTCAGATACGCAGACAATACCACCCTAATGGCAGAAAGCAAAGAGGATCGAAAGAGCCTCTTGTTGAGGGTGAAAGTGGAGAGTGCAAAAGCTGGTTTGAAACTCAACATTAACAAAACTAAGATCATGGCATCTGGCCCCATCACTTCCTGGCATATAGAAGGGGAAGAAATGGAAGCAGTGACAGATTTTACTTTCTTGGGCTCCAAGATCACCGCAGACGGTGAATGCAGCCATGAAATTAAAAGACGCTTGCTCCTTGGGAGGAAAGCTATGGCACACCTAGACAGCATAGTAAGAAGCAGAGACATCACTTTGCCAAGAAAGGTTCATATAATCAAAGCTATGGTTTTCCCAATAGCAACGTATGGCTGTGAGAGCTGGACTATAAGGAAGGCTGAGCACCAAAGAATTGATGCTTTCGAACTGTGGTGCTGGAGAAGACTCTTACGAGTCCCCTGGACTGCAAGGACGTCAAATCAGTCCATCCTAAAGGAAATCAACCCTGAGTGCTCATTGGAAGGACAGATACTGAAGGTGAAGCTCAAATATTTTGGCCACCTAATGCAAAGAGAAAAGCCACTGGAAAAGACCCTGATGACTGAAGGCAAAAAAAAGACTGAAGGAGAGAAAGACAGAAAGACTGAAGACAGAAAGACTGAAGGCAAAAGGAGAAGGGGACAGCAGAGGATGAGATGGCTAGATAGCATCACCGATGCAATGAATATGGACTTGACCACATTCCGGGAGAGAGCGGAGGACAGGAATGCCTGGCATGCTATGGTCCATGGGGCCACGAAGAGTCGGACACGACTGAACGACTGAACAACAACAACAGACAACAAACAACATGGTGCCCACAGTCACCAGTGCGCCCGTGGACACCTTTCTTGGTGCACACTGAGATGCCCTAGCCATTCCATTTCTTGTCTTTTAAAAACAAAAGGGAGCATTGGGACTCAGAGAAGCCAGTGGGAGGGTGAAGGAGAGCAGAAGCCAGCTGGGAGCAACCCGGGCGGTTGGGGGAGGGTTGTGTGCTTGTATGTCTGAATTGATGGGGGCTGCATGTGTGTGAGAGAGAAAGGATTTTAGAGAGATCCTGAGAAAAAGTATGTATGGTTTTTCATGTGCTTGCAGTGAGTAGGAACAGGGAGGGATGTTTGTATATTCATGTATGCATACATGCTTTAAAAATTGGGGCGGGGAGAGGGGGGGAGAGAGAGAGAGAGAACATCTGTGGGTGGTGAGCTGGGGTGAGTGTGCGCATATGAGTGGTGATCCAAAATGAAAAGAAAGATGGGACAGGGGATGAGTTGGCTGGCAAAGTAGTAAGGGGGGAGAAAAAGCGTTAGCCTTCTTGGAAATAGTTTTCTGTTGGTGCTAAAAACTGTGGGTTCAAAGGACTAGTTTAGTGCATTGGGGCTCAGACCCACCTCTGCTTTGCCTTGTGCTCAGTCTTTTGGGCAGGTTGCCTGTCCTTTATGATTAACTATGCCTCCCATGGCAACCATATTGTGGTTGTGCCCAGGACAGTTTCTCAAATTGCCAAAAATGGCCATGGGCCCAAAAAGTTTACCATCCCTGCTCTAGTAGGAGTAGGTGAATCAATGAAGTTTGTTTAAGCCAGCATTACAGACAAATCTCCTTTGTTTTCCCACCTGCTTCCCCATGCTGGAATGAACCAGATGAAAGCAGGAAATGTAATATAAAAATAATGTATTATTATTTTAAGCACCTGAACACTGGGTCTATACAACAAAAAAAACAACGGCCCTGCCTGCAGGCTTACTATCTACAAGGCAACAGGGTTTGTAATCCTAAAATGGATATTTGAGGGTGCATTTTTTGTAATTATTTGTACCTAGAAGTTGAATCAATAGCATATTCTGCACTTTGGTGTTCCCATAGACCTGAGGTATACCCAAAGCCTTGTCTATGAGCTAGACCTAGTTCATAGGAAATCCCTGCTGTAAGTGACATGAAGGCAAAGCTCTACAACAATTTGTGTTACCCAAAAAGGGGAAGATGTATAATGCGAATTAAAAATTTGAATTGTGAATAATGCCGATTTAGTATGCACACAACAATTTGTATTCTAAACAAACGTATAAATTATGGGTTTACAGCATTTCAGACCTTCCTTGGGAAAACTGATGTGTCATATGAGATAGAAGAAGTTTTGGAAGAGAGTCGAGTGCAGAGAAATATCCAAGTAGCTTCGATCTTCCAGCTTTTGTGCGACAGCAGTAAGCGATGGCAGATTCTGACTGTAATTGTAACCATGGCCTGCTACCAACTCTGTGGCCTTAATGCTGTAAGTAGTCATACTCAATATGACATTTTATGTCTTAAAGTTACATTTTAAGTTTTGCTCTGTTGTTTGAAAATCTGTAGGATGTTTATGGAACATTTTGATGATGACCATAGATCTAATATTAGTGACATAGTTTGCCCTTGAGTACTCCGATGGAAGCTTTTTTCCCATGGAAATCACAGGTGAAGGGGGCCGACCCTCTTCAAGACCACAGCAGGCGGTAAAAGGCTAAAGCCCCCCTACCCCCACGTCATGGGCCCAATCCAGACCCTTGCTGGCTATTTCTAAAAGAAGATTTGTGCACTCAAGAGCAAACCACATGATTAATGCCATCTGTATTTTGGCCCTCAGTGAAGGGGTTGTCCTTCTAAGGTTCTTCCAAATCAGGCCTGCATCCACTTCCCCCCTGCATGGAAGGCTCTTGATTCAGCACCATCATTCCCCTACCAGGTCCTCCACACTGCCAGCCTCCTTTTTGCACTTAAATGGCAAGGAAAGATTGGTACTTGGGATGGCTCCTGCAACGGAATCTTCAGGCTCAAGGCCTGGGTGCTCCCATGAGCATGTGAAATATCCATTGCCTCTGGGAAGCATGGGTAATACAGTTCCCAATGCTTTCTGGTTTAAGCCAAGTGCTATTGGGAACGATATTTCCCATTCTTCCTGGTGGCGATGGATGCTCTCATGCATTGACGTATGACTGTCCCTAGAAAAATGAGATCTGGCAACAGTTATACTTGCCTTGATAACAATAACAACTAGGTTGGATTACTGCAGTGTGCTCTACTGGAGAAGCCTTTGAAGATTGTTCGGAAATTACAACTGGCACAAAATACAGTCTAGCCTGCTAACTGACACTAATAATGCAGACCATATCTTGTCAGTAGTTAAAGAACTACACTGGCTAACAGTTTGTTTCTGGCTGCCATTTAAAGTGTTGTTTTTAACCTTTATTGCCCTAAATCCCAAGCTAGTATTGCCAATGGTCAGGAATTACTTAGTCCAAAACACCTGGGAGGTAACAGATTGGGGAAGGCTGCCCTAAATGGTTTGGGACCAGGATAACTGAAGGACGCCCAACCTTTAAGATCTTTTTCCGGAGGCCCTGTGTCACTTTCCTTTCTCCCTCTTCACAATCAACACACTCCAGGATACCAGGCTTCAAGCTCACTACTTTATTAGTTAACAACCAGCTTCTTAATAATAATACTACTTTATTAGTTAACAACCAGAGGATAAAATGGAGAGGCGGATTATGTACACTGCTTTGGGTTACTTGGAGGGGAAAAGGCGGAATATAAATGCAATAAACAAATAAAAATAAAATAAATAAAATGTTTAGAAAGAATGCAAAGACACTGTTTTTTAAATTTCTAAATTTTTCAAAAGAAATTACAAAAAAACCCATTAATATTAATTCAAAATCCCTCCCCAACCCCTCCCCCAGCTCAAACAGTTTCAGGATTCTTCTTCTCTCTTCCATTATTTTCTATTTCTATTCCAGGGTAATATATTAATTCATCCTGTTTCATTCCTTTATGGTCTTCTTCTTTTCATGAGTCCCACAGATTTCTATAAGCTTCTACCAAGGTATTCCATTTGACTTTTTTTCATTTTTGCCAGTCCTTCTTGAAGGTGTCTCTTTCTTTATTCCTCTGTGCACTCTTAGCTTCTGTGTCAACTTTTCATTTATTGCTATGACCCAGATTTTCTTTTTCCACACTGTGGTTCTCCTCTACTTGTAAGAGGATCCATTGCTGCTGATATTTCTGAATTGTGTTGTTGTTTTACATGGTGTTGTGGTCTCCTCACAATAAATATTAGTCCATGAGAGCAGCACAAACCTTTCCAGTTGAAACTTCAGTTCAGACTCCTGGGACGACAACAGCCCTTCAGGCCAACAATTAGCGGAAAGAACTGCAGTGAGACAGGAAGGGAGATAGGAGTTGGGCTGCTGGCTGGGGATAAGAGGCAGAGAGGTGGGCCACATCTTCATGCTCCATTACTTTCATCTCAAAAGGCGATTCAGCCCAATTTTGCCGGCAGACAGCTTTAAGAAGGTGCTTGCCACTGCATATGCTGGAGAGAGACTTGAGCAGAATGAAGGTACACAGAGCAGGCAGGCGGGCCGTGGCACCTCCCAAGGGTTATGTTGGTACTGAGGGCCACATTAAACATTGCAGTTCCCTGTGTCAGTAGGCCAGGCTTCTTTTGGCAAGTGGGCCACAAGTTAAGTCCTAAGTATGAGACAGTGCCGTTCTGGAACGTGCTACAGTACATATGCACCTGCTCTCCATGTTGTTGTTGTTCAGTCGTTCAGTCGTGTCCGACTCTTCGTGACCCCATGGACCATAGCACGCCAGGCCTTCCTGTCCTGCGCTCTCTCTCGGAGTGTGCTCAAGTTCATATTCATTGCATCGGTGATGCTATCTAGCCATCTCATCCTCTGTCGTCCCCTTCTCCTTTTGCCTTCAGTCTTTCCCAGCATCAGGGTCTTTTCCAGAGAGTTTTCTCTTCGCATTAGGTGGCCAAAATATTTGAGCTTCAGCTTCAGTATCTGTCCTTCCAATGAGCACTCAGGGTTGATTTCCTTTAGGATGGACTGATTTGACCTCCTTGCTGTCCAGGGGACTCGTAAGAGTCTTCTCCAGCACCACAGTTCGAAAGCATCACTTCTTCGGCGCTCAGCCTTCCTTATAGGCCAGCTCTCACAGCCATACATTACTACTGGGAAAACCATAGCTTTGATTAGACAGACCTTTGTCGGCAAGGTGATGTCTCTGCTTCTTACTATGCTGTCTAGGTTTGCCATAGCTTTCCTCCCAAGGAGCAAGCGTCTTTTAATTTCATGGCTACAGTCACTGTCTGCGGTGATCTTAGAGCCCAAGAAAGTAAAATCTGTCACTGCTTCCATTTCTTCCCCTTCTATATGCCAGGAAGTGATGGGGCCAGATGCCATGATCTTCATTTTTTTAATGTTGAGTTTCAAACCAGCTTTTGCACTCTCCTCCTTCACCCTCAACAAGAGGCTCTTTAGATCCTCTTCGCTTTCTGCCATTAGGGTGGTATTGTCTGCATATCGGAGGTTGTTGATAATTCTCCCAGCAATCTTAATTCTGACCTCTGATTCATCCAACCCGGCTTTTCTCATGATGTTCTGCATATAAGTTAAATAAGCAGGGTGACAATATGCAGCCTTGTCGTACTCCTTTTCCAATTTTGAACCAATCGGTTGTTCCATGTCTGGTTCTTACTGTTGCTTCTTGACCCTCGTACAGGTTTCTCAGGAGACAGGTAAGGTGGTCTGGTACTCCCATCACTTTCAGAATTTGCCAGAGTTTGTTGTGATCCACACAATCAAAGGCTTTAGCGTAGTCAATGAAGCAGAAATAGACGTTTTTCTGGAATTCTCTTGCTTTCTCCATGATCCAGCGAACGTTGGCGATTTGATCTCTAGTTCCTCTGCCTCTTCGAAACCCAGCTTGTACTTCCGGTAGTTCTCGGTTCGCATACTGCTGAAGCCTAGCTTGTAGGATTTTGAGCATCACCTTGCTGGCATGTGAAATGAGCGCAATTGTGCGGTAGTTTGAACACTCTTTGGTGTTGCCCTTCTTTGGAATTGGAATGTAAACTGACCTTTTCCAGTCTTGTGGCCACTGTTGAGTGTTCCAGATTTGTTGGCATATTGAATGCAGCACTTTTCCAGCATCATCTTTTAGGATTTTAAATAGCTCAGCTGGAATGCTATCATCTCCGCTAGCTTTGTTGTTACTAATGCTTCCTAAGGCCCACTTGACTTCACTCTCAAGGATGTCCAGCTCAAGTTCAGTGACCGCACTATCATGGCTATCAGGGACATTAAGATCTTTCCTGTATCGTTCTTCTGTGTACTCTTTCCACCTCTTCTTAATCTCATCTGCTTCTGTTAGGTCCCTGCCTTCTTTGTCCTTTATCATGCCCGTCTTTGCACAAAACGTTCCCTTGAGATCTCCAATTTTCTTGAAGAGATCTCTAGTCTTTCCCATTCTGTTGTTTTCCTCGATTTCTTTACATTGTTCATTTAAGAAGGCCTTCTTGTCTCTCCTTGCTATTCTCTGGAACTCTGCATTCAGTTGGATATATCTTCCCCTTTCTCCCTTGCTTTTTGCTTCCCTTCTTTTTTCAGCTACTTGTAAAGCCTCATCAGACAGCCACTTGGCTTTCTTGCATTTCTTTTTCTTTGGGATGGATTGAGTTGCTGCCTCCTGAACAATGTTACGGACCTCCGTCCATAGTTTCTCAGGCACTCTGTCTATCAGGTCTAATCCCTGAAATCTATTCCTCACCTCCACTGTATATTCATAAGGGATATGATTGAGGTCATACCTGAATGGTTTAGTGGTTTTCCCTACGTTCTTCAATTTAAGCTGAAATTTTGCAACAAGAAGCTCATGATCTGAGCCACAGTCAGCTCCAGGTCTTGTTTTGACTGACTGTATAGAGCTTCTCCATCTTTGACTGCAAAGGACATAATCCATCTGATGTCGATATTGACCATCTGGTGATGTCCATGTGTAGAGTCGCCTCTTGTGCTGTTGGAAAAGAGTGTTTGCTATGATCAGCGTGTTCTCTTGGCAAAACTCTATTAGCTTTTGTCCTGCTTCATTTTGTACACCAAGGCCATGCCTGCCTGTTATCCCGGTGATTTCTTGGATTTCCTACTTTAGCATTCCAATCCGCTATGACGAAGAGGACATCTTTTTTTGGTGTTAGTTCTAGAAGGTGTTGTAGGTCTTCATAGAACCCATCAACCTCAGCTTCTTCGGCATCAGTAGTTGGGGCATAGACTTGAATTACTGTGATGTTGAATGGTTTGCCTTGGATTCGTACTGAGATCATTCTGTCGTTTTTGAGATTGTACCCCAGTACTGCTTTTGTTGACTATGAGTTTTCCCACCCTTTTGTTGACTATGAGCTCTCCATGCCTTGGGGTAGTTTTACCTCAGGTCAGCGGAACCAAGATGCCAGCATCAGCATAGGGCAGGACAGGTGGGCAGGCAGGACTGTAGGCCTGTCTGTGCTATAGCCAAGCTCGTAGATGTTACAGCTTATTTGTTTGGACAACCATTTCTACCCTAGTAGGGTTGTCAAAGCGACTTACAAACTATATTAAAGCAGAGTAAAACAGCAGACAATAAAAATAATCAATTAAACAATAATTAAGCCATACTGGGAACAGTGCGCTCAAGCAAGCTTGTTTTCATACTCCATCTAAATGTGCTTGAAGAGGAAGAGAGCCAAACTTCACAGGGCAGTGAATGCCACAGTCTGGGCAGTACTGATGGAGAGGCTTGACTATAGCTCCTTGCCCTCTGCACGACGCAAGGCGGAGGGATGTGAAAAGGGCCTCTCCTGATGGCCCCAGCGTCTGGGTAGGTTCATGCTGGATGAGATGATCATTCAGTTAAACTTGTCCCAAACCATTTATCTTATGGCCAGGAGTTCTACAAACTGTTGATGCTTGCACTATTGGTTGGTGCTCTATATTGTGATCAATCTCCCTGTAGGAGAAACAGTGTCCTTCCTGCTCAGGTGCAGTTCTTTTCACCATAACTACAGGTGAAGACTTTTCTTTTCTCCCAGGCATTTTAGAGACTTAGTTTTTAGGTATCTTTACATTTATTTATTCCTGTGCTGTTTGTTGTTTTGTTTTATGTTGTATTATAGTCTTTTAACTATTTGTTTTGATTTTTTATTCTTTTAATTGTTTGTAATGGGTTCAGACTGTGTGTCAGATGATGGACATAATTATTATTTTTTAAATCACCTTAAAGCACTTTGTTATTGCTTGTTAGGAATGTATAGTAACTTCCTGAAGTATAAGTCTAAGAGTTAATTATATGTTACTGACAAACTCTTCACTGTCTGCTGTGAATAAGTTGAAAAATACATTTCATCATGTCTTCGATAAACCTATAAAATACATCCTACAAAAAGTATAGCTTTCTACTAACTGCAGGATTTCAGTACTAATGACAGGCTTGTTTTGTTCCTTGTTGCAGATATTTTACTGAGAAAAGACATGGAATTATCTTGTCACCTACTCTTTGTAGAGTAGCGCTGCTTATAATTACACTTATAAGTG
Source organism: Heloderma suspectum (assembly GCF_057233095.1). Taxonomy (NCBI): domain Eukaryota; kingdom Metazoa; phylum Chordata; class Lepidosauria; order Squamata; family Helodermatidae; genus Heloderma; species Heloderma suspectum. The sequence goes on from NC_139462.1 coordinate 119,677,184, forward strand.
ATAGGAAAATGACATATACTGTGAGATAAACCAGCTTTTTTCAAGGTCTGTGCTCAAAGAGCTGGAAAATTACATAGGAGAAAAAATCAGGGGCTATGGCAAAATATGTGCAGTATTTGCTCTCTCTGTCTCTCTCTCTTTTTTTTTTAAAGAATCATAGAAATTGAATAGTATTCATTCACCACAGGAGATGCCCATGGGTTGAAAGACATATATGGTACATTCAATGAGGGTTCTGAACCCTTGAAAAAGTAATGAGGAGGTATCCCTTTGGGTGGAGGGTTGTAAAATGAAATTATATAAATGACATGTGGGAGAGATTTGGGGGGCAGATTTATTTATGGGAAGAGGAATTCTAGGTATATGCTGGGGGGAGCAGCAATTATACTATGCTATTATTTGGCTGGCTTTATTTCCATATTTTTTTTCCAGATTTAGCCATTTGCTAATATGCTGAGGCTCTAACTAGGATAAATGGAAAATAATATATCAAAATATGTATTGATTGTCCTAAGCCAGCCCATCATTATTGAGGCATTAAATATATGTAGACTTAAATTTTAATTAGATGCAAAAAGATCACGTGAAATCATGTAACTGAAAACTGCCATATTGTTACAGATTTGGTTCTACACAAATGACATTTTCAGGGGAGCCGGGCTAAGTCCAGAAATGATCCCATACGTTACCTTAAGCACAGGAGCTGTTGAGATTTTGGCTGCTGTTTTCTCAGTAAGTGCTGTGAGGTTTGTATATACCATAGACCTGGATAAAGAATCCAAAATCCAGGAGAGAATCTATTTTGGCTCCCTTTTCATTTGGGTTTGATTTGAAATGCTTGGGTAATAAGCAGTCAGAAGGGATACACTTTAGAAACTTTGTTGAATATCGTAAGAGGTTCAAATGCAGAAAATTCAGAATAAATTGCAAGTCTACAATGATAAATTCTCAAGAAATAAAATTCATCCTGTTTATACAGTGTTATTATTATTATTGTACCATCAGCATGCATGAGGCTTTACACATTATAAGAGGAAAGAACCTTGCCCTGAGGAGCTTACAATACAAACCTCAAGACAGGGGAAACAACTGAAAGGAGAGGCAGAGGTAAATGGGAAGAATGTGAGGTTATTTCAGTTACATGTGCTTTGGGTTGGTTACAGGGTTGGTTAGCCTACATTAAGACAAAATACAATAGGCCTAATCTAAAAAACAAAAAAAGATGGCCATGACTAGTAACAACTGTTTTCTTTTTTAAAATGTAATTGTAAAATTAATGTTAAATACATTTAAGAGTTATTGATTTTAAGTTAAGCAAAACACATGCTTAATGGTTCCCACTGAAATCAGTGGCACAAAGCTGCAGTCCTGAACACAGTGACGCTTCCTTCCAAGAAAACATGCACAGGATTGCACTGTAAAGTGCTTACCTTTGGTTGGATCATTTCACAATGTACACATAGCTTATAAAGAGTTCATAATCAAACTCACACTGTAGCTACTTTTCTTCCTGAAGAGAAAGTATGGGGATTTGGTATCTTTTCCCTCAGTGGTGGGAAAACAGCATTGAGGGACAATCTTGAGCAGACAAATGGCTGTCAGGGAAATGGCTGAGTACATCATTGAACACAAATTTGGTAAGAAATTGGCTAAGAGCATGAGCTCTTATATGTCACTCTTATATGCTCTTATATGATCTTATATGTTACTGCTCTTATATGATCTTATATGTCACTGGTTCAAGCCTCAGCTCAATAAAATTAGTAAGCATATAGAAGGAGAAGTGCCGCTGAAAAAGAATCAACATGGTTTCTGCAAAGTTAAGTCCTGTCTCAGTAACCTTTTAGAATTCTTTGAGAGTATTAATAAATATGTGGATGGGTATTCCAGTAGACAGCATTTACTTGGACTTCCAAAAGGTTTTGACAGAGTCCCTTATCAAAGACTCCTGAGCAAACTTACCAGTAATGGAATAAGAGGAGATTACTTATACATCTTATACATCTCCTTGTATTACCAATGCACACAACTGGCAAACAATTACCCTTTTGTTAGGCTGGAAAGGAAAGAAGGACTGAAATCCCATTATAATACTGAGTCAGCTCTAGAGATCACTTGGGAGGAAGCTTTCCATATTTGATCCAATGGCTCTCTGTAAGAAGGGTTTGAGCCCCACTGGGGGAATACGAACTATGTGGGGAGATCATATCTACGCATAAACATATGACTAAATTGCTGCAGTAAAAGGGCATTTGTAATTGAAACATTTACCAATCGGTAAAGAGCCTCTGCCATTGCAATGTATCCTAAACAGTACTGAGTTTCATTAAGAATTTTAGTACAATTGTTAGTGTAATTTCTGTTGATAATTTGGTTCTGAATGGCAGGCACAATTCATTACCCCTTTCAGTGGGGCTTGTGCTGGAGATTTCCCCACTGGATCATGCTCTGAAAGATTTTGTGATCTAATCATGTACTGTGCATATAGAAAGTTAAAAACAAATACAGTTCTTTGTATGCTCTGCTTTGGAGAGTTTTTTGTTTGCTTGGTAAAAAGCATTGCATTTTGTTCTGAGTGACTCATCCAGTGTCCTTAGGAATCCCTGTGGATCATGGACTTCCATTGCCTTTGGATTAATCCATTAGAAGTTACAAGAGTTGACAGCATAAATTCAGAACTCCTCTGATTTTGTGAGAAAATAAACCACCATTTATTTTTTCTTCAGGGTTTAGTGATAGAACGGGTTGGACGCAGGCCTCTTCTGATCGGAGGATTTGGCTTGATGGTTCTCTTCTTTGTAATACTTACTGTGTGTATGACTTTACAGGTATGTAAATATTCACTGCTCTCCTTTCTTTTAAATATCAGATCATTCTTTTTACTTACTATTGCATACAACAACTGTGTGATCTTTAATGTGTAACTTCAAAATGGAAGTTATATGTATGGGTTAACTATGAGCAATACACTGTCAGTTATTTGTTTCCTTGTTATTTATTATAATTAGACAAAGAGCAGCTAACAATTTCACACTGAAATTCTTGCAGCTTGTAGTAAGCCAGTTAGGGATAAAATAAGCTAACCATGTTTTGCTCATTACTTGTTTCAGTAAGAAACAGAATTAGGAGTTTAACCCTTTGCCACAATGTCTCTTAATCTGTTCCCTTATATAAAAGACAACTAGATTAACATAATGGGTAGTATCCAATAGGGGCCATTTGTGCACAGCCAGCCCTGCCAGCCCAAGTCTGCCCAGGGCCGTGATATAGCGCTTTCAGGGGCAAGCTCTCATGCAAACGAAAGCACTGGTTTCTGGAAGGTCGCACTCTTCCAGAAACCAGCGCCTTTGTTTGCATCGGGGCTTGTCTCCAGAAGTGCTATATCATGGCCACGCATGGTAGGGGCCGCACATGGACTGGGGCTGGCCGCACACACACAGCCACTGTTGGATACTGCCCCATATCGTCCTAGGTTGTCTTTCATCATTCATAGCAGACTAGAGAAATGTAAATATTTGCAGCTGGTAAGAGAGCCAGTGTGGTGTAGTGGCAAGAGTGTTGGACTGGGAGCTGGGAGATCCGGGTTCTAGTCCCCACTCAGCCATGGAAGCTCACTGGGTGACTTTGGGCCAGTCACACACTCTCAGCCCAACCTACCTCACAGGGTTGTTGTTGTGAGGATAAAATGGAGAGGAGGAGGATCATGTAAGCCACCTTGAGTGCCGTGCAAGAGGAAAAAAGGCGGGATATAAATGCAATAATAAATAATAAATAAATAAAGTATAGCTATAGTCCAGTCCCAGATGTTTTCTCAGAAACAGTCCCACCAAGTTCAGTGGGGCTTATTTTCAGTTAAGTGTACAGCACAATCCTGTACATGTTTACTCAGAAGTAAGTCACGCTGTGTTCAGTGGAACTTAGGTCCTGGTACATGAGCATGGGATTTCAGCCTTAATACTGTTAAATCCCAAAGAGAAAATGTCTAATATAGTTTCTGTAGCCCTTTCAGCAGTGCTAAAATGAATGGGGCTCTTAAAAGTTGTCATGTGTAACAGTTGATTCCTTTACTGAACAATTATTGTATTTATTTATGTATAACATTTATATACCGCTCTACATCTAGACAGTTTCCGGACCAGTGAAGAATAAAAGCTAAAAAGATAGAATGGTAAAAGAATAAAACTCAGTATTAAAAACTGTTATTTTTAAAAACAGAATGCCAATAAAAACCATGGATGGTCAGTCAAGGAAGGCTTCCTGAAATAAAGATGTTTTGAGGAGGCACCAGAAACAACACAGTGTTGGCGCCTGCCTGATCTCCCCAAAAGTCCCACCTTAATTTTTAAATGGAACTTGTGCTGTGGACTGAAGCCAGTGCAACATCTCATTTACTTCAGCCCTTGCAACCATCTGTAAACTTGTATGTTACACATCAAAGGAAGAGGGGGCAACAAAGCTGTGAACAAAGAGAGGGTTGGTTAAAAAGGACAGTGTGACAGCAATGGAGGATGGGTATAAAAATGCCTTTTAAAAGTCTGACATGTTTATGAATACTTTCCTTGTCAATCGCCCAGTTCAGACATAAGAGGAAATCATCTTTTCCTGCTACAGCAATATACTTTTCCTCAGTATCACATGCTCCCCCTCCCCATTCCCCCCTTTTGTGCCATGAGGAGGTAATCAAACGATTTCACTTTCAGTTTTAATGTCATGATGTCTGAACTTTGGGAACTGTAGTTTGTTACTTTAAACTATGATTAGTAAGAATAAACCAGTATCAATCTGTTTTAAGTATCATTGGGATTATGGTTAGTTGAAAGTTGAAAGCAGCTTTTCCTCACAGGTTCAGTAAATGGGGTGGAAACATCTGAGCCTGAAGCTTGCGTGAATTGTTTTTGTAGCAGGGCACCATGGTTTCCTTTTACATCTGAACAGAACCATTGAGTCATTCAGTTGTTAATCAAGAACCAAATCCCTTTCTCAGAGAAAAATGTGTAGATTGTAGTATACTGGGAAACAAGCTGCAGGATTACACCACCACTCCTTTCTTTCACATGGACCTGGTTCACATGCCACAGTGGCAAAACATAGGTTAATTAGCCCATGATTTGCAAAGATGTGCACTAGGTTAACTTGTTAGATTAACTCTGAGTTGTTTAATCCATGAACAACCAGAGTGTCCAGGTTCGGACATCATATTAACAACCTATGAACAGCGTGTTCATACGTTGTTTATGCAAACCAGAAGCGGCTTGCATCCTGGCACTTTGTGGGTTAATTAACCCACAATTTGCTACCAGGATGTGCAAACCGGCCCATAGTCTCCCCATTCATCTTTAGCCTCGTTTGCATTAGAATCATAGAATAGAAGGGTTAGAAGGGGCCTATAAGACCATCGAGTCCAACCCCCTGCTCAGTGCAGGAATCTTAAGTCAAAGCATCCGTGCTTTGGTTACCTGCCCTGGGATTCTTGTGAAGGAAGGATATAAATAAAATTAAATAAAAATAAATAAGGTTCACTACTGCTTAAAGCCCAAATCAGGACAGGAGAAAACAGTTCCAGCCAATTTTTGTATTTTCCACAAGGATGGCGTGACAGTGCACTCAGGTAGAACACCCTCTTGGGAGTAGTAATAGCAATTACGAAGACAATTTTAAGGTATAGAAAATAGGAGGAAAACACATAATTACTCAAGGAAACCTAAGTTAGTGCCTTCAAATTCAAATTCCAAGAGGTGAACCTGTGAGGGTAAAATTAGTGCATTAACCATAAAACATAAAAAGAAGAGGATATATGGAAATTCCCTGTGGCTGTTTTCAACAGAATACTTTCTACGGTTACATCTTGTATTTTTGAGTGTTCAGCAACTTTTATTGAACCTCTCCTGCAAAAATTCCAAGATGTGTTGGAACTTGGACTTAGTAGGGTGGACACTGAAGCTGCCACCACGACACAAAAGGTTTCAACACATCATAGAATCATAGAATCGTAGGGGTGGAAGGGGCCTACAAGGCCATCGAGTCCAAACCCCTACTCAGTGCAGGAATCCACATCAGAGCATCCCTGAAAGATGGCTGTCCAGCCTCGTCTTGAATGCCTCCAGTGTGGGAGAGCCCACTACCTCCCTAGGTAATTGGTTCCATTGTTGTAGTGCTCTAACAGTCAGGAAGCTTTTCCTGATGTTCAGCCGGAATCTGGTTTCCCGTAACTTGAGCCCATGATTCCGTGTCCTGCACTCTGGGATGGTCGAGAACCGATCCTGGCCTTCCTCTCTGTGACAACCTTTCAAGTACTTGAAGAGTGCTATCCTATCTCCCCTCAGTCTTCTCAAGGCTAAACATGCCCAGTTCTTTCAGTCTGTCCTCACAGGGCTTTGTTTCCAGTCCCCTGATCACCTTTGTTGCCCTGCTCTGAACCCTCTCCAGCTTGTCTGCATCCTTCTTAAAATGTGGTGCCCAGAACTGGACACTGTACTCCAGATGAGGCCTAACCAGTGTGGAGTAGAGAGGAACTAGTACTTCCCGGGATTTGGAAGCTATGCTTCTATTAATGCAGCCCAAAAGAGCATTTGCCTTTTTTGCAGCCACATCACATTGTTGGCTCATATTCAGCTTGTGATGGACAACCGTTCCAAGATCCTTCACGCTTGTAGTGTGGTTGAGCCACGTATCCCCCATCTTGTAAATGCTTTGGCTTCTTTTTTTCTAGGTGCAGAACTTGGCATTTATCCCTGTTAAAATTCATTCTGTTGTTTTCTGCCCAGCACTCCAGTGTATCAAGATCACTTTGAATGTTGTTTCTGTCTTCCAAGTTATTAGCTATCCTGCCCAACTTTGTGTCATCTGCAAATTCGATCCGCATTCCCTGCACCTCCTCCTCCAAGTCATTAATACAAATATTGAAGAGCACTGGGCCCAGGACTGAGCCCTGCAGTACCCCACTCGTTACCTCTCCCCAGTTTGAGAAGATCCCATTGAGAAGCACTCTTTGAGTCCGATTCTGTAGCCAACTGTGGATCCACCTGATCATTGTTTCATCTAGCCCACTTTGACCTAGTTTGCTCATCAGGATATCATGGAGCACTTTGTCGAAAGCTTTACTGAAGTCAAGATATATTATGTCCACAGCATTCCCACAGTCCACAAGGGAGGTTACTTGATTGATCAGATTCATCTGGCAGGATTTGTTCTTGACAAATCCATGTTGGCTTCGAGTAATCACTGCATTGTTTTCTAGGTGGTTACAGATGGATTGCTTTATCATCTGCTCCAGAATGTTCCCAGGGATTGATGTCAGACTGATTGGTCTGCAGTTCCAGGTTCCTCCTTTTTGAAGATAGGGACAACATTAGCCCTCCTCCAGCCATCTGGCACTTCACCTGTCCTCCATGATTACTCAAAGATAATAGAAAGTGGTTCTGAGAGTTCTTTTGCCAGTTCCTTTATTGCTCTAGGCTGCAGTTCATCTGGCCCTGGAGATCTGAACTCATTCAAAGTAATTAGGTGTTCCTTGACCATATGCCTATCGATCTCAAGCTGCAATGCTGCCCCTTCAGCCTGTACTTCACCTTTGCCAGGGGGGTTATAGACCCTCTTTTGTGAGAAGACCGAGCCAAAGTAGGAATTGAGCACTTCTGCCTTTTCTTTGTCCTCTGTTATCATTTTTCCATATTCATTTAATAGCTGAACCACCCTTTCTGTCTTTTACTATGCACGTAGCTGAAGAAAGCCTTTTTGTTGCTTTTTGCATCCCTCGCTAACCTCAGCTTGTTCTCAGCTTTAGCCTTCCTGACGCCATCCCTGCAATTCTGTGCTACCTGCCTGTACTCTTCCTTTGTCACTTGGCCTTCCTTCCACTTCCTTTATGTGTCCTTTGTTATTTTCAGGTCATCTCTAAGCTTTTTGTGAAGCCAGATCTGCTTCTTCTGTTGTCTTCCTCCTCTTTTTCTTGCTGGAACTGTTTGTAATTGTACCTTTACAATTTCCTTTTTTTTAAACCCCCACCCATCTTGGACTCCTTTTCTCATTAGAGTCGCTTGCCATGGGACTTTACTTATGATTGTTCTGAGTTCATTAAAATTGGCTTTCCTAAAATCCAGGGTACACATTTGACTACACTCGGCTTTTGCTTCCTTTAGAACCATGAACGCAAGTATAACATGGTCACTTTCCCCCAGAGTTCCTGTAACTGCTACTTTATCCACTAAATCATCTCTGTTGGTTAGGGTCACATCAAGGATAGCCAATCCTCTAGTTCCTTCCTCTACTTTCTGTAGGAGTTAATTATCAGCAACAAAAGTGAGGAATCTCTTGGAGGGGCCATGTTTTGCGGAATTTGTCTCCCAACAAATATCGGGGAAATTGAAGTCCCCCATTACTACTACATCATGCTTCCTTGAAACATTGGCTATTTGCTTTTCAAAAGTTTCATCTTCATCTTCTCCTTGATTGGGTGGCCAGCAGTAGACTCTGACCACCAGGTTCCTTTTATTTTTGGCTCCATTTATTTTAACCCAGATGCTCTCGATGGGGCTACCAAGCTCATCCTCCTGTGTTTCTGTGCAGAGATATGTATTTTTCACATACAGTGCAACCCCACCTCCCTTTCTGTTCCTCCTGTTCTTCTTGAACAAGTTATATCCTTCAATTGCTGTATTCCAGTCATGGGAGTCATCCCACCAAGTTTAGTTACACCTACCAGTCATAATTTCCCTCCTGTATTAAGAGTTCAAGTTTGTTCTGTTTGTTTCCCATACTCTGGGCATTAGTATATAGACATCGAAGACCATGTGGTTTATAGTCTGGCTTTCTTCCTACATGTTTCTGAAGACTATTATTTGGCACTGTTAGAGCTGTTCTCTCCGTTGTGGTGCATGAGCCTTCGTCCATTGTTACCCCCAACTTTACGTCTCCCTCCCCCGTAGGATTCAGTTTAAAGCCCTCCTGATGAAGTTCTTCATGCTGTGGCCAAACACATTCTTCCCAGCCTTTGTGAGGTGCAACCCATCCCTTGCCAACAGTCCGTCTTCCAGGAGGTATAGCCTGTGGTCCCAGAATCCAAATCTCTCACGCCAGCACCACCTTCGCAGCCAGTCATTCACCTGGAGTATTTTTCTTTCCCTTTCTATCCCTCTTCTAACTACTGGAAGGATGGATGAGAAAACTATTTGGGCCCCAAAGTTCTTGAGTTTCCTTCCCAAAGCTTCAAAGTCTGATCTGATTTCTTCATAGCTCTGCTTCGCAATATCATTTGTTCCCACATGGAGAAGAAGAAAGGGATACTTGTCAGTGGGCTTTATGAGTGTAGGCATCCCTTGTGTGAGCATTGCTGGCTCTGGTTGAAGACACTGCAGTTCATTTCTGATTTTGGAATTGGAGTTGATAATGCGTGATTCCCAACACCACCATGACCTTTAACCCATGGTTCTACAGTATGTATTCACCAGCCGTAATTCTATGTTTTGGAGAGAATATGTATAAGTGAAACTTTTATTTCTATGTATGCTGTTAATAAAGCCTTTTAAAAAAACAACAAAGGAATACTGCTATATTCAAATACTGCTATAGTTTTTGTGAATTTAGTTTTAAATATATTGTTTCCAAAACTGAATGTTTATTTATTTGTTAAGTGTCAGGAGCCTGACTTTGAGATGCATTATTAGCATTTACTTTCCAAGTGGTTGTTTTCAAACCATCAAAAGAAGGTTCTGAAGCAGGTTGCAGAATGAAGTGGAAGTCAGTTTAATCCCTACCTAGTTTATCTGCTGTTGGCATAAATTACTGTACAGTTTCTTTTGTTCCAGGGAGCTTCTCTCAAACTGATGAAAGCTATAATTCTGACAGGTTAGAACAGCTTGTGTTGAGTGAACTTTCAGCACGTTGTATTTCTGCAGGCAAAGTCATGATCTCCATTCCTCACACTAAGGTTGACGCATATTTCTCAGGATCGTTAGGGTGGAAGCAGGAGTTGCTTTAAGTGGTGTGCAAACATGATGATATCTAAGCTATTAGTTAGAACTTAGATGTAACAAACTCCTTGTAATGAGTCAGACCATGTCCAGGTAACCTGGTACTATCTACACTGACTGGCAGTCGCTCTCTGACCACCTTTCTTGCCTGAAATCCTTTTGAACTGGAGATACTAACGACTGAACTGAAGCCTTATGCACACACGTTATATGCTTTACTGCTGAGTTATGGCCCTTCCCCAAATGTGGCTACTACCTTTTTTGTGAGCTCCATTCTACATTGAGGAATATTTTACTATATACTAAGATCTAAGTACTTCCCAGTCCCTTTTCAGTACCGACGGTGATGTGTTGAAGCAGAGTGGAAACTGCCTGATCTCGTCTGATCTCGGAAGCTAAGCGGGGTCAGCCGTAGTTAGTACTTGGATGGGAGACTGCCTGGGAATAAGGCAGTCCTGCACTGAGCAGGTAGTTGGACTCAATGGTCTTATAGGCCCCTTCCAACCCTACTATTCTATGATTCTATGATAATTGACTCAAGTGTAGCTGTGCCAGAATAGATCAGATGAAATGTCATGTGTAGGAACAGAAGCAGAGATATGCCTAACTTTAAAAAAAGGAGAGAATTTTATATCAGAAATTGGATTTTTCCATGTATAATTAATGAAAACATTGGTTTGGAAATCAGTTAAATTGACATAAGTCAAAGTTCACCCAACACAGGCTGTTCTAACCTGTCAGAATGATAGCTTTTAGCAGTTTGACAGAAGCCCCCTGGAACAAAAGATACTGTACAGTAATGTATGCCAAGATAAATAGATAAGAATAAACTAGCAGGGTTGTATACTCTCACCCTACCTATTCAACCTGTACGCAGAACACATCATGCGACGTGCTGGGCTTGATGAAGCCAAGGCTGCAGTTAAAATTGCTGGAAGAAACATTAACAATCTCCGATATGTAGATGATACCACTTGAATGGCTGAAAGCGAGGAGTAGCTGAGGAACCTCATGACGAAGGTGAAAGAAGAAAGTGTAAAAACTGGGTTGCAGTTAAACCTCAAAAAAACCCAAGATTATGGCAACCAGCTTGATTGATAACTGCCAAATAGAGGGAGAAAATGTGGAGGCAGTGACAGACTTCGTCTTTCTAGGTGCAAAGATTACTGCAGACGCTGACTGCAGCCAGGAAATCAGAAGACGTTTACTTCTGGGGAGGACAGCAATGACAAATCTTGATAAAATAGTGAAGAGCAGAGACATCACACTGACAGCAAAGGTCCGCATAGTTAAAGCAATGGTATTCCCCATAGTAACCTATGGCTGCGAGAGCTGGACCATAAGGAAGGCTGAGCGAAGGAAGATAGATGCTTTTGAACTGTGGTGCTGGAGGAAAATTCTGAGAGTGCCTTGGACTGCAAGAAGATCAAACCAGCCCATACTCCAGGAAATAAAGCCAGACTGCTCACTTGAGGGAATGATATTAAAGGCAAAACTGAAGTACTCTGGCCACATCATGAGAAGACAGGATACCCTGGAGAAGATGCTGATGCTAGGGAAAGTGGAAGGCAAAAGGAAGAGGGGCCGACCAAGGGCAAGATGGATGGATGATATTCTGGAGGTGACGGACTCGACCTTGGGGGCGCTGGGGGTGGCGACGGCCAACAGGAAGCTCTGGCGTGGGCTGGTCCATGAAGTCACGAAGAGTCGGAAGCGACTGAACGAATAAACAACAACAAGAGATCGTTTAGATAGATATGGATAAACAGATAAACTAGGTAGGGATTAAACATTCAGCACTAAGATTGTGCTGGTCCGCAGTTCATATTTGCTGTAATGTAAATGCATAATGTTATGATGTACATTGCTGATTGTCGGGGTTGATAGACGTTCGGGCAAGCTGGGGCTGGGTTTCAGCACAGGCTGAAGAGACTCAAGGGGCCAGAGACAGAAGATGTGGTCAAGGATAGACTGGTGGTCATGTACCAGATTGGGCAGATGAGAATCAAAAGACCAGAGACAGAAGCCATGGTAAAAAACAGGCTGATGATTAGATGTTACATTAGATAAGGCAAAACTGTTTTCAGTTCAGTGACTTACTCAGGCTGAGGAATCCAGTATGAAGCAAGAATATAGTTCTGGTCAAACCCCTGTTGGTTCCATGGGTCACTTCGTTCTGGCTAGACTGAAGAGCTGCAGTTCCAGCTTTGGCCACTTTTATGGATAATGCCCCAGCATAGCAGAGGTTGAGCTGGCAATTTCCCCAACCTGAGAGTTGTCCCAGTGGTGCAGGGAGTGTGCTCTGTCACTTGAGTCCCTTGTCCAAGACCTCTGGCACTTTAAATTGATGTAACAATCCATATGCCCATTTTTACTGCTCTTTTGTAAGCTGTGGGTTCAAGCTGCAACCAACTCTTAAGCCTATTAATATAGACTGGGTTTATTTGTTAACAGTGCTGGATTGTGTGGTATTGTATGAGCACATCAGTTCACCATCAGCACACCATTCTGAGCATGTATTTGCTGGCACAGAAACTTTTAGGAAAAAGTCATAAGCCCTAAAAGCCTCATGTCACCACATTTTAATGAAGGAGTTATTATGCAAACCAAGGTGTTCATCTTTTTATATAAATCTGTCTGTCACTTCTGTGGACCTGGCTAACAATCTTATAGACCCCCCCCCCAAAAAAAACCTGTGCAACTGTTTGTATTTATTATAATAAGTATCTTTTATATACTTTACACATTACTTCCATCACTCTAACGTATTTTTCAGAATCAAGCAATGTGGCTTCGATACCTAAGTATAGTCTGCATTCTTGCAATAATTGCGTCATTTTGCATTGGACCAGGTAATGCCTTTTTCAAAATGCATTTGTTAAGTGAGCTGCTCAAACTGAAATGCTGTCATGACAAAATTGTCTTCCTATTTCTTGTTTTGCCTGTGAATGTTGGTCAGAGTGCAAGTAGGGAAACAGGAAGGAGAAGGTAAACATTCAATGTTTATAATGCTTACTTGACATAAACTTTATAACAGAAATACTAATCTACCCTATTGCCCCCTCTGGATAAATATTGGAAGGGCACCATTGAACACCATTGATCTAATCCTGTGGCATGCTCACTGTTTTGGCTGTGAGCTTAAAATATTCCTCAATGTTTCAGTCTAGTAGAACAGACAGTGAAAGCCCTGATTTTCAAGAGAGGCGCTCTCATATTGGAATATCTTGATTTTCTTAGAAGTGCCATAGTATGCCTTGATCATAACCCAGAAGAAATGTAGGTGTATTTAAAATGTACTTACCTACTTTGTTCACTGCACTGGGGCCCTGGGATATAATGCACTGGGATGAGGCTCTTACACATTGAAGTGAATGGAATCGGCACAAGAGCACAGTAGTGAAGTTGGACCAGAAAACATAAGCACAGTAGTGCTCCTGCACAGCTACTGTTAATGTACTTGCCCTGTGAATTGTGCTATTTGTCTTTTGGCTGCTGTAGCCTAACATGACCATCCTTCTGTAGTTTGTTTCTAATTCCTTATGTACTGGATTTCATAAGCACAAAGATATTACAGAAGGATAATCATTGACCTGTCTTGTGGTAAATAATGATTTTTAATATAAAGAAAATTGGTCCTTAAGGTACATGTTTATTCATTTAGGTATAACTAGGCTCTGATCAAAGGAGTAGGACAATCCCATGTACACGTACTTCCCTTATATGTGTAAAGTATATCCATGTAAATGTTATCTTCCTAACAGAACCTGCAGAAATTTATTTGGCAGTGCAATTTGATCATATACTGAAAGATATTTTACCTTTTTAAAAAGCTAATACCTGCTAGGGTTCTGCATTTTCATTTTGTTAAAGTAAATACACCTTTTATCTCTTGTTTTGTTCCCAACAATAGAATCTATTTTTGTTCACAGCTTTTTCACATTATGAACTGTGAATTTTTTAAAAATGTATTTTGCACTCATGTTGTAGACAGCTGGGTGGTGATATAGAGGAGTGAAAATGATTTGTTATTTTTCTTGTTCAGCTATGTATCTCTAAAGAAAATCTATAGTTACATAAGTGTGTGTGTGCATATGTGTGTGTGTGTGTGTGTGAGAGAGAGAGAGAGAGAGAGAGAGAGAGAAAGATCCTTTATTTGACTGAGGCCTGGATCAGGCACCTTACCCAGGAAGCAATCCATTGGGTGTGGTTGAGGGGCAAATGCACATCCTCCCTCTCACCACGAAGCTAAAGTAATATGTGATGCCTTTTCTCCCTATGGAGGCCTATACACACAGAGCCTAGGCCCAGTTCACACATAACAACTCAAATGCATGTCCCTTTGGAATGAAAACAGTAAAGCATTAAGCAGGTGTTGTCCTTCAGCTGACCAGTTAAACTCATAGTTAGTGAGAAGATAACAGTGAAGGTAAAAAGAATCCCTCCAAAATACCAAATATTGCTTTTATGTTTTTTGGAAAAGATGTAATATACTCTGCCTAGAATTTCACAAATTTTCAGATAGTTTTATTACATGAAATTCAGATACTAATACAATGGGGCATTTATCTATTTCTAAATAAATTAGCTCAAACAGAACAAAATCAGTCACCGATCAGTATGACAATTTATCAAAGTTAGTTTAGTAAAGATCAGTTCAGTTCATCCAGATTAGTTCATCAAGATTAGTACTATCACCAATCAATAGGGCAATTTATGAAAGTTAGTGATATCATGTTATCAGGATCAAAATTAATTCAGTAAGAACATATTGCCAATATTCATTTGTATGTGTTAGTGTTCATTAAAAACTTACCTTCAAAATAAGCTCATCCAGATTAGATCAAACAGGGACAGTTCAGTAACACTGAACAATTGGAGAGAGCAATCCTGTGGGGATAGTCGGAACTCAGAGGTGACCGCCTATCCAGTGCATGGCTGGAAGAGCATGGAGGGGATTGTCTCCTGCAGGCTCCAGCCACCCTGCGTTCACGGCTAGATGGCCAATTTCGGCTGTCTAGCCACAGGACATCGGAGTGTGGGGTGGGAGGCCGGGCAACATATAGGAAGTGTCGTACTGGCTATGAACTCCCCTCCCCCGGGAACACCCTCTTTCCCCAGCTCCACACTGCTCTTCCAAGCACCGAGTGCAAGGACGATCCACACTGCCCATCAGGCAGCAGGGGAGGGGGTGACGAGGCGGTTCTTCAGGAACCAACCAATCTTATGGCTATCTAGCCACTGTCTAGCGGCCATAGGATTGCACCCTAAGTTAATATGTCCAAGAGTCCAAATTAGTCTGCCCATGTAGTCAAGAAAGATTTTATAAGTGTATAAAAAAGTGTATATTTTATAAGTGATTCCCAGTCATCCCATTACCACAAAGAACCACTTGCAGGTTTATCGCTTTTTAGAGTATTGTCAATGTACACAGACAGCTCTTCTTAATAAATGTGCCATAAGAACTGGCCCTGGTCTCCCTCCTGCTTTACTGACTCACCAAAAGGGCTGTGCCCCTCTGACATAGTCTGCACAGAGATCAAGTCTAGTTTGTGGTCTCTTAGAAATGAGATCTAATTGGGAATGGCACTCCTGAGGAGTCAGGCCTACGACTCCACAGCAGATGGAAGGGGAAGAAATTTCCATGGAGCAGGTGGCAGGGAGATCATTGTCAGGGATGTCTCTCACCACCCTTGCTGATCTCTCCCACAATGCCTTCGTTCATAATTTTGTTGTTATACTTGTTTATATATCTGTACTACTTAGGACTAAATCACAAAAACTAGGATGTTTTAAAAAATAAAATAAATTAATGACACTGTTTATTTGATGATATTTATGAAACATTTATATTAAGGATTTTTTAAAGTGAGAGACAAAAAGAAGTCTTCATACAGAGGGCAAGATTACCTTACTGGGAATGCCTGGTAAGGTTGGGAAAGGTATGTTTCAGTCTGTGCCAAAAAAACTGGAAGGGTTGGCACCTGCTTAATTTGGAATGGTAGAGAGTTCCAGAGAGTGGGCACCATGATAATAATGGCCTTTTGCTGAGCCATGATGGACCAAGCCTCTGAAATATTAGTACTCATTTGTTCTGCAGCATCAGTTCATTTCTTAATGTTATCTACAGCACATGGCTTTTTATGCCTGAAGAATATTTCTAATAGTTCTCAAATTGCCTTCCCTGGCCCTTATTAAAACATTTATATCAATTCATTGTGTCTATTCATTAAGCAGAAGGTCCTCTAAAATAATAGTTTTGAAGGAGATGATGGACTTTGCTAAACAGAAGCAAATAGAGGCTGCATTTTTAACATTGCAGTCATGACTCCCCATTGATTTTCCGTCATATTTCTGTTCTGAAGAGTTCATCACTTTAAGTAACATTTCATTGCTACTACACTCCCCTCTATAACTTAAATAGATGAACATTTAGTTCATTTCAGCTCTTACGGTTTCCACACACAGCTTGTATAGCCAGTGACTTTGTGCAGATTCTGCATGAGTGCCCTTTCATTCTTGATTCCATGGCAGGTAAGGTAATTTGAAATACATGAGCTATTAGTCCTTTGTTTACTGTAAAACAACTGGTAATTCCACTGACTGTGAATTTCATTGTAGCATTGTAACGTCTTAACGCCAGAATTTCGTGACAATCCAATTTTGCTGCAATCTCATGTTTATTTTCCATTGTTTTAATGGGCATGGAAATGAAAAAGAGAATGAAAAAATGCCAAAGCTTTGGTTTCAGACATTGAACCCCAATAACTGAAAAGTCCTTTCTTCATAATATACTGAATATGAATGTTTTACCTAAATCAGTGCAGAGATTTAAGAGGCAGCGTTTTCTGGATCTGAAAGGCAATGTAATGATTCTGTGGTTGTGGCATCTTTACTTTGATGCTCACTCCTGTGTGGATATAGCAAGTCATACCTGTGTGAAAGCTCTAATCTCTGATCAGGGCAACTCAGTGTTTAACACCTACTTTATTATGGGCAGAGTGTGCATGTACTGATAAAATGAATATTCAGCAAAGTGGATTCTGTCTATCCATACTACTTGCTTACTGTGGAATGCACAACTGGTCATGAATAAACCACCTTTTGAAAATGGGACTAGAGCTGAAACAGGGTGAAGGTGAAAGGGAGCAATTATACTTAAGACAAATTATTGCAAGATGTATTTAGCACAGGTATATTATATTGGATCCATATTGTGTTAGTCATCCTTTCGTTCCGTTCAGATCAATGGGACAAGTTAGTCATGACTAACTTAAGTCTCATTAATTTCAGTGGAACTAAAGTGTGTCTAACTTATTCTGGGATCCACTCACTGTATTTAGCTCAGAGTTGGGCAACTTTTCATGTGATACTTTGTATTAGGATATAAATAAATGAGTACAAAATACACACACATTGGTATGGTTCCATATTTAGGCACATACAACTGGACTTGCAGAAATAGACTTTGCTGCCTGCCCCCCCCCCTCCATGGCAGTTGTTCCAGCCCCCAGAAAATGCTACACAGGGGGAGTTGGGGACCCGGCTAAATTGAGTGGACTGTAATTCAGGGGGAAGGGGAGATCCCTGAATTATCAGGCGGAGGCTCCTTCTGTGTGCTGAGCTGCACTCATAGAAAGTGCCTCTGCCCAATTTGGGGGGATCCCCCTTTCCCCAACACTATACACCACTCCATTCAGCAAGGTCCCCCAACCCTCTGTATGGCATTTTGGAGGGGCTGCCATGGAAAGGAGAGGGCAGGAAAGTCTGCTTCTGCCAGCCCAGTTGCATGCACCTAAATCTGTATCCAACCCATTGACCTGGTTCACACATATCTCTAACACATGGTTTATTTAATCCATGGATTGTTGGATTCTAGGTTGTGATGTCTGGATGCAGCCATTGTGTCAAATATGAATATGTTCATGTCTCAGATCAAGCTTTTCCCTTCAGAATACTTGCTGCTTGCAAGTATATTCTACTCTACTTAAGATACTCTATTCAATTATGCATCATTTGCTTTTATCATTCTGCTTTTAATGGAAACATGGTAAAACAAAAGAATAATGATTCATAACATTGATGTGCCTATATAGCATCTATGTATCCCTTCTTTCTCATTCTCTCTCTCTCCAGTATTTTTAAAGCCATGGACCAAATGTAATATGTGAGCCACAGTTCACAGCTCATAGCTGCAGAAACATCTAAGATGGTAGCCATTACTGCTGCCCTCTGAGCAGCTAGTTTACATGTGACTTTCATGAATGAAAAACATTGGTCCCTTTGAAATATATGAACCAGTCTTTGGTTGGCTGCATGTGCAAATTTCAGTTTGGGGTATTTGCAAATCTGTTATGGTGACTAAATATGGAACATTTGTTGTTTTAATGTAAATTAATATAGCACCTAATCGCTGTTTAGAGATAGTGGCCATTTTAAAGATAAGGCAATAAACACTTCTTTCCTTTTTTCTTTTCTTTTGATGGTTTGATTTTAGGCTTGAAATAAAAATCAAAGATGCTTGTGATTGTTTCTGTCTGATTGGTGTGATTGCCTTTCCTTAAAGCATCAGTTTGTGTTTCACATTCCATTGTGCTTAGCTCAATACAAAAAAAAAGACAATGTAACTGAAGTGAATCACTACAATAATTATGTTTGGTGAATTAACTTTGTAAATTCATCTTGAAGCTGCCTTGCTCTAAGGCTGCTATGGGAGAGCTTTCCTGTGTACTTTTTAATAATCAGTACCAAAAATGGATCTTTTCACTTTGGAAATGTATCCACACAGACCTCGAGATGTGATTGAGTGTGGCTCCTTTTGAGTGGCATCATCTAAATTTTAGAGTTATGGTGAATCAACATCACCCACTCTTATAATCTATACTGTGCAGGCTGCTAGATATAATAGGAATTTATACAATTGCTGTGGCAACTCTTCTTGCCTGGTTTTCTAACAAAAAATCTATACTAAAGACAGGTGTGTGTGTAAGCCCCATTAAAACAGTTGGATTTACTTCTGAGTAAACATGCATAGGATTGTGCTGTAAACATCTCATTCTTGTCTCTTTCTTTGCAGGTGGGATCCCATTTATCTTAACAGGGGAGTTCTTTCCACAGTCCCAAAGGCCAGCTGCATTTATGATTGCTGGGATAATCAATTGGCTTTCCAACTTTGTAGTTGGACTTCTTTTCCCTTTTATTCAGGTATGAGCCCTGAATTATATAAGCTAGATAAGTATTGCAATGGTAAAAACAGAATATGGAGAAATAAGGTTTGTGGTGGCATTAATACAGACTCATCCTTGATAGACTGCAGTGTAATTCTAAATACACATTATGGTTACAAGGAACTTCCACTGAAGGCGAATCAGTGGATTAAGGTTTATAGAACAGATAATTACTCCAGTTTAAAGGGGTAATCTTGGTAACATGAAGGGTTTACTCCCAAGAGAAGTGGATATCGGATTTCAGCCTAAGGCATCTGTGATACAGAGTCATGCATTCTCAGTGGTAGTTCCTTCCTTGTGGAATTATTTTAGATACCTGCCAGCTCTCTGGCATAAGCTTCCTCCACAGAAGTACAACACTTTTATTTAGACTTTCCTTTTACAACCAAGGTAAAGGACTAAAAAATCCTTGGGTCCATTGTTGGTACACTGCACACTCTGTAATTGATCTACTTTACTTATTTATTTTTGTATATTGGCCTAAGGTGTATTGAGAAAGCTTCCTAAAAATCTAGAATGTACAAGATTTGTAGGAATGGAAACCTGAGTGAGGAGCTTGTCATGGATATCCTGTCTCATGGTTGTTATCTCAGAGAATTCCATGATTTTCATTCATACAGTCATCATTTTGTTCTTGAGCATCTCCATAGTTTAAGGCAGGGGTAGGCAACCTTTTTAGTTCACTAGCACATTTTACAGTTTGGAATATGTCTGCAGGCACCACCAGAAATTGTTGTTGGAGTGGGTGGGTTCACCTTCTTCCTCGTCCTCCCCCTTCATTATTTCCTTTCTCATCTCCCCCTCCCAGTCATGCCCTCTCCTCTTCTTCCTTCTTGTTCCTCCTCTGCTTCCTATTTCCTCCTCCTCCTCCCCTTTCAATTTCCTCCTCTTCTCCCCCCGCCCCCCACTGATGACTCCCTTCCACTCATTCCCCAACTCCTGTGGGGAGGAAACACCATGGTGGCTGAGCTGGGAGGAGGGGAAGGAAGTGTGTGGCAGTGGGGAAGGAAAGAGGAGGTGGTGCTGGGAGAAAAGGCAGCAGAAGGGAATCACAAAAGTAAAGGCCACTTGGGGATCTTGGAAGGCATTAGGGATGTACGAAAGTCACTTACCTTTTCGCAGCTTGGCTTCGCAGTGGGGGGGAGGTGCTTCGCTTTGCCCCCCGAAGTTCAGGCGAAGGGGAGGAGGCTTCCCACCTCGCCCGGCCAAAATTCAGGCCGGGGAGAAGCGCCCCGTCTCCCTGGCCACGATTTACGTAGCCTATCACGGCTAGATTTCCAAAGTCAGCCGTGATAGGCTACGTAAATCGTCACGTAGCCTATCACGGGTGACTTTGGAAAAAAAAAAAAAAGCGCGTACGCAAATGGCGGCGGCCCATGGGCGCCGCCATTTGCGTTCCTTATTTTGGCACATCTAGTCTACGTAAAGATTTACGTAGACTATTTGCGTTGCCCTTATTTTCGCCGTAGTCTACGTAAATCTTTACGTAGACTAGACGTGCCAAAATAAGGAACGCAAATGGCGGCGCCCATGGGCCGCCGCCATTTGCGTACGCGCTTTTTTTTTTCCCAAAGTCACCCGTGATAGGCTACGTGACGATTTACGTAGCCTGTCACGGCTGACTTTGGAAATCTAGCCGTGATAGGCTACGTAAATCGTTACGTAGCCTATGCACGGGTGTTTGGGGTTTTTTTTACTTTAGTTTTTTTTTTTTGCAATGGCGGCGGCGGCAGCCGGTCGGGAGACCGGCCGCTGCCCCCGCCCGCGCCGAAACGCCGCCGGTAGGGACATTTGCCAAAGGTAAGTCCCGTCCCGGGGGGGGGCGGAGAATTTCACCGCCGATTTCGGGGAGCCGAATGCGTTGGCGCTCGGCCCCCCAAAGATTCGGGGAGAAATTCTTCGCCATCCCTAGAAGGCATGCACAGGCACCACGTTGCCAACCACTGGTTTACAGTGTCTTGCTTTTTCACCATACTGTCATCATAAAATATTTTTAAAATCAACGTAACTACAAGGCCTTTAAACTCAAGAAGATTTGTCCTCTCAGCGTGACATTTGGCATACAGAATCAATGTGGTAAGGAGTATAATTGAAAAACATCTGAGTTAACAGAAGTTTAAATATTTTGTGCTGATCTGTAGACATCTCACTGTTTGCAACCATTCTTCTGCCAACCCAAAACATACTTTCAGTTTCTCCTTCTGCTAGGTAAGATTGTGTAAAAAGTCAAGGATCTTGTAGGTGTCTGTCTTTCACTGTATTCCTAAAGTTACAAAATTTCAAAGCTCCAATAAATTCATTGTGTGTGTATGTGGCAAATGTTTTGGAAAGCTGCACCTGTTGAATTTCTGTAAGGATGCATCCCCCCCCCCAACCCAACATCAAGCTGAAAAACGAAGGTAAATTGTGACTGCACAGAGCCTAATATGTGACACTATACAAAGAGCATAGCATGTGACATGTATAAAGTCATTACTGCTTCCATTGTTTGTTTGAACTGGCCATAGGGGGCTTGGAGGCTTGGCAGCAAGGAGAGGGAGAATAGGCAGACAGTCAGAGCAGGACGCTGCCAGTTTTTGAGGGAGGGAAGGTATAGACTCCTTCCCTATGCAAGGAGGCTTAGGGACACAAGCCCCACCCTTAGGACAGGGAACAGGGAACCCCAGGGCTCAGCAGTTGCTCCACCCAGGGTAGAAGGCAGAGCAACTAGCCAGTATTCTCCCCAACTACACCATGCCACAACCCGGTGTCCACAGAGCTGTTAATATGAAGGGAGCCAGGCTCTCAGCCCAAGATTGCTCTCACTCCCCCTCCATGAGAGAGGTGGCATCCTGGGCAAGGGAGACCTAGGGCCAAAGACAACCTCATAGCTTTCTTGAGAAAGCACAAGTGGAGAAGCTCAAGCTTACCCCGAGACCAATTGTTCTCTCAGGGGTGGGATAGATAGTTGGACGCTAGCTAGATGGCCTGGGGCAGGCATGTCTTTTAGCGTTGAGTGGGCAGGCCTCAGGTGGAGTGGCCAACCATTACCCCTGGTGATGTAACTTGGGAAGCCAATAAAGATTTACCTTGTGAAGTTAGCTGTATTCATAGCTGCTTCTTGGATGAAAGAGCGTGGCTTTGACATTCCCCTCCCCAGAGAACGGTATTGTATGACAATAACTCAGATAATAATTCTTGCATATGACGCATATGGTAATCTCTACCAGGTAGTGAGGGCATATACCCAAATATTATCTCTGAGATTTGCTAAAATTAAGACCAGTTACTAAGTGAATAGTTTTCAGACACAGGAGAAAAGGGCTACACACCTTTTTTCAAAATAAACTAATTAAATATGGAAACACACCTACACACCATTAAGATTTACTTTGCCATATTAACCCAGCTCTTATTCAGCACCTATTTAGAAGAAAGAAAATTTAATAAGGCTATTTTTCTATAACCTTGTTTCCACTTTTCGCAAAGTGGATCTTTTCGCAAACAATATATAGTCTCAATCTGTGCCGAGATCAAAACTGATTTAATGAAGCCTGACAGTACATTCCAGGGACTCTGTGGTCTCGTGAACTGGCAAATATTTACATTCCCTTGGTATCCTGCTTAAAGGTATAAATGCTCAAGGCATTTTGAGAACAGTAGCGCCGCTTGTTGTAGAAAGACTGGTTTGATCCTGATACATGTGGGCAGTAAAGAGACTGGCTGAACTTATATGAAAAGCCAAGGATCAGATATTTACATGAGCTTTCAGGAAAATTTGTTGACTGTATTTGTTAAGTCTTTGAAATGTGATTTATAATAGGTTTCACAGACACACAATACTGGTTACATGCCAAAACAGTTTTTCTAATCAGATAAGTAAATGGGCAGTTAACTGACATGCTTAATTGCCTGACATACGATAAAGAAAAGGTCACCATGTACTGGGCTTTGGAAAATGTTCTTCCCCAACAAACAGGGGAATAGGCTCATTCTCTACAGCAAGAACTTGTTTGCACGGACTCCTATTCTATGGCATGCTCAGTGTAATAGTTATTGCAGTAATTCACATGTGAGCATTCGTAATTGCTTAATTTGGCCAGAAAGTAAGTAAACCTCTTCCTTCCCCCACATACACTTTTTAAACAGAATAAGCAATCAATTAATAATGCAAATTTTATGGCAATACAATGGTTGTGTTCACACGATCATGATGGAGGAAATAAGCCATGGTGGCTTGCTTCTGCAGCTGCACATGCCCATTGCATTGCCTGAGGGATTGGCATAGTTACCTTCAGCAGCATAATTACCCCCACCATATCGTGTGAACCCAGCCAGGGTGGCTTGTTGCTCTGGAACCCTGCAAAAGCCCATGGGTGCTGGGTGACTTGTTAATCACAGCAATAAGCCACCCTGGCCCGGTTCACATGACATGAATTACCTCAGCTGTGCTAACGAAGGTAATTCTGCTGATTCAGTCAGCACACAACCAGCCCATGCGGGGTGGTAACAAGCCACTGTGGCTTATTTTCCACCATGGGATCATGAAAATTGGGTCAGAGTGTTTATCATTTTGTGTTTATTTTTGTCTTTAGGGTTGTTGCATTTTTTAATCATTTTCCTTTGTACATTTTCATTAAAAGAAAAAAAAAGGATGACATGGTCGCAAATCGTAGTTAATTAATATGACCTTTATTTTATGAACCATGTGGGATCCTGTCTTTAGTTTTACAGTTTCCATTCTTTAAAATGCAAGTTAAAAAATTCTTCATATTCATCTTTATAGTTTTCACACTGCAAAGGAGCTGGATATTTGAAGAGAAAGCCTGTGTTCAAAATATTATGAGTGAAGAACAATCTAATTTATTGGAAAGGGTCATTTGGCTACAATCCTGTACTCACTTAACTGAGAGTAAGTCCCATTGAACCCAGTGGGGTTTACTTCTGAGTAGATATGTATAGGACTGCACTGCACAGCTTCTGTAATTTTTGATTTTCTGTAATGCTCACTGCAATCCCCTTAGTTCAATTAAATCAAGATGGTATTCACAGGGGAGCAGCTGGTGGATACTATTAAGCTACTGCTCATTCTGTTAAAATGATGGCTTTGATAAAGCAGTGGAATTTGGGTATGTTTTCATAGTATTTTTTGCACACATCCTTCCTTGCTGGAGTATATCTTTGTACATATATGAAGAGCTGCCTCCATGCACTTCACAGTTGTTTCACATTGCAGAAGCACATGAAATTTTCTCTCTTCCCCAGCATAATTTCTTCATTGATATATCCCCTCTCCCTCAAAATGAGATCATAGTATATTGGATCATTTCTTATTTATTTTCCTTTTTTGATTATATAGTCCAATGTGTTTGGCCACAGCATGAAGAACTTCATCAGGAGGGCTTTAAACTGAATTCTACAAGGAAGGGAGACGTAAAGTTGGGGGTAACAATGGACGAAGGCTCATGCACCGCAACAGAGAGAACAGCTCTAATAGCACCCAATAATAGTCTTCACAAACATGTAGGAAGAAAGCCAGACCATGAAGCACATGGTCTTCGATGTCTATATACTAATGCCCACAGTACGGAAAACAAACTGAATGAACTTGAACTCTTAATACAGGAGGGAAATTATGACTTGATAGATATAACTGAGACTTGGTGGGATGACTCTCATGACTGGAATACAGCAATTGAAGGA
Organism: Heloderma suspectum; assembly: GCF_057233095.1. Taxonomy (NCBI): domain Eukaryota; kingdom Metazoa; phylum Chordata; class Lepidosauria; order Squamata; family Helodermatidae; genus Heloderma; species Heloderma suspectum. The sequence goes on from NC_139462.1 coordinate 119,702,061, forward strand.
TATAACTTGTTCAAAAAGAACAGGAGGAACAGAAAGCGAGGTGGGGTTGCACTATATGTGAAAAATATGTATCTCCGCACAGAAATACAGGAGGATGAGCTCGGTAGCGCCATCGAGAACATCTGGGTTAAAATAAATGGAGCAAAGAATAAAAGGAACCTGGTGGTCAGAGTCTACTACCGGCCACCCAGTCAAGGAGAAGACGAGGATGAAACTTTTGAAAAGCAAATGGCCAGTGTTTCAAGGAAGCATGATGTAGTAATAATGGGGGACTTCAATTTCCCCGATATTTGTTGGGAGACAAATTCTGCAAAACATGGCTCCTCCAAGAAATTCCTGACTTGTGTGGTGGATAACTTCCTCCTACAGAAAGTAGAAGAAGGTACTAGAGGACTGGCTATCCTTGACTTGATCCTAACAAACAGAGATGGATAAGGAAGCAGTTATGGGAACTCTGGGGGAAAGTGACCATGTTATACTTGAATTCTTGGTTCTAAAGGAAGCAAAAGCTGAGTGTAGCCAAACGCGTACCCTGGATTTTAGGAAAGCCAATTTTAATAAACTCAGAACAATGATCAGTAAGGTCCCATGGCAAGCGACTCTAACGAGAAAAGGAGTCCAAGATGGGTGGGAGCTTTTAAAAAAGGAAGTTCTCAAGGCACAATTACAAACAATTCCAACAAGAAGAAAAGGTGGAAGACAGCAGAAGAAGCCAATGTGGCTTCACAAAAAGCTTAGAGATGACCTGAAAACAAAAAAGGATACATATAGGAAGAGGAAAGAAGGCCAAGAAACAAAGGAAGAGTACAGGCAGGTAGCACAGAATTGCAGGGATGGCGTCAGGAAGGCTAAAGCTGAGAACGAGCTGAGGTTAGCGAGAGATGCTAAAAGCAACAAAAAGGCTTTCTTCAGCTACATGCATAATAAAAGACAGAGGAAAGAAATGGTGGTTCAGCTATTAAATAAGTATGGCAAAATGATAACAGATGACAAAGAAAAGGCAGAAGTGCTCAATTCCTACTTTGGCTCAGTCTTCTCCCAAAAGAGGGTCTATGACCCCCCTGGCAAAGGCGAAGTACAGGCTAAAGAGGCAGCATTGCAGTTGAGATTGATAAGAATATGGTTAAGGAACACATAATTACTTTGAATGAATTCAAATCTCCAGGGCCAGATGAACTGCAGCCTAGAGTCATAAAGGAACTGGCAGAAGAACTCTCAGAACCACTTTCTATAATTTTTGAGAAATCATGGAGGACGGGGGAAGTGCCAGATGACTGGAGGAGGGCTAATGTTGTCCCTATCTTCAAAAAGGGCAAAAATGAGGAACCTGGGAACTACAGACCATTCAGTCTGACAACAATCCATGGGAAAATTCTGGAACAGATGATAAAGCAATCCATTTGTAAGCACCTTGAAAACAATGCAGTGATGACTCGAAGCCAACATGGATTTGTCAAGAACAAATCCTGCCAGACGAATCTGATCTCATCAAGTAACCTCCCTTGTGGACTGTGGGAATGCTGTGGACATAATATACCTCGACTTCAGCAAAGCTTTCAGCAAAGTGTCCCATGATATCCTGATGAGCAAACTAGCTCAAAGTGGGTGGATCTGGTGGATCCACAGTTGGCTACAGAATCGGACTCAAAGAGTGCTTCTCAATGGGATCTTCTCAAACTGGGGAGAGGTAACGAGCGGGGTACCGCAGGGCTCAGTCCTGGGCCCAGTGCTCTTCAACATTTGTATTAATGACTTGGAGGAAGAGGTGCAGGGAATGCTGATCAAATTTACAGATGACACAAAATTGGGTGGGATAGCTAATACCTTGGAAGACAGAAACAAAATTCAAAGTGATCTGGATAGACTGGAGCGCTGGGCAGGAAACAACGGAATGACATTTAATAGGGATAAATGCCAAGTTCTGCACCTAGGACAAAGAAACCAAATGCACAGTTACAAGATGGGGGATACGTGGCTCAACAACACTACAAGCAAGAAGGATCTTGGCATTGTCGATCACAAGCTGAATATGAGCCAACAATGTGATGTGACTGCAAAAAAAGGCCAATGCTCTTTTGGGCTGCATTAATAGAAGCATAGCTTCCAAATCCCGAGAAGTACTAGTTCCCCTCTACTCAGCACTGGTTAGGCCTCATCTGGAGTACTGTGTCCAGTTCTGGGCATCGCACTTTAAGAAGGATGCAGACAAGCTGGAAAGGGTTCAGAAGAGGACAACAAAGATGATCAGGGGACTGGAAACAAAGCCCTACGAAGAGAGACTGAAAGAACTGGGCACGTTTAGCCTTGAGAAGACTGAGGGGAGATATGATAGCACTCTTCAAGTACTTGAAAGGTTGTCACAGAGAGGGAGGCCAGGATCTCTTCTCGATCATCCCAGAATGCAGGGCATGGAATAATGGGTTCGAGTTACAGGAAACCAGATTTCAGCTGAACATCAGGAAAAACTTCCTGACTGTTAGAGCAAGACGACAATGGAACCGATTCCCTAGGGAGGTGGTGGGCTCTCCCAGACTGGAGGCATTCAAGACGAGGCTGGACAGCCATCTGTCAGGGATGCTCTGACTTGGATTCCTGCACTGAGCAGGAGGTTGGACTCGATAGCCTTGTAGGCCCCTTCCAACCCTACTATTCTATGATTCAAGTACCAGAGTCTGTGTAGTAAGGTTGGTTTTGCACCTGGTACTCCAGGATCCGCCATAGACACACCCCGCCTACCCCGCCCCCCAGCCACCATTTTCTGTTGCCTGAATTCTATTGCATGTAGCCATTCATGAATTATTACATATCCCATTCGCATTTCAGCCATCTTCAAAAATGATGGCTACAGAATTCAAGCCACAGAATGGGCATATCTACCCAAGTGTCCACACATGAGCCTGAAACACATACACACTTCCAAGATTCTCTGTCCATCTAGTTTATTCATGGGGCCTATGGAAGATCCAGATCTATGGACTAATGATGCTCACTGCTGATAATTGTTCTTATAAAAGCTAAATGAGTTTTCAAGGTTGCTTGCCTTTCAGAAGAGAGAAGCAGATTACCAGCTTCTTTTCTGTTAAAAATGAAAGGAATGCAAAGAGCTCTACTAGGGGAAACATGTTTGCTATATTTGATCCATGTGTCAGCCGTTTATAATTTTATAAACCCATGACAGTAATAGTGCCGGTGTCGTGGTGATGTTTTACAGTGTAAACCGTCGAGAGAACTTTGGCTATCTGGAGGTATAGAAATGTAGTAAATATAGAAAATAAATAACTCCTCTCTGCCGAAAATCAGGCACATGAGGCAGTTTATCTCGTAAAATTGTAATCAATATAATAAAAAGACAAACCATTAAAAACTAAAAATTTAGACACTCTGAAATGTCAAATCAAAATAAAAATTAAGTTGGCTAGTTTCCTGTTTTGACAAGTCTCTTTCAGATCTAGCTGCTGTAAATTCTTCATAATATCTTACTAGGAATAAGGAAGATAATCCAGGTGCCAGACTTTGTTGTTTTCCACAAATATTTATTATGGTAGCTCTGGATTAAACATTTACAAGTACCTTGCTTTCAGATATTTGAAATGTTTAATGAGATGGTAAGATCTTCTTGTGAAGTTGCCCAGGCTAAATTTATCTTTGCCCACTTGGCTGAAACATAGTCTTTACTGATATTAGGAACAGCAAGACCTCCATCTGTTATTTTCTGTTGGGCAATCGTAGAACTAATTCCTGAAGCTTTCTGGCCCACATGAAGTGATTAATTAAATGCAATATTATGCTTAATTTCTTTTGGATGATTTTCAGTGTCAGTACCATAAAAATAAATAAGAACTGCAAGTTGTGATTGTCAGTATGCTGATGACTCTAAAAATGTTTGTCTCGCATAACTGGGGAGAAAAAAACAGATCCTCGTAATATAGGCATTGGTTCTAAAGAAATTGGCATTTGACGATAATGAGTAAAATTACAGCAATTGCGTGTAAATGGGCAGGCAGAGAAAGTGCTCAGATTGTTTTGTAGACAGATGGGAGTTCTTTTTTGGGTTTTGGAAAATGTTCTTATAGAAATCATGGCATGAGACCATGGATATTAAACATTTTTATATGTCTTTCTGTCTGTTGATTTAAGGTTAGTTCATAGAAGTATATATTTATGTAAAAGGTTATTTATATTTTATTCATTTTTCTTGCCTTGGAAATGTTTGATAAATATGTTTATCCTGTGTAATTTTGCATAGAAACATAATCTAAAATAAAAATAATTAAAATAGTAGGATTGAAAACATGAAAATCTAAACTGAGGCCAAATTTGCATGAAGGATTAGATCAGTGAATTTGTCAAAATTATTTACTTGTTATGTGTCACAGACCCTCTGCCCTCAAACCTCACCCTATACCCTGAAAATAGCTGAAATCCCCCCCCCACACACACACACACACACTTTTGCCACTGTTGAACGAGGTGAGAAGCAGGGTATTTTTCTACCTTATTATGCACTAGCCAGTGCTCAATTTCTAAGAGAAAGTCGGTGAGCAGGATGCTGGGGCTGAAATGTTTCTTGAAGTCATGACATCTGTACAAGAAGCCCTAATCCCAGATGGGAAGAGGAGTGAAGCTGTGGCTACTCATTGATAAGAGTACTCCGCACATAGTTAAAGGAACTCTTTCTAACATGCTCACCTATTCTCAAACTGAATGTTCCCTTTGATGGTAACACTGTGTGGGGGTTTTTTGCTTTGTGTTTTTAGGAAGCTTTGCAGACGTATTGTTTCCTGGTGTTTGCTGCCGTCTGTCTTACAGGAGCCACTTTCCTATTTTTTGTCTTGCCTGAAACAAAAAACAAGACTCTGGCTGAAATCAACCAGGCATTTGCCAAGAAGAAGAAGGTGCCTTTAGAAACCCATGAAATGGATCAGTTTGGAGCCAAGAGAAAACCAAGTGAAGAACATGAACCAAATTTGTCTTCTACACTGGAAAATGGAAAAGCCCAAAGCAAAATAGTCTAAAACCTATTTTTAAATAATAATATTTTGCATCATATGCATTGATACCATAATTACTCTTTCAACATGGACATTTTTTTTACATTAGTGTGGTTGTAGGGAAGTTCTTTTCTAACTTGGGTTGATGTGTGGTACAAGAGATGGGAGGGCATAATACAAAATCTAAGGCAGATAATGGAGAGTAGATTTGCTTGAGAAAGTGAAACCTATCATTGAGTCATTTAAATATATGAAAATTCAAAACTAATCATTCTTTACTGAGGCAGACGGAGGAAATAGTGGGTCAGACTGGCCAGTCAGCATTTCAAATGAGATGCAGTCAGGAGTTTCCATGGTTAAGCAGATGGGGGTTGCCATCTTTCTTCCTCAAGGCCCCACACTTTTTATTTTCAGGACTTTGTCACTGAGGATCTTCAGTGGAATTACTCAGACTACTGCTGGCCTTGCTGTCCCAGCCAATTGACTTTCCATTTGTGAGACAACAGGCCTCTGAATATTTCCAAGCAACTTTTCCAAAGCAAACATGGTTTTAGCAGTGGCATCAAAGGGACTGGATGGGGAGTCTCTGCTTATAAAGCCCTTTGCAATCTGGCCTTGGCTTACTTGTTCATCTAGCGCCTGCAGGAGGAGTGGTAGCTTTAGCCAACAATTTCCTACATGGCACACACACACACACACACACCCCGGTAGCATGGAATGGAATGGTATGCTCTTTGAAGAGACCTATGCAATAGCGGAGGCTGTCCACTAAAAGTAGCAGATGCTGCCCTATACCTGCAAAACTACAATGGAAGTTTGTGAACGGCCCAGAGAGGTTTGACAATTGGGCGGTATAGAAATGAAATAAGTTGCTTCCATTATAGAAAAGATGACTTTTTCCATGTTGATGTTGTACCATCTGATCAAGAGCTGCTTATCTCATTGGGCTTTTAGCAATTTTCCAGGAATTATTTCTGAAAGGAAGAGCTGTTAATCATGTAACATTACATGCACCACACATATGATGGATTTCTTGGACTGTTACACTGAGTCCATATACAAGGAATTATTTAAATCTCAGGTCTTACTGTCTTTTGCTGAGTCCCTTTTAAATGAAACCATGGATCTGCTATGTTTTTGTGGGAGTTGTACCATTCAAATTATACCATTTTCATGTTTTAGAATAGTTTTTGTGGAGTGGGAGATTCTTTGTAAATACAATTAATTAATCTTTATGTATTTTGAAATTCAACCAACAACATATAATGCATGCACTTATCTTCAGCCTTAGCCAGTCATTTTAGTAGAGTTTGGGCTGTGAGAATTTCTCAAATAATGTATTCAATTTTAATTTAATACATTTTGATAATGAGCTCTAAAAGCCCAGAGTTTCAGAGTGCAGATGCCAGGCGTGCCCCAACCTAGCCCTGAATAGCATTGGCCAAGGCCATGGTTTATCTTTAGACAACATGTAAGAGGGAGATTGTCAATTTGTTTGCATCAAAATTGTATTGTAAGCTTCACTTGAATCATACTGATATAAAACTGGAATAAGGTAGCAGATTGATCCTATTTGGAGACCATTAATTATTTAGAGTTGGAACTAGGTACATTTTCTGCATTCTGTTAGTTCCGTTATTTTTTCTATTATTTTTAATTACTATTTGTCTGCACTCGGCTTGTTAATTTATTTGAGGTTTATGTTGCTTTAGGGTTGGGAGTTAAAAGCTCCCCAGTATGATTAGATTTGGGCCTTGATTAGGAACATGCATCCAGTACATTAAAATTTCTGAATCCATTTAAAGCCAGTGGAGCAATTACATTTCTGTAATAGTGCTGTTGAGGTATAAATGCAATGGCATAAATACACTTCTTAATTGGGTAATATATGAGCCTCAGTTAAAACCAATGTATAGCCTCCTTTTCAGCTTCCTAGAGGCAAACAGACCTTTTCTCCCAAGCACTGTGAGAAAAACTGGGATGGCAGATAAGGAATCACGGTGGATCCTTCAAATCTCCATGGCTCAGGGAGCTGCCCAGCCTTTAACTGGTTTTGGTGCTGGCCAAAGCCATGCCCCCTTCAGCACCAGTTACCAACCTTCCTATTCCAATGGCTTGTGGCTGATCAAATTTCTACTCTGTTCTATTCTTACCAAGCCTCCAGTGTTAGAGTTTCTCTTATCAGAGTCCAGTGACACTCTTATGATCTGTTATGAGTATTGGCATGATCTGTTTCTCCACAGCTAACTTACTATACAGTGTCTCTCCTAGTAGTACTGCTCAATATTTGCATGTGAGTGATGTTCTCCCACCACATATTGCTGGAGGGTTGACCATGCAGCTGCCAGGAGCTATCCAGATAGCTAAAGCAGAGAGAGAGAGAGAGAGAGAGAGAGAGAGAGAGACTGATTTGGTTCCATGATTCCTGCCTGTAGATTGGCAGCCTCATAGGTTCCTAATCATCATCATCATTAAGTTTGGCAGTTGATAATGTTAATCTATAGCACATGTTTTAGATATTAAAGACTGATAAAACCATTTTAAAAATGAAAGGCATGCTAGCCTCAGTGTAAGTTTTACTAAGCTCCTGAAGGAGAAAACTCCCTTTATAACCAAATATACAAATATTTGCAATTATGTTTGAATAGACTGTAGAGTTTCCTAAGGACCATATGACATCCAATATTTTCTCCACCACTGCCCCTTTTTCTTGAATAATGATAATAAAATCTTAGAGTAATTCATCTCTCATGCCTGGAAAGGCAACTGCTAGGTTCACACTGAATACCATTTGTTGGGCTCTCCATAGAGCTGCCTATAGAAAACAATGGAGAAATCCAAGATTGTAATGGACTGGATGAGGATGACCAAACTGAAGCTTAATCCAGACAAGACAGAGGTGCTCCTGGTTAGTTGAAAGGTCTAGGAATATACTACAACATTTTGTTGCAAGTTTTCACTTGTCATTTCTTACAAGAAACATTACATGAGAGTGGAACTAGCAGAGTTGAGAGAATGTCATAGAATCATAGAATAATAGGGTTGGAAGGGGCCTACAAGGCCATCGAGTCCAACCCCCTGCTCAATGCAGGAATCCAAGTCAGAGCATCCCTGATAAATGGCTGTCCAGCCTCATCTTAAAGGCCTCCAGTGTGGGAGAGCCCACCACCTCCCCAGGTAATTGGTTCCATTGTCGTATTGCTCTGACACTCAGGAAGTGTTTTCTGATGTTCAGCTGGAATCTGGCTTCCTGTAACTTGAGCCCATTATTCCGTGTCCTGCACTCTGGGATGATCAAGAAGAGATCCTGGCCTTCTTCTCTATGACAACCTTTCAAGTACTTGAAGAGTGCTATCATATCTCCCCTCAGTCTTCTCTTCTCAAGGCTAAACATGCCCAGTTCTTTTAGTCTGTCTTCATAGGGCTTTGTTTCCAGTCCCCTGATCATCTTTGTTGCCCTCCTCTGAACCCTCTCCAGTTTGTCTGATGTTTGTCTAAAATCTAAAATAAAAACAGTTTGTCTAAAATGTCAAATTATTGTTTGAGGACAACTAATTGGCGGAAAGGGAATTATTCCATGATAGTACATGATAGGGCAGTGGGACCCACTTTTCAGACCTGGGACCCATATTTAGCCCAAACATGCATTTGGGGATGGACTTCTTAATTTTTGCCATATAATTGTATGGTGGTAGGTTCCTTTGGGACCTACCTTCGACCAGACTGCAATCCAGTAATGGGCCCCAGCCCACCAGCTGAAGATCAGTATGGGAGGACACACTCGCATCTACCAACTGCAGCAGAGAATTTGGTACATTGATTCAGTTTTAGGATATACTGGAAGTACCTGTCAATAAAGAACCTCACAATGTCTTGTCGCCCAGTGTTTGTGGAGCTGGCAGCCTACAGCTTTATAATTAACATTCTTGTGCTGCTGTAACTTTAGTAAGATGGGAAGAATGAGCATTCAAGAATATGTCATAGATATTCTTATTAGACATGGTTAATGGTTTTCAGTGGAACCAATGGCTTGGGCCCAGATTTAGTCATTCATAGAGTAGACCCACTGAAACCAATTGATTGCAGTGGATCTACTCTAAGTATGGCTATATCTGGACTGAACCCAATGAATGTTTTGATTCTATTAGGATATGCTTCAATAAATACTAAACTTAGGTTGTAATCCTATACCTATTTATCCAAGAATAAGCACTATGTACAGGATTGTGTTGCTAGAATTGGATAACTGTTGGTTAGGTTTTTGTTTTGTCTGTTCCGTAGCTTTCAGGCCACTCATGAACCAACTAAAACTTCAGTACTTGAGTCCAACAATAATGGGGTCAATATATGACAAATAATGTGAATGTAATCCCTAACTGAATAAAGTATTGTTGCTAATTTTTACTTAGGTTTTCTTTAGCTTTTTCTTTGACTCCCTATTAAATTATTGTTTACAGTCAGGTCTGAACATTCTAGCATTTAGACTTTGAGGCTGAAATAATGTTCCCCATCCCCACATTTGAGTGTAAGCTATGCTGTAATTTCTCATAGGAGTCAAGGACCAGATTTGCATGGCTGGTTGGGGCCACACAAGAGTGAGCAAGCATGCTGCCTCCCACCCATTCGCTGCTTCCACTTTGCATCTAGTTTGGAAAATAATTCTGGAATCCATGGGTTGTCATTATGTGCAAACTACATTGGGAAGAGCCTTCCATTGCTAAGTGACCAGTGGAGTTCAGACAACATGGTAACCCATATTCAAAGGTTGAGTGTGAGTTGTCATTGAACCATGGGTTGTTGCTGAACCATGGGTTATTGTGTTGTCTGAACCCAGCCACACTAGCAAACCATGGTTTGTTAACCATGAACAACCCTCAATTCACAACCCAACAACAAACCATTGCTTCTCTTAATGGGTTTTTCATGGTTAACAAACCATGGTTTGTTATCACAGCTGGGTTCAGACAACGGAACCCACATTTCAACAACAACCCATAGTTCAATGACAACCCACACTCAGCCCATACTTAACCTTTGAGTGTAGGTTAATATGTTGTCTGAACCCAGTCAATTACAGTACAAAAATGTTTATTGCTTATAGCCATAGGCCACTGCAAGCGATACAAACGAGGTAAAACTGAAGCGAAGACATAAAACATGAAAACTGGGAAGTTCATGTACTCATTTAACTTAAACAGCACAACTAAAACCTTTCATAATTATATTTGATTACTTAGCTTACTCAGATTAGAGAATCACATTTGCAATCCACTGACACTTCCACCAAGATACTTGCTCAAATTTTCTTAGCTGCTGTTGCAAAAAATGCAGCTTGATAGGTGATACAGTCATACTCATCTAAAAGTAAGTATGCCACTATCACTTATTAACCATGAGATACATAGTAGGACATAAATTTTGTTCTGGGACAAAACAAGTAATGAGCTAAGTCCTCTATGCCACTGCCGCCAGATAGATAAAGTATCTGCTACAGGAATATGATGGTACATACCTTAAAAAGCATGTGCTGGAACATAAGTTCCGTGAAGCCTTTTCTCAGCTGTGGAAAAGTGATAGTGATTTGACATTTGGTGTTGTTTTTATAGTGGCAAAACATTGAGTGAGAAGAATTACGTGTTTATTAATCACTTTGTTGTCCATAAGAGAACATTCAGTTTAGGCCAATTTGCCTCAAGCAGACTGTGCAGAGGACAGCCCATTGTCACCCAGATCCCTGGTGGGAAGGCTCCTCTCCACAGGAATTGGGTCTTTCTAGACTGTCCTATGTGAGGTCCAATAAGAAAATTGCCTGGGTATGATGGAAGGCACTGTGAGGCCGCTTCAGCTCACTAGCGTAACACTACCATGGAAGGAAGAGTGGGGTGAGTCATGGTTTCCATGAGGAGCTGCTCTTCAAATGCCTCTCTGGACATGTGTGAAGGCAGCAGAATGGCAGCCAAAATCTCATGCATATTCCATATAAGGGTGATTAGATAAGGTACAGTATCGGAAGAGTAAGCCAAATGTTTTGTTCAGTTCATTGAACAATCACTGACAAGCAGTAATATTTACAATTAGGAATTGTAGAAAGATGCCATACTTTTATAACCTCAGGTGTGTGTGATTGGATTATTATTTTAAAATATTAGTATTTCAGTTATATGTGAATATGTGGACAAAGCTGGCAATGACTGTAGCAAATAAATTTACTTTTCTGCCACCATTGCATCTCCTTAGTGGAGATTGCATCCACTTAGTCCAGTGGAGCTTTTCCAAGTACCAAAATGTTCATCAGCCTGTTAAATGGCCCCCAATAACCTTCCCAAATGTTAATCAAGGTAAGAGTTTACCTTGATTAAAGATATTGACCAGTGTCATGTATAAGAAAAATAAAAGTGTGGAGATACTCCACATTCTAAACTTGGGGGGTTTGGAACAATTGGGAAAAACTGGGTTTTTAGATATGGCCATGTGGGTGGAGATTGGAATGTAACATCGTTTCCAAGAAAACATTACTTGCAAGAGATCTAGGAGTGATAGCAGATGCAGAAGGAACCTTTAACTGTCACTTAGCAAACCAAAATTGTTTAACATGATGGGAGTGGGGGATTAGAGGCTTCTAATGATTCAGAAAGAAGAGTATAGTGTGTGGGATATACATTCAAATTTTAAAATCAAATGGTACTTTAAACTGACAATTGTACAGAAGAACTTCTTGCTTGCTTGTACCCTTGTCTCCTGACCAGGTTTTTATAATACTATGCATATGAATGTGCTGGCAAGCTCATTATTCAAACGCACACATCTTTTTTTCCTTCTTCACTCAAACTCAATCAAGGGAGAATTTTCTTTCATGTTGCTTGATAAATGGAAAAAGCTCCAAAACCAAATGGACACTCAGTCAGGTACTCACTCTGAGTACCTCAGAGCCAAAGTACATGTTACACAAGCTGTGTGCATTTTCCTTCTTTCAGTAAAGGGGGGGGGGGCTTTTTAACCCTCTCCCTTCAGGCAAATTTTCTGAGCAAATACACACACACACCCCTCTGCTTTTTGTCCTTCAGAGGGGAAAGACCAAAACAAGAATGTGGCAGAAAGCAACTGGGCAAAAAGCAACGGAGATGCAGTTTTGCAAGGAGATAGCAGTGGAATGAAAAGGATAAGTAGTCCTCTGAAATTCTCTGCCTTAAGTGGCAGAAAAAGGGGTGAGGGGAGCAAATGTTGGAGAAAAGATACATGTGTCCATGTATAATGTGTTGTTTGGCCCATAAATATGACATGAATACCTGTCATTACTTCATACTCTCTTTGAGAAAAGTTTGAGTTTCTGTAATGCATGAGTGAGAACCACTGATCCTGCTGCAGAGAAAATACACACAGTGAATTTCACCTATTATAGAATAGGAATACATGCCTTGTCCATCAGGGACATGAACTGCAAGTTGGAAACGAGAGGAGAGTATGAAGCAGCTGAGACGTGTAATATTCCTTTGGGGTATGTAAATGAAAGAGGTATTCCTGTACCATTGGTACACTTTATGCTACTTTATACCTCCTACCCGCTCACTTGTCCTCACAATCTTGCTGTTCTAATATAACTGGTGTAGCGTACCATGGGGTCACAGGACAGTGGCAATCATGTTGCTTTCATGAAGTAATAACGGCCTTTAATCTGCATGCATCTTGTTTGACTCTGTAGCACCTTACAGAAGACTCAGCAATAGCAACATCGTCATAAATGGCTCAGCAGTTCACAGTACTGTCTGGGATGCATCCACATTAAGATAAGGCTGTTCATGACTGAATGCAGGTATTGGAAGGTAATTTGTGAAAGGAATTACCTGCTGGGAAGCCACAGCAGTGCTGCTGCTCTTCGTGGACTGAGCAACTCTGTTGATTCTTGGAGACTGGTAATCTGACACACCACCTACTATTTGTTATGGTGCTCTGTGGTTCATTCCTGTATGCAAAACATTTGGCCTTGCAATCAGTCTCCATCCACTAGCAAAATCTGTGCGAGCTATTAGGTACACATAGGGACAGATAAACCTCAAACTCTCCAAGCTACAAAAAAACCTATTACAACTATAAAAAAAGACAGGGCACTGTAATAAGCCTGTAGGAAAAAACAATTATGAGTTATGTTATATGTGGCCCTTGCCATATATAAAATATATTCAGATATTCTCACAAAGCTTTGCTCTGAGAGCTTTAAATTACTCTCATTAATTTTTATCATCTCCTCGATGTTGGAGCAAATTCTTGACTTTAGCACTCCTGATCCATTTCAGCATTAGAAAAGTACATTTCAACCACTGTTAGAACGGAAAGCCACTCCCTCCCCTCCCCACAGAAGGCAGGGCCGAATTATTCATAGGCATTGTGCCTAGGGCCGATGAAACTCCCAAGGGCCTACAAAAAAGTTTGGGGCCTACAAAAAGATTAAATTAAAGCAAGCTAGGGCGCAACCTTAGGGTCAACACCTGCTAGATGGAAGACTTGGATCTCGGAGGCTACCAAGTATCCTATGCCCTGTCCAGCTGCTGCCAGTAGGGCAGGAGGAGCAACGGAAGCCATTTTCACCTCTCCATCTTCCTTTTTACATTCTTTCCTATAGATGGACCTTTGAGCCCATCTAAAGGAGGCGCACTGGCAGGGGTGGGGCTGAGAGTGGAGGGGCCATAGGATTTTTCATGTCTGGGCCTCTCCCCTCCCCGCCCACTGGAACACCTCATTTCAACATCTATGAGGGCCTCCAAGGCCGCTTCTGCAACCTCGGAAAGCAGGTGCTATGGCTGTTTCTGCAATGGCTACAAAGGGGTGGGGGCGGGGCTGGGATCGGATCACGGAGTCCCCCTCCCAGAGTCATAGTAGTGTCTACGGCTTCAGGAGGGGGAATCCCAAAAATGTTCCCTGGGACACTCTCCAAGGACCATAGGATTGCGCCCTTCTTTGATATATGTTGTTCATGTTGTTGTTTATTCGGTCAGTCGCTTCCGACTCTTCGTGACTCCATGGACCAGCCCACGCCAGAGCTTCCTGTCGGCCCTCGCCACCCCCAGCTCCCCCAAGGTTGAGTCCGTCACCTCCAGATATAGTCATACAGCTATCATATGTCTTAAGTGAATATAAATTAAATATTAACTTAGTAAAATCACAGATTACAAATTTTCTTCACATTTTATTTTTTGCAAAATGAAAAATTGCAATTGAGAAAACTGCAGCTCTGAAACAGAGCGTGCCTCTTCACAACTTGTTCAAAAAATGGCAGGATACATTCTAAAAGCAATGATGACATTTGGAGGACTATGGAACCTTTACAATGTAAATATTTATCCATAGATCTGTCTTGGGGAACTACAATTCTGAGAGTGCCTATGGCGTACAAAGACTTCAATCTGGCCCTGCCTATAGCCCCCTGCACCCTTCCCCAAGTTTCTCCAGAGGGTTGGAGGCTCTTCCAAATGTGAGCTGTGTCACAGGGGGCTGAAGCGGAAGGGGAGATCCCATGAAACTGGGAAGAGGCACCTTGTGTGACTTGCAAGTAACTGACGGAGAACCTGTGGAGGTGGGCTTCCCTCTTCCACTCTTAGATCTTGTCCCTGCACCTTTTCATTCTAGTCCTATTCAATGTGATGGGGCAACGTAGCTCCATTACATTGAATAGGACCAAGTTAAGAAGCTTGTAGGAACTCCGGCATCCAAAGGTCCAGTGCACTGACAGCTCTGAGAGCTGGATCTTCAGCTGCTAGGAGAGCAAAGCGCTAGTCAGCCTGGGAAGCTGGCAGGTCTTTTCTGCTCAAATTCAGTCCAAGCGGCATAAGAATTCTGGTGTTTGTAACTTGCCTGCCCTTTGAAGAAAAGAGCTTTGTTAGGTATGCTCTGATCTACAGGATATTTGCAGTTATATAACATGTATATAGTTTCTCGTTGATTATTCAGGATTCCTCATAAGGTTAAGTTCTATACTGCAAATGAACGTGGTTTGCTACACACACACACACACACACACACACACACACACATATATATATATATATATATATATATATATATATATTTAGTGGCCCGTGGAAATTGAATTACTTTAGCTTCTTTGTTAGATGTGACTACTAAGGAATTTGGGTTCTTATTACGAATGACAGTTCAAAATCCATTATCTTCATGCATTAGGCTGAATAATAGCACACTAGGGGGCTCTAAAAAGTGATGGGGAAGCTTCCACACAATGAGCTACAGAAAGCCAGTAATTCTAAACAGCCAGAGCATAAGTAATTCTTTCTATAATCTTGCTGTTTTAAAATCTACTGCAATAATGAAGAGGTTCTCCCTGACCACAGGCGGACTCCAGCTTGTATCTTTCTAGTATCTTTCTCCAGATCTAAGAGCCATAAAAACTGTTGTTCCCCTGCCCTTGAAGTTTACATATCCTCAGACAGCTCATGGTCCTCACATGTATACATTATAAATATAATGTTAATATGTTTATAAGTAATATATATTAAAATTAGTTATAACTTTAAGTATCTCAGAAGTCCCCATCTATTAACTGCCTTGAAAATATCAGCTGAGGGTCAAAGCATATGAACACATAAGAATAGCCATGCTGGAACAGACCAGGGGCCATCTAGTCCAGCATTCTGTTCAGACAGTGGCCAACCAGCTGTCGACTGGGAACCCACAAGCAGGACATCAGTGCAACAGCACACTCCCACCCATGTTCCCCAGCAACTGGTGTACAAGGGCTTACTGGCTCTGATACTGGAGGTAGCATAAAACTATCAGGACTAGTAGCCACTGATAGCCTTCTCCTCCAAGAATTTGTCTTTGTTGTTCAGTCGTTCAGTCGTGTCCGACTCTTCGTGATCCTATGGACCATAGCACGCCAGGCCTTCCTGTCCCGCGCTCTCTCCCGGAGTGTGCTCAAGTTCATATTCATTGCATCGGTGATGCTATCTAGCCATCTCATCCTCTGCCGTCCCCTTCTCTTTTTGCCTTCAGTCTTTCCCAGCATCACGGTCTTTTCCAGAGAGTTTTCTCTTCGCATTAGGTGGCCAAAATATTTCAGCCTCAGCTTCAGTATCTGTCCTTCCAATGAGCACTCAGGGTTGATTTCCTTTAGGATGGACTGATTTGACCTCCTTGCAGTCCAGGGGACTCGTAAGAGTCTTCTCCAGCACCCCATTTCGAAAGCATCAATCTTCGGCGCTCAGCCTTTCTTATAGTCCAGCTCTCACAGCCATACATTACTACTGGGAAAACCATAACTTTGATTAGATGGACCTTTGTCAGCAAGGTGATGTCTCTGCTTCTTACTATGCTGTCTAGGTTTGCCACAGCTTTCCTCCCAAGGAGCAAGCGTCTTTTAATTTCATGGCTACAGTCACCGTCTGCGGTGATCTTGGAGCCCAAGAAAGTAAAATCTGTCACTGCTTCCATTTCTTCCCCTTCTATATGCCAGGAAGTGATGGGGCCAGATGCCATGATCTTCGTTTTTTTAATGTTGAGTTTCAAACCAGCTTTTGCACTCTCCACTTTCACCCTCAACAAGAGGCTCTTTCGATCCTCTTCGCTTTCTGCCATTAGGGTGGTATCGTCTGCATATCGGAGGTTGTTGATAATTCTCCCGGCAATCTTAATTCCGACCTGTGATTCATCCAACCCGGCGTTTCTCATGATGTACTCTGCATATAAGTTAAAAAAGCAGGGTGACAATATGCAGCCTTGTCGTACACCTTTCCCAATTTTGAACCACTCGGTTGTTCCATGTCTGGTTCTTACTGTTGCTTCTTGACCCTCGTACAGGTTTCTCAGGAGACAGGTAAGGTGGTCTGGTACGCCCATCTCTTTAAGTATTTGCCAGAGTTTGTTGTGATCCACACAATCAAAGGCTTTAGCGTAGTCAATGAAGCAGAAATAGACGTTTTTCTGGAATTCTCTTGCTTTCTCCATGATCCAGCGAACGTTGGCGATTTGATCTCTAGTTCCTTTGCCTCTTTGAAACCCAGCTTGTACTTCCGGTAGTTCTCGGTTCACATACTGCTGAAGCCTAGCTTGTAGGATTTTGAGCATCACCTTGCTGGCATGTGAAATGAGCACAATTGTACAGTAGCTTGAACACTCTTTGGCGTTGCCCTTCTTTGGAATTGGAATGTAAACTGACCTTTTCCAGTCTTGTGGCCACCATTGAGTGTTCCAGATCTGTTGGCATATTGAGTGCAGCCCTTTAACAGCATCATCTTTTAGGATTTTAAATAGCTCAGCTGGAATGCTGTCATCTCCGCTAGCTTTGTTGTTACTAATGCTTCCTAAGGCCCACTTGACTTCACTCTCGAGGATGTCCGGCTCAAATTCAGTGACCGCACTATCATGGCTATCAGGGACATTAAGATCTTTCCTGTATCGTTCTTCTGTGTACTCTTGCCACCTCTTCTTAATCTCATCTGCTGCTGTTAGGTCCCTACCTTCTTTGTCCTTTATCATGCCCATCTTTGCACAAAACGTTCCCTTGAGATCTCCAATTTTCTTGAAGAGATCTCTAGTCTTTCCCATTCTGTTGTTTTCCTCGATTTCCTTACATTGTTCATTTAAGAGGCCTTCTTGTCTCTCCTTGCTATTCTCTGGAACTCTGCATTCAGTTGGATATATCTTCCCCTTTCTTCCTTTCTTTTCGCGTCCCTTCTTTCTTCAGCTACTTGTAAAGCCTCATCAGACAGCCACTTGGCTTTCTTGCATTTCTTTTTCTTTGGGATGGATTGAGTTGCTGCCTCCTGAACAATGTTACGGACCTCCGTAATATACAATATACAAGTAGTATATTGGACACCTTCCGACCTGAGGGGCTCATCTTCCGGCATCATATCTTTTAGCCTTGTGATATGTTCCATGGGGTTTTCTTGGCAAGAATACTGGAGTGGGTTGCCATTTCCTTCTCCAGTGGACCACATTTTGTCAGAACTCTCTGCCATGACCTGTCCATCTTGGGTGGCCCTGCACGGCATAGCTTATGGCTTCACTGAGTTACGCAAGCCCCTTCGCCACAACAAGGCAGTGATCCATGAAGGGGAAGAATTTGTCTAACCCCCTCTTAAAGCCATCCAAATTGGTGGCCATCACTATGTCCTGTGGTAGCGAATTCCATAGCTTAACTATGCGCTGTGTAAAGAAGTGCTTCCTTTTATCGGTCCTGCTTCATGGGATGACCCCGGGTTCTAGTATTTTGAGAGAGGGAGAAAAATGTCTCCCTACCCACATTCTCCACACCATGCATCATTTTGTAGACCTCTCTCATGTCTCCCCTTAGCCTCCTTTTTCCCAAGCTAAACAATTGCAGCCGTTGTAATCTTCTCTCATAGGGGAGATGCTCCAGCCCCTTGATCATTTTAGTTGCCTTTTTCTGCACTTTCCAGCTCTACAATGTCTTTTTTAGGTGCGGTGACCAGAACGCTACACAGTATTCTAAGTGCAGTCACACCATAGATTTATAAAAGTGTAGTATGATATTGGCAGATTTCATTTCAATTCCATTTCTAATTAGGCCTTACATGGAGTTTGACTTTTTTACAGTGAACACACTGAGCCGACATTTTCATCAAGCTGTCCCATACAACCCCAAGATCTCTTTCTTGGTTGGTCACTGCTAGCTCAGATCCCATCAGGTTATACTTGAAGTTTGGACTTTTTGCCCCATCGTGCATCACTTAGCACTTGCTTACATTCAACTGCATTTGTCACTTAGATGCCCATTCTCCCAGTCTGGAGAGATCCTTTTGGAGCTCCTCACAATCCCTTTTTGCTTTAGCCACCCTAAATAGTTTGGTGTCATCCACAAACTTGGCCACTTCACGCTCACTCCTAGTTCCAGACCATTTATGAACAGGTCGAAAAGCACTGGTCCCGATATAGGTCCCTGTGGGACCCCACTGTTTACATTCCTCCACTGTGAGAATTTACCATTTATTCCTTCTCTCTGCTTTATGTTTTTAACCAGCTACTGATCCACACGAGGACCTGTCCTCTTATTCCATGACTGCGAAGTTTGCTCAGGAGTCTTTGGTGAGGGACTTTTAGAAGTCCAAGTAAACAATGTATACCAGATCACCCCATCTACATTTTTATTGACACTCTCAAAGAAGTCCAAGGCCACTTTCAGATGTCACAATATCCCATGGTGACTTAATAAGCTACTCACAGTAGCTTATTTTTTAAACAGTTCACAGTGTCCCCCCACACAACCAGGTTCATACTGTGAGTAGCTTATTACGCCAATGTGTGTAATTTGACTCACCCCCAGGGAGCAAACATCCTGTGTTCATCAAAAAAGGGGTGGCGAATATAAAACCTTGGAGGTTTGCAGGATCAGGACCAAACTTCATACACAGACTCTCCTAGTTGGGAGGCACCCAATCCACCATCAAAACCCTGCAAAATTACCCCAGAGGAGCGAAACTCCCAAGTGCTGCAAAAAGGGGGGTGGCTATAAACCCTTGGGGGTTTGCAGGATCAGGACCAAAACATTCATAGGCCACCTCCCCTAGTGAGGGGGGGATGCGCAATTCCGCTTTGGCACTAAAGCGCTATAGCACTTTAGCGAGATTGGAAACTATTCTTAATCTCGCTAAAGTGCTATAGTCCTTTAGCGCCAAAGCGGAATTGCACATCCCCCCCCCCACACACACCCCTACACTAGGGGAGGCTGCCTATGAACTTTTTCCCTGATCCTGCAGTCTTCCAAGGGTTTGAAGGTGGATTTGGTGCCTCCAAGCTGTATGTCCAGCTTGGTCCTGATCCTGCAAACCTTCTAGGTTTTATAGCTGCCACTCTGGTTTTGGTGCATATGGGATTTTCGCTCCTTGGTGAGTGCTTATTTCACCCCATAGACAGTACCGAAGTAGACAATTTAAGGTATTTCCATTATACAGAGAATGCCTGCGAGGAGCAGAGCGGCAGCGATCTGAATTGCTCTTGCCACACAACTCTGTAGGCAAGCAAAATAACCCACAGTGCCCAACAGACAACATGATAACCTATGGTGGGTTTAAATAACCCCTACTGCAGGCTGTGAATTATCAGAGTGGGTTATTTTGGCCAAATAAGCCAAAAAATTCCTGACGGACGGTTTTTTAATATAGCTTATTTGATGGCTTCTTTAACATATCATGGGCTATCGTGTCATCCAAACCCAGTCTAAAATGTTAGTGATACAGGACTTAACTTTGCAGTGACATAGGGGATTCAAAATTAGATCTTAAACTCCACTTTATTTTTATTTTTTTAACTTTAATGCAACTGCGGGGAACTCTGAATTTGATTAGAGCAGCACTGCTTAATCTTTCACCTCTGTCCCATTTTTCTGATTTAAATTGCCTCCCAAAGTTCTGATTAGCTACTGGGGGGGGGGGGGAATACAGGTAACTCTGTGGTCCGTATATTTTTCCTGATGGAGCTAGTAACAACTTTGTGAATTAACTGGGAAAATTGCGTGAGTAAAAAGGGTTAAATTACCCCTACCCCACCCCCAATGGCAGTGCTGCTCCAATACTAATCAAAGCCCCTACACTATGTCTACACATTGAACTGACATCTGCAAAGGAGGGGAAGGTCTACACATGTGCAGCTGTGTGCGAAAAGGCTTCCTGTGCGCTGGGTTCCTGATCATGCAGAAAATGCAGCTACGGGTATGGCTCCAGGTTATTTTGGTTGATTACGTTTACACTGCTCAATCACCAAAGCTCTCTGAGTGGTTAGAATCATAGAACAGTCACAGAATAGTAGGGTTGGAAGGGGCCTACAAGGCATTCGAGTCCAACCCCCTGCTCAATGCAGGAATCCAAGTCAGAGCATCCCTGACAGATGGCTGTCCAGCCTCGTCTTGAACGCCTCCAGTGTGGGAGAGCCCACCACCTCCCTAGGGAATTGGTTCCATTGTCGTATTGCTTTAACAGTCAGGAAGTTTTTCCTGATGTTCAGCCGGAATCTGGCTTCCTGTCACTTGAGCCCATTATTCCGTGTCCTGCACTCTGGGATGATAGAGAAGAGATCCTGGCCTTCCTCTCTGTGACAGCCTTTCAAGGACTTGAAGAGCGCTACCCTATCTCCCCTCAGTCTTCTCTTCTCAAGGCTAAACATGCCCAGTTCTTTCAGTCTTTCCTCAAAGGGCTTTGTTTCCAGTCCCCTGATCATCTTTGTTGCCCTCCTCTGAACCCTCTCCAGCTTGTCTGCATCCTTCTTAAAGTGAATTCTTAAAGCCCAGAACTGAACACTGTATTCCAGATGAGGCCTAACCAGTGCTGAGTAGAGGGGAACTAGGACTTCCCGGGATTTGGAAGTTATGCTTCTATTAATGCAGCCCAAAATAACATTTGCCTTTTTTGCAGCCACATCACATTGTTGGCTCATATTCAGCTTGTGATCAACAACAATTCCAAGATCCTTCTCGCTTGTAGTGTTGTTGAGCCACGTATCCCCCATCTTGTAACTGTGCATTTGGTTTCTTTTTCCTAGGTGCAGAACTTGGTATTTATCCCTATTAAGTGTCATTCTGTTCTTTTCTGCCCAGCGCTCCAGTTTATCAAGATCACTTTGAATTTTGTTTCTGTCTTCCAAAGTATTAGCCATCCTGCCCAATTTTGTGTCATCTGCAAATTTGATCAGCATTCCCTGCACCTCCTCCTCCAAGTCATTAATACAAAGGTTGTATTAGTCATTAATACAAAGAGCACTGGACCCAGGACTGAGCCCTGCAGTACCCTGCTCATTACCTCTCCCCAGTTTGAGAAGATCCCATTGATAAGCACTCTTTGAGTCCGATTCTGTAGCCAACTGTGGATCCACTGGATCCACCCACTTTGTGCTAGTTTGCTCATCAGGATATCATGGGGCAATTTGCTGAAAGCTTTGCTGAAGTCAACGTATATTATGTCCACAGCATTCCCACAGTCCACAAGGGAGGTTACTTGATCCAAAAATGAGATCAGGTTCATCTGGCCGGATTTGTTCTTGACCAATCCATGTTGGCTTTGAGTAATCACTGCATTGTTTTCAAGGTGCTTACAGATGGATTGCTTTATCATCTGCTCCAGAATGTTCCCAGGGATTGATGTCAGACTGACTGGTCTGTAGTTCCCAGGTTCCTCCTTTTTACCCTTTTTGAAGATAGGGACATTAGTCCTCCTCCAATCATCTGGCACTTCACCCGTCCTCCATGATTTCTCAAAGAGAATAGACAGTGGTTCTGAGAGTTCTTCTGCCAGTTCCTTTATGACTCTAGGCTGCAGTTCATCTGGCCCTAGAGATTTGAACTCATTCACAGTAATTAGGTGTTCCTTGACCATATGCCTATCGATCTCAAGCTGCAATGCTGCCCCTTCAGCCTGTACTTCGCCTTTGCCAGGGGGGTCATAGACCCTCTTTTGGGAGAAGACTGAGCCAAAGTAGGAATTGAGCACTTCTGCCTTTTCTTTGTCATCTGTTATCATTTTGCCATACTTATTTAATAGCTGAACTACCATTTCTTTCCTCTGTCTTTTATTATGCATGTAGCTGAAGAAAGTCTTTTTGTTGCTTTTAGCATCTCTCGCTACCCTCAGCTCGTTCTCAGCTTTAGCCTTCCTGACGCCATCCCTGCAATTCTGTGCTACCTGCCTGTACTCTTCCTTTGTTACTTGGCCTTCTTTCCACTTCCTATATGTGTCCTTTTTTGTTTTCAGGTCATCCCTAAGCTTTTTGTGAAGCCACACTGGATTCTTCTGTTGTCTTCCACCTTTTCTTCTTGTTGGAATGGTTTGTAATTGTGCCTTGAGAACTTCCTTTTTAAAAAACTCCCACCCATCTTGGACTCCTTTTCTCGTTAGAGTTGCTTGCCATGGGACCTTACTTATCATTGTTCTGAGTTTATTAAAATCAGCTTTCCTAAAATCCAGGGTACACGTTTGGCTGCACTGGACTTTTGCTTCCTTTAGAACCATGAACTAAAGTATAACATAGTCACTTTCCCCCAGAGTTCCTGTAACTGTTACTTTACCACTAAGGGCTGATCTACATTGCACCCGCCATTGCAATGAAGTCGGGGTCCTGTCGGGTTAAATGCACTCGCATTAAAACGTGATTATCCACGCTCACCCATTTTTCCCATTGTGATTCTTCATCAAATGTGCAAGCTCGCTTCACACTCGAGAGCTGTGCTGTTTTCTTGCTCTTAAAGATGGCAGCTGTCATTGGAGGAGTGGCAACTCTTCCTGTTTTAGCCGATCCCCCGCCCACCGTTCCTCTCTCCCTCTATCCCTGTGTGTGTGTGTAGGGATGGCACGAGCATCCTGTTGGGGCTCAAAGCCCAGTGAGAGCTTTTCCCTTGCCGCTGCCGCTGTAGCAGGTGGGGGTGGAGGGAAGAAGGAGGCACCTATCCTCTTCTCCCCCCCCCCACCTGCTGTAGGCCAGGGCGAGAGGCTGGGGGGTGTCTGCCAATGCTCTTTTCCCTGCTCCAGTCCTTTGCAGCCAACGTGAGGAAGAGGGGCAGCAGTGACAGCACCCAGCGGTCAGGTTGGGGGGGGGGGCTGCTAGCATCTTCAAAACTGCGCAACTTTGAAGACCATAAGATGACATTGCATAGGTTCCTCAGCACTCAAAGCTTTATCACCAGCAAGGAAATGGCTGGAGGTGCATGCTCTTGTCTGATCTCGAAAGCTGATCAGGTCAGCCCTGGTCAGAATTTTAGATGGGCAACCACCTGGGAATCAGGCTTCCTGCACTTAGCAGGGGGTTGCTCTCTCCCTTCAAATGACATGAACTTTTACCTCTTTCTATCCCCTGCTTTGGCTTTTTTTTTTTAAATTAAGGATCACAACTGAGTGCCTTTACACACACTGCCTTCCCCCCTCCATTCTTCCGGTAGCTTAACTGGTGCTGTAATGTTTTCTTGCAGCCCCAATCCTGAGCACTCACTTACTCAGGAGTAAGCCACATTGAACTCAGTGGAACTCACTATTGAGTAGACATAAGATCACCCGGTAAGTCTGCAAGCCTCGAGTAAGCCCCATTGAGCCCCATAGGGTGCTCTGGAACAAAAGAGGACATTGCTTCTGAGCTTGGTGGGGTGGGGGATCAGAGGTGTCTCCCTTCATTGCAGGGAGGCATTTTACCCTCTTCTCCCTCCAATTGAGAAATGCAGAGGCAGGAGATGCTCAGGTCGGGGGGGGGGGCTGCTTGCATCTTCGAAGACTGCCCAGTGAAAAAAATTATGCTTGTGTGTGGGGAAATCAGGCTAGAGAAGCCACTATTCTTTGAAGATCTGAAGATTTGAAGATAATGCCTTAATTAAAAAAAAGATCACTTATGTCTACTCAGTAGTATCTTATGTCTACTCAATAGTAAGCTCCATTGAGTTCAATGTGGCTTCCTCCCACGTAAGTGAGTGCCCATGATTGGGGCTACAAGAAAACATTACAGCACCAGTTAAGCTATGGGGAGAATGGGGGGGAAGGCAGCGTGTGTAAAGGCACTCAGTTGTGATCCTTAATTTAAAAAAAAAAAAAGTAAAAGCAGGGTAAAATGGGGAGGTAAAACTTAGTGTCATTTGAAAGAAGAGAACAACCCCCTTCTCAGTGCAGGAAGCTTGATTCCCAGGTGGTTGTCCACCCAAAATCCTGACTAGGGCTGACCCGGCTGAGCTTCCCAGATCAGACAACAGCCGGCACCTCCAGCCCTCCTCTGGTCGGTGATAAAATTTTCAGTGCTAAGGAAGCAATGCTATCAGTAGCCAGAAGACCAGACGGGGACATCTAGAGCTGTGATTGGACAGGAAGGAAATACAAACACTGCCGTATATGGACAGGCATGGGAGGGGACTACGATCTTATACAGTAATGAACACAGAAAAGCAGAGCACATGAATGGGAAATACCAGGATATCAGGGTATTGAAAGCGGGAGCACGGATGTAGGAAATTCCAGTCCCAATTCGAGGCAGGTCCAGCGTAGTGTGAAAGACGAGTGGTGAAACCTTATTGGAAGTGGAAAAAACCTAAGCATAGATTGGCCCTAAGTCATCTCTGTTTGTTAGGATCAAGTCAAGGATAGCCAGTCCTCTAGTACCTTCTTCTACTTTCTGTAGGAGGAAGTTATCCACCACACAAGACAGGAATTTCTTGGAGGGGCCATGTTTTGCAGAATTTGTCTCCCAACAAATATCGGGGAAACTGAAGTCCCCCATTACTACTACATCATGCTTCCTTGAAACATTGGCTATTTGCTTTTCAAAAGTTTCATCCTCGTCTTCTCCTTGATTGGGTGGCCGGTAGTAGACTCCGACCAACAGGTTCCTTTTATTCTTTGCTCCATTTATTTTAACCCAGATGTTCTCGATAAGGCTACCAAGCTCATCCTCCTGTACTTCTGTGCAGAGATATGTATTTTTCACATATAGCGCAACCCCACCTCCCTTTCTGTTCCTCCTGTTCTTTTTGAACACATTATGTCCTTCAATTGCTGTATTCTAATCATGAGAGTCATCCCACCAAGTCTCAGTAATACCTATCAAGTCATAATTTCCCTCCTGTATTAAGAGTTCACGTTCGTTCTGTTTGTTTCCCATGCTCTGGGCATTAGTATATAGACATCGAAGACCATGTGCTTCATGGTCTGGCTTTCTTCCTACATGTTTGTGAAGACTATTATTGGGTGCTATTAGAGCTGTTCTCTCTGTTGCGGTGTATGAGCCTTCATCCATTGTTACCACCAACTTTATGTCTCCCTCCCCCGTAGGATTCAGTTTAAAGCCCTCCTGATGAAGTTCTTCATGCTGTGGCCAAACACATTCTTCCCAGCCCCTGTGACGTGCAACCCGTCCCTTGCCAACAGGCCATCTTCCAGGAAGTATAGCCCGTGGTCCCAGAATCCAAATCTCTCTCGTCAGCACCACCTTCATAGCCAGTCATTCACCCGGAGTATTTTTCTTTCCCTTTCTATCCTTCTTCTAACAACTGGAAGGATGGATGAGAAAACTATCTGGGCCCCAAAGTTTTTGCGTTTCCTTCCCAAAGCTTCAAAGTCTGACGTGATTTCTTCGTAGCTCCGCTTGGCGGTATCATTTGTTCCCACAAGGATGATAAGAAAGGGATACCTCTCAGTGGGCTTTAGGAGTGCAGGCAACTCTTCAGTCATGTCTCTAATCCGTCCTCCCAGGAGACGGCATACCTAGCGAGTCCACAGGTCTTTGTGACATACTTAGGTTTTGATCCCACGCAGCAAGGAGTCTCCCACTACTACTACTCTTCTCTGCCTGTTGTTGTAGGCCTTGGTTTCATCATCTCTGCTTGGCTGACCTTCAGCCTCTTGCTCACTCTCATGCAGGTTCCCCTGTAATTCTTCCTCTGCAGGCTGTCCTCCAGTCTCATCCGCAAGTACCTGGAAATGGTTCTGTAGTTCTACTGCCTCCACTGGTGCAGAGTGGCGTCTAGTTCTTCTTCTCCTAACTGTCACCCTTTTCCAAGGAGTATCCTCTACTTCATTTTTCCTCACCTCAGCAGTTTCCTCTTCTGCCTCAGCTTGCTGTTGCTCTTCTAGCTTCTGTTCTTCACTTTGCTGCTGTAGTTCCACCATTCTGTCCAAGAACTGTTCTCTTATTCCCTGGAGGGTCAACCCTCGCCGCTCCAGTCCACTTACTTTTTCTTCCAGCAGCGTGATCAACTTGCACTTGTTGCAGGTGTAGGCCATGTTGTTCTCAGGCAAGAAAGCAAACATGGCACACACCTTGCAGGTCACCACCACTGGAGAGTCTTGCCCTTCCATAGTCTCTTTTCCCTTTTTGTGTCTAGCTTTCTGGTTGTTCTAGAGTAGCCTGTGCCTAGTCCTCTACTCACTGCAGGTTAAAAGCAGAGTCCCACTGGTATGGAAGTGTGTGTAACAAGACAAATAATTTAAAACTAGGGATGTACAAATCCCTTACCTTGCTCCGCTGAGTGGCATCCGTGGTGGGGGGGAGGCGATCCGTCCCTCCTCCTGGAATCTTGCCTAGCTGGCTCCGGTCTGTAGCAAGGCCACGGAGCTGCCAGCCAGGGGCGGCCACAGCTGGACTTCTGGCCGCTGCCGGGCTGTGGCCGCAAATGGCAGCTGCTACGCCAGCCGCCATTTGCGTCCCTGCCAAGCCGTGATAGGCTACGTAAGTATCTACATAGCGTATCACGGCAAAGAGCAAGGGCGCAAATGGCGTAGCAGATGCTATTTGTATCCCTGCCTTTTGCCGTGATAAGCTACATAGATACTTAAGTAGCCTATCACGGCTTGGAAGGGACGCAAATGGCGGCCAGCATAGCGGCCGCTATTTGCGGCCGCAGCCCGGCAGCGGCCAGAAGATGACCCAGAGCTGCCGCCGCTGCCAGAGCTGCTGCTGCTGGAGCCGCCGTCGGAGCCAGATAGGCTCCGTCCCAGGGGGATTCCGCTGGGTGGCGGGGGGATTGCTCCATTCTGCCACGGACTTCTTTAGAATCCGGCCTCACTGGAGTCTGTGGCGGAATGCTCTAACATCCCTATTTAAAACAAACAAACAAAATGTTAAGTGCCTCCCCCTTGACCTCCCCTGCTGAACTTCCCTGGCCAACTCCTGTTTGCTCGCTCTGGTCGCTCACTCTCTGGGAGCTTGCTTGCTTCTGTAGTCCCTGGACCAGCTGGAGCAGCTTCCTCTGCTCTGCTCTGCTCTGCTGGGAGGTGGGAAACAGACTGAAGCTTCCTGCCCACACAGCTGGTGGGAGTACTCAGGCCACCCCCCCCCAATTCTGTTGGAGCTCTCAGGAGCACCTGGTGAGCTCACAGCCACTCAGAAGGACAAAGGACAGCCCTGTGGGCTTCCTTCAGCCCACTTACCTCTTTGCCTTTGTCTCCTTTGTCTCTTCTGCCACTACAACTCCCCTAGCCAGCTCCTGTTTGCTCCCCCTGTTCACTCGCTGTGATCGGGCCCTTGGTTTTTGAGGGCCCTTGGGGAAGACACCCTCCATGGGCCCCCTCCCTCAGTGAGTTTACCTTCTCGCCACAATTATCACCAGCAGCTATTGCTCCTCATCCTCTTCCTCATTGTTGGCGCCACTTGCTTGCTTGACAGGCAGACAGCCAGGGAGCAAGTGGGTGGTGTTGTCTGGGCCAGAGGGGGAGGCCGGTGAGCAAGAAGGCTGCAATGGGGAAGAGGAGGAGCAAGTGCAGGGCGCTCTTGGCAGCGGGCCTCTGCTGTGGTATGGGCCCTTGGCAGGTGCCTAATCATTGACACTGGCCCTGTGCAGCTATGTGCATGAAGGATTCCCGTTTGCAGATATCTGCATCAAAGGGTGGACATCTGGAAGTGGGATACATGACACTGGGATGTAGCTAGGCGGCTCAACCCACTCCCCATTCATTTGTTGATTCAATGTATGACTGCTAACTACTGAATAGGATTTAAGACTGTGCTGTCTTCACTTGCACTCACAGATGCGGAGCAAAGTCACCTCAATCCCTTCCATCACATAGGGATAGATATAGTTCTACAGCATTGGATCAGGGCTTCTGTGAACGGGGGGGGGGGGTGTTATTTATTATTGCTAATAATAATCCAAACAAATTATTGTTGTTGTTGCTGTTATTTAAATGACTCATTCAAAGTGGCTAACAAAGTTTAAGAACAAAAATAAGAATAACAGTAATCTGATCATTAAAGCAATTACCAAAAAACAACCCAGGACTGAAAGCAGCAGTAAGAAAATAGGGGCTAACAATAAATAAACTAAACAGCACCAGAATAAAATGATTTTTTATAAAGGAAACATCTTCAAACAACAGCAGAACATAGAGAGGAAGATGGCCAAACCACCTGGGGCGAGAAATGTGTCTAGAAGAAATCTGAACTCAACTCGAATGAACTTTTGGGTGACCCTGAACCCTATCATCCTATTCAAACAAAGGAACAAACACACCTGAGCCCATAATTGAAGGCTCCCCTCCATTCTTGGAAAACAAGAGACAAGAGCTTCGTAAAAATTCTTTGAATTTTAAAAATAAAAAAATAATAATAATAAACCCAAATCATAGTTTTTCTTAAGGGGAGACTGATGTTTTTGAAAACTCCACTTCTCTCTCTCTCTCTCTCTCTCTCTCACACACACACACACACACACCCTGCACTGACTGAACCTTATCTTTCAGACCTGCCACTTGGTAAGATGGATAGCTTTAAAAATTCTTCAGGTCCTTTCAAAATTTGCATGAGGATAAGCAACTAAACTGAGAGCCAAACTGCATGTGGCGGCTGCAATGCTATTCTGTAGGCACGGGCGTTCCCCAATCAGGTGCAAAGCGTGGCGCGTGGACTGCAAATGGAAGCACAAAAAGAGCACAAGCCACAAGGTGGCTCCTGAAACCTCCCCTGCCCGCCAATTTCCCCCTCACAGCCTGGTGTCCAGTATTGCGCTCCAATACCGGAAATGAGCACAGCCTGAAGAAAAACAGCTGGGAGAGGGGTCGGGGGTAAATGGCCAGTGGGGGAGGATTCACAGCCCTTACCTTCCTGCCTCGTTTGCACTTGATCATGTCTCGCTTCCTCCCTTTCACGTGACTTGGCAGGCATAGGTCTGTTGCCGTCGCAGATCGTCTGGGATGAATTGTTTTAAAATGCCCGAGAAGTCCTGCTGCTCTCTGTCAGCAGCATTAAAAGCGAAAGGTTGTTCCGCGATCGTCAGAGCTAGATCTCTGCAAAATGACTTTTGAACGTTGTTCCTTGACTTCATCTCGATTTGTTACTGACGGTCAGATACTATTTCTTGTTTAAACTTATACTGGCTGTTGAATTCCAAGTCTAACTCAGAAGGTTTACTGAAATAAATCTGTAATGTTGGTGTCAGATCATCTGTAACGTTGGTGTCTGTAGTTGGTGCTAAAGAATCCTGCAGCTTGATCGGTGCACACAAAGGATCTTTGGACTTGCTTCCTTGAGTAGCAAGTGCTGCTGAGTTTGCACAGTGCAAACTGAGGGATCGTTCAAAAGCCTGGGGATGAGCTGGTCAAAGAAAACACGTCAAGGATCCCAGTGGGAGTGCCTAAACCCTTAGGCATGCGTAGCTCTTTGACTTCCAGCCATATTCTCTGGGAGCTTAGGCTATATGCCCAGAAGTTTAAAGATCATGAATAACAAACATATCATCATTATGGATTTGAGCCCCAACATAAATATTATTTCAGGATCAATGAGCCCAATGTTTTACTTAAGGCTGCAACCCGATTAAACAAATATACAGTACAATCATACATATATCTACTCAGAAGTACGTCCCACTGAGTTCAATTGGAGTTGCTCCTGGGTGTTTATAGGATTGTGCCTTAAACAGTTTCTCAAGAGGTGGGGGTGGAGGGTAGTTGATTAATTGATTAATGGAATTTGCTTATGGGAAAAAATATTTCTGAACCAAGAAGCAGACTTGTTTCCCCTGGAAGATGCACCCATGTGCAGGCATTGTCTTAGAAGAGGCATTTCCTCTGGCCCGAGAGACAGGGAGAATGCATCTTGTAATCTGGTGTCTGCCATGACCACTTCTATTAAAGATCACATATCTGGTGCCCAATTAGCAAGGGGCACCTGTTTAGTTCATGGGTAATGCCAGACTCCCCCTCCCGTGTTAACCTGCCAACCTTCCCTCCAGCACTTTCCTGTCAGTCACAGCACTAACTAGACCCTGCAGTTTGGGGACACAGGGGCCTGAAGTGCAGGAAGAGGAGACAAGGGCCCAGGCAGGCAGGGTTTGTGCTGGGGAATGGCACAAGAACTGGGTGGTGGCAGGATGCCATTCCTGCAGGCCTCCGGGGCATCAGGGAGGGCCTGGGGCACCAGTATAGCATCAAGCTCTATCAGGGTGGGAAATGCTGCAGGACAACAATCTGCCCTGTCAGAGCCTGGACAGTTGGTTTGGGGAGTCCACTGACCTGCCACAAGCCTTGTGAAGGGTGATCTTCTCACTACTTCTTCTATCTTAAAATGTGTAGCATTTTAAAACGAGCATTTTAAGACAGAAGAAGCATTGGGAGGGTTCTTTTTGACACATTTGAAGAATGATAAGTGGCCCTGAGGAAAGAAATTTGTTTCCAAAATGCACTGGGCAGAACAAAAATCTTTTCAGGCACCTGAGAATATTTTCTCTTCTGTTTTGGGACACAAAAGTGCCTTCCACTTTGCTGTTTCCTCCAATGGTGTGAAAAGCCACCAAGAAGTCCAGCAGAACCAACAGGGACAGACTCCTTCAGTCCAGTTCCTAGTGTAGATCATCTACCAAGGTGACCAATCATAACCGGCCATAAAGCCAATTTGAAATGGATCTAGGGTTATGGGTCAGTAACTTGGTTAAAGAACAGAAAGCCGAGAGTAGGAATAAAAAGACAGCTCTCACAATGGAGGGAGGTAAGAGGTAGGGCCTCCAAGTAGAGCCTCCTGGAATTGGAACAAGTGGTTTCTGACTTGTCCATAAATGATCTGAAGTTAGGGTCAAGCTGTGAAATGGCCATTTATGCATGGTACCAAATTATCCAAGGTGGTGAAAACCAAAACAGACTGTGAAGAGCTCCAAAATGATCTCTCCAAACCGAGTAAGTGGGCATTAAATGACAACAGTGGTTAAAGGGAAGTGCATCAGCACATTGGGACAAAAAAAAATCCCAACTTGACATATGCACCAATGGGGTCTACACTGGCGGTGACTAACCTGGAGACTTTTGGGTCATGGTGGATAACATGATTTAAAAAACGACCCACTTTGGAAAAAAGGAAATTCCATCCTAGAGTTTATTAGGAAAGATATCAAAAATATAACTGCCAGTCTCATGATCCACTTATTCAAATCTATGGCATAGGTACACTTGGAATACTGTGTGCAGTTCTGATCATGACATCGCAAAATTATATTGTAAGGCTGAAAAGGGGGAAGAAAGGCACAAGCAAAATTATCTGAGGGCTGGAGTATATTCTCAGTGACAAAAGGCTACAATGTTTAGAAAAAAAGGTGACTACGTAGGAACATGATAAAGATTTGTAAAATCATGCACGGTGTGGAGGAAGTGGATAGAGCATAGTTTGATGTGGGGGGTTGCTCTCTTATAATAGAACTTTGAGTCATCCAGTGAAACTGCCTGGCAGGAGATTCAGGTCAGAGAAAGGAGGTACGTCTTCACACAATCCAGCATGATGCAATGACTGCCACTGGCTTAGGTGGTTTTAAAACAGGGCTGGGCCACATAGGCTCCTCTCCACCAACCCACTGGTGCAGCCTCCACAACCACTGCTGTGCTGCTGAAATTTGCAGCAGTGGTGGCAAAAAAAACTAGCAATTTGCCAAAATTTTGGGCAACAAAGTACTATAAAATGCTACAGTGGTCAAATTTAGTTTGAAAACAAGGTAAATTTGGCTATTGTAAGCGTTCCATAGTGGTTTATGACCAAAAAACAGCAGCAAATCTGATTTTTTCACTGATGCCACCACCGTCAAATTCTGTAGGGTGGCAAGAGGAATGCAGCCTGGGGGGCAGGGAGCAGTTCAGGGAAGTGAAAATGGTTCCCAGACTTCCTGAAGTTGCCCACCAGTTTTACAAGATTAAAATTCATGGAAGACTAGTCTGTCAATTGCTATTAGTCATGATGGCTATATGCACTAGTGAGGTTCAGAGGCCATGGGCTGGTTTACGCGATCAAGCAGCCCACAGTAGGCTGCAGTGTGTGCAGGCAGCCATTTTGAATATTCAAGCCATGATCGTAGCTTGTCATGTCGTCGGAACCCAGCAAGAGTGGGTTGTTGACATAGTTAACAAACCACCCACAGTCCTAAAACAGCCCATGGGTTCTGGGTGGTTTGTTAACCACACCAACAATGCACCCTTGTTGGGCACAGATGACATGACAAGCTGTGGTTGTGGCTTGAATATTCAAAAGCTGCCCAGTACACACCACAACCCACTGTGGCTTAAAGAAGTCACGGTGGGCTGCAGCCTGGTCACTATGTCTCTCGGTACCAGTTGCTGGGGAGCTACAGTGGGAGAGGGCTGTTGCTTCGTGTGCTGAAGGGTCACCATGGGAAAGAGGATGTTGGACTAGAGGGACCGTCGGTCTGATCCAACAGGGCATTTGTTCTGTTCTTATTAGCTAAATACTCAATCCCTAAAAAGCCACCCGTTGGCCAGTCTTCTTTCTCAAATGAGAAGGAACATCCCTCTCTTATTAAACTTGAGGCTCCCACAGGGGCCATGGAACTGTGCCAAAGGGTCCCAGATGGTAGGCCATTCTCAGCTTTGATATAACCCTTCACTGGCCTGTGGCTGTGTCTAACCTTTTCCTTCTAGGTCTTGCTCAGTCTCCAAACTTCTGGCAGGCTCTCTCAGTTCCCAGGACAACATACAGGAAGGACCACATTCACAATCCCGCAGGGACTTTTTCTTTTTCTTAGGATAAAAGCTGCAAGGGATGGCCACAATATTCCAACTGCTGGTTGACCATGTGCAGGGGACTTGCTGGGCATTTTCCTTAATATTATCACGTTCAGCTGCACACGGAATATCCATCTTCTAGGCTTCCTCACAGCCTCAAGACCAATGGGCAAGACTGGATTCACTATGTTACACCATCTGGTGCATTCGGCATGGGAAGGCCTGCAGCAGTCAAAGTGGCTGCCACACAGGTCATTCCTTTGAAGCAACTGACGTGATTTCTTGCCCTGGCTATTACATTTGGTTCCTTCCTCAATTTCCCTCTCATGTTGGACCACTTACTTTGGAGGACTTGACATTATAAAATTTGAGTGGCCTGTAAAGGAGCTTTCCAACAGATGAAGTCTGTCCTAACAAGTGCTCCTACTGTTTGCAATCACAACTTCTACTAACCATTCCTTTTGCAGACAGATGAACTGGGCTAGGGGAGGGAAAACTTGGAACACCCCATGTTTTTCATGAGCGAAAAGCTCCAGCCCAGAGTGAAAATATCTGCCCATTAAAACTGGCCCCAATACCAAACCAACACATTCAGTAAAATAAACATGATTTTACTTCGCTTAGGCTCAAGCTATGTTACACAAAATCCTGTGATTCTTTCCTCCTCCATACTTTCTACCCCAGAGAAACCTAGAGTAGGCTGTGTCAGTGGAAGAATATAATGTGGGGAGAAGCTGCTTGACACTTTGTCCTTCTATAATTTTCCATCTCAGTCATCCACCAAGCTGTTTTCATTACCTGCAGAGGAAAAGCAGCTTGGGGAGGGTAATTCTGAGCTGAAAAAGGGATTGAGGGGAAAAAGTTAAGCAGCCACCCTCAACTTGCCCTTCCTTTGCCCCATGCCTCCTTTGGCTGCTTTTGATTGGAAAAAACCTATCAAAGGCAGCCACCCTGCACCACTCTGCAGAGCCCCAGTGGAAATTCTCATATTGTGCTGGACTGGCTGCCTTTGAGGCTTCACAGAAAACAGATACAAGGTGAAAGAAAAAGCTGCAATGATTGCAAGCTTCATAAGCCTGTGCAAATAAAGATCAGACATACTTGTCAGAACACGTGCAATTTGCCTTTTTCATAGCTGCCATACATAGGGTCCACATTTTCATTGCGCTATTGACCACAACCCCAGCATCTCTTTCGTGGTCAGTCACTGCCTGCACAAGACAGTGTATATGTTAAGTTGCTGGGGGTCGGCGTTGGTTGGCTCAATGTACTTCACATTTACTTACATTGAACTTTGTTTGCCATTTTAATGCCCATTCACCCTGCTTGGAGAAATCCTTTTTTGTTTTTTCCAACTTGAAAAAACAGGTGTCATCTCTCTGTTGTGAAAACTGTCCATTTATTCCATTTTTAACCAGTTAATGATCCATAGGAACACCTGCCCTCTTATCCCATGACTGCTAAATTTGCTCAGGAGCCTTTGGTGAGGGACTTTGTCAAAAGCTTTTTGAAAGTCCAAGGAGTTATGTCTAGTGGATCACTCGTATCCACATGCTTACTAATAATCTCAAAGAACTATAGAAGGTTAGTGAGGCTGGACTTACCTTTGCAGAAACCATGTTAGTTCTCCTTCAGCAAGACTTGTCCTTCTATATTCTTGATAATTTTATCATTAATAATGTGTTCAGCCAATTTACCCAGAAAAGAGATTAAGCTAACTTTTCTGTAACTTCCTAGATTCCCCCCAATCTCTTTTCAAAAACTGGTGCTACCTTGCTTCTTTCCAGTCTTCAGTTTTAGTCCTTTCGAGCCCTGTTGATTCAATTTAGAGATTAAATATAAAGCTAACATTTTTGCATTTAGATTAATTAATATTAACCCAGTTATTGAGAGCTGGACTATAAGGAAGGCTGAGAGCCGAAGAATTGATGGTTTCGAACTGTGGTGCTGGAGAAGACTCTTACGCGTCCCCTGGACTGCAAGGAGGTCAAATCAGTCCATCCTAAAGGAAATCAACCCTGAGTGCTCATTGGAAGGACAGATACTGAAGCTGAAGCTCAAATATTTTGGCCACCTACTGCGAAGAGAAAAGTCACTGGAAAAGACACTGATGCTGGGAAAGATTGAAGGCAAAAGGAGAAGGGGACGGCAGAGGATGAGACGGCTAGATAGCATCACCGATGCAATGAATATGAACTTGAGCATGCTCCGGGAGAGAGCGCAGGACAGGAAGGCCTGGCATGCTATGGTCCATGGGGTCACGAAGAGTTGGACACGACTTAACGACTGAACAACAACAACAACAACAGTCGTAATTTAAAAAATACAAATCTGATTTACAAAAAACAAACACTTCTTTTCCTTTTAATAGGGACCATTGGTTTCATCAGTAGTATAGTTCTCTGTCACAAACGTTCACACCTTAAAATGAATATACCTTCCTGTAATGCACATAATGATATTAAGGGGAAATGTATTAGTAGTAATGCTCAGAAAGCTTTGAACAAAAGTTGCCCACAAAATGTAGACAAAAACGCATGCATTCTCTAAAAGCTATAGCCCTGAACACAAGGGGAAAATGTCTCATAACTAAACAGAGATAAGTTTGCAGCTGATTAAATAGAAGATGCAGGTACATTGCTGGAACGATGTGGTTAGCACAGCAAAAGACCAATATCCTAGAATGACTAAACAAGCCCTGGATTTGGTAAGACTGTATACTATATAGTATAATTTTTTCCAGTTTTGCATATCATTTAAATGTCTCATCCTTGTTCTTCCCAGTTCCTTCTCTGTGACTTCTGCAAACATTCCTGTTTGCACAGATCCATTCTGCTCCTAACGCTGTACAGCATTTTTTTTATAATATACAGTAATATAACTAGGTACATGGGTGCAATCGTGCCAATTCACTTTAAAAATTAGTCCTGAAGAACCAGAATGTTATATTAATGTCTGCCCCAATTGTGGAAAACAATAGGTCAGAGCTGTGGTTTAAAGTCAGTTCTGAAATCTGAAACCAGGATTAAATCAGGCTTTCAGATCCTGCTTAGTAAACCAATATCAAATGACAGTTACCATTCTGGACATAACAGGAAACTGTTACATAAATATCTTTAAAACACACAGTGCATATGGTAATGCCTGCATTTCAAAGCTAAACATGGGATGTGCTTAAAAAATAACTTTATCCCATTCTTGAAGTCTCAAGGCTGCTGTTCTGATTTAAGCTCCATAGGCACATTTTACTTCAAAATCCTTTCAATTAAAAAATAATTGAGCAGAATTCTTCTCCATATTATTCTCCACCCATGTGGAATAATCTACATTTAATTATTCTGAGATGTGTAATGCTTAACAAGCACAAATATCTAAGTTGGCTGTGATATGTGTAGGTGATACGCGAGGTCATAGGGCATAGCAAAAGCTATTATTTTACCCTAATGCATCCGTATTAAAAACAACCCTGCTCCTTCCCTATGAAAGAATCCAATCTTATAATCTCTAGGAATTTACTTTCATTGTGCTGATGGATACCAGAGTAATTATTCATTCCCCAAATACATGACTTAATGTAATGCTACACACTACTAGTATATCCATATAGGCATCACTGCTTGCCAGTTCACACATTTTAATGCGTACATGCATAAAGTTTTGTGTGCACATGTAAACACAACATTTGCACCAACTGTTTATTGTTCACCATTGTATTAAGCAGAAAGGGGGGCAGAAACCCTATGGAAATGAGGTGTCTGAGGGGACAGCTAGAATTCCCAACTGATAAGTACTAGGAACAATCTGTAGTGGAATATTAATTAGGAAAAAGCAGGGGATTTGATGTAGACTAGAGAAGCAATTCAAGATATTAATAGAACTAGTCACTATCAATTTGACAGCCTGGCATCTGGGAGGATTGCAAATAATCTCTTGATTATCAAATGGAGGAGGGATTGGCTTGGAAATATTTCCCTTAAAAAAAATGGTTTGGCTTATTTCTAAACTAGTCCATGTTGGAGTTGCAGGTGCCTCATCCCATCTCTAGAAGAAACTGAATCCTAGAGCTTATTAATAATTCAAAGTAACAAGTCACCAGATTGGGATGGTTATTAACTGAGATGACAATTATTGATCATACTACAACACTAAATACAGTCTCCATACTGGAGGACAGGGAAGCAGGTAACAAAATGCCAATTTCCAGAAAAGTACAGGCAAGTTACTATAACACTTGTTCATAGCAGTTCAGTGGAAACCACAAGTTGAAGATATTAAATATATTGTAGAACAAGTGTTGCTGACAAAAAGGCAACCTGACTCCTACAAAGTGAAGTCCTGCCTCACCTACCTTTGTAGTACCTTCAAAGTCCTACAACTCCCAGCATTCCCCAGCCAGCTATGCTGGGGAATGCTGGGAGTTGTAGGACTTTATTCTGTCTAAACCTACATAGGATTGCGCCCTTAGAGTGTGAACCAGGATCCGAATAGGGAGAGTCTCATAGATTGTATACACTGGAACATTCAAATAAAATCCCTAAAAGAAAACTCCTACTGAGAGTTCCTGAGCATCTAAACCGTCAAGGGAGGACAGGGCCTCTCCTGAGTTAGGAACTGGTTAAGACAGAGGCAGAGGTTGGGGGTACGCTGGCAATACTGACCATGGGCTGGGGGTGGGGAGGACAGTAGATCCTCAAAGGACCTATATTGGAACCAGTGCAAGTTACTTTGTGCACACTCAACCAGGAATCAAAGCTATTGGTAAATGGCTAAAATCTGCTGGTGACAGCCATTGAATTGAAAACCCAGACAGATGGCAAGCATTTTACCCCCCCCCCCCGTGTCAACTGGACAAAGATCAACATAGTTGGGATCAATGCAAGTTTATGTGATGCACACTGGGGCAAAGTCCATCATCATACAAACACTGATACAGTGGTGCAGTTAGGACTGGATGCTGGGGCAAAAGTCCAAGGCCCCACAGCCCAGGGGCCCCCAAATGCCCATGTGGAGAGCAGCAAGGCAGCAGAAGTAAACTCCATTTCATGCCTGTAGCCATGATGGTGCTAATTCCTGGAGGAAAAGGCTATCAATGGCTACTAGTCTTGATAGCTATGTGCTACCTCCAGTACACCAGTTGCTGGGAAACATAGGTGGAAGGGTGCTGTTGCACTTGTGTCCTGCTTGTGGGTTCCTGGTCAACAGCTGGCTGGCCATAGTGTGAACAGAATGCCGGACTAGATGGACCCTTGCTCTGATCCAGCATGGCTCTTCTTACGTTCTTATGATTGGCAGCACTACAAGCCCTCTGCCTGGAAGCACCCACAGAGATGTACAACTTGTCCATCTATCCAGCAAGTAAGTGCACACAGGACACCCAGATAAAACAGGACACTGTGGGAAACAGGATGCTGGGCTAAAAAGGCCTTTGGTCTGATCCAGAGGGGCTTTCTTATGTTCTTATTCTCTCATAGCCCTATTTTAACCAAGACCTAATCAACCAGAGCCCCTTCATGGATCACTGCCTTGTTGTGGCGAAGGGGCTTGCGTAACTCAGTGAAGCCATAAGCTATGCCGTGCAGGGCCACCCAAGACGGACAGGTCATGGCAGAGAGTTCTGACAAAATGTGGTCCACTGGAGAAGGAAATGGCAACCCACTCCAGTATTCTTGCCAAGAAAACCCCATGGAACGTATCACAAGGCTAAAAGAGATGACGCCGGAAGATGAGCCCCTCAGGTCAGAAGGTGTCCAATATGCTACTGGGGAAGAGCAGAGGGTATTTCCAAGTAGCGCCAGAAAGAGTGAAGCGGCTGGGCCAAAGCCGAAAGGACACTCAGCTGTGGATGTGTCTGGTGGTGAAAAGAAAATCCGATGCTGTAAAGACCTAATGCGAAGAGAAAACTCCCTGGAAAAGACCGTGATGCTGGGAAAGACTGAAGGCAAAAGGAGAAGGGGACGGCAGAGGATGAGATGGCTAGATAGCATCACCGATGCAATGAATATGAACTTGAGCACGCTCCGGGAGAGAGCGCAGGACAGGAAGGCCTGGCGTGCTATGGTCCATGGGGTCACGAAGAGTCGGACACGACTGAACGACTGAACAACAACAAAAATCAACCAGAGATGCCCAGGGTCAAACCCAGGGCTTCTGTCTGCAAATCAGGCACTCTTCCACCAAACATGGGACCTCCAGGCATCCCACCACAAGGGGTGGGGGAGGAAGGAACAACACACACACAAGCCATAGCCAGGCAACCAGCCCACCCCTTCAGCCATTGCGAGAGGAGAAGAACACCCACCACATAAGTGCCCCACTGGAATGGGGCCTATGAATGCAAGGGAGAGGAACTCAACTAGGGCCCTGAACCCACACAACCACTGTGGCCCCCTCCCAGCCCACAAAGCTGCTGCCCCTAATAGTGCCAATGGAAGCTAACCATGGAGGAAGCAATGCAGGTGCCAAAGGGGATCAGCCCAGTGCTGCTGCTGCTTCAGTAATCTTGAATCCCCTCAGAGGTGGTTCTGACCACTAACAAGGTCCCTTCTGAGCCACAGAGCCAGCCTGACACACTCCTCTCCATGCAGCCCGAGAGTGGGAACTGCAGCCCATTGCAGTTCTGCTCACCTTAAAACAGCGGCACCTGCACCCAAGCCCGCACTCTCTCTCGCTCCATGCTTCTTGAGAGCAAACTCTCTCCCCCACAGGCAGGCTGGTGGGTGTCTTTTTTCATGTGTTCATCCCTACATTGCCTATTGATGCCTTTTTTGTTGTGTTTTACCAATAAAAACAGAATTTTTGACTAAAACCTTTTGACTGCGGTAGCTGAAGTTCAAAAAGGTCCACACATGTCTAGAGGCTCGTAACACTGCTGGCCTGTATCAGAATGGATGCTGCTGAGGTTGGAAAACATGAGCAGAGCAGAGCTCAAACCTCCAATATGTCCTCCTTAGCCATCTTTCCAAAGAGGGCA
The DNA here is from genome assembly GCF_057233095.1 of Heloderma suspectum. NCBI lineage: Eukaryota > Metazoa > Chordata > Lepidosauria > Squamata > Helodermatidae > Heloderma > Heloderma suspectum. The sequence continues at coordinate 119,742,437 of NC_139462.1, forward strand.
CTTTGGAAGAGAATTAGACATGTACTGCCCTTGTGGCAGATGCTAATAATTAAATCTGTGTTGCAGAGATTTGGTCCAGAGACCATTTCAGATAGAACTGAACAGACCTTCTATTTAAAAAAAGAGTTGCTGCAATCATGTCAGGTCAGTCGGTCCATGGAAGCCCTTATAACCTTCAAGCCCCCTTCTTAATACTGACTAATCATTAAGTATTTAATTAATTAGTCAGAGCAGTAAAAGGGAAAATAGATTTCAAAATATCCTTTGCCACATATCTGAATTGACCATTTTGCCTGTACTCTTACAGCACAATCCTTTATGCATCTACTCAGAAGCAAGTCTCATGGAATTCAGTGGGGCGTACTCCAAGCCAGGTAATTGAGTGCAGGACTGCAGCCTTAGATGCTTATGGCACCTTAAAGACTAACAGATTCACAAGACTCTGTTATTGTTGTGGTGAGGGAATGAAATGGCTCTCCCTGTGGAACTTGTCAAAAATAATTTACTGGTGTCAGCTACTAAACTATAAATAAACTACAAACACAAACAAAGTTAAGTCTTCTCTGGAAGACATTTTATACCTGTGTTAATGTGGCCTGTTTTAATACAGCTCAATCCTATGCAGGTTTACTTGGAAGTAAATCCCACTGTGGGCAATGAGATTACTCCCCATTCATCACAGAATTGCAGCCATAATTCAGGGTCTTTAGACTAATTATTTCCCACATGACAGCTGAAATTTGTAATAGGTCTGATATAGCCAAAGTTAATAATAATTATTATAATATTGTTGTTATAATAATTAACAATTAAGTTCTGTGGGACTTACTCCCAGTTAAAAGTGTACAGGATTGCAGCCTAAATCTCTCCAGTTGAAATCGATGGGACTCAGGAAGGTTTAACTCTGGCTGGATTGTGCCCAGCATTTGAAATCAGTAAGATACATCCTATTTTAAAAAAACAAAACAACATTCAACATTCGTCAAAATATGGATCTTTAACTCCCTCCTTGAGCAAATCTTACCTTCATATACGGGTTCTATTAATGGCTAAATGTGGAGTGGGTTAGTTTTCTTAACGGTTCATGAATTAAATTTAGGAGAAAATGTTTATGCATTTTATACCTGGGTATGTTTACTATTTTAGGTACAGGAAAGCATTCCTGCCAGACACCTATAGTGACATCTGTGAGAAGTGTCCAGTTCAGCACCAAAGGGAGGTCATGTGCAGCCTGATCCTTGCATGTTTCCTTGGAAGCAAGTCTTACTGTGCTAGACAGGAATTACTTCCAAGTAAGTGAGCCTAGGATTGCCTTCTTACAGCACAACACAAGAGATGTGTACACAGAAGTTATGTCCCACTGAGTTCAAGAAGTTTTACTCTGAGGCAAGAGAGGTAATCCTATGCATGTCTCCTCAGAAGTAAGTGTGTATAGGATTGCAGCCTTAAATGACTACATCTCTGTTTAACTTTAACATGCACAATCCCCATTTAAACACATGGACGAGCTGTGCCAGAACACAACTGAGCTCTTCTTGTTCACCATCTCATTCATTTCAATGTGTCTTAGCAGCAACAGGACCACTTCATACAGGGCTTTCAAAAAAAATTCCCCAATTATAGGGCACAACAACTAGAAAATTATTCAATTAAAACTGTGGGAGTTTAAAAATCCACAATAATTAATTTTATCAATATAATTTAGATGTATTAGCTCTCAAGAACACAACAACAAGAGCATGAGCAAGCTATCCATTTCAGAAAACATGAAATGACTTGGGTTTTGCAAGAACAGAAACACAAAAGGAAATAATGGCTTCGGATGCCTTCCAACTTTTTTTCAGAGTAAAATCCAAACTCTGCAGTTGGGCAAACTGTCTGACAGATCTGGGTGTTTTTTTTATTATTATTACTACTTCTTAAGTGTGTTCATGTCAGTTTCAATTGGCACTTTTGAGAAACAATTGGCACTGCAGCCCAGGTCTTTCACCACACAGTCGATTGGACTCTTCTCCACTCTTTTCTCCGTTCAGAATTCACTTTCTGCAGATTAGGATTCTAAAAACAAAGCAAAAACGACCACCACACACAACTGTAGGTGCCGAGATCCAACCATTCCTTTGGGTTGGATGGAGCCTAAAGGAGGCTCCTGGGGGTGAGGGAGGTGGTTCTGCCTAGCGAGATGTCCCCTTCGCAGTCCAGCTCACAGACAGACTCTGTGATGACCTCGTCATCAGGCGAGATCTGGGGCATCCTGTCGAAAGGCTCTTTTTCGCCACAGCCTGCCACAGCGGGAATCATGTTGACACAGGTGGTGGCGATTTCCCTGTGGAGGAGGGTGTCTGGATTGCAAGAGATGAGCTCATTGCTAACATTGGCCGTCTCCACCGGCGTGCTGGAGCAATGTTGGCTGCAGCCCAAGAGGTTGGAGAAGACCTTCCTGAAGTCGGCGTTGAATGCGTAGATAATGGGGTTGAGGGAAGAGTTGGCCCAGCCGAACCAGACGAAAATGTTGAACGTTGTGTTGCTGACACAGGGGAGGCCGGCTTCTGGGTCGTCGGGGGGGCTCTCACAGAAGGGCACCATGCAGTTCAGGATGAAGAAGGGCAGCCAGCAGCAGACAAACACCCCCATGATGACGGAGAGGGTCTTGAGGACTTTGGTTTCCTTGCGGATGGAGGATTTGAGGCAGGGGTGGGGGTGGAGGTGGCGCGGGCAGTCCAAGTGCATGCTGCTGCGGCAGCTCCGCGCATGCTCGGCAGCCCTCTCCAGAGAGGAGATCCGGCGGATCTGCACCTGGGCAATCCGGTAGATGCGGGTGTAGGTGACAATCATGATGGCCACTGGGATGTAGAAGCTGATCAGGGAGGAGGAGATAGCGTAGGTCCTGCTCAGGCTGGAGTCGCAGTGCTCCGCCGGCGCCGGCCCAGCCCGTGCAGTGGCGTTGCGCCCGCCACCGGCGCTCCCTGTCCAGCTGGGGCTCACAACCTCGGTCCAGGGTGAGGCGCTGCCAGTGCTGGGGCCCGCTGCCGGTGGGGCAGCGGCAGCGTGGGGGTCCCCCCCCTTGTGCCAGTTGAGCTGGACTGGGATGAAGGAGATGAGGAGCGAGAGCACCCAGGCCAGGCCGATCATGGCCAGCGCCGCCCTTGGGGTCATCTTCCGCTCGTACCTGAAGGGGCTGGCGATGGCCCAGTACCTGTCCACGCTGATGACACACAGGTTGAGGATGGAGGCAGTCGAGCACATGATGTCGAAGGCCACCCAGACGTCGCAGAAGGCCCCGAAGGGCCAGTAGCCGGCCACCTCGCTCACCGCCTTCCAGGGCATGACCAGCAGCGCCACCAGCAGGTCCGAGACGGCCAAGGAGACGATGAAGCTGTTGGTGACCTTGGCCCGCAGGTGCCGCGAGCCCAGGATGGCCACGCACACCAGCGCGTTCCCCAGCAGGGTCCACACCACCAGCAGCGACAGCAGGCTGCCTGCCGCCACCATGCGCGCCACCGGAGCGCCGGGAGAGGCGCCGGCCGCGGGGTCCGTCGCCGTCGGCGGCCCGCGCGTGGGCGGCGGCGTCGAAGCGCCGTGGCCGGCTGACTCGGGCAGAGTGGCGTTCGGGCTCCAGGGCGGCTGCAGCATGGCCGGCGGCGGCCGCTCCCCCCCGCTCCTCCCCCCGGAGCGCACGCAGCCGATGGGGCGCACGGAGCCGCCGAGGCGTCTTGCTTCTCCCAGCGCGCCCCGCTTGGCCCCATCGATGCCGCCCAGGCGGGTTTGCCCGTCAGCGCCTTCGAGCGCACCGGCCGCCTGCCCGGCGCTGCGCCCTTTCCCGCCGAGGCTCCCGGCGCTCCTCCGCCGCCCCCGCGCGCCCTGCTCCGGCTCTCATGGCGCCGCCCGCGTGGAGCCTCCCTTCCCCTTCTCGCCCCGCGCAGAGAGCTGCCGGGCTCGCCTCCGCACGACGGCGCTCGCCCGGGCCGCGGGGCTCGAGGACGGCGGGCTGCCGCGGGGCCGCCGGGGGTGCCGCGCGGGACCGGCGCCTGGCCGCTTCCACACTCCGACTGAGGGGCTGCCTTCGTGCCCGGCCCGGCCCGGCCTCGAGCGCGTCGGGACCCGACCTCCTCCACGCGGCGCGCGCTCGCTCCCTCCTTCCAGCCACCAGCGTCGCGGGACGACTCCGCTGCCTGCCAAGGCTGCCGCCGCCGCCTCCCCCCCGCTCCTCGCTCCTCGCTCCTCGCAGTGGAGGTCGGCGCAGGGCCGCCCGGCAACGGGCGCGCACGCACCTTCCAGCGGCAGGCGAAGCGCGCCGGTGGCGGAGGCACCTGCGCCGCAAGGGCGCCCGGGGAGGGGGCAGGGCGGGGCGGGGCAGGGCAGGGCCAGCGGGAGCGGAGCTGCTTGCGTCCAGCGGCTCCGCCCGTCTGATCTTTCTCTCCGGAAAAGGAGAAACGCAACCGGGAGCAGCACTCCGGCGAAGATGGGAAGCTCGCTGCCGTGTATCCCATTCAAGCCGGCCGATTTTCAGTCGCGTTCAGAAAAGAAAAGAAAAGTGAAAAGCCCGCACAGGCCAAGCAGAGTCTTCAATGTAAAAACTGGAGTTGCCAAGAAATGACATCCTCTTTATGCCCAGGTGCTGGTGGTGAGGGAAAGGCACGCTGCACGTGCATACTAGAAAGCTTAGCTGTCTGGCTGTTCAAATTTAAGAAAATGTGGTGGTCGGCCATGCTGTGAACAAGACGTGTTCTGATCTATTCCCCTCTGACAAATGCTCAGGAAAATCAGCTTGTTGTAGCACAGGGGGACTTTAGAAGACAATCTGAATCTTTCTCCAATCCACTCTCGCTTTTCCATGAAACTCATACTCCTGCTGTCCTCTTTAAGTAACTCAGGGCCTGAATCTGAGGGGAGGAGAGTCGAAACTCCCCTTGGCCAGCCTGATCCTGTCACTACAAGGTCAGAGGTGGGCTTTTAGTGCAGCACACATTTGGCATTTAAAAAGTTCCAGGGCTCAAATTAAGGCAACTCTCTCATGGCATGAAGGCAGTGACAGTAAATGTGGAAATAGTCTCTGACACATGCAAGTACCTCTTGTGCTTCCTATAACACTGCTGATGGTGTCAAGCGGAGAGGTGCAGTTTGGAGAAAAGCCAGGGATAATGTGGAAGCTACTACAGAAATATTTGGAATTGTCTAAGAATCATACATGCCAATGGCATGCCATAAAAAAAATTTCAGGCAAATCTTGAAATACCTGAATTTTACTTCTACAAATCTATGAACTGCCTATTCATTCCTGCGGGTTTCCCTCTTGAAATACAACCCTTTGCTGTAATGAAGTCAGAACAGTCCTATGATCCAAATGACATCAGTGACCACTTATTCCAGCGTAACATCAGTGTAATGTAGTCAGAATCCTACCTAATTCTAAGCAGCAAGTTGAGAAGAAAATAATAGCGGTACAAACTACAGAGAACATAGCCCCAAAAGCAGCCCCCCCCCCCCCAGCATCCATGGCAACGCTGCCAGCACATACTGATCAGAGTAGCATGCTAATTATGCCCCCACATTAGCAATGTATGGACTGAACCAGAGTACACATGGACTCAGGGAAAATCCTCCGTTATGTCCTCCCACCACAGCACCTGCTCCTGAATGAGCCTCCAAACATCACAGAGGGTCTCCGTGGTGCATGCAGCAGGAGCCCATCACACAGAAGCCTGTAGGAATGTGTGCACTCTGCAGTTCAACCCCCCTTTAGCACACACACAGCTAATAATAATCCCTGTTTGGATTACACAGCACCACCACCACCACCACGCCTTAAGGGAGCTGAAGTGGAACTCTGGGTGTGCAGTGGAGTTACCCTGTTCTGCTCCATGTAGTTAGACTATGACCCTGAAAGGCAAAAGTGAGCCTGAGTGTTTGGTCAGCAGCAGTAACTGTTGTTGTTATTAGCAATATTTCTATACCACAACTCATTTGTGCAAATCGCAAAGTGGTTTACAACACAATGAAGCAGTAGAACAATACAATAAATATACAACAGTACAATATTAGAGATTGTTCAAGACAGCCCTCGGCTGGGGCGGGGTGGGGGGAGCCACAATAAAAACATACATTTTCAGTAAACACCTAAAACATGCCAGTGTTGAGGCCTGATATACTGCAGATGGAAGATCATTCCACAGGGCGGCCACCACCACAGAGAAGGCCCATCTCCGTGTCACTGCTGAGTGGACATTTCAAGGCCATGGCATTGACAACAGGGCCTCCTTCAGATCACAGTGGCCTGGGAGGTTGGTATAGGGGAAGACATTCCTTGCGGTAACCTGGTCCTGGTATAGGGCTTTTTATACCAACACCTTAAACCTGGCTTGGTGGCAGACTGGCAGCCAGTGTAGATCCTTTAGCATAGGTATAATATGTACACAGTAAGGAACCTCAGTCAGTAACCTCACCAGTGCATTCAGCCATAAGGGCAGCTCCACATAGAATGCCTTACAGTAATCCAATCTTGACGTTACCAACGTGTGGACCACACATTAGTTGCCCTTAAAAAATCACCATGTGGCGAAGAAAGAAGAATTATTCTTCCTAAAGAGTAAAAATTATGCTTGCCAGTATCATTAACGCAGCAGGAATAACAATATTGCTTCATTCACAGCATGACTTCAAACTGCTGGTTTTCCACACTAAAACTATCAAGGATAATATTGCCATGTCTCCCTAAATGTAGCTCTGTGGTGTTTGTTTTAAACACCTTCTCTGTAAACATCCCTGTTGTTGTTGTTGTTGTTCAGTCGTTCAGTCATGTCCGACTCTTCGTGACCCCATGGACCATAGCACGCCAGGCCTTCGTGTCCTGCGCTCTCTCCCGGAGCGTGCTCAAGTTCATATTCATTGCATCCGTGATGCTATCTAGCCATCTCATCCTCTGCCGTCCCCTTCTTTTGCCTTCAGTCTTTCCCAGCATCGGGATCTTTTCCAGAGAGTTTTCTCTTCGCAGTAGGTGGCCAAAATATTTGAGCTTCAGCTTCAGTATCTGTCCTTCCAATGAGCACTCAGGGTTGATTTCCTTTAGGATGGACTGATTTGACCTCCTTGCAGTTCAGGGGACTCGTAAGAGTCTTCTCCAGCACCACAGTTCGAAACCATCAATTCTTCGGCGCTCAGCCTTCCTTATAGTCCAGCTCTCACAGCCAAACATCCCTTCCTCCCTCTAAAATTATTTGTTCCACCTGGGTACCTTTTTACATCAGGCTCAAAATCAACATAATTGTCCTGATATACAATTACATGAAGTCACATTTGACTTCAGAAGCAGAAACTTCTCAAAAATTAGGGGACTGTAAAAAGGAAATTGACAAGGAAAGTCAAGAGGGTCAAAATTCTACAGAACTCATAACCACAATAACAGAAACTCAGCTAGAATGTGTACCACAGGTCAGGAAAGGTACTACCAAGTCAAAAAGGTCACCAGCATGGTTAATTAGAAGTGTCACAGAAGCTATCAGAAAAAAGGTTTCCTTCAGAAGATGGAAGTCTTGCCCTAACAAAGAAAGGAAAAAAAGGAACACAAACTTACACAAAGGAAGGCAGACAATAAGGGATGCAAAAAAGGGGGGATTTTGAGGGGCATATTGCTAATAAAATTAAGGCCAACTGGCTATGGAGGTGGTTGGACCATTGGATGACAAGGGAGTTAAAGGAGTACTAAAGGGGATAAGGAGATTGCAGAGAAGCTGAATAAAAGCTTTGCATCTTCTTCCCTGCAGGTGATGCAAGACTGGTACCCATGTGTAACTGACATTTTCAGGAAGGGAGGAATTCTGAAGAACTGAAGCAAATAGTGGTGACACGTGATGAAGATCTAGACCAGGGATGGAGAACCTCTGACCCATGAGCCTACTTTGGCTTGCCAGGCTCATTGGGCTTGTGGGGCCTCAGGTAAGGCCCCACCCTGTGAGAGGGGAGCATGTGTGGGAAAACATTTGTTGCTCCATCACTTTCCCAGCATGGAGCAGTGAAGCTGGTGCCTCAGCAGGTTTCACTCTGCCCGGACTTTCCTAGCTAGGGAAAGCCTAGCCCGAGTGAAGCTCCATGACCATGAGCTCCATAAGTGCTCTTCCAGCTGGTGCCTCAGTCAGGGAGCCAACTTCACTCTGCCTGGGCTTTCCCTTGCTGGGAAAACCCTGAGGAGTGAAACAGGCTTCCCAACTGAGGGACCAACTGGAGGAGCTCCAGCTGGTGCTCTGCCCAGAGATCTGATGATGTCAAAGGATGAGTCCCCATCCCTGATGTCATATATGGGGCCCTGCCCCTGACATCTTCTGCCCCACCTGGGGAATCCAGCCTCCAGACCAAAATGGGGTAGACACCCCTGCCCTGGACCTTATTGACAAAAAGATAGCAAACCATTCACCAAGCACTCCTTTTGAACATGACCAGAAGTTTGGGAACTGGCAAGTTTTTCTGTAAAATTCCATTGCCTTTTGCATTCATGGTTGGGGTTGTGAACAGGGCAAATTCAAAGTAAAAATGAACCCAAATTAAATTTTCATACATACTGAGCAATCTGTCTGTCTATCTATTCTATCTACATATTAACAAAAGGTTAAAAGTTTCTCTTTCCATGATTAAAATTCCTCTTTCGAGTTCATCCTGCCCCCCCCATCAAATTTCCTTTAAACGTCTTCCACTGCTGCTCACCACCATGCAGCTTCAGTGTGGTGTAATGTGGTTAGAGTGCTGGACTAGGGCTGGAGAGACTCAGGTTCAATCCCCAGTTTGCCATGAAGCTCCCTGGGTGACCTTGGGCTAATCACTATTTCTCAGCCTAACCTCACAAAATTGTTGTGAGGATAAAATAGGGGAGAACCATGTATACCACCTTGAGTTTCTTGGAGGGAAGACAGGGCATAAATGTCATACATGCATAAGGAAAAAGAAAGGGGAGTGTGTTTGTGGGGTGGGAAGAGTGAGTTTGGGAAATGGTGGAAGGTGTAGATAGATTTGGAGAATGGAAGAGGGTGGCAAAAGAATTTTGAGGATTCTAAAACTTTTATTTTGAAGTGAGTTTTACAAGCCCTTGTAGTTTATTTCTGAGCCCAAGTTCAGAAAACTCCTACTTTCTAAATACTTGGGGGATTGAGCTACTGTATGTATGCAGAAATATACAGGATTGTAAATGGAAAGAAAAAGTTCTTTTTAACCCACCCTTGGTCCTGTAAACTTCCTGGACTTGCGAATTTTCAGGACCTATGATATGTTGAAGACACAGAGATAAGAAAATTGTAGACCAACTCCTCTAATTGTCTGGAGAGGGAACATTGAAAGTCTTTTTGATCTGTTTGAGGCAGAAGTCAGAAACAGTGTTGCCCATCCAGCCAAGTCAGAAAGGTGTTCTCTGTAAGCCCTGACCAGCACTAAAAGGCTACCTGTTAGGGGCTGAGGATACACAACAACATATTGTTGCAGGTCCCCACTTGTAATGATAGAATGCTGGAAAAGCCCTCTGACTTCACTATACGGACCCTCCCAGGCTGTATAGAAAAATTATCTGACACTGTCCACATATGGACAATTTGAGGATGGTTGTCAAATTAAATCTATAAAACAAGCACTGCTTGCAGTTGCTAGTTTGATTATTCATGGATTTACCAGCATAGTTTCAGGTTATGGGCTGAAGGCACATAATGCAGCAATATTGCTGAAGCTAAGCAGTTCCGAGTCTGGTTAGTGCCTGGGTGGGAGACGACCAGGGGACCCTGTGGAAGCTGCCTTTATGATGAAAAAAGATGAGGTATAAATGTAACAGAATAAATAATAAGCTTTGTGGTTGTTTTTAAAGGATGTTAAAATCCTTTGGATTATCTATAGAGAGAAGAGCAGAAGGAAGTAGCAGGAGTTCAACATATTCATATCATGGCTAAAGCAACCGAGTGCCAGCATTGGTCTTGATGTTGCATGAATCCCTTCAGACTTAGTGCTGGCAGTGAATGGCCTTCCGCCACTGTTTTATGAAGATTCATCCCCAATAAAGCAGGCCTGCGCAGGATTTGATAGCATTCCAACATACAATGGAAAAACAAAATAATCATTGTGGACAGACAATACGGAAGACTGGATAAACACTGATAAGGCTACTACAGCATTCATATCATTTTTTTGCATAGGTGCGTGCATGCACATACACACACACACACACACACATACACACACTTCATTTTGCAGTGACACTTTATCCATTCTTGAAAAGCATGTTGTCCATCTGTACAATTGCACGTGACCTTGGCAATGTGGATGAGGAAAGAAAAGAAGTGTGTGTTTTTTAAAAATCCACTCCAAAGTATGTCACCCATTAAAGCAACATGCATGATGAGTTGTCTACCTTGTTAGCCATTAGTGAGGATGAACAGACAAAATAGTCCATGGGTGCTTCCAGATGGAGGACTCCTAGTGTAGCAGCCATATCGGGGGTCAGACTAAGTAGCCTCATGCAGTCTCATGCTTCATGTTCTTGCTGAGCTCTTTCTCCCTTGAATATATTGTTGTAAGCTGACGAGACACAGGAATTCCTTATCTTGTCAAAGGTCATACAATTGTATATCTTGTTCTCTGCTGTTCTCTTCTGTTCTCTCCTTATCATGGCTACCCTATAACCCAGTTCTTGTATTATAAACAATAGTGCTAAGAGAAGAAATGTTGAGGATTGCAACCCCATGCGGAAGGGGAAGGAGGAGCCGTTTCATATGTGTCACAATGTCTATAAAACCAATGTGCTAATGTAAATCGGGGCTTCTGGCTCTTTGGAAATGATTCCAGCCTTAAGCCCGCGCGTTAAATAAAGAATCTCTTTTTCCTTCACTCCGTGGTCTCTCTGACTCTGGGTTCTGCAACATAAATGGTGCCGTGACTCGGATGTGGCAGGCTCTGAGCCAGACAGGTGGCAGTTGCCTGCTCTTGATCGCCGCACCGGGAAGACGAGCTCGGCGCGTGCCTCCCTTTCTTGGCGCCACCGACCTTTTTGTCGAGTGAATGGGAGAAAGCCTGCACCAGGATCGCCCAAACGGCAGCGAGTGGCAAGAGAACCTTGGGAAGCGGAGGAAGGAACTTGAGCCCTGCCTGTATCGCAGCTGCAATTGAGTTGAAACCCACATTGGAAGCCTTCAGGAGAAAGGCAAGTATATGGGAAAAAGAGGGCCCCGCCTTTAGGGAGAAAGGCCACTGGGCAGAAAAAAAGAGGGCCCCGCCTTATGAAGAAGGTCAGTGTTGGTGGTATACGTATACAAAAGAACCTACTCCTTGCGGGTAGAAGGGGGGCCTGATCACACCCCCGAGTGGGCGCCAGTACCCAGCACGCCAGTACTCAGTAGGAAGCTGAGGAAGCTGGGGAAGCCGTTTTCCGCTCTGGTAAAAAGTGGGAAAAGTGGGTGGCAGGGACATATGGATGTAGTGGAGAGATTGATGATTGTGTGAGTGGCTACTGCGGTTTCTGACGCATACCGTTGACCGTCCGGGTGCCCAGGCCAGTAGCAAAGTGTGTGGTGTGAAAAATCCTCTTGTGTCGGCCAGTGAGACCCCTTACTCACTGACCAATTCCCATTCCCTAATTGTGTCTGTCTTCAGTTTAGGAGGGAGGCTATGGGTGGTGGGGGAAGCAAACCTTGCACCCCCTTGAGATGTATGTCAAACAAAGAAGGAAAAAGGTTTATTTTTAAAAAAAGATTCAGAATAGAGAGAGAAAACAGCAAAAAGCTCAAGGTCGAGCTGAGAGGAAAAAAAACAAGATCTGAGGCTGTTAATTAGAAAAATGTTGCAGGACAGTCTGGCTTTTAACAAAGCGTGGGAGCGTGAGAGTGTAAGGCCGAAAAAGTAGCTGTTAGCCTAGCGCGCCGAGAGAGGGGGGGCAGGAAAATTGCCCACAACGTTCTGAGTTGTGCAACATCATCACCTCGCCTAATTGAGATGAAATCCCTAAGAAATGGAAACTGAAAATGAAGACCCAGAAGATGAAGGCAAAATAGAAAATAAAGGTGAAGAATCAGCCCCCAGAGCACAGGCTAGACCCCTCTTCGAGTGAAAAGTGTGCCATAAGACTGTCCCAAAGCAGAATGAAGCGGAAAGACCACGTTGAAGATCTCTGTCAAGGTAACCGTGTTTAGCTTTGAACTGTGTTAGAATTGCATAGAGCCTGTAGCTACTGACCATCAGCTATATGATTTCTAAAGAGCGTAACCATTAAGCTTTTGCCGTGGGATTCCCTGCAATGAAGAAATCTCACTGATTTGAGTGTCCAGTGTTACACTGCCTAAGTATGTGTGCTAAAGAGACCGAGAAACCAGACAGCATGTTCCTGGCCAAGCTAAAATCACGCTACTGCCATGCTCCTGAAAGCTGCAATAAACTGTGTAAGCTGGGAGACCCAACCTGATTGAGAAGAAAAGAAGATATTGGAGCAACTGTCTTAAAAAACAATGAGATCTGTGTAGCTGGCTGGCTGACGCTGTCAGTGATGTTACAACTTTAAATTAAGACTGTTTTCCTGTTTGAGACCCCAGCGAAGAAAGCTAACCCGAGTTATTTGTTGCCCGTGCCAAAGCAAGAATTTGGTGGCCCTGTACCTCATCGTGTCCTGTTTTGAGCTTGGGATTTACAAATACAAACAAACTGAGAAGCTTGCCTTTAAAGTCCTGCAAATCACCCCACCGCCTCCCCGAAGATTAATGGCTGCCTGAAAAATGCAAGTATAAAGCGATGCCCATCACCCCCCAGCGTCCTGAGTTTCGGCACTCAGTGTTTCAGTGCTTTCGTGTACCAGGTTAGAAGAGAAAAAAAAAGAGTAAGTTTTTAAAATGTCTGTGAGAGAACCTGACAGAAGTAAAATAAAATTTACAGAGGAGTTGCCCAGGTTAAAGCGTCACGGCTAGAGAGCTGAGCTGTGCCGCTCTGTTTAGATAGAGGCCTTGCTAAAAAAGTTAAAGGCCCTTGTCTGTCAGAAGGGGTGTAGGGCCACACTTTCCCTTTTTAAACTGATGCAAAAGTGGAGAGCCTTTGCTGGAAACATCGCATCTTCATTGCCCAGAGCCTTCTCTGTTTGCCTCCATCAATGTCTGGGCTTTTTAGAGACACTCTGCACATGAACTAAAATTTTAAATTGTCAAAGACTTGCCATGGACAGTGCTGTGAAGCTTTGGATAAACTTGAACTCTCATCGCTGTAGACCATGTGTCTGTGTTTGTAGTCAGCTCAGTGTACAGCAGGCTGAGTTTGATCTGTGACTTTTAGATTTCCTTCTGCCAGAACTCATGCAGCATAGAGTTGCTGATGCAAAAATGGTGACCTAGAACTCTTTGCGTGTGTGGGTATGCCTGTCCCTTGATTTTAATGAGCCCTGAGCTTTCAGCCAGAAGAGTAGTATAATTGCTGGATCTGCTCCATCATGCCTTACCGTGCAAGAAGTGTTTTCCATTCATTGTGTTAAATTGCAGAAAAAGTTTGTTGTGTATATTTTATGATTTCTTAAATATCATAAAATATATGTGATATTTGCAGATTAGTGTTAGTTGCAACTCCAAATGATACTAAGTGTGGTTCCCAATGGATGACAAGGAAAGAAAGACAAAAGCAAGTAAAAAAAAAAAATAGAGAAAGTAGCAGACAGATAGAGAAGAGGGAGGAAAAAAGAAGAAAGAAAAGGCAAGAGGCAAAGAAAAAAAACATTTGTAAAAAAAGAAGCGTGGCCATAGTTGCCCCCAGGGTAAATTAAAAGCAGCTGATTGTGCCTGGAGCTTATTACCTGGGGTAAAGTAGCCACAATAATGTAATAGTTCTTTAAAATGAAGAAAATGTAACTAGAAGGAGAAGAAGAGCCTATCCCAAATGTGTGTCAGTGGGACTAGTGTAAGGCAGAAAAGTTTAAGTAAGTTTAACTTGAAAAAGACAAATAAAGAGACAAGGCTGGTGCATGGAGCAGAAAGTTTTATATAAAAAGTTTGAAACATGATCTGCAATACAGGCAGATCAGCAAAGAAAAAGAAAGCAAAAGAAAGAGAAAAAATTTGTCTTCCCATACTAATAAATAAAAAGTGTTATCAAGCACTTTGGGAAGCGAAGTTGTTTACAGGAAGCTGTGCCTGAGAACCAAACACTTCTAGCCTATGCTGAAAATGCTTGCTAGTGTTATGGGTAACATGTATGGTATAAAACCCATTTAGCGCAATAGCTCGTGGTTCAGAGAAGCTGTCTGATCCAACCATTAAGTACGCCTGTGTGCTGTAAGTTACCCAATAAAGCCTCCTTGTAAGTACCCCCCCCCCCGCTGGAATCCCAAAACACAAGTGGGGCTAGAGCGCCTCACCCAGTATCAAACCCTGCTGTTAGAAGCCATGAAAGCAGGTATGAAGAAGTCAATTAATATGACCAAAGTGTCTAAAGTGCTGCAAGGTGCCACCAAGGCCCCAGAGCGTACTTGGAGCGTCTTTCAAATGCCTATCGCCAGTATACCCCCCTCCCTCAGCCCAGAGGCCCAAAAAGACGTGGACGAAAGAAAAAAAAAAGAAGACCCGGCAGAGGCAGAAGATTCTTAAAAAAGAACCAGTGTGCCCAGTGTGGACAAGATGGACATTAGTGGCATGAATGCCCAAATAAAATAAATCAAATACACAAAGGAGAAAACCAAAGGGGCCAGAATGGGCGAAGAGGGAGACAGCTTGAGAGGGGCCGTGACATTGACTTCATAATTGACACTGGAGCAGCATCAAAAGCAAGCAACAAGAAGTCCAAACACTAAACAAAGTTCTTCAAGCCCAGCGTAGCTTTGTCTTAGAAAATAAGCCATTCCCATCACAGAAGTTCATCCTTTCCAATTAAGAGTTAAAGTATGAGTTAAAGAGGGAAAAATAACCCTTTGACTCCCAGATAGAGAAGACTGAAAACTGTCATACTTTCCACCCCCACAGCTATGAAAGCAGCTGGAGTTAAACCCTGGATACACTGGACACGAGTCAAGAGAGCGAGAGGGGGAGAGTAGACTGTAAACAGAAATCCTGAAAATCCTTTAAAAATCATTCTGAAAAAGCAGTAAGAAGACTCAGGCTAGACCTTACTGTGGACACACCGGGAAACTGTCCCCCTGCGTACGGTCAGACCTGCAACTGGAGAATTGAAGAAGGGGACTAGACCCTACTGCAGCTTGCCAGGTGAATAGCTGCCCGGCGTACGGTCAGATCCCAAAGAAGATCAAACATGCGTGTTGTAGTGTTAGTAGTGCTGCATTGTGTTTCCTTAATAAGGTGCAAAAAGGGGGGTCTGCCCCTGGAAGGAGAAGTTTGTCCCAGTGATTTGCTGATAATTACTGGCTTCACCTGGCTAACATCATGAAAATAAAACATTTTTGTTTGCCAAGAGGTATACCTGCAAACAGGCTTATTAGCTCTTGCCTAATACCTGTCTGTAGACATCCTGAGAAAATTCAAAAAGATACCATGTTAAAAGTTTATGGTGTAAGTTTAACTTATTCCCAAAATGCTAATTGGGGCATGGTTGCAAAGATCCTACCCCCTACAGAGTTCACTCTACGCACCCCCATCATTGCTGAAACAAATGCTACGTGTGCACAAATGCTTAATTGTCAAAATTTTCCAGAAAATATAAAGCTATCCCTGGGCCCCTTCCACTGTAATAAAATTCAAAACATATCTTTTAATGATGCCCACATACTTTTGCCTCATGGATGGTTTTAGACATGTAATTCCCGCACTTGGTCATTCATTCCTGCCAACTTGTCTGATAACCACCCATGTTGCCTCAGCCGCCAATTGAACTGGTGCCAATTCTTCCCCTGTAGCCCGAGAAAATCCGTCAACGGCAGCCTCGAGCACTCCAACTAACTAAAAATTGTAATAGTCATGTGCAGTTATATTCTGACTCAGAAAAATTGGCCTTAGCAATGTCACTGGTTGGGGTTCCAGGTTTAGCCTTGGCTGATGGTCTGGAGAGCAACTGGTTAGCTTGCAGCTTAGCCAAAAGCATAAATGCCACCTCACCAGCATTGTCATTGTTAAATAAAGAGTTGCGTGATCTAAGAGGTGCAGTTCTAGAAAATAGAGCTGGTATAGATTACCTCTTCCTTCTTCATCATTTAAGTTGTGAGACACACCAAAAGCTCTGTTGTTTTAACTTAACTGATAATGGCAATGCTGTAGATGAACAGATCAACAAGCTGCACAATATAGTAGCTAACAAAACAATAAGACAAAACAATTAGCTCAATTAGTTGACCCTTTGGCTTCCAGATCTTAGCTGGCTTGAAGCATTGTTCATCCTAATTCTACCAGTATTGTTCATAAAAGTTCTGTTATGTCTCTGCGTTCCTTGTCTTATGCGCTGTTTAACCAATCTGGTTTATGTCTCAGCTAGTAAAACTGCTGCCCTCTACGCTCTAATAGCCCAACAAGAGGCTAAGTAATATGTATGTCACAAAAAGCTTTGTATGGTTATCAGAAATGCTATAATTGTAATGAAATTATGCATTTAAGGGGGGAATGTAGCAGCCATATCGGGGATCAGACTAAGTAGCCTCATGCAGTCTCATGCTTCATGTTCTTGCTGAGCTCTTTCTCCCTTGAATATATTGTTGTAAGCTGACGAGACACAGGAATTCCTTTTCTTGTCAAAGGTCATACAATTGTATATCTTGTTCTTTGCTGTTCTCTTCTGTTCTCTCCTTATCATGGCTACCCTATAACCCAGTTCTTGTATTATAAACAATAGTGCTAAGAGAAGAAATGTTGAGGATTGCAACCCCATGCGGGAGGGGGAGGAGGAGCCGTTTCATATGTGTCACAATGTCTATAAAACCAATGTGCTAATGTAAATCGGGGCTTCTGGCTCTTTGGAAATGATTCCAGCCTTAAGCCCGCGCGTTAAATAAAGAATCTCTTTTTCCTTCACTCCGTGGTCTCTCTGACTCTGGGTTCTGCAACACTAGCGCTACAGTCAAAAGGCAGTTTTGTGCAGCTGT
The DNA here is from genome assembly GCF_057233095.1 of Heloderma suspectum. Classification (NCBI taxonomy): domain Eukaryota; kingdom Metazoa; phylum Chordata; class Lepidosauria; order Squamata; family Helodermatidae; genus Heloderma; species Heloderma suspectum. Next base: position 119,759,445 of record NC_139462.1, read on the forward strand.
TCCATTTTTCCTCCTCCGTGGTTTTTTTCTGGTAAGAAACAAGACAGAAGAAGTGGTGGGAAACATGGGAGGGCTACAAATTGAAAATTACATTGTTTGGGACCCCCTGTAAAACAACCACCCATCCCCAAAGTCTCCCCCACAGCCATTACTCATGGCTGCTGTATTGGAATCTGTGCATTTTCTAATATGCACTTCACATCTGAAATCAAACACGTAACAGATATCTACAGAGGGTTTTTTTTAAATCAACATTTGAAGTTTTCTTATCAGTACTTTCACTTACTACTGCAACTACAGGCACGTGTAAGAACTCACACATTTTCTGAGAGGAGCTGCATGAGTTGGCACCTTCGGTGTTACCTAGGTAACATTTGAAGCCGCTCTTCATATTATATAATGCAGAGGAGGGAAGTGCAGTGAATCGGAAAGTCATCTGTGGGTAGCTGGAAGGTGCACATAGTTCATAACAGCTAGTTCTGAAGGGATCAAAGTACTCCAAGTAGGCACCCAGCTGTAAAGAAAGGAGGTGGTGAGTAGGTGTCCCTCAGATGGACTCTGTGGGTGAATTCTGGACTAATTTGGTCTCACGCATGAGGATGACTGAAGTTGTACCTTTAGGCCATGCACCTTCACCGCTGCACATGCAGGCTACACTGCTTTCCAGCCACATGTTTGGACAGTGGGCAAAGTGTTCCTACTCACTTACCAGCCTATGGTACAACACAAGGGGGGTCCTGATTGTCCCAGGACCACATTCTCTCCTCCCCCCACCCCCGGCCTTTATGTGGAAGCACATCATGGGCACAGGCTCATATGAGTATAGGGCCAGTTCACACACTGGCCAGACAAACAGCCAGTGAGTGATGTGGTTGAGGTATGTGTGTGTGTGTGGGGGGTGCAACCTTGTTACTGCCATCAATGTGACAGATGTTCCTATGACACCTCTTAATTATGCACTCAGTTATGGCCCACCAAGAGCAGTACATGCACCCTTAGCAGGATGACCATAATTCAACTGACTGGGCTCTTGGCATGGAGCTAGAAGTCTCTGGCCTCATATTGTCCACACTTAGGCTCCATCTCCAGTTCTACTGCACCTCACAGATGATCATGGCAGATGACATTACCCCCACACACATCAATTGTGTTTTTTTCTCTCTAAAATGCCGCGTTTTTACAAAGTCATTTTGTGACGGATTTTCCTGTTGTGGCGGCTTCGGTGTGGTTTGGGAGTCTGTGTGACCTCAACTGGCTTTGGCATGGGCTGTGGGGAGTAGCCCCAATTGGCAGAAGGGAAAGTTGCCATCATGAAAAGGTGGACATGAGGAGTTGGCTAAATATGTCTACTCAGAAGTGACCCATTACCTTCAATTGCACTTTACTGAGGAATGGAGCAGGGAGGGGCAAGGAGGAAGCCTCCACTCATTCGCTGCACCACACCTACGCAGTTCATGATGTTCCATTCTACTTGCAGGACTCCACCCACCCCACCCTGAACTAATGTGAGTGGGTTTTTGTCAATGTACACACTGCTTTATTGGCTCCATGTGCCACAGAAGGAGCTAATTCAATTTCTTGAAAATCCACTTTTAAAGGGAATCTTGTGGGAAAGCATCTTCATGCAGATAGGGCCTGGTGCCTACATCGTGCTCTTTCCGACATCAGGTGAAGACCTTTTTATTTCCCCAGGCATTTTGGTCTTTTAGTTCTGTTGCTTTAAATGTATTTTTTAAATCTCTGCATCACTGCTAGGTTTCATTCTGATTTTCATTTTCATTTTATTCTGTAGTTTTAAATTTCTAAATTTTTATAATGTATATTATGCTGTATTTTGTGGTTCTAATTGTTGTGAACCGCCCAGAGAGCTTCGACCATTGGCCGGTATAGAAATGAAACAAACAAACAAACGAATGAATAAATAGGAACTCTGGAGAAAGGGCAACGTGCACAAAACCGCTTGGCCTCAGAACACTTACAGGAAGAGCACGTTGCTAACGTTTGGGTTCTCAGAAACCCTGCCTGAGAAGTTCGGACACAAAACTCAATCTCCCCTCTCCTTACAATTAGTGACAACTGTGTCATGACTAAACTGAAACAATCTGTACTTCCTCAGTATCTAGTAGCTGTGCGCAGGAGAGCTGCTAGGGCCAGACCACCAGGCATAAGTCTGGGGGCTCACAGCCGGGAGGGTCCCCAAATGCAGTCAGGATACACACACCCACACACCCTTTAATTAAAAAAAACCCTTTCTGGCAAGGACATACACACTGTGTTGGCACTCACATGCTCCGTACTTGGAGCATCTTTCAAATGCCTATCGCCAGTACACCCCCCTCAACCCAGAGGCCCAAGAAGACATGGACGAAAGAAGAAAAGAAGAAGACCCGGCAGAGGCAGAAGATTCTTAAAAAAGAACCAGTGTGCCCAGTGTAGACAAAATGGACATTAGTGGCATGAATGCCCAAATAAAATAAATCAAATACACAAAGGAGAAAACCAAAGGGGCCAGAATGGGCGAAGAGGGAGACAGCTTGAGAGGGGCCGTGACATTGACTGTAAGGGGCCGTGACATTGACTTCATAATTGACACTAGAGCGGCATCAAAAGCAAGCAAACGTTAGCCTTAAACAAGAAGTCCAAACACTGAGCAAAGTTCTTCAAGCCCAGTGTCGCTTTGTCTTAAAAAATAAGCCATTCCCATCACAGAAGTTTCCTTTCCAACCAAGAGTTAAAGTATGAGTTAAAGAGAGAAAAATAACCCTTTGACTCCCAGATGGAGAGGACTGAGAACTGTCATACTTTCCACCCCCGCAGCTATGAAAGCAGCTAGAGTTAAACCCTGGATACACTGGACACGAGTCAAGAGAGCGAGAGGGAAAGAGTAGACTGTAAACAGAAATCCTGAAAATCCTTTAAAAATCATTCTGAAAAAGCAGTAAGAAGACTCAGGCTAGACCTTACTGTGGACACACCGAGAGACTGTCCCCCTGCGTACGGTCAGACCTGCAACTGGAGAATTGAAGAAGGGGACTAGACCCTACTGCAGCTTGCCAGGTGAATAGCTGCCCGGCGTACGGTCAGATCCCAAAGAAGATCAAACATGCATGTTGTAGTGTTAGTAGTGTTGCATTGTGTTTCCTTAATAAGGTGCAAAAAGGGGGGTCTGCCCCTGGAAGGAGAAGTTTGTCCCAGTGATTTGCTGATAATTACTGGCTTCACCTGGCTAACATCACGAGAGTAAAACGTTTTTGTTTGCCAAGAGGTATACCTGCAAACAGGCTTATTAGCTCTTGCCTAATACCTGTCTGTAGACATCCTGGGAAAATTCAAAAAGATACCATGTTAAGAGTTTATGGTGTAAGTTTAACTTATTCCCAAAATGCTAATTGGGGCATAGTTGCGAAGATCCTACCCCCTACAGAATTTACTTTACGTACCCCCATCATTGCTGAAACAAATACTACGTGTGCACGAAGCTTAATTGTCAAAAATTTTCCAGAAAATATAAAGCTATCCCTGGCCCCCTTCCACTGTAATAAAATTCAAAACATATCTTTTAATGATGCCCACATACTTTTGCCTCATAGATGGTTTTAGACATGCGGTTCCCGCACTTGGTCATTCATTCCTGCCAACTTGTCTAATAACCACCCATGTTGCCTCAGCCGCCAATTGAACTGGTGCCAATTCTTCCCCTATGGCCCGAGAAAATCCATCGACGGCAGCCTTGAGCACGCCAACTAACTAAAAATTGTAATAGTCATGTGCAGTTATATTCTGACTCAGAAAAATTGGCCTTAGCAATGTCACTGGTTGGGGTTCCAGGTTTAGCCTTGGCTGATGGTCTGGAGAGCAACTGGTTAGCTTGCAGCTTAGCCAAAAGCATAAATGCCACCTCACCAGCATTGTCATTGTTAAATAAAGAGTTGCGTGATCTAAGAGGTGCAGTTCTAGAAAATAGAGCTGGTATAGATTACCTCTTCCTTCTTCATCATTTAAGTTGTGAGACACACCAAAAGCTCTGTTGTTTTAACTTAACTGATAATGGCAATGCTGTAAATGAACAGATCAACAAGCTGCACAATATAGTAGCTAACAAAACAATTAGCTAAATTAGTTAACCCCTTGGCTTCCAGATCTTAGCTGGCTTGAAGCATTGTTCATCCTAATTCTACCAGTGTTGTTCATAAAAGTTCTGTTATGTCTCTGCGTTCCTTGTCTTATGCGCTGTTTAACCAATCTGTTTTATGTCTCAGCTAGTAAAACTGCTGCCCTCTACACTCTAATAGCCCAACAAGAGGTTAAGTAATATGTATGTCACAAAAAGCTTTGTATAGTTATCAGTAATGCTATAATTGTAATGAAATTATGCATTTAAGGGGGGAATGTAGCAGCCATATCGGGGGTCAGACTAAGTAGCCTCATGCAGTCTCATGCTTCATGTTCTTGCTGAGCTCTTTCTCCCTTGAATATATTGTTGTAAGCTGACGAGACACAGGAATTCCTTTTCTTGTCAAAGGTCATACAATTGTATATCTTGTTCTCTGCTGTTCTCTCCTTATCATGGCTACCCTATAACCCAGTTCTTGTATTATAAACAATGGTGCTGGGAAAAGAAATGTTGAGGACTGCAACCCCACACGGGAGGGGGAGGAGGAGCCGTTTCATATGTGTCACAATGTCTATAAAAACAATGTGCTGATGTATTTCGGGGCTTCTGGCTCTTTGGAAATGATTCCAGCCTTAAGCCCGCGCGTTAAATAAAGATCTCTTTTTCCTTCACTCTGTGGTCTCTCTGACTCTGGTTCTGCAACACGTCCCCACTCCCATATTCAGCCAGCTCCCGCCCCCGCAGCAGTACCCTTCTTTTAACTTTTTGAAAAGACTGGGTGTGCTGTGGACAAGGCTGCAGTTGCCCCCGGCATCTTCATTCCTCCAAAGACCCTCCAGGGGCCCTTACGTGGGCCCAGCGGCCTGCTGGGGAAATCAAGAGGCTGGGTGTGGTTGCCGCTTCCTCCACATCATGCCCGTGAGAGGTGGTACATGTGCCTGGGGAGAAGGGGAAGGGTAGAAAGCAGTGAGAGGGAAAGCATAAGGGCAAGCAAAAGCAGAGAGTGAGAGAAAGTGAGACAAGGGGGAGCAGAAAGACAGGAGCAGAACGAGAGCGCCAGCAAGGGAAGGGGAGAAAGAGCACCAGCGGCGGGTGAGAAACTGGGGTGGAGGGTGGAACACATAGGAGTGTGTGGGTAACTGGAGGCCTCTTGCCCAGGTGCCCTAAGCACTGGCAGCACCACTCACAGCGTCTCCAACGAAAGAGACCCAAGATGAAGGTAAGCCCTCTGTCAGTGAATGCCAAGCACTCTGCTCCAACCATTGATAACACTGGGCAAACTCTCGTGACCAGTTTTGCCTTGCAGGATCACAGCCTGGGCACATGAAGCCGAACAAATAGTCCCTGCACGCACACAGAGTTCCACTACAACTGCCTACAGGAGAAAGAGTGAGCATCATCTCAGTTACTATGTCTCTCCCCACAGCTGGGGTAAGCTGAAGCAAGGGCACCGGAAGAGCACACAGGCGGCAGCACTCGCTCTTTCCCTATCACTTCCTCATGAACACCACTGTACATCCTGGCACAGGGACTACATGTTGCCCCAACTGACCTGTTACCAGTGGCAGCTGGTGTCCATTGGGGTTGGTGGGGCAGAAGGCAGGGCAGTAAATGGTAGGTGGAGCCAAGCGGTCGCAGTGGGCGGAGCTGCAAACTGCAAGATCGTGAGTTCAAAGCAGAAGACTGTGTGTGTGCATTGGAGGGGGGAGGGATTCTGACCCACACTACAACACAGAAGCAGCCCTTTGAATGCACATTTGTCTGCTACAGTAGCAACCCATTGCACAGAAAGGGCAACTAAGGCATATTAGTTCTAATAACAAGAGTGCAAAGCAGAGAGTTTGACAGTAATACATGGAGAGAGCAATGCTATGGCCGCTAGACAGTGGCTAGATTGCCATAGGATATGCCATTTTCCAGGAACCAACCTCGGAGCCCATGCTCTGAGGTCGGTTCCTGGAAAACCGACCTCCCCCAACTTCCACGCAGCTTTGAAGGCAGCACAGAGGAGCCCTGTCTTCTGCACTCACAAGATGAGCGTGGAGGGACCAGAAAGGGGCGTGGAGGGGTGGGGAGGACGTAGTGGCGTGTACAACGCATCCAATGTGTCGTACAGCAGCCTCCTTCGCCACTCTGTGCTCCTGTGGCTAGACACCATAATTGGCTGTCTAGCCAAAAAAGCAGGGCAGGAGAAGCGCAGAGGGAACAATCCCCTCTGTGCTTCCCCTGCCCTGCTTAGGATAGGCGGTCGCCTCTGAGTTCAGAGGTGGCCGCCTATCCAGATAGGATTGCGCCCCAAATCACCCTTTTGAACCAATAGTTTTCTGCTCCAGCAGCGGTCCACTACACAGAGATGGCAGACTGAAGCATGGATGGTAACATCAAGATCGTGAGTTTAAGGTGGAAGGGCTGCACGCACATACACACTCACACAAAGCAACATATTTGCTAGTTGCTGCTTCTGTCTCTCTCAAGTCACATCATAGTCACATAAAGATGAGAGCACACACAGAGGGAAATGTGCACGCTCTCACTCTCATTCAGTCTCTGGCTTGGATCCATATTTAGTCACACTTAGAGCAGGCCCACTGAAATCAATGTGAATTAAGTTAGTCATGACTAACTCATCCCATTGATTTCAATGGGCCTACTCTAACTATGAGTAAATCTGGAGCCAACCCTCTGTCACACTTAGTTATGTGCTAGGAGAAAAGGCACACGACACAGTTTAAAATCCCTCACTCAGTTTTTAGAGAAAGTTTTATTTGCAACCAAATTCTTCCCAAGTAACTGCAAATGGTATTTAGAACTGCATAAAGAAAACAAAAGAGATCCAGTTTGTGGAAAATGAACTAGACATGCACAATTAAATCACGTTAATAAAAAATAACCTTGAAAAGACCTCTGTATAAAAAGGGATATATATATATATATATATATATATATATATACTATATGAAAACAAGTTAGAATGACTCACGCAATGTCAAGAGCCTGCTTTCAAAGGATTTATTTTGCAAGCCCCTTTTGTAGATTGGAAAACCATTTTACATCTCAGAAGGAATAGGTGAAGGGGTGGAGGGGAATGGGTCCCAATCGGAAGAGGGAAGGAGAGAAAACCTGAACATAGAGGCAAAAGAGGTGGTGTGGGGGGGGGTATGTTTTTTGTGTGTGTGCGTGTGTGTGTGTGTGTGTGTGTGTGCACGCGCGTGCGTGCGTGCGTGCATGCGTGTGAGACAGATAAATGCATAGTTCCCAGTGCTCAGAGAGGTGGAATAAATATGTGGGTGAGAGGATGGAAGGAAGGGATGCATCAATCCCAAAGCAGGCTTCCCCACTTTTCCACCTCCCCCCCTTTTTTTTCTCAACAGAGCTGCTGTGCTTTTAAATAGCTGTGGGGGGAGGTGCAGGGAAGGTGCATGTGAGAAGGTCCCAACCCTGGTAATGAGAGGGGTGCAGTGGAGAAGGGATCCAGGAAGGGGTATTGTGATGCGTGGCGTAGGTCTGGATCCATGCAATCCATTTCCCTCCCTCTGTACCCTGACGTAACTTACCCAAAGCTGGCAGCCCTGAGATCCATGAAGCCAGTGCCAGCATCAAGCTTGAACATGGCCTTGCCCCAGAGGGAGAGGCAGTGGTATGGTGGCCAGCACCAAGGCAGTGGTCCACACCACTGAGCCTGCCCCACCAGCCAAACACAACACTACCACAGCCATCCCACTGTGACAGCCCTCCTCTCACTCCAACTGCAGTCCCCCCAGGGACTGGCAGCAGTGACATTGGGCCCAGGTTTGCTCACTCAAGCAGCTGCTCACTGCCAGCACCGCCCTCCTCCTGCTGCTACTGCCACTCTGTGCATGCGGAGGGTTTTTAAAAAAAAATTATTTAAACCCTACAAAGGCTATTGATGCCTAAGTGCATGTCCAAATCCCCGATGCACGTCCTGGATTCTGCACAGGCACAAGAGTCCCCAACCATGTACATATCTGGGAGGCAAGGCAGGCAGTCCACTCAGATGCTGTCCCTGCTCTGCCCCTTCGACTGAGTGGTAATAATTACAGGTAATGCTGGGGGAATGTTGTGAGCATGCACAGCAACCATGCATGATCAACAGCAGCAGTTCAATGGAGGAAGAGTTCCGTGAAGCAGGGAAAAGAGAAGAGGACCGACAAGGAAGCAAGCAAGTGCTCTGCTGCATTGTTCACAAGTAACTTGCTGAGCTTGGGCTGGTTCTGGGAGAGGCCCGCGCGCGCCTGCATATGGCCTAGGGCCACCTCTTTTACTTCCTCCACAGGAACTGCCCAATAGGTGCAGATGACAAAACCTTCCCCATGCCTAGTTCCACGCAGATCTCAAGGAAGGTGCATGCTGTGATCCACAACACGTCCGGCTGTTCTCCTGTGGGGCTGCCAACCTAATAATTCCAGACAGGCTACTGTATCTTTGCAAGTCCCTTGACAAACAGTGCCTCAGGTGAAGGCATCTGCAGCATGGAGTTATGGCCATGAGAAACCTAGAAATCATGCTGCTGTCGGAATCACCGAAGTCCTGCTGGGGTCACCAGCTGGAATACTCATATAGGCTGACCATATTTCCTTGAGACAAAAACGGGATACTGGGATGACAAAAACGGGACGGGGTTATGTAATATTCCGTATTCATGAAAAACAACCTAAACTCACTGCAAAAGAACATGGAAAGGGGCGCAAATGAATAACATTAATTTATTGCATACACACACAAAAACACTCATAAATATACATATATAAAATACTTATAAAATATCACATAAGCAGTAAACAAATCTGTATGGCATACCACACTGAACACTCTAATGCAGGACTGCAGTGGCCAGACTGCAAAAAATCATAAACATACACCAAAAAGAAGAAAAAAAAGGAATGAACACCCCGACTGCTATCACAAGCCGGTATATGCTAATGTCCCACTGGAGAGTTCTGCTGTAATAAAAAAATAGCTGACAGCCTGTTGAACCAAAATATGAGTCTGAAAAGTCCAAATCAAACTGAATGTAGGGCTGAAAGAATCCTATGGGCGGAATGATGGTAGAAATAACAGTAAGACTCACCCTCCTGGCTCCCACACGCTGAATGGGGCTTAGCGGCCACCTCTTGAATTCCCCACCACTGCAGACAAGCAAGGGGGCGGCGTCTGATCATCGCTAGCTCAAGAAGCCTGGCCCTGGCTGGATAAAGTAAATGGACCTTCCTCTTTCGTCACACTAGTAGTTTTACTGCACGCATTGATTAGCATACAGCCTTATGATAAATGTGTTCAGTTTTTTTCAAAAAATTAAAAGCGGGACAAAATTGACATTTATATTAAAACGACCGGACGATTGGGAAATATGAAAAAAACGGTACTGTCCCGTTTAAAAAGGTACGTATGGTCAGCCTACATATATGCGTCTTTTGAGTCAGAGGCTATTTGGCTCATGCACAAGTGTGTCGGGGGGGGGGGCTCCTAGCTCTTCACAAACAGTTCCCCAGCAAGGGCAGAAGACAAGTCCTTCTACATGCCCAGTTCCAAGCAAACCACAATGGAGACCCCCAGTATGCCTACTAGCAGTGACCAGAATGCTTCCAGCTGTTTCTGCGTGGGTTGCCCATTCACTTGGTCCTGATAGGCTCTTGCACTTTTGCAAGCTCCATGACAGACAATTTCACAACAGGTGAATGGAGATGGAGCTATGAGCGATACCACATCTCCTCTTGTCTGTTAACACAAATGTCAAAGACACATGAACCTTGCTGTGATAACCGGTTGGCAACCCCATACATCTGTCTTTCATTTCAGAATCCATTCCATCCCTTCAATAAAAGCTTTCACTTTGTCTCAAGTATTGCTAGCAGATAGGGATCCCTTCCCAGCACCCTAGCATAATATTGCTTTAGTCAGCATCAGAATGGGACTTGGAAGGGGACCAGGAACATGGTTGCTACCACTGTTGCTTAAAAGCAGTGCCCCCTCCTTTGTCTGCCTACTTGGGCCACAGCAAGGGCATTTCTACACCAGCCTAAAGTCCTGCATTTAAAACAGGGCTTTCTGCTTCCATTTTAAATGCAAGATCACAACTCCTCCCTTTTTCACGGAGTTGCACTGCTAACCTTTGAATGTTCAATCAGAGGCCAAATTTAAATATGAGCAAGAAGCATCCATCCAGCATTATAGGCACGCACCATTTCATTTTAAGCAGGTCACCTTGTTTGTGTCTGCACTGTTCGCACACTGGCTGGGTTTGCATGTCACTTTAAGCCATGGTGGCTTAATGAGCTACTCACAGTAGCTTATTCTGAAAATCAGCTATTGTTATCCACCACAGGATCGGCCAAATAAGCTACTGTGAGTAGCTTATTTTCCCCTCCCTCTCCAGTCCTCCCCTCTGCCGGATGGTATCCCAATTTCACTTGCATTGAAGTTGTCATGGAAAAGTGAGCAGTGTTGGTCTTATCACAGAGAGCTGTAAATGCAATACTTCACAGCAGGGGGAGCGCGGTCAGGGGAGGCTGTGCTGTACTGCCCAACTTTACTTTTTCATGGAGTAGTGGCCAGAAAAGGAAAAGGGGGGTGGGGGCTATAACTCCTTGGCAGTTTTCTGGAATGGGGTGACATTGCACAGGTGGGGACTCCTCATGGGGAGCCTCTAAGAACTGCAGTGGATCAGTGCAGTTTTGCTTATTCATGGAAAAATGAGCCTGTTTGTCCCTATTCCCCCATTTTTTGCTATTCCTCAGTTGCCTCTGTTCCTCTTTATTTTTTATTGTACTCCATATTGTAAGTACATAAAGCACTTACTTTCACCTAAATTGCAGCTGTAAACAGCTGCAATTTAGGTAAAAGTGCTTTACAGCCACAAATGGCATAAAATATGCAATTTACGACTGTTATTTTCCTGCAATACGCTAATGGCAGCCACTATTAGCGTATCGAGTTTTTTAGAAAACTGGAGAGCCGCTCCGCCAACTCCAACAGATGCAGCAGGGCTCTGGAAGACTCCGCGGGGCCCCAAGAGGCCTGAATTGCCCTGCAGTGGACACCCCAGACCAGATAGTGGGAGGTTCATACATCCCTAACCAGAGAAGGAAAAAGCGGGTGTAAGCTATAACTCCCTGACAGTTTGCTGAAATGGGGCAAAACTGCACAGGTGGGGTGCCTTCATAGGGAGCCTCCAGATGCTGTAGTGAATAATTGTGGAACTGCACTTCTTCATGGAAGAGTTGTTCTTTCCATATTCCCCTATTTTCCTCTATTTCCCAAGTTGTGCCGTTTCAAAGTAGGGGTGTACGGAACTCACCTCCGGGTCTGCGGGAGGGAGGCGATCCATTCCTCCCCCCGGAATCCTCCCTGGCTGGGTCCACTCTGCAGCGAGTCTGCAGAGCTGCTGGCTGGGTCCACCTGCTGCTGTCCTGCCATTTGCGTCCCTGCCATTGCACCCTGCCATTTACGCCCCTCCTGTAAATCTTTATGTAGCCTATCACGGCAAATGGCAGGGACGCAAATGGCGTCCGCTATGCCAGACGCCATTTGCATCCGAAGACAGGCAGGAACAGACAGGACTGGCGGCAGCGGACAGCCGGCAGAAGGTAGGATCCAGCCCTGCATGGATTCCCCTGGGTGGCGGAGGTTAGTCTTTCATTCCGCCGCAAACTCCGGGAGGGGGGCAGATTCTTAGAATCCAGCCTCACTGGAGTCTGTGGCGGAATTCTCTGTCATTCCTATTTCAAAGAAGCCATCAGGGAAGCCTGTCATGGTGTAACCTTCGCTGTACTGGAGTAGTGCAATAGCGCAAGGCTGTCATTGTTCTTGGGGAAAGCTGCTATTTTGTAACTGAAGTGCGGTATCAGGGAAGCTGTGCTTGGTTGGCTGCAGTAATCCTTGGGCTGCTTGTCAGATCTTGGGAAAGGGGCTCTGCAGGCTGGAGCAGAGCAGCCACAAGGGTTTTGACTGCTCTTGCCAGGTGACTCTATCAGTGATCAGAATAAGCCACAGTGAACACCAGATGATATGATAAGCCACAGTGGCTTAAATAAGCCTTGTTGCAGACCATGGGTTATCAGGGTGGCTAATTTTGGGGACATAAGCCATTGTGGTACAGGGAAACCACACACAGATGACATGATAAACCACCATGGCTTATTCAGAACAATAAACCATTGTGGTTTATTGTGCTGTGTGAACCCAGTCTATGACTCCATAGTCTATGTGGGCACTGCCAAGGTGTCCTAACCTTGCACATATGGCAGCTGTGATCCCAGTTCAAATGGGACATAGTGCAGGCAACACCACAGAATTAAGTGCTTTTTACCTGCCTATCATCATGTTTAATTTGGGCATCAGAGATTAGCAGCAGTGTGTTTGGTAATATTACTTTAAATGCTGCTTTCAAAAGTATTTAACTCATCATCCTGGATGAAAGTTTTATAAGATTGTTTTGGTCAATTTTCCCCAGAATTTCCCATTTCTCCATTTCAGTCTGCTGGAGAAACTCCTTCCCTCTCCCCACCCCCTGCTTTTTTTCTAGATTCTTTCCAGGCCTTCAAAATGTACATATCATAAGTACTCATGTAGGATGTGTGTGTGTGTGTGTGTGTGTGTGTGTGTGTAATCCCTGCTTGTGTGTCATGAACTTGCTATCATCAGGGTTGGAGGACATTTTTTGGCTTCCAATACAAATAATTCATTTTACTTCAAGAAACTATAGGAGCCCCTCAAGGACACCATGTGGGTGGGTGCAAAACCTGCCCCCTATCACTACTGACCCTTTTAAGATCAAGCTGGATCCCATTTGCAGATCCCTCCCCATGATCTGCGTACACCTTCACAGACAGAATTTTGGGAAGTGGCTTTAGTAAACTTTATCCACTGGGTTGTGATATTTAATCATTTTATATTATATGTATTAATATAATGGTTAAATACCACCATCTAGTGGATAAGAAGAATAATCTATACAAGTAATTCCAGCCATGTTAAAATTGCAAGGGCACAGCCACTATGGGGGAGTCTCAGTGACTTTCTCCCCTCAGGCACCATCCCCATGGACATCCCATTCCTGAGTGACTTTCAGAAGTGTTGTAAAACCTGCTTGTTTCATCTGAGTTTTCGAAGTTTTCGCTAACCTAACAAAATTGGGGTTAGTTCAGTGCTTGAAATTTATTTTGCTTTAAAGTATATTTCTGCTATCTTTCCTGACCCAATAGGATAGGATGGGATGGGATGAGTAAGGCGTCAAATGGCGCCACCATTTCAGAGTGATAGGTAGGCATGTACCACTCACACAAGCCATCGCAAAAGTCTCTGGCTGAGGAACTGACAAACAGGTGGCATGGAAATGAAGCAACACAGAACTTTTTACCAAAGCAGGGATGGAAAGACATAACAGAACCCATAAAATACAGAACAGCCACTGCAGTGTCACACCCCCACGCTCCCAGAACTGCACAGCTGTGCATTAAAGTATAATGGCAAAAAAAGGGCACAGCAGAGTCTGTTGGGGAAGCCCACAGTAAATCGCAAATGTATCCCAGCAGAAGCTAATTCGAAGCTGCAATGCAGCACAGTTGCAATGGGGTGGGGGTTGAAAGTGGTGCCACGTAGATGGGGCCCTAGAATTATTTTCATGTCTTTGATTTTTCCTTTCACTCTAGCTTCTATCTTTAACTGAATGCAATTCTTTACATCCCTAGATGAACTTAGAAATGCTTTGGCTTTTGATTGATAATGTACAGGAGGAGGGAAAGGGAGACTTATGCTTTAGTATGTTTTTGTTAGTTACAAATCACAAGTAGTAAACAGCAGAAGAAAGTCATAACAATGTTAAAAGCTCAAGTTGTTATCTTGCTAGCTAAATTTTTAGTGCCAGCTTTGGCAATTATAGTTCTTTTAATTAATCTCATATTTTTGTTAGAAACTTTCTCTATACTTACAGAGAAAAAGCGTGTAACACCCATATAACCACCATATAGCTTTGTAATTCCCCACAAATAAAGTATTAAATAGATTTTAATTTACAGTTTTGTCTGCATGATGTTTGGCTGTTTGGTCTTAGCTTGGTTAAGACCCACTGGGGTGTTTAGAACCCATTTGGTGTAGGTTCTGAAGTTCTGGCTGAACATTTTATTGTATTTGACTAATAGCCATTACAAGCAACATAACTTAAAATATCATATAATAACAGAAGGTAAACAGAATCAGGTTAACGAATCACCTGCACAGTCCACTGTAATAGCATTCAGAGTGCCTGCACAAGTATGTTTTGCAGCCTTAGCAAGCAGAGCTGTTTTGTGTGTAACGTAAGGGTCACGCTCTGACAGTAACCAACAAATCTTTGCATAGATACTTTTACACTGTAAGGAGGCCAAAATCTGTCCCAGGAATCTCTCCCTGGGGTTTTGATATAAATGACAGTACAGTAAATAATGTGAGATATCCTCTACCTCTCTCATGCCACAGATACAGAACCGTAGGTTTCTTGGAACATGCCTATATGTTCCATCCAGGAGTGCTGTGGGCATGGTTTGAAAGCGTAATTCTGTAAATAAGGTTCTCAAAGAAGCAAAAGTGAGAGTTTGCAGGTATTGAGCTCTTTCATGATCCGTTTTAAAGAAATCCCACCACTGAGAAAAGTTTGAACATTTAATTAGATTTAATTAGTCCTGTTGTCTATTCCATAAATCCAATCCCTCAGTTTGTTTTTGGCTCCCAGTATTGTAAAAATATCTGGTAGAAGGTTTTTAGATGTTAGCAACTCTTGGCATGGCGTAGCCCAGCCACCCTTCTTCATTTGTTCTCTTAAGCAAAGCTTGGGGAGGCGATCTTCTGGCATGTCCAGGACCCTCTTATAATTTAGAAGGGCTGCCTTCTGAGCCCCAGCTCCTACTGATACCACACTTGTCTCTGCCCTGAGGAAGGGAGCTGGGGTCCCTGAGGTACTGCCAGTAAGGCTCTCAAAAACGTATTCTGACAAGCCTCTAACTCCTTCAAATTGTTATGTCTGAACCCCCAAATCTCAATCCCATATTGGATTTGAGCAGCAGCTTTTCCAAGGAACGCTTTCAGTGCTGGTGCCACCAGCCCGCCTCCCCTGGAGTACAAACATTTCACGATAGCTCGAGTTGCCTTCTGTGCTGTTATTTTAATGTTCTGGAGCTGAATCTTCCAAGAACTTGTCTCATCAAAATATACACCCAGGTATTTGAAGGAGGAAACCTGCTCTATCTTATTTCCATCTAGCCTTCAGTTGCACCTGGGGGAACGTTTACCAAACACCTTGGATTTAGCATAGTTAATTGTGAGCTGTTCCATTAGGCAGAAATCATAAGGTTCGTTCAGACTTCTCCTCAGCCCAATTTTGTTCATGGAGAGCAGTACCAAGTCATCTGCACAGATTAATATTGCAGCTTTACGGTTGCCTATTGTGGGAGGGAAGTGCTCTGGGTAATTTAACACATTTGCAATGTTATTAATATAAAAATTGAACAAATGTGGTGCCAACAAGCAACCTTGTTTGACTCCTTTGGTTGTACAGATTCCTTCTGACAATCTCCCATCTGTGCTATAGTTGTGTTTGTATAAAATTCCCAATTAGGAATAGCAATCTCTTATCAATATTGGTCTCTGCAAACTTATCCCACAATTAACTCCTATTGATTGAATCAAAGGCTGAGGAGAAGTCAATGAAAGCAGCAAAGAGCCTTTTGGAAGGACCAGTTGTATATTTATAAATTAAATGGTGCAAAACAAAGATCTGGTTCACAGTGCTATGGCTTTTCCTAAACCCATCTTATTCCTGGTGTAAAATATTATTTTCATCTTCCAGTCTGACAACTTCTGGAGGAGGAAACAGCTATAGATCTTAGAGCTGACATCTAGTAAACTAATTGGCCTATAGTTTGAGGTTTAGATTTATCTCCTCTTTTGTGAATTGGAAATACTAGGCTCAGCCTCCATCCTTCAGGGAAGATTCCCGTGGTATTAATATGAGATAATAATTTTGTTAACACAGGTGCCTACCATTCAGGATTACTCTTAAAAACCTCTGGTGGGATCATATCCTCCCTAGGTGCTTTGTACACTTCTAAGGCATGGATAAGTTTGCTCACTTCTTATTCTGTGACTGGGGGCCATTCTGGGTGTGCTGCCAAGGCCTGAAAGGAAGTTGAACCATTGCTGCCAGTACTTATGTCATTTCCAAAAATGTTACTAAAATAAGTATGCCAAGTATTAGCTGAAATACATGCCTCTAACATGGGATGTGCCCACTTATCTATTATAGTAATCAAGTCCCAAAACTTTCTCTCAGTCCTTTCCATGGCTGCAAGACCCAACTCCTTCCACTGAATCATCATAAATGTCATTTTTTTCTCTCTAAGAAGGTTCTTGTAAGCTAACCGACAGGAAGTCAATGCTTCCAAATCTACTTCCAACTTTAGCTGCCTTACCCTCCTAGTTAATCGAGACAGGTTCTTTTTAGCTTGTCTGCATTCTGTGTCATACCACCCAACTTTATGAGAGACCAGTCCAGGCTGATGGACTGTTCTTGTTAAGAGTGGCCTTAAGGCATTGGCTATAATCAAGCTGCCTTCTATAGGATCAATGTGTCCTTTGACAATGTTTTGGCGTACTCCCAAAAGATAAGGACTGTTTAAATGTTCCTGAGCAGACTGACTAACAGAAGAAGACTATCTTAAATGTTTCCCACCTCTGATTGTTCCCTCTGTTGTACCCATGGGGAGGGCATGCAGTTGAGGAGCTTGTATAAAGATGGACCAAAGTATAGGTAAATGGTCACTTTCTGGTCAGTCTATAATGTTATAGTTTGCCTTATAGAACAATTTGGTGAGCAAAAGATGTAATCAATAACACTACCTGACCTACTATTAATAAAAATATCCATTAGAGTTATCCTGCAAACTGCCATGAAGGCATATCAGTTGGAAGCAGGACATAAGTTCAGCTAGTCTCCAACCTTCTTCAGTGACTATTTTATCATGTGAAAAGCGATCGTATGGAAAGACATTGCTACAATCCAGACCGAAAGCATTTCCATTTTCGTTGGGTCATGGACCAACACGAGCATTAAAGTCACCACAAACCACTATATTCACTTCAAGAAACTGTGCTTCACAGAGGTTCGGTATCTCTGCCAGTTCTTCCCATAGAATCTTTGAGTTCAGTGAGGATTCATCAGGTGGAAAATATACATTAAGGCAAATTAAGGTGTCCAGCTCACACCTCCACTTACCTTTTACCAATACTGATAAAATAAAATTACTTTTAGACTGATGAGAGAAGAGAGGACTAGAAGGAGAAGCTGCTTTACTTGGGCTGCGTTGAGGTGTGTGCTTGTCATGCCCCACCCACCTACAGGCTATATACAGTATTTGGCTAGAGATCCTTTTTTAGCTGGAGTCTTGGTTCGACACTGTAATTGTGTTCTTAGTCTGAAATGGTTTGCATTGCTTTTATCCCCTCTCTTAGGAAAGGGTATTCCTTTTTAACTTTAACTTTTTAAAACACTGTTTTTAATTTTTTTGTTGCTTTTCTTTTTATCCCCCTTTTTATATAATGCATATTGGAGTGAATTCAGAGTGATCAGGTTACCATGGTACTAACCAGGGCCTAGAAGGCCAAAAGAGATTTAAAGAACCTCTCCCTGCATCTGCACAGAGCTCAATTTTGGAATACTGTCTCCCAGTATAATCTGTTGTTGTTGTTGTTCAGTCGTTCAGTTGTGTCCGACTCTTTGTGACCCCATGGACCATAGCACACCAGGCCTTCCTGTCCTGCGCTCTCTCCCAGAGGGTGCTCAAGTTCATATTCATTGCATCGGTGATGCTATCTAGCCATCTCATCCTCTGCCGTCCCCTTCTCCTTTTGCCTTCAGTCTTTCCCAGCATCAGGGTCTTTTCCAGAGAGTTTTCTCTTCGCATTAGGTGGCCAAAATATTTCAGCTTCAGCTTCAGTATCTGTCCTTCCAATGAGCACTCAGGGTTGATTTCCTTTAGGATGGACTGATTTGACCTCCTTGCAGTCCAGGGGACTCGTAAGAGTCTTCTCCAGCACCACAGTTCGAAAGCATCAATTCTTCGGCGCTCAGCCTTCCTTATAGTCCAGCTCTCACAGCCATACATTACTACTGGGAAAACCATAGCTTTGATTAGATGGACCTTTGTCGGCAAGGTGATGTCTCTGCTTCTTACTATGCTGTCTAGGTTTGCCATAGCTTTCCTCCCAAGGAGCAAGCGTCTTTTAATTTCATGGCTACAGTCACCGTCTGCGGTGATCTTGGAGCCCAAGAAAGTAAAATCTGTCACTGCATCCATTTCTTCCCCTTCTATATGCCAGGAAGTGATAGGGCCAGATGCCATGATCTTCGTTTTTTTAATGTTGAGTTTCAAACCAGCTTTTGCACTCTCCCCTTTCACCCTCAACAAGAGGCTCTTTCGATCCTCTTCGCTTTGTGCCATTAGGGTGGTATCGTCTGCATATCGGAGGTTGTTGATAATTCTCCCAGCAATCTTAATTCTGACCTCTGATTCATCCAACCCGGCATTTCTCATGATGTACTCTGCATATAAGTTAAATAAGCAGGGTGACAATATGCAGCCTTGTCGTACTCCTTTCCCAATTTTGAACTAATTGGTTGTTCCATGTCCTGTTCTTACTGTTGCTTCTTGACCCTCGTACAGGTTTCTCAGGAGACAGGTAAGGTGGTCTGGTACTTCCATCACTTTAAGAATTTGCCACAGTTTGTTGTGATCCACACAATCAAAGGCTTTAGCGTAGTCAATGAAGCAGAAATAGACGTTTTTCTGGAATTCTCTTGCTTTCTCCATGATGCAGCGAATGTTGGCGATTTGATCTCTAGTTCCTCTGCCTCTTCGAAACCCAGCTTGTACTTCCGGTAGTTCTCGGTTCGTATACTGCTGAAGCCTAGCTTGCAGGATTTTGAGCATCACCTTGCTGGCATGTGAAATGAGCGCAATTGTGCGGTAGTTTGAACACTCTTTGGTGTTGCCCTTCTTTGGAATTGGAATGTAAACTGACCTTTTCCAGTCTTGCGGCCATTGTTGAGTGTTCCAAATTTGTTGGCATATTGAATGTAGCACTTTAACAGCATCATCTTTTAGGATTTTAAATAGCTCAGCTGGAATACTGTCATCTCCGCTAGCTTTGTTGTTAGTAATGCTTCCGAAGGCCCACTTGACTTCACTCTCTAGGATGTCCAGCTCAAGTTCAGTGACCGCACTATCATGGCTATCAGGGACATTAAGATCTTTCCTGTATAGTTCTTCTGTGTATTCTTTCCACCTCTTCTTAATCTCATCTGCTTCTGTGAGGTCCCTGCCTTCTTTGTACTTTATCATGCCCGTCTTTGCACAAAACGTTCCCTTGAGATCTCCAATTTTCTTGAAGAGATCTCTAGTCTTTCCCATTCTGTTGTTTTCCTCGATTTCTTTGCATTGTTCATTTAAGAAGGCCTTCTTGTCTCTCCTTGCTATTCTCTGGAACTCTGCATTCAGTTGGATATATCTTTATCCCTTTCTCCCTTGCTTTTCGCTTCCCTTCTTTCCTCAGCTACTTGTAAAGCCTCATCAGACAGCCACTTGGCTTTCTTGCATTTCTTTTTCTTTGGGATGGATTTCGTTGCTGCCTCCTGAACAATGTTACAGACCTCCGTCCATAGTTCCTCAGGCACTCTGTCTATCAGGTCTAATCCCTGAAATCTATTCCTCACCTCCACTGTATATTCATAAGGGATATGATTGAGGTCATACCGGAATGGTTTAGTGGTTTTCCCTACGTTCTTCAATTTAAGCTGAAATTTTGCAACAAGAAGCTCATGATCTGAGCCACAGTCAGCTCCAGGTCTTGTTTTGACTGACTGTATAGAGCTTCTCCATCTTTGGCTGCAAAGGACATAATCAATCTGATTTCGATATTGACCATCTGGTGATGTCCATGTGTAGAGTCGTCTCTTGTGCTGTTGGAAAAGAGTGTTTGCTATGATCAGCATGTTCTCTTGGCAAAACTCTATTAGCTTTTGTCTTGCTTCATTTTGTACACCAAGGCCATGCCTGCCTGTTATCCAAGTGATTTCTTGACTTCCTACTTTAGCATTCCAATCCCCTATGATGAAGAGGACATCTTGTTTTGGTGTTAGTTCTAGAAGGTGTTGTAGGTCTTCATAGAACCAATCAACCTCAGCTTCTTCAGCATCAGTGGTTGGGGAATAGACTTGAATTACTGTGATGTTGAATGGTTTGCCTTGGATTCGTACTGAGATCATTCTGTCGTTTTTGAGATTGTACCCCAGTACTGCTTTTCCCACCCTTTTGTTGACTATGAGTGCTACTCCATTTCTTCTAAGGGATTCTTGCCCACAGTAGTAGATATGATGGTCACCTGAATTAAATTCGCCCATGCCTGTCCATTTTAGTTTGCTGATTCCCAAGATGTCGATGTTCAATCTTGCCATCTCATGTTTGACCACCTCCAGCTTACCTTGATTCATTGATCTGACATTCCAGGTTCCTAAACAATATTGTTCTTTACAGCATCGGATTTTCTTTTCACCACCAGACACATCCACAGCTGAGTGTCCTTTCGGCTTTGGCCCAGCCGCTTCACTCTTTCTGGCGCTACTTGGAAATACCCTCTGCTCTTCCCCAGTAGTATATTGGACACCTTCCGACCTGAGGGGCTCATCTTCCGGCGTCATCTCTTTTAGCCTTGTGATACGTTCCATGGGGTTTTCTTGGCAAGAATACTGGAGTGGGTTGCCATTTCCTTCTCCAGTGGACCACATTTTGTCAGAACTCTCTGCCATGACCTGTCCGTCTTGGGTGGCCCTGCACGGCATAGCTTATGGCTTCGCTGAGTTACGCAAGCCCCTTCACCACAACAAGGCAGTGATCCATGAAGGGGTAGTATAATCTGAGGGAATATCTATTGGATAACCCAATTAAGGACCAATTTACCCCTGCCATGGTAGACACCTTGAATCACATTTACATGGTGAGAGGTGAAGATAACAGGGATTTCCAGTTGGAGGAGTCTGTAGATACACAAGGTCAGGATATGGTGGGCAGTTGGTCCCCTGACCCACAAAATTTATGTGGAAATTATTACTTGCTGTCCCCTGAACATGGTATATTCCAGGATAATTTTGGTTCTGAACAGCAGAATAACCTGATGGATAACTGCATAGAAAAGGAAAATCAGGTGGTTGTTGCTGAAGTGTACAAATTCCTTAGGGGCCAATGTTTCCTTACAGCTGAAGGTAATAAGAAAATTTTTAAGAGTTTGGACATGTTAAAGAAGGAGCTCTCTGGTCTTAAGGCCAGCATGCAAGTCATAGGGGGCCTAACTGAGACTGGGATATTGACAACAGTTCCTGTTCCTGCTCCAGTACCAGTTCCTGCTCCTGCTCCAGTACCATGCAGTCAAGAAACTGATAACATTCCTGATTTGAGAGAGCTGCAGGCTGACACTTCTCTCTGATAAACAGCATCTTAGGGACCATGTGAGTAATTTTTTGCTGGACTGGGACAGACAGGCCATGCCATGGCCAGATACAGTAGAAGTGGAAGAAACTCAGGGTAACATTACTGACATTTCCCACCTTTCTTTTTCTGACCCTGATCTAATTAAATTAGATGAGTGGTAAGAGGACTCAGTAATGGAAACTAGTATGCCAAATAACATCATGGGGCAGAATGGAATAGAAGGTGAGCGTGGGGAATTGGGGGAGAAGCTGAAACAGGTGGACAATGAATCAGATTTAATTAGGGCATCCCAGACAAACAATTCCCTGGGTAAGTCTGATTTCTGTATCTCCATATACAATTGGCCACTGAAACAGATGGATGGCTCATGGAGAAAAGGTGCTATCAGAGTTACTATCCATAGTTGGGACATTATGGGAGGACAAAGGGGGGGCTGACCTGCTCATGTTTGTACCCCTTGGGGTACAGGAAAATAAGAGGTATAATTGAATTGATCTTCACCTGCTTGGAGTGTTGCCATGGCTTTTGGAATTTACTGTCCCTTTTTAAGAGGAACAATGTGTCCTTTAAGTGGGGTAAACACAAACTAGCACAGAGACCTAAATTCACGTATTTATACCAAGAAGTGGTTCAACAAAAGAAGGTCATTAGTCACTCCCCAAATTGGCACAATAGGGTCCATTCCCCCAATGAGACTCCGCATAATTGGATGAACTCTGAGGAAGCTATGCCTCTGTATGTGACTGAGCCAAATAACATTCCCATCCCATGGCATAGACAAGGGAGTGGTTCTGAGTGTTGGGGAAGTCCACCTCCCTCACTTACTACTCATAATACTATCATTTCCCCTAGGAATTATGTTTGGGGTACTCAAGCCAACTATAGCTGGGACAGAAATACATATGAGCTAAACAAGAGTTCAAACAATTCTTCAAACTTGAGAGATGGGCAATGTTTTAAGAAAAATATGGGGAAATCCCGATTTATTCTCCCCAAAGCCCAGCACCACTCCTGGGAATGATTGTGACTAGATGGGTTGGATTCATATTCCCCCCTTTCTATTTTATCATGGAACAAAGCTGTGAGGCAGAACAAGTTAGTAGATCAAGAGTTTAGCAAATTTCTTTCACTTTTTGACATTCTTTGTTTCCAAGAAACTTGGTTATTGGGACTTCCGGTAGGAGCCATGTCGCCCTAGCAAGGGTCCTGCAGAAGCTCCGCAGGTCGCCTCCTCAAACAGCTTTTAAAAGGTTGAAAAACCTTTTCATCTTCCCCTGGAATTAAAAGGGGAAGCTAGAGTACATCTGGAATAGATCTTGGAAGAACAACTCCTTTTGTGGAGCAGCAGAAGAGCTGGACTCTAAGGTCAGTTTTCCAGAGCGTCATCTACTCAAAGCAGTTTTAAAACTCCTATGCAATTAGGAGACTTCAGGGCTGACGAGTTCCAAAAGTATTTATGAATTAAAATTACCAACAATATGAGGACCTGCAAAATCTGTTGAAGTGACTGTTTGTTTGTAATTATACTTACTTGCTTTCTTTATGGAAGAGGAGGATGGCAGCATCAAGGGGAAGGAAAAAAGCCGCAGGACCACCGCCAACTCCCCCAACCCCTCCCTTGGCAAAGGTTTCTAGTGATGCCAGAGATGCAGGGGAGTTGCTAGTTCTGATAAAAACTTTGTCTCAATTACCAGAACAGGCTAAGAGGCTGGATACAATCTAAGATTCTATTGCTAACCTTCAAGGGGCTGTGGATTTAATTAATAGCATAAAATTTATTAGTGATTTGTTACTATTATTACTTATCCTTTTTAATTTATTTCCTTTTTTATTACTATTATTATGAGACTTTGATTAGTAATATTTTTGGCTGGTTAAATTGTTAAGTTTTACTATTATATGCTAACTGAAGGGCAGTATATGGTTATTGGAAATGAATTGTAGGCTTGCTCCCTTGCTTATATAAGACTGATGATATGATATTGAAATGTAAGGTTGATTATCTATGCTGTACTGAATTGTAATACTGTCAATGTTATAGGTATAACTTTTAAGTAGAATGATATTTGAAGTTTGTGTGTCATGGAGTTTAAATTTAATCCTTTTAAGTAACTTTTTAAATATTTTTTCTTGCTTGCTTTGTTCTTCCTTTTCCTTCTTTTTTTCTTCTTCTTCTTTGTTATTGCTGTGTCCTCCTAAGAATACTGTATTGTTGGAAACTGTAGATAATGACTTGGTTGTTGGTACTGTTTATTTCATTTATAAAGATAAAAAATAGAATAAAAAGTATTAAAAAAAACTTGGTTATTGGAAACCTCGACCCTTTTGCTGCAGGGATTCAGTTCCTTTCTGCTTCCTGCAACAAAATTCCATCAGAAAGAAAGACCCAGGGGAGGCCTGGCTACACTTGTCCCAGTGGAGGTTCTGAAGTTAAACAGGACCCAATTTACAACATTCAGAGCATTACTGTCTTGCCCCATGGGCAGTGGGGTGGGGGACCAGATCCAGAATGTACACTTGTCATGTATGTTGGGCCAACAGCCTATTGGGTCAATCCCATGGTTGTTATGGCGCGCTGTGTCCTGAGCCAAATGAACGAGGCTCAGAGGTAAAACAACCATCATGGAAGAGTAAAAGTAAAATGCACATTCAACATAGGTCACTAACCTTGCTTGTCAGGATCCTAAGAATAACTCACCAAAGCAGTATACAGGTGGGGGGAGGGAAGAGGCCCACCTGCGCTCCAGGCCTGGCTTGGTCTTGTCTTCCTTCTTTGCCAAACAGCCAAACACAAAGGTTTCTTTTAAAACCCTGCAGGGAAGGGTTGGGCAGGGCAGGGCAGGGCAGGGGGAGCTCCAGAGATGTAAATTCAAACTGATCAATACCTGGGAAGATCTGGTCATGCAGATCCATCCAGGGGTGGATCTGCACATAGAATTTACTCCGAGGCTACACTGGCTCTGGGGCTGCGGTGGCTTAGTGGTTAAGGTGCTGAACTGCAGACCGGAAGGTCGGCAGGACAGCAGTTCGAGACCGTGCTGCCTGACAGGGTGAGCTCCTGTCTTCAGTCCCAGCTCCTGCCAACCTAGCAGTTCGAAAGCAAGAAATTGCAAGTAGATAAATAGGTACTGCTTCAGCGGGAAAGGTAACAGCGTTCCGTGCACCTCGGTGTTCAGTCGTGCCGGCCACATGACCATGGAAGCGTCTTCGGACAGCGCTGCCTCTTTGGCTTAGAAATGGAGATGAGCACCACACCCTAGAGTCGGACACGACTGGTTGGGTACACTTTTTACATTGGCTCACACACAATCATGGCACATGACATTTCCCCCTCTCTGCAGCAACCACTGGTTTCATGCTGCAAAACCCATATTTTTGCAAAGTCATTTTGTGACAGATTTTCCCATCACGCCGGCTTCAGTGTGATTTGGGAGTTTCTGTGACCTCAAGACTTTGGTGCTAGCTGGGGAGAGCAGTGCTGATAGGTAGAAGGGAAAGGTGCATCATCAAAGGGTGCACACGAAGAGAGGAGTTGGCTAAACTCAGAAGTAATTCACATTGTCTTCAATTGCGTTTACTCTACACTGGAAAGGAGAGGGCTGCGGAGTTAGGAATTGCTTTGCCTTTTGTTTTAATGCAGAGGAACGGACCTTCACATAAGGGGTGGGGAGTTGGGGATTGTTTTGCCTTTTGTTTTTGTGTCTGCTCAGAAGTAAATCACATTGTCTTCAATTGCACTTACTCAGTACTGGCGAGAGGGAAGGGGAATTGGGAATTGCTTTTGAGATGACTTTTTAAATTATTCACTCACTGCACCTACACAGAAACAGTTGCTGGCATTCTATTCAGCTCACACGACTCTGCCCACACAACCCCAAACTAATGCAGTTTTAGGTGCCATTTGTCCTGCGAAAGCCAGGGTTTTTTTTAAATGTATACACTGCTTTACTGGCTGTGTGTGCCATGGCAGGAGCAAATCTGAATTCGTGAAAACTTGGTTTTAAACGGAATCACCTCAGAAAGTGTATCTGTGTAGATGGGGCCCAGGTGATCTCTGCAGTACCTCTTTAACATAAGTGGGGATGGGGGAGGGGATGATAACATGGCAATGTGTAGAGATGTAAACGTTGGTGTCTAGGTGGCCATGTTCCTTGTTCAGAAGCCTTTCCAGAAAGAGGCAGGGGAGGTTTGCTTCATCCCAGGAGTCCTCAAGGTCTCCTCGTTTCAGGTAACAAAACATTTCCATGAACACATGTACAGAAATATGGGCTGGAAGAAAGTCCACAAATTGGAAATGACTATTATTTTCCCCTTTCCCTTGACATCTCTGTTGTCATACCTATGTTTAACGTTAATCAACACTGCACCAAGGAGAAGTATGTTAACCTGCAGAGTCTTCACTTCCCCAGCCTTGTACATTAAACACTACATCAGCTTTGTTTTTGGAAAATACTAGGGGTGGTGGAGAATTCCGCCACGGATTCCAGTGAGGCCGAAAGAATCCGGCCCCCTGGAATCTGTGGTGGAATGGCCTCCTGCCCCCCCCCCCATGGAATCCCCCTGGGATGGCACTTACTTGGGGCGGCAGCAGTGACGGCAGCGGCGGCTGGTCTCCTGGCCGGCCGCAGCAGGCCTGCTGCTGCCGCCATTGCTGTCCTTGGACCGTGATAGGCTACGTAAGAATTTACGTAGCCTATCATGGCTAACATCCAAAAAAACCCCACAAAACCATGCAGTGTATGCAAATACTGGCGGCTACGGCGGCCGCCATTTGCGTTCCCTATTTTTCACTGGCTTATCTTACGTAAATATTTACGTAAGATAAAACAGCAAAAAAAAAGGGGAACGCAAATAGCTTATTCTTACGTAGCCTATCACGGCTGTCTAACTGGACGCAAATGGCAACTGCCATTTGTGTCCGCACCAGGCCATCCGCGGCTGGAAATCCGGCTGCGGATGGCCCTGGCCAGCTGCTCCATGGCCTGGCCATGGAGCGGAGTCGGCCATCGAGGATTCCGGGGGGGAGGACCGGATCGCCTCCCCACATCAAGGATTCCGCACGGAGGGACGGAGCAAAGGTAAGTGAGTTTCGTACATCCCTAGAAAATACACCTTAACTATTAGGGAATCACTGGATGCTACAGCTGAAATGAAAATGAATTTTATTATTTAGTAATTTCATAAACAAATATAAAAATACATATAATAAGTACAAAACAATTGTGTCATTAATGTTTTTTATCATAAGTATACTATGTCATTTGATATCTAGCTGTATCTGTCTTGTAAAATGTTAACAATACACTGCTCTTCTGTGTATCAAACATTAATTTTCTGCTCAACAGATATTTATATTATGGGTATGATCCAGACACTTTTAAAAGTCCCACTGGTGTACATGTTCCTCTCCCCCCCATTGCAGTCAATAGGAGAACTGATTAAGGATGCAATCCTATACTCACTTACCTGTAAGGCCGATTGAACTCAACTGGACTTATTACTAAGTAGACATGTATAGGATTGTGCTGTCAATCTTTCATTATTTATTAGACCTTTAAGAACTCAAAGAAAAATACACTATAAAATTATATTGGAAACATATTTTATTTTCCAGTACTGAGCCTCAAATGGCTACCAAGGGAAAGGTTCAGTCACATTTTCATTAACTTATAGCACAATACTATGTATGTCTACTCAGAAATAAGTCCCATTGAGTTCAATGAAGCTTACTCCCAGGTAAATGTGTATAGGATTGCAGCCTTAGGCTGGGAATAAATCCCATTGAACTCAGTAGGACCTACCTCTGAGTATACATGCATAGCTTGTACTGTTAGCCATACAAAATATGGTCAAATTTGTTAATGCTTGCCTAGACTACTGGGGAAGAAGTACTGATGAGGTATAAAGTGTTCCACTCAGTGAAAGTCTGTATCTTGTTCATTCTCTGTTCATTCACATAATTGCATGCTTTACTTTGGGCAGACTTGTGATGGTGTATTCATCTTCTCAGCCAGTCAGCCATCCAGAGTACTGTATCTATGAAGGTCATGTTTTGCAACTGACCTCAAAGAGGGAGGCAGCTGAGTGCATCCGGTAGAAAATGGAAAAAGGCATTGCAAGGTTAACAACAATAATCCAAGGCTCAAATCCAAAAACCATTTCTTCTAATCCATTGTCATACTCAGGGCGGCAGCCAAAAGCTGGTGGAATCCAGAGCTATGAAAAAGATTGAAATAAAAACATGGAAATAAATATGTCTCCATCCCCCCAAGATTATGATACAAATTTTAAGAAACAAAAATTATTAGAATCCATTCATAATCTAAAAGTTCAGTTGTAGAATTTGTTTTCATTAAATGCTTATTTGTATGTTCATAGAATTCCAGTTGTCCCTTACTTAAGCCTTTTACCTCATAACCACAGATGGCTTCCAATCATTTTGGTTGTTGTTGTTGTTTTTAAATCTGTTTCTGGCTCTCTATCCCCCCCTCCTTTTTTAAAATACTAAATCAATTTGAATCTGCTTCAGATTTCACGCTATTGAAAGAAAGAGACAAAGTCTTTATTCTATTTAGAATTTTTGCCCCTGTGGTCAAATGTAAATGTTTCTACTTGCTTTCTTACATTTTTGGTTTGCAATCTGTCTGTGCTCTGGAGCTATGTTATGCAACACAGAACTCTAAAGCTAGTTTCAGGTGACCGCACCTCAACTGAAAGCACAAGATAGGAAAACTCTAGGCCATTATCACTCCAAAGTGCTACCTACTACTAGGAGTCATATACAAAATGGTGGACTCCCAGGGATAGAATGTGTTAGAATCTTCCGGGTTAGTGGGGGAGTCAAGATATCCTTTGTTAGGCAAGAAAAAGGAAAGCACATACTGCACATACTCTCACTCCAGGATGGGGACTCTCTGACACACAATCCACAGATTCCTCAGGATGTTCTGAGACATCTAGGTTACACTGAGGATCAGGGTGCTGGGGCTGAACAAGACTCTCAAGCCCCCAAATCTTTGAAAATAACCTGATGAAAATTGTCTTTAACAGAGGAAGAGAGTATTATTCTTTTAAGCCTTAAGAAGTATATAAGTTGCAAGGTGGTGAGAAGCATCTATCCTGGTTTCTTTTCTCTGCTTGTTCATGAACTTGTGAAATATACATGTTTTTGCTCACATATTTTGTATTAAATCTTATTTTTTGTAAAAGAAAAATACAGCTTGTGTGGTTTTATTTCTTTTTTTGGTTTTCAGCTATTGAACCATGCCTAACTACCAATTACTCTCTCACCAATATAAAGTGTTTGCGTGCACGTGTGCCTAGAAACTTCTTCTTGTGTTGTGTCTGTTTAGCCCAGTGTTGGCTCCTTGGGTCATAATCAGGTGGGGAAAATATCCCTGGGGAGTTTCCCAAGGACACTGTGGTCTCCTAAGTGAGAGCTTGTTAAGATCAGAAGCATTGAACTGTAGATTTCCTACTGTTTTTGCTTCTGACGGGGGCAGCTTGGATTGTGAGCTAACAAGGACAGGGAGAAAAGGGGAAATCTTAACTGTGATCTTGGAGCCTGAGATTTCATGCTGTCTGGATTGTTCTAACCAGGTAAACCTGGGCATATACAAACTGTTTTATCACAGTTCCAAATTCTGCTAAAGTTAGTCATGGCTATGTTCTACCGGTGGGATATGTTCAGCATATAAATTTAGCTGGATTTAATTTTACCTTCATGCTTTTGTTTACTCAGATTTCTATTTCTACCCTATCTGTCTCTGATTCAGACAGAGATGTTTTTCACGTTCTCTGACTTTAAATAACTATTGAACATTCCTATTAAAGTCTGGAAACTAGTTTTGAAGAAAGAAGTTTAAGGTTGCTGCTAAAACTATTGATTCCTACAAGGATGTAGAAATACAGCCAACCTTTTCTGTAGGTCTATTTTAAGCCAAATGTTCACAGTCTTAGCCCCTGAGCCTGTTTCATATGCCAGGATGCAGCCTTGTGACATGATATAATAAAAGATTTTAAGTGAAGGGTTCCTTTGAGTATGTGCAGAG
The DNA here is from genome assembly GCF_057233095.1 of Heloderma suspectum. Classification (NCBI taxonomy): domain Eukaryota; kingdom Metazoa; phylum Chordata; class Lepidosauria; order Squamata; family Helodermatidae; genus Heloderma; species Heloderma suspectum. The sequence continues at coordinate 119,789,141 of NC_139462.1, forward strand.
TGGCCTTCCCTCAACACTGAATGATCACAGTCTGGGATTAGAAAGCGGGGCTTCCAATCCCAAGGATGTGGTTTCTAAGCAATATTTTTGAGCACTTCTTGTTGGGATATGCCCACAATGGTTGTTTTTAGTACAATATGCCAATAGCACATCTCATCATAGACTTATCCCCCACTGATACTCCACTTTATTAATGGATTGGCAGGTTTACCATTCTGGGCAGTGGCTCACAGTTTCTTATCTTTACATTTTAAAACACTGGTTGTGCATACTCACACCATATTTCTCAGCAACCCCCACTAATATACACCTGATTTTTTTAGGGGGTGGGATTTTTTTTCTTAAACGTGAGAAAACGTGCACCATTCCTGCTATTTTCCTAGTCTGAAAGTTCCTTATCCCTTCTTTTGCTTATGAACAGTAATACGCTGGTGTGCCTAATGTTCTATATGCATATTTAGAACTTTCTAGCAACCTTCTTCCCTCCCAAACCCTTTTTTCCTTTTGGGTTATGGCTTTTACATTGTAAACCTGTGGGCTGGGACTGCTGTATTTCTGATCTTTTGTAAGCTGGTCTGATCTAGGTGCCACTTTCCATCCCCTTCACCTTCCTGCACGCCATCCTCCTGCCGCTGCCTTACTGCTGAAATTTGACTGTACAGCAGCGGCAAAAAAATTGGTGGCAACCCACCCATTTATTTATTTAGGGCCATCACAAGGAGCAGCAGGGGCTGCACCAAAGGACAGGGGGCGCACATTGCTGTGTGTTGCTCACCCATCCTAGAAGCAAAACTGGCTGAAGCATCCCACCCTTCTTCCCTCACAAGTACTGTTAGTCCAAGGCCACTTCCCAAGAATGATCAGTCCAGTTGTTACTTAGTTTCTTCAGTAGGTGGCCTGCTATAATCAATGCAGAATCAATCAGTGAGCTCCAGCTCTGTTTCAAGGGGCTGGATTATCTGTAAAGCTTTTCCATAACGAACCCCACCCCATCTATGTGCTATCATCCAGCATGATGTCATTTTCTTTCCCTTTTAGGTGTTCTGCCTTGGCCTCTCCTTTTACATAGTAACTGCCACACTTCGCTGGTTTTGTGAGCAAGCACTGGCTCGAGAGGACAGGCTGGCCCCTCTTGCTGGAGCCTCAGCACGGTGACTCAAAGGCCATAAATGGCTTTCAGATCCCATGCATTTTAATCTTTCTTTTTAAACCACATATCTAGCATTTTATGTAATGTGTGCAGTCAAGAAAAATACTTCCATTGATTTCTGTGTAACTTAACCACAAAGTCTTGTGGCACCTTAAAAATTAACAGATGGAAATGCGACTTAGGAAGGCTTAACGTCCTCTGGAGTTGTGTTTAACACAGAGGTGAAAAATGTAACCCTAAGTATAATACTTGAGTCTACAACATCTGTTTCAATTATGACTTCTGTGAGCAAGCAAGCGTCAAGTAGAGACTTTCAACCAGTTCATCAGCTGCCACACACAGTAAGCTTTAAATAATAAGCTCAACATTGTTTGCTTAGAGTTTTGAAGGGAAAGAGACACAATGGGAAACACGGTTGCCAGCTTTCCAACTAGCCTCTGCAGCTGGGGTTTTATGAGCAACTTGATGTGCAGATGTTAGCCAGTGATGGTGTTTATGCTGTGAAAAGTTTCACCTGGCCTTGTATAGTATGGAGGAGTTTCACCTACTGATTTCTGCAGATCAAACTGCTGTTAAAAGCAAAAAATGTCAAACAGGTTTTGATTGATTCTCAGTTGGCAACTCTGGCTACCGGGATAATTGGCATTGTGTTTGAATAATAACTTACTGAAAGATTACACAAGAACAGGAATGCAGCAATGTTCTTCAGGATGTTTCTTTTGTTGTTGACAGCCAGATTTCGGTTAAGTGAGAAATCAGAAGTGGAGGGAGTGACTGGGGTAGTGGCTTGACCTTTGTCTTCACCCTGGGCACCGCTTCCACTGCTCTCAGGCAGACAACTATTTCCACTGAACATGTGTGGTAACTCTCCATTGGCAGTGCCATCTGTTCCATTATAGATTTCTTTGTAGGAAGGAACAGGGGACAGGGTGCTTCCATTGGACACAGCTAGTATTCGGAGTGTCTTAATGTCATCATTCACCTTTTCATGCTCACGGTGTATGGATTCAATTATGAAGAGGTTCTGAATATATTTCTCAATTATAACAAGTATTGAAAAGGGCAGATTGTACCATGTGTATGAAGGGTGGGACTGAGCACAGATCATTGCGAGAATGGAACCCCACGAAAGGAGCCAAGAGCCTGAGGCAGTTCCAACCAGTAAGTCTGCATCGAGTTTCCTAGCTGGGTTTTTGGAGACATCCAATGATTTTTGTTCAAGTCTGTAAATCAGAAGAGCAACAATCCCAGCTGCACACATGAGTGTCAGTACTGTGATAGCATACAAATAAAACATAATAAGTGCTAATTCACTCCTTATTTTTGAACGCCCAATCTGAATCAAATAAACAACTACAATTGCTATTGTTGTAGTAAACACAATGAGTCCTAAAATGGTGCCCATGGTTTTGCCTTGAAACTTGAATGGTGTCTTTTGCTGATGAAGGTGTTCAACTTTGCGTCCTATGTTCTTCCACAGCACATAGAGCATTGTGGATGTTAAAATGTGATACTCGATGTTGAAGGGGTACAGGTAATATATTCCTTGAGAAAATATGGAGCAGAGGGCTGTTGTGGTACAATTACAATGTGGTGCATGGTCATCTAATTCTAAAAGAAGAAGAAGGGAGACCAAGTTATGACAGCATGCTATAAATATTACTTTTTCCAAAATAACCTGTGAAAATAAGATAATGGGAGTTCAGTGACTAAAACAGATATCCCAAAAGGAACAACACATTTTGTTAAGGTCTCACTCAACTACGACATCACAACAAGTCCCCTAACCTCAGAGGTATTTTACTCAATTTATTCATAGATTCACTTGTTGCAGGTAGCTAACATATTCTATATGCAGACCTAAACCTCACTAATATGTTTTAAAACAAATGATAATTTACACATCAATAATCCCTCTCTATATTTACAAAATCATGAGCACTATTTCTGCTTGACAATCTCTGATTATATTGGAAATCTCCAATTTACAGCAGGAAGCATTTTCAGCAATGTAAATTGAATATTAATAGCCATATAAACTAACCCAGTCTTTGTGAGAGCAGGTTTCAATGTATAATCCTTAGCATTTAACCTGTTCAAGGTATTTTACGTACATTATCACAGCACTCTTTATAACAACCTTGTAAGACAGGTAAGTATCATTATCTCGATAATGCAGATCATTACCTAAAGCTATGAGAATAGTGGTTTTCCTTCTCAGTTTATGGCAGAGGCAAGATTTGAACTGGAGACTTTCTAGTTCACAGCTGAGACTCTTAAGCCATTACACTACAGTAGCTCAGCAGCAGAAATAGTGATGGTGGTGAGAAATGGGAAGGACTTCCTGCTAAAGTAAATGGAAGACCAACCTATGGCATTGATCATTAAAACTTTTATTTACCACAAGACAAATATACGACTAGTATCCTAAGAAAACCACATCTTCCCCAGGGGCTTTGAGAAAAACAGCTTTATACTTGTACCATTCTCGCCTCTACAGAGGAAAGATGGAATGGATGTTGTGATTCAGTGATCTTGCCAAAAGCCATGTGTATGGGTGCATGTGCACATGCATGCACTTGGCCAAAAAAGAACAAAAAGCAGTGCTTAGTCTCCCCACTCCAGAACTTGAGCAAAACTGCACCTACTAACAGTGCAGTGCAACATTAATGGAAAGATACATTAGCCTCTACAATTTGTCAAGGGATTCCACTCTATCCTCTGTATTCCTTGGCATTGTGTCTGGTCTGTCAATATAGCACAGTCACAGAGGCCTGTCTAGGTGGTGAACCAGTAAATGGCAGGTTATAGCAGGGTCTTCTTATGAAGGACTCATTGCATGGGCTTGGGCAACTAATGTAGTTTTGGATTAATGAGGCCAAGGGCACCGGAGAAGAAAGAGTAAGAAGGAGCATGGAAAGAGAAGAGCAGTAGATGGGAACAAGAGAATGAAGCCATTTCACAGGCAATGGGAGTTTAAATAGAACACAAGAAAAAAAGGGGGTGCCAATGGAGAGGAGAAAGGAGGAGCAACATGATCATAACAACTAGTGCAATAGATTAGACAAATTAAAGAAATCAGGAGGAAAAGTTTTGAAAGAAGAGGCAGAAAGGCCGACCAAAGGCCTGTTGTAGTAGTCAATCCTTTGCCCCATTCCTACATGTATTTATGACAGGAGAATTAGAAAACAGAATTGCAAAACTCCTCAAAATTACCTATGACTTTAACTTACCAATGGATATGTTTCCAAACCCAAGAGTGATTAACCTTTCCTTGTGTTCATTAAGTTGATGCTTTGATTCTGTTAACACACCATTTGCCCACAAAAGCAAATTTGTAAATACTGAATGGATCACTCCAAACCTAGAAAATAAGTAGTGCAAATGCATTATTGATAACAATCTAGAAAATATGGGCATGAACTATTTTACTTTCATATTGGTGATATACAATGAGATGTATCCAATGTGAGTCTAACTTAAGTCCCATTCATTTCAATGGATTTACTCTAAATAGGACTAACACTGGATACAACCCAGTATTTATTACTGGTGCACAAGTAAAGAACACTACAGTATTACATGCTGCCCAATCTTTTCTAATTTAAAATAAATACCCTGAGGCTAGTTAGCACCAGGTATACCATAAGATATCCAACAGCTAGATTTCATTATGTAACAGGGAAAATAGCATTGCTACAAATTGTATCAAATTGTATCTGCCATAGACTTGCACACCACTAAAACTCAAGATAAGTCTTTTAAATGATAATAAACAAATATGAGAATGTTAATACAGCACATATTATACCAATTTTGCACCAAATTCATTGATTACCACTGCGTTCCTGGGCTCAATTTAAAGTGCTAATGTTAACCTTTAAGACCTTAAATGGCCTATGGACAGGTTATCTGAAGGACCACCTGTGCCCAATTGAGCCCGCCCTAGAATCATAGAATAGTAGGGTTGGAAGGGGCCCACAAGGCCATCGAGTCCAACCCCCTGCTCAATGCAGGAATCCAAGTCAGAGCATCCCCAACAGATGGCTGTCCAACCTAGTCTTGAATGCCTCCAGTGTGGGAGAGCCCACCACCTCCCTAGGGAATTGGTTCCATTGTCATATTGCTTTAACAGTCAGGATGTTTTTCCTGATGTTCAGCCGGAAGCTGGCTTCCTGTAACTTGAGCCCATTATTCCGTGCCCTGCTCTCTGGGATGATCGAGAAGAGATCTTGGCCTTCCTCTCTGTGACAACCTTTCAAGGACTTGAGGAACACTATCACATCTCCCCTCAGTCTTCTCTTCTCAAGGCTAAACATGCCCAGTTCTTTCAGTCTCTCTTCAGTCTCGTTTTGTTTCCAGTCCCCTGATCATCTTTGTTGCCCTTCTCTGAACCCTCTCCAGTTTGACTGCATCCGTGGTGCCCAGAACTGGACACTGTACTCCAGATGAGGCCTAACTTGTGCTGATAGAGGGGAACTAGTACTTCCCGGAATTTGGAAGCTATGCTTCTATTAATGCAGCCCAGAAGAGCATTTGCCTTTTTTGCAGCCAGATCACATTGTTGGCTCATATTCAGCTTGTGATCGACAACAATGCCAAGATCCTTCTCACTTGTAGTGTTGTTGAGCCACATATCCCCCATCTTGTAACTGTGTCTTTATTTTCTTTTTCCTAGGTGCAGAACTTGCCATTTATCCATATTAAATTTCATTCCGTTGTTTTCAGCCCAGCGCTCCAGTGTATCAAGATGACTTTGAATTTTGTTTCTGTCTTCCAAGTTATTAGCTACCCTGCCCAATTTTGTGTCATCTGCAGATCTGATCCGCATTCCCTGCACCTCCTCCTCCAAGTCATTAATACAAATGTTGAAGAGCACTGGGCCCAGGACTGTGCCCTGCAGCACCCCGCTTGTTACCTCTCCCCAGTTTGAGAAGATCCCATTGAGAAGCACTCTTTGAGTCCGATTCTGTAGCCAACTGTGGATCCACCAGATCATTGTTTCATCTAGCCCACTTCGAGCTAGTTTGCTCATCGGAATATCATGGGGCACTTTGTTGAAAGCTTTGCTGAAGTTGAGGTATATGATGTCTACAGCATTCCCACAGTCCACAAGGGAGGTTACTTGATCAAAAAATGAGATCAGATTCATCTGGCCGGATTTGTTCTTGACCAATCCATGTTGGTTTTGAGTAATCACCGCATTGTTTTCAAGGTGCTTCCAGATGGATTGCTTTATCATCTGCTCCAGAATGTTCCCAGGGATTGATGTCAGACTGACTGGTCTGTAGTTCCCAGGTTCCTCCTTTTTACCCTTTTTGAAGTTAGGGACAACATTAGCCCTCCTCCAGTCATCTGGCACTTCCCCCATCCTCCATGATTTCTCAAAGGGAATAGACAGTGGTTCTGAGAGTTCTTCTGCCAGTTCCTTTATGACTCTAGGATGCAGTTCATCTGGCCCTGGAGATTTGAACTCATTCAAAGTAATTAGGTGTTCCTTGACCATATGCCTATCGATCTCAAGCTGCAATGCTGCCCCTTCAGCCTGTACTTCGCCTTTGCCAGGGGGGTCATAGACCCTCTTTTGGGAGAAGACTGAGCCAAAGTAGGAATTGAGCACTTCTGCCTTTTCTTTGTCATCTGTCATTATTTTGCTGTCTTTATTTAATAGCTGAACCATCATTTCTTTCCTCTGTCTTTTGCTATGCACGTAGCTGAAGAAAGCCTTTTTGTTGCTTTTAGCATCCCTCGCTAACCTCAGCTCGTTCTCAGCTTTAGTCTTCCTGACGCCATCCCAGGCAATTCTGTGCCTGTACTGTTCCTTTGTTTCTTGGCCTTCTTTCCACTTCCAGTATGTGTCCTTTTTTGTTTTCAGGTCATCTCTAAGCTTTTTGTGAAGCCACATTGGCTTCTTCTGTTGTCTTCCACCTTTTCTTCTTGTTGGAATGGTTTGTAATTGTGCCTTGAGAATTTCCTTTTTTAAAAGCTCCCACCCATCTTGGACTCCTTTTCTCATTAGAGTCGCTTGCCATGGGACCTTACTGATCATTGTTCTGAGTTTATTAAAATCAGCTTTCCTAAAATCCAGGGTACGCGTTTGACTACACTCGGCTTTTGCTTCCCTTAGAACCAAGAACTCAAGTATAACATGGTCACTTGGCCCCTGGCCTTAAGGTCAGCTTCAGAAGAACTGTTCTCTGTCCCACCAGTTGGGAAGATCAAACTGTTGGGTACCGGGGACAGGGCTTTCTCAGTGTGGGGACACATTTGTGAAACTCAATTTCTGGGGAGCTCCATCATGTCCCCCATCTCCTCATTTTTAAAAGGGCACTAAAGACATTTGTCTTTTGCAAGATCTTTTAAGAATAATTTCTAGTATTATACATTTTTCCTGCTTTGTTTTAAAGTTTGAGGATTTCACAACTGCATGTATTATTGTTTTGCTGTCAGCCACCTTCAAAGGATTTCTATCTTGAAAGACAGGATACAAATAATTATAATAATCAATAATTTAAAAGTGACCCCTCATAGTTAGAAGAAAATGTCATCTGTAATATTTTCTTTTCCATTCCTATTATGGTAACAGTCTGGAGCCAAAATGACTTAAAAATGTGTTCATCAGTCTCAGCCCAACTAATTAAAATTTGCTGCTGCTGATCAATAAAGTAAAGTTTTACAGCACAATCCTGAACACATATTTTCAAAGCACATCCCTCAGAATCTGAATTACTTCTGAATCAGTGGCAAAATCTAAGGTGAAACCTATGGTTGAACTGAACACACAAAAGCTAGGAAATCATTTTCCCAACCATAATGCCAGTCACCTTTCAAACTACAACACACCTTGGGCAAAGGGACCAGCACATGTGTGGCAAGTGATGAAGGGCAGGAGTGTCAGAACTGGGTCATTCTTTCCCTTTGCAATCAACACAATAGACAAAGCTTCAGACTAATAGGACTTTATTTTGCTAAAGCCTAGCCTCTCTACAAATGCAAATTCAAGGAAAACTCTCAGGCTGCCCCCAGGCTCTAAACAACTAATCAACAACAGAGGAGATAAACTAGAGGGAGAGAAAGTTGAACTAGAGGGAGAGGAAGTTGCCAGCATTTTGGGGTATGAACCTCCTGGCCAAGCTAGCTCCACAGTGAAGCCCCTCCCTTAGGGTGGCTCACTCCTAGTTGGCTTCCAAGAGTGGCTATCCGGGCGGAGCATCTGAGCCCTGTCCCTAGCTTTTCCCACTTTCGTTTTGCGTTGTGCCCTAGTGTCTCTTAAGTCATGCCCCTCTTCCTCCTCCTTGGAAACTTGCATTCTGATAGTGGAGGGAGGGGACAGGTACTCAGTCTGGGCCATGTGTTGGTCAAGATCTTGGGAGGACTCTCTTCCAGCGTTTTGGCTCTCTAGGGAGGGTCCCTCCCCTAGCCTCTGATCTAGCTGTTGTTCCAACCCTGATTCAGAATCAGAGCTGTCAGACATCTCAAGGTGCTTAGACTCATCCCTGACAGGAGTCCATGGGGATGCACCCGTTATTGTTGAACCACAGGGCTCAGTCACGATTTCCCAGCTTTTGGGTGTTCAGTTCAACCATAACTCACGATTCCCCATAGTTTTTGCCACTGCTATCTCAGGTTTTGTTAGGAAGGGTGTGGAGACTGTGGTGTTTATCAACACTTGAGCTGTAAAAGAAGATTTCCCCACATTTAGTGCATGAGGATACATCAGCCCACCCCCACACACAATGGGTTTGTTCAGAAGAAGACTGTAATCACAATAGATTTCTCCTCCAAGGCATAGTTCATGCTGTGGGTGGGTGCCTGGGGGTGAGGGTAGGGATGTACGAAAGTCCCTTACCTTTGACAAAAGTTGATTCGAGGTGGGGGGGAGGCGCTCTGTCCCTCCCGCCGAAATTCTGGCCGGGGGGGAGGCGCCCCATCCCTCCCCCCTAAAATTCTGGCCGGGGGGAGGCGCCCCGTCCCTCCCGCTGCGAATCCTGTTCTGCCGGGACTGCAAATGGCGGCGGCCATAGCCGCCGCCGTTTGCGTCCCTGCAGTCAGCCGTGATAGGCTACGTAAATGTTTACGTCGCCTATCATGGCTGACTGGAAAAAAACCAAACAAACCGCACGTACGCAAATGGAGGCGCCCATGGGCGTCGCCATTTGCATTCCTTATTTTGGCACGTGTAGTCTACATAAACATTTACGGCGTTCCCCTTATTTTCGCCGTAGTCTACGTAAATGTCTACGTGACTACACGTGCCAAAATAAGGAATGCAAATGGCGGCGCCCATGGGCGCCGCCATTTGCGTATGCACGGTTGTTGTTTTTTCACTCAGCCGTGATAGGCTACGTAAACATTTACATAGCCTATCACGGTATTTTTTTTAAATCTAGCCGTGATAGGCTATGTAAATGTTTACGTAGCCTATCATGTTTTTTTGTTTTTAAAACTGGAAATAGCGGTGGCGGTGGCCGGTCAGAAGACCGGCCGCCGCCGCCGAACTGCCGCCGGAGCCACCGCCGCCAGGGACATTCGCACAAGGTAAGTCCCGTCCCGGGGGGGGGCGGGGGGCAGACCATTTCGCCACCAATTTCGGGGGGGCGAATGCGCTGGCATTCGGCCTCCCCGAGATTTGTGGCGAAATTCTCTGACATCCCTAGGTGAGGGTTTGTGCCTGCGGTGGGGTTCTGGAGGTGGGGGCTCCAGGCTGGGGGCACTGGTTTGGAGAGGAGCTCATGCCTGTGTCTGCTGGGTGGGGGCTTGTGCTAGGGATGGTGTCTGGGGTAGGGGCTCATGCTGGGGATGGTGATCAGGGGGTGGGGGCTTGTGTTGAGGGTAGGGCATCTGGGGGGAACTTGGTTGGGAGCCCCAGGCTGGGGGGGCAGTTGGAGGGGCAATTTGGGGTGGTTCGTACCTAGATCACTGCAGTGGAGGCTTGTGGCCAATCTAACTGGTGGGGCAGAAAGGGGATGGGTCACTGGGTGGGTCACTGGAGGTGGACCCAAGGGCATCTATTTTGCCATACACAAGCCTTTTGCTACACAGTTCAACTCAGCAACCCCTCCCCCTGCAGACATTTCTCCAGAATAACAACACAGAGAAAGCAGTTTGTAGCAGAGCCCACTTATTGAAAGCAACAGGGGAGGGGGGAGGAAGATACCCATTCCACACACAGGCAAACTGAGGCAGCAGGCAATTAAAAGTCGATGACTGCAAGACACAGAGAGAGAGAGTTTGGGTTACATAATCACAGCATACTAAGTTCACAGAAACAAAAGAGAGCAGGCTTTTTTAAAAGTGGCTTTAAGAAAACACTCCAATTTATCTGGAGTATGTCACAACACAGAGAAAGGCATTTGTAGACAAGCTTACTTCTCCAAGATTTAAATGAAAGGGAGATAGGAGACCAGGAAACCCATTTCACACACAGGCAAACTGAGGTAGCAGGCAATTAAGAGTCAATAACTGTAGGTGAGAGAGTTTGGGTTAAATAATCCCAGAGGTTTTTTAAAAAAGGTGTGGCCCAGCAAACATTAAACAGGAAGAATTTAGGCAGAAATATGTATTAGCAGGGGGTTGGACTCGAAGGCCTGGTAGGCCCCTTCCAACCCTACCATTCTATGATTCTATGATTTTTAAAACCACATGTTCACAATGTGACTCAGATGCATTATATAGCAAAACAAAATGGATTCCAGGCCCACATTTACAAACAGTTCAACCCATCAACCCTTCCCCCACAAATTTATCCAGAGTAACAACAGAGATGGACAGGAAGGCCTGGCGTGCTATGGTCCATGGGGTCACGAAGAGTCGGACACGACTGAACAACAACAAAACAGCAGAGATAAAGCAATTTCTAGCAGAACTGGCTTATCCAACACTGAAAGCAACGGCAGGGATGGGGGGGGAGGGAAGAACCCATTTCTCACACACATACACATGCTTACACGGAAATAAGACCCATTATATTTAGTGAGATGTACTTCGGTAGACCAACATAGGATTGCTGTATATATCCCATCGTTTAAAAGCACTTGACACACACAAGCAAATAATGCCAGTGTATTCTATCACAATAATAATGATAATACTAATAAGCATGAGCTTAAGTTGCAGCACCATAAATTGAAAAGAATTTATATTAAGGATAGACTCCGCCCACAGCAAATACACACACACACACACACACACACACGTGTAAGAATGTATCAGTTTGCAAATCCCTCCCTCCCTCCCTCCCACACACACACCAAATCCAAATACATTGTTACACAACATGGCAGCACAGACTTAAATGCATTCCCCCCAACCCCTATTTATTCAGGTGCAACCGCATGGAAACAAAAAATGCAAATCAACCACCCTTCTGCAAGGGCAGGGCACAGCCCCGTCATTCCTCCCCCTGCCTTGGACCTTGATTGATTGATCTGGACCAAGCTGCTCTGTCAAGGGCTCCAGAAGGCCCCGTTATCCCCCCCCCCCACCCGGCTTCATGCTGCAGCTCACTACAAACATTCCGAAGCCTCCAACCGATTTCCCTCAATAGAAAAAAATGGGTTTTGGGGGGGAAGCTCATATCTCCCCCAATCCTTGACCGGTGTTGCTGGATTTCAAACTCACTGCTAGTTGGCCCGTTCTCTCCCAGCTTGGCAAATTTGGTGGCTTTCCATCTATATTTCACACGACAGGCAGTTGGTCATGACTTTTCACTTTTTTTTGTTGAATTTTCATACTCAATTTGAGGCAGATCAGACAAGGGGGAGCTTAGCTATGCCCTAAAAACTGACTTTTGCCCCTATGGGAAAAACATGCAAAATGGTGTTCCCAACTGGGCCACCCACAGTCACTATAGACTGTGACACAAGCATCATCTTCTCCCATGCATTGGGCTTATAGAATCTGGACTTCAAATTACTATAGAACATCTTATCCCATACCTTAGAACATCTAACAGTTTAATGTTATGTTCTCCTTAGATCAGAGCTTTCCAAACTGTGTGCCACGACACATTAGTGTGTCGGCGGCAGTGTGTAGGTGTGTTGCGTGAAATGCAGAAAATTGTGCGGAAGGGCACCGCGGAGCTCCCTTACTCGCGTTTGCTTCCCTTGGCCCCTCCCCTGGAACTTCCTAAAGCAGCTAATGTTAAAGCAGCTTAGCTGCTAAGGCTTAGCAGCTAAGGCTTAGGTGCTTTAACATTAGCTGCTATAGGATCATGTGGCGTCTTGACGTAGGACACACGTGATTGGCGGTGTTAGAGCGGTACGGTGAGGAGTGTGGTAGCGCTGGCTGCACGAGGAGTGTGGAGAATTCGAAGTTAGCGGAGCAATTAGTTGAGCAATTTGCAATTAGCTCGGGCGAGAGGCTTACACACATCCTCGGTGCAGCTTCAGGGCAGCGGGGGAGAACAACGGCCCACTGGACGCCCCCAGAGCAGGGAGGGCTGCGCTGGGCAGGCGAGGAGCTTCGAGCCTGCGCTCCCCAGAAAGGTAGAGGCACGGGGCGAAGAGAGGGGAAGGGAGGTGCTGCCCTGGAAGCAGAGCTCGGCCCACGCTGGCGCGGAGAAGTGGCAGCGGCCACCAGCCCTGCATGGTTTCAGGCGTGCCCTTTGCAGACTTCTGCACCGTGCTGCCGCACGGCCAGGCCAGAGTACACGCAGGTGGAAACGCCGCCTGGGACTGCACTGAGCGGGCCGTCCGCCATCTTGGCCAGTCGGAACGGAGCTCAGTGGAGGCCAGAAGCCTCGGAATCAGCGTGCTCCCAAGCACCCGGGCGAGCGCAGCTGCAGGCTGTCACCCAGTCAACCCACCTGCTGCTGGCTGAAGGGAGGCCACCCTCCCAAACCCAATGTGGCAAACAGCAAGCCACCCACCACGTGGCACTTATGATTTGATTTCTGCCATTTATTTTCAACAATGGCAAAGTTAAAGACACTGAAACGTGAAAGCTTAAAAATGCTGGATGACGAAATGTGAGTGTCTTTATCTAATGTTCCACCAAATATTGAAAAGCTGTGTTCATCCCATCATCCTCATACATTCCATTAGAATGATAAGTAGTTATTGGTGTTATTCAACTTTTTAAAATTCTTGCACACATTTACATACTGTTACTCATAAATGACAACAATGTCTGTTATTATCTTACAAATCATATATTTTTAAAAATATAAATGAAAGGTTTTCATGAGATATGTTGTATCCCCATACATTTCATTATTACAATTTATGTATGTGTCCGTATCTCTTATAATGGGTTAGTTTAACCTCCTGTTTGCTAGTAAAACTGAATTACCGTGTTACGAAATGATGCATGTCTAAAAAGTGTGTCACCAACATGAAAAGTTTGGAAAGCTCTGCCTTAGATATTGGACACTCTACAGAAATATTCACATGTCATAGCAGCAAATCATGGGTTAATTAATTAACCCACAATTTGCCAGGTTGTGTGCCACATTCTGCGTAATTTTGCTGATCATAGGTTGCTGCATGACATGCAAACCCAGACACTTTTTGTTGTTTGTTGGTTAAACAACCCGAAGTTAACCTACAATTTGTTCTTAGGTTCACTTTAGGTTGTTTAACAACCCAAAGTGTCTGGGGTTCAGATGTCAGACAACCACCTATGATCAGGCTGATCAAAGGTTTGCTATGTGAAACAGAAACAACTCATGTGCAGCCATTCCCTCTTCCTAGGAAATTCTATGTAGTTCTGCGATGTCCCCTTCACAAATGAATCACAAAAAGGGGGCTCCATGTGTCCATGGGGAAATAGGGCCATGCCACTCCCCCCACTCCCCGGACCCCATGTCCACACATTAGGTGTAGGCATATGCAGTGGAGAACCCTACACAGGTAGACTTCTACATGAGCAGGATTGCATGTGTTCTGGAAGCCCAATTGTGCAGGATTCCAGAATTCACAGAAGTCTATGCATATAGGCTTCCTCGCCATAGACATGCATAAATGTCAGGGTTGGGGTGAGGAAGTCATGTGACCTCAAGGGGCCTTGATCACATGGAGCCTCCTTCACATTATTAATGCATGAAGGAGGCTTGACGGTTTTCATCAGCAAACTACAATTCCCAGTATTCTTTGAGAGGAGCCATGATAATTAAACTAGTATAAAGCTGATGTAAATTTGAGTGTACAAATATTTTCAAGGCTATTCTGTATTGGAGCTATTCATAATTTTCATTGGCTATAGAAAGACACTAACCCATCACTGTTACTCAGTTCTTAGTAATATGTTCTGTGTAACTCAAAAGCACCAACACCACACTATGAAGTTTCTTTGGTTTGCATAAAGGTATTCCCTATTTGGATTGTTTTTAATGGACCAATAAGGCCACACTTTTTGGTACTTTTTGATTCTCTCTCTCTCTCTCTCTCTCTCTAAGTGAGGGATGAATCCTTGTTTACTGTGTTCCTAATTAAGACAAACCGCTGACTGCAAGTTGTATCTCCACTTACCTAACGCAAGTTGAAATTAGGGATGGCGGAGAATTTCTCCCCGAATCTTCGGGGGGCCGAGCGCCAATGCATTCGGCTCCCCAAAATCGGCGGTGAAATTCTCCGCCCCCCACCCTCCCCGGGACGGGACCTACCTTTGGCGAATGTCCCTCCCAGCGGCGGGTCCCGGCGGCAGTTCGGCGGCGTTTCGTCACAGGCGGGGGCGGCGGCCGGTCTCCCGACCAGCTGCCGCCACCGCCATTGCAAAAAAAAAACAAAAGTAAAAAAAAAAAACACCCATGCATAGGCTACGTAACGATTTACGTAGCCTATCACGGCTGACTTTGGAAATCAAGCCATGATAGGCTATGTAAATCGTCACGTAGCCTATCACGGAGTCTTTTTTTTTTTTTTACTTTTTGTTTCACGGCCGGGGAGACGGGGCGCTTCTCCCCGGCCTGAATTTCGGCCGGGCGAGGCGGGAAGCCTCCCCCCCTTCGCCTGAACTTCAGGGGGGAAAGCGAAGTGCCTCCCCCCCACCGCGAAGCCAAGCTGCGAAAAGGTAAGTGACTTTCGTACATCCCTAGTTGAAATGTTATAACCCCTTGGAGCTCCTTGGAGATAGATGGAGCAGAAAATGTACTAAAGGGTTTCAAAAATTGCTCAACCACACAACTCATGCTCCAGTACTAGTTATACAGTTGCCAACATGCTGTTGTTTTATACAGAGATGCTAGTTGAAGGGAAGAGTGCAATGTTGTACCAAGAAGATAAAGCTAAGCCTTTGTAGACAGAAGGAAGGACGAGTGTCCTATAGAGATCTCATAAGTATTTTTAAGTATCAGACCCTTGCTATGAGAGCTTTACATTATGGTTTTGGTCAGAACAGACTCTGGACCTCATTTGATGTAGATTTTATTGGCCATATATGGTAAAAAGTGTAAGCAGGAAATGTACACTTGGTATATTCCAAAATTCTTATCTATTAAAGCTGCATATTTTGAACTAGTTTTTACCACCAAACCCCTAGAATTGATGTGTATCAAGTTTCTGCCACTTGAATAGATTGAAAGAATATTGGGACATAATGGCTGTACACTGATCACTTTACTTGACATCCTCAAGCACTAAAGATCAAAATAGTAATGCAAGCTTTATGAGAAAAATATTTTTCAGTGTTTGGATAACTAGTGAGAATAGATACTGATCATGGTAAGGACTAAAGTCGACTCCTAAAAGACATGCCTACAATAGCTGAGATAGAGAAATTGGGAACTATGCCTTCTCTCTCTCTCTCTCTCTCTCTCTCCACATACACACACAGCCTGAACATTTTAACAGGACCCTGCTAATGGGAGTTAACATGTTGCATGTCTGGCGCATGCATACAGTCCTATCCAAAATACAGTAACTTCAGTCATGCAGTTGTTTGATGTCTGGGCAAGGGCTATGTCTGCCTCTAGAGTTACATTTTGTTATTTCATCAGAGGGAAAGATTGGTAAGCTAGCAAATTATGCTAGTAAGTTATGTGAAAGATTGCAAGGAAGCCTACCAGTTTGCAGCAACTGCTGCTCAAAGGAATACGGACAGACAAAAGCACCACTATGATGTCCTAGTGCATTCTCAGGGCTCAGGTGCTAGCTTTCAACCTGAGCTTAAGTGCTGCTGTCTGAAAAGCTATCCTGTGTGAGTTGTGGAGGAGCTGTCAACATTCACCCCTCTTTCCCAGAACCTCAAAGAAACCATAAGTTCTCAAAGAACAGCTGGCCCCCAGAATCCCTAATGGAGAAATACCTCTGTGCACAAACCAGACAGTAACTCTACCATGTTTTTCATTTGGCTCCAAAGTTAGAGAGTATCTTGACCCATAAGTAGAGCCCAGATACAAAAGGGAACTGTTTCTCACTCACACCTTCACTCTGATAAGTGTCTTGGACTAACATTTAACCCTATATATAATTTTGTTCCACCCATCTAAATCCATTAAAATTCCAAGTTATTAACTCTTTACACATTTGAATAAAATCCTTCTTTTGAAATTGCACTTCAGGATTGTGAATGGGGAAAACTACCTTGTGACCAGAGTAAACATGGAGACCTGGCCGTTCTTGGTACCAGAGTTGAGGCAAAAGGTTAATTTCAACACTGACATGTGAACTGTTTTTTCTAAAAATTAATATTCCTCTTTTGATTGGCTCCAATAAACAGGCATACACAAGATCTTAACATTTTCAGTATCAGCTGTTTCTTAGGTTTGCCACTATTTCCCAGATTAAATCATAGAATCATAGAATAGTAGGGTTGGAAGGGGCCTACAAGGCCATCGAGTCCAACCCCCTGCTCAATGCAGGAATCCAAGTCAGAGCATCCCTGACAAATGGCTGTCCAGCCTCATCTTGAAGGCCTCCAGTGTGGGAGAGCCCACCACCTCCCCAGGGAATTGGTTCCATTGTCGTATTGCTCTTACAGTCAGGAAGTTTTTCCTGATGTTCAGCTGGAATCTGGCTTCCTGTAACTTGAGCCCATTATTCCGTGTCCTGCACTCTGGGATGATCAAGAAGAGATCCTGGCCTTCCTCTCTGTGACAACCTTTCAAGTACTTGAAGAGTGCTATCATATCTCCCCTCAGTCTTCTCTTCTCAAGGCTAAACATGCCCAGTTCTTTCAGTCTCTCTTCATAGGGCTTTGTTTCCAGTCCCCTGATCATCTTTGTTGCCCTCTTCTGAACCCTCTCCAGTTTGTCTGCATCCTTCTTAAAGTGTGGTGCCCAGAACTGGACACAGTACTCCAGATGAGGCCTAACTCATAAAATAAAATGATTATTAATCTTTTATTAAAAATAAAAGAAACATTTATTATGGATTCAGAAGCATTCTAATCATTTTACCTCTCCAGTGTTTTGAAAGACTGGATAATATCCTTTGCATGGCACCATAAGAAGTACACCTAAAAACAAATATGAATAAAATATAATGGGTAATTTGGAAATGTGGTACCATATTTCTTATGTACATAAAAGAACTTTATTTATCACATTTCTATATGGACCATTAGCCAAAGCTCTCCAGTTTAGAACATGGGTGCCCTGCTGTGTCACTGGTATGCCAGGTAGGCCGCTTCCATGACAGATATGCCAGCAGAATTGCTAAAATGGGGCAGAGTTGTAGATGGAACATGGGTGGCAGAAGGTGCATACCTACTGTGCATCCAGGTGCTTGGGTTATGTGTTTCAACTGCTACCTATTGCTCATTATTCTTTCCCTGTGTCTTCCTTTGCTCCCCACGGACTGCTCTCCTGCAGGTGCAGAATCCATCCCATGATGAAGACCACAAGGGAAGCCCACCACATGACCAGCATGAGTGACTAGGATATTTCTGGCTATTCTTTCATAGGGTTGTTAACTTTCTTATTCCAGGCATACCCATACACCCTTGCAAGTTCTACGACAGACAATTATGCAACAGGTGAAGGTGTTGCTAACATGGAGCTGGTGCAATCAAGGACATTGCATCTGCTACCCTGCTATCTGCTGAGTGACAGGAGCCCAACTGGAGCAAGTGACTGGCAGCCCCACACATGTGTATTTTCCTTTTAGGATCTCCTCCATCCCAGACACTGTTCAATAAAGCCTTTGAAAATGCTACATATATTGTTTCTTTATTGCAAGGAAGTGGTTGCTAGGGATTCCTTTCCCACACCCTAGTAGGAGCTGGCTTTAGCTGACCTCAGTGTAGGACTCCAAAGTAGAGATGGATGAATCAGTCTATCTCCAGTCTGTGTCAATTTTGTTTGTATTTGGTCATAAGTCTGTTCCATCCAATTTCCACATCAGTGGAAATTATTATTGTTTAAATGCACAAAATTTGCATTTTTATTCATATCCAGTTTTCCTTAACATACTCATTTTGTGTGTCACACAATTCCCATAAAATATTTATTTTTCCTAACAGATGGATTTTGTACACCTAACGTTTTCCTAATATTTTTCTGTGCAGTTTTTTGAGCCAAAAATGCCACTGCAAAACTCAGGAGTGTGCAATCTGAAGGATAACTGTGTTCCAGTCTGCACATTACATTAGTCCAGGAAGTGGAAATTATGTCAGTTAACTTAAAAGTGCAGACCAAACAAAATTCTTCCCTATTCCTACTCAGGGGGAGGGGGAGGGAACTTGATGAGCTCAGAAGCAGTAGCCTCTTTTCCCTCTGCTCACTCAGATGCCATGGGCTATGAGAAGGCTGGCCTTTCAGGGTGCACAAGTGGGATGGGTGCTGCTGCCAGGATGCATGAGGCAGTCAAAGTTGAGGGTAGGAGGGATGTTGGGAGTGGGGTGGGCATTTGGGCCTGTTTGGATACTGCTCAGCAGGGGTGGGATGATCGATCAGATGGGTCACCAGGAAAGGGCCAAAAGTGCTAGTTGGCCCATGCAGGAGGCAGGCTATTGATCCACGCAATACTTAATTGGCTCAGGTGTGCTTGAGTATGGGGGCCCCTTCCCCTTTCCTAAAGTGGAGTTGAACCAGGGACCTCCTGTGCTCTGGTCTTTGGGCAGGGGAGAAGACAAAAGTCCCTGGTGTGTCTGTCTGCTGCTGTGGCTGAGTGGTTAGGAAACTGCTCTGGGGAACTTGCAGTATGGGTTTGAGTCATGAGAGCTCTGTCTGTTTCTCTCCTTCCTTCCTGGTAGGTCTCAAACTCTCATTCCCTGCTTCCCTATCCCATGCAATGAGCCCATGCAGTAGAGCATTAGCAGTAATGCGCATTTGGACTAATGTGCATTAGTTAATGCTAGTCAGCACTAATGCACGTTAGTGCAAGTCTGCAAGTGCTCATTAGCGCTAATGTGAATTAGTGCAAATCCCTCCCCAAAGTGAAAAACTGGTCTGCAAGTTTGCAGAATCTACAGGACTTGGAAAAAAGCCAGTTCGCTGCAGATTTCACAGGTTGGATTCATCAAAATCCAAACTCATTTGAATCCACTGTGGATTTCTCCAACATCAACAGTCAAGTGCCAGGAGGTCTGCGAGTGTTCTCTGCAGGCATCCTGCCAATGAAATGACATGGATGCAGCTTTCTGTGGACTCTCCTTTCTCCCCTTTGTGTGTGGTACTCCAAAACAGTTGTTGTCAGATGCATAAGGGGATTTGAACTCATGTCAGGAGGAATACCTATCGCTGATGGATGAAGGTGCATGTTGTATGTGTTGTGATGTCAGTCTGCATGCTGGGGGCATGTCCCCATTGTCATGAGTTCTTGGCTACCTCCATATGTGAACAGTATGTAGGCACTGGCACATTCCCTAATTTTTGTGGGCACTAAGTGTGTTTCCAGTGATGCTGTAGATCTGTTGTTTCTCTGCCATTTTTGTATTTTCTGGTGTATGTGTTTTTCCCTCCCCCTCCCATACACTGAATACACTGGCAGCTCTGATGGTATAGTGGCCATGTATCTCTCCCCTGCCCCCAACATAATGTTAGAATAGGATTGCTTTTCCCATGACCACTGGCCAAACTGGCTGGGACTGATGGAAGTTGTGGTCCAAAACATCTGGAGGGCCACACATTGGGGAAGGCAGCCCTAGACCATTTAGGCTTCACTGGAAACATATGCCACCGATGTAGTATATATCTGCAAAGCCATCTCTGCACGCATGCATGCATGCATGCATGCATATATATATATATATATACACACACACACACATATATATATATGCAAGTGCCTTGCAAATGGTGATTATTATAAGTGGTGACTCATGAAATCTATTATTTTCAGTGAGAAATACACACCACACTTTTCCCAGTGTCATAAACACATGCATGCACAATCACATCTTTGCATGTATACAAGACACACAAAAGCTCTTTCATCCTCCACTGGAAGGGAAATTGCTTTGTCTGTGATGACAGGTACCATTTCTGTACATAAATACACACACGCGCGCATGATGCGCACAAAGGTCCCAACATGAATACAGAATGCCAACCATGATAGCTTGCAAGGCAGCCTCTCAGACAGCTGCTTCTTGTGGCAAGCTGGGCATCATGCATGAAAATAGATCTACTTGTGGAAAAACCCAAAAGCCTTCTGTTGTTTATAGAGGAATGGTCAATTTTCCATGAGAAAGCTGGCCTGTTGGTGATGGGAGAGAGAGGGGGAGAGAAAGCAAGCTGAGCAGCGTCCTTGGGGGGGAAAGGAGAGCCTGCTAAGCCTCATTCCCTGACTGTAGAGTCCCAACAACATTCATTTCCCACCACTGCTAAGCCCTGGCAATTTTCTCTAGCATAGATTTCCCCCATCTTGATGAAAGCATGACCTTCTGCATACTTCCTCCTTCCTTCTCCCAACTGGTGGCAGTGGTACATGCCCCTCTGTGCATGTGCATATGATGATGGCTACTTTTCTAGAGATGGGGAGGGAGTAGGATCATCCTCCTCCTTTCTGATGCCACAAAAGTGCCCTTGTGTGATACCTCTGTGCTGCATGAAGGACAGGAATTCCTGACAGGTAAAGATGAACCTATATTTACTGCCAAAAAGGCACTGGGCAGGAGTGTATGTTGTCTGTTTTTAAGTGGTGGTGCAATGGCTCACAGTATTGGGCTAAAAGACAAATTTACTTAAATTCAACTACTTCTGGCCACTACAAGTTGATAGCAGCCAAATTGCAAGGTCAAGCACAAGGATTTTATGCATTGCATATGATCTCCCTGAGTGTTCTGGTTACATTTACTGTATAACCAGATGTGTACTCTGTAATTTATTTTGTTTGATCTTTTTAAAGTTGAGGAAAATAAGCAACAAAAGGCTGAGACTAAAGGGGCATGGGAAGCATTGGAGTTACAGAAGAAGTTTTGGGGAGGACTGAAAGCCTTTGTTTAGTTTTGCTATTTTAGACCTAGGCCAATAATAGGAGTGTTATTCTTTGCTTCAGGTTCTTAGATCATGCCCCTCACTAGGATTTGCAAGAGGTGTATTATGTGGCAATTATATATGGTTGTATCTCTCTCTTCCTCTGTACAACTCTACAGTATATACAGAGTGTCTAAGGTTACCTCTCTGCTTCAAGGTTGACTGCATACAGAAGGAAAGGATATTTGTGTTTTTCTCCACAAACCAGAAACAAACTAGCTCTCTGTCTGAAGCAGATTTCAGTCTGTTTATTGGGAAATTTAGCAAGTTGCAGTTTTCTAAAGATTTTTTGGGGGTAAAATTGATAAAAATAATGAGGGGGGTAAAATTAAAGGATGCTGCATGTGAGCAATATAGAATCCAAATGTAGACGTGACATGTAGAAGTCCCGGGAACTCAAAAAATTCCTCGAGGATTTTATAGCCCGTATTGTCAAAAAGCCCAACCCATGGGAAATTTCTCCTGTACCAGCACCACTGAAATGAATAGAAGCACAGTTACAATCTTGTATAGCTTCCAGTCATTTCAATGGAGTTACAACAGGAGAACATTATGAAGGGCCACATCTTGTATTTCCTAGTGTTACTTCAGGATTAAAGACTACTTTTCACCATAGACCCTTTATAGGAATGTCCCTGACAGACCAGTATTTCACAACTGTCTTAAAAAGAGCTGATGTCCTTCATAGGAAAAAAAAGATTAGATGGGTCAGTAAGACAAGTTATTAGGCAACAGGCTTGCGTGCTGGTAAAATGTAATTTAACTGTCTCCTATTTAGAAAGAAGATTACGGCAGTATAATTACATAGCTGTGATTGAGGAAACTTATGACACTTTTCATTTGAGGCAACATTTGAGAAGTAGCTAACATTTCTATCATTCAAACGTGTGTGTAAGCAGTTATTGAATTTGTATGTATAAACGGTACCTTGGATTGTAATGGGGGGGGGTTGTGTCTAATTATTGTTGTAGTTTGGCTTGTACAAGAGATGTTGATCCACAAACAAGTGATCACTAAAATAGCAGCCCCTTGGATATTTAAAACCTCAGAGCCTGACAATGCCTAACATTTATCACATCAAAAGCCGCCATATGTAAGCCTGACTCTGTTTGCTGAGAATTCTGCCTAGAAATAGACAGAGGAATCAGGAGGCAATTCTGAGCAAACACACTGGGAACAAGGGCCACTAAAAGAACAGATAACCAGAGATAAACAAGGGCCAGAAGGAGAAAGGAGGTGTCTCCTTCCCTGACCATCTATGACCCCCTCCAACTTTCTCTGCCTGTCTCTTTCAGGGAACCTTCAGAATTCTTGACTGTCAAAACCTGGCTTACACATAACCCCTTGCAACATGATGAATGTAATATGTAACTAGATTCTAAGATGGTGGTAGCATTGTCCAACATACAAACAAACACAAAGAAGAAAGAGCTGCACATATATTGGAATAATCCAAAAGCAAATGCTTTTACCTGCAAAAGTGTATGCACGGCATGTGTAACAGGAAAAATACCTTCTGTGACCGATAAACAACTTGAAAATCCAACGAAGTGACCAATTTTGAAAGAGTCCATAATTAAAGTAATCACTGCAAACAAAGTAATACCACCTGAAATAAATTTTAAAAGAAAATGTTACTCTGAAGGTGATGGGTTGGATTCAAACTCAATCATACTTAGAGTAGACCCACTGAAATCAATAGGGCAAGTTAGTTAGCAACTAACTGTTCACTTTCTGGCTCTCACTGGGAGCTCTCCCAGGTCCTGCATAACCCAACTTTTCCCTGCTATGAGATATGTTACCTGATACTTCCCCACACTTCAAGCTTTGCTCATTGTCCCAGATCTTTATGCAGGAAGGTGCCAAGAGAGGGCATAGGAAAAAAAATGGTGTTAGTATGTATACTAATACTGTATGGAAGGAAGGCAGAGTAAAAAGATGAAGAGATGTTTGTCCCTTTGTCCCTCTTCACTCCTCTGCTTTACTCACACTCACTCATCCTAAGTCACGTATGCATGCATGCATGCATCACATACACACACAAATCTCTCCTTTCTCTATCTCCTTTCAGCCATCTCCTTTGAGCAGCAGCAACAACAACCAACAGTAACACAGCAAGATCTTGCTAGACACTTTAAGGGTAGGAATCAGCTGAGCTTGCAGGCAACTCCTGCTCCTTAAACGTCAAACAGAGGATTGATAAGTTGGCATGAGAAAGTGCAGCATCCTGTGTTCATCTCCAGCCAAGCCAAGCCCCCAGAGCCCCCCCCCCCAAATTGACACTTCCTCCACCCCTTACTTTGATATCTTGAGGATACGAGTGAAAAGTCCTTTCTAGTCCCACCCAGCAGAGGTCAAGGTATGCAGGAAAGAGCAAGAGCAGTGGTTGTGGTGGTGGAGCCCATGAACAAGCCAAGGCTGGATACCATGGAGTGGGATTTAATTCTTTCAGGCCACCTTCTCTCCTGAAATCATGGAGGGGATTCATTATGGGCTCTGGAGAAGACTATGACAAGCTGCACTCTTCCTCAGAGCCCAAGGTAATCCAGCTCCTGCAGTCACTTTGAGGGCGCCTTGGATTTGATCATGTTCAGTCCTTCCCCACATCCAAAACTGCTGAGGAGGAACAGACAAGGCTCAGAGGAAATGAACCATGGCAGATGGGGGAGACTGGCTGAGGTGTTCAACCAACCTCAGCCTTGGAACCAGGTTTGTTCAAGGCTGACTTTCCATCTGGCATCCCAATTCCCTAACCTGGCCAGCCATTGGATAGCACCAATGTACATGCAGAACCCTAGGCTACGATGGGTCAGAACTGCCCCCACTATTCTTCTTCAAGGGCAAAGCTTGCTACTGTAGGACATCCCCCCTCATTAGGTATAGTGGATGTCTGCATATTTGACAGAAACAGATGCTGAATGAATGCAATGTGATTGTAAGAACATGAATGTACAATTTTAGGCTTCCACCATATATTGTTAGTAACTGCAGAAAGAAATTAACAAAGATATGGATTTTTAAACTGAAATAATGTTCAAGATTGCCTTTTGGTTTTCAACCATTATTTGACAACTTCTTTGTGCGTGTGTCAAAGCTATTATCATACTTGGCCTTAAAAAGATGAGATAACTTGATTATGTAATTATTATAGTCAACGTGCACCTGTGTATTCCCAGTAGCCTGCCATCTATAATACTAAAGGAAGAAATACAGAAAGTAAAACTTGCCTAGCCTGCTCAGCTTCCTGCATCTGTACAGGGTTTTTTTTCCCCCCCATGGAGCTAATAGCAGCTTTGGGGCTGATTTACAACAGGGGAAAGGGCATGGGAGGTAAGGGTTAACACTCTGCACCACCCCACAACACAACATCCTGATCTTCAAAGTACTAATTATCCTAGGAGATCCTAATCATATTTTCCTCCCAGACATAATTCTTTTTTTTGTTGTTGGTTCATCCTATTACACTTATACCACAGTAGGAATCACCCATCTCAGAAAATCTTTGCCAAGATAACTAACTTCTACTAAGTTTTGCAATGGATTTTCTTTATTTCTTTTTGAAGGATAGTTCTTATAGTCAAGTGGATGCTGGGTGGGGGGAAATATACAAATGCATGGCAAGAATGCCCACTGGAAACAATGGGAGCTACCTGAAGGCAAATAGGAAACAATGGGATCTGGGAATGCTACTTGACATGACTGGTCTGCATTAAAATCAAGGCAAGCCACAAAAAAGAAAAAAAAGGAGTGTGTTCTGAGAGGGAAATGGAATTGGGTGCAAAGAAAAGAAATGAGGTGGTTTATATTGCTGTTCAGGATATAATAAAATCCTATTATAACAAACACTATTTTGGAAAAATATATTTTGAAGGGTGGCTTAGATGTCTCTTAAATAAACCCTATTAACCATGTTGACAGGGGAGACTGATGGGGAATAGTAATGGCTGATCAGTCCAGTTGAGAGACTGGAACAATGATCTTGAGAGACTGGAACTAACACGGATTAGGAGTGTTATTCTGTGCACTGTGGTGTGGATACGGTTAGTGAGCAGGAGGCGGTCTGTGGCACACTGGTTTTGTGGGATGGGTTCCAGCTTTTTCCTTCTGATGAAGTGGACAAGGTGCTTTCATCTGTAAGGCCGACCACCTGCTTACTTGATCCTTGCCCATCTTGGCCCATTATGAGCTGCAGAGAGAGGCTAGGTGGGGGGATCAAGGCGGTGGTGAACGCCTCCCTTGAGGAGGGAGTGATGCCATCAGCCCTCAAGGAGGCAGTGATAAGACTGCTTTTTAAAAAGCCCTCCTTGGATCCCCAAGTTCTGAACAACTTTCACCCAGTCTCGAATCTGCCTTTTTTGGGCAAGGTGATTGAGCAGGTGGTGGCGATGCAGTTGAAGGCACACTTGGAAGAAACCAATTATCTAGAGCCATTTCAGTCGGGCTTCAGGCCTGGGCATGGGACAGAAACGGCCTTGGTTGCCTTGGTGGATGATATGAGGAGGGCTCTGGATAGGGGCGGATGCTCCTTCCTTGTTCTCCTCGACCTCTCAGCAGCTTTTGATACCGTTGACCACGGTATCTTCCTGGACCACCTGGAGGGGTTCGGCATTGGAGACACCGTATTACGGTGGTTCCGGTCCTTCCTCTCTGGCAGGTACCAGAGGGTAGCACTGGGAGAAGAGGTTTCGGACCCGTGGCCGTTCACTTGTGGGGTGCCACAGGGTTCCGTCCTCTCCCCGATGCTATTTAACATCTATGTGAAGCCGCTGGGGGCTATCATCAGGAGGTTTGGGGTGCAGTGTCATCAGTATGCGGATGACACGCAGCTCTACCTCTCATTCAAATCTTCACCAAGGTTGGCCGCAGAATCCCTGTCCAAATGTCTGGAGACAGTGAGTGGCTGGATGGGGAGGAATAAGCTGAAGCTGAACCCTGACAAGACCGAGGTACTTTTGGTGGGAGACAAGAGGAGGCTGGGGGATGTTGACCTGGTGTTGAATGGGGTACGGTTACCCTTGAAAGACCAGGTCCTCAGCCTGGGGGTCATCTTAGACCCCCCAGCTGTCCATGGAGGCTCAGGTGTCAGCTGTGAGCCGGACAGCACTGTACCAACTCCATCTGATACGGCGGCTGTGCCCCTACCTTCCCGACCATCTGCTCCCATCGGTAGTACATGCCCTGGTCTCCTCTCGTTTAGACTACTGTAATGCGCTCTACGTGGGGTTACCCTTGAAGATGGTTCGGAAGCTGCAGCTGGTACAGAACACGGCAGCTCACCTGATTAAAGGCATCCACCAGCGAGATCACATCACTCCAGTGCTGAAGGAGTTGTACTGGCTAGCAGTTGTTTTCCAGGCCAAATTCAAGGTGTTGGTTTTGACCTTTAAAACCCTATATGGTTCCGGCCCAGCCTATCTCAAGGAGCACCTCCAGCAACACCGGATAGGCCGCTCAACAAGATCAGCCTCAGATGGCCTTCTCTCTGTCCCATCAGGACAGCTAGGCTGGTGAGGACGAGGGAGAGGGCCTTCTCTGTGGTGGCCCCCACTCTGTGGAACTCCCTCCCTAGGGAACTCTGCCATGACCCCTCTTTTATGAGCTTCTGCCATGCATTAAAAACATGGTTGTTCAAGCAGGCATTTGGGGTGGGCTAGGGTAATTTTAGAAATGTGATGTTTTTAATGTTGAATTTTATTGTATAAACTGTTTTTTATTTAAATAAGCTGTTTATTGCAGCTGCAAAAAGTGATGTCATGCTGCTTGCTTGCCATCACACATCATAAAATGTCTAACGTATTAATTTGCAAAAAGTGTGCACACTAGTGGGAAGCAATTCACACTTACTTGTATGTCTAGTGTTATGAAACTAAAGGTGCTTTCACTTGTACTTTAAAAAAAATTCAGTCCTGGATGAAGTTTAAATGATATGCACAGAATACATACCTAAAAAGGGTGGGTGGGGCAGGAGGGAGGAGATTTGGATTGTTGTTTGAATGTTAGGTTCTGTCACACAATCATTAATCATACATACAGTTGTATGATTAAAGTTCTTTGTTAAAGCTGGACTATATAGTCTATTCTCAGGCTTGTCACTCCACTCCCAGGGAGCATCACTTCAGTCTTTCAAGGTCTGTCATTGCTATTCTGCATCATTTCGCCCTGTCAATGTGATTAATGGGGTTTATTTAGGGCACAATCCTAAGCATGTTTAGACAGAAAAAAGTCCTACAACTCCCCAGCCACTAATGCTGGAGTTGTAGGGCTTTTCTCTCTCTAAACATGTATAGGATTGCACCCTTTGATACTTCTAAGACACCTTTCAAATAAAATATTTTTTCCAAAATGGCATACATATCATATTAAAACATCAAAATTAATGTCCAAAATAATAAAACAGAAAGAGCAATATAAAACATCTCATTTCTTTTCTGCCCCTGTGGCCCACTGCATGAGGTTCTACTTCTTGTTTTATTTGTGGCTTATTTGTACTTTGCATTGAATTCAATGAAACCCAGTCATGTCAACTGGCATTCATAGCTCCCATGATTTCCTATGAGCCTTCAGATTAGCTCCCATTGTTTCCAATGAGCATTCTTGTAATTTATTTTAGCACATTCCAGGGAGGAGGAGGGTAGCTGAGACTTGCAACTTGACCTAAACACATTTACTCAAAAATTAGTATCATTCTAGCCAGAATAATGTGTGAACAATAATGGATATAAGGGACCACCATCCTGTAGTCAGGCGGAGCAACATTTCTTTCTCCCCCCCCCCCATGCTCTTATGTGCCTAGCTGTGCAGAGCCCCTACCCTTCCAACAATCCATACCCTGGCCCTTCTAAAAATTTAATTTCTGCAAAACAGTGAATCACAAACCTGTACAAGGATTTGCATATTTTGCATACTCAACTGCATACTTTATTATACGCACAGAATTGGAATTTTTTGATTACAGAATTTGCAAACTTAGGGCAAAATCCCCACTGAACTCAGGGGAACTTAGGAAACACGCACAGATTGGGGTGCACACGTGACACTGATTAACCTCCCAAAATCCACAGTCAGGCAATATCCGTATTAGGAACAAACGAATATGCACAACAGTGTAATGCATTCTCAGATACTCTTTCCCAAAATCATATTTTATCTAGTTTAAAGCAAACCTAACATGACCCATTCTACAAACCTATGCACATTTATTTGAGAGCAAGCTCCATGGAAATCAGCTCCGTTGCAAGTCAGTTCGGGTAAGGAGTGGGCTACGAGGCTTGGCCAGTTACTATGGAGTAACACTACTCTCCTAGCTCAAGTGACCTCGACGAAGCGCCAATGTGGCCTTAACGCCGCAGGTCCCGCCGCACTTGCCCCCCACGCGCCCGGGGATCCACTCACACTTGAGCCAGCGCGCTCCGGCATGGGTATCCTTGTCCTGGATCAGCCTCTTCTGCGCGTAGCGGCGGCAAATGTACCAGGCCATCCAGAGGAGCTGGAGCAGCATGAGGGTGATGAGGTAGGAGAGGACGGCGCTCTTGGCAATGCCCTCGGCGTGCACCGCCCAGGCGAACATCAGCAGCAGCCCCGCCAGGAAGAGATGCAGACCGTACTGGCTGCTCAGAATCTCGGCGTTTTTCTGCGGGTAGCCTCGGCCCCCGAGGAGAGCCAGGCGGCCGCCACTGCCACCCCCTTTGGACTGCGCCGGCGAGGGTGGGGCCCCCTCGGCCGTCTTCTCCAGCTCCCACGCCCCGTCCACTGCCTGCGCGGCCGGGCGTTTCTTGGCGCGGCTCTTCTCGCCCTTCCGGGTAGATTCGGAGGGGCTGCTTGCCTTCCCTTCGAGGACCATGTCTGCGTGGCTGGGAAATGCGCCCCTCGAAGGGGAACGAAGCCACAGGTGCCCGCGGGTGGGCGTGGGCGTCTTGCGGTCTCGACAGCGCCCAAGTCTCTCAGCACCGAGGTGCGTTTAGGTGGAAGCGGAGGGGAAAGCGCCGCACCTGCCAGTGTTCCCAGGGCCAGGAAGGGCGCGCAGGCGCGGGCAACGTGGCGGCTTCCTCTCTGCGCGCAGCCCCCTTCGAAACTGCCCCTCTCCTCTAGCCTATGGCGAGTCCTCCTGTGTCGTCCAGAATAGTTCTGGTTGGGCTGGAGGCGCGCAACCCACGCTGGGGTCCCCTCCTTGTGAGCGAGGCGCTTCACGCTTTCGGTCTCAATTCAGCCGCCTCCGCTGTCGGCCGGCCGCGTTCGGTTTGATAACTTCTGCCACCTGACTTCTCCCTCAAGCTGTCTATTCCCCTCAGCGCCCCCGTTCACAATTGAGTAGGAGACCGGCCTCCTTCGGCGTATTTATGGAGCCGTCCTCTGGGCTGGAAGGGGTCCTCCTGATGTCATTTGGGTGTGCCCGACCGGGTCGGATTTCTGTCACCTTAAACCCTCGCGCTTCCCGTCTGTCTCTGCCCACCTTGGCTTGGAAGGAGGTGGCTGAGGGAAGCACCGCAGGGCGGCCTGCCGGTGACCGTACTGATGGGAATCTGCGATAAGAGCGCCGTGTGCCTGTGCGGGAGGGAGGGAGCCCTGAGGGGGCTGGCTGCTTGGGGACGCTGCGGAATGCCTGCACGATTGCGCACCGGTCGTTTCTGAAAAGGCTTGCAGGGGCTGGGGGGCATAATAATTGTACATAAGAAGCCCAGACCAGAAACAAACGCCAGGGCACTTCTGAAGACAGAGGCAGCTGCGATCTTCATGCCGGAACTGAAGAGCATCTCCCGCCTCGAGGAGTCTTGGCCTTATGAAGGACTAGGAGCGCCCGGCGCAAGAAATGAAGCAGAACCTCGGGAAGAGGCGGGTGTCTTGTCACTGGCCGACCACCTCCAAGCTTTAGCTCTTCAGGCCTACAGGAGTCTCTTAACGCTGAGTGTGTTCCTGAGGGTGTGTACTATAAGAACGTATGTTTCCAGAGACAGGTGAGGGGCTAAGCAATTTGATTCAGAAATAGGGGCCTCATTCCAGATCTCTTCACTCATCATGGGCTTACTTAAAAAGAGCCATGCTAGATTAGGCCTGCATCCTATTTACAACAATAGCCAACTTCCAGAAAGCCCACAAGATAAGCATGAAGGCATTAGCCCTCTTTGATTTGTTCTAGGGGCATACTGCCTCTGTATGAGGCTTTTATGAGCTGATTGCAAGATATGTATTTATTACTGGTGTGAGAGTAGCTGACTGAGGTTTTTATAAGTTGTGGTGGGCAGGGCCCTGCCCTTAGGCAGAGTGAAGCCACTTCCTCAGGTGACAGATGCCGAGGGGCAAAGAATGGTGGTGAGGCCTTGGAGGCCAGAACTGTGTGTGCCACTCGGCCTGCCCTGTGCCCCCTAGGCTAGCTTGCCACCCTCAGGTGCAGGGGAGGATGCTGTTCCATTGCCAGTGTTGAAGTGAGATTCGACTGCTAGTCTACT
The DNA here is from genome assembly GCF_057233095.1 of Heloderma suspectum. Classification (NCBI taxonomy): domain Eukaryota; kingdom Metazoa; phylum Chordata; class Lepidosauria; order Squamata; family Helodermatidae; genus Heloderma; species Heloderma suspectum. The sequence continues at coordinate 119,820,090 of NC_139462.1, forward strand.
CCAGTCAACTTCTGTACGTGGAATGGGGACTGCCATCTTGTCCTTTACCTCAGCCCAAAATGCTTGGGCTGGGGTGGGGGGTGGGGGCTATACCCCCATTTTGTCTATAATTATCACAGTAGGTAGATAATTAATAGGTAGAAAATAATTATCTTCTCTTTAAACCAGTAATGTAGTGGTAAATTTTCAGGTGCAGGCACTGATCATAACAATCCCACAGCCCCCTCCAGTCCAAAAATGCAGGCATCTGTGTGTATGCAAGCATGCACATCCCACCCCTAAGAGCAGCAGTACACATAGCATAATATCCAATGAGTTAGCCAACAATCACAGAATAGTGAGCTGGCAAAAGACAGTGTAATAGTTATCATGTTGTACTTTGGCTAGAGAGACCGGAGATTGCATGAGAAAGGCACATAATATGTCACCAAACAGCATAAGACCACCAGCTCAAGATTTTCCAGGAGTTTTATTTTCTCAGCACCAGGGGGAAACACTTTATCAAAGGGTCATCAAACTCCTTCTAGAAGTGTTTATCTCCATCAGGTGCAGGTCTTTTATAAAGCGTATAGGTCCTAATTGCCCATTCAAAACCAAACCACCCCCAAATACTTTGCATTACAACAGGGATACCTCATAACAATATATTATGGCTGGGAATATACCCCTCCCCCCAGCTACTGTGAAGATTGCCACTAAGCTCAGAGGGAATAGGGAAGTGGGTGGAGGGCAGATGTCATCCCTGCTAATCAAAAAGTCCCCATGCTTCAAACCTTAGAGCCCTGGCTCCACTACACCACTGCCTTAAACTAGTAAAAGGAATTGGAAAGACAATAAACAAGGGCAATGATAGAAACATCTAGTTGATTGATAGTCTTCTCATAAAGGAGAGCCCAAGCCCACAGCGAAGTGGTACAGCACAACCTTTGTATGCAGAGGTCCCACATTCAGACCCTGGCATCTTGTGTTAAAAGTATCTCAGGTAGCAGGGTTGTGGAAGATTTCTCTCTGTCTGATATCCTGGAGAGTTGTTACCCATTATACCAAAGGCAACAAAAATGCGGCACCAAAAGGAATCACAGCAGAGGTTAGATCATAAATATCTTCAGTTTCAATTGATTCCAATTCTCCCTTAAACAACAGCATTTCCGCTAAATGCCTAACAGCAGTGAAGGAGCCCCCCCTCCGCCCCCTATGGGAGGAAATTCCAAAGCTTAGGTATCAACACAGCAAACCCTGTGTTGCATGGCCACCTGCCACAACTCAGATGGCAGGAGAACACAGAACAGGGCTTCAAATGACAAGCTAAGTCAGTGGGTAGGTTTGTAAGGGAGGAGATGGTCCTTAAGAAACTCTAGTTCTAAGTTCCAAGTCCTTTAAAATTTAAAACCAGCACTTTGAATTGGGCTCTGAAATAAACTCAAAGCAGGGCTCAACTATAGGGGGAAAGGATAGCCCCGCCTCCTATCTGATCCATACCAATTTTAGCTCCTCCTACTAGTTCCTAAAAGTCACACCCCCTACTTCTGTGTAACTGCGCTGAAATGGAGGAACTGATGGAAGTATTTTTTAATGCCAATTATAAAAATAAACTGAAAGCAAAAAAATCTGCAGCAATAACTGTCTTCCCCTTCATTCTCACTGTTTGTGAGAGGTTGGGTCCAGAAAAGAAAATACCCACTCATTCCCAATGCTGCGGTCAACCAACAGAGAAGGGGTATAAACTGAGAGATGGGGGATTGGCACAGGATGGCAGGGATACACAGCATATTACAAACCACTCTTGGACCAGTGAAATCTTTGTAACACGCTGTGACAAAATGACATTCACAGTGGGGTTGTCTGGTTCTGGATTGGAGCCTATTCTCCCACCACCCACTTAATTCCAGAAGGAAATTTTCAGGAATTTGTTTATTGCTTTCATGTCCCTATCCTGGTCTTTCACAAAGCAAAGAGGCCAACTTTGTCTAAGAATTTCTTCTGCAGCAGAAGTTCTACACCTGTCCCAGCATGGCTTCCAGCCTAAAGAGACATAATCCAGTTCTCCTCTATGTGGTTCCTGATAGCCATTTGTGTTTCACTCCCCCAGCTCTCTCTTTCTTTCCGTGCCAGCTGTGAAGGGGAGAGGGGGTTGGACTATAGTGTTAGTATACACATTCTGACAGATGGGACCCTGGGGTGGGGGGTGGCAAGAGACTCTGATGGAAAGGAGGGAATACCTGAACAAACCAAGGTCATGGGGGGCAGCTAGCCAGCAAGGTAAAGAGAAATCCTGTCTGACTATATAACATGAGCAGCTGCAGTAGACAAAACAATGTAGAGCTGGAGATCAGCCAGGCACATATTCACAGAGAGATATGGATGAGAGTCTAGGCAAGGGGACCATGGGCCAAATCAAGCCTCCTGGAGGTTTCTAAAAGAGTAATTAAGGGGGCCATCAGAAAAGGTAGGAGACCCCCCAAGAGGGGAGCTTCTCTATAATTCAAGATTGATAATTGGTAAAGCACCGTGATGCCATTGACTGACCTCTCCTGTTCTCCTTTTGTCTGTTTCGAAATATATCTCCCTTGAGATTATTTTTGCCTGAAATCTGATGCATGTGTTCAGGACACAATTCTACATCTCAAGTTCAAATACCAGCTCAATCTCCACACCTTTTCAAGGAGGTAGAGAACAAATACAAAATACGTTGACTGGGATGTCTACCTTGAAGATTGATATCTTAATGGAAGTTATTGTGTAGATTCAGTTCTGTGTTTTTATTGTGTAGATTCAGTTCAGTTCAGTGACTTCTACATCCATTCTCAAGGGATCAAGGAAGATGTAAAACATCTATACAGTATTTCCCTTCAGCACTGATATCCCAATGGACTTGGCATGTATATGTACAACACAGAGAGGGAGAATATCTGAAGCAAGCAGGAGCAATCTGCTGATAATTTTTTATGCTGCTATGTATTTGCATAAACATAAATAGCCTGAGGTTATTTGGAGTTGTGCATTTGAGATTTTCTGGATTTTCCTTTGTTAAAAAGTCAACAAATCTGCAAGCCATCTAACACAGGCACAATCACTCAATTGGACTTCAAACATCAGCTCTGCTCTCATACTCATTTTCAAAGTGGGGGTGCAAAATACACTGTAATGTTATATCTGAAGCAAGGACTCTCAAACATTTTGATTTCCTACTTTATTAGGAAATCAGTTAAATCTATGACAAAAACATGGAGAATGATTGTAGATTTATCAAAGTATTTTGGCAGCATAATGGAAGATAAAATGCTGATTCATTTAGAGACATCACAAAAGGTGCTGGGTATCTCCACACTCCGAAATCCAGGAAATGACTGAGCAAGTAACTACTTTCATTAAGGACCTTTAGGGAAAATTCTGAAACAAACACATATGATTGACACATTTCCCCCTTTGGCTTATTAACACTTCAATGACCACAGTGTGATTTTTGTGAAAGACCTTTTCTGACAAATATGTTGCAATTTTCTAATGAGGAAGAGGTACTCTACTTCCCATTGCTATGGCTTACTTTTGTACAATAAAGCACCTATTCTAAGGATCTGAAAAGTCCTATCCTGTCCACATAAGTCATATCTTGAAATATTATATCCATTGCTCTTACTTAATTGTTTATATTGGATGCCACCTCAGATAAGTAAAGCTGACTTTCACGTAGTTTTATGAAAAGTTAAGAAAACCCCTTTCCCCGTCCATATTTTAACACTATTCATTTAAACTAGGTAATAGAATGACATATAAGATACAATGTAAGTACTAAGTTATGCATATTGGAGGGAAATCCTAATTTACACATGTGATCTAACCTATCTTAAGCTACCCAGGAAAGAGATCAAGGAAGAAAGCTCACCAAACACATCAGCACTTGCCCTGATGTTGAGGGCCAAATTAAATGTTACATTAATTAGATGTTTTGCCCCTGAATACAAGATTTTTATTTCATAAATAATCAGAGTTATAGGGAGGGCTGATCTGGATTGGGTCTCTGCCATAATGGGGGAGGGGGGGTTAGGGGGCTTTAACTTTTTACCTCCTGCTGTGGCCCCAAGCCAGATTGGGGGAACCTACAACTATTTGCATGCAGAGGGGAGTAGTAAAGGAGGGGGGTTCTCATCAAACTCTAAACCATGCCCCGTTTTCGAAGGTGACAGTTGCGCCACCCCCTGTTGAGACGGGAAGTCCCGCCCTACCTGGAAGCCCCACGTATGCGATCAGCTGACCCGGTCATATGACCTTCAACCTGACAGGGGTCATGTGACCCCTCTATGAACTCGCCATGCTGCTGTGGACCCATAGGAATTGGTTTTAGGGCCCTAGAGGGCACGGCCGCAGAAATGGCCCGTGGGGCCATTTCCAAGCCGCGCCCGGATTGGCCCGGCAGGGTCATGTGACCCCTCTACGAACTCATCATGCTGCCATGGACCAATAGGAATTGGTTTTACAGCCCTAGTGGGTACGGGCGCAGAGATGGCTCACGGGGCCTTTTCCAAGCCGTGCCCAGATTGGTCCTGCGGGGTCATGTGACCCCTCTATGAACTTGCCACGCCACCGTGGCCCAACAGGAAGAGGTCTTAGAGCCTAGCCCTGTAAGGTCACGCCCCACAACCCCATTGACCAATTGGGACAGCCTTGCCCCCAGAAAAACAGCTTTTTTTCATGCCCAGACACGTTTTCTGCACAGAGAACATGGCGCGGCCAAGCACCCCTCCGGGGCCATCTGCTATTCCTCCACCGGCTACAGAACGTGACCCCCGAAAACTGTGTATCAGTACCAGTTCTGATGACTCTGCTTTTCCACCATCTAAACTTCTACACGAGGAGGAGGCCAAGGTTTCCCAAATGTGGCAGAACATGTTGGAGGCCATTTCACTAGAGAACCTTGTAGCACAGGTAAGATTTCAATGTTTCTATCTATGTGTATGGATGGATGGTTGGAGGGGATATTTTGTGGTGGGTTCCGAAGTTTGCAAAAGGGTTACAGGCAGGATAAAGCTTCATAATAGATTGTTCCATTTTCCAGGATCCCTGTGTGAATAATGTTGGTGCAGAAGGCCCTGGAAAAACTGTTGACATTAAAGCAGAGGGGCCATCACCAGTGACATTATGGAAGATGGTCTCAATAGGAAACTTTCAAATACAGGTACGTGTGATTATTTGTAGCATCGATATTAAAGACATGCTGTGTGTGTTTAGGAGACACCAAAGTATTTTCTTAATTTCTTTTTAGGGTTGTGCTGGTCTGTCAATGGAGCAGCCAGGCCATGTCATCCTGAAAAGTATTCTAGGCCTGGAAGCAGACGAAACAAGCTTCAGCTCACCCAGAAAGTGCCGCAGAGCAATGCATTGTCAGAACCACTGTTTTTGGAATTCTGAAGCACTGCTTAATTGAATATCTACATGATACATGTATTGGATGTATCCAATACATCCAAGCACCAGAACAATCCTCACATGAATGTTTATCTTGGCCAAAGAGTGTCATCTCTAGAAAGCCGAGAATTGTATGTGGGAAAATATGTTTTAAAAGTATACTGTATATTATTACTCTAATCGGATACAGCTTAAACTGTTTCGCGCTAACACAAGAGTCTGTTAATAAAGTTTTAATTTTGGTGACTAAAATTGGTCGTTCACACAAAGCCCTGAAACTACTGGATAAAACCCTGAAAAATACCGTTCATGTATTTTTAAATCATGTAATGAAAGTGATTAGAAACAGGTCCTATAAATATTTTCTTACATCTGTAAAGTAAAACTCTGAATGAAATGGCTCATTTGAAAACTGCTGCATTTTTTGTTTTGTTTTGTCAGAATCATTTTTGAAAGAATCATTAAACATAGAAATCTCAAGGGCTGCAAGTAAAACCTTCAAGAGTCTTTAAAAAGTAAAACATTCCTTAAGTGCCACTTAGATTTTCTAAAAAATACCCTAGCTAGCCCCCCCCCCCAAAAAAAAACTATGATCACCCCTGTAAAGTGACATTTGAGATGAAGAAGACACAGATCAAGCAAAGGAGTGCACAGAATATCAGGATTCAACCACAACGTTCCCCTCTGTTGTTAGAAAGTTTTATGTTCTTTCTGCAGAGCACTTGTGTTTTATGTTTAAAACCTACTATAAGCTTACCTGCAATTGACCCATCACCCTAGACACATTTAAAAATGCTGCTAGGTTTCCCAAAAACTATGCTCACCCCTGTAAATGACTTTGTAGCATTAATTCCCATTTTTGAGATGGGTCCTGAAACCCCTTTATGTGTTTTGGGTAGGGTGTTGCTAAATTTTAGGAATCAGCTTTTTATCACTAGCTTCCACTACCGGTCAGAGGGCTGGTCCCGAAAAGGCTCATGCCGCATGTCTCCAGATGGGTGGGGGAGTAGATTACAGGGGACCTGAAACCCCATTACGTGTTTTTGAGTAGGGTGGTACTAACTTTTAGTGATGGGTTGGAGGCCAACCTTAGGGGCGGGGGGATCCTTAACTTTATCCAATCACAATACCAGAATTCACACAATAGGACTAGCGCTGATAAAAAGAGCCCACACTTCTCTGTGTCTTTATACCCCCCAAACCTGAAGGGAAGGACCTGGAAGCCTACCTACATGTGAGTATACCTTAACTCTTTTTCCTTCTGCCAACTAATGTAGATGTGTGCAGATAAACTAAAATAAAATGCAATACAGTTTATGCTTCTTTTCCCTATTTATCCCTACATAAAAACTAAAACACCCTTCAGTATTCTAAAAGAGGCGCAGTATGCCTGCAGGCAAGTTCATTTCATATATACATACATACATACATATATATATATATATATATATACATACATACATACATATATACATATATACATATACATACATACATACACACACACACACACACACAGACACACACATATCCCTTTCTGGGGTTGTTATATTGTTAAAAAAAAAAAAAAGGCTCTTTCTCTAAAACTGGTCTATCTTCTTTTTTTCTCTTATCAAAACAATCCCCAAAATTGTTTATGTCACAGGTCTATCAAGAAGGCATGTATTTTCTAGTTAATTTGTATGTTTTAAGGGGTTTGGGTGGCTGGGGGGGGGGAAGCACCTGCTGCTATCGGTAAAAATGAATCTGTATGACCAGTGAGTGCCAGTAGGTGGCAATGCAGGATCACAAATAGGTCTCCTTACTGATAGGGATGTAGGAAAGTTGCCAGTGCATTTGCCCCCCTGAAATCGGTGGCGGAACAGCCCACCCCCCTGCCCCCTCCCAGGACGGGACTTACCTGGGGCGAATCTTCCTGGTGGCTCTGGTGGCGGCGGCTGCCGGTCTTCTGACCGGCTGCCGCCGCCATTTCCAGTTAAAAACAAACAAACAAACGTGATAGGCTACATAAAGATTTACGTAGCCTATCATGGCTAGATTTTAAAAAAACACCATGATAGGCTACGTAAATGTTTACATAGCCTATCACAGCTGACTTAAAAAAAACAAAAAACGCACGTATGCAAATGGCGGCGGCCATGGCCGCCGCCATTTGCGTTCCTTATTTTGGCCCGTCTTAGTCTACGTAAACATTTACGTAGACTAAAACAGCGAAAATAAGGGGAATGCAAATAGCGTAGCGTCTACGCTATTTGCGTTCCCCTTATTTTAGCCGTCTTAGTCTACGTAAATGTTTACGTAGACTAAGACGTGCCAAAATAAAGAACGCAAATGGCGGCGGCCATGGCCGCCGCCATTTGCGTACGTGCGTTTTGTTTTTAAATCAGCCGTGATAGGCTACGTAAACATTTATGTAGCCTATCACGGCTGACTGCAGGAACGCAAACGGTGGCGGCTAAGGCCACCGCCATTTGCGTCCCTGCTAGCCAGCGGCCGGATGTCCGGCTGCTGGTGGAGCCGGCCGGCAGCTCCGCATAATCACTGCGGAGCACAGCCAGCCGGCCAGGATTCCGGGGGGGAGGAACGGAGCGCCTCCCCCCACAGCCAGGATTCCGGGGGGAGGGACGGAATGCCTCCCCCCCAGCATCAGCATAATCCACAGAAAGGTAAGTCACTTTCGTACATCCCTACTTACTGATAGGTTAACCATTTTTTATTTTTTATACTTTCAAAATTTATATTTTCATTCGGTGTTGTTGCTGCAATCTCTATGCATAGAACAACAGCCATTTTAGGGGAAAATAGTGCATGCAAGCAGCTTTGATTTTTGTCTTCACATTGTAGGAATGTGTAGGAATCCAGGCATTTCTATCTTCAGACATTCTTACAAATCCTTTTTCCCGCAATAAATAGAAAATAGTAGCTTTATCATGCCCTATTTTTTATGGAAGGTAAAACATTACGGTGGGGTCTTGTTTTTAATACAGGAGCAGTATAGCTTCTTTGTCATCTTAGAACCCACACCTAACCGTGATATCCTCCATAATAAATATTAAAAGAACACACATCTGTAGCAAGGGATAGAGATCTTAGTATAGTGGGGTGTTTCAAACCATCATGATCCATGATCCAATTTGCTTTGGTGTTTATGATATAGGCAGTGATAAAATTAGCAAGTTCTTCTATATTCTGTCTTGTTAAGAGTCCCATCGTGTGTCTGTAGCTTCTGTACAATTATACTTCCAAACAGAAAAATGGTTAAAATCCGCCCCCAGTTGATTTTTCCATCAGCAAACTCAGACTGCATCACCACAGTAAACGTGTTGAACACATCAGCCAGACTATGAATTTGGAGATCAAGGATGAGGGGGTTTAACTGCTGTTCAATATCGTCTTGAATTGTAGAAAGTGATTTTTGCAAAATTAAGAACGTTTTGCATTTTGCTATTTTATGGGGTATTTGTCCACAAGCTGTGCTTAAATAAGCATGAACTAGCATAGCCGTTTCCCCCTCCATTCTTCTCAAGGGGTCTGCTAGAAATGGTCAAAAGGCTCTCACCCATACATAGTGTGGGGGGCGGAACAAAAGCTTGAGGCAAGACTCTACATGCCTTTGAGTGATCAAACTAGCACCTTCTCCTTATTTACTATCTCATGAAATCACACACCTGACAGAGATGCACCAAAATTAAGTCAAATGATAAAGAACTGGGTAAGGCTTTTGGGGTGGGGGTATTTTTAATGTAAAAACAACAACAACATGCTGTTTCTGAAAGTACTGGCTATGTGTATAGTGTTTTATTTTTATATATATATATATATATAAAAAAAATTTTTACAGAAGACTTTATGGCCAGCCATCCTTTTAGCAAGAAAAGGCCCAGGACAGCACTCACACTGGCATCTGGTAGCGCAGATAAAACAGAATTGTTCTAACAATTGTCATGTGGTTTTTAAGGTTTCCTGTAAAGCTGAAAGCAGTGTGTGTGTGTGTGTGTGTGTGCGTGTTTTCTTTTTTAGAAACCACAACCAATGTTCAGGAGGCTACTGTGATTAACCCCCCAAAGAAGGCCACAAGAAAAACCAAGCACATAGACTCACCACCTTCTGATGATAAAATAGGTAAAAAGTTACTGTTGGTAAAGGATTGGTGGGGGGGGGGGTCATATCAAAAGTAGGAATCTACTAAAGTGGTTATTGCTTTTTGCAGTGAACATGACGCCTGTTAGAGCTCCTTTTAATAAACCAAGGCTACCGGACCGCCAGCAGGCAAGGATAAGGTATTGATGGTGTGTGTGTGTGAGAGAAGGAGAGGTTTGTACCTAATTAATAAGGATGTGCCCTACCCCTTCTCATTTTTTGGTTTTAGACCAGAAACCTGCAACTGTGAAAAGTGCCTCTGCAGAACCACAAGAAGCCACAGGTCCAAAGGCCAAGACAATGAACATGACACCTGTTAGAGCGCCTTTTAAAAAACCAAAGGCTACTGGACCGCCAGCAGGCAAGGGTAAGGTATTGACTGTGTGTGTGTGTGTGTGTGTGTGTGTGTGAGAGAGAGAGAGAGAGAGAGAGAGAGAGAGAGAGGTTTGTACCTAATTAATAAGGATGCGCCCTACTTCTTCTCTTTTTTGGTTTTAGACCAGAAACCTGCAACTGTGAAAAGTGCCCCTGCAGAACCACAAGAAGCCACAGGACCAAAGGCAAAGAGATCAAGATATGAAGGGCACCCAGAGTCTGCAATCTCTAAACCAAGGAGGGGGCTTGCTAATTGGCTTGAACATGCTTCTAAAAGACTGAAAGAAGGCTATGAGCTCATGAAGCGCCGTACAGAGATTGAAGCAGCCATACACAAGTTTTTAAGTGCTGATAATGATGGGGTATCTGAAGTAAGCTCTTTTCAGAATATTAAAATGCATACAAAGTATCCTGCACATGGCAACACATTCTTTAAACATGTACAAGTTGGGGGTGGTAAACCACGCCGGACGTGTTGGAAAAGGTAGCATAGGAAGAACGCATTCAACAAAGTATGATTTTACTGGTGGAGGAGGGTTAGTAAAATATTAAACAGGGCTAAAAAAAACACTCTCTGCCTGTAAAAATCAAAGGTCTCCTAAGAAAAGCTGCTCTCCAATGGCAGATTCTCAGGATGTCTCACAATTTTCTGAAGCATGCATAGAGGGTGAGCCTCCAGAGGTGGCGTCTCAAGATACCTCACAGTCTTCTGAAGCTTCCAGGGATGCTTCAGGGTTGGACCAAACCCCACCCACAAATATCACAAATGTGGACCAACCCCCGAAAGTATATGCAGAACTTGTGCATAGGTAGGAGCGGAAACATGAGCGTTACAGGTAGGGTTGTACGAAACTCACCTTTTCGCGGAATCTTTCGCGGTGGCAGGGGAGGTGCTCCGTCCCTCCCCCCGAAATCCTCAACGGGGGGGGAGGCGATCCGGTCCTCCCCCCGGGATCCTCGATGGCCGGCTCCGCTCTGCAGCCAGGCCGCAGAGCAGCCGGCCACGGTCGTCCGCAGCCGGATTTCCGGCCGCGGACAGGCTGCTGCGGACACAAATGGTGGCCGCCGTAGCAGCCGCCATTTGTGTCCAGCCAGGCAGCCGTGATAGGCTATGTAAGAATTTACGTAGCCTATCACGGCTAACCCCCCCCCCCCCGTAGGCGTTTTATCCTACATAAATATTTATGTATCCTACATAAATATGTAGGCATTTTATCCTACATAAATATTTACGTAGACAATTACGGTGAAAAAAAGGGAACCACAAATAGCATAGTGGGCGCTATTTGTGTTTCTTTTTTTTCGCCGTAAAAGCCTACGTAAATATTTACGTAGGATAAAACAGCGGGGGAAAAAGAACGCAAATAGCGCCCACTATGCTATTTGCGGTTCCCTTTTTTTCGCCATAATTGCCTACGTAAATATTTACGTAGGCTAGAATGGCGAAAAATAGAGAACGCAAATGGCAGCTGCCGTAGCCGCTGCCATTTGCGTATGCTGGCTTGTTTTTTTTTTTTTTTTTAGGGATTAGCCGTGATAGGCTACGTAAATTCTTACGTAGCCTATCACAGGTCGAAGGATGGCAATGGCGGCCGCAGCAGCCCGGCTGCAGCAGCCCGGCTGCGGCCGGCCAGTAGACCAGCCGTCACCGCTGGAGCCGCCACCGCTGCCAGAACCGCCGCCGCCGCATCCGCCGCAGGTAAGTTCCATCCCAGGGGATTCCGCGGGGGGGGGGGGCAGGAGGCCATTCCGCCACGGATTCTTTAGTATCTGGCCTCACTGGAATCCGTGGCGGAATTCTCTGCCAACCCTAGTTACAGGTCAATGTACATAGGTGAAGAATTTAGATTTGTTAATTTAGAACATGTTACATCATTCTCACAGGCTGTGACTGCATTATACACAACGATCCAGCAAATCCTGGATGATGTTAATAGGAGAATCTCTCCTCAAGATTTTGTCCAACTACGATTGGACAGCGGAGGATTAGCATATCCTCTTTTTTCAGCTAAAAGACATAGGGATGTTTTACATGTAGAAGATTTTCTATGCCATATCAGTAATCTCCTGCAAAGCCATGCTGAAATATGTGAGGATGTTATGCTGTGGCTGATTGTTACAATTGTGAGGGCTCCACGGGGCGGTGGGAATCCAAGTAGGAAAATAGGTTCTCTCCCGAACAGTCAAATCATCCTTAGAAAATGAGATCTAAATTACAAGGCACCAATCTCTGCTTTGCTGGGGGTCTTTTAGCAGTAATGGCCGAGAGGACACCCACAGATGCAGAGTTGTTGACCACCGCCAGACAGTTACATACGGAACTTGGTTGGTCTGAACAGAAAAAAGTAGCCCTCAGTGACATTTCATTGATTGAAAACAATTTAAGGGTCAACATTCAAGTCATACGTTTTGCAAAAAAAGGCTGGGGGTATCAGGGTGGAAACTGAGCCAATATAGCCCCAGAGCAGTTCTGATTCTGAGGAGGAATAGCAATCTGTGGGAGAGGAGCTCGCTTATCTCCCACAAGCACAGCAGCTGGCAGAGATTCCTCCTGCCAGCATTCCTGAGATAGTGACCCTGGCAGTGAGAGAGCGCTGGAGGGGGGCTTGCTGGAGGGCTTGCTGGATGCTCGGCGCAGACACAGGGAGCAACGACAGATGAAGGGCACGAAAAGGAGGTGTAGTGCTCGTTTGGCGCGCAAACAACGGTCGCATCCCAAGGACCCAAGGGAAAGAGGGAGGATCTCTTCCTAGCCCATACGTTCAGACGTCTTCCCATGATTCTCCTTCAAACAGGGACCAACTGCCTTACCTGGAGCTTAGGCTACTCAGCTATCTTTCCCCAGTGCTGTTCCTTGCTTTGGCACGAGCAACTGGTATTCTGAAAGAGTCATAAAGTAATAAAGGAATAAAGTCTCGGAAAGAATTCCTCGTCATCTGTGTCCTGAGTTGGCTATTGGTGGGGACTGCAAGAGGCAGCTAGGGCGCTCCTGACAGGGGGCTATTTAAAGTACCAGGGCCTAGGTACCTCAAAACCTATACTATGATGCTACACAATGATCATTATTATGGTGTGCGTAGTGTAAAGGTGGTTTTTGGAGCTCAAAACTATTGTGAAATATGCAGTACAATCTTTACCCACAGTCACAGTTGTCTATGTATGTGCAGGCTCTGCTTGAGTGCAGATTGTGCTGTAAATGTCAGTAAAATGAAGAGGTGTGGATATTGTCGGATGAACTGCAGATCCAGCGCCTGCTTAAATAGGCATAGAGAATTGGCCTTAGAGGGTAAAGTAAAACGTGTCTTTAGAGACTATTGTGAATACTGTCAGACTTTCCAGAAACGTGATCATAACTTTGAGCGTTGTCCAGGAAGGCGATGCACTGTCTGTTGGGGGTTTATCATAGATGGTGATAAGCATGAGTGCTATATGGGGCATCTTAAGAAGCCTAAAGTGTCCGTGAAATATGTTTTATGACTTTGAAGCGCACCAGTCTTCAGGATTTCATGTTCCCAATTTCTGTTTTGCAAAAGCGTTTGCGGGTGAAACTGTAGAACACTTTAAGGATAAACCAGGTAAGGGCAAGAAGAAAGCGGCGTGTGAAAGCGCATGGGGATCTAAGCCAGTGGGCCATGGCTGGCAAAACGTGGGAGTTTAAGGGTGATTCCTGTCTCTCTGAATTTATCAAGACCTTCACAGCCAGTGTGCAGTTCAAAGGGTGCACTTTTATAGCCCATAACTCAAAGGGGTATGATGGTTACTTTATTCTCAGTCAGCTGATAAAAGAGAAACTGAAGATCTTATTACTCAAGGGGGAAAATTGCTATGTATCACAGTGAAGGGCCTAGATATAAAATTTATTGATTCACTCTGTCATCTTCCATGGCCCTCTCAAAGCTACCAAAAGCCTTGGGTTTTACTGGCACCAAGGGCTACTTCCCACATTATTTTAACAAACCTGAGAATTGGTACTTCTCAATGACACTGGTGTGTCAGCGCAGAAGACAAACAGCAATGTATCATTGATTATCTCCAAAATGAAGGGGTGGCGTTGTGCCCCGATGAGATTGCCATGAACCCCGCAAAACAGCAAATTGCAAAATTATTTTTAAATTCTCTGTGGGGGAAATTTGGCCAGAGGACAAACCTGCCTAACACATAAGTGGTGAGAGACCCTGATGAGTTATTTCAGATTCTGTTTTCTGATGCTTATGAGGTTTCAATGTGTGAATTCATCGATACTGATGCAGCATGCGTGTCCTGGAAACATTCTGAAGACTGCATAATGACTCTAGGTAGGACGAATGTGTTCATAGCTGCCTTTACAACAGCATATGCTTGGCTGAAGCTCTACGCTTTGCTAGATGGCTTGCAAGAGCGCTGTTTATATCACGATACAGATTCTGTGATATTTGTGAGTAGGGAGGAGCAGTGGATGCCCCTTCTCGGAGATTACTTAGGAGACCTCACAAGCGAAATCCCTGCAGATGAGTTTATCACAGTTTGTGTCGGCTGGTCCCAAGTCTTATGGTTTTAAACTGTCAGGACAAGGGAAAGTTTTTTTGGAGGTCAAAGGCATTACATTGAATACCACCAACTGAAAAAATTAATTTCAACAGTCTCAAAGACTTAGTTTTTGCCTACGTCTCAGACAGGGAGCGCAGACTGCCTCGTGAGATTGTCGTACAACAGCCAGGTATTGTAAGGAACAAAAGCCATTGGACTCTGGAAACTAAGACTCTCAGGAAAACTCAAAAGGTGGTATATGATAAAAGAGTTATTACTAAAGGGTTTAACACACTGCCTTACATATTTTGACTATGGATACACGCTGGCAACACCCCTTTTCAGCCATTCTAGCGGGGCCTAGCAACTGCGGGAAGCTTTTTCATCAAAAATATGCTGGACAATGCTCAGTGTGTTCTCGGTTGTACCTGAAAATATTGTGTGGTGTTATGGTTGTTGGCAGCCTCTGTACAAAGACCTGCTATGTAAATGCCCATTTATTCAGTTTGTGGAGGGTTTGCCTGCAAAATTTGATGATAATGATTTGTTACCCCTCAATAAAGTAAATTTTTTGGTGATAAGATGATCTGATGTCGGCGTCTGAGAGCTGTGAAGTCGAAAAGGCCTTTACTCATGATGTACACCACAGGAACTTGAGTATTTTTTTCATCACGCAGAATATTTTCTGCAAGGGAAAAAGCAACCGCACCATCAGCCTAAATGAAAAATATACGGTGCTGTTCAAAAACCCCAGGGATAAATTACCAATTGTGATTTTAGCTCGTCAAATTGACAAAACAGTCAATTCTTCAAGGAGGCGTTTGCAGATTCTACAAGCAAACCTTATGGTTATCTGGTGGTAGATTTAAATGCAGCTACCCCAGAAACTTACAGGTTAAGAACAGGTCTTTTTCCACCAGACTGGCCTGTAGTGTACACCATGAAAAAAGCTCCAGCTGGTTACAGAAGGCATCGCCTTTAGTGCTGGCCCATCTATTGACGCCCAGCTCCTCTGCAAGGCAACATGTCTAACCATGTAAAGAGAAATTTGGCACTCTTAAAAATTCTTATTAAGGCACCGCCACGCCAGAAGAAAGCCATTTTATGTGTGGCATCTGATGATCTGATTGCAGCCATCTCTTAAATAGCACTCAATACTTTAAAAGGCAACATTCCTCTATCTCCCCAACAGGTATGTACATTGAGAGAGAAATATAACCTTATTAAAAGCCTGAGTAACAAGAAAGTCTCTCTGAGAAGAAAGAAGCATCTGGTGAAACAATCTGGTGGGTTTCTTGGACCATTGCTAAGTTTTGCAGTCCCCCTGCTCACCGGGTTTTTAGCCAATCAGTGATGGAGTATGCTGAAAAGATGTATTTGGTTCCTAGCCAACAGATGGAAAAATTACAGGGTCCACCTCCTAAGGAGGAAAACATCAGAACTGCAGCAATCAGCTCACTAGATACTGAGATGCAGGGAATTCTCCACAGGAGTGACTTAACAGAACATGAAAAAGTGAAACGTTATGCTTCTTTGCTTCAAAAATATCTAACTCATGTAAGACAGAGGGAGGCAGAGAAAGAAAACCTAAACCTGTTTCTACCTCAGCCACAACAAGCCTCTGTGGAAGCGTCAGTAATCTCTGACAATGTCTTCCAAGAAGTACTGGACAGTCTTCCTGCTAGATATAAGAACAATGCAAGGCTCCTATTGATCAAAATGCAGCAAAACAGAGATGTTTCTTCGTGGGATGAGAAAGGAGACTTTGTGTACAAGGGGGTGGCTGTACCTGGTTCCAATATTCTGGATTTGGTGAAGGGGATCACACAGACCCTGAAAACCAAGCGTGCCCCAAAAGGACAGGATGTTTTTATGAGTGCTCTGGATGAACTAAATGTCCCAGCATCTGTAGTGGGTAATCCTACCCATAGAGAAACCTTGGACTACCTAAAGACCCCCAAAGGCGCGACGCCAATGTTGTTGCACACCTCTACGAGTGCTAAAAAACACAAAAGCGTTCTGATGCTCCTACCTGCTTCAGCTTATGAAGTAACCTTTTGTGGTTTTTGTTTTATCAGGACTAAAAATAAATTAGTATTTATAAAAAAAAACTTACTTAAAAGTAATCTGTGTTGTGCCTGTCTACTTTAAGGGTAAATGGTTAGAAAATATAGAGATAAGAAATTTTCCTCTTTTTTTCCTTTTAAACCCAGCAGAGGATGCTTTATTGGGAAATGCAGCTAAAATCACGGTATGATCTACAGCGCTGGGCAAGTTGGAACGTGTCTAAGGCATGCCTGGGCAGGTTGGAGCATGTCTAAGGCATGCCTGGGCAGGTTGGAGCATGTCTAAGGCATGCCTGGGCAGGTTGGAGCATGTCTAAGGCATGCCTGGACATGTTCTTCTTGTTTTTTACAAAATGATCCACCATTTGATCATTTATTTCTAAATTGTAAGAATAGGGTAAGTAGTTAGAAAACATATAGACAAGAAATTCTTTGTTTTAAAAAAACTCCAATAGAGGGTGCTTTATTGGGAAATGCGGCTATGAAAATCACGGCATGATCTACAGCGTTGGGCAGGCTGGAACATGTCTAGGGCATGCCTGGACATGTTCTTCTTGTTTTTTACAAAATGTTCCACCATTTGATCAATTCTTTCTAAATTGTGAGAATACAGTTCTTAAATCTGTTTAAATGTTAGGCCTTTACAACGCTGCTGCAGGAAAAATACACAATGGTAGCCACAAACCATGGACTCATCGGCTTGGAGTTGCCTGGGTTGAAACACAGTCTTGCTGGCATTTTTTCTTTAAAAATTCATGATGGTTTTAGGGAAGAGGCGGTGGTTGGGCGGGTGCCCGTAGGAATCAAAAAACTGTCCACTTTTATCCTCTGTCAGGTAGATGGCCAGCCAGTGCTCTCCAGGTACGTTGTGGGGGTGGGTATTGACTACTAAACCCACAGGCCTTTGGTGCACCCTCCCACTGAGAAGCATGTCACAAGGAAACACGCTGTAGAAAATCTTTCTGGTGTAGAAGCTTGAAGATAGCACACGAGTTAGCTGCACGCTGTCCATGTTACATATAGTCAAACAGGACATTTGTCCTGTTTTCATTTCATTTATTTCTATCACATTGTCAAAAACACCATACACAATCACATTGACCGTGGCGGCCAGGGCTTAAGCAAAACGGAATTCTGCTCTCAGGTTCCCAGTTTTAATCAAATAATAGTGATCTCCACATTCTTGGTCTGGTGTCAGGTCGAATGCAAAAAGTGTGTAACCGTTCGCATACTCCTCGCGGTTAATTAAAAGGGCCCTATCTTTCATATGTTTGCCAGCTGTTTGTACCAGACTCATGTATTCTCTTACACAGTTTCCATCTTCAAAATTGGGTTGGAGTGGCTTCGTGGGGATTTGCTCTCCATCCAGGTAAAGAGCTGTGAAATTAATATCATAATGCTGAAAATTAAATGGACTTTTATTGAAAGTTTCGCTGAAGGAATCATTATCCACTAGGCCTATAACGACCTGTTTAGGCAGTTGCCTTTTTTCACAAAAAGGGAGGCTGACAAAACTTGCAGTCTGTAACGTCTTGCTGCACTTTTTGTCATTAAGCAGAAAGCATCTTTGCTGCATGTAAGTTTAATTTTCACATCAACTCCATTTAACAGCAGTTTTTCCTGAAAAAACAGATCAGTGTGAAGATGTCCCAACAGCAATATTTTTCAGCTTTGAGCTGCTAGGTTTGCTCTTTTAATGAAGCCTTGATTGTTTCCGTCCAGACCCGCGGATTCGTGTTCCCCGGCTGTATCTTTGTAAAATAGGCCTGCTGAGAATTGTGTTGCTAGAGTATCCTCACTATAGTTCAGCACAGATTCAATGAAAGCACGATAAGGTAAGAATTATTACTCTGACTTATAAGTCGATCCCCCACCGTTACATCCAGTTGACTAAAGATGGATGCTATGGGGTAATTCACCAGGCCTACTGCTGCATCTGCAGCAACGTTGCTTCCATCTTCATTGACAATTTTGCAGCACACATAGAGCAAGGTGTTATTTAAATCCATATAATCTTCACCATTTCCTGCGATGAAGAAGTCTAGGGGTGCAGATTCTGTCAGGGCTGACAAGGGTGGTACTTCATAAACAAACTTCTCTCAATACTGGTCTGCGTAGGACCAATGCTGAATAGATCCAATTCAGATTTAGTGCATTCTTCAGAGCCGCAGTGGATAAAAGCCATGACTGAGTCTAAAATATATCTCTTTTTGATGCAGCTGGACGTCTCTTCTTTCTTACAACACGTCGCTTCTGACATCTCTTTCCTCTCACAACTTTTCTTTTAAGGGGGTGGGGTGGTCCAATCAATCTCACCCGTGATGCTTTTCTATTTCGGCTCCTTTTCCTTTTAATATACATTAGGCCTGACCCCTCTTGACAAAGTGGATTGTTCACTCTATTCAGAACTGCTTGAGTAACGTGACCAGCCACATCTTTAGCAATATTAGGTGCAGCAGTCTTCGCATGGGGTTTGATGATGTCCAACCCTCTTCTAAAAAGGGGAACTGCTTTTCGGAAAAGGCTCCTGAAAATCCCACCGATCCCCGCCCGGAACATAACAGGGGTGCCATGGAATCCTGGCAGCGCATTTCCGGCCTGGGCCCTATAATATCCCCTATACAGGGTAGGTTCCCCATATGTTTTTAGGATGACCATTTTAACTTTAAAGTACCTGGGATCTCCGGGGGTGAAAGTGCAGCTTCACAACCACCCTACCAAAACGAAATGGTACACTTTTGTTCTGATCCGTCTTTATTTCAACAGTGATGATGTCAATGTGACACTTACTCACAGGTATGTAGTGAGGCTTGTCATATCCAATGTTGACACATTCCTTGTTCTGTCCACGCACTGGCACACAGCGCAGTAAACGTACATAAAAGTCCCCAACGATCTGGTGCTTCACAATGTCTGTGTAGACACATAAGGTGTTAAAGCTGCCGGTAATGTCAGGATTTCCAGTTAACGGCCCCAATAAGTGGATCAACTCTGTACTGGCTACTACGCTATACGGTGGTGCGGCTTTAATAACAACTTTTCCAGACATCGCATTGTAGTGCATAATCGCTTCCAGGCCACCCGTTTATCTAGTATAAGCTTGTTTATGTTTTTGACCACATCAGGAATGCTCGCATAATAGCTACAGCGCAGAAAAAAGGCCCACTTGCTTTTCCTTTGATGAATTTCAATGTGTGCATCGCTAGTTAGAATGTACCAGCTGTGCGGGTATTGTATCTCAACCAGACACACTTCCCATGACCCTGGAAGGTCCAGAGATCTTGCTAGGCGTATCATAGAATCATAGAATAATAGGGTTGGAAGGGGCCTACAAGGCCATCGAGTCCAACCCCCTGCTCAATGCAGGAATCCAAGTAAGAGCATCCCCAACAGATGGCTGTCCAGCCTCATCTTAAATGCCTCCAGTGTGGGAGAGCCCACCACCTCCCTGGGTAATTGGTTCCATTGTGGTATTGCTCTAACAGTCGGGACGTTTTTCCTGATGTTCAGCCGGAATCTGGCTTCCTGTCACTTGAGCCCATTATTCCGTGTCCTGCATTCTGGGATGATGGAGAAGAGATCCTGGCCTTCCTCTCTGTGACAGCCTTTCAAGTACTTGAAGAGCGCTATCCTATCTCCCCTCAGTCTTCTCCTCTCAAGACTAAACATGCCCAGTTCTTTCAGTCTCTCTTCATAGGGCTTTGTTTCCAGTCCCCTGATCATCTTTGTTGCCCTCCTCTGAACCCTCTCCAGTTTGTCTGCATCCTTCTTAAAGTGTGGTGCCCAGAACTGGACACAGTACTCCAGATGAGGACTAACCAGTGCTGAGTAGAGGGGAACTAGTACTTCCCGGGATTGGGAAGCTATGCTTCTATTACTGCAGCCCAAAAGAGCATTTGCCTTTTTTGCAGCCACATCACATTGTTGGCTCATATTCAGCTTGTGATCAACAACAATGCCAAGATCCTTCTCGCTTGTAGTGTTGTTGAGCCGCGTATCCCCCATCTTGTAACTGTGCATTTGGTTTCTTTTTCCTAGGTGCAGAACTTGGCATGGATCCCTATTAAATGTCATTCTGTTGTTTTCTGCCCAGCGCTCCAGTCTATCAAGATCACTTTGAATTTTTTTTCTGTCTTCCAAAGTATTAGCTATCCCACCCAATTTTGTGTCACCTGCAAATTTGATGAGCATTCCCTGCACCTCTTACTCCAGGTCATTAATAAAAATGTTGAAGAGCACTGGGCCCAGGACTGTGCCCTGCGATACCCCGCTCGTTACCTCTCCCCAGTTTGAGAAGGTCCCCTTGATAAGCACTCTTTGAGTCCGATTCTGTAGCCAACTGTGGATCCACATGATCGTTGTTTCATCTAGCCCACTTTGCGCTAGTTTGCTCATCAGGATATCATGGGGCATTTTGTCCAAAGCTTTGCTGAAGTCGAGGTATATGATGTCTACAGCATTCCCACGGTCTACAAGGGAGGTTACTTGATCAAAAAAATGAGATCAGATTTGTCTGGCAGGACTTGTTTTTGACAAATCCATGTTGGCTTCGAATAATCACTGCATTGTTTTCAAGGTGCTTCCCGATGGATTGCTTTATCATCTGCTCCAGAATTTTTCCAGGGATTGATGTCAGACTGACTGGTCTGTAGTTCCCAGTTTCCTCCTTTTTACCCTTTTTGAAGATAGGGACAACATTAGCCCTCCTCCAGTCATCTGGCACTTCCCCCATCCTCCATGATTTCTCAAAGAGAATAGACAGTGGTTCTGAGAGTTCTTCTGCCAGTTCCTTTATGACTCTAGGATGCAGTTCATCTGGCCCTGGAGATTTGAACTCATTCAAAGTAATTAGGTGTTCCTTGACCATATGCCTATCGATCTCAAGCTGCAATCCTGCCCCTTCAGCCTGTACTTCGCCTTTGCCGGGGGGGTCATAGACTCTCTTTTGGGAGAAGACTAACCAAAGTAGGAATTGAGCACTTCTGCCTTTTCTTTGTCATCTGTTATCATTTTGCCATCCTTATTCAATAGCTGAACAACCATTTCTTTCCTCTGCCTTTTACTATGCACATAGCTGAAGAAAGCCTTTTTGTTGTTTTTAGCATCGCTCGCTAACCTCAGCTCGTTCTCCGCTTTAGCCTTCCTGACACCATCCCTGCAATTCTGTGCTACCTGCCTGTACTCTTCCTTTGTTACCTGGCCTTCTTTCCACTTCCTATATGTGTCCTTTTTTGTTTTCAGGTCATCCCTAAGCTTTTTGTGAAGCTACATTGGCTTCTTCTGTTGTCTTCCACCTTTCCTTCTTGTTGTAATTGCAATTCTGCCTTGAGAATTTCCTTTTTTAAAAGCTCCCACCCATCTTGGACTCCTTTTCTCGTTAGAGTCGCTTTTCATGGGACCTTACTGATCATTGTTCTGAGTTTATTAAAATCAGCTTTCCTAAAATCCAGGGTACGCGTTTGATTAAACTCGGCTTTTGCTTCCTTTAGAACCAAGAACTCAAGTACAACATGGTCGCTTTCCCCCAGAGTTCCTGTAACTGCTACTTTATCCACTAAGTCATCTCTGTTGGTTAGGATCAAGTCAAGGATAGCCGATCCTCTAGTTCCTTCCTCTGCTTTCTGTAAGAAGAAGTTATCCACCACACAAGTCAGGAATTTCCTGGTGGAAATTTCCGCGGCCATGCCCCCTAGGGCTCTAAAACCAATTCCTATGGGTCCACAGCGGCATGGTGGGTTCGTAGAGGGGTCACATGTACCCCATCAGGTGACCCTGAAGGTCATATGACCGGGTCAGCTGATCACATAAGTGGGGCTTCCGGCTAGTGCGGGACTTCCCGTCTCAACGGGGGGCGGCACAACTGTCACCTTCGAAAAAGGGGCGTGGTTTAGAGTTTGATGTGAACCCCCCTCCTTTACTACTGAGGGGGGCTCCCTTTCACTCCGATAAGAGCTTTCCTCTGCATGTGAGTAGCAGGTACAGAAAGCCTGATCTCAATAAAGACTTCAGCAGGGGAACAAAGATTTAAAGCCCCTCTACCCCTCATGCATCAGGGCCCCTGAACTGGCTATTGCTCAAAGGCAAACCACACAATTAATATGTAGTTTGGCCTTTAGCATCCAGCAGCTGTGAAAGATACTCCATATCTAAAACACATTTCAGAGTAGTAAACACAAAAGATAAAAGAGTAAAAGAATAAAAAGATGAAAACACATTAAAGTTATGCTTAAAAACAACAATACCAACAGAAACCGTGACCAGTCAATTAAGGAATACCTCCTGGAACAGTGCTGTTTTCAGGAGGTGCTGGAAACAACACAGCGTTGGTGCCTTCCTGACCTCCAGGGGCAGGGAGATCCAAAGAAAGGGGGCAATGGGGTAAACCATCGCTTTTGCATGGCTGTCATGCAACGTTCCCACTTATTCCCCCAAGTGCTGAGATCTGCAAATGGAGAAAGGAATACCTCCTGCGATGCCTTCAGGTAGTCCCGACTTCATCACCACTCCCCCAGACTTTCTAGCCCAGCGATAGGCGATCAGATATTTTGGACTATAATTCCCACAAATCCTAGCCAGTAAGACAAATTATGAGGAATTATGGGAGTTATAGTCCAAAACATCTGGAGGGCACCAGGCTGCCTATTCCTGCTCTAACTATGAACTGGATTCCATTTCCTTCCCTGGCCCAGCCCCCTCCATACCATTTAACTAGGGCCTCATGGTGCTGATCAAGATCCCTTGCTCCTGTACCACTACTTACCCACACTGAATCTGACTAAAATCAATACTTTAGCTATGCCTTTTGACTGCAAAAAATACAGTATGGAGTAGGCAAAAAACAAACCCAACCACACAACACCTTTTGCTACCTGCAGCCAAACTGGTACAAGAAGAAAAATAAATTCCTACTCAGCCCATAATAGACAGCTGGCTAACCCCACACTACAAACTGGGGTGGGGTGTTGCTCAGAGAATGTGAATGCGGCTAGGAGGATACCAAGCTTAATCAATACCTACCATACTCACTATTAGTCTCCCACTGGCCAACCACAAGGCCGGCAGCCCATTCAAGGCAAGGTGCTCTTGCTTGAATAGATTTGCCGCACCTACTGCTTTGCCCTCCTTTTGTGGCCATAGGCAAAACTACCCCACCCCCACAGTTCACAAGAGAAGGCAGTCAGAATTTCCTCACCACATATACACTGATGGGCTATGAACTAACCCCACTGTGACTAAGCAGGAAAGAGATATTGAGTTCATGGTAGAAAACTCAAATGAAACTGCCTGTGCATGGCATCTGTGAAAAGAGCAAATCCAATAGCAGGGATCATTAGAAGAGACTGAAAAAACAGCCAGTATCATAATGTCCTTGTAGTCGGACATGACTTAACAACAACAACACAAATCTATGGTGTAGACACATTTAGAATACTGCATATAGTTCTGATCACCACATCTCAAAATGGATATGCTAGAGTGGTTAAAAGTTGCAGAAAAGAACAAAAATTATATGGGGGCTGGAGCACCTTCCCTTAGAGGAAAGGCTAAAGCATTGGAGGCTTTTGAGTTTAGAATAAAGGGCAACTCGGGGGAATACAAGGAACCTTATAAAATTATGTTTGGTGTGGAGAAAGTAGATTGGAGAGGTTTTCTTTCTCAATCAATTTTATTATGGTCATAGACCAGCAAGTTAAAAGATAGTTTCAATTACAACATCTATATAAACTATCCAAGTTTTCTTCCTCTCCTAATACTTGAACTCAGAATTATCCAATGAAAATTATTCAAAAGATAAAAAAGTACTTCACACATTATTTATGAAATTTGCTGCTACAAGGTAATAAAACATGCACCAACCCTATTATAGTTTAGGTCAGGGGTAGGCAACATGGTGCCCGTGGGCACCAACTCACCCCAGTCACATTTCTTTTCACCCACCTGCCCCTCCCACTTTCCCACCCAATTAACACATTTTCTTACTGGCAGCTGCGATCTCTGTGGAACAGGTTCCTGTTGGAGTTGAAAACAGTGGGTTCAAATGAATTTAGTGTGCTGGGGCTTAGACCCCACTTTGCCATGCCTCCCATGGCAGCCATTTTTTGCTGGTGTCCAGGAGTTTCTCAAATTGCCAAATGTGTCCGCAGCCCAAAAAGGTTGCCTACCCCTCGTTTAGATTCATGTTGAAATCTTTATTCACCTCAGTGGTTGGTGAATTTTGACACCTGTCCTTAGAATTTTTAATGTATGGTTTTATTGTATAATTAATTTTTAGTCATAAGTTATATTGTATTGTGGTTTTATTACTATTAACCACCTGGGTATTTTGTGCTTGACAGGCGGTTTAGAAATATTTTTAAATAAATAAAAGGTCTATCAATTGCTATTACCAATGATAGATAGATAGATGATAGATAGATAGATAGATAGTTCATTTCTATACTTCCCAATAGCCGAAGCTCTCTTGGCAGTTCACAAAAATTAAAATGAAAAAGCACAGAGTAAAACAATATAAAATATAAAAGCTTTAAAACCACACTATAACAATACAACCAGAATACAACCAGAATAAAACCTAGCAGCAATGCAGAGATTTAAAATACAGATTTAAAACAGCAAAGCTAAAAGACCAGGAAGCTAAAATGCTAAAATGCCTGGGAAAATTAAAAGGTCTTCACCTGGTGCTGGAAGTAATACAATGTAGGTGCCAAGCGAACCTCACTAGGGAGCTCATTCCACATCCCAGGTGCCACAGCAGAGAAGGCCCTCCTCCTAGTAGGCACTCGCCTCACTTCCTTTGGCAGGGGCTCATGGAGAAGGGCCGCTGAGGATGATCTTAAGGTCCGGCCAGGCACATATGGGAGGAGGTGATCCTTCAGATAACCTGGCCCCAAGTCGTTAAGGGCTTTCAATGTTAATACCAGCACTTTGAATCGGGCCTGGAAATGGACTGGCAGCCAGTGCAGCTGGAAAAGTACCAGCGTAGTATGAGCTCGTTGGCCAGTCCCTGTTAACAATCTTGCTGCCCTGTTTTGATATATAGAGTCTTAAGATTCAGAGGCAGTATGCCACTGCATATCAGCTGCTGGGAAGCAAAAAGCTCTGCTTGTGGTTTCCCAGATGCATGGTTTGGGCACTGTGAGAAGCACGATGCTGGACTCCATGGACATTTGGTCTAATCTAGTAGTGCTCTTTTGTTCTTAGATGGGATGAACTGGCTATGGATATGTTATCTATGTGGAAATGTCAGTTCATACAAACGGTGCCTCTACATGAGGGGTAGGCAACCTGGTGTCTTCCAGATGTTTTGACTATAACTCCCACCAGCCCCAGCCAGCACCCAGGGATTATGGGAGTTGTAGTCCAAAAAATCTAAATGGTGCAGAGTTACCTACACCTGCTCTACCAATATGAGCCAGATGATCAGTGGGAGACTGGGACACATGTTGAACCAGCCGGAACCTCAAATTATACATGGTGCTCTTCAAGGGTGGATGTTGCTCTTCTATTCACGTCAATCTGAGGAAAGTTCCTTGTGCAGTCCCACTATATGTCTGGAGCACACAACAACACTGAAGAAATCAATGTAACCTGCTCATTCAGGTCACCATGTGCATACTAGAGTTCCTCACATGCCATAGAGCTGCTTCATTGGAGCTCATGAATCAAATTTATTATTCACAAACCAGAATTTTACATTTATGATTCATATTCAACATACACTGTATTGCTAAGGTAGATTCTGTTATCAGTTATGACATCCAAGCAGAAAGGCGCTGGCACTGATGGCGCTGGCAAATAGGGAGAAAAAAGGTAAAGGTGAAATATTTTACCAGAACATGACATGTTGGTTCCTGGCAGAGACTACAGATTGGGCTCAACTTCAGCCTCCTAACTTCTGTCGACATCCTCTGTGAAATTCAAAATATTTAAATATTCCCCATCAGCAACACTCTCTCAGTATTAAGTTTCAAATCAACATGGAACCAGCACTACATGGCTACATAATTAAAGAAGTCCAGTAAAATTAAGGCTTGGTAACTAATCTCAGTACTGTTTCAATTTGATGTACTGCTTGTTGTTAAAAATATTCAGTTGTTTTTCCTTCTCAGAAGCAATAAATTGTATGAACAAGCAACAGGTTATTATGTCAAGGACCATTACCCTTTTTCATTAAACATTTCAGACTATGGAGGTAGCACTAGACTTTATAGTTTATGTACTGAAAAAGCTTATGAGTGTGTTTTACATTTAGCTTAATTGGCATCCGGTATTTCTGATGCACCTGCTAACTTGAATCTAAGTACCACTATGAACTATTATACTGAACAGCAGGGCCAGCCCAAAATATTTTGTTGCCTGAGGCAGAAGAGCAAATGGCAACCCCTTCCCAAGGCCCATGAGTGGCTAAAGTGCTTTGGCATCTGAGACAGAATATCCCACAAGCAATTCTCCCTTGGGAGTAAAAATACAATAAATAGATAAATAACAATTTGCTGTCCGTTCGTGACACCCTAAATCAGCTGCCCAAAAACCCACCTCACTGTGTGTATTGGTAGGGTTTGTATTGCATTCTTAAAGCTTTGAGTTTAAGAACTTTGGACTATTCTAAATCATGCCCGAGAAGTCTGAAATGGTACCCAACTATTTCCTGCAGTGTATAAACAGATGCAAACAAAAGTTGTGGCGCAGACTGACTGCTCCTACTGCTGTTAGAACTGCAGGTTGGAACTACAAACTTTGTTACATGCCATCCATGAACCATAAATTGTAGCTGACAAAGCAGGTTGCATTTGGCAATTCTGCTTACTGTGGAAATTAATGTCCAAGAATAAACAGTGCAATCCAATGTGTGTTTACTTCGAAGTAGCAGTTCCATTGCATTCAATAAGGCTTACTCCAAGATTAGTATACACAGGACTGGTTTAAGAGGAGCTATCTCAAGACTGTAGACATCTGAGGTGGGGGAGCAGAATTTTCTGCTTTCATTAAAAATAGGTGTCTACATCTCTTATATGTGGAAATGTATACAATCAGTATTCTACCCAATAACTCAGTAAACAACAAAACCTGCTCCTACCTTCCAAAGCCCTGCCCAGTGAGATCAAAGTGACTAGATAACTGACTGAAGCTTATTTGTAAATGTTCTACAATTATTTTATTGCATTAATACTCAACTTAAATATACTGGTATTTGGTTCATATCCCCATTTTATTTTACATTTATTGGGTTATCTGTTTTTAAGCTCTGTTGCATTGATACAACAACACCTGGACTCCTTCATCACGAAACAGTTGTTTTGTGACCCCAAAACTGCAATCATACACCCACTTACCTGAGAGTAAGCCCCATTAAACTCAATGAGACTTCTGAGTAGATATGTATAAGACTGAGTTAGCTAGAGCATGAGTTCCCAATGCATACTTGGACTTCAGTTCCTGCATGGAAGGAGACCTGTCTCAGCCTCTTTGCAAAGTCTGCACAAGTTTCAGGGTTGCCAGTGGGGAGGGGGAGATCCTTTATTATAAGCCCCAAATTACCCCTGTGTAGAATATGCAGAACACAATTTCCAGGAGTGTTTCATCTTAAAGGAACATGCACTCCACAGGAAAGATGTGTGCAAATTGCTAGGAGTAATGCGAGGGGAAAACAAACTCTTTAGGACCCCTGGCATTTCCTTCCTGCCCTTTTCTCTCCAAACCGTTTGCAGGGACAGGGCAGGGAACTAGAAAGTGAGACAGAAGGAGCAAGAAAGGCCTTTGTTACACTCTTTGCAAAAAGAGCAGAGAAAGAGAACAAACTCGCCTGTGCCGCCTCTGCCTCCACCCCATGTAGCAGCACTAGGAGAAAGGCAGGAAGAGAAAGCTAACAGGGCTTTAGGACCCTGGGGGCTTCCTTCCTACAGCTTGAAGCTCGCAGCTCTTCCGAGAAGATAGGGGAAGGGAACAGGAGTCTGAAGCAGAGGGAAGAGGCATGGGGGGCAACTTTTCACCCTGCCTCTGAGTCCTCCTTCCCTCCTAGAGGAGCAGTTAGCCACACACAGTGCAAAGGTGGTGCTTGGGGCAGGAGGGTGGCAGAGGCAGGCCCAATCTGCTGCTCCTTTCAACGAGTCGCCTCATGCAAGTGCCTCACTTCCTGTAATGGAAGCACCAGCTGTGCTGAACAGTAAACTGTGCTTGAGCTATTCATTTACCTTCAACAGGTATCATCGTAACACTTTAGCAGACTAGATGCGGTGCAGCTTCAGGAAAACAGATACCAAGGTCTCAGTTTCAGATGCGACTACAAGATTAGCATTTGCATTTGAAAAGAATTACAGGATTATAACATGATTTTTTAAATATATCTACTTTGCATTGTACTGCTTAATTAATGATTTCACCTGCTGCTCTAAGAATTCTTCACTAATATTTGCTTGGTCAAGTTCCTTTAACAGAACAGAACAGGCCAATGCAGCTAGTAACTTCATGGGGACAAAACATGCACTAAAGGTTTTCTTTAAAGTCCTCTCTAAACCTGGATGTGGCTCTTTATTGGACACTAATAATGTGCCCTGAAGTTCACACTTAAGACACAGTATGAGAAAAGTTAGTAGTTATACTAGCCACTTCAAATCCATATAGTTTAGAATGATAGATTTCAAGTGTCAGCAATTTTTCCAATGACACATTAAAAAATGTGAACTGATAGTTGATAAATCAACTCCTCTAGCTTTAGCTACATTACAAAATTAAATTTAACATGGAAATAATGAACATCATTTAAATGACAAAGTTACACAACACAAATTTTTATTTAAGATTTTTGATAAACCTAAGTTTGCTTGTCCAACTTGCTTTAACCAATAGCCACCCATATAAAATGTATTAAAAGGTTAACTAGATTATGGGATTAAAGAATACTACAAACCACCAAATAGTAAAAACATAGGTGTCAAGCTACGCCCCAGCACAAGTGCAATGTCTGAAGAGATCCCATAGGGCAGCATCCCCCAATATGGTGCCTCCAGAGATTTTGGAGTACATGGCTGCCATAGGGTACAACAGAGCCTTGGGTTCCCCTGCTCTGTCTTCCCTTGGCCTATGCACAGGCAGCTTGCCAGACTGTTACCCTGAATGGGATGCCGGTACACCCTCCTATCTCTCTAACCACTCCACTCAGTCCTCTCCCTCCACTCAGCCAAGCAACTTGAACTTTAAAGCTCATGTTTCTTAACTAGGCGGATGGGGGTGGATAGGGATGTGGGAGCATGCACAAGTCTCTCATTCTTTGTAGTGGCCTAGCATGCTTACTGCCCATGTGCACAAGGGAAAGGGAAAACAAAGCTCTATCATGACCTATTGGGTTCCTCTTCAAACAGGTATTGTGCCCAAAATAGTACTGCCATATTTTCACACAAGGTTTAAGATATTATGAATTCAATATACTTATTGAAATTTAGTTTAAAATTTTAATATTGTCATTGCTCTCACACAAAGATATCACAAGCATAACCATTTTAAAGGGTGAAATAAACACCTGTATTTTAACTTCCTAAAGCCCATTGTTATGACTTCCTGTGCCAGCACAGTATCGAAAACATGATGTTCTAGTACCATTTCAATGACTTTACACACATATACAAAGTGTTCCAAATCATGTTACAAAGCAAAAATCTCCCTTTTAGACACAGAACAAATTAAATAATTCAAGTTAATCTCACTTTTAAACACAAGTTGCTTGAGATCAGTTTGCAAGTCTTCATTCCTATATCCAAGTAGGTACACCAGCATGTCCACCATTTACTTCTCTAAAATATGCTACTGCACAGTGAGAAGTAGATCAGAAGTGATACATTTAAATGAAGTTGTTCCTTTACATGCACTCTTATTGTAAAACTTACAAATGTTGGAATAAATGGTAGAACATTCAGATGTTTAGAAGTTCTAATAATAAGAGTTTCCATATGTTGTGGCAAATCCAATTTCCTAGTTCTCCAGACTTCAACATCTAAAATTTGAGAAAAATAATAATTCACAAATGTATAAACTAACTTGTCATAAAAAGAAAATTAAAGGTTTTCATAATTCAAGAGCAACTATTACTTAAGAAGCTGCCACATAAAGCAATTTCCCCCACTAAAAACAGCATGTTCCAATTTATCTTGCTTCATTAATTTTCCGTTAAGGTTGATCATGTTCTATACAAGAGTTTACCAGGGAACTTCTTGCAGATCTCCTAGTAAACACCTAATGACTTAATTACAGAATCAACCCTTTTCCATTAGAAAGATCAAGTAATACAGAACATTTAACACATATAGAAATATAATGGACCAAATCAAAAGTATAGAAACCATTATACCAAAGGCAGACACATTTAAAAAATGTAAGATAAAGTCTTGACAAGCAAAGCTTACAAACATGTCACCCAATAAGGTTGTCCCCTAACTGCAGAGCCACCACTAAGGAAGAGCCACAGCTCAGTGGAAGAGCACATGCTTTGCATGCAAAAGATCCCAAGTTCAATACCTGGCATCTTGATACAGGGCAGCAAAAGGCTCTCGTCTGAAAGCCAGGAGAGCCGCTGCCAGTCCACGTAGATGCAACCCCCATAAACTGGTTCATTTGGCAGAGCCATCACTGAGGGGAGAGCTAGGAGGAAAAAGCTCAGCTTTTCTGCTAGAGAGCTGAATAATAATTATGGGCTCTTTTAGCACCTTGTATAAGGTAAATTGAATTGACTGAGCACTGAGGCTGAGAGAGAACTTGCCTAAGGACATGCTTGATTTGCAAGGGTATGGGGAATCAATGTCTGTTTCTCTGCTATTCATTATATTTGTATTGTTATTGCAGGGTTATATCCTTGAAGTTGCAATTTATAGGTTTGTCATTTGCTATGTTGTCCTGTTGCTTTGGGCCTAAAACTGTTAGCAGAAAAACAACTCTGAAGTGTCCTCTGAAGTGGATTACAGGAATGTTGGACTGGTTGACTACAAAATTTGCAAGCAATAATTATTTAATTTTCTTTTTGAACTCAAAGTGTAGTATCCAAATCTGTCCACATGTCACCAGAAACCACCACTA
Organism: Heloderma suspectum; assembly: GCF_057233095.1. NCBI lineage: Eukaryota > Metazoa > Chordata > Lepidosauria > Squamata > Helodermatidae > Heloderma > Heloderma suspectum. The sequence continues at coordinate 119,851,643 of NC_139462.1, forward strand.
GTGTAACAGGGTGGTTTAAAAAGCAACCAGAAAGAGGCAGAAATGCTAGCTTCTGGAATGGAGCAGGTCAGCACAGCTTGCAGAAGTTTCTGCTTGTTTCCAACACTGATTTTTTAACTACTAGCTTTCTGTGGCATGGGTGGTGGGTCCCATTTGTGCAAGAGATTGAGCAGGAAAGCAGCAGCAGCAATGAATACTGCCCAAAGGGCCTAACATTATTCTTATATTGGATTATTCTTATTCAAACCAATATATGTGTTTAGCTCTATTCGGTATAATTGTGGTTCCAACTAAAGAAATTTTGTTTACTTTAAATCTTTGGAACTTTTTATTCCAGCTAAGCCCCATAGAACCAACACAGGCAAAGGGTTCATACACTAAGGGTGGGCAGAAGGTAGCTCTGGATCTACTGGTAGATCTCGAGGTGATTTGTAGTATATCAACAAAGACTTCTGACTGCCAACTGTTTAACAATAGCAGCAACAAAATGACTCACCTTCACTCTAAGTTGTGCTGAGGAAATGAAGAAAACTTGGGAGTAACCAGGAATAGATTTTTGTGCAGGATACTGCACTCTGTCCATTCTTTAATCCTAAATATTTATTATTTAAAACATTTATCTCCTGTCCTATATCATTACGATCTCAGGCCGGCGTACATATAAAATCAATTTAAGCAGTATAAAACAATAAATAATTTAAACACCTAAAAACATATTAAACTATTAAATAAGCTAATACCAGTTAAAATCTAAAACAATAAAACAGTTAAAACAACGTGCTAAATGGCTTGGAACCAGGTACCGGAAGGATCGTCTCCTCCCATATATACCTGCCTACAATCATCCTCAGCAGTCCTTCTCTGAGAGCCCCCACCAAAGGAAGTGAGGTGGGTGGCTACTAAGACAGCCTTTTTCTCTTGTGGCACCCCAGTTGTGGAATGAGCTTCCCAGACAGGTTTGCCTGGCACCTAAATTGTGATCTTTCTGGCACCAGGAGACCTTATTTGCCTAGGCATTTTAGTCTTTCAGTTTCTCTTTTAAATCTGTTACTGTATTTTAAATCTCTGCATTGCTAGGTTTTATTTTGTTTTTTATTTTTATTTTCTACTGTAGTTTTAAACTTTTATATTGTATCTTATGTTATATTTTATGGTTTTAATTGTTGTGAACTGCCCAGAAAGCTTCATATATTGGGCTGTATAGAAATGTAATAAATAAATAGGTATCTTACCATAAGAGATTTAGCCCAGGAGTGACACAAACATCACAATACCCATGAACTGAATGAAGAGCACCAGAGGCGTGAGAAAAGACCATATAGGCCATAAAGAAACGTTAAAACTGGAAACAAGAAAAACACATTAAAAACATGCATTTTGATTTATTGTCAGTAGTTCAAAGTATAGCATATATTACATTTACCCTTAAAGGGACTACTATTGGGGGAGGGTGGGATCTAAATTATGAATCCAGTTGTCACTGAAAAGTTCAGCAGGGGTGGGCAACATAGCCCTCCAAATGTTTTGGCCTACAACTCCCATCATCCCTCACCATTCACTATGCTGGTTAGGGCTTATGGGAGTTCTAGGCCAAAACATCTGGAAGGCCACAAGTTGCCCACTCCTGACTACAGTAGTCTACAAATTTTACTGAGTGCATTTAGACAGACAGAAAAATGGTAGTTTGAATAAGTCACATTCTGTTTAGAGCCCCAAAGCAAGGCAGGTTCCATAATGTAACAGAACTGAAAGGCCATCAGAATATTCCTTTTCTGATAGCCTCCAAGGTTTAAGAATCTTGGGCAAGCTTGTCTGTGCCCATGCTGAGCAGAGTAGTGAGACCATTCCAGATGGTTAAATGAGGAAAAGGGCACTTCTACAGTGTCCAGGATAGAAGCAAGGTCACAAAAACAGATCAGCACTGAGAACTCCCCCACTGTAGTCCTCTGTTTCATGAGAGCCAATAGGGTGGATTGGGAAGGGAGGGCAAAGATTTGCCCCAGCCAGGATGGACCACATAAAGTCAAAAGATGCAGTTACTGGTTCAGTCAGCTGCCAAGTTGTACAACACACTCTTTTCTGTAGTCTTCATTCTCAGTCTTAACTCTGGGATTGTACAAAGTTTGAGGGACCCAGGAAGGAATTTTCCTTGCATCCCTAATTAACTGCTGTATATTGGGTTTTCCACCTTCTCTGCAATAATGGAGCAGGAAAGCGTAATGTGCCATATGTTGGTTTGTTTTCTGTCACCATTTCTGCTTCCTAGCAAATGGAGACTTCACATGGGTGAGCAGCAATCTTTGGAAGAAGCCTCTTTAAGAGGTAAGTGGAATGTATACCCCAGTTTAAGAAAGAAAAACACACTTCCAGAGACTGATTAGGGTCCACATCCCATTCTGCATCACCTTTTCCCATTCTGATTCCATTCTGCATTACCTCTTCCCAAAAGGGTAGTTAAACAAGTTTAATTATTTTAAACAGATTTTTTAATTTTATATTTTTTACTTTTTTATCTCTTAAAACTAAATGGGCTTTTATCAAATAAAAGTAAGTCAGAATTTTGGAGAAGTATGATGCTGCATACTGCCCAATCATTCCCACTTGGCTCCTACCATCTATAGGAGTGGCTTCAGCAACCAAGAACTCACCAGCAAGAAAACACTTAGCATTATGTCTAAACCCATCTCCTGGATGCTCCCAAGCAAGCCAGGAACTGTAAGCCAATTTCAAGACTCTGACTTGTTAGGGGAGCGACAAATCAGGAGTCCCAGTTTCGATGGAACACCAAGCTTCTTCCTCCTGGTGAGTTCCTGAGAGAAGAAGCCACTCCCACTGACAGAAGAAGCCAAGTGGGAGCGATTGGGCAGCATGACCTGGCACACTTACTCATGAACAAAAAGCCAAGATTCTCCAGAATTCTGGCCTATCATTTGGTACAAATGTGGCCACTGAGTTAAAGACTTCTTTTCTATGCAAATAAAGTGTCATGGGAAAATCTCTTTGTATTCAAGTATTGTAAACATAGCACAATTAGTCATAAACTGCATTAATGTTATAGGCTTGATATAAGCACAACTAGACATATACTTTATCATTATTATGGGCCACGGACTGGCAAATCATCACAGGCACTGGAATCCAACCCCTGAATCTAGAAAAGTCTATCCCATCCCATTTATCACTAGTGCTATATCGTATACCCAGTCACCTGGGAGTAAGCCCCATACTCAATGGGACATTCTTCTGAAGAAATGTGTACAAGATTGTGCTGCTAGAGGATGATGTGCTTTGCCCACATTAGTGATTTTGTGTACTCTTAGTTTTGTGCTCTTAAAGTGAGTTCTGCAATTTACTCAATTCTCAAATTATTATTTACTTTACAAACAAGGAGTTGTATGGTTACATGAGCAGATGTCAGCTTATGGAACCAGTCTCTGTCTTCTATTCCTCCCTGCTGCAATCATGTGTACACCCAGAAGATCCTCTCCAGAGGGTTGAGGAGCCGTCCTGAACAACGGGGCTATGTCATATGGGCCTGCAGTGTAAGGGGGGAATTGCCCAAAATCAGGCAGAGGGATCTTGCTTCAGTGGGAGTGTCAGCGGGTGGGGGAAAGAGGTGAAGAGAAAGCCTTCTACTTATGCAACCTTTAGATACAAACTTAAGACATTTTCTTTTATCTTACAAAAATAAACTACTCTGTGCAGTAGCTAGCAACCCATGCTAATGGAAAGTTCTGTGCCTTTCATTTTCTCTATATAGACGAAGAGCACATGCAAAGTCACATGGTGCTGGATCCAGACTTGGTCATGCTTTCGTCCCATTGAAATCAATGGGACTTGTTAGTCACAACTAATTTGTCACATTGAAATAAATGGGTCTAAATCATGGCAATCAGGATCCAACTTATGGGCTGCAGCAAGCTGAAGTTGTGGATTGTTATTTTGTAAAGATAAATTTTAAATATATATACACAGTACATCCTCATAGATAGTGTAAATGCACTGTTACTTGTAAATTAAAATGCTTTATGGATTAACCAGATAGCATGCACCATTATTTAGGAAATATACGAAGTACCAATAAATATTTGACGTATCAATGATTTAAAAGTGGCCCTTTTTCTTGGTGATCAATCCAACCTGCTTCCTGGTAGCATAACCAAGACAGTACAAATCCTTATCATGCTCAATTGCTGCCCATTCCTCACTCCGGCTTGTTACAGCTGAGCTGGCACATTTTCAAAAAAACAAACCTGCAGCCTATGTGTAGTCCATAAATACTATGCTCCCCTCACCACTCGCTCTACACACTGAATTATTGAATTAGACACTAATGCTACAGGCAACAAAATAGACTTAACATTTACTAAAGAAGTGACCCACCTGAAAATCTAATCACTTAAATAAGTTGTTGGAAGCAATGGAAATCTAGAAAACTAGCATGATTCATTGGATGGCAACAAACTTACCAAACAGCTGCAGCAATAAAACTAGCAGTTGTGACAGGTATCAGTGCAGGGTAGTTAGCATCATAGTCCTCGATTCCATGATACCACTCAAGATATATTATACAATAAAAGGCCACAGACAAACTGACAAGCAATAAACAACAGCCAAGTGCAAACCACCAACTGCAAGAGAGAAAAGAAATGGTGGTTTAATAAGAATAAATCCAAAATGCTATGATTTTCATATTAACAAAGGTACATTAACCGATTACCTGGGGAGGTGGTGGGCTCTCCCACACTGGAGGCCTTCAAGACGAGGCTGGACAGCCATTTGTCAGGGATGCTCTGACTTGGATTCCTGCATTGAGCAGGGGGTTGGACTCGATGGCCTTGTAGGCCCCTTCCAACCCTACTATTCTATGATTCTATGATTATGTTGCATTGGCTCAGTTAAGACAATCCTCCAAGCTAGGACTGCTCCTGTACAGACATAGAAAACCACATACCTTCTCTGTCTTCTGCCACTGGAGCCAAGGTTTTGTGGTGGTTCAGGTTCTAACTGGTTCCCTATTAAGAAGAGGTCTTCATTTCACATGTATAGCATTCTTAGACACAGGTCAGGGTTGGGAGCTTGCTGGAAGTTGTAGTATGACGGGAGAGGAAGCAGAAAGAACAAGAAATGGGAAGGAAGGAGAACTGCCTAGGCCTAGATAGAGTACAGCAGTTGTAAAAGTTTTAGTTCTATGATTAAACTTGGGTGAATTCAACCTGTAATTCATTTGCTTGACTCAACATGTCCATGAAGAAAAGTTTTTTCGCTATGCAAAGTAGTTCTTTCAGTAAGTCTTCAAGGTTCACCTCAGAAGCACTTGCGGTAGAGCATTTAGTGATGCACACCCACGCTTTGGAATGCTTTACCAATTGACAATAGCCAGGCCCCCCAGTTCTGACTTTAAGACGTCTTCTTAAAACTCATTTTTATAGAGGCTTTCCCTGAAGTGTGACCCTGCCAGCTACGGTTTGTAGCATACAGTAGAGTGTGCAGTTTTACTGCTGATTAATTTTGTATTGTTTTTACTGTTATATTAGGGCGCAATCCTACCTAGATTGGATAGGAGTTCAGAGGCGACCACCTATCCAAAGCAAGGCAAGAGAAGCATGGAGGGGATCGTTCCCTCTGCACTCCTCCTGCCCTCCTTTTTCGGCCAGACAGCCGATTGTGGCTGTCTAGCTGCAGGAGCATGGAGTGGGGAAGGAGGCTGCTGTACGACACATACAATGTATTGTACAGGCAGCTTCGCTCTCCCTGACCCGGAACGCCCCCAGCCACACCCCTTTCCAGCCACTCCGTGCTCCTCCTGCGAGCATGGAGGACGGGGCTGTTCCACACTGCCTCCGAGGCAGTGCGGAAATGGGGGGAGGTCAGTTCCCGGATAACAGCATATCTTATGGCTGTCTAGCCACTGTCTAGCGGCCATAGGATTGCTCCCTTATTGTTGTTTTTATATCATTGTATTTATGTTCACCTGTTTGATGCCTTTGTTGACAGCAGTATATAAATTTGAATAATTAATAAATAAATAAATAAGGTGATGAATAAGATTCACATTCCTTGAATCCACGTACAGATGCCCATCCACAGCAATGGTCAGAAATTCTGTCCTTTATGAGGGCAGATCCACCACAGACTCTTACTCTAGAGGGAGAGTTTGGTTCCCTCACTCCTCTCTAAAAGCAGATCCCTGGAGCAAAACAGCACACTACAGAATTTTTTTTAAAAAGGAAATGACACAAATTCGGCAGCATAGGTGGAGACAATATATTATTATAGTAGTAGAACAGGTAACATGGAGGGGCGGGCAGGTAAGAGAGAGGTGGGGGTCACTCACTTTCACAAATGACATGACAAACCACACCTTCAAACCAGGTGAGACCATAGTGTTATCAGTGCACAGTTCAAATGGCTGTGCTACAATTGCACTGGAAGTGACAAACATTGCTACACAGCAGAAAAAAAACACAGACAACATTGGGCATGGGGGTGTGGAAATACAACATTTGGGAAAAATGTTGTCTGAATTCTCAGGAATAAATGACTGAGTAGATTATATCCATGCCAGAGGAAAAGTATGGAAGAACCCCTGGTCTGAATTAGAAGGAAAACAAAGCTGAGGAAAAACTTCTCCCGTTGTTTGCTGCAACATGAAGGCCTGCATATAATGTCAGAGACAGAGCACCAAAGGTAGTAAATCTCTTCCCGCCAAAAGTTATTAGTTCCGCCAACATTACAGAACATGAAGCTTGGCAAACTACAGTATGTAACAAGTGGGCTGTGTTCAAGCCCATTCTAAGAACACCTAAGGAGCTTCCTACCCTCATCCCCCCACCTCTCACTACAGCAGGGCAAAACAAGCACTAGGGGCCAACAATAGTCCCTTCACTCTAGCCTTCTGAGGGCAAACAGCGACTCAGCTTTCAGTTCAGATGCTGCTACAGCTGGCACCCATGACCCATCCTGTTTTTCCCACCTCTGCTACTGTTACAAGGAAGCTCAGTTGTACCTGCAGGCAAGAATTAAATGCTCCTTTCAGTCTCTCTTTTCCCTATGTACCCTGCATCATACCGCATTAAGTGTGGAAGTGGCCACGTTCACACACAAACAATAAGCCAGGCTGTCTAAGTCACCGGGGCAGGTGGGGGCTATGGCTATAGAGCAGTCTCCCCTCTTAAGAACTCTCCTAGGGGAATGGCAGAGGGTTGGGCTGCAATGGGGGCAGCAGCCAGGGGGGGGGGGTGGAGTGGCAGAAGGGATAGCCCTGTTCTCCCCTTCAAACAATGCTAATCATGTGAGGGGATAATGCCTAAATAGAGATGTTGTCTCAAAGCACAACATAAGCACAATGAATGTATTAAGAAAAAATAGTCTATTTGCCAGTTTGGATCATAGTAAGGCTTTCTTTACTTATCTCCAACTGCTCAACAGCCTAAGAGCTTCATCTAAACTTACTATACTAAATTCTCCTTCCCAAACATATCAAATGCTATTCACAATAAATAACATTGCTTGCCCTACAAAAAAACCAGCATTCACATGCTTACTCTCCCAGTCACCCTGTGGACTGACTATTCAAATCATCACAACTATTTCAGAATAAATGGTTTGAGGATTGCATCCACTGGTTCTATTCCCACACACTGTAGCAAAATTAATAAACTACTGTCAGATCGCCAGACCTTGGGTACATATGCCATTTCTTTTTCAAAGGCATTTGAATACTTTAAAATATTATCAGTAACACTGATATACAATACCTATAACAACATATAAAATTCACACATATTTTGTTCAAGTGAAGTTCACATAAGTTGTACTTGTCAAGAAAAAACTCCTTACCTTTCTTTTTGAATAAGATCATTAATAGTTTTAAAGAATTCAACATAGTACGTAGTAGCTATTGATGCCAATATCCAGAATGCAGAGTGAATGTTAAGTCTGGGAAGAGGCTTCTCTTTCTTCTCTATGCTTGTAGTTTCAGCTGTAAATAAACCCACCATTATTTTGTATAAGTCATTACATGGAGCATAAAGTTACACAAGTAACACAAAGCACATCATTCTTCTAATTCACTCTTCGTTATAGTACATATACACTGTTACAGTAAAATATACATGCTTTCCCAGCTTTCCACTCATCTTAACCATGGACATTATAGAGTGTGGCATTTCCATCTTTTGATCATATTGAACTTGTGTGTGTGCATGGCAGGGTGTGCACTCAGTGTAACATTCATCATAGCTTGTGGACAGAAGTGGTAGCAGGTAGTGAGTTTCTCTAAATCAGCTGGCAGAGGGATCTGCTTGCAGAAAGGAAGGAAAGGGCGAAAAGGGAAGATTCAGGCATTCCGTCCACCTACTTTCCCACCTCTTCCAACCACCAGTTTATGACAAGTCTCTACTTATCAAAATTTATTTTTGACAAAAAAATTTACTCATTTCCTGAAATGCAGCAAAAACCAAAACATTATATGGCAAAGGATAAATCAATAAATCCCCACATTTTCAGTGTACAAATCTATCTTTCCAATTGCTTTAGTCTATTTTAGGAGTCATTTATCATAAGAAGAGCATTACTATTTACCTGATTCTTAAAAGCCATATTGAAAGCTAAGGGCAGGGTTCCAATCATTATCTATATCCAATTAGTGTTTGTGTGGAAATTAATCACATTCAATAGCAAACAGGGCACCCTGTGAGATTTCCTCAATCAGCATTGTATTACCAAAAAATAACCCCTAACAAATGTTCTGTCTGAATTCTGGGAACTGGTATTACTAAAACTGATTAGCTAAAAGAAAATGGCACTTGTTCTGTTTGAGAATCAAAACATTTTATATAAGGCTAAGGGCAAATGACAGAAGAACAATATTTCAGAAACTGCTTTACTCCAATGCACATACTAATATCAGGCATAGGTAAATAGTTCACACAACTGGTCACTTGGTTTTCTAACCAGAATAATTCCTTGCTCATGAGGAACAGTTCACCTGAATGAACTGCCACAAGCACAAGCCATAATCGTGCATGCTACTTCGAAGTTTTCAAGTGGTGTGCCAAACTGAGGCTTCTACTCATGGCAAACAATTCAGATGCCTTGTTCCTCAGAAGTGTGGTGCACACTGGGCAAGAATAAAAACATCCAGCCAAAAGCAGCATGGTCACATGAATAAGGCCATCCATAACTGTATCTGGACTTCAGAAATTCCAAATTATTTAAACCACATTAAGGAAGCAATCCTATGTCCCCTAGGCAGTGTGTGGGAGACACAGGATTTTTTGGATTCCTGGCTCCATGCTCCAAGCTCAGAGCCAGGAAACCGCACTCCCCTCCCCCTCAACGCAGAGAGAACTGTGCAAGCTGCTTCTCTGTGCTCGGTAAACAGAGCAGGGAGAGGGGGAAAAGAGGTGCTCCTGGGGGTGGGGAGGTGAAGAAGTTGGAGCGGCTGACTTTTGCCTTTTCTTATTGCTGCCTCAGCCTCCTTCCCTCCCCGAAGCCTCCGTTAGACAGGCAAAATCACCTGTCTAGTTAAAATGCAGCACAGAGGGCACAAGGAGCCTCCCTTTCTGCATAGGATACTCATAAACCTCAGAGTTCAGGGGTTTACGCGTACCAGGGCACAACCCATAGGACTGCACCCTAATTTTATTTTCCACTATTTCCCTAGTCCTTGTACTTAATGAGTTATGACCTTTACACTTGCACTGTGGAATTCTAAGTTAAGGATCTTCTATTCTATCACAAAATTGACAAATACTCACGTATTTGAGTTAAGACTGTAGATAGAAAGATTAGCTTTCAAAACAAAAGAAAGAAAATGCAAAGCTTAGCAATTCTATTCTTCGAATATTCACAGCACATTACAAAAACATGTATGGTTAAGGCATGGTTCTGCTATTTGAAAAGAAAATATAAACTCGCATTGTCAGCTTGGATACTATCAGTATAGTTCTGTGGGGTATTTAGGGCAGGCAGAAGGAATGATATATTTGCATGTGCCACATTTTTAAGAATTCAGCCACAAGTATTCCACGGTATGCTAATTGTGTACAGTGACTTGTGATCAGCCCTACGCATAGCAATTTGTAAAAGTGATTCATTATCACTATTAGTGGACTTCAACAAGCAAGGAGTTTTCTTACTTAACCTTGGTCATGACTCTCCACAAAGTATGTTGCACTAAGGAGGGAAGTCTATCATTGGCTATGAATCATGATAATTAAATGGAACCTCATGTGAAAAAGTAGCATACCTATGAATATCAGGTCCTAGGGACAAACAAGAGAAGGGTATTTTATAAGCAGTGATGTACGCTTTCAAAATAAAATCTGAATTGGGATACAAATGCAAACTAATAAAATATTCAATTTCTAGAAGATAAGGCTAGAATCCTATGCACATTTACTTGGGAGAAAGCCCCACTGAAGTCAGCTGGACTTATTCTGTGTAAACACAGTTAGGATTAGGCTGTACAAATGCAAACTTTAAGGCAGGAAGTCAAATCTCACTTCAGCTACAAACTTGTTAGTAGCCTTAGGCAACCCATCAATAGGACAATAATAATTCTGGGTTGCAGTTAAACCTCAAAAAACCAAGATTATGGCAACCAGCTTGATTGACAACTGGCAAATGGAGGGAGAAAACGTGGAGGCAGTGACAGACTTTGTCTTTCTAGGCGCAAAGATTAGTGCAGACGCTGACTGCAGCCAGGAAATCAGAAGACGTTTACTTCTGGGGAGGACAGCAATGACAAATCTTGATAAAATAGTGAAGAGCAGAGACATCACACTGACAACAAAGGTCCGCATAGTTAAAGCAATGGTATTCCCCGTAGTAGCCTATGGCTGCGAGAGCTGGACCATAAGGAAGGCTGAGCAAAGGAAGATAGATGCTTTTGAACTGTGGTGCTGGAGGAAAATTCTGAGAGTGCCTTGGGCTGCAAGAAGATCAAACCAGTCCATACTCCAGGAAATAAAGCCAGACTGCTCACTTGAGGGAATGATATTAAAGGCAAAACTGAAGTACTTTGGCCACATCATGAGAAGACAGGATACCCTGGAGAAGATGCTGATGCTAGGGAAAGTGGAAGGCAAAAGGAAGAGGGGCCGACCAAGGGCAAGATGGATGGATGATATTCTGGAGGTGACGGACTTGACCTTGGGGGAGCTGGGGGTGGCAACGGCTGATAGGAAGCTCTGGCGTGGGCTGGTCCATGAAGTCACGAAGAGTCGGAAGCGACTGACCGAATAAACAACAACAAATAGATTGCTGAGATGATGGTAAAGCTTTAAACACCTGAAATGCGCTCTCTCTCTCTCAGTCTCTCTCTCTCTCTCGAGAGAGAGAGAGAGAGAGAGAGAGAGAGAGAGAGTTTATATTGTTAACAATAGCAAATTATTCTGCTGTGTTAAAACAAAGGTAGTACAGTCACTGGAATGCAGTGGCTTAGATACTAAACTATGAACCCCAATCTCCCTTGCCTGAAGTTGGGGAGAAGGCAGACACATCCCCCTCAGTTGCACTGGGCTTTGGAGGGTTCCGAAGCTCATCACCACAAGGAAGAGCCTCACCCAAGGAACTGGACAGTTGGTTGTTTGCACAGCGAGTGGCAAAAGTGCTCCAGAAATAGTCTCCACTCCCACCACACAAATGAGCTCCAGCCTTTCCCTCCAGCTCCAAAAGGGAAGGCAATGAATGGCAGTGGTACTTCAAGGTGTACCTCTACCACCCTCATGAGCCTTATGTTAGCTTTTGCTGGGCAGTAGAAGGTGACAGTGCTCCAAAAGTGTGTGGTAGAAGGTGGCACTTCTACCACCCAAACGAGCCCCATCTTTCCATGTGGCTCTGGAGAGGAAGGCTGGGGCTGGGCAGCGGATGGTGGTGATGCTGCTAGTGCAACCTCACTGCACAAGCGAACTTCAGCCCTGGCTGGAGCTGGGCAGTGGATGGCAGTAGTGCTGAGGTGCTCTTCTAACATCCATCACAGAAACAACCACTAGCCTTTCCCTCTGGAGCCAAAAATAAAGGCTGGGATTTGCTTGGGCAGCAGGAGCTCTAGAAGGAGCCCCTGCTCCCCTCCCCCAAGCACAAATTTGGAGCCAGAAAGGGAAGGGCAGGCAGAGTCCCAGGAGTTGCACTGGTAGTATTTCTTTGTTAAAATAACTTTTAAACCACCGTCATCATTATGGATACCAGGACAGTGTTTTTTTTAAAAAAACGGAGAAAACGTGTGTGTTTTCAAAACTTTCCGGGTTTCCCCCCATTTTTTGCGGGCCTTCACACCTCTACATTTACGTGGGAGAAAGCCCCATTAGTCACAGCGAGGCTTACTTCTGAGTAGACATGGATGGGCCTGCACTGAAGGGGGGCAAGCCCTGGCGACCAGAAATTCTGACTTGGCTGCCAAGGCCAGCACAAGGGCGCACACCCGCCGCTGCCCCCGAGCACCCTCAGAAGGACCGGTCGCTTTAGCCTGCTCTGACGGCGCACCGAGAGCTCGTGGCGGGCGCACCTACCCGCCGGCGCCGGAGGCCGCTGCTGCGCTCCGCGAGGCTCCGACTCCTGACGGGTGAAATGTCGCCTCAGGCGCAGCAGCGGCTGCAGCAAACCCTCCTCCCCAGCCGCGGCCCTCTCTTCCTCCGCCATCTTCGACGACGCAAAGCGAGGGAACTGCGGAAGTGACACATCCCAAACAGGAAGCAGATGGGTGATCTTAGGGCGCAATCCTATGCAGGGTTAGACAGAAAAAAGTCCTACAACTCCCAGCATAGCTGGCTGGGGAATGCTGGGAGTTGTCTAACCCTGCATAGGATTGCGCCCTTAGTCACAGCACTTTCAGCAGGGCTGACTGGCGATTGTCGCCTTATAAAATTGACCCTCTCAATACATATGCTTGGTCAGTTGGTGCTACTCTAATTAATTCTCATAATTACTTTCCCCCCCCCCCCAAGAGAAATTACAAAAACACATCAATATGAACTCAAAATCCCTCCGCCGGCTCGAACAATTTCGGGATTCTTCTCCCCTCCTTTATTTTCTATCTCTGTTCCAGGGTAATATAGTAATTTACCCTATTTTTTCCTTTATTATCGTTTCCTTTTCATGAGTCCCATAGATTTCTATCAGCTTCTATCATTGTTCCATTCGACTCTTTTTTATAAAATCTATATAGTTCTTCCAATCCTTCTTGAAGGGGTCTCTTTTCTTTATTCCTCTGTGCACTCTTAGCTTCTGTGTCAACTTTTCATTTATTCCTCTGTTCCAAATTTTCTTAATCCACAAAGGTATTGTCAGCATCCGGGCTGTCTTCCAGTTACTTGCAATTAATTGCCTCACAGCTGTCAACAAGAAACCAATTAATGTTTTCTTCTCTAATCTTTCTCTTCTTTTACAAACATGCAATAAAGCTAATTCTGGAGTTTTACAAATCTCTTGATCAGTAATTCTTTCTATTTCTTGAAATATCTTGTCCCAGAATTTTCTAACCCTCCTACATTCCCACCACATACGTATTTGAGTACTGTTGATTCCACATCCTCAATTCTCATAACTAGAGTTATCGCCACTTAAAACTTGTGAATGGTGGCTTTTCTTGTGTATTCTTATTTGAGCTTTCCAAATAAATGTGAATTCACTGTATTGCTTGCATTTTATGGCCGTTTGGCCCCATTGTATACATTTCTCCCCTCTGTACGTGCGTGCGTGTGTGTAATATACACACACTGAGGTGAGGTTTACATTTTATGGAACTGACAAAGTGGATGATAGTCCACAAAAACTTGTGCTACTATAAAACATACATTTTAAGGTGCCACAAAAACTTAGTTTTTGCTTAAACAGATGAACACATTTACAGCCCTGGAAGAAACATATTTAAACATAGATACACATAATGTGTGTGTGTGTGTGACAAAAAGCTGTGATTGGGGGTGGGTTTTGGTGCATGTACTGGTGTGTAGGAAATATACTGGTGTGTGTCTTGTCAGAAATTATGGTTTGGGACCACTTGCAGAATTCCTCAGTTCAGACAGTTCAAGCAGAATTCATCACATACACAATGTGGGCTTTCTGACTTCCTCCCCACTGTGGTCCCATGGCCCCCCTCCCCAGCCACTCCTGAAGGTAAGGGAATCTTCCAGAATGGAATGGGATAAGGGACAGGGTGCTGTGGCAGTAGGGCGAAACTGGCAAAAAGCAGGCTGAGATACCTTGTGGGCATAGAGTTCTGCTTACGCTACTCAATCCAAGCCTATGTATAGAGTGAAACAGGCCACAGTCCCATGCAGCAGTATAACTGCCTCTTATTTCCAAATGTCACCGGTTCATAGAACATATATTCTATGTACTGTTTGCTTTATTTCAGAAACTTTGATGAAACAGCTCAACATCTCACCATGCTTTGCCTGGGCAATAGCAATAACTCCTAGCAAATACAGCACTTCAGCAGGGCCAGCCCAAGACATGTTGCTGCCTGAGGTCAGTGCAGCAAAGGCTGACCCCCACCTATGCACCCTAGTCAAGGTGCATATGAGGCAGAAAATCTCACAAGCACAAAATCTCCCAATTCCTGGCAGTAAAAATACAACAATAACAAGGTAAATAACTAAAAAATTGCTGCCCTTTCATGACAGCCCAAATCTGCTGTATGCGTATGTACACAAGTCGCTGGGGAACATGAGTGGGAGGGGACAATTGCACTCGTGTCCTACTTGTGGGCTTTCCATAGGCTGCTGGTTGGCCACTGTGTGAACAGAATGCTGGACTAGATAATCCTTTGGTTTGATCCAGCATGGCTCTTCTTATGTTTTTATGCTGTCGGAGGCTAGCCACCTCAGTCTACCTAATGGTAGGGCCAGCCCTGTACTTCAGGGTGTTCATACACTTTTATCCCATCATCCCCCGCTTTTTATTCCACCTGTTATCCCATTATCCTTTAAAGGATGAAAGATACAGTACATGGTGTTCCTCCCCCATTTTATCCTCACAATAACTCTGTGAAGTAACTTATGATAAGGGAGAGTCTGATCCAAGGTCAGTGAGCTTTGTGGCTGAACAGGGATTTCAATTCCAACATTCCAGTTGCTACGCCACTCAGACTTTCTAATCCTTTAATCTATAATCAGTGTAATTTTTTTTCAAGGAGAGCCTTGGAGACTTTCTATATGAGGCAATGATTGTGTGTTTGTGATTCCTCACCCATGGTAGTTTGCAGGTGCTTCACACAAGATCCTCCTCCTCCAGCGCCTCTCCTGTTCTTTGCAATCATGACTGCATTTTTTTTCTAACGAGGAAAGTCTCGTATTTCCTTGAATGGCGGCATGAAATCCTGGTGTATTTGCACAATTCTGTTATACCACAGTGCCACCTAGTGCTTGTGTAATGGAACATATAAAAGGCAGAGAAAGAAACCCCCCAGAAAAAAACACATATAAAGGAGCCAATCTTAATCCCACAAAGAATCCGGAAGCAGAAGTCTTAGTAAAGTGGCGGGTTAAAAGCCTCATGTAGAAAAGCCTAATGGGAGAGTATTATGGAATGATTATTAGAAGCCAAAAATAGAAATTTGTGGCTTGACCTACAAACAGAGTATTTTGGGTAGAACTTGGCAACAGTATGCAGTTTTAAGTCACTGAACTTTTAAAAGAAAGGCAATAACAAAGGCAATACTTTCATCAGAAGTCAAGGTAATGTTATTTCTTTCATAGGATTTCTCATCACCATTTACAATGGATGTATACAACTAATAATAAGTAAAATGAATAAAATAATATAAAAAACCACTGAATATCTGTATTTTGGGGGAAATAAATCCAGGTACATTTAAAAATAGTTTTCTTTCTTATTTATCTTATTTCAGCATTTCTATCTCACTTTTCTAAGAAACAATCATTGCAGTAAGAATACAAGAAAATTTACAACAATATCTTAGACATGATAAAACATACTTAAATTTAAAAAACTCAGTAAAATAGGAGTAGTCAGAAAAATATTTTAACAAGCAACACCTAAAAACATTGCTGAAAAAGAAAGGTCTTCAGTGCTCGTTAAAAAAGTAGTAATGGAGCCTGGTGAATTTCTGGGGGCAGGGCTCGGTGCCACCATGGAGAAGACACTGTCACTTGTGTTCACCCACCATTCCTCTGATGGTGAGGGAATGCAGAGCAGGACCCAAGGTGATGATCATAAGCATCAGGTAGATTCAGATGGGTGGAGTGGGTGGATTCAAATACACTGTTCCCATGCTGTTTAGGGCTTAGGTCAAAGCCAGCACTTTAAATTGAGCCCAGAAACAAACAGATAACCAGAGCAGAGTATATACTCTGTTCTATACCACTGATCTTCCTACTCCAACCAACATTCTAGTAGCAGCATTCTGGACTTACTGGAGTCTCCAACATTATGAGCTGGGGTAACATTATGTTACACCAGCCTATGGTTCCCCAAGGTGGCATATCCCCAATATTTGCCAGCACAGGGGACTTTCATCAAATAGTAAAGTTATTCAGCCACTAGCAGAAGAATAAATTATAGTTTTATGTTGAATTCTATTTTAATTGTTGTTAAAAGTTTGGGGGATATTTTAGGCTAAAGGGCAAGGTATAAATGTATTAAATAATATCTCTACTTGGCATGAAGGCTATTATGGGGAAGGGGGAATATGATGCCTTGGAAAAGATTAGAGTATTTCTTTCACATCTCTAGGTCAGGACTAGAGATAGATGGAGACAAATAAAGGAACTTTCAGTGATAATTGTCAATGATGCTTTGCTGCTTCAGCTACCTGTGGATCATTGGACCCTTCCATATCTGGGGCCCGTCTACATGCTGTGGCTTAAAGTTGTTAGGGACACATGATGTCGTGGCCACTCTGCAGCCACCCTGGAGTTTACTTGTGGGGAAGCTGCATTTTTGCAGAGTACTTTTACACTGTTGTTTTCCTTTAATTCGGCTCCCCTGCGGTTCAGCTGCTGTGTGCCCATCCCTCCGCTTTCAATTCGGTATGATTGGGACATTCCTTTGTTTTGCTTCCTTTGACTGAAACAGCTACCTGAGCCTTTTTCTACATCTGATTACTGTAAATAAAAAGTTAAAAATTAGAATGCCGTTATTTTGGAAAAACAATTCAATTCATATTAAATTAACTAAATATGTATATTTGTTACAATAAAAGGTTAGACACACCATTAAAGACACTTAGCTACACAGCCGCTATTGTGTCAAGAGCTGAAACAAGAGCTTTCCACCTGCTTCCCTGTTGATCTTAGACCTAAACCATTAGTGCTCAGATTTTATAGGCTCCTAATATTATTTACTCTCCCTCCATTTAGAACCAGAAACTTGTTATTCAGGTGTGTTTGATCAGAGACAACCCACTGGAAACAAAATTCAGACATACTAAATTAACTCTATATTAATTTACTGGGTAGACTGGTGATAGCCAGTCCAAATAATATAAATAATTTGCATGTATAGGAATGTCTTTCACAAAAATGACTATTTGTTTTGGTTCAATCTAATAGTGATACACATTTATATAGTAGCACATTAAGGGCACAATCCTATTGGGATAAGCAGCTGCCTCCAAACTTGGAGGAAACTGCCTATCCAATGCAAGGCAAGAGCAGCGTGGAGGAGATCTTCCCCTCTGCACTTCAGCTGCCCTGCATTCGCAACTAGACAGCCGAAATCAGCTGTCTAGCCGCTGGAAGTCCAAGGGGGAGGGGCGGACAAAGGACAATGCACAGGAAGTGTCGGAAAGGCACTTCCACCCTCGCCGTCCCATCCCCAGGAATGCCTTGTTTTCACTGCTCCGCACTCCTCTTACGAGTGCGGAGTGTGGGGCCAATCCATGCTGCCTGTGAGGCAGCACGGGAGGGGTGGAGGATGGTTCTCAGGGAACCGACCTTGGAGTGCAGGCTCTGAGGTCGGTTCCTGGGAACCGTCCTATCCTATGGCCGTCTAGCTGCTGACTAGCAGCCATAGGATTTTACCCTAAAGTGTTTAAATTACAGTTGTGTACAAATGTCCTCTCTAAATTCTTCACGCTATTTGTGGGCAGAGAAATTGTGTGTGTTGAAGGAGGGGGGGAGGAGAAATTCTCCAACAGTGTCTCACATCTACAACTCACCACTGGCAGTGGTTGTACCACAGCTTCTTTCTTTTTTCCTAAGGGGTTTTGTGTTTTTTGCACTGTCACTCTAAGTGGAAACAGCAGCAACTGTCTTGGCAGTCTGACCTCCATTTTGCATCCTTCACAGGAATATGAGCCCATGTTGCAGTTGGAGGTGGGAAGCTGAGGGTGTGATGCTGGGTTGTCTGAACACCCAATCAGTTCATAGACAAAATGTGATTTGAATTGGGGAGTTCATAGTTCATGCTTCTAGTCCTACAGGTCTACAGCTGAGGTCATAAATGATTTAGAACATGGGTAGGCAATGTAGTGTTCTCCAGATGTTTTGAACTACAACTCCCATCAGCCTCAGCCAGCATTGTCGATGGAAAGGGATTGTGGGAGTTGTAGTCTGAAATATCTGGAGAGCACCAAGTTGCCAACCCCTGGTTTAGATCAATAAGGGCACAATCCTATGCATGTTTAGACAGAGAAAAGGCCTACAACTCCCAGTATGCCCCAGCTAGCCTGGCATGCTGGGAGGTGTAGGCCTTTTCTCTGTCTAAACATGTATAGGATTGTGTTCTGATTTACTTAGCCTGGTGCATATGTCTAAGTTTCCAGGATGGAATCATAAATTTGTTCTATGAGCACAGACAGTGATTGTGATTATTGTCTACTGTGGTTGTTTAGTTTCATGCACTTCGTACTCTGAAAAATACTATAGAAATTATGGTGTTGGTGTTCAAGGGAGAACTATATTACAGCTGTTTTCAATGAAGTGCCACAGAAAAGAAATGCTATGAACAGGACAGGCAGGATTACATATAACTGTTCTGATAAAAGATCAATGCATATATGGATATTTAAGTGATGACTCGCATGTGTGAATGAACCATGAAAGATGAATCACCACAGGTAGAACTTTCATGTCACCTAGATAATCAAAACACAATACATTACATGCATTTTTCATGAAGCCATGTTAGCACTAAGTACATTACAGGCCCCAAGCAGGCCCCAAGCAGACAATTCAGGGTATGATGTTGCCAGAAGTGGGTAGCCCAGTCCATGGCAGGCGAAGATGAAGTTCCAAATGCAGCAACCACAGAAGAGACAGAATCAGGCAGCATAATCCAACGCTGGCAGAAAGTCAAATTCGGTGAGAAGCAGGGTTGGGAGGAGCAAGCAGTTAGCTTGAAACGGTTCAGATGGAGGAGCAAGCTCTGAGGCTGGTCAGGTCCTGTATCTAGGTGACTCCTTTGAAGGACACAGCTTGGTCTGCAAGATTTGTGACAGAAACCTAACCCTGGTGGCACAAGTGATAAGATGCCAGAGCCTGGCTTATAGAACCCCTGCTTGACACACATACGTACATACACCTGCACCTTACAATCCAGTTTTTGAGGGCCTTTGGTCATTGGGGCCCCTTTCCTCAGTGAATCTACTTTCTCACCACCATTGTCACTAGCTGCTATTGCTGCTCCTCTGCTTTTTCATAATTGCTACCACTTGCTTGCTCAACAGGCAGAGAGCCAGTGAGCAAGTATTTATTTTATTTATTTATTCATTTCATTTCTATACCGCCCAATAGCCGAAGCTCTCTGGGCGGTTCACAAAAAATTAGACAGTGGCCAGTGGCATCTACTGCTCGCCCTTCTGGCCACCTCCGCAACCATTGTCTGGGCCAGAGCAAGAGGCAGATGAACAAGCAGTTTGCAATGGTGAGGAGGAGTAACTCCAAGGAGCTGTTGGAAAAACTACTGCTGGTATGTGGTGTAACATCAAGACCATGGTGGATCCAGAGCACCGAAAGTGGTAAATCTCCCCCACCTCATAAGGCATAAGTTATGCCAAACACAGAACAATGCAGGGAAATTGTTAAGTACTTGTACATTGCTAGTTGGTGGATTCAGGTCCATTCTAATTAAACCAAGGAGCCCCCCTCCCTCATTCCCCCACTCCCACAAGAGGGTGGGGGAAACAAGCCCTTTGAGCCCACTGATGGTCTCTTCTCTCTAGCCATTTCCTCAGAGCAAACAATGACTCAGCTATCAATTCAGATACTGGTACAGCTGGCACCCAGGACCTCCTGTTTTTCCCACTTCTGTCTGGTACAGTTACAAGGAAGGGCAATTGCATACTCTTTGGCAATATGACTCGACTAAATGGTATCACAGAAAAGGCAACGCATCTTCTCTGTAGCAAGTGAACCGCAGGGCAAGAGTTGTACATCTTTCCTTGTGCTGACTGAGATGATGCAATTATTTATCTTGGAGAGCAGTGATTATTAGTAAACTGGGAGACAGCTAATTAATGGTAGTTTACTGGTATATCAGAATTCATTTTGCTTTATTTGATGTGTTTCTGTGTGCATGTTTCTTCTCACTTAAAACATCACCAAACAACTGCATAGAGGCAGGAGTTTATCAGCACACCATCTGTTGAAATGCAACCAGATGCTACAATCCCGTCTAAGTTTGACATTGAACAACCTGTTGAGTTCAAGTGAGAATTCCCATGAGTGTATTAAATTACTTTGTAACCCTGAACTGACCCTTTAAGGAGGGGACAGTAGATAATGGTGTATTTGATGCAAGGAATGTACTAGCTATAAGCATGTATGCATTTGAACTGGATGAGAGGAGAGACAGGAAGAGAGAGGTAGAGGAGAAGCAATTAAAAAGCCAAATCTGGTATGCTTGGGAATCCAATATGGGAAACTGAAAAGGGGGCACTGTGTCTGGTCCACACAACTTGTTTACATGTCCTATTTCAAACAAGAGCAGTGCAAAGCATATAGCAAGTGTCCAGCTGACAGTCCTCTTTCTGTGTCTCTGATGAAAACTGCTTTTCACTAGCTTGTACTTCTGTTAAAACACACACAGTGCAAGCCTGCAAAGTAAGAAATTACGGTTGGAAACATTTGTATTGGTAATAATATTTTTTACACATGGCATAGATATATTTTTGTAATTATAAAAACAGGGTTTTCATCATATATTTATATTTTCACTGAGGTATGATCACTCAATATCACTTGATCACTCAGCAACTCTTTGTTGAATGTGTAGACAACCTCCCACCACTGAAAAGTTTTAAGGCCTCATGCCTTAACGGCTATACACCCTTACCTGAAAGTAAGTCCCACTGAACTCAGTGGGACTTACTTCTGAGTAGATATACATGAGATTAGGGATGTATGGATTTTGTTAAATCTGTTCCATCTGGGTTTCATGTATTGTCAGGCATCTTTCGTTCCGTCATCCGCACATTGACGAAATCAGATTTTTTTTAGGGATGTCCAGGAATGTAGTTGTCCAGGAAGTGTGCATTAGTGTGCAAGTGTGCATTAGTACACCCCCCCACCCCCCCAGTAAAAAACCAGTTCACGTGACTCGGAAAAAGCCGGTCCGCTGTAAAATCCTCAGGTTGGATTCAAATGAGTTCGAGACCCTATATGAGATTGCAGTGTAAATTTCAGTTAAGTTGATGTAAGAGTCCTACATGTGATGCTCTTGCACAATTCCCATTCATTTCTAAGTGGCTTGTGTCAGAGATCTTTCTGGTGGATTCCGCCACTTTTGTTTCTAAGGTCTACTTGCATCATCTTCTTATTCTTGTTCTTTCAAAATATTGCACAGATCATAATTCTAAACAATTATTTTATTGGTTTCTAATTATATTTGCTGGACTTCAGGGAGAACTTTAAAATATAATTGGTTCAGTGGCACCAGTTTTCTACAGCATATGCCCTTGAGGCTGTGTGTTCAAATCATACCTTCCCCCTATACTGGGTCCTAGAAGGTAACTGGATCTTTCACACACACACACACACACACACACACACACACATGAGCGGGTGGAAAGAAAGAGGCTCAGTAGGTTCAAAGCTTAGTGGGGGAGAACATACTTAGTATGGAAATTTTTCCAAGGTTAACCCCTGTTACTTCTGGTTTAAAAGTTTTCAGATAGCAGGGCTGGAAAAGATCTCTGCTTTAGATCTTGGAGAGCTGTTGCCAATGGGTCATTTGAGATTAGATAGGACTGAGCAAGATAGTCCAATGGATTGACTCAGTATCAGGCCAATGTTGATTAATCTTGCCTTAATAATCAGAAGCACTAGGAATCATAACATGAGATATTAGTTTGGATTATTTGCTTTCAAGAAATGGGTAGATTGCCATTGCAGTGATCCCTAATCATGTATCATAGAATAGTAGGGTTGGAAGGGGCGTACAAGACCATCAAGTCCAACCCCCTGCTCAATGCAGGAATCAAAGTCAGAGCATCCCCAACAGATGGCTGTCCAGCCTCATCTTGAATGCCTCCAGTGTGGGAGAGCCCACTACCTCCCTACCTCCCTAGGTAATTGGTTCCATTGTCGTATTGCTCCAACAGTCAGGAAGTTTTTCCTGATGTTCAGCCGGAATCTGGCCTCCTGTCACTTGAGCCCATTATTCCGTGTCCTGCATTCTGGGATGATCGAGAAGAGATCCTGGCCTTCTTCTCTGTGACAACCTTTCAAGTACTTGAAGGGCGCTATCATATCTCCCCTCAGTCTTCTCTTCTCAAGGCTAAACATGCCCAGTTCTTTCAGTGTCTCTTCATAGGGCTTTGTTTCCAGTCCCCTGATCATCTTTGTTGCCCTCCTCTGAACCCTCTTCAGCTTGTCTGCATCCTTCTTAAAGTGTGGTGCCCAGAACTGGACACAGTACTCCAGATGAGGCCTAACCAGTGCTGAGTAGAGGGGAACTAGTACTTCCCGGGATTGGGAAGCTATGTTTCTATTAATGCAGCCCAAAATAGCATTGGCCTTTTTTGCAGCCACATCACATTGTTGGCTCATATTCAGCTTGTGATCTACAGCAGTTCCAAGATCCTTCTTGCTTGTAGTGTTGTTGAGCCACGTATCCCCCATCTTGTAAGCATTTGGTTTCTTTTTCCTAGGTGCAGAACTTGACATTGATCCCTATTAAATTTCATTCTGTTGTTTTTAGCCCAGCACTCCAGTGTATCAAGATCACTTTGAATTTTGTTTCTGACTTCCAAGTTATTAGCTATCCCGCCCAATTTTGAGTCATCTGCAAACCTGATCAGCATTCCCTGCACCTCCTCCTCCAAGTCATTAATACAAATGTTGAAGAGCACTGGGCCCAGGACTGAGCCCTGCGGTACCCTGCTCGTTACCTCTCCCCAGTTTGAGAAGATCCCATTGATAAGCCCTCTTTGAGTCCAATTATGTAGCCAACTGTGGATCCACCGGATCGCTGTTTCATCTAGCCCACTTTGAGCTAGTTTGCTCATCAGGATATCATGGGGCACTTTGTCAAAAGCTTTGCTGAAGTCGAGGTATATTATGTCCACAGCATAACCACAATCCACAAGGGAGGTTACCTGATCAAAAAATGAGATCAGATTCATCTGGCAGGATTTGTTCTTGACAAATCCATGTTGGCTTTGAGTCATCACTGCATTGTTTTCAAGGTGCTTCCAGATGGATTGCTTTATTATCTGCTCCAGAATGTTCCCAGGGATTGATGTCAGACTGACTGGTCTGTCGTTCCCAGGTTCCTCCTTTTTACCCTTTTGGAAGATAGGGACAACATTAGCCCTCCCCTCCTGCAGTCATCTGGCACTTCCCTCGTCCTACATGATTTCTCAAAGAGAATAGACAGTGGTTCTGAGAGTTCTTCTGCCAGTTCCTTTATGACTCTAGGATGCAGTTCATCTGGCCCTGGAGATTTGAACTCATTCAAAGTAATTAGGTGTTCCTTGACCATATGCCTATTGATCTCAAGCTGCAATTCTGCCCCTTCATCTTGTACTTCTCCTTTGCCAGGGGGATCATAGACCCTCTTTTGGGAGGAATTCCAAAGTAGGAATTGAGCACTTCTGCCTTTTCTTTGTCATCTGTGTCAGGGTGGACACTGAGCCCATAGAATCCCAGAGAAGTTCTGATTCTGAGGAAGAGCAGTCGCTCCTGGGAGAGGAGCACGCTCCTTTTTCCCAGGGCCAACAGCTGACGGAGATTCTTCCCACCAGCATTCCTAGCTTAGATAGCAGTCCTGGGAGTGACAGAGCGCGGGAAGCAGACTTGATGGACGCGCGACACCGACGCAGAGAGCGGCGCCAAATGGAGGGCGCAGAAAGGAGGCATAGTGCCCTGTTGGCGCGCAAACAACGGCTGCGCCCAGAGGATCCAAGGGAAAAGGGGAGGGACTCTCCCTAGTCCTTAAGTTCAGGGGTCTGCCAGTAATTCCCTTTCAAACGGGGACCAACTGTTCCAACTTAGGGCATAGGTATTCTGCTGCTCATATGTAGTTGCTAACGGTAGAGTTGTTAAGTTGTAAAAGAGGAATAAAGCTTTGAAAATAATCCCTTTGTCTGTGTCTGGACTTGGCTACTGGATTAGACTGAGAGAGGCCTCCAGGGAGCCCTTGACAATCTGTTATCATTTTGCCATCCTTATTTAATAGCTAAACGATCATTTCTTTCACCTGTCTTTTACTATGCACATAGCAGAAGAAAGCTTTTTTGTTGCTTTTCACATCCCTCGCTAACCTCAGCTCGTTCTCAGCTTTAGCCTTCCTGACGCCATCCCTGCAATTCTGTGCTACCTACCTGTACTCTTCCTTTGTTACTTGGCCTTCTTTCCACTTCCTATATGTGTCCTTTTTTGTTTTCAGGTCATCCCTAAGCTTTTTGTGAAGCCACATTGGCTTCTTCTGTTGTCTTCCACCATTTTTTCTTGTTGGAATTGTTTGTAATTGTGCCTTGAGAATTTCCTTTTTTAAAAAACTCCCACCCATCTTGGACTCCTTTTCTCGTTAGAGTCACTTGCCATGGGACCTTACTTATCATTGTTCTGAGTTGAACTCAGAAAATCAGCTTTCCTAAAATCCAGGGTACGCATTTGACTACACTCGGCTTTTGCTTCCCTTAGAACCATGAACTCAAGTACAACATGGTCGCTTTCCCCCAGAGTTCCTGTAACTGCTACTTTACCCACTAAGTCATCTCTGTTGGTTAGGATCAAGTCAAGGATATCCGTTCCTCTAGTTCCTTCCTCTACCTTCTGTAGGAGGAAGTTATCCGACAAACAAGTCAGGAATTTCTTGGAGGGCCCATGTTTTGCAGAATTTGTCTCCCAACAAATATCGGGGAAATTGAAGTCCCCCATTACTACTACATCATGCTTCCTTGAAACATTGGCTATTTGCTTTTCAAAAGTTTCATCCTCGTCTTTGTCAGGGTGGAAACTGAGCCGATAGAGCCCCAGAGCAGTTCTGATTCTGAGGAGGATCAGCAATCCGTGGAAGAGTAGCCAGCTCATCCCTCACAGGCACAGCAGCTGGCAGAGATTCCTCCTGCCGGCATTCCTGAGATAGATAGTGATCCTAGCACTGAGAAAGTGCGGGAGGGGGGCTTGCTGGACGCTTGATGCAGACGCAAAGAGTGACGAGCGATGCAGGGCGTGGAAAGGAGGTGTAGCGCCCATTTGGCGCGCAAGCAACAGCCACCTCCTGTGGACCCAAGGGAAAGAGGGAGGATCTCTCCCTAGCCCATAAGTTCAGGGTTTTCAAGTGACTCTCCTTCAAACGGGGATCAACTGCCTACTCGGCGCAAAGGCCACTCTATTATTCCTTGCTTAGTCGCTGGTGATTAGCATCTGAAAGAGTCATTAAGTTGTAAAAGGATTAAAGCCTTGAAAAGAATCCTTTCGTCTGTGTCTTGAGTTGGCTATTGGAGTCTACTGAAAGAGGCCGCTAGGGCGCCTCCTGATAGCTTGATCCCTGTTTTTCCTCTTTTTTTCCTCTCTCTCTCTCTCTCTCTCTTTCTCTCTCTCTCTCATTCTTCTCCCACTGCCAAATGGAGGGTGCCAGGGACCCAGCAGTGCAAGCTCTGGCGCAAGAGAACCAGATTCTCCGTGATCAAGTGGCTCAACTGACGACTGCCGTACAGAGTCTGCAAGCTGCGGTTCAACCCCCACCACCTCCAATTCCCCCCTGCCGCAAGTGCCCGGTGGCTCTGCCAGAGAAGTTTTCTGGGGAGAAAGGACGTTTTCAGATTTTCTGGGCCCAATCGGAGCTGTACATGCGCCTTTGACCTGAGGATTTCCTGACGGAACAGGTTCGTGTGGGCTTCATCATTAACCTACTTTCAGGCGTGGCAGCTAAATGGGCTTTGGGACTTCTTCTCACTAATGACCCCCTGCTCGGGGACTATCAACGTTTCATGACAGTGATGGCCAGTTTTTTTGGTGACCCCCTGCGCACGCAGATGGCTTCTCAGGAGATTCGCCGCCTCAGGCAGGGCAAGGACTCAGTTTCCAGCTATGCGACAACTTTTCGCTTGCTTGATCACTTACTTGTTCAAAAACTGAGATCAGATTTGTCTGGCAGGACTTGATTTTGACAAATCCATGTTGGCTTCGATTAATCACGGTATTGTTGTCAAGGTGCTTCCAGATGGATTGCTTTATCATCGGCTCCAGAATTTTCCCAGGGATTGATGTCAGACTGACTGGTCTGTAGTTCCCAGGTTCTTCCTTTTTACCCTTTTTGAAGATAGGGACAACGTTAGCCCTCCTCCAGTCATCTGGCACTTCCCCCGTCCTCCATGATTTCTCAAAGAGAATAGACAGCAGTTCTGAGAGTTCTTCTGCCAGTTCCTTTATGCAGGGGTGAAATATCTCATAACACAATAAAGTCATGTCACACATTGAATATTTCCAGATGTTATAGAGGGGACAGGGCTACTGTTTTCAGTGGCAGCCAAGTATCCAATAACATCTAGATCATGCCTGAGATTTTTGTTGTTGCTGTTGTTGTTCAGTCGTTCAGTCATGTCCGACTCTTTGTGACCCCATGGACCATAGCACGCCAGGCCTTCCTGTCCTGCGCTCTCTCCCGGAGCGTGCTCAAGTTCATATTCATTGCATCGGTGATGCTATCTAGCCATCTCATCCTCTGCCGTCCCCTTCTCCTTTTGCCTTCAATCTTTCCCAGCATCAGGGTCTTTTCCAGAGAGTTTTCTCTTCGCATTATGTGGCCAACAACACCAATAACCCTATTTCCATTTATAAAATGTAATCTCTCTCTATTTTTATCAGCCTTTGGGCTGTAGGCACATTTGGCAATCTGAGAAACTATCCTGGGCACCACCTAAAAATGGCCGCCATGGGAGGCATGGCAAAGGACAAGAAATCTGCCCAAAGGTCTGAGTAGAAGGCAGAGGTGGGGACTGCTCCCCAACATACTAAACAACTCCTTTGAACCCACAGTTTTCAGCACCAACAGAAACCCATTTCCCAGCAATCCCTGCTGCCGATAAGAAAATGTGCTAATTTAAAAAAATAAGGAGGGGTAGGGCACCTTGGCAGGTGCCAAGAAAAGTGTCTGGGGGCACCATGTTGCTTGCCTCTGGTATAATCAGTCTATAACTTGAAAATAATGAGAGAGAACTGTTGGGGGAAAAAAAGTGTATTGTATGGTGGAAGGTTCCTTGTTTCCAGGCAAGAAACATAAACAAGGACAGACTGTATTTCTAATGCCTTCACCTCAGTGGGTGCACCCATGGAAAAAAAAGAGCCCCAGTGTTTAAGGAAGTTGCAGTAAAAAAAACAATAAAAAGGTAAGCTGGTACAGAATTAAAATGTGTTTATTCTGTAATTACTAGTCATTTTATAGCACTATTGAGTGTTCAATCATTTCACATACATTATGTCAGTAATCCTTTGTAGAGGTGACTTAATGGCATGTCAGAGGGAGGACACTTTTGAATCAAAAGCATTTTCTATTAACTCCAGTATCAGTCATTATACATTGGCCAGGTCCAAACAGCCCTGTGCATGAGCACATAGTGTTTCTGTTGTGAGGAAGGAGTTGCCAGTTTTCCTTTCTAACCACAGCGATCCACTGAATCCCCTTCTGATCTTCAGAAACAGCTTTTCAGCAGGTAAGAGGAGCTATAGTGTGAAAGGTCAATGAAAAAAGCCATCGTGTGTGAGCAGAATACCGCATGTGACCATTTGGATCCAGACCATTATATATCTGCCTCACAGATGTACAAGTGTGCTTTGAACAACAAAGCACCATTTATTACAAACAAAGAGTAACCAAGGTACTTATATTTTACTCTTTGTTCATGGCTGAGGGCCTATCAGTTGGAAGCAAAACATGGCCACCCAAAAATAAGGTAATGGTTATGCTACATACTTGGGGGAACTTTCCTAGGTATGGAGAAGTATATTAGTTTGTAAATTAAAATAAAAAAAACTAAAAAACACACACCCCAAAATGGCACAACTACGACCTGCAAACTTCCAGGGCTTACAGAATGTTGAACCAGTTGAGACATGGAATGTCTATTGGTTTGTTTTTTAAATGGAGAGAAAACTGTCCTGCTCAAAGACCTAACAGTGTATCCTGGCGAGGTAAGAATTCAAATCAGGAGAAGAATGCCTGCAAGTAAAGAGATAAAGTACAAACTCTCTTTCTATAAACACTGATATCACTAGGAAAAGGTCTAAGCCTCTAACACCTAATATCTGGACAACTACTGAGTAAAAAAAATTGCAACGTAAGTGGAAGTACCATAAACTGCATTAGGCTGGACAACAACAGCTTTTCATCACTGGTACTGTACTGTCTGCATCTGACCTACACACACACACACACACACACCCACACACATGGCAATCCTATGATCCCCTCTATGTTGGTGGGCCACTTATTCTGTTGCATCAGCATAACTTAGTTGATATCCTATACAGCCCGAGCACAGGGGAGGGAAATGCCTTTCCAAAATTCACAGAATGAACTGTGAGCCACACCACCAGCACCCATGGCAACAGCAGACACCAAACAACTGCAGACCACCATGGCAAACATGCCCCCATGAGAGACAGTCACAGAAGGATGCCCATAATGTCTCCTGACCCCACAAGCCACCAGACATGCCAATACTACCATGCCCTGGCTGAGCTGCAAAAGTTAGTGGAGCACAAGTGGGAAGCGGCCATCAAAATCCCCAGGAATCCCTCATACAAGGGAGCAAATCCCCTTATATCAAGGACAACAAGGGAACCCACAACCACATGCCAACAGCAGAAACCTCCCTTAGCTCATGGTATAGGGCACTGAGCAGGGAAATGGAAGATGAGAAACAGTGCCCCACCATGGGAAAGAGTAAAACAAAGTCCCACTCACCTTTTGCATGCCTAGCCAGCAATAGTTATTTTATGTATTTTCTGTATTTTTTTAAGCTTTTCCCCTCCAAAAAAGGAGTAGCTCAAAGCAACTTTAAAAGTATAAACACATAAAAACAATCCCAAATCATTAAAACACATTAACTAAAAGCAGCAGCAAAACTAAAACAACAACACCGCTGCAACAGTCAGTTAACAAAATTAAACACAACGGTTATGTTAGAAGCAAAAGAGTAGGAGCTGCTTGGCCTTGAACCTCACTGCATACTGAGAAGGAGAAACTGTAGTTCTGTTCAGGCTGCAGCCAAAAAGATAGGCCTCCCTCTGAGTGTTTTGAATGTTGCCATTGGTGGGAAAGTAGAAATGCACTGTAAGCAGATAAGGAGGATGTGCTGGGATGTTGTAAAACTGGAATGTTGTAAGTAAATAAGAAAACTGTGCTGGAAGGTTTTGTTCCCTGTATGTACGTGATTCAACTGTAGTAGCCCCCACATGTAGTAGCATGTTAGTATCTGATTGGCTGAGTGCTGTGGTGCAGCAAGAATTGCAAACTATATAAGTTTCTGCTTATCTGTACCAGGGTGTGGACCACCCCGTGTGTGTGATTCACCCATGCTAGTATACTCTGTTCAGAATCTGCTCATGTGGACCTGAAATGTGTGTGATCCACTTCTAGCATGCTCTGCTTAATTATCTGCTTAATAAATTTGATGGTCAGCATCAAATGGCACTTGCGGCCGGGGGGAATCGGGGGTGGTGGGGGTTGAGCCGCAGCTTGCAGAGCCTATACGGCAGTCGTCAGTTGAGCCACTTGATCACGAAGAGCCTAGTTCTCTTGCACGAGAGCTTGTACCACCGAGTCCATGGCACCCTCCAGAAGCAGTAGAAGAAGAGAAAAAAAAAGAGGAATGGGGACCAAGCTGTCAGGAGCGCCCTAGCTGCCTATTACAGTCCCCTCCAATAGCCAACTCAGGACACAAACGATGAGGATTCCTTCCAGGGCTTTATTCCTTTATTACTTTATGACTCTTACAGATACTAATCACTAGCGACTAAGCAAGGAACTGCACTGGGGTAGATAGCAGAGTAGCCTAAGCTCCAGGTAAGGCAGTTGGTCCCCGTTTGAAGGAGAAGTGCGGGAAGACTCTGAACATATGGGCTATGGAGAGATCCTCCCTCTTTCCCTTGGGTCCTCAGGACGTGACCGTTGTTTTAGCGCCAAACGAGCAGAGAGCCTCCTTTCGGCCCCCTCCATCTGTTGCCGCTCCCTGCGTCTGCGCCGAGCATCCAGCAAGCCCCCTCCAATGCTCTCTCACTGCCAGGGTCACTATCTCTCTCAGGAATGCTGGCAGGAGGAATCTCTGCCAGCTGCTGTGCTTGTGGGAGAGGAGCAAGCTCCTCTCCCATGGATTGCTGTTCCTCTTCAGAATCAGAACTGCTCTGGTGCTCTATGGGCTCAGTTTCCACCCTGACAAAGAGTATAATATGGCTAGAGTCTTAGTTGCAACAGTTTTAGACCTCCACCCAGCAGTGGAAATGATCATTATAATTCACGTTATTTCACTTTTCTCATGCGACCTTATGTACTACCAAAATAGGGTGTGTAATATTTGCGCCATCAGTTGCGCCATCAGAAGCAGTGTTAGCTTGCTGGCCCAGGGCCTTTCTTTAGAACAGAGATTGTGCGCGTTTACACTTAATTCTAGCACCTGTAGTTCGGAGAGACATATAGTTCCTATGTGACATGCTGTTAAGCACTTCCTTATGAAAAGTGATGTCTACAGGTATTAAATTAATTTTAAAGTGAAACTTCTTAAGTGCTTTCCTGGCATGGCAAAGGAGACCAGGGTAGTTCGTTCTGGGAAGCAGCTGCCCCAGGAGACCCGAACTCGCGGTTATGGGGCAGCTGAGGCCTAGAAGAAAACAGCCAGAATGTGCGTTGTTCACAAATCCCACCTTGCAGAGTCTTTCCAGAGAGGCAGATTGCTGCATGTGTTGCACTTGCGCTGGTGGCAACAGAATACAGGACAATATGGAATGATCCTGCGGGCTGCTCCTTTTCAAAACTAAAAATTCAATTAAATTAAAATGGTTTAACTGTTAAAATGGATTCAGCCAGCAAATGCTACTCTGCGGTCATTTTCAGTGGATGTTTCCCAAGCCCTTTCCCAAGCAGCAGTTTCAGAAGAAAGTACATCCCTGCAAAATGATGGCAGTTTTCAAAGCATTCTTGAAGAAGCGAGACTGAAGACTGCTGATGAAGGAGACCCATCAGATCATGCAAAGGAAGTAAGACTAATGCCAAAGAGGGTTTGTAAATCTAGCTCTCGCCTACAAAATATGCCGATGTACGAAGGCAACGTTGTCCAGGCTATGAACGAGGGCCGTTCCACAGATGATGAGACTTTTAAGAGAATTTCAGCGCAACTGATACAGTGTGAAATGGCAGCTCAATTTTGTGAAAGGAATATGCACATTTCAGCTGCTCTATAGCTCTAAAGAATATAGACACAGATATCTTTCTTGACCCAAGCAAGCTTACACCACCCTGTGAAATTTCAAGATGCACTCCAGAAATCAAGGAACTTCAAACATATCTACTGAGGAACTGCAAGGATATGGCAGAATCATGCAAAACCCCAACACTTCACAAGCTTACTAAAACATTGTACCTGTACAAGGAAGCTTTTCCACACTTTTTTCTACACTTTCTATGCTGCAGGATTCACCTTTGGTGCATCTACAGCTGGGTGTGAAAATTCATTCTCAACTTTTACACATGTGCTGACACCATACAGGCATTCAGTACTTAATCAGAGAAAAGCAAACTTTGTAATCTTGGTCTTTGAAAGTAACATATCTGAAGGAATTCCAAGTGAACAGTTCCTCCACATGTTTGCAGAGAAATCATGGCATACTAGACTTCATTAACAGTTCAGATCATTATGGTAGGATGACTTGCACAATATACATTTACTTCCTAGTCACTGTTATTTAATTTAGACAACTATTTTGCATGTGGACAGCTTTAATGTATTTTAAATTATTTGCGTTTTTATAAACTTCACAAGTCCTAGTTTTTCATTAAAATGCATAAAATTGGGGTTTATTTTTGTGAAAACGTATTATTGTAATGCGATGTAAATGTGCCATACGATAAATAAATACATAAATCTCCAGAAACCACTTTTAAAGTGATCGCTTCCCCAACCCTTTTGCACCCCCCATTTTTGTCTCTGCCCACCCCATTAAAATTGTCTCGCTAGACGCCTGCATATACATCACCATGTTAGCATCTAAGGACCTCAGACCAGTGGTACTGCTCAGGTTCCTGCAGGAGATTCCAAGTTCAAATCCTGCAGTTCTCACTGGAAAAGGTTCAAAAGGGTTCTCAGATACACTTGAGATTGTGCTGCCTCAGCTGATCAGTAGTTGTGCTGCATGGGCCAGAAGCCTGGCTCTTGCTTGGGGCCCTTAGCCTTTGTCGCTCCTGGCAACTCCACGCCATTGTGCTACTTTGCTTTGGCCCAGTGGGCCTCATTATCTATCCCCCCTCCTCCCACCAACCGATTATTCATGTACCACAAAAGAGGCACCCATTCCACATGAGCACTTTAAGTGCCTGTCTCCTGACACTCCTGGAGTCTGAGGGCTCCTTCACATGGAGCTTTTATCCTGCTATGATGGCTCAGTCACGGAAGTCTGAGGCTCTTTAGATGATGCCGTGAACCTCCAGGGCGTCTCCTGCACTAAATGCCCTTTGTTCCATTTTTAAATAGATCGCAGATAATGAGCTACCAAATTACCCCATTGTGTTCCGCTCGAGTTCCCTCCATGAAAAGAGGGAAAGCGGCAAGAACAGGAGTGAGATCAATGAAAGATAATGGAAGACTCAGCTATGGAGGAGAAGGAGGGGGAAGGAAGCATGTGAAAAAGGAGTCGTCGTGATTCTGGGGCTGGGGTCCTGGCAACTTGATCACTCCCTCAATCCCTGGACACTAGTTTAAGAATAGCAAAAAAAAAAAGCCAAAAAGTAAGAAATGTACCTACCTGCTGGTTGCTGCTTCTTCTCTCTAGTGTCTGGATTCTGGACTCGGCTGCTTCTTTCCTTAAAGGTTAATTATTTTGTTTAGCTACTGGCTGGGTTCACATGTAATGCTAACCCATTGTGAGTCCCGTTCTAGAGCGAACCATGGTGGGTTAGCATGTCGTGTGTGGGGGTGTGTGGGGGTGTTTTCCCCCCCAAGACTGATAAATTGCCCACCCCTGTTACCTACCTTCTGCAGTGGGGGTAAGGGGCCCTGGGGTGGCTTACCATGTCATCCATTAGGCAATGCGTGGATAAATCTGGCGGCTCCATGGAGAAATCCCATAAAGACGCTGCCTAGAGCATCTGGAATTTCTGGGGACACTGTAGCTGGCACGGGCGATCTCTAAGGTTGCAATCGCATAGCGCCAGCTGGAGTAGCCAGTGCATCCTGATTCCTGTTGCAGTGGCTGCTGGGATACACAGCTGCAGTGGTGGGAGGGCAATGCAGGAACCGTGCCATGGGTATGGGTAAGGGAACCATGCTGCCGGTTGTGTGGGCTCCACTGCCCACCCTTCCCCCAAGATTGTGTAAATGTGCCACTGGTTATTTTAGAAAGGAGCCATCTTGGAAATTACATTCTCTCTTACACACATATACACATAAAACCGTTCATTTTGTTTGCATTCGAACTCATTTTTAATTTTACACAGCTGTCCCCAAAACATTGCTTATAACTGAGCTCCAGCCAGCTTTTAAAAGGTCAGCCAGCAACATCAAAGGTTACAGGGTGACTCAAACTAGCCATGGACAATATGACGATGACCATGGTAAAAACCAAGATGACATGTTTAGACATTAATATGCAGCTATGCCAGTTTTTGAGAGGTTGTGAGTGTGCCCTCCTCTCAAGATTCCCCTTATGACCTGGACCCCCTGAGCAACCCCTTAAGAATCTCTTGCCTCCTTAAGAGCCCCTCCTTCCTTCTTTTACCTTCCTC
Organism: Heloderma suspectum; assembly: GCF_057233095.1. Taxonomy (NCBI): domain Eukaryota; kingdom Metazoa; phylum Chordata; class Lepidosauria; order Squamata; family Helodermatidae; genus Heloderma; species Heloderma suspectum. The sequence continues at coordinate 119,885,996 of NC_139462.1, forward strand.
TTTCCAGTAAGTGGGGTTTAGGCTGCAGACATGTGGTGACTGACACTCTAGACATAGGGTTCAATCACAACAGTTTACTGGTAAATTTAAAGGTAGCAAATCACAACTAAAGGATTTACACAATAGAGCTGAGTGATACAAAAGGCCTTAAAAGAAAATAAAAGTTGTAAAACACAAGTTCCTTTATCCTAGCTGTCCTTAGACTTTTCTAGGCTGCTGCTTCTTGTTCACTCTTCAGACTCTGCTCTCACTTCAGGCTCTGACTGTCTCTCTCTCTCTCTCTCTCTCTCTCTCTATATATATATATCTCGCCTGTCCTTCCTCAAAACCAGAAGTACTACTTCAAACCTGAAGAAATGAAACTTAAGTGGAGAAATGAAACTGACACTTAACCGGATAAATAAAATCACTCCTCTCAGGGCTACTCCCTCCCAACAGAAAGCTTCAGGCCTCTAAGCCTGACCTTTTTTCCTTTTGCCTCTGTAGGCCTCAGATCTTCACACCTCCTCCTTACAAAAACACACAACTCGGGGGTAGTGGTCATCTTGGCTGGTCACAAGGTTTGCAGGCCTGTGTTCATTTTTTTCCATCTTAGCATGCAGATGTCTCTTTGTTCCATAGGATCTTCAGGAACTCTACATGAATACAGCTGAGATGTTCTTGAAGCTCTCTGGACCTGCTTCCCAGCTTATGTGATCATCAAGCTGATAGACACTTTCCAAAGCAAGCTGCTGTCGCATCACAATACTTTTGGTGTTCTCAGAAAACTTGCAAATAAAGGTAGGGGGTCTACTCTGGCGGTTTTCCTCCATTATTAGGATGTTTTCCTTTCTTTGCTCTTACTCCAACTGAAAACTGATAATCCTCACCGGTGCTATTTTCTCATTTTATCAGCACACTGGCATTTCCACTGGATTATGCCTAATAGTGACCACTGGATACAGATATCCAATAATGCATTGTTTCTCTCAGATACTTTTAAGCTGCAGTGGTGTTCTTTAACAAGGAAACCGTAGAGCAAATATTGCACTTATTCATGGTAAGTTTTAAAAGGCTATATTGTTCTGTATATTGAGCTGTAGTCAAAGGTTACCAGATCTCACAATCAATATATTCAACATTTAGCCCTTACTTCTCCCAGTTAAGCTTTTGGGGTGGGACACACACAGAACAAGACTTCTACGTTTCTTTTCTGCTCTGTTGGCCAAGGAGAGCATATTAAATTTCCCATTAGTACTTTAACAGGAAGTGTTACTTTATATTCAAGTTTACCATTCAGCTGGGGCAGAAGACATTTGTTGAGAAGCTTTTCACTTGTTAAGGAGGATACAATCAATCAACCCAGCTTAAGTTGTGTTTGGAGAATATATATTTTGATCATCTTTATATTCTACTTATATAGACATGATCTCTTGGAACTTTCTGATTCAAGCAAGTCACTTTAAAACAGTCTCTTTGTCAAGATGTCCTCAAGCAAGTAGTTCTTACAAGAAGTCTGCCTCGTGTGTTGCTGTAGTGTGACCCTTTAACGCATTGTGAAAAGCCCATCATTTCATCATTCCTTAGCAAGGACATTGGGGAGGTAGCCCCTCCTGAAGGCAGTGCCAGGATTGGAGGGAAGGGGGAATGTGTTTCTGAAGCTTCTCCACCCATGCCATAGCCAGTTTTGTCAGAGGAAAGAGGCAAACAGTTTCTGAGATGAGGAATAAGCATTCCTTAACCCCTTCCTCCCCAGAGCCTGAAGGCTGTTTTCTATTTGGAGGAAGAGTGAATGGACATGCCGCCGTTTAGTTATTTGCTAACTTATTCATTTTATTTAGTTACATTATTTTTATATCACCCATTAACAATAAGCTATCTGGGTGGCATACAAAAAATTGAAAACATAAAATATAGAAACAAACATAAGATTAAAAACAAGTTAACACAGCGTCAGAATAAAACCAGCAACAGCCCAATCAAAATAAAACGAAGATCCCAATTTAAAAGCAGGATATAAATAAAAGCAAGTTTGAGCCTGTCCCTTGTTCCCTGTTGTTGCCACTAACAGGAGTGGAGGGTGAGGGGAGAAATAGGAAAAGGAGGGAAGTGGGGTTGAAGAAAGCACTGGAATGCTGTTCTTCCTCTTCCCCACCCATCACACTCGACAGAAGGTAGATAGACATCTAATAAAAACTACAATCCTGTGTGCAATCTTTTTGTAGTGGAGACTGAGGCCCGGTCTACACAGCTGATTTAGTGGGGTTGTTTGTGACAGATGATGCTGTTGCCAGTCTGCAGCATCCCCACTGCAGCTTCCCTCTGGAAAAGGTGCATTTTTGGAGAGTCCTTTTAGTGTGCCTTTTTTCCTTAAACACAGCTCCCACATGGTTCTGCTGCAGTGTGCCCCCCCCCCACCCCGTATTAAATCCTGGGTGTGTGTCTGTGACCTGGCCAAGGGGTGGGGCCACTCCCTTCCCTCTTTTTCCCCATTCGCAGTAGGGCACTTTTGGACACAGGCTTTCTTTCCCACTTAGCACTACTAATGTTGGTTCTGGGCTCCCCCTTCCTTCTCATTATTCCTATTTTTCCCATTCACAATAGTGCAGTATCTTTTAATCTTTCCCAATAGCCCAATGCCGGATGAGAGAGGAGAAGGGTAAAATATAGGGGCTTAATTCTGCACTTCAAGTAAACTTCCCTGAGCAGGGGAGCGTCAACAGGGGCAGGGAACAAACTTCTCTCATTCACTGGGCAGCACCTATGGGGCTGATGACATTCAGTTCTACTCTGCCCACCCAACTCTGAAGTACGGGGGTTTCAGGTGCTGTGTGACCTGTGAAAGCGGGTTTTTAGGTAGTGTATACTCCACTTTTCTTGCTTTATATGTCCCTGATGGACCAAAATGATTTCATGAAAATCTGGATATAACCAGAAAGTGCTTCTCATTCCTTTTCCATGTGGATTGACCCTGAATTGCAAAATAGGAAGAAGGGGAAGGAAGGGAGAGCCCAGAACCAGCAGTCATCTAGTGGTGGAAGTAGCTCACTTCACTTCACCATGTTTTGGCACTTGCTTATGCCTACGTAAACCTCCATCAACTCCCAGCTGACAAGCAGCTGTTGCAGCTATGGAAGCTGACTGTTTTGTTCTGTCAGCTTCCATAGGAGACTGGTCTGTTTTGGCTGGGCCATAGCTTATGAGGCCCCAGACCTATTCTCAAAGTTTAGGCCTAAGGCACCACTCAAAGACCAGGACAGTGAAACAGGGCAACACCTATTTTGTGTTTGTTCAGCATTTCTTCAGGCTTTATAGTTGCATGAGATATGAAATACATAGTTTATATGGGAAAGTAGTTCAGTGCAGGCTCACAGATTTCTTCAAAATGGTACAATTTGGAAATGATGCAAGTTAGACAGAACGAAAAAGCGTGATATTTGATACTACACATTACGTCAAGGTAAGTGTTCTGGATTACTGTTGCAATTCAGAGTAATGGTACATAGCGATTGTAGTAATGACGAAAGAAACAACATTGAAGAGGATAACGACACCAATGTATTCTCCAACGCCACCAAAAACGTCAAGGATATATGTGACTGCTGGTCTGCCCAAAATTTTGTGGAATTCCACAAAAGCATGGAATAATAAAGAAAGAGCTTTTAAATTTCATTTTGCAAACTGTCCTCTTCCTATGTTGCAAGCTGCAAAATTGGATCTAAGTATATCAACTTTCCTTTCAGCCAGGAGACTACCAGTCCCTCCTCTACCTCAAGGAATCTACTACCAGTCTGCCTTGCTAACAGTTTGAGGGCTTACCCAGGAAATCAAAGTGAATTTAAGCCCTGCTTATAACCCAGGGCGTTGGAAGTGTAAGAACGAAACCGGTACATTTTTCATTTATGATAGACATGTGCTGTAGCATGGAATGCTAGTCAGATATTAGAAATGTGATTTATAGAACAACGAACTTAAATCCTATTTTGTTTTTACACACACACACACACACACACACACACACACAATGTCCAGAGTCTCATAATCATGGTTACACATGATCATGCAGCAAGGATCTTATATTAGAAGATCCTTGCTGCATGATAGAAGTGGAGATTAGAAGGTGTTCCTTTTATAGATGAGTGGGGAAAATAAGACATAATTATGTTGCTCATGCAAAACTAATTCATTATGTGGACTAAGGAAAGAAGTCAGCATTAAAGAACGTGTGAGAGGGTTGTGCTGCAATAGCCCTGCCAACACACCTGCTAGTCATGTGTTGAGCAACTATGAGAAGGGAACCCAGGTGCATTCTGACATAGGCATATAGAGCTCCTCTGCAGAAAGTGGGGGGGGGAATAGCCATAGATCCCCCCCTCATGTGGAGGAGCGTTATGTGTGTCAATAGATGCATAGGGCCCCTTTTCATCTCTCAACATGTGTTTGGCAGGAGTGGTCCCACAGCCACTCACGTGCTTTTCATGCATGAGGGGTTTCATCTGACCCCTTAGAGAAGCCTTCCCCAACCTGGTACCCTCCAGATGTGCTGATTACAACTTCCATCATTCCCAGCAAGCATAGCCATGCTTACTAGGATGATGGGAGGTGTAGGCCCAGGTTGGGGAAGGCTACCTTAAAACATTTTCTTTCTTTCTTTTACAAAACAAGCATTGATTGGAGGGCTTACCTGTAAACATTGATCATGTGTTTGACACACAAATGCATGTTCACCTATCTCCTATGGATTCTTAACAATAAGAAAGGAATTTAAAATTAAAAAAAGATTTTGGTTACAACCCAGAGCAGTTATATATTCTTAAATCCCATAAGTGTAACATACATTGACCCAACTGTGTGCTGGATTAACAAGATATTTAGAAGAACAGCTGTCCATCATAAAATTTCTAATTTGTCCCAGCCCAGAGATCCAGGGCACTTAAGCCACTACTCCAAACAGAAAAAAAAATCACATTTAAAAAAAGGATGCATCATACACTATGTAATCCCATTTACATTATGAACATTGGCTGGAAGAAACAAGGAATCAGACCTGGATCAGATGCTCAGCAGCTCCCATGCCATAATCTGTGATTGCTTGAATCTTAGCACACATACAATCATAGAATAGTAGGGTTGGAAGGGGCCTGTAAGACCATTGAGTCCACCCCCCTGCTCAGTGCAGGAATCCAAGTCTGACCAGCTTCATCTTGAATGCCTCCAGTGTGGGAGAGCCCACCACCTCCCTAGGTAATTGGTTCCATTGTCGTATTGCTCTAACAGTCAGGAAGTTTTTCCTGATGTTCAGCTGGAATCTGGCTTCCTGTAACTTGACCCCATTATTCCCTGTCCTGTATTCTGGGATGATCGAGAAGACATCCTGGCCTTCCTCTCTGTGACAAGTACTTGAAGAGCACGATCATATCTCCCCTCAGTCTTCTCTTCTCAAGGCTAAACATGCCCAGTTCTTTCAGTCTTTCATAGTGCTTTGTTTCCAGTCCCCTGATCATCTTTGTTGCCCTCCTCTGAACCCTCTCCAGCTTGTCTGCATCCTTCTTAAAGTGCGGTACCCAGAACTGGACACAGTACTCCAGATGAGGCCTAACAAGTGTTGAGTAGAGGGGAACTAGTCCTTCCCGGGATTTGGAAGCTATGCTTCTATTAATGCAGCCCAAAATAGCATTTGCCTTTTTTGCGCCCACATCACATTGTTGGCTCATATTCAGCTTGTGATCGACAAGAATTCCAAGATCCTTCTCACTTGTAGTATTGTTGAGCCAAGTATCACCCATCTTGCAACTGTGCATTTGGTTTCTTTTTCCTAGGTGCAGAACTTGGCATTTATCCCTATTAAATTTCATTCTGTTTGTTTTCTGCCCAGTGCTCCAGTCTATCAAGATCACTTTGAATTTTGTTTCTGTCTTCCAGGGTATTCGCTATCCCGCCCAATTTTGTGTCATCTGCAGATTTGATGAGCATTCCTTGCACCTCCTTCTCCAAGTCATTAATAAAAATGTTGAAGAGCACCAGGCCCAGGACTGAGCCCTGCGGTACCCCGCTCGTTACCTCTCCCCAGCTTGAGAAGACCCCATTGATAAGCACTCTTTGAGTCTGATACTGTAGCCATGTTTTCAAGGTGCTTACAGATGGATTGCTTTATCATCTGCTCCAGAATTTTCCCAGGGATTGATGTCAGATTGACTGGTCTGTAGTTCCCAGGTTCCTCCTTTTTGCCCTTTTTGAAGATAGGGACCACATTAGCCCTCCTGCAGTCATCTGGCACTTCCCCCATCCTCCATGATTTCTCAAAGAGAATAGGCAGTGGTTCTGAGAGCTCTTATGCTAGTTCCTTTATTACTCTAGGGTGCAGTTCATCTGGCCCTGGAGATTTGAACTCATTCAAAGTAGTTAGGTGTTCCTTGACCATATGCCTATCAGTCAAGCTGCAATCCTGCCCCTTCAGCCTGTACTTCGCCTTTGCCAGGGCGAAGTTAGCCACATTGTGTGGCTAACATGATTGCAAGGTGTGTGTGATTGCAGCAGCTGTGTATGTCTAGTCATCACATGACAGACAACTAGTCCATGCAACTGGCAGTACCTTTCCAGCCCTGAGGGCTGTATCCGATATCTCCTGGGGGGCCGCCACCCCACCAGTAGCAGGGTGTGTAATTTCTCTGCCACCACTAGCAGGGTGAGGAACCTTTTTCAATTCATACGTAAGCAGGATTTTCAAATAGCATCTGAAGTATCAAGCCTCTGCATGTCTAGTCAAAAGTAATCATGCACAGCATGTCTTCTCACAGGTAAGCAGGACAGGCCTCAGAAGTAGGAAGGACTGAATCACTCAACTGCTTCCACCCCTGGCCCTCGCTCCTCTGCCTAGAGCTTTTCCCCAACCCTTGAGAAAGGGAGGCTTTTTCAGTGCTTAGCAGGGAAAAGCTCTTCAATCAACTGCTGATCAGAGATAAGAGCATTTCCCTGCCAGAGAGCAGGTGGGGCCTGGGGAAGAAGCTGGCAGGCAGTGGGGCTGTGGGGAAGAAGTGGGTGGGCTGCTGCCAACTTTGCAGGCTGCCCTGGGAGCAGCTGATGGCTGCATGTAGCCCATGGGCTGTGCACCCTGAACTAGCACCTCCATCCAATCCCTGCTGCAGTTATTGCTGCAGACAAGTACATGGGGGATGCTGGGCATCTAAACCAAGTCTTCCTGTGCATTCAGAACACGATTAGGCTCAGACTTGGATATGTTCCCATATGTTGTTGTTGTTGTTTATTCGGTCAGTTGCTTCCGACTCTTCGTGACTTCATGGACCAGCCCACGCCAGAGCTTCCTGTCGGCCGTCACCACCCCCAGCTCCCCCAAGGTCAAGTCCGTCACCTCCAGAATATCGTCCATCCACCTTGCCCTTGGTCGGCCCCTCTTCCTTTTGCCTTCCACTTTCCCTAGCATCAGCATCTTCTCCAGGGTATCCTGTCTTCTCATGATGTGGCCAAAGTACTTCAGTTTTGCCTTTAATATCATTCCCTCAAGTGAGCAGTCTGGCTTTATTTCCTGGAGTATGGACTGGTTTGATCTTCTTGCAGTCCAAGGCACTCCCAGAATTTTCCTCCAGCACCACAGTTCAAAAGCATCTATCTTCCTTTGCTCAGCCTTCCTTATGGTCCAGCTCTCGCAGCCATAGGCTACTACGGGGAATACCATTGCTTTAACTATGCGGACCTTTGTTGTCAGTGTGATGTCTCTGCTCTTCACTATTTTATCAAGATTTGTCATTGCTGGGCACATATGTGGGCACATTTTAAATAAAAGCACAATGCTAGGTGGAGACATCTCATTTATTTTAATCTGTTTAGACAGTTTAATATCCCACTCTTCAGTCCTGACGATAGCCCACAGCAGCTTACACAAGCTAAGAACAGTCATTAAATAATGACAAAATGAATAAATACACTAAAATTGATTAACCAGTACAAGCAGCCATATTATCTCAGAGTTTCATTTGAGTTTAAACTTATTACAGAGCTAAAGACCCTGGGCAAATAAAAACGCCTTTACCAAAAAGACATTAGAATCTGTGCCAGGACAGCCTCCCTGGCATTTCAAAACTGGTTTGCAACAGCTGATGGTCACCACCTGCCTCACTTCTGCAGGACCTCTAGAGATTATCTTAATATCTGGGCAGTTATGTTAGAGAAGGTAGCTCTTAAGATACCCAGGCCTCAAGGCATTTAGAGCTTTAAATCAAGTTCACAAATGGACTGGAAGCTTGCACAGTTGTTTTAAGACTGGTGAGATGTTCCATTTTTGCTAACACAAAAGCTCAATGAAAATATCAACCCAGTGTGCAGCTGCTGTGAAAAAGGCAAATTCCATGTTAGGCATCATTAGGAAATAATTTTTTTAAAAAACTGCCAAGATCATACTCCCTTTATACAAATCTATGGTGCAACCACATTTGGAATACTGTGTACAGTTCTGGTACACCTAAAACCACACCCAAAAAAGGACATTTTAGAGTTGGAAAAAGTGCAGAACAGAGCAGCTAAAATGATCAGGGGTTGGAAAGTTACATCTGGCTTAGAGAAAAGGTGAGTAAGGGGAGACATGATAGAGATGTACAAAATGGTGCATGGTGTGGAGAATGCAGCTAGGGAGACGTTTTTCTCCCTCTCATGATACTAGAACCTGGGGTCATCCTATGAAGCTGATTGGTAGGGGATTCAGGACAGATAAAAGGAAGTACTTCTTCATACAGCACAGAGTTAAATCATAGAATTCATTAGCACAATACATAGCGATGGCCACCAGTTTTGATGGCTTTAAAAAGGGATTGGACAAATCCATGGAGGATAAAGCTATCAATAGCTACTAATCCTGATGGTTATATGCTACCTCCAGTATCAGAGGCACTATGCCTATCTATGTACACCAGTTGCTGAGGAACATGGGTGAGAGGGTGCTGTTGCACTCATGTCCCATTTGTGGGCTTACTGTGGGCAGCTGTTTGGCCACTGTATGAACAGAATGCTGGACTAGATCGATCTTGGCCTGATCCAGCACAGCTCTTCTTATCAACTTTATATAGCAAATTCTCTCTCCCCCGCCAGAAGAAAGCATACAATTTAAGCATATAATTGAGAAAATATACTTAAATGTAGAAAAAATACAAAAATAATGGGCTGTATCCAATGCTGCTATACTGCTTACGCAATTGACTTATTATATTTTGAATCTGCCCAATAACACTAGTGCTGTGACAATTGCATAAGTGAAGGAGCCATATTGAATCCTGCCTAATGACTACAGAATATGAAAATATATTTTATATTAAGGTATTATCAATTAAGCAAGGTCTGTCAGAGGGAAATAAGGAAAAGTGCAGATGAATTGTTGTTGTTGTTCAGTCGTTCAGTCGTGTCCGACTCTTCGTGACCCCATGGACCATAGCACGCCAGGCCTTCCTGTCCTGCGCTCTCTCCCGGAGCGTGCTCAAGTTCATATTCATTGCATCCGTGATGCTATCTAGCCATCTCATCCTCTGCCGTCCCCTTCTCCTTTTGCCTTCAGTCTTTCCCAGCATCAGGGTCTTTTCCAGGGAGTTTTCTCTTTGCATTAGGTGGCCAAAATATTGGAGCTTCAGCTTCATTATCTGTCCTTCCAATGAGCAGTCAGGGTTGATTTCCTTTAGGATGGACTGATTTGACCTCCTTGCAGTCCAGGGGACTCGTAAGAGTCTTCTCCAGCACCACAGTTCGAAAGCATCAATTCTTCGGCGCTCAGCCTTCCTTATAGTCCAGCTCTCACAGCCATACATTACTACTGGGAAAACCATAGCTTTGATTAGACGGACCTTTGTCGGCAAGGTGATGTCTCTGCTTCTTACTATGCTGTCTAGGTTGGCCATAGCTTTCCTCCCAAGGACCAAGCGTCTTTTAATTTCATGGCTACAGTCACCATCTGTGGTGATCTTGGAGCCCAAGAAAGTAAAATCTGTCACTGCTTCCATTTCTTCCCCTTCTATATGCCAGGACCATAATAGGTTAAGAATCTACACCTTTGTACCTAGGAAGTACTTGCTTGCTGGGGGGAGCAGAAGTGATTTAGTACAAGATATAAAAAGATTGACATCACATTGGTATTCAGAGTTGGGTTCCTGGACTACCTAAGCCATTGAGTTGGCTTGTACATAACCATAAATCCCTGTTTTCATCAGTTGATTTTTAGTGGGTTGTTGGGCTGTTTTCCAGGATAGCAATAAAAAATTTGGGAGCTCTATGAAGGTATTGAGGATCTTTCTTAGCAAAAAGATGTAGAAGCATGGGCTTGGGATCAACATTAACCCTTGTATTCCGTATGTTTCATTTGACAGATCCCAGTAGCAATAATGAAGTTTACCAGTACTCTTCAAAACCAGCCCTGCCTTCACAGTGTATTGCAGCAATCTAAATGGGATGTCACTAAAGTGTGTATAACTAGGGCCCAGTTCTCTCTGTCCAGGAGCCTCATTTGGTAAAATGTACTTCGTGCCAAAAGCTTTTCGAGAGATCATATCTAATATCACTCCAAACAGTGGATTTGATCCTTTAAGGGAACATGCAGCCATGTCCAGAAGAAGCTAAAACCCACCACACATCAGATGAACTACCCACCAACAGTATCTCCATCTTGTCCGGATTGAATTCAGTTTACTGGCCCCCAGACATTATTTCAGCATCTCCACAGCTTCATCTGAATTTGATAAAGTTGGCAGTCATTGGAATATTGATGGCACCTCATTCTAAATCCCTAGACAGCCCCACTCAGTGGTTTGGGATAATCCCACAGTGAGTTTAGACTGCCCTCTCTTGGAGAAAGTATTGTTTGCATAAAGGATATAAGGAACTGACAAAACTACCAATTTATCCATAGTTACAATGGAGACCATTTATGCCTAGAACCAAAAGCATATAGTCAGGGCCAGAAATATTGGAACAAGGATAACTGTTTTGGCAGTTGGCCTCTATACACCACCACATTGAAGTTGAAAGGAAACACACCCAGATGGGAGTGAAGTCAGGACTTTCAGCTGTAATTCAAGGGGTTTGACCAAAGTGGGGCACTAACCATTCAGGAAGGACAGCCAGTGGCATACACACACACCCATCGTTGGGGGCTCATAAGTAATGGAACAAACCAACATCATTTCAAACTTGAGGATCGCCTTTAATACCTGGATGAAAATCCTTTGCAGTCAATGACTGCCTGAAGTCTGGAACCCATGGACATGACCAAATGCTGAGTTTCCTCCCTCGAGATGCTTTGCCAGGCCTTTACTGCAGCTGCCTCCAGCTCCTGCTTGTTTGTGGGTCTTTCTGCCTTCAGTCTTGTCTTCAGTAAGTGAAAAGCACGCTCTATTGGGTTGAGATCAGGTGACTGACATAGCCACTAAAGAACATCCCCCTTCTTTGCCTGGAAAACCTGTATGTTTTGGGTCATTATCCATCTGCAATATGAAGCGGCGTCCTATCAGTTTGGCAGGATTCGGCTGAATCTGAGAAGAAAGTATAGCCCTGTACACTTCAGAATTCATCCTGCTGCTTTGATCAGCAGTCAGGTCATCAATAAACACCTCTGACCCGGTTCCGTTGGCAGCCATACATGCCCATGCCATAACATTGCCTCCACCATGTTTGACAGATGATGTGGTATGCTTTGGATCATGAGCTGTTCCTTTCCTTCTCCACACTTTTCTCTTCCCATCATTCTGGTACAAGTTAATCTTGGTTTCATCAGTCCAAAGAATCTTATTCCAGAACTGGACAGGCTTTTTTAGGTGTTTGCTGGCAAAGGCTAATCTGGCCTGTCTGTTCTTGAGCCTTACCAGTGGTTTGCACCTTGTTGTGAAGCCTCTGTATTTACATTCATAAAGCTGTCTCTTGACTGTAGATGTTGACAATGACCTGCCTACCTCCTCAAGAGCATTCTTGACCTGGCTAGATGTTGTGAAAGGGTTCCTCTTCAGCATGAGCAGAATTCTGCAGTCATCCACTTTAGTTGTCTTCCTGTAGCAGCCATATCGGGGATCAGACTAAGTAGCCTCATGCAGTCTCATGCTTCATGTTCTTGCTGAGCTCTTTCTCCCTTAAATATATTGTTGTAAGCTGACGAGACACAGGAATTCCTTATCTTGTCAAAGGTCATACAATTGTATATCTTGTTCTCTGCTGTTCTCTTCTGTTCTCTCCTTATCATGGCTACCCTATAGCCCAGTTCTTGTATTATAAACAATAGTGCTAAGAGAAGAAATGTTGAGGATTGCAACCCCATGCGGGAGGGGGAGGAGGAGCCATTTCATATGTGTCACAATGTCTATAAAACCAATGTGCTAATGTAAATCGGGGCTTCTGGCTCTTTGGAAATGATTCCAGCCTTAAGCCCGCGCGTTAAATAAAGAATCTCTTTTTCCTTCACTCCGTGGTCTCTCTGACTCTGGGTTCTGCAACATAAATGGTGCCGTGACTCGGATGTGGCAGGCTCTGAGCCAGACAGGTGGCAGTTGCCTGCTCTTGATCGCTGCACCGGGAAGACGAGCTCGGCGCATGCCTCCCTTTCTTGGTGCCACCGACCTTTTTGTCGAGTGAATGGGAGAAAGCCTGCACCGGGATCGCCCAAACGGCAGCAAGCGACAAGAGAACCTTGGGAAGCGGAGGAAGGAACTTGAGCCCTGCCTATATCGCAGCTGCAATTGAGTTGAAACCCACATTGGAAGCCTTCAGGAGAAAGGCAAGTATATGAGAAAAAGAGGGCCCCGCCTTTAGGGAGAAAGGCCACTGGGCAGAAAAAAAGAGGGCCCCGCCTTATGAAGAAGGTCAGTGTTGGTGGTATACGTATACAAAAGAACCTACTCCTTGCGGGTAGAAGGGGGGCCTGATCACACCCCCGAGTGGGCGCCAGTACCCAGCACGCCAGTACTCAGTAGGAAGCTGAGGAAGCTGGGGAAGCCGTTTTCTGCTCTGGTAAAAAGTGGGAAAAGTGGGTGGCAGGGACATATGGATGTAGTGGAGAGATTGATGATTGTGTGAGTGGCTACTGCGGTTTCTGACGCATACCGTTGACCGTCCGGGTGCCCAGGCCAGTAGCAAAGTGCGTGGTGTGAAAAATCCTCTTGTGTCGGCCAGTGAGACCCCTTACTCACTGACCAATTCCCATTCCCTAATTGTGTCTGTCTTCAATTTAAGAGGGAGGCTATGGGTGGTGGGGGAAGCAAACCTTGCACCCCCTTGAGATGTATGTCAAACAAAGAAGGAAAAAGGTTTTTTTTTTTAAAAAAAGATTCAGAATAGAGAGAGAAAACAGCAAAAAGCTCAAGGTCGAGCTGAGAGGAAAAAAAAAACAAGATCTGAGGCTGTTAATTAGAAAAATGTTGCAGGACAGTCTGGCTTTTAACAAAGCGTGGGAGCGTGAGAGTGTAAGGCCGAAGAAGTAGCTGTTAGCCTAGCGCGCCGAGAGGGGGGGGGGGCAGGAAAATTGCCCACAACGTTCTGAGTTGTGCAACATCATCACCTCGCCTAATTGAGATAAAATCCCTAAAAAATGGAAACTGAAAATGAAGACCCAGAAGATGAAGGCAAAATAGAAAATAAAGATGAAGAATCAGCCCCCAGAGCACAGGCTAGACCCCTCTTCGAGTGAAAAGTGTGCCATAAGACTGTCCCAAAGCAGAATGAAGCGGAAAGACCATGTTGAAGATCTCTGTCAAGGTAACCGTGTTTAGCTTTGAACTGTGTTAGAATTGCATAGAGCCTGTAGCTACTGACCATCAGCTATATGATTTCTGAAGAGCGTAACCATTAAGCTTTTGCCGTGGGATTCCCTGCAATGAAGAAATCTCACTGATTTGAGTGTCCAGTGTTACACTGCCTAAGTGTGTGCTGAAGAGACCGAGAAACCAGACAGCATGTTCCTGGCCAAGCCAAAATCGCGCTACTACCATGCTCCTGAAAGCTGCAATAAACTGTGTAAGCTGGGAGACCCAACCTGATTGAGAAGAAAAGAAGATATTGGAGCAACTGTCTTAAAAAACAATGAGATCTGTGTAGCTGGCTGGCTGACGCTGTCAGTGATGTTACAACTTTAAATTAAGACTGTTTTCCTGTTTGAGACCCCAGCGAAGAAAACTGACCCGAGTTATTTGTTGCCCCTGCCAAAGCAAAGATTTGGCTGCCCTGTACCTCATCGTGTCCTGTTTTAAGCTTGGGATTTACAAATACAAACAAACTGAGAAGCTTGCCTTTAAAGTCCTGCAAATCACCCCACCGCCTCCCCGAAGATTAATGGCTGCTTGAAAAATGCAAGTATAAGGCGATGCCCATCACCCCCCAGCGTCCTGAGTTTCAGCACTCAGTGTTTCAGTGCTTTCGTGTAGCAGGTTAGAAAAAAAAAAAAAAGACTAAGTTTTTAAAATGTCTGTGAGAGAACCTGACAGAAGTAAAATAAAATTTACAGAGGAGTTGCCCAAGTTAAAGTGTCATGGCTAGAGAGCTGAGCTGTGCCGCTCTGTTTAGACAGAGGCCTTGCTAAAAAGTTAAAGGCCCTTGTCTGTCAGAAGGGGTGTAGGGCCACACTTTCCCTTTTTAAACTAATGCAAAAGTGGAGAGCCTTTGCTGGAAACATCGCATCTTCATTGCCCAGAGCCTTCACTGTTTGCCTCCATCAATGTCTGGGCTTTTTAGAGACACTCTGCACATGAACTAAAATTTTAAATTGTCAAAGACTTGCCATGGACAGTGCTATGAAGCTTTTGATAAACTTGAACTCTCATCGCTGTGGACCGTGTGTCTGTGTTTGTAGTCAGCTCAGTGTACAGCAGGCTGAGTTTGATCTATAACTTTTAGATTTCCTTCTGCCAGAACTCATGCAGCATAGAGTTGCTGATGCAAAAATGGTGACCTAGAACTCTTTGCATGTGTGGGTATGTCCGTCCCTTAATTTTAATGGGCCCTGAGCTTTCAGCCAGAAGAGCAGTATAATTGCTGGATCTGCTCCATCATGCCTTACCATGCAAAAAGTGTTTTCCATTCATTGTGTTAAATTGCAGAAAAAGTTTGTTGTGTATATTTTATGATTTCTTAAATATCATGAAATATATGTGATATTTGCAAATTAGTGTTAGTTGCAACTCCAAATAATACTAAGTGTGGTTCCCGATGGATAACAAGGAGAAAAGACAGAGGCAAGTAGAAAAGAAGCGTGGCCATAGTTGCCCCCAGGGTAAATTAAAAGCAGCTGATTGTGCCTGGAGCTTATTACCTGGGGTAAAGTAGCCACAATAATGTAATAGTTCTTTAAGATAAAGAAAATGTAACTAGAAGGAGAAGAAGAGCCTATCCCAAATGTGTGTCATTGAGACTAGTGTAAGGCAGAAAGGTTTAAGTAAGTGAGTTTAACTTGAAAAAGACAAATAAAGAAACAAGGCTGGTGCATAGATCAGAAAGTTTTATATAAAAAGTTTGAAACATGATCTGCAATACAGGCAGATCAGCAAAGAAAAAGAAAGCAAAAGAAAGAGAAAAAATTTGTCTTCCCATACTAATAAATAAAAAGTGTTATCAAGCACTTTGGGAAGCGAAATTGTTTACAGGAAGCTGTGCCTGAGAACCAAACACTTCTAGCCTATGCTGAAAATGCTTGCTAGTGTTGTGCTGCCTCATGGGTAACATGTATAGTATAAAAACCCATTTAGCCCAATAGCTCGTGGTTCAGAGAAGCTGTCTGATCCAACAATTAAGTACGCCTGTGTGCTGTAAGTTACCCAATAAAGTCTCCTTGTAAATAAATCTCCCCCTCGCTGGAATCCCAAAACACAAGTGGGGCTAGAGCGCCTCACCCAGTATCAAACCCTGCTGTTAGAAGCCATGAAAGCAGGTATAAAGAAGTCAGTTAATATGACCAAAGTGTCTAAAGTACTGCAAGGTGCCACCGAGGCCCCAGAGCGTACTTGGAGCATCTTTCAAATGCCTATCGCCAGTATACCCCCCTCCCTCAGCCCAGAGGCCCAAAAAGACGTGGACGAAAGAAAAAAAAAGAAGACCCGGCAGAGGCAGAAGATTCTTAAAAAAGAACCAGTGTGCCCAGTGTGGACAAGATGGACATTAGTGGCATGAATGCCCAAATAAAATAAATACACAAAGGAAAAAAACAAAGGGGCCAGAATGGGCGAAGAGGGAGACAGCTTGAGAAGGGCCGTGACATTGACTGTGAGGGGCCGTGACATTGACTTCATAATTGACACTGGAGCAGCATCAAAAGCAAGCAACAAGAAGTCCAAACACTAAACAAAGTTCTTCAAGCCCAGCGTAGCTTTGTCTTAGAAAATAAGCCCCCAATTCCCATCACAGAAGTTCATCCTTTCCAACCAAGAGTTAAAGTATGAGTTAAAGAGGGAAAAATAACCCTTTGACTCCCAGATAGAAAAGACTGAAAACTGTCATACTTTCCACCCCCGCAGCTATGAAAGCAGCTGGAGTTAAACCCTGGATACATTGGACACGAGTCAAGAGAGCGAGAGGGGGAGAGTAGACTGTAAACAGAAATCCTGAAAATCCTTTAAAAATCATTCTGAAAAAGCAGTAAGAAGACTCAGGCTAGACCTTACTGTGGACACACCGGGAAACTGTCCCCCTGCGTACGGTCAGACCTGCAACTGGAGAACTGAAGAAGGGGACTAGACCCTACTGCAGCTTGCCAGATGAATAGCTGCCCAGCATACGGTCAGATCCCAAAGAAAATCAAACATGCGTATTGTAGTGTTGTAGTGTTAGTAGTGTTGCATTGTGTTTCCTTAATAAGGTGCAAAAGGGGGGTCTGCCCCTGGAAAAAAAAGTTTGTCCCAGTGATTTGCTGATAATTACTGGCTCCACCTGGCTAACATCACGAAAATAAAACATTTTTGTTTGCCAAGAGGTATACCTGCAAACAGGCTTATTAGCTCTTGCCTAATACCTGTCTGTAGACATCCTGGGAACATTCAAAAAGATACCATATTAAGAGTTTATGGTGTAAGTTTAACTTATTCCCAAAATGCTAATTGGGGCGTAGTTGCAAAGATCCTACCCCCTACGGAGTTCACTCTATGCACCCCCATCGTTGCTGAAACAAATGCTATGTGTGCACGAATGCTTAATTGTCAAAAATTTTCCAGAAAATATAAAGCTATCCCTGGCCCCCTTCCACTGTAATAAAATTCAAAACATATCTTTTAATAATGCCCACATACTTTTGCCTCATGGATGGTTTTAGACATGTAGTTCCCGCACTTGGTCATTCATTCCTGCCAACTTGTCTAATAACCACCCATGTTGCCTCAGCCGCCAATTGAACTGGTGCCAATTCTTCCCCTGTAGCCCGAGAAAATCCGTCAACGGCAGCCTCGAGCACTCCAACTAACTAAAAATTGTAATAGTCATGTGCAGTTATATTCTGACTCAGAAAAATTGGCCTTAGCAATGTCACTGGTTAAGGTTCCAGGTTTAGCCTTGGCTAATGGTCTAAAGAACAACTGGTTAGCTTGCAGCTTAGCCAAAAGCATAAATGCCACCTCACGAGCATTGTCATTGTTAAATAAAAAGCTGCGTGATCTAAAAGGTGCAGTTCTAGAAAATAAAGCTGGTATAGATTACCTCTTCCTTCTTCATCATTTAAGTTGTGAGACACACCAAAAGCTCTGTTGTTTTAACTTAACTGATAATGGCAATGCTGTAGATGAACAGATCAAGAAGCTGCACAATATAGTAGCTAACAAAACAATAAGACAAAACAATTAGCTAAATTAGTTAACCCCTTGGCTTCCAGATCTTAGCTAGCTTGAAAGCATTGTTCATCCTAATTCTACCAGTGTTGTTCATAAAGTTCTGTTATGTCTCTGCGTTCCTTGTCTTATGAGCTGTTTAACCAATCTGTTTTATGTCTCAGCTAGTAAAACTGCTGCCCTCTATGCTCTAATAGCCCAACAAAAGGCTAAGTAATATGTATGTCACAAAAAGCTTTGTATGGTTATCAAAAATGCTATAATTGTAATGAAATTATGCATTTAAGGGGGAAATGTAGCAGCCATATCGGGGATCAGACTAAGTAGCCTCATGCAGTCTCATGCTTCATGTTCTTGCTGAGCTCTTTCTCCCTTAAATATATTGTTGTAAGCTGACGAGACACAGGAATTCCTTATCTTGTCAAAGGTCATACAATTGTATATCTTGTTCTCTGCTGTTCTCTTCTGTTCTCTCCTTATCATGGCTACCCTATAGCCCAGTTCTTGTATTATAAACAATAGTGCTAAGAGAAGAAATGTTGAGGATTGCAACCCCATGCGGGAGGGGGAGGAGGAGCCATTTCATATGTGTCACAATGTCTATAAAACCAATGTGCTAATGTAAATCGGGGCTTCTGGCTCTTTGGAAATGATTCCAGCCTTAAGCCCGCGCGTTAAATAAAGAATCTCTTTTTCCTTCACTCCGTGGTCTCTCTGACTCTGGGTTCTGCAACATTCCGTGGGCTTCCAGGCCTTTTGCTGTTGCTGAGCTTGCCAGTTAATTCCTTCTTTTCCGGGATGTTCCGAACTGTTGTGTTGGCCACTCCCAATGTTTTTGCTATCTCTCTGATGGGTTCATTTTGTTTCCTCAGCCTAATGATGGGTTCATTTTGTTTCCTCAGCCTAATGATGGGCTCCTTCACTCACATGGACACCTCTTTGGACCTCATGTTGGGAGTTCCAGTGAACAGCTACCAAATGCAAATGTAACACTCAGAACCACCTCCAGGCCTTTTATCTGCTTGATTGGTCATTGGGTACCCAGGAAACAGGCCACATCTGGCCATGCAGCTGCTTGTCAGTAATGTTCGTTCCATTACTTATGGCTCATAAGTAATGTTTGTTCCATTACATATGAGCCACCAACAATGGGTGTGTGTGTATGCCACTGGCTGTACTTCCTGAATGGTTAGTGCCCCACTTTGGTCAAACCCCTTGCATTACAGCTGAAAGTCCTGACTTCACTCCCATCTGGGTGTGTTTCCTTTCAACTTCAATGTGGTGGTGGTGGTGTACAGAGGCCAACTGCCAAAACAGCTATCCTTGTTCCAACATTTCTGGCCCTAACTATGTCTAGACCTAAAACTCAACTTGAAAAAATGGCATATACAAATCAGAAAAATAAACTACTCTCATAGAAATAGAAAAATCTTACCTGAAATCATTTATGGTAAATGAAAAAGATCCCTAGCATATGAATTAAGAAGCAGTTTGGCTCTTCCCACTGTCCAATGACCCCATTTTTCGGTATCTTTAACCAAGTTAGACAGTTGCTACAAAATGACCTATCAATGGCATGTGTCTCCTCAGAAGATTGTTTAAAGTACACAAAAATAGAACAGTGAATGCTGGTATTTCATAATGACAAAGGTGACCATTTTATCTATTAAAGTTTTACAGTGGAGCTAAAAAACATTTTTTTAAAGCAGGAGTTCCCTGTAGGCTCAAGGTTAAATTTATTGAATTTTATTGATATATATATTTTTATACTTAACTGGTAACGTTCTGAATGGTTTTGTAAAGTCTAGGGATAGTATCCAATGTTTGTCCTATGTAGAGTAGACCCATTGAAATGAACGAGACTTACATTAGCTGTGACTAACTTAAGTGTCTTTCATTTCAATGGGTCTCCTCTACATAGGACTAACATTGGATACGACCATCGGACATATAGTAACCATTTATTGAAGAGCAAATAGTGATTTTCAAAACATGTGTTATATGGAGACAAACAATAACATTATATTTTAGGATTCACATTAATATTAATTAATATTAATTAATTAATATTAGTACAATATTATTTGTAATTTAAATACTGATTTGCTCTTTGTGGATTTCTCCTATTTGACAACATAAAATTGTCAACTAAGAGTCAAGTATTTAAAAGCACTGATTAGACACAGAGAAACAAAGAACGACACTAATTATAAAAACGGCAGTCTTCCAGAAGTCCCCAGTGTCCAATCCTCCCCAGAAGTCTTATGGAACGCCATGACATACCAGATGGAGGCCACTTCTCCCACAGCTAATGCAATGAGCTTATCAATAGTCCCAATTCCCAGGCAATTGTGACCAGTGTAGAGTCAGTTTTGTTTTCAAGCAGTCTGGCACCTAGAGCTACCTGCCTGAGAATGTCCTGAGTTCCTTTCCGTGGGGGAAAACACTTGCAAAGTGTTCCTGATCATATGCTGAGTGTCGTTGTGAAGATAATGGGTTGAATCCAATGTTAGTCCTACTTAGGGTAGGCCCATTGAAATGAATGGAACTTAAGTTAGTAATGACTGACTGAAATCCCATACATTTCAATGGGTCTAACCCTAAGTAGGGTTAATATTGGATTCAATCCAACATTTCCTTGCCTGTCTGAGACTAAAACCTGGTCTCTTTTTCCTCAGTTCACCCAGCTTGAGTGGGAGATGTTACACTACCAGATAAGTAGCAGGAAGTCATTCAACTGAGAGGGAGAACCTCAGGCCCTGTGCCTGGTTGTTAACTCTATCTCTCCAAATGTAGCAGGCAAAATTGTGCCAACCATCCGATTGGAAAGCAGTTTTCTATATGTGTACAGGTGAGCAGGGGAGAATAGAGCTCTAATAAACTCAAGTAGGCACTGTGCCCGCAGCAAAAGAGAATCATGCCCCTTTTATTCATACACATTTTCACGGCGTATCCCTGTAGTTAAACAAACACACACACACACACCCCTAAAGGTTCCATTCTGCTCATAAGGAACTTCCATTTACAGAAGAGTCATTCCACTCATGGAATGGGACCTTTGGAGTCAACCTGTTATCTGGAGCCAAAAATTAGTTATTTATTTTGGGGTGCAGTCTTGAAAGGTAGTACATTACGGGAGTCTATGGGACTCCATTGGCTCAGATTCCTCAAGCTGCTCCTGTTTTCTACGAAAGCAATGTCAAATGCTTACTAATCCAATGAAAGGCAATAATGATTTTCCCATTCAAGTGAATCTAACAAATTAGTTGCTAACTTATTTTCAATGGTACTTCATTATGATTAACATTAGCTGGATAGGGGTCGAGTTGTTTACTGCTCCAGAGTATTTTAGGATGCATTCATATGTATATGGAGCATGTATTTGTTTATTTGTGCTTCAAAATCAGTGAACAGTTCAATCACAACAGAAAACTTAAGTCTCTATAAATAACACTAGAAACATTTTAATGGTGATTTTGTCACTTTACAAAAAATATTTTTTCCCAAAAGTAATTTTTCTATCAATATAAATGGTAGGTGAAAGAAAAGGAATTTACCAATGAAAACTATATTTGCATCCAATAACAAAATTAGGTACAATGTACAAAACCAGATCATTTGAAGTTATTTTAAAAGTTTAACTTTTTCCTTTAAAACTCTGAACTTAGGATTGCTGTTGATTTTCTTATTAAACAGGGCCAGAATTTCCTCTTCAGATTTGTGGTGGTCACCTGCTATTGCATAATACTGGGCTAAAACCTACACAATAAACAAAAAGAGAAAATATTACACTCAAATACTTTAGTGCTGCTATCAGCAGGTTTTCAGGAATAAAATCTCCCACAACCACCTCTTTCCACGACTTACAGATACTAGCCCCAATCATATGTGCAAGCATGGGCTTCTCCTTTCATTGAAACATTGAGGATTGTTCTGTACATGTAACTTCACTGTCAGGGCCTGTAGACTTCCTAGTATTTTGCCAGTGCACTGTACTGGCTACCAGTCTGATGCCAGGTGCCACCTAAAACAGCCTTCCCCAACCTGGTGGCCTCCAGGTTGGGGGAGGCGGATGTAAAGTGTTAGTTTTGCGCTTTAGAGCTCTAAATGGTCTTGGACCAGGTATCTGAGAAGTACCACCTGCTCCAATATTGGCCTGCTGATGCGTTACAATTGTCTGCGAAGGCTCTGAAATAAAGGGCTACTGGGGATGAGGCCTTTGCTGCAGTCACTACAGTGCAACGGCACCCAATTAAAAAACATGCAGAAGCTTTTCATGGCATGTGACTGGTGTTAACGTTTTCACTGTCCTGTTTTAATGTTATAAACCATTTAAAGATATATATAGCCCACCATTTATAACGTAGTAATATATATTGCCATAAAAAGGTGATATAGAAGTGTTTTAAATAAAATGTAACTTTCAGTCAAAAAGCCAGTAAGGGCCTAAAGGGCTGCAACCATAAGCATACTTCCTAGCAAGTAAGACCGATTAGATTTACATTATTAAGAGCTGACCACGTTTCAATGCTGAAATTCATTGATACATGGATTTCATTTAGACTGGAATCAAGCCATAGCTTTTACTCTGTTCACAGGTTGGATGGTGGTGATATCATTAATACTATCTCAGGCCGTAGTCCAAGTTGCATCACATGCCTCTACAGAGGGCCCTCCATCCCTCTGGATTGACATTGCAGAGGGCACAAAGGGTGGATGGGAAGGAGGAAGGGAAAATCAGTGACTCCCTACACCCATGAATGAACAGAAGTACTGCCAATTGCACAAGTGAGGTTTACGTCCAAAGCCTTTGCATTTTGAATTTTCAAAGTTGAAGTCAAAACCACTTTTGAGAATCAGTTGGATGAAATGAGTACTCTGAAACATTGGTTTAGCTGCCAAAGGTTTACGGAATCTTTGTGAACATTCCAACTGTAGAATGTAGAGCAGGCAGCACTACTGAAGTGTTACTCAACTGTTACAGGGTGTTAGCAATTGCTCATCTGTAAGACTGACAAACTAGTAGCTCACACTTAGGTTGCACACACTATCAATCAATCAATCAATCAATCAATCAATCAATCAATCCATCCATCCATGTATCTAATCAGGGCATAACCTAATAATCCAAATGGGAACTACTCCCATTTGTTTCAACTGTACTTATGCAGGAGAGCTTCCTCTTGGATTGTATTCAGTGGTTTTCATAAAGTGCTCCAACATACCTTTTTCCTTAGTTTCTTAATTGATATTTCATTGTCAGGTGCTTGCTTCAGAACAGCTTTTATAGTTCCTTTCCAACTGAATTTACCTGTATAA
Source organism: Heloderma suspectum (assembly GCF_057233095.1). Classification (NCBI taxonomy): domain Eukaryota; kingdom Metazoa; phylum Chordata; class Lepidosauria; order Squamata; family Helodermatidae; genus Heloderma; species Heloderma suspectum. Next base: position 119,909,071 of record NC_139462.1, read on the forward strand.
TTGGTTAAACAAGAAGGTATACAGAATACAAGATATTGTGTCCACATATTTTGGCCTAAGTTACTACTGAAATTTACCACCACTCAAATGTTACACTGTGTGGTTAATACCTGCTTGCTAAATACATTACTGCACTGGGATCATTTTGTGATGGCTAAAAGATGCCGTTGAGCATAATTCTAACGGAAGTATTACTCTTCTGGCATAAGAGGATTTTTTAAAAAAACTTACAGAACAGACACACATGAGCGCACAAGATCAGCAACTGCCCCTACATCTATTTACCTCCCTAAGGAGTAACACATCTGACTGGCTCCCAGCTAGGAAAGAAAACAGCTGCACAGATTGGTCATTCCCAATGTGTTTCAATATTTATCTTATTTCCAAGGGAAAAAAAATTCTTACTTGTAAATATAAATAATCAAACACCCAATAAAATAACTTGCATACATTTTACACTAGTGTATAGGCTGTCTTCTAGGACATAGCCTTCACAGCAAGATATATATTAAAATCATCAAATCATAATACACTATTATAAGACAGCAGGTTAAAAAATGTAGGCTTAAGCCATACCAAAGTTCCATACGACACATTAGAACAGCTCAGATTGTCACCCATTCCTTGGTGCAAGTCATCCAGCAGGGCAACCAAGGCTGTTTCTGTCCCAGAGTCCAGAATGGAGGTCACCACCCTGTTCAGCACCTTGCCCAAAAAGGGAAGGTTAAGAATGATACGTCTTTTTACTGCCAAGGTATGGAGAAAACCCTGCCCTCCTTGGATGCTAATATCTTGTAATACCAAGGCCTAGCACTCAGTAATCCATTTCCAGGGCAGGGGAGCTATTCCCCTGTGGATGTTACACTTCTCCTCTATACTTTAACGATGATACTAATAGACACTTTGATTGTGCTGTTACATTACTGTTGCTATAAATAGCTTTAGCTCACAATCATACAGCTAAATCCAAGTAAAGGTTACCTTGATGCTCATCCTCGTTTTCTTCCATTTCTAAATTGTTCATTCTTTTTTGTGGAATGGGAGAGTCACCTACATTTATTTATTTTTTGGGGGTAGGGAGAAATACAGCGAGAATAAGTGTCAGAAATTCCAGCAAGAGAATCACTAGAGAGCAATTATCACTGTGCTGCAGACAGGCTGTAAGCCCATCAAAACTGGAACAATAGTTAAAGCTGCACCCAATATTCCTCAAGTGAAGCAAAAAGATCTTGCACTGTTTGACTATTGATAAAAGCCTCGCGCAACATGGAAAAAGCAGAAGAGAATTTTTCTTGATGTTCCTTGATAGGAAACAGAATGCCCCCGAGGCTGTTCCCGTCACCTCAACCCCACCCCAATTTTCATTCCAAGCATTAAAGTTTATCATGGTGAGATTTTCTTCTGCTCTCATCCCTGCCCTTTAAGGAGTCTCAGTCTCTCTCTTATCCATATTTAAAATATGTTAAGAAATATGTCCTTGACTATAAGATGATAAAATGGGTTTCACAACTAGGAATAGCACAAAATGTAAATTTTGTACCTTTTGAGAGGTTGCGCTTGCGTTTCTTCACATTTGTTTTTGCCCCTCGTTCTTCCACATCGGGGCAATTTCCATTCACTTCCAATTCAGCTGAATGAACTGCTTGCTGTGTTTTCATCTTCAAATAATTGCTTTTGAACATGTTTGCATTCTCATCCCCTGCTGCTACTTTCTTAGACTTTTTGCTTTTTGTAAGTTCTAGGCTCTCTTGTTGAGCCTGTAATCTTAATTTTTGGGGCTTTTTGATATTTTCCCTCTCTTCCTTTTGTTCCCGTTTCCTCTTTTTCTTTGCAGGTTTCTCGGTTTTTACTACATTATCTTCTGATGGTGTCGGCATAGATTCATTTTTTGCAGACTGTTTTCCAAATGTCTCCTGTTGGAAAGATTCCAAGGGCTTAAACTTCACCACAATGAGGCTTCTCAATCAAGATGGAGGGCTTCAGTGGCCAGATAGTTTATAGCATGTATGCAGTGTCAGACACATTAACTCATCTGGAACAACCATAAATACCCAATTTTGAAGTTATAGTGACACAGTTTAGAATCCCTCTTCTCCTATAGTTGAAAGGGTAGAAAAATGCAGAGGTTTATACCTTATTTCACACTCATTATCTCAGTAATTCTTACAACTGCCCTATTAAATAGTCTGATATTGCAGATATTGGAACAGGCTGAAGAAAAGAACAGTGGATTTACTGTGATCTTTATTCTCTTCAGTGGATGGAGAGTATCTTTGAGTGGGTTACTCCTTCCACTTGCCCCAGAAAGTGGAGCTATGAACACAGACTTTTGTGTACTCCCTTCCTGTGGAAGCCCATCCCAGTGTCAAGGCATGATGAAGCAAAGAAGAAAATAAAAACTGAAGGCATCTTGGTAACAACTGGACTTACTTTCAGATAAGCATGCATAGGGTCAAGCTGCACAGAACCTTTTGTGGGGGGATAGGGAAAACAGGGGAATAGAAAGATGATTGCAGCTTTTTATGAAATGCAATTTGTTCTCTGACCTGATGAGAAGGCACACTTGAAAATAAGAGGCAAGAAACACCAACGACAAAGTAAAAATAGGCAAGATGTTTATGCAGTGTAACGTGGGGCTTGCACAGGGCTTTTTTATATTCTTTATAAAGGTGTGCAGTTCCTCCCAATTCTCTCTCTTCTGGGTTGCTCTTTTTCCTGGGAACCCCTTCCCAATTATCAATAGTCTCTTGCCTCCTTGTCAACTTAGGCCGCTTCCTCCACATTCTGTTTGGTAGGCACCTACCATTTTCCTTTTGGGCATCCTAAGAATTTTCAAGTCCCTATCTTCAGTTCACAGGAACCCTTAACAACATCTGCATGGCATTAAACTAAGAAACCATGCACTTTATATGAAGCAAATATGGAAGCATCTTTAATACACTTCTTCAAACAAACAAGATTGGTTTACTCTGCACATGGAAAGAGAAGTTACCTATTCGGTTACTAAAAAACCTAAAATTGTGATAGGATTGGACTTTGCAGCTGGCAGACAGAAAAGAAAATTTGGTTACAGCTCAGCCACAACGTGTGGATCTCTGGCTATAAAAATTATCTGCCATGCTGATAATAAGGTATAAGGTGTGAAATAAGGTATAAACCTCCGCTTTTTTCACTTTTACAAGAGCGTTTGATTTGCTTACCTTACTGGTAGCTTCTGAAAAAATATCCCACACCTGATTTTGTAGAGCAGTGCTATGTATTTTCAAACTGTTGGCCATCCAGTTCTGTTTAGGAAAAAAGCAGCAGCATTTCTATTTTAACATAACAATGCGGGTCTACTTCCTGACAAAATCAAATTGCAGTGTTTAGTTAAGCAGAAGGCCTTGTCTACCTGTACTTATGCACCTTTTTTCAGAAGCTTGTAACAGCCAGAAGCCAAGTAGTATTCATGAAATATCCTGTTTGGTTGTAACTAACAACAGTAAAATTATATGACACATCAACTGGTGCCATATAAGGTAATACATGTTAGCTTCAAACGGAAGGACACAAAAGCTGTTACATTGCTCAAATGCACCTGATGTGAGCCCTATTCATGCATACCCTCAATGTGTAGGGCAAACAAAGGGAGAGTGGAGTGGAGCTGTGCCTCCTGGCCCCACCCCTGACGTTGCATGCTGTGGCGCCCCCACCCCCTGCACACTGAGTGTGTTTATCTGCAAAGGGCCACATATACACTCACTGCATGGATGTTGGGACCAGTGCCAAGAAACACAGCCCCACTCCTTTCTGTGTTATCCTTACGTACTGAAGGAACACATGAATAGGGCAATGGGGAACCAGCTGAAGTCACAAGTGCCAAGAAGTTCACTGGGTGACTTTGGACCAGTCACTGACTCTCAGTCTAACTACCTCACAGTGTTGTGAGGATAAAGTGGAGGAGGAGGATCATATAAGCTGCCTTGGGTTCCTTGGAAGAAAAAGAGTGGGCTATAAATGTAATGATGAATAAGAATTAGCCGACAGGCAGCCCTTGAAGCTGGTGTTTTTTTCCCCATCCACAGATAACTGAATTGTGGTGTGCCTTGAAATTAGCTTCTGAGTGGGTGTTTGTCAGTATTCCTCCTTTGCTCCTCCAGGTTCCCTCCTCCCTCAAACCTTTGTGCCTCTGCTCACTGACCTTCTTCCATCACTGTAAGAGGCAGTTTCTAAGGAAAGAAGTTCAGCATAATGCTACAACATCTGCATGCATGTACCCCTCCCACTTACTCACAGTATAATGCTATTTATCACGACTCCAGGATTAACCAGGAGTTGTGTATAGCTGCAGCAGCAAGAATGGGCAGTAGTAGCAGCAGTGAGGATATGAGGGAAAAGGGTTGGAAAGCATACCACCACCACCCTCCCTAGCCCACGGGCTTTGAAAGAAGGGTTTGAGGCTGACTCTAGATCTAGGGGAGGTACTCGGATTAAGACGACTAAACCTTGCTACACCAACTTGTCTGCTGCAGACCGCTATGTGTGGTGGAAGGTTCTGGGCCACATTCTAGAGAACCATTATTTTCTTCTGGAGCATTCGCCATATTGTACCACTTGGTAGGATAATGCAGACAATCACCCAAGATCAATTTGGTCATATCTATTGCCACTTCAGGAAAACATGTCTGTTGTTACTCTTCTTTTCATCAAGGAACGCCAGAGAAATAAAATTTCTTACAGAGCAGTCCTATACGTGTCTATCAGAAGTAGGTCCCACTGAGTTCAATTGGGCTTACTCCTAGCTGAGTACAGAATTGTAGCCTAAATACTTAACGCCTCACCAACATACCTGAAACTTGCGCTTTTTTCTTGGAATATTGTCATAGACGCATATCTGTTCTAATATGTCTTGAACTTTGGGGTTAATGTTTGTTTCCTTTATCGTCTCATGAATCTTCTGCAAAAGGAAAGTGGATATGATTACGTCCAAGATACAATATACTGAAATAACAAGTTTGATCACCTTAAATAAGATGTATGCAGTGCATCTGTAAGCATCAGAAGTTAAATTCTAATATCTCTCAGTTTCCTCCGCTGGTAGGGAGTCTGGGGAGTGGAGTGTGCCAAGGTGCCAAACACACCGATGTTGGGACTGATTTGATTTAAAAAGCTCAACTGCATTTCGTATTGCCTTTATACAGCATTTATGGCCACTGTAAATAAAGGCATAAGGACAAAAACAATTTGAAATTTCACATTTCGCAATAATTCATACTTTACAACTGAAATACCTAATTTGGCTGGATAATGCATGAAGTAGAAACAAGTAAAAAAACTCTGTGCATGTTTTCATTCATATTGTCCCATGGCATTAATGCTGAGGGGTACTATAGTGTTCTTGCCTGCTCCCCCATACTATTTAACATCTACATGAAACCACTGGATGAAGTTGTCAAGGGATTTGGAGTCATCAGTATACTGATGACACCCAGCATTATTTCTCTCTCTCATATAATCCAGATGTGGGGATGGGTATTCATAATAGGCAACTCAAGTCAGCAATAGGCTGAATAAGGGCTAATAAATTGAAGATCAATCCAGACAACATTAAGGTGTCGGACACGACTGAACGACTGAACAACAACAACAACAAAAGCGATGCTTCTGATGAGCGAGTATTTAGTCTATTTTGGATGGTGCCGCAGTCAATCCTAAGGATCAATTTCATAGCTGGGAGGTGCTTTTAGATACAATGTCACTTATGGACATCCACGTGGCATCTGTGGCTCAGAATGCCTTTTGATCAAATTTTGGTTGATATGCTAGCCATGGCCTCTACTGGAAAAACAATCCTCAGTTAGTTATACATGCCTGTGAAAAACATCCAGAATCTTACAAAACAGTCAAATTATTAACAGGGATGCACCATGTTGATCATATTTCATTTCAGCAATATTGAAAGATCTGCACTGACTTCCAGTTTATTTCTGGGCACTATTCCAAGTGCCGATTTTAACCAATAAAGCCCTAATGTTCTAGTACTAGATATCTGAAGGACTACCTTTTTCCCATATGTATCAGCCCATGAATTGTGGTTGTCAGCCATGGCCCTGATTTAAGTGTCCTTATTTTTGGAAGTTATACAGATGGCCAGAGATTGGGCTCTCTCTTGATTATGAAACACCTTCCTTAAACAAAAAAGCCTGGTAACTGCCCCAGTATTCTTTGGGCACCAGCTGAAAGTTGACTTATTCTCCCAAATGTTTAGCAGATATTATAAAACCATTTGTGGCATTAATATTTTGTTTACTTTAAAATATGTATGTTATTGTATTCTTATACTGCTTTTAATTTGGGGGTGTAAGCTGTCTCAGAGATGACTGGCAAATTGGTAGGGAGGGAAATGATACTCAGCACACAAGTTTTTTTCTAAAATTAAATGTGATATTACTTTTTTTTTTTTTTACCTGAATCCATTCCTGCTGTTTGACATCTCCTTTGTGAGTTTTGGCTTCATAGCCCTTGCCACCATATTTCTGATCTTCACTTAGGCACTTCACATGACATTTATAATCATCACCCCTTCAATATTAAGAACAAGATATGTAAACAACCATTATAGAAGAGGACATTTTAGCACAGCCCTCCCAGTGCAGGATGCTTTCCACTCTGAAACAGCCTGATAACTGCCAGAGAAGCCATTGGTCCACCTAACCCAAAACTCTGACTGGCAGAAGCTCTCCAAATCTCAGGCCTTCATGTGTCTTCCCAGCCCTGCTGCTGGGATTCTTTTATCTGGAGATACCAGATTTGAATTGAATTTGAGAATGGGCATGGGATGCTGACTGCCCTTTTGGGAAGGGGCAGAAAAGACTGAACATCGAGGAGGAAGAGGGGGAATGGAATGGAGTATCCTGCATTTACAAGGTGCAGCTGAACAGCTCTCTGCTTCAGTGGAATGGAATTGCATTTAGACAGGCTGAGAAATTGTCAGCCATCCCTTCATTACAGGGCACCTCCCTCATCCTACAGGGGTATTCAGACTTGCTTGGATGTTCAAACCTGCATGGTCAGGGAAATGTTTGCCCATTTTATGGTGTTCTTGCTGTTGTGAATGAGATTTTATCTGCTGCTCTTTTTTAATCCATATATTTATTGATTTTAAATTTGTTGGCTCCTTTGAACTTCCAAGCAAAGGCAGGGTTTTTTTTTTTTTTAATTAAGGAACCCTACAACACCACCAGTATCTCCTGAGATGAGCAAGAAAACTGTCCACAATCTCTTCCCATATACAGTAATGGCAGAAAGACTACATCTGAATAGCCCTACAGTTTAAGAGTTACTTTTGGAAAAATAAGATAATTTCAACATATGGTTTTCTATACATATCGCCTAACTGCAGCTGCCCAGAAAGTGTTCAGACACAAGAATGTATGAACCTTGGGCTCGAGCACTCCCCCTCCTCCTCTTGCATGCAGCAATTAGTGGCTTTCTTGCAGAAAAACTTGCTGTTTCATTATAATAAGCAAACCAAGGTTTGTGCTTGCCTGTAAGCCAGGAGCTCAAATCAAGATCAAGTACTGAGTACTGACAAATGTGAACCAGTTTACTATTTCAGAAAAAACACCAAACTATGATTTGCTGCAAACAGAGACTGGAAACTGCTAATCATGGCGCACATGAGGTGCAGGAGGGGGAAGATGTATGCAAGACCAAGGCTTGTGTCTGCTTGTTCTTGTAATGTCAACCCAAGGTTTGGCATTATGGCCACATTCAGATGTGATAAGCCAGAATTGCTGATAGCCAGTGCACACTGCCCTATTGCCCCTGCTTGGCTCCTTCCACCATCAGGAGTGGATAATCTAACCAGAAGTTAAACAAGGAGGCAAAAGCTTCATGAGAACCCTGACTCCTGGTTTATCATTTCCCTGTTTGAAGTTCGTTTCCCGTTCTTGGTTTGTTAGGAGAGTGACAAGCCAGGATTCTGGTTTGGACATAATGGAAAGCTTTTGCTCCCTCATTAATTTAGCCATTTTCACTGGTAGGAGGAGCCAAGGCAGGGCAATCATACAGCATGCACAAGCACTCTACTCATGAACGATAAGCCAGGATTCTCAACAATTCTGGCTTATCCCCATGTCCAAATGTGGTCTTTGTCTGAACAGCTTCACTGAAAAGCTACCTTATTTACTAAATAATGAAAAAATAATAATCCGATTTCTACCTACCAGAAATCTTTGCCACAATCCATACAAGAAAGGCATTGACAGTTCCAGCACATATTTACATGCTTTTCAACCTGCCCCTTCTTCACAGATTCTCCACATGCGTTACATGTAAAAACCACCATTTCTGGCAAAATAATTGTATCTGTTTCTTCAAACACTGCTAGACAAACACCATTTGTTTTCCAGGAAATTCTAGGAATGAATTTAACGTAGAATTAATAGCTCTCCAATACAGCATTTTATAAATGTATTTTAATTACTTTTAAAAAGTAGAACTACCAAAACTACACTCAAATATATTCAGATCCTTGTCAAATTTAAAGATAAAAACTATGATGTTAACATTGTACATGAAATACCACATACTCAAGGCTATTAGTATTAAAGAATCTAGAGGTACTGGTATTTATTGTGAACGTGCAATGCTTTCTAAGAAGTAAAATTCAATAAGGAGTTGTTGCTCATGTTACAAGACAGAGGCTACATTCTTAAACACACTTATTTGTCCTCTGAATTCATTAGGACTTACTTCCCAGTAAACATACACAAGATCAGGCTGAGAGCATTCTACCCCCCCCCCCCAATTTCTATCTCAGAGTAGGAAAAGACCAAACTACCCTGCTTGACACCATTACTCCAATCTCCCAGGGTTCAAAATAGGATGATTTCACCAAACTACTTGACAAAGCCCAGGAGCATCCCATCAGTCTGGCCTGAGAGAACTGCTGGGGCAGCCCCTACCCCACCTCCCTGAGGCTACTTAAGATGTCTGTGCCTGAGGGAAGGCAAATGTGGAGAAGCCCAGACCAGGGAGCTTGTGCCATTGGCTCCTGCAGAGACCCATCAGTCAACCTTAGAGACTTATGTTGTTCTGTATTTTGTACCATTTATGTTATATTAATATTTTTTTAAAACTAAGTTGCCTCAGGAGCCCAGACAGAAAGTCAGCATATGAATGCATTAAAAGAAATAAAAGGTGGTATTTCATAAAAGCAGTACCAAAGCAACATTTTAAAAAACTGGACTGGAAGAGTTATGAAAACCCTACAAGAGGCCTTATAAAACTAAATGCTTAGCTTTCAGATACCTTTCCAAATATTTGTATTGAAAGATAACTAAGGTAAGCAAGACATGACAGATTTACAAACATGAATGGACTAGAGAGTTAAAAATGGTTCACTCATTCAAAAAAACTAAACTTCAGTTGCATCCACTGAAATTGATAGGAAGCAAGTTTAATGCAAACAGAAGGAAAAGTTTCATTTACAGAATATAAAATCAGCCTATGTGACTCCTTGCCATAAGATGCTGTGATGGTAGCAACTATATAGTAAAAGGATCCTACAACTACATGAAAACATCTCTCTTAACAAGGTTAGGCAGATGTCACCCATCACCGTGAAGGATCTGCCTGTCTTGTGTTCACACAGGAGGCTAAGCTAGATGGACTATTGGTTTGATCCAGCAAGGCACATAATTAGAATTGTCTTCTTGGATCAGGTCAAGTTCCATCTAATAGTCAGGCACTGTTTCCAGCAGCAGCTAGCCAGACATTCTGAAAGCTCACCAGCAGGGAAAGAAGCTGATGCCCCATCCCCAATACATTAATATCACAGGTATATTGCTTCTGAACACAGGGTTTTCGTTTAGTTACTGTGAGCAGCAGTTGGTAGCCCTCCTTCATGAATTTGTCTAATCCTGTTTTAAAGCCATTGAAGCCAGTGGCTGCTACCCTACTTATTGGTAGGGAATTCTGTACATTAATTGTACTTTGTGTATGTAACAAGCAAACTTCCTTTTTTCCCAGATGTATATAAACAGGGATTGCGGGGGATGCATCTAGGAGCACTCCTCAGAGAACTGACTGGCTGTGCCCACCTGTGACTCCTCATGGCCCCCTCAACCTGCATTTAGTCATGCCCCATAGCCTGCAATGCACTGCCTTCCGAAGAAAGGCGTGCTAGCAAAATTATTCAAAACGGTTCGTTAACTTCAGAAAGTTAAGCCACCCTTATATAGAACAGAGCTGCAAGGCATTCGGCGGTAGGGACAGTGGAAAGGATGCAATACCATGTCACTTACACATGCACGCGCAGGGCAGGCAACATGCCTCCGCTCCTCCCAAGAGACATGTATGTTCTAGATGCCCAGGGAGGCGGAGGGATGTGGCCCCTGGTGCTCCCAATTTTAAAGAGAGCGGGAGGGAGGCCTTCCCCACATTCCTTAGAACAAGCAGATGGGGGAAAGATGATGAACAGCGGCACAACAAGCAGATGAGTTGTGCCGCTGTTCGGATTAGAAGAGACCCCGGCTTACCATCCAGGAACTGCCCTTCTACCAGGGAGCACAACCAGCCGCGGGTCCCTGAGCAGCGTTCCTCGAGGATCCACGTGTCCCTCGCAGTCACCGTCGATGGGGATCTGGAGGAAAGGTGACGCTGCAGGGGGCTCTCGGCCGGGGTTGGGGGAGAGAAGCAGCGGCGCCCGGGCGAGAATGGCCTGAACAACGCAATCCAGCCACGGAGGCCTGCCGGGCCCGTTTCCTCGCTCCGCTACGGCGATAAGAACGCCTTGCCCCGCAACAGCTCCGTCCCGCGCACGCGACGCCACTGCCAACGGCTCCTTCCCCGACCTTTTTAGGGCAGGCTAGAGACCGCCTCCAATCGTAGACAGGGGAAGCGTGACACAGCCTGTAGTTCCGGTGGCGTGGTGTCGTCTATCCCTTGGCATCTCTATGGTCACATCGCATTTACTCATGGATTTACCAAAAGAAGACTCACACGAAGTATACAACTTCTGGATTGACGTGGGACGCCTTTTTTCCAGTGTGTTTCTGTTGCTCCAGAGCGGAAGTGACGGCTGCCTGTGGAAAACAAGCGAGGCTTTTAGCGTAGCTGTGACTGGGCAGCAAGGAGCCCCTCCCCCTTAATCAGCAGGAAAGAACATAAGGAGAGCCATGCTGGATCAGACTAAGCATTCTGCTGGATCTAACCCAGCATTCTGTTCACGCAGTGGGCAGCCAGCTGTCGACCAGGAACCCACAAGCGGGACATCAGTGCAACAGCACCCTCCCACCCATGTCCCCAAACAACTGGTGTACATAGCACACTGCCTCTGGTACAGGAGGTAGCACCATCAGGACTAGTAGCCATTGATAGTCTTCTCCTCCAAGAATTTGTCCAACCCCCTCTTAAAGCCATCCAAATTGGTGGCCATCACTATGTCTTGTGGTAGCGAATTTCATAGTTTGTGCACTGTGTGAAGATGTACTTCCTTTTATCTGTCCTGAATCTCCCACCAATCAACTTCATGGGATGACCCCGGGTTCTAGTATTTTGAGAGAGGAGAAAAATGCCTCCCTATCCACATTCTCCACACCATGCATCATTCTGTAGACCTCTATCACGTCTCCCCTTACTCTCCTTTTTCCAAGCTAAACAAGCCCAGCAGTTATAATCTTCCCTCATAGGGGAGATGCTCCAGCCCCTTGATCATTTTAGTTGCCCTTTTCTGCCTTTTTTCCAGCTCTACAATATGCTTTTTTAGGTGTGGTGACCAGAACTGTACTCAGTATTCCAAGTGTGGTCACACCATAGATTTGTATGGAAAGGGGTTCATGCTGTTGATAGTATAATCTTTTCCTATACATTTTGATCTCTTGCATACTGTGATCTTTACAGGGGAAAGTAGAGCAGAAAAGCATTTTAAGCACACTTACTCATGTCTGCTCAGAAGTAACCCCCTTTAGTTCAAAGAGACTTAAAATAAGGTAAGTGGGTATACAATTCCAGATTTGGATTGGAAATGTCAAAAGTGATATGCTGAGCTGAGATCATGGGGATGTGGTGTGGGATAGAGGAGAATCTATATTTTCTACAGAGATACAAAAACATTAAGTTAGAGAGAGAGAGATTGATACTCCTTCCAACCCAAACCTGCAGCTCAGTTGCACACAGGAGCCTTGCATTCCATTGACTTGCATGCAGCCGCTGCACTGGGCTCTTAAATTTATTTTTAAATATTATTACATTTATATCCTCCCTTTTTTCCTCTTGCAAGGAACCCAAAGAGGCTTACACGGTCCTCCTCCTCTCCATTTTATCCTCACAACAACCCTGTGAGGTAAGTTAGGCTGAGAGTCAATGACTGGTCCCAAAGTCACCCAGTGAGCTTCATGGCCGAGTGGGGACTAGAATCCAAATCTCCCAACCCAACTCTCTAACCACTACACCACCCACTTTAATCACTACAGCACACTGGCTTTTCCTGTGAAATGTCTAAAAACTCCCCCGAAAAATTCACATGAAAACAAAAGGTAGCAGGGAGCACAGACTCCTGTCTTTCCTTTTGTTTTGTGGGAGCGGGGTGTATACACTAGCGTTCAATCAAAGGGATGGGGAAAATTCTGAAAGTCTTCACTGATTCCTATGAGCAGCTCTCACATCCACCCCCCGGGGGCGGAGACGTTGCTTTGAAACAAGAAACTGGCTTTCTTAGGACGCAGTTCTATGCATGTTTAGCTAGAAAAAAGTCGTACAACGCACAGCATAGCTGGCTGCGGGATGCTGGGAGTTGTAGGACTTATTTCTGTCTAAACATGCATAGGATTGTGCTCTTAGGGCACAATCGTATGCATGCTTAGACAGAAAATAGTCCTACAACTCCCAGCATCCCTCGGCCAGCCGGGAGTTGTAAGACTTTTTTCTGTCTAACCATGCACAGGATTGCACCCTCAGTTACTAAGTCTATGTTTATTTGAGCGACAACAGGAAGGTGCACCCAAGAAACGGGTCGCCCTCCAGCCTGAGTGCGGCGTTGGGTCTCGGGCTGGTGCTCGCGGAGATTTGGCTTGAGGAGGAGGACAGGAACGAGAAAGCGAGCCGCGCCTGGTCCCTGCGGGAGCGTGTATGACTGCCCAGCGTTCTGGCCAGCTGTCTGCCGGCGCCTCCTGGCCAGCAGCAACGGTCCGCCAAGGTTTGTTTCCCGCTCTGGGCCTGAGGGACCCGCGGCAGCTCCCGAGCGTAATGTCAAATGCGAAGCATGTTTATTCGGTAGCAGGTCCCGTGGAGTTCAATGGGACTCCGGCCTAGTAAGTGTACTTCACGTTGAATTGTAGACTGAGAACATACGTACATCTGCACGTTTGTTTAGGCTCATGCTGCCCGCAGGCGAGGCTTTACGAAGCATGGGGCTGAAGTGAGGGGGAAAGCTTCCTCCACACCATCACCTTAAAATACTCACAAGTACAAAGAGCAGAATAGACAGGGCCCTGGCACAGCTGCTAGAAAACCTAATACACGTGATACAACAGGGAAAAATCATGGAGCAGGAAGAGGCCTGTTGGGCTGCTATTAAGGCACAGGAGCAGAGGCAGGAAAAACTATTGTGCACCTTCCCTGCTGGCCATATCTTGTGCAATCCAGTTATATGCATGCTTATTTGGGAAATAGTCCCACTATTTTCAGTGAAATTAACTGCCAGGTAGGTCTGCATAGGACTGTGGCCTTAGACAACTTATCTCTTTTCTGTCACATGCCATCCCCCCTCTTATTTCCCCCAGTGTATAGCATGTATGATTGTGATTTTGGTGGTTGTGTGTTCTCAAGAACTCAGGGTTGCCAACTTTAGTTTTCAAAAATTCTAGTACCTCAGGCTGAGGCTGTGTGCCTCTAAGGGTTGCTATATAGAGTAACAACAGAGGGTGCCCTCTCCCCCCCAGTAACCCAAGGACTAACTTCACTTGGCCCAAAATGCAGCAGCAAGGGATCCCCTGGTGCTGGTATCATATAACTTAGACTATATATTATCTTCATTAGTTGATTATTTGTTTCTGGGCCCAATTCTAAGTAGGGATTGAGGGAGGTCCCCTTGCTTGAATCAGATTGATTTGGGAATAAGGTAAACTATTCTCCCCCCCTCCCCCAATCAGGAAATACATCACATTTCTGAGCTATGAGTGCTTGTGCGCCCCTAAACCCCCACCCACCCACTGATCACTCTTTCCCCCAACCCATTTACCAGGTTGGTGCTTTGGCAAGTGAAAGGAATAGAGGACTTTCCTCCTTTCTTATCCAACATGTAGTATGTTGCTTATTTCCCAGGGACTGCTTGCAGCCTGATGTGCTGCATAGCAGCATGCTACATGCTTGAGAAGGAATTGGGGGAAAGGTCTCCATCCCTTCCTTCCACTTGCTGATGCTAGGGAAGCACAAGCCCAATAAATATTGGGTGGGGGGAAATCCTTCTCTAATTTAGATTTTAATCTGAGCTGGAGAAGTATTTGGGAATTGTAATGCTCCCCTTGTTTGAGGGGCAAGCATTTCAAGCCCCAGAGACTCGCATTTCCAAGCCCAGAAATACAAGTCTTGGAGACATCAGAAATTGAAACAGCTGCGATTAACATTTAAAGCTCCTAAAAGCCTAGGACGAGGACACGTTCAGTGCCCTGTTAGAGAGAGATGTGTAGGCATAATAAAGAAGCCTTTTACATAGTGGTACTAAAACTGTACAATGCTCTCCCTGGGGAAATTCACCAGGTTCCTTTTCTTCCTGCACTTAGATGGGAATAATGTGATTATTAGACATTGTATCTGAATTGTTTAACTGGTGTATTTTAGTGCTGCAATTAATTTAGTATTTACTATTTTATTGTTGAAGTTATGACTTGTATTTTTTCAATGTATTTTAAATATGTCATCTGCCTGAAATTAAATATATATATATATATATATATATTTCAATACAATAAGCAAATACAAGTATAGAAGCGGGGGGGGGGTAAAAAAAGCAACTCAGGAGCTGTGGGACTAGAGCCCAGCCCTCCTGCTTTCAAGAGCAACTCCCTTACAAGGCCAGCATCATAGATTCAATCTTCACCGACTCTGTTAACTTAAGGAGCAGCCCTTGACTATGGAAATGTGGGAGAGTCTTTCAGTCTGTGCTCCTGTTCCAACTTGTTTTGGTGTAAAGATGGCTCACCATTGGGTGAATACATTGACTTTTGATTATCGATAGGGTTATCATCTGATAAAAGAAATCCTGGGGTGCAGCCCTCTGGATGTTTAGACAGAAAAAATCCTGGAACTCCCAGCATGCCCCAGCCAGCACAGTTGCCTGGGGTATGCTGGGAGTTGTAGGATTCATTTCAGCCTAAACATCTATAGGATTGCACTCTTAATCTATTAATCCTATGAGTGTTAGTCACTGAATTGATTAAATTTGCATATTTGTGGGGATGAGATTACAGGGCACTATTCTTTAATGGTTCTGCTCATTCCTGGATGGCCATTCCTAGAAGTTGGTGCTAGAAGAATGCTGTTGTACCCTGTAGCCTTTAGCTTGGGGGTACCTCAAGATT
The DNA here is from genome assembly GCF_057233095.1 of Heloderma suspectum. Taxonomy (NCBI): domain Eukaryota; kingdom Metazoa; phylum Chordata; class Lepidosauria; order Squamata; family Helodermatidae; genus Heloderma; species Heloderma suspectum. Next base: position 119,924,634 of record NC_139462.1, read on the forward strand.
CCATCTTGTCTGCCATGCTAACGTTTATATAACCTCTGGGAGATGTCCTCTAGAGGTCTGGGCTGAGGTATTATCAATATGTTGATGACATGCAGCTTTACCTGTCATTTCCAATTCCAGAGATGCAGTAGAGGTGACAAATTGGTGTCTGAAGTCAGTTAACGTTTAAAGCCCTAAAGGGATTAGGTTACTTCAGGCACCACCTGCTCTGATGTGAACCTGCCCACCACTTGAGATAGGCATCACAGGCCCTGTTCTCCATCATGTCATGTGAGAGAAAGGGCCTTTTCTAGAATACTCTTCCCCAGTAGAGGTCTTCCAGGCTCTTTAACTTTCCATTTTTAGGCTGCTTGTAAAAACTTCTTAATTCCAACTAGTTCTTAATAGTGTGTGATCTTCTGTTTTAAGGAATTAGAATTGTCTGCGGCCTTTTAATGTTTTGTATTGTTAGACTTATTGATGTTTTTGTGCTACCATTTTAGTGTTTTGAATTTTATTGGATTTTATTATATTTGGCTATGTGTTTTTCTTTTTGTAAGCTGCTTTAGTTGTTTTAACAGAAAGGTAGGATATAAATTGATAATGGGTTATATCCAAATTTATGCTGAAACAACTGCACTGGCAGAAGTGGAACGTAGGAAGCTGCCTTATACTGAGTCAAACCATTGGTCCATCTAGCTCAGTATTGTCGACACTGACCTGGTTCACACGTAATGGCAGTAAATCATGGGCTAATTAACCCAGGATTTGTACCAGCACATGCTGGGCATGTTCTGAGGCCATTTTGAATACCCCACCCCTGATTGGGTTGATTCAGGGGTTGCTACGTGATGTCCGAATCTATAGGATAATTGTGGGTTAAACAACACACAGTTAACCTACAATTAGTAGTTCAGTTAACTGTGGATTGTTTAAGCCATTATTAACCAATAGGGTCCAGGTTTGGATGCCATGTAGCAACCCCCGATCCAGGGGTGGATATTCAAATAGGCTGTGGAACGTGTCTGGTATGCATTGCAGCAAATTGTGGGTTAATTAACCCACAATTTGCCACCGTTACAGGTGAACAACCCCACTGACTGATAGCAGCTCTCCAGGGTTTCAAGCAGGAGTTTTTCCAGCCGTACCCGGAAATGCTGGGGATTGAACCTGTGACCTTCAATGTGCAAAGCGTATTCACTGCCACTGGGCTACTGCCCCACCGGTAGACTTCCCCACCCCCTCTGTCCCACAGCAGCCCCTCCAGACACCTGAAAATGGTACACAGAAAGTCAAGAAGCCCCCTGCTGAAGGGGGTAAAATGTTGATGTTAACATTTAAGCCCTGAACAGAGTAGGACCAGATTACTTCAGGCACCGACTGCTTTAACATGGACCTGCTCAGCACTTGAGATAGGCATTACAGGCCCTGCTCTCCATCATGTCATGTGAGATGAAATGAGTGGGTAGAAGAGAGGGTGAGCTGTGGTGCGAGAGGGAAGGGGCAATCTCCAAAAACTGGGCAGAGGATCTTCCACAAGTGGAGCCTTTCCTTTCTCAGAAGGCAGATCTTGAACTCAACCCAATATGGGTAAAACAATAATTCTGAAGTAAGAAATATACATTGACACAGAGTTCAGAGCAAAATGATGGTTTGTTTAAAGTTAATGATAGTTAATTTTGTAAACTGTTGTATGTGTTGCAGGTGATCAGACAAAATGTGGTCTGTCTGGTTTCTTCCCCCCACGAATGTACCTGGCTATCCAAAATCCTCCGCAGCGCCCAACTACAGGCAAAACATGCTAATGCCATACACTCTTACAACTGGATGGCAGCAGAAATAGGGTAGGGAACCTGAATGCTCTCTGTTGCTCTCTTGGCATGGTCCAAAACAACATTCCTCATGTAGCCCTTCCCCCCTTTTGCAGATTATCAAGAAATACCACTGGGTACTTCATTAACCCTCTCTTCCTAACTAACCTAAAAAGTATATATCTCACTGGTAATCAATTTGCTCCTCCTCCATAAGGTCATTTACTGTGCAATCCTGTACATGTCTACTCAGAAGTAAGCCCCATTGGGTTCAATGGGACTTACTCCTAGGTAATTCTGTATAAGATTGCAGCATTAATGTTTCTGGCAAGCAGCTGCCAAGGTGTCCCTTTTCCCACAGATGCGACCGACCAGCAGCAATTGGAGTGAGCATATCTAAAACTTCACCACTGTACACTCAGCCACCCAGGCCTGGCTCCTAGAATAGTCCCATGCCCCCAGCTCCTACAATCCCAGTTTAGAGTAAAATCAAGATGTTGGTATGGAGAACCTTTCCTTAGGGTGGAGGCCTTCACAGTAGGGCAATCCCACCACTATCCCCAAATGTGGAAGATCACTCCTCACAATTGAGCAATCCTTCCTTTCATTTCTGTTGCCACCATTAAACTACACCTGTTTATTTAAAATACACCTTTTCCCTTAAAGTAGCTGATCATTATGCATAAGACAAAACAGCTCAGAGGTACTAGGAAAGTAAACAAAGATATATAGTATTTTATTAAAAAGAAATAAAAACAAGAGAGATTATTTAAGAATGTTACTACTTTTAAACAAGGTTTCTATACAGTTACTTTTACCACCAATCGGATGTTAGAAGCCCCAGTTCCTATCCATAACCAATTCCGTTATCAAGGTCCACCCCAGTTAACTCACAGGCCTAACAATGAGAGCTTGAAAGGCAGTCTTCTTTCTGGGCAGGTTTGACTTCTACCTAGAACCTTCAGGGTTGTTCACCAGGCTTCTCCTGAAATCTTCAGTTTGGTCCAGCTGCTGCTCAGTCTTTGGACCACCGCCACCAGCTGACACTCAGGCTTCAGCTCTTCCCTTCAAAAGCTGCTCCAGTCTTCCTCTCCCCACTTGCAGATCTTCTTCTGCATCTGCCTCACGTGCTCTCAGCTTGGCCTTCCTGGTCTTGTAGCTGCTGTTTCTGGCTGCTGTCATCTTCAGGCTCTCCAGCCTTTCACAAAGACACCTCCTAATGACTCTTCCCCAGGCAACCTCTCCTGTCAGACTCCTCCGGACACACTCCCCCCAGATGTCTCTCCACAGCTCCTTATATCCTCCAACCAACCTGCTTTGGTGTGGCCAACATTCCGTCAGCCCACCTCTGTATAGACTTAGGACCAATGGGCATACTTAGAATGTTCAGTTATTCTCCAGTCAGATGGCTCCAATTTCGATCCATATATAAGGACATAAACCTGGCTTAATTTTCACCTCTTAGTGGTAACAGTAACTGGTAATTTGCTAGCACAAATATTTTCTGTGCAGCTTTCCTCAGGAACAAGCCTTGAGTAAAAAGCATACATTTTTCTTTTACTGTTAACCCATTTGGACCCTCAGTTATTGAAACAAAACATAACAGCTAAACTTTTATCTCAGTTTTACCTCAGTTTCTTTGCAGTTGGTAACCTTACTCCCACCATTCTCCCTACCCATATGCCTCACACCTGCTTATTACATTGGGGGACTTAGGTTGTTTATTCACTCAGTCACTTCCAACTCTTCGTGACTTCATGGACTAGCCCACGCCAGAGCTTCCTATTGGCCATCGCCACCCCCAGCTCCCCCAAGGTCGAGTCCGTCACCTCCAGAATATCATCCATCCATCTTGCCCTTGGTCGGCCCCTCTTCCCTTTGCCTTCCACTTTCCCTAGCATCAGCATCTTCTCCAGGGTATCCTGTCTTCTCATTATGTGGCCAAAGTACTTCAGTTTTGCCTTTAATATTCCCTCAAGTGAGCAGTCTAGCTTTATTTCCTGGAGTATGGACTGGTTTGATCTTCTTGTAGTCCAAAGCACTCTCAGAATTTTCCTCCAACATCACAGCTCAAAAGCATCTATCTTCCTTCTCTCAGCCTTCCTTCTGGTCCAGCTCTCACAGCCATAGGTTACTACGGGGAATATAATTGCTTTAACTATGAGGACCTTTGTTGTCAGTGTGATGTCTCTGCTCTTAACTATTTTATCAAGATTTGTCATTGCTCACCTCCCCAGAAGTAAACGTCTTCTGATTTCTTGGCTGCAGTCAGAGTCTGCAGTAATCTTTGCACCTAGAAATACAAAGTCTGTCACTGACTCCATGTTTTCTCCCTCTGCTTGCCAGTTATCAATCAAGCTGGTTGCCATAATCTTGGTTTTTTCGAGGTTTAACTGCAACTCATCTTTTGCACTTTCTTCTTTCACCTTTGTCAGAAGGTTCCTCAGCTCCTCCTTGCTTTCAGCCATCAAAGTGGTATCATCTGCATATCTGAGACTGTTAAAGTTTCTTCCAGTGATTTTAACTCCAGCCTTGGATTCATCAAGCCCAGCACGTCGCATGATGTGTTCTGCATACAGGTTGAATAGGTAGGGTGAGAGTATACAACCCTGCCGTACTCCTTTCTCAATCTTAAACCAGTCCGTTGTTCCGTGGTCTGTTCTTACCGTTGCTACTTGGTCGTTATACAGATTCCTCAGGAGGCAGACAAGATGACTTGGTATCCTCATACCACCAAGAACTTGCCACAGTTTGTATAGATAGCTTCAAATGGCAACCTTCCTTCGGAAATGTCAGCTAGGCGAAAGCAGTCTCTTCCTACATTAGACATCATGTATGTGTTCTGTTAATGACTTTCCTGTGTGAGAGAAGGGGAAATGCATATCTTAAGATGGTGCTTGTCATCTACAGGTTTTATAAGTACATGTATTAACAATATTTTAAAATTTCTATCCAATTAATTTGATAGTTTTACCAAATTAGTTGACTAATTTTTAGTTGACTAAAAGGCTTTTTAATTGATGGATCTCATTGATTAAACATTGCAGCCCTAGTTATCACTCATTTGTGCAGTGTTGTACCAGGACTGACCCATGCCATGCCATAGGATTCTGCCTAAGCTACTGGTATGCTGGTTCTCCCACTCCCTGCCCATATCCATCTTGCTGCCAGCACAGGGCACTACACCCACACAACTTAAGTTGCAGTCACATTGCTTCCGGACCCACTGCACAACACTTGAGTCCAGTCTTACTCCCTTTCTTGCAACTTGTACTGAGGATAGAAGCAAGGGTTTTCTCTATCATCTGCTCGCTTCAATTTTTTTCAGCAGACTTTACTTCCATGTAGATGCCTTTGCTACACTTTCTCTGGATTGTGCGTAATGCCATGATCCAGTAGGATTGGTCTCTAGATGTTGTTTCCTGTTATCAGTGCGATATGTAATTAGAGACTGTTTTATTTTTGTGTTAATTTACAGTCTGCCCTAAGTTCTGCCTTTACTGATGGTTAATGTGTTCTGTCACTTTAAATACAAACCACGTAGAACTTGTGGGGGTGGGGGGAAGCGGGAAAGAGACAGGCTCCCAGTCAGTTGAACTGGTTCTGTGATGGTTGTACTCTGCTGACACCTCTGTTTAATTGCTGGAGTGGTTCCGGATAAAGAAACATTTGATTTGTTCATATCTTCCTGGACTAGAGTGTAACACCAATTCTGGGAAGGGAAAGAATTCCATTTGCTTGTGAATTTTTCTCTCTACGATAATCCATAGGATGTATGCACAAGTGGTATGTTAAATTGTCACATGTTTGTGTGTGGATAGTGTGCTGTGAAATTGGCAACATCTTAAATCTTTGAATTAATTATTTTACAATGTAACATACAGACCTTTTGTGTATAATAAATCTATTATAATACATGGCTTCCCACAGTGATTGTTACAGTGTAAAACTCTGCTTCCCTCAGATGTTTTATCTTCTATTATTGTAGGTAATTAAGGCATAACTAGCATGGATGCTGTTGCCAGCCACAGCTGTCATCTTCTTCAGCAGCTCCATGATCAACGCATTCAAGGCCTTCTCTGCGATTGCATGTTGGTGGTCAAAGGTGTTTGTTTCAAAGCACATAAAAATGTGTTAGCTGCTTTCAGCCAATATTTCAGGTACGTTAGTCAAAAATAGTGTAGTGAAAGCTATATATAGTGCATTTTAGGCCCCACTCCTTAGCAAACATGCCTGGAAGTCTTCTTAAAATCAATGGACTTCTGAATAAACATATTTAGGGTTGTGCTGCAAAAGTTATATAAAGGCCTTGGTGTGGACAGAAGTGTTTTGTGTTTATAAAGAAGTAATGGTGATGTCCATAGACACAGAGAAAAGATTAATATGCTGAAATGGAAATTGGGGCAGCCATGAATACATCATCCTTGCGGAGTCACTGGTAAATATAAATTAGAATTTCACATAATCCTAGACAGGCTTGTGACAACCCCACACACTTCTCAGGTGATCACATTGGTGTGTGTGTCACCACTTCTATGAACTGGCTCTTAGTGCCTGGGTTAGATTGATTTTTGGAAGATGTATAACCAGTCTTTCAATACAATAGTTCTCAAGGCAGAGTAAAACAATTAAAACCATAAAATACACTTCAAGGCAACAGTAAATTTTACAGACTCACTAAGAGGGACATTATACAGCTGTCAGTGAAACTCAATAAAATCAAAGTCATAAAAGGACTGTCTAATGAGAGAGTTCTTTGCAGCTAGTTTGAAAGGGTCCTGATGCTGAAACTGGTGCATCTCTGTGGGCAACTGCTTCACAGTTTGGGGGCCATCACAGAGAAAGTCCATGGTGTTTGCCAATCTACCGAATGATGGACCCATCAGAAGATTCTCTGTGCTAGATCTTTGAGTCATATGTATGGGAACAGGTGCTCCTTCAAGTATCCTAGTCCTAGACTGTTAATGGCTTTAAAGGTAAGCACCAGGACCTTGAATTTAGCCTGGAAGCAAACAAGGAGCCAATGAAGCTCATACAAAACCAGTGTTATGTGTTCCATGTAGCTAATGCTAAACGTCATTCTGATGCATTTTAAGGCATTTGTAGTTTCCAAACAGCCTTCAAGGGCAGCCCCATGTGGAGCACATTACAGTCCTACAGTTGGAAGATTACTAGGTCATGCACCACAGTGGCCAAATCCCTGATGGATGACCTATGCTGAGAGAAAGACAGAGAGAGTGTGATGCTGTTAATTCTTCTGAACTCAGTAGCTTTCAATACCATTAACCATGGTATCCTTCTGGATAAGCTGTCCAAGTTGGGAACTGGAGACACTGTGCTGCTGTGGCTCTGTTCCTACCTGGATGAAAAATTCCAGGAGGTAGTGCTGGGGGACTACTGCTCAGCTCCCTGATATTTATATTATGGGATCCTGCAGGGTTCGTTCTTGTCCCCCGTGCTATTTTAACATATACATGAAACTGCTGAGTGAGGTCATTTCGAGGTTAGGGGTCCGGTGTCACCAATATGTGGATGACACCCAACTCTGTTTCTCTTTTTCATCTAATTCAGGTGAGGAAGTGCTAAAGCAGTGCTTGGGTGCTGTAATGGACTGGTTGAGGGTCAATAGACTGTAAGCCAATCCAGACAAGATGGTGAGTGGTTCATCTGTCTGAGTGACTGGTGTTCATCCTGTTCTAGATGGAGTTGCACCCCTCATTAAGGAACAGGTTCATAGTATGGGAGTGCTTATTGGTCACTGGAGGTGCAGTTTTGTCCCTGTGGCATGGAGTACCTTTTAACAGCTTAGATCAGTGCCCCAGTTGCTACCCTACCTGGACAGAAAGAGCTTGGGCTCAGATGCTCTGGTAACCTCCAGATTAGACTAATGTAATATGTGGAGCTCCCTCTGAACACAGCTCAGAAACTTCTCTTAGTTCAAAATATAGTTACAAGTTTGTCAGTTGGGACTGGGCGCTATGATCCTATTACACTGGCATGTCACCAACTGCCCTGCTTCCTGGTCTGTTTCTAGGCTCAATATAAAGTTTTTTAAAAAAACCTTTAAAGCCCTTCATGGATTGGGGCCAGGGTACCTGAAGGATCCAGGTTTCACCAAGCATATTGATGTACTGACTTGCACATCATCAATGGAAGACAATGAACCAGAAAAGTTGACCCAGAAGCCATAGGTTTTTGTTTTTTTTTTAAAGGTTGGAGGATTATTTTATTTATTTTAGCCAATTTGTAACCTGCCTTTCAGTCTAGACTAGACTCACAAGGCAGGTTATAATAAAAACAATATATTATCCTCAATTTCTAATTATCATTCTGTCTTTCTAATCATATTACTCCTTTTAACAAAGTTTACTAAAGCTTGTGCTTCCTATTTTTTAAAAATAAAACATTATCATTCCCTCTAGTACCAAACTTGAGTGGCCCCATGCCTATCATTGTGGCAGAGAAACAGGGCCACCCAAAAATCAGATGGTGGTTTCTGCATGCTCAGGCTGCTCCCCGACTCTGCAGAAGTATATGTGTTTATAAATGAAAAGAGAGAGTGTATTAATATTTTATAAAACAGACATTTAATTACATCATAGCAAAATTATTTCCGCTTACACAACAGTATTCTCCAAACCATAAGTCTGTTGGTAGTCTCTTGAAAAATTTAGAAATACATGCCCTTTGTTTTGAAGTTTATGCAATTGATTTTTATTAATCCTTGATTTAATATAGCCTGTAAGTTTTTTAAGCAGCTGCATCTCAAAGCTTAATCAGCCAATCCTTAATCATTTGAATAGTAGTACTGTTTCATAATTTAGCTAAAAAAAATTTGATGAAGGAAAAGACAATTAAAAAAATTCCAAAGCAGCCAGACCAGGGCCTATGATCAGTTGGTTTCTGATGTACAGAATATTGATAATGTCATTGGAGAAAATGAAAATACAAGGCTTGGGTGGTGGTGGTGGGATTAGCCACCTTGATTCTTAAATATCCTGGAGGTGGGCAGCAGGTTCATAGGGTGCAGACATTATGTGGTTTAAACCTTCCCCTTCTTACACTATATGGACAGAAAGGAGCAAGAATACCTTCTCCCTTTTCCATTCTCCATAAAGAATGGGAAAGAAAAAAGATGTATTTTCCTCTCATCTTCTAAAAAGTTTAAATTTCTCCCCCACCCCGCAGCCCTGAGCATCACTTCCTGGTTTCTAAGCTATCTGGAGCCTTGAACAAGAGAACTCCTATTAGTGGTTGAGGATAGACTTTCAGTCCCTTTAGAAAGGTGAATTATCCAGGAGAATTGAAAGGTAACATCTGAATGTTTTCTCATCAGTCAGTGTTGGAGGCTGAAATTGGTCTTCGAAATCAGCAAATTTATAAGTAGTTTCAGACTAGCTGCTGTCAACAGTGGCAACGATACACTGCAATTCAGTTGCATTGTATACACCATTTGCTAAAAAAAGAAAAATCTATGCCAAGGAAAGCTGAATTCTAGGTGCTGTGTATATTATACAAATGAAAAATATTTACACATATTTGCTTATTTTTCATAAGTTATTCTGCTTGTGCTACCTATGGACAAAAAGTGGTATAGAATCCTGAAACCCTGCTCTCTTATCAGTGGAAAACCTACTCAGTATAATACCATCCTACCTGGGTTTCTGAGATCTCAGTAGTCATAGCCCACACACATTCAAGCCAATTTTAGCGTTCTTAAGGGTACTAAACTTGCCTTCTTTTTAAATGAAATTGAGATTATCAGGCTGCAATCCTAAACTCCCTTACCTGGGTATAAACCCCACTGAACTCAATTATACTTACTTCTGAGTATACGTGTATAGAATTGTGCTATAAAGAAACCAAATTCTCATAAATATCAATTTCTGCCTGTGGATGGTGCAATTTAGAAATAGTAGAATGTACTGAGCACTGATGGCACAATATACATATATATCTAGGGCCTGAAATTTCCAAAGCCACTTTTTCCTGATTTCTTGTTTTTATGCCATCGCATTTTTGAGTAAAATGTTTAATACAGTTCATACATCATTAGGAATAATGTATGCAAGTATGAGAAAGAGAGCGAAGGCTTTAATCTACAAACCACTTTGCTTCACATAGTTTCCCAAGTCATGGCATAACTCCAGAATAGACCATTTGTGTATTGTAGCCTAATTCTGTGCAGGAGGGATTTTTAAAAAACATTGACCTAACTGCTCCTATATAAAATATTGTAAGTGACAGCTCAAAAAATAACCTCTTTGGGAAATTATAACCTAAATAGCCATCATAGAAACTGCACAAATAAGAGATTTCAGTAAGTACCACGAGTTTCACTTGGTATATTAACTAAAAAAAAAAAATTGTAATGTTTTTGAAGATTGGCAGTTTTAAACTCTTGTACCTTTTAAAAGGTTGTGCTCTTCCTTCCTAGGACCCTGTTTCAAAATTCTTCAGGCCAGAAGAATGATGTCTTTCATTTGGATATTAAAAATGTAGGTGGCATAGGCCAGATCTTGGACTATATGTACACATCTCATCTTGACCTCAACCAGGACAATGCACAAACTTTGTTGGATATTGCACTATGTCTACAAGTGCAAAATGTTTTGAACATGTGTCGCTCATTTTTAAAATCCTCCACCACTGTAGAGCAGCCAGCCAGTATGCCTTGTAATAATACCTTCTCATTGCAAAATACTTTGGCTGAAGATAGTAACTGTGAGAGTTATAGTACTAATTTACTGCGTGTATGTTCATCCCCTGTGGAACCTTGTAAAGCTTTGGATGACCATCATCTACATGGGCCACAGCCTGTTGCACTTCACATCCCATCTGGTGATATAAATAAACAGAAACAGGATTCCATGGATGCTAGTTGCACAGATCTCTCATTTAAGCAGCCAAACTGTCATTACAAACTGCGTAATTTTTATAGCAAACAGTTCTACAAGCAAACTACTTGTCCCAGCAACAGGAGATTACCAGAACCATCCTTTGATTTCAGTGCCTCTACAGAACAAAACACAGTTAAGAATGGTTCATGCACCGTCAATCAGTCTGAATGTGTTTTGGAATCATCCAGTCACTTACCACCATCCTTTCTGGTTCAACCCTTAAATGAGCGCTCCGAGGATCAAGATTTAGAAGTCACATCTTTACAGCCAACCAAAGAGATGAGGCTTAAAAAAGCCATACATCTTAAAAAAATGAATTTCCTACGGTCTCAAAAGTCTCCCGAACAATCTTCTGTACTTAAAATTGCTAATGGAGACATTGCAAGGGAAACTGAGTTAGAAAGGCCAAGTAGCACAAAAAAGAAAAATATTGATGCTATTGAAAGGAAGGAAGCTAAACATGTGGTTAGTTCAGAATGCTTGGTGCAAAGTGTTGAACTTGAGCCCTCTCAAGAGCCTTCTGAGCCAGGTAGCCAGTTGCAGATTTTCCTTTCAGAGAGGCAGTATCCTTGTGCATTATGTGGAAAGGCTTTTAAACATCCAAGCAATCTGGAGCTCCACATAAGGTCTCATACAGGTACAATTATTTAACACTTTCAGGTCCAGTGTTTAATTACAAAATTGAAAGGCAGATAGAACACAGTCTTAGCAGCTGAAGACAGACATGGTACAGCAATTATGTTAGTCCATCATACTAATTCCATGATCTTGATCAGATAATCATCCAAGTGAATATGATTTTAAAGATCATATGCCCTCAGCAAAGGTAAACACATTTCTCTGACAAAGGCCAGTCACTGCAATTTTTACAAAATTACATGTTTGACATTTTGCCATTATTTCCTGCATGAACAGCAGAATACATTTTTATTCTTTGCCATGTAGTTTTGCATATAGCTTATAGAAGCAATATGACTGTTACTCTGCAACTGACGTTAATGTTAATAGACAGTTGGAAAAGAAAACAAGGTGGTTTGTAAAAGTCCTGTCTTTCATTGTTTTCCTTTACCTATGTCAGTATGATCTTACTGTGTCACATTTGCAGTGATGCTAAAGTGCTTACAGAATCAGATTCTTCCATTGGATGGAGTGTTGGTTTTAGAATCATGGGAGAAATCCTACCTTAGCTGTGGACTCACTGGGCAGCTAAGCAATTTTATGCCCACTTATTTGGAAATAAGTCCCATTAAACTCAGTGGGGCTTACTTCTGAGTAAGTATATACAGGATTATGTTTTAAGTTAGGGCTGGGGAACATACGGCCCTCCAACTCCCATCATACCTCACCATTAGCTATGATGGCTAGGGCTGATGGGAGTTGCAGTTCAACATATGGAGGATCACACATTCCCCACTCCTGTTATCTCCCCACCCCACTTAGTCATCAAAGTTCCTGTTAAGCCTTAGTAAAACAGCAGTATTGAACTGTGTTATTTACAGGGCTTTTGGGAATAGGAACAATGTAGAACAGGGGTCCCCAGTGCAGCACCTATGGGCTCCACTGTGCCCCACAAGGCCAGGCTGAGGCACCCGCCAAGCTATTTTCCCTCTCTGCAAGTGAATGGAGCGATCCCTTCTTTCACTCGTTTAGGAAGGGGGGAAGTCGTCCTTGTGGAAAAACAGCTGGGTGGAGAGTTCACCCCCACTAAGCATGCTTGAGGCAGGAGGGTCCTTGGCAAATTTTGCTCTCCTCCAGCTGATTTTGAGCAGGGGTCTTTTTCTTGCCCCCTGCAAATGAATGGAGAAATTGCTCTATTCACTTGCTTGGGGAGAGGGAGAAAGAGGAGCCAGAGACACAGGGAGGGAGGGAGGGGGAGAGAGAGAGAGAGAGAGAGAAAGAAAGAAAGAAAGAAAGAAAGAAAGAAAGAGAAAAGAGCCAGAGGGATGGATGGATGGATGGATGGATGGGGGCGGGAAGCCAGAGACAAATGGAAGGAAAGAAAGAGGAGCCCTGGAGAAGGGAAGGAAGGAAAGAGGAACCAGGGAGAGAAAGAAAGAAGCCAGAAAGGGAGGGAGGGAGGGAGGGAGGGAGGGAGGAAGGAGCCCTGGAGAAGGAAGGAAGGAAGGAAAAAGAAAGAAAGAAAGCAAGCAAGCAAGCAAGCCAGGGAGAGAAAGAAAGAAGGAAAGGAAGGAAGGAAAGAAAGAAAGAAAGTGGGGAGGGAGAGAGAGAGAGAGAGAGAGAAACAACAAGGAAAAGGAGCCAGAGAGAGAAAGAAACATCAGATTGAGTAGCACACACAGGTTGCATATTCGTGCACACACACAAACATAGATAAGGGGGTGTTCCCAACATTTTTGTGATTGGCAGCCAATTTGTGGTGGCACCCAGGACATTTTTTTCAAAAAGGCAAGTGGGCCCAAATAAAGATTGGAGACCCCTGATGTAGGATATGAATGCCATCCATTATATAAAGGGCTAGTTAAATTACAATAAAATGTGAGGGGCTATATATTTGTCTTGTGAAATACACAGGACTTGAAAAACAATGAGCATGATCAAGCCAAAGTCTAGCGCTTTTAAGGACCATTGATTTCAAATGGCTAGTTAAGCATGTGCTTAACTCCTCCTGAAAGTGAATGGGACTTAAAAGTGCTTAAGTCTATTTCCAGTGTATATAAAATTGATTAGTACTATCAACCAATTAGAGAATGTTTAGTTGATTTAAACAAACAGTCAAGTAAAAAAATCACAGTGCACATATAACCAAAATGTCAGTTAAGGTGCTTTGTAAAGATAATTGTTTATTAAGTAAAAACTACCACCCTTAGGAGGAAAGGGATATTTTTAGTATTTTCTTAATCCAAGTTGCAGCTCCTGCTGATGAATTAAATAACGCTTAGTTGATCTGTTAGTTTGCAGTGTTAAAATGGATGTAGTCAGCTCAGTACAATACAGTAAATATATAAGCAATTTGTGACTTTTGTAGTGCAGTTCTAGTATTATTTACTTGAGAGCAATTTCTAATAAGGTGAGATTAGATTGCAGCCTTAGTCAACCTCCCCCAAAGTTCTCTATTTGAACTACTTTTTGACTTTTAAGAGGTTGCTTATATGAGGTAAGGTACTGATGGACATTGTTAAGTAAGAGGATTAAACTATTAAAATATATTTTAGAACATACATAATGCTTGTGTTGCACTATTTATAAAACCATACAAGATTGAGACTTAGCAGAGAAATGTCAGAAAGCTGAACTCTCAGCTGACTGGAACTGGATGGGCGAGACAGCAAAAAGCAGAATAGTTACCTGGTGTATGTGGGAGGCAGTGGTTGTGGAATGGCTTGAAGATGCTTCACTCTAGTGCAGGGGTGGGGAAGTTGTAGTCTAACATCTGGAGGGCAACAACTCCTATCATCTCTGACTCTTGGTCATGCTAGGCGAGTCTGATGAGAATTGAAGTTCAGCAACATCTGGAGTGCCACAAGTTTCCCACCCTTGATCTACTGATTTGTGGATGCTGATGCTCCTGTGCATGCACACAGTTGCCCCATTCACATTGTGGGGGAGATACTTCCTTTATTACACTGAATGGTCTTGCCATCTGTTGGCTAGTTAACACTATGTAGAAATAATGGGTTGGACCTAGATTTAGGTGCGGCCAGCTTGGCTGAAGGAAACAGATTTCCTCGCTCTCTCCTCCCCACAGCAGCCCTTGGGCCCTCTGAAAAAGCTACAAGAGTTGGGGGATCCTGCTTCACTCCTAGGAAGTGACTTTGCCCAATTTTTCCTTCTCCCCACACCATAGCCTACCCCATTTAGTGTAGCATTTTGGGGGGCTGGAGGAACTGCCATGGGGAGGGGGGAAGTTCACTTCCACCAGCCACTTGCAGCTAAATAGATCCAACCCAAAAGTAATACTATGGAGCAAACAATTCATTTGGGACTAGTCCTGGTTTTGTTCTGTAGGCTTCATTGACACTTCTGTGGAGTGAGGATTAATGGAATGCAGCTGGAGTGATTATTTCACTGGTGACATTATTTAAGGTTTGTCTTCAAACATTTAATCAAATATGCTTAATATAAAATTCAGAATATCTTTGGTGGCAAATTTCAAATTTGTGTTTAGCTGCAACTGTTGGAAGTGCAAAACATTATTGCTTCTTCTTTTAGGTGAGAAGCCATTTGAATGTAACATTTGTGGCAAATGTTTCTCACAGGTAGGAATTTAATAATATTTTTAAGTGTTCTGTTGTATTTGAGTCTGCTGTTGCTTACGTGCCATCCAGCGACCTGGGACTGTCTGCTTCTATGGCACAGGCATGCTGAGGTTGAAAGAGGCTCTGCACTCCTGTTCTAACAACTGCCCCATTTCCCGCTCACTTTCAGACTCCTAGAGGAGGGGCTGCAGCTCAGTGGCAGAGCACCCGCTTTGCATGCAGGAGGTCCCAGGTTAAATTCCCGGCATCTCCGGGCAGGACTAGGAAACATCCCTGGGAAGCCAGTCAGTGTCAACCAGTATAAGGCAACCTCCTATGCAAAATGGGCAAGGCTTTTTGGCAGTGCTGTAGGAAATGGAGTAGAAATTTTAAGGAATGTTTATCCTCTCTTTAATTGAAAAAAAGAACTGAATGTGTCCCCCTCCCTTTAAGTGCTATCAAGTAACCCTGTTGTTGTTGGCTTATTTTGGGCATTCAAACCAAGATATTCAGGTTTGAAAAATATTGGGGAAATGAAATACAACTTGAGTTAGAACTAATTTCTTATTCCTAAATATTATCCTCCCCATTCTTTTTGTTTCTTTCCAAATCTGCGATTTATTTATTTTTTGGTACACTGGGTAAGTAAAACACACATTATGCTATACTTCAGTAAATGAATAGTTCTGTCTTTCAGTATGGCCTGGATCCAAAGTTGCACGAATGGACCCATCTTCTCCCCCTGCAGCCCCCATGCCCCCCCCAATCTGCTCTAGAGACTCAACTAATCCCCCCAGAGCAGATTTGGAGGGCATGCAGGGGGGCTTCAGGGGGAGAGAAAATTGGTTCCACCAGTGGTTTCATTTCCGCTGGTGAAAGGACACCATTTGATCCAACCCTATATCTTTATTACAAAGACTGTAAGATAAGAAAAGTAGCATTGTAATGAGATTAGGGCTACACAGAAACTTTAGGCACTGCCTTAGGGAGTGCAGTGTAAATTTTCTATAGTTCCTAGTCTTCTCTGGACAGAATGCAGAGCAGGACATAGGAATGGATTCAGGGCTCAGAGCACTAGTACAATGATCCCACTATCCCCTTGCTCAGGTGTTGCCTCTTTCCCCTGTGCCAAAATGACAACAGGGAGGCACAGCAGGGAAGGGAAGCCTCTTCTGACCCATCCTTCCTAATGCCTGCAGCTTCAAACAAAAGCACAGCAATGCTCTGGGTAAAATTTGACACTTTTAGTGGCAAGCAGGGTTGCACAGGATGTTGTGGTAGCTCTTTGGGTACAAGCAAAGCTGCCTGTTTCTACTCTAAATGGTATCACCTTGGTCCCAGTACTGGAAGACTTTATTTTTCAAGTGCCATATTGTTAACATCAAGAGCCAAAGCAAGATCCTCATTTCCAATCATAAAATTTTTATCAGCATGACCTATCTGATAGTTAAGCTGTGTTAAAAAAACCTTCACTTATCTTTATAGGCAGGTAATCTTCAGACGCATTTACGTCGGCATTCTGGTGAAAAACCTTACATCTGTGAAATCTGTGGGAAAAGGTTTGTATGACTGTGAAACTCCTGCATAATAACTATAGTATTGGCCATATTCTGATGTCCTATGATTTGGATTCACATTCATCATAAAACATTGGAGGATTGGGAATAAGCAATTGAGCACTCCTTCCTTCTTTCTCTTATGCACCTTAGTAAAGACTCTTAGGGCCAGCATGCCCCAGCCAGCATGGGGCATGCTGGGAGTTGAATGCCTTTTTTCGGTCTAAACATGCATAGGATTGTGCCTTTAAGCACCTTAATGAAGACTTCCTGGTCATCTTAAACGTTTTCAACTGGTTTGAACAGTCATTCCAAACCAGGATTGCAAACTAGAATAAATTTTGATTTACAATCCTGGTTTGGAGGGATTGCCACAATTTTCCAGTACAGCAAGCTGTGGTTTGAGAAAACCAAGATATCTTCTATTAAAGGAGAAGGAGGGAGTGCTCAAGTTTGATCCTTCTTCCCAGTTCTTCAAACCGTGGTTTGGAGTATTGGGAATATGATGTCTGAATATGGCCACTGTTGTAACTGTTCTGGAATTTATTAAGCAAAAATATATACCCATAGGTTGTTAATCTGTATTGATTATAGGTAGCTGCGATGGATAACTTTGGTATACCATAGGGGTGGGGAACCCCAGGCCCAGGATCCCAATCTGATCCTCTTGCGTTTCCCAGAAGGCCACACACCCATTCCCCCAACCACCAATAATTTGGTGGTTTCCCAGCTTTTGTGCAGTTTTTCCCCTGTTCTAAAAGGTTGAAATGCCCCTCCTCAGGCTCAGTTGCTGGCAGGAAGAGCTTTAAGCTACACTATGTTCTGTGTATTTTGGCCCCACCCCTTTTGCCTTTGGCCACACCCACCACTGGAAGGTCCCACCCTGAGAGCTTTTCTAAAATTGAATTTGGCCCATGGTCTGAAAGAGGTTCCCCACCCCCAGTATCCTAGAAGGCCAAATCAGCACCACCAGGAAAATCCAACAACAAAAGGAACACTGTCAGCACAGCACCATCAAGTGAATGACAATCTGACAAGTCAAAGGCCCTTCAAAGACTTGCAGGATCCAACAAAAGACAGTGTTCAGTTAACTAATAATTTATCATATGCTTCTAAAATGAGATTTGTCCTAGAACAAAAGCCATTTTATTCATAAACTGTTGGAGTAAAGAGTCATAAATCTTCCATTAGTCTAGCTTTTAACCCAATAATTACTCTATTAAACTGAATTAATGTACATATTGCAAAACCTCAATGAAGGTGACATATTTTTTGCCCTTTTTAACCTTTCCGTTACAATATCATTATTGCTTCATTTTGTTTAACAAGACTGTAATTGATGGCCATATGTAAACTTTTTCAGGCTCAATTATAAGCTAAAGAAATAAATAACATGATGGTAGAACTGAATGTTTTATGATGAATGTGACTCACACTATTTTAGCATTTTAAGCTGGAGGAGATGTGTGGCAGCACGGGGCGTTAGATTGTGTTTGTTTCAGAACTGCAGCCATCTATCTAGCTGTCTTAAATGTTGTGAAAATGGTCAAGTGCTGAATGTAGCAGCTTCCTCTGTGACACACAGTCCCGATTCATACATTTAAAAGCCCATTCAGTCAGATGTAGGAGTGTGCCCGACTGCTGCTGCAAGTCACAACATTCCAGGCACCAATTGTACTGAACGTTCACCTCAGTGTGGCCCTTAACATTCATGTAATTATGACTGTTTGAAAGAGGGCAGACTGTTGCAGTCACAGGAATGGTGTGGGGGCCATGTGCACAGCCTCCATGTGGAAGTGCTAGTTCATAAATTGATGCCAGTGGGCCACTGAAGCTCCGTTGTGAAAATATTTAAGCCAAACTTTAAATGACCTTTTTAAATTGTGTTACAGGTTTGCTGCATCTGGGGATGTCCAGCGCCACATTATTATTCACACTGGAGAAAAACCACACTTGTGTGATATTTGTGGTCGAGGTATGTTGGAGTAAAACCCTCAGGATTTAGGAATACACTGCATGCAGGGCTAATCCACAACCCCACTGTGCCATGTAGTATAGGTGCTCCTCCCTGGTCTGGCCCTCCCCAGCTCAAGCAAACCTCAGCCATACCTTGAATTTGAGAAATGGAATGGCCCAGCTAACATGCAACAATTGACAGTGTTAATTACTGTGACTGGTAAGAACACACTCTTGTCTTCTGTGGTGTCTTGTCCTCTGCCTGAAAGCTGGAGCACCAGCAGTTGGTCACAGCGCATCTGGGCCATGCTGTGTCTCACATCCCCAGGAATGGATAGGGTTTGCCTGTGCTGGTGTGGGGAGAAGTAGTTACATCAGCATAGTGGAGGCCTTTTGTGGTTTGTATCTTGTGAGCAATATTTTTCTTATTTCTCATGTGAGCAATATTTCTCTATTTCTCCTACATCATTCCAGGATTTAGTAACTTCAGTAACTTAAAGGAACACAAGAAGAACCATACAGTAGAAAAAGTTTTCACCTGTGATGAGTGTGGAAAGTCATTTAACTTACCACGGAAGTTAGTAAAGCACAGGATCAGACATACAGGAGAGAGACCATACAGTTGCTCAGCTTGTGGTAAGTCTGTGTTAATTTTCCATCTAAAACAATAACTTCTTTATTTGGCAGTCATGTTTTTAAAACACATGATTCAGATACAGGTATGTAACAATAATTGTTCTTGAAATATAGGACATATTATTCAACTAAGTAATAAATCAAGGGCACAATAATACCCCCCCAAAGCTCTATCAAGTGTAGAATTAATGGGCACAGCCATAATAAAAGAGCAAGAGGTGTCCTATAGGCTGTTCCATATGCCATTAATAGGACCACATTTGAGGTTCATGAGTTATTAAATACAATCATGGCTAAAAGTGTAAAACTCCTCAATTTTCTCACCACAACACATTAATTACATTATCTTGGGTTTATCTTGTGGTTATTACCCAGGTATCCATTTGTACTTATGTAGATGCCTCAGTTACTTCCACTGTCTCATGTTGGAGCTCAGAATTAAGGGCTCCATCCTGGCCACTAAGAGCAGGAAAACAAAGGAAGAGGCATTCTTCAAGCTGGTGTTTGAATGTAGTAAGTAATGTTCCTCAGGATCACTAACACAAATATATTAAAAACATACATTAACATTAATGCAAAGTATTAAAATTAAAACTGTATGAAATACATCATATACTAGTAAGTGTAGAGGTCACCCAAATACATTAGAACTATATAGTAATAATAGGTTAAGGGGGTTCACTCACAGGAACTGGTTTCTGCATGTTGCTGTTGCTTTCTGGGCATAAAATTAATCTTCTGCATTTTCTCAATCTCCTCTATTCTGTTCAGTTTCTGTCCCACTTCTTTGTAAGAGCTGGTATCAACAGTTAAAAATAAACACAATAAAAACAATATACCCAATCTACACAATAAAAACAATATACCCAATTAAATAAAAGTTACTCCATCCCTGCCACTGAATACCCGAAAGAGGAAAGTTTTACAGTTCTTCCATAAAGTATTCAGCTTTGGACATTGACAGACTTCTAGGTGCAGGGAGTTCTGTGATTGTGGAGCAGTTGAGAATGCTTTTATATGCCCTTGCTATTCAGACTTAGCACATTGGTGGCACAGTCATCTGTTCAGGTTGTAGTTTGATTTTTAGAATTTTTAAAGATTTTTTTTCAATTCAGCACAGAACCTCTGTCTAGCCTAAAGTATTCAGCTCCTCCTGAAAATACCTGAAACAATTGTGGTCTTCTGACTGTTTTTAAGAGATCATGTTCTTTCTTTTTGTTTTCTGTTATATTAATTTGCATTAATATGCAAATGGTTTGTAAATGGATCTGATGGTGTGTAAATGGATCTGATGGTTTGCAAAAGGATGGTTTGCAAAAGGATCTGATTCTGTTTCAGAAAAAAATGTATAAACTGAGGATAGGTACTTTTCACTGCTTTCCAGTGGCAATAGTTATTTCCAACTTTGCAGATGTAATTACTTGTAGTTTTTATTTATATTTTGGAAAAGATCATTAGTAATTTGAAACTGATGTGCAAGGCAACATTCTGCATACATAGCTGATTTTTGTAGGAAGAAATAATATCTAAATATCCTTTCTTATTTTATAGGAAAATGCTTTGCAGGGTCTGGTGACTTACGAAGACACATTCGCACTCATACTGGGGAAAAGCCATATAATTGTGAAACTTGTAATAAATGCTTCAGTCGTTCTGCTGTCTTACGTCGACACAAAAAAATCCACTGTAAAGCTGGTAATGAAGGTCCAAATACACTAGATGAGTTTACTCAGGCAGTGGAAATCTCAGACCTTGAGAAGTCCCAAAGCTCAGATTCATTTACCCAAGAAATTTCAGTAACTTTATTACCAGTGTCAGTGAAGTTTCCCATCCACCCAACTGGAAATTCGTCTAGTGAAGTTGACAGTCCTGGGGTAACATTCCGCAAGGTGCAACCCACAGTGCAACAGGATGATTGTACAAACCAACCGAAACTGAGTTTGGATCCTATTAAACTCTGCAAATCTCAGGAAAGACCTAATCGTCCATGCTCCTATAAAGAAATGGATCCACCACCTGAGGAAGAACCTCTTCAGTCTGATGTTATTCCCATGATTCGCTCCTCCATGAGCACCCTGGGCAGCAATTGCGGTGAACTGAGTAGCCGTGTATCTTCTGCTGAATACAGAAACAATGAAGGGCCGTTCTTCTCTAGTGTGACGCTCTGGGGTTTAGCAATGAAGACTTTACAGAATGAGAGTGACTTGGGTCAGTGACAAATTGTGCTAATGCTTTGTCAGGCTGTACTTGACAGAGGTGTTTTTATCAAATAATAAAGCATTTATGTAGTGCTTTAGAATATTCAGTGTTTCACATATATTACTTTATCATCCTTACAACACCCCTGTAAGATAGGTCAGTATTATCCCTGTAGGTAGAGGAGAGAGTGGCTCACCTAAAGCCATTTAGTGCACAATCCTATGCATGTTTAGATAGAAAAAAGTCCTACAAGTCTCAGCATTCCCCAGCTAGCTCAGCTCTGCTGGCTGGGGGATGCTGGGAGTTGTGGGAGTTTTTTCTATCGAAACACACATAGGAATGCGCTCTTAGTGAGTTCATGACAGAGGCAAGATACAAATTGGAAGCTTCATGATCAAGGTCAGATGACAGATTTTGTGTGCTGTTAAGGGGTGGCAAGAGCGGGAGGCCAGTAAATCTCATCCACAGAGCACATTCCACAAAGAACTTCACAGTAGTGCTCCAGTTCATTTTAGTGAGGTTTGTCAAGAGAGTGTCCCGCTGGGTTACCCTAGTATGTATGTGAAATGCACCATTTGGATTTTCTTCAGACGTTGTAATGTCTTAGATTGGCCGAGATACTAGTTATTGATAAGTGGCCTGAGAGCCCACCTGTTTCATTGTGGCAAGTGACGCTCCCCCCAAAGAAAGCTGGAGGAGATCATGGGGTCCCTGCTCCTCACTCCAACTCCTCTTAATCCCAAAGGAGAGAGAAGCAGAGAAGGACGGAGAAAAGCATTCAGCTTCTCTTCCTCTCTCCAGGGAAAACTACAGGAGTCAAAAGTCTGGCTGACACGTGGCTACTTTTAACATGATGAATGTAGAGTGTAGCCAGGCTCTTGTTGGAGTGTGTGCCATGTCAGGCTCAGCTCCTTTTCTAGGCTTGGTCCCTCACACACAGACACAAAGCGTTATGGAACTTTAAAGTAGTGATGAGTGAAATGGGCTCAATGTTTCCTTTTCCTTTGGTCCCAGGGCCTGGGGGAGACTTTGCACCTTGACTTGGTTGTGTGGCTTAGGGAGCAATCTTATGGCCCCTAGACAGAGTCTGGGGGGCCATAGGATATTTCAGATTCCTGGATCCTAAAGCCAGAGACAGAGCCCGGACCCAGGAGTATGAGGTTCCCATCCCTTCCCCCGCCACCTTGCAGCTGGTGCAGAGAGAACTGCGCCAGCTGCCTCTACGCAAAAGCGAGCTCAGAGAGGAGGGAAAAGGGGCGGTTCCATGGGTGGGAGGGGACGGGGTGGCCAGATTACAAAAAATCATCCGGCCTCCCCAGCCTCTTTCCTTCCCTCTTCATAGAGCCCCAGCTAGATGGGTGATTGCCCGTCTAGTGGAAATGCAGGGTGAGAGGCGCAAAGAGGCAACAATTGCCTCCACGCTCCACCCACCCTGCATAGGATGCCCATTAGCCTCCACATTTGGAGGCATCCCCATAGGATTGCGCCCTTAAAGCCACTCTAAACCATAGACTCTCCAAAGCCCAATTTATAGCTCACTCCATAGGCCCTTGCCCTGACAGACTTCAGAAAGTGGTTATCTTTTCCACTCCTGCTCACATGAGTGCAGTAGAGATGGGAAGGCCGGTGGTGGGGGGAGGACAAGGACAGAAACATTCAGAACCCCCCCCCCCCCGATCACCTTTGGATTATGAAATGTTTTCTTTTAGAATGATGAATAAAATGTTTAAAACCAGGTGTTCATAAACCTGGCCTTTACTCCTCCCAAATTATTTCTAAAATTTAAGATTCCCAGTTTAGTTATTTCTTTCATTTCTTATTCAAATTATTGATCCAATGTATCTTTTACTAATAGACATTTAGAGAGGCTCCCAAGTTATGTTCAGTTTCCCAGCATATGACTAGAGTTTGAGTTTTGTTCTATGGAGTCCTGTGTTTCTGGGCTTGTTCTAGTTAGATGCTGTAGCGGTCAGTGAATGTTGTTCTAACATCCACATGTGAGAGAAACTCTGTAGATTATCTCACCATGTGAAATGGAACATGTGACTTTCTTTTGAAGCTTGGGTCTATGGAACTCACTGCCACAGCTTTTCCTAACGTTTCCAATTAGACCTCACTGCTAGAGAACGCTGCCTCAGATATAACACCTTTAAATGCTGCCACCAAAATAAACCTATACTTAAAAGAAACTTGGTAGCCTGGTTCCTATGGTGTCACCACCAGACCTTTTGAAATTAACAAAAATTGAGATGTTAATCGATGGGACATATTTACAAAAGGTGATAAAATGTCACTCTTCAAATAATAGGTTGAGATTGCTTAAATATTCTTGAATTAAATATGCTTGGTTACCATTCTTAAGAGGTAACAGAGTCTTCCCTGGCAAAACAAGCCCTCAGTTGCTTTTCCTTCAGACCAGATTTCTTAAACTCCACCCCAACCCATTCCTCACAAACAGGAACATGCTGTACACCAGCCTTCCTCTGCCTCCAGTTCTTGCTGCTTCTTTTGGCTTCTGGGATGATTCAGATGTTTCCAGGACTACTTGCTGCAGTTCCCTCTGGTTAGACATAAAATGCATTATATATAACTTGGCTTGCTCATAAAATTGTTTGGTATATTGAAATTTAAAAGTATTTACGTAGACAATAATTACAAGTTTACCGAGTTTACTTTTAATTTTCTTAGGGCGCAGTCCTAACAAGATAGGCAACTGCCTATCCAAAGCAGGGCAGGAGAAGCACAGAGGGGATTGTTCCCTCCACACTTCTCCTGCCCTGCTTTTTCTGCTAGACAGTCGACTGCGGCTGTCTAGTCACAGGAGCACGGAGTGGGGAGAGAGGCTGCTGTACAACACATTGGATGTGTCATACAGGCAGCTATGCTCTCCCCGCCCCGGAACACCCCCAGCCATGCCCCTTTCTGGCCCTCTGCACTTCTCTTGTGAGCGCGGAGGACGGGGCTGTTCCGCGCTACCTCCAAGGCAGTGCAGAAGTGCAGGGAGGTCAGTTCTCCAGGAACCGACCTCGGAACGCGGGTTCTGAGGTCGGTTCCCGGAAAATGGCATATCCTATGGCCATCTAGCCACTGTCTAGCAGCCGGATTGCTCCCTCCAGGTTGTAATTATATTTTTATGAGCAAACCAAGTTATACATAATACATTTTATGTTAGGTCTGTAAAGAGTGCTTAAAAAAGAATTACTTATTTTTCCATTACCCCTAAAATTTCATTCCCACCCCCCACAAAAAAATTGGGAAAACTCCCCCTCCCCCCCAACCTTCACAATTTTTGGAATTTTAAAATCACTAGGGATAGGGAGAGATGGCACAGATAAGGCAGTCATTGTCCTCACCTTAGGGCACAGTCCCATGGGATGTGCCCTTGATACTCGTAAGCCTCCAGAGTTGGAGGCTTACATGTATCCAATTCAGAGTGGGAGGCGTGTTGCGTCTCCTGCTCTACATTTAAGATAGACAGGTGTTTTTGCCAGACTAGTGGAGGCTTTGGAGAGGGGGAGGGAAGGAGGCTGGGATGGCCAAAGGATTAATCGTATGGTTGCTGCCCCGGTCTCGTCCCCTCCCCCGGGAATGCCCCCTTTCCCCCACCTCTGCATTCCGTTTTCTAACCCTAACCGTGGAGCGGTAGTGGTGCTGGCTATGAGGGTGATGGGGGGGAGAGAGACAAACAATCCTATTTTGGGGATTGCTATAGGGTACAGAAGGCACTTCCCCCTTCCCATGGCAGAGAGAGAATAACTTTCCTGGTCTTTTCTACACAAGCCTAAAATCCTGCATTTTAAACAGGGCTTTCTGCTTCCTTTTTAAATGCAGGATCACCACTGTCTCGCTTTACGTGTGCTTCCTCCCCCCCACCCCCACTTCTCCCCATATCTGAGTCTTCCATTATCTGTCATTGATGTCGCTCCTCTTCTTGCCGCTTTCACTCTACTCACAGAGGAAACTGAAGCGGAACACAACAGGGTAATTTGATAGCTCATTATCTGCAATCTATTTAAATACGGAACAAAGGGCATTTCGTGCAGGAGGGTCACTGCATCATGTAAAGAGCCTGCAAACTTCCGTGAAGGAGCAATCTCAATCGCAGGATAAAAGCTCTGTGTGATGAAGCCCTTTCTCCCCTGCACTGCAGAGAAGCTTTGGGGACTCCTGCAAAGGCTTGTCCATCACAGTCCTCATTCTTCTCCCTTACCTCAGAGAATATCCTTATTCTCAGGATAGCAGAGAAATGGACTCAGTTTCATCCAGAGGGTCCTATTCAAGGTCCTATTCAGGATCTCTTGTTGGCTCCAGAGTATCAAGACAGGGATGAAACGGACAACAGCCACAAGACAGGCTTTTTTCATCAGAACAGTTTTAGAAATGGTTTGACCAGACCATCACCATGTGATCACATCTGAAGCCAAGGACACTCTGCAGGTATCCTAGTATTATGGAATCCCAGAAAGTCATACAACAGATTCATGAGCCTGTCCACATGGAGAGCTCACTGTGGTGATGTTTTTGCCAGGAGAACAGGAGGCTCTTATAGTATAAATGTTCTCAAACTGTGTGCTCTGTGTAGTTATCAAGACCTTTGCACTCCCCCCTCCCCCAGGTTGGAGGATGTGACAGAGCAGGAGCCCTTTCAAGCCCCCTATGCAGCCACTACTCCCTTCCAGACCCAGAGATAAATGCCTTGGTAGTGTTGCTCAGTGTGTAGGCCACATGAGAGGAAAAAAGCCCTCTCCTGGATTTGTCAGAAATCCTCAATCCACCCTTTCCATCCACATTGGGAAAAAAAATATTATCAAAGAAACATTCACAGGTACAAAAGGGAAACAAGATACAGAAAAAAAAACCTAAGCCTTCAGTCTGTCTAGCCTAAACTGACTCAGACCTGTCCACACAACAGTCACTAGACTGGAGGATACCACACCCCACACAGGGGGAGAAGCCAACAGCAATGCAGAGATCCTGAACAATGACACATCAATCTACTAACAGACACCCCAGTTTCAAAGGAACAAACTTCACGCCCTTCTATCATGACTAGCCAAAGGAAGAGGGCAAGGGAGTCACACCCCCACCCCATGTGAGTCATCAATGGAGTGTAAATCATGGATAAGGTGAACACCCACCTGCTCCTTGTTAGACTGGAATGAGAAAGGAGCCAATTGTTAATTAAGGAAAAGACACTTGGCCCAGTTACAAACCAGGCATGAAAAGGCAGCCCCACACCATGGACAGTAAGCATGGTCTGATTCAGACTGACAATATCTGCATGAAAACTTTTCTGCACTCCCCTTTGCCTCCTCTCCCAACCCACTACAATTCACAGAAACTCACCTGAGTTCCTTTTCAATGGAGCATGTCTAGGAACATCCAATATGCAAGCTCAAGACGAGGCTGGACAGCCACCTGACAGGGATGCTTTGACTTGGATTCCTGCACTGAGCAGGGCGTTGGGGACTCCCGACCATTCTATGATTCTATGAAGTAAACTGGCTGAGCTGTCAGTGGGAAGGCAGAATGGAGTGAATGCTAAACTTTCAACCTTTAGTCAATGGGAATGGAACTCCATAGATAGGCCTATTTGCCACCTAATTAAACAGTGAAGTGGCAAAGTTCACAAGCAGGCTAGAAGTTGCAGAAACAACCTTGGTGAATGTACTTCAGGTGCTGTTGCCCCCGGGCTTTCTGTACTCCTACTCTCCAAAACCATCAGAAGAATAAGAGACCAACTGTGGAAGAAGACACCAAGAGGTTTGGTTAGGTATTTGGGCAAGAGAGGATTCCCGCCCTCTCTTGTACATACTGTTGTTGAACATCCCAGTGCTGGATGTCACTTTTCCCAGTGTGTTTACTTCTGTGGTGTTGCGCACTGGAGTAGGTTTGTGAACTTCCATACTTGTGTTCTTTACTGTGGCAAACTGATCTACCCAAGGAGTCCTAATGAGTCTTAAAAAGATTGGTCCTATGGTTGCTGCTTCTCCATTTCCTCCTCCTCCACTCCACCTTCCTTGGCTTAGATTAGGGAATAGGTTGGAGAGTGCTGGGGTGCAACCCTGCCCCCATACCCCTGCCTCAGCAGCCAAAGCTCCTTCAGAGGGGACTCCTTCTCTGTTCTGTTAGGGGTCCGGTCCCTTCTAGGACCCTCTGGGAAGGGAAGGAGTCGAGAAGAGAGAGAAAAACACACACACGGCGCTCAGAAAAGAAAACAGCTAGCTCTTTAAGAGCTAAACTGTACCGCTGCCTCTGGACTGTAAGGCAGGACCGGTCTGGGGAACTGTGGGACTCATCCCCCAAGGAATCAATTGCCATGCCTTCCTACCTACTTACCTTGGTTCTTATTTATAGTTTAAGACATCAAGACAAATACCTTTGTTGCCATTCTGGGGAATGTCTTTCCTCCTGGAAAAGGTTTTTAGCCTTCCAGTTGCTGGTGGTGGCACCTAATCAAGTGTTGACTGACAGCCTATCTGCAAAAACAGTAGAAATTCACCAGGTAAAAAAAATCATTTTTCCTTACATAATTAGGAATTCACAGAGTTTATACTTAAAGCCAGAAGAGAGCACTTTTAATCACGAGGCTAAGAATACATGCTGAAAAGGCAGCATTGCCAGGAGTGGCTTATATGAATTCCCCGTCACCAAGATAATGAAATTTATCTGTGTTAAATATTATGTATGTCAATAGTGCAATTTGTCCGTTGTTATCTAGAAAGTCTATTCTCATATAAATGCAATGTTTTATATTTTGTGCCACTGTATTTGTACAGGGTAGACATCTAGAATAAACATAAAAAAAACCCACCATCAGTGGTGTATTTACTACGTTGGAAAACTGCAGGAGATTTTAAGTGTTTTTTTTTTTTTTTTTACAAATATACAAAATACACAAGTCATACAAATGGAAGATTAGACCCAGGGCAATAGTTACCACATATTGTACAACCTAGGTTTGATCATTTCAGGAGGGGCTTGACCACCATGTCCTTAAGGCACCTGTCCTTCCCTCAGCACAGTATTTACTGCTTCTGAAATGCACACTCCCAACACTACACTGGCAGACTTGAGAAGACAAGGGCTTGGAACACAGGTAGTAGGCTTCACTCCTGGAAGAAGCTTGTCTGCATCCTCTGGTTGCACAAGCTGAAAAGCATCCATATCAACAGCATCAGAGTCCCACGGATGTGAGCAATTTTATCTGCAAAATGGAATGCAAATTGGTCACAGTGAGCCTTCCAGGGTTCTCCATTATTGGTCCCCAAATCTACATTAAGTAGGTCCCTCTTCACTTGAAATAGCTCTGCTAATTACCTTCCCCACACAGTAGTTTTATTGGCTGGTTCAAATGTCTTCTGTCTTAAGAGATTCATTGATGATTCTACCCTATTTCTTTATTAATTTCTTTATTACATTTCTTAATCACCCATCTGATCTGTCACCCTATGTACCTTTAGCTAGTGTTTTCTCCTTTTGTGGGCTTATCCGGCATCATATGATCTTTTCTGAACTCAGTCAAATAATCCCAGCTCTGACTGTAGAAATTCAAATGTATGCTTCATAGTGCAAACTACTAATTGTTGTTGTTTTTAATATAGAGTGCTTAGACCTGTACAAACAAATCATATAAGCACTAATATCTTGCAGAGGCTTAGGATTTCTAATGTTTACTTCAATCCACAGCTTTGTACTAGTACACTCCTCCAGTACTAGTGCAGGCAATGAAGGCAGATAAATCGCTACTTTCACTGGCACTTTTATGCTCCTTGTTGAAGGGGGAGGGGTCTGCAACCGCCCTGGAAATATATTGCTATGGGCTTGCTCTTCCAGACCTGGGGCTGACTTACCATTTCCTCCTAGCTGCAGATGTGTTGTGGAGAGGAGCACGGCAGAAGAGCCATAAGGGTTCTTTGCAACAGAATTGTTGATTGAGCACCAAGCCCTCAAAACTCACTGCAGACATTCACTGCACTATTCACTGGGCTTGTGCAACTCATTGTCTTTGTTTCCTTAGGGTCCTGATCCTCCATTTGAGAGTCACTGCCACAGGATTGCAATGTGCTCATGTGAAGTACATTGAATAAAATATCTTGGCTAATATAAAATAAGAAATATTTTATTCAGCTCCTGAGCTGAAGTATTTTAGAGGGAACTTGTACAGAGAGGGTGCTCCTGTTTTAGAATATCAGTAAGCCCTGTTCATGCTTGCATCATGTGTAGGGTAGTCATGTTTTGGAACTGGACAGTGCCCCTGGCCCTGGCCCTGCCCCTGGCGTCACATCCCTGCACCACTCCCAATGTCTACCTGCATGTTGCGTGTGGTTGTCTGTAAAGCAGCCATATACATGACCAGCTGTTCATGCATAGGGATTCCACATAATTAGAAGATGTGGTTGTATGGCTACCCCAATCATCTGATGCCCTTGTGCATGAGCAGCAGTTCATGTGCAGGGGTTTCTTTGCAGACATCCACAGTGAATGTGCAGCCACTGGAGGGCATGTGGGGTGGAGTGAGAAGCATTGCCCACATGCCCTCCAATCGTGCTATAGTCAGTTTCCAGTCTAGAGGGAGGAGTGCATTGCTTACGTTTGTCCACATGGCACCACCCCTGCACAAGTGGTATGTATGACGATGCTTGGGGAAACCCAAGGTTTGCAGACATTTTTTTAAGTGTTTAAAACCCTAAGGAGGCAACTTCTTCCAAAACAGCCCAAGGAAGACTGAGCATGCTCAGTAGCTACAGAACACTATGTCAGTTGCAAAAGAAAACTGGGAGGGGGGGGATGGACTCTGCTGGTGAAGGGGAGAGTGTGGCCAAGACAGCTGTCAAGGGAGTCTAGTGGAGGGAGGAGGCAAGGAGCACAGGGTGCATAAAGAGGAGACTGGGAGTGTCTCTGTCTCTCTCCTGTTGTCCTTTACTCCATTTCTTTCCTTGACTCCTCCAAGAAAAAAGAGCAAAGAAGGACAGAGGAATACAGACGCAGATATAAAAAGTAGAGCGAGCAACTCATTTTCTGGATAGGTCATTTCCTGGTTCACAATGAAAACTGTTTTTCAGGGAAAGAAGTGAAAGCTACCTATAGAAATTAACAGGGAAATCCAAGGTTACAATGCAGCTGGGAATGGACACCAACTCAACACCTCCAAAAAGGTAGCAGCAAAGAGAAGTATTCCTGCTCTTTCAAATTCAGTTCTTATTTAGTGTGAAATGTTTTAAAATGCCCTTGCTAATGCTATGTCCAAAACAAATGTAGTTCATTGCTCCAGTTTTTCAGGTTGGAAGGGGCTGTGGCTGGGAGAGAGTAGCTTATGATAGCCTTGCAGTGTAGTTCACACTGAATACTGCAGGTCAGGTTCTGAGAAGCTTGCAACAACCCTACAGTTTATCTAGTCCTGTTAAACTCCGGTTGTGGGTTGGTGGGCTCTACTGAGAGAGTACCTTCCAGCTGCCTTGTTTATATCACAAATCAGAGGCTGGGTTGGATTCTCAGACAAAAAATCCCCCCCCCCCAGGTTCTAGCAGAGGCTGATCTACAGAAACTGCACCTGCAGTCCTCCTCCCAGCTCTCAACTGCATGCAGAAGACTCATGCTCCACTGACCTACATACAGACTAGCTGTACTTTTAAATGTTCAAACAACATGTAAAATTAATTTTTGCACGTAAAGTAAGACCCAAATTAGAGTCAGGATTCCTGTCTTTGATGCTGTTTGGTTTTTCAGCCCCCTTGGCCACAGGCATGCACACTCCAGAGCTATACTGTTGTGGGGCCTCACTTGTAAGTAGATAGTATTGATTTTCAACAGCTTTAAGTGTTAGTCAGCAATTAAGTATGACAATGTTGTCAAAGAAGGCATACATTTTGATAAATGGTGATTCTCATGGGAACCCTTTTCTTGTGTCATTTCTTGTAGAAAGTGATGGTGTAAGCATCGACATAAATGTCATTATGTCTGCAAAGCATACTTCAGTAGAGCTGATCAAAAGGTTGTATAGTTCTCTTTTGTATACACATCCTTAGACGTATGAAGGGGAAAAAGTGGATGAAAATCCAGTTGTCCCATTTGACCCGTTACTGCAAGACTGTTGTGGTGAACATTTATTTCAACACTGAAAGGACTATGTAGAATATCCTGCACTGGAACATCACATAGAACCTCCATAGCCTAATGCCAAAAGATCAAGATGTCGGAACACCCTGCCAGTTCTGATATCTTCTGGCATAAATGACCTTTAAAACCCTATACGTTCCGGCCCAACCTATCTCAAGGATCACCTCCAGCAACACCAGATAGGCCTCTCAACAAGATCAGCCTCAGATGGCCTTATCTCTGTCCCATCAGCCAGGACAACTAGGCTGGTAAGGACAAGGGAGAGGGCCTTCTCTGTGGTGGCCCCCACTCTGTGGAACTTCCTCCCTAGGGAACTCCGCCATGCCCCCTCTTCAATGAGCTTCCACCACGCATTAAAAACGTGGTTGTTCAGGCAGGCATTTGGGGTGGGTTAGGGTAATTTTAGAAATGTGATATTTTTAATGTTGAATTTTATTGTTTTGAACTGTTTTTATTGTTGTACATCGCCCAGCGTGGCTGGCTGACCAGCTAGATGGGCGAATAAATAAATAAATAAATAAATAAATAAATAAATACAGATACAGTATTGTGGCTCCCATCAATACCTGACAAAGTCCCTTCCCAACAGTCAAAGAAAAAGTTTCACAAATGCCTAGAGTAATCACATCACTGAATGTACTTAGCAGAGGGACATTAGCACACCTGTTCCCACAATATATTTCATTAAGTTACTGTGTGCTACAAAACTTTGTCACAGCTGACACACCTCCATTAATTATTAAATTAGGTTACCAGTGCCTTATTCTTGCTGATCTCATGTATATCTATGCCATTAATCACATTGTGCTACATGCTTCTTTCAATTAGATAAATTATTTTAACCCCTTTCTTTCATACAAACCATAATCTTTTGACTGCTGCTCATAGAGTTCACAATAACTTCCGTCACTTATGCTGTCACTTCTCATTTTGATATTTTCTGTAGAGGCGCTCTGGGGAGAAACCAAACAGCTCTCCAAAGAAAGCCAAAACATCATCTCAAGTGACCATCCCCTTCTGCCATGCTGATTCCTTTGTCACAGAAACTCTTCCAAGTCAAACTCAATGCTTGTTGCTGACAAGCAGCCATACACTTCGGTAAACCATGCTTGATCTGACATGGGCTACTACTCCTTCTGCAGGAACTGAAGATTCAAAAATATCCTGGGATTATTACGTGGGACTTTGCCTCACCTCCAAATTGCTTTATGAAGAACCATTTAGGGAGCAATCCTATGGCCTCTAGACAGAGTCTGAGGAGCCACAGGACAGCTCAGATTCCCCAGTCTGAGGTCAGAGACAGCGCTCCGACTTTGGAGCTTGGAGTTGGAGAACTGACCCTGGTCCCTCGCAGCGGGCATAGGAAGAACTGCACCGGCTAGCCTCTGAGGCTGCAGAAGCAACCTTGGAGAGGGGGAAAAGGGGGTGTTTTGATGGGCAGGAGGGGAGGAGACTGGAGAGGCCAGGATACAAGTTATCCTGGAGCCTCTCCAGCCTCCTTCCCTTCCCAGCTAGACAGGCAAAAAACCTGTCTAGCAAAAAATGCAGGGCAGGAGGACGGGGAGACGAAGATCTCCTCCACCGCTCCTCTGGCTCTGCATAGAATGACTGTGAGCCTCCAGGTTTGGGGGCTTGCAATCATGGAGGGCACAACCCATAGGACTGTGCCCTAAGTCATATTTCTAATAAGTGCAGACTGACAGTGCCCTCTGCCATAATTTGAAAGTCACTGAGGTGAAAACATCTAACCTAATCTAACCTCCAAGTTAGATTACTGTAGATTATTTGTAACCTCCAATTTAGATTACTGCAATGCATCTACATGTTGCTGCCTTTGAAGACGGTTCAGAAGCTGCAGCTTATGCAAAATGCAGCAGCCAGATAGATAGCAGGGACAAGAAGGTCCAAACATATAACACCAATTCTGGCCTGATTACGCTGGCTGTATGTTTCCAAGCACAATTCAAAGTGCTGGTTTTGACTTATAAAGCCTTACATGGTTCAGGACCACAATACTTGATGGAGCACCTTTCCTGGCATGAAACAACCTGTACACTATGCTCAGCATTCAAGCCCCTCCTCCTGGTGCCTCCTCCAAGGGAGGCTCAGAAGGCAGCAACAAGAGAGAGGGCTTCTCAGTAGTGGCCCCCCAATTATGGAATAATCTCCCTAAAGAGGCCTGCCTGGCACCAACACTGTAATCTTTTTGGTGCCAGGTAAAAACTGTCCTCCCAGGTATGTGACAGCATATAATGAGTTTTAATTACATCTTGGGGACTGGCCTCATGGGGGATTTGCTGCAAACTGGGAGCATTTTGAGGTTGTTCATGGAAGATGACATCGTGGCCAATGTGCAGCCGGAGATTTCCGGTGGAAATGCCAGATTTTCTGAGACTACTTTTACTCTGTCTTATTTCTTTAATTCAGGTTCTCTGCGCTTCTGGTGCTGTGTGCCCGTATCCTCCACATTTACTTCAGCATGATAGCCCTGCCCAGGAGTGTGTGTTTCACTTGGCCATGACCTCACTGAGCCTTTCCAGCCTTCAGAATAGCCCTGCACTCCCATTTTGCCAGTAATTAGCCTCCATGATGATGCACTTTTCTGATGTTTGCATTACTTTGCATCTCCATTGTTGTGTTAAATCGCATCTCCAATATTGTGTAAAGTGGCTTCTCTGATGTTATGTAAAGTCATTTCTCCAATCTGGCGAGGTCTTGGGAGCCTGTCATTATAAGCTGGAAGAAAGTGCCCAGAGAAGGAGAAAGGCAGCAGGGCAGGGGGGAGACATAGCTCTGCAACAGTTTGCCGAAGTGGGGGTCAAATTTGGAGGGGGGATGGGCTGCTCTTAGGGGGAACCCTCAGATGCTGCACTTGAGAACTGGGGATTTTGGCTTCTCAGGGCAAAAGTGTGCATATTGGGGAACAGGGGAGAGAGGAATAACTCCGTGGCAGATTGCTGGAATACAGCGAAAGGGGGGGGATGCTCTCATAGGGAGACTTTGTTGCTCTTCATTCATAATAATGTAGTATGGGAGCCTGGACATGGGCTGGGAAACAAACCTCTCTCATTGGTTGAGCAGCCCCTGCCAGTCTGATGATGTTCAGTTCTACCGCCCACCCCACCCAGAGGTATGTTCCTTTCAAGTGCCATGTGACCCTGAAAACTGGATTTTAAAGGTATGGTACACTTGGCTTATCTTGCTTTGTGTGTCCCTGATGGACCAAAGCTGATTCCATGAAAATCTGGATAATACTCCAATGTGCTTCTGATTCTGTTGTGAAGATCTCCCCCTCGTACTGTCTTTGGCCGATTGTTTAAAAAATCTTTTTAGGTATATGTTGTCTGTGTGTGTGTTATCTGTTTATGTTTTTATGCAAATACTTTTTTGTACTTTGTGTAATGTATTTTAATGGTTTTTAATTTTTGTGAACCGCCCAGAGAGCTTCAGTTATGGGACGGTATGGAAATATAATAAATAAATGAAATGACCTATAGTTTTGGTTTCTTCTCATTCAAGATAGACAATAGTACTTTACCATAGGATACCATATCCTATGACTCTTCAGGTTGTGTTTTCTTAGCTGTTGCATGCTCATACTTCAAGAAGTACTTTTGCGTAGTTTGTGTGGTAATGTAGATCAGCAGCAAACACATGCACGGCCTGCAGATTGCTCATTCAAGTGGACACTTGGTCTTTGAAGAACTAGGTAATCCTCAAGGACATGGATACCTCATCATATTCAGATATAGGACATGCCCTCCATACAATTTAGCTTTTGAGCTTATGAAATACATTGAGCTGCAAAGTGAATTCAAGTAACTATTACTAGCTTTCTAATGAGGCGGTGTTTATGAATACAAGTCTTCATCTCTATAATTTGTATGATTGCACTATTCTTTCAATGGTTATCTTGTATTGCTAAAGCGAGTCACAAATTCTGTTCTTGCTTGCATATTTAGTTCTTTGAAATGATGTGTTGTCCTATAACGGCAGCATCAATTACACACTATAACACTTTTCTCTACTTACAGGCTTACAGGACCAGCTCTTTGGCATATTATACACAGTTTCATTGTCTCTATTTTAATTCTGTGATGCAAGTGCTAGTCCTTTTTCCACAGTCATCTTCTGCTCATATATGACACTTGAAATCAATGAATATACATTAAAATATACATTAAAGTATGACATGTACTTACAACGCAACTTTTCTTATTCTGCAATAAATATCTAACATGGCTTGAACATTTCAGCAGCTTTCGTTTGGCACTAAACAAGATCTACTTATCTAAAAAACTGAAAATATGTGATGTCATTATCTGTTAAATGGTCAAGAATCCTAGATGTTGTCTGCATGGGTTTTTCTTCAGACTGATCATCTTCCCCTTTAAGACTCTGCAAAACAACACCCCCACTCTGGAGACAGAAGCATTCAGAGGAAAGTACCCAGCTCCTGCACTATATGAAGAAACATTAAAATATTTGCAGCTTTTTAGTTTAGAAAAAAACATAGAATCATAGAATACTAGGGTTGGAAGGGGGCTATAAGACCATTGAGTCCAACTCCCTGCTCAGTGCAGGAATCTAAGTCAAAGCATCCCTGTCAGATGGCTGTCCAGCCTCGTCTTGAATGCCTCCAGTGTGGGAGAGCCCACCACCTCCCCAGGGAATTGGTTCCATTGTCGTATTGCTCTAACAGTCAGGAAGTTTTTCCTGATGTTCAGCCGGAATCTGGCTTCCTGTAACTTGAGCCCATGATTCCGTGTCCTGCACTCTGGGATGATCGAGAAGAGATCCTGGCTTTCCTCTCTGTGACAACCTTTCAGGTACTTGAACAGCACTATCATATCTCCCCTCAGTCTTCTCAAGGCTAAACATGCCCTGTTCTTTCAGTCTTTCCTCATAGGGCTTTGTTTCCAGTCCCCTGATCATCTTAGTTGCCCTCCTCTGAACCCTCTCCAGTTTGTCTACATCCTTCTTAAAGTGCGGTGCCCAGAACTGGACACAGTACTCCAGATGAGTCCTAACCAGCACTGCATAGAAGGGAACTAGTACTTCCTGGGATTTGGAAGCTATGCTTCTATTCCTGCAGCCCAAAATAGCATTGGCCTTTTTTGCAGCCACATCACATTGTTGGCTCATATTCAGTGTGATCTACAATAATTCCAAGATCCTTCTTGCTTGTAGTATTGTTGAGCCACGTATTCTCCATCTTGTAACTGTGCCTTTGGTTTCTTTTTCCTAGGTGCAGAACTTGGCATGACTAAGAGGGATTCGATACAAGATGTGAAATTATGAATGATTTTGAGAAAGTGAAGAGAGAATTTTTTTCTTTCACAGCTCTACAACTCAGGCACCCAGCTGAATTAGTTGGTGATTAGATACATTTACGGGGAATTTCCAGGTTCAGAGGTAGTGTACTTCTCAATACCAGTTGTTGGGGGGACGGGGGCTTTGTTGCTTTGAGGCCCCGTGCCCAGGTGCCTGTGGCCTGACCATAGCTAGTAACAATGCCATGATCCCCAGTCCAGCCCCCTGCCCCGAGGAAGACCTGCATGAAGAGCAGATATAGGCTCCTCCATTCAAGGGAGAACCTTCAGCATGCTCCGCTGCCCTCCTAAGCTGAGGCCATGGTCCTTCTGCCTTAGCCTCTTGAGGATAAATCCCCAGCAGTGTCTCCTGCACCAGGAGCTGACTGTGGTGCTGACAAGGTCTGCTTGAAACAGGACGTACCTTACCAAGCCCAGCTACATTCTCTTGAAACTGGCTCTACCTGATCTGACTCTGCTTACTGAGACTTCATGTGATGTGACCTGACGGGAAGAGGCTTGACCTGATTTGATCTCTAAGTAAGCCTGCTATCACTTCCTCTGCAAGCCCCAAGCCCTTGTGGAATGGGATCAACAGGATGTTGGTGGCAGTGGGAGCTTTTTTCCTAAAGCTACATGCAGTTGGGGTGGGGTAGGGCAGTTTTCGTCAAGATAAAAAGTGGGGACCCCAAGTCAGAATGCATATGAATGATTTCATAGGCAAAGTGCTTCTCAAACTGATCACAACCAGCCACTGAGGGATTATCCAGCTGTCCTTAGAGGTCAAACTGTAAAGGGCTCCTCACCACCTGGTAAAGTACCATTTCTTTGCTGCCATCACTATTCACTTCTTATAATATTCTTTAAATTATAAAGAACATTGGAGAATGACAGAAAGAAAATGGGAATGAATGGAACGGAAGAAAATCAATGCTGTTAAGCCTTGTTATGCAGGCTGTGGCTCTGTCTTCAAGCGTGCTTCTTTTATGCAAAACATTTGCTCCCTCAGCACAGCCACTTGCATCTTTGTCCACCAGATGGCAACAAAAGCTTCAATACAGATATAAAAAGTCAATGGGATGTCTATACACCTTTGTTAGTGTAGGAGTATGGATGATCTGTACTGCACAGAATACAATACAAAATGTATTGTAGGCAGAATGAAAAAGCCATTTTTTCACCTATGCAGAGTTATAGCTGTAAAGAACTGTGCATAGGATTACAACCTTATACTAAGTTTTATGTTAATTTGCTTAAATATTTTGACTTTATTACGTATTGACTTTCTAATGTTATCGCCATACATTGTTATACACTGTCTATTATTATAATTAGGAAAAAGTGTATCACACTTTTTGCAGTTCTACAACTATGATTTTGGCCTGTTATTGCAGTGAATCCTTATTTATATATATTCGGCTGGAGAGAGACCAGGCTGGTTACAAACACTGATGGCTCTGGTCTGTAGGGGCAATGCATCCCAAATCTTCACTATGTTGAACACACAGTACAATACAATGCACAGCAGGGAATCAAGTTGGAAGTGCTGACATATAGGGTCTCTGTCTTACTGAATTGCATGGATAGCCTTGTCCATATCATGTATAAAGAAACAGGAAGAATTATTATTTTAACGGAGTTATTCAAACCATTTTGCATATAAAATTGCAACTGCATATATGCATTTTGCATGTAAAATTTTAGGACCATTACAGTTCATTGGTCACAACTCCATTTATATATTATGTTGCCAGTCAGACTGTCACTATGTGGTCCAATAGTATCTACAGAAGATATATGGGGAAAGATGCCCTTACTTATGTTGTTTTGTTATTTTCTTATCATTGTTCCAGAATTAACAACACTGGGGTTTTTTTTAATGTCTAATACTTCTGGTTTTATTTTAACAGCAATGGGCAACAGCAATATACTGCATAAGTCACACAGACTGTTCCCATACTTCTCACATCTGTAGGATAACAAAAAATACTGCTGTTGTAGGACCTTTTTCTGTCTAAACAAGCATAGCCCTTAGTAGGAGCTATTTCACAAATTACGTGGCAGAAAACCTAGGTTTGCCATTGTAAACTCAACAGGATGAGTCTAGACGTAGGCTATCCTCACTCTCTGATGATGCTGTATGATACAGGCATTTACTACATATATGCTTTGCATTGTTAGATGTCCATATAAAACCACTTATGCGTAAACCCAAGAAATGTAATGGGTGAGAAAACCCTCAGATTTCGAGGAGGGTCTACTTTTACAAAACAACCATAATTTCTTAGAAAGAAAATTGAGCACAGATAAGTATTTATTTAGAATATAAAACCGCTTCACTGCCTTGGTTTTGCTTTATGATTTTAAATGTGAGGCCACATAACTTAAACATTTTCTGAGAAACAGTAAAATCCACACTTTCGCCCCAAGTGAATTTTTGCATGCCAGTTTGCAGCCAGTCACTAAAGTATGAAACAAATGATGTTGGTCTTGCCCGAAATGTGAATCTTATCAGGGTCTTTAACTGTGGAATCAGCAGGCTATTCTGACTTACAGTACATAAGAGTGAATGAATCAGTTGCAGAGTTCTGTTGGCAGAAGATAATTATATTGTATTTATTTCTCAACTGCAGCTGTTATTAAAATGTGCATTGTCTTCTTATTTGTACAGTAACAAAACCATTTGAGTTGAGCAGACTGTCTGCACCCAGACAACTGTCATTAAGAATGTAAGAAGTGCTTTACTGGATCAGCCCAAAGGCCCACCTAGTCCAGCAAGGTATCTCTTGATGTTCTCAAGCATGGCTTTAAAGCGATGGTTGTCCCTCTTGTTTGTCCTCAACATTTGATACTCAGATATTTACTACCCACCTCTCAGCATGAAGCATCCATTTAGGTGTCATGGCTGATAGCTGTTGATGGATCGATCCTCCATCAATTTGTCTAATCTATTTTAACACAACCTAACCTAGTAGCCATCATCACAACCTGTGGTAGTGAATTCCGTAAGATAATTAGGCATTGGGTGAGGATGTACTTTCTACCAATGCGCTTCACTGAGTTTTATTATTATGAAAGAGAAAATCCACATCATTCATAATTCAAAATCTGGTGAGCTCTGCCAGAAAAAAAAGTTAACAGCCCAACTTTTGAGACAGCAAATGTTATTGTTTAACCATGTACTTCCTTTTATCTGTTCTGAATCTCCCACCAATCAGCTTCATGTGATGACTGACTCCAGGTTTTAGTATTATGAGGGAGAAAAATGTCTCCCTACCCACTTTCTCCACACCATGCCTAATTCTGTAAATCTCGATCACGTCTCCCAGCATTCACCTTTTTTCTAAGCTTAACGGTTGGAGATGTTTTAACCTTTCCTTGCAGGGGAGTTGTTCCTTATCTTTGGTTCTTTTCTACTTGCACAGGCAATATAATGTGGGCTTCTTCATCTCCCATGCATTGCAATTTATTGATCAAGTCCATATCTACTTAACTTTAGTAATCTTGCAACAGACCATTAATCTGGCCCCTTTACTTTTGATATTATGGAGTGAATTCAAATGACTGCCAGTCGGTAACCTCCCCCGCCCCCGCCCTTTCCCAGA
Source organism: Heloderma suspectum (assembly GCF_057233095.1). Classification (NCBI taxonomy): domain Eukaryota; kingdom Metazoa; phylum Chordata; class Lepidosauria; order Squamata; family Helodermatidae; genus Heloderma; species Heloderma suspectum. The sequence goes on from NC_139462.1 coordinate 119,964,903, forward strand.
TTTCCATGTGGCTGAGGGAATCTGGTAATGCTGGGCTTACCAGAAGGACAGAAGCTATGAATGACTGCCTCTCAATGTGGTTAGAGCCATCACATTATAAACAGGGAATATGTGGTTATGGGTTGTCTGAGTAAGCAACCAAAATATTTCTTCAGCCGTTCTTTTTCCTTTTCCCTTGAGACTATTGATTTTCCCTTCTGCTTCTCAGGAAACATGAGACAAAATAGATTTTCTTTCATTGAATCAGATTTTTTTGGTCATAAGCATTGTTGATAATGGCAATGTCACTGGCACAGCACAGAGAAATCCATTTCATTAGTCAACCTGCCCGCTGAATGGCTTGTCAGCAACAACGCACCTAAACAGTTATAGCGTTATATCCCAGGCACAAATGCTTTGAGCATGTATTCCATGGTAGAGGAGGCCCCTATGGATGTGAATCAGAGGGAGTTTTCATTAGGGACCCCAAGATGACCCAAGGAAGAACATTCTGCAGGCCACCCACAGGAAGAGGACTCCAAGCTTGCTTCTGCTCCTGGGGGCAGGTGTAGAGACTTCGCAAGCAAGCAAGCAAGCAGAATCCATGGGTCAATTACCCCTCAAGGCCTTTCTCCCCCTTTTTAAGGCTCAAGGCCTTTCTCTCAACTTACTGTAAACTCCAGGCAGAGAAGCCGGATGGCACACCTGAAGGTCATCAGTGACACTAGGGTATAAGGCTCTGAACAGGCCCTAAGAATAGGATGACATGTGCAGCCATGCAGCAGCCTGGATGACAAGAGACTCCAGGAAGGTGGGAAGCTACGGGCCAGCAGGACTGTAGGAAAGTACTGGAGTAAGCCTTAGACTGAAAACCTGGAACCAGAAAGAAGAACAGGTAGAAAAGGCAGAGATCTGAGGATAAGAACAGCGGAGAAGACATGTAGCTGTGGAAACAAGACGCTAATGAAAAGGGGACCAAAGGACAGAAGAGAATGAGAGACCAGAGACTCGAGCAGATTGACTCCATGTCAAGATGGCTTAGGGAAACCCCTCAGGCAAGGCCTTGGGACAGGATGTAAGCTGTTAGTGGGAAGGGAATGCAAAGGGCATCATTGGGCACAGGAAGGTGGGGGCCGGAGAGCATAGGATTGACATCCAAATAATGTTAGCATCTGAGACAGAGATCAAAATGGCATCCCCCCTTCCACTAATTAACATAACACCCCATCAAGAAGTTCTTTGATACAAACTTCAATGAAATAAGCAGGAGCCATGCAAGAATACCAATCTAATTCTCATGGAGTGCTTGATTCCTACAATGAGAGGTGCTGGAGCTGCCAGAAAATTGTACTGTCTGCATTAGAAGACTATGGCCTGGTTTGCATGTAATGCAAACCATGGTTTCTTTAAACCATGGTTTGTTGCCCTACCCAGAGTTTGTCTGGCAGACAACTGAACAAAACATGGGTCTGTTTTCTCAGTCCCTGGGTTGTTGGTTTCCCTCGTCCTTCACCTGCTCCCTCCCTGTATCCCAATTGCCTTTGCAGCACTGGCATTAAAGAGGCTGGATTTTTGGACTGCTCTTACCTGCTGTCACTGTACTCTGGAGAAACAACCCATGATTCTGGGTTAACACATAACAACAACCCACAGTTTAAATAACCCACAGTTCACAACCCAACAACAAACCATGTTCTCTTCATGCGTTGTTCGTGGTTAATAGCCCACAGTTAACTCATAGTTCCAGTTTTGCATGTAAAGACAACCCATAATTCAACAACCCTTGGTTGGGTGAACCATGGTTTCTTGTTATGTGTGGACCAGATCTATAACTGCCTCCAAATAGGGACAAGCTGTGGCTCCTCAGTGGTAAATGTGAGAAAACTCGGCATATCCTCAGATATCCTCAGGGCTTTAAACTGAATCCTACAGGGGAGGGAGACGTAAAGTTGGGGGTAACAATGGATGAAGGCTCATGCACCACAACGGAGAGAACAGCTCTAATAGTGCCCAATAATAGTCTTCACAAACATGTAGGAAGAAAGCCAGACTATAAAGCACATGGTCTTCAATGTCTATATACTAATGCCCAGAGTATGGGAAACAAACAGAACGAACGTGAACTCTTAATACAGGAGGGAAATTATGACTTGATAGGTGTAACTGAAACTTGGTGGGATGACTCTCATGACTGGAATACAGCAATTGAAGGATATAACGTGTTCAAAAAGAACAGGAGGAACAGAAAGGGAGGTGGGGTTGCACTGTATGTGAAAAATACATATCTCCGCACAGAAATACAGGAGGATGAACTTGGTAGCCCCATCGAGAGCATCTGGGTTAAAATAAATCGAGCAAAGAATAAAAGGAACCTGGTGGTCGGAGTCTACTACTGGCCACCCAATCAAGGAGAAGACGAGGATGAAACTTTTGAAAAGCAAATTGCCAATGTTTCAAGGAAGCAAGATGTACGGGTAATGGGGGACTTCAATTTCCCCGATATTTGTTGGGAGACAAATTCTGCAAAACATGGCCCCTCCAGGAAATTCCTGACTTGCTGATAATTTCCTCCTACAGAAAGTAGAGGAAGGAACTAGAGGACTGGCTATTCTTGACTTGATCCTAACCAACAGAGATGACTTAATGGATAAAGTAGCAGTTACAGGAAATCTGGGGGTAAGTGACCATGTTATACTTGAGTTCTTGGTTCTAAGGGAAGCAAAAGCCAAGTGTAGCCAAATGTGTATCCTGGATTTTAGGAAAGCCAATTTTAATAAACTCAGAACAATGATAAGTAAGGTCCCATGGAAAGTGACTCTAATGAGAAAAGGAATCCAAGATGGGTGGGACTTTTTAAAAAAGGAAATTCTCAAGGCACAATTACAAACAATTCCAACAAGAAAAAAAGGTGGATGACAATGGAAGAAGCCAATGTGGCTTCGCAAAAAGCTAAGAGATGACCTGAAAACAAAAAAGGACACATATAGGAAGTGGAAGAAAGGACCAGCTACAAGGGAAGAGTACAGGCAGGTAGCACAGAATTGTAGGGATGGTGTCAGGAAGGCTAAAGCTGAGAACGAGCTGAGCTTAGTGAGGGATGCTAAAAGCAACAAAAAGGCTTTCTTCAGCTATGTGCATAGTAAAAGACAGAGGAAAGAAATGGTGGTTCAGCTATTAAATAAGTATGGCAAAATGATAACAGAGGACAAGGAAAAGGCAGAAGTGCTCAATTCCAATTTGTCTTGGTCTTCTCCTGAAAGAGGGTCTATGACCCCCCTGGCAAAGGCAAAATACAAGCTGAAGGGGCAGGATTGCAGCTTGAGATCGACAGGCATATGGTCAAGGAACACCTAATTCCTTTGAATGAGTTCAAATCTCCAGGACCAGATGAACTGCGTCCTAGAGTAATAAAGGAAATGGCAGAAGACCTCTCAGAACCGCTGTCTATTCTCTTTGAGAAATCATGGAGGACGGGGGAAGTGCCAGATGACTGGAGGAGGGCTGACGGGGATGAGCACTGCACCCTAGAGTCGGACACGACTGGTTGGGGACACCTTTACCTTTAATGTTGTCCCTATCTTCAAAAAGGAGGAACCTGGGAACTACAGACCAGTCAATCTGACATCAATCCCTGGGAAAATTCTGGAGCAGATGATAAAGCAATCCATCTGTAAGCACCTTGAAAACAATGCAGTGATGACTCTAAGCCAACATGGATTTGTCAAGAAAAAATCCTGCCAGACAAATCTGATCTCATTTTTGGATCAGGTAACCTCCCTTGTGGACAGTAGGAATGCTGTGGACATCATATATCTCAACTTCAGCAAAGCATGGGAACAAAGTGACCCATGATATCGTGATGAGCAGACTAGCTCAAAGTGGGCTAGATGAAACAACGATCCGGTGGATCCACAGTTGGCTACAGAATCGGACTCAAAGAGTGCTTATCAATGGGATCTTCTCAAACTGAGGAGAGGTAACGAGTGGGGTACCGCAGGGCTCAGTCCTGGGCCCAGTGCTCTTCAACATTTTTATTAATGACTTGGAGGTAGGGATGTACAAAACACCTACCTGGCTCCGCGCCGGGCAATCCGTGGTGGGGGGGAGGCGCTCCATCCCTCCCCCCGGAATCCTCGACGGGGGTGGAGGCGATCCGGTCCTCCCCCCCGAAATCCCTGGAAACAAACATCCGGCTGCTGGGCAGCCCTGCAGGGATGCAAATGGCGGCTGTCGTAGCCGCTGCCATTTGTGTCCCTGTATAGAGCCATGATAGGATATGTATATACTTATGTAGCCTATCACGGCAGGGGAAAAAAGCCCCAGCGTATGCAAATGGTGGTAGCCGCCGCCATTTGCGTACGCTGGGATTTTTTTCCCCCCTGCCGTGATAGGCTACGTAAATACTTACCTAGCCTATCATGGCTATGAAGACGAAGCGAATTGCGGCTGCAGGACGGCTGCCATTCGCAAAGCAGCGCGGACGGGAGCAGGTAAGTACTCCGTTTCATGCGCCTTTCGTGGGGTGGGGGCATCGGGGACTTCGTCCTGTGCGCCTTTTGTGGGTTGGGGGGGCGGGGGCTTCGTTCCGCGACGGATTTGGGGGGGCTGAATGCAGTGGCATTCGGCCTCACCAAGATCCGTCGCGGAATTCTCTGACATCCCTACTTGGAGGAGGTGGTGCAGTAAATGCTGATCAAATTCGCAGATGACACAAAATTGGGCGGGATAGCGAAAACCCTGGAAGACAGAAACAGAATTCAAAGTGATATTGATACAGGTGTACGAAACCCCACTTACCTGGCTCCGCTGGGGTCCGCGGGGGGGGGGGGAGGCGATCCGGTCTTCCCCCCTGGAATCCTGCCCGGCCGGCTCCGCTTCGCGACCAGTCCACTGAGCTGCTGGCCAGGCCGATCTGCAGCGAGGCCCCCATCCACTGCTGGGCTGCTGTGGACGCAGATGGTGCCCTTTGTAGGGGACGCCATTGGCGTCCCTACGTTAGGCTGTGATAGGCCACAACGGCCGCCATTTGTGGCCACAGCAGCCCGGAAGATGACCCGGAATTGCTGCCGGAGCTGCTGCTGCAGCCGTCACTGCTGCCAGTTAGGTCCATCGGGGGGGGGGGGATTGCGAGGGGTGACAGCGGGGGTGAGGCCGTTCCGCAACTGATTCCGGGAGACCGGATTTTTTAGAATCCAGCCTTACTGGAGTCCGTGGCGGAATTCTCCGCCATAGGCTGGAGCACTGGGCTGAAAACAACAGAATGACATTTAATTGGGATAAATGCCAAGTTCTGCACCTAGGAAAAAGAAACCAAAGGCACAGTTACAAGATGGGGGATATGTGGCTCAACAATACTATGGGCGAGAAGGATCTTGGAATTGTTGTCGATCACAAGCTGAATATGAGCCAACAATGTGATGTAGCTGCAAAAAAGGCAAATGCTATTTTAGGCTGCATTAATAGAAGCATAGCTTCCAAATCTCGGGAAGTACTAGTCCCCCGCTACTCAGCACTGGTTAGGCCTTATCTGGAGTACTGTGTCCAGTTCTGGGTACCACACTTTAAGAAGGATGCAGACAAGCTGGAGAGGGTTCAGAGGAGGGCAACAAAGATGATCAGGGGACTGGAAACAAAGCCCTATGAGGAGAGACTGAAAGAACTGCGCATGTTTAGCCTTGAGAAGAGAAGACTGAGGGGAGATATGATAGCACTCTTCAAGTACCTGAAAGGTTGTCACAGAGAGGAAGGCCAGGATCGGTTCTCGACCATCCCAGAGTGCAGGACACGGAATAATGGGCTCAAGTGACAGGAAGCCAGATTCCGGCTGAACATCAGGAAAAACGTCCTGCCTGTTAGAGCAATACGGCAATGGAAGCAATTCCCTAGGGAGGTGGTGGGCTCTCCCACACGGAGGCATTCACGAGGCTGGACAGCCATCTGTCAGGGATGCTCTGACTTAGATTCCTGCATTGAGCAGGGGGTTGGACTCTATGGTCCCCTTCCAACCCTACTATTCTATGATTCTACGATATTCTTAGGGTGGAATCCTATGAGTTTTGCCCTGGGTACTTGTATACTTGGAGGCGTGCAAGTATCCACTGCAGAGCCAGAGGTGTGCTGCGCCTCCCTCTCTGCATTTTAGCTAGACGGGTGTTTTCACTTGTCTGGCAGAGGCTTCAGGGAGGGGGAGGAAAGGAGGCTGGAGATGGCTGGGGATAGCTCGTAGCCCCACATCCCCAGTTTCCTCCCCTCCGCACCCACTGGCATGCCCCCTTTTACCCCGTATGAGTTTATGTTCACGACCCCGTAACAGCAGCCAGTGTGGTTCTCTTCACGGCAGCTGCGAGGGGGCAGCAAGCGTGGTTTCCTGGCTCCAAACTTGGACCCAGGAAACCAAACAATCCTATGACCCCTAGATGCTGTCTAGGGGTCATGGGATTACTCTTTTAAAAAACTATGCCATGAGTTCCAGGACTGAGCTGTAACGATGAAGATAAATTCTGGAACTAAACTCCATCTCCATTTAAGCCCTGTTCCTAGTTACAAAGCTCAACTAACAGTTAATGAATTGAAACCGTTTATTTTTTCTTTCTGGAATAATTAATGTAACTCTAATCAAAGTTCTCTGAAGTGGAGCAGAAGGGGACGAAGTATCAAGTCAGCCGATTTCTTCTTTACAACAAGCTGCGTGTGGCTCTGCGTTACCGCACAGAAGGTGTCTGGTTCGCAGGCTGAAGCAGCGAACTAACGCCGCTGCGTAGCATTCTGTTGACCGCGGGGGAGAAAGCGGCCTTCCAAGGGCGACTGGGCCTCTCGCCTGGGGAAACGCAGCCTGTTTCGGCTGCACGAGGCAGTGGGCATGAGGGGGTGGGGGGCGCTGCTCTGGTGAGGCCCCACCTAGTAGGTTCCCTCGAGTTCTTGGAAATGGGTCCCTTCTCCCTTTATTGGGGCTGTCTGTTGCTGCTTGTTTTTCTTTTTTATGTTTTGTGGTTTTACAGTTCTCGGTGGGCACAATTTTAAATTATTCTGACATTTTTTGCTGTAAGCCGCCGTAGGATGTTTCTTTTTAATTGAAAGGTGGTGTGCAAAACACCGCAACTCAAGGTAATTGCGGGGCTGGGGGGGAGCGGAGTACTCAGCACGGGCGGCAAGAGGAGGAGGCGCCTCCGCCCCCCGGGCTGCTATCGCCCATCCCGCCGCCGCGGACCTTCCTCTGGGCCCGGCGCCGCGCCGGCCATCGACTCTTCTGGCTTTGCAGCAGCTGCAGCCTCGGAAACAAAGCCCCGAATCCCGCGCAGCAGCTCGCAAAAGCACGCCTCCAGCAGCCGCTCTGCCACGAAGGGAGCGCAAAGGCCTGAGGCGTCTCGGGCATGATCCTGCGCGACCCTCGCGCAGCAGCGCCGTTCATTTGCGCGTGGGCTTGCCCAGGACTGCAGGTGCAGACGGGCCTGAAGGCTCTCCGGAGGGGTCCACCCAGCCCGGGCCGCCCTCCGCTCCCAGATCCCGCGCCGAGCACTCGCGCGCATGCAGACACAAGCGCGCGCGCGCACGCCGGTGCCTACCGCAGCCCAAGCGAGCTGGGCGGCCAATGCCCACAGGCTCCTTTCTGCTGCTGGGGCTCCGGGAGGGGGAGGGAGCTGCGCGGTGGCTGCGTCACGCCAGAGGGGCCGCTGCTGCTCGCGCCGCTCCCAAATTAACCCCGGCGACGCTACCGCGGCTCCTCGCTCACTTTTCTGCGCGCTCCCTCCTCCCCCCAAAGTCGTTCCGGAGAGAACAAGCGTCCGACGTGCCGCTCCGCCATTTCTGCCGCCTCGTTTTTGGAAAGGAAGCGAAAAGGGCCGGCGGCGGACGCCTGTTTCCTTCTGGGCAGGAGGAGCCCCCTCCCCGAATAACGGAGCTGAGACCAGATCGGAAGGCGCAAGCGGCGAGGTACGGCCGCGCAAATCGGCGCGCCTTTCCTCCGGGTGATGCGGGTGGGCCGGCGGGGCGTAGCGAGCATGTCATGACCAGCAGCAGCACGTCGGGGGGGTGGGGGGGAGACGCCCGCAGCTTTTGTGAGTCGTGTCTCGGTGAAAAGGGATCAGAGGAAAGGGTAGGGCGGAGGACAAAGGGGCAGGGCGCTGGGTGGGGGGATGGAGACGGAGGTAGAGCAGAGGAAGGGTGCAGGCACGCATGAAAGCCGCAGATGGATGGGGTGATGGTTAGCCCAAGGGATGGAGGCGGGTGCCCAAGGAGGACCACGGTGATAGAGCGGGCGGAGGGAGGGGGAAGGGAAGCTGGCGGCGTGGGGACGGGGACGCCGGGAGTGACGCGACGGCCCTTGTATCCAGGGGTTGCCTCCTGGCCGCCCTCGGAACTTCCAGAACCAGCCCCTCGCACGGCGCGCTTCATCGCGGTCTGCAGCACCTGCAAGCGATCGCGCAACGCCCCCGCCGTGCCCCCCCCAACACACACACACCGCCCCACCCCCGGTTGATGACATTTTGGAAAGCAGCAGTGAACCCCCTTCAGAGATAAGGTGTATAGCGACGCTCTGCATTTTTGGTGCAGTCAGAGTGTTCTTCTGACCCATCCTTTGCGTTTCTGCACATGTGCATTTTTCAGGACTCCCTTTCGTTCAGGAAAAAAAAATGGTGAAGCTGGGAAATAATTTCGGCGAGAAGAGCACAAAGCCCCTCTTGGAAGATGGATTTGACACCATCCCCTTGATCACGCCCCTGGATGTCAATCAACTACAGTTCCCACCTCCTGATAAGGTACAGTCGGCTTTAGTTTCCACCCCAGACAATAACACCCAGGTCTCAGGCAAACAACAAAAGAATGGGGTGATCTCTGGCAGGGAGAACTTGTGGAGCCATGTTTTATAACCTAGATTTCAAAATGTTTGTTCAGTTTTGGAAAATATATTGAAAGCAACAATTATGTAGTTTCATTATTTTCCTTGAAAATTAAGTTCATTGTTATTTGCAGTGTATCATTTAAACTACAAAACAGTCTGTCTGGTATATTTGTTTTTATCACATAATGTCTCTGTGTCCATCTTTTGACCCCATTTGGAGTATCTGAATCTTCAACCCCACACTCATATAAATGTGCTGTGGTTTTTAGTCAGTCTCATCTACATGTGTATGAATAAGGGGCTATTCTGAATAATGAAGTTACACCCTCCTTTTCAGTGTGTTCAAGGGACCTTCAGAACCACCCTTGGACAACCCCCACCCCCCACTCCAGCTCTCATTAGGTGTCTCCAGCCTAGAGGGCTTACAGCGGAGCACAGTCCCACAAGGGACACCCACACCTCTTGCCTGGGACTGATAGAGGCTGCTTTCACAAGTGACACAACTAGTGTTTGTAAGAAGGATTGAAAAAATCATTTTCAGTACCTCATCACCAACATTTTGAAATAAGACCCTTTCTTAGGACTAAAAGACCTTCTCAGAGCAGAGCTACACCATACATTCAACCTGGTTTCGTATTCATTCTAGCTGTCCCAGGAACTGCATGTGCGCATAGTATGGGTAGTGTGGGCCTGGTGGGTGGGGGAATAATTGTGGCAGAGAATTCCTCACATCCTCGTCAAACTACAATTCCTAGATTTTGGGGTGAAGCCACAGCAATTAAATCAGAATAAAACCAAGATATGTTTGGTGATACCCAGTCTGTGGAATTCCTTCCCCAGGGGGACTTGCTTGGTGCCTAGGTTATCTTTTTGGTGCCAGGCAAAGACTGGTTTGGATCCAGATTTAGTTGTGTGCAGCTGGGCTGGAGAACACTATGCAGAGAGTCAGGAGACTCTGCCAAATGGGGTGAGGAAGTGGTACGGGGCTGGGGGGCAGGGGGGATAGCCAAGAATTGGGCAGGGGCAACTTCTGTTCACAGAAGGCAGATCCTAGATCCAACCTTTTCGTATTCTCCTCGGCTTTTAAAGTTCAGTTGTTTTATTGCTGCTGTTTTGCCCTTTTATTAGTTCATGATTAATTAATTTCATTGTTATACTTTGTATTATATATTTAAGGTTGTTTTTTATTTCTATGTAAACTGTCCTGCAGACATGCTACAAGGACAGTATATAACATTTTGAAAATAAATATCATTTGGGAGAACATGTAGCGTATACGTTTTGGCCTTTTTCAGCTAGCTTGTACAGAAAAATTGCAGACAGTGTTTGGGAAAGGATTTTGGGAACTACAGTGTATATATGCTCAGGGGCTTGGTACCCCTGGATAGCAGGTCTGAAAGCTGTAGCTGTTGTAACATAGGAGATACCAAGTCTTTGTTGCAGCTGCTGTACATGCTTTTGTTCATGGGTGGGTGTGGCTCTTGCCCACCAGATACCTGCTTAACAGACACGAACACACTAAGCCCAGCTACTCAGTTGCTGCTGCAGAATGGTGGAGGTGAAAGCTCCCAAACTATTAGTTTCCTTATCAAATAAGGAATATGATAAGGTAGTATAAGTACTAGAAGCATGTCTGTATGTGTGCCTTGTCCTCTGGAAAATCTGACTGAGTACTTTGTAAAGGCTTTTGGAAGCTCATTGCTTTTGATGAGTGCCATCCTTCCTTCCTCACCAGAAACTTCTAAATAATTTAATTGGCAGATAACTATGTTCTAGGTTGATTTTATTTGTTCATATTATCTTCAGGACTCAACTCTGATGTCAGGTTGTATGTGTATCTTGAGAAAAAGAGCATGACTTCAAACCCATAGTAGGGCCAAAAAATGAAGAGCTTTAAGCAGGACCGTACTGTCCTTCTGCAAGTAAGAAATGAGCACCCCTGCCCTGATCCCAGTCCGCTTTGGTGTAATTTCTGTCCAGTGTGCACCCTGCGAGCCTCACTGAATTCAACAGTCCACAGTCGATGTGTTTAAGACATAGAGACTTTATAGACCTTCTCTCAATTACCTTGCTGATTCCTACAGCTGTCTCTAGAATTGGGCCTATGTCTTTCCAGCTCTGGTTACTACTTATATGTTGAGCCTGATGTTGATCAATGAATTTACTTTGCCTTTCACTGGTTAAAAGGGTTTGTGCAGGTGCTAAGCAGGTATCTTGAATCCAGGCCAGGGTTGACAGATGTCCCATTACCACATCTGGAGGGCAGTGGTGCAGCTGGGACAGGTTGATGCAGCAGTAACTCTCCCCATTTTAAGATGTGGGTAGTGCTTCCTGCTGAGTCCCATCCACTCTCCACTGAAAGCTTCCCCACACTGGTGGTGGGTGCACTCCAACAAAGCAACAATGAACAGCAGAAATGCTCTTGTCAGGATGGGACATAATGTGCTTCCAGTGGAGGCTTTTGTTGTGCAATCATCCTGCCACATTCACAGAATTTTAAGAGGGGCGGAGGTCCGGACAACATTCTCCTCTGTTTTCTCACCACTTCCATCTTTTTTCTTACCAGGAAGCATCTGTTAAGGAAGAAAAGTCAGAATAGCTTCACAGTGCCTTTGATTGGTAGTGATAGGAGCCCTCTGTCTGGAAGCACCCTTAGTTTCTTTACATGGTAGCACGAGTGATGCCATGGTGCTCCTGTACCCCAACCGTCCCCATCACTCCCTTTCCCCAAGCAGCAGTTTGCTGTTTGTAGCTATCCAAGAACCTTGACATTAAAGGCAGCTGTGGTCATAAACAACCATTTTACCAAACTAACTTCAGTGTTGCCTCTTGTGTCTTATGTTAGCATAGAAGCTATGCTAAGTTAAGGGTATGTCCAGACATAAACAACTTGAGTGGTGAATCTGCTGTAGAAATATTTTCTCTGTGTTTTGTTCAGACACGCAGTTTTCTCTTGCGTACCAAGCTTGGGGCAAGCCCGTTATTCCTGTTCACAGCATTGATTGGCTGACTTACCTTGGAACAGTTTTTAAAAAATAGATGTTTTAAAAAATAAATAAGGCGAAGAATTAACATTCAGTTCAGTGAATGTACATGCTTCCTTTTAAAAAACAAAATAAAGGCAGGCAATCTCATGGAAGCATGCGTAAGGGGAGAGGTAAGACAATTCACTGAATCAGGATTCAGTTTGCTAATTATCATGTCTGTCAGTAGCATTTTGAGCCCACGCAGAAGCTGGGCTCAACCTGCTGGGAAAATGTGCCATTTTTGCTTATCTGTCCACACTTACTTTCTTCTAGATGGTGGTATTAAAACTTGTTTCTTAGGCATTTTTCCTTTGATTCTCATCAGCCTCTTATTTGTTCGTACAATCAAGGGTCCTGTTAGAGGCTGAAAGTGAGGGAGCATGTCCCTTGCTGAGCAGAGGCTTCTGATGTGTCCACATTTCATTTTGGAGTACCCAGATTACCTGACAGTAAACAATGGCATATGGCAAAAATGCTTGTGTAATTGCCTGTTTTTATGAACAAGGATGATAATTTTGGGATCACTGTTAAATGAATAGCATATGTTCCAAGAACATTTGAAACTTACCTTCCATTTTGTAAATTAGCCTGCAGTTCTTAACCAGTTCTGGATAACCTTCCAGTTGAAGGTTACTTCAGCCAAACAAGCAAAAAGTTCTAGGACCCTTAATGAGGTCTGCAACATTTGAGTAACCTTTTGTAGTTGCATTTTAATCCCCTTAGATGCCAGTTTGCTTTGTCTGTGAAGTCTTAGCTCTTAGGTCAGTGGTACAACCATCTCTTTTTAGGATATCAAGTTTTTATGGCTTCTCTCAAATAGGAAAGATGCCAGCATTAGCAGGGATTGATAGGCACAGACCAGGTTCCCAACTATCAAGATATTTAGTGTGCTTCCAAACTAGGCTTTTATAGTGCCATCAGCCTGCCTCTTTCACATTATTTTATGGGGGGATCTAGATGATGTCATCTTCAACTTGGACCTGTCCTGTGTTTTCCCACTGCTTCTTCCACCTTTTTTGTTACTGCAGAAAATCTGTGAAGGAAAAAATATGGAATTGCTGCACATAGTCTCTATAAAAAACAAAAACAAGTTCCCGGCATTCTGTGCTACTGTCCCAGAATTGTGTCACACTCTTGCTTCACCAAAGACATCAGACTCAGGATGGGGCTATGCAAACATAAGCAGGCCTAATTTGTAATGAAAGGATCTGTCCCCCCAGTGTTCCTGAGTTACTTTTGCCTTACATGAATTCTACAGGAAAAAAAGTAAAGCCCTAAACTTGGGGACAATGCTTAGGGATTGTCCCACAGGTGTTCTTCTCACTACTTTCTTTTAACCAGTTTCATAAACTCTGCTTTCTTCTGTCTTTGTATTTGGTAATGATGAATATAGATTGTTAAAAACACATAGATATATAGAGGCGCACACACCCCAACTTCATTTCCTGGGCATCTAAAACTGTGATCTTGATCCTTAAAATGTTTACATAAAGGTCAGTACTTACAATAGTGATGTTATGCCACTATTCAGTTATCTGACTTGGGTAATTCCATGAAAAATGGAACTGTGTTAGTGCGTAAAGACACTTAGGGTGAAATCCTGGGAGCTATAGGTCTTTCTCTGTCTAAACATGCATAGGATTGCACCCTTAGGCTGCAATCCTGTGCACACGTAACTGGGAGTAAACCCCACTGAAAACAATGAGACTTCCTTCTGAATAGACATGTGTAGGATTGCACCGTTAATTGGAAATAAGCCCCCAGTGAGTTAAATGGCAACTCACTTTCACCTAAATATGCTAAGTCGTCCTTAAGAACTGGATGACTTACTTAGATCCTTGCAGAATACCTTTAAAATATTATGCTAATGCTGCTTTTAAAACTTTAGGAAACTGGTGTTAGAGGAAACCATTTCATATAATTGGAAAGCTGGATGGAGATTCAGGGTATCCTATGAGCAACAGTACATAGTGGCTAAGAGGCTGAGCTGTGAATCAGGACACGCACACCCCAGTGCAAATCTCACCTCTGCCATGAACTCAAACTCACATACACACCCAGACCCTAAGCACCACGTTGTAGAATCTGCCTGCCAAGTAGGAGACCCTCCCCCCCGTTACTTTAGGGTCATTTCCTCCAGGCCACATCCCAAATGATCCAGAACAATATTGTTGATGGGACTGGACACTGCTGAGAGGGCCAGGGGAATTAAGAAGGCCACACTCCCTCACTTTCCCAGCATAGGTCATCTACCAAAGCAATTTCTGTCCAAAAACCAGGTCAGGACTCTAAAAAATCAAATGTCATTCAGGAATGCCAATAGCTGAATGGTCACCATCTTACCCAAGAAAGTAACCAAACAGCTGGAGCACCTTGCCCAAAAAAGGGAGGTTCACCTTTGGCTGGGCTGGTAGTTCAGTAGGGTCGAGGAAGGGTTTCTTCAAGAGGAGCCTTTAAACTGTTTCTTTTAAGGTGGTTCCTCCTACATAATGCCATTAATACCCATTGTAGTGTAATAAGGCAGTGTTCTGCAATAGTCAGCCAATGACAATAAGGTAAGAAGATGAATAGTGATGTGATTTAAAAAGGGATCCTTTAAAGGTTTACTTTTAGGGGTGGCTCTACCTGTGAGAAGAATGTAGTGGGGCAGCAGTTAGCCTCAACTTACTGTTGGGACATTTTGAAGAACATGCCTGCGCTCTCTCTCTCTCTCTCTCTCTCTCTCTCTCTCTCATATATGGTATTGGCAGGCAAATTCTGCCAGGTTCAGGAACTTTGGATAGGTTAATAATAGTACTTGATATTTAGATAACATTTTTTATATGTTATATCACTGGTCCTTAACAAAAGGACTGAAGTATAAGGAATTGCTAATCCACATTTTTCAAAGGGGTGGGGGGAGATATAATGTCTTGCAAGAGTACCATATGTAGAAAAGGCCTTTCATCAAGTGGCCCAAAATTGATTTTTAAAGGAAGCTTTTGGGTTAAGTTACCTTGCTGCTATAAGCATTTGGATATTGTGATTTGACTTTTTGTTGACTCTTATTTTCTTGCTTTATTGTTTTTACATTTTGTTTTTGTAAGCTGTCTTGAGGGTCATTGACAGAAAGGTGGCAGGATAAATGTTGTTGTCATTGTCATCATCTGTAGGAACCTTTGTACAAGTTCCATTGAAATGATCTGGAGCCATTTCTATTTATTTCAGCAAGGCTTTTTCAGGAGAATTTCCTGGTGGAGTATTCTCCTAGTTTTCAAGTCCCCAAGGAGAGATTTACATGTAATGGGATACTACTATTTTGTTGCATGCTGAAAATGTAGTTGTTTCAACAGGCATTTCCTGACCACTGATATTGTCAGCCTAGAGTACCACCAGATTGGATATTGTATTATTATTTCTTTCTGGATTTTTATCTCGTTTTCACTGTTGCGATTTTTGTATTTTATTTCTACGAGGCTTTGGGTATTTTTAAATATAAAGCAGGATAGAAATATATAATTCAAGTATATCTTAAATAAATCATGAATTGGGTAACTTCCTAGATGCGACATGTAAGTCGATGAGCTGTAGAACTAACCCAGTTGTACATGTTTGTGTTGTGGCACTTGACTACAGTGCAGTCTATATTTAATGAGCGTGTCATGCACAAAGGCACAGATTGATGCGTTATTGCGTATTGAAGACTTCAGCAGCACTGATCTACCTAGTAATTGGTCTCCCATTGATGTTCCTTGAAAAGGTGGTGGTCAAGACAAAAACAGAATATGAACCTGACCGCAAGAAAGGAAAATTCCGTACTCCCAAAATAGCTGAGTTCACAGTCAGCATTACTGAAGGGGTCTCAGAACGGTTTAAGGTAAGTAATATCACAACTAATTTTCAAGGACAGCAGAGAGATACTGGATTTGTTTTATTGCATTTATAACCCATCTACCAGCTTGCTGGAGTCTTCAAGGTGGCTAAACTGGCCAAACATAATCTACAACTATGACAGATTTTGAGAGAACTTTAAAATGAGGGCTTAGAATCTTTAGTTCTTCAGTGGATAAATCACAGTGCAGTTTGCCAGAATTCCTTAGTGGAAGGGACCGCAGACTGCAGATTTCTATATGCAAAATTCCATAAAGGTAATAGGAGCTTACGGCTCAGTCCAGCATGAAGTCCTCTTGTAAGAGTCTCATGGAAATTAATGGGAATGGCATGTTTAGATAGGGCTGTGCAGGAGAATTCTGCATTGAATTGTGCCTACCGGTACAACTCCCCGCACCTCTGCTTCTTTTGTCCAACATTGTCTTTAATTTCTTAAAATGCCCTTCCTTCTTATTGCTTTTTTCAGTGTTCATACTGGTCAGCACGCTGCCTCAGAACTTTAGTGATAGAACTCATGAATTTTCTGAAAATATTTGTCCCATGTCTGGTCAGCATGAAAAATGTTGCCATCTGATTCTGCAAGCTTGTGAACAGCCACTGGCCTGGTTGCCTGTGGCAAGGATGGATTCTGTCTTGGTGATCAGACAGTGAAGCGTTTGTAATTTGGAAGAACGCTTGTTCTTTGTGTTGAAAATCAATATATTGCAAATAATTGAAATACAAATGCTTTGACAGCTGGGCTAGTAACAAATTCTATGGGCTAGCAATTGTTGGAGACCTATTTGGAAGGCTGGCATAAAGTCATTTAGGTCATTCTTTGGAAGACTAGATATCCTCAGTGAGGAGGAAATAAAAGACTACCTTTTGTGGAAAGAGAGGCTGGATTTGAGGCCTTTCTGACTGTTGCTATCCTTAGTACACATTTCGAACTAGCCCTGATTCTGTGTCAGTGACATGAAATCCCTTTTCCGTGTAGAGGATGAGAGGAGGTGACTTTGCTGCGGCCAGTTTTGGTGGTGGGGGGTGTGGTGGACAGGAACAGGACAATACTTGCTTTAACATGGACTTTGAATAGTACAGGAGCGTACACCCACAAAGGAATAGAAAATGAGAATTCAATTAAAAATTCCTGAAATGGTGTGGCTGCATAGGGAAGAAAGTATAAGTCTCACTGGGTTAAAAAGAAGTTTGGTCTTTTAATGAGCAGACCAAGGGGGTACACAACTACTAAAGGAAAGAATAGGGTTTAAAAATAAGCAGTGGGAATTTATTCCTAATTGGGGGATTTAGGAGAATCATGGTGTTGATCAATAGAAAAATCATTTTAACCAGCCCCTGACTCAAAACACCTGGTACTGAACCCAAGGCAGACATCAAATATACAGATAAACTGCTTGCAACTAGGAACTGTATGAACAAAATCAATATGAAACTAAAACTCACAAAAGGGTGCAGGTAACAGATAGCAGAGGAGTTGTGTTAGGGCACGATTCTATTGATTGCAACCTCGGTGATCTGAAGCCCCCAAACTCAGAGGTGTCCGATCATCCTATGCTGCGCAGGAGGAGGGCTGGAAGCAAACTTTGCCTCCCCATCCTCCTGCCCTACAGATTGCGGTAGACAGGCTGTTTAGCCTGACTAGAGAGGATGCTTTGGAGGAGGAGGGAAGGAGGCTGGAAGAGGCTCAGGAGAACTCATATCCTGGTCTTTCCAGTGTCCTGTCCTCCCTGCCCACCAGAATGCCCCCTTTCCCTCTTTCTGAGGTTGAGTTTCTGATCTCAGAGAGGCAGCCAGTGCAGTTCTTTCCATGCTGGCTGTAAAGGGGAGGGGTTTGGATCTCCGACTCCCCTCTCCAAGGTTGGAATGCTGTCTCTGACCTTGGAAGGATTTTACGAGCAATCCTACAGTCCCTGGAACACTTTCCCAGGGATCATGGGATTGCTCTCTAAAGGTGCTTTCATATGAAGCTGTTATCACGCCATTGCCCTGCCTCATTCATAGAATTTAATGGGAAGTTCAGACACTTGTAACCCTTCTGTGTTTTCTCATCACTTACATCTTTTTTTTTTTAACTGCAGAAAAATCTGTTAAGGAGAAAAAGATGGAATAGTTGTACAGTGCTTCAGACTGGTACAGCTAGGAGCCCTTCATCTGGAGGCACCTGCTGGCAGTGATGACATCATATCTGATATCTAATTGGTGCCGGTGAAACTCATAAAATTACCTTTATGGAGTGAAAGGGTTAAGGAATGTTCATGAAATGAGCCAACATGAAAGCAACCATTTATGGTCATGAACAAATACTGGCAAAGATTTAGGAATGGTTTGGAAGTACTGCCAGTTAGCCATAGGATTTTAAACTTTTTCTTAACAGTTTTTTGGGCATGATTTTCTCTGTAATTTAGGCAAGGTTGGATATTTAAATATAGCAACATAATATAATTATATTGTATTGGAATTGTCTGTTTCTTTAAAGAAGCAGCATGCTCAAAGGTGGGGAGATGGTGGTGTTAAATGGACATGGCCAAAAAAGAAAGTCCCATAACCAAAAATTCCTGCAAGAAATTAGGCTGGATTCCTGCATCACAGTAAATCAGAATTCTAAAAAATTCTGGCTTACCGTGAATGAGCCAGCATGCTGGGAACGGTATTTTGTTTGTCCCCAGACAAGCCAGAGTCATAAGCTGTGATTTGTTCTTGGCTTATGATACTGGCTTGTCTAGGGAGAAACAAGCCGGAGTTCCTAGTTCACACATCATGATAAACCATGGACAGAAGGTCCACAGTTTGGCTGCTCCTGCTTACAGGGGCACGAGCAGGGCAGGACGGAACTTGGCTGGTGCTTGCAGGACCTGCGAGCACTGGCTAAGTGGAGCGACTTCTCCCTTCCCTGCTTGTGCTGCCTGCAAGTGGGAAGAAGATGTCCAGTAGCTGCAAGTGCCAGCCAAGTCAGACCGCTCCTTCCTGTATTGCTCACATCCCACGCAGGGTGCGAGCGGTGTGAGAAGGGACTCAGACAGGGCTTGCACGTGCTGGCTGCTTCCCCCCACCCCAGTCGGGACATGAGCAAGGACTGTGTGGGTTGGCCGACGCTTCTGAAGAAAAGGTTTGACTATAGACGTCGAAGAAATTTGTCACAGAATTATACACATGTTTTTTAAAAAACAAAGTTTACCAAAGGTTGTTTTAAAAGGAGGTGGGGTGATTGTTATGGGAAGTCATCTATAATCTATTTTTTTTAAACTAACTGTCCCCCTCGATATTCAGTTTTTGTTCTTGGTCAAGACTTTATTAATGTTCCGTACGGTAGTTTAAAAATAATTTCAGTGTAGCCTTGTTGGAGCCAGCTGATCAAGATGCTGTGAGATGGTTGCATGATCGGTCTCTCCATGGCTTTTTGGGCTGTTTTTAAGCTGAAATGCAGTTGCTGGGGTTGACAATCAGATTAGAGCAGTAGTAGTGATGTGGAGGAGGGGGTGCTTCACTCTTTCCCCTCAGGCTGTTTTTCCAATAAAAATTGGCTTGTCCCGCTGCCTTACAACGTGTGGGGCGAAAGATACAAGCAACATATACAGTGTTGCTCAGCAGATGAACAAAGCCGAGCAGTTTGGAAGAGCATCCACGGATTCTGGTAGAAGACTGGTGTACTGAAAGGTGAAGTACCCTGAGGGCAAAGTTATGCTCAGCCCATGAAACCATGATCTGCCTGTTATATGTTTGGAAGCTCAAACCATGGTCCTGAATTAAACCAATGTCCTGAGTCCAGTTAAGAATTGCGTTTTAGTGGGTTCTAGAATGTTCTGTACTTCTTATGGGGCATCACAACCATATAATGTAAATGCTAAGACATGTAACATATTTAATGTGCCTGACAAAGTATGGAAATAATTTGTGGATGAAGACTTGCAAGTTAAATGAGAGGTCTACCGAGAACTCCCATGAAAAGCAAATCAAGTGGTTTATCCATGCAAAAGCAGGAGTGGGTCATCACATACAGGTACTCAGAAGGAAATACACTACCTAAGTTTATTTCCTTCTTTGTACCTGCATGAAATGACCTATTCATTCATACATAACTGGGAAGACTGATCAAATGTTCGCATTGTTATATATTGTTGGAGGGCGTATGAGAAATACAATGTCGTTTAGCTATTATTTTACCATTAACACTCTGGGATTACTTTCAGGCTATTGGTTTGTTGGGTTCTGCTGCTAAGTAACGGGTGCATTGGAGAGAAATTTCTGTAGGATTTTGTGCCTCTAGGGAATTGTAGGATGAATTGTGCTGTGGTTATGTATCTTAATGCTAAAAAGGAAAAGGGGAAGAGGAAATCTGTATTTGAAACTGAAGACCTTTTTACTATAACACTTTCAAATCTTAGCTAATTTCCTCATAACAGTCTTCAGAGTTCAATTCTAGCATTTTAAGAAGGACTGGCAGTTCTTATTTATAACCTCTCCTGTTAATAAACAGCTTAGTAAATAAGGGTTAACTTTTCAAAAGAAGGGATCATGGTGCAAGGGAGTTTTCTCCTGGACCTTTTGTAATCGGGAATGTAAAGAGTAAAAGAAGGCTTGCCTAAAAATCAATATTTATAATGATAAAAAGCATATTGCTGATGAAATGCAGGATTTGGGTTGCATACACAAAAAATACCTTTGGGATTTCTATAATGTACATCATTTTAGGAATGGTTTCTTAAAAAAGATACGCAAAGGTGTCATGTGGCAATAGAGTTACGTACAGATTTGGTACACACTAGCATTAGAAAGTATATAGTGAAAATGTATGTAGTGTACTTGTTTTGATACGATATGCATTGTATTCAACAATTATATCTGGAGGGTATGTGAAATTGTTCCTGTCGGACTTTTGCCAAATGTATTCATTGTGAACACTGGTGTAGAGAGAGGCCTCTTACGAAACATCTCTCTTTATATGCAGATCTGATAAGGCACTTGGTTTGAGGCTGTCTCAACACTACGGTGTGTGTTGTTGCTAGAAAATCATCCTAATGGAGGGAAGAACAATTCTCTAAGCTCTACGTGGTTATTTAGAGGAGTGTATTCTAGGACTTTGTTATAAACGCCAAAAGGATTCACAGGTAGATGGCAAAATGGAAGGGCTCCATCGCCTCTCCAATGTATACACAGGAAATGTAGGAAAAGCTACTAGCTATGTAATAGGTGATGGCAGTGGTGCTGTACGTATGCAACGATAGCTTTATGCATGGATTTCAGTAAGATGTATAACCTTCATTCAGTATCATACCAATACCACTCTGCATTGTAAAATATATGCAAATTGTTGGTCACAATTTTCTTGTTCTGCAAGTACAGGAACTCAGTAGGAATCAACAGAGATCTGTATTCCCCTGCCTGCCTATGCACACATTCAGGTAGCGTAGCTAGGGTTGGATCCAGATTTACACTGCATCAACTGCACTGATGGAAGAGGACTTCCTCACCCCCTTTTTGCCATGGCTCCCCCTCCACTCTCCTGAAAATGCTGCACAAAGAGTCAGGAAACTGCTGAATGAGGTGAGCTGTGGTGTGTTTTGGGGAGGAGACTTCCACGAGCAGAGTTCTTCCTCCTGTGGAAGATTCCTTCCTCTTCCAGAAGGCAGATCCTGGATCCAGCCCCTGGGCATTAGAAGAAATTGTCCCTCACTACCCCTATCTAGCCTTCTCTCTCTGCCTGATGCAAGTTACTTATGCACAGAGCGTGAGTAATCTGCAAGATATATAGAGAGAGGGCTGGATGGGGGTATGGGAGGGGAACACAGACCTATATCATCCCATCATGTCACCAGTGTACCTGCCTATGCGTGTATGAAATTGGGCAAGGAAGGAAATGGGGCTCTGTTGGGGTCCACATGCAGGTTCTGTGCCTGTGATGCATAAGGATGGTACCTGTTTGATCTTCAGCGATAAAAAAGCCCTGCCGGTTTACGACCAGAGTTAAGGCTATTTTGTGTTGGCTCAAGCTCCACAAAGCCAGGAAGTTAGAAGCTGAGGCTGATGCCTTAACACATGTGCCCCGTGATCAGTGATGATGATGTGCAGTGCCACAAATCGTTCTTGCGTACAACTTACCCTCCATGCACCCACACTTTTCCTTGATCTTTCAGGCCCAAATCCAGATGGGGAGAATGGAGGGCCTCAGACCAGCAAGGATGCCCCACATTGTCCTGTATTGCTTTATGAAGCATCTGAGGCTTACTGTATTGCTAGAGGAATCCTCCTGTGAGTTGACCCATGTCAGTTTGTTGTTTACTTCAGTAGCCAGCAGGATGGGTTAAACAGTGTGAGAAGCCCTTTTCTAGCAGTAAGGCAATACAGGATCAGGATAGCGTGAGGCATCTTTGCTAACCAAGGAAAACTGTGGGTGCACGGAGGGTAAGTTGTAAGCAAGCAGAATTTCTGACATCGCACAACATCCTCACTGATCACAGCACATTCCAGTTCAGGCATCAGCCTCAGCTTCCACTTTCCTGGCTTTGTGGAGCTTGAGCCAACATGCGATAGCCTTAACTCTGGTTGTAAACTGGCAGAGGTATTTTTTCATCATTGGATTTCCCTGGTTTCTAAAAAGGAAATGTATAACGACTGCCTTGACAATCCTACCCTCTCCCCAATGTATTCAAATTTGCTTTCTTGCAAGTTTACCTGTATGATAAATGGGATTATAAAAACGCAACTAACAGTAATCATAATTAATTTTCAAGAATTAGGATTCTGAAATTTCAGGGAGAGCCTCCACCGAGAGAGGAGGCTCTCCTCTGCAGACAGTTGTCTTCCACATGAAGAAAGCAATGTGAATGGGGAGGAAGGAGGTGGGGCTACCGAGCTCATCACCACTTCCCTTCGTCACATGTAGAGGGCTCATACTCATGATGAAAATGACTGAATAGGGCTGGATTCTCACAACCATCTTAATGAGCGTGGGTGCATATACCCCTAGTGTGAGACACCTTCCTTGCATGTCCTTTTCCCACCACACAGAAAGTAAGAGCAAGGATTGGGGCCCCATGTTGCATTTCTGCTTTCAGAAAGATAGTGTGAGGCCTTCTTTTCCTGTGCATTCCATCCCCACCCGTCCCAAATTCTCTGAGGGTCAAACTGCATGTTACTTTAAAGACGTAGCTTATTTTTTCTTTTTCTTTTTTACTCAAAAGTAAGATAATGGGACCTCATATGGATCAGGACCCTAGAGTATAATTTACATTACATCTGGATGTCTTTTTGGCAAAGGATTAAACTCTCCCTATGCGAGGGTCCCAGTCCTTGTAGTAATGTGTACTCTCACCTTGTGAGGCCACTTTCCATAACTGTAGGAATAGGCATTGAACACAGAAGCCGTCTCTAATAGAATTTTTCTGAAAACCTTGGAAATACTGGCACCATTCTAGGTTCAGAGAAAAACTGAGCATGCCCAACGTAACCTTACCAGCCATTGCTGCCATAGGCTTTCATGGGGCAGAAAAACCTTAATAACTTTTGAACCACGGCTCAGAACTTCACCAAACCAATGAAAGGCCCATCTCCTCAACAAACCCAAATAAGGTGCATCAGTAGTTTTCACCAAAATGTGAAAGAAACACATGCAGTGCCAAGCTTGGAGTAAAAAATACAAATGTGTCCGTTTTCAACATCTTTTAACTTGCTGTACCTGTGTGTAGCAATTTGTATCGAATTGGTTTGAAATTTTGCACAGTTGTAGACTTTATAAGGTAGATCATGGATGCCAGGTTCCAAGTTATTAGCTCAACAGGTGTAACTGTTTATAAGCAGTAGAATTTTGAGGCTTATAGTGGCAAAACCTCTGCCCTTTTAATAAATGTTTTAATTTCGTTGTTGTTGTTGTTGTTCAGTCGTGTCCGACTCGTCGTGACCCCATGGACCATAGCACGCCAGGCCTTCCTGTCCTGCGCTCTCTCCCGGAGTGTGCTCAAGTTCATATTCATTGCATCGGTGATGCTATCTAGCCATCTCATCCTCTGTCGTCCCCTTCTCCTTTTGCCTTCAGTCTTTCCCAGCATCAGGGTCTTTTCCAGAGAGTTTTCTCTTCGCATTAGGTGGCCAAAATATTTGAGCTTCATCTTCAGTATCTGTCCTTCCAATGAGCACTCAGGGTTGATTTCCTTTAGGATGGACTGATTTGACCTCCTTGCAGTCCAGGGGACTCGTAAGAGTCTTCTCCAGCACCACAGTTCGAAAGCATCAATTCTTCGGCGCTCAGCCTTCCTTATAGTCCAGCTCTCACAGCCGTACATTACTACTGGGAAAACCATAGCTTTGATTAGACGGACCTTTGTCGGCAAGGTGATGTCTCTGCTTCTTACTATGCTGTCTAGGTTTGCCATAGCTTTCCTCCCAAGGAGCAAGCATCTTTTAATTTCATGGCTACAGTCACCGTCTGCGGTGATCTTGGAGCCCAAGAAAGTAAAATCTGTCACTGCTTCCATTTCTTCCCCTTCTATATGCCAGGAAGTGATGGGGCCAGATGCCATGATCTTCGTTTTTTTAATGTTGAGTTTCAAACCAGCTTTTGCACTCTCCTCCTTCACCCTCAACAAGAGGCTCTTGAGATCCTCTTCGCTTTCTGCCATTAGGGTGGTATCGTCTGCATATCGGAGGTTGTTGATAATTCTCCCAGCAATCTTAATTCCGACCTGTGATTCATCCAACCCAGCGTTTCTCATGATGTACTCTGCATATAAGTTAAATAAACAGGGTGACAATATGCAGCCTTGTCGTACTCCTTTCCCAATTTTGAACCACTCGGTTGTTCCATGTCTGGTTCTTACTGTTGCTTCTTGACCCTGGTACAGGTTTCTCAGGAGACAGGTAAGGTGGTCTGGTACTCCCATCACTTTAAGAATTTGCCACAGTTTGTTGTGATCCACACAATCAAAGGCTTTAGCGTAGTCAATGAAGCAGAAATAGACGTTTTTCTGGAATTCTCTTGCTTTCTCCATGATCCAGCGAACATTGGCGATTTGATCTCTAGTTCCTCTGCCTCTTCGAAACCCAGCTTGTACTTCTGGTAGTTCTCGGTTCGCATACTGCTGAAGCCTAGCTTGTAGGATTTTGAGCATAACCTTGCTGGCATGTGAGATGAGCGCAATTGTGCGGTAGTTTGAACACTCTTTGGCGTTGCCCTTCTTTGGAATTGGAATGTAAACTGACCTTTTCCAGTCTTGCGGCCATTGTTGAGTGTTCCAAATTTGTTGGCATATTGAATGCAGCACTTTAACAGCATCATCTTTTAGGATTTTAAATAGCTCAGCTGGAATACTGTCATCTCCGCTAGCTTTGTTGTTAGTAATGCTTCCTAAGGCCCACTTGACTTCACTCTCGAGGATGTCCGGCTCAAGTTCAGTGACCGCACTATCATGGCTATCAGGGACATTAAGATCTTTTCTGTATAGTTCTTCTGTGTATTCTTTCCACCTCTTCTTAATCTCATCTGCTTCTGTTAGGTCCCTGCCTTCTTTGTCCTTTATCATGCCCGTCTTTGCACAAAACGTTCCCTTGAGATCTCCAATTTTCTTGAAGAGATCTCTAGTCTTTCCCATTCTGTTGTTTTCCTCGATTTCTTTGCATTGTTCATTTAAGAAGGCCTTCTTGTCTCTCCTTGCTATTCTCTGGAACTCTGCATTCAGTTGGATATATCTTCCCCTTTCTCCCTTGCTTTTCACTTCCCTTCTTTCGTCAGCTACTTGTAAAGCCTCATCAGACAGCCACTTAGCTTTCTTGCATTTCTTTTTCTTTGGGATGGATTTCGTTGCTGCCTCCTGAACAATGTTACGGACCTCCGTCCATAGTTCCTCAGGCACTCTGTCTATCAGGTCTAATCCCTGAAATCTATTCCTCACCTCCACTGTATATTCATAAGGGATATGATTGAGGTCATACCGGAATGGTTTAGTGGTTTTCCCTACGTTCTTCAATTTAAGCTGAAATTTTGCAACAAGAAGCTCATGATCTGAGCCACAGTCAGCTCCAGGTCTTGTTTTTACTGACTGTATAGAGCTTCTCCATCTTTGGCTGCAAAGGACATAATCAATCTGATTTCGATATTGACCATCTGGTGACGTCCATGTGTAGAGTCGCCTCTTGTGCTGTTGGAAAAGAGTGTTTGCTATGATCAGCGTGTTCTCTTGGCAAAACTCTATTAGCTTTTGTCCTGCTTCATTTTGTACACCAAGGCCATGCCTGCCTGTAATCCCAGTGATTTCTTAACTTCCTACTTTAGCATTCCAATCTCCTATGATGAAGAGGACATCTTTTTTTGGTGTTAGTTCTAGAAGGTGTTGTAGGTCTTCATAGAACCAATCAACCTCAGCTTCTTCGGCATCAGTGGTTGGGGAATAGACTTGAATTACTGTGATGTTGAATGGTTTGCCTTGGATTCGTACTGAGATCATTCTATCGTTTTTAAGATTGTACCCCAGTACTGCTTTTCCCACCCTTTTGTTGACTATGAGTACTACTCCGTTTCTTCTAAGGGATTCTTGCCCACAGTAGTAGATATGATGGTCACCTGAATTAAATTCGCCCATGCCTGTCCATTTTAGTTTGCTGATTCCCAAGATGTCGATGTTCAATCTTGCCATCTCATGTTTGACCACCTCCAGCTTACCTTGATTCATTGATCTGACATTCCAGGTTCCTAAACAATATTGTTCTTTACAGCATCGGATTTTCTTTTCACCACCAGACACATCCACAGCTGAGTGTCCTTTCGGCTTTGGCCCAGCCGCTTCACTCTTTCTGGCGCTACTTGGAAATACCCTCTGCTCTTCCCCAGTAGCATATTGGACACCTTCCGACCTGAGGGGCTCATCTTCCGGCGTCATCTCTTTTAGCCTTGTGATACGTTCCATGGGGTTTTCTTGGCAAGAATACTGGAGTGGGTTGCCATTTCCTTCTCCAGTGGACCACATTTTGTCAGAACTCTCTGCCATGACCTGTCCGTCTTGGGTGGCCCTGCACGGCATAGCTTATGGCTTCACTGAGTTACGCAAGCCCCTTCGCCACAACAAGGCAGCGATCCATGAAGGGGTTTAATTTCGTATGTTACTATAAATGCCTTTGTGGGGGGGGGAATGTTGAGGTTCTACAGAAAATGACTTTTAAAAACAAAAGAACGTTGTAGTAAAAGAAAAACTATATGAAGAAGATACTAGGTAGACTATGAAGGAGAGAGAGAGAGACTGAAACTCCATTCATTGAACAGGGAAGGCTTTTTTTTTTTTTTGCACAACTGTCGGCATTTTTTCTTGCCTAAAACCTGCCATTTTATACATTCAGCAGAATCAAGTGGTAAACCTTTTCCTGTGCTGTAACATTTCATGACACAAGTGGGGGCAGGAGTATTTTTGTTTATTTTTCTATAAAATGCACTTATCACTTTTCCAAAGCATTCCAAGATTATGAGCAAACAATAAAACCATAGTAAAACAAAACAACTGAAAAGACTTATCATTAAAAAAGTTACATTAAAAAGTAGCATTTCACTTAATCTGTCTCCCCCCCCCCCCGCCCCAATCCCTTGCAGGTTCAGCAAGGGATGACAGAAAGGACATTAAGCTGGAATTCTTTTCCGACATCCTATTTTTTTATTTGTGCCAGGGCTTTTCTTGGTTAGGGTCAAATTACACGTGATGACAGCAGTTCCTTTTGTCACGATCCCCGGGTGTAACATGCAGGCTCCTTAAATGCACCTGTGTATTCAAGGGGCTTCTTGACACAATACACAGAAGAGGTAAATGTGAGAGGACTGGGCACACTCTTCCATGTGTGTTGCAATCAAAAATAATGTAAATATATTTGTTTCGAAGATTTATGCCCCACCTTTCAAACAAATGATCTTCAAGGTGGCTTTCAACAGTCTGCAGTTGTACAAAAGAAGCCCACTGCATACACATCCAGGCCAGCAGCCCTTAGTGCCCTGTCTGCTGGCCAGTGTGTGCTTTCCTGCAGTCTGAGGGCAGCTGGCATTTGGGAGCCAAGAGCTCTTCCTGGCAGGGAGAAGCAAAACTCCCTGCAGCTGCTCCATCGCTCACTGATGGTTGGGCCTACGGTGGTCTCCCCCTTGCCCTGACGTGCTTCCTGGGAAGCAGAGGGTGCCAGCTCCCAGTGACGCATTCTTTTCTGGCTGATGGCAGAGGCCAGAACGTGCTTTCCTTCGGTTCTGCCATTCCAGGCAGCTTAGTAGTTTCCGTACTCCATTAACATAGCCAGGTACAAAATGTCAAGTGAGAAGAAGCCCTTGGAGTTCTTTTGTGTTCCAGTCTCCAAGTCCACACACCTTCCTCATCTGTCTTTCCTCACCTGATAGCAGGAAAGGAGAAGCAGTGGGACTACGAAGGCATATGAATGTCTGGCAATATGTGACCAACAAGAAACCTTGCTACCGGTCAAGCTGCAGCTCTCTGTGTCCAGCACCACTGTGGCCACTGGCTAGAGAAGAGAACTATGCGTTTTGAGTCTGGTTGCTAACACCATAAACCAGAATCCTCCTGGTCCTGAGAATTGGGTATCCTTGGAGAACCACCCCCCATGCTCTTGCCCATTGTATAACTCTTAAAACCTGCTGCAGATCTTAAGGTGTGGGCATTGTCTTGCTGAAGGAGACTGTCCCTGTTCACCTTCTACCTGTTGCTTCCTCTGATGTGCTAGGTAGTTGCTGCCCCTCCAGTCATAGGGGTTGAATGTTGCCCACACCTGGACATCCCAGGTCCCTGCGAATTCTGGAGAAGATGCAATTCAAGTTAGCACCTGTCTGTGTCTGCCTCTTGGTGATTATTAGTGCAATATGCTAGTGCAGGGAACTGTACTTGCCCAGCTGGTTTGGTTTTACACTTCTAGTACTCATATTCCTGTTTTGCTATTGGTCTCTTGGTCTGTGTTGCTATTTTGCTATTGGTCTATTAATTTAAACATCCAGCATTCTCTGGTTATGCAATTTCCCCAACATGTGAGTATCTGCAGTCCCTCCTTGGTCCATTAATATACCCAGAACGGTGTGAACTGAGCTGTATGTGCTTATAGCCACCAGTGATTTCCCCAGTTGCCACAGCACTTTTATTGGCCATTGTAACCTTAGGAATCAAAGTGGCTATAACAATGAACACGAGAGCCCTGCTGGATCAGACCAAGGGTCCATCTAGTCTAGCATTCTGTTCACACAATGGGCAGCCAGCTGTCGACCGGGAACCCACAAGCAGGACACAAGTGCAACAGCAACCTCCCACCCATGTTCCCCAGCAACTGGTGCACACAGGCTCACTGCCTCTGGGACTGGAGGTAGCACATAGTCACCAGGACTAGTAGCCATTCATAGCCTTTTCCTCCAGGAATTTGTCCATCCCCCTTTAAAGTTATCCAAATTGGTGGCCATTGCTACATCCTGTGGTAGCAAATTCCATAGCTTAACTATGCGCTGTGTGAAGAAGTGCTTCCTTTTATCTGTCCTGAATCTCCTACCAATCAGCTTCATAGGATGACCCCTGGGTTCTAGTATTATGAGAGAGGGAGAAAAATGCCTCCCTATCCACATTCTCCACACCATGCATCATCTTGTAGAACTCTATCATGTCTCCCCTTACCCTCCTTTTTTCCAAGCTGAACAAGCCCAGCTGTTGTAACCTTCTCTCATAGGGGAGATGCTCCAGCCCCTTGATCATTTTAGTTGCCCTTTTCTGCACTTTTTCCAGCTCTACAATATCCTTTTTTAGGTATGATGACCAGGACTGTACATGGTATTCCAAATGTGGCCGCACCATAGTTTTGTATAGGGGCAGTATGATATTGGCAGTTTTATTCTCAATTCCTTTTCTAAATATGCCTAATGTGGAGTTTGCCTTTTTTACAGTGGCCGCACACTGGGTTGACATCTTCATTGAGCTGTCCACCACAACCCCAAGATCTCTTTCCTGGTCCTGTTCACAGTAGTTTTCCCAACACGATAGACATTTGGGGGGTGGCACTTTCATGCTTGTGTGTGGAAGAAACTGCCCATGTGAGTGCTCTTCAAGTTTAGGATGCGTCTTATGCAAATGCTCTCACGTTCTCAACTGGATTTCATTTTAAGTATCTGGTATTTTGTGGTGTATGTTGGTTCTTGTGATGCTGACCATTTGTTCTGATTTTTCTCCCTTTAGATGTAATTAAGGTAGAGAGAGAATAAAACCAATCTATCACTAACACATCCAAAAGAGAGTAATCAAGAGAAAATCTTTCCCATTGAACAGAATCCATACATTTGAAGTTTGCTCAAACAATGCTTCTTTCCCCCAATACAATTGCCCCCATAATTGCTGCATGCAGCAAATCAGTTTAGAAGAGCATAAATTTGGATTTTTGCGTATAAACTTGAGCTAGCAGAAAATGCTTCTTATCTAGTGATACTAATTTTTATATTTTCAGAAAATAAAAATAAAATACGAACCTGGCCAAGGCATTAAGATCTGTTCCTAGGTTCTACTCATAGTCAGGGTATAGATTGAGGGGCACATAGAGACAGCGTCTTTGTCAGTGATGGCCCTGAAATTTTGGAGCTCCCTCCCAAGGGATATACATATGTCCCCTTCTTTAGTATCTTTTAAATGGGCGTTAAAAGTGGTGTGTGCCTTGTTCTACTGTTTTACATTACTGCTGGTTTTATTTTAATTTGATTTTTATTAAAGTGCTGTGCTGGGTTTTATTTTTAACTGCTGTGCTTAGTTTTTGAGATTATAGCCAGATTGCTTTTATGAAACGATTATTTAACTGCAATTGTTTTGAATTATATTTGTATTAAGTTCCTGTAAGCAGCTTTGGGTAGACTTGCCTTTAAAAAGTGGGATATAAATATGTAAATTAAATAATAACTATTTAACAAAACTCCAAAACCAAAAAAAAGAAAAACGGCGGGAAAAGGCGCAATAATCGTACATCTGCTTAGCTGGGAGCAGTGGTGATTGGTAGGATGGCCAACAGCCAGAGCCAGAGCCAGAGCCAGAGCCAGAGCCAGAGCCAGTGCTGGGTGGAGCCTGCTGGTTTCTGATGTTATCCCCACCTCCTTCCCTTGCAATGCCCCTGGTGTCGCAGCCCTCTGATCTGACTCCCCATTGTCAGGAAACAAGGCTGGCTGGGGATTCACAGCGGGAGAGGGATTTGCCTGCAAAACCAGCCCGAGGCATTCTCCCCTGTCCCAGAGGATCCAGCGCAAGAGGAACCAGGGTTGCCAGCACCTTTCTGGATTGAGGCAGTTGTGTTGCCGTAGCGAGGCTGCGACACGTGAAAGGGCAGCATCAGTTA
The DNA here is from genome assembly GCF_057233095.1 of Heloderma suspectum. Classification (NCBI taxonomy): domain Eukaryota; kingdom Metazoa; phylum Chordata; class Lepidosauria; order Squamata; family Helodermatidae; genus Heloderma; species Heloderma suspectum. The sequence goes on from NC_139462.1 coordinate 119,995,929, forward strand.
CAGGACCCAGAAAGACCTTCCATGTAAGTTACTGGAGGAGAATAGGACTGAAATGCGGGGAAGCAGCCCTCGTGTCCCTGCTGAGATTTGTAACAGTTGTTCAAAAAGTAAAACACATCACTTTGTCTCATTACGTTATCTTAATCTAATTGAGTATCTTTGGGAGTTGAATCTGGCCCTACTGATCTGGGTGTTCTTTCTGATTTGAATGGTTAAAGTGATACTTTAATTATTGTTGCTTTCTGTGGTTATGGCCTTTAAGGGTGGGTCAGAAATCCTGATTACAGGGTGGCTGATTAGCCAGAGGTACAGACAGTTCACCATTTGTAGACAGGCAGGCTCTGAGGTGTAGTGAGTAGGACTTGGGTTCAAATTCCACTCAACCATGAAGCTCATTGGGTGACCTTGGGCCAGTCACCAGTTGTCACCCTAACTTACTTCACCGGGTTGTTATGTGGATAAAATTGCCTTATGCTCCTTGGAGGAAAGGCAGGATATACATTAAGTAGTTAATAAATACATAGTGACACAGGCAGTCCTGTTAGTTTGAAAGTATTTCGGGGGCGGGGTCTCTACTTCAATTTTAGCCCCAAAGGGAGCGCTACTTTCTTTTGTTTCAAAATTCGCCTGGACCGTTCAGCTTTGATTTATGCCGCATGTCATGACTCTTCGGAATCAAAATGGCATTTAACATTCTGTCTCATCGCTGCTTTAGCAATCTTAGACTACTGTTATTTTATTTTACACATGCTGTTTGCTAGAAAAATGTGTTCTGTTAGTAGCTTTTAGATATCTGTGTATCACCTTAAGGCTTAAATTAAATATATCAAAAGGAGGATCTCTGCCACCTAAATTAAATAAACTCATGAATAAGATGACTGAGGGTGCAGTCCTAATGTTCGCACCCTCGCTGCTTGGAAGCCTCAGAACTCGGAGGCTTCCGAGATGCCTATGCCCTGCCAGGCAGGGCAGGGCAGAAGGAGCAGTGAGGTGATTTTCTCTCCCTGTCTTCCCCCTTTCCTGATTTTTGCTTGATGGGCTTGCACTGGTGGCCACTGGCCAATTTTTGGTGGACCCAGGGGTGTCTAAACTTATTTCCGCCCGAGGACTGAATTCCGTTTTGGAGAACTACTTGGAGGCTGCATTCCAGTGGTGGCAGTAATAACCTACAGTATGCTGGAATTTTTGGCCCCCAACCCCTTTGCAAAAAATAAAGCATATTGTAACATACAGTTCTTACTGCCAATGTAAGCCTTAGGAGAAGCATCTCAACCTTTTAGAATGAAGAGAAAACTGCACAAAAGCCAGGAAACCACCAAACATTTGGTGGTTGGGGGAGGGGGTGGGCACAGTGGAAGGGGGCAGGGCTATCTGGGGAACCCCAAGGGCCAGCTTGGGACCCCAGGCAGGATGGATTTGGCCCATGGGCCTGAGGTTCAACACCAAGGGAAGCTTAACTGGCACCCATCCTGCTCTCTTTCTGACGTGTCTCTTTCTAAGATGTTTCTGTTCTCCAAGGCTTTATTTTTTCCAAAGGCTTTTAAAGTGTTTTTAAAATACTTTAGTATTTCTGTGTTTGATTATATTAGTCCCTGCAATGTTGTTTATTATCCTAGTCCCTGCAGTGTTATATTGTATTTTATAATTGTATAAAGTTCATGGCATACGTTCATGGCATTTTCTTATGAAAGCGTGATTAAAACCCCACTCGGCAAAGGCAAAGGCAGTCACCATCTTGGTTAAGCCTCACTAGGGTAATCCAGGACAAATGGAACATAGATGATTGATCAATACATTGAGCAAATTCAGTGCCATTAACTAGCAGTCAGTATAGTTTATAGACTTGACTTTGTACAGGATTCTGTTTCTGTGTTGTTGAGAGGTGGATAAACTGTGGCTAAAATTCACCTAGCAAGAGATTCCTATTTAACTAGGCAGTAAAGAACTGGTTCCACCCCGCATTGCTTGCACCTGAGGAACAAACTCTTGGCTGAGGGAATCAGTACGTGTGCCTCTATTCCATGCAAGGGCGCTAGAAAGAGTGGAAATAAATGCCCAAGTTCAGGATGGTTTTCATTGGGATTGAACAAAGCTAGAGTTTCAAGTAGCCCTAGAGAGCCATTTTGTACACAGAGAGCAGTGCTTGGGCAAGTACTGGTATTAATCCACCTTGGTCATTTTCATGAAACATTTTACCAGCACAAATGCTAGATTACCTTAACTCAACTGTTAGATGCAGTTTAGACAGTATTAAATGCATCATAGGCTAAATAAAGGCTTAAGAAGTAAAACAAGTAGTGGTGGAAGTGGGAAAAGTGACCTTGTGTAACCAGAATTGACCGCGTGGAGAGCCCTTAGTCATAACTACCTTCTGGTGGATGCAGCGTTGTTCATAGGTTCAGTCGACGCACCATGTTAAGGCTCCAGTTCACAAAGTGGAAGTACAGGTGCGAGCCTCCCCCAGCTCTGATATACTTCCAAGTAATGCAGAAGCCTGTAGGCACTGGGAGCTACTTCACTGAGCCACTCTCTCTTTTGAGGAAGAGGAATTCCATGAATTGGGCCATACTATGAATGGGACTTGGTAGTATATGTTCACTTTAGGGGCACGGGGCGGAAGGACACATCTGCTCCTTCACCACACGAACTGGAGTGCCAGCCTGGTCAGTTTGGGGGCTTACGTGTAATCCATTTATTTTCCCAAGGTGTTAATTTTTAAAGTACTGTGTAATTAACAGAAAACTGGACAGTTCCCATGTAACCAAAATCTTATTTTGGTTTGTTGGCAGGTAACCGTTTTGGTCCTTTTTGCCCTTGCATTCCTTACGTGCATTGTATTTCTGGTAGTCTACAAGGTTTACAAGTATGACCATACCTGTCCAGAAGGTTTCATTTTCAAGGTAAAGTATACAGATTGTTGTTTTTTTTAAAAAAGATACTACGTTAAATCCAATTTTAGCCCTATTGGATTTAACTAATTTAAATCCCATTCACTTCAATGGGTCTACTCTAAGTAGGACTAACTCAACTATATTCTGATGTGCCTTCTGTTAGCATGGCTTCAGTGGGCTTAATAATAAGGAAAACAATAATGGATGAATAATAATGAAAAGCTTATAAAATTATGAAAGACATGGAGAGCCTGACTATACTTTGCTTCCTCTCAATTCCTTTCATTTATTACCACCCAATTTCCAAAGTGCTCTCGGCTGTGTTTACAGAGATAAAAAATCTTAAAAATACAGTGTTATGCATAATATAAAAACAGTTTAGCTACAAACATATAAACAGAGCAGCACGCGCACACACACACACACACACACACATCCAAACACTATCCCATGACCTGATTAAAAACCTACCATATGCTGCCAAATGCCAGGGAGGAGAGGAAGGTCTTAATTTTGTGCTGAAAAGGTAACAATGTTGGTGCTGGGCAGGCCTCACTGGAGAGTTCATTGCACAATTGGGGGGCTGCCACTGAGAAGGCCTTCTCCCTTGTTGCCACCCTCTGAGCCTGCCTTGGAGGAGGCACCTAGAGGCCCTTAGACAATGAGCATAGTGTATGGGTAGGTTCATGCAGGGGGGCACTCTGTCAGGTTTTGCAGTCTTGAGCCGTGTAAGGCTTTATAGGTCAAACCCAGCACCTTGAATTGGGCACAGAAACATACAGGGAGCCAGTGCAAGTGGGCCAGAATCAGTGTTATATATTCAGATCCTCTTGTCCCTGTTATCAATCTGGCCGCCTCGTTTTGCACAAGCTGCAGCTTCTGAACTGTCTTCAAGGGTAGCCCCACGTAGAACACATTGCATTAATCTAACTTGGAGGTTACCAGAGTATAGGTGACTGAAACCAGGTTATCTCTGTCGAGATAGGGGCGTAGCTGGGCCACCAGCCAAAGTTCGTAGAAGGCACTCTGTGCCACTGAGGCCACCTGAGCCTCAAGTGAGAAAGATGGCTCCAGGAGAACCCCCAAGCTATGAATCTGCTCCTTCAGGGTGAATGCAACCCCATTCAGGGCAAGTTAAACACCCTCCATCCGGTCAGAAGAACCACCCACTAACACCATCTAAGTCTTGTCTGATTCTAGCTCTTCCTTCAATGTATTGCTACATGATCTGAAATAAAACAGTGACAGAAGTTCTGTGGGTTTGTGAAGGTTTTTTTTAGTAGCGGCCCAATCATTCGAGGAAAATTTTCTGAGAAGATAAAATGAATACACACTAGGCTATCTACTAATGAAAGACTGTTTAGTTGATTAATCTTTTGTCTATTCAGTTGATTAAATTTAAATAAATGTGCATACTATTACTAATTATGCACCTCCTCACTTTCTCTCCCACAGAACAGGCCTGAGAGAGTGGTGATAGCTTCTCCCTTGAGAGCTAAATATCATAGTGATGACTGCCTTGGTCAAGGAGCATGGAAAGATATACTGTTGCTAGATAGCTCTGTTCTTTTCATTTCAGGTGAGGGAAGTTCTGAACCATTGGGCTGGTTTGCACTATCAAAACAAGCTGCAGTGGCCTGTTGTAAGCCATAGTGTAGGCCAGGCATGATTTGCATAATCACTGCCCCGCCACAGCTTATCGTGTTGTCCAAACCCCTGGCAGCATAACTTGTTGGAGAGTAAACTCTACATAAAATAACCCTACAACAGCCCATGGGTTATTTGAGGGTTGTTTAACCCTCCAACAAGCCATGCTGCCTGTGTTCAGACAACATGACAAGCCTTGGCTGGGTGGTGACTATGGAAATCCACCCGCAACAAGCCACCGTGGCTTGTTTTGATCGTGTGAACTGGGTCATTGTCTGGGATCATTAATGGACTGGATGTGGGTTATGGGTTAACAAACAAAAACTGAATCCAGACAAGACAGCATTATCCTGTTTTTCTCCTCACAATCCTGAAGTTGGTTAGATTGAGAGAGAGACTGTTGATGCTGGATACTAAAGCTAAATTAGTAGTTCCCCTGTTGAAAGACACATGCTGGCATTGCAGCAGTTCGGTAAAATCTGTGGCTATGTGCTGAAGTTAAATACCAAGGGAATACAGAGTTTTACCCAAAATTTAAACATGATTTATTTAATATTTAGGGGTTATATACCAACCCAGCTGATAAGTGAAGTAAGTGGTAAAAAAAATAAATCCAAAAATCTTGGACACATGCTTCAATTATAAAAGAAGGCAAATGTATCTTGAATGTAAAATCTAATTCTATAGCACCGTTCAACTAGGATTTAAAAAATGACAACTATCCTGGCTAGGGCTTCAACTTTATGCACACATACATGGTAGTAAGTCCCACTGAATTCAGTGGGGTTTACTTTTGAGTAGGTATGCATAGGATTGCACATAAGACCTTTTTATTCTCTGAGGTGTTTCTGGTTTTGATGCTTATAGAGCTGTAAGAACAGCTCTGTAGTTTAGGTGAGTGTGTTTTATAGAATCATAGAATAGTAGGGTTGGAAGGGGCCTACAAGGCCATCGAGTCCAACCCCCTGCTCAGTGCAGGAATCCAAGTCAGAGCATCCCTGACAAATGGCTGTCCAGCCTCGTCTTGAAGGCCTCCAGTGTGGGAGAGCCCACCACCTCCCCAGGTAATTGGTTCCATTGCCGTATTGCTCTGACACTCAGGAAGTTTTTCCTGATGTTCAGTCGGAATCTGGCTTCCTGTAACTTGAGCCCATTATTCCGTGTCCTGCACTCTGGGATGATCAAGAAGAGATCCTGGCCTTCTTCTCTGTGACAACCTTTCAAGTACTTGAAGAGTGCTATCATATCTCCCCTCAGTCTTCTCTTCTCAAGGCTAAACATGCCCAGTTCTTTCAGTCTCTCTTCATAGGGCTTTGTTTCCAGTCCCCTGATCATCTTTGTTGCCCTCCTTTGAACCCTCTCCAGCTTGTCTGCATCCTTCTTAAAGTGTGGTGCCCAGAACTGGACACAGTACTCCAGATGAGGCCTAACCAGTGCTGAGTAGAGGGGAACTAGTACTTCCCGGGATTTGGAAGCGATGCTTCTATGAATGCAGCCCAAAATAGCATTTGCCTTTTTTGCAGCCACATCACATTGTTGGCTCATATTCAGCTTGTGATCGACGACAATTCCAAGATCCTTCTCGCTCGTCGTGTGGTTGAGCCACGTATCCCCCATCTTGTAACTGTGCATTTGGTTTCTTTTTCCTAGGTGCAGAACTTGGCATTTGTCCCTATTAAATGCCATTCTGTTGTTTTCTGCCCAGCACTCCAGTCTATCCAGATCACTTTGAATTTTGTTTCTGTCTTCCAAAGTATTAGCTATCCCTCCCAATTTTGTGTCATCTGCAAATTTGATCAGCATTCCCTGCACCTCCTCCTCCAAGTCATTAATAAAAATATTGAAGAGCACTGGGCCCAGGACTGAGCCCTGCGGTACCCCACTCGTTACCTCTCCCCAGCTTGAGAAGGTCCCATTGATAAGCACTCTTTGAGTCCGATTCTGTAGCCAACTGTGGATCCACCGGATCGTTGTTTCATCTAGCCCACTTCGAGCTAGTTTGCTCATCAGGATATCATGGGGCACTTTGTCGAAAGCTTTGCTGAAGTCGAGGTATATGATGTCTACAGCATTCCCACAGTCTACAAGGGAGGTGACTTGATCAAAAAATGAGATCAGATTTGTCTGGCAGGACTTGTTTTTGACAAATCCATGTTGGCTTCGAGTAATCACGGCATTGTTGTCAAGGTGCTTCCAGATGGATTGCTTTATGATCTGCTCCAGAATTTTCCCAGGGATTGATGTCAGACTGACTGGTCTGTAGTTCCCAGGTTCCTCCTTTTTACCCTTTTTGAAGATAGGGACAACGTTAGCCCTCCTCCAGTCATCTGGCACTTCCCCTGTCCTCCATGATTTCTCAAAGAGAATAGACAGCGGTTCTGAGAGTTCTTCTGCCAGTTCCTTTATGACTCTAGGATGCAGTTCATCTGGCCCTGGAGATTTGAACTCATTCAAAGTAATGAGGTGTTCCTTGACCATATGCCTGTCGATCTCAAGCTGCAATCCTGCCCCTTCAGCCTGTACTTCGCCTTTGCCAGGGGGGTCATAGACCCTCTTTTGGGAGAAGACTGAGCCAAAGTAGGAATTGAGCACCTCTGCCTTTTCTTTGTCCTCTGTTATCATTTTGCCATCCTTATTTAATAGCTGAACAACCATTTCTTTCCTCTGCCTTTTACTATGCACGTAGCTGAAGAAAGCCTTTTTGTTGTTTTTAGCATCCCTCGCTAACCTCACCTCGTTCTCCGCTTTAGCCTTCCTGACGCCATCCCTGCAATTCTGTGCTACCTGCCTGTACTCTTCCTTTGTTACTTGGCCTTCTTTCCACTTCCTATATGTGTCCTTTTTTGTTTTCAGGTCATCCCTAAGCTTTTTGTGAAGCCACATTGGCTTCTTCTGTTGTCTTCCACCTTTTCTTCTTGTTGGAATTGTTTGTGATTGTGCCTTGAGAATTTCCTTTTTTAAAAGTTCCCACCCATCTTGGACTCCTTTTCTCGCTAGCATTGCTTGCCATGGGACCTTACTGATCATTGTTCTGAGTTTATTAAAATCAGCTTTCCTAAAATCCAGGGTACGCGTTTGAGTACACTCGGCTTTTGCTTCCCTTAGAACCAAGAACTCAAGTACAACATGGTCGCTTTCCCCCAGAGTTCCTGTAACTGCTACTTTATCCACTAAGTCATCTCTGTTGGTTAGGATCAAGTCAAGGATAGCCGATCCTCTAGTTCCTTCCTCTACTTTCTGTAGGAGGAAGTTATCCGCCACACAAGTCAGGAATTTCCTGGAGGGGCCATGTTTTGCAGAATTTGTCTCCCAACAAATATCGGGGAAATTGAAGTCCCCCATTACTACTACATCATGCTTCCTTAAAAAATTGGCTATTTGCTTTTCAAAAGTTTCATCCTTGTCTTCTCCTTGATTGGGTGGCCGGTAGTAGACTCCGACCACCAGGTTCCTTTTATTCTTTGCTCCATTTATTTCAACCCAGATGCTCTCGATGGGGCTACCAAGCTCCTCCTCCTGTATTTCTGTGCAGAGATATGTATTTTTCACATACAGTGCAACCCCGCCTCCCTTTCTGTTCCTCCTGTTCTTTTTGAACAAGTTATATCCTTCAACTGCTGTATTCCAGTCATGAGAGTCATCCCACCAAGTCTCAGTTATACCTATCAAGTCATAATTTCCCTCCTGTATTAAGAGTTCAAGTTCGTTCTGTTTGTTTCCCATACTCTGGGCATTAGTATATAGACATCGAAGACCATGTGCTTCATAGTCTGGCTTTCTTCCTACCTGTGTCTGAAGACTATTATTGGGCGCTATCAGAGCTGTTCTCTCCATTGCAGTGCATGCGCCTACGTCCATTGTTACCCCCAACATTACATCTCCCTTCCCCGTAGGATTCAGTTTAAAGCCCTCCTGATGAAGTTCTTCATGCTGTGGCCAAACACATTCTTCCCAGCCTTTGTGAGGTGCAACCCATCCCTAGCCAACAGCCCATCTTCCAGGAAGTATAGGCCGTGGTCCCAGAATCCAAATCTCTCTCGTCGGCACCACCTTCGTAGCCAGTCATTCACCTGGAGTATTTTTCGTTCCCTTTCTATCCCTCTTCTAACTACTGGAAGGATGGATGAGAAAACTATCTGGGCCCCAAAGTTCTTGAGTTTCCTTCCCAAAGCTTCAAAGTCTGACGTGATCTCTTCGTAGCTCCGCTTGGCGGTATCATTTGTTCCCACATGGATGAGAAGAAAGGGATACCTGTCAGTGGGCTTTATGAGTGCAGGCAACCTTTCAGTCACATCTCTAATCTGTCCTCCCGGGAGACAACATACCTGGCGAGTCCACGGGTCTTCGCGACATACTTGGGTCTCGATCCCACGCAGCAAGGAGTCTCCCACTACTACCACTCTTCTCTTCTTCTTCTTGTAGGCCTGGGTTTCATCGCCTCTGTTTGACTGACCTTTAGCCTCTTGCTCACTCTCATGCAGGTTCCCCTGTGATTCTTCCTCTGCAGGCTGTCCTCCAGTCTCATCTGCAAGTACCTGGAATCGGTTCCACAGCTCCACCGCTTCCACTGGTGCAGAGTGGCGTCTAGTTCTTCTTCTCCTAACTGTCACCGTTTTCCAAGGAGTATCCTCTACTCCATTTTTCTTCACCTCAGCATTTCCCACTGCCTCATCTTGCTGTTGCTCTTCAAGCTTCTGGTCTGCCCTTTGTTGCTGTAGTTCCCCCATTCTGTCCAAGAACTCTTCGTGTTCTCTTATTCCCCGGAGGGTTGACAGTCGCCGCTCCAGTCCACTTACTTTTTCCTCCAGCAGCGTGATCAACTTGCACTTGTTGCAGGTGTAGGCCAAGTTGTTCTCAGGCAAGAAAACAAACATTGCACACACCTTGCAGGTCACCACCACTGGAGAGTCTTGTCCTTCCATAGCCTCTTTTCCCTTTTTGTGTCTAGCTTTGTGATTGTTCTAGACTAGCCTGTGCCTGCTCCTCTACTCAGTAGAGGTTAAAAGCAGAGTCCCACTGGTGTGGAAGTGTGTGTTACAAGACAAATAAATGAAAAAAGTTAGTAAAAAAAAAAAAAAAAATGTTATAATGGTGTCATTACACAGTCTGAAAAATTATGATGAAATGAAAATGATTTGTACAATCATTTTTAACTTCGCATAGAAAATCTGCCTAGGAAGGGGTATAGTCTGATAAAAATTTCAGAAAAAATTGAAATACGGCTTGAGTTTAAAAAATCCTATTGAAATGAGCTGTCCGACAATGACTGTGCTGACCTCAAACATCCTTTAACTTTCTCTGTTTACCTATTTAGATTATGTCCAAAATCCTGGGATATTTCCCCATTTTAAATGGCAATTCATGCAAGGATGAATTAGTGCAACACTTCTCCCTTGAAATTAGGAGAGCAGTGGGAGAGGAGGGAAAGCGCTGGCTGATCTGGTGCCTGTTTGATTAGCCCTTTGAATGCCAGCGTGGAGAACTGTACCAGCAGAGTAAACATGGCTGTTGCTACCCAGGCACTCTTAAGAAAGCAGAGGTGGTTTGCAGGTGGGGAAGCTACATTTTGTTTGTAGAGAGGAAGAAGAGGAAGAGTGCGGTGTGCAGGAGTGGAGAGAGAAGTGCTGCATATGTGCGCGTGTGTATTTGTATATGTGTATAGATGAGTGTGTGTGAGAATTCACATCCATCAAGTCATCCTCATCTCTATTTCTCATTATGTTTCCTATATGCTTAGTTCTTTGATTATAACGCTCCATATTATGGCTTCAGTTGTAGCATATGGGTTGGCTCGCTTCCTTGTGTAATCTCCTCTACATGTGTTTTTCTGCCATGGATTCACTTGATTTCTACTATCTCAACATAAGAGAAAAACACAAGACTGTTTTTAGGGCCATTGTAAGTCACTCTGGTTCATCTTTAGCCTCCCTGCCTCCATCCCAGCATCATAGCAATGGGGATAACAACAGTGTTGTATGTTCAATACACTTCTCGAATCACTGGTCTTTGGGCCCCAGCACTTTTTTGTGCAGGCTGGGGGTAGAATTGAAGCTAGATCTACTGATATGTCAGTCTTGAGGAAGATATATGCCTTTTAATTTCAAACTGATTCTGCAGGGTGTTACATTCCCCCTAAAGGGTCAGGTTCATAGTTTGAGGGTCGTCTCGGATCCAGCCCTGTCACTGGAGGCACAGGTAGCCTCGATGGCATGGAGCACTCACTGTTCATCAGATTAGGCTGATACACCAACTACAATCCTATCTGGACAGCTCTGGTAACTTTTTTTTTTGATTACTGCAGCGTGCTAAAATTTTTAAATGATTTTTGATAATTTAAGTTTGTTTTACTTCTGTTATATATTGATAAAGTTTTATTCTTGTAGTCTGCTGTGGATTAAAAAAAATAAAAAAGTCTTATAATATTTTCAATACGTTTAAATGGTGGGTTGTTTTTCAGAACAATCAGTGCATTCCAGATGGATTAGAGAACTACTACTCTGAACAAGACTCTAGTGCTAGAGGGAAATTTTATACAGTTATAAACCACTACAACCTGGCCAAACAGACCATCACACGATCTGTATCTCCGTGGATGACAGTGCTTTCAGAAGAGAAACTTTCTGAGCAGGAGACTGAAGCAGCAGAGAAATCAGCTTAGAATGATTAATCTTGTTGATTGGAAGGTATCGAGAGGGCTTTCATGGAACGTGTCATTGTTATGGATAATTTAGAGGTTACTCATATTTATGGTGTAATTGCTTTGGGTTGCTGATAACTGCTTTGCAAAAAGGAAAAATAAGAAAATGAAAATGTAGGCCATTAATGGCCAAGTGCATATCAACATTGCTTTACAGCTTTAACACCATTTTCTCTTGTAATAAAATGAACTTAGGTACGTTCTTGTAATTTAAATTTTCATTGAGCTATTCAGGGTTTTTTGACATGGGAGCATTTTGCTATCTGTACTGGTGTTTTATTTTAAAATCAGTTTTGCAATTTGAGTGATCATAGGGATTGCTAGAAATTAAGTTGATTAGCTATGAACTCTATCTAGAATTGGCTTGCTACCCAAAAATGGGTACCAAGAAATAAAGTTGGTCGGTTATTGCTCACTATACCAGATATGTTAGTTAAATTATTTGCAACAAGGCATGCTTAATTGTTGTTTTGTTATAGCTGTGAACATTTCACTGCGTTTCCACTATGCCTAGAGAATCTTGTATATGGACTTGCACCAAAACACAAAATAGACACTATAGAGATGTACATATTAATGATGGATAATGACGTTTAGTGAGTGTGTAAGAATGTAAGGCGGCAAATATTCTGATGAGTAGTGGAGCCCTATGGAATAAATAGACAAAACCATTCACTGTAGATGTAGCCCGCAACATAATTTGTGCAACAAGAAAGGAGTAATTTTGTGAGAATTTTCTCTTTTTGTACAACATTAAAACATTTCCCTTTTCATATGTTGCAAAATGTTTTTTGTTAGCAGCATCCTTTGGCATTTTCTAATCTTTAAATATTAAGGCTGCAATCTTAAGCATACTTACCAAGAAATCAGTCCCACTGAACTCAGTGGGACTTTCACATAAACATTTATAGAGCTGGGTGGAAAGGAGAAAATGCATTAAATGTCCCCATCTCATTGCAGTTGAGATGGCATGTGCGGGGGGGGGGGGGAGATGTGTTGTCTTCTTGAAGTAAACTGAGGGGAGGGAGGGAGGATATTGTAGACAAGTCTAGAATTGTAGGTGCACGTTTATTGTGTTGGCAGATTCCTAAACTATATGTTTATTGTTTTAAAATCTTTCAAAATATATTTCATCGCTTTTATAGTTGGAAAAAGTGGCTTGAGCTTTGGTGGTCAACCTGTAGCACAAGCAGCAGCTGCTTACAGAATGTCTGGACTGAAAACAAGAGAACTCTGTGTATTATGGCTTAGAGTTGGGCCTGGACTCCTATCCACTTCTCCAGTACTGTGCTACTGTGCTGTGTATATACTGTAGTGATGCCAGAGCAGTGCTTTTCAGCAAGTGGCACTTCACAGGATGTCAGGTGGTACAAGTATCACTGGTTGAAAAGCAGTGCACTAGAACGACACGCTCTCGAACTTTGGACTTGACTTGCCCAGTATCACTGGGCCAAAGCATTTCGCTAACTACAGCTTGCATTTTTGTTCCATGTTCTGAATGTGCTACTTCCCAGTGGACATGTCAAAAGTTTCATTACTGTTGTAGAAACATGCTTTATAATAATGAAAATGTCTCTTTTCCCTACATCTTGTAGTAGAACAAACATGGTCAGTTCCACTTTTAGGTTATGTTTCCTTCCAATACATTTCAGTATCACAGTCTGCTTAGAAAATGCCAACTGCTTTTCCATATAGAAATTTTAATACTGAACATAGTTATGTGTTGTAAAAGAATTTTTAGTATATCATCATTGCTGTGTGGAATGCATAAAAGCAATAAATTATGTGCCAAATCTTTCCTTTGCATTTAAAAAGAGTTCAGTCCCATGTAAACATATTAAACTATACCATGTTTGTATTTCCTAGTAGTCAGTACTCTATTGAATGTAAATTCACATGTAACTTTTGACATTTTCACTCTGTGTAAAATAAAGTATGATCATGTCTCTCAAACTCGGTATGTTTACACACATGTAGATTGCATCTAAGATAAATAAAAATTAAGGATTCCAATCACTGCACTTGCAACAGAACCCCCTCCAATTTTCCAAGATTCATTTTCAATTATGATTATTGTACATGGCTGTGATTGAAGAATTTGGATTTATTGCTCTTTGTAGTGGTGTTTTTAAAAAAAGAAAAGATCAGGACAGCATCCTTGGAAGCACATTCATTTAGGCCACTGGTTTAACCACTGGTATACTGGTTGGGACATAAATGTTCTATATGAGTTCATATTTCAGTAACACAGTATGAGTATATGGTCCATATAAAAATTTTCATACTGTCACAAATTTTGCATAGTGTGGGCAAAATGTAATGGTACAGAATGACAACCAGCAACCCATATATGCACAACAGTTTTTATTTAGTGGGAGGCCATGGGATTAAAACTGAACCTGGAGAGATGGCTGAAAAGCGACTTCTGTTCATGTACTACATCAGTTTCCTTTGTAAACGTTTCACCAAACCTAACTTCATGATGGTCCATGACTTCCTATTGCAATAACTAGTGTTACACTTTTATTGAGGGTTTTCTGCCACTTGCCCCATTTCTGTCTGCTATCTCAAGGTTTACCTTGTTGCAGGATGTTCCTGAGTAGTGATAAAAAATAAATGTGACCAGAATATTTGTCACAAGAATGTAGAGAAATAGATGTGTCTGATCAAGATATTTCCACCATGATGATGAATGCATGAAATACAATAGAGCTTTGCAAAGAAAATGTCTTCAGCCAATATTGGTCCAGGTGGCTTCAGCAGACTTCAGTCAAGGTTAAGTGAATAGGCCAAGGTTAGCTACCGTACCAGTCCAAGAACAACAAAGAAAAGGAGCACATCACAAGGAAGAAGAGGATCCACACACGAAATCCAGCATTATTCTTGATTGCCTGCAGAAAAAACGTTTTATTATTTCTCTAAAAAGGCTTGGACTGCGATACGTAATTCAAGAATAGGCAAAAAAAATGTCAGTTTGGGCCCCAAACACTTTATGTAAAATAAATGGCTAAAGGTAGGTCTTCAAGTCTAGCTACGCATGAAGCTCATGCTTTAATGAGAAGAACATACTAAAGCTAGTGGGAGAGATCAACAGAACTGCATTGCCACAAGTGGGGCTCACTACAGTTAACTGAATAACGTGTCGCAGAAATTTGGGCCTAATGTCTGTGATAGCGCCAGTACACATCGGGCCGGTTTGCATGACCCTGCAGCCCATTGTGGGTGTGCGCTGGCCGCCATTATGAATACGCAAGCCCTGGATGGGGGTTGCTGTGACTTGTGTCATCTAAACCTGGACGGTGGGGTATTTGAAGGTTAAATAACCCTCACCTAACCCTAAAATTGACAGTAGGTTATGCGAGGGTTATTTAACCCTCAATGTCTACTGCCTGAGTTAGGACGACTCGCCAAATCCTGGTTGGGGCTTGCATATTGCTAATGGTGGATGGCACATCCTGCAGCGCCCCAAGAGTTAATTAACCCAGGGTGGGCTGTCATGTCATTCAAACCAGGTCATTGGGTTGGATCCAGAGTTTGGGGGTGTGAAATGGGGGGGGAGTAGAAGCAGACTTCCCCAGCCCTCTTCCCCATGGCACCCCCCATGCTACATACAAAGTTAGGGGACTCTGCTGATGGGGGGGTGGGAAGGGGGAGTTCCTCAAAAATCAGGAAGAGGCACCTTTTGCTGTTGACCGGGAGGGAAGCATTGCTCAGGAGGGAGATAACTGCAAACAGTAGGGATATAAGGGCTGCAAGCTGACCCCAAGGCAGGAGATAAATGGAAATGTGTTTTAAAAGACATGTTGGGAAAGGAGCAGCAGCCATGGGAAGGTGGGGAAGGGCAATTCAATGCTGCCCTTCTAAGCCCATCAGCTGTGCTAAATCCTTGGACATTATCCTGTCTATGACTTTTAGTAGTTACAAGTTCTGCCACGGTTCTCCTCTGGTGGTAGATGTTTGGCTTCCCCATCCCCATATTTTCTCCCAAATACATGTCACTGAGATGTAACTGAGCAGGGCTCCATAAAGGTCTCTACACTGGTTTATGTCCTTCTCTAGTGCTGCACTGCGGTCTCCACATCCCCATTCCATGTCCTTGGATAGATGGCCGGCAAGGGGTGGGGGAGCAAGCATACTTTAAAAATAGCGGTTTGGCACAGAAGCCCCCACAATATCCCCACCCGCTGCCACACAGACAGCCTACACTGCTAGCTGATTGGATTTAAATTGGGAAGGGTGAGTTTAAATCCCCTCTGCTCTGTAGGGCTTGACGTGGCAACTGGCTGCAGAGCTCAACATTCCGCTTACAATCCCAAGACAGCCTGTTGCAGTGTGGGGAGGGTATTAATTGGTCATTTGCAAATTGACAGAACTCTCTATATTCTTAAGGTCATGCTGTGAGGAAGGGTTTTAGAATCCCCTTCACATCACTACAAGAACTTAAGGGCCCCTGCTTTACCAGCAGGACTGGCACCAGATATTGAGTGCACTCCCCCCAATCTTTTAAATTTTTGACCACTGAGTTAGCGGCAGCAGCACAGGTGATGCCAAGACTTCCAGCGCCATCTTGACCCTCAATGGTGCACTCCAAGGAAGGGGCCTTCCTTGGAGGGAGATGTTGTGGTCGAAGTGGCCCTAGAGGTGCCTGTGCCATCACTGTTTTGCTGCAATGGAGGCTGTTTCAACTTTAAACAGTATTTGTTGCTGTCGCAACATGGTGATAACAGTGCAGGCACTCTCCAGGGCCACCTCACTCACAGTGCCTCGCTCTGGGGAAGCACTCTGGAGACCTCCACAGGAGTGCTGCCAGCCTTCTGCCCTACAGCAGCAAATGCTGCGTAAAATTAAACAGCATTTGCTGCCGCAGTAAAAGTGGCAATGGCACTCCAGAGTTGGCTGGCAGGCCAGCCAGCCATGAAGCACCATCGCCACTTTTACTGCTGCAGTAAATGCTGTTTAATGCACCAGCAGCAGAGAGCTGTGGACGTGGTGCTGATGGTGGCAGGGATGGGCAGCCCTGCAGATGGTTGATGGTGAGGCATGATCTGCTATTCCTCCCAAACCACCACCAGAGCCATGTGGCTCACCGTGGTAGGGCCAATCCTATACATCTGACCCAGCTGTCAGATGTGTCGGGGGAGGGCAGGGGTGCACAACCCTTTTGGCCCTGAGGACTACATTGGACAGTGGGAGAGGGTCACAAATGCATGCTTCTTTGCACATACGCACATGTGTGCGCACACGCATACATAACACTCTTACACATATGCTCACCTGAGGTGAGGGGGGATGCTGCTTTGGAGCTAAAGCCTCCACCCCACCCCACCCCACCCACCCCTCGTGACCCCAGCAAGCACTGCTGGTTTCTCATTGCCCTTAGTGGCGTGGAAGTAGCAATCCTGGCTGGTGCAAGGTCACTGGGGAGGTTTTAGCATCCTTCTCCTCTTCATGATTTGGCTAGATTCAATGCTTTTGTGCTGCCATTAGCAGCCCTGAAGCAGCAGTTCCGGCAGCAGTTGAGGTCACTGGCTAGAGGAAGAGACTTTAGCTTCCTCTTCCTGCCGACTTGGCTGGCACTGCTACTTTCAAACCACCATTAATGATGCAGATGCAGTGATACGGGGGCGAGGGGAGATTTGCCAAAAAGGTGGGGAGAACACAGGGGCTGCATAACACACATGTGGGGGCTGCATGCAGCCCATGGGGTTTAACCCCTCACTCTCCTACAGCTGTCTCAAAGTTCCCCTGCCTTCTTTTGCTGCAGCTGTTTTTAGAACGTAGAATGTAGGAGTCAAGCACCAAAAAAATGCCAGCACTGTCTGGAACCCATAGCTGCCTCAGAACTCTCAACTGGCATGTTGCATATTTGCTCAAACATGACACAGCATTGACAAAAATTCAATGCTTGCGCTTCTTCCATTTTTTCTTCACTTTTTTCCCTTTAAAGTATGTGTGCATTTTTTCATAACAGGAACAATGAATTATAAACACAGCTTTCAAATATTTTTAACGTGTGAACAGGCCATGTAAAGCATGAGCATTAGTAAGACTGAACCAATGTTGGACTTGATGGATTTTTGGGTGTGTCAGACAAACTGTAAGAGCCTCGTGTGGCGCAGAGTGGGAGGCGGCAGTATTGCAACCGAAACTCTCCCCACGACCCGAGTTCGATCTCAGCGGAATCGCTGAGTTCGATCCCAGCGGAAGCTGGGTCCCAGGTAGCTGGCTCAGGTCGACTCAGCCTTCCATCCTTCTGAGGTCGGTAAAGTCAGTACTCAGTGCTTGCACAGGAGGAACCTTTCCTTTTTTTTCAGACAAACTGCAGATCCTGAGTCACCCCACATATGAAGGGCCTGCTGTGATGACTACTGAAATGCAACATCTATCTTCCCCCTGAGTTCCCTATTTTAGACACCCTTTTAAAAATACTCAGCCTGGAATCCCTTCTATTTGACTAAATGTGGTTTTATGCACCCTGTTTCAATAAACAGAAGCTATAGAACATAATAGCTGCCTGCAGTAAAGCAGAAGTGCCCTATTTCCATTTAAGTTGTTTTCTTTAAAGTCCCAGGTGCTGAAACCATAAAAATCCCAGTGTTCATATACAAACAAGGAGTTCTAATTCCCACTGATGCAAAGAAACCAAATCCCAAGGAGACAATGCCAACTAAAAGGTAGCTCTGTCATTCCTTGTCCAGGGCTGAGACTGGATTTTTCCCTAAGAACACTTTTAGAAACAGCTTCACAGAGAGAGTGCCATAGCCACCTTATACTAGGAAATAATGCCAGTGATCTGTGTATCTCAACAGATCGAGACAGGGTGTCCATTTTCACAGAAGATACAACTAACAATGATAGCAATGTTCTCCCAACGTACATTACAGGAAGGCTGCCAAGGTGAGGCCTGTCACGCTTTAGTCGAGAAGTATTTGATACACAGCAAGAAATTCATCAGGGAGATTACCTCTCTTATGTCTTCATTGCCTTCCTTGATGTTCTCAGTCGCACCCACAACTATCTGGTGGATGTTGTCAATTTCAGCTTCCTGTTAAATAATAAATGTAGTGGACGTGTAAGACCAGCGTATACCAAGGAGCTAGTGGTGTATCACAATTGTTCTCTTCCATGCCCCAACGCATGTGAGAGCCTGGCTTACTTCTGTGCCTGGATTTTCTATGCAGGCCTAGTGGGCCTTCTGCATTATGCCTCTTCAACTGTACACATTCTCCCAGCTTCTGGCTTCAGCTATCTGCCTGGGAAACACATAGGAGGCCCAGGGTCGGGTGTAGCGACCTACCGCCACCTGGCTTGGCTGCCTGCCAATGGCTGATGCTAGCTCGTTCTCCGGGGGCGGGGGGGGGGGAGAGAGCCCACTAGCTGCATATAGATCTCTGAGGAAGGTGTGAGAGGCAGGCTGTAGGCCAACCTGGACAGCTCCCACAATCAGGCCATCATGGCGTCACATTCGCTGCTGATCTTATCTGATGTGCTGATCTTATCGTGATAAAATACCGGAGTTCCCAGTAGCTGAAAGGACATATGTTTTATGCTTTTAATGTATGGTCTTGCTTTTTCTTGCTTTATTTTATTTTAGCTAAATAAACTTCTTTCCATCTCCCACTGGTGTGTTCATTATCTTTGAATATCCAAAAAGAACCATTGCCTATTGACAAAACATAGCTGCCACCATAAGCAGCAGCCCACCTCATTCTCTCCCCCTCAGTAACAGCTGGTGTGATGTCATTGTGTTATGAGTTTCTCCACCTCTGCAACTGGCAGGCAACAAAGTTAAGCAGGGGTGTGGAGACTTGCAGTGTGATGTTTCGTCCCCAGGTGTTACTGGGGAGAGGATAGGATAAGGGAACGTGGAGCTGATGCTTTTGGCAACAGTAATACATATGTCCTAACACATGGCCTTCGGGTTTTCACAGACGTTCAGGTTCATCATAAAAAGACACCTGAAGTATTCAGGTTGTGAAATTCAACAGCCTCTAAAATGAGTGGGCAACTTCAGAGGGTCCAGGGCCAATTTCTGATTCCTGGAACCCATGGAGGGCTACAGCTCCCTGCAATAAAAATCCCACCCAAATTCAGCAGCAATTCAACAGTGTCAAAAAGGTGCATTTTCACTTTAAAGCAAGGAGAGCATACACCTTGTTTTAATGGGTAATCATGCTCCTGGAGGCCCCAGAGGTAAAACAAGGTCCATGGTCCCCATGAGGTTTGTTTTAAAGTGAATACGTGGTCTTTTTGCCACCGCCACCACCATGCCGCTGAAATTCAGCAGCAGTTGGGCAGGGTTAACTTGGGAGGGCACAAAAAGGCTGCTGTTGTCCACCCCTGCTCCAAAAGATGCTTCAGAATCAAAACAAATGCTTGCAAAATGCAAGGATGTTGCATTCAATTCTCCTAATACATATTTGCCTTAACAATGGAAAAAATACACAGTATTAAGCTTTGAATAAGTGCCCTTTCGTTCAATTTGAACTTTAGGGTCAAATGATACATTATGTTAATTGTCCAGTGGAGGCATTTTTTAAACTCTAGAGAAGTGCATATGGCTCCAATTCAGATTGGGATCACCGTGCACAGGGTGCTTTAAAAAGAAAAAAAGCATCTTTAACTCCCATGAACGTGTACATGTGCATGGGGGAGAGGGGATTTCAGGAAGTGAACAGTGGTGGTGGGAAAAAAATGAGATAAGCCTCAGCTACACACTGTGCAATTAATGTAATATGTAGTTTGATCCACAGTCCAGAACTTTCAGACTGAAAGGAGCAAAGGCAAAATTTGCCCCATTTACAACTTCCGGGGTGTGTGCATGTGTCTGAATGTTTTATGGAAGCTTACCGCTAGCAGTGGCTGCAGAGTGGGCTCTTTCTCCCTTTAACTTTTTTTTTTGCCACTGCCTGGTCTGGCCACCATTTTGATTTCCCCATAATGTCCCAGGCACAGTGTTGTATCAGGGCATCGTAGGGAAAAAATTACCAGGCAGTTATTCCGCCCCCTGCAACAATGCCCCGGAACTATGCTATGGCCAGGGCATGTTTCTGAAGCCCATTTGGGTTATACAAGTCCACTTTGTCTGCAGTCTAGTCTAAGTCTGCATGCAATTCATATTTTATCCCACCTAAATCTTACTTGTCTATTTCTTTTTGCTCAACTACCTAGAGACATTTTGCCTCTGTTCCAGAGGGCATGGTGACATGAAATAATGGAAAAGGTCTAGAGTAAAAGGGCCAAACTGAGGTTTTACCTGCTGTAAGACTTTTTCTGTAAATATCTCTTGAAGTCTAGATATTTCAACCACCTTCCCTTCAATTTGTCTAAAAACAACAACAAAAAGCCAGACTACGTAAGTACAAACATTCTTCATTTTTATAGACTGAAGGACATATAATATGGTACATTCCTGACAGACTGAAGAATTGCAAATCAAGCAAACTAGATTACCAAAAATGTATTTTAACTCAGCTAGCCACCAGTTAATGGTTTCTGTAGCAATGTGCAGGATGGAAGAAGGGAGAAAGAAGGAAAGAACAGGAGAAAGGGAGCATATACAGTTAGAAGTGGGTCCCAAGTCTGAAAACGCTGAAGAACAGACTTCGACTAGATGAACCAATTATCTGACTCAGTATAAGGCAGTGTTAGTCAGACAGTTGTATTGTTGTAATTAGCAACGAACTAGGAAACATAGGAGTGCTGCAAATATGAAATTGTACATAAGCACATAAAATCTGCAACATTTATCAGCTCCAGTTATCTAATTGGGAGGAGGCTACTGTCCAACACTGGACAGGCATAATACCAAGACATGCTGTCCAAACAGCATACTCCAGGTCTCCATACTACAGAATGCCATATCGAATAGCACGTTTAAGTCAATGTGCCAAAATAAAAAATAAATTTGGAGACTCTTTCTATATAAAGGGGGCCTGGAGCAGACGATCATAGCAACGTATGCAGGACCAGCAAGTAGAAAAAATTGTACCTCACTTCATCAAACAGGCTGTTCATTTCACCAACAAGGCGCTGGTTTTCCTGCTCAAACTGGGGAGAGAAAGATAACAATATGAGGTTTAAAGATCTTAGGAGGTCTACATTATAGCTAGTTGTTAAAACAAAAAGGAAGGTACTCAAAGTGTTCTTAATAATCCTGTAAGCAGGGGTCTTTTATTGTAATCTCATAATATTTTCGCATTTTATTCCATCTTTCCATCAAGGTTTTTCATGAACTTAATGGTCCAAGTCTGATACTTCAGCAGCAACTATTGGTTCTTTATATAGGATCATCTGTGCATGCTTTGCTATTAAAGACTCAAAAATATTTTCCCTTTCCTTTTTCCAGTGACAAGGCAAAGCAACAATGAGTACTTTTTGCACTAATGCTGTTTAGTTGAGTTAGTCCTAAAGTGCAAAATTCTGAAAAGTGCCTCTGTGTCCAATGCAAAGCAGAACAAGTCTTCTTCTGATGCAGCAGAGCTGTGTTGGGACTGCAAAAGCAACTGATGCACAAGATTTTTTTTTCCGAAACTCTGTGTGCTGCTCAAAATTAAGCCCCTTTGATTGGCCTGTATATGAAACTTGTTGGAATCTAATCCAATTTAGGTGAAAAGCACTATGGTAGCTCTGGTCCTTCATGGAAGGGCAATTTCAGAAGGTGGTGCTAGGGAATTTTGTTTGATGCCACGGCTGTTGGCCTGTGATCAAGGAGGATAAAAATGGATGACTTTTTTAAAAATGGAGTTTTAAAAGTTAAATTAATTTGTTTAGATTTAAATTGTTGTTTTTTAAAACACACACGCACAATAAAATATTAAAATTCTCTCTGACTTAAAACATCACATAGTTATAATTAAATTTCATTATATACATGCTAAACCTACACTTACAGTCCCATAAAATGAAGTTCCCTACCAATCAAACATGGGCATTAATTTTAGTTTTTGATCTCAAGAAAATGGTTCTGTCCAGCCTAACTAATAGTTCTTGCTTTTTGAAAGTTCTGGGCTTTCAGTTTCTCTGACTAAAGTCACATGTGCAAAGACACAGGCTAAAAAGGACTGTTGTTCTGTGCTTATGTGGTGGTGGAATTAAGAACATAAGAGCTGTGCTAGAGCAGACCATAGTCGATCTAGTCCAGTATTCTGTTCATGCAATGGCAAACCAGCTGCAGGACATGAGTGCAACATCACCGTCCCGCCCATGTTCCCCAGAAACTGGTGTACATAGGCATACTGCTTCTGGTACTGGAGATAGCAGAGAGCCATCAGGATTAGTAGCCATTGATAGCCTTCTCCTCCATGAATTTGTCCAATCCCCTTTTAAAGCCATCCAAATTGGTGGCTATCACTAAATCTTGTGGAAGTGAATTCCATAGTTTAATATGTGTTGTGTGAAGAAGTACTTCCTTTTATCTGTTATGCCAAGCAAGGCAAAGGAGCCAGTTAAGACAGAAAGACAATATAGTACAGTGGATAAAAACTGCTGTTAATCAAATTAGTTGATGTTTAAACAAATGCGTTCTAGAAAATGTAAACTGGATTTTTTTCAACCCAATAACTATCCAACCTTGCTTTGACCTATCAGTCATGGGCATTTCATTTTTGTTTACTACTTCATTTTTTGTGAGGGCAAGGATGGGCCAAGAAGAGTGAAACAGAATGGAGGAGCACTAGAAAGAAAAAGACAAGACAAAAGTATCCACTACACATCTTCTTGTATTCTCATACTAAGGCTGCAATCATATACCAACTAAACTGGGAGTAAGCCCCTTTGATCCTAATGGAAAGATGTACAGGATTATGTTGTTAATCTCAAAATGTCATGGGTGCTGGTCATAAGAAAGATCCTATATGGGAATATTTTAAAAGCATCCCCTATAGGGAAAAAGAAAATTATGTAAAATATATACAGTGAGATGAAGAGATGCAAAGCTTGCTTGTAAGAATGAAAGTGTAAATAATCTTCCATTTAGTTGTACATTAACATGGCTTAGTGGTCAGATTTCCAATGCTGTTCAGGAAACATATGAAAAAGTTTCAATGGGAATCTTGATTTAAATCAGTGATTTAAATCAACCTTATTTCTTGCTGATTTAAATTGCCTTGATTTAAATCAATCCACCCTGCCTATGGTATCTCTCAGGGTTCCACCTTGTCCCCATGCTAATTAACATACACATGAAACCACTGGGAGACACCCAATTCTATCTCTCCTTTCCATCTAAATCCAAGGAAGCTATTTTAGTTCTACATCGGTGTCTGATGTTAGTAATGGACTGGGTGAGGATGAACAAATTGAAACTTAATCCAGACAGGACAGAGGTGCCCCTGATTAGTCGTAAGGGTTTTGCTGGTTTTGACCTATAAAGTCCTATATGGTTCAAGACCAGGCTACCTGAACGACTACCTACCTCCATACAAACCTGCCCAGCAGGTTTTCAGATCTTCAGGGGAGGCCCATCTTTTGATAGTGCTGCCTTCAGAGGCACATTTGGTGGCAATGCAAGAGAGGGCCTTCTCAGTGGCTGCTCCCAGGCTGTGGAACTCCCTGCTGAGGGAGGCTAGGTTGGCTCCCTCTCTGCAGCCCTTCTACCAGCAGGAAAAGACATTTTTATTCAAGCAGGCCTTGGTGTGTAAGCTAGTTTTTGACTTGGCTGCTGTTTTTATTCTTATTGTTGTGTTTTTAATGTATTTCTTTTTTTATTGTTTTAATCTTGTTTTTATTTTACATTTTTAAGTTCCTACGATTGTAAGGTGCCTTGAGAACCATTTTCTTGGTAAAGGGGCAGGATACAAATCAAATAAATAAATAAAAACAGCTGAGAGTTCTCTAACTTTCTAGAGAATATTTTAAATAATAAGACTTCAACATCATGCAGGATGGAAGTTTCCATCCTATTCCCATAGTTTTCCACAGAAACAATAAGAGTGCTTTTTTTTGGCACAGAGATATTACTAAAAATGCCATATGCTTAAGAGCTGTCCTTATCTACAATACTGCATCTCAATATCATGCAGTATCCTCTTGTTGGAGATTACCCAATCAGGGCATGCTGCATACACAAACATGGATGCTATCTCAATCGTGTATATGAACATTTGCCAAATGAAACAAGTTCAGCCATTCTTATTCCAACATTCTGGACAGAACTACATGTTATGCTTGGCATAGAGCTGCTACCAACAATAACATCCCCATGTAACTTTCTCCCTGATACACTGTGCTGTCATTGTTTCCCCTGCAGCAGCAGACAATTATATGGAGCAGGAGCAGATGACATCACGCACTACATGATGATATCATGCCTACTGCCACATCCAACTGCCTATGCTCTGAGGTCATCTGCTGAGGCTTTCCTCCAGGTGCCACCTGAGGTGAGGCAAATGACAAGTAGGGAGAGGGCATTCTGCTCTGGTGCCCCATCTATGTAACTCACTCCTCAAGGAAGCTTAGCTAGCACCCAGTCTGTTGTCTTTTCTATGTCAGAGAAATACATCTTTATTCTCCTGGGCTTTTAAAACTGTTTGAGCTGGTTTTATGCTGTGTTTAGTTGTTGTTTTACAATGCTGTTTTACATTGTAAAATTATTACTGTATGTGTAATTTTGTAAATTGCCTTGAAAACTGATGCTGAAAGGCAGTATAGAAATGTTTTAGTAAATAAATAATGACATAAGTATTTTTGAAGGTTACACAAAAAGGGCAAGAATTCACTATAAGGATGCTGTTTTCAGTGGCAGACCCATGTCAAGTATACCACGTTATTCCACCTTCAAGCATATCCGCAATCAGTACCTCAATAAACCTACAGAGAAGTGCTACAAGACTTGTGATGTGCACTGATGCAAAGCCCCTGGCAGTGAAGCACTCACAAGGTATAAATCACTTCAGTAGCAATGATTGTTGTTAGTAATGAAGCCTGATTATACTGCATTGATGGGGGTGTTAGCTAGGTCACATCCAGATGAGGATCCGCATCTGCATCTGACCCTAATCTGGTGGTCTCTTATGTGCATAGTACCTGTTCCTGCAGGTGTCTAGCCAGGAGACCTGCTCAAGCAGCAAACTATTGTGCTTCTGGATCTGTGTATGGCAAAGGGATGTGCATGAAGAAACCTGATTCTGCAAACAAAACTTCTGCTGGGCTGGGGAAACAGTGTGATGGCAGAAAAAGCAGCTGCCAGATTCTTGATCCTCCAGGTTATATTGAAGATATGGATAGAGGTCTTCTAAAGGATGACCTTCATACATGTTTTTTAAATCCAAAAATATGAGGGGTTTATTTTAGTATGGCACGAACAGGTTCTAAAAAAGGTCTCTCTCCTTAATTGATCTTTCTTTCAGTGGACCCATTATAAACATCCTTATGGTGCATTATAGTTCAAAAGAGGTCTCAGGCAGTTACAGACGTGTGTAAGATACAACCCCCACATCCCCCCACGCCCACATACTATCCTACTTGATACACAAATAATTCTATTATTCATTCTCTCAATGCTCGTTACCAACCCGCCCCCCGCCCCTGCATAATATATTAAGAAATGGACTGTGGCCTAAGAATAAAGTGGTTCACAAAAGGCAACATTAGAAATCACATTTTTCTCTCATCTTTATGTTTCTCAGTTTTAAAATAGCTTCTTCTGTTTGTGAACTGAAATAACAATTCACAATAAAATCTTGAAGAGTAGTCTAATTGCTGAAAAATACTTTCCCACTAAGATCATGGCCACACAACTCCCACTTTTTCCAATAATGATTAAGAATGTTAAACAGTTTTTGACAGTAAGAATTAGGAAAGCAAATGGAAAAGCCATGCGTATGATAGGTTTGCTACAGTGTCACTTAGCAGAAAAGCACATGATCCAGCATGTGCATTGTGCTTATTCTATATTCAGTAGCTGCAGGTATGGTTTGTTAGGTAAAAAGTCAACTAAAAGGTAGAAAATATAACTTACCATTTGGATTTCTTCAGGTGAAAGCTCATCTTCTCCTTTGCCATCACCCCAAAGTCCAAAATTAGTATGTTCATCTATCACATTCTTATCTGTAAAGAAAAAATAAACTACCTTCAACAGCAAGCCAAAATTTGCCAGAACCATTTAATACCATTCCTAGTTAAGCAAGAACTGCCTGTGGCTCTGATTACCTTTTAAAATTAAAGGACTACCTTTAATGCCTCTTGCCGCACTTCCTACTTTTGATGGAAACCCAGAGATCTTCTCTTGGGGGTAGATACCTGCATCTCCAGGCTTTCGATTAGGTGAGTAAGCATGGTGAGAGGAAGCATGAGTCACTCAGGCCAAAAGATGTCCTTTCTGTGCTGCAAATAAGTAGGGCTGTGTACCGCTTCGGCACGAATCCCGAGCCCCGAGTTGAAGCGGGGCACTTCAGGTTGCCTCAGGCTGCCTCCAAGGTGAGGCGGAGGGCCCCTGAAGTGGCCCGAAGTGAACTGGGTCACTCCGAAGCACTTTGGTGAGCTTTGACGTGATCCAGAAGCCCAGCCGCCATGCCACCGCCACTGCCGCTGCCCAATGGATGCATGCTGGCAGCCGTCTTGTTGTTCCGGAGGGGGGAACCATTTTTTGAATGGTGACTCTGCATTTCAGGAAAGGGCTGACTCCACCAACTAGTCTGGAAAGAGCTCCTATTTGGAAGTGGGAATACTATGTATCTTAAGCAAGTGCATATATATTTGTAGAAAGGGGTTTAAGATAAACTCAGCTTTAAGGACCTTGAAACCAGTGGCTTCGTAATATTTACAACACTGGTAAAAAGTAACATCAGTTAAGGCCCAAATTCATTCTACTGTACCACCTGCTGGAATATATTGTTTACATCCCAGGACACTGCTTAAGTGAACTGTGATTTTCTGAAAGGCATATTAACCTTTGGCTTTTCCCAGAAATAGAAAACTAAATAGATTACTGCTTCATTTTATTCTATATTTTAATCCTGCCATTAGTTGTGAAAGGTTTTTTTCTCTCCAAGATACTTGGGTAATGTTTTATTGTTTCATTGGTACTTGTTTATATCCTTGTCAGTGAAATTGTTTTCAATTAGACTGGCAATATTGCGGTATAAATCAGATGCTGGCTCTCTTGGGAGGCCATTCAGAGTGTTCCTGTTTAAAAACAATTCTGGATGAGGCATTATAAAGATGCTTCCATGTAACACTCTGTAACTAGGCATAATGGCTGATATTAATGTTCACTTCCTTATCCAAAGAAAGTTTAAAGACAGATGAAACTTTTTAGAGCTCTGCGGCCTGCAGAAAAGGACATTCACTGTATTCAATTCAAGCTACATTTCTTCTTTCCAGGGTTAATTTCTGGGAGAAAAAACCCATTCTACAGCTGTACAGAAGTCATCTATGCATAGGGTTAGGGATGTCAGAGAAATCGACAACGGAGTCACATGAGTTTGGATCTTGATGAATCCCACCTGCAGATCCTACAGTGGTCCGGCTTTTTCCAAGTTGCACAGATTCCGCAGATGTACGGACCCGTGTTTTCCTTCGGGGGAATTTGCGCAAGTATGCATTTGCAACCAGAAACTAAATTTTCGTACATCCCTAAAAAAATCTGATTCCATCACTGAGCAGACAATGGAACAAAAGGTACCTGACAATCCGCCAAACACAGACGCAATGGATTTCACAAAATCTGTACAGCCCTGCCTGGGGTTGAGCCAAAAATCACCATGCCCAACTCTTGCAGCAGTTTTGAACTATTTTATTACATTTCCTTTTAAAAAGTATTAATAAGGTGAAGAGGGGCTAGATAAATGTACATGTGGTGGGGGGGCAGGCATCATGCCTGAAGCATGGGGGGAAGAGAAAAAAGGGTGGCTGAGCCGGCATTCCATTTAGCAGTATGCGCTTCTGCCATGTCAGGTGTGAAGGCAGCAGAAAGCCAGGTTCATCCCACAGCCAAGGAACCTCCTTTGAGCCCTCTTTTTATTATGTGGGTTTCCATCCCAATACATTTTAGCTTGTGATGTTGGTTCTGTTTACATTATATTAAAAAAATCAGAATTTTATGACAAGGTAATCCAAATCCTCTGCTATGAAAAGCCGAATTCTGGAACTTTTAGCGTGCAAACTAAGAAAATTTTCAGTTTCCCCTATTTTGCATAATTTATTCTGCATAATTAGCCATGGGGAAGGGCAAGGAGCTATGCAGGGGTGTTCGAACCTTGTGTCCAACCATGTAAATCTTACCATCCCTTGGCCTTCTGATATTTCAGAGGTATGCACATTCTCAAGTATGTCTTAACGGCCTTAAAGGCCAGAAACCTTTAAAAACAAACCAGAAGCAGAGTTTCTAAGGAACTGAATTCTGTATTTAGTACTAGGAAGGAAGATGGCACTGGCAAGATGAGAATTAGTCTTTGCCAACATAAGATAGACCATTGTGGTGAACAGAGTATCTGCTTGTCATCAGACCCAGGTAGTTTCTCTGCTATGAAAGTGGTACAAGTTCTGCAAGCCAGTGCTATGCAAGATGAGCTATGGTGAGCTACACTGCAGACAAGCCCTAAAAGTGAATCACAATAAAATCAGATAGTTTTGTTTAACTGTAGGATATATTCATGATTGCTTTAATTATAACCACACTTTGTAAAAAGAGCCAATCTGGTTTTAATGTTAGAAGATTCCACCTACACAATATTCACAATATTTACAAAATAGGAGACTAGTCAGCTTATAGAACTAATAATAATCAGTAAGTGTCCCCTTTATTATCCCATTGGAACCAATTACTTTTAAGTATTGCCAGTACTAACGATATGTGGCATGTACATCCACTGCTGCCATTGCTAGGCAAATGCAACCAGGACAAATATAAAGTGAGAAAGAGGGAGGGAGAGATCAGTGGTTGCCCTTAATCCCAACACAGCTTCTATCCTTAAAGCAGCCTTTCTCCTATGTGGAGCACAGAGGAAATGAACTTCACACTATAACAGATGTACTATTTTTTTGTAGAAACCAGACTATTACTTAGGTTCTGTTCTGAAGGAATGAAGTAATTGTGTTTTCAAATATTTGGAGGACTAAAAATGTTTTTTCTAGCTAGTCTACTTCTGGGAGAGAGCCCGTATGTTGCAGAAGCTCCAAAGGAGAGGCAAGGCATCACTGTGCGCAGAGGGCTCTCCACCTGCCCTTCCCCATGAGAATGTTCAGTGGAGACCGAGCTCATGTCACACTGGGTGCATTCGCACGACAGGGCAACCCATTGTGGGTGACAAGCTACACACTGTGCTTGTGTGTGTACTTGCACCCATAGTGCGTGGTTCGGGCACCAGACAGACAATTGGGCTTGCCGCAGCTTGTTTCCCCCTCCTTCCCCTTCCTTCCATTTTGGTCCTCCACCCAGTATCCCAGGGTTCTGTATGGCAGAACCTGTCTTGTCTGTCCATCCTGACCCCCTCCCTGCTCCCTCCCCCTTTTCAGTCACCTTTTTCTTTTTGTTTGTCTTCTTTTTGTTGGTCTTTCGCAATAGAGCTATAGCAGAATAGCGTTACAGCACAATTGAGAAATTAAAGAGAAAGGGGAAAAACAACCAAGGAGAGTGGGGATGAAACTGACCAAGACATTGACAGAATGGGGAAAGTAGTGAAAATATCACATACGAACTGTACAATGTAGGGGGAATCCAACAGGATCACGATGCCCCCGGCAGCTGTCAGTTGCTCTATAGACCATTAAGTTTTTTTTAAGGGAAAAATGCTTCACATTATTGACTTCTCAAGGGGATGCCCAGGATTTTAAAGGTGGACCTGACCCCAGAGGGTTTTCTCCTTGTAGTCCACCCCTCCTCGAGTTGGCATCCCCTCTTTATAGAAAAGTGCGCACCATCCCACTTTTTCCTCCTGATTGGAGCGAAAAAAGGGGGGTTCAAGCCATTGGCTGTTGCCATGGCTTTTTTCAAAAAATTAACCCACCCCGGGGGAAGCTGTCCACGTTCGGACGACATACTAACCCATCATGGGTTGTTCCAGACAACCCACAATGGCTTGGCATGTCATGCAAACCCAGTCACTGTCTTCATGTGCACCATTTTTACTTTTTCTTATAGGAATTAATCATCATCACTTAGATGGGAAAAGTAAAGAGACGGTACTCAGACACACTGCTGAACTTGCCCTCTCCTTCTAGCAACCTGAGTGTCTTAGGGGGAAGCAGTTTTTGCTGCTCCCGTAACAGCTAATCACTGCACTTTGCACTCTCTCTTTGAGGAGAAAGTTTGCAAGGGGGAGAGGGAATCTTGGGTTAATAAAGCAGGAAAGAAAAAAGTGTTGGGTTAATAAAGTAGGAAAGAAAAGACTGGCAGTCTCTGAGGAGGGGAGAGAATAAGCTGAGAGAGAGAAACCAAAAGGAGGTGAGTCAGAGAAGAGGTTAGTAGACTGTAAGCAGGTCAGATCACAGCATGGTGGACTAACTTGAATCAAGGTGATTTCAATCACAATATCCATCACCAAGAAAAGGCAGATTTAAATCAACTCTCCCATTGATACTTCATATATTTCCTAAACAATGGTGCAAACCTGACCATTACACCATGTTAATTTACAACTAAATAATATAATTTTACACTGTTTCATTCTTACAGACAGAGAGCCTTGGGTCTTTTTGTCATACCGTATACATTTTGCACATTTTCTTTTTTTACCTAAACAAAGAGTATATTTAAAATATTCTTGTAAGATGTTATTTCTTAGGACCAGTAGCCATGCCAACTTGTTAGGTTAAGTATGGGAATACAGGGACCTGTGCACTGGACAATTTTGTCTTTTCTTCTTTCCAGTGTTGCACCTTTTTGCTTCACTCTGTCTTGATTTGACCCTACCTTCGCAAAAACAAAGAAGCAAAAAAATTAGATGTCCATGACTGATTGGTCAAGGTAAGGTCTCATAGTTACTGGGCAGACTAGAGCAGTTTATTTTCATCAAGTGAAAATGAAATGCCCCAAATATTTGTATTTCAGAAATGATTAAATTGGTTCTTTATTTATAATGAAAAGCCTCTTTTCTGTATATGGTAGAGGCATTTATTCAGTTTAGAGATTAACTGTAGGGTTAACATGCTTATATTCAGATTATTTAATATTAATATATTCTTTAGCCCTCTGTTGACAGATGGGGTCAAACATACTCCAACAGCACTGAAAAAAATTCATAACTTTTTAAGCCAGTTTTCTACAACTCCATGTTGGTACTCTTCAACCATGAGGAGGTGTAAATTGCCATGTGGTGTTTCAGCCCCTCCCCTCCAAACCCAGTGAAAAAAATCAGTATTTTTATTCCTATTGCTTTTGGATTCAATTCTGCTCCTATTGGAATGACAGAGAAAAATAACAAAAATGCACATAAGGTGCTAGGGAACAAAGTGAAATTTATAATGCTCATGGACTGGATGTCAAGTTTTAGAACCAAAGACTCTCAGAGGTCAAATAGTCTGATCCAGCCCATTTCTACTGTGCTCTGTTGTTCCCGATTTTGGGGCAGGGCATTCTTCCTCATTTTTACAGGTATGGCAAGCGGCTTGCTGCTAACATATTAAGTTTTATTTATTTATTTATTTATTTAATTTCTATACCGCCCAATAGCCGAAGCTCTCTGTCTCATTTAATACCAAGGAAGCATATGCACGCACACGTCCCAGCTAAAAAAAGTTAACTACCAAATGCAGACAAGAATGTGTCTTTTCAGCATTAAAAAAACATAGTAGGGCTTGAGGCCATATTTATCTCCTTTGGGAGGTAGTTCCAAAGGTGTGGGGATGCCACTGAAAAAGCCCTGTTTCTAATACCCCTAGCCTGACACCTCTCACTGGTAGGCCTCCAATGCTGATTTGAATGCTTGGGCAGGCTCATACAGGTATAAGCGGTCCTACAAATAATGTGGTCCCAAACCATTTAGGCCAAAATGAGTACCTTGAACTGGGCTCAGAAACAAAAAGGTAGCCAATGTCACTGATCAATAATAGGTGTAATATGATTTCCTTTTAAAAAAGGAAATTCTCAAGGCACAATCACAAACAATTCCAACAAGAAGAAAAGGTGGAAGACAACAGAAGAAGCCAACGTGGCTTCACAAAAAGCTTAGGGATGACCTGAAAACAAAAAAGGACACATATAGGAAGTGGAAAGAAGGCCAAGCAACAAAGGAAGAGTACAGGAAGGTAGCACAGAATTGCAGGGATGCTGTCAGGAAGGCTAAAGCTGAGAACGAGCTGAGGTTAGCGAGGAATGCTAAAAGCAACAAAAAGGCTTTCTTCAGCTACCTGCATAGTAAAAGACAGAGGAAAGAAATGGTGGCTCAGCTATTAAATAAGGATGGCAAAACGATAACAGATGACAAAGAAAAGGCAGAGGTGCTCAATTCCTACTTTGGCTCAGTCTTCTCCCAAAAGAGGGTCTATGACCCCCCTGGCAAAGGCGAAGTGCAGGCTGAAAGGGCAGGATTGCAGCTTGAGATCAATAGGCATATGGTCAAAGAACAACTAATTACTTTGAATGAATTCAAATCTCCAGGGCCAGATGAACTGCATCCTAGAGTCATAAAGGAACTGGCAGAAGAACTCTCAGAACCACTGTCTATTTTCTTTGAGAAATCATGGAGGACGGGTGAAGTGCCAGATGACTGGAGGAGGGCTAATGTTGTCCTTATCTTCAAAAAAGGTAAAAAGGAGGAACCTGGGAACTACAGACCAGTCAATCTGACATCGATCCCTAGGAAAATTCTGGAGCAGATGATAAAGTAATCCATCTGTAAGCAACTTGAAAACAATGCAGTGATGACTCGAAGCCAACATGGATTTGTCAAGAACAAATCCTGCCAGATGAATCTGATCTCATTTTTGGATCAAGTAACCTCCCTTGTGGATCATGGGAATGCTGTAGACATCATATACCTCGACTTCAGCAAAGCTTTCGACAAAGTGCCCCATGATATCCTGATGAGCAAACTAGCTCAAAGTGGACTAGATGAAACAACGATCCGGTGGATCCACAGTTGGCTACAGAATCAGACTCAAAGAGTGCTTATCAATGGGACCTTCTCAAACTGAGGAGAGGTAACGAGTGGGGTACTGCAGGGCTCAGTCCTGGGCCCAGTGCTCTTCAACATTTTTATTAATGACTTGGAGGAGGAGGTGCAGGGAATGCTCATCAGATTTGCAGATGACACAAAATTGGGCGGGATAGCTAATACTTTGGAAGACAGAAACAAAATTCAAAGTGATCTTGATAGACTGGAGCACTGGGCTGAAAACAACAGAATGACATTTAATTGGGATAAATGCCAAGTTCTGCACCTAGGAAAAAGAAACTAAATGCACAGTTACAAGATGGGGGATAGGTGGCTCAACAACACTACAAGCGAGAAGGATCTTGGAATTGTCGATCACAAGCCAACAATGTGATGTGGCTGCAAAAAAGGCAAATGGTCTTTTGGGCTGCAGTAATAAAAGCATAGCTTCCCAAACCCGGGAAGTGCTAGTTCCCCTCTACTCAGCACTGGTTAGGCCTCATCTGGAGTACTGTGTCCAGTTCTGGGCACCACACTTTAAGAAGGATGCAGACAAGCTGGAGAGGGTTCAGAGGAGGGCAACAAAGATGATCAGGGGACTGGAAACAAAGCCCTGTGAAGAGAGACTGAAAGAACTGGGCATATTTAGCCTTGAGAAGAGAAGGCTGAGGGGAGATATGATAGCACTCTTCAAGTACTTGAAAGGTTGTCACAGAGAAGAAGGCCAGGATCTCTTCTCCATCATCCCAGAGTGCAGGACATGGAATAATGGGCTCAAGTTACAGGAAGCCAGATTCCGGCTGATCATTAGGAAAAGCTTCCTGACTGTTAGAGCAATATGACAATGGAACCAATTCCCTAGGGAGGTGGTGGGCTCTCCCACACTGGAGGCATTCAAGATGAGGCTGGACAGCCATCTGTCAGGGATGTTCTGACTTGGATTCCTGCATTGAGCAGGGGGTTGGACTCGATGGTCTTGTAGGCCCCTTCCAACCCTACTATTCTATGATCCTAGCACCTAGCTCCCACACTTAGCTGCCAGATTCTGTAGCAACTGCAGTTTCTGAACAGTCTTCAAGGGCAGCCCACTTAAAGCACATTGCTGTAACCTAGCCTAGATGTAACCAAGGTATATGTCACTGTGGATAATTCAGCTCTCTCTAGGTTGGGAAGCAGCTGCTGAAGCAGCCTAAGATGGCCTCTTTAGAAGGTACTGATCTTCAATGTGCTGATCATGCTTCTCTGACAATGACAGATAGACCACTACATTGACCAAAGCATTCAGCCTCCTCCAACCAGTTGTTACTAGTCATGGTGGAGAAAGGTCAAGGGGGCATAAGGATCCCTAAGTGAAATCAACTGAAACATATCCACAACTGCAAATAGCAGAGTCCAAGGGGAATTCCAGTACAGAACTTGTAATCGACATGATGCCCAAGTTGGAGCAGATGTAAACAATTATATCTGCAAAATGCCTTGTAAGTTACACCAGGCTACTGATGGTTGCACAAGTTCAGCAATTGTACCCATTGACCTACAACTCCCATCTGACTCAGCCAGCATGGCCAATGGCCATCAGGACAGATCTAGGTTAGTGAAGGCTTCAAATGAACTCCAAGCTGTGTATGGCCAGATTTATTCTGAATTTTCTGCCACCTTCACTTAAAGCCATCATCCCGACCACTTCATCTCCAGCAGCTCTTCAGAATAACAACGATCTACTTTGAGTCTATGGAGTGGGAGAGGGTATCTACTAGGAGTAACTATGTCAATTCTTTATTCTAAAAATCAACCAGGGCATTGAGAGGAAGACTTGCCACGTTAGCTGAAAACTCCATGACGGCATCCTGGAAGACTTTTGGATCCACTGGCCTTGAGGATGGAGCATTTTAACCTTTGCATATGTCAAAGTTCCATTTTTATACAATACACTGTTGTAGTGATGAAACCAACTGAAGAAATAGGAAGTTATCAATTTGGAACACAAGTGCTCCTCACATAGACCCAAAAACCTACAAAGTGGAGGACAGTATAGGAGTGAAATATCACCTCTGTTGCCTTCATAAATGAGTTTGTCCTCAGATTCTTCAGAAGATGTCTGAACAGCTCTTTCGGGAGCAGACATTACTTTGGATTTATTGCTCTGCTCAGGCTCAAGCCTGGATCTAAAAGAACAAAAAATTCAGTCAGGAGCAAACATACTGGCGATCACTTGTACCTCTATCTCACTGTCAGCCATAATCCTGGTAGGTTGTACGGAGCTATCTGGCTCTATCTCATCCCTCCCCTCCCCCAGAGGAAAGCTGGAGAAGGTTTACTCACACTAATTGGCCACTAGGGATGTCTCATTACAAGGCAACTGATAGCTACACCTCCTTCTTGGCCCTGTCTAAGATATCCAAATTGATTTTATGCAGGCAGAGCTGCATAACCCATGTTAGGGTTCTGCCGTGCAGGTTCGCATGACATAACAAGTCACTGTGCATGCCTGCTGTGGCTCACATATTCGAAATGGCAGACAGGGCATGCCACAGCACCCCACAAGTGAATTAAACCAAGGTGGCTTACCATGACATGTGAACCGGCCCCTTAAGTAGCAACACCTAAAAACAGGCTCAGCTGACCAATATATATATTCTGAAACGGCAGGGTGACCATTAGCTTGCACGGAGACTCTATTAGAATTCCAAGCACAACAAGATCCAAGTCTTTGATTTAAAAGGAATATTACTTACAATCTTTTCTTATCAACTACTCGCTTGACCCGAATGGCTCTTTGTTCTGAATACAGCTTACACACTCCTGTTAAATATATAAAAAGCCATGGAAACAAGAGAAAAAATGGAATACATGGGCATAAAGATAGACCTGCTGGAATGAATTTAATCCAGCATTCTGACTCCATCAGGGGTCACCCAGACACACTTTGGAAGCTCACAAGGTGGCCATGATGGCCATTTGTCTGTGTTAACCCAGAGGTATCCTCCCAAGCATAAAAATATGTTTTACATTGCTGAGCTTGATGAGATGATATTTCGAACCTCGGATCTCTTTATTATGTGGTTACTATTCATTTAGGTGTCCTTCAGCAGGAAAGTGGTTAGAATTTTTTGTCCCACTGCACATTTTACACTTATGTTGAAGCATTTGCTATTCTGTTGGCTGAATACAGAATACAGAACCCTGTTTCCCAGGGTTCTTCTCAGTGTAATTAGTGTTTAAACTTCCTGAAAAGGTTGGTATCATTTGCAAACATAGCTACAGCACTGTTCACTCTCGACTCTAGATTATATATAAATATATTCAAACAGTACCAGTCTCAATACAGTTCCTAGCAAGACCTGATTATTGACTTCTTTTCATTATGGAAGTCTACCTTTATTCTTGTTTTCTGATTCTTAACTAGTCACCAGTCCACGAAGGATAAAGCACAGTGATTAAAAGTATGAGCTAGAAATCTCTTGCCTCGGACAAGAGAGTCAGCAGGGATGCCTCCAGGGGGAATTCCTCCAAGCCCTGCTTCCTCGCAGGCTGAATGTGGAACTTCCGTGTGCAGGATTAGGTCAATGGGCCAGAGGTTCCACATCCCTGACTTAAAAAAATAACTGGAACTGTAATTTCATTGGATCCTAAGTGAATAGTATAAGTGAATAGATCCTAAGAGTTTCATACACAACCAGAAACCAAATTAATACTCCAGTTATTAACAGCAGCAAGGTGCTTAGTAGCCTAATATTGGCAAAGAAAGGACATACCGACAATTAAATTATGGGGAAACAAATGTGTGTGTGTTATTAGCTGTATGTCAATGTCAAACTTTAACCAATATAGAGAAGGCAGGATAAAATATATAAAGAATTTGGATGTACTTAATACATTTTTTAGTACTGGAGTAAAACAGAAATACTATTAAATGTGAATGCTAATGTACTGAGGGCTTTTCTCCCTCTACAAATGTCAAATCAACTGCAATTTTTCAACAATATTGTAAAGTTTTTCATGGTCTCATTATTTTCAGAAGACGTGTTGATGAGTTGTCCAAAACTGGATGATTCCCAGCTTCTGGTTGCTTTCTTTCTAAAGTCAGTTTAAAAGCTGCTCTACAACTTTTCAACTTTAAGTGCCAACAGACTTGTGTCCATTGATGCTCAAGGTGCCTTATCCTTACATTAAGGTCCTGCAGCTCTGATCTGTAGTTGGTCCAGCACATGGAACGGAGAAGCACTTCTGAAAATACTATCATGAAGGTGGCAACAGCATAATTTTATTTTGAAGTTGGAAACAGAAAACAATTCTTGCAAGAGAGTATAAACACAAATACCAACATTTCAAGAAAAAAACAATACTTTTTAAATAGTCTCCAATGAA
Source organism: Heloderma suspectum (assembly GCF_057233095.1). NCBI lineage: Eukaryota > Metazoa > Chordata > Lepidosauria > Squamata > Helodermatidae > Heloderma > Heloderma suspectum. The sequence continues at coordinate 120,033,566 of NC_139462.1, forward strand.
ATCCAAGACAGCTTCTCTATGCTGCTTCACTTGTGGGGAATGGATGTCCTTGTGGGCTAAAATGAAAAGATATAAATAATTATACTTTTCAGATAACTCTTTAAACAAATGGCTCAAATTGCATATTATTTTAATCAATTTACCTTCTGTTCTCAGTTGCTGAATTGCATCAGCACATGTTCTCATAAATATTTGGGCATCTTGGTCAATCTGATCTCGCTCAGTGTCTGTCATTCGCACATATTCAGACATGACATGGCTGGGAAAAATAGCCAACGTATTAAATTTTATTTTTTAAAGAAAAGCTCTATTTAGTAAATCTCACTTTAGAAAGTTTTAGTTGCTTCTTTTTCACTTAGGAAAACTGTTTACCTACATCAGCATCAGTTCAAACATCATTTCCCACTCAAAACCAAGAATGATTTTCCAGTCTCTGTCTTTTATATATTCCCAAACTCTCCCATTTTGTCTAGCATATACATTTACCACACCTAGCCAAGTAAAAGTGCAAAATAACAGTCCAATAATATTTAAGTATAAATTGCTCTTTAGATCTGGCAGAGCTAACGGCGTTTCCACCTGCTTATGCCCTGCTTCCACCACGGGCCCATGTTACTGTAAGACCGCCCCGTTGAGATCCAGATCTGGTGGCTCCTGAGCCCCTGCCATCCCCCCTACAGAGGCATTGCCCCTCGCTTTGACTTAGAACTGTCGCCATCAGTTCCAAGCCCCACCGGCAGTAATTCGCCGATTTCAGCTACGGGCTTCAACTCCCAGATATTGTCTGCCGAGACTTTCATCTCTACGGGATCGGGAGGTTCCCCTCTTACACCTTAATCAGCATTAATAAAAGAAACTGAAGAATTGAAGTGTTGGGCAGAAGATCTAATAAAATCGGCGGTGACCCTTAAAAAGATGTGTTCTCACAAAAAAGGGGAGGCAAGCTCGTCTACTGCTCAAGACTTGCACCCCCTTGAGATGTATGTCAAACAAAGAAGGAAAAGGGTTTAAAAAAAAAAGATTCAGAATAGAGAGAGAAAACAGCAAAAAGCTCGAAGTCGAGCTGAGAGAGAAAAAAGAACAAGATCTGAGGCTGTTAATTAGAAAAATGTTGCGGGACAGTCTGGCTTTTAACAAAGCGTGGGAGCGTGAGAGTGTAAGGCCGAAGAAGTAGCTGTTAGCCTAGCGCGCCGAGAGAGGGGGGGCAGGAAAATTTCCCACAACGTTCTGAGTTCTGCAACATAAATGGTTCTGCAACAGAATTACTAAATGTGTGGCATGCCATTTACCATATGGGGAAGAGGGCAGGATTTTTTAAAAAATTGGTAAATGATTACACCATATTTGTGCAATGGTCATCTTATTGACCTAATAGGCTTACAAGCTCAGCTTTTCCCTAGGATGATTTCATCAGATGTTGCTGAACTACAACTCCCATCATCTCTGAACATTGGCCATGCTAGCTGGGGATGATGGAAATAACATCTGGGGAGCCTAGGTTGGGAAAGATTGATCCTGGTGATAAGCATAGGCCAGTGGCAAAAACCGAAAACAGGGCTTGACAAAGGAGTAGAAATGATGTAGGACGGTCTCCCTCAACCTGGTGCCCTCCATGTGCTTTGGATTACAAGGCCCAGCATTCCTGACTGTCGGCCATGCTGGCTGGGGCTGATGAGAGTTGAAGTCCAAAACATCTGGAGGGCACCAGATTGGGGAAGGCTCACATCAGGTAACAGCGACCTGTCAGGCATTCAGCAGAACAGAAGTTTAGGAGAAGCTTTACAGAAGGATTCAAAGAGGGGCTTAAGAGAAGTGTGTGTGGGTGGGGGGCGGGGCAGGGCGGGTTGACTTGTAAGAAGAAAACAAATCCTTCAGCACAAGGCAGTTGAATTGGATTGCCTCATTTTATTCTCAGACAATCCAGCGAAGCATGCTAGGCAGGAAGACTGTGGCATGCACTTAGTGAGTTTCATGACTGAGCAGGGATTTCAGTGCAAGTCTCCCTAGCCTAAACCAATACTCGCATTTCTGCCCCTTAGCCAGTTTTGCCATTGTATTTTCAACCCTGTCCCTGACAATGAGGACCTGAAACAGTATTCTTTTTACAAAAATTATGCAGGATTATCAGAATTAGAATTCATGTAAGCTAATGCGCTAAGCTTTTTCTAAAAGTCCTTCAGGTCCTATTGTCTACCCCTCATCCCTGATTTCAACATAAGCATTGAAGAAACATATTCCACATGTATGTCTTTCATTTTCTTACTTCAACTGTAACAAGTGTACTACACAGCTCACTCTACTAACAAAATAAACACCATTCATTTCTAGCAGATGAACACTGCCCCCTAGTGGTGGGCGTTAACCATTGTAACACATTCCTAAAATGAATTAAGAGGGATTCGGTGTGCACAAATTTCGAAAAGGGGTATATTTTTCCATGCAATCTGTCAGGTTATCCCTTCAGACTTCAGGCAGCTGTCCCTCTCCTTTGTGTCTGATTTCCTATTTCCCTTCTATTTCCTTACCCTGATCCTAATAAGCCTTTCTTTATATTGGCACTGGGTTTTGACTAAATTAACTTTCAAGTTCAAAGAACCTTTTCTCATGAGCCAGGCAGCTCCTCTACAGGCTACAGGAAGGAGCAGAAAAAGGGGTGGGCTGAGAACTTGCTCAGTAGTAGAGGTGTGTGTGTGTGTGTGTGTGTGTCAGACTGGTTGTTCGGTCTGTTTCCCGCCTCCCAGCTGAGCAGAGCAGAGCAAGCTGCTCCAGCTGGTCCAGGGACTACAGAAGCAGGCAAGCTCCCAGAGAGTGAGCGAACAGAGCGAGCGAACAGGGGGAGCAAACAGGAGTTGGCCAGGGGAGTTTGGCAGGGGAGGTCGAGGGGGAGGCCCCTAACATTTTTTTTTAATTATTTTTATTTTTTATTTTAACTAACTTTTTTCCATTTATTTGTCTTGTAACACACACTTTCACACCAGTGGGACTCTGCTTTTAACCTCTACTGAGTAGAGGAGCAGGCACAGGCTAGCCTAGAACAATCACAAAGCTAGACACAAAAAGATCACATCACTCCAGTGCTGAAGGAGTTGCACTGGTTACCAGTTGTTTTGCGGGCCAAATTCAAGGTGTTGGTTTTGACCTTTAAAACCCTATATGGTTCTGGCCCAGCCTATCTTAAGGAGCGCCTCCAGCAACACCAGACAGGCCGCTTAACAAGATCAGCCTCAGATGGCCTTCTCTCTGTCCCATCAGCCAGGACAGCTAGACTGGTGGGGACGAGGGAGAGGGCCTTCTCTGTGGTGGCCCCCACTCTGTGGAACTCCCTCCCTAGGGAACTCCGTCATGCCCCCTCTTTAATGAGCTTCCGTCGTGCATTAAAAAAGTGGTTGTTCAGGCAGGCATTTGGGGTGGGTTAGGGTATTTTAAAAAAAAAAAAATATGGTAAAATTTTATTGTTTTAAATTGTTTTATGGGGGTTGTACATCGCCCAGAGTAGCTGGGTGACCAGTCAGATGGGCGATTAATAAATTTAATAAATAAATAAATGAATAAAAAGGGAAAAGAGGCTATGGAAGGACAAGACTCTCCAGTGGTGGTGACCTGCAAGGTGTGTGCAATGTTTGTTTTCTTGCCTGAGAACAACATGGCCTACACCTGCAACAAGTGCAAGTTGATCACGCTGCTGGAGGAAAAAGTAAGTGGACTGGAGCGGCGACTGTCGACCCTCTGGGGAATAAGAGAACACGAAGAGTTCTTGGACAGAATGGGGGAACTACAGCAGCAAAGGGCAGACCAGAAGCTTGAAGAGCAACAGGAAGATGAGGCAGTGGGAAATGCTGAGGTGAAGAAAAATGGAATAGAGGATACTCCTTGGAAAAGGGTGACAGTTAGGAGAAGAAGAACTAGACGCCACTCTGCACCAGTGGAAGCAGTGGAGCTGTGGAACCGATTCCAGGTACTTGCGGATGAGACTGGAGGACAGCCTGAAGAGGAAGAATCATAGGGGAACCTGCATGAGAGTGAGCAAGAGGCTAAAGGTCAGTCAAACAGAGGCGATGAAACCCAGGCCTACAAGAAGAAGAAGAGAAGAGTGGTAGTAGTGGGAGACTCCTTGCTGCGTGGGATCGAGACCCAAGTATGTCGCGAAGACCCATGGACTCGCCAGGTATGTTGTCTCCCGGGAGGACAGATTAGAGACGTGACTGAAAGGCTGCCTGCACTCATAAAGCCCACTGACAGGTATCCCTTTCTTCTCATCCATGTGGGAACAAATGATACCGCCAAGTGGAGCTACGAAGAGATCACGTCAGACTTTGAAGCTTTGGGAAGGAAACTCAAGAACTTTGGGGCCCAGATAGTTTTCTCATCCATCCTTCCAGTAGTTAGAAGAGGGATAGAAAGGGAACGAAAAATACTCCGGGTGAATGACTGGCTACGAAGGTGGTGCCGACGAGAGAGATTTGGATTCTGGGACCACGGGCTATACTTCCTGGAAGATGGCTGTTGGCTAGGGATGGGTTGCACCTCACAAAGGCTGGGAAGAATGTGTTTGGCCACAGCATGAAGAACTTCATCAGGAGGGCTTTAAACTGAATCCTACGGGGAAGGGAGATGTAATGTTGGGGGTAACAATGGACATAGGCGCATGCACTGTAATGGAGAGAACAGCTCTGATAGTGCCCAATAATAGTCTTCAGACACATGTAGGAAGAAAGCCAGACCATGAAGCACATGGTCTTCGATGTCTACATACTAATGCCCAGAGTATGGGAAACAAACAGAACAAACTTGAACTCTTAATACAAGAGGGAAATTATGACCTGATAGGTATAACTGAGTCTTGGTGGGATGACTCTCATGACTGGAATACAGCAATTGAAGGATATAACTTGTTCAAAAAGAACAGGAGGAACAGAAAGGGAGGTGGGGTTGCACTGTATGTGAAAAATACCTATCTCTGCACAGAAATACAGGAGGAGGAGCTTGGTAGCCCCATCGAGAGCATCTGGATTGAAATAAATGGAGCAAAGAATAAAAGGAACCTGGTGGTCGGAGTCTACTACCGGCCACCCAATCAAGGAGAACACAAGGATGAAACTTTTGAAAAGCAAATAGCCAATGTTTTAGGAAGCATGATGTAGTAGTAATGGGGGACTTCAATTTCCCCAATATTTGTTGGGAGACAAATTCTGCAAAACATGGCCCCTCCAGGATATTCCTGACTTGTGTGGCGGATAACTTCCTCCTACAGAAAGCAGAGGAAGGAACTAGAGGATCGGCTATCCTTGACTTGATCCTAACCAACAGAGATGACTTAGTGGATAAAGTAGCAGTTACAGGAACTCTGGGGGAAAGCGACCATGTTGTACTTGAGTTCTTGGTTCTAAGGGAAGCAAAAGCCAAGTGTAGTCAAACGCGTACCCTGGATTTTAGGAAAGCTGATTTTCATAAACTCAGAACAATGATCAGTAAGGTCCCATGGCAAGCGATGTTAGTGAGAAAAGGAGTCCAAGATGGGTGGGAGCTTTTAAAAAAGGAAATTCTCAAGGCACAATCACAAGCAATTCCAACAAGAAGAAAAGGTGGAAGACAACAGAAGAAGCCAATGTGGCTTCACAAAAAGCTTAGGGATGACCTGAAAACAAAAAAAGACACATATAGGAAGTGGAAAGAAGGCCAATTAACAAAGGAAGAGTACAGGCAGATAGCACAGAATTGCAGGGATGGCGTCAGGAAGGCTAAAGCTGAGAATGAGCTGAGGTTAGCAAGGGATGTTAAAAACAACAAAAAGGCTTTCTTCAGCTACGTGCATAGTAAAAGACAGAGGAAAGAAATGGTGGCTCAGCTATTAAATAAGGATGGCAAAACGATAACAGATGACAAAGAAAAGGCAGAGGTGCTCAATTCCTACTTTGGCTCAGTCTTCTCCCAAAAGAGGGTCTATGACCCCCCTGGCAAAGGCGAAGTACAGGCTGAAGGGGCAGGATTGCAGCTTGAGATCGACAGGCATATGGTCAAGGAACACCTCATTACTTTGAATGAATTCAAATCTCCAGGGCCAGATGAACTGCATCCTAGAGTCATAAAGAAACTGGCAGAAGAACTCTCAGAACCGCTGTCTATTCTCTTTGAGAAATCATGGAGGACGGGGGAAGTGCCAGATGACTGGAGGAGGGCTAACGTTGTCCCTAAAAGGGTAAAAAGGAGGAACCTGGGAACTACAGACCAGTCAGTCTGACATCAATCCCTGGGAAAATTCTGGAGCAGATCATAAAGCAATCCATCTGGAAGCACCTTGACAACAATGCCGTGATTACTCCTTTGTCCTGCCAGACAAATCTGATCTCATTTTTTGATCAAGTAACCTCCCTTGTAGACCATGGGAACGCTGTAGACATCATATACCTCGACTTCAGCAAAGCTTTCGACAAAGTGCCCCATGATATCCTGATGAGCAAACTAGCTCAAAGTGGGCTAGATGAAACAACGATCCGGTGGATCCACAGTTGGCTACAGAATCGGACTCAAAGAGTGCTTATCAATGGGACCTTCTCAAACTGGGGAGAGGTAACGAGTGGGGTACCGCAGGGCTCAGTCCTGGGCCCAGTGCTCTTCAACATTTTTATTAATGACTTGGAGGAGGAGGTGCAGGGAATGCTGATCAAATTTGCAGATGACACAAAATTGGGAGGGATAGCTAATACTTTGAAAGACAGAAACAAAATTCAAAGTGATCTGGATAGACTGGAGCGCTGGGCAGAAAACAACAGAATGACATTTAATAGGGACAAATGCCAAGTTCTGCACCTAGGAAAAAGAAACCAAATGCACAGTTACAAGATGGGGGATACGTGGCTCAACCACACTACAAGCGAGAAGGATCTTGGCATTGTTGTCGATCACAAGCTGAATATGAGCCAACAATGTGATGTGGCTGCAAAAAAGGCAAATGCTATTTTGGGCTGCATTCATAGAAGCATCGCTTCCAAATCCCGGGAAGTACTAGTTCCCCTCTACTCAGCACTGGTTAGGCCTCATCTGGAGTACTGTGTCCAGTTCTGGGCACCACACTTTAAGAAGGATGCAGACAAACTGGAGAGGGTTCAGAGGAGGGCAACAAAGATGATCAGGGGACTGGAAACAAAGCCCTATGAAGAGAGACTCAAAGAACTGGGCATGTTTAGCCTTGAGAAGACTGAGGGGAGATATGATAGCACTCTTCAAGTACTTGAAAGGTTGTCACAGAGAAGAAGGCCAGGATCTCTTCTTGATCATCCTAGAGTGCAGGACACGGAATAATGGGCTCAAGTTACAGGAAGCCAGATTCCAGCTGAACATCAGGAAAAACTTCCTGACTGTAAGAGCAATACGACAATGGAACCAATGACCTGGGGAGGTGGTGGGCTCTCCCACACTGGAGGCCTTCAAGATGAGGCTGGACAGCCATTTGTCAGGGATGCTCTGACTTGGATTCCTGCATTGAGCAGGGGGTTGGACTCGATGGCCTTGTAGGCCCCTTCCAACCCTACTATTCTATGATTCTATGATTCCCCAATCCCTTGTCCAGCGTTTAATTAGCTTATTCCCAAAGGTAGCTCTGGTCTTAGAGTTTCAAATTTTCTTACATGGAGCTGGTGGCAACACCTTCCCAGTACACTGACAGGGGGTGGAAGCTAGAACAACTCCACGTGCCAGCAGCTATCTCAATCCGTCAGAACAGACAGAATTCAAAAATTCTTTCCGATAACCAAACACCACTTTCTTTGTTAGTGTATCCTTTCTGTTTCCTGTTCCAGGGAAAACCAATTTAACATTCTTACACCATGAGCGGATATGCCCACTATGTTCAATAATCAGACTAGGAATTCGGTCTGAGAGCTTTTTAAAAAAAGGATATGGCATCAGTCTTTGCATGCCATTTCCTACTCCTCCACCACCGACTTGCCCCATTCCCGATACTTCTATTACAACACTTACCTATAGGCATTAATGTAATCTTTCCTATGCTGTAGAAGAAAATCTTTCAGTTTCCCAATGTTATTGACCTAAATAAAAAAGTAAAATGTTAAATATTAAACTTAATCATGAATAGACAAAGAATATCATTTCTATGTGTCTGAGATATAATAGCTGGAACTCAAAAGTAATATCCCGGCTATTTACAAAGTTCATTCAGGTTGAGCTGATGCATTAATTCCAGCGAGGGAGACCAACTCCCGTAACCACTGCCAGACCACCAAACTGACGCAATGATTTCCAATTGCATCAGAAATGAAGAATTAATCCAAACTGCCTGCAGCCCCTTGCAACCAAAGGCTTATGAAAGCATGGGTTACTGCCATGTGCATTCCTCCCAAACTGTCCTAGAATGTACCTGCCAAGATGTCACTGCCCCGGGGATGAAGGGGCTGTGATGTGCACTGGAGGAGTTTCCATACTTCCATATGCTTCCAGTATTGCACATACCTGATCCATTTAGAAACAGAGACTGCAGAAGCCTTTTTTCTCCTGTTTTCACTTCCACAGATAGTAAACTGTGCTGAATGGACCCTAAACGGGGCAGTCCTACCGGGGTGGTGGGTAGGAGGGACTTAAAGTGTTCTCTAAAGATCATGTGTATGTCAGACCTTTTCCTGCAGATGCAAAGGCAAAATGAAGACAATATCAATTCCTCATAATGAAACAAAGAATGAATCTTGGACTTGTAAACCTTTGTTAATCTTGGACTTTCCCACGTGCTTCTGTGTGTGTGTGTGTGTGTGTGTGTGTGTGTATGTGTTCAAATCCTACCAACGTGGATTCTGTCTAAAAACAGTACAGTTGTGGACTTCTCTCAAAAAGAGAAGTTGGGTTTATTTTATACTTAACAGGAACAGAATATATAAGGTAAACAAGTAATATGTTTACCGGACCATTTATGAGTGGTCAATGAATATGCCTGAATCTCTGTTATGTATTTGTTTCTCACAGCTGATTGTTATTGGTTTTCTTAGATGTATTTTATTGTTTTAATATTGTTACCTGCCCTGGGATTCTTGTGAAGGGCAGGTTATAAATAGAATTAAATAAAAATAAGTAAGGTTCACTACTGCTTAAAGCCCAAATCAGGACAGGAGAAAACAGTTCCAGCCATTTTTTGTATTTTCAACAAGGATGACTTGACAGTGCACTCGGGTAGGACACCCTCTTGGGAGTGGTAATAGCAATTACGAAGACAATTTTAAGGTATAGAAAATAGGAGGAAAACACATAATTACTCAAGGAAACCTAAGTTAGTGCCTTCAAATTCAAATTCCAAGAGGTGAACTTGTGAGGGTAAAATTAGTGCATTAACCATAAAACATCAAAAGAAGAGGATATATGGAAATTCCCTGTGGCTGTTTTCAACAGAATACTTGCTACAGTTACATCTTGTATTTTTGAGTGTTCAGCAACCTTTATTGAACCTCTCCTGCAAAAATTCCAAGACATGTTGGAACTTGGACTTAGTAGGGTGGACACTGAAGCTGCCACCACTACACAAAAGTTTTCAACACATCACAGAATCATAGGGTTGGAAGGGGCCTACAAGGCCATCGAGTCCAACCCCCTGCTCAGCGCAGGAACCCAAGTCAGAGCATCCCTGACAGATGGCTGTCCAGCCTCGTCTTGAATGCCTCCAGTATGGGAGAGCCCACTACCTCCCTAGGGAATTGGTTCCATTGTCATATTGCTCTAACAGTCAGGAAGCTTTTCCTGATGATCAGCCAGAATCTGGCTTCCTGTAACTTGATCCCATTACTCCGTGTCCTGCACTCTGGGATGGTTGAGAAGAGATCCTGGCCTTCCTCTCTGTGACAACCTTTCAAGTACTTGAACAGCGCTATCATATCTCCCCTCAGTCTTCTGTTCTCAAGGCTAAACATGCCCAGTTCTTTCAGTCTCTTTTCATAGGGCTTTGTTTCCAGTCCCCTGATCATCTTTGTTGCCCTCCTCTGAATCCTCTCTTGTTTGTCTGCATCCTTCTTAAAATGTGGTGCCCAGAAGAGGCACCAGATGAGGCACAGAGGCACAGTACTCCAGATGAGGCCTAACCAGTGCTGAGTAAAGGGCAACTAGTACTTCCCGGGATTTGGAAGCTATGCTTCTATTAATGCAGCCCAAAATAGCATTTGCCTTTTTTGCAGCCACAATAATAAATTATTTTGGTGGATTGTTTATATGCAGTTGAAAAACTATTAACCACCTTGTCAGAGTTTCCTAAGGCTCTGTACACTTCCCATTCAGAAGCCATGAAGTCAAGTACAAAAACAGTAGGATGGGATCAACTATGGGACCCTGAGTTAGTGTCAAAGTCCTTAGACTGAGGATGGACATTCTGGGGCTGTTCACAAAACAAGCTAACTGTGGATTAGTGTGTTGCCTGAACGCAGCACGTTTTCCGCAGGGTGGGTTATCGTGTTGTTTAAATGCAGCCAGGGTGGCTTGTTAACCATGCAGTGTGGCTTCTTAACCACCCTGAACCCAACAACAAACCATGGGTTTTCAAAGTGGTTTGTTCGCGAAAAGAAACCACCCTGATTGCGTTCAGACAACACGCTAACCCATGGTTCAACAAACAACCCATGGTTCAGAAGAACCCACACTCAATCACTGAGTGTGGGTTAGCGTGTTGTGTGAACAGCCCCCCTAAGTATGTTGGATGTGGTTTGACATTCACTTCCCTCAGAAAGCCATGAATGTGTGTTCAAAGTACCTTGAGAAAAACTGCAACAGTCAGGTCCAACAACTTGGGAAACTAGACCCTGAAATGCCAGTGTGAGGCAATTAAGGTTATGCAAACATGCTCCATTTCTATCTTAAGGCACACAAGAGTCCTCTGGACCTCTTCTTATAGAACATGTCTGCATCCAATGCACTTGGATCCCCATATCTGCCAAAAAAGAGGCATAATTTCTTCAGTGAACAGACACTCAGAGTCCCTGATGTGGCATACTATCTCCTTGAAAGTTTCTTTCTTCCGTGAGGGACTACTCTGTGAAAGCATTGCTCAAGGACAAAAGGAAGACTTTGGAGATGCAGAAGGGAGGCAACCTTATTTTTTTCTTATCAGGTCAGCTATAATCTTGTGAAGAAGTTCATCAGATAATCTGTCATTTGAAACAGATAAACCTCACATATGGGCCTTTTTAAGGAGGCCTGTTCTGAGCCAAAGGAGTATTCTAGCCAATACCCCTGTGGACACAATACAACAGAGGAAGAGTAAAGCAGAGTCCAGGCCAGAAGCAAGCATACAGGCAGCAGCTGAAGTAATATAAACATTGGGGTTAGATGTTCTTGTCACCTTGGACCTAACTACTGAGGTCATCCAGCCATGAAGAACCCTAAATGAGGAGGACCACTTACAGATGTTTTGAGAGCTATGCAGTATATAGCAAAATTCCTTTTCAGGGCACTTTCTAATTTATATCCCACAGTTTTCCAACAGGGGGAAGTACAGTATCCTTATATAAGGCTGAAGTTGTGGCATATACTTAGGCATATAAATAATCACAATTTATCATTAGAAAAAGGGTAGTGGTTTAATATAGATATATTAACCGGGGAACACGTAACAGGTTCTGGCCACTCATCTCTTAAAAAAAAAAAAAGTACTCAAAACCATACATTTTGTGGTGAGGGTGGGCCTGAAGGTATATTGGGTGGGTGGGGGTAGATATAGAACAACCAGAAACTTAATACATATGGAATCATAGAAGGGCCATTTAGGCCATCGAGTCCATCCTCCTGCTCAATGCTGGAATCCAGTTTAAAGCATCCCTGAGAGATGGCTGCCCAGTCTTTGCTTCATCACCTTCCTAGGGAGTTGGTTCATAGAATCATAGAATAGTAGGGTTGGAAGTGGCCTGTAAGTAGGGATGTACGAAAGTCACTTACCTTTCCGCGGATTATGTTGATGGTGGGGGGGAGGCGTTCCGTCCCTCCCCCCGGAATCCTCGATGGGGGGGGAGGCGCTCCGTTCCTCCCCCCTGGAATCCTCCGTGGCCGGCTGTGCTCCGCGGCAGCTCCGCGGAGCAGCCGGCTAGGCCCAGCCAGGCCAGAGCCATCCGCAGCCAGATTTCCGGCCACGGAGGGCTCTGGGTAAAACAAAAACAAAAAAACCCGCGTATGCAAATGGTGGTGGCTATGGCCGCCGCCATTTGCGTTCCTTATTTTTGCCCTCTTAATCTACGTAAATATTTACATAGACTATGACAGCGAAAATAAAGGGGAACGCAAATAGCGTAGCGGGTGCTATTTGCGTCCCTTTTTGATTCCCCATTTTAGCCTACGTAAATATTTACGTAGGTTAAAACGGGGAATCAAAAAGGGACGCAAATAGCGCCTGCTACGCTATTTGCGTTCCCCTTTATTTTCGCCGTCATAGTCTACATAAATATTTACGTAGACTAAGACGGGCAAAAATAAGGAACGCAAATGGCGGCGGCCGTAGCCACCGCCATTTGCATACGCGGGTTTTTGGTTTTTTTTAAACCCACCCAGCCATGATAGGCTACGTAAAGATTTACGTAGCCTATCACGTTGTGTGTGTTTTTTTAAAAACCTAGCCATGATAGGCTACGTAAATCTTTACGTAGCCTATCACGTCTTTTTTTTTTTTTTTACAAGAGTGGAAATGGCGGCAGCGGCAGCCAGTCGGAGGACCAGTCGCCGCCGCCGGAGCCACCGCCGCCCGGAAGATCCGCCCCAGGTGAGTCTCGTCCCGGGGGGGATCCGTGGGGGGGCAGGCTGTTCCGCCACGGAGTTCAGGGAGCCGAATGCACTGGCATTCGGCCTCACTGTGATCCGTGGCGGAATTCTCTGCCATCCCTACCTATAAGACCATTGAGTCCAACCCCCTGGTCAATGCAAGAGTCCAAGTCAAAGCATCTCTGACAAATGGCAGTCCAGCTTCATCTTGAACGCCTCCAGTGTGGGAGAGCCCACTACCTCCCTAGGTAATTGGTTCCATTGCCATATTGCTCTAACAGTCAGGTTCCACTGTCCAACTGCTCTGACTGTGGGCTAATATGTTTCAAGTGATTTAGGGTGCAATCCTATGCAGATGGGCGGCCACCTCCAAACTTGGAGGCGACCACCTATCCATTGCAGGGCAGGAGAAGCACGGAGGGGATAGTTCCCTCCACGCTTCTCCTGCCCTGCATTTTTGGCTAGACAGCCAACAGCTGCCATACAACACACTGGATGTGTCGTACAGGCATTTCTGCCCTCTCTGCCCCAGAATGCCCTCCGCGAACGCCCCATTTCAGCCACTCTGCACTCCTCTTGCGAGCGCGGAGCACAGGGCAGTTCAGTGCTGCCTCTGAGGCAGCACGGAAGTGCAGGGCGGTCAGTTCTCTGGGAACCGACCTCGGAGCATGGGCCCTGAGGCCGGTTCCCAGAAAACCAGATATCCTATGGCCGTCTAGCCGCAGACTAGCGGCCATAGGACTGCTCCCTTAATTGCATTAACTCTTAATAAATTAAAATTTTATACAATTTTAAAATAAGGCCCTTTGTAGTCATTGACAACAACATTGGAAGGTGGGAGCACATTTATGTCTTAGTGAGTAATGGGGCAGAATACTGCCTGCACACATTTCCTTGTATTTCCACAAGTAAAAGTGCTAGAGAATTTTTTTAAAGATAGCTGAAAATTCAGGAGGGGGCCTGGAATATCCCTAAGGGATTTAGCCCTCTTCCCCCACTCCCAGCCCCATGGCTACACCCTTGCAAAAGCTGCTGCTTGATGGAATGCCACTTCTTGCTTAGATGTGTCTAGCATAAGCTTATGGCTGGGGGCTGAGGCGGAAGAGGAACCTGGGTCTGGCACAGAATTAGGTTAAGCCACCAAAAGAAAATACTCAACTCAAATAAATACATAAATCCAAACTCCAAGAAGAATTATGACAACATCATGTAGATGTTGCTAGAAATGTATTATACTATTAAAAACTATTAAAAGGTTTTTCCAAAAAAAAGAAAAACAGAAAAGCCATCAGAATTGGTCATATTTGTTTGTAATTTGTTAGTCACATCAGCATAAATACATGGATCTATATAAGATGCCAGGTGAATTTCCATCCTTAAGTCTTCTCAGTTGCTAGTAATAGTGCATCACAGATTTTCAAAACATCCTAAATCTTCAATAATCTAGAGGTTCCTTCAAAACAGTGGGACAACTATTCTCTCAGCCAGCTATTGAAAAAAAAGAAAAAGATATCTACTCAAGGATTTCTATGTCACCTTTCAAAACACAAAGTTTTTCCAATGCTATGTACAGTTAGCATAAAAACTTTACACCAGTAACTAAAACCTTAAAAATAAAAGAGCAACACTTCATACCAGCATTTCAATATACAGTATCATAATTTTTAAAACAATTTAAAACCAAGAGCAGTATTGATTTAAAATCTAGCCCACCCTCTTTAACCAGAGACAGATTGAAATAAGCAGGTCTTTAAAGACTTTTTTAAAATGGGAGGAGGCCAAATGTACCTCTTTGGGGAGAGAGTTCTCCACCGCTGAAGAGGCCCTGTCTCTTGCACCTACCAATCTGATTGACCCTGCTGGCCCATCTTTGGTTCCTCTGTGCACAGACAGTCCTTCAAATAGCCTGGTCCCAAACTGTTTAGGGGTTTAGCACAGTCCAATGTTGGAAAGAGGGCAGGGAGAGATCTGGTAAATTCCCTTTATTCATTTAAATATTCCTAGCACACCTTTGAGGTCAAATCCCGCACAAGGCAGGTTATATAAATCTTCCATATTGCTCAATATTATATTTCCTGCATGCCACCTATGCCTAAACCCAAAGAAGACCGCTAGTGTAGATTCCATGGGCCAATCCTCCTATCTCATCCCCAAGATCAGGCTCAGGTGCAATGGTAAGAAGAAGGGAAGATTTGCAACTGAAGTGACAAAAAATGGCAGCTGCTTCCAGGTCAAGCAGGAAACTAATGGCAGAGCAATGTGTTTGAGAGCTCTAGAAACAGGCAGGTGCAATGCAACCTTGACTGTAAAGCACCCCTTCACTTTCCAAGTCAGCCCCAACTAGATGTGAGCTATCAGCTCATCTGGTCTAATAAATCCCAAAGGAAGCTGTCTCTGAGCTCAAAATGTCTGCAGGAGAGAACTACAGTTGAAAAGGCAACAAAAACATTTTTTTAAAAAATGGGGGCTTCCCACTGAAAGCTGCCACCTTCTGCTGAGGCAGAAGACAGCAAGTGGGGTTACCCCTAAAGACAATATCTAAGCCTTAATAACAATAACATCAACAACAACGTTGGCATTTAGGCCCTGAACAGCTTGGGACCTGGTTTTAGGAATTAATATATATTTTAATTGTATTTTAATGTATATGATAATATATTTTAGCACATTTAATTTTGGTGTGAACTGCTTAGAGATATTTTTGATATGTCTACAGTATATAAATCTATTATATAATAAATAAATCATAATAATTTATTTTCATCATTTTTATTTACAGTGGTATCACCAATAATCTAGAAAAAGATAGCTTTTATAAACTGGTCAGCAATACAACAGGGTTATCCACTAGATGGCAACAAAGGTTTCAATATGCTAGTATGCAGGAAGTGTATGTAGCTGTGTCTCAAAATATTTACAAATATTCCAATCAAAAAAATCCAAATAAAGCTTTGAATGTGCCTGAATATATCATTTAAACCACATTAAGTGTGCTTTATTCAGTCCCGTCCCCCCCCCCCATCAAATATTTCAGTTCAAATGGTTTTGGCTATTGAAAAAGCTACAGCCTGAATACAAAATGATGGGACTGACATCCCTGTCACTAGACCACTCACCTTCCAGCCAGAGCAAAACATCCAGTTCAGGTTGAGTCCAGCCAGATTCATAATTGTCATGGAGCCCCCCAGAGCTCTGAGCCTATCCTCAAATGTCAAATTCGGGATGGATGTTGAAGTCATTCAGAACAATAAAATGGCGCAGCTATCAGCCTTAGCTCCTGAGGGCAAGGCAAGGCAAGGCAAGATACGAAGACAATCCATACCCACCAAGGAGCAGGATCCCTTTAAAGCTAAGACCATACTGCTAGACTGACTTGGAAGCATTATAATGTGTAAGGATCATCCAGGTTGCTCTGGCCTATGGACATAAAACAGGCTCCCTGGCTTGTGTAGTTGTTCTCTCTGCAGTTCCCTCATTTGGCCAAAACTGGGTAGCAGGATACAGGGCTTCACCTGACAAACCTCAATTACAACTGCTCTTCCAAATTCATTGACAAGAAGACTATGACCAAGATACTCTTGATTATTGAAAATAAAATAAAGAACTTAAAAACAGGACCTAGCAGCTCTTCATTCAGATATCAAGATCATAACAAGGGGTCTGGAGTCAGTTTGGTGACAAGAATAATTTGCAGCCACAAAATCCAAATTCTGAAAAATATTGCATAGCCAAGTTTGTATGCATCATACAAAGCGTATGGTATGAGGAAATTATGTTGCTGTATAATTTGGAATTTAAATATTTAATATCTTTCAATTACAATATCTTACAATTTAAAGGTATTAAATATTTAATACCTTTACAATTGGCAGAGGTGGCTAGTGTCATGGAAAATGATGGAACAGGTCTGTGGTATCAAAAAGCATTTATCTTAGAATAAAAGCAGTTTAACTATTTCTGAGTAAAAAAGGCACAGCAGGTTACAGCACTTGGTAAACCACTGATTGTACTAGCCACAATCCAGGCTTTGTTAACAAATTACAATTTAAAGCCACATAACACTTTTCTTCCCATACAAATGATAAAATGATGCAATGGTGATAACCTGTTTAGTGCATTACCACATTTTTGTGTTTTTTAAAATCTAGCTGGCCAAGACAGATAAATCTGAATGTGAGATGTGAAAAATGGTAAGGAATCAAAATTAAAGAGGCAAATAAAGTCTGTCAAGTCTAAAACTTTAAAAAAATAATGGACCCCTTAAAGCCATTCTATCGGTATTATATATTTTATCAACATGTGAAAATTAAAATAAAAGGTAAAAAAAGTTAACCTTTTTTCAAATTCAAGCAACAATTTCATAATGAGAATACTGTATAAGAAGCAAAAAAAAAACACCAATTAATTGTGAACATAACCCTCTGGATTATGAAAAATAATATATTTTTGGCATTGGCATCATATTTGAACAAGTCATTCACCCCAATACTGCAGGCCTTTCAGCCTGATCCCATGCATGTTTATTTGGAACTAACTACCACTGAAATCAGCCAGATTTATTCTGCAAAATTGTGTATAGGACTGCAGCATTTGAAAGTTAAAGTCATGCCTTCATATTCAAAAAGATTTCTATCGGTATTCATTGATTCTCAGTGAGAATCATACATACCTGATTTTTATAGGACAAACGTCTAAGTAGCTATAACAATTTTTTACACTGAGGATTTTAAAAGTTACAACTCAAATGTTGATGTGTATGCACAACCAGCACCTCACTCCCAAACTCATGATCCTAACTTCAAGGTATATAACTTGGGGATCTGACAACCAAATGAAATAGAGTAAAATGCATACTATAAGCTTTCAGACACAGCAGCTGTGAAAAGTTGGAGGAGCAGTTCCAATAGCTTACTCTAAAGCCTTGAACTGCTGCATTTGTAGGAGTGGAAATGAGATTTATTTCACCAACCTTTTAAAGCAACTGACGACTTCCAGCGCTATCCTATGAAGGCTGCAGAGAGAAAGTACAGTATGTCATAATGACCAGTTTTTCAGATGATTTGCCTCTTGAGGGTATACATTTGGTTTAAGTTTCAACTGAAATGTTAAAGTTCTTAAGATAGGTCACTCAGATCAATTGCTCCAGTAATGTGAAACTCCAAATAGCAAGCGATATCTAAACAGAAGATAGGGGTGGCCATGCCTTTATGGGGGGCTGGGGGGAAGCAAAAAGCCAGGAGACAGCCTGACCGCCTCTAATCTCATGAAAATGGTTACCTTGTTCAGCTTCTGGTTTACATCAACAAATGGGGAACAAATATAGTTTAAAAGTAGGAAGTATTTGGAACCTATATCACTATTATTAATAGGCATAGTGTGAACATTTCATTTGCAGGCATTTGTTCTATCAAATGTTATTCCACTTTTTAACATTTAAAGAAAATAAATAAATGAACTCAAAAATGAAATCCAAAGTTTAAGGGCAAGGAAGCATAATGACAAATCCTCTATAGAAGAGGTCTGAAGATATATCGAAATTTAGACTGCTGGATTTCACACTCCTTCCTTACTCCAATTCGGTTCTTCATAGTAATGAATAGGAACAACAAAGCACAAAAATAGACTGCTTACATTTCTCTCTCTCTTTGTATCTAAGTAACAAGTTAATTGATGAAATAGCTTTGATGCAGTGAAAATGTTGAAAATATATAGTTTCAACATTTTAAGTAATGCCACTGGCCTTTAGGATAAGGAACAAAACTAAACAAATAAATTCATTTGATTTATACACTGCAGGGATAGTATAGAATGTGACTGCAAAGTAGTCAGCAGACTGCATGGTAGAAAATGAATTCAATTAGAATAAAATAATCTAATTACCTTTTTGTTGACTGCATTAAGAGACAAAAGAATTAACTAAGGAAGCATTTATTTCATTCTGCGGTGACAAAATGATTTAAAAAAACAAAGTACATTCAAAAGGAATTAAGAGTTTATTTTAAAAATACATAGATTACTGAGCATAGATTGTGATGAGAAGGACTTCTCATTCCCCCATGTACCATAATCATGGTTTGAGACTTAATTGCTCATCCTTGCGTTCTTTTTCTATGTTATTCCTTTCTCCCCATTGAGTCACCAAATACCAAAGTGGCATTGGCTGGGGAGAATGACTACAAAAATGGACGTAATTTTAACCCCTACAATTTGCATGTCTGCATAATTGGACAGGAAAACTAGGCTGAAATCTTAGTTTATTTGCACAGGACATATCTCCCCCAATATTCTACTTTTATCACTACTTGATGTCAAAACAAAATCAGTTCAAACTTTGCAAACACAGGACAATTTGGAGCTATGGATATTGTATGAAAATTTGAAAGTTTAATAATACACATTTCTACTGTAAAGGACAGAAATATTCTGGAACAAGGTACACCCTTTCATATAAGAGATACTGGGCAACCCTAGCTGGGAGAAATAAGTTATAACTCCTCTGTTCAGTGTTTAAATGTTACAATTTTCAAAAAGCATTTTTTTTGCAATTGCATTCTTTCATCTTTGGGCACACTTTTCCAGCTTTATTTTTTAGGTGTTGATAGAAGAGGAAATTTAAATTATGATCCTCCCAGAGATCTGAAACCAGATTTACTATACTGCTACAATATTTTCAAAAGGAAGCTAGAACATTTTGCACAACTCAAATATTTTTCAAAAGTGCATCCTACTGTAATACCATTCTTACGTTTAATTCTTTCTTAAGATTAAGAAAACAAAAATGATCACCCTAATGCCAAGAGTTACAACAATATTTACTATAAGTTACAGGAGTTGTACAATTTGGGGCACAAAGCTTTTGATGATATTTGATGCTGCTGTTTAATATTTCAGCATAGTGGGTTGGACCCACATTTAGGCGCATGCACCTGGGCTGGTGAAAGCAGACTTCCCAGTCCCTTCCTCCCCATGGTAGCCCCTCCAGACCCTTCCAAAATGCTACATAGGGGGGCAAAGGACTTTGCTGAATGGGGTAGACTGTTGAGCAGGGAGGAGGGTAGAAATCGCTGAAAATTGGGCAGAGACACCTTCTGAGCATGTAGCATTTGCATGGGATTGGAGGGGCTGCCACGGGGAGGAGGGAGCAGGAAAATCTGGTCTGCCAGCTGAGTTGAATGCTCCTGAATCTGTATCCAACCCTATTGCTGGGATCCAAAGTCCCCACTGCATGAGTACAAGAGATTTCTGGTCATGCAGTGGAGGAATCATCCATTTTTCTCCCCCTGAGAACTGGTTCAGGAAGGTCTGAGGAATCTCCAGGCAGCTTTTCGGAAGCTTGGTGGGGTAATGGTGGTGCACACTGGGGATGTGGGGGAGAATAACTGACTTTTGTTTGTGCAGGAAGGTTGTTGAATCCAAGCCTCTGTGGTCAACTTTATAATGGAGACATTTTCACATCTTCAAACAAGCTGCATTTCTACAAGGCCACTGAGCATGGATTCTATGTAAATCATATTGAAATAGGACCCTGCAGAAAAAAAAATGCTTGGTGGCTTGCCCCAAGTCCTTATGTAAAAAAGGCAGACCAAATACATTCTTACTTTATACATAAATTTATAGAGATGAATACTTATCACCCCATGAAATTCAATACATTGAGGTACCACAAACTAAGTGCTAATTTCAAGATTAATTACTGCAAAAACTAATACAGCATTGTATTTTAGAACTGATGAATGTTTCAAGTAACGTAACTTTTAAAAATATAATTTAACAGATTAAGGCTGCAATCCTATCCCCACTTACCTGGGAGTAAGTTCCACTCAACACAGTGGGGCTTACCTCTGAGTAAACATGCATAGGATTGCTCTAGTTATTTATTTATTTACAACATTTATATACTGCTCCACATCTAAACATATTCTGGAGTGGTGAACAGTAAAAGATATAAAGAATAGAACACCATATTAAAAGTTTTTAAATCACAATACCAAAAAAAAGCATGGCTGGTAATTGAGGAAGGCCTATTGAAATAAAGATGTCTTCAGCAGGTGCCAAAAACACCATAATGGGTGGGTTCACACATAATCCTAAGCCATCCCTGCGAATAAGCTACGCAGCGTGTACCCATGGTACATCCAACACACAATTGGGTTGGCTGTGGGTTGTTCTCCTCCTTCCTTCCCCCTTGGTCCTCCAGCCGGCTCCAGCACATATCCCAGGGAACTTTGTAGCAAAACCCATCTGCTCGCTACCACGTTTCGTTCCCCGGCTTTTTCTTTGGGTCCTCAACAATGTGCAGTTGTGGTCACGCTGATTGCTACTGCTTTTTGTTCCCCAGCATTCTTTACAGATTTTTTCCCATGCGTCAAAAATGCGCAATCGAGGGTCGTATTTGGTTTGGTTTTTTAAATTGTCAGTCTTTCGGAAGTGTGAACTTATGGCTGTCCACTATGTGTAGTCGTGCCTAGTTAATTTCCTTGTCTGTTTCAGTAGTCAAAGGGAGGGGCAAAGGGGAGTAGGCAATATATAAGGAAATTGACAAGATGAGGTTGCATAGGCTAATTTGTGCACAGTTGTGAAAGAGCAGGGGAGAAATTATAGTAAGAGACCAAGTAGTGCAATTCAGAAGCCCCAAAAATGGGTGGGGGAAGGAATAGGTACACCAAAAGGTGGGGGGACAATATCTCCCCCTTGCAGATGTAATCCTCTCACTTTTAAGTGTTGGACTGATATTTCTCAGTATCCCACACCTTTTCAACACTGCCTCAAGTCTCCAGCTACTCCAGAAAGGGAAGATATTAACTCCCTTCCCCCCTTTTTGCAGCTCCATTTCAGAGCACTTATTGATGCGGTCGCTGCAGTTTGCTGACAGTTTAAAAAATCCCCACATAAATGTTTGCAAATTTAATGGCTGGTAAGTAAATGGGGATAAAATTTGCACAAATTTAATGGCTGGGAAATGCATGGAGTGAAATTTGTGCACCTGTATGAACTGCTCCATTAGTGCAGGTGCACAAATTTCCCCTCTATTTACTTAGCAGCCATTAAATTTGCACAAATTTCACTTCCATTAAGTTCCCAGCCATTAAATTTGTGTACATTTCCCTTCCATTTCCTTGCCAGTCCCCCCAAATGTGCAAATTTTCCAAACTTTTTTTAAAAAAAACCCAAACCCTTAAAAGGTGGTAGAATGGGACGGAGCAAATGGGGCGCCAGCACCAGCAGTACTTACATGCACACGCACCCCCCCAATCAGATCCCATTCACTCTGTCCCACACAGCTGCCTTCTCATGGCTTTTTTTTTAGAACTGTCAGGCAACTGCAGTAACCGCAGCAGTAAGTGTTCTGAAAAGAAGCTACGAAAAGGGTATGTGTGTTAATATCTCCTCTTTCTGGAGTAGCTGGAGAGTTGGGGAAGTGATGAAAACATGATGGGCACTGAGAAGTATCAGTCCAACACTTAAAAGCGAGAGGATCACATTGCCAATGGGGAGATATTGTCCCCCCCCCCTTTGGTGCACATACTTTTGGCTCCCCCCCCCCCGCTTTTTCAGTGCTTCTGAATTGTGATACTGGGTACTTCCTTCCCCTTAGTATTATTTCTCCCCAGGTCCTTCACAACTGTGTGTAAATTCTCCTATGCAATCTCATATTGTCAATTTCTTTGTATGTTACCTCCTCCCCTTTCCTGCTCCTTTGACACCTGAAACAGGCAAGGAAACTGACCAGGCAAGACAACACACATGGAGCAGCTGCTAAGAGCACACTTGCACACCTGTGGAAGACCGACAACAACAACAACCCCAGTCGCACATTTCTGAGGCACCAAATAATATTTTTTTAAAATGCTGGGGAATGTGTGACAGTCTTTCTAAAGTTCTGTTTCAGCACTTTGGAACGGCTGTCAGTGGCGAGATCACGAAAAGCGAGCAGCATGGGCTTTTTTGCTGCTCTTGCCAAGTGGGTCTGTAGGTGATCGCTGCAACCCATGATAAAATTGCTCACTCAGGTTCAGATGACACAACAACCCATCATGGCCAAAAATAACCCTACAACGAGCCATGGGTTACCAAAAAATAAGCCACCCTGTGGAAAGTGCTCCAGATTCAGATGACACAACAGCCAACCATAACTAGCTGCCTATGATGAGTTGCTGTGTCATGTGAACCCAGTCAATATTGGTGCCTGCCTGACCTCTAGAGGGAGGGAGTTCCACAGAAAAGGAACCATCACGCTGAAGGCTCTACTCCAGGTGGACTCCAGCCCGGCCATAGGTTTATGCAGAATGGGTTCATTATCCACACAATATTTATGCATACAGTGAAGAGGAAGATTTTTTTAAAAAAATTAGGCTGAACTGAAAAACAAGAAGGACCCATCAATATATCAGTGTTATTTGTTAAACTACCAAACAGAAGATCCCTTGTGCAAGCCAGCCTCACTTACATTTCTTCCAGCGTGCACATTTTCCGCTTCACCATCGAACGCAACATCTGATTTTAATAAGATTTCCCAATATTTTTTTCTTGTTTTATTGCCTAACTCTAACCAAAACTTTAATATTTATATTTTCACACAACTATCCAAAACCTCACTGTATGCAATACAAAAGCCACAACAGTTGTAGGAATGTTTCGGCTAGGAAACAAATACAAATTGGTCAAAATATATGTTTATTGAAATTGACCTTTATTTCTGCTGATTAAAAACACCCAGTTCACAACAATTCTCAGTAAATGCATTAAGCTTTATTTGTGCTTTTATCTACTTTTTCTTCTATTTTCCCTTTTTGCTCTCAATCATACATCACTTTCCCTTTGTCCCTTTCCATTTGTTCTCAATAAATAAGATCTTTATCAAGTTAGCAAAGATGAGGGCAACTAATGGAGCTTTCCTCTGTCATCTCCTTTGCAGAGCCCACATTCATTTTTACAAGTTACTTCTGCACACATACATGTCTCATTAAGGAAGAGATCAACACTACACAGAAAACTAGAGAGCTCATCCTCAAACAAATGTGCTCTTGAGAAAAATCAGGATTTATAAAACTATCATGAGCAGCCTGATCTTATGAATACTTACTTGGAAATAAGTTCCCTCCAAGTTTCCACTCCCAAGCATAGGATTGGAGGCTGATAGCCCAATACTATAGAGTTTTAGGTATATTGCCACGCCTAAACGAATTTATCAGGCCGCAAGAGTACCTTTTCTGAGATTATGAAAAATCTTAAACTGAGTTCTACAAAAGAGCAACATTTCTGCAGTATAAACTGAATAAAGTCTTTACAAAATTAACTTCATACAGGGTAGGCATATTGTTTTCCAGCACTTGATAATCTGAATACGTTACTCCAGATTCAAAATTTGGTCAAAGTGCCAAAATTATAAAGATGTGCGTATCTTCCTATAACAAAACACTGTAATATAATCTGTACATAAAATATAGATACGTGGGTGGGCATTTACATCATATATTGACACACCCCTTCTCTCGCACATACACACCACACACACAAGGCACACTATACACAGACAACTGGGATGTGCAACAAAATGTTGCAGTGTCGGGCTAATCTCTGCTCAGTATTCCAGCCAATGAGCTATGCCTTCTTCCAGGATACCCCATTCCATTTCCCCTCCTTTCCAGTTTTCCATTCCACCACCCCATCCAAACAGTCAGTCAGAATTCCATGCCCACTGAGCATGCTAAGTCTTCATTGGCCTGTTTTTGTTTTTCCCTCCCATCCTTTGGATTCCCCCCCGCCAAAAAAAGGTATTTTGTACTTCTGCACACCTTGGGGTTCTCCCAAGCCTCCTGATACCTCCATCTTTTGCAAGAGTGGTGCCACTTTTGTTATATAAGGATCCACACTTGGGGAATGAGATCAATATTAGGAATGCACAGCATTCCTTGAAAAAGAGTCAATATTTAATATGGCATCCTATTATTTCTTATTTGCAATTTTAGCTACTATCTAAGACTTTTGTCTGGATAGCTTCCAATTTCAAGTTACTTCCACTTTATTCAAAATCTTGTTTCCAGCCTAGCTTTTTATAAATAAGCCATGCTTCAGAACAGCTCTTTTTCTTCGAATACAATGGAGCTGGCAACTTCTGAGATAATACCAATAATTTTGTTTTACACAGTGCAATACCATGTAACACAGGGAAACGCTTTAAAATAAGGAATACTCCTAAAAATAAGGCCCACCTTGCAACTCTACCCTCAGCAAAAAGCCAGTTGGTGTAGTGGTTAGAGTGTTGGACTGGGACTTGGGAAGCTGGGTGACTTTGGGCTGGGTGACTTTGGGCCAATCACTAAAGCCTAACCTATCTCATAGGAAAAAATTGAGATGAGGAAGATCGTGTACACTGTCTTGGGCTCCTTGGAGGAAAAGCAGGATATAAATGTAACAAAACAAACAAAGCAGAAAGTAAATGGGAATGGTTTAATTGACCATGGAAAATAGGTCTTACTGATAGCACCAGGGAATAAAGAAATCATAAGATTTCTATGTGGAAAACACACACACACTCTGTTCAGCACAAGCCACTTCCAGCAACAATCTACGAATGTGGCATTCGTAGATTATTTCCTTGACGTCCAAACTTGAGCACTTTGGGCTGTCTGTGGATTTAAAAAAAAACCCAAGTTAATCCAAGAACAAAGCATGAGTTAACTTGAGGTTGTTTAACCCACGAGTGTGGTTAATTAACCCACAAATCCCTGCTGAAAGCTGCCGTTATGTCCAAATAGGGCCATAGTGGCATGTACCTGCCTTCCTGTACAGTACATGAACAACGCTATTACCTGGTAATTGTAAATGAAGAACACTGATATTTCAGTGTCTTTAGAGAAGCACAATTATGAGTAATTTCCCTTCTGTTCAATAAGAAGCAAGGTAGAGACACAAACATATTTTCAAGAAAGTCACAAGAAATGTGTTGTTTATCAGTAATTATGTATTTATCTATATTTTAAATGAGATGCCAACATTACTCAGCATTAAGTACGACTGCCTGCCAGATCTGTAAGTATAGGAATGCCCAACTAAAGTCTTGGTGCAGTAACAGACACTCATTTTCCTCCCGTTCTTGCCTTAAACTATGAATCCCACTTATATACATATTTAATGTTTACTTTATGTAATTTTATTTAGGAGTATAATTTTTAAATTTTTATGATGCCTTCAGGTCACAACCCAACTATGTATATGCATTTAAAAGGAGGAAATTTCAAGTAATAGCTTCTTTTAGGAGGTGGCTGTCAATCTTGTTATGAACAAACATGGTATTTTTGGAAAGCAAGCTAGAGATTTATATTCACCCGTAACCATAGAAATTAATCTTGAGCTTAGACAAAATAGCAGAAAATACCATTTATTTAATGAAAATCAGAGTACTGTTACTGCAAATGAAGCTCCTTTTATTGAACAGCGTCTTCTTGTATGCAGCCACAGGATTTTAGTTGATGGGCCACTTCTTACAACTTAATTATACCCACTTAGCCAATCTCTTCTCTTTTTTTAAGGCAAGGTTTCTGTAAAGTATAATTTTATTAAAAAGGGTGCCAATTGGAAAGGCACAGATCATGCA
Organism: Heloderma suspectum; assembly: GCF_057233095.1. Taxonomy (NCBI): domain Eukaryota; kingdom Metazoa; phylum Chordata; class Lepidosauria; order Squamata; family Helodermatidae; genus Heloderma; species Heloderma suspectum. Next base: position 120,059,892 of record NC_139462.1, read on the forward strand.
CTGGAAATAAATGCCATACTGCTTAGAACATTCCTTAATGGTCTCAAGTATCAAGAAGAAGAAAAAAAGGTCAGTGAAGCAACCTCAACTGGAGGAAATCCTTAAATTAAGTGAAATTTACTTCAGAGTAAACTTAGGATTGCACTGTAAAAATGTGAAACACTGAAGGGAGAGATTTACTAGTCTCTGAAGTCTACGCCAAAGAGTTAAGAGCAACAGGCAGGTGTCAAACGGGGACATTAAATAACATTCACTTCTCAGGTGCAATTTGGAGGCATCAACTTTCTATCTTCTGTATTGTTGAGGACAGAGATCCCAACTATATAAAGTGGCTACAACCGACAGCATATATGTAACACTGAAATACAGTTCAATGTGTTGTTGTTGTACACTTGACTACATATATGCGTATACCACAAGGTCCCTCAAAGTCCTAATCCACCCTTCCTTTCTCACATAGAAGGCAATGGGAGCCATTCCTTTTTATGAAATAAGGAAGACTGATGTGGAGGCAAAATATGTCTCAGTTCTCCTGACACTATATACCCAGTCAGTTCAATTATATATCTTGTCCTGTAAATGATATAATATACTCACAACGGGCTTTGAGGCCACCTCTTCAAGTTTTGAAGCAAGAGCCATCTGCATCCCCAATACACCAAATCCAAGTCAGCACTGAAACAGTAGAATGAACAACTTGCTGACAAAAGAGGCTGTTTTATACTGGCATACTCAATTCAGTTCAGTTTGACTGTAGCAAATGATGGCTGTATCAAATGATGGCTTTTCAAATGATGAAACCAAAGTTTAGAACCAAACCCGAGTTTGAGGTTCCAAACTATGAGGCAAGCAGTTTAGAGCTGCTTTTCTAGTTTGTTTTGCCAATCAGATCAGCAGTTCCATCTTTAGGTACATTGGCCTTTGGAAAGGACAATGACTGGAACTATGGTTTGTCATCATAGTTCATGACAGACTATGGTTTGTCATCAATTGAAACATCATACCAAACCACAGTTAAGCTTGCTTAGCCATGCTTTGGTACAATGTCTGAACTGAGAACTGTAGCACATAGTACCTGGCTTGGCTTGCAGCTTTAAGTGTGAAGTCACAGGTCTGCCTGCATTGTCTGCAACTCTATCTATGTTGCTGGTGGAGCTTAGGGTCTGTTTATTTCCATGACAGAACACAAGACGGTTGGTAGATGTGATCTCCCATCCAGGCACTGACCAAACCCAGCTTCAACAAGGTGGCTGCATCTTGTGGTTGGGAGCAGAATTTTCAACCCTGAAGGTTATCTGATGAGTTATCTATCCCTCCTATACTAATAGGATTGCTATATGAAATATTTATAAAACTTTTTAAAATAAACCTCAACTACATCATACTCCATGTGCTCATCAACAATTCTACAATCAGTTGTCAAGCAATATTTCATCTCCCCCACTTCCATTAAAAAAAAGTTTAACCTACTATGTTATCAGGGGCCCAACCTATGCCTATTGAAATAAATGGGAAATGGAAACTACCGAACACCTGAACTAACTGGGGTCCATTCCTTCCCCATTATTTTAGCCAGCTTCTCAAATTAGGGTAGAGAAAATAATGTAGCATTTTGCTTGTATAACAACTTCCTTTTTGTTGTTATACCATTTCAAAGGCACTGGAATATATTTTTTTCTGTACAAAAATAAATTAAAATTCTGTACATTCCTGTGTGTACATTCCCCACCCCCAACCATTACAAAGCACTGCAGGGGCCCAGGAGTAAATGTGGCTTTAAGCAGTTAATTCTGCTCCAAGTTGGCTTTATCTTGACCCAAGAGCTAACACTCTCATAGTACAGATAGTGCAACCTTGCAACACTGATTTCTTATTTGTAATAAATAGTGTGTGGGGGGGGATCTATTGGACCCCTTCCATTATTTACTATGAGCCCAATATTTCACTGATGCATTTTAGGTTTCTGTTTTTTTATTTCTCTTCTGTTTTCTCTTCCAGGGCTTCCTAATAATCCAATGAAGATTGCCTAATTCGTGGGTTGTATCTTTCCCCAGTCACATGCCACGTGTTTGTTTGCCCCTAACAAAATAAAAATAAAGTTTACATTGTGGGGGTCCATTGCGGGGTTGTGTTAGACTACATTTTTAGAATGTGATAATAAAATCTATTTTTTAATGTTAACCTGAAGTCATTTGAAATGAAATCATATCTTTATTTCTAGTCAGAACTTTAAAGGAACTGGTTAGATTCCAATAGCAGATTGAATACTGACAAAATAAATGGTAGAGGGTGGCTAAATAATGGAAACAGTGGCTTTTAGCAGTGTTTTAAATAATACACTACTCCAGAGGCATCCCCAAAACTACCTGAATTTGAACCCTCTCTTACAGTGTCATCACAGGATAGAACTTATTTCAATGACCACTTATGCCTTTGTGTCTTTAAATACCATCATCAGAGCCACAGCAGAAAAGCATGGGACTGTCTAGCCCATACAGTATCTAGTGTATGAAGTTAGGAATTAATATCTCATTGGTGGGCTAATTTTTTGAAGTGCAAATAAGAGAATATGCCTGTGTTGCTGCATTGGTTGTCTTTGTCACCAAACAGTGAAGTCTGAAGGGTGGAATCAGATTTTGTTGCTGTATTTATAGCTTCTTTACTATAGCTGTGCCCTTGTGTTCAAAACTTCTACTGAATTAAATGGAAGAAATAGCTGAAATTGTACTCTGCCTGCCTGAAGCTAAGGGCCAGTCTTACCTTGGGCACATGCTACAAACCCACACACTTTACCATTGAAAAGCCCCTAAAGCCCACTTACTACAAAAAGAAAAATGAAGAACAAGGTTTGGCAAGAACGTGGGGTAATATCCAGTGGGGCACTTGTGCTCTACCGATTCTGTTGTGCAAGTGGCCCCCACCACCTGCACAATGGAGATTTAGCACTTCCTAGAGGAATCCCTGAAATGAGTGGAAACTCACATTTCTGGACCAGGGCAGGTCAGCACAGCTCACATAAGGGAATTCTGCCGACCTGTCCCAATCCAGAAAGGTGAGTCTCCACTCATTTTGGGGGTTCCTCTAGGACATGTTAAATCTCTTTTCCATAAGCGGTGGGTTCTGCTTGCAGAACGGTATTAACAGGAGCCACCAATTGTGGAAGGGGATCAGCAGAGCAGAAGGGGATCAGCAGGGGTACAAGCACCCCGATACTACCCCAAAGGATCCAGCATCATTTTAGGTACACCATACAAGATCCCACACAAAGCCAGCACACACCCAAGCTGGAAGTGGGACCCTAATGAGTGACTGTAAAAGATACTTTGTTGTTTATAATAAGGTACATTTGGAAATTATTGTTAATAATTCTTTCAAAAAGTAATTCACTATACAATGCACATCATATACCACAGTAATAGCAAATAACCCTCGAAAACCATGAAGAATTGAAAAATAAAAACACTGGCTGCTCATAAAAGATGTGAAAGTTAAAAAAGAGAGAGAGAGAGAGCTAAACTCATTAAATCTTACTCTGAACTTCTTCTCTCACTAACTTGTTTTTTAAATATGTGATCATGCACAAGTCCAGCAATTCCTATGCACTGGGCTCATGAGTAAAGGCTTCTAAAATCTGATAACTAAGTAGTAAAATGAATCTTTTAAGAGCTACCAAACTGAACAAAATAAAATAAAATTAGATATAAATTCCTGTTTTAGACTGTGGTCAACTGAGGTCTAGACAAAACCCCATGCGCATTCACTGCTTAGTCTCCAGTCTGCTCCAAGTTTGAAAAGGTAATTTAACTCAGTCTGTAATTACTGGATTAGACACAGATGGGCTCTATACATTTTAGGGGGAGAAGCACTGTTTGCATTCATTTTATGATTGCCTGTAAGGTCAAACTTTTCAAAATGTACTTTCATCTGTTAAATGGTTTCTTAAATTCCCCAGGGTAGATCTTCAATAACTGATGTTTTAAGCAATTTGAGCCTATCAGATCCTGTCTTTGAATGTAATAAGTTGCCCATTTTCTAGTATTATATACGTACATGTAGGTTAATTGCTACATATCACATATTTTCAAAATTGCTTTAAAAAAAACCAACCTGAAATTTCCAGTGAACATATATACATACTGGGCCATGCAATGTCTTGCTTTTATTTTAGCATGTGGACCATCTATCTAATAATACATAGATGCAACCACACACATTTTCTCAGTTATTTATAACAATTAATAACCTACAACAGCAATCACTAAGACAACCCAATTTCAATGCATGTAGATTCTGGAATATAGAAATGCCAACTGCAGCCCAACAAAAAGAGGTACTGTGTAATAAAAACAGCAGATACTTTGCTTTTTATAATCACCATCCAAACCAGTTTTAAAGAAAACTGAACTAGTGATGTAGTGGCTAGTGGTGAACTTGAACCAGGGACTCAGGAGACCTAGATCCAAAACCCTGCATGGCCATGAAGCTCAGTGCATGATGCTGGGCTGATCACCTTCTCTCGGCCTGCCCATCTTTCCTCATAAGGTTGTTGTAAAGATAAAATGGGATAACCCTGTTCCCCCATATATGCAGCCAGTCCTCATTCTATGAAGCTTTCTCAAAAGACACATCTTTATGTTTAGAATGCTGATGCTTAATAATTCTCACTGAAATGTAGGGTGGCCAGATGCAAAAGAGGACAGAGCTACATCTGCTGAAACTCCCCTTTAGAATACAAATACTAAACGGTGCAGAAGCCCAGTTCTCTTATGCATCTGGCAACCGCTAAAAGGTTATAAGCCTGTCCGAGTTGTATCACTTCAGACTGCAGGTGACATACTCCCTTATGCAAAAACAATTCCTACACACAGAAGACATCTCAGGCAGAAGGCTAGGCTTGGCGCCTTCCCCACATCATCATCTAGCTTTCTATAGGTCGGGATTTGTTTTGTATGGAGGAGCATTCAATAGAGTCCCAACCTGCATTCTGAAGCGGCACTCTTAAACACAGACTTTGCAAGTGTACTTCAAATAAAACAAAGTCAACTTGCAGCATTCACTCTGCTCCAGACGCAGTACTGGCAAATCAACAAAAAGGAGAAACATAAAGCAATACATGAACAAGCTAAGACCGTTCATGCATCTCCTTAGGACAGAAATTTAATATCTGCAGTTTTCCTGCATTCCTCCACTTGTACTGAAAATACTTGCCCACAATTCACAAGTATCAGGTTTTCAGATTCAGATAAAATGGTGTGTAATGTTCTTCACAATTTATCCTTGGAACACAGAGTTTTAAGAAGGGTGTGCTTACATTCTATAATAATTACATCAAACCCAATGTCAAGATCATATGAACCCACAGACCACTCCCAAAGGCTACTGCAATTTTCCAGGCCAGGTATAATATCTTAAGCTATCTTATCAACCATAATTGTACCACAGCAGGGCATAATGGGTTTAAACGTCCAAATATCAGAATAAATAAGAAACACACAAAAGATTCATTTTATTCAAATTATTGACAATGCGTATGTGGCTGTCTGTGCTCAACTTCACAGCAATTGAAATGTGAGGGGAAATGCCCAAATAGGAAATGGATGTTAAAAACATCACATTTGGCCTTTGAATACAGTCTTCTTAATGTACTGTAGAGAATATATGGTGAATACAGGTAGCCATTTACCAAGCGGTAACTTAGGATGGCATGCATGTAGACAGAATAAGCCGGTTGCCTGTAATGTCTAGCCAGCTGTTGGAGATAATTTTATCACACATCTGTATCCAATCAGAAATCTGGGGCTGCAGGGGTGTAGCAAACTTCTCATCACTTTGCAGGATGATACAAATGACCAGCTTACTAAATGCTAAAAAAAAAAAACCCAACACACTGAGCCAGTTCACGTGATCGAACAGCGGTGCATGCTGGTGGCCATTTTGAATATTCATCGGCCACCTGTAGCTTCTTGTGTCATGTGAATCCGGGCAGTGGGGGCTGTGTAAGGGTTAAACAACCCTCACATAACCCAACAACACACCATGGGTTATGCAAGGGTCATTTAACCCTCATACAACCCCCACCACCTGGGTTCATATTACATGACAGGCCGTGACCAGGCATTGAATATTCAAATCCTGCCAGCACATGCTGGCATGCACCTCAGCCGAAGGTGGCTTAAATAAGCCACAGTAGGCTGCTTTGATTGTGTGAACTGGGTCACTGTGGTAAGTTACTACTTGATAGATGGTTGTCTATAATTATCCTTAGTCACCATATTTAAGAGTGAAAGATTGTGGAACTAACTCTATTAATCCACAGGGGCTTCAGACGTGTGTTTTACATGGCAAATCCTTTTGAAACTGAGAGTTTTAAGGGTTTCAAAAGGAATTTATGGTATGGCATGAAGAGGGTTAGCTGGTGAAAGAAAAAGAAGTCAAGAATACCACTGGCAAGCTCCATGTGTGACTCTAAGAAGCTCTTGGGATTCCGTCTTAGATCGTCAAGCAAATATTTATAGCCTGGCAATTCTAAATCCACTAATCATGTATATTAGTGGAGAAATAAGATAGTACTACCTTGAAACACATGATGAGGGTAGGTAGGATTTGAGGGAGGGCTTGTAGTTATCTGAGCTCTCAATGGAAGATGAAAGGAGTTCAGAGGAGAATCATCTGATTACTAGTCACTTGATTTACAAATACTACCCATCCTTCACTCCAGGAAAAAAATGAATAACTATTTTTCAATATCTCCTCATAAATTTGTGCAAAAGATGCCACATTAACAAGATAAAACTGAAAAGCAGTTTGATGTTAAAGATGTTGACACTAGTTGTTCCACAATAACCCCTGTGATCAATCACGGCATTTTCTAGTGTGTTTCTCATGATTAAAAAAGCAGCGCTATATTGAACTACAATTCAGTCTAAAAAACCTAATGATTTTCTGTTATGAGTTATCTCCAATCAACATTTATCTAAATGGACCTGCTCCCACATACATATCAATTACACAAACAAGAATTTAACATGCACAGCAAAAGCCAGAATTTCAATGGTACCTGTTATAAAATTCTATCTCATGAACTCTGCTCTTACATTAATTCAACAAATGTCTTATTAACAGCTTAGTATCCAAAAGGGCCCAACTGGAGTAAGAGAGGGTCTAAAGTAAAAGGGATTGAACATTAATAAAAAATCATGTAGCAGTCTTTTTTTTTTTAATCTTGGCAACAAGGTTTTGAAAGAAGACTATCCCAAGAACACGCACATCTGTTTAATATTACAAGCCAACTGTCAACATCCTTACTGAAGTTTTAATTTAATATTTTTCCTTTCTTGATGTTTTACCTTTAATCAATGCCTTGTGAGAGTATCAGCTTTCTATACGAAACTGTTAAATATAAAGAAATGTTATTGCAGCATGTTTATAAAATCATAGTTCGAGAACTTTGTATTTTTCTAAAGCCTGACCACAACTTAATTATCTGCAGGACATTCCAAGCTTGCAAATGTAAGCTCCAGTTCCCAAGCAATTTTGAATATCTACTGTACAGGACATTGGGCTTTCCAAATACCACACCATGGTTCGGTTTCCAAAAGTCAGCATTAGGGCTTTTAGGCATGGCTTTTATTTTAATTAAATATTCGTTTCGGCGCTAATCATTAAATTGTTTTCATGCTTCTCTTTCAAGTTAACTTTGCTGTCCTCAGTTGTGTGTTATTACCACAGAAGTGAGGGAGCTATTATGAAGAAGGGAACCACATAATTTCATGTCCAGTGTAAAGAGAGTAGTTAGAGCATGCCCATATTTGGTCCCCTCCCCATCCCATTCAAGATGTACCTAATTGAAAAACAAAAACTCTAATGAAATTCCCAGGAAAAAAATATTAACTAACAGTTAAAAGTGAAAGAATCTAGCACTTACTTTGTCTCCACCAGTCCCCTCAATCTTAACTCACAATAAAATTAACTTATAAGACAACTCCATGGAAATTTCATGCTAATCCTTTCTATATATAAAAACAACCCAGTCATATGACTGCTTTGAAATAATTATGTAATTCGCCTGCAGAAACAAAATTAACACAATGGGACTAGTTATGCTACATTAATGAGCAGACTAGTTACTGCAGGACCCACATTACAAAATAGATATGCAGCCCCAGATACCAGACATACTTCATTGACCGCTGGCTTCCATCCTAGTATAATTCTGCCTCTTACTCAAATTGGTGGTTTGCCATGCGTCAGCACAGAAATTTGCACAGAAGTTGGCATCTAACAATAAATTCATAATTCATTTACCTGAAGTTACTAACCCTCATGTTAGAAAGCATACAGCCAGTGCCTGTAAAAGGCTTCAGTGCTCTGCCCATCTTCCATGGCCTCTACTTCCCTGAATCATACAGGCCAGCCAGCCATCACTCAGTTATACCTCCCCTGCTGCTGTATCATTTTTCTTGCAAAAAGTGAGATTAACAGAAACCCAAGTTGTACAAACATTCAAAGAACAAATTTAGAATAAAGCAAGAAACTGGGAACAAAGTATGAAGAACTGCATATATTGTATTTTCTTGCATAATTGACTGTGGGTGCCAAACCAGTTTGAGTTTTCTTATACCAGAATTTGTTTTTCCTTGGAACAGAATTTTCTACATTTCATTGCAAAAATACTCATACTTTCTGAACAGAGTTACACTTATTAAATGCCTCTGATTTGATGGCTTTCATATCTAAGTGTTCTTTAAAAAAAAAAAAAAAAGCAACCATATGCATGGGAAAAGGGATGTTTATGAGCTGTAGCAGTTGAACAGAATTAAACATAGTTTCTATTTGTAGTGTAGATAGGTCACTTTTACAATAATTCACTTTGAGTATAAATAAGTAAACAAAGAAATACAATTCTGTCTACAGAACTGTCACTTGAGGCACAGGTGAACTCAGTGGCACGGAGCACTTTTTATCAGCTTAGGCTGGTATACCAACTACGCCCTTATCTGGACAGAGATAGCCTAGCTACAGTTATCCATGCTCTGATAACTTCTCGTCTGGATTACTGCAATGCGTTATACGTGGGGCTGCCTTTGAAAACAGTCCGGAAACTTCAGCTGGTCCAAAATAGGGCAGCAAGATTGTTAACAGGGACTGGCCTGCGAGCTCATATTACGCCAGTACTTTTCCAGCTGCACTGGCTGCCAGTCCATTTCCGGGCCCGATTCAAAGTGCTGGTGTTAACATTCAAAGCCCTTAACGGCTTGGGGCCAGGTTACCTGAAGGATCGCCTCCTCCCATATGTGCCTGCCCGGACCTTAAGGTCATCATCAGAGGCCCTTCTCCGTGAGCCCCTGCCAAAGGAAGTGAGGCGGGTGGCTACTAGGAGGAGGGCTTTTTCTGTTGTGGCACCCCGGCTCTGGAATGAGCTCCCTAGTGAGGTTCGCCTGGCACCTACATTGTACTCCTTTCGGCGCCAGGTGAAGACCTTTTTATTTTCCCAGGCATTTTAGCTTTCTAAATTTTTATCTTTGCTGTTTTAAATCTGTATTTTAAACTCCTGCACTGCTGCTAGGTTTTATTGTGGTTGTATTGTTATATTGTGGTTTTAATGTTCTATATATTTTAAATTGTTTTATTGTGTGTTGTTTCGTTTTAGCTTTTGTGAACCGCCCAGAGAGCTTCGGCTATTGGGCGGTATAGAAATGAAATAAATAAATAAATAAATAAATACATTGCACATACTTTCAAAAGAAGAGGTATAGGAAATTCTTATCCTTATGGTATCACTGTTTGACATTTTAACCTGTGGGAAATATCATTTTAATGCCACTTCAGAGAGATAAGTCATAGTTATAATAACCCTGCTCATCCAAACCTCACCTTTAATATATCCAAGCTAGTAAAGAAAAACTACAGGACAGAACTTTGCATTTCCAGTTCATGTCCTGCACACACATCGCTGTTACTTTGGCTGACTTCAAAAGCAGTCCCCAAGGGACTATTAACTGGTCTGGAACTTAATCTACTATTAAATCAGGCATGCTCTTTTACTTTTTTATTAGTTTCTGACATAAATATAACTTTTCATATGGTTTCTGGGCCATTTACCTTCAATAAAGAAAAAGACCTTCACAATTTTTATTTTAATGATTATATTAGAAAGAATCTATTACTCTTCCGTTTAATGGTGTGATATGGGAAATGTTCCAATAAATAATAGATGTGTGCAAACACTATATAAACTACACCAATAACAATGTTGTTTAAAATTATTTAAATTGTTATATGAAGAAGAATGTGAGAATAACTTATGATCTCAGCTATGAGCCCAATGTATAAAAACTAGCTTTTCATTAAAATAATGAACTGAAAGATGAGGCCATTTAAATTTCCCAGACTGAGAATGGGTATTAATTTCTCTAACAAATACAGATGATTCACACAAAATGCACTATTTTGTAGTGCTCATACACAAATTAAAATAGACTTTGTACACTTAACGCAAAACATGTTGCATTATCTCAGTTCCTCTGCTCTGCAAGTTAAGATCATCAAAATAATACCTGACTATAGCTGATAAGAGTTCTAGTTTACGCTGACAACAATTTAGTTTCTCTACAATTGATCCAGTTCCCACATTCATTTTGACATGGAAAACTGTCTCCCTGACAAGATATATATCAGATGTCATTACATAAAAGTAAAATAGTCACTAAGGAGATAAAAGTATGTTGTGATAACTTTGCTACATCAAAAATGGACATGGAATCCGGCCTTGCTGATCTTGCAGTGAAAGCTATCATCTTATTGGCAGTTCTGTTAGTCTTACCGGTGCAAATTTTACAAAACCGTTGTAACTCTGAATTGGGCATAGGGAAAAGGCAGGGTTCTGAATTTCATGGTGAGCAAAAAAACCCAAAACAAAATTGTGACCATGAGTTCACATTTGATACTTGATGCAAGGAAGAAAGAAATACAAACAGTATATCATGTGAACTAATTATCAGGAACAGGTTATTGCACAGAGAGTGTTTGAAATCTAACATAATTTGTTAGAAACCTAACACACATAAATACTTACCTGGGAATGCATCCCATTGAACTCAGTGAGACTTACTTCTGAGTAGACATGTATACGATTGTACTACTAGGCTGCAATCCTATACACATTTATTTCTCTATAGCAGGGGTGAGGAACCTCTCATGGAAGTTCACCAGCTGGTCTGCAGAGATCCTCAAGGCAGGCTTTCTCTAGTGCAAGGACATAAACCCCCACTGTTCAGGGATAAGAGTGTGGTTTCCCAGCAGTAGAGAAAGGAAGAGGGATTGTTCTTTTCTCCATGCAGAGAAAGGCATGGAGTGATTGCTCCATGCCTTTGTCTGCACAGAGAAACTCCCCTATAAAGTCAGGGGGCAAGCTGGGGGCGGGGGGTGTTTCCACACCCTGATGTCATCTGGGTCCTCAGGAATGAGCCAGAAAGCAAACCAGTTCCCAAGGGATAAACATTTCCCTACCGTGATGTATAGGATTATGCTGTTATTTTTCAGTGTCTGAAGACTCTACCTGCCCTATTTCATCTCAAGATTGTGATCATGCAGACACCATGACTTCAACACCAAGTAAGGGTGCAATCCTATACATGTTTAGGGGCATGCTGGGAGTTGTAGGCCTTTTCTCTGTATAAGCATGCATAGGATTGCACCCTAAGTATTTTTTTTCCCTCCCTCATACCTGCTTTTTGTAGCATCTTGCCTGATGAAGAGATTTGGAGATCTTGAAAGCTTGCACAGTTTTTGTAATTTTTTCATTAGCCTAATAAATGTATTAAACTAATACGGATTTTGGCATTTCTCTTATGGGCAACATGGCTACCTTTGCTATTTGTGTGACTTGGAGAATACTGAATTTACCTGTTCAACAGCAGGACCCTACATGGGAAGAAGAGGATTTCATACCACCTGAAGCTGGGACTATATTCTTTGAGAGTTCTTCCCTTCCAACTAGAAGGCAATGCTACCCAATTTGGCTTCTATTGCATTTTTTGACCTAGTACAGAATCTAACATAATCTCTAGCTTTGTTAAGATAAAGATTGCCTAGTTTCTCTCTGTTTTTCATTGATAAAGGAACCTGTGTGTTTCACCCAAGATGGAAACATTTCTCAGTAACACAGGAATTTTATAGTTTTAAAAACCAACAGCCCTAGGGGAAGCTCCAAATAAAGCAGTCACATCACCTGCTAGAGCCTTATTTGAATGTCTGCAGACTCTTCTTCCCCATTCCATCTCAAGACTGATCATGCAGTCACCATGACTTCAGCATGAAGTCAGCTTTTTTTCCCCTCCCCCACTTTCCTGAAAATGAGATCTGGAGATCTCAAAAACGTGCACATTTTTGTGGTCTTTTGATTGGCTGAGGGCGCAATCCTATGCGGATTGACAGTCGCCTCCAAGCCCAGGGGCAACCGCCTATCCAGTGCAGGGTGGGAAGAGTGGTGAGGAGGGGATCTCTTCCCTGCTCCCACCGCCCTGCTGTCGCAGCTAGATAGCCGATTTCAGCTGTCTAGCCGCGGGACCTTGGAGTGCGGGGAGAGGCGGCCAGACAACACATAGGATGTGTCATACCAGCACTTCCGACCTCCCCACCCCAGCCTGCCCCTGGGAATGCCCTGTTTCCCCTGCTCCATGCTGTTCTTCTGAGCGCGGAGTGCGGGGCCAATCCGCACTGCCTATGACATGGTGCTGGAGGGAGTGGAGGTCAGTTCTCCGAGAACCAACCTATCCTATGACCACCTAGCCGCCGACTAGCGGCCATAGGATTGCACCCTTAGTAAAGGTATTACACTAATTTGGATTCTGGATTTTTTCTTATGGCCAACATGGCTACCTTTCCTTTCTATAGCTAGCCAACTATGCACACATCTCTAATATTAAAATACAGAACACTTTTAAAAGCCTTGGGCAGAGCAATCCTATGGTCCCTAGGACATAGGATTTTTCAGATTCCCCCTCCCAAAGATGTTGACACTCCTATGACTTTGGGAGGAGGGCTCTAAGATCCAATCCCTCCCCCTGCGGCTGCTTCAGAAAGAACTGCAGTACCTCCTTTCTGAGGCTGCAAAGGTGACCTCAGATGACCTGACAGAGGTCAAAAAGGGGCATTCCAGTGAGTGAGGAGGAAAGCAGAGGCCAGGATCCACTCTATCCTGTGCCCTCTCCAGCCCCAGCCTTGTTCCCGGCAGTGCAACTGCTCTAGACAGGCTTAGAGGCTCATCCGGGGGAGGGGATGCAAAGGACGACAGAGAGGTGAAAATTGCTTCTGTTGCTCTTCCCGCCCTAGTGGCAACAGCATGGCAGGGCACAGGATACTCAGAGGCCTCCGAACTTGAAGGTTTCCATCTAGTTGTTAGCAATCCCATAGGATTTTGCCCTAAATCTAGGTTTAAATTTACAAGTTAAACTGCCTTGTAATAGGAGCAATGGTCCATATATAACCACAAAGCTAGATTAAAATTTGAGAGAATTCTCTGCCTATATAATGAAGCTGAATTTGTAGCTGCAGTACGCACTTCCGTTATAATTTTATTGCAAAGCCAAGTCTCACTTTGATAGCAAATGACACAACTATTTCCCTTTAAGCAGAAATAACTACCACACATGAAGTGGTTTATTGCTTGTTTATAAGGTTGTACTTTATCAGGTTATACAATTCAAGTATTTTACAAAATCATCATAGAACTCAGAACACATGAAGCTGCTCCAATGGTGTATCTAGCCAAGTATGATCTACTCCAATTGGGCAGCAGCTCTCTGAAGTTTCAGGCAGGGGTCTTTCCCAGCCTTGCTATAAGAGACCTTTCAACTGGAGATGCCAGGGATTTAACCTATGTCTTTCTGCAACTAAAACAGGCTGTTTATTACTGAGCTATGGCCCTTCAGGAAACACTGAACTTATTTGCAACCCTCCACACCCAAAGAAAGCATTCATTGGCATTCTAAATACTGGGCTAATAATGAGTTGACTTTCTTTTCAGAGATAATTTGTGCAATTTCCAGTGTGAGAGTAGGAGCTCATTCACATTACCAGCTTTTCTAGGGTTATTACAGGGGCAATTAATTTGAGGGTTGGTATGAAGAACCACATCTTAGCTCTGTGTAGCTACATATTTTGGTGTTTTGCATCTACTACTAGAAGAAGAAACAGAAGTGTAAACATTGGCACACATGAATATGCCACATAACAGTTAAGTAACATTGGAGTTGGGGTGGAGGGCTGTTGGCAGAGGTTGTAAAGACAGAAAGAAAGTAGAATGAATCTTTCCCATTAGACAAAGTTATTAGAAACAATGGGCAAGTACTACAAAGAAGCAGCTCTAGTGATTCATGATACAAGCCATAATAAAAAAAAAATGTCATTGAAAACTCAATGCTGGTCCTAATATAAGCATTACAGCTCAGTTGTACATTGTTTTGTATTTGTCTTGACCCTTTGCTCTAGTGCACAATACAAGTTGATACTGTCCCTTTTGTTGGGACAGAAACGGCTATTAGCACTTCTGCATAGGCACCAAGTAAAAACAGCCCCTTACCCTTAAACAGCAAAAGAGGCAATAAGAGACTACAGAGGAAGTGGAAACAGTCTAGCACCAGAATCAGCTGTTCCAACCTTCCCAATAACCTTGCTACTGCTGCATGGGAAAATTCTAACTTTTACAAGGCTGAAAGGAAGAAAATACCCTAAGGTAGCCAACTCTGTTCCACACAATACAAATTTCCCACTGAATTACAAATATCCACAATAAAATGCGGCCAAGTTCAGGATCCAAATATGCAGCCTGATCCCATTCAAGATAGACCTCTATTTTGGGCATATGGGTTCAGACTCTGTCTAGATACATTTAGAGCAGTTTAACTAAGGTTGCAATGCTGTGGTCACTAGGAGGGTATCCCAGGGGTCATAGGATTTTTTGGATCTCCCAGTCCAAGGCCAGAGAGAAAGATCTGCCCTTGGAGAGAGAGACCTGATCTCATAATCATCCTGCCTGCGTGAGGCTGCAGTGGTTCTCTGAAATCAGAAGTCTGATGGCACAAAAAAGAGGTATTCCAGGAGCACTCCCCTGGGTATCCTGGGAGAGGCTGTGGATCTTCAGGACATGCCCTACAAAAGCTGGTGGAAGGGAAAGAGTTTAAAGAAAGAAAAAAATGGAATAGGAAGAAAAACAGATAAATGCCACTCCTTCCGTTCTGTCCTGGTGCCACGAGCCCAGCAGGACTTTGGATTTCTCGGAGCCTCCAACATCAAGAGCTCTTCATCCCCAATGGTAGGATTGCTCTGTAAAGCTGTAATCCTAAACATAGTTACTACAGAGTAGTAATCCCACTGAACTCAGAGGAATTATTTTCTCCAACAGACCTTTACAACTTGGCAACATCTGTGCATAGGACTTAATTTGTGCCAGATCTTACCTGAGCTTAACTTCAACACCTCCTTTTAATGCCCATGGTCATGTGAATATAAAATGACACTTTAAGCATGTACAGAGCACCCTTTCTTCACAAGTAAATAAAGACATTCATGCCAACACCTGAGATAGGAGGAAAGGCTTTTGAAGTCTGACAGCATGAAAACCTGCCAGGAAGTCCTGAGTCCCAGCACATCTGTTTAGAACTCAAGCACTACCTCTACAATCAATGAACTCAACATTCTTCATCATATATCTCATCTTTCTAGTTACAATTTTCTAAAAACTTGTGATTATGGGATTTTGTAACAACTGAGCATTTTGCTGAATCTGAACATTTTAGGGGCTAAAGAGACATCTTGATTCTAACCCTCTCAAGGATTTCAACAGAATGGATTTCAATAGGA
Organism: Heloderma suspectum; assembly: GCF_057233095.1. Taxonomy (NCBI): domain Eukaryota; kingdom Metazoa; phylum Chordata; class Lepidosauria; order Squamata; family Helodermatidae; genus Heloderma; species Heloderma suspectum. The sequence goes on from NC_139462.1 coordinate 120,075,753, forward strand.
TTTGTTGCAAAGTATGTCTGCCTATGATCACAGATTTGCAGCCCAATCCTATCTCCTCAGAAATGTCATGAGAAAATAAAAGCCCTGCACTGCCAAACTGAAGGTCTATCTAACTCAGTATTCTGTTTCTAACAGTGACCAACCACGTCCTTTTGGTAATATGACAAGTACCACATAAGGCAACAGCTTCCACTGCTGTATGTCCCCCAATTGTAATATTCAGTGCATGCTGCCTCTGAACATGGACCTACCATTAAGTATCACGAATTCACTAGTATTTATTCCCAAGGAGACAACATTAGAATTGCAACCCGATTCTAAGCAAACTTCTTCAGAAATAAGCTCCAATGAGCTCAACTGCGCTTCCGGCCAAAAGGCTGCAGCCCAATCCTAGGCATGTTTCCTCAGAAGTAGATGTATTGATTTCAATGGAGCTAACGCTCATTAATTTCAATGAGAGTTGCTTCACGAAAGCGTGCCTGGGGTAGCAAGTAGCCTTCTGCTTCCCTTCTCAAAGTTGCACGAGCAGCTCAGGTGGAAGTCTATCTATCATTATCATTAGCCAACTGTGGTGGCAACCTCGGCAGGCAGCGGGACGGGTTTCCAGCCGCGGACTGTGAGGCGCAAGGCAGGGGCAAGCCACGTTCTCACGCTTCCTCTCCTCCTCCTCCTCCCCCACTCACCACTTCCCGGGCCCGGCCAGAGAAGTCGCCTTTGGGCCGGGGGCTGCTACCGCGCTTGAGCAAGAGAGCGTCGTCCCGGGAGTTGTCGCAGCCGCCCAGCGGGACCCCCAGCGCCTTGTTCCGGGTCTTCACCGTCTTCACGCTGGCTTTGAAGAGCAGCGTGATGTCCACCGCCATGGCTGCAGGCGGAGATGCTTCTCCTGCCAGGCAGCGGGTCGCGTCCCACCAGAAAGCCTTCCCCCGCACAACCAGGCCGCGTGCCGAAGGTTCTGCGCCTCCCTGGGACTCGAACGCTGCCTTTCCAGGGGATTTGCTGTGTCGGCCTGTTGCAGCAAAACGGCGTAGGTTGGCGGACTTATTGCGGCAGAAGCTTTCGTGGACTCTAGCCCACTTGCTGCAGAAATGCCTCTCGAGATGCGGGGGGTGGGTTTTTCTGGGCGCCTACTCCCCCCCGCTCTGTTTCGAAGAGGCCCTCTCCGCTCGTCGTAGAACTAGAAAAGTCAGCCCGTGTCGTGGATGGGACCTGGAACCCTCGGTGTGTTGCTGGAAGCAAACACCACTGAGGAACCCCGCCGAACCCGTGTATCTTCCCCCCGCCGCCGCCGCCGCCTCCCCCTCGCACCCCCACCGTTATTCTTTCAGTAAGAATTTACTCGCTGGGCCGGGGGTCTAAAAAGGGGGTGGCAGTTACCATCTAGAGTGGATACACGAGGTAGCCTTTTTTGATAGCCTGTGACCCAAGTAAAATTATTAACCATCTGTAATAGTAGCTTTCAAAACCGTGTATGATTTGGGGTGGTCCAAAGTTTTATTTGGGATGTAGAGCTCCAGTTCCTTATTATTTTCTATGTATTTTGGCTATTATTGGCATAGTGTGTCATACTTAACACTATACTGTATGTACAGAAAGCTTTGGGCTGGATTGGACTCAGTGCCACCTTGTAGAGTATGCTAGATATGTGGGTGTATAATTTAGGGTTGCCCAAAGCTTTATTTGGGATGCAGAACCACACTTCCTTATTCTTTGTTATGCATTTTCAGTATTATTGCCTTGGTCTGCCATGCTTAACAGTGCACGGTGCGTGCAGAAAGGTTTGGGCCAGACAAGACTCAGTGCTGTCTGAGAAGGGACACACTCCTGGATGTGTTGGTGTGTGATGGGGGGGGGGGTATTTGGAGTGCAGAGTTCCTCATTATTTTCTATGTATTTTTTACTATTATTGGTGTGGTGCACCGACCTTGCCAATATCCTACACACACATAAAGCTTTGGGCCAGACTGGACTCAGTGCCATCTTGTGAGTATATGATATTGCATGGCCCAAAGCTTTGTATAAGGGCATTTGTATAATGCCCATATACAAATCTACAGTGCAACTACAGTGAGTACTGATCTGTGTGATTAATGGGCTGGAGCAACTTCCATGTATGGAGAGGTTACAATATTCAGAGCGTTTTAGCTTATCAAAAGGCAAGTAAGGAGGGACATGATAGAGGTATATAAAATTATGCATGGTGTGGAGAAAGAGGATACTCTACTAGAATCTGTAGTCATCTAATTAAACGGAATGCTGGGAGATTCTGAACAGATCTAAGGAAGTGCTTTTTCCACACAATGCATAGTTAAACTATGGGATTTGCTAACACAAGATGTAGTGATGGCCACCAACTGGGACAGCTTTATAAGAGGATTACACAAATTCATGGAGGATAAGGCTATCAATAGCTACTAGTCCTGATGGCTGTATAATACCTCTAAGATTAGAGGTAGTATGCCTCTGTATGCCAGTTTCTGAGGAATATGTGTGGGAGGATGCAGTTGCATTCATGGCCTGTTATAGGCTTCCCACGGGCATCTGGTTGGCCACCGTGTGAACTACATAGGCCTTTGGTCTGCTCCAGCATGTCTCTTTTTAAGTTCTTACGTTGTGCAAGCATTGTACAACAATGTAGTGCTCATATGTATCTTTATGAAGAACAATTTGAAGTTCACAGCAATATGCCATCTACAACACTCACACTAACAACCAAGTCGGTGAAGACCACTTTGAATCTGACCTTGAAGGATATAATGATGGCAATGCCATTTAAGATTAGTTCAAACTTTTGAGAAAATGTTGTACTTCAACTTTGCTGTTTTGTATTTGTATGGTATTGATGTATTGGCATGATACAAAGTATTTTCATAGAATCAAGTTCTCATGCATTTTCACCTCTCTGACTTTTATTTCACCTAGAATACATTGCATTTGTGAACTTGTTTTGTCACCGGATGCTCAGATTTGAGTATGATTTATTTCTGTCTTTTTAATATACAATAGAGACTTTTTTTCAGTAAAAACTACGGATTACCAGTAGACATCATGGCTAATAATTTTACTAGAGTTACAGACTATTTAAAAAATAGTATCTGATTGAATCACTCAAGATGGTACCAACCACTCTATTTAAAAGCCCATGTATTTGGAAGGTACTGTGCTGACAAAGGGGTGGGGGAGGATTATTGTTGTACACCAGGAACATTACCTCAATAGAGTTATGACCAACCATTGATTAGGTTTAGATAACAGGCTGAGGGTGCAATCCTATGCATGTTTAGAGAGAGAAATGACCTCCAACTCCCAGCAGTCCCTAGCCAGGCTGGAGAATTAACTGGATTTTGCCTTTTCACTGTCCAGGTTTTGTTCCAGATAATTTATTTCTAAGATAGCACTCTTGCTAGTCTTAGGTTAACTAAAAGATTAAACAAAGATCTATTTTTTTAATTATTACTCTATTTCACACCAATTAGCTGGTTGCTTATCAATGAAAGGACATTAACTTTTATTTTATGACTGCTTTGGGAGGTGGTCCCCCAAGATTTTTGTTGAAAGTTTTTTTTAATAGCTGAGTACTGCACACTTTATCCCCTTTCCCTGAATAGTGGGGGCTTTTACCTTCTTCTCAGTGATACAAGCCTCCAGAACTTGTATCTTAAGGAGTATCTCTGCAGGAGTCCACCACAATGGGAGGACTCATTCAGCCCTTCAGGTATATGGGGTTATCCCATTTGAACTGGGAGACAGTGAGTGGACTATGATTGCAACTTTTGAAATAAAATAATTCTGGTACCTGGATCAGGTGAGACCAGAGGCTGGAGCAAGTTAGGCAGTGCTCAAATTACTGAAATCCATAAGACCCAGCCCCTGGCTATTTCCAAATCACACATCCCTGAAGCCTTCTAAAAACAGTAGCTAAGGGGGCCATCAAAAAGATAAGGAGCCTTTGTTGGCCCCCTATACTTGAAGCACTGAGGTGTGATGTTGGGGGTATGGGCTGGCCCAGTGGTTTGCGGGAATGGAGTGCAGTTCAAAACCTGTTATAGTCTGAAGAACAGTTTCCCACCTCTGGCATCTTAGACTACTCCTTCAAGTCTCTACTTTGGAAAACTCAGTAACACTTTTAGGACTTAATTATTCTGGTCATTCATTCTTACACACTGAGCCAGTCCTCATGATCACCATAGCCCACCCTGACATATTTAAGCCATAGCAGGTTGTTGTCTGTGCCAGTGGCCATTTTGAATATTCAACCCCCAACAGGGGGTCACCATGTCATGTCATCCAAACTTGGCTGGCAGGGGTTGTTTGAGGGTTAAACAATTATCAAATAACCCTACAACAGACTATGGGTTATCTGAGGGTTTTTTAACCTTCAAACAGCCCTTGCTGCCGGGGTTCGGATCATGCGAACCTGAACACTGGCTCAGGCATAGGTGCATCGGTTCATATGCTGATGTGGTTGCCTGCCCACACATTTTGAAGGTAAAGGCCTTGTTTGTCCTTCAGTTCTACCTGTAATTCAGATAGGTTGGCTGGTACTGAAAACGTTGGTGTGGATATGATATCAAGTGTTTGTGTTTGATCATCATGGCTCTTTTGTAGGGCCTGTTTCTTCTGCATTTTTCTCTCCATATTAAAATCTGGGCCTTATTGACTTTCCCATCAATAACTGGGCTGGACTCTTGCCTGTGATGGTTTGCGGTGTGGTTCTGTATTTCAGAACAAATCAGGCCAGCCTCATCTCTAAACTCCCATTAACAACCTTTCTCATCCCCTCTTTGAAGGTCCTTACAACTATGCCATGGAAGCTGGATGGTAGAGTGTTGTTGAAGTATGCTTAATTCTATTTTTGCTCCGGAAAGTATTATTTTCTGAAGCAAAAATGGAGAAAGCATTTTGAATCCAAAGCCCACAGTTGGGGAATACCTTTATTAGCACCAACTATAATGCAACAAGTGTGTGAAAAGTTTCAGGTTCTCCAGAACTCATCAGGCTAAGTGGTACAAAAATCAGGAGCTGAGGGAAGAAATAGTTTTTTGAGGATCTTAATAACTCATTGATCCTTGGAATTTTTCTTGACAAGAAACAAGATTTTCTTTATCAAGAGATGGTGTAAGTGGTCTTAAAGCGCAGAGAAATTTATGATGCAATCCTATGGGTGTTTAGACAGAAAAAAAGTCCTACAACTCCCAGCATTGCCCAAACAGCATGCATAGGATTGCATCCTGAGGAGCCAATATTGTAGAGCACCTTATTCAGAAGCAGTTTCCTTCCCTGACTCTAAAATACAACACTATGGGGCTGTTACAGGCTGTTCATTCCTTTAGGCTGATTTTCTTTTCAGCTATTTTCTTTAATTGTCCCCATATTTATTTTATTTATTATTACATTTATATCCTGCCTTTTTTCCTCTTCCAAGGAATCCAAAGCAATGGAGAGGGAGGAAGAAGGAGAGAGAAAACCCTCCTTCTTCCCCACTCTCTCCTTGGAGCTGTTGCCAGCAAACTGTCCTTTTCTGAAGGTGAGTAAAAGGGCATGATGGGAAGGGTGCCCTTGGGGGGGGGAGGGTCCTTCATTTCCTAACTCCACTGAATTGGGTTAAGAAATGAATGTATTCTCAATATGAACTGAGAAATTCATTCACCGGTTTCTGGAACAAGGGGGTAAGCAAGTACAGGCAACTGGAGGGAGGAGCTGACCGGGAGAGGAGAAAATAGGCAGGGAGACAGCAGCAGAACAGATAAGCTAACAGGAGGAAATTCCTAGCAAGGCTCAGTCAAGGGCAGAGATTGGCTGTTACCCTTGCAAAAGTCCACTTTTGACATGGAAGTATTTATAGCTATGCCAGTTTAGGAAGAGCTAATGGGCTACTGGTGTGGGAGAGACCTGGAAGAGTAACGTGGCCCCTCTCTCCCATTCTGTAGGCCCACAAGAGGTACCAGTATGAAGGCCAGGAAGATAAATTTCCCTGGCATTGTGGCTGATCCTGACAGTAATCATCCCAGCTTGGGACTTTGAAGCTTGGAAGTGTTTCTTTAGAAGAAGAAAAAACCCACATTGCTAAAATGGCATTGACCAGAAAGTCATTTGTTTATAGTTCTATAACACTCATTTAAGCAGTATTTTGCTAGTATTTTAAAATATGTATAAAATATATGCAGAAAAGTATTTTAGTGCTAATTAAAGAATTGATTGAAAAAACTAACACGATGAAATGACATCCGCTGCAAAGATTATAAATCTGTACTGAACTATGATAGGTTCACTTGCCCAATACGTCACAACCGCTCCTCTTTAAATAGATGGAAGAGTAGCACTGAGTGCATCTTGCGCTATTCTTCTGACCTTCTCAAAAAAATTGGACTTCTCTGGTATAAGATAAACCTAAAGAAACAGGTTTACTGAAAATACAGTATAATGGTGTTTGTGTAGATGCCCCATAAAAAGTGAGCAAAGGAAACATGCCAATTCCACACTGACCTTATTTAGAAGCACACTTACCTTCTGGGAACATTGGAACTACCCTTAAATGGTCCCTCAAATAACCATCCCATCTAGGTGGCTCAAAAAGGATACTACGGGGGTAGTATCGAAAACCACCAAGAGATGCAGTAGACCTAACAGGGATGCACTCCCCTGGTCCACCTTACACATTCCAAAAGGAATGGCCATGTTAGTTTCTTCTCACAAGAACAGCAAAGAGTTCTGTGACATCTTAAAGATGAACATGTAGTGTGGCATGTATCATATCTCTGCCTTGAGAATGTATTCATTCCTCTTTTAGTCACAACTTACAAAACAGTTGTGAGATTCATCTAACTGGTATCCAGTCATAATGTGTAGGATCATGCATTTTACTTTCATTTACTGCAAATAATCATATGCAGCTTTAACATTTGCAACCAGAACACTACTGCAGATTTTAATGGCAGATAATAAAATGCTAAAATTATGTCTCCCTTGTCTCATCAAGTAGAAATACACTAAGCAGGTAGTCTGGAAGAAAAGAATGGGGTTTTTTTGGGGGGGGGGGTTAAAAGAGTCTACAGAGGAGACTACTGAAATGGTCTACCCACCCCCACAGAGATAATAGCTTTGAAGACTGTAACAGTTTTAAAAAGTACTTCTTAAAACTGCTGCCCAGATGCATTTGAACTTGATCTTAGCTTCCTGTGTACAGTAACTGCATTTACTCAGGGGTAATTTGCACTTCTACAGGTACCTTGTTTTGAAAGTTTAAAGCTTAGTATTGAGGAGAGAGGTTCCAGCAGTACATACTATAGCTTCCTTTATAATGACTAAAAAGAAAAGGGCTAACCTTGAAATTTAAGATTTTCAGTTTGGACTATATTTCTACAACTGGCATACACCCACAAAGAACGACATTCTTTAGTTAAACATATAATATGTATCCCCAGAGAACTGTGCTACAATACTATAGTGGCAACCCCAGATGTTCAAATGTCATGAGTCAGATCAGCTGAAGTAGCTTTCCTTTTGTACGTTCTTACTGGAACAAGCATAACTTGGCCTCATTCTGTAATAAAATTATATCCAGTATATTTTATTTGTTCCATACTTTTCTGGCCTGCGAAGAAGAGCAGCTTGCATGTGTAGAGTTCTAATGTTAAACTATCTTTAGAGGCAGTTTGCTTATACTGCTCACTTGTAATCAAGCCATGTCAACAAAGGAAGTCATATTTGAAAATTGTTGGGTTGTTTGACTAAGCAATATCAGACACATTCATTGGCCCACATTCAAAATAAACTCAGTAACTTTATGGATGTGAAAAAGAAATCCTCTTTAAATTTGAGGAGAAAATTGGCCAACGTTGTGCTAATCAAGCTCCCTGAAAATATGTGCAGAGCATGCAGGAAAAAAGATCTTTGGTTACCTTGGTAGTAAGTATCTGGCAAACGACTCACTTCATCCCTACTGAAATGAATGTGAGCTGCATAAGAGTTCTGATTGATTTCAATGGGGCTTGCATACTGTGTTTCTTAGAAGGTTTCCATACAAAACCTTTACAGGGTTTTTTATTTTTAAAAATGTTTTTTGTGGTAAACAGAACGTGCATGTTGTTATTATTATTAAAAATAAGTTCTACAACACTTAACCTTTACGAAGGGCACAATCCTACAGACTGTGCCCTCACTGCCCAGAAGTTCCAGAACTCCGAGGCTTCTGGGATTCCTGTGCTCTGCTGGGCTGAAGTCAGCAGGGCAGGAGGAGCACCGGAGGCAATTTTTGCCTCCCCACCCTTCAATCTTTGATTTTTTCGCTAGATGGACTTTTCAGCCCATCTAGTGAGGATGCTTCAGAGGGGAAGGGAAGGAGGCTGGAGGAGGCTTAGGATAAATTATATCCTAGCCTCTCAGGTCTCCTCCCCTCCCTGCCCACTGGAAAGGCCCCTTTCCCCCCTCTCTACCGTCAATTTTCTGACGTCAAAGAGGCAGCCAGTGCAGTTCTCTCCATGCCTGCTGTGGGGGGTGGGGCGGATCTCCGACTCCCCCTTCTGAGGTCGGAGTGCTGTCTCTGACCTCAGAAGAGGTTTTCTGAGCCAACCTGTGTCCCTGTGACACTCACCTGGGACCACAGGATTGCTCTCTAAGCGCTGTACATGGATTAAAAACAAACTGTCGCTGCCTGCAGACTTACAGTCTAAAAGGTACAATGCAAAAGGAAAAAAGGAAGAGGAAAATAAATTCAGGCACCAAAGGCAGCTGGTCTCTTGACCAAGCCAATGGACTCGGCCCCAGTTCCCATTCCTCCCTCTGCTGCAGTCAGGTGCAGTGGTTGCTGTAAGATGACAGTTGAGTGAGAAGAAGAACCAAGGGCAGCTGGCCTCTCACAGAGCCAGTGGAGTGGGCCCCTGTGGCTCATCTCTTCCTACTGCCAGCTGCTAGATGATAGTTGAGGGAAAGGAGGAGCCAAATGGCAGTTGGTCGCTCAGGCAAGCCGATGGAGCAGGTCCCATGTCTTGAGAGTCTCTGAGACAAATAAAATGGTATTAATGATTATGCGTTATTCCTGCTTTTCATTCAATATCTCCCCCCCCCCTTGCTTTCAGGCCCTTGCATGAAAATTCACACATCCAACCTTAATAAAATCTGATTTATGCATTGGGTGGGGAGGGATTGTGTGATAACTTAGAAGAAATTAACCACTGGAAAAAGAAAACTACATCCTGGGTTAAGCATGATTCACTTCTTAATATTTTACGTTCTTATATCCTGCCCTTCCTTTGGGAAGGTCAGAGCACCTTCTGTGGGACACCCAGGACTGACCAGATTGTGACCTACTTAGCTTGCCGACATAACTATGTAGTGTTTTAAGACTATTTCCCATAATTGCATTGGAGGGTGAAAATTTTGGTTGGCATGTTGAACTGATGGGACAATGGACTTGAGCCCTGCTGTTCTGATATAAGTGATCATGAACTTTTTGTATATTTGGCTTTCAATGTGGAAAAAGAAAAAGTGTTCAAAGGCCAAACTCTTTATGTGCAGGTTCTCTATATGCCTTCAGGGAAGGCTTTGTCTGAATAAAAATCAGACAAGGATGTCAGTTTCCAAGACTAAAATAAGTTAAACATCAACAGCAAATGTAATTACGGAAACTCTAAATTCTGGCAATCTCGCTAGAGTGACCAACAACTGAAAAAAAACCAGCATTAAAAAACAACAATCTTCTTTTTCCCAATACCGGGATTGAACTCACTAGCAAAGCAGTCTGGGTTTCACCAAAACACATGCCATATTCTCTTCTAACAACACAAAGGACTTCCCTTGTCTATTCCATGCAAGAATGTTTTGCCCTCTCCCTTCATTTTTTTTTAAACACAACTAGTGATATCTTGGATTTCACAAGACTAGATGGCCTTTTGTAGGTTGATGGCTGTGATAGAAGTAAAGAAAAAGCAACATGAAAAAAGATGAAATGTGAGAGCAGGCGTACAGACCTAGGAAGTGGTGAGAGGGTTAGATTGCACACAGGTCAAATTATATTGTAAATGCCGGTGATGATGAAACAAACAGACGGGACAGATCAAAAGGGAAGCCAAAAATTGGATGAAACAGGTGATAACTTCATATGGCTTTAGGATAATGAACACTGGAAGATAGCACATTTTCAATTAGGGGTCCATAGTCAGCCTTTTGAATTTCATCCTACACCTGCGAATAAATAAAAATAGAGAACCAGGAAAGATATCTTTAAAACCATACTATCTGGGCTACTGCTTTTTACAGTTGACACAGCACAGACCCTTTTCTTCTTGAAGAGAAGTGTGCCTCATTCCTTTAAAAAAAAAAAAAAGCCATGGAGAAATTTGCAGTTATTTTATTCACACACAATGTATGGGTTTTGATCAGGTCTGCACAACTTGTGACCCACCAAGCTGAATACAGCCCACAAACCATGTATGGCAGCTTGTCAGAAGCTGTCTGGGATTGCAAAAACAAGCATAATATAGAACTAGTAGGCTTTATTTGGTTTGGTGATTCACAACTTGTGCAGACTTGGTTTGGTTCAGGAATATATTGGCTGTGGGCTAGCCATGCTTTTAAGGCTGCAGTCCTATACACATTTTCCTGGGAAAAAGCACACTGAATACAATGGGACTCTGATTAAACATGCATAGGACTATGTTATACATTTTCCTGCTCCCAAATCCGTCCCCCTGATTTAGCAATTCCAATTTATCTTGACCTGCCATAGAGGTCAAGCATTTGCTTTCCAGCATTCTTCTACCTTGGATTCCAAGAATTCCTAGACTCTGCTATGCATGCTCACTTACCTCTTAATGCATGAGATTATTTATTTTATAATTTTTTATTTATTCATTCATAAGTATACAAACAAATATAGCAAGTATTAGAAGAGATTTCCACTATTTTAGTAAGTAAAATAATACATTAAGCATGATTGCGTGCTCATTATTTTTCTAATAATGTGCTTCACTTCCAAAAGGTGTCCTGGGGCTGATCTACATGTGTGATTAAGTACGGAGGGGAAGCAGTTTGAGGTCATTTGCAACACATGATGATGTCACCAATCCGCAGCAATGCCCCTGCTTGCCTCTGTAAACTCTGCATTTTCATAGAGTAGTTTTACTGCTGTGGCTCCCAAGCAATTCATCTGCAGTGTGCCTCATTCCTCTGGATTAAATCCGGCCTTATGGGCGTGCCAGCAATGTGTCTTTCACCTGGCTATGATGTAGGTCAAAGGATGGTGCCCTCACTTTTTCCACTATTCTTTGGATTTACTGCCATTTCTTAGTAGCGTGTGGAGAAGACAGGTCTGGTTCCTTGCCCCACAGTAGTTATTGCCTTACTGGTGTTTCTGCCTCTCAGTAGTGCTCTCTGCTTTGCCATTCACTGTACTTGACATCTTTCTTCAGTAGTAGACCGCAGTCCTGAGATAGCGCAGCTTCAAAGTAACAACCCTTTTACTCTCCCCCCCCCCCCCACTATCTCACTATATCACACCTCTGGTAGCTCACTTTGGAGGCTTCATTCTCTGCATCTTCCTTAAACTATCTCTCCCAACTGGTTGATCTTTTTTTTTTTAACCCTGTAATCCTCCAAAATCCCAGAAAATAATTAAATCGCTGTTGTGACATGCTGCCATATCAAAATTGCTCAGTTACAGCTTCTTGTTACTGGGAACTTGCTGGCTGCATTCCCCCTTTCCATTTGCTCTTTCCTGGGCTGTGGTGTGCCCTTTGGGGATCAAGGCCAGTGGGGCTTTCTCCTGCAGCTCTCTTCTCTGCTGTTCCCTTCTATCTTGCAGTCTTTCCTAGCTGAATCCCCCCAAATTTCCTGAAAGCGCTGAACCAGTAAATTGCTGTTAAGCCATAGCACAACGTTGAAATCACACTACTACAGTGTCGCATTACAGTGTGCTTTGGGGGTTCAGGGCCTCTGGTCCTTTCTCTATTCCACCACCTTTTTGTTTCAGGGGCTTAAGAAGGCGAAGAACAAAGGTGGAGAAAAAGGAAACATTGAAGCCCAAGTGTACAAAATGAAACCCTAAAGATAACCAAATTCACAGTTCTGAAGCCCCGCGATAGCAATTTCACACACATGGAATAGCTCTAAATCGCTATATCGCTATACCAGTATAGTGCTATAGCGATATAGTGATTTAGAGCTATTCTGCGTGGGTGAAATCATGGTATGGCTCTACTTAGCTGTGCAAGTCTTGTTTCTATGCAGAAAGAAGGCAGACGAGTAGATCTCTTGGTGACACACTTACACTAGGTGGGAATGTAGGAGATTTTGGGGTCAGAATGCTCTGTTGCTTTTTCTGGATGCGCCCAGGGAGCAAGGGAGGTGGATAGCGTGCCTCTCACAGGTGGTTGATGACATCATTTCTACTGGCAGGACTCTGCCCAAATTACCCAATAAGGCAGATAAAATAAGTCGGATAAAAGTGCAGTGTGACCTGTGAAAGCGGCTTGTTTGGGTGGTGTATAGTCTGCTTTTTCTTGCTTGCCCTGATGGAGCTAAGCTGATTTCAGGAAAAAGCAGATAGAAGCTGAAAATGCATCTCAATGCATTGCCATGAAGATTGGCCCCAGTGTCTCTCACTGCACTTGCTCTTTTGCTTGTAAATTGGCAGCACCGTTCAAATTTGAAAGTATTGTCTTTTCATTTTAAAACTTCAGGGCAGGGCTTTCAGTGTAAGTTGTGCTTGAATGCACATTCTAATATCCCTTTTTCTGGATTGAGGTGCTTGTATCGCTGAAAATGTCTAGGCTAGAACCCTTCTCCTTGTCCTGAGTTTTCCAAATGCAGAAGATACATTTTCTAATTTCAAAAATGCATTTAAATTAAATAAAAGACAGGTGCAGTGAAAGCATGACCCTTGTTTTTATGGCATTAAAATAATGTTTAAATGAGCACAGTCATTTAAATGACTTGGCTTAGAATCTAAGCCTTAGATGAAGGAGGAATACCCACAATGATCTGAAAAAACTGCAGCAAGATAAAACTCTGCCTGTGCAAATTCAAAAATTAATAATAGATTAATTCTCTGTGAACAATGGGAAGATTGGCAGAGTAGGACGCCAGGCACAGCTAAAGTGCAGGAGGCTTTCAAAATGAAATTGGGAAAACCCATCCACCCCTATTGTGAATGAAAACAAAAGCAAGGGATAGGCATCTTTTATCCTGCTATCATCCCTGGTCAAAGATGTGTTGCAAAGTTTTATTTCCCAGCACTATGAAAGCCAGTAAAATCTGTGAAGAAACATAGTGGGATTATTGTGCACAGCACAGGCAATGGTGCCTCCATAATGCCACTTTTGGGGAATTTACAAATCTTCTATTAGTTCTTCTGTTTCGTTCAATGAATAGAATAATCAACTTTTCTGCTAATCAGTTTTTCAATCTAATTTGCGATCTTAGTTCAGTTAGTTGCAGTCTAAGACTTACTAACTGCTTTTAACACTTGCCTAATAACTGGTGTTGAACTTAAAAGGAAGAATGCCAGCCAGGGTACCGTTGCCATTGGATCCTTTCCTCTAAAAGAAATGCAGTATTCCAACCCTCTAATATCCGCTTGCTTTTCACATTCTTGGCCGGTACAATTAAGCACTCCAGCTGTGAAGTAATGATGTGGAGTTATTACTAACAGATAAATCTGATTTTTAGGATCCTGTCACTGCAATACAAACAGTACAATACAATACAAACAGAGTTACTTTGTAACTCTGTTGGTTACAAAGGCTAGAGCAGAAATAGGGTGTAACTCCTATTAAGCCTGATGTACTAAAGATGAGTTAATAGGGGTTCCATCCCATCTCTGCTCTAGCCTTTGTAAGAGTGGTGCAGCGATGGCTGGCCCTCAGGGCCAAAGTCCAGGGCCCTGCAGCCCAGGGAGCCCCCAGATGACCACTCAGAGAGTGGCAGGTGATCAGGGCAGTGGCGAACAGTCCTGCAGTCAAGATGGTGGTTTGATTTAAGTGGGTTTAAATTGCGAAAGTGCACATGCTCAGAGTATTACCTTAAAAAAAAAATCCGGGTGGGTTTTTATTTTTGGCCGAAACATATCAGTTGTAGAAAGTAGAAGCAGTTGTAAAGCATAGAATGTGGGAGGGGTGGGGGTGGAGTAGAGAAACATTCACTGTGTGCTTCACAGCTGAAGTAATATGCATGGCCATCTAAAGGTGGGAGAGGAGCATAAGACCATTAAGTCCAGAGACTAAGATTACCTAGCTGCACTACTGCATTGAAATCAACAATTTCTCCCTATTTGTATTATAGCAACAGGATCCTAAAATTCAGAGTTCTCATATACTCCAGTTCTCCTTTGATTATCTGAATGTTAGTCATGACTTGCACATCTTACAGTGCAATCTTACAGCATGTCTCTCCCCACCTCATGCACCTGAAGAAATAGACTTTATTTCACAAATGCTTATGCTATAATACATGTAATAAAAGTAATAGTTTTTCTACTGGTCCCATACAAATCAAGCTCAAATAGTTTTACACATCCATAGTAACTATAATACAAGTACAAAGAAAAGATTAACGTTTCTACTTCTGCCCTGTGCTCATACCAAATTTTGTATACTAGTTTAATCAGTACATTCAAAACTGATTAAATCTGTTAAGATAAAAAAAACTTCTACATTTAATTTTCCTTTATATGATCTTCAAATCCTTCATGTTCAGGCACCGATTTATCATAATATGCAAGTTCACATCTTGCATGCATGGGACCCACATCAAAGATGTTTTAGCAGAACTTGTCCACACAAAACATCTCACAAACTAGCAATTTCTTATTGATAAGCAAATATTTAAACATGTAAAGCAAATGTTAGTAAGTATATATTAAAGTGTATATACCAGGACAGAGGTGATGTTCCTATTTTATACTCAACAGTCCATGGAAATCTCAGCTTCTTTATGATGTAAATTTCCTTCAGTAGTGGGAAGAAAACCTACTGTATGAATCTTTAGATAGATAGATCGATCAGAAAGTTTATCCCTGTACCAAACTGAAGCACCAGAGAAATCTCTCCACTCCCCCACTGCCCCAGTCAGCAACTTGCCTCAGAAAAAAAAAAGCCCTCATTGTTACCTCGGAAGTGGAACTCCAGAGCACTTTCCCTGTACAGGAGAACTTTGTGGTGGATTGTGCCTTTACTTTCTTTAAATAAAAGCTGGAATTCCCAGGATTCTTTCAAAAGTTCACAAGCCGTACAAAAGTGTTAGGGGGAGGAGGGCTTCTCCAAACTGCTTATCCCTGAATTAATTGAATAAAGCTGAAAAGAAAACATCAGTACATTTGTGAAGTCACTAGGGGGAGCTAAAAGAAAAAGTAAGTGAACATTTAAAAAACCAAAACAAAAAAACAGGCAAAGGCTATTTGGCCAACTTTCACAAAAGCCTGGACATATTTCATACATTCCCTAATGGCAGAGCATTTGAGCCCTCTGATTATGGCAGATATTCAGGTACTGAAGTGTTTCTCAAAGGAAAGTAAAATTGCTTTAAAACTTATTTTTACAAATAGAATTGCATCTGGAGCCTGGGACTAGACATTACAAGAAACATGTGGCTGCCACTGAAAAAAGCATTACATCTCCTTTCTCTCCCAGTAAGGTCTCATAATACAAAACATCTACACTCCACTTCATTGGCTGCATCTTTTGGAGGCAGGGAAGCTCACAGAGCAGTAACATCATGTCATATGTTTTGTATTGCTGGACAATAGTCTGCTGTTTTTGGTGGCAGCCACATGCCTCTTACAATGTCTAGTTGTGGCCTGAGAAGCATACAAAGAAGCTGATTGTAATTTTATTTAATTGCACTTCTAAAATGCTTAGCACTGATAGTACTGCATACATTCTGTAAAACGAATAAGAAAATGCTTTGCATTTGTTTGTTGGTTGCTATTTGCTTATATAGTCTACAAAAACAGAAAGCAAAATGAACTATTGCTTTTGACAGACATAGATGTCTTCATACATGTGTAGCAACGTTAACATTCCATATTAGAAGAATATACATAACAGAGTAAGAAATGTATTTTTTCATTTAAATTAATGTTTATTTGAATTCTTTTGCTACAGGTCACTTGGCGTTACCCTCTGAAGTATGATACTTCATCTAAAATACTGGAAGAAGACTGAGAGGATTTTGGCAAACTGTAGTTATACAGCCCCTAGGAAAATACAATCAGCTTTGGTGGATATAATGAGGTGTCTTATTACATAATTGAGGAGACAATGTCTTTTATATGCATTTCAGTTCACTTTTCACACTAAATTAATCATAATAAGCATCTGTTCTGAATAAAGAAAGTTTTGTGATAATTCAACCATGACCTCTCTGGAAGCCCAAATGATTTTGCTTCACTCTCTCAGACTGGATTACTCTTTTGAAATGTTCCCTCTTTGCTTTATGATAATCACTGTGTTAACATGAACTGATTAATCCCATCAGCTCAACATTGATATTATGGCTCAAGTGGACTTTTTCCAGCAAGCCCCTGGCTATGACACCACTGGTTTCATCACCTGCAGTTGAAGAAATTCAGTGGTGTTTACAGCGTCAGTCAGTTAGAAGGCTGAACAGAAAACCATAAGAAATAATACATGACATTCCTTCCCCTAATGGATGAATGGTAGAGCCATTATCAAGAATGCATTCCACATGGAACTGGGCTAAGAAGTGCCTTCCTTTAAAAAGGTCATAAGACCCAGCATAACTGTTAGGCTGAAAGGAAGTGAGTCCCATTTAACTTAGTGGGCCTTCTGAGTAAAGTTGCTCAAGCTTTTCTCAACCTTACCTTAGTTCATGATGAATTGATGGCATAAACTCTAAGACCACCCCAAGATGTTTTGATGAATTGAAATGCTCTCCCTCTTTCCGTAATTAACATTGGGAATATAATTCTCTCATGGGAACCCCATCAAAATGAATGGCAGCTGTACAAGAGTAAGGTAGATTTTGTTCCATGGTCAGATCTTTCTGTCTCCCACACTGCTGCTCTTAACAGTGCCCAGACTCAAAGCAGATACCTTATCTAGGCTTGTGATGGGGCCATCTCTGTTTCGGTGTGGGCTAGTGCCCTCCTGTTTCAGTAACATATAAAGGTAATGACATCTAAAGATAAAGGAACTCCAAATAAAACTTTTAAACATTTACTTTTTTTTTGTATTCTAGTTTCACATCCATAAAACCTAAAACATTAGTAAAGATAAAGTTATGATCCACTGAAGACAGATCTCAAACACTGTGATGCAACCCCCCTCAGCCTCTTATTAGCAAACCAAACATAGCCTTTGTTTTTGGTGCTGATGTTGGTTTTCGCTGCTGTCCGAATTACCTTTTATTGTCTCCACTATTGTTGCATGGCTGCCCTGCTCTGCTGCTACATTTAATGACACCAATGTTAATTAGGCTCCACACCCATTGCCCACCAAGTCCAATAATTGCTTAAATCAAAAGCTTTCCAAACAGAAGGAATGAGTTATCAAGTAAATAGTTCTGACGAAAGCATCCAGTGTTAAGCTGCCACTATAAGATCCAAGAGGGCTTGTTCTGACTGGGCTGATTAAAAGGCAAAGAGTAAGATGGATGGAGGCAGTTGCAATCAGCAGGCTGCAGTGTCCTGCTGTGGGCCAGTCTCTGCCATTGTGCAGGCCTCTGGGTACCAGACTTGCCAGGGTCCTCTCGGCTCTTAAAGGAAAGTGGGCTTTGTTTGCCTGTAAGCATCTGCAAACTCTACTGACACATGATCTGCCCTCTCAGCAAGACCACTCATTAGACTGATTATCACTTCAAAGTTTTCATTATCATTCATCTCTAAAGGCAATTAGGAATGGGTGGCTTTGAGTATCAGACACTAGGTGACACTATGTGACTCATCTTTATTGATTCTTTTGTGCTAAGAGACAGTGATTGAGATGATAGGATTGCAGCCTACCTGCCCCTTTGACTGGTAAAAGCTGAAGGAAAAAATGGTGTATAATTAACTGACAGTTAATATAGGTTCTGTTTAGTGTTCCAAGAACACAATAGGAGAAGTTGCCCAAAAGGAACAAAGTAATGAAAACTCCTTTGACAAGTTAAACTCTAAAGGCAACTGTGTAATTATCTGACAGTTTTAAAAGACGGGCTAAAGAAGACCTTCTTTTGTATTAATGAGACCGAAAGAATTCCTGGGTGTGGACAATAAGGAGTCACAAACAATAACAAGAAAGGGGGTGTGTGTTTATCTAAGTAAGCAGGGAAGAGACCATTTTCATGCCATGGGTGTTTGAAAAAAGTATATAAATGAGAGTGAGAAATAGATCTAAAATATTTCCAGGACTCTAACCTAATTAAGGTGCTTACACCTTTAATTTATCTCTCCTCCTCCTCCTCAACGGACCAATTTTATCAGTCCTGTATTACAGCAGGCAAAACTGATGGAGAGATATTGGTGAGACACTTCAGCCCCCTCTTCAAAAAGTCTGATAGTACAACCAATGTCTAAAGGGCTAGCAAAACTGCAAACAGATTGCCTGTGGCAGAGCAGGGAGTTGATCCCAAGACTCACAAGCCCTAAGGATGTTGCTTAATTTCTATGGAGAGTTTTTGCACACCCATTTTGTGAAATGATGGAGCTTTTTCTGATGTGGTAACATTTGATGCAACTACTTCACACTGCCGGAATGCAATGGTCTGCACAAATACACAAAAACCACACACAAAAATTAGGTTATTAATGACTTAACAGCCACAAACAAAGGAAAAATATCTTTAAAAACCACAAGAATTTATCCTCCCTGTGTGTATTCCATCTCCTGGCACTTTCAGGCTGGCACTTTCAGGCTGCTTTAGATAAGGCTAATGTATCTTAAGTAATTGCTTTCTGTTATCCCACTTAGCTTAGAAGTATATAGAGGACTTAGAGGGCAGCTGTTTTCTGCTTTCATTGACTTGAAATCTGCCTTTGATACCATACCTCATGAAAAATCATGAGATAAAGTGGCAGCTACCACTAACCTTCATCTTTTAATTATGGCGTTATGAGCATATTATCCTGGTCCTCCCTTGCCTGCACTGGCTTCCATTTTATTTCCAGGCCCAATTCCAGGCCTGCTTTTAAACTATAAAGCTCTACATGACTTGAGACCTTCATACTTGAAAGAATGCCTCCTCCCATATGTACCTACCCCTGCCTTAAGTTCATGGAAACCCTTCTTCTAGTGCGCCTTTATTCTGAGGCTTGGAGGGTGGTGGCAAGAGAGAGGGCTTTTTCAGTGGCGGCCCCCCCGCTGTGGGATGCTCTCCCTAGAGAAGCTTGCCTGGCCTCCATGTTGCTATTTTTAAGCCTAGGCTAAGACTTTTCTCCCCTTCATGGATCACTGCCTTGTTGTGGCGAAGGGGCTTGCGTAACTCAGTGAAGCCATAAGCTATGCCGTGCAGGGCCACCCAAGACGGACAGGTCATGGCAGAGAGTTCTGACAAAATGTGGTCCACTGGAGAAGGAAATGGCAACCCACTCCAGTATTCTTGCCAAGAAAACCCCATGGAACGTATCACAAGGCTAAAAGATATGACGCCGGAAGATGAGCCCCTCAGGTCGGAAGGTGTCCAATATGCTACTGGGGAAGAGCAGAGGGTATTTCCAAGTAGCGCCAGAAAGAGTGAAGCGGCTGGGCCAAACCCGAAAGGACACTCAGCTGTGGATGTGTCTGGTGGTGAAAAGAAAATCCGATGCTGTAAAGAACAATATTGTTTAGGAACCTGGAATGTCAGATCAATGAATCAAGGTAAGCTGGAGGTGGTCAAACATGAGATGGCAAGATTGAACATCGACATCTTTGGAATCAGCGAACTAAAATGGACAGGCATGGGCGAATTTAATTCAGGTGACCATCATATCTACTATTGAGGGCAAGAATCCCTTAGAAGAAATGGAGTAGCACTCATAGTCAACAAAAGGGTGGGAAAAGCAGTACTGGGGTACAATCTTAAAAATGACAGAATGATCTCAGTACGAATCCAAGGCAAACCATTCAACATCACAGTAATTCAAGTCTATGCCCCAACCACTGAGGCCGAAGAAGCTGAGGTTGATCGGTTCTATGAAGACCTCCAACACCTTCTAGAACTAACACCAAAAAAAGATGTCCTCTTCATCATAGGGGATTGGAATGCTAAAGTAGGAAGTCAAGAAATCACCGGGATAACAGGCAGGCATGGCCTTGGTGTACAAAATGAAGCAGGACAAAAGCTAATAGAGTTTTGCCAAGAGAACACGCTGATCATAGCAAACACTCTTTTCCAACAGCACAAGAGGCGACTCTACACATGGATGTCACCAGATGGTCAATATCGAAATCAGATTGATTATGTCCTTTGCAGCCAAAGATGGAGAAGCTCCATACAGTCAGTAAAAACAAGACCTGGAGCTGACTGTGGCTCAGATCATGAGCTGCTTCTTGCAAAATTTCGGCTTAAATTGAAGAACGTCGGGAAAACCACTAAACCGTTCAGGTATGACCTAAATCATATCCCTGATGAATATACAGTGGAGGTGAGGAATAGATTTCAGGGATTAGACCTGATAGACAGAGTGCCTGAGGAACTATGGACAGAGGTCAGTAACATTGTTCAGGAGGCAGCAACGAAATCCATCCCAAAGAAAAAGAAATGCAAGAAAGCAAAGTGGCTGTCTGATGAGGCTTTACAAGTAGCTCACGAAAGAAGGGAAGCGAAAAGCAAGGGAGAAAGGGGAAGATATACCCAACTGAATGCAGAGTTCCAGAGAATAGCAAGGAGAGACAAGAAGGCCTTCTTAAATGAACAATGCAAAGAAATCGAGGAAAACAACAGAATGGGAAAGACTAGAGATCTCTTCAAGAAAATTGGAGATCTCAAGGGAACGTTTTGTGCAAAGACGGGCATGATAAAGGACAAAGAAGGCAGGGACCTAACAGAAGCAGATGAGATTAAGAAGAGGTGGCAAGAATACACAGAAGAACTATACAGGAAAGATCTGAATGTCCCTGATAGCCATGATAGTGCGGTCACTGAACTTGAGCCGGACATCCTCGAGAGTGAAGTCAAGTGGGCCTTAGGAAGCATTAGTAACAACAAAGCTAGCGGAGATGACAGTATTCCAGCCGAGCTATTTAAAATCCTAAAAGATGATGCTGTTAAAGTGCTGCATTCAATATGCCAACAAATCTGGAACACTCAACAGTGGCCACAAGACTGGAAAAGGTCAGTTTACATTCCAATTCCAAAGAAGGGCAATGCCAAAGAGTGTTCAAACTACCGCACCATTGCGCTCATTTCACATGCCAGCAAGGTGATGCTCAAAATCCTACAAGCTAGGCTTCAGCAGTATGCGAACCGAGAACTACTGGAAGTACAAGCTGGATTTAGAAGAGGCAGAGGAACTAGAGATCAAATCGCCAACATTCGCTGCATCATGGAGAAAGCAAGAGAATTCCAGAAAAACATCTATTTCTGCTTCATTGACTACGCGAAAGCCTTTGATTGTGTGGATCACAACAAACTGTGGCAAATTCTTAAAGTGATGGGAGTACCAGACCACCTTACCTGTCTCCTGAGAAACCTGTACGAGCGTCAAGAAGCAACAGTAAGAACCAGACATGGAACAACCGATTGGTTCAAAATTGGGAAAGGAGTACGACAAGGCTGCATATTGTCACCCTGCTTATTTAACTTATATGCAGAGCACATCATGAGAAACGCTGGGCTGGATGAATCACAGGTCGGAATTAAGATTGCTGGGAGAATTATCAACAACCTCCGATATGCAGACGATACCACCCTAATGGCAGAAAGTGAAGAGGATCTCAAGAGCCTCTTGTTGAGGGTGAAAGAGGAGAGTGCAAAAGCTGGTTTGAAACTCAACATTAAAAAAACGAAGATCATGGCATCTGGCCCCATCACTTCCTGGCATATAGAAGGGGAAGAAATGGAAGCAGTGACAGATTTTACTTTCTTGGGCTCCAAGATCACTGCAGACGGTGACTGTAGCCATGAAATTAAAAGACGCTTGCTCCTGGGGAGGAAAGCTATGGCCAACCTAGACAGCATAGTAAGAAGCAGAGACATCACCTTGCCAACAAAGGTCCGTCTAATCAAAGCTATGGTTTTCCCAGTAGTAATGTATGGCTGTGAGAGCTGGACTATAAGGAAGGCTGAGCGCCGAAGAATTGATGCTTTCGAACTGTGGTGCTGGAGAAGACTCTTACGAGTCCCCTGGACTGCAAGGAGGTCAAATCAGTCCATCCTAAAGGAAATCATCCCTGAGTGCTCATTGGAAGGACAGATAATGAAGCTGAAGCTCCAATATTTTGGCCACCTAATGCGAAGAGAAAACTCCCTGGAAAAGACCCTGATGCTGGGAAAGACTGAAGGCAAAAAGAGAAGGGGACGGCAGAGGATGAGATGGCTAGATAGCATCACGGATGCAATGAATATGAACTTGAGCACGCTCCGGGAGAGAGCGCGGGACAGGAAGGCCTGGCGTGCTATGGTCCATGGGGTCACGAAGAGTCGGACACGACTGAACGATTGAACAACAACAACAACAACAAAGACTTTTCTGTTCTTTCAGGCACTTTAACTATTTTAGTATTAAAGTTCTATTTAGTTCCTGCAGTGTAGCTTTAACTTTTGTATCTGATAATTGGTTTTAGTATTTGTATCTGTATTATATTTAATGCTTTGATGGTATATGTTTATTGGTTTTATATTGTGCTGGGTTTTATTTTGATTTTGTTGCATTTTTATTACATTTTTATTATGTTTTAAGTTGTACTGTACAATGCCTGGAGAAATCTATGTTTCGAGGCATTTAGCAAATATAATAAACAAACTTAATTAAAAATCCTTATGCCAATACTTTACTTCTGATCCAGTGTGGCATAAACAACCACATGACTGCTCCAGTCAGCACTTCTCAGGGAGTAAGACAGGGTTCTGTACTGGCATCAATCCTTTTTGGTTTATATACTAAAGATCTAGTCTTGCAGTTGCTACTGACTCTCAGTGTCCTAAAATTACCCCTAGATCACTTCCAGTCCTGTTACATGCTGATGATATGGTCTTGCTCTCAAGGACCAGGCTTGGTGTGAAAAGGCGAATGTAAGCCTTTTTGACCTATTGCATTAGTAATCAGATTATCATTACAATAAAACTAAAATAACGGCCTTCTCCAAAAGATATTTAGTTTCTAAATAGTTTTTGGATAAACCCAATTTGGGGGGGGGGGGTCCAGTAATTTTTTTTTTACTGGAAATAAGTAAATTTTTTTCAGTAATTTTTACTGAAATTCAGTAAATCCAGTAATTTTTTAAAAGTATTTGGGCATAGTGTTTAGTGCTACAGGTTCCTGCGTGGGTCATTGTAAATACTTTTTTTAGCCAGAGCTAATAATGGTGCAACTGGAATTGGCCATTTTTATTAGACAAAGACAGTTCTTTAATTCTTCCAGCAATAAAAATTTTAAAGCCAAAACTGTGACTTAGTTATTGTTTGGAATTCCAATTTGGGTCAATTATAAAATTAGTATTTTAGAAAGAGTCCAGAACAGGTTTCTGAGAAACCTCTTTGGGCTACCAAAATGTGTAGTCAATGCTGTTCTGCACTTGGAGATTGATTTTCCAGTTGTTGAGACTTCGGTATGGTTAGCCACCCTAAACTTTGCCTACATTTACTGTGTGTACAACCACAGGGACCACCATTCATGTTATCTGATGTGTGTTCTGTTTTGAAGACCGGGGAATCTAAATTGGTTGGTATTGGCCTTTCTGAGACGTTAATGGTTACTTTAGGGCATGAGTAGGCAACCTTTTGGGCCATGAGCACTTTTGGCAATTTGAAAAACTGTCCTTGGCACCACCACAAAATGGCTGCCATGGGAGGTGTGGTAAAGGACACATAAACTGCCCCAAAGACTTAGTACAAGGCAGAGGTGGGGTCCGAGTCCCAATACACCAAACAATTCGTTTGAATGCAGTTTTCAGCACCAACAGAAACCTATTCCACAGCAATCCCAGCTGCTGGTAAGAAAATGTGTTAATTTTAGAGAAAAATAAGTGGGAGGGGTAGAACACCTTGGTGGGCACCAACAAAGGTGTCCAGGTGCACATTGGTGCACATGAGCACCATGCTGCCTGCCCCTGCTTAGGGTATTTTAAAGAGGCAAAGACCTTTAGATACAGATTGGCAATATAAGCCTCTGTCATTAAGCGTTGCTCTCTCCTCTTAGTACATGCCCTAATATTTTCCCCTTCTCATTTTCAGAACCATATGTACTAAATTTGACAGTGGAAAGATTTAGGGAAGCCTCTTTACTCACTAGATTCCAATGAGCACTCAGGGTTGATTTCCTTTAGGATTGACTGATTTGACCTCCTTGCAGTCCAGGGGACTTGTTAAGAGTCTTCTCCAGCACCGCAGTTGGAAAGCATCAATTCTTCGGCGCTCAGCCTTCCGTATAGTCCAGCTCTCACAGCCATACATTATTACTGGGAAAACCATAGCTTTGATTAGACGGACCTTTGTCGCCAAGGTGATGTCTCTGCTTCTTACTATGTTGTCTAGGTTTGCCATAGCTTTCCACCCAAGGAGCAAGCGTCTTTTAATTTCATGGCTACAGTCACCGTCTGCAGTGATCTTGGAGCCCAAGAAAATAAAATCTGTCACAGCTTCCATTTCTTCCCCTTCTATATGCCAGGAAGTGATGGGGCCAGATGCCATGATCTTAGTTTTTTTAATGTTGAGGTTCAAACCAGCTTTTGCACTCTCCTCTTTCACCCTCAACAAGAGGCTCTTTAGATCCTCTTCGCTTTCTGCCATTAGGGTGGTATCGTCTGCATATCTGAGGTTGTTGATAATTCTCCCAGCAATCTTAATTCCGACCTGTGATTCATCCAACCCGGCGTTTTTCATGATGTACTCTGCATATAAATTATATTTCGGCCACCTAATGCGAAGAGAAAACTCTCTGGAAAAGACCCTGATGCTGGGAAAGACTGAAGGCAAAAGGAGAAGGGGACGGCAGCATCAATGAATATGAACTTGAGCACGCTCCGGGAGAGAGCGCAGGACAGGAAGGCCTGGCATGCTATGGTCCATGGGGTCACGAAGAGTCGGACATGACTGAATGACTGAACAACAACATCTGCTCTAGTGATGGCAGGAATTCCTGTGGCAGAACATCAATGTCCATGTGGAAGGAGAAAATCTGTCTCATTTTTTTTCAGTGGAATCGCTACAGTAGTTTACATGAAGTGCTCATTTGTTCATGTGAAATGCTCATTTGAACCTTGCTTAGGGCTTTTTCACATGGCGCTTTTATCCTGCTATTGGGATTGGTTACTCATGGAAGTTTGCGGGTCTTTTAGATGACGTTGTTAACTTCCAGGGCGTCTCCCGCACCAAAGGACCTTTATTCCATTGTTTTTTAAAAGATCAGAGATAATGAGGTATCAAATTACAGCATTTTGAGTTCCATTTGAGTTCCCTCATGAAAAGAGGAAAACCCACAATAAGAGGAGCTAGACCGGAGCACCATCTAGTGACTGTATAATGAAACATATAGAACACACAGATAAGGGGGGAAAGCAGGAAGGAAAGAAAGAGCATGTAAAGGGAGTCCGTCATGATCCTGCATTTAAAACAGAAGCAGAAAGCCCCATTTTAAATGAGGATTTTAGGATGGTGTAGAGATGCTCTCAGGAAGGGCCATATTTCTATTAGCAGATACCAGGCTTTATGTTATAGGAAAAACAGATACATTTTTGGCTGCCGCTATTAAAACAAATAGCTAATTGATAGCAGAACATATGTATAATCAGTCTGAGTCAATAGTGAATTGACAAGGTTTCATTGCTGGCAAGGTTTCTCCCTTCTACTTCCAGCGTACTTTCATCCTACCCTCCTATACACCTTGCTTGCCCGTTCTATTTGAACCTACTCTTTCCTCCAGTCTGCCTAATTGAGTGTTGCTTACAATTGGGCTGACAATGGATCAGCTGGCCTTTACTCAGTGAAGAGCAAAGTGTAGAAGAGAGAGTCCCTCTTCAGTAAGGGTGATGTTTCCTGTCAACAATCTCTGTGCCTGCGTTATTGTGAAGGTTCCTTAACTCTGTGGATACTGCTTGTCCTCTTCCCATTGCTTCCGCTATTCCCTACTGTGCTGAGAATGAGTGTCACTTTCACACACACCAGGACCTCTAAGATGTGCTATTTGAAGAACTTGACCACCTCAAAATATGTGTGTATTATATGTCTATACTGCTTTTCTACTAAAAAATAACCAAAGCAATGTACAATTAAAATTCATCTTATAAATAAATAGAAAACACCAATAAATAGAAAACCCCAGTAAATGAAAATACTAGCAGCACCAGAGAAACAGTCTAAAAGCAGATAAAATCAGTACAACCCAATAAAAACGGCAAACAGAGATTTTACCTATTAAAAGTCTTGACAAGTACAAGGTCTGAACAATTAATAAAAAGACCAAAGGCGCAATCCTATCGGGGTAGGTGGCCGCCTCTGAACTCGGAGGTGACTGCCTGTCCAATGCAGGGCAGGAGAAGCACGGAGGGGATCATCCCCTCCATGCTTCAGCCACCCTGCATTTGCAGCTAGACAGCCAATTTCGACTGCTAGCCGTGGGACCTTGGAGTACAGGAAGCAGCTGCCGGATGACACGTAGCATGTGTCATACTGGCATTTACGACTTCCATGCCCCGACACCCACCCAGGAACACCCCGTTTTTGCCAAGGAACCGACCTATCCTATGACCGTCTAGCTGCTGACTAGTGGCCATAGGACTGTACCCTAAATGTCTTAGTGCTTCCTGAACCTGTTTGTGGAGGGTATTCCACAAATAGTGTGCCACCACTGAAAAGGTCCTCTCTCACCTACATAATCTAATCATAATGGGGACGTTTGGGGCAGATGGGGGCATTTGGGGCAGGTTTATATTATTTATTTCATTTCTTTGGTTTATGTCCTGCATTTCTTCCATAATGGAATATGGAAGGTCATGTGAGAAAAGGTGGCCTTTGAAGCCATTTAGGGCTTTTCAAAGGCAGCACTTTGAATTGTGCCCAGAAATGCACTGGAAGCCTTAGGCTCAATTCACACGTGGGAGACAGTGATCCATCTGTAGATCTAGCATCTGTATGCTGATATCAGAGACAAAGAATATAAGCCAAGCATATAACTGCCTGAAACATAGTTGTGAATTTTGATGAACCCTACATAGAATAAATGGACCCAAATCAGACGTCAGAAAGGGCAATGTTCAGAAACCAGTGGGAGAACATTTCAAAATCTCAAGACACTGTACTGCTGACCTTAAAGAAACAATTCTTGAACAAAAGAACATAAAAGGAAAACTCTAGCATGAAAAAACTGAATTTTAATTTATCAGGAATTTCAGTTGTATCACCTGTGGCTTGAATCAAGGTTACAGATTTTTATCCCACTTCATGTGTTCATTAGCTTACTATTTATTTATTTATTTATTTATTACATTTATATCCTGCCTTTTTTTCTCCTTAGGGAACCCATAATCCTCCTCCTCTCCATTTATCCTCACAGCAACAACCCTGTGAGGTGGGTTGGGCTGAGAGTCTGTGACTCGCCCAAAATCACCCAGTGAGCTTCCATGGCCGAGTGGGGACTAGAACCCGGATCTCCCGACTCCCAGTCCAGCACTCTGGCCACTACACCACACTGGCTTGTAATTGGTGACTGTAACTATTTTGCCCTTACATGAATTATCATTGTCAGTTCTTATTGCATTTCATTTTCACTCTGACCTCACTTCTCTTGGTTCCCACCTCCAACTATGTGCATATATGCCTGCCAATTTAGGATTACATGGCAATTTAGGGTGATATTTCATGCATGTGATGACGTGGACTCTAGTCTAGAAAAGCTTATGCTATATGCCATAATAAATTTGTTAGTCTTTGCAGTGCCACGAGATGCTTTGTTATATTTATTTGAACTCCACTAAAAACAAAGCAGCCCACTTTCTTTAACTGTGAACCACAGCAGTTAAGTCAGGTGCTTGGTTCCATGGACTCAGCAAGGTTTGGTCAGGTAGAGAAGTTTGCTCAAGTGAGTTATAAGTGGTGGTTGGCAGGCAAGATATGAAGGAAGCAAGAGGTGGGGAAAGTATGATAGGCATTGACTGAAGAGCAATAGCAGACCTTGAGGCTCATATGAGAGTAAGCAGACAGTGATTGGTTCCTTCTCATCGCCTGACTTTCCTGGTGGTGGAACAAGTAAGAGTTGGTGCTTGATTCCCAGGACACCTCAGTTCAAAGCCCTTAGCATATAGTGTTGCTAAACTCTAGGTAGTATTTCTAATCCCTCTCTTCCAATAAAAACATTAAAATACAGTATAACCTTTATGGATTGTAACTCTTCTGATTTTTTAAAATAAGAATTTAGGACATTTATGTATTAAAAAATGCAACATTGGGACTAAAGAATGTACAGAATCCTTGTCCTAATGCACAAGGCAGCAAGTGGTCAGACTATTGCTAGGCACCATTCCATAAGTAATGAGCTCCAACTTCTAAAAACATGACTTAGAAGTAACTTCCACTGATTTTGATGGAGCTCGCTTCCACATAAGATTCAGAGTGTAACCATTTTTTTAAACTGCGTGTCAGAATTTTTTTTTTAAAGTAATTTACTACATACAGAGTGGCCCAAAAGTATTTATACAGTATAGTTTATTTGCATTTTATTACATTGTTTATTACATTTACATTTGTTTAACACTGTTTAATCTCGTAAGTGCTCAAAATGTATTCCATCAACGTTGCAACATTCCTACAACATGTCCTACAACACCTTCTCTGGACAGTGCACCCCACACTGTGACGGCTGGTTCAGCTGGTTCAGTTGAGATGTGATAGTCAAATGAGGATTTTCATCTGCCCACACAGTTATGCCTGTTCACGTGGCCTGACAACTTGAAAGAAGTCTCATCTGACAAGATGATCTTATCAAGAAGGTCTGGTTCGTTAGAGATTTGGTTACGCATCATCTTACAGAATTGCAATCGACGGTCTGGGTCGTCCTCCAGAAGATCATGTAACAGTCTTGGACGGTACGCCTTCAATTTCAATTTACGCATTAAGCATTGCAAGGGCGTTCTAGGTATGGATAGCTGCTTAGACGCACATCGTGTGGACTTTTTTGGACTGTTCACAAATGTCAGAGCGACTCTCATCTCATTTTCCTCTGTCATAGATGTCCTAGGATGTCCTGATTTCAGTGCATTAGCCACTGCACCTGTTGCTTCAAATTTATCTCTAAGATGATAAATTGTCAGACGTGTTGGTGGAGGAGTGTCAGATGCTTCTTGCCACGCTGTGCACACCCACTCAGCATTTTCAGTCTTCCAGTACTGCTTTAGAATCAACTTTCTTTTCTTCTACTCACACATTCTCTCCCCCTCCCATCAACTGTATACCTACAGTTGGGCCACCTGGTATATAAATGCCCCTACCCCCTCTTATTAAGGAATGGAAAAGTATCTCTTCTCTGAATCTGTAAATAATGTGAAACAAGCAAATAATCAATAAGAATCTCAGAAACACCAACAACCAAACTTCCAACAAAGAGTTCAAAAAATGTATCTCTTGACCTGACCAGGTTACTCAATAGTATAGAAAGTTGGTCATGCTCTCTCTCTCTCTCTCTCTCTCCTCTTTTGCTGCTTAATTTGAGCTAAACAAATTATAGGCAAGACATTGTTTTCACTGGAGTCTTGTTCATTGAAACACTTACCTTATTCGTCAATTGATCCAGCGTTAAATCTGGTAAACAAAAGATAAACTTTTGTTTCAGTGGAGTATTGCAGATAGAGACCTGTCCAGAAATGGTC
The DNA here is from genome assembly GCF_057233095.1 of Heloderma suspectum. Lineage (NCBI taxonomy): Eukaryota > Metazoa > Chordata > Lepidosauria > Squamata > Helodermatidae > Heloderma > Heloderma suspectum. The sequence goes on from NC_139462.1 coordinate 120,105,680, forward strand.
TGCATAGGATCACAATGAATTGGCTTTATCTTTCAAAGTAACTTGTACATTCTATTTATCTGTTAGTCCTGCTCATATAGCCTCCTTTATGTAGATACTGATGTTGGCCCATTTTAAATTTCCTAACCTGTGCTTTCTCTCCTTCCCTTTACAATCAAGACAGAGATCCCATCATGACTTGAGGCAAAGATATAAAAGTCTAGTGAAAGTACAAGATTTGTAGAGAAGAGCTGAGATCCACTGCTGGGGCAAGGGCAAAGACCTGGGGTAACATAAGAGTCCTGTGGATCAGACCAAATGTCCACCAGCTTCAGCATCACCTCTACGAAGCTAACACACAGGGCAGCAGCTGGTATTCAATGGCATACCGTTTCTGAACATGGAGGTTTCATGTAGCCATCATGACTAGTAACCATAAATAGCTTTATCCTCCATGTGTTTGTCTAATCTCCTATTTCAGCTTTCCAACCTGGCAGTGAATTCCACAAATTAATTACATACTATGTGAAGAAGTACTTCCTTTTGTCTGTTCTGAATCGCCCACTGATCAGTTCCTGTTCTGGCATGACAGTTATGCTGGACTGAACTTATCTCCTTTTTTGATAGAGATGTTAGCCTGGTAGACCAGGGGAATGCTGTGGATGTTGTGTATCTTAATTTCAGCAAGGCTTAATTCCATCAGGCCACAGTCCAACAACTCTGGCTCCACTTTCACTTACTCTTTCTCCTAGCTCCCCTGCATGCCTCTAACTACAACTCCCAGCATGCAACTCACCCACTACAACACCACAGGGGAGCAGAGGCCTATTCATCTAATATGAAGGCCATTTTAAGGACTACGTTTATAGTACCATTGGCTAAGCAAAAAATAATATTTCTAACAATGAAGAGAACTTCTGAAAGTGCCTTGACTGAGGGTGAAATTTCATTCTGGATACAGAAAAGTGTCAAGAGTGGAATAGATAATCTGAGAAAGCAAAGTAGTTATTCAAAAGCTTCTAGAGAAAAATAAGTATGCTGAACATATTTCATGTGCTGGACATTCACATGTTTTTTTCTTTAATTTTTATGGTATGAGGGACTCTGAATCTTGACATGGCTTAGGGCCTCAGCATGTCTTAATCCAGCCCTGATGGGAGGCCAGGGTTTACTCTTATGGAGAAGGATAGGTCCTTTTTCCAGAGTTTCCTTTTAACTACTTAAAACCAAGGTTAGCAAATAAGCCAAGCAGTCCAGTGCATGAAAAAGCTTCAAGCTAGGCAAAGAACTGAATCAACTCCAGTTTCCATTTTGAGTATATTTATTCAAAAACCAAGCAGAGAGAAATTCAGAAATGGTCAGTTACTTTTAAAATAAAATGAAACATCAAACTAGCTAACTATAACTTACTCCTAAGTGTAATTCAACAAAGCAGCTTGCTTGTGAGGTGCAGGGAGAGATGAGGTCCACTTGGGTCTCCATAGCACGGCTTAGCCTCTTTGCTAGCCAGTCAGAAACAAAGGGGGATCTCCATGGCAATGGGTGTAGTTCGCTCTCCACTTTGCTGCAGTTTTTACTGGAGTCGAATCTGCTCCGTCTGGGGACATGCGGGGCTTGAAAGCCTGGAGCTCCCAAAGCTATCCTGGGGCTCTCAACAGGTCACATGGGAGTTTACTGCAACTTGTTTGAGTGGCTATCGGGTAGAGTCTCATCCATGTCATCACTTAGAGAGCCCGTTCCCTCCCACTTTTGCCTTGTTCCGCTCTTTCTGGTTTCTCTGGCCAGTGTGTATTAGCGCCTGCCTCCCCAACCTAAAGCCGCCCCCCCATTTTTGTTTATTACTGTCCCTCTAAAACTGCGGTAGTGCAATAGCAAGTATAGCCACTCCTGTTCAAATGTGCTATTTTGCGATAGTGCTATAGATTTGTATAAGGCGAGTATGATATTGGCAGTTTCATTTTCAATTCCTTTCCTAATTATGCCTAATATGGAATTTGCCTTTTTCACAGCACCCACATAGTGGGTTGACATTTTCATCGAGCTGTTCAGCACAACCCCAAGATCTTTTTTTTGGTCAGTCACAGCTAGCTCAGATCCCATCAGCTAATACTTGGAGTTGGGATTTTTTGCCCCAGCGTGCATCACTTTACACTTGCTTACATTGAATTGCAATTGCCTTTTGGATGCCCATTCTCCCAGTTTGGAGAGATCCTTTTGGAGTTCCTCACAACCCCGTTTTGCTTTAACCACCCTAAAAAATTTGGTGTCATCAGCAAACTTGGCCACTTCACTGCTCACTCCTAATTCCAGATCATTTATGAACAGGTTGAAAAGCATTGTTCCTAAAACAGGACCTCTCTTGTTATTCCATGACTGCTAAGTTTGCTCAGGAGTCTTTGCTGAGGAACTTTATCAAAAGCCTTTTGGAAGTCCAAGTAGACAGTGTCTACTGGATCACCCTTGTCCACATGTTTATTGACACTCTCAAAGAACTCTAAAAGGTTAGTGATACAAGACTTAAGCAATGTTAATTCATTGTCAGCAGGGCTTCTCCTTCTATATGCTTACTCATTTTATATTTAATAATGCTTTTAACCGATTTACCCAGAACAAATATTAAGCTAACTAGCCTGTAATTAACCGGATCCCCCCGAATCCCTTTTTAAAAATTGGTGTTACATTGGACATTTTCCAGTCCTGTGGTATAGAGGCTGATCTTAGGGACATGTTACATGTTTTTGTTAGAAGATCAGCAATTTTATATTTGAGTTCTCTAAGAATTCTAGGATGAATACCATCTGGGCCCAGTCCTTTATTATCTTTCAGTTTGTCAATAAGGTTGAGAATTTCATCTTTTGCCACCACTATTTGCCGCAGCTCCTCAGACTCCCTTCCTGAAAACATCAGTTCAGGTACAGGTATCTGTCCTATATCTTCTGCAGTAAAGACAGATGAAAAGAATTCATTCAGCTTCTCTGCAATCTCTTTATCCTCCTTTAGTACTTCTTTAACTCCAGTGTCATCCAATGGTCCAACTGCTACCCTAGTTGGTTTCCTGCTTTTGATACATTTAAATAATTATGTATTGTTGGCCTTGATGCTGTTAGTAATATGCGCCTTAAAATTCTTTTTTGAATCTTGCATTTCCTCTGTGCAAGCTTGTGCTCCCCTTTGTTTTCCTCATTTGGGCAAGACTTCCATTTTCAGAAGGAAGCCTTCTTCTCTCTAATAGCTTCCTTGTCACTATCCATTAACCATGCTGGTGGCCTCTTGGACTTGGTACTACCTTTTCTAACCTGTGGTGTACTTTCTAGCTGAGTTTCTATTACTGTGGTTTTGAGTAACCTCCAGGCATTTTGAAGGGATTTAACCCTCTTAACTCCCCCTTTCAACTTTCTTTTAGCAGTTCCCTCATTTTGGGGAAGTTTCCTCTTTTGAAATCAAATATGACTGTTTTGGAGTTCCTTGGTAATTTTCAATTTAAATATATATTAAATCCTATAGTACTGTTGTCACTATTTCCAGTTGGTTCAACAATGCTCACATCTCATACTAGGTCCTGGGTGACTCCACTTAGAATTAAATCCAGGGTTGCCTCCACTCTAGTCGGTTCCATGACTAACTGTTCTACGGCACAGTTTAGGGCACTGAGAAACTTAGGGAACAATCCTGTGGCCCCTGGACAGAGTCGGGGGGGTGGGCACAGGATAATTCAGATTCCTGGATCCAAGGTTGGAGACAGCACTCCAAGCACAGATGCAGCAATCTGTGCTCCCCGCCCCTTCCCCCTCACAGCCACTGTGGAGAGTACCACGCCCGCTGTCAGGATATGATGTATCCCAAGGCCTCCCCGGCCCTGTTTCCTCCCACTTCAATGCACCACAGCTAGGTGGGCGAAAAAGCCTGTCTAGGCAAAATGCAGCACAGAAGCAGGACAGAGGCAAACAGCGCCTCCACCACTCCTCCTGCTCTGCATAGGATGCCCATAAGCCTCCAAATTCGGAGGCTTATGGGCATCGCCATAGGATTGTGCCCTTAACCTCTTTGTCATGACTGGAACATGCATTTATCCTGTCAATTTGGCGATAATTGAAGTCACCCATTATTACAACACTTCCTCATTTAAAGACCTCCCTGATTTTGTTTTCCTTCTCAAGGTCATCCTGAGAATTCTCGTTTTGGGGACAAGAACATGTTCCTAGTACTAAATTAGTTTTGGAGCCTGGTAGTGTCACATTAGGGGTGGGCAAACTTACCCTTGTCTGTGCCACTTGCCAGACCATCGCCGGCTGCTCAGCCCTGTTCGTTGTCTGTGGCAAGCCACTGGGTGGTCCACAGGCACCCAGTGAACAGCGTGCGGCTGCCTGCTCCCTCACTGAGCTGCCATTTTGCATGAAAATGTAGGCTTGGCCTTTTTTGTAAATGCCCATTTATGCAAGTGGCAGCCGTAAAGCAGCCATTTACACAAGATTACAATCTTCCGGAAATGGCTGCTTTATGGCTGCCATTTGCTTAAATGGGCATTAACGAAAAAGGCCGAGCCATCATTTTAATGCAAATTTGCAACTCGGCAGACCAGCGGGCACTGCCACATTTGCCTGGCTTGGCACGCGCCAAGTCAGGCAAGCACAGTGGTCTGTAGACTGGAGTGTGGGAGGCCAAGCAGGGAGGATGTCTGCCGGAGTCCACCTACTTCCTGGACTCCCATGACATCTCTATGTCACCCACAGTGCTTCTGTGGAGCGGTCTTCCCCTTTGGGGCTTTCTTGTCTGCTCGACATTATGCCCTCTGGAATACAGAGCAACACCTCCTCCAGTACCCCCTACCCTGCCCTTCCTATAGAATTTATATCCAGAGATGACCATATCCCGCTGATTCTCTCCGTTCTACTAGGTTTCCATAATACCCACTATATCTAGATTCTCCTTTAAAACCAGGCAATCCAGGTCTCCCATTTTGGCTCAGAGGCTTCTTGTATTTGTATACCTATACACGATGTCCTTACCTAGATGTCTCTGGCATGTGTATCCAATGTACTTCATAGGTTTCCTGTGATCACAGTGCTGCCACTGTACGCTGACTCAGTTCCATGTGAGAAAAAAAATTCAGTTGATACATTTTGTCCGGAACAAAATATATCAGCTTTACTCTTTCCACAGATAGAACATACCTTTGAAAAGTGTTTTGCAATGCAGTGCAGTTTTCTGTTACCAAAGAAAAAGAAGTTAACAGTGGTGGTTCTTACTCCTTGGTCTCTTCTGCTTCCTAAGATGCTTTCCCCATTTAGGAGCAATCCAGATTCTAATTCACAAAATGCACTTTCATCTGGAGATAAGAGGATGATATTGCTTGAATCACTTCATTATGACAATGGCTTCCCAGGGGATTGTTGCTTCAGTCTTCAGAAGAATTATCTTGGCTGTGCCTATAGATTAATTAATTAAAGGTGGAAACCTGTTTTGTTTTTTTCCTGTAATACTTTTTTTTTTCTTTTACTGTTTGAGAAATATGCCTGTGGATAATTTAAAAGCAGTGCCTCCTCTCACTATAATCTATAGTGGTTCAGGTCATATATTTCTTTCAAAGCAAGCGTGTGAGATAAACAGGCTTGGGACTTGCAACATCAGCACTGATTTCCCAGATGACCTTCTGAAATAGCTCAGCCCATTTCCTGTTGCTAAGGAAAAGCGCCACTGTTGCTTATACCCCAAGTCTTATATTGGGGTTACTCTTATCTAATTTTAAATAGATCCCCCCCCCCCAGGTGCTCTCTGTTTACAGCAGGCTGGTTACAGCAGTATCCTATGGCAAACAGCTACGCAGTTCCAGGAAACTTTTGCCTTCGGTTCTGCTGTTTGTATTCAACTCAGAGCCCATTTCCCCCTACATGCTCTAATATGGCTATCTGGGGCAGACAGCAGCTTAACCATCAAATACAGAAATAACTGGCCTCATCCTCATGCATATACTGGGAAGCAGATCAATGCAAACTGATCTATATTTAAATAAAACAAAACTTTTGTACCAATTTTAGGCATCTTTAGCAAGCACCGACCCAATGTCATGAGAACTGAAAACACCTAGAAATCCCCCTATTCCCTTTCACCAGCTAGGAGAAGATAGCCTTCTGATTCACGATGCATTCCCTATACTAGTGTAAGATATGGACCCACACTTTGAGGTGCGGTGTTCTTCTAGATTTATTTATTGCATTTATATCCCGCTTTTTTTCCTCTTTCAGGAACCCAAGGCGGCTTACATAATCCTTCCATTTTATCCTCTCCACAACAACCCTGTGAGGTAGGCTGGGCTGAGAGTCTGTGACTGGCCCAAAGTCACCCAGTGAGCTTGCATGGCTGAGTGGGGACTAGAACCTGGATCTCCCAGCTCCCTGTCCAACACTCTAGCCACTGCACCACACTGGCTCTTTAGATGGGGTGTTCTTCTCTCCTGCTCCATTAAAAAAGATCCACAGGGGCACATGGCTAAAGGCATGTCACCTGTTATCTGCCAACCTAGACTTCTGAAGCTTCTTCTAGGGGTGTCATATAGCAGTACATCCTGATTTGCTGGTAAATGTACATTCAACAGGGATGTGTACTTGTATGAAGCATATGTTTTAAAATGCATTCTTGCTGCTTTCGAACTTTACATTTTAAAACAGAAGTATAAAACAGAAAGCGAAGAGGATCTAAAGAGTCTCTTGTTGAGGGTGAAAAAGGAGAGTGCAAAAGCTGGTTTGAAACTCAACATTAAAAAAACTAAGATCATGGCACTGGCCCCATCACTTCCTGGCATATAGAAGGGGAAGAAATGGAAGCAGTGACAGATTTTACTTTCTTGGGCTCCAAGATCACTGCAGACGGTGACTGTAGCCATGAAATTAAAAGACACTTGCTCCTTGGGAGGAAAGCTATGGCAAACCTAGACAGCACAGTAAGAAGCAGAGACATCACCTTGCCGACAAAGGTTCGTATAATCAAAGCTATGGTTTTCCCAGTAGCAACGTATGGCTGTGAGAGCTGGACTATAAGGAAGGCTGAGCGCCGAAGAATTGATGCTTTCGAACTGTGGTGCTGGAGAAGACTCTTACGAGTCCCCTGGACTGCAAGGAGGTCAGATCAGTCCATCCTAAAGGAAATCAACCCTGAGTGCTCATTGGAAGGACAGATACTGAAGGTGAAGCTCAAATATTTTGGCCACCTAATGCGAAGAGAAAACTCTCTGGAAAAGACCCTGATGCTGGGAAAGACTGAAGACAAAAGGAGAAGGGGACAGCAGAGGATGAGATGGCTAGGTAGCATCATGGATTCAATGAATATGGACTTGGGCACACTCTGGGAGAGAGCGCAGGACAGGAAGGCCTGGTGTGCTATGGTCCATGATGTCACGAAGAGTCGGACATGACTGAACGACTGAACAACAACATAAAACATCTTAGGTACATACCTAAAAAGCTCATGTGTGAAGTAGCCCTGAAAAACATGTGTACTTATGCCTACATGATGATTCACTTCAAGGCATTGCCTTAAATAGTGGTTTTCAAAATGTGCTGCAGGGGAACACAGGGATTCTTCAAGGAGAAGTTCAGTAATTATAGAAAAGTGTTCCTGAAAGACCTGTTCAGTACCAGCAATCTACCTATGCAGTGCACAGCTGCAGGAAAGTGCTGGGTGTGATCTGACACACTCTCATTTCATGCAGCACAACAATGATTCCTGATAGTCCTGGCCAGGACACCAGAGGAATTGACCGTGCACCTTAGAAGGCACCCCAGAAACTTCTGCAATGCAAAAGGATTCTGCACAGACATGTTGATGAGGAGACAGTGTTCCCTGAATGCATCAAGTTTCCAAACCACAGGTATTATAGCCTGTCCTGGATGAGTCCCCAGTTATTCACCGCACTTTGATCCACTTCTCCAGAGCTTCAGCCTGCTTTCTAAGTGATACAGCATACCTATACTATTTGCACAGTAGCGTTAGAAACCATGCTCTGCAGTGATGTTTCTCCATTGCTTTCCACACCACATTTTCCATTTCCAGGTTCTCAAGGATTCAGTGTTTGACATCTATTATTGTTGTAACTTATGATCAAGACACTGATTCAACACGACTTCAGTAGGAGCAGAGACTGATGCATGATATTCTTGAAAATGAATTTTCAGCGACACACTGCTTCTTCAGGGGGAGCACAATCCCTTCCAGATTGAGCACCCTCAGAACAGCCACCCACTAACAGCATTTCAGTCTTGTCTGGATTGAGTTTCAGTTTATTAGTCCTCATCCAGGCGGTTGTCGCAGCCAGGCACTGATCTAGCACACCCATAGCCTCCCTGATGAAGGAAGTGCTTAGGCAGCTCCTCTTTCTCTCTCAAACACACACACACACACACACACACCAGGACGTCACACGCCAACATGTGCAAAAGCACATGACACACAAATGTTCAGCAACATGTCACACAGAAATATATGTAACCATGTGTCACACAATGACATGCAGCAACATGTCATTTGTAAATATATGCAGCAATATGCCTCATGCAAACATATGCAGAAACACACATAGCAGCATGAAGAAACACACTACATGCAATGTGGCACATGCATACACACAGAGTAACATACATAGCATACACAGGTTTTATAGCAATATTTTAAATAGATGTAATCTTATAATTGAATTTAATAAAGCCAAAGGAATTATATGAACCATGCAGTTAGGAACAACATTTCATGATAAACTTCTCTTGAGATGGAAAACATGATGTTTATCTATTAGAAGAACCAAGGGATTATAGTCAAAATGTGATCAGTTGATAACAATAAAAGATGTATAGGTTGGGAACAATTTTAAAACATGTTGGGAGGTGATGGTATATTCAACATTTACAGAACCAGAATGGGATGCAGCCTTCTCAGATGAAGCAGTTAAGCCTATCTGTTCATTTCAATATTCAGTATTGTAGATACGTTTTCTATTTTCTGTTTCTCATTTTCACAACAACAACACTAAGGGATTTTATGGAATGTGAAGGAAACCTTTAACAAAGTCTGTCCTTCTCCATTATTTCAAACTGTAAATCTGAATGCTCCATGTGTGCAGACTCAGATATTAATACATGGGGGGTGGCAGCTATGCAGGACTAAGAAACACGCAGGGTGGGCACTCCTTGCTGGTTCACTGTGAGGGTCCGGTATTGGGCTGGCCCCACCACAGTGCTTTATTACGACGGACTCACAAAGACTACAGTTGTGCAAACAACACTTCTGCTCACCCTTGGTTTTGCAAGCATTCCTGGTGAAACCCTTTAAGGGTGTAGTCCTATTGTTTCTACCCTCAATGACTGTAAGCCTCTGAACTCAGAGGCTAAACTCATCCTATACAGGGTGGGAGGAGTGGTGGAGGGGATCTTTGCCTCCCTGTCCTCTGGCCCTGCATTTTTGCCAGAGGAGTTTTTTGCCCCCTAGCTGGGGCACTTCAGAGGGGGAAGAAAGGAGGCTGGAGAGGCCTCAGAGAGCTCATATCCCGGCCTCTCCAGTCTCCTCCCTTCCCCACCCACTGAGATGCCCCCTTTTCCCTCTCTCCGAGGTCGCATTGCTGAACTTGGAGAGCAGCCAGCGTAGTTCTTTCCACACCAGCTGCGAGGAGGAGGGGGGTCGGAGCTCCGATTCCCAGCTCCGAGGCTGGAGCGCTGTCTCCAACCTTGGAGCTGGGAATCCGAACTATCCTATGGCCCCTCAGATGCTGTCTAGGGCCCTTAGGATTGCTCCCTAAGAGATTTTGTGAGTATTCACCAGGAATGTTCACAAAAACCAAGATGGCTTTTGTTGCTGCCTTTCCCACCTTTGCTTTAACACCCCCCCCCCATATCTTTGTGAAGGGGGTGAGTGACTGGCAGCAATAGGGCTCATTCAAAGAGCGGAGGTGCGGCTGCCTTTTCCACATGCTTTATTACAACCAGCTCTCAAGCTAGGCTGTCTCTTCCTGTTGACATGATCTCTTTCTCCTCCTGGAAAGTCTAATCCTGAGACCAGCCCAAGGCACTTTGGTCCCTAAAGCATGATACTTAAATGCCATTTCCACTAATAATGTGGGTAAGACCCATTGAAAAGAATGGTGGTGGCACATAAGCACAGAATCATTCTTGCACAGCTCCCATTCAATCCAATGAAGTTTGTATAACAAACCCATGGGACTTTGGTGGGTCACATCTGCCAGATTCTCATTCTGCTGAAATTAATAGTATCAAAACATTAATAATTTCTTTATAGAATTTATATCTCGCTCCTCATCACATGTGATCTCAGGGTGGGTCATAGCAATCAAATGACAGCAAATACAATTTAAAAACAGAAACATATAATTATTGGCATCAAACAACTATTATGCAAAGGCCTGCAGAAAAAGGAAAGCCTTCAGTTGGTAATGAAAGGGGGAGCCAACTGGAGGTCTGAGGAAAGAGCATTCCACAACAAGGGTGCTACTACCGAGAAGGCCCTTTGATGAGCTGTAGCTTTTTAAACCTGCCGGTGATGGCATCCTCAGAAGGGCCACTTCGGGTAACTTCAAAGATTATATGGGAAAACACATTCCTTGAGGTAGCTGGGTCCCAAGCAGTGTAGGTCTATGTACATTAGTCCTATCACCTTGAATTGGACCTGGTAACTTTTAAGCAGCCAGTACAGATCTTTAATGACCGGTGTAATATGGTCCCTCACATTCATACCCTTTAACACTCTGGCCACTACATTTTGCACTTGCTACAGTCTCCGGACCATCTTCAAGGGAAGCACCGCAGAGAACAGGTTGCAGAAGTCTAACCAGGAGGTTACCAATGCATGGCCAGGCTAACCCTGTCCAAGAATGGCTGTAGCTGACAAATGAACCAGAACTGAAAAAAGCCACGCATAGCCACTGAAGCCATCTAGGCTTCCAGCACCAGAGCAGAATCCAAGAGCATCCTCATGCTACACACCTGTTCCTTCTGGGGGAGTACAGCACCACCCAGAACAGGCAGCAGTCCCATTTCCTGGACCTGGGAACCACCTATTCACAGTACCTCTGTTCTGTCAGGAGTCAATTTCAGTTTATTGGCCCTCGTCCAACCTATTACTGACTTCAGACACCTGTCCAGCATCTGCCTGGCTTTGCTTGATTCAGATGGTAAGGAGAAATAAGAGCTGTTCAGGATTTCTTTATCTGTGTAGAATCAACATGTGAAGAGAAGGAGCGCTCTCGCTCCACCCTGCTCCTTGCGCATTTCCATTGTCCTCTGCTCTATAGGGTGTGGGTCTGAACAGGAGGCCACACGAGCCAGGATGCTGATTTTCCCAGATGCGAGTTGCAGACGTTTGTTTCAATGCATGCCCGCCCCTGCTCACGAGCCTCACATTCATGGCATGTTTGGAGAAGAGCCCTCACCACTGGAAAGGGCTCCTCTTTGTTCGTGATTAATGGAGACAGAGCGGTAGAGCTTCCCCACTGGTCTACCATGTTTCTATCAGCATCTCCTGATGAACAGATTACCGAGGCTGTTTCTAATGATGGGGCTGGACTTTGATTAATTCTGGGTCCCAGTCCCCCGGCTCCAGTTCTGGGAGTATTTCCAGGTATCAAATTGTGCTGTTCCTTAAGGCTCTGCGTAGGAGAAATGGCTTCAATACCTATTGAATATATGAGGAAATATGTCTGGAAAGTGGGACAGTGAATATATGTAAAGTGAAAACTTACTGGACATGATGTATTAAGGATCAGCTTTTGTGAAAGAATAGAAAGAATGAATAGAAAGAGTCACTGTTTCAGGCACGGTACTAGGGATGGGGCATGGGTTAAACAGGAAATAGTGTGTTGCTCAGCATGTCCCAAATTCCAAGGTCATGAATTGTATCCAATGTTAGTCTTACTTGGAGTAGACCCATTGAAATGAATGGAACTCACGTTAGACTAACATTGTACACGACAGCTTGTTCTGTATCATGGCATACGTTGGTACTTATTGCTTCACATTTTGATGCTCAGCAGTGCAAACATATGATGAGATGCCTCCACGGTGTCCACCAATTTTCATTATAGTCCTTGTTGCATGACATCCCTCTCATAGTGACTCTGTCCACTGCCTCATGCCATTGTGTGGTCCCTGTGGATGTGGACAAATGTCTGTCTTATACAGGAATTCTTACCTTGCCTTTGGCCACAGTCATAATGGTGTCATCACTCACAAATGATTACAGACTTCAAGGCTTTAATCAGGAACCTTGTGGCCTGCCTTTCAGCCACAGGCCACTGACCCCAAGGACCCTGAAGTGGAGAATGCCTGGATTGGTGGGCATTGGTTATGTGAATTTTTGAAAGAAAGAAAAAAGGAATCACACAACGGATCTTTTATGCACATGGGTATTATGGTTACAGATCTCTCTTTAAAGCAGGGGTGGTCACCGTGTGATCCTCCAGATGTTTTGGACTACAACTCCCATCATCCCTCCCATTGGCTATGCTGGCTAGGGTTGATGGGAATTGTAGGCTGAAACATCTGGAGGGCCACAAGTTGCCTGCTCCTGCTTTAAGCAAATCTCCCTGTGTCAGACAAAAGTACTAGCATGGAAGATTTTAAAACCAAGGAAGATCCAGTGGTGCTGCCTCAGATTCATGTTTGGAATGCCACAGATGTTATGTTAACCGCATCCGACTGAATCTCTGCAGTAGTTACATGGTGTGAATCGTTGTGGGGATATGTCCTAATTAATTATTGTCTTTGACCTGTTTCTAGTGGTGCCAAATAGCATATGGAAGCATTAAAATGTTAATTTACATTTACTCTTGTAGGGAAATTTGCTGTGATATTGTGCAATTAGTCAACCTACAGATAAGCCTCAATGGACCCTAATTGAAACCACCTTTGAAGGTGGTTAATGTTTCAGTCTTCAGTTTTTAAACAGCTACAATTCCAGAGCACTGTGAAAACTGTTACAAAGCGGGGGAGGGATGTAGCTCAGTGGCAGAGCACACGCTTGGCATGCAGAATATTTGTGGTTCAATCCCTGGCACCTCCAGGTCAGCCCGGGAAAGAATCCTGCCTGAAACCCTGGAGTGCTGCTGCTAGTCAGTGGAGGCAATCCTGAGCTAGATGGACGAATGGTCTGACTCAGTATAAGGTGGCTCACCCTGGTGGACTGAACCCTGAGGGCTTGGGAATGAAGGCTCCTTCTAACTGCCTTTGAAGCTCACTTGCTCACCTCCTTCGGTGAACACTTGGCAAAGATGCCTAGGAACAGCAGCAGTTTCCACCATCACTTGCTCATCTGCATTCACCTTCTTGCTGCTCCTGGTGGGTGAGCAAGCAGGGGCTGCTGTTGCTGCCTGGCAGAAGCACGGAGAGAGAAAGAAGAGGATTGTTACTACTGCCACACAGGTGGCAGGAGAAATGGAGGGGGGGGCCCTCCAATGAGCCTGATTGCACTGATGTGCATGCGTGCGCGCATGCGTGCTATCCAGCCACTCCTGCTGCCATCCAGAGACAAAGGGAGGTGGCAGCTAGGACAGGGGAAGGTATTGGGTTCTCATGAGATTCTTGATGCTGACCTTCATCACCAACCCTTTTGTTATCATCACTGGTGCAAATCATGAGCACAATTCAGCCAAAGTCAAGGACTTTTAAATTGGAGGAGTGTGTGTGTGCACCAGTCACAAGAAGCACTTATCCCCAGAGGCATTTCTAGGCACCTAAAAGATCTGGAGCCCAGGGCTGTAGGACACAAATCTGCATACAATTTGCATATGCTGATTTATATCTATATATGCAAATTTAGAAATAATTACTAGAATTTTTTAAATTAGCAAAGAAAGCTAATTAATTTCTCATCCCAACCGTCTCAAAATAAATTATTTAACTAATTTTCACCCCACTCCAGATAATCCCAAAGCAATAGTTCCTTCTTAGTTATAATTAATTTACAATCTCTTGCTAAGCCTTCTCTCACTTCTCTCGCTCCCCACCTCACAACTTCTCTCCCTTCTGCAAGAAAATTGCCCCTACCTCGTGCAATTAAGCTTAGAATAAAAGTTTCCATTAACACCAATGGAAATTTTTTCCCCTAAGCTTAATTGCTGTGTGTGTGTGTGTGTGTGTGTGTGTGTGTGAGAGAGAGAGAGAGAGAGTAAGAGTATGGGGGTTGTTCCAGCATGTGGGGAGGGGAGGGTTAACCTTTCCCTTTTGAGGTTCACCCCTCCCTTGAAAATCCCCCCCCCCCAGCATGGCAATTAAGCTAAGAAAGAAATCTTCAGTTGGCATCAATGGACATTCAGGGAGTAGATCTGGGGTACTGGGAAATACACAAGAGTCCTTGCAACTCCCCTACTTAAACCCCAAGTATTTTGTGGACTTTTTAAAAAAATGAAATTTTTTTTCTTAGCCATAGCTAAGAAACCTGCAAAAGTTCAGAAGGATAGGTGCAGCAGTTTTGTGGGAGTCTTCAAATTTGGCAGGGAAAGGAATGAGCTTCTTCTTCCCCACTCCATGGCTTGTTTTTTGTTTTGCGCAATTTGTATGCAAATGAATACATGCAGATGCTAGGTGTCCCTAGTCACGAAGCCTGCAAAATGTCCAAAGGATACATGCAGAGGCAAGGGAATTATAATGAATGAGGCTTTTTTTGTTTTCTACTCAACTGTTACCAACATCATAGATAATGCAATAGGACAGTGGTGACTGATGGATGTGGAGCTTATGGTCGCAGAGGCAGAAGCACTTGAACATCCACCATATTCCAAGCAAGCACCCAGTGCTACCCCTCCCAGGTCCCACAGACTCCACAAAAATTCTCTTAACATTTCTGCTCCTGAGAGGGAAAACTAGCAAAGAGCACTGAACTCTGGATCAGTCCTGTGCTATCTTACTTCAACATTCCTTCCCCAAAGCACTGGGACCGGAGATCCCTGATAAAACCATTCACTGTGATTAGAAGCTAGAGTTGTCAGCCCTTTCTCTCCCTCCTCCCTCTCCCCTCCCTGGCTTTTCCCTTAAATGTAGAACTTGGCAAAAATATATTCATTTTTGCAGACACAGACCTAGTTTGCACATAATGCCTAAACCATGGTTTAACACAAGTGTTGTTGAATTCTGGGTTATTGTGATGCGCGAACCCAGCCATGCTAACAAACCATGGCTTGTTAACCATGAACAACCCTGAAAGAGAACCCATGGTTTGTTGTTGGATTGTGAACTCTGGGTTGTTTAAATCATGAGTTGTCATTATATGTGAATCCAATGAATAACCCATTATGGGTTGCACATGGGCTGTTTTGCCAGGCTTCTTTCCCCCAAATACCCACTCTTCAAACCCACGGTCTGCAGAATGGGTTGTTTTACCCATGATGGGTTGGAGTGTCATCTGTCAGCCCATAGTGGGTAAAGGGCATTGGCCAGCCACTCTTGCTCAGGGGGGCTGCCATCGCCATTTGCGATGGTGCCCAAGCCACTGCCCATGCCCCCCTTCCCAGCTCTGATTGTGACCGCATCCCTTTTTTTATGTTATTGATCCTGGTTTTGTGCAAAACCGGAATTGGAACACTTCCCCGCATTTCCCTGCAATTTTTCCCATGTGCACAAATGGCGCTTCCCATTTGCACACATGGGAAAAAAGGTATTTCTTCCATGTCCGCAAAGGGAAGCCCCATTTGCGCACATGGAGAAAATAGACTTTCCCCCAGTCTGCAAGAAGGATCCTTCACACAGACTCAGGAGAAATGCCTTCCTTGGGGGGAAGGAGGTATGTGGCAGAAGGGTGAGTGGATCCCCAATTGGGGGAGCCCCCTAGGGTGCTGACCAACCCTGACATGAATGCAGAATGCATGAGTAAGTGGATGTTAAGACCCATTCCCCGTTTCCCCAACCCATGGCTTGGGGGAACAGAGAATGGGTCGTAAACACCCACTTACCAAGGGGTTCTCCACTCATGCCAGGGTGGGTCAGTACCCTAGGGGGCTCCCCCAATTGGCGATCTACTCAGCCCATGGTGTTTTTTCTATGTCTGCAAATGGAAAGCTCCGTTTGCGCACATGGAGAAAATGAAGTTTTTTCCCCTTTGGTTTCCCGTTGCTGTGCACATATGCAGCAACAGGAAAATGAAGGATACCAGCTTGCCGCCCCCCCCCCCCTGTAATATGCAGGGTTGCAGGCAGGGAATGCTGCTATCCACCCCGTAGCGATCATGAATGTCTCTGCTTTGCTGTTGTTAGTTGTCAGAATTGACAGCTGACAGCAGCAAAGCGGAGACGTTAGCGATTGCTACTGGGTGGATAGCGGCTTGGCCTGTGCCCTTGGATGTTTGGGCAACATACAGGAGTGCGGGGGGGGGGGCAGCTGGTATTCTTCTGTTTCCCGCTGCTGCGCCTGTGTGCAGCAGTGGAAAACCAAAGGGGGGGGATTTAAAAGGAGCCCCTCTTTAAATCCCTACAGAAGTCAATGAAGGTGATTTCCATTGGCTCGCATGGAGATTCAAAGCATCCCATCCATGAAAAGACAAACCTCTTTTTTAATGGCACGGAGGAGGGTGCTGGGGCGGGGAGGAGTGGGCCATGTGGGGAAACCCCCCCCCCCAAGGTCCCTCATCATCACGGTATGAATGGGAAACATACAGGGAACTGTGTAAATGTAACCTTTCCCCCCACGCCCAGCCCCTTTAAAATCACCCACTTCCCTGTGGGCTTCCCAGTCATGCAGGGGGGGAGGCTTGGAGGGTCCCCCACATGGCCCACTATTTCTGTCCTGGCACCCCTCTCCTCGCCATAAAAAGAGGTTTGTCTTTGGCGCACGGTACGTCTTAAATCCCATTGCCCATGGAGATTTAAAGGTGCCCTGTGTGGAAAATTGGGGGTGGTGTGGTGAAATCCAAACCCCCACAAGGACTGTGTTGCCCCCACAGTCCTTGGAGTGGGGCTTGGATTTCACCCCACCCCCAATTTTCACTTTTTGAATTTGAGCAGCCCCATTGCACAAAATGGAGCAGGGGAAAAAAATAGCTGCTCCTGAAAATCAGATGAGGGGGGCAAGAGGACCCATAGTGGGGGGTGGTAGGATTCCCCCCCACACACCCAATTTTTGGGACGGGTGCTTTGAAAACCCAATGGAAGCCTATGGGCAACGAGCTCCCCTTCTCAGCTCCGATCACGATTGCGATCAGGGTTCAGTCCCTTTTTTTAATGCTCCCAGACCCATTTTTGCGCAAAAACAGGACCAGGAAGCATTTCCCACACTTCCCCATAACCGACGAATGAGTGCATATTTTTATTTTTAAAGGTACTCTGTGTGGAATATCTGGAATGGGGGAACCAAATCTAAGCCCCCCCCCCCAAAAGGACTGTTGGGGCAACACAGTCCTTGGGAGGCTTGGATTTGGGGGCCCCACCCCAGTTTTTCTGCACAGAGCACCTTTAAAAATAAAAATATGCACTCATTCGTCAGTTATGGGGAAGTGTGGGAAATGTTTCCTGGTCCTGTTTTTGCACAAAAATGGGACTGGGAGTATTAAAAAAATGGACTGAACCCTGATCGCAATAGTGATCAGAGCTGAGAAGGGGGGCTTGGCGCAGACGAGGCCAGTCTGCTGCCAGGTCCCCTGGGATTCAGACTGGAGGACTGAGGGGGAGGGAGGGAGCGATCGGACAAAGAACCCACCCAAGATGGGTTGTTTGCCCAAAGTGTGGTGAGTGTGCTAGCCAACCACAGTGGGTTGTGCACAAAACAATCCACCCTACGTAGCTTGTCAGCCACCATGGGCGAGTATGATACGTTTCTGTGTCCCTCTGAATCACTAATAAAGCTTCAGGAGGGTTCAGATTCGAATTTGGTCTACTTCGGAGGAGCCCTGCTTCATTTCAGACATCTCTGAAATCTTTCTAAATCAGCCTGTTATCGGATTTGGGATTTGGCTGAATATGATGCACATATGATAAATCGCATGTCTTTCAATATGGGACTTGTGCATGTTCTTAAGCATCTCCCATTGAAATCAGAGACGCCTAAAAGTGCTCAGTTTTGGCTGGATCACTCCCATTATTTGTCTAGACAGTGGGAAAATGAATCTTAAATGTTTTACTCAAAGCAGCATTTGCAGAACAGAATTCTAGCGTACATGTGGGTTCCCTTAATGGCCAGAGTTTTGCCAGAGTTTTGCATTCTTGTGTCCGGTTTTAGGGCTTCACCTTTAGCCATCAGTTGCATAACACAAGAGGATGCTGTTTCAGGTTTTGTGCTGTAAGACCAAGGGTCTATGACCTCAGAGCCTTGGAGCCGGACAAAACCCAATCAAAAATGGCTGCCATCCCCAGGTCTTGCCACCCTTCCTTCAAAGCATCTGTGGGTGCTCAAACAGCAATTTCCTCCTCTATAATCTGACAATTACAATGTAGTCATGGAGTTGTCTTTCTCCATCTCTCCCCCCCGCCCCCCCGGCAATCTTGGTGCCTTTTCCAGCTTTAAATTGTTAGAAGTCTGGCTTCTTTAGTCTGAGGGCAGACAGATACTGATAATTTTTCTTTTGATCTATTCTTGGGAAAAACAACTCCATCAAGTGGGGAAAATACTGGGATATGTATCTGCAGGAGTGTGGAAGGTGTGAAAGGCATTAAGCACTCCCTTCAGTTCCCATTTCAGTGATTAACAGCAGCATGAAGCTTAATTAAACTGACATGACAGTGTGCAAATAATTACAGTGGGTTTTCTTCCCTTTTTGCTTTCCTTAACAATTACTTAAAAATTACTTACATTGCTCAGAGTGAGAGCGATATTGGTATTCCTGCTTTGGAACTGAACTGGCCTGAAGGGGGAAAATATTAATGTCAGTTTGGAAAGGTGAGATCATCCTTGCACACCACTGTTCTCTATCTGCCAGTTGCCAACCTGCACCTGACCCCCTTCTCCCACAGTCCCATCAAACGCCAGCACGGACGCAAAATAGGACTTTGAACCCCCCTTCAGGTGCTCCCCTCATGTGGTTGAGCTGGGTGGAGGGGAGAGTAGGGCTGTTCTGGTTGCCCCAGCCTTGCTTCATGTGCCTGGCACCCCACCCCATCCACATGAAGGGTTCCTGATTACGGGAAGAACCTAGTCCAGCAGACTTCCCTACTGCAAGCCTTCCCACCATGCATGGGTGGGCAGCAGGGGATGCGATGGCAGGCAGGGTGGTTGCAGCTGGTGCAGTTAATCAGTTGAGAGGGGATGCCTGGAGGGGGCTTATACATATTAGAAATGGGTGAGTGACCCATGGCTCTCATCAGGTTGGCTCGCTGGAAATACGCTAAGCCATTTCCCCCCAAAATTGGGAAATGGAGCCTAGGCCTGCAGTGGTGACCAGTGAATACTGGAAGTGGTGGAGTGTAGTGGGGGCACAGGAGCACTGTGTGTGTCCTATATTACTTGTGCATGTATGTAGCGCCCAGCACTTTAGCACCCCGGTGCATTTTTCTTGTGTCTGTCTATACTTTTGAACACATCACTCTCTGTCCAGAGAGTAATCACAGCCATCTCCACCCCACTTCAGTCGCTAACCGCATTAGCATTATCTGAAACTTTGCAAGCAGGACAGTGCCTCTGAGTAGATGCAGAGTACATTCACCTCACTACTGAATAATAGGGATGGTGCAGGAGCTCAATTGGGTCAGGAGTCTGGTGGACTCCCCATGTGCCATGGCCGCTGAGCTCTTGCCCCTGCTCAAAATCCCCCCCCTGCGCCCACACTCGCCCAGAACCCATCTGCAAGTGCCATGAGCTCCATTTTGCGGAAGAAAGTGGCAATTGTGAATGTGCGCACATCTAGGCTTACACAAAATGCCACTGTGAATAACCAATGTGTGCAAGATTACAGGCATAAATGGGCCAGTAATCTTGCATATATGGACTATTCACAGCACCATTTTGCATAAGACAAGATGTGTGCATATTTGTGATCGTCACTTTCTTCCACAAAATGGTGCTCACAGATGGGTCCTGGATGAGTGGGGATGGCTCAGCGAGCAGGGTGGGAGGGGAGGTTGAGCGCGGGTCTGAGGGCATGCAAGCGAGGGCAGGGGCTTGGTGGGAG
Source organism: Heloderma suspectum (assembly GCF_057233095.1). Classification (NCBI taxonomy): domain Eukaryota; kingdom Metazoa; phylum Chordata; class Lepidosauria; order Squamata; family Helodermatidae; genus Heloderma; species Heloderma suspectum. Next base: position 120,125,741 of record NC_139462.1, read on the forward strand.
CCCAGAGAACCCGGATGGGGGTCGGGTGCCCATCCATCCCTATTGACTAACCAAGCCAGGTGCTCCAAGTCCCACTTCAGGGATCATATCTACCAAAACACATCATGCATTCCTACTGCTGCTCTGAATGAATAAAATAATTTATTTTTTAATCATTCTTCAACTAGCCCAGTTCCAAGTTGAAAAGGATGGTTAATCATGAAATTACTCAGAAACAAGTCTCACTGTGTTCATTTACTTCCAAGTAGGGGCATTGTTAGGTTTTTAAAAGATCTGGGACACAGGCCCGTAACACAAATTGGCATATACTTACACAAGTCTAAGTGCACCTCTAATATGTGTGCATGTGTGTGTGTGTGTGGTGTGCATTTATTTATTTATTTATTTATTTAATTTATTAATCGCCCATCTGACTGGTCACCCAGCCACTCTGGGCGATGTACAACCCACCATAAACAATTTAAAACAATAAAATTTTACCATAAATTTTTTTTAAAAAAAAATACCCTAACCCACCCCAAATGCCTGCCTGAACAACCACGTTTTTAATGCACGACGGAAGCTCATTAAAGAGGGGGCATGACGGAGTTCCCTAGGGAGGGAGTTCCACAGAGTGGGGGCCACCACAGAGAAGGCCCTCTCCCTCGTCCCCACCAGTCTAGCTGTCCTGGCTGATGGGACAGAGAGAAGGCCATCCGAGGCTGATCTTGTTAAGCGGCCTGTCTGGTGTTGCTGGAGGCACTCCTTAAGATAGGCTGGGCCGGAACCATATAGGGTTTTAAAGGTCAAAACCAACACCTTGAATTTGGCCCGCAAAACAACTGGTAACCAGTGCAACTCCTTCAGCACTGGAGTGATGTGATCCCGCCGGCGGCTGCCTTTAATCAGGCGAGCCGCCGCGTTCTGTACCAGCTGCAGTTTCCGAACCGTCTTCAAGGGTAACCCCACGTACAGCGCATTACAGTAGTCTAAACGAGAGGAGACCAGGGCATGTACTACCGATGGGAGCAGATGGTCGGGAAGGTAGGGGCGCAGCCGCCGTATCAGATGGAGTTGATACAGCGCTGTCCGGCTCACAGCTGACACCTGAGCCTCCATGGACAGCTGGGAGTCCAAAATGACCCCCAGGCTGCGGACCTGGTCTTTCAAGGGTAGCTGTACCCCATTCAACACCAGGTCAACATCCCCCAGCTTCCTCTTGTCTCCCACCAAAAGTACCTCGGTCTTGTCAGGGTTGAGCTTCAGCTTATTCCTCCCCATCCAGCCACTCACCGTCTCCAGACATTTGGACAGGGATTCTGCGGCCAACCTTGGTGAAGATTTGAATGAGAGGTAGAGCTGAGTGTCATCCGCATATTGATGACACTGCACCCCAAACCTCCTGATGATAGCCCCCAGTGGCTTCACATAGATGTTAAATAGCATCGGGGAGAGGATGGAACCCTGTGGCACCCCACAAGTAAGTGGCCACGGGTCCGAAACCTCCTCTCCCAGTGCTACCCTCTGGTACCTGCCAGAGAGGAAGGACTGGAACCACCGCAATACAGTGTTTCCAATGCCCAACCCCTCCAGGCGGTCCAGGAGGATACCGTGGTCAACGGTATCAAAAGCCGCTGAGAGGTCGAGGAGAACAAGGAAGGAGCATTCACCCCTATCCAGAGCCCTCCTCATATCATCCACCAAGGCGACCAAGGCCGTTTCTGTCCCATGCCCAGGCCTGAAGCCCGACTGAAATGGCTCTAGATAATTGGTTTCTTCCAAGTGTGCCTTCAACTGCATCGCCACCACCTGCTCAATCACCTTGCCCAAAAATGGCAGATTTGAGACTGGGCGAAAGTTGTTCAGAACTTGAGGATCCAAGGAGGGCTTCTTTAAGAGCGGTCTTATCACTGCCTCCTTGAGGGCTGATGGCATCACTCCCTCCTCAAGGGAGGCGTTCACCACCGCCTTGATCCCCTCACCCAGTCTCTCTCTGCAGCTCATAATGAGCCAAGATGGGCAAGGATCAAGTAAGCAGGTGGTCGGCCCTACAGATGAAAGCACCTTGTCCACTTCATCAGGAGGAAGAAGCTGGAACCGATCCCACAAAACCGGTTTGCCACAGGCCGCCTCTTGCTCACTAACTGTATCCACAGTGTGCAGAGTAACACACCTAATCTGATCAATTTTATCTGCAAAGTGCCTTGCCAAAGCCTCACAGGAGGCCTTAGAATGCTCCAGTGGTTCCGGAGCCACAGGACCGACCAGGCTCCGGACCACTTGGAACAGCCTCCTGGGGCAGCACTCTGCAGACGCGATGGAGGCAGCATAATATTCCTTTTTTGCTGCCTTCACCGCCACGTGATAGGCTGAAGATACAGCTCTAGCCCGTGTCTGATCGTCTTTGGAGCGAGACTTCCGCCACCGGCGCTCTAGCCGTCTCACCTCCTGTTTCAGAGCTCGTAACTGCGGATTGAACCATGGTGCAGTCCGAGCCCTGTTCAGGGGGAGAGGGCGTTTCGGAGCCACCCGATCTAATGCCCCAGTGATTGCGGCATTCCAGCCACCCACCAGGGTCTCGACCGAGTGGCCGTTGGCATGCCCCAGAGAATCCCCAAGCGCGTTCAGGAATCCATTTGGATCCATAAGACGCCTGGGGCGGACCATTTTAATGGGTCCTCCACCCCTGCGGAGGGGTTGTGGAACCGAGAAGTCCAACATCACCAGATAGTGATCTGTCCATGACAAGGGGGTGGTGGATATACCCCCGACTTCCAGATCACTCCCCGCTTCTCCAGAAACAAACACAAGGTCTAGTGCATGTCCGGCTACATGGGTGGGCCCAGTTAGAATATGGTGCAGCTCCCAGGAGGCCATGGGTTCCATGAAGTCCCGAGGTGCTCCTGTGAGGATGGCCTCCGAATGTACGTTGAAGTCCCCCAACACCAGTAAGTTAGGGGACTGTACACGCACATCAGAGACCACCTCAAGCACCTCGGCCAGGGAGTCAGTCGTGCAGCGGGGTGGACGGTACACGAGCAGAATCCCCAGACTGCCCTTCGGGCCCAACCTCCAGTACATGCACTCAGCAACCTTGGTCTCCCGGAGAGGGGGTCTGGTGAAGACCAAGGACTCTCGGTAGATAACAGCCACTCCCCCTCCCCGATCCCCAGCCCTCGGCTGCTGTGCATACGAAAATCCAGCTGGACACATGGCTGCAAGGGTTGAAGCAGCAGCCTCGGCCAGCCAGGTCTCCGTAATACATGCCAGGTCTGCACCCTCATCCAGGATCATGTCATGGATGAGGGAGGTTTTCTGGGTAACAGACCTGGCATTGCAGAGCAGCAAACGAAGGCCAGAAGATGGGGTCACGCCTCCCCCAGCCATCCTTTGGCTCTGGACAGGCCCGGAGCAGGGGACAGATACTACACATCTCTCCCTTGTTCCCCTTAGCTGGCATGGCCTGTCCCTAGCGCTCCGCCAGCGCCTGCCGCCCAGCCTCGGTATGTTCTGGCCCCCAACACTCCCCCCACTGCCTCCATCAGGTGGACACATGCCCCCTCGCTCCCGCCTATCAGGCAGGCTACCCACCCCTAAAAACACAACAAAATCCCCCCCCAACAAAATAAAACAACAAATAAAACAATTAAAATCCCCTTAAAAATGCCAGGCAGGAGTCCACAGGGAAGGCCTGGTGGCGGTGGTAGCGGCGACGGCGGCAGCAGGCCCAGCGGCTGCAAGCACGCCTCTTCCCCGGTGGTGGTGGTGGTGGCTTCTCCTGCAGGCCCCGGCTCCCCCAGGCCACCTCAGCCAGCCAGCCCATGCAGCCCCTCCAGGGAGGGGCAGGTGGAGCAGCACAGCCGGCTCGGCACCTGGGGGCCCGGTCCCGCAGGGACTGGCGGTCTGCCAGGCAGAAGTCCACAAGGAAGGCCTGGTGGTGGTGGCAGCGGCGGCGGCGGCAGCAGGCCCAGCGGCGGCGGCAGCAGCAGCAGCAGCAGCAGCAGGCCCAGCGGTGGCAAGCATGCCTCTTCCCCGGTGGTGGTGGTGGTGGCTTCTCCTGCAGGCCCTGGCTCTCCCAGGCCACCTCAGCCAGCCAGCTTATGTAGCCCCTCCAGGGAGGGGCAGGTGGAGCAGCACAGCTGGCTCGGTACCTGGGGGCCTGGTCCTGCAGGGACTGGCGGTCTGCCAGGCAGAAGTCCACAAGTGTGCTTGCATGTGTGTATAGATTACATACATATATAAGAAGTGTGCACTGACCCTCCACCCCACTTCAACTCAGACCCTGATTCAGCATTTTGGAAAACATCCTGCTTCTACTCTGGCCAATTTGTAGTCGGACCACTTCAGCTCAGCACCAAATCTGAGTCAATGTTTGGAAAAATGAATCTTTATGCTTCCTGTTGACTACTGTGGGAAATTAGAAAAAAAACTTACTTTTTTCTCTTGGTCAGAACTGGATGATAATTTCAGGCATAGTAGTCCCCTAGAAGGGGATTACACCTGCCCAATGTCAGAAAAATACGTGCAGGGTTTATATTTTGATTTTCTTTTAAAGGGAACTGCCAATAACATTTTAATTCTTTGGAAGAATTGGACAAAAATTTCAGGATTCATTGCTCTATCAGAGAAGAGCATGTCTGTCAAATTTCAGAATGATAGCCACAAGGGATTTTGTGCAAGGGTGGCCTTGACATTGTGAGGCCTCCAAAAGAGGACATACTTATCTCCCTATGTTCCTTGTGGACCATTATTCTGAAAATTACAGACACCCTAGAGGTGTCCCTAAGTAAGAAACTAGCAAAGTTTCAGAAGGATAGGTTCATGTGGAAGGGGAGTTCTCCAGTTTGGGGGAGGGAGTGGTTTGCTTTCCTTTCCATTCACCCTTTCCCCAATAGTTTTTGGGTAAATTTGTAATAAAATGCGCAGGTCATTAGAGGTGTCCCCCAGGCAAGAAACCTGCAAAGTTTCTGAAGGATATACATGCCTGCAAATTTAGGATGACTAGAATTTATTTACATTTCACCAAAGTTAGCAACAGGGGAACATGGGTGGGAAGGTGATACAGCACTCATGACCTGCTTGTGTGTTTTCCCATGGGTATCTGGTTGGCCACTGTGTGAACAGAATGCTGGACTAGATGGACCTTGGTCTGATGTAGCATGGCTCTTCTTACGTTCTTAAATATAGAGTGCCTCTGAGCATGTGCAGAATGTTTTCTTTCACCACTGGGCACTTAGATTCTCCCCCAACCAATTCTATTCCCTTCCATGCAACCATCCCTCCTCATCCTACCACCCTTCAGCAACTCTTCATAAAAACAGATATCTTGTGTCGTGCAACTCCTCTCTACCTCCTCCTTCTTATGCACAAGCTCTCTTTGTATCTTCCTCCCCATAACTTCATTTGTGCCAAGACTTCACCAGGATTCAGTCAATGAGTCTGTTTTCAAAACTAGGGCTAAGTTATGGATAAACTCTGAGCATGTACTAAGTGCCTTTCCCTCACCAATGAAGCTAGAGTTCATGCAATGCCCTTCCTCTCCCCTTCCCCGCCTTCCGGATTCTCTCCTTTGATTGCCTGAAGGAACAACTGCTGAAACCACACCATTGCCCAGAAGGAAATCACATTCTCTTCAATGAGGTTTACTTCTGAGAAAGTCAGCATATTGCTTTTGGGATGAAAACAATAGTAGCTGTCTCTCACCAAGGTTAATTAATGTAAAACAAAAAACAAAAGGAAGGAAATTTGTTGATGATGTGGGGTTTGGTCATGGGACTCCGCCCACATATGCACAAAATTGTGCAGTATCTATTGCTGACATTTGCCTCAAGACAGCATCTTTTCCGCAGTCTACACTGCATTAGCTGGCAACATGTAACACGCAAGGCACAAATCCAAAATGATGAAAATCTGATTTTACATAGAATTGTATCAGAAAGCATCTCCATGTGGATAGGGCCCTGGTGTGAATGTGGGAAGGGATCCAAGATGGTGATGTAACAGTTTGTTTTGTCTTGAGCTCCACAGCTTATTTTAGTTTTTATTGTTTTAATGGCTTGTTTGTGGATGGGGCCCTGGTGTGAATGTCATGGCTCAGCCACAGAAATATATCCTCTGAGCATGAGCAGAGTGCCTCTCTTTCACCAGCAGTTAATTAGCATAGCCCTATTTAGGAGATCAGAATGAAGAGAGTGGGGAGGGTGAGCATAAGCCCAACTAGAAAGAGAGATAATACAAAGAAAAACAAGTCCACTCCCCACTACATAAGCACTAGTATACCTAACTACTATATCCCCACTTCCCTTAGAGACAAATTCAAGCAATTATAGTTCAAGAGTGAATATCACACTTCCAGATCAAACACGGAAGCCCTGACTGTGCAATGTGCAGAAAGCTTGGTGGGGGCCCGTGTGCCAGCCCCTCCGCTCCGGACCTTGGAGCATTCAGTGCAAAGGGGCAGAAAGGGGGTTGCTACCCAGCCAGATGTCCCCACACGTGCCCCTCTGCCCCCTCCACTCCCATGACCCTCTTGGCCATGACCCTTAAAGAAATGTGATCCCTGGAAGGAGCACAGCCATTGGCTGGAGCTCTCACGGAAGACTGAAACTGCCTATAGGGAGCAAAGCTTGATCTGTGATTCGCTCTAAAAGGATCCCATCTTTTTCCTTCTTCTTGGATGAGGGGCCACCAAATGAAAACAAGAATATGATTGGTCAGTGGGATGACTATACTCTTTAATTCCCTTCCCCTCTCTGCTGGTGTTTGTAAGAGGGGACAGCACAGCAAAATGGAGGAGGAAGCAATGTCTTTGATTAGCGCAGTGATGTGTTAACACTATTCATATTTTTTCTTTGTTCTCAGGGTGGGCACATCCCTACACACATACCCCCTCTCCACACCAGAGTAGTATTGCCTACTCTCAGTAGAGGCTGTTGGCTCCGATGTCAGTGAAGCGCTGAATCTGCTCCAGGGTTCAGTCAGAACCAGTCAGAACTCCAAAGGACCTGTCCAACCACCTTGGATAGCTCCTTTAGAGCGCTGACTGAAACCTGGAGTGGATTCAGCATCCCACTGACATCAGAGCCACCAGACTCCACTGCCTACTCTGACTGGCAGTGGCTCTCCAGGGTTTTCACATAATCTGCTACCTGATCCTTTTGTAACTGGAGGTGCTAGGGATTGAACCCAGGACTTTCTACAAGCAAAGCAAATACTCTGCCCCTGACTTACTATACTTTCCTAAATGGCTTGGCTCGTTTCCGAGCCAATCTGAATTTGAAGCTCCTACCCACACCCAAATGACAGGTTTCCTTACCCAGGAAAGTGGACTGTCATTTGCAGGCAGCCAAGGACTATGGGAGACATCATTGTCTCCATTGGTTTACACAGCAGGAAAGAAAGGCTGCATGGATGAAAATGGCTTGCTCCAAGGAGCTGGGCTGGGCGTTTGCCCCCCATCAATGGTTTTCAGGAATGCAGCTTCTTTGTGGTTCATTGTGAACAGGCCTTTAGTCTACTCTAAACCCAGACTCAGGAAACGTACTGTATGTTTAAGAATAACACAGTGATGAACAATAAACTAACTACAATTTATATAGCTGACAACCAACTTGCTTGCTTAAGAATTTGAACAAACTTGGCAAATTACATAAAACAAGGTGTTAAAAAAACAAATTAAATAAAAGCAGCCCCTTGTGAGACATGCAATGACTGCAAACTGAAATGTAAATTTCTCAGTAAATGCTCCATTTGCTTCCCAGTTTCAAGTCTAGAATCCTCAGGCCAGAATGAAAGAACAACTGATTCCACATTTCCAAGGGAGATTTCTGCCTTCTGTCTTGGTGGGCACCACGTTTGAAATGTTCTCTCCTTTAGGTTTGCATCAGACTGACTCTCTCTTCAAATTACTGTTAAGTTTTATCTGAGTAATGGTATTACAGAGCTTCGTCAGCCTGTAACATATTTATTCTCAGGCCAGAAGTATTGTTCTTGGCTAGTTCCTGGCTCCTCCCAGGAAGCACAACACACCCAGAGTGAATCTAGTGGCTATTTCACATCGGAGAGGGCGGGACAGTCCCACAAGAAAAAGCAGGCACGGAAGGGAGTGGCTAGGGGGTGTGCATCGGACTCAGACAAATGAAATTCCATCTCCTGAAACAAACTGGGCTGATTTGGACAGATCTGAAATTTGATCAAAATGAAGCAGGGGCCCTCCAAATCACTCTGAAGAGAACCTGAGTAACTCTTCACATAAGGAAAATGCCAGGGTGGGGAGAGGGGACAGGAGAGAGAAAAGGGTGTGTATGTGGTTTTGAGACTGATAGCTCGATCTTCTAATCACAGTGGATGGTTTTATCAGGGTTGTCCAATCCCAGTGCTTTGAGAGAGGGATGCTGAAGTGATATATAATGCATTTTGCAGGTTTCATGCCCTCACAAGGGACTACTGTAGTTTATAGTGAATTTCATTCTGAATAAATGGAACTGGAACTGAATGTGTACGTTTGGTTCAATTTTGCATTCATCCTGAAACAAACATACACCCCCAATATTTACCAGCCAAATTCTTTCTCAAAGAGGAGTTTATATAATTTGTATGTAATTCCTCAGACTGGATTATCACATCCATCACAGCCATACAGTTTTATCATAGTTGAAGTATCCCTGTAATGTTTCAATTTCAATTCAAATTTTCAATCAATAACAAAATGGATTTTTTCAATTAGAAAATTATGCATGCCATGTGAGTAGTTACTGAGGAAGTGTGTGTGTGTTAAACCTCCCGGGGAAGGGAGTAGGCAACTTCACGACCTGACAATGTTCTATGGGTTTCTCCACACCAGGCTTTTTATCCTGCGACTTTACTGGGGCTTCTGCTTCCATATTTTTTGCAGGATTAAGCTTGCCTCTTTTCACACACTTCTGCTTTTTTCCCCTGGGGTGTTCCTTTATCCTCAAGCTCTAGATGTTTCATTGTACAGCCACTAGGTGGCACTTATAGCTCCACTTCCGCTTTTCACAGAGAAAATCAGCTTGCGTTATAGAAATAGCTCATTATCTGCAATCTTTTAAAAAACCAGGATAATGGTCAGAAAGCACTGAGGGGTCCTGAAGCTTGACAATGTCATGTAAAGGACCTGCAAACTTCCATGAGTAACCAATCTCAATCACAGGATAAAAGCCCCGTATGAAGAAGCCCTATGTTTTAAGTACAAATCCTTTTCATCCCACACCTGTTATTAAAAGGGATGAAAAAGATGCAAAATGCAATGAAGTGCCTTGGACCTAGAGACACTGGTATGAAAGTGGGTGTGCACCTTCAAGACAAGATCCTACATTTCAAGAATGATCCCTAGCCCATCAGTTTTAAAAGGGGAGAATCTGCAAAAGGTTAATGTGAGGTCTGAAGTCAGGCTTTATGGAAACCGTGCTTTATATGTATATTTTATTTAACATATACTAAGTGCCAAAATACAATAAACAATCTTTTAAAAATGTATACTTAAACTGGCCACTTTTATTTTGAAGAATAATAAGCTGCGAGGCCTCAGCCTGGAACATGCTCCTGATCTGAATTGGGCCTGGCCCTGGTTTCTTGCCAGCAATGCCCCCACCCTAGTTCCTATTTACTCCAAAGGTGCTGTTTGCAGTAAACAGGACATCTGGGGGCAAACAGCAAGCAGGGAAAGCAGTTTTTGGCAGGAAACTGGCACAGGGCCCCAACCTGGACCAGGAGCATATTCCAGATCAGAGCCCCTCAACTGCTTTTTCTTCAAAATAAAAGTAGTTTCCTGTATTAAGTAGTTGTGCCTCTGAAGTTCATGGCATCATTATGTGAGCAACAATGGTGTTTTCCAACTGGTAGCACATGTCTGAGAATCTTTTAGATCTCTTGCCCAGGAAGGTACATGATAAAAGGGCAACTTTGGTCTAGTTCAAGGAATTAATCTGCAACCACAGCAGGGGGCAAAGGGTTAAAGCCCCCTAACCTCCACCCAACTAGGGTCCCAATCCAGATCAGGCTCCCTGTGTTTAGAATTAAAAAGAATGAGGTAGCTGCTAGCTATGCCTTCAAAACAGTGTGTAGTTTGGGTCAGAATATTTATTTATTTATTTATTGCATTTTTAAATTAATTTTTTAATTGTAACATTTCAACAAAACAAAAAAAGAGGAAAAGAAAAAAACAGATAACTGGCGTTTCAAGATAAACAATTAAAAAATCAGCATAAATATAATTTTAAATTCTAGACGCAATTGCTGCCTTCATTTGGCTTCGCTGAATGAAGTGTTCCAGCGTCCTTTTCCACTCCGGTAAAAGATTGGAAACCAGTGACAAAGGACCTGGGAGTGCTGGGAAGCAGACCAGGTCCTTCAGGATTGACTCTATTTTGTTTTTGTTTTTAAATACCTTATGGAGCAATTAAGAATCATCATTTATATTTTTTAAAGCAATTTGATTAGCAGAATGAGCTAATCAGACTTATAAAATTGTCTGGGATTGTACTATGTATTTTTCTTCATGCCTTAAGACAGGCGTTGGGATGCCGGGAGTCAGGGGGTGTATTGCCCCCACCAAGGGATGCGCTCCCGCCCCTGCTGAAATTAGCACGGCTACCACCAAATTTGCAGCACAGGGAGTGTGCACCTTGTTTCTAAGTAAAATGGCACTTCCCGGAAGCTTCTGGGGGCTCCCCGTACACCTTGTTTCCTTGCAAAATCGCCGTGATGCTTGCCAGCACTGCTGTGGCAAATTCAGTGGTGGGAGCAGGAGGCTGCAAACACAGCCATGCCAGGAGCGGGGCAGTGGGGGGGCTGCCTGTGTGTTTCTCACCCCTGCTGTAATGGCTGCTCTTGCACTATTCATCTGCAACTTGGCAGGGTTGATCCCCTCAGAAGGGCAACTATTCCCATGCATTTCATTCAATACTGCTGAGAGATTTTTTAAAAGGTAATTAGCAGTTTCACTAAAAAAATCAATAAATCAAACTTTAAAGGTGGCTAGCACAAAATCCTTGCACCTATTTCATCTGACAGGGTTCATCCTCTCAGAAGGGGATATTATGTCTGCAAATTTCATCCAATTCTGTCAGTGATGTGGCCCAGCCCAAGCACTGCAGTGGGGCCTATAGTTATAGCCAGAATCTGATCAGAAGTGGTCCAGAAGGGTTTGGGCCTTTTCAGGTTCTGTCAGTGTTCCCAGAAGAAAGCAGGTGGGAGTAAAGTTACTTCCACCCAGCTGTTAGCTTCTACCTTGACAGGGAAAGAAACTGGCAACTTCTCTGTGAGAACGTAACAGAAGAGGTGGGGGTGGGGTCAGAAGCATCACACAGGTTGAAGTGGCGTGGCACCCCTGAACAGCAGAATAGAGGTGCAGGGGCCTTGTTGAAGGGCAAAAATCCTTTGTCAGTTAGTTATTCAGGAAGAGGGCTATCGCAGCCACACCTTCGCTTGTCACTAGGATCATTCTTGTCGTTGCTACCCAGAATCCTCTCTGTTTGGACTTACTACCATCTGAGCCTTTTGAACCACTCTACACATGAACTCTCCATCCAATTTCAACTCTGGTCTTTTTGAACTTTGTATTGTTAAAAATCTGCCATGAAAAATACTGCTATGCCTTTCATAGGCCTTGAATTCTTGTTTTGTATGGATTATGTATCTTTACAGTGGATGAGCTCAGAGGCCTAATGGCTTGGACTGATCCTGACTCTTGGCCTTTGCTATGCCTGGACCCATGTAGCATGGTGATACCAAAGTGGAAGCTATGATCAGCAAAATCTCTTACTCTTGACCTACGTTTTGACTCTTGGATTTGATAGGCCTTGATCCATAGTACGGAAGTCCCAACGAAGATTTCAAGGTTGGACTAAATCTCTGCATGTGTGGAATTGTTTAGTTCTTTTTCTAGAACTCTTGTCTAGGATTGCCTGGGATGGCTTACATCAGGAATCATTCGAGCCCCTGCCCTGAATTTGGAATCCCGTGCCTTAGACTGCCTGGGATGAATTACGCCAGGAATCTTATTCCAAAGTATGTGCTTGAAGGATCGGGCCCATAGCAGCTAAACATATATATATTTTTTTATAGCTGTTTGTTGCTTTCCTATGATACTTAATGGGAGATTTGGATTTGGCCTCTGAGTTGAATAAAGCAGTCTCCAAATTGGTCCAAGGTGAGTCTTCTGAGTCACCAAATCAGTATCCGAACCAAATCTTGTGGTTGGTGCAGTTTAGATTACTTTAAAAATCTAACGTTTAGATTACTTTAATAATCTAAAGGATTATTTCGCCTTGTATGAAATAAAAAATGAGCAGCAAATGTAATAAATACAGGGCCAAACTACACATGACACTGAACACCACATGAGGAACCATATAATCAAAAGAAAACATTAAGAGCAAATGTGGGGGCAATTTTCATAAGGACTGCAGTGGCATGAATGGGAGTATCCTTCCCCCCAGGGCTAATAGCAGGTGTGGGGAGGGAGCAATTTTATTCAAGACTGTTGGGGGGGGAGGGTTAACCTCCTATCCAGGCATGCTGCAGTCCTATCCACTTCCTATCCACCAATACCACCCCTGCACCAGGTATTAATTAAAACACCCTCAACAACCTGACATGGTTCCTAATGCCACATTTAGCATCACATGTCGTTTGACCCAGAGTTATCCCAATCTAGAAAACAATGAGTGCAATGGATGACTGTGGAACTACAGCTGTGCTTGCAACTCCTCTGAATAAGCAGCACATAAGAATCAGAGTCGGAAAACATATGAGGTTCTGCTTCCCATCAGTGTATGCTGTTGTCTGTTTTGAGGGCAAAGCCCTTAATGCGCTCACAGCACTCAATATGCAGGCATACAGGTTTGGGTCACTGGACCTGGGCAAGACTGTGGAGGTTAACTCTAGCTATTGATCTTTTGAATTGACCATATATCACTGCTAGGTACTGGTGGCTAGAGGTTCCACAAAGGATTGAGTTTATTACATTTGCAATAACATAATCAAGTTAACAACTATTTTCAGTGTGATAAGGAGATTTAGTGAAGAACACACTTGTATAATAAAATATCCCAGGGATGGCCAGCTCCTTGTATGTTTGGTAGCCCCTCTATTTTTCAGACATGTATTTTGCCACACAAATGGCCTCCTCACAAATGGTCCACATAATAAACATGGAGCCATCTAGCAGCATAACATCATATATAAATATTACTTTTGCTTGTTCATCCATATTTCTGGGTGATGTGGATTTTGTTGTCATCGAATCCGGAAAATCCTATGTTAGAGTCTCAGGGGCCTGCTGTAATAATTTTGCAAGGCACTTTGAGGATAAAATTGCTTGACTTCATGCTGACTTGAATGCTGCTTTTAGTACCATATCTGATGAGATGTCCACTGCTCTCTCTAGTTCAACTGTATGGGATCGATTTCAGTTCTTTCAGCCTGAGGAAGTGGACAAGATGCTTGTAGCTGTTTGTCCTAGAACATGTACATGTGACCCTTGCTCACTTTGGATTATTTGAGCTAGCTGGGGGGTGGGGGTGGCCGTGTGGATCCAGGAGGTGGTAAATGTGTCTTTGCACAATGGAGTGCCTGCTGCCTTGAATGACGTGGTGGTGTGTCCATGCATGAAAAAGGCCTCCCTGGATAGGGGAGTTTATATCAACTGCTGCCTGATCACTAACCCCCCTTTTTTGGGCAAGATGCTTGAGAGGGTGGTGGCTATGTAGGTGCAGGCATTCTTGGACGATACAGATTTTGACCCATTTCAGTCTGCGTTCAGGCTTAGTTTTGGGACAGAATTGGCTTTGGTCACCCTGATGAATGACCTTCAGTGGGAGAGAGACAGAAGGAGTGCACATCTGTGGCCCTGCTTGATCTCTCAGTGGTTTTTGATACTGTTGACCACAATATTTTTCTGGATTGTGTCTGCGAGTTTAGGGCACTATTTTACAGGCTCTACTCCTACTTGCAGGGACAGTTCCAGAAAGTAGCATTGGGTGACTGTGCCTTGGCACACTGGAAGCTATGCTGTGAAGTGCCACAGGATACCGTGGATACAGGATCTTGTCTCTGATGCTGGTTAAGATCTGTATGAAGTTGCTACAGGTGGTCATTAGAGATTTGGGGTGGAGTGTCATCAGTATGACACCCAGCTCTCTTTGACATCTGAATCAGGAGCGGCTGTGCATGTTGTGAACCAGTGCCTGGTCACAGTGATGGGTTGGATGAGGGCCAACAGAGACTGAATCTTGACAAGATGGAGATTCTGTGGGCGGTATGGGAATTGGGGACTTTGCCTGCCCTAGATCAGGTTGTCCTCCCTCAGAAAGAGCAAGTATGTAGCTTGGGAGGGCTCCTGGATTCATTGTTGTTATTAGAAGCCCAAGTGCTGTCTGTGGTCAGGAGTGCCTTTTTATTGCTTCGGTTGGTATGCCAACTATGCCTGGACAGGGATAGCCTGGCCACTGTATCCATGCATCGGTAACCTCACTTTTAGATGACTGTAATCAGCTTTATATGGGGCTGCCCTTGTGCTTGGCCCCAAGCTGCAGCTGGTGCAGAATGCGGCATTTAGGACGCTGACTGGGACCTGGCCATGCACATATTAGACCAGTGCTGAAGCAACTGCACTGGTTGCCTGTTAGTTACCGAGCCACACTCAAGGTTTTGCTGCTGGCATATAAAGCTTCAAACAACTCTGGACCAGGACAGCTATAACCGATTTGATCACTAAGATCACTGGAGAAGGCCTTGCTGGTCGTACCGCAACCTGCAGATTGCCATCTGGCAGCAACCCGGAAGCAGGCTTCCTTTGTAGGGGCACCCACTTTGTGGAATGCCCTTCCCCTTGGCATGCGGGAGGTGCCAATGGTGGCATATTTTAGGTGCCAGAAAGACCCATCTTTTCATCCACATCTTCCCTGACTGATTGTGCTGCCCAGTTTGTTGATTGTTAGTTCCCTGATTTTAAATATTTTAATTGAGGATGTGTACTTTTTAACTGTTTTTAACTCAGATGTTTTGTATGTTAAATGTTTACACTGTAAACCACTTCAAGATGTCTTTATAGATATAGTCAAGCAGTCTATAAATTGATTGAATAAGTACATGAAATCCAAAACAGAGATGTGTCACTAAATTTTGGAATATCTCTATTCCATACAACTTAAACATTTTTCACTGGAACGTGTGGGCAAATACCTTACCTAATCTTGATTAAAATTTGATAGCACCACTAGGGAGCAGGAAAAAAAAATCCTTGGGAGCTTAATCTTGCCTGTGAGTTGCCAGTTGGACATACCAGTCATAGATAGAATCATAGAACAGTAGGGTTGGAAGGGGCCTACAATGCCATTGAGTCCAACCCCCTGCTCAGAAAGGGATACCTGTCAGTGGGCTTTATGAGTGCAGGCAACCTTTCAGTCACGTCTCTAATCCGTCCTCCCGGGAGACAACATACCTGGCGAGTCCACGGGTCTTCGCGACATACTTGGGTCTTGATCCCACACAGCAAGGAGTCGCCCACTACTACCACTCTTCTCTTGTTGCTGTTGTAGGCCTGGGTTTCGTCGCCTCTGTTTGACTGACCTTCAGCCTCTTCCTCACTCTCATGTAGGTTCCCCTGTGATACTTCCTCTGCAGGCTGTCCTCCAGTCTCATCTGCAAGTACCTGGAATCGGTTCCACAGCTCCACTGCTTCCACTGGTGCAGAGTGGCGTCTAGTTCTTCTTCTCCTAACTGTCACCCTTTTCCAAGGAGCATCCTCTACTCCATTTTTCTTCACCTCAGCATTTCCCACTGCCTCATCTTGCTGTTGCTCTTCAAGCTTCTGGTCTTCCCTTTGCTGCTGTAGTTCCCCCATTCTGTCCAAGAACTCTTCGTGTTCTCATATTCCCCGGAGGGTCGACAGTCGCCGCTCCAGTCCACTTACTTTTTCTTCCAGCAGTGTGATCAACCTGCACTTGTTGCAGGTGTAGCCCATGTTGTTCTCAGGCAAGAAAACAAACATTGCACACACCTTGCAGGTCACCAGCACTGGAGAGTCTTGTCCTTCCATTGCCTCTTTTCCCTTTTTGTGTCTAGCTTTGTGATTGTTCTAGAGTAGCCTGTGCCTGCTCCTCTACTCAGTAGAGGTTAAAAGCAGAGTCCCACTGGTGTGGAAGTGTGTGTTACAAGACAAATAAATGGAAAAAAAGTTAGTTAAAAAAGAAAAAAAAGTAAAAAAAGTTAGGGGCCTCCCCCTTGACCTCCCTTGCCAAACTCCCCTGGCCAACTCCTGTTTGCTCCCCCTGTCTGCTCGCTCTGGTCGCTCACTCTCTGGGAGCTTGCTTGTTTCTGTAGTCCCTGGACCAGCTGGACCAGCTTGCTCTGCTCTGCTCAGCTGGGAGACGGGAAACAGACTGAAGCTTCCCGCCCACTCAGCTGCTGGGAGTACTCAGGCCACACACCCCCAATTCAGTTGGAGCTCTCAGAAGCACCTGGTGAGCTCACAGCCACTCAGAAGAATAAAGGGAAGCCCCCTGGGCTTCCTGCAGCCCACTTACCTCTTTGCCTCTGTCTCCTCTGTCTCCTTTGTCTCCTTTGTCTCTTCAACCACTGCATCTCCCCTGGTCAACTCCTGTTTGCTCCCCCTGTTTGCTCACTCTGGTCGCTCGCTCTCTGGGAGCTTGCTTGCGTCTGTAGTCCCTGGACCAGCTGGAGCAGCTTGCTCTGCTCTGCTCCGCTGGGAGGCGGGAAATCTCACAGCCTCCCAGATATTGTCATTAAATATATATATATATATATATATATATATATATATATATTTATATACCAGTACTTCCAAGCTGCTTTTCGTAGCCTACTTTTTGTAGCCTGCCCAGGCCTTTTAACTTGCTGGTGCTACTATGCTTTCACACATCTAGTTTTCATGGGGAAAAGTGCTGTCAAGGGCTCCTTGGAGGCCTCTCTCAGTCTAATCCAGTAGCCAAGTCCAGACACAGACAAAGGGATTCCTTTCAAAGCTTTATTCTTCTTTTACAACTTAACAACTCTACAGGTAGCAACTAGATCTGAGCAGCAGAGTACCTATGCCCTAAGTTGAAACAGTTGGTCCCCGTTTGAAAGGGAATCACTGGCAGACCCCTGAACTTAAGGACTAGGGAGAGTCCCTCCCCTTTTCCCTTGGATCCTCGGGGCGCAGCCATTGTTTGCGCGCCAACCGGGCACTGCGCCTCCTTTCCGCGCCCTCCATCTGGCGCCGCTCTCTGCGTCGCGCGTCCACCAAGTCTGCCATCTGCGCTTGGTCACTCCCTGGACTGCTTTCTAATCTAGGAATGCTGGTGGGAGGAATCTCCGTCAGCTGTTGGTCCTGGGAAAGAGGAGCGCGCTCCTCTCCCAGGAGCGACTGCTCTTCCTCAGAATCAGAACTACTCTGGGATTCTATGGGCTCAGTGTCCACCCTGACAAGTGCTTTCACATGTCATCCTGGGTGCATAGAGGACAGAGGAAAGGAAGGTGCACAGGCAATAGCAACAAATACCCCTGTGGCAACAACTATTGTTTCAGCTGTTAGTACAGGAAAACTGGCGCCATAGAGCTGACCACCAAGACCAATGCTCCTGGCAGCTTAATTTTTCTGTTTATGAATTGGTAGTATGTTAAAGCACAATTTTAAGATAACTAAAAATAAGATTAAAATAAAGTCAGCACACCAAACTAATTCCACATGGGGAAGTTCATTGCTGATTACTAGGTCTGGAACACATGCAAGGCAGATGAAATTCAGCCTTGCCGGCAGAGGCTACTGGCAGATGGAATACTTTTATCTTTGCCAGGGAGATAAACATGCATGCTTGGTTGGGAGTCATTATTTACAAAAGCAAATTAAATCAGTTTTAACACTTAGACATTCATGTAAAGCACATATTATCTGGTAATTGTCTGAAGCTCTCCTTAGTTTTCAGTTTGGAAGCTCAGATTGTTTCTATAGCAGTTTTGTGCATTTTCTTGCTTGGTGTTGACTTTCATCAGGATTCACTTGGAATCTCTTTATAATGCCAAGTGATCAATTATGTGAATGCCTTTCTGGAACATTTGAATGCGTGTTCTGTCTCTGTATCTCTAAGAAAACTGCTCTTTTTAAATCCAGCTATATTTACATATTGCTTCAAAACTTATTCTGTGTTTCTTTGAGGCTTCACAGAGGAAGCTGGTAGCATTTGATGGAAATCAGATCAAGGCAGGAAGAAAATAGGACCTTGGATAGCTCCAAGTCCTGCTGGCTGGAACTCTCTTCCAGTAGAACAATAAGAGGATGTTGTCTCAGCAGGGAGCTAAAGCCAGCTGACAAGACCTGAAGTGTGGTTAACTCTGCCCTTTTGAAGCTGACTGGCCTGGAGTCTGATTTTGTAGCCTAAGACTTCTGAGAGGTTGGGGAGATGGAGGTTCTGCTGGGGAAATCGTCCTCTCAGCCAGAGGATGATGGCAGGGCTGTATCCTGTGGCTGGGAGGTACCTGAATAAAGCACTGACTGTCCTGGCCCTGAGGAAGTAGGCTGTGCCTTGACCTCATCAGAATCCTCCGCAGCACACTAGAAGGGCTGAGGGCTGAGGGTCATAACACGGTTCTGCTCAAGATCCCATTTTCATCTGAGTTTAAATTGGTGGGCAGGCATGACAGAGATTTCTTGATGGTGGGGTCAAGGCACTGGAACTTGGACTGCTTCCCCTTTGGCATCTGAAATAGCAGTGCCAGCTAGGCATGTGCCCTCCAGCTGCCCAAGGTGGCAAGAGCTTTGCCATGGGACTTTGCACTTATGACCCTGAGAACACCATCAGGATGCACTTATGACCCTGAGAACACCATCAGGATGCAAGCCCTCCCAGCATGTAGTCACCAAACAAAGACTCCATCTCCAAATTAATAGCCCTTATTATGAAGAAACAGTCAGTCTTTCAGCAGTTCAGATCCTAGTTCTTTGACTAAGCTGCCCCAACCCTAACTAGCTTACTTGAAGATCTCTTTGAGAGATGTTCTATGGTAGGATAGAATGTTGTTGCAAATCTAACATTACACATTCAGCATTGAACTTGAAAGGTTTTCTCGCCCTCAGGGAGGATCTTCCATTAAAGACTTTCTGAGATGCGCTAAACTGGTAGACTGCCTTAATTCCTTCATTTGCTCCCCCTGCTTAGATCGATGTCTGGCCCATGCATCTGCCATGCTCTCCCCTCCTCTTCTGCAAGTTGCTGAGTTCCCCCAGAAGGAGCAGTGGTATCTATGCCTGCCTCTACCTCATTAGTGTGTCCTTGAGAAGATTCTTCTCTGTCTCCTGGAGCCCTTTGAGTAATTTCCTCCCCCACCCCCTAGCCCATTTCATCTTCTGACTCTGACTCTGATTCCATGGTCTCTGCAGGGAATCTGGGCCTAACTCTGACACCATAGCTCTTATTTCCCAAACAGGGCCGTGACGGTTCCCACTTTCCTGGTGGGACCAGCCCTGAAGAACATGACACCACAGAGAAATAGGAGGACCCTATTTCTAGTCTGAGTATTGACAGGGTTCCTGGGGAGTCAGCAGAGACCAATAACCCTCCAGAGACTACAATCTTGGATGATACCCCCCGAGGAGGCCACAGATTCAGAGGAACCGATACAGCTTCACTGGTCTCATCCCCTTGCTACAGGCCCACCAAGATCACCAATGGGACCTAGGAGCACAGACAGCAGTGTGTTTGATTGGAAGGTTGATAATTTCAAGCATAGGCGCCCCCTAGAAGGGGATTACACCTGCCCAAATGTCAGAAAAATAGGTGCGGGGTTTATATTTTGATTTTCTTTTAAAGGGAACTGACAATAACATTTTAATTCCTTGGAAGAATTGGACAAAAATTTCAGGATTCATTGAGCCATCTGAGGAGATCCTGTCTGCCAAATTTCAGAATGATAGCCACAAGGGATTTTGTGCAAGGGTGGCCTTGACATTGTAAGGCCTCCAAAAGAGGACATACTTATCTCCCTATGTTCCTTGTGGACCATTATTCTGAAAATTACAGACAGCCTACAGTTGTCCCTAAGTAAGAAACCAGCAAAGTTTCAGAAGGATAGGTGCAGCAGTTCATGTGGAAAAGGAGTTCTCCAGTTTGGGGGAGGGTGTGATTTGCTTTCCTTTCCATTCATACCTTCCCCAATAGTTTTTGGGTAAATTTGTATGAAAATGCACAGGTCATTAGAGGTGTCCCCCAGAAAAGAAACCTGCGAAGTTTCTGAAGGATATACATGCCTGCAAATTTAGGATGACTAGAATTTATTTACCTTTCACCAATATTAGCAGCAGGGGAACATGGGTGGGAAGGTGCTATTGCATTCATGTCCTGCTTGTGGGTTTTCCTGTGGGCATCTGGTTGGCCACTGTGTGAACAGAATGCTGGACTAGATGGACCTTGGTCTGATGCAGCACGGCTCTTCTTATGTTCTTAAATATAGAGTGCCTCCGAGCATGTGCAGAATGTTTTTCTTTCACCACTGAGCACTTACATTCTCCCCCAACCAGTTCTTTTCCCCTCCATGCAACCATCCCTCCTCATCCTACCACCCTTCAGCAACTCATAAAAACAGATGTCTTGTGTCATGCAACTCCTCTCTACCTCCTCCTTCTTATGCACAAGCTCTCATTGTATCTTCCTCCCCATAACTTCATTTGTGTCAAGACTTCACCAGGATTCAGTCAATGAGTCTGTTTTCAAAACTAGGACTAAGTTATGGAGAAACTCTGAGCATGTACTAAGTGCCTTTCCCTCACCAATGAAGCTAGAGTTCATGCAAAAAAACAACAACACCAAACCCAAATGACAAAACATGCATAGGACTGAGCTGAAAGGGTAGTCAATTCATTAGACAGAATTGGGTAGGCACTGTGTTAAGCTTGCAGTACCATGCTCACAACTCAGGACTTATTTCTGAGTAAACATGCAGAACAACAAGGTGCAAACCTCCCTGCAAAAGTAACTTGTCCTGGAATCCTATGCACACTTTCTTGAGGGTAAGCCTCATTAAACATAATGGGACTTCTCAGTAGGCATACATAGGATTGCATAAATTAGCAATATTTATCTCCCTTTCACTTAAAAAACAAACCCCAAACTCCTATTTTTTAATTAAAGCTTTCTGTTCAGAGGAACATAGGAAGCTGCTGTCAAGGGCTCTTTGGAGGGCTCTCTCAGTTTAATCCAGTAGCTAAGTCTAGACGCAGACAAAGGGATTTTTTTCAAAGCTTTATTCTTTTTTTACAACTTACAACTCTACAGGTAGCAACTAGATCTGAGCAGCAGCATCCCTATGCCCTAAGTTGGAACAGTTGGTCCCCGTTTGAAAAGCAATTACTGGCAGACCCCTGAATATAAGGACTAGGGAGAATCCCTCCCCTTTTCCCTTGGATCTTCTGGGCGCAACCGTTCTTTGAGCACCAACCGGGCGCTACGCCTTTTTTCTGCGCTCTCCATTTGGCGCCGCTCTCTGCGTCTGCGCCACGCATCCAACCAGTCTGCTATTGGTGCTGGGTCACTCCCTGGACTGCTTTTTAATCTAGGAATGTGGGTGGGAGGAATCTCTGTCAGCTGCGGGCCCTGGGAAAAAGGGGCACGCTCCTCTCCCAGGAGCGACTGCTCTTCCTCCGAATCAGAACTACTCTGGGATTCTATGGGCTCAGTGTCCACCCTGACATCTGCCTTGTACTGAGTCAGACCCTGGGTCCATCTAGCCCAGTATTGTCGACACTGACTGGCAGCAGCGGCTCTCCAGGGTTTCAGGCAGGATTCTTTCCTAGCCCTCCCTGGAGATGCTGGGGATTGAACCTGGGGCCTTTTGCCTGCCAAGCATGTGCTCTGCCACTGAGCTGCAGCCCTTCCTATTGCTGGATAATGGCAACTGACAAACAAAACAGCCCCAGATTTGTTTCTCTGCAACCACGTGAACCCACTCTTCTCAAAGACTTGAGTGAGGAGAAGGAGAAAAACCAACCCTCTTGTCTGTTTGTATAAAGTCAAATACCGTTCAGAATTTCTCTTGCTCACCAAAGAGAATTCTCATTAAGAATTCCCCAAGATATTCTCTGGGTGGAACAAAGAAGAGAATGGAAGAAAGAACAGGGTAGGGGAAGAAAGAAGAATGGTGATTGGAAATGTGCATTGGGGTCAGGGGTAGACAGCCAAGTGGCTCCTTTCAGAGAGGTAGTACTTCAGAGGAATTTAGGAGGCTGTGGAGGGTTTGCAAGGATTGCACATACTTAAATGAGCTTTATGAGGTGAGGTGACTGAGGGCTTTTTCTAGCTTTTTTGAAACTGTAGAACTTATTTAAAAGCCCCCGCAGTTTCTCGATCATGATGCCACATAGTCCTAAACCTCCCTTTGGGATTATTTGAGTCCTACAGCTATTTAGGAGAAATTAAAGTCGAGGGGGACAAAGAAGATTGTGGAGGCTGATTGGATCCTTTGCTGCACTGAAGCTACTAAACTTCTGCAGAATCCAAAGGTTCCAGTTTGGGGCAGTAAAATCAGATGCTGTGTGAAATACCAGTATTTCACATGGAGCTCCTTCTTCCCTTCCTTCTCTCTCCAAAATTTCATTGCAGGCAAACTCCCAACAGTGAGCATGTAAGAGCAGAAAAGTGGGGGAGACAGGTTTTTTGCACCTCAAAAAAACCCTACACCAGAGATTAGGGATAGTGACCTCCTAATGGTCACCTTAAAACACCTTCTGATTAGGATATCTAATCCCCTGGGTGACTTGACAGTTTTTACTTTTGGTTTTAAACTTTGAGAAAAGGAAATTTTACGCATGGCTAACACAAAAACCACTGGACCTAACTGTCTGAAATTTGGTAAGTTCAGTCAGCTCCACAGGGCCTGCTAGGTCCCCAAATTCCATGAATTTATGTGGAAGCACACAAAAAAATTATAGCTCTTTACTTTGACAGATTTCCTTGGAGAAAGCAAATTTTACCTGTGGCTAGCACAAAAGCCATTAGACCTCACTGCCTGAACTTTGGCAGGCTCAGTCATCTCTATAGGAGCTGCCAAGTTCCCAAATTCCATGCATATATGTGGAAGCACAAATAAAATATAGCTCTTTGTTTTGACACATTTTCTTGAAAATAGCAAACTTTATCTGTGAGTAGCACAAAAGTCACTGGACATAACTGCCTGAAATTTGGCAGGTTCTATCAGCTCCATGGGGGCTGCCAGGTTTCCCAATTCCATACACTTATGTGGAAGAACAAAGAAATTATAGCTCTTTGCTTTGACAGATTTTCTTGGAAAAAGCAAATTTTATCTGTGGCTAGCACAAAAGCCCCTAGGCCTGTCTGAAATTTGGCAGGCTCAGTCCGCTCTATGGGGGCTGCCAGGCCTCCAAGTTCCATGCAAGTATGTGGAAGCACAGAAAAATTTATAGCTCTTTGCTTTGACAGGTTTTCTTGAAAATAGCAAACTTTACCTGTGACTAGCACAAAAGCCACTGGACCTGAAATCTGGCAAATTCAGTCAGCTCCATGGGGACTTCCAAGCCTCCAAATTTCATGAATTTATCTTACAAACTAAAAAGGTTATAGCCATTTTTGTTTTCCAATGCAAGTCAATAGGAAGATGTAAAAAAAATGGCAATTAGGACAGCTCAGAAGATCCGGGGCACAGCTTGAAAAACATCTGGGGCCTGTGCCCAGGTGCCTTCCCCTAACAACGGCCCTGCTTATCTGGACAGGGATAACCTGGCTTCAGTAATCTATGTTCTAGTAACCTCCAAGTTAGATTACAGCAATGCGCTCTACATGGAGCTGCCTTTAAGATGGTTTGGGAGCTGCAGTTTGTGTTGTCCTGCTCTAGACTGATCCTTGGCTCTTTGCAAGCAAACGCAGGGAGCAATGCAACAGAATAGTCAAAATCCAGGCAGATGTCAGATGCAGGCAGGCAGACAACAAGGGTCAGGCAACAGCAGGAGTGGTCAAGAGGTCAAACACACTAAGTCAGGTACGTTACTGAGTTCAGAAGCAGGGTCAAGAAAGAGTCCAGGGTCAACAGAGAGTCCAGGGTCAATAGCACAGAGCATCCATCACAAGGCAAGGCACAAGAGACAAGTAGCGCACACTGGGAGTAGCAGAGGCGTTGTTTCCAGCAGCTCTCAAGTTACCAGTGAGAGCTGATAAAGGGCTCCTTCACACAGGGCTTTTATCCTGCTATGGAGATTGCTTACTCACAGACATTTGCAGGTCCTGTACATGACGCAGCCCTCCTCCAGGGAATCTCCCGCTCTTTGTGAGCTCTATTGCATTGTTTTCCACGATGACAAAGCCTGGCATTTTCCCTCCTCCCACCATGGAGTCGATATAAATGAGGGTATAGTGTTTAAAGTCGCTTTTATTGCAAATAAAACAACCTAGTGGCTTTGTAATGAAAAACATAGAAGTTTAGTGTTGTTTTAAACGCCATGTGGAAAGGACCCGATCTAATCCCATGAAGATTCCGGAAGCAGAAGCCCTGGTAAATTGCAGGATTTTTAGCCTTGTGTGATGAAGCCCATAGCTAGAGCTACTCGAACCCCACCCAGTGCTCAGCTGCTTCCTGTTAGAGGCTTGTCAGATCTCCTCCTCATGATGAGGGCCCGACTCATGAGTAGTCCTCTTCAGTAAGTGAGCACTCCTCCACCTGGCCACCATCCTATCATGGATCTCAAGGCACCAGCGTCCTCAGGGGCCAGGTGGCGGCTTAGCATCCTCCTCTGCCTGAGAAGCTGAACTCTCCACCTCTCTAGGTGGCAGTTTCAAAGGCATCACCCTTGAGGGTCCTGGACTGTCCTGGGCCCCATCTTCATGAGCCATTTGCCCTGGTGCTGCTTTGAAGGGAATGTCTTTGCGACACAGTCCCCGCTTCGCAGCCCAATTGTGGTTTTCACAGAGAAATCTGGGTTTTCTCAGAGTTCATTTGCTGTGAAGTTTTCACTTGCTTTGGGTTCACTGTGGGGGGTTTAGCTGTCTGTCCCTTCTTCGGATAGAAATTGCAGCATCCTCCTCCTTCGCAGCTCTGCACTTACAGAGGCATGAAGAAGTGGCCTGGTGGAAGCCGTGCTGATTGGTGGAAGGGAAAGTAGCCTGGGGCGGAGGGAGAGCAGAGGGGCAAACATGTCTACTGGGAAGTAACTGATTGCCTTCAGTTCCACGTCGCTCTCTCTCACTTCAAGTAGTTGAGCTTGAGAGTGGAGACGTGTAGCTGCAAAGGAACACAGCTGAGAAATGGTGGATGCCTGTGGATTCGAAGCTGCGAAGTTGAGAAACGGTGGTGCCAGAGCGGATGATTTTCATGAAGATGTACTCAGAAGCACTTCATGCTCTCAGCACCTGCTCAATCTCCGGAGGCAGTGGCTGCCTGCTTGCCTGCCCACCACAGAAATGTGTATGCGGGGTTTGCTATGAACGTCTACCTGCAAGCAAGTCCTACATGCTAGTCGCGCACCCTCCTCCCCAGCTCTGTGCTCTCTGCTCTTCCTGGCTTGGGAAGCATGCTGTAACCCTCCCATCTACTGCCCCAGTTGGTCATTCACAGCGCTAATACTGTGCCGCTCGTACTGAGCAAACAATGAAATCGGTGCCATGTACATGTGGCCCTAGCTAGTGACAGGGTCTCCTGAGGGGTCAGCTGGTTCTGGCTCCTCCTCTGAGGTTGACTCTGGTGGTGGCATGACACCTGGGACCATGCCATGTGTAAAATGTGGCAGCCAGATTGATAGCAGGGACCAGAAAGTCTGAACATACAACACTGATCCTGACCTGCTTGCACTGGCTGCCTGTACCTTTCCAAGCCAAGTTCAAGGTGCTGGTTTTGACTAGGGATGTCGGAGAATTTCTCCATGAATCTCTGGGAGGACGAATGCCAACGCATTCGGCCCCCCGAAATTGGTGGAGAAATGGTCCGCCCCCCTGGCCCCCCCCCCCGGGACAGGACTTACCTCGTGCGAATGTCCCTTGCGGCGTCAGGTCCCGGCAGCAGTTTGGCGGTGGCGGCCGGTCTTCCAACCGGCCGCTGCCACCGCCATTTCCAAGTAAAAAACAACAACCAAAAACGTGATAGGCTACGTAAAGATTTACGTAGCCTATCACGGCTAGATTTTCAAAAAACACCGTGATAGGCTACATAAATCTTTACGTAGCCTATCATGTGTTTTTTTTTTACTTGGTCCCGGCAGAAGAACTTTCGCAGCCAGAGAGGTGGGGTGCTCCCCCCCAGCCAGAATGTCGGCGGGGAGGGATGGGGCGCCTCTCCCCCAGCCAGAATTTCGGCGGGAGCGACGGGGCGCCTCCCCACCCGCCAAGAATTTCGGGGGGAGAAACGGAGCGCCTCCCCCCCACCGCGAAGCAAGCTGCGGGACCAGGTAAGGGACTTTTGTCCATCCCTAGTTTTGACATATAAAGCCTTACATAGCTCAGAACTGCAATAGCTGATGGAATGCCTCTCCTCTCCTACCTGTATACTATGATCATCATCTGAGGTCCTCCTTCAAGTGCCTCCTCCAGTGGAGAGGGCCTTCTCTGTGGTGGCCCCCTGAGTTTGGAATGCTCTTCCTAGTGAGGTCTGCCTGGCACCAAGATTGTTGTTTTTTAGCACCAGGTTAAGACTTTCATCTACCCCCAGGCATTTGTCAGCATATGATAAGGTTTTTAATGTGTCCTGGGATTTGTTTGTTTGTTCTTGTTGATGATGTTTAAAATTGTTATGTTTTTGTGCATTACTGGTTTTATATTATGTTATTATGTTGTATTTTTCGGGTTTTAATCTTTGTAAACTGCCCAGAAAGCTTTGGCTGTTGGGCGGTATAGAAAAGTAATGAATGTATGAATAAATTTCAAAATAATTACTAGAATTTACATTTCACAAAGGCAAATTAATTCACTTCCGATTCAAATCACCCCAGATGTGTTTTTCAATTTATTTGCATCCCACCCCAGATCACCCAAATCAGTTCAGTTAATTTACCCATTACCTCCAATCAGTTTCCCACCCAGATGATTCAGAAGCTACTCCAAAATCAATTTCACTTCAATCACCCCTTCATCATCGTGTCATTACTCCCACACACACACACACATTCAATTCAATTCACAATAAATAGTAGGTATGTTGCATTTCCTTTCAGGCAGGGGTGGGGGATTCTTACTATGAGATGAGCTGGCTGGCAGGAGGGGCTGATCTTTCTTCTTCTTTTTTTCCTTACTTAAACCAAAGACCATGCTGCCATGGCTAAGTCCCACATGCTGCTGACTGGAACCTCAAATGCCTTGGGGAAAGGTAAATGACAAAATTGTTTCCCTTAGGGGAATTTGAGGTTTACGTTTGCAGTAAGTGGGACCTCCCCTTCATGGTAGGGATGGACAAAAGGGACTTACCTCGTCCCGCAGCTTGCTTCGCGGTGGGGGGGAGGCGCTTCGCTTCTCCCCCCGAAGTTCAGGCGAGGGGGGGGGAGGCGACCCGCCTCGCCCGGACGAAATTCAGGCCGGGGGGGAGGCGCCCCATCCCTCGCTGCCGAAATTCAGGCCGGGTAGGAGCGCCCCATCTACCCGGCCGTGAAAAAAAAAGTAAAAACAAAACAAAACATACACACACACTCGTGATAGGCTACGTAACGATTTACGTAGCCTATTGTGGCTAGATTTCCAAAGTCAGCCATGATAGGCTATGTAAATTGTCACATAGCCTATCACAGGTGACTTTGGAAAAAACAAAAACAAAAGCGCGTACGCAAATGGCGGCTCCCATGGGGACCGCCATTTACGTTCCTTATTTTGGCACGTCTAGTCTACGTAAAGATTTACGTAGACTACGGCGAAAATAAGGGCAACGCAAATAGCGTGCCCCATGGGCGCCGCCATTTGCGTACACACTTCCCCCCCCCCCCAAAGTCACCCGTGATAGGCTACGTGACGATTTACATAGGCTATCACGGCTGACTTTGGAAATCTAGCCGTGATAGGCTACGTAAATCGTTACGTAGCCTATCACGGGTGTGTGGTTTTTTTTTTAATTTACTTTTTTTTTTGCAATGGCGGTGGCAGCAGCCGGTCAGGAGACCGGCCGCCGCCCCCGCCCCCGACGAAACGCCGCTGAACCGCCGCCGGGACCCACCACTGAGAGGGACATTCGCCGAAGGTAAGTCCCATCCCGGGGGGGGGCGGGGGGCCGGCGGAGAATTTCCCCAACATTTTCGGGGGGCCGAATGCGTCGGCACTCGGCCTCCTGAAGATTCGTGGAGAAATTCTCCGCCAACCCTACTTCATGGGTCACTGCTTTGTTGTGGCGAAGGGGCTTGCGTAACTCAGTGAAGCCATAAGCTATGCCGTGCAGGGCCACCCAAGACGGACAGGTCATGGCAGAGAGTTCTGACAAAATGTGGTCCACTGGAGAAGGAAACAGCAACCCACTCCAGTATTCTTGCCAAGAAAACCCCATGGAACGTATCACAAGGCTAAAAGAGATGACGCCGGAAGATGAGCCCCTCAGGTCGGAAGGTGTCCAATATACTACTGGGGAAGAGCAGAGGGTATTTCAAAGAAGCGCCAGAAAGAGTGAAGTGGCTGGGCCAAAGCTGAAAGGACACTCAGCTGTGGATGTGTCTGGTGGTGAAAAGAAAATCCCATGCTGTAAAGAACAATATTGTTTAGGAACCTGGAATGTCAGATCAATGAATCAAGGTAAGCTGGAGGTGGTCAAACATGAGATGGCAAGATTGAACATCGACATCTTGGGAATCAGTGAACTAAAATGGACAGGCATGGGCGAATTTAATTCAGTTGACCATCATATCTACTATTGTGGGCAAGAATCCCTTAGAAGAAATGGAGTAGCACTCATAGTCAACAAAAGGGTGGGAAAAGCAGTACTGGGGTACAATCTCAAAAACGATAGAATGATCTCAGTACAAATCCAAGGCAAACCATTCAACATCACAGTACTTCAAGTCTATGCCCCAACCACTGATGCCGAAGAAGCTGAGGTTGATCGGTTCTATGAAGACCTACAACACCTTCTAGAATGAACACCAAAAAAAGATGTCTTCTTCATCATAGGGGATTGGAATGCTAAAGTAGGAAGTCAAGAAATCACTGGGATAACAGGCAGGCATGGCCTTGGTGTACAAAATGAAGCAGGACAAAAGCTAATAGAGTTTTGCCAAGAGAACACACTGATCATAGCAAACACTCACTGACCTTGAGCCGGACGTCCTAGAGAGTGAAGTCAAGTGGGCCTTAGGAAGCATTACTAACAACAAAGCTAGCGGAGATGACAGTATTCCAGCTGAGCTATTTAAAATCCTAAAAGATGATGCTGTTAAAGTGCTGCATTCAATATGCCAACAAATTTGGAACACTCAAGAGTGGCCACAAGACTGGAAAAGGTCAGTTTACATTCCAATTTCAAAGAAGGGCAATGCCAAAGAGTGTTCAAACAGCCGCACAATTGCGCTCATTTCACATGCCAGCAAGGTGATGCTCAAAATCCTACAAGCTAGGCTTCAGCAGTATGCGAACCGAGAACTACCGGAAGTACAAGCTGGGTTTCGAAGAGGCAGAGGAACTAGAGATCAAATCGCCAACATTCGCTGCATCATGGAGAAAGCAAGAGAATTCCAGAAAAACATCTATTTCTGCTTCATTGACTACGCTAATCTGATGCTATCTAGCCATCTCATCCTCTGCTGTCCCCTTCTCCTTTTGCCTTCAGTCTTTCCCAGCATCAGGGTCTTTTCCAGAGAGTTTTCTCTTTGCATTAGGTGGCCAAAATATTGGAGCTTCAGCTTCATTATCTGTCCTTCCAATGAGCACTCAGGATTGATTTCCTTTAGGATGGACTGATTGGACCTCCTTGCAGTCCAGGGGACTCGTAAGAGTCTTCTCCAGCACCACAGTTCGAAAGCATCAATTCTTCGGCGCTCAGCCTTCCTTATAGTCCAGCTCTCACAGCCATACATTACTACTGGGAAAACCATAGCTTTGATTATATGGATCTTTGTCGGCAAGGTGATGTCTCTGCTTCTTACTATGCTGTCTAGGTTTGCCATAGCTTTCCTCCCAAGGAGCAAGTGTCTTTTAATTTCATGGCTACAGCCACCATCTGCGGTGATCTTGGAGCCCAAGAAAATAAAATCTGTCACTGCTTCCATTTCTTCCCCTTCCGTATGCCAGGAAGTGATGGGGCCATATGCCATGATCTTCGTTTTTTTAATGTTGAGTTTCAAACCAGCTTTTGCACTCTCCTCTTTCACCCTCAACAAGAGGCTCTTTAGATCCTCTTCGCTTTCTGCCATTAGGGTGGTATCGTCTGCATATCTGAGGTTGTTGATCATTCTCCTGGCAATCTTAATTCTAACCTGTGATTCATCCAACCCGGTGTTTCTCATGATGTACTCTGCATATAAGTTAAATAAGCAGGGTGACAATATGCAGCCTTGTCGTCCTCCTTTCCCAATTTTGAACTAATCGGCTGTTCCATGTCTGGTTCTTACTGTTGCTTCTTGACCCTCGTACAGGTTTCTCAGGAGACAGGTAAGGTGGTCTGGTACTCCCATCTCTTTCAGAATTTGCCACAGTTTGTTGTGATCCACGCAATCAATGGCATTAGTGTAGTCAATGAAGCAGAAATAGACGTTTTTCTGGAATTCTCTTGCTTTCTCCATGATCCAGTGAAAGTTGGCGATTTGATCTCTAGTTCCTCTGCCTCTTCGAAACCCAGCTTGTACTTCTGGTAGTTCTCGGTTCGCATGCTGCTGAAGCCTAGCTTGTAGGATTTTGAGCATAACCTTGCTGGCATGTGAAATGAGCGCAATTGTACGGTAGTTGGAACACTCTATGGCATCGCCTTTCTTTGGAATTGGAATGCAAACTGACCTTTTCCAGTCTTGTGGCCACTGTTGAGTGTTCCAAATTTGTTGGCATATTGAGTGCAGTACTTTAACAGCATCATCTTTTAGGATTTTAAATAGCTCAGCTGGACTACTGTCATCTCCGCTAGCTTTGTTGTTAGTAATGCTTCCTAAGGCCCATTTGACTTCACTCTCTAGGATGTCCGGCTCAAGTTCAGTGACGGCACTATCATGGCTATCAGGGACATTCAGATCTTTCCTGTATATTTCTTCTGTGTATTCTTTCCACCCCTTCTTAATCTCATCTGCTTCTGTTAGGTCCCTGCCTTCTTTGTCCTTTATCATGCCCATCTTTGCACAAAACGTTCCCTTGAGATCTCTGATTTTCTTGAAGAGATCTCTAGTCTTTCCCATTCTATTGTTTTCCTCAATTTCTTTGCACTGTTCATTTAAGAAGGACTTCTTGTCTCTCCTTGCTATTCTCTGGAACTCTGCATTCAGTTGGATATATCTTCCCCTTTCTCCTTTGCTTTTCACTTCCCTTCTTTCCTCAGCTACTTGTAAAGCCTCATCAGACAGCCACTTTGCTTTCTTGCATTTCTTTTTCTTTGGGATGGATTTCGTTGCTGCCTCCTGAACAATGTTATGGACCTCCGTCCATAGTTCCTCAGGCATTCTGTCTATCAGGTCTAATCCCTTAAATCTATTCCTCACCTCCACTGTATATTCATAAGGGATATGATTTAGGTCATACCTGAATGGTTTAGTGGTTTTCCCTACGTTCTTCAATTTAAGCCGAAATTTTGCAACAAGAAGCTCATGATCTGAGCCACAGTCAGCTCCAGGTCTTGTTTTTACTTACTGTATGGAGCTTCTCCATCTTTGGCTGCAAAGTACATAATCAATCTGATTTCGATATTGATCATCTGGCAATGTCCATGTGTAGAGTCGCCTCTTGTGCTGTTGGAAAAGAGTGTTTGCTATGATCAGCGTGTTCTCTTGGCAAAACTCTATTAGCCTTTGTCCTGCTTCATTTTGTACACCAAGGCCATGCTTGCCTGTTATCCCAGTGATTTCTTGACTTCCTACTTTAGCATTCCAATCCCCTATGATGAAGAGGACATCTTGTTTTGGTGTTCGTTCTAGAAGGTGTTGTAGGTCTTCATAGAACCGATCAACCTCAGCTTCTTCAGCCTCAGTGGTTGGGGCATAGACTTGAAGTACTGTGATGTTGAATGGTTTGCCTTGGATTCGAACTGAGATCATTCTATCGTTTTTAAGATTGTACCCCAGTACTGCTTTCCCCACCCTTTTGTTGACTATGAGTGCTACTCCATTTCTTCTAAGGGATTCTTGCCCACAGTAATAGATATGATGGTCACCTGAATTAAATTCGCCCATGCCTGTCCATTTTAGTTTGCTGATTCCCAAGATATCGATGTTCAATCTTGCCATCTCATGTTTGACCACCTCCAGCTTACCTTGATCCATTGATTTTACATTCCAGGTTCCTAAACAATATTGTTCTTTACAGCATCGGATTTTCTTTTCACCACCAGACACATCCACAGCTGAGTGTCCTTTCGGCTTTGGCCCAGCCACTTCACTCTTTCTGGCGCTACTTGGAAATACCCTCTGCTCTTCCCCAGTAGTATATCGGACACCTTCCGACCTGAGGGGCTACTCTTCCGGCGTCATATCTTTTAGCCTTGTGATATGTTCCATGGGGTTTTCTTGGCAAGAATACTGGAGTGGGTTACCATTTCCTTCTCCAGTGGACCACATTTTGTCAGAACTCTCCACCATGACCTGTCCGTCTTGGGTGGCCCTGCGCGGCATAACTTATGGCTTCACTGAGTTACGCAAGCCCCTTCGCCACAACAAGGCAGTGATCCATGAAGGGGATTTAAGGAATGTAGGACTCAATAAATGATAAGAAATCTAACAGGTTTGAAACAAATTAGAAGCATATAGAAGTCTTTATCAAAATTTATGTTATTTTGATGGCTATACAACCTGGGGATGATAAATATTAGAAGCTGTGGGAGAGGGATCTAAAGACTAATATACTTGTCACACAGTGGAAATACACATGCATGGTATGTCTAGCAATTTCTACTAATATAGCAATTCAATATTTTTAAAATTATGATGGAATTGTATTTTTAAAAAATGTATTATTACATTTATATCTCATCTTTTTTCCTCATTTATATCTCATCTTTTTTCCTCTTGCAAGGAACTCAAGGCAGCTTACATAGTCCTCCTCCTTCTCTCCATTTTATCCGTTTTTATTTCTCACGTGCAGGATTTTTTAAAAGTATATCGCCACCTAAGGTGCCATGCTGTAAATGCTGGATTCTTACATATTTGGTGACAATGCAAAGTAATATAAAAATATTGGAAAACTATACTAGTTATTATTAATGAAATTACAGATGAATTAGAATTTCCCCCAGAGGCTGTATTGTTCAATGGTTTAAGAAACTCTGTGAAGAGAAAGCAGAGAAATATGGTTAGCAATGTATTAGCAAAACAAGAAGGCTTATGCCCACAATGGGAAGCTCCTGGTTTGCTTGGGGGGGGGGGGCGCAAGAGCCCCATAGAACCGAGTTTAAGCAGACCACAAATTAATTTAGTTGCTATGACACAGCATAGCAACTTTAGTTGCTAATAGCAACTATTTAGTTCTATGACACAGGGATTTGTTCCTCTTCAAGCTATGTTGATGAAATCCAAATTGGTCTGAGTCAAATCAAACTGCTGAATAAGGTTCCAAATTGTATCTTGTGGTTGGTGCACATGGCTAGAACCAACATGAATGCCAGGATATGAAGTGTTACTGTCAACTGTCATGTAGCTGAAAACTAAAATACAAGAATATATGGCTTGTAAGAGTAACAGCATGATTTCTAAAAGCAGCGGCTACACACTTTCACAAAGGAGGATTTATTGTTGTTTAAGCTCCAATTGATAGTGGTGAAAAATTCAGAGTTCATAGAATCATAGAATAGTAGGGTTGGAAGGGGCCTACACGGCCATCGAGTCCAACCCCCTGCTCAATGCAGGAATCCAAGTCAGAGCATCCCCAACAGATGGCTGTTCAACCTAGTCCTGAATGCCTCCAGTGTGGGAGAGCCCACCACCTCCCTAGGCAAGTGTTTCCATTGTCGTATTGCTCTAACAGTCCGGAAGTTTTTCCTGATGTTCAGCTGGAATCTGGCTTCCTGTAACTTGAGCCCATGATTCCGTGTCCTGCACTCTGGGATGATCGAGAAGGGATGCTGGCCTTCCTCTTTGTGACAACCTTTCAAGTCCTTGAAGAACGCTATCATATCTCCCCTCAGTCTTCTCTTCTCAAGGCCCAGTTCTTTCAGTCTCTCTTCATAGGGCTTTGTTTCCAGTCCCCTGATCATCTTTGTTGCCCTCCTCTGAACCCTCTCCAGTTTGTCTGCATCCTTCTTAAAGTGTGGTGCCCAGAACTGGACACAGTACTCCAGATGAGGCCTAACCAGTGCTGAGTAGAGGGGAACTAGTACTTCCTGGGATTTGGAAGCTATGCTTCTATTAATGCAGCCCAAAATGGCATTTGCCTTTTTTGCAGCCACCTCACATTGTTGGCTCATATTCAGCTTGTGATCAACAACAATTCCAAGATCCTTCTCGTTTGTTGTTAGGGATGTACGAAAGTCACTTACCTTTTTGCAGGTATCATTCACGGTGGGGGGGGAGGCATTCCATCCCTCCCCCCGGAATCCTCCCTGGCTGGCTCCGCTCCGCAGTGGCTCCACAGAGCTGCCTGCTAGGGCCGTCTGCATCTGGAGTTCCAGCCACGGCCGGGCTGCTGCGGACGCAAATGGCGCATTTGCATCCTGCCAGGCTGCCATGGTAGGTTACATAAGTATTTACGTAGCCTATCATGGCAAAAAGCAGGGATACAAACAACAGCTGCTACGCCATTTGTGCCGTTACTCCTTCCGTGATAGGCTACTTAAGTATTTACATAGCCTATCACGGTAAAGGCAGCCACGCAAATGGCGTAGCGGCTGCCGTTTGCGTCCCTGCTCCTTGCCGTGATAGGCTACGTAAATACTTATGTAGCCTATCATGGCAGCTTGGCAGGACGCAAATGGCGGCCACAGCAGCCGGCCGAAAGACCAGCCGCCGCCAGCGGATCCACTTTCGCCTCTGGAGCCCCAGGTAAGTTTCGCTCTGGGGGGATTCCGCGGGGTGGCGGGGGGTGGGAGGCCGTTCCACCATGGGTTTTGGGGGGCCAAATGCCAGTGCATTTGGCCTCACTGAAATCCGTGGCAGAATTCTCCGCCATCCCTACTTGTAGTCTTGTTGAGCCACATATCCCCCATCTTGTAACTGTGCATTTGGTCTCTTTTTCCTAGGTGCAGAACATGGCATTTATCCCAATTAAATGTCATTCTGTTGTTTTCTGCCCAGCGCTCCAGTGTATCAAGATCACTTTGAATTTTGTTTCTGTCTTCCAAAGTATTAGCTACTCTGCCCAATTTTGTGTCATCTGCAAATTTGATCAGCATTCCCTGCACCTCCTCCTCCAAGTCATTAATACAAATGTTGAAGAGCATTGGGCCCAGGACTGAGCCCTGCGGTACCCCGCTTGTGACCTCTCCCAGTTTGAGAAAGTCCCATTGAGAAGCACTCTTTGAATCCAATTCTGTAGCCAACTGTGGATCCACCAGATCATGGTTTCATCTAGCCCACTTTGAGCTAGTTTGCTCATCAGGATATCATGGGGCGCTTTGTCGAAAGCTTTGCTGAAGTCAAGGTATATGATGTCTACAGCATTCCCACGGTCCACAAGGGAGGTTACTTGATCAAAAAATGAGATCAGATTCATCTGACAGGATTTGTTCTTCACAAATCCATGTTGGCGTTGAGTAATCACTGCATGGTTTTCAAGGTGCTTACAGATGGATTGCTTTATCATCTGCTCCAGAATTTTCCCAGGGATTGATGTCAGACTGACTGGTCTGTAGTTCCCTGGTTCTTCCTTTTTACCCTTTTTGAAGATAGGGACATTAGCCCTCCTCCAGTCATCTGGCACTTCACCCGTCCTCCATGATTTCTCAAAGAGAATAGACAGCGGTTCTGAGAGTTCTTCTGCCAGTTCCTTTATTACTCTAGGATCCTGGAGATTTGAACTCATTCAAAGTAATTAGGTGTTCCTTGACCATATGCCTATTGATCTCAAGCTGCAATCCTGTATTTCACCTTTGCCAGGGGAGTCATAGACCCTCTTTTGGGAGAAGACTGAGCCAAAGTAGAAATTGAGCACCTCTGCCTTTTCTTTGTCATTTGTTATCATTTTGCCATCCTTATTTAATAGCTGAACAACCATTTCTTTCCCCTGACTTTTACTATGCACGTAGCTGAAGAAAGCCTTTTTGTTGCTTTTAGCATCCCTCGCTAACCTCAGCTCGTTCTCAGCTTTAGCCTTCCTGACGCCATCCCTGCAATTCTGTGCTGACTGTACTCTTCCTTTGTTACTTGGCCTTCTTTCCACTTCCTATAGGTGTCATTTTTTGTTTTCAGGTCATCTCTACGCTTTTTGTGAAGCCACATTGGCTTCTTCTGTTGTCTTCCACCTTTTCTTCTTGTTGGAATTGTTTGTAATTGTGCCTTGAGAATTTCCTTTTTTAAAAGCTCCCACCCATCTTGGACTCCTTTTCTCGTTAGAGTAACTTGCCATGGGACCTTATTGATCATTGTTCTGAGTTTATTAAAATCAGCTTTCCTAAAATCCAGGGTACGCGTTTGACTACACTCAGCTTTTGCTTCCCTTAGAACCAAGAACTCAAGTACAACATGGACGTTTTCCCCCAGAGTTCCTGTAACTGCTGTTTTATCCACTAAGTCATCTCTGTTGGTTAGGATCAAGTCAAGGATCCTCTAGTTCCTTCCTCTACTTTCTGTTGTTGTTGTTGTTTATTCGGTCAGTCGCTTCTGACTCTTCATGACTTCATGGACCAGCCCACGCCAGAGCTTCCTGTCAGCCGTTTCCACTCCCAGCTCCCCCAAGGTCGAGTCCGTCACCTCCAGAATATCATCCATCCATCTTGCCCTTGGTCGGCCCCTCTTCCTTTTGCCTTCCACTTTCCCTAGCATCAGCATCTTCTCCAGGGTATCCTGACTTCTCATGAGAAGTACTTCAGTTTTGCCTTTAATATCATTCCCTCAAGTGAGCAGTCTGGCTTTATTTCCTGGAGTATGGACTGGTTTGATCTTCTTGCAGTCCAAGGCACTCCCAGAATTTTCCTCCAGCACCACAGTCCAAAAGCATCTATCTTCCTTCGCTCAGCCTTCCATATTGTCCAGCCCTCACAGCCATAGGTTACTACGGGGAATACCATTGCTTTAACTATGCGGACCTTTGTTGTCAGTGTGATGTCTCTGCTCTTCACTATTTTATCAAGATTTGTCATTGCTCTCCTCCCAAGAAGTAAACGTTCTGATTTCCTGGCTGCAGTCAGTGTCTGCAGTAATCTTTGCACCTAGAAAGACAAAGTCTGTCACTGCCTCCATGTTTTCTCCCTCTATTTGCCAGTTATCAATCAGGCTGGTTGCCATAATCTTGGTTTTTTTCAGGTTGAACTGCAACCCAGCTTTTGCACTTTCTTCTTTCACCTTCATCATGAGGTTCCTCAGCTCCTCCTCACTTTCAGCCATCAAAGTGGTATCATCTGCATATCAGAGATTATTAATGTTTCTTCCAGTGATTTGAACTCCAGCCTTGGCTTCATCAAGCCCAGCACGTCGCATGATGTATTCTTCATACAGGTTGAATAGGTAGGGTGAGAGTATACAACCCTGCAGTACTCCTTTCCCAATCTTAAACCAGTCCATTGTTCCGTGGTCTGTTCTTACCGTTGCTACTTGGGTTGTTATACAGATTCCTCAGGAGGCAGACAAGATGACTTGGTATCCCCATAGCACCAAGAACTTGCCACAATTTGTGATGATCCACACAGTCAAAGGCTTTAGAATAGTCAATAAAACAGAAATGGATGTTTTTCTGAAACTCCCTGGCTTTCTGCATTATCCAGCGGATATTGGCAATTTGGTCTCTAGTTCCTCTGCCTTTTCTAAACCCAGCTTGTACATCTGGCAATTCTTGTTCCATGAATTGCTGGAGTCTACCTTGCAAGATCTTGAGCATTACCTTACTGGCATGTGAAATAAGTGCCACTGTTCGATAGTTTGAACATTCTTTGGTGCTTCCCTTTTTTGGTATGGGGATATAAGCTGATTTTTTCCAATCTGTTGGCCATTCTTGTGTTTTCCAAATTTGCTGGCATATGGCATATGAATTCTGTAGGAGGAAGTTATCTGCCACACAAGTCAGGAATTTCCTGGAGGGGCCATGTTTTGCAGAATTTGTCTTCCAACAAATATCGGGGAAATTGAAGTCCCCCATTACTACTACATCATGATTCCTTGAAATATTGGCTATTTGCTTTTCAAAAGTTTCATCCTCGTCTTCTCCTTGATTCCTTTTATTATTTGCATCCAGATGCTCTCGATAGGGCTACCAAGCTCATCCTCCTGTATTTCTGTGCAGAGATATGTATTTTTCACATACAGTGCAACCCCACCTTGCTTTCTGTTCCTCCTGTTCTTTAACAAGTTATATCCTTCAACTGCTGTATTCCAGTCATGAGAGTCATCCCACCAAGTCTCAGTTATACCTGTCAAGTCATAATTTCCCTCTTGTATTAAGAGTTCAAGTTTGTTCTGTTTGTTTCTGATACTCTGAGCATTAGTATATAGACATCGAAGACTTTCAAGTACTTGAAAGGTTGTCACAGAGAAGAAGGCCAGGATCTCTTCTTGATCATCCCAGAGTGCAGGACACGGAATAATGGGCTCAAGTTACAGGAAGCCAGATTCCGGCTGAACATCAGGAAAAACTTCCTGAGTGTCAGAGCAATACGGCAATGGAACCAATTACCTGGGGAGGTGGTGGGCTCTCCCACACTGGAGGCCTTTAAGACGAGGCTGGACAGCCATTTGTCAGGGATGCTCTGACTTGGATTCCTGCATTGAGCAGGGGGTTGGACTCGATGGCCTTGTAGGCCCCTTCCAACCCTACTATTCTATGATTCTATGATTCTATGTGCTTCATAGTCTGGCTTTCTTCCTTCATATTTTTGAAGACTATTATTGGGCACTATTAGAGCTGTTCTCTCCATTGCGGTGCATGAGCCTTCGTCCATTGTTACCCCCGACTTTACATCTCCCTTCCCCATAGGATACATTTTAAAGCCCTCCTGATGAAGTTCTTCATGCTGTGGCCAAACACATTCTTCCCAGCCTTTGTGAGGTGCAACCCGTCCCTTGCCAACAGCCCATCTTCCAGGAAGTATAGCCCATGGTCCCAGAATCCAAATCTCTCGCACCGGCACCACCTTTGTAGCCAGTCATTCACCCGGAGTATTTTTCTTTCCCTTTCTAGCCCTCTTCTAACTACTGGAAGGATGGATGAGAAAACTATCTGGGCCCCAAAATTCTTGAGTTTCCTTCCCAAAGCTTCAAAGTCTGACGTGATTTCTTCGTAGCTCCGCTTGGCGGTATCATTTGTTCCCACATGGATGAGAAGAAAGGGATACCTGTCAGTGGGCTTTATGAGTACAGGCAACCTTTCAGTCATGTCTCTAATCCGTCTTCCCAGGAGACAACATCCTTGATGAGTCCACGGGTCTTCACGACATGCTTGGGTTTCGATCCCACGCAGCAAAAAGTCTCCCACTACTACCACTCTTCTCTTCTTCTTGTTGTAGGCTGGGGTTTCATCGCCTCTGTTTGACTGACCTTCAGCCTCTTGCTCACTCTCATGCAGGTTCCCCTGTGATTCTTCCTCTGCAGGCTGTCCTCCAGTCTCATCCTGAAGTACCTGGAATCGGTTCCACAGCTCCACTGCTTCCACTGGTGCAGAGTGGCATCTAGTTCTTCTTCTCCTGTCACCCTTTTCCAAGGAGTATCCTCTACTCCATTTTTCCTCACCTCAGCATTTCCCACTTCTGCCTCAGCTTTAGGGATGTATGAAAGTCACTTACCTATCTGCGGATTATGTTTATGGTGGGGGGGAGGTGTTCCATCCCTCCCCCCGGAATCGACGGGGGGGGGAGGCGATCCGTTCCTCCCCCCCGGAATCCTCGAACGGCCGGCTGTGCTCCGCGGTGGCTCCGCGGAGCAGCTGGCCAGGCCCAGGCCAGAGACGTCCGCAGCCAGATTTCCGGTTGCGGAGGGCTCTGGGTAAAAAACAAACAAACCCGTGTATGCAAATAGCGGCGGCTACGGCCGCTGCCATTTGCGTTCCTTATTTTTGGCCTTCTTAGTCTACGTAAATATTTACGTAGACTATTACGGCTAAAATAAAGGGGAACGCAAATAGCACCCGCTACACTATTTGCGTTCCCCTTTATTTTCGCCGTAATAGTCTACGTAAATATTTACGTAGACTAAGACAGCCAAAAATAAAGGGGAACGCAAATGGCAGCAGCTGTAGTGGCCACCATTTGCGTACGCGCGTTGTTGTTTTTTTAACCCAGCTGTGATAGGCTATGTAAATCTTTACGTAGCCTATCACGTCTCTGTAAAAAAAAACAAAAAACCCCCTCCAGACTGCAAATGGCGGCAGCAGCAGCTGGTCAGATGACCAGCCGCCGCCGCTGCCACCGGAGCCGCCTGGAACATCCGCCCCAGGTAAGTCTTGTCCTGGGGGGGATCTGCGGGGGGCTGGGGGGGCAGGCCGTTCTGCCACAGATTTCGGGGGGCCAAATGCACTGGCATTCGGCCTCACCGAGATCCGTGGCGGAATTCTCTGACATCCCTACTCAGCTTGCTGTTGCTCTTCAAGCTTCTGGTCTTCACTTTGCTGCTGTGCCCCATTCTGTCCAAGAACTCTTCGTGTTCTCTTATTCCCCAGAGGGTCGACAGTCACCGCTCCAGTCCACTTGCTTTTTCTTCCAGCAGCGTGATCAACTTGCACTTGTTGCAGGTGTAGGCCATGTTGTTCTCAGGCAAGAAAACAAACATTGGACACACCTTGCAGGTCACCACCACTGGACAATCTTGTCCTTCCATAGCCTCTATTCCCTTTTTGTGTCTAGCTTTCTGATTGTTCTAGACTAGCCTGTGCCTGCTCCTCTATTCAGTAGAGGTTAAAAACAGAGCCCCACTGGTGTGGAAGTGTGTGTTACAAGACAAATAAATGAAAAAAAAGTTTGTTAAAAAAGAAAAAAAATGTTAGGGGCCTCCCCTTTGACCTCCCCTGGCAAACTCCTGTTTGCTCCCCCTGTCTGCTCACTCTGGTCGCTCGCTCTCTGGGAGCTTGCTTGCTTCTGTAGTCCCTGGACCAGCTGGACCAGCTTGCTCTGCTCTGCTCTGCTCAGCTGGGAGGCGGGAAACAGACTGAAGCTTCCCGCCCACTCAGCTGCTGGGAGTACTCAGGCCACACCCCTCCAATTCAGTTGGAGCTCTCAGAAGCACCTGGTGAGCTCACAGCCACTCAGAAGGATAAAGGGCAGCCCCCTGGGCTTCCTGCAGCCCACTTACCTCTTTGCCTCTGTCTCCTCTGTCTCTCCTACCACTGCAACTCCCCTGGCCAACTCCTGTTTGCTCCCCCTATTCTTCCATGATAGTTTAAGCTGATAATAATGCCTGACCATTCCAGTCATAATATAATAAAGACATTAGCCCGATGTGGGCATTACAAAATTGAAAGTGTGGAGGGGACGCAGGCTGAGAGATGATCAGTTTGAAGAATGTCTAAGTGCGACTTGCTGAATGGTTATAACCTGCGTGCACGCAGGAGCCCGGTGTGGTCAGGGTTCCCGAATGCTCAGAGAGCTGTAGGTGGTTAAAGTCTTTCTTCAGACGTTCCCAGTGAACACAGGGAAGCTGCGCTGGAGGGAGTGGGGTTGGGGCACATGCCCTCGTGTCCCCTCCATGCTCTCAACCTCTCTGGCAGCTGGTAGCTTCCTCAGCTTGTCACACTTCAGTTACAGCCCAGGGAACATCCAGAGGTCATTCTTCCCGTGGGGCTTTTTCATACAAGGAAGTGCAGAGCAATGGAGAGAAGAAAGAACACACACAGGGCCAGCCCTCCCATGAAGGCGACAGAGTGGGAGCAGCGGCGAATTGCGTGCTTACCCCCCTGCCATATGACACGATTTCTGAGACCCCTAGATTTTCAAGACCTGCCGCCGCCAAGCTCCCTCCCTGGGCTGCTGTCACTGCCACCACTGCCATGTCCCCCACCCACCTCATTGCCGTTGCAGCCGCCACCTGCTCTGCAGATCCTCTCAGAGGGAGCTGACAGGTGACCAAAAACTCCGAAGAGCTGCACCGACTGGAAAACCAGCTCTTCGGGGCGGGCTCTTCACAGAGGTGGCCACGCCCAAATGCCTGTCTCTGAGGGGTCCTTCCTTAGAGCCAGGCATGGTGGGAGGAGGGGTGTCCCTGGAAGTCACTCACAGTACAGCCACTCTCTAGGGAGCCCCCCTCCCACCATGCCTGGCTCTGAAGAAGAACCCCTGGACCCAGGCCCTTGGGCATGGCTGCATCTCTGAAGAGCAGTGCCAGCCATTTTTCTGGCCAATCCAGCTCTTCAGGGTTTGGCCACCCTGCAGAATGGGTAGCAGCGTTGGCTGTGCAGTAGGTAGGCAGGGGGATGGGGTGGGGAGGAGGAAGACAGAATGGGTGGGCAGGCAGTGGGGAGGAAGGAGATAAAGGGGTCTCAGAAATCATGTCATAAACACTTCTGAAAACTGGGTGAAGAGGCCCTCCCAGTCTGAGATCACCAAGTGCCATGTCAGTGATTACAGCACCCTGTGTAACAACAGCTCAAAATAGGCATTTTAACATCCTGCAGAATAACAAGTGAGCCTGTAGTCAGCTCACCCCAGAGCACTGCACCCTCCGCTATAACATCATATTTTGGCTTGTGTGTCGAAGGCTAAACGTATGTGAGGTATTGCAAGGACAGTGGACTTTGACAGTGGATCATGCAGCAACTGTGGACTAATGTATATAAAAGTGGGCTTGGGATCAGCCCCAGTTAGGAGTTCTTGCAACATCAGGAAGGTGTGCGCCTTGGGACCCCATAATCTCCACAGCAAAGTCTCATTGAGTGGGGTTGGCCTCCCACTGTAGTGAGTAGAGACTGTGATTGGAGAAGGACCAAATTCTATTTCTATGATATCTGGTATCTGTGATTTGAAGTGCAAATTCTATATATACTATTAGTGTAATCAATAAAGCAATGTAAGACTAGAAGAGCTCTTGTGTGTGGCCTCATTACTCCAACTCTTTTAGATCCCAGGTCTCATAGGACTGATCATCCTATATCAGACAGATGTGGCCACAGGAGACAGATGTGGCTGGGGGCAGGGGGAGGAGGGAGACAGATGGGGAGGGGAGAAAGGGGGCATCAGCACTGGCAGTCAGTGGTTGTACATGTGCTTTCCTGCCACAGGTGACAGGAGAGTTTGCCAGCGCTGCACATGCAGCACCCTCAATCACCTCGTAGTGGTTAAGCTCAGAACCACCACCAAAATAAATTCAAAATAAATTATAAAATGCCCCAAGAATGAGGCAGAAAAATGGGAGCCTCTTTCATGGGGGAAGAAAACTTTCAGGAAACTAGAGGATAGATTTTGGCTCAGCCCCAGCTCCACCTGTTCCCTGGACCTGGACACAACACTGCCCCCTCACACCTGCGTTGTGGAGGATGCAAAATGGGGCCAGGCTGCCCACACAGTTGGAGCTGTTGCCACTTGCAAAGCAAGGGGGGGAAACCAAAAAACTTTGGGGAGCCCTGCCCGTGAGAAACTTGTTGGAGAACTTTTCTTGCCCCTGGAGAAATTCCGTGAAATTGTCCCTTCAGTTTCTCTGCCCACAAATAGGGTGGAGAATTTCGAGAGGCTATTTGCGCACAGCTCTAATTTGTATCCAGACTTCATGAACAGGGAGTCTCCATGGTGAGAACTATAAGATGGCCCATACCTGTTCGTTGCTTATATCAGTAGCTGGCAGGATGGGTTAAACCTGTCCAGGGTGGAGTGGGGGTCTCTTCTAGTACCCTTCTCCATTTTTATGCTGGTTTTTGTGTGGCACTACAGTAAGGTTGAGTATC
Source organism: Heloderma suspectum (assembly GCF_057233095.1). Lineage (NCBI taxonomy): Eukaryota > Metazoa > Chordata > Lepidosauria > Squamata > Helodermatidae > Heloderma > Heloderma suspectum. Next base: position 120,169,774 of record NC_139462.1, read on the forward strand.
ATAGGTCCACAACTGCCAACTGCTGCCGTTGTGGTGTGGATTTTGCATCCATCTCCCATATGACGTGGGCATGTCCTCTGGGGCTCCTTTTTGGATGGAGGTGTTTCTACATATTAATTTTGTATTAGAAAAAATGCTGACATTTACTGATGTTCATGTACTTTTGAATTATATTCCCATGTTCTGAGATTTATCAAAGGATCAACAAAAGTGAATTTTGAAAGCACTCACTGTAGCAAAAAGACATACCTCAAAACTGGAAGTCCATGTCCACACCATTGATTCTTCAATGGACAGAGGTCACTGCCCTTTCTACACCTGAACATGCAGCTTATCACTGACAGCTTTCACCAGACATATATTTGCAGGGGACCTTCACATCAGTGGAACAAGAAGCGCATTGGAGTATTATGCAGATTTTCATAGAACCAGCTTTGGTCTATCAGGGACACACAAAGCAAGATAAGCCAAGTGCATCACAGGGGTCACACAGTGCTTGAAAGGAACATACTTCCTGGTGGGGTGTGGGGGAGTAGAACTGAACGTCATCAAACTGGCAGGGGCTGCTCAGCCAATGAGAGAGGCTTGTTTCCTGGCCCATGTCCAGGCTCCCCCCTGCTACTACATTATTATGAATGGAGAACAACTAATTTTTCCCCATGTGTGCAGATTTCCCTGAAAAAGCCAAAATCCCCAATTATCCAGTGCAGCATCTGAAGGCTCCCTGTGAGAGCATTCCCCTACTCTAATTTCACCAAATTCCAACAATCTGCCATGGAATTATTGAGAAGCCAAAATCCCTGATTCTCAAGTGCAGCATCTGAAGGCTCCCCCTGAGAGCAACCCCCCCCAATTTTGCCCCATACTAGCAAACTGTCATGGAACTTCTAGCTTCTACACCACCACCCCCTCCTTCTCTGGGCACTTCCTCCCTGCTCACAAATGCAGGCTCTACCTGAGACTTTGCCAGATCAGTACTGCGATAAAGCAGAGAATCGACTTTAGACAGCAACAGAGAAGCAACTTTACATACCATCAAAGAAGCGACTTTACACAGCATCAGAGAAGCGATTTAACATAACACTGAAGAAGCAAAGTAATGCAAACTGAGGCTAATTACTTCCACTGAGGAAAAGGAAGTGCAGGGTGATTCTGAAGGCTTGAAAGAGTGCTCTAGGGCTTTGATGTGTGGGAAAGGCTTCTGTAGTTACCTAGGTTACTAAGGGCATGGCCACACCCCTAGGAACGCCCCCATCTTACCAAATTTAAAGATGAAGGATGGGCACACAGCAGCTGAACTGCAGGAGAGCTGAATTAAAGAAAAACAATGGACTAAAAGTACTCTGCAAAAATGTGGCTTCCCCACAGGTAAACTCCATGGTGGCTGCAGAGTGGCTACAACGTCATGTGTCCCTAATGACTTTAAGCCACAGCAACATTGGAGAAAACCTCCCATGTAAATGGGCCCACAGCTATTTGCTCATCATATACTGATATGTATACTTGAGTACCAATGAGAGCTTATATATGTCTTTGAATGTGTTCCAACTTATTCCCAACCCCCAGACCTCTCCCCCATTTAAACTGTATTTATTTTTATTGAATTTTAATTTGTATGTATTTTATTTCTATTGTGTAATTCATTTGTATTGTGTAATTATATTATATTTTGTAAAAGAGAAAATCTAATAAAATATTAGTAACAACAACAAAAAGACTGAATAACATGAGCATTGCTTATTCTGGATTTGGAAGTGCAACATAATGAACAGGAGGAAATATTCATTCAGTACCGTGTTGAGATTTCCACCAGCAGGCATGCTGCAAGACATCTGTAGTTGCTTTGGAACCCAAGATGCTTGGTGGGAATAAAGCAGGCTGGGTTGTGTGGTGTTGCAGTTGAAAAGAAGGGATGAGCTAAGCAGCCTCTTCCTGCACACCACTTCTTTGCTTCAAATTGCATCCTCACAATAAAAAAGAGGGGTGAGCTATCACAGGGAGGATGGATTTCCCTGTGAGTGCCTTTTATTGGGGAAGAGGCACTGGCTTATAAAAGCACTGAAATGTAAGTAACTAAGGGAGCAATCTTATGGCTGCTAGTCAGTGGCCATAGGAATCTTGTTTTCTGAGAACTGACCTCGGAACCCGTGCGCCAAGGTTGGTTCCTGGAGAACTGACCTTCCCCCCATTGGAAAAGCCCTGTGCTCCGCATTCGCAACAGGAGCGCAGAGCAGCTGAAACAGGATGTTCAGGGGAGCATTCCGGGGAGGGTGGAAATGCCAATACGACACACCCAATGTGTCGTTCAGCAGCCTCCTCCCCCGCTCCGCTGTCCCGCGGCTAGACAGTTGAAAGTGGCTGTCTAGTCAAAAATGCAGGGCAGGAGGAGTGTGGAGGGAATGATCCCCTCCGCGCTTCTCAGGCGGTCACCTCCAAGTTCAGAGGTGGCCGCCTATCTGCATAGGCTTGTGCCCTAAGGAACCCATTCCCGCTTAAAATCAGTACATTCCTCACCCCCCACTGCCAAGCTGCCCCTTTTCTTGGTGTCTCTTAAGCATCTATGAAATGGGTGGATTATTTTCAAAATGTGCTTTGAACATTTTTCATTACTGTCACCATGGACAATCACAATGAACCTAGGAAACATGGCTTCAAGCACCACACCCCAATCATTAGCAGCAGTACCACTCCCACCCTACTGTATCCCCCATCTCCCACTCTTTAACCCATCCTGGCAGCTTCTAATGTAAACAACAAGCATGGGTCAACTTACAGGAGGATTCCTCTACAATACTGTAAGGGTGTCTCTACATCAACAGAAAATCCCGCAGCCCTACCTGAGCATTTTGCTTCCTTTTCTGTGGTATGATTAGGATTGGCTCCGTTAGATGACAAACGTAACATGAAATTGAAAATGCCCTTTCTCAGCAGCCTTACTGGGGCCGGGCTTTCTATATTTTTTAGCAGTGAGGCAGCACCATCTAGTGGTGCAATCATGCCAGCATGACACACTGCAGAAATGGCGCTTTAAAAAAAAATATTCCAGCTTATCTACAATCTTTTTTAAGGCAGGATAACTGGGAAAAACCACTGAAGATGTCCTGGAAGTTGCCAACAGCGTGTAAAGGACTCACAAACATCTGTAAGTGGCCAATCACAAGCACACGATAAATGCCTCATGTAGAAATGGCCTAACGCTGTGATGCTTCATAAGGCAATCCCAGACAAGAACAACAGGAAGCATCTTTGCTGGTCCCAGGCAAGCCAACTGGACCTAAAAGACCAAGGATACATCGAGGGTAAGCTGTAAACAAGCACAATTTGTGGCATGCACAATACCATTACTGATCACTGGGCATACCTGCCAAGACATCAGCTGTAGCTTCTAATTTCCTGGCGTTGTGGAAATTGACCTTCTGATTTCAGAAAAGTCCCATTTTCTCCACTGAGATCTTAGGTTCTATATGGCATGAAAAATCTTGGAATACACGCCTTATACTGGGGCCCAATCTACATGGAAACGGTTTCAGAAGCATTTTCTGGTTATATCCGGATTTTGGTTATATCTCGATTTATATCCGGATGTTGTAATGCAAAGTAAAATAAACAGGAAAGGCCAGCAGCCAAATCGTGCTACTGTGGAATAATGCTAAGTGGGAAGAGAAGCCTGTGTCCAAAGTGGCTACTGCCAAGTTGGAGGGGGGTGGGAATGGGAGGAAAGAAAGGGATGGCCCCACCCCTTGACCAGGTCTAGCCAGGCCACAGATACACCCCTAGGCACACCCAGTAGGCAGGTTTTAATTCTGGGCAACGGGGCGCACTGCAGCGGAACCACATGGGAAATGCGTTTAAGGAAAAAAGAAGCACTAAAAGGACTTTGGGGAAATGTGCATTGTTGAGAGGGAAGCTGTGTGATTACTGCGGGGCGATGATGTCATGTGTCATAAATGACCCCGATGTGCTCTCGCTCCACACTAAATTACCTGTGTAGATTGGGCCTGGGATTGGGATATTTGGGTTTGCAGAATTATAGATGAAATGCAGTTAAGGTTAAGGATTTTTGTGGCCAGTAAGTTCTACTTTTTGTAGATAAATTAAAACAAGCAAGTAAAATATTTTCAACAAGCCAGACTAGTTGTGCTGACATTACTTGGCCTTGAAATTTAACAGCTTCCTAATTCCTATTAATATATTTGGTGCTTCAGTACATACACTGCAGTCTTCAGTTTTCCCATCAGAAATGTAGCGAGTATGGAGAGTCCTGTACTGGAGAATTTGGTGGGAGAGACATCTGTTTAATCTCTGCACTTTCAGTTTGTATTATTGCATGGACTTCGCTTTGTCCTGTCTTAATATATGTTTTCATTGTTCATTTAGGTCCCATTCATTTACAACACAATGAATTTACAAATAAGAATTCTCAAGGAGAAATGAATTTTGAGAACCTTAAAAAGTTTTCCCTTTCTGAGCTCAGCAGGACAATCAAACAAGGATTATATATAATGTAATTGAAGAGTTGGCTCTAGAGAATGATCTCATGGAGACAGATTGACAGCATGTGAATTGTCTAACCCTTTTACAGAGTTAGCAGTTTTTACAACAATTACAGTGTGTTAGAAATTCCTGATTGAATCTTTTCATCAAAGATCAAAACCCCAGTTTGCACCAGCTTATGAAAATACTCTCGATTGTTATTAGCAGACTTTAATTGCACCAATATGGTTTTGGGCCTAAGAGAGGCCTTTGTTCTTCATAAATAGTAATGTAGAGGTAATGGCAATGCTTTAGTGGCTTTTACTGCTGAGATGCTAAGTAAGAGTTCCTAAGCTTGAAAAATCTTCTCCCTCAGAGATACCATCTTTTGCCTGGAGCAAAGGGAATTAGGGAATATTTACATGACTTAAAGCTAATTTTATAGCATATTGTATTCCTGCATGGCCTTAGAGTCAAACACTAACGGATACGATTTTTAAAAAAATGTAAATATTGATAAAATGTAATAAATCTGTTTACATAAAAAATTTCCATACTGAAACAATATAAAATCCTTTATTTGTTATTAGTTATTAGCAAGGGTAAACAGCATTGAAACTTACCTCTGTTAAGGAGTGAGGCTGTGTACTGAATCTAGAAATAAAGTCACACACAAAAGGAAAACCCAGCAATTCTGTCTAGAGGGCAATGCTGTATGTACACCTTTTATTCCAATACAACGAGGTGTGTGGGAGGCCACTGCCCCACTGAAAATAACACGCTCAGTGCAGTGGCATTGCCGAGAAAGGAACATTTTTGGGAACAATGACATGGAGCTATATTTTATACTTGCTTGACATGGAGATGCTGCTGAAAACAGCACTTCTTTGCCAGGCTCACTGCCTCTTACCTTCACCTGTGACGTGTCCTCAGCTCCACCAGCAGCAACTATTGATGTAAAGCAAAGGTGGAGCAATGCACAAAGTGATGGCATCATCACATGAAGTGTGAACCCAAGGGCTTCTTCACACGGAGCTTTTGTCCTGCTGTTGAGATGGCTCTGTCACGGAAGTTTGCAGGCTCTTAAGGTGATGCCATTACCTTCCAGGGTGTCTCCCACCATTTTCCCCAGCCTATCCCATGTTTTCCCCAAATGCAAAAAATGGACTATTTTTCCCAGCCCACGGAACAGGAGCACCGTGACCTCCACGTGAAATTCTCCCATAGCGGAGGAAACCGCTCTGCCTGCCTGCTGGGGATGTTTATTTTCAGTTGCTGGGGGTGTGGTCAGGATGACAAAGGCATTGAGGATGGGAGACAGGTTGCAGGGAAGGAGACCCGAGCAGATTTGCCAGGCACAAGGGCAAGAATCAGCAAGAATCGCCTGCCGATTGCATCTCCTGCCTCTGCATTTCTCAGTTGGAGGGAGAAGAGGGGAAAATACCTCCCGGCAATGAAGGGAGACACATCTGATCCCCCACCCGCCAAGCTCAGAAGCAACATTCTCTGTTGTTTCAGAGCACCCTATTAGTGCTCTGAAAGCACTATTAAGTTCAATGGGCTTACTCCCAAGTAAGTGTGCCGAGGGCTGCAGACTTACAGGGCGCTCTTATGTCTACTCAGAAGTAAGTCCCATTGAGTTCAATGTGGCTTACTCCCAAGTAAGTGTGCCCAGGATTGCAGACTTATGTCATGGTATTATCTCTACTCAGAAGTAAGTCAGAGGTTTCCTGGGGGCTGTGAGAAAACAGTACAGCAGAAGTTAAGCTACGAAAACAAGACTCCCCCCCCCCTTTGCACACATCCCAGGGAGGGAAGAAGGCACTCCCTTAGTTCAAACCACGTGAAGCCCTTCCTAATCCTGCAAAGCAACCGAAAGCAAGAAGTTCCAGAAAGGATGTGTTTTGTGGGAGTTTTGCTTAATGTAGGAACACCCTAAATGTCAGGGAGGAGAAAGGAAGAGCTCAGCACAGGGCTGCCATTTCTGGTGTTTTTGTTTTTTACTCACTACAGAAATAGTTTTAAAAGTGCTTGAAGGCTGCCAACCCTCTCTAATGACTTATTTTAACTATTCTCATGTCCTAGAGGCATTTTCCTCTTTAAGGAACATGCTTTTTTCTTCATGATTGCAAATGCCATTCCATTTCTTGGAAATTCCTCTTTGCTCCTATTTTATGACAAAATGGTGAGCTCTAACCATCCTTACTTGATTTGTAAAATTAAATTAGTTTTCAAGCATTAGCCGCAGTGGTGTTTCACAGTCCTAGGTTTGATTCAGAGTACTTTGTGGCTCCCTGTTTAAATAAACTTCAAGCATGCAAGTTGTAAAATGTGTGCCAAAGGATATCTTTTTTAAAGCAAAAATTGGTGCATTCAAGCCAGCAACAGTAAACAAAATACATACAGCACTTTCATAGCTGTCAAATCTCAGGCAAAATACAATGTTGAGTCTGTCCATGCATACTTTCAGAGTTTATTTTGAAGAGCACTATAAAAGATCCTGCAGACTTTCTTCTGGAAAATATGTTGTTGTCTAGACTTTTCCTTTGTCATATTCCTTGAAGCTTTGTACTAAAATCAGCCAAGTTTTTCGGTATACTTTCATTTTAAACCTACCTTTCCTATTTGCTATTAAAATAATATCATTTTAAAAAATCAGCTTTTCCAATCGGATCCACACTTTTAAATTGAAGTGTTACATTCTTCCCTGTGCAGGTTCCCAGTGCAACCAGTCACCTTGTGTGTACCTTGTCTTTGGATCCAGAGATAATCTGGGGTTTCTACTGTGGTATGCCTGATTAGCTTCCCAGTGGACTCACTGGTGGAGGTGATCTTTGGCATAGTGTTGGAGTTGTTTAGGGAAACTGCCTTGGACAATTTCAACATGCATGCCAGTCCAACTTTTCTGGCATAGTGCAGGGCTTCACAGCTTCCATGAGGCTGCCCAGGTTGTACTGGGCTCTACACATTTGGAAGAACACATTTGAGTTTAGTTATCAGTCCTGATCTGAACTGACCTGATCAATCCCTCCCAAATTAATGTGTGGCTTAGAACTTACATATCCACCTGCTTTCACATTTCCCAAATGCTCTGACGCAGTTCTCAGTGTTTTAAAGTATCAAAATCCATTTAAAAATAATATTTAAATGAACATTTTTATGCACATCTTTTTAAATGAGGAAAATGGGACGGAATGCATTGTGAATGCAAACCTGTGAAAGTGAGATGGACCAGAAATGGACTGCTTCATCCATCCATCCATCCATCCATCCATTCATCCATCCCTCACACACGCACACACACACACTTTGCACAATGCCCCCCACACACTACTCTTGCTCACCCCCATCACACCAAGAGAATGTTTCTCTAGTGCCCTTGCTGGCGAGCAGCCCGCTCCTCAGACTGGTGGTGGATGCTGCCCTTTGTCTTGGGAAGACGACCCGGACAGGAGGGTCAAACCAGGCACTGAGCCGGCATTGCACTACCTAGTCTTTATTAAACAGTCACTGACCTGCATGAAAACCACATTACTAGCCAGGTACAGGGTGGTGTGTGTTTTTTAATCAAAGCAGGAAGGTAAGAAAGATGCTGATTGTTCTTTGAATTTTGGGATGCAGTTAAATGGGCAAGAACCCTTCCCCCTCCAAGATGTTATGCCTGGGAAGCAGCAGGAAAGAAATGAATAAATGAGGGAAAGTTTCAAATGGCTACTTTTTTGGCCATTTCTCAACAGGTCTGTCTAAAATTTGGTCAGGGTATCACACCTTAATATTATTAATATTAATATATATTAATATTTATACTTAAATATTTCAAACCAGATTTTAGACAATTCATATATATTGCCTGTATTTTATTGACCTGTAGAACATCCAGGCATCATCAAGTATGCCAGCTGTCCTCAACCTGGTACCGTCCAGATGTGTCACACTGCAAATCCCATCATCTCCCAGCCAGCAGGACCACTGGTCATGCCGGCTAGGAGATGATGGGAGTTGCAGTCCAACACATTTGGATGGCACCAGGTTGAGGATGGCTGGCATATACTAATAGTGATCTCATAACAATGATGTTCTGGAGATTATATAGCCAAAGTGGCATCATCCATGCACAAGAGGGAGGTTTCAGCAGATTCAGGGGAGCCCCAAGATTTTCATAAATACAAAACATCTTTAGAAAAATATTCTCAAGTGAACAACTCAGTGAGGACAGAGCATGCTCGGTGGGCTTTGGGGAAAGAAATGGAAAACTGTGGTGGGGTGGGGGGATGGAATGGAGTACATGGAATCCTGAGCAGAAGAATTCCACCCTGCAACATTCTGTTGCAGGTCCCACTTGTAATGGTGGAATGCTGTTTGACCTACCTGCCTTCACTCTACATTGTAGAAGGCATTCTTCTACAATCTTTTCCACTGAAATCAATGCATCTGATACTAGAGTGTATAATATTCAAAATTTAAATTATGGCATTTAAATATTTTGCAGTTTTGGAACTGTCAAGGATAGGAGGATTTCACCCACAATTTTTAAAGAAGTTGCCAAAGCACATTTTCTTGTACAGAAGATATTTTTTCCCATGACAAATGAGAGCAAGTATGAGTAAAACCATATGCTATGGATAATGTGGGATTCCCATGGAAAACATCACCCCCGCCCACACATTGAGTTCTTTTCCTCTCTTCTGTAACATGTAGGATTGCTTATTGTTGTGATGTCATCTTGCTGTGTGTTTCCTCATCTTGGCCAGAAACAGCAAATGATGTGGAGCAAGGACAGAGAGAGATACACACTGTGATCATTTAATGATGCTGGATAAAGGATTGTATATATTACAGGAGAAAGGGCAAGAACTTGACACAGATAGGTCAATTTTGGCAGAAGCCCCTGTGTCACGTGTATGGTTTGCTTCCATCCTATGCTTCCTGCAGCCTTGATACTTCACCTACAGCATAAGATCAGTGCACATATAACGGGAAAGGGAGGCTGTTGCAAGAGGAATAATTTCATCTGGGAGTTGATTAAGAATATATATGGTCTTTCACAGTGAAAGAATGAAACATGCCTCCAATTTTAATCTAGAAAAGGACTCTGTGCCTCACTATCAGAGGTCTGAGAAACATTAGTTTATGTACATGTTCGTAATACTTGCAATTTCCCAAGGTAACACAAGAGGGAGCATGTAGATCCTCTTGCCTCTGAAACAATTGAATGTAGCCTTTGTCAGGCACATCTTGTCCCTACGTTATTGACAATGGTGCCGTTTTGTAACCTCAGACTTTTCCTCTATCTAAACGAGCTCAAAAACCTATCCAGGTTTTTTCTTCTATTTTCTTCTTGATTGGAAAAAGCAGCTCTGAAATGCTTACATTGTGTACTACAGGCAAACACACATATTTTGTCCTAAACTAAAATTGTACTGTATTTTGTGTTTATGTTGTACAGCTTTAGTACTGTAATTCTAAAACTTCTTATTGTGACAGTGATGCTAATTTATTTATTTCATTTCTATACCGCCCAATAGCCGAAGCTCTCTGGGTGGTTCACAAAAATTAAAGTACTCAGTCCAGTGGCAATCCACCGGTCTCTTTTAAACATACATACCTGCAGCCATGTGGGAACTGATTTTCCATGATGTATTTTCGCACAGTGGTGGGCTGGGTCTGGGTGATGCAACCACATGGACAGAATGGCACCCCTTCTCGCTGATTCTGTGGGGAAAACTCTGCCAGGGACTCAATAACCTTCCAGTTTTCTGCATTCCCAGAAACCAAAGAGAGAGGAGAACCCTTGAGTATCTTACTCTGAGGAAGCTAGCTGTACCATAGAGATATTTGCCCTGAAAGAAGTGTGTTACAACTTGAAACACATTAAGCCTTAATATATTACTCTCAGTGTACTTTTGTGATCTCCTCTCCCTTTTGTTTCTGTGTGGTGCCTAACTTTCTTTCCTTCAGAGGGATGTATTCCAAGGCAGGCAGGCAGGCAGGCAGGCAGGCAGGCAAAACAGGTTTGTCAAGCCCTTGGTGGGCTGCGTTCAGCTTTGTAGTTAGTTCATAAGGCTGAGCTAAGGGAGACGCAAGGCCATTCACTAGCCCTCCCTCATGGAGGGGCCTCCTCTCTCAACTGTCACCACCAGCTGCCATTTCTAGCAGGTTGTTCTGAGGGAGATGAGAGGGAGTGCAAGGCCATTCCACTAGCCTGATACAAGAATTCCCCCTCCCCTTCCCTCCCCATACTTTTTTCCTTGTGGGTTGTGTCTTTTTAGATTGTAAGCCTGCGGGCAGGGACTGACCTGTTTAACTGATTATATGTAAGCTGCTCTGGGAGTCTTTTTCACTGAAGAGTGGCATAAATACTTGAAATACATAAATAAATAAGCTCTGCAGAAGGGACAGTCATCATTGCTGTCTCTCTTGTCATCTGTGGTCTTGGATGCTGTCATTTAGTTGTCTACTGGGCAAAGCTTATCATGCTCTTCAATTTAAAAAAAAACCCTGTCCAGTAGGTAGGCATGCATCTTCTGGGGGCAGGAAAATGGTTTCATTTATTACACTTTTAAACTCTGCTGGGATGATGTCACTGAATTCGGAGGGAGATTGAGTCTACTAACATGGAGAAATGTAGCCTTGGTCATTCATTTTAAATTCCTTTCACCAATTAATCATTTAAATATATAACCCATCCCATCCTGAAAACTAATTTTAACACAAACATTTCAGATAGTCATTTATTTGGTTGGTTTGACCACACCGGTATTGCTTTTTCTGCATTTTCTGCTCATATGCACAGAAAATGACTCAGATCTGAGAGTTGCTCTCTGGGCAGCAGTCACCAGAGTTGCCACAAACCAGCACTGTAAGAATTCTCTTAACGCATGTCAGCTATTTCTGCTGCCTCAGTACCATGAACAGGCCTTGAAAGCTAGCACAGTGACCCTTCCATTATCTATGGCAGAGGTAGACAAGCCAGTGCTCCCCAGATAGTTTGGGCTACAACACCCATAGTCCCTGATCATCAGCCATGCTGACTGGGGTTATGGGAGTTGTAGCCCTAAACATCTGGAGGGCACCAGCTGGCCTACCGCTGCCCTAGATAAAGGAAGGGTCACTGTGCTAGCTCTTACTGAGGCAGCAGAGAGCTGACATCTGGCTGCTCACCCCTCATCTATGGCGAGGGAAGCTCAGGCTGATGGCTTTCACTGGGGGAGATTTCTCAAGCGCCAGGTCTCTCTCCCTTCAAGTTACAGCTGGTGAATTCCTTCCTCATATCAGCATGAAGCAAATTCCTTCCAGTTCTGGATATTCATTTCAGGCTGCAAGAAAAATCAGTTCTCCGGCTGTACAAAGGGCACCCGGCTGGCTTTGAAGTGCTGCCTCTGAAACATTCTTTTGCTGCTGATTGGCTGCCCCCTTCAGTGGCACCATAGGAAAGGGAGCAGTGGGGCTGCCGACATGCTCTGGGATCCAAGGCCAACGTTCAGACAATTTCTTCTGCGTGTGTAATGATGGACACAGTGGAATCGCTTCTTTGCCTCATTAACTTTCCTTTGACAAAGTTTACTTGACATAGTCCACTCACCATCGTACTCTGGTGCCTCTGCAATCCTATATTTCAGACTTTTTTGGGGGGACTGTTATGACAGAGGAGCATTGAAACAAATATATTTACAGCTGAATTTGGCTTCCAGCTTTTATATGGACCCTTATTTTAATTACTTTAAAGCAATTTTAAAACCCCCACCAATGGTGCCTGGTGAATCTTTAACTGTACAGAAATATAACCAACTCAAGAGCACCATTAAATACTTTCGTTTAAAAAATGCAATATTACATTGCTGTAATAGGCAATGAAAAAATGATCAAGGGTAATAATAGCTTTTTGCAATGAACTCCTAGGGGCTGATAGTACATCATAGATGCTTCCCAAGGCTGTGTGCCAAGGCTGACATGGGGAAGACGAGCACTTCCATACCATGTGCCACATCTAAGTAATCCTGGGTTCATCAGCTATGACAGAACGGCATTGTGAACTGCAATTAATTTCCTTTACAATAGCATGGATAACTTCTGGCTCATTAGGCTGCTGATTTCATTTGGAATTGTTGGACTTGTGTAATCTTGTTTTCTCTTCAGCTAGCTTCCCAGGGTCTCATTGTCATGGCTGTGAAGCTTCAGTAATTCAATAAAAATCCCTTCATCAATCTGATACTTTGAATTGCTCAGCTTTGTCTCCTTAAATATAAGGTACAAAGAACATTGTTTTGTACAGTAGGCCCCAAATGATTTGCGTCTTAACATGGTCTCTTACCAGTGTCCTTCACACTACGGTAGGATCCCTCTCCCTCGCTTCCTCATTCCTACAATGGAGGGCTGTACAGTTTGCATTCTTACTTACCTGCATGGCTTTTTGCGTAAGAAATAAGGCCAGTCCTTGGCTGGCAGGTGAAGGCCAGCACCAGCACTGGGCACTCTTGAGCAGCTGCCAGGGCCCCAGCACCCTGGCCAGGCCCACTGAAGCCTGCCCTGTGCCCCCCTGCCCTAAAAATAACTATCCTGCTGCTCTGAGCAGCACTAAATGGTTGGGTCTAGCCACTCCTTTAATCTCCCACAATTCCCGATATAGAGTTGTTCCAGGGCATTGTGGGATATTAAAATGGTGGCTCCCAATCACCCAGCGCTACTGGAAGTGCTGTTGCTACTGTTGCTGCCAGGTAAGCCCAGCAGGGCCAATCAGCAGAGGAGGGGGCTCACCAGATGGCTCTGTGCATGTTGATGCCAGGAAGTGGGGCTAGTCACCGCACCTAAGACTGGGGAAAGGGCTAGTCAACAGCAACGCAGCCTGAACTCATTTATTAATGGAACACATGAGCTGGGTCGGCTTAGTAGGGCAATAGGGTTCCTGCACCACTTCATAATGCATGTGGGTATGACTAAGAACTCTCCTGCATGGAGAATGGTTTCAGTAATGACTCCAAGAGCAGCACCTCTAGCGGAGGGGATGCATTGACCTGAACAGATGGGAGAGGGAGGTGGGTCAAGGCATCAACATGGGCAATATGCATACACATTCAGGAAAACTGCCCACCGCAGCATACTGTATATGGAGATAACATCTGGCATGTCTGCTTATTGGTTGGAGGCAAAAGCCCTAACGAGGGCTTATGGCCATCATTGTGGCCATGAATTGTCGGCTGCAGACACAGTCATGACATTTCTTAACTCTAGCTACAACTGCCAGGGCCTCCTTATCCATTTGGACATAGGTCCATTCTCTTGGAGACATCGTTCTGGAGTAGAAAGCAATGGGCGCCTCACAAGGGTCCTCAGGTTGGAGGCTCAAGAGAGCGGCAATACCATATGGGAGCCAGTGTGGTGTAGTGGTGACAGTGTCAGACTGGGAGCTGGGAGATCTGGGTTCTAGTCCCCACTTGGCCATGGAAGCTCAGTGGGTGACTTTGGGCCAGTCACAGACTCTCAGCCTGACCCACCTCACAGGGTTGTTGTTGGGAGGATAAAATGGAGAGGAGGGGGATAATGTAAGCCGCCTTGGGTTCCTTGCAGGAGGAAAAAGACAGGATATAAATGCAATAAATAAATAAATAAATTGTTAGAGCAATACAACAATGGAACCAATTCCCTAGGGAGGCGGTGGGCTCTCCCACACTGGAGGCATTCAAGACGAGGCTGGACAGCCACCTGTCAGGAATGTTCTGCCTTCGATTCCTGCATTGAGCAGGGGGTTGGACTCGATGTAGGCCCCTTCCAACCCTACTATTCTATGATTCTATGATTCCATTGTTGTGAAGATCTCCTCTGGTTCTTGCTTCTCTTAATCATGCTGATTTCCTTCCCTCTGTCCCCGCCCCTTTATTTCTGGAGGGTGGTTGTTAGGGAGTGTATAGGAGGGTTAGTTCCTCACTGAACAACAACAGCAACAAACTCAGCTTTGGTTACTGTTTCTTACTGGAATGCGTTGCACATGTTTATGTAGAGTTCATTAAAAATGTGATTTGTGTCCTTGATATGGTGAAAGCAGTTGTGAATAGGGTAGGGTGGACTGCCTGCTTCCCCAGAGGAGCACTGCCATACATTTCAGTTCTCTTTCTTCTGCTTGTGTTTACAGAATTTTTCTGCTATTTCATGCAGCACAAAAGGCCTGAGGTTCCATCACTTTTGCTCACATACACACACTATTCTTTTGGTGGGGTCAGCACGTGCGGAATTAGAGAGGTTGCTGGAGCATGTTTTGAGGCTTGATGGAGAATAGTGATAGACTGCTATGGCACAGGAAGGTGCCATTGTGCAGGAGCTGATGCAGTAAAAGTGGCAGAACAGCCAGCGCAGAGACATAGACATACCCAACAGCAGCAGAACAAAGCAAAATAACGTTAACAGCTTTGGGAGGAAACACCCCGTGTGCCTGACTAGCTGACTGCTCCACTGGGAATATTGTCATTAGGGTTTCATCAGGCAGGAAGCTCCTAATCATTGGCTCCCATCAGCCAACCATTCTGGCCCTTAGCCAGCAATCTACCTAACAAGGGACTGGGCAATGCTTGGCCAAAATCATAGCAAGACACTCTGAAAAAAAAGTATGAGAATAATGATAGTCTCATTAAGAATGCTAGACATGTTTGAACAGAAGATGGGTGCAAAGATGGCACATGCAGTTTTGTTCTGCATGCAGGATGAGGCAAATCAGAACAGCAGCTTTTAGAGAGAAATTTCAATAGAGGTCAAATTTTGGAGCATTTGTATGAACATAGAATATAGTTGGACCACATGTTAGAGGAAAAAGAGGTGGAAACAGGAATGTAAATACCAAAGTCAGGTAAAATTCTCGCAATAAATTGCTGTATGGCCAAATTTTGTTTAAAACTAAGTATTATTGATTGGTTGTTTTATTTAATATTACAATGAAAACAGGTAAAGCACCTCTGTGCTGGCAGGAAGCAAAGACTGCCACGATACCTAAGATTTGAAGGGATTCATCCTCCCTGGTATTATACTAGTCAAACTCCTTAATTAATCAAGAATCCAAAATATTATTGGCAGTCCTTCTTCCAACTCTATGATTCTATGCACTGGATTTCCTGTATCGGCAAGAGTTTGGACTAGGTAACCTTTGAGGTCCTTTCCAACTCTATGATTCTAAATACTTAAACACCATTATAATCAATTGTATAGATCTAGACAAGTCAGGAGTTATGCTTAGGTGCCAATGTGGGGTAAAGTCCAAAGAACTAGGGATGTGAGAAGGGCCTTGACAATCATCTCAGTGGATGTGAAGCCCTTTAAACATGTGGAATGGATAACTGGGGCAAAACAAACAAACAAAACTTTCCCACATGAACTTTCTAATAGATATGAAAGTTGGGGCTTAACATCTGGTGGTATCATTACACATATTGGATTGTATCGAATGGTGGCTTTACACTAATAGAAAGTGCTTACATTCACACAAGGCAGGCCATCCTATTTTTGCTGGTCCCTTATTGTAGCCCGCTACACTATCGCTCCAGCTGTTATGGAGAGTCCCCCAACCATCAGGTACAGCTCTGGGGGGCATGGGGACTGCAGTGCATGGAGGGGTGTGTGTGAAAAGTGGGTGCCCACCTTGCACAAGCAGAAGGGCTTTCCACTAGTGCAAAGCCACCACTGGATACAACCCACTGCACACAATTCAATGGGGATTTCTCTTGCGTCAGCCTTACTGAAATGAACGGAGAATGTGCAAGAGCACTACTGAGATCCTGCACAGTTTTAATCATTTCTGGCATATTGGGCCAGTTGACACTTTATACAGAAAAATGGCAAGAAGGGAAAGGATGCTATCAGGAGCAGAAGAGCCAAGCTGCTCCTCTTCAACTTCCCTGCTCTTACAATTTTGTTTTGTTTAATATTTTCAGTGGAACCCTATCTGGCCCCCATTTCTTTTCAAGGTGCATTTGGATTATAGGGAAAGAAATAATTGTGATGACAGTTCCACTGTCTAAATCAGAACTGCATCACCATGTCAGAGATGGTGAGTTAATTACAGATATAACATGTGTGATTTTCTAAGATCATATACGTAAAGCCTTTGAACACTAGAAGTTCTATAACATACCAAATATTAATGATTTTTCATACATGTTGGAATCATTCCTTCAGTTACAGTTTATAGATTATCAAACACTGGGAGCTAGTGTGGTGTAGTGGATAGAATTTTAGACTTTGGGCCAGTCACTCTCTGCCTAACCTACCTCACAGGGTGGTTGTGAGGATAAAATGGAGAGGAGGAGGACCACGTAAGCCTCCTTCAGTTCCTTGCAAAAGGGAAAAAAAGGCAGAATATAACTTTAAAAAATAAAACAATTATATTTCACATCAGCTCAGTTATGCCAACCTGGGTTTTTAAAACCCAGACAATAAAGCTCAAAACTGATTCAAACTGCACCTTCTGTAAGCCGTCCATATTAAAGGCTTTGATCTTGAAGATTAAAGGTGCTATGGCGTTTTCAAAACAAAGCACCTAAACATGAGGTACAATCCAGCCAAAGTTAAGCAACTGAAAAATCCCTGTGATTTCACTGAATTAAACTTACGTTTAAATCCTTCTAATATAAGTCATTATGAAAAGGGCTAGATGCCAAGGGAAACAGTCATTTTGGTACATAGTCCAAAATAGATTATATTTAGATAATGAACACAAGCACAGTTACTTGAAAGTAAAATTAAAATGATTAAAATCAATAGGGCTTGCTTCCAAATACCTGTGCCAACCTTTTCTGAAATGGTCAGGAATCTGATTGATGGATTACATTTGTAACAGGATCCAAGTGCACAATTTTGGAACTGTTTGTAAAATGCCTGCAATATACTATTAAAAATATCTACTTTTTATGAAGAGCAGAGCAATTTTATCCATATTTTCTTAATACTGAAATGCTGTAACATGTAATGCATAATGTGGTCCTCCTTTCAGTGATGTGCAGAATGATTTAGCCACAATATTCAAAGACAGTATTCCATTGAGAGTGTAACGTGATACATTAAAATCCCAAGAAAACCGCATATAGTTTGTGTTCTGATGCCTAGATGTGTTGATATAATTCTAGGATTAAAAACACAAACAAACTTTGGTTTTAAGAGAAAAGTTAAGGTGCTTACAATTTTACTCATGCACCAAAAAGCAGAGAAATCGTGCATTAAGGTGCCTGCCTTAACTTCCACACCATGTAAGTGGTAGACATGTTTTATACTGTCATATAGTGCTTGCGGTGTGTTGGTCCTCCTGAATTGCCATTCCAGAAAATGTCTGACTGAGCTCTTAGGTACTTGTGTTTTCAGTTTCAGTTCAGCATTGCCTGCAGCAGTGCGCTGCATGGCCAGTTTTCAATAAGCTTTTAAAATTAAGGTTGTTGTTGCTGGTTTTATATCCTCTGTGTGGTCTTCTCTTCATGATCTACTTCACTGGCAACAAAGGTGGAATGCTTCTGAGCCTCAGAGTTTGTTCTCATGGACTGGAGAGGGAGAACACAGTCCTGCTTCCTCTCAACCTTTTTGGATGTCAGTATGCACAGTGTGTGGAATATGGCTTCCCAAAGGCATATTGCAGAATTTAACCCTGCATTCCCCAGCAAACGGGAAAGTTATGCAGCCAGGCTGGAGTTTTATTTGGCAGCAAATAGTATACCAAATCTTGAGAAAAAGTATGCTTTTCTGCAGAAAAAAAATGTGACCAAGCCGAGGTCCTCCTTGCAGCTACCAGACTTGCTAATATACCATGTGAGGATATTTTGGCTGACTTACAAGGGTATTTCTCCCTTTTAGGGCAGTAATTCTTTCTATAAATGTAATTCTTTCTATAAATGCAACCAGGACACAACAGAGTATTTCATTGTATATTGCTGAGCTTAAATGTTTTGCACAGCATTGCAATGTTCCAAATTTTGGGGAGATGATGATGAGGCACTTGTACAAGTGCCTGTTTGCTAAATGACCACTCACATTCCAAGACGCAGTAAAAGAACTCTGGCTACTGAAGCAGCAGCAGTACAAAATGCATTTGGAAAAGAACCCACTTCTCTCAGAGATCCAGCTGGCTAACATTCCTGATCTGCGACTACCAGATATCCACAGGGTGCAGCAAAACAGTTCCTCAGTCAGAGTTGGTGCTTCAGGGACTCTGAGATCCTGGCACAGTGTAAGATCTGTGACAGATCCTATGAATAACATACCTGCCATTTCAGAGATGCACAGGCCGATATTGTCATATGGTTAGGCATAATGAGCACGTCTGCCAGGCCAGAATGAAGTCAACTTTCCCCAAGTGTGCAGTGGGAGGGAAGGCAACATGAGGAACTTGAAACAATATCACACACTGTACACACATCTCTCCCAAATAATAACTCAGAGGAGATTATGAGCCACATTCAGCCAGGCTTGCAATATTCTGCTAATATGAAGAAAGTGTCAGTGGCACTCCACGCCTCATGGAAGTCGATTCTGGCTCAGGATTCTCTATCATTTAATCAGAAACTTACTGACAGATCTTCCCATGTGAGGGGGGTCCAAAAATTGTTCCTTTCCCCTCCAAAACTACTGACCACCAGGAAAATCAAATACCAGTATTAGGTATCTGTGAAACTGAAGTGTGTTACTAGTGTGTTACTCTAAGATTCCATGGGATCTAAGAGCCATGCTGGATTAGACAAAGGGACTATCTCATCCAGCATTCTGCTCACACAGTGGCCAACCAGCTGCCTGTGGTAAATCTACAAGTAGGACATGAGAGGAATAGCACCCTCCTGCCCATGTTCCCCAGCAACTGGTGTACACAGGCACTCTGCCTCCGATACTGGAGGTAGCATAGAGCCATCAGAACTAGTAGCCATTGACAGCCTTATCCTCCATGAGTTTGTCTAATCCCCTTTTAATTCCATCCAAATTGGTGGTCATCACTATATCTGTAATAGAAAATACCATAGTTTAACCATGTGCTGTGTGAAGAAGTGCTTTCTTTTATCTTTATTGAATCTCCCGCCAATCAGCTTCATGGGATGATCCTAGTTCTAGTATTACAAGAGAGGGAGAAAAATGTCTACCTATCCACTTTCGGCTGTGGTTGCCCAAGTCTCTTCAGTCTGGATTGGTTTAAATCCCTGGGTATTGGGCTCATAGGCATCCATTAGGTTGGTCGATCAATACTTGATAGCATACTAAGAAATCAGTCCTATTGCCACCAGACATTGTCTAGAAGGCCATAGGATATTGTGGTTTATGGGAACCGAGGTTGGAGCCAGTGCTCCGACCGCAGTTGCCAGGAACCAGGCTCCCCACCCCTCCCCTGTGCCTCGTAGGTGATGTGGTTCTCACCAATCTCCATGCTTGGAACCAGAATACAGAGGGGCTAAAAAGGGGGCAGTGCTGGGGGCAGAGAGGGGAGGAGACCGCAGAAGCCGCTTTACACAGCTTCCTAAGTGCCACATGGCCTCCCCCCTCCCGCTTCGAAGCGCCCCAGCTAGACAGCCAAAATCAGCTGTCTAGCCACAAAAGCAGGGCAGGCAGAGCGTGGAGGAGAGGATCCCCTCCGTGCTCCACTCGCCCACCATAGGATACTTGGCAGCCTCCGACTTATGCCCTAATTGATTAACTAATTGAGATAGGAATGCTAATCAAGAGGGCCCCAGTTGTGGCATTACCTCCCCAGAGGGGCTCACCTGGCACCTATGTTGTGGTCTTTTCAGCACCAGGTTATGACCTTTTAATTTTCCCAGGCTTTTTAGCCCTTGAGTTTTAAAACTTGTGTTAGTACGTTTTTAGATCTTTGCACTGCTGCTGGCTTTCATCTTGGTTACTACTTGGGTTTTAATCTCTTTTAAACTTATGGTTTTATATTATGTTTTACTGCGTTGTTTTATTTTGTGGTTTTAAGCTTGGTCTTGTAAACCACCCAGAAAGTTTCACCTAATGGGCAGTATAGAAATGTAATAAATAAATGAAGAAGAAGAAGAAGAATTAACTTCAGTGTTTGACAAAGGTCTTGGGAAATTCAAAGGCCCTTCCATTTCCTTTTCCTCAATCCTGGTCTACCCCCCACCTCCAAATCCATATGTAACTGACATCTCCTATTTGCATTATGAGCAAAGATTGACACTAAACCTGATCATCTTCTAGAGCAAGGTATGCTGGAGCCAGTGACAATCCAATATGGGAGTTGCCAGTTGTTACCCCATTGAAGTCGAATGCTGACATCTGTATTTGTGGTGATTAAAACTGCCACTGTGGTGCAGTGGTTAGAGTGTTGCCCTGGAACTCAAGAGATCCGGATTCTAGTCCCCACTTGGCCATGAAGCTCACTGGGTGACTTTAGGCCAGTCACTGACTCTCAGCCTAACCTACCTCATAGGGTTGTTGTGAGGATAAAATGGAGAGGAGGAGGACCGTGTAAGCCGCCTTGGGTTCCTTCCAGGAGATAAAAAGGTGGGATATAAATGTAATACTAGTAATAAAAAATAAAGTCCTGCCTCAGCACCCATATCCAGTTCCAGTGGTGAGCTATCTTCTGGCATCGCTGTCCAAGAGAAAGTCTTTTCCTAGTTGGACCTGGTCCAGGCCTATCACCAGCTGCCTGTGGATGACCCTACTGCTGACGATCAGCACTCATCATGGAGCACTCAGAGTAAAGTGCCTTCAGTTTGGAGTCTGTGTGGCCTCTGGCATTTTTCAGAATGTAATAAAAGACATTCTTAAGGGAATCCCTCTTATTATACTATATTTTGATGATTTGACTGCTAGCAGATAGACTGTTGAGCTTGCAACACGGGCGCTGCATTGTTGTGCTGATGCTGTTCTCAGAATTAAGTGCAAGAAATGTGTGTGTGGTGTCTCCCACACTGATTTCCTTGGCTACGCGACTGATGCAGAGGTCATTTGCCCCACCCCAGCAAAATTTAAAGCAATTCATGAAACCCCTCTGCCTCACACTAAATGGGAACTCCAAGCTTCCTTGGGACTCTTGAATGTTTCTCACACTTTCCTCCAGCAAAGGCTACCTCTGCACTGCCTTCTTGACAAGCATACCATGTGCCAATGGACACAGCTCTAAGCCCAGCACAATCAGGCTTTCCATGCTGTAAAACACCTGTTATCGTCTGACTATGTCTTGGCACACTATGATGAGTGAAAGCTTTTCATTCTCCATGTGATGCCTCTCCATTTATTTATTTATTTATTTATTTCATAGAATCATATAATAGTAGGGTTGGAAGGGGACTATAAGACCATCGAGTCCAACCCCCTGCTCACTGCAGGAATCCAAGTCAGAGCATCCCTGACAGATGGCTGTCCAGCCTCGTCTTCAATGCCTCCAGTGTGGGAGAGCCCACCACCTCCCTAGGGAATTGGTTCCACTGTGGTATTTGCTCTAACAGTCAGGACATTTTTCCTGATGTTCAGCCGGAATCTGGCTTCCTGTAACTCGAACCCATTATTCTGTGTCCTGCACTCTGGGATGATGGAGAAGAGATCCTGGCCTTCCTCTCTGTGACAACCTTTCAAGTACTTGAAGAGCGCTATCATATCTCCCCTCAGTCTTCTCTTCTCAAGGCTAAACATGCCCAGTTCTTTCAGTCTGTCTTCATAGGGCTTTGTTTCCAGTCCCCTGATCATCCTTGTTGCCCTTCCCTGAATCCTCTCCAGTTTGTCTGCATCCTTCTTAAAATGTGGTGCCCAGAACTGGACACAGTACTCCAGATGAGGCCTAACCAGTGCTGAGGAGAGGGGAACTAGTACTTCCTGGGATTTGGAAGCTATGCTTCTATTGATGCAGCTCAAAAGAGCATTTGCCTTTTTTGCAACCACATCACATTGTTGGCTCATATTCAGCTTGTGATCGACAACAATTCCAAGATCCTTGGAATGAGAAGCTCACTGGAGTATTATCCAGATTTTTGTGGAATTGGCTTTGATCCATCAGGGACACATGAAGCAAGAACAGCTGAGTGTACCTACCTTTAAAATTCAGTTTTCAGGGGTCACACAACACTCAAAAGGACCATACTTCTGGGTTTGGTGTGGGGAGTGGAACTGAATGTTACCAACCAGGCAGGGGCTGCTCAACCAATGAGTGAGGCTTGTTTCTCCATCCCTGTCCAGGCTCCCCTCTGCCACTACATTATTATGAACAGAGAGTAACTAATTCACAAACTGTCACAGAGTTATTGCTCCCCCCACTTTCCCCAATGTGTGCACTTTTCAATGACAAAGCCAGAATCCCTGATTATCCAGTGCAGCATCTGAAGGTTCCGTATGAGAGCATCTCACCACCTCAATTTTGCCCCATTCTAGCAAACTCTCACAGAGTTATTCCTCTCCCGCCCTTTTCCCCAATGTGCGCAGATTTCCCTGAAGAAGCCAAAATCCCTGATTCTCCAGTGCAGCATTTGAAGGCTCCCCCTGAAAGCATCCACCCCCCCATTTCACCCCATTCCAGCAAACCTCCTTTCTCCTTCTCTGGGTGCTTTCTCCCTGCTCTCAATCACAGGCTGTCTTGATCCCGAGGCCTCTCCAGATCACTACTGTGATAAAGCTCTTATGCATCAGAAAAGTGACTTTACACAACATCAGGGAAGCAATTTAACACAACATCGGGGAAGCGAAGTAATGCAAATATCAGAGAAGTGCATAATCACTGAGGCTAACTACTCCCACAGGTGAAAAGGAAGTGCAGGATTCTGAAGGCTTGAAAGAGCTCTCTAGGTCTTTGATGTGCTGGAAAGGCAGGCAAATTATTTTAGTTACCTATGTTATCAAGGGCATGGCCAGGTGAAAGACACACCCCTAGGAATGCTCCAATCATACTGAATTTAAAGTGAAGGGATGGATACACAGCAGCTGAACCACAGGGAAGCTGAATTAAAGAAAAACAATGGAGAAAAATTACTCTGCAAAAATGTGGTTTCCCCACAGGTGAACTCCGGGGTGGCTGCAGAGTGGCCATGACATCATGAGTTCCTAATGGCTTTAAGCTGCAGCAGCATTGGAGAAAACCTCCCATGTAGATAGGCCCCAGTAGAGCAAGGTGAGAGGGGGTAGTTCGACCAGAAGTTGTTCTGTTCTCTACTCCCCACCACTGCACAAGTTAAACTGCAATGTTTGCACAACAACAGTACAAGTTTGCATTACTATCTTCATTTTGGAAATGAAGAGCCTCAGCTGTGGGGCAGTATATAAATGTAATAATTAAATACATAATTACATAATTTTAGGGTCATTCTGAGGAGGGGGATATTGTAGTGGCTGTAAGTCTGTGCTCAGGTTGCCATCACTGGCACAGCTGGCTGCTTATTTCAACTGTTAAAATAAAATAAAAAATACAAAGAGAATGTATTTCTGCATAGCTGTGGAATGTGCCCACCGGTAAGAACTATTAGGTTGGTGGGCACAAGAGATAGGGACTTTTCGGTGGAGGCCCCTTCCTTGTGGAATTCCTACCATGGAAAGCATGTGTGGCCCCCTCCCTGACTGTATCTAAATGGGCCTTAGACATGGATGTTCCAGTCTGCTTTTAAATTAATGGATGCCCAGTTTTATTTTATAAATTGGAGTTTATTGTTGCTGTTATTTTAAATGTTTTTGCTGCTGTTTTAGTTCATTGTATTTTATATGTAATTGTTTTAAACTTGTACCATGTAAACTGCTTTGAGGAGTCTTTGTCTAGAAAGGTGGTTTGAGAACTTTTATTTTTTTAAAAAATGGCATTTTACTCCGCAAAGACTGTATCATATTTATTGTATAGTATGACAGAATTGTTGAGTGGGCCTAGTACCACATACTGATTACTTCCACTTTTTATGTTGTGCCTGGTTATACAGTCACACTGGAAAGAAATACTAGGAACAATTTAAAAGATAACAGGATATTTAATTCCACATGACCATAAATAGTTTGTTGTGTTGCTTAAAAGATACTGTTAAATGGATACTTTTCAAGACCTTTTGGAATGACAGATCTTAAGACAGTGACCTGTTTAGGAGGTCAGTGTTCCAACCCTTGTTCTTTTTCATCGAATTCACTTTTATTGATTTAGCGATATTCGTTTGTTGTTCTAGAGGGATATAAAGTAGAACATCTTAATTTTCTGGCTGCCCCCTCCCCAGTAGCCACAAATAAGAGTGCAATAGTGGTACAGTTTCTTTAAAGCTGCAATCCTATGTCCACTAACCTGGGAGTAAGTCCCACTGAACCCAATAGGATTTATTTTGGGTGAGATATGCATAGCACTGCACTGTAAATGTCTGATTAACTGAATGTTCTGGAGATTGTTCGTTCCCCTTTATATAAATGAATACACATGGACCTTTACGTCATAACCCTGCCTAATAGACCTTAACCAAACAAAACATGCACTAAAAGAAGGATTAGAGGGAGATTGTGAAATTGTTACTGGTTTGATCCATGCTCTGCTATTATTGCAAAAATAACAGTGCTCTGTTTACTTGCTTCAGGGCCTTTTAGACCACCAAAGAGTATTCAACCTGTAAAAATCAAGCTGGACCTTGCCAGGTAAATTGCAAACCTTCTGATAAGTTAAGATATTAAAAGTTCCAAATTAATATGTATCTGCAAGCACAACCAACATGTTTATTTCAAATCTAAGACAAATGTGGGTCTTTGGTAAAAATTTTGATGAAGCAAGACACTCAAATATCAAATCTTGTGTTCCACTAAAAAGATTTAGGGAACAATCCTATGGCCACTGGACAGTGCCTAGATGGCCATAGGATATGTTGTTTTCCAGGAACAGAACTCGGAGCCCATGCTCCGAGGTTGGTTCCGGGAAAACCGACCTCCCCCCACTTCCACGCTGCCTCAGAGGCAGTGCAGAACAGCCCTGTCCTCCACACTCGCAAGAGGAGCATAGAGCGGCTGGAAAGGGGTGTGGCTGGCTGGGGGCATTCCGGGGCGGGGAGAGCGTAACTGTCTGTATGACACATCCGATGTGTTGTACAGCAGCCTCCTTCCCCGCTCCATGCTCCCATGGCTAGACAGCCGCAGTCAGCTGTCTAGCTGAAAAAGCAGGACAGGAGAAGCGCGGAGGGAACGATCCCCTCTGTGCTTCTCCTGCCCTGCTTTGGATAGGCAGCCGCCTATCTAGATAGGATAGGAGATTTCCTTGATTTTCTAAATGGAGAGCAATTTGAAACAAGTATTAAATTCTAAAGATCAAACCAATTCATGTTAAACGTAGCCAGCCTATAAAAAGGCCAATGTTGTACACGTTTAGTCATACATTCAGAACTCATATTCTGAATATGAATTCAACTTTCTTTCAATGAATTCAAGAGAAACCAACTTTCTCTTGGGGACTTATGTGTCCACATGACAAAATGGACACAAGTCAGCCTGAATACCCATATGCCTCTGTCTTGTGTCCCATCTCTGTATCCGCCTTTAATACATGGATTTTTACCCTGCCTTTCAGAGCACAGCCCTCCTAAGGTGCCTCACAAATTAAAACAGCATAAAACAATTAAATACACTATAACGACTCCATGCCCAATCTAAAAACAGCTATAGTTTAACAGCCCGGTATGCTACACTTCAACAGAAGACAGAATGAAACAAGAAGCCTCCTCCAGAGCCCATTCAAAGGCCAATAGAGATGAGGCAATATGTACCTCTCTATGGAGAGAAATCCATAGGTGTGGGGCCTTTTTTGGCCTGTCTCTGGTACCTGCCAGCATGATGGACCTATTTCTGGGACAGGGTTCAGCACCTTGGATAGCTCCTTTAGAGTTCTGACCCAGCCCCTCTGACATCGGAGCCACCAGCCGCCGCTGCTTACTGGTGTGGGCCAGAAAGCAGGCCCTTGAAGGCTGATGTTAAGTCTTGGGCAGCTCCTATGGATGTAGGCAATTGTTCAAATAAGTTGGTCCCAAACCATGTAGGGTCTGAAAGGTTAAAACCAATAGTTTAAATAGAGTTGATAAATGAACAGGCAACCAGTGCAACCCTAACCCAACTTCACAAGCATTCTAAGCAGCTGCAGTCTGTCTTCAAAGGCAGCATTGTGTAGAGTGCATTACTAGTCCAGTCTGGCTATAACCAATGCATGTGCAACTGAGGCAAGTTCTGCTTCCTCCAGATGTGGTCATGGTTGGCGAAACAGCCTAACCTGGTGAAAGGCACTCCTAGCCAGCAACTGCACCTGCACCTCCACAGATAATGCTGAGTTCACAAAAAAGCCCAGACTACATACCTGACTTTTTAGGGGGAGTCCAAAACCAGTTTTAAACCGCCTAGGTTACACTCTCTCTGTCTGTTCCCCAGTGCAAGACATTCATCACGGCAACCAGACTGAAACCCAGAAGGGAACAGATCACATAAATAGTGTCATGGCTACCTGATATTGAAGGTAAACCCTCTGTTCTAGGATGGGTGGAGTCCTATGGACTGCGCTGTTGCTGCTTGGGAGCCCCCAAACTCAGAGGCTTCTGAGATTCCTACGCCCTGCTGGGCTGAAGTTGGCAGGGCAGGAGGAGCGGCGGAGGCGATTTTCGCCTCCCCGCCCTCCAATCTCTTGTATTTTCACTAGATGGGCTTTTCAGCCCATCTAGTGAGGGCACTTTGGAGAGGGAGGGAAGGAGGCTGGAGGCTCATATCCTGGCCTCTCCGGTCTCCTCCCCCACCTGCCCACCAGGTAGCTTTTCTGATCTCAGAGAAGCAGCCAGTGCAGTTCCTTCTGCTCCGGCTGCGAGGGGGAGGGGTCTAGGGTCAGCTCTCTGACTTCCCCTTCCAAGATTGGAGCATTGTCTCTGACCTTGGAGGTGTTTTCCGAGCCATCCTATGGTGGTCCCTGGGATGCTCCCCCAGGGACCATAGGATTGCTCTCTAAGAATGGTAAATTTGATACTAGATGAAAATTATTCAATACAGAAAAGTCGAAGCTTGATTTCTTTAATAAAGATAGTATTACTGCTTCGTGCAGGGTGGCAGGGGCCACACTTTTCCTCAGAGAGGCATTAGCCACCACTGGGGACTACACTGAAAGCCAAGCCCTTGCTTATTTTACAAGTCAGGAAGGACAAGGGTCCAAAGAGTAGGTAGATCAACCGTCCAAACAGCTTGATCACATTGTCAGGATGCAGAAGCTGTAAAATATCCAGCATGACCAGACAGTGTCCTATATTGATCTTGTGCTCCCTCTCATAATATTTCAGTATTAATGTATGCCATTCTTCCTAACCAAAATAAAAACATATAGAAAAAGCAGAGGTTCAGTATCCCACTGCCCCATAATGTTCTGAGCTATAGTACTCCCCTTAGCCAGGGATGAGGAACCTCTGGCCCATGGGCCAAATCCAGCCAGTGGAGGTTCCCCATCTGGCCTGCAGAGCCTCCTTGGATTTCTCAAGGCTTTGCCACCCTGGAGGAATCCCCTCTGTTATCTGCGACAGGAGACAGTGGGAGATTCCCATGCGTGCTGCTCCACTTCCCAATTGGGGGGGCGAGCAGTTCATAGGGGAATACCCCGTTATCTCTAATCCATGAGGGCATATGAAGCTGGGGACTTGGTCAGCACTGACATGGTGAGAGGCATACAAAGGACATGCCTGACTCAGTCGGCACTGGGAAGACTTGGCTGGTGCTGGGAGTCACTGCTTTCACGCACCTCTCACCATCACCACCAGAATGACGAGTGGCATGCAAAGCCAGGGAGTTTACTGGGCTGAGAGGAGCTGCTCCTCCAGTGCCGGCTGAGTCCTTGTCTCTGTGCTGAGAAAGGCATGGAACTCCATGCCTTGCTCAACACCAAGAAAGGCAGAATGGGTGGTATGGGGGTCATACTCACACCCAGTGAGGTCATCCAGCTCAAGGAGGGCCCAGCAGGGTGCATTTCAGCAGCCCACCTTGAAATAGTTCCCCACCCCTGACCTAAACTGTGAAGCAGCCCCCCAACCCGTGGGCTGGAGGCTCCCCAATCCAGCATGTGTCACCATCCTCCATGCGAATGCCCCCTTCCCAAATCACCCCCCCCATATCTCTGATCTGAGCTGGTGCCTTGAGGAACCACTCCTTGCGGTGGTGGTGCAGAGGGCTTTGCTCGCCACACACCTTTCCCAACTGATGGCTCAATCTTTTTCTCATGAGGACTGAAACACACACTGTTTCCATCTTTCCCTTGAAAGGATTGCAATTTTTACTGGGGGTAGAAGAAGGGGGAGGCAGTGAAGGTGGTGACTGGCTTCACAGTGGAGCATTCTCTCCTGCCAGGACATGAAGTGTGACTACAGTTCCTTACATCCCCAGCAGAAATGGATGCAAAAATCATTTTTCTCTAGGGATGCTGGGACTTGTAGTCCCAGTCCTGTCTCAGTGGGAAAGGACACTCCAGAGAGCTGGAGTGCCTGTCACTGCCAGCTCCTCCTTCTCTTGCCCTGTTAAGGATTGTGGGCTTCAGGAGGTGCCAGGAAAGGGGGATGTGGCAGAGGTGGGTGCTCACATTTGTGAAGTGAGCAGGGCTCTGCTTGCTTATTGCCTTGCACATTCATGCAGGCATCTCTAACGCTTGCAGCATCCTTAGTTGCAATCTTAAGTTTCATGATTGATTAAAAACAGGAACTATGAGATGTCGTAACTTTAAGGAAACACAAAAGATTTTCACCCAATGAGCTAAAGGCAATCCTTGTAATATCCTTGAATCATTGACACAATCAAAACTGCCAAAAGGGGAAATCTAAGATACATTTTGGAGGAGCACAAAAATATTTTGAAAACACAGGATACCTGCCCTTCAACATAAACGTTAAGAACTAGGATAAGTCAGCCATTCATTACAATGTTCTGAAATTAAGGTTAGATGATACCCCCCACAAGGTAGATTCATTATTTCCTTCTAACAGGATAAATGTTCTTGATTTTATGATGAATACAATTTTCAGGCTTCATAATTACAGAATGCTGAAAAAGTCCCACAGCTTACTGACAGAACTGCTCCCATTACTCTATAATTCACCTGGCTTTTGCTGCGATTCTTAGTTTTTAATTCTAATTTTATTGTGTAATATGAAACATTACAATACATAAAGTATAAAGAATCATATTACAAATATTGTGTGTGCGCATGCATGTGTGTGCATGTATAAGTGATATCTGTAGAAGAATGTGGCTTGTTCTGCTAATACTCAGTGAAGGGATTCCAATTCAGCAAAATTCTATTCTGTTTTTTTCTTTACCCTTGTATAATCAATTTGCCCAGCCTTTATCCACTGTATACTTCATCCTCTCTGCCCTCCACAACAGGATTCAATGTCATTTTCCACTATGTAGCATAGTATATTCTTGCTACTATTAACATATATGTAAACATTTCATGATAATGTACAAGTGTATTTCTTGAGTAATTCAGTGAAAATACTAATGGATCTAGGTCCAACTCAGTAAGGACCGTTCTCATGTCTTTTATCTTTAGCCAATATGCTTTTGCAAATTTATACGATCTACATGAGACTTCACTAGAGGCCTCTCAAATAAGTACGCAGTAACAAAAGATAATTTACAGGGAGTACTCTGGATTCATCCTGATGTAAGAGGATGCAATGTTCTCAGTTTTCTTAATCCAATGATATTTACAATATCACATACTTTTGCTAATATCAACTGCATAACACTGATATGCTCCACTGGGTCTTACCAATTTCCCAACTAGTGGTTATTGTGGCAACAATTACGTGGAGGTACCTGATAAACCTTCAGAACCAACTAGCACATAAACCTGTCTAGAGAACTGTGTTGGGGAAACACAGTGCCAAAGTAAACATATATATATATATATATATATATGAAAGCAAATAAGACAATTTGGTAATAATTTTCTTTGAAAAATAAGAGTTGCTTTCCTGAAACATTTTAAGCTACCTTGATACTGACTCAATGATAGCATTTAGCCATTATATAAAATATTTAAGCATATTGTCTGCTTTAAAAATGCTGAGTGACTTCTTTTGCATTCAATGAATATTCATTGGGAAGTTCATTGGTGAATGCCTATTCACAAGTAAAAGATCAAAAGGGAACTGTGTCAATTTTGTCCTTTTCTGGGCTGACTGCTATTTTTTGATGTAATAAATTGCCAATTTTGGAGAGGCAAAGAACAGAAATTGAAACGCGTATGCCTTTCAGGAGACTTTTGACTGTGCCATTATGAATAGTCTCCCAACAAACAGTTTTTGCAGGCCATTCAGATACCAGATAGACATCCAATTGTTAAGCATGCAAATCACCATATCCAATGGTCAGACAGCTGCTAGCTGGGTTTCAGAATAATTAGGATCCACTGACCAACCCGTGTTTTTGTGGAACTCAGACAGGTCTACAGTTTTCATAGCCGCCTTTTTTTTTTCTTTTTAAAAACGGGACGAACAGAACATCTTTCATTCACTCATAAACAAATGTATTTATTTAAGCGATTTGTAGGCCACAGTTTATGGCCATGCACTCACAAGGCAGATTCCAATATAGTCAGTACGTTGCATCATTAAAGTCAGAGATATATCAAATGTCTAACAAAATAACATCCTCATTGCTACCAAATATTACACACCGAACTAACATGAGGAATGGAAAC
Source organism: Heloderma suspectum (assembly GCF_057233095.1). Lineage (NCBI taxonomy): Eukaryota > Metazoa > Chordata > Lepidosauria > Squamata > Helodermatidae > Heloderma > Heloderma suspectum. Next base: position 120,200,864 of record NC_139462.1, read on the forward strand.
CAAGTAAAAGGGTTGCCATTTTATTTAACTCCTGTGTAAAAAAATAACACTGTTCTTAATTCCTACAAAACTGAAAACCAGACTGAAAACCAGATGGGAACAGATCACATAAATAGTGTTATGCAAGACTACCTGATATTGAAGATAAACCATCTGTTCTAGAACCTTGCTGAAGGGTGCAGTCCTATGGACTGTGCTGTTGCAGCTCAGAAGCCCCCAACCTCGGTGGCTTAACTTAACTCCTACAAAACTATCGATTTCTTGGATCAGAATTAGTGGTAAATCCGGAAAAAAGTCCCGCAAAATAGAATAGATCGTTTTTTATTTTTTCAAATGTTTATTCCACAATCTTCTTTGAACTTGCAATGAAGATTTGCATGGCTAATATCCACCAAAAATGTATAACCATCACCACCTCCTAAAACTACGTAATTTTTTTAATGGTGAGTCCTGAAACCTAGGGTATATTACTGGGTCTGGAGAATATGCAGAATAAGGTAATAATAATATTCATAGAATAGAATAGTAGTAGGGTTGGAAGGGGCCTACAAGGCCATCGAGTCCAACCCACTGCTCAATGCAGGAATCCAAGTCAGAGCATCCCTGACAAATGGCTGTCCAGCCTCGGCTTGAAGGCCTCCAGTGTGGGAGAGCCCACCACCTCCCCAGGGAATTGGTTCCATTGTCATATTGCTCTGACACTCAGGAAGTTTTTCCTGATGTTCAGCCAGAATCTGGCTTCCTGTAACTTGAGCCCATTATTCCGTGTCCTGCACTCTGGGATGATCAAGAAGAGATCCTGGCCTTCTTCTCTGTGACAACCTTTCAAGTACTTGAAGAGTGCTATCATATCTCCCCTCAGTCTTCTCTTCTCAAGGCTAAACATGCCCAGTTCTTTGAGTCTCTCTTCATAGGGCTTTGTTTCCAGTCCCCTGATCATCTTTGTTCCCCTCCTCTGAACCCTCTCCAGTTTGTCTGCATCCTTCTTAAAGTGTGGTGCCCAGAACTGGACACAGTACTCCAGATGAGGCCTAACCAGTGCTGAGTAGAGGGGAACTAGGACTTCCCGGGATTTGGAAGCGATGCTTCTATGAATGCAGCCCAAAACAGCATTTGCCTTTTTTGCAGCCACATCACATTGTTGGCTCATATTCAGCTTGTGATCGACAACAATTCCAAGATCCTTCTCGCTTGTAGTGTGGTTGAGCCACGTATCCCCCATCTTGTAACTGTGCATTTGGTTTCTTTTTCCTAGGTGCAGAACTTGGCATTTGTCCCTATTAAATGCCATTCTGTTGTTTTCTGCCCAGCGCTCCAGTCTATCCAGATCACTTTGAATTTTGTTTCTGTCTTCCAAAGTATTAGCTATCCCTCCCAATTTTGTGTCATCTGCAAATTTGATCAGCATTCCCTGCACCTCCTCCTCCAAGTCATTAATAAAAATGTTGAAGAGCACTGGGCCCAGGACTGAGCCCTGCGGTACCCCACTCATTACCTCTCCCCAGCTTGAGAAGGTCCCATTGATAAGCACTCTTTGAGTCCGATTCTGTAGCCAACTGTGGATCCACCGGATCGTTGTTTCATCTAGCCCACTTCGAGCTAGTTTGCTCATCAGGATATCATGGGGCACTTTGTCGAAAGCTTTGCTGAAGTCGAGGTATATGATGTCTACAGCATTCCCACGGTCTACAAGGGAGGTGACTTGATCAAAAAATGAGATCAGATTTGTCTGGCAGGACTTGTTTTTGACAAATCCATGTTGGCTTCGAGTAATCATGGCATTGTTGTCAAGGTGCTTCCAGATGGATTGCTTTATGATCTGCTCCAGAATTTTCCCAGGGATTGATGTCAGATTGACTGGTCTGTAGTTCCCAGGTTCCTCCTTTTTACCCTTTTTGAAGATAGGGACAACGTTAGCCCTCCTCCAGTCATCCGGCACCTCCCCCGTCCTCCATGATTTCCCAAAGAGAACAGACAGCGGTTCTGAGAGTTCTTCTGCCAGTTCCTTTATGACTCTAGGGTTCATCTGGCCCTGGAGATTTGAACTCATTCAAAGTAATGAGGTGTTCCTTGACCATATGCCTGTCGATCTCAAGCTGCAATCCTGTCCCTTCAGCCTGTACTTCGCCTTTGCCAGGGGGGTCATAGACCCTCTTTTGGGAGAAGACTGAGCCAAAGTAGGAATTGAGTACCTCTGCCTTTTCTTTGTCATCTGTTATCATTTTGCCATCCTTATTTAATAGCTGAGCCACCATTTCTTTCCTCTGCCTTTTATTATGCACGTAGCTGAAGAAAGCCTTTTTGTTGTTTTTAACATCCCTTGCTAACCTCAGCTCATTCTCAGCTTTAGCCTTCCTGACGCCATCCCTGCAATTCTGTGCTATCTGCCTGTACTCTTCCTTTGTTACTTGACCTTCTTTCCACTTCCTATATGTGTCCTTTTTTGTTTTCAGGTCATCCCTAAGCTTTTTGTGAAGCCACATTGGCTTCTTCTGTTGTCTTCCACCTTTTCTTCTTGTTGGAATGGTTTGTGATTGTGCCTTGAGAATTTCCTTTTTTAAAAGCTCCCACCCATCTTGGACTCCTTTTCTCGCTAGCATCGCTTGCCATGGGACCTTACTGATCATTGTTCTGAGTTTATGAAAATCAGCTTTCCTAAAATCCAGGGTACGCATTTGACTACACTCGGCTTTTGCTTCCCTTAGAACCAAGAACTCAAGTACAACATGGTCGCTTTCCCCCAGAGTTCCTGTAACTGCTACTTTATCCACTAAGTCATCTCTGTTGGTTAGGATCAAGTCAAGGATAGCCGATCCTCTAGTTCCTTCCTCTACTTTCTGTAGGAGGAAGTTATCCGCCACACAAGTCAGGAATTTCCTGGAGGGGCCATGTTTTGCAGAATTTGTCTCCCAACAAATATCGGGGAAATTGAAGTCCCCCATTACTACTACATCATGCTTCCTTAAAACATTGGCTATTTGCTTTTCAAAAGTTTCATCCTTGTCTTCTCCTTGATTGGGTGGCCGGTAGTAGACTCCGACCACCAGGTTCCTTTTATTGTTTGCTCCATTTATTTCAACCCAGATGCTCTCGATGGGGCTACCAAGCTCCTCCTCCTGTATTTCTGTGCAGAGATATGTATTTTTCACATACAGTGCAACCTCACCTCCCTTTCTGTTCCTCCTGTTCTTTTTGAACAAGTTATATCCTTCAATTGCTGTATTCCAGTCATGAGAGTCATCCCACCAAGTCTCAGTTATACCTATCAGGTCATAATTTCCCTCTTGTATTAAGAGTTCAAGTTCGTTCTGTTTGTTTCCCATACTCTGGGCATTAGTATATAGACATCGAAGACCATGTGCTTCATAGTCTGGCTTTCTTCCTACATGTGTATGAAGACTATTATTGGGCGCTATCAGAGCTGTTCTCTCCATTGCAGTGCATGCGCCTATGTCCATTGTTACCCCCAACATTACATCTCCCTTCCCCACAGGATTCAGTTTAAAGCCCTCCTGATGTTCTTCATGCTGTGGCCAAACACATTCTTCCCAGCCTTTGTGAGGTGCAACCCATCCCTAGCCAACAGCCCATCTTCCAGGAAGTATAGCCCGTGGTCCCAGAATCCAAATCTCTCTCGTTGGCACCACCTTCGTAGCCAGTCATTCACCCGGAGTATTTTTCGTTCCCTTTCCATCCCTCTTCTAACTACTGGAAGGATGGATGAGAAAACTATCTGGGCCCCAACGTTCTTGAGTTTCCTTCCCAAATCTTCAAAGTCTGACGTGATCTCTTCGTAGCTCCGCTTGGCGGTATCATTTGTTCCCACATGGATGAGAAGAAAGGGATACCTGTCAGTGGGCTTTATGAGTGCAGGCAACCTTTCAGTCACGTCTCTAATCTGTTCTCCCGGGAGACAACATACCTGGCGAGTCCATGGGTCTTCGCGACATACTTGGGTCTCGATCCCACGCAGCAAGGAGTCTCCCACTACTACCACTCTTCTCTTCTTCTTCTTGTAGGCCTGGGTTTCATCGCCTCTGTTTGACTGACCTTTAGCCTCTTGCTCACTCTCAAGCAGGTTCCCCTGTGATTCTTTCTCTGCAGGCTGTCCTCCAGTCTCATCCGCAAGTACCTGGAATCGGTTCCACAGCTCCACTGCTTCCACTGGTGCAGAGTGGCGTCTAGTTCTTCTTCTCCTAACTGTCACTGTTTTCCAAGGAGTATCCTCTATTCCATTTTTCTTCACCTCAGCATTTCCCACTGCCTCATCTTGCTGCTGCTCTTCAAGCTTCTGGTCTGCCCTTTGCTGCTGTAGTTCCCCCATTCTGTCCAAGAACTCTTCGTGTTCTCTTATTCCCCGGAGGGTCGACAGTCGCCGCTCCAGTCCACTTACTTTTTCCTCCAGCAGCGTGATCAACTTGCACTTGTTGCAGGTGTAGGCCATGTTGTTCTCAGGCAAGAAAACAAACATTGCACACACCTTGCAGGTCACCACCACTAGAGAGTCTTGTCCTTCCATAGCCTCTTTTCCCTTTTTGTGTCTAGCTTTGTGATTGTTCTAGACTAGCCTGTGCCTGCTCCTCTACTCAGTAGAGGTTAAAAGCAGAGTCCCACTGGTGTGGAAGTGTGTGTTACAAGACAAATAAATGAAAAAAAGTTAGTAAAAAAATAAAAAAAAATGTTAGGGGCCTCCCCCTTGACCTCCCCTGCCAAACTCCCCTGGCCAATTCCTGTTTGCTCCCCCTGTTCACTCACTCTGTTCGCTCGCTCTCTGGGAGCTTGCCTGCTTCTGTAGTCCCTGGACCAGCTGGAGCAGCTTGCTTTGCTCTGCTCAGCTGGGAGGCGGGAAACTTATTTTATAAGTGCTTTACAGCATGGAAAATGTTTCACAAGTATTGTCCCAGTAACCCCTACAATAACTACCCTGTAAGGTAGGCCAATAACATAATCGTATTGCAGAGGCTATTGGTGGAGCTCAACCCATAGTGTTTGCCTTACACTATTTAAGGAGTTTGCGGCTGAAGCAAGATTTGAACTAGAACATCTCCAGTGCAAATGCTTAATTCTATATATGCACCAACCAATCTTTACTTTGAAGTTCTATTACTGGACCAAAGTAGTTTGCATAGTCTGCACCTAATCCCATAACCAGTTTCTATTCCACTTCCAGAGTTTTAATACTGAGGTGGTTGGTAGCTAATCCTCCACCCCCAGTACTAACCTTGCCATAATATCTCTTTAACAATCTCAGGGCTGATCTACACTGTGCCCGCCATCGCAATGAATTCGGTGTCCCATCGGGTTAAACCCTCTAGCATTAAAACGTGATTATCCACACTCACTCATTTTCCTCGCTGCGGTGCTTCATCGAATGCGTGAGCTCGGTTCACACTCGAGCGCTGTGCTGTTTTCCTGCTGTTTTCCTGCGTGCACTTGTCTGATCTCGGAAGCTAAGCAGGGTCGGCTTCAGTCAGTAGTTGGATGGGCGACTGCCTGGGAATCAGGCTTCCTGCACTGAGCAGGGGGTTGTTCTATCCCTTCAAATGAGACTAAGTTTTACCCCCTCCTATACCCCGCTCCGGATTTTTTTTTTAATTAAGGCGTTATCTTCGAAGAATCGTGGCTTCTCCGCTATGTTTTTTTTTCTAATTCAGGCATGATCTTCGAAGATTTGAAGATGTGAAGCTTCTGAGGACTGCTGAGGAAGCTATGCGATCAGTAACCGGAAGACGACATGGGGCTGTCGAGAGCTGTGATTGGACAGGAGGGAAATACAAACACCGCTCTATATGGACAGGCGGGGGAGGGGACTACGAACAGATATGGTAGCGAAGGCGGAAAATCAGAGCACATTAAGGGGAAATACCAGGATATTAGGGTATTGAAAGTGGGAGTACGGCAGCGGGAAATTTCGGTTCCAATTCGAGGTGGCTACTGCGTAGTGTGAAAGACGGGCGGTGAAACCTCATTGGAAGAAAAAAAACTCGTAAGTGTAGATCGGCCCTCAGTCATCCAGGCAATTGTCTTTTCTCCTCCTCCACTCATTATTAGGGCTTTTCCATTTTTAAAAGATTAGCTTCTACAAGCACACACTTAGGACATCCAGATGTCACAATAACCCATGGTTGGTTAATAAGCTACTCACAGTAGCCTTTTTGGGAAAAAAAAATAGTCCATAATGCCCCACCACAGGACCGGGCTAATAAGCTACTGTGAGTAGCTTATTTAAGGGTGCAATCCTATGCATGTTTAGACAGAGAAAAGGCCTACAGCTCCCAGCATGCCCCAGGGTTGTAGGATTGTTGGATTGTGCCTTAAGCTACTGTGTATAATTTAACTCCCCCTCCCCCCCCATCCTCCTGTGCAAGCAGTGGTGCTGTTTCACTTCTAAGGGCGCAATCCTAACTAGATAGGCAGCCGCCTCCAAACTCGGAGGTGACTGTCTATCCTAAGCAAGGCAGCAGAGGCACGGGGGGGATCGTTCCCTCCGCACCTCTCCTGCCTTGCTATTTTTCACTAGACAGCCATTTTTAGCTGTCTAGTGGTGGAGGGGCTGACCAAGAGAGGAAACTGCCATACGCCACATTGGGGATGGGGCTTCTCCACGCTGCCTCAGAGGCAGTGCGGACGAGGGGGGAGGTTGAATTTCTGGGAATCAACCTCAGAGCACGGGCTCCGAGGTCTGTTCCCAGAAAAGAGCATATCCTGTGGCCCTCTAGACAGTGTCTAGTGACCATAGGATTGCTCCTTAAAGCACTGGAAGTTTGCTGAATCCAGACAAAACTTCATACACAGCCTCCCCCAGTTGGGAGGCACCTGGTCCACCATTAAAACTTGGTGTGATCACTCACCAAGCACCGAAAATCCCGAGTGCAGCAAGAAGGGGGATATGATTATAAAACCTTGGGGTTTTGCAGGACTTTGACCAACCTTCACACACAGGCTCTCCTAGTCTGAAGGCACCTGTTCCACCATCAAAACCCTGCTCAAATACCACAGGGGACCAAAATTCCAAGTGCAGCAAAAAGGGGGTGGTGGCTAGAAAACCTTGGGGGTTTGCAGGATTGGGATTGAACTCCACACACAGCCTCTCCTACTTGGGAGGCACCCCATGCACCCTCAAAACCCTGTGCAATTACCCCAGGAGAGCAAAAATCCCAAGTACAACAAAAAGGGGGAGATGCCTATAACACCATGGCTGAATCAGGACCAAACCTCATCATCAGCCTCCCCTACTCAAAAGGCATGCGATGCACCCTCAAAACTGCAACTGCGAATCCATGTTAAGGCCTCTTCGCCAGTGATGGCTATGGGGAGAATTCCGCTTTAGCAAATGAGTGTTAACATCTCTATGAAGCTTGGTCCTGATCCTTCAAACATCTGAGGTTTTATAGCCACCTTGGATTTTTGCTGCTGTCAGTGTCAGGGCACTGGGTTTTGAGGGTGCATCGGGTGCCTTCTGCAGCATGGGTAGGGGAATGGCAAATTGTATCTTCCTCCTGCCTGCTGATGTGGCAGAGGAGTAAGGAGCTGCACTATGGAATACAGGGTGTGGGTTCAAGTTCCACTTCCTCTCATCCTTCCAATATGACCGTTGTGGACCAGGCATGCAGAAGGTGAGCTCAGCTTCTCCCCTATTGTCAACACACAGGTTTATGGGGGACCTTTGCTTAAGGAACGAGAAGAGTTCATGAAGGTTTAGACCCAATTGGCTCACATCTGTTTTGTGTTTTTTTCATCAGCATAATAATGCAGTAGGGTACAGAGGTGCAGTGGTAAATTCTGCAGTGCAGGCACTTCTCATGACCATCCCCATAGCCACGCCCCCAAGGAGAGTCCAAAATGGCAAGCGGCTGTGTTGACCCATATCAACAAACCAGTTCTAGGAGCAGGTCTTTTGTAAAGCTAATGGGTCTTAATTGCCCATTCAAGAGCAAGGAACACTATACTGTTTCTGGGAGAATTAATTTTTCCCCAGCTCCTGTGAGGACTGCAGCTAAGTTCAGAGGGAAGAGAGGATTCTGCGCGGGGTGGCAGATGACATCAGAGTCTCTACTAATAAAAAAATGTCAGCACCGTGTTCCTGAGAGCCCTGGCTCCACTACACCACTGAGTGGGGAAGTCAAATAACATTCATTTAAAATAATACAAAATAATATTAATTCAGGATAAAATATTTTAGTACTTTGGAGAGTTTTAGAAATATAAATATGAATTCCTGGTCACTTTGATCATTGTAATAGTAGGAATAATTTTGAAGGTTTTTAATGGTGGAATTATCTATTTTTTCTCATGTTATTTAATTTATTTTGCAGTTGAGCAATTGCTCAAATCGTGCCAGGCATCTAAACTACTGCAGAAGGTTTTTGTTCTTGTTTTGTTTTTCTTACAAATAAATCCAGCCTCAGCACTTAGGGGCTTGCCTCTCTTTCTTTCCATTTTAGTTTTTATTGGTTCTATTCCCCCACCCGCCCCCGCCACAATACACACTTCCTCTCTCTTGAGCAGTGGAGCCCCATGAGGGAGGCCAGGTGAAGGTTGCTGGTGAACAGAATGCTGGACTAGATGGACCTAGCCCTGCTGGATCAGACCAAGGGTCCATCTAGTCCAGCTTTCTGTTCACACAGTGGCCAACCAGCTGTTGACTAGGGACCCACAAGAACATGAGGAACTGGGCAGTTAGCTGATCTGATGGTATGACCATTGGGTCATCCAGGCTGGTGTTCTGCATGTTGGCAACAAGTTCAATCCACAGCCCTGAGGATTTTCACAAACAATGCCACTTGCTGATGAGAGTTGTCTGTCCTGTGCAACGAAGTGATGACACAACAGCCAAGCCATGCTACTGCCTTGTGGTCTTGAGCAGGATGCTGGAAGCCGCCTGCAGCCATATTATGGTCCAGATGTTTTGGGCTACAACTCCCATCAGCCCCAGTCACTGCAGCCAATGGTGAAAACATCTGGAAGGCATCAGGTTTCCTACCCCTGCATGGTCCTTTGGGCTCCTTTACAACTAGGACAAGCTCCCCTTGGGGCTTCAATAGCACAATTGCTCAGTGGGTGTCTGGGATCATAGGGTCCCTCCCCATGCCTGGATCCAGGCAATATGAACCTAAGGCTATTGGCCACTACCGCCATGGCAGCTGGCACCAATGGGACCAGAGGTATTTGGCCTAGTCACCAAAGGATGTATTGTAGTTGTCAGTGTTCCAGCAAATATGTCATGTCTGCTGGCTGTGGCTCTTCCAAAGTGGGAGGCAGTATCTTCATGGTGCAGTGTGGAAAGGACAGTTGTGGGGGGTTGGAAGGGGCACAGGCTGGGCAAGACAGACAGAGAAGCCAAGGGACCCATGGCCTCAGGATGACCAAAGAGACTGAGTGAACGGAAAAGGACACTGTACCGGTGGGGAAATTTGAGTTTATTAGTGGGGAATTTATGAGGCTAGGGAGGAATTTCCCCACTACTCTATTAAAAATGCTCTGAAGAGTATAGGATTTCCTGACGAGTCACCAATTTCAAAGTCTGCCTGCTGCCTGCCTTCCACATCTCTGTAACATTGCAAAATAGCCAGGGGTAATCTGAATAGAAAATAGTAAAGATATATATGTCAGTTCTGAACATGTAGTGTGACCAAGAAATAATCCAGGATGGAGCTATGCGGTACAAACTTGCTTGATTCTCAAGGGGGTAAGCCAGCAGCCATTGTTGTGATTGTGGCGGGTTATTGCTCTGTGGATTTATCTTAACTTTTCTGGTATGTGTATTAAGGGGCTTAATGAGTGACCCCATCCCGCCCCCTCTCTCTGTGTATGTAGTTTATTGTTCTTGATTATTCATATAGCACCAACAATAGACATGATTCTTTACCAGAATAACATAAGCAAAAATAACAGGCCCCTGATCTGAGGAGATAAACTACATTTTGAATATATGGGAGAGGCAAAAGTAACATGGGATGAATGTGAATAAATGCAGTTCTTCACAAAATGCAGTATCACAATCAGCTTCAACAATAAAACGCACCTCTCCAATTTATGCATAGGCCGTATCCATTGATACTGAATGCTGGGATATGGCTGTACTGTTGAAAGCTCTATGTAGTGAACAAAATAGGCATATAAATTATGTTCTTCAGGATAATGCTGTTTTGGAATACAGGGCCATCTGGTGATTTATCAAAGTATTTCATTACTTAAGGCAATTTGACTGTATATTCCCTGGGCGCCACCATTTATAGTTTAAATATGACTCACATGTGAATTGAGCATTACAAATAGGAAACAGCAGCCTTTGGACTTGTACACTAATGTAGTCCTTTCATCACCCAGTTACCCTTAAGCATCTCCTTTCCAATTTGGTCTAAATGCAAAGCATTAGTCCCTTCAATAAAAACGAATGACTATCCTTTGAAAGAAAAAGAAAAAGGCCTATGTAAAAGAAAGCCAGGATAAAGGCTTGAGTTCATATAGCTCCTGGTAAGATCCTAGGTACAAATTCCTTTTTGTGATTTCGGGTGCAACCTAGTGCCCAAAATATCGCTCAGGGACATTAGGCTATGGTGGAAACCCTACTATGCCTGCATATCTCTAGATACGTCCCCTGGGGACTCACTGGTACAATGCCACAGATATGCTGGCCTGTCTCCACCACTGGAGGCCCCCAAGCAGGGTGGAAAGGGGTGTGTGGCACACATCACGTCCTAAACCCCCTCCAGACCCAGTTTCTGCCCTCCCTGTCAACGCAACATTCCGTCGACTCCAGAGGCGTCAACATTCAGACTCACTTTGCACCTGATCGCAGTATGCCAACAGCAGTATATAAACCCTTGAAAGAGAGACCAGAAATCAGCCATGGGGCTATGGCTCTCTGGCCCCATGCTAGGTTTACTAATAGCGCACAAGAGGCAACTTGCCTGACCTCACAATCACGGTGGCCAGTGAGGTTTTGCCCAAGAAGAAAAAATGCATCACTACACATGAGGACGAGAGAGGGTACAGCTTTGCATAAAATGTGTGTATGTTTATATGCATATTTAGAAATCATTACTATAATTTAAATAGAAATAGAAATCTCACTTTAGTGGAGAAGACTGTGAACAAGGAACCTGTGTGGCAGCCTGCTCAGTCTGCTGTCCAGGTAGTCACTGCGGGTGGGCAACTTCATGGCCCCTCCCTGGTTCCCTTCTTAGCGACCGGACAGCCCTTCAAATAAAGGATGCTTTCAAGCATGGGACAGTGCTCTGCGAAGTAGTAGACATAGCTGCTCTACTCACCACCATACAGGAAGAACACATAGCTAACACTTGCCTGCTCAGAACGCTTAAAGGAGGGGTCCCCAACCTTTTTGGACCCGTGGGCATATTTGGGGATTTGAGGAACACCACAAAATGGCTGCCACAGTGGATGTGGCTACTCACATAATGGCTGCCGTGGGGGGCTGGCTAATCAAAACTGAGCTAAAGAGATGGTGGAGGTGGGAGGAGAAATAGTGAAGCTAGAGGCTGGGAGGGAGGGGGAAATAGCAAGGCTAGAGGGTAAAAAGAAGACTGGCCTAACATTTTCTAAGGTTTTTCTTAAAGTTGGGATTCAGGCCGGGTTTTGTCACGGAAACAGCCTTGGTCACCCTGTATGATGACCTATGTTGGGAGAAAGACAGGGGGAGTGTGATCTTGTTGATTGTCCTTGATCTCTTGGCAGCTTTCAATACCATCGACCATGGTATCCTTCTGGGATGAGTGTCTGAGTTGGGAGTGGGAGGTACTGCATTACAGTGGTTGCTCCTACTTGGAGGTCGGTTCCGGAAGGTGTTGCTTGGGGAACATTGCTCGGCCCCGTGGATTCTCCAGCATGGGGTTCCACAGGGGTCTGTTTTGTCCCCCATGCTGTTCAACATCTACATGAAACCACTGAGTGCAGTCATCCGGAGATTTGGAGTGCATTGTCATCAGTATGCTGATGACACGTAGCTCTACTTCTCCTTTTCATCTTCAACAGGTGAGGCTGTGGATGTCCTAAATCGGTGCCTGGCTGTGACATGGACTGGATGAGGGCTAATAAACTGAAATTCAGTCCAGACAAGACTGAGATGCTATTAGCAGGTGGTTCTTCTGACCGGATGGAGGGTGCTCAACCCATTCTGGATTGGATAGCACTCCCCCTGAAGGAGCAGGTTCATAGCTTGGGGGTTCTCCTAGAACCATCTTTGTCACTTGAGGCTCAGGTGGCCTCAGTGGCATGAAGTGCCCTCTACCAGCTTCAGTTGGTAGCCCAGCTACACCCCTATCTGGACAGGGATAGCCTGGCTTCAGTTGTCTATGCTCTGGTAACCTCCAAGTTAGATTACTGCAATGCACTGTACATGGGGGCTGCCTTTGAAGACGGTTCAGAAGCTGCAGCTCGTGCAAAATGCAGTGGCCAGATTCATAACGGGGACCAGAAGGTCTGAACATATAAGGCCAACTACGGCTCGCTTGCATTGGCTGCCTATATGTTCCCGAGCCCGATTCAAGGTGCTGGTTTTCACCTATAAAGCCTTACATGGCTTGGGACTGCAATACCTGATGGAGCGCCTCTCCTGGCTCAAATATACCCGTATACTACGCTCAGCATCTAAGGTCCTCCTTCGTGTGCCTACTCCATGGGAGGCTTGGAATATAGCACCAAAGGAGAGACTTCTTGGTGGTGGCCCGCCAATTATGGAATGATTTCCCCAATGAGGCCCACCTGGCACCAACATTGTTATCTTTTTGGCGCCAGTCAAGACTTTTCTCTTTTCCCAGGCATTTGGCAGCATGTGATGAATTTTAATTGATCCTGGATTTGTTTTATGGTTTGGCTGATTGCTCACAGTTGTTTTTAGATATATGTTGTCTTTGTGTATACTTCTGTTTGTGTGTATCTTATATTTTTAAATTTTGCATATTGTATTTTTAATGTTTTAACCCTTGTAAACCGCCCAGAGAACTTTGACTATGGGATGGTATAGAAATGTTAATAACAACAACAACAACAACAACAATTTTTAAAGGGGCAAGGAGGGCAGAGCTTTGCGAGCACCATTGGAGGTCCCTGTGGATGTCATGGTGCCTGTGACACTGTGTTGGGGAGCCCTCCCTTCCAGGTACCCTGCATCAGTTCCCACTCCACTCCCACGCTGGGGATGCAAAGGCAAAGCATCCCACAGGAGGTGGGGAAACTTACCATGCCTCCAAGCACAAGTGCCACAAAATTGGCCCAAGTTTTCTCTCTCCTCCAGGCTCCACTTTGAACTGGCAAAACCATCCTTGGTCAACAATTCTCCCTTCCCCAGCAGCTATCAGCACTGCCTTCCACACAACGCACGTCGGCTACATATAAACTGTGCTGAACGTCCCTGTCTCAGCTGCCATGGATCCTGATAGGCTAGTAAGAGAGATGCAGCTTGCACTGGTGAAGTGAGCACACCTCCTCCAGCCTGGCAGCCACAGCCATGCTCCCCCCACTCTCACTTTTGCTTTGTCCCTATGCAGCCACCCACATGGGATGCAGCAAGCAGCCCTTTGCACAGAGACACCCCCCACACATACACACACAGAGGTAAGGTAAGCGGTGTCTCAGTCACCATACAGCTCCGCCCAGCAGGGTGGGGCAAGGTCACTGGAGGAAAACACAGGAGGCACTACTCACCATTGCCCCCCCCCCATCACCATCCACAACAAAAGCTTTGGCTCCACATGACATGTCTGGCGGTGGCTCAGCAGAGCTCACCACTCTCTCCCTCCACTGTCCTTGGGCAGGCCTTCCGCAGGTGCAGAAAATGGGAGCTTGCACTTGCCCAGATCTATGCAGACCACATGGGAGACCCATAACATGCTGAGCAGCAGTGACCAGAATGCTTCTTGCAGTCGCCTGGGGGGATTGCCAGCTGACTCATTCCAGAGAGCTTCCTGCTTTCTGTAAGCCCACTTGTGTAAGAGGCGATGGCATGCCCAGCATGGAGACTGAGCCACAGGGAACACCATACCTTGCTGCCCCTTCACACAACCATCAAGAATGGGAGAGCCCATACGTCTTTTCACGCAGAGGCCACTCCGCCTGTGATGCCGTTCAGTAAAGGCTTGAACTGTGTCACAGGTCTTCTTTGGTCAGCAGGGGTGAGCAGATAGGGAGCACTACCCTTGTACCTTAGTACTAAGTAATCTTAGCTGTCCCCAGGATGGGACTCTGATGGGAAGGGGCTGAGGGCTACCGGGTCTTAGAGCCAGTGACCCCGCTACTCTCTGCCTTCTCAGCCTGAAGGGGCAGGCTTCACAGAACTCCCAAGCAGAATGAAAAGGGCACCGCGGCCATGGTGAGTGCAGGGCCCACTTCTGAACCACCAAGAAAGAGGAAACACATCACCACAAAGGGACACCAATTTTGCATAATCCATATGCATAGATGCACATTTAGAAATAATTATTATAATTTAGATAGACAGTACATCTCACCATAGCATAGAAGACTGTGACCGGGTGACCTGTGTGCCGGCCTTTTCAGCCTGCTGCCAAAGGGCTTACATTGATTGGCCACAGATCTTCGGGTCTCTTATCTTTGGACTGGATAACACTTAAAATACAAGGCTGTCCTCTGTGAAAGGCCACCCATACTCAGAAGGACTGCGTGACTCAAACAGGTCTTGGACAGCCCCGTGCTCCACCTGCTTGGTTCAGGTGCTAAACACTCGGGCATGCTTGAGTGCATGATGGGCCTGCTCAGCACTCCCCAGGGATTTGAACCTGGGACACCTGCATGTGAAATCTCAGTTGTTCCACAGTGAGGATGGGTGATCAATGCACTTGGTCTGAATTTAATGCAAACATGCCAAATTCACATTTCTTGAACGTACACCCAAACTGTCTGGTGCCAATCAAAATCGGCAAATTCTTGTTGCTGCACGGGCACAGTAGGATTGAATGCTAAGCACTATCTGGAATTTTCCTGACGAACAAGAGCTTTACATAAAGCTAAAACCAAGTTTCTGTCCTGTATTCTGCAGTAAATTCCATGCTGGCATAGGAGAAACCCTATGGCCCATGGTGACTAGCATCCCAACCTGTGTTTGCTGATTTATTGTACTTAATGAGAGCAGAAGGGAAATGGCAAAGCAAATATTTTGCTATAATGTTTTCAGGAAGGTTCACTGGAATGTTAAACGGTTCTTATTTGGTGTGCTTTGCATAATTTGTTACATTAAATACAAACCAGATTTCAGCTGCAGCAGTAAATGCACAAACTATGATTCAGAGTTTCACGAGGAGACATTGCTAGCCAATTTGGAGTTGGTCAAATAAAATGGAACTGGTAATAGCAATGCTGCTGGCTAGTAATGCAGCTCAAATGAGGCAGGCTGGATCCTCTAGAGGAGTGACATCAGATTTGTTCTCTTGGCTGTATTTTTGCTCTCTTGTGAAGGAAAAAAAGACTAATCAAGGGTTTTGTGAACATAGAATCATGCAAGGATTTCCATACAGAGGTTTTGTTTCTGGCTAGAGACAGCCAGGGTCCGTGAACTGGCTATCACAGGGCCCCATCAGCCACTGCCTCCATCCCTGTGATGGGTTACATGGGTAGGCTTCTCATGCCAGGGTGGCAGTCACTCGACATGGCCTCTTGGACATAGACATCCCAGTGGGATACAGGATGGGGCTTTGCATGGAATGCGAGATGCCACATTGGCATGTGCCACCAAAGGTGGGTGGGTAGCTACTGGACAGGGCGGCTGGCCACCCAGCAGCTAGCACAGGCCAATGACTGCCCTACAGGCAGGTAGCCACACTGGCCTGTTACTAGTGTTAGCCCCATTTGAGGGAGAGGCTATCCAATCCCTGATGCTCTCCCTACAGCTGTCTCCACTTGCTGACCAGCAGCATGTCCACCACAGGCTTCAGGACACCCTAGGCTGGCATGCAGATGTCCAGGGTCTCCTGGAGGAAATGTAGGTGGCCTCCAAAGGTAAGGTTTCAGAGTGAAGGACACCATGCCCCAGCACAAGGTGGCTATCCAGCATCAGATGGACTTGATCATCCACTACCTGCAGGTGATGGAGGCAGTTGGATTGGCAGCCTGGGGAGAGGTTGCTGGAGATTAAGGCCCCCCTGCCCTCTGTGGAGGCTTTCCCCCACACTGCTCCCCTCTCCCATCAGCCTTCCCCCATTCCCTCTGGTTCTTGCCCTCTCAGTTGCCCTTCTCCCCGGTCCGCTTAGCCTTTGGCCCATCCATTTGTACTCTCCATCCTATAATAGTTTTCTTGGAGAGAAGAAGGGTTTAAAGAGGAATGGATGGACACCCCATCCCCTCTTTTGCCACTTTTCTAGGTATTCCCCCCCCCAAAAAAAAAACCTGCTTGACCAAAGACAATGGGACAAATTAACTGTGTATAGTACACCATGGGAAATGGTTGCTCTCTCAAAGCACTTTAACCCCGTCCGTTATTGAGGACAACTCAACATGTTTATGCTTGCCTTTACAGCCCTAAACAGCTTGCAGCCTGGGCATCTGAAGGGATGCCTATTCTCTTATCATCCTGCTCATGTGCAGGGGTAGAGGCTCTTCTTCAAAACCTCCAAGGTCAAATAGGTGGTGATTGGAGAGGGGGGCCTTTTTGGCAGTGATGTCCCACTTATTGTAATGATTCCCCGCGCCCCAAAACGGAGAAATCACTTTAGCCTTATAAACCTGAACAGCAGCAGGCAAAACCAGACCTGAGAGAAAAACGACAATGAAAAATAGCTTTATAGCTGTGCTCAGCCCTTGCCACAACATTATTCCTGTGAACTGCCCACTTAACTGATCTCTTAAAATAATACTAAAATATTTAAGTGAAGAAACGTGCTCAAAATGGGGTGGCCCTCTAATTGCCAAATATATCTTGCTTTCCTTCTAGAGAAAAGCAGAACTTCTGATGTATCATAATTAACAATTAATTGGGGGTGGGTGGGAACCCACTCCCTCTGGAGCAAATCATCCTGTCCTGTCCCATGCTACAGTCCCTCAGGTACACAAAGCCATCTGGCAGGAAAGGAGTAGCCCCTTCCTTGCCCACTTCTCATCTTCCCAGGGGAAATGCTGGCACTGACCTCTGTCTTCCATCTTCCCTGGGCATCCCCCTCTGTGACTTGATGCCCCTTGGCCCATTCACTTGTGGCTGTCAATCAAAGTCACCTCAAGCCAAACCCAGCAAAATGCGCTTTTTGATTTGTCCCTTCCTTGTTCCTTTCCATCCAACTTGACCAATGTGAGAGACTGTATGGATGCCAACAAGGTAAGTGTAGTTGCTCTCCTAGCATACACAGTGGAGATTTTAGGCAGACCAGGATTGCTGAAATCATAGAATCATAGAATAGTAGAGTTGGAAGGGGACTACAAGGCCATCGAGTCCAATCCCCTGCTCAATGCAGGAATCCAAGTCAGAGCATCCCTGACAGATGGCTGTCCAGCCTCGTCTTGAAGGCCTCCAGTATGGGACAGCCCACCACTTCCCTAGGTAATTGGTTCCATTGTCGTATTGCTCCAACAGTCAGGAAGTTTTTCCTGATGTTCAGCCGGAATCTGGCTTCCTGTCACTTGAGCCCATGATTCCATGTCCTGCACTCTGGGCTGATCGAGAAGAGGTCCTGGCCTTCCTCTCTGTGACAACCTTTCAAGTAATTGAAGAGCGCTATCCTATCTCCCCTCAGTCTTCTCTTCTCAAGGCTAAACATGCCCAGTTCTTTTGGTCTCTCCTTATAGGGCTTTGTTTCCAGTCCCCTGATCATCTTTGTTGCCCTCCTCTGAACCCTCTCCAGTTTGTCTGCATCCTTCTTAAAGTGTGGTGCCCAAACTGGAGACAGTACTCCAGATGAGGCCTAACCAGTGCTGAGTAGAGGGGAACTAGTACTTCCCGGGATTTGGAAGCTATGCTTCTATTAATGCAGCCCAAAATAGAATTGGCCTTTTTTGCAGCCACATCACATTGTTGGCTCATATTCAGCTTGTGATTGACAACAATTCCAAGATCCTTCTCGCTTGTAGTGTTGTTGAGCCACGTATTGCCCATCTTGTAACTGTGCATTTGGTTTCATTTTTTAGGCGCAGAACTTGGCATTTATCCCTATTAAATGTCATTCTGTTGTTTTCTGCCCAGCGCTCCAGTCTATCCAGATCATTTTGAATTTTGTTTCTGTCTTCCAAAGAATTAGTTATCCCACCCAATTTTGTGTCATCTGCAAATTTGATCAGCATTCCCTGCACCTCCTCCTCCAAGTCATTAATACAAATACTGAAGAGCACTGGGCCCAGGACTGAGCCTTGCAGTACCCCACTCATTACCTCTCCCCAGTTTGAGAAGGTTCCACTGATAACTCTTTGAGTCCGATTCTGTAGCCAACTGTGGATCCACTGGATCATTGTTTCATCTAGCCCACTTTGAGCTAATTTGCTCATCAGGATATCATGGGGCACTTTGTCGAAAACTTTGGTGAAGTCGAGGTATATTATGTCTACAGCATTCCCACAGTCCACAAGGGAGGTTACTTGATCAAAAAATGAGATCAGATTCGTCTGGCAGGATTTGTTCTTGACAAATCCATGTTGGCTTTGAGTAATCATGGCATTGTTTTCAAGGTGCTTCCAGATGGATTGCTTTGTCATCTGCTCCAGAATTTTCCCAGGGATTGATGTCAGACTGACTGGTCTGTCATTCCCAGGTTCCTCCTTTTTACCCTTTTTGAAGATAGGGACAACACTAGCCCTCCTCCAGTCATCTGGCACTTCATCCGTCCTCCATGATTTCTCAAAGAGAATAGACAGCGGTTCTGAGAGTTCTTCTGCCAGTTCCTTTATTACTCTAGGATGCAGTTCATTTGGCCCTGGAGATTTGAACTCATTCAAAGTAATTAGGTGTTCTTTGACCATATGCCTATCTATCTCAAGCTGCAATCTGGCCCCTTTAGCCTGTATTTCGCCTTTGCCAGGGGGGTCATAGATCCTCTTTTGGGAGAAGACTGAGCCAAAGTAGGAATTGAGCACCTCTGCCTTTTCTTTGTCATCTGTTATCATTTTGCCATACTTATTTAATAGTTGAACCTCCATTTCTTTCCTCTGTCTTTTACTATGCACGTAGCTGAAGAAAGCCTTTTTGTTACTTTTAGCATCCTTCACTAACCTCAGCTTCCTGACGCCATCCCTACAATTCTATGCTACCTGCCTGTACTCTTCCTCTGTTGCTTGGCCTTCTTTCCACTTCCTATATGTGTCCTTTTTTGTTTTCAGGTCATCTCTAAGCTTTTTGTGAAGCCACATTGGCTTCTTCTGTTGTCTTCCACCTTTTCTTCTTGTTGGAATTGTTTGTAATTGTGCCTTGAGAATTTCCTTTTTTAAAAGCTCCCACCCATCTTGGACTCCTTTTCTCGTTAGCGTCACTTGCCATGGGACCTTACTGATCATTATTCTGAGTTTATTAAAATCAGCTTTCCTAAAATTCAGGGTACGCGTTTGACTACACTTGGCTTTTGCTTCCCTTAGAACCAAGAACTCAAGTACAACATGGTCGCTTTCCCCCAGAGTTCCTGTAACTGCTACTTTATCCGCTAAGTCATCTCTGTTGGTTAGGATCAAGTCAAGGATAGCCAATCCTCTAGTTCCTTCCTCTACTTTCTGTAGGAGGAAATTATCCACCACACAAGTCAGGAATTTCCTGGAGGGGCCATGTTTTGCAGAATTTGTCTCCCAACAAATATCGGGGAAATTGAAGTCCCTCATTACTACTACATCGTGCTTCCTTGAAACATTGGCTATTTGCTTTTCAAAAGTTTCATCCTCGTCTTCTCCTTGATTGGGTGGCTGGTAGTTCCTTTTATTCTTTGCTCCATTTATTTTGATCCAGATGCTCTCAATGGGGCTACCAAGTTCATCCTCCTGTATTTCTGTGCAGAGATATGTATTTTTCACATGTAGTGCAACCCCACCTCCCTTTCTGTTCCTCCTGTTCTTTTTGAACAAGTTATTAGGGGTGGACGAAAGTCACTTACCTGTCGTCGAAGCTTGTTCGCGGTGGGGGGGAGGCGCTTCGCTGCTCCCCCCACGAAGTTCAGGTCGGGGGGGGGGGAGGCTTCCCACCTCGCCCGGCCACGAACTCCAATTTTTTTTTTTTAAAAAAAAAACGCCCCCGTGATAGGCTACGTGACGATTAACGTAGCCTATCACGGCTAGATCTGCAAAGTCAGCCGTGATAGGCTACGTTAATCGTCACGTAGCCTATCACGGGTGACTTAAAAAAAAAAAAAGCGCGTACGCTAATGGCGGCCCCCATAGGGAGCCGCCATTTGCGTTCCTTATTTGGTCGCTGTAGTCTACGTAAATCTTTACGTAGACTACGGCGAAAATAAGGATTTAACTGAAGGATATAACTTGTAGGGATGGCGGAGAATTTCTCCCCGAAACTTCGGGGGGCTGAGCGCCAACGTGTTCGGCCCCCCGAACAAGTTTCGGGGAGAAATTCTCCGCCCCCCCGCACCTCCCCCGGGATGGGACTTACCTTTGCCGAATGTCCCTCCCAGCGGCGGGTCCGGCCGGCGGTTCGGCAGGTGTTCGTGCGGGGCGAAAATAAGCTATTTGCGTTGCCCTTATTTTCACCGTAGTCTACGTAAATCTTTACGTAGACTACAGCGACCAAATAAGGAACGGGAATGGCGGCTCCCTATGGGGGCCGCCATTAGCGTACGCGCTTTTTTTTTTTTTAAAGTCACCCGTGATAGGCTACGTGTCGATTTACGTAGCCTATCACAGCTGACTTTGCAAATCTAGCCGTGATAGGCTACGTTAATCGTCACGTAGCCTATCACGGGGGCGTTTTTGTTTTTTTTTCTTTTATTGGAATGGCGGCGTCGGCAGCCGGTCGAAAGACCGGGTGCCGCTCCCGCCCCGCACGAACACCCGCCGAACCGCCGGCCGGACCCGCCACCGGGAGGGACATTCGGCAAAGGTAAGTCCCGTCCCAGGGGGGGTGTGGGGGGCGGAGAATTTCTCCCCGAAACTTGTTCGGGGGGCCGAACACGTTGGCGCTCGGCCCCCTGAAGTTTCGGGGAGAAATTCTCCGCCATCCCTACAAGTTATATCCTTCAGTTGCTGTATTCCAGTCATGAGAGTCATCCCACCAAGTCTCAGTTACACCTATCAAGTCATAATTTCCCTCTTGTATTAAGAGTTCAAGTTTGTTCTGTTTGTTTCCCATACTCTATTAGAGCTGTTGTCTCCATTGAGGTGCATGAGCCTTCGTCCATTGTTACCCCCAACATTACATCTCCCTTCCCTGTAGGATTCAGTTTAAAGCCCTCCTGATGAAGTTCTTCGTGCTGTGGCCAAACACATTCTTCCCAGCCTTTGTGAGGTGCAACCCGTCCCTTGCCAACAGCCCATCTTCCAGGAAGTATAGCCCGTGGTCCCAGAATGCAAATCTCTCATGCCGGCACCACCTTCGTAGCCAGTCATTCACCCAGAGTATTTTTCTTTCCCTTTCTAGCCCTCTTCTAACTACTGGAAGGATGGATGAGAAAACTATCTGGGCCCCAACATTCCTGAGTTTCCTTCCCAAAGCTTCCAAGTCTGACGTGATTTCTTCATAGCTCCGTTTGAAGGTATCATTTGTTCCCACATGGATGAGAAGAAAGGGATACCTGTCAGTGGGCTTTATGAGCGCAGGCAACCTTTCAGTCACGTCTCTAATCCATCCTCCCGGAAGACAACAGACCTGACGAGTCCACGGGTCTTTGCGACATACTTGGGTTTCGATCCCACGCAGCAAGGAGTCTCCCACTACTACTATGCTTCTCTTCTTGTTGTTGTAGGCCAGGGTTTCATTGCCTCTACTTGACTGACCTTTAGCCTCTTGCTCACTCTCATGCAGGTTCCCCTGTAATTCTTCCTCTGCAGGCTGTCCTTCAGTCTCATCCTCAAGTACCTGGAATCGGTTCCACAGCTCCACTGCTTCCACTGGAGCAGAGTGGCGTCTAGTTCTCCTTCTCCTAACTGTCACCCTTTTCCAAGGAGTATCCTCTACTGCATTTTTCCTTACCTCAGCATTTCCCACTTCTGCCTCAGCTTGCTATTGCTCTTCAGGCTTCTGGTCTTCACTCCACCATTCTGTCCAAGAACTCTTCGGGTTTTCTTATTCCCCGAGGGGCCAACAGTTGCCACTCCAGTCCTCTTAATTTTTCTTCCAGCAGCGTGATCAACTTGCACTTGTTGCAGGTGTAGGCCATGTTGTTCTCAGGCAAGAAAACAAACATTGCACACACCTTGCAGGTCACCACCACTGGAGAGTCTTGTCCTTCCATAGCCTCTTTTCCCTTTTTGTGTCTAGCTTCCTGATTGTTCTAGGCTAGCCTGTGCCTGCTCCTCTACTCAGTAGAGGTTAAAAACAGAGTCCCACTGGTGTGGAAGTGTGTGTTACAAGAAAAATAATGTTTAAAAAATGTTAGGGGCCTCCCCCTTGACCTCCCCTGCCGAACTCCCCTGGCCAACTCGTTTGCTCCCCCTGTCCGCTCGCTCTCTGGGAGCTTGCTTGCTTCTGTAGTCCCTGGACCAGCTGGAAAAGCTTCCTCTGCTCTCCTCAGCTGGGAGGCGGGAAACAAGCACGGATTAGGATTTGTTTTCCTAATTTATTGTGAATCCTCACTATTTTCTTTCCCCTAGCTTGTTTTTATTCTTTACTTTAATAAACTTACTTAATCGGACTATTGGGTTGGATTGATTCCCCGTTTACACTTTTAAGAGCTGGTTTGTTCCCCCCTGCCCCCACACAGGTCCATAGCCAGCCTAAACGTTGGTGGGGGATAGTAGGGGGAGTTCATCTTGTTTGCAGGCCTTTTAAAGACAAACTTGTACACTCTTTTTTAATTATTTGTTTGTAAAAAAAAAAAAAGTAGGGGGGAGAAATTTTAGGGGAGCCAGGCCCCCCTAGCTACAGGCCTACCCCCACACTCCACGCCACCTAAACCATTTGTGTTACCATTTACTGAATCTTGGGAGGGGAAAATGGCAAGAAATCACTTTGTCTTTTATGTATAGATCCATTTATGGAACAGCACCACTGATCCTGGAAAAGAACAATTGGAAGGGAACTTTTGAATATTGATTATTATAACCCCTAAACTTCTCAATATACGTATGAATGGGTTGGGAGGGAATTATTTATCTACTGCACCTGTATATGATTTGAGGTGTTTTTTTTTCCTGAGCAACAAAAATGGATCTTTAGCATCAAGCTATATTCTTATACCAATATTCAAAAAACAAGTCATGAACAACAATAACAACAAGCCATTAATGATTTTTTTTTAATGTTTTATGGATGGCCTGGTTGTATATGGATTGTATTGTGTGTTTGGTATGTGGCCATAATGTTACTTTATTTTGTGCTTTCTTTTTTGAAGAGTACATTTTTTCAAAGAACTTGTTAGCCACTCTTGCTACCAAGTAGTTCTCATGCAAAGAAATCCAGATGAATCCTTGTGTGCTGTATCATGTACTGATTAGTCATAGGAAGCTACCGATGATGTATATTATATAGAAGGATCCTAATTGACAAACATACTACTGGCATAGGGCCATGCCATTCTTAACATGAGTTACTATTATTTCTGGAAGCACATTTGAGATAGATGGGGGCAAAAAAGCTGAATCTTATTCCAGACAAGATGATTCAGGATAGGTGTGTTCAACTGTTTCTGGATGGGGTTGCATTCCCCTGAAGGACTCAAGTTCACAGCTTCGGGGTGCTCCTGAACTCATTGCTCTCTGTCCACGCTCAGGTGGTACCTAGGAGCGCCTTTAATCATTTTAGGCTGATATGCCAGCTGGTCTTGGATTGACAGACCTTGCCTCAGTTCCCCATGCTCCCCTGGTCACATCCCTGCTGCATTACAGTAATGTGCTCTATGTGAGGCTCCCTCTGGAGATGGTTTGGGACCGTCAGCTAGTGCAGAATTCAGCTGCCTGGATGCTTGTGGGGGCACAGCATTTAGAACGTGTCACTCCAATATTATATCAACTACACCGGCTGCCTTTTCACTTCCAAGCCCAATTTAAAGTGATAGTTTTAACTATTAAAGCCCTATATGGTTTAGGATCAGGTTACTTGACGGATTGCTTGCATCCAAATGAGCCTGCCCGTTCTGTGCCCTAAAATCAGCTTCAAAGGCCCTACTTTCAGATCCACCAGTAGGTACGATCAGATTTGTGAGGACACAAGACAGGGCCTTTTCAGTGGTGCTCCCCATCTGTTGAACCTCCTCCCTAGAGAGATACATTTGACCCTTCCTTTGTTTTCTTCTTTTGTTTCAGACCACTTTTGGCTTAGGTGAGATTTAGTTATTGGCCTTGGTTACATTTTGCTATATTCTGTGATTGGTTTAGGCTGATGTTTTGTTGAATTATACAGCTTTTATTAGGTTTTATGGGATTTTGTTGTTGTTCAGTTGTTAGGTCGTGTCCGACTCTTCGTGACCCAACGGACCATAGCACACCAGGCCTTCCTGTCCTCCGCTCTCTCCCGGAGAGTGCTCAAGTTCATATTCATTGCATCGGTGATGCTACCTAGCCATCTCATCCTCTGCCGTCCCCTTCTCCTTTTGCCTTCAATCTTTCCCAGCATCAGGGACTTTTCCAGTGACTTTTCTCTTCGCATTAGGTGGCCAAAATATTTGAGCTTCAGCTTCAGTATCTGTCCTTCCAATGAGCAGTCAGGGTTTATTTCCTTTAGGATTGACTTATTTGACCTCCTTGCAGTCCAGGGGAACGTAAGCACCACAGTTCGAACGCATCAATTCTTCGGCGCTCAGCCTTGCTTATAGTCCAGTTCTCATAGCCATACATTACTACTGGGAAAACCATAGCTTTGATTATACGGACCTTTGTCGGCAAGGTGATGTCTCTGCTTCTTACTATGCTGTCTAGGTTTGCCATAGCTTTCCTTCCAAGGAGCAAGCGTCTTTTAATTTCATGGCTACAGTCACCGTCTGTGGTGATCTTGGATCCCAAGAAAATAAAATCTGTCACTGCTTCCATTTCTTCCCCTTCTGTATGTCAGTTGTCAGGAAATGATGGGGCCAGATGCCATGATCTTAGGTTTTTTTAATGTTGAGTTTCAAACCAGCTTTTGCACTCTCCACTTTCAACCTCAACAAGAGGCTCTTTAGAGCCTCTTCGCTTTCTGCCATAAGGGTGGTATCGTCTGCGTATCTGAGGTTGTTGATAATTCTCCCAGCAATCTTAATTCCGACCTGTGATTCATCCAACCTGGCGTTTCTCATTATGTACTCTGCATATAAGTTAAATAAGCAGGGTGACAATATACAGCCTTGTCGTACTCCTTTCCCAATTTTGAACTAATTGGTTGTTCCATGTCCTGTTCTTATTGTTGCTGCTCGACCCTCGTACAGGTTTCTCAGGAGACAGGTAAGGTGGTCTGGTACTCCCATTTCTTTAAGAATTTCCCACAGTTTGTTGTGATCCACACAATCAAAGGCTTTAGCATAGTCAATGAAGCAGAAATAGACGTTTTTCTGGAATTCTCTTGCTTTCTCCATGATCCAGCGAATTTGGCGATTTGATCTCTAGTTCCTCTGCCTCTTCAAAACCCAGCTTGTACTTCCGGTAGTTCTCGGTTCACATACTGCTGAAGCCTAGTTTGTAGGATTTTGAGCATCACCTTGCTGGCATGTGAAATGAGCGCAATTGTGCGGTAGTTTGAACACTCTATGGCATTGCCCTTCTTTGGAATTGGAATGTAAACTGACCTTTTCCAGTCTTGTGGCCACTGTTGAGTGTTCCAAATTTGTTGGCATATTGAGTGCAGCACTTTAACAGCATCATCTTTTAGGATTTTAACTAGCTCAGCTGGAATACTGTCATCTCCGCTAGCTTTGTTGTTAGTAATGCTTCCTAAGGCCCATTTGACTTCACTCTCTAGGACGTCCGGCTCAAGGTCAGTGACTGCACTATCATGGTTATCAGGGACATTCAGATCTTTCCTGTATAGTTCTTCTGTGTATTCTTTCCACCTCTTCTTAATCTCATCTGCTTCTGTTAGGTCCCTGCCTTCTTTGTCCTTTATCATGCCCGTCTTTGCACAAAAAGTTCCCTTGAGATCTCCGATTTTCTTGAAAAGATCTCTAGTCTTCCCCATTCTGTTGTTTTCCTCGATTTCTTTGCATTGTTCATTTAAGAAGGCCTTCTTGTCTCTCCTTGCTATTCTCTGGAACTCTGCATTCAGTTGGGTATATCTTCCCCTTTCTCCCTTGCTTTTCGCTTCCCTTCTTTCCTCAGCTACTTGTAAAGCCTCATCAGACAGCCACTTGGCTTTCTTGCATTTCTTTTTCTTTGGGATGGATTTCGTTGCTGCCTCCTGAACAATGTTACGGACCTCCGTCCATAGTTCCTCAGGCACTCTGTCTATCAGGTCTAATCCCTGAAATCTATTCCTCACCTCCACTGTATATTCATAAGGGATATGATTGAGGTCATACCTGAATGGTTTAGTGGTTTTCCCTACATTCTTCAATTTAAGCCAAAATTTTGCAACAAGAAGCTCATGATCTGAGCCACAGTCAGCTCCAGGTCTTGTTTTGACTGACTGTGTAGAGCTTCTCCATCTTTGGCTGCAAAGGACATAATCAATCTGATTTCGATATTGACCATCTGGTGATGTCCATGTGTAGAGTCGTCTCTTGTGCTGTTGGAAAAGAGTGTTTGCTATGATTAGTGTGTTCTCTTGGCAAAACTGTATTAGCTTTTGTCCTGCTTCATTTTGTACACCAAGGCCATGCCTGCCTGTTATCCCAGTGATTTCTTGACTTCCTACTTTAGCATTCCAATCCCCTATGATGAAGAGGACATCTTTTTTTGGTGTTAGTTCTAGAAGGTGTTGGAGGTCTTCATAGAACCGATCAACCTCAGCTTCTTCGGCCTCAGTGGTTGGGGCATAGACTTGAATTACTGTGATGTTGAATGGTTTGCCTTGGATTCGTACTGAGATCATTCTATCATTTTTAAAATTGTACCCCAGTACTGCTTTTCCCACCCTTTTGTTGACTATGAGTGCTACTCCATTTCTTCTAAGGGATTCTTGCCCACAATAGTAGATATGATGGTCACCTGAATTAAATTCACCCATGCCTGTCCATTTTAGTTCACTGATTCCCAAGATGTCGATGTTCAATCTTGCCATCTCATGTTTGACCACCTCCAGCTTACCTTGATTCATTGATCTGACATTCCAGGTTCCTAAACAATATTGTTCTTTACAGCATCGGACTTTCTGTTCACCACCAGACACATCCACAGCTGAGTGTCCTTTCGGCTTTGGCCCAGCCGCTTCACTCTTTCTGGTGCTACTTGGAAATTCCCTCTGCTGTTCCCCAGTAGTATATTGGACACCTTCCGACCTGAGGGGCTACTCTTCCGGCGTCATATCTTTTAGCCTTGTGATACGTTCCATGGGGTTTTCTTGGCAAGAATACTGGAGTGGGTTGCCATTTCCTTCTCTAGTGGACCACATTTTGTCAGAACTCTCTGCCATGACCTGTCCGTCTTGGGTGGCCCTGCACGGCATAGCTTATGGCTTCACTGAGTTACGCAAACCCCTTCGCCACAACAAGGCAGTGATCCATGAAGGGGTTTATGGAATTTTAATGTGGTTTTAATGAGGGGTTTTAAGGTAAAGACCGAGTTTGCATGACATGCCTTGGCTTGTTGTGGCTTATTTAAGCCCTGAGGAGCGATGGCACCCATGGGCACCATCTGAATATTCAACCCCTGACCATGAGTTGTTTGTTGTGCGAACCCTGCCAGACAGGCTGATGTGAAGGTTAAACAAGTGATAAAGCACAGTGATAAGGAACTATTTGAATAAGTACCAGCAATATTTTGAAGGTATTTTTCATCTTAATATCCATCTTGTGCTTGCATAACACATGGGCATATTTAACCCTCACATAACTCCTGCCAGGCTCGCACAATCCATGGTCAGGGGTTGAATATTCAGGATGGTGCTCATGGGCACCGCAGCTTGTCATGGCTTAAATGAGCCATGACAAACTGTGGCATGTCATGTGAACAGCCCCTTTGGGAGAACTTTTTATTTCTGAAATACAGCATAGAAATCCTTTAAAATGTGTGTGTGTGTGTGTGTGTGTGTAGTGTGCACTCAGCGAACAACCAAAATCACATATCTTCTCCCTGAACAGGAGCACAATGATAAAGAACTATTTAAATGTGTTTTTAGGGTAATATTCATCTTAATGTCCATCGTGTGTGTGTGTGTGTGTGTGTTCATTTAATGCTTTATTTAATTCCAAAACTGCCCAGTGATCAAAGTTCTCTGGGTGGTGCACAAATTAAAAACATATATACAAGGTAAAACTAAAGTAATGACTATAAAACAGATAAACAGATCACATTAAAACAAGGTAAAACCAGCAGCATATAATAAAACCAAAAGTAAAACCAACAGCATGGATAACACAGGGAGGAAATCTAAAAGCACTAAAAATGGTTCCTAAAATGCCTGAGAAAATAAAAAGGTCTTCACCTGGCATCAAAAGACCATAATGTAGGTGCCAGGTGAGCCTCTGTCTAAACCACCACTAAAAAGGACCTCTGTCTTGTAACCACCCGTCTTTCCTCATTTGGCATGGGCAGCTGGAAAAGGAGCTGAAACAATGACCTTTGGTAAATATGGGAGTAGATGCTACCTGGCCTCAAACCATTTAGGGCTTTAAAAGTTAAAACTAGCACTTTGAAATAGGCCCAGAAATAGGCTGGCAGCCATTGCAGATGGCAAAGCATTATGCGATCATATGAGCCAGTCCCCGTTAACAATCTAGCCATTCTGTTTTGGACTAGCTGAACTTCTGGACCATTTTCAAAGGCAGAGCCACATATAATGCATTGCAATAATCCAAACAGGAGGTCGCCATAGCATAAGTAACTGTTGCAAGTCTATCTCTGTCCAGATAGGGCCATAGTCAGTCTATCAGCATAAGCCAGCCTTCCCCGTCCTTTTGCCCTTCAGATATGTTGGACTGCAACCCCCAACGTTCCCAGCCAGCCTAGCCATGTGAGCTCTGCTTGAGAGACCCTACAGTACAGAACTGGCATTACTCTGACAAGATGATGGCAGCCTGTGGTCAAGAGGACAGGATGTGTGAAAGAAGAGGGATAGCACAGGCTTTCCTCCGTGTGTACACGCAAAGGCCCCCTTTATGCAGATTTTCCTGCTGTATGCACAGACGTCAGGGGAAGGCGCTATGTGATGTATGTGATGACAGTACAGCAACTCAGCATGGCCACGTCCCCAGTCACATGCTGGGATAAGTACTTTAGACAATGTCTTAAGAGGGTGCTGATATTTTAAATTACAACATAATTGCCGCCACCACCACCATATAATGAACTCTTACCTGTGTTTGCTTCAGCAAAGGAGATCGTTACCTTGTCGTGGTGCCGGAGCTTGAGCACCTCAATGACATCATGAGCTAAACCATGAAGGGACACCCAAGACAGGAAGGTCATGGCAGAGAGGTCAGACTAAGTATGATCCCTGGGGAAGGAAACGGCAACCCACCCCAGTATTCTTGCCATGAAAACTAAATGGATCAGTACAACCAGAGATATGTCGGTATACCATCAGAAGATGGGACTCCCAGGTCGGAAGATGGTCAAAATGCTACTGGGGAGGAACAGAGGATAAGTTCAACTAGCCCCAGATGTGATGATGCAGCTAGCTCAAAGCCGAAAGGACGGCTAGCAGCCGATGGTGCTGGTGGTGAACGACGAATCCGATGTTCTAAAGATCAACACACCATAGGAACCTGGAATGTAAGATCTATGAGCCAGGGCAAATTGGATGTGGTTATTGGGGAGATGTCAAGATTAAATCTAGGCATTTTGGGTGTCAGTGAACTGAAATGGACTGTATTGGGCCACTTCACATCAAATGACCACCAGATCAACTACTGTGGACAAGAGGACCACAGAAGAAATGGACTAGCCTTCATAATTAATAATAAAGTGGCTAAAGCATGCTTGGATACAATCCAAAAAATGACAGAATGATCTCAGTTCAAATTCAGGGTAAGCCATTTAACATCACAGTGATCCAAATATACGCCCCAACCACAGATGCTGAAGAAGCAGAAGTAGATCAGTTCTATGAGGAACTGCAGCACCTACTGGATAGTACGCCAAACAAAAATATTATTTTCATTATAGGAGACTGGAATGCTAAGGTGGGTAGTCAAACGACACCTGGAATTACAGGCAAGCAAGGTCTGGGAGAACAAAATGAAGCAGGACATAGGCTGATAGAATTTTGCCAAGACAACTCACTGTGCATAACAAACACTCTCTTCCAACAACCTAAGAGACGACTTTATACATGGACTTCACCAGACGGTTGACACCGAAATCAGATTGACTACATCCTTTGTAGCCAAAGGTGGCAGACATCTATGCAGTCGGTAAAAACAAGACCTGGAGCTGATTGTAGTTCAGATCACGAACTTCTTATTGCACAATTTAGAATCAGACTAAAGAGAATAGGGAAGACCCACAGATCAGTTAGATATGAGCTCACTAATATTCCTCATGAATATGCAGTGGAGGTGAAGAATAGATTTAAGGGACTAGATTTAGTAGATAGGGTCCCGGAAGAACTATGGACAGAAGTGCGCAACATTGTTCAGGAGGTGGCAACAAAAAACGTCCCAAAGAAAAAGAAAACCAAGAAGGCAAGATGGCTGTCTGCTGAGACACTGGAAGCAGCCCAAGAAAGAAGGAAAGCAAAAGGCAACAGTGACAGGGGGAGATATGCTCAATTAAATGCAAAATTCCAGAGGTTAGCCAGAAGAGATAAGGAATTATTTTTAAACAAGCAATGAGTGGAAGCGGAAGAAGATAATAGAATAGGAAGGACAAGAGACCTCTTCCAGAAAATTAGAAACATCGGAGGTAAATTCCAGGCAAAAATGGGTATGATCAGAAACAAAGATGGCAAGGACCTAACAGAAGCAGAAGAGATCAAGAAAAGGTGGCAAGAATATACGGAAGATCTGTATAGGAAGGATAATAATATCGGGGACAGATTTGACGGTGTGGTCAGTGAGCTAGAGCCAGACATCCTGAAGAATGAGGTTGAATGGGCCTTAAGAAGCATTGCTAATAACAAGGCAGCAGGAGATGACGGTATCCCAGCTGAACTGTTTAAAATCTTGCAAGATGATGCTGTCAAGGTGATGCATGCCATATGCCAGCACATTTGGAAAACACAAGAATGGCCAACAGATTGGAAAAGATCAACTTATATCCCCATACCAAAAAAGGGAAGCACCAAAGAATGTTCCAACTATCGAACAGTGGCACTTATTTCACATGCCAGTAAGGTAATGCTCAAGATCTTGCAAGGTAGACTCCAGCAATTCATGGAACAAGAATTGCCAGATGTACAAGCTGGGTTTAGAAAAGGCAGAGGAACTAGAGACCAAATTGCCAATATCCACTGGATAATGGAGAAAGCCAGGGAGTTTCAGAAAAACATCTATTTCTGTTTTATTGACTATTCTAAAGCCTTTGACTGTGTGGATCATAACAAATTGTGGCAAGTTCTTGGTGCTATGTGGATACCAAGTCATCTTGTCTGCCTCCTGAGGAATCCGTTTAACGACCAAGTAGCAAAGGTAAGAACATATCATGGAACAACGGACTGGTTTAAGATTGGGAAAGGAGTACGGCAGGGTTGTATACTCTCACCCTACCTATTCAACATGCATGCAGAACACATCATGAGACGTGCTGGGCTTGATGAAGCCAAGGCTGGAGTTAAAATCGCTGAAAGAAACATTAACAATCTCCGATATGCAGATGATACCACTTTGATGGCTGAAAGCGAGGAGGAGCTGAGGAACCTCCGGATGAAGGGGAAAGAAGAAAGTGCAAAAGCTGGGTTGCAGTTAAACCTAAAAAAAACCCAAAAAAACAAGATTATGGCAACCAGCTTGATTGATAACTGGCAAACAGAGGGAGAAAACTTGGAGGCAGTGACAGACTTTGTCTTTCTAGGCGCAAAGATTACTGCAGACGCTGACTGCAGCCAGGAAATCAAAGATGTTTACTTCTTGGGAGGACAGCAATGACAAATCTTGATAAAATAGTGAAGAGCAGAGACATCACACTGACAACAAAGGTCCGCATAGTTAAAGCAATGGTATTCCCCGTAGTAACCTATGGCTGCGAGAGCTGGACCATAAGGAAGGCTGAGTGAAGGAAGATAGATGCTTTTGGACTGTGGTCCTGGAGGAAAATTCTGAGAGTACCTTGGACTGCGAGAAGATCAAACCAGTCCATACTCCAGGAAATAAAGCCAGACTGCTCACTTGAGGGAATGATATTAAAGGCAAAACTGAAGTACTTTGGCCACATCATGAGAAGACAGGATACCCTGGAGAAGATGCTGATGCTAGGGAAAGTGGAAGGCAAAAGGAAGAGGGGCAAGGGCAAGATGGATGGATGATATTCTGGAGGTGACGGACTCGACCTTGGGGGAGCTGGGAGTGGAAACGGCTGACAGGAAGCTCTGGCGTGGGCTGGTCCATGAAGTCACGAAGAGTCGGAAGCGACTGACCGAATAAACAGCAAACCTGCGTTTGGTTAGATTCACTTCAAGTTTTCTGTCACTTGCATTCAAGCCATTTCCCTATCGTAACCTTCATAACCTCAACCTCCCCAGCAAACCTGGAAGCCAGTCAGATCCTGTCCAGTGAGGGGGAATACTTAGGAGTGATCATGTCAACCACCCAAGTGAGCTCTACATTTGACAGAGTGACCAGGGCATTGACAGCCATGCCAAGAGGAATTTCCCCAAGGAATCTCAGGTATCCTTCAGATACCATCAGCCTCCAGGATGGGCTACTCTTTCTGCTTTCCCCCATTCAAGGCAATGGAACAAGCCACTATTCATTTGTATGATAGTGGGTAAAAGATGCCACAGGGGCAAACTCTGAGGGAAGCCTTCCTTCTCCATCCTTAGATCTTGTCCTCACAGTGTCTTTTACTCTCCCACCATAATTAAGCAAGCTGTTCCATTCACTCCTGTGGAGGACCGGTAGAAATAGCCTCCCATTTCAAAGCCCTTGGAGTGGCTTGGAATAGTTATTTGAGTACTTCAGATTCTTTTCAGAAGAACTTGAGTAATTTCTGAGTTAATCTGAGGGGAGCTTTGGAAAACTCACCCATCTCAGTGAATGATGCATTCATTGTCCTGCTGACCATTTTGACTAGTGCCACATAGGAAGGTGTTATCAGCTCAGATTGATAAGGGCCAAGCAAGCACATCATAGCACAAGCTTCCTCAAGTAGCACGGCTGTATCCTCAGGTAAAATCAACTGAAACGCATCCAAGCAACGGTGACTTGTACAGTCTAAGAAGGCTTCAGGTTCAGATTCTGTTATTAAGTTTGGATGAATAATATTAACTCCTACGTATCAAACTGCCTATCTCAAGCTTGAGGATGTGTTTGACTCTCTGACGGGCTCTGTGGGTGTTTGACATATAAACAACTCTAATCTAGCAGTGTTCAGCATGAAGTCCAACTTTCACAAATTAGCAAGACTCTTATATGGGGGGAAAGGGAAAGAATGTCATGTTTATTGAATAGAAAATTAGAAATTACAAAAAGCTCACATACACACTCTGTGGAAAGGAGGAGGGATATAGTTACTGATGACAGGTGCTTTGACTATTAGGTGGCCAGTCTATAGAGGGGATGGATGGAGCTGGGTTGTTGTTGGAAGCTTTATGCTCTGTGTGTGTGTGTGTGTGTGTGTGTTCCACCAGCGATTTACTCAGAGCAAGCTGCGTGTTGAGGTCGTTAGGGATACATGGCGTTGTGGCCATCCAGCAGCCACACCGGAGCTTATCAGGGAAAAACTGGATTTCCTGAGGAGATTGCTTAAAGTCTGATTATTTTCCTTAAGTCAGGTTCTCCTGTATAAGTGTTGTGTGTCCCAACCCCTGCATTGACTTCAGGTATGCTAGCCCTGCTTAGGGGTGTGCCTTTCACTATGACTCGTCAAGGGGTGTTTCCTTGTGTTTCCCATCCCAGCACAAACCCATTAGTGTCTCCTCAGAAGTAACTCCCATTGTGCTGAATGAGGCTTGGCCTCTGAATGCCCACAACAGAGATCCCCCTCAATTGACATGGCACAGTTTAAAGCCCAATTCCCTAAGTGCAGTAAAGCGTGATCTCGAGGCTCTGATGAATTGCCTTAGGAAGAAAGTACTTCACAGCTTGGTTATAGATATCCTGTGGGTTACAGTGGGGGCTGGTTTCTGTCTCTGTTTATTGCTCTCTTTCCCACAACAAACCCATTAGTGTCTCCTCAGAAGTAACTGCCATTGTGGTCAGTGAGGTCCTGTGGGTTAAAATGCGGGCTGGTTTCCGTCTCTGTGTTCTCCCCCACCCTTTCCCAGCACAAGCATATGTGTGTCTACTCGGCAGTAACTCCCATTGTGCTCAATGAGGCGTGCTCCTAAAATGCAGCTGCATCTGGACCTTCAGGAGAAAGGAGAAAGGGAGGGAGGGGGAGCCTCTCTTATTGGTTGAGCAGCCCCTGCCAATCAGATGACATCCACTCCAACCCCTCCCTCCAGGAAGTAGGTTCTGTGAAGCGATTTTTACTGCTGCAGAGAATCTGCTTGTGGAGCCCTACTCACAGAAAAGCCCATTCCTTTTAAAAAAAAATCCAGTACTCCCCATTAGCATCTCCTTCCTTTGGGGTGAAAACATGGCCCTGGTTTGCAGAGGTCTTGCCCAAAGATACTGTTGTCTTCTCCAATTCTTAGACTCCTTCCCCATCTCTTAGGAGATAAGTTACCTAAGCCTTCTTCTTTCATAGCCTCTGTTCACTTGACTAGAGGTTGCCATGTTTTGGTCAGAATGACACTAATTCTCTACTACTGATAGCCTCTCAGGGTGTTCTTCAGACAGTGGTCACACAGGCTGGGGTCTCCCTCATGGTTCTGGGGAAGACAGGCTCCGACATGCATCTTAGCCTTTGAAAAATACAGGGAAGGGGCCTTCGTGTGTACAGTTGTATGTGTGGAGTCTTCTATGTGACCAGGAACCCTGCAGTATTGGGGTTCCTGCTCATGCAGAAGCTTCCATGAGTACCAATGTACACACAAAGGCCCCCTCTCTGCAAATGTTCACACTATAAGCACGGATGTCAGCTGAAGGGGCTATGTGATGTGTGTGGAGTGGAGGGGTGGAGCTACTCGGCATGGCCATATCCCCCGACACGTTGGGGTGAGTTCTTTAGAAAACACCTGAATAGGGCTTTGGTATATCATGCTTTCTTGTTTTCAGTCGTTAAGTCGTGTCTGACTCTTCGTGACCCCATGGACCATAGCACGCCAGGCCTTCCTGTCCTCCGCTCTCTCCCGGAGTGTGCTCAAGTTCATATTCATCGCATCGGTGATGCTATCTAGCCATCTCATCCTCTGCCGTCCCCTTCTCCTTTTGCCTTCAATCTTTCCCAGCATCAGAGTCTTTTCCAGTAACTTTTCTCTTCGCATTAAGTGGCCAAAATATTTGAGCTTCAGCTTCAGTATCTGTCCTTCCAATGAGCAGTCAGGGTTGATTTCCTTTAGGATTGACTGATTTGACCTCCTTGCAGTCCAGGGGACTCGTAAGAGTCTTCTCCAGCACCACAGTTCGAAGGCATCAATTCTTCGGCGCTCAGCCTTCCTTATAGTCCAGCTCTCACAGCCATACGTTGCTACTGGGAAAACCATAGCTTTGATTATACAAATCTTTGTCGGCAAGATGATGTCTCTGCTTCTTACTATGCTGTCTAGGTTTGCCATAGCTTTCCTCCCAAGTAGCAAACGTCTTTTAATTTAATTGCTACAGTCATCGTCTGCGGTGATCTTGGAGCCCAAGAAATAAAATCTGTCACTGCTTCCATTTCTTCCCCTTCTATATGCCAGGAAGTGATGGGGCCAGATGCCATGATCTTCGTTTTTTTAATGTTGAGTTTCAAACCAGCTTTTGCACTCTCCACTTTCACCCTCAACAAGAGGCTCTTTAGAGCCTCTTCGCTTTCTGCCATAAGGGTGGTATCGTCTGCGTATCTGAGGTTGTTGATAATTCTCCCGGCAATCTTAATTCCAACCTGTGATTCATCCAACCCGGTGTTTCTCATGATGTACTCTGCATATAAATTAAATAAGCAGAGGGACAATATACAGCCTTGATGTACTCCTTTCCCAATTTTGAACTAATCGGTTGTTCCATGTCCGGTTCTTACTGTTGGTTCTTGACCCTCATACAGGTTTCTCAGGAGACAGGTAAGGTGGTCTGGTACTCCCATCTCTTTAAGAATTTGCCACAGTTTGTTGTGATCCACACAATCAAAGGCTGTAGTGTAGTCAATGAAGCAGAAATAGACGTTTTTCTGGAATTCTCTTGCTTTCTCCATGATCCAGCGAATGTTGGCGATTTGATCTCTAATTCCTCTGCCTCTTCGAAACCCAGCTTGTACTTCCGGTAGTTCTCAGTTCACATACTGCTGAAGCCTAGCTTGTAGGATTTTGAACATAACTTTGCTGGCATGTGAAATGAGCGCAATTATACGGTAGTTTGAACACCCTTTGGCATTGCCCTTCTTTGGAATTGGAATGTAAACTGACCTTTTCCAATCTTGTGGCCACGGCTAAGTGTTCCAACTTTGTTGGCATATTGAGTGCAGCACTTTAACAGCATCATCTTTTAGGATCTTAAATAGCTCAGCTGAAATACTGTCATCTCCGCTAGCTTTGTTGTTAGTAATGCTTCCTAAGGCCCACTTGACTTCACTCTCTAGGATGTCCGGCTCAAGTTCAGTGACCGCACTATCATGGCTATCAGGGACCTTAAGATCTTTCCTGTATAGTTCTTCTGTGTATTCTTTCCACCTCTTCTTAATCTCATCTGCTTCTGTTAGGTCCCTGCTTTCTTTGTCCTTTATCATACCCGTCTTTGCACAAAACGTTCCCCATACCCAACAGTAAAAAAAGAAACACTAATTCCAGAGTCATATATCTAAATGCTAACAAAACAATTCAGTTACAATAGACTCACATGTCTATTGTGCTCTCACATTTTTGTGCTTCTCTTTGTTATTCCATTATGGAATTAAAGGTTACAATCCATCAGAGATTTATTAATGACATTAATGTTTCCAACTCTAGCATGACTCATATCCATAATAATCATACCCTATATTTTCTGGAGCCAGCCTAGCAAAGCACGAATCTTAATAGTCCTCCAATTTTGTGTTAGAAGCATCCAAGCATCATAAATAATATTAGTTACTAATTTACCTTATTTTTTCTATCCATTCTGTATTATCAATTAGTAAGCCATTTTAGCAGAAAGAATGAAGTCAGTTCTTGAAATGATACATTCAACAGCATTTCAAAAACAGCTTATTCTGGAGAAATCCCATCATACATGTATAAAGTTAGCTAACCTAGCTTTACGCCTCCGGTATTATGATTAAACATTTTCTTAATTCTGACCATTGTATAACCCCAATGAAAGGTAAGCTTGCAAAAGTTCTTTTTAACCAGTGTTGTATAGGTAGGAAGAATGCCTCCAGGAACCAGGGTGCCTCAAACACAATTGTTCCTGATTCAGCACACACAGAAGGGAGGGCTTAGCAGAAATTCCACGCACTGTTGCTGCTCCCAATTCTACAGGAGCTGCCCAGGTGCAAAAACAATAACTAGCCCACAGTACCCCCTAGAATACATAACACACAATATTAAGAGACATCCTAGAATCCATTCTCCAAATGTATTGCTAATCTTCACTGGTAATGAAAACGTTCAAATCATTTTTCCAATGTTTCCTATTTTTTTCAGTAATCTAAATTAATTCAAATTAAAAAAATCATTTCCTTTGATCATTATCTATTAGTAGTGTTTCAAAATCTGGTAATGTTCTACTGACACTGAAATGCCTAGGAACCTCAAAAAGTATGTTTTTATTTGTATATATTGAAATGTCCAGGAGCTACATTCCTATCCTTGAACTTTGACTTTAATATTATCAAAAGATAACATGCCTAGTTTGTTATAAATGTTTATGCTACAATAATTTCTTAACATATTTTGTAGGTCAGGGATAGGGAACACTTGGTCCTCCAGATATTGTTAGATCTCAAATCCCATTATCTCTCACGACTATCCTGGCTAGGGCTGATGGGAGTTGTAGTCCAACAACATCTGGAGGGCCACAGATTCTCCACACCTGCTACGAGGGAAAGATCTGGTGCCAGAGATGTTCTATATGTTTCCTAGATTAATCATGCTTGACCATATTCTGTTTCTATTACAATTAGTGGTGAACCTATCCTTTTGGATTCATCATCCATTCTTAATCTCACATTCTGGATTACACTCTGTTTTCCTTCAGTGGCAAGCGGTCCTTAGCATCTTAATGAAATTAAGAAAACAAAACCACTCACAAAAGCTACACATACGATTTAGGTAAATAGTATTTTATGTTGCTGTTTTCCTCTATTCTTTGGAGAGGAGGGAATCTGTGGGATAGACAAGCCTATGTAATATATTGTCTCCGTTAGCTGAGGTGGACAGCAGCAGGGGCTTGTAATAAGGATGTGGTAATACACCACAAAGAATCTGTAGACTCATAAAACTTGACCTTATAAATCTCTGTGTTTATCAATCCCATACAGCAGCCACTCCCTGTGGTGGATGTCTCAGACCAATAAACCTGCAGTTGATAACCATACAATTTATCTTTGATATTTTCCCTAAGCAAACTAATCATAGTACATTAATAACCTCTGTAAAAATTGGAATGTCATCTAAAAAGCACAGGTACTATCAGATGTTTTTGTTATGCTACATATAATTAAAATCTTCAGAAAACCCATTTATGTTTATTGAAGCATCATAGATACATTCAGTGACCCAGTTTGCACAATCAAAACAGCCCACCATGACTTACTTGACCACAGTGGCGTCTGCTAGGTGGGATTTGCATATTCAACGCCGGCTGCAGCTTGCTGTGCTATGCAAAACTAGGGTCCATGGGATATGCGAGGGTTAAACAATCCTCACATCACTCATGGTTTGTTGTTGGGTTATGCAGGGATTATTTAACCCTCACATAACCCCTGGACCCCGGGTTTGCATGACACAAGAAGCTGCAGCTGGGCACTGAATATTCAAAATGGCTACCTGCACAAGGTGGGCTGTTTGATTGTATGAACTGTCCTAAAGTATCTTTAAAAAAAAACACGGGCTTTTTCAGTTTCCTGTTTACTCCGTTTCTTTAGCCTTTGCAATCAGGATTACTTAAAATGTCATTTATTCAAAGGCTGTTGGAGTAAGAACCAATAGCAAGTTTCATATGCATTGCAAATTAATTATGTGTAAGGGATGCAAGGTGCTGAAAATGTGTTTATGCATCTTGATATTCCAGCCCAGAACATATTAATGATGATGATACTCTAGTCCTGATAGGCATACATGCACGCACACACACACACACACACACACACGAATCCAGTTCTTGCTGAGAGTAGCAGAAAGCACAATATTACACATACTTGTGTGTGCAAATGGGAGGGAAGGCTATTTCCTTCTAAAGACAGCCCATTATGTCAGAATGGCTCCCCAACTATGGGAGGGATTTGGGGGGCCATGTGGAGTAGCTGCTAGAAGGAGAAGCTGGAAAACTCCTGTGTGTAAACCTGCAGCATTTTGGATCCTCCCACATATTTTTATTTAACCAATTCCACCCTATAAAAGTGCCTAGGGAGATACCAGGGAGATCCTATGCAGTCCACATGTCATGTTTCACATTCCCCACCCCACCCCTTTCAAGTGATATTTCCTGCTTTTTATGACCCACTTCCTATCCAAATAGCTCCCGGGTACAAGTGGGAGAAACACCGAGCAACAAAGGATTGTATACACTCTTCTGCACCTTACTTTTGTCTTCACTCATTCTTTTCTCCCTTTGTCTTATTTGTCCTTTCTTCCCAGTTCATTAACTTACTTCTTTCCCCTCCATTGCATGGAAAAACATGGAGAAATAGTAACAGGGCTAAGCAAATGGGAAATATCTAGAGATGCCTGTACTTAGAAGTCTTCCCACTGATTTCAGTTACGTTTACTCCTAAGTAAAGTGTTTTAAGATCACAGAACCCTAAGTGTGCTTAAGATGAAAGGCAAATCCAGTAGGACTGAATTCTGAAAGGAATTTCCTCCTAAAAGTTGTTTTTGAAATTCTGTTTTGTACATTTTAAGGTGTTAAATAGAACCATACAGTTGGAAGCACCTCAAAGGTCATCTAGTCTAACCACCTGCCAATGCAGGAAATCCCCTACTAGAGCAGCCCTGATAGGCAGCCATACAGCCTCAGCTTTAAAGGTTCTAATGAAGGAGAGTCCACCACCTCCCAAGGCAGTTGGTTCCACTGTTGAACAGCTTCTATACTGTCAGGAAGGTCTTCCTACTGTTTAGTTTAAATAGTTTTTATTGTAATTTGAACCCATTGGTACAAGTTCTGTCCTCTGCAACAGAAAACAAATTTGTTCCATCATCTATGTGAGTCTTTGAAATATCTGTAAATGGCAATCATATCACCTCCTACCTTTCTCTTCCCCAGGTTAAATATACCCAACTTTTTCAGCCTTTTTTCATAAGACTTGGTCTCCAGGCCCTTCATCATTTTTGTAGCTTTACTCTGGACATCTTCATTTCACAGTATGAAACTGCTGGGCTCAAACTTGACACTTTAGTCCAGGTGAGGTCTGACCAAAGCAGAATAGAGTGTACCATTACTTCTCGCAATCTGGACACTATCCTTCAATTGTTGCAGCCTAGAATTGCATTAGCCTTTTAAGGCACTGCATTGCACTGCTGACTCATGTTTTGCTTGTGGTCTACTTTTCACATGTATTGCTGTCAAGCCAGGGGATACCCATCCTCTGTTTGAGCACCTGATTCATCCTACCTAAATGCAGAACTTTACATTTATCTCTGCTGAAATTCGTTTTGTTAGTTTTGGCCCCATTTTCCATCCTGTCAAGATCATATTGAATCCTGTTTTCTGTCTTATAAGTTAGTAGCTATCCCACCCAGTTTGGTTTCATCTGCAAATTTGATGAACATCCTGTCTAGTCCTTCATCCAAGTCATGTATAACAATGTTAAAGAGCACTGGACCCAGGGCAGAACCCAGCAGCATCATACTTGTCACTTCTCTCCCAGTGGACAAGGAGCTAGCTGTTGATAAATACTCTTTGGGTATAGTCCACAAACCAGCTGCACCCACAGTAGCACTCTCTAGTCCACATTTGACCAGGCTGTCAACAAGAATATCAGGAGGGACTTGTTGAAAGCCTTGCTCAAATCAAGAGATGCTATACCCACATCATTCCCTGATCTACTAGACTAGGGATTCTGTCCAAAAAGGAGATAAATTTAGTCTGGCATGACTTGTTCTTACAAAACTCATGCTGGCTCTTTGTAACTACAGCATTTTCTCTACATCCTTGGGATGCACAAATGTAAAAGTATCCATTATAACTGAGGAGGTGCCAAAGTTTTGGCACTGTTTTATCCATATAGGCAGTATATAAATGTTAAAATAAATACATGCACATGTTTGTAATGGAGAGGGACAGATGCAAATGAACAGAAGTGGAAACTACAAATGTCAGCAACATTTGCCAGGCTTGGGCCCAGAAATGAGTTGGGCAGGGGGTGGGGGTAGGGGGCTAGTAATGCTTGTCTCATAGGAGAAGGAAAAATGAGAAGCCCTGCTGGCTTTGTTTGGTTCAGATTAAAATCTGAGTCAGAGACCATGTCAAGCCCTGCTTTATGCTGTGGGAGAGTGTGTGTGTGTGTGTGGGGCACCTAATAGGTGACCCTTGGGGCAAGAGATTTTTTGTGCTCTTCAAAATAACCCCTTAGGCAAAATAATGGATACATTTCTCCATTGCTTTGCCTAGGTGGCTGCTTGGAACAGCTGCCTACAGCAAAACTGGGGGTGGTGGGAGGCAACAGCCTTTAGGGCAATGCAACATTGGACAGTGCTGTTGGCTAAGACCCATAAGTGTGCTGCCACTACAATGGGGAAATACTGCTGTGAACTGACATTTTTTATTGAAAGGTAGTATAAAAATGCTTTAAATAAAAAATACATTCCAAAAAGAAGTCAAAGCATGTGTCAAATTGTAACTCTTCCTTTAGGGCTCCAGCGCTGAGCACACTCTTGACTCAAGAAACCAGACATCCCCTGGTTCCACTGATCTCAATGGGTCTGCTCTAAGCATGA
Source organism: Heloderma suspectum (assembly GCF_057233095.1). Classification (NCBI taxonomy): domain Eukaryota; kingdom Metazoa; phylum Chordata; class Lepidosauria; order Squamata; family Helodermatidae; genus Heloderma; species Heloderma suspectum. The sequence goes on from NC_139462.1 coordinate 120,243,273, forward strand.
CTAAATCTGGATCCAGCCTATATCATACTTTCCCAGACCCCCCCAGACCAGTCCTCACCACCACGCATACTGATTTGTTGAATGACATATACTGGATGAAGCAAAGCTCTGCTAATATTCCATTATGTACTTATTTATTTTTAGGCAATGATAAGTTGTGTATCATTCAGCACTTTCCTGGAGCCTCCTTGGGTATTACCCAAAGTGGTGAGAGCCAGAGTGGAGTGGCGGACTCAAATGGGTCAGCTATTATCCCCCAAAGGAACTGAAAGCTGCACCCAACTATTCATGCCCAGTGCTCCATACAAAATGTGGAAATTAAAAATGGAGCAACAGAGGATTCTTCATGCACCAGTTCCACTTCAGAAACCAAACAAGGCAATTTGGAACTCCAAATCCAAAGAGAAATTCAGATTGGAGAATTTTGGAAGCATCTCTAATTCCAGTGAATTCTAGAGTTTCCCATGGCACGAACTGAAGATGAGAGAGGTAGACAGTCTATAATTTTATTTATTTATTTATTTATTTCATTTCTATACCGCCCAATAGCCGAAGCTCTCTGGGCAGTTCAGAGAGTGAGGTGAGATAGGGCAAGTGGAGCAGGCAAGGAAGGAGAGGGATGGTTATTGGCTAGTCAGGCAGCACGAAAACTGCAAGAAAAACAACCATGATGTGATTGTATGTTTTATTTTAATGGACAAAATATTTCTTCCATGCTTTTCTGTCCTATAATAACACACAAGATAGCTAACATTGGCTTACATCAGGGGTGGACAACCCACGGCCCACAGGCCAGATTAGCTCTGCAAGACTTCTTTACCCAGCCTGCAGAGGCCTCTGAAGTGGCCCCCCCAACCCCCCCCCCAATCCTCTCCAGGTGCTTTAGGAACAGATGAGAGGTGTATGGAGCCAGTTCCCTCTGGAGACGATGCTTTGAGGCACTTAGAACGCATGCTTCGTGTGCCCCTTGTCTTTGGGGAGGGACCGCAGCTCAGTGGTACAGCACATACTTTGCATGCAGAAGGTCCCAGGTTCAATCCCCGAAGTCTCCAGGCAGGGCTGGAAAAGGGCCTGGAGAGCCACTGCAAGTCAGTGTTGACAATACTGGGCTAAATGGATCAGTGGTATGACTCAATATAAGGCAACTTCCTATGTTCCTAAGGTTCCTGGAGTGCTCTGAAGGAGTAGATCCTGAAGGAGCAGCTCCCTCTTTGCCAAGGCAGCAGGGGAGTTGCTCTGGCTGTGTGAATGGTGAGTGTGCATGTGCAAGAGAGAGAGAGAAAGAGGGTGGGATGGGCATGCCCACAATGGGTTCTGGCCACATCCACCGCTGGCATGCAGCCCCCAGGGGGGTTCATGGGTGGCAATCTGGCCCCTGAGACGAAAAAGCTTCTTCGCCCTTGGTTTCCATGAAGTGGCTCAGACAGAAGAGTCAGCACAGAATGTGTAGGTCGTTAAAGCAAGATGAAACACAACCTTGTGTCCCTGACAAGCTGCCTACACCTGATGCCAGGCTGCGGCCCTGCACTGGCAGTGACCATGGAACGGGGCATAGCAGGCTTAAGGTCCCAGCTGCCCATTCTTCTGACAACGGCCAGGGATGCTTAGTAATCTGGCTGACAGAGAGACATGAGCCTTTTCCACACAAAAATCATGCGTACACTGAATGTGAGGAGAGGGTAGCAGTTGAAGAAGTGAACAAGGCTTACACATGTGCAAGTGTGCACTACACACATAGGCTTTGCATGTGTGATCAAGGCCCCTGCCCTTTGCAGGGTCCCTGGTCACATAGAGAGAGATTAGTGTGAACAGCTTGCATGCATATGGGCTTTACTCACACCTTCAGCTGAAAACATGGTGAGGAGTTGGGGACAGTAGCCACAGTTCTAAATCTGCACAAGCATGCATTCACCGAACATGTGAAAAGAGCTCTGGTATCTTACAGTGGAACAAAGCCAGGGACTCAGACCTTCTGAGCCCGTTTAAATTGAGCTCTTTTGAGTGCCATGGTAAGCAACGTGGCTTTTCTGCTGCTTAAAAAAAAGAATGTTAGGCCAAACATCAAATTTAGAAGAATGTAAAATATTAATTATATTCAGCATTTTTTTTTGCAGAACCTGCATTTTATCCGTTTTTAATTAACTAATTTCTAAGCTTTCAAACTTGCACATTCTAATTGGAATTTCATTACTTATTGTTTTCCTTGGGAAGGCAGCTTTGTAACCTTCATGAAATTTGTTGTAAAGCCATTGCTAAGCAACATACTTTGGCATTTATATAAGCTTTTGTCCACATACACCCAAAGCCACACATTTGCATTTACAGATAAAATATTATGAAAGTTGACACCAGTTTAACCACAATACCCAAATGTTAGGGGGGCTATAATTGATTTAATTATTTGTAATTGCTCTACTGGGGCTTATGTGGACTTTAGTGTGATTAAGGGGGGCCATACAAGTCAGAGGCTAATGATGTCTTCCATCATAATTTACAACTACGAAGCTGCTGGGGCGAAATGTATAAGGCACAATTTCAATGGGGCTCATGCAGAAAATCTTCCTGGTGGATTGTGTATCTTACGTTCTAACTAGGAATTAGAATTCTTGATTCTTTTAAAAAATAAGAACTATATAAATGATATCCTAAATGATAATTTTAGGAAGTCTGCTTTTCTATTCTGCTATCTTAAATAAAATATACTCCCAAGTAACAACCTGAAGAGTTTGGGGTCTCCAGTTTCATTGAGTCATTCTCCCCCTGTTGTCTCCTACCTTTTGTGACTATGCAAGAACTAATTTGGCATACAGCACAAAGTGATATTCCATTTAAAAAATATTGTTGTCCAGAACGTGTGAAAGAAGTTCTTGTCAACATTATGATTCTCAGTGATCACTCAGCAGGTCTGTGGGTCACCACACTTTCTGCGCTTAGGATATTTGCCAAACTCATATCTGCCAGTTGTCTCTGGTGTCCGTTAAAATCAAAAGAACAACAATACAAATCAGTATCAGTATCAAGCTTACTAACAGTCCACAGCTCTTCAACAACAATGCTAAAATGTAGGCTAGTGGTTATTTTGGAAGATAATTTTTTTAAAAAATGAATGGAACATTCATGGACATCCCCTCTACTTTCTCGCCTATCAAGGAGATGGGTGAGAAAATGTGGCATCATATAAATTATTTTTCATGGATAGAATAATGAAATTAAGATTTAATTTTTTGGGAACTGAGCTGAATCTGACATGCAAGCAGATACATGATGAAAAGTGGGAAAAGAAATGTTTGTATTCCAGTATTAGATAAGATATGGCTTTGCCTGGAACAAATCCTAAATCCCAGGAACACAGCATCAATATCGTACAGTGCTTTGCATACTGAATTTTCATACCCCAGCCTTTCCCATCCTTCTCTTGTCCACAAAAAGCCAACGGGATTCCTTCTCTGCTGATTTCAGAGGTGAATTTTGCAGCAGACTCAACATGCAATATTTAGAGCTGAAATGTATTATCAGAAGGATGTAGTTAGCTATTTATTTAAGCTGGTTCTGAACCAGAGAATCCTGATACAAAGCTGGAGCTAGTAAAGGCTTGAAAAACTACTGACAATAAGCAATTCTTCATGGAACAAAACTATTACAATAGGGAGCCTTTGATCTTGCCTGTCTCCTGTTGCCAATTGAACTTTGTCACCATGCACTGTCATCCACAAGGGAGCACTTCTGAATTAAGCAGTCTACAGCAATTTAGTCTGCTCCAGCTTTGAAGTGCCAACATCAGTCAGGCCAGTAGTAACTTTTTTCATTAATTCCCCCTCTCCCCCCTCCCCCAACATCCAGTTCTTTCAGGAGTTTTTGCAGTCTGGGCAATTCAGATAACTAAAAGACAAGAAACACCAAGGCAGGAAAACATAAAAAGCGAAGCTGGGGGTGGGGAGGCTCTCTAACATACCAATGTAAGCAATCATTGGGCTCTAATGGTGCACTTCTTTAATGTCCACTTCAAAGCGAAGGTTTACTGACTTTGAGGATTGACTAATTTACACATTGTGGGAAATTGCTGCCAGCCAGGCATGTAACCACTAAATGTTGCAGGAATAAACAGGAACGCCTCCTTCCTTCAGAAATCAGGAACTGCAAAGTGACCCTTCATTGGGGGAAAAAAGCTCATTGATTTGGATGGGAGTGGGGCCCCGCCCTCAGGCCTACGTCCCCAGGGGGGCTGCAAACACAGGGGACCCAGGAGCTTTTCTGTGCTTCCTTCTGGCAAGCTGCCTTGGTAGTGCCTGATCACATCCTTGGCTACCAAACACCATTTCTTTGGGAATGGGGAGGCTGTGCCGGCCTATACAATAGATTCAGAGGAGCTAGCTGTCTGTCTGTTGGGACATTTTTATATATATATATATATATATATATATATATATATGCACATGCTTCTAACTACCAGGTTTCTATTTAAAAACTTCCTTTTATAGCTATATAATGAAACATCCTTTATCCTATCACACACAGATCAGATCTACTCCATTCTTCCCTGTCCCCTGATCATCTCCCTGTCCCCTCCCCAAGATCACCAATTTAACAGAAAACTAAATGTGGATTACAATCTAGATGTCACCAAATTCATAAGATAAAACAATTATATTAAAAATCTAAAACTTCTAACAATGGACTCAAATTTGGTCCTGTTAGCAATAAAAATTAATTTTTTATTAAAAGCCTCACAAAATAACTGTCTTCACTCCTTCCTAAACATAGAAAGGCAATTCCAAAATTCTGCAGCCAGCACTGAGAACACCTAGATTTGTATTCCAACTGGTAATTAGCCTGATCCTATGGCTGTTTACTCAAAAATTACTTCCAATGTGTTCAACAAGATTTACCGGGACTTATTCCCAGGTAATAGTGCATAAGTTCACAGCTTTAGGTTGCAATCATATGGGGGTCCCCAACATGGCCCATGGGCACCAATGTCTAGACACCAATGTGTGGACACCTCCCTTGCTGCCTGCCAGGCTGTCCTGATTTTATTTTCATTTTTAAGATTTTTTTTTAAATAAAAAATATATAGTTTAACTGGGAGTCAGGCATGCTGCAAAGCAGGTCTTGCACCATCTTTATTTACATGCACATGGGCCTCAGAGGCATCCTTAGAACATAAAAATGGTGAGTAGCTGCAGCTCAACACTTTGTTTTGCAGCGTACCCAGCCACCCAGAAAAAAGTTAAGCTGGGGGGTGGCAGGAGGTGTATTGCCTGTGATCTCTGTGTGTTTGTTTTGCCTTTGCAGGGTTGTGTAGTATATGTCTGTTAACTTGTCTTGTTTGTTTTGGTGTAGTATGTTCTTTGCCTGCCTATGTGTGTGTGTTTTGTCTGGTTTGGGGGGGTGGGGGGGTGTTTTGCCTGTTTTGGTTTGCTGATTTTTGGCTTGGCTGTGTGGTATGGGTGGGTGACTTACCTGCAGTTGAGAGCTCAGGCCCCACTTCTGCCTTGTCTTGGGTTCTTCGGAAAATGAATTTTCTTTTAGCCCCACAAATGTGCCTTCAGTGAAATGGGTGATTTGTAACTGGCCACACCCACCAAGGCAGCCATTTTATAATAGGTAAATACCCCCTCTGCAGCTATTTTGAGAGAATGCTCATGACACCCTCTCAAAATTCCAAATGTGATCACATGCCCCCAAAGGTTCCACTTACATGGGAGTAAGCCCCACTGAACTCAACTGGACTTCTAAGGACATGTTGTCCTTAAGGCCCCCGACCTGACTCAAACCTGAAGCAGGATTCAGATGCTGAACCCCGCTTTGGGTCCCCCCCAACGCCCCCCAGCTCCTTACCTTGCCACCGCCTTCTCCTCCTCCGTCACCACTGCCTCTCTGACACTGTTGCCTCCACCGCTGCCTTCTCCCGTTGCCGCCTTCTCTGCCGCCGCCGCGACCACCACCACCTCTGCTGCTGCCTTCTCCTTGCTGCCACCTTCTCTGTCGCTGCCTTTGCCGTCGCTGCCTTCTCCTCGCTGCTGCTGTCTCCGCCGCCACCAGGTCCTGAGGCCTGGATGTGCACTGACTTATTGTAGGGAGTCGCCATTTTTAAAATGGCAACCTCCTGGAAGTTCCTGGAAGATGCCATTTTTAAAATGGTGACTCCCTGCAATAAGAGTCGGTGCACCCAGGCCTCAGGACCTGGCAGCAATGGCGGTGGCAGCGATGACGGCAGCGGAGGAGGAGAAGGTGGCAATGACGGAGACGACGGTGGCGGAGGAAGAGGAAGAGAAGGCGGTGATGACAGCAGTGGAGGTGGAGGACGAGGAGAAGGCGGTGGTGGAGAAGGCGACAGAGGTGGCAGTGAAGGCAGCAGCAATGGAGGCGGCGGCAGAGGAGGTGGGCAACTCAGGTAAGGACCTGGAGGCATCGGTGCAGCTGGGCTGGGCGCTTCAGAGAGCCCCCGACCCGCTCCAAGTCGTTTTGTGCCCCCTCCGCTTCACTTCAGAAGGGGCTCAAAGTGACCCGAAGCAGCCTGCTTTGACTCGGGGTTTGGGCCTCGGGCCAAAGCGGTGCACAGCCCTACAAAAATGCCTCCCTGAAACAAAGGGAGACAGATCTGATCCCCCACCCCACCAAGCTCAGAATCAACGTCTTCTGTTGATTCAGAGCACCCCATTAAGTTCAGTGGGGCTTACTCCCAAGTAAGTGTGCCAAGGGTTGCAGACTTACACTGTGATTTTATGTCTACTCAGAAGAAGGGCCCATTGCCTTCAGTGGGGCTTACTCAGAAGTATGTGTCCCTAGGGCTGCAAGGAAACAGTACCGCATGAGTTAAGTGACAAAACCAAGACTCCCCCCGCCCCCCTCCTTTGCAGATATCCCAGGGAGGGCGGGAGGCACTTCCTCTATGCAAACCATGTGTCTGCTGTATAAAGAAGCCCATCCTAATCCCACACAGAAAGCAAAAGCACAAAGCCCTGGAAGGGATGCTGGCTATTTTGCTTAATGTAGAAACACCCACAGTGCACCCAGTCAGGACTTGCTACAATACAGGGGCCCTCTTTCCTCCTTCACCTACCACCTGCCAATCCAATGTGCATTTTACTAGTTCCCAAGTAACTGTTAATGGGCTTATTTGAAAATTAATTGATGTGAACAAACAGTGGCTGAGCCATACTGGTTACGTACTGAGCCTGTTCTCACTCCCCATCCATATAAATCCCCAAGCCACAGTCCACAGTCTTTGATGCTGCAGCTTGGTTCTTGCCACATTGTATGGGAAGGAGGTGCATATCTTTAGCTGTAATAAAGCAGCTATCCTTTTTTGACTTTCAAAGAAACTGAAAGCTTAAATTCTCTTTTACTAGTAAAGGTTGGCCCACTTCATTCATACATTCATTCATTCAGTCTTGTTTCTGCCCTACTGTACAGCAATCATTCAATAATGATTAAAACAAAATGTTAAAGACAAATTCTAATACTAAACGTACAACAAACTAAGCAACATGGTTTATTAAAAGAAAGTGTTTAATATTGTGCTGCGGGGGAGAGGGAGTTTGGGTAGTTTTTTTTAACAAAATGGGAGATCACATTAAAAAGTATCACAGATCAGAAAACATTAGTTTAGTACCCTAGGCCCTGGCTATGTTTAAAAGGTTTTTCTCTCTTTAGCCCGTTATCACCAGGTACCTTAGTGCCTTTTTCCTTATGAACTTCCCCTTCCCATGTATTGAGATCAAACAGCAAGTGTTTGAGATTAACGCTACAATGCTATACATGTCCCCGAATCAGCCCGAGCCAAATTGGGCCCGTCTCTGAAGCCACAAAGCAGCTTCCAAGTCAGATCAGGGGGTCCCCGCACAGCCCTACATTTTACTCTCCTCTCCCTCAGATTGGCGATCGAGAGACACATGGTTTGAATCAAGGAAAGTCCTTCCTCTGCAAGTTCATGGTGCTAAGCTAGCATTACACACTGCCGATATGGCACCATTAACTTTTATTAGTAGTTCATCTCTGATCGTTTTGAAAGCGTGATAAAGGGGGAAATGTGCGCAAGGCATCCTGGAGGTTGATGATATCATGTAAAGGACTACCAAAATTCCATGAATGACCAATCACAAGCGCGCAATAAATCGTTCGTGTAGAGACACCCACCCAGCTTCCCACGGCCTCACCTCCAACCGGTGTTAGGTGTGGACATCTGAGCTGGAGAAGCCTATGCACAAAGACTCTATGCTCATAGGCTTCCATGGGAGCTGGTACCCTGATCATGGATGGCCAGCAGCATAGCTTTGCTGCCCTTCAGATATGTAGACTTCCTTCAGGCAAGTAATGTGTTAAAGGGGCTATAATCTGCAGTTCAGAGGAGAGGTTGCTGGTTCTGAAGAAGGAGCTGTGACCCTCTTTCTTGGAGGTCCAAAGACCAGAGGAGCGTTTCTCACTTGGTTCTTTCAAGTGTATTTGAGTATACAGAGAGGGCCTGCTCTTAGCCAGCTCCTAACAACAGCAACATCACTGTCCACAGACAGCCTTCATCACTGTAACAGCTCGGCTTTGTCCTCTGTGTCATTCACATGAAACGAAGCAGAAAGACATAAGATTTTACTTTTGAATGGAGGACACATTTTGTGCATTTTAGCTCCTGATAGCATACAGAAGCTGTAGATGAAGAGAGGACTGGGAGCAAAGTTGCTACTTTTTGATCAACAATAATGTAGCAATCTTGTGCCAGAACTGATAAGCTCTTGTGCGTCTTTCTGTGAAGTCACCAGATTTCTTCCTCTTCTGCTCCTTGCTCTGCACAAGCTCATCTGTTGTCAGTTCCTTGTGTTCCCTTTCCCGCTTCATCCTGCTTTCTACTGTGCTGCATCCTACTAACCTGTGCCTTCCTGTCACTCCCCTTCATATTTGTGCACAAACCCCATTCCTTCATGGCCTTTCCTGGGTCACCATAGCTTTGCTTTTCTGTGCTTGCTGCTACTATTTGCCTGTTCCCTCTTCTCAACATCAAGGTTTTTCCTCATAAACTCTGAGCTCTCCACAAAGGGGCCATTTCATATAGTACACAGAGGCAAACCTGAGTTTGCCACAGTGGCTCTCAACAAGGAGCAGCCACCAATCACAGCTCCAGGACAAATGTCCCTAGGTGTCACAAGCACACTTTAAACTTCTTAAGTGTATACCCAAAAACGTAATGCATTAAGTGGCCCAGAGACTATGGCACTTCTGTTCCATATAGTACCTAGCTAATTTAATATTGCCATGAAGTAAAGTTTAAAAGCAGCAGTAGCTCTTTGAGTTTATTGTACTGACATGACTGTGAATGATCAAGTGAAGTAGCACATGGACCACAATGAGTTGGGAGACATATGTTGATTAGAGGAAATAGTACTCTGGCTTTAATCACCATCAGCTGATAGTGCACCAAATACAATCTGTTTTAGCCTGTGCTAACCCTTAAGTTCTAGATTTATTGTTCTCAATCACATTCAAACACAATTAAATCATAGAATCATAGAGTTGGAAAGGGCCATTTACACCATCAAGTCCAACACCTTGCTCAATGCAGGAATCTAGTTTAAAGCATCCCTGACAGATGGCTGCCCAGTCTCTGCTTGAATATTCCAGTATCCTAAAAGGCCCACCAGTTCCCTAGACAGTTAGTTCCATTGTCTGATTGCTCTGGCCATTAGGAGGTTTTCCTGATGTACAACCAAAATCTGCCTTCTTGTAACTTAAGCCCATTGTTTTGGGCAGTATCCAGCAGTGCATTCCACAAACTCAAATAGCACTAGTGGAGCTCCACGGAATCTTTCCATGACACAAGCAGTTGCCCATTATGCTTGTGCAACTGGTTCTGCAAGCAGTTACATAACCAGTTGCACAATGGGCTGAGGAAGCAGAATGTGCAACCGGTTGCAAAACAGGTTACACAACGGGTTGCACAAGAATTACGCATATCCAGTTGCATAACGGGTTGTGCGAGCATAATGCACAACTGTGGTTCCGCAAACATAACTTGAATCGGATTCTCTTCTTGCACATAGTTCGGAAACTAGTTTATGCTAATGCAACAACATTTACACTAACGGAATGTCACAGTTGGATACTGCCCTTTGTGTCTTATAGTCTTGGATGATAGAGAACAGGTTGCAGCCCTCTTCTGTATGACAGACCTTTAGATATTTGAAAAGTGCTATCGTATCCCTCTTCAGTCTTCTCAAGGCTAAACATACCCAGTTCCTTTAATCTTTCCTCATATGACTTAGTTTCTAGTCTCCTGATCATCTTAAAGGTTGCCCTTCTCTGAACTCCAACTTATCCGAATCCTTCTTAAAGTATGGTGTCCAGAACTGGACACAGTATTCAAGGTGCAGTCAACCGGCATAGAGTAGAGTGGAATGATTACTTCCCTTGATCTTTAAACTTTACTTGTATTGATGCAGCCTAAAATTTCCTTTGTCTTTTTTGTGGCCACATCAGACTGCTGAATCATATACAGCTTGCTATTGACAACAACAAGATCCTTTTCACATGTAGTATTGCAAAGTCAGGTATCCCCCCATCTTATACCTGTGAATGTGATTTCTTTTTTCTGAAATGAAGGACTTTGCGCTTGTCTCTGTTGAATTTCATTCTGCTATTTTCTGCCCAGTTTTTTAAATTAACAAGATCATTTTGAATTTTGTTTTTGTCTTTTAAGGTATTAGCTAACCCACCCAATTTTGTGTTATCTGCATATTTGTTATAATGCAGGTACACTCAGCTTCACAAAATTTAGATTTTTCAAAGTATTGTCATTAGAAAGCAGAAAGACCCTGCTTAAGCAACATTTGAGTAGAATCACCAGGGAGCCATATACTATACCAAACAAACTTCTTGGAAATGAAATATCATTACACACAAATTGGCAAAACTGGAAACGAGGCTGGAGGTGGATGTGATAAATAAATATAGGGGGAAAAAACTCTCCTGCTTTACATTTCAACTAACTTCTTTAATTGCAGATAATTCTGAGCAATTACTTCCTCTTCACAACATTTTAATAAAAAATCTATCTTCATGCCTAGCAGGGAAGCTGAGTTGCCATGGGCAAGTATCGGGGGAAAAAAGCCACTTAGCAAACCACAAATTTCAGAGCCCTAGCCACATCTGCATTTTATCAGCCTTTTCCGGATAGTATTACACCAAACAATTGTCTGCAGATCGGTAGACAGCTGAGACTTTAAAGTGCTGAATTACTGAGAAAATGCTAGAGATAAAAAACAGCACATGTATCCGATCAATGTAATGAAACCAACCTGCTGCTAGCGCCATCCTGCCTTAGTTCTAAGTACCCTGTAGAGGAACGGAAGGCTCTCATTTAACTCTTAAGAGGAAAGCAAGGGAAAGAAGAGTAAAGGTCACCCAATAGCCTTAATCACTGAACAGAAATACTTTTAGATACATGAAGGGAGGAATGTTTGGTGTTCAAAATGAAACATCAACTGCAGGCCACAGAAGTGTGTCTGATCACATCAGGGCCAGCATTTCCTGTTGGAAATTCCCATGATTTACTCTGCTGTCACTGAGAGATACATGGAAGGGACCATCAAAAGAGATGAAACATCTAGAGACTAATATCTTCAAATTATTGAGTAGCCCACCAGGGCCATTTTAGTTCTGTGCAGTCACACCTGGATCTACCACTGAGTCAGCCAGTCCCAACAATTCTGTAACTGTATGATATAAAGCATTTGCAAACACATTTGTCTTTTTTATACTTTACGTTTCTAGGTGTATCTTTAAAATATCTTAGGTGTACACTTAACAGATAATGTGGGGAAGAGCCTTCCATTGGATCAATCAGCTACAGAAGAATATTGGATATTGATCACTGCTTTTTTGTGAATGGGCAGGTTTACTGCATAACAGGGACATTTTGTATATTATGGCAAACTTGCCACCAAGTATACACTCAATAGGAAGCTTCAGGGTACAGCTGGTTAAACCATTAACCTTGCTTCCTCAGTGCTATGGCCCTGATCCAAATCCATGTCCCTTTATGGGCACATTTGCCCTCAAAAACAACACTTGATGTCACATCTAGTTTGGCCATCAGCCAATCACAGCTCTCTGATGAGTCTATCTACAGAATACATATTTTAGTAAAGTCATGCTTGTCATATTCATAGTATACATATTTAGGTGCACACTTTAAACGTCTTAGATGTATCCCTCAAAATGTGGGGCTTCTCTTCTAAGGCAATGTCTAGGTAGATGGCACACTGTCTGATCAAGAGTTTCTAATGTGGAATGAATTGCTGCATGGGAGACAAAGTGGACACTGATATTCTTTATTGAACCTTATTAGACATGTAGATTAAGAAGAAGATGAATAGAAAGGCTTCTACAATTAAAAAAAATCTATGAATTAATTTCTATAGTAACAATTATCAGAAGATAAAATGAAATCAGAGAATTGTATGTTGAATGAATTATTGAATTAATTGGGAAACTGATTATATATAAGTCATTGTTAGTAACTCACAAAAGGTACTTCTGCCCAGTTTCCACTGATTTCCTCTCTCACTGCATCCTTCCCTTTGGTCCTATTCCAAACCATTCCAGAAGATCCATCAACCCTTAGGAGTGGCTGTTTGGACGTGGGGTGAGCAGCCCAAATTTGAAACTGTGAACACTCTTGAAGATTTGGAATTCAGAGGGACACAGGCACCCAGTCTCAAAAGACGGGTATATTTCTCCACAAGCTTTCCATTTAAACAAAACACCAGGGTGGGGAGAGTGGAGAGGAGAGGAGGGGATATAGTTTTGTGTCTGAAATTTGGCAGGCACAATCTTCTCATAAGGGACAACTATGCCTGCAAATGTCATCCAATTATGATAAAGATAAAAAAAAGATATAGCCGTTTGTTTATTGTCAATGATAGTCAATGGAAAGCATGATGATTTGAATTTCCGAATCAAGATTTGGATTTGGACCTGGGTCAAAGCAGGTGGCCTCCAAATCAGTTTGAGCCAAATCAGGCTGCTTTGTGAATCACTGAACTGGGGCCTGAACCAAATCTTGTAGTCAATGCGGAGCCCTGGTGTGGAGAAGTGGAGGAGGACACAGGCAAGTTGGCTTGCCCTGCCTCATTCTAGGAATCCAATTAGAGGCTGGCACTATCTGGCTGTTTAGGTGGGTGGCCCATCCTCTTCAGGCATTTGGTGGAAGCAGCTGCAGCGACAGGCAAGCAGCTATTGTGCTGAGGAGGCAATGGCAGCAGGAGATTCGGCAGCCTGTTCCTTTTAGAGTACAAGCAGCAGAAGCTTCTGTCCAGCTGCTATACCTCTTAAAAATTCAAGTTCGTAGTCTGGGGGTATTCTTGGATTTGACTTTGCTCTTACATGTGCAGGTGCCAGCATGGCCAGGAGAGCCTTTGCCCAGCTTAGGCTGGTGCGCCAGCTATGTCCACTCCTAGCAAGGTCAGATCTGGCCATAATAGCACATTCTTTACTTACAACAAGACTAGATTACTGCAACGTATTCTACATGCGGCTGTTTTTGAAAATTATCCAAAAACTTCAGCTGGTCCAGAGGTTGTTTGTTATAGTGCTGATGGGAGCCAAATCTGGAGCCATGGCCAATTTAATGTGGAGGGAGAGCACGTCAGGGTCGTTTACAACAGGTGACACTGTCACCAATCTGCAGCCAACCAGCAGCTTCCCTCTTGAAAAGCCACATTATTGGAAAATCCTTTTAGTCCATATTTTTTACTTAAAGCAGCTCCCAGGTGGTTCTGTTGCACTGTGCCCCGCCGCCCCCCCCCCGGCATTAAATCCTGGTTGTGGCTGTGACCTGGCAGTGATGTGGTCAAGGGGTGGGGTGGGGCCGCCCCTTCCCCCCTTCAGTCTTTTTCCCCATTGGTAGTAGGGCGCAGAGTCTGCAGACTGTGTTTCCCATTCAAAATACCTTAGTTGCTCACTTTCAAGGAATCAAGATAGTGAAGGAGTTGCTTTCGCCAGTCAAAGTAACTAGCCTGCCTTTCCAATGCATAAAAGTGCTATAGCATTGTTCGTAGCCGTCACAATTGCACAGTAGCAGCTTTCAGCATTCACAGTAACTAGCCACTATTTCCCATTCATAAACGCACACTTCTTGTCCTCCCGCAATCAGCCTCTAGTTAGTTAAGTTCGAATATGATCCTGGTATGAGACTGAGCAACATCACACATGCCCAGCAATCCCAGTCTATATGGAAACGGGGACGGGGTGGTGGTGGTTCATGGTATATAAAGTTCCAGCCATGGAAAGTGAATGCAGACAAAACAAGGCTGCAATCCTTTGTGCTCTTCCTAGGGAGTAAGTACCACTGAGACTTACTCCCAAGGAAAAAGGCACAGGATGATGCTTTGTGGCTGCAAAACCCAGGCACACTACCTCCCTTGAACGGTGTGAGCTTTACTTCTGAGTAGACACACACATAGGACTGAGCCGCATGGAACGAAAGAAAGTGGGGGGGGGCCTCTCGGCACTGGGGCCCCTTCTCCTTCTGCTCCTTGTATTGTTTACTTTTCAGCAGATCGCACTGACACTGCTACAAAATGCCGCTACTGAAGGCTCCTGCTACTAGCCACCCGCTTGCCTTCCCACCTGTGTATTCTTTATTGTGCATGACATAGTGTGAATAGCTGGCCCAGGGACAGACGTCCTGCACAGAAGGAAAGGGCTGGCGTTGCCTCCCTCCGCTAGCCTCCACTTCCCCAACTCCGAACCTCAAAGCGATTTCAAGAAAATCCAGATATAACCAGAAAGCGCTTCTCATTCCATTTCCATGTAGATCCCCCCATGAGACCATGCAACTCCCTTATTATAACAGTTATGCTTGCTCCAAGTACATCTGAAGGCACAATTTGAGGTGATGGTTAAAACTTTGAAAGCCTTAAATGGCTTGGGATCAGGATACCTAAAGCACTCTCATCTCTCGTACACCTGCCCACTTATTAAGATCTGTTGGGGTGGCTCTTCTTCATGTCGCACCAGTACCCGAAGCAAGACTGGTTGGGACTCAGAAGAGAGCCTGTGGTTGAGACTTTTCTAGCAGGTTTTACTTGCTAGACCTACTTACTTGAAATGAAATATTATATCTGTTGTGTCTTGTTTTTATTAGCTGTACTCCTGTTTTGCTTTCATTAAAAAAGGGTAAATACTGTATTTATCAGAGCTAAGTACTTCCAAGTAAACATGCTCAGAATTGCATTGCCAGTAATCAGATCCTGAGTTAAAAATGCCACATTCAAAATGTAATTTCAAATTGTGCTTCAACAGTTCTCATTGGCTGGTAAAATTGGAAAATTTTAAACTTCAAACATTTGTGAATATTCAGTTCCCTAAGAAAACCTCAGCATTGTACTGTGCATGAGAAACTGAAGGATATCATAGTTACCCTGTGGGCATTGCCATATGGGCAGTATTTGAAGCATGTTAGCAGAAATGGATGGAGTGCTATGTTTTCACACATAGTGTTCCTCACAACCAAAATGTAAAGATGGTCTGACATGAATGCATGCACACATGTATTCAAGCATTTGTATACACGTATCTGGGGATTCTGGCCCAATAGTCTAGTCTAGAAATAACCTCAGGTGCTTTTTAAACATCTTTTTAATGACTAGAAATAATTTTTAAGATGCCTAGGATTAAATTTACCCTACCCTTTTTACTAATCATGGCGTTTGGCCGCCATCTTTCAAAATGGTAGCCATGACTAATGAGTTGAATAAATATCAATATATTGGTAGCTACATGGCCAAATTAAATTTCTAAATGCCTTTAAATAGATATTGCAAAAAAACTACACGATTTGGTGGATAATATCCAGCTGTTTTTGAGTTTTTATCTTTAAATGAAAAATAACAGCCATACTTAATTATTTTTAAGGCATATAATAGTTTATAATACTGTCCATGCTTAATATTTTGGTAATCCCATTATTTTGTTGTTATAGTTTATCTCTATTAATTTCTGTATAGTTAAACTGAGGAGGCCCTTTGTGAGGATGAGAAAAGATGGCCTCATGTGAAATAGGTCCTTGGCAGGTTTGACAGAGAAATGTTTGATCTCAATGCTCTAAGGAAGAGAGATGCAGCTAAAGATCTTGAAGAATTCGCTGTTCCTGCAAGAAGTATGTTTTTAGGTAATGTACATAGAGCATTTTCACACATTCCTACTGAGGAATACACCTCTATGAACTAGTAAAAGAAGGTTTACAGGTTATGTTTAGAGTTGTAAAATTTCCGGAAATGTTGAAGCCATGGAAAAAATCTGGTTTTTTTCTGGGCTTTTTCAGAAAAATTTGACATTTTGGAAAAATTGAAAAATAAGCAATACTCTTTGTTTTAGCGCTCTTTACAGATCTAAAGTCACTTTGTTGCTTTAAGACAGCCTTCCCCAACCTGGTGCCATCCAGATATTTTGGACTTCAGCTCCCATCAGCCTCAGGTAGTATGGCCAATGGTCAGGAATGCTGGGCACTGTAGTCCAAAACATCCGGAGGGCACCAGGTTGGGAGGGCTGCTTTTGGAACATACAGAAGCCTTCCTGTTCCTAAAGTTAGTCTATGTATGACTTAGTTTGTTCATAACATTATCATTATATTTTTAAACTTTTAAAAGTAAACTCAGTAAATTTGTAATTATTGTCTGAATACATTAGAACTACATTAAATGTCTGCTATAACATCAAAACACAGGACTCTATGGAACAAAACCCCAGCTGTCAAGAATGCACATTTACTGTCAAGAATGCACAATGGTGACTCTACTCACATGTTGGGAAACTGAGCATAAATGTCTATCAGTAAAATATACTTTATATCAATAATTTTAATAAGGAATCAAAGAACTAACTATCCTGGGAATCTTAGAGAGAAGATTAAAAAAATATTTTTCTTCATTATTTCTTCATTCTTCATTCTTCCATGGCTTCATTATTTCTATACATGTTACATCTCTAGTCTTTCTATAAAAGTGTTCTTATTATGAGAGCCAGTGTGATGTAGTGGCAAGAGGGTTGGACTAGGAGCTGGGAGATCTGAGTTCTAGTCCCCACTCGGCCATGGAAGCTCACTGGGTGACTTTGGGCCAGTCACACACTCTCAGCCCAACCCACCTCACAGGGTTGTTGTTGTGAGGATAAAATGGAGAGGAGGAGGCTAATGTAAGCCGCCTTGGGTTCCTTGCAAGAGGAAAAAAGGCGGGGTATAAATGCAATAAATAAATAAATAAATAAATAAATAAATAAATAAATAAATTACAAATAATAAAAGCAGTCCTCAGGAAAAACAACAACAGTTTTTTTTCCTTTTTTTCCTGGGGGTGGGGGTCCGGGCCTTCACATCTCTAATTATGTTAATCCATAGATACCTACAGAAAACTCCTCAAGCAAATGATGACTTGATATAGTTAGGGTGCAATCGTAACTAGATAGGCCGCTGCATCCGACCTCGGAGGTAACCACCTAACCAAAGCAAGACAGGAGAGCCACGGGGGGATCGTTCCCTCCGCACCTCTCCTGCCTTGCTATTTTTCACTAGACAGCTGTTTTCAGCTGTCTAGCGGTGGGGGGGCCGACCGGGAGAGGAAGCTGCTGTACGACACATTGGATGTGTCGTATGCACAGCTCCGCTCTCCCCACCCTGGAACCCCCCCAGCCCCACCACTTTTCAGTCGCTCCGCACTCCTCTTGTGAGTGCAGAGGATGGGGCTTTCCCGCGCTGCCTCTGAGGCAGCGCGGATGAGTGGGGCCATTGGTTTTCCAGGAGCTGACCTCGGAGCCCTGGAAATGAGCCTATCCTATGGTCCTCTAGACAGTGTCTAGAGGACATAGGATTTCTCTCTTAGTTAATCAATATCGCTTCAGAAGATGGACATGATGAATCCATAAGTTCAACTGCTTTTCAGGAATTTGTATGTTCAATGTTTGAAGAAGTCATGTGCAAATTGGATAAGCCATGTATTTCCGATCTTGTATTACCAGGCTGAAGTCCTCTTTCAACATTACAATTGTGTGAGGGGTAGAACTAATTTCAAAGAGTACTTATCAACACGCCATAGAATGCTTCCACTGTTGGCAGCTTATGGAAATGTCTACTATCTAAAATACCTGTCCTTGTATTATTAGCAAATGACAACATTGAGAGAAGGTGAAAAGTTTCACACGGCTACAATGTTTTCATTTTTGTTGAATGGAAAGAATTACTGCAAACTGCCTCCAGACCAGGTAATTGAAATGACCATCAACAAAGAATTCAAGTACAGAAGAAGTGGAGGCTGAACTGGATTTACCAATAATCTATCCATTGTTACAGTCAACTTACTCAGAAGACCAGAAAACCAGTCACTATGCACTTAAGGGAACTATGACTTTAGAAGAAATCATATAATTCAGAATTACTTCTGTGGACCTTTCACTCCTCACAGAAGACTGGCCATTCCACAAAATGGTAAGGTTAAAGTTTATACCACTGATGAACCTCCAGTTGATTTCACCACCGTCGCATTATCAAAAATTAGCAGATGTTGGAATGATATGAATTAAAGTTCACCAAGTTAATAGATGTTGGAATGATATGAAATAAAGTTCACCAAGTTATTGGGAAGGTCCATAGCTTAGTGGTAGAGCACATGCAAAAGTAATTCAGGTATATTGCCAACATCTACTCTGTTTGTGACCAGCAGTTGTTTACTGGAGCTTCCTTCTCTTCGTTTCTATCACAGCATTTGACAACCCTATCTACAATCAGTTACTTCAATAAGGCAGGATTCCTGAATGTGGGAAGCTTTGTAAGCACATTCAGCTGAATGTGCTTACAAATACCTTCTCTAACAGCTGCTAGGTGTGCAGGGACATTGAAGGTAGGCCTTCGATGAATACCCACATCCCCTCTCTACTTTAGCACTCATGGGTTGTAGGTGAATGGTGTTCCTACTTCAACAATGCTGACCTATATTTCACAGTGAATTTCAGCTGACATGATACAAAATCTGTCAAGCACAATGCATGCTTGTGATGCTGAAACATTCTTCCATGCAACTCAAGTGGATCATTCTTACACCACTGTTTTTGAACGAAGAGTTTGTGTGTGTTGTGTATTTCTCCATTTAAAGGCTTGCAAATGTGTTTGGCAGCAGTGGTATTTGAAGGAGTCATGGTTCAGAGGAGGTCTTGGAGAACTGTAGTGTGTCATTTGCCACCATTTGCGTGCATAAGCAGTGAACAAACTCATATTCACAGGATCTTCGTAGAGTATTCTAGCAATGACTATAAAACTTCTTTATCAAATTGATCATCAGGAAGCCCCTCATTTTTTTCTAAGTTGTTGCATAGCATCTGTGAATATAGATTTTTTTATTCTAAGATTCACTTCATCACTGTCTCCTTATCAGAACCAACAAAACCTCTGCTGCAGGGGTCCCCAGTGCACACCTGTGAAGCTCTCCGCTCCCTGCCCCCTTCAAAAATCAATTTTTAATAAAAAAAACCTTGAAAAGCATTAGGGCTTTTCCGGCACCTGCTGCAGATCAGCTCTTGGTGGGCAGGCAGAGAAGGAAAGAGCTGCTTCCTGGCCTCACCCAGTCTTCCACACAGAGAGACTTTCCCCCTTTGCTCTCTTACTCCCTATTCCCAATCTTTAGCTTCGCCATTTCTGTCCTACAACCCCTTTCCTCACTACTTCTCTCTCTTCCCTGTCTGTAGCCTTTTTCTTTCTCTCCCTTTCCAGCCTTGCTCTTTCTCTCCCCTCTACCCCTTTGCCTTGCTGTTTCCTCCTCCCTCTCAGCCTCTAGCCTCACTATTTCTCTCCCTCCCACTTCTTTAGCTCAGTTTCTCTCCCCACCCTGAACGTCTTTAGTTCACTTTTGACTAACCAGGCACCACAGCAGCCACTATACGTCTAGCCACATCCTCCATGCAAACCATTTTGTGGTGGTGGCCAGAGCAGTTTCTCAAATTCCCAAATGTGCCCATGGATCCAAAAAGGTTGGGGACCCCTGCTCTGCTGGGTCAGGTCCAATGGAGCCCTAACCTCAAAAGCTGGTGATACCCCAGCTTCTACAGACGGCATAAATATCAAGCAGTAGCAGTGTGATGATGCCCTTTTCCCTCCTCCTCCTATTATTATTATTATTATATAAAAAGGCAGTCACCATCATACTACTAGTGCTGCTGCTTGATGTTAATGCCATCTGATATAGTTTATATCTTGATTAACCAAACGATTGATGTAGGAAGCAACAACTCATGCATGAGCATCTTCAAAACCAAAAACGATGGTGCAATAATTATCCATTTCAGATGCATGGAGGAATGTCTTTGGGCATCTCTACATCAGCCTAAAATCCTGCATTTAAAACGGGGCTTTCTGCTTCTGTTTTAAATGCAGGATCACGACGACTCCCTTTTTCACCGGCTTCCTTTTCTCCCACCCCCTCCTTCCCCCCATATCTGAGTCTTCCATTCTCTTTCACTGATCTCGCTCCTCTTCTTGCCGCTTTAACTCTTTTCACAGAGGGAACTCAAGTGGAACACAACAGGGTAATTTGGTAGCTCATTATCTGCAATCTATTTAAAAATGGAACAAAGGGCATTTAGTGCAGGAGACGCCCTGGAGGGTCATGGCATCATATGAAGAGCCCGCAAACTTCCATGAAGGAACAATCTCAATTGCGGGATAAAAGCTCAGTGTGAAGGAGTCCTTTGTGTCAATCTCAAATAATTTCGGTACAAAGCATGTATCATGTTTGCCAGATTTTAAGTCTGCCAAGGGATCGATCTGTCTGTCTGTCTGTCTGTCTGTCTGTCTGTCTATCTGACTGGACTACAGTGGGAGTTCTCAGACATGTATGTACACATATGTTTAAAATATGTGTTTAAACATGCATTGTCATCCACATTTTATGTGTTTATTATAGGAAACACCAGTGCATGCACACCAAACACATTTGCTGCATCAAATGTTGAACTGCTGGGACTTCATATTCTGCTTATGATGGTTATAATGCCGGGCAGCACAACAAGCCAAAAGCAGCCCACCAACCAGGAACTGTGGCCTTCTAGAGAATTAATATTCTATTCTTGCAATCCCAAACATGCAGCAATATCAGGAGGCTTAGCAAGCCTCCAGTGGACCATCATACCTGAGTGGAGGACTGCATTTGGCCTGATCATGCTGCCAATTGTGTAGGCTTGCTCCATTAGTGCGAAAGCTAGTTGTGCTACATTTGGAGTGAGCATCAAATAATTTTATTGAACAGGCTATCTGTATGTCTTGACTGAGCATTAGTGTTAGGGGTCATCCAAATTATTCCTCAGTCAGCTCCATCAATGAGCATACTGGTGACCATTCTGTTTACAAAGATGGGATTTCAAACATTTCCTATCAATCATGCATGCTATCCACTCACTGTCCTAATTCCATTTTGCTTTAATGTTGGCTGATTAAACAAAAACTGACCCTAATTCAAAACCTGTTTTCATTTTAGTTTTCATCTTTTTGTCATGTTCCAAATAAGAATGAAATTAAGTTACTCACCAGTATAAACAAAAAAAGGGATTGTTTTCCTTCGTTAGTTTATCCCCCAAGGATTGCAAATGAGCATCTTTTTAGTCTCCTACTTCCTCTTTGAGGACCTCTCATTATGTGATCATGTGGCCCCTATAGTATCTTCTATTCTCAAATCTCAAAACCTTGCTCTCTCTCTCTCTCTCTCTCTCTCTCTTTCTCTGCATTTTCCCATCCACTGGGTTTTATTGCACTGCTAAGTCAAGAAATTGTATCTGAATGGACGTATTCCTGCTCAAGGAAGTGTTTTTGTTTTGTTTAAATTGTTAACAAAGTCTTTGCTTGCAATCTATCTGGTTGATTTGATAGTTCTTAAGACTGATCATGGCATTAGACTATTGAGGCACATGGGTACAGTGCACTAACCTACAGCTTTAAAGCAAATGTGTTTTGTTACAGGTTGTGAGAATGTTCAAAAGTGATTGGCTTTATGCCAGATGAACCACTGGAATTTTAACTATTGCTTCCAGTCTTGGAATTTTGTCTGTTTATTGACTAGATCTTTGAGCTACATTTTCTGCAATGTCTACTGCTGATATAATATCTGATGAACCAACCACAAGGCTCCAACAACACATCCCACTGTGTTACATTACCCTCCGCTTTCTTGTTGTAGCAGAGATTCAGTGGTATTTTCTAGCTTCCATTAAGAACAGACAGAGTTTCTTAGGAATTCACTTAAACTGTTTGTTTTAGTATAAAAACACAACTGAAGCCTAGAGCCGCTAATTAGTCAGCCATCTTAAACAATAACAACAAAGGGTTCTTCTTCCCAGGCTGCCTCTGGGAGGCAGACGGCCCTGCCTATAAATATTAACGCTTCACTCATCACAGTACTGAGGCATGCATTTTGCCACATTTATTTTGGTCTTTCCAACATTTATGCACTTTTTTCTGTCAAGCACTCAGGACAAAGCAGAAAATATAAAACTGACACTCATTAAAACAGGGGTAGCAACCTTTTTGGGCCCGGGGGCACATTTAGCAATTTGGTCTTGGGTACCATCACAAAATGGGCATACTGCAGATGAAAGTATTGGCCTGCAGCCATCTTAATTTCAGCCAATTTCATTTCCTAAGAATGTCTCTGAGTTGTATGTGTGGCCCAGAGCAGTCATGGGAGTAGCTAGAGGTCTTCACTTTGCTTTGAAGCAATCCCAGCTGCCAGTAATACATTTGTGTGTGTGTGTGTGTGTGTATAACCTAGCCACAGCATGCACTGACAACTTCCCAATTAGACTATTGCAATGCGCTTTACATGGGGCTGCCCTTGAAGACGACTCGGAAGTTGCAGCTTGTGCAAAATGCAGCAGCTAGACTGCTGACCGAAACACCTCATAAAAACCATATAACATTGGTTTTAAAGGAATTGCACTGGCTGCCAATACGCTTCTGGTCTGAATTCAAGGTTTTAGTGATGGCATTTAAAGCCCTAAGCAGCTTGGGACCTCGATATTTGAGGGATATACGCCTCCCCAAGAACTGAGATCCGTTGGAGGGGCCTTCCTCTGCGTCCCACCAGTACGAGACATATGCTATGGTGGGATGTGGGAGAGGGCCTTCTAAATGCATTCCCTAGAACATTGTTTTAACTTTTTCATTGTTTTAGATGTTAACTGGTTTTAGCTTGTTTAATAGTTTAATATGTTTTTAGGTGTTTAAATTATTTTTTGTTTTATACTGTTTAAATTGATTTTATCTGTATGAAGCCCAGAGATCTTAATGATATAGGGTGGGATAGAAATGTTTTAAATAAATTATATATATGTGTGTGTGTGTGTGTGTGTGCGCACGCGCGCACGTGCACACACAGTAACCGGGGTAGGGTATCTTGGCAGGCGCCAAGAAAGGCGTACTGCTTCTGATGGGTGCCAAATTGCCTTCCTATGCTGTAAAACTATAAAGACATCAGCTGAAATGCCATTCCAGTAAATTATGAATACTAATGGCAGTCATAAATGTATGAAGCACATAGCAAATAAATTTGTAAAATAGTTGCAAATAGTACATTTCATCCTCATATACCTTGAAGAATAAATAGGATTTTATTAAAAACAAAATGCAAAGGTAGACACGTTGGCCATAAGAAAAATTCCCCAATCTATACTATCTAGTCCCAGTAATTTGACAAGATATGATATGATTTCTAACGGGCCTTGAGATTTTTAGTTGATTGTGCAAAATTGTTTATATTTTTGTATGCAAACGGTTTTACATTCTGTTACTGCATTGAATTTTCAAGGACTGGATCTTGTAACATGCCCAGATAGCTTTGCGTAGTAGGTGGTATAGAAACGTCATGAATTAATGAATACATGTAATACCCTTAGTGTTGTTGTGCAGTCGTTCAGTCGTGTCCGACTCTTCGTGACCCCATGGACCATAGCACGCCAGGCCTTCCTGTCCTGCGCGCTCTCCCAGAGTGTGCTCAAGTCCATATTCATTGCATCAGTGATGCTATCTAGCCATCTCATCCTCTGCTGTCCCCTTCTCCTTTTACATTCAATCTTTCCCAGCATCAGAGTCTTTTCCAGTGACTTTTCTGTTCGCATTAGGTGGCCAAAATATTTGAGCCTCAGCTTCAGTATCTGTCCTTCCAATGAGCAGTCAGGGTTGATTTCCTTTAGGATTGACTGATTTGACCTCCTTGCAGTCCAGGGGACTCGTAAGAGTCTTCTCCAGCACCACAGTTCGAAAGCATCGATTCTTTGGCGCTCAGCCCTCCTTACAGTCCAGCTCTCACAGCCATACGTTGCTACTGAGAAAACCACAGCTTTGATTAGACGGACTTTTGTCGGCAAGGTGATGTCTCTGCTTCTTACTATGCTGTCTAGGTTTGCCGTAGCTTTCCTCCCAAGGAGCAAGTGTCTTTTAATTTCATGGCTACAGCCACCGTCTGCGGTGATCTTGGAGCCCAAGAAAATAAAATCTGTCACTGCTTCCATTTCTTCCCCTTCTATATGCCAGGAAGTGATGGGGCCAGATGCCATGATCTTACTTTTTTTTAATGTTGAGTTTCAAACCAGCTTTTGCACTCTCCACTTTCACCCTCAACAAGAGGCTCTTTAGATCCTCTTCGCTTTCTGCCATTAGGGTGGTATCGTCTGCGTATCTGAGGTTGTTG
The DNA here is from genome assembly GCF_057233095.1 of Heloderma suspectum. NCBI lineage: Eukaryota > Metazoa > Chordata > Lepidosauria > Squamata > Helodermatidae > Heloderma > Heloderma suspectum. The sequence continues at coordinate 120,267,983 of NC_139462.1, forward strand.
ATAATTCTCCCGGCAATCTTAATTCCGACCTGTGATTCATCCAACCCGGCGTTTCTCATGATGTACTCTGCATATAAATTAAATAAGCAGGGCCACAATATACAGCCTTGTCATACTCCTTTCCCAATTTTGAACTAATTGGTTGTTCCATGTCTGGTTCTTACTGTTGCTTCTCGACCCTCGTACAGGTTTCTCAGGAGACAGGTAAGGTGGCCTGGTACTCCCATCTCTTCAAGAATTTCCCACAGTTTGTGATCCACACAATCAAAGGCTTTAGCGTAGTCAATGAAGCAGAAATAGGTGTTTTTCTGGAATTCTCTTGCTTTCTCCGTGATCCAGCAAATTTGGCGATTTGATCTCTAGTTCCTCTGCCTCTTCGAAACCCAGCTTGTACTTCTGGTAGTTCTCGGTTCATATGCTGCTGAAGCTTAGCTTGTAGGATTTTGAGCATAACCTTGCTGGCATGTGAAATGAGCGCAATTGTACGGTAGTTTGAACACTCTTTGGCATTGCCCTCCTTTGGAATTGGAATGTAAACTGAACTTTTCTAGTCTTGTGGCCACTGTTGAGTGTTCCAAATTTGTTGGCATATTGAGTGCAGCACTTTAACAGCATCATCTTTTAAGATCTTAAATAGCTCAGCTGGCATACTGTCATCTCCACTAGCTTTGTTGTTAGTAATGCTTCCTAAGGCCCACTTGACTTCACTCTCGAGGATGTCCGGCTCAAGTTCAGTGACCGCACTATCATGGCTATCAGGGACATTAAGATCTTTCCTGTATAGTTCTTCTGTGTATTCTTTCCACCCCTTCTTAATCTCATCTGCTTCTGTTAGGTCCCTGCCTTCTTTGTCCTTTATCATGCCCGTCTTTGCACAAAACGTTCCCTTGAGATCCCTTGCCTGTTATCCTGGTTATTTCTTGACTTCCTACTTTAGCATTCCAGTCCCCTATGATGAAGAGGACATCTTTTTTTGGTGTTAATTCTAGAACGTGTTGTAGGTAGGGATGTATGAAATTGGCCTTACCTGGCTCCACCGGGTTCCGCTGGGGGGGGAGGCGCTCCGTCCCTCCCCCCTGAATCCTGGCCAGCCAGCTCCGCTCCGCAGGGATTCCGCGGAGCCTCTGGCTGGCTCCGCCAGCAGCCGGACTTCCGGCTGCTGGCTAGCAGGGAAGCAAATGGCGGCGGCCGTAGCCGCCACCGTTTGTGTCCCTGTAGTCAGCTGTGATAGGCTATGTAAATCTTTATGTAGCCTATCGCTTCTGACTTAAAAAACAAAAACAAAAAATGCGCGTATGCAAATGGCGGCGGCTATGGCCGAAATATTTACGTAGACTAAGACGGCGAAAATAAGGGGAATGCAAATAGCGTAGCAGACGCTATTTGCGTTCCCCCTTATTTTCGCCGTCTTAGTCTACGTAAATATTTACGTAGACTAAGATGGGCCAAAATAAGGAACGCAAATGGCGGCGACATTTTTTTTTCAAAGTCAGACGTGATTGGCCAGATGAACTGCATCCTAGAGTAATAAAGGAACTGGCAGAAGAACTCTCAGAACCGCTGTCTATTCTCTTTGAGAAATCATGGAGGACCGGGGAAGTGCCAGATGACTGGAGGAGGGCTAACGTTGTCCCTATCTTCAAAAAGGGTAAAAAGGAGGAACCTGGGAACTACAGACCAGTCAGTCTGACATCAATCCCTGGGAAAATTCTGGAGCAGATCATAAAGCAATCCATCTGGAAGCACCTTGACAACAATGCCGTGATTACTCGAAGCCAACATGGATTTGTCAAAAACAAGTCCTGCCAGACAAATCTGATCTCATTTTTTGATCAAGTCACCTCCCTTGTAGACCGTGGGAATGCTGTAGACATCATATACCTCGACTTCAGCAAAGCTTTCGACAAAGTGCCCCATGATATCCTGATGAGCAAACTTGCTCGAAGTGGGCTAGATGAAACAACGATCATGTGGATCCACAGTTGGCTACAGAATCGGACTCAAAGAGTGCTTATCAATGGGACCTTCTCAAACTGGGGAGAGGTAACGAGTGGGGTACCGCAGGGCTCAGTCCTGGGCCCAGTGCTCTTCAACATTTTTATTAATGACTTGGAGGAGGAGGTGCAGGGAATGCTGATCAAATTTGCAGATGACACAAAATTGGGAGGGATAGCTAATACTTTGGAAGACAGAAACAAAATTCAAAGTGATCTGGATAGACTGGAGTGCTGGGCAGAAAACAACAGAATGGCATTTAATAGGGACAAATGCCAAGTTCTGCACCTAGGAAAAAGAAACCAAATGCACAGTTACAAGATGGGGGATACGTGGCTCAACCACACTACGAGCGAGAAGGATCTTGGAATTGTCGTCGATCACAAGCTGAATATGAGCCAACAATGTGATGTGGCTGCAAAAAAGGCAAATGCTATTTTGGGCTGCATTAATAGAAGCATCGCTTCCAAATCCCGGGAAGTACTAGTTCCCCTCTACTCAGCACTGGTTAGGCCTCATCTGGAGTACTGTGTCCAGTTCTGGGCACCACACTTTAAGAAGGATGCAGACAAGCTGGAGAGGGTTCAAAGGAGGGCAACAAAGATGATCAGGGGACTGGAAACAAAGCCCTATGAAGAGAGACTGAAAGAACTGGGCATGTTTAGCCTTGAGAAGAGAAGACTGAGGGGAGATATGATAGCACTCTTCAAGTACTTGAAAGGTTGTCACAGAGAAGAAGGCCAGGATCTCTTCTTGATCATCCCAGAGTGCAGGACACGGAATAATGGGCTCAAGTTACAGGAAGCCAGATTCCGGCTGAACATCAGGAAAAACTTCCTGAGTGTCAGAGCAATACGGCAATGGAACCAATTCCCTGGGGAGGTGGTGGGCTCTCCCACACTGGAGGCCTTTAAGACGAGGCTGGACAGCCATTTGTCAGGGATGCTCTGACTTGGATTCCTGCATTGAGCAGGGGGTTGGACTCGATGGCCTTGTAGGCCCCTTCCAACCCTACTATTCTATGATTCTATTCTATGATTCTATGATTGGCTACATAAAGATTTAAGCAGCCTATCACGTCGTTTTTTGTTGTTTTTTTAAAAACCTAGCCATGATAGGCTACGTAAATCTTTACGTAGCCTATCACGTCTTTTTTCTTTTTTCAAGACTGGAAATGGCGACGGTGGCAGCCGGTCGGAAGACCAGCTGCCGCAGCCGCCACCACCGAAGCTGCCGCCAGAGCTGCCGCCGCCCAGAAGATCTGCCCCAGGTAAGTCTCATCCCAGGGGGGGATCCGCCGGGGGGGTGGGCCATTCCACCACAGAGTTCGGGGGGCCGAATGCACTGGCATTTAGCCTCACCGAGATCCGAGATGTTTAGGTTGCACCTGGGACTAAAATTCCAAAGTGAAGAAGGCTGAAAGATCTCCTTAGGGGGAGTATTCCATAACAGTAGCATCACTACTGAAAACATTCTGCTGTGGGCTATCACAGCTTTAACTAGACTAGAAGATGGTACTGGAAATGTTAACACCTTGAAGCAAGCCTTTACAAAATCTGGGAGTTAATGCACCAGCTGGGACCCAGTGTCATGTGCTCCCTACTGATCTCAGACAAGAGGGAAGCTGCTGCATTCTTTATAACCATAATTATTAGCAAGCTATTGGGGCAGCTTTTCCTGGATCACCTAGCTCTGGGGTTGGCACCATGGCGCCTGTGAACACCACAGTGTCCTTGGACACCTTCCTCGATGCTCACCAAGGCCCTCTGTGCTGCCTGATTTTTAAAAATTATTTATTTAAAATTTAAAATGTTTTTACTTTGGCCGGCTGGAAAGCACCAGAGCTCCAGCCTCCAAATGTTGTGTCTTCTTCCTTTTCTCTCCCCAATATGCCTCTGGGCCCTGAGCATTCTTCAGAAAGCCAAGGAAGAGGGTGGGTTAGCTGGAGGACAGAGCACTGCAGCCTACCAGCCATCTGCCAGAACCCTGTTGAAAAAGGAGAGGAAAGAAGAAAAAGATGCTGCCTGGCAAGCTGAGAGGGCTATGAAGGGCAGGGGGAAGGAGGGGAGGGGAAACTGGGGGGCAATGGGAAGCAAGCATCATAGAATCATAGAATAGTAGGGTTGGAAGGGGCTTACAAGACCACTGAGTCCAACCCCCTGCTCAATGCAGGAATCCAAGTCAGAGCATCCTTGACAGATGGCTGTCAAGCTTCATCTTGAATGCCTCCAGTGTGGGAGAACCCACCACCTCCCTAGGTAATTGGTTCCATTGTTGTATTGCTCTAACAGTCAGGACATTTTTCCTGATGTTCAGCGAATCTGGGTTCTTGTAACTTGAGCCCATTATTCCGTGTCCTGCATTCTGGGATGATCGAGAAGAGATCCTGGTCTTCCTCTCTGTGACAGCCTTTCAAGTACTTGAAGAGCGCTATCATATTTCCCCTCAGTCTTCTCTTCTCAAGGCTAAACATGCCCAGTTCTTTCAGTCTCTCCTCACAGGGCTTTGTTTCCAGTCCCTTGATCATCTTTGTTGCCCTCCTCTGAACCCTCTCCAGCTTGTCTGCATCCTTCTTAAACTGTGATGCCCAGAACAGGACACAGTACTCCAGATGAGGCCTAACCAGTGCTGAGTAGAGGGGAACTAGTACTTCCCGGGATTTGGAAGCTATGCTTCTATTAATGCAGCCCAAAATAACATTTGCCTTTTTTGCAGCCACACTGCATTGTTGGCTCATATTCAGCTTGTGATCTACAACAATTTCAAGATCCTTCTCACTTGTAGTATTGTTGAGCCAAGTATTTCCCATCTTGTAACTGTGCATTTGGATTCTTTTTCCTAGGTGCAAAACTTGGCATTTATCCCTGTTAAATTTCATTCTGTTGGTTTGTGCCAAGCACTCCAGCCTATCAAGATCACTTTGAATTTTGTTTCTGTCTTCCAAGGTATTAGCTATCCCGCCCAATTTTGTGTCATCTGCAAATCTGATGAGCATTTGTTGCACCTCCTCCTCCAAGTTATTAATTAAAATGTTGAAGAGCACTGAGCCGAGGACTGAGCCCTGTGGTATCCCGCTTGTTACCTCTCCCCGGTTTGAGAAGATCCCATTGATAAGCACTCTTTGAGTCCAATTCTGTAGCCAACTGTGGATCCATCGGATCATTGTTTCATCTAGCCCACTTTGAGCTAGTTTGCTCATCAGGATATCATGGGGCACTTTGTCCAAAGCTTTGCTGAAGTCAAGATATATTATGTCCACAGCATTCCCACAGTCCACAAGGGAGGTTACTTGATCCAAAAATGAGATCAAATTTGTCTGGCAGGACTTGTTTTTGACAAATCCTTGTTGGCTTCGAGTAATCACTTCATTGTTTTCAAGGTGCTTACAAATGGATTGCTTTATAATCACAGGGAAGGAGCCTGTGGGAAGGAGGACCAGCCAGCTGCACCAGGTGGATCCGGAGCCTGCTTCTGCCCCGGCCATACAGGTACTTAAGGCGGGGCTGCCAGAGGCTGCTCGGGAAGGAGCCTGTGGGAAGGAGGACCAGCCAGCTGCACCAGGTGGATCCAGAGCCTGCTTCTGCCCCCGCCAAACAGGTACTTAAGGTGGGGCTGCCAGAGGCCGCTAGGGAAGAAGCACTTACCATCGCACTTGGAGTCGCATGGAACAGCACCTGAAGACCCACCCACCTGCCTCTTCAGAGACACCAGCAGCCACAGATACCAGCAGCAAATAGCAGCAGCAGAGGGCAGCAGCTTTAAAGACAAGGGAGAAAGGGGCAAACGTGGATTTTATCTGCTCCTTCTTAGGGGCTGTTCTCTTTTATCTTTTATATTCTTTTATACTGTTGAACATTTTATACCCTAACATTTTAATATGTACCTGGGAGGACTATTGGGCAACTCAGGGGGTCAGGGCAGTGCCACTATAACTGTGGTCACGGGCAGGGGGAGGTATGGCATTGGGGGATTAACAGGCCAGCTGAGGAGAAGAGGGGCTAGACACCTTACAGCTGTCCCCTCTTCTGGTTCTTCCCCCAACCTGATGGTTCCTGGCAGCCTTACCAGTCTGCCCTCGGGTCTGCTGCTGCTGAATGCCAGGTCGGCTAGGGATGTACGAAATTGGCCTTATCTGGCTCCGCCGGGTTCCACTGGGGGGGAGGCGCTCCGTCCCTCCCCCCGGAATCCTGGCTGGCCAGCTGTGCTCTGCAGGGATTCTGCGGAGCCGCCGGCCGGCTCCACCAGCAGCCGGACATCCGGCCGCTGGCTAGCAGGGATGCAAATGGCGGCAGACATAGCCGCCGCCGTTTGCGTCCCTGTAATCAGCCGTGATAGGCTATGTAAATCTTTACGTAGCCTACCACGTCTGACTTAAAAACAAAACAAAACACGCGTACGCAAATGGCAGCGGCTATGGCCGCTGCCATTTGCGTTCCTTATTTTGGCCTGTCTTAGTCTACGTAAATATTTACATAGACTAAGACAGCGAAAATAAGGGGAACGCAAATAGCATAGCAGACACTATTTGCGTTCCTCTTATTTTCGCCGTCTTAGTCTACGTAAATCTTGACGTAGACTAAAATGGGCCAAAATAAAGAACGCAAATGGCGGCGGCCGTAGCCGCCACCATTTGCGTACGCGTGTGTGTTTTAAGTCAGACGTGATAGGCTACGTAAAGATTAACGTAGCCTATCACATTTTTTTTTTACCTAGCCATGATAGGCTACGTAACTTTTTACGTAGCCTATCATGTCTTTTTTTTTTTTTACACGGAAAATGGCGGCGGCGGCCGGTCGGAAGACCAGCTGCCGCAGCCACCGCTGCCGCACTGCCGCCGCACCGCTGCCGCACCGCTGCCAGAGCTGCCACCGGAGCCGCCGCCACCCAGAAGATCCGCCCCAGGTAAGTCTCGTCCCGGGGGGATCCGCGGGGGGTGGGGCGGGGGGGTGGCAGGCCATTCCGCCACAGATTTCGGGGGGCCGAATGCGCTGTCATTTGGCCTCCCCGAGATCCGTGGCGGAATTCTCTGCCATCCCTAAGGCTGGCCCAAAATAAAATCTCCCTCATCCATGACTTGATTGTGGATGAGGGGGCTGACCTGGTATGTATTACTGAGACCTGGGTGGGGGAACTGGGAGGGGTCACTCTCTCCCAGCTGTGCTCTCCTGGGTACTCGGTGCAGCACCAACACCGACTTGAGGGTCGGGGAGGGCGGGTTGCCGTGGTCTATAGGAATTCAGTCTCCCTCTTCAGGCTTCCTGCTCATTCGAGTGCAGTGTTTGTACCTTGTGTTGGGTACCCGGGACAGATTAGGGATTCTGTTGGTGTACCACCCACCCCGCTGCCCATCAGACTCCCTGCCTGAGCTGACGGAGGTGGTCTTGGACTTGGTGTTGAGGATCCCTAGGATGATGGTCCTGGGGGATCTCAACTTCCATGCCGAGGCCGCTGTATCCGGGGCAGCTCAGGACTTCATGGCCGCCATGACAACCATGGGGCTGTCCCAACATGTCATCGGCCCAATGCATATAAAAGGACACACGCTTGATCTGGTTTTCTCAACTGGGCAGGAGGATGGTGATCTGAAAGTGGAGGAATTAACATCTGTCCCTTTGTTATGGTCAGATCACTTCCTGCTGAGGTTCAGACTCCTGGCAGCCTTCCCCCTCTGCAAGGGTGGGGGACCTATTAAAATGGTCCGCCCCCGGAGATTAATGGATTCCGATGGATTCCAGAGGGCTCTGGGGGATTTTCCTGCTGGTATGGCTGGTGCTCCTGTCGAAGCCCAGGTCGCTCTGTGGAATGCAGAGATGACTCGGGCGGTTGACATGATCGCGCCCAAGCGCCCTCTCCCTCTGAGCAGAGCCTGGCCAGCTCCTTGGTATACACCTGAGCTGAGGGCAATGAAGCAAGAGGGGAGACGGCTAGAACGCAGGTGGAGGAAAACTCGTGCTGAGTCTGACCGAACACAGGTAAGAGCCCACTATCAAGCCTACTCTGTGGCAGTGAGGGTGGCAAAGAGACAGTTCTTTTCCATGAGCATTGCATCTTCTCAGTGTCATCCAGCGGAGATTTTCCGAGTGGTTTGCGGCCTGTTACATTCTGGGCCAGGGAGAGAGACGGTGGAACCCTTGGTGGCACACTGTGACGAGTTTGCACAGCACTTTGAAGATAAAGTCGCTCAGATTCGTCATGAATTGGACACCACGATTAATGCAGTTCCATTGGTAGAGGCGTTCAGAGCACCGTATGGTCCAGTTTTATTGGATGAGTTTCAATTACTGGGGCCTGAGGATGCGGACAAGGTGCTTGGCCAAGTCCGATCGACCACTTGTGTGCTTGACCCTTGCCCTTCATGGCTTATTAAATCAAACAAGGAGGGGATGTCTGGCTGGGTCCAGGAGGTTGTAAATTCCTCCTTGAGAGAGGGAGTGGTGCCTGCCGCTTTAAAAGAGGCGGTAATTGGACCACTCCTGAAAAAAACCTAACCTGGACCCAGAGGATGTTAATAATTATAGGCCAGTGGCCAACATCCCCTTCCTGGGCAAGGTGCTTGAGCGGGTGGTTGTAGGACAGCTCCAGGCACTGTTGAATGAAACGGATTATCTAGATCCATTTCAATCGGGCTTCAGGCCTGGTTTTAGAACGGAAACTACCTTGGTCGCCCTGTGGGATGACCTCTGCCAGGAGAGGAACAGGGGGAGTGCGACCCTGTTGATTCTTCTGGACCTCTCAGCGGCTTTCGATACCATCGACCATGGTATCCTTCTGGATGGGTTGTCTGGGTTGGGAGTTGGAGGCACTGCACTACAGTGGTTCCGCTCCTACTTGGATGGCCGATTCCAGAAGGTGGTGCTGGGGGATTATTGCTCTGTGCCATGGCAATTGTGCCATGGGGTTCCACAGGGCTCTATTTTATCCCCTATGCTGTTTAACATCTACATGAAACCACTGGTGGAGGTTATCCGGAGGTGTGGGCTGAGGTGCCATCAATATGTGGATGACACCCAGCTCTACCTCTCTTTCTCATCAAACCCAGGTGAAGCAGTGGCCATTCTGAATCAGTGCCTGGGCACGGTAATGGACTGGATGAGGGCCAATAAACTGAAACTCAATCCAGACAAGACAGAGGTACTGTTAGTGGGTGGTTCGTCTGCCCGGCTAGGTGATATTCAACCTGTTCTGGAGGGGGTTGCACTCCCCCTAAAGGATCAGGTTCGTAGTTTGGGGTGCTGTTGGATCCAGAACTGTCACTTGAGGCACAGGTGAACTCAGTGGCACGGAGCACTTTTTATCAGCTTAGGCTGGTATACCAACTACGCCCTTATCTGGACAGAGATAGCCTAGCTACAATTATCCATGCTCTGATAACTTCTCGTCTGGATTACTGCAATGCGTTATACGTGGGGCTGCCTTTGAAAACGGTCCGGAAACTTCAGCTGGTCCAAAATAGGGCAGCAAGATTGTTAACAGGGACTGGCCTGCGAGCTGATATTACGCCAGTACTTTTTCAGCTGCACTGGCTGCCAGTCCATTTCTGGGCCCGATTCAAAGTGCTGGTATTAACATTTAAAGCCCTTAACGGCTTGGGGCCAGGTTAACTGAAGGATCGCCTCCTTAAGGCCTGCCCGGACCTTAAGATCATCGTCAGCGGCCCTTCTCCGTGAGCCCCTGCCAAAGGAAGTGAGGCGGGTGGCTACTAGGAGGAGAGCTTCTTCTGCTGTGGCACCCCGGCTCTGGAATGAGCTCCCTAGTGAGGTTCGCATGGCACATACATTGTATTCCTTTCGGCGCCAGGTGAAGACCTTTTTATTTTCCCAGGCATTTTAGCATTTTAGCTTTCTAAACTTTTAGCTTTGCTTTTTTAAAAATTTGTATTTTAAACTCCTGCACTGCTGCTAGGTTTTATTATGGTTGTATTGTTATATTGTGGTTTTAGTGTTCTATATATTTTGAATTGTTTTATTGTGTGTTAGGTTTTAATTTTTGTGAACCGCCCAGAGAGCTTCGGCTATTGAGCGGTATAGAAATGAAATAAATAAATAAATAAATAAATAAATAATCTGCTCCAGAATTTTCCCAGGGATTGATGTCAGACTGACTGGTCTGTAGTTCCCAGGTTCCTCCTTTTTACGCTTTTTGAAGATAGGGACAACATTAGTCCTCCTCCAGTCATCTGGCACTTCCCCTGTCCTCCATGATTTCTCAAAGAGAATAGACAGTGGTTCTGAGAGTTCTTCTGCCAGTTCCTTTACTACTCTAGGATGCAGTACATCTGGCCCTGGAGATCTGAACTCATTCAAAGTACTTAGGTGTTCTTTGACCATATGCCTACCAGTCTCAATGCAATGCTGCCCCTTCAGCCTGTACTTCGCCTTTGCCAGGGGGTCGTAGACTCTCTTTCAGGAGAAGACTGAGCTGAAGTAGGAATTGAGCACTTCTGCCTTTTCTTTGTCATCTATTATCATTTTCCCATCCTTATTTAATAGCTGAAGCACCATTTATTTCCTCTGCCTTTTACTATGCACGTAGCTGAAGAAAGCCTTTTTGTTTTTTTTAGCATCCCTCGCTAACCTCAGCTCGTTCTCAGCTTTAGCCTTCCTGACACCATCCCTGCAATTCTGTGCTACCTGCCTGTACTCTTCCTTTGTAGCTTGGCCTTCTTTCCACTTCCTATATGTGTCCTTTTTTGTTTTCAGGTCATCTCTAAGCTTTTTGTGAAGCCACATTGGCTTCTTCTGTTGTCTTCCACCTTTTCTTCTTGTTGGAATTGTTTGTAATTGTGCCTTGAGAATTTCCTTTTTTAAAAACTCCCACCCATCTTGGACTCCTTTTCTCCTTAGAGTCACTTGCCATGGGACCTTATTTATCATTATTAAATAATAATGTTTGGCAAATCGCTTGTCTTCCAGCATCACCAGCTTGCCTTTCTGTGAAATTAGCATGCCCCCAAACAGCAGCAATTTTATGAATGGGCACTCTTCCCCATGGCTGCCATTTTGCGATAGCTCCCATGACACTTCCTCAAAATTCCAGATGTGCCCAATGGCTTAACAAGGTTGGAGACCCCTGACCTAGCTTCTCAAACCCGGGGGGGGGAGGATTCTTGGAGTGGGGAACGGAAATGATTCTGAGGGGGAGGCTTTGGGAAGAAGGGGCTACAAGAAGAAGTGCTGCTCTGTTCTATTATTTTCTATTATAGGTAGTGTTTTCCTATGCATGCTTTTAGGCAAAAGACTGGAGTGTCTATTCTTCTAATGACAGAGTTAGATTAGTGCAGTAGTTCACAGTTCCTCACAAGCACATCAGGCTATGGAGATACGAGTACATGTGAAGAGCTTAGACATTCACCAGCAGAAAAGGTGGGTGGTGCTGGGTTGGAGATGTCCAGATGATAGTGTAAGATTAGAATAGAAATAGAATAGTCTGAGTTCAGAAAATTTGATAAGTGCTGTTATATCCCTGAAACATGAAGACACATACTGATGATGACAGTCATAAAAGAAGGAGGCATATACAGTCATGACCACACAATGACGTATCATAGGGATATCATACCTTATTGCTACAAAAGTCCTTTTGAAATTAGCAGTCCTTCTTTATTTGAATGGAGACGGACTGGTCTCCAAACTGCTAAATATGAGGAAGGGTGTCCTTAATCAGATTTATCTCTACATATCAGAGAAGAAATTTGTGATGCCTCAGCACAAACAGACATGAGGCATGCTGACCTAGTGTCAGCCTAACAGGGTTGAGCATTGGCTTTTGCATGTTAAATTTCCCACTGAGCTTGGAAAAATGGAAAATAAAGTCCCTTAAAATAAAACAAACACAATGGGAGCACATAAGGTCAGGCCAACCAGACTGAACCAATGTTAAAGAGCTCTAGGTCAATACACTGTGCTTTGTAGTCTTCACTGTGCCTCTGTAATTGTACCAAGATGCCTCACTCCTATATATCCTTTACAATATAGGAGAATAATAAAACACTTTAGCTTGAGCATACATTCTGCCATAGGCAGGCCACACACTCTCTACTGCTGCACCTAGGTTGCCACACACAATCTGTTCCTTTTCATGTACCCGTTTCTGCTTTGCTGTCATTTGGGGGCTGGATTAACCATTAGGCTATGTATGCTATATAGCCCAAGGCCCAAGCCAAGCTAAGGTCCTTGCTTCACAGAAACTGTTTAGGAAACAAACATTTAAAGAGTGATGGAAGCAGTATGATAGTACCTCCACTGATCTGTAAACAGACATACATTTGCTTCTGTTCAGGGGCAAACTCTGCAAAACTGATTCTGCAGGTTTTTAGATTGGTTCAACTGGATGGGGAAACTGGTTGTAGTCGTAGAGGATGATCTGTTGGCTAGTGCCCATGAATTACCAATATATCTCCCCTTACAAAATTGCCAGAGCAGTTTTGCAGTTTTTTGTGTGTTTGTGATTTTTTCAAGAGATTTATGTGCTGTGTCTTGTGATGGATGCTGGCCAAGCATTCCTTTGTTAGGAAAATTGGTTGTGAATGGCTCAGGATAGTTCTTCAATTGGAACTAATGGTTGGGATGTACAGAGATCACCCCCTAAAATGCAATAACCATTTGGGGAAAGTGACTCCTCCTCAACGCCCTCCCCCAAACTGAGGTGAGTCTTAAGGTCTCTGTGTCATCTGTTTTGCATATGGTAAATTGAACACATTTGATAAGGAACTGAGAAGGAAGAAAAGGACTTTACAATCTAAGGTGTTACGTAAATAGGATTTTTTTCTTTGATTTTTTTGGAATAGGTTGTTTCAGTCAAAATTATAAAATTACCTGATCATGTTCCTTAGGTTTTAAGGATTTTATTGGGTTTTCTTTTCTTCTCTCCCTGATTTATATTTTTATATTTAAGTTTTATTCTGATTTATATTTTCTGTAATGTAATCATATGATTTAGGTGCTTATTAAGACTAATTAAGTACCTTAGGTTTTGTTTATGTGCAGTTTGTGCATATATAATTGTGTTCTTTTGGAACATTTGGACTATTGAGTTATTGTAACATGTTGATATTTTTAAAAATAAGTATCTATATCTGTAGATATCGATATAAGGTCTCTGTGCGAAAGAACTTGCAGTTTTGTGGCAGAAAAAGTAGCAAGAGAAAAAGTTGAGCTATGAACTGAAGGCACCGAATGGGAGGTGGGGCAGATATCATGTTTACATGGGCATTCAGCAAGTCTCCCCCTAAGCGCCACAATTACAATGGGTGATGGGTAGCCACAGCAACTGTCTTTTGTCACCCCACTCTCCATCTTGTAAGAGTCCATTTTTGGCAGATGGGCAGGTGAGGTCCTTCCTGCACACAACTAGGAAAGAGAGGAGGTGGTGACAGCAATGTGGATGAAGTGGAAGTGATGAAGCTAGGGAGGAGGAGACAGCAGTGTCATGGAGGTGGAGCCAGGCTGTTGGCAGTTGCCAACAGGCCGCTTGCCTCCACTGATGCTCTACTTGTATATTTATAAATATACCAAATATTACAGATATGCCATAATTCTCCAGTGATCTCTCTTCTCAAAGGAGGCCAAAGATGAGCAGTGCTGCTCTTGGAATCTCCAACCACTAGGGAAGTGGGGAGTGTGTAACCATATATACAAACAGTAAGCATGTGCCATTTAAATAAATGGTGCATAGTCTGCCTGAAGAATTAGCAGGAGAGCACAGTTTAGGGCCTGCATTTATTACTATAACCCAAGCTGAGACACTGGGGGTCCCACTGTATGAAGAACTTGATGTGACTGACTTAAAGAGGTGCTTTCTGCATTAGGCTCCTTCAAAACATACATGGTGGGCTGTTTTTAAGCAGGCACTTGGTATTTTAAATGTCTCTATTCTGATCAGGGCTAGAGTTAGCCCTGGGAATCATCCTGGGGCAGCTGTCAGGGCATCAGTGTTCTGCTAGGGACCACAGCTTAAAAAATTTCTAGCAGTAATGTCCCTTACTTAGCGTTGTTTCTTTGCTATTGAATTTACACAAGATTTTAGTTTGGGGAATACAAAACACTACAGGAGATTTATTCCTAACAAGTGGCTTAGTGAGGTGATGGCTTTTCAGGCAGCAGCATATTAAGAGCCAGATAGGGAACTTGACTTGTGGCGCTCACGCTGCTTATGAAAAATTCTAGGGGTGTGAAAGGGAAAATATTTGTTTCCTTTCTCAATTTGTTTTCACTGTTAGAACCTTCATTCACTTTCTCTTTGGTGGCATGACAACCTTGGGTTTCAGCCATTTTCATGACTGCCATTTGTTTTCAGTCCTGTGTATTTCAGTAGGAGATCCAGCTGCTCTTCTCCTGCTGTAACTTCTCTTTTTTTCATCAAATTGGCATGCTTTTTTCAGGCTTCCTACTAACTCACAGGGTGTCAGACCTGCCAAATTTCAGGCAGATATGGAAAAGCAATCCCATTTGATAAGCAATTACACAGATGCACTGGACATATCTACACTACGGGTGGGGGACTATAGGCATGATGGAGGACCATGCAGACAGGTAAAGCTGGACACCAGTTTAAAGTGGGAGACTTTGCAAGGGTGTAGGAGCAAGCAAACAAGCAAGCAGAGCTGGGCGCTAGGCTTTGGAAGGGTGCAAGAACAAGCCAATGGAAGATCTGGGCCATGCCATAAGCAGCAGCCTGGGGTGAACCAGGAGCCAGGAATTGGGAACTATTGGGGAGATGCACACAGCTTGTCTGATTTAGCACCCGATAATCAATGCATAGTCCTCAGTCCTCCTCCTCTCCCACAAAGAATATGGGAAGGTAGATGGCCAGATTACCCTCGCCCCCATTCCAGGTTGTCCTAGAGATATTCCCTCAGAACCTTTAGTGGCTACTTTCCCGGCATGGGGTTAGGTTGGTGCTTAGCTGGGCAGGCAGCCACAAAATGGTCCACCTGGTAGGGAAAAAGGCAGATGCTGTAAATGGGGTGGGGGTGGGATGGACAGACACATGTGGTCTATATGTGAAAAGGTAAACAGACACCCCCCACCACCACACACAGAGAGTAAAGATCAGAGCAGATGAAGTAAATCTAACTCTATCTCCAGAACTGCCTCCTCAGTGGCAATTCTAAGTATTGGTCATTATACAACTGGACAGTTTTGGTCCCTAAATTGGGTTATTCTCCTCTTCCCTCCCATACTTTTTCCTTTTGTATCACATCTTTTAGATTGTAATATTTAGGGTAATAGTTTTTAACCTTTGTACCAGACATGGAACAACCGATTGGTTCAAAATTGGGAAAGGAGTACGACAAGGCTGCATATTGTCACCCTGCTTATTTAACTTATATGCAGAGTACATCATGAGAAATGCCGGGTTGGATGAATCACAGGTCGGAATTAAGATTGCCGGGAGAATTATCAACAACCTCCGATATGCAGACGATACCACCCTAATGGCAGAAAGCGAAGAGGATCTCAAGAGCCTCTTGTTGAGGGTGAAAGAGGAGAGTGCAAAAGCTGGTTTGAAACTCAACATTAAAAAAACTAAGATCATGTCATCTGGCCCTATCACTTCCTGGCATATAGAAGGGGAAGAAATGGAAGCAGTGACAGATTTTACTTTCTTGGGCTCCAAGATCACCGCAGACGGTGACTGTAGCCATGAAATTAAAAGACGCTTGCTCCTTGGGAGGAAAGCTATGGCCAACCTAGACAGCATAGTAAGAAGCAGAGACATCACCTTGCCGACAAAGGTCCGTCTAATCAAAGCTATGGTTTTCCCAGTAGTAATGTATGGCTGTGAGAGCTGGACTATAAGGAAGGCTGAGCGCCGAAGAATTGATGCTTTCGAACTGTGGTGCTGGAGAAGACTCTTACGAGTCCCCTGGACTGCAAGGAGGTCAAATCAGTCCATCCTAAAGGAAATCAACCCTGAGTGCTCATTGGAAGGACAGATAATGAAGCTGAAGCTCCAATATTTTGGCCACCTAATGCAAAGAGAAAACTCCCTGGAAAAAACCCTGATGCTGGGAAAGACTGAAGGCAAAAGGAGAAGGGGACGGCAGAGGATGAGATGGCTAGATAGCATCACGGATGCAATGAATATGAACTTGAGCACGCTCCGGGAGAGAGCGCAGGACAGGAAGGCCTGGCGTGCTATGGTCCATGGGGTCACGAAGAGTCGGACACGACTGAACGACTGAACAACAACAACAACAAGAAAAGTTTAAGTGCAAGGCGAAGGAGGAGGAGAAGACTGGAAAGAGATGAGGAACTGTTTTTAGCAAACAAATGCAAGCAGAGAACAAATGTTTCTTATTTATTTATTTATTTATTTATTTATTTATTTCAATACTGCCCAACAGCCAACGCTCTCTGTATCTCTCTTGCTAAAGAATGAAGGAACTGTGATGTGAAATAATAAGGAACTATGTTGAATTTCTGTCTTACTTTCCTCTTCTAGTTGCCAGTGTTCATGTGAAGATACATAAATTGATAGATGCTTGCTAGGATTTGTCTGAATTAAAGATTGGAGAGTTAATTGTGTATTTCCCTCTAATTTTTCTCCTTCCCCCTCCTCCACTGGACCAAGCTTCACCCAATCTGCTGTTTGTTGAGAAATCAAATCTGAAAAGCAGAAACTGTGCTGAAAGCATAGCTGCTCATTCGGGAGCCATTTAGGTATATGGTGTTCATCTCATGATGGATGAAGAATTAACAAAAGGGGCCTATTAGTCCCATTTTCCCATTCGTCCCAAAACGAATGAACACCCCTAGAGACTTCTTTCATTAAGACTTATCTCCAATTGCTAGTGAACAGTAGTCAGAGCAAGACAATGATTTACTCAGATTTGCTGAACTACCACCTTAGCTGCTTTTATAGTTTGTTATTTTAGCAAATTAACTAGCAAATTGTTTTCTTTCGAAGACAATTAATTATGCTGGTAACTGAATACTATATTCCAGAACACAGTGGTGGGTTTCAAGTTCTCCTAATGGAGTTTCTGTCTTTAGCCACAAAGAAGAAATAAAAATTAATCCATATAATATTGGAAAATATATTTTTATACAT
The DNA here is from genome assembly GCF_057233095.1 of Heloderma suspectum. Classification (NCBI taxonomy): domain Eukaryota; kingdom Metazoa; phylum Chordata; class Lepidosauria; order Squamata; family Helodermatidae; genus Heloderma; species Heloderma suspectum. Next base: position 120,285,032 of record NC_139462.1, read on the forward strand.
AATTGAAATAAATATTTAGCTCCACAGAGCTCACTTTGACAATAATTTTCTTCTCATGTTTTCTTGGTGTGGTGAAACCTGATGTTCATCAACAAACACGGATCTGGAACCCCAGGCTGCTTTTTATCTGCTGTGAAGTGCAGCAAGGGAGCATTTTGAGGGGGAAATGAATAGTGGTGCTCAGCCTTCCCACACTGGCAGTTTTCCCCCAGATGCATGTGTGCTGCATCATTTGGGGAAAGGTTGATGGTGGGAAGAAGTGGTCTGGGAGCTGGGGAGTGATCAACGTATCCTTGTCATGGATGCACCACCACCACTAGTAAGATTTAAGCCAGGGATGGGCAACTGGTGCCCCGCTGGCCACATGCACGCATAGAACACACACACACTGTGCGGCCTGTGGAAGCCCCACACACTTTCCCACAGTTGGGAAAAGATTGCTGTGCTGGTGCTGCTAAAAGCAGCAGGGGCGGCGCCCTCAAAGCAGCCGGAAAGGAAGCAGAAGTAATGATCAGGGGCGCTGTGGGGAGGAGGCTCATCCAGTGCCCCTGACTCAGCTGGTATCACTAGGGGTGAGGAAGAGGCTTTAGCCTCCCCCTCCCAGTAATCCCGTGTGTGTGTGTGCACGTGCGCATGTGTGAAAACTGTGTAGGAAGATGAGGTCACACGCCCTGGCCCCACCCCCAATGTCCCTGTGTGCGCTAGCCCACCCCAGGCCCCGACCTCCGTGTTTTGAGCAGTCAGATCTAAAGAGGTATTCTACTTGAGTTTGCTTGAACATGAGCACAGCTCTCTACAATCAGCTACCCTGATAAAGCATTGCATACAGGGATGCTGGGGAAGGGCCAGTGTGTGCAGCCCCCTCTGCCTACACCATGGGAGGAGAAACCGTGGTGTAGACATGGGAGGGGAAACTCTGGGCCTGTGGAATGTCCTTGAATTCCTCCAGGGAAAGGGGGTTTCCCTTGGAGGGATCCCTGCTGGCATCTCTGATCTCAAACCAGAGATAACAGCAGGGATGTGGGTGGCAGGGGGCTTGGCTAGCACTGGAAGGAGCGCCCGCTGTTCTCAGCACCGGCTGAGTCTGGTCACATGGCGCACACTACCCCATGGGGGTGCTGCTTGCCATGTGAAGCCTGGGGTTTGGCAGGTATTGGGAGGAGGAGCTGCTCTTCTGAGCTCTGGATGAATCTGGTGGAAAAGTTGCCATGCGGGGGAGCAGTGAGTGAGTGAGAGTTGGGGGGGGGGGGCTCATGACCTACTAGCCATTCCCTTTTTTGCATTTTCCCCCACACCATTGCAAATTAATTTTAATTGAAGAACTAATAGTTAAGAATGATCTGGGACATGGGGCATGGTGCAAATTAATGGAATATTTTATTTGAAGTGATTTGGATGAGAAATTAATTAGCTAGCTTTGCCTTCTGTGAAATTTAAATCTAGTATTTCTAAATTTCCATATATGGATATAAGTTAGCATAATCAGATTTTATGCAGATTTGCATCATCCTATGGGCCTGTGCCCCAAATCTTTTAAGTGCCTAACAGTGCCACTAAGAAAACCCCTATTACTGGTAACCACCCACTACACTTTTTCACTCTCCTTCAGACAGTACACTCATACCTGGGCTTTCAACAAAGATCCTAACAGCCAGGCAGGATCACATGAGTGCACATGGTCTTTCAGATGCCCTGTTCCCAAACTGTTTAGGGCTTTAAAGGGCAAAACAAGGATCTTTTATAGGATTTTGAATTGTGTGTGGAAACAAACTGGTACCATGTGAAGGTTGGGGAAGGCTGTGTCACAGCCTGCCTTTGTGAGTTCCTTAACATACTGAGTTGGGTAGACTGCAAGAACTCCCAAACCACCAGAAAAGCTGGATAGTATTATGGCCACTGGATTGCACTGTGAGGATTATTATTATTTTAATTTCTATACCGCCCAATAGCCAAAGCTTTCTGGGTGGTTCACAAAATCAAAATCACAGATACCAGATAATAAAATACAGCGTAAGAATTTCAATATGCAAAAATGTAAAACAATTTAAACCGATAAAAACCATTTCAATAAATGCTGCACTGGGCTTGTTCAAGACAGCTGACGCAAATAACCCATCATATGCCATTCAATGCCTGGGAGTAAAGGATGCAGTGGTGGTGAAGAACTGCCTCTTCATTGTCATCACTGCCGCAGAGTAGTTTTGATAAGAAGCTCTTACTACTGTATGATCAGACTTGCAGTGAGTTTTCTGCCACTTGTGTTCTAGCCGTCTCCCTACCTCCTTCATCATCCTCAGGCTCTCCAGTATATTAGAGAGCCAGCCACGGTCTGCTCTGCAAGAGACGACATTTTGGAGCAACAGTTTCACCCACCCAAATCTCCACATTCCAAAGAACGAGGAAGGCATCAATAGGAGCACCAGCTATGCCAACAGGAAACCCCCCAAGGGCCCTCTGGAATCCAGCAGATTTCATAAAGCTTCAGTGGTGGACCATCCTAATAGATTCCAAACCTGCAGAGAGGAATGTCTCCTCTAAGTCTAAATGGCAGCAGGAAGTGATCCAAGCATGACAAGGGCATTTAAATGAAACCCTCCAAACCCAGCTCACCACACTCCTGCGTTGTTGAGAAAATCAAGTCAAGAATGCGTCCCACCCGGGATGGCCAAATCTGTCAGTTTTGCTTCATTCCACAATCAAATTTTTAAAGTATCAAGTTATTTTTCTCCCAAATATGAAACTTGTGATTTTTAGTATACTCCTATAAAAAAACGAACTGAAACAAAATTCTCTCTCATTTGCATCAGCCAAATTCAATAGGTACAGCTATTCCCAGCATGGAGAGGACCACAATGGACCTGTCTGCTTTTCAGCTTTTAAAGGATGAGGAGCCTGTCAGAAAAAAAGTGGTGGCAACTGTAATTAAGCACTAACACAGTTGAATACAAAGGGAATCAACCCCAGACTTCTATGAGCTAATCACTCAAAGCCATGGGATTCTGTTTCACCCACATTTGATTTTTTTTTTAATCTTCAATTCTTTTTGCCTAATATAGAGAACTTTGAAACATTTTGGTAAATTCTTTTCAAAACTAAATTGAAACGACCTTCTCACCCATCCCTAATCTCACCACATGTGTTTGACCGATGACATGTTGGGACAGCCCCACGGTTGTCACAGCAATCCCAGTGCTAGTGTATCTTCAGTGTCTGCCAGTGCAGGGGCCATAGTTAGGATCCTGAAGCTCTCCATCTGCCATAAATGAAAGGAACATAATATTATATTGAAAATGTAATTGTCAGCATTCACTTGTGTATGTTCCAAAAGGGAAATATAGACCTAATTTTTAGACATTCGCGTTAATATATTCATTTTTTGGTGCACTCTTGAGATTCAGTTTGGTTCAAATTATCACATTTATGCTACATTCACAACTTTAAAAGAAGGAGTCACTCTGTCTTGAATTGCTAAGTACTGCTGAATTCATCTCTTTTTTCATGGTAGATGACAACTGCCTGATCAAAATGCTTAAGGAAAATCTCTCACCCTTACTCCCCATCCAATTTCTCCTCCACTCCTCTGCTTCAGCTGTTTAATTACTTTAGACATAATTTACTGCTTACTTGGTAATGCTGCATTTTAGTTCCTGATAAAAGCCATATCAAGTCTCAGCACTGGTCCAAAGCTTGAAAGGCATATGGATAATCACTTTTGTTAAAAACCATTATGCATTGTCATGTCATCTTTGCTGGATGGAGGGCAGCAACATAATCACGGTTTCCAAAGCCTTGGCTCCAAAAGGGTTTCTTTCCCATTCCTACCCTGGCTACTCTTTGTTAGTTTATTAGTAGAAAAACTTCTAATATTTGGAATCAAATGGAACATAGTGACAGTACCATTTGGCATATAAACAGCCACAGTCTAAAAACCAGGGCTGTCAATTAATAAAACATGTTTATCTGACTAATCATCTGTCTTTAAATTGATCAACTAATTAATCAGTTACATTTAAGTACATTGCATCTGTCCACAACCTCAGTATACTGAAGGCTGTGTAAGATAACAAAAGCTGCAAACCTTTGAACATGTGCTACGGGATGAGCATTGCCCCACCCCGCTGCTTCTCTAAGGATATGCGTACAGTCTCTGAATGCAACACTGCCCTTCCGTTTCAGGTGGGTTGATGGCTTTCTTTTTATTTTCAAGCGCATAGCATGTTCTTCTGCAAAAAAATAATTTCCCAGTGCTTTACGCTCTAAAAATGTTTTGGGTGGTGGCAGGGGCGGGGGGAGGGAAGGTTGCTTCATGACTGACACAAGCCAGCCAATTAGTGCTGTTAATATCCAGCCTTTGCTGGATACCAGAAGAATAAATTTCTCCTGAGTTGAGTCCATGGGAGAAGATGTACATATGCCCAAAATACAGAGCATGTGCTTCCATGGTGGTCTCTTTGCTAAAATTATATATTCAATAAACACGATCTACCATAACCACACATTGTTAGAAAGCAAAACCATTTTTAATATTGTCTCTTTCATTCCATTTTAGAAGAACACAAAATAGCCTCAAAAAATAAACAAGTATGTCCTTTATTTGCAACCCCATTAATATTTTCCCTCATTGATAAAAATTGGTTCCCACTAATTAAACAACTAACACTTTAGTTGATTAATATACCAATTACTGCTTGGTTCCTTACTAAAATTCTCTCCAACCTAGCCTTTCTGTGCATGGGTTCCTGATGTACAAATAGTAAATTCTGAACTCATTTTACCACATCTTTTGCCACACATTTGTACCTGTTGTGCAGTAAAATTATCCGTATGAGTTGACAGGATAATACCAATAATTATCTTTCCAACTGTTTACACTGTGTAGTAGATTACTCCTTGCGAACTTCCCATCTATATCCATGTATCAAGTTGTCATTTTTCTTGGGTCATTTCTTATCACTGTGGGTAAATACAGACAATCACACTTCAACTGATCGTACCACAATCATACTCCATATCTGCACCTGATGAGAGGTAAAATTCTCCTTACTATGCCATGTGGCAGGATGGAACAGATATCAAAGATCATCCTAAAGTAGTTTGGTCATCTGTATGGGCTCATAGTTCCTCTATGGAATTATGAACTCCATTCATTGCAGCTAATCCTAGTATTATTTTATTGTGGGGTTAAAAGAAGAACATGTCAATAGCCCCTACACTTACTAGGGATTATGAACTCTGTCACCTGATTTCAACCGCTAATTTCCTCACCCCCACTTTTAATGTATAAAACACATAAGGAATTCAAATGACTTCAGGGATTGTTACCCCATGATGACAGATGGTGCATACAGGCCCCATTTTTTAAAAATCTTTGTCTTACGATAAAACATGGGAATTGAGAAATTAATCACATTATGTTGATTGATTGATTTAATTTTATTTATTTAATTTCTATACTGCCCAACACCGGAAGCTCTCTGGGCAGCTCACAAAAATTAAAACCAAAGGCAATGGTAAACACAAGCTGATATCTTTCATTCCTTCATCTTCTGCTAGTGAAAGAACAAAAAACAGTTTCACCTAGCTCTTTTATTTCCAGACGGAGTAAGAAAGCAGTGGCCTTCAAAAGAAACAAAAGTTAGTTAATGTTACATGAAACAGTTCATGGTAAAGTTAGTTAATGCATTCCATCCCATTAGGTAGATATGGTCTGAAGCAAAACACACACCCCCACCCCCTCTATTTCAAGCAACTATAATCTACTCACACAGCTGGCTGGGAGTCTGCCATCTTCACAATGCAGTAAATGACCACTGGACTAGGAATTTGAAAAGAGCTTTATTTTGGTAGTTTGCTAGCAAAGCTACAGTTGACAAGTAGTTAGATGTTACTGTAGACAGGTAAGTATTCATGCCAGCTGGCTTTTTAAATGTTGAAAAGTCCAGGGCTTGTCCTTTGAAGTGGTAAAATGGTTTACATTTACTCTGGCAACAAAGTAAAGGTCAGCATTTAGTACCAAGTAGGACTGCATAGAAAGAACCAACAAGCATGAAAACAGAGTTTACAGTGAATGAAAAGGTAAAATAATAGGTGCTCTACAGTAGATAATCTCCTTTTTTACCAAAGAAGAAAAAGAAACAAAGATTTCTTACAGCTCGGAGTCAAGAAGTCAAAGGATCTTTACAACAAAAAGTCTTTTTTGCTGCCTCCTGAAAGTTAAACTCTCAGATCTACACTGGCATCTCAACCCTTAACGCATAACTCAGGACCCTTTACAATCAAAATCTTTGCCTCTAGGAACCTTGCCTATTCAAAATAGAAAAGTGATAAAGAGCTTGCTTGGCTTCAAATTCAGCTGAGTCCTATTCAGACATGAGAAAGTTGTTAAAATGCTGTAAGGCCAGAGAAGCCAGAAAACTAAATTAAGTCTGACGCTCTCCCTTACTGTTGTACTTCGGGTGGAACAGTAATCTAGCGGGTTTGATTTTTGCTGTGGTGGTGGTGGTTGTAATTAACCTCAGCTTAAATGCTGTTTGATTTTCTCTGATTAACTTTCCATTGTGGGGGGGGGGGAATAATTGGTGGCTGGATGCAAAAACTCTTTCACAAGCTTTGTTGTTGTTGTTCAGTCATTCAGTCGTGTCCGACTCTTCGTGACCCCATGGACCATAGCACGCCAGGCCTTCCTGTCCTGCGCTCTCTCCCGGAGCGTGCTCAAGTTCATATTCATTGCATCCGTGATGCTATCTAGCCATCTCATCCTCTGCCGTCCCCTTCTCCTTTTGCCTTCAGTCTTTCCCAGCATCAGGGTCTTTTCCAGAGAGTTTTCTCTTCGCATTAGGTGGCCAAAATATTTGAGCATCAGCTTCAGTATCTGTCCTTCCAATGAGCAGTCAGGGTTGATTTCCTTTAGGATGGACTGATTTGACCTCCTTGCAGTCCAGGGGACTCGTAAGAGTCTTCTCCAGCACCACAGTTCGAAAGCATCAATTCTTCGGCGCTCAGCCTTCCTTATAGTCCAGCTCTCACAGCCATACATTACTACTGGGAAAACCATAGCTTTGATTAGACGGACCTTTGTCGGCAAGGTGATGTCTCTGCTTCTTACTATGCTGTCTAGGTTGGCCATAGCTTTCCTCCCAAGGAGCAAGCGTCTTTTAATTTCATGGCTACAGTCACCGTCTGCGGTGATCTTGGAGCCCAAGAAAGTAAAATCTGTCACTGCTTCCATTTCTTCCCCTTCTATATGCCAGGAAGTGATGGGGCCAGATGCCATGATCTTCGTTTTTTTAATGTTGAGTTTCAAACCAGCTTTTGCACTCTCCTCTTTCACCCTCAACAAGAGGCTCTTTAGATCCTCTTCGCTTTCTGCCATTAGGGTGGTATCGTCTGCATATCGGAGGTTGTTGATAATTCTCCCAGCAATCTGGGGGTTTAAAAATGAGGATGAACAGCACCTGCATTTGGATGCACATTTTGATACGTACTCGGTATATACCTGCAACTCCTAACAGCAAAGATAACCAAGATATTCCATGGAGTTTCTGTGAATATCTGAGACTATGGGACAGAAAAGTGGAAACTTTATGGAAATAAAAGGACGGGTTTCAAACATCCATAGTTGTAGTGTTGCGATACAAACATTATGTATACTTTTTACATCTTTATGCTTCTCTAGCCCAGTACATCTCAAAGGATAGGACAGGGACAAGTCACCATTTAAAATCAGCACAAAATGTCCATTAAAATCATACAAAATCAAGCAACAGAGAGAGAACAAATTTATTAATGGAGCATCTCTACACCAGTGTAAAATCCCACATTTAAAACGGGACTTTCTGCTTCCGTTTTACATGCAGGATCACAACAGACTCCCTTTACATGTGCTTCCTTTTACCCCTCCCCCCTTCTCCCCCTTATCTGAGTCTTTCCTATGTTTCATTGGTCTAGCTCCTCTTCTTCTGGCTTTTCCTTTTTCACTGGAGGGAATTACACAAGCAGGGTAATTTGATACCTTATTATCTACTTAGAAACAGAATAAAAGTCATTTAGTGCAGGAGACGCCCTGGGGGTTCACAACATCATCTAAAGGGCCCACAAATTTCCGTGAGTGAGCAATCTCAATAGCAGGATAAAAGCTCCATGTGAAGAAGCCCATGGCCAACCCAACCCAAAATATAGCCTGGCCAGGTTTTGAAGAAATCTCCAAACAGCATTCAACACATCCTCGGCAGCCACTGGTGAGTAGCCAGATCTACAAGGTCCAATTCCCTGAGACTCAAAGGTGGGGCTTGGTGATGTCACATGGCTGCAAACCCTTTTCAACAAGCAAAGAACAATCTGGTGGTGATACGAAGGCCTATGGTAAATGGGCAAAGTCCAGCAGTTTGAAGGGAGACCTAGATAAATCAGTAAAAATATAAAGACAAAAATGAAAAAGGGGGGGGGGTTGAAAATCTTTTATACTTTCTTTTCCAGAATAAGAGTGGAACGTATTTTAAAATATTGCTTTAACATAATATTATTACTGAGGCTAAGACCAAATGACCCCTGTGGTTCATAGACTTGAGTTTTTTGGAGGGGGGGATTCAGGGGGCTACACACATTAGCAGCTGTGGCACAACTTTCCCTTTCTCCTCCTTTTCCCTTTTGCTGCTGTCTATGGTAGCAGCAAGAGGAGCACTTTTTTTCAGTGGCCCGTTGCTACCCCCCCACCCCTGAGACTGACCTGACACGATCAGCATGCTTGTAGGGGCCATTTGCACAACCACGAAATGGCTGGTGATACATGTGGCTGGCATGCATGTCATCATGGGGGGGGGGGGTGTCAAGGAAACCTGGAACAGTTCCATGGCCCCCTCATGCATGTTTGTTTGAGTTTGTCTGATCCCCCCTAGAATGTTCAGAATATGTTTGGAAAAGGAGCCAATATATGGCACTCTCACTGGGAACCTATGATGGAGGCTGGGTCCCAATATCAGGAGTGGCATTCATGATTTGCATCCACCACAATGTCTCCAAGTATAGGACTTTACTTTTCCCCAGAGGAATGAATGGTAGCCATTCACTGGTATGGGAGAAGGTAAAAAGGTGCCATTGTTGTTGTTCAGTCGTTAAGTCGTGTCTGACTCTTCGTGCCCCCATGGACCATAGCACGCCAGGCTTTCCTGTCCTCCACTCTCTGCCGGAGCATGCTCAAGTTCATATTCGTTGCATCGGTGATGCTATCTAGCCATCTCATCCTCTGCCGTCCCCTTCTCCTTTTGCCTTCAATCTTTCCCAGCATCAGGGTCTTTTCCAGTGACTTTTCTCTTCGCATTAGGTGGAAAAAGATGCCATTAGGTGAGGGCAAAATCTGCTATGGGAGCACTGTTCCTTGTGTTTCCCCAGTCCCATGCTGGGTTCGCTTTCTTGCGCATATTGTGGTGTGATGGAATTTGGGAGACTAACTTGTATATAGAGAGAGAGATGTACACATTGCTTTCAATCAAAAGAATCTTGCATTTCTCCAGCAAATGCTTTTCCCACCGATATTTCATTGAGTGCTTGGTGGGTCAGTTAGCTGCCACTACCAAGCAGCAGCACAATAAGCAGTAGTTTATTGCTTATTAAACTACTCTATGCTTGGAGCAGGCTCCTAAATGTGTGTCAGTTCTCCTCAAGCCAGCACTCAGGCAAGTGATTAAAGGTGAGCTGCTAAATTCCAAGTTCTCACTGCCCAGATTGGCTGCTCCTGCTGAGAAGCTGCTGTGCAAAACCACTGCTGGCTGCTACTATTTGATACACGCCTCCAGTTTTCTCACCCTTGCAGTATTCAAGATCTGGGAATTTTCCAATGTCATCATTCACATGCTGAAAGAAAAATGTGGAATTCAGAATTAATTTAAACATACAATTGAAATTAAGGGAGCAATCCTAAGTGGATCGACGGTCGCCTCTGACCCCGGGGGCAACTGCCTATCCAGCGCAGGGTGGAAGGAGTGGTAAGGAGCGGATCTTCTCCTCACTCCCCCCACTCTGCTTTCATGGTTAGACAGCCAATTTCAGCTGTCTAGCTGTGGGACCTTGGAGCATGGGAAGCAGCGGCTGGATGACACATAGGATGTGTCGTACCAGCATTTTCAACCTCCCCACCCTGGCCCACCCCGGGGAATGCCCCGTTTTAGCTGCTCTGTGCAGCTCTTACAAGCATCCACACTGCCTATAAGGCGGCGCAGGAGGGGTTGGGGGTCAGTTCTCCGGAAACCGATCTTGGAGCCCTACCTATCCTATCGCCATCTAGCTGCTGACTAGTGGCCATAGGATTGTGCTCTAAAATGCTTTAGACTTTGGGGCATCTGTTGATTGTTTTGATTTGGCTAGGCTTCAAATATAACCTTCCTAAGCTGTCAACTGTAAATACTAATTATCATTATACAGTATCTATGAAATACCTTTAGTTGGAAATGGCTGGCAGTGAGGCACAACAGTGTCCCACATGAATGGAGTGTGTCCCCTAAAGCATACCCCAAGGTCTTGTGGAATATGCAGAGGGTCCATAGCAGAGTTCATTGACCAACATCAGTGTGGAAAGATTCCTTGAAGATAGAACATTTGAAGACCACAATGACATACCATTTCATATAATATACTATATTCCATTGCATGCTATCAAATACAAGCTATGGTTCTTCATCATTTTGGACCAAATGACCCTGGATTTCTCCATAAAGGCCTTCTTAAGCAATTATATCAGCAGCAAAGCCCTTTATAGCACATCATTTAATCATCAAAAAACCTGCTGGTTTAAAAAACCAGAGCTACCTCATGTTGGTCCAAACTCCACAAAGCCAGGAAGTTGGAAGCTAAGCCTGATGCCTTATCTGACGTGCCCTCTGATCAGTCATGATGTTGTGCAATGTCACAAATTGTGCTTGCTTACAGCTTACCTTCCATGCACCCACACTTTTCCTGGGTCTTTCAGTCCCAAATCCAGATTGGGAGGATGGAGTGCCTGGGACCAACAAAGATGCTCCATGTTGTCCTGGTCCTGTATTGCCTTATGAAGCATCTGGGCAGAATAAAATAAAATAAAATACAATAAATAAATAAATAAATAAATAAATAGGCTTGCATATAATTTCAACCAACTTCAAAACCACTCACTCAAAAGTGGTTTTGAAAAAGTGACTGGCAGTGTGGAAGCTTCTGTGATAAAAATTAATGAAAATTTCTGAGTGCATGATACAACATACTTCTGATTCCATTCTACAAAGAATCTTATGTAACTGGGAAGTTTTCACTTTTCTTTTTGTTTGAATCCACAGAAATTGCCCTGAGAAGATGTGAAATTACTGTCCTTATACAGTATTTGCCTGACATTAACCAGAAAGTCATGGATCGGGGCGGGGGGACGACTTTAACAGTGTGTTGAAACATCAGTGCCTTGCAGCATTTTCTCATCCCCTCAGCAAAGTTGATTCCTTTCCTAATTATGCCTTGGAATACATGGAATGCACCTTCTTTCCACAGCAGCTGCACACTGGGTTGACATTGTCATCAAACTGTCAGCCATAAGCCCAAGATCTCTGTCTTGGTCAGTCACAAGTGTACAAGTAAAGTTGGGATTTCCCCCCCAATATGCATCACTTTACACTTGCTTACACAGAGCTGCATTTGCCATTTTGATGTCCATTTTTCCACTGTGGAGTGATCCTTTTGGAGCTCTTCGCAATCCCTCTTTGTTTTAACTGCCTGAAATAATTTGGTGTAGTCAGCAAACTTGGCCACCTTGCTGCTTAGTCCTAGTTCCAGAGCATTTATTATTATTACTATTGTTGTTATTACTACTGGTTTATAAAGAAAAGTAAATGCAGAAGAACATCATATACAAAAGTAAAATGTGAAATTTGCAATGATTATGAAGAAAATACATATGTACATTATACAAAAGACACTACAGTTTAACTCTTGCTAAGGCCTATTAAAAAACAATGTTAGTACGCCCAATGTTAGTAGGCCCCAAACGATGTTAGTAGGCCCAAGTAAGCAGTTTCAGTTGTACTTAGCTGTACTTAAACTTCCACCAATCCAAACTAGTTAAATGCAGTGTTTTTCAACATTATAGCAGTACGGTCCAAATTTTTAGAGAAAACGAAGGGAGTGGGGGTGGGGGTGGGGATTAAAAGGAAGGTATAGCTACTTATCCCAAGCAGAGATCTGAAGACCAGGCTTTCATGGACCCAGAGGAAGGTTGAAAGAGACCTCTCTTAGAATCCAGAGTGTAGAACTCAGCAAAGACCAGATAGGAAAAATCAATCCAGGAAGAGAGTGAAGACAATATTTTAAATTGAAAAGTGTTGTGAAGCTTCACTAGTGCGCGAAATAAAATCGCAGGCAGAAACTACACCAAGGTGCTCATGCACCAGGTGCCAGGCTCAGAGAAACTGGCTTGGGGAAAGATAGCCCAAATAGTCTCAAAGCCAAGAGAAAACATGTTCAGAAACCAGGGATGGGGGAGAATTTCTCCCCGAAACTTCGGGGGGCCGAGTGCCAACGCATTCGGTCCTCCGAAAGTTGTTTGGGGAGAAATTCTCCGCCCCCCGCCCGGGATGGGACTTACCTTTCACGAATGTCCCTCCCGGCGGCGGGTCCCGGCGGTGGTTCGGCAGGTCTTCGTCAGGGGTGGGAGCGGCAGCCGGTCTTTCAACCGGCTGCCGCCGCTGCCATTACAAGAAAAGTAAAAAAAAAAAAACGCCCCTGTGATAGGCTACGTAACGATTAACGTAGCCTATCACGGCTAGATTTGCAAAGTCAGCCGTGATAGGCTACGTTAATCGTCACGTAGCCTATCACGGGTGACTTTGAAAAAAAAAAAGCACGTACGGCTAATGGCGGCCCCCATAGGGAGCCGCCATTCGCGTTCCTTATTTGGTCCCTGTAGTCTACGTAAAGATTTACGTAGACTACGGCGAAAATAAGGACAACGCAAATAGCGTTGCCCTTATTTTCGCCGTAGTCTACGTAAATCTTTACGTAGACTACAGGGACCAAATAAGGAACGCAAATGGCGGCTCCCTATGGGGGCCGCCATTTGCGTATGCGCTTTTTTTTTCTTTCAAAGTCACCCGTGATAGGCTACGTGACGATTAACGTAGCCTATCACAGCTGACTTTGCAGATCTAGCCATGATAGGCTACGTTAATCGTTACGTAGCCTATCACAGGGGCGTTGTTTTTTTTTTCTTTTAAAGTTTGCTGCCGGGGAGACGGGGCGCTTCTCCCCGGCCTGAATTTCGGCCGGGCGAGGCGGGAAGCCTCCCCCCCGGCCTGAATTTTGGCCGGGCGAGGAGGGAAACCTTCCCTCCCGGCCTGAACTTCAGGGGGAGCAGCGAAGCGCCTCCCCCCCACTGCGAAGCAAGCTGCGAGACCAGGTAAGTGACTTTCGTGCATCCCTATCAGAAACAGAAATGAGGACTCTTCTTCTCCCAAACGGGAGGCAAGAACCAAAAAAGCTGTCAAAACAAATCAAAATCTTCTAATACGGTTCAGAGTTAAGCAAAAGGTAAAAATCAAGCAAGCCGGGTTGGAACAAACGTGGCTCTTGTCTTTTTCACAGGGCACTGTTGCTTTCTTTAATCGTCTGACAGCCCAAATTTTTCTGCTTTTTGATTGGCTCTTTTCTGTAGTTGCTAACTGGAAAATCTGGTTCTGAATTGGTTCGGTGGGGCGGGGGGGGGGGGAAAGAACCCTCAGTGACAGTTTCTCATTGTTTTAGGCAGCTGATGTTACTCTAGGCTTTATCAGGGTACATGGGAATACTCCAGACTCGTGGACCTGCTAGCTGCAGGGAGTAACAAACATGACCTTTTCTCATACTACTCCATTGTTCCATGGCTTTACCACAGCTTTGTCAGCACGACAGCCTGCTTCTCAAACTCCAGGCAGCAAAACTTTCTGCCCTCAAGGAAAGGCAGGCCTGCTTATGAAGCAAAGTTTCACTCCCATTCCATGCCATAGCTTCCTTCTAAGCCCTCTGTTCCAGGCACTTGAATCCAGAAACAGAACTGAGTAACACAAACAATTAAGGGGAAAGGGGGGAGCAGAGGAAAAAGGGAAACAGCTGAGAGTACAGACCAGTAAGCAGAAGCAGTGGGGTCTGGTCATGCTGAGGGGATTGCTTGTCTGCATACACATACACAGAGGACCAGAAACTCTGCTGCTGCTGCTTTTTCTTTACACGGCAGTTATCCCGCTCCCCCAACATTCTGAGTGCCAGCTTATGAAATCTCATAGGGATTCATTATACCAATAAAATTATTTTTAAAATAAGTAAATTGACTTTTTAAAAAAGAAATTCCATTCCACCAACTACAATAGAAAGGGAATAGGAAAACATATATAGCCTTCAGCTTTTTGGCAAATGATGGGCACAAACGGTTGCCAACGCATGTTTTCAGTGCCAGTACTGTGTGACTGGGTATTTATTCTATTTTTTCCGTTAACTGCCCTTTCTCCCTCAGTCTTTAACCAATCTTCCTGACATTTTCAGATCATGTAAAATCAGGGTTGCACAACCCTTTTTTGACTGATTGCTTTATCTATTGGCCCCTTCATGGATGACTGCCTTGTTGTGGTAAAGGGGCTTGCGTAACTCAATGAAGCCATAAGCTATGCCGTGCAGGGCCACCCAAGATGGACAGGTCATGGCAGAGAGTTCTGTCAAAATGTGGTCCACTGGAGAAGGAAATGGCAACCCACTCCAGTATTCTTGCCAAGAAAACCCCATGGAACATATCAGAAGGCTAAAAGATATGACGCTGGAAGATGAGCCCCTCAGGTCGGAAGGTGTCCAATATACTACTGGGGAAGAGCAGAGGGAATTTCCAAGTAGCGCCAGAAAGAGTGAAGCAGCTGGGCCAAAGCCAAAAGGACACTCAGCTGTGGATGTGTCTGGTGGTGAAAAGAAAGTCTGATGCTGTAAAGAACAATATTGTTTAGGAACCTGGAATGTAAGATCAATGGATCAAGGTAAGCTGGAGGTGGTCAAACATGAGATGGCAAGATTGAACATCGATATCTTGGGAATCAGCGAACTAAAATGGACAGGCATGGGCGAATTTAATTCAGGTGACCATTATATCTACTACTGTGGGCAAGAATCCCTTAGAAGAAATGGAGTAGCACTCGTAGTCAATAAAAGGGTGGGAAAAGCAGTACTGGGGTACAATCTCAAAAACAACAGAATGATCTCAGTACGAATCCAAGGCAAACCATTCAACATCACAGTAATTCAAGTCTATGCCCCAACCACTGAGGCTGAAGAAGCTGAGGTTGATTGGTTCTATGAAGACCTACAACACCTTCTAGAACTAACACCAAAAAAAGATGTCCTCTTCATCATAGGGGATTGGAATGCCAAAGTAGGAAGTCAAGAAATCACCGGGATAACAGGCAAGCATGGCCTTGGTGTACAAAATGAAGCAGGACAAAGGCTAATAGAGTTTTGCCAAGAGAACACGCTGATCATAGCAAACACTCTTTTCCAACAGCACAAGAGGCGACTCTACACATGGACATCACCAGATGGTCAATATCGACATCAGATGGATTATGTCCTTTGCAGCCAAAGATGGAGAAGCTCTATTCAGTCAGTAAAAACAAGACCTGGAGCTGACTGTGGCTCAGATCATGAGCTTCTTATTGCAAAATTTCAGCTGAAATTGAAGAATGTAGGGAAAACCACTAAACCATTCAGGTATGATCTAAATCATATCCCTTATGAATATACAGTGGAGGTGAGGAATAGATTTCAGGGATTAGACCTGATAAACAGAGTGCCTGAGGAACTATGGACAGAGGTCCGTAACATTGTTCAGGAGGCAGCAACTCAATCCATCCCAAAGGAAAAGAAATGCAAGAAAGCAAAGTGGCTGCCTGATGAGGCTTTACAAGTAGCTGAGGAAAAAAGGGAAGCAAAAAGCAAGGGAGAAAGGGGAAGATATACCCAACTGAATGCAGAGTTCCAGAGAATAGCAAGGAGAGACAAGAAGGCCTTCTTAAATGAACAATGCAAAGAAATCGAGGAAAACAATAGAATGGGAAAGACTAGAGATCTTTTCAAGAAAATCAGAGATCTCAAGGGAACGTTTTGTGCAAAGACTGGCATGATAAAGGACAAAGAAGGCAGGGACCTAACAGAAGCAGATGAGATTAAGAAGGGGTGGAAAGAATACACAGAAGAACTATACAGGAAAGATCTGAATGTCCCTGATAGCCATGATAGTGCGGTCACTGAACTTGAGCCGGACATCCTAGAGAGTGAAGTCAAGTGGGCCTTAGGAAGCATTACTAACAACAAAGCTAGCGGAGATGACAGTATTCCAGCTGAGCTATTTAAGATCCTAAAAGATGATGCTGTTAAAGTGCCGCACTCAATATGCCAACAAATTTGGAACACTCAACAGTGGCCACAAGACTGGAAAAGGTCAGTTTACATTCCAATTCCAAAGGAGGGCAATGCCAAAGAGTGTTCAAGCTACTGTACAATTGCGCTCATTTCACATGTCAGCAAGGTGATGCTCAAAATCCTACAAGCTAGGCTTCAGCAGTATGTGAACCGAGAACTACCGGAAGTACAAGCTGGGTTTCGAAGATGCAGAGGAACTAGAGATCAAATTGCTAACATTCATTGGATCATGGAGAAAGCAAGAGAATTCCAGAAAAACATCTATTTCTGCTTCATTGACTATGCTAAAGCCTTTGATTGTGTGGACCACAACAAACTGTGGCAAATTCTTAAAGAGATGGGAGTACCAGACCACCTTACCTGTCTCCTGAGAAACCTGTACGAGGGTCAAGAAGCAACAGTAAGAACCAGACATGGAACAACCGATTGGTTCAAAATTGGGAAAGGAGTACGACAAGGCTGTATATTGTGGCCCTGCTTATTTAACTTATATGCAAAGTACATCATGAGAAACGCCGGGTTGGATGAATCACAGGTCGGAATTAAGATTGCCGGGAGAATTATCAACTACCTCAGATACGCAGACGATACCACCCTAATGGCACAAAGCGAAGAGGATCTAAAGAGCCTCTTGTTGAGGGTGAAAGTGGAGAGTGCAAAAGCTGCTTTGAAACTCAACATTAAAAAAAACTAAGATCATGGCATCTGGCCCCATCACTTCCTGGCATATAGAAGGTGAAGAAATGGAAGCAGTGACAGATTTTATTTTCGTGGGCTCCAAGATCACCGCAGACGGTGGCTGTAGCCATGAAATTAAAAGACCCTTGCTCCTCGGGAGGAAAGCTACGGCAATCCTAGACAGCATAGTAAGAAGCAGAGACATCACCTTGCCGACAAAGATCCGTATAATCAAAGCTATGGTTTTCCCAGTAGTAACGTATGGCTGTGAGAGCTGGACTATAAGGAAGGCTGAGTGCCGAAGAATTGATGCTTTCGAACTGTCACTGGAAAAGACTCTGATGCTGGGAAAGATTGAACGCAAAAGGAGAAGGGGACGGCAGAGGATGAGATGGCTAGATAGCATCACCGATGCAATGAATAAGAACTTGAGCACACTCCGGGAGAGAGCGGAGGACAGGAAGGCCTGGCATGCTATGGTCCATGGGGTCACGAAGAGTCAGACATGACCTAACGACTGAACAACAACAACTTATCTATTGGAGGCACAACTGTGCCTCCAGTAATTAGAAGTCTCCAAAGCAACCAACTAAACAGTAGTGGACTGATACAATTTGGGAGGCTATAAACTTATCCAGTAAGTGCAGCAAGCAAGGAATCTTTATTTTGAAGAATATATTATGGTACCATGGTTTCCATTTATTTCAGGGGTGGGAAATGTGTGGCCCACCAGATGTTGTTGGACTGCAGTTCCCATCATCCCTCATAATTGCCTATGCTGGCTGGGGCTGATTGGAGTTGTAGTCCAACAATATCTAGAGGGCCACATATTCCCCATTACTGATTTATTTCCCATGTGGAAGTCCTTCAAACTTCTGATCCAATTCCAATTCCAATCAACTACAGATGCCTATTTTTTCTGACTTACAGCCACACACACACCCCTCTCTCTACACCTTATATATATTATCTGGCTCATATATCCACTAGATAGTAAACTTCTCTTTAGGCTGTTAGCTCTAGTTATCCTAAAAGAATAGCTATGATATACTAAGAACTATAATCAGTGAGTTCCTTTATTTCTTTAGTGATCTTGTATTGTGTGTTTTCTTCAGCAAAGGAGATCGTTACCTTGTCGTGGTGCTGGAGCTTGAGCACTTCAATGACGTCATGAGCTAAACCGTGAAGGGACACCCAAGACGGGAAGGTCATGGCAGAGAGGTCAGCCTAAATACAATCCCTGGGGAAGGAAACGGCAACCCACCCCAGTATTCTTGCCATGAAAACTAAATGGATCAGTACAACCAGAGATATGTCGGTATACCATCAGAAGATGGGACTCCCAGGTCGGAAGATGGTCAAAATGCTACTGGGGAGGAACAGAGGATAAGTTCAACTAGCCCCAGATGTGATGATGCAGCTAGCTCAAAGCTGAAAGGACGGCTAGCAGCCGATGGTGCTGGTGGTGAACGACGAATCCGATGTTCTAAAGATCAACACACCATAGGAACCTGGAATGTAAGATCTATGAGCCAGGGCAAAATGGATGTGGTTATTGGGGAGATGTCAAGATTAAATCTAGACATTTTGGGTGTCAGTGAACTGAAATGGACTGGAATGGGCCACTTCACATCAAATGACCACCAGATCTACTACTGTGGACAAGAGGACCACAGAAGAAATGGAGTAGCCTTCATAATTAATAATAAAGTGGCTAAAGCAGTGCTTGGATACAATCCAAAAAATGACAGAATGATCTCAATTCAAATTCAAGGTAAGCCATTTAACATCACAGTGATCCAAATATACGCCCCAAACACAGATGCTGAAAAAGCAGAAGTAGATCAGTTCTATGAGGATCTGCAGCACCTACTGGATAGGATAGTACACCAAAAAAAGATGTTATTTTCATTATAGGAGACTGGAATGCTAAGGTGGGTAGTCAAACGACACCTGGAATTACAGGCAAGCATGGTCTGGGAGAACAAAATGAAGCAGGACATAGGCTGATAGAATTTTGCCAAGACAACTCACTGTGCATAACAAACACTCTCTTCCAACAACCTAAGAGATGACTTTATACATGGACTTCACCAGACGGTCGACACCGAAATCAGATTGACTACATCCTTTGTAGCCAAAGGTGGCGGACATCTATGCAGTTGGTAAAAACAAGACCTGGAGCTGATTGTAGTTCAGATCATGAACTCCTTATTGCACAATTTAGAATCAGACTAAAGAGAATAGGGAAGACCCACAGATCAGTTAGATATGAGCTCACTAATATTCCTCATGAATATGCAGTGGACGTGAAGAATAGATTTAAGGGACTAGATTTAGTAGATAGGGTCCTGGAAGAACTATGGACAGAAGTTTGCAATGTTGTTCAGGAGGCGGCAACAAAAAACGTCCCAAAGAAAAAGAAAACCAAGAAGGCAAGGTGGCTGTCTGCTGGAAAACACTGGAAGCAGCCCAAGAAAGAAGGAAAGCAAAAGGCAACAGTGATAGGGGGAGATATGCTCAATTAAATGCAAAATTCCAGAGGTCAGCCAGAAGAGATAAGGAATTATTTTTAAACAAGCAATGTGCGGAAGTGGAAGAAGATAATAGAATAGGAAGGACAAGAGACCTCTTCCAGAAAATTAGAAACATCGGAGGTAAATTCCAGGCAAAAATGGGTATGATCAGAAACAAAGATGGCAAGGACCTAACAGAAGCAGAAGAGATTAAGAAAAGGTGGCAAGAATATACGGAAGATCTGTATAGGAAGGATAATAATATCGGGGATAGATTTGACGGTGTGGTCAGTGAGCTAGAGCCAGACATCCTGAAGAGTGAGGTTGAATGGGCCTTAAGAAGCATTGCTAATAACAAGGCAGCAGGAGATGACGGTATCCCAGCGGAACTGTTTAAAATCTTGCAAGTTGATGCTGTCAAGGTGATGCATGCCACATGCCAGCGAATTTGGAAAACACAAGAATGGCCAACAGATTGGAAAAAATCAACTTATATCCCCATACCAAAAAAGGGAACCACCAAAGAATGTTCAAACTATCAAACTGTGGCACTTATTTCACATGCCAGTATGGTAATGCTCAAGATCTTGCAAGGTAGACTCCAGCAATTCATGGAACGAGAATTACCAGATGTACAAGCTGGGTTTAGAAAAGGCAGAGGAACTAGAGACCAAATTGCCAATATCCGCTGGATAATGGAGAAAGCCAGGGAGTTTCAGAAAAACATCTATTTCTGTTTTATTGACTATTCTAAAGCCTTTGACTGTGTGGATCATAACAAATTGTGGCAAGTTCTTGGTGGTATGGGGATACCAAGTCATCTTGTCTGCCTCCTGAGGAATCTGTATAACGACCAAGTAGCAATGGTAAGAACAGACCACGGAACAACGGACTGGTTTAAGCTTGGGAAAGGAGTACGGCAGGGTTGTATACTCTCACCCTACCTATTCAACTTGTACGCAGAACACATCATGCGACATGCTGGGCTTGATGAAGCTGGAAGAAACATTAACAATCGCTGGAAGAAACATTAATCGCTGGAAGAAACATTAACAATCTCCAATATGCAGATGATACCACTTTGATGGCTGAAAGCGAGGAAGAGCTGAGGAACCTCATGACGAAGGGGAAAGAAAAAAGTGCAAAAGCTGGGTTGCAGTTCAACCTCAAAAAAACCAAGATTATGGCAACCAGTTTGATTGATAACTGGCAAATAGAGGGAGAAAACGTGGAGGCAGTGACAGACTTTGTCTTTCTAGGCGCAAAGATTACTGCAGACGCTGACTGCAGCCAGGAAATCAGAACGTTTACTTCTTGGGAGGAGAGCAATGACAAATCTTGATAAAATAGTGAAGAGCAGAGACATCACACTGACAACAAAGGTCTGCATAGTTAAAGCAATGGTATTCCTCGTAGTAACCTATGGCTGCGAGTGCTGGACCGTAAGGAAAGCTGAGCAAAGGAAGATAGATGCTTTTGAACTGTGGTGCTGGAGGAAAATTCTGAGAGTGCCTTGGACTGCAAGAAGATCAAACCAGTCCATACTCCAGGAAATAAAGCCAGACTGCTCACTTGAGGGAATGATATTAAAGGCAAAACTGAAGTACTTTGGCCACATCATGAGAATACAGGATACCCTGGAGAAGATGCTGATGCTAGGGAAAGTGGAAGGCAAAAGGAAGGGGGGCCAACCAAGGGCAAGATGGATGGATGATATTCTGGAGGTGACGGACTCAACCTTGGGGGAGCTGGGGGTGGTGATGGCCGACAGGAAGCTCTGGCGTGGGCTGGTCCGTGAAGTCACGAAGAGTCAGAAACGACTGAACGAATAAACAACATTGTGTGTTTTCTTTTTTGTTGCCTCTGTTTTTAACTATTTCAAAATTAAATAAAAGTTCATTAAAAAATAGTGTAACTCCACTGGCTGGGTTGATAGACCAGCTGCCAATTGACTTTCTGAAGTGCTGTCTATTAGCAGCCATTCCATCTGGCTGCAGCAGTGATAGCTGAGAAATTAGGGACCACTGTATCAGCTTGGCTGAGAGAAATTCTGGGGCCAGTTGGGCTTTGGGCTTTCAAAATGCACCTAATCTATCTAATTTTTGAATTGAAAAATTGTATTCAGTCCTTTAATTCAGTAGGGGTGAAAGATAGTTCTTCTACTATAGTATTGGAAGGAATTACCTTGGTCGCCTCTTTGAACCCAAAATAAAATTCCAGATTTTAGGAGAAAGTAGTCAACCCACTGCTTAAGAGTTTCCCATTTCAATTTCAAACTAATTGCTAAAGCTCTAGTATAATAAAATAAACTTTAGAACAACAAAGAATTCATTTGTGTCTGCTGTATTGAGACTTAAGTGTTTTTTTTTAGCATCTTCGTTGGTAACTGTAACCTTCTGATTTGAATCCAGATGTTATAATTGCAGGAAGCACTATGTTCAGCTTACTCGCCCATTTACTCTGATGAATTCAGTTTGTGGTTTCCATCAGATATATGTTTCTAGGAGCTGAGTTTGGATTGCATGCTTAGGACAGAGTATTACACTTTGTTTTTTGTAAACCAAAAAGATGTCTAGTCTTTCTGAGAATCAGCATTTCAGAACGGAGACCTTTATATTCTATATACTGGACTGAAATCTGTCCCTTCAGCTAGTGTTCTCCATCTTCTAGTGATACTGCTTTGCTTCTTTTAAGCAGCTGTGATCCTCAAGCTACAACAGACTATCAAAAATGAGCACTTAAAGAACACAGTAGAGTTATGTGTGAGATATGTGTGCACTGGGGAATATTTCATTGGAGATTTGAGATATCCCCAATTTTTTTAGCTGTCTTATCCAGCCTCCTATGTTGGTGGCCACTAACATCAGAATAATATTCTTGTAATGTGATTGGGACCCTCTGCAAGGCCAGCATAGGGTGCATTGCCTTCAATGGCAGACGAGCACAGAGGAGTGTGAGGCCATGGGTCTGGGTCCTTGGGGATGCTGGTCTTTAGGGATGCTGACTCCAGGGATCTCTTGAGTTACTTCTGGCTTAGTGTTCAGGCTATGTTCCAGCACCTTTGCAGATTACACCACTAGACCTACTGTCCTAGCTGGCCTCTTTCCCTCTGTGTCAGAATCCTGGCCACTGCTCACAGTTGGGGACACAGTACCACATATACAACCTGAAAATGTAAAGTTTGACAGAAAAACACACAAGGAAGGGAGAATGAACATTCCCCTCAGAACACCCATGCAGCTCTGTTAGCACACTCGCTCAGGACACATATCTTTAAACAAGTCTGCAAACTACTTCTCCAAGTCAGGGAACTCTTAGATGGCTGCCATCTAGACTTGATGATCTGTTTGTTTTTTCAAATTGCCAGTAAACTCTAGAATGCCATCTCTTGTCACCAGTATTTGTCTCAGTTCCTCAAATTCCTTCTCGGAAACTATGTGTAGAGAGGACAGATGCAATAAATCCATTCAGATTCTCCGCAACCTCCTTATTCTTCCTTAGTACTCCTTAGGAAGTCTAGATGAAATGTAACACTGCTGGTCTTCTAACAAAAATATGTAACATATCCATAAGATCTGCCTCTGTACCAGAAGACTGGAGAGTGGCCAAGGATTTTCCAGCGTGTAGGCACCTCCATTATCTTTTTTTTTGTACTGAGTCCAAATTTTCTAATTACTTTTACTGTTTCTATGATACACCATAATATTACACTCTTGTTTACTGCTTGTTTTGTCTGAACCTTTTCTGGCTACCATACAAGAAAGCATTAATAGTTGTCTGGTCTTAACATGAGAGTGAACACAACTCCTATGTCCCTTGCTGTACTTATATTCTTCTGTGCATTAATAAACACATCTCTAACCTGCCAGACATATGCTATGAAAGAGGGCCGTCTACTGTTGGGAATAAAATAATCAAAATTTATTTTCTCCATCTTTTTAAGGATATAGGGGAACTGGTAAAATGTGATCATTTTGTGACTGGTGTGGATAAAATCTGTCTTCAGTGTATTGGTGTCTATAAGCAATGCATTCAAACATTTGTTTTGATACAAATCCCGAGCTCCTGATTGGCTTTTTGGTTCATTACAGCCTGGGTCATCCAAAGCAAGTGAGCGCTTGTCTAGAAGAGTGTTTGCTGCATTGTGGTGTTTGATTTAATTTTCATTCTTGTACCATGGATATGTATTTCCATATCCCGTGCTGCAGTGGACACATATCTTTCAATGTTGTCATTGGCTTTGTGGCTCTGTATATCTGTTCATTTATAACACTTGCCTGTCTTATCAGTGGCTTTTGTCCCTTCTCTATTTTTCTGTATCTCCAAGGGCCCTTATTTAAAAGCACACAATATGGGTAGTATCCCATTGTGCCTGTGCACTCATGGGACCGACGGCTTGTGCAATGGGGCTTTGGCACCTCCAAAAATAACCCAAAATGAGCAGAAGTGCTTGTTTCCGGAACAGGGCAGGTCAGTGGAGCTCGCAGAAGGGAGCATCCAGAAACAAGCACTTCTGCTCATTTCCAGGCCTATTTTTAGAAGTGCCAAAGCCCCATTGCACATGCGGTGGGTTCCACAAGTGCAGCGGAACTAGCAGAGGTGGAGTGGCCCCGTTGGATGCTGCCCTATATTTTAGTAGCATGGCCTTGTAAAGAAGCTAACTGGAGCACACTTGATCCAAATCCAGTTTAGAAAGACTTCATTCAAACATGCCCCTTGTTTCCCCAGATTGGAAACCATCCCAACAGCCTCACAGACATTTGAGAGTGATGCCAATTTATTCAGGAATTTAGCACAGAATTGAGCAGTGAGATTTATCCCAAAGTACCAGGTCAGGCTGTAAATTAAATGGCTCCATGCATTAAAAAGGGCTCTCGACTGAATTACTGGGGGCAGGGGGACCCACAGTTTGTTAACAGTATTGGATAACATATTTGTTATAACTTTATAGGACTATACTTTTGCCATTCTTTTCATAAGTTATCACTGAAGAACTAGGAGCACATTAATTGCAGTGCAGTCAGCACCCACTGGCCTATATACACCGACTCTGGCTTCAGTAAGAGCTAAACTTTGCTCAGGGAAAGGGCTGATGGGGAGGAGGAGCCATGATGTGAGTATGAATCCCTTAGCTGTGAGTGCAGCCTCTTCACTGGGGATCTGTGCTTTGCTGCTGGGTCCAAGGGAGAGAATTATCCCTCTTTTTTGCCAGTGCTGCAGTTGCCACCCCCCACAGCGCTACCTAGTAGTTGCAGTAGTTACTCATGGGGGTAAAAATGTGATTTGATTACTCATCAAAAATAAAAAGTAATATCCTCAAATGTTGGGAGCTAAATGTGCTTAACTCACTGTCATTGAAATGAAAGGTATTTAAGAGTTCTTAATTTTGCCTGACTTGTACCCTACAAGCCATTGTCATATTTAAATATTTTAGTATCTCAAGTCAGACAGCACTATTCCAAGCAATTGTTAAAGCCTGAAAGTATGTTTTTCTCCAGTAACAGAATTGGAATAGGTTTAATTGCTGTTATTCTATATCCAAAATGTGGTCTCTGTTTCTCCCCTGACAAAATATTTTACAGAAGCGAGTCATGCAAGGGTGGTGGGAAAACAGATCTGGAGACAAGAAGCTGAGTGGAATCCAAAAGATTGCAAACCAGTCTATTCTCTCCCTGTTGAGAAGGAGCCATTTTATTATTGTTCCATATGAAGTGCTATTTGATAAAGCCAAAACATTTTCAAGCTAAGCATTCCTTCAATTCTGTAATTTATTTCTCAGAAATGGTTTATAGCTGTGATATTTTCTTTTTATTTTATTTGACCACAGTTGTTAAGCTTGTCCTCATATAAACAGTCAGTGAATTTTGATGTGTTTCCTCCTATAAACCTTAATAGACACTCTCCGAAATATGTGCAATCATGGCCTATGTAATTTTAACCTATTCATGCAATCCCATTAGTGAATTAAATGATTGCAAGAATCAAAATGTTCATCAGTAGATTCAGTTACATTCTGAAGGGAAGAAACCCATCACAAAAAAACAGCTGTTTATGTCATGTAATTGAGATAATTATCCAGTCTCTTAGAAGTGGCCCTTGCAAGCTCACCTTTAGTGAATTCCTGTGCTGCAGCCCCCCACCCCCATCCTTTACTTGCAGAGTGTCCTCCATGCTGAGCTCCAGAAGTGACTAAGTGACTGACAGATGGACTAATTTGCTGAACATTGTGTGGGTTTTTCTATGCCCTTCACTCTCATAATCCCCAAAGATTCTAAATGAAAGGAAAGGGCAATATCACATGACCCAGCCACAAGAATTCTATCTGACCAAAGTAAATTTACATCTTATACACCAGCCATCTGAGATTGGCCTGGGATTAACCTTGATGTTTAGAGATTAGGAGGAATGCCTAATGCAATACCTAAAATAAACTGACAATGTTTTGGCCATACAAAAGGACTTGCAAACAAAGCAACATGAATATTACGGGGTTTGCTAGAGTGGTCAGGTAAGGGTTTGCAATCCATCACACAGCATAATCATTTTCCTTTTTTCATGTTTAATTTTTTATAATTAAGACTCAATCCCATGTATTTAATTGATTATACATAGAGTTCTCAAGTTCTGTATACTTTCATTTTGAGGTGCTTGCATTGACCTAAAATTTCGATTATGATATTTCTACCTAGGAAGGTTCATGGTTAGTGCAATTAACTGAAAGGATTGTTAGGTGCCCAGTGGCAAATCAAATGCCTTCCTTCCCTATTATCTCTCTGTCCTGGATGAAAATCACAGCTATTCCTGTTCCTATCCACGCAGATGTTGCTGTGCATTGGTGTTCAGAGTACATAACATGCAATGTGATGTGATTCTTTCATTCACCATTGTTGGTTTTTTAAACCCAACACAGCCTGGGGCAGTCTGTGTCTGTGGAAGCAAGGCAAGTGGGGAGAAGCTAGGGACATGGGAAGCTGCCTTGTACTGAGTCAGACCCTGGGTCCATCTAGCCCAGTATTGTCGACACTGACTGGCAGCAGTGGTTCTCCAGGGTTTCCAGCAGGATTCTTTCCTAGCCCTACCTGGAGATGCTGAGGATTGAACCTGGGGCCTTCTGCATGCCCAGCATGTGCTGTACCACTGAACTATGCCAAGGTGCAGAACCTCAGGCCCAAGGGCCAAATCTGACCCTCTAGGGTTCCCCAGAGCACCATGACCCTGCCCCCAGCCCACTAATTGTTTGGTGGTTTCCTGACTTTTGCGCAGTTTCCCCCCTCCCCATTCTTGAAATGCCCCTCCTGAGGCTGAGTCACAGGCTGCAAGAGCTTTAAGCTACGATATGCTGGCATGTTTTGAATTTTGGCCCCACCCACTTTGCCTCTCCCCCCCCCCCCCCAGCCTTCAGATCCTCTCACCTGTGGAACATGGCCCCTGAGAGCTTCTCGGAAATGGAATTTGCCCCTTGGGCTGAAAGAGGTTCAGCACCCCGAGCTATGCTTAACACTTTCTTCAGCTCAAAGTCACTCTCCCCAAACTCTTTTTTCTAGTACTGTGCTGAAAATTTATCCCACATTTTTTTCGATCGTTCTCATTCAATTTGATAGAAAAGAAATTGCTTTCGAAAAGAAATTCAAAGGAGGAGAAATTTTGGAGAAATTCTCATGGGTTGGGTTAGGGGTTCTTGTGCTTACCTTACTTATGAGGTGGCTGAGGAATGTGCTTGAGTGCCCTGTCTGTGATTGTACAGTAACCACTGTGGCAACCTGTAGCCTCCTCGGCTTCAGTTAAAGCCATCATGAGGAAGCCATGATGCTCCCATGCAGCTTTTTCAGTTCAGGAAGTACAGGTGGCCTGGGAGGCTCCAGAGCAATGGAAAGATGTGTAACAGAGAGGGAACACACACACGGCACCCTCAACCTCCTCGGGGTGATTCGGTAAGCTCAAAAATACCACCAAAGGAAATTCGAAATTCTGCCTCAGAAAAATGGAAGCCTCAACATAGCTGATGCTGTTGCCACCTACAGAAGCAATGCAGTAAACCAAAAGCCCATAGGAAAAAGGAAGAACCTGTGCAACAGCCCCTGCCAATAGTGGGCCCTACCTGTGAGAAACCGCTGGAGAATTTCTCCTCCCATAGGAGAAATTCAGTGAATCCCCCCTCCCCCATTCTCCACCCACAAACAGGCTGGAGAGTGTTGAAAGGCATGTGTGCACAGCTCTAGTTTTCTCATCTGCAGGGTGGGAATTTCTCCTCCCAATGTATGAAAAACCAACAAACTCTTAGTTGTAACGTTACTGGGGGTGGGAAGAGAGAATGAAGCAGTTTCTCCTCCTGCCCTTCTTCTACTCTGATACATCCTGCCCTGGGTGCCTTTGTGTTAAAATAAAATGAGGGTGGTGATCACAGAATTCAGCGTAATGTAGTTGCATGGGAATATGAAAGCGGGAACAAGACTGGAGTGGATCTCATTGTGACCTAAGCCCTATTTGAGCATCCTATCTTGAACATGATTACAAACACATGGCGGGGAGAGTGGGGCCCTGCCCCTCAGCTAAGTCCCGAAAGTGCTGGCCCCACACAGTCCACAGTTGGGGCTGAAGACCAAAAGTGTGGAGCTGGCTACTGGCTCCCTGTGCAATTTAGAACCCTGACTTTGTGCAATGGGGACACAGTGGAGGGGGCAAGGCCAGTGGGCCCTGTCTTCCCACTCCTTGGGACCATAATCCTGTGTGGGGCTCTGCTCGGAATATCTTCCTGGCCAATATGCCATGGCAAAGGTAGTGAAATTACCTGGTGCTATTAGTAGCACTGCAGAAGGAAGGGAGGCTGCATCCAGGTACGTGTCCATCATGCTAGTGCCTGAGGTCAACTTCTCACCAAGGTGGTAAACCCCGTGTCTGTGCTCTATCATATCAGCCTGGAAGTGGGAGCTCATGTGACTTACTGCTCCTTCATACAAAACAGTCCTAATCACACAGGAAGCCAGAAGCAACTAGGCACAAAGTATCCTGTTCCTGCTTCCCCTCAGCTGTGATTCTCAGCAGGGCTAAACAAGAGCTTTGATTGATGGAGAGGCCAGTTCAGAAATGGCACATTTTGTTTCAGAGCAGGATACTAGCTTCACAGACACTTTCCGGCTTCTGAGTTCGCTAGTGTAAAGCCCGTGTCGCCATGGCTGCTAGTAGTCTGAGGGCGAAACATACTGCAAATTGCAATTCTGGGTAGCACTGGGCAATAAGAAAATCCCACCTGTTGTGTAGCCTGAGAAGAGCTGGACTTTTAAAGTAACTGTACCAACAGATGATGCGGGTGATGCGCCCCTGACTTCACAGAAGACAAAGCAGCTGGGCTTAGCCTGGCCTGTTCTGCACTGTTCCATGAACCTTCCAAGTCCAGGATGGAGCAGAGCCAGGAGGAGGTGGCACCTTCATGGCAGCTGCTTCCCAGGCTGCACGCTTGCCTTCAAAAGTAATTATAATTTTTAATTATCATCATCATCATCAAAAATTGTTTTAAGCTGATTGGAAAGAAAGCACCATTGTAAATAGAGATACTTGGGGAAGGGAGGTGGGGAAGCAGCAACAATGGGGTGGTGATAGGGGACCCAAAATCCCAACCCCAAAAGGAAAGGCCAAAGGGGGCTTCTCTTTTCTTGGGGAGGGCAGAAAAATACAGTTGGATGTGGGTGCCGGGGTGCCCTCTGAGAGACAGAGGGGAAAAGAGGAGGCCCCTTCTTGAGGAGGGGTGTCATTTAAAGATAGGAGGATGAGGAGATCAGGGGTATTTGGCAGCGGGGGGAGGCTTGCTATACATTCAAATTGGCACTATTGCCATATTTCTTTTTCGGAGGGGGGTTGACAGTGTTCTATTAATTAGGGAACCATATCCCCCCCCCTCATATTCACTTGGGGGGTGGGGAGAGGGGCCTGGAGGGCTTCCATGGCAACTGTGGGGCCTCTTCTCTCACCTCCAGGAGGCTGCATCTGTAAGGCAATAGCCTTCTTCTTTTTCTTCCTCCCTGTTTTATTTTTTATATATCAATAAAGTTTTCCCTCGTTAACTTCTGACCAGGGGAAGCCATTCTGTGCATGCACAGCAACTAGAGTGATTGGGAGGAGGATGGATAAATGCTGTGGTGGGGCCATCTTTGTCTCTGGCAGACAGGCTGTTCTTTTTGAAGGGGCAATGGGAGGTCACACCATCCTTGCTTCTGGCTGGGATGGGCTTTTCATATTTAATGGAGGCAGGGGAGGGAGAGAGAAACCGACCAGCAGGAGCCACCATCTTTGCTTCTGGCACAGAGGCTTCACTTGTTAATGTGGCAACGGTAAGAAACGCGATTTTTGGTTCTGGGAGAGAGGCTATTCTTGTTAACACACTGTTTGGCTATTAAAACTTGAGCTTTGAAGTTTTCCAAACTTTCAACATTTTCTGCACATCTATGCTGCTCAAGCTTCAGTTTAAAAGAAAAATGAGCAAAATCGGTGTGGTAGAACTCTAGTAATAAGCCTTACACTACCGTATTCTTATATGAGATTTTGAAAGCCACTCCTTGGACTCTCCAGGGTGGAAGTGAGAGCTGCTCATAGAAAGTAAGAGAGAAATAAAAAATGTGGGCATAGTTGTGATTGGGCATCCCCCACCACCATTACCACCAAGCAATCTACACATCAAAGACAGGTGTGTAGATTGTACCATTATGCAATTTAGTTAGTAGATGGCACTGGACTTTCCTGTTGTCGTCCTGTTCTGGTTGGAGACAGACAATAAAGTTTTTGTCTAGGTTCCTGATTGGTCTGTCTTCTAAGCCCTCGATGACAAAGTCCATGGTCTTTTAAACTCAGCTTTTATTTTGTGTGAAAAAAGGTAAATGTCCTGAGTTCTGAAAAGCACAGTTTGGCTGTATTTAAGTCAATGGAGCACAAGGCTTTGGCATTTGATCCCAGTAGCATTTGACTGGCAACTGACTAGCCTTTGCTGCAAATTGAGGCTGCATCCTGAGGGATATTGTGTATGATGAAACTTTTGCTGGAAATCCAACTGGGCTCAGCCCAACCTCTAACCTGCAATAGGACCAGTAGAATGTTTTGTGGGACTGTTGTAAGCAACACGCACTCTCCCTTAGCACCACCTCCTCAATTGGCAATATGACAATATAGCATTGGCAGAATCATTTTAAATACTTAATTAAATTTTAAAATCACATTTATCATAAGAAACAAGGCCTGAGTTAAAAATACCATAAACCACTGTCTTTACTGTTGCCTTTTGTTGTGGGGTGGTGGTGGTGGGGAGATACTTCTGCCCCATCACAGCCATGCTAAAATCATTGATTTCTCCATTATTTTTACTTACAAACATATGAAACTGCAATATGCTGAGGCAGACTATGGGTTCAACCAGCTTGGTATGGTCTCTACACTGACTGGTAGTGGCTTTCCGAGGCTGCAGATAGTTGTCTTTTCCAATGCCTTTTCTAAGTCTCTCACCCCACCTCCCTTTGGGTCACATTCTCCAAGCTGTTGATGCTATCTCAGTCAAAATCCACAGAGAGAGATTGCCAACTATCTCCTAACAATTCACTTCCAATAAACTGGCAATTACAGAATATTAACCTAACAAAAGAATAGTTTGTGAGAATCTGTAATGGTATATATTTGTAGCTGTGACTTAACACAATCTATTGCTGACAATAAGCTAGCACTTTTTCTTTGTTCTGTTTCTTGTTGTTAGTTTAAGAAATATCTTAAAGAGAAAAAAAAACCCTCAACATGTAAGGGCTGTAGTAAAAGAATACCCTTTCAAATGAAGGAGATCCCAGCCAGCTGTATGACTTTCGCTGCTAATTTTCAAAGGAGACCTTGGGCTTTCCTCTTACTTTTGCATATTGGGCAAATATCGAAATGGTAAATTTCTCATGTCTTCTCACCATGCTTTAGCTTTTAACCGAGAACTTTTCACTTCTGACTGTGCTTTAGGATTTAAGGAGGGCTTCCATCTGATGAACTTTAATCCGTTGATTTTCAGGTTTCCGGGCTTCCTGTTTGCTATCCTTCAACAGCTTCCTTTTCACAGAGTAAACTTCTGCAAAGCATAAAGTGGGTTGCCATGTTGGAAACTTTTCTCTCTTTTTTTGCCTTATAGAACCCATTAGAGTTATAAGCAGCAACCCCACTTATATTTCTTTAGAACAGTTTTCTTATTATTAGCTGATGAAGATTTATGACATCTTTATACAGAGATAAAAATCAATTAGTTGAAAAATCCCTAGCTTGTTAGCTGAAGTCAAAAACTCTAGCTGTTCTCTTGGATGTGTATAATTGTATTTTCCAGTTCACTGGATACGTGCACAGGAAAACAGCAACACCCACAGCAGGGAACAGTCAGCTGATCCCAGGCTATTCAAGTCTGTTGCCTGCAGGCCAGCTTTCTAAAGAAGAAGGGAATTGGGGGCTGGGGCAGAAAGAGCCCCAAGAATTTCCCCCAACCCTCTTGTGTAATTTACACCAATCTTAAACATGTATGTTTGTCTGAAGTCTCTTTCACTGGCATGGTAATCCCATTACTGACAAATGAAGATGTAATCACAGTTTATTCACAATGTTTGAAAGCTTTATCCCCTTTGAAGGAGAGCAAGAGCAGAGAGCACAGTCGGCTGCCGCTGACTTCTGGAACTCCTACTGGGACATTTGCAAGGCAAAAATGATCCAAATTCTGAGCAGAGGAACATGTATTTAAATCAGGTCTCTCTCTGAGACAGGCACTTTTCACATTGGCTGCAGTGCCAATTTTCATAACCGCTGTAGAAACAGAAATCAGTTCTTGTTTGGCTGCAGTGGCCTTTTCCTCTCGAGATCTTTCACGTCTTCTTGCTTCATACACCTCATGAGGAGAAAACAATAAATATGTGCATCTCCCCATGTGCAGAGAAGGCCCTACCATGAGGTAAAGCGTGGCTGCCATCTCCCTGGGCAGAGTTTCGGCACCAATAAGAGTGACATTTAGAGCAGGAGATGGACAGATCTGGTCTAGGCAGTTCAGTCTGCCAGGAGGTTCTCTTGTAACTCCATTCAATTCAGTGAGGTTTGCATGAGATAAATTCTCAGTGGATTGTGCCCATGCTAATTAGGGGAGTGAGGGCGCCACTTGGATGATCTGCCTCCGGCACCAATATTTTGTGGGCTTGTCTTCCACATACATAAGCAGTGCTTCAGCCAGTTCAGAACCACCTGTGATGTACTGTATGTGTTGCCTGCTGAATCCTTCTTTGCTGAATACAGGCAACACGCAGGTATTTGTAACAAAAGCCTCCTTCAGGCATTGTCCTCCACTTGTTCCAAGAATGCCCAGAGGAGGACTGTGCATGCACTGGGCCTGCCCCCAATGCCCTGGCCAGCCCCACCTCCAGACCGTCACATGTTGGGTGGAAGGTCTGAAGGGGAGACGTACCTGCGTAGGCTCCTCCATGTGACCAGGAATCCAGCACAGTTGGGGCTTCTGAACAAGTGGAGGAGCCTCTGCACATCCAGTTGATGCAGAGTTTTCATGTCCAACATGTGACAGGGACACTGGAAGCAGTGGACATGATCCTGCTTCCCCCGCCACACACTCTTAGGACATTCGTTGCTTTATTAATAGCGTTCTACACAGCCCCTTGGCAGGGCCGCCCCAGGCCAAAGAAAGAGAGGGAGAATGTGAGTTGAAGGTGGCCAAAAACCTCAAAAAGTCAGTGTGTGTGTGTGTGTGTGTGTGTGTGTGTGTTATTTTCTGCTGCTTTTGGAGGGGGAGGGGAGAACTTGGGTGAAATCTTCAGGGGGGTTGGAGCTAGTGCTTACCTTACTGAATCTCACAGGGTGGCTAATGGGTTTTTCTTGCACTACGCTTTAAAAAAAAAAAGAAGCTTTGTGTGCCCACTAGTAGCACTCTTTTCCTGAAAATATCAGTTCAGGCTCAGGTATCTGTCCTATAACTTCTGCAGTGAAGACCAATGAGAAGAATTCATTCAGCTTTCCACAATCTCCTTGTCCTCTTTTAGTACTCCTTTTAGCTTCATCGCCATCCAACGGTCCAACTGCCTTCCTAGCTGGTTTCCTGCTTCTGATATATTTAAAGAATTCTTTATTGTTGGCCTCGATATTATTAGTGATCTGCTGTTCAAAATGCTTTTTTATATTTCGGAGGGCTTCTCCACATGGGGCTTTTATCCTGCAATTGGTTGCTCACAGAAGTCTGTGGGTCATTTATGTGACGTTGTCAACCTCCAGCACCTTTCCTGTGGTTTCTATGGCTTAATTTGAAATGGAAATAATGAGCTAATAAAAAGAAGCACTTTGAGTCAGGTTGAATTTGTCCATGTATAGGAAGTGCTGGTATAACAACAGCACCATCTAGTGGCTGTGTAATGAAATGTACAGAACTCGCAGATAACAGGAGGAAAGTGTGTGTGGTGGGGAGGGAAGAGCATGTAAAGGGCTGAGCTTAATCCCACGAAGAATCCAGGTTCTCTCATTTTAGAGAAGTTTCCTCTTTCGAAGTCAAATGTGACTGTGTTGGACTTCCTGGGCAATTTCCCACTGAAATATATATAAAACCTGATAGCACTGTGGTCACTATTTCCAGTTGGTTCAACAATCTCGTACTAGGTCCTGGGCAACACCACTTAGAATTAAATCCAGAGTCACTTCCCCTCTGGTCGGTTCCATGACCAACTGCTTTAAGGCACAGTTGTTTAGAGCATCGAGAAATTTAACCCCTTTTTCGTGACTGGAATTTGCATTTATCCAGTCAATGTGGGGGTAATTGAAGTCTCCCATTATTACAACACTTCCCCATTTGGAGGCCTCCCTGATTTCATTTTCCATCCCACGGTTACCCTGAGCATTCTGGTCTGGGGGACGATAGCATGTTCCTAGCACTAAATTAGTTTTGGAGCCCAGTATTGTCACACACAGCTCTTCTGTGGAAGAGTCTAACCCTTTTAGGTGTTCTAGTCTGCTCGACACTATGCCCTGTTTAATGTACACAGCAACACCTCCCGTAGTACATCCTTCCCTGTCCTTCCTATAGAGTTTATATTCAGAGATGTCCATATCCCACTGGTTCTCTCCGTTCCACCAGGTTTCTGTACTGCCCACTATATCCAGGTTCTCCTTTAAAACCAAGCATTCCAACTCTGCCATTGTGATGTCACAAAGTCACCCACTCTTGAAAGGCAAAGAAGTCTTGTGAAGGGACATTGCCCAGTGACATGAAGGCTTCAGAAAATGTGTATGTAGTCATGGTGGTGGGAATCAGAAAATAATATGAATTTCCCCCCTAATTTGTGGGAGATATTTGTTCCCAGTTTTTCCGGGGGGGGGGGGATTTAAAATATTTTCTTTATCAGAATGAAGAAATACTTTTAAAAACAATATTTAAAAATAATATTTTTATTGCCAGTTATATTTCTGCAAAAATCCTAAACCCAAGATTCAAAGCTAACAATCCAGTAGCACTGGCATTACTAAACAATACCCTTGAATATTTCACACAGTAAAACAGTGTCAACGTAACTGGGCTGTGGGCTTTGGTCCATAGCTGTGGGCTTTGGTCCATAGCTGTGGTACCACCGCCACCACCCTTTTTAGGCCTGGTAAATTTCCTGATAGCCTTGGCTGGTCAAGGTGTTAGGCATAAAGTGCTGGGTCGCAGCCTACCACAGGCATGTTGTAACTTACAGGGGTGGTGTGTGCATCTTCTACTGCTGCTGAAGACCCAGCTATGAGGTCACTGTCAGCTCTGGTCCCAGGCCTAGGCGGAGTCATGCATTGGAGCCAAAGCCCCTGATGCTCCATGTCCCAGCACAGGGAATGATCAGTGTTAGCTGGCATACAAACACTTTCATCATATCTGAGCCAGGCCAAGCCAGCAAAATCCACAAATACTTTACAGAGTATATCCAAATATTTAACAAGTGTGGGGGTAAACTTGCCATATCATCGCCATTTAAACAGTAAAATGTGACAACCATCTGGCCCAATTTTTCTTCACTTCTTTCTTTTTTTTGGCTGCTCCTGGTCCTTATTTTCCTCACCTGCCTTGGGCTCAACTCCTTTCCCTGAAAAGGAGTGAGTGAACACATCCACATGCTCTCCATATTTTTCCTTAGTCCCTGGAAGAAGATGATCCATATGATATATCAGCATAAGGCAGGGGTGGGCAACTACAGAGTGTTGGGGGGGGGCATATTGGACTTCCTGGAACCCTCCAGGGGCTGCACCCCGCCCCCTCTGCAGACACCGCCACAACTGGCAGTGGCCATGCTGCAACAAGAAGTGGCTGCACAACTGCATTCACACTTTGTTTCCCAGCAGAATCATGCTCCAGCCTGCCAAACAGCTGTTTGGTGGGCTGGGGAGAGTGTGATTCTCCTGGGAAACAAGGTGTGTGCTCCCCTGCACCATGTTTCCCAGCAGAATCTCTGGGACTCTGGCTGTGTGGCTGCAACTCAGGCCACAAAATTCCCTATGGGGGGCTGCCTGCAGGCCACATTTTGTCCACCTCTTTTGTAAGGGCAGCTGGACAAGGCCATGGTTATAGCTCCCACAGCCACCCACTAACACTGGGCACAGCCGGCCATGGTGACACTACCTGAGCCGGATGACTGGGCTCTGCTGCTTTTACTGTCTCGAAGTCTC
Organism: Heloderma suspectum; assembly: GCF_057233095.1. Taxonomy (NCBI): domain Eukaryota; kingdom Metazoa; phylum Chordata; class Lepidosauria; order Squamata; family Helodermatidae; genus Heloderma; species Heloderma suspectum. The sequence continues at coordinate 120,321,343 of NC_139462.1, forward strand.
CTTTGCTATTGGAAACATTTATTGAAGCTGGCCAGATATATTGACCCATGATTCATGTTTGCAAATACTTATTATCAATGAATAAATATGAAAGACATGGTCTACAGCAGGAAAGGAACAGGGAATTGGAATGTCCTATTTTGTCTAATCAGTGGACCGCCATTTTGGCATCTATATTGGATATCTCTGTGGATCTTCAGTTACGCCTTATTCAGCAAAAACTTTTGTTTCAGGGCTATTGGACGCCACAACATCCCTTTAATAAAGTTTTGTCAAACCCGGCTAACTGTTGGAGGTGTAATGCTGTTAACTCTTCTCTTATTCATGTTTTAGAAATGCCCAATAGTTGCTTCCTTTGGGGAGAAATTTATTAGATGGACAACTTTTGTATTGGAAAGCTCTTTGATATTTACTGATGTAAATGTTCTCTTAAATTACTTATCTGCTTTTTGGAATGTAACATATGGTCAGCGTAAATGGATCTTTCGTGCCCTTTTGGTTGCTAAAAGACTGATACTATGATTGTTGTTGTTTATTCGGTCAGTCGCTTCCGACTCTTCGTGACTTCATGGACCAGCCCACGCCAGAGCTTCCTGTTGGCTGTCGCCACCCCCAGCTCCCCCAAGGTCAAGTCTGTCACCTCCAGAATATCATCCATCCATCTTGCCCTTGGTTGGCCCCCCTTCCTTTTGCCTTCCACTTTCCCTAGCATCAGCATCTTCTCCAGGGTATCCTGTATTCTCATGATGTGGCCAAAGTACTTCAGTTTTGCCTTTAATATCATTCCCGCAAGTGAGCAGTCTGGCTTTATTTCCTGGAGTATGGACTGGTTTGATCTTCTTGCAGTCCAAGGCACTCTCAGAATTTTCCTCCAGCACCACAGTTCAAAAGCATCTATCTTCCTTCACTCAGCCTTCCTTATGGTCCAGTTCTCGCAGCCATAGGTTACTACGGGGAATACATTGCTTTAACTATGCGGACCTTTGTTGTCAGTGTGATGTCTCTGCTCTTCACTATTTTATCAAGATTTGTCATTGCTCTCCTCCCAAGAAGTAAACGTTCTGATTTCCTGGCTGCAGTCAGCATCTGCAGTAATCTTTGCGCCTAGAAAGACAAAGTCTGTCACTGCCTCCACGTTTTCTCCCTCTATTTGCCAGTTATCAATCAAGCTGGTTGCCATAATCTTGGTTTTTTTGAGGTTGAACTGCAACCCAGCTTTTGCATTTTCTTCTTTCCCCTTCGTCATGAGGTTCCTCAGCTCCTCCTCGCTTTCAGCCATCAAAGTGGTATCATCTGCATATCGGAGATTGTTAATGTTTCTTCCAGCGATTTGAACTCCAGCCTTGGCTTCATCAAGCCCAGCACATCGCATGATGGGTTCTGCATACAGGTTGAATAGGTAGGGTGAGAGTATACAGCCCTGCCGTACTCCTTTCCCTTAAACCAGTACTCCTTAAACCAGTCCGTTGTTCCGTGGTCTGTTCTTACCGTTGCTACTTGGTCATTATACAGATTCCTCAGGAGGCAGACAAGATGGCTTGGTATCCCCATACCACCAAGAACTTGCCACAATTTGTTATGATCCACACAGTCAAAGGCTTTAGAATAGTCAATAAAACAGAAATAGATGTTTTTCTGAAACTCCCTGGCTTTCTGCATTATCCAGCGGGTATTGGCAATTTGGTCTCTAGTTCCTCTGCCTTTTCTAAACCCAGCTTGTACATCTGGCAATTCTCGTTCCATGAATTGCTGGAGTCTACCTTGCAAGATCTTGAGCATTACCTTACTGGCATGTGAAATAAGTGCCACTGTTCGATAGTCTGAACATTCTTTGGTGCTCCCCTTTTTTGGTATGGGGATATAAGTTGATTTTTTCCAATCTGTTGGCCATTCTTGTGTTTTCCAAATTCGCTGGCATATGACATGCATCACCTTGACAGCATCATCTTGCAAGATTTTAAACAGTTCCGCTGGGATACCGTCATCTCCTGCTGCCTTGTTATTAGCAATGCTTCTTAAGGCCCATTCAACCTCACTCTTCAGGATGTCTGGCTCTAGCTCACTGACCACACCGTCAAATCTATCCCCGATATTATTATCCTTCCTATACAGATCTTCCATATATTCTTGCCACCTTTTCTTGATCTCTTCTGCTTCTGTTAGGTCCTTGCCATCTTTGTTTTTGATACCCATTTTTGCCTGGAATTTACCTCCGATGTTTCTAATTTTCTGGAAGAGGTCTCTTGTCCTTCCTATTCTATTATCTTCTTCCGCTTCTGCATATTGCTTGTTTAAAAATAATTCCTTATCTCTCCTGGCTAACCTCTGGAATTTTGCATTTAATGGGGCATATCTCTCCCTATCACTGTTGCCTTTTGCTTTCCTTCTTTCTTGGGCTGCTTCCAGGGTCTCAGCAGACAGCCATCTTGCCTTCTTGGTTTTCTTTTTCTTTGGGACGTTTTTGGGACGCTGCTAGCCGTCCTTTCGACTTTGAGCTAGCTGCGTCATCACATCTGGGGCTAGTTGAACTTATCCTCTGTTCCTCCCCAGTAGCATTTTGACCATCTTCCAATGGTATACCGACATATCTCTGGTTGTACTGATCCATTTAGTTTTCATGGCAAGAATACTGGGGTGGGTTGCCGTTACCTTCCCCAGGGATCGCATTTAGTCTGACCTCTCTGTCATGACCTTCCCGTCTTGGGTGTCCCTTCACGGTTTAGCTCATGACGTCATTGAGGTGCGCAAGCTCCAGCACCACGACGAGGTAACGATCTCCTTTGCTGAAGGATACTACGATACTGGAAGGATAAAAGCTCACCACCTTGCAATATATTGCAATCTATAATGCAATAGATTGAAAACTTAACAACACTAGCAACAGTTGAAAGAATGGTATATAGGTGTAACTTGCAAATGGACATATTTGGATATCTGTCTGCTTTTACTGAAGTTTATGTGTAACCGATCCTTTTTCTCTCTTTTTCTCTCTAGAATATTGTAATATTTGAAACTGAGGATTTTAGAATAAGTTGATATATATATATATATATATATATATATATATGGTTTTGTTATTTGTTTTGTTTTGTTTTGTTTTGTTAAAACTCACAATTAAAAATTGGTTAAAAAATGAATGTGTGTATAACGCAACATCTTACTTAATTAGTTGAAAAGAAAAAGAAACAACCCCACCCCAAAAGCTCGATGATCATTGGGCATGCTCAGTGGCTTCCAGGAGCCATAGAAAGTTGAGGGTATCAGTTGCGGGGGGGGGGGTTGGAGCAGGGGATTGGCCTGCTTGAGTCCCTAACACAGGGTTGGGGAACTTTTTCATCACAAGGACCACATTCCCTTGTGACTAATCTCCCAGGGGCCTGATGCCAAGCAGTGGGCAGAGCCAAAGCAAAGTGGGTGAGCCAACACAAAAAGTGGAAGGAGCTATTCTACGCTCACTATCTCATACACACACACATATAACACAAAAACACCTTTCTCTCTTTCACACACACACACACACACACAGACTCTCAGGGCTTCTCCACATGGGGATTTTACCCTGCAATCAAGATTGGTTACTCATGTCAGTTTACGGGTCCTTTACATAACATCGTCAACCTCCAGGGCCCCTCCAATGCTCTATTACTTTTATCCCAGCTTTGTAAGGCTCGGGAAAAGTGCAATTTTTCTCTAGGAAGTGCGATGAAGCACTTTACTGGCTGGGTATACTTCCATAATTGTGCTATATCACAGCACCATCTAGTGGCTGTAAAATAAAACATCTAGAACTTGCCGAGAAAGAAAACCCCGAAAAAACAGCCCGTGTCAGCCCATGTAAAGGAGCCAGTCTTAATCCCGCAAAGAATCCGGAAGGAGAAGACCCAGTAAAGGTGTGAGATTTTAGTCTTGTGTGGTGAAGCCCTCACTCTCCACCCTCCTCTGTGCAACGTTTCGTTCAGATAAAAGCCTCCAATGGGCTCCAGGGGGAACTTTTTTCAAGCCTAAGAAGGGGCGGGGGAAATCATACTGTGCAGGGAGGTTTGAGATAAGCTTTCCTTCCCCAGCTGTTATCTTCTCAAAGATTCCCCTCCCCTAAAATTAGGCTTGCAAAAATCCACTTTCAAACCTAATTACCACGGGGGGGAGGGGCAGTCGCAGTGCATGGGTTAACCTTTCCGTCCCCATTTGCAAATACACACACACACACCAAAATCATCCTCCACACAGTAATTAGTGTTAAAATAAAGCTCCCATTGGCTCCAATAGGTTAAAAAAAAAAAAAAGTTAATTGCTGCATGGGATGCAGAGCTGGGGAGGGGAAGGGTGGTGGGGAGGCCTCATAGGCTACCTCTGGCCCTTGGACCAGTAGTTCCCCACTCTTGTCCTAACAGTGTCCTATACTGGAGGTAGAAATTAGGGTTGGGCATATGAACCATGAATTTAAAAACACTCTCCCTGGAGGTGTTGGGAGGTAAGAAAGGAAAAGGGAGGGACACATATCCCCTTTCCCACTCCTCAGAACCACCACACACGCACAGCAAGAAAATGTTCAGGTTTGACTCATTTGGCGCTATATCTCACAACAAGGGAAGGTTTCAGGAGGGTGGGAAAGGGGAAAAAAGTGTCCTCCTTCCCTGTCCTAAAACCTCCCCACTTTTGTGAACCTCAAATAGCGCTAGAAAATTCCTATTCTAGGCTGGCAGGATCCCTGAACAAGAACTCTGTTATTACTACTACTAGTAGTAGTAACAATGGCATCAACATGGAGAGGGATGAGCAGGAGCTGCATGGCATGTGAGCAGCATTGTTGCTGATCTTAATCCAGCATACAGATACGCATGCTTAAGCCTACTGAAATCTATGTTAGATTGTGGTTGCAACCTTTATCCCCCTCTATTTGTACTAGCATGCTATTGTAATGGAAGCAATTACTGGGGGCAGCCTGGGAAGACAGAGTGACAGTAATAAAATATTGGCATTGATTGATGTAAAAATGCTGGGGTTTCCCTACCTCAGAATTGCTACCTTCAGGAAAGACACCTGGATCCCTGGCTATAAGAACTCTTCCTCCTCGTTTATTCTTCAGATGATTTTTGATGTGTCCATACACTTCACCAGGAATAAAAAAAGACCTATCTTTGTTGTCCCTCTCCTGCCAATGTTCCTGTTAATTGGTTCCAAATGCTAGCAGGCCTGTGAAACACTAGCTTGTGAGTCTGGCTCCTTATATTATTTTTATTAAAATTTACTTTGTGCCCAACGCATGAGAGATTTACAGCTGAAACTAATAGATAGATTCTTACTAAGGCATAAATCTGCCAACAGTTTATGGAGGCTTGTGGACCTTAGCGGTAGGTGAGAGTCACTGTGCACATCCAGCTGAAGAATAGCCTGTGGTGTCTCTTAGGGCACAATCCTATTCATGTTGAGATAGAACAAAGTCCTACAAGGCTGGCTGGGGCATGCTGGGAGTTGTGGGCCTTTTTTCTGTCTAAACATACATAGGATTGCACCCTTAGTGAACTTGCCTAATTGGATACACTGCACATGGCATTTGAAAAATACAAATAGGGAGACAGAGGTGGGAGAGCCAATGCTCTCATTGGCATGTAATTTTGCTTTCCAGGCTTTTCTCTTAAAATATAAAACATGATGGGGAGGGAGACGGGAGCAAAGAGAGGCATCCCTACCATTTGCTACTTTGCCGTTGTTGTGATTTGTCCCATTCCGTCCCCCACTTTACAGCTGTAGAGAAGCCCTCATGCTGCTGGCTGGTGAGGAGGGACAGAAGCTGATGTTTCTACCTGGACAGCTGATGAGGGGGATCCCATCTTGGGATTACCCTTTCATTAGAGCCACTAGTGGCTGGTGAGGGGGGGAAGGCTGAAAAGCACCCATGCAGGCACTTAGGGCTGCTGCTGATGTTGTCAATGAATATGGAAAGCAGGGTTTGGGAGGAAAGGTGAGAAGGTTGGTCTTGGACATATTGAGCTTGAGAGGCTGCTGCTGCTGAAGCTGAAACTGAAGCATTGATGTGGAAGTATCAGGGAGGCAGTTGGAGATGTGAGACTGGAAGGAAGAGAACAGTTCAGGGGCAGAGACCTCAGTGTGTACTGTTGGGAATATTGCAACCTTGTCCACAAGTTACAGGAAGGGGGCAGTGTTGCAGTTAGCTAGTTAATGCATGGGAATTCTGGGCCTAGCTAGCCTTAGGAACTCTATAGCCTACAGTGTGGTTTCCTGCTCCTCCCCTTGGTTCCCTCCCGCTGACCTTCTACCATTGCTGGGAGCACATGTGCTTGCTTGCTCTCTCTCTTGCTGGTGTTATAGAACACAAAGAAATGGGCAGAACAAACTTTGTTTGAAACTCTTCACTGTACCTGCTTTTTTATGCAAGAATATCGTGAGTAAGCCATTTTATCTTTTCTTCACTAAAGAAGGGTGTGGTCTCTCTCTCTCTTTTAGCCTTGTGTGCATGTGGGACTGGTAAATGCTCATTCTGTTTTGCCTTTTTGTTTTTTTCTCTGTTAACTGCCTTTTTAACAGGAGGCAGCAATACCAAATAATTCCCATCATGTATGTGGTACTGAAAGCCAAGGAGGAGGAGAGGATGTATTTATAGTGGATGAACTTAGCAACTCTTTTGTACTCTTCCAGAGGCATTCAGCTGCATGAGGACATGGAAATGGAAATATCAAATGGAGTGAGTGAGTTACCCCAGGGGATGAGAGTGTAAGTAGTTTATTGGGAGAGTGGGACAAACAGGTGAAGTGCTGAAGACAGAGATGAATTGGAGGTGGAAACTGCAGAGTCTAAGGAAGAAACTGAGTAGCAGAAGACAGGAGAGGCTGATTCTAAGAAATGGACTGGAGGTAATGGAAGGAGAAGAAGGTGGAATGTGTGTGTGAGTGGACTCTGAGTACTATCCAAAGGGATAAGGTGATGATCAAATAGAGGGAATCTGAGAGCAGGGAGGTGAGAGACAGGCCAGTTCTTGGTGAAGATGCAATCAGGAGAGTGATCAGTAGGGCCAAAGGAGGTATAGAGAGATGCGCAAGATACAGAAGCTTCCCTTCCTGATCCACTAAGCTTCTGCTTTCTTTGCTTAGAGCAGATGTGGATATTATCTGTGTGTGTGTGTGTAGGATTATTTCCATAACCATGAGGTCTAGAACAATAAAGTCAAGTGAATATCACCCCCCTCCCCCAAAAAAAGAAAAAAGGGAGAGTGACCAAAGCTGGAGATCAAAGGAGGAGATTACTTTGTGGGGAGAAATTTGAGGGGGAAAGTGGTAGTTAAATGTGGCTGTATTTTAGCACCTAGTTAGGCCCTGAATGAAGGCACATCCTTCTCCTGGAGCTGTGGCCCAAGTTTCTGGACTGACTTTTGAAGGCCTCTTGTAAAGTTGGGTTTTTACCATGCACTTTGTTTTAGCTGCTTCAGTTAGTTTTTTAACTGATTTTTTAAAACCCACCCACAGGTTTTGTAAATGAGACAGAAATGTAAAATAACTAATTAATATAAATCATCAATGTTTTGACCAGTATGTTGCCTTTGACCTTGCTGATAATATTGATGGTTCAGTTTGCATGGGAGAATTTAAGGGCATACAGGTTAGGTAGCCCCTTCTTCCTGCCTGCCAATTCTTCCTTGCAGCTGCCCCACCCACCACATTCTCAGAACATATGCAGAATCACTTCCAGTGACAGAAAGCTGAGCGCTGATTTGCATGTTTCTGTTAAGTAGAACTAAATGGTCATTTTAAAATGCCAGCCTCTTCTGAAGACACTTCAAACTGATGCAGTAACTAGTGAGAATGGTGGCATTTGTTCCCAATGTTCCCTTTATTTATATGGTAATTTAGACCATCAGCAACGCAGTGGGCCACATAACATCTGCAGACATTAAGTATCATAAAACTTTACAGTGCTGATTACAAAATATTGGCAGCCATTCAAAATATTTTATAGTTACCCATACCTTCCCAAAGCCATTCAAGTAGTTCTGGCTTTGATCTACTTCAGAGCATGTCTCTAAACAGGATCCTTGTAATAGTACATGGTGCCATTTTCAAGAAATTAAGTGCTTAGGCAACCGATCCTTTCCATTGACTAATGCTTTCAATGTTCTGGGCCAGATGCTGATACAGTTACTAGTTTAAAGTGGTGTAATTTATCCAGACTTACATCTATATAAGGAAAGCACTTCAGGCATTCATGCATATCAAAGACAAAAGTTAAAACTCCAATAATTAAATAAAAGTTAAAACTCTAGGCCTTCAGTATGAATTCTTGTAGGCTTGCTCCTTAGAGCCAGTTCTTTTAGCTAGGGAGAGTGCTTAGAAACACCCAGGTGTTGCCTGGGGTGTAAATTAACAATGAGGGAGGGAGGGCTGAATTCAAATTGTTATGATAATAAGCCACCTGAAGAATTCCTCCTGGTGACCACCCACCCAGCCACCCACTTTAGGGCAGCACCTACCTGGCCTATTGTCCCATGTGAGCCCCTGGCTTTAGGCCCCCCATTTCTAGCTCTACAGTTCAGTCCTATATGCTTTCCTAGATGCAGGGTATGGCAGGCTCAGCTTTTTATTTTTTTATTTTTAAGTGGAAAGGAAGGGAAATCGAAAGGCCTAGGCTAGGTGCTTTGTGCTTAGGACTGCAGGCTGGGGTAGTCAAAAACATGTTTTCTTTTCTAGGGTGGCAGAGCCTAGCCATACCTCCCAAGAAGGCAAAGGGTAAGAAAGGGGGCAAGCCATCACATTGCCACACAAAATGTTCCCCCTCTGGAAACTTCATCTGAGGAAGATGATCAGGCCCCAGCCATTCAGTCCTTGATAGCCTGGATAGAGGCCTTGGAGAAGAGCTAGTCTGAGGTGGCTAGCTGTTCTCCAAGCTCTTCTCACCTTGGTAGCAGTTCCCGCCAAGAGCGTTCCTAGGCCTACCAGGAAGACCTCAGCCATTAATCTGTTGAAATCTTTCCCCAGTACAGTACAGAACTTGGGAGAAGGCAGAACTGCAGGCCCGGCAAGGAACATTTTATTTATTTATTTAAAATATTTCTTGGCCACCTTTCAAGGCAGGAGCCCTCCCAAGGCAGCTTACCGCAATAAAATACATAAAAACAATTAAGATATTAAAAACGATAAAAACAAACACAATAAAATAGCAATAAAAACAACACTAAAGCCAACAATAAAACCAGCAGCAATAAAGGCAATAACAGCAACAACAGCAATCATATCAAGAGAAGGGCAAGGTAAAATATGTTTTGAAGGCCTTCTTAAGAGCCTGCAATGATGGAAAAAATGGAGGACCTCTGATGGCAACTGATTTCAAAAGTGTGGGGCCACTGCAGAGAAGGCCCTCTCACATTTGGTCACCCACCTAACTGCTCTCACAGGTGGGCAGATGAGAGGGGCCTCTCTTGCTGATCTTAAAGTGCAGGCAGACTGATAGGGGTGAATATCAAAGGGACCCCCCCCACACACACCACACACCAGTTTGGATTGACAACAGCACTATGCTGAATGTGCCTTTGGCTAATTCCTCACAACTTGGGGGAAGAGGTCAGTCCAGGATTCCACTTTGGCCCAGGATCCCACAATGGCAAAACCTGCTCCTGCTCCCCAGAGGTACCGCTAGCCCAAAGCTTGCTCCCAGGAACTTCAAGCCCCTTTGGCAGCGGGCTCCCAATTCTTTCTCACCTGTTCAGCAATTATGGTATCACATTCCTACCCTGAGATATATAGAATATAGATACTAACAAATGTTTCAGTTGCAAATACTGCCATTCTGCTGTAGTAGGCAATCAAATTTACCTCTCAAAGTTGAAAATAGCAAAAACTCATAATCAACACACAATAGTTAATCCAGGGTAAAGATCATTTTCTCTGTCTAGGTCCACCACAAAAACATTTTCTTTCCAACTCTTAAATCTGGATTTCCCCATAAAGTCAATTTAGCATGGGAAAATGGGTCAAACTGTAATTGGCATGACATTATACGCCACACATCTCTAACTGCCAAGATTGTGGGAGGAGCTCTATCTGCCTTAATATGCCAAGAACCTAATGCCATCCATTTAGAGAGAGGCTCCAGACATGAGGATTCCAATAATGGCCAAGGTGGAAAATCAAATCTGAGTGGAAAAGACCAAAATTTAGTACAGGACAGCAAATAAGCCTGATGATATGTAGCAAGATCTGGAAAACCAAACCCACCCTCATTAACTGGAAGTTGCATTCTTTTCAGATATATTCTTGGTGGAAAGGATTTCCTCCCCCAAATTTATGAAACAAAGCACTATGTTTTTAGAAATATTTGCCGGGTGTAAGTATGGGAATCCCACGTATAACATAAATAATTCGAGGTATAGTATTCATCTTAAGTGTATTGCCCTTACTCCATAAACTCAACTTTAAAGATAGCCATCTATCAATATCTCATTAAATATCATTAATCAGCTATTTAAGTTTAACCTAATCATTTGAGATGCATCTCTAGATAGAATTCCCAAATAAGTAATAGACTCTGGGCCCAGTCAAAATTGCCAGTTGGCTAATACACTGGAGTATACCTATCTCCAATCGGCATTATTTCTGACTTTGACCAATTAATTGAATAGCCAGATGATTCACCAAAAGTATTAATCAATTTATCGCACATTCATGATTGGCCACTCATGGAAGTTTGCGGGTCCACTACATGACATCGTAATCCTCCAGTGATTCTCCTCTCCCTGCCTATCCTGTGTTATCTGTGTTATGCCAAGCATCAGGCTTCTAAAATCACAGAGAGAGTTTCAATGGATAAAGGAAGTTCTCATTTGCAGGTAGTTGCCCTCCACACATAGAAGACAACAGGAATCCTCTTCAAGGGAGGGGAGGGGAGCTAGTGGACTCATTCCCACTCCCGCTTCTTGCATATAGAGCTTACACATGAAGAGAATGACTGAATAGGACTAGATCCCTAGTGGGAGACACAATCTTTGCATGTCCTTTCCCTACCACACAGAAAAGAACAGCAAAGAAGAGGGCCTTCAGGAAGTCAGCACATGTGCCCCAATCCCCATGGTCCTCTTACCTACCATGTGGAAAGGAAGAACAGGGATCAAGGGATCATTTCTTTAACGAAAATAGTTAATTTAAAATGAAATTACAGAAAAACAAGAAGAAATGACACTGTTTTAAAGTGAAACCCAGACAATACACAATCCCCAACCCAGCTGTGTAAGTGACTCTTATTTCAGCATCAAGAGAAAGAAGGATGATCATAAATGAGCTATGATCTCACTGCACAGAAAGAGATGGAGGATTGAGGTGGTAGAATTCAGAAGTGTACCAGACTGCAAGGGTGGGGAGGAGGCAGGTCTTTGAAGAAATTAATATAAAATAAAGTAGCCCACAGACTTATTGTGAGGAACAAGAGTACCATGCTCATTTCTTAGTTCCTGGTGTTGAATAATTTTGCTACATTTTATTGAAATAAATAGATTTTGAAAAACTTTTTTAAGGTTGCCATTAAACACAGATTGTTCCAATCATATGCTGCCAAATCAGGCCTTTTTAAAGATGGAGAGTCCTAGAGACTGAACATCTCACTTCAACAGTGCTATCTAGTTTATTTTGGTGTTGATTTTAAAAGTTTACATAAGAATAATAATGCACTAAGCAAGGTAATACTTCCTATGCCCATTTTCCAGGTTTATATTGGATAAGACAACAAGTACAGATGTTACTTCTACAGGTCCTGGACAATGTATACCACCCATTCATACTGTGGGTTTAATTATTGATTGAGCCAACCTGGAGTGCCCAGACTTCTTTACTTCCTAATTTAAACCCAGAGCACAATTTTACAGCAAAGTGACTGAAACCTCCTTCCCCTCCCTGAAACTAGGCATTCATAAAAGAAATATGGGCAGGTCTTGAGCTTTGTAGGTGGTTTGGGAAAGTTGGATTGCATCTCTCATAACGTTATTCTCTCCATCTCTGTTCTAACAGCAGCACCTGTTCTTAGCATAATTGCATTCTCTTGGTGTTTCCATTATAAACTCACTTTCATGAGTCAATTCCTTACCTAATAAAACCTTATTTCTCACTCAAAATGTGTGTGGTTTTTTGGAGGGGGGGTGTTCGTGGGAAAAATATTACTCATGTTTTGTTTTATTATTTCCCTTTAAGATAATTTTGTTGTTTTTCTTTTAAAGTCAGCACTTTATGTATTTGGTTTGTCCACATACCTCTAGAAGTTTGAGAGAGCTAGAATGAAAAAGCTTGCTTGTGTTGAAGACTTGATGAGAAGAGTTGAGCCTCTAAAGGATCCTGTTGCATAAACACTGGCTGCATTTGGGATCTTCTTTAATTGTGGATTTTCTGGGGAAAATAAGTGTATCAGTCTGCATCAGAGACAACTGCAGCTGTACAGTGTCCATCACAATGGATGTCATAAACCAGGGGCATGTTTCCACGCTGTTGGCTTCACTTTATTTGCAACTGTTGCGATGTTTCCCCAATCGCATCTTTTCCTGTTTCCACAGCCCTTAAAGTCCTGGCTTATTGCTATAGCCTGGGGCTCTGTGCTGTTTCCACTGAGCTCTAATTGAATTATTTTTTTGATGGCTGGGTGGAGTCTGAGTGGAATCTGGGTTGGGTCTGATTACCTCATCAGTGTTCCTGCCTCCTCAGCCATGTTTCCAGGATTACGGAAGGAGAAGCTAATGGAGGACTACCAGATTTTTTAAAAGGAATCAGCTTTGCTGTGAAGAGAGGCTCCCCCCCGCCCCACTTTCTCCTTTCCCCTGAAAGTCCAGATGCACCTGCATTTCAGGAGCATTGTGCCTCATTGAGCACAATGGGAGTTACTTCCACGTAGACACACATGCTTGTGCTGGGAAATGGCAGGAGAACACAAAAAGGGAAACCAGCCCCCATTTTCACCCACAGGACCTCAGTGACCGCAGTGGGAGTTACTTCTGAGGAGACACTAATGCATTTGTTGTGGGAAAGAGACTGAAACCAGCCCCCATTTTAACGCACAGGATCTCTATATGGAAGCTGTGAAGGAGTTACGTCCTAAGGCAAGGGACCGGAGCCTTGAGATCATGCTTAATCGCATTTAAGGAATTGGGCTTTGATATGTGCGATGTCAGTTGAGAGGCTTCTCCGTTATTTCTGTGGTCATTGAGAGGGCAAGCCTTATTCAGCACAACTGGAGAAAACACCCCTTGACTGGGGTCATGAGCTGTGTTCTAGTGCTTATTTTCAATGATGTTTTAAAAGTTGGTCCCTTGGCATCCTGCTCCAAAACAGTGATGAAACTTCTGGAAAACAGAGGGAAAGGGTTGGGTCACTGAGGTCAGAGCGACACACCCACAAAAGCTGGGCTACATGCCCAATGGGCAGGACTACGATCCTGAACCCAGTGTGGTTGTGGATACAAATCAGTTATGGAGCTGAAGTAAGCTGGAAAAGTCGGACTATGCCCAGTCTCAGAAGAAGCATTTTTTTTTCAAAGTTAAAATGTGGGGCTGGTGCTGAATGGCCATGACGTCGTGGAAACACAGAGACCTCACCACACAGCCAGGTTGGAGTAAATCGCCGGTGAAACACAGCCCAGCTCTCTCACCATGGAATGGGGAAATGGAGTAGGCAGGTGATTGACCTGACCTACAACGTGGAGCCAGTCATGCTCCATGGCAAGGGGAGTGTGGGGGCAATGAACAAGCAGGGAGATGACTAGAATGCAAATGGCATAAGACTCTTGATGAATATGATCAAACACAAGTGTATAGGCCTATGGCTATATGCAATAAAGTATGTATGTTTGTATGTATAAGAATCTTGGTGAATATGATCAAACACAAGTGAGAGCTCATTAACAAGCCTACTCTTTGCAGGGAAGGACAGAGCAGAGGCAACACCTCATCTGCTACCATTGCATCCTTGGAAAGTCAACTTCCTACTTTGATGCCTCAGTTGTAACAGTGTATGAGGATGTTACCAGAACACTGGCCCAATTTTGTATGGTGAGGTCATGTGGCTTGAGGATGTAGACATGGCACTTAGAGTGGCCCTTGTGTGCTTAAAACCTGCTCATCATGGCTAATGGCATCTAGCAAAAATATTTGAATCACAGGTCAGAATCAAGATTGCCAGGAGAATTATCAACAACCTCAGATACGCAGACGATACCACCCTAATGGCAGAAAGCGAAGAGGATCTAAAGAGCCTCTTGTTGAGGGTGAAAGAGGAGAGTGCAAAAGCTGGTTTGAAACTCAACATTAAAAAAACTCAGATCATGGCATCTGGCCCCATCACTTCCTGGCATATGGAAAGGGAAGAAATGGAAGCAGTGACAGATTTTATTTTCTTGGGCTCCAAGATCACCGCAGATGGTGACTGTAGCCATGAAATTAAAAGACGCTTGCTCCTTGGGAGGAAAGCTATGGCAAACCTAGACAGCATAGTAAGAAGCAGAGACATCACCTTGCCGACAAAGGTCCGTCTAATCAAAGCAATGGTTTTCCCAGTAGTAATGTATGGCTGTGAGAGCTGGACTGTAAGGAAGGCTGAGCGCCGAAGAATTGATGCTTTCGAACTGTGGTGCTGGAGAAGACTCTTACGAGTCCCCTGGACTGTAAGGAGGTCAAATCAGTCAATCCTAAAGGAAATCAACCCTGAGTGCTCATTGGAAGGACAGACACTGAAGCTGAAGCTCAAATATTTTGGCCACCTAGTGCGAAGAGAAAAGTCACTGGAAAAGACCCTGATGCTGGGAAAGATTGAAGGCAAAAGGAGAAGGGGACAGCAGAGGATGAGATGGCTAGATAGCATCACCGATGCAATGAATATGAACTTGAGCACACTCTGGGAGAGAGCGCAGGACAGGAAGGCCTGGTGTGCTATGGTCCATGGGGTCACGAAGAGTCAGACACGACTTAACGACTGAACAACAACCACATGCACTTAGGAACTGAGTTTTTGACTACAATCCCAGTCAGGATAGAACAGCTATTGTTGATGCATGATTTTCTACTTGGTACCCCCAATTTAAGGTCAATCATGCAAGATCTCATTACTTTGAGATAATTGACTTTCACACAGCTTTGAAGGGCCTTTACAGAACTTAGGTTCCAGCTGATACCCTCTGTATATCTCGATGGGAGATATCTAGGAATCCGTCACAGAACGGAAATATATATTTGGTTGCAGTCAGACTGAAAATATAATTCATTACTTGCTGTTCTGTCCATTGTATGCGGTCCGGTGCCTTTGAAAACGGTCCGGAAACTTCATCTGGTCCAAAATAGGGCAGCAAGATTGTTAACAGGGACTGGCCTGCGAGCTCATATTACGCCAGTACTTTTCCAGCTGCACTGGCTGCCAGTCCATTTCCGGGCCCGATTCAAAGTGCTGGTGTTAACATTCAAAGCCCTTAACGGCTTGGGGCCAGGTTACCTGAAGGATCGCCTCCTCCCATATGTGCCTGCCCGGACCTTAAGATCATCATCAGCGGCCCTTCTCCGTGAGCCCCTGCCAAAGGAAGTGAGGTGGGTGGCTACTAGGAGGAGGGCTTTTTCTGTTGTGGCACCCCGGCTCTGGAATGAGCTCCCTAGTGAGGTTCACCTGGCGCCTACATTGTACTCCTTTCAGCGCCAGGTGAAGACCTTTTTATTTTCCCAGGCATTTTAGCTTTCTAAATTTCTATCTTTGCTGTTTTAAATCTGTATTTTAAACTCCTGTACTGCTGCTAGGTTTTATTGTGGTTGTATTGTTATATTGTGGTTTTAATGTTCTATATATTTTAAATTGTTTTATTGTGTGTTGTTTGGTTTTAGTTTTTGTGAACCGCCCAGAGAGCTTCGGCTATTGGGCGGTATAGAAATGAAATAAATAAATAAATAAATAAATAAATACTAGAGGTAAATTTTTGTCATCTATTATCCAGCTGTATTTGGATCAAACACCTTAGGAATTAGTAATAGATCTCCTAGCTGATAACCATCTATTTATCACATACTTGGTAGCCCAATTTGCTTTGGCAGCCAAGAAGCTGCAGTCTCACCACATCAAGAATTACGATGTACTGTAAATCTTACCGTTTTAGATATGAGTGGTCAGCCTTCTTAGTGGATGGTAAACATGTTTTGTTCTTAATAGCTTTGTTGAGTTTTAAAATAATTTTTATTTAAATCAAAGTTTTGTATTGGGAAAGGTTTCTTTCTTTTTAACGTTTTTAAACATTGTATAGGCCTATGACTATATACAATAAAGTTCATATGTATGTATAAGACTCTTAGTGAATATGATCATACACAAGTGAGAGCTCATTAACAAGCCTACAATTTGCGGGGAAGGACATTGCATCCTTGGAAGGTCAACTTCCTACTTTGATGCCTTAGTTGTAACGGTGTCTGAGGATGTTACCAGAACACTGTCTGGCCCAATTTTGTATGGTGAGGTCATGTGGCTTAAGGATATAGACATGGCACTTAAGAGTGGCCCTTGTGCACGTAAACCTTGCCCATCATGGCTAATGGCATGTAGCAATTGCATCTTACAGCTATCTGGGCTAATTTGGATAGATTAAGGATTCATCTGAAGTGAAGCAATGGTCCTCCTAATCACCCTGCAGCTAATCTTGGTCTTCCCAAAGCTTCCTGCAAAAGGCAGACTGAGAAAGTAATCTTAAACCGTCTAATTTTTTTTCCTGCAAAAGCCAGGAATTAATCTTAAACCATCCCAATGCTGCACCGGGGGAGGGTGGGGGGACAGAAGAGGAAAGGTGTGTTTTTAAAATAAATAAATAAATAAATAAATAGGGCCCAAACCATAAAGGAATTAAAAAATAATTTGTGGAGAGGGAAATGACCCCATGAAGGAAGGAAGGAAGGAAGTTAAAATTAAGGCAAGGAATATTAAGTAAGGCAAGCAGTATGCAAGCAAGAATCAATGTACAACCAAGGAAAAACAGCACAGAGGGGATGGAGCTGCGGACTGCATCAGGCCAGTAGTCCTGGTGGCTCTGTGCCACCTCCAGTACCAGAGGCAGTGAGCCTATGTACACCAGTTGCTGGGGAACATGGGTGGGAGGGCGCTATTGCATTTGTATCCTGCTTGTGCGTTTCCCGTGAGCAGCTGGTTGGCCACTGTGTGAACAGAATGCTGGACTAGATGGACCCTTGCTCTGGTCCAGCATGGCTCTCCTTGTGTTCTTATGTTCTTCTCCCACAGTTGGGACCAGTGTGCTGGCACTGAGCTCAAGTTGTATGACTCAGCCTCCTCCACTGGCTCTATGGCTGCTCTGCATGCACAGTGGCCAGCCATGGCACGTGCCCACAACAATCCTGATTGGCTCAAGGGAAGGCAGCCAAGTAATTATCATCCCAGGTGCCCCCACCAACCCCCATTCCTGTCCCATCCACCCTGCCATAGGGAAGGACGGAGTGATTTTTGATTGGCTGGAGGCAATAGGGGCTTTGCCACCGTGCTACTTTTAGGGCTACTTCCTGCCAGTTTCAAGGGAGTGTTGCAAAGGTTCTCCTCCAAAAGCCTTTCCCCATGTATTTGAATAGGCAAACATTCTGTGCCTGTATGCTGAATGCACAGGCACAGGCACAGTGTAGGATAACACACTAGTGCTGCTGCTGCTGCCCACGGGAGCCCCCACTGTAGCAGCAGCCAGGATGATGGTGCTATGCTGCCACAGAACCAAATCAGACTTGGGAAGGAGACTCACGGAGTGTTGGAGAGAGAATGATAATGGGGGATATGGGGAGGGGGGAGCTGTATCCCTGCACTTTGATTAAAACCATGCCTGCTGAACAAGCTGAAATTAAAAAATGAGACAAGCAGTCACAGCTATAGTCACATTGTGTTCAATGTGGAGTATAACTCAGAACAAATGCAAAGGGCTTTATGGGCAAAGTGTTTTGCAAGCTGATCAGAGAAGGTTGCCAGTGGTTCCTCCTCAATATCATTTAACGGTTCCCTCACCACTTGGCTCAGCTCTGCGAACACTGTGCCAATGCAATGCTGGTGGAAAACTATAATTTCTTTGCCATCATCAGTACCACCATCAAATAGGTCTTTGGATGAGCTCTAACCCACGTTCACTTCTATCTTTTTTTGAGACTTTTTCCAGATCACTCTTGCTGTCTACTCAACCATCCCAATGCCCCAAGTTCCTAAGAAAACCAAGGATCCTGGGCTCAACCCACTGTGAGAACATGCTTGGGAGCAATTAGGTCAACTACCCAGGCCATTTCTGTGTTCCAGAGGTCAACCAGGGCTTTGACAGAACTGCCAATCCCTCAGAGCATTCAGGAATCCATCTGAATCCACTAGTCTCTGAGGGGAGACCATTTGAATAGCTCCTCACCTTGGAAGAGGTAGGGAGCTCCAGTAAATCTAAACCCAATCATGTAAGTGATATGTCCATACAACAGAGTTATTTCAAACTCTTCCATCCACAGATCATTTTCTTCCTGCCCAGCAAGCACCACATCAAGAGTGTGTCCTGAAGAATGTGTAGGGCCAGATATTATCTGAGACAGACCCATGGTTGTCATGAAGGCCATGAAATCCTGAGCCACCGCAGACGAGCGGGTCTTGATGTGGACGTTGAAATCCCCCAGCACAGTAAATCGGAGGAAAGCTAACACCAACCATCAAGACTGCCTCTATCAACTCAGGAAGAGAGATGGTTGGGGAGCTGGGTGAGCAGTACACCAAAAAGATCCCAATCCTGTAACTGTGACCTACTACTAGATACACATACTCAAAATTGGAGGGTGTCTGAACTTTAATAGGGGGACGGAATCAGAAACATCAATACTCACTTCTTCCCAGTGGACTTTGTCTACAGCTGTACTCAGAAATCTGGTGGGCATAGGTGGGTTAAATTAACCCCCGTCCTTACCCAACAAGCTTTATATCACACAAGATGGGCCATGCTTATCCAGGATCAAATCATGCAATCACAGAAATTGTACTAGTTATTGGCCTGGCATTATTCAGTAGCGTATTCAGACTCGATAAGTTGCCACCATACAACAAGGAATTTGTTGGCTAGATGGTAAACCAGAAGCTGGAACAGACTTAACAGTCTCCTGTCTCCTCAACCTACCTCATCTTATCTCAACCCAAAGGAGTGAACCAAAGGGGAGACCGCTGTTGACTCACTGCTTTGGTGGTGACCTGCCACTTTCAGCAAGCCTCAAAGAAATAACATTCATCCCAGAAGTGGCTGCAAAGCAGTCAGAGGTTTTTGGCCTCCCAGGGTGGGTCCAGTCCTCCTAATGCTGTGCTGGTCTCTGGATGCTGGCTTTCAGCTCTCTGCACAGCAGCCCAAGGCTTGGGGAGACAGGTGGAAAAGATTGACACACCCAAGCAGATGGTCCTTGCTGTTGTGGGTTCTGCTTCACATTGGTATGTGATTGCTGATTTTCTGGGATTATTTGATAAAGGATACAACAGGAAAACTATCATCATAGCAACAGAAATGTCAACTGTGACTGTGAACATCTGCAGACAGCAGTGGGAGAAAAACCATGAATGGCTTGTTTTCATTCAAGGCAAAAAGTGAGCATATTTGGCTCAGCCCTATACATGTTTGCATATAACATTTAGTTAGACCCCCTCTTCAGATCCATTCATACGAAATGAATGGAGATAACTTGAGTGAGTGTTAATGATGATAAAATCACTAATTCTGTTTGACAGATTTTATATGATCTTTTCTTCATGCGCCTATCCTATGTTTAAAGCCACCCCTCTGCCTCCCCACCATTTCCTCTGGCATACACTATTGTGTGGTTACCCATGAACTGGCGTTACTCTAGCATGCAGATATATGTGAGTTTCTAACCATGTGGGGAAATAATTCTGTGAAGAAGCATTTACTGTATTACTCCATTTCTACTCAGTCTGAAAATCCAATTAGAGCTTCCCTTCAGAAGGAAGCCTCCGATGTTGGCGGCTCACGAGTATCCAGTGCCCTGCCGAGCTGCTGCCGACAAGGCAGGAGGAATGACGGAGGCGATTTTCACCTTTCTATCCTCCTTTTACAAACTAGATGGGCCTTTGATCCTGTCTAGAGAAGGCGCGCTGCGGGGGGCTGAGCCAGGGCTGGAGAGGCCGGAGGATTTCTCATATCCTGGCCTGTCCCCTCTCCACCCACCAAAACACCCCACTTCTGCTCCCTGCGAGGTCACATTTGTGACCTTGGGAAGCAGCCGGCACAGTTATTTCCGTGGTGGCTGTGAGGGGGCCAGGGAGGGGGATCTGAACTCAGAGTTCAGGTCTATGTCCTCAGGAGGGGGACTCTGAACAAGCCTACGTTCCCTGGGATGCTCTCTCAGGGACCATAGGATTGCACTTTTTTAGTATTTAAAAACAGTTTTGCCCCATTTGCAGCAACAGAACTAAGATCAGCTTAAAACCAACTATGAATTAACTGACCAGCTAGGCTGAAAAATAGGTTGACCTAATAAGCTGAAATTAGCAGGTTTCATCAGAATCAGTATTTGTTTATAATAACAACAGAGAAATATTTGAGCTAGTGACCATAACACATTCTCATTTAAGTGCTACAATTTGTAACCATTATAATAAAAGTTAGCATTTTTAACATATTGGATGAAAAGGAAGGGAGAAACAACTGCAGAGAAAAACTAAATGTTTTAGATTAATTATTCTGATGTTGTAGCAGAAACAGCAAATTGAGTAACATGGATGGAGCTGATGAATTATTAAAAACTACACATAGTTGCCAGACCAATATAGATTACAAACAGAGAGGTTTTAAAGAATAATTTGAGAATGCGAATGGATATAGATAAAACAGAATTGTCTTTATCCCTAGGTTGAATTTGGAAAGATTCAATAGTTTACAGTGCTGTTAATAATTATTTAGTAATTCATAAAATGTAGAATATGTATTTGTGAAACACTGGAATAAACTGAAGCTCAATCCAGACAAGACTGAAATGCTGCTAGTGGATGGTTCTTCTGACCAGATAGACAGTGTTCAACATGTTCTGGATGGGGTTGTACTTCCTCTGAAGGAGCAGGCTTGTAGCTTGTAGGCTCCGCTGGAGTCATCTTTGGCATTGGAGGCTCTGTGGCATGAAGTGCCCTCTACCAGCTTCGGTTGGGGGCCCAGCTACACCCCTACTTGTTCAGGGATAACCTGGCTTTGGTAGTCTGTGCTCTGGTAACTTCCAAGTTAGATTACTGCAATGTGCTCTATGTGGGTCTGCCTTTGAAGACTGTTCAGAAGCAGCAGCTTGTGCAAAATGCATCAGCCAAACTGATGGCAAGGACCAAAAGGTCTTGAACATATAACACCAGATCTGGCATGCTTGCAGTTTCCAAGCCCAATTCAAGGTGCTGGTTTTGACTTAAGGCTAAAAGCCTTACACGGCTCAGGACCAAAATACCTCAAAGCACCTCTTACCCATATACTATGCTCATCATCTGAAGTCCTCCAAGTACCTCCTCTGAGGGAGGCTTGGAGGATGGCAACAAGGGAGTGGGCTTTTTTGGTGGTAGCCCTCTAACTGTGGAATGATCTCACTACTGAGGTCTGCCTGGCACTAACATTGTCACATTTTTGGCACCGGGTTAAGATTTTACTCCCAGGCATTTGATAGCCTACAATGGGATTTTTAATGTCAGTTGTTTTATCAGCTCCCAGTATCTTATTGTAACTGTTTTTTTAGCATTTAAAAAATCATTTAAACATTTTGTATGTTAGAGATTTTCTATTATGTTATTGTTTTATTGTATTTTTAGTTGTAATTTTTGTGAATCACCTAGAGAGCTTTGGCTATTGGGTGGAATAGAAATGTAATGAAATAAATAAATGAATAAAATATGTTTGGAATATTTTTGATTATAAAACATAATATAAAACTTGGTATTTATATAGTGTTTTTGAATGTTCAAAGTGCTTCATTTGGTAATCCTTAGAACAGCTGCAGGCTGGGATATGTCTGTAATTTTATGGCCATATTGCAGATGAAGGCTAAGACTAACAGAGCAATCCTATGTATGTTTACTCAGAAGTAAGCCCCATTACCGCCAATGAGGCTTATTCCCTGAAAGTGTGTATAGAATTGCTGTCTAAATCTACTGAGTTTATGGCAAAGGTGAGATCTGAACCAAGTTTTCTTGGCTCAGACTTTTAGATATCCATGTAAAAAAGGAACCTCCAGAATCTGAAAGAAAAACATGTTGGAGGCCCTTTATATCACTTTTCAGCCATTCGCTTGTAACTTCCAGTATTTCCTCATAACTTCTTTGACCTCTTCAAAGTTAGTTATGATGCACAATTATGTGTGTAAGAAAGGGAAGTCCATGCCCTCCATTATCTCAGAACTCAGTTGTTTTTGACTAACAGCAATAAGATGTAATGCAGTTAAATAATAAGAGGGTGGGGTGGGGGAAAGTGAAGAGGAATTGTAAATATAACCCCAATAATTGTATTGCAGCCTAGGATTTATAATTACTAAATGTGTGATAACTGCTTCCTAAATGCCCATGCTCTTTAAACAACCTAATTTATAATTTAAAAAGCTGACAATCCTTAAAGTGTTTTATTTTATCTTGTCTGGAATAATGGAAGAGTAAGTTATTGAAAACCTTTATTTTTCATTAGCCTTAAATTCAGCGACAATTAATGTGCCCAATTTGATTATAAACTGCACAAATTAAACAATAAAGAGCTGTCTAATGAGAAATTAATTATGAGGAACAGAAGAGGAGCTGGGCTGGATAAAAGTAATAAGTTATGGCTGATGGCAGATGTGTCAGCTTTTAAAGGAGACAAAGGGCTTTTTCCTCCATGTGTGCCGGTGCTGATATGGCTCATCACAGATCAGTAGATCCAGAGGCCGTAACAGCACTGTAATTGAAACTGCCAAAATCAATAGCACTGACAACCTTAATTAAATTAAATATGTCTCTGATGAGCTCCAACAGCATGGCAGCGGACCACTTGACCCTTTCTCCCAGCCTTGCTTGATGGGATTCAGCACACTGCATGATGGATTCCACCCCTGAGGACAGTTGGAGCACTGTTGGAAATTGCTCCAGGAGTAATGGCCTCCCGGGTGGAACAGGGGCTCTCGACAGCATGCAGTGCACAAGGAAGCCCCATTCCTTCCCAGAGCTGCCAATGGCGAGGGAGGCAGCTGCCTGATGGTGGGGAGGGGAATCCTCTTCTGCATTGGTTTCCTCCCCCTCACTCCATTTTTAAACCCTGCGGAATCAGTTCTCATTGCACATCTTTGGCTGTGAACCATAAACTAAGCCAATGTAGGATAGGGAAAAGAGTACTAGATGTTAGTTGGAGGGATTACAGTGGAAATGCCCAGTCAGCCATGAAACTTACTGGGTGACCCTGGGCTACTCATTGATCTGGTTTGCACAGTCGAAAGAAGCCATGTGGCTTATTTAAATCACAGCTTGTCGTGTCATCCAAACCCGGGCAGCATGGCTCATTGAACAACCCTCCAACAACCCATGGGCTGTTGGAGGGTTATTGGAGGGTTGTTTCCTCCTCCAGCCAGCCATGGCTCCTGGGTTCAGATAACACACCAAGCTATGTTGGGTGGTGATTATG
Organism: Heloderma suspectum; assembly: GCF_057233095.1. Lineage (NCBI taxonomy): Eukaryota > Metazoa > Chordata > Lepidosauria > Squamata > Helodermatidae > Heloderma > Heloderma suspectum. The sequence goes on from NC_139462.1 coordinate 120,344,974, forward strand.
GAAATCATGCCCAGCGTGCACTGTGATTTAAATAAGCCATGGTGGCTTATTTTGATCATGCAAACTGGCCCATTATCTCTCTGATAAACCTACCCCACAGAGTTGTTAGGGGCATAGGGACATCGGAAGCTGCCTTATACTGAGGCAGACTGTGGGTCCATCTTGCCCAGTATTGTTGACATTGACAGGCAGCAGCGGCTCTCCAGGGTTTCAGGCAGGAGTTTTTCCAGCTCTACCTGGAGATGCTGGGGATTGAACCTGGTACCTTCTGCATGCAAAACAGGTGCTCTGCAACTGAGCCACAGCCCCTTGTTGTGCTGACACAATAGGGAGGAAGATTTTAGAACAGGGTGGGATAAAAATGTAATGAATAAATAAGCTTGCCTCTATAGGTCAAAGCCTGGAATGTTCCTTGGAAGCCATTCCTAAGAACCCCATATCAATAGGGAAGAGGGCAAATGTTGAATGCCTACCTTTTGGTTATATTCAAAATTACATTGCAGAAAATCAGTATATTTTAAGAGCATTTGGGGGCTATTTATTCATAATAAATACAGGAGGAGGGAACGGCACCCCCATCCTCTGTAAATTAGACAGATCTGACTTTGAGAAATGTGGACTTCTAGAGGCATATTTTAGTAAAAGTGGACAGATATATCTTTTCATACGTTTTGGATGCGCAAATGAATGAAAGATCAAAGCAGATTACAAGGAATATGATGCCTTTAATGAATTAAAATTTGGTATATATCATCTCAGATATGCAGATGATACCACTTTGATGGCTGAAAGCGAGGAAGAGCTGAGGAACCTTATGACGAAGGTGAAAGAAGAAAGTGCAAAAGCTGGGTTGCAGTTAAACCTAAAAAAAAACAAGATTATGGCAACCAGCTTGATGGATAACTGGCAAATAGAGGGAGAAAACGTGGAGGCAGTGACAGACTTTGTCTTTCTAGGCGCAAAGATTACTGCAGACGCTGACTGCAGCCAGGAAAACAGCAGACGTTTACTTCTTGGGAGGACAGCAATGACAAATCTTGATAAAACAGTGAAGAGCAGAGGCATCACACTGACAACAAAGGTCCGCATAGTGAAAGCAATGGTATTCCCCATAGTAACCTATGGCTATGAGAGCTGGACCATAAGGAAGGCTGAGCGAAGGAAGTTAGATGCTTTGAACTGTGGTGTTGGAGGAAAATTCTGAGAGTGCCTTGGACTGCGAGAAGATCAAACCAGTCCATACTCCAGGAAATAAAGCCAGACTGCTCACTTGAGGGAATGATATTAAAGGCAAAACTGAAGTACTTTGGCCACATAATGAGAAGACAGGATACCCTGGAGAAGATGCTGATGCTAGGGAAAGTGGAAGGCAAAAGGAAGAGGGGCCGACCAAGGGCAAGATGGATGGATGATATTCTGGAGGTGACGGACTCGACCTTGGGGGAGCTGGGGGTGGCAACAGCCAACAGGAAGCTCTGGCGTGGGCTGGTCCATGAAGTCACAAAGAGTCAGAAGCAACTGAATGAATAAACAACAACAATATATCATCTAAGTATAATACATTTTCCTGTCTAGGAATATTGTAATGGTATGCAGCCACCATATTGGATTCAACATGTCCACCAATGATAAAGTACAAAAAGTTAAGAAAAAAACAAACTCACCTACATATTATCCTCCAATAAGAGATTTGATGTGCAATCCTATATATGTCCTATACATGTCTACTGATTAGGTAAATCCCACTAAATTCAGTAGGGCTTACTCCTAAGTAAATGTGTATAGTATTGGAGCCTTAGGGAGCAATCCTATGGCTGCTAGACAGCAGCTAGACGGCCATAGGATATATTGTTTTCTGGGAACCGACCTCGGAGCCTGCGCTCCAAGGTCGGTTCCTGGAGAACCAACCTCCCCCACTTCTGCGCTGCCTCAGGGGCAGCGTGGAACAGCCCCATCCTCCACGCTTGCAAGAGGAGTGCAGAGCCACCAAAAAGGGGCATGTCTGGGGGCTTTCCGGGGTGGGGAGGGTGGAAATGCCTGTACGACACATCCAGTGTGTCATACAGCAGCCTCCTCCCCCACTCCACCATCCCATGGCTAGATAGTCGCAATCGGCTATGTAGCTGAAAATGCAGGGCAGGAGAAGTGCAGAGGGAATGATCCCCTCCATGTTTCTCCTGCCCTGCATTGGATAGACGGTCGCCTCCGAGTTCGGAGGCAGCTACCTAACTAGATAGGATTGTGCCCTTAATGGTTTAAAGTACCCCTGTGCTGCTGCAGTCACAATGTTACAAAATGACAATCATCCTTAACTTTTGATGACTAATTCATAGGTCATTCTCACTATGGATAAAGCTATTTCTTACAAAAGTATTATGGTTAAGTGGACTGTCCCACAAATGCCAAAATTTCTTCAACAGTTCTTGGCTTATGTGTGATAACTTCTTGAATGAATTTGTCAACACACCACTCTTCAGGCCTATTGAATGGAGGCTCCTATGCCAATGAGGGTGGGTGACTCCTCTCTGGGTTTCTGCCAGAGCCAGCCAGGACTCCAAAGGAGCTACCCAAGGCGCTGAACCTATTTTGGGGTAGGGTTCAGCACCTTGGGTAGCTCCTTTGGAGTTCTGGCCATTTCTGGCAGAAATCCAGCATGCAAGTTCACATTCCAAGCCATTTGGAGCAGCAGCATTATGCCCCAGTTCTTGAACTTCCTTCAACTTCAGCATGTTCCTTTAAAGGCGAAATCATACACTTTCCCCAAAACAGCCTGGGTTTTTGATATGAAGGAATGTATTGTCTTCAGCACTGGCTTACTTGTTAGAAATTATATTAAATTGTTTGTTTAATATTCAGTATAATTTCTAATAAGCCAGTGCTGAAGATGTTACTTCATATCAAAAACTCCGCCTTCCTGTTTTGGGGAGAGTGTATGATTTTACTTACATTTACATAAGGACAAAGGGTGGCATCTGGAACTTACATCTTGACTTTTTCCATTCAGTGCTGCCTTTCTTCTCTGAGTTACAATCGTAAGAACTGTGCATGCTGAGGTACTGTATATCTGAGTAAGATACACTATCAGATGAAGTTAAAGGTAAAGGAAACATTGTTGTCAAGAGGTCTCACCCTCACTATACATATAAGAGGACCCAGCCAAGAATGGTTAAGTGCAGCTGGCAAAAAAGGAGGCGGAATCACCAACATGTTAAAGCAAACTACATTGAGCAGATGGGCCTCAGTCATACAGTGAAAAGGTTCATTTTTTTAATAGAGCAGGTCACGGTGATCTTAACCACTGGAGGAGCAACCCATGGTGCAAAGGATGAGGCAGAGTTACTACCTGTTTTGCAGACATTAACTTTTTTTTTCTAATGAGACTCCAACTCTTCTATGCAACTCTTTTATTGCTAACAAGGTTTTAGTAACAGTAGTTATCCAGGATTCTCTTCTGAATACTAGGAGACTAGGACAAGAATAACGAGAGAAGTTTGTCTAAATAAGACTGATCAAAACAAACAATAAAATAAATTTCATGAAAAAGTGAAGATGAATAATGTTTTCACCTCTAGTTCAATGTATGCAGTCAAAGAAGGTACTGACAATATAATGACATCTCACGCATAAGAGCTGGACCTCAGCGGTGTGTTACTTATACCCATCACATTAACAAAACTAAAAGGGTACCTGAATTCAGGACAGAAAAGCCAGGTTGTCAGAACTGTTAACTTAAAGGCTCCTGTCCTTCAACTCTAACTGATGCAAATGTAACAACTGATAGGGAAACACTAGTACCTGCCATTCATAAACCACAAGGAATAGCAAGCTCTGGAGACCATGGTCAGTATCCAACGCTGCCTGTGTGCTAGCAGGACCCTCCGCCAGTGCAACAGGAAGCACTGCAGTTACTGCAGTTACTGGAAATGAGCTGGAATGCTCATTTCCCAAACGGAGCAGGTCAGTGGAGCTTGCAGAAGGGAGCGCCGCTGACCTGTCCTGCTTCAGAAATGAGCATCGTGGCTCACTTCCAGGATTGCTCTAGGAAGCACTAGTTTCCAGTTGCACCAGTGGTGAGTCCTGCTGGTGCAACAGTACTGGCACAGGCAGCGTTAGATAGTGTCCCAGGTCAACATCTCCATGCAGGCTGTCATTCATGGAAGTGCGATGTGCAGTTGTACTGATGTAATCTATGATAAATATTACGGTGTGTCAACCCACTCCAGTATTCTTGCCAAGAAAACCCCATGGAACGTATGACAAGGCTAAAAGATATGATGCCAGAAGATGAACCCCTCAGGTCGGAAGGTGTCCAATATACTACTGGGGAAGAGCAGAGGGAATTTCCAAGTAGTGCCAGAAAGAGTGAAGCAGCTGGGCCACAGCTGAAAGGACACTCAACTGTGGATGTGTCTGGTGGTGAAAAGAAAATCCAATGCTGTAAAGAACAATATTGTTTAGGAACCTGGAATGTCAGATCAATGAATCAAGGTAAGCTGGAGGTGGTCAAACATGAGATGGCAAGATTGAACATCGACATCATGGGAATCAGTGAACTAAAATGGACAAGCATGGGCGAATTTAATTCAGGTGACCATCATATCTACTACTGTGGGCAAGAATCCCTTAGAAGAAATGGAGTAGCACTCATAGTCAACAAAAGGGTGGGGAAAGCAGTACTGGGGTACAATCTCAAAAACAATAGAATGATTTCAGTACGAATCCAAGGCAAACCATTCAACATCACAGTAATTCAAGTCTATGCCCCAACCACTGAGGCCGAAGAAGCTGAGGTTGATCAGTTCTATGAAGACCTTCAACACCTTCTAGAACTAACACCAAAAAAAAGATGTCCTCTTCATCATAGGGGATTGAAATGCTAAAGTAGAAAGTCAAGAAATCACTGGGATAACAGGCAAGCATGGCCTTGGTGTACAAAATGAAGCAGGACAAAGGCTAATAGAGTTTTGCCAAGAGAACATGCTGATCATAGCAAACACCCTTTTCCAACAGCAGAAGAAGTGACTCTACACATGGACATCACCAGATGGTCAATATCGACATCAGATGGATTATGTACTTTGCAGCCAAAGATGGAGAAGCTCTATCCAGTCAGTAAAAACAAGACCTGGAGCTGACTGTGGCTCAGATCATGAGCTTCTTATTGCAAAATTTCAGCTTAAATTGAAGAACATAGGGAAAACCACTAAACCATTCAGGTATGACCTAAATCATATCCCTTATGAATATACAGTGGAGGTGAGGGATAGATTTCAGGGATTACACCTGATAGACAGAGTGCCTGAGGAACTATGGATGGAGGTCTGTAACATTGTTCAGGAGGCAGCAACTCAATCCATCCCAAAGAAAAAGAAATGCAAGAAATCCAAGTGGCTGTCTGATGAGGCCTTACAAGTAGCTGAGGAAAGAAGGGAAGCAAAAAGCAAGGGAGAAAGGGGAAGATATATCCAACTGAATGCAGAGTTACAGAGAATAGCAAGGAGAGACAAGAAGGCCTTCTTAAATGAACAATGCAAAGAAATCGAGGAAAACAACAGAATGGGAAAGACTAGAGATCTCTTCAAGAAAATCGGAGATCTCAAGGGAACGTTTTGTGCAAAGATGGGCATGATAAAGGACAAAGAAGGCAGGGACCTAACAGAAGCAGATGAGATTAAGAAGAGGTGGAAAGAATACACAGAAGAACTATACAGGAAAGATCTGAATGTCCCTGATAGCCATGATAGTGCGGTCACTGAACTTGAGCCCGACATCCTAGAGAGTGAAGTCAAGTGGGCCTTAGGAAGCATTACTAACAACAAAGCTAGCGGAGATGACAGTATTCCAGCTGAGCTATTTAAGATCCTAAAAGATGATGCTGTTAAAGTGCTGCACTCAATATGCCAAATTTGGAACCCTCAACAGTGGCCACAAGACTGGAAAAGGTCAGTTTACATTCCAATTCCAAAGAAGGGCAACGCCAAAGAGTGTTCAAACTACCATACAATTGCGCTCATTTCACATGCCAGCAAGGTTATGCTCAAAATCCTACAAGCTAGGCTTCAGCAGTATGCGAACCGAGAACTACTAGAAGTACAAGCTGGGTTTCGAAGAGGCAGAGGAAGTAGAGGTCAAATCGCCAACATCTGCTGGATCATGGAGAAAGCAAGAGAATTCCAGAAAAACGTCTATTTCTGCTTCATTGACTATGCTAAAGCCTTTGATTGTGTGGATCACAACAAACTGTGGCAAATTCTTAAAGAGATGGGAGTACCAGACCACCTTACCTGTCTCCTGAGAAACCTGTACAAGGGTCAAGAAGCAACAGTAAGAACCAGACATGGAACAACCGATTGGTTCAAAATTGGGAAAGGAGGACAACAAGGCTGCATATTGTCACCCGGCTTATTTAACTTATATGCAGAGTACATCATGCGAAACGCCGGGTTAGATGAATTACAGGTCGGAATTAAGATTGCCGGGAGAATTATCAACAACCTCAGATACGCAGACGATACCACCCTAATGGCAGAAAGCGAAGAGGATCTAAAGAGCCGCTTGTTGAGGGTGAAAGAGGAGAGTGCAAAAGCTGGTTTGAAACTCAACATTAAAAAAACTAAGATCATGGCATCTGGCCCCATCACTTCCTAGCATATAGACTGGGAAGAAATGGAAGCAGTGACAGATTTTACTTCCTTGGGCTCCAAAATCACCGCAGACAGTCACTGTAGCCATGAAATTTAAAGACCCTTGCTCCTTGGGAGGAAAGCTATGGCAAACCTAGACAGCATAGTAAGAAGCAGAGACATCACCTTGTTGACAAAGGTCCGTCTAATCAAAGCTATGGTTTTCCCAGTAGTAACGTATGGCTGTGAGAGCCGGACTATAAGGAAGGCTGAGCGCCGAAGAATTGATGCTTTCGAACTGTGGTGCTGGAGAAGACTCTTACGAGTCCCCTGGACTGCAAGGAGGTCAAATCAGTCCATCCTGAAGGAAATCAATCCTAAGTGCTCATTGGAAGGACAGATATTGAAGCTGAAGCTCAAATATTTTGGCCACCTAATGCGAAGAAAAAACTCTCTGGAAAAGACCCTGATGCTGGGAAAGACTGAAGGCAAAAGGAGAAGGGGACAGCAGAGGATGAGATGGCTAGATAGAATCACTGATGCAATGAATATGGACTTGAGCACGCTCTGGGAGAAAGCGGAGGACAGGAAGGCCTGGCGTGCTATGGTCCATGGGGTCATGAAGAGTCGGACACGACTGAATGACTGAACAACAATCAGAATGAAGTGTCAGAAGAGTTGTGGGAAACAGAACTCTTCTGTTACCAGCAAATTGTGTTTTTTTTTTAATGGTAGCTCTTGTAGATGATAAAACAGAACTTGCCAGATTCCTAAGAAATCGACTCACATTAGTCATTGTGCCTAGCAGGTGGAAGACATGAGAACACAAGAGGTGCCATGCTGGATTAGGCCAAATGCCTATCCAGTTCAGCATTCTGTTTCCTTTCCACACTGACCAACCAAGTGCCTATAGGAAGCCCACAAGCAGGACATGAGTGCAACAGCTCATGTTCCCCAGCAATTAGCATAGAGAGGCATACTGCTTCTGATACTGGAGGTAGCACATAGCCATCATGACCAGTGGCCTCTGTGAATTTGTCCAATCTCCTTTTAAAACCACCCAAATTGGTGGCCATCACTACCTCTTGTGGTAACAAATTCCATAGTTTGACTACGTGCTTGTGTGAAGTTCATCCTTTTATCTGTCCAGAATCTCACACCATTCAGCTTCATTGGATAATTACATTGGGTTATAGCATTATGAGAAAGGGAGAAAAAACATGTCCTTATTCACTTTCTCCACACTATGCATAATTTTATATGCTTCTATCGTACCCCCCCTTCTTCTCAGCTAAAGGTCACTTGGATCCGGGGGGGGGGGGGGCTACATATCATTCTGACATTCCTCGACCTCAACAGATCAATCCTGCCATTTGTTACAGAGTGTGCCAATGCTAGAGCCTCTGATGAATTCAAACCTCTGCTGGTGCAAGTCTGGCAGGGTGGAAGAGAGGGAAGTGTGGCATTTCCGCTGTTCCCCACCCACCCACCCCCTTCATGGGGATTTTTTTAAATTGCAAATTCCTTCCCATTGGTCTCAATGGGAGAAAATGGATCTATGCCAGCTGCAGGGCTGGCATTGCTCAGTAGCCAGTTTGGGGTCATGTCTGGGAGCCAGGCTGCAGATCCACAGCCTCTCCTGGCATGCTGCACGGCCCACCCCTTTCCCCCATCTCCAGTGTCAGAATTCTGATGCTGGAAAAGAACTGGACATGAATGTGGTGGCTGGGGGCGGGGTAACCAAGGTCAAATCTTCACCTCCAAGGGTGGGCATCTCTCTCCACCCTCAGAGGGGGATATCCAACAAATCCTGTGGCCTCTGGGACACACTCTGAGGAACCACAGGATTGCAGCGAAAATGTCTTTTAATGGGATTATATGTAACACATTCATTTTCGGTATTCTGTTCTTTGTAGTCTGCTTTGGTCTTTCATTGTCATCAAAATCATGTTGCCATTTTATTTGCATCTTGGCATACAGAATTTGGACTCAGTATACCAAAACAAATAAAAATATGTCTACCCACTTCAACTGAAAAATGCCCCTAGAAGTTTATCTAACTAAATTACTTGACTAAATGGCAGGCCTGCCCACGCTTTCTCCAGATTCTAAACTGGGGGAGTTGGAACCCCACCTATCCACATACATATGGATGGGCAGAGTGTGTAACAAATACACCTAACCTAGGCATAGTCTAGGTGATACTTAGCCTAAGGCAAAGTGGTTCATAACGGATGGAATACATAATGAATTTGGATGGTATGAGATCAGGAATATGCTTCCTAAAAGATCTCCTCTAGAGGCAAATTGGCACAATGGGGGTGGTAGTGGTGGTTTGCCTTTCCAGAATGTGCATGAGATGGACATTTTTTTTGCCTTTCCAGAGGCTAAATAAATAAACAAATGATATGAGGAGAGCCCAGTAAAACAAATGATATGAGGATTGCCCAGGGTAGGTGAGGAGATGGTTAAAGAACACCTAGTTACTGTAAATGAGTTCAAGGATGTTTCTACACCTGCAACTTATTGCACATTCATGACTGGCCACTCATGGAAGTTTGCAGTTCCATTACATGACATTGTAATCCTCCAATGACTTTCCCACCATTTCCCCCCTGTGTTATCCCCAAATGGAAAAAAAAATGCAGTATTTTTTCAGCCTGTGCAACAGGAGTGCCATGGCCTGCCCGTGTACTTCTCCCATAATGTGAAAAAAATCCCTTTCTTTGGGGTTGTTGGGGGCGCGGTCATGATGACGACGGCAGTGATGTTGGGGTGGTGGGCATGTCGGTATACTGACCTGCTGGCTTGCCGCCGTGCCATGACTAAATGCAATGCACCGACTTTCGCTCCCAACTTTGGCTGCTTACTCCACAACGCAGAATGGCCGGCATGCTGACATGCCAGCATTCCAGCAGTTCTCTGGGAAACCGGTGCCTGCGGGGATGTGGTTTGGGCAGGTCAGTGGAAGCTGCATTGTGTGTCAATCACAACCAAACCACCAGTAATCTCTGATGGGAGGGAAAGGGGCAGGAACCAGGGAGGAAATTTTGCAGTGCCCCCAGTGCATGCAATGGCTGTTCACGGAAAAGTAGCCACCCCATGAAAAGGAACAGAATATAATGAGATAGAAACAACTGTGTAAAGGAGCCCTATCTAATCCTGTGATGAAACCGGATGGAGAAAGCCCCGGTACTGATGCGGATTTCTGTCCCCATGTGATGAAACCCCAAGTCTCTAGGGACAGGTGAATTGCACCCCAGGGTGTTGAAGGAGCTTGGAGACATTATTTTGGAGCCACCAGCTATAATCTTTGAGAATATTTGGGAAACAGGTGAAGTGCTGGAAGACTGGAGATGAGCAAATGTTGTCTCTATCTTCAAAAAGGGGAGAAAGGCAGATCCAGGAAACTAGAGATCAGACAGGCCAGGTGTCAATAGTGGGCAAACTGTTAGAATAGATGATGAAGGGTGCAATCCTATCCGTGTTTAGACAGAAATAAGTCCTATAGCTCCCAGCATGGCCCAGCCAGCATGGCCACCTGGGCCATGCTGGGAGTTGTAGGACATTTTTCTGTCTAAACATGCATAAGATGGTGCCCTATGTGGGCTAGAAAAGAATGCATTGATTACTAGGAACCAATGTAGATTTATCAAGAATAAATCCTGCCAGACCAACCTAACCTTTTTTGATAAAACTTACTAGTCTGGTAGATCATGGGAACACTGTGAACATAGTATGTCTTGATTCAGTGGAAGATTTAACAAGGTATCCTATGATATCCTTGTTGACAAGATGGTGAAATGTGGACTAAATACTGTGAGGTGAGCCACAGTAATTAACCATACCTAGCAAGTGTTCATTAGGAAGCAATCCTATGGCCGCTAGACAGTGGCTAGACAGCCATAGGATATGTTGTTTTCCGGGAACCAACCTCCCCCCACTTCCACGCTGCCTCGGAACATCCCCATCCTCCATACTCGCAAGAGGAATGTGGAGCGGCTGAAAAGGAGCGTGGCTGGGGGTGTTCCGGGGTGGGGAGGGCAGAAATGGCTGTACGAGTGTCGTACAGCAGCCTCCTTCCCACTCAGTCTTCCCGCGGCTGTCTAGCAATCAGCTGTCTAGCCAAAAATGCAGGGCAGGAGGAGCACGGAGGAAACAATCCCTTCCGTGCTTCTCTTGCCCTGCTTTGGATAGGCAATCACCTCTGAGTTCGGGGGCGTCTGCCTGTCTGGATAGGATTGCGCCCTTAATGGCTCAACGTCATCCCAACAGTAGGTCTTGAGTGGAATGCCTCAGGGCTCTGTCCAAGGCCTTGTGCTGTTCAACATTCTTATAAATGACTTGGATGAGTGTGTAGAGGGATGCTTATCAATTTTGCAGATGACACGAAGTTGGGAGGGATACCCAACACCATAGAAGACAGAATCAAGATTTTAAAATATGATTTTGACAGGCTGGAACCAACAAGATGGAATTCAACAAAGATAAATAAGTCCTCCATTTAGGTACAAAAAATTGAAGGCACAAGGGATGGGGGAAACCGGGCTTTGCAACAGTAAATGTGAAGTGGATTTACGAGTTTAAGTGGATCACAAGCTGAACATGAGTCCACAGTGGGATGTGGCTGCTAAAAAAGCAAATATGGTCTTAGTCTGCATTAACAGAAGCAGAGGGTTCAGATAATGGGAAGTAAGAGTTCTGCTCTATTCTGTGCTGGCCTGGAGTACTGTGTGCTGTTCTGGGAACCACATTTTAAGAAGGACATTGACAAACCAGAGCTGGTCCAGAGGAGGGTGACTGGGATGGTGAGTGTTCTGGAAACCAAGTCCTATGAAGAACAGTTGAAAGAGCATGGAGCCATGTTTAGCCTGGAGAAGAGCAGAGTAAGGGGAGACCTGAAAGCTATCTTTCAATATCTGAAGGGCTTCCATGCAGACGATGGAGCAGACTTGTCCTCTGTCGCATCAGAGGGCAGGATGAGAACCAATGGATGAAAATTGCAGGGATGCAGATTTTGGCTAAACATTACTTCCTAAGAGCGGTTTGATAGTGAAACCTTTGGAGTTGATGATCTCTCCTTTGTTGAAGGTATTTAATGGCTGGGTGGCCATCTGTCAGGGATGATGTAATTGCATCTTGCATTGCCTACACTGACCAAGGGTTGGACTAGATGACTCTCAAGTCACCTTCCAACTTTATGATTCTATGAGTAAATTGTATGTGTCCGCTGGAACTTCTCATACTCCTGGCATCAGTTTATTCTGCTAAACTAATATGATTTTATGCAGAAAATGTCCATGCCAATTCCACAAAAGGTCATGTAAGTAAAATGGCCTCTACCAGTTCCACCGTTGCCTCCATCTGCAATGTTGAACTGGTATGGGCTCAACTGGGATGTGAGTGGCTTGTGAGTGGAACAAGTGCATCTGGACCCTCATCCCTGTAAACAGTTTTCAATGCTAAGGTTCTACTTTGGAATGTGTGAAGAATAGACAGAAGTGCCTCTCAGCTGGAGCACAGCCCTTTCCCTCACCAATGAGAAAGTGCAGTGTCCCCACGCAGCAGGGATGAGAGGAAGGGGTTCCAGATCAGAGAGTCATGGTCCCAGACAGATATGAGCCTCAGCATCTCTTTTGTAGAAATAAAGCAGTGGCATTTGGACAGCAAAGAATATACTATTCAAATAGAAATTTGATTGAATGTCCCAGTGATTTGGCTTTAAAGATTATTATTACACATAGAAAAATATATATTATAAATGTACATGAGGCAAAGAGACTCCAAGAACCTTATGCCACAATGCCTGTGATAGCCAAGTTCCACTGTAAAGAGCGCATTTGTTTTCTCCTTAAGATATTTGCTTGAGTAAATATTTTCACAGAAGACAGTTCTGTTGACTGTGCACCAGCAGACTTCCTAAACAACATTAAATAATCACCTCCCCAGTTTTTCAAAATGTTTATGTCAGCATTAACAAACTCCTCCTTCATTATAAGCCTGTCAAAGTTCAGAAGCTAAGATTATTGGAATAGATTCCTTTGAAATGCTAAAGTTGTTGCTTTGACAACTCTGGAAGAGAACAGATTGTCAAATTGGCCAAACTGTGGCCTTGCCATACCAAAGTGTTTGAAATAATCCACTGGGAGAAAATACTGTAATCACAGGAGACACTTTCAAGTGAAACCCAAAGGTGCAGGAAAGGGTCAAAGCACATTCCAGTACCTATAATTTCAAATCAGACTACATGGTGGAGAGCAGCTTCACATAAGGAACATAGGATCTTGTTACCGGTTCATTCTGTTCTGTGCATAATGTTCAATATACTTAGAAGCATTCCTGCTCTTACCAAAGTGTATGATGATGGGAAAATTTTACCCCCAACTGATATCTTTGATGTCGTCATTTCAGCACTGCTAATATAAATGTAATCCTGTGACCATCTCACTGTTTTATAGTGATCTCTTTGATAGCAACCTCACCTTCCTAATTTCATTTCATGCACAAGTAACTGGTGGTTTTATATCTTTGCAACTTCAGAGCATTAGTTTGTGTTGTTTTATTGTTAAGCACAGTACAAAGTCCCCATAAAATAGGGCTGAGCCAAAACTACTTACCTCATTTTGTGTTTTTTAATGAGTATAGCACAGCACTCCTCATTTTCAGCTGTTTTCAGTATATAACAGATTCATTCACATTGATTCAATGCTGTTCTTCTCTGCATCCTCCTCCTCCTTCTTCACCAGACCCCAGCCATCTGCTGACATCGCCATTTAATTCTATTGGCTGCAGCAATCCATGTGATTTTGTTGATGTCATGGTTGTGCATAAAGAAAATCATGTGGGTTGCCACAGCCAACCAGACCGAATGGCAATGTAGGCAAATGAGATGGAGGACAATGGTGGCAAATGATACCCACAGCATCTTGGGGAGTAATTCTTCTAGCTCTGGAGGCTTGAACTCATTTAAAGTAGCTATGTGCTCTCTAACAATCTCCTTACCTGCCCTGGACTAAAATCACTCCTTATAGCATTTGTTTTACATTTCCCAGGTTGAACACAATTTCCCTTGACAAAGAAGGCCGAGGGCTTCTTCACACGGAGCTTTTATCCTGCTATTGAGATTGGTTACTCACAGAAGCTTGTGGGTTCTTTAGATGACATCGTTAACCTCCAGGGTGTCTCCTGCACTAAGGGAGCAATCCTACCGGGATAGGAGGCTGACTCCGAACTCAGAGGCAACCGCCTATCCAATGCAGGGCAGGAGAAGCACAGAGGGGATTGTCCCCTCCATGCTTTAGCCACCCTGCATTTGCGGCTAGACAGCTGATTTCAGCTGTCTAGCCACAGGAAGGCAGAGTGGGGGAAGCAGCTGCTGGACAACATGCTGGATGTGTCGTACAGGCATTTCCGCCTTCCCCACCCCAGAACGCCCCCAGGAATGCCCCGTTTTCGCCACTTCTCTTCTGAGCATGGACCACAGGGCCATTCCGAGCTGCTTGTGAGGCAAGGCGGGGTGGGGGGATTGTTGGTTCTCAGGGAACTGACCTCAGAGCGCGGGTTCCAAGGTTGGTTCCCAGAAACCAACATATCCTATGGCCAGCTAGCCACTGACTAGTGGCCATAGGATTGCACCCTAAATGACCTTTATTCCATTTTTTTAAAAAGAGCACAGATAATGTGCTTTATTTATTTATTTATTTATTTGCCACACATCTGCCCAGCTACCCAGCCACAGCATTTGAGTTCTGCTTGAGTTCCCTCGTGAAAATGGAAAAGCCACAATAAGAGGAGCTAGACCGCAGTGCCATCTAGAGGCTGTATAATCAAACATATGGAAGTCTCATATAAGGGGGAGAAGGAGGGGGAAGGGGAGGGGGGAAAGGAAGCGTGTCTAAAGGGAGTCTGTTGTGATCCTTCATTTAAAACGGAAGCAGAAAGCCCAGTTTTAAATGTGGGATTTTGGGCCGGAGTAGAGATGCTCTGAGGCAAAATAAAAATGGATAGTTCCTATTTTCTCCATCACTCATTAAGATTTCACCTTCCTTCCCAGGCAGCCGACTTTCCCCTTTCTTCTTCTTCTTGCTCCAAACAGAGGCAAAGAAGCTTATTTTGTTATTTTGAGCATCTCTCACAAGCCTCAGTTCTTTCTAGACTTTAGCTTTTCTGACACCATCCTTACATGTTTGGGCCACTCTGTTCTACTGACCCTTGGTTATATGTCGCTCCTTCCCTCTCCTATACATGTCCCTTTTATGTCTCAGATCATTAGAGGAAATCTTTCCCATATTTCCTCTCATTGGAATACTTTCAATATTTCACTTTCACAATCTCCCATCCCTCTTGAACTCCTATGTCCTTCAGAATTTCTAGCCATAGGATCCTACCCAACTTTTCTCTGAGGTCTTTGAAATCAGCTTTCCTAAAATTTAGGGTACATGTCCAACTATGCTCAGTTTTCACATCTCTCACTATTATGAATTCCAAGATGATGTGGTCACTTTCCCCCAAGGTCACCATCACTTTCACTTCATCAACTAGTTCTTCCCTGTTGGTCAGGATTGAGTCCGAGATAGCAGATCACCTTGTTCCTTCCTCTACTCTTCTGAGAGATGAAGTTGTCAGCAAGTAAGGCAAGAATTTATTGGATATCCATTCTTTGCAAAGTTAGATCTCCAGCAGATATCAGGATGGCTCGCCTAAAGGCTTTGCAATGTCTTTCAGGAAAGCTTCATTTAAGTCTTCTAGGTAGCTAAATAGTCTGTAGTATAATGTCACAACACTATTCATTTTCTTTTTCTCTTTCTGTCCTTACTCAGAAGCTTTCAACAGGATGTCCACTCTCAGATTCATGGATTTCTGTGCAAATGTATACATTCTTTACATATAACACTACCCACCTCCTTTCTGTTAGGTCTATTCCTTTTGAACACCCTTCAGTTACTATATTCCAATCATGGGTCTCTTCCCACCAAGTCTCAGTTGTACCTATTAGATGATTTCCACACCAAGTCTTAGTTATACCTATTAGATCATCTTATGTACTCGTATTAGGATTTCAAGTTCATTCTGTTTGTTTCCCATATTCCATGCATTTATATATATACACATCAGAGGACATGAGCCTTGTATCATTTCTGTTTCCCTGATGAATTTCCCTGCAAATTCCTGAACACCACCTCCATTGCCTTGCTTCTTTTTTTGTCACACATGGGCTTGAATCCAGCAGTGTCCTTCCACAACCAGAATGGAAACCACTGGTGGAAGGGAGCTCCCCTCCCCCCTGAAGCCCCTCCCCCCAAATCTCCTCCAAAGGCTTGGGGCATTTTCTGGAGAAGATTTTGGGAGGTATGGGGGTCTGCAGTGGGGAGACGAGGATAGGGCTAGGCTCTATCTTCATAGTTTTAAAGAATCCCAAATACTTTTTGTTGTTGCCACAGAAACGATTTATTGATCTGATTACCTACAAACAGCTTTCCTTTATCAGTTTACTCTCCTTTCAGTTCTACTCCCTGTAGCCACATTTCAGAACCATTGACTCTACGTTCTGAATTATGCATACATTTGCACATAAAATTACTCACTGTTTTAACGTCAACCAGAACTGAGACCCAGAACCTATTCTTCAAGCACCAGTCTGAATCTGGTCTGAATCTGTGACCTGAATCGCCACAGGTCGGGGTGGGGCAAAGTTTAGACACCACCGCTCTCCACCCTCTTCAGTTTCTGTGTTTTGGAAGTGGATCCATGTGCTGTGGGAGACAGCCTGCCCCTTTCAGAATCATAGGTGGCGTGCCCCATGCAAGGTTATTTCTTTCTGACCAGGCCTTGTAGCTCGTCTAGTCCTGCTACAGAAGCTTTTGCAATTCCTACTGCTTTGTTCAAACAGCAGCAAAAGGTGAAGACCACTTCTATAGTGATGACAGCAAAAAAGGGGGGAAGGTAACTCTTTCATAAAAAGAAAGGAGGAACCTGGGAACTACAGACCAGTCAGTCTGACATCAATGCCTGGAAACATTCTGGAGCAGATGATAAAGCAATCCATCTGTAAGCACCTTGAAAACAATGCAGTGATTACTCAAAGCCAACATGGATTTGTCAAGAACAAACTCTGCCAGACTAATCTGATCTCATTTTTTGATCAACTAACCCCCTTGTGGACTGTGGGAATGCTGTAGGCATAATATACCTCGACTTCAGCAAAGCTTTCGACAAAGTGCCCCATGATATCCTGATGAGCAAACTAGCTCAAAATGGGCTAGATGAAACAATGATCCGGTGGATCCACAGTTGGTTACAGAATCGGACTCAAAGAGTGCTTATCAATGGGATCTCCTCAAACTGGGGAGAGGTAACGAGCGGGGTACCACAGGGCTCAGTCCTGGGCCCAGTGCTCTTCAACATTTGTATTAATGACTTGGAGGAGGAGGTGCAGGGAATGCTGATCAAATTTGCAGATGACATAAAATTGGGCGGGATAGCTAATACTTTGGAAGACAGAAACAAAATTCAAAGTGATCTTGATAGACTGGAGCACTGGACTGAAAACAACAGAATAAAATTTAATAGGGATACATGCCAAGTTCTGCACCTAGGAGAAAGAAGCCAAATGCACAGTTACAAGATGGGGGATACGTGGCTCAGCAACACTACAAGCGAGAAGGATCTTGGAATTGTTGTCGATCACAAGCTGAATATGAGCCAACAATGTGATGTGGCTGCAAAAAGGCCAATGCTATTTTGGGCTGCATTAATATAAGCATAGCTTCCAAATCCCGGGAAGTACTAGTTCCCCTCTACTCAGCACTGGTTAGACCTCATCTGGAGTACTGTGTCCAGTTCTGGGCACCACATTTTAAGAAGGATGCAGACCAACTGGAGAGGGTTCAGAGGAGGGCAACAAAGATGATCAGGGGACTGGAAACAAAGCCCTATGAAGACAGACTGAAAGAACTGGGCATGTTTAGCCTTGAGAAGAGAAGACTGATGGGAGATATGATAGCGCTCTTCAAGTACTTGAAAGGTTGTCACAGAGAGGAAGGCCAGGATCTCTTCTTGATCATCCCAGAGTGCAGGACATGGAATCATGGGCTCGAGTTACAGGAAGCCAGATTCCAGCTGAACATCAGGAAAAACTTCCTGACTGTTAGAGCAATATGACAGTGGAACCAATTCCCTGGGGAGGTGGTGGGCTCTCCCACACTGGAGGCCTTCAAGACGAGGCTGGACAGCCATCTCTCAGGGATGCTCTGACTTGGATTTCTGCATTGAGCAGGGGGTTGGACTCAGTGGCCTTGTAGGCTCCTTCCAACCCTACTATTCTGTGATTCTATGATTCATTGGGCTCCAAATGGGCCACAATATAAGTCTGGTGGGTCACCTTGATCTGAGAGAGAAATCACAAGATGGCATTGGTGCTTTAAAATGGATACTGAACGTAGCAAGGTGGCCTAATGATTATATCTAATTACGCATTCCCAATGTGTGTACAGCAAGTCAATAGGCAGGGGGGAGAAGTCAGTCTGTCCAGAATGCCAAGCAGAAGAGGCTACAGGGGAAGAGTTGCAACCCAGGGCATTAGCTAGTGGTTCTAGCTAATTTCTTGAGGCAATCAAGGCACCTTAAAAAGTGGGTTAAATGGAACTAGATAGTGCCTTTTTCCAGGGGACTAGCCCTGCACCTCAAATCTTAAGATATCTTTATGTCACGGCCATGTATATTCCATGGCAAGCAAACAAACAAAAATACAGTTCTGCACCTAGGGAATCCAAATCATATGCTAAAAGAGTTGCATTTTATCACCTGTATAAAAATGCAATTCAAGCAAATTAACATAATTTAGTTTTTTGCTTACTATATACTGCATTTTTTTCAATTTTGCATCATTTTTATTTTGCTGGCCTTGAGGAGGGGCAAGGATAACATTGGAACCCCATCCCCAATTGTTGGCAAGGGCTATTAGCTCAATAGTTCAGCCTCTCTCACACATTGCAGCACCTCTCCTGGTACTGACCCACATTTTTTGCTCAGGTCAGCCAATATATGCTGTATCTGACAGAAACAAAACGCTGTCCTGAGTTCACCAATCAGAGTTCTCCGTCTCCCTTGTTCCAGGTGTACCTTTCTATCTATCTAAGCCTGTGAATGATTCATAGAAGCATAGAAGCATAGAATAGTAGGGTTGGAAGGTTCCTATAAGACCACTGAGTTCAACCCCCTGCTCAATGCAGGAATCCAAGTCAGAGCATCCCTGACAGATGGCTGCCCAGCCTCGTCTTGAACGCCTCCAGTGTGGGAGAGCCCACCAACTCCCTAGGGAATTGGTTCCATTGTCATATTGCTCTAACAGTCAGGAAGTTTTTCCTGATGTTCAGCCGGAATCTGGCTTCCTGTAACTTGAGCCCATTATTCCGTGTCCTGCACTCTGGGATGATCAAGAGGAGATCCTGGCCTTCCTCTCTGTGACAACCTTTCAAGTACTTGAAAGATATGTGAAGATGGTTGTGGCCTATTAAGGATATAGCTGCTGAAATTTCAAGTTCTCACTGCCCCTGCTCAGTAGTTGTTGTTCAGAACGCTGCTACCACAGCTGGAGGCAGGCAGTGCGTTAAAGTCCCCTTACAAGCCCCCTCATGCAAGGGTTCCAATCCATGTAGTGACCTGTAGTTTAACACTGGGAGGTCACATTCCATAACTAAAGTCATTGCACATAGAATCCACAAGATTTCCTTAACAATGTAGGTCCTCTTCAGGTGTTCTGCATCAGAGTATAATAAACATGTGAGGAGGGAGAGCATGCTAGCCCCCCCCCCTCTCATCGCATTGCATGTGTGGAAGGTGACTTTGTGAAGAGGAAAGCTTCCTCTATCCATGGAGGTTCTCTGTGTGGTACAGACTGCTGATTTTATTCGCATGTTGATTATACTCAGATTGAGAACCTGAAGAGAGCTATAGAATCTCTCTAAAAAAACTGGAGTACTGGCAGCATTCTAGCTTCATTTTCAAGGGATTCTAATAACTTAGCCAGCAGTTCACTTAATGGATTATGAAAAACTTAATAACTTTTGAGCTTCTGCTTAGAACTTCACCAAATCAGTTAATGATCATCTTCCTCAAGAAGCCTGAGTAAAGTACATCAGTACCATTCACCAAAATGTGACAGAAATATTTGATATGCCTGAGCAAACATTGGAGTAAAAAGGGTACATGTGTCAGTTTTCAGCACCTTTTAACTTGCTTTACCTGTGGCAATTTTTATCAGATCAGTTTGAAATTTGGCAAATTTGTAGACCACATCAAGTAGTTGTGCCCAGGGAAGGCAATAAAGAGACAGATAACAGAGCTGGGGCCTCTTTATTTAACAATCATGAAAACCTACCCAGAATCTGCATGTGTAAGTGCCAAAAGGAACCCCTAAATAGGTCCTGCAGACAACTAGTCAGGTTTTGGGCAAGCCAACCCTACCTCAAGGAAGAGGCGGGTTCAGACACCCAGCCCCTTCCCCTCAGCCACACCTTAAGTTGTGGAAGGGGGATCTCTCTGATTCACCTCTGCCTGGTGCCAACACCACTCTGGGTTGGTGAGACAGCTTGGTTCCAAAGACAAGCCATATACTGCCCAGAGGTCACACAGCCCTGAGCTGCAGGCCTCTGGGCTTGCCCATCACTGGAAATGCGCCGTAGGGACTCACCAGAGGGGTTTCTCCACAACAACGGAAGGAGATGGAAGGAGAAGCCAATCATGGCTTACCTGAATTTTTCAAGGAGCCAGCTTTGCTCTGCACAGGGCTCTACGAGCAAGTGTATCACACCAGTAAAGGTCGCTTCACAGAACATACTTCTGGGTGGGGTGGGTGGGCGTTGGAGTGAACATCATCTGATGGGCAGGGGCTGCTCAACCAATAAGAGAAGCTCCCCCCTTCCAGGCTCTCCCCCACCCCTTTCACCTTGGATAAAATCCCAGGCTTCCTCCTGTGTCACTACATAAATCACTCTCCTTCTCTCTCTCTCTCCCCACACCACAGCCTTATTTACTCCGTTAAAGAACAATCACTAAAGGAACACAGTGTGTTCCTTCCCCTGAAACTGATGGTACTGGGAACAATCTCCTTCTCTCCCCCCCCCCCGCACCCCCAGCGTTATTTACTCTCTTAAATAAAATCACTAAAAGAGCACAATGTTCTCTCTCCCCTGATCAGCTGATGATGCTATCAATCGAAGCTTCAAAGCATCAGAGCTTTGACATTAAGGCTCCTAAATGCGTTATTTTGATTCATGGGAATGAGAGTTACTTCTGAATAGACACACATATGTTTGTGCTGGGAAAGACAGAGGGGAAACATAGGGATGGGAAACCAGCCCCCTTTCTAACCCAATGCCGCACAGGATCGGGTGATCAAAGGTGGAAGTGGTTACTTCCAAATGGCAATAAACCAAATAACAGAGAATCACAGCTTTGGGAAGCACTTTAGGGAATTCAGTTTCAATTGAGGGGGATCTCTGTAAATGCTGGTGTGGGCATTCAGAGGGCAAGCCTCATTCAGCACAATGGGAGTTTCTTCTGAGAAGACACTAATGCAGGGACAGGAAACGCACAGGAAACACCCCTTGACTGGGGCCACAGTGAAAGGCACACCCCTGGGCAGGAACCAATCAAATCAGGCTGGAACAGAGTGTGGAGGAGCCTATCTCAAAGCATGGCACACCTCCCCACCCACTGGATGGAGGACACCTGGCTGAGCCCAAATGGGTTCCAAACCCAGTTCAATATGCCCCATGGCTGGCCCAGAACACCATATGGCTGCACATAATTCTCCAGCAACCTGACCAAAGAACAATAACTGCCAAACATTTTATGAACAGCCAAACATCCGCATAGATAACATTTATGGATGGACATAAGATTTAAAGGGCTTAGAATGCCATCTCCTGTTTGCCTGGATACTGGGGCAGTCCATACCGAGTGCTTGGAAGACCCCTTTAGTGACCTCTCAAATCTGGTAGTGTGTAATGGAAGACCCCTCAACAAGGCAGAAGAGGAAGTCCCGTGCTCTACCCGGTTTAACAATAAATTTCTGAGGTACTCTGACCAGGCAAATTTCACTTAAAGAAGCTGCAAATACAGATTTTGATACTCCTTTACACTTCTCATCCATCTTGGACCACTGAAGCCGCAGGACAGCCTCCCCATCAGATAAAAGTAATTCCTGAAACTCAAAGGCCCTGTGCAAGTGGTCTGCCTTTGAACAGGCTAGCATCTCCCCAGTCCTAAATGCCCCTGTAAAGATTGTCAATGAGACAGCCTGAAAGAGCATCACCTCATACTCTAAAAAATATAGGGCCTCCCATTTCTTCATTAAGTCCACCAGGACCTCTGGCGTTATTGGCTGCCTGGAGTCAGTTGCAGGGGGAGAGGCTCTTCACCCTAAATTCAGATGTAGTATCGACTACCCCTTTTGCTTTAGCTAGCTTACCTTGAATGGTCCTTGTAGACAGGCCCTGCCGATGCAGTGACACACAACATTCCAAAATGTGGTCAATAGCAATGAGTCAGGAATTGGGGTGATGCCTCTCATCCCGAAAAACATGGAACTCCCGACTGACTCTTGAGTGACCTTCATGGGTACAGGGACAGCATCACCATTTCCTCCGCCTCAAGTCTCCAGTATTCCAAAACTCCATCAGCATTGGATCTGGACATATTCTGCTCCAGCTCCTGAAACCTGGACATCTGGTTCCATGACAGGGTGTCAGGGATTCCATTATCCAGATCAGGGATGTGGAGGGTAAAAAGAGAACACTGAAATGGAGGTAATGCTGGGTGAGGGCACAAACTAATTACATGACTCTAGGGTTCCTGAAGAGTGGGGGTTTAACACATGTACTGTTGCTAAGTTGTCACTCCAGAAATGCACTAAAGCACTG
Organism: Heloderma suspectum; assembly: GCF_057233095.1. Taxonomy (NCBI): domain Eukaryota; kingdom Metazoa; phylum Chordata; class Lepidosauria; order Squamata; family Helodermatidae; genus Heloderma; species Heloderma suspectum. Next base: position 120,367,520 of record NC_139462.1, read on the forward strand.
GAAAGAACCTCTGCCCAAAGCCAAATTGCCACCACAGTGGGGAAAAGCTGCAAAGATGTCAGGTGCCTCCTAACCCCTGACTCCATCCAATGCCTCAGCCAAGCCTGGAAACACCACTGGTCCCCGAAGATAACCCCGAAGTCAAAGGACCTGGAGGCATCTGAATGGACCTGCACTTCAGCTTCTAGAAGTACATCCCATCTCCAGAAGGAAACCCTGTTGCACCCCTGAGAAACTCTACCCAAACAACAAGCTCTTCCCTAATGTCCACTGGCACCCTAATGCAGTGGTGAGAGTGCCTAAACCTCTCCATGGCATTGCATAGGCATGACCCAGGGCAACTACCCTGCATGCATTCAGATGGACAACCAATTGCTGAAGCTGGCACAAGGAAACTTTGCAGGTGAGGTGAACATCATCTCTGCATGAGAGTGGCCAGTAAGGGAACTACACTGTTGCACCAACTTGAGTTGTATATTGAAGATGATGAGTATTGCAGATAGGCCCTGCATTTTTTCCTTTGCCAAGATCCCCACATTCCATTGTCAGCCCCTCAGACTCCCTCATAAGCTTACACAATGGCCAGCCTGTGCCTCTCCTATGGAAAGGAAGTCATCGAGGCAATGCACTGTGCCCCCTAAGCTGGCCCGCCTCCTCAAGGCCCATTCCAGGAAGGCACTGAAGTGCTCAAATAGGGCACATATATAGAGCAGCCTATTGGGAGTGCTCTGCCAGCATAAAATCAATCCTGGAATGAAAAGCCCAACAAATCAAAATCCTCTGGATGGACTGAGAGCAGGCGGAAAGCCAACTTGACATTGCATTTGCCTGTTAAATCCCCCTTCCCCTGCCGCCGAACCATGTGCACAGCATAATGGATGGTCCATGGCTCTTTGGGAATACCATCATTCTCAGAATGCCCATGGGGATGAGAAAGGTTATGGGTCAACCTATACTCCCCAGTCACCTCCTTAGGGACCAAATCCAAGGGAGAAACACAGAGGCTGGGCAGCAGGGAGACCTCGGAAGGGCCCAGGATACTCCCGGCTTGAACGTCCTTATCTATTTTCTCGTGCAGTCTGTTCCCTACCTGCAATAGGACTCTGGTTCCTTGAAAAATATGATTGCCTAACCCCTTAAAATGCTATACAGAAACTGAAACTAAAACCCTCAAGTAAATAAACTATGTCTTCTCTTTTAGGGTATAACTTAGCCAACATGATAACTCCCCGATATTAACTGGGCTGGGGCCCTTTGGTAACTTGCCCAGTTGCAGGAGGCTTCCATCTGGGCTGAGCATCCCAGTTTCCTCTAAATCCCTTCCTTCTGGGACATCCTGAGAATGGGTGGGGGCCTCTGTGGATGGAACAATTTACGTGGGTTGCAGGTGCAAAACCCCTGGGAGCTGTACTCCCAGCAAAGCAGGCAGGGTTGAACCCCCTGCCCCATGGTCCCATGGGAAGCAGCCCCAACCATGAGCTGAATGACAATATGGCTGCTGTCAGCTCTGTCACTTTGAACAGCCAGGGTCATAAAGTGGAGCCCTAACTCTGGCTACTTAACAGCCCATTTCATGGACCATTTGAAGGCCGCTCTCAAGCAGAATGCCTCGTATCCCAACCAGGCTGGCCCCAAATATTCCGCACAACACCTGTGGATGATATCCAGGTGTTTTGTGAGCACTGCACCCTGAAGTGGCTGTCTCTCTTGCACTCCCATCAAGGTAAAGAAACTGGCAAGTCAATTCTCCCAGAGAAGAACATAAGAAGAGCCCTGCTGGATTAGACCAAGGGTCCATCTAGTCTAGCATTCTGTTCATACAGTGGCCAACCAGCTGTCGACCAGGAACCCACAAGCAGGACATGAGCACAATACCACCCTCCCACCCATGTTCCCCGGCAACTGGTGCACATAGGCTCATTGCGTCTGGTGCTGGAGGTAGCACATAGCCATCAAGACTAGTAGCCATTCATAGCCTTTTCCTCCAGTAATTTGTTCAACGCCCTTTTAAAGCCATCCAAATTGGTGGCCATCACTACATCTTGTGGTAGCAATTTCCATAGTTTAACTATGTGCTGTGTGAAGAAGTACTTCCTGTCCTGAATCTCCCACCCATCAGCTTCATGGGATGACCCCGGGTTCTAGTATTTTGAGAGAGGGAGAAAAATCTGTCCCTATCCACATTCTCTACACCATGCATCATTTTGTACACTTCTATCATGTCTCTCCTTACCATCCTTTTTTCCAAGCTAAACAATCCCAGCTCCCCTTCTCTCATAGGGGAGATGCTCCAGCCCTTTGATCATTTTTCTGCACTTTTTCCAGCTCTACAATATCTTTTTTTAGGTGTGGTGACCAGAACTGGACACAGTATTCTAAGTGTGGCCACACCATAGATTTGTATAGGGGCAGTATGATATTGGCAGTTTTATTCTCAATACCTTTTCTAATTATGCCTAACATGGAGTTTGCCTTTTTTTTTTTAACAGCAGCTGCACACTGGGTGGACATCTTCATCGAGCTTTCCTGCACAACCCCAAGATCTCTTTCCTGGTTGGTCACCACTAACTCAGACCCCATCAAGTTATACTTGAAGTTGGGATTTTTTGCCCCAACGTGCATCACTTTACACTTGCTTACACTGAACCGTATTTGCCATTTAGATGCCCATTCTCCCAGTTTGGAGATATCCTTTTGAAGCTCTTCACAATCCCTTTTTGTTTTAACCACCCTAAATAATTTGGTGTCATCAGCAAACTTGGCCACTTCACTGCTCACTCCTAATTGCAGATAATTTACGAACAGGTTGAGAAGGATTGGTCCTAATACAGATCCCTGTGGGACCCCACTGTTTATTTCCCTCCATTGGGAGAATTTACCATTTATTCCTACTCTCTGCTTTCTGTTTTTAACCAGTTACTGATCCATAAGAGGACCTGTCCTCTTATTCCATGACTGCTAAGTTTGCTCAGGAGTCTTTGGTGAGGTACTTTGGGCATTTCTACACCAGCCTAAAACCCTGCATTTAAAACGGGGCTTTCTGCACTTCCATTTTAAATGCAGGATCACCACTGACTCCCTTTACATGAGCTTCTTCCCCCCCCTTCTCCCCACATCTGAATGTTCCATTATCTTTCATTGATCTCGCTCCTCTTCTTGCTGCTTTAAGTCTTTTCATGGAGGAAACGGAAGCAGAACACCAAGGGTAATTTGATAGCTCATTATCTGTGATCTATTTAAAAACAGAAAAAGCGCATTTAATGCAGGAGGGTCACAGCTCATGTAAAGAGCCCACAAACAAAGCCTTTTGGAACTCCAAGCAAACAAGGCCTACTGGATCACCCCTGTCTACATGTTTATTGACACTCTCAAAGAACTCTAAAAGGTTAGTGAGACAGGACTTACCTTTGCAGAAGCCGTGTTGATTCTTTTTCAGCAGGGCTTGACCTTCTATATGCTTACTAATTTTATCTTTAATAATGCCTTCAACCAATTTACCCGGAACAGCTGTTAAGCTAACCAGCTTGTAATTTTCCAGATCCAAATGAAGACTAAGGTGAAACTGGGAGCACCCACTTGGCCAGGGTCTTAGGGGCTTTCCCTTTCCCCTCATACCTTTCTTTGGTGGTACTGCAATTGCTATGCAGTATCCCTTACCCAGAAGCCCAGAAACTGCCTAATCCACTTGACTGCTATCCTGGGCCCAGGGCAGTGAAAGTTGGGCCTACAGGCCACAACACCCTGGTTCCGAGGGTGTGTGGCGAGGTTTGCAATGTAGCCCACGTCAGGCCTGCAAGGTAAGAATGCCCTAGGCCCCAGTGGTGCCCCAGCAAAGGAGGCCTGGGAAAGGCCTGTTGCCAAGGCCAGCAAGCAGGGTGACCCTCATGGACAACTTGTGGCCGACATGCAGGCCTGATGACCATGACAAATCAGCCATGCTGCTGCACCCAAACCGGCCAAATGCGCCCCCACCCCCCACAACACACACCAAACCATGGGGCTACACGAGCCTGAGTTGCTGTTCCAGCAGCAACTCCAGCTGGAAGGAAAAGAGGCTGATGTGGGGGAAGGAGACGCCTGCATGCTAGCATATCCCCTCTTCTTCCCTCTCGGCCACAAAGACATCCCTCACCCCAACCATTCTGGCAGGGCTTCAAGGAATGGACAACATGGATGCCAAGTGTCACATTATTAGCTCAGCAAGTGCCATTTTTATAAACAATAAAATTGTGAGACTTATAATGGTGGAACCTTGTGTGTGTGTGTGTGTGTGTGTGTGTGAGAGAGAGAGAGAGAGAGAGAGACTCGCCTTAGCTAAAGGAGCATTACTGTTTCCCTTGAATGAAACTAAACATGTTTTCTTTTTAGAAGAAGCATATTCAAGGAGAAATGAAGAAAAACAATTACATTTAAAAACTTAAATTTATTGTATTTTTGGGAACATACTGAAGATAACATTTACTACTTTTGGAGAATTTTTAAGCCACCTGCTTCTCCCCTCTCAGTCAAGGACCAGAGATGGTAGTTAGAGTGGATGTTTTATTCAAAACAAACACCAAGGCAAGGTACAGTCAGGAATGGCTCAAGACTGGACCCTGAACAATTAGCTTACACAAAGTTTTATACACACATGAAAAAAATACATGGACAGGACATTCTTCTTTAATATGACTGGGCTTCAAGATTGAAACATGTCAAGCATGCGCAGAAGCATCAGCTAGCCTTTTTTCTTGGGGGTGCCAACGGTCAACTTATGTTTGCCTTGCAATGAAAAGGGAAATTATAGAAATTGTTTTCCAGCCAGGAGAGACACACTTAAGCGAAAATTTATTTTAGACAACTTGCAATTGAGGTTGTCTGCTTCCAGTTCTCTTTAGTCATTCCAACAGTTAAAGAAAGTATAAAAGGTTAAGTAGGTTTTAGTTCATTATTAAGACACAATCAACTGAAATGACAGAACAAAATGGAGGTACAGAGGCTAAGAGATTTCTGTCACACTACTACAGAGCTGAGATTGGCACAAGAGGTCCTTGGACCACTGGAGTGGTGTTTCATTCCGGATACATAGTTTCCTTTTCTTATTACATTTATGAAGATAGTTAATTTAAGCTCTTGGGAACAGGTGATTTGAAAGCATAAATTGTATTGATTACAAGGCCAGATTAAGCAGATTAGCATCTGAGACTGACAAATGCTCTCTCATTAGCCTCCAAGAACTACAGTTTACAAAATCTTTCATCTTCCAGGCTGCAACTTCAGTTGGATCTGGCTATTTTTAGAAAGGCCATTCTCAAAATGAATGGGAAAATATAATGACAAAGTTTAAAGGTCAATTTCATGTTTATCTCCTTACATATTTAATTCTTTGCATTCTCTGCCTTATGCCTCAGATCTCAGACTATATTCTATTGCAGAATTTTCAATAGGGTTTTTGTTGTTGGAAAGGCATCCAATGTCCTAGAAAATCCACAAATAATCCCTTGACAAGAAACAAACATATGGGTCAAAACAAAGCTGACCATAGAAACCATTTTTTTCATCTTACTTTCTACAAGTCAAAACATAGTGTGGAACACAAAGGGTTATTTCTTTCTAGATGTTTGTCAAGCCCTGATCAACAACTGCTTTTCCTGAAGGGCCACTTTGAAGAGAGAAAGAGAAAAATACGGTGATTGGCCAGCAACTCTGTGCCCCTTAAAGTGGGCAGCTATCAAGTTCTGATACAAGAGAACTTTCTTCACACTTTCTTCACACCTCTTAGCTTCTAGCTGGCAAAGGTGGGCCAGGTGACACCTCTCTGTGAAACCTGGCACAGGGGCCTCCAGTTGCTGATCCCTACTGAACAGTGTCTGGAGGAGTTCTTTTCTTACTGGGCATCATCAGTAATGACACAAATCATTAACATAGAAGATATTGCAGGCCTATGAATCTTTGTTCCACAAAATCAAAATTTTGAAAGAAAGCAACATAACCAGAACAAATATGCAAAAAAACATGCAGTTTGCAAATTAAAAAGTAGCTGAAGCGATGATATTACTCTGCTGTTAAATTTGGAATTTTAGCCGGAAATGTTTTTTGGCAAAGAAAGATTATGAGATTCTGTGGCAATACAGACACCTGACATAAAAGTAAAGTATGGGAAGGGAGTGGGAGGGATCCCACTCCCTAATGGACACTAGTGAGAAGAGGAGGCTGTAAACAGTAGCACTAGCACAAAGGTTGCCTTGGCCCCCAATCCTTCATGCCACCTGCTACCTACCCCGGGAGTAGGGGGTGGTGAGATCTTCACAGCAACAGAATGAGAAGTGCATTGGAGTATTAGCCAGATTTTCATGGAATCGGCTTTGGTCCGTCAGGGACACATGAAGGAAGATAAGCCGAGTGTACTGTACCTTTACATTCCAGTTTTCATGGGTCACACAGCAATTGAAAGGAACATACTTCTGGGTGGGGTGGGGGAGTAGAACTGAACATCATCTAACTGGCAAGGGTTGCTCAACCAATGAGAGAGGCTTGTTTCTCGCCTCTGTCCAGGCTCCTTCCTGCTACTACATTATTGTGAATGGAGAGCACCTAATTTTTTCTCCATGTGTGCAGATTTCCCTGAAAAAGCTAAAATCCCCAATTCTCAAGTGGAGCATCTGAAGGCTTTCCCTGAAGGCATCCCTCCCCACACACACACACGCATTTCACCACATTCCAGCAATCTGCCGCAGAGTTATTGCTTCCAACCCCCCTTTCTCCTTCTCCCTGCTCAGAATGAGAAGCTCCCATAAACCCGAAAGATCGCTACTGCAGTAAAGCCTTCACATCAGAGAAGGGAGTTTACATAACAACAGAGAAACAACTTTACATCAAAGAAACTACAGAACATCAAAGAAGCACAGCATTGCAATAAATTCTCCTAAGTTCTCCAATTTAAGAGAGCGTTGGAGAAGTGAAAGAGTGCTTTAGGGTGAGTTACTAAAGTTAGCCTTTAGCCTTTTTAATGCCTTAGTGCTTTAGTGAAATACCATGGCTCCAAATGCATAGAGATATGTGAAAGATTCAGTGCGGGGAAGCAAAATTTATTTCTTCCTAGGGATGCTGGAGAAATCTGCCATGGACTGAAATGAGGCTGGATTCCAAAGAATTCGACCTCTGGAATCTGCAGTGGACCGGCCGCACTCACCCCATGTCCGCAAGAGTTCCCACTGGGCGGCTCTCTAGCTTTCTAAAAAATTTGATATGCTAGTGGCAGATGCCATTAGTTTATCACAGGAAAATTACAGTCATAAATAGTGCATTATATGCCATTTGCAGGCATAAAGCACTTACTTTTACATAAATACAGCCATAAACAGCTGCAATTTATGTAAAAGTAAGTGCTTTATGGCCCCAAATGGCGTATAATACACCATTTACAGCTACAATTTTCCTCCAATTGGCTAATGGCAGCTGCCATTAGCCTATTACACCTTTTAAAACGCCGGAGAGCCGCCAATTCTGGCAGATGCAGTCGGCCCCTGGAGAAATCCGCGGGGCCCCACTCTGAATAGCTCTGCGGCAGACCCGCCCCCCAGATCAGATGTTGCGGGATTCACCTATCCCTATTTCTTACTTCTGAGTAAACATGCACAGATGAAGGGACATGTTAATGATTAAAAGCAGGCTAGCTAAGGTGAACGAGTGCCCCCGCTACTGTGGTAATGCGAGGGGTCGCTGCTGTGCTCCTGGGGATCTTCTCAATGGGAAAAACGACTTTCACTGTGGAAACAAGAGGGAATGGGGCATCGCACCCCCTTGACCAGTCACTGCTAGGTCACAGAGGCATGCCCAGGATTCAATGGTGTGTGTGTGTGGGGGCGGGGGACATGGCGCACTGTGGCAAAACCGCCAGGGAGCTGCTTTCAGTATAAAAGTCAGAGTAAAAGGAATTTCAGAAAATGCGGCTATTCAAGAGGGAAACATCTGGTTGGCAGCGGATTGGTGATGACGTCATCTGTCACAAAGAACATCAGCCTGCTCTAACTTTGCACCAAATTGCTCATGAAAACAGCCCCCTGGTCTTCCTTGTATCAAGATACATTTTTCAATAAACTTCTGTTGATTTTAGACCTATTTACTTGCCACAGCTCCCTTCTATCAGCCCTGGAAATCGTAGTTTGTGAGGTGTTAAGGTCACAGTCTTCTGTGCAACATACCACAGTGACAGCATTCAAACAAATGCACACGACTCCCACCCCATGGTGTTTGAATATGCAAAGCATTTGAATGGCAGCCCATTGACCATAGCAGCTGAAAGAAAGAGCTTTTTATGTGGGGTGCAGTCTTGGGACATCAAGTGATGCTCAAGAACTTTATGAGAAGAAGGAGAACCAGGTATTATCAAAGGCCAAGAAGGACTAGGCAGAAAACAGGCAGCCCATAAGGAGCAAAAGGGGCTATCACCACCCTTAAAGGCAGCCTAAAAATAATGTTCTAAAAATCCAGTTGGCCTGGAGGGTGACGCTCACTAAGAGGCATGGACGGCAGGGAGTAATGCATGGACCTGAGCAGGAGGGAACTGGTTGATAAAGCTGAAAGAAGTCTGTGCATACGTGGTCCCATCTACTAAAGAGTGGGTGGAATGGGGCACATAGGGCACCATTACATGCTTTACTGTAAGAATCTTGGGTTCCTTCTATATCCCTCCCCAAAGCATTGTGATTGGAAGTAAAAAGGAGAACCTGATAAACTCATTCTCTCATTGGAAGCTAGAGCTGTCAGTCTCTAAAACTACACCCCACCCCCTGCCCGATGTTTTCCTTTTATGGAGTGCTTAAGAGGCAGGGATGTAACCATTTTTAACAGACACTAGCCTTGCTGACATGATCACCACAGCTTAAACAAGCCATGGTGGCTTGTTTAAGCCATGGTGTGTGCCAGGTGCAATTTGAATAAACGCCACCTGGATGCAGCGTGTCGTGTCATCCGAACCTGGGCAGCATGGCTTACTGGAGGGTTAAACAACCCTCAAATAACCCATGGCTTGCTGTTGGATCATTTGGTTTAACCCTCCAACAGCCCTCCAAATTGCCAAATTGGTCCTGAAGCTTCAGGAGCAGCCCACTTTGCTTTCAACTGCTTTGGAGAAGTCCTGCTTCACTTTAGGCAAAGCCTGAATCTTTCCTAAACAACCTGCTTCGGTTCCGGATTTGTGCTAAATCCAAAGTGGATATATGCCACCACTAGAGATCCTTTGGAGGGCCCACTTCTTACTTCCTTGAACTCTCTGCTTCCTTCTCTTCTTTACCTAGTTGCCATGTTTAACACAGTGACATCATCACTTGCCAAGCTCGGATATGTGGGAAGTTGAATTGCGCACTAACGACAGTAGTGCTCAACTCAACAGAAGTGCTCAGTCTTCCCTCATTATTCATTGTAGGCCAGATCATTTGGAGAATGAGGAGCAGATCCACACTGCTGCTTCTGTCCCCAGTGTTGCACAGCCGGGCTAGAGATGGGTGTGGACATCTGAACAGGAAGCAGCTGCTCTCTCATACACGTTCCGCAACTGGGAAACTGGGATCCCAGTCCTGTGCGGTTCCTACACTGAGCAGGATTCTTCCTCAGATTCTATAGGCCATCTGCCAGGACTGCTGTGGCTGTACCCTGCAGTGCGGGCAGAGGTCTGGCCACTGCCTTTTGCACTAGTGGAAGTTTCCAGACATGCTTCGACGGCAGCCTCACATAGCATGTGCTACACTGATCTACATGTAAGGTGACTACGGCATAGATCATGATGGCCAAATCCAGAATATGCCTATATGAGAGTTAGCATGCACATGTTGTTTACGCTGGGAGGAGGAAAGAGGTGCAAGTTTCTCCCCTGGCCTTTTTCTGCTACTGCATGGGAGGGCACCCTCCCGCCTGCAGGCCTAATCCGGCCTGCAGGGTTGCCCTATCCAGTCCATGGAGTGTTGGGTGCCCTCCAAGGGGCCCTCCCCTCCCCTCCCCTCCCCTCCCCTCCCTTGCCCAAGCCCTGCTCCCTGGTCTGGGGAGAGGAATCCCCACGTTATCGCCAATCTCTGATTAGAGATAACAAGAGGGTTCTCCTGCTCCCCGCTCACCCTCCCGAAGGGGGTGGAGTGGGGAGTGAGCAGCATGAAGGGAAATCCCTGTATCTGATCGGAGATAACAAAGGGATTTCCCCTGGCCAAGTCCCTTCCTGCGCCATCTGCTCCCCAACTGAGACACAAGTGGTGCAGGAAGGAGGTGCCCAACTCCTCCAAGCACCGGATGCATTGCTGTCTAGGTGCTCTGTGCCCCTCTCATCCAAGAGAATGAAAATGGGCAGGGTGCCGCTGATGACGTCGTGATAGAGGAGGGGCTGGGTGGGGCACCTGGGGGGTAATCTGGCCACTGGACCAAATAAGATTGCCCCCTCCCTGCTGCACTACTGCAAATGATAGCCCATCTCCGCTTGTATCTCACATAAGAGATATACACTAGCGGCTGATAGTTATATGTTTCCAAGGCAGGTCAGTGACATGGTTACATTTTTCTCTCCCCTTCCGTAGTGAGATTTGCTGTGTATAAGGTTTCCCTTTAAAGGGGTAAAATAAAGTAAGTGGAACAATACTGCCTTCTGTAGAACAAAGGCCTGTTGGTCTGCCATGTTTCCCTGCAATTCTTTCACAGGATAAAACCACTTATTTTTATTCCTGCTCCCCAGGGTATTACCAAGAGACACCAAGGTTCAGACAGATTAACTGGAACTCTTTCATCATATGGAATTTCCCTTTACCATTACTCTGGAACAGAAAAGACACACTATCACCTTCTTTGCATCAGAAGAAATGCAGTTTGCTGGTATTCCTTATTTAACTCTATAGTTTAGACTGCAGGGATTAAAACTAGCAAGATATAGGATAAACCTCCTCTTAGAAGGCCTTATTAAGGAAAGTGCGATGTTCAAGATAGATTTACAAGTTCTTTATTAGCCTAAGAATGAATCTTCCTTTGATTCTGATATAATGGTTAGGCAGTGTTTATTTTCATACTATGCCTGAACACTCCAGGAAGGTAAGAACAAATTATAAAATAAACATTAAACGTTTAAAATATATTAAGATTGAATTGTTCTGTAGCAAAGGAGCCAACGCAATGTAGTAGTTGGGGTGTCAAATAAGGAGCAGGGAGATCCCCATTTAAATCCTCACTCACAGATAGACTCTAGGTGAGCTGCTCACTATTTATTAGCCTAACCTACCTCACAGGGTTGTTGTGGGGATAAAATGAGGATCATGAAGAACTATGTACACAGCCCTGAACTCCTTGAAAGAATGATGGGATATAAGTGTTATAAATGAATGCAAATAAACCTTGCTTATCCAGATGCTATGAATATGAACCGGGAGAGTGCTCAGGACAGGAAGGCCTGGCGTGCTATGGTCCATGGGGTCACGAAGAGTCGGACACGACTGAACGACTGAACAACAACAAAAATCCAGATGCTAAAAGCTTCTATATCTTCTCTAGGAAATGCTCCGACATGGCACTGTACGAACCTCAAGAGCCTGGGCATTGCCAGAGAAAGGCCTACTGGGACACAGGCCCCAGATCTTCTGGGGTGTGCCTTGGATCTTCTGAGCAGCCCCAATTGCCATCATCTGCATTAATACAAGTCTGCATCTTCCTTCTGAGCTCAGTAGCCTTGCAGTTACTAAGGAGACCTTAGGACTCGCTCCCTTAGAAGACCAGTAGGGAGGGTAGTGTGAATATACCAACCTTTTAAACTAGACAGGAGACTGCCACCTTTCCTTCCACAATCTGCTCATTGTTGTTTCTCACTCCCCTTACTTTTCTGCTCTTATATTCCAATGCTGGGAGCTTGCTTGCAATGATTTTTTGAAGAGGGAAAAGGCAGGAAGAGCTCCATGTGAAATACTGTTATTTCACACAGCATCTGATTTCATTACCCCAAACTGGAACCTTTGGCTTCTGCAGAAATTTAGTAGCTTCAGCACAGCAAAAGATTCAGTCAGCGTCCACAAATTTCTTTCTCCCTCTCAACTTCAAGTTTTCCTAAATACCTGCAGGCCTCAGGATTATTCCAAAGAGAAAGCCAGGACAATGTGACATGACATCATGATCGATGAAGTGCTGGGACTTTAAAATAATTTTTATAGTTATAAAAAAGCAAGAAAAAGCCCATAGCGACCTTGCCTCATATAGTTAATTTGTGCAATCCTTACACACACACACATCCTGCAAATTCCTCTGAAGTGCTACCTCTCTGAAAGGAGACACTTGGCTTGGGGAATCCTCCCACCCCCCTTTCCAATAACCATTCTTCTTTTCTTCTTCTTCTCTCCCCTAACCTGGTCTTTCTTTCTCTTCTTTATTCCACTCAGAGCATAACTTGGGGAATTCTCAAAGAGAATTCTCTTTGATTGGCAAGAGAAGTTCTGAACTGTATTTGACTTTATACAAACAGACAAGAGGGTTGCTTTTTCTCCTTCTCCTTCTCACCCAAGACTTTGAGAAAAGTGAGTTCACATGGTTGCAAAGAATTAATCTGGGGTTCTTTTGTTTGTCTGTTGTCATTATCCAGCAACAGGAAGGGCTGGAGCTCAGTGGAAGAGCACATGCTTGGCATGCAGAAGGTCCTGCATTCAATCCCTGCTATCTCCAGGTAGGGCTAGGAAAGAATCCTGCCTGAAACCCTGGAGAGTCGCTGCTGCCAGCCATTGTCGACAATACTGGGCTAGATGGACCAATGTTCTCACTCAGTATAAGACAGCTTTCTATGTTCCTATGAACAGAAGTGTTAATAAAAATAGGAGGGGTTTGGGGGTGATGGTGGAGGGGAGATAAATACTGCTCACTCACACAATCCTATGTATGCTTAGTCAGGTGGTCCCATTTTGTTTAATGAGGCTTACCCCCCGGAAAGTGTGCATAGGATACTAGCACAAGTTACTTTGATTTGTGGCCTGATTTTCTGCATGCCTACTCAGAAATAAGTCCTGAGTGGTGAGCATGGTATGGCAAGTTTAATATACTGCACACCCAATTCCATTCTAATGAATTGACTACCCGTCAGCCCAGTCCTATGCATGTTTTGTCATTTGTACTTTCTTCATTTTGCATGAACTTTAGCTTCAGTGGTGAGGGAAAGGACTTAGTACATGCTCAGAGTTTCTCCATAACTTAGTCCTAGTTTTGAAAACAGACTCCTTGGCGGAATCGTGGTGAAGTCTTAGCAAAATGAAATTATGGGGAGGAAGATACAATGACAGCTTCTGCATAACAAAGAGGAGGGAGAAGAGACATCTGTTTTTATGAAGAGTTGCTGGAGGATGGTAGAATGAGGAGGGATTATTGTATGAAGAATGAAACTGATAGGGGGGATATAAGTGCTCAGTGCTGAAAGAAAAGCATTCTGCATATGCTCATAGGTACTCTGTATTTAAGACCATAAGAAGATCTGTGCTGTATCAAACTAAGGTCCATCTAGTCCAGCATTCTGTTCACACAGTGGCCATCCAGATGTGCATTGGAAATCCACAAGCAGCACATGAGTGCAAAAGTACCCTCCCACCCATGTTCCCCTGCTGCTAACATTGTTGAAATGTAAATAAATTCTAGTAATTCTAAATTTGCATGCACCATGCAATTATATATATATATATATATATATATATATACACACACACACACACACACACACATACAAAGTACTGTGCAAAAGTCTTAGGCCACCACCAGCTTTGTTGTTTTAGCAAAGTTTTAATGACCATCCATGATTATTTTTCAGTCTCTGTATTAAGATACAAACAGAAAATACAGGAAATACGTACAGGCAAAAATCAGTATTTAGTGTGACCTCCCTGGGCTCTAAGCACACCTTGAACTCTTTTGGGGAGACTGTCCTGAAGTTTTCTGAAGTAATCTTCTGTTATATTATACCAGGCTTCTTTCAGCACTTCCCAGAGTTCTTCTTTAGATGTAGGTTGTCTTTTATTTCTTTCTCTGTCCAGGTGATCCCATACTGCCTCTATAATATTCATGCTGAAAAATGAAACCATTCCCAATCAGGCGCTTTCCAGAAGGAATGGCATGATGAATTAAAACCTGTCTGTACTTTTCAGCACTCATGATCCCATCAATACGGACAAGATCGCCAACACCACAGGCAGAAATGCAGCCCCAAACCAGGACAGACCCTCCACCATGTTTCACTGAAGGCTGCAAGCACTCATTCATCTCTCTCTCTCCAACTCTTCTTCTCACATACTGTCGACAATTGGACCCCAAAATTTCAAACTTGGATTCATCGCTCCATAATACTCTTTTCCACTGATCCTCATTCCAATCTTTGTGAGCTTTAGCATATCTTAGCCTTTTCACCCTGTTCCCCTTCTGCAAAAGTGGTTTCTTGGCTGCTACCCTTCCATGAAGACCATTCCTGGCCAGGCGCCTGCTGTTACTCTAGTGTAAGGGGAGGTCACACTAAATACTTGCCACTTTAGCCTATGGAAGCTGTTTTTTTCTGATTTTTTTCTGTTGTAGAATACTGCATACAAATTTCCTGTATTTTCTGGTTGTATTCTAATGAAGAGACTGAGAAATAATTATATATGGTCATTAACCATTGCTAAAACAACAAATCTAATGGTGGCCTAAGACTTTTGCACAGTACTGTATATATATATATGTGTGTGTGTGTGTGTGTTTTATATATATATATATACACACACACATATGCACACCCCATATATATATATATATATATATATATATATGGGATGTGCATTGAGTTTGGGCGTCTGAAGCCCAAGCAGAATTGGTCAGTCTTTATGTCTCAAAATAAGATATTTTGCTTTAGTTTTGCTAAGAGCTGCAAGACAAGGGAGGGAGTGTGTTTCTATGAGTTACAAGTCCACCTTCTAATCCTAAGACACATTTTACCATGGTCTCCCATCACTGTGCTTTGGCAGAGGGCAAGTATGGGACCATAAGATGGCCATTCCTCCAACACCAGCACACATAACTATGAAACAGCCTTAAACTGGATTTAAAACATCATAATTCCCTAGCACCTGCTCTTACCCTTCAGAAACTTTGCAGGCTTCTTGTCCCGGGGACAACTCTAATGACCTGTGCATTTTCATACAAATTTACCCAAAAACTATGCGAATCACTCCCTCTCCCAAATTGGAGAACTCCCCTTCCACATGAACTTCTGCACCTGTCCTTCAGAAACTTTGCTGGTTTCTTAATTAGGGACACCTCTAGGCTGTCTAGTTTCAGAACAATGGTCCACAAGCAACATCGGGAGATAAGTATGTCCTCTTTCGGAGACCCTCAAAATGTCAAGGTTACCCAGCTATCATTCTGCAATTTAGCAGACATGATCTCCTCTGATGGGGCAACGAATCCTGAAATTTTCAACCAATTCTTCCAAGGAATAAAAAAATGTTATTGGCAGTTCCCTTTAAAAGATAATCAAAATATAAATGCACATAGCACAAAAAAACCCTGCAGCTATTTTTCTGATATTGGGCAGGTGTAATCCCCTCCTAAGGGGAAACTATGCCTACAACCATCACCAGGTTTTGACCAAGATAAAAAGTTACAGTTAAAAAAAAAAATCCTACGATAATCAACAGGAAGCATAAAGACTCAGTCTTCTGAACCTTGACTCAAGTTTGGTACTGAGCTCAAGTGGACTGAGTCCAAATTGGCCTGAGCAGAAGTGAGATGTTTTCCAAACCACTGAATCAGGGTCTGAGTTGAAGGGGTGGGGGGGTCAGTGCACACTTCTAATCTATCTATCTTCTCTACACACACATATATATGGTGTGCACTGGCCCCCTCCTCCCCGTTTTGACTTGGAGACAGACAGACAGATAGATAGACAGATGAGCACATGCAAATTTGTGTTATGGGCCTGTGCCCCGGATCATTTAAGAACGTAGCAACGCCCCTGCTAAGAGGAATGTAAGTTCTCTCCAAACATAGAGCCTCTTCCTCTGGAGGCTCATCTGGTGCCTATATGGGAAGAAGTGTACATGAGACTCATCCTGCTCCTCACACTTTGCTACACGTTGTTTGGGTGCTTTCAGCCCTCTCTGTATCTGCATACCATAGCCAGCTGCAAGAGAGACAAAGCCTGAGCTGAGGACCCAGCCAAAGCAGGCACGCAGCCCTATACCTTCTTCCCCTATTTGCCCATTGCTTGTGTGCCAGGCAGTTTGAAGGAAAGGAGGCTGAGATGACAGGGATTTGTAGGCTGGTAGGATGTGCAAGGACAGTGGTTTTGGCATGTGACAGGATTCTGGAGGGCAAGCAGTGGAACATGAGCAAGGGGCAGCTAAAACCCAAAGGAGGCTGCTCAGAGCCTGGGATGATGTGGGGAAACAGATCAGCAGCAGTGAGGGATGGTAATGAAGGGATCTTAGCAGGCAAGGTGTCAGACTGTCGCAAATTGGCATGGGGTTGGTTAGCAAAAAGTATTCTTACAAGTATTTTACCTTGGCACTACTACTCCCTCTCAACACAGTATTTTCAATGGGAAATTATGTGTGTGGTCCCTAGGGAATCTGGTGTTGGTTCTGAAGCCTCCTTACACGTCACTTATTCCTAATTCCAGTTCTCCCACAGTCTTGATACTGTGAGTCAACTAATGGCATTTTCAGCTATCATTTGACACACAACTGACCTGTGCAGCATCTTGTCTTAGACAGACCAGCTAAGGCATCATACTCAGGGCATTTGCAAACTATTAACATATCTGAATTGTTTCAGGTTATTTAACAATTCTGGGAAGAATGTGTTTGGCCACAGCATGAAGAACTTCATCAGGAGGGCTTTAAACTGAATCCTACGGGGAAGGGAGATGTAATGTTGGGGGTAACAATGGACGTAGGCGCATGCACTGCAATGGAGAGAACAGCTCTGATAGCGTCCAATAATAGTCTTCAGACACAGGTAGGAAGAAAGCCAAACTATGAAGCACATGGTCTTCGATGTCTATATACTAATGCCCAGAGTATGGGAAACAAACAGAACGAACTTGAACTCTTAATACAGGAGGGAAATTATGACTTGATAGGTATAACTGAGACTTGGTGGGATGACTCTCATGACTGGAATACAGCAGTTGAAGGATATAACTTGTTCAAAAAGAACAGGAGGAACAGAAAGGGAGGCGGGGTTGCACTGTATGTGAAAAATACATATCTCTGCACAGAAATACAGGAGGAGGAGCTTGGTAGCCCCATCGAGAGCATCTGGGTTGAAATAAATGGAGCAAAGAATAAAAGGAACCTGGTGGTCGGAGTCTACTACCGGCCACCCAATCAAGGAGAAGACAAGGATGAAACTTTTGAAAAGCAAATAGCCAATGTTTTAAGGAAGCATGATGTAGTAGTAATGGGGGACTTCAATTTCCCCGATATTTGTTGGGAGACAAATTCTGCAAAACATGGCCCCTCCAGGAAATTCCTGACTTGTGTGGCGGATAACTTCCTCCTACAGAAAGTAGAGGAAGGAACTAGAGGATCGGCTATCCTTGACTTGATCCTAACCAACAGAGATGACTTAGTGGATAAAGTAGCAGTTACAGGAACTCTGGGGGAAAGCGACCATGTTGTACTTGAGTTCTTGGTTCTAAGGGAAGCAAAAGCCGAGTGTACTCAAACGCGTACCCTGGATTTTAGGAAAGCTGATTTTAATAAACTCAGAACAATGATCAGTAAGGTCCCATGGCAAGCAATGCTAGCGAGAAAAGGAGTCCAAGATGGGTGGGAACTTTTAAAAAAGGAAATTCTCAAGGCACAATCACAAACAATTCCAACAAGAAGAAAAGGTGGAAGACAACAGAAGAAGCCAATGTGGCTTCACAAAAAGCTTAGGGATGACCTGAAAACAAAAAAGGACACATATAGGAAGTGGAAAGAAGGCCAAGTAACAAAGGAAGAGTACAGGCAGGTAGCACAGAATTGCAGGGATGGCGTCAGGAAGGCTAAAGCGGAGAACGAGGTGAGGTTAGCGAGGGATGCTAAAAACAACAAAAAGGCTTTCTTCAGCTACGTGCATAGTAAAAGGCAGAGGAAAGAAATGGTTGTTCAGCTATTAAATAAGGATGGCAAAATGATAACAGAGGACAAAGAAAAGGCAGAGGTGCTCAATTCCTACTTTGGCTCAGTCTTCTCCCAAAAGAGGGTCTATGACCCCCCTGGCAAAGGCGAAGTACAGGCTGAAGGGGCAGGATTGCAGCTTGAGATCGACAGGCATATGGTCAAGGAACACCTCATTACTTTGAATGAGTTCAAATCTCCAGGGCCAGATGAACTGCATCCTAGAGTCATAAAGGAACTGGCAGAAGAACTCTCAGAACCGCTGTCTATTCTCTTTGAGAAATCATGGAGGACCGGGGAAGTGCCAGATGACTGGAGGAGGGCTAACGTTGTCCCTATCTTCAAAAAGGGTAAAAAGGAGGAACCTGGGAACTACAGACCAGTCAGTCTGACATCAATCCCTGGGAAAATTCTGGAGCAGATCATAAAGCAATCCATCTGGAAGCACCTTGACAACAATGCCGTGATTACTCGAAGCCAACATGGATTTGTCAAAAACAAGTCCTGCCAGACAAATCTGATCTCATTTTTTGATCAAGTCACCTCCCTTGTAGACCGTGGGAATGCTGTAGACATCATATACCTCGACTTCAGCAAAGCTTTCGACAAAGTGCCCCATGATATCCTGATGAGCAAACTAGCTCAAAGTGGGCTAGATGAAACAACGATCCGGTGGATCCACAGTTGGCTACAGAATCGGACTCAAAGAGTGCTTATCAATGGGACCTTCTCAAGCTGGGGAGAGGTAACGAGTGGGGTACCGCAGGGCTCAGTCCTGGGCCCAGTGCTCTTCAATATTTTTATTAATGACTTGGAGGAGGAGGTGCAGGGAATGCTGATCAAATTTGCAGATGACACAAAATTGGGAGGGATAGCTAATACTTTGGAAGACAGAAACAAAATTCAAAGTGATCTGGATAGACTGGAGTGCTGGGCAGAAAACAACAGAATGGCATTTAATAGGGACAAATGCCAAGTTCTGCACCTAGGAAAAAGAAACCAAATGCACAGTTACAAGATGGGGGATACGTGGCTCAACCACACTACGAGCAAGAAGGATCTTGGAATTGTCGTCGATCACAAGCTGAATATGAGCCAACAATGTGATGTGGCTGCAAAAAAGGCAAATGCTATTTTGGGCTGCATTCATAGAAGCATCGCTTCCAAATCCCGGGAAGTGCTAGTTCCCCTCTACTCAGCACTGGTTAGGCCTCATCTGGAGTACTGTGTCCAGTTCTGGGCACCACACTTTAAGAAGGATGCAGACAAGCTGGAGAGGGTTCAAAGGAGGGCAACAAAGATGATCAGGGGACTGGAAACAAAGCCCTATGAAGAGAGACTGAAAGAACTGGGCATGTTTAGCCTTGAGAAGAGAAGACTGAGGGGAGATATGATAGCGCTCTTCAAGTACTTGAAAGGCTGTCACAGAGAGGAAGGCCAGGATCTCTTCTTGATCATCCCAGAGTGCAGGACACGGAATAATGGGCTCAAGTTACAGGAAGCCAGATTCCGACTGAACATCAGGAAAAACTTCCTGAGTGTCAGAGCAATACGGCAATGGAACCAATTACCTGGGGAGGTGGTGGGCTCTCCCACACTGGAGGCCTTCAAGACGAGGCTGGACAGCCATTTGTCAGGGATGCTCTGACTTGGATTCCTGCACTGAGCAGGGGGTTGGACTCGATGGCCTTGTAGGCCCCTTCCAACCCTACTATTCTATGATTCTATGAACAAACCTACTAACCAAAGTTCTCAAAGTTTGTTTGTTTGTTTCATTTCATTTCTATACCACCCAATAGCCAAAGCTCTCTGGGCGGTTCACAAAAATTAAAACAAAAAAGCACAGGATAAGACAATATAAAATATAAAAGCATTAAAACCACAATATAACAATACAACCGTAAGGTGTCTAGCCCCTCTTCTCAGTTGGCCTGTTAATCCCCCAACGCCATACCTCCCCTTACCTGTAACCACCGTTGCAGTGGCACCCCCCCGACCCCCTGAATTATTCAATGGACTTCCATTTAAAGTATAAAAAATTAGACAAGAGCTATTAGAGGCACATACAGGCTTCCTCCCAGACCTCAGATGTTCCAGCTTCAGTTTTTAAAAACTGTCTTCATGCTTTTTGGATCATAGCACTGCAGTTGGTTTTACTTTGGTTTTATTCTGTTGCTATTTTTATTTTATTTTTTAACAGCTTTTATGCTATGTGTTATTATATTCTTATATATGGTTTAAGCTTAATTTTGTGAACTTCCCAGAGACTATTGGGAGGTATAGACATGAATGAATGAATGAATGAATGAATGAATGAATAAAATCACCAGTTTTTTGTTCTAGGCTAAGATTAAGTCTAAATTATTTTGCTCCATTATGACTTACAGTTGTATATATGCAACCATTTACTGAAACTTTTCAATAAGATACTATAATGTTTGAATTAAAATGTCTGAATGCCACTAGGAGCAGACATCAGCAAGAAAAGCCCAGGTGAGGAAACCTCGCCCCGTGAGGGACTAACATCTGGCTGCTGCATCAGCCATTTCCTCTGAGATTTGTCATGCCCCAGAGATTCAGGAGCATCTGGAACATCTGAGGTCTGGGGGGAAACCTTTATACACCTTAGTAGACCTTCTGTATTAACTGTCTATTTTGTTCTATTTTAAATGTATTGTAAGCCACCCCAACAACTTCAGTTAGTAGGGTATAAATACTCCAAATAAATAAATAAATAAGTAAGTAAGTAAGTAAGTAAGATGAGGATAATCTAACTGTCCTAGTGAAAAAAAAAAAGAGTAAGTCAGATCTAGGCTTGCCACCTGGATTTCTAGGTCCTTCTAAGCCATTCACCACTTTAACCACACATTTTTTGTCAACTATGCATTAGTCATCTATAAAATTCCATCACTTTTCCTCATTGTAGATTGGTTATTTTATTGATAACCAGTTCGTGCTCTATTAAGACTGCAGACTAAGCACGTGTATTATAGAATAACTCCAACTGAACTCAGTAGGACTTGCATATATGTATACATGTCATGCTGCACTAAAGTGTTTTTTAAAAAATCTGAGTACCTGGAGGACACATGGAGAGCCCAGAGGCTTCAGCCGTACAATTACCTGAGTATTTGTATCCATGCTCCTGTGACTACTTGGGACTCCACGGAAGCAAAATGCATGGTAATGCTCAGATCAGTGCATGCCTGGAATCAATGGTCGGCCAATTATCCAGAAACTTAGAACTACCCCATGAGATGTAATTAAGTGATTACCGTTTTGTAAATAGCCCAGTCCTATCCAGGTCCAGTATTTCCTAGTGGCAGCTGCTGCTTCCAGACCATTTCCCCCTCCCATTGGCTACTTCTCTTTCTTCCTTTTGAACTAGTTGCATGAGTGATCCCACCCAATCAAGGACCACATGGGATGATGTCATGATATTGTCAGTGGACATCAGGAAATAAATTAAGAGGACATTTCCAATCATCCCAAACTGGGAGGCAATATTTTTTTGACACAGCCCAATATGTTCACAAAAACTGTGAGGAGTTTCATCTCAGTCCAAGTTTCCATCCACTGTATTTGCTTCATATACAGGTCCTGTGCTGGGTTTTAAAAACAAAAATAAAACATGCCTGTGAAGTATGGTAGCATGAATTAAACTATTCGAAATGGTAAAAAACTATAAAGCATTTAAATCTGTTATGGCACAATCTATATGGTGATTCTCCTGCACAGACACTATTGAGAAGAATGGGAGTTCAATGATGCTTTTGTACACTTCCCATTCTCCTCACTGGGGCTTCCACAGACCATTCCAAGGGATTGCACCCTTAGTTATCTTGACTGCAAACATAGCTTTTGTAATTTTTCAAAGAAGTTTCCATTTGAGATCGTGATCATTGTATGATAGTAATACTAATACCAATGATTCAAATCTGCACTGGATTCTCCAAGAGAGCAAATTGTTTCATTTAACATAACCCAGAAAGCTACTGTTACATCAGAGAGATGGAATGCCTCTCTTAAACTCTAATGCCAATAATTGCCTTTGGACGTCCACACAAAGAAAGTTTTGGTCTTCAAACTCTCTGGAAGGGTTTGTCTGTAATTGCTTTAATGTACAATCACTCCCAGAATGAAAGGGAAAATGACATATGTTTGGAAAGTTCAGTAAGAGTAGTGCAAACAAGCAATGCTATTATGCAAGATGGTGAAGGAGCCTCCTGTTCTGAGGCTGAGCTTCAGATCAGAGATTATTTTATGGCACATGGTGAACAGACACATTGTTGCTATAAAGACATAATGAAAGCAATTGGACTAACCACAAAAACACCCCACGAAGCATCCACATTTGGTTAAACCCATTTGTCGGAAATCATACCAGGAAACCAGGCTGGCATTATATAGTATTTATGTCTGGGTCCTTCTCAAGTTTGATCCATAAAATAATTATACTCCATTTCCACATGGGAAATTGTAGCATTTCCATCTTTGTGTACCAGAATAGCATGTACGACATATGCAGCTTTGTCATTGCTGTGCCCTCCATTGACCCCTCCAGTTCTAAAAATCCCCATTGAGAATGCACTGGCCAAAATGGCAATGCCTTAGCCACAGAAGCGTTCTCAACTAGGCCTTTGAAATATGATACTTTAAAGTATTTAGTACAAGTTAGGAAAGAGTCACTCTTAACATAATCAAGGTATTATGAAATGTTTTGCTCACAATTGCATAGCAAGGAAAAGAAGCAGTGAATTGGTGACAGGTGTCTATAAGTCACCAGGGCTCTTAACCTAGAGACTCAAGCAGTCGGACCCAACCACCTTACTCTCCGTGCTACTGTGAGAGCTTGCCAGAAGATGGAGCTGCTGGCCTTCTCTTTGTGGTGCTTCATTCATTCTTCATTCAGCAGCACATTCTGCAGATGGCAGAGGGTGGAGTTGCCACTACCAGCTCAATGGGGGTCAGGTAACAGAATGGGCCAATAGGACTCTACCTGGCCCTATAAATCTGTTGGTGCCTTACTCTTGGATTGCCCAGCCCCACCCGCTTTTCCGCTTCCTTCATGGCTCGACTATCAGCATACCTTGAGTCCACCCAGTTCAGCTTGGAAGACCCTCAGGCAATACACCCTCACTGGGCTTCTCTCCTCACTGTGGGCCCATCTTCTCAACACCATTACTGCCATTGTTACCAGCTGCTGCTGCTCCTCCTCCTCCCCACCATTGCCTGCTTACTTGCCAATCAGACAGCTGGCAAGTGAGTGAGCAGGTGGTAGCAGCTGCTGCTCGTCCTTCTCACTGCCACCATCCACTCATTCTGGGCCAGAGGGAAAGGGCAGCGAGCGAGCAGGTGGCAAGAGTGAGGAGTGCCTCCTGTAGAGCTGTGAGCCTCAGCTGGTGCCCAACCACATCAGCTCCTCATCAGCCCTAACCCCAGGCCACCAGTCGGACGATTTCACATGCATGTTATTTATCTCACAAATATTCTGGAAAGGCAAGCAGCCATTGGCAATCTGCCTCCTGAGAAGGGCTTTAGAAAGCCCATTTATTCCTCGGTTCTTGCTCCAACTTTGACCTCAAACCAGCCAAGTGCCAGCGTTCCGTCCATATGAAGTTCTGTTAACTATCATAGACCCTGGCCATACATGAGGTGATTGGATTGTTCTGGCCCCCAGATTAGTCTGGATAATGGAGTGGTCCTCAAGAATATACACGTTATCCACTCTTGCTTTGGAAGGTTGTCCTGAAGAGGGATGGATTAGGGGCAGAGGTGTCGTCTATTGTGAGCTGTGTATCAAAGCTGCTGGAAAAGGAAAATATTTATGCTATAAACATTCTAAACCAAATATGTGTGATCAGAGACATGGACCTAGTAACATTTTGTGTATATGCTACAGGTTAGATGCATCAACTTCAGCTTAACATTGATCTTCAGTTAACTAATCAAGACTAAGGGTGCAATCTTATGCGCAGAAAAAGGCCTACAATTCTCAGCATGCCCCAGCCAGCCATGCTGGCTGGGGCATGCTGGGAGTTGTATACCTTTTTTCTGTCTAAACATGCATAGGATTGTGCCCTAAGAGAGAAATTGGAATGTCTCTGGTGGAGAGCAACAGAGATGGTGAGGGAGGGGCCTGGAGACCAAGTCCTAGGAGTAAAGGTTGAAGGAGCTGGGTATATTTCGCCCTGAGAAGAGATGGCTATCATCAAATATTTGAAGGGCTATTTGTTGATAGCTGATCACCAAATATTTGAAGGGCTGTCACATTTGGAACAAATTTGTTTTCTGTTGCCCCAGAGGGTAGGACCAGAGCCAATGGGGTCAAATGGGATTTTGACTAATCTTTAGGCAGAACTTCCTGATGGCACATGCTGGTTGACAGTGGAACAGACTGCCTTGGAAGGTGGTGAACTCCTGGTTTTTAAGCAGAGGTTGGATGGCTACTTATCAGAAGTTCTGTAGTAGCGGATTTCTTGCATTCACGGGAGTGGGGTGTGTGTGGACTAGATGTCTTTTGAGGTTTCTTCCAACTCTGTGATTCTATGAAACCCCTGAATGAATCATATCTTGCCCATCTTCTCAGGAAATCACCAGTAAGTTTAGGAGCATGACACTTTTTGGCTATTGCCTCAAAATGTTTCCTAGGATGATGGAACCCTCACAAACATGTTGACTGACCTTTTCTGTAATATGATTGTTCTTGTGTAAGAGAAAACATTGCTATAAAGCACTGGCATTGTTAGTTTTTAATTAATCACCACCACCCCTCTCTCTCTCTTTCATACATGATCTCACAGAGGATCATGCCATCTCCACAGCTAACGCTAATACAAATTACAGCCTAGCTTCAGAGAAGAGATAATTGGGAGATTAATTCCAAAGCTAATGAACATCATGTTATAATGAAAATATGCTTGGTAAATGAAGGCCAAGAGAGGAACACATATTATTTTTTCTCTGTTCTTTTTAAAATAGATTTGTCACTTAACAAAATTTGTTTCAAGGTTTTCCAAGAGATGCTTTCATAGATATAATTAGCTCATTTCATTTTGTTAATTTATATTAATTTATATCTGCTTGGACATTTTCCTGCACAAGCCTCAACAGCACTCTTATGCAGCTGCTACTCATTTCAATGGAACTTGCACAGAACAACTTGCAGGTGGATCATGCCCAAGACCAAAAAGGTTGAGCTGTTTTTTGCAACTTTGTCCTCATGATTTAAGGAACTACCTTAAGTAGCTCTAAGGAACTACTGAAAGTGGTATCCCTAAATTTCACAAAGCCCTACACAGCCTTACATAATGTAATCTTTTTCATTTCTTGACTATCGTAATATTTAAATACTGGAACTCTTTCCATTGGTATTACATGATCTCAAGCATATAACAAAGATATAGTTCAAATGATTAGCAGAAAGGAATTGCAGCATAAGTACTAGTAGATGCACTAAAAACACGAGGACTTTTGTTCTTGACAAGATCATCTCTGTCTGTCTTGGAGCAACTACAGTTTTTAAGACACATCATGGCTAAGGGCTCCTTCACATGGAGCTTTTATCCTGCTATTGAGATGGCTCTCTCACAGAAGTTTGCAGGCCCTTTAGATGACTTCGTGAACCTCCAGGACATCTCCTGCACTAAATGCCCTTTGGTCCATGTTTAAATAGATTGCAGATAATGAGCTATCAAATTGCCCTATTGCGTTCTGCTTCAGTTTCCTCAGTGGAAAGAGGAAAAAGGAAATGCTGCAAGAAGAGGAGTGCGATCAATTAAAATAATGGAAGACTCAGATACGGAGAGAAGGAGGGGGAAAGGGGAGAGGGAGAAGGAAGCATGTGAAAAAGGGAGTCATTGTGATCCTGCATTCAGAACAGAAGCAGAAAGCCCCGTTTTAAATGCAGGATTTTAGGCTGGTGTAGAGAAACTGTGAGACAGTGGGAAGTCCTCTCCCCCCCCCCCCCGCCCCATACTACGGGAATAATAATACTGGTCTACCTTACAGGTCTGCTGTAAAGATTGATGGATTATAGTTATATATTACATTTCTATACTGCCCAATAGCTGAAGTTCTCGGACATGTGAAGTGCAAAGTGTTTTGAACTCTTATAACATGCTCTATAAATTACCATTATTATCCATGTGTGAGTATCTCCACTGCAATACAATTGAGATCATGGGAGAAAAATAGGGTTAGGGCTGCATGACTGGTACAGATGGTCAGAGAAATGGTGGGAGTGGAAACAGAGGCACAATTGTGGCAATTGCATGTGCTAGTTACATCCAATCATATGTCTCCAGCCTGAAATCACTCATGGGGGAGCATGGTTAATATATGCAGCACTTGGGAGTATTTGGTTAAAGTTGGCAGCCTTTGCATTTTTGCACAAAATGGGGTGTGAGTTGCTTTTGCTTTGAAGACTTTTGGTGTTTTCTGTTTTAAAGAAACAACATTCTTCATTAAATTGTAGAGATAACATCTACTGTGTTGTGCAACCAGCCTCAGCCAGTTCTTATTATAAAGCAATATATACACAAGTCTTAAAGAGACAGTGCACTATTCCCATAGAGTGGTAAATGGAGCAGTAGAATTCTGAACTATATCATTTCAGACTGCAGTGGGATGTCACATTTTTTAATGCCTTCCAGAAAAAATCACCAGTTCAGTTCATGTAGAAAACTAGTATATCAGAGAGAGAAAGTTTAGTCAGTGTAGCCCTCTCTCTGATGTGCAAGGTTGTTACTCTCAAGGAGCATTTTGTGGGAAGGGAGCAATCAAAAATACCCCCCACATGTAGTCTGAGTTGGTGCAGTCTAGATTGCTACTATCACAAGGCTGAACCACTTTTAATATTCCGCTGCATGTGTAGGCGTTAGGTTAACTAGCACTACTCACCACGTGAGCAGGAACGGGGCCTTCCGACCTCCTGTCACCATGTAGCTCCGCCCAAAGGCATTCACACTTGCATCCCGAAGGCCTGCCGCCTGCCACAGGGAGGCCTGCACGTGTACAGTGGTACGAGCGCAGGTGTCCACATGCCTCAGAACCCCAGTCGTGGGTTTATGAAAAGCAGCTTCTAAAGAAGTGAGTTTCAGCAGAGGAGGGGCTGTTAACCTTTTCCCTTCCAGCCATTTTCTTCAGGCTGGTCTTTGCCCTGTGGTATCCCCGTGGGGCAAAAAGCAGCCGCTCTGGAGGGGGCTGAATGAGAAGAGACCAGACGGGAAACAGTTATGTATCAGCTCCCCTGCTGTTCCCTGCTGACACTTGCAGTCTCCCAAACCTGCTTTTGGTTAAATCACACAAAAGATCCATATGGCTGAATATAACTTGTCATTGGCCTGTCACTCCCTCCTGCACAGAGTGTATAGATTGGCTCTCCCTCGCAGCCTGCTCTGCAAATATCAGACCTGAGACCCCTGTAAAAAGCAAAGATCTCTCCTGGGTGGGAGTCCCACTGTTTTGGTCAGACACTCAGTGGACTGGCGAAATGTTTAAAGGACTGTCCCAATAGACAGCATATTGGTTGCCAGTTAGTCCTTTTGTGTTGGGGAGTATCCATTTGACACCATGCATTATTTGGAATGCACATCAAATCACCTGGAGACTCCATATCAATGGAAGTTATGTGGGTGCATGAATCACAGAGAGAATGGGTCCTTAAATCTGGTTAGGGCAGGAGGGGGGAAAGGCCCAAAGAATATAAATCTAAAGAAATATGTTCATTTTATTCTTTGAAGTCCTGTCACTCTGTTCTTCTCATTCCTTTTTCTCCTCCTCCTCCTCCTTCTTGTTTCCCTTTATTGGGTTTTAGTGAGCCCACTATTGTAACCAGTAGCCTTATTTCATAATAAAGGAAGAGTGTCTCATATGTTTCCAGACTAGTTTTTATGTTTATGTGGATGTGGAAGAACTTGCATAGTTCCATTGACTTTAAAAGGGCTATTATCTGATGCTATCATTTTAAAAGTTTGAGGTAATTGCACTTTCTATCTTATATACAGAAATTTTTTTTAAAAAATGAGCAAAGGCTTTAAAATAATAAATATAGAAATTTTGAGATTTGGTACAAATTGTGACTTTTTGCTGATATTTTGATTTATGAGGCACTATGTTACATTGAAATCCCATGTGTTTGCTATAGTCAATAATTTCCCTTTCCCTTTGTTGAAAGTACTTCATATATATTGTGTTAGCAATCTTTAAATCAACCCAGTAAATTAAGCTCTTTAATTATCCTCATATTATCCCTGTATTTACTATTATATTCGTAGTTCATTTCAATCAATAAGTACAATAGCCATACAGTGTAGTCTCTTGTTGTTAAGCCCATATTTCCCCAAGGGGGAGGGGGTTAAAGTGAACCAGAATGGATTACAGTAATTCTAGAATATGTAGTCCATTATTATGATCAAAGACTGCAAATCAAGGTAACCCATGTTGTTTTGTCTCAAAACAACAAAGGAGAGGTCCCTCAAGAAAGTGAGCCAAGATAGAGACTGCAAATGAAGTGAAGCTATGGCAGTGGTCTCAGAAGACATACGGAGGCTATCACTTGAGGAAAGGGGGCCAAAGTACAGACTACAATGGAAGTCACGTTACATATTATACCAGCCTTCCCCAGTCTGGTGCCCTCCAGATGTGTTGGACTATAACTCCCATCACCCCAGGTTAGGGGTGATGGGGAATGTAGTCCATCACATCTGGAGGATGCCCAATTGGGGACAGCTGGATTATGAAGTCTCAGAATTAAGTGTGTAGAAACATCTGCACATTTTACAGATAAGGAACAGAAGCAGAGATGACTTGATGGATGTGCATTCCCTCTCTCTTTTTCTCTCAGGGCTACACATACAACCCCCTTCGCACATTCACCCAGCAATATATATGTCTGTTGAGCTCCCCGACACAAAAGGAAGTACCAATCAGGATTACTCTTCACATGGAGGAGCTCTTTGCGTGGGCATCCTACATGAGAAGTGTGTGAGACAGAACCCGCTCACCTGTTGAGGGGGGAACAGGATAGTGCCAGCTGGCCATACTCCACAGGGCTCCTCCACATGAAAGGAAATCCTGGGCCAATTAAGATGACCCCTCATGCAGAGGAGACCTATGTGCTTGTTGATTGGTGTGGTCAGGTTTATATATATATATTTCGAAAGAACTCCACTGGCTGGCTGGCTGGCTGGCTGGCTGTTAATTTCTGGGGCCAATTCAAGGTCCTGGGATTTAACTTTAAATCCCTAAATGGCTTGGGACCTAAAAACCTGAGGGAGTGCCTTTTCCTATATCTGTCTATTCAGGTTTTGAAATCCTCTGCTAAAGTCATCCTTCAGTTACCCCCCTTATTGAAGGCATGGTATTCAGCAATAAGAGAGAGATCTTTCTCAGTGATGGCTTTTTCACTTATGGAACATCCTACTTACAGACCTTTGTTTACATAGCACTAAGTTTATAATAGAGGGCCGCGGTGGCTTAGTGGTTAAGATGCTGAACTGCAGACCAGAAGGTCGGCAGGACAGCAGTTCGAGACCCGAGTGCCGCGTGATGGAGTGAGCTCCCGTCTTCAGTCCCAGCTCCTGCCAACCTAGCAGTTCGAAAGCAAGAAATTGCAAGTAGATAAATAGGTATCGCTTCGGCGGGAAAGGTAACAGCGTTCTGTGCACCTTGGTGTTCAGTCATGCCGGCCACACGACCATGGAAGCGTCGTCGGACAGCGCTGGCTCTTTGGCTTAGAAACGGGGATGAGCACCGCACCCTAGAGTCGGACACAACTGGTTGGGGACATCTTTACCTTTTTTAACTTTATAATCTTTTTGGTGCTAAGCAAAAAAATAATGTATTTTTTAAACCAGGCATTTTAAACTGTTGGAAGTTAAATTTTATGGATTTAAATCACTGCTTTATTATTGTATTTTTGTTAAAAGGGTTCATTGTACACTGCCATGGAGGATGAAGTGTGGTGTAAAACTGTATTAAATAAATATTCATGCCGAGACTGCTTTGACTTCATGGCTACCATGACAACCATGGGATTATCCCAAAATGTCACCAGCCTTATGCATGTAGGTGGTCATTCCCTTGATCTGGTGTTCTCAACTGGGCAAGATGTGGGTGGTTCAGGAGTGGAGGGTTCCCTAGGGATTCTCTTGATATGGTCAGATCACTTCCTGGTTTGGTTTAGGCTTGCAGTGGACATCTTTCTCCACATGGGTGGTGGACCTGTTAAAATGGTCCATGGCTGATGGATTCCAAGAGATTCCTGAGAGCCCTCAAGGAGTTTCCTGTTTCCATCATGGCTGGCTCTCCTGTCAAAAATCCTAGTCACTCTGGGTAGTTGATATCACTGAAGCACTCTGTCCCACTGCACAGAATCCATTTAGCTCCTTGAGTTACTGGGGAGTTGTGGCCAGTGAAGTGGCTAAGGAGACCGACAGCTTGAATACAGTTGAAGGAAAATGCAATGTGAACCTGACCGAGCACAAGAGCACCTACTCTGTGATGGTGGTGAACTCACTGAAGAAGCAACTGTTCTCTGCCAACATAGTCTCTACGTAGTGCTGTCCAAGAGAGCTTTTCCAAGTGGTCTGGGTTTTCCTCCAGCTCGATTTCAGTGGTCTGTTGTAACTTCTTCACTAAGCCCTTTGTGGACAAAGTCATTTGTATTCATTCTGCCTTATTCATAACAGTTCTATAGTTCAATCAGTGGAGGCGTCCAGAGTACCACCTGGTCCTTCTTGGCTGGGTGAAGATCAGCTGTTGTGACCTGAGGAGGTGGACAAGGTGCTTGTTGGTGTGTGCCACCACCTCAATATTCAACCGTTGCCCCTGATGGCTTACAATAGCTGGGAGCTGGCAGGTGTGTGATAACCACCTGGGTCCAGGGCCCCATGTACACAGGGCTTTTACTCTGGTTCTACTCCACCCCCAAGTTGATCGTGTCAGATGATGCATGCTGCTCTCTGTAGCTAGCCTGGTATTTCTTGCCCTAAAACCAGGGTTTTTTCAAACTCATTTTGTGTCAGATTTTCCCGTCACAGTGGCTTCAGTGCAGTTTGGGAGTCCGTGTGACCCCAGCTGGCTTCAGCATGGGCTGGTGGAAGTGGCACTGATTGGCAGAAGGGAAAGTTGCATGGGGCGGGGGTGTGGGGA
This sequence comes from Heloderma suspectum, assembly GCF_057233095.1. Taxonomy (NCBI): domain Eukaryota; kingdom Metazoa; phylum Chordata; class Lepidosauria; order Squamata; family Helodermatidae; genus Heloderma; species Heloderma suspectum. The sequence continues at coordinate 120,398,785 of NC_139462.1, forward strand.
GAGCACGGGGTAAACATGTCCACCTGGAAGCAACTCCTTGCCTTCAATTCCACTTTGCTGAGTGCAGGAGCAGCTCTGCTGCTTTGAAACTACACTGTTGCTAATGTGGGCTCATTCGCTGCCTCTCACTTTAAGTATTGATTGAGTGTGGGAGTGGGGAGGGGAGCCAGCCCTGCTGTTTTGGAACTGCGCAGCTGCGAAGGAGCACAGCTAAGAAACGGTGGACGCCTGTTGATTTGAAGCTGCGCAGCTGAGAAAGGGTGGGTGCTGGGCGGATGATTTTCGTGACTGTGTAGTCAGGAGCACTTCATGGAGCCTGTGTGGGAGAGGGGGAAGCCTGTTGATTGGGCAGTTAGTAGACATCAAAGACAACGTGCTAGTTGCTCTCCCTCCTTGCTGGCTCCACGCTCTGCTCTCAGCACCTCTTGCACTCCCACGCATTCTGCTCAATCTCCAGAGTCTCTCGGCCTGCCTGCCTGCCTCATAAATGTATGTGTGTGTGTGGGGGGGGGCTTTGTGGGGTTTGCCATGAACATCTACTCATAAGCAAGTCCTCCACTGCACTTCGTTGAACACGCGAGGGAGGGGGAGCAAGCCTCTGCTCATTGGCTGCCCTGCACCTACGCAATTGCTGACCTTCATTTCTGCTTGTGGCAGGACTTGCCCACCCCAACTAATGCGGCTTCAGTTCCCGTTCGCCCCACGAAAGCGGAGGAACACAGCATTGTGTGTACCATGGAAAGAGCTAGTTTGTTTCTGTGAAAATGCAGATTTTGTCCAAACCACTTCACAAAACATTTCCATTTAGATTGGCCCCAGAAGGTTCTCAATGCTTCTTAATGCTTCTGGGTTGAAATAAATGGAGCAAAGAATAAAAGGAACCTGGTGGTCGGAGTCTACTACCGGCCACCCAATCAAGGAGAAGCCAAGGATGAAACTTTTGAAAAGCAAATAGCCAATGTTTTAAGGAAGCATGATGTAGTAGTAATGGGGGACTTCAATTTCCCCGATATTTGTTGGGAGACAAATTCTGCAAAACATGGCCCCTCCAGGAAATTCCTGACTTGTGTGGCAGATCACTTCCTCCTACAGAAAGTAGAGGAAGGAACTAGAGGATCGGCTATCCTTGACTTGATCCTAACCAACAGAGATGACTTAGTGGATAAAGTAGCAGTTACAGGAACTCTGGGGGAAAGCGACCATGTTGTACTTGAGTTCTTGGTTCTAAGGGAAGCAAAAGCCGAGTGTACTCAAACGCGTACCCTGGATTTTAGGAAAGCTGATTTTAATAAACTCAGAACAATGATCAGTAAGGTCCCATGGCAAACAATGCTAGCGAGAAAAGGAGTCCAAGATGGGTGGGAACTTTTAAAAAAGGAAATTCTCAAGGCACAATCACAAACAATTCCAACAAGAAGAAAAGGTGGAAGACAACAGAAGAAGCCAATGTGGCTTCACAAAAAGCTTAGGGATGACCTGAAAACAAAAAAGGACACATATAGGAAGTGGAAAGAAGGCCAAGTAACAAAGGAAGAGTACAGGCAGGTAGCACAGAATTGCAGGGATGGCGTCAGGAAGGCTAAAGCGGAGAACGAGGTGAGGTTAGCGAGGGATGCTAAAAACAACAAAAAGGCTTTCTTCAGCTACGTGCATAGTAAAAGGCAGAGGAAAGAAATGGTTGTTCAGCTATTAAATAAGGATGGCAAAATGATAACAGATGACAAAGAAAAGGCAGAGGTGCTCAATTCCTACTTTGGCTCAGTCTTCTCCCAAAAGAGGGTCTATGACCCCCCTGGCAAAGGCGAAGTACAGGCTGAAGGGGCAGGATTGCAGCTTGAGATCGACAGGCATATGGTCAAGGAACACCTCATTACTTTGAATGAGTTCAAATCTCCAGGGCCAGATGAACTGCATCCTAGAGTAATAAAGGAACTGGCAGAAGAACTCTCAGAACCGCTGTCTATTCTCTTTGAGAAATCATGGAGGACCGGGGAAGTGCCAGATGACTGGAGGAGGGCTAACGTTGTCCCTATCTTCAAAAAGGGTAAAAAGGAGGAACCTGGGAACTACAGACCAGTCAGTCTGACATCAATCCCTGGGAAAATTCTGGAGCAGATCATAAAGCAATCCATCTGGAAGCACCTTGACATCAATGCCGTGATTACTCGAAGCCAACATGGATTTGTCAAAAACAAGTCCTGCCAGACAAATCTGATCTCATTTTTTGATCAAGTCACCTCCCTTGTAGACCGTGGGAATGCTGTAGACATCATATACCTCGACTTCAGCAAAGCTTTCGACAAAGTGCCCCATGATATCCTGATGAGCAAACTAGCTCAAAGTGGGCTAGATGAAACAACGATCATGTGGATCCACAGTTGGCTACAGAATCGGACTCAAAGAGTGCTTATCAATGGGACCTTCTCAAGCTGGGGAGAGGTAACGAGTGGGGTACCGCAGGGCTCAGTCCTGGGCCCAGTGCTCTTCAACATTTTTATTAATGACTTGGAGGAGGAGGTGCAGGGAATGCTGATCAAATTTGCAGATGACACAAAATTGGGAGGGATAGCTAATACTTTGGAAGACAGAAACAAAATTCAAAGTGATCTGGATAGACTGGAGTGCTGGGCAGAAAACAACAGAATGGCATTTAATAGGGACAAATGCCAAGTTCTGCACCTAGGAAAAAGAAACCAAATGCACAGTTACAAGATGGGGGATACGTGGCTCAACCACACTACGAGCGAGAAGGATCTTGGAATTGTCGTCGATCACAAGCTGAATATGAGCCAACAATGTGATGTGGCTGCAAAAAAGGCAAATGCTATTTTGGGCTGCATTAATAGAAGCATCGCTTCCAAATCCCGGGAAGTACTAGTTCCCCTCTACTCAGCACTGGTTAGGCCTCATCTGGAGTACTGTGTCCAGTTCTGGGCACCACACTTTAAGAAGGATGCAGACAAGCTGGAGAGGGTTCAAAGGAGGGCAACAAAGATGATCAGGGGACTGGAAACAAAGCCCTATGAAGAGAGACTGAAAGAACTGGGCATGTTTAGCCTTGAGAAGAGAAGACTGAGGGGAGATATGATAGCACTCTTCAAGTACTTGAAAGGTTGTCACAGAGAAGAAGGCCAGGATCTCTTCTTGATCATCCCAGAGTGCAGGACACGGAATAATGGGCTCAAGTTACAGGAAGCCAGATTCCGGCTGAACATCAGGAAAAACTTCCTGAGTGTCAGAGCAATACGGCAATGGAACCAATTACCTGGGGAGGTGGTGGGCTCTCCCACACTGGAGGCCTTTAAGATGAGGCTGGACAGCCATTTGTCAGGGATGCTCTGACTTGGATTCCTGCATTGAGCAGGGGGTTGGACTCGATGGCCTTGTAGGCCCCTTCCAACCCTACTATTCTATGATTCTATGATTCTATGATAATGGAAGGGAGCGGTTCTACCCACCTTGAATGAAGTGGTTGTGGGCCTAGGGATGGCCAAAAATTCCTCCACGGACCCCAGTGAGGCCAGATTCTTTTGAATCCAGCCTCTGGAGTCTGTGGAGGAAGGGAGTACTTACCTCCACCTCTCTGAGGAATCCTCCCCAGCTGGATCTTCCTCGCTGCTGGCTCCGGAGCACCAGTGATACAGCCGCCATTGCCATATCGCTGGCTGAGGCTGACTGACTCCAGACACAAATGGCGTAGCAGATGCCATTTGCGGCCATAAAGACCTTAGTTTAAACTAAATGCAGCCATTTATGGCTGCATTTAGTTTAATCTAAGAGCTTTACAGACACAAATGGTGTAGTGGACGCCATTTGTGTTTGGAGTCAGTCAGCCTCAGCCAGCAATACGGCAATGGCGGCCGTATCGCTGGAGCTCCGGAGCCAGCTGGTTGCTCTGCGGAGTCGCCACGGAGCAGAGCCGGCCAGTGAGGATTCCAGGGGGAGGGACAGATCGCCTCCCCGCAAGGGCGGATTCCCCGGAGGAGTGGCAGGTAGGGAATCCGCCCATCCCTATGTGAGCCTCAAGGATTGTCATAACTATCTCCTGGTCACAAATATCCTCTTCCTGTGCAGGACACTCATGGGTGGTTGTGAAACAACTACAAATACTCCTAGATGACAAAAATTACCGAGACCCATTTCAGTCTTGATTCAGGCCCAGTTTCAGCGCACTTATACCTAAGGGGTTTGGGGGTTTTCTGCATTGCCACTGCAATTGGTTACAGCAGCAACTGTGTTGGCAGCCTGGTCCCCATTTTGCATCCTCCATAGTGCCCCATACTTATTGTCATTCTGAGGCATGGGCGGGGGGGAGGTGGCAACCACCACCACCAAAAAAATGGTGAACAAAATTTGGACAACATTCTGCAAAGTGTCTGTTTTAACTTCTATGCAGAGTACATCATGAGAAACGCCGGGTTGGATGAATCAGAGGTCAGAATTAAGATTGCCGGGAGAATTATCAACAACCTCCGATACGCAGACGATACCACCCTAATGGCAGAAAGCGAAGAGGATATAAAGAGCCGCTTGTTGAGGGTGAAAGAGGAGAGTGCAAAAGCTGCTTTGAAACTCAACATTAAAAAAACTAAGATCATGGCATCTGGCCCCATCACTTCCTGGCATATAGAAGGGGAAGAAATGGAAGCAGTGACAGATTTTACTTTCTTGGGCTCCAAGATCACCGCAGACGGTGACTGTAGCCATGAAATTAAAAGACCCTTGCTCCTTGGGAGGAAAGCTATGGCAAACCTAGACAGCATAGTAAGAAGCAGAGACATCACCTTGCCGACAAAGGTCCGTCTAATCAAAGCTATGGTTTTCCCAGTAGTAATGTATGGCTGTGAGAGCTGGACTATAAGGAAGGCTGAGCACCGAAGAATTGATGCTTTCGAACTGTGGTGCTGGAGAAGACTCTTACGAGTGCCCTGGACTGCAAGGAGGTCAAATCAGTCAATCCTAAAGGAAATCAACCCTGAGTGCTCATTGGAAGGACAGATACTGAAGCTGAAGCTCCAGTATTTTGGCCACCTAATGCGAAGAGAAAACTCTCTGGAAAAGACCCTGATGCTGGGAAAGACTGAAGGCAAAAGGAGAAGGGGACGGCAGAGGATGAGATGGCTAGATAGCATCACGGATGCAATGAATATGAACTTGAGCACTCTCCGGGAGAGAGCGCAGGACAGGAAGGCCTGGCGTGCTATGGTCCATGGGGTCACAAAGAGTCGGACACGACTGAACAACAACAGGAAATAAAAAATCTCAGAAGTGTTCTGAGAAATTTGGGCTTATCTTTAGTTATCATTCTTTAGGGTACAGCACCTTTCCCAGGGTCTTCCAAATGTTAAACTTCTGAGGAGTGTTTGTGGATGTGTTTAATGCGGATGCTCATCATACTAGCACTTCCCTGAACTCCGTGTAGCAGGTGTGAGGGGGTAGCGTTGTGTTCAGCTCCAGGGAAGACGTGGAGCAAGTGCTGTGCCAAAAATTTTCCTCCAACTTCTGGAATGTTTTCTTCCCCCATGGAAGAGAATTCAATTTTTCTGCCTCTTTCTCAACGTGCTTTATAATTTACTTTGAATTTCTGGGGGGGGGGGTGTTTTTGAGGTGCAAAAGATGGCCAAGGGATGCTGTGTGTGTTTTCTTTCTGTTACACATCTCTTCATTGCTGTGCAGCCTCCCAGGCTGCCTGTGCTTCCTGATCTGAAAAAGCCCTGTTAGAGGAATGACCACTTGCTGTCTTCCCCTGGGCTTTAATTGAAGTGTGGAAAGCCAAAGAAGTGACAGGCTACCTGAGAGATGCTTGTACAATGAAAGACAGGATGGTCACACACACTTCTCAACCACCTCATATGTAAGGGTAAGCACAAGAACCCCAAATCCAACCCATGAGAATTTCTCAGAAATTTCTTCTCTGAATTTCTTTTCAAAATCAATTTCTTTTCTATCAAATTGAATGAGAATGCTTGAAAAAATGCAGAGGTGAATTTCGGCACAGCACTGATCTGAGAGATGTAGGAGCTACATGCCAAGACAGCCTCCTTGCAATGGGAATTCTAAATCAGGATGCCAGAGAGTGAGAGAGAGGATTCTTTGAAGGACAGGCACTGTATTCTCAACTGATTTTCATAACCACATTGGCCATGATACTGTACTGGATATGTTGTCTGCTCCACTCCTACCTGCAGGATGTCTCCACCAGCTATTTACTCTGAGTCAGCTGTGTGCAGACGTCATTAGGGATGCATGATGTTGTGGCCATCCAGCAGCCACCCCAGAGCTTGTCAGGGAAAACCTGGATTTCCTGAGACCGCTTAAAGTCTTATTCTTTTCCTCAAGTCGGGTTCTCCCCGGTATAGGTGCTGTGTGCCCCAAGCCCCACATTGACTTCAGGTATGCTAGCCCTGCCCAGGGGTGTACCTTTCACTATGACCCTGGTCAAGGGGTGTTTCCTGTGTGTTTCCCATCTCTGCACAAACCCATTAGTGTCTCCTCAGAAGTAACTCCCCTTGTAGTCAATAAGGCTTGCCCTCTGAATGCCCACATCAGAACTTAGAAGAGATCCCCCTCAATTGACATGACACAATTTAAAGCCCAATTCCCTAAGTGCTGTAAAGTGCGATCTTGAGGCTCCGATTCTCCTTTGTTTGGTTTATTGCCTTAGGAAGTAACTACTTTGACCCTTCATTATAGAGATCCTGTGAGTTAAAATGGGGGCTGGTGTCCCATCTTTGTGTTCTCCCCCCGCCCTTTCCCAGCACAAGCATATGTGTGTCTACTCAGATGTAACTCCCATTGTGCTCAAGGAGGCGTGCTCCTGAAATGCAGGTGCATCTGGGCTTTCAGGGGAACGGAGAAAGGGGGAGGGGCAGCCTCTCTTATTGGTTGAGCAGCCCCTGCCAGTCAGACGATGTTCACGCCAACCCCACCCCCACCAGGAAGTATGTTCTGTGATGCAATTTTTACTGGTGTGGAGAACCTGCTCATGGAGCCCTGCATGGACCAAAGTGCAGCAAAGCTGATTTCTTTTTTAAAAATCCAGTACTTCTCCATTCGCTTCTCCTTCCGTTGTCGCAAAACACAGCCCTAGAGGGCCAATTTGAAAAAGTGGTGTGGCGGGGGGGATTACTGCTCAGCCTGCTCAGGCTGTTAATACTATGGGGTCCTGTCACCCTTGCTTTTCAACAGCTATACAAAATCTCTGAATGGTATAATCCAGAGGTTTGCAGTATGTTGATGACACCTGGCTCTACTTTGCATTTTCTTCTGGTTCAGGTGAGTCAATAAAAATGCTGGATGGATGCCTGGAATTGGTGATGGTTTGAATGAGGGCCAAACATTGAAGCTGAATTTTGATAAGACAGAGGTACTGCTGCCAGGTGGTTCATCAGATCATGGAGGTGGTGTTCAATCTATTCCGTATGTGGCTACACCCCTCCTAAAGAAGTATGACCATAGTCTGGGGGTGTTGCTTCATCTAGCTTTGTCATTGGAGGCCTGTGGCACCATGACATGCAGAGCTTTGCACCATCCTAGACTGGTGCACCAGCTGCAGCCCCTCCTGGACAAAGAGCAATGAGCCACAGTGAACCATGCTTGGATAATGTCCAGACTTGCTCGTTACTGCAATGAGTCTGTTATACATGGGGTTGCCTCCGAAGACTTCTTGGAAACATCCATTCAGAATAGAGCCAGTAGGCTGCTAACTGGGACTGGCCCTAGTTTAAAGCCCAGTTCCCAAAGTTAAACTTCACTTACACTAGTGACGATGTTGAAGTTCAGAAATAACATTTCTCCAGCTTGCAGTGGCTGACTGTACTCTGAGGAGAGCTTCATTCCCTTAATATTGTTACAATGATCAGAATGTCAACTGAGATGATTACAGGTTTGTGTGCTGATTTTGTACTTGAATGGTCTGCATTCCTCAGGCTAGGCACTCAAAGCCGCTATTGGTGCATGTTCAGAACTTGATGATGCTAAGCCCTAACTCTTGCTGAAACTGTCATTGATTGTTGCTATTAGCTCCATCTGTCTGTCTGTCTGTCTCTCTGACTGTCTGTCTGTCTATCATCTATCTGTCTGTCTATCCTATCTAACATCTATCTATATATTTAAATCAAGAATGTAATGTATGGAGCAGTACCTTGGCATCTCAGCAATTGATCCGCCTGAGGATGTCAAGAAAGGCAGATATGCTCCAAGAGTATGCAGTATTTAAATATGATATATAAAGTAGTTCATAACTCCAACTGGTGTAAGCTAAGAAACATTTTTTTAAATCAGCATCAACAACAACACAATTATGGGGTCTGACTCCACCCGCGCTTGTGGAGAACTTGGAGGAAACTGAGTAGCAGCAACTGCTGTGGCAACAGGCACCTATCTGAGAGGCCACTAATGTTCAAACTGCCACCACTGGAACTCTTTTTCCCCACCAATTCTGAACCAGCATTGCGAGAATGCTCTTATGCCCCAGAAACGAAGTAAACCTGCACACAAAATTATGAACCACTTTAGAACTTCCAAAATAATGTGATTTTTCCCAAGCGTTCTGCAATGATGTGTGATTCCAAATTGAGACAAATCATTCATTTGCACAGTGATGGGTTACATTTGTCTGGCAAGGCCATTTAGCCTGCAATTATCCTTACGTACGCTGGGAGTACCTAATTTTTAGAGAGAAATGTTGCAAATAATTGCACAGCTTTAAAGTCTTTGGGACTTCTGGAAGAAATGAAAGCACTCTACATCTCAGTGAGTGGATTCCATTTTTAAATTCCCTTTGAAAAATAATTTCAGTTGTTATTATGAAAATGTCTGCTTTGAAAGGCTCCTTGAGTCATACATATTGTTGTTCTTGCAGACAAGCTCGCAACATGAGCACTGCTGTGACAGGCAGCGTGCATTTAGTTTCTGCACTCGCACAGGGTCCCCGCTGGAAAATGCCGTCCTTGTATTGCTCAGACGGGCACTTTGTCTCTACTACAATATTGCCCACACAATTATAATGCTTTATTCTGCCCCCACCCTATATTTGTTTATTTCAGGCATTTTATCTCACCCTTCAATCATATTCTCAGGGCAGTTTACATAAAAAACGCAATAAAACAATTAAGATATAAATACAAAAACTATAATAGACAAAAGGTCAACAAGGTCTCAAAACCAACATAAGAACAATCAGCAAGATTAAAGTGCCTAGAGAGCTTCAGCTACTGGGTGGTATAGAAATGCAATACATAAAATGTGTACTTAAAAAGCCTGGCGGAATAAGGAGTGGGCTGCCTGGTGCCCAAAAGCCAACAAGGTAGGCACCACAGGAACCTCTCCCACAATCGGAGCACCACGACTGAGAGGGCCCTCTGTCTGGTAGTCATCCACCTCACCTCCGGTGGCTGGGCACCAACAGAAGATCGTAATGTGTGGGGCTGTGCCTGAATGGCAGCGACACTGACATATGAGAAAAATTGCTCAGATATACTACCTTCAGAGTGAGGCAGGGCTAAACCTTCTCCCTGACCCTGGTGACTCTAATGTCTGGGAGAATCAGAGTTGGCCTCCTCACACCTGCATCCCAGAGTGCAGCCCATTGACTTTGTCCCTTAGACCTTAGTGGGATCTATTCAGAACAAAAGCAGCTCCTCTCTGCATGGTCCCACCTCACCATGAGCATATCCCGGCCCAGGTCCTTTTTCTTTCTGTCGCTCAGGGGTGGGCAAACTTGTGGCTCTCCAGTTGATTGATCCTATAACTCCCATTGGCCCTGAGTAGCATAGCCAATAATGAGGAGCGATAGGCCAAGGGAGGGCAAAAACTTCCCCACCCCTGCTGTAGCTGAAGGGGACATTGGAATATGATGGGACATAGGTGGGAAGTAGCTTATTTATAGACTAAAGCTTACTGCAGCAGCAAAGGGTTTCCCCTGCCCTGGCTTGTGAATAAGAAATGAAATGCATGGGTGAAACCCTCTCTTAATCAACCTCATGTCACTTTTATGGCTGCACTGGATTGACAGAGCATTCATGGCACAAACTCTGATTTCACGTGCTTAATTGTGCCACCCATCCATACACACAAGCTACCCAACTAATCAACGTGGTACGCAATTCCACTGGGACATTCTCCTGTTCACATCCCAGTTGAAATGAACTGGAGCTACACACCTCAAGTCCACTACATTTTAATGGAGCTTCCACTGGAAATCTTCCCAATGGGATTGTGTACTTAGCAGGGCACTTAGTGGGAAGAGGTTATTATATGAACAGTGACTCTGCCCTGTCATATCAAGCACCTTGTTAGTAAAGTAGCTATAAAAAAGAGATGATGTACATTTTAGGATGAGATTCAATGCCCTCCCCTTCACTTACATAGCCGCACCCTGGGATCCACTTCGTAGTCACAAACTATGCATAACAGAGCCCTGGCCACTGGGCTTCTGTTAAAAAGAGCCTTCCAAATAAAGCTCCATCGTTGCCCAGTGTCCCAACAATGACAGTGAGGAGGGGAAACCAGAGAAATTGGATGTAGATACAGGGGTGGGGACGTGCAGATACGAGCTGCTTCTATTCTGCCTGTCTCCCAAGAATCTGCCACCTGAAGGAACTGCCTCCAGGTCTTTCCCGCACAGCAGGGCTGCCTCTTACTCTTCTAGCTACTAGACCACTGGTTTCCTAGTGCTGACTGAGCTTCATACACGAGACCTGGTAGGATTCTTGCACTTTTGCAATCTAGCCACAAGCCCTTCAAAGGGTCATTGATTTCAATGGAGAGGTTTATGTATGTGCTTAAACATCTCCCATAGAAATGACTGAATCTTAAAGATGCTGAATTTTGATGGATTGTGCCCAGTATTCATCATCTGAGTTTCCCAGTATTCAGCATATGATCCAACACCTTTAAGGCTTACTGATTCCAATGTGAAAGTAAGGCCACACTAGTTTATACTGGAACCAATAGGACTTGCACGAGTTCTTAAATATGAATTGATTGTGGGCAAATTGTGTGAATACAAAGTAAATTTTGGGAATTGGGTAATCCCAGTTGTTTCTACCCTTTTCTACTGAGGTGACCCTGCAGCTTCCCCAACCACCCTGCTTCCAGAACCTCCAAGGAAAAAAGGCTTCTTACTTTCCCTCCTTTGAGAAGCTTCATCAAAGAAAAGGTAAAAGGTTTCCAGACTGTTTGAAAGCAAGTGTGGCTGAAGAGGAAAATCAAAGCGACAGGGAGCGCCTCCAGTTCCTCCCGGATACGATGCTAGAAATGATAAACCAGGCTCTGTTTTCACATAATTGGGCTATGTCAGGGTCAGAGAAGCACTTTCGATGTTCCCGCACATCTGAGAACCAAAAACATACAAATTAGGCAGACTTTGGCTTCAGATTTTGCCTGCCAAATAGTCAACCTGATTTTGTTAGTGGTCACAGTAAAAATCTCTAGACAGAAGGTTCGTTACCAGAATTGCAAGGTAGTGGAGGGTGGGAAGGTAGCACAGGCGTGTTGCTGTTGTTTTTTACAAGGCAGCTCAAAACTTGAGTCAGACTTAGCCTGGAATTTGGCAAGAATAGTTGGATGTGTCTAACGTGCTTTAGTGCAACTAAATGCAAATGATTGAATAGATTTAATAAAGCAAACAACTCTAATATAGGGCTATTAGTGATGAAAATGCCCCTGTAAACATATTATGTGGAAATAAGCTCATCAAGTTCAGAAAGACCCCCAGGTTCATTTAGAGTGTCTATCTCCACTCTGGTGCCCTCCAGATACACTCTCAGCATCCACAACCAGCAAGGCCAATGGTCATGCTGGCTGTGGATGATGGGAGTTGCACTGCAGCACATCTGAGGGAACTGGGTTGGGGAAGGCATATTTATTCATCCATCCATTCATTACATTTATATCCCACCATTTTTTCCTCCTTAAGGAACCCAAGGCAGCATACGTAATCCTCCTCCTCTCCATTTTATCCTCACACAACAACAACCCTGTGAGGTGGGTTGGGCTGAGAGTCTGTGACTGGCCCAAAGTCACCCAGTCAACTTCCATGGCCGAGTGGGGACTAGAACCCGGATCTCCCGACTCCCAGTCCAACACGCTAGCCCCTACACCACACCAGCATATGGGTGATGCTAATGTTCCAGGGGAGCAATAGGTCCCTTCACACATTCAGCCAGGCAAATTGAGGTTTGCCAATGGGTTTCCCACTCCATGGGAAGTTGCAGCCAGTCTGGACTCTTTGACATGTGTCTCTGTGTGTTTCTCACATTCATAGTTTACTTTTAGGGGTTTGCTCTTAAAACACGTTAACTGTACACCTAAAAACATAATGTGTGAAACCTCTGAACTGAGCTGTAGCGTAGGATTGAATGAGGCTGGTGACAAACTGCACTGAAGTGGCTGATGTGCCTCTTTCTCGTAAACTTTTCCAAAGCCATTGGCTTTTATGTAGCTTTGAAAGGAAAGTATTTACTGATGTAATTCCTAACCAGAATTCATTTGGGGGAAATGGCTGTAAGTGTCTTCTTGCTTGCTCACCAGAGTTTTTTGCTCTGGTTTCTGAAATTTAATGCGAGCATCAGTAATTGAGGTCTTAACTCTTACTGGTGAAACTGTGATCTTATTTCAAAGGAAGATGTGAATGTGGCCAGTTTCAAATCTCCCAGCAGCTTCTTTTGCTTCTGGAATCTGCACCAAAGCTCTGGGGCACAAAAGGAACAGGAAGTTCTCTGGCCCAAACCTGCACTCCATTGTGCCCTTAGTTCTCTGAGTTTCCTGTCAGTTTGAAACATCTAGCAGCCAGAGACATGATGCTATTACATTAATATTTATTTCTTTATTTAAAATATTTGTATCCCACAGTTCTTCCAGTTACACACTGAATTCTTCAACATAAATTTAGGAACAACAATAACTATAGCTGCTCCTCAGAGTTGGCTTTGTAGCCATTTTTCCTGGGGATGTGTCACTCTGACCATTGAAAACTCCAATTCTGCAACAAGAAAAGTTGAATTATGCATCCTGAATAAATTATGCTAACTAAGCAGTACACTGAAGGACAATGAAGTTCCACCCCACCCACTAGAACGCTCATTCAGCCATTTCCCTGGCTTTGGAAAGTCCAACAGGGTTTTCCACACATTTTCACCTTGCAAGCATATCTTTATAGCCATAGCATTCTAAGTGAGATGTTCAGGAAACTGAATTCTTCACCCCAATATCAGGTTGATTCTATGTTTGTGCTGAATCCTGGAATGCACGAACATGCTTGCATGCGCCTTTACCAAGACAAGCAGAGGCTTCTAAAAGAGGCCTTCTTATCTGTTTTGCATCTCTAAATCCTAGAAATGTTTCATGGAGTTCCCAAACATTCCTATTCAGTAGGACATTACACTGGTATATATTGGACTCACTTCCTAGCTGTTAAAATGTTGAGGTGTGCCTAGAGCAGGTGAAAGGCCTTAATTTGTTTATTTGATTTGTACCCTGCCTTTCTACCAAGAAAAATGGCACTCAAGGCCTTGGATACAAACCATCTAGGAAATACTGAAGTGTTAGCTGGGGCCAAGCCACAGGATGGCCATCACTTCCATTCCCCACTTCTGAGCTTTCCAGAGGCATCCAGGGGGCACTGGCGGCTGTTAGATATAGAATGCTGGATTAAACAGACCTTTGCAGGGCAGTGTAAGTAAACAGAAAGTAAAAAGAAAATTCACTTATATTCTGTTCAGGGGCATCAGGCTTTTTTCTGATTGTTTTACTTAATATCTTACTTTTAACCGAGTAATCCATTAACTGATGGATTACATTTAAATATATATGCACATATCCAAATTGGTGCCCTTTTTGGTGCAAGATAATTTGACAAACAAGAGGTGAACTTTTATTAATATTTTTCATTCCATTTGGAAAAGAACATGCCAGATTCAAAAGAGACACAAATTTAGACAAGTGTAGCTGCAATCCTATATGCACTTACTTGGGAGTAAGCTACACTGAGCACCCTCAGACTTACTTCTGAGTAGACATGTATAGGATTGCAGTGTGTGTCCTTAACTCATATTCCCAACAATTAAATTTGACACTTGCCTATTAATAAATTATGGCTGCAATCCTATGCACACTTAACCTGCGAGTAAGGGCCATTAAACACAGTGGGGTTTACTTCCCAGTAAACATGTAGAGCCACACAGCTTTAACTGATTAAGCTTCTGGTAAAGATTGGGTTCTTCAGCAAGGAGATTGTTACCTTGTCGCGGTGCTGGAGCTTGAGCACCTCAGTGATGCCATGAGCTAAACCGTGAAGGGACACCCAAGACGGGAAGGTCATGGCAGAGAGGTCAGACTAAATACAATCCCTGGGGAAGGTAACGGCAACCCACCCCAGTATTCTTGCCGTGAAAACTAAATGGATCAGTACAACCAGAGACATGTCGGTATACCATTGGAAGATGGGACTCCCAGGTCGGAAGATGGTCAATATGCTACTGGGGAGAAACAGAGGATAAGTTCAACTAGCCCCAGATGTGATGACGCAGCTAGCTCAAAGCCGAAAGGACAGCTAGCGGCCAACGGTGCTGGTGGTGAACGACGAATCCGATGTTCTAAAGATCAACACACCTTAGGGACCTGGAATGTTAGATCTATGAGCCAGGGCAAATTGGATGTGGTTATTGGGGAGATGTCAAGATTAAATATAGACATTTTGGGCATCAGTGAACTGAAATGGACTGGAATGGGCCACTTCACATCAGATGACCACCGGATCTACTATTGTGGACAAGAGGACCACAGAAGAAATGAAGTAGCCTTCGTAACTGATAATAAAGTGGCTAAAGCAGTGCTTGGATACAATCCAAAAAATGATAGAATTATCTCAATTTGAATTCAGGGTAAGCCATTTAACATCACAGTGATCCAAATATACGCCCCAACCACAGATGCTGAAGAAGCAGAAGTAGATCAGTTCTATGAGGATCTGCAGCACCCACTGGATAGTACGCCAGAAAGAGATGTTATTTTCATTACAGGAGACTGGAATGCTAAGGTGGGTAGTCAAACGACACCTGGAATTACAGGCAAGCATGGTCTGGGAGAACAAAATGAAGTGGGACATAGGCTGATAGAATTTTGCCAAGACAACTCACTATGCATAACAAACACTCTCTTCCAACCTAAAAGACGACGTTATACATGGACTTCACCAGATGGTCGACACTGAAATCAGTAGAGATGTCAGAGAATTCCGCCACGGATCTCGGTGAGGCCAAATGCCAGTGCATTCAGCCCCCCGAAATCTTTGTCGGAATGGCCTGCCCCCCCGCCCCCCCACGGATCCCCCCTGGGATGAGACTTACCTGGGGCAGATGTTCTGGGAGGCGGCGGCTTCGGTGGCGGCAGCTGCGGCGGCCGGTCTTCCGACTGGCTGCCGCCACCGCCATTTCCAGGCTTGTGTAAAAAAAAAAAAAAAAGACGTGATAGGCTATGTAAAGATTTACGTAGCCTATCATGGCTAGGTTTTTTAAAAAAAACAAAAACGATGTGATAGGCTACATAAATCTTTATGTAGCCGATCATGGTTGGGTGGGTTTAAAAAAAACAAACACCGTGTACGCAAATGGCGGCGGCTACAACCGCCGCCATTTGTGTTCCTTCTTTTTACCATCTTAATCTACGTAAATATTTACGTAGATTATGACGGCGAAAATAAAGGGGAACGCAAATAGCGTAGCGGGCGCTATTTGCGTCCCCTTTTGATTCACTGTTTTAGCCTACGTAAATATTTACATAGGCTAAAATGGTGAAAAAGGGACGCAAATAGCACCCGCTACGCTATTTGCGTTTCCCTTTATTTTTGCCGTCATAGTCTACGTAAATATTTACGTAGATTAAGCTGGCCAAAAAGAAGGAACGCAAATGGCTGCAGCCGTAGCTGCCGCCATTTGCATACGCTGTTTGTTTTTTTTGCTTTGTTTTTTTTACCCAGAGAAATCCGGCTGCGGACAGCTCTGCCTTGGCCAGGCCTGGCCTGGCCTGGCCAGCTGCTCCGCAGAGCTGCAGCAGAGCACAGCCGGCCGCTCGAGGATTCCGGGGGGAGGAACGGAGCGCCTCCCCTCCCCGGTGAGGATTCCGGGGGGAGGGACAGAACGCCTCCCCCCCACCATCAACATAATCCGTGAACAGGTAAGTCACTTTCGTACATCCCTAGAAATCAGATTGACTACATCCTTTGTAGCCAAAGGTGGCGGACATCTATACAGTCGGTAAAAACAAGACCTGGAGCTGACTGTAGTTCAGATCAAGAACTTCTTATTGCACAATTTAGAATCAGACTAAAGAGAATATGGAAGACCCACAGATCAGTTAGATATGAGCTCACGAATATTCCTCATGAATATGCAGTGGAGGTGAAGAATAGATTTAAGGGACTAGATTTAGTAGATAGGGTCCTGGAAGAACTATGGACAGAAGTTCACGACATTGTTCAGGAGGCGGCAATAAAAAAGTCCCAAAGAAAAAGAAAACCAAGAAGGCAAGATGGCTGTCTGCTGAGACACTGGAAGTAGCCCAAGAAACAAGGAAAGCAAAAGGCAACAGTGATAGGGAGAGATATGCCCCATTAAATGCAAAATTCCAGAGGTTAGCCAGAAGAGATAAGGAATTATTTTTAAACAAGCAATCCATGGAAGTGGAAGAAGATAATAGAATAAGAAGGACAAGAGACCTCTTCCAGAAAATTAGAAACATTGGAGGTAAATTCCAGGCAAAAATGGGTATGATCAAAAACAAAGATGGCAAGGACCTAACAGAAGCAGAAGAGATCAAGAAAAGGTGGCAAGAATATATAGAAGATCTGTATAGGAAGGATAATAATATCGGGGATAGATTTGACGATGTGCTCAGCCAGACATCCTGAAGAGTGAGGTTGAATGGGGCTTAAGAAGCATTGCTAATAACAAGGCAGCAGGAGATGATGGTATCCCAGCTGAACTGTTTAAAATCTTGCAAGATGATGCTGTCAAGGTGATGCATGCCATATGCCAGCAAATTTGGAAAACACAAGAATGGCCACAAGATTGGAAAAAATCAACTCATATCCCCATACCAAAAAAGGGAAACACCAAAGAATGTTCAAACTATCGAACAGTGGCACTTGTTTCGCATGCCAGTAAGGTAATGCTCAAGATCTTGCAAGGTAGACTCCAGCAATTCATGGAACAAGAATTGCCAGATGTACAAGCTGGGTTTCGAAAAGGCAGAGGAACCAGAGACCAAATTGCCAATATCTGCTGGATAATGGAGAAAGCCAGGGAGTTTCAGAAAAACATCTATTTCTGTTTTATTGACTATTCTAAAGCCTTTGTGTGAATTATAACAAATTGTGGCAAGTTCTTGGTGGTATGGGGATACCAAGTCATCTTGTCTGCCTCCTGAAGAATCTGTATAACGACCAAGTAGCAACGGTAAGAACAGACCACGGAACAACGGACTGGTTCAAGATTGGGAAAAGAGTACGGCAGGGTTGTATACTCTCACCCTACCTATTCAACCTGTATGCAGAACACATCATGTGACGTGCTGGGCTTGATGAAGCCAAGGCTGGAGTTAAAATCACTGGAAGAAACATTAACAATCTCAGATATGTAGATGATACCACTTTGATGGCTGAAAGCGAGGAGGAGCTGAGGGACCTCATGACGAAGGTGAAAGAAGAAAGTGCAAAAGCTGGGCTGCAGTTAAACCTCAAAAAACCCAAGATTATGGCAACCAGCTTGATTGATAACTGGCAAATTGAGGGAGAAAACATGGAGCCAGTGACAGACTTTGTCTTTCTAGGCGCAAAGATTACTGCAGACGCTGACTGCAGCCAGGAAATCAGAAGACGTTTACTTCTTGGGAGGACAGCAATGACAAATCTTGATAAAATAGTGAAGAGCAGAGACATCACACTGACAACAAAGGTCCACATAGTGAAAGCAATGGTATTCCCCGTAGTAACCTATGACTGCGAGAGCTGGACCATAAGGAAGCCTGGGCGAAGGAAGATAGATGCTTTTGAACTGTGGTGTTGGAAGAAAATTCTGAGAGTGCCTTGGACTGCGAGAAGATCAAACCAGTCCATACTCCAGGAAATAAAGCCAGACTGCTCACTTGAGGGAACGATATTAAAGGCAAAGCTGAAGTACTTTGGCCACATTATGAGAAGACAGGATACCCTGGAGAAGATGCTGATGCTAGGGACAGTGGAAGGCCAAAGGAAGGGGGGCCAACCAAGGACTAGGTGGATGGATGATATTCTGGAGGTGACGGACTCGACCTTGGGGAAGCTGGGGGTGGCGACGGCTGACAGGAAGCTCTGGCGTGGGCTGGTCCATGAAATCACGAAGAGTCGGAAGCGACTGAACAAATAAACAACAAAGATTGGGTTGGATGGGGTTGGCTATGGTGTGTGGGCGGGATCCCCAAATATCAAGCAGAGACACTTTCCAGAAGTGGAGCACTGTGATGGCCCCTTCACACATGGAAGAGGTCACTAGATGCTGCAGTTATCAAATGATGAATATGTATCTGTGAATATGGTCTGTACCTGATTTACCAACATATGTTTGTCACATTCATACTATTTTTAGGTGTAAATATATCATCACTGTATGCCTGTAAATGGGTGGGGAAGTCTTTGGGGGCATTTAAAGAGGCAGCATAGAAACATCTGCTGGAGAGCCAGCTGCTTGAGCCAGCACAATGGTCCTTCCAGTCAGCCAGTGTCTTTCCCAACTATGGTTCCCTTAGGTGAACCAATGTAAGGTTCAAATGTAGAATGTAACAATGTAATTCAATGTTACTAAATAGATATTTATTTACTTCAGTTTTATTCCACCCTTCCTCTAAGGAACTCAGGGTGGTATACGTGTTCCTCCCCTCCTCTTATCCTCACAACAATCCTGTTGGAGGTTAGTCTAAGAGTTGGTGACTGGCTAAAGTGCACCCAGTGAGCTTCGAAACAGAGCCAGGGAAATGGCTGAATGAGATTTCTAATGGTTGGGGTGGAACTTCAGACTTCTTCAGTGTCCTACTTAGTTTGCATAATTTATACAGGATGCACAATTCAACTTTACTTGTTGCAGAATTGGAGTTTTCAATGGTCAGAGTGACACATCCCCAAGAAAAATGGCTACAAAGCCAACTCTGAGGAGCAGCTATAGTTATTGTTGTTCCTAAATTTATGTTGAAGAATTCAGTGTGTAACTGGAAGACTTGTAGGATACAAATATTTTAAATAAAGAAATATTAACATGATAGAATCATGTCTCTGGCTGCTAGATGTTTCAAACTGACAGGAAACTCGGAGAACTAAGGGCACAATGCAGTGCAAGTTTGGGCCAGAGAACTTCCAGTTCCTTTTGTGCCCCAGAATGAGCATGTCTATCCAAGCTAAACATGGTCCTACATGGGCCTGAAACACATACAAACTTCAAGATTCTCTGCACATGTTTTTACAGTGATCTCGGGCAGGTCCTAGACTAGGAAGCTCCCCCTCCCTGCTTTAACTGGAGCAAGGCTGAAGTTACTGTGTAAACCAAAATGTTTGGCACTGTCCAGGTGTGTTCTTCACCTCAGCTGCCAATTCTCCAGGTGTATGTATTGTCAACATGGGGATAACATTGGCCGACTTTACAGGGCTGCTGTAAAGTATGCTGACATAATGTATATGTGAAACATTTTGAAAACCCTGGAGTGAGTTATAGAAGATTATGATGATTATTATTACTGTCATAGTAGTATTATAGAAAGTAGTTGTAAAAATTGTATTAAAATTTTAAATTCAGTCGGTTGCAAAATGTTAATTCCTTTTTGGCAGTGGAGTTGTTGACTCATGATTAGTTCTGGCATGAACTCCCCACCTATCAGGTATCATAGAGAGAGAAAAGTCCTGATGATATTGACTGGTGTGTGTGTGTGTGTGTGTGTGTGAGGGAGAGGGGTGGGTTGGTGGGAATAGCAACAATGATACAAGAGAGCGTCTCAGTAAGAAGTTAGACATGCTTGGAATACTCAGGGATGGCTGTTTTTCAAAGTTCAGGGCTCCCTGGATTCTCTCACAAAATTAGGGATGTATGAAAGTCACTTACCTTTTCGAAGAGTGACATTCGCGGTGGGGGGAAGGCGCTCTACCCCTCCCCCCGAAATTCTCTCCGGCCGGCTCCGCTCCACAGCGACTCCACAGAGCTGCTGGCCAGGGCCGCCTGCAGCTGGACATCCAGCCGCTGGGCTGCACAGGGATGCAAATGGCGGCCACTGGAGCCACCACCATTTGTGTCCCTGTATTTTGCTGCAATAAGCTACGTAAATATTTACGTAGCCTATCACAGAGAAAAAAAGGGAACGCAAATGGCGGCAGCTACAGCAGTTGCCATTTGCGTTCTTGTTTTTTGCCATGATAAGCTACGTAAATATTTACATAGCCTATCGGAGCAAAAAAAGGGAACGCAAATGGCAGCGGCTACGGCGGCCGCCATTTGCATTCCCTTTTGCTGCGATAGGCTATGTAAATATTTACGTAGCCTATCATGGCCTCCGCAGGGACGCAAGTGGCATCCCTGCGTTAGCCGTGATAGGCTACATAATTATTTACGTAGCCTATCATAGCTATAATGAAGAAGCGAATGGCGGCCACAGATGCGGCCACCATTTGCAAAGCAGCGCAAACAGCGGCAGGCAAGTGCTCCATTTAGCTCGCCTTTTGTGGGGGGGGCAGGGGGCTTCGTTTCGCCACGGATTTCGGGCCTCACCGAGATCCGTGGTGGAATTCTCTGACATCCCTACACAAAATAAGTAATATATCCTTCTCTTCCTTTAAGAAGGCTTACTATCAGGGCTTGTATGCATCTCCGACTGGAGTGGTCTCCCACAGGGGATCTTAAATAAACAGATTTTTATTTATTACATACATATACGATTCACTCGGGAGTTTTCCTAGGTAAGTTCCATTTCTGTTCATTTTATTGATCACCACTCAGGCTCAGTGTCTTAGAAAACAATTAATCCTGGGGATCTCTCTCTCTCTCTCTCTCACACACACACACACACACCCATTTAGCAGTGGTATATAAGCGGTGTAAATAAATAAACAGAAAGAAAATCCAACTATGCAGCAGTTTTGAACCTGGTGTGTGGGAACAGAATCGGAGCTAATGTTCAAGTTCCGTGGAAACTCTTCCGACCTCTACCTATCTGGCGAGATTTGTTGACGAAGATTTCCCCAGGCAGATGTGGGTGGCAACTGCAGCTGTTGCCCTCACGTTGTCCTCCCCCCCCCCCTCCTTCTGTACGCATTTTCCCAGGGCCTGATGATTATCCCCTGAAAGCGGTAGTCTTCTGTATTGCGGGGCTTTCCGATGCTTTTTCAGCGGGCGTTCTCCCGCCTCCTCGAAGCATATATCGGGAGCAGACTTAACGGGGGGGGGGGGGCGAAACTAGCAAGCGCAGCGCTTGCCTGCCTCTCTGCTCCCCGGTTGCTCTGCTTTGCAGCGAGGTTCGCCTCCTCCGGTTTCCTTTAGCTTCTAAACTGGGCTGCGTCCTTCGCACAAGCCGGGGGGAAGCCGGGGCGGGAGCTTCAAGCTCGAGGGCTTCAAATACTGTGGGTGGGGGGCGCCGTCTCTTCGTCCTTCCCAAAGAAAGCGCGGGGCGGGGGACCATGCCCTTGCGAGCACATGAGTGGAAGGCAGGGAAGGCCACCGTTACACCCCCGTCGCAACCCAGACCGCAGTTTAGCGGTGCAGCTTTGGAGTGGATGTCCACTGCCCGTTTAATTGATCAGTCAGTCTGGGCAATCGAATTCGGAGCTGGCCGGATCCTTCCTCGGGCAAATCGGCGTCCGAGGTTTCTGAGAAGCAGCCGCCGAAAGCCAGACTGCGGGGTGGGCAGGAACTTGCCTTTAGGGTGGGTGGGGGCGGGCTTCCAAACTCCAGCGCCCCTCGCATGGTGACACCATCCACACCTCCGAAGGAGACGGGGCGGGGAAGCGACTGTCTGTCCCACAGACGGCCTACCCAGGAGAAAATGCCGCCCGGCGACAGGCAGACCTGACCCCAGGAGGCCCAGCGGCGTTTCTTGCGCAGGCCCCACTGAAACGAACGGGAGCTGCGCTCGGACAAGTTTAAGATACAATGGCTGAACCAAACAGCGGCGGCAGACAACAAACGCCTTCGCGTGGCATGCGCGGGTGCAGCGTGTTCTGGCTCCTTTTCCTTTAAGGAACGGGATCATTGGCGCCCGTGGCAGACGCTTCCCAGCGCCGTCGCCAGCAGCCTCTGCAGGTTTGCTCAGAAGCCAGCTCCGCCGCTTTCAGCGGACCTTGCGCCGAAGAAAGTGCCACAGGATTGCAGCGCCAGCGGCTGATCGCATCTGCCATGTTTACTCGGAAGTCAATCCCACTGCGTTTGATGGTGCAAACTTCCAGGAAAGCGCGCGTAGGATTGCAGCCGTATTGTCTGCAAGATGCAGGGTGCTCCTAAGGAATCCTCAAATGTGGCCACAGCACTCGCGCGCGCACACGCAGACACCCGCGGGCCTCCCCAAATGGCGCCCCTGGTTTTGGATTTGGGAAGAACTAGTTTGGCTGTGATTCTATGAAGTCCTCTTACTTGGGTGTCGGGTGAATGGGACATTTTCCGGGAAATGGGTTCAGGAGGAGCAGGGCGCCAGGCCTATTGACCCGGGAAGTTGGCCCGGCCCGGGCGTTTGTTTGGAAGCTAGAAAGGCTTGCAACGAACACCCTACGGCCAGATCCATTCAACGGAATCCAATTCGGCGTCGCTGCGCGCGCTTGTTGCCCCCCCCCCGGAAACTAGCCCCACCGAGTCTCTGTCCGTGGCTGAATCAGGTCCCAGCAACTGGCAGGGCGAGGCGGCTCTCCTCCGCCAGCCGGCTCTCGACCTTGCTGCGCAAACGCTGGGAATCGCCGCCGTCGCTCGAAAGGCCCGTGCGGAGGAGGAATCTGGCAAGTGAATTAATGGCGCAGTTAGACGCCAATGTTCGTCGCTTACCAGACGAGCAAGTCCGGCCGGGACAGGGCCAACCCCGCCGGAGAAGCTGAGGGGAGCGTCGTGACGGCCCGGCTGTGGGCCGCTAGGCCTCGCAGAGGCGTCTCCTCACCGCCGCCTCCCGGCAGGCTCTGCGCCCCGAGGCTCGGCGTCCAGGCGTAACGGCACAGGCCGCCATCCGTGGGCCGTCGATTCCGCGAGTGTCCTGTGGAAATTGGCTGCTCCTCCACTAAGAAGTGGCGGGACACAGCAAGACACAGGGCCGCTTAGCGTACACTCAGTAGGGAGCCACAGTCAGTATAGGATCTCTGACAAGGGTATCTGTATAGGTTCACGTGGTCGTCAACATTCATACTTTTAAAGTAAACAAGGAAGTAATTTTAGGTGTACATTTCAAAGCTAATCTCTGAAGTGGCCTCCTTGCTGCTGACCACTGGCCTTGGGCGTCTCATTCAATGCAGTGGGAAGGCTCTAGTGTAGAGCAAAAGAAATGATCACAACTACAGTGTTTATGAGGTATAGATATAAATATAGCCACACACAGTCAATATCAAGACGAAGGTAATATCCTCCATAAAGGTTTGGCACTTTTTAATGGACCATTATGTAATCTCTCCTCCACAACCAATTTAATCCCGAGTAGTCCCGTTGAATTAAGGAGGACAGCCTCACACCTTGTGCTTTGTTGGACCTCAGTTCAACCATGTACCGGGTGTCTTTGAAGCGTTTAATAATACATGCAGATCGAAATGCATTTTTGAAAGCAGTGTATTTCCTTCTGTAGTGTATTTACAACGGTAGTTGAAAATACGTATTCTAGGCCTGTATATTCGGTGGTTTACGCGATAGGTCACATGCAAGTCGGTTCAGAAAAGGGTTAGTACGAAAAAAGTGGATGTAAACTTAGGTCTGTGATTACAATAAACAATACCTATGGACTACAGGTATAGTTGGTGGATTGTTGTAATTCGATGTTCGCTAAATTAGTCATGGAAAGCCAATTTACACCGGGAAGAAATTATCCATCCAGACTCTGTTAGGAGATGGGCCGATTCACAAGTAAACTGTGTGTGTGTGTGTGTGGGGGGGGGGGGGGGTATCTGGGCTTACGAAGCCGACCAAAACTGGGAACACCGATATGCTTGGAAGTAAATGGAGCTGATCAGAATCGTCTGCCCTTCGTTTCCACCTGAGGCCAGCAGCAGGCAAATCTTCATGTAGTATTTAGCTGTATCACTCACAGCAACTTCAATGGGACGAGCACGAGGGCTCCTATCCATTTCAATGAGGTTGCGCAGGAGAACTCTACGGTGGATTGTGCCCAAAGTCTAGGACAATCGCCGCCGGCGTTGACCTTCGGAAGGAACTGGCAAGGAGGGGGCTATCTCCCCCTCCCCTGCCGGACTGCCTGTAGTATCTGGTGAAAGGCAGGCGCTGCTGGATGGCACCTGAGTGGAGGGAGCGGTGGCCCCAGACGGATGCTGCCATTCCAGCCATTAGGGGGGAGGTTTGAGAACGCCCGCCTGTCAGGTTCAGGCTGCTTGGCAGTCAGGTCGGTCCCAAATGACACCTCCAAGTCCTTCCCCCTGTGCATGTTTAAGGAACCTCGCGTCATCTCTGCCTACAACGTCAACAGCGAGCTGAAGAGATTCTGCAGCAGTATCGCGCTGTGATTTTACAAGCCGTTTCCAGCTAACAGCTGGATTCCAAATTTAGTGGGAAAGACGTTTCTATGGAAAGCAATGAGACTTACTTCCAAGTAAATGCCTGCATGATTTGGTTGTGTTCCAGATGAATCTTTTCCGATGGATTTAACGTTGCAATCCCAAACATACTTAGGCAACAATCCTTGGGAGTAAGTTTCATTAAGCTCAGTTCTACTGAGTAAACATGTATAGGATTACACTGTTAGGGAGTATGTCTCATTGAATTCGGTGGGACTTACTTCTGAGTAAGAGTGCTGCTTGGGGATAACTCTGGGATTCACATAAACCGCAAGGGGGCGAGGGAGGGGAATCCGCTTTCAGGCACTAGGTTGAATACTGAGTTTCCGCTTATATCCCAATTGTACACACATTTATGGTGCACTAATCCCATGCATTTCAATGGAACAGCGCTCCCTTCCAAGTAAGTGTTAGGATTCGGAGATCTGAACAGGGCAATAGACAAAGTGGGAAAGCTGTCAGGGCCTGGACTCTTCCCTGAGTATTTCCCCTCTTTCTCATTAAAATCTCCAGAACGCACATGTAGGCAGTATTCTATCCCATTACTCAATAAGAAGTTAACTTCTCCCACGGTCCAGTATTCTGACTACTGACTGCGATGGCACTGGGATGATAACACCCACTTGGTCACTTAGCATTTAATGTTGTAACAATTAAAATTATCTTATTGTTTTATTTAAAATCTTATTCATATTTAATTCAGTTAAATAATGGGGTTAACCGGCTATTCTGATTGAAACCCCGCCCCATGTTTTCGACTCCCTCCCGACAAAATATCTGACTAGGGACCTCTAGTAATGATTATTCGAACTTTATCCATTCTTAGGATTTTTCAAAAGCTTAATATTAAACGGAGGCTTGAAGAAGACACAATCTCAAAGCAACCCACACCGGTTTTAACAGCACTCCCAAAATACCTCGCCTCCTGCCCGAGCCACAACTCGCTTACATCATGTGCAGCCGGTTTCTTTACTGGGAAATACATCCGATGGGACTTACTTCCAGATATATGATTGCGGTCTTAGACTGAAAAGCGGACGGAATCCTGTTGAATTCAGTAGGTTGATGGGTCGGGATATGAAGTTCCCTGAACTGCAGCCCAAAGCATATAAATGTGAATACAACAGATCGGACTCCTGGCCGATCCTGCTTTTTACTTGAAATCAGCAGCCAAATCACACTGATTTCAGTGGGCCACAGGATCTGGGCTTGTGTCTAGCCAAAAACCGGGGGAGGCGGATCCCGCGCTGAGTCAAATTAGGTCCTATTTGGTGGCGAGAGTCCCACGATTAACTCAACCGGCGAATGTCGTGTTCATCCTCCAGATCAAATGGGGGAAAACTCCGAATCGGATCAGAGAACCGAAAGAACGGATGGAAGAGCGCGGGCCGTGATGTGCCTGTGTCCGCTGGAGGAGCCCAAACAGGAGAGCGGGGTGGTGGTGTGTGTGTGGAAAGCCAGAACGACCAATGCTACCTCCCGCGTACATCTGTGCCAGGGGCGTTCAGAGCCGTTTCTTCCAATCTATAGTAAAGAAACACTTGCAGCCCTATCCTCGGACAAGCTGATGCCGAGGAACTGGCAGTCAACCCCGCTTCCCCGGGTGCTTCCCGGTGAAAAAAGATAGGTATGTGTAAAGAGCCCCATCTGAACAGCGTTGCGGAGTTGGGGATCCTGAGCCCTAATAACGTAACACCCCCCCCCCCCCCGCTCGATGCATAGGAGGCTAAACGCCCAGCTACTTGGAAAGTCTTACGGCTGCGAGACGAACCGCGGGCACTGGAAAGTAAATTGCCTTGAAATGAAAGGGGCTGCCAAAGAGATGTGTTCAGGAAAGGAGTATAAATGGCGTATTGGGAGAGAAGTTGGTATTTCGGCTTCAGGAGGACAGACAACGACAAGAAGGGTGCAGTGAGGCGGCAGCGGCGTTCTACCTGCGCGAGCCACGACGTCCTTGAAGTGTAACGGCACATGGGCCTCCTTAAAGGCCGTGGGCGTCCTGGCTGCGGGAAGTTCTCCTGCTGCGCGGCCCCCGCGCAAGGACGGATTGCTGCGCAAGGATGCGGCCTGCACTGCGTTTCAGACTGCGGCTCGCGCAGGAGAACTTCCCGGGAGCGGGAGGGGAATGCGGGGGATCAGGCTGTTGCTTCCCACGCGGGCCGGGAGCCAGTCAGGTGGCCGTGGGGGAGGTCTTTCGTGAGCAGCTCCGTCCCCCTTTTGGGGCCAAGAGGCTCGGTGTCTGCTTGACATCTTGAAGCTTAAATAACCGTCAGGGCCGGCTTTGTTAACTGCCTGGCAGCCAAGTGCCTCGTTACGCCTGATTGAGCTAATTGCTTTGAAATAGGATATATTATCTATAATTATAGAGATCTTGGAGGAGACGGACAGCCTTGTGCTTTCATCTTGCCCAAGTGCACCAAAATGTCGCGATCAAATTAATTTGGGCCACTTGAAATAGTGCCCTCCATTCATCCAGCCTTAAAGAGACAAGCATACACACACACACACACACACACACGGCGTGTGTGTGTGTGTGTGGGGGGCTTCAACAGCACAATTACTAAGCTCAGGAGCCCCTGAGAAGTGTTTACGGTTGGGGGCGGCCATAGGTGTTAGTGGGGTCGTAGAGGAGGGTTACTTCGTCCTGTTTGGCTTTTAGCTGCGAGTTTACGAGTCTTTTGAAGGAGGCATCGTTTTCAAACCTCTTCGTGGAGTAAAGAGGGAGGGTACTCTTAAATACATCCGTTCGAATTTAGCGTCACATGAAAGTCAATAGGACTTTACTTCCAAGTAACTGTATGTAATTCAGTCTCAATATGTGGAAGTAAATATCATCAAAATATGTGGGACTGAAGGCCGTTTCACGCATTATAAGACGGTTGAAGTGTAGACCAAAATGTTGATCTCCATGCCCATGTATATGCAGACCTGTGTATCATAGAGGCACACGCATCGAGGAGTCACGGCTGCTCGTCAAATGTACACTTGTTGGCATTCCTGGGTTTTCATTTTACTTGAACGCCTAACTTTCTAATATGCAAACGCAACAAGTAAGTGTCATACAGATAAAATGCAAGAAATGCATCGCTTGATTTGTCATCACTTGAATAACTGTACACTTGATTACTGGTACTGTGTGAACTGACTCCACTGACAAGTGTTGCATTTGAGGAGATGTAAAGAGATCTGGCAGTTCTGTCTGTGGTGGGTGATGTTGCAGCTAGTAAAAGGTGAAGCGGCGGGGGCGGGGGCGGGGGGCTTGCTTACTGACACCTATGTGCACGAAATGACTTCCTGGAAAAGGACTGTGTTTGTGATGGTAAGGAAGTTACAGTGTCGGGATTACATTCGTGATTTTCACACGTGCGATTAATCACTTGATGTTGCAGGTTCTCAACTGATAAGCATGCACGTATGCTTGCACAGGTCAGGGATTGGGCAAAATTGTACGTGCAATGTAGACGCTCCGGCAAAACCGAGAGTACTGACACCTTACGAGGGGAAAGGCCTTATTAACAACCAATAGACACATTTTAAGGGGAAACCCTACTGGAAGAGATGGCAACTGGTCCCCGTTCATTACCGCGGGGCTGACACAGGAGACCTCAGTATGTTTCCGGGATAGTTTTAAGCACCTGCAGAAGGACCTTTCTTTGGGAACTGTGCAATTCCAGCCGACTAATCTGGGCAATGAAATCACACCGACTTCTGTATTTTGAAGTTAAGGCAGCCCTGGCTAACCCCGCGTGCCTGCCTTCCTCTGCAGCCAAGATTCAGCAGTGCTGGTTTATCTCCAACTACCAGGGCCCGCCAGCCCTGCCCTTAGGCAAAGTGAGGCGATTGTCTCAGGCAGCAGATGTTGGGAGGTGGCAACAAGGTGCTGGAGAAGACAGCTGTGGGCAACATGGCCTGCCCTGCGCCCCCTAACCTGCCTTCAGATGCGGTGGAGGTGGCTGTCTCAAAGTAAGTATGGAAGAAGATTAAACTGGATTGAGGTGCTATTTTAGTCTTGGCCTCAGGCAGCAAAATGTCTTGGGCCGCCCTGCCAGCAACCAAAGACTAGAGGGAAGTGGGGCTGCCCTTCTGCAGGCCACAAACACACCCACCCAAAGGGCAAAAGGTAACTGGCACATAAGATAGGGGAGACCCCTTTCTCTCTTTAACTGTCTTGAGGTGGTAGACGTCAGAAGCTGTAGCTGAAAGGATCCACAAGTCACTTGAGCCACAGTGCTTAAGCGTGGGTCACACAACCACGTACACTGCTCTTCATTTATTTATATTTGATTATTACTGCACCATTGATGACCGGAAAGTGAAGGTGTGAATAGGCTCCCATAAAAAGCACTGCCTGAGAGATGAGGTGACTGGAAAGTTCTGCCAGCTGTGTGATACCTGTGACTCCTATTCAGAAGACGTACAAGTCCTCAAGCGATGAACATGCATGTACAAACCAGCGCTTCATCAATGGGACCGCCTCCCCCGCGGGCCCCCCCCCCCAATTCTAAAGATTTGATTTGGAATTCATAAGAAGTTCTTTAAGAACGGGAGCCTCGGTAAGTCAGCAAACGATGAATAGGCTTAGGAGGCTGGTAGGCTGACACCCAAGCCTCGGGCGTCATTTTCATGGGACTGATGAACACTTAAGGACTATCCACAGCACAGTTAACTGTCCTAAATCCAAATTCCTTGACTTAACAGCCCAACCTAAATACATTAAGGAAGCCCCATCATTTCTGGGGGACTTGTTTCAGAGTGAAAGATACTTAGAACGGCCGGTGTTAAGGTTGCAGTCCACTGCACACGTAGTTGGAAGTAAGTTTCGCTGAATCAGGTGGGACTTTCCTCCCGACCATCCCCTGAAAATTTGTTTTTGTTTTGTTTTGTTTTGAAGTTAAATTTTCTTTTCCTCCCAAGAGAACTGAGGTAAGTCTTACGCACGCATGTAAAAGATATGTCAGAGTGTTCTGCCCAATTATAACATGCAGAATCAAGCTTAGGCGACCCTTCGGCTTTCAGATCCCCAAAACAAGGCGCTCGACTAAAAAGGCGCCACGTTCTCCTGCCCGGATTTCAAGCGGCTTCCTGCCCCCTCCAGTCAATAAACCCCAATAAAACATCAGGCGAACGGTCCGTTGTAGTTAATGCAGCAAATGATGCTGGATTCTCCTACAAAGCCACATTCTGGACGGCTTGTAAATGGCGAGCGAGCGAGCCCCGGCTAGGAGGATGGACTCCTGCCTGCAATACCACCACGAAGGACAAGAAGGTAAACGCGAGCCCCCGTTACCGGGAGGAAGAGGGTGGGACCTGCTCGTCTCCCCCGGCCATATTCGGGATGTCGGAATGAGATCCTCAGGCATCGCCTTCCGTTCCAAGACACCCCCAAAAGCAACGAGTGGCTTACGCGCCAGTAATTTGGGCTACGTGCCAGCGGACTTACTTCCAAGGAAGCGTGCATGGGACTGTGTTTCTTGCACGTCGCTCCGCCCGCCACGCTTTCCTCCGTGCTACTGAAATCCTGGGGCTGGCTACCAGACGGAAGAGTTCAGGGTCCTGCGGTGTTAGCAAAAGCAAGCAGCCCGCGTCTCTTTCCCGTATCTCCTGCCCCCATCGAAACAGTGGCAGAGGGCTGGCGGGCGGGCGGGGGATGCAGTGGGGACAGCAGCCGACTGCAGGTCAAAGGAACACAGGCCTCTCCTCTTCAGCAGCGCCCCCCTCTTTTTTGGTCCCGATCCAAAAGAACCACTAATGTGAACAAAGTGCAAAACGACGGCGGTGCGGGGGTGGGGGGGATAAAAATCGGTGTCTCCCAAGGCTGTGTAGTGTGTGTGGGGGGGGGAGAGGCGTGATTGGCCGAGCCAGCTAATTTTGTCCGGCTGAATGTGCCGGTGTCCCAGGGCTCCGGCGCCTTGCTCCCTTGACGCGGGTGAGCGTCCTCAATAGTCCCCTCCAGCGGGAGCCTTTGATGCCGCCGCCGCTGGCGCCTAAAGACAACATCACTTGTCTGCCTATTAGAGCCACTGACTAATCGTGACAGATTGTTTATTCTCGCAATTAGCGATGCCGCCGCTTCTTGGAGCAGCCGCTCCGCCGCAAGCCCCCCCCCTCCCCGCCGGACTGGACCGGCCTTTCCTCCCAAAAGAATCGATCGCAGACGCGGGAGGGGGTGCGGGGGGGATACTCTTGGTTGGTCCCCACAAGCACGGAGAGCGGAATCTGGCCACGACGGTCGAACTGGAAAGGGGGAAGGGGCTGGAGAGAGGTTCGTGGCGGAAGAGGACCACGAGGTCCTTTTTCTTTTATTCTGGCCCACATGTCAAATCAGCTGAAATAATACGTGGTTTGCTTCAAGGAAGCCCAAGTATTTCGCCCTAACTTCTTTATGGAGAAGAATGACAGACAGAAAAGGGGGGCTTGGCCGTATCTCCTGAAAACATTTCCAGAGAAGACACCAAGGCCCCACACACTGCGTAGGAAAAGGGGCCGAAGTCGAAAGGACCAAGGTGAATCTTGCCTCTACTTAACGTTAAGATTTTTACAACTCTACAACTCACGGGCACGTTAAGTAGGGACAAAATATAGGCAGGAGCGTCTAGATTCACTAAAATCATCAACTGGGGAATTTACATTTCAGTCAAGACCCTCCACAAACTCAACAGCATCATTTTACTAAAATGATCTCTCAGTCAGCATCTACTCTCAAAAGAACTTAACTTGTCTGGTTGTGTCTTTTATATCGGGGTGAAGCCTCAGCACGCAGGTGCACCTATCCTTTCTTGGTTTATTTACACAGATTCGTTGAGGCCCACAATAAAGACATGTATACTAGACATGTATACATTTGAGTCAAAGATTTTTTAAAAAATTATAGGTATCACTTAATAATATAGTCTTCGAATAATTTTCTCTTGTCTTCATGTGTGTGTGTGTGTGTGTGTGTACACACACACACACACACACTTATAATTTCCTTAACACTTTCAAGACCACAAAATACTTTCCCACATAGGCAAGCGAGTGCCTGCCCCCCCCCCCGCATCGCTCTGTGGAACCACATAGCCAGAATGTCATATATGTGTTCATGTCTCTCTAACACAATGTGGGCACCATTCAGTAAAAATTAAGCACTTGTAAGCCTCATTGGGTTCAGCAGGAGTTGAATATATATTTCATAATTGTTCAGATTTAACTTTTGCTGTATCCTTAAAAACGCATATTATTTTAAATTATTATTATTTTAATGTAAGTGGAGAAACAGATGGAAACGAATTTACAATCTCCAAACAGAGATTTGTCGATATTAGTATGTTTTTCATAAGCAAAGACAAACAAAACATGCAAGTTCTGCCCTCAAGGATTTTACAGACTGAATTCTGTCAGGGAGACAATGGAAGAGGAAAAGAGAGAAATGCAGTTACACACATCTTGACCAGTATGATGCAGAGGTTAAAATGTTGCACTAGGACTGAGAAGAGTTCCAGGTCGAAGCTTCAGCCTTGAAATTCACTGGATAAACCTCTTTCTCATTCTAACCTACCTCACAGGATTGTCGGGAGGATAAAAGCGAGGGAATGTCTATATGCACTTCTTTGAACTCCTTGGCACAAAATTCAGGATATAAATGTATAATTTACATATAAATGTAAATTCAGGATATTTAAAACATATTTAAATGAATTTAGGGTTGGGATTTCAGCTCGACATTCATCTATAGTATGTCAATTCTGGATAGATGTGCATGGGAATTTAAATATAGACACAAATCTCTATTGGGACCCATATTAAATTCCTGTTCATCCGCTCATTCACGAATCAGCGAACATACCATTGCCATGACTGCGACATCCATCCATCCATCCCATAATCTAAGTGCGCATAATCTCCAGTCTTCCTCGGGTCCAGTTAAAAAGACCGGGTCTCTGCTGCCCCTCCCCGTTTAGATAATTACCCTTAAATGACTGCAAGAGCCTCTTGTGTTTCGCCGAGATTAGAGCCCCGCAGCTATCAATAAACTTTTCTCAGCAAGCGGCCAATCCCATTATTAGAGAGAGCTGCGCCTTTTACTGCACATCCGTCCTGGTCACAAGGATAAGGGATCGTAAAAGGCATTCACGAAACAAAATCTCCTTTTTAAGACCTTAATGGGTCGGGACTAGAGGTTAGACTTCCTGTTGGGTATTAAGGCTCAAATCTCTAGGCACTTTTATAATCATCAAACGAAATGAACCCGTCGCCACATTGTATACTTTATCGGTAGAAACACACACATCTCCTAGATACATTAGATACAAATAGTGTACATTTTTGCTTCAATTCTCTTTGGTTTGTTTGTTTGTTTGCTAAATTGCGTCTTTGGAAACAGATGAAAACTAGTTTTATCTGCATTAAGAGTAGGTCATATCTAGGGCACCCGGAATCCCAGTCACATCCACAGTTCTGTTATGGAGACGACTTTAATCAGGTTTAGCCCAGCCGAGATAAATCTGGTTATAAATAAACTTAAGGCCTCATATATGGTAGTATGAGGCCTTAAGTATGAGTCTTCATCAGGTAGTATTGTGGGCTCTCTGTGGTTTTCTACTTTCGCTTTTAAAAAACTATTATTTCACTAATACATAAACATTGAGGTTACTGTCCTGTGCACACTTACTTGGAGTAAGCTCCATTGAACATAATGGGAGTTACTAACGATAAAAACATGCTTAGGATCGGACTGCATACAGGCCGATGTAGCCAAAGTTAAGCGCTTTTCATTTCCATGGATTACAACCAGAAAGCGAAACACATTTAAGTTCATCCTATTGAAATAACTCGGCATTAAGTGTATTAAATTAACGGGGTCATGACCTAAACGGGGCTGGTGTGAATATTGGTGGGAGGGGGAGGTTATAATTCTACAGTGGCCTCTGGCTCATACACTCCCGCGCGCGCGAATGAAGCCAATATCCAAAGAAGATGGTTCTGGAAAGCACAAAATGGTTCACCTTATATAATAAACGGCACGTTTTACCGCTGGTGATGGGAAGAAAGACGGTTAAACCTAATAATCTGAAAACGGCGCCCGGCCGCTGAGACGCGCGGACCGCGGCGAACTCACAGAGGTCCCATCCTGGGGCGGGGGCGGGGGCGGGGGGGCGCCGCATCAAAGCAAAGCAAACACAACCCCGAGGTGAGCAGAATGCAATCTGGTGTGACTGGGCGCTGTTCTGAGCCAAACGACGAGAGCCGGCCGCACAGCTGCCGCGCCGCAGAGGGAAGTTCCTCGCTCGGAGCGGAGCGAGGAAGCGGCGCGCGGCGGACCCGGCCGGGCCCTCGCCCCCTCCTCGCCTCGTCTCCGGCGCGCCGCGCCCAATGGCGAGCGAGAGGACCACCCCTCGGCGCGCGGATTGGCCGCGGGCGGAGTTCGCCCGCTTTATCAGCCAGGCCCGCTCTCGAGAGGGCCTCGGAAAGCGTCCCGGAGCGCCGCGAGGAGGAGCGAGAGGAGCGCGGACGGCCCTGGCTCCGACGGCGCCCCCACCTCCATGAACGGCTGCTCGAGCGCCAGCAGGGGGGTGGGCGCTGCATGGCCCCGGCGCTGGAAATGACTTCTGTCCAGAGCGGGGCCAGAGCCGAGGAGTCGCCCGCGCCGGCCTTCAGCAAGCCCGGGCCGGCGGGGGCCGCCATGGGCGGCGAGGAGGACGGCGACAAGCCCAAGGCAGCGCCGGCTCTGCTGCCGTTCAGCGTCGAGGCGCTCATGGCCGACCACAGGAAGCCGGGCGGCGGCGGCGGCGCCAGAGACAACCTGGCCAGCGGGGCTGACCTGGGAGGGCCGTCGGCCCACCAGAGGACCCTCAGCCCCAGGATGGCGGGCTCCTCCGCCGCGGCGCCGGACAAGCCCACCTCCCCGCTGGCTCTCGCCAGCCATTTTGCCGTCGGGGGATTAGTCAAACTGCCCGACGAGGCGCTTGTCAAAGCCGAAAGCCCCGAGAAGCCGGTGGACCGGACGCCCTGGATGCCAAGCGCCCGCTTCTCCCCGCCGCCTCCAAGTAAGTGGGCCAGCCGGGAAAGCCAAACTAACTTGGAAGGAGGGGGGCCCTTGAGAAGGAGCGGATGCCGAGCGCGCTCTTGTTCTCCGCAGCCCAGCTGAGCGCAAGTTCTTGGACTTGTCAGCCTGTTTCGGCTACCCTGAAACTAAGGGGACTTTTACTTTCAAGTAAATGTGTTGAGTGGGTTGGAAATATGTCCGAGGTTCATTTCAGTTGTGGAACTCCACTGCCAGTAAACGCACGCAGGACCTCGGCCCGAACGAATTCCACTGACTCAAATGGGGCAGGCCCTCAAACGTGTTTACTTGGAAGTAAGGGCCACCAGTTTCTACTGGGATTGATACACCCTTGCTAAACATATCCCCTGGTTTCAACTGGACTTGGTTCCAAGTCAAAGTGTTGTAGGATAGCGGTGTTTTAGCACGGCCTAACACCGAAAACCCCAAGCGCCTCCGAAGTTGATACCAACGGGGCTTCCTAAAACTTTTTTTACCGTCAGCTACAAATCAATTTAAAGCTTACTCCTTCCAGTGTTTGACTCGATTGTATAGCGGCTGTGAACTGCCTTCAACCTCAATACTGCTTACGTGAGTTGGGGTTATCGGTAGATGATGTCGCTTCTGTGGAGCACGTTTTGGTACAATCCAGCCTTTCCCGGTGCTCTGAAGCACCATAGGGGAGGCCTCTTCAAACAGCAGAAGCTACGTGCAAGCGAGTCTTGCTAGATCCTGCCGGCTGGCACTCCAGCCCCGTCCACGCAACCCAGTTGAGCTAGTAGCCCAGGTTACCATGGAAGGTCTCCTTGGTTTCCTTATGAATAAAGTGGCCTTGGTTCCGCTGAACTGGATTCTGGCCTGATTGCCACTCACAATGCTGGTGGTAAATGGCTTTTCCACCGTGAAGAAGCCACAGAGTTCTAGATGGGGGCGGGGGAAGTGGGCTGGAGCGTGTGGAACCACCAGTGATTATAGCGCAACCCCCTGCGATAATACATCTTCTGTGGCACCACAATGTGGCCCTGAGTACCCTTGACGGGTAGAAGGGCTGAGTGTAAGTTTAAGAAATAATCATAATAAATTTTTAAAAAGTAAATGCTAAACAAATTGGAAAACTTGGCCATTAGGAAGCCCAAAGAAGATCCCTGACTGCTTATTTCTACTGCACTTGGAGCTCCTTAGAGTACCTTAGTGGGCCCAGCTACATATTTGCCCTGTGTATCCTTGGCCTAAACACTTTGGTTTGGAAGTTAAATTCCTTGGATGGTTAAAGGTGTGGGAGTGCATGCAGAAGCAGGAAACCACAACTCCAGCCCTGGGAAGGCTTTCCAGCACATCAATATGGTATGGTAACCACGTTTAGGAGCGGCCTGGCGGCCTGTCTGACAGAGGAATTAGCAGGGACTTCCCTTGTAGGCGGGCTGCAGTTTGGCCTCCCTCCTTCTCCTGTGGATTAAAATGGAATATTTTAAAACAGAACGCCCTGAAAAGATAATTGCGCAATTATTATTAACTAATCTGACTCTGATCCTAAAGGCATTTACATATAACTACGCCCTACTGCTATCAATACCAGGTACTTTATATTGGTGTGTCTAGGATCAGGTAGGTGGTGTTGGAGAAAGTATCTACAACTTTTCTAGCACGGTTACATTACTACTTCATAGATCGCTCTGATCTGAAACACTTGTACACTTTCTGGCAGCCTTCCTGTTAAATTTCAGTGCTTCTGCCTTGTTTTCTTTTCTTTCTTTTTTACATGTTATTAGGAAACCAACCTAAAACCAGCATTCCTTGGGCTTTATGTTAGGGCCTGGGCCACTGTGGATTATTTAGGCCTAGCCTTTATCTATGTGGATGCAAATAAGCTAGCCTGGAATTATATAAACAGTTCAAGTTGGGTCCCCTACCTCTGTATTTAAGAATTGCTTTTTGAAATACATTTTATCGGATATATTTCTAAGCGGTTAATATTTTTTGATCCAGCCTTCCAAATACTTTCAAAGGGAATCTAATCCATATATCCTGTTAGCAAGTAAAGCGGAATTTGGCCTACTATGGAGTCCCCAAGAATACACAAAATCTAGCTGTGTCGAAAGAAACTGTAGGAATACTTTGAAAGATCGGTAAACAATTTGTGTTTTTTTTAATGGCTACAGAAATTATATTACAAAGAATATTCTCCAAATCAGTCTTGTGTCCTACTGTGGGTAGCCTTGACACAAGGGGCCCAATCCACCTCAAAATTCTGCTGCAAAAATATTTTGACATCACTGGGACCGATATAAGTGAGGCTTCTTGTTCATTTAAATGGAGCTTGTTCAGGAGAGCTTCTCAGTGAATTGTATCCAAATATTTATTAACCACTGACAGAAGTAAGTCTTACTAGGCTTAATGGAACTTACTCCTAAGAAAATGTGCATCTCATTGCAGCCGAAATCTCTTTTCTGTTAACGGAAATCCTTAAATTACACAACTGTTTTGTTTGCCCTGCGGTGCAAATCCTTGGATTGGACCTGATTTGAGGTTGTGATTGAAAGTGCAATTTCTAAGGAGTAAGTTCCATTAGAGCTGTCAGACTTATTTCTAAGTAAATCTGTCTAGGAATCTCAGAACTTCTCCTTCTGCTCAACTGGGTGTGGACTGGAGTACTGAGAGACACCTTTAAAACAGGCTGTTAAAGGAACGAGAAGTGTCCTTTCAAACTTTCTAATTAGTGACCTATGCACTCTGTCTCCCAAGAGTATAATAAATGGGGTGTGAGTGACAGGACCGGCCCTTTTGGTTTTTTGTTTCCTTCAGTAAAATACATTTTCCTTCCCATCCCCTTTCTCCTTCCTATTAACTACTCCTCTCTCCCACCCCACTGCCTGCAAATACTTTAGACTTCTATCTTGCACACCAAGGCATCCAGATTATTAAAGGAAAGCCTCCAGCCCGGTGTCCTCTTGATGTGGAAACCCTTTTTGAGGGGTTGTTGGCTGTGAGGTGACTTAGCTCCATTTGACCCGGAGGTGCAGGAAACCAGACCACCTCTACAGAGGCAACAATTGGATGAAGTTACTTGAGAGAATAAGCCCAGTTGAAGTCAATGGACAGAATCTGGCTGCAGGGGTGATTTGGCCTGTCATAACCTCTCTCACATCTAGCATCCAGCCAAAAGGAACCCTGTCATTTAAAGCCAAACAGCTTGGAGTGTTATCCATACACATCCCATTTGCTTACTGCAGTCCCCCCCCCCCCAACAGACATTAATTTAATCTGTCTTTTGCCCATTTAGTACATCCCATCCTCTTTCCCTTTGCGGGAGCAACTTGATTTCAGTAAAATGTAGAGCCTGATTCCTCTGCATGTTTACCTGTAAGTCCACTGTGCTTAATGGGACTTGCTCCAGAGTAAGTGTGCATAGGAGACCACCTCTGACCCATACAAACCGAACAGGATCACAACCCAGTTGGCCTAAATCAGTTTGAATCTGATAATTTCCGTTTAACTGAGTTCTGAATCCACTTGTAACCGCTTGGTAAGACCTTTCCCAAATTAATTGAGGGGATTCTCGAAAAATTCACCCTACAGCGTAGTTAGCCAGAAGTATTAGAATTTAAAACCAGTTCAGTCCATTAACCTCACTGGGGCTAAATAGTCTCGCTGTGGTCTAAGCGGATTATGGCTCAAGCCATCAAATAGGATTTATTTTTACAGGCCGTTTCTAAACACGTTTACTCTGAAGTAGGCCCCACTGAGTTCAGTGTAGCTTCCTTCCTGGTAAACGAGTTGGGATTGCATCCCGTAGCAAGTTTAGAAAGCGCTCTCCTAAAGGCTACTGCACAAAACATCGTCGGGGGACAAAAGTCCAGCTCGCTTGAGACGTCCTTCCGAGTAAGCGGGGTTGTGACGTCCTAGGCCAAGCCCTGGGTTGGCAGGCTGGGCGGCCTGTGGCTTGCAGGGCGTGGATCGGGCGGAACAAGGGGGCGACGCCCCTCGGGGCCCCGCCTCTCCGCGAGCCTCGCCCCGGGGGTTGCGCTGGGCTGGGGCGGGCTCCCTCTGCCGCG
This sequence comes from Heloderma suspectum, assembly GCF_057233095.1. Lineage (NCBI taxonomy): Eukaryota > Metazoa > Chordata > Lepidosauria > Squamata > Helodermatidae > Heloderma > Heloderma suspectum. Next base: position 120,437,618 of record NC_139462.1, read on the forward strand.
CCTGAGCGCTGGGCCTGGGCCTAACGGGCGTCGCTGCTGTCTCCGCAGGGCGCGCTAGCCCGCCGGCCTGCACCCTCCGGAAGCACAAGACCAACCGCAAGCCGCGGACGCCCTTCACCACGGCGCAGCTGCTGGCGCTGGAGAGGAAGTTTCGGCAGAAGCAGTACTTGTCCATCGCCGAGCGCGCCGAGTTCTCCAGTTCGCTGAGCCTCACCGAGACGCAGGTCAAGATCTGGTTCCAGAACCGGCGCGCCAAGGCCAAGCGCCTGCAGGAGGCCGAGCTGGAGAAGCTCAAGATGGCGGCCAAGCCCATGCTGCCGCCCGCCGCCTTCGGCCTCTCCTTCCCGCTGGGCGGCCCGGCCGTGGCCGGCGCCTCCCTGTACGCCTCGTCGGGCCCCTTCCCGCGCGCCGGCCTGCCCGTCACCCCCGTGGGACTGTACGCCGCGCACGTGGGCTATAGCATGTACCACCTCTCCTAGAGCGCCGCCGCGCACGCTCCCGCAGGATCTGGGCCGAGGCAGGCTGCCGCCGGGGCCTCCTCGCTCGCCGCCCTGGAGGAGAGGCCCACCGGATGCTTTGGCCCTCCCGCCCCTGGCGGAAAGACCCCAGGCACCGGGGAGGGGAAGGGGGAGGACTGGTTGCCCGCCTCGGCTCGCCCGGGAAAATCGGCCTCGAAGGACCAGAGCATCCCGCAGGCTTTGGCTGGGGACTGCTCCCGCTGCTCTTTGCCTCCTGTTCTTCCACCATGCCCTGAAGAAGGGGCACTGTGTACTGTGTAATATACTGTACAGTTGAAAATTTATTATCGTTTATATTAATAGCTATATTTGATAAATAAATTAATTTTAAAGGACCTTGGGTTGACAGGGTTGGACGTTGCCTTCCACCCTGGCAGGTCTAAAAGATTTCATTCGATCTCGTCTCTCTCCTCGACTCTGTTGGAAAAGTTGGTTGTGTTTATCATCTGGCTCTCAACCCCCGGCCCCCATGAAATGATTTCAGTGCAGATTGTACAGACAACTTCCACGTGAGTTGTCCTCCCACACTGGAAGGAAGTTCCATTGGTTTCAAGGAACTTAATTCCAAGTAATGTGTTTAGGGTTGTAGTGCAAATAATTAAGATGGCTTTCCTTCTGAAGAAAATCAAAGGCAGCATATTTTTAAAATAGATTACCAAGTGTACAGAACTTGGGAATTAAGTCCAGTTGACATAAATGTGATTTCTGAGTAAGTTTGCTTTTCCTGATGCCTCATACTTTTCTGTCCTTGCAAGAATAGATAGGTAGCCACTGGGATTTTCCATTCAAAGCCAGTTTTTGCAAAAGCCTTTCCTCCCAAGCATGCTTATTTCAGGACTACAATTCTGGAGGCAATTGCTTCAAGTGAGTGGACTTCAATGAGGTGTGAACGAAAAGGCTGCACAAATCTGCATCCATCAGACAAGTTAAGTTAAACCCAGTTAAGCTAAAATTTAATTAGACTGCAATCCTATACAGACCTACCTGGTAGTAAGCCTCATTGAACTCAGCCGGACTTACTTCTGAATAGATATTTATAGAATTGCACTGTTGATATTATTGGGACTGAGACCAGCTTAGAAAGCATAGTGAATCCCATGTATGTTTACTTGGATGCAATTTCTATTGAATTCAGTAAGACTTACTCCCAAGTAGATATAATAAGACTGCAGCCTTACGTTCTAATCTTTGCAAATCCTACTTATTTTGATTGCAAATATTGAAGTGAATGGGGCTCACCGTTTAGTTTTTGATTGCGGGATCCTAAACACACTTCAGTCCTATACTCATCTAGGAATAGGCCCCATTGAACTCAATGGAGCTTACTTCTGAGTAGACATAGGTCTGAGTAGATATATATAGGATTACATGGTTATATGGCTGTAAGGTACTGTAAATTAGTTCAAACTGGTTCAAATTAGGATTACAGCCAGCATGTAGGAGGGAAGGAAAAGAAGGGCTGAAAGCTGATGTAACAAATATAGAAGACCTATATATAACTCAGGTTGCAATCCTATGCACACTTACTGGAGAGTAAGCTCACTGAACACAGTGGGAGTTACTTCAGAATAAACATGCATGATTGGGTTGTATGCCAATTACATCTCAGTACTTCGGTTTTGTCTAGTTCACAGCTCAAACCTCTGCATGCTTACTCTGAAGTAAGTTCCACTGAGTAAGTTCACTGAGACGTACTCCCTAGTAACTGGGTAGAGGACTGTAGTTCTTAGTCACTATCTTGGAAATCAGGTACACCGACTTAATGCTTAAGTCACTATGTTTAGGATAGAGATTTCAAGGGAATAGTCCCAAACCTGTTCGTTTGGCTGTGGATCGGGTTGCCAATCTGCAGTTGAGTGGGAGAGACTTGCCAAGTTGGCTGTGAGGAAGGGGTCGGCCCCCTGAGAAAGCGCTGCTGGAAGAGAAGCTCTTGGGGTTGCGCGGGGGTGGGGGCGGACTCTGCCGCGGAGTCCCGAAATTTGGCGGGCGGTATGGGGGAGGCATAGAAGAGAAGGGGTGGCGGAATCCAGCGCCTGGGCTCTGCTTTCTCCTACACCAGGCGTCTGAAGGGCTCTGATGGACTCCCCACCTTCGTGTTTCTGGACTCCACAAGGTCAATTTCCACCCGGCTTCGACTGAAGTCTGAACTTGTCCAAACTCCCCTGCGGAAAATGCTGGCGACATTAAAGGGATTCGGTTACAAGCGGCGGGAGGGATTGTAAAGACTTCAAGGGGCGGCGGGTTGGGGGGGAGAAGTCCGAGGCCAGGCTCAGACATGCGCGGGCTGTGCCGGGGCGCTGTCCTCGAAGCGTGGCCGGGGGTTTTGCTTCGTATCAGCCCAGCCACACGGGCAGGCGGGAGGAGGGTGGGCAGCACGATGCGGCCTCGTTGGCGCCCCTAGAATGCCCCGCCGCTAGGCGGAACGAGGCCGTGCCGGAGCCGGCCGGGCCCGGGCGATGCTGCTGCCGCGCACCTTGGCTTGGGGCGGGACGGAGGCCAAGTGCAGTCCGGCCCAGGTACTCAACGGCCGTGGGCCGGCCCCGTCCTCTGGCATTGGGACACAAGCGCTGGTTTGCCGGCCACCGGTTTGGAACCGCTACAGGCGGAAGGGAGGAATCGCCTGCGGCCTCCGCAGCCCAGCTAAGCCGAAGTCGTAGCCTTGGGCAGCGGATTTGGTCCTGCCTGCGGGGCCAACAGCTCGCTCCTGAATATGTCTTAGTCAGGCTTGCTCCGAGGAGGTCGATTTAGGCTGCGATCCTATACACACTTACCTCGGAGTAAGTCCCACTTAACTCATGAATACCTCCTTCCGAGTAGACATGTATAGGATGGCACTGCTCGAGGCTGCCCCGGAGCCTGCGATCCAGCCAGGCTCTCCGACTTCGCTCGGCCTGCGAGTCGCGCTCTGGCTGCGCCTCTGCTCCTTCGCCCGTTGCCGCGGCTTTCACGTGCCGCGATTTCCAGCACTGTGGCGGAGGCGACGGGCGAAGGCCGGGCACTGCTGTCACCAGCCGCGGCCGCCTCCCTCGCCCTTGGCAGGCGCGGGCCGGCGGGCCTTCTCGCCAGCCAAAGGACTCCGTCCAGCCTCCCTGCGGCTGACAGTTTGATGCGCAGCCCAAGCCTCTGGCGCGCCTTTTAGCGTCGCCTCGCCGGATCTCTGCCCTTCCGGCAGCCCTGGTCGGTTGGCGCCCCGCCTCGGTGCCAAGAATGGCGGGAGGCTGCGGCGACGTTTCCCACGTCCGCGGGTCTCCCGGAAAAGTGCCAAGGGCGGGCAGCCCCGCCCGACCCCGCCTCTCTCGCGCGCTGTCTCTCAAGCGGCAGGCGCAGTCGCCCGCTCGCCGGACGCGCTCCTCTCGCTCCCTTGCAGGCGGGACGGCGGACTGCGCGCCCTCGAGTCCGCGGGAGCGCACGGGGGCTGCCCTGCGGAAACGCGAAGGGAGACGGCGAGCCAGGGGCCGGACGGGCCGCTCCGATCAGCTCGGAGCGACTCCTCATCGCGCACTTGAAAGGGGGAACTGTTCCGCTATGCGGAACAATAACCGCGCAGCGCCGCCTAAATCAATATCGGCCGAGGCGGGGATTCCGGCGTCTCCCCGGGCAGCCCCCTCCTTCGGCGCGCGCTTTTTGTTGTGCAAACCGGGGCCGGGCCTCTCGGGCGCCCCAAACGCAGCCTTCGCGTTAGAACTCGGCTTTCCCCTTTCCTCGACCCTTGGGCTAATGTCCTTGGCTGCTCAATTAAACCCAGATGAGAACGATTAATAACGAAGTAATGACAATAAGTTGGGAATCACACGCCCGAGCGCCCCCGGTGAATAGGCGAGGGCGGCACAAAAGAGCCGCGAAGCGAGGCGTCGGCGGCGCTTTTCAAGGGCCGAGCCGGCCTCTTCTTTCTTCTCGCCGTTTGCCTCCGGCCTTCACCAGCAAATCAAGCTCGCTTTGGCGTCTTTGTCGCCTCGGGAGCGGCTCAGTGGGGCAGTGGCGAGCGAGAGGAGCGGCTTTCCTTTTCACTGGACGGCGCTGGCGCCACGCAGCCCCGACGGGACGGTCTAGCCAAAGCAAAGGCTCCTTGAGCGCAGCCCAGCTGACCCGCCCTCGGCGCAACAACTCTCCACCCCACCGCAGCTCGTCAGCACCCCCCGCCCCGAAGAAAGGCCCTTTCCTCTTCTACATTTAATAATAACAATAAGAGTATCCAAGTCTCCACTTGCGTTATCCCCCCCCCCCCGGCAAAAACATTTGTGGCTTATCCTTTCGAAAAGGGGCGACGGGAATACATTTCACACAATTCGGCGCGACGTGGAGACAGCTGAACCCCCACCCCAACCCGCAAGCCACGGGGTGGAGAGGGGCTGGACGTGCGGCGAGCCCCCCCCCCTTCCGCCCCCTGCGCGAACGCGGAATCGACGGCGGGCCTCCCGCCGGGGCGAGTTTGGCGCGCCGGCGGCATTTGCGCACGCTGGCCTGGCCCGCGTGGACGCGCAGGGAGATTGGAGGCGCCCAGAGCAGGCGCGCACCAGCTCGCCTCTGACTCTTGGGCCGGCTCAGTGGAGCGGCACCGTCCAATCGAGCCCAGCTCGGTGTGACATGTACCTCTCCCCCCCCCCCCCATCTAACTCTCTCGAGGGCACTCAGTTCAGACAGTTTCTTACGGGCAGGCCTAGCGACAACTTTGAACCGAGTCCGCGAGATAGGTCTATCACGTTCGGGGCAGTATAGCCCAAACCAGTACAGTTATTGGGTGCAAAACAACAGGGCCGGGCCGGTGCCTCCCTGCCTGGCGTGCGGGTTTCTCCGAAGCGCCTGACGGGCCACGGCTGGAAGCAGAATGCCGGACTCCAGCGAACGCTGGTTTGACCAAGCAGAGCAGTCCCCTCGCCCCGCCCCCGCGCGTCGTCTGTCCCAAACTGCCTTGCCCGAAGCGCCCTGTTCTAAGTCTGGGTACATTCCCGTGCTACTAGGAATCACTTCCTCCTAAAAAGCAAGCTGCATCCATACTTTGTCTTTTTAGCGGTTGACTCCGTAATTCTCACGGAGGAGGTTGGCCGCACCGCCTGAGGATGAAGCGGGTGGCTGGCGGCGCAGTATAGAATGCTGCACCGCACAAAACCTGCCCTGCGTGGAGAAAGCGCTGGGGACTCCTGTCAGTCTAGCTTTTTCGAGGAGCGTGGGAGAGGCTGCGCGCTGACGTTTGTTTCACTAAACATCTTCTCCGACCTGCTTTTCTCCCTGAAGTGGAAACAAAATGAGGACCTTGCAGTATTTCTCCTAAAGTAAAGGTAGGAAAGCAGCTAGGGGTTACTTTTAGTGGGAAAACCACTGAGGGCCAAAGCTTAATAAGCCCCTCATGCCGATCTTGACAGCAGATTGCAACTTCTGAAGCTGCAGAGAAAAAAAGACAGAGATCCTGGTCACTTCTGGTCCGAGCCTGAGAATTAGGCTAAATACACCCTCTGTTGTCAGTCAACCCAGACAAATGTTGATATACCTGTTATTTTGCATTTTTGAAAGAAGTCAATTCTAGGAAGACCCAGAATTTTTTTAAAAATGCCGCCCCCCCGTAATAAAATAGTGCTTCTTATGTAATATTAGCTTCTTATGTCATATAGTCTTCACAGTGGAGTTTTCCATGAGTGAAATACATTTTAGGCTGCAGTTGTATACCCACTTACCAGGGAGTAAGTCCCAGTGGGTATATAACTATGTAAAAGTCAGTGGGAGTGACTTCTGAATAGGTACTTCCGAGCCGAGGGCTGCACTGTTAAAGAAGCATTTAAAAATAATATTGTTACAGTCCATTACCCTGCTGCAAAAGTCCTACATCCAAGATTCATTGGTGATGATTTTGGAGTTGTGATGAGTTTCACTAATATACAAAATGGTAGGTTGTGCACAGCATGGCACAGCAGTATTTCCAGTGCATATGCCCTAGAAATAAGATGCACTCACTTACGGAGATGTAACTTCTAAATACCCCATCCCCTTCCTTCCTCTAGAATCCATTAAACATGCAAATCAGCTAGAATGACTGAGAAAATTCCATCCACAGAAACAAACAGTTGAGATCTCAGTCAAATTGTCAACTGATTAGAAGAATACAGATGCACAACATTAATTCATTTAGGGAAATCCTGGCCAGACCAAAGATAGTCTGTAGAAAGGTAATAATCCTCAGTGCCCTTAATAGGGAATAAACCCTATTATTTTAATGGGGCTTGCTTCTGACTAAAAATGCTGAGTAAAAATTAAAAACTATTAATTCAATCCTGAAAGCCTCCTTTACCTAGCAGAACTGCCAAGACTACTACTATTTACATGTGTATACCGCTTTCAAATGTATTATCTAGTCGTAATCCTTACAAAAACCCATAAGGTAAAGCAGCATTATCATACACTATATCAGGGATGTAGAACCTCAGGCCCGGGGGTCAAATCTGGCACTCCTAGGGCCCCAGTCAGGCCCTCTGGGTTTCCCCAGATGGCCCCACCCCCTTTCCCTCAACCACCGATCATTTGGTGGTTTCCAGACTTTTGTGCAGTTTCCCCCCAATTCCAAAAGCTTGAAATACCTCTCCTGAGGCTGAGTCACTGGCAAGAAGTGCTTTAAGCTAGGATATGCTGATGTTTTTTGTATTTTGGCCCCACTCCTTTTTCCTTTGGCCCCACCCACCACTGGAATGCAGCCCCCCCACCCCCACCTGCTTCTCCTAAACTGCATTCAGCATTCAGGCTGAAAGGGGTTGGCCATCCATGATCTCTACTGTAGAGGCAGAGAGAGAGAGAGAGAGAGAGAGAGAGAAGCTGAGGCTGAGAGAGAGTGGCTTGCCTAAGGCCACCTACTGACTTTATGGCAGAGGCAAGATTCAAGCCAGGGGCTTCCTGTTTCATAGTCCAGTCTCTTAGCCACTACTACACCACACCATTTCTCACCAATGATTGCTTTAAGTTCATGCCCTAATGATAGACAGGGAGACAAAACCCTTAAAGAGCAATGGAAAAATATATATGCCAGAGGGGAAGAGGAGAATTAATGCAAGTTAATATGTTTTTAAAAAACCTCTAATTTGTAGCCCAGTTACAAATATAAAGAGACCAGTTCTTAGAAAAGTCCATCAGTTATATAGAAAAGATTGTTGTTGTTTATTCCTTCAGTCACTTCCGACTCTTCGTGACTTCATGGACCAGCCCACGCCAGAACTTCCTGACGGCTGTCGCCACCCCCAGCTCCCCCAAGGTCGAGTCCGTCACCTCCAGAATATCATCCATCCATCTTGCCCTTGGTCGGCCCCTCTTCCTTTTGCCTTCCACTTTCCCTAGCATCAGCATCTTCTCCAGGGTATCCTGTCTTCTCATGATGTGGCCAAAGTACTTCAATTTTGCCTTTAATATCATTCCCGCAAGTGAGCAGTCTGGCTTTATTTCCTGGAGTATGGACTGGTTTGAATTTTCCTCCAACACCACAGTTCAAAAGCATCTATCTTCCTTCACTCAGCCTTCTTTATGGTCCAGCTCTCGCAGCCATAAGTTACTACGGAGATAGACAAGATACTATAATCTAAATAAATTCAGTCTCTCCATATCCTTGTTAATCAAAATACAACCATTCAATCCAAAGTCATTATACTTAATACTTAGTTTAGAAAAACAGCGTGCAAGATCCACTTATAAGCACAAACTCAGAACTAACTCCCATCAAGTTCAATGGGACTTACTCCTAGGTAAGTATGCATAGGATTGTAGCCTTATCCATAGGGTAAGTTCATTTCTGGTGAAAAGGCTCATTCCTATTCCTATGAAATCACCCACACAGACCCTTCCTTCCTTCAGCTTGCCTGGAAGTAAGTCCCATTGAACTCAGTGGAACTTCATTCTGAGGATTCCTAGGACTGGGCTTCATCTTCTTCCTGCACCCCCGTTTCTCATGAAAGCAGGTCAGTCACTTCCCCCCTTCCACTCACCTGACTCTTCCCTGCTGCTCAGCAGATGGGCTGGGCAAGGCTGGCTCCCATCAGCTTCAGGAACCACACAGGCCAAAGTGCAGGTGACTGGGGCCATGTGTCTACCGCTGTTGCCGCCACAACCAATGGCCAGGAAAGGGAAATAGGGCTTGGGTGGGGCATGGTAGTTGGGTGGGGCAAAATGGGGGAGGTGGGTGCACCGAAGTTGCTGCTGTTCCTCCTGTGCTGGTACCACTGGTTTATTTATTTAGCACTTCAGTAAGTTCAGAGTACTTCACATGCATGATCTTGTTGTAATCCTTAGAACAACTCTCTAAGATAGGCTAGCATTATTATCTTCATATTGTAGATAGGGGTTCTGAAACTGAGGCCCAAACTAGATGTAAGATTAAATACTTTGTATTTAACATGCATTTTTAAAATGTACATAGCAGCTGCTGGGGGCGGGGGAGGGGGTCATAATTATCGGCGCCAAGGGGAAATTTTCTCCCAATGCAAATAGCAGCTTTAGAGGATCAATTTTCATCAGGACCACAACATGGGAGGAAGGGGTATTACTCCCCCTCCCCACTTGCTGTGACCCCAATTATCAGCCTCCTCCAGGGGCTGCAATCTGCATTTTAAGCTAGGTCTTAGGATAATAGAATAATAGAATAGTAGGGTTGGAAGGGGCCCACAAGGCCATCGAGTCCAACCACCTGCTCAATGCAGGAATCCAAGTCAGAGCATCCCTGACAGATGGCTGTCCAGCCTCGTCTTGAACGCCTCCAGTGTGGGAGAGCCCACCACCTCCCCAGGTAATTGGTTCCATTGTCGTATTGCTGTAACAGTCAGGAAGTTTTCCCTGATGTTCAGCCAGAATCTGGCTTCCTGTAACTCGAGCCCATTATTCCGTGTCCTGCAGTCTGGGATGATGGAGAAAAGATCCTGGCCTTCCTCTCTGTGACAACCTTTCAAGTAGGGATGTACGAAACACCCACGTGCTGTTCTGGGGGGGGGTCTGCCGGGGGGGGATCCATTCCCCCACCCCCCGGAATCCTTGCCAGCTGGCTCTGCTCTGCAGCGATTCCGCAGAGCTACCGGCCGGCTCCATAGGGCCAGCAATGCAGTCACCATTGCCGTATTGCTGGCTGAGGCTGAGTGACTCCGGACGCAAATGGCGCCTGCTACGCCATTTGCGTCTGGTTTTTCACGCAGTAGGCTAGCCTATCTCTCAGTCTTCTCTTCTCAAGGCTAAACATGCCCAGTTCTTTCAGTCTCTCCTCAGAGGGCTTTATTTCCAGCCCGTGATCATCTTCGCTGCCCTCCTCTGAACCCTCTCCAGTTTGTCTGCATCCTTCTTAAAATGTGGTGGCCAGAACTGGACACAGTATGCCAGATGAGGCCTAACCAGTGCTGAGTAGAGGGGAACTCGTACTTCACATGATTTGGAAGCTATGCTTCTATTAATGCAGCCCAAAATAACATTGGCCTTTTTTGCAGCCACATCGTGTTGTTGGCTCATATTCAGCTTGTGATCGACAACAGTTCCAAGATCCTTCTCACTTGTAGTATTGTTGAGCCAAGTATCCCCCATCTTGTAACTGTGCAGTTAAAAGGAAAACTGTCCTTTTTCCTAGGTGCAGAACTTGGCATTTATCCCTATTAAATGTCATTCCGTTCTTTTCTGCCCAACGCCCCAGTCCATCAAGATCACTTTGAATTTTGTTTCTGTCTTTCAAGGCGTTAGCTATCCTGCCCAATTTTGTGTCATCTGCAAATTTGATCAGCATTCCCTGCACCTCCTCCTCCAAGTCATTAATACAAATGTTGAAGAGCACTGGGCCCAGGACTGAGCCCTGCGGTACCCCGCTTGTTACCTCTTGCCAGTTTGAGAAGATCCCATTGATAAGCACTCTTTATTCTGTTTCTGTAGCCAACTGTGGATCCACCGGATCGTTGTTTCATCTAGCCCACTTTGAGCTAGTTTCCTCATCAGGATATCATGGGGCACTTCATTGAAAGCTTTGCTGAAGTCGAGATATATTACGTCCACAGCATTCCCACAGTCCACAAGGGAGGTCACCTGATCAAAAAATGAGATCAGATTCATCTGGCAGGATTTGTTCTTGGCAAATCCATGCTGGCTTCAAGTAATCACTGCATTGTTTTCAAGGTGCTCCCAGATGGATTGCTTTATAATCTGCTCAAGAATTTTCCCAGGGATTGATGTCAGACTGACTGGTCTGTAGTTCCCAGGTTCCTCCTTTTTACACTTTTTGAAGATAGGGACAACCTTAGCTTTCCTCCAGTCATCTGGCACTTCATCTGTCCTCCATGATTTCTCAAAGATAACAGACAGTGGTTCTGAGAGCTCTTCTGCCCATTCCTTTATTACTCTAGGCTGCAGTTCATCTGGGCCTGGAGATCATTCAAAGTAATTAGGTGTTCCTTGACCATATGCCTATCAATCTCAAGCTGCAATCCTGCCCCTTCAGCCTGTACTTTGCCTTTGCCAGGGGCATCATAGACCCTCTTCTGGGAGAAGACTGAGCCGAAGTAAGAATTGAGCACCTATGCCTTTTCTTTGTCCTCTGTTACCATTTTCCCATCCTTATTTAATAGTTGAACCACAATTTCTTTCCCCTGTCTTTTACTATGCACATATCTGAAGAAAGCCTTTTTGTTGCTTTTAGCATCCCTTCCTAACCTCAGCTCATTCTCAGCTTTAGCCTTCCTGACTCCATCCCTGCAATTCTGTGCTATCTGCCTGCACTCTTCCTTTGTAGCTTGGCCTTCTTTCCACTTCCTATATGTGTCCTTTTTTGTTTTCAGGTCAGCTCTAAGCTTTTTGTGAAGCCACATTGGCTTCTTCTTTTGTCTTCCACCTTCTTGTTGGAATTGTTTGTAATCGTGCTTTTAGAATTTCCTTTTTTAAAAGCTCCCACTCATCTTGGACTCCTTTTCTCATTAGAGTTGCTTGCCATGGGACCTTACTTATCATTGTTCTGAGTCTATTAAAATTGGCTTTCCTAAAATCCAGGGTACGCATTTGGCTACACTGGGCTTTTGCTTCTTTTAGAACCAAGAACTGCTCATGGAAAATGGGAGATTTGGAGCTCATAGAAGAGTAAAAAATTGACATGTTCCTCAAAGTCTTACAGTGCAATCCTGTACTTGTCTACTAAGAAATAAGTCCATGTTGAGTTCAATGGGGCTTACCCCCAGGTAAGTGGATACTGCAGATTTAGGGTGCAATCCTATGCAGGTTTGATGGAAAAAAGTCCTACAACTCCCAGCATGCCCCAGCCAGCCATCTGTCTAAACATGCATAGGGTTGCACCCTTAATCATTAACATCAGCTTGCACAGACTGTAAATATCCCAGAGAAACATCCCACATTGGAATTCACTGATATTTTGCTTGTGAATTTAATGTAAATTGATTTAAATGTGAAACTAGAATTTGAGTTACAGAGAAGCTTCAGTACTGAGACTGAAACTGAGGACAAAGGATTCATCACTAAAATGTTGGGATGCAACATTTGAGTCGCAGAGTGGATCATCAGGAGTTTACACTGTGGAACACAGTGGTTTCCTTTGCGATCTTGCAGATTTCACAAAACAGTAATTGAAATAATCATTTTGGATCCATCCCCCCTCCACCGGTTTGTTTGAGCTCTACAGCAAATATCACTTCAAATGCAATGCTTTTCAGTGGAGTCAGTTCAAACATTTAACATCTGGGCATCAAGACAAGAACTGGTTCACATATGCATACACATCACTTGATTTCAAACCAGGGCCAGCCCTACCATTAGGCAGAGTGAAGCAGCTGAAAGGGTGACTAATTGCTAGGCCTATGTAGTCCAGCATCGTGCTTCCCACAGTGGCCAACCAGATGCCTAGGGGAAGCCCACAAGCAGCACAATAGCCCTCTCCCACTGTTGTTCCCCACCGGCAACTAGTATTCAAAGGCATGCTGCTTCTGATCCTGGAAGTTGCATATACGTAGCTTTTGTGACTAGTAGCCTTATCCTCCATGGAGTTGCCGAATCCTCCTTTAAAGCCATCTAAGTTGGTGGCCATCGTTCGCTTCGTCTTGTGGCAGCAGATTCCATTCACTGCGCCATCTCTGCCATCTTCAGCCAAATGGAAGTGCTCTGAATTGGTTTCCCACTTTACCCTTCCTGCCCTCTGTATTTGGAACTCCCTCCCAGAACATGTGATGCTGCCTCTCTTCTTCAAATCCTTCCATAAAACCTCTCTCTTCCATGAAGTCTTTTGCCTCATTCCCTTTCATTCTCTCTTAAAAGAAAGCCTAAGAACATGTAACTGCATTCATCCCGTGTTCTCCCCCTCTTTCCCCCTTGGCTGTGCTCTCCCCCACTGTTGAAACCTGTGGATGCTGGTAGCTCCGATTCTGGTGGGGCTGGGAATTCATTCTGGTTTTCAGTCAGAACTCTAAAGGAGCTATCGAGGGTGCTGAACCCTGTCCCCAAATAGGTTAAGCACCTTTTTAGCTCCTTTAGAATCCTGGCTGGTTCTGACTGTAACTCAGAATGGATTCTCAGCCCCACCAGAATCGGAGCCACCAGCATCCACTGGTTGAAACGTGGGCCTTGAGCTCCTGGGGGCAGCAGAGTGCCTTTCTGTTCTGTGTGAAGCACCATCTACAGCAATGGTGCTATCTAATACTAATAATACTAATATTAATACTAACAAAAGTGTTATTATATATGAGGGCATTCTGAGTCATTTTGGTGGAGTGTGAATTTAAATAGTAGCAATGACATGATGCTGATGACAAAAAAACAACAACTATCTCCCCCTCATTCCTGCTGCTAGCTATTCTGTCTGTCTCCTTTCTGATGCTAGCTCAGCTCCATCTACCGTACAGTGTGAGCAGTTTGCCTTAACAGTTCCCAAAGTAATGGGGAGAAAGACCATAGCTTTCAGTGCTGTTCCTGAACCTGGTTCAGCAGTCCTGAAGCAGGAGAGGGTGTATGAAAAGAAACGTTTGCAGCTCTTTTAGAGGCAGTGGACGCTCCCCAGTACGGATTGTTTTATAGCTCTATAAATCCGGCTGAAAATGCAGCCAGAAGCACTGTTGGCTTGTTGCTTCTTTCAGCACATCCGTTCCTTGTAAAATACAGATCAGAGGGACCAGCCCTGCCAGAACTGGTTCTGTCTGAACCCAAAGGGGCCATAAATCAAAGAAAAGGAAGTTACCGAGCAGCTATGAGATCCCCAGATTAATTTGTTTAATTACATTTAATGAAGTAAAAGCATATTGTGATACTGTTGGTCTTGGGCAGCCTCACCCACCACTTGTTAGGGGTTTTTAGAGTGTGGCTTCAACTATATTTATGGTCAGGATGCAAGCCCAATTCCAAGGCCAGCCAAAGATGTTTTGGTGCCCGAGGTGAAATCTCCAAGTGGCACCCTTTCCCCTCTGTTAATATAAGGCCCAGTTCTCTGAGACGTTTCCCCTTTCAAGTCCCATTGAAAGGAATGGGAGCTGCACAACAGTTCAGTGGCCTCTGTCCCATGGTGAGGTTTGCCTGCCTTCCACTGTGCCACCTCAGGGTATCCCTGATCCTCTGCCTTAGGTGGTTGCCTCACATTTTCTCACGTTAGGGCTGCCTCTTGCTTTAACCTCACTTTAACCTGTATCTAGGGATGAAAATTGTCAATTCTTGGTTCTCTCAGTTTCTCATTTTTCCAGTCTTAGATTCAGTTCATCTCAAACTTTGAAAACGTCTCCAGTCTTAAGTTCGGGGCATCTTGAACTTTATGGGTTTTTTTTTAAGTTTGCATGAAAATTCAGAAGTATTCTGGTGCACATTTCCCCTAATACATGCTCCTTGAGTGCCATTTCCTGGTAGAAAGGTGGGGTATCAATTAAACAAACAAACAAGTACATATATTTTGTATGCATTTTTGTCTAATATACACTACTTTTGAAAGCAATATTCCTAATATAATGCATCTTAATGTTATTTTCCCCTAATATACACATTTTTGTATGCATTTCTTGATTGGAGAACTTTCATTGCAAAATTCTAAGAAGTGCAAATTTTGCAGGATAACTGACTTTTGGTTCATATAGTAGATCAAAAGTGAGAAATTAGGTAAGTTCATATTAGAATATGAACAAATATTTCCCCCATCCCTACCTATATCCCAATCTTACATTATCGCTAATTGAACTAGCTCTAGTCATTCTTAGGGCACAATCCTATAGCCGCTAGTCAGTAGCTAGAAGGCCATAGCAGAGGTCGGTTCCCAGGAACCGATCTCTGAGCCCGCGCTCCGAGGTCGGGTCCTTGAGAACCAACATCCACCCCGCTCCTGCACTGCCTCGTAGGGAGCACAGAATGGCCCCGTGCTCTGTGTTTGGAAGAGGAGCGCAGAGCAGCGAAAACGGGGAATTCCTGGGGACGTGCCAGAGCGGGGAGGGAAGAGGTGCCATTCCACCGCTTCTTATGCGTCGTCTGGTGTCCCCCCTGCCCCTGCTCCAACTTCCTGCAGCTAGACAGCCAAAATCAGCTGTCTAGCTGCAATTGCAGGGCGGCTGAAGCGTGGAGGGGATGATTCCCTCCGTGCTGCTCCTGCCCTGAATTGGATAGGTGGTTGCCTCCGAGTTCAGAGGCAGCCGCCTATCCCAATAGGATTGCACCCTCTGTTGCATGGGTCCAGTGGTATCAGATGAGGATGTACATCCATCAGATTCAATGCATATCACAATGTGGCATCAATGTGGCATTTAGAGAAAGGATGACTAAGGGGAGATATGTTACAGGGATGCTTGATTTGGATAAATCATACATGGTTTGAAGAAAGTGGATAGCAATCACATTTTTCTCCCTCTCTCATAATGGTAGGGTTGGGTTTACACCATGAAACCGAGTGACAGTAGATTCAGGGCAGGCAGAAGAAAGTACTTCTTCATACAACACATACTTGACTTATAGGATTTGCTGCCCCAAGGTGATAGCTCAGATTGCTTTAAAGTGGAATTAGACAAAGTTACATAGGATACGTCTATCAATGGCTATGTAAGCCATGATAGCTAAATGAAACCTTCATTTTCAGAGGCATTATGTCTCTGAATACTAGTTGCTTGGGGGCAAACAGGAGAAGAGAGCTATAGCCTTCATGTCTGGACTGGCAAACAGGATGTTGTTTTAGATGGATCTTTGGTCTAATCCAGCAGGGTTCTTCATATATTCTTATAATTTCTTGCTGGATTGGAGTGAATATATTTAGGATCAGATTGCCACTGATTTCATTGTAATTTACCATCTACCTAACAGAACTGGAGCATAAGGATGCTTACATCAAAGCCCTTCAATGTAAGTGATTTCTGGATGGGGCTGTAACTCCTCAGTCATACTTAAAAACTGATAAAAACAGACCACTGTGTCTGTAGCTTTTATATCTTATAACAAACATTAAGTACAAATATAAAACAGGTCAGTTCCACTGGCTTTTCCTCACAGAAGTTAATTCCAACATGAGTTGGCTTTTTATTCACACAAGTGAAGCTGCATGCAACTTTTCGTATGCTGTGGCAATACAATAAAACAACTGTAATTTTAATGTAATTTTAATCTATCGAAGTAAGTGCCCTCTTCAGGGGATGAGGATCAAATGAACATCATAGTTTGTGATTTTTCTGTTTCCCAGTTTGTTTGACCTTGCAAAAATAATGATTACAGGCATTCTAACAGACAAGCACAAGTGAGGCCCGTACGAAAACATTGTAGTGTATCTCCAGCCACCCAGGCCCCATCTACACAGAGATGCTTTCTGGGGCAATTCCGTTTAAATCCGGATTTCCATGAATTCGGATTTGCTCCTCCTGTGGCACACGCAGCTAGTAAAGCAGTGTGTTAATTTTTTTAAAACCTGCTTTCACAGGGCAAACAGAACCTGAAACCACATTAGTCTGGGGTTGGGTGGGCAGAGCCCCACGAGCAGAACTGAACATCAACTGCGCAGGTGCCGGGCAGTGAATGAGCGGAGGCTTCCTCCCCGCCCCTCTCCTCGCCCTGTGCTCAGTGAAGTGCAATGGAAGACAATGAGTTACTTCCGAGTAGACATGTTTAGCCAACACCTGTCCTCATGTCCACCCTTTCTTGGCAGGAATAGGGGTCACTGGGGGCAATCACCTTTTAAAATCATTAAAGCTGTGCGGACCTTCGGTCTTCCACGAGAGCGGAGATTTAAAACAACGGGCTTGCTCCCCACCCCTCTCCTTGCTCCTGTGCTCAGTGAAGTGCAGTGGAAGAGAATGAGTCAGATAGCCATTCAGTGTCCATATCATTAATCCTTAATGCTCACCAGCTTCCCCCAGAATGTCACCCTGAAACTGATAAACATCATGAAGGCATTTCTGGTAAGTTTCCTCCTTCTAGCAGTGCTAAAGTGTATTCTATATCTTAGGCTGCAAGTCTATATCCACTTTGCTGGGAGTAAGCCCCATTGAATTCAGTGGTACTTATCTCTGAGTAGACGTGCATAGGATTACACTGTTCATCTATTAATTTATGATTCAATAGGAAGTCCCAAGAAATGTATCCCAATATTATGTTCACTGAATCCACTGAAGATTTGTAGAGATAGCTGTTAATGTTGTTAGTCAAGTTAATCAGAAGACAGCCTAATCAAGAAGAGATGAAGGGGCACAGGAATATGGTGCCATCAAAAAAAGCTGGAGGTCAAAGGGAGGCTACTGTTGGAACTCTCTTGCTCGAGCATGGGTCTACTGATACATCAATCTGTCATTTTCGTATGATGTCTTTGTTCCCCAGATAACAAAAGGTGCATCTTTCTTGGAAGGTGCATCTTTTCTTACCATAAAAATGGGGGAGGGACCCCTCCAAAGGGTTGCACCCCAAATTCTCTGAGTGCTCCCCAAAGTGCCGCACTAAGTACATACTGAGCAGCTGCCCTTGGTGTAGCTTCAGCAGCTGTTGGAGCTTTATGGAGAGAAACTGGACACTCCCCTGTGCAGCGGTGGCAGATTTTCAGCCCAGCTTGGTCCCACTCAGGATTGTGGGCTGCCCTTCCTGCAGACAGTTGCGGTGGGGAGCTGACAAAGCTTCAGCTCCCACACTCATTCCTGAGCCTTCATCCACACAGTGAGAACATCTGTTGTGGTTACATTTTAATACCTCATAGTAGCCAGACACTGAGGTTTCCTGAGGAATAATTGATTGAGATCAGACAGAGGGAAAGGGCTGGTGCTGCCGCTTCTCTTTGCTTTCCCTAAATGAAACCTCCAGCTGGGACTTTCTTCCTTAAAAATCTGCCCTCAGAACAACCATTTTCCATGAAGGTTTGGCTCAACCTGTTAGTCCTTACTCCCAAGTGAAACAAAGCCTGATTATCATCCAGGATGGCATATATTCATCTTTCACAACCTTTTCCCCTCTTGCCTCTCCCTTTCCTCCTCTCCCTCTGTTGTCTCCTCCATTTTCTAAATTTAGAGTATAAGTTACTTGGAACAGGGATCTACCCAGTTCATGATTTGTCTGTTACACTGTTACACTGTAAAGTGCTGTGTACATCAGTGGAACTATATAAATAATGAATAATCATCACTATGTTAGCTACATATGGTGCCCATGTGGAAGACACCCCAAGTAGGGAGGGGGAGACACGGTAGGAGATTTATCCTTGCAGAAAAATATCAGAACAGCCCCCAGACACCAAGGGTGCACATTCCAAGACCAATTTCTTCACCAAGGGTGCACATCCTCCAAGACCAATTTCTTCCTCCAAGGATCTGTTCAGTTGCAAGGTGAGGCTTCCTCTTGGCAGTTTAAGGGGCCATCGGAGCAGGAAGGGGCTTCACCTTGCAAGACGCAGCTCCTGTAAGCCAACTCCCCCACCTCCTTCACTTATGACGTTTTCACTCTTCCCAGCTTATAAATAATCATTTCCAAATAAAATGAGTTGCTTCAAAAATTATATCCCATTTTAAGCTTTAGAGATTTTCAAAGCAGCATAGAACAAGAGTCATTAAAACAGAACCACATTAAAATACAGTAGCAGCAGATTTTAAAAAAATCAGATCAAATAGTTGTTTAGGATCAGAGTGCTTTGTGGATAATTAACATTGGGCATTTTAGTCCATATTCCTCTAGACTCTATAGCAAATGCATAGAGACCATTGATGGCAACCCCATGATTATCAAAGAGCAACTACTTCCCTAGTTTGCTACAAAACAGATCATGACTGCTTCATATTTAGTGAGCTCAGGCTAAATATGGGCCATCTTGAAGAATCTATAATATAAATGTCAGACACCACCTGCTGTCCATGCAGGGCCTCGCTACTGCAGGCTCTGGGTAGAGAGTACCATAGCACAAGTTGCAAACTGTCATCATGCTTGCTCTGGACATGTGTCTTTATGTATGTCTTGAAACTACTTCTTCACAGCAGGCTAGTGTTCTATGTACAGGTGCTATTTAATGCGGGGAAGCATTCATTGTGCGATTCTCCCACCCACAGTCTGAAGTCGCACAATCCAGATAAAAAACAGACTCACCATGTGACCTCCTCTGTTTTGTTGTTTCCAGAAGAAGCATCTAGAAAATCAGGGGCTGTAAACTGAAAAGGGGGGCTGTTTTTCTTAACCAATTGGGTTTTTTCACAAGTATGCTTCCCAAGTCTCAGCATGAAATGTATTTTCTGTCTTGCTGCATTCCAAGTAGGAATGGGCAACACATATTCCGTGTACTTTAAGGGCCACTACTACATTTTTTGTTGTTTATTCGCTCACTCACTTCCAACTCTTCGTGATGTCATGGACCAGCCCACACCAGAGCTTCCTGTCAGCCGTCGCCACCCCCAGCTCCCCCAAGGTCGAGTCCATCACCTCCAGAATATCATCCATCCACCTTGCCCTTGGTCGGCCCCTCTTCCTTTGACCTTCCACTGTCCCTAGCATCAGCATCTTCTCCAGGGTATCCTGTCTTCTCATGATGTGGCCAAAGTACTTCAGTTTTGCCTTTAATATAATTCCCTCAAGTGAGCAGTCTGGCTTTATTTCCTGGAATATGGACTGGTTTGATCTTCTTGCAGTCCAAGGCACTCTCAGAATTTTCCTCCAGCACTTCAGTTCAAAAGCATCCATCTTCCTTCGCTCAGCCTTCCTTACGATCCAGCTCTCACAGCCATAGGTTACTACAGGGAATACCATTGCTTTCACTATGTGGACCTTTGTTGTCAGTGTGATGTCTCTGCTCTTCACTGTTTTATCAAGATTTGTCACTATTACATTACATGACAGCAAATCCGGGTTTGCCACTAAACATGCTCTCAACAGGAAGCTACGGTCAATCATTCTTGTCTGTACATGCATGAAACACATAAACCTGTGGCTGTCACTTTCATAGTTTACATTTTCGGTAAAATCTTAACAATCTGTGCTATCTTGTTAAATCACCTTTTGGCACCTGTTTGTAATGCCTATTCTACTTCTGTTCCAATTTTCAGAATCATAAGTATTGCCACAGCATGCTCTTTCTTTGCAAGGGTGCTCATGGGACGTGAACAGCCTTAGGCACGCATCATGCATGCACCCTGGCTCAGATTTGCTTACCACCCTAGAGAAACTGTAACAACAATCATAATAACAATAGATTTAGTATTTATATAGTACTTCATCCTGTTTTAATCCTTACAACAACCCAGTAAGGTAGGCCATATATTATTTTCTCCATATTGCCAGTGGGGGGAGTGGACTGAGAGAGAATGGCTTGCCTAAGATCACCTAGTGAGTTTATGACACAGGCCAAGGTTTAAACAGCAGACTGAGATCAGAAACCCAAAAACGACTTTAGTGGTCCCCAGTAAAACCCCTTTCTCCTTTGAGAGGCAACACCCGCATGCTGCATCACAAACATGCATTGACATTCTGTTAGAACGTATGAAGCTGCCTTATCCCAAGTCACACCATTGCTGCATCTAGCCCAGGTCTGCCTGCTCTGACTGGCAGCAATCCTCAGAAACCTCAGGCAAGGTCTTTCTCAGCTCTGCCACCCAAGATCCATTTTAAGCGGGAAAGCCCAGGACTGAACCTGGAGCCTTGTACATGCAAAGCATGAGCTCCCCACAGATAACAAGGAGGGGAAGCACCGTCCAAAGCACCTGTGGGCAAATGGAATTAGCCTAACAGTTCTTTGGATCTAGACCAGAGTTCTTAATAAGGCCATCCTGCTTTGTCCTCTCTTGAGCCCCTTTTAGTTTGAGAAGCCAGTGAAAAATGTGCAAGAATTGATACCATGTCACATGTCCTGCCATGCAGTAGTGGATGTTCTTGAAGTTCTACTATTCGATACTTAATTTAAGCTTTCAGGAGTGGGATTCCACAACTGGAGGAAGATGATTATCTGCCACCTGATGTTGGGACTTTACTCCTTGAGTAAAGTCCCAACAGAAGTCCCAGCCTTCTGTCCCGCCAATAGTTCACACAACCCAATTTGACTTCTGTTGAGTTTTTTTTTATCTAGTGCACCACCTAAATTAATCTCTAGCTTTGCTAATATAAAATTGTTATGTTTCTCTTTACTTTTGTTCTCTGCCTACCAAAGAACCTGTGTGTTTCATCTAATGTTGGAGTAACTGCTCGCTTTTATATTTTCCAAAATAGTGGAATCAGCCACTATGGGCAGTATCCAGTGGGGTACAACAGCTAATTTAAATTATGTTGTGCTAACACAAAATAGTCTAGTGCAACACCAAATAGAATTAGCTGACACACTGACCTGGAAAATTGGTGCACGAGCTAATGCTAGAGTAGTTTACAGAAGCACAACATAATTTATGTTAGCATTGCACCCCATTGGATACCGTCCTATGTGTTTGTCTCAACAGTCCTGGGTGTAACCTGAAACCCATATGACATCTAGTACAGCCTAATCCGTTTAAGTCTGGACTTCTTCCTCCACTCCATCAAAAGACTCTGAGCATGTAGACTTCATGACTTCAACATCAAATCACCCCTCTACCCATAACATCTTGCCTCATGAAGAGATCTGGAGATCTTGAAAGCTTGCCCCTGGTTTTGAACATTTTTGGTTGGTCCTAATAAAGGAATTGGCTGCCTGTGGATTTTGGAATTTTTCTTATGGATCAATATGGCTTACTTCCTTTTATGCTTCATAGGCTGATTCACATTCTCTTGTTACTCTCTTATTCAAGAGTTTTCACCTATTTTGCTCTCTCCATCTTGTTATCCAAAGTTGTAGCTGTTCAGCATTTGTCAGGATTACACCCAAGCTGTATAGCTATGTATTACTGTCTTCTTCACCCCCAGGCCAATTCATAGTATGGTTATCCGCTCATTCCTAAATGATCTTTCAAAAAACGAGAACCATACTAACCCCAAACCAACAAATTGCCTCCAAAACAAAGGAATCCCTTTTACCTCCCCCGCACTACCCTTTGAACACATGACTTGAAGAGGGAATGCATAATTTATAGATGAAGCCTTCATTATGTAGCAATCCTTCCAACAAATGTAGCAGTATTACATATTTTCATACATTAATCCCAGACCCATCAACATAATCCATAAATAGCTTCCATATGTTTTTGAATAAATCTCCCCTGTTCTGTGTTTTATAAATCACACTCCCAAGAGGTGTAATTTGAGTAAAGCTATTTATCCATTCTGCCTCTGCTGAGGGAGCTCAGTATTTCCAGGGTCTCAGAATAATTCCCCTTTCCACCATTAATCTGATCCACATCTTGGTTGCCTCAGTTGAAGAGAACGTTCTTCAGATCAGAAGTACTCCCAGTAACAGATGAGGTTTGGGTGCTTATAAACTCAGCATCCAGAGTGCTCACCTCTTTACTGACACCTTTCCATGCTATGCACGTATGAACACAGACATCAAAATTATAACCATCACCACCCCATGTAGTTTTAAATTAACCACCACCACACACGCAAAAATGTGCTTTTCTCTTGTTTTTTAAAGGCAGTTTGCAGGCTCAGCCTATTCATTCCCCATTGCACCCAATGCAGGCTGTGTACAATATAAAAACATGCATTTTTCAATTCATGCCTTTCTTTACTGCATTATAAAGAGGAAACCAGATCTTTTCTCACTGACTGTACATGTAATTTCTCCCAGTTACCAGTTCCCCTGTGGCTGTTAAGTGTACTAAGGCACCAGCGTTAAAATTTATAAGAAATGTATTTAAGTCATGAGTGAGGGTTGAATTTGACCCCCCCCCCCAGTAATATGAGGAAAAAACAGTAAAATCATAACATATATTGGAATACTGAAAACACAGGGCCAAACTGCATGCAGTGCAGGAGATCTGTGAAGGAATCTCCCAATGTTTCTATTTCTAGTTAGATAGCCATGGAAACTCCAGAACTGTATTTGGACAGGAGCAGCACAGGGGAAGAAGGAGATGGGGTCAGCCCTTCCCCTTCATGCTATTCTGTTGCTCTATGCTCCTGAAGCTGCTATCTGCTCCGGTGGGGACCAGTGGGGAAATAACAGCACTGTGGGGACAATTTGGATCAGGTCAATGGCATGGGGGAAAGGGTTAATCACTGCCACCCCCAGTGTCACTGCTGTGATCCAATTTGGGAGGGAGGATCACAGCTGCTTTTAATTAAAGAGGAAAACCTTGGGAGGTCCAGTCATGGATTTTCCACATCTCACTGGCCTATTGCCTCCCCTTCCCCAAAACAGAGTGAGACGCTTCACTTATCCCATGATCTATCAGAAATTGGGTCTGACATGGAGTTTATAAAAATAAGCATCTTTTTAGCATGTTAAATAGGGGTGTGCACAGAAAAGAAGATTTGATTCAAAACGTGCAGCGGTGCTTTGGATAGCAGGTCGCTTCACCTGGGAGTGTTTGGGGCACAGCCTGGTTTGCCTGTAGTATGAGGAAGAGCCTGGCTTCACAAAGTCCAGCGCTTCAGTTCTCCATATTAACAATGATGGGGAAATGAATAAGCAGGTATAACTCTTTGACAAAACTGAATGAACTATTCAAGTATAGCAGTCTGTTCTGAAACTTGCCAAATTTCAGATTAATAAATACAGAGGTCGCTGGGTTTGGCACCGTTTCACTTTGAGGGTGTTTTATTTTTTTTTAAGTGACACACAACTTTTTAAAATTTCTTGGCAAAATTGAATGAAATTCACAGGCGGAGAGCAGCAAATAACTAAAGCACCCTTGTGAGGTAGGCACAGTCCCTGTTTTAGTGCAGGAGTCACTGTGCTGGTGCAGCAAAGGGTTTTAGGTTTAGAGCTGACATACTGCACTGAAAGGATGAGCTCGCACGTCATGCTAAGCCACCCTGAGAATAAGCCCACATGGACTGGTTGTTCACTCACCAACTGGACAGATTATCAGGACCTCTGAGGCGTTCTGTGGCTTGTTTTCCCCCCCAGTCCTCCTGCCATGTATCCCAGGCACCTTTCCTTGGTCCCTATGAAAGCACCCTTTCTGCAATAGGTCTGCTGGGGTTTCCAGCTACCGAGGTAAACTGCCCCCCCCCCCCGTATCAGATTGCCAGATGGAATTAATTTTCTGAGCCCACATGAGCACAACAGCACATTTGCAATTGTTTTTTTTTTTTAATTCATAGAATCATAGAATAGCAGGGTTGGAAGGGGCCTACAAGGCACCGAGTCCAACCCCCTGCTCAATGCAGGAATCCAAGTCACAGCATCCCTGACAGATGGCTGTCCAGCCTCGTCTTGAATGCCTCCAGTGTGGGAGAGTCCACCACCTCCCCAGGTAATTGGTTCCACTGTGGTATTGCTCTAACAGTCTGGAAGTTTTTCCTGATGTTCAGCCGGAATCTGGCTTCCTGTAACTTGAGCCCATGATTCCGTGTCCTGCACTCTGGGATGATCAAGAAGAGATCCTGACCTTCCTCTCTGTGACAACCTTTCAAGTACTTGAAGAGCGCTATCCTATCTCCCCTCAGTCTTCTCTTCTCAAGGCTAAACATAACCAGTTCTTTCAGTCTGTCTTCATAGGGCTTTGTTTCCAGTCCCCTGATCATCTTTGTTGCCCTCCTCTGAACCCTCTCCAGTTTGTCTGCATCCTTCTTAAAGTGTGGTGCCCAGAACTGGACACAGTACTCCAGATGAGGCCTAACCAGTGCTGAGTAGAGGGGAACTAGTACTTCCCGGGATTTGGAAGCGATGCTTCTATGAATGCAGCCCAAAAGAGCATTTGCCTTTTTTGCAGCCACATCACATTGTTGGCTCATATTCAGCTTGTGATCAACAACAATTCCAAGATCCTTCTCGCTTGCAGTGTTGTTGAGCCACGTATCCCCCATCTTGTAACTGCGCATTTGGTTTCTTTTTCCTAGGTGCAGAACTTGGCATTTATCCCTATTAAATGTCATTCTGTTGTTTTCTGCCCAGTGCTCCAGCCTATCAAGATCACTTTGATTTTGTTTCTGTCTTCCAAAGTATTAGCTATCCCGACCAATTTTGTGTCATCTGCAAATTTGATCAGCATTCCCTGCACCTCCTCCTCCAAGTCATTAATACAAATGTTGACGAGCGCTGGGCCCAGGACTGAGCCCTGCGGTACCCCACTCATTACCTCTCCCCAGTTTGAGAAGGTTCCACTGATAAGCACTCTTTGAGTCCGATTCTGTAGCCAACTGTGGATCCACCGGATCGTTGTTTCATCTAGCTCACTTTGAGCTAGTTTGCTCATCAGGATATCATGGGGCACTTTGCCGAAAGCTTTGCTGAAGTTGAGGTATATGATGCCTACAGCATTCCCACGGTCTACAAAGGAAGTTACTTGATCAAAAAATGAGATCAGATTTGTCTGGCAGGACTTGTTTTTGACAAATCCATGTTGGCTTCGAGTAATTACAGCATGGTTGTCAAGGTGCTTCCAGTTGGATTGCTTTATCATCTGCTCCAGAATTTTCCCAGGGATTGATGTCAGACTGACTGGTCTGTAGTTCCCAGGTTCCTCCTTTTTACCCTTTTTGAAGATAGGGGCAACATTAGCCCTCCTCCAGTCATCTGGCACTTCACCCGTCCTCCATGATTTCTCAAAGAGAATAGACAGCGGTTCTGAGAGTTCTTCTGCCAGTTCCTTTATGGCTCTAGGATGCAGTTCATCTGGCCCTGGAGATTTGAACTCATTCAAAGTAATTAGGTGTTCCTTGACTATATGCCTATTGATCTCAACCTGCAATCCTGCCCCTTCAGCCTGTACTTTGCCTTTGCCAGGGGGGTCATAGACCCTCTTTTGGGAGAAGACTGAGCCAAAGTAGGAATTGAGTACCTCTGTCTTTTCTTTGTCATCTGTTATCGTTTTGCCATCCTTATTTAATAGCTGAACAACCATTTCTTTCCTCTGTCTTTTACTGTGCATGTAAAACGTACTGAAGAAAACCTTGTTGTTGTTTTTAGCATCCCTTGCTAACCTCAGCTCGTTCTCAGCTTTAGCCTTCCTGACACCATACCTG
The DNA here is from genome assembly GCF_057233095.1 of Heloderma suspectum. Classification (NCBI taxonomy): domain Eukaryota; kingdom Metazoa; phylum Chordata; class Lepidosauria; order Squamata; family Helodermatidae; genus Heloderma; species Heloderma suspectum. The sequence goes on from NC_139462.1 coordinate 120,463,570, forward strand.
CAATTGGGGTCTTGTGCACATGCACAAGACCATCTATCCACTATTTTGCTCAGTATACTGATATTCCCTTCTTATCAATGTCCTTGTCAATTTCACCCTCCAGTTCAGTGCTTGCCTGGCTAAGTAAACACCTTTTTAAAAAGGCTGCTTCACATACTACCAATTACACCTGCCTGAAAAGCTTCTCCTCCTGCAACCACTTTTGCCCCCCCCCCCAGCTTTCAAGGTTTCCATTGTTAGCTGTCAGAATATACATACGGGTTACAGAACAGTGGGGATGGTAAAGATATACAAATTTCAAGGCAGAACAGGGAGTGAGGGGGATCGGTAAAGATACGCAAATTTCAAGGCAGACAAGTGAGGGCAACTGGTAAATATACACAAATTTTAAGGCAGAGCAGTGAATGGGATCAGTAAATATAAGCACATTTCAAAGTAGAGCTGTGAGTGGGGTCAGTAAATATGCACAAATGGCAGGGCAGGGCAGTAAAGGAAAGAAGAAAATTATGCAGATTTCATAGTGATGGACTTTAGAATGTGCGCACTTGTGCAAGACCAAATAAAAAAATAAAAAGATGGTGAATGTGTTCAGGACACTCTCTGGTGTCCTTTCAATTTTTAGGAACATGGGGCAGAGGGCACTGAGAAGGGACAAGGGAGGATGGCGGTGGCACTAGTGAGATCACAAGGAGTGGCAGGGGGGATTGCCACTCTTGCTGGGTGGCTCTCTAGCCATTCCTGACAACCCATGATGAAGTCACCCTGCCAGGTTCAGATGTCATGGCAAGCTACCCTGAACAACCCAAGACCAAGCCATGGATCCTCAGGGTGGCTTGTTCGTGGAAAAAGAAGCCACTTTGCAGAAACCGCACCAGGTTTGGACATCACGACAACACACCACAGCTGATCACCCATGGTGGATTGTCTTGTCGTGCAAACCTGGTCAAAGAGTAGCAAGGTGGGCAGAGGAGGCAGGCAGGCAGCAGCACTGGGCATGAATGCTGGATGGGTGCATGTCTTAGGCCTGTGACTTGCCACATCCAGTGTGACAAGCACTAAGCCCTGCTACATCAGGGATGAGTAGACTTCAGGCTTGCAGGATCTACTTTGTTTTTTACTGGAACGCCAAGGTCCACCAGCCAGATTTAAAATAGTGGCATGGGCAGGTGGACATATGCTAAGAATTAAGGAACAGGGTGCTTCTGAGCAAATGCTCAGCCCAGAAATTTATGATCAGTACCAGAACCAAGCTCACAAGTCCTTCACACACAAATCCACTCCTCGTTTTCCCCCAAATGTTCTTTTTCAGCAACCTGAAACCGTTGCTGTTGTTAGGCAATTGGAAGTAAATAATCCAGAGATCTACCAGTAGATCCAGATCTACCTTTTACCCCTGCCCCCACACTACATCATCCTGGCACCAGAGAGGCAGATGGGTGGAGGAGGGAAGCAGGCAGTGGCAGCAAACTGCAACATCTTTGCTAGGCAGTCACAGCCCCTATATTTGTGTGGGGTACTGTGCTGGAGCTGCAAAGAGTTACAAGGGCAGAGTTGAGGTGCTGTACTTAAAGAACAGCAAAAAGTTACATGGCCAGGGTTCAGGTACTGAACTGAAAGACTGATGGGCAGAGGCAGCAGAGATGGTAGGCAAAGTGAGCCAGCCAGTGTGTGAATGCCAGGTGCATGTAAGGTTGCAGCTTGCGACATCCAAGCCCTGCAACTTCATCCTGGCAAGGAGCGGCAAGGTGGGCAGAGGTGGTGGGAGGCAGCATTGGGTATGAGTCCCAGATGCACGTAAACCTCAGGCCCACGACTTCCCACATCCAGCCTGACAATGGGCAGGGCCCATGACACCAGCCTGGTAGCAAGTGGGGAGGCAGAGGAAAAGGCAGCAAACTGACTGGAATGCCACTGCCCAGCACAGTCACCCAATCAGAGTGGAGGCACTGTGCTGGAACAGAAGTGTGTTCCGGCGGACATAAGTGCAATGAAGGAACACAGATTTCAAAGGAAACCTGAAATGAAGCAGAACAAGAGGAAGGAGGTGGAAGGGCTGATGCGGCAGCAGGGTGAGAGTGGCACTCACTCAGGGAGGCTCAGGACAGGGTATCCAGCAGCAGTAGATTTACCCTAAGGAAGACCAGTTGTCCCACTAGCTCAGGATCCAGGAAGGTGCAGTTGGGTGCCACAATGTCACCCCTCCCACACCACCTATTTACTTGGAACGCTGGTTGGGGGGCAAGACAGGCATTCCCAGGCAACCTTGGCCAGGTCCAGCCATGCCTAGCTATGGACTTTCCAGCATGCTAAGGGGTCACAGGAAACGCCCCCACTTGCTCAACCAGAAAAAGCACAACCATGCTCTCCGCGTTACCTGGGCTGTGCGGCCGGGTGCCTCTGGGTCCAACCACTGCTAGTCCAGCAGCAGGTTCTTGTTTCCACTACGGTGAAAGTATCCCATGATCTTTTGGCATGATTCAGTGGATGCCACCGCAAGTGGAATTACCCTCGTCCATCTTGCCTCTGCTCAGCTGCTTCCTGCAGTGTAGGCAGGTGGTGTGTCTGGGATCCGTAGCTACCTTAACATGACCCACACTATGCTTTGCTGCTTCTGTGGCAGCTCAGATTCTCCTGCTGCAGTCTGAGTGGCCAGCATAGGAGAAGAGGGGGCATTAGAGGGGGCATCTCTTGATGCTGGTGGGCCTGCCTGCTCTCCAGCGATCTCAGCAAGAGCAGTGCACTCATGCCTCTTGTGTGGGAGCTCTGGAAGCTACTGAAGAAATCCCCCTCTGAACAAGAGCGTCCACCACACCAGACAGCTCATCAGTGATGGCTGTATTCCCTCACAAGCTGCCCTCCCCCCCCCCTTCTTGAACCGCTGGAGCTGCCACACTGCTGCTGCCGCCGCCTCCTCAGCAGAAAGAGTCCTCTTTGCAGCGGGAAGGGCATCAGCCAACCCCCGCTCCACCCCCGCCAGACCCCAGCAGCAGCTGCAGAGCAGGGGGAAGCTGCCGGAGGCTGAGAGAGAGTGACTGGCACAAGGGCACCTGTGAGCTTCATCACCAAGTGAGGTGATCTCCCCAGCCCAAATACAATGCTACACTGCACTGGCTCTCAATTTAGTAAAGATGAGGCTTCTTTAATATTTCAAATCAAATGAAACTGCCATATTAAATTGTGACAACAAATCCTCAGCTGTGCACCAGGCAAGTCCATGTTGTTGATTCTGAGGTTTACTTCAGCTGTAGAAATTTTAAAGCAGATCCTACTTTAAGGAAGAAATGAAATTAGATAAGCTAACACATTTCTTAATTGGTCAACTGATCTTCAAGTCATATATGTTGCTATAAAAACTTGCATGCCTCCACCCATTTTGAAAAATGCTGCATAAAATACTAGTTTCCAAATAACCCACTAATGGAACTTTACTTTTGTTTGGGTCCCACATATTGATTCCAGCCTCAGACCTGGAAGTGAAGCCTCCTTAACCATACTGCCTCTGAGCACATAACTACATATCTGCTATCCATTTGTTTTAGATTCTAGTCCTTGTAGGTAAATCCTCACTAACCATTTAGAACCAATGACATGCAGCGTTAAAGCACTGGCAGCTGGGACTGGACATCTGCCATGGTCATTGGATTTAGGCAATTAGATCATCCAGAGATAATAATGCAATCATCATTTCATTCTTTCTCTGAAATGTCTGTTTGCATTTGGGAATTAGAAAAAGAATATAATTTGATTCACAACAATGCATATACTCTGTGACTACAAATAGAGGATATTGCATTGTTCCACTATTGCTTAAAACTTTTTTCAACAGTCTCACAATCTGCAAACTTCTTCCAGGGAAATTTAGGATCTCCCCTACACCAGCCTAAAATCCTGCATTTAAAACAGGGCTTTTTGCTTCCATTTTAAATGCAGGATCACAACTGACCCCCTTTACACACACTCCCTTCCCCCCCTTCTCCCCATATCTGAGTCTTCCATTATCTGTCATTGATCTCGCTCCTCTTCTTGCTGCTTTTACTCTTTTCACGGAGGGAAATCAACTGGAACACAATGGGGTAATTTGATAGCTCATTATCTGCGATCCATTTAAAAATGGAATGAAGGGCATTTAGTGCAGAAGACATGCTGGAGGGTCACGGTGTCACGTAAAGAGCCCGCAAACTTCTGTGAAGGAACAATCTCAATCGCAGGGTAAAAGCTCCATGTGAAGGAAGCCTTAGAAGGGTCATTTGCAACTAAACCCTGAAGAAAGAGATGAGAAACAGATATTGTGTGAACTAGCTAGGGCCACAACTTCATTGAACGTACTACCTACAAGATTTTCAGCAGGAACTTACCAGCTGTGTGGGAATCAATGGAGGCAGGAGTCACCTTGCAACCTCTTCCTCACCTGCATATTTAAGGGTGAGGGTACACCTATCCTGGGTGGAAGCAGCATCTTACCTGCTTCCATCCATCTGGCCACATCTGTTGGTTGAGGGAGGACCTTCAACTCACTGTCCCCCAAAGCCCCAGGATTTGGGGCATGTGCTTCAAAGGTGGTCCTTCTCCTGTCCCTTAACAACAAGTCTAGGTAATCCCCGTTCCACCATAAGGGTGCATCAGGGTGGTGACCAGTAAGTGATTTGGTAATCTCATTTCCTGCCATGCCCTGCTATGGTCTGCTCAGTTCTTTCCCTCCCCTGGGCCAAGAGGAAAGACTGCAGGCCCTGCTGCAAATCTCCTAAGAAAACGTTGTTGCCTTGTGCAGATAAATGAATACTGTCACCCCTATACAAGTGCTTCCTGTCATATCTTATTGCTGGGTAGACAATATATTTATTTATTTATTTCATTTATTTCATTTCATTTCTATACCGCCCAATAGCTGAAGCTCTCTGGGCGGTTCACAAAAATTAAAACCAAACGGCACACAATAAAACGATTTCAAATACATAGAACATTAAAACCACAATATAACAATACAACCACAATAAAACCTAGCAGCAGTGCAGGAATTTAAAATACAGATTTAAAACAGCAAAGCTAAAAGTCTAGAAAGCTAAAATGCTAAAATGCCTGGGAAAATAAAAAGGTCTTCACCTGGCGCCGAAAGGAATACAATGTAGGTGCCAGGCATACGTCACTAGGGAGCTCATTCCACATCCCAGGTGCCACAGCACAGAAGGCCCTCTTCCTAGTAGGCACTCCCCTCACTTCCTTTGGCAGAGGCTCATGGAGAAGGGCCGCTGACAATGATCTTAAGGTCTGTCCAGGCACATATGGGAGGAGGTGATCCTTCAGATAACCTGGCCGCAAGCCATTAAGGGCTTTGAATGTTAATACCAGCACTTTGAATCGGGCCCGGAAATGGACTGGCAGCCAGTGCAGCTGGAAAAATACTGGCGTAATATGAGCTCGCTGGCCAGTCCCTGTTAACAATCTTGCTGCCCTATTTTGGACCAGCTGAAGTTTCCGGACCGTTTTCAAAGGCAGCCCCACGTATAACGCATTGCAGTAATCCAGATGAGAAGTTATCAGAGCATGGATAACTGTAGCTAGGCTATCTCTGTCCAGATAATATAATCCCCCAAGCTTTTGGCCATGGTAATACACAGCTCATGATTGACTTTTCTGCTGGCCATATTTAGGCATCTGGGGTCCACCTCATCCCTCCATAGCCACCTAGGCAACGGTGCCCAACTATATCATGAGAATCCCAGGCCAACACCACGGGACTTCTGTCGGGACATCTATGGCATATAAGATTAATGCTTTTCCCTTCAAGAGCCCCAAATCGTTACACCCCGGGTGGATCAGCTGTGGTGGTGGGCAAGCACCTTCCTGCGGGGTGGTTGGAAGCAACTCCTGCCAGCACATGCCACACCTTTCTAACCGTTTGATCCTGGCCCACTCAGTGAGGCCCACCAATGGTGGTGCCGCCACATGCCCTGCAGCTGTCCCAAAATATCATTCTGTGTCTGCTCCGCAATTCACCTGCTCTGCCCAAGACTCTGCTGGATTGCTGCTGAGGCCCAACACCTGGGCCAACACCCACCACACAGCTTCTGTGCCCATGCCTGCCTGGGCCTCCATCCTCTGCCTCTGGCTGTGCCACACCACCTGGATTGGAACTGCCTTGCCTCCATGCGCCAACCCCACCCAAGCACTATGTGGGGCCTAGCTATGCTTGTGCGCCCTCACACAGCTTCTCCTCTCAGCAAAGGTACCAAAGAGTGCTAGTAGTACTGGGTGGACATTCCTCGGCTCTGCCCCTGCTGGCCAGCATGCCAAGGCTGCGTCCGTCCACACTCTCACCTCCCTCTGGGAATGAGTGCAGCCCTGCCCCTCCCTCAGTCACTCACACAGAGCTTGAGCAAAGGGGAGCACAACGTTCAGTGGTCAAGCACATGCTTCACATGCAGAAGGTCCCGGGTTTGCTCCCTGCCATTGCCAGTTAACAGCTTTCAGGCAGCAGTGCTGGAAAAGGCCTTGCGGAGTCACTGCCAGTTGTGGCAGCCACACTCTTGGGCTAGAGCAGCCCTCTTCCTCCCCCCGGCACCCTCCAGATGTGTTGCACAACAGCTCCTCCTCAGATATATCCTGTACCATAGATTCTGCTCCTCTGTCTGTGCTTTGAGAAACTGTTCTAGGAGCTCAGATGCATCCAGCTCCATTATTTCAGGCAGTACAAAATGTGCCTGGAGGGACAGATCATCTTGGCTTGGAAAGCACATCCATGGGGTTTTTCCTGTCAATACACAGAAGGCAGACAGAAGGTTGGGTGCCTTGCTTGTATACATGTCTGCATATCTCTCAGAAGCAATTCCCCTGTGTTGTATGTGAGCTGTACATTTTTCATTGGCACTCTTGCAAACAATGACTACAATTCTTGGTGAAGTGAGCTTTTCAAATGGAAAATCAAATGTGAATTTCATTTCATTGATAGGACAAAGGAGGATGTTTGTGCTAGAAGCGTAACTATGAAGAGGAGGGGGAGATAATGGAAAAGAAATACATAATAAATGGACTCAGTTCCTCAACCTACCAATTCAAAGTAATTTAGAAACAGGATAAAGTAATGCAAAATCAGGACCAAGTAAAGCAAGAACATGATGCAGAGCTGGCAGTAGACGCACCTACTGGCTTGGTTTGCGCGATCACCATGGCCATGGTGGTTTGCTTCATCTGTGGTGCGTGCTGGGCACCATTTGCCTAATTACTCACCTGGGTGCACCCAAATCACCTGAACCCGGGTGAATCGTATCACCCAAGCCTGGATCGCATGGCTTGTTGGACAGGGGAACAACCCACAAATAGCCCATGGCCTATTGGGTTATTTTTGGGTTATCGGAGGGTTGTTTCCCCCTCCAACAGCCAGGCTCCCTGGATTCAGACAACACTACAAGCAGTGTCCAGGCAAATGGTACCCGTCATGCCCCAGCACATGCCCCAGCTTAGAGAAGCCACCATGGCTCGTTTAAGCCATGGTGATCATGCAAACTGGGTCATTCTGTCTTTGGAGTTGTTGGAAGTGTGAGAATATTATCTCTAGAAGTTTCTTCTTCTACGTACTTTCTTGTTTTGTTTTGTGCTTACAAAAATAAAACATTATAAATATATATTCTGTCTCTTGAGCCTGCTGTGCAGTAGTGTGTGGGAAGCATGTGTGTTTGCTGGGGAGAGGACCTACAGACAGCCAAACATAAATAGGCTCTACCAATCAGCAGCGCAGGTGGATGGAGACAATGAGGAGATACTGTCCCACTCCACTCCACTCCACTCCACTCCACACACACCAAAACAAAAACCAACAAATGCTCAATGATTTTGGGAGGAAAGCACTCTGTGAGTGAGTGAGTGAGTGAGTGAGTGAGTGAGTGAGTGAGTGAGTGATTTATTGCTGTTCTGGCATATCAGAAGAAATGCATTTTCAATACATATTTTATAAGACAGATAATTTGTTGCTGCAATCATCATCATCATCCCAACTCTGTGCTGAATTATCATAGACGCATGCTTGTCCACATGAGAGCAGGTATTGTGATAGCTGTGCATGTTTTAACAAGTGACTTAACATGGAAAACATTATGTTGGCAGCAGCAGCTGGTAAAAAGACAGCAGAGGTAACTTGCAGCAAAGGGGGGAAGGTGGGGAAATAGTGCCCTTGTCATCCTGCCAGAAACCTCCTCAAACACCTCAAGGTTCCCAAATTCCTGAACAATTAAAATATAAATAGAGTCCTTACAGTACATACTGGTCTGTATGGGTTTCAATCAATTGCATTAGAACCTTTAATGACCATATAAAGTTAGAATGAGAATGGCTCATTGTTTTCCTCCCTGCTTGCCCAACAGTTGCCACAACAGTGTCTGTGTTCCATAAGTAGTAAAGTAGCTATAAGCCTTGATAGGTGGCTTTTCCTTACCCTCTGTCAACTATCTCCAGAACGCACTGGTTCTGGTTTGGCTGGCTACAGTATATCCATTCAAAATTAGTCACACAGAGAATCAGAGTATTCCAAAGTTGCTTCATTTGCTTAAGGGAAATGTTAGAATTTGAAGAGAAAAAAAAAAGAGTTTGGCAAGGGCTAAACTTTAATTTCAGATGCTGCATGCCAGTTCAGACGCGGTTCAAGTAAAGATTATCCATTGGCACTTCAAGACTTTCCATTGGCGGTGAAAAATCCACCCCATGCCAAAAACTAAATATCAAATCAAAGTGTCAAGATCTCCTGCCAGCCTTGCATTTTGGAAACATATTTCTATTTTTCATAACGTTTATTATTTGAACTCCAAAAGGCTCCTAGCAAACATCTTGAGTCGTAACTTGGGTGGCTAAACTATCATTGAATTTAAGTATTAAAATGTTAATTGAGAAAAAGGAAGAAGTCCTCAACTTCAGAGTATTTTCCTTGTGAAAAGCTGGGGATCACTGAAGTTTTTGGATTGCCTATGAAAGACATAGTTAGGGCCAACATTCCTGCCAATAGTAACATATTGCTAACTTCTCTTCATTGGGAACATCTAGCTTCCTTCTTTCCTGCAATTTCATGCCACCTCTTTACTGGTTCTTTCTCCTTTCACCATATCTGCCTTTGTAATTGTCTGGGCGGAGATACCCTTCCAGTTCTTGCTTAACCCACACATGTACGTGTGGGTCTCCACCCGCACCCCACCCCGGCTTCAATAGCATTCTGAAATACTCATGGGTACAACAGATAACTTAGGTACATAAGGACAATTTAAGACCCAGCCTAATCTAAAGATTTACTGTTCCAGCAACTGTATGCATTAAGTGGCTTCAACGCATCATCATACACATCACTGCATCAGCGCACTCATAAAGCCCACTGACAGGTATCCCTTTCTTCTCATCCTTGTGGGAACAAATAATACTGCCAAGCGGAGCTACGAAGAAATCACATCAAACTTTGAAGCTTTGGGAAGGAAACTCAAGAACTTTGGGGCCCAGATAGTTTTCTCATCCATCCTTCCAGTAGTTAGAAGAGGGATAGAAAGGGAACAAAAAATACTCCAGGTGAATGACTGGCTACGAAGGTGGTGCCGAGGAGAGAGATTTGGATTCTGGGACCACGGGCTCTACTTCCTGGAAGATGGACTGTTGGCAAGGGACGGGTTGTACCTCACAAAGGATGGGAAGAATGTTTGGCCACAGCATGAAGAACTTCATCAGGAGGGCTTTAAACTGAATCCTGATACTAATCCTTCATCAGGAGGGCTTTAAACTGAATACATCTCCGGAAGGGAGATGTAAAGTTGGGGGTAACAATAGACGAAGGGTCATGCACTGCAACGGAGATAACAGCTCTGATAGCGCCCAATAATAGTCTTCAGACACATGTAGGAAGAAAGCCAGACTATGAAGCACATGGTCTTCGATGTCTATATACTAATGCCCAGAGTATGGGAAACAAACAGAACGAACTTGAACTCTTAATACAAGAGGGAAATTATAACTTCGTAGGTGTAACTGAAACTTGGTGGGATGACTCCCATGACTGGAATAGAGCAATTGAAGGATATAACTTGTTCAAAAAGAACAGGAGGAACAGAAAAGGAGGTGGGGTTGCACTGTATGTGAAAAATACATATCTCTGCACAGAAATACAGGAGGATGAGCTTGGTAGCCCCATCGAGAGCATCTGGATCAAAATAAATGGAGCAAAGAATAAAAGGAACCTGGTGGTCGGAGTCTACTACCGGCCACCCAACCAAGGAGAAGACAAGGATGAAACTTTTGAAAAGCAAATAGCCAATGTTTTGAGGAAGCATGATGTAGTAGTGATGGGGGACTTCAATTTCCCCGATATTTGTTGGGAGACAAATTCTGCAAAACATGGCCCCTCCAGGAAATTCCTGACTTGTGTGGCGGATAACTTCCTCCTACAGAAAGTAGAGGAAGGAACTAGAGGATCGTCTATCCTTGACTTGATCCTAACCAACAGAGATGACTTAGTGGATAAAGTAGCAGTTACAGGAACTCTGGGGGAAAGCGACCATGTTGTACTTGAGTTCTTGCTTCTAAGGGAAGCAAAAGCTGAGTGTAGTCAAACGCGTACCCTGGATTTTAGGAAAGCTGATTTTAATAAACTCAGAACAATGATCAGTAAGGTCCCATGGCAAGCGACGCTAATGAGAAAAGGAGTCCAAGATGGGTGGGAGCTTTTAAAAAAGGAAATTCTCAATGCACAATTACAAACCATTCCAACAAGAAGAAAAGGTGGAAGACAACAGAAGAAGCCAATGTGTCTTCACAAAAAGCTTAGGGATGACCTGAAAACAAAAAAGGACACATACAGGAAGTGGAAAGAAGGCCAAGCAACAAAGGAAGAGTACAGGCAGGTAGCACAGAATTGCAGGGATGGCATCAGGAAGGCTAAAGCTGAGAACGAGCTGAGGTTCGCGAGGGATGCTAAAAACAACAAAAAGGCTTTCTTCAGCTACGTGCATAGTAAAAGGCAGAGGAAAGAAATGGTTGTTCAGCTATTAAATAAGGATGGTAAAACAATAACAGATGACAAAGAAAAGGCAGAGGTGCTCAATTCCTACTTTGGCTCAGTCTTCTCCCAAAAGAGAGTCTATGACCCTCCTGGCAAAGGCAAAGTACAGACTGAAGGGGCAGGATTGCAGCTTGAGATCGATAGGCATATGGTCAAGGAACACCTAATTACTCTGAATGAGTTCAAATCTCCAGGGCCAGATGAACTGCAGGCATCATATATCTCCCACACTGGAGGCATTCAAGACGAGGCTGGACAGCCATTTGTCAGGGATGCTCTGACTTGGATTCCTGCATTGAGCAGGGGGTTGGACTCGATGCCCTTGTAGGCCCCTTCCAACCCTACTATTCTATGATTCTATGATAAGCCATGAGGTTTGCTGCTATTGCAAGCATCCAATAGTACAGATACTTGGGACTGGGGTATTAATTAGCTGGACTAGAGATGGTCAACTTGCAGCCTACAGACCAGCTCCAGCTCCAGACACTTTTCTACTATTCCAAAGACCCTCGCCAAACCTTGATCTGGATGTGGTAAAACGTTTGCTTACAGTTTCACTCATAAGAAAAGAAATTACATGTGCCTCACTTCTGAGTGGTGAGAACCTACCTTTGAAGGGTTTTCATTGCCTTCGGTTGAGTGAACTCTGAAGACTTATGATGTCTTTGTCCTGTTTGCTTTCTTTACTAATACACAAACAGCTCATTGTGAAGGCAAATACGCTCTTCTAAGCAGACAGCACAACCACTAATTCTGCATCAAATTTCTAGAGAACATTTGCTGTAGTCAGCGCCAAACCTGCCTCCCCAATTTTGCTAACCTCAGCTAAACTCCCAGCTCTCTTCTCTACATTCAAATGGTCAACTGCCTGTTTCACACACATAAACACCACCACTCTCAACACAGCAAGTTTCTCACCCCCCCCCCCAGTTGAATCACCTATTCAGGAAGTCACCTCCCAAAGCTTTAGCCCCTAGTGACGAAATTTCAGCCAAGTAGCTCTGACTATTAGAAAGCAATCAGGGATGCAAAGGATGACCTGTCAGCAGCAATAACACCAAAAGTTGAGCCAGCTATTTCACACTTAAAGGTTATATCTCTTTTGTGTGGGGGGGGGGGAGGCAGGGGGAGAGAGAGGGGGCTTTCATGTTATATCCTGGGACGAATCTCTATGGCACTGCTTTTGTTCCACTTTCCACTTTCCTGCGCTTTTACAGCGCTCTGAACCTTCTTATTTGGTGATACACTACTGTGAATTATCCCATGGAGAGCAGGACAAAACTGATGCTGTGGAGATTCTCTGCAATGGTTGCCCAGTGCTCAAATACATCTTTTTGTGCTGCTTCTGGCCTGCTTCTGGGTGGAGCCTAGCATCACCAGAGAACCTTCCACACCAACCATGTGTTCCGTATCCTACTCTTCCGCTATTGTCCTTCCCCCCACCCCTATTCATCCCTCCGATAGTCAATACAGTAGCACTGTTGACTCGCTGTGCTTTTTGTTTATTTTATGATCACTAAATCGCATCATCTCTATAGCAAAGTTCCTGTACCCCATTAAAGTGCAATGTCACTATGTCACATCCATGAATACAAGCAATGGCTTTTCCCTGTGGACCAACTCCCCATTCAAAACCTCAACCCTGTGTTGTGTGTGGTATGTCAGATTCACTCTGTCCAAGTGCTGTCAGACCTTAGGGAAGGAGAGAGTCTTGAAAACGCACTATTTTGAGTGTAGGACTCTCCTTTGACCCCTCCTTCCCCACAGTAATAGAGCGACATTCCGTTATTGCGCATTTTCGCTATCCTGCTCTATTGTTTTATCACCCAATTAAGCTTTTGGGAGCTTTTTAGGGTTGCGTAGGAGTCTCCTTGGACCACTTCCTCCCACCCACTTTAGAGGCAATTTGCTATAGCACATTTTTGCTATCCTGCATCCTTGTATTATGGACAAATTGAGCTTTTCAGAAAGGGGACTACAGGCTTTCTGCTTGCTAGTACAGAGGGCTCCCCTGCCTCCCCTCCTGCTGTCCGCCAGGTGACATTTTGCTAGCATGCATTTTCACACACACACATCCTTGCAGTTTATCCCTCCATTACCTCGCATGGTTGCTCCTCAGAATTGATGGGGGGGTGTGTGTTGCGATTTCACATTTTAACACCATAACGTTTTTAATGGTTTACTTAAAATAAATATTGCTCCCAAGTGACTTCTGCGGATGACAGAGGTTAGATGAAGAGAGATATCAACTACCAGACTGACAAAGTGAATCAGTGTGAACTCTGAACTCCAGTGTGCCTGGCTGAGAAATGGAGGAAACAGTGCAGGGAAAATTGGGAGGGGGACACATCCTTTGACTGGGGTCAGAGAGGTCATGGGAAGGAGAAAGACACACCCCCTGGGCAGGGCTCTCATACTGAAGTAAATGCGGGAGATGAGGTACGCAGCACAAGAAGCACAGAGAAGCCAATTTAAAGGAATAAAATGGACTATTCTTAGAAACTCCGGTTTTTCATCAAAAAATCCTCCGAGTTAGCTGCAAAACGGCCATGACGTCATGCCCCCCAAACAACCTCAAAATACTCCCAATTCAGAGCATATACCCCGTGGGAACACGCCCTGGCCATGCCTGAACACATGTGGTCTCTCAATGTGACGCCTTTATTGCTGGCTGGTGCCTGTAACCTCCTCTGTTATCCTTCAGGCGTCATGCAAAACCCTTGTTTTTCTTCCAGGCCCTTTAGGGTTTTCAATCTCACTGCACTGTTCTAATTAGTGTTTTGAGTTGCTTGTTTTTATACTGATTACATTTTATGTTTTTACTGACATTTCGAGATAAACTGTCCTGGGAACATTTTTTGATGAAGGGTGGTATAAAAATTTGATTTTACCAGCTGAATAACTGGGTCGTGTGTAAAAACAACAACAACAACAACAACCAAGATATGCTGCCCTAAAAATACAGAAGTCTGTTATTACTGCCTATCTTGTCCTTAAGGGCCAAATTAAACTTTCTGCTAATCATGCATAGTGTAGCTATGCGTGATAGTTTTCTTAATCTTGTGTAAAAACGTGTGGCCCCAATTTGGATCAGGACCACAGCACTCTGAGAAAGGGCGTTAAACCTTTCCCAAATCTTTCCCCAGTGAAATTCCACCTGGCCCTGAGGGGGTCTAAAGAAGACAAAAGTCGCCATTGACTCCTTTTTTAATTTGGGGGGTGAGAGAGGTGTGCAATTTTGGGGAGGAGCACCATGGTTCTGATCCAAATTAGGGACATGCACGCTTACTCGAGAGTAAAGCAAACTGTCACACATATCTACACTATGCATGAAGAGCAGGATATTTAGTTTGGCCCTTAGGGACAACAGAGCAAGCAATAACAGTATTAGTAACAGTGATTAGTATTTTCTGCTAATCATACTATGCATGATTAGCAGAATGTTTAGTGTGGCCATAAATCACTCCAATACCCATGATAGTGGAACCGTATAGGTGTCTTCCTTCTATCATGCACATACCAGATCAGATCCAAATCTAAGCATGTGCATCTGGGCAGGCAGAAGCAGACTTCCCTGCCACCTCCTCTCCACAGCAGCCTCTCCAGCCCCCTAAAAATGTTACAAAGAGGGTTGGAGGAGCTATTGTTGGGTGAGCTGTGATGGCGGGTGGAAGGCAGATCCCCCCAAATCGTGCAGACGCATCTTCTGTGCCACCAGTGGAAGGCAGATCCTACTGGTTCTATTAAGTTAACCTTCTTCTGAACAATCCCAATCTTAAAACCAAGAATCACTGGGCTGTAAGGAATCCCTGAAAAGTAACTGAGAGCAACCCCAAAGGTTGGATCCAGATTTAGTCATACTTAAAGTAGACCCATTGAAAAATGAGGTTGGGGCATTTGGGGCATTTCATCAGGAAGGGTAGCTGGCGCACCACCCATGCATCTAATAGGAGTATCCGGTCAAGGAGCACCCCAAGCCAAGCAACACCATCCAAGAGAGGCTGCACACAGAGACCAGAGTCATGAGGTCCAGTGATCAACGGCACATCCACCTTATCTGGGTTCAGCTTCAGCGTGCTCTGTCCCATCCAGTCTTTCACAGCAGACAAACAATTTAAGAGTTTTACTGCCTTGCTAGGATCAGATGAAAATGAAATACACAGCTAGGTGTTAACCGCATACGATGTGCCAGCAGCCCAAACCTCTGAGTGACTACACTCTGCGGTTTCATGTAGATGTTGAACAGCATGGGGGATGAGATGAAACCCTGCAGAACCCCGTAGGTCACTAGCCAAGGGGAAGAGCAGTAGTCCCCTAGCACCACTTTCCAAGAATTTGTGCAACCAACTGGAGACAGTGCCTCCAATGCTCATCCCGAGGTAAGCCAGAAGGATACCATGGTCTATGTACTGAATGCCACTAAGTGGTCCAGGAGAATCAACGGAGCTGCACTCCCTCTGTCCACCTCTCAGTGCAAGTCATCCACTAGGGTGAGTGTGAAACTTCAGGGGGGTCCAGGGGTCACTTTTCACTTGCTGGACCCTCCCCGCCCCCAGGCAGAAAAAAGGTGTGATGGCAGAAAAAAAGTACCAAAAATTGTGCTTTTGAAGCCACTGCAGCAGTTTGCTGGTGAAGTTCAGTAGCAAGCTGTTGAGATTTTTTGCCATCAATCTGCCCATTCTTGAAGACTGATCAAACTGAATAGTTTTGTGACAGCTTGGGGAAATTTCTGGCTGGTATGGCTGGCAGTTCTGCCAATACCGTGGTTAATCTCTGAAATGCAGAGATGATCTGGGCAATTAATACTATGACCTGGTATGCACGTAATGGCAACAGAGAGTATGGGTTGAGTATGTGTTGGGTATGGGTTGTTATTAAATCATGGGTTGTCATTACATACAAACCCTGCACTATGATTTAACTATGGGTTGTTAACCACGAACAACTCAGAGTTCACAACCCAACAACAAACCATGGGTTCTTTTCCTGGGTTGTCTGTGGTTAACAACCGATAGTTAAACCATAGTGCAAGGTTTGCATGTAACGATAACCCATGATACAACAACAACCCACAATTCAGCAACAACCCATACTCCACCCATACTCTGGGTTGTTGTTTTGTGCGAACCAGGCCAATCACTCCTAAGTGACCTCTTCCCCCTGATAGAGTTCATAAGCCCACCCCAGTTTACTGGGGAGCTGGGAGCAATGAGGAAGGTTGGAAGTCAACTCAATAAACAAACAAAAGCAGGATATTGCTAAAAAATGTCAGGAAACAATAAAGATAATAAATCATTGCAGAGGTACCTGCAGCAACCATTCAATCCTGAATCCCTGGCAATTCCATCAACCAAATTCTCCCCTCCCCCCGCCTCACCAGAGGAGCAACCAGATGATAAATCTCCCCTCTTCCTCACTAGGAAAGATATGGATTGGCACCCTTGGCCTTGTGCAACTGCTGAAGTGGTGACACCCAAAGGGGCTATCCCCTGCCACCTGCTGCAGGGCCAAGGGACATCTCCTCTGCCCCAGGAAGTGACCTTTGAGGCCAGTGTTACAGTTTGCTTGGACTGGGGTCACCTGGCCTTTAGACGGCCCTGGCTCCACTGTTCCCTCCAGGTGGCAGCAGCAATAGGAAGGAGCAGGAGCTCAATGGCAACCATCTCTCCCTGTTCCTCCTTGCTCGTCTGGCTACCACTTTGTCTGATTTACTGTTTAGTTTTATTAGAAGCTAGGAATGTTCAAGTGCCTGACGAAGGCAAAAGTGAATAACAGAGGTGCTGAAACGACAAGATCCTCAGTATTGTATCATAAAGATGGGGTAGAATGAATGCTCTTAAATGCTGAAGTGGAATTGCTTGCCCCAGCAGCAGCTGCTGACCTGGTCACTTCCCAAGCCCTTCTCTGTTGCACATGGCTACATATTCCGGCTCCCTCCCTTCCCCTGCCACATTGTGCTCAGGCCTGGGTACAGGAGCCTGCACAGAGAGCAACATGCTGCCTGGTACTTATTAAAGGGATGACATTTCCTGTTCAGGGAGGCAGAGGCAGAGGGGGATGGCGCTCCTTCTCTGATTCCCCTAGTTGGTAGGCCACATCAGCCTACACTAAATAAAATCAGTCTTAACTCTTTAGATTAACTTGAGGTGCTGCGTGCCATAGCAAAACACAAAGAACAAACTGAACAGTTTTCATGCATGCAGTTTTTACAAGGGAATCAGTTCTTCAATCAACATACAAGCAGGTTGTCTTGTAGTATTATAAAATGTATTCCTCAAATATTTGAATGACAAAAAATACCTTTTTCAGTTACATGGTTTATAACTCCGTGCTGCTGAATCCTCATCATCTCCGAATGTAAATCATTAAGTCATTCCAGGAGCCACCAATACCTTGTTAAATAGAGAGGATTCCTGTCCCTGTAATCAGCATCAACACTGTTTGATGTTCTTTTCCAGAATGGTTACTACATTCTTAGCGGGAACGTGCCTTGGCTAATAATACCAGAAAATGTTCATTCCACCTAAGCAAGGATGCACACCTCACATTTTAGATGAGCTGCTGAAATATTTTTGCTGACCCCCCAGGGTTGCTCAGCTTCTTGGACAAGTTATACTTCAAACCTGCTTGCATGTGTGACCTAGACCTGGAAAGGCAACAGCCCTAGGGAGTTCCTGCATGGAGGACTGGAGGTGTCTTTGTCATCTGCATAATATTACATGGGGAGGAAAGATTTGGCAAAGGTTTGCTGTATCTGTATCCTCAAGGGTCAAATGCATCCCCATACCAAAAGCAAGGGAAGCAGTCTGGTTTTGCTTAAAGTAGGACTTGGAATCTTGGGCAACTGGGGTAAATGAAAGCCATTGTATTACCAAGTCCACGTGGTCGAAAGTTATTTGCCCCTAAGAAATCATGAGACTACAGATATATATGCTCATGTTTACTTGAACTAGAATCTATAGTCTTCTTTCACTGCCTTCCACCAACCTTCATATCTACATATACTGGTGAAACCATCCATGTATGATCCTGGATCACATCACCAAGAATCTATTATCATTATCATTATCATCAGCATCAGCATCAGCATCAACCACCTTTTTTTCTAAAAAGCCATCAAGGTCAGTGTATCACCTGTGCTTACCTTAGTTACATTGTTACCTTGAAAGCAGAACAACTGGTAAGACCTATTTCATTAACCAGAACGTCATCTGCAAGTCTAAGAATGTAGTATACACTGTTATATGCAAGTGCCCTGGATGCCACATTCTATACACTGGAAAAAACAACATCAGGCATTCATACACCACTTGTCAGCAATCCTGAAAAATAAGCTTGCGTGACCTATTTCAAAACATTTTAATTCTGATGCCCTCAACCTCTCCAACTTGGAAATACTTCCTTTAAAGCAGCCATCAAATCTGGGTATATTGAGAGAGAATGTCTTGATCTAAAAGTACCTTAATATCCCACTGTAATATGAAAGATAGCATTTGATTTTTCTTTTAAAACCAACAAAACCAAAACTAAACTCTCTTGCAAATGCCACAATAATTAGAACTCTTCCATCTTAGCCTGGGTGCTCTTAAAACGATTGCCTTGGCTCCCACATTTAGATTTCATTTGAAATCTAAACTATATTACTGAGGAAGGGGGAAGCTGAAATATTTAACTAAATAGTGATATGCTTAGTCATTCACTTATATATGTAAATAACAATATATACACCGTGTGTGTGTACGTAACGATATTTGTTGTTGTTCCCCATGGACCATAGCACGCCAGGCCTTTCTGTCCTGCGCTCTCTCCCGGAGTGTGCCCAAGTCCATATTCATTGCATCAGTGATGCTATCTAGCCATCTCATCCTCTGCCGTCCCCTTCTCCTTTTGCCTTCAGTCTTTCCCAGCATCAGGGTCTTTTCCAGAGAGTTTTCTCTTCGCATTAGGTGGCCAAAATACTGGAGCTTCAGCTTCAGTATCTGTCCTTCCAATGAGCACTCAGGGTTGATTTCCTTTAGGATGGACTGATTTGACCTCCTTGCAGTCCAGGGGTACATACATACAAACTACTAACCTTTTTAGAGAGAATTGGCAATCATAAGTATTTCTTTTCATTCACCAGGATAAGAACTAAAAAATGGCTGCGTATTTTTCCCCCCAACAACCAAGCGGATGTTGTTTGCAGTCCAGAAATTGCTACTAGAGCATTTTATTTACTTTTTACATAGATACCATTAAAATCCTATTTAATTACTGAACTTTCCTGCTGCCAGGAAAGTCCCCCATCCTTCTACATCCACTTGCTCAGTTGGAAAGTTCATCCTCCTGGACAGTTCAGAGGGACTCCTGGTGAGACAAATTCAGGGTTTTGTTTCAGATCTGGAAAAACTGTGGGCCAGTTCTAAATGGGGCCCAAGCTTTATCTACTGCACACACCTGATGCCTGCAGGTGTATGCAAAAGTTTTATGAACTTTGTGGTGCCAAGCATGCATCCGGAGCCCTCAGGCACCACTTCTCACCTCCAGCAAAAACTGAAAAATTCAAAAAAGGGTGAAAGGGGATGGCAGGGGGGATGCAGAGTATGACATGAGGCACACACCCTCAGTTTCATTTTCCAGCCTGATGGCAGAAGAAGAGATTGAAAGCTCCCATGCATCATGGGAAGGAACAGCTTGGTGGGGAGATGTAGGGCTCCTTCACACTGAGCTTTTATCCTGTGAGTGCGATTGCTCCTTCATGGAAGTTTGCGGGCTCTTTACATGGCGCCGTGATCTGTTCTGTGTTTAAATAGATCGCAGATAATGAGCTGTCAAATTACTGCATTGTGTTCCACTTCAGTTCCCTCTGTCGAAAGAATCAAAGTGGCAAGAAGAGGAGCGAGATCAATGAAAGAGAATGGAAGACTCAGATATGAGGAGAAGGAGAGGGAAGGGGAGGGAGGAAAAGAAAGGAAGCACGTGTAAAGGGAGTCAGTTGTGATCCTGCATTTAAAACAGAAGCAGAAAGCTCCATTTTAAATGCAGGATTTTAGGCTGGTGTAGAGATGCCCGTGGGAATGACATTAAAGGCAAAACTGAAGTACTTTGGCCACATCATGAGAAGACAGGATACCCTGGAGAAGATGCTGATGCTAGGGACAGTGGAAGGCCAAAGGAAGAGGGGCCGACCAAGGGCAAGGTGGATGGATGATATTCTGGAGGTGATGGACTCGACCTTGGGGGAGCTGGGGGTGGCGACAGCTGACAGGAAGCTCTGGCGTGGGCTGGTCCATGAAGTCACGAAGAGTTGGAAGCAACTGACCAAATAAACAACACAACAACAAAGATGCCCATAGTACTTCTTCCTACAATTCCCATGGGGCCATAGGGCAATGGTTGCTGGATTTCTAACAACTTGGCATCTCTGCTTAGTGCACCTAAAGGACAAGGGGAACACAATCCAACACAGAGTTGGGCCCATGCTTAAACATGTTTAATTCTGTTTTGGATTGTAGCCAAGTGATATATTGGGACCAAAAAACCCAACGTTGGTTTCACTTCCAAAGCTCATAAGACATAGATGAAGAGACATTTGCATTGGTCATCATCTTGAAGAAGGCATGTGGGACTATAGTGTGGGATGTCAGCCCCTCAAATGTGCATCTGGATAGCTTGAGCTAAAGAGGGAGGCTTCACTGGAATATGCTGAATGTGGCAACACACACAACCTCTCGGTGGCGTGCATCTTTAGCCCTTTGGCTTTCTCTCTAGCCACACAAACAGCAGTATCATGCTGAACAAGGAAGGGCAAAAATAGAGAATACAAGAGGGAGCTCACCCCCCAAAAAAGATAAAAATGGCAGATGAAGGAAGAAACGTGAAGCCTAAATTCCAGAAAAGGGATAAATTAACAGCCTTCTTAAAGGTGCAAGTTAATTAATCTGGCTGGCCTTTGGCTGTGTAAGTAAAGGACTTTTGACTATTTTAATAAGATTCTACTCCAGAAGTCACTTTGATACGTACCCTTCCAAAATGCTCTTTTGCCACCCAGCTTGCAGCTGTAAAGCTAGAAACAAAACATTGCTGTTTGCCAGTTGGCTACAGAAATAATTTTTTCTACATTAAAATCCCAGCTAGCTACTAATTGTTACTGGGATCAAAGAAAATAAAAAAAGCAATGGTTTGGGTGTAAAGGCATTTACTAGTTGCTAGATTTGTCCCCGGGTATATCAGCAATGGTAAATCAGAGTCAAATTCACTTCTCAAGTTTGCATTTGCTAAAGCCTGCAGGAATTGTGAGGTGTCAGAGGACAGAGTTCAGCTCTCAACTTAATTCTACAGCCAAAATTGTTAAGCAAGATGTAGTTCAGGGGAATCAAACCACTCTCATTTCCCATTTGAGAGAAGAAAGCATTTTGCAATAGTATTTGCACAAGGGTGCAAATGATTATTGACCTAGTGACATGATTATTTACTTGCACACCGTTTGTGAAAATGACTCTGTGATCCAAAAACTCAGTCACTCATGATATACTTCCAAACGCCCAGATAAAGTCTCTGTCTACTGAGAATAGATACTGCAGGGGAAACTGTAGACCTCACCGTGACTACTTCTATCAGAGATAAGGCATCCCTGTTTCCCATCTTCTCAAATGTCTGAGAGAGCTTCTCCTCTTAAGAACAAAAGAAAATGTAGGAAGTGTATGAACAGCCTCTTGAATGTTTTTTTTTAACTGAAAACCAGCTGTGGGAGGTTGCCATGTTCAGCCAAGGAATATCAGGTGGAGGGGGTGTTCCATCCTTTCACTCCCCACTAGTTGTATGCTCCCAGATTTGCTTTTCTCCCTGTAGGAGCAAAGATATGAGGACTCCATACGTTATTCTTGTAGGTAGGGAAGCAACTGCGGGTGGGAATATTTTGTGCAGAAAAGTACCAGGGAGGGAAATAGTTAAGCAGCCTCTCCCCCTAGCTGCTCATCCACTCCCAGTTACAGTCTCCAATGCTGCATTTCAGTTTTAAAAGTTCAGGAGTCTGTGCATCTCCCACATATCATCCAGCCTGGTCCTCAGTTTTAATTGCTTTTCCTTCTGTCCAAAAAGAAAAGGGGCTATTTACATGATTTAAACTTAGATGGAGGGAGTTATTGACAAACCATTTTTGAATAAATCTTGTTGAAATCTCCCATGGTGTTGAAATGTGGCATTTTCCTAAGCTTGTTGCATCATTTCATCAGCTACCCAAACCATTCCTTTCTCCCTGTGAATCCAACAACCCATCAGTTCCCTTGCCTGCCATCTTTTTCTTTTCTTTTTTAAAACCCAAATGCATGCCACGGCTGGATGTACAGAATAGCCTTTGAACTGTCACCCTGTGTGAAGTCTTCCGGCTGATACCTACCTCACCCGCATCTGTAGTTGCTGTAACCATGAGAACAGATTCCAGTCATATATAATGGTCCAGAAAGCAGCACAGAAATATCACACACATTCCAGGCTGTGTGTGAGTGAGTATGTGTGATCAGTATGAATTGTAAGTGGATGTCATGGACTTCTTTAAAAAGTTGTAGCGTTATGCAATCATACTATAATACTAGAGGTTAATAATACCCCCAGTGACTAACTAGCTGAAAACTCATGGATTTTGCTAGCATTTCCAGACGAGCCTGGAAGGACCTCTTCATACGTCATATCAATTTAGGTGTGTCCTTAGGATGTTTAAGGGTATGCCTACCAATGTGAAATGTGAATGTAATGACCAGATAATTGAAAAGACACGTATCCCACTGGCGCACTCTTCGAAGAATGGACACTGGCTGCCGCTCCTTGATGCACAGCCAGTCGCGAACCCAGTGATGCTGCAGTGCAATGTGCGAAATGTCACTAAGCGATGAGGGCCAGGAAGCGCCCTTCAGCTGCTCAGGCCAAGTGCGATTAGAGGGGGATGTTATGTGGCATAACATAAGAACATCGGAAGAGCCCTGCTGGATCAGACCAGGGGTCCATCTAGTCTAGCATTCTGTTCACACAGTGTCTGCCATGAATACCTCTCAGTGTCTGTAATTTTATTATTTATTTACTTACTTACTTATTTATTTATTTATTACCTTTATATCCCGCCTTTTTTTCTCTTTAAGGAACCTGAGGCGGTGTACATAAACCTCCTCCTCTCCATTTTATCCTCTCCACAACAACCCTGTGAGGTCGGTTGGGCTGAGAGTCTGTGACTGGCCCAAAGTCACCCAGTGAGCTTCCATGGCCGAGTGGGGACTAGAACCTGGATCTCCTGACTCCCATTCCAGCACTCTAACCACAACACCACACTGGCTCTGTAATGATTTTGGAATTACAAATGCCCCAGTCATACAGCCACTGGCACTCCTGTGTGCATGGTGGGGGGCAGATATGCTCCCTGCCCTCACTCATGCAGCTGACTTCATATATACCAAGGGTGGAGGATGCGTGGCCCTCCAGATGTTGAACTGCAACTCCCATCATCCCTCACCATAGGCTTTGCATGTTAGGGATGATGGGAGTTGTAGTCCAACAACTTCTGGAGGGCCACACTTTCCCACCACGGATGTGCCCTGTGGGTGCTCCACACTAAAACCCGGTGCCTGATTTTGTGTGCACCGGTGCATCTCCCTCCTGCCCTCCTGATTTGAGGGGGAAGAATCCTGTGAATTGGGCACCTGTACAATCAAGCATTGGGATAGAGAACATATCTTGCTTCATGCACAAGTCATCTGCAGAAGGGTGTGTGTGTGTGACAGAGAGAGAGAGAGAGAGAGAGAGAGAGAGAGCGAGCAAGACAGCATTTCTACACCAGGCTAAAATCCCACAACTTTACCGGGGCCTTCTGTTTCCATTTTAAATGCAGGATCATGACAGGCTCCCTTTACACACACTTCCTTTCCCCCCTTATCTGTGCGTTCCATATGTTTCATTATACAGCCAAGAGATGGCGCTGTGGTCTAACTCCTCTTATTGCTGGATTTCCTCTTTTCATGTTTAAACTCAATGTGCTGTAAACTGACAGCTCTTTATCTCCGATCTTTAAAAAATGGGATAAAGCTCATTTAGTGTGGGAGACGCCCTGGAGGTTGATGGCATCATCTAAAGGGCCAGCAAACTTCCATGAGTGAGCAATCTCAATTGCAGGATAGAAGGCCTCTGTGTATGTGTGTGTGCACGTGCGCACACGTGCAGGCAGCAGACATGTATGACCAGGTGCTGTGGCATCTTTGAGACTGTCTTACTGTGAGAGGGATGTTTTTTCATGTACCACAACTTACAGTTGTGTCATTTATTTATTACTGTATTTATATAGCTGCCCCATAACAGAAGGCTCACAATCAAACATAACATCAACATGCAGTATAAATCAATTCATTAAAAAAGGAAAGTTATTTAAAAGGCGGGGATGAGTAAAAAGGTCTTCACTTGGTGCTGAAAAGACTGTAGAGATAGTGACAATGAGCCTCTCTGGGGAGGCTGTTCCATAACTGGGCACCACCCTCAAAAAGGCCCCCTCCCTAGCAGTCACCTATGGGCACTCAGAGTGGGGCCTCTGAAGGAGATCTTAAGATTCAAGTAGGCACATGTGGGAGAAGGCAACATTAAAACACACACACACACACACACACATGCATATAAACAAACACAGGAAAAGAAGATGGCATTTTCACAGTTTGCCCAGGCTTGACGTTACATCTGCTTTGCACGCATTTTGGTGGTTGGATCAACAATCTGAATTGCCCAGAATCAGATTGCATCTAAAGCCACTTCTGGTGTTTTGTTTTGTTGCTCAAAGGGGGCGCCGTCCATCACGACTTTCTCTGCTGCACTCTTGCACAGCCCCATCCATTTCAGTGAGGCTCATGCAGAAGAACTTGGACCGTGCTCCAAATCTCTAGAAATGGAGACAAGCTTCAGCATCAAGTCAGGCTATTTTTATGAAATACAAGAAAACAGAAAGTGTTCTGGAAGTTCCTAGTAACCGGTTTTTAATAGCTGAAACAAAACATCTTTCTATCATCAGAGAATGCCAGTGATGCTAGGTCCATATAACCAAGTTTGAGATTTACCTTGGTTTCAACTTCATACATTTCCTATATTTAAACAAATCCATTTAATCACGTTTTATTTTACCCAAGAAGGACCAATGGCCTTGAAATCTGAAAACTATATTCGGCCACACAAACTAATAAGGCACTGGGATTTTAGCAGATACTATAAAATGTAAAATTAGATGGAAAATTGCCTTAAGCCTCTGTAAATTGAAATTACTCTCTTAATAGCAAAAATAACCCTTATATAGCAACAAACAATGTTGCGATCTTCATTTAACTGGCAGTTTTCATATGGCCAAGGGTATTTATTCATCCTGCTCCACTGGCCCAGCCAGCTTTTAATAACATGATGTCTTGCATATTTTCACATCACTGTAAAACAAAACAAAACTTTCTGTAGATTTATTTGATTCCTGTTGAAAAATATTTTACCTCCTCCTAACCTGTGCAAGCTGCAAATTATCCTTAATATGATTCTCTTGGTTCCCCATCCACTTATTAATCAGGAAGCCAATTAGAGATGGTTGGTGTATTCTGATTTGAAAGACTAAAGCAACATATGTTGACAGTTAATTTGGATATTTTTGTTAACAAGCATTCAAGTTTCTTCAATGAAATCATATTTGATTATGCTTTAGAAATAAAAACAAAACAAAACAAAACCACAGGCTATTAAATTGCAGCAGGTTGGGAAAATGCCAGTACATTAATCACTCTGGGAGCAATAATGTAGATCATTTGGTATTTAACATTCTAACATTTTTGCTGGTGATTTTCCATTTTGCCTATTTTTATGCAGTATTACCAGGATTTGATTTAGAGCTTTTGAAATATGTGTCATTGCAATTCTTTAATGCATTTTGAGTTTCTACAGGCCCACACATTGCTGAAGACTCATTCAGGAGGAAAATATGACATATCCTAGCTGCATGCATATCTGTTGTGATTTCAAACACTTCTAGCTTTATGGCTGTTAAATAATGTGATTGAATTCCGTAAAGAGGTAAAATTAATTTAAAGCAACAGTACAGAACCTCAGGCCATGGGGCAAAATCCAGCCCTCCTGGGGTCTCAATTTGGACTTCTGGGGTTCGCCAGATGGCCATGCCCCTTCCCCTGGCCCCACCTCCTTTCCTCCAGCCACCAATCATTTAGTGGTTTCCTAGCTTTTGTGCAGTTTTCTGCCCATTTGAAATACCTCTACAATATGCTGGTATTTTGGCCCCACCCCTTTTGGCTTTGGCTCCACCCACCACTGGGATGCGGCCCCGAGAACTTCTCCAAAATGGAATTCAGCCTTTGAACTGAAAGACATTCAACTTCCCTGATTTAGAACCTAACTTACAACTTTTGGACCTCACTTTGAAGCTCATTTCGGCTCACTCCTGTTATTGTTTTCAACCTGTTTTCCAGCTCATTCAAGTGGGAAAAGTGCACATTTCCCGGCATTGACTGAAGTGTGAAAATGCATATATTTTGAAAAATGCACATTTTTTAAAAGTACACATGTTTTGAGTGCAATTACAAATTCAGGAATTTGCAAACTTTTCTAAAACGGAAGTGCTGCTGCTCACATTCACCTCGTACATCCCTACGATAGAAACAGGAAACTGAAAGATGAGAAGAGGTAACACACATACCCCCCACCGGGTCGAAGGCAAACACCTGAGATTGGATTTCATTATCCAGAGAAACATGAACAGCAACTGTGGAGTGGGTAGGATGAAAATGAAGAGAATAAGGAATAAGAATGGTAATTGTAAGGGCGCAATCCTACGTCCCTTAGACAGCATCTGGGGGACATAGGATATTTCGGTTTCTGGGACCTGAGGTCGGAACCAGGGCTCCACAACCTTGGAGTCCAGAAACCACACTGCCCGTCCCCTCCCCTGCCCCCTCGTAGCCAGTGCGGTTCTTCCCTGTCTCCGTGCTCAGAAATGGAGCATGGAGATGGGGAAAAGGGGCTGTCCGGGGGGCGGGGAGGGGAGAAGACCGCTGAAGCCTCTTCCTTTGTGCTGCATGGCCTCCCTCTCCCCCTCTGAGGCTCCCTGGCGAAAAATGCAGGGCAGCCAGAGTTAAATGGAAATTGTGGGGTGGCTTGTTCTAACCTTAATAAAATTGAAAGGGTTTCACCAAACTTCCTGAAAATCACATGTGCCAGAAAGAAATGTCTGTTTTACATAACTGGAAAATTCAGGAAGTTTGGTTAAAGACTGAGGGAGGAGGGGCAGTTTACAGGAAAAAGAAAATAATTCAGTCATGCAAAAGTGTTTCTGAAAACATGTGTTGGCAACCTCTTGTGCTCATCATTTGTGAAAAACAGTAGGCTATATAGGAAAACTATATATGTTTCCTATTCCCTTTCTATTGTAGTTGGTGGAATTGCTTTTTTAAAAATTCAATTTGCTTATTTTTAAAATAATTTTATTTTATAATGAAACTGGGAGTTCATACCATGGCACTTGGAATGTTGAGTGGGGGAAAGGGAATAACTGCAGAACTGTGGAGGAAAAGCAGCAGCAGCGGTGAGTTTCTGGGACCTGTGTGTGTGTGTATGCAGACAAGCAGTCCCTTCAGCGTGACTGGACCCCACCACTTCTGTTAACTGGTCTGTGCTCCCACTCGCTCCCCTTCTTCTTCTGCACCCCCTTTCTAACCTGGCTTGCTTGATTTTTATCTTTTGCTTCACTGAACTTTATTAGCAGATTTTGATTTGTTTTGACAGCTGTTTTGGTTCTTGCCTTCCTTTTGAGAGAAGAAGAGTCTTCTTTTCTTTTTTTGAACATGTTCTCTCTCAGCTTTGACACTATTTTGGGCTATTTTTCCCTTAGCCAGTTTCTCTGAGCCAGGCCCCTGGCACCTGAGCAGCTCGGTGTAGTTTCTGCCTGCGATTTTATTTCACTCACTGGTGAAGCATGGGTTTCACAACACTTTTCAATTTAAAATATTGTCTTCACTCTCTACCTGGATTAATTTTTCCTACCTGGTCTTTGCTGAGTTCTACACTCTGGATTCTAGGAGAGGTCTCTTTCAACCTTCCTCTGGGTCCATGAAAGCCTGGTCTTCAGATCTCTGCTTGGGATAGGTAGCTATACCTTCCTTTTAATCCCCACCCCCACCCCCACTCCCTTCGTTTTCTCTAAAAATTTGGACTGTACTTCTATAATGTTGAAAGCTTCAAACACTGCATTTAACTAGTTTGGACAGGTGGAAGTTTATGTAGAGCTAAGTACAACTGAAACTGCTCCTGGGCCTACTTGGGCCTCCTAACACTGATTTGGGCCTCCTAACATCGGGCCTCCTACCATTGTATTTTTAATAGGCCTTAGCAAGAGTTAAACTGTGGTGTCTTTTGCATAGTGTACAGAAGTATTTTCTTTGTAATCATTGCATGTTTCACATTTTACTTCTGTATGTGATGTGCATTCACATCTTCTCAGGGCAATTTCTGTGGATTCAAACTAAAAGAAAAGTGCAAATGTCCCAGTTACACAGGATTCTTTGTGCAGCAGAATCAGAAGTATGCCATATCATGCACTCAGAATTTTTCTTTCTTTTTTTTTAATCACAGAAGCTTTGACACTGCCAGTCACTTTTTCAAAACCAGTTTTGAGTGAGAGAAATAGGTTGAAATTGCATACACACCTGTCTGTCTGTCTGTCTATCTATCTATCTATCATTTTATTTATTTATTTATTGTATTTTTATTCCACCTTTTAGCCCATAAGTCTCCCAAGGTGATTTACAAAGGTCACTTAGGGCACAATCCTATGCGTGTTTAGATGGAGAAAAGGCCTACAACTCCCAGCATTCTCCTGCCAGCTGGGAGTTGTAGGCCTTTTCTCTGTCTAAATATGCATAGGACTGTGCCCTTAAAGTCACAGACATCTAGTTAAAAAGATTTTAGGTGGCTTCTGCTTGAGATCTTGCAGAGCTGCAGTCCATCAGAGTAGACCAGCCTTCCATAACCTGGTAGAATCATAGAATAGTAGGGTTGGAAGAGGCCTATAAGACCATCCAGTCCAACCCCCTGCTCAGTGCAGGAATCCAAGTCACAGCATCCCTGACAGATGGCTGTCCAGCCTCGTCTTGAATGCCTCCAGTGTGGGAGAGCCCACCACCTCCCCAGGGAATTGGTTCCATTGTCGTATTGCTGTAACAGTCAGGAAGTTTTTCCTGATGTTCAGCCAGAATCTGGCTTCCTGTCACTTGAGCCCATTATTCCATGTTCTGCATTCTGGGATGAGATCTTGGCCTTCTTCTCTGTGACAACATTTCACGTACTTGAAGAGCGCGATCATATCTCCCCTCAGTCTTCTAATCTCAAGGCTAAGCATGCCCAGTTCTTTCAGTCTCTCTTCATAGGGCTTTGTTTCCAGTCCCCTGATCATCCTCATTGCCCTCCTCTGAACCCTCTCCAGTTGGTCTGCATCCTTCTTCAAGTGTGGTGCCCAGAACTGGACACAGTACTCCAGATGAGGCCTAACCAGTGCTGAATAGAGGGGAACTAGTACTTCCCGGGATTTGGAAGCTATGCTTCTATTAATGCAGTCCAAAATAGCATTTGCCTTTTTTGCAGCCACATCACATTGTTGGCTCATATTCAGCTTGTGATCGACAATAATTCCAAGATCCTTCTCGCTTGTAGTGTAGTTGAGCCACATATCCCCCATCTTGTAACTGTGCATTTGGTTTCTTTTTCCTAGGTGCAGAACTTGGCATTTATCCCTCTTCAATTTCATTCTGTCGTTTTCTGCCCAGCGCTCCAGCCTATCAAGATCTCTTTGAATTTTGTTTCTGTTTTCCAGGGTGTTAGCTATCCCACCCAATTTTGTGTCATCTGCAAATTTGATCAGCATTCCCTGCACCTCCTCCTCCAAGGCCTTCCTGTCCTGCGCTCTCTCCCGGAGCGTGCTCAAGTTCATATTCATTGCATCTGTGATGCTATCTAGCCATCTCATCCTCTGCCGTCCCCTTCTCCTTTTGCCTTCAGTCTTTCCCAGCATCAGGGTCTTTTCCAGGGAGTTTTCTCTTCGCATTAGGTGGCCAAAATATTGGAGCTTCAGCTTCATTATCTGTCCTTCCAATGAGCACTCAGGGTTGATTTCCTTTAGGATGGACTGATTTGACCTCCTTGCAGTCCAGGGCACTCGTAAGAGTCTTCTCCAGCACCACAGTTCGAAAGCATCAATTCTTCGGCGCTCAGCCTTCCTTATAGTCCAGCTCTCACAGCCATACATTACTACTGGGAAAACCATAGCTTTGATTAGACAGACCTTTGTCGGCAAGGTGATGTCTCTGCTTCTTACTATGCTGTCTAGGTTGGCCATAGCTTTCCTCCCAAGGAGCAAGCGTCTTTTAATTTCATGGCTACAGTCACCGTCTGCGGTGATCTTGGAGCCCAAGAAAGTAAAATCTGTCACTGCTTCCATTTCTTCCCCTTCTATATGCCAGGAAGTGATGGGGCCAGATGCCATGATCTTAGTTTTTTTAATGTTGAGTTTCAAACCAGCTTTTGCACTCTCCTCTTTCACCCTCAACAAGAGGCTCTTTAGATCCTCTTCGCTTTCCGCCATTAGGGTGGTATCGTCTGCATATCGGAGGTTGTTGATAATTCTCCCAGCAATCTTAATTCCGACCTGTGATTCATCCAACCCGGTGTTTCCCATGATGTACTCTGCATATAAATTAAATAAGCAGGGCGACAATATACAGCCTTGTCGTACTCCTTTCCCAATTTTGAACCACTCGGTTGTTCCATGTCTGGTTCTTACTATTGCTTCTTGTCCCTCGTACAGGTTTCTCAGGAGACAGGTAAGGTGGTCTGGTACTCCCATCTCTTTTAGAATTTGCCACAGTTTGTTGTGATCCACACAATCAAAGGCTTTAGCGTAGTCAATGAAGCAGAAATAGACGTTTTTCTGGAATTCTCTTGCTTTCTCCATGATCCAACAAATGTTGGCGATTTGATCTCTAGTTCCTCTGCCTCTTCGAAACCCAGCTTGTACTTCTGGTAGTCCTCGGTTCACGTACTGCTGAAGCCTAGCTTGTAGGATTTTGAGCATCACCTTGCTGGCATGTGAAATGAGCACAATTGTACGGTAGTTTGAACACTCTTTGGCATTGCCCTTCTTTGGAATTGGAATGTAAACTGACCTTTTCCAGTCTTGTGGCCACGGTTGAGTGTTCCAAATTTGTTGGCATATTGAGTGCAGCGCTTTAACAGCATCATCTTTTAGGATCTTAAATAGCTCAGCTGGAATACTGTCATCTCCTCTAGCTTTGCTGTTAGTAATGCTTCCTAAGACCCACTTGACTTCACTCTCTAGGATGTCCGGCTCAAGTTCAGTGACCGCACTATCGTGGCTATCAGGGACATTCAGATCTTTCCTGTATAGTTCATTTGTGTATTCTTTCCATCCCTTCTTAATCTCATCTGCTTCTGTTAGGTCCCTGCCTTCTTTGTCCTTTATCATGCCCGTTTTTGCACAAAACGTTCCCTTGAGATCTCCGATTTTCTTGAAAAGATCTCTAGTCTTTCCCATTCTGTTGTTTTCCTCGATTTCTTTGCATTGTTCATTTAAGAAGGCCTTCTTGTCTCTCCTTGCTATTCTCTGGAACTCTGCATTCAGTTGGATATATCTTCCCCTTTCTCCTTCGCTTTTCACTTCCTTTCTTTCCTCAGCTGCTTGTAAAACCTCATCAGACAGCCACTTGGCTTTCTTGCATTTCTTTTTCTTTGGGATGGATTGAGTTGCTGCCTCCTGAACAACGTTACGGACCTCCGTCCATAGTTCCTCAGGCACTCTGTCTATCAGGTCTAATCCCTTAAATCTATTCCTCCACTGTATATTCATAAGGGATTTTGTACACCAAGGCCATGCTTGCCTGTTATCCCGGTGATTTCTTGACTTCCTACTTTAGCATTCCAATCCCCTATGATGAAGAGGACATCTTTTTTTGGTGTTAGGTCTTCATAGACCGTACATGTCTATGATACGGTCTTCATATACAACATAGAAGGTGTTGTAGGTCTTCATAGAACCCATCAACCTCAGCTTCTTCGGCCTCAGTGATTGGGGCATAGACTTGAATTACTGTGATGTTGAATGGTTTGCCTTGGATTCGTACTGAGATCATTCTGTCGTTTTTGAGATTGTACCCCAGTACTGCTTTTCCCACCCTTTTGTTGACTATGAGTGCTACTCCATTTCTTCTAAGGGATTCTTGCCCACAGTAGTAGATATGATGGTCACCTGAAATGAAGAAAATGGTTGGAGGGGCATGATTTGGCTGAGGGGGTAGGAAAATGCTGCAAAGCACTGGGGCACTGATGTTCCAACACACTCTTAAAGGCCCCCTTCCCCCGACCTTCTGGTTGAGGCAAATATAAGGATAGTAATTAGACTTTAGACCCTTTTACAGTCTAAAAAGACACTATATACAAGGAAAAAAATAGGGAGGGATGAGGAAAAAATTAAGATTGCACCCTATGTCTTTCAGTGGGGCTGATAGAATGGTTCTGCTTCCCCCTCTCATCTGAGAAGTGGGGTAATTTATAAGATCAATGCATTCTCTATGGCTGCATTAATTTAAAGCCTTGGCTGCTGCACAGTGATGCATTTCTGGCTTGAATCGAGGGGGACTGAGGTGGGATAATTCTTACCTCTGCGCTGCTTCAAAGGCTTAGACCTTGCTGGCGATGGTTGCCCAGAAGCGTGTTTTGTTTGTCTGTTATTTAACTGTGCTGTTTATGTCTAAGGAACTTTGGGGGGAACTAGGGACACATACTCCTTCCCTGTGCTCATCTTCATCTCCATCCCCACCTCTTCCCCCATCTCTTCTCCCCCCTTCTCCTATATACATGGAATTCAATAAAACAATTGGTGCTGGTCACCAGTTTTGATGGCTTTAAAGGGGGATTGGACAAATTCAGGGAGGATAAGGGTATCAAGAGCTACTAGTCATGATAGCTATAGCTATCTCCAGTATCAGAGGCAGTATGCTTATTTACACCAGTTGCTGGGGAACATGGGCAGAAGGGTGATGTTGCACTCATGTCCTGCTTGTGAGTTTCCTGTGGGCAGCTGGTTGGCCACTGTGTGAACAGAATGCTGGACTCTTAGTCTGATCCATCATGGCTCTTCTTACGTTCATATTAGAGATGGAACCTCAATGTTCAGAGGCACTGTACCTTTGATTTCAAAAAGAGACAGACAGACAGAGTGGTGTGTGTGCGCGTGCACATATCTATATTGGGCAGAGCATTTGCTTTTCAAAAACCAAAGAAATTAAATCATCAAAAAACCTGCCAGTTAAAAGATCAGAAGATAAGGCTATTTCACGTTGGTCCAAGCTCCACAAAGCCAGGAAATTGCTAAGGTGGGGATGCCTTATCTGACGTGCCTTGTAATCAGTGAGGATGTTGTGCAATGTCACAAATTGTGCTTACTTACAACTTACCCTCCATGCGCTACACCTTTCCTGGGTCTTTCAAATCCAGATGGGTAGGGTGGAGGGCCAGGGATCAGCAAAGATGCCCCACGTTGCCCTGGCCCTGTATTGCCTTATGAAGCGTCTGAGCCTTGCTGTATCACATGAAACGCGGCCTACTAGCCATATATTGTGACCTATAGAATCATAGAATAGTGGGGTTGGAAGGGGCCCACAAGGCCATCGAGTCCAACCCCCTGCTCAACGCAGGAATCCAGGTCAGAGCATCCCCGACAGATGGCCGTCCAGCCTCGTCTCAAATGCCCCCAGTGTGGGAGAGCCCACTGCCTCCGTAGGTCATTGGTTCCATTCCACATTGCTCTAGCAGTCGTATTGCTCTAACATCTAACCTGCCAGATGCCTGGCAGCCTGCCTCTTCTTGCAGTCCCAGGCAGGCAGCCGAGAGAAGGTTTTATCACACCCCGAGTAGAATGTCACCAGGGCCAGTGTCAGGGGCTCACCTCTGTTAGGCAGGTGCCACAGCCCTGATCCACCCTTGGCCCCTGAGGCAGAGGAGAGGGAACAGCAGCTGGCGCTGCCACCTGCGCACTCTCTCTCTTCTTTTATTCACTCCAAATGTCTATATACCACATTTTATCAAAGACTTCAAGGTCGCGTTCAAACATTAAAAAGAAGTAAAACAAAAACAGCCAATGCAAACAAAACAAGCAGCAGATAAAAGCACAATCAACAGAGTTCAAAATATTGACCAGCGCAATATGTGCACTCAGAAGTAAATCCAATTGAGTTCAACAGTAGGTGAGCACAGGATTCTTGCGTATGATAGTAAAGAAAGTTTCAAGATGCCCGGATGAATAAAAGTGCTTTGGCGGGAGTGTGAAGGGCAGCAAAGCTGGCCGCATGCACACGTGGCCGGGTGGCATTCTTCCGAAGCTATGAGTCTTCCCTCCAGTGGAGGTGCTGTCTAGAGAAGGGCACTGGCTGGCGACCTGAACGCGTGGGCAGCCTGCACACGTGGAAAGGGTCGACTGCCACGGCATTGGTGGCTGCTGCTCCCTCCACCTTCCTGATTCCTTATCCAGGGGTGCAGGTGTAGAGGGTGGCTAGAAGCCCTGGCCGGGGGAAGGCAGGTGAGTGAGCGACGGCCGCTACTCTTCGCCGCCCTCGCTCTTTGCCCATGGAACAGGCCTCCACCCCCCAGGAGATGCAGAGGGCGAGGAGGTGATGGCCGCTGTTCTTGCTGCTGATTACTCGCTACCTGAAAGTGGCACACGAGAGGGAATATGGCCAAAGGGTGGGCTGTAGACATACAAAAGTCACCACTCCCCCACCCCATCCCACCCAACATACACACACCGCAAACTGCCCGAGATTGGGCATATTTGTGACATCAGTGGCATTTAAAGGGGCAGTCAGATATTACTGTGCAATCCTATGCATGTCTACTCAGAAGTAAGCCCCACTGAGTTCAATGAGGTTTTGTTGTTGTTGTTGTTGTTCAGTCGTTCAGTCGTGTCCGACTCTTCGTGACCCCATGGACCATAGCACGCCAGGCCTTCCTGTCCTGCGCTCTCTCCCGGAGCGTGCTCAAGTTCATATTCATTGCATCCGTGATGCTATCTAGCCATCTCATCCTCTGCCGTCCCCTTCTCCTTTTGCCTTCAGTCTTTCCCAGCATCAGGGTCTTTTCCAGGGAGTTTTCTCTTCGCATTAGGTGGCCAAAATATTGGAGCTTCAGCTTCATTATCTGTCCTTCCAATGAGCACTCAGGGTTGATTTCCTTTAGGATGGACTGATTTGACCTCCTTGCAGTCCAGGGCACTCGTAAGAGTCTTCTCCAGCACCACAGTTCGAAAGCATCAATTCTTCGGCGCTCAGCCTTCCTTATAGTCCAGCTCTCACAGCCATACATTACTACTGGGAAAACCATAGCTTTGATTAGACGGACCTTTGTCGGCAAGGTGATGTCTCTGCTTCTTACTATGCTGTCTAGGTTTGCCATAGCTTTCCTCCCAAGGAGCAAGCGTCTTTTAATTTCATGGCTACAGTCACCGTCTGCAGTGATCTTGGAGCCCAAGAAAGTAAAATCTGTCACTGCTTCCATTTCTTCCCCTTCTATATGCCAGGAAGTGATAGGGCCAGATGACATGATCTTAGTTTTTTAATGTTGAGTTTCAAACCAGCTTTTGCACTCTCCTCTTTCACCCTCAACAAGAGGCTCTTGAGATCCTCTTCGCTTTCTGCCATTAGGGTGGTATCGTCTGCATATCGGAGGTTGTTGATAATTCTCCCGGCAATCTTAATTCCGACCTGTGATTCATCCAACCCGGCATTTCTCATGATGTACTCTGCATATAAGTTAAATAAGCAGGGTGACAATATGCAGCCTTGTCGTACTCTCAATGAGGTTTATTCCCAGGTAAATGAGCATAGGATTGCAGCCTAAATTAGAAACACCTGCGTCCACAGATTACTTCTGAGTCGTGACCACGAGGGGGCAGTGGTCTCTTGTTTTTGTTAATATTGCAAGCACCTGTTTCCCTCTGGTGCAATCTTTTCTCTAGAGAATCAGAAACTAACTGGGAAGAATAGTCCTTATACAAGTTGCTGTCTTGGAATTGTATTGCGTAGGCAGGAAAAACAGTATTTGTGTGGTCAGATATATTCATAACATTACACATAAGTATATATGACAACACAACTACTTGCTGTGAATGTCTGTTGAAACTGCTCCAGTTATTGTTGGGACCTTTAGCATGATAATAGAGAAATGCAAGAACTGACGTGTGAAGTGGAGGCAGAACTTGAAGCACCTAGAGAAATCATGCAGCAGAAAAATCCTGCTGCTCATCCCAACCGATCCACAGAAGAGTTCTACCGGCGGTTCATCTATATTCCCTGCCTGGGTTCACCTCACTGAGGACTTGTTTCAGTGATGAAAACCCACCTGCTTACAGTTTGCTGAAACTACATCCATCTCAGATGTACCACACTGAAGAAAAAGACTTTTAAGCCCAAGTCAGTTCCATTCGAGAACCTTACAAATTTGAAAACTTTGGGGATAAATTTATCACTTGGCATGAGTTGTGGGCAAAAAACATACCAAAGTAATGCACCCATCACCGTGTGACATATGCAACATGACCCTTACTGAACTACTGGACCACACCAAACTGCTCCCTGCCATTAAAATAGCCACCGTTACAGCACTCCCCCCGCCCCCAGTTAGGGCATGCATAATTGAATGATCCTTTAGCACTTTGCCCTCTAAGACTCCAGTTTTTGTCTAAAGAATGGTCCACTTTGTATTATATTTTCCGTTATGTTATGGACAGAAAAGCATTAACAAAAGAAGTATCTTGGGGCTGTGGTGGACAGCTCAAAGAAAATGTTGACCCAGTGTGGGGCTGCTGTAAAAAAGGCAGACTCCACATTAGGCATAATTAGAAAAGAAACTGAGAATAAAACTGCCAATATCATACTGCCCCTATACAAATCTATGGTGAGACCACAGTTGGAATACTATGTACAGTCCTGGTCATCATACCTAAAAAAGGATATTGTAGAGCTGGAAAAAGTGCAGAAAAGGGCAACTAAAATGATCAAGGGGCTGGAGCATCTCCCCTATGAGAGAAGGTTACAACAGCTGGGCTTGTTTAGCTTGAAAAAAAGGAGGGTAAGGGGAGACATGATAGAGGTCTCAGAATGATGCATGGTGTGGAGAATGTGGACAGGGAGACATTTTTCTCCCTCTCTCAAAATACCCAGGGTCATCCCATGAAGCTGATTGGTGGGAGATTCAGGACAGATAAAAGAAAGTACTTTACAAAGCGCATAGTTAAACTATGGGATTCGCTACCACAGGAAGTAGTGCTGGCCACCAATTTGGATGGCTTTAAAATAGGGTTAGATAAATACCTGGAGGAGAAGGCTATTGATGGCTACTAGTCCTGATGGTTATGTGCTACCTCCTGTACCAGGGGTGGTACACCAGTTGTTGGGGAACATGGGCGAGAGGGTGCTCTTGCACTCGTGTCCTGCTTGTGAATTCCTGGTCAACAGCTGGTTGGCCACTGTGTGAACAGAATGCTGGACTAGATGGACCCTTGGTCTGATCCAGCATGAGTCTTCCTATGTTCATATGTTCTTAAGTATGACTGGTTTCAGACCTTATGTCTGGCGTTCGTCACAGCCAAGGCAGATTCTGTGTGAAATTCAGCCTTAGGGTTGTTAAATGGGGTGGGGGGAGGGGTCCTCCACGGCAGTGGAAGGAGACAGAAGGAGAAGCCAATCGTGGCTTACCTGGATTTTTCAAGGAGCCGGCTTTGCTGTCCACAGGGTTCCGTGAGCAAGTGTATCGCAGTTGCTTCGCAGAACAGTGGGGAGGGGGGTTGGCAGGGGCTGCTCAATAAAAGAGGCTTCCCCCACTTTCTCTTTTGATAAAATCCTGGGAGGTTTCCTCCCCTGTATCCACAGAAATCACCCTCTTTCTCTCCCCCGGCCAACTGACAATCATGAAAGGAACACCGTGTTCTAGCTGCCCTGCTGCGATCAATCGAAGCTTTGAAGATTCAAAGCTTTGACATTAAGGCTCTCTAAATGCGTTATTGCGATTTAGACATTAAGGCTCTCTAAATGCGTTATTTCACTTGGAGCGGGGTTGGGGGATCTCTGTAAATTCTGATGTGGGCATTCAGAGGGCAAGCCTCATTCAGCACAAAGGGAGTTACTTCTGAGGAGAGACTAATGGGTTTGTGCAGGGATGGGAAACACAAGGAAACACCCCTTGACTGGGGTCACGGTGAAAGGCACATCCCTGGGCAGAGCTAGCATACGCAAGGTCAGTGCGGGGGTTGGGTCACACAGCACCTTTACTGGGGAGAACCTGACTTGAGGAAAAGAATCGGACTTGAAGCAGTCTCAGGAAATCCGGTTTTTCCCTGATAAGCTCCAGGGTGGCTGCTGGTTGGCCACAACGTCATGTATCCCTAATGACCTCAACGTGCAGCTAGCTGAGAGTAAATTGCTCATGGAGACACACACCCCGGTTTAGAGTCCTACAGAATTGTTGTTCAATGGACAAACTGAAGCTGTATGTTTTTCTAGTGTCTTACTCTGTTATTGTCAAATGGACAAATAAAGCAATGTGTTGGAAGTTAGTTCTGAAATATATAATCCCATACAATACAGAAATCACCAACAGGCACAGCCCACCATTGTTTCTCATTGCCTCTCTTCAGCGCCATGTAATGGCGCATGGGGTTTAGTCATGTAAACAATCAAATCAACAACCTTTCATTAGAAGCCATAGACCTTGCCCCACCGCCGCTAGAATTATTTCTGCAGACACCCATGGCTTTCCCCCAAATAATTCTGATCCAAGCATGCTAAAGTTGAGTTTGGCCTTAAATTTAACAGTCTCCCTGCTGAGACAGGAATCTGCACCACCTGTTTTGCGTCTCAGTGCTGTGTATAGTGAGCTACTGCAAGCGCTGCTGTGGATGTGCAGCTGTAGCTTCCCTGGTTGCTTTTCCTGGTTCCTCTCTGACAAAAGGCTCTTTCTCCTCAGCTTTCCCCAGGGAACTTGGACCTTTGCCCCCAGGAAGCCTGTTTATTACATATATTTCCTCCCAAGCAAGATGTCCAGGTGTTCTATTGTACTAGGGCATGGTATGAGGGCACATGATGTAGCCACCTTTCTGAAGTTAAGCAGATCGAGGGCTGGTCAGTGCCTGGATGGGAGGCTGCCTGGGAATCCACATCTACGCTGCCTTGAGTTTCATGACAGTAGAAAGGTGGGATATCAGTCTATTACATAAAATAGATGTTGTCCATCATTCCTTCCATCATTCAATGCTGTCCATCATTCCTGTGTTTCGGGCAGTCACAACTGTGGTTCTTTGCAATCTGTGTGCATGAATATTACAAGAAGATTCAAACCCATGAAGCCTCTCAGTTTCTGTCCTCTTACTGCCTGCACTACTAGTTCCCCATGCCATGCATCTGTTGGCACCTTCTATACCTGGGGTCATTGTTAGCATGCTACTTCATGGGCTCTCAATAAATACAGAATTATGAGCGTCTCGGGACATGGTCTCTCTCTTCGGTGGTCACTTCAGTAGATGTTTCCACTGTTTTGTGTTGGTCATTGTCAGTGCCACTTCATGAATGGTAGTAGCTGGAGTTATCTATTTATAGTTGTTGCCGTGGATGCTGGAGAGTGGCTGGTGGAGTTGCTACATCCTGTGGTTTTTGATATGCTGCCGTTCCCTTCTCAACTTTGTGTTGAATAATTATTGGCTTTTTTCCTCTCTCCTGAAGGTTCTGAGCATGCCACTTATTTGCCAGAACTCCCAGCATGCTCCGAGTGACAAACCAGTCCATGTGGAACATTTAAAATGCTTCTACTATTCATGTTACAATGGTTTGAATGACTGATAACAGATCAAATAAAGAGATATATGACTATAACAAGTGTTCTTAAGAATAAACCTTAATATGTACGTATGTCAGTTATATTTTCTTCTCTTTAAGCCAAGAGATGTCAAGTTAACTAAGATTTTTGGAAGATTTTGCCTACAACAAACCAAGAGAGATTCTAGCTAGATTAATATTCCTATTGGCTTATACATTTAAATTAAGGTTTGTAATTACCAGATGCTGCTGATCTTGGCTGATTATATGCTTAAGGGTGGTCACTCTTTGATGGCTTTAAGGGTACCTGACCATTCCCTGTAGTAAAATCATAAATCAAGCCTTCACTATTTTGAATACGAGTCCAACCAATATGAATCCTGGGGTGTCGTAGTTAATTCAAACCAGTTTTGTAGACATGATCACTACACAGTTGTATCCTTTAGCCTTTGCAAACTTTATCGAAAAGCCGATAAAAGGCTGTTTTTCTTTGAGATGAACACCTCTGTATCAGCCATGATGCCCTGAGCCAGAATCATTTTTCTTCCTTGCACCTGCTGTGTTTTCACCAAAACTGCAGTATCAGGTTGGCCTAACATGCTACCAATAACTACTTCTGGAGATACCAGGCCATCCAAAATAGTTTGTTTTGCATGAACTGTTTTGTTCTTTTGAAGATAGACTGGAAATTCTTCCTTCCTCTTGACACCCGAAGGTCACATCAGTTTTAACTTTAATTTGAGACCGGTCTATCCCTGCTAGCGAAAGCAAGGCACCCACAGCCATATGGATGGCTTTGGAAGTGACTATGTGCCTTAGCCAACACTCACTCCCCACAGTACTCAGGCATACTGACCTGCGTGTTTTCCTGATGTTCTACACCTGCCTCCCGGGCCAGACAATGAATGCATAAAGTGATGATGTCACTACATGAAGGAATGTGTCTAAATGTTGCAGAAAGAGGTGGAAGAATTCAACATAGATCTGCTGTTGGTGGCAACCCAAAGTTGAGTGTCACAATAATTGGGACTAGTTATGTAATCAGGGAGTGTCACATGAATGAAAGCTTCCTGTACTGGGAATCTTCAACTTCTATCACCTACAGAAAGCGGCCATGGTACATATAGATTTAATAAGGACCAAATATGGAACATATGAAACTGCTTTATATTGAGTCAGACTATTGGTCCATCACCTAGACCAGTACTATCTATGGATGCTGGAAACTGCTTTCTACTTCTCAGCAGTGGTCTTTCCCAGCCCTGCCACCTGAGGTCTTGTTAAGTGGTGATCCTGGCATTGAACTTAAGAGCTGGACCATCATCTCCATAACTGCAAATACATTCCGAGCATAACACTCAACTTGAACAGAAAACCACTTGTGTTACTTTTGCTTTCATTGCTGACTCTAACCTATATTTACTTCCACCATAGTCCTGCAGTTGATCTCATATACTTCGGGACTGTTTTCACTGCTTCATCTTCCATTCATAAGTATGAGTGTGTTTTACATCTCTTCCTCCTCACCCCACCCCACTTTAAGTTGGATGCATTCTGGATAGTCAGTCATGCTTCACTTGGAGTAAGTGCCGAAGGTGATAGGTACGCACTCCATACATGCCAAAGGTCTATGGGGCCTCATTTATGAGTTGGATCACAATCAGCAGCAGAGTGGATGGAAATCTCTGGCCTGTTTATGTAAATGAGACTATACTGAACACTTGTCTTAACATCTAATCCAGGGTACACAACACCTGTATTTAGAAGCAGCTTCATGTCTTCCTTTTTAGATCTTTATCCATCTTTTATAGACCCTTATCAGTCACTGGCTGCATCAGCAATTCCTTCCTGTGATTGCTCCCATTTCTAATCCATGATGGATCTTCATAGAATTATAGAATAGTAGGGTTTGAAGGGGCCAACTCCCCTGCTCAATGCAGGAATCCAGGTCAGAGCATCCCTGACAGATGGCTGTCCAGCCTCGTCTAGAATGCCTCCAGTGTGGGAGAGCCCACCACCTCCCTAGGGAATTGGTTCCATTGTCGTATTGCTCTAACAGTCAGGACGCTTTTCCTGATGTTCAGCCGGAATCTGGCTTCCTGCAACTTGAGCCCTTTCTTCCGTGTCCTGCACTCTGGGATGATAGAGAAGAGATGCTGGCCTTCCTCTCTGTGACAACCTTTCAAGTACTTGAAGAGCACTATCGTATCTCCCCTCAGTCTTCTCAAGGCTAAACATGCCCAGTTCTGTCAGTCTCTCCTCATAGGGCTTTGTTTCCAGTCCCCTGATCATCTTTGTTGCCCTCCTCTGAACTCTCTCCAGCTTGTCTGCATCCTTCTTAAAATGTGGTGCCCAGAACTGGACACAGTATACCCGTGCAAATCAGCGGGGAAGTAGGGTGTGGGAGAGGCATGATGGGTTCTCTAGAAGGCACCCATGGACCATAGTAAAGGCAACTGCAGGCCACATGCAGGCTGCAGGTTGCCCACATGCGACAGACTACCTGGGTAGCTAGCTCTTGAGTACCGACTTGACAAAAAACAGTCCCTGTAAAGACTTATATCATGATAGAATTACTAGATCATTACTGGCAAATGTTGGCAGCTACTCTTTCCTAGAAAGGCTTGATCTTGTTGTCATTGACTACTATTATCTTATTATTGACTACACTGAAAAGAGTGACCACTGTGCTAAAGATTATGTTTGCATTCTATAGTATATGCTCCATCTTGAGAACAGATTATTGGTCATTGTTTTCTGGCTCTACTTTTAAACACTTTACAACTGACTGGCTTTCAGCATATCACATCATTTCCTCACTCCAGATCAGGGCACATTTCTGATCCACCAGAAGGATTAGATTAATTTCAGGGCCAGCCCCTATCATGAGGTAGCACGAAGCAGTTGCCTAAGGCTGCAGATGCTGGGAAGTGGCAGCAAAGTGTTGGAGAAGAGAGCTGTGGGCCACGTGGCCTCCCTTGTGTCCCCAAGCTAGTTGCTACCTTCAGGTGTGGTGGAGAATGCTGTCCCATTGTCAGTATTGAAGAAAGATGAAACTGCCTGTCAAATTGGCTTTTGTCCATGGAATGGGAGGGAGTGCCATCTTGTCCTTTGCCTCAGGCAGCAAGATGTCTGGAGCTGGCCCTGATTAATTTACAGAAGACCCTGTTATTACAGACACTTCTTAGCAAGGGGGAAAGGAATTTGAGCACAAAGTAAAGCTTGAACATTAATTCCCATTATGTGTTGAAAGAATCCGTTTCATAGAGAAGATGATATAGTAGGAAGAGTTAAGCTCTTGCCCAGTCATAGAGCTGAATGTTATCACCAGGAGGGGATAGCTTTGTTTGAGAGTTAGCTGCAATAAAGCACTTGGAAAGCTAGACAAGTCTCAGCTTTGATGATATTATTATTATTATTATTATTATTATTACACATTGAATTACTAAAAGTTATTTGCCCTTGCTATAAATGTGCGGTCCTTGAAGTACAGTTGGAAAAGTCAAGAAAATAACTGGCAGTCAGCCTATAAAACTATAGTTAAAACAAATGTAAACTCAATGCACAAGTCGTTCTTGGGTTGGAAGTATGAATTAAGGTCGGGGGCGGGGGAGGGAGGATGCAATGGAAGCCAAGAAGGTATGCCAGGAACTTATTTCATTGGCTCATGATCACTGGCTTCCAGAATCCAGAACTGTAGTGAGTGGAAAAGGCTACTATGCCTCCTGGCCCAATCAAGGAAGGCATGGGGAGGGAAGAGGGACGTTCCTTCCCATGTTGACTCATCCTACCTCCGTTAGGAGGCCCTCCTTATGCGGTCAGAGACATTGGTTTAGCGTAAGGATTCTCACATTGCGTGATAAGGCAGACAGTGAATGGTTCAGGCAAGGAACCAGAAAAATCACTTCATAAAAGGGGGAAGCAAAGCTGCATGTCCTTATAACCAGCTTGTAGGATTGGAACTATTGAAGACTCCCCTGAGGCAAAGAAACTAATTAACCCATCGCTCCTTCAGACCCAAAGGATTAGCAACTGTTCTTGCTTCTATATTTGGAGGAGGACAATACCGTGCTATACCTCCTGAACAATTCAAGACATGCAAGTGGGAGGAGGGAGCACTGCCTTCACATATACAGCCAAAGTTCAGGATCGATTCAGTGCCTCCAGTCAGAGCCCCAGTGAACAGAATGAGGAGATGGATTGGCCTCTTGGTCTTTCTGCTCTTATAACCTGGATAGTTCCTTTAATTAAAAAATGACTTTCATGGATTCACAAATGTAACGATGAGAGACCATGTCA
Source organism: Heloderma suspectum (assembly GCF_057233095.1). Taxonomy (NCBI): domain Eukaryota; kingdom Metazoa; phylum Chordata; class Lepidosauria; order Squamata; family Helodermatidae; genus Heloderma; species Heloderma suspectum. The sequence continues at coordinate 120,507,805 of NC_139462.1, forward strand.
CACTTGACATCATTCCAGTTGTTCTTTCTTTGGATGCGCTGGTGATCTATATGCATGACAGCACAGTTCTCATCATTGCCACTGGGTTCACCCACTCTCCAGAATCTGAAAGAGAGACACTTATGAGAAAATGATTCAGAGCAAAAGATCTTATAGGCAAATGAGACCATGGCTGCTGAGGGATGGAGAGTGAGAGGGAGAGAGAAGCCCTATTTGGGCAATGTAAAACCCACTTATCTCCACACACAAGCAGGGTGTGGGTCTGTGCCACATAGCCTTGTCACCCAAGCATTTGTACGTAGAACATGAACATCTGGAAGGGGAGGCCTACGTATGTACAGCTGTACATGCACAAACATTTAGAGCACAAACATTTAGAGGGGGGCCTCCCCCTTCTAAAAGTTTGTGCTCAGTGCACTCATACCTGGGGGAGTGATGTTACATGTGTGGCATCAGAGATGGGGCTACGTGGCATTGCCCACTCCTCACTTGTGGGTGGACGTAAATTGGTTTTAGAATGCCTGAAACAGGAGGGGAGGAGTATAATTTTCCCTGCTCCTCAGGTCTCTCAATAACAAATCAAAATGCTGAAATGAACATAGATCAGATTATTTGTTCTCACATATGCAACTTGTTTTCAACCAGTTCAGGGGACCCAACATAGGTTTCTTAGTGATAATTATTGTCCCCAGCTCCTGTGCAGTACAAGGACCAATGCTTGGCACTGATTAACAGTGTAGGCTGTAGAACTGTAGATATCAAGACATAACCAAGATACAGTATGGGACTAAGGGCCAGAAAGCAGGAAATGTTGTGTTCTCAGAAAATCAAAGGGACTTTGAATCAGAATTACGCAAATTAACAAGTCAAGGAGGGCAGGAATGGAGTTGGTTAAGAGTTCCCCTGACCTTAGTTCTCAAAGGTTGGGAGAACAGCAAACAGAAGAGAAAAGCAAACAGATACGTAGGCACAGAGACTAATATTTTGGACTTAACACCCTGAAGGGTGACTAGACAGAACATGCAGGAGGTTCCCAAGGAAGATAGCAATATAACCATGTTTCCCGTGAAACGAGAAAGCTTGCAAACCCAGAGTTGGAAGGGACCTTGGTGCTCATCTAGTCCAATGCCCGCTCAGTGCAGGTTGCAACAATAGTACCCCTGAGAGACAGCTTCCCAGTCTCTGCTTGAACACTTCCAACAAAGGAGAACCCACCACCTCCCATGGCATCTATTCTACTGTCAAGCAGCTCTTACCATAAGGAAGTTTCCCTGCAATTTCCACCCATGGGTTCTAGTATTTCCCTCAGGAGCAACACAGAACAAGTCTGCTCCATCTTCTGCGTGAAAGCCCTTTAGATGTTTGAGGACAGCTGTTATGTTTCCTCTTAATCTGCTCTTCTCCAGGCTAAACTTCCCCAGCTCTTTCAACTGTTCCTAGTAGGACTTGGTTTCTAGACCCATCACCATCCTGGTAACCGTCCTCTGGACATGCTTCAGTTTGGCAGTGACCTTAAAATGTGGTGTCCAGAACTGGACACAATACTCCAGATGCAGCCTGATGAACACAGAGTAGAATGGAATGATTACTTCTCATGATCTGGATACTATGCTTCTGTTTATGCAGCCTAAGATTGCATTCGTTTTTTTAGGGTGCAATCCTAAGGCGGCCAGACAGGATTTTTTGTTTTCTAGGAACCAAGCTTGGAGCCAGTGTTCTGAGGTCGGTTCCCAGAAAACCGCCCCCCTGCCCCCTCCCCCGCCGCCTCGTATGCTGCAAGGTTCGTCTCCAGCTCCGTGCTCGGAAGAGCAGCATGGAGCAGGGGAAAAGGGGGCATTCCTGGGGGTGGGGAGGGGAGGGGACAGCAGAAGCACCGTCACAACACTTCCTGTGTACTGTCCTGCCTCCCCCCCCCCGAGGCTCCCCGATTAGACCGCTGAAATCAGCCAACTAGCTGCAAATGCAGGGTGTCCAGAGCGTGGAGGAGAAGATCCCCTCTGCACTGCACCCACCCTGCGTTGGATAGTTGGCCACCTCAGAGTTTGAAGGAGAAGATCCCCTCTGCACTGCACCCACCCTGCATTGGATAGAGGGCGCAATCCTCCCCACAGGATTGCGCCCTCTGTAGCAGAATCATCCTGTTGGCTCATGTTCAGCTTATGATTCACTAAGACAGCTAGATCATTTTCACATATACAGGTGCCAAACTAGGGCTCCCCCATACCATATTTCTGCCTTGATTCTTTGTACCTAAATGTAGGACTTTACACTGATCTGCTGAATTTCATCTTGTTGGTGTAGGCCTGACAAGATAACGTTGAATCTTGATTCCGTCTTCTGTGGGGTTAGCTATCACTCTCAGGTTCATGTCATCAGCAAATGTGATGATCCTCCACTCTACTCCCTCATCAAAATCATTTATTAAAATGTTGGGATTGCACAGAGTCCTGTGGCACTTCAAGTTAATGCAACACCATTCATGAACACTTGTCTGGTATGGTTGTTCAGCAAACTGGATCTGCCCACATCGTAACATCTTGTCACCAAGGATATCATGGGAGACTTTGCTGAATCAAGATATACTCTGGCTACAGCATTCTCATGATCTACCAAGATACTTACTCTATCCAAAAAATTGAGATAAGGGATATCTGGCACAACTTATTCTTGATAAGCCCATGCTGGCTTCTTGTGATCAAGGCATTCTTTTCTACTTCATAATCTGTTCTAGAATCTTGCCTGGTATAGACATCAGGCTGATCAGTCTCTGGTTTCCCAGATCTGCCTTTGTTAACATGTTAACCCTTCCTCATCTTCCCCGAGCATTGGACCTAGTCCTCCCTTGCTCTTCTTTCTCCTGATTTATTTATTAGCCCTTGACATGTGTTTTTTCACCCTTTTCAAATATAAACTGCTTCTGAGGGCTAAACTATATGCTATGTTAAATATGTAGCATGCAGCTGAGTCTCTCTTTCTTTCTTTTTTAACTTCATGTAAGCATGCAGGGAGTTTAAACCTTCCCACCCTTTCACCCCCTAAATTCCATCCACCTACCCCTCGCACATGGACTAAAATGAGAGAGAGAAGTCCATTGGCGCCAATGGAGTGTCCCCCCCTTTTAACCACCCCTTATGTGTGTTGGGAAATGTAGGGGTGGAAACAGCTGGGGAGAAGGTTTAAACCTCCCCTACCCACACATGGTGGCCTGAACCCAAATTGGGGGCTCACACACTTACCTGGGAGTAAAAAAGAAAGTGAGGCTCATCTGCATGCTACATATTCAATGTAACGTGTAGTTTAGTCCAATGTTTGTGGTGGTCAGCTTCACTGGGTGGCTTGGATACTGTCATCTTAACTGGGTTCCCTGGTTGCTCCTCTGAATGCTACCCAGGACATCACAGCTGGTGAATATGCTTTTCATTAACCCTGTCTGTATATTTTCCTGGCAGATCTTGATAGTTGGTTCTTGGGTATATTGTTTTATGTTATTCCTATTAGGGCTGTGCATGGGCCCCCCGATCCAACTTGGAGGCCGCTTCATGGCTTCTGAGGCGGGCCTGATTTTACTTGGGCTGATTCGGGGGGGCCCTGACACACTTCAGCTTATGAAGCCGAAGCGGGCTTTTGACATCCCCCCAACATACCACCCAGCCCCCAGCTCCTTACCTGGGCCCTTGTTCTGTGGGGTAGGGGCCACCGGGGGAGCCACTGCCAGCACTACCATGGGAGCTATGGCCAGTGCTGCTGGGCAAACTGCTGCTGCCAGTGTTGCCGGGGGAGCTGCCGCCGCCGCCAGCTCCTAGCCCCTTCCGGAAATACAGGGAGTCGCCATTTTAAAAATGGTCCGTCCCCCCCGCCAGGACAACAAGACGACTGCCGGGGTGCATCTAGAGGACCCAGGTAAGAAGCTGGGGCTGCGCGGTGGCAGTGGCAGCATGGTGGCTGGGCTTCCGGATCGCTCTGAAGCACACCGAAGCACCTCGGAGAGACCCACTTCGCCTTGGAGGTGGCCTGAAGTGGCCTGAAGCACCCTGCTTTGACTCAGAGCTCTGGCTTTGGGCTGGAGCGGTGCTCAGGCCTAATTTCTATGCCACTGCTTGCTGACATGCTTGCTCATTCATTCAGTTATGTAAATCAGTACACAATAAATAGATATGTTTATTGAATGTTTTGCTCAAAAACTGAAGGGAGGGGTTCAGATGACCCCACATGGGGAGGTCGCAGGCTAGTTCTGCCACCTGCTGTCTGTCCAGTTGTCCATGTGTGAAGGGGTGCTACACACTTGCTGATGTAGATGCATACAGCTTCTTTGTGTAACGAACTCCTGTACCTTCTCCCTTCCAAAAATGGCTCATTTTAGGATGCTTTAAACTGTAGAAAAAGAGCCGTGTCACCCCACTATCCCCACCTCTCAATTGCTTGGTGAGAGGGAATGGGGGCAACTCCAGGGTTGAGATCCCCCTGGTCCCACAGCTAATAGCCCTATGCAAACTGCTGTTCTCTCAAGCCAGCCCCACCAGCCATGTGGGGATGAGTCCATGAGCCTACCACAGGCTGCTGAAAGGATTGCCATGGTCATATCTGTGAAGTGCTTGGCACTCTCAAAAAGCACTATATACGTGCTAAGTATTACTGTTCTTACTCACAATGCTGCAGGGTTAGTAGGAGTTTGATCCACCCAATGCCATTGACCTTCCTCCTCCTGGTCAGTGAGGCCAATACAGAAATTGTCTACTTCAGAAATGCCTTTGGTGTGTTTCATAAGGAACGCCTGTATAAATATTAGAAGCAACTTGCAGATGATTTAAATCGCAGAACAATGGAAAAGGGGAAGGAGCCTCCGCAGAGCAGAGGTTTGGGGGAGTCTTTCATGCCAAAGCCAAACACTCTGGAGGACCCAAACAGATTGCACAGCAGAGGCACCATGATCCCCCCAGTCTGGCACTGTGCTCCCAGGACAGAAGAAGCCATGCTTGCTTACGGCACAGGCAGCCAAACGGTGTCTCTTTGGGGTGCCTTTCATGGCCTAATCCTCATTAGGACTTAATGCTGCCAAAGACAGCAGGAGAGTTCTAAGCACACAGAGCCAGAGAGAGGGGGCCTCTTCTAGCATTCTGCTTTGTGGGCAGATTACTCACCTGTTCAGCATCTGAATTTATCACCACCAAGTCAGAGCCCATCCTTATGCACCTCATCCTGCTGACATTCCAAGTACTCCTGTCTGTAGAGAAATAGTAGCAGCTGGATTCAAATTGCTTCCAGTCCTCCTTACAACATGAGAACTCTTGTCCTGTAAGGGAAGAGAGAGGAAAAGAGAAGAAGCAAGAGATTTTGTTGCAAATGGAAACCAATAACATCTTTTTCTCCAGGACTGAATCTTCACGACAGCAGCAGGAGAAGCAAATGGAGGAGTACCGGATTTTTTTAAAAAAAGAGTCAGCTTTGCTGCACTTTTGTCCAGGCAGGGCTCCACGAGTGACTGCTCCATGCCAGTAAAAATTGCTTCGCAGGACATACTTTCTGGTGGGGGTTGGAGTGAATGTCATCTGACTGGGAGGGGCTGCTCAACCAAGAGAGGTTTTCCCCACTCTCCCCCTCTTTCTCCTTTCCCCTGAAAGTCCAGATGTACCTGCATTTCAGAAGCAAGCCTCATTGAACACAATGGGACTTACTTCTGAGTAGACACACATATGCTTGTGCTGGGAAAGGTGGGGGGGGGAACATAGGGATGGGAAACCAGCTCCCTTTCTAACTGCAAGATCTCTATAATGAAGGTGTGAAGTGGTTACTTCCTAAGGCAATAAACGAAGGCACGGAGAATCGCAGGTTCGATAAAGCACATTCCAGGCTTCAAGGAATCAGTGCTTTAAACTCTGTATTCAATTCAGGGGGATCTCTGTAAATTCTGATGTGGGCATTCAGAGGGCAAGCCTCATTCAGCACAATGGGAGTTACATCTGAGGAGACACTAATGGGTTTGTTCTGGCAAAGAGAGCAGTAAACAAAAAAGACAGGAAACCAGCCCCTCTTGTAAGATGCTGCACAGGATCTCTATAATGAAGGGTCGAAGTAGTTACTTCCTAAGGCAATAAACCAAACAATGGAGAATCGGAGCCTCGAGATCGCGCTTTACAACACTTAGGGAACTGGGCTTTAAACTGTGCCATTTCAATTAGGGGGGATCTCTGTAAGTTCTGATGTGGGTATTCAGGGGACAAGCCTCATTGAGCAGAATGGGAGTTACTTCTGAGGAAACACTAATGGGTTTGTGCAGGGACAGGAAACACCCCTTGACTGGGGTCACGGTGAAAGGCACACCCCTGGGCAGGGCTAGCATACGCGAGGTCAATGTGGTTGTTGGGGCACACAGCAACTATATCGGGGAGAACCCAACTTGAGGAAAAGAATCGGACTTCAAGCAGTCTCAGGAAAGCTGGTTTTTCCCTGATAAGCTCCGGGATGGCTGCTGGATGGCTACGACATCATGTATCCCTAACATCCTCAACACGAAGCCAGCTCAGAGTAAATCACTCATGGAGACACGCCCTAGGTCTTTGTCCTGTTTCTGAATCACATGGAAATTGGATTTTTAAAAAAAGTTGCACATGACACTTCTGGTATTCCACTTTCTTTCTTGTGTTTTGAAAATGGGTGTAAGGCGGTGTGAGAAAATGAATTCATATGCACTCTGCAATAGTCAGTTGTGAATGAGATATGGATGGTATAGATCCCAAAGTTTTGTCCGCCTTGTGTGTCAAATACACTCTTGCAATCATTTATTCTGACCCCTATCCTGTGCACATTTTCAAAGCACAAAGAAGGCTTTGATTACAGTTATTCCACATCATGGAGTTGCAGCATTCCTCTCCCCTTCCTTCCCATTCATCACTGCTGCAGGACAAGACACTCCCCAGATCCCAACCAAATAGACTTTTGAATCCTGCCCACCTTTCTTGAATCCCCCAGCCCAGGATGTGGGGAGGCAGTTGCTGATATATGGCTGAGCCACCTCATGGAAGAATCTAGAAGGTCAGATCATTTGTGGGCAGGGAATGTAACCCAGAAGCTGAGAAAATGTCAGGTATGGCTCTGGAGATCAGCACCAAGGCAGAATGTGAATCTGGAAATGGTGGAATTTTGCTAGATCACACAGCCTTAACCATGACTGAGCATCCAGTTAAAAACATGGCTGCACACAGATGTTTTCCCCCCCAGACATCTGAAGGCACGTCTGTAAAAGGGGGTACTGTCCATGGTGCAGACACTCATAATTACCTGGAAACTATAGCTCTAATGAACATTCTTCCATGGGTGGTGCCTCCTCCCTGCCAAACAGCTAACTGAGGAGATTTTAGCTGCACTGAACAGATGCTATATATGCACCCCTGGTATTCTGCACATGCTTTAGATTGGGGCATTTATATTTATTCCTGGTGTTTTCTTTTTTGCATATAAAATTCATTTCTTTTTGTCATTTCAGCACATATTTATCAACATAAGAAGAGCCATGCTGGATCAGACCAAGGGTCCATCTAGTCCAGCATTCTGTTCACACAGTGGCCAACCAGCTGTCAACTGGGAACCCACAAACAGGGCATGAGCACAGCTGCACCCTCCCACCCATGTTCCCTAGCAACTGGTGTACATCACTTCCTCTGGTACATGAGGTAGCACATAGCCATCAGGACTAGAAGCCATCAATAGCCTTCTCCTCCAGGAATCTGTCCAACCCCCTTTTAAAGCCATCCAAATTGGTGGCCAGCACTACATCTTGTGGTAGTGAATTCCATAGCTTAACTATGCGCTGTGTGAAGAAGTGCTTCCTTTTATCGGTCCTGAATCTCCCACCAATCAGATTCATGGGATGACCCCAGGTTCTAGTATTTTGAGAGAGGGAGAAAAATGTCTCCCTATCCACATTCTCCACACCATGCATCATTTTGTAGACCTCTATCATGCCTTCCCTTACCCTCCTCTTTTCCAAGCTAAACTTGGAAACACATATACTAAAAGCATATACACCACACACACACACACACACAAATATGCTTTAGTATGTTTTGTAGTATGTTTTGAAAAAGGAAATACATTTGGATAAAATACACATTTTAATTGCCATGATATTAGCAGGAAAAAGAAATAAGTTTTCGGCCCTATACTCAAATTATGCCAGCTTTTGAGGGGGGTGGGGTGGCTGTAGGAGATGGCTGAAGCCCCATCATTCCAGTGGAACATGAGAGATGCAGCCACTACTGAAGTTACAATGGTGTATTTGCATTGCAGGCACAACTCCATGAGTGCAAAGCCCCAACCGGGGCAGAGACATGAATGGCCAGGACGGGACAGGAGCAGACTTGCACCAAACTGCACTGCCTTCAGACCCTGTTCCCACCCCTGGTGGTGATTCAGATCTGCACCATTTACAGAGCTAGTGGAAGCAAAATGTCGCCCACTGAACTCAAGGGCAGGTGGAGGGACTCTTCCTCCCACCTTCCCCTGCCCTTCCCATGTCACCACAGCGGAGTATAAAATCTGACATAACTGCATCCAGTCATGGACCACCAATACGAGTATATTTTAACTTCTGTAAACCACGCAGAGAGCTTTGGCTATGGGGCGGTATAGAAATGTAATAAATAAATAAATAAAATAGGGGCAGCCATCTCCCCCCATTCCCCCCCCCCCACACACACACACAATACCCCTGGGAATCATGCAGTGTCATGATGCAGTGTCATTCCCAGGGAGAATTCTGTCCCAGGCTCGCTCAAAAGACAGGACATGTCTGGCCTCCTCGTGCAAGGATCTACCGCAAGCTTTCCCACAAGCAATGACTGTTGTCTCTGGAAAGCTTTCTCAGATCAATCCCTGCTCTTGACAGGATTTTCTTATTTTGAAGTGTTTAAGGTGCAGTCATGTACAGATGTGGCCTTCTCTGTTGGCCATCTGACTCTCTCATTAACAGTTGCCAACCTTCCCCTTCAGGACTCTTCAGGACGCAGTGCCACTCGGTTGAATTCTGAAGTAGGCTTTTGAGTGGTTTCTTCTTTGGACTTCTCGTGAGGATAACTGGAAAAGAGAGAAGTGGGAGCAACATTTAACAACATCATAGAGGTCCAAGATAACATCCTCCATTCCTCTGTATAGTAAAGCTGAATTATTTTTAACCCTAAATGAGATTTCCTGCTTTTGTTGGCCTACCCTTTCCACTCTGTCTTTACCTTGGCTGTTACTCTCTTTGCTGTCTTTTTCTGCCACCCCCTTTTCTCTCTCTCCCTCTTCCTTCCCATGCAGTAGGCTCCTGGGGAAGGGACAGATCACTCTCACCAGAGGTTTGAACTGATCACATGTAGAGGGCTTTGGAAATTAGGCCAAAGGCTGCATGAGGCCCAAGAGTTGCAGATTGCCTACCCTTGCCCTAGAGCCTGCTGTATGCTGGGGTTCTTCCAAAGAATGCTCAACGAAGTGAACCTTTGTTGGATCCAGCAAGGCTATTTACGTTCATAAGCAGGACTCAGGATCACTCCGGTTCACTGAACACAGATTGATTGATTCATTTGCTAGGTAATTTGCCCAATAACGAGCATTCTCTAGACCAATTACAAATAGTTATAAGGATAAAATACAATAGGGATAGTTACAAGAATAAGATACAGTACAAAATGACAAACAGTATAGAAATAGATAAATATAAAGATATATAAAGACAGCCATACAAAATTTAAAAACTAAGTCTCTAAGGGTATAATCCTGTGCATGTTTAGACAGGAAAAAGTCCTACAACTCCCAGCATTCCCCAGTCAGCAAAATGCTGGGAGTTGTGGGGCTTTTTTTTTTTTGTCTAAACATTCATAGGACTGCACCCCCAAATGCCTGGGAGGAAATAAAAGTTTTTTCCCCACATCAAAAAGATAACAATGTAGGCACCAGATGAGCCTCCTTGGGGAGGGCATTCCATAAAGGGGGTGCCACAATTAAGAAGGCCCTCTCTCTTGTAGCTGCCCACCTAACTTCCTTCAGCAAGAGCACCCAGAGGAGGGTGGTGCCTTACTAACAGATCCCAACATGCACTGTTGCTTTGTACATTGAAAACACATTGGTGGACCATAAAGATTCTAGTCAAAAACAAAACACTGAAGGTAGACCATGCAAGATTACAGTCAGTTCACTGATGATTTGCAGGATGCTGGAACATTCAGGGAATTTTTACAGAAGTCTTTGTAGTCATTTCCCCTGTTGGCCAAATCAGGATGGTCTAGTGTTCAAACAAAGAGGATTTTCATACAGAAAATGTACACCAAGACAATGAGATGGCCCAGACCTAATGCCAAACAATGCTCTGCTTGGCCAAACTATGGCTTGTAATGATGTCCAAACCAGCACCTCTGACAAGCCATATTTTGTGAGAGGCTGGCAAACCAGGAGGATCCTAAACCATTGTTAGCAAATTGTGCATTGGGGTTGCATCTAAACTACCTGAGCTTAGTTGGTTTTGTGCCAATGCTATGTTAAAATGTCAATGAGGCTTTTGGTGCTAGATATTTTAAAAGATCCTGCAAGAATTGAAAATTGCTTACTGATAATAACAACAAGATGGGGTTATTCCTTAGTGAGGGCTGGTTCCATGAATAAATGTTATTAAAAGCCTCAAAAATGAATTTAAACAATCTGATCTCATTTTTTGATCAAGTAATTGTGGACTGTGGGAATGCTGTGGACATCATATAGCTCGACTTCAGCAAAGCTTTTGACAAAGTGCCCCATGATATCCTGATGAGCAGACTAGCTCAAAGTGGGCTAGATGAAACAAAGATCCGGTGGATCCACAGTTGGCTACAGAATTGGACTCAAAGAGTGCTTATCAGTGGGACCTTCTCAAGCTGGGGAGAGGTATCAAGCGGGGTACCGCAGGGCTCAGTCCTGGGCCCAGTGCTCGTCAACATTTTTATTAATGACTTGGATGAGGAGGTGCAGGGAATGCTGATCACATTTGCAGATGACACAAAATTGGGAGGGATAGCTAATACTTTGGAAGACAGAAACAAAATTCAAAGTAATTTTGACAGACTGGAGCTCTGGGCAGAAAATAACAGAATAAAATTTAATAGGGATCAATGCCAAGTTCTGCACCTAGGAAAAAGAAACCAAATGCGCAGTTACAAGATGGGGGATACGTGGCTCAACAACACTGCAAGCGAGAAGGATCTTGGAATTGTCGATCACAAGCTGAATATGAGCCAACAATTTGATGTGGCTGCAAAAAAGGCAAATGTTATTTTGGGCTGCATTAATAGAAGCATCACTTCCAAATCCCAGGAAGTACTAGTTCCCCTCTACACAGCACTGATTAGGCCTCATCTGGAGTACTATGTCCAGTTCTGGGCACCACATTTTAAGAAGGATGCAGACAAGTTGGAGAGGGTTCAGAGGAGGGCAACAAAGATGATCAGGGGACTGGAAACAAAGCCCTATGAAGAGAGACTGAAAGCACTGGGCATGTTTAGCCTTGAGAAGAGAAGACTGAGGGGAGAGATGATTGCACTCTTCAAGTACTTGAAAGGTTGTCACAGAGAGGAAGGCCAGGATCTCTTCTCGATTATCCTGGAGTGCAGGACACAGAATCATGGGCTCAAGTTGCAGGAAGCCAGATTCTGGCTGAACATCAGGAAAAACTTCTGACTGTTAGAGCAATACGACAATGGAACCAATTCCCTAGGGAGGTGGTGGGCTCTCCCACACTGGAGGCATTCAAGACGAGGCTGGACAGCCATCTGTCAGGGATGCTCTGACTTGGATTCCTGCACTGAGCAGGGGGTTGGACTCGATGGTCTTGTAGGCCCCTTCCAACCCTACTATTCTACAATTCTGTGATTCTACGACTAGAAATAAACCCATCCTCTATGTCAGGCATGGGGAACCTCTGGCCGGCGGGCCAGATATGGCCCCCAGGCTTCCCCTTCTGGTCCACCAGCCTCTCCCTTTTCTCATTGCTGTTCCACGCTCTGGGGTAGTGAAGGGGCCGCCTTTGTCCCAAGCAGCGCGGTGCAGCGAGGCAGAGGGCAGCCCACGGAGCAAGAGCAGGGCCTCTCCTTTCCCAGGCAGCTCCCTGCCTGCCGGTGCTGTGCGGTGATGGAGGGAGCCCCTATCTCACTGTGCAGCATGAAAAAGCGGTGTGTGTGCATGTGTGCGCGTGTGCACGTTGAGGTGTCTGTGTGAATGGGATGAAAGGAATAGAGACTCTTATTAATTCACATTTCCCCCCCCCACCATCACCACAACATGTCCAATACAGAACTGATTCATTCATTTAACTGGATCCATTATGAACCGACATGGCTTTAAAGCTCTGCCCCACTCTCTGTTACAGATCCCTTGGTGCCCACAGTTTCTTGGAAAGAGGGAATAACTGTGGAGGGAGCAATCCTAGGGCCAGTAGGAATCCTAGGGCCACTAGACACTGTCGAGAGGGCCATAGCATTTTTCAGTTTCAGTTTCTGGGAACCAAGGTTGGAACCAGGGCTCCAAACACGGTTCCCAGAAGCCACACTCCCCTCCCCCTTGGAGCCAGCACTGTTCTCTCTGTGCTTGGAAACCAAGCACGGAGATGGCAAAAAGGGGGTGGTCCCGGGGGCAGGGAGGGGAGGAGACAAGGGAAGCTGCATCACGAAGCTTCCTATGCCCCCTGCAGCCTCCCCCCCCCCCAAAGCTGTGGTTGGACAAGCAAAATCGGCCATCTAGCCAAACATGCAGGGCAGCTGGAGCACGGAGGCAAAGACTGCCTCTGTGCTCTGGCCACCCTGCATTGGATACTCGGTGGTCTCCAACTTCGGAGGCTGCCAACTATCTCAGTAGGATTGTGCCCTAAGTCAGTTTAAGCCTTAGTCCAGGGGTGCAGAAGCTCAGGTCCAGGGGCCAAACCTGGTCCACCTGGGGTTCCAGTCTGGCCCTCTGGGTTTCCCCAGATGGTCCCACCCCCTTTCCCTTGACACCACCCCTTTCCCCCCAACCATCATTTGGTGATTTCCCAGCTTTTGCACAGTTTCGCTTCCTCATTCTCAGAGGAAGCAATGCCTCTCATAAGGCTTAGTCATCAGAGCATTGAGCTACAATGCGTTGGCATTTTTGGCCCTGCCCCTTTTGCCTTTAGCGTCACCCACCACTCGGTGGAGCTCCTCCAAAGTGGAATTTGGCCCTTGGGTGGAGCAATGTTCAGCACCACTGTTTGAGTCTAGGAGCAGGCCTCTTTTCCCCCGGGATTATTTGAAAATATCATGTGAGTATTTAGCAAAATAGTACCCCTTCTTCTTGATTTTATCCAGTTTTTTTTTTTTTGCAAACAGTTCTTGGCCCCATTATACTCACCAATGATGACAACAAGAAGCATGATGGAGAGCAACATCAAAAATCCAGACATCACCCAAGGGCACCAGGAGCTGCATTTCTGGAATATATTCCAAGGTGTTCTACTTTTGGAAGGTGCTGAAAGGTGAAGACCCACCACAACCAGAGTAAGGCTGCATACGCAATGGCAAAATAGCTATTTGTGTATCTAACTATGGTGTTGCACTCACAGTCCAGGTGGCTAAAGAACTGCAAAAGGATGAATCTTCCCCCTTCATAATGAATGTTTCCGGGGTCAAACTCAAGAAAACGGGGCCCCATCTACACAGAGATGCCTTCCAGCACGATTCAGTTCAAAACCGTGGTTTCATCCATTCGGATTTGCTCCTCCCATGGCACACGCAGCCAATTGAAGCGGCTTGTACATGAGGAAAACCTGCTTTTGCGTGGCAGACTGCAGAAGCAGCAGATGAGCAGAGACTGAAAAAAAGAGGCACCAACACGCTCCCTCCCTTAAAGTGACTGACCTTATTTATTTATTTATTTATTTATTTCATTTCCATACCGCCCAATAGCCGAAGCTCTCTGGGCGGTTCACAAAAATTAAAACCAAACAACACACAATAAAACAATTTAAAATATATAGAACATTAAAACCACAATATAACAATACAACCACAATAAAACCTAGCAGCAGTGCAGGAGTTTAAAATACAGATTTAAAACAACAAAGATAAAAATTTAGAAAGCTAAAATGCTAAAATGCCTGGGAAAATAAAAAGGTCTTCACCTGGCGCCGAAAGGAATACAATGTAGGTGCCAGGCGAACCTCACTAGGGAGCTCATTCCAGAGCCGGGGTGCCACAGCAGAAAAAGCCCTCCTCCTAGTAGCCACCCGCCTCACTTCCTTTGGCAGAGGCCCATGGAGAAGGGCCGCTGATGATGATCTTAAGGTCCGGGCAGGCACATATGGGAGGAGGCGATCCTTCAGGTAACCTGGCCCCAAGCCGTTAAGGGCTTTGAATGTTAACACCAGCACTTTGAATCGGGCCCGGAAATGGACTGGCAGCCAGTGCAGCTGGAAAAGTACTGGCGTAATATGAGCTCGCAGGCCAGTCCCTGTTAACAATCTTGCTGCCCTATTTTGGACCAGCTGAAGTTTCCGGACCGTTTTCAAAGGCAGCCCCACGTATAAGGCATTGCAGTAATCTGGACGAGAAGTTATCAGAGCATGGATAACTGTAGCTAGGCTATTTCTGTCCAGATAAGGGCGTAGTTGGTATACCAGCCTAAGCTGATAAAAAGTGCTCCGTGCCACAGAGTTCACCTGTGCCTCAAGTGACAGTTCTGGATCCAAGAGCACCCCCAAACTACGAACCTGATCCTTTAGGGGGAGTGCAACACCCTCCAGAACAGGTTGAATATCACCTAGCCGGGCAGACGAACCACCCACTAACAGTACCTCCGTCTTGTCTGGATTGAGTTTCAGTTTATTGGCCCTCATCCAGTCCATTACCATGTCCAGGCACTGATTCAGAACAGCCACTGCCTCACCTGGTTTTGATGAGAAAGAGAGGTAGAGCTGGGTGTCATCTGCATATTGATGGCACCTCAGCCCACACCTCCGGATAACCTCCCCCAGCGGTTTCATGTAGATTTTAAACAGCATGGGGGATAAAACAGAGCCCTGTGGAACCCCATGGCACAATTGCCATGGCACAGAGCAATAATCCCCCAGCACCACCTTCTGGAATCGGCCATCCAAGTAGGAGCGGAACCACTGTAGTGCAGTGCCTCCAACTCCTAACCCAGACAACCTATCCAGAAGGATACCATGGTCGATGGTATCGAAAGCCGCTGAGAGGTCCAGGAGAATCAACAGGGTCGCACTCCCCCTGTCCCTCTCCCGGCAGAGGTCATCCCACAGGGCGACCAAGGCAGTTTCCGTTCCAAAACCAGGCCTGAAGCCCGATTGAAATGGATCTAGATAATCCGTTTCATTCAAGAGTGCCTGGAGCTGTCCTACAACCACCCGCTCAAGCACCTTGCCCAGGAAGGGGATGTTGACCACTGGCCTATAATTGTTAACATCCTCTGGGTCCAGGTTAGGCTTTTTCAGGAGTGGTCTAATTACTGCCTCTTTTAAAGCGGCAGGCACCGCTCCCTCTCTCAAGGAGGAATTTACAACCACCTGGACCCAGCCGGACATCCCTTCCTTGTTTGATTTAATAAGCCATGAAGGGCAAGGGTCAAGCACACAAGTGGTCGATCGGACTTGGCCAAGCACCTTGTCCGCATCCTCAGGCCTCAGTAACTGAAACTCATCCAATAAAACTGGACCAGACGGTGCTCTGAACGCCTCTACCAATGGAACTGCATTAATGGTGGTGTCCAATTCATGACAAATCTGAGCGACTTTATCCTCAAAGTGCCGTGCAAACTTGTCACAGTGTGCTACCGAGGGTTCCACCGTCTCTCTCCCTGGCCCAGAATGTAACAGGCCGCAAACCACTCGGAAAAGCTCCGCTGGACGACACTGAGAAGATGCAATGCTGGTGGAAAAGAACTGTCTCTTTGCCACCCTCACCGCCACAGAGTAGGCTCGATAGTGGGCTCTTACCTGTGTTCGGTCAGACTCAGTACGAGTTTTCCTCCACCTGCGTTCTAGCCGTCTCCCCTCTTGCTTCATTGCCCTCAGCTCAGGTGTATACCAAGGAGCTGGCCGGGCTCTGCTCAGAGGGAGAGTCATCTCTGCATTCCACAGAGCGACCTGGGCTTCGACAGGAGCACCAGCCATACCAGCAGGAAAATCCCCCAGAGCCCTCTGGAATCCATCGGAATCCATTAATCTCCGGGGGCGGACCATTTTAATAGGTCCCCCACCCTTGCAGAGGGGAATGGCCGCCAGGAGTCTAAACCTCAGCAGGAAGTGATCTGACCATGACAAAGGGACAGATGTTAATTCCTCCACTTTCAGATCACCATCCTCCTGCCCAGTTGAGAAAACCAGATCAAGTGTGTGTCCTTTTATATGCGTTGGGCCGATGACATTTTGGGACAGCCCCATGGTTGTCATGGCGGCCATGAAGTCCTGAGCCGCCTCGGATACAGCGGCCTCGGCATGGAAGTTGAGATCCCCCAGGACCATCATCCTGGGGGTCCTCAACACCAAGTCCGAGACCACCTCCGTCAGCTCAGGCAGGGAGTCTGATGGGCAGCGGGGTGGGCGGTACACCAACAGAATCCCTAATCTGTCCCGGGTACCCAACACAAAGTACAAACACTCAAGATCTGCACTGGAATGAGCAGGAAGCCTGGAGAGGGAGATTGAATTCCTATAGACCACGGCAACCCCCCCCTCCCTGACCCTCAAGTTGGTGTTGGTGCTGCACCGAGTACCCAGGAGGGCACAGCTGGGAGAGAGTGACCCCTCCCAGTTCCCCCACCCAGGTCTCAGTAATACATGCCAGGTCAGCCCCCCCATCCACAATCAAATCATGGATGAGGGAGATTTTATTTTGGGCCGACCTGGCATTCAGCAGCAGCACCACCAGACCCGAGGGCAGACTGGTAAGGCTGCCAGGAACCATCAGGTTGGGGGAAGAACCAGAAGAGGGGACAGCTGTAAGGTGTCTAGCCCCTCTTCTCCTCAGCTGGCCTGTTAATCCCCCAACGCCATACCTCCCCCTGCCCATGACCACAGTTATGGTGGCACCTCCCCGACCCCCTGAGTTGCCCAATAGTCCTCCCAGGCACATATTAAAATGTTAGGATATAAAATGCTCAACAGTTTAAAAGAATATAAAAGATAAAAGAGATAAAAGAGAACAGCACAGGTCTGCTGCAGCGGATAAGGGGAGATGGCTTTGCCTTTTGTTTTCAGTCCCCAGTCCCCCACCCCTCCCTCCCCTGTTGTGCTGAGTAAGTGCAATTGAAGACAATGTGGTTTACTTCTGAGTAGACATGTTTATCTGCGCTGTTTTCAGCTAGTTGTTCCTTGAGGTCATTAATCTTATGTGAATATGCACACCTGCATGGAAGGGGATTTAAAAACAAGAGACCCCAAGAGCAGTGTGCTGACTTTCTCAGGAGTAAGGCTCATTTGGGAGAAAGCAAAACATGATCAGGGTAACGGTGAAGCCAGCTCCTTCCCTCGATTCCACCCTGTGCGGATGTGACTTTACCTTCTTCCTCTCAGTGCTGCTCCCCACAGCTGCTGCCGAAGCCAATATCGCAAGCTGAGGTCACACAGATTCCCAAACCTCACTGAATCTGGCATGACTTATGCAAGCATAGTCAATGGTAAGGGCTGATGGGAGTTGTAGTCCAACAACATGACTTCAATTCCTGCATTGAGCAGGGGGTTGGACTCAGTGGTCTTGTAGGCCCCTTCCAACCCTACTATTCTATGATTCTATGAACATCTGGAGGGCCATAAGTTTTGCCCCTCCAGATGTTGTATTGTCTATCCCTGTCTTGGTGCATGGTTACCATGGCTGGCTGAAGAGTGGCTCAGCGTGACATCCAAACCCAGAGCACATTTCCCATCATGGATTGTTTTGCACAAACAAGCCACCCCGAGAACCCATGGCTTGTACTAGGGTTGTTTAGGGTGGTGTTTTCTCCAGGTGGCTTAGTGTGACATCCAAACCTGGCAGGAACAGTTTTTGGTGGGTTGTCAGGAATGGCTAGAGAACTGGCTGACAAGAGTGGCAAAAACCCCTGCCACTCCTCACGATCTCACTAGTGCCACTGCTGCCATTCTCCCTAATCCCTTCTCAGCCTTAGGATGGATTTTTAATTAAGTAATGTATTTATTTATTGATAGGAATCATGAAGAATGTGTCTGAATGTTTCACAATTTTAAAAAAATGTGTTATGTTTGCTCCTGAGCAAGTGCACAGGAGCAAATGACTGCCGGAGGGGAATTTTGTGCAATTTTCCCTCCATTTTACTGCTCTGCCTTGAAATTTGCACAGTTTCTGCCTCTGGTTTACTGCCCTTCCATGAGATTTGTGCAATTTCCCCCTTAGCTTTACCACTTTGCTGTGAGATTTGTGCAAATTTCCCATCCATTTTACTACACAGGCATGAATTTTGCGTAATTTTTGCGATCCTGCTCACTGCTGTGTAACCCTCATGTACATCTGACAGCTAGCAACAGAGCCAGTGGCTGCAGTAGAGAAGGAAGGATGAAATCTACAAAGACATTGACATAATAATGTTTTGTTTGCAGCTTATTTAAAGAGAGAGAGAGAGGTGTTCACTAGCAAGGGAAGCAACAAGCATGAAGGAGCGGAGGAGCTGAACTAACTACTTCCTAAAGTTCCTCCAGCAGCCAGCAGCGCTTTTGGCTCCGCCTCCCCCCCTTTCCTTCCGACGGCCGAGAAATGGGAAGCCTGTTTATTCGAAGCTGCACAGCTGAGAAAGGGTGGATGTCAGGGAGGATGAGTTCCATAAACATGTACTCAGAAGCACTTCACTGAGTCTGTGTTGCAGAGTGGGGGGTGGGGGGAAGCCTGTTGATCGGGCAGTTAATATACATCAAAGACTATGTGCTAGTTACTCTCCCTCTTCCGCAGCTCTGCCCTCTCTGCTCTCAGCGCCTGCTCAATCTCCGGAGGCACCGGCTCCTGCTTGCCTGCCTTAGAAATGTGTGTGTGTGTGTGTGTGTGTGTGTGTGTGTGTGTGTGAGGTATGCGGGGTTTGTTATGAACGTCTACTCGTAAGCAAGTCCTGCTTCATTGAACACGCGAGGGAGGGGGAGCAAGCCTCTGCTCACCAGCTGCCCCACACCTATGCAATTGCTGACGTTCATTTCTACTTGCGGCGGGACTCACCCACCCCACCCCAGCTAATGAGGCTTCAGTTCCCATATGCACTTCAAAAGTGAAGGAATACAGCACTGAATGTACAGTGGAAAGTAGTAATTCGATTCTGTGAAACTGGATTTTGCCCAAATCGCTTCACAAAGCGTTTCCATTTAGATGACCACATAGTTACAGCACAATCCTATACATCTCAAGTCCCATGCATTCAATGGGGCTTAGTCCCAAGTGAGTGTGTATTGGATTGTCACCTATGCTCCTCATTTCATCAACTTTCTATATATGCTATATATAAAACCATTTTAGATCTACCTGTCACTTTCACAATCTACCTTATGCCTGCGATCAAGTAGAACAGGGGTGCAGAAGCTTTCCTTCTATTGCTAGCTGTCAAATATACATGTGGGTCACAGGGCCGTGCTGGGATTGGTAAACATATGCAAATGTGAAGGCTGGGAGCAGGGGGCTGAGGGTACTGGCGGGGTTGAGGGACAGTGGCGGTGGTGACAGCTGACTGTGGAGGGGAGTGACAAGCACAAAGAGGGGATGGGAGCTGAAAGTGGAGGGTAAAATAGACTAGGACATTGACAATGCGGGGATACAGCTCTGATTGGCAAAGTAGCAGACAGGTGGTCTTGTGGATGTGTGCTTGTGCAAGCCCCCCCCCAATTTCATTTAGAAATTATGATCTGATTTGCACAAATGTAAAGACCTGAAAAAAGGCCAGGTGTGCCAGGAATACTTTATTGGGGAAAGGGAAGCAGGCAGGTGGCGGCAGGGGGGGGAGATGTTTCTCTCCATAGGGAAGACGGGACAGGTTGAGCTGCACAGCACCCTGGGATACGTGTTGGCAGCGGCCAGGAGGACCAGAGGGAGGAAGAAACCATCCATAACCAACAGCCGCCTGCCCAGCCGTCTGTCGGGGGCAACAGACAAGCCACCCACCCGCCATGGCGTCTTCTCAGGGTGGCTTAGCATGGGGTGCACACATGCCCAGTATGTTTCTGCTCAGCGGTTCCCATTATTCATAGACTCCTTATGACTATGAGTCATTGTCTGGAACAGACAGAAAACAGCCACCAGCAGATTTGTTCTGAGTTTATACAGAGCCAGGTAGAACTATTTCAACTGGCAATTAAAATAAGAGATGGCAAAATCCTGTCCTCATATTCGGATTAAATAAATGGCACCTGAAAATCACATTGGGCATGTCATGATGCACAGATGTTCAATGAGAATTATGGCTTTTGATACTGCAAGTAACATTTCCATATATCCCAACAGAGCAATGGGGTGATGCCAGTCTGGATGCAGAATAAGTCAGTTTTGGCTCAGTCTTTTTATAACCACTTTTTAAAAATCTAAAATTACCATATGGAGAATTGATGCCATTTTTTAAAAATCAAGGCCCATGACTCTTTCACAGCTGCATGAAAGACAGACATCCAACAGGTGAAACTGCCACTACTGCTATATCAAGAAGATCTATACCAGTTAGATTCTGCTTACTATATGTCTGTTAAGTCATACAGGGGATGAGAAAACAGGAGGGTTAGGATTTCCCACCACCTGAGTGGCTCTGAAACAGCTCAGCTGAAAAAGAAGGCTCCAGTGGCCTCATTCCCTGTCCCCATCCAGAGCTTGTACATTCTCCCTATCCCCAACGTACACACCCATCCACCCCGCATCAAATCCCCTGAACTTTACCTTTGGGATCAGCAGGTGAAGGCTCTTTCCCGAATTTCACTTCAGCGTATGTGACCTCTGATGCCATTTGGATTCTAAGGAGCAGTCCTTTTTGGAAGTGTATGTTTCAACTGGGGGTGTCTGGGGGTATGGATTGTCTGTGTCTGTATGTGTGTGGGGGGAGCAGTTACCAAAAAAAAAGTAACACTAAAGTAAAGAGTCTCTAACTCTCCAGAAAGCTCCCTGCTTTCTCCTTTAGTCTGAGAAACCCAAATGACTGTCTGAGGGTGATAATAATGTGCTAAGAAGAAGGAAATGCCCTTTCCCACCCCACCCCAGATGATGCATTTGGATGCCCAGAGGAGGTTGTTTCTTCATTTGGAAATCTCCACAGCAGCAGAAGGAAAAGGAAAGAGGAACTTCGAAATGCAGGGGAAGTGCTGCCCTTCCTCCCCCTCCCCCCCTCAGCTATGTGCCAATAATTTGCCTCCCTCCCTCCCCACCCATGCCCCCTGCCCCCACATCCCTTGTCAGTACAAAGCAGAAGTTTAGTCCCGCACTCAGGCAAGAACCCAAACTGGATACTGAGCCATTGCAGACTCACAAAAGGACTACGTAACTCCATCCAAGTAGGGTCATCCCTAGATTCCTGCTTCTTTGCCCTCTTATCCATCACTGCAAACAAACAAACAGAAAACATTGGCTATCCACCCAGTTCCAGCCCCTGGGTCCAGGCCTTCTGCCTCATCTCCTCCATGCTCACAGGGCTCCACCTACTCCAGTACAAATTGGGCAGGACGAAGAATTTGAAGTGGCCATGAGGCGCTTCCAAACAGAGAGCTCCTGGCACCACCAGTCAAAAGGCCTTGTGCAACTATGCCATCTTTTCTTTCCTCTTCATTTTGGGGGGAAAGAAAAAGAGAGAGGGATTCTGGTGGGGTTGTGGTGGACAGCTCAATGAAGGTGTCGACCCTGCTGTAAAAAAGGCAAACTCCACATTAGGCAAAATTAGAAAAGGAATTGAGAATAAAATTGCTAGTATCATACTGCCCCTATACAAATCGATGGTGCGGCCACACTTGGAATAGTGTGTAAAGTTCTGGTCACCACACTTAAAAAAAGATTTTGTAGAGCTGGAAAAAGGGCAGGAAAAGGAAACTAAAATGATCAAGGGACTGGAGCATCTCCCGTGTGAGAGAAGATTACAACAGCTGCGATTGTTTAGCTTGGGAAAAAGGAGGGTAAGGGGAGAGATGATAGAGGTCTACAAAATGATGCATGGTGTGGAGAATGTGGATAGGGAGAGATTTTTCTCCCTCTCAAAATGCTAGAATCCAGGGGCATCCTTTGAAGCTGATTGGTGGGTGATTCAGGACAGATGAAGTACTTTTTCACACAGCTATAGAACTCGCTACCACAGGATGTTGTGATGGCCACCAATTTGGATGGCTTTAAAAGGGGGTTGGACAAATTCCTGGAGGAAAAGGCTATCAATATTGGGCTACTAGTCCTGATGGCTATGTGCTACCTGCAGTACCAGATGCAGTGAGCCTATGTATACCAGTTGCTGAGGAACATGGATGGGAGGGTGCTGTTGCACTCAGGCTCTGCTTCTGAGTTCCGGTCAACAGCTGGTTGGCCACTGTGTGATGGACTAGAAGGACCCTTGGTCTGATCCAGCATGGCTGTTCTTATGTTCTTATGATTAAAGACGTGGCGGGAAAGTATGGGAGGGTTATGAGAGAAAGAGGATGGCATCTGGAACCCCTCTAAAATCTGTGAATGAGGCAGGGTGATGCCACCATAAAAGCCTAATCTGAAAGTACCTCTGAACCCTTGCCTTCACCATGAGCACCTCCAATATTTCAGAGACTATACCATTCTTGGGACCAATTGTAGGAACATACATTTTACTTGTTTGCTTATTTATTTATTACTACATGTATATCCTGATTTTTCCTTCCAAGGAACCCATGGCAGCTTACATGGTCTTCCTCCTCCTCTGCATTTTATTCTCAGAACAACTTTGTGTTGGTGGGTTAGGCTGAGAGTCACCGGATCAGATGTTGGGGGCGGGGGTGTCTCCCATCCCTAGTTGTATATCCATCATAAGTTAGGGGCACTATATAAACCTTTCCTGATTTACTTGGTTTTGCTTGGGCTCTAATAGCATTGTCCTGTCCATGTCTTTAACTTTATAGAATGCTTTTTTCAAGACCCTAGACGGATAGCCCCTTGGTTTAAGCTGTTCTAAGAGAATTTTACCTGTATAGAGAAATCCCTATTATTATTGCCATTCCTACGCAGTCTTATCATCTGAGAGCACAGTAGATTTCTTTTTAGATAACCACAGAGGAAGCTGACATATGCCAGAAAGGAGCTGGCATAAGTAGGTTTCCTATATACATCTGTCTGGATTCTATATTCTTCTATTTTTGCCACCACATCTAAGAAGTTAAACTTACGATGGTGATAGTTAACCTAAAATTGAATCGTCTCCTGTAAACTATTGACATATTGTCCAAATTCCTTTAGTTTTCTTCCGGCCTCCTCCAAATGATAAATATATCATCCAGAAATCTCTTACACATAAAAATGTATTTTAAGAATTCATTACTGAAAGACAGAATATGTTGCTGTTCCCACTGGTCCATATACACCTATTATCCCCCACTCCCTTACTTGCCTTTTTTCTCAACTGAATAGCCACCATTCCTCCTAAGGGAGTTGTTCCAGTCCGCTGAAGTTTTTTTTTCTGCACCTTTTCCAGGCTCTACAATAACCCCCAAGCTTTCTGAAAAGGTCTTATCCTCTTGATTTTCCCTTTCAACTTCCTTTTTACCAGTTCCGCCATTTTTGAAAAGTTTTATTTTTTGAAGTCAGATGTGACTGTGTTTGATGATCTTTATTTTTATTTTTTACAATTGTCCATTTATATATAGATTACATTTGAGAGTGCTGTGGTCCACTGTTTCCATTTGGTTCCACAACACTGATGTCTCACAGAGACAGGGAAGTCTCATAGGGTTAAGTCCAGGGTCACCTGCCCCGGCGACTGACCCACTCTGGTCAGGCCCATGGCCAACTGTTCTAGGGTACAGCCATTTAGGGTATCTAGAAATGTTACCTCTTCATCACAACCAGACTATTCATGACAGTCTACGTCAGTGCAATTGAAGCCATCCACTACTACAATACTCACTTCTTCATCTGCCTCCCTGGTTTCATTCTCCAGCTCAAAATCACTGTGAGCATTTTAGTCATGCAGGTGATAGTATAGCCCACAAATTAAAAGACTTTTGGGCCCTAGTATTACCATCCTGCAGTTCTGTGGAGGAGTCATCCCCTTTTAAGGATTCTAGCTTGTTTGACTGTATGCCTTCTTCAACACACAGAGCGATGCCACCCCAATACACCTTTTCCTGCCTGTTGTGCTTGTATTCAGAAATAACCATATCCCACTGGTTTTCTACATTCTACGATACATTTTCATTACATAAGTTTCCATTTCACCAGGCATGTCGAATCTTTTTCAGCCCAGGGGCCAAATTCCAATTTGAGAAGGGTCTTGGGGGCCACAGTCCAGCAATTAGTGGACCTAAGGGCACAGGCGGTGGGGCCAGATAAAATTTGTACAAATTTGGAAATTTTCCCCACCAATCATACAAGCAACAGCTCAATTATATGCATGTCTACTCAGGAGTGCAACAGTGTTGGGCATTTTTGTAAATTATGTATGGTGACTCAGTGCTTAATGTGAGATGCATTCATCCTGTTCCATATTTCTAATTGTCATATTGCATCATTGTGCTTTGATGATTATTGTACAAAAACAACTGTTTGACTGGAGATAAATATTATTTCTCCTGAAGAGACAGTCCTGCAGTCATGGAGGTACACAACATGGGGCATTCTAAAGATTATTTTGTGGTAAGAGGACATGTGGAAGGCAAAAGGAAGAGGGGCCAACCAAGAGCAAGATGGATGGATGATATTCTGGAGGTGACGGACTCGACCTTGGGGGAGCTGGGGGTGGTGAGGGCCGACAGGAAGCTCTGGCTTGGGCTGGTCCATGAAGTCACGAAGAGTCGGAAGCGACTGACCGAATAAACAACAAAGAGGACACGTAAACTTTAGTTCCTTATTGGGCTTATTCACACGATCACACAGCCCACGGTGGCATATTTAAACTACAGTGGGCTGCAGTGCCTGCTGGTGGCCATTTTGAATATTCAAGCCATCACCACAACTTGTTGTGTCATCCAAACCTGGTGGGGGTGAGTTGTGCGAGGGTCAAACAATGCTTGCAGGACCCCTGGCCCGTTTTAGGGTCATGTGGGAGTTGTTTAACCCTCACACAACCCATCCCCACCAGATTCGGATGACATGACAAGCCATGGTCACAACTTGAATTTTCAGGATGGTGCCTGTGGGCGCTGGGGCTTGTTGTGGCTAAATAAGCTGTGGCAATCACGTGAACCCTGTCATTTAGATGACTGACTGAGCTGTATTTCAAACTCTCAGACCAACTGAGAACTAGTAACCAACTTCAGCATCATTATTTTTTAGAAGTGAAAGCAATAACATTCTACACCAGATGACCTTAATGATATCATCACAGAGGAGCCCTTTCCCATAATCTCTGCGTGATGCAAGTAATGTGCGATCTTGCTCTTACTACATAGTTTCACTGGGGGCAGGTTTATCCATCAATATTCTGTTTGCTTATTGAAGCAGAATTTTTCTTTAACAAATCTCAGAGAATATGAGAAGATTCCCCCCCCCCCCCGGTCACTGGTATTTATTTATTTGGCAGCTTTTGTATGGTGGCCCATAACAAAGTTACCTGGGTGGTTTACAACAAACAATCAAAAGCAACACAAAATGCAAGAACAAAACAAGACTCACAGCACCCATTGGGCATTTCTGCACAAGGCTGTTAATCCACTGCATCTACCTTCAGTTTTGTTGCAGAACTGAGGTCTAAGCACTACGCAAGGAGTTTCTGCTACATAACCTCTAGGTGGTATAGCAGAATAGCACAAAAACACAAGCGGAAACAGCATTTTCTTTCGCTTTCAGAAATAATACCCCATTTTCCCTGCTCTAAAAAAAACTCGCTGAAAGTGCTGTTTGAAAACCA
Organism: Heloderma suspectum; assembly: GCF_057233095.1. Classification (NCBI taxonomy): domain Eukaryota; kingdom Metazoa; phylum Chordata; class Lepidosauria; order Squamata; family Helodermatidae; genus Heloderma; species Heloderma suspectum. The sequence goes on from NC_139462.1 coordinate 120,533,803, forward strand.
AAGCGAAACTGGAGGGTCATGACATTGTCTGAACCCATAAAGAACCATGAGTAGGGAATGAGGAGCACACAATAAATGCCTTGTGTAGAAAAGCTCTAAAATTTTAAAAGTGAGGGACCTAGTCTAACACATCATTTAAAAGATCTGGGAAACAGAAAAGTCTTCACTTGGTGCTGAAAAGACCACAGGGATGGGAAGGCTGTTCCATAACTGGGGTACCACTGCTGAAAAGGCCCTCCCTGGTAGTCCCAGGCTTCACTTCGATTGGAGGAGGCAATTGGAGTAGAGCCTCTGAGGAAGATATGCAAGTTGCTTACCTGTAACTGTAGCTCTTTGAGTGGTCATCTGTGCGTTCACACATATGGGCTCTGTGCCTGCATGGAGCCTCCATTTGGGAAACTTCTATTGCTAAGGAATGCTGTTTTGGGTAGGAACCCTCCCCCACCGTCTCACTGTGCATGTCCAAGTGGGTTCCCGCCAATCTCCTCAGTTCCTTGAGACCACATACACAGTCTCAGATCTGAGGAAAACCCTCGGTATCAATACCAAGAAGATACTGACACCGAAGAGGGGATGGTAGGTGGGTTGTGTGAATGCACAGATGACCACTTGAAGAACTACAGTTACAGGTAAGCAACCTGCCTTTCTTCTTCATGGTCTCTGTGCATCACACATATGGGTGCATAACAAGCCAACTTACCGGTGGTGGGTAGGTGTGTCATCATAATACTGCCAACAATACTGCTCTTCCAAAGGTGCAATCTGACCTTGCACGCACATCTAACTTGCAATGCTTCACAAAAGTAGATGGAGTAGCCCACATAGCAGCCTTACATAGATCCTGCAAGGGCACCCCTACACCGAATGCTGTAGACGTCGACATGGCTCTTGTAGTGTGTACTTGGGTTCAAGGCAAAGTGTCTTGACCAGTAAACTGGTATGCCAATTTTATAATCTGAATTATCCAATCAGCCAGCCTTTGGGACGACACAGGTAGGCCCTTATTGGGTCCCCCGTAACTGACGAATAATATCTGTGATGTACAAAAAAATTCACTTCGGGCCTTGTAAAAGGCCAGAGCTCTGCGAACATTGAGATTATGCAAATGTCTTTCCAACTCTGAAGAAGGAGATGAGAAAAAAGCTGGAAGGACCACAGGTTGGTTAATATGAAAATCTGACACCACTTTTGGCAGGAAAGAGATGTCCAGTCGAAGGACCACCTTGTCCTTATGAAACACAGTAAAAGACGAGTTGAGATGGAAAGCACATAACTCACATGCCCTTCTAGCTGAAGTGATGGCTACCAAGAAAGCCACTTTCCAAAAAATGTCCATAGTAGCCATTGGCTCGAACGGCTTTGACATTAAAGTCCGTAGCACCAAAGAAAGATCCCATTCTGGTACCATTCTTTTAACAGAGGGAACCAAATTTTGTAGTCCTCACAAGAACTGTTTGGTGAGTGGCTGTGTACACCAAAGATCCTTGTATCTGCCCTCTCATTACTGATACTGCAGCCACATAGACTCTAATGGACGAGTATTTCAGACCGATCTGAAACAAATGGTAAAGGAATGACAAAACATTCAAAATCAAACAAGAAAAGGGGAGAAACCCTTGGATTCTGCAATTTTCTGGAAGGTTGCCCATTTATTATTGTAAGAGTGACCGGTAGTTGGTCTTCTTGCAGCATCCAATACTTGCTGAACTAGGGAAGGGATCAATCTTTTCAGTCCTCTGAATGAATCTTCCACACCATCAGCTTCAATGTATGTATATCTGGGTGCCGGATCCTCCCTCAGTCCCAGAAGATCTGACTCCTTATGAGTGGAAGACGAATGAAATTGCCCTTGGCCATGCCTGACAGAATTGTAAACCATGGTTGTCTCGGCCACCATGGAGCAATCAACACGTAATTGGTCCTCTCCTCCTTGATCTTCGCTATCGCTCTCAGTATCAGAGGAAATGGGGGAAAGAGATAGAAGAAGGCTCTTCTCCACTGAAGGAGAAAAGTGTGTCCCAAAGACCAACAGCCCACTCCTGCTCTCAAACAGAACGTGTTGCACACTGCACTTGAGGGGTTTGTGAACAAATCCACTGATGGGTGCCCCCACCATCAAAAGAGTCTGCATAGGATGACTGGAGACAGTTCCCACTCGTGAGATGTCTGAAAGGTACGAATGAGTGAATCTGCCAAGATGTTGTCTGTTCCTGCGATGTGAATCACGGTGAAGCGTATGGATAATCCCCTGAGGATAATCCAATCATAAATTTTGAGGGTGAGCCCCACCAGCCTGGATGGATGACTGCCCCCTTGTTTGTTCGGGTGCCGAAGAACAGAAGTGTTGTCCTCTAGGAGTTGAATGTGTTTGCCCTGGAGATAAGTTGCAAAAGCCTGTAGACCCTTCTGCACCACAAGAAGCTCCAAAAAATGTATGTGAGCCCGACACGCCACTGGCAGCCACCGACCTTGGACTTGCAGAGACTCATGGTGAGCTCCCCACCCAGTTAGGGAGGCATCGGTGGTGAGGACCTGAGATAGTGAGGGCTGCAGAAGAGGGATGCCTCAACTGAGATTGTTGGGATCCATCCATCAGCAGAGAGGCTGAGCGATGTGTTCCGGGATTGTGAACTGGGTTCAATAAGCACCGGTCTCATTGTGGAAAATCTGGATGAACCAGTTTTGCATAGGTTGCATCCTCAATTGCACCCGCTCCACTACAGACACCATGGCCACCATATGCTCTAACAGGCATTGGATGTCATAAGCGGAAACATATCTGTCTCGGTACAGAATGCTCACCATGTGTACCAATTGGACTACACAGTCCTGAGGGAGGAAAGCACGGCCCATCATAGCATCCAAGAATGCCCCTATGTATTGTATAGTTTGAGAAGGGAGCAAACTTGATTTCTCCTTGCTGAGGCAAAGTCCCAAAGTGTTGAGAAGATTCCAAACAAGCATGACAGAGCGAGCCATGGCTTCTTTGGAAGTGTCGACCAGGAGCCAGTCATCTAAATATGGGCAAACTTTGACGCCCTGGAGTTGGAGATACACACAAACTACTGCTATGCATTTCATGAATCCTCTCGGATCTGTTGCAAGGCCGAAAGGCAGCACACAGAACTGGAACATATCCGGACCTACTGTGAAGCAAAGGAACCTCCGGAATGACTCTTTGACTGCTATGTGGAAATAAACATCTTTGAGATCCACCACTGCAAACCAAACGCCTTCCCAAATGAGGGAAAGAATTGTTGAAAGCACCGTCATCCTGAATTTCCTGGGTGTAATAAACTCATATAGTTTTCGTAGATCCAAAATGGGTCACAGTCCGCCATCCCTTGTTAGAACTGTGAAGTAGAATCATAGAATCATATAATAGTAGGGCTGGAAGGGGCCTACAAGGCCATCGAGTCCAACCCCCTGCTCAATGCAGGAATCCAAGTCACAGCATCCCTGACAGATGGCTGTCCAGCCTCGTCTTGAATGCCTCCAGTGTGGGGGAGCCCACTACCTCCCTAGGGAATTGGTTCCATTGTTGTATTGCTCTAACAGTCAGGAAGTTTTTCCTGATGTTCAGCCGGAATCTGGCTTCCTGTAACTTGAGCCCATTCTTCCGTGTCCTGCACTCTGGGATGATCAAGAAGTAACAGAAGGAAAAACTCTTGTTCTTCTGCCTGAGAAAAACACTCTGGATGGCTCCTTTCTGAAGGAGGGACTCTGTTTCTATGTGTAATGCTACCAATGGTGGAATCACTCATACGGTTCCCACTGGAGGGAGGCTGTCAAATTTGATCTTGTATCTGCAACAAACAATAGCCAGCACCCATTGATCCAAGGTTATCACACACCAAGTAGGGAGGAAGAATGAAAGCTGATCATGAAACTGCAGGAGAGGAAGGTGGTGACCAGCTTGAGCCGGGGCAGAGTCAAAGATGCTGCTAGGAGGAGTTGTCAGGCTTGGTATGGGTGTCCCAAAATCTAGCAGCAGAGCATTGCTTCCTTTGATGTTATTGCTGTGGCTGGTACCAAGAGGTATGGTCTGCAGCTTGTTTCTGGTAGCATGAAGGCTGTTGTCTAAACCAGTGATGAGGTCTGTATGATTGTTGTTGTTGAGGTTGTCCGATTCCCATCTTTTTAGCCATTGTTCTGGCCTTTTATACAGAATCCATTTGATCATCCATCTTAGAATTAAACAGACCTTCCCCATCAAAAGGTAAGTCTTCAATTCTAGAACAGGCCTCAGGTGTTAATCCTGCAGACCAGAGCCAAGCATGCTGCCTTAGTGCAACTGAGCCCACCATTGACTTCACGCTGCAAGCCGCCTGATGATGTGCAGTATTGATTTGTTGGCGTGAAAGTCAAACTGCCTCAGATTGGAACACCCTGGCCAATTCTCTCTGATCGTCTGGCAAGTAAGTGCATAGGGAGTCCATCTCCTCCCACAAAAATAACTGATAATGAGACATCGTGGGTTAGCAACAACAAGCCCCAATGCTGCAGATGAATAGAATTTTCGTCCCATGAGGTCGAGTCTACATCCTTCTTTATCCATTGGAGACGCATGAGATTATTGAGACCGACCCTGAGCTGATTCGACTATTATCGAATTGGGACGTGAGGGTGAGAAAAGGAATGCGGCATCCTTCTCTTGCACTTTATACATTGACTCCTATCTCTTTGATGTGGGAGCCGTAGAAGATGGGGCAGTCCAGGTTTGCGTCACTGTTTGAAGAAAGGTCAACAGAAATGAGATCGCCACCAGCACCAAAGACTCTGAATACACTGTATCAAAGACTGGATCCTGAACTCTTTCCATCGACTGTTGCACTCTATTCCTAATGACTGCACCATTCGCAAAACTTGTTCTGAGAAATGGCCCATGTCCTCCGAAGGGGAAGCTCTATTTTGGGCACCCACCACATCATCAGGAGACGAACTAGGTGGTGGAACGGAGGAATAACACCAGGAATCTGACTGACAACCCCTTACCAAATCATGAGATAATTCCATCTGATTGGTAGTCTTTACTTGCTCACTCTGTTCCTGCACAGGTGGGGTTGGCAAGGGGTGACTTGGAGGATCCCAATCCATGTTGTCTCTAGGTAATTGCGAAGAAGTTGAACGTGGAGGCACTGGAGGTGGTTGCTGGAAAACATCACTGTCTGGTGGGTGTGAAATGGAAGCTGATAGGTGTGATCTGTATCAAGGAGAAGCTGCTCCAAAATATTTCACACAATCATAGTACAGATCATAATCTCTTCTGAGTGACCAGTCATCACATTGATATGACCCTGAAGGAGGCATAGACCAACCCGAGTATCGATCCCACTCCCACTGAGGGGAGCCATGTCTACTGCGATAGTCAACGAAGGGGTGACCGGAACCAAGAAGCAGGATCCCCATGAACTGTGGAAGATTGTGGCCTTCCGTACTGAGGATTGCAATCCTCGGTCACAGTATTGTGTTTCTGGAGATTGAGAGCATCAGTCGCAAGGGCTGAGATCTAGTTGATGACAAACAGGGGAAAGATCTCTGATCTCTCCTTCCAGGACCGGAAACAGAGGATCCAACGGTACGGTGGCAGTCGGTACCAAAGGCAATGTCGGGATCGGTGACTTTAAGAGAGGTGGGGGAGGAGGCATCCCCAACTTGAGTTATCTTGGTGGAGTCTTTTAACCTCCTTTTCCCTCTTTTTCTTAGGCACTGCCTCCGTCACCAGCTTAGCACCTTTTTGGAGATTTTCTTAGCTACCAAAACTACCAGCAAACAGCCAGGAGTAGGTGGGTCTGCTCTCTCCACCTCCAATGAGGATCGAGGAGGATAGGCTAATTCAGATCTCAGCATCTTTTTAGCTCCTGAGGTCCCTGAATGAGATTCGGGCTTCTGGATGTCCACCGTTCAAAGAACTTTTTGCCCCTAAATCACCTTCAATCTATCGGTACGATTCGTACAAGCTTGCTTGGAGAAAGATTGACAATGGTGGCAAGTCTCCATGATGTGAGCCTCCCCAAGGCAAAGAAGACATAAAGAATTACTGTCCGATGGTGGCAATTTACTGCCACAGTGGTCACACTTTCTGAAGAGGGCCTTCAGTGCCATATGCCAAGAAGACAAAAGAAACTATTCTAACCTACTTGGGGGGGGGGGTAGAAAACAGTGTGTGGGGGGGAAACAGAGAAAGACAAAAAGATGAAGAATTAAGAGAAAACCTCAGCACTAAAGTCCTAACAAGACAGACGAAGTTCCCGAAGAGGCAGCCGTAACAGTGGTCGAAAAGGAACTGAGGAGATTGGCGGGAACCCACTTGGACATGCGCAGTGGGATGGTGGGGGAGGGTTCCCGCCAAAAACAACGTTCCTCAGCTATAGAAGTTTCCTGAATGGAGGCTCCACACAGGTGCAGAGCCCATATGTGTGATACACAGAGACCACAAAGAAGAACTGAAGGTTCAATTAGATATATATGTTTGCACGGCATTTTGAACATAAAGTCACTTGCATTCGTCATGACTTGGACACTACAGTTAGTACAGGTCCACTAGTAGAGGTGTTCAAAGCACCATCTGGTTCAGTTTTACTGGATGAGTCTCAGTTGCTGAGGCCTGGGAATGCAGATGAGGTGTTTGGCCAAGCCCAGTCACCCACCTGTGTACTTGACCCTTGCCCTCCATGACTTTTTACATCTAATAGGGAGGGGATATCTGGCTGGGTCTCACTCCTCCTTGAGGGAGGGAGTGGTGCCAGCAACTTTAAAAGAGGCAGTTATTAGGCCACTCCTGAAAAAGCCTAACATGGACCCAGAAGATGTTAACAACTGTAGACCAGTTGCTAACATCCCCTTCCTGGGAAAGGTGCTTGAGCAGGTGGTTGTCAGCCAACTCCAGGCACTCTTGAATGCCTGGAGCTTCAGGCCTAGTTTTGGAATGGAAACTACCTTGATTGCCCTGTGGGATGACCTTTTCTGGGAGCGGGCCAGGGGGAGTGTGACCCTGTTGATTCTCTTGGATCTCTCAGCAGCTTTCAATACCATTGACCATGGTATCCTTCTGGATAGGTTGTCTGGGCTGGGAGTTGGATGCACTGAACTGCAGTGGTTCCGATCCAACTTGGATGGCCAATTCCAGAAGGTGGTGCTGGGGGATTATTGCTCTGTGCCTTGGCAGCTAAGCTGTAGGGTTCTATAGCGCTCTATTCTATCCCCCATGCTGTTCAACATTTACATGAAACCGCTGGGAGAGGTTTTCCAGAGAAATGGACTGAGGTGTCACCAATATGTGGATGACACCCAGCTTTATCTCTCCTTTTCATCAGTTCAGAAGAGGCAGTAATGGACTGGATGAGGGCCAATACACTGAGACTCAATCCAGACAAGACAGAGGTACTGTTAGTGGGTAGTTTGTCTGCCTGGCTAGGTGATGTTCAACCTGTTCTGGAGGGGGATGCACTCCCCCTAAAGGATCAGGTTCATAGTTTGAGGTGCTCTTTGAGTCACTCGAGGCATGGTGGACTTGGTGGCGTGGAGCACCTTTCATCAGCTCAGGCTGATACACCAACTACACCCTCATCTGGACAGAGACAGCCTAGCTACAGTTATCCATGCTCTGGTAACTTCTCCTCTGGATTACTGCAATGTGTTATATGTGGGGTGCCTTTGAAAACAGTCCAGAAACTTCAGCTGGTCCAAAATAGGGCAGCAAGGCTGTTAATGGGGACTGGCCAACGAGATCATATTATGTCAGTATTTTTCCATCTGCAGTAGCTACCAGTCCAGGTCCAGGCCTAATTCAAAGTGCTGGTACTAACATTCAAAGTCCTAAATGGCTTGGGGCCAGGCTACCTGAAGGATCATCTCCTCCCATATGTACCTGTCTGGACCATAAGATCACCTTCAGTGGTCCTTCTCCAGGAGCCCCTGCCAAAGGAAGTGAGGTGGGTGGCAAGTAAGAAGAGGGTCTTTTCTGCTGTGGCACCCTGGTTGTGGAATGAGCTTCCCAGGGAGGTTTGCCTGGTGCCTACATTGCACTCATTTTGGCTCTGGGTGAAGACCTTTTTATTCACCCAGGAATTTTATTTTTTTAGTTTGTTTTATATCTGGTATTATATTTTACATTTTGTATTTTACACTACAAACAGAAGCTGCTAGCTTATGTTTGGTTATTATTCTTATTTTTATATTGTAGTTTTAAACTTTTAAACTTTTATATTGTATTTTATCATCTGTATTTTATGGCTTTGTAGTTTATGGCTTTAATAGTTGTGAACTGCCCAGAGAGCTTCAGCTATTGGGTGGTATAAAAATGTAATAAATAAATCAATAAATATGGGAGAAGTTGATCTTTCAGTAATCTGGCTACAAACCATGTAAGGCTTTAAAGTTTAAAACCAGCACTTTAAACTGGGGCTGAAATGAACTGGGAGCCAGTGCAGCTGACAAAGCACAGGCATAATATGGCCACCCCCACCCCCATCCCAGTTTTAATCATGCAGCCGTATTTTGGACCAACCTCCGTTTCCAAACATTTTAAAAGACAGCCCCACATGCAACACATTGCAATAGTCCAACTGGGAAGTTACCAGAGCATAGATAATTATACCCAAATTAACTCCATCCAGGTAAGTTTGCAGCTGGTGTATCAGCCCAAACTCATAAGAGATGTTTTGAGCCACAGAGGTCACTTGAGCCTCTAGTGACAATGCTGGATCAGTAAGCACTCCCAGACTGTGACCTTGATCCTGTAGGGGGCATGTGACCTCATCTAGAACAGGCTGGACACCAATCACTCCAGTGGATGAACAACCAGGCAACAATACCGTTATCTTGTCTGGACTGAGTTTCATTTTGTTCACCCTCATCCAGTCCATTATCACACCCAAGCACTGGCATAGGATAGCCACAGCTCACTTGAGTCTGATGAAATGAGGGATAATGCTGGGTGACATCTGCATCCTGGTGACACAGCAGACCCAATCTCCAGAAGGCCTCTCCCAGCCATTTCACATAGACATTAAACAACATGGGGGGAAGAATAGAACCCAGCAGAACCCTAAAGGATTGCCAAGGTGATGAGTAGTCATTTCCAAGCACCACCTTCTGGAAATGGCCATCAGGTAGGAGCAGAACGATTGCCAAGTGGTGCCTCCCATACCCAACCTGAACAAGCTTTCTGGAAGGATATTATGGTCGATGATAGTACCAAATGCTGCTGAAAGGTCTAAGAGAATCCCTATCTTGCTCTAGACAAAGGTCATCCTACCAGTTGACCAAGACAGTTTCTGGCCCAAAAACAGGCCAAAGGCCAACTGAAATGGATCTAGATAATCAGTTTCATCCAGAAGTGACTGGAGTTGCCCAAACACCACTCTCTCAGTCATCTTGCCAAGGAAGCAAATGTTAGCCACTTGCCTATAGGTGTTAATGGCTGAAAGCTCCTACTACTAACAGTCAAGAAGGCATGATGCAGCAAGTTCATCTTATTTTTTCTTAACAGATTGTCCACGATAAGGAAAAAGACAGAGGTGATGCGGAAACATAGTGAAAGGTGATGATGATGCCATGTAAAATTCCATGAGTGAGGCAGGGTGATGGTGCCATGAAAGCCTTCTGTGGAACCACCCAACATCAACTGAGTCCAGGCTAGGGGGTCTTCAGGAGTGGTGGAATTGGACTTCCAGTTGGAGCCAATGTCGCCCTGGCAGCATTCCACAGAGCCTCTGCAGGATGCTATCTCAAACAGCTTTTCAAAAGGTTGAAAAACCTTTTCATCTCTCCCCTGGTATTAAAAGGGGAGGCAAGAGCAGCATCTGATCTGGATAAAGTTTTGGAAGAATAGTCCTCTGTGCGAAAAAGCAAGGGGGCTGGGCTCCAAGACTAGTCTGCCAGAGCTTAATCATCGTTCACCGTCGTTTTGAACCTCCTATCTAATTAGGAGAAATCAGGGCTGATGTGCTCCATTGTAGTTTATGGATTAAGAAATACCAACACTATTTGAGGAATGGATTAAGAAATATCAGCAATATTTGAGGACCTGCAAGATCTGTTTGAAGAGAAGGATGGCTACATCAAGGAGAAAAAAAGGATGTCCCCCTATCCCCCCCAATACCTCCCTTGGCAAAGGCTCTGAGAACCAAAGATACAGGGGAGTTACTTGCTCTGATAAAAACTTTGTCTTCACAAGTTGCTGAACAGGCTAAGAGGCTGGATACAATTCAAAATTCCATCACCACCCTGCAAGGGACTATGGATTTAATTAACACTTCTTGGCAAAAAATGGAGGCGAAGCTGCAACGAGCTGCAAGATCGGGTGGCAGTGAATGAGACTGCGTTACAAGCTTTTTTGAGCAATTTTTCTGTCAGAATTTCTCAACTGGAGGCTTTTGTGTGCAGGGCAAGTGTACGTATCATTGGTATTAAAGATTTACCTACTGATGTAAATTTGTCTACTTTTGTAGATAAGCTTTTGCATGAGATACTCTCTGTGCCATCTGATTATTCACTTGATATTGAGCAGGCATACTGTGTGTCAAATGCCAAAGGGACTGGGTACACAATATAAGTCCAATTTGTAAGAATCTCCACAAAAAAATTATATCCTGTGTTTGGCAAGAGGGGGCGGAAATCTTTTTTGGAAACAAGATAAAGTTATGCTATTTCCGGATTACACCAAAGAAGTTGCTGACAAAAGAAGGCAATTTAGCAAGGAGAAAAATCTGGTAAAACAAATGAACTTACAATATCACTTAAAATATCCTGCTACGTTTTGCATTTTTTCTGAAGGTCAGATGAAGAAGTTTCTAAATCACAAAATGGCGGAGGCGTGGCTGAATGAAAAATCGGGTGAGATTTCTGTTCCAGCCCCATGACCTGGAATCTACAAACATGTTTTGTTAACTCGCTGTGTTTAGTCTGTAAGATTCAGGCTAGGCCAGAGATAATTGCTCATATATATATCCGTCCTTTTTTCTTTTTTTTATTTTCTCTTTTTTTTTTCTTTCTCTCTTTTCTTTAAATCCTTTCTTTTTAAAATGGATATGATATACTGTACTTAAATCTACTGTTTGAGGGTGTATAGAAATGTGCACTCTCATTTATATATCTAGTATAAAATACATTAGTGATTGTTCTAAGGTTGCTTTTAAGCATTATTATTATATAAAATTATAAAATTTATTAGTGATTTGTTATTATTATTTATCATTTTTAATCTCCTTCCTTTTTATTACTATTATTATCATTATTATGAGACTGGTTAGTAAGATTTTCGGCTGGTTAGTTTGTTAAGCTTTACTATTATATGTTAATTGAAGGGCAATATATGGTTACTGGAAATTAATTGTAGGCCTGCTTCATTGCTATAAGACTGATGATGTGATATTGAAATGTAAGGTTGATTATTTATGCTGTATTAAATTGTAATATTGCCAATGTTATAGGTATAACTTTTAAGTAGAATGGGATTTGAAGTTTGTGTGTAATGGAGTTTAAATTTAATCCTTTTAAATAACTTTTTATATTTTTTTTCATGCTTCTCACTTCTTCTTTTGTTTTCTCCCCCCCCCCTTTCCCCCCCTCTTTTTCGTTATTGCTCTGTCCTCCTAAGAATATTGTATTGTTGGGAAACTGTAGTTACTGATTAGGTTGTTGGAGAGCCAGTGTGGTGTAGTGGCTAGAGTGTTGGACTGGGAGCCCAGCGATCTGGGTTCTAGTCCCCACTCAGCCATGGAAGCTCACTGGGTGACTTTGGGCCAGTCACAGACTCTCAGTCCAACCTACCTCACAGGGTTGTTGTGAGGATAAAATGGAGAGGAGGAGGATCATGTAAGCCGCCTTGGGTTCCTTGCAACAGGAAAAAAGGCGGGATATAAATGCAATAAAATAAATAAATAAAATAAATACTGTTTATTTCATTTATAATGATAAAAAATAGAATAAGTATTTTTTTAAAAAAAGGAGTGGTGGAATTATGGTTTCTTTTAAAGAAGTTGGAATTGTTCCCTATCTCAGTGAAGCATTTACAACCTCCTAGACCCAGACGGGCATCCTCTCCCTGCCATGAGGAGACCACAAATGGTCTTCCAGACCTGACCAAGCTCCTTGTCCATATAGTCAGGAAAGTATCTTCCCACTGTTCTAATATTACAGTTGTTACACATTACATAGCAATACCCAGTAACATGTGTTTTTATGGAGGCAGCTCACAGCACCTTGGCTCCCTTCTTGGTTTGTTTTTTAAAGGGGGGTGTATATCTGTGAGAGACCGAGTGAAAAGCAACATGACTGTACCTCCAAGGATGCAGCCTCACCTCACCTCACCTCCCAACTCCCGGCAGCAAAACTGCCCCTTCATACTGCCTTTGGAATGTGGGGACTGGATGTCACAGAAATAAGAACCTGCACAAGTATTTTGCAATACACACAATGTGATCGGGGCACACTTTTGTCGGTCATCTTGAAAAGTTATAAACTGCAATGGTAATAGCCCTTGCTATTAAATATGCAGTAGGGAAGAAATTAAAGTGGGGCGACTGTATCACACTTGTCCACCAGATGGCACCACAACCATGCCAAATTATTGCTAGAATAATAACTAAGTTTGGAAGACAAATGGGTCATGGGTGGGCAAAGAACATTATTCCATTCATTCCTCTACAACTGCATCAAAGACAGCACACTGATTCCTGGGGCCTTTTCACACTACTGTTTTCTTTAGGGGGTGGGGGTGGTATTTGTGTAACATACATGCAGTCAATTATTTGTTGTGTATGATCCAGGTCTCTTCCTTCTTCTTTTGCAGGGATATCATCACATTTCTGAGCATTGAAAGCTCAATGCTTGGTACATCTAGATAGCCCATCCATAGGGTATCTGGGTTGCAGGAGTGTTGCGGGTACCTATTGGACACTGTATGACAGAGATGGTGGCAAGCGACAAGTGCCTGAGAGTGAGTGCTTCTCCCAGCCCTCGCCCCTCTGTTGTGCCACTCCCTCAGGAAACACCCAACTACCCCCTTTAAAAAAACACATGCAACCACCCCTAAAAAACCCTCCCTGCCCACGTGCGTCCTGCCATTTTAAGATTCTTTTGCTTACGCTTTCTTGTGCCCTCCCTCACTCCAGGGCTGAGGTCCACCTGGGATTCATACAAGGGGACAAGAGGTTGTACTGCTGTTGGCTTTGAAGGAGGACTTGTGGGATAATTGGCTGAAAGGTTCAGATGTGGCAGGGGCAGCCCTTGATCAGCTAGTGATATGCTCAGGCTTGATCACTGTTTTAACCCTCGAGAAAGTGACACAGGTACTACAAAGAAAAGTTTCTGAAAGGCAGGGCAGGGCAGCTTCTTAAACTAAGAACACACACACACTTGTTACACCTCTCCAGGCACTCAGAGTGTACCATGCCCTTGTGTAGGGGTGTGAAATTTCCAGAAATGTTGAAGCCATGGGGGGGGAAGTGGGTTGGGGTGGTGGTGGAAAAAAAACAGATATTTGGGGGGAAATTGAAAAATAAGCAACATTTGCAGATCGAAAGTCACTCTGTTGCTTTAGGACAGTCTTCCTCAACCTGGTGCTCTCCAGATACTTTGGACTTCAGCTCTTACCAGCCTCAGGCAGGATGGCCACTGGTCAGGAATGCTGGGCATTGTAGCCCAAAACACCTGTAGTGCGCCAGGATGAGGAAGGCCACTTTAGGAATGTAAAGCAGCCTCTATGTTCCTAAAGTTACATTATGTATAACTGGGTATGTTTGTGAAATTATTGTTATATTTGAAAACTGTAAAAAGTGAACTCAGTAAATTTTTAATTTGTCTGAATAAACTATACTTTTAAAATGTAATATACCATACATGATTAATTTTATGAGCAAACCAAGTCTTACATAACATAATTTAGGTTCCTAGTTTATGTCTGACCACAGGGAACTTCAGCAAGTACTTCCTGAAACATCTGACTCTTCCTAGAAGCAGAAAGAAGTGGAGGCAGAGGAAGACAAGTCCAGAAACACAGGACTCTGTAGAGCAAAACCCAAACTGTCAGGAATGTATGCTTTGTTGTTGTTGTTTATTCAGTCGCTTCCGACTCTTCGTGACTTCATGGACCAGCCCACGCCAGAGCTTCCTGTCGGCCGTCACCACCCCCGGCTCCCCCAAGGTTGAGTCCGTCACCTCCAGAATATCATTCATCCATCTTGCCCTTGGTCGGCCCCTCTTCCTTTGGCCTTCCACTTCCCCTAGCATCAGCATCTTCTCCAGGGTATCCTGTCTTCTCATGATGTGGCCAAAGTACTTCAGTTTTGCCTTTAATATCATTCCCTCAAGTGAGCAGTCTGGCTTTATTTCCTGGAGTATGGACTGGTTTGATCTTCTTGCAGTCCAAGGCACTCTCAGAATTTTCCTCCAGCACTTCAGTTCAAAAGTATCTATCTTCCTTCGCTCAGCCGTCCTTATGGTCCAGCTCTCGCAGCCATAGGTTACTACGGGGATATATGTCCCCCCAAAATGTATGCTTTCTTCCATATTATAATATGGTGACTCTACTCACATGTTGGGAAACTGAGCATAACTTGGAGCATCCCTAAATGTCTATCAGTAAAAGATACATTAGATCAACAATTTTAATAAGAAATGGAAGAAATAACTATGCTGAGAATCTTACAAAGAGGAAATGTTTTATTAAAAAACATTTCCCCATGGCTTCATTATTTCCAGACATTTTACTTCTCTAGTCTTTCTATGAAAGTCTTCTTATTACATAGTTTTAGAAATCATTTGTGGGGGCAGGGGGGAGTAAAAGCTTGGTAACAATATCTAAGCACCTTGTCTTAAATTCTAAAAGAAAATATTTAATAATCCAAAGCTGTTCAGCTTTTCCAATTTTTTGGGAAAAAAACAAAGACAGTCCTTGGAGAACCCCCCCCCCCCGAAAAAAAGCCCCCCCCCCAGTCTTCACATCTCTGTTCTTGTGCTGATCTCTATTTATTTATTTATTTATTTATTTATTTATTTAATAGCATTTTTATCCCACCCTTTAGCCAAAAAGCCTCCCAAGGTGGCTTACAAAGATATTTCTTATTTTAACAGGGCTTGTACAAACAAACCTCCCACTGCATTGTTCCCTTTATTATTAGTACAATGAAGGAAAATATAATCTTCCAAATCCCGGGAAGTACTAGTTCCCCTCTACTCAGCACTGGTTAGGCCTCATCTGGAGTACTGTGTCCAGTTCTGGGCACCACACTTTAAGAAGGATGCAGACAAGCTGGAGAGGGTTCAAAGGAGGGCAACAAAGATGATCAGGGGACTGGAAACAAAGCCCTATGAAGAGAGACTGAAAGAACTGGGCATGTTTAGCCTTGAGAAGAGAAGACTGAGGGGAGATATGATAGCGCTCTTCAAGTACTTGAAAGGTTGTCACAGAGAAGAAGGCCAGGATCTCTTCTTGATCATCCCAGAGTGCAGGACACGGAATAATGGGCTCAAGTTACAGGAAGCCAGATTCCGACTGAACATCAGGAAAAACTTCCTGAGTGTCAGAGCAATACGGCAATGGAACCAATTACCTGGGGAGGTGGTGGGCTCTCCCACACTGGAGGCCTTCAAGACGAGGCTGGACAGCCATTTGTCAGGGATGCTCTGACTTGGATTCCTGCATTGAGCAGGGGGTTGGACTCGATGGCCTTGTAGGCCCCTTCCAACCCTACTATTCTATGATTCTATGATTCTATAATACTGCCATTTAGCTCTTTTCCATGTTCTGAGATGCTTTCATCACCTTCCCACAGGTCAGTGCACAAATGAATGGGATCTTTGGCAGTTTGGAAGAGATGGAAAAGCAAAAAACAAAAACACCCCCCCTCCATTTCTTCTGGCAGTCATCATGTACATATTGTGGCTATGGGTACCCTACAAGATATTTAGGGAGGCGATGTAACTTCAGTGGAACTGATTTTCTATGTGCTCAATAAAATGCTCCAACAGTCTCTGGCAAAGCAGCACTGGGAGAGGGTGAATTGGAGTGAAGAAGCCTCAGGAAGGATGTGATCCTCCACACATTCTCCCCTCTGAAATATACCCCCACCCTAGGCCAACTTCCTACTAAGAAGATTCAAGACATGTGCTTGAAAGTAAAACATGCTACCTGACAAGGCTTTTATTGCACAGTCACCCTGCTTCAAATGTGGACATTTCCAGGAGAGTCATACAATCTGTCTTTACATGAGGCATTTATACGGCACTCGTGATTGGTCACTCACAGAAGTTTGCGGGTCATTTACACCATCACCCTCCAGGGCACATCCAGCTGTATTTGATCTTTAGTCCGCTAAAAAATAAACCCCGAGATAATCCACTATTTAAATGTAAATCTGTTTTAATGGCTGTGTGTAAATGTGCAATTCCGCTATAACAACAGCCTGAGAAGAAGCCATTGAGAAGAGCAGGAAAATCACAATTGCTCTCCCATGCGCTGCCCCTCCTCCAGAGTGTCTGCCTGTTGACCTGGGCCAGGAGGAGAATTTTCTTGGCCCAGCTAGGAGCACGGAGTTGGCCAGGGGGAAGAAGAAGAAGAAGAAGAAGAAGAAGAAGAAGAAGAAGAAGAAGAAGAAGAAGAAGAAGAAGAAGAAGGTGGTGACCCACACCCCCCCTGTAAGCGGCTGACAGCAACGAAGCCACACACCCACACACCCCATGTGCGCCGCTTTGCAGAGAGAGAGAGAGTCTTTAATCCCTCGGACAGCCACTGATTCATGGCTCACTCTCTGCCCAAGGCTGCGGGGAACTTGCCTGTGTAAAGAGCTGATCACTTAGAATGTGGAAACAGAAGCCCTGGTAAATTGCGAAATAGCCTTGTATGATGAACCCCTTGTCATCTACCATTTGTGACCCTCCTGTGTTTTCCCATTCGGGGGAAAACTATTATGGAGGGTGAGGTGGAATAGCTGCACAATGATTTTTGAGTGGTAGCACTGGAAGCCCTTCCTCTGGAAACACTCACACTGGGGGTGGGGGGTGATTTAGGGGGAGATTCAGTAGAAAAGTGGTGGATGGAGAAAGAGGTAATTACACCACCTGACCTGTTGTTTCTCTAGTCCAAGGGCTCCTTCACACAGAGCTTTTATCCTGCGATTGAGATTGTTCCTTCACGAAAGTTTGCGGGCTCTTCACATGACACTGTGACCTTCCAGAGTCTCCTGCACTAAATGCCCTTTGTTCTGTTTTTAAATGGAACGCAGATAATGAGCTATCAAATTACCCCCTTGTGTTCCACTTGAGTTCCCTCCACGAAAAGAGGAAAAAGCGGCAAGAAGAGGAGTGAGATCAATGAAAGAGAATGGAAGACTCAGATACGGGGGAGGGGGGAGGGTGAAAAAGGGAGTCGTTGTGATCCTCCATTTACAATGGAAGCAGAAAGCCCCGTTTTTAATGCAGGATTTTAGGCTGGTGTGGAGATGCCCCAAATGGCTCCTTCCCAGTGCTGCTTTGTAGCGAAGCAGCAGGCTATTACACATACGGAGTATAGTTGAGCCCCAAATTAGAGTGAATAAGACAGGTCTAACATTATTATTTTTTAAAACCAGATCTTAACGAATTTAATGATAGAAAAAAAACCCAATTCGTAAATCACAATGTGCTTCACAATAAATGGTTGCATGGAAACAGCTGCATAGAAGGAGTGTGAGCGTGTGCTTGCAAACTGTACAAATCACATTTGGTCACAATGTCGCAATACTCAAAGGAAAGTTTAAAATATTTTCTGGTTTCCATGAAAATGGTTGTTGGGGTTGAGCTTCAATTCAAACTGGAAACTTAGAAAAGAGTCCTGACCATTGGCAAGATCTCCCCAAGGAGGCTTAGCTGGTGCCTAGGCAAAGCACTTTGCATTTTCCTAGGCTTTAGAAACAAAGCCTAAGAGGTTTTCACTTCGAATTAGACCTGCTATTGTTTCGTTTGTCTTGTACTTTCTTACATTATTTAAATTGGGGTTTTGTAAGCTGCCCTGATATATATTATCAAAAGGTGGGACAGAAACAACCACACACATACAAGTTAGCCCCCCTGCCGCCGCCCCCCCCACACACACAAACCAAGTGTCTGGCATCAGTTACACAGCGGTGTTGCTCTGGGTCAGTATCTCCAAGCTGGCTCTAGGCTGGCCCAAGAGGAAAAGGCCAGGACCGCATTCCCCTCTCATTCCACATATGGATTGGATTAGCAGCTGACTTGGACTAAGACGCTGGCAGCAGGACAGGGCCCCCCACTGCAGCAGAGGGCGGCAGGCTCGCTTCCAGGGTGCAGGGCAGGCCACGGGCACACAGGGCTCTCTCCTCCAAAACCTCACTGCTGCCCCTTGCGCCCAGTGCCCAGCCGCTGCTGCAGCACAAGGCAACTATGTCATGGCTGCTGGGCAGGGCAGGGCAGGGCAGGGCAGGGCAGGGCAGGCCTTACATTGCATCCGGGCTTCTCAGATTGTTCTGCAGGGTCATGGCAGCAGAGAGCAACAAGTGTGCAGTCCCTCGGAAAGTGCTGGAGAGTTTCTCTTCCCCCTGCAGAAATTAGGTGAAATGCCCCACACGTTCTCTGCCCATAAATTGGGTGTGGAATTTTGAGAGCTTATTTGCACAGCTCTAAAACAAGCAAAAGATGACGGGGGAACAGACATCTAGATTTAAAAAGTGCAGACAGAGCCACTCATCTGGATAGGTCCTTTGCTGGTTCACAGATGGACTATTTTCCGACGTCAGCAGGGGCAGAAGTGACAACTGCCCATAGAAATCAAGAGAAATCCAAGATTTTAACATAGCTGGGAGTCCCCTATCTAAAACCCCAAAAGGTAGTGGCAAAGAGACCAGTTCCTGTTCAGTCCATGTTCTTGAGCCAATTTCCCCAAGCTGGTCTGGCCCAGTGCATCTCCAAAGGATCCCAACATTTCCATGTTGGTTAGGTAGACATGTGCAGACATGAGTTCTCATACACATATGCACAAGAACAAGGAATCCTCACAGGAGCGTTATTACAACTGCCACGAGGTCAGCGGTCTGGGGGAAGAACTGTGCAGCAGGAGCAGCCCTGTCCTCCTGGCCTGGCCATTATCTGGACTCTTCATGAATCTGGTCTTGGAGGGTGAGAGGAAGGGGGGCATCCAGGGAGGGGTTACACTCCAAGGCACCCTGGACTGCACAGACAGGTGCCAGGTGAGGGAGTCTGCTCCTTCGTTCAAAGGTAGATTTTATTTATTTATTTATTCATTTCATTTCTATACTGCCCAATAGCCGAAGCTCTCTGGGCGGTTCACAAAAATTAAAACCAAACAACACACAATAAAACAATTTAAAATATATAAAACATTAAAACCACAATATAACAATACAACCACAATAAAACCTAGCAGCAGTGCAGGAGTTTAAAATACAGATTTAAAACAGCAAAGCTAAAAATTTAGAAAGTTAAAATGCTAAAATGCCTTGGAAAATAAAAAGGTCTTCACCAGGCGCCGAAAGGAATACAATGTAGGTGTAGATCTACACATGAAACCCCACCCCTGCTGCTGCAACTCTGTAAACAACTTCATTGAAACATGTTTGTAAGCCACCTTTTATTATGTGGACCACTTTGGGAACTTTTGTTGAAACACAGTATATACATATTCCAAATAATAAATAAAAGTTGCCATTTGTAAGAGGATGCAGCCGGAAGGGTGAAACCGATGACAGCCTTGCACGTTGAATACTGCAGGTCAGGCTCCGGCTGGTTTACAGCAACAGAGTTGTACATTGTTGTCCAGAGGTATTTAGACCCCCCATTGCAGGTTTGGGATGGGGGGAAAGTAGCTTGCAGCAGTCCAATGTTAATATTGCAGGTCAGAGGCAAGGTAGATTTGGATTCCCAATCAAAAATCCCCTCAGGTTACTCATATTGCCCCCATCAGATCTCCTCCCAAGCCAAATCCAGGACTCAGCCACATACGGAAACCTCCTGTCCCACTGACTTGCATGCAGACCAGATACACTTTTAAATGTTTAAAGGAAACATAAAAATTAAGGTTCACACATCGAGTCCCCAATTCAAGCCAGGACTCTTGTTTTGTCTTTGGTGCCAATGCTTGCTTTTTCAGCTACAGGCAAGACACACACTAGGGATACACTGCAACCATTTGTTGTAGGCCCCCACGTTTTAAAATTTTGTCCTTCAATAAGGGCGGGGGGGGTGATAGCAATAGACAAAAATAAAAGTAAAGAGATGGGCAGAAGGTGATTTCCCCACAAACTTCCTGAAACACCCTTGCCAGAAGTCAGGGGACACACACACCCCGAATGGTGTGGCCGGTGGTGCAGGGAACTGAGAAGTGGCTGCTGCAAATTGGGTAGAGCTTGGGGAATATCTAGCTCAGGGACAGGCAACTTGGATTCCTCCAGATGTTTTGGACTATCCCTATAAGCCCCAGTCAGCATGGCCAATAGTCAGGGATTATGAGAGCTGCAGTCCCAAGCATCTGGAGCACAGCAGATTGCCTACCCCTGGCTAGTCCAACAGGCAACAGCTGGTTGGGGCTTCCTGTTGCCTTGATTTAGTTGAACTACTGCCTGGTGAAATGGGTTGGTTTCCAGTTCCTTCCCAAGCCACTGGAGAATAAAGAGGAAGCTCTGGGATCCAATGCAAAATTCTCTATTTGCATGCTTTCTCATATATCAGTGGTAAGGAACTAGCTTGTACCAAGCCTCACTCTCAAATTCAGAGGCAAATTTAACATTATAGTTCAAATCTCCTTGCAACCTTTACAGAAACTAAACCTCATACCATGCTTCTGAAGTGACAGGGTCAAGAGGTATAAATTCCTCTGGGAGCTGGGCTGGAACTCTCTCCCTTGAGCCACTGCATTTCTTAGCACTGTGCCTTGCTCTACCCTTCCTGCTGTGATTGGTCACTGCCCCTTCCTGCCCCTAAGCAGCTGCCCCTTCCTGTGCTGCTTGCTTAGTCCATTTTGCACTATGCCCATAACCATTCTTGCTTTTCCTCGATTCCTGCTACCTGTACCTCCTCACACCTATCTCGTTCATGTGGACTCCTCAACCCACTCACCCAAGGACCAATCCTGGAGTCACCCAGATCCCCCGCCTGATCCTGGCACCACAGAAGGTACCAGACCTCTTTAGAGTGGCATGTAGAAGTGCCAGGCAGGTATTAGTACTGCTTCATATAAAACACAGACACAGAGGAAATACACGCTTTTTCCAATTTTATTCTTGATTTTATTTGCTATTATTGAACCAGTACATCTTATGCTTTATATACATATACACGAAGTTTTACTTCAGTTTGTGCTGATACATTATATATTATCTTGATAATACTAGTTTTTTTAAAAAAAACAAAAAACAAAAAAACACAGAGGGAGAAGCTCCTGATTAGTCTCTTCGTGATATCTAATTTCTTGATGTCTGGACACAGAATTATTGAAATGACAGGACCTGCCACTGTTATGGAATACTCAGCCAGATTCTAGAATTCTTGCCCTGGCTTATATGATACAAGCAAAGAAGCTTAAAGAGGATGGGAAACAGTTTACAACCAACCAGTAGTGAAATAAAGATGGAGAGATACAGCTAATTATAGGAACAAGAATAAGGTGTAAGAATAAGGTGGTGGTGATGGAAGTGATGAATAACTAGGCATTTAAAGCGCGTACAGAGATGTGCATATAACGTTATAGAACTCTTTAAAAGTATTTCCTTCCCAATTACTAATGTACCAGGTTCCCCTCTGCTGCTCCACCATGAAATAATCTGTGGAAGGATTAAAGAGTTGAAAAGGACATGAGCAAAGGAGAAACATCAGGAGATTATTCAGATGTGCCCTACTTCAACCACCTAAGAGCATCAAACTATGGGGTCACAGAGGACACCAACTATGTGTCATACACAGCCCTCCAGCTGATATTGGTATCACAAGAGGCCACTGTGAAACTTAAAAATCTAGTGCTCTGCAATAAAGGGGATGCTGCTAGGTCAAGCAAAGCAGGTCTTTTTTAGCCATTCCCAGCCCATTAAGTCCAAGGAGGGGGTACAAAGGCAAACCTGCACAACAACCTGAGCAGCTTGTGGGAAGAAAGGATAGAGGAACTACAAAATAAAGACCTTTGCCCAGAATGTGGGTTGAAGAAGAGAGAATGCCCCAAAAGACTTCCATGATCCACCAATATTTGCTAGGGAGAAAGTATCAGCATACAACAAGCTAAATCACACTGTCCAGAAAGCACAATCCAGAAGTTAACTCCCGCAAACTCTGAAATCCATTTTTGGAAGTCTGCACAGCGGCATTTCTGTTCCTTGGCCAATTAGGTGATGGCACCTTCCATTAGCCATAAGCAACCCGTGAAGTGCCTGGACTTCGTTCACATTAGCTGGCAGTTCCCAAGTGCAGATGTTACACCAAACTGAGGTCAGAGAGCTGAGCTGCCTTGTCTAGATACAGGATTCCTAGAAGAGCTAGGACAGCTGCTGCTGCCTGAAGTGCAGACGGCCTTGCTATTGTTCCCTGTAAGGATGGAAGCAGGGGTTTCTTGCACATTGCTATTTTTACACACTTCGAGTTTTTAAAGGTTCCAAAGTATATTCGGTGTTAAGAGATGTGGGGGCAGGCAGGGGAGAAGAGCCAGGGAGATTTGTAGATGCTCACTCAATAAAAAAACAAAGGTGATCCAAGTCAAACTGCACCATAGATAGGTTTGTGCACAGTTTCTCCCCTTCCGGACCACAGATATAATGGGAGAAAGAACATTCAAGGAAGGGCTGAAATCATTCCATGATACAGGTACTAGGACAAAGCAAGCTGTCCCAGGGACAGAAGGTTGCTCCAGGATGACTTCTTTGAGAATGGCTTTTGTTTTCCTCCTTGGTTGCTATGTGTCAAATACATCAACAAGATCTACCTGTGCTCACTAAGATCATTACTGCTGTGGGAGATCTTGAGAGGAGAAAGGGAGCTACACCTGGCTAGGAAAACAAAAAGCCAGATCTGCTCATCCTTCTCCTATCCCACACAGCATCAATTTAGTTTTCCTCTGCTGTGGCAGCCATGATGCGGAAGGGTAGATTTATAGAAGCCAGCTAGAGCCTTCTGTCCCCCACCCCCCTTCTAAAGTTACCCCTGGGCAGTATTCCGAAGCAGTTCCCCACAGCTTTTTGCAGTACTGTTGCATGAGAGAGAAAACTATTGAGTGTCAATGCAAATGGAAACATGAACAAAAACAGGTGGATCGTCCAAAAATCGTGTTCTGACTGAAGAGCCAAGGACACCAGCTCACTCCCATCCTAGTTGGGGCCCGATGAGCCTTGGTCATTGGTCCATTCCTACTTCACCAACTCAAATTCTTCAGAACTGGACCCAATTGGGGGGCTGGGGAGATTGGCTGGGAACTGTGCTGAGGGTGAAGAAAAGGCAGAAAAGAGTTAGTGAGGAGTGGCAGTCTTTGGCACTGGCTCATGGCAATGCCATGGACCTGGAACTCTGGGACCTGCACACCCTAGCATGCCCCGCTCCTCCATCTCTTTATCGAAATCTTCACGTTGGAATCCTAGTAGTGGAAGAGGCAAGAACATCAGCAGGGAGAGGCAAGGCCTTCTGCTGTGTGGGGCTGCTCCAAGGCTACGGGAATACTCTACCAGAGGAGGTAGTTGCATTTCTGTAGCTTGAGCAAGGAAAAAACCCATTTATCTGGAGGCGGAACGTTGGCTGGTTAAATAATCTGTCTGACTCTTAATCCAAGAAGTTGTGTTCCTATTTTATGATTTATTAGGCGTTTTCAATGTTGTTTTTAAGGTTTATTTAAAAGCTGGTTTGCTTGCTGTTGCTTGTCAGTTCCCGTGTGACCCACCCCTTGGAGTCTGCACTCCTCACATTCTTCCTAGGCAAACAGTCTTCCCCATCCTTTTCACAGCTACTTACCTGGATGCAGTGTTAAAGTCTCCCCAGAGGTCTGTGGTGGCTGGAACCACAGCAGGTGCAGGTACCTTTGAAACGGCAGATGGCAAGTCAAAGTCTAGCAGAATATCTGGTGGTCAAGAGAGGCAAACATGTATTTATTATACTTCTGTATTACAGCAACTTACACAGAATTCCTTTTGTGGCCTTCCATCTAGGCACTGATCAGCTCCACACCTGCTTCACCTCAATACAGCTGCAGCATAATATTTCCAACTCCATTCTGCTGCAAGAAGAGAGGATCTGCATGGTGTAAATCAGGGACAGGCAACAGGCAGGCCACAAGTCCCCACTCCACCAGCCTTTTTGGTGGTCCCCCGCGTCTCCAAATTTGTAGCTTAAATTCAGTGGTGTGGTACCAAAAAGGAACAGCAATTCTGCTTTAAAACAAGGTGCACGCTCCCTACACACCATGTTTTCAAACAAAATGTTGTTTTACTTTTGGGGTAGCATGGCAGGGAGCAGGTGGGTGGCCCCAGGGGAGTCCAGAGGGGCTAAGTGGCCTCCCGACCCTTGGAAGTCACACTCCTCTGGTGTAGAAGGAGGGAGCATTTTCAGGAGAGAAGCCGCAGGAGGGAGGATTGTTAATCCATTCTTCTCTTGCCTTCCATTTTTCCTCTGTACCTCTCCAAGCCACTTTTCTATGAAAAACTGGGCAGAGGAAGAATTTCTCTCCCTGCTCCTCCACACTTCAAATGCAGGGTTCAGAACATCATGTTTGTTCCCAAAAATATAGTATTGTCACTAGAGGGGGGCACAGTGTCATATCTGTCAATACTATCATTTCAATTATTTCCCCAATTCTGAGTAGCAGTATTAGAACCCATTAGTGCATGTCCCTTCCATCAGTTAGTTCACTTTCCTATGCTGACGATTTTGGAGACCATGTTCAGGTGAAGCGGGCCTCCTTCTGCTAGCAGCCAGACAAGGCCTTGCCGCTCTCTTCTTTGTACACCAAGGAGTCTTGCCCTTCTCCAGCTCCCTGCGCAGCATTTGAGAGACTAGAGACTTAAGCCAAATGCTGAACCAAACCACTTGGCTCCCAGTAGCTGATGAGGATGTAAAGAGCAAGATACTGCAAGAAACTAGAACTGGGAGCCATAGCTCAGTGACAGAGCACATGTTTTGTAAGCAAAACATCCCAGGTTCGAACACCAGCATCTCCAGGGCGGGCTGGGAAAGACCCCTGCCTGAAACCCCGGAGAGCCGCTGCTGCCAGGCAGTGTCGACAGTACTGGGCTGGATGGATCAGTGGCCTGACTCAGTACAAGGCAGCTCCCGACGTCCCTATGGTTAGCTTCCAAGGGTGGGTATCCCAAGCAGAAATCGAAGAGTTCCAAGTAACTCAGAAGAATTAAGTGAAATTTCCATAAGGCAGCTGGAATTTAGATAAACGAGTTCTACAAGCCACCCAAGTTACACATTACAAAACTTGTTAAAAAGTTTATGTACCACACTCTTTAAGCAGCATACATCCGGTTCCCACATGATCTTTCATCCAACAGCTTACAAGATCTGCTGTACTTCAGCAGCAGAAGTGCATCAAATACCACTGTGCCCCCCCCCCCGAATATTGAGAACCAACATCTTTCTCCCCCATGAATCCTAGCAGATCGGACTTAAAAGGGACACTTCAGTAGGAACTAGCAACTGTACCCAACTTCACATCAGTTGGAATAGCCCTTTGTTTGATACAGCAAAACCGTCAAGCAAAGTTACATAGCTGTCAGAGTTGGATGCATTGTGCACACCCCATCTGAGTGAAGACAACCCTACTGGCAAAACTAAGCCCACTCTCTGTCAAGATACATCCACATAGCCCCCTGATGAAGGGTTCTGTCCACTCCATCGGGGGGGGGGGGGCGCTGCCTGTTTGGGAAATTTGCCCCTATTGTGAAATGAGGGACACATTTTAAAAATGCTTTTTAAAAACAAAGTACCCCTGAGGTGGACACTGTTATGGTCCCCTTAGCACACATGCCAAGTTTAAGATATCTAGGTTTCACAGTCTTGGTGCTATGGTGCTGACAGACACACATCCACTTTTTTTTGTAAGATAGAGCAGAAGATAGCTGACTGCTCTCCACTCCAGAGATCCAAATCCCAGACCTGCTTCACACGTTCCATGGCAGTGATTTGCCACCACCTGTACACACAGCCAATCCTGGCTTCCTGGAGTGCGTAACTGCTTGAACTGTGTTTGCAACACATGTCATTGCAGGTTTACCAAAGGAGATGCAGGGCGTGAGGTGCCTTCAGTCTCCACAGGAACAAGTGTCAGCAAGACAAACTGATGCACAGTGTGCATCACTGTGCATCAGTGATCCTGTGCATCAGGGACCCTCTCCCTTCCCTTAAGAGCAGGGTGCTTGGGAACTGGCACCTAAAGTGGTTTCTTTCTGCAGAGAGTAAGCCCACACACCAGCCCCATACATCATGCCCTCGGAATCCCACTGCTTGCCAACTAACCTGGGGTATAAGGTGGGCCATCCAGAGGCTGCCATTTTGTGACCTTCTTAGCCAGCGGTCGCACAGCTCTTGTTGTACCCCAAAGTTCAGCAAGAACAAGAACTTTAGCACTTTTGGGGTGTTCAAAGTGTTTTCATGCTGTCTCTCACGGTGTTTCTTTCAACAACGCTGGGAAGGTATGCAAATGTTTCCCCCATATTGCAGATGGGAGCTAAGGCCAAGAGGCAGTGACTTGCCTATGGCTACCTAGCAAGAGCATGACAGAAATCAGATTCAAACCAGGGAATTTCTGACTGATAGCTCAGTGTCCTTGCCAGCTCCTACTTTGTGTATATTCAGAACAAAGGGATCGTTCCAGATTATCTTTTCTGCACATGTGTGGCAGTTACCTGTGTTGCCCACATTGCTGGATTTCAGCACCGGTGGTGGTGTAACGTGATTAGAAATGGCAGTCAAGGAAGGAGGGGGGACAGCAGGAGGGGCAATTTTGCCCCCAGGAGGTGGTGGGAGTAGGCTTAGTCCCCCTGGTCCAGCTGGGCGTGGCTTGGTTGACCCACTTTTCTTTGTTGGCATGTTCTGAAAAGGGAAACACAGTATCAAGTGGAATATCTTAAAGCAACAGCAGCTCACCAAAGAAAGCCCTGAGCAGGCCAGGAAACAAGCAAGACCCATGAGATTCTCACCCCAATGTTCAATTTAATGGTCTGTCCTTCCTTAAACCCTAGGTCAAGCTTGGGACGGCTGTCTATTTCCTGGGACTCCTTGGAGATTTCTGTCTCTTGTTTCACCCACCTAGATTATGGAGTGAAGGAACAGAGAAAAACAAATAAAAAACACACAGGAAGCAGAAAGACCGATTGCAGAGACAAGGAAGACGCACAGGGAAACTCAAACAGGGATTCTACGGGACGTACTTTGGCTTCCCTCCATATGAGTATCCCAGCCCCAAGGCACTGTGTACAAGCAAGTACATGATTATGACTCTGGATCATGCCCTTCCTTCAAAGAGTTGTGGGGTTGCTCACTCAAGCTTGCCTTGTTTAGTCCTCACAATCCCGTGAGGTGAGCAAAGCTGAGCGACTGGCCCAAGACCCTCCAGTGTGCTTCCTAATAATGGAGAGGCTGAAACCCAGCTCTCCCTGGCCCAAGTCTAACACTCCAGCCCAACCTCCCTGTCCTCCTGCTGCTTCGAACTTCAACTCCCATAAGCTCCAGCCAGTGTGGCTAACCATCAGGAATGCTGGGAGTTGTAGTCCAAAACACCTGGAGGACACCAGTTGGGGAAGGCTGCTCTAACCCATGGATGGGGAACCAGCGGCCTCCCCTCCTCGCCCACCCCTTGGAAAAAAGGCACCAGTAGAAGCTTTCAAAAAGCCAATTGCTTCATGGGGGACAGTTACAGGATGGGGTGTATGTCAAAGCTGGGGAGGGGAGGGGAGGGCTAACCTTCACCACATGCTGCAACTCCCTGCCCAAAAAACCCTCCACCCAAGCATGGCAATAGTATTAAAAACATTACTGCTGCACCGGGGATGGGATGAGGAAGGCAAGTGAAGAGGGGGGGGGGGATGCTTGTGTGGATGTGTGTGCATATATACAGATGGATGGGTGGTTATAAGAGAGAGGGGTGGCTCGGGCCCGGGGGAGCGGGGGAGGCTCTCCACCCCTACTCTAACTCTTGTGGGTAATCTGTTGGGAGGCCAAAGCAAGCAGGAGGTAGGGCTGGAACAGCAAGAGGTTGGGTGCCCCTTTTTCTGCCACCCCCTTTTCTGTCTCGCTGTCTTCCTTCTCATGCAGTGGGCCACCAGAAAAGGGGGAGATCACTTTTGCCAGAGGTGAGAGGTGAGCAGTGAGTGCATGCACGGGGCTTTTGACTGCCCTCCTCTATATTATACATGTTCTCAGTTTAAGCTAAATAAACCAATGAACAGGGCAGTTGACCTAGCTGCCTCAACTGACGCCTTCATCAACACATGACTGGCCATTTCAACCAACATTTGCAAGTGTAAGGA
Organism: Heloderma suspectum; assembly: GCF_057233095.1. Lineage (NCBI taxonomy): Eukaryota > Metazoa > Chordata > Lepidosauria > Squamata > Helodermatidae > Heloderma > Heloderma suspectum. The sequence continues at coordinate 120,562,257 of NC_139462.1, forward strand.
GGCAGATCAACTTTCTACAGCAGAGTGCCTGGCCCCCACATCTTGGGGTGGCCGCCTCACCAGTTGGGTCAGACAAAGCATTTGCAGTGCCCTTTTGCTGCAGGCAAACGTGCCCCTCCTCTATTTTTAACTAATTCAAGTATTAATCAACTTTCTGGCAAGTACTTAAACTGATGTATGCAACTTTAAAACCACACATCAAACTAGTTTTAAAAGTGTTTTAAGATTCAGAAAATCACCCATGATACTACATTAAAATGGTTCCCCAAAACTAACTTAAAAAAACAAACAAACCTAAAAGTGGACAATAGGCTTGCTGGGGAGGGTGTTCCATAACTGCAGTGCCAATTCTCAGACAGACCTTATGTGAGAGAACAAGATCTCACTCCCTAAAGATCAGAGGGGTGGGATCACAAGTTTTGTATGAGAGAAGATGCTCCAGAAGACACACAAGGCCCAAATAATTTAGGACTTTAGAGATACAATCAACACCTTGAATTGGGCCTAGCAGCACTCTGAAAGCCAGTAAAGATGAGCAGTAACTTTGAGTAATATGTTCCTGGACAGCCTCCTTTGTTAGGAGACAGACAGTTGAAATTTGCACTACTAAAGACTTTGAACCTTCTTAAAGGACAGCCCCAAGTAGAACACATTACAAAAGTAGCCGGAAGACAGAGCAGGAAGACAGCAGGATTTCTTCTGCTTGTCCCCGAGGACCTCGACACATCCCACCAGCTCCTACCTCTCAACATCAGGGCTAGAGGCAGAGCTTTGCCCACCATTAGGACCAACACTCGAGATGTTTGAATGAGAGAAGCACCCAGGTGCGGGATGATAACCCAATGGCAGAGCACATGCTTTGAATCTGGGGTCTTCTGCACGCAAGCCCTGGAATCTCCATTTTAGAAAATATCTCAGCAGCAGGGCTGCGAAAGGTCCCTGGAGAGGAATGCAAGGCAACAGGGGGCTAGATGAGGGGTAGGGAACCTCTTTCAGCCCAAGGGCCAAAGTCCATTGTGGAGAAGCTCTTGAGGGCCACATTCCGATGGCAAAGCGGGCAAGGCCAAAGGGGTGGGGCCAAAATGCAAAAAATACAAGGGAGACTGGAGATTAGAACTCTTGCTGCCAGCAACTCAGCCTCTGGAGGGGCATCCCAACCTTTTAGGATCGGGAAAAAAACAGCACAGAAGCTGGGAAACCAACACGCCATCAGTGGTAGGGCAAAGGGGGGGGGGGCAGAAAAAGAGAACCCCAGAGGGCCAGACTGGGACCCTAGGAGGGCTGGATTCGGCCCCCAGGCCTGAGGTTACCCACCAATGATCCAACTCATATGATCCGTGAGCGAGAAGTAACCCTTAAAGGCTCAAGTGGCAGAGCAGAGAGGAGAACTTACTTGAAATGATCCTGCAGGGCAACATTGAAGTCAAAGGCATCCCCCCTGTCTCCAAAGCCGATGCCAATGAAGGCGCTTCGCCCTGAGAAGGGAGGCAGCGCAACAGGTGAGCAGCACAACCAATGATGATGAGGGTCCCAAGAGCTCCCCCCTCCCCCCCCGGCATCAGACTGCCTTGGGGAGTCAGGTATAAGTGGCCCAACAGCACATTGCCAGCATCTGAATCTATCCATGGAGCTACAGACTCTCTTTTGCTAACAGGAATCCATTCAAGAGGAGCCCTTCTAGCATGCCTTAATTTACCGTTGCTTGTTTTCCTGTTTATCAAAATGTTTAAGGCTCCAGATTGGCCTTCTTGTACCAGAGGTGAGTACTAACCTCTACAGCAACAGAGCGTGATTAATGGTGATGGCTGCCCCAAGGCAAGATTAGTCTGTTGCGCCTATGGAGTGTGGTGCCTGCCCTGCTTGAAGCAATGGTATGCAGACGCCAGTTCAAAGGGACCTTATTCTAAATCCAATGGGAGGCAACCTGGTGTTACAACTCCTGTCATCCCTTACCATTGCTCATGCTGGCTGGGACTGATGGGAGTTGGGGTCCAGAGCATCTGGAGGGCACAAGGTTGTCTTACCCTGAACACTAGATCCTTTGGCTTCTCTTTTACACCCAATGGCTATCCAGTAGCCACTAAGACCTCTTTAGCACTCATTATTGATTCCTTTAATCTCTGCATTTAGTCCAAGCGCTTAAATAATTTAATGACATTGAAGGACCCTTAATTGCACTGTGTGACTGTTTCTAGGTGTGTCAGAGATTGAACATTTGTACAAACCTGATGCAGAGCTCAGTTCTGGCTTAGTCCCTCAACTTCCATTTTCAATTGCCCTTTCCTTCAATCTCTTACTTTTGTCATACAACAATTCTACGCTTACTACTTTAACACTTTTTCTACTTTGTTCTGGGTGTAGTGCCTACTTCCTGTGGGTATTACTTCTACTTGTTGTTGCTGCTGTTAGGAACAGGCATTATGACGTGAGTCCCTTGAGGGGTAGCTGAACAGGAGAGGGCCTCAGATAGTGACCTAGGTATGTCCCTCAGTTAGCCTGGCCTTACACAGGAGATATATCACCACCCCACTCCAAAAAAAAAACCTCATCATCATTCAGCCACATCTCTCAGAAGGCTGGATCAGAGTCTCCTTATGACCACTCCATTCATTCCAATTCAGCTCAGGAGCTGAAATCCCTTCTCACCATTCCCATCCTGAATCCGGATGACAAAGTACCGGCTGGAATCAGTCACAGTCTCCACAGCAATGCCAGGATATTGATCTATCGGAGCCTGGGCAAAAAGCTCGCCTAAGGATACACAAGAAGAGCACCATGTTCAAGATCAAAACTGATGCATCCCTACAAGGCTACTAGAAAGGAACACAACTCTTGTGTTCCTCAAATACAGGAACAACCAACTTATTCAGCATCAAGGGCCATAAACCGATTTACATGTAACAATCTGCATCATTTAAAAAAAACACAGACGGGTAAGTCTCAGTGAATTGCTGGCTTGTCGGTGGCCCAGTTTCTGAAGATATCAAAACAGCAGTTTTAGGTATGAATCATCAGCATCTAATCAACATCACAGTTACACCAGCTTTCATTGCTAACCTTTAACTGACAAGATTTGATACTGAAAATAAATTTTAATTTTGTCCAGTGTTGTATTTCAGTCTGCCCAAATACTAATAACCTTCTAGCAGCACACCATTTTCTCAGTGAACATACTGTGATCCCAAAATGCAGATGACTGTAACTGTGGGTCACTATCCTCTTGTAACATAGCAAGAACATCAGGACACAGATTGCGTTGCCCGATATACCTTTTTTAAAAATCTGAAAAGGTGGCTTACCATGAAACTCCACCCACAGGTTTTTCCTTGCAAATCAGGGCTATAACACTGTGTGGCATCTCATTTTCAAGAAGTCTGAACAGGTGGGACATAACTTACCATAAGCAAAGTTAAAGGCGGTTTAGAAGCTACGTTAGCCAAGGCTTCTATGCACCCAATATTTAATGATAGTGCTACTGCTAATCCAAACCACCAAGTAGGTTGATGCCCCCACAAAATGTGCAGGCCTGCCTCACTCACACCACTGAAGAGAAAGAAAGATTACATTGAACTGACAAAAATAAAGCAAAACAGGTACCACAGAAGTTAGTGCAGCAGTTCAGAACTATCTGAATACAACCCAATGAGACTTCTTTATCTGGACAACAACATCTTCAGGACTACATAATACCCACCCAGCAATTTCCTCACCTGAAACTTTGTCCTCTAGTTTTATGTAAGCAATTTTGCCTTTAGATGTAATGCGGAGGCGTCCTGTCCAGTCTGGCTGGTCCAGTTTCCAGTCAGAGGCCCTGCAGGGTAAACAAACATGGGGTTATTCACTGATAAACCCCCTCTCTGCTTCCTTGCACAGTGCTGATCTGGGCCTTCCCTGTTGATTTCACCACAGTCCTGGGTCACAGCTGATTTAGCTCACCTGCCTGAGGCAAAGGGAGCCAGATGCTCACCCAGAGACAGAGCCTTTAGGTCTAGGTGTTCCCAGGAACCATGGCAGAATGCAGCTGCGGAGTATCTCAGGCTGTTCCTTCACTAATACCCTCATCCACCTGCCTTCCCCGCCACTGTGGAACAAATTCGGAACCAGCAAGAAAGGGACTCTTGGTTATTTACACTGTGTGTGGTTATTCTTATTTCAAAGTGTATGGCATCATCACTGTTAATGCAATATTTATTATTTCTGTAGAACCTAAAAGTTGAGCATGGCACAAAAATTAAAACGATACCAATTCTGCCTGTAATGTGGGTTTTCTGGAAAATTTTGAATTGAAACTCAAAAAATTTCCCAATGCAAATTAGGTTAATTCGCATAGACTCATTTGCATCAGAAAATTTCTGGTTTGCATCTGACAATTTGCATAGGAAAAATTTCAGTTTACATTGAAAAAAGGTTCAAATGCCTTAGAAAGATCTAATTTAGTATATTTATTTTACTTGCATTTAGTAAATAACAAAGCTAAAAAAAAGTGCCCCATATTATTATTTTTTGTCCCAATAACCAGAAGCATTTGACTTGAAATATTTGAGGGGAGAATATTTAAGCACACTTACTGGCTTGGTTCGCACAACACACCATCCCACACTCAGTGGTTGAGTGTGGGGTTGCTGTTGAACCATGGATTGTTGTCCGAACACAGCACATTTTCCAGAGGGGAGCTTGTTAACCATGCACTGTGACTTATTTTTCTCAAACAAGCCACCTTGACAACCCATGGTTTGTTGTTCAGTTGTTCAGGGTGGTTAACAAGCCATACTGCAGAAAATATGCTGTGTTCAGACAACACAATAACCCACAGTACAACAACCCACAGTTCAACAATAACCCAAACTCAACCACTGAGTGTGGGTTAGCGTGTTGTGCAAACCCAATCAATATGTTTTAAATGTTATATTATGTAGAAATGTTTACTGGAAGACTTTTAAAAATTTAAAGACAATGACCCGGTTCACACAAACACTGCTGCCCACCGTGGCTTCTTTAAGCCACTGTGAGCTGCAGCACATGCCAGATGGTTTTTGAGTATTCAAGCTGCAGCCACGGCTTGTCATGTTGTCTGAACCTGGGTGGCGGGGGTTGTGCAAGAGTTAAACAATCCTCACATGACCCTAGAACAGATGATGGGTTCAGATAATACAACATGACTTGTATACTCAAAATGGCCGCCCACATGTGCCAGCACACTGGGCTGTTTGATCGTGCAAATCAGCCCAATAGCATGTACTTCCCTTACATTGTTTAATTTAAAAAAAACAAACAAAGGTATTGAACTGTTGACACATGAATTAATTTTAGCAACCCAAAGAACTGTGCATGATATGCTGACAACTCATCTATTTCAACAGAGTTCAACTCTCTTCCACTAAGGTTTTTGAGGTACCTTCAGTTTTGCTGCCCCTACATATTAGCTCCATTTCACTCTCAGACATATATATGTATTTCAATGGCATATACATGTACTGTCTAACATATTAGCTAGGGATAATCACCTGAAAAATTACAACTCTGAAGCTTTGCAATTGGTATACATTCATTTTTTCTAATAAACATATGGAATGGAAAATTTTCCACCCCACATCACTGATTCTGCCTGCACACAGACTCACAAAGAGGGCCAAACACAATAGGAAGGGGAAAGACATGATGAAAAGAGAAAACTTTCCATTAGAAAGATGTTAGCTTGTCAGACTAGGCCTGGGGAGACTCAGGCCCAAATCCCTACTCAGCTATCAAGCTCAGTAGTGACTTTGAGCTAGTTGCTATCTCTCAGCCTAAACCACCTTAGTTCATATAAACCCCACACTTGCCAAGGCCATACTCCACAGTCCATCTATATGGAAAGTGTCATTGGTAGTTGCCCACAACAGGGCCTCCTCTGTGCTGATGCCAAATGTTTAGAAATATGTAGCTCCCTCTCTATAGGCTGAGGCAATGTCAGGGTGTTTTATTTTAGAAGCTGCATTTTTCCTGCTGCTACTGTTCTTGCCTGAAGTTTTCATTAGTTACAGAGTTGCAACTGTATTGTTTTTATTGGTATGTTTTGATGTCTTATTGGTATTTGATTGCAAGCCACTTTAGGTTTTTAGAATAGTGGACTATACCTTTTAACAGTAGATTTTGTTTTTCACACAAAGAGCTCAACATTCACCAGAGAAACATTTACAGGGGAATCCAACGTGTGGCACAGTTGCTCCGCAGAGATACGATGGCCTTCCCAGACTGATTTCTGTGAACACACTCTTTCAAACCATTTCCAGAATGCTGTCGTGTTACCTGCAGAGGAGCTGGATACTTGGGCTCACCACATGAAGGCATCCAGACAGTCGATTTGTATCCACAATAAGAAAATGCTAAACTGCTGAGCTGGCAGTAAGCTTTCAGATCTAGCAAGGGTGTTCTTTAGGAAACAGTATTTTTAAAAATGTCATGACGTCTTGCACGTCTAGGCAGGAGTACTTATCATCTGGATGCTCTGGGGGATTGCCTAGGGAGGTTGTGAAATTTGTTCAGTGATAAATTGCCAGCTTCAAGCCTCAACTGATTTAGAAGCACCGGCTAAGAAGATTCAGTAATCTTGCGAGTGTTATTAATAGTGGTATTTAGCAATGTAAAAAGTCCAGGTACTTTGAACCCACGGAGGGATATTTTTTTTCCTGGGGCACCCATTCTGCAGTCTCATGCCTGCTCACTCTCATAATGAGAAACTACGGTTTGGCATTGTGTCTGAAGAGACCCAGTAAGGCTGCAGTTTTAATTATTCTTAATTGTACATAAATAAAAACAAATAAATAAGTGGAAGCAGGCCATATTGAATGCAGTTGGACTTGTTTCTGAAAAAAATATGCATAACAGCAGGGATAGAAATAGTACAGAAAATGTACAGAAGAGAGCTTCGGCTATTGGGCGGTATAGAAATAAATAAATAAATAAATAAATAAATAAAATGGGCTATCTCAGACATATACTTATTTATATCCTGATCCATCTCAGTAAATTATATGTTCTTGAAAATACTAGTATAACACACCTTAATTTTTCTAATCAGTCCCTGAAGGATCCCTAACTTCTGGTTTTGAACTTTTACTTTGAGCTTTGAGTTATAACTCAGTAAGTGGAAAATGTGTATGAACTCAAAGGAGCATCTCAATTCTTTAATGTTTTAGTATGTGTATATTTTCAACTATTCATCAATTTATTTAACTTGAGGCAGAAGATGGAGGAGTCTGAGGCAACCAAGTAGCAAGAGGAGTCAGAGGCTGTGTTGTCAAGGCCTGGCAAAAGCAATATGCTTGACAGACTTCTATTCAGACCACATACCCCCAAGATATTCTGTATTCCTCAATTTTTGAAAGCACATTTCTAGCATTGTCTTTAAGTGTTTTGCTCACTCACCTTTAAAACTATCTCACAGAATTCTGAAAAAAAGAAAATAATGCATAAGGTGCTTTGTTTTCCAAGTTTCCCTCAATCTTGCATGTTACAGTGGAAAACTTGGGGAGGGGCTCTCCAAATTTCCCCAGGCCTTCACATCTCCAGCAGTGTTTGCAATAAGAACTTTTATTTGAGAAAAGGGGATGCCAGAGGCATTTCAGCCTTTGAGCATTTCTACACCAGGCTAAAACCCTGCACCCTTACCGGGACTTCTGCTTCCGGATTCCTTGGGGGTTAAGATCAGCGCCTTTTCACGTGGTTTCATCCATTTTTTTTTCTTTCTTTCTGGGCAAGTTCTATATGTTTCATTATACAGCCACTAGATGGCGTTGCAATGTAGCACGACTCCAGAATTTCACCAGAAAATTATTGCGCTTTGAAATCCCTTATCATGTTTTCCCTGTAGAGAATTAAGCCGCTATAATTACCAGAAGGGATAGAAGGGGCCTTGGAGGTTGAGGATGTCATGTAAAGGGCCCACCAAAAAATGTGAGTGATCAGTGCACAATAAAAGCCTTATGTAGAAATGCTTTTGAACTCAGGAAGATGTAGAGCCCAATGGAAAACATGTTACTGGAAATCAGTGTGATTGTTCAGCTGCTTGAATAAGCAAAGGGGCTCAAAATCATGTCAGAAGAGTGCATATGCAATAGGGACCAACAGAAAAGCAAGCATTATTGCTTTGGAGTATCTACTTTCTAATCCTCTCCACTCATCGAATCAGGAGAGTCACTGCTGATGTACAAACTGGAAGATAATCCAGCTCCTTTCATGACTGTTAGCAACAAAATAAAAAGCAGAAGAGTGGATTTGTCACTACTGAAAACTGCAATAGGATGACTCAGAGCATGTGTGCACGCACACACAGCAAGGGAAAAGAGATGCAGGGAGGGGGAAAGAAAAGAGTGTTTTATAAAACAGAAGTGTTTTATTTCTTTTCCTGCTGAAGAAGCCAACATCGGCAGGAGGAAGTGAATCCACCTGTGCAGCTACCCCGAACAAAGGAGGAGAGAAGCTATGGAGGGCAGTAAGAGTTTGATTTGTAATATTCTCCATTTTAACAACCTTTGTCCTGTCAAGCCACTTGCTTTTGCTCTCTTCCAAGAATACATTAGGAGTAATGTAAGAATACATTAGGAATACATTAGGATGCCTGCCCAATAAAAGACAGGTGACAAGAGACTCTGCTCCAGGTTGATGTCAAAACATGGGGAGCCCAAGCAATGGGTCCTAAGAGTTTCTCATTAATGAGCAAGATAGCATTCACATACTGTATTGCAAAACTGTTGGATTAGCAACAGCAGAATAAAATCTCCTACTTAGTCCACAAAGGTCTCTGGCAGGCCTTGGGCAAAACACTACGTCTCAGGCTAAGGACATCCTCGTAAGACTGTTGTGAAGAGATGGTAAGATGAACCCCTGGAAAGCCAATGTGCAACCTGCTATCCTGGGATCCATAAACAGGGTAGGGCAGAGGATAAAGCCAGATGTGCAACCTGCATACTTTGACTAGAAGGGTGCAACATCTGTGAGGTAGGACTAGTTATGGGTAGCCCCCTTCCTACCCACAGGGAGGGGGCCTGGTAGCCTCAGAAGTATCTGAAGAGAGGCACAATCCTCACTCATTCCATTCAGATATAGAATAGTGCGTGAAGGGAAAGATCCTTTTAAGTACAACAAGAACATCCAGTTGTTGTTGTTGTTCAGTCGTTCAGTCGTGTCCGACTCTTCGTGACCCCATGGACCATAGCACACCAGGCCTTCCTGTCCTGCGCTCTCTCCCGGAGCGTGCTCAAGTTCATATTCATTGCATCCGTGATGCTATCTAGCCATCTCATCCTCTGCCGTCCCCTTCTCCTTTGGCCTTCAGTCTTTCCCAGCATCAGGGTCTTTTCCAGGGAGTTTTCTCTTCGCATTAGGTGGCCAAAATATTGGAGCTTCAGCATCTGTCCTTCCAATGAGCACTCAGGGTTGATTTCCTTTAGGATGGACTGATTTGACCTGCTTGCAGTCCAGGGGACTCGTAAGAGTCTTCTCCAGCACCACAGTTCGAAAGCATCAATTCTTCGGCGCTCAGCCTTCCTTATAGTCCAGCTCTCACAGCCATACATTACTACTGGGAAAACCATAGCTTTGATTAGACGGACCTTTGTCGGCAAGGTGATGTCTCTGCTTCTTACTATGCCGTCTAGGTTGGCCATAGCTTTCCTCCCAAGGAGCAAGCGTCTTTTAATTTCATGGCTACAGTCACCGTCTGCGGTGATCTTGGAGCCCAAGAAAGTAAAATCTGTCACTGCTTCCATTTCTTCCCCTTCTATATGCCAGGAAGTGATGGGGCCAGATGCCATGATCTTAGTTTTTTTAATGTTGAGTTTCAAACCAGCTTTTGCACTCTCCTCTTTCACCCTCAACAAGAGGCTCTTGAGATCCTCTTTGCTTTCTGCCATTAGGGTGGTATCGTCTGCATATCGGAGGTTGTTGATAATTCTCCCAGCAATCTTAATTCCGACCTCTGATTCATCCAACCCGGCATTTCTCATGATGTACTCTGCATATAAGTTAAATAAGCAGGGTGACAATATGCAGCCTTGTTGTACTCCTTTCCCAATTTTGAACCAATCGGTTGTTCCATGTCTGGTTCTTACTTTTGCTTCTTGACCCTCGTACAGGTTTCTCAGGAGACAGGTAAGGTGGTCTGGTACTCCCATCACTTTAAGAATTTAAGAACATCCAGTACTAGGTTTTAAAGACTTTAGGAAAAAGCAGCAGCAAATCACTTGCACATTTTCTTAATGTTCATAGTGCTTCACTGGATTTGGTCACACATTCAATCCATACTAGAACCATGAAGGCCAAGGACAAATGTTTTTTACCAGGCCTTGCACATCTCTAATCCTTGCTGCTTTTCTCCCGTCTCTTCCTCCCCTCCCTTTGTGATCTTCCCCACTATCAAAATAGAGATTACAAACCCCTGGGGAGCACGGGTGAGTCTTTTTTCCCCATATGTACTCTGTAAAGCGCTGCGTACTTTGATAACACGATACTAATAACAACATCAGAATATAATAAGGGCATAAATGCATATAATCAAGCAAGTCTCACAACAGCCCTGCAAGGTAGGCCTCTATCTCATCCGCGCCGTATTATGTCCACAGGACTCGACAGTGAGCGTGTGTGTGAGAGGCAGAATCCATTCCGAATCCGCGGTGCGCGCAGTAACCGGGCAACAGTCCCGTCCCGCATCTTCTACCTGTATCCTCGATTCGAGGCCCGCGGGGGGATCCGGAAGACGCTGACATCGGGCTTCACACACAGCACCGACTCGTACTCCACCTCGGCGGACGCCGTCGCCATCATCTCGAGTCTCAGGCCGGCAGGTCGGCGATGTGGGAGAACAGGAGAGACGCGGAGGGAAGCGAATAACCAGGGGCGCTTCCGACCGCCACCTTTGTTCGGGGCAATAAAGCAGGCAAGGAAACGAGACCGGTCACGTCTATTGAAGCCCTGACAAGCGCCATCTTGGATACTGGCACGCTCTTACACAACGCGAGCAGCCATCTTGCCCAGTCACGACCCGCGCCGGGCGCCATCTTGGTTTTTTGCATGTTTGTCCGCCTCTCCACATAGAATTAATAATTAGACTCACAACGGTTGGCAACTTCTGAATTCTTTAGGGCTCAATCCTACGCGTGTTTAGCCAGGACAAAAGTCCTACAACTCCCAGCATGCCCCAGCCAGACATGACTGGCTGGAGCATGCTGGGAGTTGTAGGACTTTTTTCCTGTCTAAACGTGCATAGGATTGCACTCTTAGGGCGCGTGCTAGCTAGGCATGCTGGGAGGGTTGAACTTCTTTTTCGTCTAAACATGCATAGGATTGCACCCTTAAATACTTTTTTTTCTCCCCGCAGGCGTCAGCGAGAGCTGCCTGGAGAAATACGGGGAAACCTAGGATTGTAGCATAGGTGTGGTTGGGCAGCACCGTGTCCCCCCAGAAGCTAAAGGCAGCAAAGGGAAGGGGATACTTTACTCTCACTCAAGACTTGCTTTGTATAAAAAAGTGTTTAGCTTGTTAAAAAGATGTAAAAGTGGGACGTGGCTGCATGCAGGCAACGGTGCACCGGCCTTTTGCATGCAACAGAGTCCAGGAAGCGAGGCGGGGGCTGCTTTGTAGGGGGGATTTGGGGCCAGAAATCCAAACTTGCTTGAGGGCCTGGTTTTACTCTATAGGGATTAGCATTTGCAGGACAATTGTTTACATTAGAAGCTTTTCCACACACATGTCCACAAAAACAATACCTCAGTTAGAACACCTGAACTCCTCTTTTTGCTCCTGCGGTTTATTTTTGGATGGGCCCGCTGCTGCCCAATTATAGCCAAGCTAAAATTCTAGAATTCTCCATTGTTTTCTATGGGTAACTCATATTGCCTCCCGGAGGAAGAAAAAAACGCTGAAGGAGTTCTAAAGGGACCATGAAGTTCTATCTCGAGACAATGCGGTGAGTTATTCTCTCTATGCCTCTCTACCCGGCGGCGGTGGCGAATTAAGCTGGTGAACTCGTGGAGGGAGCCATTTTGGGCACTGGCAACGCGTAGCGGGCTCATAGAGATAACTCTAAGAAGAATAACTAATCGCATTTTTGGACAGGCAATTCCTGAGTTCACTTTGAACATAAGTTTTAGTCTCCCCCGGGGCGGAAGTGGGAGCTGCCCATAGAAAGCAAAGGGAACAAACGAGATTTTAGCGTGGCCGGGGTAGCTGCGTGTAGCCCGCCGACCCTGCTTGCTCGTCAGCTAAGCCCACTGGTGTACCCACGCACGCACATACATTAGACATGCCATATTGTAAGAGACTGTATTTACATTGTCAGAGCAATTCTAAAATATTTAAAAACTAAATCGTCACATTTTTCACACGAAATAAGACCCAAATAAGAATACCTTTATTTGCCGCTATTTTTGTTTTGCGGGGAAACTGAACCTGCTCATGAAAGAAAATGGGCACTTGGGAGCATCCCTAGAACTCAGGACATCCAATGATTTCCCCATTTATGATTTCCCCATGGAGATACTTAATCTCCATGGGTATGCCAATTCCTATCCACATGGCAATGCAGAAGAGAATGCATATTCCCAACCACCATCTTAGGCTGCATACATGTTATTGGGCATTGCTACATCTGGATCAAGGTCATAAAACAATAATGTTATAACCCAGTCAATATGTTACAGGAGGGTTGCATGCATTAAAGCTTTTTATGGTGCAATCCTATGTATGTTTAGACAGAAAAAAGTCCTATATCTCCCAGCATCCCCCCAGCAAGCAATGCTGGATCAGTCATGCTGGAAATTGTAGGACTTTTTTCTGTCTAATATATGCATAGGATTGCACCCTTAGACTATCTTCCTTCAGGGAACCCATGAGAACATATGAAGAGCCCTACTGGATTTCCCAACTTTGTTATCATGAAATTTTATTATATTTTGAAATAAGGTTAACAAAATAAAGGCAACAAAAAGAACATACATAATAATAAACTGAAATCACTAAAGAAACAAAGGAATTCACTAATTATAAATCTTAGGCTTTAACTGATATGCATATGGAACATCTACAATAAAACAGCCTAAGTAGGTGCTCAATACACAATGAAAGTGAAAATAAAAGTTAAAACAACGTGTAAAACGAGTGTGTGCAAATGTATGTCGTGTGTTTGTGTGTATTAATCAGAAAAAAATAAAGGCAACTACTTGGTTGGAACTTCATCAAAAGTTTGAAGTGCTTCAGCATATGAAATAAATGGAAATGATGGTGCCATAATATCATTCTTCGAGTTAGGATTCCTTGCTTCCTGCACTTGCTGAGTAAGTTTATACATACTCATAGGGGGTGTTTTCACCAGCAATTTACTCCTAGCTGGCTGTGTGTTGAGGTTGTTAGGGATACATAAAGTCGTGGCCATCCAGCAGCCACCTCAGAGCTTATCAGGGAAAAACCGGGACCGTGTTTCCACGACAACAGAAGGAGAAGCTGATGGAAATCTTTTTTTTCCCTGATAAGCTCCGGGCGTGGCTGCTGGATGGCCACAAGGTCATGTGTCCCTAATGACCTCAACACACAGCAGGCTCGGAGTAAATTGCTGGTGGAAATACCCCCGATTTCCTGAGACTGCTTGAAGTCCGATTCTTTTCCTCAAGTCAGGGTCTCCCCGGTATAGTTGCTGTGTGCCCCAACCTTTACACTGACCTCGGGTACGCCAGCCCTGCCCAGGGGTGTGCCTTTTATCGTGGCCCCAGTCAAGGGGTGTTTTCTCCCATTGTGCTGAATGAGGCTTGCCCTCCCAATGACCACAGAAATAACAGAGAAACTTCTGAACTGACATAGTACATTTTAAAGCCCAGTTCTTTAAGTGCGATTAAGCAGGATCTCGAGGCTCCAATTAATTCCCTTAGGAAATAACTACTTCACAGCTTCCTTATAGAGATTGTTGTTGTTGTTCAGTCGTTCAGTCGTGTCCGACTCTTCGTGACCCCATGGACCATAGCACGCCAGGCCTTCCTGTCCTGCGCTGTCTCCCGGAGCGTGCTCAAGTTCATATTCATTGCATCCGTGATGCTATCTAGCCATCTCATCCTCTGCCGTCCCCTTCTCCTTTTGCCTTCAGTCTTTCCCAGCATCAGGGTCTTTTCCAGGGAGTTTTCTCTTCGCATTAGGTGGCCAAAATATTGGAGCTTCAGCTTCATTATCTGTCCTTCCAATGAGCACTCAGGGTTGATTTCCTTTAGGATGGACTGATTTGACCTCCTTGCAGTCCAGGGCACTCGTAAGAGTCTTCTCCAGCACCACAGTTCGAAAGCATCAATTCTTCGGCGCTCAGCCTTCCTTATAGTCCAGCTCTCACAGCCATACATTACTACTGGGAAAACCATAGCTTTGATTAGACGGACCTTTGTCGGCAAGGTGATGTCTCTGCTTCTTACTATGCTGTCTAGGTTTGCCATAGCTTTCCTCCCAAGGAGCAAGCGTCTTTTAATTTCATGGCTACAGTCACCGTCTGCGGTGATCTTGGAGCCCAAGAAAGTAAAATCTGTCACTGCTTCCATTTCTTCCCCTTCTATATGCCAGGAAGTGATAGGGCCAGATGCCATGATCTTAGTTTTTTTAATGTTGAGTTTCAAACCAGCTTTTGCACTCTCCTCTTTCACCCTCAACAAGAGGCTCTTGAGATCCTCTTCGCTTTCTGCCATTAGGGTTGTATCGTCTGCATATCGGAGTTTGTTGATAATTCTCCCGGCAATCTTAATTCCGACCTGTGATTCATCCAACCCGGCATTTCTCATGATGTACTCTGCATATAAGTTAAATAAGCAGGGTGACAATATGCAGCCTTGTCGTACTCCTTTCCCAATTTTGAACCAATCGGTTGTTCCATGTCTGGTTCTTACTGTTGCTTCTTGACCCTCGTACAGGTTTCTCAGGAGACGGGTAAGGTGGTCTGGTATTCCCATCACTTTCAGAATTTGCCACAGTTTGTTGTGATCCACACAATCAAAGGCTTTAGCGTAGTCAATGAAGCAGAAATAGACGTTTTTCTGGAATTCTCTTGCTTTCTCCATGATGCAGCGAAAGTTGGCGATTTGATCTCTAGTTCCTCTGCCTCTTCTAAACCCAGCTTGTACTTCCGGTAGTTCTCGGTTCGCATACTGCTGAAGCCTAGCTTGTAGGATTTTGAGCATCACCTTGCTGGCATGGGAAATGAGCGCAATTGTGCGGTAGTTTGAACACTCTTTGGCATTGCCCTTCTTTGGAATTGGAATGTAAACTGACCTTTTCCAGTCTTGTGGCCACTGTTGAGTGTTCCAGATTTGTTGGCATATTGAATGCAGCACTTTAACAGCATCATCTTTTAGGATTTTAAATAGCTCGGCTGGAATACTGTCATCTCCGCTAGCTTTGTTGTTACTAATGCTTCCTAAGGCCCACTTGACTTCACTCTCTAGGATGTCCGGCTCAAGTTCAGTGACCGCACTATCATGGCTATCAGGGACATTCAGATCTTTCCTGTATAGTTCTTCTGTGTATTCTTGCCACCTCTTCTTAATCTCATCTGCTTCTGTTAGGTCCCTGCCTTCTTTGTCCTTTATCATGCCCGTCTTTGCACAAAACGTTCCCTTGAGATCTCCAATTTTCTTGAAGAGATCTCTAGTCTTTCCCATTCTGTTGTTTTCCTCGATTTCTTTGCATTGTTCATTTAAGAAGGCCTTCTTGTCTCTCCTTGCTATTCTCTGGAACTCTGCATTCAGTTGGATATATCTTCCCCTTTCTCCCTTGCTTTTTGCTTCCCTTCTTTCCTCAGCTACTTGTAAGGCCTCATCAGACAGCCACTTGGCTTTCTTGCATTTCTTTTTCTTTGGGATGGATTGAGTTGCTGCCTCCTGAACAATGTTACAGACCTCCATCCATAGTTCCTCAGGCACTCTGTCTATCACGTCTAATCCCTGAAATCTATCCCTCACCTCCACTGTATATTCATAAGGGATATGATTTAGGTCATACCTGAATGGTTTAGTGGTTTTCCCTATGTTCTTCAATTTAAGCTGAAATTTTGCAATAAGAAGCTCATGATCTGAGCCACAGTCAGCTCCAGGTCTTGTTTTGACTGACTGTATGGAGCTTCTCCATCTTTGGCTGCAAAGGACATAATCAATCTGATTTCGATATTGACCATCTGGTGACGTCCATGTGTAGAGTCGCCTCTTGTGCTGTTGGAAAAGAGTGTTTGCTATGATCAGCATGTTCTCTTGGCAAAACTCGATTAGCTTTTGTCCTGCTTCATTTTGTACACCAAGGCCATGCCTGCCTGTTATCCCGGTGATTTCTTGACTTCCTACTTGAGCATTCCAATCCCCTATGATGAAGAGGACATCTTTTTTTGGTGTTAGTTCTAGAAGGTGTTGTAGGTCTTCATAGAACCGATCAACCTCAGCTTCTTCGGCCTCAGTGGTTGGGGCATAGACTTGAATTACTGTGATGTTGAATGGTTTGCCTTGGATTCGTACTGAGATCATTCTATCATTTTTCAGATTGTACCACAGTACTGCTTTTCCCACCCTTTTGTTGACTATGAGTGCTACTCCATTTCTTCTCAGGGATTCTTGCCCACAATAGTAGATATGATGGTCACCTGAATTAAATTCGCCCATGCCTGTCCATTTTAGTTCACTGATTCCCAAGATGTCGATGTTCAATCTTGCCATCTCATGTTTGACCACCTCCAGCTTACCTTGATTCATTGATCTGACATTCCAGGTTCCTAAACAATATTGTTCTTTACAGCATCGGATTTTCTTTTCACCGCCAGACACATCCACAGCTGAGTGTCCTTTCGGGTTTAGCCCAGCCGCTTCACTCTTTCTGGCGCTACTTGGAAATACCCTCTGCTCTTCCCCAGTAGCATATTGGACACCTTCCGACCTGAGGGGCTCATCTTCCGGCGTCATATCTTTTAGCCTTGTGATACGTTCCATGGGGTTTTCTTGGCAAGAATACTGGAGTGGGTTGCCATTTCCTTCTCCAGTGGACCACATTTTGTCAGAACCCTCTGCCATGACCTGTCCGTCTTGGGTGGCCCTGCACGGCATAGCTTATGGCTTCACTGAGTTACGCAAGCCCCTTCGCCACAACAAGGCAGTGATCCATGAAGGGGCCTTATAGAGATCCTGTGCGTTAAAATGGGGGCTGGTTTCAGTCTCTTTCCAAGAACAAACCCGTTAATGTCTCCTCAGAAGTATCTCCCATTGTGGTCAATGAGGCCCTGCGGGTTAAAATGGGAGTTGGTTTCCATCTTTGTGTTCTCTTCTCCCCCTCCCCACCTTCCCAGCACAAGCATGTGTGTGTCTTCTTGGAAGTAACTCCCACTGTGCTCAGTGACACTTGCTCCTGAAATGCAGGTGCATCTGGACTTTCAGGGGAAAGGAGAGAGGGGAAGCCTCTCTTATTGGTTGAGCAACCCCTGCAAGTCAGATGATGTTCACTCCAACCCCCACCAGAAATTATGTTCCATGAAGCGATTTTTACTGGTCTGGAGAATCTGCTCGTGGAACCTTGCTCACAGCAAAGCCCATTCCTTTTTTTAAAAAAATCCGGTACTCCTCCTTCTCCTTCCGTTATTGTGGAAACACAGCCCATGTTCCAAAACTCCTGCAGTGTAGAATATTCCCATGAAAGATGAAAGTATAAACCAAGGTGACCACACCCCTTCCAACAATATTGACTATAATTTGGATGTATTAGGTGAAGCCTTGCAGGAGTAATGTACCACCTACTCAGAACTTTCTATTGTGCTTCCTTTATATTAGTGTTGATTGATAAAGGTGCAAAAGAAGTCCAAATACACTGCCAATCATCTTCTTCCAAAGACTTACTTAAGTCAATCTCCCATGCCCACACATAGGATGGCTTCTCATCCAATAATGGCATTTGAAGGATTTTATAAATAGATGCTATCAAGCCTTTATTTGAAGTAACAGCAGCTTCTATAAAAGATTCAAAAGAAGTAAGTGGGTGCTCAGCTGCCTTCTTAACGTGATTAAGGTGAAGAAAGTGATGCAGTTGCAGATACTGATAAAAAGATAGTACCGTTGGTTCAGTTCTTTTCAAAACATCTGGCTAGGAGAGAGGTTCCCCTTTATCAACTAAATCAAATAAAAAATCTTTGAACTTTTGCTGCTAACCATGCACAAAAACCTTGGGATTGTTATGTGCTGCAAATTCTGAATGATGCAACACTAACATTAGTGGAGACAGATCAGGAGCTTTGTTTTTCCACTAGTGTTCCCAAGTAAGTATAGTGTTTTTAAATGCTCAAAGATGCACTTAGGTCTATCACAACATCTGATCGACATCAAGAGGGTAATTTTCCACTGCTTGTTGTTCTATGAGTGTCCACTGGTGCTCTGAGGAGGGATGCATACATTCTACAAGAAATCTCAGTTGAGCAGCAGCATAATACAATTCCAAATTTGGCACTGCAAGACCTCCTTTTGTCTGGGGTCTGCTAAGAGTTGCTCACTTTAGCCTTGGCTTCCATCCTGACCAGATAAAATCTGACAACACTTTGCTCCATTTGGCCAGAGCTGGAATAGATAGATGAAGTGGAATTGTTTGAAATAAGAAAAGGAGTCTGGCAAAATATTCATTCTTACTATAACTATTCTAGCTAACTATGATAATTTATTCTTACCCCAGTTTTGAGTGTCAGAGTATACAATGGCTGATAGTTAAGCTTATATTCACATAGTGAGGGAAAGATATGAACTCCCAAATGTCACCAAGGTTTAGTGATCCACACAAAAGATTAATTTTCTAGATTGGCTTGTGTAAGTGCAGATAGATTGACATTAATCATCTCTGAGTTATGATAGTTTACTTTGTATCCAGAGGCTTGCCCCAAATCATCAAGTAGTGAGATTATTTCTGGTAGCGCTGATAGTGGATTTGTTATATAAAGGGTCTTATCTGCAAACAAGCCCACTTTATGTTCTGTATGACCAACACGTATGCCTTGAATACACTGATTAACATGAAAAGCAATGTCAAGAGGTTCAACAGCTAAGGCATACAGTAAAAGAGACAATGGACAACCTTCCCTTGTACCCCTCTGTAACTGAAAAGTCTTTAAATTGTGATTATTAACAGAGACAAATGCTTGAGGACTTTTTTAACTGGATGTAACAGCCTTAAAAAATGCTGGGCCAAAACCAATAATCAAAAGTAGGTATTTAAGATAAGGCCATTCAACACAATCAAAAGCTTTTTCCACATCAAGAGACAAAATTGCCACGGGAATGTTGTCCAGCTTCACTTTATGTATAAGATCTATGGTTCATCACACATTATCTGCCAAATGCCTCTGTGGAATGAATCCTGTTTGGTCTGGATGAATATACTGAGTAATTAATGCTTTCAGCCTTTCAGCAAGAACTGCAGTAAAAATCTTTGAATCCCAATAAATCAAAGGTATAGGTCTGTAAGATGTTAGAGCAGCTGGATCCTTGTCTGGCTTTGGTATGACTATGATCCTTGCATCACACCATGTACTTGGAGTTATGCCTCCTATCATAACATGATTGAACAGATCTGTAAGAGGTGTAAGCAACTGACATTTGAAAGATTTATACAACTCTGCTGGAAACCCATCAAGACCAGGAGATTTGCATGTTTTTAGGTTTTTTATAACTTGGTCTACTTCTTCTTCTGAGATGAACCTTTCCAAAGCTGCCCTATGACCTGATGTAATCTTTGGAATAGGCAAAGAATCCAGGTAGTCCTTGATTTGGTTGAGATGTGGCTGTTGAGATGTGTATAAGTCCTGATAATATTTTGAGATTGCAGAACAGACCTCATCCTTCCTAGCTAGGGTGTTCAATGGGGTCCTGATGGCCACCACTTGTTTTCTGAGCAGCTCTCAGTTTCCATGCCAGAAGTCTGGCCTGCTTGTTACCCCTCTCAAAGTATGCCTGTTTCATATACAGAAGTGCTTTCTGGATGCATTGGGTTTCCAGCAAATTCAGTTTGTGTCACACTACTGTCGGTTTTGCATATATTTTATTTGAACCAGGTATCTTATGCTTTTGTTCCAAGTCTTGTAATTCAGCTGAAAGTTCTGAGTCATCTTAACCCTTGCTTTCTTCATTTGCAAGGCAGCTGATAAGAACCACCCTCTAGCCTTGAATGCATCCCAAACTACTAATGGAGATGTTTCAGAATGAGAATTCTCAGAAAAGTATTGGGGAAATTCTTTACTCAATTGATCAATTAAAAACTGATTCTGAAGGGGAAGTGTATTCAGTCTCCATGTGCAAGTATGATCTACTTGGTGTGGAGAGTGCAAGGTAGCTGAGATCCACACATGGTCAGACCAGGTAATTGTACAAATATGGACACCTTGGAGTTCTCTTGCCAATTCATGAGACAGGAGGATCATGGATATCCCATCTTATGTGAAGAAGTACTCCCTTTTGCCTGTCCTGAATCTCCCACTCTTCACCTTCACTGGATGGATGACCAGATTCTAGTATTACACGAGATTGAGAAAAACATCTCTCTACCCACTTTCCCATGCCATGCTTAATTTTATATATCTCTGCAATGTCCCCACTTACTCACCTTTTCCTAAACTAAAAAGCCCCAAACATTGTAACATTTCTTCAATAGAGGAGTTGCTCCAGCCCCCTGATCATGCTGGTTGCCCTTTTCTGCAACTTTCCCAGCTCTACAATAGCTTTTTTTGAGATGCAGCAACCAGAACTCTAAACAGTTTTCCAAGTGGTGTCGCACCATAGATTCATCACATCATGATATTGTATTATGATATTGTTAGCAAGTGTCCTCTCCAGACATGTGTACAAACTCATGTATTAAGGGACCTTTTAATACTGTACTGTTTCTAGGCAGATTTATCCCAATGAGCACACACAGCTCATTTATCCCTGTGAACACACACAGCTCTTTTCCAAAACAGGGAAGTTGTTTTTATTGCACAAGAATCAAGGTATACATGAGATCAATCATGGAGAATTAGGTTGTTGCAATAATCATAGTACAACAGTTATGCAAAGTCTAATATGGATTCAATCAGTTCATATAAGATGATGGTCCTGGGCATATTAAACAAGTAAAGCATAGAGCACAATGGATCAGATACCCGTCCATGCATAGAATCTGAAATGTGGGGAAAATAGCTCCAAAAATCCACTCAGCATCTGAACAAAGGACCGTTATGCATGGAAAACTGGGCGGTGGACATTGGTGGAGCATCTGAATTTGAAAAGGGTTGTTGGGGTTGTGGTTCTGGTTACAAGGCTTGGAGCCAGGCAAATTGGTGCTCTAAAGGGACTTACAGACGTTTGTCTCTAACTGCAGGGTATACATGGGTAAATATAAACACACACACACACCAGTTTCCAGTGCCTTGTGTGCCACTCACTTCCAATTCCAAATCTTTATTATTAATTATTGGGTTCAATATCATATTGTGTGTTGAGCCAGCCTCTCCAGAGAGTTTAGCTTGAAGAAGGAACAGGAAGAAGACCCTAAAAGGAAGCCTGGCCACGATCCTTCCCACTGGACAACCAGGACAAGGCAGTGGCCAGGCTTCGAACCAAAAACCGGTTTAAAAATAGACCAATTCTCCATATACATTTACACAAGCACACAGTAGAAAAGTGGGTACAGGGGTGAAGGCTACAATCTGTAGATGGAAAGACCTCCAGAAGACAGGAGGTGGCTTGAAAGATACCTTTTGTGGCATCCCATTGGCTCCTTTCTGGAGACGGTGTGGGGAAACTCCTGAGACTGCAGCAAAAGAGAGAGAAGCCTTTGGACAGTGTCAGCTCCAGGTTTTAAGGGCCCTTGAGCAAGATATCCCAAGGGCCCCCTCCCTTCGTGAGTCTACCTTCTCACAGCTCTTTGTCACCAGCTGCTGTTGCTCGTCAGCCTCTTCCTCAACGTTGGCGCCACTTGCTTGCTTGACAGGCAGAGGGCGGTGGCATCCGCTGCTCCTCCTTCTCCCCACCACCGTTGTCTGGGCCAGAGGGGGAGGCCACTGAACAAGCAGGTTGCAGTGGGGAAGAGGAGGAGCAATTGCAGATAATGCTTGTCAGTGGACCCCTGCTGGGGTGTGGGGCCCCACAGGAGCCCAATCATACCTACCTATGACACATAACCAGTACCCTGTCTTGAGCAAGAGCCAACAGACACAAACAAGACCAGCTGGGTTTGTCATGCAACCAGAGAGCAGGGGTACCAGGCCCTTGGGGGGCCACAAAACTATGGAGTTTGCCATTCTCCAGGAACGAGGGTGGTTTCCTGCCGATGTTGGAGAGGCCAGGAACCAAATGAGTGATTACAGTGGAGTGGGCCTGATGTGGGTACTGGAACACTGAGAGCTAGAAGCCCTGGGTTTTTATAGGGTTTAAACAAAGAGATCAGAGAAGACAGTTCTGGGTCCAATTGAGGCAAAACAAACACAAGAGAAAATGGCCTTGAGCACTGTCATACATTCCATAGGACAGATATCAGTTGTACGCAAATCCAGTCATCCAATACTTCTCGGTGACTGCAGTTCTCAAAGGTGTGAAGCCTCTGTCCAGCCTGGGTATATTCAGATTTATTCCCTGGTTGCTATACCTTACTTAAGCTAATTGTGAAGCATTTATGGATCTGTAATTTTGAATCTCCCTGCATATCACTGACAAGATCATTTGTGAAATATACTCCATTCAGCCCCAAATGCAAGCCCCTTTGGCTCATCTTGATATCAAGCTCCCAGATGCTTCTTAAAGCAACAGTGTCATGTCACACCAAAACCTGTGGCTTCTCTGAAATGGTTTCTCTGCTCTGTGCCAAGCAGACTGGCAATTTCATGTTCGATTCCTTTCCTAATGATCCCTAACATCGCATTTGCCTTTTCATAGCTGTGGTACACCTGACCAACATTTTCCCTGAGCTGTACACCACAACCCAAAATCTCTTTGCTGGTCAGTTACCACCAGCTCAGACAACATCAGTGCATATGTGACATTAGGATTTTTCTCCCCCAATGTGCATCACCTGACACTTATTTGCAGTGAATCACCTTTCTCATTTTAATGCCCATTCCCTTTTCGTGCCAACTTGCCGCCATGGACTGCAGAGGGTGAGCAGGGGCATGTTTAGGAAGCACCCTCATTTCACGCGGGGGGGGGGGGGCTGGCCAGACTTGCTGTGTCTCACTGTCATTCTGCTTGCACACCCCGGAACACATCCAAACTCCCTATAGGGATTCTTTTCAGGAGACGATCAGCAACTTATTCTCATTAGGGTGTTGCTGTTGTTGTTTACTGGGAGGGGATAGCATACTGTGGTTGCTTTTTGCTGCCCCCAGAAACCCCCACACACACTTCTCAAGACACAAGGCAGAACTGAAACTGCCCTTCAGGAAGTCCACCATCACTGATCTTCACTTTAAGGAGTTGCTGCTAAGTTTCCTGGAACTCAGTTTGTAACCACTGCTATACATGACCGTTCTGGGGATACTAAATTGTATGTAGTGAATGGATCGCTCTTATCATTTTCATCTTAAAGCTGGAAGTTTGTAGTGCTGCTGTTCTGGCCAGTTCTGAGGCAGTGCAGTTAGGATACTTGGCTGGAGGGGATTCCTCTTTCCAAACAATCTCCACTGTTTTATTTTAAAAACAAGCTTAAAACACGGTTGATGTTTGGAATGGACACATTATATGGGACCTCTCCTATTCAGGGCCACCAAGAAAAGAAACACGCCTGTTCCCACTGTATAAGGGCTTAGAGATGCAATCTACAATTTCCTGCCTGTGGCTGCCTCCTCCTCTCCCCTCCTCCTATCCTTGCCTCTGTGGAACAGAAAGAACTGGTGAAATCAAGATTGTGGCATCAGCAACAGTGGAACCCGAGCCAAGAATAAAGCACAGCAAAGGTAGGGGCAGTAGGGTTGAGGACTGGAGTGTGCTTGGAGAGTCTCAAGAGGATTCGGGGGGGGGGAGGGCTGCAGATGGTCTATCAGTGCCATACAGGCTCTGTTCCCCCAACTGGAGGGGAAAGGGAGGAAGAAGAGAATGGTCATAGCAAGGTTGCCAGCCGTGCCGAATGCTTCTGAATTGTTCGTAATTCAGGAACTCTGGACAGAATAAGCGGCAAAAAATAAATAAATCTTATTCTGGACCAAGTTTACCCACATTTTTGAAAAGGCAGAATTGTATGTTGAAACAAACTTTAGTCCTGCCTTCACCTTCAAGTAGGGAAGGGGATTCTGTGGGAAGGAAAAAGCAACCATAAGATGCTTCCCCCTTTCAATGAAAAAGTAATACAAATGAATTGCTTTATAGGAATATAATGCATAGGTTTATATTGTATGTTACATATTCTGGAAACTAAAACTGCTTTATAAAGGACTACAAATTATGACAAGTGTTCATGACCTGTTCTTCGAATCCATTTTTAATAATTAAAATAATGTAAAGTGTGCCTCAATACTTATAATGATACTCCGGTCGCAATACTCTCCTTTATCTCCTACTTGGATCTCATGTAGTTGGTAAAAAGCCTCTGCCTGAGAGGTTTTTTGAGTAGCCAGCACTGAGGTAGATGGACTAATCAACTCAGAATTATACATCTCCATATGTTCATATTAGGAATGTGCATTTGGACATCTGAAAGAAAAAATATATTTGAAAGAACTGCATTCATAATTATTTCTGCTTTAATAAATCCGAATTCTGAATTAACTAATCATGAATGAAAATGTCCTTTCTTTTGGAATTTCTTTCTTTCAGATTTACTACTGAGACAGGCAGGGGTAGGTTTATTTGCACATGGAAACAATGTTGCTACATCTGAGTGGGTTAGAGACTCAGGAGCCTATCTCCAGTGGCTTGCACTGGGGGTGGGGCGGGGCACATGCCAGGGAATAGCTAGAGAAGGGTGGAAGCTGGGGAGGCTGGTGGATCCAATTTGGTCAGGCAGAGATTCCATTCTGGGTTTTAGTTACAACCAGCCAGAAGACTAAAGGAGATCTCCAAGGTGCTGGCATCTATCCCCAAAACAAGCCTCTGCTGGTGGAAGCCCACCCCAGGCAAGGCCTTTTGGGGAAACAGGGTCTCTGGCAGGAGGTGGGCTTCTCCCCCCACCTTTAGCTGGGTTTTGTCAGTGTCCCCCCCCCATGTTCAAATGAATGGAGTTCTTACATGTACTCAGTTTAGCCCACCAGAATGTTCACCATTTGTTGTGTTAAAAAGGTGGCAATTCTAGGCAGTAGTGCTGGGAGAGGAAGAGAGAATGCAAAAAAGGGTCGTTCCTGTGTTTGTGGATTGAAGAACATGGTTGACCAATAGGGAGAAAGACAAAAAATTTAGGAGTCCAGGTATTATGGCTGTCTTCTCTCATATCCAGCAGGACTCTGTTTTATGAGCAAAGGAAGTGTAGGACAGCAGACTGGGAGTAGGGGACTCGACACTGATAAAGTAGGTGAGTAACAGTGAACTGCAATCTCTCTAGATTTCCATTCTCTAATCTGAAACTATGAGAATGGCTTGAGAAACAGCTTGCTTTTGTATATCACTAAAGTAGGAGAAATAGTGGATTTCCCAACTGTAATGTAGCAGCCATATCGGGGGTCAGACTAAGTAGCCTCATGCAGTCTCATGCTTCATGTTCTTGCTGAGCTCTTTCTCCCTTGAATATATTGTTGTAAGCTGACGAGACACAGGAATTCCTTATCTTGTCAAAGGTCATACAATTGTATATCTTGTTCTCTGCTGTTCTCTTCTGTTCTCTCCTTATCATGGCTACCCTATAACCCAGTTCTTGTATTATAAACAATAGTGCTAAGAGAAGAAATGTTGAGGATTGCAACCCCATGCGGGAGGGAGAGGAGGAGCCATTTCATATATGTCACAATGTCTATAAAACCAATGTGCTAATGTAAATCGGGGCTTCTGGCTCTTTGGAAACGATTCCAGCCTTAAGCCCGCGCGTTAAATAAAGAATCTCTTTTTCCTTCACTCCGTGGTCTCTCTGACTCTGGGTTCTGCAACATAAATGGTGCCGTGACTCGGATGTGGCAGGCTCTGAGCCAGACAGGTGGCAGTTGCCTGCTCTTGATCGCCGCACCGGGAAGACGAGCTCGGCGCATGCCTCCCTTTCTTGGCGCCACCGACCTTTTTGTCGAGTGAATGGGAGAAAGCCTGCACCGGGATCGCCCAAACGGCAGCGAGCAGCAAGAGAACCTTGGGAAGCGGAGGAAGGAACTTGAGCCCTGCCTATATCGCAGCTGCAATTGAGTTAAAACCCACATTGGAAGCCTTCAGGAGAAAGGCAAGTATATGGGAAAAAGAGGGCCCCGCCTTTAGGGAGAAAGGCCACTGGGCAGAAAAAAAGAGGGCCCCGCCTTATGAAAAAGGTCAGTGTTGGTGGTATACGTATACAAAAGAACCTACTCCTTGCGGGTAGAAGGGGGGCCTGATCACACCCCCGAGTGGGCGCCAGTACCTAGCACGCCAGTACTCAGTAGGAAGCTGAGGAAGCTGGGGAAGCCGTTTTCCGCTCTGGTAAAAAGTGGGAAAAGTGGGTGGCAGGGACATATGGATGTAGTGGAGAGATTGATGATTGTGTGAGTGGCTACTGCGGTTTCTGACGCATACCGTTGACCATCCGGGTGCCCAGGCCAGTAGCAAAGTGCGTGGTGTGAAAAATCCTCTTGTGTCGGCCAGCGAGACCCCTTACTCACTGACCAATTCCCATTCCCTAATTGTGTCTGTCTTCAATTTAAGAGGGAGGCTATGGGTGGTGGGGGAAGCAAACCTTGCACCCCCTTGAGATGTATGTCAAACAAAGAAGGAAAAAGGTTTTTTTTTAAAAAAGATTCAGAATAGAGAGAGAAAACAGCAAAAAGCTCAAGGTCGAGCTGAGAGGAAAAAAAACAAGATCTGAGGCTGTTTGTTAAAAAAATGTTGCAGGACAGTCTGGCTTTTAACAAAGCGTGGGAGCGTGAGAGTGTAAGGCTGAAGACGTAGCTGTTAGCCTAGCGCGCCGAGAGAGGGGGGGCAGGAAAATTGCCCACAACGTTCTGAGTTGTGCAACATCATCACCTCGCCTAATTGAGATGAAATCCCTAAGAAATAGAAACTGAAAATGAAGACCCAGAAGATGAAGGCAAAATAGAAAATAAAGGTGAAGAATCAGCCCCCAGAGCACAGGCTAGACCCCTCTTCGAGTGAAAAGTGTGCCATAAGACTGTCCCAAAGCAGAATGAAGCGGAAAGACCACGTTGAAGATCTCTGTCAAGGTAACCGTGTTTAGCTTTAAACTGTGTTAAAATTGCATAGAGCCTGTAGCTACTGACCATCAGCTATATGATTTCTGAAGAGCGTAACCATTAAGCTTTTGCCGTGGGATTCCCTGCAATGAAGAAATCTCACTGATTTGAGTGTCCAGTGTTACACTGCCTAAGTGTGTGTGCTAAAGAGACCGAGAAACCAGACAGCATGTTCCTGGCCAAGCCAAAATCACGCTACTGCCATGCTCCTGAAAGCTGCAATAAACTGTGTAAGCTGGGAGACCCAACCTGATTGAGAAGAAAAGAAGATATTGGAGCAACTGTCTTAAAAAACAATGAGATCTGTGTAGCTGGCTGGCTGACGCTGTCAGTGATGTTACAACTTTAAATTAAGACTGTTTTCCTATTTGAGACCCCAGCGAAGAAAGCTAACCCGAGTTATTTGTTGCCCGTGCCAAAGCAAGAATTTGGTGGCCCTGTACCTCATCGTGTCCTGTTTTGAGCTTGGGATTTACAAATACAAACAAACTGAGAAGCTTGCCTTTGAAGTCCTGCAAATCACCCCACCGCCTCCCCGAAGATTAATGGCTGCCTGAAAAATGCAAGTATAAGGCGATGCCCATCACCCCCCAGCGTCCTGAGTTTCGGCACTCAGTGTTTCAGTGCTTTCGTGTACCAGGTTAGAAAAGAAAAAAAAAAAAAGAGTAAGTTTTTAAAATGTCTGTGAGAGAACCTGACAGAAGTAAAATAAAATTTACAGAGGAGTTGCCCAAGTTAAAGCATCATGGCTAGAGAGCTGAGCTGTGCCGCTCTGTTTAGACAGAGGCCTTGCTAAAAAGTTAAAGGCCCTTGTCTGTCAGAAGGGGTGTAGGGCCACACTTTCCCTTTTTAAACTGATGCAAAAGTAGAGAGCCTTTGCTGGAAACATCGCATCTTCATTGCCCAGAGCCGTCTCTGTTTGCTTCCATCAATGTCTGGGCTTTTTAGAGACGCTCTGCACATGAACTAAAATTTTAAATTGTCAAAGACTTGCCATAGACAGTGCTATGAAGCTTTTAATAAACTTGAACTCTCATCGCTGTGGACCGTGTGTCTGTGTTTGTAGTCAGCTCAGTGTACAGCAGGCTAAGTTTGATCTGTGACTTTTAGATTTCCTTCTGCCAAAACTCATGCAGCATAGAGTTGCCGATGCAAAAATGGTGACCTAGAACTCTGCGTGTGTGGGTATGCCCGTCCCTTGATTTTGATGAGCCCTGAGCTTTCAGCCAGAAGACCAGTATAATTGCTGGATCTGCTCCATCATGCCTTACCATGCAAGAAGTGTTTTCCATTCATTGTGTTAAATTGCAGAAAAAGTTTGTTGTGTATATTTTATGATTTCTTAAATATCATAAAGTATATGTGATATTTGCAGATTAGTGTTAGTTGCAACTCCAAATGATACTAAGTGTGGTTCCCAATAGATGACGAAGAGAAAAGACAAAAGCAAGTAGAAAAAAAAGAATAGAGAAAGTAGAAGACAGATAGAAAAAAGAAGAAAGAAAAGGCAAAAGGCAAAGAAAAAACATTTGTAAAAAAGAAGCGTGGCCATAGTTGCCCCCAGGGTAAATTAAAAGCAGCTGATTGTGCCTGGAGCTTATTACCTGGGGTAAAGTAGCCACAATAATGTAATAGTTCTTTAAGATAAAGAAAATCTAACTAGAAAGAGAAGAAGAGCCTATCCCAAATGTGTGTCAGTGGGACTAGTGTAAGGCAGAAAAGTTTAAGTAAGTGAGTTTAACTTGAAAAAGACAAATAAAGAAACAAGGCTGGTGCATAGATCAGAAAGTTTTATATAAAAAGTTTGAAACATGATCTGCAATACAGGCAGATCAGCAAAAAAAAAAGAAAGCAAAAGAAAGAGAAAAAATTTGTCTTCCCATACTAATAAATAAAAAGTGTTATCAAGCACTTTGGGAAGCGAAGTTGTTTACAGGAAGCTGTGCCTGAGAACCAAACACTTCTAGCCTATGCTGAAAATGCTTGCTAGTGTTATGGGTAACATGTATGGTATAAAACCCATTTAGCGCAATAGCTCGTGGTTCAGAGAAGCTGTCTGATCCAACCATTAAGTACGCCTGTGTGCTGTAAGTTACCCAATAAAGTCTCCTTGTAAGTAACCCCCCCCTGCTGGAATCCCAAAACACAAGTTGGGCTAGAGCGCCTCACCCAGTATCAAACCCTGCTGTTAAAAGCCATGAAAGGCAGGTATAAAGAAGTCAATTAATATGACCAAAGTGTCTAAAGTGCTGCAAGGTGCCACCGAGGCCCCAGAGCGTACTTGGAGCATCTTTCAAATGCCTATCGCCAGTACACCCCCCTTGACCCAGAGGCCCAAGAAGACGTAAACGAAAAAAAAAAAAGAAGAAGACCCGGCAGAGGCAGAAGATTCTTAAAAAAAGAACCAGTGTGCCCAGTGTGGACAAGATGGACATTAGTGGCATGAATGCCCAAATAAAATAAATCAAATACACAAAGGAAAAAAACCAAAGAGGCCAGAATGGGCGAAGAGGGAGACAGCTTGAGAAGGGCCGTGACATTGACTGTGAGGGGCCGTGACATTGACTTCATAATTGACACTGGAGCAGCATCAAAAGCAATCAAACGTTAGCCTTAAACAAGAAGTTCAAACACTGAGCAAAGTTCTTCAAGCCCAGCGTTGCTTTGTCTTAGAAAATAAGCCATTCCCATCACAGAAGTTCATCCTTTCCAACCAAGAGTTAAAGTATGAGTTAAAGAGAGAAAAATAACCCTTTGACTCCCAGATAGAGAAGACTGAAAACTGTCATACTTTCCACCCCCACAGCTATGAAAGTAGCTGGAGTTAAACCCTAGATACACTGGACACGAGTCAAGAGAGCGAGAGGGGGAGAGTAGACTATAAACAGAAATCCTGAAAATCCTTTAAAAATCATTCTGAAAAAGCAGTAAGAAGACTCAGGCTAGACCTTACTGTGGACACACCGGGAAACTGTCCCCCTGCGTACGGTCAGACCTGCAACTGAAGAATTGAAGAAGGGGACTAGACCCTACTGCAGCTTGCCAGGTGAATAGCTGCCCAGCGTACGGTCAGATCCCAAAGAAGATCAAACATGCGTGTTGTAGTGTTAGTAGTGTTGCATTGTGTCTCCTTAATAAGGTGCAAAAAGGGGGGTCTGCCCCTGGAAGGAAAAGTTTGTCCCAGTGATTTGCTGATAATTACTGGCTTCACCTGGCTAACATCATGAAAATAAAACATTTTTGTTTGCCAAAAGGTATACCTGCAAACAGGCTTATTAGCTCTTGCCTAATACCTGTCTGTAAACATCCTGGGAACATTCAAAAAGATACCATGTTAAAAGTTTATAGTGTAAGTTTAACTTATTCCCAAAATGCTAATTGGGGCGTGGTTGCAAAGATCCTACCCCCTACAGAGTTCACTCTACGCACCCCCATCATTGCTGAAACAAATGCTACGTGTGCACAAATGCTTAATTGTCAAAAATTTTTCCAGAAAATACAAAGCTATCCCTGGCCCCCTTCCACTGTAATAAAATTCAAAACATATCTTTTAATGATGCCCACATACTTTTGCCTCATGGATGGTTTTAGACATGTAGTTCCCGCACTTGGTCATTCATTCCTGCCAACTTGTCTGATAACCACCCATGTTGCCTCAGCCGCCAATTAAACTGGTGCCAATTCTTCCCCTGTAGCCTGAAAAAATCCGTCAATGGCAGCCTCGAGCACTCCAACTAACTAAAAATTGTAATAGTCATGTGCAGTTATATTCTGACTCAGAAAAATTGGCCTTAGCAATGTCACTAGTTGGGGTTCCAAGTTTAGCCGTGGCTGATGGTCTGGAAATCAACCGGTTAGCTTGCAGCTTAGCCAAATGCATAAATGCCACCTCATGAGCATTGTCATTGTTAAATAAAAAGCTGCGTGATCTAAAAAGTGCAGTTCTAGAAAACAGAGCTGGTATAAATTACCTCTTCCTTCTTCATCATTTAAGTTGTGAGACACACCAAAAGCTCTGTTGTTTTAACTTAACTGATAATGGCAATGCTGTAGATGAACAGAT
The DNA here is from genome assembly GCF_057233095.1 of Heloderma suspectum. Taxonomy (NCBI): domain Eukaryota; kingdom Metazoa; phylum Chordata; class Lepidosauria; order Squamata; family Helodermatidae; genus Heloderma; species Heloderma suspectum. The sequence continues at coordinate 120,593,654 of NC_139462.1, forward strand.
CAACAAGCTGCACAATATAGTAGCTAACAAAACAATAAGACAAAACAATTAGCTAAATTAGTTAACCCCTTGGCTTCCAGATCTTAGCTGGCTTGAAAGCATTGTTCATCCTAATTCTACCAGTGTTGTTCATAGAGATACTGTTATGTCTCTGCGTTCCTTGTCTTATGCGCTGTTTAACCAATCTGTTTTATGTCTCAGCTAATAAAACTGCTGCCCTCTACGCTCTAATAGCCCAACAAGAGGCTAAGTAATATGTATGTCACAAAAAGCTTTGTATAGTTATCAGTAATGCTATAATTGTAATGAAATTATGCATTTAAGGGGGGAATGTAGCAGCCATATCGGGGGTCAGACTAAGTAGCCTCATGCAGTCTCATGCTTCATGTTCTTGCTGAGCTCTTTCTCCCTTGAATATATTGTTGTAAGCTGACGAGACACAGGAATTCCTTATCTTGTCAAAGGTCATACAATTGTATATCTTGTTCTCTGCTGTTCTCTTCTGTTCTCTCCTTATCATGGCTACCCTATAACCCAGTTCTTGTATTATAAACAATAGTGCTAAGAGAAGAAATGTTGAGGATTGCAACCCCATGCGGGAGGGAGAGGAGGGGCCATTTCATATATGTCACAATGTCTATAAAACCAATGTGCTAATGTAAATCGGGGCTTCTGGCTCTTTGGAAACGATTCCAGCCTTAAGCCCGCGCGTTAAATAAAGAATCTCTTTTTCCTTCACTCCGTGGTCTCTCTGACTCTGGGTTCTGCAACAATTTCTATCTTTCTGCCTTCAGTTTTCATGCTACATGCTATCCTTTTAGTGGATACACATTATTGCCTCATGTTGTCCACCTGTTAAAATTGGTAGTGTCGTGTGTTTTTAAAAGGTTACACACCCCTTTTTAATAACCACACATATATTGTGCAATAACAGGTCATATCTCACCACCATATGTATCTGTATACACATACTGGTTTTGTTAATTATAAGTATCCCCCTTCAAACACTACATTTTAAGCAGATACACAACAATATACCTGCTAAAATATAAGTTGTGATGTTCCTCAGACCTGCAACAAATACACACGCACACACACACACACACACACACACACAAACTCTAACCATTTGAAAAGATTCAGTTTCTAGCCCTCAGGATTGTGGAGAAACAAAATAACAATAGTTGACAGTAGCCACTACAGTTAAGATGCAGAAGCAAACGAACAACAGAACTCTCTGTGTGTGTGTGTGTGTGTGTGTGTGTGTGTGTGTGAGAGAGAGAGAGAGAGAGAGTTTTGGGCGGGGTGGCTCTCATTATTACTGACCTCAGAATTGATACCACTGACACATCAGTTATATTTAGAACACTACATGAGCCATAAAAATATGCAAGAGACAAAAATTCTTTCTATTCACAATTTCTTCCCGCATCATTTCAGAGGAAATGGGAACTAAGCTCAAGCCATAATAGAAAGGGGTTTATACACTTTTGAAAGAACTCTTTCTAATCCAGGCACAGCTAGGATTAACATGGCAAGCAGATGACATTAACCAGTAGAATAAATTCACCACAGAGAAAGACCCCAATCAGACTGGAGCTTCTTCAGTAACATTATTACCTGAGATTGCCCTGATGTGGATAAAGCTCCTACTATCACAGAAAACAGGGACTGATCATAGAATCATAGAATAGTAGGGTTGGAAGGGGCCTACAAGGCCATCGAGTCCAACCCCCTGCTCAATGCAGGAATCCAAGTCAGAGCATCCCTGACAGATGGCTGTCCAGCCTCGTCTTGAACGCCTCCAGTGTGGGAGAGCCCACCACCTCCCCAGGTAATTGATTCCATTGTCGTATTGCTCTAACAGTCTGGAAGTTTTTCCTGATGTTCAGCCGGAATCTGGCTTCCTGTAACTTGAGCCCATTATTCCGTGTCCTGCACTCTGGGATGATCAAGAAGAGATCCTGATCCGCTTTCCATGGCAGTAGTGCTGTAGACAAGTTTTCAAAGAGGGGGGATATAATGTCAACCTGCTAACCATACTGTAATGTGTGTTGCATCAATATGAGAAAGGTGATCGACAGTGCATACTACAGGATGGTACAGATTAGTCAGATAAGGGAGGACGCTTGCTCTCACATAGGGTGAGCAAGCAAGAGGCAGAGGGGAGAGATGCTAATTCCAAGAGTGTAGATATGGCAGACCCACTTCAAGGTGCTGCTGCCATCAGAGGCACATTTGGTGGGGATCTGAGGGATGGTCTTTCAGTGGCCACTTCCGGGCTCTGGAACTCCCCGCCAAGGGAGGCTAGGTTGGCCCCCTTCCTGTGGTCCTTCTGTTGACTGGCAAACTCTTGTATTCAGGCAGGCCTTTGACATCTGAGCTGGTCTGTTGCTGAAGAGGTTTTTAATTGGTTGGTGCTTTTTATTTCTTTTATTGCTGTGTTTAATTGTGTGTTTATTTGTTTTTATATTATGTTTTAATTAAGATTTTGTTTTTAGTCTGTTTATTATTTGTTTGTTTGTTTTATTAATTACATTCCTATACCGCCCAATGGCCAAAGCTCTCTGGGTGGTTCATAATAATTAAAACCACAAAATACAGCACAAAATGCAATTTAAATTTAAAACAACAGTATAAAAGCAAAAACTAAAATAAAACCTACCAGTGATGCAGAGATTTAAAATACAGTTACAGATTTAAAACAACAGAATTAGAAGACTAAAATGCCTGGGAAAATAAAGTCTTCAGCTGGCACCAGAAAGAGCACAATGTAGGCACCAGGCAAGCCTCCCTGGGAAGCTCATTCCACAACTGGGATGTCACAGCAGAAAACGCCTTCTTAGTAGCCACCCACCTCACTTCCTTTGGCAGGGGCTCCCAGAGAAGGACCCCTGAAGCTGATCTTAGGGTCCAGGCATGGACCCTAAGATCCATGGGAGGAGACAATCCTTCAGATAACTTGTCCCCAAGCTGTTAAGGGCTTTGAATGTTAGCACCAGTACTTTGAATCGGGCCTGGATAAGGACTGACAGCCAGTACAGATGGAAAAATACTAGCATAATATGATTGTGTTGGCCAATTGAGACCCTGTTAACAGTCTCGCTACCCTATTTTGGGCCAGCTGAAGTTTCTGGATGGTTTTCAAAGGCAGCCTCATGTATAACGCATTACAGTAATCCAGAAGAGAGGTTATCAGAACACGGATAACTGTAGCTAGACTATCTCTGTCCAGATAAGGACATAGTATATCAGCCTAACATGATAAAAGGTGCTCTGAGCCACCGAGTCCACCTGTGCCTCAAGTGACAGTTCTTAATAATTACCGCCTCTTTTAAAGAGGCCGGTGCCTCTCCCTCTCTCAAGGAGTTTACAACCTCCTGCACCCAGCGGGATATCCCCTCCCTGTTAGATGTAATGAACTATGATGGACAAGGGTCAAGTACGCAGTGGTTGACAGACTTGGCCAAGCACCTTGTCTGCATCCTTGGGCCTCAAAAACTGAGACTCATCCAATAAAACTGGACCAGGTGGTGCTCTGGGCACCCCTGCTAATGGAACTGCATTAATTGTGAGGTCCAATCTGTGACAAATTTGAGTGGCTTTATCTTCAAAGTCCTGTGCAAACTTGTCACAGTGTGCTACCGAGGGTTGCACCATTTCTCTCCCTGGCCCAGATTGTAGAAGGCCACAAAGCATTGGGAAAAGCCCTGCTGGACAACACTGAGAAGATGCAGTGATGGTGGAAAAAACCCTCCCTTTTTGCGACCATCACTGCCACAGAGTAGCCTCGATAATGAGCTCTAACCTGTGTCCAGTCAGACTCAGCACGAGTTTTCCTCCACCTGCGTTCTAGCCATCCTACCTTTTGCTTCATTGCCCTCAGCCCAGGTGTATACCAAGGAGCTGGCCCGGCTCTGCTCAGAGGGAGAGGGCACTCAGGCACAATTGTGTCAACTGCCCAAGTCATCTCTGCATTCCACCTGGGCTTTGACAGGAACACCAGCCATACCAGCAGGAAAATCCTCCAGAGCGCTCTGGAATCCATTAACCTCCGGGGGTGGGCCATTTTAATAGATCCCCCACCTTTGCAGATAGGAATGGCCTCTAAGAGTCTAAACCTCAATAGGAAGTGATCTGACTATGACAAGGGGATAGATGTTAATTCCCCCACTTTCAGATCACCATCCTCTTGCCCAGTTGAGAAAACCAGATCAAACATGTGTCGGGCCAATGACATGTTGAGACAGCCCCATAGTGGTCATGGCAGCCATGAAGTCCTGAGCTCCTCCAGGTTCAGCAGCCTCAGCATGGAAGTTGATATCCCTCAGTACCATCATCCTGGAGGTCCTCAACACCAAATCCGAGACCATCTCCATCAGCTCAGGCAGGAAGTCTGATGGGTAGCAGGGTGGGCAGTCCACAGAATCCCTATTCTGTCCCAAGTACCCAGCAAAAGGTACAGGCACTCAATATCTGCACTTGAATGAACAGGAAGCCTAGAGAGGGAGATTGTATTCCTATAGATCACAGCAACTCCCCTTCCTGACCTTCAAGCTGGTGTTGGTGCTACATTAAGTACCCAGGAGAGTACAACTGGGGGAGGTAACCCCTCTCAGTTCCCCCACCCAGCTCTCAGTAATGCATATCAGGTTGGCCCCCTCATCCACAATCAAATCATGGATGAGGAAGATTTTGTTTTGGACTGACCGGGCATTCAGCACCAGCAGCACCAGACCTGAGGGCAAGCTGGCAAGGCCACCAGGAACCATCTGGTTGGAGGAAGTACGAGAAAAGGAGATAGCCATAAGGTGTCTAGCCACTTTGAGCACAATTTTTTGGCAGAAAGGCATGCTATAAAATAGATAGATAGATAGATAGATAGATAGATAGATAGGGCGGATGTGTTGGGTGACAAATTTTGGGCACTCTTTTTGTGAAAGAGTGGTAAAGTGTATATTATTATTAAAACATTTTTGTGTCTGCACATGCACAGAAAAAATGAAGGAGGGCTGTCACTTGGATTTTCCACCTCTGGGGTCAAAATGCTTTCAGTTGTATACTTCCCTCATATTCTTAAATCCTATACAAGTAATACGGGGTGAGGAGAGGAAGAAAGACTGAGCTTCATCTGGGTATGGCTTCCAAGGTTTAAGGCAGATATACCCAAGGCAGCTTCTATCTCTGCATGGCTTGTGAAAGCTTTTGGCATGGAGAGCCACAAATGGTGGTCTGCCCAAGGGGCTGCAGGCAGGTGCTGGTGAAAACTTCTTCCTTCCTGACCTTTTCCATCACCCCAATTGTTATTTGTATCTTGACTGAATGAGGAGACAGAATTCTCCTCCCATCCATTGGGGAATGGAACAATACTGTAGAAGGAGCTGAAATGGTCAGATAGATACAGCGTGGGGGGGGGGGCAAGCTGCCCAGGTAATGGAGAAAGGATGTTGGCAGGTGATGTGGAAGGACGGGGAGAGAAGGAGGAGCAGAAAGAAAGGGAAGTCAGTACATATAACAATGATGCCAGAATAAACAAATGCTTCCAGCATTTAAATGAATACAGTTTCAACAAGCAGTAACACTTATACCACAGTGAGCCTGTTGCAGTTCTCTCTCTCCTTCCCCCAACCTCTGGAGGTGTCCCTTCAGAAAACACAACCCCCTAGAAGTCCAACTTTCCGCTTCAGTCAGGCCTGACACACAGATCCTTCGCTCCTTCAGGAACAGACGCTGCTTCTGTTAACAGTAACTGCTCTCTTTCTCTTTGACTGTCCGCCTTCTGCTGTCTCAGGTGCCTATTCTCGACTTCTTCATCAGTTTTCTTCTTCCTCTCATGGAGACTTTCTTTAGCTTCCCTCTCAGTCAGCCATGACTCGCTTCTTCTCCGCTCTTCCTTGTCTCACCTTCCTTCCACATCACCTGCCAACATCCTTTTTCTGTTTCCTGGGCAACTTGCTCCCTTCCCCCACCCTCTGCTGTATCCATCTGACAATTTCAGCTCCTTTGACAATACCCCTGTCCGCTCATTTTGTGAAACAACAGAGAGTCTTGTGGCACCTTAACAACTAACACATTTATTCTGGCATTAGCCCTGGTGGACACTGTACAGTGTCCACTTCATCAAAGTGTCCACAAATGCTTATGTTAGAATAAATGTGTTGATCTTTAAAGTGCCACAAGACTCTTTGTTTTTGCTGCAGCAGACTAACGCAGCCACCCCTCTGAAAAGAGTTTAATGAAATAATTTGTATGGCCATTTCGGCAGCCATCTGCTGTTCAGAGGCATTCCACAATCCTTGGGTTCCTCTCCCATGTGGTCCTCCACCTGTCCCTTTTTTTTTTTTTTTGCTTTTAGAAGGTCAGTAAGTAATTTTAAGCACTATCTTTTGCATCTTCAGACTGAAAAAAGTCTTACAACTCCCAGCATTCCACAGCCAGCCATGCTGGGGGAATACTGGGAGCTGTAGGACTTTTTTTCTATCTAAACATGCATAGGATTGCGCTTTTAGAATACGATTAACACTGCGTGTACAGACCTGTTCTTGGTTTTCATTAAAGTGCAGCAGCACGAAAAGTGTTTTCCTCTCATCTTGACTCATAATCACACTGGATACATGCAATAGAATCAAGTGATACAGCTTTCCCTAGACTGAACTATTTCAGACCACAGTGGGTTGCATATTTCAGTTCTCCCCTATCTCAATTAAAAAGTCAACCCCATGAACATAGAAACAAATCAGGGGGAAAGGGTTCAGGCCAGCATTCTTCCCCCAAGGTACTTTTACATGGGATTCCCACCCCCACCTCATGGAGGAACATTCAACTATGGAGACCCTTCCACTTGTAGCCTGAGTTGATTTAGTCCATGAACATTTTTACTTGACTCTGCTGAATGTATAAAGTGTGCCTTACAGACTTAGACCAAGATATTTTGTTGCCTGAAATCCAAATGCCACTTGCTCCCACTAATTAACACAGGGAAAAATTTACTAGAAATTTATTCTGCACAAGTGCTGTTGATATAAATGGGAGCTACTCAAGAGCATGACAGTGCCCCTGCGCATCTCCCATCCACTGGGTTTGTGCAGGAGAACTTCCCACTGGAGCGTGCCTGTGTCAGATGCCTTTCAGTCACCCTTAATGGTACCCCAGATCCACCTCTTATCATTAGGAGAAAGTCTGAGAACCCCTGGGCTAATATTATGATTATCATTTTGTTCTTCAGGCTTTTTTATTTTTTACGAAGATGCCTCCATTCCTGGCTAATTACAGTTTTAATGGATCTGTTCAACCCTTGATATTAGAACATACCCCCATGTGTATCAGCTCTCTGGCTGTCTTCTCCCTCACCTTCCTCCTGGGTCTTCCTGGAAATGGCTTGGTAATCTGGGTAATCACCCTGAAAATGAAGAGAACAGTGAACACCGTTTGGTTTCTCCACCTTGCAGTGGCTGACTTTCTGTGCTGCCTGTCCCTGCCTTTTTACATTGCTCATTTGGCCCTCTATGAGCACTGGCCTTATGGTTGGTTTTTTTGCAAGATTATTCCAACAACCATTATTTTCAACATGTTTGCCAGTGTCTTCCTCCTCACCACCATCAGTATTGACAGGTGTCTGGTGGTGATGAAGCCTGTTTGGTGTCAGAATCACCGAACAGTAAGGGTTACATCCATGATATGTGGTGGCACCTGGCTCTTAGCCTTCATTATGTGTTGTCCTGCCTTCTTCTACCGTGAGACCTCCCTGGATGAATTTGGCAACACCAAATGTGACTACAATTGGTATGGTGAGGAATATGCGGAGGACAACTGGCCAGTTGACCCGTTTTCCAGCAACTATGAGTCTTTTACTCCATACCTTTCCTTCACGGCTAGTGGAATCTATGAGGACAACTTCGCAGCTGGAATTCTGGACATGTATCCGAAGTACCATATTCTGAACACCACTGAAAAAGGCAAGGTTCTGCATTCTAGCATATCAGATAGTAATGGCTTCAGTACAGCTACAGATTCATCAGTGACAGCCATCATCCATCCTACACCCATATTACATAAATTTCCCAGAATCCAGCAGAATACTGCCCTATCCAATATTCTTCATTCAGATGTTCCTCTTGGCAGTTATTCTGAGAATCCCTTTGCTAGTAATGACTCAATAGAAATGGACTTTCATAATGTCTTGGAGATCCAGCCACCAAGTGTCCTTGTGTTCATTACCATCACTAGAAGTGTCTTCGGTTTCCTTCTCCCTTTTGGAATCATGGCGACCTGCTATGCCCTTATTGCCCACAAGATGCTCAAAAACCAATTTGCTAAGCCCCGCAGGAAGGCTCGACGGGTGATCCTGCTTGTGGTAGCCACTTTCTTTCTCTGTTGGGCTCCTTACCATGTAATTGGGGTGCTGTACCTCCTGGCTATCCCAGGCACAGAATTTCATGAAATGCTGGCTTTGTGGAATGACGTTTCCATAGCATTGGCCTATGCCAACAGCTGCATCAACCCACTTCTTTATGTGTTTGTGGGACGAAATTTCAGAGAAAAGGCACGCCAGACAGTGCAAGGGATTTTTGAAGGGGCTTTCAGTGAAGAAGTCACATGCTCCACAGCCTATTCCCAGGACAGAAGCAAGAGTATCATTGACAAGGATATTGATGTTTCGGTACTCTAAAATGGATCTTCCAGGCAACAGAAATTTTGTTTTGTTCCGCTGAATTCTTGATTTAGTGCAGTACCACAGATGTGAACAATCTGGATTATAATCTATAGCTATTGCACATATAGAGGACACCTTGAACCTCTTGCATCTGCTTTGACTGGGGTATTTCAAATTTGCCAATATTTTGTAACACTGCAAATGTTACCTATGATATTATATGTCCATGTGGCTCCATCTCCTTTTAGCACCATTGATGAAAGGGAGTGGATATTGCTAAGTATGATGTTCCAGAGTAAGTTTTAGTCTAGAACAGAAACATTCAAATCAGCTTTAACAGTTTTTTTTTAATGGACTGTGTTCTCAGAACGCTGTCAAAGGTGGAGGCAGTGCTTAATCTTTCTTCTTCTTTTTTAAAGAGAAGTGTACCAGGGCTCAGACCTGGGTCTTGCCAGGTGGAAGGAAATCTAATTCCATAATTCTAAGCATGTGGGAATAGACTGCAATTGCTCAATAGGGAGGAAAATACACTCATGGTCAGATATAGTTTTCTTGATTACAGACCATGACTTTGTTATTTGTTTCTTTGAATAAGAGGCTTGCCCAAAGATGGGAGGGTGGTGCTAAATGGGCATGGCTAGAGTGGTGTTGTGTATGTGAAGCTACAGGACCAAGCCCAATAGTAGCTGAAGAACTTTGTTCTACTTATGCGACTGGGCATAACAGGACTAACAGAAACACAGACCTATGCTGGACTTGCACACCATGAGTATAATGTCGTATGTAGCACTACTGAGGACTCCCATTCAAAATACGTGTTTTTCCAGTGCACATATCTGGCGAACATATCTTAGGGGATACCCAGTAATTGAATTCCCTCCCACTACAAATTCACCAAAGCCTGAGCATCGTTTTCAGAAGAGGTGTAAGACCTACATTCTAGTACTGTCTTTGAGGCAGAGGGTTAAGTCGGGAAGAGGTGGGGACATTTTAATGAGTAATTATGTATTTGGTACTGTTCTGAGGGTGTGTGTGTGTGATTTTGTTACCCACCCTGAGCTTTTGGGATGGGACAGGCTAAAAATGTAAATTAAGTAATTTTAAACTCAGAATTAAACACTAGACAGCTTTAATTTGGAGCCCATCTTTCATACATTCTGCCCCATACAGAAAAAGATGAGTGTCACGGTAGCCTGAACGTCCAGGCACAAAGTGCCATTGCTCTACTCCAGGGCTAGGCAACATGGTGCCTGCAGGCCCCAGTGTACCCTCTGACAACTTTTTTGGTACCTGCCAAGCTGCCCTACCCTTCTCACTTTTTTCCAGTTAAATTTTCTTACTGGCAGTTGGGGTCACTTCAAAGCCAAATGAGGGCCTCCAGCCACTGCCATCTTCATTTTCCAGGAATTCCTCTGGGACTCACATGGGGCTCATAGACATTCTTAGGAAATGAAGATGGCAGGTAGCTGCAGGCTGATGCTTTCCTCTGCAGCACTGAAAACTGTGGGTTCAAAGGAGTTTTGTTGAGTGTATTTGGTCTCAGACCCCAGCTTACTTGTCCTTTGCGACTATTTTATTATTCATTTAATTAATTAATTTCTATACTGCCCAATAGCCAAAGCTCTCTGGACTAGCCACACCTTCCATGGCAGGCACTCTGTGGTGGTGTCCAAGACAGTTTCTGAAATGGTCAAATGTGCCCATGGACTCAAAAAGGTTGCCTAACCATGCTCTAACCCTTGGCTTTTCATTGGACATTAGAATGGAAAACCAGCTTCATTTCAGACCAAAAGAACGAATAAGTATGCTGTGCAGTGGTGTGTAATGTCTTTCAATCTCTGTGGAGTTTCTATGGAAGACAAAGAGTGTTCTTTTTAAAAACATAGCTAGGAGATAAGAGGCAGTGGTACTCCTTCCTAGCACTCAGAAATTAATGTTTGGAGAGAGGGGCTACTACGGTAATCTCATGATTCCCACCTGACTTCTTGTTTTGCAAGTTTCTCCTTCCCTTGACAAATCAAGGGAAATGGCACACTCCACAAGAACATACTAGGGGTTCATCAGAGGGAGGCAGTCAGAACCGTGGAAGAGGGTAAGGAGGAAACTCTTCCCCCACCAGAAATGGTTTTCAGCCTCACCTCTTCCTCCAGAAGTATGTGAAGAGAGAGCTGGGCATTTCTCTTCACACTCACTCCTCCTTGTTTGCCTTACCTCCCTTCTCTCCCCTTATCTTGCTCACTTTCGTTATGTTTCTCTGTAAATCATATCATGTACTTTGGTAACACCTATATTAATAATGAACAACAGGGAAATACTATATATAAAACTTCACCTAGAACCTTGCTCATCAAGTAATTTTAACATGGGCTAAGTTTGAAATGAGCAAATGCTGAAGGAGTTTGCACTGACACTCCTGCATAAGCCAGGACACAGATAAGTGGCTCATTAAAGATTTCATTTTTATTCTTCCCCAAAGGAGCTCAAGCTGATATGCACCCCTTTACCTACACAACCATCCCATGAGGTAGTTTAGACTGCAAGATAGTAACTGGCCCAGTGAAGCTTCATGGCTGAATGAGGATTCAAACCCAGGTCAAAGTCCAACACAAGCCACACTGGATCCCTTTAGCTGCTTCCCTAGAATTGCCCTCTTACACACCTCACCTGCTTGAGCCAAGACAGGCAAGTGGGAGTCAGCAGCTGAAGTGCATATATGGGGAGAACTCTGACGGAACCTCTATCGGTGACCACCCTGAGGAGGCTAGGGTTGGACTCGATGGTCTTGTAGGCCCCTTCCAACCCTACTATGATACTTCATATGATTCTATGAAGAGCCCTGTGCCTGGGCTACACAAACAGAAAGACGTGATAGAGTGGACTATATATCACTGGGGGACATGCATTTTTGAATGCCTTCTTGTGTTAAAAAATACATATTCCTGCATATACAAAGAGTATGTAAGAGGGAGAAAGGTTCCAGCTCAGCCCAGCCCCTGTTAGTTTTCTCCTTGCAAAGTTTAAAAGCATCATCACCACATCTTCTTAGGGGAGCATTCAAAGATGGCATTCCTCACCACCCTATTTTGTTGCACATGTAGACCAGGCACACCAGTATATGAGTAAGATGCATAAAGAGAGGGCTCTACCAAAGCTTGCTGACATTCACACGGGAAAAGGGAGCAAAAGGGCCCTTTGTCTGTGTTGGACGAAGTGGCTAAATGTATAAAAAAAATTCCCTTGAATGCTGTGGAGCAGATGAGAAGCCCTGTGGAATCAAATGGAGGGCCCAAATTATTTATTATATTTTTATACCACCCAATAGCTGAAGTTCTCTTGGCTTGAATTACCTACTGTCTATCCCTAAGCTAGAGTCAGCAAGTTTGCTGCAGTTCAAAGATGAAATCTGCTCAACCAAATCACTGCCTCCGCCTTCTCAACTATGGTCAAAGACCACTTCCCTTGTCAAAGTTAAAATTACTCAATCCATTGCGTATCTCAGCAAAAACAAGTTTTGCTGATTTTCACTCATGACTTCCTTTTAGATCACAATCTGTGCTGTAGAGTCCTCCAAAGGCAACCAAGGAAACACTTCATTGATTACTTAAAAGGTTTGTTACAGCACTGGACCTGGAAGGTGTACGAGCAGAGTTGCACTATGCACAAAAAGATTTAAGCCAAGTTACAGATTCCTGCGTTGCTGGCTCCTAGAACTCCCAGCTGTGTTGATGCTCTCCTACAATTCTTCACCCAACAGAAATTCCTCAACCGAGACTTTGTGTGGTAGAGCAGATAGTGCCGGACCTGGAACATGGAGAGTTGGGTTCAAATTCCCATTTAGTTGTGAAGCTCACTGGGTGGCTGTGGGAATATTACTCTCTGAACTTCACACGGTTGCTGTGGAAATGAAGCACGATAGCCCCAAATATGCCGTGAGTTCCTTGGAAGAGCAGAATAAAAATGTGAAAAACAAAAGGGAGTATAGAAGCCTTAAATGTACTACCACAGTGCCATGGATTTGTATTATAACAACTAGAGAGGATGTTTCCACATGATGCTTAAGCCAAGTCTGTGTATATCATGTGGGGAAAAATTAACAAAGGCCAAGGCAATCCAAATTCTTCAGCATAGCCAGCTGAGCTGTTCATTGAACAAATGTGTATAAGATCGTGGATGGTGTGAAGGAAGTGGGTGGAGAGTAGTTTTTCTCCCTCTCTCCAAATGGTAGAACTGAGATCATCCAATGAAACTGGGCATTGATTAGACCAGAGGAAGGCCTTTGCACAGCACAGTCAATGTATGGAACTGCAACAAGATGTGGTAGCTTTCAGAGGATTACAAAAAGAGATGGAGAATAGGCCTATCAGTGGTTACTATCAATGGCCACTAGTCAGGATGCCTATATGAGACCTCCAGGTGCAGAGGCAAAATACCTCTGGGCAGCAATTGCTGGTGAGTAACAGCTGGAAAGGCCAACTGCCTACCTGCCTTGCTGGTGAACTTCCCAGGAGCATCTGCTTGGAAACGTGGAAAGCGCGGTGCTGGAGTAGGTGAGATTTGAGCTGATCTAGCACAGCTCCATTTATATTCAAAATTGATCTTGGATTACATATCTTATTCCACAATTTCTTATTAGTCTGCATAAATTCTGGTTTTGCTAATCATGAGAAGGGACACTCTCCAATCCCTAGAAGTACATATTTTTCATTCATCTTTCTGGATACTGAAATCTCGGCCCACCATTTCTGACATCTTGGCCCACTGCATATCTTTGCAGTCGTAATGGATAGAAATGTTAAAAAAAGAAAAAAGGAAGCAAAGATTCTCCGGAAGCTAATTCTGCACTTCATCTACTCCTGCAGAATCCCAGTACATACACACAGACCTGCTCACAGGGCTATCTAGGACAGTGACAGTAAATGTGTGGTGGTACAAATTCAAGGAATAATCTGGATTCAAGTTGCATTAAAACTGCAGGCTTTGTTTAGATAGGAACAAAAATGTGTTTACCACTTATCCAAGTCAAACATTTCATCCAATGAGCTGCAACAAACAAAATAAAACAGGGTCGCCAAAAAGGTTAAACCATAAACATTCACTTTTTTAATTAAGAAAGCATGCACAAAAATAAATTTGTGAGGCCACGCCCCTCTCCCATCTTCTTGACATAAAGCATTGTGGGTCGCACTGCGGCAGGTGGGCAGATGAGGGATTCCTCTCCTTGGCAGGCAGACAGGCAGGCAGGCAGGCAGGCTGGCCGGCCAGCCCTCTGTGCTGACCCTTTTTCCTGGACAGGCTGTGTCCGCTGCTCACAGTGCAGAATTCCAGTGCTGAGTCTATGACTCCATGTGTCCAATCCAATACTAACCCCACTCAAGAATGATGCAGCTAATTCAGAGGCAAAGGGAGGATGAGGCTAATTTGCACACTGACTGGCATATATTTACATATGCAAACAAGGCGCAACTGACTATGTGAATGAAGAGCTTTGAATACCTAAAGGAGTGATCTCTTCTCTCCCCCATCCCACCCCCCATATTCTCTGAAAGGCCAAGTGACCCTTCTGTGGATTTTAATCTCAGAAACAGCACTGACTGGCATCTGGAGGGGACGTCATGTTATCTTCCACAGACTCTCACCAACAAGGACCTCCTGGTCACATCATTCTTATCTTTGGACAGTGCAGACAACCATTAAAACTCCTCCATGAATTCGGCTCAGGGATTCTCCACTCCTCTCAGAACACACAATGATGACCCCTTCCCCGCACAACCAAAAAAGTCCCTCCCTCCAAAATCCAATGAAACAGCGAGTTAAAGCAACGCTACAGAAACTTCCCACCCCTGGCACAACATATTCCCATGATGTTTTTGCTTCCAACTTGGTTTCCCCCCCACACACACAAAGCAGGCTTGCAGTTGGAAGGGCATGCAGATTAACAAGAGGTCTGGCAAAAGAGAGCCACACTAGAAACTGAAAACAAAGCGGTGAGGAGGGGCCACCCAGACAAATCCAGCTCAAAATTCAATCCTGCGCTGGTACTGTTGCCCTCCCTTGTGTTCTAAGGACTGCCATTCAGTTGAACTTCTGCCCTTCCTGGCCCCACCTGAGTTGGAAGGAACCTTGCAACTCTCCTTCCCAGCTCTGCACTTTCAGTATTCCCTCCATAGACAGTCTGCAGCTAGGTGCCACTTATCTCAATGGGAGTTTTAAATCTCCACACACCAAATTCTGTTCCTCCTTTCAACTTAGTTCATCCAAAAAACAGGAAGCATCAATTGCTTATTTATATAAGGCAGAGAAGACACCCTTGGCTTCCGCTCTTGCATTACAAACCTCAGCACTTTCCAGAGAAATGAGGGGAAGGAAAATTCAGAAGTTAAAAAACAAAACCTAGCAGGGGAGAGGAATACTTCTTGATTTGTATGTCTTATTTGCATATTCAAATAAGAGCCCTGCTGCATTAGGAGATAAGGCAACAGGGAAAAAATGGTGATGTGACAAGCCCTGAGGAATCTGGTTTGATCTTGGTACCCGACCCACATGATGCGGATACACACCAGACCTGTCAAGCTTTCTTCATCTGCAGAGGGGGCAAGTGCAAAATGGCAGTGATTGAAAAAGGCAGTGTAGAAAAAAAGGTAAAGGCCCCCTTTGTCTTTCTCAGACACTCAGTCCCTACCAGCAGCAAACGCCTAACTACAAGGTAAAAATAATTCCTTGCTTTTCACACAGAGCCTCTCTCTTTCTGTCAAACCCCAATTCTCATTAACCTCCACAGTGAAAAGCCTCGCATTCTCTGCACTTGTTATTCCTTTCCGTTTCATGGTGCCCCTTGCTGGCATGAGAAAGTTCGCAGACTTCCCTTCAACACCAGTCTAAGCCCTCCCTCCCCATCCCACCCCCTTTACAACATTTAAGAAAGAACATAATTATTACAGACTCTCAAGATCCACAGGGCTCTCTCACTCTTGCAGCCAATAAAACAGAGTCACTGGCCACCTTGACGGGAAACAGGGATTGTTAAACGCAAGTGATGGAGGAAGAGAAGGATGCCCTCAAGAATTCCTCCTTCTGAGGTCTTCTCATGGCAACCAGTAACAGTCTTCCTACCCTCCATCCCACATAGGGTGCCAGTAAATACATAAAATCCGAAGCTGGTAGATGAAGCAGAAGGGCTGTGTACAATTATTGATGATGATAGTAATAATAATAATAATAATAATAATAATAATAATAATGAAGAAGAAGAAAAGAAGGTAAAACAGGGAGCGCAAGGAAGGATTATCTTCGGCAGCATCTTGCGGCAGCTTCTCTGGCGGAAGTAGAGAATATATATCTATATACAGGCAAGGAAAGAGGCCAAGGGTACTGGTCATGTGACTCAAACCCTGAGCTCCCCTTCCCATACCCTACATGAGGGATGTGCTATCAAGTCTATAACTTGCTAGGTGATCAAATCCCAGTTGAAATCATCAGGGATTTCCTCATTGGCACCTGGAGGTGGCCGCGGAACCAGATGATGACCTGAATACATTGTAGAAAGGAAGAAAACAGGAAATGAGCAGTGTTTTATGTTGAATTATTGATAATAATTTAAACTATTGTATATCATTAAGTTTTCTTTCTGCTCGAAGTCTAGGAAGATAGCATATTTTCCTCCACAAACATCCCACATTCTGGAACAAGAAATGAAGATTCTACTCCAAAAATAACATTAATGAAGCGTACCTTTCATCATTATTCACTTGCATAACCATGTATTATTTTTCTGATCGCACAGATTTTGAAATTTTTTTAGCACTTTAAAATAGCTTAACAGTAAAGAGAGGGTGTTATTAGATATAAACTCATTCAAGTGACGATTTTATATGCTGTTGTATTCATTTTCACAAGAGGACCCATAGCACAGACACAGTCTTTGGCTGAAGCAGAGAAATGCTGAGGCCAGGAAAGATAAATTCTTGTACTAAATTCTGTACAAGAAAATACAATTCAACTTCTGCATTCAGAAAAACTAGTAAATTAATACAGTACTTGCCCGTGTGTTATCAAATATAAAAAATTCCAGTATCTCTTGGCTATATTCCAACATGAGCAAGAGAAGAGGTGGGAAAATTGCAAAGGAGAGGAGTAGGAGTGGGCTCTGTTCTCCAGGCTTACTCAGGGTAGGTGCCCTATGGGGGACAGGATGAAAAGTGCTTCCACAATTGCCCTTTTCTCTGGAATTTCTATCCTTTGTTCAATATTTTACAGGGCATCCCTAGGACATCGTTGTTAGCTTGCTGATCTCGGGGCGGAGGGATCATTCCATTCCTTCTTTACTCAGACCTAATCTTTGGCTATTTTTCTTATTGTTAATGCAAAGGCAGCACTAGCCTGTTCCATATAGATAGGTAAAGTGCTATTGATCCAACCGGTGGGAAGAGTGCTCTGTGGCATGGCTGGTGAAAACCTGCCTTTTTGCATTGCTTGTCCTGCCATTTTCTGCTTGCCATTATGTTCTGAAACTAGTCCTTTTGCTTCCTCCACTACTTTTAAAACAGCCTGTTTACTTTCAAACAGTTTAGCACAAATGTGGAAATTAAAAACATTCCACACCTCTGATGTACCTATTTCTTTTAGTTCCACTGTGCTGCTGTATTTTGTTTTTAAAACAATGCTGAGTAATTAAGAGGGAGCGGAACTGCCCAGAGTGTGGGGTGGGAGGGTAATCTGGGATGACAGTGTAGCAGTCTGAGCTGCAGAGAGATTTGAAAAGGTTTCTTGGGAGGATGGAGAAGTGTAAGGGGAACCTGGCATGCACAGAGCCATGGAGAAGCTTGGAAATAGGGAGACGTCTTACTTTGCAGTCTTCTCCATAGCTCAGTCAAGTCCCCCAACTCAAGCTGTAGACAGCTCAGCATCAGTCAAACATTCCCCCATCCTTCTACAGCTTTCAAGCCAGGGCTGGGGGGGCTCCTCCAGTCTGGAGGCAGTGACCGATAGAACACAGCTTCCCCATCCCTGTTATTTATAGCCTAAGTGCTGCAATCATGTTTAAAATCCACATTCACATTGCACAACAGCAAAATCACAGTTAAAAAACACCAGAATTCTAAAATATGCAAAGGACAGCTAAGAAAGGAAGCAATTCATGCTGTATACTTTGCTGCAGCTGCTGCCTCTTGTAGGATGGAGCTGATCATTCCAGCACTGCTGCAAGAGATCCTCCCCAAAAGGATGGGGAAGAAGAGACAGGGCTAAGCAGACTCTTTCAGATTCAAACCCTGAGGACCTTTCCTAGGTAGATAAATCCACCTGGAGTATGTGTTTATTTGAATTTCTAGCTTTCCTCACTCCATGTCATCTCCTCTTGATAAGGCTCTATGCACCTTACAACATTTCAAAACGTTATGCAAAAATAGCACTCTGAAGTCCAGCTTAATTCAGATTTCAATGCTGGTGGCTGGGAGAAGGCTGCAGTCCTAAGCACTTCCTAGAACAGGGGTGGGCAACTTGTGGCCCTCCAATGTTTTAGCCTACAACTCCCATCATCCCTTATCACTGGCAAGAAGGGCTAGGCTGATGGGAGTTGTAAGCCAAAAGTTCTAGTGAGCCCTAAGTTGCCCAGCCCTGTTCTAGGGAGCAAGGGTGCTTCCAGATGAAGGGGTCCTAGCGGTAACAGTCAGAAGGCACGGTGAAAATATTCTGTCTTTTCTTACTTAACGGATTTTCTGTGGTAAAAACAACAGAAGCAGCAATGGGAAAACATGTGAGGGCTACCAGTGGAAGACAATAACGTCTCCCCCCAACCCCAGTAAAACTCTACAGGGTGGAATGAGGCAGGGCGACTCCACCATAAAATCTCACCTGGAAGTGCTCCAACTGCATTTGCACCACATGAGACCAAATGGGATTTACTTCTGAGTGAACGTGGGATCTTGCGTTAAGGCTGCAATATTCAGTCAGTCATACCCACCCCCTTTTTCTTCTTGGGAACAGCGCATTACATAATTGTAATGGGGATAAAATGCTATATTCAATGCCATGCAGAAACACAGTTACAGTTCTGATTCCAGCTAATCATGCAAGAGCAATGCTTCAGAAGCACAGTATCCAAAGGAAAGGTATGGATAAGGGAACAGCAAAAAGGGCTCAAGGTTAGGGGATGATCACTAGTGGTCACGTAGCACAGCACAAAGGCTCCACTGCCTGAATCCTGTAACTTTTTACAAAGACAGGCTTCAAACTCATATTGGGAGCCAGTGTGGTATAGTGGTTAGAGTGTTGGTCTGGAAGCATTTGTACATGAAGCTTTTATCCGGCACCTTCACTGGGGCTTTTGCTTCCGGTTTCTTTGTGGGATTAACACATGCTTTTTTCCATGGGGTTTCTTTCTGTGCCTCTTTATATGTTTCATCATACAGCCACTAGATGGCGCTGTGGTATAGTCGAACTGCGCAATCACAAGCTATAACCAATTTAGAAAAATATTGCACTTTCCTCGATCTTAAAAAAAAAAGTGATAATGGTTGCAAAGCATGGGAGAGGCCCTGGAGTATGACGACGTTGTGCAAAGGACCCACAAAGTACTGCGAGTGAGCAATCATGAGCATACAATAAAAGCCTCCTGTAGAAAGGCTCTCGGTCTCTGGAGATCCGGGTTCTAGTCCCCACTTGGCCATGAAGCTCACTGGGTGACTTTGAGACACTCACTGACTCTCAGCCTAACCTACCTCACAGGGTTGTTGTGAGGATGAAATGGCACGGAAGACTATGTAAGTCACCTTGGGTTCCTTGCAAGAGGAAAAAAGCCAGAATATAAATGTAATAATAAATATCTTCAACCACGAGGAATAGAGACTTGAAAAGTTGAGATTGTTTACATTTTTGTACCAGCAGCTGTCACGTTCTTCAAATTTCAGTGGACATGGATGTATGGAAAACTACCAGCTCTTCTCCAAGGCAGGTTCCTTTAGCAAACACCTGGGCACTACCGTCAAAAGCAGCTTTGGAGAAACACATATCCACTGAACTCCAGCATCAGGAATTTTCTTTCCAGCACGTCTCTGCTCAAAGAGCAGGCACCAACCCTAGCATGTGTGCACAAGATAGAGAAAGGAGTATCTGACCACCTAATGCAATAGTGCCCTAGAAGTAGTCTGTATGTGTTTGGGGAAACAGATGGCTTGGCTGATTTTTGCTAGTCAGGCCCCAGACAATTATTGCAGCAACTCCTCAACATTTAGTGTTCAAAAGGTACCTCAACACTATGTCCTTACCTGGACGATTATACCCTGGTGAGTCCTGGGTGGAAATCTGGTACATTGGAGATGGCCCAGAGTAGAGATGGGGAGGCTGTGGCTGACCGTAAGAATTCACTAGCAGATAAAAGGGGAAAATAACCATCAATAGCCCCAGCTTCCTGCTTGCAGCCTGGAAATGTGGAATACTAAGGTGGGATCAGTGACATCTGATACGCCCTCCCAGGCCTTTCTATAGTTTTATAGCATCACCTTGGATCTAGATAATCAGGGACAGTTTCTTTTAAGTTAAAGTATTCTGGTCAGTTGCTTCTTCCCCATATATACATATGAAAATCCAGTTATTAGCAACTTTCTTAATCAAAAGAAGAATAAAACCTCGTAAAATATACATACAGCTTTCATCTTCTGCCAAAAAAACCCCAACCCCACACAGAGCTGTTTTTCACTGCAAATTGTTTCCTCTCCAGAGGTGAACTCATCCATCTCCCTACCATCACTATATGAGTACTATGGCTATAAATTGATATAAATTTACTGTATTAACTCTTCTTGTCTTATTAGTCTTTCAAAAATGTACTAATCCAGCCTTGCAAGAAAGTCCACAAACATTACTAACCCACAAACCATTTTTTACTAGCATGCCTGTTGCCACACACCAATGTAAAGTTATTTTTTGCCACATCAACTGCCTGGAAGAAAAAAAAATGTATCAATTCTCTTCCAGCTTACAATAAATTCTTCACCTGGTTGCCTGGAGGCATTTCCTACTTGCCATAGGGGAACAGAGGAGTGACTATTTATGAACTGGTGCTATTCATATCCTATTCTAGAGTAAGCAAGGTGGGATCCAATTTGAAGTCAAGGTGCTAAACATTCAACCTTTTTGGACAGTCTGTCACCAGTGCTCTATCACTGCCATGATGTGCAGCCCAGTATTTCGTCTGATATTACAGATAACTGTAGACTTTATGGAAATGGCTGAATTACAGAATAATTCATACCATGCAATCTCATGGAAGTAAGAGGGCCAGGACACCCTCAAAATCCTCAGATAATCCTAGCCAATGACTCCGAATGCACTCTGTGCATTCTTCTGACCCTTTCTTTCCACATAAACCCTTCTTTCATATCTTTAGGAGTATCATGGATGAATTGTGAATAGGCTATGAGCAGAATAGTTTCTTTTGACTTGGATTAAATCTGTTGTGTGTCACTGAGAAGTAGTAATCAGTTCCCTGATTAATTTTCCCCGAGTCTTTCACTCTAAACAGAATAATAGACAGGGAAAGGCTGAGCCTGGCTTACAAACTGCTTCAGATCTTAGTCTTTGGAAAGAGAAACATACATGTACACAATCTTGAGATACATTTTAATCTCTCTGTAAAAACACAGTGTTTGTGTCCGTGCACAGACATGCACCTGCAACAGGTTCTGTAGCTGGTAAACACTTCAACATGCTTAGCAACCCATCCTGCATAATCCTGTGCATATCTTAGATGGAAAAAGCTCTTTCCTGGTAGTGGCACTTGCTGCTATCTTTGGTTCAGGCCAAATATACAGTCTGGCCCTCAAACATGTCCAGAAACACTGAAGGTTGCAGTGGCCCTGGAATACCTAACTATGCTACTCCATCCCTTCCTCCAGCATACTAACAGACCAGGCAAGAGACCAAGGTTAGGTGAAATCTCAGGGATAGAGACTAGATGTGACAAAAATCCAATATTTGCCCAAAGGCTGAGGGTTGAGCCTCATCCTTAGCAATGATGCCACAGAACAGGGTGTGACTGTACTGTTTTGGTTCTGTCTCACCCACTGCCCTGGCATGGCAGGTCCCCTTCCAGATTGCCCTGCTGAGTACCTTGGTTCATGGGCTGCTCTTGTTTGCCACTATTCATGGCACAGGACTCGGAGATTCGGGGAGGCTGCTGTGGGCCTCCCAGGTGAGGGAGCTGACCGGTCTGGGTGAGAAAGTGATTGAGGGAGTCACAGAGGTTGGCAATGTGATGCTGATCTAGGGTCCAGTTCTTACGCTCAGCCTGGCGGAGGCTCTCCATCAACTCTGCAGGGGTCCAGAGAAAGAGAGAGGTAAGAAACTAGGTATCACTGCTCTCTACTCCTGCCCAAGAGCTCCTTCTCTACATCTGTTTCCCCCTATAAGCATATGGAGGGCCCCTTTTCCCCCTCTACAACGTGCCGTCTAAGTGACAGAGAGTGAAGAGTTTAAGGAAGGAACATAACATAACGCACCTGAGAACTGGGAGTGTTCAATGCTAGACCAGTTGAGTCGATTCACCATCTTGAAACTTTCTTTTAGGGAATCCATGTTGGAGCACCAATCAGGGGGAAATGCTGGGAAATGGGGGACACAAAACAGTCAAAAGGGCACGCTATCCTTCTTTCCCATATCTTACATCTGAAGATGAATACATCCCTCATATTTCTCATCGAAATCCTGAATTGAAGAACAGCCCCTCTTTTCAAGACACTGTTGGTTCACTGTACCCAGCCACTCCTCTCCCTACTTAAAATATGTATACTCCACCTCTTATTAGTGATGGTTTAAAATTTTTTTTAAAAGAAATAAAAACAAAATTTATACAACAAGCTGATGAAAGTGTAATTAAAAGTCAGAGAGCTTAAAATACCTGAGCAAATAAAAATCTTTTTTGCCTGGGGCCTAAAAAACAGCAAAGCTGGTGGCAGGCATACCTCCGTGGGGAAGGCATTCCATAACCAGGCCAACACTACTGAAAGATCCCTCTCTCCTGGTAACAAACTTCAACTCTGATGGAGGTGGTATTTGGAGAAGAGTACCAGCTTGACCTTAAGAGTCCAGGCAGGTTGGTATGGGAGGAGATGCTCCTTCATGTACTTAGATCCCAAGTTCTTTTAAGACTGCTGAGATAGGATCCATATGAGCGGTGCCGGTCAGAACTGTGGCTGCTGCGTCCTGCACTAACTGCACCTTCCGAACTGTATTCAGGGGCAGCCTTATACAGAATGTATTCCAATACTCCATATGGGATTACGTCTACATGGGATAGTCAAAATTGACTGAGATAGAGACCTCTTTTCTAAGAGCAAGAGCAGAAACCACAACACTCTCCTGATTTCCCTTTAGTGGATGGGCAGTACTGTAAATAGGCCATCCTAGTAGAATTGTTGCCTTGGCTTTCTTAAACAGCCTGGTTTAGCCGACCTTGGAGACTTCTAAGAGACAGCCATCATCGTCATGGCTGAGCCTAACTTGGAGACTTCTAAGAGACCACCATCATCGTCATTGTACTTCATCACCTGATATTCCACCTAGGGAAGCACGGAGAGCACTCGTAATGCAGAGGGGCTCTGGGCCATTTCAAACACTACACAGAGTAAACCTAGGTTTGCCACCAACTGTACCCTGAGAGAGAGCTGAAACCAGTTCTGGCTTCCTGAATGATACATGTTTGCAAATGTGTTTTTCACATTTACACGTTAACATTTCCAGAGGGGCAGCCTTGTTAGTATGTTGCAGCAAGAATGACAATGAGTCTTATGGCGCCTTAAAGACTAACAAATGTATTATGGCATCAGTGTTTATGAAAATATGAAAACTACAGCCCACTTCGATGCCAGAAACAGTGGGGCACCCAGGATTGCCAGGCTTGTGTATTTTGGCAGCAGACAGAAGACGCCTGGTCAAGGCTCCTGAAGTGCATCCAGGTGGGCTGTAGTCCATGAAATAAATGTGTTAGTCTTCAAGGTGCCACAAGACTTTTGCTGCATATACATTAAAAAGTAACATGAGAAGTGGCCCTGGCCTTGCTCAAGTTGCACAGGAACCCAGTGTTAGAAGAAACAGATGAAAAGCTCCTAAACCCGAGACTAGCAGCGTAATATCTGACCCAGTCCATTCTTCCTTCGTTTACTTCATTCCTGCCACTGCTTCTCCACTATGTAACTCACCAAAGCTAGCATTATTGATGGAAGCCTGTGACTGTTGCTGCTGCTGTGAATGGGAGTGCGGATGGTGCTGCTGATGCTGGTGATATCCTCCATGCTGCATTGGAGAAGGGTGAATGGACATCACAGGTGGGGGACCATAGCTGTCACCGCCTTGCTGCTTGCTACCTTGAGATGGACAGCCTTCTGAGGTCGGAGTGTGGAGTGGGGGTGCTGCTCCCACTGAGGAGGGCACCTGCTGTTGCTGGTACATATAGTAATTGTGGTTGGAGGGCTGCATGTCACCCAGGAGGGAAGAGAAATCTGGAGGGAGGATGAAGGGGAAAATATGAAAATGACTAGTCCCATATCTGTTCTTCCTTAGTACTGAGGCTACTATCCTCTACAGTCCCCAAAGTTATAAAGCAAGATTATAAGCCCTTCTGTTATCAAAGCAATGACCATGTTTCCAGCAATACTTTCATTAATTTGCCCCTCTCAGTCTCAACAGCAGCTTAGACCCACAGGTTCTCAGCCTTTTTCTGCATGGAAGTTGGACAGAAGACAATTTTCATGAGATGGTGCCCTCCAGTGGTTGCAATTGAATCATAGAATCCAAAGTACTCTAGAGTTGGGAAACAAATAATATTATCTGTCTGCAACCTATTTCTAGTACTTTGTCTAATCTAGTCATGGGTCTATCATTTTTTTCCTGATGTATAAGTATGTCCCTAATCCAAGAGTCCAGCTAAAGACTCCCCCTTTAAGCACACAACCTGGAAAATGGTAGCACCCCTGATTATGTAGCAATTTTTAATTCATGATTCAATTTACAAAATAAGCATTTCAGTTGAGAAGAGCACGCCAACTTCTTCAGTTGACCAGGGTGGGTGAGAGATAACTGTTTACAGGTAGGACTCATTTTGACTCATTTTGGCCATGAAGCTCAGCCAGAGAGAGTCCAGGACCCAAGGCTGAAGAAGCTGGGAGGAAATCCGGTCATCCATGAGGCCTCTGTGTCAAACACAGCCCTCTAAGGCAAAGTCTCATCTCCCAGTGCCTGCCAAGCACAAAGCTGGTGCTGCTTTCTCCCATGCAGCTTTTGGCCTGGCCAATCTCAACGCAGCGCTGCCCAGGCCAAAAGGGCATGCCAGATACCCCTTCGCAGTACCTCAAACTCAAAATGTGGCATGGGAAGGGGCTGAAAAAAGCCGAAGGAGTGACCAGATGCTGCCCACAGGCCAGCTAGCCATCAGGGTCATAGCAGGTATACAATGGGGCCCTTCTTAACAAGTGACAGAAGCTGATGGCTACAATCATTATCTCTGGTGCAAATACCCCTCTACCCACTCCATCCTTTCCGCTCATGCCTGGCACTATTACTCACCATGCTGGGAAGAAGAGGATTTCTCAAGCATGGATTTATAGAGAGTTCGGAAGGACCAGCTCAGGTCCTGGAAGTTGATCTCAGAATAAGAGAATTTCAAATCATTGCTGGTGCTGTAGTGTGGAGGTGGCACATCTGTCCCTTCACGGCCCTGCCCACCTGCCACTGTTGCAGCTACATCCACAGGCCCCGCGCTCTGCTGAGGACAAACAGGACAATTAAATAAACTTTAGAACACTTGACCTTTCAGCACTAGGGATTTCTTTTTATGTAGTCTCCCCACTTCACAGCTATTAGCTTTGGCCCACATACAAGGCACTTCATTGTGCCAAAGCTGACTTAGCCATCCTTCACCCTCAGTGGGTTTTTTGCTCTGTAATCTCCTACACCTCTTTTGTGCCTCCCTCTTTCAAACTACCCTCACTGAACTTGCCCTTCTGTTTCTTCCCATTCCTGGTTGATTGGTACTACCAAGCCCATCTCCACGTACCTGAGTATAATTGCCAATAGGCGGTGTGCTTTGCAGTGACAGCTGTTGGGTGGATTCAGGGGACAGTGATGCTTCTGCACCAACAGGGACAGGGCACCGCGGGCTTTTGCTTGCTTCTTGGTCTGGAGAATCTTGCGATAACTGAACATATGGAAAAGCAAGGCATGGGCATAAGGGATGGATGGATGGATGGATGGAGAAATAAAGCTGCAGAGAAGAAGTCAGCTATACATTCAACACAGAAACAGGGTTCAGGGTGGAGAGGGGCATGTCTAGCATTCAAAGGGCCAATCACCTGACCCACAACATGCTAAAGCAAGAGGGAAATCCAAACTCCATGTCTGATGGACGAACACCAAGTCAGTTCTGGTGAGCTTGTTTAAGATCACCAGCCAAGACTCAACCACTGAGATAACTTCTGGAGACCTGTCGTGTAATGTATAATGAATAAACTTTCAATAGGGTCTGCAGGCCAATTAAAGAAATTATAATTTTAATCATATAAATTTTAGTTGATTCATCAGTTGATCAGTTAAGTTCAATATGGGTTAAAAACAGTATTTTGAAGCAAGAAGTACTTTGGTTTTAGATTATGCACATGTGTCAGAACTGACATTATCTTAGAAGAGGCATTGCCTCCCATGTGAGAGCAAAGGTGGAAATGCCTCTTTTAAGATAGCACTTGCCATCTACAGTTTTAAATAAGCACTTGTACCAAAAATTTTATATCTATATATATATGTCTATCTGCTGCCCAATCAGTGTCAACCTTTTACTGATTAAAAGTTTTTATATTGATTAATCTAACCAATGAATAAATTAACAGCATGATCCTATGCATATTTACTCCAGAGCTAGTCCCACTATGTTCAATGGGGCTTACTCCAAGATAAGGGTGCATAAGGTTGCAACCTAAATGCTGTAGCCCTACTTTCACTAAGGGGGAGCACTATGGCATGGCTGAACACTTTGACAGGTATTTACTGTTTTTATCATAGTTATTGCTATTATAAGTGCAAGGCATTCTTCTCTGTCAAGTGTCTGTTTTACTCTTCTGTTCCCAATGCCACATTTTATGTTCCTTCTGTGCCACATGTTTCTTCTGTAGAAGCGTGACGCATTCAAGCCTTTTTGCAATCACTGGCCACCTTCTCTCTCACATGCTTTGGACCTTGAGGGAAGGATGGGGCAGTCACACTCACATCATCATCTGGTTGATGCCGCCTCTTCCGGGAGATATCAGGACAAGTATCTATTGTCCAGTAAGAGCCCTGGAAAGAAGAAAATCTACTCGTGACAGGAGTTTAAAATTAACCCTTCATATCAGGGCTAGCAATAGCAGGAGCGCAATCCAGAATGCCAAAGAGCATGCTGATTGCACAGCTATCAGTTGTACTTGCTGTACATGACATGCCCTTTCTGCATTGCAGTTATGTACTCTTGCAACATCTTCTTTGATTTCTTTTTTGTGATGTCATAATCCTAATAATCTTTCAATCTCCCATAAACTCAAGAAGAACAGGTTGGACAAGAATAGCAATTCTGATGTATATACATGAAATAGAATGACCACTGCAGAATCCAGTAAAACCTCAAGAAATATGACCCATTTCCCCCCACATTGCAGAACACCTCTGGGGTCATTCGCACATTCATTAAGACTAGGATATGAAGTCCCACTTCTTTCCCTTAGGTTTTACAATTGTGCACTTACTGAAGAGTGCCATGTTATTTAACTCACACCAGATTTCATTAGTCTTATACTGATAGATATACATGATCAAACTATGGATGCTTTATTTTCCCACAAACCTGTACAGTATTCCAAAAATTTGCTCTAATATGGGGCAGGAGGAGCAGAACTTCTGGCTTCTTTGAGCATTTATTCCAGCAGTTTATCTGTTCATTCATTTCATCCCATTTTTCCAAAAGCAGAACTGAAGGACAATTCCAACTTGACAGAAAGCCCCCTGAACAGGCTGGCCAAACCTAGCTAGATCCCTCACCTTTCCAGGGTCATCCCGGGGGCGAGGCACTTTTCTAAAGCATTTATTCAGAGACAGATTGTGACGAATCGAGTTCTAGGGAGAGACAGGGGAAAAATTATACATAGCAGACAAGAAGGCTGCTGACCCGTTTGCCTACAACCTCCTCGACTCTGACATTGCAGCTGTTCCCTCAGTCAGGTTTCCCAGATATAGTTATACATTGACATGTAGATACATTAAGTGGGGAAAATCAGGAGTGGGAGTGCTGAGGTAAAGAGGCAGGCACGCAAAAGTGAAGTTAAACAGTCTCCCCCCACCGGTCCCTACTTCCCCGCCAAATCAGACACACATACCCACACACCCATTGGAGAAACAGCAGCCAGGCTTCCAATCTAAATCACATTCCAGCCTCACTGCCAGGTTGCTGCTCTGGCATTTCTTACCTATTCACTGGGGATTTTTGAACAGAAAAAAAGACACAAGCCTCTCTTGGGGCCATTGCTTGACACAACATTCCACAGCTACAAATCCATGGAAAGCAACTGTGTAAGGCATCAGAGGGTGTCGAAGCAGGGATTGAGACAGTAGAGCCCAAGTGCCTTACTCCCTGTGTTGGGACTAATCTCTTAGGGTTAATCTCTTCTATGCTACAGCACCCCTTTAAGGGTGACACAGGCTGGAATTGCAGCTGAGTTGAGGAAGCAACAGGGGCCTGCTTGGCTCCATTCTGCAGACTGGGTAACTCCACAGATGAAGTAACAGAACAGACTGCCTCACCTTGTCCCTGACCTCTGGGCTGTCTTTAACTATGTTCCTGCCTTTGGTTTTTGTCTGCCCAATCCTGGTACCTGACCACCAGCCCACCTTCTGACTAGGTCTCTGACTCCAGCCCTTTGGTTCTCATCTGTCCAAACTGGTAGCAAGCCAGCCCATCTTTTTACTATATCTTCTCCCTCCAAATCTAACTTTGCCAGAATCAGGCTCCGTTGCAGCCTGTCACAAACCTAGACTCCAATCCTGACAGGCTGCTGTAATATCTCTATCCTGCATCTATGCTTATATACTTCCTCAGTTCTCTAACTACATGACTCAGGACTGATTCATACATCCACCCATGGGACTTACTTCAGTTTGTGCTTTCACTTTCCCTCCTGCACACATTAAATATGCTTCTTGCAAAGTTACCACATGAACTACTGAGCTATTGCCAGCATCATCAACCATGTATAAAATGCCACCATTTCTCACAGGCACACCAGTGTGCTCATGGCAGCTGTATCAGATGGCTGGTTCCCCATAAGTATATTCATGCATGAGAAGGGCAAGGCGAGACTTGAATTGTTCTACCACGGTTCCTGTGATAACACAGTGTTACCCTAACCAGAGCCTTTAGGATAGGATGGGCTATAAAATCAGATCAATAAAATAAAGAATTATATCCATACAGGGGAAAATGTGTACAGATTGAACACACATTCTGGTTGCATATTTGCTATGGCAGAAATTACACATACTTTTGACTTGATTTGTGGTGCACTTGCCAGAAAGGTTGGCCACTACAACCATAGAAACATTTGGACCTCTGAAAGTCTGTGGCATGAATCTACAGCTTGTAGCATATAAGAGATATACATGAGATTAAATTTGGACTTCAAAATGCCCATATGGAAAATGATTCACCTCCATCTCAGTATCCCAGCTCTGCTCAAAATTTAGAATATAAGCTCATTGGGAACGGTTTCTGTCTACTTTTTATGTCATTCTGTAAAGCACTGTGTACATTGATAGCATGGTCATACCAATAAAAAAGTAAATCCCTATGGATAATGTTAATGAGTTCTCAGAGGGGCAGAAGCTGGGTCTCTAGACTTGGGGATTCTTACCTTCCACCCAATGCCAGCATTCTTGTAGTAAGGAAAGTTGTCACAAATCCAGCGATAGATCTCACTGAGGGTCATCTTCTTGGCAGGTGAAGAGTTGATCGCGTAAGTGATCAGCGTGGCATAGCTGTAGCGGGGCTTCCCATCCTGGTGAACTGCAGCATCATCCTTGCTCAAGGTGGCATTGGGATCAGTGGGCGAGCCTGGAGGGCACTTTCGACCAGCCCCTGGGGGGCCTGATTGAGAAGCACCCCCTAATTTCTCAATGGTGGCTCGAAGGGTGAGCTGTGGGAGCCAATCAATGGAAGTGAGGCTGCTTTCCAGGTCAGAGGCCATGGTGCTGAAGGCAAAGGTATCTATTGTGGAGAAAGGAATAGACATTGATAGGACTGTTGAAACATGATCAAACCATATGGCTCTTCACTCCCACAAGCAAAAGATGTAGTACGGCCAAAACAAATGCTGTATTTCTAAAGATACCAAGAGCTCAGTTTCAGAAACTGTTTCCAGCATCAGAAATATTATTGCATTTGCATGGGTATGCGTAGAACCTAGAAAGGGTGAGGAAACGGAGAAGACAACTATCTGAGCCTGGCGTAGGAGTTTGAACAGGCTTCCAAATATCCACTCCGCTCATCACCAATGGAGGGTAAGAATCCTCTCTAGGCAACAAGAAAGGGAAGCTATGTAAAAGTTGGTTCCTTTTCCCTCTCTTTTAGGTCACAAATTAATGAAATAGGTATATGAGGGCAGGTAGGCAATTAGAGTTCAGCAGTCATCAAGTCAAGGTGGATTGATATAAATCACCAGTTTAAATCACCAAGAAAAAAAGGCCAATTTAAATCACTGATTTAAATCAAGTTTCCCATTGAAATTTCATATATTTCCAAACAATGGTGCAAATCTGAACACTAAAAAAGCATTCTCCAACTGGTGCCCTCCAGATGTTTTAGACTACAAATCCCAGGATTCCTGACCATTGGCCATGCTGGCTGGAGCTGATGGGAGCTGATGACCAAAACATCTGGAGGGCACCAGTTTGGGAAAAGCTGAAATAAGAGATTTACTTATTTATTATACTGGATCATTCTTACAACCCAGCCTTGCATCTCTTTGTTGCACCTTATATATTTTGTATGCTTCAAAATGTTCTTGTATAGGGTCTTTTTACAACCAGCACCCATGACAGTTTGTGAGATTAAGGATGGGCATACAGGGAACCAGCACACTGGACAATTTTTCTTTCTCTTCATTCCAGTGTTGCTCCCTTCTGCTTCGCTCTGCCTTGTCCCAGCCTCACATTCACAAAAACACAGTAGCAAACAAAAACAAAATGCCCATGACTGATAGGTAGAAGTAAAGTCCCACAGTTACTGGGCGGAGCAGAACAGGGTTATTTTCATAAGGTGACAATTAAATGCCTGTGTTTGGTAAGTAAAGTGTTCATATTTGGGAAATGATCAAATTCATTTACGATCTGTTCTTCGTTTACATAGAAAAGCCTCCTTTAACTCAGTGTATCTGGTAGAGGCACTGATGCAGCTTAGAGATTAACTGTAGGGCTAACATGTTCATATTTAGATTCAAATAAAGTCAGTATGTATATATAAAAATAAAAATCTGATTTAAAAAATTAAATCCTATTTTATTACTTCACTTTTTATCTACCTTGCTTCAAGTTACGAATTAAGAATGGGAATGGGAGGAAGCTTACTCAGGCATTTTCAAGACTTCAGGCTTGCTCTACAGCAAAGAAACTGCAAGCACCACATGGTGTTGCAGTGACATTCTGTACTCAATATAAGAGCATGTGTTCAGATGATTATTTTGTCATATGATAATTGAGAGAGAGTCAATGCACATGACCTTCCAGATAATTCCCCAGTACACACACTGCATTCCCTGGGACTGTGGTGTATAGAAGCAAAGTAGCCACCAATTTTGGCAGGAGCAGCAGAGGGCAGAACGAGATTCACTCTTACTTTCAGAAAAGATCATCAGGAAACAAAACAGATTATCAGGCTATATAAAATTGAGTGGTGATGGCAAATAAGGAGTGAAAATGTGGTGGTCAATTTCAAACTCACATTAAAACTGGGTGGGAGGGAATGGCTTTTTCCCAGCCAGTGCTGCCAATGTTCAGAAGTGCTAGGATGTTCAAGTTCACCTCTTCAAATGAGCCTGGCTGCAACGGCTTGCTTTCTACCAGCTCTGCTGGCTGCGAGGTCCCCACTCAGGAACTGTGCATGCACACAACTTAAACAGTCCCACCTTCCCCAACTGCCATGCTCGCATAGTTGTGTGCTCAACGTATCAAAAATCCACTCCTTTTCACAGCACAGTAAATAACAGTATGTATCAATCTCTGAGAGCCATACATACTTCTTGCAGATATGGTGTTTGATGGCAAACCTAATATGGCAATCATGGAACTGCTATGGGGAGAAGATCATTTATTGACTTTTAGCATGGTACCGAGATACCATGACATTTCTATAATTAAAGAGTGGGGGGGGGGGCAGGGCAAGGGACATCTATGCCCTTAGCTGTTCATACCATGACAGGCTCACATTAAGAAATGACAATAATATCCAAAAGAAACCCTACTAATGGAAAAGCATTTTCTTCGATATCATCGACTGGAAGTACTCTTACTCCAAACACCAAACACTTTACTCAGAATAAATTATGGAAAACACTGCTTGTTTTTCATAATGTATTCATAATGAGACAGACTGGACTTTGCAGAATTTTTAAATGGTTTGGTATGGACTGGAATGACAAGAAAGGAAGGAAGGTGTAAGTCTGGAGGGGCTAATATCGCCCCAGAAAATAAAGCCAAGGACACATGGGGAAGAAGAGGAAGCTGACAATTAAAATCAAGGTTTTGATCCCATTGCACAGATCCCATTAAGGAGGCCACCTCTTTAGGTTCATACTTGAAATGCATATATTTGGCACAAGGGGCTGGTGGCATTTATTTCCTGTTGTAAGGTGCTTACTGCATCCTGTCATTCTCTATCCATCATTTCATATAAGTTCCTTATAGAAGTGATGGTGTACTTCCACATTAAAAAAAATACTTATGTGGTCCCAAGACACGGTCTGAAGGGTGAGGCAGCGACCTTGCTGAAGCTAAGCAGGTCTGGGTCAGGTCAGTGCTTTTAGGGGAGACCAGCTGGGAACCACATGTAGCCACTTTGAGTTCCACAATGGAAGAAAGGTGGGATATAAGTGTAATAAATAAAATAAATAAATAAAACGTGCTTAGATTATCATTGTCCCATCAAGTCAAGGCTAATATTGTCCTTTGAATGGAAGACCAAGAAGCAGTTTGTCTTTCCATAGATTCCAAAGTATTATGCTGACTTCAGCTTCTCAGCAAGACATATGCCTCCAAATCACAGGTGTGGACTCAACATGGAAGAGATTCACTCCACAAGATTTAGGACACAATCCTCGTCATGTTTAGACAGAAAAAAGTCCTACAATTCCCAGCATTCCCCAGCCAGCCATATTGACTAGAGAATGCTGGGAGTTATAGGATTTTTTTCTGTCTAAACATCCATAGGATTGTGCCCTTAGAGTTTTTAATTAATGAATTAATACAGTCCTCAAGGCAACCTTTGTCTTCCAAATCCTACTAGATATAAGATCGTGACTGTTATTACAGTGAGCAAAATGGGATGTGGCTGCAGTCACACCCCATTTGCCGCACTGCTCAGCTGATCGATGGGAAGGAACCCTGCAGACTTCACAAGAGTAGGCAGAGGACTGCATGCAACCCGCGGACACAAGTGAATCTCAGAAGCTTCACTCTTTCCCAGAAAGTAGAGCTCCATCCCTGAGCCTTGACTGACTGGGCAAAAGAGAGGGTGGAATGTCAGGAGGCAACACAACTTCAGCTATTCCACAGCTACTAGGAGGACATCTTCCCATGGTTGTAGGAACTTGCCACTATTATAGAGTTTTGAGAGCGCATGAAATATGTCTCCACTTTTACTCCAGAAAAAAATACATTGTGCCCTGGGTGTCAAAAGTCTGAGAAACAACATCTTTTTAGCATGTAATATTCATTTCCAAATGAGTAGTATCAACATAAAGCTAATCAATAATATATGTAGATGAGCCAAGAAATGCATGGTGATAAGGGCATCCAGCACATTACTGGGGGGGGGGGCGCTTAGCCAAGATGACCCCTTTCCTAGGTCCACCACCTCCACACTGCTACCCATTCACTTGCCCTCTCCCCTTTGAGCCCAATCCACACCATCACTCAAGGCACAGAGGTTAAGCTGAGTGTGACAGCTGTTTCTTCTCCCCATTCCAGTATATGCTCATTCACTTAATAAGCGGACAGGTGAACTGGCAAATATGAGGAGGAGGAACAGCAGCAGCTGGAAGGTCCAGGAACTCTGAAGGATTGGTACTGGATCCAGCTGCAGAGGTATGAGCCCAACAGGTACCAATGATGCTAGCCTACAGTACCAGCCCTGGTGACAAGGTAATACTATTGTTACCACTGTCACTAATTTAGGACCAGAGTAACAGCCCCACCTCCACCTTGGTATTGGTTTGTCTAGATTAGGGGTGGGCAATTCATGGCCTTCCAGATGTTATGGCCTACAACCCCCATCATCCCTCACCATTGGCTATGCTTGCTAGGGCTGATGGGAACTGCAGGCCAAAACCTTTAGAGGCCTCATGTTACTCTAGAACAGGATTGAGAAAAGGGTCCAGAAGGGCTGTGCATCACTGCTGTATTGATTCATTTAAAATACTTATACCTCTCTTTTCTGTTTGACAACAATCCTCTAAGGCAGCTGACAATTTTTTAAAGGCAGCAGTGAGTGCTGATGACACCAGGGGGGTGAAAATGTAAAATGTTTACCCACAGCTGTTGTTATTGCTGCTGCTGCTACTCTTCAAAGTTCTGCAGTTGCTTCAGGTATCCCACAGCCCCCACCAGTGTGCTACCTAGCAATCATGGCCACATAGTGCAAGATGTTTCAGTCTTTGGCTCCTGGCTCTTCTCGGTGACAGCGGTGACTGATAAAGATTTTGAGGGAATTAAGGGGTAAATATCCATTCCACAGTTTTTAGATATTACTGTTATGTATTACAAACTGTTCTAGAAATCAATACCATCATGACTGTATCATAAAAATCTGGGGGCCCTCTCTCAGCCTGCCCAATAGGACAGCACTCAACAGTGCCAGAGCCATTTCAAGACAACATTTTGTTACCTACAGCAGAAAATCCAAATGATACCCCTCCACAACACATATTAGTATGGAGCACAATATAGTCAGATGTTCTCTTGCGTGAGCCCCAATAAAATGAATGGGAGCTGTGTAAGAGGACTTCCCAGTGGATTCTGCCCCATAGGTTCACAGAGTTGGAAGGAACCTCGGAGATCATCTAGTCTAACCCCCTGCTCAATGCACTGCATGGTGCAGCTACAGCATCCCTGACAGATGGCCATCCAGCCTCTGCTTAAATACCTCCAAGAAAGGAGAACCCACCACCTCCCAAAGCAATCTGTTCCAATGCTGAGCAGCTCTCACTATTAGGAAGTTTCTCCTAAGATTTAGCCAAAATCTGCTTCCCTGCAATTTCCACTGATTGGTCCTAGTCCTGCCTTTGGGAGCAACACTGAACAAGGCTGCTCCATCTTCTGCATAACAGCCTTTCATATACCTGAAGACCGCTATCATGTTCTCCTCCCCACCTTAGTCTTCTGTTTTCCAGGCGAAACACACCCAGCCCTTTCAACTGTTCCTCATAGGACTTGGTTTCCAGGCCCCTCGGCATCCTGGTTGCTCTTCTCTGGACATACTCCACCTTGTCAATGTCTTTCTTAAAATTGGGTGCCCGGAACCGGACACAGTAGTCCAAATGCAGCCTGACTAATGCAGAAGAGAGTGAAATGATTACTTCCTGTGATTTGGACACTCTGCTTCTGTTAATGCAGCCCAAGATTGCATTAGATTTCTTAGCTGCCACATCATACTGCTGGCTCACATTCAGCTTAAGATACACTAAGACACCTAGGTCCTTTTCACATGTCCTGCTGTCAAGCCAGGTCTTCCCCCATCTTATATTTGTGTCTTTCATTTTTTTTGTACATGCAAGACTTTATATTTATCTGTTGAATCTTGTTAAATTCAGCCCAGTGTTCCAGCCTGTCTAGATCCTTTCAAATTTGGTCTGTCTTCTATGGTGTTGGTTTGTGTCCTCTGAAAATCTGATCAACAACCCCTCATCCATGCCATTTAGAAAAATGTTGAACAACACAGGGCCAAGGACAGAGCCTTGAGCATTCCACTGGAGACCTCCCTCCAGGAGGATGCTGAGCTATTAATTAGCACTTGTTGAGTATGGTTGCTCAACCAGCTGTGGATCCACCTAATTACAGTATTGTCCACCTACATTTTGTTATCCTGTCAACAAGGATATCATGGGAAACCTTGTCAAATGCTTTGCAGAAATCAAGATAATGCTATGTCCACAGCATTCCTATGATCTACCAAACTAGTAACTCTATCAAACAAGGAGATAAGGTTCATAGAATCATAGAATAGTAGGGTTGGAAGGGGCCTACAAGACCATCAAGTCCAACCCCCTACTTAATGCAGGAATCCAAGTCAGAGCATCCCTGACAGACAGCTGTCCAGCCTCGTCTTGAATGCCTCCAGTGTGGGAGAGCCCACCACCTCCCTAGGGAATTGGTTCCATTGTTGTATTGCTCTAACAGTCAGGACGTTTTTCCTGATGTTCAGCCGGAATCTGGCTTCCTGCAACTTGAGCCCATTATTCCGTGTCCTGCACTCTGGGATGATCGAGAAGAGATCCTGGCCTTCTTCTCTGTGACAACCTTTCAAGTACCTGAAGAGCGCTATCATATCTCCCCTCACTCTTCTCTACTCAAGGCTAAACATGTCTCGTTCTTTCAGTCTCTCTTCACAGGGCTTTGTTTCCAGTCCCCTGATCATCTTCGCTGCCCTCCTCTAAACCCTCTCCAGTTGGTCTGCATCCTTCTTAAAGTGTGGTGCCCAGAACTGGACACAGTATTTCAGATGAGGCCTAACCAGTGCTGAGTAGAGGGGAACTAGTACTTCCTGGGATTTGGAAGCCATGCTTCCATTCATGCAGCCCAAAAGAGCATTTGCCTTTTTTGCAGCCACATCACATTGTTGGCTCATATTCAGTTTGTGACTGACAACAATTCCAAGATCCTTCTCGCTTGTAGTATTGTTGAGCCAAGAATCCCCCATCTTGTAACTGTGCATTTGGTTTCTTTTTCCTAGGTGCAGAACTTGGCATTTATCCCTGTTAAATTTCATCCTGTTGTTTTCTGCCCAGGGCTCCAGCCTATCAAGATCTCTTTGAATTTTGTTTCTGTCTTCCAGGGTATTAGCTATCCCGCCCAATTTTGTGTCATCTGCAAAGTTGATCAGCATTCCCTGCACCTCCTCCTCCAAGTCAGTAATAAAAATGTTGAAGAGCACTGGGCCCAGGACTGAGCCCTGCGGTACCCCGCTTGTTACCTTTCCCCAGTTTGAGAAGATCCCATTGAGAAGCACTCTTTGACTCTGAGTCTGCAGCCAACTGTGGATCCAGCTGATCATTGTTTCATTTAGCCCACTTTGAGCTAGTTTGCTCATCAGGATATCATGGGGCACTTTGTCGAAAGCTTTGCTGAAGTCGAGGTATATGATGTCCACAGCATTCCCACAGTCCACAAGGGAGGTTACCTGATCAAAAACTGAGATCAGATTCGTCTGGCAGGATTTATTCTTGACAAATCCATGTTGGCTTTGAGTAATCACTAAATTGTTTTCAAGGTGCTTACAGATGGATTGCTTGATCACCTGCTCCAGAATTTTCCCAGGGATTGATGTCAGACTGACTGGTCTGTAGTTCCCAGGTTCCTCCTTTTTGCCCTTTTTGAAGATGGGAACAACATTAGCCCTCCTCCAGTCATCCAACCTCCTCCAGGTTGTCCTGGAATGACTTATTCCTGAAAAACCCATGTTCACTCCTAGTAATCAATCAATGCATTATTTTCTATATGCTCACAGACTGGCTGCTTAATCATCTATTTGAGAATGTTGCCTAGTACTGACATGAAGCTGACTGGTCTGCCGTTTCCTGAACCTATCTTTCCTCCGTTCTTGAAAATGGGGACAACACTGCCTGTCTCCAGGCTTCCAGTACTCACCTGTTCTCCAGAAGTTCTCAAAGATTATAAACAGTGGCTCTGAAATAACATCCACAAGCTCCTTCAGCACCCTGGGATGTAATTCATCTGGCCCTTGAGACCTGAACTCATTGATTTGAAAGTAGCTACATTCTCTCTAACCATGTCCTTACATATCCTGGGCTGCAAATCCCTCTGTATATCATCTGCTCTACTTGTTCCTAGAGATGTAAAATTTTGAGAAATTTAAAGCCATGGGAAAAAATCCCAGTTTTTCCTGGAAGTTTTTGGGAAAAAATGGACATTGGGGGGTGGGGGAAGCTTTTTTTTTCTTTTTTCTTTTTAGCACTCTACAGATCTAAAGTCACTTCGTTGCTTTAGAACACCCTTCCCCAACTTGGTGCCCTCCAGATGTTTTGGACTTCTGCTCTCATCAGCTTCAGGCAGCATAGTCGATGATCGGGAATGCTGGGTGCTTATTTATTACATTTCTATACCACCCAATAGCTGAAGCTCTGTGGGTGGTTCACAACAATTAAAACCACAAAATACAGCGTAAAATACAATATAAATTTAAAAGTTTAAAACTACAGTATAAAACTGAAAACCAAAATAAAACCCAGCAGCAATGCAGAGATTTAAAATACAAAAAGAGATTTAAAACAACAGAGCTAAAAGATGAAAATGCCTGGGAAAATAAAAAGGTCTTCACCAGGCGCTGGAAAAAGCACAATGTAGGCACCAGGTGATCTTCTCTGGGAAGCTCAATCCACAACAGGGATGCCACAGCAGAAAAGGCCATCTTCCTGGTAGCCACCCACTTCACTTCCTTTGGCAGGGGCTCCTAGAAGCCAGAAGCAGGATGAACTGGAGGCTGTGTTCCTGTTTGTAAATTCCTAAACCTGTTCCTGCTTGTGGGGTGGAGTTTAGGGAAAACTGAAGTAAAAGCTATTGAGATTTTATTTAGATTAGAAAGACTCCGTTTAGGAATGGTAAGTAACCATATTTAATTTAAGGACATTTAGGGTGCAATCCTAAGTAGACAGGCAGCCGCCTCCGACCTTGGAGGTGGACCACCTATCCAAAGCAAGGCAGGAGAGGCACGGGGGGATCGTTCCCTCCGTGCCTCTCCTGCCTTGCTCTTTTTTTACTAGACAACCATTTTCAGCTGTCTAGTGGCGCGGGGAGGGGGGGCGACTGGGAGAGGAAGCTGTCGTACGACACATAACACTTGACGTACGCACAGCTCTGCTCTCCCCATCCCGGAACATACACACCTTTTCAGTCACTCCGTGCTTGTCTTCTGAGTGTTGAGGACGGGGCTTCTCTGTGCTGCCTCAGAGGCAGCGGGATGAGGTCAGATTTCTGAGAACCGACTTCGGAGCGCAGGCTCTGAGTTCGGTTTCCAGAAAAAAGCATATCCTGTGGACCTCTAGACAGTGTCTAGTGGCCACAGGATTGCTCTCTTAAGCAATCACAACCTATTATTTGAAGAGTTACATTTTATTCATTTTTGTAAATAATTTCCATTAATGAACCTCTTATTTTTGTTCAGTTTGAAAGGCTGTCTCTAGCAGTGGTGTCAATCTCATGCTGACAACATAGGAACCAAGCTACTGAGTTTCTTTTAGGTAGAGAGGTTTTATTCTAGTGGTAGCAATTAAAAGGTTTTATAGATGAGGCAGCATTCCCTAGTGATGAGATCTAATTGAGAACTATATTAAAACTGTGGCAGTGAGTTCTATAGACCCAGCCCTCAACATTATTATTTTTTAAGGCAACATAGGTGGGATAACCCACATGCTGTTCTGTCTCATCTGGTGGCAGAAGTGGGATATCCTACAGTGTTTCTCTCACATGTGGGTTTTAGATTAGAACTACATTCATTGACTGCTACAGCATCTAACTAGAACAAGCCCAGAAACACCAGACTCTATAGAACAAACCCCAAATTGTCAAGAATGCACATTTTCTTCCATATTATCATACGTGGACTCTACTTACATGTTAGGAAACTGAGTACAACATGTAGCATCCCTAAATACCTATCAGTAAAAGATACCTTAGATCAATAATTTTAATAAGATACGTAAGAAATAACTATGCTAGGAATCTTACACAGAGAATTAGAAAAATGTTTCCCCACCTATGGCGTCATTATTTTGAAAATTTTACATCTCCAGCTTTTATGGATCACTGCCTTGTTGTGGTGAAGTAACTCAGTGAAGCCATAAGCTATGCCGTGCAGGGCCACCCAAGATGGACAGGTCATGGTGGAGAGTTCTGACAAAATGTGGTCCACTGGAGAAGGAAATGGCAACCCACTCCCGTATTCTTGCCAAGAAAACCCCATGGAATGTATCACAAGGCTAAAAGAGATGACGCCTGAAGATGAGCCCCTCAGGTCGGAAGGTGTCCAATATACTACTGGGGAAGAGCAGAGGGAATTTCCAAGTAGCGCCAGAAAGAGTGAAGCGGCTGGGCCAAAGCTGAAAGGACACTCAGCTGTGGATGTGTCTGGTGGTGAAAAGAAAATCTGACTGTAAAGAACAATATTGTTTAGGAACCTGGAATGTAAGATCAGTGAATCAAGGTAAGCTGGAGGTGGTGAAACATGAGATGGCAAGATTGAACATCGACATCTTGGGAATCAGCGAACTAAAATGGACAGGCATGGGTGAATTTAATTCAGGTGACCATTATATCTACTACTATGGGCAAGAATCCCTTAGAAGAAATGGAGTAGCACTCATAGCCAACAAAAGGGTGGGAAAAGCAGTACTAGGGTACCATCTCAAAAACGATAGAATGATCTCAGTACGAATCCAAGGCAAACCATTCAACATCACAGTAATTCAAGTCTATGCCCCAACCACTGAGGCCGAAGAAGCTGAGGTTGATCAGTTCTATGAAGACCTACAACACCTTCTAGAACTAACACCAAAAAAAGATGTCCTCTTCATCATAGGAGAGTGGAATGCTAAAGTAGGAAGTCAAGAAATCACCAGGATAACAGGCAAGCATGGCCTTGGTGTACAAAATGAAGCAGGACAAAGCCTAATAGAGTTTTGCCAAGGGAACACGCTGATCATAGCAAACACTCTTTTCCAACAGCACAAGAGGCAACTCTACACATGGACATCACCAGATGGTCAATATCGAAACCAGATTGATTATGCACTTTGCAGCCAAAGATGGAGAAGCTCTATACAGTCAGTACAAACAAGACCTGGAGCTGACTGTGGCTCTGATCATGAGCTTCTTATTGCAAAATTTCGGCTTAAATTGAAGAATGTAGGGAAAACCACTAAACCATTCAGGTATGACCTAAATCATATCCCTTATGAATATACATTGGAGGTGAGGAATAGATTTAAGGGATTAGACCTGATAAACAGAGTGCATGAGGAACTATGGACGGAGGTCTGTAACACTGTTCAGGAGGCAGCAATTCAATCCATCCCAAACAAAAAGAAATGCAAGAAAGCAAAGTGGCTGTCTGATGAGGCTTTACAAGAAGCTGAGGAAAGAAGGAAAGCGAAAAGCAAGGGAGAAAGGGGAAGATATATCCAACTGAATGCAGAGTTCCAGAGAATAGCAAGGAGAGACAAGAAGGCCTTCTTAAATGAACAATGCAAAGAAATCGAGGAAAACAATGGAATGGGAAAGACCAGAGATCTTTTCAAGAAAATCGGAGATCTCAAGGGAACGTTGTGTGCAAAGATGGGCATGATAAAAGATAAAGAAGGCAGGGACCTAACAGAAGCAGATGAGATTAAGAAGAGGTGGAAAGAATACTATACAGGAAAGATCTGAATGTCCCTGATAGCCATGATAGTGCGGTCACTGAACTTGAGCCAGACATCCTCGAGAGTAAAGTCAAGTGGACCTTAGGAAGCATTAGTAACAACAAAGCTAGCGGAGATGACAGTATTCCAGCTGAGCTATTTAAAATCCTAAAAGATGATGCTGTTAAAGTGCTGCACTCAATATGCCAACAAATTTGGAACACTCAACGGTGGCCGCAAGACTGGAAAAGGTCAGTTTACATTCCAATTCCAAAGAAGGGCAACGCCAAAGAGTGTTCAAACTACCATACAATTGTGCTCATTTCACATGCCAGCAAGGTTATGCTCAAAATCCTACAAGCTAGGCTTCAGCAGTATGTGAACCGAGAACTACTGGAAGTACAAGCTGGGTTTCAAAGAGGCAGAGCAACTAGAGACAAAATCGCCAACATTTGCTGGATCATGGAGAAAGCAAGAGAATTCCAGAAAAACATCTATTTCTGCTTCATTGACTACGCTACAGCCTTTGATTGTGTGGATCACAACAAACTGTGGCAAATTCTTAAAGTGATGGGAGTACCAGACCACCTTACCTGTCTCCTGAGAAACCTGTATGAGGGACAAGAAGCAACAGTAAGAACTGGACATGGAACAACCAATTGGTTCAAAACTGGGAAATGAGTACAACAAGGCTGTATATTGTCGCCCTGCTTATTTAATTTATATGCAGAGTAGTACATCATGAGAAACGCCGGGTTGGATGAATCACAGGTCGGAATTAAGATTGCCGGGAGAATTATCAACAACCTCAGATACGCAGACGATACCACCCTAATGGCAGAAAGCGAAGAGGATCTCAAGAGCCTCTTGTTGAGGGTGAAAGAGGAGAGTGCAAAAGCTGGTTTGAAACTCAACATTAAAAAAACTAAGATAATGGCATCTGGCCCCATCACTTCCTGGCATATAGAAGGGGAAGAAATGGAAGCAGTGACAGATTTTACTTTCTTGGGCTCCAAGATCACCGCAGACGGTGACTGTAGCCATGAAATTAAAAGACGCTTTTAATTTAAAAATTAAATTAAAAGACGCTATGGTCTATGGGGTCACAAAGAGTCGGACACGACTTAACGACTGAACAACAACAAGAACAACAACAACTTATCACATAGTTTTTAGAAAATATTTGGGAGGGAGTAAAGGCTGGGTAACTATGTATAAGCACCTTGTTTTAAATATTTTATTCTTTATTATCAGAGAAAATATTTCATAATCCAAAGCTGTTCAATTTTTCCAATTTTTCAGAAAAACCATAAAGCGGTCCTTGGAGGGGGAGAAGGGAGGGGGGCCCTCTGGTTCCTCCCCCCATATTTTTCTGTTTTTTCCAGGCCTTCACATCTCTAATTTTCCAAGGCTGAACACAACTTCCCTTGTGGGAGAAGACTGAGAGAAAGCAGGAGTTGAGTAGTTCCGCCTCCTCTCCATCACCTGTTAACAATTCATCATCTTCATGAAGCAGCGGACCTTCCCCTTCCTTGATCTTCCTCTTCCTCCTAACATAGCCAAAGAAGCCCTTTTGTTGTTTTCAGCATCTCTTGCCAGCCTCACCTCAATCTGGGCCTTCGCATTCCTGACACCATCCTTACCGTTTCAGGCAATTCTATTGTACTTCTCCTTGGTAATATGTCCCTCCTTCCATCTCCTATACGTGACCCCTCCGAGTCCCAGCTCATCCAAGGGCTCCCTGTGCAGCCCACAGGCTTCTTTGAATTTCCCCCATTTTTTCTTCTCATGGGAATAGTTTGTGATTGTGCCTTCAGTATTTCAGTATCTCCCATCCCTCTTGAACTCTTTTTTCCTTCATGATTTCTAGCCATGGGATCCCACCTCATAAGATCCATGAGTTGGATCTGTCCACCTCTCACTCTGTTGCCATTAGTGATACACAACATCTACCACTTCAAACACTCTTCCAAAGATTCTGAGCCTGACTTTGCAATGAATGTGCTATTACACTACTAATTATGGGAAGGGCTCCTGTACAAAGTAGGAGCAGAAGGAACTGTATGGCCAGTAACCCCCACCCCTGAAGTATCTGGAGGGAGAAGATATATTGCAATACAAAACTGGCATATACATTTAACAGACAGGCAACTAATAAGTTTAGCTAACAGATTAATCAGCTAACAGTTAGTAAGATAGCACGTGATCACCGAACATCTACCTGGAGAATATAATAATGTTATTATAGAATAATTATTTATTATTTAGGTAATTATTATCTATTATATTATAGAATATAATAATCAGATATAGTTTCCCTGCAGTTTACATCTCACATGTGCAGAGCAGCTGGAAAAAGAAAACCTCCATCTGAGTGAGAGTGTAACAATTAGCTATTCCTTCTAAAAACAGCTATTCCAGGATGACAGAGACTAGTTGTGCCAATCTAGTCATGTATGCACCCAGATCTCTCACACGGTATCTATCTATCTATCTATCTATCTATCTATCTATCACACACCACAGCTTTCACAACACAAAATTATTCTATCTTGTCTTTATACTCAACTTCTACCTTAAGGGCTCGTAAATAATGGTGATTTGCATGTGTACTCTCTCAAGTGTGTCTGCTGGCTTACAAGACCCGTACTTTATAATAATGATATTTAATAGTATGCATAGATTACCTCAGTAGTCTTTACAACAAACCTATAAAGCAGGAATGGGCAACCTAATGCCCTTCAGCTGTCATTGGACTCTCTCACCCCTGACCCCTGAACATGATGGCTGCGGCTGATAGGAGTTGGAGTTCAACAACATCTAGGGGCTGCAGGTTGCCCACGCCTGCTATAATGGTAAGCCAGGG
Source organism: Heloderma suspectum (assembly GCF_057233095.1). Lineage (NCBI taxonomy): Eukaryota > Metazoa > Chordata > Lepidosauria > Squamata > Helodermatidae > Heloderma > Heloderma suspectum. Next base: position 120,638,076 of record NC_139462.1, read on the forward strand.
CCGTTACCGCTTTAGTAGCCCAGGATCATATATACTACATATGCTGGTGAGTGGACAACTTGATGATACAGTGGTGTGTGGGGTACTGTTGGATTTGTGACAATTCTGCTGAATCATAATTCTGATGGTATCAAGCGCAAAAGTGAGGCTGGGGGCTCAGCATGCAGGAGCTTGGGCTCCTATCTATGTCCAACAGGACCTTGGGCTCCTATATATGTCAGCACTGAAATGTGCTATATGATCTATCAAGTCAGAACTGCAATGGTGCCATGTTCCAAAATGGTCCTGGGGGGGTCACTTCAACCACCCCAGTTCATATGAACATAAGAACATAAGAAGAGACATGCTGGATAACACCAGGGTCCATCTAGTCTTGCAGTCTGTTCACACAGTGGCCAACCAGCTGTCGACCGCAAAGCCACAAGCAGGGCATGGGCACAACAGCAACTGGGGTACATAGGCTCACTGCCTCTGGTACTGGAGGTTGCAGTACCAGATGCCTGATAGTCATCAGGACTAGTAGCCATCGATAGCCTTCTCCTCCAGGAATCTGTCCAACCCCCTTTTAAAGCCATCCAAATTAGTGGCCATTACTACATCCTGTGGTAGCCAATTCCATAGTTTAACTATCAACTGTGTGAGGAAGTACTTCCTTTTATCTATCCTGAATCTTCCACCAATCGGCTTCATGGGTGGACCCTGGGTTCTAATATTTTGAGAGAGGGAGAAAAATGTCTCCCTATCTACATTCTCCACACCATGTATAATTTTATAGACTTCTATCATGTCTCACCTTACCCTCCTTTTTTCCAAGCTAAACAATTGTTGTTCAGTCGTTCAGTCGTGTTCGACTCTTCGTGACCCCATGGACCATAGCACGCCAGGCCTTCCTGTCCTGCACTCTCTCCCGGAGCGTGCTCAAGTTCATATTCATTGCATCCGTGATGCTATCTAGCCATCTCATCCTCTGCCGTCCCCTTCTCCTTTTGCCTTCAGTCTTTCCCAGCATCAGGGTCTTTTCCAGAGAGTTTTCTCTTCGCATTAGGTGGCCAAAATATTGGAGCTTCAGCTTCATTATCTGTCCTTCCAATGAGCACTCAGGGTTGATTTCCTTTAGGATGGACTGATTTGACCTCCTTGCAGTCCAGGGGACTCGTAAGAGTCTTCTCCAGCACCACAGTTCGAAAGCATCAATTCTTCGGCGCTCAGCCTTCCTTATAGTCCAGCTCTCACAGCCATACATTACTACTGGGAAAACCATAGCTTTGATTAGACGGACCTTTGTCGGCAAGGTGATGTCTCTGCTTCTTACTATGCTGTCTAGGTTGGCCATAGCTTTCCTCCCAAGGAGCAAGCGTCTTTTAATTTCATGGCTACAGTCACCGTCTGCGGTGATCTTGGAACCCAAGAAAGTAAAATCTGTCACTGCTTCCATTTCTTCCCCTTCCATATGCCAGGAAGTGATGGGGCCAGATGCCATGATCTTCGTTTTTTTAATGTTGAGTTTCAAACCAGCTTTTGCACTCTCCTCTTTCACCCTCAACAAGAGGCTCTTGAGATCCTCTTCGCTTTCTGCCATTAGGGTGGTATCGTCTGCATATCGGAGGTTGTTGATAATTCTCCCAGCAATCTTAATTCCGACCTCTGATTCATCCAACCCGGCATTTCTCATGATGTACTCTGCATATAAGTTAAATAAGCAGGGTGACAATATGCAGCCTTGTCGTACTCCTTTCCCAATTTTGAACCAATCGGTTGTTCCATGTCTGGTTCTTACTGTTGCTTCTTGACCCTCGTACAGGTTTCTCAGGAGACAGGTAAGGTGGTCTGGTACTCCCATCACTTTAAGAATTTGCCACAGTTTGTTGTGATCCACACAATCAAAGGCTTTAGCGTAGTCAATGAAGCAGAAATAGACATTTTTCTGGAATTCTCTTGCTTTCTCCATGATGCAGCGAATGTTGGCGATTTGATCTCTAGTTCCTCTGCCTCTTCTAAACCCAGCTTGTACTTCCGGTAATTCTCGGTTCGCATACTGCTGAAGCCTAGCTTGTAGGATTTTGAGCATCACCTTGCTGGCATGTGAAATGAGCGCAATTGTGCGGTAGTTTGAACACTCTTTGGCGTTGCCCTTCTTTGGAATTGGAATGTAAACTGACCTTTTCCAGTCTTGTGGCCACTGTTGAGTGTTCCAGATTTGTTGGCATATTGAATGCAGCACTTTAACAGCATCATCTTTTAGGATTTTAAATAGCTCAGCTGGAATACTGTCATCTCCGCTAGCTTTGTTGTTACTAATGCTTCCTAAGGCCCACTTGACTTCACTCTCTAGGATGTCCGGCTCAAGTTCAGTGACCGCACTATCATGGCTATCAGGGACATTCAGATCTTTCCTGTATAGTTCTTCTGTGTATTCTTGCCACCTCTTCTTAATCTCATCTGCTTCTGTTAGGTCCCTGCCTTCTTTGTCCTTTATCATGCCCATCTTTGCACAAAACGTTCCCTTGAGATCTCCAATTTTCTTGAAGAGATCTCTAGTCTTTCCCATTCTGTTGTTTTCCTCGATTTCTTTGCATTTGCTAAACAATCCCAGCTGTTATAATCTTCCCTCATAGGGGAGATGCTCCAGCCTCTTGATCATTTTAGTTGCCCCTTTCTGCACTTTTTCCAGCTCTACAATATCTTTTTTTTAGGTGTGGTGACCAGAACTGGACACGTGTGGCAGCACCACAGGTTTGTTTAGGGGCAGTATGATATTGGCAGTTTTATTCTCAATTCCTTTTCTAATTATGCCCAACATGGAGTTTGCCCTTTTTACAGCAGCCGCACACTGGGCTGACATCTTCATTGAGCTGTCTACCACAACACCAAGTTTTCTTTCTTGGTCAGTCACCGCTGGCTCAGATCCCATCAAGCTATACCTGAAGTTGGGAGTTTTTGCCCCAATGTGCATCACTTTACACTTGCTTACATTGAACCGCATTTGCCATTTAGATGCCCATTCTTCCAGTTTGGAGAGATCCTTTTGAGCTCTTCACAATCCCTTTTTGTTTTAACCGCCCTAAATAATTTGGTGTCATCCGCAAACTTGGCCACTTCACTGCTCACTCCTAATTGCAGATAATTTACGAACAGGTTGAGAAGCGTTGGTCCTAATACAGATCCCTGTGGGACCCCACTATTTACTTCCCTCCATTGGGAGAATTTGCCATTTATTCCTACTCTCTGCTTTCTGTTCTTTAACCAATGTACATGTTGTAGGCAAATGCCAATATTAAAATGCATTGTCAGATATCTGACCAAACCTGATGCCAGAAATGCTAAATCACAATTTTAGTAAGCTAAATATAATCCCTGTCCCACAAATTATGGTAACAGCATCAGTTCTTAATAATTCTCCATAACAGAGGCAAGGACTTCCTGGATTCTACCTGAATGTGAAAGCAGTTTGAGTTCACAAAGCCATTCTTCTTCTGAGAAAGAGGTTTCTTTGATTGATTAGATAATTACAATATGAAGAGCAAAGAAACTGATTGACAGCCCTTGCAACCAAGGGGTGTGCTACACTAACAGGAGATCATGTAATCTTCATTTCACAAAAGAGATGTATACTGAACAAAGTTAATGATGGCTTGTAATGTATGAGGAGGAACTGGTTGAGTGATAACCTCCCTCCACTCTCATCTGAGGCTGAACAAAGTTAGACTTTTGAAAGCTAAGAGGCTTTCCCAAAGGTGGAAACTTCATTATACCAATGTTCCGTAAGCCCCAAAAGTTTTCCAATATAACAACAATTTTAATGACCATACACTTTCAGACATATCTTTGCATCCATAAGGGCTACAAACATGCGTTTAGAAATTATGAGATTCTCAAAAAGCTGAATTCTGTGGCTTCTACTACATTCTGTGGCTTTTTAACACTTCCACTGGTAGCAGTACTTACAAAGCCCTACTCACCACTGTATTTTCATAGGGTGATTGGTGTAGTTCAGAAAGGTAACAGAATACCTTGCAGCATGAAATAACTAACTTGTCAATGTAAGTGCCATTTAGCTACTGCTCTCCAGAAAGCATGGAGTACAGTGACTAATAAGTGTGATCTGAGGCTGAAAATTGAATCTAGCCTATACAGTCTCAGATTCCCTGAGGATAGGGAAGATTCCCTGAGGAGATTGATTGGTAGAGGATAGTATTTCACTTGCCCTGCCCTTCTGAGTAATTCTTTCATCCCTACCTTATCCTGCACACAACAGGGCTTGAGAAGTTTTTCATATGCAAGAATGAGAGAATTAAGACCTCTGCTAATGTGGTTATGAGCAACACAATCTTTGGTCTGGAATATGGCCTGTGGCAGAGCTTTAAAGCGGGGGTACAGAACCTCCAGCCCACGGGCCTTATCCAGTCCACCAGGCACCCAATCCAGCCTGCAGGGGGCTGGAGAAATCTCTTCAGAGGGCATCCCCCACTGGTGTGTCTCTGAGATTGGAGATAAGAACACAAGAACATAAAATAATAGCAGGATGCAGGGCAGTGAGACTCACGCCAGGGAGAGTGGCTGCTCTCCTTGGCACAGGCCAAGTCCCACCACCCTACATCCTCCCATCCCTGCTGTTATCTCCGAACCATAGAAATAAGAGCAGGCATGAGGGTGCAGGGTGGCCTTGACTCTGCTTCACCAAACCCACCCTCTTCCCACAATGGGGAAAGGAGGCGGGGCGGGCAAAGTGGCTGAGTCCCCTTTGCTCTTCCATCGGAAAAGTGGAAGGGACCCAGCCACTTCTGCTTCGCCCCCCTCCTTCCCTCTGTTGTAGGAAGGATGTAGGGCAGACAAAGCCTGCTGAATCCCCTTAGCTCCTCTGACTGAGGAGAGATGGGGACTAGGCTGGCTCAGCTACATGTGGGGCTTTCCTAACCAGGAAACCCTGCACACAGCAAAGCCTGGTCCCTGGCCCAAGCGTCTGGAAATGATGTCCGGTGGGCGTGGCCTCACTCGCCTGATGCCATATTGGGGGGGGGATCATTTGGCCCCCACCCAAAACTGGTTCTGCTCCAAAGCCTCATTTTGGATTCATGCTGAAATCTGGTGCCTGCAACTATAAATGGCACAAGGCTTGCAAAGGAACCTTCAAAGCCACTAGCCAATTTAGTTTAATGATTTCGCTTCAGTTATAATTCCTCACTGTAACTGGGACTCACATGTGAGTAGGTACTAGAATCTGATTAAAAGTCTGGCTAACAATAATAACATTTACTTCTTCTTCTTTAAAGTAGCATATCCAGCTACAGTTTTCAGAAAAATACCACCATAATACAATTTGAAGGTCAAAGCCAAAGGGTAAAGACAGATGCCTCTGGATACAAACTACAACATGTCTTAATCAGCAAAATTCCTTACCTCAATTGACACCACGGGGATGAGGAAACTGAAAGAAAGGATACCTGTTACTGTATTAATCAATTTTTTAAAAACTACTTTATATTAATTTGAATACTTCTAATACTCTAAACAATTATGTTTTTAAAATATACCTAGAGAACAATCATTGACAGTTCCTCAATATCTGTTTTTCTTAGAAAAGGAAAATTACATGAATTCTGAGAACTGGAATTGGTAACTTAAAAAAGCCAACACAAACATTTGATATCCCAAAATGTCCCAAACATTTGTGGCAGTGTATTTTAACATAGCCATTAATACATTTACTAGCACAACAGAACGTTGGTCTCTGAGAAATGTCTATGTTGTGTGTAAGAAGCCAACAAGAAAGCTCATCTTACTTCCTGAAAATTTTAATTTAAAATCTACCATGTTACCTACTAGTGCTGAAGAGCCTCTGTTATTATTTGGAATCAGAAAGCCAGGACACCCATGGGAGGAAGCTGTGCAACATTCACAAAAGAAACAGGTGATTGCAGAGGTAACCTCTAAGAAGCCAGTGGCCTATGCTTCTGCTATAATGTGTAAAGTGGGGGCTTCCCCACTGCACATAAGGCAAAATGCATGAGCTGCCAATGTAGAGCAGTGATTCTGCCACAGCTGAAATCCCACTCCATACATTTCAGAAAGAACTGGTCAGTAACAAGTAATTTGCCTAATGCTCACTGTGAAATGGCCTTCAGTCTTGTGACAGTGTAGGAATGGATGACAGGTCCACCAATGACCATTAACCAAATTATTGATAATAATACTCTGACCTTCTGGACCAAGGCCTGATTTAAGCATAAGACCAGGCATGTAAGAAAAACTTACGCATGAAGTGTTCTTCGTGACAGGTTTAATATTTAAACCGGGTTAGCATGCCCCCTGCTCAGGCCACAGCTCCCGGGCATGCTAATACTGCATGCATGGGTGAGATGTGGCTGTGCAGGACAATGAAAGGTTAAGATTGTTCTTTAATGTGCCTGCTATCAAATGGACTTGAGAGGGGCTGGAAGCCAGAGCCATTCAAACAACTTAAAATGGCCTGGCTGGAACCAACCACCATTTGGTGTTTCCTATCCAAAAACTGCCCTAATCAGTAGCCATTCTATCTGTGTGCATCTGATGGAGTAGTGAGACAGTAAGGCCTCCTCTATTGGTTCAGTTGGGACCAACGGCCATTTGTCTCCTCTCCTCCCAAAACTGCCCCTGCAGTGCCCATTCTACCTGGCCATTGTATACATTTATTATGGAATAGTATGAAAGAGTTGGTAAGTGAATATGTTTATTTTCCTCTTCCCTTCCCATTTCTTTTTCCTTCTGTGTTATGTCTCTTAGATTGAATAAAATGTGAAGTGCTTTAAGTGCTTTGGCAGAAAGGCAGTGGAGTAAATAAATAAAAATAAATAAAACAAGCAATACAATGATGTATGCACACAAAATCCTGTTCGCTTCAATTTCTTTTTAAGAAAAAAAGCCTAAGATACAAACAACATTTATATTTTCAACGTTCAGGTTTGCAAGTATATTATGAGTTTTGTGGCAGCTGTTAAGACTTCAAACTATTCTGATTCAAGCAAGCAGCTGGGTCAGGCCATGAACTGAGTTTGCGACTAAATATATCTTTATAAATTGGAAACAAATTTTGTTTACCCTAAATTAAAATGTTGAGGGCCCAAACCTTTTCTGATCCCCTCCAAGCCAACTGCAAGATGAGTCTGTCTAGTATGTTTCAGGGCATTCTGCCCCTCTGGACAGCAAAAGAAAGAGTTCTCTGTCTGTCTGTCTGTCTCTCTTACATGCATGTACGCATACAGACGCATATGCACACACACACGCACACAGACACACTAGCACCTATCCTTGAATGTACTACACAGACATGCAGCAATACTCTCACACAGACACAACAGCACTGCTCACTATGGATGGGGGTGAAATCCATTTCTTCGTATTTTAATACAAACCAACCTAATTCTCATTGCCCAAACGAATGAGTGAAATTGAATGCAATTATCCTTTGTTTTTTGCACTCCTCCAAATTTTGCAATGCAGTTCCCTGATCAAAAATTGTACACAAAAATGCATACACTGGAGGGGGTGCATACCAAAAAATGCATATATTGTGGGAAAATGCATAACAAAAAATGCTTACATTGGGGGAAAGGGACAGAAAAATGTGTAGATTACATACATTAAAATTCTTACAGAAATACACAAACACATCTCACACACACACACATACACACCACCACACCCCCAGACACACCAGTCTCTCAATATGAATGCCAAAAAATACCCTGAAAAATTCAGAAGAAAACACATTTTCCATGTTTTCCAGTTTTTCCAATGGAAAATGAGTGAAATGCTTTTTAAGACTTACTCAAAAGTGTGTCGCTTGAAGATGTTTTATGCTAGAGCAATAGTGAATGATGAATCCTGTGTATACTATAGACCAGCCTTCCCCAACCTAGTGCTTTCCAGATGGGTTGGACTACAACTCCCATCATTACCAGCCATCATGACAGTGCTCAAACCAGAGACTTATACTTAAAACATCTAGAGGTTTAAATATAAAAAAACATTAATTGGGCTAAGTGAAACAAAATAGAGCCCATTTAAAAAGAATCAAAAGCGACCTGACAAAGATCTCAGAGGAGGGCATTCCATAGATGCTTGTACCCATCAAACACAAGAACACATGCAGCAGCACTTCTAATACATGCACAACTGAGGCCACATCCCCACAGATGACTCTTCTTCCCTTGATATAGGAATCTGCCTTATACTGAGTAAAACCATTGGTCCATCTAGCTCAGTATTGTCGACACTGACTGGCAGGCACTCTCCAGGGTGTCAGGCAGGGCTTTTCCAGCCCTGCCTCGAGTTGCAGGGACTGAACCTGGGACCTTCCGCATGCAATGCAGGTGCTCTACCGCTGAGTTACAGCCCCTCCCCTTATGCATCTTCTCTGCAGAAATAGGTTTGTGCCACTGCTCTGGAGCAAAACTATGGTCCATGAGAGTCAGCAACTTTTTCACTGACTTTAGAAGGTTCAAACTACAGTTGATGGAAAAATAAAATAGGGCTCTGGACAAACACAAAACAATTCTGCTCTGGCACATTCATAGACGTAGGGTGCAATCCTATGCATATTTAGACTGCAAAAAGTCCTGCAACTCCCAGCATGGCTGTCTGGGGAATGTTGGAAGTTGTAAAAGCTTTTTCTGTCTAAACGAGCAGAGGATTACAGTGCAATCCTATATGTGTCTACTCAGAAGAAAACCACATTTGGCCTGTTCGTACTTCACAACAGCCCACTATAATAATAATAATAATAATTATTATTATTATTATTATTATACCCTGCTTTTTTCCCAGTACCGGGACACAAGGCAGCTTACAAAAACTTAAACATATACAATGTTTTGGCTTAATTTACCCATGGGGGCAGTCGTACTGGGCCAGGTGCTATTTTTGCATGGAGTCCACAGGCACTCAGCTTGTCATATTGTGCAAACACAGGCAGCAGGGGTTGTTTGAGGGTTAGACAACCCCCAAATAACCCTAACACAAGCCATGGGTTATTTCAGGGATATCTAACCCTCAAACAACCCCTGGGTAAATTAAGCCATGGTGACTGTCATGTCATGCAAACCAGGGCACTGAATGTAATGAGACTAACTACCGGGTTAAGTGAATACAGGACTGCAGCCTAAGGCCTGTTCTATACAAGAATGAGGTGGTAGAATGGACTGTATCCCTTCAAACTGCAAAGAAAAACATTTTTGAATGGTCCTCCACAATAAAAAAAATAAAGGGAAAAGGCTATGCTAAAACTCTTTTCCTGATATAACTTACTGTGTGCAGAGGGTCCCTCTGCCATGTGGGGGAGCATTTAAACTAGGAATACAGATAACTACACACTCACACACACACACGTACATGCATGCTCATGCAAATTGCAGATAGCATTAGCACCCTCTTAAAAGAGATATTTCTCATTTCCTCTCACATAGGAGAGAATGTTGCTTCTTCCAAGATGACACCTGCTCTGATACATGTGGGTTATACAAAAAACAAAAGAAATATGCTTCTTGCTTCAGAAATATTTTACGTATATTCAATTTTGATCGGTAGCTGACTAAAACCCATACGATTAAATAGAATTAAATTTCTTTAATTGGCTTGCAATCCTATTTTAAACATCAGCATATAAAAACGTAAGAAGAGCCATGCTGGATTAGACAAGGATCCATCTAGTCCAGCATTCTGTTCACACAGTGGCCAACCAGCTGTCGACCAGGAAACCATAAATAAAAAGCACCCTCCCACCGATGTTCCCTAGGAACTGGGGTACATAGACATACTGCCTCTGGTACTAGAGGTAGCACATAGCCACCAGGACTAGTAGCCATTGACAGACTTCTCCTCCAGGAATTTGTCCAACCCCCTTTTAAAGCCATCGAAGTTGGTGGCCATTATTACATCTTGTGGTAGAGAATTCCATAATTTAACTATACGCTGTGGGAAGAGGTACTTCCTTCTATCTCTGTCCTGAATCTTCCACCAATCGGCTTCATGGGTTGACCCTGGGTTCTAACAGTTTGAGAGAGGGAGAAAAATGTCTCCCTATCTACATTCTCCACACCATGTATAATTTTATAGACTTCTATCATGTCTCACCTTACCCTCCTTTTTTCCAAGCTAAACAATCCCAGCTGTTACAATCTTCCCTCATAGGGGAGATGCTCCAGCCGCTTGATCATTTTAGTTGCCCCTTTCTGCACTTTTTCCAGCTCTACAATATCTTTTTTTTAGGTGTGGTGACCAGAACTGGACACGTGTGGCGGCACCACAGATTTGTTTAGGGGCAGTATGATATTGGCAGTTTTATTCTCAATTCCTTTTCTAATTATGCCCAACATGGAGTTTGCCTTTTTTACAGCAGCCACACACTCGGCTGACATCTTCATTGAGCTGTCCACCACAACCCCAAGATTCTTTCTTGGTCAGTCACCGCTGGCTCAGATCCCATCAAGCTATACCTGAAGTTGGGATTTTTTTGCCCCAAAGTGCATCACTTTACACTTGCTTACATTGAACCGCATTTGCCATTTAGATGCCCATTCTTCCAGTTTGGAGAGATCCTTTTGAGCTCTTCACAATCCCTTTTTGTTTTAACTGCCCTAAATAATTTGGTGTCATCCGCAAACTTGGCCACTTCACTGCTCACTCCTAATTGCAGATAATTTACGAACAGGTTGAGAAGCACTGGTCCTAATACAGATCCCTGTGGACCCCACTATTTACTTCCCTCCATTGGGAGAATTTACCATTTATTCCTACTCTTTGCTTTCTGTTCTTTAACCAGTTACTGATCCATTAGAGGACCTGTCCTTTTATTCCATGACTGGTAAGTTTGCTCAGGAGTCTTTGGTGAGGGACTTTGTCAAAAGCCTTTTGGAAGTCCAAGTGAACAATGTCTATCAGATCATCCCTGTCTACATGTCTATTGACTCTCTCAAAGAACTCTAAAAGGTTAGTGAGACAGGGCTTACCTTTGCAGAAGCTGTGGTGATTCTCTTTCAGCAGGGTTTGTTGTTCTATATGCTTACTAATTTTATCTTTAATAATGCTTTCAACCAACTTACCTGGAACAGATGTTAAGCTGACCAGCCTGTAATTTGCCAGATCCCCCCTGGATCCCTTTTTAACATTGGCCATCTTCCACTCCTCTGGTACAGAGGCTGATCTTAGGGCCATGTTGGATATTTTGGTTAGAAGATCAGCATTTTCATATTTGAGTTCTTTGAGAACTCTAGGATGGATACCATCTGGGCCCAGTGGTTTATTTGCTTTCCATTCACCAATAAGGTTGAGAACATCTTTTGTCAGCACTATTTGCCTCAGTTCCTCAGACTCCCTTCCTGAAGACATCAGTTCAAGCACAGGTATCGCTCCTATATCTTCTGCAGTAAAGACTGATGAAAAGAATTCATTCCATTTCTGTGCAATCGCCTTGTCCTCCTTTAGTTCTCTTTTAACTCCATTGTCATCCAACAGTCCAGCTGCCTCCCTAGCTGGTTTCCTGCTTCTGATATATTTAAAGAATTCTTTATTGTTGGCCTTGATGATGTTAGTGATATGCTCTTCAAAATGCTTTTTTGCCTCTCTTATTGTCTGCTTGTATCACCGTTGTGCAAGCTTATGCTCCGTTTTGTTTTCCTCACTTGGGCAAAACCTCCATTTTCTGAAGAAAGCCTTCTTTTCTCTAATAGCTTCTTTGACGCTGCTTGTTAACCATACCAGTGACCTCTTGGACTCGCTGCTACCTTTCCTAACCTGTGGTATACATTCTAGCTGAGCTTCTGTTATGGTGGGTTTGAGTAACTTCCAAGCATTTTGAAGGGATTTAACCCTCCTGACTCCCCCTTTCAACTTCCTTTTCACCAGTTCCCTCGTTTTAGAGAAGTTTCTTCTTTGAAGTCAAATGTGAGTGTGCTGGATTTCCTGGGCAATTTCCCACTTAAATATGTATTAAATCTGATAGCACTGTGGTCACTGTTTCCAACTGGTTCAATAACATTTACATCTTGCACTAGGTCCTAGGCGACACCATTTAGGATTAAATCCAAGGTTGCCTCCCCTCTGGTTGGTTCCATGACCAACTGTTCAACAGCGCACTTGTTTAGAGCATTGAGAAATTTAACCTCTTTCTCATGACTGGAACATGCATTTATCCAGTCAATGCAGGGGTAATTGAGGTCACCCATTATAACAACACTTTCTCATTTGGAGGCCTCCCTGATCTCGATTTATTTATTTATTCATTTACAATATTTATATACCGCTCCACATCAAAAGATTTTGGAGTGGTGAACAATGAAGACAAAAGAATAAAACACCATATTAAAACTATTAAAACATTTTAAAAGAAACAAATTCTGAAGTTAATAAACCGCAGCTGGTCACTCAAGGAAGGCCTCTCAAAATAACAATGTCTTCAGGACGTGCCGAAAGCAACACAACGTTGGTGCCTGCCTGACTTCTAAAGGCAGGAAGTTAAACAGGAAGGGGGCCACCACAGTGAAGGTTGTTTTCCTGGTGGACTCCAACTGGGCCATGGGTCCATGTGGAACCACCAGGGACATGCCCTCTGATGACCTCAGTGACCAGGCAGGCTGGTAAAGAAGAAGGCACTCGCTCAGGTATCCTGGTCCCAAGTTGTTTAGAGCTTTGTACACTAGTGCTAATCCCTTAAATCTGGCCCGGAAGCAAATAGGCCACCAGTGTAGTTCCCTCAGCAAAGGAGTTACACGCTGAAAAGGGGCAGCTTCTGACAACAGCCGAGCTGCTGCATTCCACACTAGCTCTAGCTTCTGGACCAGCCTCAAGGACAGCCACACATAGAGCACATTGCAGTAATCCAGTCTTGAGGATACTAATGCCTTTACTACTGTGGCCAAGCTATCCCTGTCCAGGAGAGGCCGTAGGTGGTAAACCAGCCAAAGCTGGTAAAGGGCACTCTGAGCCGCTTAGGCCTCTAGCAACAATAATGGACCTAGGAGTACCCCCGGAACAGGCAATAAGCCTATCTCCCAGACCCAGGAACCATTCACCCACAGGGCTTCCATCTCGCCAGGATTCAGCTTCAGTTTATTGGCCCTCATCCAGCCCATTACTGAGCACTGGACACTGATCCAGACACTAGGCACTGATCCAGGACTTGCACAGCCTCTCCCAATTCAGATGTCACAGGGAGACAGAGCTGCACATCATCAGCATACTGATGGCATTTAGCTCCAAATACCCTAATGATCGTTCCCAGCAGCTGCATATAGATGTTTAACAACATTGGGGACAAGATAGTACCCTGCGGCACCCCGCAGCTCAATTGCCAAGGGGCCGAGGAACAGTCACCCAATGTTACTCTCTGAAATTGGCCCCACAGGTAGGACCAGAACCACTGTAACACAGCGCCTCCAATATCCATCTCACAGAGTCGATCCAGGAGAATACCATGGTTGATGGTAGCAAAAGCCGATGAGAGGTCGAGCAGAATTAAGGAAATTAGGGTTGCACTCCCCCTTTCCCTCTCTCAATAAAAGTCATCCATCAGGGCAACCAAGGCTGATTCAGTCCCATACCCAGATCAAAACCCAGACCGGAATGTGTCTGGATAATCAGTATCCTCCAAGAGTGCCTGCTGTTGTTCCGCCACAACCCTCTCAAGCACCTTTCCCAAAAAAGGGGTATTTGCAACTGGGCGGTAGTTGGGTCCAGCGTGGGCTTCTTCAGGAGTGGTCGCACTACTGCCTCCTTAAGGACAGCAGGGGCCACCCCTTCCCGCATGGGAGCATTTAGCACTCCCTGAATCCACCCAGTCATACCCCTTTGGCTAGCTTTTATTAGCCAAGAGGGGCAGGGATGAAGAGAGCACGTGGTCGGTCACATTGCTGCACGCACCTTGTCCACATCATCAGGCCGCAATAACTGGAACTAATCCCACAAAATGCCAGATGGTGGCATCGGACACCTCGACTGAAAATGAGCTAACAACAGCGTCAAGTTCACTGCGAAGACAAGTGATTTTGTCCTCAAAGTGCGATGCAAAAAGCTCACAGCAGGTCCTCAACGGGACCAGGGTCCCATTTGCTGGAGAGGCTGTTAACAGCCCCTGGACCACCCGGAAGAGTTCAGCTGGACGTCTACTTCAAGCTTAACTTGCTTGTTTGCTGATGCTTCATCACTGGGGCTAAGACGCTTCGTCACTGGGGCTCCTCGCACTCGGAGACCTAGCTCCCTCGCAAGTGCGCCTCCTTTTAGGCCCAACTGCTACTGCAGTGAATCTGCAGTATGAGATTCTTATGTGATTGGAAATCCCTGCATCAAACTTCACCTTAGCCACAAACTGACTAGCTGGCCCTTGGCACACCACTTCCTCTCTGCCTCAGCCTTCCAATTTCCTCTGCGATACAGGGATTTTTTTTAATGAATTGTTACAATGAGCATTTTAAAACCATTTTTCTATTTTAAATGTGTAAGCTGCTGTGATATATTTCATTAACATTATGCAAAGTATATAAGTAATTTTAAATAAGTATCAGCTAACTTAAGGGTTGTTGTAAGGACTACAACAAGACAATGTAAGTGAAGCACATGAACACTCAAGAAAAAACACTATACAAATGTTAAACGTGTAGGTTTCCAAGGCAGAGCATGGGGTTTTCCAGGCAGAATGGACCTCTTGTTTTAGGAATTAACCATTGTCTTCATATTTCTAAGCTTCTGCTATTTGCAGTGAAACTATTTACACTTGAAAACCTATCTCAACCATCGGGGGCTAGAATGCAATGGCATCAGGATTCTCCAAGTCCTGAGAACAACCTGACACCTGAAAAAAAGCATGTTGCAAGCCAGCATGCAATCTCTACACCCCAGAGGGTGCAAAAATATTGTAAAGGGTTATATTTAAAAACTATTCAGTTTAAGAGAAGAAAAGGCACTGATAAATTCAGTCATTCACCCTCCAAAATGGATATTTTAAGAAGGTCACCACACCATTTAAGCAGGAAACACATTCTAGGGTCTCATATACTGTGAGGACTGGGGCTAAAAGACCAAGGGAAAATATAGGTACATTGAGTGAGGCCAAATAGTTGTAAATGAGCATAATATGTGATTGTACAGTCCATTTACTACTCACCATGCTTTTAGGGCATGGGTGAATTTGTAAGTAATTTAACTCTTCTCATAAACTGAAAGTGTTTGATCCTAAAACGTTATTTATTATGAAAAAGGTGATTAACTGAATTACACAAGACTTTGCAGTGAGGATAAAATTTAACTTTAGCTATATTATAGTAACTATTTATACTTTACTTTAGGCTGCTATCCAATACATAATTATGTGGGAGTAAGTCCCATTCAACTCAGTGGGACTTACTTCTGCATAGACATGCCTAGGATTGTGCTGTTAAGGAGTAAGAAATACAACACATACATTATCTCATTAACTCCTCCAGGGTTGATGTAAGATTATTATCTTCATATTTTCCCTGTTTATAATATTATCTTCATAGTGTCCAATGGTACTAGGTAAAATGGGTTATGACAAGTCTGGAACACAACTCTAAAGCACAGCCCTATCACAAACTACAAATCAAGTCAATCCATGGCAGAGATCCCAAAACATAAACAAATCACATCACTCAAAGAAGTGAGCCAGGCAAGAGTCTACCATTGAAGCCTCAATGCAGATCAATTATTTAAACATGGGGGGGGGGGTGTTAAAGAAACAATTATTTGATGAACATGAACTCTCTGTCATTCACACTAGCAGATTTCTCTGGCTTTCCATCAGAACATCTACTTGACTGACATTACATAAATTGCCCTGACTTCACATTCACTTTAAACTGGGAACCCCAATACTTCATAATTTTATAACATATAACAGATTTTCCCCAAGCCAGTGAAAGGAGACCCTCACAATGCTACTAAATTGTTAACATGATCCACACTGCCAAAGAAGAAACTTGAAGGTCTATTTTGGGTCAGCACAAAAAATATCAGAAACAGGAGGCCCTTGCATCTCAGAACAAAACTGTTTAAACTGCTGTAACTTGGGCATTCTTAATCAGTTTTCCCCAAAATTTGACCAGGTAGGTTCTCTATGCTAACTGTCATATTGATAAAACAAACTGACTTGATACTGCTTCGAATGCAGTTTTCAGGCTTTATAATAACAGAAGTCTGAAAAATCTAGCTGCCTTAATGTTACAGCCACTCCCACAGCTATATAATCAGAAGTGATCACCTATTTTCCGTTTCCCTTCTTTCAGCCTTTGGTACCTTCCAGTTGATATCACAGTAGAAGTAAATTTAAAAGCCCAAGATTGGAGAGCCAATGAGAATGTGTAATGTAAACATCTCAGGGTGCAAATCTATGGGAATAGTCGGCCACCTCCAAACTCAGAGGCAACTAACTATCCAATGCAGGCTGGGCACAGCACGGAGGGGATCTTCTCCTCTACACTCCAGCCACCCTGCGTTTGTGGCTAGACAGCTAATTTCCACTATCTAGCCAGGGTGCCTCAGAGTGCGGGGGAGGCTGGACAGCACATAGGAAGTGTCATAACGGCACTTTCACTGCCCCTGCCCTGCCCCCAGGGATGCCCCCTTTTCCCCTGCTCCACGCTGCTCTTACGAGTGCAGAGCTGGACACAAACCGTGCCTCCTACGAGGCAGCGGGGAAGGAACGGTGAGGTGGTTTTCTGGGAACTGACCTTGGAACACTGGCTCCGAGCTCAGTTCCTAGAAAACAAAAAATCCTATGGCTGTCTAGCCGCTGTCTAGCAGCCATAGGATTGCACCCTTAATTGTTGATCACATATGCTTCTCTCTAGTGCTGGTGTCAATCGCCTACACCATAGAAGCCAAGATGCTGAGTTTCTATAAAGTACAGAGTGGTTATTTTGGTGGCAGCAGTTAAAGTTAAAAATGATATAACATTTCCTAAATTTGAGGTTGATTTGAGAACTTTATTAAAAAATGCGGCAGAGAGCTCCACAGATCAAAGCCTCCACATTTTAAAAGGAAACTTTGGTTTGTTTTGCCACACAGGTATAAACAGTTTTAATACTTTGTTTTTTTATTAGGATCCAGAGATCCACCAACTACAGCCAGGTTCAAAATAATAGCTGGGGAGATAAACCAAATTCAGAATAACTGCCTAAGGAGTGGAGCCAATTACCTACTGCACCACATGAGCTGAGATGATCTGCATATACAAGTACAAATCTACCCCTGAATTATTACAGACCAGGGATTCCAACAGCCTAAGGGCCCATCTACATGGGAGGTTTTCTCCGATGCTGCTCTGGCTTAAAGTTATTAGGGACACATGACATTGTGACCAGTCTGCAGCCACCCCGGAATTTACCTGTGGGGAAGCTGCATTTTTGCAGGGTACTTTTACTCTGTTGTTTTTCTTCAATTCAGCTCCCCTGCGGTTCAGCTGCTGTGTGCCCATTCCTCTGCTTTAAATTTGATATGATCAGGATGTTCCTAGGAGTGTGTCTTTCACTTGGCCCTGCCCTTGGTAACCTAGGTAACTAAAGTAACTCACTTGCCTTTCCAACACATCAAAGCCCTAAAGCGCTCTTTTGAGCCTTCAGAATTGCCCTGCACTTCCTTTTCACTATTGGGAGTAATTAGCCTCAGTGATTATGCACTTCTGATGTTTGCCTTACTTCACTTCCCCAATGCCGTGTTAAATTGTTTCCCTGATGTTGGTAAAGTTACTTCTCTGATGTTGTCTAAATTTGCTTCCCTGATGGATAAGAGCTTTATCGTAATAGTGGTCTGGCGAGGCCTCGGGATCAAGGCAGCCTGTCATTATGAGCAGGGAGAAAGCACCCAGAGAAGGAGAAAGGGGCGGGTGGGAGCAATAACTCCATGACAGTTTGCTAGAATGGGGCAAAATTGGGGTGGTGAGCTGCTCTCATAGGGATCCTTCAGGAGCTGTACTGGATAATTGGGTTGTTTCTAGAGAACTGTGAATTAGTTACTCTCTATTCAAAATAATGTAGTTGCAGGAGGGAGCCTGGACATGGGCCGGGAAACAAGCCTCTCTCATTGGCTGAGCAGCCCCTGCCCAGCTGATGATGCTCAGTTCTACTCCCACCACCAACCTGGAAGTATGGTCCTTTCAAGCACTGTGTGACCCATGAAAACTGGATTTTAAAGGTACAGTACACTTGGATTTTTTTGCTTTGTGTGTCTCTGATGGAAGGAAAAAGGAAAGGTTCCTCCTGTGCAAGCACTGAGTCATTACTGACTCCTAGAGGGATGCTGCTTTTGCTGGCGTTTTCATGGCAGACTATAGCGGGGTGGTTTGCCTTGCCTTCCCCAGTCGTGACTACCTTTCCCCCAGCAAGCTGGGTCCTCATTTTACCGACCTCGGAAGGATGGAAGGCTGAATTGACCTGAACCGGCTACCTGAGACCCAGCTTCTGCTGGGATCGAACTCAGGTCGTGGGGAGAGTTTCGGTTGCAATACTGACGCCTACCACTCTGCACCACATGAGGCTCATCTCCAATGGACCAAAGCCAATTTCATGAAAATCTGGATAATTCTCCAACATGCTTCTCATTCTGTTGTCATGAAGATCCCTTCCTAATTTGTTGAAGGAGGAGCCTTTTCTTGTTTTTATTGTTAATAAACCTTGTCAGAAACCCTTGTCCATCTACTGCAAATCATCCACCAATCTACCAGTACATTCCCCATCTATCCCCTGCCCACCCCTGCTCTAGAGCAGCCTCCTAAAAAAGAAAATAAAAAAGTCTTAGTCAGGAAGCAACTTGATTAATAACAGTTCTGAGTAGCAGATATTTTTACCTTTTAAATTTAATATTTATTCATACAAGATAAATTTCTTATTCTCACAGTAATAAAAAATCAGGCATAAGTTTGAATGTATGATTCAATGTATAATGAAACGTATGATTCCAGTATAATGATGCATAGAAGAGCCATCTTCAGCAACATGCGTTCTCTATTTAATATCACAAGCCCTAATGAAATGTTAGCTTTGTTTATAACACAACTGACCAAATTTAAGAAACACTGTAAACTGGTAGACTACAGCTTCCCACACACCCACAAACTGTAGCTATAAATAGAGGGCTGCCCCAATAGCCCTGACAATCATATGAGGGGTTGGACAAACATTCGCAGTCACTAGAAAAGATACTGGTTAGCATTCTGTACACTGGACTCCAACAACTGTCCTCAGTTTCCCATCATTATGATGCCCTTCAGTGGAAGAGGGATTAGGGCTGGGGGATGTTTGCTATGAGGTTGAAGAACTCTCCTAACCATGCTATTTGGGGAGGCTTCAGGAAAGTGGGGGGGGGCTTTTTTCTTTTCCCACTCTCCAGAAACCTCCCCCCCACCCCGTACTATATAGCAGTAATTTGCTCAGGTCACAAACCTGAGCCCTTTATAGCACAGCAAAGCGTGGGATGGCGAGAGGGAAGTTGTTTTTCTACCCCCACAGAAACCACCCCAGATTCATCAGCCTCCTGGGGTGGTCCATCACATTTGGTCCACCACTCCTGCGGATGTTACCAACAACTCAAAGGTCAAAACTGATCAAGTAATAGTCTGTCCATGGAAATCGAGTCATTTCTGGCTTCCCCATGCACAGATCAGTATCTGCTAGTTCAGTATAGAAAACCAAATCTAAAGGATGTCCTGCCAGCTATTAACTGGGACAGGTCCATTGTCCACTTTAATACCTTCCCCCAACAACCCTGGAGTTCTCAACACCATACTCAAGACAACCTCCATCAGCTCAGGCAGGGAGACCGTTAGACAACAGGGTGGTCAATACATCACCAGAATCCCACTCCTGTCTCAAGATCCCAACACCAGGTACAGACATTCAAAGCTTTCTGACTATCAAATCGGGTACCTGATGAGGGAGATGGATTCCCTATATACCAGAGCTACCTCTCCTCCCCACCCCTCAATGCATCATCATCTCCTGTTAGGAGACGATGAAGCATTCCAACATTTTGTTGTTGGGCCCCAAGATTAATCAGATTTCTTAATTGCCATACCTTGAGAACTCACATCAAGTAACAACACTAAAGTAACCATCCAGTAAAGCAAATATTAATAGCCTCTTAAATACAAAGTACAACAATACTGAACAGAGACTGCTCCATACCTGTTTAATCACACATTAAAAGCCAGCTGAAACACAAAGCTCTAGCAGCACAACTCTACCAAGTATCTGCCAAATTCTGAGCCCATAGCAGCCCCAAGGGCCAATCCCAAAATAATTAAACCTTAGATGTTGATGGCCCTGAGCTGTAATTGGTTCTAGCATTTCGGAAGCTGCCAAGCAAGATACCAACTAGTGGGGGTGGAGGCAGAGGGTAAGGCATGGAAGAGGGTAAGACATAGAAACAAAGTGTTCCAGAGTCGGGGGGGGGGGGCATGCTCTCACTTCCCCTGTGGTCCATCCCAGTTCCTGGTGCACATCTATCCCTTTGTCCTCAGGCTGCCCTAAAATCCTCTGCTTCAGACTTTCCTTAGTGCCCCATAAAATGAGAATGCTCACCCACCTAATCCCTTGTGTATTACGGAGAAGTTGGGAATGAGGGTGATACACACTCACTTCAGGCAAAATCCCTGAAGAACAGGGGTCCGCAATGTCACTCAACACATTCACCATGATGAGCACTCTACTACCCTCTAGCACAGCAGTGGGCAACTTGCGGCCTGCCTGACTTTGTTGGACTGAATCTCCCACCATCCCTCCCCATTGGCTATGCTGGCTAATGTTGATGGGAGTTGCAGTTCATCAATATCTGGAGGGCCACAAGTTGCCTACCCCTGCTCTAGAAAGTGTGACAGCCACCAAACATCTTCCACATCTTCGAGTGTGAAAAGGGGGCAGGGATTGTTCCTGTAGATGGTTAGCCTCTGAAGTACAATGCAACTTCAGGAATAAGTCCTATCCTTCTCTACTTTTGGAAGAAGCCTGGGATTTGTATTGGTGCTTCACTTCCATAGCACTCCATGCACCTCAAACGTGTAATGCCAGAATGACCAGCCCAACTTTATCTCCAGTTCAAAGCTGGAAGGGGTGCAGCTTGCTGTTTTAACTCTGCACTCCTAAAGCAGCTCAGCACAAAGCCAAAACAAGCCCCTGCCTTAATCTTCTTTCTAGAGCTGGGATCATACCCCAAATTGTGCTGGACCTCAAGATTATCTCAGTGCAACTGCAGATATGATCCCTACCTTCCAAGCTAGCTTGGTTGTTAGCTTCGGTTGTGCACTTCCATTTTGGCTTTGTGCTTTCAAGGTACTTCAAGTACAGAACCAACAGAAGTTCCAACTCTCTCTTCCAGCTCCAAGTTATGCATCTGAGATGCTCCAAGAACTCCTAAAGTGCAGCACAGTTCCGGGAATGATTCCTCCACACCCTACCCAGCTCCAAGCTAGAAGCCAATTGGGGCTGGATGTTTTGGTGGTGGGTAGCTAAGGCACTTGAAACACATAGGCACCCACTGCCAAAACAAGCTGCTGCTCCCTATACTAGATACAAAATACTAGAGCTGGAGAGAAGAGCAGGAGATTAATTCCTGAACTCCTACAGAGGCATACCACAAGGTCAGCAGCTAAGGCTGCAATCCTATGCACGCTTACCTTAGGATTCTACTGAAGGGGAGGGGCAGGGCCCTGGTGACCACAAGTTTATTGGGCCCTGCAAAATTTCTAAAAGAACAGGCTCAGGTTTGTTAGGAAACTGCCCCTTCGCTCCAAGACAACCTCAAGCGGGGTGAGGGGTAGAGAGAGGGATTTGTGAGTAAAAAAAATCTGTGTGCACCTACAGAGCTGCACAGTTCTGAATAACTGCACAATTTATTTTTAAGCTTGTATTCCTTCACAGCTGTGACAGTGTGCATGCAGTAACCAGACTTTTAAAAAGAGCAACCTAAAATGGCAGCGGACCTCCCACTTCTCCCGCAATTGCAGCACTACACCGTGGTTTGTGGCATGTCCTCTCACTATAATCCTGAATGATAGAACACACATAACTTTTCAAAGTCCTGCTATTTTTCCCAGAATTACAACATTATGCATCGGTGTGTTATACTCAATCACATTATAAACACAGCAGATACAGTGCTCTATTCATTAACGTGGGTCCCCAGAGCAGGAACTGCATTTGAAAAAAAAACCAGTACAGCAGTGCCTCACAAACGAAAGGGCTCCAGTGTAGATCCTACCAATGTGACCAGCCAGTTAAGGCTGCAGGTGATGAGAAGAATTTCTAGAACTGCTTTGTCTATTTGCAAAGCTAAAAAGCAGATCTTGAGAATATTGTAGAGGGTAAAGCAGAATTTCTACTTAAAACTTCTAAAAATGTATGTATTCTTGCCTAAAAATCAACAGCACATTTGTTCATTCTTGGCTTCTCTGCTGATTTTGACACTTGCACTGTCTTTTCTGTTTAATACATCTTTGGTTTGCAGATCTCGCCCTTTCGTGGTTGCTTTCATACCTTCTATGGTTTTCATTATCTTCAGGAAGCTCCTGACATTGTCACTTAATTTAATGGAGAGCATTTATGCCTACTCTCCTTTATGGTCTCTTTCTAACAATCTCATTAGCTTGCTCCTCACTATCTTTATCCTGTCCCATCAATTGATCTCCTATCATAGCCTCCCCTTCTAGCATTTCATGCATCATGTCCTGCTATTTGGACACCATGTTTGTGTGAAACTGGTATTTTGTTTTCTCAAAGAATACAATACAAGACGCTTCGTCTTAAAACCTGGTGGGGAAGCAGGGTTTAACCTCACTAGTCACAATTCCCACCACCATTACATGACACATTTATTTTGTAATTTTTGTTAGCACTACCTAGCACTTTATCTAACGTAATATGTCTTTTGTTCTGAGAAAGTCTGCATGAGCAAGGGATCCAAGGCAGCTAGGAGCGAAAGGACACAGATGGTAGTATGCCAGGCTACCCAGCTTTATTATAACTGAAGTTCATGACCTGTATGTCCTCTACCCTAGCTAAGTTAAGCAGAGCTGTCCTCTAACAATATGCCATGCTTGGGAACTCCGGATAATTGCAAATCCCTTCCTGATCTCCAAGTTACCACTTTAGGCAAGCAACCCAAGAGGGTAGCTTAATTTGGCCAATCTGAAGCCTTGGAGGGAAATATAGTCCACTGTGACAACTAGATAGGCCTTTGGTCTGATCTTCCTATGTTCTTATTCTTTAAGCACTCTGAGCCACCCTTGGTACACTCTGGAGCAATTATGTGGGTTTTCCAGAAAATTCTGAATCGGAAAACTCTCCAATGCAAATTATGTTATTTTGCATAGGATCATTTGTATCAGAAAATCACCAGAGAGTGATCTAATTTAGCATGTTTATTAAATACAGGTAAAATAAACAACAAAGCTAAAGAAGTATCCTATGTTATTTTTTTGTCTCAATACCTTACAAGTATGTCACCTGAAATATACGAGGGGGAAAATTAAAGCACAATGTGATTTTAGGCACAATCCTATGGGGATAGTCGGCTGCCTCCAAACTCGGAGGCAGCTTACTATCCACTGCAGGGAGGGCAGAGCACAGAGAGGATCATCTCCTCCATGCTCCAGCTGCCCTGCATTTGCAGCTAGACAGCCAATTTAGGCTGTCTATCTAGGGACATCTGAGGGGGGCAGGGGACTGAATGGCACATAGGAAGTGTCATAACAACAGTTCTGCGGTCTCCTCTCCTCCCCTCCCCACCCCCGGGAATGCTCCCTTTTCGGCCACTCTATGCTGCGCTTACAAGCACGGAGACAGGGACGAACCACACTGCCTACAAGGCGGCCGGGGAGGAGGCGGGGAGCTCTGTTCCCAGAAACCGAAAAATCCTATTGCTGTCTAGACAATGTCTAGCGCCCATAGGATTGCTCCCTCTAAAGTTTTATCATGTAGACATTTTTATTGGAATAGCTGTAAAAATTTAAAGACAATAGCATATACTTCCTTTATTGTTTACATGTAAGAAAGAAACAAGGGTACCAAGAACTGCTGACACACTAATTCAGCCTTCCCCAATCTAGTGCCCTCCAGTTGGACTACAACTCCCAGCATCCTTCAGTCAACATGGAGGGCACCAGGTTGGGGAAGGCTGCAGTAATTAATTTTAGCAACTGAAAGAACTGTGCATAATATTCTGACAACCATTCAGCTATTTCAACAGAGTTCAACTCACTTCCACTGAGGTTGTTGGAGCACCTTCAGTTTCGCTGTCACTACTTATTAGTTCCATTTCACATTGAAACATAGATGCATTTCAGTGACATATATATTCTCTCACATACCTGATAATTACCTGAGAAACATTAATTACAACTTTGAAACTGCCAACTTTGTCTAATGTTGTATTTGCAATTGGCATCCATCCGTTATTACTAATGAACTTATGAAAGAGA
Organism: Heloderma suspectum; assembly: GCF_057233095.1. Lineage (NCBI taxonomy): Eukaryota > Metazoa > Chordata > Lepidosauria > Squamata > Helodermatidae > Heloderma > Heloderma suspectum. The sequence goes on from NC_139462.1 coordinate 120,662,527, forward strand.
AAATTTTCCACGGAAAAATTATGTACTGGAAAATTTTCCCTTTTAGAACATTTTCTGCAAAAAAGTTTCCACCCCACATCACTGCTCTAGAGATTCTTGAGACCCTTCTTTTCAGAACCCAACGCATGCTAAGAGTCTCACAGGATTCACCTGGCATGCTACCCAATTCTCAATATCCTTTCCCTCCTCTCAGGAGCCAACTTTACATTGCCAGGCCCAGTGCTTCCTTTTTGCCTGTGCTACCTTCCTGCCTTGTGCACCCAGACAAAGATTCACACCCTGTGAAACACCCATTGCTGCTTTTAGTCTGCGCCCATTTCAACAGTGCAGCCCAAATCCACTGGGACCTTGATCCCTGCCTGGGACCACCTCTGGAAGATTTTACACTGTGTACGTAAGTGTATTGGGGCCACTGATGATAACTCGGGACCCAGGGAGCCCATGTTTCTCAGCTGGAGAATGCAGTACAGCTGTTCAGACTGTTGGCTCACAACTCAGTGGCCTTGTGTGGCCAAGCTAAAAGGAAAAAGCATTGTGCCAAGGTCATGAGCCATGTGCCTCCAACACTTAGCAATCTTCTCTCCCTTGCCTCCTTCCCTTCAATTTCTTGCCTCTGTTTGTGCTTGTTATTTTCCTTGATCTAGCTCAAGACCTAGGAGAGGCTTTGCTTCACAGTCCTTCATTCCAAGCTATATTTTTAAACTGCATTCTGCACTGTGCGAGGCTCAGGTGTTCATAATAAAAGCTTAGCCTGCCATCATCATCTATGTCCAAAGATGGTGGACAAATCCACTTATCAGAGGGTGGTGACACACACTGTAGTTTTCAGGCCCATCCAGAACAAAGCCAAAATTCTTGTCTGATTGCTGGTTAAAGCCAAGGTAGACTGTGCCCGTTGTGAGTTCCCGTGCCCAACCCTGAAGCAAAGTTCTATGTGCTTCCCCTCCTCTGAAACAGGTAAATATACCTATTCTGTCTTTATTTCTTCCTCCTTCTCCTAATGTTATTGTAAAATAACCATTCTGCCCTTTGCATGGCTCACCCTGGGCCACTGCAACTCAAGGTCCCCCATTATGCTTATGCCTCCCAAAGACTGCTTTGCCATTGCCCTAGTGCCCTCCCCACTCCTTAATGTCCTGCTTTCATATTTTCTTGCTCTAATGATGTTACTCGGAATAGTTTGCCAGTCAGTACTGCTGAGGGGTGGGGGCAGGGAGAATGTGATAAACGATACTAATTGATCATTTTTCTTTCTTAGTGATAAGACATCATACAGCTGATGAAATGGATTTTAGTCTACAAAAGCTTATGCCATGTTAAATGTATTATTCTTTAAGGTGCCAAAAGCCTCTTCGTTTTTGCTGCAACAGACTAATACAGCTATCCCTCTGGAAACTCTGTCCTAAGTTTTTTTAATAATTCACAAACAAAATCAGAGCTGTTTTTTACAGCGTAAATAAAACAAATGTCTGACAGCATATTCTTTGTAAAGATGCTGATACTAGAAGAGAATTGTTGGACTGTTTGTGTTAGGACTTGTTGGGAACAGCATGCTGATGGTGATAGTTGACAACACTGATGGAAAGACAGACCTCTTCCAATGGTGCAGTAAAGGAAGGTTCCAGGCTATTTACCACTGGCTTACCAGATTTCACTTCCTTGATGTGAAGGCTGATGAAACTCTACTAGTGCTTAGGGATGTGCATACAAGCAAAACACAAGCTCATCAAAATTCTCCAAATTCCACCTTGAAGCTCATTCTGTCTGGTGTACGTATCAGATTGCAAGCCTTGGGGGGGGGGGGGGAGATCTTTTTGCATGAAAATTCATGTGTATTTTCATGCATATTCTTCCAAAAGTATGCATCAACGGTGCACATCTTTGAAATGTATGCTTTCTTCTCCCACTGATTAAAGTGTTTGTGCACATTTTTCAAAATTATGATTTTTTTTCATGCTCATTTTTCAAATGTATGCATGCTCTCAGACACATTTTTTTTGATCAGCAAATCACAATGCAAGTTCCAAAATGTACAGACTTAAGCCACAGATTGCATTCCAGTCCATGTTCAGTCCAGGAGGTGTGAACTGGGTAAATCCTGGGTAAATGTGCTCCCAGGGCATAGTCTGAAAGCACATGAGGCAGCCACCTTGCTGAACCTAAGAAGGTTTAGGTGTGGTCAGTGCTTGGAGGGGAGACCACCTGGGGACCACATGTAGCCACCTTGAGTTCCATGATGGATGAAAGGTGGGATATAAACATAATAAAATCCTCATCAAAAACAAACTGAAACTAATTTTTCCTACTTTCCTACTAGTGCTACAGTAAACCAGAAAGACTTCCAACCTGAAAGAAGTTTAGAATTAAGTTGATGTTCTACAACATACAACTAAAAATAAACATCCTTTGAGTTTCAGTAGACATCCACAAAACTTTCCAGGTACTTTCAGATATTGCACTAACTGTAAAGTAAGTGAATTCAATTATTTTTCTTCCTTAGTCACACTTCAATCATGTGCCTGAGGGCATTACAAGGCAGAAGAGGAATAAGGAGTCTAACTTCATTCTTCTGTATCTAGATCCATTTATTCTTGTACTTTGCATTAATTATTCTAAAACAACAATCACCCTACAGTTTCATATTCACAAATACTAAATATAATTCACCCATAAGTAAACACAGGAGGAGAGGAAAAATGACACCATTTTGTATGCTCTGTAATCACTATCTCTCTGAGGAAAAACCACATTTAGGCTGCAATCCTAAAAGCACTTACTTGAGAGTAACCCCTGCTGAATTCATTAGGACTTACTTGTGGGTAGACATGTACAGAATTGCACTGTTCGAGTGAATTAAGGGTAACTAATCTGTGTTAAGTGCTTGACTATGCTCTGTCCTTGGATTCTAGTATGTGCTCTCTTGTCCTAGGACTCCTGATCTTAGACCTGAGAATTAGTATAGAGCCTATACAAATCAGAAGCATAGGAAAATATTTTCAGATACAGTCAAATTAAATATTGGTACCAACCAAGATTAGCTGATCAAATTAGAGAATATAATCTGAGTTGATTTTGTATAGGTGCATAAATGAATATGACCATCAACATAAGCAAGTCCCTGCTCCCCAAAGCCTGCAATATAATGAAGGGAAATAAACATCTTAGATGACGTTAGGGTTCAACTATAACCCTCTAAAGGAATGCCAACTTTCTCTCCACACCCACCCTGAATAGCCAACAGAGAAAAAAGTATGAACCAGCAGCTACTTTCTGCAGCACAGATTGAGAAATCAATAAAGGGCGGTAGACCAGTCAATGTGGCCTGTCAAGACAATTAGTCTGTGTCGAGGAAACAATGGGTTGGATACAAACTAAGTTAGTCATGCTTTAGTCTCAATTAAATCAATGGGATTTAAGTCAGTCTTAGCTAACCTGGTCTGGATCCAGTACAATATATATTTTAAATATTAAACTGAGTAGTGCTATCTCTGCATTAACTCATTCATATCTATCTTTAAATGTTTTCTTTAGAGCCATTAGTATTTTCCTTTCCTCACTATCGAGTTTGAACCCTGAAAAGCTATCCCATATCCTCAAAAAGCACAGGACACCAGAGAGATAACAGGCATATTCTGCCATACATTTCTGTTCTGACAGAGAAGGGCAGCTGTGCAGCTTAAAGACCAACATATTTACTGTAGCATAAATGTTTGTGGACTAAAGCCCAGATCATCAGATGCTGCTTTGCGTTTGCTGTAATAGACTAACATGACTACTGCTCTGGACCTTGTCACTCTTTCAGTTCTAAGTGACTAAACCCATTAGAATTGGCTTTCTAGAGTTGAAGTACCAGGGTGTGCAGTGGAGGAGATTTGTTTTCAGCCCTTATTTCAAACCTTCAGCACTCATTTGCTAACCTTCAGGACTAGAAGTAAAACAGATATAAAAATAAAGCAGGCTAGAGCATCAAGCATGAGCATAGCCTAGAAGATGATACAAAAATCTATACAGTCTTGGGAAAAGTGGATAGTAGGAAGGACTTGGAGGAGAATTAGTCAATGGAATCAGAAAGACTGTCCCAGAGTAGAACAGTGTTAATGAATGCCATAAGTAGACACCAAGAAAAAGAACCCTGACAAAGAGACAAGAAAGAGCTGGGAAAAGGACACATCTGTAGGAAGAAATAAGAATAGTAATGATGGAGGTGAGAACATACACAACCCCAAAGGTTCAGGTAAGGAATTTGAACTTGATGCAATAGACAGATAAGAAGCCACTGAACCAGGGGATCCCAACACTAGAACTAAGAACTGCAACAGTGGGGAAGGAAAGAGTCTTCCTCCTTTGGAGAACCACTACATGTCATGATAGAACAGGGCGCAAGAAGATACTGTGAACAATTCAGTCTGGGAAAAACCCCAGCAATCCACAATGATCTGAGCCTATTGCACAGTATTTGCATTTTACAAAATTATGGCTGTCCCACAGGGAATGAACTATAAAATGTTCTGATGGAAAGCTTTAGTCACTGAGATACTAAAATGAGTGGCATAGTCTAACCATCCTCCTACATATTAAACTCATTTCATGGTGACCCTTCATTTTTGGCATGCCATGGATTTTTGCACACACATTGTGCAGCTTCATCATAGACAACTTCAGGCTGAGTCTGAAGACTGTGCACCAAACTAGATGTTACACACAGGTACATACAACTTTCCCGTTTTTTTAAACCAAAAGCTGTCTTGAGAGGTTGTGTTTAAACAGAGTAAGGGCTACTTAACCCTTTCTCCTCCAGGGATTTTCACACTTATAATTTTAAGCTGCTTTTCCACTAGCAGGGGGAAATGCAGTTTGAGGGGGGCAATTTTGAGTGGGAAAATGACAAAGGAAAGTTTAAGCAGCCCCCACCCCTATTCTTCCCCTTAGATTCTCAGGTTCCCAAGGCAGTTTTTAGTTTTTAAAAGAAGCTGAAAATAAGTTACATGAGAGCCAGTGTGGTGTAGTGGCTAGAGTGTTGGACTGGGAGTCAGGAGATCCGGGTTCTAGTCCCCACTCAGCTATGGAAGCTCACTGGGTGACTTTGGGCCAGTCACAGAACCTCAGCCCAACCTACCTACAGGGTTGTTGTTGTCAGGATAAAATTGAGAGGAGGAGGATTATGTACTCCACCTTGGGTTCCTTGAGGAGGAAAAAAGGTGGGATATAAATGTAATAAAATAAATAAATACATGAAAAATACACGTAACTACATGTTATATCTGGTTTCAGCCAGTGATGGTTGCAAGAAGAAACATATGTTTGCAACTTTAGAAAGAAAATTCTCTTTCAACATTAACTAAATTTTGTTAGTAAGGGAGCAATCCTATGGCCCCGAGACACTGTTTAGAGAGCCACAGGATATGCTCTTTTCCGGGAACCGTCCTTGGAGCTCGTGCTCCGAGGTCGGTTCCCAGAAATCTGATCCGGCATTTCTCCAAAGCATGGAGAAGCCCCATCCTCTGCATTCAGAAGACAAGCGCAGAGCAACTGAAAAGGGGCGTTCTAGGGCAGGGAGAGCGCAGCTGTGCATACGACAAGTCCTATGTGTCGTATGGCAGCTTCCTCTCCCGGTTGGCCCCCCTGCCGCTAAACAGCTGAAAACAGCTGTCTAGCGAAAAATAGCAAGGCAGGAGAGGTGCGGAGGGAACGATCCCCCCATGCCTCTCCTGCCTTGCTTAGGATAGGTGGTCGCCTGTGAGTTCAGAGGCGGCTGCCCATCTAGTTAGGACTGCGCCCTAAAACACTCATTTCAAAAACTATTAATATTATGAACATTTACTTTGAAATAAAAAATGACAAGTTTAAACATAACAAGATGAGTGGGAATTTCTCCTTTGAATTGATTGCTTCAGAGCAGTACGAAACTCAAGCACTGACCAGAGTCATTTTTCAAAAATTATCTCACAATTAAAGCTTTGCAGGAAAGTCTACAGTGAAAACCTTTATTCCAGAGCACAACTGTATTCTAGATTGTGTTTAACTATAGCAGCCTTCCCAACCTGGTCCCCTCCAGATGTTTTAGACTACAACTCCCAGCATTCCTGACAGCTGGGGCTGATTGGAATTGAAGTCTAAAACATCTGGAGGCCCCACATTCAGGTAGTCTGAACTACAGCATACACAGGACCCTACCTGAAGGTCTGGTGGCAGGAAGAGTGTATTGTTTACTACAGAATAAGAGAGGTTCCAATCTGTTTGCAGTGAGTAGCCAGCCAACCAGCCAGTATTTTGCTAGTCCAACTAGTAAACACATACTCCCTCAAATAGCCACTACTGGAGTCTGAAAAACCAGTAATCCTCAGGCACTACCAGACCCCACACCTGATCTGCCCACTTCTGTTCTGACTTTGCCCCTTCCCCATGCAAAGGGAACAAATTTTCTGAAATGAAATGTTGGCTCACCTAACTAACTGTGAACTGGATCTGCCTTCAAATCTCTATCCATCTCTTTCTGGATTACAACCCATAAACCTTTTGTCATAAACTGCTCTTCCTGTTGATACCCTCAAATAAAGGGCTATGCTATCATACCAGAGAGTAGTACAAAGGGCTTCCTGCGCATTTGTAGGTTTTCCAGCCATGAATCCCCAAGATAAAAATGTAATAAATAAATAAGATTTGCAGGGGGTAATGAGGGTCTTCTGCACAGGTGTCCAAAATGTCAATCGCATTCAGAAACACCAGCAGCTTTGTTCAGGTGTCCCTTAAATAACAGATTTCAGGCCATGTCTAAAGATTCAGACAAGAACGTAAGTGGAAAGGGGTCACCCTCCACACTAACATATGCTCTAATTCCTGCTCTTCAGGCAGACCCAAGCCTGCATCACCATTTTCCCCACCACCTTGAGCCTAAAGCTGACTTACCAGAGACAGCTGTTAACTTCTGAAATGGGAGGTGCCAGAGCTCAAGCCTACTTGGAGGTAATGGCATCTGACCTCAAAGCCCCTAATTCATAGTATGTAGGAGCTAGTTTTGGCTACGCATGAGTGACAGAAAGGCACTCTGAACATGCCCAAAGAGACTCTTATTTATTAACAGGGATTGCCTCAGCCCTTATGTCCCTGCCCATTCTCTAAGATCCTCAGAATGAGCATTCTTGAGGGTGCTGCAGTCTCCTGGGGATCACCATTAAATGCAGTAGAGCATTTAATATTGCAGCTTCTGCCCTCTGGAACACACTCCCTATTGACATTAGACAGGCATCTACAGTTCTGATTTTTAGATGTCTGCTTAAGGCCTACCTCTTTATGCAGGCTTTCCCTGAGTATAGTTATAGTTTTATTGTTGAGCACTGATTATTTTATTGTATTTTATTGTTAGATTGTTATTACGTTAACTGCTTTGATAATTTTATAGGAAAGTGGTACACAAATTTGTGTAATAAAAAATAAATATTCACTGACGCACTCTATAGCTGAGACGTAATATCAAATCCTAGCAAGCTCTTGTTAAAGATTAAATTATTGTTGCCAAACCCTCTTAGCAGAAGGTAAGAGGACCACAGCCCTAAAGAACATACCAATTTAATGAGCTAGACAAAACTCCATTAAAAATTGATGTCCCTCAGCCCAACCTACCTCACAGGGTTATTGTTGTGACGCTAAAATGAGAGGAGGAGGGTTATGTATGCCGCCTTAGGTTCCTTAAGGAGGAAAAAAGGTGGGATATTAATGAAATAAATAAATAAAGTCAAACATCCCCCTGTATAAAGCTAAGTAATTTTCACAAGAAATAGAAGTAATTGCAACCAGATTTCAAAGTATTAGCCTTCAGATTCTTCAAATTGTTTTCAGTTCAATATCTCATTGACATGATTCCTCTGTCTTAGACACATTATCTAAAAATACCTATTTAAAGAAAAATACAAAGAACTAATATCTCCATTGAACTTTCACTGTTGCTAATGCAATTTCCTATATCTATAATTTATATCTATATCTATCTATCTAAATTATATATCTATCTATCTAATCTATCTATCTAAATTATAGATATCTATATCTATAATTTAATCATAAACTGTTTTAGACTCTTAGGTTTCAGTCCCAACAAATGTACTAGTGAGAAAGTCCCATTGAACACAACAGGACCTACTTCTAAGTAAATATGCACAGGGTTGGGCAGATAACACTCAAAATTCTTGGTAATCATAATTAACTTGAGAGTTAACTGTGCTTAGCACTATGTAGGAGATGCCAGAGGAGTCAGATAGCTTATTCTGAAGGTAACAGGAAGATCAACCCCTAAATTTATTTTCTTAAATCTATAGCCTGCCATTTGGACAAAAAGGCTGATTTTCAAATTATTGGACATAAGTAGTTATGAGGACGTACGCAGTGAAATAGTGTGAGCTTCTTCTTTCCATCCCTATTCCCACCTTTCATTTACATTCCTGGGTAACAACTGAGCCATTCCACTAAAAATACAGGCAGCTGTCACCCTTAAACAAACAACCCCTACAAATATAATATAAAATATAACTATCTCCATTGATCTTCCTTTCTCTGGATTTCAGAATCTCTCACTTCTTGCGTAATTACCCTTCTACCATCAAGTTCTTCTGACTGAAATGTCAGAATTCTATTAACAGCCTCATACACTGTAGCATTTAACAAATAAGAGCCATCAAATGACTCTCCTGGACAACAGGGTATCAGCCTTGCAAATATTTAATGACACACTCAAGAAACTAAATCCATTTACACTTTGGGAAGGAGGGGGTTGGAGAGGAGAATGGGAATATGTACTCCCCTACCAGAAAAATATATTCCACCAGCAAAAATACTTGTAATCCACTTGCGGTGGGCAATTTTTCCTTCCTAGAAGACTGAAGTTCGGCCTCAGTTTGCTAGTATCTTATATCCATTATGGAAAGTCACTAGAAAAAAGTCAAGCTGTTGCTGACACTGGAATAAAGGAGGGCAAATTAACCATAAAGGTAGAAGTTAATCTCTTCAACCCAATTCTGCAATAAACAAATTCTTACTTTAACTTCTTCCCAGACAATCACTATGTATTACAAGTTCTGAGTTCTGCAGAAAAATCTACCTTGCCAACTGGTATACTACACAGAAGTTTAAATAAAAATGTACATCCAGTAAAAGAACCTCAGCCAATTAACTGTATGTTTGATTTGATTAACAGCGCAGACCTCTACTCAGAAATAAGCCCCACTGAGTTCTATGGGACTTACTCCCAGGTATGTATAGGACTGCAGCCTAAATCTGTACAAATTTGCACATGAGAAAAAGCAATTGTTCCAAAGGGGAAAAAAAGCATACTTTCTTTGTTTTTAGATGATGTATGCATCTTACAAGACATCCCCTTTTCACCAGGAACGAATACCATTTTTTGTCATCTGGACTGATTTTTTATAATTACATGAACCAAAAAATAACAATCATTTTTCTAACATCCGCTGCTCTATTAAGTCGAGTCACTTTTTTTAGTTATACATTTTTTAATTGATTAATCTAATGATAACTCAATTGCCAGGAGTGGGCAATTAATTTTAAATGACCAATTTTGATTTTACATTAATTACACGCCATATATAGTAACCCTTCCTATTGATGCCTTTTCTGGGAATACTCTATACCCAGTCATTTGTCAACAGCAGACTTAGCTAGCCATAAATGAGGGAAGGGCTCTTCTGATTTTGGATTTCCTTGTAACTGCCTTTGTCACAAAGTGGATTTGAGTCATATATCTAAAGTATATCACCAATAAGGATGTGATTATTTCCTCAAGGTGATTGCTGTCAATAGCATCTATAAAATGCTACCTGAAGTGGTCACTCCATGGGCTTTAGTTTCCTACCAAGGAGTAGATGCCATGTATCACTTACTCTGCACTATTATCAAAACACTTCCATGTCCCGATAGTTAACTCTCCCATCCCAGGATAATGGCACCAAAACTTGTCTGCAACTCTTCAATAAAGCAGGAAGATCAAATCAAGGACACTGCTGGTGGAATGAATCTTAGCCTTTAAATCCTTGCCTGAATTTCACCCAATAGAGATGGAATTCACAATGCAATGGCATAGTCACAAGTTCACACCCCCTTTATTCAATATTAATCTTCAAAAAAAGCTACAAACTCTGGGTTCTCTATGCCCTGCCACTAACATGGATTCAAATTCCATTACCCTTTGAAAAGGCGGGGAAAATAGACAATCTAAAATGTCAAACACAAGATGATTCACAGTCCAGAAGCATGCAGTCTGATCACCTGAAGTTTAAGTCCCACAGAGTTCACCATGCATAGTATTGCACTTGCATAGTATCACAGCATCCAAGCACAGCTGCATTAAAAGTATGATGATACCTCCCAATCACATATACTCCACACCCTGCTCATTAACTTCTTGATTACTGTGATCCTCTCCCCACTGACTCCTGGATTTCCCTCTTCTGCATACAATAGCCAAGACTGAATCCACAGTACTGAAAGATACTGAAAAGTGCTGTTACAACTGCTTTGGGGACAGAGGCTGCCACTGTAAAGACAAGCCAGCAAATGTCTAATATGGCAACGAATTCCAGAAACCAAGATGCAAAACATACACATAGAAAGGGATTCAAAGGAAGAAGACCAAGAGAGAGAGAAACAATAAGAAAGAATGCAGGTGGAGAGAGAGAAAAATAGGCATGGGGAGATATGTGATGTAAAATTGTCACTCACGGTTAGATTTTCTGCAGTGGGTATCTTGGCTTTTTTAAAAGAGGGATGTCGTCCTTCACGATCTACACACAAGCCCCATGCTCAAAGTGCCACTGATGTTTGGAGGGGTTTTTCTGAGTTTTCCCTTAGGAGGGATTTGTCAGTGATACCGACAGGGAGAGAGCTTTGGGTTTCAAACCCTTAAACTACAAGTTTATCCCTTTCTTTCCCGTTGGCTAGGCTGTTACTTAAGTGATGTCACTCCTGTCCCCCCCCCCCCAGCTGTAATGGGAACAACTTTCACCTCCTTCTGTATTTAGGAGTTCCTTATTCTCTTCAGCTAACACCCCCACTTTCTGACAGTTTGGGGAATAAGCATCTTTCTTTGTTTTTCTAAGGAATATTTTTGTTATTGTGGGTCTCCTCCCTTTTGACAGCTATTTGATATTATTTTCTTTCAACTTTTAGGCTGCCTGTGAAGCTATCCTCCTTCTCTTTTACAATGGATATTTTAAAAGAATCTTTTTAAGTGGAGGTGGGGGTCGTCTCCACAAGGAGGAATACCCCCTACTTAAATACGTTTAGGAAATCTTTATAGCTTCACCGATACTAACAAGCTAGTGGGTATCAGTTTGTCTCCTTGTAGGCTAGTAAGTAGGCACCAATAAGTTACTAGATCGTTTTAGCTGGGGGTGGTGATGGTTTGAATTGAGGGTGAAACATTTGGGGGTCTTTCCTTTACTCTAGTGGCTGCTATAATCGCTCTTTTACTGCCGGAGCTCTTCTCCCTTCTCGTATTGAGTAGCCTTTAAATCCTAGGTATACCTCCCGGAATAAGATAAGATGGGATGGGGTGGGGGGATGACAAAACTTGTGGGAGTGTACAACTGCCCAGGCAAGGCCTAGTTGTGCGTATCTGTCCTTGGCCCGGGGCGGGGGGCTAAATTTAAGACCCAGCTTCTACGGGGTAATGGAGGGCTCCTCCGAGATTAGCCCCGGATATGTGTTCGAAAGGGGGGATCTTTCCCTTGACGGGGTAGCACAATCTTGGGATGGGATTGGGAGTCGCCTCGCTTGACGAAAGGGGGAGGACGCGGGCGGGGGGGCGCTCTCCTCCTGACCCGGCTGCCACTGGAGGCCGCGGCGGCTTCTGGGCCTGGGCGCTCTCCGCCGCCGCCCGGGCTTGAGGTGCTCCCGGAGGGCTCCTGAGCAGTGCGAAGTGTCGCGGGGCGCCGGCGACGCAGCGCGGCAGACCCTCTGCAGGCCCCGGCCCTCTTCCTTATCCTGCTGCTGATGCTTGCTCCGTGTGCTCCGGGCTGCGGCTCTCCTGCAGGCCCCAGCTCCTCCCCAGCCTCCGCTCCGCCTCCCCCGGCTCCCTCCAGGCCGCGCCACCCCCGCCTCCCCGGCTTAAGGTGGCTCCTCTCGGCGGAGATGCCGCTTCCCCATACCCGATCTTCAGCTACGGGAAACGTTTCTGAAGCACACTCCAGGCACACCCCAACCCGCGTTGCTCTTCTGCCTCCCGCCTCCCATTTCTGTGCTAAGTAATTATCGCTTCATTAAACCCCTCCATCCAGGGAAAATAAGTGCCACTTTCCTTTCCCAAAAACATGTTACCAGGATAATTACTAATCTTTCCCACCCAAACCCGTAACAGTACAATTCCCCAAACTCAGGTGATGGACTCCAAAATCTCAGCTCCCCCACCATCCCCTGCTTTCTCTGCCCCCTACCTCATTTCAATACCTTAGCTCCCCATTTGTACTGAAAACGTTCAAATGGAAAATATTTACCACCTGTACATACTTTTTATTAATTGTTCATAGTTCAGGACTTCTGTCCGTAAGAAGAAAGGAAAAATACACTATTATGGACAGAGCTTGCCCTTCCCCCCCCCCCAAAGGGGCAATTGTTGTCCAAGAAAATCATTACTATAACCAGTGCTTGTCTTGATGTTTCAGCTCGTGGCAAAATGTTGGCTCATTGCATTCCTTGCAAAACTTCAAGTTTAAATATTTTTATACTATCTGCCCAAACAAGCTACTGTTGACTAAGCCATGAAAGCCCCACTCATTTATTCAAAACATTTATAGGCTGCTTTTTCAGGGCGTTCAAAGCAACTTACCAAAATAAAAATACAATGAAATTAAAAGTACACATAAAAATGGTTACGTAAATCAGCCATTTGGTGAGGCAGCCCTAATGTGTTGGGACCCATTCAGAAAACCATCACCCCATGATAAGGGTAAGGAGAGTAGTGAGTGCCTCTTTGCAACAGGGAGTATTTCCATCATCCTTAAAAGCAAAGTTGAGAATATTGTTTAAAAAGTCACTCCCCGAGCATAGTGGATAATTTTCAGACAGTCTCCAGTATTCCATTCGTGGGCAAGGTGCTGGAGGTGTGGTGGTGACTCAGCTACAGAGGTTTCTATATGAGGCGGGTTATCTAGATCCATTTCAATCTGGCTCCAGGCCTGGTTGAAATGGATCTGCTTTGATCGCCTTGGTGGACAATCTACACTGGGAACTGGACAAGGGCAGTGTGTCCCTGTTGGTTCTGCTGGACTTCTTGGCAGCTTTCAGAACCATTGACCATGGTCTCTTTCTGGACTGCATGGCTAAAAGGGTATTTGGAGGCATAGTTTTACATACATTTCTTGTATATTTAACATATACATGAAACTGCTGGGAGAGGTTAGCTGGAGTTTTGGGATTCAGTGCCATCGCTATGCTGTTTACCCAACTTTATATCTCCTTTTCATCTAAATCCAAAGATATTGTTCAAGCTGTGAATTGGTATCTGATGTTAGTAATGGACCACTGAACAAATTGAAGCTTAATCCAGACAAGACAGAGGTGGTGCTGGTCAGTCAAAAGGAAGGTCAGGTAATAAGGATTCATTCAGCCTGTGCTGGATGGAGTTACTCTCCCCTTGAAGACTCAGGTTTGCAGTTTCGGTGCACTCCTGGAATAGGCCCTGAACCTGTATGCCCAGGTTCAGCAGTGGCCAGGAGTGTGTTTTTACAGCTAAGGCTATTGTGCCAACTGCTCTTATTCCTGGAAATGTCACATCTCACCATGGTGGCACATGACTTAGTTACATCCTGTTTGGAGAAATGTAACATGCTCTACATGGGGCTGCCTTTGAAAAGTGTTTGGAAACTTCAGCTAGTCCATAATACTGCAGCTAGACTATTGACTGGGGCCGGTTATAGACAGCATGTGGCTCCCTTGTTATAATGGCTTCACTGACTACTGGTCCATTTCCAAGCACATTTCAAAGTGCTAGTTATGACCTATAAAGCCCTGTATGACTTGGGACGAGGCTATTTCAAAGACCACATTTTCCTTTATGGGCCTGCCTGAATTGTAAGATCCTCTGGAGAGGCTCTTCTTTCTCTCCCACCACTGGAGTCACATTTGGCAGGAATGAAAGAATAAACAGAAAGAGAAATACAGAAACAAGTAAATACAGAAATGCAGTAATCACCTCAGAGTGGGGAGAAAAGATCTGTAAATTCACTCATCATCTTACTCTATCCAAGAGATTACTTCCTGAGTACACTGGCCCAGAGTTGCTAATTCTATATATTAAGCAGTTCACTAAACTTCAAATTTTTTTTATAAATGAAACATTAACATATGTTTAATGGTCTTTTTTTCCTAGATTCCAAGGTCTATACATACTAAACTTTTCTCTGAAACTATGAAAGTTAATTCCATTCCCTAAAATGTAACATGAAATGTATGATGCCTAAACTGCTAGATGTCAAATACTAAAATACCATATGTTTTTTTAAACTATCCATTTAAAAATATTGAAACCATATAATTAGATGCCAAATATTGATGTAAGATCTGGGGACAGCAATCCAAACAGTGTCTGGGGGGGCCATAGGATTTTTCGGATTCCTGGATCTGAGGCTGGAGACAGCGCTCCAGCCTTGGACCCAGGAGTTTGAGCACCCCTCCACCTCCCCCCAGCACGGAGGGAACCGCACCGCCTGCCTCTACGAAGTCACAAATGCAAGCTCAGAGAGGACAGAAAGGGAGCGTGCTGGTGGATGGGGAGGGGATCCCTCTCCCTGACACCTCAGGTAGATAGGTGAAAATGCCCATCTAGCCAAATTGCAGAGCAGAAGGCACAGCACACATCCTACTCTGCTTTGGGTACTCATAACCTCCAAGTTCGGAGGCTTACGAATACGAAGGGTAGATCTAAAAGCATTGCATTCTTAATGCATATTTCAATCCCCATCTGCTTGAGTTTTCACCATCTTCAATCCTTTGATGTCATCCACAAACATGGATACCTCTCTACACTTATTTATTTAACTTATGTTCCACACCTTCCACACACAACTGCTCCCAGCGTAGCTTTAAAAAGGACATAAAAACAAAAAAAAGTCACAAAATCACTTGAACAGCAGATGAAACATAAGGCAGAACAAATAAAACCAACTGATCTAATGGCTTAAACATTTTTTTAAAACCTGGGGGAACAGAAAGGTGTTTTCCTGGCTGAAATGACAACTGCCTCCAGAGTGTGGAAGAGTTTTGCCATGTGCCATGACTCTTTGCTGACCAACGGAACAAAGACAAGATTCCACAATGCCAATATAGGGATTGGGCAGCTCACAGGGGTCATAAATTCAAATTGACCAATCATTAGTCTGGGGGGACCTGGTCACTGTAGAGATCACTCCAGGTGATCTCTACAGTGCCTCCTTAAGATAAACTAAACCCTGGAAGAATATGCAGAGATGTAAATTTTGGGGCCTACCACAGTCTGGCTAGGTCTTTGTACAGAGGCCTCTCCAGAATCAGGGTGCATGTATGGACGTTTGTTTTGTCACAATGTGCAAACATGATTAATGGCACATTATTAAACAACACAATGAAATTTAATAGGGATAAATGCCAAGTTCTGCACCTAGGAAAAAGAAACCAAATGCACAGTTACAAGATTGGGGATATGTGGCTCAGCAACACTACAAGCAAGAAGGATCTTGGAATTGTTGTAGATCACAAGCTGAATATGAGCCAACAATGTGCTGTGGCTGCAAAAAAGGCCAATGCTATTTGGGGCTACATTAATAGAAGCATAGCTTCCAAATCACATGATTTGTTCAACAAATTTCTGTTTTGTTCAACAAATTTCCAAATCACATGATTTGTTCAACAAACTCAACAGAAACAGCAGGAGCACAGTGGCAGTATCGGATACTGCCCACTGTTGGGCAGTTTCTCTTCACGTTTGGCTGAAATATGTTTTCTTGAAATTGTCACCCATTAGTTCTTGTCATCACCTCTGAAGCAACAGGAAACAAGTCTGCTTCATCTTCTATGTAACAGCTCATCAGATACTGGAAGACCACTATCGTGTCTCCCCTTAATTTCCCCTTCTCCAAGCTAAACATACCCACCTCTTTCAACCATTCCTCATAGGACTTGGTTTGCAATGCAGACCTCTCACCATCCTGGTCACCCTCCTCTGGATTTACTCTAGCTTGTCAATGTCCTTCTTAAAATTTGGTACCCAGAACTGGACTCAGTACTCTAGACGCTGTCTGTCCACATGCAGTGGCACTTCACAGGCAACAACAATGCACAGCGGCACTTCACACAGAAACACAGAGTAAAACGTCTCTCGCCACACAGATGCAGCAGCACCCCCTACCCCCCCCGATCCACTTCTTCCACACTTTGCCTCAGTCTGCCAATCATACATATGTAACTACAGGCTACATAACATGCCCATAGTTAAATGGCTCATTTAACACTGGAAGTTTGAAACCTCATCATTTTAGGAATATAGAATGAATTTTTACCAAAGAAGCAAAAGGCACAGCCTTGTGATACTGATTTGATTTCTTACACAATTCTGTTGCCAATAGGAATTATTTTGGATATATTTGTGGTAGCCACACTGGTGAACAGTGGTTGATTCAATGTAAAAGGTTTAAATGTTGCAACTCCACCATTCTTCATCTGAATTTTCTGAAATCTTGTCAGTTGTATATCCCATCCACCACCAGCTGCTCTCTCTGAGATGGGCAAGTCCAAAGGACCAGGCCGATCTGCATCCCCTCTGTTTTCTCCAGTCTGAGACTGGAGATAACAGCAGGGGTTCCACTGCTGATGACTGCCAGCAGGGGAATGCCCACTGTTATTTGCAATCTCACTTGAGAGGCAGAAGTGGGGAGATGTACTCCGAGGGGATAGAGCTTGCAGCCTAAGCCCCACCTCTGGGAGGAGCCCCAGAAGGCTGGAAGGCTGCATTGAGCAGGGGGTTGGTTGGGCTTGATTGCCTTGTAGGCCCCTTCCGACCCTACTATTCTATAATTCTATGGACCAGATTGAGGTATCCCGCAGGCCAGATTAGGCCCACAGGTTCTGTATCCCTGGCATAGGAGCAGCACACTACAGTGTCTTGTGCAAAATGGAAGCATTGGGAAACAATACTAGGATGTCTCATGGAAGATAATCAGTGGTGTCAGTATATGATTTGGGATGGCTGAAAATGTAATTTGGCTAAGCACACCCCGTTACTTATTCATTTGTACATTTGTCACCATAGGAACAGTACAATTCACAGAGTCTTGTGCAAAACTAAAGCACTGGGCCAGACATAATGCTAGTGTCCCATAGAGGACACTCTCCTGGAAGTGTTGTTGATTGATTTAGGGTGGCACAAAGTTTAGTTTGGAGTGCGCACGCGTGCGCGCGCGCACACACACACACACACATTCCTTATTGATTTATACATATACTGGTAATTCTTAGCATGAGGCAGCATACCTGACAGCATCTTGCCCCCCAAATGAAGCTTTGGGCTGGAAGTGGAGCTATGGCATTTCATAGGGAACAATCTCCTGCTTGTGTGGATGTTTCATTCGAGGTGGCCCAAAGCTTACATCCCCAGTTCCTCATTTATAAGTGTGGCCTGGGGTCATCCCATCAGTCTTGTAAAGGCACAGGGAATAATGGGACTGCTCTCCAGAGTACACTTTTAAATCACACGGGGCTGATGAGAGTCATCCACTGAGATTGCTCCCCAAAACCTTCCATAATGCACAGGAGACAAGTCAATATGAAAAGATTCCTGAAGGTCTGAAAAACACTGCCTTACAATGGCAAGCCCCAAGCAAGGAACATCCTTGACAAACAAGAGCCGGTTCCATACATGCAGCAGAATGAGCTGGGAATGAAGTGGTAGAATGCTTAGGTGATAAAACGGACTGCACATGTGGATTCCAGTTCTGAATGCTCCTCCATGTACAAAAATCCCTGCAAATAGAAAACTAGCACAGCAGGGGAAATGTTCCGCCCCATTTCTTTGCCTCTTGGTTTTTGATTTGCAAGGAGTTGTTATTGTTAATCACATTTCTTAGACAGCTTTCTCAAAAAAAGACCCAAGGTGACTTACACTAAAATTAAACCATACAGAACAGCTAAAACAATTATTCACTAAAATACAACCACCCCATAGAAGAACTAAAACATCAGTGGCAACCATAAACAACTCAACTGATGCATCATATGCCATCAAATGCCTGGGAATAGAAGAAAGTCTTAATCTGGCACTGAAAAGATGAAAATGTTGGTGCCAGGCAGGCCTCACTGGGAGTTCTTGACGTAGGAATCATTCAGATATACCATAACACGTTCTGCTGCATGCATGAAGTAGGTGCTTCCAAGCAGAGGGCTCCTAGTGGCGCCAATGATAAGGGACAGTGCAGCTATTCTGCCTTTTCTTTCTTAACAGATTAACTGCACCACAAGAGAAGATGGAAGCCACGGGAAATCTCAGAGGGTTCCAAATTGAAGATAATATCCTCTGGACCCCCTTTAAATCCTGTGAATGAAGCAGGTTGATGGTGCCCTGTGGAAGCATCCAAGGCCAAAGACAATTAAGAGAGGAAACCTGCATAAAGCAGAGGAGAAAGGCATATTATCTGCATTGGAAGAGCTGTCAAAGCCAGGACCAGGAAGGGAAGGCAAAGACAAGCAGCAGGATTACAACTAACTAGGAAGCACAAAGGTTCACCACTGTGGCTCACCACTCATGAAGTGCAGTAATATTCTGTTGTGTTGTCCCCAGTTCAAGGGGAGTGGGGTGGGGGTTGGCGACATGGAGTGCAAAGCTAAATTACTGAAGAGCAGCGCATGAGTTATGACCAACATTCTACAGGACTTTTATTTCCAGAACAATGGGGACTAGGTGCGCTGTTTTGGAAAATGCCATCTATCACCCCCTAGATTTTTACAACCATTTATCACCTACGAATGGGGGAAGGGCTGGGCTGACAGACTGCAATTCCTAGCATTGTTCTGAGTGCCTGCAAAGGACCAAGACGCTTCGCAAGGGGCTAAGCGGCTCGCTAGCAAGTCCTCCAAGGCCACCTTAAAAAAACGAAAAAGTCCAAGAGGCAGCGCGCAGCCGACTCCTCCCAGCCCCGTGTCCAAGGCAGCCAGGGAACGTGTGGCTCCAAAGAGAGACGCAGGTAGACGCGGGCCCATCGCAACTTTGCCCGATGACTCTCTGGGTGCCGCGGGAAGCACGGGGGGGGGGCGTTGGGGGAGCCCTCCTCTGCGCTTCGTTCTTCCCCTCCCTGCATCCTACTCATCCTGGGTGGGGCGGGAGAGAAATGAGGGAAATCCACACCCACCGAAGGAGGAGGAGTCTGCGAAAGCGGAAACTCCTCACCCTCCCTTGCCCATCGGGGACAGGCGAGGCGGGGGCGGTGGCACGGCCAGAGCGGCTGCCCCGCTGGAAGTGCTGGCGAGGGCGTGACGCACCAGAGACAGGAAAACCCAAGTCTGCACGCGAGCGTACACCCAGCCATGTGCCCACATGTTTGAGTGAGGGGCGCGATCCTATGCGTGTTTAGACAGAGAAAAGGCCTACAACTCCCAGCATTCCCCAGTCAGCTGCTGGCTGGGGGATGCTGGGAGTTGTAGGCCTTTTCTCTGTCTAAACACGCATAGGATTGCGCCCTACGGGTGCTAACTCTGCCAGGAAAAGCCGCCCGTTGGTGAGGCGAGGGAACTACACAGTAAAGAGCCATCACCCCCCCTGCCCCTTCTACAAAGGATGGAAAGGAACAGGGCGGACGGGACTCCCAAGCCACGAGCCCCAGGGCTGCACACACACCCCGCCCCAGGCAGCACCTTCTCTGAGTTTCGCCCCTTCTGTGGGGTGCACAGGGACATACGCAACAAAGAGAAGGCGGCGGTTGCTTCTAGTTCCTCTCCCTTGAAGGGCACCACAGTAGGGAGGTCTGGGCCCGCAACGCTGCTGCGGGAGAAAGCAAGGCGCAGATGCCTCTGTCTGCCTAACCGCCCAGTCACTCGCGGGGTCCTTCCGAGTGGCGCAACAGAGAGGGTTGGTAAGAGAAGCTGCAGCCCCCGCATCCTCTCACCGGCACTCTGCCTCTCGGTGGTGCGGTGGCGGGGATGGGGCCCAAGGAGCCACGCTCCCCCGTGAGAGACGGGGAACGAGCAGGCAGAGGGCAGTGTTGCGTGCGCCCTCCCTCTCATGCGCGCTCACTCACCTCCCTCCCCATGCAGCGAGAGAGGGCAAAGCAGGTGAGTGAGCGAACCGCCACCTCCTTTTGCTCCTCCCTCCCTCCCTTAGGATGGTTCTGCTCAGCCCAGGCCTTCCAGCCGCATTGCCCAAACCGAGAGGGTGAGCGGGGAAGTGGAGCCTTGCAGAGGGAGAGGGCAGGTGAGCAACTGGCGGTGGTGGCGGCAACCATCACTTGCCCAGTCCTTGTTGCCAAGAGAAAGCGAGACTGTGCAGTTGTGTGGGGGCAGCAGCTGCCTGTGCAAGGAGCAGCTGTCACACCTCCCCATTCCCTCCCTCTGTCTGTCTGGCACAACAGGGGGAGAATTCAGTGAGGAAGCGAAAGGAGGGCGGCTGCTCCTTCCATGGGTAACCCGGACAGAGGGTGACTGGGCAGAGGCAGCACCACAGGCCCACTCCACATTGTTGCAGTGTCCAGAGAGGTTAGGCAAAAGAGAGGATGTAGGAGCAGTTGCTCCAGAGTGAATAAAAGAGGTAGCCAGGCTTTTTGATAGCCTATGACCCTAGTAAAATTATTAGCCAAGAAGACCATCAGAAATGAGTAGCTTCCATTGAAAAAACACTTCAATTGTATTTTAAAAAATAGCCAACAATGCATAATACTTGTTTGGGACTATACGTTTGACACATGTTGTCCAATTATGGCTGAAAAGGGCTCAAAGTGCCTGGAAAAAATCCATAATGTATCGAAATAATTTTGGGAGCATAACTGAAAAGGTGCAGAATGCACAGTGCAAAATCTTTAAGTCAGGCATGGAAAATTTGTTTTTTAGATTTCACTTATGGATAAAATTGTTCATAGAGGCTGACGTCTGGTCTGTGTTTGGCATATTATACACCAACATTTTCCTCATTTAGCTTGTTATCTGACACTGAACAAAGGTTGGTCATAACTCTATTGAGGTAACATTCCTGGTGTAAAACTCCTCCACATTTGCCGGCACAAATTCCTTCCAAAGGCATGGGTCTTTAAATGGAGTGATTGGTACCATCTTAAGGGATTTAACCAAGCACTTAAAAAAATAGTCTATGCTCCTAATAAAATTCTCAGCCATGTTGCCCCCTGGTAATGAGTAGCTTTTTACTGAAAAACACCTTTATTGTTTAAAAAAGAAGCCAGAAATACATCATACTCATATTTGAACACAAGGTGACAAAACAAGTTGATAAACATTCTAGTTGAAATAAGATCCAGAGAGATGAAAATTAAAGAGACCTTGATTCCATGACAATACCTGGTATTATGCCAATATGTCAACACCCTACCTGAATTCACAAATTTACCAAAACAGCAGAGTTGAATTACAATGTCTTCTCTAATGTTTTAACTAATCATAAAAGGCATTGCCATCATTACCTCCTTCAAGGACAGATTCAAAGTAGTCTTCACCAGCTTGGTTGTCACGGTGTTGCACATGACATACTGCTGTGCACATCAAACCATGTATGATTTTGGATGGCCCAAAGCCTTATTTGGGGTGCAGAGCCTCAGTTCCTTATCCTTTTCTATGTATTTTGGCGTACGTTGACAAATGGATACCCATCACGACTAGCAACCATTGATAGCCATATCCTCCATAAATGTGTCTAATACACTGGCCAAGTTGGTGGCCTCACTACATCTTGTGGTAGCAAACCCCATAATTTAACAATGCACTGTGTGAAAAAGCACTTCCTTCGACCTGTTCCGAATCTCCTAGCATTCAGTTTCATTGAATAATTGCGGGTTCTAGTGTTATATCCATTTTGTCCACACCAGGCATAACTTTATACACCTCTATCATTTCCTCCCTTACTTGCCTTTTTTATGAGTGAAAAAGGTATAAATGTTGTAACCTCTCCTCACAGGCTAGTTGCTCCAACTCCTTGATCATACAGGTATTCCAAGTGTGGTTGCACCATAGATTTATATAAGGGCATTATACACATGCCCTTATACAAAGTTTTGGGCCATCCAAAATCATACACCCACACATTCAGGAGAGGGCACTCTACAAGCTTGCACTTAGAGCAGTCGGCCCAAAGCTTTATGTGTGCATAGAGTATCGTTAAGCATGGCACTCCATACCAGTAATAGTAAATTAAGGTGTTCTCTAAATGAAAGCTACTCATTACAGATGGCCATCATGGCTAATAATTTTACTGGGGTCATAAGCTATGAATAAGGGGGGCCATCTCCTTTATTCACCCCAGGTGGTAACTGCCACCCCTTTTCAGACACCTGGCCCATAGAGTACAGTAGCTGCTTCTTGCAGGAGCAGGCGTTGCCTCCACACAATCTCTCAGCTTTTCCTTCTCTCAGCAGGGAGGAGTGGCTGGGCAGGTGACTGTAGCCACAGCTTCCAATTCCTGGCCTGCCCTCTCCCTGTGTAATGTACTGCCTACTTGCGATCTCTTTGGGTGATGCAGTGGGAGGAACTGGACTTAACCATCCAGAGGGAGGGAGCAAACAGTGGCTGCTCCGCAGAGGAGCAGCAGCTGCTGCTACTACCTCTACCTGCTCACTTGCTTTCTCTCACTGGGTGATATGGAAGATGGGCTCGTTGGCCTCCAACACCACTCCAGAGACAGAGCACAGCTGAGTGTCTGAGAAGATGAGGCGGCTGCTCCTTCCATGACCAATCCTTTATGCTGTATTGCTCAGAGGCAGACGGCAAGCAGGCAGGCAGAGGCATGTGTGAGCTTTTCCTCTAGGCAGTATTGTGGTCCCAGTCCTTCCTGCCATAGTGCCCAGAGAGAGGAGGTAGGAGCAGTTGCTGCCTTCTGTTGCTTGCACACTTAGCTGCCCACCATCAGAAGTTGCAAAGGAAAGAGGAGGCGGGGGGGGGGGGAGGAGGCGGGGGGGGGGGAGGCTTCCTGGTTTGGGATTCCCTCCTCCCTGTTCTTTTGCAGCCTTTGTAGATGGGGCAGGGGAAAGGAAGAGAGATGGCTATTTACTGTTTAGTTGCCTCACCTCACAAACCAGTTGCTTTTCCTTCAAAGAAAAGTGGCAGTATTAAGCACTCCTTTTCAAATACTCGTTTTAATGTCATGTGTGGGTAGGTGCTGACAAGGGGTCTTTTCACACATGGAGTGGCAAACCTGTGTATACCATTTGAATGTCCATTTGACACACAGCCACTGCCAATCCTAACTTCCTAATGAAGATATGTGTGTGTATATGCTGAGTGCCATTTGCTTGGAAGGTGAGATATAAATTCAATAAAAGAAATAAGTGATATATGTACTTGGAAGCACAAGTGTTCCTCATTTGTTCACATTTCACATTTTCAAGTGCTGTATGTTTAAACTATCTTAGGTGTACAGCTAAAATACATTTTTGAATCAATTGATATATACTTACATCACATACATTTTTGCAAATGTATTTTTTTGCATTCGTGCTGTATCTCTGTACAGCATACATATAAAAAATGTAATGTGTGAAATGAGCTTTAGGCTGCAAACCTCTACTTCATTAGACATGTTTCACTGCTACTTGCTTAGGGAAGAATGGCAATCTTTCCCTTTCTCCACACAGCGGAAGAAAGGTGGCTCACCTTGGCTCAAATTGGCCTGATCTGGAATTCCTTGCCTCTAATCACAGTTGCATGGGAGCTGGCTGTGATTGCTCAGTACTGAGGTGGGAGAAATACACCCTCCACTTGTTCCAGACTTCACCTTTGGGAAATCTGGCTCTGGAACTCTGGGAAGTAAATTCCACTACATTCAACTGAACTAACTCCCACATAAGTGTGCTTAGAATTGTAAAGACCTGAGCCTAGGCTTGTTTATGCAGAAGTAAGTCCTATTCAGTTCAGTGAAATTAGCCCCAAGTACGTATGCATAGGACTGCAGCTTTAGTCTGGAAAAAACATTTTTGGATCTGAACCTACCTGCCCCATCCCTGCTTTATAGAGGTTCACTGTAGTTAATCAGTGGTGATGGAAATGTAATTTGCAACTGCTCAGGAATATTTTCATTCATTCTTACTTTACCATGATCATTATCCTTAGCATTTAAGTAGTGCTTTGGACTGTTTAAAGCACATGCATTATTTCAGTTTCTTACCTTGTAAAGAGGGGATGTCATTATTATTATCCCCATATTGCAGTGGGAGGTGAGCAGAAGGCTGACCAAGAGTGGCTTGCCAAGGATCACGTAGTGAGGCAGGGGCAAGGTTTGAATTTGGTCCCTCCTGAGTCACAGTCTCTTAAACTCAATGGCCTAGGACTGAATAGCAGAAGGGAAGCATACCCTGGGCTCTGCCACCAGCTGGGGACCAAAGGACCATGGGGAGGTTGCACCCCTGTCTCCCAGGAAGAACATTGTGGAAAGGGAGTGGCCAGCCTGGCCCCATTCTTCAGCCAGAGAGGAGGCAGCTACAAAGAATGTGCTTCTCCCTTCCCTGCCAGAAAGACCGGTTGGTTCCAACAAACCATTGGCCTGGGACTGCAGAGCGAAAGGGAAGCATGCTTTGGCCCCATCTGTCGGGTGGTGCATACGTGGGCAGCCTGCTCTCCGTGTGGCCTGCTTGGAAGCCCAAGCAACTGCACTCTGGCTGACGTCCCCCCTATACCACCAAACTAGGCTGCCTTCTTGCAGGGTTTACACTCCCCCAATCCCCTTATTCAACTATTTTGTGGGCTGGCTGCAGCATGATATTGATGATGGGATTGCACCCATGTCATGGACTTTCCCCTTCATGGATCACTGCCTTGTTGTGGTGAAGGGGCTTGCGTAACTCAGTGAAGCCATAAGCTATGCCGTGCAGGGCCACCCAAGACAGACAGGTCATGGCAGAGAGTTCTGACTAAATGTCCACTGGAGAAGGAAATGGCAACCCACTCCAGTATTCTTGCCAAGAAAACCCCATGGAACGTATCACAAGGCTAAAAGAGCCGGAGGATGAGCCCCTCAGGTCAGAAGGTGTCCAATATACTACTGGGAAAGAGCAGAGGGTATTTCCAAGTAGCGCCAGAAAGAGTGAAGCGGCTGGGCCAAAGCCAAAAGGACACTCAGCTGTGGATGTGTCTTGTGGTGAAAAGAAAGTCCGATGCTGTAAAGAACAATATTGTTTAGGAACCTGGAATGTCAGATCAATGAATCAAGGTAAGCTGGAGGTGGTCAAACATGAGATGGCAAGATTGAACATCAACATCTTGGGAATCAGCGAACTAAAATGGACAGGCATGGGCGATTTTAACTCAGGTGACCATTATATCTACTACTATGGGCAAGAATCCCTTAGAAGAAATGGAGTAGCACTCATAGTCAACAAAAGGGTGGGAAAAGCAGTACTGGGGTACAATCTCAAAAACGACAGAATGATCTCAGAATACAAGGCAAACCATTCAACATCACAGTAATTCAAGTCTATGCCCCAACCACTGAGGCCGAAGAAGCTGACGTTGATCGGTTCTATGAAGACCTACAACACCTTCTAGAACTAACACCAAAAAAAGATGTCCTCTTCATCATAGGGGATTGGAATGCTAAAGTAGGAAGTCAAGAAATCACCGGGATAACAGGCAAGCATGGCCTTGGTGTACAAAATGAAGCAGGACAAAAGCTAATAGAGTTTTGCCAAGAGAACACGCTGATCATAGCAAACACTCTTTTCCAACAGCACAAGAGGCGACTCTACACATGGACATCACCAGATGGTCAATATCAAAATCAGATTGATTATGTACTTTGCAGCCAAAGATGGAGAAGCTCCATACAGTCAGTAAAAACAAGACCTGGAGCTGACTGTGGCACAGATCATGAGCTGCTGCTTTCAAAATTTCGGCTTAAATTGAAGAACATAGAGGAAAATCACTAAACCATTCAGTTATGACCTAAATCATATCCCTTATGAATATCCAGTGGCGGTGAGGAATAGATTTATTCCTCATGGGAATTCCTCACGGGAATTAGTGTTGTGGCTCAACAACTCTACAAGCGAGAAGGATCTTGGAATTGTTGTCGATCACAAGCTGAATATGAGCCAACAATGTGATGTGGCTGCAAAAAAGGCCAATGTTCTTTTGGGCTGCATTAATAGAAGCAAAGCTTCCAAATCACATGAAGTACTAGTTCCCCTCTACTCAGCACTGGTTAGGCCTCATCTGGAATACTGTGTCCAGTTCTGGGCACCACACTTTAAGAAGGATGCAGACAAACTGGAGAGGATTCAGAGGAGGGCAACAAAGATGATCAGGGGACTGGAAATAAAGCCCTGTGAAGAGAGACTGAAAGAACTGGGCATGTTTAGCCTTGAGAAGAGTGAGGGGAGATATGATAGCGCTCTTCAAGTACTTGAAAGGTTGTCACAGAGAGGAAGGCCAGGATCTCTTCTCGATCATCCCAGAGTGCAGGGCACAGAATAATGGGCTCAAGTTACAGGAAGCCAGATTCCAGCTGAACATCAGGAAAAACTTCCTGACTGTTAGAGCAAGACGACAATGGAACCAATTACCTAGGGAGGTGGTGGGCTCTCCCACACTGGAGGCATTCAAGACGAGGCTGGACAGCCATTTGTCAGGGATGCTCTGACTTGGATTCCTGCATTGAGCAGTGGGTTGGACTCGATGGCCTTGTAGGCCCCTTTCAACCCTACTATTCTATGATTCTATGATTTAAAGGATCAGACCTGATTGACAGAGTGCCTGAGGAACTATGGACGGAGGTCCATAACATTGTTCAGGAGGCAGCAACTCAATCCATCCCAAAGAAAAAGAAATGCAAGAAAGCAAAGTGGCTGTCTGATGAGGCTTTACAAGTAGCTGATGAAAGAAGGGACGCGAAAAGCAAGGGAGAAAGGGGAAGATATATCCAACTGAATGCAGAGTTCCAGAGAATAGCAAGGAGAGACAAGAAGGTCTTCTTAAACGAACAATGCAAAGAAATCAAGGAAAACAATGGAATGGGAAATACTAGAGATCTTTTCAAGAAAATCGGAGATATCAAGGGAACGTTTTGTGCAAAGACGGGGCATGATAAAGGACAAAGAAGGCAGGGACCTAACAGAAGCAGATGAGATTAAGAAGAGGGGGAAAGAATACACAGAAGAACTATACAGGAAAGATCTTAATCTCCCTGATAGCCATGATAGTGCGGTCACTGAACTTGAGCCAGACATCCTAGAGAGTGAAGTCAAATGGGCCTTAGGAAGCATTACCAACAACAAAGCTAGTGGAGATGACAGTATTCCAGCTGAGCTATTTAAGATCCTAAAAGATGATGCTGTTAAAGTGCTGCACTCAATATGCCAACAAATTTGGAGAACACCCAACAGTGGCCACAAGACTGGAAAAGGTCAGTTTACATTACAATTCAAGGGCAATGCCAAAGAGTGTTCAAAATACCGTACAATTGCGCTCATTTCACATGCCAGCAAGGTTATGCTCAAAATCCTACAAGCTAGGCTTCAGCAGCATGTGAACCGAGAACTACCGGAAGTACAAGCTGGGTTTCAAAGAGGCAGAGGAACTAGAGATCAAATCGCCAACATTCGCTGGGTCATGGAGAAAGCAAGAGAATTCCAGAAAAACGTCTATTTCTGCTTCATTGACTACGCTAAAACCTTTGATTGTGTGGATCACAACAAACTGTGGCAAATTCTTAAAGAGATGGGGGTACCAGACCACCTTACCTGTCTCCTGAGAAACCTGTACGAGGAACAAGAAGCAACAGTAAGAACCAGACATGGAACAACTGATTAGTTCAAAATTGGGAAAGGAGTATGACAAGGCTGTATATTGTCGCCCTGCTTATTTAATTTATATGCAAAGTACATCATGAGAAACGCCGGGTTGGATGAATCACAGGTCGGAATTAAGATTGCCGGGAGAATTATCAATAACCTCAGATACGCAGACGATAGCACCCTAATGGCAGAAAGCGAAGAGGATCTAAAGAGCCTCTTGTTGAGGGTGAAAGTGGAGAGTGGAAAAGCTGCTTTGAGACTCAACATTAAAAAAACTAAGATCATGGCATCTGGCCCCATCACTTCCTGGCATATAGAAGGGGAAGAAATGGAAGCAGTGACAGATCTTACTTTCTTGGGCTCCAAGATCACCGCAGACGGTGATTGTAGCCATGAAATTAAAAGATGCTTGCTCCTTGGGAGGAAAGCTATGGCAAACCTAGACAGCATAGTAAGAAGCAGAGACATCACCTTGCCGACAAAGATTCGTATAATCAAAGCTATGGTTTTCCCAGTAGCAACATATGGCTGTGAGAGGTGGACTATAAGGAAGGCTGAGCGCCAAAGAATTGATGCCTTCGAACTGTGCTGATGGAGAAGACTCTTACGAGTCCCCTGGAGTGCAAGGAGGTGAAATCAGTCAATCCTAAAGGAAATCAACCCTGACTGCTCATTGGAAGGACAGATACTGAAGCTCAAATATTTTGGCCTCCTAATGCAAAGAGAAAAGTCACTGGAAAAGACCCTGATGCTGGGAAAGATTGAAGGCAAAAGGAGAAGGGGACGGCAGAGGATGAGATGGCTAGATAGCATCACCGATGCAATGAATATGAATTTGAGTACACTCCGGAAGAGAGCAGAGGACAGGAAGGCCTGGCGTGCTATGGTCCATAGGGTCACCAAGAATCGGACACGATTTAACGACTGAACAACAACAACATGGAGTTTACGAGAACAGTAATTTTAGTTTTCATTGGAATTGCTAGGAAGGCTACTGAGAAATTCCTAACACACCTCTATCAAGGCAATGTAAAATTTCTTTTTTATGAAATGCTGAGTGAAAAGCAACTGAAAATGCTTAATTATACCTAATGATTGTATTAAAGGGAAGAGGCACAAAGACACAAGCTACGTTCACAGTGAGTTCTGGGTAGTTAATGAAAATAATGGGCAAGGTGTTTGGATTGTAAAGCCCTGTTACTTGGGGTCAAAGAGTTATATGAATCATGAAGAGATGTGAGATATATAAAATAAATAAATGGAATAAATAAAAATAATAAAATGTATTCAAGGTTAAAAGTGTACCTGAAGTTTTTATACATTAAAAAGCCTGATATAGGGTTTCTTCACACAAAGCTTTTATCCTACTATTGAGATTGCTCACTCACAAAAGTTTGCAGGTCCTTCAGATGATGTTGTTAACCTCCAGGGCATCACCTGCACTAAAAGACCTTTATTCCATTGTTTAAAAGATCGGAGATAATGAGCTAACAAATTACAGCCCTTGAGTTCTGCTTGAGTTCCCTCTGTGAAAAAAGAAAACGCACAATAAGAGGAGCTAGACCAATGAAACATATGAGGAGCGGGGGGTCTGTCATGATCCTGCATTTAAAACGGAAGCAGAAAGACCAATTTTAAATGCAGGATTTTAGGCCGGTGTAGAGATGCTCATATAGATGCCTAGAAGAATTTATATACTTAGCTTTAATTAGTAAATTTTGAGTAAGGAATTGTTTTCTCAGATCAAATTCAAAATCGGTCTTATCTAGCCTGAAAGGTGTATGCTTAAGCCTTTTCTGTATCTTTTAATTTTATAGGAACTTTTTAGAAGTTAAGACTGTGAGCCTAATTTGTAGGACAGCTAGAAAATATTGCATGAGGTAATATCTACACAAAAGAGGTATACGTATGTTCTGATTTTGGAATGAGGTAACTTCTTTACCATCTGGAAGCTTATCAGGCCTGTGTACCTGTCAGCTGAACAGCCTATTCAGAACTGAATCGGAATCTTGGTGCTTAGATGAAAGCTCTCCTTTTATTAAAACTAGCAATCTTTGATAACAATAAATGTTTAGGAGATACTATTTCATATTAAACTATAAAGATCTTAACATCTTCTCCTTTACAATAACATGTTTTTAATCTTAGGCAATATATTTTGATGTTATGCTTTACTGAGACTTTATATTTTATAATCAAAGTGAAAAATGGATCCAAAGATGTTGACCTTACTCATTCTTGTTAGTAGAAAACCAAAAATGGAACCTAAACTAAAACAATTTCCAGTGTACCCTCTGTTTGAAGTGCATTAATCAGCTTTAGATAGTTAACTGGTAGCTGAAGGCCTCCTAAATACTAGAACTGTAGATTGATAGCACTCAGCAAAGTCCAAAATTTATAACACATGGGGAGGGTAATTCCCACAAATTGCCCAGAGAAAACCACATTCCCACAGGCCTGTCTCTTAGCTACTGGGTGGGCTGGTAGGAGTGTGATTGTGACTGGGAGGTGGCGCACTGCTCTCCCAAAGAAAATCTCACTCCCCATTTGTATGAAATATCACTCTACCAGTGGACTTCCGATCAGAGGCAATGTCACCCTTGCAGCTTTCCGCGGGATCTCTGCGGGATGCTATCTCAAACAGCTTTTTAAAAGGTTGAAAACCCTTTTAATCTCTCCCCTGGAATTAAAAGGGGAGGCGGGAGCAACTCTAGATAAGGTTTTGGAAGAACAGCTCTCTCGGCTTGGTAGCAGGGGGGCTGTACTCCGGGGCTAGTCTGCCAGAGCTTAATCATCGCTCAAAGCTGTTTGAACCTCCTAATTAATTGGGAGAAACTAGGGCTGACGTGCTCCATTGTAGTTTCTGGATTAAGGAACGCCAACAACATCTGAGGAATGGATTAAGAAATATCAATAATATTTGAGGACCTGCAAGATTTGTTTATGAATATGAATTTGAGCACACTTCGGGAAAGAGCGGAGGACAGGAAGGCCTGGCGTGCTATGGGTCCATGGGGTCACGAAGAGTCGGACACGACTTAACAACTGAACAACAACAAAGATTTGTTTGAAGGGAAAGATGACCACGCTAAGGCGAAAAAAAGTTATCCGCCCACCTACCCATCTGGACACCTCCCTTGGCAAAGGCTTTGAGAAGTGGAGATACAGAGGAGTTACTTGCTTTGATAAAAACTTTGTCCTTGCAATTCGTGGAACAGGCAAAGAGGCTGGATACCATCCAAAATTCTATCACTGCCCTGCAAGGGGCTGTGGATTTAATTAACATTTCTTGGCAAAAAATGGAGGTGAAGGTCAACAAGTTGCAAGATCAGCTGGCAGGGAATGAAACCACGTCACAAGCTTTTTTCAACAATTTTTCTGTCAGAATTTCTCAACTGGAAGCGTTAGCGCGCAGGGCAAATGTACGTATTATTGATATTAAAGATTTACCTACTGATGTAAATTTGTCTACTTTTGTAGATAAGTTCCTGCATGAGATACTCCCTGTGCCATCTGATTATTCATTTGATATTGAGCAGGTATTCCGTGTGTCCAATGTCAAAGGGACTGGTGATAGAATCATAGAATCATAGAATAGTAGGGTTGGAAGGGGCTTACAAGGCCATCGGATCCAACCCCCTGCTCAATGCAGAAATCCAAGTCAGAGCATCCCTGACGATTATAGTCCAATTTGCAAGAATCTCCACAAAAAATATATATCCTGCGTTTGGCAAGAGAGGCTAGAAACCTTCTTTGGAAACAAGATAAAGTTATGCTATTTCCAGATTACATCAAAGAAATTGTTGATAAAAAGGCAATTTACCAAGGCGAAAAATATGGCAAAACAAATGAACATACAATATCACTTAAAATATCCTGCTACATTTTGCATTTTTTCTGAAGGTCAGATGAAGAAGTTTCTAAATCATGAAATGGCAGAGGCATGGCTAAATGGAAAATCACATGAGATTTCTGTTCCAGCACCATGAACTGGAATCTACAAACATGTTTTGCTAACTGGTGATGTTTAGTCTGGAAGATACAGGCTAGGCCAGAGATGTTTTTTCTTTTTTTCTTTCCTCTCTTATTTTTTCTCTCTTTTTTCTTTAAATCCTTCCTTTTTAAAATGGATATGATATACTGTACAATGTATAAACTCATTTATATATCTAGTACAAAATATATTAGTGATTGTTCTGAGGTTGATTTTAAGCTTTATTATTATATAATATTAGGAAGGCCTGGCGTGCTATGGTCCATGGGGTCACGAAGAGTCGGACACGACTGAACGACTGAACAACTACAAATTATATAATATTATAAAATTTATTAGTGATTTGTTATTATTATGTAATAATAATATTTAAATCTCCTTTTTAAATTATTATTACCATTATTACTGGTTAGTAAGTTTTTTGGCTGGTTAAATTGTTAAGCTTTATTACTATATGTTAGCTGAAGGGCAATATATGGTCACTGGAAATGAATTGTAGGCCTGCTTCCTTGCTATAAGACTGATGATATGATATTGAAATGTTAGGTTGATTATTTATGCTGTACTGAATTGTAATATTGCCAATGTTATAGCTATAATTTTTAAGCAGAATAGGATTTGAAGTTTCTGTGCAACGGAGTTTAAATTTAAATTTTTAAAATAATTCTTTATATGTTTTCATGTGTTTTTTTCTTCCTCCTCCTTCTGTTTTCCTTTTTCTTTTCCATTATTGCTGTGTCCTTTTAAGAATACTGTATTGTTGGGAAATTGTAGTTATTGATTAGGTTGTTGGTATTGTTTATTTCATTTATAAAGTTAAAAAATAGAATAAAAAGTATTTTCCACAAAAAAAAAATCACTCTACCAGTGAATGATGAGTGTGTGTGTGAATGAGAGAACGTGTGTGAGTGTGCATATCGGGGTGAAAGGGAGATGCCAGTACTGACCTCACCAAGCACCAGCTACAGCCATACCTGCTGGCATACCTGCTGACCACCTGCCCCATGGCTGCATGTGGCTTATGAGTGCAAAAATGTTGCCCAGCGCTGTGAAGAGGACTGAAGGCCTGTTGAGGGGGGTGGGGTGTTTTAGAGCATCTCTACATTGGCCTAAAATCCCACATTTAAAATGGGGCTTTCTGCTTCCATTTTAAATGCAGAATCATGACAGACTCCCTTTACACACAATCTTTGTAAAAGGCACTTCCTACCCACACTTTTCCCCCTTCTTTTCCCCCTTCTTTGAGTCTTCCGTATGTTTCATCGGTCTAACTCCTCTTGTGGGTTGTTTTTTTAATGGAGGGAACTCAAGCAGAACTCAAGTGCAGTAATTTGATAGCTCATTATCTCTGCTCTTTTAAAACATGGAATAACCAGTTACCATTGAAGGTAAGAAGTAAGGCCCATTGAGCTCAGAGGGGCTTATTTCTAAACATGCATGAGATTGAGCTCTATGCCCCAAGTGTCTCAAAAGCCATAAAGGAAAGACAAGTAGGAAAGCAGGGAAATGGGAATTCCTGAGGAGGTTTCTTCTCAGAGGGTATTACTTCCTGAGCAGCCAAAAGAAATTGAGACAGACTCACAAACTGTGCACTGTTGATATGAACAGTTAGAAGGAGGTGAAGCATTATGAGAGTAGGAAGGTGGGTGAGGTAATGTATTTGCTTCCCTTCTGACCAAAGAAAGAGGCTGGAAAAAAATGCCAGTCACATCTGGATATGCAGGACTGAAGCCTTTTTGTGAACATGTATGGTAAAAAAAAAAGGAGAGACAGAAAATATGGGTGGATTTGGAACAGGAACGAGAAATCCAAAAGCTAGCAGCCATATGCCATGCATGTTTGTTCACAAGTAAGCCCCACTTATTTCAATGGGATTTACTCCCAACTAAACATGCACAGGATTGCAACCTCAAAGGGTTAGGAAGAGGGATGCTGGAAATAGAAAATAGTCTGTAACTACCTTATCTGGAAGGTTTTGAGAAGATAGCATTTCAAACATCTCTCTCTCTCTCTCACACACACACACACACACACAGAGAGAGAGAGAGAGAATGTTCGTATTATATGAATAAAGCCTAACAATATTAAAATGCTGCTCCTTATCGTCTTAAGCCAAGTCACGGGCAAAATAAAGTCTAAATAAAAAGGTCTTCAACAGCTTTTCAAAGATATACAGCCTATATAAGGAGTCAGGAACCTCTTTCAGCCTAAGGACCTAATTGAATGCTGGAGAAGCTCTCGGCCTGCCTTCCAGTGGCGAGCCAGGGGGCCAAAGGCAAAGGGGGCAGGGCCAAGATCCAAAAAACGCCAGCGTATGGTAGCTCCGAGATCTTCCTGACAGTGACGAAGCCTTGGGAGAGGCAGGTCAGACTTTGGGAATGGGGAGAAAAACGTGCAAAAGCTGGGAAAC
The DNA here is from genome assembly GCF_057233095.1 of Heloderma suspectum. Lineage (NCBI taxonomy): Eukaryota > Metazoa > Chordata > Lepidosauria > Squamata > Helodermatidae > Heloderma > Heloderma suspectum. Next base: position 120,696,899 of record NC_139462.1, read on the forward strand.
CACCGAACCATCGGTGGTTGGGGGAAGGGGTTGGGACCAGGGGAAGGGGACATGGCCATCTGGGAAAATCCAGAGGGGCACATTGGGACCCCAGGAACAACAGATTTGGCTTCCAGGCCTGAGGTTCCCCAGCCCGGGCCTATGTGAGCCTGCCCACAATACAGGATACCTTGGGTGTCTTTGCTCTCGGGGGTGAGGCTGGGCTTTACCAGGATGAGGGCCATTTTAATGGTGGTGCCCCAGTTACAGAATATGCCCCCAGACAGGCTCAGCAGGCACCTCTTTAGATGACCAGCTAGACCTTTTCGTTCTCCACGGTTTTAAAGAGGTGATCAGTGTCTTCTGCTTTTAATTGTCTTACTCCCCCCATTTTATCTTATCCTTGGACTGCTTCTTGTTGCTGCTGGTTGAAATGGCTTGATTTTATTTTTAATCATTTTACTATACCTTTATTTTGAAACTACTTTGGATATCTGAACAGAAAGACACACACACTTAGAGGCTCTAAGGGTGGAACCCTCTCAAACCCATATATATATATATATATATATATATATATATATTTGAAAAATGCACCTGGCTTTCCAATTCTGTCAAGTTGAATGCATGAAGGGAGAGTTAATTTGTACTTCTAACCTCCAGGTGTGGACTGTGTTGTGCCTGTGTGAAATTTGTACACATACAGACTGCCCGTACGTAATCAAAGAATCTGCTTTTTTTCAGGTTTCCCAACAGAGTGCCTACACATATATAAGAGCCAATAAATGAGTAGAAGTCAGAAGAAGGGATGGTGGCACAATCTCACTCCTTCTCCATGTGTTCAGTCTCTGTGGTTGGAAAGACCATGTGAAAAGGGCAACAGACAGTGCTAGGTTTTTGAGGGCCTTTGAGCTAGGCATCCTAAATAGGCCCCCTCCTCACCCCCTGAGTCTACCTTCTCACAGCTATTTGTCACCAGCTGCTGTTGCTCGTCAGCCTCTTCCTCAACGTTGGCGCCACTTGCTTGCTTGACAGGCAGAGGGCGGTGGCATCCGCTGCTCCTCCTTCTCCCCACCACCGTTGTCTGGGCCAGAGGGGGAGGCCGCTGAACAAGCAGGTTGCAGTGGGGAAGAGGAGGAGCAACTGCAGATAATGCTTGTCAGTGGGCCCCTGCTGGGGTGTGGGCCCTTGGCAGGTGCCCAACCGTGCCTAACCATGCCTACACTTGATGTGGCTCTGGGTTCAGATAACCTGAGAGAAATTTACTCACACAAACAGCTGATGATGTGACTGGTCAGAGCAGGGGTATCACAGAGAGTTGGCATACAAGGGGTTAAATGTTTGGAATTTTAGATAATTTTTTAACACTCTTCTGATCTTCTGTTACACCCAGACCCCAATGTTCCTCCCTGTCTTCCTTCCTAAGGGGGCAACATTTTGCAATCATGGCTGACCTTTCTTTCAACCCTGCTCAATTTCCTGAAATAAGGCTTGCCATTGTGTCAATTTCAGAGGCAAGTTCCTATAAGTAAAGAACCCAGCCCCTGACCAAGCAGTGGTCTCCAGACTGAGGCCAGTCTGCGGTGGGAGCTGGCGATCCATGTTCCCTGCAGTCTATGACACTGGTTTGCCAGGAGGTAGAGAGAAACCTTTGGTTTTGGACTCAGCAGCATGTATCTGCCTATGATATGAGCTAAGGCACCTTTAGAAGACTTAGGAGTTAGTAACAAGCTATTATGTATTTGTTTGTGTATTTGTTTGCTTATTTGTCTGCAATGTTATTTCTATATGTTTTGATTAATTAACCTAATTCTGTTTAAAGTAATTTAGTCTGTTCTAATCTGGATAGATCCTGAATCTCACCCCATGGTGCATTTTCTTTTTTTTGGTAGTGGATGCCGTAGTCCACACACCCAGTGGGGACTTACCTGATATCTGGGGCGCCATCAAAGAACCTTGGCTGTGAAATGAGCACATTCTTGTACACCAGCAAGGGAGTGGGCAGGAGAGGAACGGGGGGATGGACTCAAGTGGCCATCAGGAACCCTGCAGCGAAGATTCTGTGCCCGCAAAAAGGACCCGCAAACTTCCATAAGCAACCAATGTTGATCACACAATATAAGCCCCGTGTGGAGAATCCCTTGACATCTTTGCTTTGTGAAGGATCAGAATAGAGACATTAAAGCAATGAACAAATTCCTGAACATTTCCTTCTGGAATTAAGTGGGTGGCAGCAGAATAGGCTCCAATCCAGAACAAGATGACCCCACTGTGAATGTCATTTTGTCACAGCATGCAGAGGTTTCACTGGTCAAGGGCGGTTTTATTATTGAAAGGAATAATCTGCTATGTATCCTGTGCCAACCACCCTGTCTCTCACTTTATACCCTTCTCTGGGGAATTCTCTGTTGGGTGATCCCAGCAGTGGGGGTGGGGGAGTATATTTCCTTTTCTGGACCCCACCTCTGACAACATAGTGAGAATGAAGGGGAAGACAGTTATTGCTGCAGAATGTTGATATGTTTATAACTGACACCCCAAAATGAATGCTCATGAGAACACTGACGTAGTTATCCTATTTAAGTGCAAGTTGGCATCAGTAGGCATACAGGATGTAGAAGCTGGGTATTGCTTATAAGGACCAATGGGATTGGGAAGGGCTAAAATTAACGTGGGTCAAGCAGGAGGAGCAGCTTGTGCCCCAGGAACATGTCCAGCTCAATGCATCATTTCTGAACAAGTCCCCATCTATATGGCACCACTTTGACTCCCCACCATTGCAACTGTGCAGCAATGCGGCTTTGCGTCAACATGCCCTGCGATACACGAGCGATGTACTGTGCACTTCCCTAACAGGCTTGCCGTGCCCTTTTTTTGCCATTTTCCTGGAATGCGCAGCTGTGCAGTCCCGTGAGTGTGGGGGTGCGACACTTCAGTGGCTGTTTTCTATTTGAGGGCTTCTGCTGTGTCTTTCCGTCCCTTTTTAGGTAAAAAGTGGGTGTTTTGTGTGCCTTCATTTCCGCACCATCAGCTTGTCAGTTCCCCAGCTTAAGACTCTCGCAATCGTTCACACTCAGAAGCGTGAGCACTATGTACCTAGCCGTTGCTCCAAAATGGTGGCTGGAGTGATGTTACCCCCCAGCCCTTGGGTACTGAGTCCACAACTGTTGCAAAAACACGAAGCTGCAAAACTGTGCAAAAGTGTGATTAAATAGATGAAAATGCCCCTCTGTGCCTCTGTCACTGCGCGGCTGCGAAGGGATGGGGGGAGCAAAGGGGCATCACAGAGTGATGCAGGCATTACGCGTGCCTACAACACGCCCACTGCAAAATGTGACGTCGGCTCAGGGAAGGAACAGACAGCCCACAACCAAGGGGAAACCCACAGCAACCCCCCCCCCAAATCACAGTAAAACAACTCCTTGGAACTCTGCATTTTTCAGGCGAAAGCCACGGATGGCTGCAAAGTCATGACTGTGTCATCTATCATGAGGGACCTTGACTTGCCCCCGCCCCGGAGTAAAAGCCCAGTCTAGACAGGGCCCAAGACACTGTCAAGAGTGCTGAGCCCAAGCCAATAATGCCCCAAATATGAGGAAATGAACAAGAAATGTGCACCCCAAAATAAGCTCCGGGCACCTCAAGTGACATCCTAGCACCACTGGTAGTCCATCTTCTATGAGTCACCCCTAGAATCGTGTCTGGCCCAGTGCATTGTTCTGGCACAGGTCACTGTCAAATGTGCTGACCTAATGCCCATAATTGCCAACATGTGTACAAATGAAGGAGGAATTGGGAGTGTGTTCTCTATAATAAGCTTTGGACGACCACATGCTATACACCAGCAAAACTGGAAGGGGATATGCACCCCCCCCCCAAACCATGGGCTGGATCCAGAATCATGGTTCTGCCAGCAGAAGGATACTGATGGTAGAATGGGACTTTTGCTTCCTATCCTCCCTCCATGCAGCGCCCTGCACTATTCCAAATGTCCTTTGGAGGGTTTCCCAACCCTCTGGAACAGATCTGGAGGATGCTGTGGGTGGGGGCAGGGAGAGAACATGAAAGTCGAGTTCCATCAGCAGTATCCTTCCACTGGCAGAACAGCAAGTCTGGATCCAAGCTCTTGTGTATTTTTGGTGCAAAACACCCAGCTCCTCTGCCTTCTGCTGCTTCTGCTGCAACTTTGCCTCCTCCTTTCCAAATGCAAAAACAACCTGGGGGGTGCCAAGCCCCTCTGCTCTGTGTTCCAGCAGTGGGTGTTTGCCCCTGGTGAGAGGATGTTCCCCCTGCAGCCCTGTTCTGTCCCCTTCATCTCTTGCCATGTGTCCTGGTGCAGCCTTACTTGCCACACCCACAGCACCCCACTTAGGTCTTGCCAGATCCTCTCTTATTTTTGCCGCTATGGCTGCTGTGAACTATGCCAAGGGAAGGCACAGCCCCCTGAAATACTCAGCTGAGCCCCATGCTTGACTTGCCTCACCTTTCACAACTCCAGAAAGTGAAGGCCAAGGACCCCGCCCCAAATATGGTGGGCTGGGGAGCTTTGCGGTGTATGTGAAGTGTGTGTGCGCGCGCGTGTGCACTGCTGCTGTGAGTGTGTGAGAGAAATGGTGCTGCTGTGAATGTAGTTCTCCTTTGTGTGAAGTTCTGCAGTGTCTGTCTGCATGAGAAATGCTGTGTGTCTGTGTGTGAAAGACAAAGAGAAATTCTGCTGCTGTTCCGTGTGTTTGTGTGTGTGAGACAGACAGACAGAGACAGAGAGACAGGGGGTTGGACTCGTTGGTCTTTTAGGCCCCTTCCAACCCTACTACTATTCTATGGGTGCTGCTGTGTGTGTCTCTGTGTGTGTGTGTGGAGGGGGAGATTCTGCTGCTGCTCTGTTATGTGTTTGTGTGTGAGAGAGACAGAGACAGAGAAATGCTGCTGCTGTGTGTGTGTGCGCGCATGCGTGAGAGAGAGAGAGCGTGAGAGAGAGCAAGAGAGGGAGGGAAGGAGGGAGATTCTGCTGCTGCTCTGTGTGTGAGAGAGAGAGGAGGGGGGAGGGAGCGAGGACAGAGAGAGAGAGGGACAGAGAGGGACTGTCTCTGTGTATGTCTGGGATCTGCTGCTAGACTGTTACTGACATGGGGACAGTGTCTTGTGCCCAAGCAAAGCACTGGGCCAGATTGGATGCTGTGGTGTGTCACATAGGCCAGTCTCATGGAGGCATCAATGATAAATATTTTAGGTTGGATCCAGATGTAGTCATTGTTAGAGGAGACCCACTGAAATCAGTGGGAGTTAAGTCAGTCATTCTTAAGTTAAGTCTCACTGATTTCATTGGAAAGCATGCTCTCAGCATATTTAAGTCTATATCCATCCTTTTGGCTATTTTTGGCATGGGACGGGACATTTGATACTGTCTTGTGCCAAAATGAAACACTTGGCTGGATGTTGGAGCATCTCATCAAAGACACTGTCCAGAAGTGTGGCTATATAATTTGTGGGGGCCCAAAGCTTAGTTTGGGATGCATACCCCAATTCCTTTATTTGTTATCTGTTGTGCGAAAACAGCAGTTTTGATTGGAGAGCACAGTTGTGGATCTTGAAGGGGACAGTCCCTAGTCATGGAGATATGTATGTGGTAGGTAAGCACTTATTTTAAGATGCAGTGGCATGTAAACATCTGTCCCTTATTGAGTACTGAGCTTTCAGACTTCCTTGGGAATAAGGAATTGACAACTAGTAATCAACTTCAGCCTCATAAGAATATAAGAAGAGCCTGGCTGGATCAGAGAAAAGGCCTATCTAGTCCTGCATTCTGCTTGTACAGTGGCCAACTAGCTGCCTTCAGGAAGCCCATGACTGCAATAGCATCCAGTAACCTCCCTTGTGGGCTGTGGGAATGCTGTGGACATAATATACCTCAGCTTCAGCAAAGCTTTCGACAAAGTGCCCCATGATATCCTGATGAGCAAACTAGCTCACAGTGGGCTAGATGAAACAACGATCCGGTGGATCCACAGTTGGCTACAGGATTGGACTCAAAGAGTGCTTCTCAATGGGATCTTCTCAAACTGGGGAGAGGTAACGAGTGGGGTACCGCAGGGCTCAGTCCTGGGCCCAGTGCTCTTCAACATTTTTATTAATGACTTGGACGAGGAGGTGCACGGAATGCTGATAAAATTTGCAGATGACACAGAATTGGGCAGGATAGCGAATACCCTGGAAGACAGAAACAGAATTCAAAGTGATCTTGATAGGCTGGAGCACTGGGCAGAAAACAACAGGATGAAATTTAACAGGGATAAATGCCAAGTTCTGCACCTAAGAAAAAGAAACCAAATGCACAGTTACAAGATGGGCAATACTTGGTTCAACAATACTACAAGTGAGAAGGATCTTGGAATTATTGTCGATCACAAGCTGAATATGAGCCAACAATGTGATATGGCTGCAAAAAAAGGCTATTTTGGTCTGCATTAATAGAAGTATAGCTTCCAAATCACAGGAAGTACTAGTTCCCCTCTACTCAGCACTGGTTAGGCCTCATCTGGAGTACAGCGTCCAGTTTTGGGTGCCACACTTTAAGAAGGATGCAGACAAACTGGAGAGGGTTCAGAGGAGGGCAGCAAAGATGATTGGGGGACTGGAAACAAAGCCTATGAGGAGAGACTGAAAGAACTGGGCATGTTTAGCCTTGAGAAGACTGAGGGGGGATAGGATAGCGCTGTTCAAGTACTTGAAAGGTTGTCACAGAGAGGAAGGCCAGGATCTCTTCTCCATCATCCCAGAGTGCAGGACATGGCTTGAGTTACAGGAAGCCAGATTCCGGCTGAACATCAGGAAAAACTTCCTGACTGTTAGAGCAATATGACAATGGAACCAATTCCCTAGGGAGGTGGTGGGCTCTCCCACACTGGAGGCATTCAAGATGAAGCTGGGCAGCCATCTGTCAGGGATGCTCTGACTTGGATTCCTGCACTGAGCAGGGGGTTGGACTCGATGGTCTTGTAGGCCCCTTCCAACCCTACTGTTCTATGATTCTATGATCCTCCTGCTCCTATTCACCAGCAACTTGTACTGAAAGGCATACGGCCTCCGATACTGGAAGTAATATATAGGGCTCCTTCACACGGGGCTTTTATCCTGCTATGGAGATTGCTTACTCGCATAAAAGTCTGCGGGACCTGTACACAACTCAGCCCTCTTCCAGGGAACCTCCCACTCTTTGTGAGCTCTGTTGCGTTGTTTTCCATGAGCATCTCTACACCAGCCTAAAATCCTGCATTTAAAATGGGACTTTCTGCTTCTATTTTAAATGCAGGATCACAACGACTCCCCTTTTCACCCGTTTCCTTCCCCCCCCCTTCCCCCTCCTTCTCCCCATATCTGAGCCTTCCACTCTCTTTCATGGATCTCACTCCTCTTCTTGCCACTGTTCCTCAAGTGGAACACAAGGGGGTAATTTGATAGTTCGTTATCTGCGATCTCTTTAAAAACAGAACAAAAGGCATTTAGCGCAGGAAACGCCTGGGATGATCGCTGGGTCATGTAAAGAGCCTGCAAACTTTTGTGAAGGAGCAATCTCAATCACAGGATAAAAGCCCGGTGTGAAGGAGCCCCATGACGAGGAAAGTCCGGCATTTTCCCTCCAGCCGCCATGGAGTCGACATAAATGAGTGTGAACAGTTTAAAGTAGGTTTTATTGCAAATAAAACAACAGCGCCATGTAGTGGCTTTGTAATGAAACACATACATCTCACTGAGAAGTTTAGGGTGTTGTTGTTTTTTAGCCATGTGGAAAGGACCAGATCTGATCCCACAAAGATTCCGGAAGCAGAAGCCCTGGTAAATTGCAGGATTCTTTAGCCTTGTGTGATGAAGCCCATAACCATCATGACCAGTAGCCATTGATGGCCTTCTCCTCCATGAATTTGTCTAATCCTCTTTTCAAGCCATCCAAGTTGGTGGCCATCACTACATCCTGTGGTAGAGAATTCCATCGTTAAACTGCGCGCTGTGTGAAGAAGTCCTTCCTTATATCTGTCCTGAATTTCCCACCATTCAGCTTCATGGGATGACTCCACTGGGTTCTAGTATGTTGGGAGAGGGAGAAAAGCATCTCCCTGTCCGCTTTCTGTATACCAGCAATACATTTGTACATCGATGTATCCACAGTCCTCTGTGACTATGTAGTATCTCTGTGTCAGAAGTACTGCTGCTGTGTATGTATTTTGTGACCAGTGTTGCTAATGCTGGCTGGCCATGGAAAGTGTCAGCTGTGCTGGCTGATCAGCCTCAGAGGCAGTCAGTCCTTCTCCCCCGCTTCCACTCCCCGCCTTGGAATTTCCACTCACATGAATATTCACTGTTGCTCCATGTTTGCCTATATGCAAAGTGGGAAGAAGCTGCATTATCACATTGGCTTCCAAACATTCACATGTGGGGCATTAATTCATAATTTAATTTCTCATATAATGTAGTGATTTAAAGTATGAGCAGGGAAGTCCCCTGTTCAAACCTCACCTCAACTATGAACTCATCCCATAAAAAATAGTTTCTAAAAACTACTAGCAGTCTCAGTCCCCATTTGCAGTGTGGAGATAATAATACCGGGCTACCTTGCAGGCTTGTTGTCAGGATAACAGAAATAATGTACATGAAGCATTCTGAATAGTCATCTTTCTGTCTTTCTTTTTCCAATCTACTATCTCCAAGCTCATGCACCTTTGAACAGAAGTAAATCCATACATGTAGGAACATAGGAAGCTGCCTTATACCGAGTCAGACCCTGGGTCCATCTAGCCCAGTACTGTCGACACTGACTGGCAGCAGCGGCTCTCCAGGGTTTCAGGCAGGATTCTTTCCTGGCCCTACCTGGAGAAGCTGGGGACCTGGGACCTTCTGCCTGCCAGGCATGTGCTCTATCACACTGAGCTATGGCCCCTCCTGGGTTACATTTACATTATTGCTAAGCAAGTATTATGCAAAGCTCAGAGCGTCTTTGTCTAAGCAATCCATGTGGAAGACAGCATCTTTAAAAAGAACTGACTGGACTCTGACTATGATTCAGCTAAGCACCAGATGGCAGCAGAAATCTATATGGAATGCTCAAAAAGATTTCTCACTCTTCCACCCCACCCCCACCCCTTTTTAAACCCCAGGGTTAAAACTTTGCTCTGGCTGTGTGTGTTTTTAAAAAAATCAGTTGTGAAAGATGCAGAAATATCCAGAAGTGTTTTAAAATCTGTGGCCCAGCAGATGAGTGAGGGAACTGAAGACTGCAATAGTATAAGAAACATAAAAGGTATTAGATCTCAGCCAGGTTTTGTTGTTGTTTATCTTGTTAACAACAACAACAACATTTGTTTTTGCCTCGCTATATAGTTATTCCTTCATCTAGAACTACTAGTGGTTTCAGACTAAAGGAAATCATATGATGCAGCCATCTCTATGGAAACTAGCTCTCTCTATCAACCCTTTTCCTGCACTATCAGTTGTCTGTCAAACTTTGCTTCAACCATCCATTGCCACGTTGTATCGCCAAATGCTAACACATCCTCTACAGCAGTAAACACACTTTGGTTTTCACTGCTGCTCATATGGCTGCAAACCTATACACACTTTCATGGGAGCAAGTCCCACTGAGCTTAATGGGACTAAGACGGGTTGTGGCGCATGTTGGCTGCCACTGTGAATATTCAAGCTGTGCTGAGAAGTCACCGTGGCTTATCAGGATGTGTGAACCCAGGCAGGGTGGCTTGTTGCTGGGGGTAACAAGTCATCCCAGAACCCTACCACAGACCAAGGCTTCTGGGTGGCTTGTTACCCACAGCAACAAACCACTCTGCCCAGGCTCACGCATCACAATAAGCAATGGCAACCGCCCTCTGTGGACTGAATATTCACAAGGCTGGCTGGCACCAGCCACAAACCAGGTCATTGTCAAGATGTGATGCCATAGGATCATCCCCAGGGGCATTCTTGGGAAGGAAAAGTGGCTGCCACCATGTAGAAGCCATTCAACCCCCCCCTCCAAATACCTTTGAGAATGATGCTACATGACATAATAAAGCAAAGTCAAGGCAGTAAAGACAATAAGGAATGTGATATAAATGAAGTCATAATTCAGCAAAGGACCATGAAGGACTAAAAAGAAATATCAAGTAAAACCTTCATATTGTGCTCCAGCATCTCCCATACTCCCTCCTCCCTGCCCCGGCACACCTAGGGCATCTCTACACCAGCCTAAAATCCTGCATTTAAACAGGGCTTTCTGCTTCCATTTTAGATGGGTTGGAGGTGAGTTTTTTTGTGGTAGGACTGCATAACCCTTTGATTTCCACAATTTAGTGAGAATTTGCTTTCTTCTATTAGAGCGCCCAACCCCATATGATGTTTAAAGAATGTGGAATCATAAGGAGGGGGGACGTGAGAGGAGTGGAATAGGAAGTTTAGTTAGGCAATGCTGTTCCTTGCCATTCCACACACTGCACTATCTGGGGGTAAGCATTTAGGATAACTGGAGTGGAACAATGGGACATGTTGAAGGGTGTCTCTGTGACAGCCTCCAAAGCATGAGAAGCGAGTCTGCATGTAGGTAATGTGGCTGCCAAGGCAGCTGGGGTAGCCAGAAAATGCAGCTGCATTGAGTAGTGAGAGAAGGTATGGAAAGGTTAAAACCATAGCCAGGGGATCTTATCTTATAAGGTCGGCATTGGAGAGGGAGTGGGGGAGGATAAACCTTGGGGCAGGGGGTGGGCAGGGAAGGAAGAGAGTGCGGAGGTAGACTCTTAACTTTAACAATAAAAACAAACAGAAAACAAAATGCACAATGTTACATTAAACTTTTGCATAAAATTTGTTCAGTGCTTCCAGACAGTTAGCTCTGGAATACCTATTTTAGGGCACAATCCTATGCATGTTTAGACAGAGAAAAGGCCTACAACTCCCAGCATTCCCCAGGCAGCTCTGCTGGCTGGGGAATGCTGGGAGTTGTAGGTCTGTTCTCTGTCTAAACATGCATAGGATTACGCCCTAAATATTGGAGTGGGGGAATAGTGAGTGGCATGTCAAGTGGCATATCAAAGTTATATTCTGGAGTGAGGAAAGTGGACCAATGATGTGTGGCAGGGTAAGGAGAGGCAGAGGTGGGTAAATATGTACAGAAGCCTCTGTACACACAGGTAAGGCTACAATCAGTAATCTACAAGGAATAGTGCCCAAGAACGGTAAGAAGGTATGTACAAATATATGCAAGTATCAATGTTTTTAGAGAATGGCTTATTAAGAATGTTTAACTGTACAATCCTATTCATGTTTACTCAGAAGTAAGTCTCCTTTGTATTCAATAGGGCTTACTCCCTAGTAAGCACGTTTTGCATTTTCACTGTCCCTTGCTATGGGAACTCATTTAGGTCCAAAGGCGTAGTTACACCTCTGCATGGGAAGGTAGTCAGGATCATGACAGTGAAGAAGACTGTAAGCATTGAACCAGATATTACTTTGGGGTGATTTTAAAAAGGGGTTCACCCAACACTGGGAACACTAAGCTCCAGAAAGATTAGGGAGATGAGGAGGAGATGGCGGAAGAGGAGAAAATAGCCAAAAGAGTTTACTGTGTCTTAGCAATTTGCCGCTGTACACAGTTACAGGGGGGAAATCATTATACAATTTAAAACTCTACCCTCAAAAATTTAATAATTTTCCTTACAGCCTTTAAGCTTGGTAACGTGCATCTGTAAAACACTGACAAGAAATTTAGATGTTCTGAAGGATACATGTTTGTAAGTGTTAGACAACAGAAAGCAAACCTTTAGAAGAGATGACTTTCCCTTCAACGATTTTAACAATAGATGAATATAGTTGGTTCTAAGATCATTATAGATAGAACCTTCTAGAAATACATGAATAATATCTTCAACTGATGCAGAATTGCAACCACATACTCTGTCCTTCTTAGGAACGCCTTTATGCCACCCACCCAATCTGCCAAAGGACGAACATTTAATCTTGCCCTCATTTTAACATTTGGCAGATCTACCAAGTATTTTGGGAGTGACAGGTATGAAGGAATAAAGGAGGCATAGAAGTTGTTAGTTTGACAAGCCTTAATCCCAGCCACCTGAGATTGCATCTCAGTGTCCGTAAGCCTTTGGAGCAATATTACTTTAGCTCTATCATATCCTTGGATTAAGAGAAAAGAAGTAGAGAATCCCAAATTCATGACAGCAAGTTGCATTTTTTGCTTCCAAGAGTTTGGGCCCATCTCTTCCAATACCATCAGAATAAATTCTGATACTCACTTAAAGATGAATTTTAACCAAAAGAGCAGAGCTAATCTAAGAGCTTCAGCTTTGATAGTCATTGCACCCAGTTCAGCACAAACCAATTCTAGTTTTAGAGAAATGGGAACTGCCAGAAGTCTATGCAGAACTTCATGTTGAGCTCTTTCTAATGAATCTAAATTGGCCATGGCCCATAGCGGAGCTCATTATAGCAATTTTGGCAGAACCCTATTCTTATACAATTCTAGGGTGGGCTGAACCAGATTGCCCCCTTTTGTACGATAAAACCATAATAATCCATTTAATGTTCTGCCAGCTAGCAAGGTGCTTGACTGAACCTGCGAAGACCATGTACCCGTCCACTGGAAGACCACACCAAGGTACTTAAAGGGGAACACTTGCTCCAATTTATTCCCATCCAGTGACCAATTAAGAATGGAGGAGAAGGTAGCTGGATCTGGATGTGGAGAGAAGGGGGGAATGAAATAGAAAGCAGCAAAAGAAAATAGTGGGAGGGGAGAGTAGGTGGAGGAAAAAGGGGCAGGAAGAGAGAAAATAGGAGGGGGGGCGAAAGAAAGGAAGTAGGCAGCAGGCTTGTCAATCATACTGCCCAGTGACGCTTTCATAGTCTGAGTAGCTCAGCCCTGGATGCAGTCCATTGTGTCAAAATCTGGCCACGAACAGCATGTGACCGATGCACAGTGGGATTTGTATTGCGTGGCTTGAGGCACGGTGATGTCTTGCAATCACAAGCAAAGGACGTATTGTTTGCACGAGCTACGTTAAGGCAAATAAGATGCCCCATCTACATGTTTAATCGCTCTACACAGTGAAGCTGGGCTCGCTCGCTCAGCTTGTTATACGGAACTCTACTCCCCACTAGTGGCCATTGTGAGGCAGGGCAACCAAAGGGAAAATTAAACAGGAAAATGGGGGAGGAAAGGAAAGGACAGAAACAAAAAGAGAGCGAGGAGTTGTGAAGTGACCATACAAACCACAGGAGCTGGCGAGTGAACACGTAAGCAGGCAGCTAATTTTCTGTGCCCCAATTCCCAGTCATCTTCTGGTCTGGAGTGGTGCTCCCAAGAACGTGGTCAGGCCTAGATTGTTCAGTCGTGTCTGACTCTTCATGACCCCATGGACCATAGCATGCCAGGCCTTCCTGTCCTGCGCTCTCTCCCGGAGCGTGCTCAAGTTCATATTCATTGCATCGGTGATGCTATCTAGCCATCTCATCCTCTGCCGTCCCCTTCTCCTTTTGCCTTCAGTCTTTCCCAGCATCAGGGTCTTTTCCAGAGAGTTTTCTCTTCGCATTAGGTGGCCGAAATATTTGAGCTTCAGCTTCAGTATCTGTCCTTCAATGAGCAGTCAGGGTTGATTTCCTTTAGGATTGACTGATTTCACCTCCTTGCAGTCCAGGGGACTCGTAAGAGTCTTCTCCAGCACCACAGTTCGAAAGCATCAATTCTTCGGCGCTCAGCCTTCCTTATAGTCCAGCTCTCACAACCATACATTACTACTGGGAAAACCATAGCTTTGATTAGACGGACCTTTGTCGGCAAGGTGATGGCTACAGAATCGGACTCAAAGAGTGCTTATCAATGGGACCTTCTCAAGCTGGGGAGAGGTAACGAGCGGGGTACCGCAGGGCTCAGTCCTGGGCCCAGTGCTCTTCAACATTTTTATTAATGACTTGGAGGAGGAGGTGCAGGGAATGCTGATCAAATTTGCAGATGACACAAAATTGGGAGGGATAGCTAATACTTTGGAAGACAGAAACAAAATTCAAAGTGATCTGGATAGACTGGAGTGCTGGGCAGAAAACAACAGAATGGCATTTAATAGGGACAAATGCCAAGTTCTGCACCTAGGAAAAAGAAACCAAATGCACAGTTACAAGATGGGGGATACGTGGCTCAACCACACTACGAGCGAGAAGGATCTTGGAATTGTCGTCGATCACAAGCTGAATATGAGCCAACAATGTGATGTGGCTGCAAAAAAGGCAAATGCTATTTTGGGCTGCATTAATAGAAGCATCGCTTCCAAATCCCGGGAAGTACTAGTTCCCCTCTACTCAGCACTGGTTAGGCCTCATCTGGAGTACTGTGTCCAGTTCTGGGCACCACACTTGAAGAAGGATGCAGACAAGCTGGAGAGGGTTCAAAGGAGGGCAACAAAGATGATCAGGGGACTGGAAACAAAGCCCTATGAAGAGAGACTGAAAGAACTGGGCATGTTTAGCCTTGAGAAGAGAAGACTGAGGGGAGATATGATAGCACTCTTCAAGTACTTGAAAGGTTGTCACAGAGAAGAAGGCCAGGATCTCTTCTTGATCATCCCAGAGTGCAGGACACGGAATAATGGGCTCAAGTTACAGGAAGCCAGATTCCGGCTGAACATCAGGAAAAACTTCCTGAGTGTCAGAGCAATACGGCAATGGAACCAATTACCTGGGGAGGTGGTGGGCTCTCCCACACTGGAGGCCTTTAAGACGAGGCTGGACAGCCATTTGTCAGGGATGCTCTGACTTGGATTCCTGCATTGAGCAGGGGGTTGGACTCGATGGCCTTGTAGGCCCCTTCCAACCCTACTATTCTATGATTCTATGTCTCTGCTTCTTACTCTGCTGTCTAGGTTTGCCATAGCTTTCCTCCCAAGGAGGAAGTGTCTTTTAATTTCATGGCTACAGTCACCGTCTGCGGTGATCTTGGAGCCCAAGAAAGTAAAATCTGTCACTGCTTCCATTTCTTCCCCTTCTATATGCCAGGAAGTGATGGGGCCAGATGCCATGATCTTAGTTTTTTTAATGTTGAGTTTCAAAGCAGCTTTTGCACTCTCCACTTTCACCCTCAACAAGAGGCTCTTTAGATCCTCTTCGCTTTCTGCCATTAAGGTGGTATCGTCTGCATATCGGAGGTTGTTGATAATTCCCCCAGCAATCTTAATTCCGACCTGTGATTCATCCAACCCGGCATTTCTCATGATGTACTCTGCATATAAGTTAAATAAGCAGGGTGACAATATGCAGCCTTGTCATACTCCTTTCCCAATTTTGAACCAATCGGTTGTTCCATGTCTGGTTCTTACTGTTGCTTCTTGACCCTCGTACAGGTTTCTCAGGAGACAGGTAAGGTGGTCTGGTACTCCCATCACTTTAAGAATTTGCCACAGTTTGTTGTGATCCACACAATCAAAGGCTTTAGCGTAGTCAATGAAGCAGGAATAGACGTTTTTCTGGAATTCTCTTGCTTTCTCCATGATCCAGCGAAAGTTGGCGATTTGATCTCTAGTTCCTCTGCCTCTTCGAAACCCAGCTTGTACTTCCGGTAGTTCTCGGTTCGCATACTGCTGAAGCCTAGCTTGTAGGATTTTGAGCATCACCTTGCTGGCATGTGAATTGAGCGCAATTGTGCGGTAGTTTGAACACTCTTTGGCGTTGCCCTTCTTTGGAATTGGAATGTAAACTGACCTTTTCCAGTCTTGCGGCCATTGTTGAGTGTTCCAAATTTGTTGGCATATTGAATGCAGCACTTTAACAGCATCATCTTTTAGGATTTTAAATAGCTCAGCTGGAATACTGTCATCTCCGCTAGCTTTGTTGTTAGTAATGCTTCCTAAGGCCCACTTGACTTCACTCTCTAGGATGTCCGGCTCAAGTTCAGTGACCGCACTATCATGGCTATCAGGGAGATTAAGATCTTTCCTGTATAGTTCTTCTGTGTATTCTTTCCCCCTCTTCTTAATCTCATCTGCTTCTGTTAGGTCCCTGCCTTCTTTGTCCTTTGTCATGCCCGTCTTTGCACAAAACGTTCCCTTGAGATCTCCGATTTTTTTGAAGAGATCTCTCGTCTTTCCCATTTTGTTGTTTTCCTCGATTTCTTTGCATTGTTCATTTAAAAAGGCCTTCTTGTCTCTCCTTGCTATTCTCTGGAACTCTGCATTCAGTTGGATATATCTTCCCCTTTCTCCCTTGTTTTTCACTTCCCTTCTTTCCTCAGCTACTTGTAAAGCCTCAACAGACAGCCACTTTGCTTTCTTGCATTTCTTTTTCTTTGGGATGGATTGAGTTGCCGCCTCCTGAACAATGTTACGGACCTCCGTCCATAGTTCCTCAGGCACTCTGTCTATCAGGTCTAATCCCTTAAATCTATTCCTCACTTCCACTGTATATTCATAAGGGATATGATTGAGGTCATACCTGAATGGTTTAGTGGTTTTCCCTACGTTCTTCAATTTAAGCCGAAATTTTGCAACAAGAAGCTCATGATCTGAGCCACAGTCAGCTCCAGGTCTTGTTTTGACTGACTGTATAGAGCTTCTCCATCTTTGGCTGCAAAGGACATAATCAATCTGATTTCGATATTGACCATCTGGTGATGTCCATGTGTAGAGTCGCCTCTTGTGCTGTTGGAAAAGAGTGTTTGCTATGATCAGCGTGTTCTCTTGGCAAAACTCTATTAGCTTTTGTCCTGCTTCATTTTGTATACCAAGGCCATGCCTGCCTGTTATCCCAGTGATTTCTTGACTTCCTACTTTGGCATTCCAATCCCCTATGATGAAGAGGACATCTTTTTTTGGTGTTAGTTCTAGAAGGTGTTGTAGGTCTTCATAGAACCGATCAACCTCAGCTTCTTCGGCATCAGTGGTTGGGGCATAGACTTGAATTACTGTGATGTTGAATGGTTTGCCTTGGATTCGTACTGAGATCATTCTGTCGTTTTTGAGATTGTACCCCAGTACTGCTTTTCCCACCCTTTTGAGTGCTATGAGTGCTATGAGTGCTACTCCATTTCTTCTAAGGGATTCTTGCCCACAGTAGTAGATATGATGGTCACCTGAATTAAATTCGCCCATGCCTGTCCATTTTAGTTCGCTGATTCCCAAGATGTCGATGTTCAGTCTTGCCATCTTATGTTTGACCACCTCCAGCTTACCTTGATTCATTGATCTGACATTCCAGGTTCCTAAACAATATTGTTCTTTACAGCATCGGATTTTCTTTTCACCACCAGACACATCCACAGCTGAGTGTCCTTTCAGCTTTGGCCCAGCCGCTTCACTCTTTCTGGCGCTACTTGGAAATTCCCTCTGCTCTTCCCCAGTAGTATATTGGACACCTTCCAACCTGAGGGGCTCATCTTCCGGCGTCATCTCTTTTAGCCTTGTGATATGTTCCATGGGGTTTTCTTCGCAAGAATACTGGAGTGGGTTGCCATTTCCTTCTCCAGTGGACCACATTTTGTCAGAAATCTTTGCCATGACCTGTCCGTCTTGGGTGGCCCTGCACAGCATAGCTTATGGCTTCACTGAGTTACGCAAGCCCCTTCGCCACAACAAGGCAGTGATCCATGAAGGGGCAGGACTAAATTAGGAAGTGGCTGATAGTTTATTCCATAGAGACCAGAGAACCATGGTGTAGTGGTAAATTTTGAAGTACAGGCCGTCATGACAGTCCTCACAGCCATGCCCGCCAAGGACAGTTGCAAAACGCAGGTAGCTGTGTCTTCACTGCCTATTCAAGACCAAACCACCCCCAAAATATTTTGGATTATAGCAGGGAACAGTGGCCTGGTTCACCCGGTCACAGTGGGTTTTTTAAGCTGTGGTGGTGCCATTTGTCTAATTTCCCCCCAGGTGTGGCTTGTTGGGTCATCCAAACAAGAAAGCGCACAGAAAGTCCTGAAGCTGCTGTAGGGAAGGGGCCTTTGGCAAGGTTCCCAGCCGCTGCAATGTGCTGGGCCTGCAATGAGCTGGGACTCAACATCCATGGAATTTTACGAGGGTCCAGATGACATTGCCCTTCATTTGTAACCCTCCCACCACCTCTTGCGTCTTTTTTGTTTCCACAGAACATCTGCTAAGCAGGGCAAGACGAAATAGCTGCACTATGTCTTGTGATTGGTAGGGCTAGGAGCCCTTTGCCTGGAAGCATCCCAGGAGGGAACCACCCAGTCTGTGAATGTATTGGTGCAGAAACCAATCCAAGCCGCAATTTGATTATATTGCTAAAGTGACACAGAGAGAATGGGATGGGATTGCCTCCTTGACTACATAGTGTTCATTAACCATTGGGGGGAGCAGTGGGCCATTAAAACATTTTCACTTGTATGTGTCAAGCTGTGCATGTCACTCTTTCTTGTACTGCTGCGTATCTAATTTTTTTTCTGGCAAGGGGTATCTCAGATGTGTCTTGCTTTCAGTTCTGTTTCGTAACATGGAACAGAGGCTCTTTTGCTGCCCTTCTCTCTTCAAATACATTCTGTTTGGTAAATGTCCTACCCAGAATCCTTTGTGTTTGAACTTGCTGATGGAAATCTTTTGTTTTGGGTCTCTCCTACTATTCTGTGCATTTGCCAGTACTTCCACTCCCGGATCTGGGAATCACTCCGATCGGGTTTAGGTAAAAAGGCTTTTGTTCTTATTTTTTAAACGTATCTTTGACTTTGAAATACTTCTGATAACAAGCCTGGGAATGGAAAACAAACCAATATTAACATATTATGCACATAATAGCATTGTACTGAGGTGGAAAGAGGCAAGTGTTTTCCTTTGGGAATGGGAGAAATAACTTGCTTGTGGGTGGAATAAGAAAAAAAAAACCTCTGAGGCAAAGTGGGAGTGAGTATGCTAGTGGCTTGTGGGGGAAAAAAAATCAACCAGTCATAACAACAGAGCCACTGAGGAGGGTGTTATGTGAAGGGACAGAGGCCAAAGACAACTTGTTTTAGACGAGACAGAGAATGTATCTACACTACAGACTTAGGGCACAATCCTATTCAGATAGGCGAGGCGACTGCCTATCCAATGCAGGGCAGGAGAAGCACGGAGGGGATCGTTCCCTCCACGCTCCTCCTGCCCTGAATTTTCAGCTAGGCAGCTGACTGTGGCTGTCTAGCCGTGGGAGGGCAGAGTGGGGGAAGAGGCTGCCATATGACACATTGGATGTGTTGTACAGGCATTTCTGCCCTCCCTGCCCCAGATCGCCCTCTGGGAATGCCCCTTTTCGGCCACTCCATGCTCCTCTTGTGAGCACGGAGCACAGGGCTGTTCCATGCTGCCCCAGAGGCAGCGCGGAAGTGGGGGAAGTCGGTTCCTGGAAAACCAGATATCCTATGGCTGTCTAGCCGCTGTCTAGCATCCATAGGATTGCTCCCTCCTATATTTAACACCCCCCCCCAAAAAAAACAGTTCATGGCTTCCCCCACAGAATCCTGGGAACTGTAGCTTGGCATGAATGTCAAGAACTCTTAGAGATCCCCACTCCCTAATTCTGAACTACAATTCCCAGGGTTTCCTGAGGAGAAGGAATGCACATTAAATCAGTTTTAAATGTGTTGTATAGATATGACTTGAGAATATACAAGAAAACCAGTCATAAGAACCGGTATAAGAAATACAGAAAAAGGCAGATGTACACATTGACGTATGGCCCCAGCAGGACCACTGAGAGGGACAAGGATTTGTTAGGAGCCATTATCTCTTCTTGCTTCCTAAATGAGGCATTGGAGTGCTTTTTTGAATGAACCATACAGTTTCCTGCAGGTCCTTGTGAGGTTTACCTTTTTCCTTTTTCTGGTCTGGAGTTGATTATACCCCCTTTTTCTGCTTATTTTTTATAAGGGCCTAGCAGTCTGAGTGTGGCCCATAAGCAGGCCAACCATACATCTCAGTCCACCACCTGAGAGACCAGAAAGAATACAAGATTTACTACCAGACTTGAAGCTACAGGCTGTAGCATCACAGCAGACATGGGCCTGAAAGAAAACCTGTTCAGTCATTCTTGGATGGGAACCAGCACAGGAGAAGGTACACCAGTGTGTGTGTGTGGGGGGGGGGGTATGGGAATGGTTGGAGTATATAGGCAGACTCAAGCATAGAACTGCCACCTTCTTTGTGCTTTTTAACTGAAAATAACCACTGGCCAGGAAGTTCTGGTGAATGTGAAAAAGATTCCAGGTGTCATCACAAGTGATACGACTCACCCAAGGAGGAGGAGGTACTTGGACAGTAGGGAGTGAGACACAATGGTGGTGGAGAGGGAGGAGATACCGAAACAGCGCGCTCCGGGAGAGAGCGGAGGACAGGAAGGCCTGGCGTGCTATGGTCCATGGGGTCACAAAGAGTCGGACACGACTTAATGACTGAACAACAACAACAATGCATGCTCTTAGCCCTGAAGCACCAGAGAGAGAGAGAGAGAGAGACTGAAATAATAGAAAAATGTGATGGGGAAAGGGAAAATTGGGAGAATGTATGACACTATCAAGGAAACAAAAGATGCAAAATTGAGTCAATGGAAAATACAAGATGATGGCGGTGCTGGGGGCTGCTGAGCGCATGAATCTAAGAAACGTTTAGTTTAAATATAATCAACCATGTTAAAAACACTTTGCTAATTTCACATGGAGAGAAATCTGAGAGAGGAAACTCCAGGAGGACTGTGGAGTTTATTAGTCAAGGACCTTCTGAGGTGTTTGTGCAACTGCTGTCTACTGTGATGAAACTGTGTTACAGTGAGAGGGGTGGGATAAACAACTACATTTTGGAGGGCAGTCTTCACCGCTTAACCAATTGCAACATACAAATAAAATGACCAGTTAAAAATTACCACACATTTCTGACTTCGCAGGTGTTACAATTACAAAACGAACAGGCAAAATGTTCAATTCATGGGATACTAATCTTTGAAGTCAAATATCTGTTGTGGGCAAGTCATGGTGCTGTAGCCATTCACATTGTGTTTTTTAGCTTTGGCTTTGGCAAGGACACTTTTGCCTGTATGGGGGAGGAATAGTATGTGGATGCATAAGCTTCCATGATCAATTTGCAAGTGTCAATGGGGAACAGGGAAATAATGATAGATACAATTATAGGGCTGGAAATTCAGTCCCTTCTTAGAAAACAACAGCTAATAATAACCTTTGTCATGGAACAACGACATTAGCTCTAATAATCCTAACCTCTTTGAGTTTGCATCAGATGAAGTTTCTTTGTTCCTCTCAAAGTATTACTGTACTAATGCTTTGGGGACTAACAGGCAGTTGAAATGGCTTCCACTTGATAGTAAATGGGGCATCATTAAGATTGAACACTGGTCTCAGTCTGTGACGATCTTCCCACATAGGGTGTATCTAACATGACTGATCTCTTCTATGTTGCTCTTTCTGCAATATGCTAATCCAGGTGGCTCCTCTTTTTTGCCAGTACATGGTGAAAAACATTGAGAAAAACAGTAGATGTTTCCTTAGGCCATTTTCCCCACCAATGCAAAGCCCAGCAAGTTTCAAGCTGGCTATGAATGGTGCTGATTGGTTAGCTCTAATCATGTCAATAACACCTCCCCACTACCCCCATCCCCAGAGCAGATTTGCAAACTACTTTTTAAACGTTACCTAGGTTTTTCAAATAAGGTGAGGTATGAATGTGTAAATGTACCTGATGTTTAAATGGTAATTTAACAGACAGCCTACCTGGATCATGGGGGGATGAGAAAGACTGATAGCTGACCAACTTGACAACTGTTCAGCTTGACAGAACATCTGCCTGTCATGCAAACTGCAACGCTGGGAGAAAGCCAGGCTTACACCACACATGAAGTATCTGCTGTGGCTCCTCGTTAAATATTTCCCCTGTCTTCACCTTGAAGTTCCAGCTACAAGATGGACACCATCAAGCTCACATCAAGCCTCCACATTCAGATACCTTTGTTACCAAGTCTGGATACAGTAGCCCTGTTAACAGTATTACATGTCAGGCTCTTGAAGGGTAATGATTATTTTAACATTGCCCAAAGAGCAACTAATAGAAATATGCCATATAGTTAAGTCTCACTCTGCCTAGACACAGGGTGCTATGAGACGGATGGCTTCCAGATGGATATCAGTCAAATGGCATTGTGCAGCTATTCCATCTTTTTCTCCTGAACAGATTTTCTGTTGTAAGAAAACAGATGGAAGAATGAAGGGAAAATCCAGAATCAGAGGGTCCCCAACAGACAGCTGCCCAGCCTCTGCCTCCAGCACCCTCCAGAATTCCAGGAATATCTAAAATAAACATAAACTATAAGACCATAGCTCTTAAAGCCAGGAGGCCAGACTTACACAGAATCTGTAAATTACCTGTAATCTGAATCTGTATTCACACTTAGAAAGTGAAGGCCTGTTCTGCATAGCATGGTTAGTAAAGAAAAGAAATGAAGAATAACCCTGGGCCAATCTACACGGCCGATTTAATGCAGTGCATTGGGGTCATTTGCGACAGATGATGCTGTCACCAATCTACCACTATCCACAGCATCTGTCCTGAAAATGCACATTTTCAGAAAGTCCTTTTACTCTGTTGTTTTTCCTAAATGCAGCTCCAGAGCGGTTCCGCGGCGGTGTGCTCTGTCCACTCTGCATTCAGTCCTGGGTGTGCCTCTGTGACTTGGCTGTGACCTGCAAGTGACGTGGTCACAGGATGGG
The DNA here is from genome assembly GCF_057233095.1 of Heloderma suspectum. Taxonomy (NCBI): domain Eukaryota; kingdom Metazoa; phylum Chordata; class Lepidosauria; order Squamata; family Helodermatidae; genus Heloderma; species Heloderma suspectum. Next base: position 120,719,616 of record NC_139462.1, read on the forward strand.
GCTGCCCCTTCTCCCCCTATTCCCTCTTTTTCCCTATTTGCGGTACGGCTGCTTTCACAGTAAGTAGCCTCCTTTTCCCATTCATAATAGCAAGAGCACTGTTTCATTCACAATAGGGGAGTAGCTGATTTATATGTAGTGCACAATAAAGAATACACAGAACTGAAGGAGAAAGGGCAGCCAGTAGCAGGAGCCTAGAGCCATGCTATTTCGCAGTCATGTTACTGCAATATACAGTCAGGGCCAGAAATGTTGGAACAAGGATAACTGTTTTGGCAGTTGGCCTCTGTACACCACCACATTGAAGTTGAAAGGAAATAATGACTTTACAGTCAGGATGATAACAATCAGTATTGGTAAAGTAGCCTTTTAAGTGACCTGCCTCCTAGGTATAGTCCCCAGCTAAAACTAAGCAGCTAATTGGAGCTGTGATATTGGAACTTTTACAGTGTTTTATAACAGCATGAAATATGGAGATAATGGGCATCTATTATGGTCTATAGGACTATGAGAATAACTGTTTTAAAAGGGCCTGACCTTTAATCTGACAACTCTTCTGCCATTGTTATGGATTAATTAGGATTAATGAGACTATAAAAGCATTTCAGGAACCAAAAGGGCTCTAGAAACAGTAATTCTTAATAATAATAATACATTCTGAATATGTTTAAATAAACAGAAGGGAGGAGATTCTTAGGAGGCCTTCAAATGACCTTATAGAATCATAGAATCATAGAATAGTAGGGTTGGAAGGGGCCTACAAGGCCATCGAGTCCAACCCCCTGCTTAATGCAGGAATCCAAGTCAGAGCATCCCTGACAAATGGCTGTCCAGCCTCGTCTTAAAGGCCTCCAGTGTGGGAGAGCCCACCACCTCCCCAGGTAATTGGTTCCATTGCCGTATTGCTCTGACACTCAGGAAGTTTTTCCTGATGTTCAGCCGGAATCTGGCTTCCTGTAACTTGAGCCCATTATTCCGTGTCCTGCACTCTGGGATGATCAAGAAGAGATCCTGGCCTTCTTCTCTGTGACAACCTTTCAAGTACTTGAAGAGTGCTATCATATCTCCCCTCAGTCTTCTCTTCTCAAGGCTAAACATGCCCAGTTCTTTCAGTCTCTCTTCATAGGGCTTTGTTTCCAGTCCCCTGATCATCTTTGTTGCCCTCCTTTGAACCCTCTCCAGCTTGTCTGCATCCTTCTTAAAGTGTGGTGCCCAGAACTGGACACAGTACTCCAGATGAGGCCTAACCAGTGCTGAGTAGAGGGGAACTAGTACTTCCCGGGATTTGGAAGCGATGCTTCTATTAATGCAGCCCAAAATAGCATTTGCCTTTTTTGCAGCCACATCACATTGTTGGCTCATATTCAGCTTGTGATCGACGACAATTCCAAGATCCTTCTCGCTCGTAGTGTGGTTGAGCCACGTATCCCCCATCTTGTAACTGTGCATTTGGTTTCTTTTTCCTAGGTGCAGAACTTGGCATTTGAACCTATTAAATGCCATTCTGTTGTTTTCTGCCCAGCACTCCAGTCTATCCAGATCACTTTGAATTTTGTTTCTGTCTTCCAAAGTATTAGCTATCCCTCCAAATTTGATCAGCATTCCCTGCACCTCCTCTCCAAGTCATTAATAAAAATGTTGAAGAGCACTGGGCCCAGGACTGAGCCCTGTGGTACCCCACTCGTTACCTCTCCCCAGCTTGAGAAGGTCCATTGATAAGCACTCTTTGAGTCCGATTCTGTAGCCAACTGTGGATCCACATGATCGTTGTTTCATCTAGCCCACTTCGAGCTAGTTTGCTCATCAGGATATCATGGGGCACTTTGTCGAAAGCTTTGCTGAAGTCGAGGTATATGATGTCTACAGCATTCCCACGGTCTACAAGGGAGGTGACTTGATCAAAAAATGAGATCAGATTTGTCTGGCAGGACTTGTTTTTGACAAATCCATGTTGGCTTCAAGTAATCACGGCATTGTCGTCAAGGTGTTTCCAGATGGATTGCTTTATGATCTGCTCCAGAATTTTCCCAGGGATTGATGTCAGACTGACTGGTCTGTAGTTCCCAGGTTCCTCCTTTTTACCCTTTTTGAAGATAGGGACAACGTTAGCCCTCCTCCAGTCATCTGGCACTTCCCCGGTCCTCCATGATTTCTCAAAGAGAATAGACAGCGGTTCTGAGAGTTCTTCTGCCAGTTCCTTTATTACTCTAGGATGCAGTTCATCTGGCCCTGGAGATTTGAACTCATTCAAAGTAATGAGGTGTTCCTTGACCATATGCCTGTCGATCTCAAGCTGCAATCCTGCCCCTTCAGCCTGTACTTCGCCTTTGCCAGGGGGGTCATAGACCCTCTTTTGGGAGAAGACTGAGCCAAAGTAGGAATTGAGCACCTCTGCCTTTTCTTTGTCATCTGTTATCATTTTGCCATCCTATTTTAATAGGTGAACAACCATTTCTTTCCTCTGCCTTTTACTATGCACGTAGCTGAAGAAAGCCTTTTTGTTGTTTTTAGCATCCCTCGCTAACCTCACCTCGTTCTCTGCTTTAGCCTTCCTGACGCCATCCCTGCAATTCTGTGCTACCTGCCTGTACTCTTCCTTTGTTACTTGGCCTTCTTTCCACTTCCTATATGTGTCCTTTTTTGTTTTCAGGTCATCCCTAAGCTTTTTGTGAAGCCACATTGGCTTCTTCTGTTGTCTTCCACCTTTTCTTCTTGTTGGAATTGTTTGTGATTGTGCCTTGAGAATTTCCTTTTTTAAAAGTTCCCACCCATCTTGGACTCCTTTTCTCGCTAGCATTGTTTGCCATGGGACCTTACTGATCATTGTTCTGAGTTTATTAAAATCAGCTTTCCTAAAATTCAGGGTACGCGTTTGAGTACACTCGGCTTTTGCTTCCCTTAGAACCAAGAACTCAAGTACAACATGGTCGCTTTCCCCCAGAGTTCCTGTAACTGCTACTTTATCCACTAAGTCATCTCTGTTGGTTAGGATCAAGTCAAGGATAGCCGATCCTCTAGTTCCTTCCTCTACTTTCTGTAGGAGGAAGTTATCCGCCACACAAGTCAGGAATTTCCTGGAGGGGCCATGTTTTGCAGAATTTGTCTCCCAACAAATATCGGGGAAATTGAAGTCCCCCATTACTACTACATCATGCTTCCTTAAAACATTGGCTATTTGCTTTTCAAAAGTTTCATCCTTGGCTTCTCCTTGATTGGGTGGCCGGTAGTAGACTCCGACCACCAGGTTCCTTTTATTCTTTGCTCCATTTATTTCAACCCAGATGCTCTCGATGGGGCTACCAAGCTCCTCCTCCTGTATTTCTGTGCAGAGATATGTATTTTTCACATACAGTGCAACCCCGCCTCCCTTTCTGTTCCTCCTGTTCTTTTTGAACAAGTTATATCCTTCAACTGCTGTATTCCAGTCATGAGAGTCATCCCACCAAGTCTCAGTTATACCTATCAAGTCATAATTTCCCTCCTGTATTAAGAGTTCAAGTTCGTTCTGTTTGTTTCCCATACTCTGGGCATTAGTATATAGACATCGAAGACCATGTGCTTCATAGTCTGGCTTTCTTCCTACATGTGTCTGAAGACTATTATTGGGCGCTATCAGCGCTGTTCTCTCCATTGCAGTGCATGCGCCTACGTCCATTGTTACCCCCAACATTACATCTCCCTTCCCCGTAGGATTCAGTTTAAAGCCCTCCTGATGAAGTTCTTCATGCTGTGGCCAAACACATTCTTCCCAGCCTTTGTGAGGTGCAACCCATCCCTAGCCAACAGCCCATCTTCCAGGAAGTATAGCCCGTGGTCCCAGAATCCAAATCTCTCTCGTCGGCACCACCTTCGTAGCCAGTCATTCACCCGGAGTATTTTTCGTTCCCTTTCTATCCCTCTTCTAACTACTGGAAGGATGGATGAGAAAACTATCTGGGCCCCAAAGTTCTTGAGTTTCCTTCCCAAAGCTTCAAAGTCTGACGTGATCTCTTCGTAGCTCCGCTTGGCGGTATCATTTGTTCCCACATGGATGAGAAGAAAGGGATACCTGTCAGTGGGCTTTATGAGTGCAGGCAACCTTTCAGTCACGTCTCTAATCTGTCCTCCCGGGAGACAACATACCTGGCGAGTCCACGGGTCTTCGCGACATACTTGGGTCTCGATCCCACGCAGCAAGGAGTCTCCCACTACTACCACTCTTCTCTTCTTCTTCTTGTAGGCCTGGGTTTCATCGCCTCTGTTTGACTGACCTTTAGCCTCTTGCTCACTCTCATGCAGGTTCCCCTGTGATTCTTCCTCTGCAGGCTGTCCTCCAGTCTCATCTGCAAGTACCTGGAATCGGTTCCACAGCTCCACCGCTTCCACTGGTGCAGAGTGGCGTCTAGTTCTTCTTCTCCTAACTGTCACCGTTTTCCAAGGATTATCCTCTACTCCATTTTTCTTCTCCTCAGCATTTCCCACTTCTGCCTCATCTTGCTGTTGCTCTTCAAGCTTCTGGTCTGCCCTTTGCTGCTGTAGTTCCCCCATTCTGTCCAAGAACTCTTCGTGTTCTCTTATTCCCCGGAGGGTTGACAGTCGCCGCTCCAGTCCACTTACTTTTTCCTCCAGCAGCGTGATCAACTTGCACTTGTTGCAGGTGTAGGCCATGTTGTTCTCAGGCAAGAAAACAAACATGGCACACACCTTGCAGGTCACCACCACTGGAGAGTCTTGTCCTTCCATAGCCCCGTTTCCCTTTTTGTGTCTAGCTTTGTGATTGTTCTAGATTAGCCTGTGCCTGCTCCTCTACTCAGTAGAGGTTAAAAGCAGAGTCCCACTGGTGTGGAAGTGTGTGTTACAAGACAAATAAATGGGAAAAAGTTAGTTAAAAAAAAAAATGTTAGGGGCCTCCCCCTTGACCTCCCCTGCCAAACTCCCCTGGCCAACTCCTGTTTGCTCCCCCTGTGCGCTCGCTCTGTTCGCTCGCTCTCTGGGACCTTGCCTGCTTCTGTAGTCCCTGGACCAGCTGGAGCAGCTTGCTCTGCTCTGCTCTGCTCAGCTGGGAGGCGGGAAACAGACTCAACTTATGGTTTAGTTAACAATGCTGCTGCCAAAATCCTAGTAAGATGCAGCAGAATTGTGCTTAGAAAGGGAACAAATGGATGTATTATGTTTGTGACTGGATTTGTAAACATGTCCAAAGATGGAAATCAGCCATGCTTGAAACAGGCACTGGAAATTGTTGGAAGTTCAGTCATATGTTAGAAATCTTTGTTCACAATGTTCAGGAAATGGTTGATACTCCAGGATAATGTTGAGAAAGTGGTTTGGGAAGTTATTATTTTTCTTGTTCAGTGGGAATGGTGTGGGGTGGAGTGGGCAAGTGGGGTGTGTGTGAATGTCATAAGGAACAGAATTAAAACCAAGGATGCTGCATTTTGCAAACAGAAGTATATGTCTTCTGCACAGGCATGTTTTGGTGAAAATCGTAACAGTTCATGATCACAGAACAGTGCTGGAGTCACTGGCAGAGGAGAGCAATTTCCAACTGTGTTCTTATTGGGGACCTAATCTTTTTCATGAATAGTGCAGGTTCTATAGCTAGGGACATCAAAGGTCAGGTACACAGGATCATGAATCTAGGTGCTGATAATAAGTAGATGCAACCTACTGGAAGGGGAGTTCCTCGGGGAAAAAATATTGCACAGCTGTAAAGCTAGTTTATGGGTGTTGTGTCTTCCTCAATTGGACATGTCTGTATTTTTTAACATAGCTGAGAAGACTAAGGCTGAGGATCTAGGCTGACATGAACAGAATCAGGATAAATAAATGGCAGTTTTGCTGACATTCAAGTAATCACAAAGTCAAAGTGGAGATGCCGAAGGGAGTGGTTGGATCATGTGCAGCCAGTCAGGTGATTCCCAACAATGATGAGAAATAAGGATACCAGAAGAAATGTAAAGTAATTATAATTAATTATAGTATTAATAACATACTATGAAGACTGTTTACGTAAACACACTCAGAGGGGAGGAGATGCTTGGGTGGGAAATGGCCTCAAATGACCCCTATGAATCAACAAATAGTTTTCCCAAAGCAAGCTTTGTCTGTCAGAAGTCCCAGGCTTGACCCCTGGTGTCTCCAGTTAAAAGGATTTCAGGTAGCGGGGCCGGGAAAGGCCCTCCAAAGGCCTTGGAGGGCTGTTACCAGTCATACAAACAAAGAAGAGCCCTGCTGGATAAGACCAAGGGTCCATCTAGTCCATCATTCTGTTCACACAGTGGCCAACCAGCTGTCGACCAGGAACCCACAAGCAGGACACAAGTGCAACAGCACCCTCCCATCCATGTTCCCCAGCAACTGGTGTACATAGGCTCATTGCCTCTGATACTGGAGGTAGCACATAGCCAACAATCAGAGGAAACAGCACTGGCCTACATGGGCCAATGGCTTGATTCAGCAAAAGGCACTTTCACATATGCAAATACAGATCAAGGATTCTAGCAGCCTTATGACAATGGGGCACCTTCTTGTTAAGCAGTCAGAAGTCCTTGTTGATCTACTGCAAATCATCTAGTGGATCCTAGTCTACCTTTGCCCATCCCTAGTCTTCAGGGCTGTAGCTATCCAGTAAGAGTCTCTCCCAGCTCTACAACGTGGTCTTCCTTTATCTTGTGAAGCCAGGGATTAAACGTGGGACGTTCTGCAGGTGGAGTATGTGTTTTGCTGCTAAGCCAAGAGCTTCCTTTGCACCAGCCATAGCGTGCTTCAAGATGAGGCTTTTCATGTGTAATTGCCATGCTTCCTTCATACAGTTGTACAAATATTCCAGACATTGTCATCATCTACTTGTAATCCATTTGTGTTTTTCCATCGCTGCTTCTGTCATTTATCTTACTGCAGAAAACCAGTTAAGGAAGGAAAGAACAGAATAGCAGTACAATCTCTTTGCAGGTGTGCGTAGGAAAATGCGCAACTGAGGGACAGTGGGAGGAGTTGTCCCTTGAGAATGATGTGGGTGGCATGTTGGGGATTGTCTTCCTTTCATGGGTGGCATGTTGGGGATTGTCTTCCTTTCATGGGTGGCATGTTGGGGATTGTCTTCCTTTCATGGGTGGCATGTTGGGGATTGTCTTCCTTTCTCAACCACTTGCTGCGCATTTCTGAGTTCAGAGCCAACTAACAAGCAGGGAAAAACGAGCTGGCAACTTTTCTAGTCTGGTTGAGGAACTGATTAGATCAGGCTCTCCAATTAGATCCAGTTGTAAAATTTACTAGATTAGAGATCAGGCATTCTTAGGTGAAACTGGTGGGACTTTACCTGATATGTAAGCATGCTTATTCAGAAGTGAGCTAACCTGCAATCCTCTTGCCCTGTGCTGTAGGCATTCTTTTTAAAAACAAAATTTTTAAATGGTGCTGCTTCAAGAACTGTAAACACACATATACATATAAAACAGGGTCCTGAGAAAATGGTGGTGAGGAGTGCCCACTTAAAAAATGTCAGGAGAACTGGGTGTGTGGTAACCAATGGGTGTGGGGGAGGGGACAACACTGCCCATACGGCTAAGTCATGCCTACTGTGTGGATGCAACATAACAAGATGCACACAACAAAGAAAACATTAGTCCCCTGACGTGTGGATGGTCAAGCGCAATTCCACTTGTAGCTTACAGAGGAACAGCAATGATCAGGAGCACTAGCAGTCTTCTGTCTGGAAGCAGGCCCATCTGGCTTTATGACACACAGGCCTGGTCTGTGGCAGGAGAAACAAAATCAAGCTAGAGACCTGTCAAGTGATGCTGCCTTGTACTGCATTTGGCCACTGATGCATCTGGCCCTGTTCTTATTCTGACCACAGCCTAGAAGTTGCACGCTACTTGAAGCATCTGGTCAATTCAATTCTAGGTCTGTTAACCCTTTTTAACTGGTGATGCCTAACCTACCCCACGTGGTTGTTGTGAAGAAAGGACGGAAAACAATGAACAATGTACATCACCCAGAGCTCCTTGGAAGAAGAATGGGATAAAAACATAACAAACAAACACTGTTAAAATAATTGCTTCCTATAGACAAAACTCTCTTGTGGTGTCTGGCCATTGGTCCACCTAAGTGCCTATGGTAATTGCAGCAGTTTTCCAGAGCCTCAGGCCTGCTACTGAGAACCTTTTTAACTAGAGCTGCCAGAGCCTGACTATGACCTGCTGTATGCAGTGGGTGCAGTACCAATGGGAAATGCTGTGGACGTAGGTGCGAGAGTAACAGAAGCTAAATGAAGGACTGCTTAACACAAAGCATGATAGAACTGTGAATATTTTGCCTTATTATCAATCATTTATATGGCATATTTAATTTTCAGAACATTTATGATCATCTTGCTTGTCCTTGCAATGCCTTATGACCGCCTTCCCCAACTTGGTGCCCTCTGGATGTTTTGGACTTCAGCTCCCATCAGCCCCAGTCAGCGTGGCCAATGGTCAGGGATGCTGGGAGTTGTAATGCCAATGTCTGGAGCGCACCAGGTTGGAGCAGCCTGCCTTATGAGGTAGGTCACTAATATAACTACCTTGCAAATGGGGAGCTGCTGACTTGTCCAAAGCTGCACAGTGACTCTGTGGTTGCCCCTTGGCCTTGGATCCAGGCCTTCCAAGTTCAAGGCTATCCAATGGATCAGAGAAGTTCCCTTTGTCATGAGACTAGTACACTCTTCCTGGGTGACCAGAAAGGAAGTTGCATGCAACTTGAAGCTTCTGGTCAATTCAAGTACAAGTCTGATAATAATTTCGCGAAGCCCTCAGCAAACCCAGAAATGCAGGATGTAGGGCAAGCTTGACAGAGCTACCAAGTATACAAAGGTGACTCCTTATTAAGTTCAGCTACCCCCTACTTCTTAGAATCTTTTAAATATTTTTAAACATTTCAGATGCATCCCTGCTCTTATTTATGGCTTGAAGGAGGCTGAGGACTACTGGATACTTTTCAATTTATACAGCCCAAGGCTTGGACAGGATCCTTGGAGAGGTGAGGCCTACCATATGTAGTTTGCATTCAAATGTACAAAAATTGGGGCCCCTGGGTTCCTTGATGATAGAAGTATGAGTGAGTAATCTTCTCATTAGAGCATGGGGAATCATGTTTTGAATGGTGATAGGCTCAGAACTTCTTCAGTTATGAGCTACAGGGAGAAAACAAAATGGCCACCACCCAAAGCAGTTTTTCCTATTTATCCCTAGGTTCCTTGATGATACAGGTATGAGTGTGGTACCAATCTCCTTGTTAGAGCATGGGAAATCAAGTTTTGAATGGTATAGGCTCAGAACCTCTGCCGTTATGAGTTACAGGGAGAGAACAAAATAGCAGTCAGAAATTATTAAAAATCATTAATTGTTACTGGAAAATAGTTATTGCGGCCTATTTTTGTTATTATTTGCATTGTAAATTGTTTATTGAGGCATATATCGTGAAAACAGTGCAGACATGAAAGTATAAAACAAAATGGTGGCTAAATTACCCAAATTACGTAATGTAGTCCACCACCTTAAGGATTTAAAAACGAAAAAAGTAGCAGACTATAGATGTTTGAGAAAGGCCATCTCAACAACATACTTAAAGTCATCTCAGATCTTTTGTGTTTGGAAAAAAAGTCAAGTTAAGTCCAAAAACGTTTTGTTCATTACACGAGGTCAAACAATAAATTTATTTACTATCCTCTTTATCACCACAATCATCATCACTCTTCTCATCTTCTTCTTCATCTTCAGTCTCTCCCAAATTGTCACACCAATCAGGGTTACCTTCACAATTGCACATTTCTGTACACGTGAGACCATTAGCCTGACAGGTATATGGAGGAGAACACTTCCTTTGTCTGCAGGTGCAGCGACAAAGTTCGAGTATAAGCTCACACAACTGATTCGTATGTGTTAAGAATGGGTTAGCAGAAGTGGGAGCCATGCTGGGCCACTTGGGTAGTCACATACGAAGTAGCCACCTGGAGGTTGATTGTTTTTTGGCCGTTTCCGTTTCTCAGCCCAGCAGGTCAAGGCCACGCTCTGCTCCAGCTAATTGGGAAAATGATAACAGCCGTGCCTGGTGGGAAGATTCAGCCTCCTTGGGGAATGGAGTGGGATGTCCGGGGACTGGGCTTGGATTGGTTTCAAATCTGCCCTGAGTTGCTAGGGCTGGGCAATAAAAAGAGGGCTAAAGAAGGGGCGGGTGTTTCGTCTTGGCCCTGAGGGTACTAGGGTGTGCTGCTGGTCGATGGCTATCCTGAGAGGCCCATACTTTGGTATGTATAGGATAGACTAGCTAGCTTTATTGTTTTGCTCTTGGGAGCGTGTGGTGTTTGGCGTTTCTGGTTTTGCTTAGTTTTGTACCTTGCTTGTAATTTCCTGTACAACCTCCCCCCCACCCCATTTCTTCCTCTTTGTTCCTTTCCCCTAATAAACTTTTATCCAACTTCCAGTTGGTGTGGTGTGTCCTGCATAACTTCAGTGCTAAATACAGTGCCTATTGGCCAGGGAAGGGAGCTAATGGGTCAACTTTGGGAGAAATTGTGGCCAAGTTGGGCCTGACCTACCTTGCAGGGTTGCTGGTGTGAAACCAACTATCCTTCACAGTATGTATTCTCAATTTTTCCCTATCCTAGTTCTGTGGGTGGAGGAATATTAGGATGTTGAATGATATTATGATTCCACTGGAGAGCCTGAAGGTGAGCTCTTAGTAGGGCTGGGTGTAATGCTCCTTTGGTTGGAGGAAGGCTATCATCGTGACATTGTTTTTTGGTGAATAACCACCACCTTACAGCTCTTATATTAGTCAGTGTTGGTTTTGGGATGTATAGTTCGCAAAGAAAGCATCCCAGAGATCTTCAGGAAGCGGGGGGGGGGGGGGAGGTGCCCAGTTTGGCCAAAGCTTCTAGTAACTCACTGTTCACTGAATTAAATGCCTTCTACCACTTTAGTTTTTCCACATTAGCAAACAAACTTGTTACAACTGCGCCAGATAGTGCAGGTAATTCAGGGGGTGCAGAAGCTTTTAGTGGTCCTAGAGCTTTGTAGATAGGAGCTAGCTCAACATACCTTTTCATTTCATGACCAAGATAAATGCCAAACTCCTGTGGAAGAATGAGATATTGCCTAGGTGCCAAAATCATAACGTCAGTGCGAGGTGAGTACACATACACAACTTTCGGCATCTCTACAGCCTAAAATCCTGCGTTTAAAATGGAACTTTCTGCTTCCGTTTTAAATGCAGGATCACAACGACTCCCTTTTTCACGTGCTTCCTTTCCTCCCACCCCTTCCCCCTCCTTCTCCCCGTATCTGAGTCTTCCATTCTCTTTCATGGATCACGCTCCTCTTCTTGCTGCTTTTCCTCTTTTCACGGAGGGAACTGAAGCGGAACACAACGGGTAATTTGATAGCTCATTATCTGCAATCTATTTAAAAATGGAACAAAGGGCATTTAGTGCAGGAGATGCCTTGGATGATCATGGCATCATGTAAGCCCACAAACTTCCATGAAGGAGCAATCTCAATCGCAGTATAAAAGCTCAGTGTGAAGGAGCCCTTTGATTCCATTGCATGCTAAATACACTCCATGAAGTATAATCTTATTGCCTGCCTCCTCCTGTGTACTGAAAAGGGATGAAACATGAACACCATGTGATGCAGGTTCAGTGTCTCTCCAACTGACAACATATGATTTCCCCTTAGTTTTACCATACTGAATGAGATGTTCAGCAAAGAATGCAGTCAATTCATCTTTTGTTTTGTCATGGGCCAATAGTTTATTCATTGGAGTGTTTAAAATTTTTGTTTCATGTAAGATTTTGTACTGGATTAGCTCTGATCCTCTTTGTCGAATCTCTCTCGTTTCACTTTTTAGGGAGCTGGTTTTGTACCAGCCAAAAACCATGTGAACATCATTACAGATGTGAAATTTTTCACTGATCCACTTGCAAAAGTGTGCTCTGAGGTCTTGACATTTTTTAACAGAAGAAGGCTTGTTGTAAATGTGAAGAATGGCCATGCTATCTACTATTGCTGATGTTTCTTGTGGGAGAAATACTGTCATTTGCATCTTGGCTAGATGTATTAGGTAAAGATTCCAACACTACCATAAGCTTATATTTAGCCAGGCAATGCTGCATCTTCCCATCAGCAGCAAACAAAGATCGTGGAAGTGCTGAGAATTCATACTGACTTAAGTTTGACTGAATATCTATGTCCAGTCTGCTGCTTGATTCAGTTAATAATCTTGAAAGCTGTTATTTGTCCACCACTACCTGTTATTTTTTATTTGGGGAACAGGGATGGGGAGAGAGAAGATACATTGCATTAGAGCGAAAGAGAAAGAAGGCTGTGTGGTCATTGCTCAAGCTTTGGTGGTGTGTTCTCCATCTATGCAAGAGGCCAATGTTTTCTAGAAAATCTTATACATCCTTATTTCCTTGAGCTTGTATTACTTAGGGTGGCTTGGCTCACTTTCTTAAGGTATCTGTTCTGCATGTAGGAGGTTATTTCCTGCTTTCTGATTGTGGCACAGTTGTAGTCTGCACTAGGTGGATCTATACTAGCCTGACATCATGTGTGGATGGTATTGCTTGGTAGCAAGGTGCTTATAAGTACAGAATGGTTAACCCATGGTTTGTTTTTGGGTTAACCATTGGTTGTTTAGCCCCTAAGCAACCAAGTGATTGGGGTTCAGACATCACACTCAGCAACCTGTGAAGGAGCTGATCATGGGTTGCTGAGTAAAATTATGGGTTGTCATTATGTGCAAACAGGGCCTAAACTGTCATGCCTCCCTCGGACTCCTCCAAGGATGAAGGAGAATGGCAGGCTCTGGACCCAGGGGAATGGACCAGCACAGAAGGAGCCCAAACCCCCGAACCCCTGTAGAGATTCCATGCCCAGCTGCGGCCCTCCCAGAGGATTCGGAGGGCGAAATGCCAATGACCCACGCAGAGCAAAGGCAGCTGCATATCCGGGAGCAGCATAGGCAAGCCTCTGTCCATTTAAGGCAGAGAGGCTCTCAGAGGCAGGAGGACTGATTGGATGCAGCTGCCTCAAGTTGTGGCCCTTAAAAGCAGAGGGCAGGCTGGGGCAAGACTGCTGAAGAGCGACATCATATCGCATGCCAGACCTCAGCCTCAACCTCAGACCTGACCCACTGCCTTGCTCATGTTCCCTTGTGTGATTTGGACCTCAGACTGGACAACAGACTTCTCTTTTCCTCAACGCTTCGGATTCACTGCCCAGTTAAAATATTCCTTGCTACAGCTGCTTTTCGCTTCCCCGGCCTTGGACAGGTTTCCAACCCTGTTATTAGCCAGTGATTTATTGCCGCCAGCTGCAGTCAGCTGGCAGGAGCCGACATCAACACACACACATACACATATATGAACATAAGAAGAGCCATGCTGGATCAGACCAAGGGTCCAATTTTTGTGGTAAGAAAAAAGACGGAAGAAATGGTGAAAAGCATGGGAGGGTTACTAGCGGAAGATGATATTGTCTGGATCCCCCATAAAATTCTGTGTTTAGAGGAAGGTGACTACACAATTAAAGCCTCATCAGGAAGCACCCCAACTCACTTCTTTGGAATAACATATGGAGGGCACCCCGTTCCACTGTATCTGCATCTGTGGCATCAGAATCACCCAGACGCCATGTGACATGGAATGGATAGGCCCCCAATACATTCTCTAACCTGGTTCACATGACATGGCAGCTCATCATGGATTATTTAATGTGTGTTATTTAACCTGCCGTGCAGCTGCCATTATCAGGGCGATCGGGGATTGTGCCATGTCGTGCAAACCCAGCCATTGTGGGTTACTTGAGGGTTAAACTATCCTTGCATAACCCTTGATTAGTAGTAGGGTTAAGCAAGGATTGTTTAACCCTTAAATAAGCCATGATGGCTGGGTTAACACAAAATGGCACAACCTCCGATCACCCCAATTGGGGGTTGTATATTCAAAATGGTGGTTGCAGGCACAGCCCCATGATAAGCTGGCCACAGTGAGCCAGCTGTGTCATGCAAATTGGCCCTCTGTTAGGTGGGATCTGTGATGAGATATTCTCAGGAATCAATATCATGTTTATGGAGATTTATGAGGTGGCTAGAACTAGAAAAATCTTTGACTGCAAGGGACAGAAATGCAAATAAGTTGAATTTACTATTTGTGAATGTATGTTATATCTGCAGATATCTGTGTGATCCTGAAAAAATATGCCAGTTTGGAGGACTATATCTGGAGCACATGCTCTTTAGAGCAAGATGTTAACGAGATCCATACGATTAGTTTTCCTTTTATGGTGTCATGTTATAAGCAACTGCATTTTCTTATTTCCATTATATGGAGCACTTAATTCCTGCCCATGTTTTTGGTAAAGGTTGCTTCTTGGTTTTGGTTTTGAGGTGAAGGTTGGGGAAGAACCATAACTTAGTGGTGGAGCGCATGTTTTGCAGAAGGTTCCGGATTCAATCCCCAGCTTCTCCAGGTATGGCTAGAAAGGAATCCTGCTTGAAACCCTGGAGAGCTACTGTCAATCAATGTCAACAATACTGGGCTAGATGATCTGATGCAGCATAAGGCAGCTTCCTGTGTTTCTATTTGTGACAGCCAGTATGGGCAGGGAAAGAGCACTGACTACAAGTAAGCCTGAACTTACTCTTTTCTTTCCAGCTTTCAACCCCATCAACAATTGTCTGCAACTGTCTTCTTCTCAGGGCTTCTTCACATGGAGCTTTTATCCTGCTATTGAGATTGGTTGCTCACAGAAGTTTGCGGGTCCTTTAGATAACATCATCAACCTCCAAAGGCGAAGTACAGGCTGAAGGGGCAGAATTGCAGCTTGAGATCGATAGGCATATGGTCAAGGAAGACCTAATTACTTTGAATGAGTTCAAATCTCCAGGGCCAGATGAATTGCAGCCTAGAGTAATAAAGGAACTGGCAGAAGAACTCTCAGAACCGCTGTCTATTCTCTTTGAGAAATCATGGCGAACGGGGGAAGTGCCAGATGACTGGAGGAGGGCTAATGTTGTCCCTATCTTCAAAAAGGGTAAAAAGGAGGAACCTGGGAACTACAGACCAGTCAGTCTGACATCAATCCCTGGGAACATTCTGGAGCAGATGATAAAGCAATCCATCTGGAAGCACCTTGAAAACAATGCAGTGATTACTCAAAGCCAACATGGATTTGTCAAGAACAAATCCTGCCAGAGAAATCTGATCTCATTTTTTGATCAAGTAACCTCCATTGTGGACTGTGGGAATGCTGTAGATATAATATACCTTGACTTCAGCAAAGCTTTCGACAAAGTGCCCCATGATATCCTGATGAGCAAACTAGCTCACAGTGGGCTAGATGAAACAATGATCCAGTGGATCCACAGTTGGCTACAGAATTGGACTCAAAGAGTGCTTCTCAATGGGATCTTCTCAAACTGGGGAGAGGTAATGAGTGGGGTACTGCAGGGCTCAGTCCTGGGCCCAGTGCTCTTCAACCTCTGTATTAATGACTTGGAGGAGGAGGTGCAGGGAATGCTGATCAACTTTGCAGATGACACAAAATTGGGCAGGATAGTTAATACTTTGGAAGACAGAAACAAAATTCAAAGTGATCTGGACAGACCGGAGCCCTGGGCAGAAAACAACAGAATGACATTTAATAGGGATACATGCCAAGTTCTGCACCTAGGAAAAAGAAACTAAATGCACAGTTACAAGATGGGGGATACGTGGCTCAACAACACTACAAGCTAGAAGGATCTTGGCATTGTTGTAGATCACAAGCTGAATATGAGCCAACAATGTGATGTGGCTGCAAAAAAGGCCAATGCTATTTTGGACTGCATTAATAGAAGCATAGCTTCCAAATCCCGGGAAAAACTAGTTCCCCTCTACTCAGCACTGGTTAGGCCTCATCTGGAGTACTGTGTCCAGTTCTGGGCACCACACTTGAAGAAAGATGCAGACCAACTGGAGAGGGTTCAGAGGAGGGCAACAAAGATGATTAGGAGACTGGAAACAAAGCCCTATGAAGAGAGACTGAAAGAACTGGGCATGTTTAGCCTTGAGAAGAGAAGACTAAGGGGAGATATGATAGCGCTCTTCAAGTACTTGAAAGGTTGTCACAGAGAGGAAGGCCAGGACCTCTTCTCCATCATCCCAGAGTGCAGGACATGGAATAATGGGCTCAAGTTACAGGAAGCCAGATTCCGGCTGAACATCAGGAAAAACTTCCTGACTGTAAGAGCAATACGACAATGGAACCAATTACCTGGGGAGGTGGTGGGCTCTCCCACACTGGAGGCATTCAAGACAAGGCTGGACAGCCAACTGTCAGGGATGCTGTGACTTGGATTCCTGCATTGAGCAGGGGGTTGGACTCGATGGTCTTGTAGGCCCCTTCCAACCCTACTGTTCTATGATTCTATGATTCCAGGGTAACTCCCTCACTAAATGACCTTTATTCCATGTTTTAAAGATTGGAGATAATGAGCTGTCAAAGTACCATGCTTGAGTTCCTCTTGAGTTCCCTCCTTTAAAAAGGAAAACGCACAATAAGAGGAGCTAGACCACAGTACCATCTAGCGGCTGTATAATGAAACATATGGGAGACTCAGATAAGAGGGGAAAGGAGGGGGAAAAGAAGGTGGGGGAAGGAAGCACACGTAAAGGTGTGCTTCCTTCATGATCTTGCATTTAAAACAGAAGCAGAAAGCCCTGTTTTAAATGTGGGATTTTACGCTGGTGTAGAGATGGTCTCAGTGCTGCTATCGGCACTGAAACCTGAAACCTTCACATCACCTGGCAGAGCCTGATTTGAATATCTGCAAAACCTCGTCCTCCATATCATCTTATTCTTAAGACTGACTATGCAGACATCCTAACTACAACATCCAGTCACCCTTTCCCCCCTCCTATTCCCCTCCTCCCCATGCTTTTTGTACCATCTTGCCTGACGGACAGACCTGGAGATCTTGAAAATGTGCACATTTTTTGTGATCTGAGTTGGCCTAATAAAGGTATTACACTCTTACAGTTTTTGGAATTGTCCTGAATAAAGTGCAAGTGGAATAATTTTGGGTGGAATTTGTGTACGGTTAGGCCATTTGGTCTGTTGGACTATGTACTGCATCTTCAGCTTTGTCAGCTCTTGGATTGGAGAGTTTTGTGTGAAGAAGATGTAACAGACTGTGTTGCATCATTTCTCTCATCTGAAGGCGCTCCTGTGCTCTGTTGTGATGTAATGTCTCTCCACAGCTTCTGAGACTGAACCTTGATGTATGGCTTGGAATCTGTTTACTGCCTCCTCAGCAGTTTAGTAAGCACAGGAATGCATCCAAAAGGATTGCTGCCAGGCAGCGGAACTGAAGGTGGCTTTCAGGCTGTGTGTCGCTGTAGCGTTAGCTTTAGGTGAGCAAGTGGACGTTGCTGAGGAATGTGGCAGCCATACTTTTCCAAGGCACTTTCCTGAAGTGAAGTGGCTTCTGGTGCTGCTGAGTGCAGGAGGAGGCTGCTGTTAAAGCCTCCCCCTGGCCCAGGTAAGAGCAAAATCCAAGAACTTTACGCCTGTGAGATGAGGACTCCAAGCTGATTATATGAGAAGTCTGCAATAGAGTCTCAAAGGAGCACATCATCTCTATCTCCCAAGTTCTTTAGCTCTCCCCAGTACTCCAATTGCTATGACAGCACTGTCTCTATGACAACCCTTCAGCTGAGAACAACCCTGAGGAATAGGAGCAGGGAAGATTGGAGTATATATGAGAGAGAAAGAGAGGGGTGGGGAGGCATTCCAGTGCTTCTTTGCTGACTGCATCATTGAACTTCAGTGACCATTTTTCAGCTTGGCATTTTGCTTGGATACGGACTAAAACATCAGGCTATGCCTCTGCTGCGATCCCTTCATCTTTTCAAGAGCTGAACTGAATATTCACAAGAATTCTAAATTTTAGTTTTTCCATTCAAATTCTGAATATGAGATTTTGATTTCAATATTTAAACTGATATTTTGCATTTAAAATTCAAATTGATGTTTTAAATGTGAACTTTTCCCTCAGAAAATACAAGTATTTTAGAATTCTTAGCAGATCTTGTTCAGGCAGGCATCAGATATGAAATAACACTACATGCAGGGCCAATTCAAGACATTTTACTGCCTGAAGCAGAACAGCAGTTGGCTACCCCCACCCAGCCAAGCCCCAAGCCAGCCAAGTTATTTTGGAACATGAAGCAGAAAATCCTCTAAGCACCCCTCTCTGTCCCCAGTAGTAAAAATACAACAATAAATAAACTAACAATTTGTTGCCATTTCATGACAGCCAAAACCTGCTGCCTGAAGCAGCTGCCTCACTTTGCCCAATGTTAGGGCCTGCCCAGACTGCATGTCATCAATCAGATGTTGCCAGTGAGATGACATGTCATCTGCCAAATACAGTGAAATGTCAAATACCAATACCTGATGAATACCAAAATACCCTTTAAATCTCCAATGGGATGGAGAGAAGCATCTGCTGAAGCGCCGCCCACAAATTCCTTCCACGGTTATGTTTTCTGAGCCTTTCTAAATGGGGCATTTATTGTGCGTTTGTGATTCTTCACTTACAGTAGTTTGCAGGGCCCCATCTACACAAGCCATTTACTCCGGGGCTGCTGCGATTCGTGGACCTTTGGGACGTAGTCACCATTTCGCAGCCAAACCATGGTTTTCACCCGGAAAATGCAGATTTCCAAAGAGGTGTTTTGCTTCCATTTTTTTGGTTTGCTGCGGGTTTCTTGCAGCCTCAAGCTGTCTGTCCCTTACCCAAACTGACTTGGCATTTTGTGGTGGGCATGTGGTAGGCGTGTCTAGTGCTTATGTCACTCTGTGATGCCCCTTCACTCCTCCCCATTCCTTCATGGCTGCGCAGCTACAGAGGCACAGAGAAGTGCACTCATTTCTTTAACCACACCTTCGCACGGCTTTGTATCTTCGCAGTGGCTGCTTTGGAGTCAGTGGCCAAAGGCTGGGGGCAGGGGGTGTCGGAGGAGCAGAAAGTCCAGGACGAACTTCGCTCCAGCCACCATTTCGGAATGATGGGTAGGCACGTACCTCTCATGCCTTGGCATGTGTGAACCATCCCAAGAGTCTTGGGCTGGAGAATTGCCAAACAGTTGGCATGGTAACGAAGGAGCAGACCACCCATATTTTACTTAATGAGGAATGGACAGACACGAAAGAACCCCTAAAATACAAAGCAGCTATGACCACCCTCATGTGCCTGCGCAGCTGCGCATTTAAATATAATGGTAAAAAAGGAGCAGTGCAACTACCACAGTTTACTTCAGTCCAACAGCTATGTGTCAGGGCACAGCGGATTTTCCCACTGGAGAAATCCAGAGTAAATCGCACGTGTACAGCAGCAGAAGCTAATTCGCAGTGGCAATGCTGCACAGTTACAACGGAGTGAAGGTTGAAAGCAGTGCCGTGTAGATGGCCCCCAGGTGCTCATCGTCCAGGGCCTCTCCCGTTCTTTGCAACCAGAATCGTGTTTTTCTTCTAACAAGGAAAGTCTGGTATTTTTGTGATGGCGGCATGAAAACCTGGTGTATTTGTGCAATCCCACTATACCTAGTGATTGTGTAATGGCACGTATAGAAAGGCAGAGAAAGAAAAACCCTGGAAAAGAAGCCGATCTTAATCCCAGAAAGAATTTGGAAGCAGAAGCCTTGGTAACGTAGCAGGTTAAAATCCTCAGCCCTCTGTCTCTCTCCCTTACCTGGGCCCCATCTACATGAGCCTTTTAGTTCGGGGCAGCTGCAAGTCGAGGTCGCTCGGGACAGATGACATAGTCACCACTTCGCAGCCATCCAAGGTTTTCTCCCGAAAAATGTGGATTGCCAAGGAGGCGTTCTGCTGTGATGTTTTTCATTTGCTGTGGGTTTCCCCATGGTTGCGAGCTGTCTGTCCCTTCCCCAAACCGACTTCGCATTTTGCAGTGGTCATGTTGTAGGCATGCATAGTGCTTGTGTCGCTTTGTAGTGCCCCTTTACTCCCCCCATCCCTTCGCAGCTGCACAGTTACAGAGGCACAGAGAGGTGTTTTCATTTATCTAATCACACTTGCGCACATTTTTGCAGCTTCGTATCTTCGCAATGGTTCCTTTTGGACTCAGTGCTCAAGAGCTGGGGTGGTCTTGGGGGAGGACCGAACCTGGAACTCTGGGCTATTGCAGGATAAACAACCCAGAGTTTTATTCCATGGTTTGTTGTTGGGTTAAAACTTGGGGTTGTTTGTCCCTCAGCAACCCAGGGTTCTGACATCACATCAAAGAAACCAGGAACAGGATGTTTCTGGGTTGTTCATGAAAGTGGATGCAAAGTGGAAGCGGAGGGCACAAGGGAGGCAGTGTGCTCCCTTGCTCCAGCATGACTTCACCAATTCATGGATTAAATAACCCATTAATTGGTGTCATGTACGAACCAGGTCTATGATTGTCATTGTATACTGGAAAGAGGCTGATGGGGGTTTAAGTAAGAGGGGAAACTTAACAAACTAGTGGGAAAGGGTGCAAGACAAAAGACTATGCATATCAGCTGAAGTTGCAGCACCAAGCAGGGACTGGTCTTGAAGTCTCTTTGTCTTTTATACATGCCTCGAAATCTCACCTATCCATGACAATGCTGCAAGTTGATCTTCTGTTAAGATAAGTAACTTCTTGCACTTGTAACTGTTCTGTGAAAGTTAACTTGGTTGTATGTTCTTGGTCTCACTTTCATGCCAGCTGGATTGGAAAAGGACTTCATGCCACTTTGGCCTTTCATGTAGGGGGAATGCAGAATGCCATCTGAGCAGTTGGAGTGGGGTTGGGTGATTCCCATGGAATGTGAATGGGGCTTGAACTGCCAAGAGTCGAGGAATACCATTCTGTTATGAAGACGTTACTTCCTTTTTTGATCTGCCTCCCTTTACAGAAGTAAACTGTGGCTTGGTGAGATGGCAGGATGCAGAAACTCCTCTCTTAGGCAATGTTATTGATCACTGTTTCCAATAGGATTTATCTCATGTTCATTGTGGAAAGCCTCATGGAGCATATAGCAGGATGATGCAGGATATGTACAAAAGGCTGCTGGACTTCAACCGCCCTATCTTAGCATACTTCCAGATTCGGCCTTTTATCACACCATCACCCTGCTTCATTCATGGAATTTTACTGGGGCGGGGGGGGGGGTGTCTACATGTCGTCATCATCTTCCACTCATAATCCTCCCATGGTTTCTGTCCACTACAGAGAAAATCCATTAAGGAGAAAAAGACAGAACTGCTGCATCATGCCTTCTGAGTGGTAGCACTAGGAGCCCTCCATCTGGAAGCACCTGATGACACACAAGTATTTTCAGCAGTTTTTGAAGCATAGCCAGTTGGGATAGCATAAATGGTCTAGTGAATTTGATCACAAATGTTAAACCTCAGTCCTTCCTTCTTAGATTTCAATCAGGGCTCTCATTAATTTAATTTATGGTAGCTTTGACTTTCTTCGACCATATCATTGAGAGAGACTATACAATCGCCTTACAAGTCCTTGGCCAG
Source organism: Heloderma suspectum (assembly GCF_057233095.1). Taxonomy (NCBI): domain Eukaryota; kingdom Metazoa; phylum Chordata; class Lepidosauria; order Squamata; family Helodermatidae; genus Heloderma; species Heloderma suspectum. The sequence goes on from NC_139462.1 coordinate 120,741,185, forward strand.
TGTGGTGAATTTCAGTGTCCATTGCCCTTTCTCCATTCTATTTATTCTTCTTCGTCTTGAAGGAAATTGTATAATCTATTTACAAAATATTCCATTTCTGTCATGATTCCTCTGAGTCTACCCATCCTGTTAAGTGTACTATTTCTTTTCCAGGATGGCTCCCTGATTATAGATCTGGGTTTAAAACACAGTTATGTTACTTACAATTACGTGAACATGGTAAACAGAATGCGCTTCTCATTGAACTACTATACCCATAAAACTTTGACTGAGAATTACATGCCGCATTCAGCTAGCTAGAGCTGCATGGAAGTCAGAGAAAGAGTCCTTCTGTTCCTTTAAACACTCATGTGGCAAACTATAGAGAGAACAGCCAAAGAACCAACCAAAATATGTTTATTTGACTATAACCAACCTGAGACACTCATTTCCTGTCAAACATGGGAGTAGGGGTACTTTTAAGATCTGGATTAGGTCTCCTGTGCCTATTTTAGAGTAACACTGAAAAGAAGACATACCTGCTAGACACACATTTAAAATTATGTCTGTTTTGGCCAGAGTTCTTCCCATTAGAGGGTCTGAGGGACAAAGACTGAAACTAGCAGAAAAAGGAATATACAGACAGTGTTGTTTAGATGTATTGTGTGGTTTTATTGGTAATGCTTTTTTCTTTTTTTTAAGATGGGGTTGTATTATTGTATATTAGCTACCCTGAGGATCCCACAAGGGACAGACAAGTGGGATATAATTATTTAAATAAATAAGTTCTCCCAAGGGTCTTATGTTTCAGCCTTTCCTAGTGAAGATGGACTGGCCACAATCATTCATACTGCTTTTCTGTGAAGATTAAAGCAGTTTGCAATAACAAAAAATACAATTTAAAGTGAACAATATAGCAACATGATTCAACAATAACATAGGAAGACCCACATATAATAATATAAAAGGCAATATTGTCAGCTGACAGCCGAATGGGGGTGTCTCACATGCCTTATTAAAAACAATCAAAACATTTCGTTACCTCTTCAAGAAGGAGTTTCCACAAATATGGGGCAATGACAGTAGAGGCTCAATTTCTGGCTGTCATCATCTGAACCTTGTGCAAAGATGGTAAGTAGACCTCAGCTGGTGAGTGGGCTCATATGGGGGTGGGGAGATGGCCCATAAGGTGTAAGGGTTCCAGGCCATGCAATGTTTTAAAGGTTAAAACTCACACTGAATTGAGTCTGGAAGCAGATTGGTGACCAGTGCAAAAGAAGTTGATGCTAAAAGTTGATGCAATTGGTGCAAAAGAAGTTGAATATGTGTTTCCTCCTAACAGGAGTATAAAGCAGCCTTTTGCGGCAGATTAAGGCTTCCAAGTCATCTTCAAATGCAGCCCCACATAAAGAGCATTGCAGTGATTGAACCTGGACAGACATTATCAAAGCATGGATGAATATGGCATGTTTTGGCCTGTCTAGAAGAGGAAAAAGCTGCCTTATGAGCCAAAGGGAGAAGAAAACACTCCCAGCAACAACTCCAGCCTGCTTCTCTAAAAGCAGTGCCAAGTCCAGGAGAACTTCTTGGGTTTTTATTTGATCAGCTAGGGTAGGTCAGAGTGACCCTATCAATCCAGACCCCAGCCATTCCCTGTGTGTATGGCCTCTGTCTTATCTGGTTCCATTTTAACTGATTCTTCCACATCCACCTGACTGCAGGACAGAAATAGCAGCTCTCGGGAACCTCGTTAAAGATAGAGAGAGAGCTGCATGTCATCAGTATATTGATGACACCCAGTCATAAAACTACGGACGATCTCTGCCTGTGGCTTCACATAGGTATGAAATAGCATCAGCGATAATACCAAGCCTGTGGAATCCCACATGGCACATCCCAGGGAGCTGTCTTAGCGAGTCCTGTCTGATGAAAAGAGGCTGACTGACTAGAATACTTTTCTTGGGGCACCTGCAAGATTTCCCAGATAATCCAAAATAATACATTGGACCACAGTATCAAACACTGCTGAGAAGTCCCAGAGAATCAGCAAGAAGATTTTCCTCCTTGTCAATTTCCAGATGAAGCTTGTGAACCAGGCAACCAAAGCCATCTCTTGCCCATAACGAGGGTGAACATCAGCCTGGAAAGAGTCCATGAAAAGATCCAGCAATACCTGGAAATGCTGAGCCATGACATACTCCAGCACTTTCCCCAGAAACAGAAGGTTGGACATAGGTTAAAAATTGGCCAGATCATCCTTGGCCAAGGTTAGAGGTTTTTTAAGTAGTCAGAACACCTGTTCTGTCAAAGACTACTGAAGCTCACCCTCTTGCATTGACAATGTTAAGCTCATTTAGCTGTCTGTGGCGGGCCTTGGCCAACCACAATAATGTGGCCTTCACAGTCCCAAACATCCTGTCAACATCTTAAACAGGGAGCGAGTCAAAATGATCCAAGCAATTGCAACAAGTGGATGAATCCTACACTGTTGGTATAGATCACGGGTGCAGAACTTCAAGTCAGAAAGCCCAGTCTGGTTCACACGGGATCCCAATCTATGGGGTTCCCCAGATAGCCCCACCCCTTCCCCTGGCCCCACCCCCTTTCCCCCAACCACTGATCATTTGGTGGTTTTGCCTTTCTTATTGTCTGCTTGCATCACCTTTGTGCAAGCTTGTGCTCCCTTTTGTTTTCTTCACTGGGGCAAATCTTCCATTTTCTGAAGGAATCCTTCTTTTCTCTAATAGAAAGCCAGTGTGGTGTAGTGGCTAGAGAGTTGGACTGGGTGTCAGGAGATCTGGGTTCTAGTCCGCACTCAGCTATGGAAGCTCACTGGGTGACTTTGGGCCAGTCACAGATTCTCAGCCCAACCCACCACACAGGTTTGTTGTTGTGAGGATAAAATGGAGAGAAGGAGGATTATGTACGCTGCCTTGGGTTCCTTAAAGAGGAAAAAAGGCAGGATATAAATGTAATAAATAAATAAATAAATAAATAAATAAATAAAAGCTTCCTTGATGTTGCTTGTTAACCATGCCAATGACCTCTTGGACTTGGTGCTACCTTTCCTAACCTGTGGTATACATTCTAGCTGAGCTTCTATTATTGTGGTTTTGAGAAACCTCCAAGAATTTTGAAGGGATTTAACCCTCTTGATTCCCCCTTTCAACTTTCTTTCTGCCTGTTCTCTTATTTTAGAGAAGTATCCTCTTTTGAAGTCAATTGTGACTCTGATGGACTTCCTTGGCAATTTTCCACTTGTTCAGTCGTTCAGTCGTCTGATAGCACTGTAGTCACTGTTTCCAATTGGCTCAACAACATTTACATCTTGTACTAGGTCCTGGGCAACACCATTTAGGATTAAATCCAAGGTTGCCTCCCTTCTGGTCAGTTCCATGACCAACTGTTCCAAGGTACAGTCGTTTAAGGCATCAAGAAATTTAACCTCTTTCTTGTGACTGGAACTTGCATTTATCCAGTCAATGTGGGGGTAACTGAAGTCACCCATTACAACAATATTTCCTCATCTGGAAGCCTCCCTGATTTCATTTTCCATCTCAAGGTCACCCTGAGCATTCTAGACAAGCTCCAGATTGAGTTCAGAAAGGGAAATTGCTGGACATTACACCAGAAATATTCAATCATTCACTGGAACCCAATGCCACAGACACGCATTTGAGGACAAACACTATCTGCACAGTGTACCTGCAAAATATGTGGGCAACAGTTTTAGACTGCAAATCCCATCATCCCTCACCATTGGCTAGGGCTGATGGGAGTTGTAGGACAAAATAGCTGCCCACACCTGCTGTAAAAGATAAAGGACTCTTGAAGAACAGCAGGCACTCACCCTGACCCTCAGTAAAATGTTGATAATGGACTGAATTCCCAGCCAGAATGAATTGGCTCTCTAATCTCATCTAACCATGTCTCACAAAGACATGTCTGGTGTACCTCCTCCATCAAAATAAGACCATGAAGGAGGGGGTGTTTTATTTTTAACACCCCAGTTGAACTATTGTGATGCACTTAATGTGAGCCTACCTTTGAAAAATATTCAGAAACATTTATTGATCCAGAATGCAGACACCAGAGCTTTGACTGCAATAAGACATATGGAGCATATGATTCTGACGTACCATTCTTGCAAGTGTAAAGCCATGGTATAATCTGGGATGTAAATTATACTTATGGTTTAAATAACTTTAATAACTGTTAACCAATAATACATTTAATAATAAAAGTAAATAAATAAGTAGATTCCCTTCAATATATTGTATTTTCTCAATGCCATATTCCTTTGAATATAATGTGTTAACACTTTGTTGATTAAGAACTTTTCTTCACAAGGAATTTGTTGTGCACTCTCATTCCTTACTCATGGTTCTTTATGGGTTGTTTAGTTGGGACTCTCCAGTTTCGCTTCTGCTTGTAAACAGCACTTTCTGAGAGTTTTTTTTAGAGCAGGGAAAATTGAGTATTATTTCTGATGGTGACAGAAAACACAATTGCCTCTTATGTATTTGTGCTATTCTGCTATACCACAGTGCCACCTAGAGGTTATGTAGTGGGAAAGCAGGAAGTGAAATGTTCCTTGTGTAGTCCTTGGATCTCAATTCTGCATTGAAACAAGGCTGTGTAGAAAAGCCCTAAATCCTGTTCAGTGCCACAGCATTGCCCTGGTGAGGTGATGCTCCTGTGGTGATTCTCTGCATTGCAGGCTGCCACAGCCCTGCTTCTCACAGCCATTCTGTCCCTCTTCACTGAGGCTTAGTGGTGCTGAGAGAGTAGCCCAACAACGTTGACCACTATTCATATTCCAGGCCAGAGGTGAGGCTACTTAAATTACTTAAATTTAAGTAAGGCTACTTAAATTACCCCTTCAGACCTCCTCCCTGGCCAAACCAAGCCCTTAATTGCATGGGGAAGCCTCATGCTCCACTGAATTGCACTTTTAAAATGTTGAACAGCTTTTTAAAAAATCACACATGAAGTAAGGCCTGAGTTAGAGCAGGGCCTCCTGCCTTTGATGCTAACTTTTTTTTCAACTTCCTCAGCCCCAAGCTCAAGTAACACATACATGCCAAGGATACACTGCAGCATCTTGTTGGGAGGCCCCATTTGTCTTCACTGGTTACTGGTTTGTTTCTGAGCCCAGTTCAAACTGCTAGTTTAATGTTCAGAGCCCTAAAGGGTCTTGGAATGTGAAATCCTAGGGACCATCTCCACCCATACATACATACCTGACTCTTCTGGTTAATATCAGAGGCCCTTTTCCACATTCTCCAGCCATCTGAGATGGAGCTGATGCATATGCGGGAGAGGGCCTTTTCAATTGTGGCACTACAGGTCCGGCATGGCCTCCCAAAACGTGTCTGGCCCCTTTGTTGAGAGCTTTCCACCATGCTGTTAGGACCTGACATAGAGCATTTGGCAGGGGGCTGGTAGGATGATGAATTGTGCCTCCTCGCTGATTTGTTTTGTTGATAGCCCATGTATTATATTTTGATTTGTTGTGATGTTTTACTCATTTTTCCAGCCCCCCATGGAGGCTTTCAGAAATAGAAAGGCAGGATATAAATACTTTTATTGTAACAACAGCTCCTTTAACTTCTCATCACTTGGGCAGTCATGGGCAAAATTCTGAAAAATGCAGGAATGCAATAAAAATGCCTTATATCATTACGCGCTGTTCAGGAAGATAAATTGGACAGGGAAGGAGAGGATGTGGGGAACAGGCCAAACCATATCGAATTTACAACTAGGTATTCACCTAACACACCTTATACCATTTCTGTATCCATTTTCTTTTCTCCTACCTTTGTATCTGAAGATTTGTTAGATGACACATTCTGATTCCTCTGATATCGAGAGACTGTATACTATAAATCCCTGACCTGGCAAACTTGAAGCCTGTAATCAGAATGCCACATTTGTAGGGTAAATATGGGCTAGAAACAGACATAAGCATGCACTGGATATGTTTCCCATGAAGAACAATGCGTTAGTTTACTGCAGGAGGTAAGACTGATATTGAGGTGAAATCACTGTAGGTGGTATGTGCAACAGTTGACCTCTCCCTCCCTCCCTCCCTCCCTCTCTTGCAGAAGTGGTATTTTTCTTAGCTATCTTATATGGAGGGGCCGCGGTGGCTTAGTGGTTAAGACGCTGAACTGCAGACTGGAAGGTTGGCAGGTCAGCAGTTCGAGACCCGAGTGCTGCGTGACAGAGTGAGCTCCCGTCTTCAGTCCCAGCTTCTGCCAACCTAGCAGTTTGAAAGCAAGAAATTGCAAGTAGATAAATAGGTACCGCCTCGGCGGGAAAGGTAACAGCGTTCCGTGCACCTCGGTGTTCAGTCATGCTGGCCACATGACCACGGAAGTGTCTTCGGACAGGGCTGGCTCTTTGGCTTAGAAATGGGGATGAGCACCGCACCCTAGAGTCGGACATGACTGGTTGGGGACACCTTTACCTTTTTACCTTTTTATCTTATATGGTACCAGATGGTTTTCAAAGTACGCATGTTCTGTGCATGCAAATGAGCTCTTAAGAGCTGCTGCAGCATATGTCAATGGCCCGTGTCAATGGCTCTTCCAGCACAGAAAAAAGTATGGAGAGCAGTAGTCAGAGGACACTTGCCTCAGGTAGTGATATGCTTTGTACCTTTCGCCAACTGTTTGTTTTTCACATCGAACTAATTGTTTATGTCACATAGATGAGATTTTACTTGTTACCAAGGGCAGGATCCAATGGTGCCCTGCCACTGGTGGTGAGCACGACTGGTTCCTGGGCGTGTGGGGCTGGCCCTGGTGGTGGCGGCACACATGTGGACCCTACTGTTGGCGGAGGTGATGTAGTGCTCCCGGGGCAAGCCCCCAAATGACCAGAAATGCAGGTTTCTGGAAGGCACAACCTGCCCTTCCAGAAACTTCTGCTTCCAGCCGTTTGGGGGCTTGCCCTGGGAGCACTACATTGCCACTGCTGGTGGGACTGGCTGCACATACTCCGGGAACTGGCGGTGCTCACCACTGGCGGTAGGGCACCATTGGGTCCTGCCCCAGTTGTCCCTTTTTTACAGTACGTTCCTGAACATGCATAATAGACAGTATATGGCGACCGGAACAGATAATAGGGAACTGCACCTCACTTTCACTCATACAGTGCGCCAATACTTTCATGCCCATTATGAGCAGAACTATGGGAGGTACTGTATTACTTTACCCAACAGTTCTGCTAGCATTCTGTCACATGGGACTTCCTGAAGGCTGGAAATGTCACAAGTACCACACTGGCCACTTCTGCGGACTGTGTGGCTTTCCAGAGAGCTGACCCAGTGACAGAGGTAAAGATAAAGGGAAGGGCTGGGTCACGATGTGGTCAGGGGAAGGCGAGGCATGTGTGAGGATGGAAGGGGAAGAGGGCGCCTGTGCCAGGATGAGAGAAAGGAGCCATTATGTGGCAAACAGATGGATATGAGGAGGTGGAGGGAAGTGGGTAGGGCACACAGTAGTGGCGGAACACGTGGTGTCATGCCTCAGGTGGTGGGAGAGTTTGCGCCGGACCTGCAGAAAATTGTTGTGCCCAGGCCTGGCTTGGCTGATCCTATGGAACGTTTGGAAGGAAGCAGACTCTGCAAGAGTTCTTAAGGTGAAGGTGAGACTAGCACGCAGGGGCGGCACGCAGGCCGAGATCTGGAGTCATGGCCTGGAGAGCAAGGCAGTCCGAGACAAGTCCCTCATTAACCTGGACAGACCACAGGCAGCAGATGACTTGTTCCAATGGGTTCCTGGGTCCAACTGAACCCTCATATCCACCTTGGGCCTCACTACCCCAGCCAGACCCTTCCTGAGGAGTAGAGAGGCATAAAGAGGCAGTTGTGCCTTCATCCCAGGGCACCATGGCCTCTTTGCTAGTTCCCATCAGGTGTGCTGCCTGCATGGTAAGCAGGCACTGGGGATGCCAGTCCTGTAGCCTGGGGAAATCTGGATCATATGTTGCTTGGAGGTCTCTGCCTCGAGCGGTCTGGCATTGTTAGATTTGGGCTCAGTGTCAGGAATGGGCCCAGTGCCAATATTTCATCATTGCTCTTGTATTGTTACATATTTTAAGATCGACAGAGGAATTGTCAGCAAAGAACCACGGTTGCTCCATCATGAACTGTCAATCTAGGAGAGGATGTAAAGTCATAGAAGGTGCTGCAAGAATTGTCAGAACTATTGCCAAGCAAGGAAATCCAGACGTAAAGAATTATTTCCTGCAGCTAAATAGTGTCAAAAATCAAGATGATCTTAGAACTGCTGCTTTTGAAAAGTAGGTCAGTGACAGAATAAACACAAGCAAGGGTAACGTTTGGAATATACAAAAGAAAATCAAGTTTTCATCTTTCAGGGGCAAGGGGTTAGGTGATGAAGCAAAGGAATGATTGAGAGAGTATGAAAAGGGCTCTCCAGGCAGTTGTCATCCAGAGCTGGAATGTCATTAAGCTGTTGCAAGTGATGACAAGGTCAGCGTGGGCCTGGGCCCTGAATCTTTTAAGCACTTAGCAATGCCTTTGGTGTGACCCCCTCCTGGAGAGCCTTCATGTTGGTTTGTTTTCTTGGTCTCAGGAAGCTCACACCATTTCCTCCACTTCCTGCAGTGGCCACTCAACATTTCTCTTTCTGGATTCCCGCAAACACCATTGAGCAAGTCATCATTTCCTCTGTTCTTCTTAAGACATCCTCTGTTTCTTTGTAGCTTTTTTTGACTAAAAATTATACTCGCTCAAACACCTTTCCATCTAATAACCTCTCTTGATTCTTTCAGTTCATTAACTAATAAGGCTAAGGGTAAGTTTTCATTTAATTTATTTTCAGTTTCCGTCTCAGTACTAATCTTAGCTCATTTGTCTTCTTGAGATGGTGAACTTGAAGATTTTCTAAATAAATAAAAGTGACCTATCCAAGGTGATGCTCAAAATCCTATAAGCTAGGCTTCAGCAGTATGCGAACTGAGAACTACCGGAAGTACAATCTGGGTTTCGAAGAGGCAGAGGAACTAGAGATCAAATCGCCAACATTCGCTGCATCATGGAGAAAGCAAGAGAATTCCAGAAAAACATCTATTTCTGCTTCATTGACTACGCTAAAGGCTTTGATTGTGTGGATCACAACAAACTGTGGCAAATTCTTAAAGTGATGGGAGTACCAGACCACCTTACCTGTCTCCTGAGAAACCTGTACGAGGGTCAAGAAGCAACAGTAAGAACCAGACATGGAACAACCGATTGGTTCAAAATTGGGAAAGGAGTACGACAAGGCTCATATTGTCACCCTGCTTATTTAACTTATATGCAGAGTACATCATGAGAAATGCTGGGTTGGATGAATCACAGGTCGGAATTAAGATTGCCAGGAGAATTATCAACAACCTCCGATATGCAGACGATACCACCCTAATGGCAGAAAGCGAAGAGGATCTAAAGAGCCTCTTGTTGAGGGTGAAAGAGGAGAGTGCAAAAGCTGGTTTGAAACTCAACATTAAAAAAACTAAGATCATGGCATCTGGCCCCATCACTTCCTGGCATATAGAAGGGGAAGAAATGGAAGCAGTGACAGATTTTACTTTCTTGGGCTCCAAGATCACCGCAGACGGTGACTGTAGCCATGAAATTAAAAGACGCTTGCTCCTTGGAAGGAAAGCTATGGCCAACCTAGACAGCATAGTAAGAAGCAGAGACATCACTTTGCCGACAAAGGTCCGTCTAATCAAAGCTATGGTTTTCCCAGTAGTAATGTATGGCTGTGAGAGCTGGACTATAAGGAAGGCTGAGCGCCAAAGAATTGATGCTTTCGAACTGTGGTGCTGGAGAAGACTCTTACGAGTCCCCTGGGCTGCAAGGAGGTCAAATCAGTCCATACTAAAGGAAATCAACCCTGAGTGCTCATTGGAAGGACAGATACTGAAGCTGAAGCTCAAATATTTTGGCCACCTAATGCGAAGAGAAAACTCCCTGGAAAAGACCCTGATGCTGGGAAAGATTGAAGGCAAAAGGAAAAGGGGACGGCAGAGGATGAGATGGCTAGATAGCATCACCGATGCAATGAATATGGACTTGAGCACACTCCGGGAGAGAGCGCAGGACAGGAAGGCCTGGCGTGCTATGGTCCATGGGGTCACGAAGAGTCGGACACGACTGAACGACTGAACAACAACAAAAATCCCCAGACAGACAAACATACTTGACATTGGATAAGGGCTTTTTCTCTCCCCAGTATCTCTCCACAGCATCTCCCACATCTGCTTCATGTAGGCTACAATTTCAGTTCTTGTACCTTAACCATGCAAGTATTTTCTTCACTGTGCAAGTGGCCACACGTCTTAAGATTTCCAGTCAGGAACCCCCTTGACTGTGGTTGAGGGCTACATGTTGCTGTGCTCTGCAAATGTCTATGGATCATTTTGACGGAGGGAGAGAGGAGGGTTGGACTTCTACAGTCCTCACTGTCCATCTCAGTGAGCCCCTTTGGTAGCAGCAGGGGATGGAGAAAATCGAGGTCTAGAGTAGGCAGCACAATCAGTGGGGTTGGAGGAGGAATATGGGGTTTTCCCAGATCCATTGACCCCTGTTTTTGTCATCAATTTTCCCCACATCCCTGCTTTAGTACTAGAGCACTGAGATGGGATTGCAAGAAGCTCCCATGCAGATATGGCTAGAGATGCGAGGGATATGGAGGTCTGGCCACGCTGGGGTGGGGGTGGGGATACCCCATGGCCAGAATGGGGAAGGGGTGGGATTTGTAGGCTGAGGGATATTGAGAAGAGAGGGGTTGGGCTGGCATTTTGTTTACTGTTGTTGTTACCCTGCTGATCCTATTCAGATCCCCTTGTAAGGTTCCCATGAAACATGTCACAAACACAACTAAGTTCTGCTACCCAATCTGAGTCTTCTTTACTTGCTGTGCTTCCTACTCTGCTCTCCTCGTAGATGCTATCTCCTGTCAAATAGTGATATGCATGTAGGCTGCAGTTGTGAGCAACAGCACTAGGTCTCCCTCCCTCCCTCTATACATACATTACTGGGGACATGAGCGATCGCATGCAGCCTAGTGCTTCCTAATTATGCCCTTATAAGCCTTCTTTGCTTTTTCATCAGAGTTAAAAGGAGCTGGCATCAATCTCAATTATCTACCTTCTGACCTTGTTTGGTATCTTTGCAAGACCTTGTAACTTTTTCTGTTACCTCTGACAATGATGGGAAGGGGAGACTGATGGAATGGTTGGGCTATCGGCTGAAAAAATGGAGGAAAGAAATTGTGGGGAAATATAATGGGAGATTGATGGATAGAGAAGAAAGGACAAAGTATCAAAGTGAAGAGGAACCGGGAGAATGGGAAGATGGATCAAACAAATAAAACTCACACACAAAAGACACCACTGGCTGCTAACATGCTGGTTCGTGCCTGTTTGCCTGCCTCCCTGTATCGTTTATGCTTTATTTTATAGGGCATTTTTGCACAATCAGTGCTGTTAGCATGCATGCATGCGCACACACGCACGCACACACACACATTTGTGTGTTACATGTCTTCTTTGCTACTGTTGTGAAGATATCATATCTTCTGAGCACTGGATAATCTAGATCAGTGGTGGCCAATGCTTGGGTTAAACTAAGCCACCAGCCATGCCCAAAGTGGCACTTGAGTGCTCACTGAAGCACAAATGCAGAACTCTCACGCAATCCTTGAGTCTACTGAGCCAAATCAGCGCAGCACGCAAGTTCTCCTGCCACTATTAGTACCTAGAATCTTTGCCAGTCCCCATGTCGGCTTTCAACCCGACACTGCACATAGTATTGTCACATGAATGAGGCGATGCCGCTGGTCAGGAGTAGTGAGTTTTGACCTTCCTTAAAATAGTATTTCTATTATTTCCACTGGCTGGCATTTCAGCTGGACAGTCTTAACTTTCCATCAGATGTTGCTGGAAAAGAAACAGTTTTTTTTTTTTTTTAAGTTCTCACTCTGTAGCCTCCCCATCATGTTTTGCCAAACTTATCTTGCCTGTCCAGCGACTGTAGAAAATAAAGCCTTCTTCTAATTAAGAATGGTAACTTTTAAAGCAACACATTAGTTTACTCTTGCTTTAGAGTGAGAATTGGTTTGTTTGTTTAATATAAAAACTGTATTTTGAATAGAGTGCAAAAGAAAATGTCATTAATCCAGATAAAATATGTAAATACAGTAAATATAAACACAGGAAAGTGTAAATACAATAGAAGTTGGTGTAATACAAGGAGCACTGAGCTTCCAGGACCTTGGCACAGCCTGTTCAGACGGAGCTAACAGTGTATGGACAACATCACCATGGGAAAAGGCTAATGAATTCTGCCCAACAGCCAAGATTTTGTGAAAAGCAGCTTGCAAGGCTGCAGTGAAACACCGATGTCCACCCTTCATTTTCTATCATGGACACTGGAATTCCACACACGTTGAGATGTTATTATTTTTTAATATGCTGTAAACTACCTTGAACATTGTTTTTTATTAGAAAGGCATGATACAAATACTTCCAATAAATAATAAAGAAATACAACTGCAGGCATGTTCCGTTATCCTTTTCTTTATATAAAAAAAATACAATGGGACTTTGGACTTCGTCCCACTGGACAAAATGGGAACTGTTGTGAAGCTAGAATGTGACACAGAGACAGCAGCCAGGAACTAACATCAAGTGGTGGCATGTTAAAGAAACAGAATCCAGGATGGAGCTTTGCGGAGAGGTGCTGGCATGCTTTGCAATGGCTCCAACCAAGTACTTCGGGACAGAGACACTGGCAAAGTCAGAAAGAGCAAGGCTTGCTCCTCACAAGAAATTTGGGGCCAACGTTGGAAGGGGCAGGTTTAATCCCCATGCCCACTGAGGCCCTTGACTGAGTACATCTTTATTTTTGTAAATACAGTGTGTCTACAAATAGTTATAAACACAGGAAAGTGTTAATGCAATAGAAGGCAGTACAAGACAAGGAGCATTGAGCTTAGTGGGATTTGGCACAGCCTGCTTAGTAGCATATTGTTATCAGGGGCAAAAGCCTCTTTGAGATAAACCTAATGGGGAGAACACAATGTGTGCCCCAGTGCAGAACACAGATTGACCTGCTGCACGCATGCCTCTTCTACCTTCGCTCAGCAGCCCATGATCAGCTCCTTCATAGGCTGCTGAGCCTGATGTCCAAGCCCAGAGCACTGGGTGGTTTAGCACCTAAACAACCCAGCACCCAGGGTTCAGACCTCACGCTCAGCAACCTATGAAGGAGATGATTGTGGGCTGCTGAGTAAAAGCAGAAGAGGCTAGTGTGTCTGACCTACCCCAGACTGTCTCCTTATGCTGGCCTCACACTTTAGCATTATACAGACGTGGGGCTATGCAGGCAGCAGATGCCTCAGTGGCTCCCCTGGTGTTCTATGAGGCACAGTAAATGGGCGTCTATCTAGGCAAGATAGAGCCAGTGTAGTGTAGTGGTGAGAGTGACGGACTGGGAGCCGGGAGATCCGGGTTCTAGTCCCCACTTGGCCATGGAAGCTCACTGGGTGACTTTGGGCCAGTCACAGACTCTCAGCCCAACCTACCTCACAGGGTTGTTGTTGTGAGGATACAACGGTGAGAAGGAGGATAATGTAAGCCGCCTTGAGTTCCTTGCGAGAGGGAGAAAGGCGGGGTATAAATGCAATAAATAAATAAATAAATAGGCAAGAGTTGAGAAAGGGCAAAAACCTGTCCCTCACCTGAGATCCTGGGGTTGCCCAAGGCTAGGGCAAAGCCACCCCCTCCCACCCCTGTCAGTGGACAACCCAGCCTCCTTGGACAGAAGCAGGGAGCCGTCTGTGTGCAGAGTACATAGCAATGCATTGTACACCTCCGCGCCCCATGGGGGTCTCTACAATATAAGGCCCTCCCTTCATACTGACCCCAGCAGACCCGCATAACTACATACATCTGTAAAGGCAATTTCCCAGCCTTCCAAGATGGGTCATGCTACCATGTGAGGGAAATGTCAGAGACTGGAGAATGCTGCATTGCCCTCCCTGAACCTCCTTTTCCTTGCCCCGCAGCAACACGGCAGGCTTCTTCTCTCCTCGCTTGTGCAGGGCCTGGAAAGATGCTCTGGACTTGCACAGGGCAGATTCCTCAGGCTGGGACAGGGAAGAGAGAACAAAGCAAGAGGGTGGCAGCTTTTGTGGCCACAGGAAATGAGTTGAGCTGGGATGCTGGAAGAGAAGTTGGTGGAGAAAGAGGCGGGAACATTTTGGTGGGGTCTCTTGTGGACCCACTTCCCCCCTTGCCTGGCAAATCTGCTGGTCCTTTTTGTTATAAAAATATATCATAAATAAGCACAGTAATAATATAGTGATAGAAACAGTCATAGAAACACGTGCACCCCCATTCTTCTTGGGCATAACGGAGTGTTACCCCCACCTAGAAACAGATTTCCACACAAAAAATACAGATATATACATACATACATACATACATGTAACTGCATGTGGGTTTCGGAGACTGAAACACAATCACAAAGAGCTGTATGAAACTGCAGAGAGGAGAGTGCCTGTGATGAACAGCACGGGTCAGCCTATAAGAAGGCACAAGCTGCGCGTCTTTGGCCTGTTCATGTGGCTTGGCTTGCTGCATCTTTGCACAGTCATCTTGAACAGTATACAGACTGGATCATTTTATACAGCCACACAATTACAGGGATGACAGGGGATCTCTGAGAGATCACAGGGAGAGCAAAAGCCACTGCAGGAGAGGCCTATGGCAGGCTTGGAGAACAAATACATGCACATACAGAGAAGAGCTGCTGGCATAAATGCTTTATATTTGCAAGAAAAATTAAAGGCAATAGAGGCGGAGGAAAGAGAAAGCCGTAAGTGTGACCAGCTGTTTGCAGAGGAGGCGAGGGGCATGGTGAAAATTCTTGAGCACGGACAAATTCCAACTGGCTGAGAGAATCCCGCATCCCTCCGAAGTGATGCTCTGCACGTACACACCCTCCAGGTCTGCCTTCTCTAGCACAGGCTGACTGGGGTAGTGGAAAAAAAATATTCGTTTCTAGGGCCCGTCCAAGGCAAATTCCTTTCTCACCCAATGAGGTACAAAATTGCCATATAGCAGAGGTAATCTTAACTCCCATGGGAGATCTGGGGTATCATTAAAGATGGTAAAGTGGGATGCAGATGAGCCAGAACTCACTGGATCGTTGCTCCGTGCAAGTACCACCTATTGTGCTCTTGTGCAGCTCCTGTTCATTTCAATGGGGATCATGCAAAAGAACTTCCTAATAAATTGTGTCCCACGTAAATTACTTGTAGCAGGGAGCCATTTGGATTTGTTGCCTCATATCAGACATCAAAATGTCTTGGACCAACCCTGTCTGTTAATAATATGAAAATGTTTTGTTCTGACTACATTTTTGTTTTTGATTTCTATCACTCTTGAAAATCTCAACTTTAATGCCGACAAGGAGCAGTTGTAGATGAGCAATTATGCACGGGGACCTGCAAATCCATTGTTTGGCAGTACAAATTCTTAGCTCAGCTCAAATGCAGTCGGCTACAGTGCAATTCATTGTTTGCAAAACACAGGTGAGCATGTTTTCTGAATCAAGGACTTTTGAGCACCATCTGTAATTTTGCAATTGGCACTGAGCAGATGCTTATAGATAATGTCAGTTAAAACCTTATTTTCAATCTGTCATTACAGTATTAACTGGATAATTAATCAGTTAATGTGCTATTGCGTTCTAATGAGGGATGCTGAAGCATCAGAGGACCACTCCATGTTGAGGCAGATAAGACCAGTAGGTCCATCCAGCTCAGGGCGACCATGTGGAGTCAGACTCTGTTCTGTCCAGGCTCTCAAGTGGAGCTTCATGTTGGGGCTCGTCAAAACCTGCATGGGCCCTGTCATGTATGAAGGGATAGCAAGGGTGAAAGTGCCTCTGAGCACGTGCAGAATGTGTGATATGTATTTTTTAAATGCACGTTTATAAAATGTCTCATCAAAGAGGCTCCTTAGGTAGAGGTCTTTACCAGCTGTGCTTCTGGAAATCCTTGGATGCCAAGAATCAAGCCTGGAACATTAGACAAGAGGTTTACAGAATTCAGAAGTAACAGAAGCATATTACCTAATAAAGGCATTCTGTTACTGTTATGTTTGGATCTTTTAAAAAATAGATTAGCACAGCAATGCTTATGCTTAAATCAGATATGGCTGGAAAACCTATAGGATGGATAGCACAAGTGGTACGGTCAGCAGGAGTTGGTGGGTGTGCCTGGACAATGGGCATGCCAATGGCTGAAGCCCTAAGCAGTTCGGGTTGGACCTGCTGCCCTTCCTCACCAGTGCTGCCCTGCTCCCTCCACTATGGTTCTTTGCACTTGAGGCAAAACCACACTAAGGCATGGCTGGGTTCGGGGCTGCCTAGGTACTGTAGTGCACGCTAGAGTGACACTTTCCAGAGGGATGAACACATTAGTCTATTGCAGCAAAAACAACAGAGCCCTGTGGCACCTTAAAGACTAACACATTTATTCTGGCAGAAGCTTTTGTGGGCCATTTACCACAATACCGCCAAGCACAGCTACGAAAAGATCACGTCAGACTTTGAAGCTTTGGGAAGAAAACTCAAGAACTTTGGGGCCCAGATAGTTTTCTCATCCATCCTTCCAGTAGTTAGAAGAGGGATAGGAAGGGAACGAAAAATACTCTGGGTGAATGACTGGCTACGAAGGTGGTGCTGACGAGAGAGATTTGGATTCTGGGACCACGGGCTATACTTCCTGGAAGATGGGCTGTTGGCAAGGGATGGGTTGCACCTCACAAAGGCTGGGAAGAATGTGTTTGGCCACAGCATGAAGAACTTCATCAGGAGGGCTTTAAACTGAATCCCACGGGGAAGGGAGATGTAATGTTGGGGGTAACAATGGATGTATGCGCATGCACTGCAATGGAGAGAACAGCTCTGATAGCACCCAATAATAGTCTTCAGACACATGTAGGAAGAAAGCCAGACTATGAAGCACATGGTCTTCCATGTCTATATACTAATGCCCAGAGTATGGGAAACAAACAGAACAAACGTGAACTCTTAATACAGGAGGGAAATTATGACTTGATAGGTATAACTGAGGCTTGGTGGGATGACTCTCATGACTGGAATACAGCACTTGAAGGATATAACTTGTTCAAAAAGAACAGGAGGAACAGAAAGGGAGGCGGGGTTGCACTGTATGTGAAAAATACATATCTCTGCACAGAAATACAGGAGGAGGAGCTTGGTAGCCCCATCGAGAGCATCTGGATCAAAATAAATGGAGCAAAGAACAAAAGGAACCTGGTGGTCGGAATCTACTACCGGCCACCCAACCAAGGAGAATACGAGGATGAAACTTTTGAAAAGCAAATAGCCAATATTTCAAGGAAGCACGATGTAGTAGTAATGGGGGACTTCAATTTCCCTGATATTTGTTGGGAGACAATTTCTGCAAAACATGGCCCCTCCAGGAAATTCCTGACTTGTGTGTCAGATAACTTCCTCCTACAGAAAGTAGAGGAAGGAACTAGAGGATCGGCTATCCTTGACTTGATCCTAACCAACAGAGATGACTTAGTGGATAAAGTAGCAGTTACAGGAACTCTGGGGGAAAGCGACCATGTTGTACTTGAGTTCTTGGTTCTAAGGGAAGCAAAAGCCGAGTGTAGTCAAATGTGTACCCTGGATTTTAGGAAAGCTGATTTTAATAAACTCAGAACAATGATCAGTAAGGTCCCATGGCAAGCGACGCTAACGAGAAAAGGAGTCCAAGATGGGTGGGAGCTTTTAAAAAAGGAAATTCTCAAGGCACAATTACAAACCATTCCAACAAGAAGAAAAGGTGGAAGACAACAGAAGAAGCCAATGTGGCTTCACAAAAAGCTTAGGGATGACCTGAAAACAAAAAAGGACACATATAGGAAGTGGAAAGAAGGCCAAGTAACAAAGGAAGAGTACAGGCAGGTAGCACAGAATTGCGGGGATGGTGTCAGGAAGGCTACAGCTGAGAACGAGCTGAGGTTAGCGAGGGATGCTAAAAACAACAAAAAGGCTTTCTTCAGCTACATGCATAGTAAAAGGCAGAGGAAAGAAATCGTTGTTCAGCTATTAAATAAGGATGGCAAAACGATAACAGATGACAAAGAAAAGGCAGAGGTGCTCAATTCCTACTTTGGCTCAGTCTTCTCCCAAAAGAGGGTCTATGACCTCCCTGGCAAAGGCGAAGTACAGGCTGAAGGGGCAGAATTGCAGCTTGAGATCGATAGGCATATGGTCAAGGAAGACCTAATTACTTTGAATGAGTTCAAATCTCCAGGGCCAGATGAATTGCAGCCTAGAGTAATAAAGGAACTGGCAGAAGAACTCTCAGAACCGCTGTCTATTCTCTTTGAGAAATCATGGAGGATGGGGGAAGTGCCAGATGACTGGAGGAGGGTTAATGTTGTCCCTATCTTCAAAAAAGGGTAAAAAGGAGGAACCTGGGAACTACAGACCAGTCAGTCTGACATCCATCCCTGGAAAAATTCTGGAGCAGATGATAAAGCAATCCATCTGGAAGCCCCTTGACAACAATGCCGTGATTACTCGAAGCCAACATGGATTTGTCAAAAACAAGTCCTGCCAGACAAATCTGATCTCATTTTTTGATCAAGTAACCTCCCTTGTAGACCGTGGGAATGCTGTAGACATCATATACCTCAACTTCAGCAAAGCTTTCGACAAAGTGCCCCATGATATCCTGATGAGCAAACTAGCTCAAAGTAGGCTAGATGAAACAACAATCCGGTGGATCCACAGTTGGCTACAGAATCGGACTCAAAGCATACTTATCAATGGGACCTTCTCAAACTGGGGAGAGGTAACAAGTGGGGTACCGCAGGGCTTAGTCTTGGGCCCAGTGCTCGTCAACATTTTTATTAATGACTTGGAGGAGGATGTGCAGGGAATGCTGATCAAATTTGCAGATGACACAAAATTGGGTGGGATAGCTAATACTTTGGAAGACAGAAACAAAATTCAAAGTGATCTGGATAGACTGGAGCACTGGGCAGAAAACAACAGAATGGCATTTAATAGGGATACATGCCAAGTTCTGCACCTAGGAAAAAGAAACCAAATGCACAGTTACAAGATGGGGGATACGTGGCTCAACAACACTCCAAGCGAGAAGGATCTTGGAATTGTTGTCGATCACAAGCTGAAGATGAGCCAACAATGTGATGTGGCTGCAAAAAAGGCCAATACTCTTTTGGGCTGCATTAATAGAAGCATAGCTTCCAAATCCCGGGAAGTACTAGTTCCCCTCTACTCAGCACTGGTTAGGCCTCATCTGGAGTACTGTGTCCAGTTCTGGGCACCACACTTGAAGAAGGATGCAGACAAACTGGAGAGGGTTCAGAGGAGGGCAACAAAGATGATCAGGGGACTGGAAACAAAGCCCTATGAAGAGAGACTGAAAGAACTGGGCATGTTTAGCCTTGAGAAGAGAAGACTGAGGGGAGATAGGATAGCGCTCTTCAAGTACTTGAAAGGTTGTCACAGAGGAAGGCCAGGACCTCTTCTCCATCATCCCAGAGTGCAGGACACGGAATAATGGGCTCAAGTTACAGGAAGCCAGATTCTGGCTGAACATCAGGAAAAACTTCCTGACTGTTAGAGCGATACAACAATGGAACCAATTACCTAGGGAGATGGTGGGCTCTTCCACACTGGAGGCGTTCAAGACGAGGCTGGACAGCCATCTGTCAGGGATGCTGTGACTTGGATTCCTGCATTGAGCAGGGGGTTGGACTCGATGGTCTTGTAGGCCCCTTCCAACCCTACTATTCTATGATTCTATGATTTAATTCTGTCACCAGAGGCTTGAATCAGGATAACACACTACATGTGTTAATTGGCTTACCTAGTGTGAGGACATTTGCATTATCAGCAACAACTGCACTGTAAATGACCACTGTTAAATAGTGTGATTGTCCTTTTCTGCATTTAATTTCCTTTTGATCTCACTATTTACAAGTCTTCTCCATCAACAACACATGTACTGTATAAAAAACCTCAAACTAATTATAATACTCCATGCATCTGATGGTGGGCTATAGTTCACAAAAGCCAATGCCGGAATGAACTTGTTGGTCTTTATTGCCACTCTAAAAAGTAAGGCAGGTGTCATCATGGCCAGATCAGACACTGCAAAAGATTGGCTAATACTGTCCTGTAATATCAATGATAACCCTACATTGGCTAGAATACACATTGCATTTATTTTCAACAGTAATAACGTTCACTGGTAGCAAAAGTACTGCAAGAGATGTTCAATGGTGCTTTTTAGTGCAATGTGTGAAAATGATCTTAGGGCTTTCCAGATGGGAGCTGCTGCCATGCCTGGTTTTGGTTCCAGGAATCAAAGAAGTGAGGAAAAGTACAAAAAAAGAGGAAAAAATAATGATGGGGTGGGGAACTAAAGGGGCCAGATGACCCCCACCCAGCACTCTGCTTGTCAAATTACATCAGGGGATGGCGCCACACCCCCTGATGTCATTAAGTTCCTGGCCAATACACTGGGTGAATCATCTACCTGGTGCACCAACTGGAACCCTGCTTTTCTGTGTGCCAGCTTCCCCCACTGGGGAAACCAGCCTGAGTTAGTCAATGGCTGGGGGAGTGCTCCAACTGCCAGCTTGGCTGGGGATGCTTTGCCCACATGGTGTCCTCCCTGACTGAGTCGGCAGCTGGAGGAGTGCTCTAGCCGCTGGTTTGCCCAGGATGCTTTGCCTGTGTAGCACCCTCCTCAATAGGGAAGGCAGTGCACAGGTGAATCCCTGGGGCTTCATGCGCTCTGCACCATCCCCATAGAGTGATGCACAATGCATGAATAGATTCAGCCAGCACTGGGAGAAACAGTTCCTCCCAGCATCCACTGAATCTCCTGCCACACACCAGCCAAATCTCCTGCAGGGCAAGCCTTGCCCTACAGAGGAATGCATGAAAGCTCTGCGGGCTGGATGGGAGACCTCCATCCCTGAATTAAGAGGTGTGGCTTTAGTCGAAGCCCTACTCATTTGGATTTTACCTCCTGCCACTGGACACTATGTTACTGCCACTGGACTTGCAGGACAAGTGGATGAAGAAAGCAAAGATTCCGTGTGACTTCAGTTAGCATGCCTATGTTGGGAAGTTTCATGCTGTAACAATACTATGTTGTATTTGCACTTTTTATAATTGCTCTTTTACTAGGAGTGGAGCAAGCAGCTGCAGAAACTGCTGACTTGTGCAGAAGCCTTTCTGCATGATCTTCCAGTCCTAGTTTAGAGGCAAGGCCTCCACAAGAGACAATTTGGAGGGCAGTAAACATTTATTTTCTTCACCCAGCTCAGCTGAGGCTTTTAAACAAAAAACAAAACAAAACAAAAAAGCCCGCAGCCTCAATGTCCATTTTATTATTATCTTTCCCAACTTCATAGTTCTCCTATTAACAAAAAAGGAAGAAATCTGTTTCGTTTAAAAGTTACAAAAATATGATCTTTTATATTTATGTCCTGACTTCAATTTTTCCAAATGATACAGGGTCAATGCCAAATTTCTGTCAAGAGCATATATACATGATATATTAATTTATTAATGTACATAATGTCCCAAGCCTTTGTCAACTATTGCATTCCAGTTGGCCTAGAATATGTTGTGACCTTTGGCAGTGGAGCATTTAAACATTTAAACTCACACATGCAAATGAGCCCTACATATTCTCCCTCCCTTCCCCCTAATCCATCAGAGAGGTGGTAACCTATAAAGGTTTTGTTAAGATATTTCCTTCATATTGACCTAGTTTTAATTATCTCTGCCTTGCTCCCATATGATCCTGAAGATGTGTTTTATTGAGGTAGGTCAAATCAGAACTCTCCACTTCAGGCACACCGTTATAAAATCCTTACATTTTCAAGAAGTGGAACTAGTATTAACCTAGCAGTGATTGGCCTCAAACCCTGGCATTTCTGGATGTCATCAGCTTGATCTGTACCTAATTTTAGTTTGCAGTAGTGATACGGAAAGGAGAGCCTGGATCTCTCTCGTGACTCTTGCTGACGTAATAGGTTTAATGGACACTCCACCCCTGTTTGCTCCATATTCCTCCCTGAATAATCTCATCTTCATTCCAGGAACAGAAAGGATGTGTATTGTGGGTGTTCTCAGGGCTGGCTCAGGACATTTTGCTGCATGAGACGAAACAGTAAGTGACATCTTCCCCCATCAATGTACATAGTTCACAAGTAGGGTATGGGGGGAATAGGGGAGGGAAAAAAACCCTTGTTCTGCACAAGGTGACTTCACCATCCAGTCAGGTTCCTTTTCTCCCCAACCTGATTTTTATAACATCTTGCCTGATAAAGAGACCTAGAAATCTTGAAAGCTTGCCCATTTTTGTGATCTTTTGGTTGACCTAATAGAGGTATTGCACTAATATGGATTTTGAAATCTGATCATGTAATTATCTGTCCAGAGCAACAGAACTCACATGGCTCCCCCACCCATAGATCATTTTCTCCCAGTCTAGTAGAGAAGGCCAGATCCAAGGGGCATCCTGCCACATGTGTTGGACCATATATAATTTGAGACAGGCCCATGGTCACCATGACAACCATGAACTCCCGGCCTACTCCTGATAAGGCAGCTTTGGCATGAATGCTGAAGTCACCTAAGACCACCAGATTTGGGGTCCTCAACACCACAGTCAAGAGCACCTCTGCCAGCTCAGAGTGGGCAGCAGTGTGGATGACACACTGACAGAACCCCAGTCCTCTCTCAAGTCCCCAACACCAGGAGCTTACATTGGTAGTAATGAAACATGCAATTGCCTGCAAAGGTGCAGTTGCTGCTCTCCCACCCAGTACTGTGACCTTATGTTCTAAAATGAAACAAAACCAGAATAAAACCTAGAAGGAGATCAGCCAATACTGGGGCCTTCAGGATGCCTTGATTGTTGTAGGATTACCTTTAAAAGTTCCAATGCATATGAATAGCCTGGGGGTGGCTGACCATTACCATTTCACAAATAACCCTACACAATGAAACAATGCACTCAATGCATGCTTCTGGAAGAAGATGCCATGCTGGTAGTTCCCTTGATCAAAGAGTTCTGCCCAGTCCAATGAGGCTGACAAGCCCTGAGGCAAAGACCTTGTCCTTTGGTGTGCTAAAGCCTCCTACAAGCTCCCTCAGAAGCACGAGGACAAATGGGATTTTCCCAGGAGACAGTGAATCACCAAGCTCCAGAATGGAAGGGTGAGGTGAGCCTCTGCCTCTTATCGTCTGCCGCCTGAGGCAAGGGACTGACTTGTTTATGAGTGTGTTATTTATGTGTCTGATGTGCATTGCATCATATACATTTAAATCCCCCTCCCTGTTGTTCTGAGTATATATCACATTAGATAAGCTGCATGTGATATTAGCATGTAATGGTTACCTTGTTAAACACAGGAAGCAATGGGCAGGAATAAAGCTTTAGTTTTCTCTATGGAAGGAAACAAATACTTGGGACCAGCGCTAGCTAACGTGCCATCAAGGGTGGACAATGAGCCAAGTTTGCAAATGCAATCAAAATATTTATGACAATAATGTTTTAAGCAGAGCTCTAGAAGGATCTCTCCAAACCCATTCCTGAGCAAAAGAATGACACATGAGAGTGGGTGTAAGTGTGAAGGGACAAAAAATCCTGACATCACGCCCAACCTTTTTTGCAGTTTTGGTTGCAGGCAACACATCAACAACTCCCACATCCCAGAACTTTGTGACAATAGGGCCGCAAAGGGGCAAAGGGGAGGAATTACCACCGGCCTTAGTTTTTTTTTCAGTTGCACCCTCTTTTCCTTGCTGCATACAATGACAAGGGCAATGCAGTCAGAAAAATGTAAGAGAGGACATGGTTGATTTGCAACTGTTGCTCCAAGGGAAGAACATTCCTGGAGGATTTTTCAGATTAGCCTGGAGCATTTGGAATTGTAGCGGCCCAGGCAGCTGCCTGCATTACCTAGTGAGTTGGGCTGGCCCTGATCACACATATACTGATGGAAATGTATATATTGAATGTATTTACACAGAAATAAGATCTTGCAGTTATAGTACAACACTCACTGAAAATGACAACTTAGTGCACTGCAGCATTGGAAAAGCATGTTCAGTGTTAGGGTTTATGAGGAGTGAGACTGGAAAAAAATCTTATATCATAATGTCATTGGGATAATACTGTCTATGGTATATACATCTTTATTTCCAGATTCCCCACTAGATGCGTAATTCACTGCCTCCGTTGTAAGAGGTTGAATTGTTTTTGTTTTTTTTTAAACCTTCCTATCTGTTTCAATTCACTGGGCAGTATCCAATATCAGCAGTCCACCAGCACCAATCATGTTGTGGTGGAAGAAACAGCCACTCAGGCAATGGGAAGCTGGCACTTGATAGTGCAACCTGAAACTAGCCCAAGCTAGCACTTCCAGAACAGGACAAGTCAGTGAAGCTCCCTGGCCCAAGGGCAGCACTCAATACTACCTGCAAAGTTTACCTAGCTAGCTCCATGCCTGGTACCATTTCAGCTAGAGCTCTGCAAACACATTTTGAAGGAGAAAATGCATCCTATCCTGCCACACAGGAAGCGATATGCTGGCTTGTTTTCTTTTGTGAATAGCTGCAGATGGTAGTGAAAAAAAGGAATATTATGCAGGAGGGGATGGGGAAGAGAACAAACACTGTCAATCGCCAAGTGAGACTCAGATTCTGACCGTGGGAAGGTGAGAACCAAAGGCTCTGCCTTCCCCATTAGAACTTCAGTTCTGTATTGGAGAGACCTTCCCTTTGCTTCATTACTTCTGAATGTTTTGCTGGAACATTTACCAAATCAGGACACCACGGCAATGTGGGAAGCGTTTTGAAATGGACACTGTTTGCCAGGATTTCCCTTCCCTCACACTTTTTTAAAATTCAAAGTAGCTATTTCAAAACAGCTGTATGAATTTGTCTCGCTCCCCCCCCCGCATCCTGAAATAACCCTGTCATTCCAGCTGTGGCCCTCCTACCCACACCACGCTGCCAGTCGCTGCCAATCCCATTCGAGTGTCGGCCTCCTTGCTCCAGGGGACTTTTTCATCTGGTTATTCCAATCTTCCCCTCAGGAGGCCTCTCTGCTATCCCAGTCTTTGGAAACAGCAACACTGCCAGTTTTTCTTAGCCCTGATCACCGATGATTGTACTTGTACTATTCTACTCTTTTGCTCCATTGATGTGGAGCAAAAGTGTCAATTCTGTGACACTTTCTCATGCAGCTTTTCTGCTGCTGCCTCCTTTGCCTTCTTCCAGCAGCTTTTTGCTACTGTTCCTTCCTGTTGTGCTCTGTGTTCAACAGCAATGTGCCTTGCAGTGTCAGAGACCTAACAAACGCAAGCATAAATGCCACCCTCAGTTTCCAAGGGTTTGGTTTGTAATTTTAATTTGTAATTAAAATACATGCAGGGTAACTCCTGAGAACAGTAACTCTTGAGAGACTGGCGTCCTCTTTGTTTTAATTTTCACAAAGTGTGCAGAACACAGCAGCTATGAGGAGCTTAGGGGCTCAAGAACTCTGGCTACATCCTCCTTCCCCAGCCCATCAAGAGTGACAGGTGAGGAGCCCCCATTTCTGACATTTGGCCCAGTTCACATGATCATGGCAGGGGAAATAATCCACCATGCCTTATTTCCCCTGGCACATGTAGGTTGCATGCCAGGGGATTTACATAATTACCCTTCCCAGCACAGCTTGCCATGGTTAACTAGCCACCCAGAACCCATGGGGCTTATTTCCCCTGCTGTAATTGTGCAAACTGGGTCAGAATTTTCATGACAGTGCTATCCCAGCAATTTTAACTTCAGCATTCATGAAAAGTCAGGTTTCAGTGCCACAGTCCCAGTCAGAGATTTGGATGACAAATGGATCTGTTCACACAAATGGCAGATGTAATGGTAAACCTGTTTCTGGTTTTCAGAGTGCAGGTCACAATCACATGATTTAATGCTCCTCTATAGGAAAAAAAATCCATGCATAGTGAAAACTAGGTGTCAGGGACAAAGTTGCCTAGCCTTCTCCCTGACAGGTTAGTTTTCTGTGTGCATGGTGTGTGTGTGTGTGTGTGTGTGTGTGATATGTGATCCTTCACATGCAATCTGAGGTAGTACAGTCCAGAAACTGGTGTACCGGTCCACATCTTCTTTTTGTGGGGTCTAGGGCCATGTGGTACTGTTGTGATTTGTGTGCTTCAAGCCCTCAGCAACATAGATGGAAGTTAGAGGCTGAAGTATACAGATGACAGTTGGAAGCACAACGTATTTTTAACCACAGACTATAGCAGCACTTTGGAGAGAAATAAAAGGGGGAAGGATTAGTTAGATCATCATGAAGTATGAAAACAGAAGGAGGTGAGCATCCAAAATAAATCGCAAAGAAGAGAAACAGGTTCTCAGGATGCAAAAAAAAAATTATTGTAGGAAGCCCAATGCATTTTCTGCAGAATTTTTTTTGCAAAAGATTGTTTCCTATGTCAGTAGATTGACACAAGAGACAATCTTTTGTGAAAAAATTCTGCAGACTTTTTTCTCTACCCCCTGGAGAAGGCATAAAAATAAGAAAAAGGCCAAAACGTATTGGGCTTCCTACAATCTTTTTTTTTTTTTTTTGCATCCTGAGAGCCTGTTTCTCTTCCTTGGAAATTGTGGACTATGACCACAACACAATAGTAAGAAAAAGATTATATGTATATTAGGGATGTGCATTGGATTCAGACATAGTCCAAAGCCTGAGCAGAATCAGGCCACTTTGGTCTGGTCCTGTTGGATCCCAAGGTAGTGAGTTTGAGCCAACAGAACTGAAGCCATTCCACAATGAGACTTCATCATTAGCAACTTGTGTTTCAGATATAATATGCACCTGCAAACATTATGTCTGTCATGAGCACTTCTTTTGGCACCAACATATTCTGGCAAGCTAACACAAAACACCAGAAAAACAGTGAGAACTTTTACTGGTAGCAAAATCAGGTTTCACAGATGTGTTTCTTAGCTCTCACAGCAAAAGCTTAATGGTTGCACCTCTCCAGAAATCATATAGCTGAGGGTAATTTGCTATAGGCTCATTACTTAGTTCAATGAACAGTCAAAAGCTAATAACTATAACCTTGTCAGAGATCAGCACAACATTGGTTTCCCCATCGAAATCTCTATGGTTCTCAATACAGGGCATCTTTGTGCCGCCCTCTTGAATTGATGTTTCACCCTGTGTGATACCTCTGAAAAGCCCCACCCCTTCTAATAGTTTATCACGGAGAGCCTGTTAACTTTCTTAAGTGTAGGCAAGTAATTCAAGGTTGAACACTAGCAGCTAGATGGGAGTGATTCAACTCCCCCCTGCTTTTCTCTGAGAGCAGTGACAAGCGATAAACTTACACTTATTCTGACATTCTACAGGCTGATTAGGCCTAAACCAGCCCCCTTTCCTCTTGCCATTATATGTATAACTAGATATAGACAAATTTTAATCTAATTCTACCAGGAAATTAAAAAGTTATCAGCAGTTCCCTTTTTAACTAATCAAAATATAAACCTCCTTCACCTATTTTCCTGACATTGGGCAAGCATAATCCCCTCCTAAGGGGCTACTATGCCTGTGATTATGATCCAGTTCTGGCCAAGAGAAAAAAGTTACAGTCCCTTTTTTTATTTCTGATGATAGTCAATGAGAAGCATGAAGCCTTGGATTTCCGAATCTCAACTTGAGTTCAGTACAAAGCTGAAGTATTGGAGTCTTCAGTCCAAACAAAAGCAGGCCATTTTATGAAGAGTTGAACTGGGATCTGAGTCAAAGCGGGGAGTTGGTACACACCACTAATACACATGTAAGCACTCACAGCCAGGCATTGGAGATTTCTGGATTATCAGACTATGTGTGTGAGATGATGGCACACATCACACAGAGAGTCAGTTCCATACAAGAAACGCGCATCACTGCTCCTTAAAGACATATTTTTCTTGCTTTGTTGCAAGGCCCTGTTACCGTGGTAACATAGATCAGGAAAAACTGAATTTATGGGGAAGATGCTGAACTAGAGCCTGAGTAAGAGTGAATAAGGCGACCTGAAGGGCTGAGGGGCAAGGAAATTTCAGACAAGCCCTCACAGGATGTCACGTCCGCCCCGTAAGCAGAGCGCAGCAGCATCCAGGAAGTGCTGCAGCAGCACAATCTTTCTCATAACAGCCTCTTTTCTGTGGCTCTGGTGGTTTCCTCTCCACAAGACTTCTCAGACCTTAAAAGGAAGGAGCAGCAAGTGACTGCTAATATCTAGTATAAACAATTGTAGAGGAAAGCAGTGAAAGAAAGGAAGAGGAAAGCTTCTCCCATTCCTGCTTCCCTCTATGCTTTTATAAACATTTGTACAATGCTAAAATGCAAAGCTACATCAATGAAATTGCATAATTGTCAACATAATCAGTTCAGCAAATGATATTTTTGAATTCAGAATATTGGTTTTCAGTTCTGGCCCAGTAATCATTTAATAAGAAAGGAACTCAAAATCAATCTTCCAATGCGGGACTATTAAATATGCTAAAGTGAGCAATTCACACCCCCGCAGCATTGGTGGACCTTGGAGTTGTTCAGTTTTGACACCAGCTCTGACTGAACGTCTGTTGACACCTCAGGGTGTGTGTAGTGAAGTATTCCGGGCATTTAACCAAATGGTTACTGTCTAAGCTCCTACTGGAAAGGGCTGAAGCTTGATACAGAGGCACAGGATTTGCATTTGTGGGAGGGAGCTGAATCCACTGGGAAGGCCTGGGTCATTTAGGCAATGTCAAAAGTCCTGGAGCAATGCCCAAGTATGAGTCACTGGCCCAACTCAGAATCCTCCCACTGGATGCTTGAGAAGCAGAGCCAGGCATGCACAGATGCAGTCTGGAAGCTGATGGATTAGGGGAAGAAGAATCATGTATAGACATCCGAAATGGAGATTTTTAATGTTGTTGAATGTAGTATTTCTTCCATGTCTTCTGAAACAGTCGACATAATCTACAATAATTCTATAATGTATCTGGAACATTCTACAGTATATTCTGTAGAGTTCTAGATCAGGCCAGTCCAATCATTAGGGAAAGGAAAGTAGCTCTTTCAGGCAGCTGCCTTTGGGTGCCATTAAAGAATGTCTTTAATGCATTTAGGGCACAATCCTATGCATGTTTAGACAGAAAAAATGCCTACAACTCCCAGCATTACCCAGCCAGCCTGGCTGGGAATTGTAGGCCTTTTCTCTGTCTAAACATGCATAGGATTGTGCCCTTAGGCTGAAATCCTATACCTATTTACCTGGGAGTAAGGTCCATTAAACTCAATGAGATTTACTTTCAAGTCAACATATATAGGATTGCGCTGTAAGTGTATTTACTGAATTTTAGTTATTTAATGCATTATTATACTTTTACAGCTAAAGTGGGGATTTGGATTTTCAGCCTTGGGTGCCAAAATGGCTTGGCTTGGCTGGATAACAGATTGCTGAACTAGGTGAATGTGCAGAATCAAAGCAGCTCCAAAGCCACTAGGTTTTCCAAATTGTTTACTGGGTTTTCCAAAATATTTTCAAAATCTTTGATTAATCATCCTTAGCAATCTTTATGATGGCCTTTGTGATGTCAAAAGAATTACAAAAACTAGATTAATTAAAATGGATTGTTCTAAATCAGAGTGGAAAAAGAAAACACAGATAAAATAGCATCAGCTCCTTTCCCTGGGTACAGGAACTCTGCCAATGTCTAGAATTTGAACACGGGGGGGCGAGGGGCTTAACTGTGGATCATTTTAATTTCCTCAAAATGTTGTTTATTTCACCTGCCTCCGAATTGTTTGTACCTGCTTAAGAAATTCTTAATTAAGAAATTAAGAGAGCTTCGGCTATTGGGCGGTATAGAAATAAATAAATAAATAAATAAATACATTCAGTTGAAGGCGAGATTGAGATGGAGGCTAGACAACTATTTCTTGACTGTCCTTTGTTCCCCAAAGCATAATACAATTTGGCTGAATTGTGCTGATTTATGATCGTAATAAATGCATCCATCTAATTAGGCTGAATGAGAGATTTGCAGACATCTCTTCATCACCCTCCTGACCATATTCCTGTGATCGTAGCAGGTCTGAAACGGAGAATCAACCGTCGTCACTGATGCAGAAGGCATAGTAAAAGATCATATGATTCTATGTATTTATTTCACGTAGGACTAGACTCGAGCGGGGGCTCGTCTTTCTGTCCCGCCCTAATCATTCCCGCCCTTCAGCCGGAAGCCATAAATAGATCAGCCTCACACGGTAGCTCCAAAAGGACGGACGCGGGAAGCCGACGCATCTCTTAGACTACAGTCAGAGGCGCGGGAAGGGTCCCCATCAGCTGCGAAGGGCACCCGAGCCAGCCCTCGGGAGACAGCCGCGCGGGCCGCGAACCCAACAGCGAGCCGGGGTCCGGATTCAGGCATTCGCCAAGCACCATGGGGAGCAAAAAGGTCAGGGCGATGAAATCGTTGCAAAGTGTGACAGCGCTGGCAAATGATATTTGTTTCCAAGTCTTTGCCAGACTGCATTTGTGCACTGCAGCTCTGGTGCCCCCAGACGTGCATCTGCTTTTTAAATGTGACGCTTGGGGCAGGGGGAAGGGGAGGCCGTGCTGCTTTGCTGTGAGAGCCGGGAACTCCTTGAGGGATGCAAGAAGTGGTAGGGAAAGGCTGCTTCTGTGGTGTTCCTCGAAAATCATTTTAAAATCTTACGAGTTCCCCCCCAAGCTGGTTTCTAGACTGAGCACCCACATTAGAAGGCATTGGGGTGGGCGAGGGGGAGGAAGGGATGGGCCAAACCAGCTGCGTCGGGTAGTTCACAATACGTCATGATGTAATGGGAAAGGAAAGGGACCGTCCCCGGCCCCCCGTGTTTGCAATGTAAATTAATGAGCATGTCTATTCTGACCCTAAACGTCATAAGGCTTTGGCATTCCCACATGGAAAAGGAAGGAAGAAACGATTTTGCTGCTCCTGCTGCGGAGAATTCGGCTCTAGAATGTCTGGTGGCCCCATTAGGGCTGAGCCTTGCGTGCTGCGTACACTAGCGGAGGATCCATTTTCGGCACGTGCGCCAGAGCACGCCAGAGAAAACGCCGGAGGAGGGCAGGCGCAGTCGACCCTGGGCGGGTGCCCCGGGTGATTTGTTTTTGCGGGAGCACTATTGACCCCGGGACATGTACATTGGTGGTTCCCTGCTGTCCCGTTTTAGGAGGGTGGTCTCACCAAGCATCTCTGTCGAGGTCATTTAGAGGAAGGCAAGGGACGTGCCCGCTGCCTCACTTGAATTCAGCAAGAGATACAGTTCCAGATCTAAATCTCTAGAGGAGAGATTTTAAGGCCTTCATAATATGTGGAGCCAGAAGACCTGCCAGTGTGCACGGCAAGAGCACGCGGTGGGGTGCACGTGAGGGCCTAGATTTGGAATTTGCTGCAAGTTTCTTCACGCTGCCTGATCGGTTCCCCCCTCCCCCAAGCTCTATGGCTGTCTGCGGCCACTGTGGAGGACAGAAAATATTAGGTGATTGTGCCATGTTTAGGAAGAATGGACAGCCAAGCAGAAAAAGTGTCTCTAGGCCAAGGATGCTCGTGGACTTTTAGGCCAAGTGGGGAAAGGCAGTAGCAGAAACTCGAGAACAAAGCTCTACCTATAGTTGCACTTAGGACTCTCGCACGTTCCTCTGAGATGTCAGGGCATTCAGATGAGTCTGCAGGGAGACAGAGCTGTCTGAGGAGAAAAGTGAGGCTGCCTAGCAGTGCATGGCCTGTAGAAAGAAATAATGTCACAGCGTGTCTGCATGTATGCATGTGGACATGCATGCATTCTGTACACTGTTGGGAAGGGGATTGTAGGCCAGTGTAGTGACTAAGAGTGTGAGCTATTCAACAGGAAGTCCCTAGTTCAAATCTCACTCCAACAACCAAGTCCCAAGCTGATCTTAGACACGGTGCTCTCAGACTGAGCTCCCCATCTGCAACAGAGGGATGGTAATAAGATTTTGTTGTAAAGATCACAGAGATGTGAAATGCTTTGAAAAGGTATTTTACAAAGTTTAACTGATAATTATTAGACTATGACCTGGGAGATCCTAAACCTGCATGACCAGCCTTGGGGTATTTACATACATGTTTTTGTGCCTGAGGCTTCTTCCCTTTGAATTAAAAGGGCTGCAAAAGGGCGAGTTAGACATGAATGTCAGTAGATCTGTGCACTGAGATGCCATCACCGCAAATATGTATAAAGTGGGGTGGGGAGATTTAAACCACAGAAGCAGCAGACAGGCGGGGGATGGGTGCTGAATCCTTCCCCTACCTCAAAATAAGCTCCCCCCCACCAGCCATTTTCTACCAGTGGTTTAGTTTTTTTAGACCATAAGCTCCACCAGGAGAAAAACAGTTCTGTGTGTGTACGTGGGGGGGAGGTAGTAATGGGGACACAAGCGTGGGCAGGGAAAGAATTCTGCTCTCTTCTATCCCTTCTGTGCTTTAAATCACCCTCCACATTTTGCTTTACTGAAATTAAGCAGGACCCATGTTCAAAGGCATGCATCATCATGCTGTTACATATAGTTAGTCTCTTCAGTGCCCCTGAATGTAGTGATAGAAGTTAACTGTCTTAAATAATAATGAGAAGGATTTTTCTGAAGCTATGCCAAGGGTGGCTTTGGGGGCAGTGGCTTTATTCTGAATATGTGAGGCGCTGCAGGATCACCACCACTGGGTGGTGCCCTCCTAACCTGTGGCACCACTTCAGTCTCTGTTACTTTTACAAAAATTTCAGTATGAACTGCGACAGTTAGCAAACAAAACAGAAACCAGGCCAGATCTATTTCTGGCTAGATCTAACGCCTTTTAGAAAAGGAAGATTAAGGCAAGAGACTGCACTAACACGAGTTTTTGAATTTCTCTTCAGTTACTGACTAGAAACCTGGAGCCAATGTGACGCTGAGCCTGTTGCCTTGCATGGCAGACTTGCCTTGGCCTTTGGGCATGGCTTCCCAGAGTGGGATGCTTGACCCAAGGAGGGATGCACGCAAGAAACCTGGTAGGGAGCACATGAAGTGATAGGGTAAACTGAGGGTGATGCAATGGACTTAAATAGATCTTACCTGGCTAGACTCGCATACATTGCTATGGTGGTGTGTCTCATCTAGTGCCTAGAAGTGCATAATGGAATAGGCTGGCAGAGTTTAAAGGCATAGGAAAGGCCAGGGAGGTCATCTTTTAGATATCTTTTTTCAGTAGCTAAGCTCCAAACTGTCTGGGACTATACCTCTAGCAATTCCAGAGCATTTAAACCCAATAATGGGGACTCAGAAATTTTGTTTATCTCAAACTTCATCGTTATTCAAGGCACTGGAAAGTTAGGCACACTTTACATTCTTGGCTATCCTTAACTCACATGCAGTCTAGGGTCTTCTTAAAAATCTGTACTCACTCATTTATAAATACATTGAGAGATGCATTGTGATATCTGAGAGAACCTGAACTGAGATTGTTCTTTGTTTGCATAGAAAGCCAATTTGTCTGAGGAAAATGTGAATGAACTGACCCCTTTCTCTCCTTCCTTTCTGCAGAAGATAACATGCCCCCTTGTCTCTGCTGTGTGTGTTGCTGTCATTGGATCCCTGCAGTTTGGGTACAACACAGGAGTCATCAATGCTCCTGAGGAGGTAAGACAGTGACAGGCACTTAATGAGCTTTAAGGCGGTTCCATTGCTACCACAAAATTAGCTTTGCCTGGGTGTAGTGGCAAGGAGGTTGAGGAGGAATCAGGAAATCATGAAGGGTACAGAAGATTGAGAGAAGTCATGGAATACAAATGTGTCCTGTTTATGGAGATACAAGAGAAGAAAAGCAGAGAAACTGCCTTCACAGGGACAAACAAATCCTTTATTTTGGTGAAAACCAGAGAGTAGTAAAAAGAGAGAAGAGGAGTTGACAGTTGCCATCATTTTCCTGACAAAGGTGCTGTTCATAACAGCTTTATGTGAGGCAGAAATTCAACTGGTGCAGTTCCCTACTGGTGATACTGCTGGATTCCTGCCTATCGCAGTGCTGTTAAAGGCACGGAGTATATGTCAACTGTTGGACATCAGTGTATTATTGCCTGATCTGCATGGCAAGTGGGGTGTTGGCGTTTTTCCCTTTCGAAATAGGGGGAAGGGAGGAAGTAACATGATTCCTTCTCAGGAATGCAGAGTAATTGTCATCTGTTGTAGGAAGTTGGAAAACTTATCATTCCTGACTATTATATTTGTGAGGAATAACCAGAAGTGGGAAACAATTTCTTGCAAAGGTAGAATTGGCCTGAATCTTTGTGCCTAAAGTCCGCAAGCCACACAGGGATTCTTGTAGTGATGTCTGATAATCCAGAGAAACCAGAAAGCTAAACATGGATGGTGCAGCAAGGGTGGTGCCCAGCCAGTGGCCAAAACCCATGTTTTGAGGTATTTCCTAATCAAGTTCCTGTATAACTCTTATTGCTGGAGAAGCTGCCAGAAGAGCCTTTCCAGACAATCAATTTAATTGCAGGTTGTCATTATGTTGGAACCTTGCACTATGCTTTAACTATGGGTTGTTAACCACGAATAACCCAGGAAGAGGACCCATGGTTTGTTGGGTTGTGAACTCTCATTTGTTCATGGTTTAACAACCCATAGTTAAACCATAGTGCAGGGTGTTCTGCCCTAGTTCTAGTTGGGCATCATGTTATTATGTTATGCTGCCCCCTAGGCTCTGCATTAGTAATTGCTCTAGTTTGCCCTCTGTGAATCTAGTGAGCAACTGATCAGGCCTTGTTGTCGTGCTTTGATTACTTGTCCCCAGGCAGAATTTCTAGCCCGTTTATCGCAGCTCTTCCTCCGTTTGAGAGAAAGCTCTGTTAGGCCTGGTTCTCTGCTACTGCTCTCAAGATAAAGTTCTGAGTTATACAGAACTGGATTGGATGTGAGTTCATCTGTCTAGATAGACACACAGCTCAATGTGTGTTGAGGCCAGAATACAGGGTTCACACATAACGACAACCCATGATTCAGCAACAATCCATAGTCAGCTCGTACTCTATGGGTTAATCATGGGTTAAACAAGCCAAAGTTAACCTAACAACTAATTGTAGGTTAACTTTGGGTTGTTTAACCCATAGCGTCCAGGTTCGCACATCATGGAACAACCCCCGACCAGGTTAGTTGGAAGTTACATATTCAAAATTGTAATGGCATGTGACTCGGGAAGCCATGATTTGCTGCCATTATGTGTGAACCCAGTAAAACATATTATTGCTAAGACAATGCAATTCATTTTCCAGGTAGCAGGCTATTGCTTGAATGTAGTTGCTTAAGTATTATGGCTGTCTTTCAGCCATGCCCATGACATCCCGCCAATGCTGTTCATCCTGTAAAGAGGGGACTCAACAACAGTTGAACCTGACTAGTTTTCAAGGCAATAGATGATCCTTGTCAGGTTCACCCCCTACAGTGAATCTTCAGACTTGGTCTTGAGGCAGAGGGAAACCGATAACTTACAGGAGACATCTCCAGATGTCTCTTGCCGTCTAATTAGTCATTTGCAACTTGGGACAGTTTCAGCTCCTTTCCTCTTTGTGGGAGGAGTGCTCCACCCTTGGTGTGTAAATCATCCAGTCTTTAAATAGGGCTGAGAGAGCAGGAAGGCCGCATCCTTATGATTTCCCCTTTCTGCAATAAAGATACCTCCCCACAGCTATTTAGAGCTGCTAGGTTGCAACCCAGGAAACATTCATATAGAGAGCTGGTGTATAGTGGTTGGAGTATTGGACTGACACTGGGCAGACCCAAATTCAAATTCCCACTCAGCCATGAAGCTCACTGGGTGCTCTTGGGCCAATCATTATCTCTCCGCCTAACCTATCCGGTAGGATAGTTGTGAGGATAAAATGTGAAGGGAAGAACTTTGTATACCATCTTGAGCTCTTTTGAGGAAAGGTGGAATAGAAATGTAATGAATATACCTTTTAAGTCCCCCTGTACCATGGGAAACAAGCTGCCACCTGTGCCCTTCCTGGTTCTATCACCAGTTCACCTCCTTTGCCTGCTGTAGTGAGCGGGACTTCACCAGTGCTTCTGCAGCAGAAGCTGGCAGGACCAGGGTTGGAGATGGGCAGAAGTCACAGCTTCTTTTTCTCCTGCTGCATCAGGCAGTTTCAGAGTAATTCAATATTCTCCAGGAGGCACCTGGCAACCTACAACAATTGCATGGACTGGATTGATTGACTGATTGATTGTTATGGAGATTTCTACCCTGTCCTTCAAACAAATTTCCAGGGTGGTTTACAAAAAATCAGCAGTACAATAAAAGCTATTAAAAACTTACAGAAAATAAATGCAGTAAATCTGAAGAAAGCAATGTAAAGGCGGCGGCAGCAGAGGTAAAACAGATCAGATTAAAAGGCTTGGGAAATCAAAAGATATTTGCCTGGCATCAAGTGGATATTGCTCTGTTGTCTTTGTGTCCCGGATGTGGCAGGGGCTCAGCTGAAACTGGTAGTCTGGAGGATGCTGCCTAAGAAACGTCACCGCTCTTGGTGGCTGTAGTTCAAAACACAGAAAGGCCACCTTGGCACTGTTAGTTCTGTAAATAGAGTTTTGTGGAGGGAGGGGGGACTAGGTGGGAGGGAAGAACGGATTAGGGTGAGATTAAACTACCTGCACAGGATCATTAGATCTTAGGAGAAAATTAATGCTATTCTTTGGGGATGGGGTGGAGGGGTAGCCATAATAAATGGAGGGCAAGACACCTGAACAGGAATGGAAGCTGCTGAGTCACAGAACAGCTAGTTGAAGGAACAAGGGGAGCGGCGAGGGAAGAGAGCATACAGTGAAGAGCCCAGAGGGGCCGACATTATTGTTTTTCGTGGGTTCCTCTTCAACTTCAGCACCCACCCCAGCTGCAGTTAGCTATATGACTCTCTGTCAGTCATATAGCTAACTACTAGCTCTCCCTCTTACCTATCTTACTCTGTTCTCATATTTTAAATTCCATGCAGTAGTCAAAGTAGAGCATTGCTGGGGGAAGGAAGATGACTAGGGGGAAATTCCCAATAACACATTTCAAACTTGCGCCATTTGATTACCAGAGATACACTGGGGAAGTGCGTGGGTTGGGTTCTTTTTAAGAGTGACTCATATGTACCACATCTACTCTAGCTCCGGGAATGTGGATGTCATAGCTAGTCAGGCTTTCAGAGGAAAAGAAATGAGCTAAGCATCTCTCTCTGTGCTCTCATGTTAGTGTCCTGCTGCCATCTGGTGGTAATACAGAATATGGCTGTACCCTGACAATTGATCTCTTTCCTCAGATAAACCAGCACTGGTATTTACATATTTGTATAGGGTAGTCCAGATGCAACGGAATGGCTGAGTGTGGAAGAGGGAATTTCCGCAGGCATCACTTTTCTTATTTCTGCATGTCTGGCTGCACCAGAAAACCACTGAAGAAAACCACTGCACCAGCCAGACATCCCCTTTTTTTTCGCAGGAGCCTTATATGTCTCTATTAACTTTTTTCTTCAGTGGTTTTCTCTAAAAACTTGTTTGGGCCACATGGTTAGAAGATATGTTTAAACAGAACCATATGTGATAAAATGTAACTGTTTGAAGCTGCAATCCTATGCAATTTTTCAATATAATCAAGAAACTTATATTGATTGATTAACATTACACTGTATAGGATCTAAGTTGGGGATATCAGGATTTTTCAAAATGTAGCCTGTAGTTTATGCTGTCTTCTGTTTGCACGTTTTCAGTTAATTTTGCCATTTGAGTATATCCAAACCCTGAACAACTATTCTTTGTTACTTGGGGCTGTAAGTTTATGAATCTACAAGAATCTTAACTGCTAGTTGTTAGGATTTTTTTTTAATGGTACAGTAAAATAAGCCTATCAAGATGTTAATATGATTATATGGATGATACATTTATAAGTAACTTAGGGTGCAATCCTATGGCCTCTAGACAGCCATTGGATTTTTCGGTTTATGGGAACTGAGCTCGGAGCTAGCGCTCTGAGCTCGGTTCCCAGAAACCTGAGTCCCCACTTCTCCCCCGCTGCCTTGTAGGTGGTGTGGTTTGTCCCTTGCTCCTCGCTTATAAGAGCAGTGCACAGCAGGTGAAAAGAGGGTGTTCCTAGGGGTGGGGCGGGGACTGTGGAAGCACCATTACTACGCTTCCTATGCACCGTCTGGCCTCTTCCCTCTGCTCCGAGGCACCCTGGCTAGACAGCTGAAATTGGACGTCTAGCCTTACAAATATTTACTGCATTAGCAGAGTAGCCATAGCAAACACCCAACAACTAATAGCAATGCATGACATCAGTTAAAATGCATAAAATAACATAGTAATCTAATCACCCAAGGACGTCTAGCCACAAATGCAGGGTGGCTGGAATGCAGAGGAGAAGATCCCCTCCGTGCTCCACCTGCCCTGCATTGGATAGTCGGCCGCCCCCGAGATCGGAGGCGGGCAACTGTCCCCATAGGATTGTGTCCTTAAAATGGTATGCAATACTTTTCCCTTAAACACCACCAGACGTGCAAAAAAACCTCACGCCCTCGGTTGAACAAAAGCAATGGTGGCCTTGTAATCATTTTTGTATATTTCGTTCAGTTTGTGTGGAGTAAGATGGCCGTAGTACAATGGATTATAATGGCTTTCTTTCAGAATAATGTAAGGGAGACTACAGACCCTTCTGTGAAGATTATTTTGTCAGACATTTTGAGATTATCTGTATCTGAAAATGTCTGGTCCCATTTTAACGTAAACATGTTCCAAATATAATACTCATGCTTGTATAATATGCAGTGTTACGTTGGCAAGGAGTCCTCCAAGTTCTATTAACTAATGGGGATTCAGATGCAACTTTCAATTTTAATTGCTATCTAGTTGCTCAGATGAAGCTTTTTTTTTTTTTTCAAATTGTATTTTTCAGTGCAGTCCTGTACATGTCTACTCAGAAGTATAGGATCTCAGAAACAGACATGTATAGGAGAGGATTATGCCCAGATAAATGAGTATGGGATCACAGCCTTAACATGTAATATAGCGAAAGAAAATTGTTTCATGCACAGATACACTCTCTCAAGTACATAAGGCTATTAATCTCTCTCCATAGGCAGGCTAGGGTTCCCACTTTTCTTCCTGAGAGAGGCTCTATGCTTTGTCAGAGGAGGATGAACTGTTTGAATTTTTACCTGTTGAATTTCTGCCTGTTATGCTAGTGGCAGCTGTTAAAGGCAGTGAGCTTATCTGAGGAGAAAATTGCAACCCCAAGGCACCCTTTCTTCATCCCTGTATCTCCTTCCCACACCAAACTTCCAGACTGATTTTTCCTCTGTATCAGACACTGGCTAAGTTGTCATTACACATTGGCAGAGAAGTGCTGTGGGCACCAGGTAAAGACTGGTGACTGTGGGAACAGCAGCTTGCAAGAAAGCAGAAGGCCATACAGAGAACACTGGAGCCCACTTGCGTGCATACTACAGACTTAATAATGAGGCAGTGTCTCCACTCACCTTCACTGAATGTTTATTCCTCTAGAACAGTTTCTAGACTTTGTACCTTTAGGGAACATTTTCCACATTGACTCATCCGCAGTGAATCCACATTGCAGAGGATTTGGGAGTACTTTCTAAGATGCACACTGGGGTGCACTGGCTATACCTGTTGGGTCTCACAATTGATCCACGTGAATGGAGAACATGACCTAGATTCCAGAATACACCCAGGATTCTCCTGTGTTGAGTAATGATAGGGCAATAGCTTTCAGGCGAACTTGCCTGCCATTGCTGATATTCTCATCAAGAAACTCTTGATCAATTTCCAAGGCACCCAGGCTTCCATACTAACTTATTGTTTGAAAACGACTGCCCTAGAATTTCCGAGCAATTCACTTCTTCTGAACCAGATTAGCCTTTTCTTCTCTTAATTTCTGTGGTTCCAGAATCTTCTGTTGCTGTTACAGTATATTATTTTTAAGCCATCTAAGGGTGCAATTCTATGCATGTCTAGACAGAAAAATGTCCTACAACTCCCAGCATTCCCCAGCTAGTATGGCTGGCTGGGGAATGCTGGGAGTTGTAGGATGTTTTTCTGTCTAAACATGCATAGAATTGCACCCTAAAATCACTAAAGGTTCAGTAACTTTAAGAACAGGCACCTGTGTTTGTCTGCTTTCCTCTTTCCACTCAATCCCTTTCTCCTTTTGTGTGTTCAAATAGTGTTCTTTCTCAAATTTCCAAAATGTTCTTGATGTTCTTGATGTGTGGTTCTAACAATTAGAATCTAAACCAATGCATGTGGGATTGATTTATTTATTATCTTGCAGATTATCAAAAGCTTTTTCAATGACACGTGGATACAGCGGACAAATCGCCCCATCTCGGATAATCTCCTAACCTTACTGTGGTCCCTCTCTGTGTCAATTTTCTCTGTAGGAGGGATGATTGGCTCTCTTTCCGTTGGACTCTTTGTCAACCGATTTGGCAGGTATGGTAGGAAGAATCTGGCCTATGTAGCAATTTCCTCCTCTGTTCTGAAGCATAGGAAGGGGATGAGAGGAAATTATCCCCTTTAGAAAACTGATGAGGAATTCCATTCTAAGAAGTGAACTCATACACATGGTGGGGATTGAACTGGCTCCTTTGCCATGCATGACAAAGGCATGCTGTGGAATTCCCAAGAGGGAGCCCTGCGAAGAGGTGAAATAAGCTGGCAGCAGCAGATGTCGGGTTTCATTATGGGCAACAAAACGAAAGAAGGACGGAGCTGAACCATCAGGCCCAACCCAGCGCACTCGGAAGGGCTTCTGTGCACTCCCCACGGAAATGCTCTTCATTGAAGTTTGTTTGTGCAGGACGGTGTCCCAGTGGTGGATTGTGCCCTGTGTTAATTTGGGGCGGGGGGCGGGCACTTGGATGGTCTGCTTCAAGCCCCCGAATGTCATGGGTCAACGCTTGCTATAGCCATCACCTGGGTGATCTTGTCCATGCTTCCTAATCCTCAGTGATTTTTCCCTCCACAGGCGAAACTCCATGCTGCTGGTGAATATTTTGGCCATTGCGGGGGGCACCTTGATGGGCTTCTCCAAACTGGCACGTGCCGTGGAGATGCTCATTGTTGGCCGCTTCATTATTGGTCTCTTTTGTGGCCTCTGCACTGGCTTTGTCCCCATGTATATCAGCGAGGTCTCCCCCACTGCACTGCGAGGGGCATTTGGCACACTGAACCAGCTGGGCATCGTCGTGGGCATCCTGGTGGCACAGGTAGGATCGACTTTTCTGCAGTGGTTTCACAGCCACACAGCATTGTGGTTTGTTGGTATTGTTTGGGGGGTGTCTGGGAGCACTTTCAGCTGAAGAGTGGGGAACATTTTTCAAAGAAATAATCTAAATGGGATTGGGTGGGTGAGGTTTGGGCAGAGCTACACTAGTACTTGTGTCTATTTGCTCTTATCAGGGAACTCTGGGGTGGACGTCTGTGGAGAGGGGCCTGGAGACTCTAACAGAATGCGCAGCTCCTCAGCAGTCTACAGTTTTCAGGATTCATTGAAGGGAGCCACGTCAAAATGGAATAATAATTCTCATTCCAGTATTGGATGTGTGTCTGTTTGTCTGTCAGTGCAATAGTGCCAAGACCATGAAACCTAGACACCTGAAACATGGGATGCATACTAAGGGGATCCTAGGGGTGTGCACCTTGGGGTTATTTGGTTTTAAAAACACATTAATTACTTGTAATTAATTTAAATGTGTCTGTGTTTGAAGCCTGCAGTACCAACTTCAGTCACTAAGTGGCAGGCTTCCCTAATGAGCACATAGCTTTGCAATCAATACAGTTTGAAGCCAATCGGGAGTAGTCTGAGAGACAGAGGTATACAGCTGCCCCCTCCCTGCTACCCAGTCCTGGGAATGACGTGAACAGACCCCACCCTCAGGATAGGCACAGTGTGTCCCATAATGTTGCTTGAAGGTTTCGCTGTACCAGACGAAAGGCTCTTCCAACCCATGCCGCTTGCATATGTACATATAATTTAAATTTATGGGAATCGTTCATGACACTTCTCTCTATCTT
The DNA here is from genome assembly GCF_057233095.1 of Heloderma suspectum. Lineage (NCBI taxonomy): Eukaryota > Metazoa > Chordata > Lepidosauria > Squamata > Helodermatidae > Heloderma > Heloderma suspectum. The sequence continues at coordinate 120,783,446 of NC_139462.1, forward strand.
TCTCTCTCCACCAAATGTTGCAATTAGGTCTTTGGCCTAGATGTCATCATGGGAAGTGAAACTCTCTGGCCACTGTTACTGGGATTCACCATTATTCCAGCTATCTTGCAGTGTGCAGCACTGCCGTTCTGTCCTGAGAGCCCACGTTTTCTGCTGATCAACAAGATGGAGGAAGAGAAAGCACATGCAGGTATCTACCAACTAAATACATCACCAAAAAACCCTCAGCCCCTTCTGCCAGTACATATTTGTGGATCAGGACCACCTTACAACACCTCTGTTACCACAGGACTAGCTTCTGGTTTTATCTTCATGGATATTTCCCCATGAGCAGCTCCTAATACTATCTATTCATTGATCTTCCACTGTAAAGTACAAGTGGAATTGCAATTGACTGGGGGTATATTTCTCCTTTTCTGGGTGTACTCCCTACTGTGTTCATACTGTTGGGTATGACATAACTATGTGGTAGGGAAGGAGAGGGCAGGCATTAAAAAAAAATTCTGATCAATCTTTTCTTAATCAGTCACTTGACTTGTGCTATTTATGTATTTATTTCAGCACAAGTGCCCAATTGCTTACTTGTAAAAAGTGTTTCAAAATGAAGTGTTCTATGCTCTTTCAGATAGCAAATGTTAGATGAGAAGTGTTTTTATTATTTATTCATTTATTTCATTTCTATATCACCCGACAGCTGAAGTTGTCTGGGCAATTAACAAAAATTACAAACTACAAATACAAGATAATAAAATCTTTAACATACAAAATGTGAAATAGTTTAAACAGCTAAAACAGTTACAATAAGATACTGGACCTGATAAAAACAACTGACATAAATGCCTGTTAAACAGGCACCAAAAAGATCAGTGTTGGCACCAGGGCCAGATATACCTCATGTCATGCTGATATGATCCCATCATGGTAACGCTATATCCCTCTTGTGCATTTATACGTCGTAGTGCACACAGTGACATCTGCTGTGGTATTCTGGATAATAAGGAATAAAAAGTGGGACATAATGCTAGAAGAGCGGTATATGGAGTGTGTGATGTGCCCCAACAGTTATCAGTGCACTTCAGTAACGGTAAAAAGCACTAATGTAGATCTAGCCCTGATGAACCTCAGTGGGGAGATCATTCCAGAATTGGGGCCACCACTGAGAAGGCCCTCTCCCATGTTACCATCTTCCAAGCCTTCCTCAGAGGAGGCACTTGAAGGAAGGCCTCAGATATCAATCATCGTGTCTGGGTAGGTTTATTTGTGATACTTGTGATATTTATATATCGCTAAATATAATAAAATCCCTAAGCGGTTCATGTCAGGAGAGGTGCTCCATCAGGCCATCAAGTATTTAACTGAACAAAATGCTAAAATGGCAGTTATATTAGTATTATAACACACTTTTATTTGCATACTATTGCATAAATATTCTGATTTTTAAAAATAACTGAAAAAGCATTTTAACACTAATTCGAAGATCATTTAAAAAAATGAACAGGATAAAATTATGCCCACCAGAGAGTTAATAGTGAAGGTGTACCCAGTGGCAATAAATGTTCTTGTAGTATGTCCCTGCACACAGTAAAACCATCCTTGAGGAAAGAATGACAGAGTAGTGCTAAGAACAGTCCTGCAATGATTACACTATAGTTCCACTCTGCAGTTGGATTTTCTGCAGTTTGAGAAGATATGGAAACATCACAGAGAAAACACACGAGGACAGTATCTGGATGATGATATCATCTAAATGCCTCATCAACATTGAGTGAAATTTGGCAATTCCACAGTAAATGCCTAGTGTTGGATCCATACTTAATCAGTAGACCCACTGAAATCAATGGGATTTAAGTCAGTCAGTATGACTAAGTCTGGAACTAGTCCCTAGTGTGAAACACCCACAGCTATACAGAATAGTGAGAGCTATCCATCATTAGGCCTGGCCCACCAAATTCCTAAATCAAAAAAGGAACAGCTGCACCAGCTGAATTCCCAATGCAGTTCTCTCTTATATAAATATAAGGCTAGTTCTCTCCAAAGAAGAAGAAGTAAGGGAGCGGGAATCCTCCAGAAAAGCCTCTAAGAGTTTTTCCTTGATAAAGACCCGTGTCGAAATGCGTTGGGAATTCAGTTGGTGCAGCTGTTCCTTTTTTGATTTTAGTTTCTAGCTTTACAGATGTTTCTTCTGATTCCTATTGTTGCTGTTGCCCACCAAATTCCTCCAAGTCTGTCTGCTCCAGAAAGTGAGAGATCTGGAACTGGACTCGGGTCTTTTGTTTCGTGAGCCCCATGAAATGTTTCTGGTCTACATATCTCTGCAGAGGGACATCAGAAACCCAGAACACTTCCTGGGTCTTCCCATAACATTGGCTCCTATATCAGTTCCTTCCTGAAATGGGCAGACATAGACACTGAGTGTTAGGGAAGAGACTGAATTCTAGCGGAGCCATCTTGTGGGAATTGATTCCTGAATCTGTGAGGGTCTTGACCTGCTTCCAAGATGAGTGGAAGCATTAGCGGGCCTTCAGTGCAGAGTCACAGATCAGCCAAGCTTAGCACATCTCAGCCTGAACTTACATCGTCTTTTTCATCACTTGATGCAGCACTATCCACACACCTGGTGCTTTATAGAATTTCACAAGCAAAAAAGAGGTTTCTGCCCCAGTCTAAAATTAGCCCATGAGGAAAACAGCGGAGACAGTGAACGGAGGGGAGGGAGTTTGACAGCAAGGCGAGATTTCATTCAAATAGGTGACGATGGTAATGAATGGGGCAGGCCAAAGGCCAGTTCATCTCTGAGTGGAGCAGAAGGGTTAGAGCAGCCTTCCCCAGACTAGTGCCTTCCAGATGTGTTGGACTACAATTCCCATCATCCTGGGCATGATTGGAGTTCAACACATCTGGGAGGCACTGGGTTGGGGAAGGCTGGGCTAGAGTAAGGAACAGACTACATCATCGTGAAGATGTGAACTCCCAAATTCGGATGGAATCCCACCTGGAAATAAGGTCAGAATTTATAACTAGTGGGTGCTCTATGAACTGATGCCTCCTTAAGTATGACTCAGGCCTCTGATTCTTTCCATCAGTTCTCCAGAAGCTTCGTGGCACCCAAGACGTGTCCGGTGATATTGCAGAGATGAAGGAGGAGAGTGCCAAGATGTCCCAAGAGAAGAAGGTGACCATTCCTGAGCTCTTCCGCTCCCCCAGCTACCGCCAGGCCATCATCATTGCCATTGCACTCCAGCTCTCTCAGCAGCTGTCAGGCATCAATGCGGTATGTGACCGTCCTGCTTGATATCCTGAGCTCTTTTCTCTTCCTGCTAGACATGTGGTCATGCAGAGGGAGAGTGCCCCATGCTCAACGGCTGGCTGTGTGGAGGGGCCAGTTCCCACTGGCATTCATTGGAATGAACACACAGGGATGGTGAACTCACTGGATTACCTTGGGCAAGTTGCAGACTTGGAGCTTTTCTACATGAGACATTTACTGTGCGGTCATTGTTCCTTTCTCATGGTTGTTTGCAGGTTCTTTAGATGACATCGTGACCCTCCAATTTCACTTCTGTTTTTTAAGAGCACTTTCCTGGGGCGGGGGGATTGAGTGGGGAAAATGGATATTTCTGAGAGCAAAAGAAAATGTATTTTCCTACTTGTGTAATTGTGTTATTCCACTATAGCACAGTGCCACCTACAGGTTATGTATCAAGAGAAGCAGGAAAGGACTGTTTGTGTAGAGCTCGGATCTCAACTCTGCAACAAAACCAAAAGTAGATTAACAGCCTTGTGTAGAAAAGCTCTTTGGTCTTCAGATATAAAAATAGGAAGAGCAGCACCCTAAGCAATGGGGTTGTTCTGAGGCTGAATGAGGGAAAGTGAGTCTTGTCACCAGCCTTAGGGACAGGGGTGTGCTTTAAGCTGGTTAAGCAATTAAGGCTACAGTCCTGTCACACTGAGCTGGGAGTAAGTCCCATTGAATTCAGGGTAGGTAGGCATAGGATTGCTTTTAGGAAAAACATGAGGGAAAATGGATATTCTTTATGATTGCGAAAGAAAATGCTATTTCCATTTGTGCTACACCACAGTGCAAATTAGAGGTTATGTAGTGGAAAAGCAGGAAAGGAAACACTTCTCGTGTAGTGCTTGGATCTCAATTCTGCGACGAAACCAAAAGTGGATGTAGCGGATTAACAGCCTCAGGTCGAAAGCCCTAATTCTCAGAACAGTCCTGTGAGGTAGTTTACAGTGAGGATAACGACTGGCCCAGTGGCAAGGTGGCTGAGTGGAGATTTGAACCTGAGTTCCCCCAGTTTACATTCAGTGCTGTCCAGTGCATGACACTGGCTCTTTGATTTGATATTGTAATGCTCTGTTTCATGTATTTGTAATGACTGCTTATTTAAAAAGCATAGCTCTGTCCAGGCGTCCCCTCCATGTGATGGGAATGGGGCAGAGAGAGAGAGAAGAGCTGTGTCTGTTGGCCTCACCCATCATCCTGTCCGTGCTAGCCCTATCCCTATGTGTTGGGGGGGCTCATCTGTACAGGGGAGCCTGCTACCTTGGCGTAAGCTCCCCCAGTGTTTGGGAACTCTGATGACTCCGGCTTCCCACTCATGGGCAGCCTGCACACATCCAGCAGGCTCCCCTTTACAGGTGACCCCCCTGCCGCACTCGGGATGGCAAGGAGCAAGGGGGGGCCCATGGGGGAAGCCCCACTCTCCCCTTCCTCCGCACAATTACTAGGGCATGGGAGGAGGGCTTATGGCCAAATGGGATGAGGTCCCAAGTATGGAGCACTGCTCATAAGTCTTTCTCTGCCTCCAGGTGTTCTACTATTCAACTGGAATTTTCAAAGAAGCTGGAGTGAAACAGCCGGTGTACGCTACCATTGGTGCTGGTGTGGTCAACACCATCTTTACTGTTGTATCAGTAAGTAGTACTGGATAGCATGCTATTAATGTATTTTAAGGCTGAACCAGAAGGCCTCAAAATAAGTGCAGGGGCGGGGAGGAGAATTGGAGGGGGGAGTTTTCCCAAAACGTCCCATCCCCATTCACCATTTTTGCGGCTGCAGTACCGCGGTGGCTTAGTGGTTAAGACGCTGAACTGCAGACTGGAAGGTTGGCAGGTCAGCAGTTCGAGACCCGAGTGCTGCGTGACAGAGTGAGCTCCCGTCTTCAGTCCCAGCTTCTGCCAACCTAGCAGTTTGAAAGCAAGAAATTGCAAGTAGATAAATAGGTACCGCCTTGGTGGGAAAGGTAACAGCTTTCTGTTCACCTCGGTGTTCAGTCATGCCGGCCACGTGACCACGGAAGTGTCTTCGGACAGCGCTGGCTCTTCGGCTTAGAAACGGGGATGAGCATCGCACCCTAGAGTCGGACACGACTGGTTGGGGACACCTTTACCTTTTTTTTCCCCATGCTTACTGTACACCATTTCTTTTTTCGAAGTTGCTCCCATTCCTTCCTCCCCAGACTAGGAGCACTGCTTTCTTCTGCCCTCATTCTGATTGTGTTATCCTGAAGCTAAATCAGCATGAGAGCAGAAAGCCTGCTGGGAGAGTGAATGCTGCCAGTAAGCTGGGGCAAAAAGCACCCCTATTTGCATTCCTCCCCATCACAGAGTGGCAAACTTGCAGGTTGCACTTCTAGATAGTCTTAACCAAAGTGATTTGAGGCGCATAACAGTACAGGTTAGGGCTGTGAACTGTAACGGATTTAAGCTGCAGTCCTGTACCTGCTTATATGAGAGCGAGCTTCACTGAATGTGACTAAGCCACACTTTGGCTTGTGGATACCAGAGAGAGCCCCTGCTGCTGCCACCAAAAGCAACATCTTATTTTCCCCTCCCCAATTTTTCAGCTCTTCCTCGTGGAGCATGCAGGGCGCAGGACACTCCATTTAATTGGTTTAGGAGGTATGGCGATCTGTGCAGGCGTCATGACCATCGCCTTGGTGTTAAAGGTAAGTTGTGAGCAGTCCTCCAGCAAAGTCAGTGACCCAGTTTGCACTTAACAGTGGCAAATCATGGTTTAATTAACCCAGGATTTAGCAGGGTTGTGTGGAGCTGCCATTGTGAATATGCAACCTCTGATCGGAAGTTGCTCTGTGACATGCAAACCTAGAAACTACGGGTTAATCATGGGTTAAACCTACGATTACTTGTTAGATTAACTTTGGGTTGTTTAACCCATGGTTAACCCGTACTCTCTGGGTCTGCACGTCATGGAACAAAGTCCGATTCGGCAGATCAGAGGTTATGTATTCAAAATGGTGGCAGCACGTGCTGGGCACAGGTCATGGCAAATCTTGGGTTAATTAACCCATGATTTGTCGCTGTTATGTGCGAGTGGGCCCATTATATCAGCAGTGTCTTTAGGTTAAAATGAATTATTGGAAGGGAAATGGTTTACCAGTAAAAGAGTTAGGGACCCTTGTAGTTTAAAAAAAACTAAAACAGCCATGGCTTTATAATAGAATTACAGCTGATTTCTCACATATCAGGAGATCCGGTGGTTCAATTAACAAGTGTTTAACCAGGACCAGTTCACATATATGCACCAGCTTCTCCATGCAATCCTTTCCTGGAGGGCTGTCTCAAAGTCATTCCTGCATCAGCTGAGAACATGCCCCAGAATTCACTGTGTCACTGCTGAGATCCTGGCACATACTCTCAGTTTGCAGAGGGAGCCAGAATTTGTGTGACAACCTTTAAGACTAACAAATGATTTGTTGTAGAACCTTTTGTGAGCCAGGAACCAATATTGGATGTATGGAGTGGTCTCTAACATGGGTGAGGGGGGTGTATTCTGGGAGGAAAACAGGGAAATATGACGTTGGCTGAGGAGTTGTACATCGGCTGTTTTGTTGCTACTTGCTGCTGCCATTTTTGGTCGTTCGGTGTCTGTGGTTATTTAGTTGTTATTTAGTTTATATTTTTTTGCTGTTGGGTGGGGGGTTAATTGAAGAATATTTGGGTAGAGGGTGGCCTTACCTTTAAAGATGCCTACCTGAAAGTTCTTCAGTTTTGCCCTGCCTCCAAATATGAATCCAATCTTTGGGGAGTGTTTTTGCTCCCGCACCCATAAGTTTTTGCTCTTCCACCCACACCTACAAGTACTAAAAATTGCTGGGCCAAAGACTTTGGCTCAGCAGTAGAAATACCACCCACAGCTGTTACCAGAATGCAACCTGTTTCCACATGCTTTTCCCAACGTAATCTTCTATGGGGGAGGGATCATGTGCAGAAAACGTAGGTAGTTTGCCTTTGTGCACAGGCCCTTGGGCTGGTTCAGGGACTTGAATTAGAAAATCTGGATTCCGATCCTTACTTAGCTATGAACACAGTGGGACAGAGGGGAGGCTCTTTGGGTTGTTGTTTTTCTAGCACCATTCCTTTTCTGTAAAATGGGAATAAAAGTGAGGATGAACCAGATAAAGACGAAATGCTTTGCCAGAAGTAGGCATGTTAGATCTGGACTCCTGTGTTAATGTGCTAAATGTAGTCAGTTCTCAATCTCTTTGTTGCAGGCTACTGTTACCTGGATGAGTTATATCAGCATTATTGCTACTCTTGCCTTTGTGGCCCTGTTTGAAATTGGCCCTGGACCAATCCCCTGGTTCATTGTATCGGAACTCTTCAGCCAGGGTCCTCGTCCTGCAGCTGTGGCAGTGGCTGGCTGTTCAAACTGGACATCTAATTTCCTCGTGGCCATGCTCTTTCCCTATGCAGTGGTAAGTGATCTGCTTTGGCCATTTCCCGCTGGCATGCAGACTATTGAGCAATACAGCACTCTGTATGCTGGGGGCTTACAGTATAACAAAAGCAAAAAGTCTGGTCCCTTCCCAAAGCATTAGTAGTCTAAGATTTAACAGAGCAGAAAGAAACAGAAGAAGGAAAGGGATGGAACAAGCAAGGGCATGAAGAGATAAATGTGAGCAAATCTACTTTATGTGTATTGAGGCTGTGTCACGGTTGGAAATGACTGAGGGGGCGTTAAGCAAGGGCTTCATGATGGAGGAGGGATTTGAAGGGTGACATTCACTGTCTTGGTTCATCAAATGGAAAAGTATTCTGGGAAAGCCCCAAGTGGAAGAGTTCTCTTTGTAACTTCCAGTTTAATATGGACCCACATGATAAACAGGTAGTGGAGATGCTACATGCAGAGACTGGGAATTAGGCTGTACACATTGCATGAAACTGGGGGGGCGGGGGGTGAGGACAGGCTGGGTTGACTAATCCCTCCATACTTGCTGCTCAGTGAGGAGTTGCACAGGGACCAAAGCCCTTCTCCCCATGAAGCATCAAGAGTTACACACAGACCCCCTTGAACGTATTCCTCCTAGTGTGAGATGTGGTGTTTGTAAGATGCCTCCAAATACCTTGTATGTAAGATACTTTGTTTATAAGATGCCCCCAAATTGTGGGAGGGTCACTGAGGATGGCGCATTTTGCAGTGTACTTGGTATGGCCACACCATGGCATGGGTAGAGGTGATGTATGAGTGGTGTGAGAAGCATTTGCAGCCTGCTAGGTTCCTGCCATTCGGGCCTGCTAAGCACAAAGGACAGGAGCATGACTATGATTTGTGACTCTGGGCCTTGCAGGCTGCAGCTGTGTTGTAACCTTCAGGCCTGTTACTCTGTTGGAAGTAAAGCCTTTTCTTTCTTTTTCCCCTTGCAGCTGTATTGTCGCGAGTATGTTTTCCTCATCTTTGTTGGCTTTCTAGTCTTCTTCTTCTTCTTCACCTATTTCAAAGTCCCTGAGACCAAAGGCCGGACTTTTGAAGACATCTCCAGTGGCTTCGAAAGGCGGACAGCGGACGGTGCTGCCCCAGCAACTGTCGAAAAGAGCCCCATGGTGGAACTGACTAGCATTCAGCCTACTAAAGATGGTGCTGACAATATTTAATGTACTCCGTTCTTGACACTTGCTTGTCTCTGGGAATAATTCCCATATTGGACAAGCAGTGATACCTTTTCATTGCTGCTGTGTCTTCATTTTCCCTCTGCCTTCCTTGTGTTTGCCAAAACTATTGCAAAGCACTAAAACAAGTTAAATGCAGGACAGCCTTCCCTGCTTCCATCACTGGGAGGCATTCTGGCAAAGCTAGCCTCGCCATGCTCCCTTTCCTGCCAAGCATCTAGCGAGACCTGAGAGATATTGCTAATCTCTCTCATTTTTTTTACCCCATTCACCTTGAATCATTACATGGGGCTAACCTACTTATTTTTGTAATGATCATTTACAGCTCTGAAGTGAATTACTTTCCTGTAAGTGAGCTAACAGCTCCTTCGATTCTTCTTTTGTTAGTCTTTTCTGCAGTTTGGCTGTGGAGAGTGTTCAAAACATTGGAATTTAATTTAAATCAAGGGGAGAGCCATCTTATTCTATTTATTTCATCAAATGGAAGTTTTCTTCTTCTTTGGAAAATACGGATAGAGATATAAAATATTTTTCCCTTCATTTTTGTACAACCCACAAGAGTTTATATACTAAAGTTTATTTATTCCTGTGTCATTTTGCTTGTAAATATTTATTTTTATGTAAAAATACCCTCCTATGTATATATGAATCAGAGAAAATGTTTTAAGATAAATAGGTATTTTAAGAGATGATAGTATCAACTGAGAAGCACTATGACTGTAAAGGAATTTTGGTGGTAGGTAGTAGAATACCAAAGAGGAGAGAGATCGCTCTGCACACAGGTACATGATCTGGGCTGGATTATGCCTGTCACCTTTAAGGGTTAATCATGCCTTCAGGAAAACTGAGGCCTGGAGAGAGCAAGTGTGCCATGTCTGTGCTTACCAGAAAATGTGAGCATGTTGAATACCTGTCATTAAGTATTACTTGAAAATTGTGATGTTAAAGGGGCATTGCGGCTTGATACATTCAGTCATTATTCCCATTCACAGATTAAAGACTCTAGGCTGTTTCTTGCAGTGGTTTTTGAAGACATGAATGAGGCCCCTTTGGCTGCTACTGTGTGAAAACATAATGTAGGAAGGGGGGCATACATGACTATTTCAAGGGCAACTCTTTAATGTCAAGGACATGCCTCTCACATTCTGCAAGGCTGACATTTTGGGTGAGGGTCAAAATGTCTCCAGCCAACGCTGGTGGCATCTCAACAGTTTTCACAACATTCCTTTTCTTTCTGAAGTTGATGTCATTTCATATCAGATCTTCATGCATATTAAGACCCTGGGGTGTCTGCTCTTGTCATCCAAGGACAATATAAGTAGTAAATGGTTATTTTAAATTACAAATTGACTTAGATCTATCATTTCTCATGATGGAGGTGGTGGTAGTGTAGCTTCTCTGTTCTTTTACTTTTTTAAAGAGTAAGCAAAGTTTGAAATAGAGTGAAAGTGAAGCTAAACTAGTTTTCCAATATGTATTTTTGTAATCAATTATTTTATTAGATGAAAGCATATGGCAATTTCTTGATAAGAGAAATTGTCAGCTTAGCCTGGAGATGATGGAATGCAGGAATAGAGACCAAAGCTGCTAAAACTTGATGAAACCTGTAGCTGAATAGCCTGAGGAGAATATTTGGTTAATTATAATGAATGTAGATAAATAGGGTTTCTTTTGGCTAGCTCTAATGTATATATTATCAATATAATATATACAGATTTGGCTAACTACTGTATATATTATCAATGGGATGTGTTTTCTTATAGGTGCAGAAATATCAAGTATTTTAATATGGGGTGTGTATGTGTGTATATGAATGCATTCCACTGGAGGGAGAAACAGAAAGGCCTCTGTGTATTGATGGTCTCTTCTCCCATTCATACTCAGTGAGTGAATGGGAAGATATGTTGAGTCTGTGGGCATATCTACACCAGTATCACTGCCATTTCCCCTGTCCAGGGGACCCTGGGAACTAGCTCTGGAGATCTCTAATGGAAAATGTTCAGCACCCTCAGCAAACTACAATTCCCAGTATTCTTTGAGGAATGTCAGGCAGTTAACATGGTATAAAATGAATGCAAGTTTGCAGCATAGGCTACATAGGGCATGTGCTACTGCTGATACAGCCTTCCCTTCAGCAGGGAAGTGTGTGTTCCCAGTTTGAGAGTCCTTATGGGTCAGTAATGACCTGGTGCTTGCACAAGAGGAACCTTTCTTTTCTTTCTGAAGGAAGAGAATCCCTTGTAGTCATGTCTACTGTCCAGAAGGATTGCTAACATCCATAGCTTAGTTTCACATGAACGAATCACTCTTCCAGAACTCCTGGAAGCAAAATAGGATGGTCATAAAAACTGGACATTTTTACTGGTTGTTAATTTCACCATCCCAGTCTAACTCGTCATTTGCTAATCATATTGCTTCTTGTTACTGCTCATCCCATTATACAAGCACTGTTTGTGTATAAAGAGATGGCAGTTGCAGCAGGATTATTATAATTGTGCTGAAGCACAAGAATTGGGTATATATTCTGCAGCTGGGGTTCTCAGAAACTGGTACCCCAAATCTCTGTGCTACATGATCTGAAATATTTGGCTTGCAATAAGTATATCAAAATCCTATTTGATATCTTCTTTTTTCCTCCCCCAAGCTGCATGCTTCCAAGAGGCAGTGGAAAGATTTCTTTGTGGCTACTTAGGAATGCTAGCAGAGCCTCCTCCTTTTCCATTCCCACATGTCAAAAACATCCTGGTGGGGTATAATTCTGGTTACGCTCTGAGACTACTCCTTTTGCTTAATGCATCCAAACATCTGTAACTCACTCCCAGTTTCCATCACTGGATCCTGTTTATCTTTTTCCAGGGTAGAGCTATGTTAGTCCTTGGCAGCAAAAACAACAAAATAATATTTTGGCAGCTCAGAGACTAACACATTTATAATGACATAAGCTTTTGTGGACCCAGCCCACATCACTGGAGGCATCTTCTGAACTTCAAATCCCCATTATTTAGCACCTGGAGCAGACTAGTTAGACTCCGTTCCTGTAGCTTACAATGGATGAACATTCGCATCTGCTGAAAAAACCCTTTCTGTATGGGTGCAACAGCATTCTACACCTTGCATTCTGTACTTTGTGCAATGCCTCAAATTGAAATGTGCATCTCACTCTTTTTGTTGTCTGTGTCGTAAAGATTTCCTGTTGGTTTTATAAGTTTTCTTATTGTGAATATGGTTTTTTAAATAAAAAAATAAAAGGTTTGGATGGAAATATTACATATGTATATCTACAACTCCCACCTTCGTAATTTTGTCCCATGTTTGTAACCAAGGAATCTTCGGCAGATGGCAAGGGAACACATATATTTCTACTCAACAACTTTTTCATGTAAATTCAAAACCTGCATCTCATTACACAGCTCTCCACATAATCGTTTAAGCCTCTTCTACTCTCCCTGTATCCCTCCTTGACTCCCCATCAAGACCCCTTCTTTACAGACCTCTTTGGAATGCCTGCATGCAGACCATTTGGGGCTATGCATCCTTTGCTGATCCTGACAGAGGCTCCTAGGCCTCTGCGAGTAGGCTGATGACAGACCCAGACCGTAGAACCATGTTAACCCTGCTCCCCTTTTGCCACTGACAGGTCCTCCGTGCAGTACCACCACACCTTATTGTCTGGCCCCGCAGGGAGCGGCTCAGCAGAAAAATGATGTAGTGGTCAGCTGGTCAACCCAGGACCAAGGAGACCCAGGTTCAAAATATTTGCTCATTCATGAAGCTTACCGGGTGAGCAGTCACTATTCTTTAAAATAGAGTGGGGGACGCCGTGCTGAGGTCCTTGAAGGGTAAAAATTAAATGTGCCTTCCTAACAAAGTGGGGCTGAGACCCATTTGGGGTGCCACTTGCTGAGGTGAGGATACTACTGCTCCCTGAGGTAAGGATACCACTGCTTGCTTGCCCTGTGGAATCTTAGTGGTTACAGTCACGGGCTGCTTGGCTGCTGAGGAGTGATTTGCGCACTCCCAGGCCAGAAATGCTACACATGCAGCAAAGGCGAAGGGACGTGAACAGGCCAGTTCCAAGCAGTCGCTGACCACTGTCTGCTTGTACAGGCCTAAAGAAAGCTTTGACCATTTGAAGGTAAAAAAGAATCTGCCTTTTCATAGAAGAGCTTTTTTTTTTTCCTCCTCGAGAGATGAGGCTGCTTTTACCAGGACTTGCAGCTAGTGGCTTGAAATAATGAGGCGCTATCTACAAAGAGTGAATTGTAGCAGAATGGCTCAAATTCTCTAATCAAAGAGAAGGCCAAGGGCGTGCATGTAACAACGGGAAAGCTAATGCCAGAAGCGCCCGATTTGACCTAAGAGGTTTGAAAGGTGATGAGCCCCTTATGCCAAATGGATCAGTTAATGGCCATCGCTGAGTGATCACAGTACTCCAGGGGCGGCGCTGCCTCAGCTAAGCGAGGACATACCCTACCCATGTGGGCTGAGGCGCCTCCTCATTTGCACTGCACATAGAAGACACCCATGAGAGCCGACACATGCCTGCTGAAGAAATCTCTGGAAAATTCGCCAGATGCCTTGAACCTAGCATCTCTATATTTCATAAGTGAACAGGGAGAGGCAACAACCTGCTTGAAAGCCCCATTGCGTTGCTTCGGTGTTTATGTTTTCCAAGTGGGTTTTTCTTGAACACTCAAGCAGCCTAGTTTTTCCCAGCATTCTCTGCTCCCTAAACCTCCCTGAAAGTCCTCCTGCCGCCTTCCCCACTCCTGTCCCTCCAAATTCTTTCCTTGGGGAAGGGGGATGGTTGGGAGGTTATGGAGGGCTGAGTGTCACTGGCAGCGACAGGTGGTGGGTGCTTCAAAGTGCCCATCATCTCTGGCTGCAAAGAAGTTTCCCGCAACACAGGGACTCTCCTGGGCTGCAGGGAGCTGGTTGTCATTTACTGCCAGAGATCATGGGGGCTTGGAAGCCACGCAATGGTGGAGGAGAGGCGCAAGCCCCAATGCATCCAGTAAGGGCAAGCTCCAAGGGGCGTGCGCACCCATCGCATCCCTTTAATTCAAGCAGGGGTGCTTGCATTGTCAAGCAACCGCATTTGTTTTGGTTTCTGTGGGTTAATCGCCACTCTCCTTCGTGCCTTCTGTTGGTAACAGTGCTCCTTCTATTGATCAAACATGAGCTGTACATATATACACATGTACACCAGATCTGTGCGTAATTGGCTCTCTTTTTTGGACAGGGAAGGAGCATTCCCCATCCATACTGCATTCATTCAACATATGTTGTTTAGAATTATAGAATCATAGAATAGTAGGGTTGGAAGGGGCCTACAAGGCCATCGAGTCCAACCCCCTGCTCAATGCAGGAATCCAAGTCAAGAGCATCCCCAACAGATGGCTGTCCAGCCTCGTCTTGAACGCCTCCAGTGTGGGAGAGCCCACCGCCTCCCTAGGGAATTGGTTCCATTGTCATATCGCTCTAACAGTCAGGATGTTTTTCCTGATGTTCAGCTGGAATCTGGCTTCCTGTCACTTGAGCCCATTATTCCGTGTCCTGCACTCTGGGATGATAGAGATCTTGGCCTTCCTCTCTGTGACAACCTTTCAAGTACTTGAAGAGCGCTATCATATCTCCCCTCAGTCTTCTCTTCTCAAGGCTAAACATGCCCAGTTCTTTCAGCCTCTCTTCATAGGGCTTTGATTCCAGTCCCCTGATCATCTTTGTTGCCCTCCTCTGAACCCTCTCCAGCTTGTCTGCATCCTTCTTAAAGTGTGGTGCCCAGAACTGGACACAGTACTCCAGATGAGGCCTAACTAGTACTTCCCAGGATCTGGAAGCTATGCTTGTATTAATGCAGCCCGAAAGAGCATTTGCCTTTTTTGCAGCCACATCACATTGTTGGCTCATATTCGGCTTGTGATCGACAACAATGCCAAGATCCTTCTCACCTGTAGTGTATCCCCCATCTTGTAACTGTGCATTTGGTTTCTTTTTCCTAGGTGCAGAACTTGGCATTTATCCCTATTAAATGTCATTCTGTTGTTTTCTGTGTGTGCATACTACTGCCAACTGGTAATTGTATGAACTGGCCCCAGAGTTGATTGAATTAATGGAACTCGGGTCAAAATAATGTGTTCAATGTCTGAGATGCAATCTAAAATATTTACTTGGGGTCGGAGCCAATGGGCCTACTCTAAATGTGACTAAGCCTGGATCCAACCTTTGGAGAGTTGGTTGGAACAACTTGAATTATACCTAGGACATTTATAAATTATGGTTTGGGGCAGGTTTTGAATGGCCCAGTTTGGGACAGATTCGGTGTGCATCTGGGCGATAGAGAGGAGTGCAGCGGACATTGAAATCGCTGTCAGGTTCTGGCTGCTATGCTAGACTTGAGTAGAGACCTCTAAGCAGACATGATGGTCAATATTATTGGCCTGCACTGGCACCTCAAAGTTACAGTCTGTGTGAAGTTGAGTGGGCCCTCGTTTCTGATGAAGAGTCATCTGGTGGCAGCCAGCAGAAAGCCCAGGTCCCCACTTAATGGGATCCTTGTTTGCGCTGACATACTGGTGCCAAGGGCGGAGGGAGCCAACATTCTCTTGCTGCATGGCTGACTGGCCCGAAGGACCACGCGGCTGTGCTGCAGCCTGGGAGAACCCCCAGGAGCCAATCAGTGGTGCACGCTGATTCCCAGGGGCAGGGCCTTGGCAACAAACCTGGGAGGGGAAGTACCCTCTCCAGTCCACTCCAAGGGCATATATTGGAGTCGTCCCCCCCCCAAGGCTCCAGCTAGTGCTGGCACAGACTTTCCCAGCGAACCTCCTGAACTGGTTTTATTGCTATGGACTAAAGTTAGCCACCAGTTGACAGGGCTGGGGAGGACTGTTACCCATGGATGAGATTGGGCCATATGTTTATGGAGGGTTTGCCTTCCTCACAGCAATAGGTGCATGAAGCATTGCTTGTGCTGCTTAACCCTGTCACAATTTTGGTATTATGGGTGCAGTGGGCCTTGGGCCAGATCCATTTCAAGGGGATAACTGGGGGTTATCCCCAAAAGTGTGTGTGTGTGGAAGGGGCCCCATAAGGAATCTTGGGGGTAGGGCCCAAGGCTCCAGCCCAGCTCAGGGACTGGCATGCTGCCTGCCACATGCCCAGATCACAGGAGAGACCAATGTGACCAGCCCATGGTGTGGTGGGTCCCCCAAAATCCTGCCACCCCTATGTTACCCCAGAAGGCAGGTTGGGATGGAGAACTGGCTAGCAGTTGGACTGCCCGAAGACTGGGTCCGTGTCATACGTTGTGTAAGAACTCTGAGCTGCAGCCAATACAAGTTGTGGCCACTTACAATCCATTCCTGATTGCATGCGGTATGTGTCCTTCCTCTTTCTATTTTCTCCCTGCTTCCAACTGGCACTGCTGCTGCAAACTGCTAGGCTACAACATCCAGCTGCTATCGTAGGTACACCAGCATCTAGAGGCATCTGCAAGGCATAGCGATGCCCAGATCATCAGGGAGTCTTGCAGATCCCAAGAAACCATCCCCTACACCCCCCACACAGAGGTTGCTCAGACAATCAGCAGGGGAAACAATGCAGCGTCAGTTGTTTCTCCCACCCTGCACATGCCAGTCATGTGACTGGGATTACCCTAATCACCCACACTGCATTATGGGTTGCCCAAACCCAGCGCACAATGCAGGCATAGTGCATTTTCACTCACTCTACAACCCATATTGCAAGCTGTGGGTTGTAGGGTGGGTGAAAATGCACTACACCCGCACCGTGCACTGGGTTTGGATGATGCAGCAACCCACAACATGGCATGGGTAATTAAAGTGTTATTAATACTAGGCATTCGACTGCTGCACACGTGGGTGGGGGAAACAACTGACGCCGACTGTTTCCCCACTGATCGCCCAAAGTCACACACCAATCAGAATTTGTGTGGGTTCTAGAAATTCCATAGAAATCCAGCACCCAATGTGTTGTACAGATTAAGCTGTGGAATTCTTCCAGGTTTGGCCCATCTCTATTTATTTACAACCCAGTACTAAACTAATTCACCTAAGATAAATCCCAAACATTTTGACCACAGGGTTAAGACTGGACTGAGTAGCCAGCCTAACAGTGCAATTCTGCACAGGTCTGTTCAAAAGTAAGCACCACCGAGTTCAATTGGACGTACTCCCAGGTAAGTACATATAGGATTTCAGCCTAAATGTGTTATTTTATTTTAGCT
The DNA here is from genome assembly GCF_057233095.1 of Heloderma suspectum. Taxonomy (NCBI): domain Eukaryota; kingdom Metazoa; phylum Chordata; class Lepidosauria; order Squamata; family Helodermatidae; genus Heloderma; species Heloderma suspectum. The sequence continues at coordinate 120,800,613 of NC_139462.1, forward strand.
GAAGAGATCTTAACTTATTAATATTCCTGCACCCACTGTAGCATTGCAGAGGGCTCTTTGTACAAGAACATGCAAATGCTCAAAGACAAATGATTTTATATTACTAATGGGGTGTTGTTGTATGTGAATTATTTTTTATTGTACATCTACTTTTCACTGTAACAGTACCTCCTTAAATGAGGCCAAAACGGAGTAACAAGCCATATAACATTTAGTTACAAAACAATATTTTTAATGTGGACACCAGTGTATGCATAGAATCAAGATTAGTTACACATTCTTTGTACCAGAGTGAAATGTAGAAAAAATAGAAATACACAGTCAGAATTGCACAGTCTTATGACATTTCCACAGAAGAATTTACTTATTTTTCTGAAATGAAGATTAAATTTCTACATGACCCCCAGCTGAGTTAACCCAAAGTACTTAGATTTAGGGGAACTTTGTCCCACTAAAGTAAACAGTTCACACATTTTAAATCAAGTACTTTGTATAAAGCGGGTTGTAGATTGAACTGGACACATTTACATTACAGTCTATTTTTACTAAAATAAAAGTTTTGATAGCTATTTCTTTCATTTGCTACATTACTTTTGAAATAGTAGCTTATATTTAAGTGAGAGAATGAGACTTAAAGTGCTTTAATATAGGTTTGCTTTTATTCCTAAAAAGATGTCACACACAAAACACTGGCAAGAGTGACTTACTCACATGCTTCTCTTTGGCCTTCATCACATTTGCTTCAAAGTAGCACTTTTTTTTTCTCCTGGGGAAGTTTTGTGTTCCATCTCTGTTTTAATTTTGTACAAGTTTTGCTCACTAGTGCAAAATGTAGAAACAAAATGGTAGCTGGCTATATTGTTTTTTGTCCAAGTGACACCTATTTCCTTCCTATTTAAAATTACTTTTTTGCAACAAGCAACAGTTAAAGCAATCATTAATTTAAAGCAAGATTTGTTATATTCTTTAAAGACCCAGCACTTACTGAGATATTCATCTGGGTCACACAAATGCCATGTTTTTTCTCTTTGCTTCTGCTTCCCCACCCCTAACATATGAAGCTGGGCAAAGGGTCTACAGCAAGTGTACATGGTAAGTTGTGGCAAATGTGTAGTTTGTTTTCATTAAGCACATTTCTGTTGGTCGATGGGAGGCTAGAAAAGCAAAGCCTTTTTCTTTAGCTCATTCCGCTTCCAAAGTGCAAGCCGTTCAAATTGTTCAACACTCATTTTGAAGACTTCCTGGAACTCTTCAGGGGACAGGTGCCGCTTGAAAAAGAAAGAAAGTATCAGAAGTACTTCTAAACTAAATGTCCTCCCATTTATATATTGTACAAGAAATAAATATGTTAAGATTTATATCAAATTTGTAACATCTTCTGGAAATCTTTCCACAGAAAGCATATGTTCAGGACAGCTTTGGGGGGGGGGGGGATGGGACACTTTCCTTCTGTGAACTTCCTTATGCTAATTTTAAGATCCAAGCCATGATCACACACACCAGGGTATCATATGAAGAGCAAGTTGAACTACACATGAGGGGGTAGGGAATGTGGCTTGGGGATGCTATTTCCAGCCACAACTCCCGCCCTATTCAGGGTTCATATTCACGTTCATGGGAACTCTGTAAGCATGTTCAGCTGAACGTGCTCACAGAGCCCTCTTCAGATCTTTACGCTTAATGCGTGGAGGTCTGCACAGAAGCCTGCATGTGGGGACGTTGGGGGCAGGGCTTACATGCACATCCATGTCGCCCTACACGCTTTTGCCCTACATGGAAGCAGACACATGTCTGTATAGGGCTTCTGCGTCTGCCATAACATGTAATTTAGCCATGAGTTCTGCTCTACTTTGTATGGTCCTATTTTTGTGTTCCTGTTCCTGCTCAGCCACCTCCATTCCTGAAAATGATGTCTCATATATGACTCAGTGGAAGGACATTGGCCTTTAGTTATTTATTAAAATATTTATACTTGCCTTTCTGTCCTGCCCAGAGGGGCCTCTAAGGCAGCTTACAGTTATTGTTTATGTATGTATGTATGTATGCATGTATGTATTTATTTATTTTACAGTACTTATATACTGCTCCACATCAGAAGATTTCAGAGCAGTGAACAACAAAGATAAAAGAATAAAACACAAGGTTAAAACAGTTGAAACATTTTTTTAAAAAGACAAATTCCAATAAGGTTGAATTTAATAAACTGCCTGGTCACTCAAGGAAGGCCTCCCAAAATAACAATGTCTTCAGGAGGCATCAGAAAGCACCATCCTGACCTTCAAAGGCAGGGAATTCCACAGGAAGGAGGCCACCACACTGAAGGCCCTTTTCCTGGTGGAATCCAGGCTATGGGTCCATGTGGAACCACCAGGAACGTTAAAAAAAAGTATAAAAAACAACTCAAGTGACACCTTAAACTCTTTTAAATAGAGAAAGCAAGCAATGGCAGCAGCAAAAAAAGAGTGAAAAAATGCACAGGAACAAGAGAAAGCACTATCACCTCCTGTATATACCAAAAGTCAGTAGAGAAGCCAAGACAGGGAGTTCCAGAGTTTGGATGCCCTGTCCCTTACTTACTTACTTATTTATTTAATCGTTCATCTGGCTGGTCACCCAGCCACTCTGGGTGATGTACAACAAAAACAGTTCAGAACAATAAAATTCTACATTAAAACATCACATTTCCAAAATTACCCTAACCCACCCCAAATGCCTGCCTGAACAACCATGTTTTTAATGTGTGGCGGAAGCTCATTAAAGAGCTTCCCATATCACCAATGGCATATCACCAATGGCACTTCTAGCGATGGTGGGATACAGAGCGGGGCCTCCCTCAGATAACTGACCAGGAGGGCAGAATCAGGTGGGAAACTGTGATCCTTTAAATATCCTGCTCCGAAATAATGTAGAGTTGTAAATGCCACATTCTGTTTGGACAGCTGAAGGCCAAACTAGATGTGATGTCAAATGCATCTTGGCATTTAAGGGGCAGGTTTTTTAAAAATGCAAATAGCATCAGCTGGAGTTGGGGCTGCAGCAAGTATGGAGTGGAAGTTTAACCCTTTGCTCCTTGGCTCCAGTCCTTAACAGGCGTGGGCAGCTTATGGCCCTCCAGAACTCCAGAACTGGGGGGCCACAGGTATTTATGGTCCACAACTCCCCTCAGACCTAGCTAGCATATCCAATGGTGAGGGATGATGGGCATTGTAAACCAAACCATCAGGAGGGCCATAAATTGTCCACCCCCATCTCAGGTAAATCTGATGCTCCTGATGTTGTCTCTTGAGCATGACAGAATCCCAACTTGAATGGACTCCAGATGAGTTATTTTCTGATATCTTGGAAAATAATTTGTATTACCCAAGCCCATTCTGAATCCACATGAGGGGGTTCTGCCCATTGCAATCAAATCATTTTGAACTGTACCGTTTTGAGAATGATAAGCAGATGCCTTTCTTACCTCCAACCTGGTTCTATCAACATCTTTTGGTAGTTTCACCCGAACTCTATTCGTTACAATAAGTGTTTCATATGGATAGACCTATTACAAAAGAAAAGGTATGACGCCTAGAAAAATGTAAATGGTACATACGTGAATGTATGTACAAATTTATGGATACATTTTACATGAGTAAAGGAGAAAAAAGGAATACAATGAATCTTGCTAAGAAGGGCTGATTCAGGGTCACCCAAGACATTTTGTTGCCCGAGGAAAAGAGGACAAGATGGCACCCCCTCTCCATTCTGGACTGGCAGCGGAATCTTACTTCACCATTGGCAAGAAGACAGCACATGTGAGGGCAGCAGGCTCACTGAGGGGGCACAGGGGAGGCGGCGTGGCGCACACAGCTCTGTCCTCCGGCCCCCCACCTCCCAGCACCTGCAACCTGAGGCGGCTGCGTCCCTCTGCCCAATGGCAGGGCTGGCAGCGGGGTGATTCTCAACATTCTTCCAGTGTTAACAGCATACTTTACCTTGTATTCTGTAAGAGACCAAAAATAAATAAATTAATAAAAGTGTAGATTAGAGTAGACCTGGCTGTTGTTCATATGCTACATTTTGAGAATGAGTTTAGGCATTACTTTCCTCATGTGAGTACTGTCAAAAAGATTTACTCTGTGGAGCCTCTCCATTTGGAAGCTGTCATATTGAAATGCTCTTTGCCCCATATATCAATCAGTAACACACATCTAATGTATGCATACCAGTTCTGGAATATCCTCAATAGCAGTCGTATTGGCATATGGTTTGTACAATTGAGCAAGGGTGGGCTAAAAAGCATTTCAATATTAGCACACCCACATGAAGCAATACCAGATGAAAGAGGGTTTGGGGGGAAGACACTCATGTGACGGGTAGCATTTAAACCAGTACTCTTCAATCCTTTCAGACCGGGACACACCTCTGCCTGAAACATGTACTTCTATTACCTTTCATTCATATGATGGCAGCATTGTTATGGCAACTCACTTTAGGTGAGACCAATGGAGACCAATGATCTAAACCAGGGGTCAGCAACACAGCACCTGTGGGTGCACTGGCACCCACCAGGACCCCCGAGAGTGCATACCAAGACCCCCCATCCCCCATGCACCAACCTTACCCCCCACACACACATTTCTACTCCACCCACCCGTATGCACCTTCCCCAGCCTTTGCCCCCCTCGCCTCAGCAGCCACAAGGCCCTCACCAGTATGCAGGAAGTTGGCAGACTGGGGAAAGAAGTCCCCCAGTCTGCCATCTTCCTAATTCCCGGTTAAATCTTAGTGACTGCTGAGGTGGTCGTAGCAGAGGTAGGCAGCAGAAGGGGGGAATCTCAAGCATGGGGCACAAGGAAGGCAAGGACAGTGGAAAGAGAGCAAGAAAAGTAGGAATCCAGGAAGGTGGGGGGCAACAGAAGTGGGAATCCATGGAAAGGAGGCAATAAAACGTGTCTAGGGGCTGAAAAAAAACTGTAAAATGTGCCCATGATGCTGAAAAAAGGTAAAATGTGCCTGTGGCTCCTCTCCAAAGGTCACATCTGCCCGCAAGCCCGAAAAGGTTGCCGGCCCCTGATCTATACCATCCCTGAGGGTCTGAGATCACTGCTGGCAGCTGCACACTCAGCTGACCTCTCTCACTGAAGTGGTCTGAACATCCTTAACGTTATTAGTTGCACAAGCAATGTACGCTGGTAATTTGATGCAAAGTTTGCAACTGCTGCGTTAATACAAATTCATTACATTTTAAATGTATCCTACATTGTAAACAGCAGTCCGAGGTTTGCCTGAGCATCTAGGCAGAGCTCTAAAGCCATCTGATGGCTGCTGCATGCTCAGTTTTGGTAAGCGCCTGAAGGCTATGCGGTATTAGCAGAACTCACTGAAAAGTCCTGTGTTTGGGACCCCCCCCCCAGCCCCGCCCTTTGCAAGGCAGACATGGGATGGCAGTGCTGGCTAAAATGATGTTGTGGCATACCTCTCTTGCCCCAAGCAGCATCCTGATCAGTGTCGTATTGGGTCATATCTGCAGCCTAGAACAGAAAGAAAGATGGATTTTTGTACAATATTCATGTCTGTGGGATTCTATTCCTATGGAAGTTCATAAGGCGCTGTCATCGCCAGCCGTCGAAAGGGCACCAAAACACACGTTTGTGTTGAGCCACTCTGGGTGCTTCCAGGCAAGGCTTTATGTCCTGCACGTAGTTGCCTTGCCTCAAACACAAAATTTTACGGGAGTCCAGATGGTGACACTTTCTGACTCTCCCATGTTTTCCCACCAGTTCTTATCTTTTCTTACCATAAAAAAACTGCTAAGGAGGAAAAGGCAGACTAGCTATAAATCACAAAACAAAACAAAACAAGATAGTAGACCTCAATACAAAGATAACTTATTTACATAAAGTTAAAAGAAACATGAGTCCTCAGTCTGGAAACACCCTTTCTCTGGTTAAAGATATCCTGGTGATGCTGGGTTTAAGCTGAATTAAAGTGGACATTGAAGCAAATATAGTTTTAATTAATTTTATGTAATAGCGATGTTGTATTGTAAAAAAGCTAAGATCATGGCATCTGGCCCCGTCATTTCCTGGCATATGGAAGGGGAAGAAATGGAAGCAGTGACAGATTTTATTTTCTTGGGCTCCAAGAGCACCGCAGACGGTGACTGAAGCCATGAAATTAAAAGACGCTTGCTCCTTGGGAGGAAAGCTATGGCAAACCTAGACAGCACAGTAAGAAGCAGAGACATCACCTTGCCGACAAAGGTTCGTATAATCAAAGCTGTGGTTTCCCAGTAGTTACGTGTGGCTGTGAGAGCTGGACTATAAGGAAGGCTGAGCGCCGAAGAATTGATGCCTTCGAACTGTGGCGCTGGAGAAGACTCTTACGCGTCCCCTGGACTGCAAGGAGGTCAAATCAGTCAATCCTAAAGGAAATCAACCCTGACTGCTCATTGGAAGGACAGACCCTGATGCTGGGAAAGATTGAAGGCAAAAGGAGAAGGGGACGGCAGAGGATGAGATGGCTAGACAGCATCACTGATGCAATGAATATGAACTTGAGCACACTCCGGGAGAGAGCGGAGGACAGGAAGGCCTGGCGTGCTATGGTCCATGGGGGCATGAAGAGTCAGACACGACTTAACAACTGAACAACTGTTGGGAAGGATTCCCTGTTTTACCAGCCTTATTGTTATTATCTTGCTGTTGGACTCTATTGTGGTCCTTATTCGTTTTTTCTATTCTTATTCATTAATTATTTCTAGTGTATTTTAGGGCGCAATCCTATCTAGATAGGCGGCCGCCTCTGAACTCGGAGGTGACTGCCTATCCAAAGCAAGGCAGGAGAAGCACGGGGAGCGGGGGAATCGTTCCCTCCATGCCTCTCTTGCCCTGCTTTTTCTGCTAGACAGCCATTTTCGACTGTCTAGCTGGGGGGGGGGGGGGGGCTGAACAAGAGAGGAGGCTGCACGCAGTTCTGCTCTCCCCGCCCTAGAACGCCCCAGCCCCGTCCCTTTTCAGCCGCTCCACACTCCTCTTCCAAGCGTGAAGGATGGGGCTTCTCTGCACTGCCTCCAAGGCAGTGCGGAAGTCGGGGGAGGTTGGTTTTCCAGGAACTGATTTCAGTTCCCAGAAAAAAGCATATCCTGTGGCTGTCTAGCCTCTGTCTAGCAGCCATAGGATTGCCCCCTTAATATGTTAGAAGTTGCCTTGTGAGGGCTTGGCCCTAAAAAGCAGAGGAATTATCTTAAACAAACAAATAAATAATTAAAGGGGAACACAGGGAAAAAAATCCATCTTCTATAACCTTTAATATAATACTTTACCTAATACTTTACCTATATGATATGAAAGTGAAGAAACAACAAATCTATGCCTATAAATATTTATACTAAGAAATTCTGGAGTGTAAATATTGAAACATTCATAATTTAATATGGCATTAGAGTCCATTTTTAATTTATTCAGTAGGCATAGCATTGCTATTTTTAAGGACTACATCTTGTACAAGTGTTTTATAAGCTGTGAAAAAATCCTAATATGATCGACAACAAAAACAACAAAACAGCGTTGTTGATGCTGTGTGAAAGATCTCCAGTCAGCCAACATTCAGCGTCCAAAAGGGCTATCTTTAATATATTAGTTAATTATCTTAGTTAACAAACCTTTTGGAGTGCAATCCTATATACAATTACCTGGGAGTAAGTCTCATTGAATTCAATGTGACTTACTTCTGAGTAGAGCCTTGTGTGGCACAGAGAGGTAGGTGGCAGTATTGCAACCGAAACTCTCCCCATAACCTGAGTTTGATCCCAGCAGAAGCCGGGTCTTGGGTAGCCAGCTCAGGTCGACTCAGCCTTCCATCCTTTCGAGATCGGTAAAATGAGGACCCAGCTTGCTGGGGGAAAGGTGGTCATGACTGGGGAAGGCAATGGCAAACCACCCTGTTATGCAGTCTGCCAGGAAAACGCCAGCAAAAGCAGTGTCCCTCTAGGAGTCAGTAATGACTTGGTGCTTGCACAAGGAAGAACCTTTCCTTCTTTCTGAGTAGACATGTATAGGATTGCACTGGTAATCATCTTACTGAAGTAATGTAAATGCCTGCATTATTATTTAACTTTGTTAATTAATGTAAAATTCATATTTACGTTAATTCACTGCATTTTCTCATTTTACTTTTAACTTTGCTTGTAGGAGAGCCTTACAATCTTGACTACTCTAAAGTATCATCTGTCAATCTATCATTTTTTTTATGAATGTTGTCAGGGTTATTATTTTCCTTCTTTTTAAAGGAAGAACATTATTAACATCATTAATGTTAACATTAATATCGGATGACCAAACTGCACATTATGATAAAGGCATGATCACATTTAATGTGCCTGGTTTTTCTTAATAGCAGCATCAAAAAATGGCATTTGGGGGTTTGGTTTATCAACGGTTGTACTCCTTTTTGTACTGATTTCTTAATAGCAGCCATGGGGGGCTCTTATCGGGATTGATACCAGGGCACACGGGAAAGGGATTTAGCCCTTTCCCCAATGGCATCAGCTCAATGAAGACCATTCCCCTGATGCTGCTATTTGGTGTATGAGGGAAGCTGGTAATGGTGCCACAGAAGGGCATTTGTTCCACTGTTGGTTTACATAAGATACGCTGTTTGTGCTGATGTAGCATATATCATACTTAAATTCAGTTTTGTTAATTTTTTATACCATGTTGCTGCTTGTAAAAACACACACCACTCTTTGGTGATGCTTAACTAATGAGGTTAATAGATTTCAGCAAGTAAAATGGCAGTGATGCTTTTTCACTTGTCGCACAAGGCAAGAAGATATGGAGATGGCTCTTAGCTTAACTTGATTCTGAAGTGGATTAGAGGTGTGTTTGGAAGGTTTGATGCTGATTAGCCATGCTGGTCATTCATTGCCAAAATGCAGGCATGCCGCTGGTAGAAGGAGTGGAAGCTCAGTGGTAGAGCACATGCCTTGTTTGCAGAAGTTCCGAGGTTCAAGCCCTGAGAAATCTCTCCAGTTTAAAAAAACAACCAAATCTCAAGCAATGTGAAAGACCTGTGCCTGAGATCTTGAAGTGTCATTGCCAGGCAGAGTAGACAATACTAGGCCTGATGGACAAATAGTCTGACCTGGCACAAGGCAGTTTCCTAAGCACAGAAGGCTAAATAGTTCATCAGTCTGACCAAGGCTGGCATTGCATTTAGACATTTTTATGTCTACCTACATGGTGTAACCCATTCTTTCCATAGTCAGGAAGAGAAGCAGATTTGGAATATGGAAATCCTATAAAAGACACAGAAAAGAAGAGAGATTTTGTAAAATGCATGTTCTTACCTGGGCGTAGATTACAAAAAAACAATAAGGAAGAGCTCATCTCAAGTATTTAAGTCATATTGTAAAAAAAAAAAAAAAAGGCCTTGTCAAATAGATCAAAATGAAGGCAGCATCTACCACATTTGTTCTAAGTTTATGTAAAAATGTAGCTGATTTTAAATTATTCATTATTTTACTGTAGCAACATACTAATATACTTAACTCTGGATGGAGTCCATGCTGGAAATGGGAGGGCTGAATTTCCACTGCATTTCCATCTTTCTAGTTCTATTACACCCAAAGAGGAAGGTGGGAGGAAAATAAATGTTTAAATGGGTCTGGGGCTTTAGTATGCATTTATTAGGGATGTGCACTTGGAATTTTTTTTTTCATTTTTGTATTTTAAAATATTTTCATAATGTAATTATTTCATAACTAAATATGATTTTTTTAAAAATTCAGGATGAATTAATTTGGATTTCAATCCATATTTCAGTCATCGCTATTTGTAATTGGAGACACACCCCCCCCCACACACACACACCTTGTCTTCAGCTGCCTATTACTTTCTCATTTTAAATCCAAATGGAATGAAATACGCAGATTATTCCCTCCAGGCTGTCTGTCAAATTTCAGGCAGAGTGTCCCCATTTAAGAGTGCCGCACACTGTAAAGACTGAGGGCTGGAGGTCATGACAGGAAGGGGGAGCTGAAAAGCCCCATGTGTGAGTCAAACGTTACATGAGGACAAAAGAATTCAGAAGGAAAAGTGAACAAGATTTATAGGGGAATACTGTAGATGTTTTAAGGTAATTTTAGCTCCTGTACTTACCTGAGTGTACAATCATCATAAACACTAATGGGGAACTCAGGTGGTGGTTATAATGGCTATGCAGCTAAAGTGCAACAAAAGGGGGATATCAGTAGGCTCAGGATAACCCCAGGGTTTGTGGAAATAGAAAAAGTATTTAGCAAAAGCAAACTCTTTCCCAAGAGACAGCCCGATGAGGGCTCAGTGGTCACAGAATGCTGAGTGCCTGTGGGAACAGGGGCAGAACAGCAGGGGAGAGGGGGAATTGAATGTGGTTTCTCCGAAGAAGGTAAGGCTGAAACACTGTACAGGGGTACACTTCATACTGCAACATTTTGTTGCAGGTCCTGCTTGTGAAAGTGTAATAGCTAACCAAGTTCCCAGAAACTTCAAAGGAGTAATTCTTATCCTTATTGCTAAATAAGGCAAAGATCTAGCATCTATGGAATCACACAGAACTCTTTCTCTTTTGGAGTGCTGAAGCTGATAATGTAATAAATTTTGAAAAACAATGGAAATAAAATTAAAAGTAGTTACTGGATGGGTGACCCAACAGAATTTATACAGGAAGAAGACTTTCAGATAATGCAAGGAAATTAATTAGTTATTAATTAACTAATTGAATGGACAATGTTAGTGTCCATTGCATGAAGGGCTGAGTCAAAGTGCGGGGGCACGTTTCATGGAAAAGATTTCCACATGTAAAATGGGCAATAATTCTGAGGGTCCTGAAAAATGGGGCAAAATTATCCGCCCATTCAGGGTGAGAGCAGGAAGCACTGGCCTCACTCAGATATGACTTAAAGACTCTCAGCCCAGCCTACCTCACAGGGTTGTTGTTGTGAGAATAAAATGGAGAGAAGGAGGATTATGTATGCCACCTTGGGTTTCTTACCAAAGGAAAAATGGCGGGATATAAATGCAATAAATAAATAAAAAAATATGGATGTAAGAGATTTATAAGTCATTATCAAGGGCTGATTTTCTTCAAATCATTAGTATCACTTGAGGGAGAGTGGGAACGGGTTTGCTCGTTCCTCCCCTTCCGTGGCCATCCTCAAGTCCCTCCACACATTGGGAAATCAGGGTTACACATCACACAGCGAGCCCACACTAGTAGAGTGGGATCCCCACTGCAGAGCCCCCCCTGCATGCTGGGGACTGCAATGGCATGGGGTGGGTCTAGTGCGCTCCTCCCCACTCACCCTCATTGTGGGAGGATGTGGAATGCTTGGACAGGGCTACTGATTCTTTGGCTTTCTTCACATGGAGCTTTTATCCTGTGATTGAGATGGCTCCTTCACGGAAGTTTGCAGGCCCCATACATGACACCATGACCCTCCAGGGCATCTCCTGCACTAAATGCCCTTCCTTCGGTTTTTAAATAGATCGCAGATAATGAGCTATCAAATTACCCCCTTGTGTTCCGCTTGAGTTCCCTCCGTGAAAAGAGGAAAAGCGGCAAGAAGAGGAGTGAGATCAATGAAAGAGAATGGAAGACTCAGATACAGGGAGAAGGAGGGGAAAAGGGGTGGGGGAAAAGGAAGCATGTGAAAAAGGGAGTCATTGTGATCCTGCATTTAAAAAGGAAGCAGAAAGCCTCTTTTAAATGCAGGATTTTAGGCTGGTGTGGAGATGCCCTTTGAAAGAGGGACACTCCCTGGATTCTGAAAAAAATATGTGTAACGGGGGCAAGGGTTAGATTCCTATCTACCCCTTGTTTTTCTAATCAGACACTTTGTAACAAAGTATTTTTGGGAACACTGGCAAGACAGAGATCTGACAAACTCTGAAGAGCTATTAGTACAGTGCCTAAAGGTGTTTGGACAAATCCAGCAGTTACAATAATAATCTCCACATGCTTGCATCATCTCCAGCTATTCCCATGCTGGGTTAAATATGTTCATCTTAACAACTGGAGTCTGCCTCTATTAATAAAGCGTGTGTGTGTTTGTGTGTGTGTGTGTGTGTGTGTGTGTGAAGCATGTGGATGCACCACATCTGCTCTTCTGCACTTAGCATAAGACATTACAAAAAGGAGGAGGAACAAACATGCAGAGATCATTCCAATGCCAACACTGCATATTAGCTTCTCCAATAATAACCAGTGCTGTAGTGGTAAAATCTGAAGTGCAGGCAGCCATCAGGACAGCCCCCAAAGCCATGCCCCCAAGGAGGAGACAAAAGTGGAAAACTGCAGGCAGCTGCGTTGATGCATGTCAACAAACCAGTTCTAGCATTATTCATCTCTACCAGGACACGGTCTTTTGTACAGGTCTTAATTGCCCATTCAAGAACAGGCCACCCCCCAAAACTCTGCATTACAACAGGGGTCGCTCACAACTATATATTGTGGCTGGAAAAATTCATCCCCCCCCCCCCCGCTACTATGAGGAATGCAGCAAAGCTCAGAGGGGACTGGGAATTCTGAGGCGGGGGGGGGGGGCAGATGATGTCAACATCCCTGCTAATAAAAAGAAAAGCCGTGGCTCCACTACACTACTGAAGATGGGCTTCTCTACACCACTTTTACCCCACACCTTTGTTATTGATTGACTGATTTATACCCCGCCTTTTTCCTCTTGCAAGGAACCCAAGGCGGCTTACATTATCCTCCTCCTCCTCCATTTTATCCTCACAACAACAACCCTGTGAGGTGGGTTGGGCTGAGAGTGTGTGACTCGCCCAAGTCACCCAGTGAGCTTCCATGGCCAAGTGGGGACTAGAACCCAGATCTCCTGGCTCCTAGTCCAACACTCTGGCCACTACACCACACTGGCTCTCTTTACTGGGGCTTCTGCTTCCAGATTTTTTGAAAGATTAATCAGTTCCTTTACATGTGCTTGGGGCAGGGGGGATTTCCTTTCTCTGCAAGTTCTATTTCATTATACAGCCACTAGATGGTGCTGTGATATATAGCGGGATTCTGGAAATCCACCAGCCGTTGGAGCACTTCAAATTGTGATCAGAATTTATTGCCGCATTTTCCCCTTTAAGAAAAAAAGCTGTCATAAAGTTTATAAAGCATGGGAGAGGCCCTGGAGAATGACAACATAGTATAAAGGACCCTCAAACTTCTGTGAGTGACCAATTGCAAGCACACGATACAAGCTTTGTGTAGAGAAGCCCAATAACTCAAGAAAAGGGCCTGATTCTCCTATCATGCTCCAGCCTTTTTCCCATAGACACATTTGAGTTTCATGCCAATAAATAAATAAATAAATAAATAAATAAAATGATGGTTTTAGCTGAATGTTTATGTGATGAAGACTGAACCTTCACATTAGGGGCCTAAATGTACCTTCACTGCACTGCTATAAACCATCTTTTGAAGTGATTGTGTTAATTAGTTCTCAGTCCATTTATTAGAAAACAAATCAGTACTTACGTAGATAGACAGCGTTTGCATTACTGTGCAACCGCTGAAGTTCCCTGTCTGTTCCAGGACTTTGCGGGAGTGACTGAGTATCCAGAACTGGAGAATTCATTCTGGCATCCATGTCCCCTTTCAAAGTCAGCCAGCTGGACTTTAGCTGAGAAGAATAAGTCCCAGCATCAAAGTTTTGATACTTTCCATCAAATTTATAAAGGTAAGGATTCTCCAGGTGAAACATGCAAGTAAAAACAACTTTTAAAGCCTTTTGTACCAGCAGGATAGTATTTCCCATTGGAATGTTAGGGAGGGAGAATGGATTTCTTGTTGATCACAGTGACTGATTACAGTATTATTTTTCAACTTCAGAAACCTTTTAGGCTTGCTGTGTAAATTTCAGTTTCAGGGGTCATTTAATTGTCTCACCACCTTTAAGTGCAGGACTTGAGTCTGTTGAGTTATTCTGTAAATTCTCTTTCGTTTGCTGGGGGAATCCTCCATGTTCCACACCTTACAAAGAAGACTGTGGCAAATAGTTTCCAGTCCAGAAATTCTGCTTCCTCAATTTACTATGATGTGGTGGCAAGTGTGTGCTAATAAGCATGAAGAACAGTGTGACACAGTCCCTGGACTTGAGGGCTTACAAGGAGTGTCACTAGAAGTGACAAGACAGGTATGAGGAGAGGGGCCAAGACTGACAAGTGGAAATGGATTAGGAGAGTGGGATGACTCTGGCAGAGGAAATAAGGCAAGGATAGGGCTTTGTTAGAGAATCAAGTGGAGAAAAAACACTACAGAGATCCTCCTCCTTATGAACTATCAACCGAAGAAGACAGCAGCAGCTGCAGCAAGCCCCCTCCCCTTCTCATGCGAGTCATTAGAAAGATATCAGAAGACGTTTACTTCTTGGGAGGAGAGCAATGACAAATCTTGATAATATAGTGAAAAGCAGAGACATCACACTGACAACAAAGGTCCGCATAGTGAAAGCAATGGTATTCCCCGTAGTAACCTATGGCTGCGAGAGCTGGACCGTAAGGAAGGCTGAGTGAAGGAAGATAGATGCTTTTGGACTGTGGTGCTGGAGGAAACTTCTGAGAGTGCCTTGGACTGCAAGAAGATCAAACCAGTCCATACTCCAGGAAATAAAGCCAGACTGCTCACTTGAGGGAAGGACATTAAAGGCAAAGCTGAAGTACTTTGGCCACATCATGAGAAGACAGGATACCCTGGAGAAGATGCTGATGCTAGGGACAGTGGAAGGCAAAAGGAAGAGGGGCCGACCAAGGGCAAGATGGATGGATGATATTCTGGAGGTGACGGACTCGACCTTGGGGGAGCTGGGGGTGGCCGACAGGAAGCTCTGGCGTGGGCTGGTCCATGAAGTCAAGAAGAGTCGGAAGCGACTGACCAAATAAACAACAACAATACACTTAGCTCAGCAAAGCATCTAGCCATAGGGTCCCCAACATGGTGTCCATTGGCACTAATGTGCCCACGAGCACCCCTCTTGGTGCCCATAGAGCCACCTGCCCTGCCTGTGTTGTTGTTTTTTTAAAGTTTTTGTTGGTTAAAAAATAAATGGGAGGCCAGTATGCTGCAAAGTGAGGTGGCAGCCTCCACGGCTGCTCCATCTTTATTTTCAAGAATAAAGAGCCCTGGAGGCATTTTTCGAATATAAAAATGGTGGGTGGCTGCAGCCCAGTGTTTTGTTTGGAAGTGTGCCCTCTGTGAAATAGGTGTTGGAGCACAAAACAATGGGTTCAAAAGAGTGATTTTGTATTTTGGAACTCAGAATGCACCTCTGCCTTGTACTTCAATTCTTGGGCAAGTTAGTTTTCTTTTAGCCTGACCTGTTCGCCTTCTGGAAATGGGTGTTTGGTGACTGGCCATGCCCACCATGGCAGCCACTGTATGAGAGCACCCATGATACACTCCCAAAATCCCAAATGTACCCACTGGTCAGTTGGGGAGCCCTGATTATTCTAGCCAATCCCACAAACTGGGGAACTAGGGCCTCAGGCCCATCTACATGGCCAATTCTCAAGGGTCTTGCACAGAGAAAATGCTTCCCTGTACCTAAATCAAATGTTCAAACCTGACATGGCTTATAAGCAGGGGTGTGGGTGGGGTGTCACTCAATTAAAGACATCTTCATCAGTTGTCATTATAGTTGATTATTTAGATTAAATTTGCAGATGAATAAAATCAGGATTTCTGATGAAAAATGAATGACGTTGAGTGAGCACACTCTGTATCACAGACTTTCTATATCAAATGCATTTAATATTTGCATGGAAGGGTGGATTTAGGTGTGACTGCCATCATGTCCTGCTGCTTCTCCCCAGCAGCTTATATCCAGAGGCAGACAGCCTCGGCACATAGGCTCCCTTCACACGGAGCTTTTGCCCTGTGACTGAGATTGCTCCTTCATGGACTGTTGCGGGCGCTTTACATGACGCTGTGACCCTGCTGTGACCCTCCAGGGCGTCTCCTGCACTAAATGCCCTTTGTTCGGTTTTTAAATAGATTGCAGATAATGAGCTATCAAATTACCCCCTTGTGTTCCACTTGAGTTCCCTCCGTGAAAAGAGGAAAAGCGGCAAGAAGAGGAGCGAGATCAGCGAAAGGGAGTAGAAGATTCAGATATGGGGGGAAGGAGGGGGAGGGGATGGGAGAAAAGGAAGCAGGTGAAAAAGGGAGTCGTTGTGATCCTGCATTTAAAATGGAAGCAGAAAGCCCCGTTTTAAATGCAGGATTTTAGGCTGGTGTAGAGACGCCCATAGAGCTCCACAGACACCACTTTCACAGCACTGCACACCAAGACTCTGAAGTCAGCTCAGAGTGGCTGCCTGGGAAGGATGGGAGTTGCTGTCTGGAGGGCACCAGGTTGGGGAAGGCTGGTCTAAACTCTCAAATTCTGAGGTGGTGAATTGCAGGGAGGTGGTGATCCACTTCACTGCAAAGTCTCTTAGCACTGTGGCAGAAAGTGGGCCCAGCGCTCTTCAACTTTTGTATTAATGACTTGGATGAGGAGGTGCAGGGAATGCTGATCAAATTTGCAGATGACACAACATTGGGCGGGATAGCTAATACCTTGGAAGACAGAAACAAAATTCAAAGTGATCTGGATAGACTGGAGCACTGAGCAGAAAACAACAGAATTACATTTAATAGGGATAAATGCCAAGTTCTGCACCTCAGAAAAAGAAACCAAATGCACAGTTACAAGATGGGGGATACGTGGCTCAACAACACTACAAGTGAGAAGGATCTCTACTCAGCACTGGTTAGGCCTCATCTGGAGTACTGTGTCCAGTTCTGGGCACCACATTTTAAGAAGGATGCAGGCCACCTGGAGAGTGTTCAGAGGAGCGCAACAAAGATGATCAGGGGACTGGAAACAAAGGCCTAGGAGGAGAGACTGAAAGAACTTTCAGTCTCTCCTCCTAGGTTTCCCGCCTCCCAACTGAGCAGAGCAGAGCAGAGCAGAGCAGAGCAGAGCAGAGCAAGCTGCTCCAGCTGGTCCAGGGACTACAGAAGCAAGCAAGCTCCCAGAGAGCGAGCGACCAGAGTGAGCCAACAGGGGGAGCAAACAGGAGTTGGCCAGGGGAGTTCGGCAGGGGAGGTCAAGAGGGAGGCCCTAACATTTATTTATTTATTTATTTTTTATTTTTTAACTAACTTTTTTCATTTATTTGTCTTGTAACACACACTTCCACACCAGTGGGACTCTGCTTTTAACCTCTAGTGAGTCGAGGAGCAGGCACAGGCTAGTCTAGAACAATCACAAAGCCAGACACAAAAAGGGAAAGACTCTCCAGTGGTGGTGACCTGCAAGGTGTGTGCAATGTTTGTTTTCTTGCCTGAGAACGACATGGGCTACACTTGCAACAAGTGCAAGTTGATCACGCTGCTGGAAGAAAAAGTAAGTGGACTGGAGCGGCGACTGTCGATCCTCTGGGGAATAAGAGAACACGAAGAGTTCTTGGACAGAATGGGGGAACTACAGCAGCAAAGGGAAGACCAGAAGCTTGAAGAGCAACAGCAAGATGAGGCAGAAGTGGGAAATGCTGAGGTGAAGAAAAATGGAGTAGAGGATACTCCTTGGAAAAAGGTGACAGTTAGGAGAAGAAGAACTAGACCCCACTCTGCACCAGTGGAAGCAGCGGAGCTGTGGAACCGATTCCAGGTACTTGCGGATGAGACTGGAGGACAGCCTGCAGAGGAAGAATCACTACATGAGAGTGAGCAAGGGGCTGAAGGTCAGTCAAACAGAGGTGATGAAACCCAGGCCTACAACAAGAAGAAGAGAAGAGTGGTAGTAGTGGGAGACTCCTTGCAGCGTGGGATCGAGACCCAAGTATGTCGCGAAGACCCGTGGACTCGCCAGGTGTGTTGTCTCCCGGGAGGACAGATTAGAGACGTGACTGAAAGGTTGCCTGCACTCATAAAGCCCACTGACAGATATCCCTTTCTTCTCATCCATGTGAGAACAAATGATACTGCCAAGTGAAGCTATGAAGAAATCACGTCAGATTTTGAAGCTTTGGGAAGGAAACTCAAGAACTTTGGGGCCCAGATAGTCTTCTCATCCATCCTTCCAGTTGTTAGAAGAGGGATAGAAAGGGAAAGAAAAATACTCCGGGTGAATGACTGGCTACGAAGGTGGTGCCGACGAGAGAGATTTGGATTCTGGGACCACGGGCTATACTTCCTGGAAGATGGGCTGTTGGCAAGGGATGGGTTGCACCTCACAAAGGATGGGAAGAATGTGTTTAGCCACAGCATGAAGAACTTCATCAGGAGGGCTTTAAACTGAATCCTACAGGGAAGGGAGATGTAATGTTGGGGTTAACAATGGACGTAGGCACATGCATTGCAATGGAGAGAACAGCTCTGATAGCGCCCAATAATAGTCTTCAGACACATGTAGGAAGAAAGCCAGACTATGAAGCACATGGTCTTCGATATCTATATACTAATGCCCAGAGTATGGGAAACAAACAGAACGAACTTGAACTCTTAATACAGGAGGGAAATTAGGACTTGATAGGTATAACTGAGACTTGGTGGGATGACTCTCATGACTGGAATATAGCAATTGAAGGATATAACTTGTTCAAAAAGAACAGGAGGAACAGAAAGGGAGGTGGGGTTGCACTGTATGTGAAAAATACATATCTCTGCACAGAAATATAGGAGGATGAGCTTGGTGGCCCCATCGAGAGCATCTGGATCAAAATAAATGGAGCAAAGAATAAAAGGAACCTGGTGGTCGGAGTCTACTACTGGCCACCCAATCAAGGAGAAGACGAGGATGAAACTTTCGAAAAGCAAATAGCCAATGTTTTAAGGAAGCATGATGTAGTAGTAATGGGGGACTTCAATTTTCCTGATATTTGTTGGGAGACAAATTCTGCAAAACATGGCCCCTCCAGGAAATTCCTGACTTGTGTGGCGGATAACTTCCTCCTACAGAAAGCAGAGGAAGGAACTCGAGGATTGGCTATCCTTGACTTGATCCTAACCAACAGAGATGACTTAGTGGATAAAGTAGCAGTTACAGGAACTCTGGGGGAAAGCGACCATGTTGTACTTGAGTTCTTGGTTCTAAGGGAAGCAAAAGCTGAGTGTAGTCAAACGTGTACCTTGGATTTTAGGAAAGCTGATTTTCATAAACTCAGAACAATGATCAGTAAGGTCCCATGGCAAGCGACACTAACGAGAAAAGGAGTCCAAGATGGGTGGGAGCTTTTAAAAAAGGAAATTCTCAAGGCACAATTACAAACCATTCCAACAAGAAGAAAAGGTGGAAGACAACAGAAGAAGCCAATGTGGCTTCACAAAAAGCTTAGGAATGACCTGAAAACAAAAAAGGACACATATAGGAAGTGGAAAGAAGGCCAAGTAACAAAGAAAGAGTACAGGCAGGTAGCACAGAATTGCAAGGATGGTGTCAGGAAGGCTAAAGCTGAGAATGAGTTGAGTTTAGCGAGGGATGCTAAAAACAACAAAAAGGCTTTCTTCAGCTATGTGCATAGTAAAAGGCAGAGGAAAGAAATGGTTGTTCAGCTATTATATAAGGATGGCAAAACGATAACAGATGAAAAAGAAAAGGCAGAGGTGCTCAGTTCCTACTTTGGCTCAGTCTTCTCCTGAAAGAGGGTCTATGACCCCCCTGGCAAAGGCGAAGTACAGGCTGAAGGGGCAGGATTGCAGCTTGAGATCGATAGGCATATGGTCAAGGAACACCTAATTACTTTGAATGAGTTCAAATCTCTAGGGCCAGATGAACTGCATCCTAGAGTAATAAAGGAACTGGCAGAAGAACTCTCAGAACCGCCGTCTATTCTCTTTGAGAAATCATGGAGGACGGGGGAAGTGCCAGATGACTGGAGAAGGACTAATGTTGTCCCTATCTTCAAAAAGGGTAAAAAGGAGGAACCTGGGAACTACAGACCAATCAGTCTGACATCAATCCCTGGAAAAATTCTGGAGCAGATGATAAAGCAATCCATCTGGAAGCCCCTTGAAAACAATGCAGTGATTACTTGAAGCCAACATGGATTTGTCAAAAACAAGTCCTGCCAGACAAATCTGATCTCATTTTTTGATCAAGTAACCACCCTTGTGGACCATGGGAATGCTGTAGACATCATATACCTCGACTTCAGCAAAGCTTTCGACAAGGTGCCCCATGATATCCTGATGAGCAAACTAGCTCAAAGTGGGCTAAATGAAACAACGATCCGGTGGATCCACAGTTGGCTACAGAATCAGACTCAAAGAGTGCTTATCAATGGGACCTTCTCAAACTGGGGAGAGGTAACGAGTGGGGTACCGCAGGGCTCAGTCCTGGGCCCAGTGCTCTTCAACATTTGTATGAATGACTTGGAGGAGGAGGTGCACGGAATGCTGATAAAATTTGCAGATGACACAACATTGGGCGGGATAGCTAATACTTTGGAAGATAGAAACAAAATTCAAAGTGATCTGGATAGACTGAGCGCTGGGCAGAAAACAACAGAATGACATTTAATAGGGATACATGCCAAGTTCTGCACCTAGGAAAAAGAAACCAAATGCACAGTTACAAGATGGGGGATACGTGGCTCAACAACACTACAGGCGAGAAGGATCTTGGCACTGTTGTCAATCACAAGCTGAAGATTAGCCAACAATGTGATGTGGCTGCAAAAAAGGCCAATGCTCTTTTGGGCTGCATTAATGGAAGCATAGCTTCCAAATCCTGGGAAGTACTAGTTCCCCTCTACTCAGCACTGGTTAGGCCTCATCTGGAGTACTGTGTCCAGTTCTGGGCACCACACTTGAAGAAGGATGCAGACCAACTGTAGAGGGTTTAGAGGAGGGCAACAAAGATGATCAGGGGACTGGAAACAAAGCCCTATGAGTAGAGACTGAAAGAACTGGGCATGTTTAGCCTTGAGAATAGAAGATAGGATAGCGCTCTTCAAGTACTTGAAAGGTTGTCACAGAGAAGAAGGCCAGGATCTCTTCTCCATCAACCCAGAGTGCAGGACACGGAATAATGGGCTCAAGTTACAGGAAGCCAGATTCCAGCTGAACATCAGGAAAAACGTCCCGACTGTTAGAGCAATACAACAATGGAACCAATTCCCTAGGGAGGTGGTGGGCTCTCCCACACTGGAGGCGTTCAAGACGAGGTTGGACAGCCATCTGTCAGGGATGCTCTGACTTGGATTCCTGCATTGAGGAGGGGGTTGGACTCGATGGCCTTGTAGGCCCCTTCCAACCCTACTATTCTATGATTCTATGAACTGGGCATGTTTAGCCTTGAGAAGACTGAGGGGAGATAGGATAGCGCTGTTCAAGTACTTGAAAGGTTGTCACAGAGAGGAAGGCCAGGATCTCTTTTCGATCATCCCAGAGTGCAGGACACGGAATCATGGGCTCAAGTTACAGGAAGCCAGATTCCAGCTAAACATCAGGAAAAACGTCCTGACTGTTAGAGCAATACAACAATGGAACCAATTCCCTGGGAAGGTGGTGGGCTCTCCCACACTGAAGGCATTCAAGATGAGACTGGACAGCCATCTGTCAGGAATGCTCTAACCTGGATTCCTGCATTGAGCAGGGTGTTGGACTTGATGGCCTTGTGGGCCCCTTCCAATCCTACTATTCTATGTTTCTATAAGTGAGTTGAGGAACACAGAGTGAGAACACAAACTGAAGTCACACAGAAGAGCTGTAGAAACTGAGTACCTCTGTGTGAGAGAATGATGCTTCCATCTTTACGTATTCAAGCCAGTGAACGGGTTTCGTTTTCTGCCCAACCAGGCAGGACAGGGAGATCCTGCCCCCTCTCCTTGTCCTCTGGGGCACGTGCAGAGGACTCTGGGGAGTAGTGAGGAGGGAGCATCTCACCTCACGTCATGCTGGGAAGGAAGAAGTGAAACTCTCACCTCTTCTGAGTGCTTCCCAGCTGAACCTTACCCTCAAGGGATTCACAGGGCAGGTTGTCTACCTTGGGCTGGGGCCTCTGAGAAGCCATGAACCTTTATCTTCATTGCTTCTTAACATATCCCAGTTTG
The DNA here is from genome assembly GCF_057233095.1 of Heloderma suspectum. Taxonomy (NCBI): domain Eukaryota; kingdom Metazoa; phylum Chordata; class Lepidosauria; order Squamata; family Helodermatidae; genus Heloderma; species Heloderma suspectum. The sequence goes on from NC_139462.1 coordinate 120,822,683, forward strand.
ACATGAGGTGAGTGAAAGGCTTTGCTGGTTCCCTGAGGGAAGAAATCAGCCATATGACCTTGCCAAGTGAGAAGGACCAGAAAAAGCGAGGGAGTAACTGCAAGCACTTCATCATTCATTCATCGGTTTGGCTTGGTGCATGCCTGATTCATTGGAGCTGTCATTTTAATTGAGAGATTTTTAATTAATAGGTTTGATTAATGTTGCATTCTTACTTATAAGATATGTTGCACTTTGGTGAGGCTGCCAGGAAGCCATGATGGCACCTGCTGGATTTTTTGCAAACCGTTGGCTGCATGTCACGTTGACAAAATAATTGTGGATCAGTGTGTAAAAACTATGCCATAGGTGATTACTAACATGTGGAACAAGGTCCATGCAATCTATAGTTCTAGGATTTTGTTTTAATTCATAATCAGACATATTTTGTTGAATGTGAAAAAAAGCTGTACTGCATAATATTTGGATGGATTCACTATGAATTTCATTATCATCTGTATTTTTTTCCATGTCTAGTAACCTTGATAGCTTAGATTCATATTCATTAAGACTAGATGTTATTTTTGGGTGGGACAGAAAATTTGGGACTACTTAGATGGAACAGTCCTACTGATTTTAAACTGGGCCGTTCTCTTGATGTGATTTCAGCCTATCATAGATATTTAATTTGTTGCCATTTCAAAGCAAAGTGCTACAATTAATAAGGAAAAGCTGCCCCAGTGCTATAGAAAATCTTGGTTCTGGTGCCTTCTAAATTTACCTTCCTGCCGTCTTGATCACAGCTCCCACTGTCACCATCTGCTTTTCTTGATGCTAGACAATAAAAAGAATTTCCAGAGTAAAAATAGAAATTTGTTTTTATAAAAAAGGGTGTTCTCAAAACCCAACACATGATATACATGATGCCGGAAGGAGACGGTTACGGAAGGCCACCGCTGACAGAGAGTGTGAACTCAGTGTACGTGACATACCTGCTTGTGGTCATGGAGCCCTAGTTTTCCAGAGACCGCAGGAGAGCCGCACGTGACTTTCATTGGCTTTGACTTGGACAGAAACTGAGCTACTTCCCCCAGAACTGGGAAGGAGCCAAGTTTATTTCTGAGCCACAGCCAACATAGCCCTCCCTGCCAGTCCCCAACCTCTTCTCTCTGAACCATCCAGCCACCTTCCACTCACCTATCCCCACCCCATCTTCCCTCTTCCCTCACTTCCCAGGCCAAAGTGGCAGCACTCTGGCAAACTGCCAGAAGGGGAGGAGGGGAAGGATGTCTCCCACCCTTGCCTCCAACTCTTGCCACACTCCCAGGACAAGCCACAGTAACCCCGGGAAACGCCACTTGGCCAAAGGTTATTTACCTACAATATCAGTAGTCCTTGGGGAAATTATATATACACACTGCAGTGAAGTGCACTGGAGAGGGAAGGGGAGAAAGACCTTCCTTACCACTCCGGAGGACTAGCCACTGGAGCCTTTCCACTCCAGCCCAGTAGGTGAGGGGAAGAGGGGCTCAGGGGCTGGGTAGGAAGTGGAGAGGTTACAAATCCAAGTGACAGAAGAAGGGGCGGGTCCTAATGCTCACTGCCTCTTTGAGGCAAGAGTTACAGCCCCCTGAAATGTCTATTTTGAGTTTCACTGGCATCTCTAGTTTTTTAAAAAGCAAAAATAAGTTTGTGTGATCTAATCTGGCCCATTTTGGGGCATCTTTAACATACCAGTGTTTAGCATGATAGAGATATTAACTGGTTTTGGATGACACGCCGCCATTACTTAACCCACGATGAGCTGCAGCGCCCACAGATGCCAGATTATATATCCAACCCTTGCTCAGGTGCTGTAGTGTCATGCGAACTCGGAGAGCGTGGGGTTATGCAAAGGTTAAACAACCCTCACATAACCCTAAAACAGCTCACTGGGTTCACACAGCACGACAACCCCCCAAGTGGGGGTTGCCTATTCAAAATGGCAGCCGCACATGCCCCGCACACGCCACAGCTGAAATGCTCCACGGTGGATCTGTCGACCCGTGCCAACATCCCCAGGGTGTTATTGATTTTGGACCAGGTATGAGCCATTGCATGGGGTACAGCACACCATTATTCCACTAAACCACCTCAACTGCTGCCCCTGGTGCTCAGGTGGTAATCTATTTACATTTGCAGTCCAAACTACCCAGCTGGCTCACGGTAGGTGACATTTAGTAATGTCATAATCTGTATAATGTAATAATCTGAATAATGTGAAGCATTGAAATAAATCATGGTGTCGCATTTCCCGCCTCCCCAAGGCTAGATGGGTAATGGGGTGGCCAGTAATGGGGTGGCCAGATGGAGGAGGGGACACGGCTCCGCATCTTTGATAGTTGCGTAGAACTGTTATTGTGGGAGGGGGGCAGGAAAGAGCAGAGCAAACTGGCAACAGACGGGCTATGGACCATTGTCAGGGTCAGATCACGCTCTACTGAGGTTTAGACGTCTAGCTCCATTCCTCTTCTGCAAGGGTGGGGGACCAATTGGAATGGCACAGAATGATGGAACCCAATGGGATCCCTGTGGGCTCTGGGGGATTTTCCCACTGATATGCTGGTGTTCCTGTTAAAGCCTTGGTCTTCTGGTAGGATTTGGAGGTGACCAGGGCGGTTGATACAATCACCCCTGAGTGTTTTCTTCCTCAGGCTGAGCCTGTTAAGCACCATGAAATATTGTGTTGCTGAGGGCTATGAAACGAAGGAGAAGACGGCTTGAACAGAGATGGAAGAAGACTCATTCTGAATCTGACTGAACACAGGCTTAGATCTAGAGGACCTTAATAATTCTAGACCAGTGGCCAATTTTCTATTTTTCGGTAAGGTGATTGAACAATGGTTGAAGGTCAACTTCAGGCACTTCTGGATTATAATGATTATCTTGACGGTGCGCTTTTCTACATGAGGCATTTATTGTGCATTTGTCATGGTTGTTTACCAGTTCTTTAGACAACACTGTTACCCTCCAGTTTCACTTCTGCTTTTAAACAGCACTTCTGGCAAGTTTTTTTTAGAGCAGGAAAAATGCAGTAAAATGCTTTTTCCACTTATGTAATTGTGCTATTCCAGTATGCCACAGTGCCACCTAGTGGTTATGTAGTGGGAAAGCAGGAAGGGAAACATTCTTTGTGTAGTGCTTGTATCTAAATTCTGTGACAACACCAAAAGTAGATACAGCTGATTAACAGCCTTGAGTAGAAAAGCTTCATTTCAATTGCGTCATAGGCCTGATTTCAGGGTGGAGACTCACTTGGTCGCCCTGTGCTGACCTTTAAAGCCCTAAATGGCTTAGGACCCATGTACCTGAAGGAGCCCCCTCCCCTATATGTTCCTGCCCGATCACCAAGATCGTCTTCTGAGGTTCTTCTCTGGGTTCCACCATCCACAATGGCATGACGGGTGGTGACCGGGGAAAGAACCTTCTCTATAATACTGCCCCCCCCCCCGGCATCTCTGGTATGTTCTTCTCAGGGAGATCTATCCGCATAAATATCTGACTGTATACATTTACATACCAGGTCTTCCAGCAGGTATTTAACCTTTAACCTGTTGCTTTGATTATTTACTTTACTGCTGGCTCGTTAACATTTTGAATGTCTTTAACATCTTAATATTTTATTGATATTTTCATTGTATTTATTATTTTAGTTGTAATTTTATTGTTGTTTTCGGTTTTTATTACTGTGAACGGACTTGAGGGCCTTTGCCAGTTGGGTGGTATATAAATGTAATAAGTAAATACATAAATAAAAAAACAAGTAGTGGCCCTATCCATTAAAAACAAAGCCGCTGTTCACAGGATTCAGATGCAATGCCAACACGTAGCTGGGGAATGTAGCTGCAGTGCGGCGTCTAATGGCATTTGTGATGCAGACTCATGGGTTCTTTAGCTATCAGTTGCATACTGTTGATGTATGGCTGGGGAATGCTGGGAACTGTATGATGTTTTCTGTCTGAATATGCACAGGATTGCACCCTTCCGCAGCACTCCTATACACACTTACCTAGGGCATGGAGCTCAGTGGGGCTTGCTCTTGAGAAGCTGCACTGTTAGGGCTTTTCTACGTGAGGCTTTTACATTCAAATTCTAGTAGACACGAAGTGTAGCAAAGCGGTGGATTATTTCATATACTGCAAACCTGAACCCTTGATTTATGCCCTTTTATGTTTGCCCCATTACCACAATGTATTTGCAACCCATGTTCTTAGTAATATAGAGCCTACATGTTCATTGGATAACTCACCATATATACAAATGCAACAAAATATTCCTCAACTTCAGATTTGTTGGTGGCATCTCTGTCTTTACAGATCTGATTGTTCTTAGTGACTGATCCATGGTAACAACACAATGCTTTGCTTCTTGGACTAATAGATCAGTGATTTTTCACTTTATTTTTCTTTGTTTATAGTTTTTTCAACACATAAATAATTCAATTCTGAATATCTTATGTGCTTTTTTATTGGTCCAAGTTACCAATTAGCTTCAAACATTTTCATAATATGACTCTTACAGATTCTACACAGATCCGCAAAAAGGATAAATCGTCCTGAGAAAAAGCTGATTAGTCTCACAAACAGGCAACTAAAAAGACTGTTCCACCATCTCGAAAATTGTCAGGGGCTCTTGGCTTGAACCAGGGACCTGAACCAGGGCATTCTCTGGTATTCTATGTGCCCTGACTATCTCAATCCCTCTTCAGGCATTGCTGGGACTAGTGGTATGGAACGTCTGCCTCTGGACTGGCCAAGGCTGGCATCACTCCTGGGACCCTGGTCTTCCACTTTTGCCTAGTCAGCCTTTTGCTTGCTGTGCTTCAGATCCCAGCCCCCTTTACCCTTGCTGTGGCCATCACAAGCCCCTAGCTCTGGTTCAGGTTGAAGGCCCAATATCCAACAACTAAACTCGGGGATGCTGGAACACGCATTAGCCTGTCCCAGATGTTACTGACTGGGGAAATGAATGCATATGGGAGGGGCTCAGCACCAAGGCAGCAGGCTCTACGCTAGGCTTATATTCATTTCTTTTCTCCAGTGTCTGAAATGAGCCTGCATGTGTGCAGCCCTGCCTACACACATGCAGGCATTCCTCCAAGCGTTATCATTTGAAAAAGGGCTAGGGAAGTGGATCTGGCCTGGCCCTGGCAGGTTCTTTTTCACCTTGTGTCAGTCTCTTCACGCTTTTGCCAATAGCAGCATTTGTTGACAGGTGTTTCCCCAATTCTTTGCATTTCTTTATGCATGATTTCCACAAGATTTATTGCACTTTTAATGTCCAGTGAGTTTTTTGGAAGACGTTTCCGGGGGAAATGCCACTGCAGAGAAATGGTGAGTTAACTAGTAATCTACAACAAGAACAGAGTACCTCAAACAGGACTTAAGAGTACACAAGCCACGGGCAATGTATGGCTTCATGACTGTGGAGCTTTCTCTGACAGTGGGCACTGGAAAAGAAGAGAGGGAAATACAAGCCTACTATCCAGGCTAATCACACAGCAGCACGTACCTGGTGAGATTTTGCAACAGAGAGAGAAAAAAGAACCCAGGAAGTGAAGCACACGCCGTGCACCAGTTTCTATACATGGCAGGCTGCACAACAACAAAGAGGAAACCCTGTCTGTCTGGACACACTCTCATGCAGTTGGAATAATGAGAACTAAATGAGAGCAAAACAGCAGTACACATTCAGAGGCAAACATGCATAAGGTAGGGAAAGGACCTGGCTAGAACACGCTGCAGCAAAGAAAAGCAGACTGTACCATGCTGTCTGTAGATAGGGGGTTTCCTATAGATGTTATCTTTTATTCCAGTGTCTGAGAAAAAGGAAAGAAACAAAGAACCAAACAGTAAAAAAGCAGTTGAAATGTGATCCCTCTTGTTTTGAATACCTCCAAACCCACCAAAACTTGAGCAATATAATTCTCTTGGATCCCAGCTCCTTGCTCTGTGTTTCTGCTTACATGGCAGTTGCAGTCACAAAAAGGCTATGAGAATAACTCTGCATCCATGAATGAAGGCTCCAGCCATTTACAGAGCAAAAAGGTGGGATCCAAGTCAATGTCAAGTTTATTTATAGATCACCTTTTCATAGTAAGCTCAGAGCAGCAGAACAGAGACTGCTCAGTTCTATCACATTTCTCTTTAAATGCAGTTTTAAAAATTGGCTGCACGACTGCTGAAATTTTCACTCATTCCTAATGGGACTAAATCCAGACTAGGTGTGATGCAGAAGATCTGTGATCAGATCTCTTATCATTTTCTTTCCTTAAAAGCTGCCATATTGGTCCCAATTTGAATTATTAAGGGCCAAACTAGAAGTAATGTGGGATGTCTGTGATTAGATCTCCCAACATTTTTGTTATTTGCTTAAAAGCAGTTGGGGTATGATCTGGATCAGATCCATAGTGCTGGGAGAAAAGGCTTTAATCCTTCCTGTGTGCCATTCCCCAATCTAACCCTCTCCCTGGAAGATGCTATTAGATGTAGGGGTGCGGGGAGACTGATGCAATATGTGTACCTTCCTTTTTCTACTCCATGGCTAACAGCAGCTCTGTATGTATCTGTGTGTGAGTATGCGCACACACACACGAGTGCGTGAGATTTAAATTGGGGAAATTGCATGGTGGGAAAGGGTTAAAAGATCCACCTGCCGTGCTGCAACCCCAATCCAAATTGGGTCTCAGGTGCTTGTAAGCAAAAAAGAAGAAGAAAAAGATCTCTCATATCACTTCTAGCTTGGCCCTTAATAATTTGATGGCCTAGAAATGAGTTGTTAGTAAATGGAAGTTAAGACCTGTATATTCAAATACAAATATGCAATTAACTATATTATTATTTTTAAACCGGTTTAATAGAAAAATAAGTTTGTTGCCTATTCTTAATACTACTAAAACCAGATTGTTTATACATGTATACATCTGTAAAACATTACAGATGGCAGGAACTGAAGATCAAAAGTAAGCAATGAATGCCTACCTGGAACATGAAAATGTCTAGGTGCTTGCTGATAGAGAGATGATGAAGATTTGCTGTCTGAATACATGGATAAACTTGGAGTGCTCCGACCACTTTCACTGCCTCCAAGGGGAAGAGCCAAAAAAAAAAAAAAAGCATACAAAATAAAAAAAATGGTAGGCAAAGTAGAGAAATTCAAGCAGAAAAAAAGCTTTTTCAAGTAACTTGTTAATCCAACAGGTTTTTAGAAATGCTTTAGAAAACCCCAGATTATTTTTTATCACTCTGGCTTCTGACTGTGTAAGTATTTACAATACCGCATTGTAGCTCAAACCCCAAACATACAGAAGAATGAAAGGGAGGTTTCTCTGCTGTAACTGCTTTATAGAAAGAGTTGAACTGTCATCAGTGGAAGCTGGTTCCCACTTCGTTCACCAACACGAACGGCCTCCTCTTCCAGAATATACTAACCTGGAATATCACATGAAAGGTGTGGGGCTACATCCCCTCTCCCCTCCTCCGTGCTGCAAAGCGCCTGGCTTCATAGGGCTTAGAGCAGCCTTCCCTGACCGGGGGCCCTCCATGTGTTTTGGACTACAATTTCCATCACTTCTGACTATTGGCCATGCTGATGGGAGTTGAAGTCCGAAACGTCTGGCGGGCACCAGGTTGAAGAAGGTTGCCCTACCCAACTCTGCAGCTGTGTTTTGATTGGCTGCCATGGTTGCTCTGATCCCTTCACAGGGCCAGATTAGATGTAATGTTAAATGTATGGTTGCATTTAGCACAACCAGTTTCCCCCCTATAAATAACAGCCATGGGAAGGATTGACCCCCCTCCCCCTTCTGTGGCCCCAGGGCTTCCCTGGCTAGATCACAGGGCTAAGTGGCTGGTGGAGGGGCTCAGCAGGACTCAGTCCTGACCACTCCCACTCCTGATGGTGGTTATTTAGAAGAAAAAACTAGGCCTGTTAAATGTAATCACACATTTAACCTCATGTCGCCTTTAACCCATGGGAACAAGACCTGGGTGGGAATCTGAAGACAGAGGCAGTTTACACATTCATTTCTGTTCCATATTATGCATGAAAATGAAACGTGTTTTAAAAAACAATTTTATTAATACTGAGGCTGTTTGCATGCAACAACAATGGGGACGTGCAGGTACTCTGCCTGCAGCACACCCAGCTCTTCTACTTTACTTCACCACCCATGATCAGCTCAGCAACCCATGATGGGCTGGGATAAAAGTGGAAGAGGTGGGCACATTGCAAGCAGCAGACCCACGCTTTCTTGTTCGTGCATGACAACCCATCGGTTTAAAAACCGATGGGTTATTGTTACATGTGAACTAGGCCAGTGGGTTAATTCTTTGCAAATTATTTTGTCTGCATTTTGATATTACTTTATTCCTGGCACTGTACATAATTATTTTCTCCTTTCAAATGGTTGAGACTGAAAGGCCTCTCTTATGATTTATGCCTTGGATTCTCTGGATTAAATAAACATGTCCTTACATGTAAATATACCAACATTGTCTCATTTTTAGATTTGTACTGATCAGTGTCACAGCATATTGTGCCCCTTCTCCGTGATTGATGTATTGCTTTTCATGCAATAAAATAAAATATAGCTGGTTTTTGAAAGTATGTCATGAATAGCTACACACCAACAACTGCTTGTTTACAAAACTAATCTTCTCACAGCTTGCTGCAGAACTGCTTTCAGTATTAGAAATCCAGCTCACAAAAAGTCTCATGAGATTAACTATACTTAGTTTCAGTCTAGCCTTGCTAAAATAAGACTTAGATGGCGTAGGTAAATTGCTGCAAATTCTACTTCATCCTCCACTGTGACACATTCTGATCTGTTTATTATCAATCCCCCATAATATTTTGTGTATGTGTTGGATTATCAAGTCATGGGTTTATAATGCCATAGCCAATGTATCATGATGATGAATATAGTACTGATTATGTACAAATTTAATTCCTCTTGTCTTCATGTCGTAATTCTGTGATGTGAATCTATCCTCATTTGCATTCTTTATGGCATTATAAATCAGCTGGGCAAACAAAAGAGTCTTTTTCATGACTAGTAAAATAATATAAGGCATTAGTAAGCAACTACAAGCTAAAAAGAGATTCCAAATACTGTACAACTGATGCTAATTTGGAGGAACTACTTTAGCATGAATAGAATGGGAGAACAATGATTATGATATGGAAATTAGTTTGAAGAGTATGTAGCATCTCAGAACTGGCCAAAGATTTGTGAGTGGCCTTGCATCAGGAGACAGTAACCCTCCCCACTCCAGTATTGTAGCAGCCATATCGGGGATCAGACTAAGTAGCCTCATGCAGTCTCATGCTTCATGTTCTTGCTGAGCTCTTTCTCCCTTGAATATATTGTTGTAAGCTGACGAGACACAGGAATTCCTTATCTTGTCAAAGGTCATACAATTGTATATCTTGTTCTCTGCTGTTCTCTTCTGTTCTCTCCTTGTCATGGCTACCCTATAACCCAGTTCTTGTATTATAAACAATGGTGCTAGGAGGAAAAATGTTGAGGATTGCAACCCCATGCGGGAGGGGGAGGAGGAGCCGTTTCATATGTGTCACAATGTCTATAAAACCAATGTGCTAATGTAAATCGGGGCTTCTGGCTCTTTGGAAACGATTCCAGCCTTAAGCCCGCGCGTTAAATAAAGAATCTCTTTTTCCTTCACTCCGTGGTCTCTCTGACTCTGGGTTCTGCAACATAAATGGTGCCGTGACTCGGATGTGGCAGGCTCTGAGCCAGACAGGTGGCAGTTGCCTGCTCTTGATCACCGCACCGGGAAGACGAGCTCGGCGCATGCCTCCCTTTCTTGGCGCCACCGACCTTTTTGTCGAGTGAATGGGAGAAAGCCTGCACCGGGATCGCCCAAACGGCAGCGAGCAGCAAGAGAACCTTGGGAAGCGGAGGAAGGAACTTGAGCCCTGCCTGTATCGCAGCTGCAATTGAGTTGAAACCCACATTGGAAGCCTTCAGGAGAAAGGCAAGTATATGGGAAAAAGAGGGCCCCGCCTTTAGGGAGAAAGGCCACTGGGCAGAAAAAAAGAGGGCCCCGCCTTATGAAGAAGGTCAGTGTTGGTGGTATACGTATACAAAAGAACCTACTCCTTGCGGGTAGAAGGGGGGCCTGATCACACCCCCGAGTGGGCGCCAGTACCTAGCACGCCAGTACTCAGTAGGAAGCTGAGGAAGCTGGGGAAGCCGTTTTCCGCTCTGGTAAAAAGTGGGAAAAGTGGGTGGCAGGGACATATGGATGTAGTGGAGAGATTGATGATTGTGTGAGTGGCTACTGCGGTTTCTGACGCATACCGTTGACCGTCCGGGTGCCCAGGCCAGTAGCAAAGTGCGTGGTGTGAAAAATCCTCTTGTGTCGGCCAGTGAGACCCCTTACTCACTGACCAATTCCCATTCCCTAATTGTGTCTGTCTTCAATTTAGGAGGGAGGCTATGGGTGGTGGGGGAAGCAAACCTTGCACCCCCTTGAGATGTATGTCAAACAAAGAAGGAAAAAGGTTTTTTTTAAAAAAGATTCAGAATAGAGAGAGAAAACAGCAAAAAGCTCAAGGTCGAGCTGAGAGGAAAAAAAACAAGATCTGAGGCTGTTAATTAGAAAAATGTTGCAGGACAGTCTGGCTTTTAACAAAGCGTGGGAGCGTGAGAGTGTAAGGCCGAAGAAGTAGCTGTTAGCCTAGCGCGCCGAGAGAGGGGGGGCAGGAAAATTGCCCACAACGTTCTGAGTTGTGCAACATCATCACCTCGCCTAATTGAGATGAAATCCCTAAGAAATGGAAACTGAAAATGAAGACCCAGAAGATGAAGGCAAAATAGAAAATAAAGGTGAAGAATCAGCCCCCAGAGCACAGGCTAGACCCCTCTTCGAGTGAAAAGTGTGCCATAAGACTGTCCCAAAGCAGAATGAAGCGGAAAGACCATGTTGAAGATCTCTGTCAAGGTAACCGTGTTTAGCTTTGAACTGTGTTAAAATTGCATAGAGCCTGTAGCTACTGACCATCAGCTATATGATTTCTGAAGAGCGTAACCATTAAGCTTTTGCCGTGGGATTCCCTGCAATGAAGAAATCTCACTGATTTGAGTATCCAGTGTTACACTGCCTAAGTGTGTGTGCTAAAGAGACCGAGAAACCAGACAGCATGTTCCTGGCCAAGCCAAAATCACGCTACTGCCATGCTCCTGAAAGCTGCAATAAACTGTGTAAGCTGAAAGACCCAACCTGATTGAGAAGAAAATATTGGAGCAACTGTCTTAAAAAACAATGAGATCTGTGTAGCTGGCTGGCTGACGCTGTCAGTGATGTTACAACTTTAAATTAAGACTGTTTTCCTGTTTGAGACCCCAGCGAAGAAAGCTAACCCGAGTTATTTGTTGCCCGTGCCAAAGCAAGAATTTGGTGGCCCTGTACCTCATCGTGTCCTGTTTTGAGCTTGGGATTTACAAATACAAACAAACTGAGAAGCTTGCCTTTGAAGTCCTGCAAATCACCCCACCGCCTCCCCGAAGATTAATGGCTGCCTGAAAAATGCAAGTATAAAGCGATGCCCATCACCCCCCAGCGTCCTGAGTTTCGGCACTCAGTGTTTCAGTGCTTTCGTGTACCAGGTTAGAAGAGAAAAAAAAAGAGTAAGTTTTTAAAATGTCTGTGAGAGAACCTGACAGAAGTAAAATAAAATTTACAGAGGAGTTGCCCAAGTTAAAGCATCATGGCTAGAGAGCTGAGCTGTGCCGCTCTGTTTAAACAGAAGCCTTGCTAAAAAGTTAAAGGCCCTTGTCTGTCAGAAGGGGTGTAGGGCCACACTTCCCCTTTTTAAACTGATGCAAAAGTAGAGAGCCTTTGCTGGAAACATCACATCTTCATTGCCCAGAGCCGTCTCTGTTTGCTTCCATCAATGTCTGGGCTTTTTAGAGACACTCTGCACATGAACTAAAATTTTAAATTGTCACAAACTTGCCATGGACAGTGCTATGAAGCTTTTGATAAACTTGAACTCTCATCGCTGTGGACCGTGTGTCTATGTTTGTAGTCAGCTCAGTGTACAGCAGGCTGAGTTTGATCTATAACTTTTAGATTTCCTTCTGCCAGAACTCATGCAGCATAGAGTTGCCGATGCAAAAATGGTGACCTAGAACTCTGCGTGTGTGGGTATGCCCGTCCCTTGATTTTAATGAGCCCTGAGCTTTCAGCCAGAAGACCAGTATGATTGCTGGATCTGCTCCATCATGCCTTACCATGCAAGAAGTGTTTTCCATTCATTGTGTTAAATTGCAGAAAAAGTTTGTTGTATATATTTTATGATTTCTTAGATATCATAAAGTATATGTGATATTTGCAGATTAGTGTTAGTTGCAACTCCAAATGATACTAAGTGTGGTTCCCAATGGATGACGAAGAGAAAAGACAAAAGCAAGTAGAAAAGAAGGAATAGAGAAAGTAGAAGACAGATAGAGAAGAGAGAAAAAGAAAAGGCAAAAGGCAAAGAAAAAACATTTGTAAAAAAGAAGCGTGGCCATAGTTGCCCCCAGGGTAAATTAAAAGCAGCTGATTGTGCCTGGAGCTTATTACCTGGGGTAAAGTAGCCACAATAATGTAATAGTTCTTTAAAATGAAGAAAATGTAACTAGAAGGAGAAGAAGAGCCTATCCCAAATGTGTGTCAGTGGGACTAGTGTAAGGCAGAAAAGTTTAAGTAAGTTTAACTTGAAAAAGACAAATAAAGAGACAAGGCTGGTGCATGGAGCAGAAAGTTTTATATAAAAAGTTTGAAACATGATCTGCAATACAGGCAGATCAGCAAAGAAAAAGAAAGCAAAAGAAAGAGAAAAAATTTGTCTTCCCATACTAATAAATAAAAAGTGTTATCAAGCACTTTGGGAAGCGAAGTTGTTTACAGGAAGCTGTGCCTGAGAACCAAACACTTCTAGCCTATGCTGAAAATGCTTGCTAGTGTTATGGGTAACATGTATAGTATAAAAACCCATTTAGCGCAATAGCTCGTGGTTCAGAGAAGCTGTCTGATCCAAAAATTAAGTACGCCTGTGTGCTGTAAGTTACCCAATAAAGTCTCCTTGTAAGTAACCCCCCCCTGCTGGAATCCCAAAACACAAGTTGGGCTAGAGCGCCTCACCCAGTATCAAACCCTGCTGTTAGAAGCCATGAAAGGCAGGTATAAAGAAGTCAATTAATATGACCAAAGTGTCTAAAGTGCTGCAAGGTGCCACCGAGGCCCCAGAGCGTACTTGGAGCATCTTTCAAATGCCTATCGCCAGTACACCCCCCTCGACCCAGAGGCCCAAGAAGACGTAAACGAAAAAAGAAAAGAAGAAGACCCGGCAGAGGCAGAAGATTCTTTAAAAAAGAACCAGTGTGCCCAGTGTGGACAAGATGGACATTAGTGGCATGAATGCCCAAATAAAATAAATCAAATACACAAAGGAGAAAACCAAAGGGGCCAGAATGGGCGAAGAGGGAGACAGCTTGAGAGGGGCCGTGACATTGACTGTGAGGGGCAGTGACATTGACTTCATGATTGACACTGGAGTGGCATCAAGAGCAAGCAAACGTTAGCCTTAAACAAGAAGTCCAAACACTGAGCAAAGGTCTTCAAGCCCAGCGTCGCTTTGTCTTAAAAAAATAAGCCATTCCCATCACAGAAGTTCATCCTTTCCAACCAAGAGTTAAAGTATGAGTTAAAGAGGGAAAAATAACCCTTTGACTCCCAGATGGAAAGAACTCAGAACTGTCATACTTTCCACCCCCGCAGCTATGAAAGCAGCTAGAGTTAAACCCTAGATACATTGGACACGAGTCAAGAGAGCGAGAGGGGGAGAGTAGACTGTAAACAGAAATCCTGAAAATCCTTTAAAAATCATTCTGAAAAAGCAGTAAGAAGACTCAGGCTAGACCTTACTGTGGACACACCGGGAAACTGTCCCCCTGCGTACGGTCAGACCTGCAACTGGAGAATTGAAGAAGGGGACTAGACCCTACTGCAGCTTGCCAGGTGAATAGCTGCCCAGCGTACGGTCAGATCCCAAAGAAGATCAAACATGCGTGTTGTAGTGTTAGTAGTGTTGCATTGTGTTTTCTTAATAAGGTGCAAAAAGGGGGGTCTGCCCCTGGAAAAAGAAGTTTGTCCCAGTGATTTGCTGATAATTACTGGCTTCACCTGGCTAACATCACGAGAGTAAAACATTTTTGTTTGCCAAGAGGTATACCTGCAAACAGGCTTATTAGCTCTTGCCTAATACCTGTCTGTAGACATCCTGGGAAAATTCAAAAAGATACCATGTTAAGAGTTTATGGTGTAAGTTTAACTTATTCCCAAAATGCTAATTGGGGCGTGGTTGCAAAGATCCTACCCCCTACAGAGTTCACTCTACGCACCCCCATCATTGCTGAAACAAATGCTACGTATGCACAAATGCTTAATTGTCAAAAATTTTTCCAGAAAATACAAAGCTATCCCTGGCCCCCTTCCACTGTAATAAAATTCAAAACATATCTTTTAATGATGCCCACATACTTTTGCCTCATGGATGGTTTTAGACATGTAATTCCCGCACTTGGTCATTCATTCCTGCCAACTTGTCTGATAACCACCCATGTTGCCTCAGCCGCCAATTGAACTGGTGCCAATTCTTCCCCTGTAGCCCGAGAAAATCCGTCAACGGCAGCCTCGAGCACTCCAACTAACTAAAAATTGTAATAGTCATGTGCAGTTATATTCTGACTCAGAAAAATTGGCCTTAGCAATGTCACTGGTTAAGGTTCCAGGTTTAGCCTTGGCTGATGGTCTGGAAATCAACCGGTTAGCTTGCAGCTTAGCCAAAAGCATAAATGCCACCTCAAGAGCATTGTCATTGTTAAATAAAAAGCTGCGTGATCTAAAAGGTGCAGTTCTAGAAAACAGAGCTGGTATAGATTACCTCTTCCTTCTTCATCATTTAAGTTGTGAGACACACCAAAAGCTCTGTTGTTTTAACTTAACTGATAATGGCAATGCTGTAGATGAACAGATCAACAAGCTGCACAATATAGTAGCTAACAAAACAATAAGACAAAACAATTAGCTAAATTAGTTAACCCCTTGGCTTCCAGATCTTAGCTAGCTTAAAAGCGTTGTTCATCCTAATTCTACCAGTGTTGTTCATAGAGATACTGTTATGTCTCTGCGTTCCTTGTCTTATGCGCTGTTTAACCAATCTGTTTTATGTCTCAGCTAGTAAAACTGCTGCCCTCTATGCTCTAATAGCCCAACAAGAGGCTAAGTAATATGTATGTCACAAAAAGCTTTGTATAGTTATCAGAAATGCTATAATTGTAATGAAATTATGCATGTAAGGGGGGAATGTAGCAGCCATATCGGGGATCAGACTAAGTAGCCTCATGCAGTCTCATGCTTCATGTTCTTGCTGAGCTCTTTCTCCCTTGAATATATTGTTGTAAGCTGACGAGACACAGGAATTCCTTATCTTGTCAAAGGTCATACAATTGTATATCTTGTTCTCTGCTGTTCTCTTCTGTTCTCTCCTTATCATGGCTACCCTATAACCCAGTTCTTGTATTATAAACAATGGTGCTAGGAGGAAAAATGTTGAGGATTGCAACCCCATGCGGGAGGGGGAGGAGGAGCCGTTTCATATGTGTCACAATGTCTATAAAACCAATGTGCTAATGTAAATCGGGGCTTCTGGCTCTTTGGAAATGATTCCAGCCTTAAGCCCGCGCGTTAAATAAAGAATCTCTTTTTCCTTCACTCCGTGGTCTCTCTGACTCTGGGTTCTGCAACAGTATGGGGCTTTTCATGCACATAACCCAACCTGGTTGAGAAATCAGATACACAGTTCCCCTCCCCTCAAAGTGAAAATTCCACCAATTCCCCCTTCTTCCTATTCTCCATCAAACTGCTAGATTCTGTTTGCTTTTAAGGGCGCTCATGTACAACATGGTTGGCTGAAACGTAAGGATGTTTCCTGATGAGGCTTTTATGATGCAATTGCACAGCCTCATTCACAGAAGGGGGGGTCTAGATGATGTCACCTTAAATTTATAGCCCTCCCATGTTTTCTTGCTGCTTCTTTCATCTTTTTTCTTAGTAGGGAAAAAATCCATTAAGAAAAGATGGATTAGCTGCACGATGCATTTTGATTGTTAGCACTAGGAGCCTTCTGTCTGGAAACACCCTTAGGGCGCAATCCGATCGGGACAGTCAGCCACCTCCGAACTCAGAGGCAGCGGATTGTCCAATGCAGGGCGGGCAGAGCCTGGAGGGGATCCTCTACTCTGTGCTCCGGCTGCCCTGCATTTGTGGATAGACAGATTTTGGCTGTCTAGCTGGGGATGTCAAAGTGAGGGGGGAAGGCTACACAGTGCATAGGGGGTGTCATAATGACACTTCCATGGTCTCCTCCCCTTCCCACCTCCCTTTCACCCACTCCACGCTGCAGTTGTGAGTGCAGAGATGGGGAAGAACTGTTCCACCTACGAGGCCATGGGGGAGGGCATGGGGAGGGCAGTTTCTGGGAACCAAAAAAATCCTATGGCCGTCTAGACACTGTCTGGTGGCCATAGGATTACTTTCTAAAGGTACAATCCTATGCATGTTTAGACAGAAAAAAGTCCTACCACTCCCAGCTGGCTGGGGAATGCTGGGAGTTGTAGGCCTATTTTCTATCTAAACATGCATAGGATTGCGTCTTAACTCAGAATTTTAAAAGTGATGCATCTCGTTCTGCTGCCATGTGCTAAAGAGATATTAATTTGAGTTCATGCGGAGCCAACTTTGACAACAGCACCTGCCACTCTGCCTACCAATAGAATATTTATGTGTCTACATGCAAGTCAGAAATCCAGGAAAATTGACCTTTTGTCAATTTCACTTCTACAGTAAAAGAACTTCTCCAGATGTACTGCAGAGATGGGGAGAAAGCTTGTTAATTTCACTGCTGCTTTTTGCACAGGGGCTAGATTTTATTTTAATATTTATTTCATTTTTAAAAATTAATATATGTTCTATCTCAGTTTGATTTCATGGTGGCTTACAATCACATGAAGACACAATAAAACAGCATAATGCAAAGTTTATTAAAAAAAACACACACCAATGTATCTAAAAGGCTCGGGTGAACCTGGCACACCAGGAATAATTAAGAAGGCATCAGTTGAGTTTCTCATGATGGGGGCACCTAGAGAAGGCCACTGGCAGTTGACCTCAGTACATGAGCTGGTAAGATAATGTGCAGTTAGTGTTGAAATTTCCCAGAACTGCACAGTTGTGTAAGCAAGCAGGAAGGGGGGGAAATGGATGGGGATGAACAGGGGAGGAAACACACACGAATGTTGTTCAGAAACTCCACAGACATCTAAGGTACTTCATAGTTTCTCCAGATATCTGATGCCATGGAGTGGAACAGCAAAAAACTAAAGGGATAAGTTCTGCAAATCCCTACTGATTGTCAGCTAGACTGGGAAAAGGAGTGATGAAGACTCTAGTATGCCAATGAGAGTTCCTGATCTTGCCGGTGTGTTCTGGATTCCAGAAGTGTTTGAGTGATGCCAGAGCTGAAGCCTACCTGGAAATCATCACCTCTGACCCGGAGAGTGACTGCTGGTTGCTCTTAGGGATAAAAAACATTAGAGGTGGTCCCACACACAGCAGTATACATGGGAGGATCAACCTGCTTCCAGCCCTCTTCAGTAAGGGCTTTTCTATATGAGGCATCTCTTGTGTGTTCATCATTCCCCACTCACAGTTGTTTATGGGTTCTTTAGACAATGTCATGACCATCCAGTTTCTAACCAGCATAACCATCCAGTCTAACCAGCACTTTCGGCGAGTTTTTTTCAGAGCAGGGAAAATGCAGCATTTAATTGTGAAAGCGGCAAAAAGCGCTATTGCCTCTTGTGTTATTTGTGCTATTCCGCTATACCTCGGTGCCACCTACAGGTTATGAAAGAAGAAGCATGAAAGGAAACGCTCCTCATGTAGTGCTCAAATCTCAATTCTGTGACAAAACTGAAAGTAGATACAGCCAATTAACAGCCTCGTGTAGAAAAGCTGTAATCCAGGCACCAGTTGGCAGGAGTCCCAGGACTAATTTTTAGGCACCAATGAGGACTGGGTGCCCAGACTGTAAGGACTGTGGAGAATGTATGCATGATGTTTTCTGAGCACCCAAAGTGCTAAATAAATGCTTGCTGATATTATTAGACAAATCTGTCTTGGGGCTTTGAGATTCAGGACAGAAGGTGTTCACATTCTTATCCATTCACTTGCAGGTCCATGGAAAAGGATATATGCCCACTAGAAAACTGTCCGCAAGAATCAAGCTGGAACACACATGTTTTTCAAAGACAGCTAGACTTATTAATGCTAATAGGGCTATCTACAAAATGTCTGACTGGGAGGGAATGCGGAAAAAAGAAGTGGGCTAGATCACTCTTGTCTCAAAAGGTTTCACAATTAAATGCCACACTTTCCCTGCTCTGAAAAAAACTCGCCAAAACTGCTGGTTAGACTCAGAAGAGAAAATGGATGGTCATGACGTGTGCTGCATGCAAGGGAAGGGGCAGCAAAAGAGGGGCTGGGTATTAGTTAAAATGGGGCAAGTGGTGGTAAGAGGAACAAAAGGTCGAAAAGGCTTTGGAAATGATGGCATTAAAGATACAGAGAGTAGTACCCTGTGCTTCCCCTTGAACCTTTAATCTTCCCTGTTATGGTCCATCAGCAAGATAACTTGACACACTGACACATGTCAACAACACACAGACACAATTCCATGATGCAAAACCAAAACCAACCCAAACAAGATGTTCTCTGTGGAACAGAGAAGCACCACAGCTGTCATACGCTACACTATCTGGAACTTCAAGCTGTCAAATAACTGGAGCAACGCTGCTGTGATGATACTTTCTTGAAATCCTTCTACAGCTGGTACAGGATATGTGTTAAGAGTACGAGCTTTGAGTCAAGAAGTCTGCAGTTAAATCTCAGTGTGGCCATGTACGTGCTGACGTCCCTCAGTGCCTTGTCTCTCTGTGAGAAATGGACTGGTAAATTTAATGTCTTTAATATTGCCTGAATAGCAGAAGTGTATCATGAAAGCTGTCAAGGTGATGCATGCCATATGCCAGCAAATTTGGAAAACACAAGAATGGCCAACAGATTGGAAAAAATCAACTTATATCCCCATACCAAAAAAGGGAAGCACCAAAGAATGTTCCAACTATCGAACAGTGGCACTTATTTCACATGTCAGTAAGGTAATGCTCAAGATCTTGCAAGGTAGACTCAAGCAATTCATGGAACGAGAATTGCCAGATGTACAAGCTGGGTTTAGAAAAAGCAGAGGAACTACAGACCAAATTGCCAATATCCGCTGGATAATGGAGAAAGCCAGGGAGTTTCAGAAAAACATCTATTTCTGTTTTATTGACTATTCTAAAGCCTTTGACTGTGTGGATCATCACAAATTGTGGCAAGTTCTTGGTGGTATGGGGATACCAAGTCATCTTGTCTGCCTCCTGAAGAATCTGTATAACGACCAAGTAGCAACGGTAAGAACAGACCACGGAACAACGGACTGGTTTAAGATTGGGAAAGGAGTACAGCAGGGTTGTATACTCTCACCCTACCTATTCAACCTGTACGCAGAACACATCATGTGACGTGCTGGGCTTGATGAAGCCAAGGCTGGAGTTAAAATCACTGGAAGAAACATTAACAATCTCTGATATGCAGATGATACCACTTTGATGGCTGAAAGCGAGGACGAGCTGAGGAACCTCATGACGAAGGTGAAAGAAGAAAGTGTAAAAGCTGGGTTGCAGTTAAACCTCAAAAAAATCAAGATTATGGCAACCAGCTTGATTGATAACTGGCAAATAGAGGGAGAAAATGTGGAGGCAGTGACAGACTTTGTCTTTCTAGGCGCAAAGATTACTGCAGACACTGACTGCAGCCAGGAAATCAGAAGACGTTTACTTCTTGGGAGGAGAGCAATGACAAATCTTGATAAAAAAAGTGAAGAGCAGAGACATCACACTGACAACAAAGGTCCGCATAGTGAAAGCAATGGTATTCCCCGTAGTAACCTATGGCTGTGAGAGCTGGACCGTAAGGAAGGCTGAGCAAAGGAAGATAGATGCTTTTGAACTGTGGTGCTGGAGGAAAATTCTGAGAGTGCCTTGGACTGCAAGAAGATCAAACCAGTCCATACTGCAGGAAATAAAGCCAGACTGCTCACTTGAGGGAATGATATTAAAGGCAAAACTGAAGTACTTTGGCCACATCATGAGAAGACAGGATACCCTGGAGAAGATGCTGATGCTAGGGACAATGGAAGGCAAAAGAAAGAGGGGCCGACCAAGGGCAAGATGGATGGATGATATTCTGGAGGTGACAGACTCGACCTTGGGGGAGCTGGGGGTGGCGACGGCCGACAGGAAGCTCTGGCGTGGGCTGGTCCATGAAGTCACAAAGAGTCAGAAGTGACTGACCGAATAAACAACAACAAATCATGAAAGCAGGGAGATTAAACACTCATGTCTTCACATCATGCAGAGACACTTCCCAGTTCACACCTACTCAAGAGCTTCTATCTTTATGAACATAAGAAAGGCTGTGCTGGATCACACCAAAGGCTTATTAAATCCAGAATTTCGTTCCCACAGCGGAAAAATAGATGCCTATGGGAAGCCCACAAGAGAACACAAGTACAACAGCATCCTCTTGCTCATGTTCTCCAGCAACTGGTAGTCAGAGGCATACTGCTTACTATCCTGCAGATTATAGCCATCCTGACTAGTAGTTATTGATAGCCTTATCCACCATGAATTTCTATAATTCCCTCTTATAGCCATTCAGGCTGGTAGCCATCACTATGTCTTGTGGTAGCGAATTCCATAGTTTGACTATGCGCTGTGTGAAGTACTTCCTTTTGTCTGTCCTGAATCTCCCACCAATCAGCTTCAATGGATGACCCCAGGTGCTATTAGTATGAGAGATACTAACCACTTTCTCCATGCCAAGTATTTCATAAACCTCAATCTGATCCCCCTTACTTGCCTTTCTTCGCAAGCTAAAAGGCCCCAAATGTTGTAACCTTTCCTCATAGGGGAGTTGCTCTAACCCCATGATCACATCACAGATTTGTAAAGGCATTATGATATTTGCAGTTTTATTTTTGAAACCTCCCCCATTGATCCCCAACATGGAATTTGCCTTTTTTTCCCACAGATGCCACATATTGGTTTAACGTTTTCATTGAGCTATCCACCCTACCCACAAGATCCCATTCCTAGTCAGTCACCGCCAGCTCAGACCTCATCAGCATATATTTGAACTTAAGATTTTTTGCTCCAGTGTGCATCATTTTCAAATTGAACCACATTTGCCATTTTAATGACATCTCCCCCAGTATGGAGAGACACTGTTGGAGCTTTGCACACTCTCTGTTTGTTTTAACCACCTGTAATTTGGTGTCATTAGCAAATTCACTGCTCACTCCTAGTTCCAGATAATTTATGAACAAGTTAAAAAGCACTGGTCTCAATACAGATCCTTAGGTGAACCCACTGTTTACATCCCTCTATTGCAAGAACTCTCCATTTATCCTACTCCCTGTTTCCTTTTCTTTAACAAGTTACTGATGATCCATAGGAGGACCTCTCCTCTTTTCTCATGACTGCTGAACTTGCTCAAGAGTCTTTGGTGAAAAACATTATCAAAAGCCCTTTGAAAGCCCATATAAACAATGTCTCTGGATCTTCCCTACTCACTGCTTGTTGATACTCTCAAAGAAGCCTTCAAGGTTAGTGAGAAAGACCTACCTTTGCAGAAGGTATGTTGATTCACTTTCATGTTGATTCACGTTCATGCTGATTCACTTGCATCAAGACTTATCCTTCCATATGCTTGCTAAGTTTATCGTTAATAATGCTTTCCACCAATTTAAGATGTTCTGCAGATGTTAAGCTAACTGGCTTGTAATTTCCAGGATCTCCCCTGGATATATATTTAATGGCATTATATAGGCCACTTTACAGTCCTGTGATACAACACACCTTAAGCCACCTTGAGCACCATTTTGGGGGAAAGGCAGGACGTACATTTAATAAACAAGTAAGTATGTATTTGTATTATAAGATCAGCATTTTCACATTTGAGTTCCTTAAGAACTCTCGGATGGATACCATCTGGACCAGGTAGTTGGTTATCAATTTGTCAATAAGGTTTAGAACTTCATCCATGATTTCTTTTTTTGTGAGCTGAACAAATATTCAAAGGCAGGGATAAATTAGAGAAGAAAAAAGGATCACTGGGATTTTCTGTTTGAAAGGAGCGTTGCTAAAACTAATATTAAGGTCACTTTTTAAAATTCTCTCCATCTGCATATTGATTAAAATTCTCTCTGGGGGCCAAACATCAAGAATTTTTTAAAAAAATGTTAAAAACTTCAGACTCCCTTTGGTAAGATTTTCCATTAAGGCAGACTTCATGCCATCAGTGAAGCCCACAATAGTGTCAGATTGTGTTGTGTTCCTTGGACCCATAAGGGGTCCGCACTGAGAATATCAGTAATGGCAGAGGCCCTTCACTGAAAGGTCACTTGCCCATTAGTACTGATCTTCCTCTGCAAGGTACAGCATCGGGCATGTTTCCGGGTGCACCTTCAGTACACACACTGATCAGGCCTCCTGGAACTCTCTGTCGCTCTGTGAGAATGAAGTGTGTGTCCTAGAACCTTTCTCAGAATCTTTTGCAAGATGTAGGGGTCCCAAGGCATCTGAGGATCAAACAACGTGTTGTGTTAATTACATTGCGGGTAGCTGAGCCTTATCTTCCCTTTTGTTCTAGAACAGGTACACGCACCCCTGATTTGGATTGGGAACACCATGCGCCACAAATGGAGGATTAAACCATCCCCCCATAGCTGTATGCTTCTCAAAATCCTGCCCCTCTCCCACATGCAGGGGTTAGAAAAAGGGAAATAGTCTCCATTAATGCCACTGAGGGGGGATCTTGAGAAGCAAATGGCAGGGGGAGGTTTAATTCTCCCTGCACAGTGTAGGTGAGAACGATCTGAACCAGGAGCTGCACACATCTACTCTAGAGCAAAAAGATAAGACTCAGCTACATGCTACGTAGTCAACGTAACATGCAGTTTGACCCTTGGTAAGAGGTCCTTGGCAGATGAGGCAATGTAGAACGGGTTCCCTGAAGGCAGAAAGTCTGAAAACTACTGCTCTAAACAGTAAGTAAAAGACTTCAAATATCTATTGTACTCCTTTTAATTTTGGAATTTGCAACTGATGATGCCTCTTACTGTACTTTTATAGACACATGCATCTGAATAAATGTCAGTAAGGCTGCAAGTCATATCCATGAATCCTGAGCTTGCTTTTCAGTATGAGTGAGAGTTCTAACCTGGTGGCTAAATACACAGTGTGCAGATTCTAACTTTCTCTCCAGGTATGCCTGTGGGGCCCCATCTGGATAAGGACCAATGCATATGGCCAGGGAGGGTTTCAACCTTTCCATCCAGCCACCTCCTCACCAATTCCCCCCATGTGTGGGGCTAAAAAAAGAAAGAAACCCCTCCAGTTGAGTTTCTTTCTTTTTAGCCCCCACATGAGGTGAAATTTAGGGGGGAAGCGGTGAGTAGGAAGGTTTAACTCTCCCCTACCGGCGCACAGTGGTCTGATCTACCTTCTTGCTCTATCCAGCTCTATTCAAACACAGGGGGAAGAGAGCCCAGCCAACCTCCAGCCCACATGCTGCTTCCTGCCCAGTGCCCACCCTCCTTGCTCCGCCAGAGATCAGGGTTTGATGGAACTGCTGCAGCTGTGAGGATTCACACCAGGCTGGCCCAAGACATTTTGCTGCCAGAAGCAAAGGCCAAGATTTCCCGATTCCATATAGAGAAACCAGCGGGACTAGCAGTTGAATCTTACTTCAACATTGGAGATGGGATAGTGGCTTCTTTTAATCTGGCACTGAAAGGATTAAATAAGTTTGCTAACTGAAGTCTGAAGAGGCTACTTCAAGTTGCAGATGGCTCATGTGATTTGGAATGGTTTGATGATCTGTGGCGAAGGGGCTTGCGTAACTCAGTGAAGCCATAAGCTATGCCGTGCAGGGCCACCCAAGACGGACAGGTCATGGCAGAGAGTTCTGACAAAATGTGGTCCACTGGAGAAGGAAATGGCAACCCACTCCAGTATTCTTGCCAAGAAAACCCCATGGAACGTATCACAAGGCTAAAAGAGATGACGCCGGAAGATGAGCCCCTCAGGTCGGAAGGTGTCCAATATACTACTGGGGAAGAGCAGAAGGTATTTCCAAGTAGCGCCAGAAAGAGTGAAGCGGCTGGGCCAAAGCTGAAAGGACACTCAGCTGTGGATGTGTCTGGTGGTGAAAAGAAAATCCGATGCTGTAAAGAACAATATTGTTTAGGAACCTGGAATGTCAGATCAATGAATCAAGGTAAGCTGGAGGTGGTCAAACATGAGATGGCAAGACTGAACATTGACATCTTGGGAATCAGTGAACTAAAATGGACAGGCATGGGCGAATTTAATTCAGGTGACCATCATATCTAATATTGTGGGCAAGAATCCCTGAGAAGAAATGGAGTAGCACTCATAGTCAACAAAAGGGTGGGAAAAGCAGTACTGGGGTACAATCTCAAAAACGACAGAATGATCTCAGTACGAATCCAAGGCAAACCATTCAACATCACAGTAATTCAAGTCTATGCCCCAACCACTGATGCTGAAGAAGCTGAGGTTGATCGGTTCTATGAAGACCTACAACACCTTCTAGAACTAACACCAAAAAAAGATGTCCTCTTCATCATAGGGGATTGGAATGCTAAAGTAGGAAGTCAAGAAATCACTGGGATAACAGGCAGGCATGGCCTTGGTGTACAAAATGAAGCAGGACAAAAGCTAACAGAGTTTTGCCAAGAGAACACGCTGATCATAGCAAACACTCTTTTCCAACAGCACAAGAGGCGACTCTACACATGGACATCACCAGATGGTCAATATCGAAATCAGATTGATTATGTCCTTTGCAGCCAAAGATGGAGCAGCTCTATACAGTCAGTCAAAACAAGACCTGGAGCTGACTGTGGCTCAGATCATGAGCTGCTTCTTGCAAAATTTCGGCTTAAATTCCTTGAATTTAAATTCAAGGAAGATGTACCAGGGACAAATACGTCAATCAAGATAATGTGCCCAGAAGCTAGACCTTCAATAAAGTTTTAGAAAAGTCTCAGTTTAAGCCATTAAATGACCATGCCAGAGATTTTCCCAAAACACGTGGGTATAAAGTATGAGATCGTTGGGGGAATAAATAGACACCTCACTTCTGATTGGTGAATGGGTGGTCTCACTACCCACACACCCCATTTTTGATTGGAAGATGGTTGTCTGACCATTGGGGCCCCCACCTCTGGCCAGAACAAGTGTATAAAAGCAGAGATAGCAAGAGCTCAATTCCACTTCTTCACTCTGTTCTCTCACTACTTCACATCTGATCTTTGCTGGATCACAGGACTCAGGGATCTGGGTAACTCTTGAGCTCATCAGACTCTTAGACTTTAACTTGCAAATAATTTTAACCCTTTACTTTCTGAAGTTAGGTCTTAGAATATTTTCTGAATTTGGAATTTTGTCTTATTTCTGAAGATGGAACTTGCAATCACTTCCAGACTTGAAGCTATCTTAGAACCAAACTTGGTTAACCCTTTTAATCCCAAATTCTATTAAATTCTATTAAGTGCCATTATGTTTAGGTGCTGGAACTAGGTGCAAAATTTAGATTTAAGATCTAAAAGTTGATGCAACAGTTCTAATGCTCACACTATCAGAATTAACCCCTCAAGTCCCAGAAACGTTTTTTATTGAGACCACTTATTTCACCTTTAGACTTTGGTTTTTTCGCTTTCGCTTTTTCATTTAACTCCATAGGTGTCACGTTTAATTCTTCACATGCCTAGAGAAACTTAATCATGCTTTAGCTTAGTCTTTTACATTCAAGTAGAGTGCAGGAGGAAGTCAAGGAGAAGTTGAAAACTTTAGAATGTTTTAGTTTAGTATTAAAATGCCAGTAGAGTGCAGGAGGGTGCTGAGGGGGTGTCATATTTATTTATTTAATTTGATTTCTTAATTTCCCATCTGGCTGGTCACCTGGCCATTCTGGGCGATGTGCAATAATACAACAGTTTTAAAATAATAAAATTCCACATTAAAACATCGTATTTCTAAAAATACTCTAACCCACCCCAAATGCCTGTCTGAACAACCATGTTTTTAATGCATGGCGGAAGCTCATTAAAGAGGGGGCATGGTGAAGTTCCCTAGGGAGGGAGTTCCACAGCGTGGGGGCCACCACAGAGAAGGCCCTCTCCCTCGTCAGCCTAGCTGTCCTGGCTGATGGGACAGAGAGAAGGCCATCCGAGGTTGATCTTGTTGAGCGGCCTGTCTGGTGTTGCTGGAGGCGCTCCTTGAGATAGGCTGGGCTGGAACCATATATGGTTTTAAAGGTCAAAACCAACACTTTGAATTTGGCCCAGAAAAGAACTGGTAACCTGTGCAACTCCTTCAG
Organism: Heloderma suspectum; assembly: GCF_057233095.1. Lineage (NCBI taxonomy): Eukaryota > Metazoa > Chordata > Lepidosauria > Squamata > Helodermatidae > Heloderma > Heloderma suspectum. The sequence goes on from NC_139462.1 coordinate 120,849,343, forward strand.
CACCGGAGTGATGTGATCACGCCGGCGGCTGCCTTTATTCAGGCGAGCCACCACGTTCTGCACCAGCTGCAGCTTCCAAACTGTCTTCAAGGGTAATCCCACGCAGAGCGCATTACAGTAGTCTAGATGAGAGGAGACCAGGGCATGTACTACCGATGGGAGCAGATGGTCAGGTACAGAATGCAGCCGCTGTATCAGATGGAGTTGGTACAGCGCTGTCCGGCTCACAGCTGACGCCTGAGCCTCCATGGACAGCTGGGAGTCCAAAATGACCCCCAGGCTGCGAACCTGGTCTTTCAAGGATAGCCGTACCCCATTCAACACCAGGTCGACCTCCCCCAATCTCCTCTTGTCTCCCACCAAAAGTACCTTGGTCTTGTCAGAGTTCAGCTATATTATCCAGATAGCAATGCTAGAAGCTCAGCTTGCTATCTTGCTTGCCTCACTTGTAGTGCCAGCTTTGTCAACTGCAATGCTTTTAGTTAATCTTACAGTTAATGCTACATTCTCTTTCACTGCTAATAATGTAACCACAAAGAAGAATCCAAACTATTGTCATGTAACCACCACACTAATTTTCTTAATTTTTTTGTAATTTTCTTAAATAAAGTGTTCAATGCATTTTGATTTACTTTTGAGTCTTGGTTGCCCACTGGGGTGTCTTGAACCCAACTGGCGTAGGTTCTGATGCTAAACAGGGGACAGGTTAACATCCTCCACTACACCTGAAGCAGCATTAATTTAAGAGGCTCAGGACAGGCTGTGTGGCATACACAGGACTGCTCTCCAACAGAGGGGAACGGATGGAGCTCAGGAAGAACAGCTGGGTGAGCAGCTGCTCCTACACACACACACCCCAATCTGCCTGACCCAGTTGCTTCACTCTACTTAATGGTGGAGCCATCCCTAGATTCATATGGGAACTAGTGAAGGTAGGGGGTGCGATTTACTTCTGAGTATAATATACATGGGGGGGGGAATAAATTGATTAAATGCAGAGGATCTAGTGGTATGTGTGCAAGACGTGGTGTGTGTGAGAGAAAGAGATAGAGAGAAAAGGAGTGTGGGATGGTGATGATATTGAGAGAGAGTGGAGGTTCTGCTCTGGCGTCACCCATTTTTGTCTCTCGCCCCTCCTCCTGCTGGCATGTGGTCCATGATAGATTATCATGAAGTAATGCAGTCCTTGGGGCGGAAAGGGTTCCCAGCCCTGGATTATAGGATGAAACAGCGATTGTGACTGGCTCTGGCATCTGCACCACCATTTTGTGCCTAAAATAACAAAGAGTCTTATAGCACCTTAAAGACTAACAAATTTATTATGGGATAGCTTTCATGAACTACACACTACTTCATCAGATGCATGAAGTATTATCCTGAGTTGCAAGCATATAGCCGCGCACAGGTGTGGGGGTGGAATTGTACACACTGTGGTCAGAGGGAAATGAAATGCAGAAAATACAGAATAATGCAGAAAGTACTGACTGCATTTTGTGACTGACTCCAGTTGGTGGATCCCACATTTCTAATTAAAAGACAAAGATCATGCCAGCCTGAAGTCTGCCCACCTTGATTATAGCATTCATATCCAGTTACTTTTGAGGGCAAGGACATATTTGTGATTAAGATCTGAGAAAGGCTGCCCCCAGACTCAGTTATTCACCATTTTTTTTAAAAGTAGTTCATTCCATTTTACCTGGATCATTACTTTGGGCAGTATCCAATGGGGCCGCTGTGCTTACACAAGTGACATAGCACCAACAGAAGCAACTTCTAGTGCAATGCTAATAGGGGAAACTGGCACAACAGGTTTTCTGGGGAAACCATTGCACCAGTTTACGCTATTGTTGTTGCACTGGGGATCGCTTACACTAGTGCTACATCAATTGTGTAAACGCAGTGGCCCTGTTTATACTGCCCTTTGAAGTGAGAGTCTGTCTCTTGGATGGTTATTTTCCAAACACAGTAAAGAATTACGGTTCCTGCCCATGGGAACAGCAGGTATCCCTGAACACCCAAAATAGCAATGCATGGTGCAACTCAAACATCAGTTTAGTAGGAGATACTATCATAGTGCATGGACATGCAGGACAGTACAAAGCACTAGTCAAATGCATAAGGTCTCATGAAGGTTTCCACACTGAAAAACATGCCGCTCTCAGGAATGGACTCAAATTGACAAACAGAAATTTTCTACAAAGGAAAGGCTAGGATTTTTGTGGTATATTGCCTACACCAGTAGGCGACCTGGTGCACTCCAGATGTTTGTGACCACAACTCTCATAAATCCTTACCTTTGGCCATGCTGGCTGAGGCTGATGGGAGTTGTAGTCCAAAACTTATGGAGGCCATCAGGTTGCCGAGCCCTGGCCTAGACAATGGAATCCATTTTATATTCCTGCAACTCAGCAAACGAACATATCCTATTTTAATTTACGAATTCGCGGAATGTGTTTCAGATTCTACACATTCCTGGGAGTTATGCCATTTTAAATCTGGTTTCTAAAATTAGCTATTTTCTCTTTGGTAAGTACTTATTTTGCTATTTCAGCTATTCTCCATTGCCTGCACCTCAGGGGATCAAACACAATCAAATTAGGACCTTTCATGAACTGAAAAAAAAGTCTGCACCATCAATGGATGATAGCCATCAGTGTTTGAGACCAGCTACCTCCCCAACAGAATAGAACAGAAATCCTGGGCAGACAGCTGATAACACTCATTATTTCCATGGGCGTTACCAAACTATGAATACTGAAATAAACATGTTCGAAATAATATAGTGTCATTTAAAAAGTTAAATAATTTTGCCTTCAGTGATCATTCAGTATCCATTACATAAAAATCTAAAATTTATATCAAGAAGGTACTCACAAAAGTTAGAGAAAGTGTACTCACTAGAGGTACATGCACACACAACATCAAAACACACTTGGGGATGTCTACAGTTACAACATCACAATGGCATTCCTGGACCTTACCTTTGAAGAAAGGGATGTAATCATGTCTGAATGTAGATGCAAGGCTTGTGTGTTGGGGCAGGGAGATGCAGCTACTGGTACCAAGAGTCTGAGTACCAGCTAGGGGACAACAGAAAGTTAAGTGAAAATAAACTCTTTCATTAACTTACTGAAAGCTACAAAACACTCACAGCAATGACACCTTTTCTCTCTAGAAAATTGTCTTACTAATAATGCAAAAGTTTGTTCGCACTGGATCTAACTGAAATGAAATGTGGAAGAATAGCAGCTTTTACTTTGCAGTGTGTTGCCAGAAAAGGCCTCCTCCTCACCATCTCTGAGGAAGCACCTCCACTCTTAAAGTTGGAATTGAGGGCTGAAGTACATGCTACATTAGCGTTCAGCTGATCCTTGGTGCCAGTTGAGGGTTTTTCCCTCTGTTTTTAGGGCATTTCTACACAAGGCTTTTATTGTGTGCTCATGACTGGCCACTCTTGTTTTTTTGCCGGTCCTTTACACCAGTGGTCTGGGGTGCGCACACCCCAGGGGGCGTGCAAGACGATCCACTGGGGTGTGTGAGCTGCCTCCCACTGCTCCCACGAGCTGCTGTTGTGTGCAACGAGGGTAGTGGCAGTGGGGGTGGCAGCTGAAGGAAAGCAGGAAGGAGATTAACCCTTCCCACTCAGCAAAGCAGGACAGAGATTAACCCTTCCCACTCTCCTTTCACAGAATGAAGCCAAGAAGGAAGCGGGCACCTTCCTCTCAGCTTTAGGGATGTACGAAATCCCTTCCCTCCAGTCCGCCGGGGGTCCATGGGGGGGAGGCGATCTGTTCCTCCCCCCGGAATCCTTGACAGGGGAGGGAGGTGATCCGTTCCTCCCCCCCAGAATCTGTCCATGCCGGCTCTGCTTCAAAGCCCTGCGGAGCTGGCCACCAGCTCTGCAGGGCTGGAGAAAGTCGATACGTCTGGCAGCCATTGCCATGCCGTATCTCTGTGCAAGTCAGTCCCCCGGACGCAAATGGCGTAGTGGGTGCCATTTGCAGCCGTAAAGCTGGTCGATTAGCCTAAATGCAGCCATTTACGGCCACATTTAGGCGACTCGACCAGCTTTACGGCAGCAAATGGTGCCCACTACGCCACTTGCGTCCCTGTTTTTGGCCATGATAGGCTACGCAAATATTTGCATAGCCTATCACGTGAACAGGGATGCAAATGGCATAGCCGACGCCATTTACAGCCATAAAGCTGGTTGATTTGCCTAATTGCAGCCGTAAATGGCTGCATTTAGGCTAATCGACTACCTTTACGGCCGCAATTAGTGTCCATTACGCCACTTGTGTCCGGGGGACTGACTTGCACAGAGATACGGCATGGCAATGGCTGCCAGACGTATCGACTTTCTCCAGCCCTGCGGAGCTGGCGGCTGGCTCCGCGGGTTCGACCTAGACAGGGATCCGACTTGGATGGATCCCGCGGGGAAGCGGAGGTGAGTGATCCGTTCCAGCACAGACTGCGGGGGGGGGGGGTAGATTCTTTAGAATCTGGCCTCATTGGAGTCCGTGGTGGAATTCTCCGCCATCCCTACTCAGCTTCCATCCTGCCAAAGGAGAGCAGGAAAGGTTAACAGCCCAGGAGGAGGTTAACCCTTTCAGCTTTCCTTTGGCAGACTGAAGCCAAGAAGAAAGCCCGAGAAGAAAGCACCTGCTTTCCTCTCAACTGCCATCCTGCTGAAGGAGAGTGGGAAGGAGATTAACCCTTCCCACTCTCCTTTCAAAGCCAAGAAGGAAGCAGGCACTTTCCTCACAGCTTCCATCCTGCCAAAGGAGAGCGAGAAGGGTTAACAGCCCAGGCCAACTCGCCAATCGGTCAAGGAGTGGGGACTCTGCGCAGGGTGCAGGGCTGGTGACCAGGACTCCTGGCTCTGGCACAGGCAGGAGCCCAGCCAAGCACGCCTTTCCCCTCCTTGCAAGTTGACCGTGGTACCCTCACTCGCTCGTCAGCACATAGCAATGATGTGTGCACAGTTAAGCGGATTTACAGATTATATTAATTATTATTTTAAGTGAGAGCAAATGGTTCTTGTACCATTAATAAATAAAATTTAATTTTTTAAAAAAATTGTTTATTTTATCTTTATCTCATCCTGTTTATTTTTTATTTGTTGTGTATGTTTTATAATGTACATAATGTATTAGCACAGGAATACATGTACATAACTTATAAATAAATATACATATACCGGGCATGCGTGCTCAAAAATTTTTCACTGACAGGGGTGCACGATCAAAAAAGTTTGAAGACCACTGCTTTACACAATGTCGTCAACCTCCAGGGCCCCTCCTGTGCTTTCTGGCTATTACAGTGGCATTATTCTCAACAGGGAAAACCTGATAAGAGATCTTATCCTGCTTTGAAGCGGGATAAATGTCTGATGAATTTCCCTATATCACAGCACCATCTAGTGGCTTTATAATGAAACATATAGAACTTGCCCAGAAAGACAAACCCTGGGGAAAAAAATGTGCCAAGGAGGTAATCTGAATCCTGCAAGAAATCCAGAAGCACAAGCCCGGGTTAGGGTGTGGGATTTTAACTTTGTGTGGAGAGGCTCTTAGTCCCATGTGGGGGGCTGGGGGGAGGGAACACTGGAGTTGGGGGGGAAGTAGCTGGGGGGGAAGAGATTTAAGCCTCCCCTACCCACATGCAGAAGTCTCAATCCCAATCAGGGCGCCCCCTGCTTGCTTTAAGTTAAAAAAGGTGAGGGTCAGCTGCATGCTATATATATATAATGTAACATGTTGCCATTTCAATGGCACTTGCACACATGAAAAGATTCAGTCTGTGTGCTCTTTCCCCTTCCAGGGCATTACCCATTTTCCAGTCAGACAACTCTCCATCCACACCCAGAGATGCCACTCTGAGCTGGGGAAAAGGCTTCTCAAGTTATTTCAGTGGTCCTTCTTCCTTCCTGTCTGGTATTCTAGTGATTATCATTATAGCAATAGCACTAGAAGTGAGGGAACCCAGCAGAAGTAGCCTCTTTTGGGGCAGAGTGAGATAAAGTTTAGGTAAGAATTGGTGGTCTTGGCCACTTTAAGGACCAGCAGTATATCAGCTTCCCTGATGCTGGGCTGGAGGAGATAGAAGAGTGAGTGTACCAGTCGTTTGCCTAATTTCACCCCAAAGATTCCAACTCAACTTGGACCTCTTGCAGAGTTGATCTCCCCATTTGAAGCACCAGGGGAAAGGAGCAGCTCTTTTGCCTAGCTACACATTCCCTCATCTTTGTCATGCTCATTGCCTGTCTCCATCTCCTTCGACTTCTTGGATTAGTGCTGTTCCTCTGTCCTGTTGCAAATCAACAGAATGCCCTCTCTCAGGGAGAATGGGAAGAGTGGAGTGTCCTTTTGGAAGGGGTCTGGGTATCAGCGTAGTGCCACAGCCTCTATTACTGTGCCACAGCCCTGCACAACATGCCACCTACCAAACCAAATGCAGCCGCCGCCACCAGCCAAGTATGCAGGCACAGTCCCAGGGAAGACAGTGAAAGGAGGTTTATCAAGACCCTGGTGGGCTACTCTGGCTGGTGGGCTGCATTTGGCCTGATGGGTCAGAGACTGAGAAGGTCTGCAGTATAAGATCATTCCGTAGTTTAAGTCCTCAAAGATCTTGAGCTGAGAAGAGTCTTGAGAGCATCGAAGTCATCATTTGAATGCTAACATTTCCAGCGTAGATTTCAGTGCCCAACAATTGCCTGCTCCTGCTCTGAGTAACAGCAACAACGTAAAATCCTGATGGATAAAAATGTAAGCATTGATTTAGCTGGGGCTGAAACTGTAGCTAACTTCAAGCATGAAAGCAGACACCCTAATATCCATCAACACATGCTTAGAATTCATTTGAATTTTGTCATAGGCTCTTTTTCAAGGGCCATTTTTCTGTCCATGTTTGCTGTGGCTATAGATGGAAAGTGTATGCTAGTGAAAATGTTCAGAAAAAAATAACTAAAAAGAAATATTACCTTTCCACTTGGAAGGAAAACATAAGAGCAATGAGAAAAAAAGGTCCCATAAGATCATTTCTGTAATATGACATGCTTGTATATTGGTACAAGTCACATAGGGAAACTAGCAAGTAGGTCTAGAAATTGTTCTAAACAGTGGAACTAATGCCCAGCTTGTATCACTAAGGTTTACTGGGAAAACATGTATGACTGTGATGAAAAGGGGGAGGAGTACTGCTTATTAATAGAGAGTATATCTGAAACCAGAAGCAAGAGAAAGAGAACAGCAATTCCTGTGAGTGTATCAAGGGAAGCTAAAACAGGGAAAAATTCCAAGGGCGTCCATTAAATCAGAAACAGCAAATTTATCAAATAATCTGAAGTTCATAAAAGGGGAATTTCCACCAACATTTGCAGGAAGGATAACAGTGCCAAAGGTATGGTTTCCAGAAACCATGTTTTTCTGATTTTTCACTGAAGAAATAATCAGTGAAGAAACCTAAAAATCGTTATTATCAGAGAGTAAAATTGGCAAGAACGAATGACTGGCTTAAACCAGCTAAAACTATCCAAGCAGAATGAGAATTATTTTATATAGTGTCATTTAGAGCCTTGCAGCTTGTAGCAGCCACAATTTTTAGTCAGATTTGGTTAGCTTCCAACTGTGATGCCCTGGGCTAAGCCTGTTTTTGACACCACATTGGCAGCCATTTATAAAGCTCCCATTATGACCACGTGATGATGCAGGCCAAGCTCATTATATGGCAGTGTGGTGTCCCTGAACAGAGTCAGGAGACACAGGCAGTGGCTAGCTTCTGATATATTTCCACATGACATCATTATAAAAAAAAGCTTGAAAAATGGCCATCAGATGGACATTTGGATGGAAAAATGAATGCAGAAGGAAGTAATATATAGATCACTATAAGAACAGAAAGAGGAACCCAGTGGAGTTTGAGAGGCTGGGCCCACTGGTGTTCAATGTCTTCATCAGTTACTTGGATGAAAGAATATGCAGTATATTTAACACATTCTTGGATGATAAATGCATTGAAAAGAATGGCAAACATTTTAGAGGCTCGGCTAAGTATTCAAAATTATACTGCTAAAAATGGGAGAACTGGGACAAACAATCTAAAATTTAACAAGCTATGTACAGTGTTCCACAAAGGAAACAACCAAATGTACAACTAAGGTTAGCTCTTTGGGGAGCAGCACTTCAAAAAGGGGTTTCAGATTTATGGTGATTAATAGTGTACACTCTGGGCTCCTTCACATGGAGCTTTTATCCTGAGATTGAGATTGCTCTTTCACAGACGTTTGTGGGCTCTTTACATGACACCGTGACCCTGCTGTGACCCTCCAGGGCATCTCCTGCACTAAATGCCCTTTGTTCCGTTTTTAAATAGATCGCAGATAATGAGTATCAAATTACCCTGTTGTGTTCCGCTTGAGTTTCCTCTGTGAAAAGAGTTAAACAGGCAAGAAGAGGAGTGAGATAAATGAAAGAGAATGGAAGACTCAGATACGGGGAGAAGGGGTGGGGAAGGGGAGTGGGGAAAGGAAGCGCATGTAAAGGGAGTCAGTTGTGATCCTGCATTTAAAACGGAAGCAGAAAGCCCAGTTTTAAATGAGGATTTTAGGCTGGTGTAGAGATGCCCACAAATAGCCAACTGATGCTGTGGCAAAAATGGAGGCACGGTTTTAGTTTGTCTTAATGTTATAGAAATTTCAGCTTTAGTATGTTTAGTCTAGCCTAAGCTATTCTATGTAGCTAGATTTATGTTTGTAATACCTCTGTGTGAAACTGCTATGCTAGCTGAGATGTGGTGCCTTATCAGAGACTCAAGAATGTATTTATGTTAGAGTATGTGACTATCTCTCTGCTGTCTCTCTACGCATGCTTGAGTGTTGAGGGGCATTGTTTGTGCCAGCTAGACAAAGAAATTAGTAGAGAGCAGGCGTAAGACAACCCCCAAAGACTTTGTGTATACAAGCTTCTGAATCACACTACTTGATTGCCGTCTGCCTTATTCTGCAGAATAAAATTGTGTTGGACCAAATCTATGCTCCCTCTCGTTCTTGGTAAACAAATTGGATGAGTCTACCAGGGATAGAACACAATTTCTGTAACATTAACAGGAGCTCATGTCCAAGCCTTAGGAGGCAAATTATCACTCTTTCCTCTTCTCCCAGGCATTTTACCATTTTAGCTTCCTAGTATTTTAGCTTTGATGTTTTAAACCTGTATTTTAAATCTCTGCGTTGCTGCTAGGTTTTATTCTGGTTGTATTGTTATATTGTGATTTTAATGCTTTTATATTTTATATTGTTTCATCCTGCGCTTTTTGGTTTTAATTTTTGTGAACTGCCTAGAGAGCTTCAGCTATTAGGCGGTATAGGAAATAAATAAATAAATAAATAAATAAATAAATAAATAAATATAAACAGCAGTGATATGGAATCCTAGATTCATTTTGGGAGATTACAATTTGAAAATCATTATTACATTAGCACTCCATTTTCCTCCACACATCTCAGTACATGGCTTTCCCCCTCCCTATTTTTATCCCCACAATTCTATGAGGAGGTTAGGCTGAGAGACAGAGACTGGCCTAAGATCACCCAATGGGCTTCCTGGCTGAGTCGGTAATTGGACCTGGGTCTCACCAGTCTTCACCCAACACTCTAAGCACTATGCTACACTGGCTCTAGTAATGCACAAGCCCCCATTCGCCTCACCAACTACCTGGACGTTCTTTTAAGGTTCCTGTCTAATGGTCAAAGAATACAGAGAGGTTACTCAATAGGAATGCCCCAAAAGCCCAGATGGGTGCCAGTCCCCCTCCCACAACTTCCTCAGGCAAAAACATTTTACCTTAGAGAAGGAGGTGGGGGGAGAACAGGCAAAGGGAAGTGCTCACTACCACACAAGACCACAAGGCCTCTCCTCAGTTAAAAACAACATGCAGATCATGGAGCTTATTGTTTACAAACTACGAGCCCCATGGTCCCCAGCAGAGATGGGCATTTTGTGTGCAATTTTCAACTAAGGAGAGGCCTTGCAGGCCTCTCTGGTGTGGTAGTGAAGCCAGCCCACGCTTCCGTCCCCAAGTTAAGCCTTTTTTCATGCTTGCAGAAGGCCTGGCAGAGAGGGCTGGATAACAGTGGGGGCAAGGTGTGAACCACATTTCAAGTTGGGCCTAGCTTGAAGAGGGCTGGATCTAGCTTGAAATGGGGCCAGACATTTTGAGTGGGAGACCTTCATTTGCTGTCTTGCACATTCTCTGCTTAAAAATGATAATGAAAGCTGGAAAGAATTCAGAAGAGAACTATGAAAAGCAAATTTCATAGAAAGGCAGGAAGAAATGGGATTTTTTTAGCTCAGAGAAAAGATAATTAAAGAGCTCAGGCAAAAGTTTTTCGAATATTCAAAAAGGATTCCAGAAGGAAGGATAAGGAAATATTTACCATCTCACTTCCCATCAGAGCCAATGTCGCCCTTGCAGCATCCTGTGGAGTCACCATGGGACGCTATCTCAAACAGCTTTTTAAAAGGTTGAAAACCCTTTTTATCTCTCCCCTGGAATTAAAAGGGGAGGCGGGAGCAGCTCTGGATGAAGTTTTGGAAGAACAGCTCTCTCGGCGTAGTAGCAGGGGGGCTGAACTCCGGGGTAGTCTGCCAGAGCTTAATCATCGCTCAAAGTTGTTTGAACCTCCTAATTAATTAGGAGAAATTAGGGCTGACATGCTCCATGGTAGTTTATGGATTAAGAAACGCCAACAACATTTGAGAAATGGATTAAGAACTATCAATAATATTTGAGGACCCGCAAGATTTATTTGAAGAGAAGGATGACTACACCAAGGCGAAAAAAAGGATCTCCACCTACCCCCCCACACACACACACCTCTCTTGGCAAAGGCTTTGAGAAGTGGAGATACAGAGGAGTTACTTGCTCTGATAAAAACTTTGTCCTTGCAATTTGCAGAACAGGATAAGAGGCTGGATACCATCCAAAATTCCATCACTGCCCTGCAAGGGGCTGTGGATTTAATTAACATTTCTTAGCAAAAAATGGAGGTGAAGGTCAATGAGTTGCAAGATCGGCCGGCAGGGAATGAAACTACGTCACAAGCTTTTTATAACAATTTTTCTGTCAGAATTTCTCAACTGGAGGCGTTAGCGTGCAGGGCAAATGTACGTATCATTGATATTAAATATTTGCCTACTGATGTAAATCTGTCTACTTTTGTAGATAAATGAGATACTCCCTGTGCCATCTGATTATTCATTTGATATCGAGCAGGCATTCCGTGTGTCAAATGCCAAAGGGACTGGTTATACGATTATAGTCCAATTTGCAAGAATCTCCACAAAATATTATATCCTGCATTTGGCAAAAGAGGCTGGAAACCTTTTTTGGAAACAAGATAAAGTTATGCTATTTCCAGATTACATCAAAGATAAAAGAAGGCAATTTACCAAGGCGAAAAATATGGCAAAACAAATGAACTTACGATATCACTTAAAATATCCTGCTACATTTTGCATTTTTTCTGAAAGCCAGATGAAGAAGTTCCTAAATCATGAAATGGCGGAGGCATGGCTAAATGCAAAAATGCGTGAGATTTCTGTTCCGGCACCATGAACTGAAATTTACAAACATGTTTTGCTAACTGGCTATGTTTAGTCTGGAAGATTCAGCCTAGGCTAGAGATGTTTTTTTTAGTTCTCTTTTCCACCCCCTTCTCTTATTTTTTCTTTCTTTTTCTCTTTTCTTTAAATCCTTATACTGTACTAAAATTTACTGTCTGAGGGTATATAGAAATGTGTACGCTCATTTATATATCTAGTACAAAATATGTTAGTGATTGTTGTGAGGTTGATTTTAAGCTTTATTATTATACAACATTATACAATTAATTAGTGATTTGTTATTATTATGTATCCTTTTAAATCTCCTTTTTATTATTATTACTATTATTATTGGTTAGTAAGGTTTTTGGCTGGTTAAATGGTTAAGCTCTATTATTATATGTTAGCTGAAGAGCAATATGTGGTTACTGGAAATGAATTGTAGGCCTGCTTTCTTGCTATAAGTCTGATGATATGATATTGAAATGTTAGGTTGATTATTTATGCTGTATTGAATTGTAATATTGCCAATGTCAGGTTTAATTTTTAAGCAGAATGGGATTTGAAGTTTCTGTGTAATGGAGTTTAAATTTAATTCCTTTAAATAATTCTTTATATTTTTTTCATTTTTTTTCCTCTTCCTTCTCCTTCTTCTGTTTTCTTTTTCTTTTCCATTATTGCTGTGTCCTCCTAAGAATACTGTATTGTTGGGAAATTGTAGTTATTGATTAGGTTGTTGGTATTGTTTATTTCATTTATAAAGTTAAAAAATAGAATAAAAAGTATTTTAAAAAAAGGAAATATTTACTATCTCCACTAGTAACAAGACAAGAGCAATTGCTTTGAAGAAGACAAAAGCAAATTTTGGTTTAACGTTAATAAAAACGTCTAACTCCTAACTTCAAAGCACTTCAGCACGCTAAGGAGGCTGTGGAATTCAAAAAAGCATTGGTCAGGGGACATTCAATGCTTTAAAGATAGGATATCTAATTGTTTTAAAAAATCTAGTTTTTAGATTTTTATGGTTGTTCTTACGTATCTTTCTATTTAGGTATTCTTGTGCTGTTTGTCATTTTGTACTGAATCTTATTCTCTTAACTATTTGTACTGTATTTCATTCTTAGAACTGTTCGTAATCCACCAGGGAATGCTTGTTATTGAGTGGATTAAAAACAAAACAAACAAACAAACAAACAAAGGACCTGCGTGGTGCTTAGCCAAGATATGCTAGTGGGACCTTTCCAGCTCTATAACTGTAAACAGAATCTTGTTACATGTGAAGATATTCACACCCTAGGAATTCCTAGATTCTTGGAATCTAGGAATCTTTCCTAGATTCCAAGTATCTTGGCTGCAGAACCACAAATGCAACCTGTAGTGGTAGCTTCACAGCCAGTGGCAGTAATGACTGCTGCATCTTCACTCTAAACAGTTTCAGAACAGAAATTCTGTTTAGTTTTAAAGAGTTCTCCCTTCCACTGCTGTAAAGACCTTTTCTAGAGCATTGTTTTGCAAGAGATTCAATGGGTCCCCTATCCATCTGCTGGGTTGGTCAGCTGGCCATTTCCCAATCTGCATACGTGTCAGTTTTTTTCCTGGGCAGTCCCCCTCTGAAGTTGGGAAAGATGGAAATGATGTCACTAATACTTTACCCCTTCAACCAATATAATAAATTTCCCCCAAACAGTATGAATAAAAGAAGATACAATTGCTATGGAGAAGGCATGCATTCATTTTCAGTCTCCTGGATAATAAATGTATTCTACAGAAAGCATACTGATGTTTTTCTTCCCTATACGACTGCAGTAACTTCAAGGTAAGCAGCATAATAATTGCGCACCTGAAGATTCTTATTTCTCATGTTTCCATCCTGCTCGGATAGGGTGGACCCATGCATGGAACCCAGGATTTCCCATAGGCAAGAGGAGGGAAATACATATTAAGTATAGGCTTCATCTGTGTAGATACATTTAAAGGCATTTCCCCCTCTAGTAGCTCTGTGTGTGGGTTTCCAAAGCTGTTTTGAGCATGTGCGCGCACACACACACAGCATTCAAGGAAGACAAATGGCATGTTGGAGAGATGCTGCTGAAGGCTGGAAAAATATTTATTTAAAAATATCTGCCTTTCCTTTAAAAAGTACCCTAGGTGGCTAACAAAGTCAATTCCAAAATATAAAACACATGAAATTGCCTAATGAATCCAGGTGTGCTCATCTCTAGCACTTTTTTGGCTTAGGATCATGGTATTTAAATCCAATGAGGATTAACTTTGTAGAAGGCAAAACCCCCTCACTGCTTATGTGGGTCTTGCATATTTATGCCTTGGTATTGTGGCCTATGACTGAAGTTCTGCAAGAATTCTATGAGGGTACAACCCATGGATTTCACTGTGTTTAACTTTCTCAGGATGGCAGGAGTTGACAAAATTTAAAATATCCTGTAATAAATTCTAAAGTGATCCAGGAATTTTAATTATTTGCCTGCAACATATGTCTAAAAAGAAAGTAAACCTCTTCTTCTACAGGCCAAAGGCACGAGAGAGTAAAGGTGCTTGCTTGTCAGTTACCTGGTCTGCTGTAGTTCTGAGGTGAATGGCTAGTTGGGGTGTTACGACCATAGCCAAGAGAGCCAGTGGAACTAGGGCTTGATATCCTGTACTGCTTGAAAGACCGGTCATCTTGGTCACCCTAGGAATAAGAGGGGGGAGGAAGACCTTTTATGTCTTTAGGGAAGAAAGAGTGTTAACTTACAAAATACTTATAATAAATCACATTATGCATAGGGCTCTACATTTTAGATTTGGTATGTTTCTCGTCCAATTCTAAAGACATGTAAAATGCAACTACAAGTAGTTCAAATTTGTTAACTTTGTACTACTACCCCAGTAGCTAGAAAAAAAAATTCATGATTCTCACAGTACATTATCATTGTACTGATGTAAAAAGTCTGTTACTGCAACTAAGGCTGCAATCCTATACTCGCTTACTTGGGAGTAAGGCCCACTGAACTCAGTAGGAATTACTTCTGAGTAGACATGCATAGGATTGTGTTGTAAAAAGCCAATGATGGCTTTTAAACATATGTGTGTTTTTATTAGGCCTTCCTATGACTGCATAAGGTGTAATTCCCATTTTTTCTTTCAAAAGGACGGTCCTAGAAAGAAAACATTTGTTTCACTGTTGGCAAGTTGTGAAAAAGATTAAATGTAGGCAAATTCGTTGTGGCTGTTCATTCACAACAAAGTTGACATGCTCTAGATATAGGGTTGGATCCAGACTAACATAGTCACCTTTTTAGTCCATTGAAATCAATGGGAAAAGTTAGTAATTATAATTTGGGTGGAAGTTAGGGGAAGGGCTGTTGCTCAGTGCTAGAGCACATACTTTGCATGCAAAAGGTTCCAGGTTCAACCCCCAGCATCTTAAAGTAGGGCTGGAAAGAGTCCTGTCTGAAACCTTGGAGAGCCGATGCCTGGAGGCGGAGACAACAGTGAGCTAGATGGCCCAATGGTCTGTTGCAGTATAAGGAAGCTTCCTATGATCCTAGCTTAAGTCCTATTGCTTTCAGTGGGACTAACTGAAACTCTATAGGTTGGATCCAGATTATCCCTACATTGTAGGATACTTGTTTAAAATATTGAATTACATTCACATTTTTAAAGGATCTGAAAAAGAAATACTGATGTCAATCAGTAAAACAAACACATCCACATGATCAAGGATATTGACCTCCTGAAAACAGCGACCAAAACCAAAGTAACTTCTTCACAAAGAAACAATGCATTTCAATGTCTTAAGTACTGGCTAAGATTATAAAGATATTTTTTGAGTATCAGACATGCTGATTTGATTGTAGCACAAAAGCTCTATACTGGTTGATGCCTCCTGCTCGAGGTTCCTTCTCCCCACTTCCAGTTGAATCCTACAAACACTAACTTTGACCTTGTTTGCACGTAATGGCAACCCATCCGTTTAAAAACTGAAGTGTTGTTGTGCAGGAATGGGAGAGAGCAGGTGTGGTGCCTGCTGTGTGCCTGCCTCTTCTGCTTTTACTCAGCAACCTTTGATCGGCTCCTTCGTAGATTGCTGAACGTGACATCCGAACCCAGACTGCTGGGTTGTTTAGCCCCTAAACAACCCAGCAGTCCAGGTTTGGACATCACGCTCAGCAACCTACAAAGGTGACAATCATGGGTTGCCAAGTAAAAGCAGGAGAGGTGGGTGCACTGCAGGCAGTGCACCCACTCTCTCCCGCTCGTGCATTAACCAATGGGTTGTCATTACATGCAAACCAGGTCATTGGGGAAGCCTCCATCTTGGTTCAGCTTCACCCAGGAAAAAAAAGGCATTGCTGCTATTAGCTTACAGTTTTGGCTCAGACAGCCATCCTTGTATACAAACAGAATGGGTCATGAACCAGAAGAACAAATCTTTGGGGATTACCTCAGTAGGTGTTAGAGAGCGCGACTGAGGTGACTGCAAACAGCAATATAATAAAAGAAATAGTGAAATAAATTCATGCATTATGTTATTTGTAAGAAAAGCCATTTTGAAATAATACCAATTATCTATGCAGAGCTCTCGATAAAAAGCTCTGTGGTTGATCTGGCGTACATATGGATCTCTTAAATTAGTAGCTTCTCCATTTACTTCATATGTGCAACAGGAGGCTCCACAGATGTTCCACTGAAGTGACTGGGAAAATAAATCTTTGCACACTAGCATGCTCATGTGAGTGTGTGTGTGTGTGTGTGTGTGTGTAGAAGTCATGCCCATGGATTCACAATGGTGTTAGTTCTTTCAAAGAGAAAATCACTGATTTAACAATAACTCTACTGAAAGTTGCACAAGGGACACTATATTGAAGAACTCCTATGTGGAGTGATTTTTACACAAATATAAGAAAACAACTAAACATTTTTTAACGTTAGGAGATGACATATGAAAAGGTTGATGCATGCACACATTTCTGTTTTGAAATATTTGTTTAGTCAAGCGTTGCTGCTGTGTGTCCTAATAGCATGAGAAAGCTGGGTTTCCACATATTCAGAGTGCAGGTTAAAGATGTGTGTTTTGCTTGAAGTGTCCACACATAAGTTCACTAGATTCACCTAAGAGTGTTTTCTTCAAGGCACTTCAGCAGTCGGGTTAACTCATGCTGGGTGAATTCAAGGCAGACAGACAGCACTGGTGCAAGCTATCCTGCTGACCGAGGCAGAAGAGCACAAACGTGCTGTCGTGTCACCCCCCATTGCCACCACATTACTGTTCCCCCCATCATTTTGCCCATCCCCATTGCCTGCACTCTGACTCACTCTCAGAGCGAGCCAGAGGTTGGGCGGGTTCTCTGAAGAGCTGTGTTGGCCAGAAAAAGCAGCCAGCACAGTTCTTTGAAGAGCTGGCCAGGGAGCTGATCTGTACTGCAGTCTGGGGCCATTACTGAGAAGGCTGTATTTCTTGTGAAAACCAACCTAGCAGTATCCATACAAGTTAGTGCTTGCAGCAGGGTCTCATTTGCTGTTCTCAGATTTCAAGGAGGTTCATATGGGAAGAGGCACACCCTCCTCCTGAGGTAAAAAAGATGCAGAACTTTCATGGATATATAAGCCAAAGACAGAACATTGAAATAGGCCCTCAAGCTAGTAACCAATACAATTGTTTCAGGATAGGTATAATAGGATTGAGCTGACTTGTGCCAGTCACTAATTGGGTGGCAGCATTTGAACCAGCTGAAATCCAGACTGTCCAAGAGCACTTTATAACAGTTTGATCTGGAGGTCACCAAGGCATAGATAGATTTGATAGCCAGATCTGTATTTTCCAGAGCGGGTGCAGCTGGTATAACTAGCTGAAGCTGGTAAAAATCACTCTAGACCACTACCACTAGCTGGGAATCTATGAGCAACACTGGGTCCAGAAGTACCCCCCCCCCCAGCTATGAACCTGTTCCTTTTGAAAGAGTGTGATCCTATCTAACTTAAGCCTTTCCACATCCAGCTGGTCGACAAGGTCCCCCTACCACCATCAATTCTGTCTAGTCTAGTTTATTCGCCTTCATCCAGTCCATTACCAATTTCAGACAAATCAGTGATGCAACCGTCAAACCAGGATGATGAAAAGGAGAAACAGAGCCTAGAGTCATCAGCACACTGAAGACATTGCACCCCATAATTCACCCAGCCTCACCTAGTCTTTCATCTAGATGCTAAAGATAATGAAACACATAATGGGAAGAACTCCACAGGATAGAGAGGAACAATACTATCCCAGCACCACCTCTGGAAACCTGTTTTCCATAAACAAGCACCACCACCATATGCCCCAAACTTCAGAAGGCTACAATTGTCAATGGTATTAAAAAAAAACCTGAACTATGACATGCCCAAAAGAATTGATAGGGTCACACTTGCCATTTCCTGACATAGCTTGTCCATAAAGGTAACCAAAGTGGTTTTCGTCCCTGGATCACCTGGAAACTCAATTGAAATGGAGCTAGAGAATCAGCTTCATCTACAAGTCCCTGTCTTGAGTTGTCCAGTTATCACTTGCTCCAAGACCTTGCCCAACGATGCCAGATTTTACATCAGAGTACAATTGCCCAAGTCAGTGGGGTCCCACAATGTTTCTTAAGAAGACTAAGGACCACTTACTTAAAGATGGCCAGAAATGTCCCCATAGCAACTAGGATAGCCAGCCTACTTCAGCAAAATGTTACCAGCCAAGAAGGGTGGGCAAGTTGTGGCATAGACTTCTTGAAGCTCCTAGACCGCATTCTCAGGCAGAATCAACAGACTCACCTAAGCAACAGTAGCCAACTGACACCAAGTGAACTTCCAGTATGAACAATTTTATCTCAGACATTCCTACAAACATGATGCTTATTATTTAAACCTACATTTCCAGCAAATTCAAACACAAGTTCAATTATGGATCGAACAGAGCCCAACGGTGATTGTGAGCACCTTGCATTTGGCTATAGGGATAAACTGGAGCTTGGTGTACCACTCACCTAACTGCCCTGCAGACTCCTTAGCTGAGCCGGCAGTGTTGGCCTTAGCTACTGTCTGGGAGAACCCTAGGCTGATTGTCCTGGATAACCTTAACATTAATTATGAAGCTACCATGAATGATATAGCTCAGGACTCCATGGTTTTCATGGCAACACTGAGGTTGCTTTAGGTCTAGAAGAAGGACACATGCTTGTTTTGTCTTGTTGTTTGCATTGGGCATGGTACTGATATCAAATCATTGTTGGAAACATTGTTGAGGTATCTGTAAAGTTGACTATCTGCACTACAATGGCATGGAATCAATTAGGATGGTCTAGCCCTGAAGACTGGTGAATCCACTGGGTTTCCAGAAATCTCTGGGGGATTTTACAGGAGATTTATGTGATGGTTTAGAATGGGAGATTGACTAGGGCTATTGAAAGAATTGCTACCAGGCGTCCTCTCAACTACTCCCTGATCTCACAGAAACCCAGCCCCGTGGCTTGCTGAGGTGCTGAGTGACTTGAAACGTGCTGACAGATGACTAGGGCAATGGCAGCAAAAGACTCAGGTCAAATCTGACCGAGCATGCTATAGCTCATTTGCAGACCAATGAGGAGGCAGTGATAGTGGCATCTTTTCTGATATCATTGAATCAGCTGAATTGCATCCTGTGGAGCTTTGCTGGGGTGTGAAGAGCCTTTTGGCCCCCAAGGTTTCTCCACTGTAAGGTGAACCATCAATAGCCCCATTACCTTCTTGTTTGATTCGTTGGTAATGAAGTTGCTCAGATCTGACTTGGATGCCATAGTTCAAGCAGAGGCTAGGTTGCAAGTGCTGACTCGTCACAATTGCTTGGATCGCTTCTCTCGGGTTTCTCTTAAAGATGCTGACTGGCTGCTTAGCACTGTAAAGATGCTGCATATTATTTGGACACTTTACTTGGAAACGTGGTAGAGCAACCTCAGGCATTCCTACCTTGATTCATTTCAATCTGTTCGACAGTCTGGTTATAGGACAGAGACTGCCATTGTTGCCCAGGTAGATGATCTACATCTTGTGCTTCATACAGGTAATGCAGCTCTAGAGATTTTGTGAGCTGCCAAGAGAACGTTGTTACTGGGCAGCCTATATATATGCTATAAATACACAAAGAAATTGCTCACCCTCTGAGCAGCTTTTTATACTATGTATCACGCTACTCTTACGTTGGCTGCAGTTCTCTGTTGGTGTGATGGTTTGGCTGTCTAGTGTTGCCAATCCTTGTTTGATTGGATGCAGAGGGCGGTCATTGGGGATGCTGCCTCAGCTCATTGGAAATCAGACTGTTGACAAATACATGAAGCCACTTGGAGATATCATTTGCAGTTTGGGAGTGACATATTTGCAGTAGGATGATGATTATGGGCATTATATTTCAGTTACTAAAAATCCAGCTGCTGCTATCTCTGCTCTGATTCAGCATCTGGAAACTGTGGTCACATGGATGAGGACTGGACTGAACTGAATTCAGACAAGTCAGTGGTAATGCTAGTAGGGTCTTCTCGAATCGTCAGTGATGGTAATCTCCCCATTGGAACAGGATTGGGATCTGGAAGTTATTTTGAATTCGCTCTGCTCTTTTGACAGAGCCACACCTTCCTAGAGAAAATCCACACTTTCATAACCTCCAGGGTTGACTACTGTAAGGTGTAGTCAGGCAGCCAAAACTGCATCTCCATATGGAACTGAGATGGTACACCCATGTTCAGCCAATCATGTCTCAATTGCACTGGCTGCCAATATGCTTCAGGGTTCAATGAAAGTGCTCATGCTTGCATTTAAAAGCTTTCACAGCCTGAGTCCCATATATTCAAGAGGCTGCCTCGCCTTATACTGTCCCCCATGCCAGCTTCTATCTTCTTCACAGTCCTTTCTTCAAGTTTCAGCTTTAAGCAAAGTGATGACTGTTGTGGCAAGAAGCAAGGCCTTTGCATCAGTTGCCCATGTCTGTGGAATGAACTCATCCATGAGATGTTCAGCTCCTCCTGGCCATTGCTCCAGATGGAAATCCCCATATTGCCATGAACCTCACGGGGTGACCTTGGGTCAGTCACTATTTCTCAGCCTATCCTACCTCACAGGTATGATAAGGAGGGTGCGGGGGAGGGAGAGAACCATGTACACTGCTTTGAGCTTCTTGAAGAAAGATGGGATATAAATGTAATAAATAAGTAAATATTTAGTGTATTCTCAAACACAGTGCTTTTCAGTAGAGTTATTTCACATGCTCAACTGTCAACTATCAAGGGAAAAATAATGCAGTGTAGAGTAATGAAGAGATGTGCATGGATGTATGAAACAGTCCTCCATATATGCCAGACAGGGCCTATACATGGAGGAAAAGGATACACTTTACTGGGGCCTGGAGATCAAGGGAGCTCTGGTCCAGCCTGCAACCCCATTACTGTCAGAAAAACAACTGATGCTAAATTGTAGTTCATGCTTAGTTGATTCAAATCGTTGCTGCTCTTCAGCAGCATTGTCATATGCTGTTCGTTTCATATTGGGAAGCTGTGTTTGGCTAGGCAAGTGAGACAGGGCATGGAGACAGGAAGGCATCTGTTACAGCAACCTTGCCAAAGCTAAGCAGGTCTGGGTCTAGTCAGTTCTTAGATGGAAGATGAATGTGTGCCACCTTGAGCTTCCTCAAGGAAAAGTGGGATATACATTTAATCAATAAAAACCATGTACATGTTAGAATAAACAAACTTCCTGGGTCTGCCAGTGGCAACATAGGCTGTGGCTTTGTATTTGAATCTGCAGTCATTGTACCCCTTAATAAAACAGTCCATTCAATATGGAGTGACCTCTGCAATGCAAGTAGAGGTCCTGCAAGTTTTCATAATAATGAGGTATGATGAAATGAACTGAAAGACAGATGAACATGCTTGTAGAAGAAAACTTTGTATTTTATCAAAGTGTTACATAATGCACATCACTGACAACTGTTTATTATATACAACAAAAAAAGCCAATATACATGGATGACATGAAGATGAACTATGTGGAAAGACAAACAGAAGGGAATCTACATAGGGAAAAGAGTTTCCTATATTCTGTTTCCACAATATAAAATCAAATGCACAACAAAAATACGAAGTTCTTTTGGCTTGGTTTCAAATTTTGAAGTTAACTTTAGCAAGGGTTCCTTGTTACCTGTCACATGTAGGCATAAATTACCCAGAACAACATGCTTTATTAAATACCATTTGCATTTAAAACACTTGAGCATAACAGCACACACACACATACACGTGTATTATACGGTATCAGTACCTCCCCATAACTGTGCCTGTCATCCGTCAAACAGCTAATATATGGAGAATATGAGATCATATCTGGACGGTCTATGTTATAGATTGCCTTATTCTTAGGAAGAGCAGCTAAATCTCTGTAATCAAGGATTTCATCTCCAAGTTTTGCCTAAGAAATAGAGGAAAGAACAGCTGAGAAAGGGGAACAGAACAGAAATACCATAACACACTTTTGTTGCCGAGGATGTGAAAAATTTGTGACATACCCAGCAAGGGACTCTCTGGACAATTTGATTTTATCTCCCTCTTAAGCTGCTTCGGCACAACAAAAAACGTAAGCTGCAATTGCCTATTTCAGGATTTGTCTTTACCTGAAAGCCTCCATGCCTCCACTTTTTGTTGCCCAAACTAAAGGCTTGAGCCAAAATGTCTCCCCACCCTTCTCCTCCACCCACAACAGCCTGCAAAGTTAGAGAGGCCAATTCAGCTATTTTCAGGGTGGGGTGCAAAAGGAGGCAAAGCCACCAGCAGTGATGGTACTCCGCCCCATAGCCGAGGCTCTCTGGGTGGTTCACAAAGATGGCTGCTGAGATGCTAGTTGCAAAATGCAGATGGTTTTGCGCGGACACTTATTCAAGAAACCCTATAAGTCTTGGGGTTTTTTACCTTCCAAACGTATTCTCTTCAGACTTCTCCCCATTGCTTCCATTTATTTCCTTACTACTTGAGCATGAATACTCACATAAATCACTCGACTTGGAGAACCTGAAGTACTTGAAGCAGGTACTGAAATTATGCTTTCAGATGAAGTTCTAGTTTCCTGCAACTGAAATCAAATATGCAAAATGAATTTTATTAAGTATTTATTAAAGAAAACATTTCAAAACCTCTTGCATTTATTGACATTCATAACTGGAATGCATTGCTAAACTCAAATTACGGGCTTAAGCAGACATGCCACATTCATCAGGACAGGGGTTTCAAAACTGTCCAGGGCCTACCATCATTATGCTCCCACCTTCTATTTAAAGGCATTATTAAAAAAAAAAAAATTAAGCAGAGGCACATATATGCAGATGTGCACATCCTTCCACTTGGGAAACCTCTTTTTTACTGGCTTGCTGTTGGAGTGCTAAACCATTGCTTAGCATAGTTTCACTGTGCTATAGCAGGGTTGACTACATGGCGCCAGGCTATTCTGCAGCACCTTCCATTTGTGCTATTGGCCTAACTGTACAATCCTTTCCTCTCCCACCCCCCCCCCCTCTTCCTGTGGATCTGTGATAACTTTTGGAAACCATTTAGGATATTTACCCATTACTGCAAATATGTGAAATGAAAAATCCATATATATTCTAGTATTGTCTTCAATGTTATATGAATGTATGGTAACTTAACACCCCTGGGGATTTTATTTGGATCTTATTTGTTAAAGGGGCCCTAACGCTGCTGATAGGTCCTGTTGTTTATGGGGCTACTGCTACTCGATGAGCCTGAAAATAGTTGGTAAAGGCTCAGTTACTTCAAAATTATATGTTTTGCAGCATTGTAATTGTTTGTAACAATATTATGTTAAAACATGGTTTTAAAAAGTATGTCACTCATCATTCCAAAAAGG
This sequence comes from Heloderma suspectum, assembly GCF_057233095.1. Taxonomy (NCBI): domain Eukaryota; kingdom Metazoa; phylum Chordata; class Lepidosauria; order Squamata; family Helodermatidae; genus Heloderma; species Heloderma suspectum. The sequence goes on from NC_139462.1 coordinate 120,872,850, forward strand.
AAAATATTTCACAAGAGATTTCTTTCCATCACAACCAAATTTTTCCAGTGGAAAAAATAGGAAAAACCTAAAAAATGCAACAGTTCCTCCACATTTACCTTCACAGCTCTATTTCTAACATACAGACTGGGCTCAGACGACACCATAACCCACGATGGCTTAATTAACCCAACGTGGGTTATTGTGTCATCTGGTGGGATTTTTGTAACCCACGATGGCTTATTTGGCCAAAATAACCCACTCTGATAACCCACGGTCTGCAGAGTGGGTTCTTTAACCCATCGTGGGTTATCGTGTCATCTGGCGGTCACCGTGGGTTATTCTGACCAGCTACAGAGCTGCGTGGGAAGAGTGGTGAAAACCACTGCCGCTCTGCTCTTCACTGGCTTAGCGCTTAGAAACACACTAAAGCGACCAAGCCAGCAGTGTGTGTGGGGAGGAAATGAGCAGGACTGGGACCAAAGGCACCCGATCAGAAGGCACCCGATGCATCATCAAAACCCAGCGCCCTGAGACTAGAGTGCTAGAGTGCAATTCAATTGCAAATTCGCAATTGCATGAATTTGCGATTGCAGTATTGGGAAGATGTTAAAGCCTCTTTGCCAGCGATGGCTATGGGGAGAATTGTGCTTTCGCGAATGAGTGTTACATCTCCATGAAGCTTGGCCTTGATCGGCAAACCTCCAAGGTTTTATAGCCACCTTGGATTTTCAGTGCTGTCAGTGTCAGGGCACAGGGTTTTGAGGGTGCATCAGGTGCCTCCCAAGTAGGGGAGGCTGTGTATGAAGTTTGGTCTGGATCCTGCAAACTTTCAGTGCTTTAGAGGTGAAACAGCACCACTTCTCAGGCAGGAGGACTGCAGCAAGACAGGCGGAGCATCGTGGACTATTTAAAAAGTCCACTAAACTATTTAAGCCACCGTGGGTTATTGTGACGTCCAAATGCAGCCACAGACTTACATAAGCTAAAGATGTCTAGCAACCTAGATAGCCTATAGAAGAAAATGAAATACATTTTAATTGGGGAGACTTTTACCTTGGCCTTTTCTTCAGCTTTGGCTGCCTGCCTACAGGCTGGATGCCAAGTGGAAGTCCCTGAAAAGCAGAGTTAGCATTCTAGTTAATTCTTTAACTTTGTCACAATTTTTACTACAATGCACAAATTATTGGTGTAGAAATATCAAAACTGCATCAAAACACTGCACATCGTCATGTATTACATGTGAATCATTAGGCTTGGCCAGAAACAGGTAGATTAACCTGTAGGCTAAATTAGATGCAGAATTAGTAGTGACTCCTCCTCCTTCTGTGGTTTGAGCAATTCCAAGTGCGAACACTGTATCTATCTTTTTTACATCACCATACCTCAGAGCACAATGGCTGTTCAGCCATCACAAAGCAACAGCAGCCATATTCCTCACTGCAATCTTTCATCTTGGAAATTCATCCTACATGTTTACTTTACAGTAATTCAAAGATTTTGCTCTTTACCTTGAAGATACATTTCTTCTCCTTCTGCAAACATCTGGCTGCACTTGATGCATCGTGCACATGTTGGGTGGTAGTGTTTTTCTCCTGCCTTTGGGGGGACAAAAGAGAATGGAGATGAAGGTGGTCACAGACTCCACTAAACCTAGATTACTTGCACTGCAATCCTATGCATGTGTACTTAGAAGTAAACCCACTGAATTACATGTGGCTTATTCCCATGTACAGGAAGTGTGTATGGGACTGTAGTCTTATTCCATAGTTGAGACATTGGGGTAGGGGGAACCTGCTTTACAAATTACTTTTCAAGCTAAACAAATAAAATCATTAATGCCATCTTAAAGAGTTAATCAACCACATGATAGCCTTTAAAAATGTATTTTATACAAGACAAAGTCTGGATAGGACTAACGTAGACTGTGCTGCAGTTGTGAGTCTTAGTACAATTTCTGGCAGGTCAGCTGGTATTCTTGCAAAGAATGCCGAATTAGGTGAACCTTGGTCTGCTCTAACAAGCCACTTCTTACATTCTTAAGCAAGATGCACATTCAGTATCAATGAACACAAATTAATTATGTCCTGTTTGAAGAGATCCTGACTGTGCACTCTTACTTTGTAAAATTCAGACACATTGATGGAACAAGGAGAGTCTACTAATAATTTGTAAGAAGTAGACAAAGAAATACTAAAGTCTGACTAACCCTGGTCCTCCAGGATGAGCAGGGCCCAGTGCAGCCTTTGCAAGAGCATTTCAACAGAAACAGAGCCAATGAAAGAGGCATAAATGTAACAAGATCAGTACTTTTAATCAATCTTACAGCAAATGGGCTTGAATACTCTTAAGATAGAAGTGCATACCTCAGAAGAATGACCATCTCAGCATATACTGATGGTGCTTGCAATGCTTTAGATTACTTTATTTAGATCAGCCTTTTCCAACCTGGTACCCTCCAGATGTTTTGGATATCAACTTTCATCAGCCCCAGCCAGCATGGTCAATAGTCAGGACGGTCAATAGTCAGGAATCCTGGGAGTTGTAGTTCAAAACATCTGCAGGGCATCAGGTTGAGGGATGCTGATTTAGATACTATAGTAAAGATAGTTACACACTCTTAGCCAATAACTTTCAAGAGTACTGCGATTATTTAATCAACTTCACCAGTGGGAGTTTCAGCCAAATTAAATCAGTTATTATTCCACTCCTGCCAATGCAAGAGCTGATGGGCCTGCAGTCAGGCTTGAAAGTGAGACAAGGAAACTGTCCAGCTAGGAGTACTGGAGCCAGGGTATCAGAGACAACTGATGACGCCACAGGGGAGCGCCATTCAAGATAGAGCTGAGGCATGGAACAAGGACTGGGAATTTTCAGGTGCACGTAGGAACCTCATAATTATGTGAACATCCTAGAAATGTCCTTGATTATTGGAAGCCGACAGCCTACAGTAACAATATGGAAATATATATTTTAGTACAGAATTAGCTCAAGAATTTTGAAATGCAAGATGGATTTGAACCAGTCAAACCAATAAAGCTGGTTACAAAATCACCTCTGGACTACCGCACTGCTACTTGCCAGCTCACCTATGGAACTGTACACAGCCTACTCTTTTAATCCCTATAGTGCAAGTCATTTTAGAATACACATTTCAACAATCTCATCCTTGAAGGATAATGAAATACCTTATTGCTGCTTATTAGATGATATCAAGACAGTAAGCCCCAAAGACTGAAAGAACACTGAGGTTTCAGTTCTTGTGTCTCATGAATCAAATCTCAATTTTCAGGTGTTGATATTTTTTAGGACCTATCCACTGAGTGCAGAGAGTTCTTACCTCCAGAACTCTTCCTGTGATGTAGTTTTCACAACTGTCACATCTTATTCCAAATTTAGCATGGTAGTCAGTTTCACAGTATGGAACACCATCTCTGGAAGAAAGAAAACACCCAGTACATTGATTCAACTATAACTCTCAAATCAGGACCGTTAGCTGACCCTGGGTTCTACAATTCTGAAAGAGGGAAAAAAATGTCTCCCTATCCACTTTCTCTGCACCATGCATAATTTTATTCACCTCTGATCATGCCCCCCCAATACACACACACACACACACACCCCTCTCACCCTTTTTCTAAACTAAAAAGCCCCAAACATTTTTAGTTTAGAAAAATTTCTAAACTAAATTTCTAAACTTCTATGCCTTTCCGCATAGGGGAGTTGCTCCAGCCCCTTGATCATTTTGGTTTCCCTTTTCTGCACCGTCAACAGCTCTATAATATCCTTTTTGAGGTGCAGTAACCAGAACTGTACACAGTATTCTATGGGTGGTTACATCATTTGTATAAGGGCATTCTAACATTGGTAGTTTTATTTTCAATTCCTTTTCTAATGATCCCCAACATGGGATGTGCCTTTTTCACAGCAGCAGACACTGGATTGACTTTTTCATCAAGCTGTCCACCACAACACTAAGATCCTTTTACTGGTCAGTCACCACAAGCATAGACCTCACCAGTGAATATGTGCCATTAGGATGTGTTGCCCCAATGTGCATCAATTTACATTTACTTACACTGACCATTCAACCAGTTTGGAGAAATCCTTTTGGAGCTCTTCACTATCACTTTTTCTTTTAGCCCCGCTAAACAATTTGGAGTCATCTGCAAACTTGGCCACCTCACTGTTCACCCCCATCTCTACATCATTTATGAACAATTTTAAAAGCACTGGTCCCAATACAGATCCTTGGGAGACTCCAATGTTAACATCTCTCCATTGCAAGAACTATTCATTTATTCCTAGCCTTTGCTTTCTGTTCTTTAACCAGAGGACCTCTAGTCTTTTCTCATGACTGTTAAGTTTTCTTGTGAGTACCTTGTGAGAAACTTTGAGACTGTTCACACAACACTGTTGTTTTGAACTGTGGGTTGTTTGTTGAACCCTGAGTTAGACCATAGTCTCAATGCAGCCAGGGTGGCTTGTTAAACATGCAGTGTGGCTTATTTTCTCGAACAAGCCACTTTGAGAACCCATTATTTGCTGTTGGGTTGTTCAGGGTGGTTAACAAGCCACACTGCATGGTTAACAAGCCACGCTGGCTACATTCAGACAACACGATAACCCACCCTGCAGAAAACATGCTGCATTCAGACAACTCACTAACCCGTGGTTCAACAAACACTGAATGTGGGATAACATGTCATGGGAACAGCCCCTTTGTCAAAGCCATTTGGAAGTAAACATTATCTTCTGGATCACCCATATCTACATGCTTGTTGAAACTCTCAAGGAACTCTGAAAGGTTAGTGTGCCTTTGCAGAAGCCATATTGATTCTCCTTCGGCAAGACTTGTCCTTCTATACTGTCCAGTAGACCTGCTGCATAGACCAGGCCTAACTGTAAACAAATTCCACCCAAAATGATTCCACTTGTACTTTGTTCAGGACAGTATTCTGTATTAAATATCCAAAATCTAGAACTCATGAAGTGGGCCTGAAAAAATGGTGACTTTTTTGTTTTTTGTATAATACTTCAATGAAAAAAGTGTTCAACATGAAACATCAAGATACTTACTGTATATCTAATGACTGGTAACACCAAAATATAGGTAGATATAGCCAATATGTCGATATGGTCAATAAACTACATGGTGAAATAGTCATTATAACCTATTATATGCAAATCTTGACATGGAAGCAATTGACAAGAATATATATTAGCACTGTTTTTTCACTACCAATGTTACTGCTCAGTCCTCTGTCTCATTGGTAAAAACTGGTAGTGCACTTGTGTGCTTGCTAACATTGCAATACTTGCAAACCACAGTACAAACAAGATCATAAAGTTGGCGTGTACATAATCTACTGCAAGTTTTGTTGACTGATTTAGCAGGTGCAGTGAATTGTCTTCAATAATTCCTCTGGTGCTTTTTAATGGCTATTGGATGAAGATATTTATGTAAGTGTTGCTATCCTTGTTTTGGAGACGTATTATAAACTCCAAGTGTTTTCCACAGCAAATATTGGAAATGAGCCCTGTACAAGTGGTACATAGCACCATCAACAGTTGGAGGGAGACATGCAATGCCAAGCTTTCTGTAGAGAGTTTCTTAATGTTCTTAATGTTCTTCACTGTATGCTGAGTGGCTCACAATCCACGGAGCTCATTGGCTCTCCATCATCCCCAACCCCACCGACATACCAACCCTCCTCAGCTTTTTGATGTTTTTATCAGCATTTGCTCAATGAACATATCTGTCCATACTCCAGCCCACATTTTATTCTGACACCTTACTTTCCTGGAATGTTTTATCTACTTCTGGATACTTGTCTTTAGGCTTTATCATTTGCTGAATGTATAGTCTGGCACAGTTGGCGTAATTATTTTCTCCAGCACTTGAAAAAAAATGGAAGCATTAGTTCAACATTCTGCAAATGTAATTTCCAGTTTTCAGGCATTTCTGCCCATATAAATCCCATTGCTATATCAACCATGTGAAGGTACATAATCCAAATGTATACTGTTCTTCTACTCTTTCTCAGAGTTTCTTTAGTTTCTTCAGGCCTTTTGGATAGGATTTGTAGCAAATTTATCTGCTCCACTGGTGTTTCTTTAGTAATGGATTTCTCAAAAAGTAAAAGAAGTTCCTTGATTACTTTCAACCTCCATTGCTTCACTGGATTGACAGGGCAGTTCTTTGTCCTCTTTAGTTAACTCTGGGTTGTTTAACCCTTAAACAAACCAGACTGTTCAGGTTCGGACGTCACAAGAGCAACCTACGATAGATTGAAAATGAAAGCAGAAGTGAGGAGCATGCCAGAGGCAATGTGCTCACTCACTCCCACTAAAAAAGGTAAAAAGGTAAAGGTGTCCCCAACCAGTCGTGTCCGACTCTAGGGTGCGGTGCTCATCCCCGTTTCTAAGCTGAAGAGCCAGCGCTGTCCGAAGACGCTTCCGTGGTCATGTGGCCGGCATGACTGAACACCGAGGTGCACGGAACGCTGTTACCTTTCCCGCCGAGGCGGTACCTATTTATCTACTTGCAATTTCTTGCTTTCGAACTGCTAGGTTGGCAGAAGCTGGGACTGAAGACAGGAGCTCACTCTGTCACGCAGCACTCGGGTCTTGAACTGCTGACCTGCCAACCTTCCAGTCTGCAGTTCATCGTCTTAACCACTAAGCCACCGCGGCCCCGTAAAGGAAAGGTTCCTCCTGTGCAAGCACTGGGTCATTGCTGACCCCTAGAGGGACGCCGCTTGCGCTAGTGTTTTTGTGGCAGACTGTAGCGGGGTGGTTTGCCATTGCCTTCCCCAGTTGTGACTACCTTTCCCCCCAGAAAGCTGGGTACTCATTTTACCGACCTCGGAAGGATGGAAGGCTGAGTCGACCTGAGCCGGCTACCTGGGACCCAGCTTCCGCTGGGATCGAACTCAGGTCGTGGGGAGAGCTTTGGTTGCTATACAGTCGCCTACCACTCTGCGCCACACGAGGCTCACTCCCACTAGTGCCCAGCAATTGTGGGTTAATTAACCCACAATTTGATGTTACTTGTGAACTGGGTCATTGTCTGCTCTCCAGTGGTTCCCACCTCTGGAATATTGTACTGTATTGTAGCATACTTCCACTACTAGTAGATGACATACTGCTGTTGATACTAGTACGTGGCCATGGACAGTATGTGAGTATGCTTTGCCTGCCATTATATGACCCACAGCATTACCCACAGGCAAGCTCTTCTTCCCTGGAGGTACTTAAGCAGTCCTGCACTGAGCAGGGTGGGCTGGACTAGATGACCTCCCAGATACCTTCCAGTTCTATTAAGTTTATTTTGGTACTGCACTGATTACCCAGTTGGAAAGAGTTGTACTAAGGCAGGATCTGATGTCTCATTCAGCCAGATCTTGATGATACAACGTCAGCTTCTTCATCTACGACCATGTCCTCGATTAGAGCAGTTGTATTAATAACTGGCCTGGCGTTAAAGTGCAGGTAGGTGAGAATCTGACATAGCATTGAGAGATCATGGATCGCTGGCTTCCCCCATTCAATTATGTAAACACAGAAGCCAGGACATGCAGGAGGGCTGTGCCCTCTGTGGTGTCTCTGGAACGGGGTATAAACATTTAAATAGTCACAAAAATATGGGAGACCTGAGAGGAAGGACATGCTGTAGAAGACAGAGGAAATCATTAGGTGTGTTGTGCATTCTGTTCCCTATGCCTGCATCAATGTTACAAGTGCTTCACACTAAACAACATTTTAAAAATCCAAAGAAAGAACAGCTGACATTCCACAGACTTATTGTCTCATCTGGTCTGCAAATCTGAGATCACAGCATGCTGGCAGAACATATTTTGGTAACACAATGCTGAGAAGTGGCATAAGAGTAGCTCAACTCACTGTCTCCAACTTACTTGCTGATATATTCAGCATTCAGAAGTTTGCCACATATCTTGCACTTAAAACAGGTCAAGTGCCAGTGTTTGTCCAAAGCTACCAAAGACTGTCCATTTTTTATTTCAGAGCCACAGTCCCCACAATCTGTGAAAAAGAGGAAAATGCCTTTTTAAACAATATACTTTATGCATCATTTAAGGGGCTGTAGAAAAACAAGTGCGCTTTAACCACCTGGTTTTGTGTTTGCACTCAGCACATAGAGCCACGGCTAGTTTCAGAACAACAGCTAATATTGGGCACGTTTTGGCCATGCAGTGAACACTTATTCGGAAAATGTAAGGTAAATGCTGCAAACACCTTATATATCCAAATTCTGCCCCCTTCAAATTCATAAATACATTTCATCTGGAGGATGCAAGGGTTTTGATTCATTTTATTACTTTCCCCCTTCAAATGTTGAATATTGCTTTGCCATAGAAAAATTAAAATCTTGATGACTTCATCCGTATTTTTTATCTTCAGTTTGACATCTTTGACTGGCAGATAATGGTACTTGTTTTTTGTGTTTTGCAGCTTCCTGGATATCACTGGTTATCAAATAAAGATACATACAATCTCTAGTTTGATGTTATTTAATGGAATACTTGCTTAAATTATGGGTTAAATTGGACTGGCTGAGGGCCAATAAACTGAGACTCAATCCAGTACTGTTAGTGGGCAGTTCGTCTGCCTGGCTAAGTGATGTTCAACCTGTTCTGGAGGGAGTTGCACTCCCCCTACGGGATCAGGTTCGTTGTTTGCGGGTGCTCTCGGATCCAGCACTGTCACTCGAGGCACAGGTGGACTCAGTGGCACGGAGCACCTTTTATCACCTTAGGCTGATATTCCAACTATGTCCTTATCTGGACAGAGATAGCCTAGCTACAGTTATCCATGCTGTAAGAGATTATCTGGATTACTGCAATGTGTTATATGTGGGGCTACCTTTGAAAATGATTCAGAAACTTCAGCTGGTCCAAAATAGGGCAGCGGGACTGTTAATGGGGTCTTGACTGGCCAACGTGATCATATTGTGCCAGTACTTTTCCATCTGCACTGGCTGCCAGTCCATTTCCAGACCCTATTCATAGTGCAAGTATTAACATTCAAAGCCCTAAAAGGCCAGGTTACCTGTAGGATCATCTCCTCCCATATATACCTGCTTGGATCCTAAGATCAGCTTCAGCAGTCCTTCTCCAGGAGCCAAAGGAAGTGAGGTGGGTGGCTACAAAGAAGAGGGCCTTTTCTGCTGTGGCACCCCAGGTGTGGAATGAGGTTCCCAGAGAGGCTTGCCTGGTGCCTACATTGTTCTCTTTTTGGCACCAGGAGAAGACCTTTTTATTTTCCCAGGTATTTTAGTTTTTCAGTTTCTGTTTTAAGTCTGGTATTGAATTTTAAATCTTTGTACTGCAGCTAAGTTCTATTTAGTTATTATTTTAATTTTTTTACTGTAGTTTTAAACTTTTAAATTTTTATATTGTATTTCATCATCTTATATTTTATGGTTTTAATTGTTGTGAACCGCCCAGACACCTTCAGCTATTGGACAGTATAGAAATGTAATAAATAAATAAATATTAAATAGTCAAACATTCAGAGCACATCCACTGAACAACATCAAACTGGAGATTGCAGAGAAGAATTTTAAGGAGAATTTTGGGGAGCAATTTTATTTTAGTTTAGCCTTTAAAAAAGGTCCAATGATAATAGATTAAAAGAAGCAGTGACTTACTTCGAAGGACTGGAAAATTGCTGTTACTACCAGTAGGTGGCAGAGAACATTTCTGACAGACACAGTCTTTGCCATTGAAAGTTACACGATCCCCAGGAGGAAAAGGCTGCCTGAAGTAAGATAAATACATTAGAAAATGAAAACCCTTGCAGTGGTTGAACTACATTCCTTTTTATAAAAGGGGCTCATTTATTTCTTTTGTTTCAGCTCTTTTTATCATTTGTCCACAACTGGCAAATCTGACCAGCTAACTGAAAATTCAGCACTCAAGAGGCATAACTGAAGGAGGATGTTAATACCCCTGAGAAAAGAATTGGGGCACCATAAAAAGGCATGTAGTATCTTCCAAAATCTTGTTCCCAAAATGCACAACATGCTTTTGGAGCATATACATTGGCATGAAAAACATGTCCCCCTATTACAAGAAACTGACTTAGTAAAAACAGGGGTGCTTTAGAGACTAAGGCTGTAATCTGAAGGATACCAACCACAGCATACTGAGTTGAACTTAAGTACATTTAGGTCTAGGCTCTATGAGCCACATCCCAACATATATACAAGGCCAACACTTCCATATTTCTCCCTTCCTCCTCATCTACATCACCCTTGCCCTCAAACTCCCCACTGTGTCTCCTCTCTGGCAATCCTCTCCAGAGATTAACATTCCCTCCACAGATGTCCCTTCCTCCCCCTTCACCCTACAGGGATAGGGCTCCACTTGTTCCTTTGCCCTCATCCAAGCTGCTGCTGCCACCTCTCCTTTTCAAACTCAGCCCATCTTTGCACAGACATACTAAAGTATGCCTGCTATGAATTAAGAACATAAGAAGAGCCATGCTAGACCAGGCCAACAGTCCATCTAATCCAGCATTCTGTTCACACAGTGGCCAACCAGCTGTTGACTGGGAACCCGCAAGCAGGACACAAGTTCAACAGCACCCTCCCACCCATGTTTCCCAGCAACTGATGTACATAGGCTCACTGCCTCTGGTACTGGAGGTAGCAGATAGCCATCAAGACTAGTAGCCATCGATAGCCTTCTCCTCCAGGAATTTGTCTAATCCCCTTTTAAAACCATCTGAATTGGTGGCCATCACTACCTCTTGTATTCTATTAACTTTCTAGAAGTGACCAACAGCTTCGTGTAATTCACAAAACCCACTTTAGCCTCTCTCTTTTATAAGAGGGGGGTGAACAAGAATGATAAGGGTAACAGGTGTCATCCTATAGGGGCTCATTACCACAAGCAGCAAACTGTGTCTATTAAAAGAGGCTTACTTGTGTCAGTAAAGTCACATCTTCTATCTAACATATTCCAGTCGGAGGTGCATGTAGCTACCACATCGGAATTAATTTTCTAACCCCAGTGGTGGCTGGAACATTAACCAAAACATGAATTCGTGAGAAGTACTTTGGCTTCTAATGACAAAACCAAAATTGAATGAACCAAGTAAATCAATCCTAATGTTTCCATCATCCTAGTTGCATTGGATTCAAAGATGGCAATTGTAAATTTACAGATTTGTTTATTATTAGATAACTAAAAGGTTTACAAAATCACTACATAAACTCTATTTGGTCTCATATTACCTTAAAATGAAAACTTCTAATGGAAATTGCTGATACGAGAGTTGCCCTTAAGCAAGTGTTACAATGGAGCCCATAGCATCATCGAGCCCAATGAAGCACAGGACTCTCTAAGATATATCATATTTCTTGAAGTAGACTTGCAATCCATAGTTAGTCAAAGCAAACCTGCTTGAATTGCAGTCGGTCCCCACCTATCTCTGTGCGGCTGGATGGGGGAGTGACTTGCACCTGGCTTGCCAGGGATAGGCAAGTCAGCAAGCTGTCTGTAGAAGCCTTGTGTGCCATCTACAGGAGGAAGAGGAGGGAGTTGGCCAGATATATGGCAAGGGGTCCCTCCCCTTTGTGCCAGCCTTGCAACATCGGGGTAGCTGATGAGCTTGAGGAAAGGCAGACTGAGGAATGCAGGAGTGGAGCAGCGAGTAGCAGTAATGGTAGTATGGTAAAGATGAAAGGCAGCAGGTGGCAATTGGAGTGCCAGCAGCGATATTCAGGAGAGTGTCTGCACTATCTGGCTTGGCAGACCCAAGATTAAGCCTGTGGTGGGAATGCGAGTAGGACTTGTTAATCTGGTACTAAAAGGGTTAACAAAGAGTAAAGATGGCTGATTTGATCTGGGTGAGGCCTACAAGAAGAGCCCCTAGAAGACCCCAGATTCGCGACCAGCTTTATGTTCCAGACTCTTGACCGCTGGTGAGAAGACCGTGAAGTCTGATTCTATTATTTCACTAACTGAGACTCTGAGACTTTGCAGGACTGTCTTTGCTTGGACCACTGTGCTCTGAGGCACTGCTGATGGCAATGGATGGGGGTGGGGGGCGCGGGGGGCAGCAGTTATGTGTTGACTCTTGATGTGTGGAACTCCCTGCCACAGGATATTATATGCTCACCCTCTTTGCAGATGATATGCTGCTCCGCTTGAAAACTCTTTTTGTTCCAGCAAGCTTTTGACTTTTCTGTTGCTTTCATTTCTTTTGAATTATTTTCATATTTTCAATTCATTCTGGCTCTCTGTTGATTATTAATTTTTAAATTATTTTATCTGTTGTTTATTGATAAGATTGCTGGTGTTTTATTATTTGGTTTGCTGCTTTTCTTTTAAGTGATGTTAGATAATTTGGACATATCCATTTGGAAGGGGAAAGTGTATATATTTTATTGTAAATAAATACAGCCGCAAGCACAGCCTTCATGACTATGTGACGATCCTGTGGATAGTAGTAGATGCTGACTGCTGAGTACATGAAAAAGGGGGTGGTTATTTGGAACAGTTCTTCACTGATGTTTTGTTGATAGATGTTTCTTTAACAGGTTCTGGTGCAAGGGGACAGCCCATGCTGGTGCTTTATCTGCAGGCACAATTATTGTGTCCTGGGCATGTAGGACGGCTGGCAGCTATGATACCAAAACACAGGTTCTGTTAGACAGAGGGTTTCAAAAACTAAAACAGATGGATAGGGCTAGGAAGATGGCAAACAGCTTGTTAAGGCAGATATTGAAGACTGCTCATCAAGAGCCCAGAGGTGAAATACTCCTTGCTTCTCCTATATCAGGAAGATGGAGCTCAGCCCAAGATGAGAAGCACGGCATCTTCCTGGGCAATCTGCAACAAGGCCTGCAGGAATGTATTTAAGGGTTGTGGAAGGAACTAAGCAGAAGCTAGTCCCAGCCCTTGAAGGCAGGTGTAGCGCAGGTAGATACAATGGAGAAAGAAAGAAATTCTGGTGAGCACCTTAGAGGATGAGAGGGAGACTTCCTCAGACCTGCCCATTCACAACATGATTCTTGAAGGAATAGGGGAAAAGCTCCTCTTGAGGCCTGCCCCACTCAGAGCCACAAGAGTCTGATGATGGTGATGCGAGCACATCTACCTCTGCACATCTTGAATGTATAGGCCAGAGATGGGCAACACGGGGCCCAAAATACTCCCCCCTGCAGCCCCCCCCATTCCCACCACACTGCCAAATTTGGTGGTAGTAAAAAAGGGTTTGGGCTTTTTTAGGGGAAAAATGGCATCTGTAATACTGCGAGGATTAAATTGAGCTTGTTTACTAACAAACTAAGTTTTACCTTTGTAGCACTCTGTAGCACTCTGGATGCCATTTTTTTTCTTTTTAAAAACGTTTTTTGATAGCACCACAAAATTCAAGTGTGGCCTGGGGATGCGGGGGGCAAAAATGGCCCCCAGACCTCCTGCAGTTGTCCACTGCTGGTATAGGCCATGAGAAGACATGAAAAGAGAGATGCCTACTCATGGGCCCTAAGCCAGGGGAGTTCAACCCAGAATATAGGTTGGAGGTGGAGGGAGAAAGCTTCCATCCCCTCATAGCAAAGGGTACCTGCATGGGAGGGATGGAAGTTAAGCAGATTAAAATCAACCTGTTGCACATCCTTTAAAGTTATGTTTAAAAAACTATTGCCCTTATTAAACCCAAACATTCGAGATCCATCTTTTCTTGATGGGGTCTGGGCACAATAAACAAGGCACTCATTAACATAGGACATTTACTGCTCTCAGTACTTGTTGAGGCACATAAGTGCTCATACCAGTTTCTTTCAGTTCACCTGTCACAAACCACAAGGGAGTATTAACTACTTCCAAATACTTCATCCAGTATTTGAACATACATAGGAGTTGTTGTTGTTGTTCAGTCGTTTAGTCGTGTCCGACTCTTCGTGACCCCATGGACCATAGCACGTCTTCGTGACCCCATGGACCATAGCACGACCCATAGACAGGCCTTCCTGTCCTGCGCTCTCTCCCGGAGCATGCTCAAGTTCATATTCATTGCATCCGTGATGCTATCTAGCCATCTCATCCTCTGCCGTCCCCTTCTCCTTTTGCCTTCAGTCTTTCCCAGCATCAGGGTCTTTTCCAGGGAGTTTTCTCTTCGCATTAGGTGGCCAAAATATTGGAGCTTCAGCTTCATTATCTGTCCTTCCAATGAGCAGTCAGGGTTGATTTCCTTTAGGATGGACTGATTTGACCTCCTTGCAGTCCAGGGGACTCGTAAGAGTCTTCTCCAGCACCACAGTTCGAAAGCATCAATTCTTCGGCGCTCAGCCTTCCTTATAGTCCAGCTCTCACAGCCATACATTACTACTGGGAAAACCATAGCTTTGATTAGACGGACCTTTGTCGGCAAGGTGATGTCTCTACTTCTTACTATGCTGTCTAGGTTTGCCATAGCTTTCCTCCCAAGGAGCAAGCGTCTTTTAATTTCATGGCTACAGTCACCGTCTGCGGTGATCTTGGAGCCCAAGAAAGTAAAATTTGTCACTGCTTCCATTTCTTCCCCTTCTATATGCCAGGAAGTGATAGGGCCAGATGACATGATCTTAGTTTTTTTAATGTTGAGTTTCAAAGCAGCTTTTGCACTCTCCTCTTTCACCCTCAACAAGAGGCTCTTGAGATCCTCTTCGCTTTCTGCCATTAGGGTGGTATCGTCTGCATATCGGAGGTTGTTGATAATTCTCCCGGCAATCTTAATTCCGACCTCTGATTCATCCAACCCGGCATTTCTCATGATGTACTCTGCATATAAGTTAAATAAGCAGGGTGACAATATGCAGCCTTGTAGTACTCCTTTCCCAATTTTGAACCAATCGGTTGTTCCATCTCTGGTTCTTACTGTTGCTTCTTGACCCTCGTACAGGTTTCTCAGGAGACAGGTAAGGTGGTCTGGTACTCCCATCACTTTAAGAATTTGCCACAGTTTGTTGTGATCCACACAATCAAAGGCTTTAGCGTAGTCAATGAAGCAGAAATAGACGTTTTTCTGGAATTCTCTTGCTTTCTCCATGATGCAGCGAATGTTGGCGATTTGATCTCTAGTTCCTCTGCCTCTTCGAAACACAGCTTGTACTTCCGGTAGTTCTCGGTTCGCATACTGCTGAAGCCTAGCTTGTAGGATTTTGAGCATCACCTTGCTGGCATGTGAAATGAGCGCAATTGTGCGGTAGTTTGAACACTCTTTGGCGTTGCCCTTCTTTGGAATTGGAATGTAAACTGACCTTTTCCAGTCTTGTGGCCACTGTTGAGTGTTCCAGATTTGTTGGCATATTGAATGCAGCACTTTAACAGCATCATCTTTTAGGATTTTAAATAGCTCGGCTGGAATACTGTCATCTCCACTAGCTTTGTTGTTACTAATGCTTCCTAAGGCCCACTTGACTTCACTCTCTAGGATGTCTGGCTCA
Source organism: Heloderma suspectum (assembly GCF_057233095.1). Taxonomy (NCBI): domain Eukaryota; kingdom Metazoa; phylum Chordata; class Lepidosauria; order Squamata; family Helodermatidae; genus Heloderma; species Heloderma suspectum. Next base: position 120,888,289 of record NC_139462.1, read on the forward strand.
AGTTCAGTGACCGTACTATCATGGCTATCAGGGACATTCAGATCTTTCCTGTATAGTTCTTCTGTGTATTCTTGCCACCTCTTCTTAATCTCATCTGCTTCTGTTAGGTCCCTGCCTTCTTTGTCCTTTATCATGCCCGTCTTTGCACAAAACGTTCCCTTGAGATCTCCAATTTTCTTGAAGAGATCTCTAGTCTTTCCCATTCTGTTGTTTTCCTCGATTTCTTTGCATTGTTCATTTAAGAAGGCCTTCTTGTCTCTCCTTGCTATTCTCTGAAACTCTGCATTCAGTTGGATATATCTTCCCCTTTCTCCTTTGCGTTTCGCTTCCCTTCTTTCCTCAGCTGCTTGTAAAGCCTCATCAGACAGCCACTTGGCTTTCTTGCATTTCTTTTTCTTTGGGACGGATTTCGTTGCTGCCTCCTGAACAATGTTACGGATCTCCGTCCATAGTTCCTCAGGCACTCTGTCTATCAGGTCTAATCCCTGAAATCTATTCCTCACCTCCACTGTATATTCATCAGGGATATGATTTAGGTCATACCTGAAAGGTTTAGTGGTTTTCCCTACGTTCTTCAATTTAAGCCGAAATTTTGCAAGAAGCAGCTCATGATCTGAGCCACAGTCAGCTCCAGGTCTTGTTTTTACTGACTGTATGGAGCTTCTCCATCTTTGGCTGCAAAGGACATAATCAATCTGATTTCGATATTGACCATCTGGTGACGTCCATGTGTAGAGTCGCCTCTTGTGCTGTTGGAAAAGAGTGTTTGCTATGATCAGCATGTTCTCTTGGCAAAACTCTATTAGCTTTTGTCCTGCTTCATTTTGTACACCAAGGCCATGCCTGCCTGTTATCCCGGTGATTTCTTGACTTCCTACTTTAGCATTCCAATCCCCTATGATGAAGAGGACATCTTTTTTTGGTGTTAGTTCTAGAAGGTGTTGTAGGTCTTCATAGAACCGATCAACCTCAGCTTCTTCGGCCTCAGTGGTTGGGGCATAGACTTGAATTACTGTGATGTTGAATGGTTTGCCTTGGATTCGTACTGAGATCATTCTATCATTTTTAAGATTGTACCCCAGTACTGCTTTTCCCACCCTTTTGTTGACTATGAGTGCTACTCCATTTCTTCTAAGGGATTCTTGCCCACAATAGTAGATATGATGGTCACCTGAATTAAATTCACCCATGCCTGTCCATTTTAGTTCGCTGATTCCCAAAATGTCGATGTTCAATCTTGCCATCTCATGTTTGACCACCTCCAGCTTACCTTGATTCATTGATCTGACATTCCAGGTTCCTAAACAATATTGTTCTTTACAGCATCGGATTTTCTTTTCACCGCCAGACACATCCACAGCTGAGTGTCCTTTCGGGTTTGGCCCAGCCGCTTCACTCTTTCTGGTGCTACTTGGAAATACCCTCTGCTCTTCCCCAGTAGCATATTGGACACCTTCCGACCTGAGGGGCTCATCTTCCGGCGTCATATCTTTTAGCCTTGTGATACGTTCCATGGGGTTTTCTTGGCAAGAATACTGGAGTGGGTTGCCATTTCCTTCTCCAGTGGACCACATTTTGTCAGAACTCTCTGCCATGACCTGTCCGTCTTGGGTGGCCCTGCACGGCATAGCTTATGGCTTCACTGAGTTACGCAAGCCCCTTCGCCACAACAAGGCAGTGATCCATGAAGGGGATACATAGGAGTGTCCCTCTACAAATTATTGAAGTAGAGAACTGGGAGAAGCACTAATAATCATAATATTGCATTCCTTCCCCTCTGCAGTCATTGTTTCTAAATGCAACAGCTATGCAAAATATGGCACTGGAAACTTGGTAAATGACATCAAAATCTAATATTTTGTATGAACTGGAAAACCACACAATGAATGTATCAATATATGCCATATTGCATGTATTGTTATACTTTGTGCTCAAATATCACAGTCTTTCCTTTTAATATGTTAGTGGCATCATTTTCTGAACATAAGCTGTTTTCTGTCTGATAATCTTGAAGGTCTGTGCTGGTGAAACAGCTCCTCATGTTTCTGAGAATAGATCTTCCTCCCAGCATACATACAGAATGCTCTGGAGGCACAAAGTTTAACACATCCCGCAGTCCCTCTTGCATGCATCACAAAGGTTCCAATCCTGAGATCTGGGTGCACAGAATTAGGCTTTCCCAGTGGCTTGAACTACACATTTTTAAGAGTGTGTGCATGTGCGTGCGTGCGCGCACACACACAGGCATAACAATAACATAATTAGAGATGCTTGCAAATCCCTTGCAAAGTAAAAGTTGGGGGCTTTGTTCTGGTGCCAGAAGATTTCCTAGGTGAAGTTGGCTGTGCCAGCCATGCACATGGGCCTTCTGCACTGGTGTGAGACATTGACAGAATCACATATGCGGCCACTGTGCATAGCCCTAGAATGTCCCACTATATCTGGAATGCCTCCAGGGTGGCTCAGGCCATGATGGGCCTGTGCAGAAGGCTCCTGCACAGGTACGGCATGACCACAGCCTTTCATCACAGTAGCACAGAAGGCCCCTGCACATACACAGAATGGCCTAATGCCAAGAAAGCCTCCAGAGATGCCAGTAGACTCTGGAGAGTGGCAAGTTCTTTGGTGGGGCCAGGGACCTATGCAACCCAGTTTATGGGGTAAAAGGCCAAGCAGATGTCAGGATGGAAAACCTGGTGAATTGAATCTTTTAGGGAGTTGACCTGAGTCATTTGGTTGGCCTCGGTTAAAAAATTTAGATACAATTTCAAGTGTCAGTAAGAGAAACTTACCTGCAAACCACACACACAAAACAGTTTGGGTGATAGGTTTTCCCCAGTGCTGAAACCACTTCTCCCTCAATAAACTGATCACAGCTGAAGCACCGTGTGCCATAGAGTCGCTGATAGTCTGAAGTACAGATATAATCTCCTTGTCTCACAAAGAATCCTCCCTGAGCCAAGTCACATCCACATGCTGTAGGAAAAAATAGGCCAGAAAGTTTAGGAGAAGTAGTCCCATCTCTAAGAAGGCAGAACATCACTGTCAGCAACAACTTTATTTGTTGAGAGAGGAGATTTGGTAACTATTATCTTCAGGCTCCTTTGTCTATCACTCCCTATATTAGTAGACAGACTCTACCATGTGCAAATGCTCTGAGAATCAAACCACAGGAGGGGAAGTTAAGAATTAGTCACTCCTGCAGGTACAGATCCCTTACCTTTGCAGGAGAATACTGGGAATCATCTGGACTCCCCCAACCTGGTTGGAGGCAAGGGCTGTCCATGTGTATTATCCTCAGGCTGCCCAGGAAAGGCTGGCAGCAGAAAGCAGTGTCAGAGTCTGCTACTTGCTTCCTTTCAGCCTATCACAAGCCCCCACAATGACTGAGTGAAAGTGCAGGAAGCAAGCTCACTGCCTTCATGACAGCTGAACAGCCACCACTGGAGTCCCCTGGGTTGAAGCTCCTTGCTTCAGCTGGAATTTCCTAGCTGGAGAAGAGGGCTGCAAAACCTATTCCTGAACATAGCTCCATAGATCCAGGAAGAAGAAAAAAATCAACATTTGATTTACAAGGCTTTTATTGTGCAATTGCCTGGCCACATTCACCATATTTTACAGGGGCTCCAGATGTCGTCATCCATTTATATCCTTCCCATGTTTTCCCACCTCTTCTTCCACCTTTTTTCTTACCAGAAGAAAATCTTGAAAATCAGGAAAAGATAGAATAGCTGCGCAATGCCTTTTGAACACTAGGAATCCTCCATCTGAAAGCACCCGTCGCCTTCTGTTCCCTTAGTTTGCTTGTACATCTCTAGACAAAAGACTACGCCTCTTTCCCAAGCACAGGCAGCTTGGAAGAAAAATGGACTGGCCACATGTGCATGCAGATTTGGCTAAGAAAAAAGTGGGGAAAACACAAGGAAAGGAACAGTCTTTTCTTATTTATGAACAGGTCTAGGTAAGAAAATGACAACAGGAAAAACTGCTGTTTTTCCCTTCCTCAAACCTCTGTGCAAGTGGGAGTATGTTGGAAGCTGCTTTGAGTCATTTTCACCAGAGAGTCTTTATTTTGCTCCTGGCAGACTGGTGACTGGGATTGTGAACACTTGAATGCTTAATCCAATTAAATCCCTTTTTACACTACTAAAGAAGCATCCTCAATTTACTGGGCAAAATGTTTTAATTTAAAATGTTACTATTACTTATAAAACTGCAGATGGCAAATACATCTTAGAAGAGGTTTTCCCCACTCAGTCTTGGAATGCCTCTTCAATGATGGCACCTGCTGCAACACATACATGCACTATCTAAAAATAAAGTATTTTTTTCACATGAAAAGTTATACAAATTTAACAAAAGACTAATCCTCCATTAATTTGTCTATAAAGACGTAACAACAGCAGTGCTGGATCAGACCAAAAGCCTATTTAATCCAACAGTCTGTTCACACAGTGCCCCCATCCAGATGCCTATGGGAAGCCCACAAACAGTACATGAGGGCAATAGCATTCTCCTCATGTTCCCCAGCAACTGGTATACAGAGGCATACTGCTTGCGATACTGGAGTTAATGCATACCCAACATGACTAGAAACCACTGATAGCCTCATCTTCCACGAATATGTCTAATTCCTTTTTAGAACCATCCAACATGGTGGCCATCACTATATTGTGTGCAAGTGAATTCCATAGTTTAATAATGTGCTGTCTGAAGACGTACTTCCTTTTATGGGTCCTGAATATCCCATCATTCAACTTCATGGGATGACTTCAGATTCTGATATTATGAGAGAATTATTGTTGCAGAACCCAGAGTCAGAGAGACCACGGAATGAAGGAAAAAGAGATTCTTCTTTATTTAACGCGCGGGCTTAAGGCTGGAATCTTTTCCAAAGAGCCAGAAGCCCTGATTTACATTAGCACATTGTTTTTATAGATATTGTGACACATAGGAAACGGCTCCTCCTCTCCCTCCCATGTGGGGTTGCAGTCCTCAACATTTCTTCTCCTAGCACCACTGCTTATAATACAAGAACTGGGTTATAGGGTAGCCATGATAAGGAGAGAACAGAAGAGAACAGCAGAGAACAAGATATACAATTGTATGACCTTTGACAAGATAAGGAATTCCTGTGTCTCGTCAGCTTACAATATATTCAAGGGAGAAAGAGCTCAGCAAGAACATGAAGCATGAGACTGCATGAGGCTACTTAGTCTGACCCCCGATATGGCTGCCATATTATAAGATTTTCTCCATTACCTACCTTCTCTACACCATACATCGTTTTATACAACTCTATCCTGTCCCTCTTATTCACCTTTCTTTCTAAACTAAAGATGCTCCAGCCCCTCGATCATTTTGTTTGGTCTCTTCTGTACCATTCCAGCTATATAATACCCTCTTTGAGGTGTGGTGACCAGAACTGTACACAGTAGCCCAGGTGTGGTTGCATCATAGATTTCTATAAAGACACTCTTATATTGGCAGATTTAGTTTTGATCCTTTTCCTAATGATATATCCAATGTAGAATTTGCCTTTTTCACAGTATTATCAACAACAGCGATTCTGTGGAGGTCTACACCTTTTAAGGTTTCTAGTGTGTGTGTGTGTGTGTTTAACACTATGGCCTCTTCGACAAACTGAGTGACAACACCCCCAGTATGCTCTTCCCTGTCCTTCCCAAAGTTTGCCTCCAGAAAAGACTGTGTCCAACTCCACCAGGTTTCTGTTATGCCCGCTATGTCTATGTTCGCTGACTCTCCCATCTTGGTGGCTTCTAGTGTTATTTTATTCATTAATTTAATATATGTCCTTCCTTCCCACTAAAATAACTCTCAAGATGGCTAACAATAAAATGAGAAAGACAGTTATAATTAAAACATCAAAAACACATCCATTAAATACACATCAAATCAAAGACAAATAAAAAGACAAATAGAAGCACTTCCGTAAGAACGAAATAACAGCACGAAATAACATTAAAAACTGAAATTGGAGGCAATTCATCTTACATGCCAAAATGCCTGCCTAAATAAAAATGTCTTTGCCTGGTCAACCTTGGGAGGGAGTTCTAAAGCCTGGGAGCAGTCACCGAGAAGGCCCTTTCTTGTGTTCCCATCAAGTATAGCATAGAAACACCTATGCATGGTGTTCCTCTCCAAACGTCCCTGGTGTTTGCATTATCCTCTGTGCATTTTCCTTTGGCTTCTTTGACTGGCTCTCATGTTTTACTGTGTGCTCGTGGCCTATCTCTACCTCATCCCCACTTGGGCAATGGGAAACATTTTCACTTTCATCCTCTAGGGGTGATTCAACCGGAACCTGAACTCTTCACCTCCTGTCAGCTCTCCCCCAGTGGTTCTGTTTAAAAGCTGCTCTGCCATCTTTTTGATGTTAAGTGCCAGCAGTCTGGTTCCATTTTGGTTCAAGTGGAGATGATCCTTTTGTACTGGCCTGGCTTGTTCAGACCTTCCTCCCAAAGCACCATCTCATCCATGCATTGAGACTTTTCTGTGTTGCCTGCCCAGCTGGCCCTGCATGTGGAACAAGCAGCATTTCAGGGGAAAACAGGAGGTTGGAGGTCCTGGCTTTTGACCTCCTGCCTAGCAACCTAAATTTAGCTTCCAGGACCTCATGACTAATTTTCCTCATGTCACTGGTGCCAATGCGTACCATGACTGCTCGCCAACCCAACACTATCTACTAGGCTGTCTATAAGACACGTGATACCTGCAACCTTCACACACAGCAGGCAATTCACCATGCTGTCTACACACCCATCACAAATGAAGCTATCCATATCTCTAATGATCAGATCCACTGCAATGATCCTCCCACGACCTGGGGGCATATCCTTAGAGCAAGAAAATATGTTTGTCCCCCCAGAGAATGGGTTCCTTCTAAGGGATCATTTCCTCTTACTCAGAGTGATGGCTTTCTTCTCTGAGTCCCGTGTTTTCCATGACAGCAGATGAGCTATCGCCCTGGAAGTGGGGCACCACTATCACATCCTTGAAGGTCTCATCCATCAACCTCTCTGCCTCTCTCAGTTTCTCCAGGCCAGCAACCTTGGTTTCAAGGGAACAAACTTGTTCTCTGACAGCCAGGAGCTCATTGCACTGAGCACACATCCATCACTGCTGCTCAGCAGGCAGACAGTCATACATGTGATGCTCAGTGCAACAAAGTGAATAGGCCACACATTCCTGCTGGCTTCATAGCTTATAAATGAATACATACATACATAGTTATTACTTGGTTTGTTTGCCTGAAAATTAAGTTATCTGCTAGCAGACAGCAGGGCAGGATTGACTGACCTGGCCTCCTTGACTGGTTGCTACACTTGCAGGGGTGCTTAACTCATGCGTGCCCTTGGCTTCTTTTCATTGGCAAGTAACTTGAACACACAGCTGAAACATGCACAAGAATTAAACTTTACTAATGAACACAACACTTTTTAACAGAGAGGGAAAAGATAAAACCCAAGCTAGCAAGCCATCAACTTCAGTGTCATGTATAAACTGTCACAATGGACTAGATGAAATGTACAGGTAACACCCAGAAACCACCAGCTACTCTGCAACATACATGAACAAGTATTTAAGCTTATGCACACGACTCACATATTGTTGTAACTCCAACACTTCTTGCCTTGATTCTTCACCACCGGAGCCCTTCCTTGTGCTTGGTGACTAGTATCAATCAGAGGCCACTATACAGAACCTCCATGTTCAGAGGCTGAATGACACTGGGGAGCAACAGTGAAAAAGGGTCTTGTGCTCATGTCCTGCTTCTGGGTTGTCCAGAGGCATCTGGCTGGCCGTTATGGGATCCATGATGCCAAGGAGATGCATTTTTAATCTGATCTTACATTCTTTTCACAATTTTTTTTCTCAAAATCCATTTGTTGTAGTTTTTAAACATCTTCCTATATATATTCCCATTCTTCAAGCAGAATCAGTTTGCCAATATCTTGAAACTACTTAACCATACAATTTTTATTTCTTCCATATTCATTTAGTCATAAAGGAACTGGCAGAAGAACTCTCAGAACCGCTGTCTATTCTCTTTGAGAAATCATGGAGGACCGGGGAAGTGCCAGATGACTGGAGGAGGGCTAACGTTGTCCCTATCTTCAAAAAGGGTAAAAAGGAGGAACCTGGGAACTACAGACCAGTCAGTCTGACATCAATCCCTGGGAAAATTCTGGAGCAGATCATAAAGCAATCCATCTGGAAGCACCTTGACAACAATGCCGTGATTACTCGAAGCCAACATGGATTTGTCAAAAACAAGTCCTGCCAGACAAATCTGATCTCATTTTTTGATCAAGTCACCTCCCTTGTAGACCGTGGGAATGCTGTAGACATCATATACCTCGACTTCAGCAAAGCTTTCGACAAAGTGCCCCATGATATCCTGATGAGCAAACTAGCTCGAAGTGGGCTAGATGAAACAACGATCCGGTGGATCCACAGTTGGCTACAGAATCGAACTCAAAGAGTGCTTATCAATGGGACCTTCTCAAGCTGGGGAGAGGTAACGAGTGGGGTACCGCAGGGCTCAGTCCTGGGCCCAGTGCTCTTCAACATTTTTATTAATGACTTGGAGGAGGAGGTGCAGGGAATGCTGATCACATTTGCAGATGACACAAAATTGGGAGGGATAGCTAATACTTTGGAAGACAGAAACAAAATTCAAAGTGATCTGGATAGACTGGAGTGCTGGGCAGAAAACAACTGAATGGCATTTAATAGGGACAAATGCCAAGTTCTGCACCTAGGAAAAAGAAACCAAATGCACAGTTACAAGATGGGGGATACGTGGCTCAACCACACTACGAGCGAGAAGGATCTTGGAATTGTCGTCGATCACAAGCTGAATATGAGCCAACAATGTGATGTGGCTGCAAAAAAGGCAAATGCTATTTTGGGCTGCATTCATAGAAGCATCACTTCCAAATCCCGGGAAGTACTAGTTCCCCTCTACTCAGCACTGGTTAGGCCTCATCTGGAGTACTGTGTCCAGTTCTGGGCACCACACTTGAAGAAGGATGCAGACAAGCTGGAGAGGGTTCAAAGGAGGGCAACAAAGATGATCAGGGGACTGGAAACAAAGCCCTATGAAGAGAGACTGAAAGAACTGGGCATGTTTAGCCTTGAGAAGAGAAGACTGAGGGGAGATATGATAGCACTCTTCAAGTACTTGAAAGGTTGTCACAGAGAAGAAGGCCAGGATCTCTTCTTGATCATCCCAGAGTGCAGGACACGGAATAATGGGCTCAAGTTACAGGAAGCCAGATTCCGACTGAACATCAGGAAAAACTTCCTGAGTGTCAGAGCAATACGGCAATGGAACCAATTACCTGGGGAGGTGGTGGGCTCTCCCACACTGGAGGCCTTCAAGACGAGGCTGGACAGCCATTTGTCAGGGATGCTCTGACTTGGATTCCTGCACTGAGCAGGGGGTTGGACTCGATGGCCTTGTAGGCCCCTTCCAACCCTACTACTACTACTATTCTATGATTCATATTTTAATAGCACCTTATTTATCTTTGAAAGCATAGTATTGGCATCTTTACATATAAACAGCTTTTCAAATTCCCGCAATCTCATTTGTAACCTTTGACTTTTGAGTTTAAGAAAATAAGATTTTATTGCAGAAAATAAGATGATATTTGGTCTATCAAGTTATCCACCCACACGCATTTCTTCAAAACTTGCAAAATTATGCCATTGTATAAGGTCTATATCTCTATAAGCAGCCAGACACACTCACCTCTTGAGATTCCAGCCAATGGAGAAGAAGGCAGGTCCAGGTTATATAAGCCTTGTGCCCATCCCTTCTCTAGGCAGTTGCTTCTTGTCTAAGCATCAGCCCACCTACCCTATGTTCAGCGCAATGTTAGCTGGTCAAGAACAGATTGGTGAAAGAATGGGGTCATTCCCCCCTGCCTGCACTGTCTAGTCAGGAGCGAGGTAGCTAACAGCAGGGACAGCGTGTTAAGTAAGGCACACGCCGTCAAAACAGGCATGATGGAGAAGAAAATGAAATGAGAGAGCAATGAATGGTGAGTACCCAGAGGTGCCAGGAAGGTGAAGGGAGATTCCACAGACCTTCAGTTCAGGACTTTGGTACCTGGAGAACAGAACTCTTCTGTGGCTTGTTTGTACCACATACTCTGGGACTCAGGGGAAGGAGATGCTGGCAAGGAACTGCTTCTCAGATGCCAAGCTGGGGTTAAGCTCGCCCATAGCTGTGAGGAGCCAGAGGCTTGCTAGATGGTTCCTGACTCCACCCAGAGTTGCCTACTCTGCACTTCAACTTTTGTTGCAGATCTCCTTTGTAAAGTGAATGAAGTTGTGATCCCAGTTCAGCCCAATGACGTGAAGCTCTTCTGGGCACACTACACATCCCTGGCCAGGAGCAGTCCCCCACTTTGCTGCTGTACAAACTGGGATAGGGCCATCCCTTTTACTAGTAGCCTGTTGCTAAAATCACTGAACTGTTTAATCTGTACTCTATACATAGCTAGTCCCCCCCTCCCGCCCCCAGGTACTCCTTGTTCTGTAATACGAAGCCTTGGTATCAGAGAGGCCAAAAGGGATTTACAGTTTACAGATAAAGCACATAGCCTCTTGTTGCTACTGTTTAAAGAGCATGCCTGCTCTGCCTGTTCAGGTTGGTAAACTGACAAGAGAATGTAAGACCTTCTCATGTTTTTACTTTGCTTTAAGCTTTCACCATCCACTCATTGATTTCCTGCAAATGGCACTTCTTGTGTAACCTGAAACACCCTCATTTTACACTGTGTTCCTATTCAGGTTCTCTCAGATTACACCACAGCAGTTTTTAGCAAACGTATTTATAGACTAGCAAGCGAAGTTGATCTGGTACATACATAGCAACTCCCTGTTATTAACTCACACATAGCTTAGCTTTTTCTCTTTTTTAAAACTACAATAGTTAGTCTCAGATCTTGCAGTTTTCTCAATTTGAGTCGGTTCTGGTGATAAACTGTCAGCCAACGTGCTAAAATAACTGCAGATTTATGAGATCTTATCATGTGAGTAGTATAGCAGAATTGCTGTGAATTCACACAAGATCACAGCTCCTTTTCTGTAGAAGAAAAATCTAAATTATTTTTCTTTCTACAGAAGGGCCCTGACCTTGCTTTTCTTGCCAGCTCCATTACACTGCTCACTCAAGTAGACCACATGCCTTTTACACAAAAGTATTCTCATTCTGAGGAAATGTTGTGCCTGTCCTTTCCCCCTCCTGCACAGGACTAATGACAGCTTCAGCAGGGGGCACAGCAATTTAGATCAGGGAAACAGCAGAAGAGGTAAGGGTCAATCATCTCCATGATCAAATTAGCAGCCTCATACAGTTGCTTTGAAGTAAAAAAAGAAGACTGTGGGAGATCCTGATCACAATTCTCCCATCTCACGTCTAGTTGAGGCCCCAGTCTACCATTAATGTTAACCAAACAGAAGAGTTTGAGATGCCACTTACATTCTCCCAAGACTAACAAGTTAGCCACTGCTGCAGCTGTGGTGCAAATTATCCAGTTACAGTGGCCTTTGAATAGTGATCCCAGGACCACCAAGGTGGCTTTCTCTGGAACACTATCTGTTCCATGTGCAGAGCCAGCTAGACAGGTGAAGCTGTGGAGTCTCAATGCGTGGATGAGCTGATGGTGTAGAGAGGAGAGGTTCAGATTTGTTAGGCACCGGGGAACATTTTGGTACAAACTAGGCCTGTACAAGAGGGATGGGCTCCACTTGAACCAGAATGTAACCAGACTGCTGGCATAAAAATGGTGGTAGAGCAGCTTTTAAACTGAACCCCGGGGGAAAGCTGACAGGAGCTGGGAAGCATCTAGTTCAGGCTGAATCATCCCTAGGGGATAAAGATGAAAATGTTTCTGAATGGTGAAACACGATAGTCAGTCAGAGAGGCCTCAGGGCCACAGCAGAGGATGCACACACCAGAGACATCTTGGAAGGAACACCATACAGGTGTTTCTATGCTAATGCCACCAAGCCAAAATGGAAGAGTCAGCGCCTAGTTTTAAAGGAGAACCTAGATATAGTGGGCATTACAGAAACTTGGTGGGATGGAGATTATCAGTGGGATACGGTAATCTCTGGATATGAACTGTTTAGGAAGGACAAGGAAGGGTATACTGGAGGTGTTGCACTGTACGTCAAAGAGGGCATAGTGTCCAGCAGGCTAGAACACCTAAAAGGGGTAGACCCTTCCACAGAAGAGTTGTGGGTGACAATACTGGGCTCCAAAACTAATTTAGTGCTACGAAGATGCTATCATCCCCCAGACAAGAATGCTCAGGGTGACCTTGAGATCGAAAATGAAATCAGGAAGGCCTCCAAACGAGGAAGTGTTGTAACAGTGGGTGACTTCAATTACCCCCACATTGACTGGATAAATGCATGTTCCAGTCACTACAAAGAGGTTAAATTTCTTGATGCCCTAAACAATTGTGCCTTAAAGCAGTTGATCATGGAACCAACCAGAGGGAAGGCGACCCTGGATTTAATCCCAAGTGGTGCTGCCCAGGATCTAGTGATGTCAAGAGTGTTTCAGAGTGCAGGGAGTGGGATAGCAGTTCAGATTCTGAAAGAGAACTGTCAGACATGGGGGAGGAGTTTTCCCAGGCTAGTCCAGATATGCGTAGGCCTGCTTCTCAGGTTACAAACGTCCAGATGGCTGAGCATGAGGGTCCCTTCGCCCCCCCCCGTAAGAGGCAGCGAACAGGAGGAGGCAGGGTTTGGGGAAGATGACCTAATAAATGCTAGGCGCAGATGCAGAGCAAAGAGAGAGAAGGCAGGGGCGGAACTTAGACGGTCTACCTGATTGGCCTTGCGTGAAAAGCTGCGCTTAGAGGCCTCACAAAAAGAGAGGGACCTCCCCCCTTAAGTTAAACTAGCCAGACCCCCTCCCTCTTCAAATGGCGGGCAACTCGGGCAACTCTCATAAATCCCATTTGAACCCCCTGAAGGCATTCCTTTGTAGACGGAGAGTCTCTGAGAATTTGCATCTGTATGACCCTGTGAAGTAATGGATTAAAAGCTATAGACTGAAGCCTATCGTCTGTGTATGTTTGGGCATTGAAGTAAAGTGGGGGCTAAGGGAATCCTGACAAGTACGAGATGTGAGTGTTGTCAAACCAACTGGAAACAGTGACCGCAGTGTTATCAGATTTAATATATATTTAAGTGGGAAATTGCCAAGGAAGTCCAACACAGTCACATTTGACTTCAAAAGAGGGAACTGGTAAAAAGGAAAGGGGACTCAAGAGGATTAAATCCCTTCAGAATGCTTGAAGGTTACCCAAAAACACAGTAATAGAAACTCAGCTAGAATGTTTACCACAGGTTAAGAAAGGTACCACCAAGTCCAAGAGGTTCCCAGCATAGTTAACGAGCAGTGTCAAGCATGCTATTAGAGAAAAGAGGGCTTTTTTCAAAAAATGGAAGTCTTGCCCAAATGAGGCAAACAAAAAGGAGCACAAACTTGCAGAAAGGAGATGCAAGCAGACAATAAGATGTGAAAAAGCATTTTGAGGAGCATACCACTAACAACATCAACACCCACAACAAAAAGTTCTTTAAATATATCAGAAGCAGAAAACCAGCTAGGGAGCCAGTTGCACCATTGGATGACCATAGAGTTAAAGGAGTACTAAAGGAGGATAAGGAGATTGCAGAAGAGCTGAATTAATTCTTCTCATGTGTCTTCACCACAGAAGATGTAGGACAGATACCTGTGCTTGAACTGATGTGTTCAGGAAGGGAGTCTGAGGAAATGAAGCAAATAGTGGTGACAAAAGATGAAGTTCTCAACCTTATTGATAAACTGAAAGTTAATAAATCACCAGGCCCAGATGGTATCCATCCTAGAGTTCTTAAAGAATTCAAATATGAAAATGCTGATTTTCTAACAAAAATACATAACATGTCCCTAAGATCAGCCTCTGTACCAAAGGTCTGCAGAATGGCCAGCGTAATACCAATTTTTAAAAAGGGATCCAGGGCGATCTGGGAAATTACAGCCCGCTTAGTTTAACATCTGTTCTGGGTAAACTGGTTGAAAGCATTATTAAAGATAGAAAGCATATCGAACAACAAGCCCTGCTGGAAAAGAATCAGCATGGCTTCCGCAAACTTTTCCACAACCCTTTTTGAGTTCTTTGAGAGTGTCAATAAACGTGTGGTCAGGGGTGATCCAGTAGACATTGTTTACTTGGACTTCCAAAAGGCTTCTGACAAAGTCCTTCTCCAAAGACTCCTAAGTAAACTTAGCAGTCATGGAATAAGAGGACAGGTCCTCTTATGAATCAGTAACTACTTAAAGAACAGGAAGCAGGGAGAAGAAATAAATGGTAAATTCTCCCAGTAGACAGATGTAAATTGTGGCATCCCACAGGGATCTGTATTGGGAGCAAAGCTTCTGGACTTGTTCATAAGTGACTTGGAATTTGGAGTGGGCAGTGAGGTGGCCATGTTTGCTGATGACACCAGATAATTTAGGGTGGTTAAAACAAAAAGGGATTGCAAAGAGCTCCAAAAAGATCTCTCCAAACTAGGATAATGAGCATCAAAATGGCAAATATAGTTCAGTGTAAGAAGGTGTCAAGTGATGAATATTGGGGCTAAAAAAATCCCAACTTCATGTATACACTGATGGGATGTGAGCTAGTAGTGACTGACCAAGAAAGATCTTGGGGTTGTGGTGGACACTTCAATGAAAATGTCAACCCAGTGCTGTGGAAAAGGCAAATTCCATGCTAGGCATAATCAGGAAAGGAATTGAAAGTAAAACTGCCAACATCATACTCCCATTATACAAATCTACAAATCTATGATGCAACACACTTGGGCCCCATCTAAACAAATACTTTCTGTGGTGATTCCATTTAAATCCAGATTTTCATGATATTGGGTTTGCTCCTCCCAGGGCAAACATAGCCAGTAAAGCAGTGTATACATTTTTATTAACCACTTTCACGGGGCAAACGGCACCTAAAACCGCATTAGTTCGCGGTTGGGTGGGCGAGTAGAACTGAAAGTCATCAGCTGTGTAGGTCCAGGGCAGCAAATGAACAGAGCCTTGCTCCCTGCTCCTCTCCTTGCTCGTGTGCTCAATAAAGTGCAATGGAGGAGAATGAGTTACTTCTGAGTACACATGTTAAGCCAACATCCCCTCTTGTGTCCACCCTTTCTCGACGAGAAGAAGGCGATCACTCTCTAAACTCATTAAACTTATGCACACATTTGCTGGTCTGGACATTTCAAAAACAGCAGGCAAAGGGATTCTCCCGACCCCTCTCTCCACTCGTACTCGGTAAAGTACAATTGAAGGGAATGAGTTACTTCCGAGTAGACATGTTTTGGCCACTCCACTCCTCATGTTCACCTTTTCATGACGCCAATTTCTGTTCCACCAATTCGCACTGCTCCCCCCAGCCCGCACTGAAGGCAATTCAGGTCACACAGACTCCCAAACCACGCTGAAGCTGCTGACCAGCAATTTAGATGGCTTTAAACAGGGATTGGACAAATTCATAGAGGATATGGCTTCTAGTCCTGATGGCTACATGCTACCTCCAGTAACAGAGGCAGTGAGCCTGTGTACACCAGTTGCTGGGGAACATGGGTGGGAGGGTGCTGTTGCACTCATATCCTGCTTGTGGGCTTCCCAACAGCAGCTGTTTGGCCATTGTGTGAAGATAATGCTGGATCAGATGGACCCTTGGTCTGATCCAGGATGGTTTTTCTTATGTTCCCTTCCTTACACATCTACCTAGTGGCACAAATTGAAGGCGGGGGGGGGGAATAATTATGTTTTGATTAAACTTAGGCTTATGTTAGCAACTAAGGACCACAACACTAACTTGAAAAGGGGGGGGGGGGGGCTTCCAGCAAGACTTATCCAGGCACCAAAGTTCTTATCCACAGAATCAGAGAACTGGCAGTGGAAAGGACAAAAGAGCTATCTATCATATAAAAGACTCATTCAGCCTCTATTCAGTATGTACAGTGTAAGTGAGATATACTGTCAATATTTATGATTACTCTGAACAGAAGACCATGGCTTATGCCAGCACCAACCCTAATTCCTGATACATCAATGCTCCCTCATGCCCTGCAGCCTGTGTTTATTACCATTTACTCCTTCCCCTCAATCATTGTCTAAATATAGCTATCTAAGTATTCAATAAAGTGTCACAGTCAGCAAATGAGTGAAGTTTGCCATCAGGCTTCCATATCACATTCTCCTACTGCCATAAGATGCTAACATTGTCTGGAGGCACATTGAACGTGAATGCTGCTCATCCCCTTCTCACACTCTCCACTCATGCTTGGCTAGTACAAATGGCACACTGGGGCCATGACACAGGAGACTCCAAGTGGGGATTCTTTCATGGTGTTGTCTATGGCTTTGGTGGAGGCGGGAGTACACCATATTCTATGATCCCTGGGACGCCATACCAGGGGTCATAGGATTGCTCTGTAACTGGTTTCATTCTTTTTTAAACTATCATTTGGAATATTTCTTGAAATGCTTGCTCAGGTGAACTGGCTCTTCAGCTTCCCCACCCCACCCCACCCACCACAGAAAGCTCCGCAACA
The DNA here is from genome assembly GCF_057233095.1 of Heloderma suspectum. Lineage (NCBI taxonomy): Eukaryota > Metazoa > Chordata > Lepidosauria > Squamata > Helodermatidae > Heloderma > Heloderma suspectum. The sequence goes on from NC_139462.1 coordinate 120,904,948, forward strand.
GCTGTTGTGACCTGGGACAAGGAGGGTGGAAATGGGGCACACCAGTGGGTGGGGAGAGACTGTGGATCTGCTGGATCCACAAGGCTCCCCTTCCCATCCCAGCTTATGGCCAGGTAAGCAAGGCAGGTGGGTTCAGAGGCCAGTCTAGCTCTGAATGCTTTTTAAGGAGGCACAGGAGGTGAAAACACCCGCATCATTCCTCGCACCCTGCCTGGCTCTTGCCAGCTGGGCACCGGATTCTCGGAGCGCCCACAGGATTGTTATGTTATTTAATGCTACAAGCTCAATAATTTAAGCATGATAAACATAGTAGCCATGAAATGTAAAAAAACAAACCTCAAGTTTTTAGCATTTGTTTTAGATTAGAAGTGTACATTGGAAGTATTTAATTGAGAAAAAATCCATGTTACAAATAGCACTGTCTGGAATGTTTTTCCACCTTTTATATTTTAAATAAGTATTATAATGCTAAAACATTCTTTAATTTAAGCAGTGTTTTGTTAATATTTTAATATTTTAAAAAAACAATAGCCAGAAAAGTTATTTAGCATTAAAATATGGATTAAAAATTATAAGGATTATACAGGGTGGCCCAAAAATAGGTATACAGTTGTTTAGAATGTTGATGGGAGGGGGAGAGAATTTTCAGTCTTCCAGTACTGCTTTAGAATCAACTTTCTTTGTTCTTGACTCAAGTTCGCTGCCATCATTCACAATATCAGTAAAAAAAAATTACTAAAAAACTAAACAACTGTATACCTACTTAAGGGCCTCACTCCCTTCACTTTCTATACTTAACTGATTTAACTGTCACTCCCTGACACTCACTCTTCCCAACTGTCATTCTGACTCCACCCACACATCCTCTACTCACTCACTCTCTCCCCCTCCCATCAACATTCTAAACATTCAACTGTATACCTACTTTTGGGCCACCCTGTATAATGATGCCCACTGCAAAGATCAACATGAGATGGCAAGATTGAACATCGACATTTTGGGAATCAGCGAACTAAAATGGACAAGCATGGGCAAATTTAATTCACGTGACCATCATATCTACTACTGTGGGCAAGAATCCCTGAGAAGAAATGGAGTAGCACTCATAGTCAACAAAAGGGTGGGAAAAGCAGTACTGGGGTACAATCTTAAAAATGATAGAATGATCTCAGTACGAATCCAAAGCAAACCATTCAACATCACAGTAATTCAAGTCTATGCCCCCAAGCACTGATGCCGAAGAAGCTGAGGTGGATCGGTTCTATGAAGACCTACAACACCTTCTAGAACTAACACCAAAAAAAGATGTCCTCTTCATCATAGATGAAGTTGTGGGGAGCTTAAGGTTGTCTGGCAATATCTGGAGGTGAGGGAAGAAATACCAGCAAGCACTGGACTTGTGTAACTCCACCAGCTCTTGTTTACCTCCCACTTTACCTCCTGTGATGAAGCTGCCAATTTCCTGGAAATGGAGCTTGCATTCACTAGGACCTCCCTCCAGGAGCTCCTTCTTGTTTTATGGAAAGCAAGAATGAGAGAATGGTGCAAACACACTCAAAGGAGCTCCACATGACCTGGCACCCAAGTCGCATAGAGGATGATGGAGATGCATGTGTGCACGTGGGGAAAAGTGTCTGACCACCATTGCCCCAGTTTGCAGAAGAGAACCCGCTCCTCCTTTCCTTCCCCAAGTTCTCCATAGAGTAAAGGAGGGGCGGCTTCTCTCCCTCATGCTGGGCTTTGGCAGGAGGCGCCAGGAAGGAAGACCTTTATGCTGGGTTAGTGGGGTATTTATGGATCCCAGGATTAAAAAATCTTGGTACCAGTGAAGAACAAGGCACAGCTTTGTTGGTATGAACCCTATGTCCTCCTCAGTTACCACAGATAGATAGGTGGCTTCAGTAATGTATATAAGTAGTGCAGGATTAGAGCCCCAACAAGAATGCGGCTTCAACAGAACATTATACCTATCACATCAACAAGCTGGGTTGAAAAATGTGACTAAGTACTGAAGGCAGTGACTGTGTTTTACATTTTAAATTCAATTATCTTGTATGTACTAGCTTGCTTGGAATAAAGCAGGGATGCTGAACTGGTTTGTGGTCCAGGGCCCAAATTGCTCCTCCCAAACCAATCCACCTCCTGATGGGGGCAGCAAGTGGCACGCGAAGGATCGCTCAGTCACCACGCAGAGGAGCAGCTCTCCTATGTTCAGTTCAGGCACCTCCTGAACTGCACATGAACAGGGTGGTACCCAAGGCTGTTTACTGCAACATTTGAGTCGGACTACATGTCAAGGCCAATCTGGGGCTGTGGGTGAATCAAGACTTGGATTGGGAGTTTTCCAGCACTGAGTTCCTGGTGTCCATGGCTGGAGTTGGATTCAGGTTTGACCCTGGTCCAGAAGTGCAGCAGGCAGAAGGTACTGCTCTGCCAAAGACAAGGCTCCTGAATATTTAACCCAGGGCTTCATGTTGCTTGCTAATCACAGGGACCGCTGTTGCACACCCCTATAGCCTTCTGTGCTTGGAGAGAGCTCTGAGACAAGAACAGTCATGAGTGGCCCACCAAGCTAAGATGCTCCATCAGCCCAAGAATGTCCCAATCCACACTCTGGAGTCTCTGACAGCATCCTACCAGACAGGACTGGTTCTACAATAACAGCATCTAATTTTTCAGGCTGCCAGTGTGGTGGACATGATGGTTGCTACTAGAATCTCTCCCCCTGCCCACATGTTTGCATCCCACAGAGATTTAAAAAACCATCAAGTTACAGCCATCCCTTCCAGCTCCCATTTGACCACGACCATATGTTGGGTAGGAATATAATACAGAATGTCCTCCTTTTTTGCACTGAATAGCCTCTGAACTTTAAAAATCAAAGCACTAAGCATCTCTATGTGTCTGCTTCGAAAAGCGAGGAAGTGATGCTCTGGAAGAAGATGCCTCACTTGCCCTCCACCACCCATAGAGCTGGCAGCAGCTTTAGGCTGGGGGATTAGACTGGGAAATATCTTCCACTCTCCACCCTCTTCAAAGCAGCTGTGTGAGCTGCTAAATAGTATGAAGTGGGAGGTCCTAATCATCATCATCATTATTTAGTTCATTTCCACACTGCCCAATAGCTGAGGCTCTCTGGGCGGTTCACAACAACTCACACACATAAAATACAAACTACAACATTATAAACATTATACAACACTACACAATACAACATTATAATAAAACATAGTCTATTTTTTTTAAACTTATAAACTTTCAAACAATTTACATAGCTAAAACCGATTTCAATAAACAATTTCAATAACAGACCTGTTCAAGACAGCTGACATAGGTGCCCCATCATATGCCAGTAAATGCCTGGGATAACCTGGCACCAAAAAGATGACAGTGTTGGCACCAGGCAGGCCTCTCTGGGGAGCTCATTCCATGAGAAGGCCCCCTCCCTTGTGGCCACCTTCCGAGCCTCCCTTAGAGCAGGCACTCAGAGGAAGGCCTCAGATGTTGATCGAAGTGTCTGGGTACGTTCATGTCAAGAGAGGCATTCCATTATTTTTATTATTATCCATTATTATTATGGATTTGTCAAAAACAAGTCCTGCCAGACAAATCTGATCTCATTTTTTGATCAACTAACCTCCCTTGTAGACCGTGGGAATGCTGTAGACATCATATACCTCGACTTCGGCAAAGCTTTCGACAAAGTGCCCCATGGGTGACCAGCCAGATGGGCGATTAATAAATTTAATAATAAATAAATAAATGATATCCTGATGAGCAAACTAGCTCAAAGTGGACTAGATGAAACAATGGTCCCGTGGATCCACAGTTGGCTACAGATTCGGACTCAAAGAGTGCTTATCAATGGGACCTTCTCAAACTGGGGAGAGGTAACGAGTGGGGTACCGCAGGGCTCAGTCCTGGGCCCAGTGCTCTTCAACATTTTTATTAATGACTTGGAGGAGGAGGTGCAGGGAATGCTGATCAAATTTGCAGATGACACAAAATTGGGAGGGATAGCTAATACTTTGGAAGACAGAAACAAAATTCAAAGTGATCTGGATAGACTGGAGCGCTGGGCAGAAAACAACAGAATGGCATTTAATAGGGACAAATGCCAAGTTCTGCACCTAGGAAAAAGAAACCAAATACACAGTTACAAGCTGGGGGATACGTGGCTCAACCACACTACGAGCGAGAAGGATCTTGGAATTGTTGTCGATCACAAGCTGAAGATGAGCCAACAATGTGATGTGGCTGCAAAAAAGGCCAATGCTATTTTGGGCTGCATTCATAGAAGCATCGCTTCCAAATCCCGGGAAGTACTAGTTCCCCTCTACTCAGCACTGGTTAGGCCTCATCTGGAGTACTGTGTCCAGTTCTGGGCACCACAATTGAAGAAGGATGCAGACAAACTGGAGAGGGTTCAGAGGAGGGCAACAAAGATGATCAGGGGACTGGAAACAAAGCCCTATGAAGAGAGACTGAAAGAACTGGGCATGTTTAGCCTTGAGAAGAGAAGACTGAGGGGAGATATGATAGCACTCTTCAAGTACTTGAAAGGTTGTCACAGGGAAGAAGGCCAGCATCTCTTCTTGATCATCCCCCAGTGCAGGACACAGAATAATGGGCTCAAGTTACAGGAAGCCAGATTCCGGCTGAACATCAGGAAAAACGTCCTGACTGTTAGAGCAATACGACAGTGGAAGCAATTCCCTAGGGAGGTGGTGGGCTCTCCCACACTGGAGGCGTTCAAGACGAGGCAGGACAGCCATCTGTCAGGAATGCTCTGACTTGGATTCCTGCATTGAGCAGGGGGTTGGACTCGATGGCCTTGTAGGCCCCTTCCAACCCTACTATTCTATGATTCTATGATCTATGATTCTGTGATTAAGTACTGCAGTCCCGAGCTGTGTGAGGCTTTATAGGTTAAAACCAGCATCTTGAATGGAGCTCAGAAACATACAGGCAGCCAATGCAAGCAGGCCAGAATTGGTCTTATGTGTTCAGACCTACTGGTCCCAGTTATTAATCTGGCTGCTGCATTTTGCACAAGCTGCAGGTCTTCAAGGGCGGCCCCACATAGAGTGCATTGCAGTAATCTAACTTGGAGGTTACCAGAGCATAGATTACTGAAACCAGGTTATCCCTGTCCAGATAGGGGCATAGCTGGGCCACCAACTGAAGTTGGTAGAAGGCATTCCGTGCCACTGAGGCCACCTGAGCCTCAAAGTGACATAGATCTCAGTCTTGCCTGGATTGAGCTTCAGTTTATTAGCCTTCATCCAGTCCACTGTTGCAGCCAAGCACTGATTTAGCACATCTACAGCCTCACCTGATGAAGATGAAAAGGGGAAGCAGACCTGCGTGTCATCAGCATACTGATGGCAATGCACTCCAAAAGTCCAGATGACCCCACTCAGTATGTTAAATAGCATAGGGGACAAAACGAACCCCTGAGGAACCCCATGCTGGAGAATCCACAGGGCTGAGCAATATCCTCCAAGCATCACCTTCTGGAGTCTGCCATCCAAGTAGGAGCAGAACCACTGCAATGCAGTACCCCCACTCCCAGCTCAGACAGTCACCCCAGAAGGATACCATAGTTGATGGTATTGAAAAGCACTGAGAGGTCCAGGAGCATCAACAGGATCCCACTGCCCCTGTATCAATCCTGACATAGGTCATTGTAACAGGTGTTTCTGTGCCAAAACCCAGCCTGAACCCCAACTGAAATGGTTCCAGATAATCGGTCTCATCCAAGAATGTCTGGAGCTGGTTGGCCACCACCCGCTCAAGGACCTTGTCCAGGAAAGGAACATTTGCCACTGTCCTAAAGTTGTTAAGATCTTCTGGGTCCAGAGAGGATTTCTTCAGAACTGGTCTCATCACTGCCTCTTTCAGTCAGCTCAGGACCCCTCCCTCTCACAAAGAGCTATTCATTACTTCCCTGGCCCAGCTGCCTGTTCCCTCCCTGCTGGTTTTTATAAGCCAGGAGGGGCAAGGATCCAGTATAGAAATGGTCACATGAATCTGTCCAATCACAGATCTTCTGTATTTGTTCTACTTGCTTTATTTACTACTGTTTTGTTTCCCCGGTGTAGACTTTTGTCTAGTACTTTCGAGTGCATTTTTAGGGGGGTCTGTTCCTCTGTGAATACAGCCTGCCAACAGAGATGGAAAAGGTCTCCTGTTAAGAATTCATACCTCTGTCCAACCGTAGGAGGTGTTTTTAGGCCATTTAAATGTTAATACAGACAATAATAAAAACAATAATAAAAATACATACCTTTACAAACAAAACACTTAATATGGAAATACTTCTTTTGCACCCTTAGCACCTCTCCTTTGCATGGATTGCCACAATTGTTGCAGAGGATTGCCGCACCAGAAGGCTTCTCCAGGTGGCTATGCACAGCCTGTGGTTGAGAAGCTATGAGAAAGAAAAAATGCTTTAATTGAAGTTTTAGAATAAATGGAACAATGCCAATGTACTGCTTTCTCTAGCAAGTCCCATTGATATTGTGATGTAATGTCGTCACATCAATCGCAGACAATCAAACACTACTCTGGCCCTTTCTGAGGTGGGACTATCAGAACTGCAGACTATGGCTATATGATCCTCCAAACCACTGTTTTATTATATTAAACATTATATAATCACATTAAAGAGGATACCTCTGTCCTTTATTTAGGTATGTCCTCTGCTGTTAAAATAGTCAATTCTGTATATGACAGAACTCTTTCTTTCTTTCTTTCTTTCTTTCTTTCTTTCTTTCTTTCTAATAAAATTGTAGTCCAGTGCAGATGGAATCAGTTCCATAACTATGGTTCAGTTCTGTGATCAGGAACACACTACAGGCTCACATCCCTTCATGAGCATTCCCCCTTCCTTTTCGAGTTTCACAGTCAACTATGGTTAGCATTACAAACCGTGGGCGCCTCCAAGACAGAGGCCCTAAGGAGGCCGGGTGCTGCTGCTCCACTGGGGGCTGCCTCCCTATTGCCAGGAGTCTATTGCAGTCTTCCCCAATCTGGTGCCCTCCAGTTGTTTTGGACTCATACTCCCATCAGCCAATACTCAGGAATCCTGGGAGTTGTAGCCCAGAACATTTGGAGGGCGCCAGGTTGGGGAAGGCCAGTTTACTGGCTCCTTCTGTGGCTTGCTGACTTGAGGTGTCATCCCTCTTCTGGAACACGTAAACCCCAGAGCACACTGGGGCAAGGTGGAGGGCAATCACTCATCCAGAGGTGATTCGGGTGGGTGATCCAATCACCCATCATATCCTTTTGTGGTATGAATTAGAGGGATTGTGTTAGATTTTCTGTATCAGCACAATCCACAAGGGCCAAGAATACGCTACAGAGAGGCTGTGTGTTTGTCTCCCGGAAGACCTGATGGCTCTGAGAATGGAATCAGTGCAGGTTGTTTACTGAACCAAACTCTAACATGTAACGGTATGAACCATGTTTGCATGTTTTGAGGAAACTTCTTCACATGGGAAATCAAGACAGCAAAATGCTCATGAACATTCTAGGTGTTAAGAGAATCTGTGGGAAGAAAGTGATCATTTTGACAGAAAGCCGAAACAGAAATGCTGTCTCTAAATGGAAAAGGTGTTGGAAGAACCGCAGGCTCAGTGAGAAGAGGCCCCAGTGAGAAAAGGCCCCAGGAGGCAGGATGCTAAAGGTGCTTCCAGACAGAGGGTTCCTTTTCACTGGTAGTAGCAGCTACCAATCCAAAGGCATTGTGCAGCTCTTCTGTCTTTCCTTCCTTAATAGATTTTTTTTCTGGTAAGAAACACGATGGATTACAAATGTAAGGTGATGAGGTCTGGATCCCTCCCCTGCCCCCCAGTAAAATTCTATGAGTGAGGCAGGGGGGTTGCACAATCAAAGCCTCGTTTGGAAGGACTCTGAGGAGCAGGGACCTGAGATGTAGGGTGTCAGTGTCAACAGTGGACTTAAATATAGCAGCCTGAAAGGTGAAGAAGAGAGGCCTGAGGGGGGAGAGAAAAAAATCAAGCAATGAATTGAAGAAAGATCCCTAAGCTGTGTGAATGCAGGAAAAAAAACCCTCTTGCAGGGTCTAAAAGATGCAAACATATTATTGCCAGGAAGGAGTCAAAGTGTGGGGAGAGAAACAAGAATGCTGGGTAGTGAAAGGCACTGGATGGGAGCAAGGGCAGCAGGACCAACAAGGACTTAAACAAACAGTGGTTGGCAGAGAGGCTCAGGAATGGCTGGGGCAAACTTCATCCAGGGTTAAGGTTGCCATCTTCCCCCCGCCCCCGCTAACAGGGCCAATGTGCCCTGTTAAAAGCTTCATGGATGGCAGGAATGTAACAGGTGCAGCTTTCTGTATGAGAGCACATCAATGCAAGAAAAAGCTTCAGGGGTCACATTTCTGCATGACATGCTGCTTTTAAAGGTGCAGGAGCCCAGCCACAGACAACCCTATACATGGCATAGAGGCAGAAAAAACTTTGGTCCAAACTCGACATGCATGAGCTAAATTATGACATGCTGGGTTGTTTGGCTGTAACACAAGGGTGGGGGGAGTCTACTTTTTAAATATCAAACAAAGCAGGGAAGGAAGGGGAGGAAAACCTCTCCCCAAACCCACCTTAACATGCCACACTGGGATGTCTTTACCACCCCCTTGCCACCTAGCTCTGGCACCAGAGGTGAGCAAGGCCAGAAGAAAATGGGTGAAAGCAGCAGAGCAGGGCAGTGAGCACTCCCTCTCCGCACATGCGCTGCTTGATATTTAAGAAGTGGGCCCCCCATCCCCACTTCATAGCCAAAGAGGCCACCACCCGTTTGTTAAACACACATCTCATTTGGTCCCGTGAGGGGTGTCGGGCACTGGTCCTTTTCCTTTCCAGAAACAACATGAGACAATGGTATCATTCTAAAATATTATTTTAAAGCTCTTTGGTTTAAGGGGAAGAGTTAAGACACTTACAAGGCTGAACATCAGGAAAAACTTCCTGACTGTTAGAGCAATACGACAATGGAACCAATTCCCTAGGGAGGTGGTGGGCTCTCCCACACTGGAGGCGTTCAAGACGAGGCTGGACAGCCATCTGTCAGGGATGCTCTGACTTGGATTCCTGCATTGAGCAGGGGGTTGGACTCGATGGACTCGTAGGCCCCTTCCAACCCTACTATTCTATGATTCAAAGGCATGGAAACAAAGTTAAAGCAGGGGTGGGCAGACTTTGAACTTGTAGGGCCTACTTTGTGTTTTACTAGAACCCTGAGGTCCACTAACTTGAGGTAGGTGCAAACTAGTTGTCAGGGTTGGGGTGGGGCAATGGAGTCAATTCCCTACTACACCCCATGAGCCATACATTTTATATACAAATTAAAATCTATTTATGAGTTACTTTAACTCAGGGTTTCTAACACAGAACTCTCAAAGTGGCCAGTAGCGTTGCACAAATACGACAACCCACATGCAAGGGCTGAGTACGGGTTGAGTGTGGATTGTCACTGAACTGTGGGTTGTTGTTGTTGAAGCATGGGTTATCGTGTTGTCTGAACCCAGCCACACTAACATAGAATCATAGAATCACAGAATCATAGAATCATAGAATAGTAGGGTTGGAAGGGGCCTACAAAGCCATCGAATCCAACCCCCTGCTCAATGCAGGAATCCAAGTCACAGCATCCCTGACAGATGGCTGTCCAGCCTCGTCTTGAACGCCTCCAGTGTGGGACAGCCCACCACCTCCCTAGGGAATTGCTTCCATTGTCGTATTGCTCTAACAGTCAGGAAGTTTTTCCTGATGTTCAGCCGGAATCTGGCTTCCTGTAACTTGAGCCCATTATTCCGTGTCCTGCACTCTGGGATGATCAAGAACAGATCCTGGCCTTCTTCTCTGTGACAACCTTCCAAGTACTTGAACAGCGCTATCATATCTCCCCTCAGTCTTCTATTCTCAAGGCTAAACATGCCCAGTTCTTTCAGTCTCTCTCCATAGGGCTTTGTTTCCAATCCCCTGATCATCTTTGTTGCCCTCCTCTGAACCCTCTCCAGTTGGTCTGCATCCTTCTTCAAGTGTGGTGCCCAGAACTGGACACAGTACTCCAGATGAGGCCTAACCAGTGCTGAGTAGAGGGGAACTAGTATTTCCTGGGATTTGGAAGCTATGCTTCTATTAATGCAGCCCAAAATGGCATTTGCCTTTTTTGCAGCCACATCACATTGTTGGCTCATCTTCAGCTTGTGATTGACAACAATTCCAAGATCCTTCTCGCTTGCAGTGTTGTTGAGCCACGTATCCCCCATCTTGTAACTGTGCATTTGGTTTCTTTTTCCTAGGTGCAGAACTTGGCATTTCTCCCTATTAAATGTCATTCTGTTGTTTTCTGCCCAGCACTCCAGTCTATCCAGATCACTTTGAATTTTGTTTCTGTCTTCCAAGGTATTAGCTATCCTGCCAATTCTGTGTCATCTGCAAATTTTATCAGCATTCCGTGCACCTCCTCCTCCAAGTCATTAATACAAAGGTTGAAGAGCACTGGGCCCAGGACTGAGCCCTGCAGTATCCCGCTCGTTACCTCTCCCCAGTTTGGGACGATCTAATTGATAAGCACTCTTTGAGTCTGATTCTGTAGCCAACTGTGGATCCACTGGATCATTGTTTCATCTAGCCCACTTTGAGCTAGTTTGCTCATCAGGATATCATGGGGCACTTTGTTGAAAGCTTTGTGTCATCTGCAAATTTGATCAGCATTCCCTGCACCTCCTCCTCCAAGTCATTAATAAAAATGTTGAACCATGGTTTGTTCACTACGAACAACCCATGAAGAGAACCCATGGTTTGTTATTGGGTTGTGAACTGTGGGTTGTTCATGATTAACAAACCATGGTTTGTTAGCACAGCTGGGTTAAGACAACACTACGACCCACGTTTCAATGACAACCCACACTCAATCCGTACTCAACCCTTGAGTGTGGGTTATTGTGTTGTCTGAATGAGCCCCATTCAAAAGCAACCAATTAATACCATATTTTACAGGTGAGGAACACTGAGGCTAGAATAAGCGAGATAAGTACAAGATCAGCCATGGCAGAGAATTTTGTTAACTTTCCATTTTATTTGTTATTCTTAAACTATTGGAATCAGAAACCCTTGCTGATCTACTACAGATCATCCAGAGATCTCCCAGTAGATCCCATCTACTTTCTGCTTGCCCTTAAATTAAAGTACCCACCTTAACTTCCTTCTGCAATCTCACATATTCTGTTCACTTTTTTATTTGTAATGTATTTATTGCTGTGTTAATATAGCCAACCCATAAGAGACGTACTCTGGGCTGCTCACAAATGCAACATAAAAATACAGTATAAAAATAATAAAAATGATTAAAGCTAAAAATACAGACTTTTACACTGAGGGGCTCACGCTAAAATGACACCATGTTATATAAAAGGTCTGGTATATCAATAGGTCTTCACCTGGTTCATAAAAATCATGCAATGTGAGCATTTTTGGAGATAACCAGGGTGTCACCACAAAAAAAGGCCCTTTTCCTAGTGGTCTCCCACCTCAGTTGGTGTGGCACTCTGAGCAGGGCCTCTGAAAAGGAGCATAAGTTTCAGATGGGTACATATAGAAGGCAGCAATCATTCAGGTAACGTAGTCCCAAGCCACTAGTGATTAAAACCAGCACTTTAAGTTTGGCTCAGAACAGACTGGAAGTCAGTGGAACAAAGCACAGGCATAATGTGGTGAAAATGCCCATTCCAGTTATAATTGTGCAGCCCTGTTCTCAATCAACTGCACTTTCCAAACTGTTTTTCAAGGCAATCCCACATACAACGCACTACAATAGTCTAAGCCAGGGGTGGGCAACTTGTGGCCCTCCAGATGTTTTGGCCTACAAATCCCAACAGCTCTAGCCAGCAGAGCCAATGGTAAGGGATAATGGGAGTTGTGACCTTCCAGATGTTTTGGACTATAAGCTGCTCATCCCTGGTCTAAGCAGACGGCTACTAGAGTATGGGTAATTGTGGCCACTATCTTCATCCAGATAAAGTCACAGTTGGTGTTATCAATCAAAGCTAGTAAAAGGTGCTTTAAGCCACAAAGGTCACTTGAGCCTCTAATGACAATGCTGGTTCAATAGGCACCCCCAGTGAACCTAACCATTTACGGGGAGAGTGAGAGGCTGAACACAATTCACCTTGGTGGATGAACCACTGACTAGCAGTACCTCAGTACCTCTGACTGGGTTGGCATGATCACTGAGAGGAAAATAAACCACTTATTTCCCCCTCCATGAGTGCCTGTCATGTGCTGCGCGGGGTGGGGGTGGGGATGTGCATAATTACCCTCACTGGCATGGCTTGCCATGTCATGCAAACCCAGCAAGGGTGACTTGTTGCCATGATTAGAAAGTCACTCAGAATCCATGGGCAGTTGTAGGGTTCTGGGGTGGCTTGTTAACCATGGCAACAAGCCACCCTTGCCAGGGTCTGTATGATACAGCAAGCTGTGCTGGCAGGGGTAATTATGCAAATTCCTCCCCCCCAGCATGCAATCAGCGTGCTTGGCAAGGGAAATAAGCCACCATAGCTTATTTCCCCTCAGTGATGGTACAAACAGGACCTCAGTTTCGGTTTATTCACCCTCATCCAGTTGGTTACTGCACACAAGCATTTATTCGGGACAGCCAGAAAGCGCTGTGCAGGCATTCAGCCTGATCACATGAGGGCTAGAAGTGTGGTGGGGCACCTGCAGCTCCTCTGAACACCTTTCTACATTTAGCACTAAGATCTGAAGGGAAGTTGTAAGTACAATCTGGAAATGCCAATAAGGCTAACATTGTTAATGTATTCCAGCTCCAGACGAGGTTTCTTTCGGACCATTCAGATTATGACTTTTTAAATTGCTCCCTTTCTCAATGAGTCATTTACAGCCTCCTGGACCCAGACGGACATCCCCTCCCTCCTAGATTTAAGAAGGACAAGAGTCAAGCACACAAGTATCTGGCCAGATTTGATCAAGTTGCTTGTCCACCTCCTAAGATTCTAATAAGTAAAAGTTATCCAATAAAACTGGACCAGTGATCTGGACACCTCCATTAATGACACTGCATGAATTGTGGAGTCCAAGTCATGGCAGATAGGGAGAACTTTACTCTCAAAGTGTCTTGCAAATGCATCACCTATTGAGGGTTCTAAATCTCCCCCGAGGCCAGCACCACTCGGGAAAGTGGCTGACACAGCAGATGTAAAGGTGGTGGTCAACTGTTTCTTTGCCTCCATCACTGCTGCAGTGTAGGCATGATAATGGGCAGGCACTCATGTTTGATCAGAATCATCATGACCTTTTCTCCATCTCTGTTCCCAGCTGTCTTATAATCCAGCCTCCATGTACACACACTTTCTCTTGGCCTTTCAGCCTTCTTCAGGTTGGGAAACACTGAAGGCTAATATTTTGATGTTTACACACACATGCAGTATCTCCCTCACCCTCTCCAGAAAGTCAAGACACAGACATTCTCACCCCACCCCCAAACACACACTCTCCTTCTACATGTGGCCCCTGGCCCCCACTGCCCCAAAATTTGTTGTGGTGGCAGCAGCGCAACAAAACAATCGACAACTTGAATTTCAGCGGCAAACTGTGATGGTAGCACAAAAAGGCCAAATTTAGCTTTAAAGCCTTGTTTGGGCAGAGTGCAAGAGGCTTTGTTTGGGGCTGGGGGGAGTGCACCGATTGCTTTGATGATGATGCCAGTGAAATTCGGGAGTGCATACCTCAAAGCAGCGGGGGATCAGCCCCCGGGGGGTTCCGAAGGGTTGAAACTGGCAAGCAGAACAGATTGGTGTTATTCATAGGAAAGTGGTCTGCAGCTTAAGATGGCTCTGCAGTTGTTAGTGCCCCAGAGTCTGTGTGTGTGTGTGTTGTGTGTGTGTTGTGTGTGTGTGGGGGGGGGGGAGGTGTCGTGTGTACCTCTGTGACTGATATTGGGGCTTCTGCTCTTTGATAAAGTCATCTCGATGTCTTCCTATGGTCATCCACAAAATCAGTACACTGACATGGCAGGCAACACACCCTGCACAGAATTAGCTTTTCCCCTACTATCCCAATGCATTCCTATGGTTATTTGGAATGACGAGTATTTCGTACAGCTTTCTCCGGAGGCCTGCAGGACCGTGTGCGCCCATTCTAACTTATTCCTATGACAACTGGAAACAGATCTGTCGATCTGTCTTTTATTGTGAAGTATGCAGATTTGCATGCAAAACCACAGCCTGTCCCAGTATATTTCTATGGCCATTCAGAAGGGCAAGGCCATTTTGTTTGATTATTTGTGAATGGTCCCTATAAACTACTATCCCTTCATCCCATCACTGTGGTTTAATGTGGTTTAATGCAATGGCCATTTGGAAGTACAATGCATTTTATTTATTTTACATAATACAACTCCACTTGGTTGAACCAAGTTCTGCACGAACTGAAAGTTCCGAGTCATCTTCAAAGGCAGACGCACATATAACCCATTATAATAATCCAACCAGGAAGTTATCAGACTATAGATAAGAACATAAGAGCCCTGCTGGATCAGACCAAAGGCCCATCTAGTCCAGCATTCTATTCACACAGTGGCCAACCAGCTGCCAGGGAAACCTACAAGCAGAACATGAGTGCAACAGTGACTGGTGTACATAGGCATACTGCTTCTGATACTGGAGGTAGCTTACAGCCATTAGGACTAGTAGCCACTGATAGCTTTCTCTCCAGGAATTTGATCAATCCTCTTTTAAAGCCATCCACATTTGTGGCCATCACTACATCTTGTGGTAGCAAATTCCATAGTTTAACTGTACACTGTGGCCAGGCTATTTCTGTCCAAGAATGGCCATGGTTGGTGAACCAGCCAAAGCTGATAGAAGGGACTCTGTGACACTGAGACCACCTGGGCGTCAAGTCACAGAGCTGATCAAGGAGTACCCCCCAGCTGCATATGTGCTCATTCAGGGAAAGTACAACCCCATCCAGAACATGCTGAACACCTATGATTTTCATCCAAGACTCCCTGGAGTTGGACCACCGTCTCCTTCTTGAGTACCTTGCCCAAGAAGAGAATATTTGAAACTGAGAGATAGTTGTTACAATCTTCCAGGTCCAAAGGGGGGTTATTATGGAGATGCCACCCAACCACCTGTTTCGAGGTGGCTGGGGACCATTAATTACCTCCTGAACCCAACCAGTCAATCCCTTCCGATTCAATGTAACTAGCTAAGATGGGCAAGGATCAAGAACAGGGGTGGTCAGCTGAACCCCTCCAAATACCTTGTCCATATCTTCAGGCCACATGCTCACATCAACTGAAACTGATCCTATATAACTGGATTAGACATTGCTCTGGACGCCTCCACAGGAACTGTACCAATAGTGATGCCAAGGTCAGAGCAAATGTGATCAATTTTACCCTCAAAACGCCTCTGTCATTCATTTCAGTATACCCCTGTGCCTTGCCAGAGGTTGATAATCAGTATGGTTAACAATGCAACAAAGGGAGTGCAGGTTTGGACATGGCACATTCAAGTTCAGCTCCATGTTTAGCCTTTAAGGGCACAATGCTATGCAGATAGGCGACCGCCTATCCAATGCAGGGCAGGAGAAGCATGGAGGGGATCGTTCCCTCCGTGCTCCTCCTGTCCTGCATTTTCGGCTAGACAGCCGCTTTTGGCTGTCTAGCTGTAGGATGACAGAATGCGGGAGGAGGCTGCCGGATGACACACTGGATGTGTCGTACTGGCATTTCCGCCCTCCCCACCCCAGAATGCCCTGTTTCGGCTGCTCCACGCTCCTCTTGAGAGCGCAGAGCATGGGGCTTCTCCATGCTGCCTCTGAGGCAGCGTGGAAGGGGGAAGGGCAATTCTCCAGGAACTGACCTTGGAGCATGGGCTCTGAGGTCGGCTCCTGGAAAACAAGATATCCTATGGCCATCTAGCCACTGACTAGCAGCCATAGGATTGCTTCCTACGTTATCTGACTGGCTTTGAATAAAAATCCATCCTGAAGTCTAACTTATGTCACAAAATATTTAACACATACATATACAACGCTGTAATTAAACATTTTCAGGGCAATTTACAACAATATCACAAAAACACAATATATAAAACAACAATAAAACCCAATAGAGCTAAAAACAGTCACAGGAAAATCTTGTGCATGTTTACTCAGAAGTACATCCCACTGTGTTCAATAGGGCTTACTCACAGGTAAGTGCACATAGGATCGCGGCCTTAACCTCTTCCATTCCCAACACACAAGCTCCCACACCTGGACGTTAGTCCATTTCCTTACAAGTAAAACTATCCACATTTTTAAAAAACCACAATATTATTAAAGCTTGATAGGATCAAAGGCCAAATAAGTTGCTTCAAGGGTTATCCAAGGCCTGTGGACTCTCAGCTGGCCCTCTCTGGTCTAGACTTTGAAACCCTAAGGAGGTAGAAAGGCCCAACAGGCAGTGAGAAGGAAGATGAATTTTACAAATAGATTTGAACTAGCCAGTCAAAACTGCCTTAGAAGGAGCATGGCATGGCAAATCCTGGGCCACAAGGCACCTGGGCAGCTCCAGTCAGTCTCCTTTAGTGAGGGAAGAGAGACTATCAAGGTGAGCAGTGGCACCAGGTTCCTGTTTCCCTCCCTCCTTCCAACTGCGGCAGCAGGTGGGCTTGCATAATCACAGAAGGAAAAGAAGTCACCGTGGCTTATTATTTTCCCTCCCCATGTGTGCTAATTAGCATAATTATCTATGCTGGGCATGAAACCCAGCAAGTGTGGGTGGCAGGGGTGGTTTACAAACTACCTCAGAACTCATGGCTTGTTCTAGGGTTTCAGGGTGGTTTGTAAGCCACCCCAACCACCCCCGGTGAGGGCAATTATGCTAATGAGGCAGATCGCAACCAGCATACATGGGGAGGGAAAATAACCCACCATGGCTTATTTTCCCTCTGTGATCATGCAAACCCGGTCAGCAGCTCTACCTTCTGAAGGAATCTGGCAAGGTGAGAAGAAACTCTGATCTGTTACAAGCCACATCTTTCTCTTTCCAGGCTTCAGTCCACAGAAGGACTTCAATGGTGGGTTTAAGCCTAAGGATACCACCACAGAGAAAGCCATATCCATAACTTCTGAGGGAAAGGGTAGCTACAGAAGGGCCTCAACAAGCAGGCAGGTTCATATGGGAGAAGGCTGTTCTTCACATTCCCTGGTAAAGATAATTCCATCCATCCATCCATCAATATTTGGTGGGTCAAACTTTTAAATAACCTTAACTTCTGCTCCCATTTTATATACCATATATAAAAAAATCCTGCCAGACTAATCTGGTCTCATTTTTTGATCAGGTCACCTCCCTTGTGGACTGTGGGAATGCTGTGGACATAATATACCTCGACTTCAGCAAAGCTTTCGACAAAGTGCCCCATGATATCCTGATGAGCAAACTAGCTCACAGTGGGCTAGATGAAGCAACTATCAGCTGCATCCACAGTTGGCTACAGAAGCAGACTCAAAGAGTGCTTATCAATGGGATCTTCTCAAACTGGAGAGAGGTAACGAGTTGGGGTACCACAGGGCTCAGTCCTGGGCCCAGTGCTCTTCAACATTTGTATTGATGACTTGGAGGAGGAGGTGCAGGGAATGCTGATCAAATCTGGAAATGACACAAAATTGGGCGGGATAGCCAATACCTTGGAAGATAGACCTTGATAGACTGGAGCGCTGGGCAGAAAACAGAATGACATTTAATAGGGAGAAATGCCAAGGACACGGAATAATGGACTCGAGTTACAGGAAGCCAGATTCCAGCTGAATATCAGGAAAAACATCCTGACTGTTAGAGCAATACGACAATGGAACCAATTCCCTAGAGAGGTAGTGGGCTCTCCCATACTGGAGGCATTCAAGATGAAGCTGGACAGCCATCTGTCAGGGATGCTCTGACTTGGATTCCTGCACTGAGCAGCAGGCTGGACTCAATGGTCTTATAGGCCCCTTCCAACGCTACTATTCTAGGATTCTATATGGATGTATATACACAGGGCTGTTATCAAATGTGACTCTCTGTGGTATACACATTTCTAAATTCTCCTGTTTTTTCCAACCTTCATATTATAGATTGTAATGGTGACATTCTGTTTCAAAGCTAGCACCTAAGCCTGACAGCCAAATCCTAGGTATGTCTGCTTGGGAGTAAGACAGCAAAACTAACTTCTAAGTAAGCTGCTGAGCATAATATCCAATGACATCTGATGGACTGGGAGTGGGTTGGCATCAACCCCAAGGAAATATATCAGAGCAGATGGTCATACCTGGGAGAACTTGTGGTTTTATAGCTTAATGATTTCCCACAGCACTTGTTGTCTTTGGAAAAGATCCCTAGAGGAAGCTATTATAAACAAATCACAACCTCTTTATTGTCCATGCAAGGAATATCAAGTTTAATAAAATATTCTGATCTACAAATCTTTTTAATACAGTATACAGTAAATGTTATTTGTATAAATACACTATTCATATAAGCCAGAGGTGAGAAACCTTTCTTCTACCAAGGGCTGCAGTGCTATGCAGGTCCAGAGTTAAACATGGGTGGCGCCAGCCCTTTTCTCCCTGTCACCCTGTTCTCTCTATCTGGCAAAGGGACTGTGCTGTGGAACAGAAGTGCAAGCAGCTGATGCAAGTGAGAATGCCAACCTGCAGAGGGGGCGGGGGGGGGGGAGACAGAGTGGGGGTGGGGGAGGGGGCCCCTGCTCTATTGATCTGCCATATTTTTATCCCACCCTTCCTGCCAGGAGCTCAGAGCAGCATACACAGTCATTCCCCTATTCTCCTCACAGCAACCCTGTGAAGTAGTTTAAACAAAGAACTTGTGACGGGCCCAAGGTCACCCAGTGACAAAGCAGAGATCTGAACCCAAGTCTAAGTCCCACACCCTACCACCCACTAGACTGTGCAGCTTCTTCTCCCAAACTGAATAATTTTAACCTTTTTGAAATGGCTCCATGGGTGCAGTCAGGAAATACATGGCAAGCAAATCAGAAAGGCCAGATGTTGCCAACTGCTTTGTGGACCACTCATAGAATATAAGAACTTAAGAAGAGCTGTGCTGGATCAGCCCAAGGGCCCACCTAGCACAGCATTCTGTTCACACACAGTGGCCAACCAGCTGCCCACAGGAAACCCACAAGCAGGACAGGAGTGGAACCACACCCTCCCATCCATGTTCCCCAGCAACTGGTGTACATAGGCTCACTGCCTTTGGTACCAAAAGTAGCATGTAGCCATCAGGCCTCCTAGGCGAATCAATAGCTCTTTGCCAGACCTAACAGGCTGGCTCAGCAATTGGACTCCAAGTGAAAACAAAATCATCCAAAATGGGAGGACAGGGAAAACATTGGAAGGCCATGGTTTAGCAGCAGCAGTGTCATGTGGAATAACTGAGTGAACAAATGACATCAGCTCTGGAAGGAAGAACTAATGTGGAAGCAGCTAGACTATTACTTGTTCTTGTGGGAACTCTAGTTAGCAGCCATCATTATCTTTGCCCAGTACTGTTCTTCCCCTTAACACTAGCATTTTCATTCCTCTATATTAAGATTTCTAATCCATTCTTCCAGCCAAAAGGGCCCTCAAAGCAGCGTCCCAAAAAGGAATTAAATGGAATAAAACTCAGCAAAGTGAAAAAGCTGAAACAATAACCATAAGACACCAGAGCAGCAGAACGGGAGCAAAACCAACAGCAAGCCAGCAGCCTCAAACATGCATGCTAACATAACACCAACAGCCCTGGTCCAAATGAAACTGATACTGAGGCCCCAACCCCTAAATATGACTATCCAGCCATCTGTAATTCTGTCACCTCGAATAACACCAGGCTGTTGATCTAAAGTAGTCATAATATTAAAACCCTTAAACATGCGACGGTGGCTAGAACTGGGATTATGCGGTTCTTTTTCTAGCAGAGGGACGAGCCTGCCGGAGCGTAGGCACAGTGTCGCTGACCCACATATCCGCTCCCGCAGTCTCGAAGAGACCAGCCGGTCCTCCCGCAGGAAAGCGCCCTTCTGCAGGTCAGGAAGAAGGCGGGCACATGCGACCGAGATGGATCCTCGAGCGGTCCTCGCCTCTCCCTCCCTGCATCAGTTAGCTGCGGGACGGGCGAGCGGTGCGTCGAAGGAGCCGGGGCGGAAGGATGCTTCCCGCGTGGGGTGGGGACAGAGGCGGCGGCGGCTCGTCCGGGCCCCCGACAGCTTTCTCAGGCAGGGCTTGACGCATCGTTCCCAAGCACCATTTTGCCCACCCTCCAGCTGAGCGATGGCGGCAGCGGGGGGAGGGGGACGGGGAGCTGAAGCGGTGCCTTTTCTGCCTCGCTCCGCATCATAAGGCGACTCCCGCGGAGGGGCGGCGGGCACCGGCCGAGGCCCGAAGAGCCATGCCAGGCGAGCGCAGCGACGTGGTCTGGGGGCCGCCGGCACCCGTTCCCAGCGCCCCGCTCGGGCCCCCGCGCCGGCGCTGCCGCTCGCTTGCAGCGCCTGCCTACCTGTGCCGGAGCTCATCTTGCGGCCGCTTCTCCCTGCAGCCCCAGCGCCGCCCCTGCTCCTGGCTCCGTCTGGGGCTGGCGGGGAGGCATCCCCGGGCACCTGTTACGCGGCCGGCAGTCTCCGCGGCCGGAGGCGAGGGCTGCGCTGCCAGCTCTCCCGCGGGGCGGGGCACAGGCGTCGCCCTCCGCCGTCCTTCTCCTCCAGTCAGCGGCTAGCCGAACGGGGCCAGGCGCGGCGCTGGAGCGCGGCTGCCGCTCGAGCGCTCTGGCTGCTGCTCTCCGGCGCAGGAGGCGGGGCGCGTCGCAGGGAGCGGCGGGGGCTGCCGGTCCAGGCGCGCACCTCCCGCCTCGCGATGATTTGCAGCGGCTCACAACCGAGCTCGGCGGTGGGAGAGCTGCACTGCAGCCCGCCAGGGCCGGGGCGCGGTACGGTTGGGGCTCTCTGCGGCGGCCAGCACCCCTCTGGAGCCCTGCCAGGCTCGTCGCCAGCTGGGAAGAGCTGCAGTCGCCGATCCGCCGCCACCTCGTCTGCTAGCCATGTTAAAGACGCGTGATGGGAGGGGAAATGTATACTGTAACAATGCCTGAAGCTGACTTTGGGGTGCGCAGCGCTAGTTTCGCACTCATTTAGAGACATGTCGGCTGTTATTGGCATTGGGGTAGTGCTCTGGATAGTCCAATGCACCATAGGCGCGATGCTACGGTGCCTCTTAGGGGACAATCTCCTTTGCTGCGGATGAGGGTGACCAACGCTTATTTGGGGATGAAAAATCCCCAGATCCTTATATTAGTAGTTGTGGCCTGGAGTAATCATTTGTTACTGCATGATCTGCAAAACCAGTGTTTTGACTGGAGAAAATGCTTGCGTCTCTCGCTGGGGGCAGTCTCCTGGTCATGGAGGGGTATAACATGGGTAACCCAAAGGATTTTTTGGGGTGCAGAGGCATATAAGGTCAGTTCCGTGTTTAGAACACTTGAGCAGGTCTGTTTTGAACGTTCAGATACGGAACTGGGTTCTGACAACCAATTTCAGCCATGTTGTACTCACAGGGTTACTGTAGGTAAAAAAAGTAGACCAAAGTTAAGAGTTTTCCAGTTAATTTTATCCAAGTATCTACAGTGCAAGCAAACAAAAATGTTGCAACATGCCGTTTCATAACATAAAAGCCCCTTTTCATCCAAGCAAGAGGGTTTGCTGGGGGCCTTATTTTGGGGGATTGGGGATATGCTGTGCATTTTTTCTGAACATTTGGTACAAGAAACCCCATCAGCTCTCAGTCATCTGACACATTTGCACAAGGATTGACTGGCTGGATTCACTTGATTGATTTACTATGGTTTTTCTCCACAGATTTGAGGTACTGACCCTGGAGCAGAATAGTTTCATTTATTGACAGGGAAAGGCAAGCTCTTCCCCTTGCCAGTGAGGTGTGTAAGCCCCTGGATTCTGGGAGGATGAAAATACAAGGTGTATGATGGAGTGATGGTGGATCATCCTGTCACAATGCCAAAAAAAGTAGCCATAACTGTTCCATGGGTATTTCCTGCCTACTTAGCTTGTGAATCATGATTGATGAAGGTCATCCTGTGAATTTTCACTCTATGCTCTAGTCCAGCCTTCTCTAACCTGGTGCCCTCCAGTTGTTTTGGAGTTCAACTCCTATCAGCCACAACCAGAATAGCAAATAGCCAGGAATGGTGGGAGCTATAGTCCAAAACACTTGGAGGACACTAGATTGGGGAAGGCCAGGCTAGCCCCTAAACAGCCACGCTAGTTCAGTCAAGAAGAGATGGTGCTTCCAGGTGGGGGGAGGGGGGCTCATAGCACTATCAGTCAGAAGGCATCATGCAACTGCTCCAAGAGCAATTGCACAATAAAATCCTTCTGGAAGCATCTAAAGATATGCACAACTATTTAAAGAAGCATATATACTTGTCCTCCTCACATTAACTTCTGTTCTTGAGAGAGGTTAACATGCATTGGTTAAACTGAAGTTAACTGTTCCTGCAAGAGTATAGGCCCACCCAGTTAGCCTCCAGTATGGGCTTGCCGGGAGCTAAAGAATGGCTTGCTCTTGTGCTTTTGACAGTAGCTTGATGTGCAGAAATCAACACATGAAGCTTTCCAGAGCACTAACGTAACCTGTGAATAAATACCTTCATGTCCTACTGCTATTACAGGCACAGCAACAGAGGCCACTTGACGTTAGCAATGCAGATTTCTGCAGGAGCAGAAAGGGTCATGGATCTAGACCACCAATCCTTAATTCCAGAACATCCCTTTGGGTGCAATTGCGCTGACCTTCCCCAACCTGGCACCCTCCATATGCACTGAACTATAACACCCATCATCCCCAGCCAGCATGGCCAACAGTCAGCGATTATAGAAGCTGTAGTCCAAAACATCTGGAGGGCACCATGCTGGCTACCCCTGCTTTTAAAAAAAAAATTGTGTGGGCTCTGCCACTCAGCCCTCTAGGACTGACCAAGATCTGTCTCGAGCCATGAGCTGCTGGTCCCCCCCATACACACTCGACCACAGCTGCCATCCTAGCCATTGGAGAGGGGTCAAAGTGTGTCGGAGAGAAGTTAGAGGATAAGGTGGTGTCAAAGGGAATCCACTGATGCTCTGTGGACCAAGGGAACACACAGAGTTTGAGCCAACCCAGAAGGCAGGAATTGGTGTGGTGGAATGTGTTGGCCCTAGGAGGATATGGGGCACTATTGGGGCTTGACTTCAGGCAGCAAAATGCACACACATTTCTTATGGATAAGACAGAGGAAATGTCATCAGCTGAATGGGGTAGGTGTAAGTAAGGGGGTAAGGGGCCCTGCATCAGAAGGCAGAGTCAGAGGAATGCCATGGGCGAGGAGAAGCAAGTCAGAGAGTGAGAAGTGAGAAGAGTGAGAAGAGACTCAGAACAATGATCAGTAAGGTCCCATGGCAAGCAATGCTAGCGAGAAAAGGAGTCCAAGATGGGTGGGAACTTTTAAAAAAGGAAATTCTCAAGGCACAATCACAAACAATTCCAACAAGAAGAAAAGGTGGAAGACAACAGAAGAAGCCAATGTGGCTTCACAAAAAGCTTAGGGATGACCTGAAAACAAAAAAGGACACATATAGGAAGTGGAAAGAAGGCCAAGTAACAAAGGAAGAGTACAGGCAGGTAGCACAGAATTGCAGGGATGGCGTCAGGAAGGCTAAAGCGGAGAACGAGGTGAGGTTAGCGAGGGATGCTAAAAACAACAAAAAGGCTTTCTTCAGCTACGTGCATAGTAAAAGGCAGAGGAAAGAAATGGTTGTTCAGCTATTAAATAAGGATGGCAAAATGATAACAGAGGACAAAGAAAAGGCAGAGGTGCTCAATTCCTACTTTGGCTCAGTCTTCTCCCAAAAGAGGGTCTATGACCCCCCTGGCAAAGGCGAAGTACAGGCTGAAGGGGCAGGATTGCAGCTTGAGATCGACAGGCATATGGTCAAGGAACACCTCATTACTTTGAATGAGTTCAAATCTCCAGGGCCAGATGAACTGCATCCTAGAGTCATAAAGGAACTGGCAGAAGAGCTCTCAGAACCGCTGTCTATTCTCTTTGAGAAATCATGGAGGACCGGGGAAGTGCCAGATGACTGGAGGAGGGCTAACGTTGTCCCTATCTTCAAAAAGGGTAAAAAGGAGGAACCTGGGAACTACAGACCAGTCAGTCTGACATCAATCCCTGGGAAAATTCTGGAGCAGATCATAAAGCAATCCATCTGGAAGCACCTTGACAACAATGCAGTGATTACTCGAAGCCAACATGGATTTGTCAAAAACAAGTCCTGCCAGACAAATCTGATCTCATTTTTTGATCAAGTCACCTCCCTTGTAGACCGTGGGAATGCTGTAGACATCATATACCTCGACTTCAGCAAAGCTTTCGACAAAGTGCCCCATGATATCCTGATGAGCAAACTAGCTCAAAGTGGGCTAGATGAAACAACGATCATGTGGATCCACAGTTGGCTACAGAATCGGACTCAAAGAGTGCTTATCAATGGGACCTTCTCAAGCTGGGGAGAGGTAACGAGTGGGGTACCGCAGGGCTCAGTCCTGGGCCCAGTGCTCTTCAATATTTTTATTAATGACTTGGAGGAGGAGGTGCAGGGAATGCTGATCAAATTTGCAGATGACACAAAATTGGGAGGGATAGCTAATACTTTGGAAGACAGAAACAAAATTCAAAGTGATCTGGATAGACTGGAGTGCTGGGCAGAAAACAACAGAATGGCATTTAATAGGGACAAATGCCAAGTTCTGCACCTAGGAAAAAGAAACCAAATGCACAGTTACAAGATGGGGGATACGTGGCTCAACCACACTACGAGCGAGAAGGATCTTGGAATTGTCGTCGATCACAAGCTGAATATGAGCCAACAATGTGATGTGGCTGCAAAAAAGGCAAATGCTATTTTGGGCTGCATTAATAGAAGCATCGCTTCCAAATCCCGGGAAGTACTAGTTCCCCTCTACTCAGCACTGGTTAGGCCTCATCTGGAGTACTGTGTCCAGTTCTGGGCACCACACTTGAAGAAGGATGCAGACAAGCTGGAGAGGGTTCAAAGGAGGGCAACAAAGATGATCAGGGGACTGGAAACAAAGCCCTATGAAGAGAGACTGAAAGAACTGGGCATGTTTAGCCTTGAGAAGAGAAGACTGAGGGGAGATATGATAGCGCTCTTCAAGTACTTGAAAGGTTGTCACAGAGAAGAAGGCCAGGATCTCTTCTTGATCATCCCAGAGTGCAGGACACGGAATAATGGGCTCAAGTTACAGGAAGCCAGATTCCGACTGAACATCAGGAAAAACTTCCTGAGTGTCAGAGCAATACGGCAATGGAACCAATTACCTGGGGAGGTGGTGGGCTCTCCCACACTGGAGGCCTTCAAGACGAGGCTGGACAGCCATTTGTCAGGGATGCTCTGACTTGGATTCCTGCATTGAGCAGGGGGTTGGACTCGATGGCCTTGTAGGCCCCTTCCAACCCTACTATTCTATGATTCTATGATTCTATAAGTTTTAAGTTACGCTGGATAAAACCTGTTTAAATTCTCAGGGAGAGGTGATGCTGAAAAGGCAGTACAAAAGCCGCCACCTCTCTCCCCCACCCCAATAATACTCAGTGTTCCCCAGAGTCAGCCCAGCATGTTACCATCTCAAGGCAACTTCCCACTTGTAAGACAATTAAGTCCAGAGTCCAAATTTACCTAACTACAACCAGTGCATATGGAATAGGATCCAAGATATATGAGCTCATCTTCCAGGACCCGATAGCAGCCTGGCAGCAATGTTTTAACTCCATTTGAAATTTCCAGAGTGTTGCAGTCATGATCTCTGTCAAGTTACTTGCCTATTTTCCTCAGTTTGCCCCAGTTAAACAGGTTATTGCTGGACCCTACAAGTGAGCCCTGCAATAAATTGTTACAGTATGGAGTGCTTCTGTTTAGTGTTCCAACAAGCCATTCCCCCCTCCCCCCAATCCCAGCTTTCCCTTTGTTGCCCCCCTCTAACAAGCAGCCAGCAAAACATTCCATAACCACTTATCATCTTCAGTCATTGGGGTATTTGGGGTTTTTCCTCCTGGGGTGTTTTGCAATTCTAGATAAACTGGGGATCTTTTGAGACTCTGAACACGCAGATATTGTGACTTCACCATCAAGTCCATTTTTTTCCTCCCCCTTCCTCATGCCACCTGCTTTTTTTAATATCTTGCCTGATGAAGAGATCTTGCACAGTTTTTGTAATCTTTTTATTAGCCTAATAAAGGTATTAAACTAATATGGATTTTGGAATTCTCTTTACAGTTAACATGGCTACCTTTGTTTTGTTTTTGTTTTTTGATATATATCAAGATTTTTTTTTGCAGGGGCAGTTTTGGAATTGCATATGGTCAATTTTTGTTTGAACCAAGTAACTTAATTATAAAGATTCTTCAATTTAAAAAAATGCATTAAATGTATATACATTTAATATTTCTAAATTAAAGATACAAAATCAATTGATACAATCAGCTCATACAATATATATTTCTGAGACAGATAGATATCCCATAAAAATATATACATTGCATAAACTGTTAAAAAGTCAGTAATAAATCTTCATTGACTTTTTAGATCTTTCCTTTTCTGATACTGTACCTAATGCCTTGTGATCCTACATTTCCTGTTTCTGGGAGGTCCAGGAGCTGCCATTTACGTCTTGTCCTTGCTGTTTAAGCAAGACCTGGAACTCAACCGAAGCCATTTATATCTTGGGCCAGACTCCTCCTCCCAGACCCCACTTTATTCCAGAAGAGAGGAGGTCTTCAAAGGAGTCATCTCCCAGCCTAGTATTTAATTGCTTCTCTGTCTGCTCCCACACTGGTGAGCAGGCACTGAGGGTTCTGAGGCCCTGGTGTTGTGGGGGCTGCTACCACAGGGAAATGTGTCTCTGGGGGTGCTACCTCGGGTTCCAGTTTGGGGGATCTAGCTCATGGGGATCCTGGCTGACAGGCTCTGGCTCAGGCTTGGTGTCAGGCCTGGGCTTGTGTTCAGCATCTCCATTGCTTGCACTACTCTTTCCGATGGAGCAGATTTTCCTGCTTGCTGATTAGGGTCATGACTAAAACACTTCTGCAGAGAACCACTCTACGCTCCTGCACCTCAGTCCTAAGAGGGGAGAACTTGCAGGGGCTTCAGCACTTATACAGACCTCAGTTTCCTGGAAAGAGGGCACTAGAGACTTGTGGTGTTTCTTTTATGAAGGTTTATTTACACTGTGCTCAGGATAAAGGCCTACAACACCTCAACTCCAAGCAAACTTTGCTTCTTCTCAGCTGCCCAGTGGATCTTCATCTGCAAGACAAAAGCTGTTCTCCCTTTGTCTAGATTCAGCCTTCCTCCAGCTTCATTCCTGTCCTATCCCCTCAGGCCTTGTAGGACAAAGGTTACCAGTTCAAGAGTCAGAGTTGTTGGCAATCCTCCTCAGTCTCTTTGCACTCAGAGACACTAGATTGTAAGGCACTCCGGAAGGTAATTTAGACTGACCCCAAACACATAACACTATTGTAGCAATAAAATGGGAAGTGATGGTGTGACATACTGTAGAATTCTCTGAGAGTTGTAATGCTTTCTTTTAATGTTTGTTAACATGGGATGGCTTCAGGCACTTGACTGTGTCTGTTGCCCTTTCAATCGATCAATCAGACATGTCTGGCATCAGCCTACACAAGAGAGCATATGCAGGTTTGGCACATAAGCCTCTGAATCACTGTGTGCATTAAACCTCTCTTCTGTCACTGGAATTATGGATATGGACCAAAGATTGGGTACTACTACCATCTGTTGAACAGGTTTGACAACAAGCAGCCTGTTGGTAGTCTACAGATTGAAACACTCTTTGGACCCCTGTGGATGTTGACCCTGCTAGTCATCCAGCATACAGTAATTCCATTTCTTTAAATCCTTAGTGAACAGGAATTTGTTCAGAGCTGTGAACATGAGTGGCCCTACCTTGATTTATTGCCCTGAAGTGTGTGATATGCTAGAAATAGCCAGCTGCATTGTTCAGTTTGAAGACAATGGGGGGAAAACATTCCTTCCTAGATCTGGAAAATAACCGTCATGAGATATTAATGATGACCCTCTAAGGGACTATTCATGTGATAACTTTTATTTGTTCTGGAAAACATCAAGAGTGATCCCATGACAACTCTAAGGCACCATTGACCATATCCATAGAAGTATGGGGTCATTCCCCCCACCCCTCATTTTTTAAGAGTTATATTCCCACCAGATTTTGGATTATTAGTGGATATTTTACTACTTGTTTTAAATGGTTGATCTAATTCTGTGGATTACTTGGTTGTAAGTACAACTAATGATTTAAATTGTATTTTATTGAAATTTTGTGCTGTAGTTTTATATTTTTATGTAAGCCACCTTGGGAGAGGTTTTGCCCTGAGTGATGGGCCTAGATGGATATTTAAAATAAATAAAATAGATGTGAAGCTCTCAAACTGTTCACAGCAGCTGCTTAAAGGAAAATGGTCTCCTGTTCTTTTCTCTCAAGTTTCCCTTAAAACAGGTCTTGGATCAAACGTTCCCACCCCCAACACACAAACACACACACTGCATGGCAGGAAAAAAAAACACCACTCATTAAATTATTGTGTCAGATTGGTGTTAAAGGCACAGGCATGGGGTAAGTAAAAAGAAAAACCTGGCAACCCTATTCCAGCCCTCTCCCCATTACAATATTCCTTCTCTTATTTGTGGTAAGCACAGTCACCTGGGTTGCCATGACATACCCAAAATCTGTAGTGAATTTATTAACCTTTCCCTCTTTGAAGTTAAAACAGGACACCCACACTTGTTACAGCTAATAAATATTGTTAAGCACACCCCCATTCTCTGAGCAGTGAGAACATCAGGGGTGTAGCACTACCCAAGTTTACTTTCCTTTAGAATGAGGTAACTGGATGTTTACTGCTGTTTTCTAATATTTGCACTTATTTACAACTATCTAGGTGGAGCATATGTGAAGGCTCACAGTTTAACAGCCCAAAAGACACCACAAAATCTTCCAGAACATCATTTAGCTCTCTGACTCTCAGCTTGTGTCTTTCTCAGTCTCAAACTACATGCTTTCTGCTCTTTGCTTAGACACAGCTGGATGACATCATCCCCAGAGAGGGGACAGAGGAGAAGGTGGAGGAAGAAAAACATGTCTAGGTCCGTACTCGTTGTTAAAGCTAATCTCCTTAACAACTGGGTTAGGGTTCTGGACAACTTTTGGCCTTGGTTTACTTAACAAGAAACTGCCTGGCCAGATGATAAGCCAGGCCCACCCTCTCTTAAAATCAAGAACCACCAACTTGGAAGGGACCCATGAGATGTAGTTTAGTCTGAACCCCAATCCTGTAACAATAGCTTACCAGAAACCTGCAACTAAAGAGTTGGCAGATTAGTTCACTCGGTATCTGAAATTCAGCCCTTCCCCAGTATTTGGCACATTGTTTTCTATGGCCCAGATGCTCCCAGACTCCCTTTGACTGCCCCACTGTTGCCTTCTGCCAAGGACACACACTCCCTTCTGTGGTGAGATCCTTTGTGAGGCTTCCACCAGTCCATCTTTCTGCTTGACCTTTTCTTGCCTCCCCTCAGGTCTCTGCTTTTCAGTCCACTGCCTGCTCTGTGTCTCACTTCCTTCTTGCCCGCCGCTCAATTCAGGGGCCCTGTTTTGATTTAATTATCTGGAATTTTCCCCATGTTAAAAGCATCTGCATCATGTTCCCTGTGCTGGGTTTCTTTTACGTGCCTTTCACCCAGACATGGTGACCACAAAACTGGCTCTCATGTTCCCTTAGGAGGAGGATTTACATGGCAGCCCTGTTTGCTTGAAATCAGTATGTATACTTTCAACTATACATGCGTATGACGCTTAAGAATATTAGCAGCCTGGACAACTGGAGAATGATACAATCTGCACTGGAGAAAAAGAACTTGAGTGAAGGTGTGTGGTAGGATAGACTGAATGAGAGATCTGATGTGAGATGAGTTGCTTATTTAGTGCCCACCAGAAGGTGTGGTTTATGAGGTGACAGAATAAGGCACAGTATAGGCCCTTTAAATGTAAATTGCCCTTTAAATTTAGTCCTGCCCATCTTATTGGCAGAAGTCTCCCATTACTGGCTTTCTGGGTCCTAGATTTCTTTGTGTTTCCCTCCAGGTGAGTGTCTCAGTCTTTCTTCTTATCTCAAACTTTCATGAAATACTGACTTGATCCTGTACTCTGCAAGATTCTAGAGTTATAACTACAAAATGTTAAGTCAATATTTTACTTTCTAATTAAGGCCACAAAAGAAGGCAAGAGCCTCAATGAACTTCTATGGTAGGGGGGTTAAACAAGTATTTCCCTGACCAAAGGTTAATTATTTTTATGATGCTGCACTGCCTAGAAGTATTTTTTTTCTTAATTTTCTTATTTCTTTAGTAAGCCCTGTTTATTTGGGAGTAGCGTCCTCCCTCTGCTAGAAAGGAAAGGAAAACAAAAGGAAATGGAACAAACCCACCAATTTTGGTCAATAGTATCAGGGAACGGTGAATCTTTTAGTGATACTAGAGGTCTTTACCATTTTGCAAACCAAATCCTTAATTTTAGTAATAACACGTACCTATCTTATCGTCATCTTTTAACTTTAGTGGTGAAACCTACGTACTAAACTTCTCAACATTAAGTGGTGCTCTGTTTCCTTAATTCCAATAACATTGTGTAGATGGGAGTCACTTTGCCTTTCAGAAACATTAAGAAAATAATGCCAAAGATCCTAATTGTGCCAAGTCCTAATAGCAACGTTGTGTGTATTTGTGTGTTTAATTGTTGATTAGGTAAGATCCTGAGCTAACGCATCAGGAGCTCCAGCTCTTGATTGGTGGCCAGTCATGCTTTTGTACTCGTTGTCACTATAATAACCTTTATTAACTTAAAATGCATTTTAACAACAGGGGTTTTAGCAACAGTATTTGCTTGCAGACCAATCTTCTACATTTACCATGCAATGTAAGTAGGTTTTTGTCTCTGTATTTCCTGTTACACTATTTATTTGTTTAAAAAACGTATATACTGTCATTCAGTGGAGCTTCAAGGGCAATTTACAAGAACACTATATGCTGTAGAGTTTACTTCTCCTACTGCTCTGTGAGGGGGGATTAAAATGCCACCTTGAACAAATATGAAAGAAAGGGTATAAATCTTCCAATACGTTTAATAAATGTGCATGATTAAATGCAGAAAAGAGCTACTAACTTCTCATTCTCTTTTGCACAGTCATACTGCCTTTGGTAAAAAAAGAACAAGAGGAAGTTAGTAGCTTTTTTCTGCATTAAAAACATGCAAAATTAGAATGGCATTCTGTGCCATTTAATTAATTGGCACAGAATCAGGATCTTTCTGAGCAACTATACAATGCTTTTTATCCTGAGGGTATTTTGCAAAGTTGGAGAGTATTTCCCTCCTGCTCTGCAGAGGCCCAGCTAAGCAGGCAAAAAAGCCTGTCCAGCCAAAATGCAGAGTGGGAGGAGCGTGGAGGCCACTCCTCTCACTCTGCATTGGATGGCAGTAACCCATGAGGCACATGGCCATCCCGACAGGATTGTGCCCTTAGTCTTTAAAGTGACACAAAACTCTTTGTTGTTTTTGGTGCAATAGACTCACATGGCTACCCTCTGGAAATGGTAAGCTATGAGAAATGCTTAGGGGAAAATGCTCACAACACATAGGGGACACCAGTGCACAGCACCCCTGGATGCTCAGAGAAGTGGTAACGTGAAAAAAGACTAATGGCGCAATCCTGTGGGTTGCGCCCTGGGTACTCGTAAGCCCCTGAACTCAGAGGCTTATGAGTCTCCTATGCAGAGCAGGAGGTGCGTCGCACCTGCCTCTCTGCATTTTAGCTAGATGGGCAATTTTGCCTATCTAGTGGAAGCTTCAGAGAGGAGGAGGGAAGGAGGCTGGGGTGGCCATAGGAAAGATTGTAGGAATGCTGCCCCGGTCTCCTCCCCTCCCCTGGGAACGCCCCCTTCTCCCCATCACCATACTCCTGTTTACAAGTGCGGAGAAGTAGCTGGCACAGTTCTGTCTGCGCCAGCTACGAGAGGGAGGGGTCGAGGAGCACAGCCCTGTCCACGAGCTCAGAGCCAGGAAATGGGAAAATCCTATGTCCCCAAGTCACTGTCTTCATAGAATCATAGAATAGTAGGGTTGGAAGGGGCCTACAAGGCCATCGAGTCCAACCCCCTGCTCAATGCAGGAATCCAAGTCAGAGCATCCCTGACAAATGGCTGTCCAGCCTCGTCTTGAAGGCCTCCAGTGTGGGAGAGCCCACCACCTCCCCAGGTAATTGGTTCCATTGCCGTATTGCTCTGACACTCAGGAAGTTTTTCCTGATGTTCAGTCGGAATCTGGCTTCCTGTAACTTGAGCCCATTATTCCGTGTCCTGCACTCTGGGATGATCAAGAAGAGATCCTGGCCTTCTTCTCTGTGACAACCTTTCAAGTACTTGAAGAGTGCTATCATATCTCCCCTCAGTCTTCTCTTCTCAAGGCTAAACATGCCCAGTTCTTTCAGTCTCTCTTCATAGGGCTTTGTTTCCAGTCCCCTGATCATCTTTGTTGCCCTCCTTTGAACCCTCTCCAGCTTGTCTGCATCCTTCTTCAAGTGTGGTGCCCAGAACTGGACACAGTACTCCAGATGAGGCCTAACCAGTGCTGAGTAGAGGGGAACTAGTACTTCCCGGGATTTGGAAGCGATGCTTCTATGAATGCAGCCCAAAATAGCATTTGCCTTTTTTGCAGCCACATCACATTGTTGGCTCATATTCAGCTTGTGATCGACGACAATTCCAAGATCCTTCTCGCTCGTAGTGTGGTTGAGCCACGTATCCCCCATCTTGTAACTGTGCATTTGGTTTCTTTTTCCTAGGTGCAGAACTTGGCATTTGTCCCTATTAAATGCCATTCTGTTGTTTTCTGCCCAGCGCTCCAGTCTATCCAGATCACTTTGAATTTTGTTTCTGTCTTCCAAAGTATTAGCTATCCCTCCCAATTTTGTGTCATCTGCAAATTTGATCAGCATTCCCTGCACCTCCTCCTCCAAGTCATTCATAAAAATATTGAAGAGCACTGGGCCCAGGACTGAGCCCTGCGGTACCCCACTCGTTACCTCTCCCCAGCTTGAGAAGGTCCCATTGATAAGCACTCTTTGAGTCCGATTCTGTAGCCAACTGTGGATCCACATGATCGTTGTTTCATCTAGCCCACTTCGAGCTAGTTTGCTCATCAGGATATCATGGGGCACTTTGTCGAAAGCTTTGCTGAAGTCGAGGTATATGATGTCTACAGCATTCCCACGGTCTACAAGGGAGGTGACTTGATCAAAAAATGAGATCAGATTTGTCTGGCAGGACTTGTTTTTGACAAATCCATGTTGGCTTCGAGTAATCACGGCATTGTTGTCAAGGTGCTTCCAGATGGATTGCTTTATGATCTGCTCCAGAATTTTCCCAGGGATTGATGTCAGACTGACTGGTCTGTAGTTCCCAGGTTCCTCCTTTTTACCCTTTTTGAAGATAGGGACAACGTTAGCCCTCCTCCAGTCATCTGGCACTTCCCCGGTCCTCCATGATTTCTCAAAGAGAATAGACAGCGGTTCTGAGAGTTCTTCTGCCAGTTCCTTTATGACTCTAGGATGCAGTTCATCTGGCCCTGGAGATTTGAACTCATTCAAAGTAATGAGGTGTTCCTTGACCATATGCCTGTCGATCTCAAGCTGCAATCCTGCCCCTTCAGCCTGTACTTCGCCTTTGCCAGGAGGGTCATAGACCCTCTTTTGGGAGAAGACTGAGCCAAAGTAGGAATTGAGCACCTCTGCCTTTTCTTTGTCCTCTGTTATCATTTTGCCATCCTTATTTAATAGCTGAACAACCATTTCTTTCCTCTGCCTTTTACTATGCACGTAGCTGAAGAAAGCCTTTTTGTTGTTTTTAGCATCCCTCGCTAACCTCACCTCGTTCTCCGCTTTAGCCTTCCTGACGCCATCCCTGCAATTCTGTGCTACCTGCCTGTACTCTTCCTTTGTTACTTGGCCTTCTTTCCACTTCCTATATGTGTCCTTTTTTGTTTTCAGGTCATCCCTAAGCTTTTTGTGAAGCCACATTGGCTTCTTCTGTTGTCTTCCACCTTTTCTTCTTGTTGGAATTGTTTGTGATTGTGCCTTGAGAATTTCCTTTTTTAAAAGTTCCCACCCATCTTGGACTCCTTTTCTCGCTAGCATTGCTTGCCATGGGACCTTACTGATCATTGTTCTGAGTTTATTAAAATCAGCTTTCCTAAAATCCAGGGTACGCGTTTGAGTACACTCGGCTTTTGCTTCCCTTAGAACCAAGAACTCAAGTACAACATGGTCGCTTTCCCCCAGAGTTCCTGTAACTGCTACTTTATCCACTAAGTCATCTCTGTTGGTTAGGATCAAGTCAAGGATAGCCGATCCTCTAGTTCCTTCCTCTACTTTCTGTAGGAGGAAGTTATCCGCCACACAAGTCAGGAATTTCCTGGAGGGGCCATGTTTTGCAGAATTTGTCTCCCAACAAATATCGGGGAAATTGAAGTCCCCCATTACTACTACATCATGCTTCCTTAAAACATTGGCTATTTGCTTTTCAAAAGTTTCATCCTTGTCTTCTCCTTGATTGGGTGGCCGGTAGTAGACTCCAACCACCAGGTTCCTTTTATTCTTTGCTCCATTTATTTCAACCCAGATGCTCTCGATGGGGCTACCAAGCTCCTCCTCCTGTATTTCTGTGCAGAGATATGTATTTTTCACATACAGTGCAACCCCGCCTCCCTTTCTGTTCCTCCTGTTCTTTTTGAACAAGTTATATCCTTCAACTGCTGTATTCCAGTCATGAGAGTCATCCCACCAAGTCTCAGTTATACCTATCAAGTCATAATTTCCCTCCTGTATTAAGAGTTCAAGTTCGTTCTGTTTGTTTCCCATACTCTGGGCATTAGTATATAGACATCGAAGACCATGTGCTTCATAGTCTGGCTTTCTTCCTACATGTGTCTGAAGACTATTATTGGGCGCTATCAGAGCTGTTCTCTCCATTGCAGTGCATGCGCATACGTCCATTGTTACCCCCAACATTACATCTCCCTTCCCCGTAGGATTCAGTTTAAAGCCCTCCTGATGAAGTTCTTCATGCTGTGGCCAAACACATTCTTCCCAGCCTTTGTGAGGTGCAACCCATCCCTAGCCAACAGCCCATCTTCCAGGAAGTATAGCCCGTGGTCCCAGAATCCAAATCTCTCTCGTCGGCACCACCTTCGTAGCCAGTCATTCACCCGGAGTATTTTTCGTTCCCTTTCTATCCCTCTTCTAACTACTGGAAGGATGGATGAGAAAACTATCTGGGCCCCAAAGTTCTTGAGTTTCCTTCCCAAAGCTTCAAAGTCTGACGTGATCTCTTCGTAGCTCCGCTTGGCGGTATCATTTGTTCCCACATGGATGAGAAGAAAGGGATACCTGTCAGTGGGCTTTATGAGTGCAGGCAGCCTTTCAGTCACGTCTCTAATCTGTCCTCCCGGGAGACAACATACCTGGCGAGTCCACGGGTCTTCGCGACATACTTGGGTCTCGATCCCACGCAGCAAGGAGTCTCCCACTACTACCACTCTTCTCTTCTTCTTGTAGGCCTGGGTTTCATCGCCTCTGTTTGACTGACCTTTAGCCTCTTGCTCACTCTCATGCAGGTTCCCCTGTGATTCTTCCTCTGCAGGCTGTCCTCCAGTCTCATCTGCAAGTACCTGGAATCGGTTCCACAGCTCCACCGCTTCCACTGGTGCAGAGTGGCGTCTAGTTCTTCTTCCCCTAACTGTCACCGTTTTCCAAGGAGTATCCTCTACTCCATTTTTCTTC
This sequence comes from Heloderma suspectum, assembly GCF_057233095.1. Classification (NCBI taxonomy): domain Eukaryota; kingdom Metazoa; phylum Chordata; class Lepidosauria; order Squamata; family Helodermatidae; genus Heloderma; species Heloderma suspectum. The sequence goes on from NC_139462.1 coordinate 120,941,023, forward strand.
ACCTCAGCATTTCCCACTGCCTCATCTTGCTGTTGCTCTTCAAGCTATGTCTTGGGGACATAGGATTGCTCTCTAAAGGGAGTCTGGTGGGAATTGTAATCCAACCCATCCAGAAGACACCAGGTTGCATACCCGTGTTTCTGACTTCTTGTTTGTGGAGCAGGAAAGATGTGCAGTACACGATACAGAGCCATAGCTACTGTCTTGTAGGTTTCTGGTAGAGACACACTGGGAAGACAGGTCTGCATTGCTGGGGTCATAAGGCTCTCTTATGAGACACTTATCTGGCTTTTGGTTAGTTTAATATTTGCTTTAATATTTTTGACAAGATTTTAATATAATAGAGGATGGGTCTGTTCATCAGTGCCATAGAGGTAAGGCTGTGACACCTGGCCACCTGAAACTTGGCATGCATACTAAGGGAACCTTAGAGGTGTGCATCCCAGTGCATAGCTTTGCAGTCCATACAGGTTGAAGTCAGGAGAAATTTGGAGGCCAAGGAGCAGAGTTATATGCCTGCTCCCTCCTCCCTACTGTGGGGCAGCCTCACTTTGGGTAATGGAGGGGAAAGATCCCTCCCTCTGGGGGCTATAGAGGTGCACCATGGCAGGAACCATACCTAGAGTTTCCAGAAGTCATGTCTTCTCTCAGATGGGGTGGGCACAAGGTGTCCAATACTGACAGCTGGGTAAGTTTGCTTGCAGTCTTTGTTGTATGAAACTAAGGGCTATTCCAACCCCTGCAAAGCTGGGTCTGTTTGCTAGGAATTGCTACAAGTCTTCAGCTGCAAAGAAAGGAAGTCAAGTGAATTAAAAAATTAATCACACATGAAGTGTCTCCTAGCATCACGCAATCTTAAGTGCTTAACAACACATTCTTAGGAGATACAGGGGTTCATCACACGGAGCTTTTATCCTGTGATTGAGATTGCTCCTTCACAGACGTTTATGGGCTCTTTACATGACGCTGTGACCCTTCTGCACTAAATGCCCTTTGTTCTGTTTTTAAATAGATCGCAGATAATGAGCTTTCAAATTACCCTATTGTGTTCCACTTCAGTTTCTTCGGTGAAAAGAGTTAAAGCAGCAAGAAGGAGTGAGATCAATGAAAGATAATGGAAGACTCAGATACGGGGCGGGGGAGGAAGTGCATGTAAAGGGAGTCAGCGGTGATCCTGCATGTAAAATGGAAGGAGAAAGCCCCGTTTTAAATGCAGGATTTTAGGCTGGTGTTTTAGGCCCACAATCTGGTTTTTTTAAAAAAAACCCTTAATGCCAGTGGAAGATTTAAAGGTAGAAGGCCAGCGAGTGTAAGGATGGGGTGGTGGGGAAGGCGAGGGAGGTGGTGTCCTGGGTTCTGCCTAGACTGACAACTGTTACTGCCTTCTAGGCAGTAATTTCATCTATTTGGTGCTCCTAACTCCTTGGTTGCTCCAACACTAACCATTGTTTCTGAATTTGAACATCATTTGTTCTTTGGGTTAATATGAAGAATCCATTGTAATCCCCTGGAGATAAGTAGTTTGGGAGTGAGAGGGAATATTTCCAAGGAGAGTTCAGCACCTGCCCCTGTGCCCGCCTATGCTGCACTTTCAGATGCACGCACGTGTTTTATAGGAAATTTGCATGAATGTCTATATCCATGCAATTTCCAGTAATGTCTATATTGTCAATTGTTCTTGAGCGGGAACCATAATGTCTCTTTTGCCTGAATACCAGGTGCTAGGAATAAACCTCAGGAAAGAACTCCTGCCTTCATATTCTGCTTGTGTGTATCCCCAAGGCATCTAGTAAATCTTCCTTGACCTGATCCAGCAATGTTCTTAATTGGCTTTAAAGCTAGTCCCATTTTGTTTTTTTAATTTTGGATGTGAATTCTGAAACTGCTGATATGCCTCCCTGCTCATTTGGCTTGTCTTGGGGCTTCTTTCAGTATGTATTCCAATTAATTTGTTCCCAGCATACTGCATGGTGGGTTCTCTCCTTAACAGGAATCTATTGTGCTATGGCAGCCACTTTCAGCAGTCCCTTGGAATGTATCATGAAAGAAGGTAACCTTGCAAGAGCTGGTGTACTAGATGAAGCCAGAACTCAAGTTTCTCTGCAGTCTAAGGGCTACACTGCATGCTATGTTAAATGTGCAGCGTGCAGCTGATCCTCAATATTTTTTTTACCTTATTGTAAGTGCGTGGGGGATCTGGATTGGGACCACTGCACATGGGTAGGGGAGGTTTGAACCTTCGCATTTAGTTGCGTCACCCACCCACCTCCACCCCCAAATTTTACACACACACACCCCCTGCAGGGACTAAAGAAGAAGAAAAAACTCCGCTGGTGCCAATGGAGTTTTTTTGTTAGCAACAAATCTTGGGAAATCTTTGGCAGCTTGTGTGTGTGTGTGTGGCAGGGAAGGTTTAAAGCTCCCTTACCTGCAGGTGGTGGTTCTGATTTGGATCCCCCCCCCCCCGCTCCATGCTTACACTAAGGTACACAAAACAGTGAGGACAAGCTGCATGCTGTGTATTTAACTTAGCTTGTAGTTTAGCCCTAAGGGTCAAAGTAGATGAGATGCTGGGGAAAACATGATCTCCCATTTTCCTGTGGTAGAAAACACAGAACATATAGGCACACTACATAGGTACCTCTATGTTTCCCCATGTGTGTCAAGTAGCCGCGCGCATGCGTGCGTTTGTGTGGGTGTGTCTGGGGGGGTGGGTTGGATCAGGAAAATGGTGCAGTGGAAAGGGTTAAATAACACCGTCCCCCAGCACTACGCAATTTAAGTGCCACAATAGTTCCGCTAAGATCAGATCTTACAAACGGTGGAACAACATATTTGAAGGTATTGCGCTGTTTTATTATGCATTTCATGTTGTTGAAAAGCTACAATAAACCTTGTCATCTAGGGTTTTTATCCAGTGATGTCATTCTCCTACACAAAGCTTCTACCACTTGTGGAAACCCTGTTTTTTCCTTGTGTAAATGTCATACCCAATACCTTGATTCTGCTTGTGCAAGCTGTTGCACAAGGCATTGCACAAGCTGTTCTATAAATTGTTGCACAAGGCATTGTGCAACTCATTATGATATCACTAGATTATGCATTGCTTTTCCCTCTTGAATTTCTAACTTTGACAGGCAGGAGTGCTACTTCTGATAGTGATTGTGTAACCACTAGCGGAACAATGAGAACTCCTGTAATTTTTCCACTAGCATTGGAACTAGCACACCTGGGCTGTGTCTCCATGACAATGGAAGGAGAAGGGGGGAGTGGCTTAACCCACATTTTTCTAGTAACACTTTTGGTCCGAGCCGGGCTCCACATGGGTGTGCATCGCACCATTCCAACTCGTGTGACATACCATACTTCCCAGTGGGGGAGAGGGTTGGAGTGAATGTCATCTGAGTGGCAGGGGCTGCTCAACCATTCAGAGAGGCTTCCCCCCCTCCAAGTCCCCCCCTTTCTCAGTAACAAAGGCGTGAAGTAATTCTGACGTGCGCATTTAGCAGACGCCTCACAACCCCTTTCTAGCCCCTTGGTGTGCTTGATCGCTGTAATGGAGGGGTGAATTAACTTCCGATGTGTGCATTTAGGTGACATGCGTCATTGAGCACAATGGGAGTTACTTCTGAGTAGACACACATATGCTTGTGCTGGGAAGGAAACACCCCTTGACAGAGTCATGCTGAAAGGCAGACTTCTGGGCAAGGCTAGCATACCTGAAGTCAGTGTGGGGGTTGGGGTACACAGCAACTATACTGGGGAGAACCTGACATAAGGAAAAGAATCAGACTTTAAGTGGTCTCCTCAGGAAATCCGGTTTTTTGGATTTCCAAAAAGCTCCGGGGTGGCTGCTGAATGGCCATGATGTCATGTATCCCTAACGACCTCAACATGCAGCTGGCTGATAGTAAATCGCTGCTGCTGGAGATACTCCCCTGGAGCAAGCAACACCTAGTCTAATGAAGTTGTAATGAGTTGCACAACAAAAAAATATTGGATTTGACTCTTGAGCAAGGATAAAAACAGGTGTTCTGCAAGCAGTAGAAGCTTTGTGCTAGTGGAATGACACCACTGCATACAACCCACAGACTGCACATGTTCAGTACTGAAAGTCAGTTAAGTTTCCTTTTTCAGTTAAAATAAAATTGTATGGAAAGGAAAGAAAAATAAAACTCTTATGCTCTAAACTCTGCATTTTTTCAGCCCAAAATGTATACGTATTCTATTAATGTAACATTTCTTAAACTTGTATGTGTGAAGTTTTACTTGTAACTAGGGATGTACAGATTTTGGTAAATCCATTCTGTCTGTGTTTTGCATTGTCCGCTCTTTGACAGAATTGGATTTATTTTGTAGATGTACAAGACTTTCATTCCACTTGAGCAAATGTGCATTAGCGCAACCCCCCTCCCACCCCGGAGAATCATAGAATCGTAGGGTTGGAAGGGGCCTACAAGGCCATATAGTCCAACCCCCTGCTCAGTGCAGGAAACCTGATTCCCAGGTGGTCTCCCATCGAAGTACTAACCAGGACTGACCATGCTTAGCTGCCGAGATCAGATGAGATCAGGTGCATCCAGCCCTGGTTTGTTTTTTTTTAAAAAAAAAACAGTCCATACGTCCGCAGAGTCTGCATGGCTCAGAAAAAGCCTGTCTGTGGTGGAATCCACAGGTGGATTCACAGACATCAGTACTGCTTTGAATCCATTGTGGGTTTCTCCAATATCCCTACCTGTGACACCTAGAGGCATAATATTATAGCAGGCCTGTCTTATTTTCAGACTAGATTAAGAGTTTGGGATTTCTGTGTTAGAGGATGACAAACATGAAGGAACTAGAATGTCTAGCTGAGCGGGAGAAGCTTCTACCTCCTTTTTGAATGTCTAACCTTGACAGGCAGGAGGACCAGTGCACTACAGCAGGTATATAGCTGGCCCCTCTTCTGGGACAATGTCACCTTTTAAGAACCTGGAACAGAGAAGGAGCATGTAGCGTTCCAAAGCACAAACAAAGCAGCTTTTGTATATTAAGGTACACAGCCACGGGCAGCTTGGAGCAGTATTACAGATAATGGGGTCCTCTGATTCAGAACATTTTTTGAGGGTTCAAGTCAGGCTTTTAGAATCACAATTTACCTTCAGTTATGTTCTATTTTGGCTAGTGTCCTTTTATAAATGAAATAGAACACCCAGCCTGGTGTTATGTTAATTCAGAACTTGAACATTTATCACATGAGGCTGTTTGTTTTGAAGTTTACTGGAGCTTCTGTTTCCGCATTCGAAGCGAGATAAAGATCAGCTCTTTACACAGACAAGGGCTGTCTTTACACGAGGCATTTATAGTGCACTCGTGACTGGCCACCGATGGAAGTTTGTGGGTCCATTACATGATGCCATTGTCATCCAAGGCCCCTCCTGTGCTATCCCTGGCAAAAAGTGTAGTTTGGGGAAAAAACGTTTAAATGAGGTATTTAAATACAATGGGGTGCACTGCCATTTTTCAGGCACTAGGTGGCGCAGTTTTTCATTGACAGCCATACGGGCTGGTGAGAAAGGACGTTTGGTCGCGTTCCTCGTCTAATGAGTGAATTCTCATCGCGCCATGGAGATGGAAGAAAATACTCCTGGGGGCTCCTGGATTTTTCTTTAATGTAGAGAGACGTCCAAGTTCTTCACAGCCTTGGGGCAGAGAGTGAGGGATTCAAGTCTCTCTAGTATGTGGGGAGGGGGTGTGGCTTTATTGCTGTCAGCCGTTTACATGGGGAGTCACCATCTTTTTCTTCCTCCCCCAGCCAGCTCCGTGTTTGCTTTGAGCCTCTCCTAGCCCAGCCAAGAAAACTCCCCTCCCAGCCCAGGTCAACAGGCAGACATGCTAGAGGAGGGGCAGAGCGTGGGAGAGCAATTGTGATTTTCCTGCTCTTCTCAATGGCTTCTTCTTCCCAGCTTGTGGTTATAGGACAACCGCACATTTACACACAGCCATTAAAGTGGATTTACATTTAAATAGTGGATTATCTCTGTGGGTGGGGTGTTAGTGGGATAAAGATCAAATACAGCTGGCTGTGTCCTGGAGGTTGATGGCATCATGTAAATTACCAGTGAACATCTGTGAGTGACCAATCATGAGGGTACAATAAATGACTCATTTAAAATCAGCCTTACTTAGTGGAGAAATACAAAATGTACCCTCCTTCTAATACTAATTTAAATAATTACATAAAAATTATCCTTGTAATTGGATCTTTGTTCTTGCTTCTGTCAGATCGATGGCTTAGCTCAGAGACAGGCGTCAGAGCCAGGCCCAAGTGAGGGCTGAGTTCCGTATCAGGCAGATGAGGATTCAAATTCCCAGATCCAGATGACATCCAAGATAAGCTAGTGGTCAGGTTCTGAAGCAGGTTCTGTTCAGAACACCTCCCTTTGCCATGTTGCTCAGATTGTGGAGCTGCCTTGGAGGTCAGGGCTTTAGTAGGACTTCCTCTACCACCGGAGAGAGCAAAGAGTGAGTGGTGTTGAGGTATTAGAGGACAGAGCTGAGTGCCACGCGAACTGCCCCATGTCCCTTCAGCTAGCCTGCCAGTCTTTGGGATGGTGGAGACCACTGTCCCTTTGCCAGTGTTTGAAGTAAGATTCACCTGCCAGTCTAATCTATATTTGGGATGTGGGCAGCAGCAGGGGGTCATCATCGTCTTGTCCTTTGCCACAGAAAATCATCCCTTTCCTCCAAGTAGTGCAGGGCAACTTTTATGCCTCCTATTTTATCATCCAAGCAGCCCCGTGAGGTAGGTTAGTCTGAGAGTAAGTGATTGGTCCAGTGAGCTTCATGGCTGTGAGTGGGGATATCTATCTGGATCTGCCTACTCAAGTCCAGTGCTCTCACCACTATACAAGACTGCTGTATTTAAACAGATTGCTTCCGAAAATCCTCAATGCATTCAGCTGAACATGCAGCCACAGAAAGCAGGAAGCTGTGCTGACCCTGAAGAAAACAATAAAAGGAAATGTTGTGATTTCCCCCATATGTGATGCATGTCTCAGCTTCCTTTAAAAATAAACTTAAAAACATCAGGCTATCCAAAAGAGATTGGGGGAGGTGGGGAGAGTGTTTTGTATATCTGTTTAAAGAACCAAAGGATAGCCAAGTCTTGAAGACTGAGAAGTGAATATCATTGAATACTATTGTGTGATCTGACAGAAATAGGAAGGGTATATACACTTTCTAATATGGGGTAGGACCCAGACTAAGATAATGTTTATTGAAATCAATCGAACTCAAGTCCTGTCTAACTTTTCACATTGATTTCAGTGGGACTAAGTGCAAGTAACTTAGGCTGTGATCCTAAACATATTTACTCATGAATGAGCCTAATTGAAAGTAGGGAGACTTACTTGTGAGTAGACATACATAAGATGGTGCTGTCACTCTGGATCCAGCCCATGATATTTTTGTAGTGTTTCCTTTAGTAGCGTTTAATAAGAGCAGAAAGAAGACTGTATGATTCTAGCTAGGAAAGGTCAAAATCAATTTTACACGTGGAAAAACCTTGTTCTGTATAATTTATGCTTCATGATAGTCCCCCCAGCACCCCGAACAGCACAATTCAGCCTGATGAACCACAGTCCTAGAGCTAGAATGAGATAGTGGTTCATTTCAAATCCCCTCTCTTTCATCTTCCCTCCCTTCATTTCAAATTACATCTTTAGAAACTGGGGCATACGATCCAAGAAGATCGCTCCCTCTGAGCAGAGCCCGGCCAGCTCCTTGGTATACACCTGAGCTAAGGGCAATGAAGCAAGAGGGGAGACGGCTAGAACGCAGGTGGAGGAAAACTCGTGCTGAGTCTGACCGAACGCAGGTAAGAGCCCACTATCAAGCCTACTCTGTGGCGGTGAGGGTGGCAAAGAGACAGTTCTTTTCCACCAGCATTGCATCTTCTCAGTGTCATCCAGCGGTGCTTTTCCGAGTGGTTCGTGGCCTGTTTCAGTCTGAGCCAGGGAGAGAGACGGTAGAACCCTCGGCAGCATGCTGTGATAAGTTTGCAAGGCACTTTGAAGATAAAGTCGCTCAGATTCGTCATGAATTGGACACCACGATTAATACAGTTCCATTGGTAGAGGCGTTCAGAGCACCGTCTGGTCCAGTTTTATTGGATGAGTTTCAGTTACTGAGGCCTGAGGATGTGGACAAGGTGCTTGGCCAAGTCCGATCGACCACTTGTGTGCTTGACCCTTGCCCTTCATGGCTTATTAAATGAAACAAGGAGGGGATGTCCGGCTGGGTCCAGGAGGTTGTAAATTCCTCCTTGAGAGAGGGAGTGGTGCCTGCTGCTTTAAAAGAGGCGGTAATTAGACCACTCCTGAAAAAGCCTAAACTGGACCCAGAGGATGTTAACAATTATAGGCCAGTGGCCAACATCCCCTTCCTGGGCAAGGTGCTTGAGCGGGTGGTTGTAGGACAGCTCCAGGCACTGTTGAATGAAACGGATTATCTAGATCCATTTCAATCGGGCTTCAGGCCTGGTTTTGGAATGGAAACTGCCTTGGTCGCCCTGTGGGATGACCTCTGCCGGGAGAGGGACAGGGGGAGTGCGACCCTGTTGATTCTTCTGGACCTCTCAGCGGCTTTCGATACCATCGACCATGGTATCCTTCTGGATAGGTTGTCTGGGTTGGGAGTTGGAGGCACTGCATTACAGTGGTTCTGCTCCTACTTGGATGGCCGATTCCAGAAGGTGGTGCTGGGGGATTATTGCTCTGTGCCATGACAATTGTGCCATGGGGTTCCACAGGGCTCTGTTTTATTCCCTATGCTGTTTAACATCTACATGAAACCGCTGGGGGAGGTTATCCGGAGGTGTGGGCTGAGGTGCCATCAATATGTGGATGACACCCAGCTCTACCTCTCTTATCAAATCCAGGTGAGGCAGTGGCTGTTCTGAATCTGGGCATGGTAATGGACTGGATGAGGGCCAATAAACTGAAACTCAATCCAGACAAGACGGAGGTACTGTTAGTGGGTGGTTCGTCTGCCCGGCTAGGTGATATTCAACCTGTTCTGGAGGGGGTTGCACTCCCGCTAAAGGATCAGGTTCATAGTTTGGGGGTGCTCTTGGATCCAGAACTGTCACTTGAGGCACAGGTGAACTCAGTGGCATGGAGCACTTTTTATCAGCTTACCAACTACCAACTACGCCCTTATCTGGACAGAGATAGCCTAGCTACAGTGATCCATGCTCTGATAACTTCTCGTCTGGATTACTGCAATGTGTTATATGTGGGGCTGCCTTTGAAAACGGTCCGGAAACTTCAGCTGGTCCAAAATAGGGCAGCAAGATTGTTAACAGGGACTGGCCTGCGAGCTCATATTACGCCAGTACTTTTCCAGCTGCACTGGCTGCCAGTCCATTTCCGGGCCCGATTCAAAGTGCTGGTATTAACATTTCAAGCCCTTAACGGCTTGGGGCCAGGTTATCTGAAGGATCGCCTTCTCCTATATGTGCCTGCCCGGACCTTAAGGTCATCGTCAGCGGCCCTCCTCCGTGAGCCCCTGCCAAAGGAAGTGAGGCGGGTGGCTACTAGGAGGAGGGCTTTTTCTGCTGTGGCATCCCGGCTCTGGAATGAGCTTCCTAGCAAGGTTCGCCTGGCACCTACATTGTATTCCTTTCAGCGCCAGGTGAAGACCTTCTTATTCTCCCAGGCATTTTAGCATTTTAGCTTTCTGAACTTTTAGCTTTGCTGTTTTAAATCTGTATTTTAAACTCCTGCACTGCTGCTAGGTTTTATTGTGGTTGCATTGTTATATTGTGGCTTTAATGTTCTATATATTTTAAATTGTTTTATTGTGTGCTGTTTGGTTTTAATTTTTGTGAACCGCCCAGAGAGCTTCGGCTATTGGGCGGTATAGAAATGAAATGAAATGAATGAATAAATAAATAAATAAAATAAAATAAGATCATTTTTGCTAGATCTTTTTATTTGAAGGTCAATTGTTACTAAGCTCTCTGTACTTCCTTGAGCAGTGAAAAGTCGAGAGGGGTACACATTTAATTTCCTTTAGAGGAAAGTATCGGAAATTTCTAGTCAGGCTGTTCACACAACATGCTAACCTACACTCAGTGGTTGAGTGTGGGTTGTTGTTGAACCATGGGTTGTTTGTTGAATTGTGGGGTGGCTTGTTAGCCATGCACTGTGGTTTGTTAACCACCCTGAACAACCCAACAACAAACAATGGGTTCTCAAGGTGGCTTGTTCAAGAAAAATAAGCCAAACTGCATGGTTAACAAGCCACCCTGTGGAAAATGTCCTGGGTTCAGACATCACGCTAACCCACGGTTCAATAGCAATCCACACTCAACCACTGAGTATGGGTTAGCATATTGTGCGAACCCAGTCAGTGTCTGTAATGGGGATATTTATTTTCAGTTTGGGTCTCCTTTTAATTTAGGGGTTTGCTTCAAGAATAGGAATAGATGATCTAAGGCAGCCTGAGAGCACAAGTTACAGGGAATTGCCAGCTTTCAGGAAAAGATGGGTTGCATGGAGGCATCAGATAGGGGTGTTTCTTCTCCCCACTGTTTGCCCTTACAACTGAATCTCTGGCTATAGTGATCAGAGAGAATTAGAACATCCATGATATACAATTTATATCCAGTGTTTAGACCTTACTATTTTCAATGCTAGGGTTCAGCTTTAGAATATAAGAACTAAAAGGATAAAAAGGGCCCCGAAGGAGTGCATTATCTCACCACCGGGTAAGTCCAGAGTCCCCACATACCAGGGACTGGGGGAAGGGCTTTGAGGTCAACAGTTGGCATTTCCAGGAATGCTTTGAGCTCCAGCACTTGTTTTGCTGGAATTAAGCCCTGTGCCATGAGGCAAAAGCTAAACGCCGGACAAGCCCTTTATAATGGTGTGATTGTTGCAATTACAAGCAATAAAGAGGATAAAATCAGATAAAATTAAGTTCAGGGATTTCAACAGGCTAATAGTAACAAGACACATTTTAAAAAGAGGCTCTAAGATTAGCAGTGCCTGTTAATGGTCAACTTGCCGTGTTAGCTAAAATGTCCAGATTAGTTGTGAGCCAACAGGAAAAGAAAGTGGTGGGGTAGGGGAGCTCAAACAGGAAGGGATGCATCAGAAGTCATATGAGACAAGAGCAGTAAAATGTGCTTTATGTTGCTGGAGTGAAAATTGGGAACCCGCAAGACTGAGAAAGGTAGGTGCACTTTCACACTTCTGTTTCTGCAGTTTGCTTTAGCTATGTAGCTTATTGCCATTACACTTACTGGACAACCAAGAAGCCTTTTCGCAGCATGACTGAATGGATTAAAAGAGAGAAAATAAGGGAATTATTCTGTAGAAATATAGTTGTGGTGTTGGAGGAAAGATTGCAAATGTATGTAAAACTGAAATTTTGCATTATAAAACAGAAACTTGCATACGATTCCCCCTCACCATCCCTGTTCATGGAATATTAAATCTAAGGAACTTCTGGTAAGTCCTAAATCCTCTTGTCATTCTCTCTGTCAAAATAAGAGCTGGTTTAGTGTGGTGGTTATCAGAATGGGTTGAATTACATATTCAACTGGAAATACGAGCTTCCCAGTGTCACTCACCAGCACCTACTAAAGTACAATTTCACTTCCCAAACAAGAAAAAAGAGAGGTTGCAGAAGAACTGCCCTGTTCCAAGGACACTTTTTTCTGAAGTGGCTGCTGGTTACACACCTTTCTGAGTAACATGTGGCTTTACCCTTATAGCACGATCCTAGGCACGTGTATTGAGAAGTTCCACTGTACCCAGTGAAACTCACTTCCTAGTAAGTGTGTTAAGGGTGCAATCCTATAAACACTTACTTGAGAGTGAGTTCAATTGAACTCAGTGGGGTTTGCCTCTGAATAGACAGAAACAGGGATAAGCTGTTTCCTATTAAGCTGATAATTTTGTTTAGTTGCAATCTTATGAGGGTTTTGAATATTAAAAGTAATAAACAACGTTTTTGTAGCACTTTCAAGTATTCAGAGCACTTCATATGCATTATCTATCTTATACCAACCCTTTAAGATAATACATTATTATTATCATTATTGCCCATGTTGCAGATGGTGTGGGGAGAGCAGGAGGGATTGAGGCTGAGAGGGTGACTTGCCTAAGGCCATGTAGTAAGCTCATGGCAGGCATGAGTTTTAAAGGAGGGACTTCCTGATTTGCAGCTCAGTCTCTTTGAGATTTTCTACTTGTGGCTGTTACTCCACTGTATCTACTTTCAGTTTCATTACAGAACTGAGATCTGATCACTACACAAAGAGCATTTCCTTTCCTGCTTTTCTGCTACATAACTTCTAGGTGGCACTGTGGTATAGCAGAATAGCACAATTACGCAAGTGGGGGGAAAATCACTTTCTTTAAATAATACCACATTTTCCCTGCTCTAAACAATCCCACCAAAGTGCTGTTTAAAAACAGAAGTGAAAGCGGAGGGTCATGATATCGTCTAAAGAACTGTTAAACAACCGTGAGATGGAATGATGAGCGCACAATAAATGCCTAGTGTAGAAAAGCTGTTAGCCATTATGCTACACCAGTAGAGTTGCCATATATGGTTTGTGTGATAATGTACTTGTTATTATACAGGTTGCACCTGTAAAAGATGGCAACAGGAGAAGAACCTTTCAGCACATCTGTTTCTGAATGTGATGCTATTACAGGGCTGGGAAATTGCCGCTACCTGGAACCAAGACAGAGAACTGGTTGGGAAGAAAACACAGAGCTACTAGGAGAAAGTGCCTCCTCTTGTGCATGTTTGACAGCAAACTCAAATGTATCCACAACATCTGATGTGAGTGGGGGAATTGTATTGCAACAGCAGCAGAAGGGTAAGGACTATAGACTTCTTCCAGTCATTCCCCCCGCCCCACCCATTTCCCCTCTGATTTTCTGATTGTTTTCCTCCTCTGTGACACATGTTCATAATTATTTTTTGGGTTACTTCCCCACTGCATCCCCACACAGACACACACACGTGCGTGTACACACACACACAATATTTGCAATTGAAATGATACAGATTATGGTGAGTAGAATGACATTCTAGGAATGAAAACATAACCACAGAGACAAACAGGTGCTAAGAATGTATTCATTTTATTTTGCTCTTAAGAAAAATGTATAAGGAAAGAAGTATCTCATAAAGAGTTATATTGAATAGTGCATTACTACGGGGGATTTCAGGGCTTGTGTTCATCTGGCTATGTTTTGGGGGAATCACACCTTGTTGAAGGACATCTCTTTGCTTGACAGCCCAATATTTTTGGTCATAATATTACTCGGCTCCCTCCAATGTTTTTACCAAAGAAATGTGTCCACCACATGCGATGGGTATGCCCAATTTCTCATTGACATTTAGTATTCTAATTTGTATTAAAAAAAAATTCATCAAATGTAGTGTCTAGTAAATATTTCATTTGTATTTCTTGTCTTTTTCTAATAAGAAGTTAAATGTTACAAAAATTCACATATATACCTTTTCACATAGGAATAGATGTTTGCTTGGGCTTCTGTCGGAGGCCTTTGCAAGCCAGTGCCTGTCAGGGTAGATAGGATAGATGGACAACTGATCTGACTTGGTATAAGGCAGCTTTATATGTTCATATTCATAATCCATAAAACTAATATTTTCAGATATATCCCTGAAGATAATCATGGTAAAGCGTAAGACTGGGCTTCCCGACTCTCAGCTGCAAGGTTATCTGAGAAGACGACTCCGACTTCTGGAGAATGACAACACCAAGGCCAGGGCAGTTTTTAGTGTAAGTCATTTACGCACAATTGTTAAATGATTGTCTCTGAGGGACCAAAATTAAGCTTCCATCTGGTCTTGTATTAGGAAGCCAGTAGCCTATTTACTAATTCTCCTTCACACAGTTCCCTCTCATGTGATTCAGGCTCCCCACTGAAGATGTTCAGCCTGAATGTGTGGAAGCCTGCAGGGGCTTCCCTGCTGTCTGGAATGTGGTGGTGGTGGTGAAGCATGGCCAACTAGCATGTTCCCACTCTTCCCCCTCATATGATTCACATTGTGTGAGGGGGAATGAGTGAATAGGGGTACAATCTTATTAGCTACAGGAAGCACAGGCACATATTATTTGTCCTTTTTTTAAGTAATGTGCATACCATACTATTCATCCCCTAGAGAAATGTTTGTCTCCCTACCTCTGCTACCTGCCAAGTGCAAAGCAGCTAAAAGTGGCAAATTACTCCTATAGCTGAAGTAGCAGTTAGCCATAATCCTATATTCATATTGATGAAAAACCTGTCAACTTGGTAACACTTAAATTACTGAAATAATAAAGCTGAGATAGCAGCATCCATTATGTTCCCAAAAAAATACCTGTGTTAATCTTTTAAAACTCTAAACAGCTTGGGACCTAGAGAGAATCATCACTGGGACCCCTTTCAGTTCTGAGACTAGTATTGTTTCTCACACAACTGTTGCTCTCTAGTCACATGTTAATGAATACAGTGCAATATCTGCCGTGTTTCTAATGTGAAGTGCCACATACCATTGCATGGTGTCGTAATTGTGCGGGGAGGAGGACGAGTTTGAAAGGTCACATGTGTTTTATCATTTGTGTTTATAGTATCAGCACATGCCAACAGTCACAATATAGTGCTCCAATTGTTGGAGAAGTTATGCTGTTTCACGTTCTTTCTTTAAAAAAAAGTCTGGTATCAAGTTGTGGCTCTCCTTTCTGGATATTAGGGAAGCTCCAGTATAGGTCTGTTTCAGCAGTTCTCAGGAGCTGCTTTACCACCTTGTTACCATGCGTCCCCATCCATACATGTGATGTTCATGTATACACGAGGAACATGTGTCAATAGGGTATTTGGCCCAGAGTCATGGTTCACAGTGGCAGGAACTGAAACGCTCAAGTAGGGAAAAGCAACGGACCTAAAATTCTAATATGGGGAATTAGCAACAAGATAAAGAGTCAGAGACTAAAATAATGAAGCATATAGTTTTGTACAAAATAGAGGGAGTATACAAGTAGGATCAGCAACTATTTAGTTAGCACTATGGGGAGTTTGGGGGTGGAAAGAAGGAGTAAGATAGAAGGAGTGGCATGTGAAGGGTTTCAATGGGAGGAAGAGGAGATCCTGCTCCCAATAAGAAGATAGGACACAGGGGGCTGGATAGAAATGTGAGGAGTCCAGTTGGAATGGTGATAGGGACCTGAATGCAGATAACTTGACCCATGATGACATGAGACCCTTCTTGGAGTTAATAGGGAGAAGGAAAGAAAGATTGAAGAGGGAAAGGATTGAAACGCACATATTATCTATTCCAAGGTGAAAATAGAGGAGGACTTTTCTTTCGCTGACTGCTCTAATCCGGGAGTTCATTTTGTGAACCAGAGCACCAGAGTTATAGGAGTGCTTCTTAAAGATTATGGATCACTAAGTCCTGCTTGTGGGTTCTTGGTTGACAGCTGGTTGGCCACTGTGTGAACAGAATACTGGACTAGATGGACAGATGGACCATTAATAAAAAGAAAAGAAAAAAAAATTCAACACTTAAGAACATAAGAAGAGCCATGCCGGATCAGACCAAGGGTCCATCTAGTCCAGCATTCTGTTCACACAGTAGCCAACCAGCTGCCCATGGAAAACCCACAAGCAGGACACGAGTGCAACAGCACCCTCCCACCCATGTTCCCCAGCAACTGGCATACATAGGCACACTGCCTCTGATACTGGAGGTAGCACATAGCCATCAGGACTAGTAGTCATTGATAGCTTTATCCTCCATAAATTTGTCTGATCCCCTTTTAAAGCCATCCAAACTGGTGGCCATCACTACATCTTCTGGAAGTGAATACCATAGTTTAACTATGTGCTGTTCTGTTTCAAATATACACATTAATATAAGCAATCCATATATCTAAATAAGCATCTAGATGAAATTGATGGCTGTAGGATACACGTTCAAATGCAGCAAGACCAGTAAGAACAGTCTGACCATTGAATGATAGGTGGTGGGTCTTTATCTTTCAAAACTGCTGGTCTCCTGATCTTGTCTGATCTTGGAAGCTAAGCAGGGTCAGCCCTGGTTATTACTTGGATGGGAGACTGCTTGGGAATAAGGCTTCCTGCACTGAGCAGGGCCTGGACTCAATGGTCTTGTAGGTGCCTTCTAACCCTATGATTCTATGATTCCTTTATGATTCCTCTTTGCAACTGTAAGTCCTCTCGGAGACCACTTTTGCAGCCCATCTGTTAATCCCCACATCATAGGAATATAATTTAAAACCACATGAACATCCGCGATCATTACAGATTTTTCAAGAACAAAATTGATATAAGCAATGACTTCCAATGAGAAAGAAGCCACTGCAGGGCATGCTCACCTCATATGCCTCAACAAGGCATTGTACACATTACATCACCAGCATCTAGCAGAGCTAGCCAGCATCTTCTTAACAAGCTGCTGTGCTGTCCAGTATAGATAAAACATCATTTTTTGTTGAATCAACCTCAGTTTGAAATCTATGGAAATAATACATATGGAAGCTACAGCAACTTTCCATTGACTGGGCTGTATATAGTATTCTAATTCCATACTCCATTCCTCTTTAACATTCTGAACAACTATTTTATTACATTCCAAAATACGTTTATAAACAGCTATTGTAAGCTTAGCTTTCTGGAAAGAACCAATAAATCCTTCCAACAATATAGGAGGTGCTGAAGCACCCACTGCTGATGGCCCATATATAGCACCAAATATATAGCTGTAGTTGAACCCAGCACTAGATGATAAATGGTATTTTAGTCACAGTACTGAAAATGGTAAAAACTCTTCATTCAATCCTATTATCTAAAGTATAAATTCAACTATCAACCCAATTCTTCCATAAAAAAGACCACCTCTCCATTTTCAAATCAGGATTTCAAAGTTAATTTAGCATGAGAATATGAATCAAACTGCAGGTGGAACAAATCCTTTCTTTTTAATATACCTGGATCCTAACACCATCCAGCCAGAAAGAGGTGTCAAACTGAATCCAGAGTAGCCTATGGAAGAGTATTAATGGGAAAATACACCTTCCAATCATTTGTACATACAATAATAGATAAGTCTTACGATATAGATTAAATTATCTCTCCCTAAGCAGCAACTGCATCCTCTTAAGAGAAAAATGTGGAGGAGAAATCTCCCCCACCCCCCACAAAGAAACTTCTGAAATGCTGCATAAAGTTTTTGAAAATGCATTTGTGGAATATATAAAGGAGTATTCCCCAATTCATAAATTACCCATGGCAAGACATTAATCTTAAGTATGTTAATCTTACCCCAAGTACTTAAATTAAGTGATGCCCAGCTTTCCAAATCAAGAGAAATATCTGTCAGCAATTCACTTAAATTCAGTTTAATTTCTTGAGAAATATCTCTAGGCACCAGTATACCAAGATATTTCTTGAGAAATATCTCTAGGCACCAGTATACCAGTTATTGTTTCTGGACACCAATGGAGTTGCCATTTAGTAACTATATTGGGTGACTTAGTATTCCCTACAGCATTAATTCAGATTTTGACCAATTGATAGCATAGGCCAAAAATATACCAAGGTATCAATTTGTATTAATTTCCATATAGAAGACTAAGCTACAACAGATCATCTGCATATAAAGCAGTTTTATATTCTACCTGCTCATTTTTCTACTCTAAATTTTTCCACTCTGCCTGATTGCACATGCCTTGAGTTCCAGAAACAAATCAAATACCAAGGGAGAAAGAGGACAGCCCTGCCTTGTGCTCCTTTCTAAACAAAAAAAAAGCTTGAAAAAATTCATTCGTCCTCACTCGTAACAAAGGAGAGAGATATAAAATGCTAATCCATCTTAAAATTTCCTGCAGAAAGGCTCTCCCCACCCAAAATAACAAACATAAACTGCCAATATAATTTGTCAAATGCTTTCTCAGCATCAAGTGAAATAATTGCAGCCAAATCCATTCTTTTAGTATTCAAAGCAATCAGATTTACTACAAGCCTTAAATGATCTGCTCTCTGTCTTTGGTGAATAAATCCTAGTTGATCAGAATGTACTAACGCTGAACTCCAGTTGGGCCTATCTGTGCCAGCTGGGCCTATCTATATCAGGAGGCAGGCTTGGGAGGGAGCCAGCTCCCCGAGTTTGAGGAGCCCCAGTGACAGCATCTCAGCCCCAGTGACAAAGCATCAGCAAACAAGTGAGTTAAGCACCTGTGCAGGTTTAGCAGCAGGGTAAGGAGGCCTGCTCTCCCCTCCCTATGCATAGTAAGTAACTGTAAATAAATAACTATAAATATATTCCCCACCTTCTCCTAGTAACAACTTAGTTTTCCAGGTAAACAACCCCAAAATAGTAATAAAATAACATAACATAAATTATAATAAAAAAACCAGTTATAACGGTAGAAAGCCATCAGGAGGGTGGGGGCTATCCAGTGTATTGCACCGAGTGCCACGTGTATGACTGTCTGCCTGCTGGACAGAAGTCGTGGGTGTGTGCTCGGTGTAATGAGCTCCTGGCTCTCAAGGAACAAGTTCATTCCCTTGAGGCCAAGGTTGCTGACCTGGAGAAGCTAAGAGAGGCAGAGAGGTTGGTGGACAAGACCTTCAGGGACCTATTAGCAGTGTCCTACTCCTAAGGTGACCGCTCCTCTGCTGTCAAGGAGAATGAAGGTCTCGGGGAAAGAGGTCATCAGAGGGAAATGATTCCTTAGAAGGGACCCGTGCTTCAGAAGATGAGCAAATATCCTCTCGCACTGAGGATGTGCCTCCAGGGGAGAGGGGCTTGTGGTAGTAGGAGATTTGATCATTCAACACATTGACAGCTGGGTTTGTGATGGGCATGTAGACCGCATGGGGAATTGCCTGCCTGGTGCGATTGTTCCAGATATCATGCACCGTCTAGGCAGCCTAGTAGATAGTGCTGGAGTGGAGTCAGTGGTCGTGGTTCATGTGGTACCAACGATGTGGGGAAATGTAGTTGTGAGGTCCTAGAAGCCACACTTAGGTTGTTAGGTAGGAGGTTGAAATCCAGGACCATCAAGGTAGCTTACTCTGAAATGCTACCCAGGGACAGCTGTAGGATAAATAACACCCTCGGCAAGGAGGGCCTTTGGTACCCCCCCATCAGTTTTGCAGGGCCACCCAGAGAATTTATGGGGCCTGGTGCAAGTGTGATGTCCGTTGAGAATGACATTGCTCAAAACATTTATCTCTCAGCCACTGTTCGCACCAGCCAAAGTTCGAAAAGCCAAATTCTGCGCAGTTGCCAGTGCACTATGCAGCACAGCAGAACTATCAGAGGTTTCACTTATAAAAGTTTTTGTTTTCTAGCAGTTCCTATATTTTAGTAAGCATTCTGTGTTTTAGAATATCCATTATTTTTATTTGTAATAATAATAATAAAGAAAAGTTATAAATAAAAAGGTATACAGCTGACTGGTTACAGATCACAGATTTTTAAAATATATATATATATATATATATATATATATATATATAACGCGCACTTATAGTGTTTACAGTATTTGACATCCTACATGTTCAGTACCGTTGCCTCAAAGTAAAACTGTGTTCCACTGATTTTTACCTAGCACAAATGACATCAAAGAGGAAATTTTAAAAGAAACTTCCCTCAAAGCCAATTGAAGGAAGATCATTTTTTGTAGTCCCAAACAACCTGTAGAACCTTGAATTTAAGGTTACAGACACTTGCTTAGTGCCACCCTAGCTCACTACAGAGAGTACATTAAAAAAACAGCCACTGAGCTCAGTTTGGCACCCCTTTAGCCCAGTTCACCCACCCCTAAGGCGAGCTCTGATGCTACCTGTTCCATGTGCAGAGCCAGCTAGAAAGGCAAAGCTGGGGAGTATCAATGTCTCGATGAGACAATGGTGCAGGGAGGAGAGGTTCAGATTTGTTAGGCACTGGGGAACATTTTGGGACAAGCTGGGTCTGCACAAGAGGAAAGGGCTCCACTTGAACCAAAATAGAACCGGACTGCTGGCGCTAAACATAAAAAAGATGGCAGAGCAGCTTTTAAACTAAACCCTGGGGAAAGCCGACAGGAGCTGGGAAGCATCTAGTTTGGGTTAAATCACCCCACAGGGATGAAGATGAAAATATTTTTGATTGCCCAAATGTAGAAGGGGAGGAAATGGGCCATGAGTACGTGGTAGAATATGATAGGCAATCAAAGAGGCCAGATTGCCATTAAAAAAGATGTGCACGCCAGAGACATGTGGGGAGCGACACCATGTATAAGTGTTTCTGTGCAAATGCTAGAAGCCTCCGAGCCAAAAGGGGAGAGCTGGACTGCTTGGTTTTAAAGGAGAACTTGGATATAGTGGGCATTACAGAAACCTGGTGGAACGGAGAGAACCAGTGGCATACGGTCATCTCTGGATATTAACTCTACAGGAATGACAGGGAAGGGCATGTAGGAGATGTTGCTGTGTAGGTCAAAGAGGGCATAGTGTCCAGTAGACTAGAACACCTAAAAGGGGTAGACTCTTCCACAGAAGAGCTGTGGGTGACAATACTGGGCTCCAAAACTAATTTAGTGCTACGAATGTGCTATTGTCCCTCAGACCAGAATGCTCAGGGTGACCTTGAGATGGAAAATGAAATCAGGGAGGCCTCCAAACATGGAAGTGTTGTAACAGTGGGTGACTTCAATTACCCCTACATTGACTGGATAAATGCATGTTCCAGTCATGAGAAAGAGGTTAAATTTCTCGATGCCCTAAATGACTGTGCCCTAGAACTGACCAGAGCAGAGGCAACCCTGGATTTAATCCTAAGTGGTGTTTGCCCACGACCTAGTAAAAGATGTAAATCTTGATGAACCAATTGGAAACAGTGACCACAGTGCTATCAGATTCAATATATATTTGAGAGGAAAATTGCCCAGGAAGTCCAACACAGTTACATTTGACTTCAAAAGAGGAAACTTCTCTAAAATGAGGGAACTGGGGAAAAGTAAGTTCAAAAGGAGAGTCAAGAGGGTTAAATCCCTTCAAATGCTTGGCAGTTACTCAAAACCACAATAATAGAAGCTCAGCTAAAACGTATACCACAGATTAGGAAAAGTAGCCCCTAGTTCAAGAGGTCACCGGCATGGTTAATGAGCAGTGTCAAATTAGAGAAAACAATTAGAGAAAACAGGGCTTTCTGCAGAAAAGGGAACTCTTGCCCAAGTGAGGAAAACAAAAGGGAGCACAAAGGCGATACAAGCAGACAATAAGAGATGCAAAAAAATTTTTGAAGAGCATATCGCTAACAATATCAAGGCCATCAATAAAGAATTCTTTAAATATATCAGAAGGAGGAAACCAGCTAAGGAGGCAGTTGGAATTTGGATGACAATGGAGCTAAAAGAGTACTAAAGGAGGACAAAGAGATTGCAGAGAAGCTGAATGAATTCTTCTCATCGGTCTTCACTGAATATAGGAGAGATACCTGTGCCTGAACTGATGTTTTCAGGAAGGGAGTCTGAGGAACTGAGGCAAATATTGGTGACAAAAGATGAAGTTTCAATCACCAGGCCCAGATGGTATCCATACTGGAGCTTTGGCTATTGGGCAATAGAGAAATGAAAAATAAATAAATAGAAGATGATAGATAGATAGATAGATAGATAGATAGATAGATAGATAGATAGATAGATAGATATTCTCAAAGAACTCAAATATGAAATTGCTGATCTTCTAACCAAAATATGCAACGTGTCCCTAAGATCAGCCTCTGTACCAGAGGGCTGGAAGATGGCCAATGTAACACCAATTTTTTAAAAGGGATCCGGGGGGATCCGGAAAATTAAAGGCCAGTTAGCTTAATGTCTGTTCTGGGTAAATTGGTTGAAAGCATTATTAGAGATAAAATTAGTAAGCATATAGAAGGACAAGGCCTGCTGAAAAAGAATTAACACAGCTTCTGCAAAGGTAAGCCCTGTCTCACTAACCTTTTAGAGTTCTTTGAGAGTGTCAATAGACCTATAGACAGGGGTGATTGGATAGACATTGTCTACTTGGCCTTCCAAAAGGCTTTTGACAAAGTCCCTCAGCAAAGACTCCTGAGCAAACTTAGCAGTCATGGAATAAGAGGACAGGTCCTCGTGTGGATCAGTGACTGGTTGAAGAACAGAAAGCAGATCATAGAAATAAATGGTAAGTTCTCCCAATGGAGGGAAGTAAATAGTGGGGTCCCACAGGAATCTGTACTGGGGCCAATGCTTTTCACCTTGTTCATAAATTATCCAGAATTCAGAGTGAGCAGTGAAGTGGCCATGTTTGCAGATGACACCAAATTATTTAGAGTGTTTAAAACAAAAAAGGATTGTCAAGAACTCTAAAAGGATCTCTTCAGCCTGGGAGATTGGGCATCCAAATGGCAAATACGGTTCAGTGTAAGCAAGCGTAAAGCGATGCACGTTGGGGCAAAAAATCCCAACTTTAAGAATAACCTGATGGGAACTGAGCTAGCGGTGACCAACCAAGAAAGAGATCTTGAGGTTGTGGTGGACAGCTCAATGAAAATATCAAACCAGTGTGCTGCTGCTGTAAAAAAGGCAAACTCCATGTTAGGCATAATTAGAAAAGGAATTGAGAATATAACTGCTAATATCATACTGCCTTTACACAAATCTATGGTGTGACCACACTTAGAATACTGTGTAGAGTTCTGGTCACCACACCTAAAAAAGGATATTGTAGAGCTGGAAAAAGTGCAGAAAAGGGCAACTAAAATGATCAAGGGGCTGGAGCATCTCCCCTATGAGGGAAGGTTACAACAGCTGGGATTGTTTAGCTTGGAAAAAAGGAGAGCAGGGGGAGACATAATAGAGGTTAAACAATTATGCATGGTGTGGAGAATGTGGACAGGGAGACATTTTTCTCCCTCATAATACTAGAGCCCGGGGTCATCCCATGAAGCTGATTAGTGGGAGATTCAGGACAGATAAAGGGAAGTACTTCTTCAAACAGTGCATGGTTAAACTATGGAATTTGCTACCACAACATGTAGTGATGGCTACCAATTTGGATGGCCTTAAAAGGGGGTTAGATAAATTCCTGGAGGAGAAGGCTATCAATGGCTACTAGTCCTGATGGCTATGTGCTACCTCCAGTATCAGAGGCAGTATGCCTATGTACACCAGTTGCTGGGGAAGCTGGGTGGGAAGGTGCTGTTGCACTTTTGTCCTGCTTGTGGGTTCCCAGTCAACAGCTGGTTGGTAACTGTGTGAATAGAATGCTGGACTAGATGGACCCTTGGTTTGATCCAGCATGGCTCTTCTTACGTTCTTAAGCATTAGCAAGAATTGTCATTAATATATTAGCATTCACATTGATTAAAGAAACTGGCCTGTAATTTACACAGTTGGTATACTCTTTGCCTGCTTTAGGAATAAGCGATATATAAGCATCACATAAAGATACTGGTAAATTCCTGATTCAAAGGCTTTATGATAAAGACAAGAAAGGTTGGGAGTCAAAAAATCTAAGTGTGCCTCATACAGTTCTATAAGAGGTTTCCCATTCCTCATATTCTCAATAATACATGTAACCTCTTCCACCCACAAAAGCTCTTCCAGTAGTTCCTTTAACTGATGCTGATTAGTGTTAATGTGTTTACTGGTGGTGGCAGTGCCTTGGCATTGAACTTTCCCTCTTTAGGTTTCTGGATGGCTAATAAGGCATGTGGCTTGGATGACAAGGCCTCTGAATATTCTAGAGGTCCCGTGCCCTTTGCATAGTAGTGAAAACGCCACCTATGGTGTATGCCCAAACAGGGTTGACAATGTGCATCCACTTTATTGTCCTGTATGTCCAAACTTTTACTTGACATACCTTACTGAGGCATTGCATGAGTTTCTAGAATCAAGATGTTAGGAGTATGCTTAAAATGGCAGTGAGGCTGAGTTCCTTGGTAATACTTGCCCCCTGCCCTCTGCCACCCTTTATTCAACATTACTGAGCCAAGAAGGATGGTAGGGGATGGCTCTGAGAAATGGAGCTCCTGTGCATGGGCCCTCAGTCACAGGTTCCAGGGACAGGGTCTTTTTGATGGTAGCTCCACAGTTGTGGAATTCTCCTCCCAGGGAACTCCACTAAACCCTCTCTTTCCCACTTTAAAAAGGACTTTGTTTTTATCTTGTAAGGTTTTTTTTAGAGTGATTTTCTGTTGGCTCTTGTATAGATTTATATGGGTAGCTCATCCAGCTATAGACTGAATATATAAGTGCCTTAACCCTTTTTTTCTTAAACAGAACAGATGTAAAAAAAAATTATCTTGGAATAACTGATTCTTAATGATGGAATATAAATGTTTAGTAAACCCCAGTATTTTCAAAACAATTATTTGGATGTGCATTCTGCAGCCATCTATGAAAGGCAGAAATAAGTTGTAAAACTCAATGTCTATGCTGATTAACTACTATCTATTGGTTGGGCATGGTAGTATGTCTGTTGGTTTCCTGAACCTTTGAAAACATGGAATTTGAGGCCATATTCATTATTCTGTGTGCCATATTTCTTTAATCAGTAGCTTTGTATAATTAGATGCTGTTGTTTCTTTTTATCTCTCTCTTTGGTGCAGTAGGCCCTCTTTTTTACTCCAATCTGTCTTGTGTCAACTTTAGCCCTGTTATTCTTGGGGATAATAGTTTAATTCCTTCCACAATCTTCCTTTCTGTTAAACACAAGTGTAGCTTACTGGTTTCTTCTATAGAACTATCACATGAATGTGTCTTGCCTTTCTTAGGAGCTGTCTGCCAGACTACTGTCCATTCACAGCGAAGACCACCTAATAGTGGTAACATTTTGGACCTTTGAAGAAATCTGGAAGTTTGTAACGTATTATTCCCTTGGTAAAGCACTTCTGCCTATAAGAAAGTTCAGTATTTTTGTGGTTATTGGTAACTCTGAATAGTAAAAAATATAAACTGCTTTACAAACATAAGTTAAGTTTAAAGAATAGATTTTAAATGCTGTATATGGTGATACTTCAGTTAATGATTGAACAAAATCCAAAATGGAAGATTCATGGACCAGATATTTGGAGTCTACCTCTTGGATCCATTTTGGATTGGATCCAGATCCCTCCAAGATGTGGGTGTGATCAAAAATAGATTCTTTCATGCCACTTTTGTTCGCAGGAGTTGCCCTCCCCCCTTTTCTCAAATTATTGAGCTAGGAAGTATGACTGGCTCCCGCAAACTGGTGTGGGTGGGCCATGGGTTCTACAATCTGGGAATTGTGGGAACTGTAACTCCTGTGGTGTCCTGAGTCCCTGGATGCTGCAGCAAATGGTTGCTAGGGATGCTAGGAACCTTTCCGAGATGCTAGGAATCATTAGGAACTAGATTTCCCATAGTTGCTCTCATCCTTGGATGCCATAGTGGTGAGTAGGCAAAATAGTCTCCAGGATCTGAGGCTCTTCTGTAATGGTTCCCAGGAGCACTCTAGTAAAGACTCAACAAAGTAATACATTTGTATAGATTTATTGATTTATGGGATCCTGATTAACCTAGCTCCCAATCAAACCAGATTCGTGGGCACTAAAGTGAAACAAATTACAAATGGAGCCATTTAACAGTTTATTGAGTACACAAAGATGATATGTGGAGACAGAAATAATATACAAAGAAAGCGCATGTCCCTTCAGCTGACAAAGCCGGCCTTCACCACAGCTGATAGTATTCTGCCCCCCCCCCCCAAAAATGAGATGTTACCCTAGTACCAGCAAGATTTCTCCAGGTTGGTAGCGTACGTACTCCCCCTTGGAGCGAGATCAAATTGGTTTGCGTTGTTCTCAACTTATATAGTCCTCTTTCATATTCTCGAAGATGTTCGAACCATCCCAGTCTGAGAAATTAATTGCCATTCCTGTGAGAAAGAGGCTCTGACATTCCACCCAAGGAGGGAGTGCCTCCCAGCTCATGGGTGAGATAAAACACTACACCCTTATCTCAAAAGGGTTAGGTAACCAGGTAGATGTACAGTTGTTTACATATGGAGCTGCACTTGCTTGGTACCAATTAAGAGTATGTAAGAAGCCCACTAAAAAAGCTGCCCATCAAGGGGCCTACCTTTTGGTTAGCTAAAATCTGCTCACTACATTAGACTACACAAGTCTCTATGCATTTAACACACTATTCAGAACGCAGCTGTGGGAGTTCACTAAAACTCCTCGCCAGTTCTTCCAGTATCAAATCCACTACAGCATTACCCTAAATTATTTCCAGAGCAGAGTAAGGTGCACCTGTCCATTAATAATGTTGGTGTTAGAAATAATGTAATCCAATAGAAATAGTTATAGGGTATAATTGCATGCGTGGGACCGCGGTGGCTTAGTGGTTAAGACGCTGAACTGCAGACTGGAAGGTCAGCAGGTCAGCAGTTTGAGACCCGAGTGCTGCGTGACGGAGTGAGCTCCCGTCTTCAGTCCCAGCTTCTGCCAACCTAGCAGTTTGAAAGCAAGAAATTGCAAGTAGATAAATAGGTACCGCTTTGGCGGGAAAGGTAGCAGCATTCCGTGCACCTCGGTGTTCAGTCATGCCGGCCACATGACCACAGAAGCGTCTTAGGACAGCGCTGGCTCTTCGGCTTAGAAACGGGGATGAGCACCACACCCTAGAGTCAGACACGACTGGTTGGGGACACCTTTACCTTTACCTTTTTATAATTGCATGCACTATATTTCAATGGCTTTTTGAGTGAAGTGTGCTTGTAATAGGCTGTCATCTGAACTTCTTGAGTTCAAAGAAGTTTCAGTTTGAGAAAACATTCAGGATATAATTTGACCAAAATTAGGTACCCAGATGCAGTTGGTTTCAATGGCAGAGATAGCATGTATTGAGATTAGAATCAGTGGTACTTAAAAGAACTAAAGTCACCAGAATTCAAAAGAAGTCTTTTCCCATTTTTGCAACATTCAATGTGGTATAACAAAGTGCTGAAAGATCATTTCTGTAAGACACAGCTGCCTTGCAGCTTTAGCCTTCTTTTTCTTTTGTGAATTTAAATAACCTTAGATCTCTTGGATTGCAGATACAAACACTATGGAGTTCAGATAAATGTGATTAAGATATCTGCCCACATTCTGTTGTTAGTGGCTTTTTAAAAAAAGAGTAAATTGCTTTAAATAATAGGTCTATATTGAAAAATGTCTTTGACAGGTTTTTTAAATCATTGTATGGAGAATCTGTTGCTAGACGACTGTTTATGGCTCTCTCCACCAGCGGAAGCAGTTGGAATTGATATCCATCTAGATGAAGAATGTCTTGACATGATATACAGAGGACTCTTAATTCAAGAAGGTAGCAGTGTTTGTAATTATTATTATGATCATCAGGAACTATTCAATATTCACTGAACTGAATGAAGATCTTTTGGAACAAATTTTGTTGAATATTCTGTATTACAAGTGAATGTTGCATTGTCTTCCCACCCACTTCTATAACAATGTACTATAAAGTTTTATTTGTAATATCAAAAAATGTCAAGTATAATTAAACAAACATAATTAATTGCAAGTTGGAGCAAAATGAAATATGTACACAAAAAAAGTATCTGTACACTTTTATAAACATAAATGCAGGTCAAAGTACAATGATATGTTAGGAACATACAGCCTGCAAACAAAGCATGAAGGGATTAAGAGACACCTACAGTTAAAAGTAACCCAGTCAATGTTTAGTTATTGCCATCCTGGAGGTTACACCAAGATCGCTGTATTTAAGGAAGTTTTGTAAAGACAACAGATGTAACACTTTGAATGTTTTAGTAAACACAGTTAGTTAACTTAAACCTCTCATTAGATTTTTCTCCATAAACTATGTTCGCAGGTAACCAACTTGTCATATATAAGAAGCAATGTTATCTTTTTACCAATATTAACACCTCTGGCATTTTCTTATGCAAAAGATTCTATGAAATTTTAAGTGAAGGCTATTAATTAGGATGGAAGAAAAAACAGACTAAATTTAATAATAAAGGCTTATTGACAAAATGTATTGACTTACTTTGGCTGGGACTCAGAGTGAGGATGCATATAAATTTAGTATAAGTAGTTATTTATTTCTATTGGAAAGCCTCCCAACTCATACAGAGCTGGTGTGTATCAGTAGTTCATGTAGTTCATGTTTAAAAGTCTTCAAAATACTAGACCTGTTTTATATGTAGCTTTTTCCTTAAGGTACCTTCTTTGTATTTCATCCTGAAAATGTTGTAAGTGAAAAAAGAAGTGCAGATGACAGAGGAGCGGTCAGGATTTACCAGCTGAAGTGGGCTGCTACTGAGAGAGCCGCAGAAGCAACAGGGTGGGATGACCTAGCTAAAGGCACTTCAGAGCCCCTGATCGCTTTTCATCAGTAGGTACCTGAACCTGATTTTCAGTTCCGTGTGTGTGTGTGTGCACACACTTGTGCACAAATATATTTTTCATAACACAGAATGACTTTTTTATAATAAAGTACATGTCTCTTCCTAATTTGACACCAGATGGGGGAAGGATTAATATTCAATTTTTTTGATGTATACTGAAAGCGAGGATCATTCTTGCCATATTTTCAAAATAATGCTATCCTTATGAATGTATGCTATATCCAACTGAAGCACAAAATACAACTATTTTCTGTAAAGAAAGAAAACTGATTTTCCATCCTTCAATTCAAAATCAAAAGAGCTGTATGAAAAATGTAAAGAACAGTGTGTAGCAATAGTGGCGTTCAGAAGAGCCGCCCTGCCCTCCCCCTGCCAAGTGTCCAATGAATGTATGAAGGAGTAAAAGGATTGCACTGGCTAGCTTCACTGACCACTTGTGCTGGCCACAACCTCTGGTGGCCACATATTCAGCGTCTGTGTGAAGAGGGACTAATTTCACACTATTGTCAAAGGCACAGACTCTGGGGTATGGCCACTGAGGATGGTGGCAGAAAACTTGGCTTGCAGGCATGTTCCTGCTGCCCTTGCATTCATGTAAGGGGGCTGTTTTGAACATTCCTAGTATTGGTTTCTTTCTGATTCCATCTGATGGTTAAATGGGAAGTGACTTGAAAGAACTGTCATTTTTCATTTGGAATAAAACATGCTTATATAGAATGGCACTTAAAGATCCAGTTAATCAGTTTGTTATTATGCAAGCAGTATGTTACATTTCACAATGAATATTTAACACAGCTTTCTTGCAAACCTAAATTTAGCAACAACAGTGAGATGATATATAAACAGCCACAATCCAACACAGAGATAAGTTCCCTTTTGAAAGAATTAATGAGAGAATACATGTGAAGTTCTTTTAAACCTCAAAAGCAATATATAAATGCTGAGTATTAGAAGATCCTTTGTGTTGGATGGCGGCCAGCTTGATTCATTTACAAAGAAGAAAATAGGAAAAACTTCATCTTTTTTTGTAAAGGACAATTCCTCCTTCCTTTCCATTTTATGTGTAATCTGCATTGAACAATGGCATTTTACATCACCAGGAAACTGAATTCGTGTGCTCTGGTATTTTCCTACTCTTCCACAATTTGTGCAGTTTCACTTATTATAACAAATATAATAGTTTATTTAAAGTGAGTGCTGAAGTGATCTGAAGTCTGAGGTAGTGTTTGTTCAGAGCATTATTAAAATTGTTGATACCATTTATTTTAGCCTTTCTAATTTCCTTGAACTTTTCCATTCAAGGTGGTTTCTTAAAACAAGTGCAGACCCTGCTGATTTTGCCAGAAAAATGGAATCTGTAGTCACTGATCAAATTGGTAAGTAACTGCGATTAAAATAGAAGCCCTAATAATATTACTTATTTTCATCTCTGCTGCATTGGGTTGGAGAAATGTTTTCACCAATACCATGCAGATCATATAAATCCCCCCTCACCCACCAAATGGATTATGTGTTTATTACATTTTTATACCACCCAATAGCCAAAGCTATTCCATATCTATGACATGTATCCTGCCCCAATGTTTGTAAAGCTGAGGAATGAACTAATGTTTAACTTGGTAGGACCACCACTTGTGAAATTGGTGCTATTTTATTTTTTGCCTTGTGATTATCTGCTATTATGGACAGGGTTGGCTCATTAGGCAGAAGATACTGAGGGACAGGGAGCGGAGGCAAGGTGTTGGAGGACACAGCTGTGTCCTCCAACACCTTGTCTCCACTCCTACTAGATACCCCCCAAACTAGCCTGCTGCCCTCAGGTGTAGTGGAGGATACTGTCCTGTCTACAGTGTGGAAGTAAGATTGAACTGCCAGTCCAGCTGGCTTCTCTGCATGGAATGGGGATAACGCCATCTTGCATTTTGCCTCAGGCAGCAAAATGCTGGCCCTGCGTATGGAATAGAATCATAGAATAGTAGGGTTGGAAGGGGCCTACAAGGCCATCAAGTCCAACCCCCTGCTCAATGCAGGAATCCAAGTCAGAGCATCCCTGACAGATGGCTGTCCAGCCTCGTCTTAAATGCCTCCAGTGTTGGAGGGCCCACAACCTCACTAGGTCACTGGTTCCATTGTTGTATTGCTCTAACAGTCAGGACGTTTTTCCTGATGTTCAGCTGGAATCTGGCTTCCTGTAACTTGAGCCCATCATTCCATGTCCTGCACTCTGGGATGATTGAGAAGAGATCCTGGCCTTCCTCTCTGTGACAACCTTTCAAGTACTTGAAGAGCGCTATCATATCTCCCCTCAGTCTCTCTTCTCAAGGCTAAACATGCCCAGTTCTTTCAGTCTCTCTTCATAGGGCTTTGTTTCCAGTCCCCTGATCATCTTTGTTGCCCTCCTCTGAACCCTCTCCAGCTTGCCTGCATCCTTCTTCAAGTGTGGTGCCCAGAACTGGACACAGTACTCCAGATGAGGCCTAACCAGTGCTGAGTAGAAGGGAACTAGTACTTCCTGGGATTTGGAAGCTATGCTTGTATTAATGTAGCCCAAAATGGCATTTGCCTTTTTTGCAGCCACATCACACTGTTGGCTCATCTTCAGCTTGTGATGGACAACAATTCCAAGATCCTTCTTGCTTGTAGTGTTGTTGAGTCAGGTATCCCCCATCTTGTAACTGTGCATTTGGTTTCTTTTTCCTAGGTGCAGAACTTGGCATGTATCCCTATTAAATGTCATTCTGTTGTTTTCTGCCCAGTGCTCCAGTCTATCCAGATCACTTTGAATTTTGTTTCTGTCTTCCAAGGTATTAGCAAATCTGATGAGCATTCCCTGCACCTCCTCCTCCAAGTCATTAATACAAATGTTGAAGAGCACTGGGCCCAGGACTGAGCCCTGCGATACCCCACTCGTTACCTCTCCCCAGTTTGAGAAGCTCCCATTGATAAGCACTCTTTGAGTCCGATTCTGTAGCCAACTGTGGATCCACCGGATCATTGTTTCATCTAGCCCACGTTGAGCTAGTTTGCTCATCAGGATATCATGGGGCACTTTGTCGAAAGCTTTGCTGAAGTCAAGGTATATGATGTCTACAGCATTCCCACGGTCTACAAGGGAGGTTACTTGATCAAAAAATGGGATCAGATTTGTCTGGCAGGACTTGTTTTTGACAAATCCATGTTGGCTTTGAGTAATCACTGCATTGTTTTCAAGGTGCTTACAGATGGATTGCTTTATCATCTGCTCCAGAATTTTCCAAAAGACTGATGTCAGACTGACTGGTCTGTAGTTCCCAGGTTCCTCCTTTTTACCCTTTTTGAAGATAGGGACCACATTAGCCCTCCTCCAGTCATCTGGCACTTCCCCCGTCCTCCATGATTTCTCAAAGAGAATAGACGGCAGTTCTGAGAGTTCTTCTGCCAGTTCCTTTATTACTCTAGGATGCAGTTCATTTGGCCCTGGAGATTTGAACTCATTCAAAGTAATTAGGTGTTCCTTGACCATATGCCTATCTCAGCTGCAATCCCGCCCCTTCAGCTTGTACTTCGCCTTTGCCAGGGAGGTCATAAACCCTCTTTTGGGAGGGTCTGAGCCAAAGTAGGAATTGAGCACCTCTGCCTTTTCTTTGTCATCTGTTATCATTTTGCCATCTTTATTTAATAGCTGAACAACCATTTCTTTCCTCTGCCTTTTACTATGCACATAGCTGAAGAAAGACTTTTTGTTGTTTTTAGCATCCCTCGCTAACCTCAGCTCGTTCTAGCTTTAGCCTTCCTGAGACCATCCCTGCAATTCTGTGCTACCTGCCTGTACTCTTCCTTTGGTACTTGGCCTTCTTTCCACTTCCTATATGTGTCCTTTTTTGTTTTCAGGTCATCCCTAAGCTTTTTGTGAAGCCACATTGGCTTCTTCTGTTGTCTTCCACCTTTTCTTCTTGTTGGAATGGTTTGTAATTGTGCCTTGAGAATTTCCTTTTTTAAAAGCTCCCACCCATCTTGGACTCCTTTTCTCGTTAGTGTCGCTTGCTATGGGACCTTACTGATCATTGTTCTGAGTTTATGAAAATCAGCTTTCCTAAAATCCAGGGTACACGTTTGACTACACTCGGCTTTTGCTTCCCTTAGAACCATGAACTCAAGTACAACATGTTCACTTTCCCCCAGAGTTCCTGTAACTGCTACTTTATCCACTAAACAATTGTAAAGGAGTACAAATTCATTGGCTTGCAAAAGAACATCATGTATGTCATCTCACGCCATAACCTACCTCACATGGATGTTGCATGCCTGTCATTGTCATTTTAAATGGCCTCTTCCCAAGGGAGTGGATATTCTCATAAAAGGCCCTTGTTCCCTCAGTTATCTGGCTCTGCTCTATACCATGCTTTTTCCATTGTGGAAGTTAAAACTGCAGGGAACTCAAGGCAGAGCCTTTTTTGTGATGATGTCCATGCTCTGAAACAATCTCTTTGCCCAGGAAGGCCAGCATTGCTGCTTCGTTATTTTTCCTAGGAAGGTACCACTGAGCTATGGCCCTTCCCCACTGGCTAGTTAAGACGTCTTTATTTACTAAAGTTAAAAAAACTTTCCTTGTGCAATGTGTATGGCTTTACATACTACTTTTGTTGTGGCTATTGTGTTGCATAGTTCTACAATTTTATTTTTTAATTGTTATTACTTTATTTTATTATTTATTTAATTATATGTATTGCATGCCTTTCCTCCAAGGAGTTCAAGGCAACATACGTGGTTTAGTTCTGTTCCCCACTTATCCTCACAACAATAGTGACTGGCCCACAGTGAGCTTCATAGCTGAATGTGGATTTGAAGCCAATTTTACCCAGTGCTATTGTGGCAATGTAGCCACTTAACCACAACGGCTCTTCAAATCTAGGTTGGTTTAGGTCTAATAAATGCATGCATCTCTGGAGGTGTATGATACATTTTGAGGAATTCTTTGGGAAGGCAACTATTGGTTGCTGCTGGTTAGAAGGAAGCCTCTGATCTCAGAGGCTTCTGCATATCAAATGTCCTGCCAAGCTGTTGCCAGCAGGACAGGAGAAGCAACGGAGGTGATTTTTGCTTCTCTGTCTTCCTTTTTTTCTTGTTTCCTCTAGACAGGCCTCTGAGCCCATCTAGAGGAGGCACGCTGCCAGGGATGGGGCTAGACAGTGCACAGGTTTTCATATCCTGGCCTCTCCTCTCTTCTCCCCACCCACTGGAACACCTCCTTTTTGACCTCTACAAGGTCATCTGAGGCCACTTTTGTGACCTTGGAAAGCAGGCGCTGTGATTATTTCTGTGGTGGCTGGGAGGGGAAGGGGGAGGGATTGGATCTTGAAGTCTCCCTTCCAAAGTCGTCTATGGTTTTGGGAATAGGAATCCAAAAAATCCTACAGTCCCTGGGATGCTCTCCAGAGACCATAGGATTGTGCCCTAATGAACTCTATGAATAAAATGTGCTAACCTCATTTATGGTACCCTGAATTCTTTAAAAGAAGGGAAAAACAAAAAATATAATTCAACAGTACACAGAGAAAGAATGACAGACTTAAAGCAATCTAATCAAATTGCATGCCAGCCAGCTAGCATTTAGCCAGCATTACTAAGGCACTTGTGAATGGAGGTGTCAGTGGCTTGTGCAGTATATCAGAGTGATACAGCCTTTTGATTTCCATTGGCATAGCAGGGGCCATTTGCTACAAGTCGAAGTGAAAAATGAACATACAATATCCAGAAATGTAGGGCTGTTATGAAACAACAGCCTGTAGCAGGGCCCCATCTACATGGGAAATTTACTCCAGTGCTACTGCACCTCACATATGGATGTGGCACATGATGTTCCCCCCTCTCCACAGCAACCATGGATTTTCATGCTGTAAAATCCACATTTTTGCAAAGTTGTTTTGTGACAGATTTTCCCAGCATGCCAGCTTCAGGGTGGTTTGGAAGTCTGTGTCACCTCAACTAGGGATACTGGTGTTGTTGCCAACTGGGAGGAGCAGCACTGATAGGAGGAAAGGAAAGTTGCGTCATCTTCCCTATCCAGAGGAGCAGAGCTTCGCATAAGGTTCATGACTTTAAAAGATGATTTGTTTTCCCCCAAATGAGCCTTAAAGTCAGCATGTTGCTTTGGGATCACTGTAGTTCTTTTGAAATCTCAATTTCTGTCCTCAGAACAGCCCGCTAAATATGTCTACTCAGAAGGAATTCCCATTGACTTCCACTGCACTTTCTCAGCATGGAGCAGAGAGAGGGGTGGAGAAGCCTCCTATTTTAAATCTGCGCTTATCCAGAGAAGCACACCTTTGCATAAGGTTAATGACTTTCTTTTAAGGAAGGTTGTTGATGCCACGAGAGTCCACCCATATATGCCGAAACTTAATGTCATTTCTCGTGCAGTCTGCCACACAAAAGCAGTTCTTTTCTTTTCTTTTTGGTATATGCTGCTTTAATTGGCTGTATGTGCCATGGGAGGAGCAAATCCAATCTGATGAAAATGCAGTTTTAAACTGAATCACATTGGAAAGTGTCTTCATGTAGATTGCTCCCAGGAATGCTTCAACCTAGTTCCTGTATTATCATCTCCATGTAATGAGATGTTGATTAAGGACTGGTTCTCCACATGGCAAAACCTCCTGCTATACCCTGTGCATCAGCTCATAGTTGTGTGCCCATAAATAATGGGGCAAATCTAATTCAGCACATACAGCATTGTTCTGTACAAAAATAGGAGGATGGAGCGAAGAAGGAAGACCCACCAAGAGACTATTACAGTAATCCAGGCAGTAAACAACCAAGGCATGAACAAGAAGCCCCGCTGTCTTGGGGGTCAGAAAATGGCGGATCCAGTGGATGGTCACAAGATGAAAGCTACATGCCCTGGCTGTCACATTCACAAATGAGCAAAGTGACAGCCGATCATCTATCAGAACCCTGAGATCCATGGCCTCTGAGATGAGGGTCACCTGACAGCCCTGGAGGAGAAGGGGAGAAACACTCAAGAGACGGGCAGGACGATCAGGATGAAAAATCAGGACTTCTGTCTTGTCCATATTCAACTTTAACCGATGGGAGGACATCCACGACGGGATGTCTAAAAGGCAACTTGTCAAGGAGATCCAAGCCTCAGTATTCAGCTGAGGATAAGACTGGTACACCTGAATGTCATCAGCATAAATATGATAGCAAAAACCCAAACTAGAAATAAGCATACCCAAAGGAAGTGTATAAAAGGAAAAAAGAACAGGGCCCAATACTGAGCCCTGCAGGACACCAACAGTGAAGGGAAAAGAATGAAAAGCCCCTTTCAAGCACTGCCGTTTCTCCAGGAGGAATGTGCAGCTGTGATTGGACAACGTGCATGATGCTATCCCAGCATTGTGAGGATTCCTTGTTTATCAGCAGTCAGAATCCTTCTCACCCCCATGCAAATGCAACTGTTTCATGTTCTTCTGAGAAAGCAGGGGATAGCTGAGCTGTTGTTATAGGTACCTATTGGATGGCACCTGTGACATCAAACTAAAGGATGTTACAGGTCCCATCCCACCTACCTATGCCATGATAAATGATTTCTTGTTGTGTCTTTTTAGCATCTATCTAAATCTAATCTTGTGAGTGTGATTTGTAATACTGAAACTAATGTCACTGACAGCTTATTGTCTTGCTTGCTTAAATCAAATGCCTATGTACTCACATTATCACGTTACTGTATCTTCTAATTCTTTATTATGCAGTCACAGGATTTTCTGTAGCAATTATTAGCCATGAAAGTGCTGTGCCTGAGGAAATTGGTTTCCAGGAAGGAGACAGAATTGAAATTATTGGCTACTTTATGACATGCATGCAGTGGTTTGTGGGAAGACATGTCCCTACTGGCCAAGTTGGTTTTGTACAGAGCAGTCATGTCAAACCCGATGGCTTCAAGACCACTGAAACTGAGTAAGTATTATGGATGATGACAAAGCAAGGCAGTTGCATCTAGCCATCTACAGCTTTGGTTTGAGAAATGTTCCTACTGTGTGCATTGATGGTCATGAAATTAAATCTCCCACCTGATGTTTGTGCTCCCTTGTGTGCATCACATCTTTACCTTGCAATGAGTTCCCTGTAATATGGGGAGATATGAGTTGCTACATAAAGAATCAGTGTTGGCTCAAGGGACTTAGAACTCAAAACCTGTTAGCCAGCTATATTGTTATGGATATTCTATTCCTTAATTGCTAAATGTATTGATAGATATGTGCTATTAAAAGTGACTTCCATGAATGTGAGTGTACTAAGTGTGTTTACATGAGGGAAGACTAGAAGGAATAATAGAATAACTTTTCACTTGGAATAACTATTTCCAAGTGAAGGATCTGTAGGCTTCGAGTCTCCAAGTAAAGAACTGACCAGTTCGTTTAGATCACTATGTGAAATGCAGGCACAACACCACTGTTTTTTACCCTTTGTTGCATCCTTAGGGTTGCCAGGGCACAATGGTGCACTGACAACAGAAGCCACAAGTGGCACAATTCCCCTGTCTAGACCAGCCTGGTACCCTCCATATGTTTTGAAGTACAGTTCCCAGCATTTATGACCATTGGCCATGCTGGCTGGGGTTCATGGGAGTTGAAGTACCAAACATCTGGAGAGCACCAGGCTGGGGCAAGCTGGACTAGACCTAGCAACTCTGTGCCCCATTGGATTTCTTCCTTTTTGCCAATACTGCACAATCCTTCTTGTCTGTAGGCCTCTGTATAGTTCTGCCCCATTCTTATTTTCTCCTTACCTGTTCCTCTCTTCAATGTCCCTTCCCCTCCATGTGTCCATCACCCATTATTTCCTCCTATTCTTGCATTCTTTGACCAACCTGGGACATGGAATAATGGGCTCAAGTTACAGGAAGCCAGATTCTGACTGAATATCAGGAAAAAACTTCCTGACTGTTAGAGCAATACGACAATAGAACGAATTCCCTAGGGAGGTGGTGGGCTCTCCCACACTGGAGGCATTCAAGATGAGGCTGGACAGCTATCTGTCAGGGATGCTTTGACTTGGGATTCCTGCATTGAGCAGAGGGTTGGACTCTATGGTCTTGTAGGCCCCTTCCAGCCCTACTATTCTATGATTCTATGAACCTGCCACCTGAAAAGCCTAGGGTGAACCTAGGGATCATAAATGTCCTAATTCTTCTGTATTGTATGCCTTCTTCAGACCTCCATACCTGGCTTTCTTCAAAGATCAGCATTCTTTTTTTACAAGAGAAAAAGCCCTTTTGGAAGTAAATGTGATGAGGCTCTTGACACAAACATCAAATTATAGCATTTGCAATATGTATCAAATAGGTAAGCAACTCGGATGTTATGTAATCACCTACATGAAATATATGTGCAAGGCTTCTTGTTTGCTCACCTTGGATTTTGCCAGTGTGGAATGCCCAGTTATGCTGATTCAGTCCCATTGACCCTGATATAGTTTAGGTAGTATTATGAGCATGAAGTTGCAGATTCAATAATTGGAGTCAGTCAAAGAAAGTTCTCGATTTATTGGCAAACATCAAGCATAAAAGCCATAGCCATCCATATACTTATTAATAATAGGTTGTATCCCAACTTAACCATGCTTAGAGTAGATCTGTTGAAATCAATGGGAAAAGTCATTCATGACTAACCTAAGTCTCATTTATTTCAGTTCGTCTACCTTAAGCATGACTAAGTCTGGACCCAAGTTGATATTTTTCCTAGTGTGGCTTAGTGGTTAGGACAGTCTTCCACAACCTGGTACCCTCCAGACATGTTAGAGTTCAACTCCCATCAGCCCAAGCCAGCATGGCCAATGAACAGGAATGGTGGGAGTTGTCATCTAAAACATCTGGAGGACACCAGGTTGGGGAAAGCTGGGTTAGGGAGTTGATCTTGAGAGTGGGTGAATCTGGATTTTAGTCCCATGGCCAGCTGGCTTACTTTTGAGGAAGGGCTGTAGCTCAGTGGGAGAGTAGATATTTTGCATGCAAAAAGTCCCAGGTTCAATTTTTGTCTGAAATCCTGAGAGATGCTGCTTATCAGTGTTGACAATTATGAGCTAGATAGTCTGATTCAGAATAAGGCAGCTTCTTATGTCCCAAGCAAATATGAATAAAATATGAATAAAATCAATACTCAGTAAATATAAAACCTGTCTTGAGTTGTTCAATGTGTCTTGACCTTATAATCTTCCTTAGGGGCTTCTATCTAGAAAAAGTAACATATCTGAAACAAATGGAGAGCTCCATGGTTTAGTTCTGAATAAACTGATAAGTCTTGAAATTTTGGCCAAGCTGTTAAAAAGTCATATTCTACCTTCGTTGTGTTATTTATTTATATTAATTTTTAAAAATATTTTTGAGTTGCCTTTTAGTCCAGAAGGGCCCCCAATGTGACTTACAATTTAAAACTTTAAAACAATTTAGCAACTTAAAATATCACACACAGCACAATTAAAAACAGGGGGAAACCATCTTTAAAAACAGACAGCGGAGCTATTACATCTAAAATCATTTGGAAATGATGGAGAACAAAAAAAAATTTAAAAGCCCACCTAAAACTAAGCAAAGAAGAGGTCAGTCTAAATTTAGGGAGAGAATTCCATAATCAGGGTACCACTATAGGGAAAGCCCTATCCCCTTTCCCCACCAGCCTAGCCTCTCTTGGTGGTGGGACATACATAAGTGCCTCTGAAGGAGATCACCAGAAGTTGGTGTGCTGCCACCAGAAGTAGCTGTAGTGCTGGAATCCCAGTAACTCTGCTGGGAATTAGGGCACATGAGGAGCCCAGGCCGTGTTTCCCAGCAGAATTAGGCTTCCCAAAGCCCAACAAACAGGTGTTCGGTGGGCCATGGGGAGCCCCTTTCAATAGAAAAACAGGGCACATGATCCCCCGGTGCCCTGTTTCTCTGCAGAAATTTATTCTGCCAGGAAATAAGGAACATGGGGGAGCACACTCCTTGTTTCCCAGGTAAACAGCTCTTTGGCAGGCTGTGGGGTACCCAATTCTGCTGGGAAGCCCAGCATGCTTTTCCTGCATGCCTTGTTTCCCAGCAGAATCTGTGGCACAGTGGTGATTTTCAGGGGACAGCAGTGGCAGATTTTGGCAGCATAGCAGTGGCCTTGGCAGGCCACATGTTGACCTCCCCTGATGTGGGATGAGGCTGTCTTTCAGATATTCTGGCCCCAAAACATTAAGCCTTAATCCCATGAATGAGCAGGCTCTTCTCTATAAAATATGCACAAGATTGCTCTTGCATTGAGCAGGGGGTTGGACTCGATGGCCTTGTAGGCCCCTTCCAGCCCTACTATTCTATGATTCTATGATCCAAAGCTATGTTTATTGCACCAGAGAGTTTTGTTTGGGTGGAGAAGATCACCAATCTAATTCCTCTTTGGCAAAGGAAAGACTTTGGCTGCAATTATTCTAGTTCTTCAGGAATGGCAGTACGGATGGATGAAACAGCCTGCAATAGCAGCTAATGTCAAGCATATGCAAAGTAAAGGTACCAAATTATTTCACTGACAGAACTGGGCTGCATAAATGGTATCACATTCACATTGCACTTTTTTATGTGGCTCCATTTTCTGCAACAACTTTGACTACCATATTTAAGACACATGACCAAAATACACTTTCTTTTTTCTGGTTAGATGGACAAGAAGATTTTGAACTTGAAAAATCTGCAGAACGAGGTAAAGGGTTCAAATATTTGAGATGGTGGTAAATCTATGATCAATCTCTCATTTTTAAAAAATGTAAAAAGAGTTGGGGCACATTGGATTGGTGTGATGCCTCTGGGGGAAGTGGTTTATCCCCTTTACCCCATGCCCTCATTGAAATCAACACCCCAAAGCTATTCCCTCTGGGCTCCATCGCACAGGCAGGGAAAAAAAGCATTACAGCGCTTGGGGTGTAGCGACAGCGCCTCCCTGGCTCCTGCCCCTTTCCCTCCCCTTGCACGTTACTAGAAGATAGGGACTGACATGCAGACAGGCCCGCTCCATCTCCCCACCCCACCCCTTCAGTGTTTTTAACAATCTCTGCCATTTATTCAGCCATTTACTCATGGGGAATGTACAGCAGGGGGGCGTCCCGGCAGGTTGGAAGGCTGGCACGCTTCTCTGCCAACCTGCCACTCTTTTGACTCGCTGCTCCACCACCTTGCTGCTCTGCTGACCTGCTGCCTTGTTCAGAACGCTGCAGGCAAGGACCAAAGTGGTGCAGGCACAGGAAGGCGACACACCCCACAGCCCATCCTGACCGCCTTCACCATCATGACTGCCCCCCCCACAAACCAAAACAACCACCCACAGCCGCAAACACACAGCGATTCATTCGCGCTAGAGGAGAAATACACAGGGAAGTCATGGAGCTCCATTTGCACATATTTGGAAAAATACCACATTTTTTCTGTTTGAGGAAAACACGGGATAGCTGGGTAGAAACAATGGGATAATGACTGGATGATGACGACGTCATGTAATGGACCCGCACAATTCAGTGAGTGGCCAATCATGAATGTGCAATAAACTGGAGATGTAGATACGCCCCCTGTCTTGTAGTTTTTGCTTTTTTCCCCTTGTGCAGTGAGGTAAATGCATACAAACAACATAATGTAGTTTTATATTTCTCTTGAAAGCAATTTTTGCACTTCCTTGAGCAGGTGCTGCTTTGGATTCACTCTGATTTTATTATTTCTTGGGATTGTTTATGAACTTTATATGTGAAGGAGTAGCCCTTCAGCTCACATGTGCCTTCCTTCTGTTTTCTTTGAGTACCCAGGGAGGGCAGGGTGAGGCAAAGTTGCCCTTCCTCTCATACCTGGTTCATAAATTGACTTCAGACCAGGCTCTTACACTTTGGGCATTTATCTCAATGGGTTGGATCCAGACTCCGTCATACTTAGAATAGACCTGTTGACTTGGGACATAGGTTAGCCTTGGATAACAAGTCCCATTGACTTTACAGCTCTACTGTAAGTATTTTATTTATTTATTTATTTATTGCATTTATACCCCGCCTTTCTCCCTCTCGCAAGGAACTCAAGGCGGCTTACATTATCCTCCTCCTCACCGTTGTATCCTCACAACAACAACCCTGTGAGGTAGGTTGGGCTGAGAGTCTGTGACTGGCCCAAAGTCACCCAGTGAGCTTCCATGGCCAAGTGGGGACTAGAACCCGGATCTCCCGGCTCCCAGTCCGTCACTCTCACCACTACACTACACTGGCTCTGTAGTATGACGGAGTCTGGATCCAACCCATTCTGTTTCTATGGTTTTCATAGGTAACATGTGTTGTTCTCAATGAAGGCTATAAGACTGTTTTTCTAAAAGGAAGGTGAACTTTATTCTTATGGTTTCCTTATTTACCTTTGTTTCAGCTTCTTATAATTTTCTTCATGTCCTCCACCTTCTTGTGTATTTCAGAGATGTCACATAGCCTCATTAATAAAACCTCTAACATGATGAGATACAAAGTGGTGCAGTCATTAATGAAAGTGAAAAACTTACAGCTGCACAGGGAAGAGACAGATGATCAGAAAGGACAATTCTCTGCTTTGAATGGAGAGATGCCTTCTGTATCCCAGGAGCCACGTTTCTGCATATGCCGAGATGAATTTTGTGGTCCAGAAAGCTGTGATTCATTACTGTTGTTTCTGAATGGTAAAAGCTATGAGACCAGCTTCAAAAGCCTATATGATCTCTCATTTTCCTTTCTGAACACCTTGTTTTATGGTTATGCCAATGAGGAAGAACTGGTTAATTATTTTGTACTGGCAAGGGAAGCAGCCAAACAAGCAAGTCTGCCACGGGCCTT
This sequence comes from Heloderma suspectum, assembly GCF_057233095.1. Taxonomy (NCBI): domain Eukaryota; kingdom Metazoa; phylum Chordata; class Lepidosauria; order Squamata; family Helodermatidae; genus Heloderma; species Heloderma suspectum. The sequence goes on from NC_139462.1 coordinate 120,983,289, forward strand.
GACGAGGCTGTGCTATCTCCTGGGGAGAATGAGTGTCCGGAAGTTCAAACTTTCTCAAGCCCGAGTTTATTTTGAAGAAGCTTTGGCAACTATACAAGGAGATTTTAGTGACCTTTATCTTATAACTACTCTTTATACAAATCTAATAGGCATCTACCTGAAACAGAAGAATAAGGAAAAATGTACATGCCTTTTTGACAAGGTTGCTTCTTTGCTCATGGGAACTCCCAACTACATCAGCAGCACAGACATGGAGTCGGATATTCTGAAGTATGCTTTAAAAAGAGCAGTGCTCAGTCAAAGCAAGAATGCAGAAGCCAGAGCATGCTTCCTGCTAGCAAAGCATTATCTGACCTTTAAAAAAGGTGAAGAAGCACTTCCATTCCTAGAAAGGCTGCAGCTTCTGAATAATGACTTGGGTTTGCAAAATGGCTCATTGTCAGTTGATTGCTATTTTAAGCTAGGCCAACTCTATAGTCAAAAGTGTTTGCCCCACCTTGTGCTAAGCTGTGTCAAGGTTGCCTCTTCTTGTAGCTCATGTACTTTGCTGGAGTCATTCAGAAGCATTGATTTAGTATTAAAAAATGCTCCCAAGCTCCATAGTCTAAAACCTGTGGGGCAAACACATCCCTCCCAAATTGCATATTATCTCAGGCAAATACTCCACTTGCTGGAGACTAATGAAGAACACCAAAAACTGTGCAGCATGGTTTACTGTAATCTCTCTCTACTATACAGCCATCATAAACAATACAGAAAAGCAATTGATTACATGGAGAAGGTTCTAGACATAAATGCAGATACAAGCATTGAAGAAATGATTAACCATTTAGTCTTTCTCAGTTGGTTATATATTCTCCATGGACAAAACACTGTGGCTCTGGACATTCTAAATGCCATAGTAGAGTCTTCACAGAGCAGCCAGCAACAGTTAGGCATTATTTATAACATGATTGCCATTGGTTTGAGGCGGATGAACAATACAAAGCAAGCAGCAGAGAGCTACTGTAAAGCTCTGAGCATATCAAGAGAGTTGGGAATCGTACATAATCAGGCTGTGGCTTTGGCCAACTTTGGGATTCTCTGTCTGCATTCAGCTGCCAGAAGCCTTGGGGAGCATTTCTTAATTAAAGCAGTAAAGCTGTTCTCTGAACTGCCAACTGTTGAGTCTGGAAAGGATTTTATAGATACCCTCCTCAGGCTGGGATGCCACTATGCCAATGGAATTTATAAAGACAAAGGGAGGTGCTGTTATGAATGGGCATTTTTGGTGGCAATTGAAATGAACCATTTGGAAGGTATGTATATTTCTTTGCTTTCAAAACTAGGACAACTTGTATTTAAGGGTCTTCTTTCCAGGTGCTGAGATGAGAAGCTTTCCCTGCAGGTGGAAATATGAGGAAAGTTGGTCTTTCTGTCCTTCCGTCCTTCTTTCCTTCCTTCCTTATCTTTGTAATCTCATCTGCTCTCTTTAGTCTTTGTTGGCATTATCCATTGACTTCCTTGTGTCTCCTCCCTCTTCCTACTAGACAAAGCTTCTCAACACAAGGGCTGCTGCTTCTCTGTTCTTCCTCTGCTGTCATGACATGGAACCAGCAATGGATGTAAAAAGAAAGGAGAGATAATGGAAACTTCCTCTCTCCTTCTATAACACCCCTAATTATTATTACTGTTCATCATTTTCAACATGCAAAGCATTTTCATAGAATCAGAATAGTAGAGTTGGAAGGGGCCTACAAGACCATCGAGTCCAACCCCCTGCTCAATGCAGGAATCAAAGTCAGAGCAACCCCGACAGATGGCTGTCCAGTCTCATCTTGAATGCCTCCAGTGTGGGACAGCCCACCATCTCCCTAGGTAAATGGTTCCATTGTTGTATTGCTCTAACAGTCAGGATGTTTTCCCTGATATTCAGCTGGAATCTGAATATCCAGCTGAATTACAGGGCTTCCTGTAACTTGAGCCCATTATTCCATGTCCTGCACTCTGGGATGATGGAGAAGAGATTCTGGCCTTCCTGTCTGTGACAACCTTTCAAGTACTTGAAGAGCGCTATCATGTCTCCCCTCAATCTTCTCTTCTCAAGGCTAAACATGCCCAGTTCTTCCAATCTGTCTTCATAGGGCTTTGTTTCCAGTCTCCTGATCATCTTTGTTGCCCTTCTCCGAACCCTCTCCAGGTCTTCATCCAAAGTGTGGTGCCCAGAACTGGACACAGTACTCCAGATGAGGCCTAACCAGTGCTGAGTAGAGGGGAACTAGTACTTCCTGGGATTTGGAAGCTATGCATTAATGCAGCCCAAAAGAACATTTGCCTTTTTTGCAGCCACATCACATTGTTGGCTCATATTCAGCTTGTGATCAACAACAATTCCAAGATCCTTCTCGCTTGTAGTGTTGTTGAGCCACGTATCCCCCATCTTGTAACTGTGCATTTGGTTTCTTTTTCCTAGGTGCAGAACTTGGCATTTCTCCCTATTAAATGTCATTCTGTTGTTTTCTGCCCAGCACTCCAGTCTATCCAGATCACTTTGAATTTTGTTTCTGTCTTCCAAGGTATTAGCTATCCTGCCAATTCTGTGTCATCTGCAGATTTTATCAGCATTCCGTGCACCTCCTCCTCCAAGTCATTAATACAAAGGTTGAAGAGCACTGGGCCCAGGACTGAGCCCTGCAGTATCCCGCTCGTTACCTCTCCCCAGTTTGGGACGATCTAATTGATAAGCACTCTTTGAGTCTGATTCTGTAGCCAACTGTGGATCCACTGGATCATTGTTTCATCTAGCCCACTTTGAGCTAGTTTGCTCATCAGGATATCATGGGGCACTTTGTCGAAAGCTTTGCTGAAGTCAAGGTATATTATGTCCACAGCATTCCCATAGTCCATAAGAGAGGTTACTTGATAAAAAAATGAGATCAGATTCGTCTGGCAGGATTTGTTCTTGACAAATCCTTGTTGGCTTTGAGTAATCACTGCATTGTTTTCAAGGTGCTTACAGATGGATTGCTTTATAACCTGTTCCAGAATTTTCCCAGGGATTGATGTAAGACTGACTGGTCTGTAGTTCCCAGGTTCCTCCTTTTTGCCCTTTTTGAAGATAGGGACAACATTAGCCCTCCTCCAGTCATCTGGCACTTCACCCATCGTCCATGATCTCTCAAAGAGAATAGACAGTGGTTCTGAGAGTTCTTCTGCCAGTTCCTTTATTACTCTAGGGTGCAGTTCATCTGTCCCTGGAGATTTGAACTCATTCAAAGTAATTAGGTGTTCCTTCACCATTTGCCTATCAATCGCAAGCTGCAATCCTGCTCCTTCAGCCTGTACTTCGCCTTTGCCAGGGGGCTCAGGGGGCTCCTTCTCACACTCTTTTGGGAGAAGACTGAGCCAAAGTAGGAACTGAGCACTTCTGCCTTTTCTTTGTCATCTGTTATCATTTTGCCATCCTTATTTAACAGCTAAACCACCATTTATTTCCTCTGTCTTTTACTGTGCACTATGAAGAAAGCTTTTTGGTGCTTTCAGCATCCCTCGCTAATCTCAGCTATTTCTCAGCTTTAGCCTTCCTGACGCCATCCCTGCAATTTTGTGCTACCTGCCTGTACTCTTCTTTTGTTACTTGGCCTTCCTTCCACTTCCTATATGTGTCCTTTTTTGTTTTCAGGTCATCTCTAAGCTTTTTGTGAAGCCACATTGGCTTCTTCTGTTGTCTTCCACCTTTTCTTCTTGTTGGAATTGTTTGTAATTGTGCCTTGAGAATTTCCTTTTTTAAAAGCTCCCACCCATCTTGGACTCCTTTTCTCATTAGAGTTGCTTACCATGGGACCTTACTTATCATTGTTCTGAGTTTATTAAAATCAGCTTTCCTAAAATCCAGGGTACGGGTTTGGCTACACTCAGCTTTTGCTTCCTTTAGAACCATGAACTCAAGTATAACATGGTTGCTTTCCCCCAGAGTTCCTGTAACTGCTACTTTATCCACTAAGTCATCTCTGTTGGTTAGGATCAAGTCAAGGATAGCCGATCCTCTAGTTCCTTCCTCTACTTTCTGTAGGAGGAAGTTATCTGCCACACAAGTCAGGAATTTCCTGGAGGGGCCATGTTTTGCAGAGTTTTTCTCCCAACAAATACCAGGGAAATTGAAGTCCCCCATTTTGTAATCTTAATTGTGTTTGACTGTGCACAAATATGGTGTTGGCTACTACTATTCTACTTTTGTGATGAGGAATCGAGAACCAAGGGCTGTAGCTCAGTAGCAGCGCACATGCTGTGCATGCAAAAGGTCCCAGGTCCAATCCTTAGTGAAAATGAGGTTCTGACTTTGCCCCAGTGGGAGAGAGTGTAACCAATATTTAATATATTGTTCAATATATTTGAAAATATACTTCAAAACCTGAGCAGGAAAACAGTGAATACTCTTTCAACTTGTTAAATAAAGGAAACACGCCACACAGGAAGTCTGAATGGGGCTCATGCGGCACCTTGGGGGCACTGGGGACATCAGGGGGTGAAGCAGGATTCAGCCATCAAATCCCGCTTCAGCTCTGGAGGGCAAAGTAGGTTGTGCGGGGGGGGGGAACCAGCCCAAAGCAAATTGGGCCCACCTCGGAAGCCCTGAAGCAGCCTCTGAGGTGGATTGAAGATCCCTGCATAGCCCTAATTTACAATATTATTAATGTAGATATTGAACAAACATCTTTGCTTTACTCGTTTGATCATAGAGATTTCTTCTGACCATGTCCCATCTGTGCTAACCCTTATCCACATATTTGTGTCTGTTTACAATTCCCAAGCCAGGAACAGCAATTTCTCATCAATCTAAGTTCCCTGCAAGCTTATCCCACAATTGACTCCTGTTGACTGAATCAAAGGCTGAAGTAAATGAAAGTAGCAAGTAGCCTTTTGGAAGGACCAGTAGTACATTTATGAATCAAACAGTGCAAAACAAAAATGTGGTCCACCATACTATGGCCTTTCCTAAACCCAGCTTGCTCTGGGTGTCAGGTATTATTATCATCTTCCCAATCAGACAACTTCTGGAGGAGGAAATGGCTAAAGATTTTAGAGCTAATATCCAGTAAATTGATTGGTTGATAGTTCTGAGACTTAGAGTTATCTCCTTTCTAATAAATCGGAAAGATCATATTCATCTGTCATCCTTCAGGAAAGATTCCTGTGTTATTAATATCAGAAAATAGTTTTGCTAACAGAGGTGCCCACCATTAAGGATTAGTCATAAAACCTTCCAGGGGGATCATATCCTCCCTAGGTGCTTTATACACTACCAGGGCATGGATAAGTTTGCTTACCTTGTTCTGTGACTGGGGGCCATTCTGGATATGCTGCCAAGATCTGGATGGAAGATGAACTTCTGCTGCCAGTACCAATATAATTTCTAAAGATATAACTAAAATAAAGTATGTCAAGTACTAGCTGAAATGCATGCCTGTAATGCAGGATTTGATCCATTATCTTTTATAGTAATCAAGCCCCCAAATTTTCTCTCTTTCCTCTTTGTGGCTGCAAGACCCAGCTCCTTCCATCACAAGTATCTTCCTAAGAATGTTTTTCTTCCTAAGAAAGTTCTTATAATCTAAGCAACAAGAAGCCAGTGCTTCCAAATCTGCTTCCAACTTCAAGTGCCTTACCGTTCTAGTTAATGTAGAGCCTCTCTACACAAAGCTTTTATTGTGTGCTCATGACTGCTCACTCACAGCAGTTTGTGGGTCCTTTACATTATGTGGTCATCCTCCAGGGCCTCTCCTGTGCTTTGCATCCATTATCGCGGGTTTTTTTGCTAACAAGGAAAGTCTGGTATTATTTAGAAATGGCGGAATGAGAGTCTTGTCTAATTGCACTATAACACAGCACCATCTAGTGGCTGTATAATATAAAATGGCAGAGAAAGAAAACCCTCGGAAAAAATCACGTGTAAAGGAGCCAACGTAATCCTGCAAAGAATCCAGAAGCAGAAGCCTTGGTAAAGGTGTGAGATAAAAGTCTCATTTAGAAATGCCCTGAGTCAAGTTCTCTTTAGCTTGTCTACATTCTGTATCATACCACCCAACTTCGTGAAAGACCAATCCATGCATATTTACAGACTGTCCTTGTTAGGAATGGCCTTAAGGCATTGGCTATAATCAGGGATCTAAGAATCCACCATTAGGATCTAAGTGGCCTTCAACAATGTTTTGGCATACTCCTAAAAGGATTATTCAAATGATCCTGGAATGACTGACTGTCATCTTCAACATTTCCCACTTATGATTGTTCCCTGTGTTGTGTCCATAGGTAAGGGACACACTTGGCAGTTTGTATGAAGATGGGCCAAAGTATAGGTAAATGATTGCTCTCTGGTCAATCTATCATGCTGTAGCTCACCTCATAAGGCAATAACTTTGGTGAGCAAAATATGTACTCTGTGACACTACCTGATCTGCTATTAAGAAGCGTAAAATACACATTACACTTATCCTGCCAACTGCCATGAAGGCATAGTAGCTGGAAACAGGACATTAGCTGAAGTAGTCTCTGTCCTTGTTCACTAACTGTTTTATGCTGTGAAAAGTGAACATGTGGAAAGACATCACTACAGTCCAGACCGAAAGCATTTTTGCTTTTGTTGGGTCCTGAGCCAAAATGAGTATTAAAAACACCACAGACTGTTATACTTGCTTAAGGGAACTGTGCCTCACAAAGGTTCAATACTTCTGCCAATTCTTGCTATAGAACCTTTGAGCTCAGTGAAGATTAATTAAATGTTTGAGACAACATGGAATAGCCTTAACTCTGGTCTTAAACCAGTAGGTTTTTTGATCATTGGATTTCTCTGGTTTTTAAAACAGAAATGTATTATTACAATTTCTGAAAAAAAGCAAAAACAAACTAAAAAACAAAACACAAACAAATGATTAACTAAGTAAATGTGTACAAATGAACAGATAAGACCCTATGTGTTCAGAAAGGCTTACTTCTGAGTAAGCCTTCACAGGATTCAAGCATAGCTTTTTCCTTTTCCTCCCTCCCCTCCTCAGTGATCTGTCAATCAGTGAGAGTGGTTCCCTCAGCCTTCAAAATTGTTGTTGTTCAGTCGTGTCCAACTCTTCGTGCCCCCATGGCCCATAGCACGCCGGGCCTTCCTGTCCTGCGCTCTCTCCCGGAGCGTGCTCAGGTTCATATTCATTGCATCGGTGATGCTATCTAGCCATCTCATCCTCTGCCGTCCCCTTCTCCTTTTGCCTTCAGTCTTTCCCAGCATCAGGGTCTTTTCCAGGGAGTTTTCTCTTCGCATTAGGTGGCCAAAATATTTGCGCTTCAGCTTCAGTGTCTGTCCTTCCAATGAGCACTCAGGGTTGATTTCCTTCAGGATGGACTGATTTGACCTCCTTGCAGTCCAGGGGACTCGTAAGAGTCTTCTCCAGCACCACAGTTCGAAGGCAGCTTCAAAATTACCTCACTCTTATCTCAGTTGACAGTTTCCTGCTACCCCTCCCCCACTGTCAGAATGCTGGCAGCAACACTGGAATTCAAAACCTTGGAGTACTGGCAGAATTCTAGCTTCAGAGTGAAACTGAGCATACTTGACATAATTTTGCCACTAGCTGCTGCCATAGGCTTTCATGGGGCAGAAAAACCTTGAAAACATTGCTCAGAATTTCACCAAACCAATGAAAGGCACACCTCCTTGACAAGTGTAAATAAAGTAGATCAGTAGTTTCCTGCAGAATTTGAAAGGAATATATGATATGCCAAGCTGCAGCTTGGAGTAAACAGTACAGTTGTGTCAATTTTCAGCACTTTTGTAACTTGCTGTATCTGTGGCAATTTGTATGATATCAGTTCGAAATGGTTGCACAATTGTAGACCTTTTCCGGTAGATTATGGGTGCTCAACAGGTGTCATTTTCATAACCAGTGGAATTTTGAGGCTTATAATGACAGAACATTTTCTTTTCTTTTCTTTTCTTTTCTTTTCTTTGTGACTCACCTTAACTAAAAGGGTACTCCTGTGCCCCTTTAAACAGGTGAGAAATATAAATTTAAGCAAATTAATATACCCAACTCACTCCTCCAGTTACCTTTTACCAATATTGATAAAATAAAATAACTTTCAGATTCATAGATTGCCTCAGCCTCAAGCTTCACCAAAACTAGTGTAGCCAAGTCTCCCGCAGTTCTTCCTTTCTGATTGTTCCATGGCAGAAAGCAGAAAGAAACTAAACCCCTGCAGCAAAAGAGTTGAGGTTTCCATTAACCACATTTCTTGGAAACAGAGAATGTCATAAGACAAGAAATTTACCAAACTTTCGATCTGCTAACTTATTATGATTCTCAGCAATACTCCATAATAAAATAGAGAAGGGGAAATATAAATCCAACCCATCTAGCCATTGCTAAAAACTGGATTTTAGGGAGATTAAACTGAGATTTCCCCCATGTTTTTCCTGGGCCAATCCCCATTGCCCAAATTTAAAGAATAGTTTCATCTCTTGCTTGGATCATGTATATTTCTGTCCAAATCATAGTTGGCTTCAACACTTCTAATGTAATTTCTGGGGGAAGTAGAGTATTATGAGTAGCAAGCATAGGGGATGGATCTCCCCGATGCTCAGAACCAACCCTTCATCCACACCATGAAATGGGGATGTTATTTGGATAAGTCACATACATGGGCATGGCTTCCTCGGAGTTCCCCCCTATCATGAGTAGTCTCTTTGATGGAATAGTCCCTATTACACAAGTTTGGGGAGTGACTAATTATCTTATGCCTTTGTGTGCTTACATTGCTTAAAAGACACATTGCTACTCTGAAAATGGGAGAGTAAATTCCAAAAACCTTGGCAGTGGTTCAAATAGATAAAAGTCAATTTGATTATATCTCTTGTTTTCTTATACCCCAAGGGATATAAACATGAGCAAATCATGTCCCCTTTGTCCTCCCATAAAATCCCAACTGTGGTGGTTGAGGAAATAAGCCACGGTGGTTTATTTCTCCCACTTCATGTGCCAATCACATGCCAGGAAGATTAGCATAAATACCCTTGGTAGCACAACTTGTCGTGTCATGTGAACCTGGTCAGGGTGGCATGTTGCCATGGTTAACAAGCCACCCAGAAACCATGGGTTGTTCTAGGGTTCTGAGTGGTTTGTTACCCATGGCAACAAGTCTAGCAAAAATCCTTCTCAGTCCAGCAAAAATTCACTTATGAGTCTAATTCATATAAAACAGCTGTGCTCTATGAGTGGTGTTGCACAAGGCTACAGAATGTGTACTTGGTAAATGTGGATGCATAGAAGAATGTCCGCATTAAGGTGGAAAATTTGCAGCTGCAGGCTTATGGGGAAAAATTAAGGCAGGGACTATCTCTGCTGCCATGCTTCTCTGCCTCCTTCCCCTTGCCCCACTGCCACACATTATTCTCAAACTTATTTCCATAGGTACCAGGATAGTTCCCTTCTGCCCCAAGCCTACCCATTTAAGAGAGGTGGAACAGCACTCTTTTAGGCCAGCAAGAATGTGTGGAACCCTGACTATATCCTGTGCTCCATTTTAACCAGCTGACATCATGTACATGATGAAGGCTGAGATGGAACTAACTGGGGAAAAGCTTTCCCCAGAAATAGAGCTCCCATCCCATCTATCATAAGTTGTACTTCCTATTCCAGTGACAGAAGCACTAGATGTTCCTTTGCATAAAGGAAAGATAGAAAATCCATCTATGAGTCGACATATTCCTTTGGGGCCTGGTCTGAAATTTTCTGTTTATTGCAGTTCTAAAATTCATTAAAAGAAATGGCAGGAGGTAAATCCACAGCAGTGAATACCTTTGCCTACAGATATAAATATTTAATACATTATAATGAAGACTATTGGTTGAGTGTTGATGTGACTCAAATAATTAAACTGTGGATCAGCAAAATAAAAAATGCAGCATTTTTAGATTAGTATCTAGATAATGTATCAGTGGCAATAAATCACCCTGAACCTTCAAGAAAATGGGAGCTATAAAAGCTAAATCAATATTCATTGTTGTTCCAGTAGCAGTGTGTTCCTTTGTAACTAGCTTGTTCAATTAAAGCCTCTGTTCCCTCTTCTTTATAGGGCAGCTCCAGGCCGTTCAGTGTCTATGCCAATTCTACAGTACAGTTCTTCCAGATGAAGCTCAGTGTGTCATCTACAATGAGTATCAACTCTCCTTAGTTAGGAAGATGTCCGACAAAGTCATGGAGGGACAGATATTGGAAACCATCAGTCAGCTGTATCTATCTTTAGGCACAGAAAGGTACAAAATGGCAACTCTGAGAGCTGATTTGTTTCAAACTGAATGTATATAGTTACATTGCTACGTTTATGTCAATGGGTTGGATCCAGAGGTGCCCTTCTGCATGCAGAAGGAGTCTTCCAATCATAGAAATGTTATTTTACACCTTGTACTAGAGCTTTGTGCAAAAAAAGTCAAATTAACCCAGAGACATCCTTCTGCTTCCACAACCTCTTCCACAAATGGATACAGGAGAACTGCTCTAGAATGTACACATAATAGCACTGCACAAACTCTTATGTAAGCTGTTGCACAGGTGTGTTTGGAACAGCACAAAAGGAATTTTATTTCATTTTCTCTTACTTCTCTGGATCTAACTATTTTCTTTATTATTATCTCACTGCTATTAACTTCATCAGCACTGGACTCTGGGGAGAAGCAGCAACCAGAGATGCTGTTGAAGTTCCCCTGGGCCACAGTCATTGCGACCTGTATCAAACGAGATACAAGTTTTACAAACCCCCAAATTAGTCTCCAACTTTGGAGGAAATTGGGGCACTAGGATAGTAGTTGAATAGGATGGTTGTTTCTACTTTGAACAGCTAGAGACACATAAATAGTAGTCTCTACCATGTTGGACTTGGCACTCACAGAGTTTGCAATGTTTTTAATGCAATTTGATGTCTTCTCTCAAAAATGCATGGAAAATTATGATGATTATGAAAATTATCATGAGTTCCTGAACTGATATATAGCAAACAGCACTTCTTTCTGGTATTCCCTTGCAGAAACTGCATAGCACATTGCACAGCTGAGACTGATAGAGAGCATGCCTTGTTACTCATGTCGACAGTAGGGTTACCAGAGCAGGGAGTACATATGGGAGAAGGTGGTCTTTCAGGTAACTTCACCCCAAGCTGCTTAGGGCTTTAAAGCAGGCCTGGGGAGCCTCCAGCCTGCAAGCCATAATTGGCCTATCAGGTTCCCCATCCATCCCATCAGCTTCTTCTCCAGGCCCTACCCCCTCTCCAAACAGGGAAAACTCTTATGACTGGAGAGAAAAGCTTTCCCTTGCTGAGCACTGAAAAAGGTCCCTTTCTCAGCACACAGCAGGGAAAGCACTTATCAGCTGCTGATCAGAAATAAAAGCTTTTCCTTTCTGGGGAGAGGAAGCTGCTGAATCCTACTTACTTCTGAGTAGACATGCAGAGACTTGTCCTGCTTACTTCTGAGTAGGCTTAAAATTGGTAAGAATCATGGCCATGTGGCCATGACTACAGATGGAATGCAGCCCCTGAGACCTTTCCCAGACTAGAATTTGGCCTTTGGACTAAAAAAGGTTCCCCATCCCTGCTTGAAAAAGTTTAAACCAGCATTTTAAATTTGGCCCAGTAATGGATTGGAAGCCAGTACAGCTGACAAAGCAGAGGTGTAATGCAGTCAGAATGCCCAGCTGCAGTTAATATTCTTGTGGCCCTATTCTTGACCAATTGCATTTTAAAAGTCAGCCCAATGTACGATGTATTGCATTAGTTACCAGAGCATGGGTAATTCTGGGTAACTTATCTCTATCCAGGTATGGTCAGAGCTGGCATTATTAGCCAAAGCAGATAAAAGGGGCTTTGAGCCACACAGGTCACATGAAAATGTTGGTTCACTAAGCACTCCCAGATTGTAAACCTCTTCCTTTCCAGCAGGGCTGTATAACCTCCCTCTCCCATGAGGGAAACATTGGACATTGATAGGGGGCCTGGAAGCCACACCTGCACATGCCTGTGTATATACATGCACGCATGCATGCACACACTAGGCAGACGCATGCTGGGGCTAGGGGGAGGCTGCTTTGGGAGTTCCTAAGGAAGGGGAGGCTAAAGCCTCCTCCACCCCCAGCAACCCCAGTGGGCATTGCTTTTGCACCACCACAAAAAAAAAAGGAGAGAATGAGAGAAAGAAAGATGAGCCCAAGATAAGGAGGGAAAGAAGGGAAAGGAAAGGAAAAGGAAACAGGAGCCAGAGAGGAGGGAGGGAGGGAGAAAAAAAGACAGACAGACAGACAGACGCCACAGTGGGTAGCGCGCACACAAGATACATATTCATGCACACACACACACACAGAAAGAGAGAAAGGGCCACTCCCAACATTTTTGTGATTGGCCCCCTACCCCCCTACAGCAGTCAATTTGTGGTGGTGCCCAGGGCACTTTTTCAGATTGCCAGTTCTGCATGTGGGCCCAAAAGGGTTGGAGACCCTTGCCATAATTAATATTATTGAAAGGCACTGAAAGATCCAATAGAATCAACAGGGCCACCTTCCCCCTGTCCTTCTCTTGACAAAGGTCATCCCACAGGGTAACCAAGTCAGTTTCTATCCCAAAGCCAGGCCTGTAGCCCAATTCAGTTGGATATAGATGCCAGTTTCATCCAATAATAACGAGTTGGCTGGCCATCACTGTCTGTGTTACCTTGCTCAGGAATGGAAGGTTAGCCACCTAAGGTTAGCTATACTTGTTAACTAGGCTGGACCTGGATGACATTTTCTTCAGGAGTTGTCAAATTATGGCTTCTTTTTAAAAAGCAGGAAAAAAGCTTTTTAAAAAAGCTTTTTAAAAAGCTCTCCCTCTCTCAGTGAGGCATTTACAACCTCCTGGACCCCAATGGGCATTCCCTCCCTGCTAGATTTAATATGTACAAGGGTTGAGCATACAAGCAGTAGCCTAAAATCCTGCATTTAAAAAGAGGCTTTTTGCTTCCAATTTAAGTGCAGGATCACAGTGACTCCCCTTTTCACCCGCTTCCTTTTCCCCTTCCCCTTTCCTTCTCCCCGTATCTGAGTCTTCCATTCTCTTTCATGGATCTCGCTCCTCTTCTTGCCACTTTTCCTCTTTTCATGGAGGGAACTCAAGAGGAACACAATGGGGTAATAGCTCATTATTGATAGCTCATTATCTGCGATCTATTTAAAAACTGAAGGAAGGGCATTTAGTGCAGGGGACGCCCTGGAGGGTCACGGCGTCATGTAAAGAGTCGGCAAACTTCACTTCGGTGAAGGAGCAATCTGAATTGGAGGATAAAAGCTCAGTGTGAAGGACCCTCAAGCATCATGTCCATATCCTCAGGCTCCAATAAGTGAATGCCATCCATTAAAACTGGCCCAGTTTTAATGATATTGCACTAATTGCTTAGGTCTCCAGTCTGTCTCTCATATAAGTGAAGGGCAGCCATACATTTATGGAGCAGGGTTGTGGTTGAGTAAAGCACTGTATTTAGGCACAACATTGTTGGCTACAGAATCGGACTCAAAGAGTGCTTATCAATGGGACCTCCTCAAGCTGGGGAGAGGTAACGAGTGGGGTACCGCAGGGCTCAGTCCTGGGCCCAGTGCTCTTCAACATTTTTATGAATGACTTGGAGGAGGAGGTGCAGGGAATGCTGATCACATTTGCAGATGACACAAAATTGGGAGGGATAGCTAATACTTTGGAAGACAGAAACAAAATTCAAAGTGATCTGGATAGACTGGAGCGCTGGGCAGAAAACAACAGAATGGCATTTAATAGGGACAAATGCCAAGTTCTGCACCTAGGAAAAAGAAACCAAATGCACAGTTACAAGCTGGGGGATACGTGGCTCAACCACACTACGAGCGAGAAGGATCTTGGAATTGTTGTCGATCACAAGCTGAAGATGAGCCAACAATGTGATGTGGCTGCAAAAAAGGCAAATGCTATTTTGGGCTGCATTCATAGAAGCATCGCTTCCAAATCCCGGGAAGTACTAGTTCCCCTCTACTCAGCACTGGTTAGGCCTCATCTGGAGTACTGTGTCCAGTTCTGGGCACCACACTTGAAGAAGGATGCAGACCAACTGGAGAGGGTTCAGAGGAGGGCAACAAAGATGATCAGGGGACTGGAAACAAAGCCCTATGAAGAGAGACTGAAAGAACTGGGCATGTTTAGCCTTGAGAAGAGAAGACTGAGGGGAGATATGATAGCACTCTTCAAGTACTTGAAAGGTTGTCACAGAGAAGAAGGCCAGGATCTCTTCTTGATCATCCCAGAGTGCAGGACACGGAATAATGGGCTCAAGTTACAGGAAGCCAGATTCCGACTGAACATCAGGAAAAACTTCCTGAGTGTCAGAGCAATACGACAGTGGAAGCAATTCCCTAGGGAGGTGGTGGGCTCTCCCACACTGGAGGCCTTCAAGACGAGGCTGGACAGCCATTTGTCAGGGATGCTCTGACTTGGATTCCTACATTGAGCAGGGGGTTGGACTCGATGGCCTTGTAGGCCCCTTCCAACCCTACTATTCTATGATTCTATGATTGTCTTCAGGGCAAACCCCATCCATCATCCCTGCTGGTAGGTAGCTTGATCTCTACTGACAGGAACTTGTGAGGGGTCATATGGCTCTCCCCTGTAGTTGTTGCAAGATATCTTCTCTCCGCCCCCCCCCCCATACAAACACACCCCTCATGACATTGTGACAGGCATTTGGGTAGTTCTAGAAAAAGGGTCAAGCAGAAGAATTGACAGTAGATAGCTATACAAATTGGGGCTGGGAGAACTGGGTCTTCTGTATTTTTTTCTGGCAGGGCTTCTATGGCTTTAACAACTACATGGTGAACAGAATGCCAGCAGGTGAAGCTTTTCCTGTCATTTCATCTTCATGCTGAGAAGAGCTGTTCATGCTCCATTCTTGCTGTTAACACAGTTATTATTGGCACAGGAGCCCTGCCAGAAAACTCTGGCAGCCCAAAGGGTTTGGGGTTCTTGTTGCCTGTGGGTTTTAGTTATCATTTGTTAATATGTCCAAAATGTTAGACTCATAGGGCTGGTGCCATTATTATTCATCTTAGTACTGTCACTATGTGTGAGGATTTCATTGGCTGCCTTTCAAGGGGTTTGCTTGGTCAACATTAATCAGCTTCTAGAATGAAGTTAGGAGCTACAGTGGTTTTAATTGTTGTAGCGGACTGAAGTTTCAATAATGTGACTTGCCTTATATTATATCTGCATTGGCAGACCCAGTGGATAAGCTGAGTAGAGTCACAATCTTGCTGTATTTTTTTTAATGTATTGTTCTAACTTAAGGTAAGGATTCCAGAACTGATAAATAGATGCCCAACTTTCCATCTTAATTAATAATTGTAAATTATTAAAATAATACTTGGATTTTTTCCCTTTTACTTAGACCATGAGCCAAAATAAATCTAACTATGGATACAGTGCAATGGTCAGCAGTGAGTTTAAGGACAACAACGTATGCAGGAGCTAGAAAATAATTTGTTTTCAAGAAAGTTACACGATGTTAGTTGGGGCTGGTGTTTCTTTTTCTTACATGCAGTGATTTCCTTTAGGGCATACAGATCTGCCCTGGAATACACCAAAAGAAGCCTTGGAATATTCATCGATCTTCAAGAAAAAGAGAGGGAAGCACAGGCTTGGCTCCAGGCAGGAAAGATATACTATATGTTGAGGCAAAATGAGCTAGTAGATCTTTATATCCAGGTAAGAGTAATGATATCTTGGGGAATTGAAACTGTAATAGGGAAAAATAAAAAGGAGAGAATAAGGGCACAATCCTATGCATGTTTAGACAGGACAAAGTCCTACAACTCCCAGCATTCTCCAGTCAGCATGACTGGCTGGGGAATGCTGGGAGTTGTAGGACTTTGTTCTGTCTAAGCATGCATAGGATTGCGCCCTAAATGGATTAACTGATTACATAGCTAAAAGATACCACTCAAAGTAATGCTTGTCTTCAGTACTTTCACCTCAGGGATATGATATTATGTCTAGCTGTATCTATCTGGAACATACTTATCTGAGTAGAATGGAATGCAGGGGAGGGGGATTAATTTATTTAAATTTGCACTTATACATATTGACATGCATATACATGTGCAAATCTAATGCAAATTAGACCTTTTTAGTACCTACCTTTCTTTGAGGCCTGTCATTCCTCTTATATAAATACACACACAACGATGCGTAGTGGTGAGCGGACCCATCTTAACACAGTGGGAACAGCCCTTATGTTGACACAGCAAAGGCTGTAAGCAAACTTATGCAGCTGTCAGAGTTGGACACATTGTGCCCGCTCTGTCTTAATGAAGCCATGTCTGCAGACACCCTTAAGCATGGCCCCTGCCATGGCGCATCCCAGTAGCCCCCTGAGGGAGTTGTCTTCCTGCTCCATTCCCCTGAGGGGGGCTGTCCCGCAGCAGGGAGGAGGGAGCAGGCTTATAACTCTGTCCCTTGGCCTGCTAATTGCCAGGTTCACATGATCCAGGAAGGAAAATAAGCCACCATAGCTTCTTTTCCCACCCCACGTGGGCCAGTCATGCACCACATAATTACCCTCGCCAGGCGTAGTGTGTTGTGTCATCCAAACCCAGCGAGGGTGCACAGCGGGGGGTGGCTCCTCTTCTCCAGCATTCTTGCACAGTACAGAAAAACATGGCCAGTCTAGTCTGTGCAGACACAATGGTGGCAGAGACATAGGCTTTCTTTGCTGCCCTCACCACTACAGAGGAGGTCTCCAGCTAGGTTCTAGTCTTGTTTGATCAGATTCATTTTGAGTTTTCCTCCAATAGCATTCTAGCCTTCATCCCTCCTTTTTTGTTGCCCTTAGCTCCCTACCAAACCAAGGAGACAACTGTAGTCTACCAGTGGGGAGAGGGCACCTAGAAGCAATGGTGTCAACTGCCTGGGCCATTTGCATATTCAGCCAGAGCTTCAACAGTATCACCAACAAATGAGGCAGGAAACCCCTCAAGCATTCCAGAAACCATTCTGATCCATCAGGCACCTGGGGTGGACCATTTTAATTAGTTTTAAGGTTTGAGCCAGCATTCATTCTAAAAGAAACCAGAAAGTGATCCAACCATGAGAACGGAGTATTTATTTATTTATTGCATTTCTATACTGCCCCATAGCCAAAGCTCTCTGGGTGGTTTACAGAAGTTAAAACATTGAACACAATATAAAAAGTTTAAAAGCCATTTACAATAAAGCACATAAAAGCACACAGACAATATACACAAACAGCATGTAACTAAAAACAGCATTGAACTATCAGTCATAACTAAAGACACATCCAGGACCGATTAAAACTCACCATGTGTTGCCAAATGCCTGGGAAAAGGGAGATGGGTTCTGGCAAAAGTGCGGAGTCATCGTCTCTGGGCCTCTCTAGGAAGCAGGAACTTTCTGGCAGCAAAGTGTACTCATGAGGAGGGTGGTAGGCAGACAAAGGGACATGCAGATGGAGAGCCCACCCACTCTCTGTCCCTGGGCAGCTGAGCTTCCTTCTTTCCCTTGGGCTGCTGCATAGTCCCTATTATACCTGCACAGATCTGAATTAACTATTGGTTCCACAAGGAAGATATCTTGAATTCATTGTGGGTAGCTCCTGATGCAGTTGAATAAAAGCCAGACAGAATGTTTGCAATTATATCAGAGAATATGAATATAATACATGATGTTCAGATGAACCCTAGAGGCCCTGGTTACCAGAGAAATCTCTGATTCTAAAAAGTGAGAAATCTTAGCATTAACTATAAGGGTGTGTCACAAAAGGAAAACTGTATAAAAATAGTTGCTGGATTATAGAGTGCTTCTACTTGAGAGGGTCAATATTTTTATACATTACAGAATGTATCTCCCCTTCTAGGTTGCCCAAAATGCTGTTCTCTGTACTGAAGATCCTAATCTAGAAATGGAATTGTATGAAGCTTCAGGAGACATATTTTTTAATGGAGACCAGGAAAAGGAAAAAGCAGTGCTGTTCTACAGGGTTGGTATTCTGTTCTTGATTTTTCAGCTCTTTACTCTGAGTCACGTTGGTTTTGATTGTACTGCAGTTATGGTATGCACAGAACAAAATCCAATGCCTTTAACATGTGGGGAAATTATGTGTGATCTTCTTTATAAAAATGAATTTTTCAGTAATTGTCAAAATGGTCTTTTTGTACTTGCACTCATTTTAGGACAAGGCACTACCACTCGCTATTGAGACAAGGAACAGCAGCGCTGAGCTCCGACTGTTCAACAAACTGGTGGGAGTGCTGTTTACTTTGAAGGCATATGAGGAGTGTCTGGGATATGCGCAAGCCTCATTAATGCTGAGTGTCAATTTAGGTAAAGAGAATAAATGGAAACCTGCCTGTCAGACTTCTAAAAGTCACCTGGGGGCTGTTCAGATGTGCATATACCATAATTTCTCATCTCTTAAAACTTGATGACTCTCAACTGAGAGGCTCCACCCAAGGACGAGCGGGGAGTTGGGGAGCACATGAGCCCCTGGTTTGCCTAGGCTTGTTCTGTTATGATAAACCATAGTTTACTGTGGCACCGAAACACAGCCAATGTGTGAATTGTTGAAAAGCATTTGAAGAGACCACCTGAAATTTCTGTTTATGGATTTTGATCCATCATGACCTATTCAGAGATTGCCCTACCCCCATATGAGCCTATCTGCCTGCAGAGGTCATATTTGGGGGCTCTACTTCATGTTCTCTTAGTTCATGACATTAGAACATGAGCAGCAAGCACCAAGCCTCCTCTGCAGTTGCCATGATGTCACAGAGCGATCTCCAGGAAGCAAATATGTGGTCTTCCCTCCCAAGCTTTGAGTGCTTATGTAAAGCCTGCCTATCTGTGAAAGACTTGGGCTAGGTGGTTGGATGGCCTTTGCATGAATTTGCATGTGCAAACCAGCTAAGTGACTTCTTTTTAAGGCTGTCATGTACCATAAAGTAAACACAATCTTTATTCCTTTTCATTGGAACAGAGCAGAAATTCTTCCTCATGCTTCGTCATCCCTGTTGGGTTAAAGGACTTAAGGCCTACGAGCCAAATTGAGCAATCCTCAGTGACACTGCTCTGAATTTAGTGCTCAACCAGCTTTGCAAAAGTATCAGTTTGTTTTTATTTACAATATAAATACAAGTTATCAGAGCAGCTTACAAGATCAAACAGGATAGCAATTCAATTACAATAAAATCTGATGCAGGCAAAGATCACTTTATTTAAGAAGGCCTTAAGCTTGTAGGTGGTTCTGTTGGTTTGGGTGCTGTTTTTAATAATATATTTTCCTCTAATTGCTATGTTTTTATCGTATTTTAATGTATTCTTTTAATCAATTTTAATTGATTTTGTAAGGTCACAATCCTATGTTGATAGTTGTCCGCCGCTGAATTCGGAGGCTGCTGAGTATTCTAATACAGGTGGCCGGAGCAGAGAGGTGATCCTCGCCTCTGTGCTCCGGCCACCCTGCATTTTTGCTAGAAGGGCGATTTCGCCATCTAGCCTCAGCACTTTGGAGGGAAGGAGGCTGGGGTGAGCATAGGAAGCTGTGTAAGGCAGCTTCCCCAGTCTCCTCCCCTCCCTGCCTGCAGGACCGCCCCCGTTTCCCCATGTCCATGCACAAGTTTCTGTGCTTGAAGCGATAGCTGGTGCGGTTCTCTTCATGCCGTCTATGAGGGGGAGGGGGCGCGGTTTACTGGCTCTGAGGTCGGAGCCCTATCTCCAGCCTCAGAGGGAGTAAACTGAACAATCCTATGCCCCCCCCAGTCACTGTCTAGGGGCCATAGGATTGCTTCCTAAGCTACCTTGAGTGCCATTTTTTGGTAGAAAGTCGGGTACAAACAAACAAACTAAATAAATAAATAGAGAAGCAGAGAATAAAAAATGGATTAAAATAGACTTAACGGGCCAAAACAAAATTAAAAGGTTTGGGGAAAAGGCACTTGCCTGGCATTGAAATGACACGAAAGTAGACACCAAGTGAGTCTCTTGGAGGAGGAGGGGCATTCCAGAGCTAGGGTACCATCACTGAAAAGGCCTTTTCACCAGCAGCCACTTGCCACACCTCACTTGATAGGGGCAGCCAGAGAAGGGCCTCTGGGGATGATCTCAGGGTCTGGGTCAGTAGGTGCCTATTGGGAGACGTGATCCATCACCCCAAGTTCCATCCTTTAGGGCTGAATCAGCCTGGTACAAGATTTGTAAAGGAGACCAGCCTGGCTTCACTTAAGGGTGCTTCATGCAGCAGGCAAAATTAACAGAGAATATGAATTATCATGAGCCCCTCTTTCCATTCCTGGTAGCAGTTTCCATTAGGGGGACTTTTAGGGGCAGGGGGAAGAAATGCAAGATTTCGGGTGGTTTATTTTTACTTCCAGTATTGAGTGGGGCTTTAAATAGTTTTTTACAGTTTAAAAGACAAGCCACGGCTTCACTAAAGCGTGCAGCAGCCAAGCTTCTGGCACGCACAGAAACTGGCACCTTAAAGGCCCCCGGGAAACAACACCATGTGATGATATACTGTCATTCCCAGGGACATTGTATGGAAAAAAAGACAGCTGCCCTGTGGGAATGATGGTACATCATCATGTAGCATTATTCCCCAGGGGCATGTATGTATGTATTTACTTACTTACTTACAACATTTTTATACCAGTCTACATCTAAACTGATTTCAGTGCAGTTAACAGTAAAAGATAAAAGGAATAAAACACCATATTAAAAGTTTTTTTAAAAAACAAACAAACAACAGAATGCCAATAAAATCCATGGCTGGTTTTTGAACAAGGAAGACTTGGTCAAGTAAAACTGTATTCAGAAGGTGCTAAAAACAATACAACATTGGTGTTGGCCTGACCTCCAGAGGCAGGAAGTTCTAGAGAAAGGGAGCCACCATTCTGAAGGCTCTACTCTGGGTCGATTCCAAACAAGCCATAGGTCCATTCAAAACCACCAGGAGCATCCCATCGACCTCAGTGACTGGGCAGGTTGATAAGGGAGAAGGAGCGTTCTCAAGCATTTGAGGCTCCAATTTCAAAGTGTGTAGCAGTCAGGCACACTACAAAGCCACGGCTGACCTTTTAAACTGTAGAAAGAAAGATGCAATTATTCTAGTCTCAGATCACCTTATCAATGCTGTAAATTTAGATCCCCCCCATCTGAACATCTATGCCCAATCTTTTTTTTGGGGGGGTGTTTATGGAGGGATTATTTTTGCCCCCCATAATCAACCCCCCCCCAAATGTGGAGAAATTCCACTGTATATGTGTATTTATTTGGATCAGCCCTGGTTTCCACCTTGGAATTACCTGTATCTTTAACTGAAGTGGTAGTGAGGCAAGGAAAAGGTGAGGTTCTATAAGCACAAAAAGAAAAAGAAATGTTTATGGCCATGTCTGTGTATGAAATATTAATACATCTCTGTATTAAAATGTACAGCTAACCAGTTTAAAAAGAGCTCCCTTCTCTTGTGCTAAATCCATGGCCTCATCATGCATCAAAAAGGGTGTGTGAGTTTACTTCACAAATGTGGGTTTTGAATCCTCTGATGGGGCAAATCAGCTGTGTGTGCTGGTGGTGCGGGAGGAAAATGGCTAGTGGAGAAAGAGTTGATCACTCCCCCTGCCCCATTAAGCTGCAAAACACTCCTTTCTGAGCTATGTTGTGATAGAGAAGGGAGTAATCAAATTATCAATAACTTACATGGCTGCAGTTTGGCCCTGAATGTGTGAATATAAGTCCATTGTATTTTAAGGAGGTACTGAAGTTCTGGCATGGGTGAATCAGGCCTAAGTCCACTATAAATTCTCATAAAAGTATTGTATTATTTCAATCTTTTTTTTTCTTGGATCTCCATGCTGATTCTTTTGCTTACCTCATTAGGGAATCAATTAAATGAAAGAATAGCATATCATCGGCTAGCTGTTATCCACCATCATCTAGGGCAGCGTGAACTTACTGAACACTTCTTCTTAAAAGCCTTGTCCCTCTGTCCCTCACCTCTTGAGTTTGATGAGGAAGCCCTATACTATGTAAGAGTGTACCTTGTTCTTGGAGACATTACATTCTATGACCTAAAGGTAAGACACTTGGATGGAATTGATACCTAAATATGGGATATATTTTAGCTTCATCTGGATTTGGAGAGTAAACTTGAGAAAAGGGACACAGAGTTATAACAGTACATATAGACTTGCACAAGTAGGTGGGTTGGTTCCCAGTATCCTAAGTTAAAAGTGGCTTCCAAGGTGCTGTCTTAGGAATGGTTTGTTCGTTTGCATGAAATTATTCAGGGTGGGGAACCAGTGGTCCTCCAGATGATTTTGGACTGCAACTCCCATCATTCCTGACCATTTGTATTGCTGGCTAGGGCTTATGGGAGTTGGAATTCAACAAGATCTGGGGGGCTACAGGTTCTCCACCCTTGATTTAGAGGATTGTTTGGGTGGAAGTTTTCTGTAGACACCTCCCCAGTGACTGCTGCCTCTCTTCCACCCCCACCCCCCTTTGCCACTTCTTTTCAAGAAGTTGTATACTGACTGAGACATATGAGGAAGCTGCTGGACAAAAGTGAACTTGTTGTGGCTGTCAGTTCCTAGATCTCCTGTATCAAATTCAAATTTGGAGAATAGCTTTTTAAAAAGAGAAGTGATGTTCCAAGGTGTGGGGATTGCATGTTCCTAATTTTTATTTAACCTCTTGTTTTTGTGGTTGCTGAGGGTTGGTGTAGGTGGAATCTTGTGCTCCAGGCTGAGGGATAAAGCAGGGGTGGGGGAGAAAAAGGTGTGGTAGGAACATAATCGTTTTTGTTTAAGATAAAGGGCAATGTTTTTGTCATTCTGAGTTTAAGAGATGTTCATACTGTCATGGAGCAGCCCAAGTACACTGGAGTTCAGCCAACATTTGCCACAGTAAAAGCATAAAGTACAAAAGAAAATGCTTTTTACTTTACTTACAGGGAGACATGTCAGGGTGATGAATAATGTTTCAAGTATTTGAATTTTTTTTTCTTGTCTTGACAGTATTCTTCTGCTTGCTTTTAAGATTTCAGGGCAGGGTTAATAAAAAAAAAAAGATAGTAGTAAGGAACCTAGGAATAATGAAGGCTACAAGAACGTATCCCCTTCCAGAATTCTAGTAACCACAGGGTTCCATGTTCACATCCAAATGGTTTCTTGTTTTCACCTTTCTATAGTGCTGTTGGCCTCAAGCTATCACAGTTATTTTTAGTTATTATTAAGTATTCATATACAATTTCACAATGGTTCATATTTTGCTTTGCTGTTTCAGGATCCTTTTGATGCTGCTGGCTACTATAATTTGGCCCTTGCAGCTGCCATGGACTTGAGCAACAAAAAAGCTCAACTGAAGATTTACACAAGACTTGCAATAATCTACCACAACTTCCTTGTGGACCGAGAGATGTCTCTCTTCTTCTATCAAAAAGCAAGAGCCTTTGCCACAGAGCTTAATATTCGTAGAATAAATCTATCCCCCGATCAGTCTATGAGGGCAACATGGGCACCTATGAAAAATACCATGTGAGAATAGCATCAGGGCAACCTAGCGCTGATGAGATTTGCTTCTGTTTGCCCTGCTCCAACAAGTCTTTTGTATATTACATGAAATGGTACATGACATACATATATGGCACCTGAGCGCCTTCCTGCTCTAAAGTAAAGAAACATGAATCTGCTTACATCTTCAAATGTGTAGCCACATAAGCTCCAGTGAAATGGGGGCAAAAAGTTATTAAAGAGCTATGGCAACAGTCTTCATCTTACAATTGTGAAACTGTTTAACTGCTGAAAACAGAAGAAACCTAAAATATGATTAAATGCAGGAATTAACTGGAATTATAAACATGCTGATTGGTTAAGTTTAAAATTGTGTCATGCTCCAATCCTGATTATTATGAGTGTTCTAAGACTTCTTTGGGAAATACTTGTTTATAAGTAGGGCAGTGCATCCTTGGTGTGCAGCCTGTGGCTGATGTGGCTAAAGAAACAAAGGTTAGCATCAAACACAGGCGTCTCTGCCCTAATTTCATATGCAAAATTTAATTAGATTTTTAAAAATGTTAAAAAGTGAAACCAGTTTGCAGGCAACTCAATAGAACATGAGGCATATGTATGTAATTGAGTGTGCAATTTGGCCTGGAAGGAGGTATGAGGGTGCAGGTTAGTAGACTGACCTTTACTGCAACCTGAGAGGCATGGGGATTTTGGATTTGGGTATCCAAGTCTGCTTCAGCTCCACCTCTAGCCTGTAATATTAACTGTGGATTTTATTATGGGGCTGCTATAAGCCACACTCTCTCTAAACAGCCTTCCAACCTTCAGTATGGGTATAATAGTGAACTACACTCATGGCTGATGTATACTAGTGACAAACTACGAGGGGAAGAATAAACTGTCCAATATTATCCCTACATGACAGATGGGATAAAAAGTAGTGACAAACTACTCTCTCCTGGCCATAGCCCCTTGCAACCTGCAATGGAGGGACTAGGAACTGCATTTCCTTTGGAAACTTCATTAACAGGTTGTTGTTTTTAATTAAACAGAAAAATATGCTAAACAGGCAATAACCAGTGTTTCTTGCACATTTCCAGTTATAAACTACATCAGAAAATCCCAGAGCAGCAAAGATTACCCAGGTTCCCACATTCAGTCCCCAGCATCTCCAGGTAGGGCTAGGAAAGAGTCCTGCCTGAAACCCTGGAGGGCAATTGCTGCCAGTCAGTGTCGACAAAACTGACCTAGATGGACCCAGGGTCTAACTCTGTACAAGGCAGTTTCCTATGTTCCTATGTACTGTCATGCCCCTTTCATTTGGGCTGAAATCTTTCCTGTAACTAAAAGTTCAGATGTTTAATGAAACCAGCCTCTCTTGTTTAGTGTCTCTTCACCTCAGCAATAAGGGGGAAATAATACTTACCTGTTTTACAAGGCTGTTGTAACGGTTACTGAGATAATGCATGTGAAGTGCTCAAAATATTTTTAAAAAACACTATGTAGATAATACTGAGGAGTACCAAGCTTCCCAGGTGAAACGGTGCAGGGACAAGATGGGTTGATGATAAGTCATCGATGTGGAAGCTTCAAAAGGTTGGGCTTTCTAGGAAGGAAAAGAAGTATATAAAATCAGGAGTATGTAAAGAGAATAGAAAAGAAAAATTATTTTTCTCAATAGCTTTCTTGCATTTCTTTTTCTTTGGGATGGATTTAGTTGCTGCCTCCTGAACAATGTTACGGACCTCCGTCCATAGTTCTTCAGGCGCTCTGTCTATCAGGTCTAATCCCTTAAATCTATTCATCACCTCCACTGTATATTCATAAGGGATATGATTTAGGTCATACCTGAATGGTTTAGTGGTTTTCCCTACGTTCTTCAATTTAAGCTGAAATTTTGCAACAAGAAGCTCATGATCCGAGCCACAGTCAGCTCCAGGTCTTGTTTTTACTGACTGTATAGAGCTTCTCCATCTTTGGCTGCAAAGGACATAAACAATCTGATTTCGATATTGACCATCTGGTGATGTCCATGTGTAGAGTCGTCTCTTGAGCTTTTGGAAAAGAGTGTTTGCTATGATCAACGTGTTCTCTTGGCAAAACTCTATTAGCCTTTGTCCTGCTTCATTTTGTACACCAAGGCCATGCTTGCCTGTTATCCCAGTTATTTCTTGACTTCCTACTTTAGCATTTCAATCTCCTATGATGAAGAGGACATCTTTTTTTGGTGTTAGTTCTAGAAGGTGTTGTAGGTCTTCATAGAACCGATCCATCTCAGCTTCTTCGGCCTCAGTGGTTGGGGCATAGACTTGAATTACTGTGATGTTGAATGGTTTGCCTTGGATTCGTACTGAGATCATTCTGTCATTTTTGAGATTGTACCCCAGTACTGCTTTTCCCACCCTTTTGTTGACTATGAGTGCTACTCCATTTCTTCTAAGGGATTCTTGCCCACAGTAGTAGATGTAATTGTCACCTGAATTAAATTCGCCCATGCTTGTCCATTTTAGTTCTCTGATTCCCAAGATGTCGATGTTCAGTCTTGCCATCTCATGTTTGACCACCTCCAGCTTACCTTGATTCATTGACCTTACATTCCAGGTTCCGAAACAATATTGTTCTTTACAGCATCGGACTTTCTTTTCACCACCAGACACATCCACAGCTGAGTGTCCTTTCGGCTTTGGCCCAGCCACTTCACTCTTTCTGGCACTACTTGGAAATTCCCTCTGCTCTTCCCCAGTAGTATATTGGACACCTTCCGACCTGAGGGGCTACTCTTCCGGCGTCATATCTTTTAGCCTTGTGATACGTTCCATGGGGTTTTCTTGGCAAGAATACTGGAGTGGGTTGCCATTTCCTTCTCCAGCGGACCACATTTTGTCAGAACTCTCCACCATGACCTGTCCGTCTTGGGTGGCCCTGCACAGCATAGCTTATGGCTTCAATGAGTTACGCAAGCCCCTTCGCCACAACAAGGCAGTGATCCATGAAGGGGAATAAAGAGAATACCCTTTCATATTATATACAATTAGTGTATGGAATCCATGGCCGATCTAAAATGTTATAGTGTCACTAGCTAGATAAAGCTAGGGAGACCTGAGCTGTCATGCTGGCCAGAAGAATAGCCTCCATATTCAAGGACAGTATCTTTAACTACCCAAAGCCACAGAGACAGAAAAAGACAAAAGTAATGCACATTCTCTGGTTTCTGATATTATTGGGGATTGCCATAAATCTGTTAAGAGTACAGGTTCTGCATGGAGTGGTTGAAGGAGGATTCTGTTGAGCCTCTCAGACCTAGGCCTCCCCTCTTGCAACATGACGATGCCACTAGACGTTATTACTATTGTTGTAAAGCACATTCTCCCCCACCTCTCTAATCTGCACTGTCTGAAACATAACACTGGACTGTATTGTAGGGTTATCAGAAGTCACCCTCTCAGCCTCATTGCTATCCCATCTGCAATATAGGGATAATATTGGATAGTTTATTCTTCCCCTTTTAGTGCATTTTTTAAAATTAAAACTATACCCCAATACCCAGTTTTTATCTTAACACAAGAACAGCAGAATTTGGAAGAGCAGGAACTCCTGTGTTCTACATTTTTGAGGGAGAGGGAGGGGAGAACCTTGCTGTCAAATCACAGCTACAATCAAGTCCTAGGTTTCTCCATTGCCTTCTGTGAGCAGCTGCCACTATTGCCACTCTAAAGAGAAATCATGGCTAAAGGGTAATAACTGCTCATGAAATCACACCTGCAGCCCAAGAAGCCACAGTGGTAAGCCAGCTCCTCTCTAGGCTTAGATGAAGCAAGTTCTTGCTTTTCTCAGTGAATCTTTCACTTTGTTAGGAACTCAGTTTCCACCTCCGGCTATTCCTTCCTTCCCTACTAAAATTTCAGGGGATGGTAAAGAGGAGAGAAAGAAGTAATAGAGTGATTTGTTCAGCTCTTCACCTGTTGAGGCTCAGTCTGATGGAAGGAAGTGCCTGTTCTTATTAAGCTAAATTTAAACTCCTTCCTTCTATTGCCATCACAGTACACGGGGTGGCGTACAACATTCCCATTCCAATTAAAAATTAATAGTGTCAGCAAAAAATTAAAATAGAGATGTGAGCAACAATCTAACACAGATTGAAGGGTGCCACCTAAGAACGGGGTGGGGGGGGAGGAAGATCTCTAGCTTACTCAGACCTCTCCATCCTGAGTTGACAGCACTGGTTTGTGTATCTTGGGATGCTTCCAGATTAGGCTTTTATTGTGCAATTGCACTGTCTCAAACAGAGACTGTTACAGTGGGTCCAGCCCTTGTCATCTTCTATTTGTAACCCTCCCATGTTTTCCCACCATTTCTTCCATACTTTTTCTTACTACAGGAAATCCTTTAAAGAGGGAAAGCTGGAATAGCTGCACAATGCCCTTTGACTGGTAGTGCTAGGAACCGTCAGTTTGGAAGCCCCCCTGGGTTCCAGTCCAGACCTGTCCTTTGCTGCTGCTGCCCCCGCTGCCACCACTAGCGGGTGTCAGATGGTTCAGATGGTGCTACCTTCAAGGGCAGCAAAGGGACTCCAGTTGCAAAGGCACTACTAGTTGCACAGCAATTCCATCTTTTCCTCCATAACAGACTTCTGTGTGTTCCTATTAGGGCAAGGGTCCCCAACCTTTTTGGGTCAGTGGGCACATTTGGAATTTTGAGAGTATATCGTGGGTGTTGTCACAAAATGGCTGCCACAGTGAGTGTGGCCAGTCATAAACACCTATTTCCTAAAGGGCAAAAAGGGTGAGTCTAAAAAAAAAAAGGTAACTTACCCAAGAACAAGTAGAAGGCAGGGGTGAGGGCTGAGCTTCAAATTCTTTTGAACCCAGATTTCTGTGCAAACTGATGGGGCTTAGAGACAGGTAACTTGGCCAAGAATGCCACATGGGGCCCAGTGGCATTCTTAGAAATAAAGATGGCGCTGGAGATGGGCACTTTGGTTTTCAGCATGTCAATCAAAATAATAATTTTAAAACATCCAAAAAAATTCAGGAGGGGCAGAGAAGTGTCTCCAGAACTCTTTATCAGGCAGGATAGTAAACAACACGAAAAAAGTGGGGGTGGGGGAGTGACTGATGTTCAAGCCATGGAGTCTGCATTTGCTTACAGTCTTAAGATGGGAAATGGGAGGAGGCTGTAGATGTTCAAGTTAGGCTCTACTAGGTGCTGAGATGATTTCAGGTTGCACCTAGGACTCTCTCAAGGGCTGCTGGGATAAGGAAACAATGTTTGATCCCCTATTTTTGAAAATGTAAAATCCAGCTGTTACTTGGAACTGTCTCCATCCTTAGTTGAGACACACAGGTTCTTTGCCAGGTAGGAAACAGGAGATGGTGTACTAGGTAAAAGAAAAATTCAATAGAAACCAAAGTGGGTAGCTTTACCTAGGAGGAGATGTACCCTCAGAGAATAAAGTCCCAGGTGATATAAATTCCTCTTCCTCCAGTATAGGATCCCACTGTTGAACAGCTAAATTTAGCATTCTCCGGGTCACACGAACAGCAAAGGTAGCCAAGTTGGCTATGAAAAAAAAATCCAAAATCCATATTAGGGGGGAAAAGCATGAAAGCTCTTCATCAGGCAAACTGGTAAAGCAAAAAAAGGGGTGGAGAAGGAGAAAAAAAGTGACTGACGTATAGTCCACTTTACATCAGCCTCTTCCCACATTCCATCTTAAGACTGTAACTAAACACAGTCTCCATGGCTTGAACATCAGCCACTCCTCCACCCCTTCACTTTATTTACCGTCTTGTCTAATGAAGAGGTCTAGGGAACTCAAAAACATGCACAGTATTTTGTGATCTTTGAGATGGGCTAATAAAGGTATTATACTAATATGGATTTGGGAATTTTTCTTACAGTCAACATGGCTATTTTTGATTTAGATTTTTTGTAATAAGAAAAAAGACAGGAGAAGCAGTGGGAAAACAGGAGACAGTTACAAATGGAAGATGACGACATCTGGACCCCATAAAATTCCATGGAGTTGATCGTGGGATAAAACACTTGCCTGGAAACACCCTAAATGGGCGACACATATATGAGATAGTCCACATCTAGCTAATAAAAGAGATTTGTAAGATTTCCACCCACATGAGGGCGCTCCATCCCTTTGAGACAGGCTGCTGTATAGAATATACAACAAGAACCAACAATAGTTTGCCAATTAATTGTGTTGAATAGAGGTAACAGGAATACAGAAACCATGGCCCAAAACGTTTTGCTGCCAGGGAAGAGCACCAAATGGTGCCCCCTTCTGTTCTGCGTGTGTGTGTGCAGAGGTGGGGGGGAGTGGTTGGCTGGCTCCCCTACCCACATGCAGTGGTCCCAATCTGGATCCGGGCCATGTGTTCTTACTTCAAGGTTAAAAAAAAAACACTTGAGGATCATGCTAGGTATTTAATGTAGCATGTCATTTAGTCCTCACTTGCACAATCTAACCAGGGGAGGGCAAAATGCAGAGCAGGATCTCCTGGCAGATCCCTGGGTGGTTTGCACTAGATCTCCAAGGGTTTTTTTTACTTTCGGGGGGGGGGGAAGTGGAGTAGGTCTTGTGCTATTGCTTATCTCTCAGCTTCAGTGTTCCTCATCTGTACAAGATGAGTGTTAGTTGGTTGCTTTTGACCAGAGGTGCTTCCAGATGCAGGACTCAGAACTCAGAAGGCACTATGCAGCTATTCCATCTTTTTCTTAACAGTTTTTTTTTGTTTGTTTTTTTGCTGCCAGGAAAAAGTGAGAAAACACAGGAGGGTTATGAGTGGAAGATGATAATGCCTGGACCCCTGGTGAAATTCTGTGAATGAAACAGGGTGATGGCATGATAAAATGCCTCATTTGGAAACACCCTGGTTCTTTGTTCAACTCTTGGTTCTTGGCTAGTCTTTGAGTGATGTGTTAGAATCCCTGATCGATGGTAACTCACATGTAGATTTGTATATGGTATACCATATACCAGTGTATAGTAGAGAGCCAGTGTAGTCGTTAGAGTGTTGGATGGAGACCCAGCTTCAAATCCCCACTCAGCCATGAAGCTCACTGGGTGCCTTTGGGATGGTCAGACTCTCAGCCTAACCCACCTCACAGGTTTATTGTGAAGATTAAACAGTGAAGGAGGAGCACCATGTACCTTGGGCTCCTTGGAGGAAAGGCAAGATGCAAATGTAACAAATAAATATGGTTCATGCGGGGCAGTAGATAATTGACTCTGTGCCCTGAGCCACCATTTTGTGTCTGTTTCTGGTTGCTAGACCTCAGCACTCTAATAATAATTTTAAAAAGATCCTGCAAGCCTGAAATCTGCCTACCCTTCCTCTAACCAAATCCCACTCACTCTCCTCACTCACTTTTCCTGTTGTTTTGAATGCTACTGTTGCTCACAAAAGCTCCTCCCAACATTCCAAAAGGGCAAGGACATTACACATCAACCACGGGAAAATGGCATTTATTCTATGAAAAGCTAGCCTTGGGAACTGCACACTGTATAGTGGCTAGAGGGTTGGAGTGGTTAGTCTTCCAGTCTTCTAGTCTGACATCTTTAAATTACATTTTGAGGAACAAAGACTTTTATCTTGCGTTCCAGAAAAATCCATATAAGTGTAGTATACAGCTGAGCAAAGAAGCTTCTTAGAACAGAACAGTATTTGCCTTGAGCTTATTTTCCCTTTTGTTAGTTTAGGCTAGGCTGATGTTTGTGGATTCCTCTTATTTCTTCCAGAGACTGATATGGTCCCTTCATCTGACGCCAGCATTTGCATTTGAATTAGTAATTCAGAAGTAGATTAATTGTATAACTTACCTCCTCAGATATCCAGTTTCTCCCACTAAGATTTATGACCGAAGTTGTTTTAGGCATGCAGCTGTATGTTGATCTCATAGTTGGTTGATTTTATTCATAAAGCAACTCAAACATATTACAGTATGTATCTGTGAAAACATGTCAGGGCTGTAATCCTATGCATATTTACCTGAGAGTAAGTCCCATTGGACTCAGTTGGACTTACTTCTGAGTAGACATGCTTATGATTGCATTATTATTATGACAGCCATTCACTGCAGAATTGCCATGCTGGATTTGATGAATATTCCATTTACCTCAGCATTCTGCCCACTAACAGTAGCTCACCAAATGCACCATCAAAATTCACAGGCATTTTACATTTGCATACAATCATCTGTATGTACTTTAGCCAAGTGTAAAGTGGAGGGTGTAGGGCTTTACTGGTGTAAAGTGGAGGGATTTTCACCTTAGGGCTCTGGCTGTGACTGTGTATTTTCCAGCTGGCCAGTGTTTCTAGCTGTGAATTGCACCCCATAGAACCAAACAGACTCTGCTTTATAACCCCCCCCCAAAAAACTCTGACTTTTACTTTAAACAAAGGCCTGCTACAAAGATCTCTCAGGCTGTGGCCTCTCTCTCTTCAGGCCAGAAGCAGTGGGTGTTGCCCTAACTACTGCCTGGCTCTCTTCTCGATCATCCTGGAGTGCAGGACACAGAATAATGGGCTCAAGTTGCAGGAAGCCAGATTCCGGCTGAACATCAGGAAAAACTTCCTGACTGTTAGAGCAATACGACAATGGAACCAATCTCCTAGGGAGGTGGGGGCTCTCCCACACTGAAGGCATTCAAGACAAGGCTGGGTAGCCATCTGTCAGGGATGCTCTGACTTGGATTCCTGCATTGAGCAGGGGGTTGGACTTGATGGCTTTGTAGGCCCCTTCCAACCCTACTATTCTATGATTCTATGATAAAACACTGGACCAGACATAATTCCTTAGGGGGAGAAGCTTAATGTCAAGTATTCATTGTGCAATTAATATCATTAATACTCAAATTACTGCTAAAGCAACACAATTGCTTTTTCTGGATGTGGCCAAAGCTTTTGACCAGGTGGAATGGCATGACTTGTTGCATGGCTTGAGTGCATTTAATATGAAAGGCATTGTTGCTCTTTTACAATTCACGTACTGCTAGATTATTAATAATAATGAACTTACTAAAGCATTTATTTTATTATGAAGAACTAGACAAAGGTGCCTTCGTCACCACTGTAGTTTGTCTAGCTATAGAGCCTTTGGCTATAGCACTTGGGGCTAATAACAATATCAAAGCAGTTAAAGCAGGACAAAAGGTTATTAACATTACATTATATGCAGGTTATCTCATGTTATCCTTGGAACAATGAATTCACTCAGGTCAATTTTCTATATAATAGATGGCTATCGTTTAATTTTGGGATATAAAAGAAACAAAACTAAATCTGAAATAATTGTATTAAATATTTAAGTAGTAGATACAAGACAGGTATTGAGTCTTCTGAACTGAAATGTAAGATATTTAGGGGTAAAATTATCAGCTGATTTAAATCATATGGGGAAGATAAATTATCAGGTCCTAGTGGATAACATAACTAGGGAGACTGATGGTTGATCAAATTTAAAACTATTGGCTTGCAAAGACTGCAGCCATTAAAATGACATTGTTGGTAACATATTCATATTTACTGCTGTATTTGTTTTTATAGACTTTAGATAAATTCTTGGTTAAGAGAAGCTTTCATTTAAATTTATATGAGAAAAGAAACTATCTAGAGTTAAAGTTGATATACTGTAAGCACTTTATAAAGAAGGGGAATTAGCTTTCCCTATCTGAGTCAGTCAGGGTTAATCCCTTCCTCAGGATTTGTAGTAGGAGGGCTCCCCTGCTAGGAAGATCCCCTGCCCTGCTGCTACCGGGTGCTCTGGAGAGCCCCTACTGTGGTATTTGCTGTACCAGGAGAGTGGGGCCGGCGGGGCTCTCCAGAGCAGCTGCCTGTCCAGCAGCACTACAGCGGGTGCTCCAGAGAGCCCCACTGGCCCCACTCTCCTAGTACAGCAAATTCTACAATGGGGGAGTGGCCAGGAAGGCTTTCCAGAGCAGCCACCCATCCTCTGGCTCACTCTGAAGATCCCCTCAGAGAGAGCCAGAAGGTGGATGGGTTCTCAGAAGAGCCACATCGGTTGGAAATTTCCCAGGAGATTGCCCGTAGTACAGGTGATCTCCTGGGATATCTCCCTCACAATGCCTGGCTTGGAGGAAGGACCCTCTCAGAGCCAAGCATTTTGGCCTGGACAGCTTTCTGAAGAGCTGCGCAGGCTGCTTAGTCCAGCCAACGTGGCTTTGCATAGAGCCCGCCCACCCTCTGGCTCACTCTAAGAGGATCGTCAGAGTGAGGAGGGCAGGAGATAGGGATGGATGAAGTGATTGGCATGGGGCGGGGGGGGGGGAGATGCAGATACACAATGGGGGAGTGATGCAGCAGCGGTAGCGGTGCATTTGTTTGTGCCGGCACTGCCCAATTGGCATGGATGAAGTTATATGTTGGTAGGGATAGTTCAGATGTATATTACTTGTTGGAACAAGAATTAATTCCAGTCCCATTCCATGGATGGCTTAGGAAATATTATTTCCTACTTAGCCAGATGTTATAGTAGGAATTATTATTCAGGATCCAGTAATTACAATACATATTTTGAATTCTTGGTTTAGATATAGGAGTAGATGAAGTCCAGAGTTTTCACCTTTAATATCAGTTATTAATCAGTTATACATTAAAGGTTTGTCAATATAGGAGAGACAACAGGAAACACATAATTATTGTAAGATCTCATAAATGAAGTAGGAGTTATTCCTAAATATATTTTTTCTGAAAACAGAGCTGGTTGGTTGCCTCCATGGTATTCTTTTTTCAAATTAGGATTTTTATTTTACATAATTTAAAAATAAGATTTGAAACAGAGGATTGTTTCAAAATATAATTGCAGTGGAAGAAGAAAAGAAAAACTGGTATCACATTTGTATCAGATTATAATTTCATTTAAAAACTGGATGTTGTGTCTAAAAAGAGATGGGAGAAAGATGTTAAGGATCTCTAGAAGATAAGGTGTGTTTAGGAGTCTTCAAAGTTAATTAAAAAAAATTCAGTCAGCACTTCCTTAAAGTAAGTTCAGTATATAATATTATATAGAAGATATATGATACCACAAAGAATGAACAGGATAGGATCAATCATTTCTGAAGTTCAATGTGCAATAGGCTAGATGTCAATCTGATCCTTGTCCTGTGGAGTTGCTCTGAGGTACAAAATTATTGGAGGTTAGTTGTTCAACACATATATGTAATAACATAGACAAATGTAGAATTTGATGTATTGCTTATGTTGTTGAATTGTCTGTGAAAGTTCTAGATAAAACCATTAAAGGCACAATCCTATGCACGTTTATACAGAAAACACTCGTACAACTCTTGGCATTCCCCAGCTAGTCATGCTGGCTGGGGAATGTTGGGAGTTGTAGGGTTTTTTTTCTGTATAAACATGCATAGGATTGTGTCCTACGGGTCTGATTATAAATCTGCTCCCAGAATTGTTCTGGCTAGATCAGGGCTGGGCACACATGTGCCCCCTGCCACCCTATGGCGTGACCTCCACCAGCACCCCACTGCTATGCCACTGAAATTTGCAGCAAAAAAAAATGGTGATATTCCACCAAATTCGGTGGCAAACTTTCACAAAGGATTAAAAAGAATACATTTGGCCCTTGTCCCTCTGTGCCTTTTGCTGCTGAGACTTGGCAGCCAACCGATAGTTTTATTTAGTTGCTGAATTCAGCATCACAGTGGAAGGAGTACAACCCAAGGGGGATTCCGGGGGATAGAAAGTGGTCCCTAGGCCCCCCCAAAGTTGCCCATTCCTGGGCTAGATGTTGGAAAAACTAACTTCTACAGTTAAAGAATGCTTATTTAAGGCTTTGGAAGCTGTTCAAATGAATACATTTAGTGATAGGGTACAAAATAGAGCTGATTGTATACCACGGCCTATATTTTCCATAAAATTGCAGCCTTTTATAGCTTTTGGAACAATTATTTTGTATTTAGCAGGTTGGACAACTTTGTTTTCAGCATTTGAAAGCAATAAAAATGAAGGGTGGGGGAAACACTGGCTACTAAAAGCATTAGCCTGATACTGAAAGGAGGAGAGACTTCATACTCAGGTCTCCCTTTGAGATGAAAATGTGCGCATGCTGGACTGCAAATGTGTGCACATCACAATTGCAATTTAGAAAATGGACTGCATACATACAGATCTTGCATGGATAACACAAAAGAATGTACGATAGAGGGCTTCATAGGCTTAAATACACAGCTTAAAAAAGAAAACAAAACTAGATGTTTCCTAAGATGAAAAGACTAACTCCAAAAAGAGGGGGAAATGTTTTGTTGATCTCCTTGAAAAGCAACATTATCAATATGAATACATTGTTAAGACTGAGATTGACTGACTACTTCCTTAAATGAAGTACCAGGAAGGAGTGACAAAACAACACAAGGTGGGAGAGGTCTTCATAGCAACAGAACACCTCAGTAAGTAGGGGTGGAAAAACAGCAGCCACAGAATACTATGAAACCAGCATAGCCACCTGTTTTGCTACACTTTAGGATACATTTAAGATGCTTCCACACTGAGGGCTCATAGCACTACCAGTCAAAAGAAATTGTGCAACTATTCCATCTTTACCTCTTTAAAATATTTTCTGTGCTAAGAAAATCGATGGAAGAAGTTGTGGGAAAACATGGGGGGGGGGTTACAAGTGGAAGACATAATTGTCTGGAACAGCATAAATTCTGTGAACGAGGCAGGACAATTGCACAATAAAAGCCTCATCTGGAAGCACCCTTAAGAATATGTCACCACATTTACCATGCAGTGAATGTTATCTAATTCATCCAGATAACACCAGAACACCAACTATGACTCTGATTTTCTGACTGGAATGTATGTGTGTTAGGTCATCTGGGTGCAGTCCATATGAGTACTTTTAGGATATAAATCAACCTGTGCAATTATGATTACATCTTCCCACTCCATAATCCTGCCTGTATCATCAGACCTCCACAAAGGGGTGAAATGGAACAGATGTCACAAGCAAAACTCCCACCCATGAGAACGACTCTCAGAAAGATGTTTTCTGGGTTTTTTTTTTCCTTTTCTGAAAGTGTAGACATTCCCCTTCTATGGGAAACAGGACACATCTCTTTCAAATGAGAAGACATTTAGCAGGAAAAAAGAGACTGCTCCTTTACATTTCTAGAAGCTTTTTATAGCAATTCAGATGAAGGACCATTATATGGTGATTGAAAACCTAAGCTAACTGGAATTTGTTTCGCCTACCAAGGTTCAGAGATGAGTTATGACCAGAGTGTGAAATACTTCTCTGTTTGCTAACTAGATTTTTTTCCCCACTGCTTTTCAGTTGCTTTTTCTATACTTTTACCGATTGAATTAACTGTATTTTAAAATGTACATTAATTTTGAAAGGTTGTTGATGGGAATGCTCTTTTTAAGATTCTAAGTCAGAGAGGCCTCTAGGTCAAACACAGCGCCAGGCATCGAAGCCAAGCCAGGGAGAATAAACAAGCAGCATGCTGCAGGAAATGGCATTGGGATGAAGTCAGAGAGGAGAGAGAGACTGCAAGAGAGAGAGAGAAGGAGAGGGAGAGAGAGTGCAACAGTTTCAAGTATTCCATGGTTTTGAGCCAAGGGAAGGGAAGAAGAGTTGTGCATGGTAACTACACACATAGACTGCTCAGTTTATTGGTTCTGCTCTGAGGGCAAGAAATGTCTCTTGCTGTCCGCAGTTATCTCCTTCCACCACTTAAACAGATGATGTACATGCAAAAATGTCTAATGCTGGTGAATAGCTCTCTGCATTGCTAATAAATTACCATAGCCTATACGTCTATGAGAGGTGTTTGTGTGGCCCCTGTGCCTTGTCTCTGTGTCAGTGTGAATTTGGCTCCACCAGAAAGTGGTAAGGAACAGCAGAAAAAATCACAGATCCACAGGCACCCAATAGCTATATTGATAGGAGGATCTCTGCATCAGTGTTTACTGATACAGCTATTTATTTAAAATACTTCTTAACTGCCCTCCACTGAAAAGATTCCAGAGTAGTCTACAAAAGTGTGAATAAAATTATTCACACAGAGATATAAATACAATTTAAAAACCCAAATAAACAAAACAGAATACAGCAACCAATTAAGCAGAATAAAAACAGATGGAGGGAGCAATCCTCTGGAGACAGCGCTCCAGCCTCGGAGCTCCGATCCCCCTCATAGGAGGACAAGGGAAGGGGGCGCCTCGATGGGTGGGGAGGGGAGAAGACTGGAGAGGCCAGGATACGAGCCCTCCTGAGGCCTCTCCAGCCTCTTTCCCTCCCCCTCCAAAGTGCCCCAACTAGACGGGCAAACAAGCCCGTCTAGTGAAAACGCAGGGCGGGAGGAGTCATGGAGGGTGCTTCTCCCACTCTGCATAGGATGACCATAAGCTTCTGAGTTCAGAGGTTTACAGTCACCACCATAGGATTGGGCCCTAAGAGTGCGATCCTATGCGATTGCTGCTCAATAGACAGAGGGCGCCGAGACTGGATCCATCTGTCTATCCAAAGTCCTGCCAGCAAAAGCCAGGCGGGGCGGGATGATGATGGTGGCTTTGACAGCCTCTTCATCCTCCATTTAAAAAGAAATTCAGCTTGATGGGCCTCTCTAGTCCATGGGCCAGAAGGGTTGGTCATTACCATCTGGGGTAAATCAATGAGGTATCCTCTTTTTTGATAGCCTATGACCCTAGTAATAAAATTGGGAAACAAGCATGACAAGGCTGCATATTGTCACCCTGCTTATTTAACTTATATGCAGAGTACATCATGAGAAACGCCGGGTTGGATGAATCACAGGTCGGAATTAAGGTTGCCGGGAGAATTATCAACAACCTCCGATATGCAGACGATACCACCCTAATGGCAGAAAGCGAAGAGGATCTAAAGAACCTCTTGTTGAGGGTGAAAGTGGAGAGTGCAAAAGCTGGTTTGAAACTCAGCATTAAAAAAACTAAGATCATGGCATCTGGCCCCATCACTTCCTGGCATATAGAAGGGGAAGAAATGGAAGCAGTGACAGATTTTATTTTCTTGGGCTCCAAGATCACCGCAGATGGTGACTGTAGCCATGAAATTAAAAGACGCTTGCTCCTTGGGAGAAAAGCTATGGCAAACCTAGACAGCGTAGTAAGAAGCAGAGGCATCACCTTGCCGACAAAGGTCCGTCTAATCAAAGCTATGGTTTTCCCAGTAGTAATGTATGGCTGTGAGAGCTGGACTATAAGGAAGGCTGTGCGCCGAAGAATTGATGCTTTCGAACAGTGGTGCTGGAGAAGACTCTCACGAGTCCCCTGGACTGCAAGGAGGTCAAATCAGTCTATCCTAAAGGAAATCAACCCTGAGTGCTCATTGGAAGGACAGATACTGAAGCTGAAGCTCAAATATTTTGGCCACCTAATGTGAAGAGAAAAGTCACTGGAAAAGACCCTGATGCTGGGAAAGATTGAAGGCAAAAGGAGAAGGGGACGGCTGAGGATGAGATGGCTAGATAGCATCACGGATGCAATGAATATGAACTTGAGCACGCTCCGGGAGAGAGTGCAGGACAGGAAGGCCTGGCGTGCTATGGTCCATGGGGGCACAAAGAGTCGGACACGACTTAACGACACAACAACAACAACCTTTAAGACATTACATGGCGTAGGACCACAGCCAAGTCAAAGAATCCTAATCTGAGCCAACACCTGTAAGAATTTGGTGGCCAAGAAACTTTAACTTAAAGATGTAAGGTGGAGAATGCCCATTTATTTTGTCATTCATTTTATAGTAGTATTACTATACCTCTGCTCACAGAGTAAAACACAAATCCAGTGTTCCAGTGCGAGAAACAGGTAATCTGTATGTTCTGTGCATCAGCTAGCACACCGCCAGGAGCTCTGAAGATGTGGCAATGTCACATCACATGTCGGAAGGTCTTAGCAAGCTGGTAGCATTTCCAAGTCTGGCTTCAGGTGATCAAGGTTAGGTTTCCTACTTCATCATAATCTTTCTGCATTTTTTAAAATATGGGGCATTAAATCAAATGTCCTATCCACAATCTATTGTAGCTACCTAGGGATAACTTAAAAAAAAAACCTTAAAGCACTTTTATCACTTTTTGGATTGGAATGTAGTGTATTTCCTGCAAAATCATGTCATGGTTCATGTCATGGTTCCAGTTCATATACAGCTGTACTTCTGGACGTGAATTCCATCCACAGCCAGTTCGAACTCTTTGACCAGACCTTTCAGTCTTTCAAATTGCACACATGTGCTTAATCTACTTGTACAGATTTTGTAAGGGTATTTGAGGAAAGGCCAAAACATGCAGTGAAACAGCAACTACGTTGATTACTTTTCCTCTAGTCAATTACATGAATGGGTAGCCACAGTCTGCATGCAAATCTGACCTTGAAAATTTCACAAGCAAGACTAAGACAACATCTCCCAGTTTGTTTTCAAGCCCTGGTGTCACCAAGGGGGAAAGCAGATGAAAGAGACTGCCACAGCTACTTTGGTCTGGACACTGTGAGAATTGTCATAGCTGCTTTGATTCACAAGAGACAAGAGTAACTTCTCAGACCTTTCTTAAGTGGCAGAAGTTTAAACTTTAATTTTTTTAACACATGTCCTAAGAAAACACAGAAGATGGGGGGGGGGGCGTCCTTTCACAGAAGACCTCTTTGCCACAGTCCAAACCATGGGAGTAATCTATATAACAGAACTACTAGCATTCCAAATGCCAGGGCTATGACAGATATAACAGATATGTAACAAATTCCTGCTACAAGGTTACTTGTCATCCAATTGTAGAGTTGAGAGGGGTCTTGTAGGCCATCTAGTCAAACCCCCTGCTTGATGCAGCAAATACAGGGCTAGAGTATCCTCAGCTTTCCATCTTCTGCTTCAAGACCTCCAGTGATAGAGAGCCCACTAGGTAAATGATTCCATAAGACATTTTTTTCCTAAAGTTCAACCAAAATCTACCCTTCTATAACCTTAAACCTATTAGATCTAGTCCTATCCTCTGCAGCAGCAGAGAACGTGTCTTTGGCACCTTCTATGTGAAAGCCCTTCAGGTATTTGAAGAGTGCTGCCATATCCCCCCACAGCCTTCTCTTTTCTAGGCTAAACATACCCAGTTCCTTCCATCTTTCCATTTTCTAAAAGAGGAAGTTGTTAGCAAGACATGCCAGGATCCAAGTTTTCACAGTGGGAATGGGTGTCCATGCCGAGTGCCCAAACCAATCAGAAACTCTTATGCTTCTGATAATGTTTTCTCATTCCAATGAACGGTAGTTTCCTTACTCCAATGAGGAATAATGTTTCCTCACTCCAATGAGCCAAAATTAGTAGTAGGGTTATATGAGGGTTGTTTAACCCTCGAATAACCTACGATGGCTGTGTTTGCACAACATGGTGCAAAACCTGATCACCCCTGTTGGGGGTTAAGTATTCAAAACGGTGGTCGCACATGCCCAGAATGCACCATGGCTCATCATAGGTTAAATAAACCCACAATGACCCAGCCGTGTCATGCGAACCAGCCCAGTGTCTCTTTTGTTGCTCACTCACAACTGTCTAACAGTTGTACAGAAAAATAAATGGTTGCCCCTATGGGTAGGCTATGGAGTCAGTCATTTCTTTTTCTGTATAATTGCCCTGTAAAGGAAGTGGAAATGATGTCATTCCCCTCCCCTCCCTACCCAGAGGCATTTGAAGTTTCAGTTCACACTGCATGAAAGGCAGCTCAGCTGAGTTGCTGCAATGCTTTGGATGCCAGAATTATATCTGTTTTTTAAAAAGACAGATTGGCCACCCATCCCCCTGTCCTTGCCTCAAAGTAATAATTCCATCACCACCACTAGAAGGAAATTGCAATGTACACCCTATTGATCATAAATTTAATTTGATTTAGTGGGGATAATGATGTGAATGACAGAATGGGTCTAATTTATTGAAGGGGAATTCATTTTTGAGCAGATCTGGATCATATGGGGGTTAATTAACTGTATAAGAGAACTGGTCTGAGTGACCAGGGTGTGATGCAAATTAATTAAGAATAGGTGTGTGTGTGTGTGATTTGGATGGGAAACTAATTGGTTCATCTTCTGTGAAATTTAAATTGTAGCAATTATTTTCAAATGTGCATATATGCATATAAATTAGCATATGCAAATTATATGCGCATTTGGCATCCTCTTTTTCAGCGGTTTATGCCTTCTTTTTTTGGCAATGCATAACTGGCCACCCTAGGGTCATCATCAATTCCTCTCTGTCATCTGAGTCAAGTGAGGCTGTGCAGGTGCTGAACAGGTGCCTGGACTCAGTAATGGGCTGGATGAGGGCCAAGAAACTGAGAATGAATCCCAACTAGGCAGAGGCACTGTGGCTAGCTGGTTCTATGCAAAATTGGTGTTCAGTCTGTTCTGGATGGGATTACACTCCCCTGTCATGGTTCCAACCTTGAGCTCAAATTAGGAGGGCCTGGCTGAGCCAGAGCCATGTCCCCGCAAGCACCTTCTCCTGAGACTGAGGAGCCAAATGCCCCCCGCACCACCACACCTGCCCAACAGTGCAGGGAACACACCAGGCAGGAGGCCACCAAGTCAAGAAGAAGCACCCATCTCCAGGCCGGCATTGTCCCTTCAAAAGTCCATTTTTTGAATAAGGGGGCTGAGCTCAGGGCACTTAGACTAGAGACAGAAGTTCTGAAGGCCTCAGTCCATCCCAGCCCTTGCTGGAGCAAGTTGCTCTCTCACCGTTATCTGTAGTATTACAACCACCCCTTGCCTCATGGGTGCTGGACAGAGATGAATCAGAATATCCCCCTGGAAAAAAGGCTGCAGTTTGGGGACGATCCTTGATCCAGCATTCTCAGTTGAAGTCCAGGTGGCCTCAGTGTCTTAGAGTGTCTTTTACCAGCTTCGGTTGGTTCACCAGCTGTGGTCATTCCTGGGCAGGGATAACTTGGACACAGTGATTCATACCCTAGTAACCTCCAGGTTGGATTGCAGTAATATGTAATACATGGGGTTGTCCTTAAAGATGACATGGAAGCTTCAGTTAGTGCAGAACTTGGGCTGCCAGAATTTTGACTGGTTATTCATATTACACCTATTATGAAAGAATTACTTTGGCTGCCTATTTGCTTCTGAGCCCAATTTAAGGTGTGGGTACTTACCTTTAGAGCCCTAAAAGGCTTGGACCCAAATGCCTGAAGGAGCTTCTCTTCCCATGCCAGCCGCCCTATGTCTTATATTCTGTAAAAGCCCTTCTCAAAGTACCCTCTTTAGCAGAGGTGTGTTATATATTTACAAAGAACAGGCCTTTACTGCCATGGCACCTTGACTCTGGTGTGCTCTCTCCAAAGAGGCTGACGTGGCAACAACACTAAAAAAACTTTTCAGTGCCAGGTTATTCCTATTTACCCAGCCATTTCAGAGGAAAATTTGCTGCTTGTTTTTATGCTTTAGAGAGAAGTTCTGTGGGTCCCAGATGGTGCAGTGGATGTTTTCCCCAATCCCTTCCCCCCAGCTACCTCAGAAAGCTCCCCAGTGGCTTCTCAAGACCTTGGGAGTTGTGGAGGGCAGCTCATTGAAACTGTCAACCCAGTGTCTACTGTGAAAAAGGCAAAATCCATGTTGGGGATCATTAGGAAAGGAATTGAGACTAAAACTGCCAATATCGTAATGCCCTTATACAAATCTCTGATTCAGCCTCACTTGGAAGGCTGTGTACAGATCAAGGGGCTGGGTGATCAAGGGGCTGGAGTAACTTCCCCATGAGGAGAGATAGTTGGAGCCTTTTAGCTTATAAAAAAGACAAGTAAGGAGGGACAGGTATAAAATTATGAATGGTGTGGAGAAAGTGGATATAACACTAAAATCTGTAGTCATCCAATGAAGCTGAGCAGTGGGAGATTCAGGACAGAGAAAAGGAAGTACTTCTTCATATGGCACATAGTTAAAACTATGAGGTTTGCTACCACAAGATGTATTGATGGCCACCAACTTGGATGGGTTTAAAAAGGGATTAGACAAAACCATGGAGGAGAAGGCTATTGGTGGCTACTAGTCATGGTGGCGATAACCTCCCGGATCAGAGGCAGTATGACTCTACATGCCAGTTTCTGAGAAGTAAGAGAGGGAGGGTGCTCTTGCACTCATGTCCTACTTGTGGGCTCCCCACAGGCATGCGGTTGGCCACTGTGTGAACAGAATGCCTTTGGTCTGCTCCAACATGGCTCTTCTTAAGTTCTTATGTTCCGCAGGTGCAAGCAGTCTTCCACAGTGCTTACATGTATCTGTATGAAGAATGGTTTGGTGCACAACAATATGCCATGTACAATACTGTGACAACAAAACTGATGGAGACCACTTTGAATCTGTCCTCGAAGAGGGTAATGATGACAATTACTTTTATGATTAGTTAAAACATTTGAGAAAACTTTGTATTTTGCTTTTGTTGTTTTTGCGGATTTGTGAATGCGGGTATGGTGCTGACATATTGACATAATACAAAATATTTTAATGGAAACACGTTCTCTTTCATTTTCATCTCTCTTACTTTTATTCCACCTAGAATACTTTGCATTTGTCCAATTGTTTTGTCACCTTGTGCTCAATTTTGAGTATGATGTACTTCTGGCTGCTTTTTTTTTTTACACAATAAGGGTGTTTTTCAGTAAAAGCTACAGTAAAAAAAAAAAGTTTTACAGTAAAAAAAAAAAGTTATTAGCCATGTTGCCAAGTGGGCAACATGGCTAATAATTTTACTAGGGTCATATTTTGTAAAATATTTGGGTAAATCCCCCAAGATGACACCAGGAATTTTATCTCAATAGAATTATGACCAACCATTGATAGCATCTGATAACAAGCAAAATGTAGAGATGCTGGAGAAATTTGAGATGGACTAAAATGAGCTCAGATTTCTAAGAATCCGACCTGCGGAACCTGCTGTACACTGCTCTGCTTGGGCCACGTGGAGTCTGTGGATGTTCAGATCTTCTTTTTTTACTTTCCTGAAATTTATGCAAATTTATTAGTAGGAAAATATGCATGTTTCTACGGAGACTGGTAAATATACATGGGGAAAAGTTGAATGGAATGGGGGGCCACACACTAAATGTTACGTACTAAAATAAATTATGTAAATTGTTGCGATCCCTCTTACGGAATTATTTGCATATTTTTCTGCATAATGAAAAATAATCGAATCTGTCTGTGAACACACTCAGGAACAAATT
Organism: Heloderma suspectum; assembly: GCF_057233095.1. Taxonomy (NCBI): domain Eukaryota; kingdom Metazoa; phylum Chordata; class Lepidosauria; order Squamata; family Helodermatidae; genus Heloderma; species Heloderma suspectum. The sequence goes on from NC_139462.1 coordinate 121,028,115, forward strand.
ATGCCATACAATCCACAAAACACATGCAGGATGGATTTTATAAAATCTGGACATCCCTAGCAAAATGCTGAAAATGTTGGTGTATAATATGCTGAGGACTACCCCTCAGTCTCGATGAACAATTTTACCCATAAGTGAAATCTAAAAAACAAATTTATTCCATGCCTGATGTACAGATTTTGCACTGTGTGTTCTGCATCTTTTCAGTGATGCTCCCAAAACGTATTTCAGTACATTATGAATTTTTTTCTAATCAGTTTGAGCCCTCTTGGGCAAAAGATGTCAAACATATTGTCCCACACAAGTATTATGTGTTTCCAGCTCCCCCCGCCTTTTCTCTTGTTCTTTTTTTTTTTTTTTTTACAGTTAAGGCCTTTTTTTCAGGTAAAGCTACTAATTACAGATGGCCACCATGGCTAATGATATTACTAGGATTGTTGTTGTTCAGTCGTTCAGTCGTGTCCAACTCTTCGTGCCTCCATGGACCATAGCACGCCAGGCCTTCCTGTCCTGCACTCTCTCCCGGAGCGTGCTCAAATTCATATTCATTGCATCGGTGATGCTATCTAGCCATCTCATCCTCAGCCGTCCCCTTCTCCTTTTGCCTTCAATCTTTCCCAGCATCAGGGTCTTTTCCAGTGACTTTTCTCTTCACATTAGGTGGCCAAAATATTTGAGCTTCAGCTTCAGTGTCTGTCCTTCCAATGAGCAGTCAGGGTTGATTTCCTTTAGGATGGACTGATTTGACCTCCTTCCAGCACCATGACCAGCATTTGGAATCATGCCCAGAAATGTAACCTGTCTGCTGTGTTCTGCTCTACCAGCAGTTTCCATCTGGTTTTCAGAGGCAACCCCACATAAAGCATAGATTTGAATAAGGCAGTATAATACTGGCAGATTTATTTTTCATTCCTTTCCTAATTATGCCAAACATTGCATTTGCCTTTTTCATGCTAGATTGACGTTTTCATTGAGCTGTTCACCACAACTCCAAGATCTTTTCCTTGGTCAGTGACGGCTAGCTCAGATCCCATTAGTGTAGTTGGGATTTTTTGCCCCACCGTGCATCACTTTATACTTGCTTACATTGAACCGCATTTGCCATTTTAATGCCCATTCGCCCAGTTTGTAAAGATTATTTCGGAGTGCATTGCAGTTCCCTCACCCTTTTTGGGGGGGGGGGCAAAGTGCTGTAACCTGCCCTCCACTGCAACACGGTCCTGCCCTTCCTCATTAGGAAAGAAGACAATGAGGTGCATCTTTTGGCGGGGGGGGGGGGATCTCCCATTTCGATAAGATCTTTTGGGCACATGCACTGTGGAAGACAGAATGTTCAGCTACCTAACAAAACCCGAGTTCCTTTATGGGTGATGGGCACAGAGAGGCGCTCTAATAACTGGAAACGAGTTTAAACTTGCATTAGCCGCCGGCGCGGGCACTTCGCTTCTCTAGCCGGTGAAACGGCTTGGGCAGATTCGCGCCTGGGAAAGCTGGCTGCCCTCCAGCCAGCGGGGTCCGCCGTCTTGCTCTCAGTACGCCGTTTCTTCTTACCGGTTACCGTGGCTACGCAGTAAGAGAGAGCGAGAGAAGGAGAGAGAGAGAGAGAGAGAGAGAGGCTGCTAGAGCCCCCCCGGCCGCCTCCGCTCGCACTGAACGGGCCCCGGGTACAGACGGGACCGCCGGAGGGGAGCGCGGAGAGCAGCGCCGCCCCTGAGTGGGCGCGGCCAGCCGCCGGTCGCGCCGCGCTGGCTGGGCTCGCGCGCCGGCCGGACTGTGTCGGCGAGCTCCGCGGGCCGCGGCCGCTGTTCGACGGCGCCTTGGAGCCGAGCCGCTGCGGGCGATGAGGGCGCTGGCGCTGGCGCTGCTGGCGCTGCTGGCGCGGGCCTGGGGAGAACGCTGCCCGGCGCGCTGCGACGTGTCCCGATGCCCGAGCCCCAGCTGCCCCAGCGGCTACGTGCCCGACGGCTGCAACTGCTGCCTGGTGTGCGCGGCGGGCGAGGGCGAAGCGTGCGGTCGCCCGGAGGACCCGCCGTGCGGCGACAGCCTCCAGTGCCGCGCCCTCGCCGCGGGCCAGGGCCCCAGGCCGGGCGTCTGCCGCTGCAAGCTCAGCGCGCCCGTCTGCGGCAGCGACGGCCGGACCTACGCCAACGGGTGCCGCCTGAAGACGGCCGAGCGCCAGGCCCTGCAGCAGGGGCTCCCGCCCGTCCGCCACGTCCAGAAGGGCGCCTGCCGAGCCGGTAAGAGCACGGGGCCTCTCTCGCCCCGGCAGCTTCGACGGTGGCCTGGTGCGGACGGTTCGAGGGTGGCTCTGCCCCCCTGCGGCGTTTCTAGAGTGCGCTGCCGCCGGGCTCCCGACTCGACTCGAGCCCCTAAGGAGTGCAGGGCTTGCCGTGGCAGACTCGCGAAGCCCTCAGAGTTGCACGCCGTGTGGCAGCTCCCGGGGCAGCCGCTCCGAAACTGCACACACTGGCGGACCTGAGGCTCCAGCTGCTCTGGCAGACGCTTAATAAGAGAGAATGAAACGCAGAAACGGAGTGCTGGGTGTCGAAATGAGACGAGGGCATCCTCTTAGTCGTAGGGGGGACACCCTCACCCAGTAAACTCATCCATTGAATGGTAACAATGGCATTTTCAGTTTCGTTCCTATTTTTACAGGCCCCGTGTATTTCAACCAGTTCTGTGTCCAAGGGGTCCTTTTGATTGTCTGTTCGTTGATTATTGGGTGGGAATGCAGCGTGGATTAGAGTGAGAGAACCACCACAATTTTCCAAAGAATTGAATGTGGTATGACAGGTCAATGGCGTTCACACTGTCCCCACTCTCTGCTCCATTGAACAGATTTTATAGGGTTTTGTGGTGGTTCAGAACCCTGCAAACCCTGTTTCACCAGAGGTGATTGCAATGCAGAAGTAATGAGTGTGTTTGAAACCCTGCCACCACCATGCCACCATCACCACATTGCCAGACTTTATTACTGGGCCAGCTATTGCAGGAGAAAGACAAATGTCTGAATGGCACTTGCTCCCTGATGGGAGAATCTTCATAGGTCAAGGCTTTTTATTCTTTTTAACCCACACAAACTATTCCAATAGAATGTATTTATTTATTTATTGCTTGCTTGCTTGCTTGCCTTGGCTATTCTGTAGGGCCAATGTAGCAGCGGTTGTCAGCACTAATTTGGCAGCAACTGCTTCCTCTTCTTCCTTATAGTAAAACTAGAAAGATCTAAAGATCTTGGTGACTGTCATAACTTTCTTCTCTTGGGTTTGTGTGTGCAGTGGTGCAGCTAAATTAGATAATTTTATACTCTGGACTTAATGATCTTATGCACCTCTTCAGATGGTGATGTACATTGTTTCACTTGCACCAGCATGTGGTAAGCTAGTCCTGGTGCATTTGGGGGCCTGCTCCTTCTGCTTAGTGGGGCCCTGACGTGTGTCCCAAAGTTCTGCCCTCATGGCACTGCTGTGGGTGGGTGGGGGGCACATGCTGGCAGAGTCTCAAGAGAATGTTGTGCCCACGTCACTCATTCTGTGCTAACTCTGCTGTTTAGCAAGGGAGCTCCAGCCAATAACATCTTCGGTTCTCCTAATGAACCATAATGCTGATCAACACTAAACAGCTCTGATCTCATAAAAGTGCTACGTTTAGGTAATTTTATTTTTATATTGACCCGCATAAAATGGAAGGGGGTTCTGTATCCAAAACAAGAAAAGGAAAATGGCATATAAGAGTTACTTTAGGGGCAAACTGCATATTATACTGTAGCTCTGGGTGCTGAAGCCCCAGCAGTTGTTTCTCCATAGTAGCCAAGTTCTGTCAGGAGGACACTTTACAGCGGAGAAAGGCCTGGAGGGAAGAGAGTACTTAGCCCCTCCCTTACTAGTTGTTTTTACAAAACATCCCCCACACAGCTGCCTTTATCCTCATTAGTGTTCTGCATCCATGTTTAACCTGCAAATACAAGTCTTGAACGTCCCCCCGCAGGGTATTATTATTATTACCCCCAGGGGATATTTTATTTTATATTTATTTATAATTTTACCACCCTACCCCACAAGGTAAAAGCAGCAGGCAGGGAAAGGGTTAAGCACTCACTTCCATTCTTTCTCTGCTAAAGAATGCCCCCTCCTGATGCTCTTTGCACTTTGCAACACAGAGGAGAGATGGGTCCTTCCTGCTTGCAGTGTGACATGCCATTTGGCTCATGAGTCCAACCTAGGAGCATTTCTACACCAGGCTTTTATTGCATGCTTATGTTCGATCACTCATGGAAGTTTGTAGGTTCTTTACACAATGTCGTCAACCTCCAGGGCATCTCCCACGCTTTCTGACCTTTATCCTGCTTTTAAAAAGATCAGGGATAATGCAGTAATAAATGTAAATCCACTTTAATGGCCATGTAAAATTGTGCAGTTCCACTATAACCACAGTGCCATCTACTAACTGTAAAATGAAACATATAGAACTTGCTGAGAAAAACAGCCGTCAAAAAACAGCCCATGTCAGCCCATGTAAAATGCCGATCTTAATCCTGCAAAGAATGCAGCTGCACAAGCCCCTGTAAGTTGCAGGATAAAAAGGCTGGTGTGAAGAAGCCCCAGATGTGATATGCAGAGGTTTGAATGGCCTCCTAACATGCATTTGGAACCCTGCAAAGTGGGAAGCAGCTGGACGGAGGAAGTGGGTTGAATGGAAAAACAGCTGACATGGAGTGGGTTAAGTACACCCACCTTCTTCTCTAATTTCCCATCCTCCTCAAGCTGCTTTGCACTTTAAAACCAATGCTCAATTTAGATGTAACAATCCTGGTCTAATAAACCATAGGTTACCAGTCCAGGAATGAACTGTATGCAACTGGGCCTTCTCCATGCCTTCGCTCTTGCTTGCCTGGCTTTGGTGAAGCTTCCTTGGTTTCTTAAACCGGTTTCCTGGGATGTCTGAACTCGAAAGCTATGGATTAAGGACTCCTTACAAACCAGGATGTCAAACCAGTAACCAAGCCATAGCTTTATTGAATTAGGATCATTATGTCTGAACTGGGCCCTGCTTCTTTAGTCTGCCAGAGAATTAACATGTGGAACAGGTTGCAACAACAAACTGAGATGCACCGTTGATGACTCTTGATAATGAATGACACAAGTTCTAGCTAGCCTTTTCCAATCTGCAGTGTTAGACTACAACTCCCATTCCATGCTGTCTGGGAATAATGTTGTAGTCCAACACATCTGGAGGGTACTAGGTTGAGGAAGGCTGTTCTAGCTCATTGGTCTTCAGCTGATGGGTTAGCACCCACCATTAGATTGCAGCCCACCTATGCTGGGTTGCAAGAGCAGCACTACCACCATGCAAATCTATGGTAAAAGATCAAGAAGAGGGTCTCCACATGTATCTTTGGGCTAAAGATCAGTCCCAGAACTGAAAAGCTGAAGACCACTGTTCTAGCGACCTATGTTTGCATAAAACAATATGGCCCTGGCAAATGGACAAGAGGAAAAACCAAATGTGTGTGAACTAGATTCACAGAGTTGGAAGTGACCTTGCAGATCATCTTATCCAACCGCCTGCTCAGTGGAGGATCTGCAAAGGCCATAGTGACTGAGCAGAAGCGGTTCTTGCGCCCTTTTCTCACTATACCCATTTTCATGTCATGGTTGTTTTGTGAAAGGGAGCAGGTAGTAGTGTTTTGCCCCATTACCAATGAGTTCATTCTCACACATGTGCAAAACTTTGTACAGACTCCAGGAAGTAGGTTGATACACAAAATGCACACACATGTAGTTTGTAACTGCCCGATATTTCAGAAAGGCTTTGATTTTGGTACAGAGCTTTGAAGGACTTCACCTGTTGCTCTTATCTTCTGCCTTTGGATCAGATCATAAGAGCATCAGAATTGCAGTGCTTGATCAGACCAAAGCCCATTCGTTCAGCATTCCATTTATAGCAGCAGCCACTCAGATGCCTCTGGAAATTCACAAGCAAGGTATGAAAGGTGGCAGTGACCTTTCAGCTGTTGTTTGGCTCCAGCATCTGATCTTCTGTTCTAAAATAGGTGCTATTAAGGCTCTACTCTATGAATTGTTCCATGACCCTGAGGGTCATGGAACTCTACTCTGCTCTATGAATTGTTCCTGACCGTGTTGCCCAGGAGTAATTTCATAAACAGGGACAATTAAATTGAGGACTTTCAAAAGTGCAGAAAATGTCTTGAGCAATTCTAGGGCTACATTACTGAATATTTGTAAAAGCAATATGAACTGCACAGCCCTTTGAACACAACCATCCATGGGCAGCCATCCTGTGCACATTTGCTTGGGAGAAAGGCCAACTGAATACTGTGGCATGTCCTTCTGACTGAACAGGTATAGGGCTATTCTGTATGGCTGCAAACCTGTTTACATGTACTGGGATGTAAGCCCATTATACTCACTGAGGCTTACTTATAAGCATAGGATCAGCCTTGCTACTGTGTACAACTGCGTAGTCTTGTGAGACATAAATACAGCTTGGTATATTCGCTTATTTAAATGCCCCATTCATATTTGTATTCTGTCAGAAGATCCTCAAGACTGATGGAGGCACTGGCTCAGTTTGGGCATAATGCTAAACGCTAATTTAGCAGTATGGGAATGAGCTTCAGGTTCACAGACTTCCCCCATCCTCCTCCAGGACAGCTAAGAGGGGACATTAGCCCACTTGTAAACTAATTTCACATTACATCCAAACTGAGAACTCTAGTTTGTTTAACTGATAGCTTACTGGAACAAGCTAGGATCAGAAATTGCAGTTTGATTCTGGTTTGTTTCAATAATAAACTATAGTTTAAACTAAATATAGTTTAAACAAACCACAGTTTGTCTTTCTTGGATGCGAGGAGAAACCATGATTAGTTTAAAAACAGAAGCTGAAGCTTCCAATGTCCTTGTAGTCACGCTGGAAGAAGAGAGGGAACTAGCGAACCCCAAGCTTGGGGGAAGGCTGGAGTGTGGCATGGAGCTGTATCTCTGTGTCCTTAGTCATACACTCTTAGAGCTCACAAGGGAGAAGTTTGGTGAGGGAAAACAGGGAGAAAGGGTCTTTTGCACAGAAGTGGGCACTTCGTACAAAACAGCCTGGCCTCACAACACATTGCTGCTGACCATGGCTTATTACACGTGTGTGTGTGTGTGTGTGTGTGTGTGCAGGCCATGAGGGGGGCCCAACCCATTACCAGCAGCAGTGAGCAGGTTATTAATCTACTTGTACTAAGCAGGCTCCTGTAGCCTTGTAAGCTCCACGAGAGAATGTTATGCAACTGATGAATGGGAGCCAGGCCATTGGTCCATGCAGTGCTCCTCCAGATTGGCTCAGGTGTGAAGGCATGGAAAAAACAACCACTCCCCTATTTCCCCCCAAAGTTTTGTCTTCCCTGAGTAGGTCTTCCACCATTGTCCGTGTTCTCTGGAGGCAGTGTGTGCTCTCTGGAGGCCCTCCGCACAGGTAACTATGTGGCTGCTGTGTTGCATGGCCACTCCTTCCTTCCCTTTGTGTGCTGTACTCCAAAATGGTGCTTGTGAGTAGTGTAAGAGGATTTGAACTCCTTTCTGTAGGTCTTGCATTACAAGGGTCATTATGCCACTAGGGTTGACGGAGTAGGGGCACTGTTTTATTTATTTATTTACAATATTTATATGCAGCTCCACATCAAAAGATTCCACAGTGGTGAACAGCAAAGATAAACACCATGTTAAAACAATTAAAACATTTTAAAAGAAACAAGTTCCAGTAAGACCGAATTTAATAAACCACGGCTGGTCACTCAAGGAAGGCTATGTCTCTGTTGACTTGAGTTCGTGGGCTCCCTCCAGCTGTGGGTGGTACGTGGCCCTTGTTACCAGCACAGTCCCTGATTGGTGGGCGCTGGTGGTATGTCCTATGACACTGAAAGCCTGTCCACTGTTTTTATGCTTTCCAATTCAAATTTTCCGATTCAAAATTTCTCAGAAAAACCACATCACTGGCTGGAAATGCAAACACTCAGAACTGTGGAATGTTTTTATTTGGTTGTTTTCTACACATTTCAGACAGTTATAAAATATTTCTTTTGGTTTTCTCTGGGTAAGAATAATATTATTTGTGATTTTTAAAGATTGACTATTTCATAGTTCTGTTCCATAGCTAAGTAATGAAAATATGTGGCTAACAGGCTATGATTCTTTTAAACTTTCTTTTAAACTAAAGAATAATTGTATCATCTTCTAAAGCAAGCCCCTTAACAAGACTTTGATAATGCTGAGACCATCTCTCTAACTTAATACTTGGCAGCTGGAAAAAAGCCCACATCTTAAAATTAACAACCAGCTCTGGTTGTGTATATAGAAATATGAATGGTGTAAAAGTCTCATAGGATTCCCCCCCTCTCCCCCACTTTTTTTTTTTTTAAATTAAGAGGATTTCAGATCACAAGAACAGTGCTGAAGGGAAAGGGTCGTTAGGGAATTAAATGGGGATTGGAAAACATACATATTCTAAGTTGAAAGCACATACTCGTTAATCAATAAAATTAATTAAAGTTAATATGGCCATTTACAGAAGACGGTGTTAGCAGTTAATGCTCTGCTGCATGGGAATTATGGTGCCAGGTGCCATATGGCTCAATTTTATCCCCCATGCTATTTAACATCTACATGAAACTACTGGGAGAGGTTCTCTAGGGAGGTGGGCTGAGGTCTCATCATTATCTAGATGCCACCCAGCTTTACCTGCCCTTTTCAACTATCCCAGGTGAGGCAATGGATGTCTTGAATCAGTGCCTGAGCTGGGTAATAGACTGGATAAAGGCCAATAACACAAGCTCAATCCAGACAAGACAGAGGTATTTTGATGGTTCATCTGCTCAGTTGAGAGTGATATTCAACATGGTCTGTTGAACTCTCCCTGAAGGATCAGGTGCGCAGTTTGAGGTGCTCCTGAATTCATCATTATCACTTGAGGCACAGGTGGACTCAGCGGCTAGGACTACCTTCTATCAGCTTAGGTTGATATACCAGCTGTGACCCCACCTGGACCGAGATAGCCTAGTGACAATGTTCCACCCTCTGGTAACCTCCCAGTTTGATTGCTGCAATGCATTATACATGGGGCTAGCTTTGAAGATGGCTTAGAAACCTCCATGAGTTTGACATAGATCTGCTAGGCTACCAGCTGGGACTGACTGATATGATCACATGTTGCCAATGCTTTGTCAGCTGCACTGGATTCCGGTCTGTTTCTGGGCCCAATTCAGAGTGTTGGTGCTGACTTTGAATGCTGTAAATGGCTTGGAGCCAAAGTATCTAAAGCAGGGGTAGAAACTGTTTAGTGCCCCTGGGCACATTTCTCATTTTGGGGGGGCCTGTAAGCACATTTGTCCCATGGTCATTTGGGCCCATGGACATTTATTTTTGGGATTCTGCCTTTTCTTGCCTCCCCAACCTGGATTCTGTCTTTTCTTGCCCCCTCCCCCCTGTGGATTTTCTTTCCCCTTCTTTCTTCTTTCCCTCCCGCCCCCCATTTCTGCACCCACCACTAAGATTCTTGCTTTCCTCTCCCTCCCACTGCTGCTTCTGCCTCCCCCTCTCCCCGTCTGGGTTTTCTCCTCTCTCCCTCCACTTCTGCTTCCTCTTCCTACCCCTCCCTGTCCCTCCTCTCACTGCTGCCGCTGCGGCCGGTTCTTCCTCTTCCTTTGAATTTCCTCCTCTTTCTCCCCCTTCTGTGCCGCTGACATTGCCAGCTCTGCCTCCTCCCTTCCCTGATTTCCTCTCCTCTGCCCTAGCGCCGCCGCCACGACCAAAGAAGCAGGACGTCAGCAGATAAGTCTCCTGCCAGTTTCCTGCTTCCTGGTTGCAGGTAGGGAGGAGAGGTGGTGGTGAAAGCAGAGTTGGGCCATGCAGGGGGAAGGTGAGGAAGGGGGTCTGGCGGGCACAGTCAGGGGTCTTGGAAGGTGCCTGCGGGCCCACAGGCCCTACGTTGTCCAAGCCAGATCTGAAGGAAAACCTCCTTCCGAATGTACCTGCCTGGACCCTTAGGTTCTCTTTAGAAGCCTTCCTCTGGGTGTTCACCAAAAGAGGAAGCTAGGCAGGTGGCTGCAAGAGAGAGGGTGTCCCACGTGGATGCGGTGCCGCACTTATGGAATGCCCCTCCCCAGGAGGCTTGATTGGGGCCCACACTGTTAACCTTTGGGTGCCATGTGAAGATATTCCTCTTCTCCCAGGGATTTTAGATTTTATAATGTAGATTTGAGAATTATTACGTGCCCGTAAAATTTGGGATTGGCTGCTTTTATATTTTGTTTTTATCTCCTATGCTGGTGATTGTTATTTATGGAGTGTTCATTATTTATTGTGTGTTGTGTTTTCTTATAGATTTATGTAATCTGCCCAAATAACTATTGTTATTGGCAGACTCTAAATAAATAAATAATATACTTTAAAAAAATCTAGGGCAGTATCCTATACTGCCTGCATGCCAGTGGACCCACCGTTAGTGCAACAGGGAGCGAGCATTTCTTAAATTAACCAGAAAGGAGTGGAAACACTCATTTCCAGAACAGGCCAAGCCAGTGCAGCATTTCTGGGCTTGCTTTTGCCAGCACTAAGTCCCCATTGCACTAGAATGGGTCCTGCTGGTGCAATTATGTGAGTGAAAGCTCAGTGGCAGCATTGGATATTGCCCCTAAGCTGTGCCATAAGTCATAAATAACTTGATAATTTTGTCAGTGTTGTAGAATGGTTGGGAATGCTTGGTTATATTTTCCTTGTATTTAATTTTCAGATACTTAAGAGAATTAATTTGTACATGGTCACTTGTGCTGAAATATTAAAAAAAATAATTGCTATCTGCAGGGACATCAACCATAAGTCATTTCATGCATGCCCTAGTTGCTGACTAACATTGAACGGAGGCCATATTTTGAACTGAGCAAAGGGATGAAGGGAGCAACAGTGGCTCTGGCCATAGAATCATAGAATAGTAGGGTTGGAACGGGCTTATAAGACCATTGAGTCCAACCCCCTGCTCAGTGCAAGATTCCAAGTCAAAGCATCCCTGACAGATGACTGTCCAGCCTTGTCTTGAATGCCTCCAGTGTGGGAGAACCCACCACCTCCCTAGGGAATTGGTTCCATTGTCGTATTGCTCTAACAGTCAGGAAGTTTTTCCTGATGTTCAGCCGGAATTTGGCTTCCTGTAACTTGAGCCCATCATTCCGTGTCCTGCACTCTGGGATGATCGAGAAGAGATCCTGGCCTTCCTCTCTGTGACAACCTTTCAAGTACTTGAAGAGCGCTATCCTATCTCCCCTCGGTCTTCTCTTCTCAAGGCTAAACATGCCCAGTTCTTTCCGTCTCTCTTATTAGGGCTTTGTTTCCAGTCCCCTGATCATCTTTGTTGCCCTCCTCTGAACCCTCTCCAGTTTGTCTGCATCCTTCTTAAAGTGTGGTGCCCAGAACTGGGAACAATGATTCCCAGGCAGTCTCCCATCCAAGTACTAACCAGGGCTGACCCTGCTTAGCTTCCGGGATTGGATGAGATCAGGCACATCATTTTCAAGGTGCTTACAGACTGATTGTTTTATAATCTGCTCCAGAATTTCCCCAGGGAGTGATGTCAGTCTGACTGGTCCGTAGTTCCCAAGTTCCTCCTTTTTGCCCTTTTGCCATTGTCTCTCTCCCACCCAAGGTGCAGGCCTAGCTACATGTGACCGTTTCTGTGTAGCTCAGCCCTTGAGTGCCCGGTTTCTTTTCAGAAATTGCTACTGCAGTTTAGATTGGGACCGTAGCATGAGGGCAGGGGGACTTCAACCCTTTGCCCTGTTTTGCGGTCCCAGTCCAGATCAGCTCTCTGCATTTGCAATTTCCCACACTGTGAACAAACGTATGCAACATTTTTCATTCTTGTCTGCTAATGCACTTCTTATTTTGGCATAAAATCTTGTAGAGGTTAGGAATGGAACATTCCCATCAGATTGGGAATTAATTGAATATAAGATCTGACACTCCACAGAATGGAAATTTAATAGCAAATACTTAATAATCCTGCTTTATAGATCTGAGGAGAGAAAATAAACTACCAAGGGCTACAATTCTGATTCAAGTATTAGCTCATCACTCATCCTAAAGATGTCAAGGGAAAGGCCAAATGGAAAAAAACCCTCAGAAACCCCAAGCTCAAGAGAATTGTAGATCAATCGCATGGATAGGTCTTCTTTTAGTAGCATTTATAAATGCAAAAAAAGATGTTTGAATAGAGTTGAATGGTATTATTTTTGTGGTAATGAATGTCATTATTTTGGTAACTTTTTAAATATTAAAAATAGTCACTTTTTAACAAAAATGGTTGCTTTCTAGGCAGGGATTTTAAAAAATCTAGAATGCCCCCCAGGTTGAGATTTGCCATGTCAAAACAGTGCCGGCTTTGGATGATTAGTGAGGGAAGCAATGCAACAACGTAGTGTTGATTGTTTGCTCTGCCCCCGTGTGTGCCGGTCGCTCAGCTGGGATTACCCTAATTACCTGCTCTGCGTCGTTGGTTGCTGTGTTGTCCGAACCCAGCATACGTGCAGATGTAATGCATTTTCACCCACCTTACAACCCAAGGCTTGCGGTATAGGTTGCAGGGTAGGTGAAAATGCACTATGCCTGTGCCATGAGCCTGGTTCAGACAACACGGCAAACTGTGACTCGCATGGGTAATTAGGGTAATCCTGGTCGTGTGACCGGCATGCTCAGGGATGGGGGAAACTACCAGCATTGTGTTCTTTCCCCCACTGATCATTTGAACAACCCCAGTATGACTGAATTTGCACATCATGGTGGCCATTGCCTGGTTGTTTAATCTTAGTTGTTTTGTGTCGTGGGATGACAAGGGACAGGGGGAGTGCAACCCTGTTGATTCTCCTGGACCTCTCAGCAGCTTTCGATACCATCGACCATGGTATCCTTCTGGATAGGTTGTCTGGGTTGGGAGTTGGAGGCACCGCACTGCAGTGGTCCGCTCCTATTTGGATGGCTGACTCCAGAAGGTGGTGCTGGGTGATTACTGCTCTGTGCCTTGGCAATTGTGCCATGGGGTTCCACAGGGCTCTGTTTTATTCCCTATGCTGTTTAACATCTACATGAAACGGCTGGGGGAGGTTATCCGGAGGTGTGGGCTGAGGTGCCATCAATATGCGGATGACACCCAGCTCTACCTCTGTTTCTCATCAAATCCAGGTGAGGCAGTGGCTGTTTTGAATCAGGGCCTGGGCACGGTAATGGATTGGATGAGGGCCAATAAACTGAAACTCAATCCAGACAAGACGGAGGTACTGTTAGTGGGTGATTCTTCTGCCCAGCTAGGTGATATTCAACGTGTTCTGGAGGGGGTTGCATTCCCCCTAAAGGATCACATTTGTAGTTTGGGGGTGCTCCTGGATCTAGAACTGTCACTTGAGGCACAGGTAAACTCAGTGGCACGGAGCACTTTTTATCAGTTTAGGCTGGTATACCGACTACGCCCTTATCTGGACAGAGATAGCCTAGCTACAGTTATCCATGCTCTGATAACTTCTTGTCTGGATTACTGCAATGCGTTATACGTGGGGCTGCCTTTGAAAACGGTCCGGAAACTTCAGCTGGTCCAAAACAGGGCAGCAAGATTGTTAACAGGGACTGGCCAACGAGCTCATATTACGCCAGTACTTTTCCAGCTCACTGGCTGCCAGTCCATTTCCGGGGCTAATTCAAAGTGCTGGTATTAACATTCAAAGCCCTTAACGGCTTGAGGCCAGGTTATCTGAAGGATCGCCTCCTTCCATATGTGCCTGCCTGGACCATAAGATCATTGTCAGCGGCCCTTCTCCGTGAGCCCCTGCTAAAGGAAGTGAGGCGGGTGGCTACTAGGAGGAGGGCTTTTTCTGCTGTGGCATCCCGGCTCTGGAATGAGCTCCCTAGTGAGGTTCGCCTGGCACCTACATTGTATTCCTTTCGGCGCCAGGTGAAGACCTTTTTATTTTCCCAGCATTTTAGCTCTTTAGACTTTTAGTTTTGCTGTTGTAAATCTGTATTTTAAATCCCTGCACTGCTGCTAGGTTTTATTCTGGTTGTATTGTTTACTGTGTTTTTAATGTTTTATATATTTTGTATTATTTTATTGTGTGCTCTTTGGCTTTAATTTTTGTGAACCGCCCGGAGAGCTTCGGCTATTGGGCGGTATAGAAATGAAATATAAATAAATAAATAAATAAATCCAGAGTTAACCCCATAACAAACCATGAGTTCACTCTGGGGAGCATACTTCCCACTCCTAAACAACCCAGGAATTGCTGCCGGGGCATGTCAACCAGGTCACTATAGTTTTAGATGTTTGGCCAGAACATGGCTGATAAAAAGGCCATCAGCTGAAAAATGATTCTCTTGTTATGAATATGTTCAGGATGTTTTCCTTTGTCTGTGCCCTCATTTCAATTTTGGGGATTTTTTTAGTTGCTGTCTTTGTTGATTTTGGATTGTTTTGCTTTTTATGATGGTGTCTTTTGATGGTTGTTTAATATATTTTATGGATTTAGTTTTATTGTATGTATTTTTACTCTTGTAAGCCATTTTGACCTTCTTTTTGAAAAAATCGCAGGATATAGGTTTTAAATAAAATAAATTCTTCCTTTCTTCAGTCCCTGTTTTGGAGCTACTTTGTTTTTTCAGGTGCCTTGCTCTCCTTTGCTGCAGTTTGAGAGCAGCGAGAGCTATTCCTGACCTTTAACATGGAGAGGTCTTTCCCTTTCCCTGTTCCTCAAAGTCCACCCTGTGCTCCCCTCTCCCCCTCCAGTAGGAAAGCCAATGCTATTCATTGCCATGTTACCTCTCCCACACTGGAGACGTTCAAGACGAGGCTGGACAGCCATCTGTCAGGGATGCTCTGACTTGGATTCCTGCATTGAGCAGGGGGTTGGACTCGATGGCCTTGTAGGCCCCTTCCAACCCTACTATTCTATGATTCTATGACCCCACAACTGTCATGTCTCAAGAACACATTTTTCCTCTTGTCACCCTTCATAGCTACTTATCTGAGAGTAAGCACCACTGAAGTCAATGGGCCTTACTTCTGAGGAGAAATGTATATGATGGCATTCTCAACTTCCTATTAGTTTTTGGAGGGAGGAAAATGAAAACGAGAAAGGGGTAATTAGGAAGGCCTGAACAGATATTCCAAATGTTATTTCCTTTGAAGGAGGAATTGAGGGGAGAGGATGAAGATTGTTTTAACTTTTCAGCTCAGTCTAGCATGCCTTTTTGACAGGGTGAGTATGGGGGTTGTCTACTTGTTTTTGTGGTACAAAAGGAAATCACAATCCTCCTTTTGTAGTTCTGTAAGTCAGTAAGCATTATTTCTGTTTCTACCTGCTAATGTGGACAGTGGCACTCCCTGTGGGTAGAAACAGTCATCCAGGCAAAATAGGAGTCAGCATCTAGTAGAGGGAAAATAGATGCATTTAAGGTTCAACTTAGACAGAAATATCTGTATTAATTTATAGTTTCTTAATAAGATGTCCAATTCTCTTTGCTAGTATAGGTCATCAACAGCCAAACAGCCCAAGGTATAAGTTTAACTTCATTGCAGATGTGGTAGAGAAGATTGCACCAGCAGTTGTACATATTGAACTTTTCCTAAGGTAAGTTGCTTGCATTTTAGGAGTAAAAATAAAAATACTGTCCAAAAGGGTTTTTTTTTTTAACAGAATAAGTATAGTTCTTATGTCAACAGAACTGCCCAATAATTGCATATGAATGCCATGTATTATATCATGTCTCTGTGGGGAGTTGAGTGTGTCACACAGGCTCCCCAAAATACTTGCACTACAGTTTTACAGACAGCTGAAGATGGCTGTCTCACCTAGGAAGACAGTTCTGTTGTCTACTGCACAGATGAGTCGTAATTGCTGATCATGCGCAAGTTGTCTAATACTTTGGCTAGTGGTGTTGATGCTGTAGTAGGGACTTCATTGCAGCTGTGTAGGGAATGAGGAATAGAACTAAACACCAGTGGATATAGTTGCATCATCAACAGGTACTGCTTTGGGTCATCTTTCCAACAACCAACTTTTTGCTTTATAGAAACTCTTTTGTGTATTAGATTCTTATTGCTTTGGTACATTTAACTACTGTCTGTTGGAGTATCCAGCAATGTCCACTGGACAGATTATTTATCTGTTCCCTCTTTTCTATATATATAATAATTTTATTTTTTAAAAAGAAAAACAACAACAACATAAACACACAATACACATACACTAAAATATCTCTGTAAGATATCTACCTTTGGCTCCCCTTACACAACAAATGCTTATTATTCTCTACTTCTTATCTTAGTTGTATATCTTACATTGAGCTCACAGACATTATCTCATTTCTCTCCTAATTTTTAACAACAACAGCAACAACAGAGAACCAACCATCACAGAGTTCAAAATCCACATACATAGATATCATTTTTCTCTATTTCTTGTACAAATTCTATAAAAGGTTTCCAATCTAACATCTTACATGTTTATCTGTTAGTCCCAATAAAAACGTTTCTGGCTTTAATTCTATAGTAGTCTTTAATATTCTTTGAGCTAAAGACTGTATTCGTTTCCAGAATATTTTAGCTTTTTTACAAGTCCACCATAAATGATAAAACGTTCCATCTTGAACTTCACATTTCCAACATTTTCCAGAAACACCCTTATACATTTTAGACAGTTTAAACAGTGACATATACCATCTATATATCATCTTATAAAAATTGTCTTTAAGACTTGTACATAAAGTAATTTTAGATCTTTTCCCACATACTTTCCCGCTCTTCCATTGATATATTATGACCAACATTTTGTGCCCATTTTATCATACCATCTTTTACTTGTTCATCCTCTGTCTCATACTGTAACAGTAATTTATACAGCTTAGCAATAACTGGTTCATCATTTGTACACAGTGCTGTTTCAAGCTCAGATTCTGTTTGTTCAAATCCACCATTCTTCTCATCTATTTTAAACCTTCCTTTAATTTGCAAACATGAAAACCACTGGCAGACATGACCTTCTTCCAATAAGTTTTCCCTTGTTTTTAACTTACATTCCCCTTGTGACAATTCCAGTAAATCATTATATCTTATCCATTTATGCATGCTATCAAATTCTCTTCTATGCATTGCTTCTTGTGAAGATATCCAACGTGGTGTTTTTTTGATAAAACCTTAATTTATATTTATTCCAAATTCTTAATATAACCCATTTTATATAATGATTATTAAAATCTACATTCACTTTTGTTTTATCATACCACAAATAACCAGGCCACCCATATCTCAATTCATGGCCTTCCAGTTCTAGAGGTCTTCTATTTTTCAGCGTCACCCATTCCTTCATCCACATTAAGCACCAGCAGGCAGAAAAATAGGTTTTAAAATCTAGTAATCCTAAACCACCTCTTTCCTTTGCATCTTGTAAAATTTTTATTTTAACTCTTGGGTTTTTTTGCTTGCCATATAAACTTCGTTATATCTCGCTGCCACTGCTTAAAAGGTAAATCCGATGTAATAATGGGTATCATTTGGAACAAAAATAACATTCTAGGTAATACATTCATTTTAATTGTTGCAATTCTTCCCAAAAGTGATAGCTGTAATTTTCTCCATTTTAATAGGTCTTGTTTAATTTCATTCCACACTTTAACATAGTTATTTTGAAAAAGCATACAATTCATATTTGTCAAAAAGTCTCCCAAATATTTTACTTCCTTTTCAATTTGGAAGCCAGTCTTATCCATCAACTTTTTTTTTCTTGAAAATTCATATTCTTTGTTAAAAAAAAAATTGTTTTCTGTTTATTAAATTTGAACCCTGCCACCACTCCAAATTCTTTTAATTTTTTCATTAAAATTTCAATTCCCTTTAAAGATTCTGGACAGCCATTTGTCAGGGATGCTCTGACTTGGATTCCTGCATTGAGCAGGGGGTTGGACTCGATGGCCTTGTAGGCCCCTTCCAACCCTACTATTCTATGATTCTATGATTCTTCCAACATAAACACCAAGTCATCTGCAAAAGCCCTCATCTTATATTTCTCCTTTTTAATCTTTATTCCTATAATTCAATCATCTTGTCTTATATCTCTGTTCAATAATTCTGAAACCAATATAAACAGTAGTGGTGACAATGAGCAACCTTGTCTTGTTCCTCTTTGTATCTCACAAGGTTTAGTCAAGTTGCCATTTATAATTATTTGAGCCTTTTGATCGGTATATACCGATTTCACCCATTTTATAAAGTTTTCCCCAAAGTCCAATTCTTCTAAAATCTTAATTAAAAATTTCCAGTTGAAATTATCAAATTCCTTCTCTGCATCTAAAAAGATCAGAGCTGCTTGTTTTTCTGGGTGTTTTCCCAAATATTCCACCACATTCAAGACCGTTTTTACATTATCTCTCATCTGTCTCCTTGGTAGGAAACCACTTTGGTCCTCTTATACAAACTCCTGCAATATTTTCTTGAGCCTTTCTGCCAAAATTGTTGCAAATATCTTATAGTCATTGTTTAATAATGAGATTGGTCTATAGTTTTTTGTTGAGGTTAAATCCTGTCTTTCTTTAGGTATTAATGTTATATATACCGTTTTCCATATTTCCGTTATCTCCCCCTTTTCTAAAATACCGTTCATCATATTTTTCAACTGTTGTAAAATTTCTTCTTCACACTTCTTATAATATAATCCTGATATTCCATCTGGTCCCAGAGTTTTTCCCAGTTTAATTTTTTTATTGCTTCCACCATTTCATTTGCTGTTATTGGGCCATTCATCATTTGTTTTTGTTCCTTAGTAATTTTTGGTAAATTTTATCTGTTCTCTCTTCAGTGCTGCCTCTTGTATTGCACGTAGACATCAAGAAGCTTATTGACAGAAGTGGGGGAATGTTTTGCTTATTTATTGTGAGCATTTACAGTTTAACTCACAGGTAAATTAAAAAGGGGGAGTAGCAGAAAGGTATATCTCAATGGAAATGCAGGCTTCAGAGCACTGATCTTTTTGTAGGGGTGGTTCAGAAACTACAATCTGATCATTTTCCATTGGTAAGAGCTGCCATTAGACAGTTGTTTTAAAATTCCTTACAACAAATGAAACTGTGGCACGAGCAACCCTGGCAATTATACCATGTGGTCAGACAAATTTAAGCAGCAAGGGAGACAAATAGGTATATTTGCTATAAAGTCATTTCTGTCACTCTAAAGCAATATATTATGTCTCTGCATTGCTCTTAGCATAAATCTGCCTTAATATGTTTGTGGACAAATATGTAGCTTCTCAGAAATGAAGAACAGACCCTACATGAGAACAGATAGATGCTCTGATCCTTTTTGTTCTGTGATGTACACAAGGCGCTCCTGCCCAAGTGGGCTCCCTCATCGACTTCCATGGGGCCTCCTCCCCCTCTCCATGTCACGAGAGTTTTAAAAACTGGTAGTGAACAGGGACGCATTAACTCCCACAGTTCTGGCCTGGGGAATAATCTTAGCCCACCAAATTTATTTTTTTCTGGGTACTCATTGGAATGTGAATGGTAGATCCAGAACATTTCTGGATTGAGGCTCCCTTATTTATTATTTATTTTGGATACTTCTATACTGCTTAACATAATAAAATCCCTAAGTGATTCACATATAAATATTAAAATCAGATTTAAAATGCATTATTAAAATCAATTCCAATTACAATAATAGTATAGAGCAATACAAGGAGCGGTAAAATGGAGCAGCATGATTAGTTAAAATTAATTACAATAAATTACAAGCCAGGGAAAGCCTGGGTGAACAAGTGCACTTTCAGGAGACATTTGATACATGCCACATTTTCTGCCTCCCAGACTGCACGGGGGAGGGTTTTCCAGAGTTTCCCCTTGGTGTCATCAACCTTTGTTTGTGCACTAGGCCAAACAATGGCCAGCATGATATGAGGATGGAGGCTTTCTGGACCCATTCCAGACATTTTCTGGAGTCCAGAGCATGGCTGGCCTTACCATTAGGCAAAGTGAGGCATGGGCGGGTGGTGAAGGGTGCAGAGCAGTGGTAAGGTGTTTGAGAGCAGGGCTGTGTATGCCACACAGTCTTCTCTACACCCCATTAGCTAGCCTGCTCTCCACAGGTGCAATGAAGGATGCTGTTCTGTCACTAGTCTCAACGAAAGCTTCCATATGTGGGATTGGGAGAGGGGATGCCATCTTGTCCTTTGCCTCAGGCAGTAAAATGTCTTTGGCCAGCCCTTGCCTTGAGGGCTACTCCCTGCCAGGGCTCTACCAGACAAATCTGACACTAAGAGCCAAACTACATCTGATGCAGTAGATCTGTGAGCTGATCTCCCAGTGTATTTTTATTCTCCTAAAAGCCACCACTGCTCTTCTCCCCCAACCCCTGGCCCCAATTTAGATTGGTGTCACCATGCTGGAGGTGGGTTTAACTCTTCCCCCTGCACCAGTTCCCCAATGTAAATCACTCATCCAAAAAAGTTGTGCTCCTGTATTTCTCCATCTGTGGCTAATGCCAATCCAGTTCACTCCCAGGACTGCAGCCTTGATCCAAATTGAGTGGGGGAAGGACTATAGCTGCTTTTAGTAAGATAAAAAGACCCCAGAAAGCTTTTATTTGAATTATTTGTATTCCACCTGTTAGTACAAAGTCCACACAAAGCAGGTTACAGAATAAGCATAAAACAGGACAATGCATCAGGCGTGGGCAACTTCCAGGCTTCGGGGGGCTGCATTGGTCCCCCAAGCCCCACCCCCAGGGGGCGTGCTGCCAAAATTTGGTGGTGCAGTGGCAGCAACAGCAACAAACAAAAATAGCCTGCCTTTAAAAGCCAAATGTGTGGTTTGCTGCTGAAATTAAGTGGTGCAACAGCAGCAAAAGGGGCTATTTAAAAGCAAAATAGCCCTTTTTGCCATAGCCATGCCACTGAATTTTGGCAGCAAACCACGCACTTGCCTTTTAAAGGCAGGCTATTTTTACTCGCAGCTGTGCCACCAAATTTCAACAGCAAATTTGGCAACACAGAAAGAGGGGGCATGGGGGGGAGGCACAAAAAGGCCAGAGGGGGCTGCATGTGGGGGCTGTGTTGTCTATCCCTGCAGTACATACAAATAAACAGCATTGGTTAAAGCATCCTGAGCAAGCACCAATTAAATCCTGCAAGGATTTGACAAAATACAAAATCATTCAGGTACAGGCACTGTCTATTTTTGACAGTTTCTGAAAACAAATCTATTTATTTATTTACAATATTTATATACCACTCCATATCTAGAACAGATTTCAGAGTGGTGAATGCAAAAAATAAAACAGTAAAAGAATAAAAAGATTAAAACACCACATTAAAATTTTACTTGTTTAAAAACACAATGCCAATAAAAAACGTAACTGGTCAATTAAGGAATGCCTCCTGGAACAGTGCTGTTTTCAGGCGGTGTCGGACACAGTGCAATGTTGGTGCCTGCCTGACCTCCAGGGGCAGGGAATTCCAAAGAAAGGGGACCACCACGCTGAAGACTCTTCTCCTGGTGGACTCCAGTTGGGCCATAGGTCCATGTGGGGCCACCAGGAGCAAGCCCTCCAATGATCTGTGACCGGGCAGGTTGGTAAGGGAGAAGGTGCTGTCTCAGGTATCTTGGTCCCGAGTTGTTTACGGCTTTGTACACAAGTACTAAAATCTTAAACCTGGCCCGGTAGCGAATTGGCAGCCAGTGCAGTTACCTCAGGAAAGGAGTTGCATGCTGGAAAGGGGCAGCTCCTGACAACAGCCGAGCTGCTGTGTTCTGCACTAGCTCCAGCTTCCGGAGCAGCCGTAAGGGCAGCCCCACATAGGGCACATTGCAGTAATCCAGTCTTGAGGTTACTAGCGCCTGTACCACTGTGGCCAAGCTATCCCTGTCCAGGAAAGGCCGTAGCTGGCAAACCAGCCAAAGCTGGTAAAAGGCACTCTGAGCTGCCATGGCCACTTGGGCTTCCAGCGACAGTGATGGATCTAGGAGTACTCCCAAACTACAGAGCTGATCTTTCAAAGGGAGCGCAACCCCATCCAGAACAGGCAGTGAGCCTATCGGACTCGGGAACCTCTCATGCACAGAGCTTCCATCTTGCCAGGATTCAGTTTCAGTTTATTGGCCCTCATCCGGCCCATTATTGAGCTCAGGCACTGGTCCAGTACTTGCACAGCCTCTCCTGATTCAGATGTCATAGGGATCTGGTGATTCTCCTGATTCAGATATCACAGGTGCAGCCCTAGAGCAATGTACATGATTGTTGTGTCCTACTTCTATTCTTTCTGTAAACTGTTTTGATTAAGAAATGTCCCTGATGGCATTTTTTTACAGGCATCCTCTGTTTGGTCGCAATGTTCCTCTTTCGAGTGGATCTGGGTTTATTATGTCAGACGCAGGTTTAATTGTAACCAACGCCCACGTAGTGTCCAGCAGCAGTACAGTGACTGGACGGCAACAGTTAAAAGTGCAGCTACAGAATGGGGATACATATGATGCAACAATCAAAGACATTGATAAGAAATCTGACATAGCAACAATAAAGATTAATCCACGGGTAGGTAGAGAAAAGATGACTGCAATGCGCTGCATGTGTAGCTGTCTCTGAAAAGTGTTTGGAATGTACAGCCAGTGCAAAATATAGTGGCTAGACTTTGAGTGTGCTTTGAAGACCCCATGAGACCAGTCTTGGAACAACGTCATTGGCTTTCAGTTTGTCTCTGAGCACCATTCAAGGTGCTGGCTTTGACTGACAATGTCCTAAATGGTTTGGGGCCGGGATACCTGAAGGCCTGTCTCCTTCCATATGAACGTGCCCCCAGTTGGTGATCATCAGAGGCTTTGAAATATGTCCCACCACCTAAAGAGGCTGAGTTGGCGAAACCTCAAGACCAGGCCTTTCCAGTAGCAGCACCCCAATTATGGAACTCTTTCCCATGCAAACTTAGATTGGCTTCTTCCTTGTTTTGCTTTAGATGGGCAGTGAAGACTATTCTCTTTTGTCAGGACTTTAAGTCTGTATAATGTTTTGTTGCTCTTCAATTTTAATTTTCCCAAATTTTATTGTGTACAGTTTTGAGTGTGTGTTTGCTCCTCTGTTCCTTGCATTTATGAGAAGATTTAATATATTTTTATTATACATTGCACCAGGCATCTGGTAGGCATAGAATACAATTTAGAAGTTTAATAAATAAATGAAAGGAAATGCACCCAATATTTGCTAAATGCTGATTACATTTAAATCAATAAATCTGGTGTGTTGTATCTCTTCTCGCTTTCTTGAGGCATCAATCCATCCATTTGAACACGTAATTTTAAAATTAAAATTAAACTAGTACTTGAAGTGAACCAAAGATTTTTTCTAGATTTCAAATAGGTAAATTTTCTGACTTTATTTATTTGATTTGTACCCCACCTTTCTACAAGAAAATAGCACTCAAGGTGGCTTACAATCATAGCTACTCAGGGGGGTCCTCTGCAGTAAGACGAGTAAGTTATTTACTCTGACATGTAAGCTCTTCAGGTTATACAAGGCCTGGTGGACAGGGCCTGCTTGTTGTGGGTCAGCTTACTGAGCGTTCAGTCAGGTGGCATGGCTGGTACTGCAGCCTTGGAAAGCAGAGTTCAGTCTATGAGGTTTGTGGTAGAAACACAGCGCAGGAGGTAGGAGCCTAGCTGTTGGGAGCCCTGGCTTGAGACAGACAAACAGACCCCCCCCACACACACACACACCTTGCCTTAAGTGGTGGGGACTTTGTCCAGAGTTGCCCTGTGAGCTTCATAGCTGGGAAAAACGTGACTTCAAATCTCTCACATGCCAATCCAACTACATTTGTGACATTACTACTTTTGCTCACAGGAATATCCTTTCCAGCCTGAACCCTACTTCTGATAATGTCATTAAAATTTTTCCTGTGAGCTTGATGGTTTGATTTGCTTAGCTATAATCAGGTTTTTATCTTCCAGAAAAAATTGCCTGCCCTGTCAATGGGCCAGTCTGGTGATCTGAGACCTGGGGAATTTGTTGTGGCTATTGGGAGCCCCTTTGCCTTACAAAACACAGTGACCACAGGTATTGTCAGTACAGCACAACGCGATGGCAAAGAGCTTGGCTTGAAGGATTCTGATATGGATTACATTCAGACTGATGCTATTATCAATGTAAGTATATGCACCATGACTTCAGTAAATCTCAAAAATAATGAAGTACCTGTTGGTCATTTTCTACCAATCCATCCATAAAACCACTATTAATGGAAATACAGTTAAGTATCACAGTTGACAGTTTTTCCAGTTTGCAGCAGCCCAGCACATTCTGCCCTCGGTCAACACTTCTTTTGATTCCTTCAAAGAAACTGTTTGAAAGCAGTCTAAATAATAAAATGAATGAATGAATATTTTTATTTTGGTCCAAGACCAGCGCATAAATAATAACAAATGTACAAAACTCATGCTGTCAGACCACATAAGCACAAAACAACATGATTAAAACCATACAATCCCAATATAAAAAATTATTACAATGTTAAAATAATGTTAAAATAATATTATTTTGTCAACACCCTCCGGCAAGTGATAGCAGCTGCACAAAAACAGGCCACTTTTGCTGTTATATGGGGATTCTGATCAGATAAAAAATATGATAAGTAAAATAAAACAGATCTGCCAGGGATTTGTTGTAAAATCGGGGTAATAAAAGTGCATCGAAGATCACGATAAAAAGAACAATAAAACAAAACGTGTCCAACTGTCTCCACTTCCCCTGATTCACAAGGGCATAAGCGTTCTTGATATGGGACCCTCTTAAATCTGCCTTCCAAAAGTGCAGATGGCAAAACATTGAATCTGGCCAATGTAAAAGCCTTTCTGAATTTGGGAAAAATCAGATTTGACAAATAATTTGCAGGCAAGAGTGCCCTCCCATTGTCCCTGAAATCAGTATGGCCAAACCTAAAACCTTTTGCAATTCAATATCCCAGATTCGCTGACGGATAGTAACGTTGGCTTTTTCGTATCCGAGAGCTACAAGGGCATTAGGGGAGAATCCCAGACTTTGTAACTTCTCATCGAATGGCCTTATCCATTTTGTCTGAAAGGCATCAATTAAAGTTAATGGGGCCACTCCCACAGGAAAGAAAATAATCTTCAACCAAAGATTTATCTTATAAACCCATGCATAAGCTTCTACAGAAATTTGCTCTGCTTCTAATAATAAAATTACATTTGTGGCCTCAAATTTTTCCCACAATCTATCCCTTGAAATGAAGTCAAAAGCTGACTTAAAATCAATGAAGGCTGCATATAGAGTCCCGCTGCTGGAAGAATATTTCTCAACAAGATGTTGAAGAACCAATCCTTGATCAACTGTAGATCGCCCTGAACTAAAACTAGCCTGCTCGTCCTGCAGCGTATTTCCTTGCTCTAGCCAGTTCTGCAGTCTTTCATTAAGATGGCTGGCATATAATTTGCTGATAATACTTAGCAGGCTGATTGGTCTATAATTTGGAGGATCTATCTTTTCCCTTTTTTATAAATTGGGACAATAATAGCAAGCCCCCAATCCTCCGGGATGGATGCTGAATGATCGATGAAGGTAAATAAAGCACCTAGCACTGGAGCACTCTCTATTAGCCTTCAACAATTCAGATGGAATGCTATCACCCCCCCGGTACCTTACCAGATTTGAGCTTAGAGATAAGGTTAGTAATTTCTGACATGGAAACAGGTGGCCACTCAGGAAAATTATTTATATTAGTCTTTGTGACCTGTTGACAGTATTGACCTCTTGCATAAATATCTCTAAAGTGAGATTCCCAGACATTAACTGGAATATGATAATGCAGACAAACTGTTGTATTCTGCCAGGCCTTAGAGACAGTCCTCCAAAATATAGCTGTATCGTTTGTCCTTGATGCTTTTATCAAACATTGCCATGTCTTTATCTGGGCCTGTTTCTTTTTTTCTTTAATTAAGATTTTATAACTCCTTTTTAACACAAACCACTTTGTTGGGAGTGTTGTCAAGGCCCTGTATTTTTTGACTAAAGATTTTTTCATGGCAATGCATTCCTGGTCAAACCAGGGTTTAGACTTATAGGTGAGGGCATATTGCTCTTGATGTTTTTTTTATAATTCAAGCAATTTTGTAGAGAGAGAATCAGGTCTTGAAACAGATCCAGAACTTTTACCGAAGAGTCTGCTGCTAAAATAGCATTGCGAAATTGGATACTGCTGCGGAGTACAATAGCTCTCTTATGACAGCCTCAAGACTGGCAGACCACTTAATATGTGAAGCTCTTACTTCAGCCTCTAGATTTAGCATTGGCTCCTGTTCTGCAAAAGCAATCTGGTTATTCAGATTTAAAGATAATACCAACAGTAGGTGGTCACTCTCAGTGCGCTCTCCCACCTCATAGCTGGACACCAAATTTAGCAAATGGTAGGAAACTAAGAAATAATCAATTGTAGACGCACCCAAAGCAGATAAAAAAGCAAATTCACCTTTCCTATCACCCTCTACTCCATCATTCAAAATAACTAGATCCAGTCTGTTTACCATTTCCATAAGGCAAAGCCCAGCATAGTTGCATCTCGTGTCTTTGGATTGTCTAAGAGGTAATGGGTGCACCTCCTCTATTTCAGGAGGTAATATGTGAAAATGAGAATACAAGTCCTCGTCATTTTGCCCAATCCGGGCATTAAAGTCCCTTGCCACAATCACGGAGGCTTCTGGACACAAGACAGACATCTTATTAATATACTCCTCCAATTTTGACCAGTTATCCTTAGTTGATTGTTTTTGTTGTTGCGGGGGCAAATAGACATTTATTATCAGTAGCCCCATCGATCTAAGATTAATTACTAAAGAGTGGCAAGGTGAGACAGATGGACTAGTTTAGTAATGGAGGTTCTGAGTTTAGTGGAAACCAGCAAACTCAGACCCCCTTTGGAGCATCCTCCCGTGTGACTAGATACCGCTTGGAGAGAGTATGCAGCGAAACCATTCAGATCTAACTCCTCCCTTGCCCAGGTCTCTTTCAGTAATAAAATATCAAATTTATTAATGAAATCTATGAAAGAAGAGTCTGATACTTTACTCAACCATCCCGCAATGTTCCAGGATAGAAGTCTTAACTGGGAATTAGGTTGGCACTGTGTTTGTCAATCCAGGGTAGGTGGCAATCCGAAATTCATAGTGATGTCCTTGCTTCTCATTCGGTTTTGATTTTTTTGCATTCCCCTCTCAAAAGCCCCCATCTCTTTTTCCAAATATTCGATTTCATCAGCTGTTGGGCTCAACCTGCTGACATTTGAGATCACTGGATGGCCAGCATATGTCTGGTAAATAGGAGTTGGTATCCTCTCAGACTTGGCCAATTCCTCATCTTCTAAAAATCTCATATCAGACCAGGTGGGAAACTTTGGAACTACAGAATTTTCGTTAGCTATTGTAGAAGCTGAGTCCCTCCCAGTACATTTTTGCATGCTTTTATTTCCTATTGGATTAATCTCTGTTACAATACGACAGTTCTGGCTACTCCTCTCCACCTCAGGGTTCTCCTGCATAATTCCCTTCCTTTCCTTCAGGCTACTGTTTTGTTTTGCCAGGATAAGATCCTCTGCTACCCAGTGTACACCTTTGCTATCAGTAGATCCCTCTTGTTCTGCCTGCAAATCTATTAGAAGAATTCTCAGAGCCTCGAAGCTCTGCACAATTTCATTTTGTGCTTCTAGAGGCAGGGCACCAAAGGAGTCTAGGAGCAGTTTTTCCTCACTGGTTAATGGTTTCTTCCCCTCACCCAGTAACTGCTGTTCTTCTTGAATGTCAGCATCTTGAATACTAATATTTGCAATGCACTTTGGCCCTTGAGTCTTGAGGGTTTTATAGCTGGAGGGGACTTCCTCAATGGAGTCCAGATCAATTAGATCTTGAGTGCTGCTAGCTTCCTCAGCTCCATTACCTTTTATCTGAATGTAAGAGTAGCCAGCTATAGCCAATGGGGGTGCCTGGTTCTCAAAGTATCTTAAGACTGTTATCCCCTTTTCCAAGAATATGCCCCTGCTATTATACACAGTTTTGGCTAAACCTTGCTCTCGAAAGGTGACCACTGCACTAGCGCAAAAATAGTTGAAGTACAGATATTCCACATATACTAGGTCAATGACGGTAAACAAGCCTGGGAACACCTTATCTAAGATTTGTAGAAGATGTAACTTACGTTCCTTCTGTGCTAAGAACCCTTTAGGTTTAGGGTAGTTGGATAAAACTAGCTTATTACAGTTCATTGCTAAATTCCAGCTCTTGTTATTTAAAGACATCTTCTGGCATATTTTTATTCCTGACAGCACAGGTGACCATGGGTCCTGTAAATTAGCATCCTCATCCTGGGCTAGTGTGGATGGATAGGGCTGTAGCGAGGGCCTCTCTGCATTGTGAAGCTGGGGTCTGGCATCGCCGTTTTTATTTTCTTTATTCTTAATTTCCATCTTAGTTGTCTGTTCTATTATCTGTTTGGGATTATCTAATAATTTTAGAAGGTTCTTAAAATCCATTTCCCTAAAACAAGCCCCCTTTATATTTTTTATATTCTTACTCTTCTTTAATTGATTATTCTCCTTCTTTCTAACCACACTTTTGCATATCCTGTTCTTCCTCACTATTAGCTTATTTGCCTGTGATTCATATTTACTAGGCTTCGTCCCTTGACTCTCTTCTTTTAGTCTGGGGGCAGCCCTTTTAAAGGCATCCACAAGCGTAGTCAGAAGTTTGTTGCATTCCGACAGGAAGAGTGTAACGTGTTCCATATCCTTCGTTAGTAAAGAGAGCCAGCCTTCAATTGGTAGGCTGTTACTCTGATGGGAGGACTCTTCCTTGTTTGCTTTTTCATCACTGCGAGCGAACTCTGAGCGTTGTCTCAGCATCAGTTCGTGCAGCCGATTATTGTTTACAGGTGGCTGCATTAACTCATGTGATGCTCTATTCTCGGCAGCTGCCAACTCTAATGCAAGATTTACAGATGATGCGTCCTCTTTTAGATCTTGAATGCTGCCTTTAAGACATACAAACCAGTCTAAGATGGAATTTGATGTGTGTAAAGCGTCGTCATCCATCCCCTTCTTTTCCTCCCTAGCTGGAAAGAACTGGGTAATCTTCGCTTGATTTTTTCAGCCTTTTAGAGGGACACTCTGTATGATCCCCAGGGCTCTGTACGCCTTTCTGGTGAGCACCATTCCTTTACCTATTTCCAAAGTTAAATCCAAAACGAATGTAAACAAATAACAATTGCTGTGAGACACCACCTCCAACTGTTTGCACTCTCCTTTCTCTCCCTTCCCCCAATGAAGGAGAAATTTAAAACTCACACACGCAGAGGAGCTGCTGAATCACAAGGTTCACAAGGGAAGGGCTTTCAGAGAAGCCTGCTTTCCGTAAAGCACAGCTTTCCGGAAATCCTGGATTTCCAGCTCTGTCTCCTATGCAGTTTATATTTCTGGAACCAAACTCAGCACAGCAACAGTAGTGGCCTCCTTGTTCTCTCTCTGGGTGGCCGCGGGTCTTGGCAAGGGCCCCGTGAGGCAGGCCACACAGTGTGATGTAGATCGCCTCCTATGCGACGCCTAGTTAGACGCCCTTGGCGCGTTGCTGAGGTGCTGCTTCTGGCAGCCCCGCCTTACATCCCTGTTGGGCGGGGACAGAGACAGACACAGGCTCAGGCTCCACTGGTGCGGCAGGCTCTGGCCAAGCTCCTTCCTCCCAGGCTCTGGCCAAGCTCCTTCTCCCGAAATAATAAAATGACAAGGACTACTTGGGTATAGTGGAATGTTTCCTATTGACTGGTATAAATGTGTGGAATCCATGCTTAAACATTTATCCTTGTCTTTTTGTTTAAACCTTGTAGAACTTGGTGCATTGTTATCCATTAGCGCATCAGCTTGAAGGGTCAGTTTCAACTCTTGACCAATCCTCATTCACTAGTTGGGCTACCGTGAACTATTTACTGACTGCTAGTAGCAGCAGTGCTGTTTCCTGGGTCTCTGTAATGACCAAGATTTGTTGCCTAGCGCCTCTCAGTGGTGCTGAAAGAGATGCTGCGGTAGGCAAGGTCTCTCTGCAATTGCTTAGGAGGCGATTATGGCAGGGTCCGCAACTCTGTGGATTTGCAAGAGTTGTGTTGCCTTTTCTCACTGCCTGGGCAGCCATGCTGGACTCAACTGTAATTCCCTCACCCTGTGTGTGGTGGGGTCTCCTACCAAAACATTTCTCGGAAGAGAGGAGAGAGGCAGACAACTCTGTCATGTGCTGCTTGAACTTCCCAGTGTCACAGGTGCAAAGTTCCAACCCTGAGACATGCAGGAGAGAGTGTGTGGAGGAGAGAGGGCAACTGAGTGGCCACCCACTTCAATCACTTCTGTCTTTCTCTAGAGTGAGCGGGAGGCACGAACATCTGACTAGTGATAAAACATGGGTTGACTTCCCTACACCTTTCAATCTGATCCTTAAGAAAATAAGGGTGCAATCCTATGCATGTTTAGACAAAAAAAAGTCCCGTAGCTCAGCATACCTCAGCCACCATCCCGGTTGTAGGACTTCTTTCTCTCCAAACGTGCATTGGATTACACCCGAAGTCAGTGAAGTGCACACACTGTACCTTTTTGTGAGGCACAGAGCGTGAAATTACTAATCAAATAATGCAGGGAACTGGAGGACTTTTTTCCTGTCTAAACATACATTGGACTGTGCCCTAAATCTCTTTGCAATATGATTTTCACATTGTGAAATGCATTTTAACATTCTCTGGTATTGTTTTACAGTATGGAAACTCAGGAGGACCTCTGGTAAACTTGGTAAGAGCTCCTTACATTAACAGAGCCTAATTATATTTATTTGCTTGCATAATGTGGTGAAATAGTTGTTTTAAAAGGGGGAAATTGGAAGTAGTTACCAAAAGTGTTGTCTTTATATCCTCAGTCTGGCGAAATCATGTAGTTGTTGTGTATTTATCAAAGTGAGAGCAGATGTTTTCAGATGTCACAAAATCAGAGCCTATGTTTATCTTTCTTTCCTATGCCATGAAAACAGGAGTGTGAGGAGGACAGGTCCATGAAGGCAGTGATGATATCCAGCTCTGTCTCTCCTAATCCAAACCAGTTCTTATATTCTTGATCTCCAGGTCTATTCTGAATGGCTGTGGCTTTCCAACATCTCAAGATGGGAGAGGTCATGCCCAGCCCTGTTTTTCCTGTACATGAAAAGTATGTGTTCCATCACTGAGCTATGGCAGATGCCTTGGATTTATTTTGTGATATCTGAAAATGCTGTAAACGCCTGACCCTCTGGTCCACTGGGCAAGGCAAGTGGCTAGGATCAGGTGCAAAGGCCAGTGCATCAGTCCAGCATCAGAAGTGCGGATGGATGAATCTGTCTGCTTCGCTTTCTGTAACGTTCACATTTTTTCAAGCACAAGTACGTTCCACCCCATTTCAACATCAGTTCATGATTTTTTTTTAAGTCTGCACAAAAATTCATAAACATTTTCGTACCGTTTCATATACACAAAATTGTACACACTTTTGTACACATTTTCCCCTCATATATGCATTTTTGCATACATTTCCCCTAATGTAGTCTCTTGTACACTATATTTCCTACCATATACATTTTTATACTCATTTTTTGAACCAAGAACTACATCCCAATATTCGGAGAAGTGCGAAAACAAGAATAACTGCATTCCAGTTCACATATTAGTCTGGAAAGAGTGAATTAGGTTGATTCATATTAAAATGTGAACCAAACTAAATTTTCCCCAATCCCTAATCAAAGTCATGATGTCACATATGTGTAACAAAATGAAACTGGTGCAATAACTGAGGATGGTGCAGCTCTTTGGTCAAGGCACTGAAACAATCCAGTGTGGACAGTTTGTGTATGTGGTGCAGGCAACGATGGGGAGAGTCAATGCCAGGCCCAACCCTCTCCATGTCAGAAGGGTGAGGGGGACCCCTTCTTCTGGGAAGTATTTAATCAGAAAGAGGAGCATCAAATGCCTCAGCAGACAATGCCTACAGAGCTTGTGCTAGGCACAAGTGACAGTGTGATGCAACATGCTAACCACGTAGTATACATGGCCAGGCAGTGCCACAGGCCCACACCACTAAGACTATAAAGGGAAGGGCCTGTGAGAGAGAGAGAGAGAGAGAACAATGAGTGGGAAGTTTCTGAACAAAGGGCTCACGTAGATTCGGTTTCATCAACAGAAGCCTATGGAATTGTTCATAGATGCCTTTTTATGCTTGGAAAGCAGTGTAGCATTCAAGCAAAACTGGCCAAAGATCTGCAAGCAAGATAGTAATTAGTCAGAAGATAATGGAGAGAGGAAGTGCAGGAATTGATCACTGTGTAGGGCTGATCACTGCAGGTAGAGGTTGGGTGGGGAGGATCCAGTCTGCGCACTCGACAGTTTGTTGAGTAGAATGTGCAGAACACAAGCTTTGTGCAAAGTCTGATGGTTGGCACATGCTGGGAGCGGTCCTCTTCCTTGCTGGAGCTGCATGGTGATGTCAGTTTGCAGTGCAACATGCACATGGCCAAGGTTGACAGTGTTGTATTTCCAGGAGCTGTTTCAAAGCTAGGAAAAAGATCTTGCAGTCATCTGCCCCTGTCCAGTAAAAGAGATCCAGACATGGAAACATATCTTTCTTCATGGATCTCTGCTGTGAGTCTTTGCACAACACCGCAAGAGGAAAACCCTCCCAACCAACGTTCCCATGTACACACCTGTGGCTTTTGCACTATGCTTGCTCTGCAGTCCAGGTGCACTTCCCCCCACACCAAACCACTTCGTGGATTATCAGCACTGTCAGAATTGACAGTATTGACAATTTACAGTATTATGTGGGAGTGGGGGAAGAAGTGTCTTGCCAGAAGCCTAGAATTCAGGCTGCTTACCTGGACTGAGGCAAATATGCCACACATACACACACACACATGGCTTTTTGCACCCAGTGCTATGACAGAATTAAAATTATCAGGACAGTGCAAGAAAATACGAGACTTACCCTCATCAAGTCATTTGTTTTGAGCACAGCTTTGTCTGTGACTGAATCCCTGGGAGATACTGTTTGCTGACGGAGATAGTCTCTCTGCCCTTGGGCTGACAAGGTGGAGCTGAAAGCCAAATAGCTGGCTGATGACATCTGTAGCCTCTAGTGTCTGGGGAGGGGTGGAGCCTCTAAGGCTGCTTAGGCACTGCATGATATGGTTGATTCAGATCATCTTTGCATTCTCCATGTTCAGACACAGATGCTAGATTTTGGGGACATTTGATATGCCCTGCTGGTGAGCTCCCCAGAGGTGGACCAGCGAGACCTTTGCTATCTTCTGATGTTATGTGTACAGTAGATGTTAACACTGTATGATTGCATAGCCTTACGAGGCCTTCCTCCTCCTCCTCCTCCTCCTCCTCCGAGAATTAGAGCCATAGGGCATGGGGAATACCAGCTCTGCCCCTTCCCTTTCATCCCTGCCTTCCCCCTGATTGCATAAGATTAGGAGCAGCTGAATAGGGCTAATCTCTGTTGCATATGAAGACTTCTCATTGGCTTCTGCCATTTGCACATGCAGAGCTGCCTTTTCCATTGAAGTGAATGGGAAAACACATTGACATCAATTCTGTATGTGCAACAGTACATTGGTTCCACCTGCATATTGAATGTATTTCTGGTAGTTCATCATCATCATCTGTTTAGCAAAGCACAAACTGTTATGAATGCATTTCTTTTTAAAGATAAAACTTTTAAAAAATAAATGAAACTTGTGTCCATATCTTATTTTAACAGGATGGCGAAGTGATTGGCATCAATACTTTAAAGGTTACTGCAGGAATTTCCTTTGCTATTCCTTCTGATCGTATCACTCAGTTCCTCTCAGAGAATTATGACAAACAAAGTAAAGGTAAAATGTGTAAGCAATAGAGGGGGATTTGACTAGAGAAGGATGCTTTGAATCCAATTAAATGCAAATGTTTTTCAAGAGAAATGCCCTAGGTCATCCTGACAGTTTTCCAGTATTATATGTACCTGGCACCAGGGGTGTTGTTAGGGAAGGCCTACCTGGGCATGGGCCTCGGATCTTTTTTGAGCTGTGCCCTGGATCTTTTGAGCTGTCCTAATTGCCATTTTTTAAATATTTCCCCATTGACTTTCATTGGAAAACAAAAACGGCCATAACTTTTTTGGTTTGTATGATAAATTCATGAAATCTGGAGGCTTGGTAGCCCCCATGGAACCGATTGAATCTGCCAAATTTCAGGCAGTTAGGACCAGTGGCTTTTGTGCTAGTCACAAGTAAAGTTTGCTATTTTCAAGAAAATGTGTCAAAGCAAAGAGCTATATTTGTTTGTGCTTCCACATATGTGCATGGAATTTGGGGAGCTGGAAGCCCCTATAGAGATGACTGATCCTGCCAAAGTTCAGACAGTTACGTCTCGTGGCTTTTGTGCTAGCCACAGGTAAAATTTGCTTTTTCCAAGAAAATCTGTCCAAGTAAAGAGGTATCATTTTTTGTGTGCTTCCACATAAATTCATGAAATTTGGGGACCTAGCAGGCCCTATGGAGCTGACTGAACCTTCCAAATTTCAGACAGTTAGGTCCAGAGGCTTTTGCGCTAGCCATGTGTAAATTTTCCTTTTCTCAAAGTCTAAAACAAAAAGTAAAAACTGTCAAGTCACCCAGGGGATTAGAGATCCTAATCAGAAGGTGTTTAAGGTGACCATTAGGAGGTCACTATCCCTAATCTCTGGTGTAGGGTTTTTTTGAGGTGCAAAAAACCTCTCTCCCCCTACTTTTCTTTTCTGCTCTTATATGCCCACTGTTGGGAGCTTTCCTGCAATGAAATTTTGAAGAAGGAGAAGGAAGGGAAGAAAGAGCTCCATGTGAAATACTGGTATTTCACACAGCATCTGATTTTACTGCCCCAAACTGGAACCTTTGGATTCTGCAGAAGTTTATTAGCAAGGGATCCAATCAGCTTCCACAAACGTCTTTCTCCCCCTCCACTTTAATTTCTCCTATATAGCTGTAGGACTCAAATAATCCCAAAGGGAGGTTTAGGACTATGTGGCACCATGATCGAGAAACTGCTGGGGCTTTTAAATAGGTTCTATAGTTTTAAAAAAGCTAGAAAAAGCCCTCAGCCACCTCACCTCATAAAGTTAATTTAAGTATGTGCAATCCTTACAAACCCTCCACAGCCTCCTAAATTCCTCTGAAGTACTACCTCTCTGAAAGGAGCCACTTGGCTTAGGGAATTTTCTCTACCCCCCCACCCACGCACATTTCCAGTCACCATTCTTCTTTTCTTCTTCCCTCCCCTTGCCTATCCTGTTCTTTCTTTCTCTTCTTTATTCCACCCAGAGCATATCTTGGGGAATTCTTAAAGAGAATTCTCTTTGGGCAAGAAAAGTTCTGAACTGTATTTGACTTTATACAAACAGACAAGAGGGTTGGTTTCTCCCCTTCTCACTCAAGTCTTTGAGAAGAGTGGGTTCACATGGTTGCAGAGAAACAAATCGGGGGCTGTTTTGTTTGTCACTTGCCATTATCCAGCAATAGGAAGGGCTGCAGCTCTGTGGCAGAGCGCATGCTAGGCAGGCAGAAGGTCCCAGGTTCAACCCCCCTCATTTCCAGGTATAGGGAAGAATCCTGCCTGAAACCCTGGAGAGCTGCTGCTGCCAGCCATTGTCGACAATACTGCGCTAGATGGACCCAGGTCTGACTCAGTACAAGGCAGCTTCCTATGTTCCTCTGAACAGAAAGCTTTAATAAAAATAGGAGTTTTTGGATTGTTTTTTAAGTGGAGGGGAGATAAATATTGCTAATTTATGCAATCCTATGTATGCCTGGGGACCGCGGTGGCTTAGTGGTTAAGACGCTGAACTGCAGACTGGAAGGTCGGCAGGTCAGCAGTTCGAGACCCGAGTGCTGCGTGACGGAGTGAGCTCCCGTCTTCAGTCCCAGCTTCTGCCAACCTAGCAGTTTGAAAGCAAGAAATTGCAAGTAGATAAATAGGTACCGCCTCGGCGGGAAAGGTAACAGCGTTCCGTGCACCTCGGTGTTCAGTCATGCCGGCCACATGACCACGGAAGCGTCTTCGGACAGCGCTGGCTCTTCGGCTTAGAAACGGGGATGAGCGCCGCACCCTAGAGTCGAACACGACTGGTTGGGGACACCTTTACCTTTACCTTTTTATGTATGCCTACTGAGAAGTCCCATTATGTTTAATGAGGCTTACCTTCAGGAAAGTGTGCATAGGATTCCAGCACAAGTTACTTTTGCAGGGAAGTTTGCACCTTGATGTTCTGCATATTTACTCAGAAATAAGTCCTGAGTTGTGAGCATGGTACTGCAGTCTTAATACAGTGCCTACCCAATTCTGTCTAATGAATTGACTACCCTTTCGGCTCAGTCCAATCCATGTTTTGTCATTTGTGGGTGGGTGTTTCTTTTTGCATGAACTCTAGCTTCAGTAGTGAGGGAAAGGCACTTAGTGCATGCTCAGAGTTTCTCCATAACTGAGCCTTAGTTTTGAAAACAGACTCATTGGCTGAATCCTGGTGAAGTCTTGGCACAAATGAAGTTATGGGGAGGAAGATACAATGAGAGCTTGTGCATAACAAGGAGGAGGTAGAGAGGAGTTGCACAAAACAAGGCATCTGTTTTTATGAAGAGTTGCTGGAGGATGGTAGGATGAGGAGGGATGGTTGCATGGAGGGGAATAGAATTGGTAGGGGGAGAATGTAAGTGCTCAGTGGTGAAAGAAAAACATTCTGCGCATGCTCAGAGGCACTCTCTATTTAAGAACATAAGAAGAGTCATGCTGCATCAGACCAAGGTCTATCTAGTCCTGCATTCTGTTCACACAGTGGTCAACCAGATGCCCACTGGAAACCCACAAGCAGGACATGAGTGCAATAGCACCTTCCCACCCATGTTCCCCTGCTGCTAGCATTGGTGAAATGTAAATAAATTCTTGTAAGTCTAAATTAGAATGCATGTACATCCTTCAGAAACCTTGCAGGTTTCTTGCCTGGGGGACACCTCTAATGACCTGTGCATTTTCATAAAATTTACCCAAAAACTATTGGGGAAGGGGTGAATGGAAGGGAAAGCAAATCACTCCCTCCCCCAAACTGGAGAACTCCCCTTCCACATGAACTGCTGCACCTATCCTTCTGAAACTTTGCTGGTTTCTTACTTAGGGACAATTGTAGGCTGTCTGTAACTTTCAAAACAATGGTCCACAAGGAACATAGGGAGATAAGTATGTCTTCTTTTGGAGACCTCAAAATGTCAAGGCACCTTTGCACAAAACCCCTTGTGGCTAGCACTCTGAAATTTGGAGACATGATCTCCTCTGATGGGGCAACGAATCCTGAAATTTTTATCCAATTCTTCCAAGGATTAAAAAACGTTATCGGCAGTTCCCTTTAAAAGAAAACATAAACCCTGCACCTATTTTTCTGACATTGGGCAGGTGTAATCCCTTTCTAGGGAGTTACTATGCCTGAAATTATCCAGTTCTGACCAAGAGAAAAAAGTTATAATTTTTTTTCTACTTTCCCATGGTAGTCAACAGGAAGCATAAAGACTCATTTTTCCAAACCTTGACTCAGGTTTGGTGCTGAGCTGAAGTGGTCCGACTACAAATTGGGCAGAGCAGAAGTGGGATGTTTTCCAAAATGCTGAATTGGGGTCTGAGTTGAAGTGGGGTGGGGGGTCAGTGCACACTTCTTATGTATGTGTGTAATCTATACACACACGCAAGCACACCGCATGCACATACCAGACACACACACACACACACACACACACATATATATATATTAGACGTGCGCTTAGACTCATGTGTATATGTGTGTGTGTGTGTGTGTGTATGCGCAAATTCGTGTTATGGGCCTGTGCCCCGGATCTTTTAAGATCCCAGCAACGCCCCTGCCTGGCACCATAATAACTCAGAGCAGAAGTTCTCAAACTTTCTATCCCCAGGGCCTACTTGAGAGATCTGAGAATGACAGGCCCGCCAGTCACAAAATGGTGGCAGACAGAAGTGGAGTTTGGCATTATCAGCTGGCGATTACTGCTATCATTTTATATTGATATCTACTCCTTTGGGAATTGCTACATTCTTTGCCACAGTTATTTCCTTGTAGCAAGGTGTTCCATAATTCAGCTTTCAATTATGTAGGCATGGGCTCCGGAGGTATCATTACCCAGCCTCCCCATTTCAGGCAGAATTTGCTGATCCAGAGGCTCGAAGGAGGACTTCTTATTTTATATTGTTTTTCTCCACCCTTGTTATGGGATGAGGAGCGGAGAAGACTTTTCCTCCTGGTTGACCCCTTCTTTACAGGGGTCTACCCTGTACAGGGATTCCTCAAGAAAAGAATTTCTGATAGGCTGCCACCAGTCAGGACAACCTCCTCACACACCCTGGTCTGTCCAGCTGCTTGTTTCTGAGCTCTGTTGCTAAGGTCTGCTCTGCCCCAGCCCCAGGAGAAGACTACAAGGAAGGTGCTTTGGACTTTATTTATTTATTTATTAAATTTATTAATCGCCCATCTGACTGGTCACCCAGCCACTCTGGGCGATGTACAACCCACCATAAAACAATTTAAAACAATAAAATTTTACCATAAATTTTTTTTTTTTTAAATACCCTAGCCCACCCCAAATGCCTGCCTGAACAGCCATGTTTTTAATGCACGACGGAAGCTCATTAAAGACTTTCCTTCCCAAAGGCCAGGAATACAGAACTTAACAAAAACCTTTAAAAAAATCCTAGAAACACAAGCATTAGCTTTGTAACCATGCAGTCTTTCACATGGGGAAGAGTTTAGTGAGAAATCCCTTTTAAAACAAAACATGGCCAAATATAAAATGGGAGTTTATTTATGAAAAAGGGGGAAAAAACAAAGGGAAGGCAACAATCAAACACATACACGGAATTCCAAATAAAACCAAAAGGTCAGTCTAACTTGTCTAATGACGTTACCTACCTGATTAGAGTCTTGGATCTCGGAGCATTTGCAGAGTTCACTGCAGAGAGGATGGTATGAGAGAGAACCCTCCAGTTAGATGGTATATGGAAAGGTCTAGAAGAACTGAGTGAATCCTTCTTTTTATGGGGATCTCAGCTCAGTAAAAGCCAGCCCCTTAGCACAGACTGATGGTTGCTTTATCCAATAACAAGATAGCTGTAACAAGATAGCTCCCATCTTTGCTGGTCTAGCCAGCAAATCAGAAAATTATGTAGTGGCTGGATCCACCTTCTTAATGACTGTACACTTACATATCAAAAGTCCAAGGTGGATGGAACCAGTCAGCCTATTTAAAAAAAGATTAAGGTTTTGGTTGCATTTTGGATGACAAAAAAAGAGATAAGGCTAGATAAACCTATCCAGGTTGCCTAGCAGAGTGCCAACTGACCAGATCTATCCTCTAGGAAGCGCTGTTGAGCTCCCTCAGTATATAGGGGTTGTCACAACCACACACATGCACACCCCTCTCAAGATATCCTTACTCGTCTCCTGTCATTTCTTCTACCCTTTTCACAGTTAACTTAAGACCTATCCACCCATACCGCCAGTTTCTTTCATCACCCCTCCTGCTGCTTTTACATTGACTTCCTCCTATAACAGCTTCCCTCTTTTTATCCCTTTCCTTTTTATTCCCAGTTTTTTTTTTAAGTAGCCTTGCTCACTAACTAACCCTTATTGCCACACCTGTCTATGCAGCATGCAGCCTTTATTTATTTATTTGTTTGTGTGTTTATTTAATTTATTAATCACCCATCTGGCTGGTCACCCAGCCACTCTGGGTAATGTACAAGCATATAATAAAACAGTTTAAAACAATAAAATTCTACAATAGAAACATTTTCTAAAATACCCTAACCCACCCCAAATGTCTGCCTGAACAACCACGTTTTTAATGCACAGCGGAAGCTCATTAAAGAGGGGGCATGGCGGAGTTCCCTAGGGAGGGAGTTCCCTAGGCATAGGGCAGTCAAGGGCAGTCAAGCCATGGCATAGGGCAGTCAAGCAAAGAGTCACTGGGCAGTCTGAAGCACTGAGACCCACTGGTGTGTCCCAGCCCACAGTCTGAGAAACACTTAGGGTGCAGTCCTGTGGGTTGTGCCCTGGGTACTTGTAAGCCCCCAAACCCAGAGGCTTACGAGCCTCCTTTGCAGAAATGCTGCATTTTAGCTAGACGGGCGATTTTTTAGCTAGACGGGCGATTTCATCTGTCTAGCCGAGGCTTCAGGGAGGGAGAGGCAAGGAGATGGGCAGCGATAGGAGAAGGCATAAGCCAGCTGCCCTGTCCTCTTC
This sequence comes from Heloderma suspectum, assembly GCF_057233095.1. Taxonomy (NCBI): domain Eukaryota; kingdom Metazoa; phylum Chordata; class Lepidosauria; order Squamata; family Helodermatidae; genus Heloderma; species Heloderma suspectum. The sequence continues at coordinate 121,068,559 of NC_139462.1, forward strand.
CTCTCCCTGCCCCCAGGAATGCCTCCTTTCTCCTGCCTTCATGCTCCGTTTACCAAGTGTGGAGAAACAGCTGGTGTGGTTCTCTCCACGCTGGCTATGAGGGGGAGGGGGAGGGGGAGGGGAGCCAGAAAACCGAAAAATGATTAAAACTGAAATTGGTTTCAAATATAAAGTTACGACAATAATAATAAAAGCATAAACTTAGCCTCCAGATGCCAGTCCAAAGACCATACGTTGCTTTTGAAATTGACAGGGAACACTTTTGAGAGCGCTGTCAGAATAGCGGGAAAATGCATGGAGAAGCAGGGGGGGAATGAACCCTCACCTCAATACCCCAACCCATAGGAATTTGCTTCTTTATGCAGTTGTTACCGTTAGGGGAAGGATAATGGGCAGAGGACGCTTTCAAGGCTTTTAAGAAATGAAGGAGCTATTGTTCCGTTATCACATGACCACTGCATGGTGGAATGACACTTCCATTTAGAAGTTGTAACGTTTGTGAACGTCATGAGTGGGGATGGTCATCTCCATGTTAGCACCTCACTTCCTTGGCGGTTCTAGGATTGCTGTTATGGAAATATTTCACATAATCAGCCCCAGTTGCATGTTCCATTGTTCACAAATTTCCAAGTCCCAGTGCTTCACATGGTGCTCATGTAATGTGTGACAAGCAACTGAGGGCGTCTAAGAAATGAGGGAGCACCTTTCAAACACTGTTTGGAGACCATGCCAGCTGTTATGTGAGCACTGTTTCGGGCAGCGCTTCCTTTGGAAGTCATGATGTTTATGAACAGCATAACATGTGATTGGGGCTAACGATGAGAAGCTTCCCCAGCAACCTCCAAAGCAGTGGGAATAATGTGGAGCTGTTCCACATGATCAGCTCCAGCCATACGATGAGTTATTTACAAAAGTTCCACTTGGAAGCGCTGCCGGGCCTCTTTCCACTGTCAGCCCCCTGCCCCCGTAGTGTTCGCAAGCAAGGCTCGATTGCGCGAGCAGGACCTCAGCCTGTGCTTGCGTCCAGAGCGCTGGACTCGATGAGATTATTCCCTCTTGAATGGTGTGCTTCTGTTGCTGGCAGCTCAGCACTTCTGGTAACGGAAGTCAAGTGTATTCCCATGCTGGAGTGGACTCCTCCCTCACCCCTACTCCCAGCTGAGGGCTTGCTTCACCAGCTCAAGCTGACTTGGTAGGGTAAGAAATGGATCACACAGAAATCCAATGAATGTCAAAGGAGTTAATACTGTTCTGTAGTAAGATTGTTAGGGTACTTGTAGTAATTGGATTTCTTCAGCTGCTGTAGCCTTTCAGCAAATTGTTGGTGTGCTGGACGTTGACTGTGGCAAACCCTGTACTGGTGCCCACTAGTCCAAACAATGAGTAGGATCAGCACTGTGGGAGGAAGCATCCATTGGGCAAAAACAGCAATGGTGGCTTCTCCAGGGCAGGAGGTGTGCCTTTTTGCTTCTGACTTCGGGGCTACCATTGCTAGGGAAGCAGATGTCCGGAAGCTTCCAGAATGGTCATTCAGCCACATGTTTACCTTTCCTGACTGGTTTTGTCTTGCAGCATGTGCGTTGTAGGCCTTCTGTATATATTTGTATTTGTTTAACCAGTTCCTTATTAAGTCATCATCCCCAGAGCTTTAGCTGGAATGCTTCTGAACTAATATAAACTAATGTACTGAATTCCTCTGCTGGTGGACTCTCAGTGTAACAGACCGGCTAAGGCTGCACTCCTGTACACACTTACCTGGGAGTAAGGATTGTGCTGTAAGTCAGAGTTACAATTTATAATGTGCCTCACTAGAGAGGTGTGAAGCACCTGTCTAGATTTGTGGCCTGTGAGCCTTTGCTTTTCAAGGCTCCTTCTCTACTGAGCTGAGCACAATTATTTTTCCATGTGTGAAATTGACTGTTGCGGTATATATGAACAACATACTATGTGGTAAGTTGCTGAGATCTTTTTGAACCGTTCATATTATTCCTCATTACTTCTGTGCATTCTGTGCTGGCTGTGTTTTTCCTTCTTCCTTTCTTCACATAATCTTATAGCAGCAAGTGCCCATTCAAACTGCCAGACCAGTCGCTCTGGAGAGTGCTTATCCATGAAGGAGACACAGCATAATAAGCCTGTGCTGCTGCTGAACCAAGGAGATTCAGTCCTCACCTTGGAAGCAGTGGAACTTGGGGGCAATCAAGCGCTGGGACTGGGGGTTGAGGCCTGGATTCTCTGCTGTGCCAGCCAGCAAAACTGTCAGTCTAAATTGTTGTTGGGATTTATTTCAATATCTCGCTGTGATAATGGATTATATTCAAAGTGTGGCAGTAAATATAAAATCAAACCTTTTTCAGTGCCTAAGTAATTTCTGATATTATTCCAGCCACCTCTGGAAAAACTGAAGCTCCAGTTGCAGAAGTAATCACAATCCGTATCTGGGGTACATTTTAATACAGGAAGAAAATAGAGTGTGCAAATGATTATCACTGCAATGATAGAACAATGGTTTTGGAAAGGACCAAAAGGCCACCACCCCCTCTCCTCACTTGCTGAACAGCTAGATGTTAATCTTTTTGAAAGAGGTTTGGGCACACAGCCCCTGCTGTTGGATCAGTGAGGAGAACTGTGCACCCGGCAGATGTTTGTCCATACCGTTCCCTATCCAGCAGTATATATGAGCATGCAGGCCTGTTGCACAGTGCCCAATGCTACACCAGGGCAAGGGCCTTCTGCAGGGTATCACTTGGAGTACGTCATCACTTCACCCAACAGTCATTCTGTGCTAATAATGGCAACCCCTGATGTTGCAGAAGGATGGGGGGAAATGAAGAGCTTGTGAAGAAAAATTCTTTTCTAGTACTTCACAAGTGGTGCAAAAAATGGTAAAATATCCTCTATTAACTATCCATCTTTGACTCTTGCTGCCTCAGCTGTTCCAGGGAGACTAATATATAATGTTGTTTCTCTAGTAGATAGAAAGTCTGCTTTTGATTTCAGCCAAAACATGCTTCAGACTCAAGAAGCAACATTGGAAGTAATTAGAAGCAGCTTCCCGCACCAGTGCAACATGAAAACCAACCAGCTAAAATGAAATAAATAAAACCTGCTGCTAAAGAACCATACACATAGTAACTACCTTGATACCCAAATGCCAATCCATTTTTTAATGCAACATGGTACTTTTGGAAGATATTCAGCCTTAAACTCTGGCATTTGTTAAAGGGAAGGAAATTCCACAACGAGCTCAGGGCCATGGTCACTAAAAGCATACTCTCCCTTGGTGCACATGCGATAGAATCAGGAGGGCATCTGCTAGTCTTAGGGTCAAATCAGATAAGACATTGGAGATGTCTTCAAGTACTTGAAAGGCTGTCACAGAGAGGTAGGCTAGGATCTCTTCTCGATCATCCCAGAGTGCAGGACACGGAATAATGGGCTCAAGTGACAGGAAGCCAGATTCCGGCTGAACATCAGGAAAAACGTCCTGACTGTTAGAGCAATACGACAATGGAAGCAATTCCCTAGGGAGGTGGTGGGCTCTCCCACACTGGAGGCATTCAAGACGAGGCTGGACAGCCATCTGTCAGGGATGCTCTGACTTGGATTCCTGCATTGAGTAAGGGGTTGGACTCGATGGCCTTGTAGGCCCCTTCCAACCCTACTATTCTATGATTCTATGATTCTATGCATAAATGGATATCCTGTCTCTTTCTATTTATTTTAAAAGCAGCTGAGTCCTCAAAATTGGATTGAGCACAGGGAAAGTTTTCTTTCCCATGCCATTTTTCCAGGGACACATCTCCCCCTCCCCAGCAACTGTTTGTCCTGGTGGGACTTCAGGTGCTTCCAAACCAAGGGCTCCTCGAGCTACCAGTTAGGAGGCATTGTGTGAGTATTCCATCTTTTTCTCCTTAACGAATCTCCCTCCCCCATCCCCGATAAGAAAATAGATGGAAGAAGCAGTGGGAAAATGCAGAAAGGTTATGTGTGGAAGATATTATTATCTGGAAACCTCATAAAATACCACGAATGAGGCAGAGTGATGGCACGATAAAAGCCTTATCTGGAAACACCCTTACACCCTTACAGGAAAAGGGCATGGGGACAGTCATGTAATGGTACGTTTTGAAGTGCAGCCAATCCTGGTGAGAGTCCCCACAGCCATGCCCCCCCACAAAGCATCCCAAAATGCTTGTGTTAATCCATATCAACAAACGAGTTCTAGAAGCTTTCATCTCCACGAAAGCAGATCTTTTGTAAAGCCCATTCAAAACCAAGCCCTCACAAAATTCTTCACTTTAAAACAGGGAACGATATATTGTTGTGGGGACGATACATTTCCTCCCACTAACTGTGAGGATTGCAGAGGGAACAGGGAATTCTGAGGTGGGTGGCAGATGATGTCAGTGTCCCTGCTCATAAAAGAGTGCTGGTGCTGCATCCCTGTGAGCCCTGGTTCCACTCTACCACTGCATGGTGGTGGAAAGGATTAATGCTCCCCTTAGCACTTTCTTCTAACTCTGGGGCCCTGCAAATCTTTTAAAACAAAGTTAAAGAGACAGGAAAATTGGTCACATTTCACCAGCATCTCATCTGATTTGGCTCTTGGAGGTTGCAGTGAGACATATGGAATAAAGAAGGGATTCTATTTGGGCTTGGTAAAAACATGGTATGATTTTAATGGTTATGTGTCACTATATAGACTCTATCTTTGGAAGACAATCGTACTCGGTCACGAGTGATCACCATGATGATGATGACTGTTTGAAGTGCATTAACTGCTCTGTAAAACTTTGTATACATTATGGAAACTGACTCAGATGCCAGGGCCCATGGTTGTATAGCCAGTATGGGTGCTGGAACATTTGTGTAATGGTGCCAGTGGGAGGTGGCTACTTTGTTATCCACCAGCTGAATCCTTCAAACCTTGTCAAGGGAAGTCCATGGAGTACGTGGTATGCATAGGCCAGGCCTGAGCCCCCTTTCTGCACACAGCGCTTTTCCTCCTTCAGAAGCTCAAATGTGGCCCTCCTTTCTCCTGATGGTTTCTCATCACCCATCATGTCAAACAGCCTTCCCCAGCCTGGTGCCCTCCAGATGATTCGAATCACAACTCCCAGGATTCCAGGCCATTGCCCTGTTGCCTGGGATGGATCGAAGTCCAAAACATCTGGAGGACACCAGGCTGGGGAAAGCTGAAAACTCTGTACCGAAGAACCTAAGCAAAGTCGTGCTGGATCAGACCAAGGCCCATCTAGTGCAGCATTCTGTTCCCACAGTGGCCAATCATCTGCCCCCAGGAAACCCACAAACAGGACGAGGGTGCAACAGCGCCCTCTCGCCCATGTTCCCCAGCAACTGGTATAGTTAGGCATGCTACCTCTGGTATTGGAGGTTGTTGTTCAGTCGTTCAGTCGTGTCCGACTCTTCGTGACCCCATGGACCATAGCACGCCAGGCCTTCCTGTCCTGCGCTCTCTCCCAGAGCGTGCTCAAGTTCATATTCATTGCATCGGTGATGCTATCTAGCCATCTCATCCTCTGCCGTCCCCTTCTCCTTTTGCCTTCAGTCTTTCCCAGCATCAGGGTCTTTTCCAGAGAGTTTTCTCTTCACATTAGGTGGCCAAAATATTTGAGCTTCAGCTTCAGTATCTGTCCTTCCAATGAGCACTCAGGGTTGATTTCCTTTAGGATTGACTGATTTGACCTCCTTGCAGTCCAGGGGACTCGTAAGAGTCTTCTCCAGCACCACAGTTCGAAAGCATCAATTCTTCGGCGCTCAGCCTTCCTTATAGTCCAGCTCTCACAGCCATACATTACTACTGGGAAAACCATAGCTTTGATTAGATGGACCTTTGTCGGCAAGGTGATGTCTCTGCTTCTTACTATGCTGTCTAGGTTTGCCATAGCTTTCCTCCCAAGGAGCAAGCGTCTTTTAATTTCATGGCTACAGTCACCATCTGCGGTGATCTTGGAGCCCATGAAAATAAAATCTGTCACAGCTTCCATTTCTTCCCCTTCCATATGCCAGGAAGTGATGGGGCCAGATGCCATGATCTTAGTTTTTTTAATGTGGAGTTTCAAACCAGCTTTTGCACTCTCCTCTTTCACCCTCAACAAGAGGCTCTTTAGATCCTCTTCACTTTCTGCCATTAGGGTGGTATCATCTGCATATCGGAGGTTGTTGATAATTCTCCCGGCAATCTTAATTCCGACCTGTGATTCATCCAACCCGGCATTTCTCATGATGTACTCTGCATATAAGTTAAATAAGCAGGGTGACAATATGCAGCCTTGTCGTACTCCTTTCCCAATTTTGAACTAATCGGTTGTTCCATGTCTGGTTCTTACTGTTGCTTTTTGACCCTCGTACAGGTTTCTCAGGAGACAGGTTAGGTGGTCTGGTACTCCCATCACTTTAAGAATTTGCCACAGTTTGTTGTGATCCACACAATCAAAGGCTTTAGTGTAGTCAATGAAGCAGAAATAGATGTTTTTCTGGAATTCTCTTGCTTTCTCCATGATCCAGCGAATGTTGGCGATTTGATCTCTAGTTCCTCTGCCTCTTCGAAACCCAGCTTGTACTTCCAGTAGTTCTCGGTTCGCATACTGCTGAAGCCTAGCTTGTAGGATTTTGAGCATCACCTTGCTGGCATGTGAAATGAGTGCAATTGTGTGGTAGTTTGAACACTCTTTGGCGTTGCCCTTCTTTGGAACTGGAATGTAAACTGACCTTTTCCATTCTTGTGGCCACTGTTGAGTGTTCCAAATTTGTTGGCATATTTAGTGCACCACTTTAACAGCATCATCTGTTAGGATTTTAAATAGCTCAGCTGGAATACTGTCATCTCCGCTAGCTTTGTTGTTACTAATGCTTCCTAAGGCCCACTTGACTTCACTCTCGAGGATGTCTGGCTCAAGTTCAGTGACCGCACTGTCATGGCTATCAGGGACATTAAGATCTTTCCTGTATAGTTCTTCTGTGTATTCTTTCCACCTCTTCTTATTCTCATCTGCTTCTGTTAGGTCCCTGCCTTCTTTGTCCTTTATCATGCCCGTCTTTGCACAAAACTTTCCCTTGATATCTCTGATTTTCTTGAAGAGATCTCTAGTCTTTCCCATTCTGTTGTTTTCCTCGATTTCTTTGCATTGTTCATTTAAGAAGGCCTTCTTGTCTCTCCTTGCTATTCTCTGTAACTCTGCATTCAGTTGGATATATCTTCCCCTTTCTCCCTTGCTTTTCGCTTCCCTTCTTTCCTCAGCTACTTGTAAAGCCTCATCAGACAGCCACTTGGCTTACTTGGCTTTCTTTTTCTTTGGGATGGATTGAGTTGCTGCCTCCTGAACAATGTTATGGACCTCCGTCCATAGTTCCTCAGGCACTCTGTCTATCAGGTCTAATCCCTTAAATCTATTCATCACCTCCACTGTATATTCATAAGGGATATGATTTAGGTCATACCTGAATGGTTTAGTGGTTTTCCCTACATTCTTCAATTTAAGCCGAAATTTTGCAACAAGAAGCTCATGATCTGAGCCACAGTCAGCTCCAGGTCTTGTTTTTACTGACCGTATAGAGCTTCTTCATCTTTGGCTGCAAAGGACATAATCAATCTGATTTCGATATTGACCATCTGGTGGTGTCCATGTGTAGAGTCACCTCTTGTGCTGTTGGAAAAGAGTGTTTGCTATGATCAGCGTGTTCTCTTGGCAAAACTCTATTAGCCTTTGTCCTGCTTCATTTTGTACTTCATTTTGCCTGCCTGTTATCCCAGTGATTTCTTGACTTCCTACTTTAGCATTCCAATCCCCTATGATGAAGAGGACATCTTTTTTTGGTGTTAGTTCTAGAAGGTGTTGTAGGTCTTCATAGAACCGATCAACCTCAGCTTCTTCGGCATCAGTGGTTGGGGCATAGACTTGAATTACTGTGATGTTGAATGGTTTGCCTTGGATTCGTACTGAGATCATTCTGTCGTTTTTGAGATTGTACCCCAGTACTGCTTTTCCCACCCTTTTGTTGACTATGAGTGCTATTCCATTTCTTCTAAGGGATTCTTGCCCACAGTAGTAGATATGATGGTCACCTGAATTAAATTCACCCATGCCTGTCCATTTTAGTTCGCTGATTCCCAAGATGTCGATGTTCAGTCTTGCCATCTCATGTTTGACCACCTCCAGCTTACCTTGATTCATTGATCTTACATTCCAGGTTCCTAAACAATATTGTTCTTTACAGCATCGGATTTTCTTTTCACCACCAGACACATCCACAGCTGATTGTCCTTTCGGGTTTGGCCCAGCCGCTTCACTCTTTCTGGCGCTACTTGGAAATTCCCTCTGCTCTTCCCCAGTAGTATATTGGCCACCTTCCAACCTGAGGGGCTCATCTTCCGGCGTCATATCTTTTAGTCTTGTGATACGTTCCATGGGGTTTTCTTGGCAAGAATACTGGAGTGGGTTGCCATTTCCTTCTCCAGTGGACCACATTTTGTCAGAACTGTCTGCCATGACCTGTCCGTCTTGGGTGGCCCTGCACGGCATAGCTTATGGCTTCACTGAGTTACGCAAGCCCCTTCGCCACAACAAGGCAGTGATCCATGAAGGGGGTATTGGAGGTAGCACATAGCAATCAAGACTAGTAGCCATTGATAACCATGTTGTACATGTTGTACCTGCCTGTTGAAATGAGTCTGCACCAAACTGTATGCTTGATTAGTGGCAATGTGTGGCATTATAAATCCTGAGCTCCTTCTGCATTTGACATTAATTATAAGAAATCATGAAGAGAGTCACCAGTTTATGGTGGTGAACAGCCCCAACACCATTCCTCCTGACCATCCTCTGATACGGGAATCATATGGAGAAATTTATTGTATGGTACAATACGATGCTCACTTTTATGTAGGGAATAATATATTGTATGATAGACTTATATACAAATGGATATACCCCTATTGTGATGTCAGTGATTGTGAGTGACACTTCCAAAATGTGTCCCTGAAAGAATTTGAGTTATTGTATCCATGGAGCACTGGCTCATACAATTCCTGGACTGAGGATGGGAGAGAGAGATTACATGGAAGCTCTTCACCACCCTAAACCAGCTCTACTGCTATTTGTACAGTGAGAAAAGATCTGAGAGAGTGTTTCCCTTTGGCAGAAGAGTAATAAATGCCATGAAAAGATTTTGCTGCAGCATGGAATCCTCTCCTGGGCTTTCGAAGCTGATTTATGGGTGCATGAACTTACACAGCAGGTGATGTACAAGGACACATGCTGTCCCCCCTACACACTGCTGCAGGCATACCTTATATGATTTGTCTCAGGAGTTCCCCCTTGGGCTGATTTCATAATACATGCATGTTAGGTGGGATGCCTGTGTGGATGCTCAACCCAGTTTTAGTTGTAAAGAACTGGAATAATTTTATAAGGATGCCAGCACAGCAAGACCTGAAAGTCAAGAAAACTATTATTTGACCTGAAAGTCAAGAAAACTACCCAAAAGAATAGCCCCCAGAAACAGAAGAGGTGTTCCTCTTTGCCTTCAGCATGCTGAGAGGGACAACCGAGGGGGCAGGGCCAGCACGTTCCCCCTCCTTGCCTTACGTGCTTTGGGAAAGCCTGGATAGGGCTAGTCCTCCAAGGGTCAGGCACCTTAGCTGCTTTGGGGGTCATAGAGTGAAAGAAGGTAGGAGAACTGGTGCTCCTATATATAAGAGAACTATCTTTCTGATTTGCCTTTTGCACAAACACACTTTGGGTGAAGGTTTGACCTTAGGCTAAATAGATGTATATAAATGTTATCATTTATAAGGGCCCCCACAAAACAAAGCTGTCAGATCATTTAGAAACTTGGCAGCTTATCTGGCCATTCCACAGGGAAGCCTCCCTGCCCCTACCCCCCAAGCTGGAATTGAGCTTTTCTGGCAACCTGATGGCTTTAGTTGCTGCTCTGCAGCCAGTTGTTTGTGCTGCCACAAAAGTTAAAGCTAACCCTGAGCAAATAGAAAGATGGGCCTTTTCTCTCCCCTTTCTAAAACCCCCTTACTGCAGCCTCCCCAAACCTCAGGGCCATTTACAGCCCACAGAGCCAGGTTTTCAGGGCTAAGGGAATGGCCTGTGTTCAGCTTCGGAGCTCTGTCAAGCTACATGCCTTTGGGTTTTTTTCTTTGATTCTGTTTCACACTAAATTTGTTCTCAGGACCACTTTAAAAATGTTTAACAAGGGTTTTTGTTTTTATTCCAGATGGGAAAAAAAGGTTTATTGGCATAAGGATGCTGACAATAACACCTCTGTAAGTCTTTCTCAGTATACGTGAATTCAGAATATCTTGAACTGCACTCTGGAAGATATAGTTCCCCCTGTCATGCTTACACACTCTCAGCTCCTTACCCACCTTTCCCCAATTTTCCCTTCCTCAAACGCAGGGGAGGCCTGCAGCATTGCTCAGTTGCTTTTGCCCAAAGAGTTCATGCTCTTCATTGCTGCTGGAATAATGTGCGTGTTCCCTGAACCCTCAACCACCACCTCCATCCCTGTGCTATTAAAACAATACAAGCCCTGCCTACCCACCTTGCCTTTCATCTATATAAATATTGAAATATGCATAAATATGTAGTAAAGCTGTTTTTTTTTTTTAAATGAATCAATTGGGGTAAAAATCTTTGGTTCTTCAAAAGCCTCTGGCAGGAGAAAAAATAAAATGTATAGGGGTATTTTTTTAAAAAAGAGTAGTAGCAGCAGTAGTAATACAGTGATTCAATTTTGGTAATACTTGTGCTTTTTTTCTTAGACTAGTGGAAGAACTTAAGCTTAATGATCCAGATTTTCCAGATGTCAGTAGTGGAATTTATGTACATGAAGTTGTTCCACATTCACCGTCACAGAGGTATGTTGGTCCCAAACCAGAAGTTGTTGCTCTACTTAAAACTTACTATATCCAGCAGAAACCAATAGAGGTTTTGTGGTTGACTTTTTTGTTTTGTTTGTATTCTGTAAAAAACCCTTGTAATTAGACTTGTACTTCCTTTTTAAGGAGCAGTATACCTAATGAAATTTCATTTTTAAATGTCATTTTACAGTCTCAGCTGTTCCAGATCTTAAATCAAGTATGAGGTCCATAACATGTGTATTTGGAAGGCAAAAAATACCCCCTTTTCTTTTTTTTTAAATATCTGCTCTCTAATCATAATAGAATGGCTGTAGTTTTGGAATTTCTGTACCTCAGAGTACTTTTAGAAACTTCATATCAATATTATCCAAACACTTCAAATGGTAAAACTTGTTGGGTTGCATCCAAAGATTCCTTCCCTCTGGAGGAATATTACAAAGATTTGTATGTGAAAAAATAACAAAACTGCCTGCTTAGATAGTATGCTTTATACCCTTTAGACACTGATCTGAACATATTTTAGGATAAAAAACATTGATCCTAACCTCTGGGAGTTAAAGTGTTTACAAATTCACTTATCTATTAAAAAGCAAAAAAAAGTGACAGTTAAGGCATGCCCTGCACTATGTAAGCAGCAAACATGTTCTGTACCATAGCTTCTGTGCACCCACACTTTCCCTTGGTCTTTGAGCCTTGATCATCTTTCTCTGCAAGCTGAGAAAACACTAAAGGTCATGATGCAGTAAGGCAGTTGCCACCTAACTTCCTACTAACCTCCTACTTTCCTTATGTTCTTTTATTTGAATCAGAGAGAACAGCATACATTAGTAGTGACTGAGACCAGCATCAAGGGTTGGCATTATCAGGCACCTTCTAAGGCCCACAACCCATCAGGGGGCCCACTGATGACCTCCAGTCTCCTGGCCCTGCTGCCCCTCCTAGCTCTCACTGCCTGTTCACCTACCCTCTCAGAGCATGTAAGCAATGGCAAGAATGAGTAGGAGCAGCATCCTCCACACATCTTTAACTCTCCCTCTTAGCAGAGGGCCCAGAGAGAGAGAGACAGACAGACAGACAGACAGACAGACTGAGCAAGCCAAGGGGCAGTGGAGGCAGTGCAAGGAGGAGGTGGGCTCACTGAGGGAGGGCAGGGCTGGCCCTATCATTAGGCAGAGTGAAGCAGTTGACCCAGGCAGGAGATGCTGGGAGGCAATAGCAAGGTGTTGGAGAGAGACCTCTGTGCCAGGTATCCTGCTCCATGCCCCCTATGTCAGCTTGCTGCCTTCAGGTGCAGTGAAGGATGCTGTCCCATCATCAGTGTTGAAGACAGGTTCATCTGTCAGTCTTTTGATGGGATGGGAGAGGGCACCCTCTTGTTTTTCACCTCAGGCAGCCAGTTGTCTTGGGCCAGCCCTGAGGGAGGGGGAGAGTAAAACCTGGAACCAGCACTGATGGTGATGGCTGTGTATAGGGGTGAACATGTTGAAAGATGGTGGATGTGGAGAGACACAAAACTGGGGAAAGATGGACATAGGGTCAAGTGTCTGCATCATCATGAGCCGGCACACAAGTCAGCAAAAGAAGGTGAATTTACAGGCATTTATCACTATACAGGCATCGAACTGGCCTTTGCAACAGGTTAGCTCCTTTTAAAATGAATTAATTAAATCTTTAGAATTTAAAAGTAGAGCAAGTCTGCTTCTGACAACCTTGGATAGTTTGCTGGTTTTATTTTTGGTGAAACATTCTGAAGTGTGTGCTCATAGAACCTTTTTAAGAGATTGGTTGTCGGAATTAGTTTAGAATTTGAACGCTGATGTCTTGCTAAAGACTGATATGACATGGACTCCAACCTTGGTATTGTCCCCAACCAGAAAGAGGATTAAAGCTGAAAGAGCAAGGGAAGGTGTGAGTGTGTGGAGGTTGTGTGGAAATGAGCTCAATATGCTGATTAGGACTGACGCAGAACAAGTCTATTTGCTTTTTTCAAAAGATGGATTCCATGGAAGACCTGCTTATGTGCCTGAGTTTCTATTTAATTGAAGCCAGTTGATATATTTCCCCATTGTGAGGTGTGTCCCTCCCCACCCCCACCCTGCAGCACCTCACACTGTGCTGTTGTTGAAAGCATACGGACATGCAAAATGAAGCCTACGAACTGGCAAAAAATCACATCATGTGAAAACATAACGTCTGCAAATTCTGACACTCACTTTTGCAAAATGCAAAAACCCTCCACAAAAGGCATGTTGAGATGATAGTTGTGTAGAAGAATTATATTTGTGGTAGGAAGCAATGAACTTCAGTTTATAACTGTTTCTCTCTTGACAACACAGAGGTGGGATCAAGGATGGAGATATCATCGTTAAGGTGAATGGCCGTGCATTGATGACGTCTGCTGACCTGCAAGAGGCAGTGATGAATGAATCGCCTCTACTACTTGAAGTTAGAAGGGGAAATGATGACTTGTTATTTAACATAGAACCTGAAGTACTTATGTAAATCAAACTGAGGAAGATCTTTCTGACATAAACTCATTTAATCTGGAACTTCAGATACCTCCTTTACAGTGACAGTAATTATACCTTGTGTTGACTAATGACGAGGTGAACTAATGTAATGGCCTGAGCCTGATAGTCAACAATGAATGAGATTTCAACAGCACTACTTCATATTTCAAGTCATTGCAGATGTATTTAGATCCAGATTCCTCATGGTAGTTCTGCATATTAGATTTCATGTAGTGTAAGATTGGTGTATATGAAAGCAGCTCACATTGGTCATTCTTGTGGTTTAAGGAAAATATTTTTGCTTAATTAGGATCAGACGCTAAGCAACAAAATACGACTTCTGTCTGCAAAATACTCGGTTGGGTTAGTCCCCTCCCACTCCCCAGCCTTTGGGGGATCGCAGCCAGACTGCTGCCCTTTCTGTGGTTTGTGAGCAGCAGCATAAGCCAGGCTGACCCAAAACGGTAGTGAACTGGTTTAAATGTGAAATGGTATATTTGCTGTGCAAGGACTTAAGTTGCATGTGAACAGAGCAGAGAAATTGTAACTATCAAAAGAATGAGGAGTGATCAGATGCGGGAAAAGATCGCAGGTGGTGGTAGCCCGAGAGTGCTTGGTGGGTGCAAGAGCCGTGAGCCTGCCCTCGCATCGCTGATGCAGCACGGATGCCGAATTCACAACGACTCTGCAGCTGAGCACACCAGATGCCTCCTCTAAGCAAACTGAGTTTATTCAGGGGCAGAAATAAACAACATGTGTTTTGTGAAGGTACTTCTCTTAACAGGAAAACCCCCACGCCAGATACCAGCACTGTGATATCCCATTTGTCATCTCAGAACTTGTGAATATGTCCATCAGCTTTGACCAACAGAAAACAGCCCACACTGGAAGAGTTGTGCCAAATATTTCAAGCTCCATGGAGGCTGAGAAGCAATTTCTCTTTTTCTCTTAACGACAGAAGCATCTTCTAGTGATAGAAGACCTGTCCAGGTCTGAACCTGTTAACTTGGTTCAATGGTGCTGGGCAAACTGAAATGGGTATGGGTTGAGCCTTTAAACCTTCTGAAGCCTGCAGGGCTAGTAGAAGTGTTTGTGGGCGTGTGAGTGAGATGAGGGATTCATTGTGATGTATATAACAGGTGTGTGTACGTGCACACACAGAATGCAGAAGATGTGGCTACGTATGTAAATGGAGTGAGTGTAGCAAGGGGAGTGTGAGTGCATATGTGCAAATATGAAGAAGTGTTCTGGGTAAACAAAGAGTGAACAACAGCTATGACAATCTGTTGTCATGCCTGAAACACATCTAGATGGAAAGCAGACCCAGATCTATCCCTCTACAAGTGAGTGACCACTGTTGATGCATAAATGTGAAGTTGGACTCCAGCTTAGTGATTGTTCTTTATACTGATAAGCACTATGTCCCCGCATTCTCTAAGAACCAGCTCTAGGATGAGCTGAACAGGAAGGTAGTTTGTGTGTGTGTATGTGTGTGTGTATGTGCATGTGCATGAGAGGGAGATAAGGAAAGCGTGGCTACTAGGGGCAGGTGGGCAATTGGGGCTCTTGTATAGGAAGCAATTGCTAGGGTGAGGGTTAGAGACTGTGCAGGATTTTGGAAAAAAAAACCCCCCCCCCATTCATCATCCAAAGCCCTTTGAGATTTCAGTATATGAAACCTAAATATTTCCAAGCTGTTCTCTGCAACCACAAATGCAAGAGATTTAAAAAATATTTTTAATACAGGCTAATCTATTGCTCCATTATGCGGTATGGTTAATCTGGTCTCAGTCACAGGCTAGTATTATACTGAGGTCATGCAGAAGTGGAATGTAGTAAATGATTCTTATAGAATTATTGCCTGATATAAACTTAAAACAATGTGCAAAACAAAGCTAAAACTTTGAGAGAAAGTGCACAATGTTTCAGGGGTTTAAAATTATTTTTTCTTTGTATTGGAAAGCATTATTGTACAAATTGTATGCATATGACAAGTACTGTATGTCCTACTGTACAAAGATTAAAGTTTACACGAATGCAAAGTTTTGTGTTGAACTCTGTTTAGTTATTATTTTTTCTTCCCGGTACTATTACATACTGGCATAGCATTCCATAAGATACAATTGAAGAGCTTTAAAGCATCAGCTATAGTATTTTTGTTACAGCAGGCTCCTTTGACCTACTTACAGTGCTTGCTTACATTCACATGCTAACAGAGGATGCTTTAATTCGCGTTACCTTTGACTGAATCGATTACAGAGGTTCTCGATGTTCTAAGAAAACCTCCATTCCCAAATCTCCAATGCACTCCCAAATTGCCACCAAATTTATTGTGAGGAGAAAAGGGCCACATTTTTGCTTTAAAACAAGGCATGTGGGGAGTGTGTGCCTTGTTTTAATGCAAAATCACGCTCCCCTGAGGCTTCTGCATTAACACAAGGCTTGTTCTAAAGCAAAAATGTGGCTTTTTTCTTACCACTGAATTGGTGATTTCAACAGGGGTGGCGGCGGCTCCTGGTGTGTTCGGGAGGTGGGGGGGGATTGGCTCCTGGGGCCTCCAAAGTTGCCCACCCCTGATTTACAATGTCTGTAAATGTCTTTTCTCAGAAAAGAAGCAAACAGCCGGAAAACAAGTAGAGTACACATAAATACAAAAAAACAGCAATGTCCATCTTTTTTGTTTGCCAGATGCCCAAGAGAAAAAAATAGGCACTGAGTTTCTAATTTTTTGACAGAAAAAATATGAGAGGTCCTGATGTACTCTGCCAGTCATTCTGTGGTCTGCTGTGGAAACTGTTCAGTGCCTCTCTGAAATTATACTGAGTGGGAGTGGTCTGATGTAACTTGGGTGAGAAGGTGGTAAATTCCAGAGGTTATTCTCCACCTACGTATTTTGTCAGTCCTTATCTTTACCACTACCCTGTTTACCGAGGAATCCCTCCCTTTCCTCCCCTCTCAGTTTGCCTCAAAATGTTCTGAATCTAGTAAGAAGATGGCTGTAGTTTTTTTCTTCTGGATGCTTCCTCACAGGGAGACAGGATAGCGATCTTCAAATTTCTCAAAGGCTGTCATGCAGAAGATGGAGCAGACCTGTTCTCTGTTGCTCCAGAGGCCAGGTCTAGAACCAACAGGTGAAAATTGCAGGGAAGCAGATTTTCACTAAACATTAGGAGAACCTTCCTAACAGTGAGAGCTGTTCAGCAGTAGAATAGACTGTCTCTGTAGGTGGTGGGTTCTCCTTCACTGAAGGTATTTAAGCTGGATGACCACCTGACAGTGATGGTGTAGCTGCACGCTACAGTGAACAGCCTGCATTGAGCAGGGGGTTGGACTAGATAATTTCTGAGGGCCCTTCCAATGCTGCAACTTTTCTACCACTCATTTATAAGCCTTACTTTTGGACAGCTAAGTACTTGGCTGCCTGTTTAAAACAAGATGTTCAGTTGCTTTCTTTTGTAAATGCCCAGTTACTCAGTCTCCATCAAAGACAAAAATATAGGCTTAACATCAAGTCTGGGCTTTGTCTGAGGAATAAACTCTGGCAGCAGTAACTTGTTTCGGTCAAGCTCAGGTCAAGAGAATGAAAGCATTTGAGATTCATTAGCTGGCTCATTGTTATTCCCAGAAAGATGTATCATCAGCCCATTACATTTGCTCAGAATTTGATCATAATTAATTAGAAAACTTCAGTGGGAATCTGATATGAGTCTTCTTGATGTAACATAGGAATTCACGAGACTTCATGTGGGAATTAAAGAGGTACTTGTTTCAGAAGGCTTATAGTGTAACACCCTGATCCTACAGACCAGGCTTCCCTAACTTGGTGCCCTCAAGATATTTTGGACTTCAACCCCCATTAGCCCCAGCCAATGGTAAGGAATTCTGGCAGTCGTACTCTGAAACATCTGGAGACTGGGGAAGGCTGCTGTAGACAATACTTCTGACGACTGAACCGACTGTGGTGTGTGGTGTTGTTCCTACTTACTCGGTTTCGGAAACATGGGCAGCAGTGCGCAGCGCAGCACAAACGGCGGCGGTGGTTCAGTGCCCTCATGCGAGTGCTGGCCCTGAGCCAGGGATGCTCTTATGGTGCATGTCCAACATCACTAATGGGCCAAGGCCTTGGTCCTTAGCCCTGTTCCCGGGCACTTTGCTAGTACCACTGTGGTAGAAAACAGAGCAACGAGGAGCCAAAGATGCATGCAGATCCGCTAGGGGAGGGGATGGAAAGGCTTGCTGTTAATGAGGAAAATTTATCAGTTGCTTCACACATGTGGGAACCTTGCAAACAAAAAACTGCTGATTCTAATTTGGTGACATAGGCCTGAAGCCCCCTTAAGCTACAGTCATAAAAAAGGGTTATACTGTGGAGCCAAACAGGGTGGTGTGTATTGGAAGGAAAAAACCAGTAGCCCAATGACTAGGTACGTAGTGGGACAATGGAAGATCATATTCCTTGCTGCCTTCTCACTCTGCCAGTGCATGAGTTCAAAATAAAGTCAGGAGGTACCACAGTCCTAGCTAGCAACGGTCTGGTCCTTCAGTTGTTTGAAAACAATGTCTTGACAACTCCGACATTTCTATGGTTACTAGAGAATAACAGTAGCTGAACTGAGTTGCTACAACCCACTAGCCAAAAGTGATGTCCGTGATTCTTTTGTAGCTCCCTTAGTAAAATACCATGAGAAATAGAACCCTAAGAGCAGGAGTGAGCAACCAGTGCCCCTCCAGATGTTTTGGCCTGCAATTCCCCTCACTCCTCACCCTTGGCTAGCGTTGATGTGAGTTGCAGGCCAAAACATCTGGAGGGCCACAAGTTGCCCACCCCTGCTCTACAGTACATGTCAGTGCTGCAGTTAAGAGAAATCCTGGCATCCTGATTCCATGCACTGGTTGAAGCTGCAGCTGCACAAACAGTGACTCGAGCCAAGGCAGCGACAACCATATCGAGCATGTGACAACTCATCTGGATGGAGACTTGCTAACAAAAATGGACACACTGAATGGAGGGGGACAAGGCAGTGCAAGTTCCTTGTTTCCCGTGCACCTCCATCTTGCTTCAACTTCCTCTGTCCTTTGTCAGATGCCAGGTAAGTTCTCACAGTTGCAGGAGAAGGGATAGAGATGATCTGTTTCAGATGAAATGGAGATACAGGTGGACAGGAGGAACGAACCCTTTGGGCCTCCTGTTCCCCCATGCCTAATATGACATCCAGAGCTGCTCTAAGGTGATCTGGGGTGTTGTTTGGAGCTGCCATTTCCACCCTCTGCGATGAATGGTTGCCTTTGGCTGAGGCTTATCAAGGGTCATGTACACATTCCTGCCAGGAAGTAGCATGGCTACCCCAAAATGGGACTAGAGTTTACTGTAGTCTTAAATTGTTGATGTGAATTGGAGCTGAAGCTATATCAGAAATGCTCCCCTTGGATGCTCCGAGGTACTGTTTTTCTGAAGATGTCTGGCTTGTCAGAGGATCAGTGCTTTATCCTTCCATGCCAAAGCTGCAGGTTTTCCAGATCCGTGTGCTGGCGTCAGGGTCCATTGGGCTCTGGAGGGATGGGCTACAGAGGTCACAGGTAAGAAGGACAAGTTGCTGCCTCTTTCCCCAGAGATGTGACACGCTAGAGCAGCCTTCCCCAACATGATGCCCTCCAGATGTTCTGGATGAACTCCATGAGTCCCAGGCAGCCAATAGTCAGGAATCCTGGGAGTTGTAGTCCAAAACATCTGGAGAGCACCAGCTTGGGGAAGGCTGCACTAGAGACTCACTCAGGGAAGTCTAAGACTGACCACAAGAGGAGAGGACAGGAGGTAACACAGAAGGCAGCTGGAGCACAGGCCGCTTAGGGCTCTATAGGAATACTTATGCATCTGGCCTCAGCTGGGGTGCTCGTTGTTCCTTCATAGGGATGCTCTTCCTCTGACCCAGTTTCAGCTCACCCAGGCTTTTAGAAGGGTGGTGGTAGGGGTGGCCCTGGGGAAATGTGCACCTTACTCTTCGGACTGGAGGCAGCAACTGTGGCTGCCTCAGCAGGCATTAAAGAGACTGAGATTAAAAAGGTGGGGAGAAGGCAGTCAGGCACCTATAGTGGTTACAAAAGGAAGAATGCAGGGTTCAAGAGATGGCCAGGAGGAGGGCTGCACAGCTAGTGGGCAGCAGATTTAGGGACATACATTGGCAGGTATCTTCGTTTCAGAGCCGCCGCCACCATGGAGTGCTTGGATCTGCAGCCGCTGCATCCTTGTCTCAGCAGAGATATGACCAGTCTGGGCATCTGCCTTGGTATCGGCCATCTAGCCACTCTCAGGTGGTTTGGTGGCAGAGGCATGCAGCGGGATGCCCTGCACTATTGAATTGGCTGCAATGGAAGCCCTGCCACAGATGCTGGCCATTCACCTTGCGGAGAGTGACTCTGGGAAAATACCTGGGCTGGAGTTTGCAGCATAAGCCATGATCTCCATGAAATGAAGAAATTGTTCCCAGGAGGGTGAGATGATCCCAAGTCAGGTCTGGAGCCTAAAGATCTTGGGCATAAACAAAGACTCAGAGGGATGCAAGTAGGGATATCAGCAGGGCTATGCACCACTTCAGTTGTGAATTCCAGAGCAAAGGGGGTGATTCAGATTGAATTGGTCCAGATCCGGATTGGATCTCAATTGGTCTGAAGCAGGTCGGATCGATCCAGATCACTTCAGATTGCTTTGGACCGATCCGGATGATTCTGAAGGCCAGACAGCCTGTCTAGGAAATGTAACAATTTGCTTAAGATTAGGGTTGGGGAGAGGAGGAGTCGGGAGGGGGGAAATGAGCCTTGGCAAGTGACATCTGTAGGTGCCAAGAGGGCACACACATCATTGTGCACAAGCAAACAGTGTGTGGCCACAGCAGCACATACGCAGTCCAATATATCCTGTGGGACAAAGCACCACACATGATACACATACGAAGCATCCAAGGTGCTTCTCTGTGGTGCTGCTCTTTGCAGGACCAGAGGGGGGCACGGGCGAGGTGCTGGTGGGACCAGCAGCACCAGTAGCCAGGCTGGCTTGTCCCCAGTCCAGATAGCACGTTCAGTTCCTCAGCGGTGGCAGCAGCAGCCGGAGCCCAGTCAGAGGAGTGCCCGGGGGTTGAGGTGCTTACCTGGCTCTGCTGGGTTTCGCAGGTGGGGGAAGGCGATCCGTTCCTCCCCCTGGAATCCTCGACGGGGCGGGGAAGCGATCCGTTCCTCCGCCCCCGGAATCCTGCCTGGCTGGCTCCGCTCCGTGGCCAGGCCGCAGAGTCACCAGCCGGGCCAACCCGCAGCAGGGCCTCCAGCCACTGCTGGGCTGCTGCGGATGCAAATGGCGTCCTGTGTAGGGGACGCCATTTGCGTCCCTACGCCGGCCCGTGATAGGCTACGTATGTAGCCTATCACGGCTAAAGCAGGGACGCAAATGGCGTTCCGTACGCCATTTGCGTTCCTGCTTTAGCCGTGATAGGCTATGTAAATATTTACGTAGCCTATCACAGCCTCTGCAGGGACGCAAATGGCATCCCTGCGTTAGCCGTGATAGCCTATCACGGCCATTCCAAAGACGCAAATGGCGGCTGCAGACGTGGCTGCCATTCGAGGAGCACCGGAATGGCCAACCAAGGTAGGCTCCATTCCGGGCCCATTTCGCAGGGTGGGGGGCTTCGTTCCGCCATGGATTTCGGGGGGCCGAATGTGCTGGCATTCGGCCTCACCAAGATTTGTGGCGGAATTCTCCGCCATGCTTACCTGGGGGTCACTGTTGCAGCAGGCAGGGGCTGGTGGCAGCAGCAGCAGCCTGGTGGGAGGGGAGCCCGCCGATGGGCATCAGGCCAGAGGTGTCAGGGGTCCTCAGCGTGGTGGAGGATCAGGAGGAGGCGATCCTCAGGGGTGTGGGCAGAGGAGCAGCAGGCAGAGGCTCACTCTCCGCCACCCAACACCTCTCCCCCTGCGGCTGGCACTGCTGGTGGCTCTGGCTGAGCTCCCTGTACGACGGCCCTTCACTTTTCTTTTTCTTTTTGAAAGAAACACTGGGAAACGCTTACCTGTGGGAAAAGCCACTGGACCTACATGTGAAACTTGGCAGGGTTGTCAGCTACCTCTGAAGGGGCTACCACCATGTCCCCAAAGTTCATGTCTTTATAGTGAAAAACAAAGAAGTTACATCTACTCACTTTTGCTGATTTTCTGAGACACGTTGCGTGTTGCTTGTTTTCCCTTGTGTACAAATGACAGTAAGAATATGATCAGGCGAGGCTATATGCATTTTTGAAAAATGTTTGCTTCCTCTTACCCTTCCTTTTTCACAAATGGAGAAAAGGGCTGCCAAAATGACCAGGAGGCTGGAACAACCCCTCTATAAGGAAAGGCTTCAAAGTTTGACCTATTTAATTTAGAAAAATGGCAAATAAGGGGGGAGGCTTATAAAATTATATGGAGTACAGAAAGTGGAGCAGTGCAGTAATAAGCTTCACTGAGTTCAGTGTGACTTACTCCCAGGCAATCTGTACTGCAGCCAAAGAGAGGTTTGACTTTTTTCTTCCCTTAATGAGAAAAGCCTCAGGTCATCCAGTGAGGCTAAATAGTGGCAGATTCAGAACAGACAAAAGGAAAGTACAAGCGGGGAGGGGTTATTTTGCACTCCAAAAAAACCTACACCAGAGATTAGGGATAGTGACCTCCTAATTGTCACCTTAAATATGTTCTGATTAGGCTTGCTAATCCCCTGTAGGGTTTGACAGGTTTTTTTTGTTTGTTTTTAGTTTTTGAGAAAAGGAAGCTTTACGCATGGCTAGCACAAAAGCCATTGGACCTAACTGCCTGAAATTTGGCAGGTTCAGTGACCTCCATAGGCACTGCCAGGTCTCCAGATTTAATGTATTTATCATAAAAATTAAAAATGTTATGGCTGCTTTTGTTTTACAGTGCAAGTCAATGGGAAAATGTAAAATCTGAATAATTCGGATTTCCAAATTTTGCTTTGGACCCAGAGACTGAAGCAGGTCAGGTCGGGTCCAAAGCAGATCAGGGCCAAATCCGAAGCTTGGCATCAGCCTCTGAAGTGGGTTGGGGGGTCCATGCACAGCCCTAAATATCAGCAGGGATTTGGCTTGTGAGAAGGACCATTAGGCAGTTCGGTAATAGCATCATGTGAGTTGGGGCTCACCTGTCAGGAAGATAAGTATCCACCTTTCACCTGGGGGATATGACCATTACTTGAAGAGGCTGGCTGAGGGGATGGTGGCTTTCATTACTGGGTCTGATGGGGTGTGAAGGGAACCAAGCAAAGCTGACTCCTTTCCTTGGCATTAAGGGGATGGGACATAAGGTTCATATACTGGAGATATGCTTCCTGTCCTAGTAACTAAGGGACCCAAGGGGGAAGGGTCTGTACTTGGCTAGCAGGTGCAGCAGTAGGGCAATGAGCAGCCCTCTGATCTTGGCAGCTGCCAGAGATGGTACCTGCTCACAGGCTCTGTCACATGATACTCAACGCTTTGCAACAAAGTATCGCATCCAAGGGACCCTCATCGCAGGGACAGCCAGACCACTTCCTTAGGAACAGAGAGAAGGAAATGCCCCCGCTTCCATTTAGCTAGGCCCAGTTAATCCTTACGTCATGCTATATAATAAAGGTTCAGTGATAGTATTCCATCCACCATTGTCATCTGCCTTTGGACTGTTAGTGCCCCATAGTGGTGGTGGTGGTGTTTTTACTTCAGAGCAACTAATCTGATTGGGGAAACACAGTACTAGGGGAAGGGCCACTGAACCCTCTCCTCCCAAGTCATGTCTGCTATATCTGTATTGCCACATGAAGCTGCTACTGGCTGAGCGTGTGTGTCGCAGCGGGGACCAGCCTTTTTCTTCCTGTCAGGGTTAATAGTAGTTTTGGTGTGGGGGGGGATTTGGACAGGGGAAATGGTGCAGAAGGAAAGAGCCAACAGTCCTCTCCCACCAATGCCACTTTCCCAAGCAACTTAGCAACCCTACACAGCTGCACTGAAGGTTCAAAAAAACAAAAACACCCAAGAGAGATCTTGATCACCGCTCTTCTGCGTCACATATCTCTAAGAGAACAGTACTCTTAATCAAAAACGGACCTGCTCTTTTAACCAATTAGTGGCAGCTGGGAAAATCAGCAGATATTTAGTGTGCGACTCTTTAAAGCACCAGGTTTGTTAGTATTGTCTTTACAGGGCAGACAATATGACTTCCAGATGTGTCTAATCTCTATCTTGAATAAAACGCAGATTGTCATAGAGACATATGTATGTGTATGTTATGAAACTGGGTGTCAAGTTCAAACTACATGTTACATTAAGAATGCCTTTTTTTTTTTTTTAAAGCATGCTTAGGAATGGCCACTTTATTCTTTGAGAAAGAGCAGCTATGCAGAGCCCTGACCCAAATCAGGTCATGTATGGGGGGCAAGGGCGGTTAATGTTTTCCTTTCTGGCCCATTTTACCATCAAAAATATATCTCAAGCTGTTATCTTGCCCAAAGGTGCCATTTACTGCAAAAAGCACCTTTGGGGGCAAATAGCAACTAGGGGGTGGAATTTTCAGTGGGAAAAAGGGGTAGGGAGGAAAGCTTTAAACCCCCTCCCTGTGCACAGTGGGTTTGATCTGGATTGGGGCCCCACCTGGTTAATTGTTTTTAAAAATGGAAGTAGGCAGTGCTAAGCACATTTTTCCTCTTCTTTTGAAAGTGTGCTTAACATACCATGTAATTTGACCATAAACATCTAACACATTTCCATACATCTAAGCTATATGAAGTTCAGTGGATGTCACTTGTGGTTTGCATTTGCAAATACATCACTGTGCAAAGATTCTCGATCTCTCTTTTCTGTGAGCTTTAAGCATTGTTCATTTTCAATTCTTAGTCCTAAGGACCAGTTCAAAGGTGTCACTTGGAAGCATGTCAGGTTTTAACAACAATGAAAAGCCAAGAGCGGAGGTGGGTTGGTGGGGGCTCTGGCTTTCCTTGGAACCAGCGCATGCAGGAAGGGGAGATTGAGCCCTTCCCAACTGCAATCGTGATGGAAACCATCCCACTTCACTGCTATTAGCCGTCAAGAGAAAAGATTCCTTTGGTGCCAAGGCCCATGCAAAACGGGACTAAACAACAGAGATGCACCAGTAGAGAAGTCTGCCAAAGCCTTGTTCCCACTACGGAAGAAAGGATTTAAAAGCCCTTTATCTTGGCTTGTGTGGGAGTGAGTCAGTGGGTGGAGCCCCTCTTGTTGGCCTTTCAGCACTTGCTCAGTTCAAATATGGCCCCTGTTACAAATTAGATGCTTCTATTGCCAACAGGGGTAATTTACACATTGTGATCCCCACATCGCCATGTAGGAAAATACATGTCTACTGTAATATGAGAAGACCAGCATTTTCTTTTCCTGAGCGGGTCCAGATGGGGCAGCTGTTGCATGCAATGAATTGGCAGTAATAATAAAGAACAGATCCAGCTAGTCAGAATATTTCCAAGTATAGACACGTAAGTTCTGTACCCTGTATCATCCCATATAGATGTCACCATAGAAAATATCAGGACAACAAGTAGTCACAGAACTGAGGTTTCTGAGAACTCTTTTCCTCTTAAGGTAAGCTTACTTACTGTCCAAATCTCAAGCAGAAGGCATTCATTACACCATACAATAGATTATGCAGGACAGTTTCTGAATCTACAGTGAAGTCCGTTGAGTTACCATATTTTTCTCCACAATATTTATCACAGACAGTTGCCTAAGATATTGTTGGCAAGCTGCTTGGCACAGAGCATGCACAGACAGTATTTGGCAGACTATGGTGTGTTCACTTTAGGAAACTCACCCTGGAATGGAGCAAGTCAAGGCTTGGAGACACTGCAGGGCAACTGAGCAAGTGCTCTTGTCATGAGGGCAGCAATATTAAGTCACCTACCCAGGTCCAGATTTAGCAGCACCACTCAGTCAAGCAGCACTTGATTAAGTACCCCTCAGTTAGCTCAGGTAGAGCAATCAGAAAGCGGATATGCACACCCCAGGCATAGAGTGATTCTCCCTCCAGATGTGACACAATCATTGGCAGGGGATTTCCCAATCTTAAGCACTGCAGCAACGGTCCTGCTTAGAGTTCGCCCATCCCAAGTCAGCCCTTTCTGGACCATTGATGGCTTTTGCAATGTCATCTCAGTCTTTTGATGGTCCAAACCCTTTATCGACTCTGCCCAAGTTGTCTTCTTTGTTTTATTCTCACTATCAGACCCAGAGCCTTTTTGTCCCTTTGTAGTCTTTGTTCAAACCCTGTAAAAACTCCGGGCTTCAAGCCCTCAGTGTTTTGGTGCCTCCAGCAGGCCCCACTTTGCTGAAATCACTCATTTGGTTCCTGGCCACCCAAGGCAAGGTACCATGCTGCTGCTCGAATCACTTTGGTTGCAGGAGAAGCCCAGTTAGTCCTGGTTGTGTTCGCTGACTCTCATTCTGCTAACATTACTCTACGCCACAGAACCCAGGGTTCTATCTGAGCCTAGCCACACCCCTCTTCCCCAGAGCACACACTCTGTCCACCCAGGTCCCTGCTCTGGTTGAACCAGTGACCTCCTACAGCCTTTTTCAAGGATTCCTTCCGTTCACTGAAACCTCAGGAGCTTCCCTCTGCACCTCGATTTTGTCTGCAGGATGGATCTAACGAGCTCCTAGGAATAGTATCTTTCAAGTCCTGTCCTTTGTAGGCCCACCATCTACAAATAGTAACTTCCACCTCTGTACACGCTTTCCTATCATGCGCTGGCATGTGTTTAGCAACTCAGTCTATTTTTGGACCGGTTTTTGGCCAGACGCCCGGCTGCAGAGTTGCCCTGGTCACCCACTGGGAAGGATCCTGGCCAGGCTTCCTTTTGGCTCCTCCTGTCACTCCTCTTCGTCCAAGCATTTCCTATTTTATTGGCAAGTCTCTATGGCGGCTTGATAAAATAGAAATGGTTCACAAGGAAGATGGTGGAAGGGACCAGGAAGAAGTGGACAAGGCGCTGGAAATGGGAGTGAGTGTGTATGTTAGGTATAGGCAACCCTAGTCTTGCCCTCCCCTTTTGTCCATCTGACTGTGTGTAAGGACCAGCCCTGGTGCATCACCTGTTGCTAAAGTCAAGCTTCCGTGAATCCAAACTTTTCTCTTTCTCTCCCAGCACCATTAGTACCCCAATTTGCTTAGCCCCAACAGTGCAATATCCTCAGAGCCTGAGCCCAACCCAACTTGCATGTCTGCGGCCTAGCTGTCTGTGCAGCACAGCCCCCAGTTTAGCTGCAAAGCAGACTTTTAAGCAGAACTCCCCACCACTTGAACCTGGTGCACGGATGTCTACATTATTCATTTTGCTACAGAGGAAGCTGCTCCAGCTGATCTACGGGCTATACAAGGAAGCAAGATCCCAGAGAGCTACGACCAGAGCAAGTGCACAGGGAGAGCAAACTGGAGTTTGCCAGGGGAGTTTGGCAGCGGAAGTCAAGGGGGAGGTCCCTAACATTTTTTTTAAACAAAAATCTTTTTCTTGTAGCACACACGTCCATACCAGTGGGACCCTGTTGTTAACCTCCAGTGAATAGAGGACAAAGCATAGGCTACCCCAGTGCAATCAGAAAGCTAGAAATATAAAGGGAATAGAGACTATGGAAGGAAAAGACTCTCCAGTGGTGGTGACCTGCAAAGTCTGTGCAATGTTTGTTTTCTTGCCTGAGAACAACATGGCTTCCATGTGCAACAAGTGCAAGTTGATCACGCTGCTGGAAGAAAAAGTAAGTGGACTGGAGTGGCGAGTGTCAAATGTCCAGGGAATAAGAGAACACGAAGAATTCTTGGACGGAACGGTGGAATTGCAGCAGCAAAGTGAAGAACAGAAGCTCAGAAGCTAGAAGAGCAACAGCAAGCTGAGGCAGGAAAATGCTGAGGTGAGGAAAAATGAAGTAGAGGATACTCCTTGGAAAAGGGTGACAGGAGCAGAAGAACTAGAAGCCACTCTGCACCAGTGGAAGCAGTGGAGCTATGGAACCGTTTCCGGGTACTTGAGGATGAGACTGGAGGACAGCCTGCAGAGGAAGAATTACAGGGGAACGTGCATGAGAGCGAGCAAGAGGCTGAAGGTCAGTCAAGCAGAGGCAATGACACCAAGGCCTACAACAACAAGAAGAGAAGAGGAGGAGGAGGAGGAGACTCCTCGATGCGTGGGATCAAAACCCAAGTATGTTGCGAAGATATGGTATGCTGTCTCCCCTGGGAGGACGGATTAGAGATGTGACTGAAGGGTTGTCTGCACTAATAAAGCCCAGACAGGTATCCCTTTCTTCTCATCCATGTGGGAACAAATGATACTGCCAAGCGGATCTATGAAGAAATCACGTCAGCCTTTGAAGCTTTGGGAAGGAAATTCAAGAACTTTGGGACCCAGATAATTTTCTCATCCATCCTGCCAGCAGGTAGAAGAGGGATAGAAAGGGAAAGAAAAATACTCCGGGTGAATACCTGGCTACAAAGGGGGTGTAGATGCAAGAGATTTGGATTCTGGGACCATGGGCTATACTTTCTGGAAGAAGGACCATTGGTAAGGGATGGGTTGCACCTGTGTTTGGCCACAGCATGAAGAACTTCATCAGGAGGGCTTTAAACTGAATCATGTGGGGGAGGGAGACGTAACGTTGGGGGTAACCATGGACTAAGGCTCATGCACCACAATGGACAGCTCTAGAGCCCCCAATTAGAGAACAGCTCTAATAGCCCCCAATTAGTCTTCAGAAACATGTAGGAAGAAAGCCAGACTATAAAGCACATGGTCTTCGATGTCTATACACTAATGCTCAGAGTATGGGAAACAAACAGAACAAAATTGAACTCTTAATACAGGAGGGAAATTATGACTTGATAGGTGTAACTGAAACTTGATGGGATGACTCCTATGACTGGAATACAGCAATTGAGGGATATAACTTGTTCAAAAAGAAGAAGAGAGCCAGTGTAGTGTAGTGGTGAGAGTGACGGACTGGGAGCCGGGAGATCCGGGTTCTAGTCCCCACTTGGCCATAGAAGCTCACTGGGTGACTTTGGGCCAGTCACAGATTCTCAGCCCAACCTACCTCACAGGGTTGTTGTTGTGAGGATACAACGGTGAGGAGGAGGATAATGTAAGCCGCCTTGAGTTCCTTGCGAGAGGGAGAAAGGCGGGGTATAAATGCAATAAATAAATAAATAAATAAATAAATAAATAAATAGGGGGAACAGAAAGGGAGGTGGAGTCGCAATATATGTGAAAAATACATATCTCTGCACAGAAATACAGGAGGATGAGCTTGGTAGCCCCATCGAGAGCATCTGGGTTAAAATAAATAGAGCAAAGAATAAAAGGAACCTGGTGGTCGGACTCTACTATTGGCCACCCAATCAAGGAGAAGATGAGGATGAAACTTTTTAACAGCAAATAGCCAATGTTTCAAGGAAGCACGATGTAGTAGTAATGGGGGACTTCAATTTCCCCAATATCTGTTGGGAGACAAATTCTGCAAAACATGGCCCCTCCAAGAGATTCCTGACTTGTGTGTCGGATAACTTCCTCCTACAGAAAGTAGAGGAAGGAACTAGGGGATCGGCTATCCTTGACTTGATCCTAACCAACAGAGATGACTTAGTGGATAAAGTAGCAGTTATGGGAACTCTGGGGGAAAGTGACATGTTATACTTGAGTTCTTGGTTCTAAGGGAAGCAAAAGCTGAGTGTAGTCAAACGCGTACCCTGGATTTTAGGAAAGCTGATTTTAATAAACTCAGAACAATGATCAGTAAGGTCCCATGGCAAGCGACGCTAACAAGAAAAGAAGTCCAAGATGGGTGGGAGCTTTTAAAAAAGCAAATTCTCAAGGCACAATCACAAAGAATTCCAACAAGAAGAAAAGGTGGAAGACAACAGAAGAAGCCAATGTGGCTTCACAGTAAGCTTAGGGATGACCTGAAAACAAAAAAGGACACATATAGGAAGTGGAAAGAAGGCCAAGTAACAAAGGCAGAGTGCAGGCAGATAGCACAGAATTGCAGGGATGGCGTCAGGAAGGCTAAAGCTCAGAATGAGCTGAGGTTAGCAAGGGATGCTAAAAACAACAAAAAGGCTTTCTTAAGCTACGTGCATAGTAAAAGTCAGAGGAAAGAAATGGTGGTTCAGCTATTAAATAAGGATGGCAAAATGATAACAGATGACAAAGAAAAGGCAGAGATGCTCAATTCCTACTTTGGCTCAGTCTTCTCCCAAAAGAGGGTCTATGACCCCCCTGGCAAAGGCAAAGTACAGGCTGAATGGGCAGGATTGCGGCTTGAGATCGATAGGCATATGGTCAAGGAACACCTAATGACTTTGAAAGAGTTCAAATCTCCAGGGCCAGATGAACTGCATAAAGGAACTGGCAGAAGAACTCTCAGAACCGCTGTCTATTCTCTTTGAGAAATCATGGAGGATGGGGGAAGTGCCAGATGACTGGAGGAGGGCTAACGTTGTCCCTATCTTCAAAAAGGGTAAAAAGGAGGAACCTGGGAACTACAGACCACTCAGTCTGACATCAATCTCTGGGAAAATTCTGGAGCAGATGATAAAGCAATCCATCTGGAAGCACCTTGACAACAATGCCGTGATTACTCGAAGCCAACATGGATTTGTCAAAAACAAGTCCTGCCAGACAAATCTGATCTCATTTTTTGATCAAGTCACCTCCCTTGTAGACCATGGGAACGCTGTAGACATCATATACCTCGACTTCAGCAAAGCTTTCAACAAAGTGCCCCATGATCTCCTGACGAGCAAACTAGCTCAAAGTGGGCTAGATGAAACAACGATCTGGTGGATCCACAGTTGGCTACAGAATCGGACTCAGAGAGTGCTTATCAATGGGACTTTCTCAAACTGGGGAGAGGTAACTAGTGGGGTACCGCAGGGCTCAGTCCTGGGCCCAGTGCTCTTCAACATTTTTATGAATGACTTGGAGAGGGAGGTGCAGGGAATGCTGATCAAATTTGCAGATGACACAAAATTGGGAGGGATAGCTAATACTTTGGAAGATAGAAACAAAATTCAAAGTGATCTGGATAGACTGGAGCGCTGGGCAGAAAACAACAGAATGACATTTAATAGGGATAAATGCCAAGTTCTGCACCTAGGAAAAAGAAACCAAATGCACAGTTACAAGATGGGGGATACCTGGCTCAACCACACTACAAGCAAGAAGGATCTTGGAATTGTTGTCGATCACAAGCTGAAGATGAGCCAACAGTGTGATGTGGCTGCAAAAAAGGCAAATGCTCTTTTGGGCTGCATTAATACAAGCATAGCTTCCAAATCCCGGGAAGTACTAGTTCCCCTCTACTCAGCACTGGTTAGGCCTCATCTGGAGTACTGTGTCCAGTTCTGGGCACCACACTTGAAGAAGGATGCAGACCAACTGGAGAGGGTTCAGAGGAGGGCAACAAAGATGATCAGGGACTGGAAACAAAGCCCTGAGAAGAGAGACTGAAAGAACTGGGCATGTTTAGCCTTGAGAAGAGAAGACTGAGGGGAGATATGATAGTACTCTTCAAGTACTTGAAAGGTTGTCACAGAGAAGAAGGCCAGGATCTCTTCTTGATCATCCCAGAGTGCAGGACACGGAAGAATGGGCTCAAGTGACAGGAAGCCAGATTCCAGCTGAACATCAGGAAAAACTTCCTGACTGTAAGAGCAATACGACAATGGAACCAATTACCTGGGGAGGTGGTGGACTCTCCCACATTGGAGGCCTTCAAGATGAGGCTGGACAGCCATTTGTCAGGGATGCTCTGACTTGGATTCCTGCATTGAGCAGGGGGTTGGACACGATGGCCTTGTAGGCCCCTTCCAACCCTACTACTCTATGATTCTATGATTCTAAGTTCTAAAGGAAGCAAAAGCCAAGTGTAGCCAAACGCGTGTACACTGGATTTTAGGAAAGCCGATTTTAATAAACTCAGAACAATGATCAGTAAGATCCCATGGCAAGCGACTCTAATGAGACAAGGAGTCCAAGATGGGTGGGAGTTTAAAAAAAAGGAAATTCTGAACGCACAATTACAAACAATAAAAAGGCGGAAAAAAGAAAAAAAAAGGCGGAAGACAACAGAAGAAGCCAACGTGGCTTCACAGAAAGCTTAGAAATGACCTGAAAATAGAAAAGGACACATATAGGGAGCGGAAGGAAGGCCAAGCTACGAAGGAAGAGTACAGGCAGATAGCACAGAACTGCAGGGATGGTGTCAGAAAGGCTAAAGCTGAGAACGAACCGAGGTTAGCGAGGGATGCTAAAAGCAACAAAAAGGCTTTCTTCAGATACGTGCATAGTAAAAGACAGAGGAAAAAAATGGTTGTTCAGCTATTAAATAGGGATGGCAAAATGATAACAGATGACAAAGAAAAGTCAGAAGTGCTCAATTCCTCCTTCAGCTCAGTCTTCTCCCAAAAGAGGGTCTATGAGCCTCCTGGCAAAGGCAAAGTACAAGCTGAAGGGGCAGGATTGCAGCTTGAGATCGACAGGCATATGGTCAAGGAACACCTAGTTACTTTGAATGAGTTCAAAACTCCAGGGCCAGATGAACTGCACCCCAGAGTAATAAAGGAACTGGCAGAAGAACTCTCAGAACCACTATTATCTTTAAGAAATCATGGAGGACAGGTGAAGTGCCAGATGATTGGAGGAGGGCTAATGTTGTCCCTATCTTCAAAAAGGGCAAAAACGAGGAACCTGGGAACTACAGACCAGTCAGTCTGACATCAATCCCTGGGAAAATTCTGGAGCAGATGATAAAGCAATCCATCTGGAAGCACCTTGAAAACAATGCAGTGATTACTCAAAGCCAACATGGATTTGTCAAAAACAAATCCTGACAGACGAATCTGATCTCATTTTTGGATCAAGTAACCTCCCTTGTGGACCTTGCTGTGGACATAATATATCTCGACAAAGTACCCCATGATATCCTGATGAGCAAACTAGCTCAAAGTGGGCTAGATGAAACAACAATCAGGTGGATCCACAGTTGGCTACAGAATTGGACTCAAAGAGTGCTTCTCAATGGGATCTTCTCAAACTGGGGAGAGGTAACGAGCGGGGTACCACAGGGCTCAGTCCTGGGCCCAGCGCTCTTCAACATTTTTATTAATGACTTGGAGGAGGAGGTGCAGGGAATGCTGATCAAATTTGCAGATGACACAAAATTGGGTGGGATAGCTAACACCCTGGAAAACAGAAACAAAATTCAAAGAGATCTTGATAGGCTGGAGCGCTGGGCAGAAAACGACAGAATGAAATTGAAGAGGGATAAATGCCAAGTTCTCCACCTAGGAAAAAGAAACCAAATGCACAGTTGCAAGATGGGTGATACTTGGCTCAACGGTACTACAAGCGAGAAGGATCTTGGAATTGTTGTCAATCACAAGCTGAATATGAAGCAACAATGTGATGTGGCTGCAAAAAAGGCAAATGCTATTTTGGGCTGCATTAATACAAGCATAGCTTCCAAATCCCAGGAAGTACTAGTTCCCCTCTCTACTCAGCACTGGTTAGGCCTCATCTGGAGTACTGTGTCCAGTTCTGGGCACCACACTTTAAGAAGGATGCAGACAAGCTGGAGAGGGTTCAGAGGAGGGCAACAAAGATGATCGGGGGACTGGAAACAAAGCCCTATGAAGAGAGACTGAAAGAACTGGGCATGTTTAGCCTTGAGAAGAAAAGACTGAGGGGAGATAGGATAGCGCTGTCCAAGTACGTGAAAGGTTGTCACAGAGAGGAAGGCCAGGATCTCTTCTCGATCATCCCAGAGTGCAGGACACGGAAGAATAGGCTCATGTTACAGGAAGCCAGATTCCGGCTGAACATCAGGAAAAACTTCCTGACCATTACAGCAATACAATGGAACCAAGGGAGGTGGTGGGCTCTCCCACACTGGAGGCATTCAAGACAAGGCTGGACAGCCATTTGTCAGGGATGCTCTGCCCTGGATTCCTGCACTGAGCAGGGGGTTGGACTCAATGGTCTTGTAGGCCCCTTCCAACCCTACGATTCTATGATTGTTTGTAATGTATGGACTGACTGAATCTATTTTAGAGTTCCTGTAGTGCCTGTTGCCAACTAGCTAGTTCCCAAGAATGATCACTGTATATGTTTTGATTCTTGAGTGTTCAATAAAATGCTCCTCTTTTCAAAGAAACCTGTGTGTGCGTGCACACACACTGTATGTTTCTGTATGTTCCACTGGGTCATCTCTGCCGAGATGCGTTAAAGCAAAAGTGGGTACTGAGAGCCTTTACAGTTACAGAGACTTGTACTTGAAGCTTCAAAACACCCACCACCTATCACTCAATGGTCTGAAGAGGTCAGAACTCTTGCTACATTTGAGCATATCATCTATCTATCTATCTATCTATCTATCTATCTATCTATCTATTTGATTTATTAGCTGCCCATCTGGCTGGCTGCCCGGCCACTCTAGGAGGTGTACAATACTAAAAAACAAATGTACATCATCTGTCATTATTAAAATGTAAAATTACTACCATCAATGTCGTATGGATACTTATTTAGATCTATGGACTGCTTATATTAATGTATATATTTGAAATGGAAGTGTTAAATCCTTTCTTCCCCTGCCCCCCTCTGTGTGCGATTTTTTAGCTATATCAAAGGAGATGCTAATGATGACTGTGTATTGATATGTCTTATGACAGGAATTTCCCTTTTGCTTCATTATTATTGTTGTGTTGCAAATAAAAAGATCATTTAAAAACAGACATGTTATGACCAAAGTTCAAAGGTCCCTTAGATGGGTGTAGAGAGATACACATGCTCATGCACTTGTCCAGAGAGGACATTCTGTAACAATGTCTGAACATCCAATGGAATTATTTCATCCAAATTCTCTAAGTTTTATTCCATACTATTTTTAACAGTGTTTTACATTCTTAACTGTTGAGATAATACTGTAATAATCCTTAGTGGATCTCTACAAACTTTATTATCTGGTTAACAGATTATCATATTGCCAGACATGACTCCAAAATGTATAGCCAGTAATTGTGTCAGCATTCGTAAGACAAATTCTGGATCAGATATTTTACATTTGGCAGCTGTTTTTTTATTTTAACAACA
Source organism: Heloderma suspectum (assembly GCF_057233095.1). Classification (NCBI taxonomy): domain Eukaryota; kingdom Metazoa; phylum Chordata; class Lepidosauria; order Squamata; family Helodermatidae; genus Heloderma; species Heloderma suspectum. The sequence continues at coordinate 121,103,144 of NC_139462.1, forward strand.
GTTATTACAACCCAAGAGCAATACCTCCTGGAAAAAAAAATATTTTTAAACATCTAGTCTAGAGGCCACCACATCTTTTGACAATGAATTCTGTGTCATTATGCACTGTATGAAGAAGAAATTCCTTGTTTGCCCCGAACCTACTGCCATTTCTCTGCATCCCTCTGAACGTTAGTGTTATGACAGGGAAATCTTCCTCTGTCTCTCCACAACATTCATAATGTTATAGGCCTCTATCAAACCCCCACTCATCCGTCCTGTCATCTTTTTAAACTAGAATGGCCCACACATTTACCCTTTCCTCACATTGAAGGTGCTCCAGATGCCCCTTCAACATTATGGTTGTCACTTCCTATATCAATTCACCTCTGCATGGCCACCCCAGAGACTTATATACATGAGTGATGCTATGGGCCATTTCATCACTCTCATCCTCAGTGGATAAGGGTACAAGGCCTTGAGGGAGGAACTGCATTGCTGGCCGTGGGGAGAGGCCTGAGGAGAACATATTTAAGGCTGCACCCCCATCCCCAAGCAAAGTGGCATGCTGGGTGGATGCAAATCTCTAGGTAGGTGGCTTAAGCCAAACATGTGATACGTTAGATAGGCAGGCATTGATTTGCCAAAGAATTGGCAATGGGGAAGCAGAACTGGCAGAAGTAGGCCATGGAATGAGAGAAGAGAGGGGCAACCCCATGGTTTGGTGTCAGCTTAGTCCAGTCAGATGGAAGACTCCAGATTCCTCTAAGCGGGGATTTGGGTGGCAGTTGATGGTGCTAAGGTGTAGCTGGGGTAGGCCACACCTTAGCACCATACACATTTGAGCTGAGGCACCCCTTGAAGCACGAGCTCAGCCTAAAACACATCCTCTTCACATTGTTCCACCCCAATTAGACATTGCCATTGTTATAATGCCTCCTAGACTCTTCATTTAATTTCTTACATTTCTATACTGCCCAATAGCCAAAGCTCTCTGGGCAGTTTTACAAAGATTAAAACCTTAAAAATACAATATTGTATGATACAAAATCAGGAAAACTTATTAGGTAAGCTCTATAAAGTTCTCTTAGATTCAGATCTTATAATTAATAATTATCGGAAAAGCTGGGAAAGAGAACTAACTTGTCTGATTCCAGTAAGCACCTGGACCTGGAATAATATCACAGCAGACTATTAGCACAAACTTGAAAGAAAATTCTTTAAAATATGTTTTCTGCCGGTATTTAACGCTTGTAAGGTTTAACTGCATTTATTGTAAGGTTGATAATAGGTGCTGGAGATGTAAAATGCCTAACACAGACATGGCCCATGCTTTTTGGGTTTGAGGACTATTGGTTAAAGATAATAGATGAAATTGAGATTATATCAGGGTATACACTACCTCTGGATCCAATAGTTATTCTCTTTGGTTATGTTAAGGAAGTTGTTTTATCTGATGACATAGAGATGACAGTGCATTTATTAACAGCCACCAGATTGCTGATATCAGCAAACTGGAAAAAACTGAAAGCTCCCACAATTGATGACTGGATTATCAAAGTATGGGAAATAATATATATGGTTAAGTTAACTAACATAGTAAGGGTTAGAGAGGGAAGACAACAAAATAATAGATTTATAGAAAAGTGGTCCTTATTTGTAATGTACTGGTGTAACGAGATATTTGTTGGTTTTGTTGATAAATTTGATTATACTCTCTATTGTTTAAATAGTTGATAACACTTGATCTTATTATTTGTTTGCATACTTTTATATACTGTTGTCAGCACTGTAAAAATAAAAATGGAAATTGCCTTAAAAAACACAATATTGTACATAATATAAAAACCGCTTACATACAAACAGATAGACTGCACACACAGACACACACCCTATATAAACAATTTTAACAATCAACAATAAGAAATCCCAAGACCCAATTAAAAACCTTATCATGTGCTGCCAAATGCCTGAGAGTAGAGGAAGGTCTTAACTTGGTGCAGAAAAGATAACAATGTTGGTGCCAGGTGGGCCTCTCTGGGGGATTGTTCCACAATTGGGGGGCCACCACCAAGAAGGCCTTGCTACCTTCCAAGCCTCCCTTGGAGAGGAGGCATTTGGAGGAGGCCCTTAGATGATGAGCGTAGTATACCAGTAGGTTCATGCTAGGAGAGGCGCACCATTAGGTATTGTGGTCCTGAGGCATGTAAAGCTTTTTAGGTCAAAACCAGCACCTTGAATTGGGCTCAGAAACATACAGTCAGCCAGTGTTATATGTTCAGACCTTCTTGTCTCTGTTATCAAGTTGCCTGCTGGATTTTGCACAAGCTGCAGCTTCTGAACTGTCTTCAAAGATAGCCCCACGTAGAGTGCATTGTAGTAATCTAACTTGGAAGGCATAGACAACTGAAGCCAGGTAATACCTGTCCAGATAGGGGCATAGCTGGGCCACCAACTGAAGCTGGTAGAAGGCACTCTATGCCACTGAGGCCACCTAAGCCTCAAGTGACAAAGATGGCTCCAGGAGGACCTCATAGCTATAAAACATCTCCTTTGGGGGGGTGGGGGGATGCAACACCATCCAGAACAGAATGAGCACCCTCTATCCAGTCAGAAGAACCACCTACTAACAGCATTTCAGTCTTAACTGGATTGAGTTTCAGTTTTAGCCCTCATTCAGGCAATGATCTAGCACATCCACAGACTCACCTGATGAAGAGGAAAAGGAGAAATAGACCTGTGTGTTATTAGTATACTGATGACAACACACTCCAAAATTCCAGATTACTGCACTTGACTGCTTCATGTAGATGTTAAATAGCACAGGGGACAAAAATGACTGCTGTGGAACCCCACATTGGAGAATCCAAGAGGCTGAGCATTATTCCCCAAGCACCACCTTCTGGAGCCAACCATCCAAAACCACTGCAATGCAGTACCTCCCACTCCCAACTCAGACCATCATCCCAGAAGGATACCATGGTTGATATCAAAAGCTGTTGAGAGAATCAAGGTCACACTCCCCCTGTCTCTCTCCCAACACAGGTCATCATACAAGGTGACCAAGGCTGTTTCTGTGCCAAAATCCAGCCTGAACTCCATCTGAAATGGATTCAGACAATCGGTCTCACCCAGGAGAGTCTGGAGCTGGTTGCTCAAGGACCTTGCCCAGGAAAGGGACATTTGTCACCAGCCTAAAGTTATTAAGATTTTCTGGGACCAGGGAGGGTTTCTTCAAGAGTGGTCTTACCACCGCCCCTTTCCGGCGGCCTAGGACCACTCCCTCTCGCAAGGAGGCACTGATCACTTCCCTGGCCCAGCCAGCTTGGCTGTTCCCTCCTTGCCAGTTTTTAGAAGCCAAGAGGGGCAAGGATCCAATACAGAAGTGGTTGTACGACCTGTCTGAGCATCTTGTCAACATCCTCAAGCTGTACCAACTGAAACTCATCCAAGAAAACTGGACAGGGCTGTGCTCTGGGTACCTCACCTGATTCCCCCTGCTGTAACACTGGAATTGAAGTGTAACACTGGCAGATACAAGAGATTTATCTTGGAAGTGCCTAGCAAGTGTGTTACAGGGGGCCTCAGATGAATCCACAGTGTCCATAAGGACATGCACGTAATCAGCCCAGACGACCCTGAAAAGCTCTGCTGGGAAGCACACAGAGTATTCAATAGAAGTAGAGAGATATGGTTTCTTTGCTGTCCTCACTGTCCCTAAATATACCTGACCACAGACACACCAGTGTTCAATTGCACCCACCAGGAGTTTTTCTCCATCTGCACTCAAGCCATCTCCTATTTTGCTTCATTGCTCTCAGCTCTGGAGTATACCACAGAGCCATACGAGCTTTATTTCGGAGAGGGCACTCAGGACCAATTGTGTCAACTGCCCGGGTCATTTCTGCATTCCGCAGATTGACCAGGGTTTCGACAGGAGAGCCAGCCATATAAGCCTGACCCTGACCCCCACCCCCACCCCAGAGCCCTCTGGAAAACATTTGGATCCATTCGCCTCCAGGGTGGACCATCTTAATAGGTCACCCACCCTTGCAGAGGGGAAAAGCCACTGTAAGTCTAAACCTCAGCAGGTGATATTCTGACCATGTCAAAGGGACTGATTCGAAGTCCCCCACTTTCAGATCACTGTCTCCATGTCCAGCTGAAAAAACACAAGTCTAGAGTACGCTCCACTAATGTGTTGGGCTGATAACATTTTGGGACAATTCCGTGGCTGTCATGGAGACCATGAAGTCCTGAGCTGCCCTGGACAAAGTGCCCTCGGCATGAATGCTGACATCTCTCAGAACCAACAGTCTGGGGGACCACAACAACATACCTGAGACCACCCTAGTCAGCTCAGGTAGCAGTGGGGTGTTGAGCAGTTGGGGGGGTGATACACCAGCAGAACCTTCAGTTTGCCTTGCTGGCCCAAAACAAGGTGCAAACACTCCAAAGCTGTAGTCAAATGGACAGGGAACCTGCACAGAGAGGTGGAATTCCTACAGTTCACAGCAACCACCACCCCTTTCTTGTATTTAGAACTGTTTTGATTTTCCTTCTATAGATTTGTCAGCAACTTATCATACATTGATTGTACCTAGGAAGAATTTCTAGTTCTGTTTAGGCCAATTTTTCCTCTGTAAAAGTAGGCCTTCCGCTGGCTTGGTTCTCTGCCATCCTGAGTTGCAGCCTAGAAGGCCTGGCCTTGCACAGTGTTATCACCTCATCCATACAATTTCTTTTATTTCAGCTGGCTTCAACATTCCATGTATCCTTCTTCTACTGTTGCAGAACCCAGAGTCAGAGAGACCACGGAGTGAAGGAAAAAGAGATTCTTTATTTAACGCGCGGGCTTAAGGCTGGAATCATTTCCAAAGAGCCAGAAGCCCCGATTTACATTAGCACATTGGTTTTATAGACATTGTGACATATATGAAACGGCTCCTCCTCTCCCTCCCGCATGGGGTTGCAATCCTCAACATTTCTTCTCTTAGCACTATTGTTTATAATACAAGAACTGGGTTATAGGGTAGCCATGATAAGGAGAGAACAGAAGAGAACAGCAGAGAACAAGATATACAATTGTATGACTTTTGACAAGATAAGGAATTCCTGTGTCTCGTCAGCTTACAACAATATATTCAAAGGAGAAAGAGCTCAGCAAGAACATGAAGCATGAGACTGCATGAGGCTACTTAGTCTGACCCCCGATATGGCTGCTACATTCCCCCCTTAAATGCATAATTTTATTACAATTATAGCATTTTTGATAACCATACAAAGCTTTTTGTGACATACATATTACTTAGCCTCTTGTTGGGCTATTAGAGCGTAGAGGGCAGCAGTTTTATTAGCTGAGACATAAAACAGATTGGTTAAACAGCTCATAAGACAAGGAACGCAGAGACATAACAGTATCTCTATGAACAACACTGGTAGAATTAGGATGAACAACGCTTTTAAGCTAGCTAAGATCTGGAAGCCAAGGGGTTAACTAATTTAGCTAATTGTTTTGTCTTATTGTTTTGTTAGCTACTATATTGTGCAGCTTGTTGATCTGTTCATCTACAGCACTGCCATTATCAGTTAAGTTAAAACAACAGAGATTTTGGTGTGTCTCACAACTTAAATGATGAAGAAGGAAGAGGTAATCTATACCAGCTTTATTTTCTAGAACTGCACCTCTTAGATCACGCAACTCTTTATTTAACAATGACAATGCTTGTGAGGTGGCATTTATGCTTTTGGCTAAGCTGCAAGCTAACCGGTTGATTTCCAGACCATCAGCCAAGGCTAAACCTGGAACCTTAACCAGTGACATTGCTAAGGCCAATTTTTCTGAGTCAAAATATAACTGCACATGACTATTACAATTTTTAGTTAGTTGGAGTGCTCGAGGCTGCCGTCGACGGATTTTCTCGGGCTACAGGGGAAGAATTGGCACCAATTTAATTGGCGGCTGAGGCAACATGGGTGGTTATCAGACAAGTTGGCAGGAATGAATGACCAAGTGCGGGAACTACATGTCTAAAACCATCCATGAGGCAAAAGTATGTGGGCATTATTAAAAGATATGTTTTGAATTTTATTATAGTGTAAGGGGGCCAGGGATAGCTTTGTATTTTTTGGAAAATTTTTGACAATTAAGCATTCGTGCACACGTAGCATTTGTTTCAGCAACGATGGGGGTGCATAGAGTGAACTCTGTAGGGGGTAGGATCTTTGCAACTACGCTCTAATTAGCATTTTGGGAATAAGTTAAACTTACACCATAAACTCTTAACATGGTATCTTTTTGAATGTTCCCAGGATGTTTACAGACAGGTATTAGGCAAGAGCTAATAAGCCTGTTTGCAGGTATACCTTTTGGCAAACAAAAATGTTTTATTTTCGTGATGTTAGCCAGGTGAAGCCAGTAATTATCAGCAAATCACTGGGACAAACTTCTTTTTTCCAGGGGCAGACCCCCCTTTTTGCACCTTATTAAGGAAACACAATGCAGCACTACTAACACTACAACACGCATGTTTGATCTTCTTTGGGATCTGACCGTACGCTGGGCAGCTATTCACCTGGCAAGCTGCAGTAGGGTCTAGTCCCCTTCTTCAATTCTCCAGTTGCAGGTCTGACCGTACGCAGGGGGACAGTTTCCCGGTGTGTCCACAGTAAGGTCTAGCCTGAGTCTTCTTACTGCTTTTTCAGAATGATTTTTAAAGGATTTTCAGGATTTCTGTTTATAGTCTACTTTCCCCCTCTCTTGACTCGTGTCCAATGTATCTAGGGTTTAACTCCAGCTGCTTTTATAGCTGCGGGGGTGGAAAGTATGACAGTTCTCAGTCTTCTCCATCTGGGAGTCAAAGGGTTATTTTTCCCTCTTTAACTCACACTTTTAACTCTTGGTTGGAAAGGATGAACTTCTGTGATGGGAATGGCTTATTTCTTTAAGACAAAGCGACGCTGGGCTTGAAGAACTTTCCTCAGTGTTTGAACTTCTTGTTTAAGGCTAACGTTTGCTTGCTTTTGATGCTGCTCTAGTGTCAATTATGAAGTCAATGTCACGGCCCCTCACAGTCAATGTCACGGCCCTTCTCAAGCTGTCTCCCTCTTCGCCCATTCTGGCCCCTTTGTTTTTTTCCTTTGTGTATTTGATTTATTTTATTTGGGCATTCATGCCACTAATGTCCATCTTGTCCACACTGGGCACACTGGTTCTTTTTTAAGAATCTTCTGCCTCTGCCGGGTCTTCTTCTTTTCTTCTTTTATCCACGTCTTCTTGGGCCTCTGGGTCGAGGGGGGTGTACTGGCGATAGGCATTTGAAAGACGCTCCAAGTACGCTCTGGGGCCTCGGTGGCACCTTGCAGCACTTTAAACACTTTGGTCATATTAATTGACTTTTTCATACCTGCTTTCATGGCTTCTAACAGCAGGGTTTGATACTGGGTGAGGCGCTCTAGCCCAACTTGTGTTTTGGGATTCCAGCAGGGGGGGGTTACTTACAGGAGACTTTATTGGGTAACTTACAGCACACAGGCGTACGTAATTGTTGGATCAGACAGCTTCTCTGAACCACGAGCTATTGGGCTAAATGGGTTTTTATACTATACATGTTACCCATGAGGCAGCACAACACTAGCAAGCATTTTCAGCATAGGCTAGAAGTGTTTGGTTCTCAGGCACAGCTTCCTGTAAACAACTTCGCTTCTCAAAGTGCTTGATAACACTTTTATTTATTAGTATGGGAAGACAAATTTTTTCTCTTTCTTTTGCTTTCTTTTTTTTTGCTGATCTGCCTGTATTGCAGATCATGTTTCAAACTTTTTAAATAAAACTTTCTGATCTATGCACCAGCCTTGTTTCTTTATTTGTCTTTTTCAAGTTAAACTCACTTACTTAAACCTTTCTGCCTTACACTAGTCTCAATGACACACATTTGGGATAGGCTCTTCTTCTCCTTCTAGTTACATTTTCTTTATCTTAAAGAACTATTACATTATTGTGGCTACTTTACCCCAGGTAATAAGCTCCAGGCACAATCAGCTGCTTTTAATTTACCCTGGGGGCAACTATGGCCACGCTTCTTTTCTACTTGCCTCTGTCTTTTCTCCTTGTTATCCATCGGGAACCACACTTAGTATTATTTGGAGTTGCAACTAACACTAATTTGCAAATATCACATATATTTCATGATATCTAAGAAATCATAAAATATACACAACAAACTTTTTCTGCAATTTAACACAATGAATGGAAAACACTTTTTGCATGGTAAGGCATGATGGAGCAGATCCAGCAATCATACTGCTCTTCTGGCTGAAAGCTCAGGGCTCATTAAAATCAAGGGACGGGCATACCCACACACGCAGAGTTCTAGGTCACCATTTTTGCATTGGCAACTCTATGCTGCATGAGTTCTGGCAGAAGGAAATTTAAAAGTTATAAATCAAACTCAGCCTGCTGTACACTGAGCTGACTACAAACATAGACACACGGTCCACAGCGATGAGAGTTCAAGTTTATCAAAAGCTTCACAGCACTGTCCATGGCAAGTCTTTGACAATTTAAAATTTTAGTCCATGTGCAGAGTGTCTCTAAAAAGCCCAGACATTGATGGAAGCAAACAGAGACGGCTCTGGGCAATGAAGATGCGATGTTTCCAGCAAAGGCTCTCTACTTTTGCATCAGTTTAAAAAGGGACAGTGTGGCCCTACACCCCTTCTGACAGACAAGGGCCTTTAACTTTTTAGCAAGGCCTCTGTCTAAACAGAGCGGCACAGCTCAGCTCTCTAGCCGTGACACTTTAACTTGGGCAACTCCTCTGTAAATTTTATTTTACTTCTGTCAGGTTCTCTCACAGACATTTTAAAAACTTACTCTTTTTTTTTCCTTTTCTAACCTGGTACACGAAAGCACTGAAACACTGAGTGCCGAAACTCAGGACGCTGGGGGGTGATGGGCATCGCTTTATACTTGCATTTTTCAGGCAGCCATTAATCTTCGGGGAGGCGGTGGGGTGATTTGCAGGACTTCAAAGGCAAGCTTCTCAGTTTGTTTGTATTTGTAAATCCCAAGCTTAAAACAGGACACGATGAGGTACAGGGCAGCTAAATTCTTGCTTTGGCACGGGCAACAAATAACTCGGGTCAGCTTTCTTCGCTGGGGTCTCAAACAGGAAAACAGTCTTAATTTAAAGTTGTAACATCACTGACAGCGTCAGCCAGCCAGCTACACAGATCTCATTGTTTTTTAAGACAGTTGCTCCAATATCTTCTTTTCTTCTCAATCAGGTTGGATCTCCCAGCTTACACAGTTTATTGCAGCTTTCAGGAGCATGGTAGGAGCGCGATTTTTGGCTTGGCCAGGAACATGCTGTCTGGTTTCTCGGTCTCTTCAGCACACACACTTAGGCACTGGACACTCAAATCAGTGAGATTTCTTCATTGCAGGGAATCCCACGGCAAAAGCTCTTATGGCACACTTTTCACTCGAAGAGTGGTCTAGCCTGTGCTCTGGGGGCTGATTCTTCACCTTTATTTTCTATTTTGCCTTCATCTTCTGGGTCTTCATTTTCAGTTTCCATTTTTTAGGGATTTTATCTCAATTAGGCGAGGTGATGATGTTGCACAACTCAGAACGTTGTGGGCAATTTTCCTGCCCCCCCTCTCTCGGCGCGCTAGGCTAACAGCTACTTCTTCGGCCTTACACTCTCACGCTCCCACGCTTTGTTAAAAGCCAGACTGTCCTGCAACATTTTTCTAATTAACAGCCTCAGATCTTGTTTTTTTTTTCCTCTCAGCTCGACCTTGAGCTTTTTGCTGTTTTCTCTCTCTATTCTGAATCTTTTTTTTTTTTTTTTTAAAAACCTTTTTCCTTCTTTGTTTGACATACATCTCAAGGGGGTGCAAGGTTTGCTTCCCCCACCACCCATAGCCTCCCTCTTAAATTGAAGACAGACACAAATAGGGAATGGGAATTGGTCAGTGAGTAAGGGGTCTCACTGGCCGACACAAGAGGATTTTACACACCACGCACTTTGCTACTGGCCTGGGCACCCGGACGGTCAACGGTATGCTTCAGAAACCGCAGTAGCCACTCACACAATCATCAATCTCTCCACTACATCCATATGTCCCTGCCACCCACTTTTCCCACTTTTTACCAGAGCGGAAAACGGCTTCCCCAGCTTCCTCAGCTTCCTACTGAGTACTGGCGTTCTGGGTACTGGCGCCCACTCGGGGGTGTGATCAGGCCCCCCTTCTACCCGCAAGGAGTAGGTTCTTTTGTATACGTATACCACCAACACTGACCTTCTTCATAAGGCGGGGCCCTCTTTTTTTCTGCCCAGTGGCCTTTCTCCCTAAAGGCGGGGCCCTCTTTTTCCCATATACTTGCCTTTCTCCTGAAGGCTTCCAATGTGGGTTTCAACTCAATTGCAGCTGCGATACAGGCAGGGCTCAAGTTCCTTCCTCCGCTTCTCAAGGTTCTCTTGCCGCTCGCTGCCGTTTGGGCGATCCCGGTGCAGGCTTTCTCCCATTCACTCGACAAAAAGGTCGGTGGCGCCAAGAAAGGGAGGCATGCGCCGAGCTCGTCTTCCCGGTGCGGCGATCAAGAGCAGGCAACTGCCACCTGTCTGGCTCAGAGCCTGCCACATCCGAGTCACGGCACCATTTATGTTGCAGAACCCAGAGTCAGAGAGACCACGGAGTGAAGGAAAAAGAGATTCTTTATTTAACGTGCGGGCTTAAGGCTGGAATCATTTCCAAAGAGCCAGAAGCCCCGATTTACATTAGAACATTGGTTTTATAGACATTGTGACATATATGAAACGGCTCCTCCTCTCCCTCCCGCATGGGGTTGCAATCCTCAACATTTCTTCTCTTAGCACTATTGTTTATAATACAAGAACTGGGTTATAGGGTAGCCATGATAAGGAGAGAACAGAAGAGAACAGCAGAGAACAAGATATACAATTGTATGACTTTTGACAAGATAAGGAATTCCTGTGTCTCGTCAGCTTACAACAATATATTCAAAGGAGAAAGAGCTCAGCAAGAACATGAAGCATGAGACTGCATGAGGCTACTTAGTCTGACCCCCGATATGGCTGCTACACTACAGCTAAGAATTTGATTGGGATGGTGTAAAAGATGGAATTGAACAGGCTGGAATAGCCTCTTTATTTTAAAAAAATGCCCCAAACAATGCCATGTATTAGAGACACCTGAGGACAATATTTCGGAATGGAAACACTTGCAATACTATATTATTATTATTAACTCCATAATGCCCTGAACCCAACCAGAACAGAACGGCCCAGAACGCCAACTTCAAGTGAGCCAAACCAACCAACTTCACCAGTCACACATGACTAGATGGGAGGGGTGCAATAAGCCGCAAAAAACCCAGAAACCACATTCTAGTATCCCAAAGCAATAGTCTGTATTGCAGAAAATGGCCTGGAATGCCAACTTCCGAGTGAGCCAAACCAACCAAATTCACCAGTCGAACATAACCGTTTGGGCAGGATACAATCAGCCACAAAATATCCACAGAAACCACATTCTAGTACTCGTTCTGGTCAATACTCCATATTCCAGAAAATGGCCCAGAGCTTCCAAGAGAGCCAAACTAACCAACTTCACCAGTCACACATGACTAGATGGGAGTGGTGCAAAACACCATAAACAAGTACCAAATCTGTGTGGAGTGATGTTTATGTGAATAGGAAGCACCCCTGGGATACCATGAAGTAGGAGCTACAGAAAATGCAGGCATGATCATAAAACTGGCTTCTGGAATTCTTGGAATACTTTTTTCAGTGACGTAGGGGAGGTGGAAAATTTTGCAGCGCTTTATTTTTTCAAGATTTTTTTCCCCATTTCATAAGTTAATTAGCAGCAATGCCTGGATGCTAATTGCAAATACCGTTATCAGGCAAGCTTGGCAGTTTCAAAGTTGTAGACGAGTGGTTGTTAACATATCGTACACAGTTCTCTGGATTGCTAAAATTTATCAGTGTTTCAACAGTTTTCAGTACCTCTGTTTTATTCCCTGAAATCTAAACAGTGTAAGGGAGGTACACGCTACCACTGTCTTTAATTTTTTTTACAACTATAGTAATAAAAAAAGAAATTGTAACATTTAAATGACATTAAATGTGCTTTAACTTCCCCCCTCAAATATTTCAGGTCAAATACTTGTGGTGTATTGGGACAAAAAATTAACATGGGATACTTGTTTTTAGTTTTGTTGGTTACTACATAAAAAGAAAATGAACATGTTAAATTAAACTACATTAGGGCATCGCAAAATTTTACAATGCAAATTAGCCTAATTTGCAATTCAATTTTTTCTGGAAAACCTACATCACTAGTTTCTCTACATGGTTTATGCAGACTTACATGATCATGTAGGGAAAATAGATGGGACTTGCCTGTAGGAAACAGCCCTAAAAATGCCTGGGACTGCATATCCACTTAGATACTGGGGCTGTTCGCATGACATGAAAACTCACTGTGGGTTATTTAACCCATGGTGAGGCTGCAGTGCATGTGGGTTTGAATATGCAACCGCTGCTTGGGGGTTGTCGTGTTGTGTGAACCCAGGGAGTGTGGGTTATGCGAGGGTTAAACAACCGTTGAGTAGCCCACGGTCTGATTTAGGGTTATGCGAGGGTTGTTTAACCCTCGCATAAGCCACGCTTGCCAGGTTTGCATGATGCCACAACCCCTATGGGCTTTGAGCCTATGGGCGCATGGCTCATCATGGGTCATGATTTATGCAAATGCCACGATTTATCAAACAGGTATGTTCAAGTACATTTTATGGGTAATCCATAAAAAAACAAAGGGGGTTCTGTTTCTAACATTGGATCAAGGGTAGGCAGAGGGGCCTTGCAATCAAAAGTAATGTGGATAAGAAAAAGGTGGATAAGCATTGCAAGATGCTCAGGATACATATCTGGGTGTTGTTTATCAGATAATGCAGGTAGGTGTGTGTGTGCATGCGTGGTGATATGGAATAAAAGTGCTCTGCAGGAAATTTGGTTTCTGATGTCATTCTCACTGAGGGAATAATCTTGCCCCTGGGCTGTATCACTTCAGACTACAGGTGGGGGTTCAATTGGCTGCATGCTCTTCCAAACAAAAATATTCTCCAAACCCAGAAAACTAGATGTCAGGAAGGAAGTTATATTTAAACCATTCTCTCTGCCATCTGTCATCCGAAAGTCTTGAAAAAATGACACAAGGATACAGTTATGGATGCAGGTGACTGAAGTATACTGTTTTTCCAGTCTGAAGGATATTTAGGATTGTGCTATCTACTTTATTATTTTGAACATTTTTATCCTGCCTTTTTATAAAAACAGAACAAGTAGCATAACAGAAAGATAAAAATACAAATATTCACTAATATTTTATGGATTTAAAAATTATATTTAAAACAAACATTTTTATTCACGTGTAAACATTTATTCCATCATGTCAGGACAAATCATTGTCCAAAAATATCTAGCAGGTGAAAGAACTTTGTTTAACATATATTATGTTTACATTTAACAGATATTAAACTGGGATAATCTCAAAGCAGGTGCTTTAGGCACCTGCTCACATTTAAAATTAAAGAGTGCAGGTACAATGCGGAAAACTGGAGAGGATAAACAAATTTTTAAAAGCCCATTTTCATTAACATAAATTAAAGCATAGATTAAACAAGACACTATAACCACATTTGCCTCAGAGATGCATAAAACATGACAATGGAAGTCAGAAACTTCTGATCTCTACTGAAAGAAGTGTATTTATGCTAACTCTGTGGGCCAAATACATTTAGTGCTTCTAATACATTTAGTGCTTCTAACGGGAATCCTCAGTGACTCAAATAGAACTATTTGAATTGACATCAAATCTAGCTGACTTTAGGTGGACATAATTTTTTTCAGCTTGTTATAACTATGCTCATACCAGGAATTAACGAGTAATTGTTAAAAAAGAAACTGGATTTCATACCTTAGCTATCATAATTGACACTGAAGTAATATTCAGCCACTTCAAGCTCTGAGGATCATCCAATTTTTGTGAGATTTCATTTCCAGAAGTCTTGACTAAATGACACAAATGTCCTTAATTGTGCTATAACGGCCCTAGAAATGGGCTTAATTTCCTTCACAAAATTAACCTTAATTTAACATGATCCTTCAGCTCATTTGATTAGGATTAATCATCAAGGCCCTTCCTGGGCTGCTCCAATATATTGTTTCATTTACATTCTTGACCTCAGCCTCCCTACAACAGGTTTATTGTAACAAAATTCTGGCCACCAGGATGGCCTCTCCAACACCTTCTTGCCTTGAAGAACTGTGTTCCACAGATTTTTATAAAGCTGAGTGGGGAAAAAAGGAAATGAATCAGGGTGCTTTCAGTTAGAGAAGTAGTTTTCAACCTTTTCAGACTCAGGGCCCGCCTTCACCCCAAAGCTGCAGCATGGGGCTCTTTTACTGTACATGCCTGTCTTTCTCTTTCTAGAGTGATCAAACTATATAAAGAGATTTGTCATGAAGGGAGAGTGTACCCGCTAAAATTCCCTTTTCTATGGAATAATTGAAAGTAAGGGTGTGCATCAGATTCAACTGAATCCCAAATCCAGTACTGAATTGGGCTGATTTGGAAAGATTGGTAAGATGTCCGAACTGAACCATATCCAAAACTGAACCCTCCAGAAACTTTGTTAGCAAATTCAGAGGGGCTCAGAGACACAGATGATGTGTCTACAAAAATTGATTCGTTTCTCCCCAAGCTCTCCACATAAGGAAAATGCCAGGGTGGTAAGAGAGAGGGTATAATTTTGTGACTGGCGGCATTAGCTTCTAGTCCCATTGAATGGTTTTACAAGAGCTCCCCAATCCCAGTGCTTTGGAAGAGGGTTGCTGAAATAACATATAGCAGGACTGATGCAGTGTTCAGCGCTCTCTGCTAGTTCTCTCTCCCAGGAGGAGGAACGTTGAGAGTCACCTTTATGCTGTATGTCACTTTTTAGAGATGTAAAAAATGTCCAGAAATCTTGAGGCCATGGAAAAAAAAGTTTTTCTCCAAGGTTTTTTCTTTTTTCTTTTGGGGGGGGGGCAGGGAAGGAAATTTTGGGGAAAATAGTGCTCTTTACAGATCTAAAGTTACTTTGTTGCTTTAGGACAGCCTTCCCCAACCTGGTGCCCTCCAGATATTTTGGACTTCAGCTCCCATCAGCCTCAGGCAGCATGGCCAATGGTCGAGAAAGCTGGACACTGTAGTCCAAAACATCTGGAGGGCACTAGGTTGCAAAGCGATGCTTTAGGAACATAAACCAGCCTTTCTGTTCCTAAAGTTGTATTATGTATAACTTGATTTGCTCATAAAATTATCATTATATCTAAAAACTCTTAAAAGTAAACTCAGTTTAGTAAATGTGTAACTATTGTCTGAATAAATTATACTTTTACATAAGAGGCGCAATTCTATTGAGCTAGGCGGCCACCTCCAAACTTGGAGGTGACTGCCTATCCAAAGCAGGGCAGGAGAAGCACGGAGGGGATCGTTCCCTTCGCACTCCTCCTGCCCTGCATTTTTGGCTACACAGCTGATTACAGCTATCTACCCAAGGGAGGACGAAGAGGGGAAGGAGGCTGCTGTACGACACATAGGATGTGTCATACAGGCATTTCTGCTCTCCCCGCCCCCAACCACGCTCCTTTTTGGCTGCTCTGCACTCCTCTTGCGAGCGTGGAGTTCCGTGCTGCCTCCGAGGCAGTACGGAAGTGGGGGGAGGTCGATTCCCAGAAAACATATCCTATGGCCGTCTAGCTGCTGTCCAGCGGCCATAGGATTGCTCCCTCCGTGTACCAAACATGATAATTTTATGAACAAACCAAGATATACGTAAGATATTTTAGATTCCTATTTAATGTCTGCCCAGAGAAAACATCAACAAGTAGTCCCTGAAACACCTGAATCATCTTAGAAGCTGGAAGAAGCCAGAAGAACTGGAGGAAGAAGACTCGTGTGCAGCATCTGTTCCTATTTGTAAGGAAGCTTAGGGAAATTCCTAAACCTGTTCCTGTTTGTGGGGTGGAGTTTAGGGTAATCTGATCTGAAGGAAAACTTATTGAGATTTTATTTAGCTGGGGAAGACTTAGCTTAGGAATGGTAAGCAATCATATTTAATTTAAGCCTTTAAGCAATCTCAACCTATTTTTTGAAGGAAAGGTTCCTCCTGTGCAAGCACCGAGTCATTGCTGACTCCTAGAGGGATGCCGCTTTCGCTGGTGTTTTCATGGCAGACTGTAGCGAGGTGGTTTGCCATTGCCTTCCCCAGTTGTGACCACCTTTCCCCCAGCAAGCAACATTACACTTTTGTAAATAATTTCGGTTAATGAACATCTTATTTTTTGTTCATTTTGGGAAGTTGTCTCTAGTAGTAATGTCAATCCCAGTGAGCCAGTGTGGTGTAGTGGCAAGAGCGTTGGACTGGGAGCTGGGAGATCCGGGTTCTAGTCCCCACTCGGCCATGGAAGCTCACTGGGTGACTTTGGGCCAGTCACACACTCTCAGCCCAACCTATCTTGTTGTTGTGAGGATAAAATGGAGAGGAGGAGGATAATGTAAGCCGCCTTGGGTTCCTTGCAAGAGGAATAAAGGCGGGATATAAATGCAATAATAATAATAATAATAATAATAATAATAAAATCCCATGCCCACGCCATAGGAACAAGGCTACTGAGTTTCTTAAGGTAGAGAGAGTTTATTTTAGTGGCAGCAGTTAAAAGTTTTATAGCCAAGACAGTGTTACCTAGTACTGAAGTCTAATTGAGAACTTTATTAAAAACTGTGGCACTAAGTTCTATAGACTCAAGCCTCAAAGTTATTTTTTTTAGAAGAAACATAGGTGAGATAACTCATATGCTGTTCTGTTGCATCTGGTGACAGTAGCTGGATAACCTACAGTGTTTTTTTTCACATGTGGGTTTTAGATTAGAACTACATTAATTGACTGCTACAGAATCTAACCAGAACAAGCCCAGAAACACAGGACTTTACAGAACAAAACCCAAACTGTCAGGAATGCACATTTACTTCCATTATTATGATATGGGGACTCTACTTGCATGTTGGGAAAATGAGCATAAATGTCTATCAGTAAAAGATACTTTAGGTCAATAATTTTAATAAGGAATGAAAGAAATAACTATGCTGGGAATCTTACAGAGGGGATTAAAAAATATTTTCCGATGGCTTCATTAGTTCCAGACATTTTTCATCAATAGTCTATCTATAAAACTGTTCTTATTACATAGTTTTTAGAAATCATTTTGGGGGGAGTAAAAGCTGTCTTCAATGCTAAAAGAAAATATTTCATAATCCAAAGCTGTTAAAGTTTTCCAGTTTTTTCAGAAAAACAAAATCGGTCCTTGGAAAAAACTGGGAAAAACCCGTTTTCCCCAAAATTTTTCCTTTTTTTTCCCCCTGGGCCTTCATATCTCTAGTCACTTTCATAAAAATTTCCCACAAATAAGTAGTGGGATAAGTGCATCAGTTTTTGGAAACTCCCAAACTGTAAAGGCTGCTTTTGCAAAAAACACCTGCACCTATTTATTTGAATTTTGGCAGGTTTCATCCCCAGAAGAGAGGCAACAATGTCTGGAAATTTCCTCCAGTTCTGCCAATTACTGAAAAGTGCTTGGCAATTCCCTTTAAAAAAAAAAAAAGGCATCTAGAAGGAAATCCCCTATACCTATTTCTCTGAAATTTGGCCGGCCTCATACCCTGAGAAGGGTCTACTAAACATGAACAATTCATCCAGTGCTGTCAAAGAGAACAAAAGTTATAACAGTTGATTTTCGATGATAGTCAATGGGAGGTATGAAGTTGGATTTCCAAATTGAGATTCCACTCCCCACCAGTCCCCAGGACAAATAGGTCAGCCTCCAAAATGTTCCGAGGCAAATCAGGATGTTTTCTGAATCACCAAATCAGAGTCCAAACATACTCTTGTAGTTGGTGCACACCCCTAATTGAAAGTAGGAGAGCTCTGTGTTCATTTACATCCAGTCACTCCCCTCTCCTTTTCTGGGTTCTCATCTTATCCTGTCTTGCTCTTCTTCTTCTTATAAAACAACACAAAATGAAATAAAAAAGCAAACTCTGCAGTCATCACCTCAGTGTGCAATGTGACCCACTTGTGGTTTCCAATCCACCAGCTGAAGACCAATACTAAATAAGCGGATATATATAATTTAAAAAGGAGGTTACAATAGCTAAGTTAAATTGGAATTGCAGGCTACACAGTCCATTTGGAATGGACAGAATTTGATAATCTCTGAATCTGCCTGTATTGTACCAAAGAGCTGGTGAGCATATTATACTGGTTTCATCCATTACCTATGCTTATAGCTAACGTGCTTGTATTTGTTTATTCTCTAAACAAAGTAAGTTGATATATTGTAGACTGGTGCAATTGTTCCATGGTAAAATCTCCAAAAATCAAGGTTTTTGTGATTTCTCTAGTTATTTCTTCAAATTGAGGCAACTCAAGCTGAAGAAACAGAAGGACTAAAATGTACATCTGCAATCTGAAGTCACTGGAATTATTATTAGTATCGGTATTAGGTATCAATATCAGTATCAGTATTACCAGTATCAGTATTAGGACAGGACAACATATATGCTGACAGGGCACAACCAAAAAGAGGCCCTGTATTTCCAAATAACAGATGGTTTGATTATGACTGTGCCCTTATGAAAAAACAATTGACCAAGGCCTACCAACAATATAAAAAAGATAATGCTAGAATCTTAGCATATTCTTTCTTCCACTTAAAGAAGAAGTATAAGTCCCTCTTCGCTTATAACAAACAACTGATGATGTGGGATTCATGGAAATTATTGATAGCTCCTTCCTCTATCAAAGATAGTGAAGTATTCTGGCAAATGGTTTCAGGTGGACTTAGAGGCCCCTATGGAATTCCTGACTACAGCATTCCTCGTGTCTGGAAACAACATTTCTATAAGATCTTTAATGACACAAACACCCCCTTAACTGACCAAAGAACAGAAAACATATTGTGCTCCCCAAATGGGCTCTGGTCACCATTCAGGAAATTAGGGACTTAATTTCACATCTGAAATCAGGGAAACTGCCTGGTCCTGATTTTATCCCCCTGAATTACTTAGTCAATGTGGATTGGTAGGCCCCATTCCTGTCTGCTCTTTTTACTTTTATTAACGAAACTGGCGATATGCTTGAAATTTGGCTTAAGGCAATAATTATTCCAATTCACAAGAAGGGGTGTAAATCTGACCCCTCTAACTACAGACCAATAAGCCTGCTATCTGTCATTGATGAATTATATGCCAGCTTTCTTTATATTAAATATGAGGCTTGGCTCGAGTCAGAAAATATTCTGGGTGAGGAGTAGGCAGGGTTCAGAAAAGATGGTTCTACCATAGACCAGTTTTATTCTATCACACTTTGCAGAAAAAATATTCTGTTTCTGCCACTAAGAGGCTATTTGTAGCCTTTGTGGATCTTAACATGGTCTTTGATCTAATACTCAAGAGAAAAACTGTGGGCTAAATTAAAGACTACAACAATTGACAAAAGGTTGCTTTATTTTACAAAGCAATTATATTTGGAAACTCCTCGCAAATTTGATGCACAGTTGGTGGCCATCTTTCAAATTCTATATAGTCATCCAGAGGAGTTAAACAGGGGTGCATTTTAGCTCCCCATTAATCTTTACATCAGTGATCTCTCTCCATGTCTTAACTCCCCTGAATTTCATACACCAAAACCTGCAGAAACACAGGTGCCCTTACTACTTTATGCAGACAACACAGCTCCTCTTTCTCAAACGCAAATTGGTTTAAAACGTTTATTGAACAAATTCTCCAATTATTGTAAGAACGAAGCTCTCTTAATCAACTATGATAAGACTAAGGTTTTAGTATTTTTGAAAAGTAACAAAAATATAGCTGGTATCTAGATGGACATTCACTTGAGCAGGTCTCAACTTTTAAGTAGTTAGGATTTTTTTCTATTCTTCTTTATCTTGGACATTCCATAGGAATTACACTGTTGATAATGCAAACAACACTATGGCTGCCATTCAGCATTTCTTCCATTTGAAAGCGGGCCATCATATCTCTTCAGTTTTATAAGTTTTCATAAGTTTTCACTGCCAAATCACTTGCTCAGTTTATATATGGCGCTCAAGTCTAGGTTCTGAGCTACAATTCAAGTGCTGAAAAAATTCAAACTGCCTTTTTAAGGGCAATTTTTTGTGTCCCCAAGGGTGTGGCAGCTGCAGCTCTGAGACTGGAAGCAGGCCTGGACTCTACAGAAGCTGGGGTCTACTCTCTAGCTTTGAAACTTTGGCTTCACTTAATGTTTCCTGTTTCTCCATCCAATTACTTAACATTGGTCCACTTAAATCTTTATGTAAGTTTATGCATGAAGATGCTAAATGTCAAAGTATGCAACCTAGGGTTCTTCCCATTGCTGCTTTTCTTATATGGCCCCGATAAGGCTAGTTCTTTAATACAGCATATTAAAGGCACAGATTTTCAAGTTTCACTTGCAGCAACAAATAACACCTGCTCTTCTTTGGCATTTGTCCAACTTCTGTTAAATCTGAAGCCAAATACTTGCAAATATTAAGCATCTCAAAGCATAGGAGGGCATTTACCATTGCACATTTTAGTTTGATACCCACAGCTTTCCTCGATGGGAGATTTAGGGGGATAGCTTATTCCAGAGCTTTCCAAATTTTTCATGTTGGTGACACACTTTTTAGACATGCATCATTTTGTGACAAGGTAACTCAGTTTTGCTGAAGTTTAACCGGAGGTTAAACTAATCCGTTATAAGAGATACGGACACATACATAAATTGTAATAACGAAATGTATGGGGATACAACATATCTCATGATAACATTTCATTTATATTTTTAAAAATATGATTTGTAAGATAATAACATACATTGTTGTCATTTATGAGTAACAGTATGTAAATATATGCAAGAATTTTAAAAAGTTGAATAACACCAATAACTACTTACCATTTTAATGGGATGTATGAGGTTGATGGGATGAACACAGCTTTTCAATATTTGGTGGAATATTAGATAAAGACACTCTCATTTCGTCATCAAGCATTTTTAAGCTTCCATGTTTCAGTGTCTTTAAGTTTGCCATCGTTGAAAAGGATACTTCACAAATGTATGTAGTAGAAAACTGCAGAAGAATTTTTAACGCTTTTTTAGCTATGTTTGGATGCATTTTTGAAATGCGAATCCAAAAGCTATCTAAGTGACCCTGTTCCTGCATCATTAACAGATTTCGATCATTTTTTATGTCAGCTAATTCTTCTTCTTCAGTAAGTGAAAAGTTCCTCATTGCAGTTGAAAAATATGGATTTCTGATCCAATCATAGTCTTGGATTTCAACGTTTGGGAAGTAATGATGAACTTTCTCTCCAAGCAATGTTAAATGGTCAATAATTAGCGAGCTGATATCACATTTTAGCTGGCACTCAGCAGTTTTGGAAAACATTTCAAAATTTCCTTCTTTCACTTTCCTTTTCCAAATTGCTATTTTGTCTCTCATAGCACAAATTTTACCTACCGCTGTTAAGATATTTTCTCCTTTTCCTTGCATGTTGTTGTTGTTTTTCAGTCGTTCAGTCGTGTCCGACTCTTCGTGACCCCATGGACCATAGCACACCAGGCCTTCCTGTCCTGCACTCTCTTCTGGAGTGTGCTCAAGTCCATAATCATTGCATCGGTGATGCTATCTAGCCATCTCATCCTCTGCTGTCCCTTTCTCCTTTTGCCTTCAACCTTTCCCAGCATCAGGGTCTTTTCCAGTGAGTTTTCTCTTCGCATTAGGTGGCCAAAATATTTGAGCTTCAGCTTCAGTATCTCTCCTTCCAATCAGCACTCAGGGCTGATTTCCTTTAGGATTGACTGATTTGACCTCCTTGCAGTCCAGGGGACTTGTAAGAGTCTTCTCCAGCACCACAGTTCGAAAGCATCAATTCTTCGGCGCTCAGCCTTCCTTATAGTCCAGCTCTCACAGCCATACGTTGCTACGGGGAAAACCATAGCTTTGATTATACGGACCTTTGTCGGCAAGGTGATGTCTCTGCTTCTTACTATGCTGTCTAGGTTTGCCATAGCTTTCCTCCCAAGGAACAAGAGCCTTTTAATTTTGTGGCTACAGTAACCATCTGCGGTGATCTTGGAGCCCAAAAACATAAAATCTGTCACTGCTTTCATTTCTTCCCCTTCTATATGCCAGGAAGTGATGGGGCCAGATGCCATGATCTTCGTTTTTTTAATGTTGAGTTTCAAACCAGCTTTTGCACTCTCCACTTTCACCCTCAACAAGAGGCTCTTGAGATCCTCCTCGTTTTCTGCCATTAGGGTGGTATCGTCTGCATATCTGAGGTTGTTGATAATTCTCCCAGCAATCTTGATTCTGACCTGTGATTCATCCAACCCGGCATTTCTCATGATGTACTCTGCATATAAATTAAATAAGCAGGGCGACAATATACAGCCTTGCCGTACTCCTTTCCCAACTTTGAACCAATTGGTTGTTCCATGTCCAGTTCTTACTGTTGCTTCTTGACCCTCGTACAGGTTTCTCAGGAGACAGGTAAGGTGGTCTGGTACTCCCATCTCTTTAAGAATTTGCCAGAGTTTGTTGTGATCCACACAATCAAAGGCTTTAGCGTAGTCAATGAAGCAGAAATAGATGTTTTTCTGGAATTCTCTTGCTTTCTCCATGATCCAGTGAATGTTGGCGATTTGATCTCTAGTTCCTCTGCCTCTTCGAAACCCAGCTTGTACTTCTGGTAGTTCTCGGTTCGCATACTGCTGAAGCCTAGCTTGTAGGATTTTGAGCATCACCTTGCTGGCATGTGAAATGAGCGCAATTGTACGGTAGTTTGAACACTCTTTGGCATTGCCCTTCTTTGGGATTGGAATGTAAACTGACCTTTTCCAGTCTTGTGGCCACTGTTGAGTGTTCCAAATTTGTTGGCATATTGAGTGCAACACTTTAACAGCATCATCTTTTAGGATTTTAAATACCTCAGATGGAATACTGTCATCTCCGCTAGCTTTGTTGTTACTAATGCTTCCTAAGGCCCACTTGACTTCACTCTCGAGGATGTCTGGCTCAAGTTCAGTGACCGCACTATCATGGCTATCAGGGACATTAAGATCTTTCCTGTATAGTTCTTCTGTGTATTCTTTCCACCTCTTCTTAATTTCATGGAGGACCGGGGAAGTGCCAGATGACTGGAGGAGGGCTAACGTTGTCCCTATCTTCAAAAAGGGTAAAAAGGAGGAACCTGGGAACTACAGACCAGTCAGTCTGACATCAATCCCTGGGAAAATTCTGGAGCAGATCATAAAGCAATCCATCTGGAAGCACCTTGACATCAATGCCGTGATTACTCGAAGCCAACATGGATTTGTCAAAAACAAGTCCTGCCAGACAAATCTGATCTCATTTTTGGATCAAGTCACCTCCCTTGTAGACCGTGGGAATGCTGTAGACATCATATACCTCGACTTCAGCAAAGCTTTCGACAAAGTGCCCCATGATATCCTGATGAGCAAACTTGTTCGAAGTGGGCTAGATGAAACAACGATCATGTGGATCCACAGTTGGCTACAGAATCGGACTCAAACAGTGCTTATCAATGGGACCTTCTCAAGCTGGGGAGAGGTAACGAGTGGGGTACCGCAGGGCTCAGTCCTGGGCCCAGTGCTCTTCAACATTTTTATTAATGACTTGGAGGAGGAGGTGCAGGGAATGCTGATCAAATTTGCAGATGACACAAAATTGGGAGGGATAGCTAATACTTTGGAAGACAGAAACAAAATTCAAAGTGATCTGGATAGACTGGAGTGCTGGGCAGAAAACAACTGAATGGCATTTAATAGGGACAAATGCCAAGTTCTGCACCTAGGAAAAAGAAACCAAATGCACAGTTACAAGATGGGGGATACGTGGCTCAACCACACTACGAGCGAGAAGGATCTTGGAATTGTTGTCGATCACAAGCTGAATATGAGCCAACAATGTGATGTGGCTGCAAAAAAGGCAAATGCTATTTTGGGCTGCATTAATACAAGCATCGCTTCCAAATCCCGGGAAGTACTAGTTCCCCTCTACTCAGCACTGGTTAGGCCTCATCTGGAGTACTGTGTCCAGTTCTGGGCACCACACTTTAAGAAGGATGCAGACAAGCTGGAGAGGGTTCAAAGGAGGGCAACAAAGATGATCAGGGGACTGGAAACAAAGCCCTATGAAGAGAGACTGAAAGAACTGGGCATGTTTAGCCTTGAGAAGAGAAGACTGAGGGGAGATATGATAGCACTCTTCAAGTACTTGAAAGGTTGTCACAGAGAAGAAGGCCAGGATCTCTTCTTGATCATCCCAGAGTGCAGGACACGGAATAATGGGCTCAAGTTACAGGAAGCCAGATTCCGGCTGAACATCAGGAAAAACTTCCTGAGTGTCAGAGCAATACGGCAATGGAACCAATTACCTGGGGAGGTGGTGGGCTCTCCCACACTGGAGGCCTTTAAGACGAGGCTGGACAGCCATTTGTCAGGGATGCTCTGACTTGGATTCCTGCATTGAGCAGGGGGTTGGACTCGATGGCCTTGTAGGCCCCTTCCAACCCTACTATTCTATGATTCTATGATTCATCTGCTGCTGTTAGGTCCCTGCCTTCTTTGTCCTTTATCATGCCCGTCTTTGCACAAAACGTTCTCTTGAGATCTCTGATTTTCTTGAAGAGATCTCTAGTCTTTCCCATTCTATTGTTTTCCTCGATTTCTTTGCATTGTTCATTTAAGAAGGCCTTCTTGTCTCTCCTTGCTATTCTCTGTAACTCTGCATTCAGTTGGATATATCTTCCCCTTTCTCCCTTGCTTTTCGCTTCCCTTCTTTCCTCAGCTACTTGTAAAGCCTCATCAGACAGCCACTTGGCTTTCTTGCATTTCTTTTTCTTTGGGATGGATTGAGTTGCTGCCTCCTGAACAATGTTACGGACCTCTGTCCATAGTTCCTCAGGCACTCTGTCTATCAGGTCTAATCCCTTAAATCTATTCATCATCTCCATTGTATATTCATAAGGGATATGATTTAGGTCATACCTGAATGGTTTAGTGGTTTTCCCTACGTTCTTCAATTTAAGCTGAAATGTTGCAAGAATCAGTTCATGATCTGAGCCACAGTCAGCTCCAGGTCTTGTTTTTACTGACTGTATGGAGCTTGTCCATCTTTGGCTGCAAAGTACATGATCAATCTGATTTCGATATTGACCATCTGGTGATGTCCATGTGTAGAGTCGCCTCCTGTGCTGTTGGAACAGAGTGTTTGCTATGATCAGCGTGTTCTTTTGGCAAAACTCTATTAGCCTTTGTCCTGCTTCATTTTGTACACCAAGGCCATGCTTGCCTGTTATCCCGGTGATTTCTTGACTTCCTACTTTAGCATCCCAATCTCCTATGATGAAGAGGACATCTTTTTTTGGTGTTAGTTCTAGAAGGTGTTGTAGGTCTTCATAGAACCGATCAACCTCAGCTTCTTCAGCCTCAGTGGTTGGGGCATAGACTTGAATTACTGTGATGTTGAATGGTTTGCCTTGGATTCGTACTGAGATCATTCTGTCATTTTTAAGATTGTACCCCAGTACTGCTTTTCCCACCCTTTTGTTGACCATGAGTGCTATTCCATTTCTTCTAAGGGATTCTTGCCCACAGTAGTAGATATGATGGTCACCTGAATTAAATTCGCCCATGCCTGTCCATTTTAGTTCGCTGATTCCCAAGATGTCGATGTTCAGTCTTGCCATCTCATGTTTGACCACCTCCAGCTTACCTTGATTCATTGATCTTACATTCCAGGTTCCTAAACAATATTGTTCTTTACAGCATCGCATTTTCTTTTCACCACCAGACACATCCACAGCTGAGTGTCCTTTCGGTTTTGGCCCAGCCGCTTCACTCTTTCTGACGCTACTTGGAAATTCCCTCTGCTCTTCCCCAGTAGTACATTGGACACCTTCCGACCTGAGGGGCTCATCTTCCGGCATCATCTCTTTTAGCCTTGTGATACGTTCCATGGGGTTTTCTTGGCAAGAATACTGGAGTGGGTTGCCATTTCCTTCTCCAGCGGACCACATTTTGTCAGAACTCTCCGCCATGACCTGTCCGTCTTGGGTGGCCCTGCACGGCATAGCTTATGGCTTCACTGAATTACGCAACCCCCTTCGCCATTAATGCTAAAATTCTAGGTTTTAGCATTAACTAAATATGAAAATAACAGGACTGTTTTTAGTGCTTATCTTTCTCTGTTTTTTCTTATGAAAATAACAGCACCTGCACTCCACTCCCACAGTGATAAAGTGAGATAAAGATAGGAATCAGGACCAGGAGAAAATGTGAAAAATAAACAAAATTAACTGAAGTATTTACAATACATATTAGGACACAAAGGTCCAGGTACCTCAAGTTCTGAACAACTTTCGCCCAGTCTCAAATCTGCCATTTTTGGGCAACGTGATTGAGCGGGTGGTGACGATGCAGCTGAAGGCACACTTGGAAGAAACTGATTATCTAGACCCATTTCAGTCGGGCTTCAGGCTTGGGCATGGGACAGAAATGGCCTTGGTCGCCTTGGTAGATGATATGAGGAGGGCTCTGGATAGGGGTGAATGCTCCTTCCTTGTTCTCCTTGACCTCTCCATGGCTTTTGATACCGTTGACCATGGTATCCTCCTGGACCGCCTGGAGGGGTTGGGCATTGGAGACACCGTATTGCGATGGTTCCGGTCCTTCCTGTCTGGCAGGTACCAGAGGATAGCACTGGGAGAGGAGGTTTCGGACCCGTGGCCACTCACTTGTGGGGTGCCACAGGGTTCCATCCTCTCCCCGATGCTATTTAATATCTATGTGAAGCCGCTGAGGTTTGGGGTGCGGTGTCATCAATATGCGGATGACACGCAGCTCCACCTCTCATTCAAATCTTAACCAAGGTTGGCCGTAGAATCCCTGTCCAAATGTCTGGAGACGGTGAGTGGCTGGATGGGGAGGAATAAGCTGAAGCTGAACCCTGACAAGACCGAGGTACTTTTGGTGGGAGAGAAGAGGAGGCTGGGGGATGTTGACCTGGTGTTGAATGGGGTACGGTACCCTTGAAAGACCAGGTCTGCAGCCTGGGGGTCATTTTGGACTCCCAGCTGTCCATGGAGGCTCAGGTGTCAGCTGTGAGCCGGACAGCGCTGCATCAACTCCATCTGATACGGTGGCTGCGCCCCTTCCTTCCCGACCATCTGCTCCCATCGGTAGTACATGCCCTGGTCTGCTCTCGTTTAGACTACTGTAATGCGCTCTACGTGGGGTTACCCTTGAAGACAGTTTGGGAGTTGCAGCTGGTACAGAACGCAGCGGCTCACCTGATTAAAGGCAGCTGCCGGCGAGATCACATCACTCCGGTGCTGAAGGAGTTGCACTGGTTACCTGTTGTTTTCCGGGCCAAATTCAAGGTGTTGGTTTTGACCTTTAAAACCCTATATGGTTCCGCCCCAGCCTATCTTAAGGAGCACCTCCAGCAGCACCAGACAGGCCGCTTACAAGATCAGCCTCGGATGGCCTATTCTCTGTCCCATCAGCCAGGACAACTAGACTGGTGGGGACGAGGGAGAGGGACTTTTCTGTGGTGGCCCCCACTCTGTGGAACTCCCTCCCTAGGGAACTCCTTCATGCCCCCTCTTTAATGAGCTTCCGTCGTGCATTAAAAACGTGGTTGTTCAGGCAGGCGTTTGGGGTGGGTTAGGGTATTTTAGAAAATGTTTTTATTGTAGAATTTTATTGTTTTAAACTGTTTTATTGTATGCTGTACATCGCCCAGAGTGGCTGGGTGACCAGCCAGATGGGCGATTAATAAATTTAATAATAAAAAATAATTTAATAATAAAAAGGTAGGAGCTCAGCTGCAAAAACACATGAAGTAGAGAAGCAAAATTCCAACAAAAATGGTGTAAATATATATGTCTCACTACAAGGCTATACTGCTGTAAATATTTGCAATGCCTATGTCCAGAGTCCAGTTCCAGCACTCTCTGGTGGTACACTGCCAGTGGGTGGTTAATCCACAATTACAGCAGAGTAAAAATAAAAATAAATGGCAGAAATCAAATCATAAGTGCCACGTGGTGGGTGGCTTGCTGTTTGCCACATTGGGTTTGGGAGGGTGGCCTCCCTTCAGCCAGCAGCAGGTGGGTTGACTGGGTGACAGCCTGCAGCTGCGCTCGCCCGGGTGATTGGGAGCATGCTGATTCTGAGGCTTCTGGCCTCCACTGAGCTCCGTTCCGACTGGCCAAGATGGCGGACGGCCCGCTCAGTGCAGTCCCAGGCGGCGTTTCCACCTGCGTGTACTCTGGCCTGGCCGTGCGGCAGCACGGTGCAGAAGTCTGCAAAGGGCACGCCTGAAACCATGCAGGGCTGGTGGCCGCTGCCACTTCTCCGCGCCAGCGTGGGCCGAGCTCTGCTTCCAGGGCAGCACCTCCCTTCCCCTCTCTTCGCCCCGTGCCTCTACCTTTCTGGGGAGCGCAGGCTCGAAGCTCCTCGCCTGCCCAGCGCAGCCCTCCCTGCTCTGGGGGCGTCCAGTGGGCCGTTGTTCTCCCCCGCTGCCCTGAAGCTGCACCGAGGATGTGTGTAAGCCTCTCGCCCGAGCTAATTGCAAATTGCTCAACTAATTGCTCCGCTAACTTCGAATTCTCCACACTCCTCGTGCAGCCAGCGCTACCACACTCCTCACCGTACCGCTCTAACACCGCCAATCACGTGTGTCCTACGTCAAGACGCCACATGATCCTATAGCAGCTAATGTTAAAGCACCTAAGCCTTAGCTGCTAAGCCTTAGCAGCTAAGCTGCTTTAACATTAGCTGCTTTAGGAAGTTCCGGAGGAGGGGCCAAGGGACGCAAACACGAGTAAGGGAGCTCTGTGGTGCCCTTCCGCACAATTTTCTGCATTTCGCGTGACACACCTACACACTGCTGCCGACACACTAATGTGTTGCGGCACACAGTTTGGAAAGCTCTGGCTTATTCCAACAGACTATGTTCTTATGGCTCAGAGGAAACTGAAACTGTAAGCCATGTTTTTCTTTTCTGCCATTTTTATTGAGATCTCCATAATGACTTAAGTAATCCATTATTCTCTTTGTATTCAGGAAGATTGTCTGAATACTATGTTCTTTTTCTTCTTTCTGATGCAAAAGAGTCTGTTACAAAAACGGCAGCTAAAAACTTGTTGAGAGCAATGAGGATACGGTCTAAAATATTATCAAATTAGACTACATTTTCTGCTTGCATTCTGTTTTACTGTTTCTTTGGTCTTTAACCATTGTATAAATAACGATCTTTGATTTATGTTTTAGGATTTTATCTCTGCAAGTCAAGTTATGGCCTTGAATTTTATCCTCCAGTGCCTATTGTTGATAGGTCTTATTGTGAGGTCTGTTGACTGGATCAATAAACTGAATGATTGACAACATATATTCATGCTCAGACTGCTGCTAGAACCTGTCTCTTCGCCCCCGCATCCCACTTTTTAGCTGTGACAGACACAACATTCAAAAGGGACATAATAAACACGAGTTGGATGACATTTTACCTCTCCATCCGCCCTGCCAATTGGTGAGTTGAGAATGAAGTCAGGAGGAGCAATAACATCCACCAGAGCCACAGCCTCTTGCTTCAGCTACTTGGAAAAAAAAGAATATGAACTAGGTATTGCATGGAGGTTTCTATGGCTACCAACACAGCAATAACATAATTGCTATGACAAACCACTTACTAACAGCAGTTTCAGGTTTCTAATTTGGAAAGATGGCCATGTCTATTTTTATTCCACTTTTATCTCAGCGCAGCTTATTTAAAAGGTTAAATTTGTGCCTGCATTTTCCAAATTGCCCTGGGACTGCAGAACTGAAGGTCCCTCTGACCTCTGCACCCACTGCTCCCCAGGAAGAACATCACGGCAGTGGAACACCAGCCAACTGAAAGCAGCCTGAAAGCAGTTGATCAAAAGGCAGGATATGAATCTTTTAAATAAATAATACATTCCTCTAGTTTATTTTAATAAAATGATAACATTGCTCTAGTTACATCCAGACAGGGCTACTGCAATGCTTTCTATGTGGGGCTGCCCTTAAAAACAGTTTCGAAACTGGAATTGTACAAAACGGGGCTACCAGTTATGTTGGCTGGAACCTGGTCATCAGAGCATATTGCAGCAATCTTGTATTAATTCCACTGGCTATTTGCTTCTTGGCTCACTTTCAAGTGTTGATGTTAACCCGATAGCATCATTCATTCATTCACTCACTCATTGAATTCCTATACTGCCCCATAGCTGAAGCTTTCTGGGTGGTTTACAGAAGTTAAAACATTAAATACAATATAAACAGTTTTAAAGCCATTTACATAAAAGTACACAGACACGACTGAACGACTGAACAACACAGACAATATGCACAAACAACATATAACTAAAAACAACATTGAATTGTCAGTCATAACTAAAAACACATCCAAGACAGATTAAAACTCATCATGTGCAGCCAAATGCCTGGGAAAAGAGATAGAATCATAGAATAGTAGGGTTGGAAGGGGCCTACAAGACCACTGAGTCCAGCCCCCTGCTCAATGCAGGAATCTAAGTCAGAGCATCCCTGACAGATGGCTGTCCAGCCTCATCTTGAATGCCTCCAGTGTGGGAGAGCCCACCACCTCCCCAGGGAATTGGTTCCACTGTCATATTGCTCTAAGAGTCAGAATGTTTTTCCTGATGTTCAGCCGGAATCTGGCTTCCTGTAACATGAGCCCATATTCCGTGTCCTGCATTCTGGGATGATGGAGAAGAGATCCTGGCCTTCTTCTCTGTGACAACCTTTCAAGGACTTGGTGAGCGCTATCATATCTCCCCTCAGTCTTCTCTTCTCAAGGCTAAACATGCCCAGTTCTTTCAGTCTCTCCTCATAGGGCTTTGTTTCCAGTCCCCTGATCATCTTTGTTGCCCTCCTCTGAACCCTCTCCAGCTTGTCTGCATCCTTCTTAAAATGTGGTGCCCAGAACTGGACACAGTACTCCAGACGAGACCTAACCAGTGCTGAGTAGAGGGGAACTAGTACTTCCCGGGATTTGGAAGCTATGCTTCCATTAATGCAGCCCAAAATAGAATTTACCTTTTTTGCAGCCACATCACATTGTTGGCTCATATTCAGCTTGTGATCGACAACAATTCCAAGATCCTTCTCACTTGTAGTGTTGTTGAGCCACGTATTGCCCACCTTGTAACTATGCATTTGGTTTCTTTTTCCTAGGTGCAGAACTTGGCATTTCTCCCTGTTCAATTTCATTCTGTTATTTTCTGCCCAGAGCTCCAGTCTGTCAAGATCACTTTGAAATTGGTTTCTGTCTTCCAAAATATTAGCTATCTCGCCCAATTTTGTGTCATCTGCAAATCTGATCAGTATTCCCTGCACCTCCACATCCAAGTCATTAATAAATGGGTCACAACCTGGCGATGAAACGATAATAATGTTGGCGCCAGGCAGACCTCCTCAGGGAGCTTGTTCCACAGATGGGGGGCCACCACTGAGAAGGCTCTCTCCCTCGTTGCTGCCTTCCAAGCTTACGTTGGAGGAGGCACTTGGAGGAGAACCTTAGATGCTGAACGTAGCGTATGGTTAGGTTCATTTCTATGTGAGGCATGCCGTCAGGTATTGCAGTTCCAAGCCATATAGGGCTTTCTAGGTTAAAACCAGCACCTCAAATTGAGCTTGGAAGCATATAAACAGCCAGTGCAAACGGGCTAGTCAGTCTTACATGTTTGGACCTTCTGGTCCCCATTATCAATCTGGCTGCTGCAGATGGCCTGCGACCAGGTTACCTCAAGAACCACCTTTGCCCATATGAACCTGCCCAAACCTGCTCTCTCACCTGTCACTGTTTCAAATATGACAGGAGAGCACTAGTAACAGGGCCTTCCCTGTGCCACAACTTTGGAATGCTCTCTTCGGAGAGATCTGACAGACTGCCCGTCTCTTCCACCTTTTAGAAGGGCTTTGAAAACATTTTTATTCAGACAGGTGCTTGATTTGTAATTTTCCGCTTTTTAAACTGTTTTTATGCTGCCATAGTCCTTTTGTACTGCTGTTGAATTATAAAAATTATAGTATATAGTATTATAAAATAATGGCTGTTTATATGATTATTTATATCATTGTAACTCTGTTTGAGTACATGTTATTGTAGAAAAGCAGGACATAAAATGAAGTGAATAGCTTAATAAATAATACTATTGTTAGATGAGATCAGGAAATAAGCACTTAAGACTTTACCAGCCTGCTACTTTAGAGAAATCTGAAGTAGTGACTGTTGACACTCACAGCAAACCTTCCAAAATCCTCAAAATGTGAACACAGTGTAAACCAGATATTCCAGATATCTCTTTGTTGCTGGAAAAGTCACCAAAACTGCTTGGTGTTGTTTTTTAAAAAAAAATCTGTGTTCAAAACTGATTTTTTTCTAAAACTAAGTTAAACATTTCCCAGTTTACCTTTTCTAGATCAGAATGCAATAGCGTTAATTCCTCAATATGACAAGAGATGTTGGCGCCTCCTTTGCTGGGCATTCAACAGAGCCCTCCCAAGGGCCAAGTACTTTCTTGCTGCTCCTCTGCCACAGGAGGGACAGGCATTGTGTTCCCAGCTTTAGCACATTTAAAATGTACTCAAGTGCACAGAAAGGGATGAATGGAACGTACACAACAGAGGATCAAGATGATTTTACTATAACAAGGGTTCCAATTTTACCCAGGACCTTCACCCTTGGAAATGCTTAGCATAAAAGTTAAGGCTAATCTAGATTTGGTACCCAATCTGAGACAATAGACAAGGGCTTGAGTACTGGAGGATGGGGGCCAATACCTTTGAAAACTAGATCTCTTTAGTGTCATCTGATGGTCTCATGAAAGCTAAAGCACATGATCTAGTAACACTCTTGGCATCAAATACTAGCATCTCATATTTAAGGCCACAAACCTAAACACATTGTCATGCATGTAAAAGCCATTTTACACATAGCACAGAATAAGGGGATAAAATCTGAGACTGTCCGACTTCAAGCCACAGGTGAGTGTGTCATTATTTTTGGATGCTCCTATATAAAAGAAATGCACTGCATGTAATAAACTAATGTTTTACTAACACATGAGAAACAAAGGTTTAAGTGTAGCCCTGACCCTGATGCAATAGTTTTAGTACAGGTAGGGAGATGTCTGTGTGTCGGGGGTGGAGGAGCATAAAAAAATATGACTCCAGTGGTGTTACTTGCACGTCAGTGTGATCTCGGGATGAAGCGCTATCTCATTAGACACGTATGTCTAATGGCATGGGATACTCTATAGAATGTTATGTGCCTTGCCTGTTTCAGAGCTGCAAAAGGCAATTCTCTCCCACAACATTTGGCCCCAGATGCACATACAGCTTCCATCGCAGGACAACAGCCTGGTACTTCTTATAGTGATGAGAATGGCTATTGTCTCAAATTTCCCCAGGTGCGAGAGATATAGGTAATACTTGTGTGTGTTATGAGGAAGTAACAACTATGTTCAGAACTGCAACAAAATTTTGAATGTGGTCAGGCTGTGCACAGCAGTAAACCTCCAGATAAAGATGTTTCTGCTGGTCTACAGCTTACATAGCATAATATTTAACCCCGTTTGGAACATACCTTTGAACAAAGTTCTAGAATTGCATCTTGTATGAATCTACCAGCATTTTCACCTGAAATGTAGCCACCTGAAATACATTTATAGTGATAATGAGGCTAAATGGCACAATTTCAATCTGTACATTTGTTCATATATGCAAAATTAGTTTCTGGGCTAAATTGAGGGTGCTGGTGCTGATCATTAAAAACCCTAAATAGTACTTTAGGCTGCATTCTTTTACATACTTACCTGGGAGTAAGTCTCACTGAACTCAATGGGGTTTATATCTGAGTAGATATGCATAGGATTGCCTATGCAAGAGAACATCCTCCTATGTCCTTCCCTGTGCATTAAGGGCACAGTTGCAGCCCTGCTCTGGAGAGGTTGTCGGAGACCAGACGCAACCATTAGGAGCAAAGGCCTTCCTGCAAGTGGCAACCTGTCTGTGGAATGCTCTCCCCTTCAAAGACCATGGAGCTAATTTCTTTCCAGCATTTAGAAAGTAAGTGAAGGTTATTTCCTTCATCAGGCCTTTATAATATTGTGCAAGTCCTGATAACTCTTGTACTTCCAGACCAATTTCTCAGTACTTTAAGGTTTTGCTGCATAGTATGAAAAATAGAAGCTCTTACCTGGAGAACCTCTGTTCTTCTCATGGATAGGAGGACATTCCAAGCTGGGTTAGGTCCTGTCCTCAAAGTCAGGGAGAGGCAGGGCTGAAAAAGTCATTCCCTGTAAAGTGTGTGTGTGTGTGTGTGTGCGCGCGCATGTGCGTGAGAGACAGACAGAGAGAGACAGACAGAGACCTACCCACCAAACTCCAGAATGGCTAAGCAACAAGGCAAACAAGGAATAACTGAAAAAACGTAAGAGCTGCATGAAAAGCAGCTAAACAAATCGCCACTTAAACTTGGCCCTTAGACAAGCTACCATGAAGCCAGCGAGTACAACGAAAATCCAGCCTTCCCGCATTAAAAATCTAAACCCATGGAGTGAAAGAATTGATTAATTAAATTTATTGCATGGGGTGGGTAGAATGTCCTCCTATCCACAAGAACAGAGGCTTACCAGATAAGAACTTCTTCCCTTGTGGACAGGAGGACATTCCAAGCTGTGATGTGAAAGTGAGCTCCTCCACGGAGTGAAACGCCCTTCTGCCCAAATACCCCAGCTGTTACCAAGCCCTAGGGTTTGGAGATTAACTGAAGGACCTTATGACCAAAGGCTGTCTCAGCTGGTGAAGGTTTTGCCATGTCCTGTGGTTGGAAAACTAAGTGACCACCCTACAGATTTCCTGGGGGGCGGGGGTCATTCCTAGTGACCTGTGAAAGCATCCACCCTTCTATCCGAGTGGGCTAGGATGCCATCTGGAACCTGTACGTTAGAGGATGAAAAAGGAAGGGCTATACACTTTTTCAGCCCAGGACACATTTGGTGGGAATGGGAAGGTGATGGCTCCTAGATCTGCCCCTTCAGTGAGAGTGGCTTGGGCAGAGTGGGAGGAAGTAAAAGGTCAGGCAGCCTCCACAAGTGCAGACAGCACTCATCCCACCCTTGGGCACAGATGAGACAGGAGGGCTGTTTGTGCTTGTGGAGTCTGCCTGGCCTCTCCTGTTATAAGAGCTGGAGTGTGAGGAATGGAGCCTTCTACAGGTGAACAGGTTTCCCCTTCACGGACAGATGGGGAAAGGGACTTGGAATCTGGATGCCTAACTATCTCACTGTGGCCCTCTAGCTGTCAAGTCTGGCGTGATCAGTGACACTAGGGACAGATAGGGCTAAGGTAGGTGCCCTGTTTCCCATCACGGATTTCCTCTGAGGCATGGTTGGCTGGAGAATTGGAAAGCGGGGGCGGGGGGGAGGGAGGAGAGCAGGAAAAAACTGGCACCGAGATGTGCTGACAATGGAGTACAAGGCCAGGAGCCCCCAGCCTCTTCTCTGACAATCTGGTGTGAAGGGAGTGTAGTGTGGGAGAATAAGAGGTCTGGAGAGTCTGTGTAGCTGTCATCAACATCTTTTGTTTTACAGGCCACAGCCCCGAAAAGCTCTTTTTAAAAACCCACCTCTCTGTTTCAGGCAGGAAGACAGGCTGTGGTGTGGTGGGTGGTTCTCACCACCTTACAGGAAGTGGCTTTTTCATGCCTGCCTTCCCTGTTCTGAGGGCAGGACCTAATCCAACTCAGAATATCCTCCTAACCATGAGGGGAGAAAATATTTTATCACATCATGTGGAAAAGAGTGGGTACAAAGGAGTGAGCTAAACTACAAGTCACAATATAGATCAAGGATGTTGAACCTCAAGCCCAAATCCAAAAGTTCGAAGTGCTGCTGTGTGAATACATGAAGGAAGGCCGGAGCGAGGGTGTGTGTGTGTCAGATCCATCTCTATTCCCTTTCTTTCTAATCCCTATCTTTGACTATATCATCTATATCAGGAGTGTGCAAGGCAAAAGGGGTGCTGTCAAAATACCCTAAATGCCAGCGTATTTTAAGAGGGGCATTTCAACCTTTTAGAATGGAAGAAAAATGTTAAAAGCTGGGAAAATACCAAATAGCTGGTGGTCAGAGAAAGGGGCATGTCCATCTGGAGAATATGGAAGGCCAGACTGGACCCCCAGATGGGCTGGATTTGGCCCACAGGCCTGAGGTTCAACAGCCCTGACCTATATTGTGACTTCAGTTGTAGCCTATAGTTTGGTTCACTTCCTTGAGCCATCTCTTCTGCATCTGTTTTGATCTCTCTGCCATCAATTAATGATTTTTCAGTGTTTGATAATACTGAACCATATTCCAGGGTTATTGTAAACCACTCTACCTCAGATCTAGCCCCCATGCACCGCTCCACTCAGGGCAATATGGGAGTAAGAATAAAACAGACTAGGACACTTCTTGAATCATTGAACATGCTATAAAGATAAAAAGAACAAGGATAATATAGGGATAATAATGAAAGCAGCCTAGAGTACAGGGTTCATAAGACTGAGATAACACATGTGCAAAATGCTTTCATCATCTTAAAGCACAGTATAACTGCTATTATAGGTCTGCAATGAAGTTAAATTCTCCAGCCCACACTCCCCCAATAGCTCAACTGATTAAGTGACATTTGTTCTTCAAAGACAAAGAAACTTTAAGGATCAAAAAGTCTTCAGTTTGAGAATTTAAAGAAAGCAAATTTATTCTTGCACCAAAAAGCATGGAAATAATAACTTAAGATATTCACTTTAAAAATGAAAATCTTTAGCATTCACAGGCAAAGAAGAACAAAGCACATCTACAAGTAGAATGTTCTCATAATAGTTATCTTGCTGGCTTATGGTCAATCTTACAGAAGATGGTGCGCAAATTAAGCTTTGCAAGAGGCTGGTTGTCACCATAAGGGATTTATTTACAAGGACCACTAAAGCCCAGCTTTAGTGTTCCCTCACCCTGCAGAAGAAGAGGGTTGGGGCTAAAACACCAAGGGAAAGCATGGAGGCTAAGTTGTAAGTGTGCACTAAATTTAAGACTGTATAACATATTTACTACATATATGGTGCAGAAGTTAAGTGGGGTGCCTTAACTTAATTTCCAAGCTTTTAAAGCCAAAGTTTAATTTTTAAGAGCCTTAAAGTGTTCTCTTAAATGAAAGGTTTATTAATCATAGGTTTTACTGTCCAGGCAGAATGTTGATCTCACCTTGATAGAGCACTGCCATATGCTTATTTAAAGACCACAATCCATACAGTGAACAGATACACGTCAGTACTGGCTGAAGGCTAGCTGGTGTGTTCGAACTGTGAACGTATTCATGATATTTTTGCAAAACAGTGTGTTCAATAAAAGCTATGGCTAAAGAACGACAGTAGTACACCTTGAAAAAGAAAAGAAAAGCAGAATTCAAGGTAGACGCTGAACAAGACCTTAAAAATACCAAATTATGTCACATTTATTTATTTAAAATAATACCAAGATGGGTGTACAAGAGTATGATAAAACTAGTCATACAATATACAATAAAAACAATAAAACATCATTAAAAAATGGGACAGCAAATAAAATGGAGAAATCATAACCAACCAATTAACATGCCTCAATGAGTCAATTAAAGTGTCCTGTGGCACCTTAAAGCTAATGGCAATCAAAAAGATTTTGAGCTGATGCCAAAAAGATTGCAGTACTGGTGCCAGTCTCATCTCCAGGCGGAGGGTACACCACATCTGGGCCGCCAAGCTGGAGAAGGCTCTCCCCCTTGTTGTCACATAATATACTTGGGGTACTCTGAGAAGAGCCTCTCCTGATGATCTGAAGACACAGGCAGGCTGATATAGGTAGAGGGGCTCCTTCAGGTACCTAAAGGTAGACACCAACACTTTGAATTGGGCTCAGGAGTGAACAGGCAGCCAGCGCAGCTCTTAGAATCGGAGTAATATGACTCCACCTGGCCATACCAGTCACAATTCTGGCTGCTGCATTCTGCACTGGCTGAAGCTTCCAAGTTGCCTTCAAGGGCAGCCTCACACACAACACATTATAGTAATCCAATTGGGAGGTTACCAGGCAAGGATTAAACTCACAAGCAGTTATCAGTTAAAGAACATTTAGAAAGAAGTCTAAAGGCCCAGTTTCACGATCTTCTCCACATGTGGCAGTTGCAGTTTGAAGGCAATCTATTTTGACTTCAGGCAATACAGATCACCCCCAGGAGCAGTTGTGTCAATAAATGCTGATGGCACACAGAGTCAACACAACATCGTTCTGCCAGGCATCCTAGCCGACAACTCTCACATGACTTCAGGATCTCCTAACAGATATACAAGGTGGACCCTTATATTTCTGCTCTCCCCAGTAATCTGCGTTAGGGCTGAGAGGGTCGTGTCTTGCAACTCTAATCTGAGAGATTGCCTTGGGAGGAGAGTGGCTCTGCTGGCTGGAACTCCCACTGGCCATCTACCGCTCCTCCCCAACACTCCCCACTCCTGGTCCCTTTACAGGGATCAGGGTTGAGCACTGAGGCCATTACCCCTGGATGCTGCTGTTCTCTGAATTTACTTCCTCCTGGGAGGGCTGGGGCAGGTCAATGCTGAGAGGTCCTGGCTGCATCACCTCATCTTAGTCTGTTATAGCAAAATCAGGGAAGTGTCCTGTGGCACCTTAAAGCTAATGGCACCACAGGACTCTGCTGTATTTAGTGTATTGTAGATACTTTTACCCCCTTCATGGATCACTGCCTTGTTGTGGCGAAGGGGCTTGCGTAACTCAGTGAAGCCATAAGCTATGCCGTGCAGGGCCACCCAAGACGGACAGGTCATGGCAGAGAGTTCTGACAAAATGTGGTCCACTGGAGAAGGAAATGGCAACCCACTCCAGTATTCTTGCCAAGAAAACCCCATGGAACGTATCACAAGGCTAAAAGAGATGACGCCGGAAGATGAGCCCCTCAGGTCGGAAGGTGTCCGATATGCTACTGGGGAAGAGCAGAGGGTATTTCCAAGTAGCGCCAGAAAGAGTGAAGTGGCTGGGCCAAAGCCGAAAGGACACTCAGCTGTGGATGTGTCTGGTGGTGAAAAGAAAATCCGATGCTGTAAAGAACAATATTGTTTAGGAACCTGGAATGTCAGACTCCCTGGAAAAGACCCTGATGCTGGGAAAGACTGAAGGCAAAAGGAGAAGGGGACGGCAGAGGATGAGATGGCTAGATAGCATCACGGATGCAATGAATATGAACTTGAGCACGCTCCGGGAGAGAGCGCAGGACAGGAAGGCCTGGCGTGCTATGGTCCATGGGGTCACGAAGAGTCGGACACGACTGAACGACTGAACAACAACAACAAAGATACTTTTACAAATATTAAATGATGATGAACTCATCACAACCAACAGTGATAATATTGGTCCCTCCAACTCTCTGACCCCACTACAAAACCTGGCTCTATCTCCCCAGAGCACTGCCACTATTATCTCTCTCCCCACTACACCGCCCTTCTCTTTGCCACGCTCTGCCTGTTGCAGCCCTTGCTCGCTCTCCCAGTACTTTCAGTGTTTCCCCCCTATACATCTGTACTGATCTATGAAACTTCATGCTGCTATGTTCCACTGCCTGAACTGACAGAAGATGGGGAGGAGGGAGAAGTAGCATCAATGGCAGGACGGAAAAAAAAGGAGAACAAATGTGTTTTGGAGAGCAATTTTCTCCTTCGTCAGGAGCAATCATCTTCTACAGTTAACCATCCTTTGTTATTTGATGAGTGTTACCAAAACACTCCATGCTCATAAAGCAACTTGAGCTTTTACGTTAAATAAAACACTTCTTCCTCCAGCAGCAGAGACACATTCTCCTTTTCCCCCGCTTCCTGCTATGTTCTATTGGCCACCTCTCAACTTTCACATCAGACCTTAACACTTGGGCCACCTTCTTTCTCTCCAACAACATTCCCCCTCCGCCAGTGGTTCCCTGCTGGGTTCAACACACACTGATCATCTCTCTGACTTGGCTGCCTCTTGCCTTCTCTCACTAACCTTTTCTTTTGAACCTACTTCCCCACTCACTGCCATGGTCATTATATTCATCTTATATTTTCAAATATTATATTCTCAAATCCTCAGAATTCTCGCCACAGCCTGGTCATCATCTTATGTTTTTCAGCACTACACACTGCCATCTTTCCCCTGCCCTGTCTCTTGCCATTTCCATGATCTGCAGTCTATGCATAGTATGTTTTTCAGAAGCCTTCCAAATGGACTTCAACATCTACCAGCCTTAGCCAGTGTTGCCAATGATTAGGAATGCTGGGAGTTGTAGTCCAAAACATCTGGAGGGCATCAGATTGGGGAAGGCTGAACTAGACACACAACTGAATGCAGAACGTGAAGAATCAGGAACATATTCTCCAAGGTCTTGGCCAAGCAACAGGGGAAAAAGATAAGGACTCTGATCATTATATGAGAACTGTCCATTAAGTGGGAATCTCACTAGTTATGCTATAATGCTCATATTTGTTTTAAAGTGAATATGTACTTAGGAGGCTGTTAACACTATACGCTTGAGGGGTTTGTTCTTTTTAACTTAATGACTTGGTTCGCACAATCAAAATAAGCCACCGTGGCTTATTTAAATTGTAGCACATGCCAGGCGTGATTTCCATAGACACCAACCAGGTGTGGCTTGTTGTGTGTTGTCTGAATTCGGGCGGCATGGCTTGTTGGAGGGGGAAACAACCTTCCAATAACTCCTGGGCTTTTGTAGAGATATTGGAGGGTTGTTTCTGCCTCCAACAAGCCATGCTGCCCAGGAGGTGATTATGGAAATCGCACCCAACACATGCACAATTAAAATAAGCCACCGTGGCTTATTTTGATTGTGCAAACTGGCCCAATAACTGTACAACATCTGATGTTTAAGGCATAACAACAGAAAGGTGGCATAGCTTGGGACCCCAGCTTTGTTTTACTTTCCACTGTTCTGTGAAAGTGTGTGTGCGTGTGTGTGAGAGAGGGAGAGAGAGAGAGAGAAAGTGTGTGGGGTGGGGAGGCAAAAGGTAGCTGCCAGCAATGTGCATGAAAATACTTAGAAACTTCAAAGCATGGAATTATAGAATTTGTTTACCTGGCTGTTGTTCCTTGCCTCGAATTCAGTACAACCACATTTTTCCAGGTTTCTCAGCTTTTGGGCACTCTCTCTGAGCAAGTAGCAAACTAGCCACTTGTATGCTCTTAAAGATACTGGAAAAAGAAATCTGAAATGTTTAATATTTTCATTCAAAGCAATAAAATAACAATAAAGTAGAAAGCAAACAATACTGATAATTTGCGACAGAATCTTAGTTCTTGTCTGCATTGTGCGCATTTTACAGAAATAAGATTTGAAATCTTCACCAAATGAAATACGTTATTTATTGGATAAGGTAGCTCTCTGCTCCACCCCAAAGATTTGTTACTCAGATGAAGGCAGAAGGGACAGTTCAGCATCATGTTAAGTAGCATTCCATAGGTGCAGGACAGATTTTCTTTGACATACAAGTTCCATTTAAGGCTGGTGAATGGAACAGCTGTGACTGTCGATTTTGTGAACTAATCCATGAGCATCTCAAAGTCACATTTGTTCTAGATGGAAGATGGTACTCCCTGTCCCCCATGCTCAGTATCTTCAGTCTTCATGCTATATACACAAGTACTTAATTCCACTTGCTGGTGAAGGGCAAACAATTAATTCATGCTTTTTACAAGGCATTTGTGGCCTCAAAGCAGCATGCTCCATATATTCATTTCATTTGTACAGGTTTTCTGACTTGTGGACCAGGGCTTTTCCATTCTCATAGTATCTGCTGTCAGGAACCAGCTACATTACCAACTCCTGTGTAGAACCTCGAATCAATAGTCAAGGTTCAACAGGCAATACATGGTTTCCACTGATGCGGAGTCCAAAATCCTCTTGCTTTTTGCCCCCTTCCCCATTTGTTCTCTGTGAAAGGTGGAAGTATTCAGCAATCTTCAGTGGTAGTGGGGAATACACAATTCAAATACTTTTCATGGGGTCGGGTGGCACTATGAACTGGGCTTGGAAACACACCAGTGACTGGATAATATCCACTAGACTTCTGCTTCCTCCATGGATTCATCTAGTTCCCTTTAAAAACTACCTGAGCACCTCATCTTGTGGCAGCAAATTGCAATTAGTTACTGCTATATGGAAAAGACGGGCTTTCTATCTGCTATCCAGCCCATCAAATTCACAGGAAAGGTAACCGGGGGGGGGGGGGGGGAGCAGGTTGGAAAGGTAGCTGGGAGAGGGGGCAGGAAAAGCAGCTGTATTGAAAACTTTTAAAACTTTAGGGATGCAGTCTTAAGCATGCTTACTACAGCAAGCCTCACTTGAGATCTATATCCTAGAAACCCTACTTAGGAATTGTGCTGTAAAAACATTTGTCCAAAGATATTTCCTCTGTTCTATGACCACAGGCAAGAGCTAAGACAAAAAGGCTTCCAGCCCCAAGCCCTGTACAGTAACAACCCAGGTGGCTGATGAGTAACTAAAAAGGAGACGACCCGTGATCAGGCTCCTCCCCTCTAAGACAGTCACTGTCAACTGCAAGCCCTGACAGAAGACACAGCAAAGGGGTTTGAAGGAAAAGGACAAGAAGTGCGATATGAAGAGAGTTACCTGAAGAATCCATGCAGTCTTGAACATTTGACACTGTGAATTTCTGACAAAGAATATGGTCATAGTCTTCTAGAAAATCTATTGATCCCAGTGGTGATAAAATAGGACCTTTGTCTGAAATGCCAATGATAGCAAATCTAAATACCAAGTCAAAGTATGTTAATATCTATGCACTAATGGCTTTGAAAATCAATGAAGGGTAAACATCTGCTCATCTGTGCATTAACTGTGGATAATCTTCTGATTAAGCGGTTCTTTCCCATTTCTTCAGCCTCGTGGCAGCAGCAAATTTGGCAGTGGCAGAGGAACACTGTTGGGGTCACAAAGGTGGCCAGGAGGTGCATGCAGCCCATGGGTTGCCTACGCCTGCAGCCCTCCGCCTAACTTCATCATGTTCTAATTACTGCTTAAGTGAAGTTAATTGGGCAGGAACTATCATATTACTGATCTTGTAAGCCATTCTGAGAGCTTTTCTGGCTGAAGAGCAGGGAAAAAATGTTTAAAAAAAGAAAGAAAAAAGAGCAAGAGTGAGATCCCAGCTAGAACTGGCTGAGAACATGTTAACACCCCGATCCACATTTCTTATAGGAAATGACTGAAATAGGTCAGTTTCTGATTGGTATGTTTTCCTCATCTGTAAAAAATACATTGTAGATGGTGTCAAAATCCCCATCTGCTGCAAATTCAGCACTGAAGCAAGATCACTGTGACCCAAAACAGTACCAGGAATTGTTGAGAACATGGTGCCTGAGTGCCAACATTTTAGCCGAAATAGTAACAAAGAGAGATGCATTCTGATCTAATTTGCCTATAATCTTTAGCACGGTTAGGCTGGCAAGTGCAGTTCAGTACAATGTAATGTTACAGTGTTATGATGGTAAGCCCAACACTGAATCACAGCGCAGATTACAGCCTCGCACAGATCATATTATGAAAGCTGCGCCTGCTGGCTATGGTAACTTCTCTCCCCCAATGGACCTTGCCCACCTTTCCTCAGTCAGTGCAACATCAGGTTTTACTCCACTCTGACCTTGGTGTTTGGCATTCATCCAGCTCAGTAAGTAGTTGCTAGTTTGCTGTAGCAGAACATTATTGTCTCCTTCGTACGTGCAGTTTGGGTCATTGTCGTTACGGATATCACCCAGACGATTCACTTTAAAAAACACACACAGAAATATCACAAAAGGGGTTTGTATGAATTGTGTTAATAATATTTACAAAACCTCTTATAGGAAACTATGAGAAGGAACCCTTTGTCAAGGTGGAATATATGATATTCAAAAGCCTGATTTGGGCATTCTCCTTGTGTGTAAGCTCTACACGACAGGGGGAAGAGTGGGCTGGCCGCACCCCCTCCCTAGCCATTCTTGTCACCCTCTACATGTGGAGAGTGACTGTCTGCAGAGGAGAGCCTGCTCTTGCTGGGGAGCCTCTCCCTGGGATTTTGGAATCCAGATTTTTCACATGTGATGAGCATGGAAAGGGAGATGAGGCGGATCTAGCCTGCTCATCTCCGCTCCCACTCCCCACATGTAAAGGTTTCATGTGGAGAATGCCTGTCTGATCTCAATTTGGTAGTTGCATGTCATACATATAGAAATTGCAACGAAG
Source organism: Heloderma suspectum (assembly GCF_057233095.1). Classification (NCBI taxonomy): domain Eukaryota; kingdom Metazoa; phylum Chordata; class Lepidosauria; order Squamata; family Helodermatidae; genus Heloderma; species Heloderma suspectum. The sequence continues at coordinate 121,147,713 of NC_139462.1, forward strand.
TGCAGGTGTGCTGGGAATATCTGGCCCCAGGTTTTTCTGTTTCGATGCAAAACTGGCAGTGAACTTACCTCACCTTTCAGTTTTTAAAATGTCCTAGGGGCTTACTAATTAAGAATAAAAGAGTTAATTCAATAAATACAATAGCAGCACTGAAATAGCAGGGGAGGTAAAACAATAAAATCAGCAGATAGCATCCTCAGAATCAAACATTTAAGAAGTTACTTGCATGGTGCCTAAAGGTAATTAAATTTGGCACTAGTTGACTCTCCCTGGGGAGAAGATTCCATGAACATGGTGCTGCAACTGAGAAGGCCCTTTCTTGGTCACCTCCTAACTAAGTTCTGCTGCTGTGGGTGCGTGGGGAAGGGCCTCAGATGATGAACTTAGCAATTTGAGCAGGTTTCTCAGCTGAACTTGGGAAACAAACAAGCAAGTTAAAGGTACCTGGATGATCTGCAAAACAGCAATTGCAGCACAGACAGAATTAGATGAAGAGTTTGTATGTCCATTTAACTGTACTGATGACCAAGCAGTTAACTTACTGGCCAGATAGCCATGTCCCCCACATGCTTCTCGACATTCTTGAGTTCCTTGTTGTGCAAGCCAGGAGGACAGCGGTTTGCCTGAAGTAGATAAGGCATGTATCTCACGTCCAAGTTCAGCCTTGCAGAAAAGGAATGAACAATGGTAAAGAACACAGAAGCTAACATGCAGCATCATTCATTACAAAGCCCCCTGCTACATCAAGTGTGTCTCCTTTGAAAGTCAGTGATGGGCCCCTGTTCCACCAGTAATCCCTAATTGTGGGAAGAGGAGGGGCTCAGTGAAAGGAGTGGGACATAATCGTTTAAAAATGTTCTAATAACTGGCAGTTTCCTGCCTTTTACTGAATACAACATGCAGATTCAGAGGGTCTGCATCTGCATGTTTAGGAAGTGCTCTATGTTCTAAAAAGGGATCTTGTGAATCTGATTGTCAAATTACTATATTATTACTTTTCTAGGTGTTGTAAAAAAATTAAACACAACACAGCTCTGCCTGCACGCTTACAATCTAAGTATCCTTAAGAACAAAGGCAGAACACATTAGGAAAGGAAAAAAAAGGAAAATAAAACGGGAGGAGAGTTTATTGGTATAAGCCATGGCAAACACATGTGTTTCAAGGAAGTGCTTCAGTGTAAAATCAGAGAAAGAGCTGGGTATCAGGTGGAAGGGCATTCCAGTGACAGGGAGCTGCATGGGAAAAGGGACATAGGCAAGGAATAGAGTGGATAACCTTAGGCTGAACAAGGAGACTGGTATCTGTACAGCAACTGGGTGTGAGTAGGAGCATATAGAGAAAGAAGAGATTGACACAGCGGAGCAAGACCATGGAGACATCTGAAAGCAATTTCAAGAAACTTAAAAGTAAAGATGAGAAACAAGAGGAAGCCCATGAAGACAAAAGTACAATGGAGTAATAAACAGTGATCAGAAAACATCAGAAAAGCAGCAGCATTAGGGACAGACAGAAGACACTTAACTGAAGAAGCAGGAAGACCAACAAGAAGAATGTTATAATAATCAATGCAGGAAATAATGAAAGAATGAACTAAAAGGTTAGTAGTGTCTGTAGAAAGGTGTGAGTTCTAGGAATCGGCTGGGGAAGCATGAGCACCCCTGTGTTCGCCTTGAAAGGGTCTCAGTCCTTTCAGAAAGATGCAGAATGATTCTCAGTAAGTGAAGAAAAATAGAACTGCCTAGTTCAGGGCACAGAGAGAGAGAAGAATTGGCTCTGGCATCAACACTTCAGGAGCCTTGGGATCCGCCACCAATCCTGATGGGCCTCGTGTCGATACAGGGGAATCCAACAATGGCGAAGGAGCTGGAGTCAAAGTTTGACTGTTTTTTTGGATGGTCTTTGGTTCAGAAATCCTTTTTTCAGATTCCTTTCTCCTTTTCTTTTTCTGAACTTCGGCTGAAATTTTAGGCACTCTTGCGTTCTTAGAGAGCTTTTTTTTGCCGTGGAAACAGACAAAAAGCAGCCAGGAGTAGGCAGTTCAGTACTTGGAAGGGTAGTAGGAACCACTGTAGGGGGTGAGAGCACAGTTTGGCCCAAGGGAGGATGCCAAGGCATGAGAACATCAAACTCAGAAGATGTGCCGCATCCATTAAGTTGGTTGTTCTTTACCACTGAATTGCCCTCGAATGGCCCTGAAGCTTGACTATTCTCTCTGGAGAGAGGAATATGAAGCCCTTGATGGTGTTGATGAGTGCTCCTAGATGAGTGGGGATCTAGGTAGGTGTTAGGTGGCTCTTCTTTCTGTTTGTGATGAAGCCATGCCATTCTAGGCATTCGACAATGGCCTGCAGATCTTGAGGCTTTGTGACTGGAAACGGACCAATGAGAAGGTCGTCCAAATATGGGTAAATATGCACACCTTCTAGCCAGAGGTGAGCTACCAGTGACACCATGATCTTGGTGAAAATGCACCTGCAAAAGGTACAGGTGACAAGATTTCCCCTTGAGGGAAGATCAACATTTCAGTGCTTGAGCCAAATGGAATGTCCGGCTATACTGGTGGAGCTATGGAGCAGGCTGTAAATTGGAGCACATCTTGTGTGGCGTCAGCCAGGAAGGCAAAAGATTTAGAGTTTGATCAGTCCTCTGTATAATGTGGTCTCATCTAATACCTTGTCATTTATTATGTCTTCTACCAACAAGATAGAAACTCTGAAAAAATAAGATGATACTGCTGAGGCCCTTAAAGCCAAGGCCAAAGCTTCATGTGCCTTTTTAAAAGCTTATCAGATCTCCTTTCCCCATGGTCTTTTAGTGGAATGTCACCATCTTTTTGTCATTACAGCACCTGAGAGAAAGGCCGCCACATGGGTGTCTGCTAAGGGGATGTTTAGTTCTTCCATCACATCATGTGGAAGAGTGTAAAATCTCTGTGCTGCACTGGTCCCCTTCTTTCCCTGGAGAGGAGATTTTCACTCCTCCTTCATTGGTTTATTAAAGGAATTAGGAAAGGATACCTCTCTGGTGGTTGGCTTGGATTCCAGAAACATTGCCTCCCCTCTAGATAACGATTGCTGTTTCCCAGGTTATGCTGGGTCACTAGCTAGGGAGGCAATTGCTTTCAACAATAAAGGTAAAAAGTCCTCTTTGTTAAATAATCGATCAGATGAGGAATCCTCTGTAACCCCTATTTCTGACCATCCCCCTGCATCACCTTGTGAGATGGACTCCTGAAGTGAAATTATGGGGAAATCACTGTCAGAGTGGGGCTCAGCCAAGGTGGTCTTGGATCTCTTAGTACGACCTGTGTCTGTGGGGCATGGGTCTAGAAAGTCATTCCCAGAGCCTGCTGGTGACTGATGTCTATGTGTAGGGGTAGGTCATTTTGATTTTGACGTTGTATTTTATTTTTGTTTTCTAAGTGTGGAGGAGGAGAGGAGGAAGACTTGGAAGTGCACAAGCTTCTGGCGCGCTTTGCAGCATGGCTTAGTCTCAAGGTTTGTCTAATAAATGGTCAGTTCGATTGTCTAGTACTGCCACAGTGATTTGGGATAAGACTGATTTATCTAACTGTGTGTGCGTGTGTGTGGGCGGGGGTATCTCCTTGTTTCCCATCTGAGTAATGGAGGAGGTGAAGGAAGGGCTTCTCTTTGCAGTTTGGAATTGAAACCGCAACTTAAAATGGCCACTCACTTTATTTGCTAGAAATCCCCTGTGGGGGAGGGGGGAAAACCCCTGACTTGATCTCACCCTTGATGTTGTCAGAGTGTGTAGCCCTTGCTGCTCCATTGCTTCCTCCTGTTCTGAGCCTGACTGGAGGTGAAGTAAGGGCTCTCCATCATCTCAGGAGAGGGTGGCGTGGTCCTTGGACATGGGTGCCTGGACTCCTTTGACATTGGTCACTTCTTCTGAGGCCAGGATTACACCTTCCCTGGCATCTACAAGATTCAGCAGGTGGCCAGAGCTGGCAGGCTAGTGATCTTTGATCTGATCCTCCTGGGTGCGGTCCACGAAATCACAGGGAGGCGAGGACTGTCTGCCACTGGCTTCCTAACAACCCTCACATGAGTCATTGTTTTCTTTTTCTTTTCAGGCTTTGAAATGGTTTTCTTCCCCAGCAAGGGCGGCGGGGGAGAGGGGGGGACATAGAAGATGGTAGGCGAGTGGCAGAGAAAACAAGAAGCAAAACAGAAACTTTTTTCCCAGGAAAGGAGGGTGAAAAAAATAAAAGCTGGCTGTGAGAAAGAAGTCAAAGCGGTAAAGTGCTTTAGAAAACAGTGATAAGTATAGGCTTGAGTTAGGAGGAGATGAGAATTAGCTCTGTCCTGGGCGAAAAGCAGGGACGAACTGCCTAGGAGGACCTTCGGATGGACAGAGTGTTTAAAACTCAGTCATGCGGGTCTCTGCTTTTCCTGGGCGATAGGGGGAGTTTCCTCACTGTGGGATGCTTTCCTCACAACAACCTGGAGAACAGGCCATTCTATTCATTATAAGGCAGGTAATGGTACTGTGCATTTCCCCCAGAACTGGGAATATAGCCACTGCTTCCCTCTCATGAAATCAGGGGCAGTTGCCATGTTTGGGGCTGTGAAGAATTTTAGTGAAGAATCCACAAAAGGGAGCAAAATAAATCCACCTTTCAGACAGGGGTACTCTTGGATCCTACCAGTCCAAACAGAGGACACACTCATGCCTCATACAAGCGCTTATGCAGAGAACTGACGGACCTCTCACCTGCTGTGAACTCTTGTCCTTCATAAGGAGACCTATGTTGAATTCTATGAAATTAATGAACAACGTTCTGGAGAAATGGTCTAGGACATAAGTGGCTGCTAAATAAGGAAGCAAGCGCCATTGCTGGAAGGAAAATGAAATCTGCATCAGGGAAAACTGGGAGACAGACACAGCACTAAAAACACTTAACAAACAAATCAAGGAAATATTTTATCCCCTCCACAAGTTATGCAAAAGCAGCAATTTTTGGAACCCTCTTTCAATGATAGCTTAAATCCTCTCCAATCCTGTTTCATTCGGACTCCACCCTTCCAAAACATGTACATTACTTTGGATTCTTATGAGCCAGTTTATTTTAACAGTAAATGAATGTATTTTAGAAAGATGGGCATGTCATATCAGAAAAGTGAACTGGATAATAATTTTATGTTCATCTTTATTTCAAGCTTCTTTTACATTGCTAAAAGAATAAAAAGGTGCAATTCTAGGCATGTTTAGGCAGAAAAAAGTTCTACAACTCCCAGCATTCCCCAGCCAGCCATGCACACTGGGGAATGCTGGGAGTTGTAGGACCTTTTCTGTATAAACATGCCTTGGACTGTGTCCCTAGGCACTCAAATTACATCTAAAAAACAGCCCTCCTCGTTAAACATGGAGCTGTGCTGAGCTAAACACTTTTTCTCCCCTGATAACCATGAGTAGCTGCTACATACTGTCTTCCAGTTCCAAGCAAATAGTTATCTTTACTCATGAAGAAGCCAATGCTCTTAGATATTAAGAAATATACCTAACTTTTGGTTTAAAAAACCAACAATGAGTATTGCCCAGTTTTGTGGCATTTGAAAGTAAAGTTCCTGTGAATATTAAAGACAGACCCATGGACTTACATCAGTCTTTCAAGTTAGATTCTGTGTTGAGCCAGACCCTTGCCACGTATGAAATTCACTACTTAACAGAGGTCCAGGTTTTTACCTGCATTTGGTATTCGAGAACTGGTATTTCCTCATCTTCTGTTGGTCCAAATTGGCGTCGGGTAGCTGAGAAGCGAATTGCTATGGTTATGGCAAGCTTTAAATTGACCACAGACATGGCTATGATCATAACTCTTCCATTGGACAAAGCACCAAGGGAAGCTCCTAAACGCTGCTTGCGATCCTGGAGAAATAAGGCCGTACAAATAGAAAGGCTTTAATTTAAGAACTTTAAAAAACATTTTATAACAAGTTCTCTGAAGTATACCAAGTGTTAACACTGAAAGGATGACATAGTGTTTTAGGATCTTAATCTTCATATACTGTGATAAACTTTGGTGAAAATCATCCAGACAGCATGTGAGGATGAACTAAAAGGATTAGTGAATAAGAGGAATCCTTTGCTAATAGAGATTGAGTCTGTGCATTAAGCAGACTGATGATAATTAAACACAATTCATACCTTGAATGCACTTGTATACACCCCCTCAGCTGTGACATCTCCAATTTGGTTCAGCAAGTTCTCTTTTGGTATCCTGACATTGTGAAACATGGCAAACCTGCCAATGTAAAAGAATTCAATTCAGAGGGCAGTATCCTATTATGGCTGTGCACCAGGGGGACCAACTCTTCGTACAACAGGGAGTTAGTCCTTCTAAAAGCAACACGAAATTAACAGAAACACTTGTTTCTGGAATGGGGCAGGTCAGAAGGGGAGCTCGTGATCTGGAAATGAGTGTTTCTGCTGGTTTCTGGGGTTACTTTTAGAACTGCTAATCCCCTGTTGCACAAATGGTCATTTCTTATTGGCACAACACAATCAGGGGGACCACAGCAGCCTTGCTGGATACTGCCCAGAGAGGATGCCTGTGGATCAGAAGCATTGTCTAAATCAAAGGTTGAATTCAGGGACACAAACACATAGACAGACATCAGAGTTTCTCAGAGCCAAAAAAGATGTGATGTTAAATGCATGAATGCATTTAATGTGTCTGGTTTTTTCTTTTCAAAATAACAGCTGTGGCAGCCCCCCCCTGCCAGATCAGAATCATGGTAATCTCCCCACTCCGCACCCGCTACAGTCCCAATAGACCCCTCCCCCCCGCCAGCTGCTATTCACTCCTAGAAGGAAGCTCTCATTGGTGCTAATGGACGCTTCTCAGTCAGGGCCAATAGCAGCTTCTGAAGCAGGCGTTTGGCATGGGCGGAAAAGTTTAGCTACACTGTCTGCACACCATGGCCCCAATCCTGCTTGGGCTCCCAAGAAAATATTTTGAGTTTCAACAAACATTTAATCTCAATTGATCATTAAATTTACTTTGTAAAACTGCATACAGTCCTCTTTTATTACCATGAAAAACCTCAGAGCTAGGAGCTGCTCTACAATTTAAATCAGATTCAAATGTCCACAGACAATGATGGCAAAGCAGAAGGTAAATAAAAATAACTCAGTGGCTACTAGTCCTGATGGCTATGTGCTACCTCCAGTACCAGAGGCAGTAGGCTTATGTACACCAGTTGCTGGGGAACATAGGCGGGAGGCTGCTGTTGCACTCGTGTCCTGCTTGTGGGCTCAACAGCTGGTTGGCCACTGTGTGAACATAATGCTGGATTAGCTGGACCCCTTGGTCTGATCCAGCAGGGCTCCTCTTATGTTCTTATGCCACCTGTTGGACAGCTGTTGGCAGTACATTCTTACAAAAATACCAGAAAACCCCACCTACAATAGTTTAACCTCATTGCAATCATAGTATTTTGTAATGGCAAGACATTACAGACAAAATTCTCCAAGTCCTTTCAACATAATTGTTACATGTTTGACAAGATACTGAAATATTATTTTTAAAAACTTTAAAAGATTAATATTATTATGTTAATAACCCCTGATGGCCGGGTTTGCACGACACAACAACCCCCAATTGGAAGTTGCATATTCAAATCATGCCTGGCACACGCTGCAGCTCACTGCGACTTAACTAACACATGGTGAGCCCTGGTGTGTTGTGCAAACACACACAGTGTGTTTTTGTGTTCTTTGTGTGCATGTGTGGGTGGGTGACTTACATATACACACCCCATGTACTGTATTGTACAGTATATAAGGTGCACAAGCATTTTATTATAAACATATTAATAAAGAGTTACACAATTACCTTGGTGCCAGTTGAGCAGAAAACAAAAATGCCTTAAACTGTTTTTCATTCATCACAATTTCCTAGGCCCTGCACCTACCCTTCTGAATTCTTTTCAGGTTTCTTGCCTAGAGACATAGTTATGATGGTTGCCATTTCTATGGCTACAAAACCCATAGGAATGGAGGAAAAATGAATCCCTCCCCTGCAGAATTTTTTAAATGTTTCCCTTTGTGTAAAAGCCACTGCACCTCCCCTCTGAAATGTTTCATGGGTGTTTTTTTAGAATAACCTCTATGATGTATGTCACTTTCATAACAATTCTCCACAAAGGACATAGGGGGAAAAGTCCATCCTTTTTTGAGAACCCCCAGACTGCAAAGGCTGCTCTTGCGTGCACACACGCACACACATACATGTACCACACTGACCTATTTATCTGAAATTTAGCAGGCTGAAATTTAGGAGGCCTGCAAATTGCATTCAATTATGTCAAGAAATAAAACAATTATAGGTAGTTATCAAAATATCAAATAGTAAAGGCTACTTGCACAAACATCACTGCATCTGAAAATGCATCCACTCAAATTGCTACTATGCCTCCAAATTTCATCCATGTCTGTCAAAAATAAAAAGGTTATGGACATTTGTTGATTTTGCAGTGATAGTCAATGGGGTACAAAGTTTTGGTTTTCCCAAAAAAGTGAGGTACTGATTTCCATCATATTATATTGTTTAATCCTCACATAACCCCTGATGGCCAGGTTCAGATGACACAGCAATCCCCCAACTGGGGGTGGCATATTCAGAATGGCAGCTGGCATGTGCTGTGGCTCATCAAGGGTTAAATAACCCATGATGGGCTGTCGTATCATGTGAACCAGCCCTGAGAGAAAGCAAAGTATTGTACAAAGACTAGAAACACAGAGGCCCGGTTCACACGATCATGACGGTGTGAACAAGACACAGTGGTTTGTTTAAGCTGGGGTGATCAAAGGAACTGGGTCACACATATCAAAACAGAAAACACTGAACTGAAATCAAACCTATAAAACAAATCAAAAGTAACAACAAATGGATTTTAGGAAAGGCTGAGGATTTTAGGATAGGACTAGATTGGAAAGCATTTTAGAAAAGAATTGGCAGCAATCTGGGAGGAAAGTGGCAGTGTTAGAATAAGAAACAGAGGCAAAAAATGTCTACGATGTGGCCGAGGGGGGGTGGGGGGTACCTGCTTGTACACATCCCACCTGGACTTTGGCCCTGCAAGTGCTGTAGACTAACACCTACATAGGGCTAAAGCATCTGCAAGAGGATACAGTGCTTAGGGAGGGGTGCAGCTTGGGAAGGGAAGAGGGCAGGGCCCTCGGAGGGAGGCCAAGCCTCTTTGAGCTGGATGGGGAACTTCCACACTCCTCCAAGCACCAGCTGAGTGCCTTTCTCCATGCAGAGAGAGACTTGAAGTAAAGTATCCATCATCATAGATGCCTCCTCACACCAGACAGGGAATTCCCTTAAACGACAATTCCCAAGATTTTTGTTCTAGAGGTCTACACAAGTTGCTTATAACTTCTGCCACACTATTTTGTGAGCTGCTGTTGGAACAGAGTATTTTGGTGTACACTTACCCATTATCTAAACCATTTTGTCCAAGTTTCAAACCTATATCACCAACCATCACTCCTGGCATAGGAAGAAGCGTCGTTGGATCTCGAATCTGTAACAAAAGCTCTCATTATATATCCATGAAATATTTCAAATCTATGAAAACATTTACAAGAAGTCACTGAACTATCCTTCAGTTCAGGTTAAGAAGAATTCTGTGTAGATTTATTTGTTCTAACTATTTGTATGATCTATTACAATGCACGCTACAGACTGATAAAAGCCAGTTCCGAAATTCCTAGCATGACCGAGAAATGGAGTCGTGTGGGACTTGTAGTATGACTTTAAAGGCAGGGGTTGGCTCCATTTTAAATGGCTCTCACTGAGTTCTCTGGGACTAGTCAACAGGCTACAGTATAGAGCATGGGTTGAGAAGGGGGAAATCCTCTCCCCCACCCCTCTGATGGCACTGGCGTCATCGGGGGGGGCGGCAGGCTTAGTCACTAGAAGGACTTCTCTTAGTGGACCCTTTACTTTCTCTCATATAAGTGAGTGTACTTCGGGACAACATTGTACTGGGGGCAAAACCCACCCACAACTCCATTATAGGGGTCACCATGTATTTCAATATGTTATATGATTGTTATAGTAGATGCTCTTCAGAAAAAAACATTTTTATATGGTATGAGAGGCATGTGAGTTTCAGTGATGCGTAGTCATTTGCTGTGCTCTTCCTTCCCCATTTCTTCTGCTCCCCATTCTTGTTTTCATGGGTAGAAAATAACATATGACCCAGCATAATACCATGTTCATATATACCTGCAATCTCCCCAAACTTATTGTCTAAACCCAGAATGAAAGACCTAAACAGATAGTGAGTTCAGGAAGGTATCTCCCAAGTCCATAGAGATCTAGCATTACACTGGATCACACATCACAGTTTGCCTGGGCAAAGCAGGGCAAAGGCACTGAAATATGTTTGTCTGACCAGGCCCATAGGTGACAGGCCAGTCATTTAATGGCATGATAGCAATATTTTGCAATTGCGATAATGCTGCTGCCATTTCCCAAGTGGAAAGCAGTAATATGGGGCTATCCACGGAGCTGGAATAACACATTGGTAAAGGATGATGAGGTCTTGGGGGGGGGGGGGGAGGAAAAGCAGAATTATTTTCAGGGTAGCTCTACACTACAACAGCTGGTCCAGTTGAAATTATGTAAGAGAGTACTATTGACCTGCATGTGTTAGAGAGAGAATTACCCTTTCTTCTATTTATTACTATATTGCATCCTTCAGTGAATAGATTAAACACAGTACAGACTTTGAATTTCTAGTGACATCAAATACGACATTTTTCTCTAACCATTTCACAGAATGTGTGGTGTTCAGCTGTGAAATTATGCTATGCAAATGGCACAAGCGACCCAGTTTAATGAAACATTCCCACCTGGACAATGAAGGAATGCAGTCCGTGGCACTGGCCATCTGGAGTATACAACTGAGCATAGACAACTGCATGTGTTGCAGTCTTCCCCATGTTGCCAACCCAAAACTTGGCAGCTTCGAAATCAGGTGAGTGAATAACAAATTCCTAAACAGTTGAGAAGAGAAAACATATGAATCTTGTAAGATATTTTTCATTCATTATCAAAGTACAAAGCTGAAGGAATCTGTTGACCACCTCTACTTTATACTGTCAATGTTTCAGAAAGAAACGCAATAGAAAACATTTCTACAGAAATTCTCACAACTAATCTTGCACTTATTTCAGGAAGCATTAAAGCCTAATCCTGACAGTTAGAAGTAGATTTAAACGCCACATTACCATGCTTGTATCAGATAATCAGGCAAGATTGTATCAGATAATCAGGCCACAAGACATACTCCAGCAGTGCTACAGGTTATAGCAGTCAATATAGACCTGGTTAGCATGTCATGGCGGCAAATCGTTGGTTATTTAACTCACAATTTGTGGGGACTTCTGCTATGCATGAGCTGCTTCAGCTTACGGTAAACAGCCTCCAATTGGTGTGATTGGAAGTTGTCGGCGTGACATCCAAACCCGGATTACTAGGTTATTTAGGGGCTAAATAACCCAATGGTTATGCCATGGTTTGTTTTTGGATTAACTGCCTACACAACCCAGTGGTCTGGGTTCGCACAGCATGCTGACAACCTCAGATCATGCCTACTGGAGGTTGTTTAAAGTAAGTGGAAGCGGCTTGCACACAGTACATATTCCCAGAGATCATAGGTTAATTAACTCATTATTTACCACTGTTACATACGACCTGCCCCATTTAGAAAGCTCATAACTGAATTTATTTTATTTATTAAATTTCTTAATTGCCCATCTGGCCAGTCACTCAGCTACTCTGGGCGATGTACAACGGTACAATTTAAAACAGTAAAATTATACATTAAAACATTATTTAAAAATACCCTAACCCACCCCAAATGCCAGCCTGAATAACCAAGTTTTCAGTGCGTGGCAGAAGCTCATTAAAGAGAGGGCATGGCAGAGTTCCCTAGGGAGGGAGTTCCACAGAGTGGGGGCCATCACAGGGAAGGCCTTCTCCCTCGTCCTTACCAGCCTAGCTGTCCTGGCTGATGGGACAGAGAGAAGGCTATCTGAGGCTGATCTTGTTAAGCAGCCTGTCTGGTGTTGCTGGAGGCGCTCCTTGAGACAGGCTGGGCCGGAACCGTATGGGGTTTTAAAGGTCAAAACCAACACCTTGAATTTGGCCTGGAAAACAACTGGTAACCAGTGCAACTCATTCAGCACTGGAGTGATGTGATCACACCGGTAGTTGCCTTTAATCAGGTGAGCCGCTGCGTTCTGCACCAGCTGCAGCTTCCAAACCATCTTCAAGGGTAACCCCAGGTAGAGTACATTACAGTAGTCTAGACGAGAGGAGATCAGGGCATGTACTACCGATGGGAGCAGATGGTCAGGAAGGTAGGGGCGCAGCCGTCGCATCAGATGGAGTTGATACAGCGCTGTCCGGCTCACAGCTGACACCTGAGCCTCCATGGACAGCTGGGAGTCCAAAATGACCCCCAGGCTGCGGACCTGGTCTTTCAAGGGTAGCCGTACCCCATTCAACACCAGGTCAACATCCCCCAGCCTCCTCTTCTCTCCCACCAAAAGTACCTTGGTCTTGTCAGGGTTCAGCTTCAGCTTATTCTCCCCATCCAGCAAGTCACCATCTCCAGACATTTAGACAGGGATTCCACGGCCAACCCTGGTAAAGATTTGAACGAGAGGTAGAGCTGCGTGTCATCCACATATTGATGACACTGCACCCCAAACCTCCTGATGATAGCCCCCAGCAGCTTCACATAGATGTTAAATAGCATCGGGGAGAGGATGGAACCCTGTGGCATCCCACATATGAGCGGCCACGGGTCCAACACCTCCTCTCCCAGTGCTACCCTCTGGTACCTGCCGGAGAGGATGGACCAGAACCACTGTAATACGATGTCCCCAATGCCCATCTTCTCCAGGCGGTCCAGGAGGATACCATGGTCAACAGTATCAGAAGCCGTGGAGAGGTCGAGGAGAACAAGGAATGAGCATTCACCCCTATCCAAAGCCCTCCTCATATCATCCACCAAAGTGACCAAGGCCATTTCTGTCCCATGCCCAGGCCTGAAGCCCGATTGAAATGGATCTAGATAATTGGCTTCTTCCAAATTAAAACTGAAAAATTATGGTCAAAAGCTATTTGATAAGCAGAACAGGAAAATAATGAAAGTACTGCTATCTTGTATTTTTCAACTACCGGCTCTTCCACTTGTTTCAAATGACTACATATCTTGCGATTTGGTCTAGAAAGAGTTCTCCTCTCTATTAATCCTATTGTCATCTTCAAAGTGCCCCAGAGTTTCTCCTTACTGTACTATCTATGTCCCAAACCCATGAGAGGGGCATTTTTTGCCATTACTAAACATTATGGAACTCTTTGAGAACCATTCTGCAGAAGCAATGTTTGTTTTTAAATCTGGGATGGCCTTTGATAGCTTTGTTTAGATGGGCAGAAAAAAGACCTTGAAAAGATGTTTGAGAATGTAAATCAAGTGAAAGGCATATAATCAGCATGATGTGTTGTCAATATGGGAAGATTTAGGGTATGTCTTTAACAAAGCACAGGGAGTTGGCTCCAGATTTACACGAGAGAAACTGCACTGGTGGAAGTGGACTTCCCAATCTCTACCTTCCCACAGCAGCCCCTGAAAATGCTAAACAGAGACCCGGTCCGCACATAATGACAACCCATCACTTAAAAAACCACTGGGTTGTCGTGCACGAGAGGGAGAGACAACAAACACCTCGGTGTTCAGTGATGCCGGCCACATGACCACGGAAGCGTCTTCAGACAGCGCTGGCTCTTCGGGTTAGAAACGGGGATGAGAACTGCACCCTAGAGTCGGACACGACTGGTTGGGGACACCTTTACCTTTACCTTTTAAGCCTCTACACAACCCAGTGGTCTGGGTTCAGATGTCATGCTCAGCAGGAGCTGATTGTGGGTTGCTGAACTGGTCATGGGCTGCTGAGTAAAAGGGGAAGAGGTGGGTGCACCTGCTCTCTCCTGCTCGTTCCAGACAACCCATCTGTTTTTAAACATATGAGTTGTTGTTATGTGCAAACAGTCTGAGACCCTGCTGAATGGGGTGAGCTCTGTGTGTGTGGGAGGAGGATCCCCACAAATCAGGCAGAGGGTCCTTTCGCAAGCAGAGCACTTCCTCTCACAGAAGGTCAGCCAAGTGTAAATCCCCATGGGCATTACAACTTTCCACACGGACTTGGTACTGACCTACAACCTGTAAATGCATAGGAAAGTGTCATATGCACAATATCTTGCTCTGGAGGCATTTATTTGTGTGTGCCCATCAGTAGATCATTAGATGTTACGTTGGTCACATTATGTTGGCCACAGGTCATTTGCCAGAAAACCATTTTTTCAGTTTCAGATAAACATTACAGTAAGTTTGATACTTGCCCATTAAACCTTAGCTGTTTATGTATATTGCTGCAGATGGAATATTTTATTCACAGTTTTAGAGAATACAATTGTCTAAGTTACAGATAAATTCTTGAAGTTGCAAAACTGTTATGTTGGTCAAATCTTTTAAAACAAAATAAAAAGGAAGTATTTAAAAGACATGTGGCATATTTCTTGATTATGTCTGTAGGGAATATAAAGCCAGTTAATACACAAATAGTTTAACGTGGTTTAAATAATATTACCGAAAACACAAAATATTATGTAAAGAAACTTATAAATGTTATGTTGTTCACCATGGAATTACCCTTAACAAGCACCACAAACTCCGCAGCCTTAATTCCATGTTGTTAGATGCTTTCTTTCATTTCTATTGCAATTGCACATTGAAAAATGTGTCTCTTTAATTCACATTAAATAACTTTGGCTGGTTCCAATAGATAAAAGACCAGAGTACGAAGTATTAGGGCTCAGAAGTACAAAGTATTACTTCAATAAAATGTTAATGACAAAATATTAAAGGAGAATTTCAGTGGATTGCAAACTAACCTGTGTAGTTGGGTCATAACTGGCAGTAGTCCGTATATTCTTTGTATTGCTACCGTGGCTTACTTCAGTCAGAGCAAAACATCCAAAATTCTATAGGCAAAATACACAAAATTAAGTTATGATGTGCAATTCAAGCCACAGTACTGCAAAGGTTAAATAAATGAGAGATCTTGATTTTAAAGGAGTTACACCATGGCTTCAACTTATAATCTTCCAGCTGTTCATTTGTAAGTTTCAAGCCCTAACCATATATCACTGAGGGTTTGCTCTTTGCCCTGTAGCTGGACAGAGGTCAACCACTGTCCTGTGACTTCACTCTGGAGAAGCTCATCCTAGAGAAAGCATTTCTGCATTGGCACCAGGAACAGGAGCTGAGCACGGTCATTCCGTGGCTGAAGAGTCTCCACGGTGAGTCCTGCGGTTATACTGTAGAGCAGCTTAGTCCCCCTCTGCCCCCCAGGCTTTTCATCTCCTCCTGGGGGCTGGAAGGAGAGGGAGGGGGGCTGAGCCCAATATATATATCACACTCACAAACACTTGCCTTTTAGGATCAAGTCTAAGGCAAGGTTAAGTGTTAATTGCAGGTCACTTCAGCAACAGACAATATTCTTGTCAATGTGTTGATAGCAAAGAAAAACAAAACGGAAAAAATGATTAAGAAATTAGAGATATATTGTCTTCCTCTGATCCAAGGGAATGTGTACTGAGCCCTTTAAAAATCCTCCAGTCCCACTGTTTGGAGAGGCACTCAATCTAGCCCACCTCCCCTATCTGAACAGCTAACTGGCTAATTTTATCCTTTTTGAAAACTGTTCAGCTATAGGATTAGGAAAGAGAATAATGTACACAGAACTGGCTCATCCAGCTTGGAATGTGTGCATGGATATGCATTGCCCCTAACTGAGCCAGGGTGAATGTCTTTTGGACTGGTTTTGTGTCGAAGAACTCTACTTGCACTGCAGAAAAAAATAATCTGTTTGGGTCTTTGAAGAACTACAAGGCATTGTTGAACTATTGTCATTTATCTTTCATACAAGACCTTGGTATTGATTATTCTGCAATGATCTGCAACAGTGTCATAACCGATGAATATCCAAACTGAGTCCAAGAGAATATTAATGTGTGAAGAATAATGGTTTCCAGTACTAACAGAGCAGAACTAATAAATTAAAATGAAGCAGCTCATTTTACAAGGGATTTTCAGATACTGCTTGTTAGAATGTGTTAATTATTTTCATGCATTAATATTTTATCTTATTTTAAAAAGCAAAGGCAACAGCATAAATTTAAATTAGTTCCAGAGAAAAAAATTCAAAGGATGAATAAAGCCAGTTTTAAAAGAAGTACCTCCATATTTTCATTTTGTTTAGTAAATTCGCCATGTCTTTCAGAGCCCGTACTCTCAATTGCACCCTTGAACGCCTGTAAATATCAAGGCAAGGAGCAGATGTGAACAAGAAACAGATTTTTTTTAAAAATGGACAAAGAGTTGCAAAGGACAGAAAAGGGTCAGAATGAAACGTTCCAGTAGGTAATGACACAGCACCGCTTGCTGCTCAAATCAATAGGTAAGTTGTCCCCTCCCTCCTCCCCAGGAAGAAATGTTTTATATTGGTTTCTGTGGCAGCAAGCACAGCAGTTACAAGAAAATAGTTTCTGCTTAATTTTTGCAGTTAAACATTGACGTAAAATATGCAAGACAATCAAAATATCTAGAATACTTCCTTGTTCTCAAACAATAGTTGGTTTCTCCAGCGGACAGCACCTCCAGAAGGCCAGAAAATGTTCCATAGCAAGCATAAGGAAGAAGCAAAAAACGTCCCACTCTAGACCAAAGTGACTTTCAGATAAGCTTTTTTCTTCCCAGAGGAAACAACTTTGGTCCGTGAGCTTGCTGAGGATGCCAGGCTTCAAATTATAAAGTCACCTAAGTGTACAACTAGAATTTGGGGGACGAAGAACGAGCCAGTGGGAGGTGTTGGAAGAATTCTGAACACCGACTCCCCTCACATCCCCTGTGGAAGAAGCCAGAGCACCCACCCGCTGCTGTAATAAGGGATGTCATTTTTGGCAAGCCACTTCTACATGTGCCAAGACCAAGTCACAAAACGCTATGGCTATATATACAGTGTTTTAATTAACAAAGGAGACAACTTTAAAGCACTTTTTTTTCTCCTTCTATTCATTCTGCTAGCTTTGTCATTATAAGAAACTGAAACACTCTCAAACTGAACTTTTCATCGTTGGGTGAATTTTAATTCCCAGAACGGAATACTTTGTTTCAAGCCATTTCAACTGGCTGTAAAATGACTTCTAGCATCAAACACTAAGCTGTGCAAGTAACAGATGAACCACTTGCCAACTGAATCCCCATCTGAATAATGGAGTGAACTGTTAAACTAACCTGCACAAGATTAGCTGACTAATCTAATAATGGAAGATTTAGGTTCTTGGCCTTTGGTAAGGGCAGGCAAGGGTTCTGGGCAAGTTTCTTGTGAGGATAGTGAGGACAATTATCACACTGCCATGCTCTGTTCTAATGAGGAATGGGAGAAAGGGTTTTCTGTTCATCAGGGCAGTTCTGCCCCTCAAGAGGCTGATGTGTTGCTGCCCTCTGGTGGAGGAATAATGACAGCATTCATGAAAAAGAAGTTAGGCTCCTTTTTAAAGGGAGCCCTTTGAACTGATAAGCAGGGAAAAGCTGCTCACCAGAGAGATAAGCGATTTTCCCTCTGTGGCACAGGAGACAGGCCAAGGCCAAGGCCAAGGGAAGATGCTGCCAGGTTGGATAAGAATCCCCACAGGCCAGGGGTTCCCCATCCCAGGGTTAGGAAAACCCAAACACGTTTCAGCACTACTATGCTGAGATGTGAAGGCCTGGAAATAAACCAGAAAAATTTGGGGGGGGGGGGGACGACGACATGTTTTCCTTGTTTTGTTTTTTTCCAAAGGCCAATTTTGTTTTTTTCCAAAAAACTGAATAGCTTTGGATTATGAAGTATTTTCTTTTAGAATTTAAGATGAAGTGTTTATATATTGTTACCCAGCATTTACCCCATTCAAATGATTTCTAAAACTATGTAATGAGAGAACTTTTATACAAAGACTAGAGATGTAAAATATCTGGAAATAATGAAGCTGTGGGGGAAAATGTTTTTTAATCTCTCTGTAAGATTCTCAGCATAGTTATTTCTTCCATTTCTTATTAAAATTATTTATCCAATGTATCTTTTACTGAAAGACATTTATGTTCAGTTTCCCAACATGTGAATAGAGACAGAATATCGCAATATGGAAGAAAATATACATTCTTGAGAGTCTGGGTTTTGTTCTACAGAGTCTTGTGTTTCTAGACTTGTCTTCCTCTACCTCCATTTCTTCCTGCTTCTTCTGACTTCTAGGGTGATTCATATGTTTCAGGGACTACTTGAAGTTCCCTCTGGTCAGACATAAACTAGGAACCTAAAATATGTTATGTATGACTTGGTTTGCTCATAAAATTATCATGGTTGGTATACTAAATTTTAAAAGTATAATTTATTCAGACATTAATTACAAATTTACTGAGTTCACTTTTTAAAGTTTTCAAACATAATTATGATTTTAAGAGCAAACCAAGTTATGTACAATATAATTTTAGGAACATGAAGGCTACTTTACATTCCTAAAGCTGCCTTCCTCAACTTGGTGCCCTACTGATATTTTGGACTATAATGGCCAGCTTTCCTGACCGTTGGCCAACTCATTCATTCATTCTTTCATATTCTGCTTTTCAACAAGATTGTGCTGAAAGCAGCTCAAAACATCAGCAAATAATATAACAATGCAAAAACATAGCATGAACAATTATAAATAGCCATAATTCCAAATTCCATACTAGGTTTCCTTACGGCCAACGTGGCTACCTTTCCTTTTTGTGTTACAAATAACCTTAGTATCAATAAGTAAATACATGAGAATATTAATCAATCCAACTATAGCAACAATATAAAACAATAAGGATGCAATCCTATGCATGCTTAGACAGAAAAAAGTCCTACATCTCCCAGCATTCCCCAGCCAGCATGGAGATGTAGGACCTTTTTTCCATTTAAACATGCATAGGATTGCGCCCTAAATGGATCTAATCCAACAGTTTAAAAGCAAACAGGAAAGAGAATAAAACCTAACATAGAAATAAAATATGTGACATACAAGGCCAGCGAGATCTTCATTCTAATCTACAGCAGCAGCCTGGTACAGCACAATTAAGTCACACACACTGGCTGGAGGCCTCACTTGTGGCTCCCTTCCTCCCCGCTCTCTCCCTGCGCCTCCTCTCTGTCCCTCCCCAGGCTCTCACTCAGAGAGGTAAGGACTGCCACTCCTCCTTCAAACCCAACATGGGCTCACTCATTTCTTTCTTTCCTTCATTTCTATACTGCCCAGCAGCCGAAGCTCTCTGTGCAGTTCACAACAATTAAAACCATAAAATACAACATGATAAAATACAATATAAACTTTTAAACATCTAAAACA
This sequence comes from Heloderma suspectum, assembly GCF_057233095.1. Classification (NCBI taxonomy): domain Eukaryota; kingdom Metazoa; phylum Chordata; class Lepidosauria; order Squamata; family Helodermatidae; genus Heloderma; species Heloderma suspectum. The sequence continues at coordinate 121,167,233 of NC_139462.1, forward strand.
ACAGTATAAAATAAAAATAAAAACCAAAATAAAACCTACCAGCAGTACAAAGGTTTAAAATATAGTAACTGACTTAAAAACAACAGAAACTGAAGGAGTAAAATGCCTGGGAAAATTAGGTCTTCGATGGTGAAAAGAGCACAATGTAGGCGCCGGGTGAGCCTCTCTGGGAAGCTCATTCCACAACCAGGGTGCCACAACCGACAAAGCTCTCTTCTTAGGAGCCACCCACCTCACTTTCTTTGGCAGGGGCCCCCATTTGATATGGTTTGCTCAGTTTCTCGCCACCAAGCACACAGCTCAGCGCTGTCTTTGTAAGAGCGGCTGCCCCAGGCTTACATGCAACATGTTGCCACCCATGGGGGGAGGTGGTGAATTGGAGCAGTCCTTGTGGCCTAACAGAAACAGACTCTTCAGTGTAGCAGCGTTCCTATCCATCAGGGCAGGGCAGTGACAGAAACACCTGGAGCAGTGGCAGGGTGGCATGAAGCTACTTAGCATAAAGACTCTGCCCTCCCCCAGGCTGGAAGGAAGGCAGCACAGTGGTCTGAGCCAGCAGTGGAGAACGTCTGCCCTCTAAAGGACTGGCAGGTTGACAACTCCACTCACCATCCCCAATTTCCACAATGTGTGTGCGTGTGCGTGTGTGGACTCTAACCACTGGGAAGGGCCAAAGCCAGGGACCTTACAGGGCCAAGAGAAAGAGAGTTATAGTAGGATATTAGTTTTCCTGTTTCTTGGGTTAAAGTGGGCTGTGATGAAGCAGTGTTGTGGGGCATAGTGTAACCTACACAATAAAAGCAAAACAGGAAGGTTGTGCCTGGGGAGTATCTCCAGGCAATCTGCTCCTTTTCTCTCTCTCTGAAGTGAGACTGGGGTGTCTGGCACATGGGTAGCTAACAGTATGCAAAGCGGGAAGCTTGTCAGGCTCTGGGGCAGAGGGTGGAAAGGCTCCAGGCCAAGGGGGGTGGAATTCCCTGACCCTTGATGTTAGTCACTCTCTGACTGGCACCCCTCCTACTGGAAGGGGGAGGAAACAGTGCCAACTTTCAGTATAAGAGAAAAGATCACTCAAAGTACCACTCTACAATGTTAACAGGAGATATTCTGGTGCCATACAATGCACAGGTTCATTCAGGCAATCACTTTGTCAAGGCAAAGCTATTAGACTGGCAGACCTAGGTAGCCTCAGGGGTTGAAAGGTGGGGGATAAATGTTTCATATACAAACAAAATGGCTTCCCAGCAGCATTAACACCACAACTAGGGCAGGGGAGAGATGCGGGGGGCGGGGGGGCTGGGTGCACAATTCCTGCTCCCAACACATTGCACCCTCTCCCCGAAATTGGTTTGATAACATAAAATAGAAGCATGCACAGCTAACAGTGTGGTGTCGTGGCTAGAGTGTTGGATGGGGAGCCGGACGATCCGGGTTCTACTCCCCACTTGGCCATGGAGGCTCGCTGGGTGACTTTGGGCCAGTCAAGGACTCTCAGCTCAACCCACCTCACAGGGTTCATACAATCATAGGGTTGGAAGGGGCCTACAAAACCATTGAGTCCAACGCCCTGATCAATGCAGGAATCCAAGTCAAAGCATCCCTGACAAGTGGCTGTCCAGCCTCATCTTGAATGCCTCCAGTGTGGGAGAGCCCACTACCTCCCTAGGGAATTGGTTCCATTGTCGTATTGCTCTAGTAGTCAAGACGTCTTTCCTGATGTTCAGCCGGAATCTGGCTTCCTGTAACTTGAGCCTATTATTCCGTGTCCTGCACTCCAGGATGATCGAGAAGAGATCCTGGCCTTCCTCTCTGTGACAACCTTTCAAGTATTTGAAGAGCGCTATCCTATCTCCCCTCAGTCTTCTCTTCTCAAGGTTAAACATGCCCAGTTCTTTCAGTCTCTCCTCATAGTGTATTATTTCCAGTCCCCTGATCATCGTTGTTGCCCTCCTCTGAACTCTCTCCAGCTTGTCTGCATCCTTCTTCAAGTGCAGTGCCCAGAACTGGATGCAGTACTCCAGATGAGGCCTAACAAGTGTTGAGTAGAGAGGGGAAATAGTACTTCCTGGGATTTGGAAGCTATGCTTCTATTAATGCATCCCAAAAGAGCATCTCCCTTTTTTGCAGCCACATCACATTGTTGGCTCATATGCAGCTTGTGATCTACAACAAGTCCAAGATCCTTCTCGCTTGTAGTATTGTTGAGCCATGTATCCCCCATCTTAAACTGTGCATTTGGTTTCTTTTTCCTAGGTGCAGAACTTGGCATGTATCCTGTTCAATTTCATTCTGTCATTTTCTGGCCAGTGCTCCAGCCTATCAAGATCTCTTTGAATTTTGTAGCTATCCCGCCCAATTTTGTGTCATCTGCAAATTCGATCAGCATTCCCTGCACCTCCTCCTCCAAGTCATTAATACAAATGTTGAAGAGCACTGGGCCCAGGACTGAGCCCTGCTGTACCCCGCTCATTACCTCTCCCCAGTTTGAGAAGATCCCATTGAGATGCACTCTTTGAGTCCGATTCTGTAGCCAACTGTGGATGCAGCTGATAGTTGCTTCATCTAGCCCACTTTGAGCTAGTTTGCTCATCAGGATATCATGGGGCACTTTGTTGAAAGCTTTGCTGAAGTCGAGGTATATGATGTCCACAGCATTCCCACAGTCCACAAGGGAGGTGACCTGATCCAAAAATGAGATCAGTTTAGTCTGGCAGGATTTGTTCTTGACAAATCCATGTTGGCTTCGAGTCATCACTGCATTGTTTTCAAGGTGCTTACAGATGGATTGCTTTATCATCTGCTCCAGAATTTTCCCAGGGATTGATGTCAGACTGACTGGTCTGTAGCTCCCAGGTTCGTTCTTTTTGCCCTTTTTGAAGATAGGGACATTAGCCCTCCTCAGTCATCTGGCACTTCACCTGTCCTCCATGATTGCTCAAAGATAATAGACAGTGGTTCTGACAGCTCTTCTGCCAGTTCCTTTATGACTCTGGGGTGCAGTTCATCCGGCCCTGGAGATCTGAACTCATTCAAAGTAATTAGGTGTTATTTGACCATATGCCTAATAATCTCAAGCTGCAATCCTGACCCTTCAGCCTGTACTTCGCCTTTGCCAGCAGGGTCATAGACCCTCTTTCGGGAGAAGAGGCGTTCAGAGCACCGTCTGGTCCAGTTTTATTGGATGAGTTTCAGTTACTGAGGCCTGAGGATGCGGACAAGGTGCTTGGCCAAGTCCGATCGACCACTTGTGTGCTTGACCCTTGCCCTTCATGGCTTATTAAATCAAACAAGGAGGGGTTGTCCGGCTGGGCCCAGGAGGTTGTAAATTCCTCCTTGAGAGAGGGAGTGGTGCCTGCTGCTTTAAAAGAGGCAGTAATTAGACCACTCCTGAAAAAGCCTAACCTGGACCCAGAGGATGTTAACAATTATAGGCCAGTGGCCAACATCCCCTTCCTGGGCAAGGTGCTTGAGCGGGTGGTTGTAGGACAGCTCCAGGCACTCTTGAATTAAACGGATTATCTACATCCATTTCAATCGGGCTTCAGGCCTGGTTTTGGAACGGAAACTGCCTTGGTCGCCCTGTGGGATGACCTCTGCCGGGAGAGGGACAGGGGGAGTGCGACCCTGTTGATTCTCCTGGACCTCTCAGCGGCTTTCGATACCATCGACCATGGTATCCTTCTGGATAGGTTGTCTGGGTTGGGAGTTGGAGGCACTGCACTACAGTGGTTCCGCTCCTACTTGGATGGCCGATTCCAGAAGGTGGTGCTGGGGGATTATTGCTCTGTGCCATGGCAATTGTGCCATGGGGTTCCACAGGGCTCTATTTTATCCCCCATGCTGTTTAACATCTACATGAAACCGCTGGGGGAGGTTATCCGGAGGTGTGGGCTGAGGTGCCATCAATATGCGGATGACACCCAGCTCTACCTCTCTTTCTCATCAAAACCAGGTGAGGCAGTGGCTGTTCTGAACCAGTGCCTGGGCACGGTAATGGACTGGATGAGGGCTAATAAACTGAAACTCAATCCAGACAAGACGGAGGTACTGTTAGTGGGTGGTTCATCTGCCCGGCTAGGTGATATTCAACCTGTTCTGGAGGGGGTTGCACTCCCCCTAAAGGATTAGGTTTGTAGTTTGGGGGTGCTCTTGGATCCAGAACTGTCACTTGAGGCACAGGTGAACTCAGTGGCACGGAGCACTTTTTATCAGCTTAGGCTGGTATACCAACTACGCCCTTATCTGGACAGAGATAGCCTAGCTACAGTTATCCATGCTCTGATAACTTCTCGTCTGGATTACTGCAATGCGTTATACGTGGGGCTGCCTTTGAAAACGGTCCGGAAACTTCAGCTGGTCCAAAATAGGGCAGCAAGATTGTTAACAGGGACTGGCCTGCGAGCTCATATTACGCCAGTACTTTTCCAGCTGCACTGGCTGCCAGTCCATTTCCGGGCCCGATTCAAAGTGCTGGTGTTAACATTCAAAGCCCTTAACGGCTTGGGGCCAGGTTACCTGAAGGATCGCCTCCTCCCATATGTGCCTGCCCGGACCTTAAGATCATCAGCAGCAGCCCTTCTCCGTGAGCCCCTGCCAAAGGAAGTGAGGCGGGTGGCTACTAGGAGGAGGGCTTTTTCTGCTGTGGCACCCCGGCTCTGGAATGAGCTCCCTAGTGAGGTTCGCCTGGCACCTACATTGTACTCCTTTTGGCGCCAGGTGAAGACCTTTTTATTTTCCCAGGCATTTTAGCATTCTAAATTTTTATCTTTGCTGTTTTAAATCTGTATTTTAAACTCCTGTACTGCTGCTAGGTTTTATTGTGGTTGTATTGTTATATTGTGGTTTTAATGTTCTATATATTTTAAATTGTTTTATTGTGTGTTGTTTGGTTTTAATTTTTGTGAACCGCCCAGAGAGCTTCGGCTATTGGGCGGTATAGAAATGAAATAAATAAATAAATAAGACTGAGCCGAAGTAGGAATTGAGCACTTCTGCCTTATCTTTGTCATCTGTTATCATTTTGCCATTCTTATTTAATAGGTGAACCACCATTTCTCCCCTCTGTCTTTTGCTATGCACATATCTGAAGAAAGCCTTTTTGTTGCTTTTAGCATCCCTCGCTAACCTCAGCTCGTTCTCAGCTTTAGCCTTCCTGATGCCATCCCTGCAATTCTGTGCTACCTGCCTTTAGAGTTTCCTTTCTTAAAAACTCCTATCCATCTTGGACTCCTTTTCTCATTACAGTTGCTTGCCATAAGATCTTACTAATCATTGTTCTGAGTTTATTAAAATCGGCTTTCCTAAAGTCCAGGGTACGGGTTTGGCTACACTCAGCTTTTGCTTCCTTTAGAACCAAGAACTCGAGTATAACATGGTCACTTTCCCCCAGAGTTCCCGTAACTGCTACTTTATCCACTAAGTCATCTCTGCTGGTTAGGATCAAGTCAAGGATAGCCGATCCTCTAGTTCCTTCCTCTACTTTCTGTAGGAGGAAGTTATCAGCAACACAAGTCAGGAATCTCTTGGTGGGGCCATGTTTTGCAGAATTTGTCTCCCAACAAATATCGGGGAAATTGAAGTCCCCCATTACTACTACATCCTGCTTCCTTGAAACACTGGCAAATTGCTTTTCAAAAGTTTCATCCTCGTCTTCTCCTTGATTGGGTGGCTGGTAGTAGAGTCCGACCACCAGGTTCCTTTTATTCTTTGCTCCATTTATTTTAACCCAGATGCTCTCGATGGGGCTACCAAGCTCATCCTCCTGTATTTCTGAGCAGAGAGATGTATTTTGAACACATAGTGCAACTCCACTTCCCTTTCTGTTCCTCCTGTTCTTTTTGAACAAGTTATATCCTTCAATTGTGTATTCCAGTCACGGGAATCATCTCACCAAGTTTCAGTTACACCTATCAAGTCATAATATCCCTCCTGTATTAAGAGTTCAAGTTTGTTCTGATTGTTTCCCATACTCTGGGCATTAGTGTATAGACATTCTAGACCATGTGCTTTATGGTCTGGCTTTCTTCCTACGTGTTTCTGAAGACTATTTCTGGATGCTATTAGAGCTGTTCTCTCCGTTGCAGTGCATGAGCCTTAGTCCATTATTATCCCTAACTTTACGTCTCCTATACCCACAGGATTCAGTTTAAAGCCCTTCTGATGAAGTTTTTCGTGCTGTGGCCAAACACATTCTTCCCAGGCCTTTGTGAGGTGCAACACATCCATTGCCAATGGTCCATCTTCCAGGAAGTATAGCCCGTGGTCCCAGAATCCAAATCTCTTGTGTTGGCACCACCTTCGTAGCCAGTCATTCACTCAGAGTATTTTCTTTCCCTTGCTATCCCTCTTCTCACTACTAAAAGGATGGATGAGAAAACTATCTGGGCCTCAAAGTTCTTGAGTTTCCTTCCCAAAGCTTCAAAGGCTGATGTGGTTTCTTCATTGCTCTGCTTGGTGGTATCATTTGTTCCCACATGGATGAGAAGGAAGGGATACCTTTCAGTGGGCTTTATGAGCATAGGCAACTCTTCAGTCACGTCCTTAATCCATCTTCCTGGGAGACAGCACATCTGGCAAGTCCACGGGTCTTCGCAACATACTTGGGTTTCGATCCCATGCAGCAAGGAGTCTCCCACTACTGCTACTCTTCTCCTCTTGTTGTTGTAGGCCTTGGTTTGGTTTCATCGCCTCTGCTTGACTGACCTTCAGCCTCTTGCTCGCTCTCTTGCATGTTCCCCTGTAATTCTTCCTCTGCAGGCTGTCCTCCAGTCTCATCCTCAAGTACCCGGAAACAGTTCCATAGCAACACTGCTTCCACTGGTGTAGTGTGTAGAGTGGCTTCTAGTTCTTCTGCTCCTGTCACCCTTTTCCAAGGAGTATCCTCTACTTCATTTTTCCTCACCTCAGCATTCTCCTCTTCTGCCTCAGCTTGCTGAGGTTTTCTAGAGTCTGTTCTTCACTTTGCTGCTGCAGTCCCACCGTTCTGTCCAAGAACTCTTCATGTTCTCTTATTCCCAGGAGAGTTGACACTCGCCGCTCCAGTCCTCTTACCTTTTTTTCCAGCAGCGTGATCTACTTGCACTTGTTGCGCATGGAAGCCATGTTTTTTCTCAGGCAAGAAAACAAACATGGCACAGACTCTGCAGGTCACCACCACTTCCGTAGTCTCTATTCCCTTTATGTTTCTAGCTTTCTGATTGTACTGGAATAGCCTGTGCTTTGTCCTCTATTCACTGGAGGTTAAAAACACAGTCCCACTGGTATGGAAGTGTGTGCTACAAGAACAAGAATTTTTTAAAAAAATGTTAGGGGCCTTCTCCTTGACCTCCCCTGCCAAACTCCCCTGGCAAACTCCCGCTCGCTCCCTCTGCTTGCCCACTCCGATCACTCGCTCTCTGGGAGCTTGCCTGTCTGTATAGCCCCTAGACCAGCTGAAGCAGCTTCCTCTTCTCTGCTCTGCTCAGCTAGGAGGCAGGAAACAGACTGACACTTCCTGCCCACACAGCTGCTGGGAGTACTCAGGCCATACCCTGTCCATTCAATTGAAGTTCTCAGGAGCACATGGTGAGCACACGGCGACTCAGAATGGAAAGGACAGCCCCCCGGGCCCACTCCAGCCCACTCACCACTCTGCCCTTGTCCCCTCCTCCACTGCAACCCCCCTGGCAAACCCCTGCCCACTCTCCCTGCTCACCCGCCCTGACTGCTCTCTTGTTGTGAGGATAAAATGGAGAGGAGGATTATGTACACCACCTTGGGTTCCTTGGAGAAAAAAAGGCAGAAATGCAATTAATAAATAAATCAATAACACCAAATTTACATCTCAGATTCTATTATGTCTTATACTGTATCAAATGGGGGGAAACAGGGGAAAAAACTAGTAGTAGGTGATTAGCCTGTAGTGGATCTAGAACACATGACCTGAAGGATGTCAGATGGGGATTCAGCCTCTGTAGAGGCTGTGTACAGAGGATTATCCAAATAAGAGAACTGGAGTGAGATCACATACAGCTCTTTACACCATTAGGCCACAGTGGGTCAGATTGTGTTGCCTTCCAGATAAGGTTTATTTATTGGTCTGAGCAGTGTGTTTGCTTCCGATTGCTGGTTACAGACTGCCTTTGCCTTACTCCCTCTTGGTTCAATAGGTGTCTGGTTTCACAAAACGAACTATAGCTTAAATCCAAAGAAGACAAAGTGATACTATTCGCTTCAAAAAGAATTTGTCCAGGCCCTGAACCGGCACTGACAATCAGTTTAGGCAATTCTACAGGAATGGTAGTTCAATCACTTCCCATAGGTAGGCAGTTGGTAACAGAATGGTTTACAATTGCTGGCTTGTGAAGTCAGTTTCACATATTCAAACAATGAAGTTTTAACAGTTATCACATGAAAAATGTGTCAAGCCAATAAAATCTCTTAAACAGGGATGCACCTAGAGTGGTTAAGATGCCATATAACACGTTCTCTAAATGCTTCTCAAAAATAAACTGAAATACTTCATTAGTGGGCTTAAGTACAGTTATACTGAGGCTTATACCTGTATTGCACATACCTGGCAATTTAGCAAATATTTGGCTCCAAGAGACCAATCATACATCCCCAGGCAAGTAATCAGCACCATGACTTTTAATGGTTTCTCCATGATCTCTTCTAGTCTTAGAAAATCGTATTCAAAGAGTCTCTTGCAGCGAAGGAAAGTCAGCTTGCGATATTTCTCAAGGGATAATTCTTCTCCAGCAAGACGAGCAAAGAGAGGGTCATTTTCAAGAGCTGAGAATACTCTGTCCTTTATAGAAAAAGAATATCAGAATGCTTGAACAAGTCAGCTTTGAATTTCCTAATAAACTGAAGTACACTTACTATTTTGTATATTAGTATAAGCTCAGTTCACTATATTAATATATTTGTAGTAATTTCCCTCTGCCACATACAAGAATAAAACATTTGAAAAGCAGTTACAACCTACAAATAAATATGAACAAAATTACATAAAATACCATTTAAGACTACAAAAATCAGATGGTACTATGAATACATAAGATCGCATCCAAATTTTGCCTCAGTGATTAAAACTTCTTTATTTATTTTTTAAATCTTAAGCTGAAGGTGAAGAACACAGCGGTTTCACAACATAGGGCCCACTTTGTGCCCAGCTGATCTTAGGTGGGTAAGCAAGAGAACACACAACAGGGTCACATCCCCAGATCTTGACCATGGAAGAGGAACATATGGGAGGTTTATGGCAGACTGGCATGTTGTCCCAGGCATTTGAAAGTAATAACATACACATAAGGATCAAAAAAGCTTCATTTTAAGAGGCGTGTGAAGGTGCTTACAAATTCACTCATGCTTCAAAAACCATGGTAATCGCAAACTAAAGCAATAAACTAGGGATGTATGAGAATATTGTTTGAGTATGCAAAACACTCAGACATGCCCCTTTCATGACTCTGAATGAGGATACGAACAGGAGAACACGTTCACCGAAAATGTCTGCAAATTCTCAAATACATGCTTGTGCTCGAAAAATATGCAATTTTTAAAGAACAGTTTGAAATCGCACATTTTTAAAAAAAGATGAGCAGAGCAAGGCCTGCTGATTTGCTAGTTTTAGGCCTAATTTGTTAGTTTTACTTTTGTTAAATGCAAAAATGCAGGACTTACTCACCTCTTCCTGTCTCTTGCTGACTTGTGTTACCTCATGATGATGCAGAGACTTCTCCCAATCCCAGTCCTATATCCCTCTCTACAACCTGCTTTCCCTAATATATAGTAAAGGTAAAGGTGTCCCCAACCAGTCGTGTCCGACTCTAGGGTGTGGCGCTCATCTCCATTTCCAAGCCGAAGAGCCAGCGCTGTCCGAAGACGCTTCCGGGGTCATGTGGCCGGCATGACTGAACACCGAGGTGCATGGAACGCTGTTACCTTTCCCGCCAAAGTGGTATCTATTTATCTACTTGCAATTTCTTGCTTTCGAACTGCTAGGCTGGCAGAAGCTGGGACTGAAGACGGGAGCTCACGCCGTCACGCCGCACTCGGGTCTCGAACTGCTGTCCTGCCGACCTTCCGGTCTGCAGTTCAGCGTCTTAACCACTAAGCCACCGCGGCCATAAAGGAAAGGTTCCTCCTGTGCAAGCACCGGGTCATTACTGACCCCTAGAGGGATGCCGCTTGTGCTAGCGTTTTTGTGGCAGACTATAGCAGGGTGGTTTGCCATTGCCTTCCCCAGTCGTGACTACCTTTCCCCCCAGCAAGCTGGGTACTCATTTTACCGATCTCGGAAGGATGGAAGGCTGAGTCAACCTGAGCCAGCTACCTGGGACCCATCTTCTGCTGGGATCGAACTCAGGTCATGGGGAGAGCTTCGGTTGCTATACAGCCGCCTACCACTCTGCGCCACACGAGGCTCTATAATATATAGTACATCGCTACTAATGTATCATTTTCTCTAACCGAAATGAAAGCATACTGGGAGACTAGTCCGTCAGTGTGCAGCTAGATGGCCACTAGCCCCATGGTATCCTAAGCCTCAGTGTTTACTCACCTGCAGAAGTAAAAGGACTAAGACTAAAAGACCTTAGCACAGGTCTTCTTCCATATATCTTATGCTCCTTAGCATGGGAAAACAAGAGTGCACAGAGCATAAGATATATGGAAGACTAGCAGGCATCATCCTGCCTTGTGTGGGGCAGCCAATGGACGGTGGGCTTGGATCCTGCTATTTAAGCTGACACACTTTGCATTCAGCCTGGCACTGTCCAAGCCACCTCGTCAGGCATTTCAAGTGGGCATAGCTGGAGCTGAGTGGATGTATCAGCTGAGGGATCAGGGATTTTTATGCTTACTGTTCAGTGTCAGCTTGGAGGGGAGCCTGTCTTGATCTCAGTTGGCACATTGTTAGGTATGCAACATGGCTCTCAGCATCACAGCAAGTTAACAGGGAGACTGAAGAGTAGGGATCATTGGTGAACACCCAGAGGTATCATTTTGGACGAGGCCTACGATCTCCTATCCTGATTGTGAGCACAAGGTGCCTCCAGGGGGAGGGGCATACCCAGCTGTAGGCAGGCAGTCAGGATAGCAGCCACCAGGTCCAACAGAACCAACAACTTTGGTGATGTCTGGAGTCCAACAGAGCCTTTGGCTTTACTCCTCCTCCAAGGCTCTGCCCCCTTGCAGATGAGTAAAGAACTGTAAAAAGCAGCCCCTGGAGCCAGGCACTCTGATGTCTCTCAGCTATTTCTCACCAAGCCCATTCCTTGTTGTGGGGCTTGGGCATGGTTGAGGCCCAGGCCTAGTGCCTCTGTAGTTTGTGCCTCTATCCTTCTGACTTAGCTGGTCCCTCATCCCCCCCTCCCCCCGCAACATGTCAGTGATCAAGTCGCTGCTTGTAGTTTGAATCTTCACATGAAGAACTACTAAGCTTGGGAGCAGAGACAGGATCCACTCAGGGGCCTGTCTGAGTCACCCACCTAAAGGTTATAGACCTGGGAGACAGTGACCTGGTTCGCATGATGGTTAATAAGCCACGATGGCTCCTTAACCACCCTGCACATTCTGGTGGCAGCTGGCAGTGATTAACATAGTTACCCTCAGCAGCATGGCTTGTTGTGTCATGCCAACTTGGACAGAGTGGCTTGTTGCTGTGGGTAACAAGCCACCCAGAACCCTACAACAGCCCACAGGTTCTGGGTGGCTTATTACCCATGGCAACAAGCAATCCTGGCTGGGTTCACATGCCATGACAAGCCACGCTGCCGAGGATAATTATGATAACGGTGGATTATTTCCCCAGCCAAGATCATGACAATCGGGCCAATGACATGGTCGGGCATCCCCTAGCAAAGCTTGCAATGGGGCTGTTTACACAACACGTTAACCCACAGTCAGTGGTTGAGTGTGGGTTGTTTTGAATCATGGGTTGTTTGTTGAACTGTGGGTTAATGTGTTGTCTGAATGCAGCCAGGGTGGCTTATTAACCATACAGTATGGCTTATTTTCTTGAACAAGCCACCTTAAGAACCCATGGTTTGTTATTGGGTTGTTCAGGGTGGCTAACAAGCTGCACTGTATGGTTAACAAGCCACCCTTGGCTGCATTCAGACAACATGATAACTCATCCTGCGGAAAACGTGCTACATTCAGACAACACTCTAACCCACAGTTCAACAAACAACCCATGGTTCAAAACAACCCACACTCAACTACTGACTGGGTTAGCGTGTGTGAACAGACCGTGCTGGTTGGGAGACAGCAGGAACAATACTGTTCAGGAGCTCTGAGCCAGAGTGTGGTCATACAGACATGCAAGCACAGCAGGCAGAGGACGTCTACCGGTGTCTCACCTGCAATGAAGGTTGAAGTTTAGCTCATCATAGTTCACTTACTTCATTGCAGAGATGGTTAATGCACCGCATGCATTCAGTATCACATCTCTTCCTCCCTCTCACACCCAGCGGCAGCACTTTTCTCTCACTCATATCCATAGCTCTTTTTCTGTTCTCTCGTGCACACAAACAACAGCAGTGCTTCTCCTTCTCTCTCTCACTCACACTTACTCACTAGCACGTCTCTTTCCCAGGCACAAAGGGTGGATTCAACGAGGATGTCAATTATTTCTTATTTTTCTTTCTTAGCAATAAACCTCTGAGTGAGGGACTGAGAAACTGGTATCCCCAAGTATGCTTTGGCCCACAGTCAAAGCATATGCCCCTGCCACCAGGAGGATTTCCACAGATGAACTGCCACACCATCATCTCTGGCCAAAAGCTTAATTTCTGTGCAAGCCGTGCACAGGATGAGCGATGTAAGTCATCTGACACAACACTGAGGGAGACAGTCTGCCAGGTGTCTACAACATTCAAAGGCCAGGTGGCTTTAATGGGCTTCCAAGGGGTGGGGGTGGGGGTAAATGTATTTGTTTGTTCCATTTATATTTTGCCTTTTCCTCCAAGGAGCCCAAGGCAGTGTACATGATCCTCCCTGCTCTACTTTATCATCGTAGAAGTCCAATTCAGCACAGGCAGAGACAGCTACACCTGGCTGGATAAAATGACTCTTTCAGATGCATCAGAGTTTAATTAGATTGACATGGATAACTGTGGTACAAGAGGGTTGAGCAATTTTGTAATTTATTATCCTGCTCTTAAAGATGACTGTGTAGGGGTATTGCTCAGTGCACCTGAGGTTTAGAACAAGCCATGGGTTAACTTGGGGTTGTTTAAACTACGTACAGCCCCAAGTGCCCGATTGGACATCACAGAAACAACCCTCGAATTGTCTGTGGCATTCGAGGGTTGTTGATGCAAACAGGAAGCAGCTTGTGTGTGGCTCAGGCACAGTGCGCATCCCCACAATTCATGGGCTAATTAACCTATGATTTGCCACCGTATGCCACCAGTATACCCGAGCAGGACCACTGTCTGAATAAAATTAAGGTATTTATACTTTTAAATTCCATAAATACAACAAACGGTACAATTAGATAAGTTATACATAGTACATTTCAAGTTCTTAAAAGTAGCAAAATAACTGAGTTTGGTAAGAAAGTATTGTGTATATTTCAATTTCCATCCATTTTATTTGTGGGGGGGGTTTCAAGGGGGGGAACACCCCTCCATCAAAGAGAAACCTTTTCCCCACATGACTTCAACATTTCTGGAAATAGTATATCTCTAGCGCAGTCTTGGCTTGAAAACCTTGTAACCAGAAACTTCACAGGCATTCCTATTATAACACGAAGTGGTTTACTAACTGTCCCTAGGTGCTGGTCAACAAAGTCAACTGGTGGCCCATTTATCAAATGTTGTACACCCCAATCTAAGAGAAACATGCCTCTCAGGATATAAGAGATCATGGGGTTCCCTTGGAACAACCATAATTTCCTAGCACATTGCAGGTAAGTGTGGGCTATTGAGTGTGCTTACAATATTTTTCATTTACGTTGTAAGGTGTCTTTAACAAATATTATATTCAAACTTACCTGAAAACGGAGCAGATCTTCCTCTTCTATGAATAGTGCCATCTCCTTCCAACTGAAGGATGCTTTCTTCCGGTAGGCAGAGAGTGGTCCACTGGGTAGATCTGGGAGCAGCAAAGTGTTCTGAGCGCTGGCCTTTTCCAGATCATTGATAGAGGCCATCTTAACATAAAATGCTTGTTCTGGAAGCAACCCAAAAATTATTCAGCACAAATAAAAACTAATTTTAAAAGTTTTCACAAATACTTCTGCAGGACCCTCCTCTCATTCACAGCCAGTGGATCCTCCTCTCAGTTTACATTAACAGCTGTTCAGCAGTTAAGAGAGAGTTGACACAGACAGCCACTGATAGAAAGATGACCTTTTCTAATTCTAACTTGGTGCAATTACTGCCTTTAATTAAAAAAAAACAACACAAACCTTTAGCCCTGATCCAGCCCTTACACACAAGTGCATCATACCACCACAGTGCAGGGAGTGGTAGGGGTGGTGGAAAGAATGCACCCTAGGGCAGACAGGGTCTTTCAGCCCTTATCAGTGGGTTGAAATTTCCCAGGCCTCATCCTGGGTGCTTGAAAGATACTGGAAGAGACCAAGGTATCACGTATTAAGGGGCTATTGCAGCCGCTTTGCACCCAGCCCCTTTCTGTTGCCAGCTGTTAGGCTAGCAATCTGTGAGTGATCTGCACTCTGAATGCGAATGTCAGTCTGGACAGTCTTTTTTTCTGGAAAAATATCTGTACAAAGAACATGCCCAGGATGGCCAGGCCCCTGTACGCACATTCCAAGCTGACTCAGCATTATACTAAGTAGGGGCTATAGAAATCATCTGGATGATGCATCATCAGGTCCTCCCAAGCTATTGATTGGTCAGTTTGAATGTCCCTCTCTGGGAGCTACCAGCCCCCATAGAAATACCTGTGATTGTGAAAAAAAAAATTGTTGTCTTTCTGTGCGTAACAAAGAGGCACCACTGGACTAAGTTATGCCAGGGAGCCCCAGGCGTGGGTATCAGCTGCTTTGATGGGTTATTCTTAAAATCCTAGGAACGTAGGAAAGTGCCTTATGCTGAGTCAGAGCATGGGTCCATCTAGCCCAGTATCGTCGATGCTGAGTGGCAGCAGCTCTCCAGGGTTTCAGGCAGGATTCCTTCCTAGCCCTACCTGGAGATGGCAGGAATGGATCCTGGGACCTTCTGCATGCAAAGCAGGTGCTCTACCACTGAGCTACAGCCCTTCTCCAATCCTGATAAATTTTAGTTAGCTAATTTGAATATTTTATTTTATTGTTAGAGTAACTGGCTATTTCTGAACTTCTCTCTGCTTGGCTCTTTAATAAATATATTCAATTGGAACATGGAGTTGACTTAATTCTTTGCCTAGCCTGGAGTTGGCCATATCCATGCACTGGACTGCTTGGCAAAAATACTTACCTGGGCTTTAAGGAGTTTAAAGGAAACTCTGGACAAAGGGGTCTATCCTTCTCCATATAAAAAAGCTGTGAGCCTGGATTCTCATGTATCGGAGTTAAGTAATTCAATAAGTTACTAATACATGGGTGGTGGCAGCCTACCTCTGAGTAATATAAATAAAAGAGTGTCTTGAGTAAGAGCTATTGGCAAACTTAAACCCAGACAATAGAGTGAAACTCCCACAACAGTTCTTTCATCAGTACTTTCTGTTTCAGGGGCTGTCTGAAAGCAATGCATGGTAAGAGTATGCTGTATGAAATACTTCTTGGTCTCCTTCTCGGTTTATTTATTTTATTTATTTACTTGCAATATTTGTATAATGTTCCACATCCAAAGATTTCGGAGCAGTGAACAGCAGATAGAATAAAATAGAAACCACGTTAAAATAATTATTTTTAAAAAGAAACAGAGTTCTGATAAACCAAAATCTGAGAAAAACTGTGGCTAGTTAATCAAGGAAGGCTTCCTGAAATAACAATGTTTTCAGGAGGTGCTGGAAGCAATACAACATTGGCACCTGCCTGACCTCCAAAGGCAGGCAATTCCACAGGAAGGGGGCCACCACACTGGAGGCTGTTTTCCTGGTGGATTCCAACTGGGCCATGGGTCCATGTGGAACCATCATGAACATGCCCTCTAATGACCTCAGTGACTGGGCAGGTTGGTAAGGGAGAAGATACTCTCTCAGGTATCCTGGTCCCAAGTTATTTAGGGCTTTGTACACTAGTACTAATACCTTAAACCTGACCCAGAAGAGAATAGGCAGCCAGTGCAGTTCCCTCAGCAAAGGAGTTGCACTCTGAAAAGTGTGCAACTTTTGCTGCATCCCGCACTAGCTCCAGCTTCCAGACCAACCTTAAGGGTAGCCCCACATACAGTGCACTGCAGTAATCCAGTCTTGAGGTTATTAATCTCTGCACCACCGTGGCCAAGCTAATCCTGTCCAGGAGAGGCTGAAGCTGGTAAAAGGCACTCCGAGCCACTGTGGGCACTTGGGCCTCCAGTGACAGTGATGGTTTAGAATGACCCATAGGTGTACACAGCACATTTCATTAGTGTGTGTACCCAGGGAATTTTTTTTTATAAGTTGAACACTTATTGAATCATAAAGGACATCATTTTTATTCATCAAACAAACTAAAGAAACGAAAACTTAACTAAACTTATTTTTCCTTAATTAACAACTAAAAAATACAAACTTAAAAAATGAGATACAAAATACCAAATTTTTGCTGTAGTGATAACCAGGCATATACAAAGATACAATCAATTTTCATGAACTTTATCATTAACCAGCTAATTAGCCAACCTAAATTGATCAAACTAATAACAGCTCCTATCAAGGAGATAACTGATTTGGGACCCCACACATACTTGTAAAAATTAGGGACAATCCTCAGTAAATAAACCCTAGGCATAGGCCTTCCCCTCTGTATGGAGTTTCCCCTGCTGCTGGCAGGGCTGATATTTTGCCCCCGCCCCAGGTGATGACATGGAAGCAGCTTCAGCAGGGTTACATATGCTCCCTGCACAAAGATTAGAAACACTGTAGACACTGAGCTGGGCATGCTTCACATGGCCATTTATATAGGTCAAAGAATTTTCTAGAATAGTAGTCAGAGGGGGAGGCGAGGGCCAAAAGTAATGCGGCACTGCAGTAGTGGGCTGCACTACTACAGCAAACATGCTGCAAGTGAATGTGGGCTTCCTATACATTTCTACAACATCTATATTACGCAATTCGGTGCTTATTGCATAATACAACAATCCATTCTTTAAACCTAGAAGAGTGTACCATGCAGTTAAATTAAAAAGCAAAGCCACTCCTTTTTTTTTTTTTTGGAGACATCAGGGTTGCCTGGGCACACCCTGTACTTATGCCTGTGGAGCTATCACGGCTTAGAGAACAAACCAGAAGTGCTGAAATATTTCTCCCACTTGATAGAAACTAAGGGCACAATCCTACGCATGTTTAGACAGAGAAAAGGCCTACAGCTCCCGGCATCCCCCAGCCAGCCATGCTACGTCTAAACATGCATAGAATTGCACCCCAAGTGCTTCTATGAATATCAAAAGGGCAAAGATGCCCCGCAGCGGTGTGGTGGAGCCAGGGCTCACAGCAATGCAGCGCTGGCACATTTTGATCGGCATTCCCTGTTCCGTGAGCTTAGCTGCAATTCTCACAGTAGCTTGGGAAAATGATTTTCCCCAGAGCCACTGTATTGTTCCCTGTTGTAATACAAAGTATTTTGGACTGGCTTTGTCTTGGATGGGCAGTGAAGACTCATTACAAAAGACCTGCTCCACGTGGAGATAAAAACTTCTAGAAGAGGCTTGCTGATATGGATCAACACAGCTGCCTGCATTTTGGGACTGTCCTGAGGGGCTTACCTATGGGGAGTGCCATGATGAGCACCTGCTGTTCAAAATGTACCATCACATGACTGCTTGGCATTGCACTAGAGATCCCTGATGTTAGTGCAGGCATCCCCAACCGTTCTGGACCCCTGGGCACATTTGGGAATTTGAGAAACTGCTGTGGGGATCACCACAAAATGGCTCCTACGGAGGATGTGGCTAGTCACATAAGGGCAGCCGAGGGGGCCTGGCTAGTCAAAACTGAGCTTAAGAAAGAAGGGTGGGGGAATAGTGAAGCTAGAGGCTGGGAGGAAGGGGGAAACAGCAAGGCAAGGGGTACAGAAAGAACAAGGGTAGAGGCTAGCAAGGGAGAGAACAAAGACTGCCCTAACATTTCCCAAGATTTTTCTTAAAACTATTTTTTGAAGAGGGGGGGCGTTGCGGGCGCCACGGTGTCGCGGGCGCCATGTTAGGGACCCCTGCACGAACGCAATGGAATTTAAGTTAGCACTCGTGTCCGCTTGGATACTGCCCAACATGTTCAGTGGGGCTTGCTCCCAAGTAAACGCGCCTAGGATTGCAGCATGGGTGCCCAGCGGCCAGTCTAGCGAGCGCAGAAACAACCAATTTTGAGATGGGAAATGTAGGGTGTATTTACACGCCCTCCCCTTCCCCAGGGCTTCTTTCCGTGATTCCCGCATGCTTCAAGGTATCTGCTTTCCCAATGGCGGCACCCAGGAGCAACTCACTACGTTTGGCTGAAAGGTCCGCTGTTGGTGTGAGGACGCCGGAAGGTCTTTCCCGCACGGGAGGGACAGAGGAGAGGGCGCCCTCTCTTTCTGGATATTTTACGCGCTCCCCACTTTCACGAGCAACGCAACAAGCGAAACTGCAGACGGAGTCCCCCGCGCACTCCGCTGCCAGGTCGCGCCTCAGCCTAGCCTCCTGCTATAAACTTGACACGTTAGCTTGACAAACACCCTCGGAGTCCCAGAGTTTTCGCTTGACGCCTTCGCGCGCTAAGGCGCAATGCGCCTCCGAGTAAAGCGGTGGCACGCACGGCGTCTGCAGGCGAGAGCGCTGTCCGCTTTGGCCCTGGGAAAGGGTCTAAGGCAGGCGTGAGCAATTTGTGGCTCCCCGGATTGTTTTAGAGCGCAGGACAGGAAGGCCTGGCGTGCTATGGTCCATGGGGTCACCTAGAGTCGGACACGACTGAACGACTGAACAGCAAGATTGTTTTAGCTAACAACTTCCATCAGCCCTAGCCAGCAGAACTAATGGTGAGGGATGATGGGAGTTGTCGGCCAAAACATATGGAGGGTCACAAGTTGCCCGCCCTTGGTCTGAGGGGACACATTTACCTAGATTGACCGTTAATGCAATCTGAGGAGTGTGGGTTGTATAGAGAATTTGGGGCTAGAAATCCGAATCGGCTACTGAAAGGAAGGAGGGGTGGAACAGCTGCCACTACAGCATTTTAAGGTAGCAATCCTAAGCATGTTTAGACAGGAAAAAAAAGTCCTACAACTCCCAGCATGCCCCAGCCAGCACGCTTGCTGAGGCATGCTGGGAGTTGTAGGACTTTTTCCTGTCTGAACATGCTTAGGATTGTGCCTTAAAGCACAATTTAGCAACGCGGAGGTGTAAACCGCTATCTCCCACCCCTTTTGTAAGGGCTTTAAAAGGGAACATGAAAATGGCGGGGGAGGGGGGATGCGAAGCTGATACCGGGTGCCGAGTTTGAGGGAGAGGGTGATAAATCTTTCCCTATGGTCCGTTTTTGCGCTCAACGTCTCTTTCCCGTATCGGCAGTTTTCTAGTTTTTCTCGCTGGTTGGGTGGGCCGATTTTGATTGCAAAACAAGGGCATAATTCAATGTATTCCTACGGCCATTCTGAAGGAACCGTGAAAAAATCTTACGGCACCTTAAAGACTAACACATTTATTACGGGTTTTGTAGACTAGAGTCCACTTCATTGAACGCGTGAACGGTTATCCTAAGTTGGCATTGACAGGCTCGCTTTTTAAAAAATGACAAACCCTCTTAAAATCACACGAAATAATACCTCAGTCAGAAAAAGCACGCTTTTTCTTGCCACCTTTTCTTTCGGGGTGGAGTGGAGGGAGACACGCTGCTGCTTAATCATGGTTATGTTCAAATTCTGGCTTTCCGATTTCCATGGAGTTAACGTTAAAAAAAAACCTTGCTTCTCCGAAGAAAACCCGGAAGTCCCCTACATAGACAAGGAAGTGGGTCGCGCTGTTTCTTCTATCTCTGTGGCGGTGTCCCACGCTTGGATGTGGCGTCATCGCCGCGCCCGCTCGACTCGGCCGCGCTCGTTCTGCGTCATGGAGCTGCTGGGGGAAGCTCGTCTCCGGGACCCGCTCTTGCAGCTGCCGGGGGGGTTCTGGGCGGCCGTGCGCGTGTGGCTGGAGAAGCCCCAGGTGGCGAACAAACGGCTGTGCGGCGCCCGCTTGGAGGAGGCTCGGAGGGTCGCCCGACCTCGGCTCGCGACGGGCGGGAAGGCGGCCGCCGCAGACGCCCGGCCGTCGGTGCTCGAGGCTGCGTGGGAAGCCTTCTGCTGCCGCGAGGACCATGAGGCGCTCGCCCTCGAAGGCCCCGCGGGAACGGCGGACCTGGAGGTGGTGCTCAGGACCCTCGTGCCCAAAGGCAGCCCTCCCGCGCCCACGAAGGAGATGGTGGTGAAAGGTGACTGGACGGGGGAAGCGCCAGCGGCGGCGGCGGCGTTCTGCCCGGAGGCTTTCCGGGGCGAGCCGCCAGAGCCTCCTCTGCTGGTTGGCAGTACTTCGAGCTGTGCCAGAGATCCTCCTGGCTATTGCCATGAGCGGTCGCTGTCTATGTTGCTGCGTCGCAACTAATCAACAATACTACAGGGCGGCATTCATAGTGGCCCTTTATGCGTCTTGAAACATGCTGGGGGCTCCGTGTAAAAGCTCGTGGAATGTGCTGTGGCTGTACAGATGGGAAATTCGGTATCAGGCCTTACTAGGAAAGGGCTTGAGCGTCAAAGCGGAAGTGTTCTATTCTCCTCACGCATTACTGCAAGGGTCGGGCCCCTGTATTTCCACTGCAGATTGACTGCGGTAGTAATATTTGAATGTATGTGTATGCAAGGTGGGGAAGCATGTTAGTAGTCGCACATGCTTAATCAAGTGTTACGAAACAGATTGGGTGGAAATATAGGGGTGTGTCTTTTGTATGAAGTATCCCTGCATCTGCAATGCATCTCCCTTGCAATACTGTGCACAGTTCTGATTGTGTAAAATATGTTTCTCTAGTAATTGACCTACTCTAGGGGTCCTCCCGTACCCTTTAAGGACTAGTGATTTATAGCAGCATTTATTTCTGTTTTGCATTTTTCCTACTTGATACAAAATTTAAACAGGCACTGTATTTAATTGTGTGCATTTAGCCACTGGGTGGGTTTGTGTTAAAGGGGAATACTGGGTATTACAGTATTTCTTTTATTCCATTTTTATCTTGTCATTCATTCTTCCAGGGGCCTCATGTTGGTATGCATGGTCCCCTCTTCTTTTATCTTCAATTGCTCTATGAAAGAGGTTAGGCTGGGAGATGATGACTTGCCAAAGGTCACATAGTAAGCTTCATGGCTGAGTGGATTTGAATCTAAGTCTCTGTAAAACTTTATAAAGTTTTTATAAAGGCACACAATTAAATACAGTGCCTGTTTAAATTTTGTATCAAGTAGGAAAAATGCAAAACAGAAATAAATGCTGCTATAAATCACTAGTCCTTAAAGGGTACGGGAGGACCCCTAGAGTAGGTCAATTACTAGAGAAACATCTTTTACACTTTATCCAAAACTTTACTCACTACATCACACTGGCTCACAGGAACTCATTTATTTTAAGCATTTTGCACCATTCTTCAGCCAGCAAAGTTCCCACAGCAGTTAAGATCAGTAAGAACAGCAATGTATAATTAAAACAGTAAAAAAAGAGGATAAATAAGAGATGGCAGTGATGACAGTTTGCTACTTCTTCAACTGCCTTGAAAGCGGTAGGTTATAATGGCCTGTGTGAGGAAAGGAGGGGCCCAATGATAGCAGCATACACGCTATAGACCTAGTCTTTTGTGTTGGATTGATAGTAACTGGATTTGAAGGGTCATTGTGTAATCCCTTTGCCATGGACAGACCACAGCGTAGGTGAAACTGATTATGTAGACAGTTCTGGTGTGGGCTTCTGACCTAGTTTTGGGGAAATGGGCTTGGTCACTCTGTTGAATGGCCTTTACCGGGAGAGAGATACAAGGAGCATAATCCTGTTGATTTTTCTGGAACCCTCAGTGGTTTTCAATACAGCGGCTTTCAATACCATCAACCATAGTATCCATCTAGACCATTTGTTTGGGAAAGGAATTTGGAGCAAAACATTAGTGGATCAGTTCCTGCCTAAGAAGCTGGGTCCACAAGATGGTGCTAAGAAGCTGTTGTTCTGATCCGTGGCATTTATGCTTTGGCATTCGTTAGGGTTCTATTGTCTTCTATGCTATTTAACATCTACATGAAACCAGAAGGGATGGTTGTTTGAGTATTTGGACTAAAGATTCCTCACTATACTCAGAAATCTGCTACTTCTTGGTCAGTGGGAGAGTGGATCAGACAGCAAAGTGTTCACTTCTTTCTTCCTGAGGAGACAGGGCCAAATAGAACAAAGTGTAAGTCCTGCCAGTGGGGAGGAGCCCATCAGTCTTTTGGCTGTGCCTTCTAGAGAAGAGAGAAGAACAGGGTGGTGTCTTCTGAGCTACTTCTTGGAAGTAGTTCATAGGCTTTAGTTCTATCAAAGAAAAGTGTTTTTAGAGTACTTGGTAGTGAGATCATGCCCAACTGATCTGCATATACTAAGGTGTGTGTGGGGACATGCACAACTGCCTTGGGTAGCAAGGGGACCACTACAAGCCCCCCACAGCTTGTAGTCCGCTTCCTCTACTGCCTGAGGCACTACTGCCTGTAGTCCTCTACAAACCCCCCATGTGGTGCTGTTCTTCCTTATTCACTGATCATCAACATGATCAGAGAAGGAAGCACCCTTCAGAGAAGGAAGAGACCACATCTGCCTCCCCCACCACATCTTTCCACGGTCACCTCTGCCAGCGGCCTGAGAAAATTAATTCAGTGCACCATGGATGCCATCTTTTTTCCCCTGGCAGCTTGGCACTCTGCCCAGCAAAGGGACTAGTATGCCCTATTTTTCAATAATGTCTCTCAGAGAAGGATGTGTGGGTGTTCCAGTAGCCTTGCCCAACACCACTGCAGCCTCCATTGGAGAGATCTTGCCCATCACAGTTAACCTGCAGGAGGTGCTGTTCTGCACCTTGCCACAGCCCACAGTGAGGTGGTAAGTGAGGACCCTTGGAGTAAACACCCCCTCCCGCTTGGTGATGAGGAAACCCTGCACCCCAAGCCCCCTAACTAGTAGCTTGGTGGCCAAAAGCGGTGACTGTCTTGCAAAGAGGCACTCTCATCATTCATACAAAAGGAGGAATGACAGAGACAGGCCCCTTGTCTTCAGTCATCTGTTCCTTACCTTCTCCTCCCTGCCAGCTCCCACCTTCTGCTTCTCCCCGCATTTGCTTCAGCTGGTGGTTTAG
The DNA here is from genome assembly GCF_057233095.1 of Heloderma suspectum. Classification (NCBI taxonomy): domain Eukaryota; kingdom Metazoa; phylum Chordata; class Lepidosauria; order Squamata; family Helodermatidae; genus Heloderma; species Heloderma suspectum. Next base: position 121,190,678 of record NC_139462.1, read on the forward strand.
GAAAGCAAGCTCAGTGCACACTGGATGCTACTGCTTGTTCCCAGCTGTGGATGCACCCTGCACGGCAAAGGGGTTAGCAAGCCATGTTCTGAAATTTATAAACCAGGCGAAGATGCAACCTAAGGTGGCCATACCTTATTACAAGAAGTTCATTATGACAGACCACCACCATCCCTCCCAAGAAACAGAAGAGGTGGTGAAATCCAGAACCAAGGAGTCCAGAATTTTTCTTCTGTGGAGTCTATCAGACACCTTTCCCCTCAAACAGAAGGGGTGGTGACCCATATAGTGAGGGAACTGTAGAGTTCTAGGCCCTTCCACTTTGGCGAGTATTAGCCATCTTCCCCTTCAAGAACAGAAGAGGCAGTAAGCTGTCTCTGGAAAGATGAGGGAGTTCTCTAGCTGAGGATCTACCCGCCTTTTTTCTCTGGAGTCACTTGTATAAGAAGAGCAGATTGTTTCTGTTCAGGGAGCTGCTTTCCTCTCCCAAACCCTGAAGGGTCAAGAGGGCATCTCCAAGGGAAAAGAGTCCAGCTCTTCTAGATAACTACAGGTTAAAAATAAATCTCATGATTTCATGAGGAGCTTGAAAGTCTCCCTCTAGTGGATGACTCTATTAGCTGCACTGGTTTCAAAATTAGGACAACTGCAGAAATGAGCTGGTCCTATGCAAGTTTTGAGTAGGGATGTACGAAAGTCACTTACCTTCTCACTAAATTGATTCGAGGTGGGGGGGAGGCGCTCCGTCCCTCTCCCCCGAAATTCTGGCCGGGGGGGCGCTCTGTCCCTCCCCCCCCCCCCGAATCCTGGCCGGCCGGGTGTGCAAATGCCGGCAGCCATAGCCGCCGCCGTTCGCGTCCCTGCAGTCAGCCATGATAGGCTACGTAAACGTTTACGTAGCCTATCACGGCTGATTTAAAAGAGAAAAAAACCCGCGCGTACGCAAATAGCGGCGCCCATGGGCGCCGCCATTTGCGCTCCTTATGACACGTCTTAGTCTACGTAAACATTTACGTAGACTACGGCGAAAATAAGGGGAACGCAAATAGCGTAGCGTCTACGCTATTTGTATTCCCCTTATTTTCGCCGTCTTAGTCTACGTAAATGTTTACGTAGACTAAGACGTGTCAAAATAAGGAATGCAAATGGCGGCGCCCATGGGCGCCGCCATTTGCATACATGCATTTTTTTCCCCTTTAAACCAGCCGTGATAGGCTACGTAAACATTTATGTAGCCTATCACGGTATTTTTTTAAAATCTAGCTGTGATAGGCTACGTAAATCTTTACGTAGCCTATCACGTGTTTTTTTTTTTTTACTGGAAATGGCGGTGGCGGCAGCTGGTCAGAAGACCGGCCACCACAGGCGCCGAACCGCCACCACCAGGAGGATTCGCCCAAGGTAAGTCCCGGGGGGGGGGGGGGGCGGCAGACCGTTTCGCCACCAATTTCGGGGGGCTGAATTCGCTGGCATTCGGCCTCCCCGAGATTCATGGCGAAATTCTCTGACATCCCTAGTTTTGAGGCCTCAGCCTTAGCCATTAAGAGGTCGCCTCTTTTACCAGGGTTTTCAAGCCTTTGGCACGAAGAACCCCTGGAATGTACAGTTTAGCAGATGTGATCAGTCTAAATGTATGAAATAAATTTATGTACTTCAGATCTATGTTTCATTTTGTGTTTACTATTTTCTTTGGCAGGTAGGTACTCCTTAGGATAAACGGACATGCGGAAGCTTCTTCCTCTGTTCCCCAAATAAGAGAATCCTGCCAAGCCCTCTATTCCTTATGCTCCTTTAAATAATAGTTTAAGCATAGAAATTATAGGGCATTCATAGGCTTTCACAGGATGCAGTAGCCTGCCAATATGGATGAGGATTCAGAGTTTTCACCTAATGCCTGAATAGCATACAAGCAACAGGAGTAAGAGGAACAGGAGTGCACATGCCAGCCCAGCCCTCAATGTTCTCACTTGTGCTGGCCCCACCCCTCAGTTCCCGACCTCCCTCATGTTGAGTGGAGATGTCTGGAATGGGCTTCTAATCACATTTTCTTGAACCCAAGTAGAAGTCTTTGCACGATTGGGAACCCTGAGAAAGCAGGGCTCCCAGTCACATGGAAGCTTCTACTCATGTCCAAACAAATGTAATTAGAAACCTGCTCCAGACATCCCTACTCAACACGGGGGAGGTCAGGGACATTGGGAATGGGGCTGGCATGTATGGCCCCATCCCTCTTGTTACTTGTACTTGTATAGAGCTGGTGTCATGTAGTGACTAAGACTAGGTTGTGAGCATGAAGTTCCTGGTATTTCATTTGTCATGAATTAACTCAGCGGCCTTCAGCAAATCACTTTTTTTCATCCTCAACTTCTATCTGCAATGGAGGAGGAATAATAATAACGGCGGCCTACCTCATGAGATTATTGTAAGGATTACAGCAAGATAATGTATACTAAATACTTTGAACTCAGTGTTATAAATCCTTTCCAAGGATAATTTGATTATACTGTTTGTAAATATTTACAGATGTCTTTAATGGGATTGTAACCTTTTTGCCATTGGAGCAGACCCATGAAAGAAAATACAAGGTCAAGAAGTGCAATGTTTATCAAATTCGACTTCTGCACATACAAGACAATGAATGGTGGGTGCTAGGAAGATTTTCCCACTCTTGTGTGACTTTGTCCTGTGTTGATTGGGTCTTGTCTCAGATTAGACTGATTACTTAAACTATATGGATAACAGTATTTCTTTAACATTTGTTGGATTTTTCAGTGTATGTGGTTCAGTTATGCTAAGGTACTGTTTCTGAAAATAGCCAGGTTTAGAACTTCCCTCTGGGAGCGCATGGTACATTTTATAACAGTTGCACTAGTGTCCAGTTTGTATCCTTTAATTATTATGTCAACCAGCACATTCAAAGTGCTAGTTATTTCCATTAAAGCCCTAAAAATTTTGGACCCAGGCTATCTAAAAGGCTGGCTCCTTCTATAAGAGCCTGCCCACTCTTCAAGATTTGCAAAAGGGTAGGGTGGGTGTGGGTCTTCTCAGCAGCCTGACAGTGGTGGAGGCAGGATTATTTAGGATGCCCGAGAGAGCCTTCTCTTCCCTTCCCCAGGATGTTTATTTGAATGAATGTTTTTGTTCCAGCTAGTTTTAGTAAAGTAGTTTTATTTGCTGCATCTGTCTGGTTTTTAAGGTTTTATGATAGTACTGATTTTTATGTTTTTGTGTGGGTGTTCTTAAATTGTTGTAAGCTTCCCCCAGCAGCGTGATTGCAATGGAAGGGCAGGGTCTAGTTCTTTCTAAAGTTTTTTATTAAGAAAAAGAAGTGGCTTAAGCTCAATTTATTCTTCTCCAACTGTCATCCCATCTTCTTATTTTTATTTATTTATTAAATTTCTTAATCGCCCATCTGACCAGTCACCTGGCCACTCTGGGCGATGTACAGCAATACAAACAGTTTTAAAACATACAATTCTACATTAAAACATCATATTTCTAAAAAATACCCTAACCCACCTCAAATGCCTGCCTGAACAACCACGTTTTTAATGCGTGGCAGAAGCTCATTAAAGAGGGGGCATGGTGGAGTTCCCTAGGGAGGGAGTTCCACAGAGTGGGGGCCACCACAGAGAAGGCCCTCTCCCTCATCCTCACCAGCCTAGCTGTCCTGGCTGATGGGACAGAGGAATAAGCACTTGCAAATCTGATTAAAATTAGGCTAGGCCCTCAAATTACACCAAAATGTCTTCTGTCTCTTTCTTGGAAAGAGGGATTTAAGGAGCAATCCTCTGTCCCATAACAGTGTCAGGGGACATAGAATATTTCAGTTTTCTGGATCCGAGCTCAGAGACAGGGAAACCACACTCCCTGCCCCTCCGCACCCCCTCCGCACCTCCTCGCAGCCAGCACAGAGAGAACCATGCTGGCTGCCACTATGAGCTTGCACACACGAGTTCATAGGGGGTGAAAGGAGGAGGTCCAAGGGGAGGGGAGGAGACCGGGGCGGCAGTCATACGACAGATCCTGTGGCCACCCCAACCTCCTTCCCTCTCCATCCCTGAAGCCTCCGCTAGACGGGCGAAAACATGTGCCTCCCACTCTGCATAGTACTCATAAGCCTCCTAGTTCAGAGGCTTACGAGTACCCAGGGTGGATCCCATAGGTTTGCACCCTAAGCTGGTGTAATTAAAAAAACACACATCCATACCATAAATATGCAAGAGCATTAAACAGAAACAGTTTCCATTTTTTGGTACTTTTTAATGTAATATACAAATAGAACCATGCTTGATTAGTCTGTGGTGCAATTGTATTAAAAATGTTTTATCATTGAACTGCTGTGATTAATTTTTTTTAAGGTCTGTGTCAATTTTATCATCGTCTCCAGAAAACTATATTTCAGATGGAATTTTATATCCTAAAACATTGTGGCTTGGAAGGGAACTGCTGCCTAAACTGGCTAAATGGTCCACAGAGACCACAAAGCAAGAATTTAAGAGTACACTGTCTCTCATTTCTGTGGCTAGATACAGCAAAATCTATCAAGATCTAAAGGAAAAATACAAAGAGATTGTAAAGGTAAGCAACAGAACAGATTACATTTTTACTTTCAGTTTTTTATTTAAAATATATGTGAAAGTAGTCTTAAATTTGTATGCATGTTGAAGAAATTTCTCAGTCTGTTTAAGCAGTGTGTTTGTGCCTCTTCACTCCTCACCCTCTCTCTCCTCATCCACCCCAAAGTGCATCAGTCCTGAGGTCGTTGTTTTTTAATGGGTGTATGTAATGTGCTTATACCCAACATACTTGTGCAGATTTAGAGGAGATGGATACTTTGCAATTGCTATGTGTGAAATGATAGCCAGTTTTTGAATACTATAGTTTTTTTTTAAGAGTGTACAGTAGAAGTCTGTAGAACATTGGTCAGGGCCAATGTATAATATGGCTGCAGATGCAATAAAATGTATTTTTAATATGTAACTTAACATATTGAACGAGAATGGCTTCATATTTGTATATGCCCCAAACACTTCATTAATTCCCCATTCCACCCTGCAGCTAGTTGCCCCTTTAAAAGAAAGGCTGCCTACTAAGGAGGCAAGAGTCAGTGCTGACAGTAGCTTAATATGCAAGACTGGCTTAGAGTGCAGTCTTATTCAGATGTCTGCCAGCCTCCGTACTTGGAGGCTGATGGGCATCCTATGCAGAGTGGGAGGAGCCTCCGCGCTCCTCCTCTTCTGCATTTTTGCTAGATAGGCTTTTTCAGGTAAATTAAACAGGGTGGGCTGTCGTGACATGCAAACAGGGTCATTGAGTACTGCATCCTAATTAGTTGATTTAACCTTTTCTGAGCTATTCGTAAGTCATCTGGTAAGTCAGGTCAGGATGGTTTCCATGATAACTTCCCTTTGTATCTCCATTCATTATATTTCAGTGAAGTTTCAAATGCTTGTAGTGTCTCTTCCTCACACCTTGCTTTTTTCTCTGTTTCTCCCATTATGGCGATGAATTCTAATTCCTAAAAGGCTCGCAACTGTTCTGAAATGTTCTTTATTCTTTATCTGTTCTTTATCTGTTATAGTTTTCAGAATTCCAAGTTCGTTAACACTGGTTGTTAAGCTTAAGGTTGCTGTTGAACCCTATACAGCCTACCCAAAAATAGTCTCAGATGCTACCAGTTCACCTCCCAAATGCTGCACTCAGCCTAATACCATCTTCCAATAATAATCTCCTCCAATCAGAATGTCTAACTCTTGCCCTTAGCGTTCTGTGGGAATGGTGACCTCAGAAAGTTGGAGGCCTCTTATTTCCAATTCTTGCTATAAATCATCTCCTGGGATCGTTATTATGGCACTGCACACTTGCGGTGTTTCCAGTGCCTTCAGCTCAGTGTCCTTCTTCTCTCCCCAAAGACCTTGCAGCATGATCTTGACCTTTCTCTCTGCAGTTCATGGGGCCTTTGTCTCACAGGTATTCTGTCAGTGTCTCTTCTCTGACAACAGGGAGTTTCAGTGCCTTTGAGATGTCCTCTCGTATAAACGTTCTTTGATTTCCCCCATCTAGTAAAGCTTGTACTGCTTGCAATAATACTGTGCTCTGTAGCCTTGGCCCTGTCTTGCATGAGGTTACTGAAGACATAATGGTGGATTTACCTGCTTCTTTCAAAACTGCAATTCTGATTTGGGTCTTGAGAGCAAACCGATTTGTGGTGCTGTTTTCCACAACTGGAACAGACTATTCCTCTTGTTGAATATGGCAATATGCCTTAAAGCTAGACATATGATCTGCCTTGCTTCTTCAGCTTCTCCTTTCTTTCTGAAAGAGTCAGTGCGTAACAACCCTCTGCTTTGTGATTTGTCTTTGCAGTATATACAGGTTGTTTCTGGAGCAACTGTATTCAGTGCTGCTGTGGATGGGGCAGTAGCCCAGTCTTTCTTTTGTTGCAAATATTGTTTTGTTGGTTTTAGTTTGCCTTTCAGTGAACTATCACCATCTTTGGTTGTAACTCCACTTTTCACCAAGATTGAATTTCGTTCTCGGCTCTCAGTCTCCCTTTGGAGGAATCTCATGGGTTCTGGTACCTTCCATTCATCTTTGTTGTGGGTGCATTCTAGTGCTATATCTTCAGGGATTATCTTCATCAATATTAGACACAGAAGACTGCCATAGGTATTTGATACAACTCCCATAGCTTCGAGATAGTGTATCTGAATTTCACATGCATCATACAGCTGCTGTAGTGTGGTGATGTCAGTTGATCTTTTAACTGTGTTCAGGCTTGTTTATGTCGGATTGACAACTATGTCTTCCTCCTAAGTCTGTCCTTCAGAATCTTCAGTGCTGCCTCATAATTTGCTTCTGATGTCGGGAGTCCTACCGCTGCAATGGCTACTCATTATCAGTCAGATAAGATTTTAGGTGAAAAAATATATCTATCATTGTTAGACTAGCACTCTGATAAATGGAGGTTTCAAATTGGCTCCAAAATCCTTGCTAGCAGCTTTTACGATATCTCCATATAATCCCTCAAACATCAATTTTAGGGGGTTTAACCATCAGGGCTGGAGGGGCCTCTCTTATTCCGTAAGAAAATGGGGAGTCATGTTCTGCCTTTTCACAAGTTGCTCTTGTCACATGAGTCTTCCATGTGATGATGCGATTCTTATAATTCTGTGCTGCCTACTCCTCTTTAACTAATTCAGCTCAGTTATCATAACTTCAGTGTTCTGATCAAGCTCATCTAGAATTTCTTCTTTTGCTGTGAGCTGACATAAACTTTCTTCAAGCATATATCTGCATCAGGTTTGTTCAATTCACACTGTATTTTTTGCCTATGTACTTGTCATTGTTGCATTTCTCAATTTCTTAAAGACCTCAGCCATTCTATTCCTGACCTCAGACTGCAGTATTTTCTTCCTGGTTTTCAGCACCAAAATGTTGCAGAGCAGATCCCAGCAGAACAGCTTCTGTGAAAATGAGGAGTAGAGATTTCCTCTTTTTCTCTTATTTTATACCGAAGTTAAACAAAGTTTAAGTTTCTGATCATACAACTGACAGAGAGAAGGCCTAACTACTAATAAAAACCATCACATTACTTTCAGTTTCACTCTCCTAAGAAAAACAACCCTTTAGGGTTTTTCTCCCTCTCTCATAATAATAGAACCTGGGGTCATCCAATGAAGTGAAATGGTAGAAGATTCAACATAGACAAGAGGAAGTACTTTTTTTTTTTTTTACACAGTGTGTAGTTGAAGTATGGAATTTGTAGTGATGTTGTGATGGCCGCCAAAATGGAATTAGGCAAATTCATGGAAGACAGGGCTATCAGTGGCTACTAGTCATGATGGCTATATCTTATTTTCAGTAGCAGAGGTAGTATGCCTCTGATACTGGTTGCTGGGGAACTTGTGCAGGAGGTTGCTATTGCACTCATGTCCTGCTGGTGGGCAGCTGGTCAGTCATTGTGGCAACAGAATGCTGGACTAGATAGGCATTTGGTCTGACCCAGTAGGGGTCTTCATATGTTTACTTATGTTCACTGATGGGGCTAAAAGGGTATTAGTGCAGCAGTATGAGTTTTGATGTGGGGATGTGCATTGTGATCTCTTCTGAATCTCTGTTTGTTGTACAAAGACTGTTTTATCTGATTTTTTTGTGGGGGGTAGTGGGACTGTTTCACTTGAGTTTTATTTGAGTGAGATTATAGATCATGTTAATTGGGTAATAATCAAAGGACCACATGCACTGATAGAGAATGTGTGGTGTAATTTGCTGGTAATCTACACATTTCTAATTAACACAATTTTCTGTACCTTTCATTACACTGCTGTTTGATATACGTACAAGCAGATGAAATTTAAATACCTAAGACAGGAATTTGCAAACTTCACTGTAGTAGGCTTGTTGAAGCCAAGAAAATAATTCACTAAGCTTCAATAAATGACCAGCCAATGTTTAGTTCTTGCCCTTGGCTTAATGAGCAAACAGATCAAAAGAAGGGGGAAGCAGTAGTATATTACTCTACATGCTCTACTGTGTCAGAAAAAGTATTTTTGGAAAATAGGTGGTTTTTATCCCCATTTATCCCCATCAGTGACTGTCAAGATTACAGTTGATCCCAGTTGAATGAAATGTTAACCAAGTATTACCTCAGCAGCATGGCCAAAAATCACTTCTTCATGTTTGGCACTCTGTGCCAAAATAGTGTTTGAATCTGTCTAGTTGTGTGGGTAGGATGGGTTGTATGGTTCATACTTGCCCAGCATAGGATTGATATTTGGCAATAGCAGACTCTACTGCAGTAACATTTGAATTGACCCTGAGACATGTTCTAGGAGGGTATGTATGTACTAAATAGTTGGATTAGCATGTAGTTCGGATATTTGCAATTAATTGCCTTGTCTCTTTGCATTTTATCCGCAGGTTTGGCCTGAAGTAACAGATCCTGAAAAGTTTGTGTATGAGGATGTTGCTATAGCTGCATATCTATTGGTAGGTGCTGGTTAGAAACCAAATTAACAGAATACCTCTAAAATGTATCTACCTGTAAAAAAATGGTTTTGTAAATGGCTATGATGATTGGGGATTGTGAGCGGGTCTTGTGGCAAAGCCACATCAAAACCTCCATGGTCCATTGACTCCATCAGAAACAGCTAGAAATAGGCTTTAACTCAAAAGTTTAATAAGAAAGACTCTTCTAGTTACAACACTGGTAGTCTCCAAACAAGCTGGGCTGTAAATGGTGATGACAAATTAAAAGTCAGCCTTACGCTCCCTCCTGATCATGATTTACAAGGTTTCTGTGTTATAACAGTTAAGTACCACAGGCACACCCTTCTGAATTACCATAAATGTGATGATCTACCCACTGTCAGGATTCCCTTTTTGCCTGGCTGAGAACTGTAAGAGCCAAATCAACACTCAGACCATAGGCTGCATTTCCAAGGCTTTAATTCCTTTTATCCTAATGAAGCATACAGATGCAAATTGCTAGAGACTCACAGAACACAAAAGAAACAGCCTTCAGGGAGTTCAAAGGGAAACTACGAAAGTTGATCTCCATTTCGGAAAAAGGCGGCAAGCTCTCTTAACTTAAGGGGTGGGACGGGGAGATCACCCCCTCTCCTGTGACATTTCCAGGTGCAGCTGTTGATGCTGAGCCAATCAGGCAGAGCACTGATGAAGTTCAGCCCCTGCAGCTATATCAAGAGGCCCACTAGCAAGAGAATTGCACTAATAATGACCAATGCAGAGAGCATTATGGATCTCTAGGCCCCTCTAAAACTACTGGTGCCTTGGTTAAGGCCTGGGGCCATTACAGGGAGCACAAGCTTGCTCAAAGGCAATGCAAGCAGACAATAAGAGATGCAAAAAAAGCATTTTGAAGAGCATATCGCTAACATCATCAAGGCCAACAATAAAGAATTCTTTAAATATATCAGAAGCAGAAAAACAGCTAGGGAGACAGTTGGACTGTTGGATGACAATGGAGCTAAAGGAGTACTAAAGGAGGACAAGGAGATTGTGGAGAAGCTGAATGAATTATTCTCATCCGTCTTCACTGCATAAGATATAGGAGAGATACCTGTGCCTGAACTAATGTTTTCAGGAAGGGAATCTGAGAAACTGAGGCAAATAGTGCTGACAAAAGATGAAGTTCTCAACCATAATAACAAATTGAAAGTAAATAAATCACTGGGCCCAGATGGTATCCATCCTAATGTTCTTAAAGAACTCAGATATGAAATCGCTAATCTTCTAACCAAGATGTGCAACATGTCTCTAAGATCAGCCTCTGTACCAGAGGACTGGTAGATGGCCAATGTAACACCAATTTTTAAAATGTCATCTAGATGGGATCTGGGAAATTGCAGGCTGTTTAGTTTAACATCTGTTCTGGGTAAATTGGTTGAAAGCATTATTAAAGATCATTAGAAAGCATATAGAAGGACAAGCCCTGCTGAAAAAGAATCAACATGGCTGCCGTAAAGGTAAGTCCTGACTCAGCTAACCTTTTAGAATTCTTTGAGAGTGTCAATAAAGATGTAGACAGGGGTGATCCAGTAGACATTGTTTACTTGTACTCCAAAAGGCTTTTGATAAAGTCCCTCAGCAAAGACTCCTGAGCAAACCTAGCAGTCATGGAATAAGAGGGGAGGTTAAAGAACAGAGCCTCGTGTGGCGCAGAGTGGTAGGCGGCAGTATTGCAACTGAAACTCTCCCCACAACCTGCGTTCGATCCCAGTGGAAGCCGGGTCTTGGGTAGGCGACTCAGGTCGACTCAACCTTCCATCCTTCCGAGGTCGGTAAAATGAGTACCCAGCTTGCTGGGGAAAAGGTAGTCACAACTGGGGAAGGCAAGGGCAAACCACCCCGCTATAGTCTGCCATGAAAACGCCAGCGCAAGCGGTCAGTAATGACCCGGTGCTTGCACAGGAGGAACCTTTCCTTTCCTTAAAGAACGGAAAGCAGAGAGAAGGAATAAATGGTAAATTCTCTCAGTGGAGGGATGTAAGTAGTGGGGTCCCACAGAGATCTGTATTAGGACCAACGCTTTTCAATTTATTCATAAATTATCTGGACTTAGGAGTAAGCAGTGAAGTGGCCAAGTTTGCTGATGACACCAAATTATTTAGGGTGGTCAAAACAGAAAAGGATGGTGAGGATCCCAAAAGCATCTCTCCAAACTTGGGAGAATGGGCATCCCAATGGCAAATGTGGTTCGCTGTAAGCAAGTGTAAAGTGATGCATGTTGGGGCAAAAAATCGCAACTTCAAATATAGCCTGATGGGATCTGGGCTAGTGGTGACTGACCAAGAAAGAAATCTGGGGATTGTGGTAGACAGCTCAATGAAAATGTCAAACCATTGTGCAGCCACTGTAAAAAAGTCAAACTCCATGTTAGGCATAATTAGGAAGGGAATTGAGAATAAAACCGCCAATATTATGCTGCCTTTATACAAATCTATGGTGTGACCACACTTAGAATACTGTGTACAGTTCTGGTCACCGCACCTAAAAGAAATATTATAGAGCTGGAAAAAGTGCAGAGGCAAGCAACTAAAATGATCAGTGGGTTGGAACAACTCCCCTATGAGGGAAGGTTACAACAGCTGGGATTGTTTAGCTTGGAAAAAAGGAGGGTAAGGGGAGACATGATAGAGGTGTACAAAATTATGCATGGTGTGGAGAATGTGGATCGGGAGACATTTTTCTCCCTCTCTCAAAATACTAGAGCCCGGGGTCATCCCATGAAGCTGATTGGTAGGAGATTCAGGACTGATAAAAGGAAGCACTTCTTCACATAGCGCATAGTTAAACTATGGAATTCGCTACCACAAGATGTAGTGCTGGCCACCAATTTGGATGGCTTTAAAAGGGGGTTGGACAAATTCATGGAGGAGAAGGCTACCACTGGCTACTAGACCTGATAGCTATGTGCTACCAACAGTATCAGAGGCAGTATGCCTCTGTGGGCCAGTTGCTGGTGTACATGGGCAGGAGGGTGCTGATGCCCTCATGTCCTGCTTGTGGGTTCCCAGTCAACAGCTGGTTGGCCACTGTGAGAACAGAATGCTGGATTAGATGGACCCTTGGTCTGATCCAGCTTGGCTCTTCTTATGTTCTTAAATTCGATCACTTGCTGGCGTTCACAATAAATTTATCTTCCATAGTAGCCATTTAAAATCTTGGGTATTACAGTGATATTCAGTCGTTGGTTGTTTTTTTTAAAAAAAGTCCACACTTCATCTGATCTCAGTGGAAGTTCAAAGACTTTTCTTACCACATCCCAAAAAAGCCTAAAACTGAACCAGCTCCTCTGTAGGGCAGTATTACTGCCTCAGCAAATTCCTTGATAAACATTACCTTGCAGCCAAGAATTTCCCTGTTTCCAGACTAATTACATCCTAAATCTTGTGTGTAATGTATGCTAATAGTATCACCATATTTGTGTCCTCTGCATCAGTCACAATGGTTTTTTGCATCCATCTTTTGAAATTGAGAGTAGATTTTAGAAAAGTATTGAATCTCGTTGTGTAGGAAGAATGAAAGTTTTCAGCCTGGTATCAACATTGTCAGACAACATATCTCAGCAGTTATTCTCAAAGAATGGAAGAATTGGATGGCTTCATGTTGCTGTGCCATAATCTTTCAGTTCACAGGAACTGTTGAAGACGTTTGTTGAGTTGGCGAACATCTTGTGGAAGTCTTTCAACATTGGGAGTTTCACTTCCTCCTTAAATATAATCTGCATCCCTCTGTCAGTGTACTACATATCTGTTGCCTGGCGCTGGTGCTTGCGTTCCTTAATTCTTGCTTCCAAATCATACGAATTGTTGACACATATTATCAGAAAAGTTATCATGCTGGGCTAAAACAAGTGAGAGAGTTATACATGGGTGTATAAGTTCCCCATGTAAAGTCTTCCATTCTGTTTTGTTTGTTTGGCCCTGAGCTGACAGTGTGCTTGGCTTCCAAATAAATCCTGTGGTTGCTCATGCAGTGCATCTATCAACTGGCTGAAGCTCAGCCAAGTTCAGCTTTTCAGCTTACTTGGACTTAGCCTTTTGTATTGTTCCACTGATGTTAAATATTGGGAGTCAGTCAGTCTGTGATTTTTTATTGCATATAACCATAGGTTCTTACAATTTTGCCACAACAACAAGACAGTCACAGAAAGAAAAAGTTTGACCAAACCACTCAAATCAATTCATCCTGTGCACAATCTACAGCAACAGTTTTTAGGACATTTGGTCTAATCATTTGAGCAGCCACTGTGAATAAGGCTACTTGCTTAGTTACATAAGGATCTGTACCTACAAGTAGCTTACGCATCTGCTCTGTCAAAGTTCTATCAGACATTCCTCCCAGCAATGGTACAAGAGATATTTTCCTGGGGCTCACATACCGTTCACAAAAAATGCATATGATGAGTAATATCCTCTGTTTGTGGACCCCATGTATATAAAGATGTTGAAGTCTAGGTACATTTATATACCTCCCATCCAGATATGCAGAAGGCATAGTCTGGAAGCATAATTCCGTAAATGCATTCCTTAGCTCTGAATGAATCAAGGAATTAGATTGCTCACCCCTGTAAAGATCATACCACCTGCTAAATCCTGTTTGTTGAATGGTTCCAACATCTTTATTAGCATCTTGCTGGTTTTAGCACTCTCTCTAATTTTAACCTTAGACTCAGATGAAAGGAAACCAATAGAAGGAAAAAAGTGAACCAGTTTTTCAAAACAAGAAGTCCAACCTCTCCTGTTCTAGATACCAAAGTGTAGCCAAATTGTGTTCAGGCATGTTAATTAATCATTTCAGATAAAAGAAAATGGCCTTGTTCACTCTGACAGACATTGATGGTAGCCCCACTTCAGCATGAAGAAGAGCAGCTGGAGTTCTAGGAGGAAGGGCTAGAATGCCTCTTAGAAATGTATTCTGTATAACCACCAGATAGTCTGTTTTACCAGCCCCCAAATTTCTGTACCATACAGAATTTGTGCTAAGATCTTCTGCTGAAATATTTTCAAATTTCATGGACATTAATCACCATTATCTGTTATGTACATGAAGTGCAATCAGTAGGGCTGTTTAATGTCTCCTCATTTGTGATAATACGGTGTTCAAAACACAAAAAGATTATACATCACAGGTCTTTCCAACTTGCTATTTAGTTGTAATGATAAAGGTATCATAGTTCTTTTTCAAAATGATTACATGAATAGGACAAGGAAGTTTTTCAATATTATATTTCACAAAACCTGCTCTCTCAGATAACCAATGGGAGTATGCAATATCCTCCACCATCTAAGTGATAATACAGGCTCAGAAGGAGATACTGGCCAGCAGGGGAAACATGGTTGTTTCCCCCACCTAGTGTGCACCGCTCACATGACTGGCATTTACCACATTATCCATGCTGCATCATCCAAAGGTGGCACGGCGTGCGTGGCTTCTAACCCATCCCACAAACACTACAACAAGCTATGGGTTGTGGGGTGAGTTAGAAGACACCCCCGCCATGCCACGTGCCAGGTTTGGATGACACAGGAACCCTCAATGTGGCGTGGGTAATTTGGGAAATGCTGGTCACATGAGCAACAACCCATACTGTGTTGTTTCCCCTGCTGATCGTCCTGACCAGGTCAGTGACTGAGTACCTGGATGGTGATGGTAGTATGTTTCAACACTCAGTATCACTGCACAACATAAATACAAAATTACAAAACACTTTAAAAAGCTGTACAAGTTTTTTCCTATACAGGTTCAAAATAAGCTGACATCTAGTCTGTCTTTATGTTTGATTAAAAATGGATTTCTTGACTCAAACTATCCCTATTCAGACACCAAAAACAGTTTTCTGGGACTTGTGTTAAGGGAAAATTGTATTAAAGTTGCTGTTTGGCCACTTCGCCTGTCTCTCCTACATTTTTCCTCCTGTCTGAAAGTACTGCAATATTTGGGACTGATGACAACTCCTTTTCCTGGAAAAATGAGGCCAATTAATTGAAAGGAGTTTTGGGCACAGTTAAAAAAGGCTACTATTTTTAAGGAAATCTCAAGTTGGTTTTTCCTGGCCAAAGTAAATCTTTCTGTGTTGGGTCTAAAGCAGCTGAGCTTGGTACCCTACTCTAAGGCTCATTAGTTTTGTGTAGGCATGTATAAGGTTACAACATAAAACAGATTTCTTCTGTGGAATTTACATAAGATTGCTTGAGTGTCCAGAGAGGACAAATATATTTTAAAGTATTGCATAAACTTTATATTTTAGATTTTCTGCATTTGTAAAGGAAGTTGTTGCAGGGCTAATTTAGCTGAGTCAGAGTTTACCTTAAATTCTGTGAAATATAAAGATGGACATTTATTTATCTTCGCACTCTACATGTGCCTTCGCATGTCAACTTCTATACCTTGAGGCTCCCTGGATCCTGGAATCCTGATTGTACAGGGTTCAGGGATCCAGGGAAACCTCCATGTGTGGAGGTCTATGTGCGAAGGCCTCCCTGCCTCAGATTTCCATACTAATCTGTGTGCAAGGCCAGGAAGAGATACATGGGGATGGGGCTAAGGTGACTCCACAGCCCCTTTGCCCCTTCACACGAGCAATGTGTGAAGGGGTCTCATGTCAAAGTAGAATGTGGCCAAATACCCCAGTTGCAAACTGTAACTGATCTCTGTAAATCAGTATTGATGCCTTTTATCATTTGCCACTTATTTGTCATTTACAGTTTCTAAAATTTGGGTTTTGTCTTCTCTTAGATCCTTTGGGAAGATGAAAGAACTGAGAGAGGACTATTCCAGAAGCAGTCTTTTGTGGATCTTGGTTGTGGAAATGGTCTCCTAGTTCATATATTAAGCAATGAAGGGGTAAATAACATGCATTGAGAGAAAAAAGCAACCTGCATCAGTTTTCCACGGACTCCCACTCTGTAAAACAAAATGGGATCCTATTGAGTTCCTGTGCTTGCCAATCCTATTCCTCTCTGCCTTCTTCTCTGCCACCTTCTTCCTGTCTGACCAATGTGTCCTTCTGCTCATTTTTGCAGTCCCAGGGAAACTGGCAGTTGGAACAAAGTATTCTTTCTCCCAAGGAAGAGGGAAGAAAGCTCCATGCAACTGCTCCTTCATTGGCCAATGGGGGTTAGGATGGCATTTCTCCTGGGCAGAGGGGTGCAAACCCCATTGCCCTTACTCTTCTGGCTGATGGATGGGACCAGAATGTGCTTGGACCTGTTTATTTTTAAAATTATATTTTTGTATATTATTGTGATCTTTTATGTTATATACAGCTATAGAACTCTTTTGACAGAAAATCAGCTTACAAGTATCACTGCTTGAGGCCCTAACAGTTATATTATCTCAGAGGAAGACATGGCTGGCTGGTAGGGACCCTGAATAGGAGCAAGGATGTGCTGCAACATTCTGTTGTTGGTCCTACTTATAAATTGTTACCACTTGTTAAGCATAACCAGCATGTATGGTGGGACAAGGAATAAGGACTTCTAGTTAGAAATAATAATATTTTACATGCTGGCATGAGTCCTGCCACCACCTCCTACTTTCAAAATTGAGCATTGTTTGTGCTCCATGTGAATTCACAGTGCATTCAGGAAGCATGGTGGTATGCTGTCAATTGTATCACTTTTGGGAAGAGAGATGGATCTTGTAAGGTATTATGACTATCATTTGCTAATTCAAAACATGAAATCTTTCAGCATCCAGGCAAAGGGATTGATGTCAGGAGAAGAAAAATATGGGACATGTATGGCCCACAGACACGCTTGGAGGTATTGTTAGAATGTGTGTTTTCTGAATGGTATCTTTACTAACTGGTTCTTGCTCAGACCTGCTTTTTATAAACACAGGCCTTGAAACAATTGTAACTCAAAATAATAGTTATCTGTATACAAGGTAAATAAAACTGCAGTGTGGTATGTTTATTTCTCTATTTGTGCATAAGATTAGGTTGAAATTGTTAATACTCCCAGAAAAATAACAAGCAATTTTCTTTTGTCCTGTATTGGCTTTGTTAAAGCTGGAGGTTGGATCCAAACATTGTCTTCTCTCCACAGAAGGCTTCTAATCCAGCTGAGAGTTCCCACTGCCAGAAGGGGAGGAGGCAATATCCGCTGATTCCTACCTCCCCCAATGCCCCCTCCCATACTGTACTGGAGGGGCCCCCAAACCTCCAGAGCAGATTTTCAGAGGGTGCAAGGGACTGCAGGGGAAGAGAGAAACAGTAAAAGTCCCCTCTTCTGGCTTCCGCCAGCGGGAGCAAAGTCTGGATCCAAGCCTGCATGTTTGTTTATATTTTGATCTTGCTTTATGTCAAAGATCTCAAATTGATTAACAGCAAATGAAGTGGCTGTAACAGAAGGCAGAAGTGGTGAAACCACAGCTTTGCTGAGTTAGCCTAAGTTTGACCCTTTATAGGGTTTTCACAACAGCCTGATTATGTTAATTTCTTATTTCATAAAGTGCCAGTTGTGACTTAGCTGTAGTTTGCAGGGGGAAGAATGTATTGAATAGGATGCAAGAAGTTTTTTTACTTTTAATATCAATGGAGAGGAAACGTGAAGAATGCCTGTTAGGTGGAAAAGCAGTTCCCAAATGTATGATATAAATAAGCTTGTAAGCCAGATAGACAACAATGATGGTTGTATCAGTTACACAAGGAAATGTGACGTTCTATATACTTACTATATTTGGTTCAAAGCACTCCTACACTAATTGGATATTATGGTTAAAAGAGCCCCAATTTAGTCATCATACTGTTGTGTGTGTTTTTTTAAAGAAAAGGCATTTGGTATCTCCAGAATATTGTAAAATATGAAAATAAATTATGGATTGTTTATAGTACAGGGCTACAACTTGTTGTGGGGGGGTGTTTGGGTTCTGTAGACTCCAATTATAATACCTATTGATCCTTAACAGGCCCCTTGTACTCAACCTCCTAGAGCAGGGGTGGAAAATTCCATTTCAGAGAAGCTTTCAAGGTCCGCATTCCAGTGGTGGGCAGGGCCAAAGGCAAAGTGGTGGGGCCAAAAGCAAAACAGGTGCGGACAAAAATGCAAAAAATTACCAGCACATCGTAGCTTAAAGCTCCTTCTGCCAGCCCCTCCCCCACCTTTCCTGGGGTTCCTCAAGACCTGTGTGCCCTGAGGGAGAGGCAAAAGAGGGGAAGCCCAGGCCAGGTACCTCATGCTACCAGCTCCTGAAGGGTCCATCAATTAGCTGGAGAGTGTTTATTTGGGTTTCAAGGGGTCAAATGTGTTTATTTCAATATTCAAAAAGGGTAAACTGCCTTGGATGCCTTGGCAGAAAGGTGGTATATTAAACAAAGCCTGGGAGAGGCATTTCAACCTTTTGGAATGGGGAAAAAGCTGCAGAAAAGCTGAGAAACCAACAAACAATTGGCAGTTGGGGGAAAGTGGCCATGTTTTCAGGTTGTTAGTCATTTCAACCTCCTAATTAACTGTACATGCAGAACGTCATTTTTCCCCTTTCTCTTTAATTGGGATACAGTAGTGTGTGTATCTATGCACTCTACCTCTGGTGGGTAGAGTTGAAACACAGACTCTTTATTACAGGAGAATATATAGCATATGAAGTAACACAGGTTTGGTCAGGGGTTGCATTTAAAAATACCCTTTGGAATTACTTATACTACCAAATGCATAAAGAATGGGAATAAAGAAGTGCAATGCCTTCCAGATTAAAATAGGAGTGGAGGATATTAAAAAAAAACACCCATGGATTACAAGCTAGAATGCTTGAAAGATATTTTGAATATTAATGGTTCAGTACAAAGCTTGTGTTGTAATTTAACTTCTCCAGAGGGAAAAAATATCCCTTTGAGTATTCAACTTACCTCTTTTTTATAGTTTAAATGCATCTGAATTATTTAAAATGTGAAAATAAACATAGCATAAAGCAATAAGAACATAGAAAGAGCACTGCTAAATCAGGCCAAATGCCTATCTCATCAAGAAACCTGTTTACCACAGCAGTCAACCAGATGCCCAGGGAAAGCCTACAAGCAGAGAAATAACCCTCTTCTGCTATTCCCCAGAAATTGGTATTCGGAGGCATGCCTTGCATCCCGGAGGCTATTGATAACCTTATTCTCCATGTATTTAAATTTGACTAATCCCCTATTACAGCCATCTAGGCTGGGGGCCATCACCACATCTTGTAGAAGTGGATTCAATAGTTTAACTTTGCACTTTCCTTTTTATCTTTCCTGAATCTCGCATCACTCAGCTTCATTGGATGAGCCCAAATTCTAGTATTATGAGAGAGGGAGAAAAGCTTCTTTCTTGCTACTTTCTCCACGCTATGCATAATTTTATAAACTTCTGACATGTCACCTTTTACTTCCTTTTTTTCTAAACTAAGGTTGCTTCCAGGTTGCTTCTGGTGCTGGCAACCAGAAGGCACTGTGCAGCTGTTCCATCTTTTTTTCCTTAGCGGATTTTCTGTGATAAGGAAAAAGATGAGAGAAGCAGTAGGAAAACACAGGAGGGGTTACAAGTGGAAGTTGTTATCTGGACTCTCTGTAAATTTCCATGAATAAGGCAGGTCGGTGATATTATAAAATTTGCATCTGGAAGCACCCTAAAATGTCCCTGAAATTGGACACTTTTCTTATAGGGGAGTTACTCCAGTCCCTTGATAAGTTTGGTTGCCCTTTTCTACACAATAGAAAGGTTAAAAACCAAATGGGTGTTGAAAAGTGGAAGTTGCTTGACCTGACCACTGCACTCTCTGTGTGGGGTATATACAGGACATTCATTATTTTTAAAGGAACCACCACCCAGATATCACAGTGTCTTTTGCATTATTCCCCAAGATACCACTCATGATCTAAATACTATGATTGCTGTCATACAAGCAACAGATGATAAACTGCAAGGCATGAGTAAAAATGTATAGCATGGCATTACTAACTGATCCTGTTTTAGAGAAATAATCAAACTGTAAATCTAATATGAATTATAATAGATTTCAGCAGTAAAGCAAGATCAGCAGTATATATGGCTTAGTGTGTAAGCAGTTGTCTTGATTCCTTTTAGGAAAATGCAGTTAGTCCAAACAATCTTTATCCAGATGCTGACTGGCTGATTGGAAATCATTCTGATGAACTCACACCATGGATACCTGTAATTGCAGCCAGGTACCAAACCGCAGTACTTCTGAAAACAGGAACATCTCTGATTTTAGGATAAAGAGTCAATATGGAATTATTCATTTATTTCTGAATGGCCCTTCTATAATGGTACATCAAACAATTAAAATCTCATGAATAAGGATAGTATAAAAATCAGTTACATGAACAAAACCAATACAAGTTACAGCAGGGGCCACGATCTGTATTTGAAGAATGCAGTCAGTGAGAGGCCTCAGTAAAAACAATGAGAGAGTTTGCTGAAATGAGCTCTGGATGGAAGAAACAAATGCCTGAGACGGCAAGGGAAGTTTTGGTTCATTAAAACATAATCCAGAGAAAAGAGTTAAGATAATGTACCTGATGGGGCAGGGTTTGCTTGAATGCTTTTTCTCCATATTAGCTCTTCACCAAATATTATGAGAACGTGGGGGGGGGGGGGCTGGGAAAGTGGGAGCCCGGGAAAGGGAGAAAAGCAAACTGAAAGGACTGTTCAGGGAATTGGTGTGAATGCTAGTGGGTGGGATATAGCCACTAGGGGGCAGCAGTATTTTCTGATGGGGGTATATAAATTCAATCAGTTTTATTTCTGTATTAGCCATGTTCTAATACCAACATTGTAAACTAATACCACTAGCTTTATTATCCTGTCTATCTTTAGCATTGCAGTTCAGTCCCCACAATGGTCACCACGTGGAAGCCGTGTTAAATGATGCCCTGAGGTGGCACTACTCATGCTGTAGGGTGCTCATGTGCAGTGCTTTTCTTGCAGGATTGAATTGCTTTTTTCTCCCTCACTTCCTCCAGGGAGTTTAGGGTGGTGGACATAGGTCTCTCCCTCCCCCCGCCCTTATGCTCGCAGCAACCCTGTGAGGTAGGTTAGGCTGAGTGTGACTGGCTTGAGATTTATGTCTGACCTGAGATTTGAACCTAGATCGCCTAAATTCTAGCCTGATGCTAACCACTATAGCATATTGGCTTCTGTATCTGCTTCATACTCTTCAATTTTTAAAAAAGATTTGTGGTGAAAGTCTTCTGAGTCTCTGTTATTGCTGCATATAGCTGTCTTTCATGTTACATCTCTTAATTACACTTTTTCACACTGTCATTTGAGGCATGCAGGTGTTGTATTGCGGGCTGTGAAATGAGGTGTTACACTGTGTGAGGGTCCCAGGTGTCCTCCAGGCCTCTCCCCAAAGCATTAGTAGGCTACCACTTTAAACCTAGCCCTGCAGAACTAGGAAGAGTTCGTATTTTTCTTTACTGAATTCTTTGTTTTAGATAAGTCCATTGGTTAGGTACTCAGTAGCTTAGTGATAGAACATAAGGTTTGCATACAGAAGATCCTACTTCAATCCATGGCATCTCCAGTTAAAAGGATCAGGTATGAGAGAGACTCTTTGCCTAAGACTCTGGAGAGCTGCTGCCACAATACTGGGCTAGAGATGGACAAATAGTCTGATCCAGTATAAAGGAGCTTCCTGTGTCTGTCCTGGCAGAATGGGGAAACTGGCCAAACTAGTAGAGAGATCCCATGGAACAAGCTACAAGGAAAGGGTGGGGGGAGGAAACCATAGAGTTTGAGCTGCAATTAATCTGAAGCCTTGCATGAAATTGCTGTCTGTTCACCTGGTTCAATATCCCCAAAAGGTACTTTGAACGTTTAGCCTGAGGTAGAGTCTAGGTTTTGTTGTACAATTTGTTATATTATTGGAGGTGGCAGGAGATAGTTGAGTTGTTTCATAACTTTGAAAACTGAAACTCTTAGTAAATATGTCATTTTTAACTTGCTTGTTTCATTCACCACCTTTAAGACTTTGGATATAATAGCAACCCAGCTAAGAATTGAAGAGAAAAATCATTTAGGTGCAATCAAATTTTGAGAAATCCTGTGTCCCTTGTGTTAAATCCAGGATGTGCAACACTTTATAGTCTTATGTAAGTATTTATTAATGCCCTTTTTCAGTTGATTCCGCATATATGCCTAACTTTTCACCCTGTTGCAGGTCTTCCTATTCTTGTCGCTATTTTTTATTGCCCTGCTGCTTCTTTGATTTCCATGGAAAGTACAACCGAAGGCAAAGTAAGAAGACCCAGTACCGAGAATATCTTGATTTTGTTACAGAAGTGGGATTGGTATGTGGCTTTAATGTGGAAGAAGATTGCCTTAGAATTCCTTCAACAAAAAGGGTAACTTTCATTTGCGTCGTTCTAAAAACATTTTAGTTGCCTCATTGTTTTGCTGTTAAGCCAGGGCTGCAGCAGTGATAATTTTATAAAGCCAGGGCTATGGGCCACACCTTTCATTCAAGTAAAAAAAGTCCAAAATTTGAGTGAAATGATGGAAAGCTTCTTTGCATTTATACTTTTCCCAGTAAATGTCCTAAATTGCTGATAATAATAAGGGAGGGATGTGTTCAAGTTAAAGAAGGCTGCAGGGCAAATAGCTGTAAACTGGCTACATATTAATATATCTAGATTGCAGAGCAGTAGCAGTCTTGTCAGTGCTGTACATTTGGCAATTATCTTCTACAGTGCAATTGAGCAAAAAATGTCATTGGTTTCAAGACAGAATTGGGTTAAATATACTATAAGTTGGTTCCAGACTAAAGTTACTCACACTTTATCCCTATTGAAATGAATAGGGCAAGTTGTTCATGACTAATGTAGTTGATTTCAATGCGACTAAAGTGTGATTGACTTCGTCTGGATCCACAACTGAATTCACAACAGCTATCATACACATCACAGATATCACTTTCATATAATCTTATATTGCATTTAACAGTACACCTAAGTGAAAGCAGTTCAGACATGCAACTGTGAGTGTCTTCCTTTTCTCACCTGATGCCTTAGTGGTTCCCTTCTCTTCCATTCTGTTTCCCTCTGGCTCTTCTGCAACCAGAGATCAAATATGAGATGTGGTGGGCTTATATCCTGATATTTCCTTTTGAGGAGGTTTTAATGGTGGGGTACTGGAATTTTAATTGATTCTCATATTTGGGTTGGGCAAAGGATCTCTCCCATCCCAGATTGGCTGGCACCTCTGGGTTTTGCCCTTCTGCTGTAGCTGCATGGGCTCTGGCGGGTTGTGTCCCTCCCCTGTGGCTGCAGACAGCTTAAGCAGCAGTGTCAAACTCTCTGCTTTGAAGCCATTTATGGTGTGTTGCCTATTGTCTGATCCAGGCTGATAATGTGGGAGGTTAGTATATCAGTGACTGTGTGGTGGAGAACATTGCATTAGTGCAGAGTGTTAGAGCTGATGAGCATCCAGTCACTGCAAGTCCTATAATCGTGTGATCTCATGAAACTGAGTCACACTATTTTGGGGTGATATCTGTTAATTTTCTGTTTAGTGATCAGTGTCTAAATAGCAAGAATTCTGTCAATCCTAGGTATGCTTAATTGGGATGTCTAGATCATATCTAGCAACACAAGATACTGTACTTGATGAGCAGCGAACACAATATATCAGTAGCCGCCAATCCTGCAGCATAACAGCACAAGATAAAATAGATGGGCTGTATCAAAATGACCGCCTTTCAACTGTAAGTGATGCCACCGGCCTGATAGCAGATAAAGAAATGTCTCAAAAAGCAGATATGGGAAACGTCTTAATATCTGGATTTCTGCCCAGGGGAAAAGAACAAGTGAGAAACTGTACTGCTCTCCCTCAGGATTTTGTAGACAAAGTAGTTTTGAAGGTAGCAAAACTATTGTTAAGTGAAACTGAAGAGAGTCCACATGGGAATTCAAGCACATGGAAGAGAGGAGGTGAGATTTTTGCTTAACCTATTTATATACAAAATTGAAATCTGTGGTGAATTAAAATTGTGCTTTAACCATTATAATAGACTTTTTTTTCAGACCTCATCTTAAGGATAAGATCAGGAAGCATTTTGACTAAGTATGCTGAATTCATCATAATGCAGTGCAGTAAATTGCACTGTAATTTTCGGCATTGTGGGCAATATATTATCACTTTTCCTCAAATATTCTAGGACAGGGGTAGGCAGAAGGTAGATCTCCAAATGTTTTGGATTCAGGTCCCAGAAATTCCTGCCAGCATGGTCATTGGAAAGGAATGCTGAGAATTGAAGTCTAAAACATCTAGAGATCTACTTTCTACCCACCTCTATTCTCGGATTTAGCCCTAGTATCGAAAAGAGGCTCAATAGTAAGATCAGTTACCAGTCCAGCCCATGATCAAGTTTACAGAGTATGCCCATTACCTGTCAAACCAAACTGTTAGTGTAGCATCACAGAAACTCCAACCTAAATAGGAGATGAGAACAAATTTGGAAAAGCAGCTTATACTGTGTTCAATTGTATGACACTGTCATACACTTATACACAGTGACACATCTAGTGACACTGATGCATGGAAGTGCATTGACCTTTTATATTGCCACTTGATCATCATTGTGTGTTGAGAACAATGGCATTGCTACATATTCATGCTTTTCTCCATGTGATGGGTGTGTATCATAAATATGTACTGCTGACTAGCCACCTCTGGATTACCACAGCAGCAGTCTAAGTTAGCCTATGACATTCTTCAATAATGTAACTGTTTCACTCTTCATACCGCTTATCAATAAGATTTTTCTATTTGCATCATGAAAGCAATGACACTTTTCTTGCTTGGTAAGTTTGTGATTGGCTTGTATTCACTATATCACATTCTTGCAGTTCAAGATGGAATATTTTCACCTCCCAGGAACTGGTTCACTTTGGCAACTAAGTCAGTATTATATGGCTGGGCAAACTGTTGTAACTTTTCTTCTCAGCATGCACATCAACTTTGTCAATGCAACAAGCACACACAGACCCCCCCCCCTTGAAATGAAGCATTTCCTTTAAACTGGTTGATATAGATGATGCCTCAGAACAGCTGTATCCCCCTGGCAAGTGTATCACTTTCTAAGGTCAGCATACAAGATGAGGCCTCTGACATGGGCCAGACATCGAGCTTTCCTGATTATCATTGAGCCTTCTGTACTGCACAGGAAGATTCAAATCTCTTTTCTCTCAAATTTAGAGTATTTTCCATCACTTACACAATAAGCATAGTAATCCTCAGTAGGCTGTACAGGAGGAAGTGGCTTGTTCAGTGTTCATATCCATTGTCATAACTTAATTTGCAAGCCTAAGTTGATCTGCATATTAATTATAATTCTGATTCTCATAAGTATTAACATTTGTAGGCTGTGTATTATTGCAAGAAAATGATAGAGAATACATTCCTTTAAATAGAAGTGGCAGTTATCGTAGTCTAACCTCTTACCTTATCTTGACCATAAATTTGTTCACAGATGGGCGATGTCCTGTTATGAGGGTGCAAACCTTGTGTCAAAGGAGAAGCATACTGAAGTGTCGTTAATGGTCATTAAGTGTGGTAGTCAAATAGGATTGCACATGGCCAGTGAGCATACACCTACTTTAGTGTTTCTTACTGCAAAGTCTTGCTTTGACATGCCTTCTTGTGTGTCTATCTGCATAGAGAAGGGTGTGTTCCACAAGACACTTAGAGTAGTGGCTCACTGTTCTCAGAAGCCACAAACTGGAAATATTGCCAAGGGCTAATAGTTATTTTACACAAATACATTATTTTCTGTAGAGAGTCTTGCCTTGAGTGAAATTGCAGAGCATTTAGACAAGGACACTTTAAAAATTCTGAAGAATGAATATGGAGGCCTACAGACCTTGCTTAGAAACAATCATCAAGTGTTTGAAGGTAAGGACAAGGCATGTTCAATGATATTCATTTTCCTATACGTTGAAAGATTAATGATCCTGGGTTTTTTAAAATTAAATGCACTGCATCAAACCCAAGTAGAAAGTCCACTGAAGTATTTTGTAGAAGCTTAGAGCTAGCAAGCACTGCTGAGAAAGAGTAAAAGAAAGGATTTGTCTAGACAAACAACCAGACACGGGAGGTTTGGCAGATCCTACTGCACCAGGGCTGTTTCAGCATCTACAGCTTTCCTTTGAGGAGTGAGTTGCAGTGGCAGACCACTGTTTTGCTGCTGCTTGGTCCCAGCCCTCTACATTCATCCACCAATACTGGCTTGATGTTAGGCCCAGGATCAGTGCCTCCTTTGGAAGTGCCATGCTCACCTCTTTGTCTTCTTTGCACCTGTGCTGCCTCTGGTAAGTAAGCTTGTTACCGTACCCGTATGTGGGACTGCACAGACCATGAAGAAGGCACAGCTTGCTTACCTGTAATTGTAGTTCTTTGAGTGTTCATCTGCGCTGTTACACAGCCCATCCTCCTACCCCACTGCAGGTGCTGTTGTACCTGTGTTTCTGCTTTTGGTTCCATTTTTATGGGCCTTGTAGTCAGAAATGGAACTGAGTAGGAAGGCAGGAGCCACAAAGCCTGAGTGTTTGCGGTGGGTCTGCTGCCTGCCAAAACTCTATGCTAGCCATTGAAGTTTCCTGAAATGAATTCAGCATAGAACCCATATGTGTGACAGCACAGATTACCATTTGAATAACTATGGTTACAGGTAAGTAACCTGTCTTTTCTGATAAAAAAGTAGGTAAGAAAACTGGGCTTTTCTAGCACCTGATAGTTTAAATCAGCAGAAACAGCTATTTTACTTCTTCCTTCAGAATGACTAGCCCACAGGAACATGTCCTTATGTGATTTATCCTGCTTTATTTTTGAGGGCAGAAACTGGTAAGTGTAAATTAAGAACATATTTAACAGGTTTCAAGAATTCTGCTTGCCATAGTACATGTTTGGCACACCCTCTGACTAGAGGCCAACCATCCTCCCAACTTCGAAGCTGCAGAGGTGAACAGAGATTGTTCCAGAAATTTATGTGGCAGTCTGTGCTCCCTCTTGGTTGGAAGGCTGTGGGTTGTTTCTCAGCTGCATGGCCAAGGCACCTGAACTGCCTTGGCCACACAGCCAAACCAGCCAAAACAACAACAAAGAACTCACACCCGCCTGCCTTTCATAGAACCATAGATTAGTAAGCAGGGGCGTTGCTAGGGTCTTAAAAGATCTGGGGCACAGGCCCATAACACAGTTTTATTTATTATTATTTATTTCATTTCTATACTGCCCAATAGCCAAAGCTCTCTTTCAAAACACAAATTTGCATACACACACACACGAGTCTAAGCGCACGTCTAATGTGTGTGTGTGTGTGGTGCGTGCATGCAGTGTGCTTGCGTGTATGTACAGATTACATAAATACATCAGGGCCAGAAATATTGGAGTAAGGATAACTGTTTTGGCAGTTGGCCTCTGTACACCACCACATTGAAGTTGAAAGGAAACACACCCAGATGGGAGCGAAGTCAGGACTTCCAACTGTAATTCAGGGGGTTTGACAAAAGTGGGGCACTAACCATTCAGGAAGTACAGCCAGTGGCATACACACACACCCATCATTGGTGGCTCATAAGTAATGGAACGAATGGCCAACAAGCAGCTGCATGGCCAGGTATGGCCTGTTTCCTGGGTACCCCATGACCAATCAAGCAGATAAAAGTCCTGGAGGTGGTTCGGAGTGTTACATTTGCATTTGGTAGCTGTTCACTGGAACCCCCAACATGAGGTCCAAAGAAGTGTCCATGCGAGTGAAGGAGGCCATCATTAGGCTGAGGAAACAAAATAAACCCATCAGAGAGATCGCAAAAACTTTGGGAGTGGCCAATACAACAATTTGGAACATCCTGAAAAAGGGGAAATTAACTGGCAAGCTCAGCAACAGCAAAAGGCCTGGAAGACCACGGAAGACAACTACAGTGGATGGCCGCAGAATTCTGCTCATGGTGAAGAGGAACCCTTTCACAACATCTAGCCAGGTCAAGAATGCTCTTGAGGAGGTAGGCATGTCACTGTCAACATCTACAGTCAAGAGACGTCTTTTATGAATGTAAATACAGAGGCTTCACAACAAGGTGCAAACCACTGGTAACGCTCAAGAACTGAAAGGCCAGATTAGCCTTTGCCAGCAAACACCTAAAAAAGCCTGCCCAGTTCTGGAATAAGATTCTTTGGACTGATGAGACCAAGATTAACTTGTACCAGAATGATGGGAAGAGAAAAGTATGGAGAAGGAAAGGAACAGCTCATGATCCAAAGCATACCACATCATCTGTCAAACATGGTGGAGGCAGTGGTATGGCATGGGCATGTATGGCCGCCAGTGGAACCGGGTCACTGGTGTTTATTGATGACCTGACTGCTGATAAAAACAGCAGGATGGATTCTGAAGTGTACAGGGCTATACTTTCTGCTCAGATTCAGCTGAATGCTGCCAAACTGATAGGACACTGCTTCATACTGCAGATGGATAATGACCCAAAACATACAGCAAAAGCTACCCAAGAGTTTCTCAAGGCAAAGAAGTGGGATGTTCTTCAATGGCCAAGTCAGTCACCTGATCTCCACCCAATAGAGCATGCTTTTCACTTATTGAAGAAAGGACTGAAGGCAGAAAGACCCACAAACAAGCAGCAGCTGAAGGCAGCTGCAGTAAAGGCCTGGCAAAGCATCTCGAGGGAGGAAACTCTGCATTTGCTCATGTCCATGAGTTCTAGACTTCAGGCAGTCATTGACGGCAAAGGATTTTCATCCAGGTATTAAAGGCGATCCTTAAGTTTGAAATGATGTTGGTTTGTTCCATTACTTATGAGCCAGCAACGATGGGTGTGTGTGTATGCCACTGGCTGTCCTTCCTGAATGGTTAGTGCCCCACTTTGTCAAACCCCTTGAATTACAGCTGAAAGTCCTGACTTCGCTCCCATCTGGGTGTGTTTCCTTTCAACTTCAATGTTGTGGTGTACAGAGGCCAACTGCCAAAACAGTTATCCTTGTTCCGATATTTCTGGCCCTGACTGTACATACATATGTAACAAGTGTGCACTGACCCCCCACCCCACTTCAACTTAAACACCGATTCAGCATTTTGGAAAACATCCCGCTTCTGCTTGGGCCAATTTGTAGTCGGACCACCTCAGCTCAGCACCAAACCTGAGTCAAAGTTTGGAAAAATGAGTCTTTATGCTTCCTGTTGACTACCGTGGGAAATTAGAAAAAAAACTATAACTTTTTTCTCTTGGTCAGAACTGGATAATTTCAGGCATAGTAACCCCCTAGAAAGGGATTACACCTGCCCAATGTCAGAAAAATAGGTGCAGGGTTTATGTTTTCTTTTAAAGGGAACCGCCAATAACGTTTTTTATTCCTTGGAAGAATTGGATAAAAATTTCAGGATTCATTGCCCCATCAGAGGAGATCATGTCTCCAAATTTCAGAGTGCTAGCCACAAGGGGTTTTGTGCAAAGGTGCCTTGACATTTTGAGGTCTCCAAAAGAAGACATACTTATATCCCTATGTTCCTTGTGGATCATTGTTTTGAAAGTTACAGACAGCCTACAGTTGTCCCTAAGTAAGAAACCAGCAAAGTTTCAGAAGGATAGGTGTAGCAGTTCATGTGGAAGGGGAGTTCTCCAGTTTGGGGGAGGGAGTGATTTGCTTTCCCTTCCATTCACCCCTTCCCCAATAGTTTTTGGGTAAATTTGTATGAAAATGCACAGGTCATTAGAGATGTCCCCCAGGCAAGAAACCTGCAAGGTTTCTGAAGGATGTACATGCATTCTAATTTAGAATTACAATAATTTATTTACATTTCACCAATGCTAGCAGCAGGGGAACATGGGTGGG
The DNA here is from genome assembly GCF_057233095.1 of Heloderma suspectum. Lineage (NCBI taxonomy): Eukaryota > Metazoa > Chordata > Lepidosauria > Squamata > Helodermatidae > Heloderma > Heloderma suspectum. The sequence continues at coordinate 121,220,542 of NC_139462.1, forward strand.
AAGGTGCTATTGCACTCATGTCCTGCTTATGGGTTTCCAGTGGGCATCTGGTCGACCACTGTGTGAACAGAATGCAGGACTAGATAGACCTTGGTCTGATGCAGCATGACTCTTCTTATGTTCTTAAATAGAGAGTGCCTCTGAGCATGTACAGAATGTTTTTCTTTCACCACTGAGCACTTACATTCTCCCCCTACCCATTCTGTTCCCCTCCATGCAACCATCCCTCCTCATCCTCCAGCAACTCCTCATCAAAACAGTTGTCTTGGTTTGTGCAAGTCCTCTCTATGCACAAACTCTCATTGTATCTTCCTCCCCATAACTTCATTTGTGCCAAGACTTCACCAGGATTCAGCCAATGAGTCTGTTTTCAAAACTAGGGCTCAGTTATGGAGAAACTCTGAGCATGCACTAAGTGCCTTTCCATCACCACTGAAGTTAGAGTTCATGCAAAAACAAAACAAAAACCCCCCACAAGTGACAAAACATGCATAGGACTGAGCTGAAAGGGTAGTCAATTCATTAGACAGAATTGAGTAGGCACTGTATTAAGCTTGCGGTACCATGCTCACAACTCAGGACTTATTTCTGAGTAAATATGCTAAACATGAAGGTGCAAACCTCCCTGCAAAAGTAACTTGTGCTGGAATCCTATGCACACTTTCCTGAGGGTAAGCCTCATTAAACATAATGGGACTTCTCAGTAGGCATACATAGGATTGCATAAATTAGCAATATTTATCTCCCCTCCACTTAAAAAACAATCCAAAAACTCCTATTTTTATTAAAGCTTTCTGTTCAGAGGAACATAGGAAGCTGCCTTGTACTGAGTCAGACCCTGGGTCCATCTAGCGCAGTATTGTTGACACTGACTGGCAGCAGCGGCTCTACAAGTTTCAGGATTCTTTCCTAGCCCTACATGGAGATGCTGAGGATTGAACCCATTGATTCGGGATTGAGCCTTCTGCATGCCGAGCATGTGTTCTGCCACTGAGCTCCAGCCCTTCCTATTGCTGGATAATGGCAAGTGACAAACAAAACAGCCCCAGTTTTGTTTCTCCGCAACCATGTGAACCCACTTTTCTCAAAGGCTTGAGTGAGAAGGAGGAAAACCAACCCTCTCATCTGTTTGTATAAAGTCAAATACAGTTCAGAACTTTTCTTGCCCACCGAAGAGAATTCTCTTTAAGAATTCCCCAAGATATGCTCTGGGTGGAATAAAGAAGAGAAAGAAAGAACAGGATAGGGGAGGGAAGAAGAAAAGAAGAATGGTGATTAGAAATGGGGGTGGGGGGTAGAGAGAATTCCCTAAGCCAAGCAGCTCCTTTCAGAGAGGTAGTACTTCAGAGGAATTTAGGAGGCTGTGCAGGGTTTGCAAGGATTGCACGTACTTAAATGAACTTTATGGGGTGAGATGGCTGAGGGCTTTTTCTAGCTTTTTTAAAACTATAGAACCTATTTAAAAGCCCCAGCAGTTTCTCGATCATGATGCCACATAGTCCTAACCCTCCCTTTGGGATTATTTGAATCCTACAGCTATTTAGGAGAAATTAAAGTGGAGGGGGAGAAAGAAGTTTGTGGAGGCTGATTGGATCCTTTGCTATACTGAAGCTACTAAACTTCTGCAGAATCCAAAGGTTCCAGTTTGGGGCAGTAAAATCAGATGCTGTGTGAAATACCAGTATTTCACATGGAGCTCTTTCTTCCCTTCCTTCTCCCGCTTCAACATTTCATTGAAGGAAAGCTCACAACAGTGGGCATGTAAGAGCAGAAAAGAAAAGTAGGGGGGGAGAGGTTTTTTGCACCTCAAAAAAAAAACACCCTACACCAGAGATTAGGGATAGTGATCTCCTAATGGTCGCCTTAAACACCTTCTGATTAGGATCTCTAATCCCCTGGGTGACTTGACAGTTTTTACTTTTTGTTTTAGACTTTGAGAAAAGGAGAATTTACACATGGGTAGCGTGAAAGCCACTGGACCTAACTGTCTGAAATTTGGTAGGTTCAGTCAGCTCTATAGGGCCTGCTAAGTCCTCAAATTTCATGAATTTATGTGGAAGCACAAAAAAATTATAGCTCTTTGACAGATTTTCTTGGAAAAAGCAAATTTTACCTGTGGCTAGCACAAAAGCCACGAGACGTAACTGTCTGAACTTTGGCAGGCTCAGTCATCTCTATAGGGGCTTCCAGCTCCCCAAATTCCATGCACATATGTGGAAGCACAAAAAAATATAGCTCTTTGCTTTGAAACATTTTCTTGAAAATAGCAAACTTTACCTGTGACTAGCACAAAAGTCATTGGACATATCTGCCTGAAATTGGGCAGGTTCCATCAGCTCCACGGGGGCTGCCAGGTTTCCAAATTCCATACACTTATGTGGAAGAACAAAGAAATTATAGCTCTTTGCTCTGACACATTTTCTTGGAAACAGCAAACTTTACCTGTGACTAGCACAAAAGTCATTGGACATAACTGTCTGAAATTGGGCAGCTTCCATCAGCTCCATGGGGGCTGCCAGGTTTCCAAATTCCGTACACTTATGTGGAAGCACAAAAAATATATAGCTCTTTGCTTTGACAGATGTTCTTGAAAATAGCAAATTTTACCTGTGACTAGCACAAAAGCCACTGGGCCTAACTGCCTGAAATTTGGCCGATTCAATCAGTTCCATGGGGGCTACCAAGCCTCCAAATTTCATGAATTTATCATACAAACAATAAACGTTATGGCCGTTTTTGTTTTCCAATGCAAGTCAATGGGAAAGTTTAAAAAAAATGGCAATTAGGACAGCTCAAAAGATCCGGGGCACAGCTCAAAAAAAAGATCCAGGGCCTGTGCCCACGTGGGCCCGTCCTAACGACACCCTAGCTGGTAGGGTTGGAAGGGGTCTATAAGACCATCCAGTGGTCTATAAGACCCTGCACCTCCAGAGCAGGAAAGGTGGGCAGGTGTCACTGCTGCTGCTGAAAGTTGCTGTTCCAGAAGAGGTGCCCAACCAGAAAACTCCCCTTGCCAGGAGGCTCAGACCATTGGTCCATCTAGTGCAGCGTTGCCTTCAGTGAGTCTCCATGTTTCAGACAGTCTTTCCCAGCTTGCCTGGAGATGCCAGGGATTGAACCTGGGACTTTCTGCATGCAAATCATGTGTTCTTCCACTGAGTTATGGCCTGTCAATTTGCATTAAATATGATCATGCACAAGGGAATAAATTTTTTAACAAGAAATTTTAGTTCAAATTCAGATATGTTAGAGAAAATGTGTGCTGGTGGCACAAGGTGTATGTGTGTGTTTTGAAAACTATGTTTTTTTGCTTGCCTGTATTTTTTTAGCAGCATTCATTTCAATTTTTCTATATTCTGATTCATATGCTTGTAGGTATAGTTTACATTTGCTCATGTTGAGATATGGTAAGACTATACTTTGTCTTAAAAATAATAGTGTGTGTGTGTGTGTGTGTGTGTGAACGTTTACATTCAAATTCACTCAGACAAATGGGATTTTTCTTGTAGTTTTCATATAGAGTACTTGCTCTAGCATTAATTCTGGTAACGCTGTGTTAATATTGATGTGTTTTCTTAATCTCAGTGCTAAATGGGAAGGTTCATATTCGTGATTGGAGGGAATGGAAGCCACCGAGGAAAAACAAGTCAGGAAAGCAGGTTAAACAAACCCTTCCTTCTAAAGCATTCAAAACTCGCCTATGTTGGTTTTACCTTCACCATCCACATGGTTGTCCTCTGACTTCAGAATCCTGTTGCTATGCTCATGGGACTGAGGAACTGAAGCCATCACTGACTGTGCCAAAGAAAGATAATGCCAAGCAATAAGGAGTTGCTAGTTAATTTCTGATTTAGTTTCATGTGCAGTTATGAAGAGCACACATCTTGATGGTGAGATCCACATTCTGTTTCTGTTTATGGAACAATGGAACAATGAAATCCTTTCTGTGGTTGCATCACATTTCTCTGTGTAGGGGAGCAAAGATTTGGAATCAGTTCTTGAAGCTTCCATAGTTTAATTGACTTATCTTCCTAATGTTGTGGAAGTTCATTTGTATATTAAAATGCAAAGTTGATGATCTTCTATATTCTCAGAATAACTTGTATAGTTTTTTTCCCTTTTGCTAAGCATACAAACACTTCCATATCTAAGAACTTCCTTGAGGTAATTCTGTCTCTGAAATTATATCTTCAGTGGGGCAAATGCTACCACGTGACTTTGCAATACACCATATCTTGCCATTCCCATTGTTTCTATGCTTTCTCTCTTCAGGTTCAGGAAGCCAGCTGGTATGGGGATGGACCTCCCTTCAGGGCCAGTCAATTACCTTATTTTTCTCAAGAATCCTATACATCACAGGATGTGGTGCATTACTCATGTTAATGGGTTTCATATGACTTTTGTCTCCTATGAAATCTGTTGCAGTTTGAGTTCAGAGTTTCATTTCATTGCCCAACTTTCCCTTCAAGTAATTCAGAGTGTGCCATTTCTTCCTGTACAACAACCCTGTGAGGTATTTCAGGCAGAATTTGCCCATGCTTACCCAGTGAACAACATGGCAGAGTTGGCATTAGAAGCCATGTTTCCAAACGACAAACCTAAAATTCTAGCCACTGTACCCCACCAGTTCCCAGTTTATATGGTGACCAACTTGTGCCTTCTGGTGACTACTGATTTCCTGAAAGGACGCTGTTTATCAGGCCAGGTCCCTTCTTTGAGGAAGTGAAGAGACTGCCATTAGGGCATGTGATTCACTGTAGAGGCCTCTGGGGTGACCACTGATTTCCCAACATGAAGGCATCTGCCATTTTCTTGAGCTAAGAATGTATTGGACTATCCGCAGACAAATTAGGATCGGGGGTGGGGAGAACCGGACAATGTGGACATAACTGGGAGATCTAGCCCTTGAGCAGCCAGACCAGGGTGAATCTGCCCCCACCTCACACAAGATGTTCATCATCCCTAATCTAAATTAGCAGAGCTGCTCTCTTCTAGCCTTATCATTCTGTGACTATGAGCTTTTCTACATGAGGATGTTAATCCACTGCATCTGCTTTCAGTTCACTGCAGAATTGAGATCTAAGCTCTACACAAAGAGCGTTTCCTTTTCTTCTTTTCCACTACATACATTCTAGCTGGCACTGTGCTATAGCAGAATATCATAATTACACAAGTAGGTTAATACGTTCCATGGGGTTTTCTTGGCAAGAATACTGGAGTGGGTTGCCATTTCCTTCTCCAGTGGACCACATTTTGTCAGAACTCTCTGCCATGACCTGTCCGTCTTGGGTGGCCCTGCACGGCATAGCTTATGGCTTCACTGAGTTACGCAAGCCCCTTCGCCACAACAAGGCAGTGATTCTGAAAGTGATGGGAGTACCAGACCACCTTACCTGTCTGCTGAGAAACCTGTACGAGGGTCAAGAAGCAACAGTAAGAACCAGACATGGAACAACCGATTGGTTCAAAATTGGGAAAGGAGTACGACAAGGCTGCATATTGTCACCCTGCTTATTTAACTTATATGCAGAGTACATCATGAGAAATGCCGGGTTGGATGAATCACAGGTCGGAATTAAGATTGCCGGGAGAATTATCAACAACCTCCGATATGCAGACGATACCACCCTAATGGCAGAAAGCGAAGAGGATCTCAAGAGCCTCTTGTTGAGGGTGAAAGAGGAGAGTGCAAAAGCTGGTTTGAAACTCAACATTAAAAAAACTAAGATCATGTCATCTGGCCCTATCACTTCCTGGCATATAGAAGGGGAAGAAATGGAAGCAGTGACAGATTTTACTTTCTTGGGCTCCAAGATCACCACAGACGGTGACTGTAGCCATGAAATTAAAAGACGCTTGCTCCTTGGGAGGAAAGCTATGGCAAACCTAGACAGCATAGTAAGAAGCAGAGACATCACCTTGCCGACAAAGGTCCGTCTAATCAAAGCTATGGTTTTCCCAGTAGTAATGTATGGCTGTGAGAGCTGGACTATAAGGAAGGCTGAGCGCCGAAGAATTGATGCTTTCGAACTGTGGTGCTGGAGAAGACTCTTACGAGTCCCCTGGACTGCAAGGAGGTCAAATCAGTCCATCCTAAAGGAAATCAACCCTGACTGCTCATTGGAAGGACAGATAATGAAGCTGAAGCTCCAATATTTTGGCCACCTAATGCGAAGAGAAAACTCCCTGGAAAAGACCCTGATGCTGGGAAAGACTGAAGGCAAAAGGAGAAGGGGACGGCAGAGGATGAGATGGCTAGATAGCATCACGGATGCAATGAATATGAACTTGAGCACGCTCCGGGAGAGAGCGCAGGACAGGAAGGCCTGGCGTGCTATGGTCCATGGGGTCACGAAGAGTCGGACACGACTGAACGACTGAACAACAACAACAACAACAAGGTTAATACATTCCCTGCTTTAAATAAAAAACAAACAAACCTGGGAAAGTGCTCTTAAAAAACAGACGTGAAACTGGAGAATTCATGTCTGGAGAACTCATAAACCATTGTGACGATGAGCAAACAATAAATGTCTTGGGTAGAAAAACTCTATTAGAGGTGCTGGACACTTTGACTCTTTGGGCTTCTCTTGCAGATATAGCAGATAGCACATAGGTAGCATTGAGGAGGGATGGGGGAGAAATTTGGTGCACATTTTAATGCATACCTACTTAATTTTGAACTTTCAAACCAGTGTTCAAACAGAAGCTCAGTTATCCTTCAAAACTTGTACTTTCAGTCAGTTCCGGAGGAGGCAGGGCCTTCCCCTGTGGCCCCAGTTTGATTTCCTGCCTCGTGGTGAGCATCAGCCTCCCACCCTGGTGCAAGACAGACACCCAAGCATACCTTCCATGGGTTACCTATATATCGGGTAATACAAATAACAGAGAATTTGCAATTTTTTGTTTTAATAAAAGGGGAGAGACAGCTTTTGCTTTGTAAGCTCTGAAGCTGAGATAGTGACAGTAGGGAATCACAGACCTGAACTCTCCTGAGTGGTTTCCCCAAAACTCATTTTATACAAATGCTCCCCTCCAGTATCCTGTCACTGACTTCCATTTAATGCAGTGCTAATAGCAGTTCATGTTGTAGAAGTTAGTGAGTATGTGTGATGTAGGGGCATGCTAAACCATATTTTGGACACTGGCAAACCAAACATTTAGTACTAGTACACTGTACCAAAGAAGCTTTGTTGAAGTATCTGTAATCGAATCGTAGTGAAAGCTTTCATTCTGCATTAATAGAACTAGAACTTTCCCATGTGGCTTTTCAACAGTTTGATGGGCTTTCTAGTGTGGTTACAGGTTCATTCCTTATGCCACAGAGGGAGGTAGCAATAGGAAGGTCTGTCAGTGCTCTTTAGTGCTAAATTCAAACCTTAACTTTCCAGGATATCCCCCTGCCATCTTACATGGGAGAAAGTTCAGTTCAATGGGATAAATGTGTTCCTGAGGGGGATGGGTGTGAGAAATGGCAACTATTAACTAGAGTCTACAACAATGCCACAAGACTGGAAAAGGTCAGTTTACATTCCAATTCCAAAGAAGGGCAATGCCAAAGAGTGTTCAGACTACCATACAATTGCGCTCATTTCACATGCCAGCAAGGTGATGCTCAAAATCCTACAAGCTAGGCTTCAGCAGTATGCAAACTGAGAACTACCGGAAGTACAAGCGGGGTTTCGAAGAGGCAGAGGAACTAGAGATCAAATCGCCAATATTCACTGCATCATGGAGAAAGCAAGAGAATTCCAGAAAAATGTCTATTTCTGCTTCATTGACTATGCTAAAGCCTTTGATTGTGTGGATCACAAGAAATTGTGGCAAATTCTTAAAGAGATGGTGGTACCAGACCACCTTACCTGTCTCCTGAGAAACCTGTATGAGGGTCAAGAAGCAACAGTAAGAACCGGACATGGAACAACCGAGTGGTTCAAAATTGGGAAAGGAGTACGACAAGGCTGTATATTGTCACCCTGCTTATTTAATTTATATGCAGAGTACATCATGAGGAATGCTGGGTTGGATGAATCAGAGGTCGGAATTAAGATTGCTGGGAGAATTATCAACAACCTCAGATATGCAGACGATACCACCCTAATGGCAGAAAGCGAAGAGGATCTAAAGAGCCTCTTGTTGAGGGTGAAAGTGGAGAGTGCAAAAGCTGGTTTGAAACTCAACATTAAAAAAACGAAGATCATGGCATCTGGCCCCATCACTTCCTGGCATATAGAAGGGGAAGAAATGGAAGCTGTGACAGATTTTATTTTCTTGGGCTCCAAGATCACCGCAGACGGTGACTGTAGCCATGAAATTAAAAGACGCTTGCTCCTTGGGAGGAAAGCTATGGCAAGCCTAGACAGCATAGTAAGAAGCAGAGACATCACCTTGCCGACAAGGTTCGTATAATCAAAGCTATGGTTTTCCCAGTAGCAACGTATGGCTGTGAGAGCTGGACTATAAGGAAGGCTGAGCGCCGAAGGATCGATGCTTTCGAACTGTGGTGCTGGAGAAGACTCTTACGAGTCCCCTGGACTGCAAGGAGGTCATATCAGTGAATCCTAAAGGAAATCAACCCTGAGTGCTCATTGGAAGGACAGATATTGAAGCTGAAGCTCAAATATTTTGGCCACCTAATGCGAAGAGAAAACTCCCTGGAAAAGACCCTGATGCTGGGAAAGATTGAAGGCAAAAGGAAAAGGGGACGGCAGAGGATGAAATGGCTAGATAGCATCACCGATGCAATGAATATGGACTTGAGCACACTCTGGGAGAGAGCGCAGGACAGGAAGGCCTGGCATGCTATGGTCCATGGGGTCACGAAGAGTCGGACACGACTGAAGACTGAACAACAACAAATAGTATTAGGAGAGCAGAAAAGTATATAAAGGCTACTGCAATGCATTATTGCTTGGGGTTCCACTCTTGTGAGGTAATATCCATAAATCGAATTTTGTTCTGTCCGTCTTCAGATCAGTCTGTATGTGAGTTGCTGGGCTATACTTGGACCAAGAATGATATTCCTTGGACAATCTTAACCTTAAACTTTCATTTGCACTAAAAGTGCTTAAGTGGTTTAGAGACTTGAGTCTTACTCCACTTCCTTCAGAAGTAATAAACATTTTGTGTTGTGTCTGTTTCATCATACATTTCCAAATTCTACTTCTGAGTACAGTGCATCATGGATCCGTGGCCTCCCTAATCTAAAGATAAAGTGTTGTGTTGTATATGTACAACAAACAACAAAACAAGACCAATAAATTGAAGCTTTATCCAGGTAAGATGGAGTTACTGTTGGCAGGTGGTTTGGCTACCTTGGGAGGTAGAGTCCACCCTGTTCTGGATGGAGTTACACTCTGTAAAGGATCATGTTCATAACTTAGGGGTGCTCTTATAGCTGGCCTCACTGTTGGAGTTCAAAGTGGCTTCCTTCGTGTGAAGCACCTTTCACTAACTAAAACTGGTGTGCCAGTTGTGGCCTCCTAAACGGAGACAGCCTGGTTACAATTATCTATCACCTAGTAATAGCTTACTTAGACTCCTGTGATGTGTTCTATTTAGACTTCCTTTGAAGACTACCTGGAAACTTGTTAGCACAAAACTATTAGGATACACTCAACCTGACCAAATGGAATATGCATTTGCTACATCCACAGCCCAATTGACCAGTCCTCCTCTGACAGTTTTTACCTGCCAGGAAGGATACAGACCAAGGGGTTGCGCATCCTCAGGTTGCAAAAAGCCAAAAAATATCCAAAAATAAAAGTGGAAACATCACCCAGACTTAGGCTGACTTTTGTGATTAAGTAGCATCCATGTAAGAACAGCTTTGAGTCAAAACATGCGGGTCGCAGAAAGCCATCAGGAGTTCCTCAGTGTGTCCATTGCTTTGCTGCTTATCGGTGAGGCTGTTATAATTAATGATGTTGCTGAATTTTTAAATTCTCTGTTCTGGAATATAAACCAATGATTTGACATGCTCCTCTAATCCAAGTTAAGTGTTACAATGCTGGGAAGCTTTCAGCTTAAATTGCAAAACTGCAGAACTCCTCCCTACCTCCACCACCACCCTCCCTCATCTATATCCAGCCACCCATTCATCCCTCCGACACCCTTCTCTTACCTAGCCTGGCAGAGACATATGTATCTCTGGTACTTGAGTTACTGCCACAGCAGCATTTTAGCTGTCAGGAAGAGAAGGTGATGCATCCCTCTGCCTACACTGCACTTAAGGAAAGGGGGAAAGCCCTACTGCTATTAACAAAACAGCCAGATAAGGAGGCAATTTGGCTATTTCCCAGCATTTGAAGTAAATAGCTTGATTAGTTAAGCCCAATCTAAATTGAGCGAGGCAGGTTTGTCCATCACTAGCTATAATTTAGGAGTGCACAACCTTTTCAGTAGGGCTGTGCACAGACCCCCCATTTTGCTGCAGATGCCACTTTGAACCTTCCAAAGCAGCCCCACTTCATACTGATTTGGACCCCATCCACTTCGGATTTGGATCCAAAGCGAGATTTGGATATCCATATCATTCTATTTTATTTTTTATTATTAAATTTATTAATCGCCCATCTGGCTGGTCACCCAGCCACTCTAGGCGATGTACAGCATACAATAAAACAGTTTAAAAAATAAAATTCTACAATAAAAACATTTCTAAAATACCCTAACCCTGTCTGAACAACCTGCCTGAACAACCACGTTTTTAATGCATGACGGAAGCTCATTAAAGAGGGGGCATGACGGAGTTCCCTAGGGAGGGAGTTCCACAGAGTGGGGGCCGCCACAGAAAAGGCCCTCTCCCTCGTCCCCACCAGTCTAGCTGTCCTGGCTGATGGGACAGAGAATAGGCCATCCGAGGCTGATCTTGTAAGCGGCCTGTCTGATGCTGCTGGAGCTTAAGCTTATAAGCTTAAGATAGGCTGGGCCGGAACCATATAGGGTTTTAAAGGTCAAAACCAACACCTTGAATTTGGCCCGGAAAACAACTGGTAACCAGTGCAACTCCTTCAGCACCGGAGTGATGTGATCTCGCCGGCGGCTACCTTTAATCAGGCGAGCCGCCGCGTTCTGTACCAGCTGCAGCTCCCAAACCGTCTTCAAGGGTAACCCCACGTAGAGCGCATTACAGTAGTCTAAACGAGAGGAGACCAGGGCATGTACTACCGATGGGAGCAGATGGTCGGGAAGGAAGGGGCGCAGCCGCCGTATCAGATGGAGTTGATGCAGCGCTGTCCGGCTCACAGCTGACACCTGAGCCTCCATGGACAGCTGGGAGTCCAAAATGACCCCCAGGCTACGGACCTGGTCTTTCAAGGGTAGCCGTACCCCATTCAACACCAGGTCAACATCCCCCAGCCTCCTCTTGTCTCCCACCAAAAGTACCTCAGTCTTGTCAGGGTTCAGCTTCAGCTTATTCGTCCCCATCCAGCCAAAACATCATTCTATGATGTTTTCCCATTGACTTGCACTGGGAAATAGAAATGGCCATAACGTTTTCACTTTTTATGATAAATACTACATGAAATTTGGAGACTTCTCAGCCCCCCATGGAGAGGATTCCACCTGCCAAATTTCAGACAGTTTGGCCCAGATGTTTTTGTGCTAGGCACAGATAAAATGTTCTGTTCCCAGAAACTCAAACCGAAGGTCAGAAAGGGATAATCAGAGAAGTTAGGTGTTAAAGCGGTGATTAGGAGGAGGTCACTATTCCTAATCTCTGGTGTAGGTTTCTTTGAAGTGCAAATAACCCCTCCCCCCTAGTACCACTAAATTTGGTAATCTGGGGCCAGATAAAGTGGGCCAATTTGCCATCTTGGTTGGCAAGAGATGGTTGATTCATGCAACTGCCCCATGGTAAAAATTTGCTGGATTTCTAAAGTCTGGTCAACTTAATGTGCCTAGCTCCACCTTTTCTAAATCTGTATAACTTGTCACTCTCTCTCTAGAACTCTGTTTGATTGTAACAGTAGGGATGTTGGAGAAATCTACAACAGATTCAAGACCCCGAAGATGCTGTATATTGGGCTTGCTTGCTTTGCCACACAGTGGAGTATTATTTAAATGATAGATGTTAGTGCTTTGACCGCTGTATTTTGAAATGTGGATGTATGTAGTGCTTTGCTTGACACAAGTGTGTGTGTGTGTGTGTGCACACACACGCAAAAGAAAAGCAAGTACAGAACTACCTACAAGCAAAGGAAAGTGTGTGTGTGTGTGTGTGCGTGCGTGCGTGTGTGTATTTAGGAAAAAGATACAGAGTTCAAAAATGGGAAGGGAAGGAATACAGGAATTGGGGGGGGGGCAAGAACAAGGAAAAGAAAGTACTTTTAAAATACATTTTGGGCTTTGTTTTTTTTAAAGGATCTAGCCGGAAAGCTATGAAGAAAGAGTGGGAAAGAATCCAACACCCCCACACACAGATTTAGCTAAATAACTTCAGAGCTCTCTCCAGTAACACCACTAGATCTCTTGCAATGAAGAAATGTAGGCTTTTTTCTCCAATATATCCAGTATTCCCCCTTTCTCCACCACTGTCACCGATTGGAGACTGCTGGATTACGCTCAGCCCTAATTTGGTAACTAGGGTCGCCATTCACCAAAGCTCACTTCCTCCCCCCCCCCAAGTCTTTCTCAAGTTGATACATTTTGGAGACAGGCTGTCTGGGCTTCAGAAGGCATCAGATCTGTGAGGCGCTTCGTCAGTGACCCGGTTTGCTTCAGAGCACCTCAGTGCTGGACTGATTTGCTTTGGATCGCACCAAGGCACCCCCAAAGCACCTCAATTTGCTTCGGGATTTGGATTCGGCACTGAAGCGATGCACAGCCCTACTTTTCAGCCTGGAGGGCTGCATAGGGATCATGGCTGCCTGTGCACACAAAGAGCAGTCTGTATCAGGATCTCAGAGAGTGACTAGTGAGTAAAGGTAGGGAGGAATGCAGCAGTGCGATGATGGGTTGTGCAACCCTGCTACAATATGAAGAAAGGAGTTCTCCAAATTACAACACAGCCAATGAAAAACCTTCTATGGGTTTCATTTAGGAAGTCAAGGAGGTCCAGTGGTTTGTACAAAAGCAATACCATTATGTCTTGTTCTCACATTTAAACCTTTATGTGGGGAGTAGAGAGGCTAGAAATTTGCACTACAGGGTCTACTTATTTATTTTTTAAAAATAGGCTGTCTTTAGAGGTGAAACCCTCTCAAAGGTGGCATACAAGAACATTGCTTTCAGAAATATAGAAGAAAGTTTGACAAAAGATCTCATGTGCAGGTGCAAAAGATATATGGGCAATCTATTGATGTATAGTTATGGTGTAATATTTGCAGTTTTAGTTTGCTGAGTCTTGGACTCATGTCTACACAAAATCCAAGTGCAATGTTTAAATAACTATTTGTATATGCAATGAGTTGAGATTTTTCATGCAGTATCAAAGCTGATACAGAAATTACCTTAGTGGAGAATGATTTAGTTGTGCTTCTGAAGGAAAATGCCCTTGTTGAAGAGCTAGTTCACCAATATGATGTGGAAACCCTTAAACGTATTGGCTGCCATCTAGCTTCCTCGGAGACATAGTCTTCATTCTTGGCTTTCTTTTTTCTTAACAAATCACTAAAACTCCAATTGCGTAAATGTATCAGCATTATGTATAAGCTATAAAAATAGTTAAAAGTATTGCAAATACTATAAACATCTTAGATCATATACAGCAGAGGTTCCCAAACTGGTCCATGAACTCCACTCAGGTGGTCCATGGGAAGGTTGGGGAACGCTTTATATCTGTACCTAAGCTTGCACTTGATTTTTTCTTTCCTGATGACAGAAATCTAGACTGTTTTGAGTCGTTTGAGTCACAAAGACAGGAAGAAGGGTGACAGAGATGGTTGATTAGTTAGGGACTATACACCATAAGCACATCAGGGAAACTGAAGAAAAACAATGGCAAGCCTGCATCATTTCCCATAATGGGTATGCACTACTGAAGGTAAAAGGTGAAGCTAAAAACCTCCCCTCATGCAGGGGAAAAACTCCCCTATGCAGGGAAGTTTCAGGAGGAAGGAAAGGAAAACAAGTTTTTTTCTTTCCTACCCTCCAGAAACCTCCCCCACAACAGCAATACTGAAGGGATTTGGGCTGAAGAGGGGTATGTGCAATGAAGTTAAAGAAAAAGCTCCTTCCTGCACTATTTAGGAAGGTTTCAGTAGGGGGGAAGGCAAAAGAGCACCACTCCCTTACCATTCACCCCCCACCCAGCAATAAAGCACTCTGGTCCAGTTCGGTATTACGAGACTCATCCCAGACTGATTGGAACCCTGGAACAGGTGCACTCCAGTTATGGGGTGAGGATACACTCTAACATTTTGTTCTGGATCCCCACTTGTAATTGTGATTTAAGTGCGAAACACTCAGATATTTTGGGAAGAGTGTGGCAGAAATTCTAAATATGGTCCTGGATTTTTTAATGCATTGAACCTTTACCAACATGATTGTTGGGTATTTAGCAAACATCCTAGATGCAGTAAGTTCAGCTTAAACTTAAATTAATTGGAACATAAACACACACACATGCTGACAAGGACACTGTACAGATGAACCAAAGTGTGTGCTCAGGAACAGGAATCCAGGCTACAAAAGAGAAAAGGTACAACTCATTTTTTTTCCTGCACTACAATCAGTATAAATACATCTTGGTATAATAACTTTGCCCACAAGGCTAGAATCACAATTTTCCCACAAGGGTATCTATCACAACCATTTGCCTATGAGACTGCTTATTTGTACTCCATTTTCCTCCCCAAAAGGAAGCCCATAACAATTTGTCCAAAAGTATCTTAAATCGACATAATAGGAGCTAATTGTGTTAGATTCTTCTCACAACTCCCCCTTCGCTTCTCTTCACTTTTATACTCCCACCTCTCTTTGTGTAACCCTGTCTCCTTCCTTTTCTTACTAAAAAAGGCTGACATTCTAATATTGCACTAGTTTTCATTAAATAGAATATCAGAGGATATGTGATACATGCATAAATGTCTTCGTCAGCATCTGTGTGAAAAGTGGAAGCCACCCCATAGTATGGAACAATGGTCATCATGATATTACATTCAATTACTATTTCCTGGAACCCTATCTGGGGCTAATGTTCCCCTCATCATCCCCTTCCAGACCCCTCCCATGTGCACCAAGCATTCTATCTCCTTAGGGTTCCTGCCACTCCAGTCCTGCCAACTCTGCACAGTTCTTGAAATTCAGACTAATTTCAGCCTGTCCTCTTCCAGTCCAGGCAGCCCTTCTCAGCTGCAGGCCATGACCCATCATAAATCACCCTTTTATCTGCAAGCATAAGCATAATAGCTTACACAGATAAACATGAGCAATGGCTTTGCTCTTCCCAGGCCTGTATTCTTGCTGGCCAAGTACGGCCTCCATTCCCCCCATAGAAGTATATTTGGTGAAATTAGCAATGTTAGGAGATAGGGGGAAACACTGAATGTAAAAACCGTGAGATTAGGAACATTTTGAGATGCTTTGGAGGAGTTTGTCTTATTACATGCATATCCCACCTTTCCTCCAAGAAACTCAAGGCCCTGTACGCGATCCTCTCCCCATTTTATCCTCACAAAAACCCTGAGGTAAGTTAGGCTGAGAGTGTGTGAATGGCCCAGGGTCTCCCAGGGAGCTTCAAGGCTGAGTGGGGATTTGACCCTGGCCCTTCCCCAGACCTAGTCCAACATTCTAACCACGACACCCTTCTGGGGTTGCAGTGGCGAGTTTCAGACAGATTGAAAATGGGAAAGATTTGCCCGACCTTTCACAAGGTCTAGATGCAACCGACTAGAACGAGAAGGGCCATGGAAAGGGGAAAGAGAAATATGAGGAAAGCACATTTTTGTTGTCGGCCCTTTCCTTCTCATTCCCCGTGATCTGCACTGTCTACATTTCATTTCCCTCTAGACTCACTGTTTACAGCCCCCTCTCCCTCAGCCATGTGTATGTATATAGCCTTAACTCAGGATAACACTTCATGCATCTGATGCAGGGAACTAATAGATCTGTTGAGGTACCACAAGACTCGTCGTTTTTGCTGCAAAAGATGGACACGACCACCCCTCTGGAAACTGAACTGTGTCCCCTGAAGGAATGTTGGCGGAGAAGCTGGTTGCTGCTTTACAGGTTCAAATTCCTGCTGCAGTGTAGATCTATGTAAGACTGACCTACACTCAGGTTTGGGATTTTTTTTAACCGGTGATTACTGCATGAGATATTATCCTTGTTTATTTCTTTTTTGGAAAAGCCAGTCTGAGGAGAGGGCTTTGCTTTCTGTGTGTCTTCTTCAGAACCAGTCACAGCCTCAGCGGCCGTTCGCTCGGCTCCGTCTTCTAGGCCTCCTGCTAGGCAGCGGCATCAGCATCAGCAAACGTGCTGCTGTTCTCTTGTTCGCTCAGGAAGGGTTGGCGGAGGCAGCTGGTGGCCTGATCTGGCGCCAGATATAAGCGCCTGGCGGAGAAAGGGCGCCCCCAGCAGTCGCCCCCAGCTTCCTTTTCCCCCCTGCCCGCCCCGCTTCTTAAAATCTGTTTTTCCACCCAGGAATACTAGCAGCTGTAACACGATCTCTGGGCCGTATATCCCATAATATGCGGGCATACACTTGCAGCGCATTCGGTTCCTTCGCAGCGGAGAGCCCGAGCCGTGTGGCTCAGCGTTGCGGAGCAGCCGGCCGGTGGATGCCACATCACGGCGCTCGCTGCACACAAAGGGCCCCAAGCATGTGGCTGCAGCGGTTCCCTTTCCTCGTGGGTGCCCTGATCAGCGTCGTGGATCCCGCCACCCCCGTCTGCGAACTGCGTGCGGAAGCTCAGGGTAAGATCAAACGCAACGCGACGCTTCTGGAGGCAAGCTGATGAGGGGAAGGGGAAGGAGGACTCGCCCCACCGCCCCGCTGCCCAGTCTCTGGGAGATCAGCGGTGCTCTTTGGGAGTACTAAAAAGCCGGATGAGTGCTTCTGCCATTAAAGCGCCGAATCTAAAGGTACACGGAATAGCTCTTTGCCAACGTCCTTCAGAGTCTATCAGAATCAACGTCTCTGGATTATTTCGAGACTGGCTCTAGCTATGTGGGAGACAGAGATCTTCCCAGTGCCGTCCTTCCAGGAATGGAGTGGTCAGATTGTAAACAAATGAATGTGCCTCGTCTGTAATTTTGTGTATGTGCCTTATGATCTTCTGTATGTGGACTTTTAGATTACCCCTTCCCCAGTCTGAGAAGGGAGGGAAAGGCTTCCTTAAGATCAACACGTCTCATTTCCTAAGGAGCATCTGCTGCACATAACACTGTGTAAACTATAAGGGTTAATTATATCCGCTTCAAAGCTTGTACAAGTGGGAAGCAGCGGGGGGGGGGGCACTCTGTCAGTCTTCCCCTGACAGTGACCTTTCCCCAACATTTTAGTATTGGGAAACATTCATGGCTGCTCAAAAAGTTTTGAAAAATTGATTTGCATTTGATAAATCCAGTCCCACAATGTGCTTCCAGAGTGCTGAGAATCTTGTCAAAGGGTCCCAGCAGCAGTGCCAGGGAACTGATCCCAACCCTCAACATTAGAGTAGCAGCATCCATCAGGCTTGGGGCAGCAGTGCTGCAGAAAGCAATGCCTGCAGGCCGGTACCAACATCCTTTCTGGGACGTTCTCATGGCATCTTGTGGGTCTTCCCAGTCCATGGAGCCTGCAGAAACCCTGAGCTGGCTTCCTTGGGCAATGTGTGGTGGCAGGGAGGGTTCGCTTCAGAGAGAAAGTGGGGGAGGATGCCATGCTCACTGCAGCACTTGCTCTGGTCGTCACCGTTGCCAGGTATCTTGTAAAGTGTCAAGCTACTGGCGTAGTTAGACAGACAAATGACTGTACAGATACACTGAGATTAAATACTGTAGAGTAGACTGTACAGACTGGTTTAAATCCATTTGTGAGGAAAGTCAATTGTAGAGAGAACCAAAATACTAGGAGGGGGTGGGGCAGAATCTCAAAGCAAGTTCTCCTTGTTTGAGATATTACTTATTTGCAGTATGGACAGGCTGCTCTATAGCAAGTGTTCTTAGGGGGCTCACAACAAGAAATAAACCATTAAAATTCAATAACAACAGAAACGACAATAAAAGTATAATAAAGCATACAAACAAGTCACAGAGAGTAAAAAGAGCTTAAAGGGAAGGTAGATTAAAGGGCCTGCGGAAATAAAAGACTTTTCTGGTGCTGAAATGATGCCAAAGTAGGTGCCAAGCAAGCCTACCTGGGGAGGGAGTTCCATAGCCAGGGTGTCACCACTGAAAAGGGCCTCTCTCCTGTAGCCACCTTACACCACTTAGCGCGGGCACTCCAATAAGGGTTTCTGAAGGTGATCTCCAGGTGGGCACGTGTGGAGAGAGGTGGCTCTTGGTACCCTGGTCCCACACTGTGAAGGGCCTTAAAGATCACAACCAGCATCTTGAATCAGGCCTGGAAACAGACTGAGCGTCAGTGCTGGTGTGATGTGCTCATATTGCCCAGTTCCAGTTAGCCAACTTGTAGCCATATTCTGAACTAACTGTAGTTTCCACACTGTTTTCAAAGGCAGCCCCACTGAAAACGCACTGCAGTAGTCCATGGAAATTATCAGGTTGTGGATAACTGAAGCACAGCCGTCCCTGTCTATGTAGGGTCATAGCTGACACACCAGCCTAAGTTGCTTGAAAGGTGCCCTGGGCCATGGAAGCCACTTGCACATCCGGTGAGAAAGATGGATCAATGAGCACTGACCCCCACCCTCCCTAAATGACATAATTGCTGGTTCGCTTGCTGGAGGAAATTATATCCTGTGGGAAGAAAAGACGCTGTCTCCTTTTTAGACTCCAGGTATTTTCCTCTCTGAGGAAACAATGTTTTACCTCGTCCAGTCTGGTTTCAGACCTGGTCAGGGTACCAAGACTACTTTATCTGTACCTAGAGCAGGAGGAGGATGGGGAGTGTGTGTCTGTGCCTGTGTGTGTTGTGTGTGAGAATCCAGGTGTGTGTGTGTGTGTGTGTGTGTGTGTGTGTAAAAACTGAATGTGTATGAGTGAGGTGGCCCTGCTCACCATGGGCATGCAGACCCCAGAAGGTTAGCCACAGCTCTTTTCAGCTCTTGAGTTGAAAAAGGCTCCCCCACTCCAGCCTAGAGGTTGACTGGGGACTTATTACTTGATCCTACTGGCCCGGTTATATACTATGGATGACTGCATTCTGTTGGATCATCTGTGGGCCTTGGTAGGAGTTGTGGGCATGTTATTAGCTTGGCTCCATTCTTTCCTGTCCTGGCAGTCTCCAAGAGTCATATTGAGAGTTCTGCAGGGCTTCCTATTATTCTTGCTTTTATTCAGCATCTATATGCACTATGGATGAACAGATTTCCTCAGTTCTGTTCCATTATGATTATACAGTTCTTGTAAGAATTGTTCCACTCCAGTTGGCTTCTGGAAAGAAAGAGGAATTTAGGAGTGTTGGTAATGGATTTTGCATACGTGCTTTGACCATTTATTTATGGCACATTTTCTTATGGGTTTTATTGTATTTTTATTTATTACTATTTTATCCTACTTTTCTACCTCAATTTAGGGCACTTAAGGTAGCTCTCAACTGATCAATAAACAATCCAGGAAAATACAAAAAGAATCAAATCTAAAACTAAAATAATAAAAAAGCAAACAGAGCAGCAGATAGCACCAATCAGGTTAATATATGGGAGCAAACAAAAGGGTGGAATCAGAAATGGATACTCATCCAATAAGATGAAGGCTTGCTGGAACTATAAGGGCTTCAACTTGGAATGGAATGCCATCTGGAAAAAGGCCAAATGGGGCCAATGTCCCAAAGCAGGACATTCCAAACTTGGGACATGTTGACAGAAGGCCTTATCCCAAATTCTTGCCAATCAAGCCTTAGATTGGCATGGCACGAAACAGGGCCTCTCCCAATGAACTCAGGGAATGGGCAAGTTCATATGATAAGAGATGGTCCTTCGGATACCCTGGTCCTAAGCCATTTAAAGGCTTTAAAAGTAATAACCCTTACTTTGAACTAGGCCTAAACACAGACTGGTAGCCAGTGAAGATGATATAGCAAAGGAGCCACACGCCCTTAGTACCTGGCTCCAGTCAAAAGCTGTGCAGCAATATTCTACACCAGCTGGAGTTTCTGGACTCTCTTCAAAGGCAACCCCAAGTATAGCACATTACAGCAATCCAACTTTGATGTAACTAAGGCATATATGACCATGACCGGATCCACCTTCTCCAGAAATGGGCACAGCAGCCTCAACTGGGCAAAAGGACTCCTGGCCACAGTAGCTACCTGAACATCCAGAAGCAGAGCTAGGTCAAAGAGACTCCCGGGTTGCACACCTGATTCTTCTTCAAGGGGACTGGATCCTCCTTGGTGAATTGGAGGTCCTACTAATTGAGTACTTGCCTGGATTAAGCTTCCATATGTTCACCTTCACCCAACTCATACCAATTCCAGACACCAATTCAGAACCTTCATGGCCTCCCTGAATTGAGATGGAACACGGTGGGGGCACTCACATATCACAACAGCCCAATGTGCCTTAATTTACCCACGAGGGCTGTCATGTCATGCCAGGTGCCCACAGGTGCCATTTTTACATGGTGCCTACAGGCACCTGGCTTGTCATGCCATGTGAACCTAGGCAGCAGAGGGTGTTTGAGGGTGAGACAACCCCAAATAATCAATGGCTTGTTTTAGGGTTATTTGAGGGTTGTCTAGCCATCAAAGAAGCCCTGCCACTTGGGTTCGCACAAAATGACAGGCCACAGCAAGCTGGACACCCACAGACGCCATGCAAAAATGCCACCTGCGGGCATCTGGCATTATGCGACAGCCCCCACGGATAAATTAACTCATGGTTGGCTGTCATCTCATGTGAACCAGGTCAGAGAGTGAGGGAGAGCTGTGTGTCATCAACATACCGATGTCAACAAACTCCCAAGTCTTCAGACAACCACTCCCAACAATTTCATGTGGATGTTAAACACCACAGACTATAGGCCCATCCCCCAGTGCCACCTTCTGGAATCACACTTCCAGGAAATATCAGAATAACTGCAAAACATTGCCAACATGATGGGGTTCAAGTAGTGTTTTTTTTAACCTTTCTGTGCCAGCAAAGCATACATTCTCTGATATTCCCTTTTGAGGTGTGTACTGGCCGCTCAGCTCCAGGGTAATCTCGATGATGCAGATTATCTGGTTTGGGTGAACTATGCTAGTGTATCTGTCATGACAATGGTGTATCTGGTGTCCTGCCAGCAGGGCTTCCTCCACATCCTAAAGTTCCTCAACCAGCATATCTCTAATATAGGATTATACCATAAAAGGCATAAAACCACACTTCTGGAGAAGAAAAATATTCTTCCTTTGAATTATGTTTTTTTCTTTCTGCACAACTCTGGGACTTAATACATTACTTTCTTCCTGTTTGAATCCACCCATCATTACTTACAGTACAAATTCCAGAAATACAAATCTGGAAGAACCACAGATTTGGTGTTATCAGTACTGCTCCTGTAAAATGTTCTAGTAATATTGACCCACAAAATCTAGGGAGAAATTCAGCAAGGGAGAAGCATCTCTAATATGAGGGTGCTGTGACAGTATCCAGGGATCTGGAGTGTGGTGGCATTGATATACTGATGACACCTAGCTCTACTTCAACTTCCATTTCACATCTGTGCTGGGAGGAACAATCTCCATTCTGAAGGATGTAGTTGGCTAAATGAGGCTGAAGCTCAAATCAGACAAGATGGGAAGTGTGATGCCTTGGAAGGATAGGGGAGCCTGGTAATCAATTGCTGTGACCTTCACCTTGGGCAAACAAAGGTGGTAACTTTGGCATGCTCTGGATTCCCAGGTGGCAGCAGTGTTCAGGAGCACATGCTATCAGCAGCATTCCATTCAACATCAGCAGCTTCTCCTAGAGAATAAGGATTTAGCAACCTTATACATTATTTTCCTACCTGCAGGTTTGAGTCCTGCAATGTGCTCAATGTGAAACTGCCCTTGGAAAGTGCTTGGAAGCTATAGGCAGTGCAGAATAGAGCCCTGGGACAACTAGGAGCAATGCCATTATTACCCCACTCTTGCATGACCTGTTTTAGCTGCTATTTATCTTCAATTCTACACCCAGTTCAAGGTGCATTTAATCTAAATGTTCTGGGGCCAGGACAGCCCAGAGAGCTCCTCTCTCCATATGAGCCTGCTCACCAGTCTTCACGGCGGGGGGGGGGGGGGCTTGCTTCCGATTCTTATCCTTCGTCTTCCCTCACCAAATGACACTTGTGAGGGCTAGCAGCAGATTCTTCTCTGACTGGCATTCTCTCCCCTCAAAAGTTTACTCTGGCATGGAAACCCCCCTCCTGCTCACTGCTTTTCCACTGCAAATTCCCTATCACTTTGCAGCTGTTTGGTGGAGACCCAGTTCCTAGAATCAATCTGCCACCAAAGGTGTAGTTCTGACTCTAGCCTTATGGAAGTAAGCCAGAACATTTATACTGAGAAAGCTGTCTTGATTTTGATTGAAAGGGGGTAGTCCTGATGTTCTCAAAATGCCTCCCCCTTCCCTTTACAGGGAGTGAAAGGGGGAGGAGTGAAATAGCAGAGGGCAGAAAAAGCATTGTGGGAGGCATGGGAAATGAGATAAATTAACACCACCTTTTGGACAACTTTAATGTTTGCAAAGCAAAAGCAAGCAATTCCCATCATATGTGATATTTGTGGGACTTTTTATTCTCCAGCATTTTATAATGTAGAAAAAGAACAGAGGACTCCACAAAATTAAGACAGTTGGCATGTGGAAGTATGGACTACTTCTTACTGGTCAAAGTAAGTCAGAAGCAGAGTGAAGGTTGACATTTACCAGTAATTCTAAACATTTCAGGAGGCTTTCAGGAAAATCTCAAACCACCCTTTGGTTAATGACCAATTTTATCCTCGTTTCCATTTTCTGGTAAATTAGTGCCACACCCTGACAAATGTCTTGAAGAAACATAGCAACGCAAATGTATTTTACCTTGGTACATCTCAAGAATAAATGTGGCTATGATGTCTGTTTCCTGTCTCCAAGCTGAGCAGAGCAGAGCAGAGGAAGCTGGTCCAGCTGGTCCAGGGGCTATTCAAGGAAGCAAGCTCCCAGAGAGTGAACAATCAGAGCAAGCTAAGAGGGAGAGCAAACAGGAGTTGGCCAGGGGAGTTGCAGTGGAAGAGGAGACAAAGGCAAAGTGCTGAGCAGAGCAGAGGAAGCTGCTTCAGCTGGTCCAGGGGCTATACAAGGAAGCAAGCTCCCAGAGAGTGAGTGATCAGAGTGAGTGAATAGGGAGAGCAAACAGGAGTTGGCCAGGGGAGGTCAAAGGGGAGGACAAGGGGGAGGTCCCTAACTCCCCCCCTTTCCCCCTTTTTAAAAAACATTCTTTTTCTTGTAACACACACTTCCATACCAGTGGGACTGTGTTTTTAACCTCCAGTGAATAGAGGACAAAGCACAGGCTATTCCAGTACAATCAGAAAGCTAGAAACATGAAGGGAATAGAGACAATGGAAGGAAAAGACTTTCCAGTGGTGACCTGCAAGGTCTGTGCAGTGTTTGTTTTCTTGCCTGAGCTCAGCATGGCCTACATGTGCAACAAGTGCAAGTTGATCATGCTGTTGGAAGAAAAAGTAAGAGGACTGGAACGGCGAGTGTCGACCCTTCAGGGAATAAGAGAAAGCGAAGAGTTCTTGGACAGAACGGTGGAACTACAGCAGCAAAGTGAAGAACAGAAGCTAGAAGAGCAACAGCAAGCAAGTATGTCACGAAGACCCGTGGACTCGCCAGGAATGCTGTCTCCCAGGAGGACGGATTAGAGATGTGACTGAAAGGTTGCCTGCACTCATAAAGCCCACTGACAGGTATCCCTTTCTTCTCATCCATGTGGGAACAAATGATATCACCAAGCAGAGATACGAAGAAATCACATCAGACTTTTAAGCTTTGGGAAGGAAACTCAAGAACTTTGGAGCCCAGATAGTTTTCTCATGCATCCTTCCAGTAGGTAGAAGAGGGATAGAAAGGGAAAGAAAAATACTCCGGGTGAATGACTGGCTATGAAGGGAGTGCTGACACGAGAGATTTGGATTCTGAGACCACGGGCTATACTTCCTGGAAGATGGACTGTTGGCAAGGGATGGGTTGCACCTCACAAAGGCTGGGAAGAATGTGTTTGGCCACAGCTTGAAGAACTTCATCAGGAGGGCTTTAAACTGAATCCTACGGGGAAGGGAGACGTAACATTGGGGGTAACAGTGGATGAAGGCTCATGCACCGCAACAGAGAGAACAGCTCTAATAGCACCCAGAAATAGTCTTCAGAAACACGTAGGAAGAAAGCCAGACCATAAAGCACATGGTCTAGAATGTCTATACACTAATGCCCAGAGTATGGGAAACAAACAGAACAAACTTGAACTCTTAATACAGGAGGGATATTATGACTTGATAGGTGTAACTGAAACTTGGTGAGATGATTCCCGTGACTGGAATACACAATTGAAGGATATAACTTGTTCAAAAAGAACAGGAGGAACAGAAAGGGAAGTGGAGTTGCACTATGTGTTCAAAATACATCTCTCTGCTCAGAAATACAGGAGGATGAGCTTGGTAGCCCCATCGAGAGCATCTGGGTTAAAATAAATGGAGCAAAGAATAAAAGGAACCTGGTGGTCGGACTCTACTACCAGCCACCCAATCAAGGAGAAGACGAGGATGAAACTTTTGAAAAGCAATTTGCCAGTGTTTCAAGGAAGCAGGATGTAGTAGTAATGGGGGACTTCAATTTCCCCGATATTTGTTGGGAGACAAATTCTGCAAAACATGGCCCCACCAAGAGATTCCTGACTTGTGTTGCTGATAACTTCCTCCTACAGAAAGTAGAGGAAGGAACTAGAGGATCAGCTATCCTTGACTTGATCCTAACCAGCAGAGATGACTTAGTGGATAAAGTAGCAGTTACGGGAACTCTGGGGGAAAGTGACCATGTTATACTCGAGTTCTTGGTTCTAAAGGAAGCAAAAGCTGAGTGTAGCCAAACCCGTACCCTGGACTTTAGGAAAGCCGATTTTAATAAACTCAGAACAATGATCAGTAAGATCTCATGGCAAGCAACTGTAATGAGAAAAGGAGTCCAAGATGGATAGGAGTTTTTAAGAAAGGAAACTCTAAAGGCAGGTAGCACAGAATTGCAGGGATGGCATCAGGAAGGCTAAAGCTGAGAACGAGCTGAGGTTAGCGAGGGATGCTAAAAGCAACAAAAAGGCTTTCTTCAGATATGTGCATAGCAAAAGACAGAGGGGAGAAATGGTGGTTCACCTATTAAATAAGAATGGCAAAATGATAACAGATGACAAAGATAAGGCAGAAGTGCTCAATTCCTACTTCGGCTCAGTCTTATTTATTTATTTATTTATTTATTTCTATACCGCCCAATAGCCGAAGCTCTCTGGGCGGTTCACAAAAATTAAAACCAAACAACACACAATAAAACAATTTAAAATATATAGAACATTAAAACCACAATATAACAATACAACCACAATAAAACCTAGCAGCAGTACAGGAGTTTAAAATACAGATTTAAAACAGCAAAGATAAAAATTTAGAATGCTAAAATGCCTGGGAAAATAAAAAGGTCTTCACCTGACGCCAAAAGGAGTACAATGTAGGCGCCAGGCGAACCTCACTAGGGAGCTCATTCCAGAGCCGGCGTGCCACAGCAGAAAAAGCCCTCCTCCTAGTAGCCACCCGCCTCACTTCCTTTGGCAGGGGCTCACGGAGAAGGGCTGCTGCTGATGATCTTAAGGTCCGGGCAGGCACATATGGGAGGAGGCGATCCTTCAGGTAACCTGGCCCCAAGCCGTTAAGGGCTTTGAATGTTAACACCAGCACTTTGAATCGGGCCCGGAAATGGACTGGCAGCCAGTGCAGCTGGAAAAGTACTGGCGTAATATGAGCTCGCAGGCCAGTCCCTGTTAACAATCTTGCTGCCCTATTTTGGACCAGCTGAAGTTTCCGGACCGTTTTCAAAGGCAGCCCCACGTATAACGCATTGCAGTAATCCAGACGAGAAGTTATCAGAGCATGGATAACTGTAGCTAGGCTATCTCTGTCCAGATAAGGGCGTAGTTGGTATACCAGCCTAAGCTGATAAAAAGTGCTCCGTGCCACTAAAGGAAGCAAAAGCTGAGTGTAGCCAAATGCATACCCTGGATTTTAGGAAAGCCAGTTTTAATAAACTCAGAACAATGATCAGGAAGGTCCCATGGCAAGTGACTCTAATGAGAAAAGGAGTCCAAGATGGGTGGGAGCTTTTAAAAAAGGAAATTTTCAAGGCACAATTACAAACAATTCCAACAAGAAAAAACGGTGGAAGACAATAGAAGAAGCCAATGTGGCTTCACAAAAAGCTTAGAGAGATCACCTGAAAACAAAGAAGGACACATATAGGAAGTGGAAGGAAGGCCAAGCAACAAAGGAAGAGTACAGACAGGTAGCACAGAATTGCAGGGATGGCGTCAGGAAGGCTAAAGCTGAGAACGAACTGAGGTTAGAGAGGGATGCCAAAAGCAACAAAAAGGCTTTCTTCAGATATGTGCATAGTAAAAGACAGAGGAAAGAAATGGTGGTTCAGCTATTAAATAAGGATGGCAAAATGATAACAGATGACAAGGAAAAGGCAGAAGTGCTCAATTCCTACTTTGGCTCAGTCTTCTCCTGAAAGAGGGTCTATGAGCCCCCTGGCAAAGGCAAAGTACAGGCCGAAGGGGCAAGATTGTAGTTTGAGATCGATAGGCATAAGGTCAGGAACACCAAATTACTTTGAATGAGTTCAAATCTCCAGGGCCAGATGAACTGCATCCTAGAGTAATAAAGGAACCGGCAGAAGAACTCTCAGGACCACTGTCTATTATCTTTGAGAAAACATGGAGGACGGGGGAAGTGCCAGATGACTGGAGGAGGGTTAATGTTGTCCCTATCTTCAAAAAGGGCAAAAAAAAAAAAAAAGGAACCTGGGAAATACAGGCCAGTCAGTCTGACATCCTTTAAGAAGGATGCAGACAAACTGGAGAGGGTTCAGAAGAGGGCAGCAAAGATGATCAGGGAACTGGAAACAAAGCCCTAGGAGGAGAGACTGAAAGAACTGGGCATGTTTAGCCTTGAGAAGAGAAGACTGAGGGGAGATATGATAGCGCTCTTCAAGTACTTGAAAGGTTGTCACAGAGAGGAAGGCCAGGGTCTCTTCTCGATCATCCCAGAGTGCAGGACACAGAATAATGGGCTCAAGTTACAGGAAGCCAGATTCCGGCTGAACATCAGGAAAAACGTCCTGACTGTTGGAGCAATATGATAATGGAACCAATTCCCTAGGGAGGTAGTGGGTTCTCCCACACCGGAGGCATTCAAGATGAAGCTGGACAGCCATCTGTCAGGGATGCTTTGACTTTGATTCCTGCATTGAGCAGGGGGTTGGTCTCAATGGTCTTATAGGCCCCTTCCAACCCTAGTATTCTATGATTCTATGTTCCTGCCCTGGGTTCTACCTTCTCCAGCTTCCACCTGATGAAACTGAAAGGGTGTCTCCACCAGCGATTTACTCTGAGCCAGCTGTGTGTGGAGGTCGTTAGGGATACATGACGTCATGGCCATCCAGCAGCCACCCTGGAGCTTATCAGGGAAAACCCAGATTTCCTGAGACTGCTTAAAGTCCAATTATTTTCCTTAAGTTGGGTTCTCCCCGGTATAGTTGCTGTGTGCCCCAACCCCCGCATTGACCTCGAGTATGCTAGCCCTGCCCAGGGGTGTGCCTTTCAGTGTGACCTCAGTCAAAGGGTGTTTCCTCCCATTGTGCTGAATGAAACTTGCCCTCTCAGTGACCACAGAAATAACAGAGAAGCCCCTCAATTGACATGGCACATATGAAAGCCCAATTTCTTAAATGCATGATCTCAAGGCTCCGATCCATTGCCTCAGGACCTAACTCCTTCACAGCTTCCTTATAGAGATCCTGTGCATTAAAATGGGGGCTGGTTTCGGTCTGTTTCCCACAACAAGCGCATTAGTGTCTCCTCAGAAGTAACTCCCATTGTGGTCAATGAGGCTTGCCTTTGAATGCCCACATCAGTACAGAGATTCCCCCTCAATTGAAATGGCACATTCTAAAGCCCAATTCCTTAAGTGCGATTAAGAGATCAAGCACGAAAGCGATTAAGCGATCAAGCACGGAAGTAACTACTTCACAGCTTTGTTATAGTTATCCTGCAGGTTACAGTGGGGGTGGTTTCTGTCTTTGTGCTTACCGGTCTCTTTCCCACAACAAACCCATTACTGTCTCCTCAGAAGTAACTCCTATTGTGGTCAATGAGGTCCTGTGGGTTAAAATGGGGGTTGGTTTCCATCTTTGTGTTTTCCCCCCTCTTTCCCAGCACAAGCATATGGGTCTACTCAGAAGTAACTCCCATTGTGGTCAATGAGGCTTGCTCCTGAAATGCAGGTGCATCTGGACTTTCAGGGAAAGGAGCGGGGGGGGGGGAGCCTCTGTTATTGGTTGAGCCTCTATCCCCACCAGGAAGTATGTTCTGCGAAGTGATTTTTACTGTTGCAGAGAATCTGCTCATGGAGCCCTGCTCACAGCAAAGCTGATTCCTTTTTAAAAAAAATCCGATACTCCTCCATTAGCTTCTCCTTCCATTGTGGTGGGAACATGGCCTGAGAAGAAAAGCCCCTCAGGACGTCTGCTTCTGCTTTGGTCACTTGTCCTCACTGATGCTCAAAGCTTCAGCTCCTTTACTCTCTCTGGGTCACAAAGACACGCAGTATGGCTAATTGGTTCCCTCTACCCAATACAGGAGAAGTAATAAGAAAACAGATTTTCTAATGGTAGCGCAATAAGCCAAACAAAACATGGGATTTTGTATTAAAAACAAATAAAATGTATTAATACAAAAGAGTCTCTCTCTCTCTCTCTCTCTCTCTCTCTCTCACACACACACACACACACACACACTAATAAATCTATACTTGGTCCTAACCTATCTACCCCTTCTAAATCCTGGTTCCAAAACCCTACTAATTAGATGTAGATTCCTCAATCCTGAAGGCCCTATCTGTCTTATAACTGTCAGCTCTCTCCTTTTAAAACTTCACAGTCCTCACACACACACACACACCCCTCCCACTTTTCACTCATTCACAAATATTCTGTTAATCCAAACTTACCTAGGTTACACTTAACAATGCAAGCATATACGTTAATATAACAAGCATATGTTACAATAGCCCTATAGCTAATGACCAAGTTTCATGTGTACACTGATCTAGTAACAAATAATACTAGGCGGTAAGCAGGAAACTCCCTATGCCTAGGGGCCCATACACACTGTCTGGAGATAGACTGCTGACCAGCTTAGTTTTCTAACTGAAGCCTTGTACGTATGAGATGCATGGATTTCATAAAATTACATTAGCATAATTTCCAGCAAGAAAGCACATGACTTTCACTAAAGCAAATGACCTCCTCTGTCCTGGGCCAGTTTAGACAAAAGATATTGTACTTAAGGGTGCAATCCTATGCATACTTAAACAGAAGGAAGTCCTACAACTCCCAGCATCATCTTGTTTGTTTGTTTGTTTATTTATATCCCGCCTTTTCCCCAATACTGGGACTCAAGGCGGCTTACATCATTAAAAACTTGTACAGTTAAAATATATAAAAATATACAAAAGTTAACAATATAATTAAATCATCAATAATATTAAAATTGCATAAAATATCAGAATTTAAAACAATAACAATAGTACCACTCCATCATATTCTCACAGGTCCGGACTATCTATCCCCAAAGGCCCGCTGGAACAAAAACGTTTTTTGCCAGGCTGCAGAAACATACCAAGGAGGGTGCCACTCTCGCCTCCCTATGCTAGGGCCTACGCCTATGCTGGGGCTCTGGAAAAGGGAATTCCAGAGCCCTAGCATAGCTGGCTGGGGAATGCTAGGAGTTGGGGGACCTTCTGTCTAAACATGCATAGGATTGCGCCCTAAATCAGAAAAACACGCAGTGTCATCATACCGAACTTTCAGAGTAAGATTTTCAAAAGCTTGAGTTTTCCTCTGTTTCCCTATCCTAATTCATCCCCCCTCCCCCAAATAAAGTCATTGTCACTATGTTGTGCATATTCGTGAAATCCTGCTTGAATGGTATGGTATATTTTTAGATTCATCAAATTAAATTCATGTATTTATGTAAACAATTATATCCCACTCTTCTGGGTGCTTACACAGCAGTCAGGGTGGCTAACAACAATCCAAAATAATAATAGAATACAGCACGATAAAGTACATGCAAGTGACATTCTTTCCCCTCACCTGCACTTTCTATGCATCAAGATGCAATGCTGAGATCTTGAGAATGTGTTTTGGGCAATGCCGATTGCTGAACTCTCCCTGCTACTGACTGTAGTGCCACCTAGTGACCGAGGGCAGGTGTCACTCACACTGTTACCAAAGCGTGGAACCTCTAATACTATGTGTAAGGTTACGTAAACTGACTAGTTTCTTTGCAACCCTGCATAAGCTATGACTACCCTCTTGGCCCAGCTGTGCCAGTAGCAAAATCAGGACTATTCAGGCCATGGCCTCCCATGACTGAACTCACAAAGCAGACTTAGGCTACATCCTGTACTCACTTTCCTGGGAGTAAGTACTATTGTCCTCACTGGGGCTTACTTCTGTGTGTGTATGTAGTGTTGCACTGTCAGAAGCTTAGAAACTTAACATTTTTAGACACACAACCCCACCCCACCCACCCCTGCACCCCTGGTTATCTTGAGAAACAGCAGGCCTCTGAATTGAAGGCTCAAGAGGTAAGGCAAGAGCTAGAGGCATAAGAGGGGATGGTGAAGAAAAGCACTGATCAGTTTGGAGTACTTGTGTCCACAAATTATTAAACGTATTGCAAAGTGTTGTGGGCTTGAATATTCAGAGAATATCTGGTGCAGAATAGCTCCACTACTCTGCAATAATCATTCTACTCTGCAGCAGGTCCCAAGTATCTATTTATTTATATAATTATTGCTTTATTTATTACAAGGATTTATATCCTGCCCTTCTATTGCCACTACAGTAGTCAGGGTGATTTACAACAATATAGAACAATACAAAAATCAATACCAAGTTGTCTACTGATCAGCTACACTGACTGCTTTCAAAGTTGTCTGCCTCTTTTCCTTCTTATTTATTTATTTCATTTCTATACTGCCCAATAGCCGAAGCTCTCTGGGCGGTTCACAATAATTAAAACCACAAAATACATAATAATACAATATAAAATGTAAAAGCTTAAAACTACAATATAAAAGTACAAACCACAATAAAACCTAGCAGCAATGCAGAGATTTAAATACAATAACAGATTTAAACTTCTTCAACTTTCATTTCTTCCATACCCCTCCAACAGTTGTTGAACTTCCCATCTCTTCCTCAAATTCACCAATCTTGCTTGCTTGCTTGCTTGCTTTCTCGTGACTTTAGCCTGCTCTCCCATTGTTCAGGCAAGATACCATTGTAGGAACTAAGGGCACAATGTTTAAACAGAAAAAAGTCCTACAACTTCCAGCACTCCCCAGCTAGCATTGTGGTTTTCTGTCTAAACATGCATAGGATTGCACCCTTAATAGGATATTACACTACCCCAACATGGCGGGATGGCGATCCTGGTAAAAAGCTTTGTGACAACACTACTAGCCCAAGCACGCTGGGCTAGAGTGTTAAGAATGTTCTGTTTAGATTCTATGACTATTCCTATTACTAGATGTGAAACTAGATAGGATAATGGAATATAAGGAGGAAGTAAAGTACATGTGTGTTTTCAGTGACGGGCAGGGATGCTGCTGATGGAGATGGCATCTCCCTTCCATGGGGCATCTCCCCTTTTCACCTGCTTCCTTCTCTCTCTCTCCTTTCCCCCTCCTTCTCCCCGTATCTGAGTCTTCCATTATCTTTCATTGATCTCGCTCCTCTTCTTGCCGCTTTTCCTCTTTTCACAGAGGGAACTCAAGCCAAACACAACGGGGTAATTTGATAGCTCATTAGCTGCCATCTATTTAAAAATGGAACAGACGCCTTGAATGATCACGGCGTCATGTAAAGAGCCCACAAACTTCCATGAAGGAGCAATCTCAATTGCAAGATAAAAGCTCAGTGTGAAGGAGCCCTTGATTTGGGCCTGTCTTTCTTGACTTGATCTCTCTCATCTTTTGGAATAGGGAGGGATGAGTTTGGATCGCATACAGTTAGCCTTCTTATTTCATTTTCCATTTTAGTGTTGCAAGTTCACACAAGTAGAATTAATAATAATAATAATACATTTATATTGCTCATTTCAACTGTTCGAAGTACTTTGCATACATTATCTGAATAATTCTTCCCAAAGCCCTGAAAGGCAAGCCAATGGTGTTATTCCCGTATTGAGGATGGGTGCTGAGGATAAAAGAAGGGTGCATTAAAGGAATAGTGGTCTAAGACCTACGAGTGAATTTGCAGTTTAGGTGAGGTTTGAAAACTTCACACTGTTAGGTGTGAGCTGGTGTAGCAGAGTGGATAAGAGTGCTAGCTGTAAATATACCAATTCAAGTCTCAGCTCAGCCATGAACTCACTATAGATTTGCCATTATCACCCCCATCCTTCTCCACCACCGTGTTCCCTCCATCTGCCTTCTTCCCAGAGTCTAAGATATTCATGGTGGGGCTTTGTATTGTCTACTGCTGACAAATATGTATCTTTCCAAACATCTGAATGGGAAGAATTCAAGCCACTCAGGTGCACAGAGGGGTCTTCATGGAGCTAGCCTTATGTGGTAAGTATTCCATGGTAAGTAAGCAAACAAATACAGATGCAGCAGACTTAATGATGGGAAAGGGATTGAGATGTTGCTGCCTTTGAAGGGGAAGAGGAGTCTAAAGCAAAATAGTTTAAGGGAGCAATCCTATTGCCACTAGACAGTGGCTAGACAGCCAGAGGATAAGTTGTTTTCTGACCTCCCCTCACTCCCGTGCTGCATCAGAGGCAGCGCAGAACAGCCCTATCCTCCATGCTTGCAAGAGGAGTGCGGGCAGCCGAAAAGGGGCGTGGCTGGGGGGGGTGTTCCGGGGCAGGCGGAACTGCCTGTACAACACATCTTATGTGTTATACAGCGGCCTCCTTCCCCGCTCCATGCTCTCGCGGCTATACAGCCACAATCACCTGTCTAGCCAAAAAAGCAGGGCAGGAGGAGCACGGAGAGAATTCTCCGTGCTCCTCCTGCCCTGCTTTGGATAGGCGGTCGCCTCCAAGTTCAGAGGCAGCCACCTATCTCAATAGGATTGTGCCCTAAGTGTTTTGAAATTTTATTTAACATGCTGCAGTCTGAAGCACTTTTTCACTTACTTCGTAACAATCTTTTTTTTTCTCCTTCTCTCTTTTATTTTCAGTTCAGTGTCAAACACAAGCAGAAAACAAAGGTAAAACATACATGTTTTTCTTTCTTCCAGGCAGGAACCCTGAGTTTCCAAAAGGTGTCTTTCTAACACAAACAAAAGAGATTAAACCCATACATTGAGTGGTAGCTTGTAACTTCTCCACTGGTTTGTCTTCATCACATGCTCCCCAACTGTCTAATTATCTTTCTCTTCATACTCTCCAGCATTTCACAGATGAAAATAGGGCCACTTTTGTGAATATGTAGGGGGCCGGGGGAGGTTTGGTCCAAGAGGCGGGGACCAACCCAGTCCAAATTACAAGTGATCACAAGGAGAAAATATACAATAAACAACATGCAGAGCTAGTTGTGATCAAAGCAGGTGAGCCAGACACTGAGCCCTAAGTCCCAAAACAACAACACACAAGTTTGAATTGAGGCTATATCTATATGCCAGTCCCCCAACCTGGTGCCCTCCAGATGTTTTGGTACAGATCCCATCACCCCAGCCAGCATGGTCAATAGTCAGGGATGATGGGAGGTGTAGTCAAAACCATCTGGAAGGCAACAGGTTGGGAAAGGCTGCTATATTTATTTCTTAAATAATAAATAGAAATAAATAGAAATTTATAAATAGGAATAAATAGAAAATATTCCTATAAATAGGAATAAATATAAATTTATTCTATTTCTTAAATAAATATATACCATTTAGAAACCATAGAATGCATTTGTCCCATTTTAGAGATGGGACCATGCAGCTCATGGCTTGACCATTGTGAATGGGCTTTGGTCTGGTGCATTCCTTTCCTCTCCCTCTTCTTCTTGCACATACTGATTCCCTCCCCAACTTCCTGGGTTCTGGCAAAGCATATGAAAGCATAGTTTGCCATTGTATGTGAAAGGGATAAACTATGGTTTGCACATACCAGAGCTCGCCTTCAAAGCAGAACTGGAAACCCACTTCAAATTTGGTTTCCAGTTGTGGCTTAGAGGAAAATTCTGGTTTGTGCAAACCATACCTTGCCCCTTTCAGGTGTAATAGTTTGTCCATTTCATATGTAATGGCCAAGATCAGATATTAGGTCATAGATGGAAATGTCTTAAACATGAGAACACAACCTTGAACTCCAAAGGAGTACAGCATGCATTATAAGCTTCTAATTCACACCACAGAAATCCTATCATCCAGAAAGAAGACAGAAATGATCAAAATGCCACATGAAAAGGTAATTTCTGGATAAATCAATCAGGTCTGTAAAACAATCCAGATGTGATGACTCAAGTGGATGAGCTAAATCAGGAAATGAGAGTAGCTCCAAAGTTTCTAGGTTTTGGCGGTGGACAGGAGTGCGTTTGTGTAGCTGAGTCTAGTGTGCCAACTGTGTCTGTTCCTACAGATGACTGATCAGGCCATGGTGACATATGCCTGTATGTGGGGCTGCCACTGAAAACTGTTTGGAAATTTCAGCTGGCCCAGAATGCTCCAGTTAGTTACAGGGAGCACATGATTCCCTTGTTACAACAGCTTCACTGATTACCAGTCTGTTTCCATACTGGTACAATTCAAAGGATATGACCTATAAAGCCCTAAATGGCTTGGGACCTGACTATCTGAAAGGCTGCCTTCTCCCATATGAGTCTGCCCAAGTTTTAACATCTTCAGGAGAGGCTCTTTATTAGTACTGCTGCTTCAGAGGCACATTTGGTGGTGACACAAGAGAGGGCCTTCTTGGTGACTGCCTCCAGGCTGTGGAACTCCCTGCTGAGGGAGGTGAAATTGGTTCCCCCTCTGCTGTCCTTCCCTTAGCAGGCAAAGACATTTTATTCAAGCTGGCCTTTGGTGTGTAAGTGGGTCTGTTGGGTTCTATGCTGTTTTATTATATTGTTGTTGTATTTTTATTTGTGTTTTTAATGTGTATGTTTTATTATTATTATTTTAATCAAGTTTTTTATTATGATTGTAAGCTTACTTTGGTGCCCTTTTCTTGATAGAAATGTGGGATACAAATGAAATAAATTAATAGTTATTGTATTTCTGACAAACCACTGAAGAATACATTCAATTAAAGCACCCATCTTACCAGTTGTTTACTACGAGATTGTTTTAGGTTGATTACTGAATAAGAAACATTCATGTACCTGTCTTCTAATTTCTCACAGCAAAATGCGTGGACATCAGCTTGGGTTCCTGTAACGATGTATCTTATTCAAAAACGATTTACCCTAATTTGCTGGATCAGAAGTCCAGAGGAGTGATTGAATACAGCTCCGAATATATCTTGATGAGTGTGCTCCATAACTTGCTGCAGGGAGAATGCAATCCTGATCTGAGGCTTCTGAGCTGCTCTATTATGGCCCCGAAATGTGAAGAGGGCAAAATCATTAAGCCGTGTCGTAATGTCTGTGAAACCCTGAGAAAAAATTGCCTTCCTGCTTTTGATGCAATTGACATGGCTTGGCCCTACTTCTTGGATTGTGATCGCTTCTTTGTGGATGAAGTAGAAGGTTGCTTTGATCCATTAGCAAAGCTGCGAGGTAAGAATCAAAGCTGCATCTTTGTGTTTTAATAGATACAACAGAATTCAAACATACAAGTGGCCTAGACTAGATCCTGGCTGAGTCAATTATTTTGATAGGGCTGAATCTGGCTTGTTGACATCGCCTTAGGTTGACTTGAGTGAATCATAGGGTGATATAATGTCAGGTTTTCCAGCCAGCCAGTCTTTTAAAGGAGAAAGCTGAGAAGTTGATCACCTAATCAGGTGATACACCAGTGATCAGTACACAAGTAAACTAAGCAGCTTACTGGTTTAGCCTGTTTAAGATCAGCTTGGATTGCCATCAGCTCAGGTTCATGTAAATTGGTCATGAGTGAGATTAAATATGTCATATTCAGTGGGGAACCGAGACTGGAATGTGGAATGTACACAGTTAGATTGGTTAAAAGCAATGCCCAAAGAGAAGCCAGTGTCCAAAAAGAGCCAATGTTTAAAAGAGAAACAGACAGCATCTCATGACACTCATTTACTTATGAAATAAGGATAGTATTGATGGTATTTCCATATAGTAAGTTGGAAAAGTGGAAAATGCAAAGGAGAAAGAAATAAAACTTCACTTTAATTGTAATGTTTATGGCATCCTGCAACAGGTTAAAGACAAAAAAGAATCATACTTTTTTTTTAAATAAAAAGCATGAGGCAATCTATCAGTAGGCTTTACAAATCTGTTCTCATGTGCTGGAGTAATGAAAGCAGATGAACATGCATTGATCATTTAGCGCAATGCTATGTTGCAGTAGTTGCAGTTTGTACAATGTATTATTGCCCATTTTCTGACCTCTTTAGTTTCTTAGACCCATTCCAGAAAATCTATTAGTACATGCTTAACTGGGTTTCTTCACTACCAGTCCCCAAACAGATGGAAGCTCATCTAGAGGAGCCTGTGTTCTTACAGGAGTCTCCAAAATGTTTGGGCCTGTGGGCGCACATTTGAAAATCTTAGAAACTGTCATGGGCACCATCACATGATTGCCATGTGGAACTGCCTAGTCACAAATGGTTGCCATAGCATGGAGGGGGCCTGCCTAGTCACAAAGGACAAGTAACTTCCCCAAGAAACTGAGTACAAGGCAGAGGCTGGGTTTGATCCCCAAATACCGAACCATGTATTTGCCCCCACATAGCACAATACGATACCAGTTTCACAGAAGGAAAACTGGTGATACTCAGAGTCACACCCCCCCAATTAACAGAGGCAAAAAATACCCCCCCAAGAAACATACAGGCAGAACTGCCCCTAAAAACAAACACACAGGCAAAACTACACTCCCATTGCCCATCAAAAATACACAGGCAAAACATTCCCCCCACAAAAAAACTCTAGGTAGTGCTAGGGTCCCTTTTCTTTCCCTTAAAAAACAAACACCAGCAGCTGGTAGGGCCTGCTCAAAAGCAGAGCATCAGCTTCCCCCAGCCTGCTCCTTTTTGAAGAATCCCTCAGGCCCCACATGGGAGAAAAGGAAGAAGGAGGATGGGAAGACTGCAGACTAGTGCTCTACTTTCCCACTACCCAAGGCAAAAACATTATCAAAAAATGCATGCAATTGGGAGGAGCAGGGGGCCTTGGCAGGTATCTGGGGGTTCGGTGTACCTGGGAGCACCATGTTGCCAACTCCAGCACTGGAGCATAGTACTGCTGAACTCTTTTATTCTTTCAGCCCTCTGCTCACTGAATAGTGGTTTTAGTGATAAATTAAAAATAAGGGCTAACAGACCAAAGCTTTGATCCTGAAACATGCTGTGACCACACATATTAGACATAATGATTGCAGGCTCATCAGGTGCATGAGAATTATAAGGGCAAATTGATCTGGAAGAAAATGCCTTTGCTGGTGTGGTTTGTTTTTGCATTGACATAGATAAAGATAACTGCACTAGAGTGATAGAGTTCCTGCTATCATATTCGCAAAGGGTAGAGACATGCGTGTGTGGCATGATGTCCCCGGGACCTGTTCACAGTGCACCCTCTGTTATCAAGAATTGTGGTAACAATGACAGTTATCTCCTGCCTCTCCCTGTTACGTTTTCAAGGCACAATATGCTGGATGGGGATCACATTGGCACCACCAATATTAAGCACCCGATTATGTAAGTAACCTGTGAAGGCCGGACTGTGGCCTTGGGTGTAGTTGGTGCCGTGTTTGGCTATGGATAAGGCCAATAAATTATTCTGTAGCAAACCATGGGGAAATCCCTGCTCTGCTCGTGGTAGTCACTAGATGAAGATACAGGTCACTTCATTTGCTTTTAGGGCTCTCCCCACCCCCACCTGCCACTCCACATTTAATGTTAAACAGTCTTGGCTGTTTCTTGGCCTTACCTCAGTAACTGATTGAGGCCCAGGAATGGTGTTATGAATGCAGCCCTGCCCATGCAGTTGGATAATGAGTGACTGCCTTAGCAGAGTGGCAGTTGTGCTGGATCTTGCTTTGCTGCCAGGACCTTTTCCACCTGACGTGACAGGAGCTGGGTCTACCACCAGTAAGTATGAACAAAATAAGCAAATTAAGAAAAGCATTTCCCCACGTACCAGGCTAAAGAAGTAATTGTTGAAAAGAAGTATTTTAAAGCTGATTATTGAAAGGAGTTTGAATTGCTAGTCATTGGAAACAACAAACTCTTATCTTCAGTACAAGAATGATAAAGAACATTGTGGTGGAGAGTGCTGATGAACAAATGGACATTCTAAACCAGGGCTGGTGAAACTTTTTCAGCCTGAGGGCCAGATTGCCACCTGGGAAACTTTCTAGCGGCCGTATGCCTGCCGTGAGCATGGCCAAAGCTCAAAGTGGGCATCGCTACCTCACTCTCTTGCACACCTTCCTTCCTTCCTTCCTTCCTTCCTTCCTTCCTTCCTCTCTCTCTCTCTCTCTCTCTCTCACACACACACACACACACACACACACATACCCAAACACCTGTCATCCACACCATGCACACACAGACATGTACACCATTCATACAGACCCCATCCACACAATTCATACACACACACATTCACATACACACACACCATTCACAGCCTTCACAGCCCACTCCCACAGCTGATCCATGCAGATCAGCTGAGGAGGGGGTATTTTGCAGCTCCATTTCTCAGCACTGAGCAGGAGAAAGTTCTTGTCTCCAATCAGTTGCTGGGGGGGCAGGGAGGGGCACAGATGAGGACCCCATGCCTGTAGAGATGGTTAAAAACAGTGAAAGATCCTTCAGAAAATGGGTACCTTTATTTGATACCCATTTCTTAGATAATGGCTGAACATGTTAAGCAGAATACAGATTTAGATGTTAACATGGATGATTTTGGTCTTAATTTGCTAAGTTGGTTTCCCTGTCTGGTGTTTATTTTCTTTCTTTAGTAGTCCTCCACTAGAAGGCGTGATTCGTACTGCTTGTAGGCCTCCCGTGGCCCCAGAAGCTGTTGGTGCTCGAAAGGGCTCTGTCCTGATCCTCAAGCACTGGCTCTGGCGGAGCTGGAGAGCCTCTGGCTGCCCTTATAGAATCATAGAATCATAGAATAGTAGGGCTGGAAGGGGCCTACAAGGCCATCGAGTCCAACCCCCTGCTCAATGCAGGAATCCAAGTCAGAGCATCCCTGACAAATGGCTGTCCAGCCTCGTCTTGAAGGCCTCCAGTGTGGGAGTGCCCACCACCTCCCCAGGTAATTGGTTCCATTGTCGTATTGCTCTTACAGTCAGGAAGTTTTTCCTGATGTTCAGCCGGAATCTGGCTTCCTGTAACTTGAGCCCATTATTCCGTGTCCTGCAGTCTGGGATGATCAAGAAGAGATCCTGGCCTTCTTCTCTGTGACAACCTTTCAAGTACTTGAAGAGTGCTATCATATCTCCCCTCAGTCTTCTCTTCTCAAGGCTAAACATGCCCAGTTCTTTCAGTCTGTCTTCATAGGGCTTTGTTTCCAGTCCCCCGATCATCTTTGTTGCCCTCCTCTGAACCCTCTCCAGTTTGTCTGCATCCTTCTTAAAGTGTAGTGCCCAGAACTGGACACAGTACTCCAGATGAGGCCTAACCAGAGCTGAGTAGAGGGGAACTAGTACTTCCCGGGATTTGGAAGCGATGCTTCTATGAATGCAGCCCAAAATGGCATTTGCCTTTTTTGCAGCCACATCACATTGTTGGCTCATATTGAGCTTGTGATCTACAACAATTCCAAGATCCTTCTCGCTTGTAGTGTGGTTGAGCCACGTATCCCCCATCTTGTAACTGTGCATTTGGTTTCTTTTTCCTAGGTGCAGAACTTGGCATTTATCCCTATTAAATGTCATTCTGTTGTTTTCTGCCCAGCGCTCCAGTCTATCCAGATCACTTTGAATTTTGTTTCTGTCTTCCAAAGTATTAGCTATCCCTCCCAATTTTGTGTCATCTGCAAATTTGATCAGCATTCCCTGCACCTCCTCCTCCAAGTCATTCATAAAAATGTTGAAGAGCACTGGGCCCAGGACTGAGCCCTGCGGTACCCCACTCGTTACCTCTCCCCAGTTTGAGAAGGTCCCATTGATAAGCACTCTTTGAGTCCGATTCTGTAGCCAACTGTGGATCCACCGGATCGTTGTTTCATCTAGCCCACTTTGAGCTAGTTTGCTCATCAGGATATCATGGGGCACTTTGTCGAAAGCTTTGCTGAAGTCGAGGTATATGATGACTACAGCATTCCCACGGTCTACAAGGGAGGTTACTTGATCAAAAAATGAGATCAGATTTGTCTGGCAGGACTTGTTTTTGACAAATCCATGTTGGCTTCGAGTAATCACGGCATTGTTGTCAAGGTGCTTCCAGATGGATTGCTTTATGATCTGCTCCAGAAGTTTCCCAGGGACTGATGTCAGACTGACTGGTCTGTAGTTCCCAGGTTCCTCCTTTTTACCCTTTTTGAAGATAGGGACAATGTTAGCCCTCCTCCAGTCATCTGGCACTTCCCCCGTCCTCCATGATTTCTCAAAGAGAATAGACAGCGGTTCTGAGAGTTCTTCTGCCAGTTCCTTTATGACTCTAGGATGCAGTTCATCTGGCCCTGGAGATTTGAATTCATTCAAAGTAATGAGGTGTTCCTTGACCATATGCCTGTCGATCTCAAGCTGCAATCCTGCCCCTTCAGCCTGTACTTCGCCTTTGCCAGGGGGGTCATAGACCCTCTTTTGGGAGAAGACTGAGCCAAAGTAGGAATTGAGCACCTCTGCCTTTTCTTTGTCATCTGTTATCGTTTTGCCATCCTTATTTAATAGCTGAACCACCATTTCTTTCCTCTGCCTTTTACTATGCACGTAGCTGAAGAAAGCCTTTTTGTTGTTTTTAACATCCCTCGCTAACCTCAGCTCATTCTCAGCTTTAGCCTTCCTGACGCCATCCCTGCAATTCTGTGCTATCTGCCTGTACTCTTCCTTTGTTACTTGGCCTTCTTTCCAC
Source organism: Heloderma suspectum (assembly GCF_057233095.1). Lineage (NCBI taxonomy): Eukaryota > Metazoa > Chordata > Lepidosauria > Squamata > Helodermatidae > Heloderma > Heloderma suspectum. The sequence goes on from NC_139462.1 coordinate 121,262,083, forward strand.
TTCCTATATGTGTCCTTTTTTGTTTTCAGGTCATCCCTAAGCTTACTGTGAAGCCACACTGGCTTCTTCTGTTGTCTTCCACCTTTTCTTCTTGTTGGAATTGCTTGTGATTGTGCCTTGAGAATTTCCTTTTTTAAAAGCTCCCACCCATCTTGGACTCCTTTTCTCACTAGCATTGCTTGCCATGGGACCTTACTGATCATTGTTCTGAATTTATGAAAATCAGCTTTCCTAAAACCCAGGGTACGCGTTTGACTACACTCGGATTTTGCTTCCCTTAGAACCAAGAACTCAAGTACAACATGGTCGCTTTCCCCCAGAGTTCCTGTAACTGCTACTTTATCCACTAAGTCATCTCTGTTGGTTAGGATCAAGTCAAGGATAGCTGATCCTCTAGTTCCTTCCTCTACTTTCTGTAGGAGGAAGTTATCCGCCACACAAGTCAGGAATTTCCTGGAGGGGCCATGTTTTGCAGAATTTGTCTCCCAACAAATATCGGGGAAATTGAAGTCCCCCATTACTACTACATCATGCTTCTTTAAAACATTGGCTATTTGCTTTTCAAAAGTTTCATCCTTGTCTTCTCCTTGATTGGGTGGCCGGTAGTAGACTCCAGCCACCAGGTTCCTTTTATTCTTTGCTCCATTTATTTCAACCCAGATGCTCTCGATGGGGCTACCAAGCTCCTCCTCCTGTATTTCTGTGCAGAGATACGTATTTTTCACATACAGTGCAACCCCACCTCCCTTTCTGTTCCTCCTGTTCTTTTTGAACAAGTTATATCCTTCAATTGCTGTATTCCAGTCATGAGAGTCATCCCACCAAGTCTCAGTTATACCTATCAGGTCATAATTTCCCTCTTGTATTAAGAGTTCAAGTTCGTTCTGTTTGTTTCCCATACTCTGGGCATTAGTATATAGACATCGAAGACCATGTGCTTCATAGTCTGGCTTTCTTCCTACTTGTGTCTGAAGACTATTATTGGGTGCTATCAGAGCTGTTCTCTCCATTGCAGTGCATGCGCCTATGTCCATCGTTACCCCCAACATTACATCTCCCTTCCCCGTAGGATTCAGTTTAAAGCCCTCCTGATGAAGTTCTTCATGCTGTGGCCAAACACATTCTTCCCATCCTTTGTGAGGTGCAACCCATCCCTAGCCAACAGCCCATCTTCCAGGAAGTATAGCCCGTGGTCCCAGAATCCAAATCTCTCTCGTCGGCACCACCTTCGTAGCCAGTCATTCACCCGGAGTATTTTTCGTTCCCTTTCTATCCCTCTTCTAACTACTGGAAGGATGGATGAGAAAACTATCTGGGCCCCAAAGTTCTTGAGTTTCCTTCCCAAAGCTTCAAAGTCTGACATGATCTCTTCGTAGCTCCGCTTGGCGGTATCATTTGTTCCCACATGGATGAGAAGAAAGGGATACCTGTCAGTGGACTTTATGAGTGCAGGCAACCTTTCAGTCACGTCTCTAATCTGTCCTCCCGGGAGACAACATACCTGGCGAGTCCATGGGTCTTCGCGACATACTTGGGTCTCGACCCCATGCAGCAAGGAGTCTCCCACTACTACCACTCTTCTCTTCTTCTTCTTGTAGGCCTGGGTTTCATCGCCTCTGTTTGACTGACCTTTAGCCTCTTGCTCATTCTCATGCAGGTTCCCCTGTGATTCTTCCTCTGCAGGCTGTCCTCCAGTCTCATCTGCAAGTACCTGGAATCGGTTCCACAGCTCCACTGCTTCCACCGGTGCAGAGTGGCGTCTAGTTCTTCTTCTCCTAACTGTCACCCTTTTCCAAGGAGTATCCTCTATTCCATTTTTCTTCACCTCAGCATTTCCCACTGCCTCATCTTGCTGTTGCTCTTCAAGCTTCTGGTCTGACCTTTGCTGCTGTAGTTCCCCCATTCTGTCCAAGAACTCTTCGTGTTCTCTTATTCCCCGGAGGGTCGACAGTCGCCGCTCCAGTCCACTTACTTTTTCCTCCAGCAGCGTGATCAACTTGCACTTGTTGCAGGTGTAGGCCATGTTGTTCTCCGGCAAGAAAACAAACATTGCACACACCTTGCAGGTCACCACCACTGGAGAGTCTTGTCCTTCCATAGCCTCTTTTCCCTTTTTGTGTCTAGCTTTGTGATTGTTCTAGACTAGCCTGTGCCTGCTCCTCTACTCAGTAGAGGTTAAAAGCAGAGTCCCACTGGTGTGGAAGTGTGTGTTACAAGACAAATAAATGGAAAAAAGTTAGTTAAAATAAAAAATTAAAATAATTAAAAAAAAATGTTAGGGGCCTCCCCCTTGACCTCCCCTGCCAAACTCCCCTGGCCAACTCCTGTTTGCTGCCCCTGTTCGCTCGCTCTGTTCGCTCGCTCTCTGGGAGCTTGCCTGCTTCTGTAGTCCCTGGTCCAGCTGGAGCAGCTTGCTCTGCTCTGCTGTGCTCTGCTCTGCTCAGCTGGGAGGCGGGAAACAGACTGAAGCTTCCCGCCCAGTCAGCTGCTGGGAGTACTCGGGCCACACCCCTCCAATTCAGTTGGAGCTCTCAGAAGCACCTGGTGAGCTCACAGCCAATCAGAAGAATAAAGGGCAGCCCCCTGGGCTTCCTGCAACCCACTTACCTCTTAGCCTCTGTCTCCTTTGTCTCCTTTGTCTCTTCAACCCCTGCAACTCCCCTGGCCAACTCCTGTTTGCTCCCCCTGTTCGCTCGCTCTGTTCGCTTGCTCTCTGGGAGCTTGCCTGCTTCTGTAGTCCCTGGACCAGCTGGAGCAGCTTGCTCTGCTCTGCTCTGCTCTGCTCAGCTGGGAGGCGGGAAACAGACTTGGAGATGGTGTGGTCATAGGGGGTATTTTCCTGCACTGCTGAACATTTTCAGGAGGAGCCCTTGGAGTGTGAGGAGAGGCAGGGCTACTTTCTCAGGCTGTGCAGGTGAAGTCACTGCTGGCTCCTGAGGGAATTCCCTCCCATGGGAATTTCTGGCAGGCTGGGGGTTTTGTGCAGATCTTCCTGGGGATGGTTCCTGAATTCAGTCTGCCCCACTCTTTCTCTATGGAGACCTTTCCTCCGATAGTAGGGGGTCCAGGTCTTGGGCTATGCTTAGTCATCAGGTAATAGCATTCTGAGAGGATTTCTAAGGGGGGAAATGTAGGGATGGCGGAGAATTTCTCCCCGAAACTTCGGGGGGCCGAGCGCCAACGTGTTGGGCCCCCCGAACAAGTTTCGGGGAGAAATCCTCTGCACACCCCCCCGCCCCCCGCACCCCCCCGGGACGGGACTTACCTTCCCTGAATGTCCCTCCCGGCGGCGGGTCCGGCTGGCGGTTCGTCCGGTGTTCGAGCGGGGCGGGAGCGGCAGCCGGTCTTTCGACCGGCTGCCGCCCCCGCCATTGCAATGAAAGAAAAAAAAAACACACGTCCCCTGATAGGCTACGTGACGATTCACGTAGCCTATCACGGCAAGATTTGCAAAGTCAGCCGTGATAGGCTACGTGAATCGTCACGTAGCCTATCACGGGTGACTTTAAAAAAAAAAAAAAGCGCGTACGCGAATGACGGCCCCCATAGGGAGCCGCCATTCCCCTTCCTTATTTGGTCGCTGTAGTCTATGTCAATGTTTACGTAGACTACGGCGAAAATAAGGGCAACGCAAATAGCGTTGCCCTTATTTTCGCCGTAGTCTACGTAAACATTTACGTAGACTACAGCAACTAAATAAGGAACGCGAATGGCGGCTCCCTATGGGGGCCGCCATTCGCGTACGCGTTTTTTTTTTTTTTTTTAAAGTTACCCGTGATAGGCTACGTGACGATTCACGTAGCCTATCATGGCTGACTTTCCAGATCTAGCCGTGATAGGTTACGTGAATCGTCACGTAGCCTATCAGGGGACGTTGTTTTTTTTTACTTTCGTGTTCGCGGCCGGGCGAGGCGGGAAGCCTCCCCCCCCAGCCTGAATTTCGGCCGGGCGAGGCGGGAAGCCTCCCCCCCCCGGCCTGAACTTCGCGGGGGGAGCAGCGAAGCGCTCCCCCCCACCGCGAACAAGCTGCGAGAAAAGGTAAGTGACTTTCGTCCACCCCTAGGGAAATGACAGCTGCCAAGAAGAGCACTGACGCCACCTGCCAGCATTACGTTCATCTGGCTTTTGCAATCCCCCCTCCCACATTTGCTAAAATGGCCCCTGCACCTGCTAATCAAAATGGGTGGTCGTGTCAACCGTGCCAGAGCCAGTCACCTGGCTTGAGAGGAGAAGAGGCTGGATTCCAGTGATGGGAATCATATGCATAATAGCCCCAGAAGCTGGATGCAGACAAGAACATCTCTTTGCATGAATTGTTTTAATTCAAAAGAAGGTTTGCATACAGATCCTGACTTCAATGCATGCATCCTCCTAGCTGGATCAGTGCTCATTGGATTTGTCATACGGTTCCAGCAATACCGTCCTGGCACACTTCTGCTGCTGCTAGAGCTACACCTTTGCCATATGAGAACCAATTTGCTAGAACAGATCATATGATGATCATTTCCAGCATTCAGTTTCCAAAAGTGGCTAGCCAAGTGCCTCTGAGACATTCACAAGCACAGTGTGATGGAGAAGGTTTACCTGGTGGTGAAGAAGGTCTCGTCTCCTACTCCCAGCATTCAGAGACAGGTTGTGTTTCAGGGATTACTCTGCTTGCAACAGAGGAAACAGGATGGCATAACTAGTGGTAGATATGGTTCCAAAATAGAAAGTTAATAATATCATTACAATTTGGTTATCATCTTTGAGTTAGTCATATCTTTTCGTTTCTTTGAATCAATCATTTGTGAAATGATATATTCTCATGTGCTGCAATAATCTTCTACATGTGCATAAAAATTAGTGAGTTAAACAAATTGTGTTACTTTGCAGGGGAGACAGAATTTGCAGAAGATGCCCTCAGTGAGGCACCAACATTTATTCAGTTCACCCACCACTCATTCCCCAAAATGGTGAGAATATTGAAAAAGGTAGCATCCAGATGTTCCCACATTGCCAAGATGTACAGTATTGGGCGCAGCTTTGAAGGGAAAGACCTCTTTGTGATTGAGTTTTCTACTAGCCCTGGGCACCATGAATTGTGTGAGTAATAGATCTATGGACACCAGAACTACATGAGTCTTGGCCAGAATCAGGGCCAGCCAAAGACATTTCACTGCCTGAGATGGACTCCCCCACACACCCATGGCCCCATGCCCTCCTCCTCCTCTCGGCTTCTTCTTTCTCCTCTGCCTCCCTGAGCTGCTTCGTCGTCCTCCTCTTCCTCCCCCATCCCCCCAGTCTGCTACAGACAGCAGCAGAGCCACTGACCTGCTGCTGGTTGCTGTTGCTGCTCCTCAGGAAGCTCCAAGTGCCCAGTTTTCCCCACTGTTGCAAAGCGCCAGCAGCACTCCTACAACTGAGCCCAGCAGCCCAGCACCATCTCAGATCTTGCCCCACAAGGCCTGGCTCTGTCTTCGTAAATGCCGTTCCTCAAAGAGCAAGGCATTTGGGGCAAGATCTGTGATGGCGCCAGACTCAGCTCTCGGAGTGCTGGCATCAACACTTTCCATAGTGGGAAAAACTGTGCTTTAATACAGTTTTTCAGTCACAGGTAATGGTGGCAGCAGCAGCACTCCTATGGCTGAGCCGAGTGGGAGGCCATTTCAGATCTTGCCCCAATGTCTGTCTCTCTGAGAAAGGATTCTTCCTCAGAGAGTGAGACTTTGGGGCAAGGTCTGCAAATGCATTGGCCAACACTGCCTAGGAACACCACCACCATGGCTTTGGTGTGGTAGTAAAAACTTTTAAAGCACAGTTCTTCCTGCCAGGGCAAAGCCAGTATGGCAATGGCCAGAACCGGTGGGGAACGACAAAGTGGATGCAGGCAGAGGCCATCGGGGGTGTGTGTGTGTCACATGTGTATCTTTAACTAAGCGTATGCTTCCGCTCCCTGGATCCCAACTTGAGGCAAGGTTCTCACGCTGGAAGAGCTGGCCCCCCTTGGATGACTGGCATTGCTTCAGCAACGGCAAAATGGAAAGAATGCTCCCCAAAGAGATGAGGTTGTAGAAGTCCTTGTTTAATCTAGAGGGGAGATGAGTGAGCGAGCGAGCAAGCAAGAGAACAGGTGCATGCTCCACAGGACCCCATACCCCCATGCCACGGGGCTACAAAGGTCATTGTCATTTCAGCAGCGGTGATGCTTCATTGGATCTTGGGTGATGGGAATGGAAGGCATTCCCCCCAGCAAAGCAGCTCTTTCTTTGAAAATAAGCAAAGGCAAATCATTTCCACAATGAGGTAGATGGGAGTTGACCAAGCTCCTGGGAACTTGTCCATATTCGGTCTGACTCTGCCATACTCCTGATTTTTAAGCCTATTTTGTGACATTTGCAATCCTCCATGAAACCATTTTCAATAAGGGGCAAACTACATGCTACACACAAATGCATATAACAAATTCCTGGCGGTTAAGAAAAAGAAAACCAGCCTCAACGTGGCTGGGACTTTGAGTAGTACACTTTGTATGCTTTGGCCTACAACCTGCTCTCTCAACCCTTGCTTATTTGAGCTAGCCGGGAAGAGTTGGCTGAGCGAATCCAGGGAGTGATGAATGCGTCTTTATGCAATGACATGGTACCCGCCACCTTGAAGGAAGTTGTGGTGTGTCCAGTCCTGAAAAATCCCTCCCGGGAGCTGGAGGTTTATACCAACTACCACCCAGGCACTAATACCCCTTTGGGGGGCAAGGTGCTTGAGAGGATGGTGGCTGGGCAGTTGCAGGTTTTCTTGGAAGACATTAATTATCTCCACCCATTTCAGTCTGGGATCAGGCCTGGTTTTGGGACAGAATTGGCTTTGGTCATGCTGATGGATGAGAAACAGAGGGCGTGCAGCTGTTGATCCTGCTTGACCTCTCAGTAGCTTTTGATACTATTGACCACAGTATCCTTTTGGATCATCTCCACAAGCTGGGGGTTGGGGCCACCGTTCGACAGTGGTTCTGCTCCTACTAGCAGGGATAGTTTTAGAAAGTAGTTTTGGGTGACTGTGCCTCAGCAACCTGGCAATTATGCTGTGTGGTGCTGTAGAGTACTATCTTCTGCTCAGTGCTATTGAACATCTCTATGAAGCTGCTGAGGGTGGCCATTAGGAAATTTGGTTTACACTGCCCTATTTCTCTATGAAATCTGAATTGGGAGAAGCCATGCATGTTCTGAACCAGTGCCTGAATGCAGTGATGGCTTGGATGAGGGCCAAAAAACTGAGACGAAATCCTGATGAGTTGGAGATACTATCGGTGGGCAGTTCCTGGGTAAGGGACTTGAGGGATTTGCCTGTTCTAGATGGGGTTGCACTTCCTCAGAAAGAACAGGTATGTAGTTTGAGGGAGCTCCTGGTTTCATCATTGTCATTAGAAGCCCAAGTGACTTCTGTGATGAGGAGTACATATTACCAGCTCCGGTTGGTATGTCAGCTACGTCCTTTCTTGTACAGAGATGGCCTGCATTGATAACCTCACATTTAGATTACTGTTATATGCTTTACGTGGGCCTACCCTTGCGCTTGGTCTGGAACGGGCAGCAGCCAGGATACTGAGTGGGGCACCTGGCCATGCAAATATTACACTGGTGTTGAAGTAACTCCACTGGCTACCTATTAGCTACTGAGCAAAGTTCAGGGTCTTGCTGTTGGCATATAAAGCCCTGAAGAGCTTGGGACCAGGTTACCTAGAGGATAACCTTCGTCGAGATAGACCTGTGCAATCATTGGAAGAAGACTTGTTGGGTGTACTGCGACCTGCAGATTGCCATCTGGTGGCCACCCAGAAATGAGCCTTCTCCATGCTGATGCCCACCTTATGGAATGCCTTTCCCTCTGGTATTTGGGAGGGACCAACTGTGGTGTGTTTTAGGTACCAGTTAAAGATCCATCTCTTTACCAAAGCCTTCCCTGATGGATTATGCTGCCCAGTTTGTTTTGTTAATTATTGTGTTTTGAGTATTTTGTTTTAATGTTTATCATTAATACAATGTTTTATATAAATGTTTTTGTATTTTTTATGATTTATCATAATGTATCTTAGTATATTTTAATCTTTGCTTTGTAAACCACTAAGAGATATTTTTAGATATGGTAAGTGGTATATAAATCTATTAAATAAATAACAGAAACTTTGATCAGGTGAGCATAAGCCACAATGACCAAAGAACTAACACCAATCTTAGCTGCCACCTTCTTCATATATCTTGAAAGTCACCAAAATAAAACATAATGTGGCTTCTCTCTTCACAGTTAAGCCAGAGTTCAAATACATTGGGAACATGCATGGAAATGAAGTTGTGGGAAAAGAATTACTGATCTATCTTGCCCAATATCTGTGCTCCGAATATCTTCTTGGGAATGCCAGGATCCAGAAGTTGATCAACAACACTCGAATTCACTTCCTTCCTTCCATGAATCCAGACGGATACGAACTTGCAGCAGAAGAGGTAAATGCACAGTGGGATATAGCTTGGGGTAGAATGTAACAACAACAACAACAACAACAGTATCCAGGCTTTTATTTATATATTTTCATTGGTATAAAGAACCTTTGAAAGAAGGAAAAATGTTACATGTGTGGTGAGATTTTAGGGGGGGTTGTCTTAGTTTTCTAAGGGTTCTTTTTCTTTGAATCCACATTTGCTACATTTAAAATAAAATAAATAAAAATGTAGCACTCAAAAATGTAGCTACTAACAATGAATTCATACAATGAAATTAAAAATGCAATAATATAACAATATGAAGTAAAAAAAGGACATGAAGAGGCAAAGTGACAGATAGCTGTTAACACTGTTTTCCTCAGCTAGGAAAACCATGGCCAGGAAGGACTAGAAAAGCTCTGGAATCATTTTGCAACCCATAAAACAGGTTTTCTTTTCCCTGGCAACATGTGACTTGTTTGTTTTTTACCTGAGCCATCTAGAACAGTTTATTTTATGGGGAGAGTGGGTGGGTGAGAAGCCACCCCCACCGCAGCAACCCCGCCGTGGCGCGGGTAATTAGGTAAATGCTGGTCATGCGAGCAGCATGCGCAGGGGTGGGGGAAACAACCCATACTGCACTGTTTCCCCAGCTGATCGTGCAAACCCAGCCATTGTTGGAGCTGTTGCCGCCACCTGCCACCCTGCCCTGGCTCCCAAGGTGGGCTTTCCCTTGGGGACCATGACAAGCTATGAAGGAGGAGGAATCACCCCCACCCCCAAGTGGCCAAAGGTTTGATTGGCTGCTTGACTTTACCCATTCATTTTAAGGGCGAGTCACCTTCTGTCCCTAGTTCTGACTATTCAGTTTAGTTCAGTTTTATTTCCATGTTGGCTGTTCCAACACACACACACACACACACACACACTTCCCCTCATTTGTAATTCATGCTTCAATGTTAACTAGGGAGCTGGCTACAATGGATGGACGAACGGGAGACAAACAGCTCAGAATCTTGATCTTAACAGGAACTTTCCAGATTTGACGTCTGAAGTTTACAGAATCGCAAAGATCAGAGGGGCACGTACAGACCACCTTCCCATTCCACAGTCTTACTGGGGGGGTAAGGTATGGAATAAAAGGTTTATAAAAGATGTCCTATCCCATATTCCATTAACATGATATTCAGTTGTAATGCAACAATATCCTCAGATTCTGAGGGCCAAAATATATTTGCGAAACCTAATGAGGAGTCAGTGTTACTTGCATTAGCTCATCCTTTCATTTGTATGTATCAAAATGATCTCAATCTTTAATTTCATGGGTGACCACAATATCCTGTTTTACAAAGAAACTTGATTAAAGAATTCCAGCAATAGCCTCCATGCTATATTTTACATTAGTATGTCTCAATAAGATGGTCTTCTATCTCTTAATGCAATTATTTTAAAAATGTTCTTCAGGTAGCACCAGAGACAAAAGCTGTTATGAAGTGGATCAAATCTATCCCATTTGTACTGTCTGCCAGTCTTCATGGGGGTGATTTGGTGGTTTCTTATCCTTATGATTATTCAGTACATCCCCTGGAAGAGAAAATGTTCTCCCCTACCCCTGATGAGAAGGTAATACTATATTTCAGAACCATTTGGAACATATTCCATTTTAACCTGTATGAATTTTTAGAATCTGTGACTAAAACACCTGTAAGAATTGTGTGCGAACAAACCTGTAATGGTGCAAGGAACTCCAGTTGTATGTGTCTCAGTGCTCACCATATGCACGTTAATTGCAGTTTAGGACAAGGACCATAGTATCTAAAAAGAAAGTGGCTGAATCCAGCTCAGCATATAATCTTGGAAATAAATGTGAAATATTAGATAACTATCCCAGGTAGTTCAAATCATTGTCCCCAGAAGCAGCAAACACAAAGGAAGAGCTGCTCTGAGTAAAATGAAAATGTGGCTGAAGGGGGCAGTGATGTCCTGTTCATTAAATCTGTCAAAAAAAGAAGCATTTTCATTTGCTTTCTTTGGGGCAATTATAAGCATCTTTACTTGAAAATTAATGGAATTTCCTTCTATGTAAATCTGTCTACAATTAGACTGAGCTATTTTCCTTTGGGGAATTTTAAAATGCATTGCACATTTCTCATCTTCGTCTTGTGCACTTTATTGCCTTGAATCATAGAATTACAACTGGAAGAGAAATAATCCACTTCTACTTCCAAAAAATGCTGTTTCCCCTCCTGTAAATATCCCCAACAAGTAATTGACCATGTAGTATTGGATGTCCAGATTCATGACAGTACACAGATAAGATGCCTGAAAGATGGAGCTTGTGATTTATGAAGGAGAATCCATGTTTTGTGCAGATGTATTTTTAAATTCCAGTATTTTACGTGCTTTGGGGCAGTAAAATGTTTCTAAGGTATTTAGAAGGGGAAGCCATGTACAGTGAATCAGAAAAAGAAGGTTAATGTACAGTCACACTGCAACACATTATGAGGCAGCGTATGCTCTTTGGCTGACTTACAAGTGAACATTAGAGGGGTAGAAAGTATACACATACCTCATACAGATGTAGCAGGGGAGGTGAACCTCCAGCCCATGCTGGGGTCCAATCCGGTCTGCAGAGGACTGAGCACCCTCTCTGCCTCCTGCCTTCCCTAGGCCCCACGCCCTGGAGAAGAGGAACCCTTATGCTATCTCTAATCAGACATAGGAGATAAGCTGGGGATGCCGCCACACCACTCAACCGGTACAAGCAGGAGTCAGATCCTGCAAGCATTGGGTGAATCACTTTACATGCAGAGAGAGCTCCATGCCTCTCTCTGCACAGAAAAAAAGAGTGGGCGCCATGGCATCGATGACGTCATGGGAAGGGTGGGGCTTTGGGGGTAGAGCCCCACCCCTTGACATCATCTGGCCTTCTGGGCTTGGCCCAGGAAGTAATCTGGACCCTGGACCAAAAGAGGTGTCCCCTCCAAAAAACAAAACAGCAAAACATCATAAGTGGGGCTGTTCACATGACACGACAACCTACTGTGGGTTATTTAGCTCATGGTGAGGCTGCGGCGCATGTGTGGCCACCATTTTGAACATGCAACTCCCACTCGGGGGTTGTCCTGTTGTGCAAACCCAGCGAGTGTGGGTTATGTGAGGGGTAAGTATTTTCACATAACCCTAAAATGGACCATAGGTTGTTTAACCCTCACATAACCCATGCTTGCCAGTTTTACATGCCACAACACCACTGAGCGGGGGTTGATTATGCAACCTGGTGTCCGTGGGTGTTAAATAACCTACAATAAGCTGGCATTTCCTCCTTTGTAGAAGAAGAAGAAGAACACATATAGGCAACCCACAATCATTCTCTCTGCAGTCTCCAGAACCCCTGGTGTTCTCTGCCCACTTCCTCTCACCCTACCATTAGCATCAGCTGGGCCATGGGAGAAGTTCACAGTCACCCAGCTGCTATTAAATCAGGAGGGAGGCAAGCACTAACCTCACCTTCCGCCTTCAAGATTGCTTAATAGCAGCAGGCAAGCAGCAATCTTGAGTAGGTTCAGCTGGGTGGCAGGGAAAAGATCCCTGGGGAGAGAGGTTAGAGCCTCTCCCTCCTCCCCATGATCGTCATCCAGGTCCCTGTTTCACTGCTGCTATCTTGATTGGGATTGCTGGCAGGATGGAGAGGCTCTAACCCTGACCCCCTAGCAATCCTCATAAAGACTACTGTTCCCTCACTGCTAATAGGGAAGAAGGTGTCTGTGCGCACGCGTGTGTGCCTGAGAAGTGTTTGTATGTGTCTACGTGTGTGTGTGGGGGGCTGAGTCACCAGCTATCACTGCATTTCACCCTTGGGGGCAAAAAGGTTGTCTAGTCCAAACTAGAAGAGTGGGAAGACAATGTGCTAGTCACTTGCACATTTTCTGTTCCTACTTCTGGGTAATGTGTGAAGCAGACCTCAAAATATAAAGCTGAATATATTTTAATAAATGCCCTGCAGCCTGCTTTTGTCTGATGCTCTTCTCATTGGTTAACCTGGAACTCTGTTCTGAGTATTCAGGCTCCAAAGGGTAAAATGTGTCTTTAAAGCTGTAGGCTTTCCTCTGCTTGCTGCTGCAGCCAATCTTACCCCTAAGAGACAGCTCTTTCTAAGCTTCAGCCCTTCCGTTGACTGCTCAGCCACAAGCTGTGTCCCCTTCTAAATCTCGATAGCTCATGTGCTCCTTTGTGGCTCCATAGCATTTCCTGGTTTCTCTCCTGTAGACACTGGAGTACTTTAGCTAGGCACGTGCACAGCTGACTGCCTTTCTGGAAGGCTTTTCAGTTGTTGTTAGTAGCATATCTGCAGTCTGCTACTGTTGACATGAAACTAGGCCTGATATAAGCAGTTTTAGTTTGTGCCAGGAGAAAAGCGGTGCCCTGGAATGAGCATTGATTATTTCAGCTTGCAAGCTTTGTGCAATGAGCCTCAAAGCATTTAACACCTTTGTGTAAGGGAGGTCACTAACCAGAAGCTTCTGCAGTTACCATTTGTGGTTCACATAAAGAAATATGAACTCTGAATAGTAACTGCTCTCAGATTTAGAATAATCATTTATACCAATATGGTAATTACTTAAAAAAACAACAACACCAAGCATACTCACTCTGCTGATCATTGCACACCAAAGTAAATCAGAAACAACAAAAACTTCCACCCAAACCAGACAAGGCTCCAGGATTTGGGGTGAGCTCACTGAGCAAGCAAAGGGAGAGAGCTAACAGGAGTTTGGCAGTGGAATTCAGCAGAGGAGGTCAAGGAGGAGGTCCCTAACAACATTTCCGTATAAGTTAAGGGGACAGTGTATGCTTAGAAGGGCCCATCAACTGAGCTACTAAGGGAATAAGAAGGAAGGGCCAGTGCACTAGTAGCCAAGGGGGAGGATCCGTAAGGGACAGAAAATAGTCAGATGCAGTTCAGCAATGGCTGAACATGGATTCGAGATGTGATCAAGTGGTTGCCGACACTCATCAAGTCCACCGATAGTTATCCCCTCCTGCTCAGAAAAATACTGCCAAGTATAGCTATGATCACCTCATGTTGGCCTATGAATGTATAGAGGCAGGTGGGGGAAATGCTTATCAGATTTGCAAATGACACAAAAAATTGGGTGGGACAGCTAATACCTTAGAAAACAGAAACAAAATTCAAAATGATGTTGATAGGTTAGAATACTGGGCAGAAAATAACAGAATGATTTAACAGAGACAAGTGCAAAGTTCTTCAATTTGGAAAAAGAAATCAAATCCACAAGTACAGGATGAAGAATACCTGGTTTGGTAATAGTATATGTTATTATGTTTGATTATGAAAAGGATCTTGGAGTTGGTTGATCAGAAGCTGAAAGCAAATGTAATTTTAGGTTGCATCAAGAGAAGTATCATTTCTAAATCATAGGACTAATAGTTGCACTCTACTTTGCACTCGTCAGAACTGGCCTTGAGTACCGTGTCCAGTTCTGGACACAACACTTCAAGAAGAATTCAGATAAAGTGGAAGGAATTCAGAGAATGGCAACAAAGATTATCAGGGGACTAGAAACTAAGTCCTACAAGGAAAGTTTGAAGGCTGGTTAGCCTTGGGAAGAGAAGACTGCGAGGGTTTACACGATAGCACTTTTCAAGTACCAAAAGGGTTGTCACACAGAAGAGGGCTGCAACTTGTTCTCTACCATCCAAGACTGTAGGACACAAAGTAATGGGCTAAAGTTAGAGGAAGGCAGATTTCAGATGAACATCAGGAAAAACTTGCTAATTTCAAAACACTCAGACAGTGGAACCAACTGCCTAGGGAGGTGGTGTGCTCTCCATCGCTGAACGTATTCAAGCAGAGACTGGACAGCCATCTGGCAGGGATGCTTTTAACTAGATTCCTGAACTTAGCACAGGGTTGGACTTAATGGCCTAAATGACCCCTTCCAACTCTATGATTCAAGGCTGAGGATGGGGTTGCAGGAGGACCCTGCCAACACTGGGATAGTCTCACCAGGTTAGATATGCATGGTTCCTTGATCAAGGCCACAAGAATTGTCATACTTTTCTGACCAGGTCCAAAACCAATTTGATAAGTGTCCAGATCCCCCTTTATTTATAAAATCTAGAAAATAGAAATACAATACAGTCTTCAGTCAAACATAATAACAAATGAAAGATAGGTGACAAAAATTATGCTAGAGCCAAACCTTCCTGTCAGACATTTTAATCCACGTTTAACTTGATTCCAGCAGGTCAGAAAAGATCCCCATATCGTCCACAATATCTCCAGAGCGGTGTGCTGCTGTGCAGGCCACAGCCTGTTTGGAGGGTCTTGGTTGCTACTCCGTGTGCATGGTGGGACTCCGTGTGCATGGTGGGATTCGGGTGTTCCTTCACAGGGGAACTATGCTTCCCACAGTGCTGAAGGTCCTGTCCCGCAGAAGCCAGAAGTTCCCATCATGTTGCTTCTGACTGTGGCTTTCCCATGAGCCTGCTAGTGGCCCTGTGTTCTTTGAAGACATTTGTATGAGGCAACTGGCAAATGTGAGCCCACCCCAAATTTTGGAAACAGGAAGGGACAAAACAACAACATTTACAGTAATTCATCTACAGAATTAAATATAATTCAACTTCTTTTTAGATGTTCAAATTGCTGTCTAAAACCTATGCAGATGCACACCCTGGCATCTCAGACAAATCAGAAATGCGCTGTGGTGGAAATTTTGTGAAACGAGGTGGCATCATAAATGGTGCTGAGTGGTACAGCTTTACTGGAGGTAAATCTTTTCAGTAATTTGGTAACTCTGCAAGTTGTTTGAAGTTTGTAATCTTAAAGTATCACAGGAGGGAAACGTCTTAAGATGGAGAAGCAATAGGCACCACACATGATTTTCATGTAAGTGGATTATAGCAGCTAGTTTTAAAGTTGGTGGGCTCGAGTCTTTGGTACTATGTCAATGCAAGTCAAAAGAGAGATGCTTTGGCTAGATATGCTAATGCAGGCATGCATAGTTTATGACCACCAAGCCAAACACAGCCCAGCAGCCACATATTGTGTGGTTGAGAACACCTCTGTTCTTACAGTATTGGGCAGGCAGTAACAACAGGAGGTTGCTTGGGCCCCTGATGGATCACCATACATGGCTGCATTTTGCTTGGTGGGTCACAGGTTGTGCAGGCTTGTGATGCTAATGAAAACAGTTCTTTTGTGAACTCTATAGTGACACATTATAATAACGTTATACTAAACATGGCACTTCAGATATGCAGTCAAAAACATTGTTTTGAAAACTTCATTATTTCAACCCTTGATGTATCCACTCTCATTTGCCCCAAGCCAGGAAGGGAGATCTACGCAGAGAAACAGGCTCTCTATTGCAGATCATTTGCTAGACTGACAACAGGACATGGGGTTTATATGGCTGCACATCTGCATAAGAGCTCCATTGATTATACGTCTGTTGATGCAGATGGGGATCTGCCTACCTTTTGAGGCCACTATTTGCACAATGTCTTTGTTGTCCATAAGTGGAACTCCATCAGGCTGGTTGCACCCTCCTGCCCATAGCCATAGATCAGCACAAGTGCATATCTGGTTGTTGGTTTTAATCCCACTGTCGTGGTTATGTCCTGGGTTTATCTAAAGAAATGAGCTTGAAAGGTGTTCTTCATAGTTGATGATAAATATGGCAGGGTGTTTATCGGACCATAACATTCTTGAGATTGGGAATGGAATCTCCTCCAGTATTTCGCAGATGAAAACGGGGCCACATTTGTAACATCCCTTTCCTCTTAACAAGGATCACTTCATGAGCCACCCCACCATTCTCACACATTGCTGAGTGCTCTTCATTACATGTAGGATCCATTTAATCTACAACTGTCTCTCCTTCACTAGTTTAAAAGGCAAATGGGTGATTAATCAAACAAACAAAGATATATTGGAGAAAAATAAGTCTACAATACATTATCAACAGTTCAAAAGGTATCCAATTACTGGAGTGTGCTGTATTTACCTATGTGCGCACTAGGGACAAGATATACCTGCACACCTCTTAACCTTGGGGAGGGAGCTGAAGACTGAAGAATGATCGTGCTAGTAATTCACAAGGCATCTCTAAAAGGCAAAAATAGGAGGAAATAGGAATGGTGATTTACCAGGGGCAGGAACCAGTAAATAGGGACTGTCCATGGTGAGTACTCAGGATGTACAGCAGGGGTGGACAATATGTGGCCAGTGGCCTCATATAGCCCCCTCTGGCCTGCTTTGCAACTGCAGTGACCCACCACCGCTAAATTAGCTTTTGTGGCGGCAGCAAAAACAACAACAACGGGTGATTTTGCTGCCATGCCACCCAATTTTGGTGGAAAATGCAGTGGTGTGGTAGTGGGGGGGGGGGGAGCAGGGGTGTGGCCCCTAGTGCAGTCCAGGAGGCACTGCAGCCCCCCAAACCCTGGACATTGTCCACCCCGGTGTATGTGATGGTTCCTGGGGGACCATTGCTTTCCAGCGGTCCATTTCCAGAATGGTCCCAGAAAGAAGGGAATGAAGCTGACCCAGACCATTTCATGCTACACGGTATTCCCCTCCCAGGCCTGGAGGCTATGGTGTGCTAGGGGGACAGTGATATTGCTGCCTGCTTAGGGGATTGAACCTTGGAACAGGATAAAGGAGGTCCTGAAACCTCAAAGACATCCCTCTGGTGGCAATGTGCCGCCTTCAGTGAAGCCTACTGTGCACTGGGGGCAATGATATTGCTACCCACCTGGCACATCAGAGGTCTTGCAAATGCTTCAGTGCCCTTCAGGGTTTTGGCAGAGCCATTTGAATTCATTCCATGCATATTCATACCATGCATATTCAGAGTAGAACTGAATGGTTCCACATATGACTACTAAAATCACCTTTTGAACTTCCATGGATATTTATTTATTTATACTACTTATGTACCTTTTGATGGCATGAGATTTCTAAGCAGTTTACATAAGAAATACATAAAATACCATATAAAAGCCCATATAAAATATAAAATAATAAATACATTTAAAACATTACAGAAACAGTGAAACATGATTGAAAGGTGAATGTAAGATCTACACAGATTCGAACCCCCTTCTCCAAGCTGCTGCCCTCCAGATGTTTTGGACTTCAACTCCCATCAGCCCCAGCCAGCATGGCCAATGCTCAGGAATTCTGGGAGTTGTAGTCCAATACATCTGGAGGGCATCAGGTTGGAGAAGGCTGGATTAGAATGTCATTTTATTCCTAAATTCCTCTTCTGTTTTCTATCTGCCCTTCACAAATGCCTACAGATAGACCTGGGAGGCTTTAAGATGTCTTTAGTGCCATGTGAGAAGACTCCCCTAGTTTGCAATATCATAACTTTTTCAATAGTGATTTTGTTAGATTTGAAGCTGACTTTTGTTAAATTGAAGTTGAGTCTTGACAAGATGGAGGCACTGTGTGTTGGTTGTCCCTGGTTCAGGAAGTGGGACATCACCTGTTCTGGATGGTGTTGCACAGCCCCTGAAGGAGCAGGTGTGCAGCTTGGGAGTGCTCCTTGATCCAAGATTAACACCTGAGGCCCAGGTAGCCTCAGTGACCTGGTGCACCTTTTACCAGCTGTGGTTAGTCCATCAGCTGTGGCTTTTCCTGGATAGAGGTAGCCTGGCCACAGTGATCAATGCACTGGTGACCTTTAGGCTGGATTACTGTAATGCATTATACACTTATTATTATTATTATTATTATTATTATTATTATTATTAACATTTCTATACCGCCCAATAGCTGGAGCTCCCTGGGCGGTTGACAGAGATTAAAAACATTAAAAATACAATATACAGAGATTAAAAACCATTTACATAAAAAACACAAGAACAGACAATATACACAAAAGAAACATATATCTAAAACAACTTCAAACAATCTCAAAAACAAACAACCATAACCATAAGACATTCCAGGATCGATTACACTCTTATCATATACTGCCGAATGCCTGGGAGAAGAGAAAGGCTCCGAAAAGATACCAATGTCCACGCAAAGGCAGTTGAACCTTCATCTAGTACACAATTCGACTGCTAGAATTCTGGCAAATTTACCAGGATTCATCCAAGTTACATCAGTTCTTGAACTATGTTGGTACCTAATTTCTACTGAGCCCAGTCCAAAGTCCTGGTGTTTACTATTAAAGCCCTAAATGGCTGGGGCCCAAATACCTAAAGGAGCGTCTCCTCCCATATCCACTGGCTGGTGTATTAAGATCAGAGGAGGCCATTCTTTGTGTCCCGTCTATAAGAGAGGTGCATTATATGCGTATTCAAAAGAGAGGGTCCTCTCTGTGGTGGCCCCCAGACTTTGGAATACCCTCCCAAGGAAGGTACTCCTGGTGCAGACTCTGTATTTGTTTTGGCGCCAGATTAAAACCTTTTTATTTGTTCATGCATTTTAAACTTTCAGTGAATTGCATAATTTTTATTCCTCACAATTTTACCATATTGATGCTGAAATGTTATTTGTTTTAATAATGTATTGATTACCTATCGGCTTGAAATCCAGTTTGGATAAAGGTGTGCTTTATAAATTCTTAAAATGAATAAGATCTCAGATGAGTTTTCCACTATTCTTCTCTTCTAGGAATGTCAGATTTTAATTACCTTCATACAAACTGTTTTGAAATTACGGTGGAGCTTGGATGTGAAAAGTTTCCTCTGGAAGAGGAACTGCATTCACTCTGGCAGGAAAACAAAGAAGCGCTTCTGAAATTCATGGAAATGGTATTCTTGTTGCATCTCTTGCCTCTCTTCTTTCTTTTACTGAGTTGCCTACCAAGGATGGTTTGTGACACTGGCCTGGTTCACATGATCGCAGGGTGGTTAATAAGCCACGGTGGCTTGTTAATCACTCTGTACATGCCAGTTGCATTGTTATAGGGTGGTTTGTTACTCACCCAAACGATCCACCCTTGCTGGGTTCAGACATGCGAAGCCGTGGCGGTGACAGTAATTATGCAAATCTGGGCAGCGCACAACTAGCATGTGCAGGGTGGTTATCAAGTCACTGTGGCTTGTTAACCATCCTGCAGTTGTGCTAACTGGTCCACTGTTTGCTCAAAGGATCTGGCTGCCATGAGTGGCAATTCACAGATGACTCTTATGTAGCTTCCTTCCATATTTGAGATGGTAGCTGTGGACTCAGGGAAGCAAATTCCTGCTATCACACCAGTTACTTGTGTCCATTTCTCATTCCAAGTAAGGGATAATGCTCCTCTGCAGCTTCATGGGGTACTGAAGGCATAGATGGATGCCATTTGCATCTTTGCGGAGGCCGTGATAGGCTACGTAAGTATTTACGTAGCCTATCACGGCAGGGGGAGGAACCCGGGGGGGGAACCCAGCTACCGCCATTTGCGTATGCTGGGTTCCCCCCCCCTGCTGTGATAGGCTACGTAAGTATTTACGTAGCCTTTCACAGCAGGGGGAACCCCCCCCCCAGTGTACGCAAATGGCGGCAGCTACCGCCATTTGCGTATGCTGGGGTTGTTCCCCCTGCTGTGATAGGCTATGTAAATATTTATGTAGCCTATCACGGCTCAATACAGGGACGCAAATGGCGGCGGCTACGACAGCCGCCATTTGCGTCCCTGCAGGGCTGCCCAGCGGCTGGATGTCCAGCTGCAGGCGGCCGGAGGTGGCCGGCGGTTCTGTGGCTTGGCTGCGGAGTGGAGCCGGCCGGGCAGGATTCCGGGGGGAGGGATGGAGCGCCTCCCCCCCATCGAGGATTCCAGGGGGAGGGATGGAGAGCCTCCCCCCCACTGTGGATTGCCCGGTGCGGAGCCAGGTAGGTGTTTCGTACATCCCTACTTCCGATGCAACATGCATAGGGTTGCACTGTTAATGACCAAAATTATAAAACAAAAATGCAAATAAAGCACAAAAGCTTGACAGTGGTTCTCTTATGACCAGGGACTGGACGTCTGAGTTCCAGCCTAGAGGTGTGCCTGACCCCTCTGACATAAAATGTCAGCCTGTCCTGCTCTGGCTGGGTCTGTCTCTGTGTTGGGCAAATACAAGGGCAAATCCAACAGGCAAGTCAGTTCAGCCATATCAGTCCAGCATGGGACCAGTTTAAGGCAGGAGTAGTCACGGTACAGGCAGTGGTCAAAGCTCAGTATTACCAGGCTAGTAGGTGTTTACCAGAAGAATGGTCTGAGATGCAGGTTCTCCTGATTCTCTCAGGCTGTTCGCACATAACAACAACCCACCGTTTTAAAAACCAATGAGTTGCTGTGCATAAGCAGGAGAGAGCCGCAGTGTGTTGTCTGAACCCAGTCGGTATAAGAGCTGAGACTTGTACCCAAGATTTCTCAGCTCACAGTTTCCCTAACCTCTATTCTACACCAGTTCTCTAGCATCTGTATCTAATTTCATTCTCCTTTTTCTGACTCTCACCATCGTTTTATTCTTGACATAATTTTTACAGAGCAATTTCAGTACAGTTCTCTTTAAACCCTTTATCAGTGAGGCTGCAGCTCATTTTTTTTTCAAACAAAAGCTGTTCAAATAACTGGCCTAGCACAACCCCACCAAAACAACCCCCATTTTCCAAGTGATAACCAGTAGCTACAGAGCAACAAGTAAGCACAAAAACTAGGAGCAACAAAACATCCCTTTCCAAGTCATTAGCAGATTTCTATCGTGCCTTGTTCTGAGAAGGCCATTCGTAATAGCAATTTAAAGTAGTTAGGAATATGCCAGTTTTTCTTCATGGGCTCTAAAAGTTAGTCTTTATTAAACCATGTGGTTTTATTTCTAGTATCATGGTTCAATAAAAACTCCAGTCCAGACCCATAAATTAATTTTGTTTTACAGCTGATCTGTTTTAGTGAATCCAAATGGGACTGAATTAAATCCGTGTACTTGAAGGCTTTAAGATGAAGAGAGCTGTGAGTAAAGCAAGTCTCTAATAAAGATGACTGAGTCAAGTCACTCTTATTGTATATAGCCATAGGCCATTAAAACAAAACCCTGACCTCATCTAATAATAGCAGGGATGCTTACTGAATACAGTACCTGAAAAAACACTAAACTAAGGAAACACCGGAACAATTGAAGGGCCATCTCATTCAAAACTTTTGCCTCAATTTTGATTTTTTGCTGCCACTACAAAAAGGGCCACCATGTAGGCATTTGTTTTCTCTTACATTTGAAGTTTTTAAATCTCAAGTTCTTTCTCTCCCAAATATGAACTTTGTGAATTTTGGTAAATTCTTATCAGAAGTGAAGTGAAACAAAATTCTCAACCACCCTAACCACCGTATGCATGGAATATAAATCTTCATGTGGTTACAAGCTGCAAATAGTATTGTTTATAGAGCAGCCTGTACACAATGGCAAAGGATGCTTCCCCTCAGCCCATCATGTAGTGGGTACTGCAGAACTTTTCCAGCCATAGGGATGAGGATATGAGAGGGGTTGCCATGCCAAGGACCTTGGGATATGTGCAGGGAGTGGGCTGGAGAACTGAGGGGGAAAGAAGCCATGCCAAGCTGTCGCACATCTGATCATCTGTCAGGAGTAATTTGGGTTGTTCAGTGAGCCGCGAACCCATTGCAGTGAATTCTCAGGGTGGCTTAGCATAACGTGTGATTTGGCCCAGTGTGTACAGTTCTAGTCACTGCAAAAATGATATTGTGGAGTTGGGAAAGGTGCAGAAAAGGGCAAGCAAAATGATCAAGAGACTGGAACAATTCCCCTACGATGAAAGGTTACAATGGCTGGGACTGTTTAGCTTAGGAAAAAGGCGAGTAAAAGGGAATATGATAGAGGGGTATAGGAGGAGAAAGTTGATCATTTTTCTTCCTTTCTCATAATACTAGAACCTGGGGTCACATAATGAAGCTAAATGTTGGGAGATTCAGGACAGATAAAAGGAATACTTCTTCACACAATACATTAACTATGGAATTTGCTATCACAAGCTGAAGTGAGACGAGGGGGGTGTTCCTACCAGTGATTTACTCTGAGCAGGCTGCATGTTGAGGTCATTAGGGATATATGACTTTGTGGCCATCCAGCAGCCACCCCGGAGCTTATCAGGGAAAAAACGGATTTCCTGAGACTGCTTGAAGTCTGATTCTTTTCCTCAAGTCATGTTCTCCCCGGTATAGTTGCTGTGTGCCCCAACCCCCGCATTGACCTCGGGTATGCTAGCCCTGCCCAGGGGTGTGCCTTTCAGCGTGACCCTGGTCAAAGGGTGTTTCCTGTCCCCTCTGTTTCCCAGCACAAGCCAAGTAGTGTCTACTCAGAAGTAACTCCCATTGTACTCAGTGAGGCTTGCACACATCAGAATTTACAGAGATCCTCCTGAATTGAAATACAGATTTTAAAGCACTAATTCCCTGAAAGCCTGTAAAGCACTTTACTGAACTTGCGATTCTACGTGGTTTGGTTTATTGCCTTCAGAGGTAACTAAATCACACCTCCGTTACAGTGATCCTGTGCAGCATTGGGTTACAATGGGGGCTGGTTTCCCTGTCCCTGTGTTTACTGCTCTCTTTCCCACAACAAACCCATTAGTGTCTACTTGGAAGTAACTCCCACTGTACTCAATGGGGCTTGTTCCTGAAATGTGCACTCCTGGAGTTACTGAGATCATTAAGACACAGGAGAAAGATTTTATCAAAGGAGAAAGGGGTGGGAGAGCTTGGGTGGGGGGAAGCCTCTCTTATTGGTTGAGCAGCCCCTGCCAGTCAGATGACATTCACTCCAACCTCCACCCTACCCGGAAGAATGTTCTGTAAAGCAACTTAGAATGGTGCGATTCACGCGCCCATGGAGCCCTGCATGGACCAAAGATGGCTC
Organism: Heloderma suspectum; assembly: GCF_057233095.1. NCBI lineage: Eukaryota > Metazoa > Chordata > Lepidosauria > Squamata > Helodermatidae > Heloderma > Heloderma suspectum. The sequence goes on from NC_139462.1 coordinate 121,285,422, forward strand.
CTTGGAAAATGCGAGTAAGCCACTCCTTCCTTCTCCTTCTGTTGTCATGGAGACAGGGCCAAGGAGGAAAATAATTACCACTTATTAAAATTGCTCTGATTTTTGATAGGTTCATCGTGGAATAAAAGGAATTGTATCTGACAAATTCGGAATCCCAATAAAGAATGCTCGAATTTCAGTCAAAGGCATCCGCCATGATATTCTTACAGGTAACAGATAGAAAGCAAATTAAGAATTGAATGTTGGTCTTTTTTCCATTAGAATGTCACATGATTTTGTTTTCAAAATACAAAAATGAAATACTAAAATGTTTTATTGATTGAATGATTGATTGATTGACTGATTGACGCATTTATACCCCAACTCGTCCTACAAAACAGCTTACATCCTACAGTCAGCTTATAAAATCCAAAAGCTATAAAACAATTCAACTGTAAAATAACTTAAGCCATTAAGGGCCCAATCCTATGGGGATAGGTGGCTGCCTCTGAACTCGGAAGTGACCGCCTATCCAGTGCAGGACAGGAGAAGCATGGAGGGGATCGTCCACTCCACGCTTCAGCTGCCTTGCATTTGCAGCTAGACAGCCGATTTCGGCTGTCTAGCTGTGGGACAGCGGAACGGGGGAGGAGACTGCTGGATGATACACAGGATGTGTTGTACTGGCATTTCCGCCTTCCCCACCCCAGAACACCACCCAGAATGCCCCGTTTTCACCTCTCTGCGCTCCTCTTCCAAGCGCAGAGTGCAGGGCCATTCCAAGCTGCCTGCAAGGCAGTGTGGGAAGGGGGGAAGGTCAGTTCTCTGGGAACCGACCTCAGAGTGCAGGCTCTGAAGTTGGTTCCCGGAAACCCACATATCCTATCGCCGTCTAGCTGCTGACTAGTGGCCATAGGATTGCTCCCTCCAGTACAACAGGAAAAACAACAATTAAACGTGCACTCCAAAAACATCTTATGTTATTTCTAGTAACTTAAAATGTTGGTGCATCAATACACTTCTTTGGGGAGCTCATTTCAAAACATTGGGAAGACAAGGGTAAAGGCCCAGTTCTTAGTTGATACTGAACTCACTTCCCCAGTTGAATGGAATGGAATGATGAGCAAGGCCTTGCCATGTGATCTTAAATTATGGACAGAGGGATACATAGTATCCCCACACACATACTGCCCAAAGTGCTCTCAGAACCAAGAACATTTAACTTTGGTATGTTTGGTCTTAATCTAAAAGAGTTTATATAGTGCCAGGGAAGTTAAACTGTGAGAGGTTTCAATTGCGTTGTGTACATTAAAGCTTTTCAATTGGGTTGTGTACATTAAAGCTGTCAAGTACCTATGGCAGAAAATTAGTTCACATTTCATTCAGTAAAATTAGTGTTCTAATCTAATATATTTATGAATGTGAGTTTCATAAATAATTGAATTAAGTGGACATATTGGGTAAATATTTTATTTAGGAAACAAGTTTTTTCTCTGATAAGAATTTCGGCTATTACATAAAAACATATGTTTTAATAGAATCAGGAAAATATATGTACAAGCCAAGCTACCTTTATTGAACGGATCCATTTACTTGAAAATATTGGAACTGGTTTTCCAAGCAAGTATGCTTAGGACTACTTCCAAAGAACTGGACACATTTACTCTGAAAATCAGAATACCGGAATACTTTGAGTCATTTGGAAGGGGTGGGGCTGGAGTACGCATTCCTGGCCCCCTCATGTAAAAATCTACATGATTTTTAAAACTGATTGCCAGAATTAGGCCTTGTTCAGACTAAAATGTGATAGCTATCAGGGCTCATTATATAATCACAGAAGTAAACATTTTTGAAAACCTTATTTGCTGCAGTTATTAGTATTTACATTAGGGTAGGCAACCTTTTTGGGCCATGGGCACATTTGGCAATTTGAGAAACTGTCCTCGGCACCATCACAAAATGGCTGCCATGGGAGCCATGGCAAAGGACAAGTTACCTGCCCAAAAGGCTGAGTACAAGGGTCTGAGGTGGGATCTGAGCCCCACCACAATAAATAACTCTTCTGAACTCAGAGTTTTCAGCCCCAACAGAGAACTATTTCACAGCAATCTCAGCTGCGAGTAAGAAAACGTGTTAATTTTTAAAAATAAGTGGGTGAGGCAAGGCACCTTGGCGGGCATCAAGAAAAGGTGTTCGGAGGCACACTGGTGCCTGTGGGCACGTTGCCAACCTCTGAGTTATGTTTATATCCCACCTTTCCTCCAAAGAGCTTAGGGCAATGTACACAATGTATGTGGAAGTTCTCTCCTCACCCCCCACCCTGTATCTCATTCTCACAACAGCTCTGTGAGGTACCTTAGGCTGAGAGATAGTGATTGGCCTAAGGTCATCCAATGAGCTTTATGGCTGGGTAAAGATTTGAACCCTAGTCCTACTCTGACATTAACCACTGCAGCCCACTGACTCTCTGGAGTACCCCACTCCCAATAAGCCCTATACTACTAAAAGGGATCTTCAGATTTGTCTATGTGGAAGTATGGTTTTATATTAGTTGAAAACTAAGAATAAGAGATATGTTTCCTTCAGCTGCTGATGGAGACTACTGGAGACTCCTGCCTCCTGGTACATACATTGTCAGTGCTCAGGCTCGTGGCTATAGTAAAGTCCTGAAGAAGGTGACGTTGCCTGCCAAGATGAGCAAGGCTGGACGGGTGGACTTTGTCTTGCGACCCCTCAATGGTAAGCCCCCCCCAATTGTCCATGAGCGATATGATCCACTGGAACACTTTGACCCTCATGCTCAACATGCCCAGCCAGAACCAAGACAAGATGGAGGGCAATCCGTCCAGCCAAGAGAAAAACCCTGGTGGTGGTCGTACTTCAGTTCTCTAGGTCAATACAAACCGTTGTGGCTGCTTAAACATCACTGAACTGTTTTATGTTGCACCCTTCACCTGACCACGCTACCAGTTAATTGTATTTCCGGTACTAGTTTGGATGTTAATGGAAGTATTTGGATCTGATTCATCTATTAATATAACATTGTCTTGCTATGGTTTTTCTGCATTTTCTTTATTTCTCTTCTTACAAAAACGTATATTAAAATTAGTATGCTCTTAAAGCTCGATATTATGTAGCTGTTGTTCCCTAGCTGTTGTTCACTGGCTTTCTCCATGCCAGTGTTGTTAATCATCAGATTTATTATTTATTAGCGACTAAAGTACCTGAAGAGAAATCCTTCTGATCCTTTAATGCATTTTCATACATGTCTTAACACATTCATTACTGCAAGTGAAAACACCCTTTAGGAAAAATAGGAAAAGCCTTTTCTTCTATACCCATTACTTCTGCATAACTTGGTACATTAATTTTCCCATCTGAACTGGTTTCTTTAAAACCATTGCTTAATATCTCGGCTGGTTTTCATGTAGGTTGCTGAGAACCATGAAATAAGAGGTTAAACGTAAGCTACCAGTGGCTTAAATGGGCCAACTGGATTCTAAGAGTCTGAAAAGGACATCATGCCCTTGCTAGAATGAGGAGGGGGTGAGGGTGAGGGTGACATCATGACCTAACATGGCAGGCTAGCCCTGAGCTCCTGACCCAAACATGACTGATTCAACCAAAGCAACACCCTAAACTAAATAAAATATGGCTCTTAGACAAGGGACCTGAAATCCTACATGGTGGGAAGCAAAATCCAAACAAGTGCCAGTCAGTCCAAACAGTAGGAAGGCTTCACAATGGTGCATTAAAAAACAGCCAATGGAAATGGAAGGCTGGGAACTGTAGCTGAGATTTCAAGTCTGCTTGAGCAGCTAAGACAAGACCTGATCACAGAAAGGGTAACGACGATTAAAAACCTGCAGCACAAAATCTCAGGAACGGGGGAAAAGCTTGCCAACAACGCAAAAATGAAGCGATCCAACTAGATGTAACTCTTCAAATGTCAATTCAAGTAATTTCAAACTCAGACTTAGACTTCTGACTATACATGAAGGACCTTGAGAATTGAAGTAGGTGTCCCAGTCTTCATGTTTGTCGGGTACAAGGATCTGCAGAAGGCCAAAGCCTTTCCGGTGACTTGGTTCAGGGAAATTTCCTCAGATCTGAACATCAACCCTACCAACCTAGAATGAGAATACAGCCAGAGCCCTGCTTCCCAAATCCCCTGGTGCTGCACAGCCAAGGGACATCAGGAGATTAATTTAGAGCTCCATGAAAGACACCATCTGGTGCAACATGAGGCAGCTCAGAAGCATAGAATATAAAGAGGAAAGGGCCATCTTTTTTCCAAGAATTAAGCCCCAAAACAATACAAAGAAGATGCTCATCTAAATACTTCACAGAACAGTTGAGAGGGGCTGATGTTAGATATCACTGGGGCTACCCATTCAAGCTCATAATTAACCAAGATGACATAGCTGATACTCACTAAGAAGCATGAAAGCTATTGGCACTATTAAAGCTGGACCCAGGAGAACAAACAGCTAATCCAGATGAAGATGGTAACAATGAAGATAAGCGCCAACTTGACGAACCCCATGGATGGTTTGGAAAAAGTGGTGGGGGTGGTAGTGGCGGGGGTGGGATAAAAAGCGGCATTTTAAGGACGGATCTCGTGTAGGAAAAAGCAAACAGACCAAAGCATGGGAAGTACTGTGACTACTGGGAAGACCAGGAAGGACATAAAGGGAAAATTTGTAGTTAACGCTTCTGAATATATAGGGTGTTGCTAACCAGTGTTGTTAAAACAATAATTCAGGTCACAGGTGGGCAAAGAGGGGCACATAGGCTTCGGGTGACACTCCCATGGAACGTTCCAGTGGAGCAAGCCAGCAGCTGAAGCATGGAGACGAGCCGCTGGCGGTGGAATCCTGTTGATTAGGTTCTTATTGTTATTTGTTATTTATATGCTATGTGGGAACACAGCAGTGCTGCAACTGTCCCCCGTGCTCCCCCCCACTTTGCAAGACGTGAACACTGTATCTTGTTTGAATTGTATTGCTCCAGCCCCCTTCCCCCTCCAAACAGCGGAGGGCATTCTCCAACCCATACTGGGGAGGTATTCATCCCCATGCAGCCCACACAACTGGGGTGCCAGTTTGTGACACCCGCTGTTGGTGAGTAAGGGATGGAGAAGTGTGGTTGAAATGTGTAACTGCCACAACTGCCACCCATTTCTCCCCTCCTGCCCCTCCTCTTCTGCAGATTTGCTGAATCAACCAAGGATCCAAAACACAACTGGGAGGAGAGAAGGGGATGCCCAGGCCCTTCCAAGGTTTGGGGGGGGGAATGGGTAGGAAAGGGGCAAGCTCAGTGTCTGTGGCTCTCCATGTCCAAAGCAGTCAGCAGAGCAAGCTGTGCTGGTTCATCACCTGCTGCTACAAGATCATGTCCATGTGGGCCTTCAGTGTGGTGCGCCAGCTCCCTGCTCCTGACTCTCTCCTCCTCTTCCTCTCCATTCTCTCGGATCGCCTCAGGGCTGCCTGTGCTGTACCCAGCTGCTTTTGGTAGTGGGCATCGGCGTGGCTTAGTCCACAAGGTGCCAGGCAGCAACTGGGCTGATGGGGATGCTGGTGATGGAGGGGAAGAGATGGCTGGTGTCCTGCAGCATTGGGGGTGCAGTGGTGCTCCCTGGCGGCATCGCTGCTGAGCTGTGTGTTGGCGGCTGTCGTGGCAGCTATGAGAGGGTGGCACTCATGTGAGTGTTCAGCCACAGCAGGTCTCTCAGCTTCTCTGTGGCAAGCAAGGCCCCACTCTGCCCCTCTCCTGGATTGCCTCCTGTCTCTGAAGATGGGCCTCCTTGCCTGCTCCTGCACCTGCACCTGCACCTCCACCATGCTATCTTAGGAGCAGGAAGGTCGTCACTGGGCATCCTCCCCCTCCTGGTGTCTGTGCTTCTACTGGAAAGCTGATGGGTCAGTTTTCTACCAGCTGCGCCCCTGGGAGAAGCTCAGGTTGAATCCTCTCTCGGCCATCCTGGACTGAACCCCACCCAGGCCTTCCCCCCAGGGGGCTGCTGTGAGGGCTCCTTTGCACTGGCTTGATCAGGCCCCTATGCTCCCTGGGTGGCAGAGGAGCTGTTTGCCACTTTCTGCAGTCATGATCTGACACTTCTGGTACCTTTCAGGCAAAGACATCATCCCAATGAGTGCACAATGGCAGGAGAAGCCGTGCCGCAAGCCATCCCCTGGGAATGTTGTCCCAACCTCCTCATGACGTCCTGGCCATCACTGAGCAGCAGACAGCCCTTGGTGCTGCCCTTCCCTGCAGTGTCACTGTGCATCTCCACTGTGGACCCCAGCCCGAACCTGTGTCAGGGTGACTGGCACCCCATCCTCCTCCGTTCACTTCAACCCTAATTTCCCCTTCTTCTTGCTAGTTACCTTGCCCGCTCATTTGGGCTAGCGGCCATCTGTATCTGTATCCTTGAGGATGGGGGGATGGGCAAAAAACAAGGGATGCATCCATCCTGGAGCTTGAACTAGCTCCCTCCCAACCATCAGCATGCTTCCCTTGCAGAGTGTGTCACAGAGCCTTCAAAGGGCTGGGAAAGGGCTACAGGCTTATGTATGCTGGTGGATGTTGGGGTTTTTTTTGTTTTGTTTTTAAAGGAAGCACCTATGCTGGGGCTTGAACCAGTGATCTTTTGACCTGTTCTATGCCTGCCTTGCTGAGAATGAGACAAAGTAGACATGGGGTTGAACCTAATTGACTCTGTGCTTCTCAGCTCAGGGACTGGTAATGGTACAGACACAGCCCCAGGTTGCCTCTGTGTGGAGGTATGACATGGCCAACACATTCCCAGACTGGAGGCTGAGGCTGCAGTTTTGCCAGGAGGCATGTGCTGTTTTCCCGTTGATCTTGCATTGTGCTTGTTTTTCCCCTGCCACCTTCCCTTGCTGGCCTGAGCAGGAATTACATGTGGTGGATGTAGTGGTAGTGCAGTGGCAATGTAGCAGAAATGTGCAGATAGGAGTGCTCTGCCCAAGAGGAGATAACAATAGAAGTAATTAAAAAAATTACAAGTCCCCAGGTACAGGCAGTTTTTCAGGAGGTTTCTACTAAAAATATGAAGAAATCCTTACAGCAAAGCTATTTAATAAATTCTAGAAGCAGGCAAAGTCCAGACTCATTCAAACACCCAGAACAACAGTAATCCTCAAAGCAGGAAAGAAATGGAAACGAAACTCATACTGCCCATAAATCAATCAGGAATCCAAAATATTTACAGGAGTTATAGGAGAGAAATTAAGCAATTTGGCTCCAACCTATATAAAATCAGATCAAATGGGTTTCATAAAAATAATTTTAAAAAACTTCTGGACTGGATCAGAAGGCTGTTTTGGTGATCAGTTTTAACAATATGAGAAAACAACATATAGCCATACTGTCTCTGGGTCGAATTTGTTTCCACAAGATGTAGTGAGGACCACCAATCTGGATGGTTTTAAAGGGGGATTAGACACATTTATGGAGAATAAGGCTTTCAATTGCTGGTAGCCATAACATCTATATATATTACTTCTAGTACTGGAGGTGATATGCCTCTGTACACCAGTTGCTGGAGAACATGGGTGAGAGGGTGCTGTTGCACTCATGTCCTGCTTGTGGGCTTTCTATTGGCATGTATTCAGCCCCTGTGTGAACAGAATACTGGGCTAGATGGACCCTTGGTCTGATTCAGCAGGGCTCCTATGTTCTTATGATACAACCAAGGCTGCTGACAAAGGGAAGGGGCATTTTAGCCGAATTGTTTAAAATAATGAAAATGGGGAACAAGTTCATTGTAATAATTACCAAATTGTACCAGTGCAATCTGTCATTAATATGAATAATTGACTATGACTCTCAAGTAACGTAGGAAGAGACACTAAACAAGGATCCCTGCTTGCTATTTTCTTTCTCTATAGACCTGCTGGCTCAGGGATAGGCAACCTTTTTGGGCCTGCAGTTGCATGTTTTATTTTTCTGGGCCTGTGGGCACACCTGTCATTTGGGGGGGGGGATTCTCTCTGTTCTTGCCCTTTGCCCGGATTCTCTCTCTTTTTCCACCCCTTTGCCTGGTTTGTCTGTGTTCTCACCCCCCCCCCCCCGCTTCTCCCTTATACTTTCTGTTCACTCACCCCTTTCCCCTGGATTCTCTCCTTTCATGCCTCCCTTTGCTCAGATTCTCTCAGTTCTAGCTTGCCTTTGCCCATGATAAACTGCGGTGTGTCATCTGAACCCAGTCACTATGATGCTGACAAAATGGAAATTTTAAAATCCAAACTCTTTGCTGCCAAAATCACTACACCTTAATTAAAACTGAAATATAAGCATCATTCTGTAATCAGAAGAGAAACAACCATTAGAACAACTCTTTACAATTTCCAATTATTTTTATATCTGCTTTTATATCACCATATTAAATATTTCTATTGAATATATAGTCGAGACAAAATAATAGGCTATTAATTGACCATTTGGCAACTTGAAAGAGAGTAGAATTATGCACACTGCTTGGAATAAAGAAATGTCAATTCTCTATTGATGCAATATTTTGTAGAACTCCCTGTTTCAAAAGGAGAGCAGGAATATAAAAATGATCTTTCACAGCAAATCCTTTATAACAATTACACCAGAGCTATTTAACATGGTATTTTTTGTTTTGTTTTTTTAACATCTGGTCTGTTTATTTAGTTCAAAATGTAGAAGTCATGAGAGACTACCATTCAATTTAAACAATTTTAGAAAAGAAAAGAATTATGTGCAGTGCTGCTGAATAAAGTTGCCCCAACCATTGTTTAGGAATATGTCAGTCTCAATAATGCAAATAAGTAATGTATTAACCTTATATTTCAAATGCAAAGGATTTCCAGCATAGAATTTCTAAAATAACCTCCCTTCAGTTTAAGAGAATAGTTGAAACCCTTACAGAAAAATCCTGTACTCAGAAGTAAGTCCCATTTTGTTCAATGCGGCTTACTCCCTACTAAATGTGGGGAGTAACATGCAATATGCATTGCAGCCTTATAAATTCACCCATGAACCTAAACGCATGGAAATGGTCAACGACATTACTGAGGTCAACTACATAACTGCATTGTTCCTTTTGCCCTCAGTTCAGTCAATCTCAAGGGAAATCTGAGATAGTTAGAGGTCCTTCCCACTGTCCTTTGTGAGCTCAAGAGAGTGAGCTTTAAAACTGTTTATGCCATTCAGGAATGTTTTTTGAGAGTTTGCATTTTCTTCACTTGCCCCACCTTAATCAGCTCTTCTATTAGGAGATACAGATTTAGAATACAGTCCAGGAAAGTAAAGATCTTGCATGACATGCAGGCTGCCCTTCAAACTTGGTCTAGGATAAAATGTAAAGGTTATTGTGGGTGTTTCCAGACAGAGGGCTCCTAGCACTACAAGAAGGCATCATGAGCTACTCCATGTTTTCTAGTAGAGATGTGCACTGATCCCTAGTTTTGACTTCTGAAAATGCCCTGATTTGGCTCAGCCCGATTCAAAGTCTGTCTACTTTGACTTGATACCAAACCCAAGCTGAGGTTTGGAAAATCTGAAGTTTCATGCCTCCCATTGGCTATCATGGGAGTTCCAAAAATGGCTATAAACCTTTTTCCTCTTAGCCAGAATTGGATGATAGGTAGGCATAGTAATCCCTTAGGAGGGGATTTGCCCGCCAAATGTCAGAAAAATAGGTGTAAGGTTTTTGTGCTACATGCCTTAATATTTTGACTTTCCCCCCCAAAGGAACTACTAATATCTTGTTTATGCAGAATTGAATGGAAATTGAATGAATACTTGCCCCTTTTGAAGGGATCAAGCCTGACAAACTTCAGAACAATGGCTGCAGAGGTTTTTCTGCAAGAGGAGCCTTGACATTATGTGGGTCACCAAAAGAGGACTCACTTATCTCCCTATGCTCCTTGTAGACCATTGTTCTGAAAATGACAGCCTAGAGGTGTCCCTAAATAAGGAACTTGTAAGGTTTCAGAAGGACAGGTGCAGCAGTTCATGTGGGAGTCCTCAATTTTTTTTGTGGGGGAATTTGTTTGCTCCCCCAGCCCTCTCTCCATGGTGTTTTGGGCAATTTGTATGAAAATGGCACACATCATAGAGGTGCATCTCAGGCATGAAATCTACGAAGTTTCTGAAGGGGCAGGGGCGAGGAGGTTGTGATGACTCAAAACTAGTTTATGGTGGCACTGGAGGAATGGCCATCTCACAGTCCCGTCCTTGCCCTACCCCAAAGCACAGTGACTGGAGCCCCTGGTAAAATATGCCTTAGAAATAGGTTGTAGAGCTGTCAGTTGCTGGATAGGTCTCCTCTATCCGCCGTCCCCTGCACAGCGGTTTTAGAGAAACAAAATAGATTTTTAAAAGATAGGAGACCAAAAAAAAAAAAAATGTCTTTGCATCTCCCATGATTCCAAACCACAGGTTGCCCAATGAAACCTTGTTCTGGAATGGGTTTGGATCTGTTGCCTTCGGAGGGGCATGTGCTTCGACTCGGGAAGGAACAAAACTGGACTAAAGCGGCCTGATTCTGCTCAGGCTTTTAGCTTTGCCTGAAACTGACGCACATCCCTGCCATTTATACAAATACATTTCACACAATTAACATTTTCCTGACATGACATGTTGCAGTTTTGAGTGCTCAGGAAATGCAGATTCCCTAGAGCAGAAATCCTCGCTTGAGAAAAGATATCTGGGTCCCATACAACTGCCAAAACCCAAAACCATATATCAAATAAATACCATGCAAACGGGTGCATGTTATCACACCCTTTGTCGTGAGATTCCTTTACTGAGAAAAACCCACAAAAACATTTGAGCCTATTCAGGTTGCAACTGAGCTGACATGAGCACATATGGATGGGGTTTTATCCAGCCTGGAAGCAGACAGGTCAACTACAAGGGAGGAAGCAGGTCCATGTGGCTCCAAGATGTGGTTCAAAAGTGCCAGAAGGAGGCACCCCAGGAAAGCCAAAGGCCATGAGAAGCAGTGGGTTGCTGCAGTAATCTCCGGCATTCCCAGGCAAAGCCAGCTGCCCATCTTGAATAGATTAAGGTGGGATTTTTCTTGGAGGCAAACAAGAGGAGAGCATTGACAGAAAAATCATATTAGGATTAAGTATGCAAATACTGAAGTGATGGTGTTCCGAAATGCTGAAGTTATTACCAAGGGAGGTGGTTACTATAAAAAGCTGGGCAAAGGTAACAAAAACCGGAGATCTTTCATGCGCTTAACCCAGTATGCTCTTCATGGAGTGCCCTGAGAGAGAACTCGGTTCTGGCTTGCTGCACAAAACCCCTCAGTTGCAAAAGAAGAAATGCAACATTTCCAAAGTGGGCTGTGGGAGCCAATTTCTAATTACAGTTTTCTTTGCTTTTTCTTAAACATTCCTGAAATAAAAATATAAATGTTTGAGACTGAAATATTATTTTATTTTAGTAATTGTTAACTCTGATTCCCCCCCATCTCCCGCCCCCCACCCCCACCGCGCCAAGCCTTTATCCCAGCAAATACAAATAGTGTAAAGCTAATGACCTGGGGAAAACTTTGCAGCTCTTCACCATCAATCATTGTTTTGTAGAAGCAGAGGAAAATCCTCTCATCTCATAGTGAATGAACATCAATGGAGCATTGATAATTTGTTTACTTTGCAATTATCTTCCCTCAGTGGAGACAAATTGATTTGTACAATAAAATTGAGGGTAACTGCAGTACAAATAATATCCCAAACTAAAGGAGGACATTACTAGGTTTATCACCTGGGAATACAAATTTACTCATAAATTTTGCATTAGCCTATTTAATAAAGCATGACAGTGTATTGTATGAGGACTGGGCGAATGGCATGCCAGATATATTTTATGTAACAATTTAGCATCCTAAAGATTCAGATTTAGCTACCTAAATATTATACTACAACTATTTTAATGTCACTATTAATTTTTATTGATGTTTATAGGGCTTTTTTTTTAAGAAGTAAAACAGTCAAGAAATATCGAAAGATAGCGAAGTAGGAAGGTAGGACTACTTTTTCTCATTTATTTATTGAAATATTTTTAAACCACACTTCATTGTTACAGATACACATATTTTTGTTTGTGCATTTTCCTTTTATTTGTAAAGAAATATAAATTGTCTGTGGACTATTTTAAATAAACCATATCTACGTTATGGATACCAGGTTGGTGTACAAGAGTATAATCAAAATTGTCATACAAAATACAATAATCAGTACCAAAAAGTATCCAAAAAGCCAAATTTGCCTTCAAATGAATTGCATTTTAGAAAAAGGCCGGGTAATCCTATGCCCACTTTGCACCAGGACTGGTGGAGACACACTACTGCTATGCCAATGGAAAAGCTGCCATATCCAATGGGACACAAGAGACACATCCACAGAATCCCTGGAAACATGGCCAGGGCCCACCAATTAGGGACTGAAAAAAGAAAAGAAAATGAATTATGGGGGGGGGGGATAATTGCATTAAGGTCCTTCATCATATGATTATGTTTTGCTAATTAGAAGCATTACCTACCTATCCTTCCTTCCCAATAGATGACACTAGGAAATGTATTATTTTATTTATAATATTTGTATCTCATTGAGTATTCTGTAATGGCTTTCAAACTGAACCATAATTCACAATAATTAAAATACAATCAAAATACAGCACACTTTACAACAGTTTTCTATTTTTTATTTATTTTTAAAGTTTGCAACGAAAGCAGAAGACAAGCCACTAACCATTTCTCAACTATACAGACATTTTCCTAAATGGAAAGGCTTTAGGGTACAACCCTATACACTTGGGAATAAGTCCCATTGATCTCAATAGGGCTTACTTCTGAATAGATATGTATAGGAGTACATTATTCATCACATTTCTAGAAGTTCCAGTGAGCTACCCAGGCATCTTTTACTAAGACAAGGATTCCATAGGGGCGGTGCCACTTTTGAGAAGGCCTTTCGAGGATCACGGAACTCTCTGCTGCTCAAACAGCAGGGGAGCCTGAAGCAGGGCCTCCTCTGAATTACAAGAGAGACTATACAGATGATGTGGTGTTCCATTGAAATTGGGTTGGCCTGCACTGGCATAAGCTTTACTGAGATGATTCTGTTTTTTCCTAAAAAGCAAATCTTTTAACATGAAAACACAATGCTCCACTGCAAGGCGAGCTGATGCCTCTGAAATGTGGGGGTGCTGCTCTCTGGCTTCCACCATACGGGCAGGCACACAATGAACCCTGCAAACCATTTCTGTGGTGCAACTGCCTTATTTGCAAGTGTTTCAGACCTCTGAACAAAGCATGCTGCGGGCTAAAAGGGAGAAATGATGATGGCTGGCTGAATTGTTTTTACCATTAATGACAGTTTGGCAAACTGTGTGCTTTGTATAGGGGGTCACGTAGCTTCGTTGCCTATAAATGTCTCCTGGTGCATGTACCTATTTAAAGTATGGCTGGTACTCCTGTTGATTCACTGGTTGCTCTGTGGAACACAGAGATGTCCTGGGCAGTTGACATGTATTTATTTATTTATTTATTTGTGATATTTATATACTGCTAAATATAATAACATCCCTGAGTGAGGAATGATCACGGCTAAGCGCCCCCTCCCTCTTTGCAAAGGCAGAGCAGCAACTTAGTATACATCTGAGCCAAGGGCAGTGAAGCAAATGGAACGAAGGCTAGACTGCAGGTGGGGGAAAGCTCATGCTGAATGTGATTGAATACAGCTTTGAGCCCATTATCGAGCCAATTCTGTGGCCATGAGGGGGGCAGAGAAGCATTTCTTTTCCACCTCCATTGCATCTTCACAGTGCCACCCAGTGGAGCTTTTCTGGGTGGTGAGGGGCCTGTTGCCATCTGGCCCAGAGAGAGAGTTGGTTGCACCCTTGGTAGCACACTGTAATACGTTTATGCGACACTTCGAAGAAAAAGTCGCTCACATCGGTACCAACAGTGGAGGTGTCAAGAACATCATCTAGTCCAGGTGTGTTGGATGAGTTTCAGTTGTTGAGGCCTGAGGATGCGGATAGGTGCTTGGTCATGTTTGGATGGCAACTTATATGCTTGAGCTTTGCCCCTCTTGTTTTATTACATCTAGCAGGGAGGGGATGACTGGCTGGGCCAGGAGGCTGCAACTTCCTCTTTGAGAGAGGGGGTGACACCAGCAACTTTAAGAGAAGCAGTAATCAGGCCACCCCTTGAAAAGCCTAACCTGGACCCAGAAGTTGCTAATATCACCGTCCTGGGCAAGGTGCTTGAGTGAGTGGTTGCTCATCAACCTCAGGGTCTCTTTGATGAAACTGATTTTCTAGATCCATTTCAGTCTGGTTTCAGGCCTGGATTTAGAATGGAAACTGCCTTGGTCACCATGTAGGATAACCTGTGCCAGGAGAGGGACAAGGGGAGTATGACCCTGTTGGATGTCTTGGACCTCTCAGAGGCTTCTGATACTGCTGATCATGGCATCCTTCCCAATAGGCTGTCTGAGTCGGGATGTGGGGGTACTGTGTTGCCATGGTTCCGCACCTACTTGGATGGCTGATTCTAGAAGATGGTGCTGGGGGATTATTGCTCTGCCCCATGGCAATTGTACTGTGGGGTTCCTCAGGCCTCTATCTTTACCCCCCATGCTTTTTAACATCTACATGAAACTGCTGGGAGAGGTTATCCAGGATGTGGGCTGAGGTGTCACCAATATGCAGATGACACCCAGCTCTACTGCTCCTCTTCATCTAATGTAGGTGAAGCAGTGGCTGGGTAACAGACTGGATGAGGGCCAATAAATTGACTCTACATCCAGACAAGAATGGAGTGGGAGGTCCGTCTCTCTGGTTAAGTGGCATTCAACTTGATCTGGAGGGGGTTGCACTCCCACTAAAGAGGAGATTCATCATTTGGGGCTGCTCTTAGATCCATCACTGTCACTAGAGGCACAAGTGGTCTCAGTGGCTCAGAGCACTTTTTATCAGTTTAGGCTGATATACCAAGTAAAACCCTACCTGGGCCCTGTCTACATGGCACCACTTTCACCCTTCATACCATCGCAACTGTGCAGCATTTCAGCTTCCAATTAGCTTCTGCTGCAATACCCTTGCGATTTACTGCGGGTTTCCCTAACAAACTCCGTTGTGCCCTTTTTTTTGCCATTATACTTTAATATATAACTTTTAGGGGCTCTGCTGTGTCTTTCCATCTCTCCTTAGGTAAAATGTGGGTGTTCTGTGCTCCTTCATTTCCACGCCATCTGTTTGTCAGTTCCCCAGCCTGAGACTCTCACGATGGTTCACACTCACAAGGCGTGAGCAATTCATGCCTACCCATTGCTCCGAAATGGTGGCCAGAGTGAAATTGGTCCTCCCCCAAGACCCCCCCAGCCCTTGAGCACTGAGTCCCAAAGCAATCACTGTGAAGATATGAAGCTGCAAAAATGTGTGAAAGTGTGATAAAATAAATGAAAAAGCCCCTCTGTGCCCTTGTAACTGCGCAGCTGCGAAGGGACGAGGGGAGTAAACGGACGTCACAGAGTGGGGCAAGCACTACACATGCCTACAACATGCCCACTGCAAAATGCGAAGTCAGTTTGGGGAAGGGACAGACGGCTTGCAACCGCGGGAATCCCACAGCAAACAAAAAACATTGCAGCAAAACGCCTCCTTGGAAATCCACATTTTCTGGGAGAAAACCACAGATGTGAAGTGGTGACGATGGCGTCTGCCCCAAAGGACCTCGACTCTTGTCGAATGTTCTCCTCAGAGGGGCTCACCTGGTGCCTACATTATGGTGTTTCCAGTGCCAGTTGAAGGCCTATTTATTTTCCCAGGCATTCTAAAAACTCTTTTTAGTGGTTTTAGTATTTTATTCTGCTGGTGGTTTTAATTTGGTTTTATGTGCTGAGATGGTTTGATTTTTTGCTGCTGGTTTTATCTCGGTTTTATTCTGGGCTGTTTTATTTTTTGTTTAAATGTTTGTATTTTTTGTTTTTAATGTATTGTACGCTGCCCAGAGGACTTTGATTATAGGGAGGTTTAAAAATACAGTAAATAAATAAAAAAACAAAATAAAATAAAATACATGTTTGTACTCTGTTCTCCTTTCCTTGGGATCCACTTGCTCTCATTTATTTCCAAGGTTGTCATATCTGTATCCAAAATAAATCCATCTGGATCTGTTCTAAAGACATTTATTTTTTTACCAGTCATTATTTGTAACCTGTTCTCACAACCTATACACTTGTTTTGAGCTGTTGTGGAAATTTGCTTAGATGTGTTTCAGGGTTGCAACACTTAACAAACTAAATTCCTGTACTAAAACTACTGTGCATAAAACCATGGAACTGCACTGCATGAAGCTGTTTCTAAAAATTGCTGTATTCCGCCGTGCGTTAAAAACATGGTTGTTCAGGCAGGCATTTGGGGTGGGTTAGGGTATTTTAGAAAAAAAAAATATTGTAGAATTTTATTGTTTTAAACTGTTTTATTGTATGCTGTACATCACCCAGAGTGGCTGGGTGACCAGCCAGATGGGCGATTAATAAATTTAATAAATAAATAAAATAAAAATTCAACAGGAGGGAGAATAAACCTTGCAAACTGCCAGAACTCATCTCTTCCCAGAATCCGAACGTTAAAACTTCTTCCGGATTACATTAGTAATGCTGCCAGCTTTAGATAAATGCATGGTCTGTGTTTAATTATAATTTATATAATATAAATCAGCATTTCTTTATGCACATTTAAAGGTCTGAAGGACAACGATACTGCACAGTTCAAGTACGTTGGGCTAATGTATTAGGTAAACAAATCATTCTGAGCCATGATCAAAGTGCAGTTCTAGGGCACAGTGGCCTGATCTTTAGGTGTGAGAAAGAAAATTGGAGGAAGGAGCCTCCATGTTTGAAGCCTTGGCCGTTGGACTTTGACTTGACCTGCCTGCCTGCTTAGCTGGGACAGATTCCCCCAGCTGTTAATATGGGCTGGGGTGAAAGGGTACCAATTAGCTGGAGAGGCTAAGAAAGTTGCAAGCAGTTGCTCTCAGCTGTCATTCCAAATTAGTACTGGGCCATTAGTGGGTCGACCATAGTGGCCAATGCTTTGTTGCAAACTTTTGGTTGCTGATTGAGAGACAGTAATAATGAGCCATTTATCTATCAATTCACTGTGTCAGGCTCTTGTAATGTACAGTAGGATTTTGCTAGGGAAACTCATTATAGTGATTTCTGTTAGTTCCATGACATAGGTGTTATTTAATTGCTTAGTGCTTAGCAGTGAAACCATTTTTTTTTTTTTTACAAATTTTGTACCTACAAAGGAGGTCTGCTCTTGCTAAATTTTAAAAAATCAAATGAAGTTCATCCTTTTAGCATAATTAATATTACAGATTCCAAATAATGATATTGTAAGGCTGATTATAAATCATATAATTTTTATATTATACAAATAAATAATATAAATTTATATTCTAAATTTAACTTTATATTATAAATGTGTTTATATATATAAACAAAACACCTTTCAGTTTAACATGTTGTGTTAAGGGCTTTCTGCATTCACTGAAGTTCCAAAATGCCGAGAAATTTGGATGTTAAGAGGCAAGATGTGTTATTTAGGCAACATGCATATGATATGATATCCTATGCTATGGTTAGTTCCAGCTTCACTAATACCTTGGAACTGGATAGCTGTTAGTGTCAGAGTGGTGGACTTAAGTCCCAGATTTGTCGGTTGGCAGGAATAGACACATGGAGTCTACGCAACTGAAACTATCATCAACTGAAGCTTCCATTCCACATTACAGATACCCAACTGGCAACCAACACCATTCACACAGAATGATAAGAGCTGGAAGGGACCTGGAAGGTCACTCTAAGTTTTACTAACCTCTCCTCTCTCTCTCTTTCTCTCTCTCTCTGTAAAAACCACATTACCTTGCCACCCCTCCAGTTTTTAAATATTTTAAGAAAGATCACTTCTCTCAAAAGTATTAAAATACTTTTGAAATGTGGGAACTAGAAATAACATTTCCAAAACCAATCTGATTTGTCCTCCTGGCCAGAGTTCCCCTCTATGCATGCAAGGAGTCGCTTTCTGGATTCTACCATTTGGGGGAGGGGGTGGGGCGCGGTGGAATGGATTTTTTCCTCATTCCTCCAGTAGTTTTCAGACCAAAACTAGGAGTTCCTCTCATCCCTATAGGGTATTTGGCCCTTCTGTGTTGTTGAAAACTTTATGTTTTGCCCAAGTTGAATGTGATTGGACCAATCTACATGGAAATGAAATAAGAAGCACTTTTTGGTTTTATCTGGATTTCAATTAAATCAGCTTTGGGCCGTCAGCAGCACATGAAGCAAGAAAAGTGGGAAATACACCGCCTAAAAACCTGCTTTCACAAGTCACACAAGAGCACTTTAAACCATCTTCCTTTGGGGTTTGGCAGAGTCCCACCAGCTGAAGTGGATGTCATCTGCCGTAGAGATGCTGCTCAGCAAATGAGAGGGGCTGGTTCCCCACACTGTCATGCTCCCACTACTGGCCTCCCCCTCTCCTTCCCCTCTGTGAATGGAACTGCTCAGTCAAGTGCAATGTGTGCATATACCGCATATGTGGAACGACTTACTTCCGAGGAGGCACATTTAGCAAAAACCTCCCCTCATGGGCTCCCTCTCTCAAGGGAAGTTGGGGTGAATTAAAGTACTTGAATTAAATTGCTGTGGATGTGCAGACAGGCAGGCTTGCCCCGCCCCGCCCCGCCCCTCCTCTCTGCTCTCCCATGTTTTGTTAAGCCAATAGGAGACACCGAGTTACTTTCGCCCCCCTGTCCTCCTTTCCATGCTCAGTCAAGTGAAATGGACAAGAATGTGAAGGGGTTGGAGATGATCACTTTTTGAGCTCATAAAAATGCGCAGTTCCACATATGCGGTCTATGCGCACATTCAAACTATCAGCTCTTAAAATCAATAAAGCTCTGCATACCTGCACAACATTTTTTAGCTCCCCCCGTCCACCCAACGCAGCTTTGAATCAACAGGCTTTCCCCCCCTCACTTGCGTACAATGGAGGAGTTACTTCCAAGTAGACAACGCTCTTCTGGAAAAGCAATATTGTGAATGACTGAGCAGCAGCAGTGCTAATAATAATAATGGTCCTGGTGGGATTCGGGGTCATTTGGGGGCCATCAGCTCTTAAAATCAATAAAGCTCTGTGTACCTGAGAATCAGGAAGGGGGGAGGAGATGGGCATTGCAGGGATGAGTGTAAAACTACAATGTTGCGTGGAGTTGTTGTTGTTTTTACAAAGGGAACCCAAAAGCAACACAAAGGGAGCCTTTCTCAGGAGTAAGCCTCATTGAAAAAAATGTGATTTACATCTGAGTAGACATGGTTATCCATGCTAACTCATTGTTCCTTGAGGCAAAGAAATTAAAAAGGAGACAGGAGAGAACAGGTCCCATTCATATTCAAAGGTGTGCATATAGGGAGAAGCCAAAGGTTAACACCTTCCATTCCTTCCCTCTCCTGCTGTTTGAGGCTTTGCTGTTTGAGGCCTGTACTTGGCAAAGTGCATTTTGAAGTTACGTCCAGGTAGAATCATAGAATCATAGAATAGTAGGGATGGAAGGGGCCTACAAGGCCATCGAGTCCAACCCCCTGCTCAATGCAGGAATCCAAGTCAGAGCATCCCTGACAAATGGCTGTCCAGCCTCGTCTTGAAGGCCTCCAGTGTGGGAGAGCCCACCACCTCCCCAGGTAATTGGTTCCATTGTCGTATTGCTCTTACAGTCAGGAAGTTTTTCCTGATGTTCAGCCGAAATCTGGTTTCCTGTAACTTGAGCCCATTATTCCGTGTCCTGCAGTATGGGATGATCGAGAAGAGATCCTGGCCTTCTTCTCTGTGACAACCTTTCAAGTACTTGAAGAGTGCTATCATATCTCCCCTCAGTCTTCTCTTCTCAAGGCTAAACATGCCCAGTTCTTTCAGTCTCTCTTCATAGGGCTTTGTTTCCAGTCCCCTGATCATCTTTGTTGCCGTACTCTGAACCCGCTCCAGTTTGTCTGCATCCTTCTTAAAGTGTGGTGCCCAGAACTGGACACAGTACTCCAGATGAGGCCTTATGCTGAGTAGAGGGGAACTAGTACTTCCCGGGATTTGGAAGCTATGCTTCTATTAATGCAGCCCAAAATAGCATTTGCCTTTTTTGCAGCCACATCACATTGTTGGCTCATATTCAGCTTGTAGACTTTCTAAGAGGGGAGAGGAAAGTCATGTCTACCTTTCTAAGGTAGACATTACTTTCCTCTCCCCTCACCGACCCCCTGCCACTTCCCCTTCTGCCAATCAGCACTGCTCCAGGAGAATACAGCGAGGGCAGTTTAGCTCTTGCAGACCTTGGAAGTGCTGTGAAAGTGCTGTGACAGGATAATTAGTCAGAAAAACAGTTTCAGAAACACCGGATTTTAGAGCTAGAAATAGTGCCCTGGCTACAGAGAACAGTATACGTCATCTGGCTCAATCAACTCTGGGCCGCAGCAGGACCAGCATAAAAGCCCTGTATAGATCTGGCCATTGTTATTGCTTCCACAACCAGGAAATAAAGCAACCAAACCCAAGCTTTGGGCCATGATTTTATTGAGTATTTACAGGATCTGCAAAGGGATAATTTAACAAATTATTCTCTATTTCCAACTTCCAATGAGAGTACGCTCCCTGGGTTTGATTTCATTCACTACATGCCCAACTCCCAACATCAAGGTGAACTCCAGACTGGTTCTGAGCCCAGGAGCAGTGTATAACTGCCCCTATCTCCTCACTGCCACACTAACCAGGCGTGCTAAGTGAGGCCTGCTTGAGTCAACCCCACCCTGTTTAGCTTTGGGTGGATGAAGCAGCCATGCCCCAAACAGGTTCTGGACTCTGGTCCTTACACCCATTACTCTTGAGAAGCTGATCTATGGAATCCCCTTTCAAGCTCCAATGTGCCTTGGTTCTCACCAGCATTTCCTCCTTCCTATGCCCTCTTTACCCACACTGACCCTGTCATACTAAGGGACAAGCTTCCCCTCCTTATTGAGATGATTTTAAACTTTCAGCCCAATCTTTAAAATGTTTTCAGTCCAGCCCTTCTACTTCTGCATCAACCAAAATGTGATAGTGATACTGTCAGATCTTTAATACAAATTGCTGATGATCGTCTTAAGAAATGAGGAACATCACCAAGACTTGCTGTGCTTCTTCATGAATGTCCAGATGCCTACAAGACAGTGCAGTGTCAAATGATGTCACCCTAGGCAGGCACAGCATAGCCTAATGAGGACTAGAGATACTCTTGGCTGTTCTAGATCTCCCAGTGACTGGTGAATTGTGAACTTGGACTTATTTCCATTCTTGTATGGAAAGCTGTTTGAGAGCCCGAGGTCAACTGTGGAATTCATTCTAGATTCCATAATCCACTTAAGTGTTTTAGAGGGGGTGGCGGTTGGTAAGGATGCATAATGGACATCCCTGTGGGTGCTTAACCACTGCTCCCTTCTCCCCCTTCCCCTGCCCCCTAAGGCTTCCCGAAGGAGAAGAGGAAGAAGGTGGCCTTGTCATCAGTGGAAATAGATGCAATAACCATCATGTTCCTGTCAGATATACTGGGATACGTAGTCCCCATGCCCTCCTCAGTGGGAACATGACACGTCACTAAAGAGCTGGAGTACCCTGTGCCATCACCTCCCCCTGGTAAAGGCAAGAGCAAAGGTGGCAGTGGGGCCTTGAAAAGTGTGCCCAGCACAGCCCTGCTCAGCATACATCTTTTCATGAATAAGAGGCACTCACGGTTACAAGCGGCTTTTCATTACTTGCAATATTCCTAGCCAGTGAGTTTGCTGCTCATTTGTTCCAGAGTTACCCAGTTCTTCTGGCCATCCCTAAAAGTAATCATTAGTAATTGTAGTATATTCTATCCTTTGATTTTCTCTCTCCATGATGTACATGTGGAGGTGCATGGCCCTGCCAACTGGCATTAAACAAGAGCCTGATTCCTTGGGCTCCTTCACACGGGTTTTTTTTCTTTTGGCGCGATTGTCATTCTTCATTCATGGTATTTCCCGCATGCAATACATGATATTGTTATCCTGCAGCAGCTGTCCCACACCTTCCCCCTGTTCTCTGGATGATATTTCTGTACCCAGAAAATGTGGTATTGTTGACAGCCGCACAACGGATGTGCTATCACTCGCCTGTGTATTGCTGACATTGCACTATGACACGCTTTGTGTAGGCAGGTGTTGGACGGTACAGTGCTGACATCACCTAGTGACGATGATCGGTTGGGAGTGTCACCCTCCTGTGCCTCCCTTGACGTCCAGTCCCTTTGCCATTCCGCTCCTGGGAACTTTGAAAGTGCAGTATACCAGCATTTCACTAGTAACGCATTGCAGAGACAATTGCTGCTCCGAACACTTGCAGTGTTGTAACCTCTTTCCACTCAATCCCTTCTCCCAGTATATACTCAGACGAGAAAAGTGTTACTGCTTGCTTTTACAGGGACAATACTGACTTGTGCACATGGGAGTGGTTGGGTAGAGAAGACTTCTGAAATTATGAATGTACTGTGGATTCCGTGTAAAAGTGGCCGAGGTAGGGACTGGAGGCAGTGGAAGTGAAAAGGGGAGGCAAGGAAGTTGAAATGGAAAAGTTCATGCTGAGAGGGGGGAGGGGCTACCGGGGGGGGGAGATGACAGTGGTTGTACAATGCTATTGACGTCTGATAACATCCCACCAGGCTCCAGCCACCAGGTATGCAGTAAAAGAACTGTGTAAAGAACTGACTTAAATCTAGGGATGTACGAAAGTCACTTACCTTTCGCGGATTATGTTGATGGGGGGGGAGGCGTTCCGTCCCTCCCCCCAGAATCCTTGCCGGGGGGGGAGGCGATCCGTTCCTCCCCCCCGGAATCCTCTGTGGCCAGCTGTGCTCCGCAGCAGCTCCGTGGAGCAGCCGGCCAAGCCCAGCCAGGCCAGAGCCGTCCGCAGCCGGATTTCTGGCCGCGGAGGGCTCTGGGGAAAAACAAAACAAAACTGCGTATGCAAATGGCGGCGGCTACTACGGCCGCCACCATTTGTGTTCCTTAGTTTGGGCCATCTTAGTCTACATAAATATTTACGTAGTGGACGCTATTTGCGTTCCCCTTATTTTTGCCGTCTTAGTCTACGTAAATATTTACGTAGACTAAGACAGCCCAAACTAAGGAACGCAAATGGCCATAGCCGCCGCCATTTGCATACGCCTTTTTTTTTTTACCCAGACATTTTAGGCTATGTAAAAACTTACGTAGCCTATCACGTCTCTGTAAAAACAAAAAACAAAAAACTGCAAATGGCGGTGGCGGCGGCTGGTTGGAAGACCAGCCGCCGCCGAAGCCGCCGCCGGAGCTGCCACCACCCAGAAGATCCGCCCCAGGTAAGTCTCATCCCGGGGGGGATCCACGGGGGGGCAGGGGGGGCAGGCCGTTCCGCCACAGATTTCGGGGGGCTGAATGCACTGGCATTTGGCCTCACTGTGATCCGTGGTGGAATTCTCTGCCATCCCTACTTAAATCCCGCAAAGAATCCAAAGGTAGAAGAAAACTTCCTGACTGTTAGAGCAATACGGTAATGGGACCAATTCCCTAGGGAGGTGGTGGGCTCTCCCACACTGGAGGCATTCAAGATGAGGCTGGACAGCCATCTGTCAGGGTTGCTCTGACTTGGATTCCTGCATTGAGCAGGGGGTTGGACTTGATGGCCTTGTAGGCCCCTTCCAACCCTATTATTCTATGATTCTATGAGCCCTGGTAAGTTGCGGGATAAACAGCCTGATGTGGTGAAGCCCCTTAGGTGATTCATTCACCTTTTGTGCTTTATGGATCAAGCCAATAGGTTTGTTTAATGCAAGACTGTGGACTTGAAACTGCCTGAGAACTTCAATAATTGCAAGCAAAGTTTTCCTAGCATTATCTAGATTTAGGCAAGGTGAAACATATACCAGTCCTTACTCTGTTGCATAAATGAAATGAAAATGGAACATGATGGAAATGCACAGGCTTGCATCCAAAAATACCCCAAAGAATGTTTGCATTTAGTCAGAGTTAATTGAGCAGTTCTCCAATTTGAAAGACATGACTATTAAATCAAGCACAGAACCATAAAACCTTTCTGGCAGTCTATTACAAGGCTAACTTCTGAATGAAAGGAAAATGTCTCTCAGGCCTCTAGGAATATGACTGGGGAAAGGTGGGGGAGGCAAGGTAGAGGACATAAGCAATATGAATTTGAGCATAGATTACTTGTTAAAGCAGTTAGTGTTTAGCTTATTTCAGTGACTTTATTATGTATTAAGCTGCAGTACTGTTACTTGTATTCCATTATTATTGGAATCTTGAGATCTTGCTTGAAATGAAAGAAAAAGCAGGAGAAAAATGCTCCCAAATACATTTTAGAGAGGTCAAACCTCAAACTAGCCAAGGTTAATAAAAATGAATGACTGACAGCTGACAGAATGACAGTAAAAATAAAATTTTCCACAAGGATATTATTTTTATTAAATGTGTTTGTCTTGTAATTCAACATTTTCTAGGTTTCTGTCCCCACTTCCTTTGCACTTGTCAATTCTATGTGGAGATGGCTAGGAGGAGAACGTAAACAACCTGGTATGGAAAAATCCTTTACAATTGAATTGGGGGTTTCCATTTTGTTTTAAAGGAATTTCCACCCCCAGCCCTAAATGGCTGTGTCTGCAATATCTGCTTTATGGATAAAGGGTTATAATAATGCTCTTACTCCAAAATAAATTAGTAGCACTACTCTGGACATTTCAGCCAAAGCCATATTGTGCTCTCTAATCAATCTCTGTCTCCTGGCTGTATGTTTACTACTTGAATTTGTATGCATTTCCCCAATTAAACATGGCAGACACAATTGGTTTGCTAATGTCCACTGAAATCAATGACACTTCAGTTAGGGTTGAGCCAAAACTGAGGGCCTGCACATTGCCGCTTCTTCCAAAAAATGCCTCCCTTTGGCAATACATACATGTTACTATGAAAGGGAACCAAAGTGTCTGGCCATTATGCAGAGGCAGGTGTTGCAGTGGGTGAGAATATGTTTGTAATATTACTGAGCCAACTGGGCCAATGTTCCCTGCCTTGCCATGCTGTAGGCAATGAGAGTGTTGCAGCACAAGAAGATAAGGAGCTTTAGCTCAGTCGCTGAGACAACAGGGATGCATCTCCCTCAGCACGTGTTCAGAGACAGAGCAACAGGTTTAGTTTTCTTTGCCCTTGTGATGTCTGATAGGGTGGTATTACATGGTGAAGGAGAAAGAATTCCTATCAGCACTGAAAAATGGGTCCAGGAAGATTGATAAATCATAGAACTCTGTCCAAGTTCAGATCTTGGGACGTGCAACCAGTAGGAAAAGCCCATGCTTCTGTCCTGCCTGGAATCTCATTGGGGGCTTTTTCTATAATTGGCTATGTATGGCTTCACAACAAAACTGGCTAGGAGGACTTTAGGGAAGTTGGTGGGTGAGCCGTCTCTAATCCAGTCCAGCCAATCCTTTACTCCATGTTTCTGTGTTGTGTACACTTGTGTGCCACTTTTACTACCCTGCCTGTGGTTTTCTGAACATATGTAACTTTCTTATAGTGAATTAGTCCTTGGTTCTGTGTAAATCCTGTCTACTGTGACTGGCAGTGGCTGTCCAAGGTCTCAAGAAGGTATCTTCTCACTGCTCAAAGTCCTTTTAACTGAAGAATCCAGGGACTGAACTTGGGAACTCCTGCATGCAAAGCATGGGCTCTCCCACTGAGCTGTGGCCCTTCCCTTAGTAGCAATATCCACAAACCTGGATTGCTACAAATTACATTGTGCTGGTAAAGCAATCTTTATGCTGCATGATTTGATTCAAAGGATCAGGTGACGGCTAACATATCCCACAACTGCAAACTGTTATGCTACTGGGTAACCTATGTCCCTAATGATAGTTCTTTCTGTTCTCTTTTCTTTTCTTCCTTCCTTCTTGCTTGCTTTTCCCCTTTGACTTAATCCATTCTGTTCATGTCTCAGGATGTATTTAGGTTTTCCTCTACCACTACTTGATATCAAGGAAAAATGATTATCACTTCGTTTCCTTGTGTCAAGAAAAATGAGGTTCACTTTTGTCAATCTGCATTCACCTAGACTGAACACTTAAGGATCTTCTGCTCTATATTTTATTATTTTGCCCTGTAATAATAGTCCTATTAATGCCCTTGAGGGACAACATCTGCTATTTCCCAGTCACCAGATTTATCTCCCCATGACCTGAGTTCGATCCCAGCGGAAGCCGGGTCTCAGGTAGCCAGCTCAGGTCGACTCAGCCTTCCATCCTTCCGAGGTCGGTAAAATGAATACCCAGCTTGCTGGGGGAAAGGTAGTCATGACTGGGGAAGGCAATGGCAAACCACCCTGCTACAGTCTGCCATGAAAGTGCCCGCACAAGCGGCATCCCTCTAGGGGTCAGTAATGACCCGGTGCTTGCACAGGAGGAACCTTTCCTTCCTTTCCTTTCTCCCTTGGCAATATCCTTGACCACAGTGATGTGGTCATTTTTAATGTATTTTTCAGATTCCCTCCCACCCCCAAGGGTCCTAAACATCAGAATGTGCTCAGCCTTTATACTGTTCTTGATATCTCAGTAGCACCAACTTTGTGGAAGCTAAACCTCTTAGGATCAGGGTCGTCCTTGAGTCCCACCCACGTTAATAGGGCCAAACAGGTGTGATCTGGGATTGACAACCTCTGTGTTAATACTTGCAGACTCTCTACAGACTTTCCATTATTAATGGTCCATAACTGATGACCAAAAGCAGTATGGGTATACAAGTTTATTTAAGAATAAATCCAGACCAGAACTTACTATGACTGTATCATAACAATGCAGAAAGCAAAACAAATCCAGGGATTAGTAGCAGGAGAAATATAAAAATGCTTTTGTAATTAGCACTGCCCTATTTATTTTAAGAAGTTATGTACCACATTAACTGCTGTTTACATAAGCAGTTTATGTGTTTACCTAATTTTAAGTTGTACTCCACTCTTCAGTTGCAAAGCTCCAGAGTGACTATCAATAAAACAAAATAGTTTTTGTCTGCTGACTTTCAGTCTAAATGACATGACACAAAAAGGAAAAAGGGGTGGGAAGAGAGGGGAAAAAGCAAACTCAGTTATCAATTCTTAAAGCCAACTAGTAGTTCTTAAAATAACCAGCTGGAATGGAAATAGTCCCGGGAGAGGAGGAGCCTGATGGAGCTGGTCTTTAAGAAGAACTGATGCCGTGGCCCTGCTTCCATCTCTCCCTTCTGCAGCCTGAGGGAATGGCTGCTGCCTGGTACCAGTTGAGGGAAGAATCCAGTCAAGCAGGTCTTTTGGCAGAGCTCATGGAATGGCCCTGCTCCCCCATCTCCCTCTGCTGCAGGCTTTTTACAAAACAAAGTAAAAAAGCAAAACCTATTAGGTGTTAAGGTCCTATTAAAAATCCTATTAGGTGTTAAGGTTAGGAGCAAGGTAATCCTTTCTAGATGTTAGGACTCAATCCCCACATTAGTATTAGGTTAATCTATGCAAGAGTTAACAACTGCTCTGAATAGCCATGGGGGACAAATCCTGGTTCCTTTAGACCACAAAGCATCCAGCCTGCTATACAGGAAACTGGTAGAGGAGCAGGGAGTAAGTATGCCTTTCCAAATGCAGAGAGAATGTCCTCCTTGTATGGCAAAACAAATCATATGGCTGGATGATCTCACAGAATCATAGGGTTGGAAGGGGCCTACAAGACCGTCGAGTCCAACCCCCAGCTCAGTGAAGGAAGCCTGATTCCCAGGTGGTCTCCCGTCCAAGTACTAACCAGGGCTGACCCTGCCTAGCTTCCCAGATCAGACATAATTCATGTTGTTAAGACCAATCGAAACCTAACATGGCTTCCAATTCAATTTGCTTTTCATAAGTGTAGAACAGGCAGCAAGCATTTCTCCTATTAGGGCTTTATCTGATAGAAACTCTGTAACAAAATAGGACAGTGCTTAAGGGGTGTCATATGGTGCTAAGGAGGTGCATCTGGCAAGGCAGAGAGCTCTTAGGAGATTCTACAACAGGTTTTGGGGAAGGCCTTCATAGCAATGGCAGTGAGTAAGGATGCAAGTAAGATGGACCCTTGCAGGAAAAGGATAATTGATACAGCCAACATTACCTTTTGAATAAGAGAAATACATGGGTAAATGCAGAATAGTCTGTCTCAAATACAATATAAGCCTAGCCTCTGTGTCCCAGGGGATATATGAAGAAGATACAGTGAATGAAGCAGTTAATGAAGGTAGAGTGTCAGAAAAATAGTAGAACAAGTGTAGCTGATAAATCATAAGGTATGGAAATCAAATAGAAGCAGTAGTGTTAGATTCAAACTTTAAGTATTGTTTACAATAGGGGTATGCAACCCTTTCGGGCCTCTGGGCGAATTTGGACATTTGTCTTGGGAACCACCACAAAATGGTAGCCATGCAAGGCATGACATCACAGAGGACAAGTAACCTGACCAAGAGGCTGAGTACAAGGCAGAGGTGTCCTGAGCACACTAGACAACTCAACAGAACCCACAGTTTTTTAGTGCCAACAAAAACCTATTTCAGAGAAGGCAAACTCTTTCTCTCCACCTCCTGCCCCATGCTGCTGCCACCCAACTCATTCCCCCTATCTTTTTCTCTCTTACTCTGGACCACATATACACACACATTCTCTCAACCTGGCCCACCATTCATACACACAGCAGTTCTTCACACGGAGCTTTTATCCTGCTATTGAGATTGCTGACTGATGGAAGTTTGTGGGCCCTTTAGATGATGTCCTGAACTTCCAGAGCGTCTCCTGCATTAAATGAGCCTTATTCCATTTTTAAATAGATCAGAGATAATGAGGTATCGAATTACCCTGCTTGTGTTCTGCTTGAGTTCCCTCTGTGAAAAAGGAAAAGCCGCAAGAAGAGGAGCTGGATCAATGAAACATAGGGAAGACTCAGATAAGGGGGAGAAGGAGGGGGAAAGGGGAGGGGGGAAAGGAAGCACCTGCAAAAGGGAGTCCGTTGGGATCCTGCATTTAAAACAGAAGCAGAAAGCCCCCTTTGAAATGCGCGATTTTAGGCTGGTGTAGAGATGCTCTATGCTCTCTCTCATTCTCTCTCTCTCTCTCTCACACACACACACACACACACACACTCTCCATGTTCCCATGCATACATAAAGACACACATGTCCTTCCCTTCTCCTCCTCACTGCAAGCACACAAAACCCCACACACATTCTTTTTAAGGCCCAGTTCCCCCTAAATCCTTTCTCTCTCCCTCTTTCTCACACACATGCAGCCTCCATCCATGCTGATACACAAGCACACAACCCTCCCCAACCCCCGAGATGGCTCCTGGTTGGTTTTCCCAGTTCCTACTGGCTCCCTGCTGGCTTCCCTGCACCCTGTCTGGTTTAGCACTGGCCTCCCTGGCCCCACGTCTCTCCCTGGACTCCTGCCACTCTCTTCAGCTCCCTGCCCAGCTTACCAGACAGAAGTGGCTGGAGGCCCCTTTTCTTTCCCCGCTTCTTTTTCTTGGTGGCTGGGGGTGCTGCAGAGGAAAGCATCGGCCTGCAGCCACCCTCCACCTTCATTTCCTAAGAATGTCTCTGAACACCATGTGGGGCCCAGAGGAATTCCTGGAAAATGAAGATGGCAGCAACTAGACACTCACATGTCGCTTTGCAGCCTTCCCAGCTTGTGCTAAGAAAATGCCTTTGGTTTTTGAAAAAGTGTGTGTGGGGGGGAGGGCATGGTGGCAGGTGCCCAGAAAGGTGCCCGAGGGCACCATGTTCCCTATCCTTAGTTTACAAGAACTTGATTGCCCCTCCCTCAACTTCCAGCATTCCTGGTGCCATTAAAAGAACATCAGAGGAAGAGCTATATAGCCTGCTGTGCCCTATCAGCACCAGTCCAGACTTAACAAGGAAAACAGTGAACCTGTGGCCTGAATAGCAATGAAATCTATGAACAAGAGCTCTGAAAGCTAGAAATGCCAAAGGAAGCATACATTGCCAAACCTGATAAAATTACACATTAACTGAGAATCTCCGCTGAATAGGCTGCTCTTTAGAGCCATTGCAGAGGGTTGCACAATTGTCTCCCCAGTTGCTCCCACATCCCCTGGATGCCAGGAAAAAAATATGGGAAAAAACAAAAAATTGAAAAAACAGTTAGTAGTAATAGTAATTGCAGTTTCCAAGCCCACTCACCCCCCCCCCCAACCCTCAAGACTGGCTCCACATCCCCAGGCCACTAAGTTAAAAAGGGGGGGGGGTTAAAAAAGGATGCACTTATTCCCCTATATTTTTTTTTGTGGAAAATTATTATGAAAATGGCTTTTTTTTTTCAGTTGTTCAGTCATGTCCGACTCTTCGTGACCCCATGGACCATAGTATGCCAGGCCTTCCTGTCCTGCACTCTCTCCCGGAGCGTGCTCAAGTTCATATTCATTGCATCGGTGATGCTATCTAGCCATCTCATCCTCTGCCGTCCCCTTCTCCTTTTGCCTTCAGTCTTTCCCAGCATCAGGGTCTTTTCCAGAGAGTTTTCTCTTCGCATTAGGTGGCCAAAATATTGGAGCTTCAGCTTCAGTATCTGTCCTTCCAATGAGCAGTCAGGGTTGATTTCCTTTAGGATGGACTGATTTGACCTCCTTGCAGTCCAGGGGACTCGTAAGAGTCTTCTCCAGCACCACAGTTCGAAAGCATCAATTCTTCGGCGCTCAGCCTTCCTTATAGTCCAGCTCTCACAGCCATACGTTGCTACTGGGAAAACCATAGCTTTGATTAGACGGACCTTTGTCGGCAAGGTGATGTCTCTGCTTCTTACTATGCTGTCTAGGTTTGCCATAGCTTTCCTCCCAAGGAGCAAGCGTCTTTTAATTTCATGGCTACAGTCACCATCTGCGGTGATCTTGGAGCCCAAGAAAGTAAAATCTGTCACTGCTTCCATTTCTTCCCCTTCTATATGCCAGGAAGTGATGGGGCCAGATGCCATGATCTTAGTTTTTTTAATGTTGAGTTTCAAACCAGCTTTTGCACTCTCCTCTTTCACCCTCAACAAGAGGCTCTTGAGATCCTCTTCACTTTCTGCCATTAGGGTGGTATCGTCTGCATATCGGAGGTTGTTGATAATTCTCCAAGCAATCTTAATTCCGACCTCTGATTCATCCAACCCGGCATTTCTCATGATGTACTCTGCATATAAGTTAAATAAGCAGGGTGACAATATGCAGCCTTGTTGTACTCCTTTCCCAATTTTGAACCACTCGGTTGTTCCATGTCTGGTTCTTACTGTTGCTTCTTGACCCTCGTACAGGTTTCTCAGGAGACAGGTAAGGTAGTCTGGTACTCCCACCACTTTAAGAATTTGCCACAGTTTGTTGTGATCCACACAATCAAAGGCTTTAGCGTAGTCAATGAAGCAGAAATAGACGTTTTTCTGGAATTCTCTTGCTTTCTCCATGATGCAGCGAATGTTGGCGATTTGATCTCTAGTTCCTCTGCCTCTTCGAAACCCAGCTTGTACTTCTGGTAGTTCTCAGTTCGCATACTGCTGAAGCCTAGCTTGTAGGATTTTGAGCATCACCTTGCTGGCATGTGAAATGAGCGCAATTGTGCGGTAGTTTGAACACTCTTTGGCGTTGCCCTTCTTTGGAATTGGAATGTAAACTGACCTTTTCCAGTCTTGCCGCCCCAACCCTCATGACTGGCTCCACATCCCCAGGCCACTAAGTTAAAAAAAAGGGGGGGGGTTAAAAAAGGATGCACTTATTCCCCTATATTTTTTTTTGTGGAAAATTATTATGAAAATGGCATACAGCACAGAAATCTAGCTGTGATAGTGAGGTAGGACAGACTACAAACCACCCTTTGGGCACGTTCGCATGACACGCTAACCCACAATGGGTGACAAGCTATGCACTGCGGTTTGTTATGTGAACAGCCCACAGTACATGGTTGGTGTGCCTGACAGAGGATTGGGCACATCACCCACAGTGCATAGCTTCCCCTGCCCCCCCCCCAGTCCTCCAGCCAGCTCCACCTGGCATCCCAGGGGACTTGATGGCAGAACCTGTCTTGTCTGCCGCCAAGCCCCTGTCACGCTCTGATTGTGATAGTGGTTGGAGCCCTTTTTTTCCCAGTGCCCCTTTCCCCTTGCCATCATCAGCCCCTCAAAAGTGCCCATCCCTGCTCCAACTGCAATCGTGACTGTGGTCGGAGCCCCCCCCCCCCCCCCGGCTATATAGAACAATATTGTTTAGGAACCTGGAATGTCAGATCAATGAATCAAGGTAAGCTGGAGGTGGTCAAACATGAGATGGCAAGATTGAACATCGACATCTGGGGAATCAGCGAACTAAAATGGACAGGCATGGGCGAATTTAATTCAGGTGACCATCATATCTACTATTGTGGGCAAGAATCCCTTAGAAGAAATGGAGTAGCACTCATAGTCAACAAAAGGGTGGGAAAAGCAGTACTGGGGTACAATCTTAAAAATGATAGAATGATCTCAGTACGAATCCAAGGCAAACCATTCAACATCACAGTAATTCAAGTCTATGCCCCAACCACTGAGGCCGAAGAAGCTGAGGTTGATCGGTTCTATGAAGACCTGCAACACCTTCTAGAACTAACACCAAAAAAAGATGTCCTCTTCATCATAGGGGATTGGAATGCTAAAGTAGGAAGTCAAGAAATCACCAGGATAACAGGCAGGCATGGCCTTGGTGTACAAAATGAAGCAGGACAAAAGCTAATAGAGTTTTGCCAAGAGAACATGCTGATCATAGCAAACACTCTTTTCCAACAGCACAAGAGGCGACTCTACACATGGACGTCACCAGATGGTCAATATCGAAATCAGATTGATTATATCCTTTGCAGCCAAAGATGGAGAAGCTCCATACAGTCAGTAAAAACAAGACCTGGAGCTGACTGTGGCTCAGATCATGAGCTGCTTCTTGCAAAATTTCGGCTTAAATTGAAGAACGTAGGGAAAACCACTAAACCGTTCAGGTATGACCTAAATCATATCCCTGATGAATATACAGTGGAGGTGAGGAATAGATTTCAGGGATTAGACCTGATAGACAGAGTGCCTGAGGAACTATGGACGGAGGTCCGTAACATTGTTCAGGAGGCAGCAACGAAATCCGTCCCAAAGAAAAAGAAATGCAAGAAAACCAAGTGGCTGTCTGATGAGGCTTTACAAGTAGCTGAGGAAAGAAGGGAAGCGAAAAGCAAGGGAGAAAGGGGAAGATATACCCAACTGAATGCAGAGTTCCAGAGAATAGCAAGGAGAGACAAGAAGGCCTTCTTAAATGAACAATGCAAAGAAATCAAGGAAAACAACAGAATGGGAAAGACTAGAGATCTCTTCAAGAAAATCGGAGATCTCAAGGGAACGTTTTGTGCAAAGACGGGCATGATAAAGGACAAAGAAGGCAGGGACCTAACAGAAGCAGATGAGATTAAGAAGAGGTGGCAAGAATACACAGAAGAACTATACAGGAAAGATCTGAATGTCCCTGATAGCCATGATAGTGCGGTCACTGAACTTGAGCCAGACATCCTAGACAGTGAA
Source organism: Heloderma suspectum (assembly GCF_057233095.1). Taxonomy (NCBI): domain Eukaryota; kingdom Metazoa; phylum Chordata; class Lepidosauria; order Squamata; family Helodermatidae; genus Heloderma; species Heloderma suspectum. The sequence goes on from NC_139462.1 coordinate 121,319,124, forward strand.
GTCAAGTGGGCCTTAGGAAGCATTATTAACAACAAAGCTAGCGGAGATGACAGTATTCCAGCCGAGCTATTTAAAATCCTAAAAGATGATGCTGTTAAAGTGCTGCATTCAATATGCCAACAAATCTGGAACACTCAACAGTGGCCACAAGAATGGAAAAGGTCAGTTTACATTCCAATTCCAAAGAAGGGCAACGCCAAAGAGTGTTCAAACTACCGCACCATTGCGCTCATTTCACATGCCAGCAAGGTGATGCTCAAAATCCTACAAGCTAGGCTTCAGCAGTATGCGAACTGAGAACTACCAGAAGTACAAGCTGGGTTTCGAAGAGGCAGAGGAACTAGAGATCAAATCGCCAACATTCGCTGCATCATGGAGAAAGCAAGAGAATTCCAGAAAAACCTCTATTTCTGCTTCATTGACTACGCTAAAGCCTTTGATTGTGTGGATCACAACAAACTGTGGCAAATTCTTAAAGTGATGGGAGTACCAGATCACCTTACCTGTCTCCTGAGAAACCTGTACGAGGGTCAAGAAGCAACAGTAAGAACCAGAGATGGAACAACCGAGTGGTTCAAAATTGGGAAAGGAGTACGACAAGGCTGCATATTGTCACCCTGCTTATTTAACTTCTATGCAGAGTACATCATGAGAAATGCCGGGTTGGATGAATCAGAGGTCGGAATTAAGATTGCCGGGAGAATTATCAACAACCTCCGATATGCAGACGATACCACCCTAATGGCAGAAAGCGAAGAGGATCTCAAGAGCCTCTTGTTGAGGGTGAAAGAGGAGAGTGCAAAAGCTGGTTTGAAACTCAACATTAAAAAAACTAAGATCATGGCATCTGGCCCTATCACTTCCTGGCATATAGAAGGGGAAGAAATGGAAGCAGTGACAGATTTTACTTTCTTGGGCTCCAAGATCACCGCAGATGGTGACTGTAGCCATGAAATTAAAAGATGCTTGCTCCTTGGGAGGAAAGCTATGGCAAACCTAGACAGCAGAGACATCACCTTGCTGACAAAGGTCCGTCTAATCAAAGCTATGGTTTTCCCAGTAGTAATGTATGGCTGTGAGAGCTGGACTATAAGGAAGGCTGAGCGCCGAAGAATTGATGCTTTCGAACTGTGGTGCTGGAGAAGACTCTTATGAGTCCCCTGGACTGCAAGGAGGTCAAATCAGTCCATCCTAAAGGAAATCAACCCTGACTGCTCATTGGAAGGACAGATAATGAAGCTGAAGCTCCAATATTTTGGCCACCTAATGCGAAGAGAAAACTCCCTGGAAAAGACCCTGATGCTGGGAAAGACTGAAGGCAAAAGGAGAAGGGGACGGCAGAGGATGAGATGGCTAGATAGCATCACCGATGCAATGAATATGAACTTGATCACGCTCCGGGAGAGAGCGCAGGACAGGAAGGCCTGGCGTGCTATGGTCCATGGGGTCACGAAGAGTCGGACACGACTGAACGACTGAACAACAACAACAATATATATATCACCAAAAACGGGGCTGGAAAAAGTTTTTCACATTTACCCAGCCCTGTTTTTTGTGCACAAATGGCCCCATTTAATTAATTAATTAATTAGTTAGTTAATTGGGTTATTCACAGTCGTGGAAGTGTGCAGCTGTGAGTATCCAAAAATATAGGGGCTGGCCTTGGCTGCCCTCTTGTATGTCAAACATACAAAGGAACTCCCAAGATTACACTGTAGCAAGGCTGTTTTGACGGCCTTGCACAGTTGACAGGTGGGGGTGTAGATCACCTTCCCCCCTCCAGCAAAGCTGTCCCCAGGGTTCAATGCATTGCTCTAAACCTTGGGGGCACCCTGATAGGAATCCCCACTTGCTTGTTTGGGCACTTTGGAGGGGCTGCCGCTGGCAAGGGGAAAGAGGCACTGGCAGCAACTTGGCTGTGATCATGAAAAGCAATTGCACTTGCAATCACTTGAGAAGATATCCTTTACTCACGATGGGTTGACATATCCAGGTTTGGACAACATGCCAACCCACTGTGGGTAAAACAACCCCTACTAAGACCATGAACTACCAAGGTCGGTTGTTTGGGAAAAACAACCCACCTTGATAATACCGGTCCGGGTTCGGACTACGTGCTAACCCACTGTGGGTTGTTTCAGACAACAACCCATCGTGGGTTGGTATGTCATGTGGAACCGAGTCTTTGGGTGCATTCACATGACACAGCAACTCATCCTGGGTGATAAGCAATGCCTGGTTTGTGCTCCTGACAGACCATCGGGTTGCAGTGGCTTTCCCCCCTGCTCCTTCCCCCTCCTTCCATCTTGGTCCTCCACCCAGTATCCCAGGGAACTGCATGGCAGAACTGGTTTTGTCTGCCCATCCCAACCCCCTCCCCACTCCAATCACTACCCCTTTTTGGTCACCGGCTCCCCCCCCCCTTTCCTTTTTTTCTTAGTCTTTGGGAATAGTGCTATAGCAGAACAGCGCTATAGCACCATAAAATGTTTTTTAAAAGGGGGCAAGGAAGCAGCCAACAAGAAACTGACCAAGGCATTGACAGAATGGGGAAATGTGAAAGCATCACATAGGAACAGTAAAATGTGGGGGGAATTGAAGAGGAACACAATGTCCCTGGCAGCTGTCTTCATGGTGCGCTATTCCGATGAAGTGACTAAAAGCTACAGTGGATATTCTGTCAATGGCTTGTTCAGTTTCATCCCCACTATTGTTGCCCCATCCCTTTTAAAACACATTTCTTCATGGTGCTATAAAGCTACTTCACTATACTGCTATTGTGAAAGACCAATAAACATTTTTTTAAAGTCCATTTGCACAAATGGCTGGAACACATTTTTTTTTAAAGGTGGGGAACCAGTAACAGAGCCTCCAAAGTGCCATGTGGGCACTGTTAGAGGGGCTGCCAGTGGTGAGGGAAGCTTGAGGTGGCTTGGCCACAATTGTGAGGAGTGATCGCGTCTGTGATTGGGAAGACTGGCAGAGGTTTTTGCCACTATTCCTGAGCAACTTGTTCACCGCTTCCCTCAACCCACAATGGATTGGGCGTTCTGACACACCAGCCCATCTGTGCTTTACCACTCCTATACCCCTCTCTAAAGTGCACTGTGAAGGGCAGCCAGGAGGGACCAGTGAAGTTATGTTTCACCACTGGTTCAGCCCTACACTCCACACAACTCCAGGGCATCAGCTAGGTCAAAATGCAGCACATGTTTCTTTGAGCCAGGCGGACTGACGTCTGCATGGGGAGAGAACCTCTCTCTGTCTCTCTTCACTATGAAGTCAAGCTCTACCAGAACTCCAGTGAAAATAAGGAAATTATGATAAAAATAAAGAGATGCAAGCCCGAGCACTGTGAACCTTTGTTAAATGTAGACAGTTCCACTAACAGTTCGTGCTCCCATCATTAAGCAAAGAAGCTCAACATATTTTATTAGTAGAGATAGCCAGTGATGTAGCCCTTGTGCTCCATTATCATTATGTACAAAATCAATATCAGAACAATCCAAGTCTAGACACATAAATGTCAAAGTATTTAACAAGAAGCAGTTAGAGGAGGCGGGGGGGCCGGGAACCCACTTAAATCACAACTGAGGTAGTCTGATAGCTCTTGAAGTCACTTATCAGGATTTTATGTAAGATAAAAAACTGTTTAACTAAGCATGTAGGACAAAGCCTGGGGGCTTGGGGCTAAGAACAATATCAGAAGGAAGAATATCAGAGGGAACATTTACAGTGTTCTTTATTGTACCTGTCAAGTTCCAAAAGTTGGATATTTTGTCAAAACCAAGCAGGCTGTTTAATCTGACTAATTTTCTCTTTCTCTTAAAGGTTTATGTTGCCTAATCAAATTTCCAAATATGGAAAACAGGATATTCATCGCACTTTAAGAGAACTGAAGTTACATCACTTTCCTTAACCTTGGTCTTGATTGATTTTGTATAGCCTTAGGAGACAAACCTCTTCTTCTGTAACACAAGATGAAGCAGTAAAAGCAGTTTTCACATGTCTGGAGCAGAGTTACTGGTCAAATTCAGATATTTATTTTTGAGGTGGTAAAGTCTGGGGGCTTCTCCTTTAATAAGAAGGCTACTTCATTGAAACCATTCTCCTCTGCATAAAAATGAAGTGCTAAAGTCACTGCATGAAAATAAATTCAGTGATTAAAAAAACCGGCAGGTTCAAGGCCAGAGCTAAGGCTATCTCATGTTGGCTCAAATGCCACAAAGCCAGAATATTGGAAAGTAAGGCTCATGCCTTAACAGACATGCCTGGTGATTAGTAATGATGTTGTGCAATGTCACAAATTGTGCTTGCTTACAACTTACCTCCCATGCACCCACACTTTTCCTTGATCTTCCAGGCCCAAATCCAGATGGGAAAGATGGAACCAGCAAAGGTGCCCCACATAGTCCTGGACCTGTATACTGCCTGATGAAGTATCTGAGCCTTACTGTATTGCTCCTGTGAATTTACCTGTCTGTTGCTTACAACAGTAGCTAGCAGGATGGATTCAATCGTGGAAGGAGCCCTCTTCTAGCATCCTTCACCATCCCTATGCTTGTTTTTGGGTGGCACGACAGTAAGGCTGAATGACATGAGAGTTCAAGTTTCTTATTCTGGATTTGGAACTGCACGATTATGAATGACAAAGAAACATTCATTCACTACTACGTTGAGATTTCCACCAGCAGGCACGTTGCAAGGTTGCTTTGGAACCTGAAATACTTGGTAGGGATAAAACGGGTTGGGTGATATGGTGTTTTAGTTGAAAAGAAGTGATAACTTGAAATTGCATCCCCTCAACACCACTTCACGAAAGAAAAAAATGTGTGGGCTAAGTTTTGTGAGCTCAATTGCATAACTTAATATTCTGTGTGAGCACGTTTTAGAGTGCAAGAGGCACTGGCTTACAAATGCACCAAAATATAAATAATTAAGCAACCCATTCCTTCTCAAAATTTCACCCCCCCACACACACACACACTGCCAAGATGCACCTTTACCTGGTGCCTTTAACTTCTATGAAATGGGTGGATTATTTTCAAAACTTGTGCTAATATTTATCAATACTGGCGTCATCATCAGTCACAGTGGTGGTAGAAAACATGGCTAGAAGCACCACACCCCGAATCATTAGCAGCAGTACCACTGTCACCCCTACTGCATCAGAGGAGAGCCCCAATCTCCCACTGTTTAACCTGTTCGGCCAGTGGCTGTGGCCATCCTTCGAAGCTGAGTGGTGATTCAGGAACACTCAGCTTAATTTGAGCTGCCTTTACATTAAAGAAAAAAACGCAGTCCTCCTATTGTGGAGCCTTTCTGAGTTTACTACGGGCTCCCAGACGGCGACCATGTGATTGCTGAGAGGGGAAGTTTTTAATTTTCAAGGTTCCATAGAGATCAATGAAACAGTACCATCTAGTGACTGTTTTAACAGCGCAACAATCTGACTTAAATAGATAGTTCATTATTTCCAGATCTTTTTGAGATGGAATAACCAGGAAATACCTCTGGATGTGCCCTGGAGGCTGACAACGTCATGAAAAGGACCCGCAAAGTTCCGTGAGTGAGCAATTGCTATAGGAGGATAAAAGCTCGGTGTGAAGAAGCCCTTGATGACTCCAAGATCCAGTATTATGAAAGAGGGAGAAAACGTCTCCCTGTCTGCTCTCTCCACACTGTGTTTTTATAGACTTCTATCACTTCCCCCCAAACTCACTTTTTTCTTACCTAAGAAGTCCAAAATGTGTAACTTTTTCTCATAGGGAATTGCTCTAGCCCCTTGATCATGCTGCCCCTTTCTGCCCCTTCTCCAGTTCTACAATGTCCTTTGTTTCTGATCACTGTCCAGTGATCAGAACTGGACAGTTTTCCAAGTGTGGTTGTATAAAGATTTGTACATAGATTTGTATAAAGGCATTATGATAGTGGAAATTTTATTTTTCATTCCTTTCCTAAATGATATCCAACACAGAATGGCCCTTTTCACAGTGGCCACACACTGGTTTGACATTTTCATTGAACTATCGCACCACAACCCTAAGATTCCTTTCCAGGTCAGTCCCTGCCAGCTCAGCTGCTAGCAGTGTATATGTATCTGTTTTGCTCCAATGTGCATCATTTTATACTTGCTTACAATGAACCACATTTGCCATTTTAAAGCCCATTCCCCCAGTTTGAAGAGATTATTTTGGAGCTCTTCCCTTTTTGCTTTAACCACCCTAAATAATTTGGTGTCAACTGCAAATGTGGCCACCTCACTGTTCACCAGCTAAATTAGAAAATACTCAAGTTAGGTCATTCACTGAACCTGTTGCTTTAGTGGTTTGTAGTATTCATTATGCTATTGTAAGGCCTGATTTAAAAAGTTGATTTGTCTAGCTTGCTAGCTCCACAGATATTGATTACTGGGATTGAATCAATAGATCTTGTAATTACATTATACCTGGAAGTAGCAAACATGTAACTCATTTGATTTTTATATAATCTTCAGCGGGTGTACATATTTGCATACACACAAACACACATATGCATATATGTATTCACTGATAAAAAAAACTTGCTGGTTTAAGACCAGAGTTAAGGTTCTCTAAGGTTGATTCAAGCTCCACAAAGCCAGAAAATTGAAAACCAAGGCTGATGCCTTAACAGACGTGTCCCATGACCAGTGATGATGTTATGCAATGCCACAAATTGTGCTTGCGTACAACTTACCCTCCATGCACCCACACTTTTCCCTGGTCTTTCAGGCCCAAATCCAGATGGGGAGAGTGGAGTGCCTGGAGATGTCCCATATTGTCCTGGTCCTGTATTGCTTTATGAGGCATCTGAGCCTTACTGTTATGCTAGAGGAATCCTCATGTGAGGAATCCTCAACAAACACCTTATTTGTTGGTTGTTTCTGAAGGCAGAAATGCACCATGAGGGCCCCAGTCCCTGCTGTTCCTCTCTATGTCATGGGAAAAAGATGTGCAAGGTTTTGGCCTCACATTAGGGTTATTCACATGTTACACTGAATGTGGTCACACTATGGGGCCACTGAGACTTACCCAAGGCCGGAGCTGGCAGAGCCAGGCAAAGCCAAGCAGCTCTGCAGATATAGTTGTTGAATATTTACTGAGTCTAGTGATTGACCCCGAGATTTTCTCCATAATGCCGGGTTTATTGAAAAAGCTGTTTCATGCTAAGACAAAAACAGAGAATATGGGGAAGGAATCAAAAGCTCCTCTGAATGATGTCTTGATTAGTAAAAAGAATCTTCCAATAGCAGTGAAGTCCAAACTGGTGAAAGCACAGGACCTAACCCTTGGGGAAAAGCACCCCTTCCTGTACCGTTTGAAGAAGTTGTGAGTTGCTTGACCAGTATGTGGAGCAGGAAAAGGTGAAGTTAGGTAGTGTGAAGGAACTGAATGCATGTCTTTGGCTTATGACTATTGGATTAGCACAGGCAACTGAGGAACAGGATCAGGTGAGGTTAGCTTTGATAAGCAAGGCAGGGGACTATGTTTTTTTGTTGTTGTAAAAAAAATTGTTTTTTTGCCATTCCACTGGCAGAATCCAGTCAGGCGCGTTTTGCGTTTACATTTGATAATAAACAATATGTTTTCACTCCAGTTGTGCAGGGATTCCAAGATTCCCCAGCCATTGTGCATGCACATGTGACACAGATGTGGGATAGACTGAACCCACAAGACCGTCCCTGGCTGTGTAGTTATGTTGACGATATTCTGGTGACAGGGTGGACAAAACAGGAGTTAAGAGAAAGAACACACAGGGTTTTAGATTTTATTGAAAAAAACAGGTTCAAGTTATCATGGAAGAAAGCCCAATTGGTTAGACCCTCTGTAGAATATTTAGGTGTTACTTTAGGAAAAGGGGGACGCACGATCACCACTCAGCAAGCAGAGGCTTTGGCAAGGATGCCTTGTCCAAATGATGTACATAGTGTTGTTGGGGGCTTATGAGTTTGTTCGGGATTTCATTCCCAATTATTCAGGAATTGTATGCCCCTTATGGGTTTTGGTAAAGAGCAATAGGGATTGGGATTGGATCCCTGAGTGTCAGAAGGCCTTTGCACAATTGAAACAAGCTGTGTTGCAGGCACCAGCTTTAGCTTATCCAGAAGCTGGTAAAGCCTTTTACTTGAGTATTGCACAACACCCAGGTAGTATAGGAGCTATATTGTTACAAGAAAGGTTGGGGGGAAAGGTTCCCATTGCATACGCCTCATGACAGCTGGGTAGGACTGAGATGCCCTTTAGCGTATGTGAAAAGGAGATCCTTGCTGTGGTTTGGGCCTTGAAGAAATGGGAATATATAATTGGCCAGGCCACTGTGATTGTTTGGACTGCCCATAACCCCACAAGAATGATAATTCAAGGGAAGACTAATGACATGCATGTGAGTGATTACAGATTAGTGAAATGGACATTGTTTTTGCAGAATGGGAGAGTTGTGGTGGCACCAGGAAAAGAGAGATAATGTTGCTATATACCTTGGTGATAAGGGAGACCCCACATATATGTCCTGTGTCAGATCAAAAGAAAGGATCGTGGCCAGTACGGGAAGCAGGCCCCTTATTGAACCGTGTGGTGCAGGGTGACTTTGTCCGGTTTACGTGTAGTTCAGGGACATCGGGTATGTGGAGCAGCTGCAGTGGAGAGGTATATATCCTAAACGGATCCTACAGCAGCGGTTGAGCCTTGCAGAATCAAAGACAGACATATGGAGCAGAACAAATTCATTACTCTCACAGAGTTCCACTGCAATTCCCTGCAGGGCAGAGGAAATATTGTTTCAGTCATGACAGTCACGCCCCCAGTGACAGAAAGAAGGTGGCGTCAAGGGCACTGGACAAGCACACCAGGGGTGCTAGGAAATAAGTCCCAGTAAACACAGTGGGGCTTACCTCTTGGTAAACATGGGTAGGATTGCACTGCAACTGACTTATTGCGACATATATTTTCATGAACTAGAACCCAGTTCATCAGAAGCAGGCAGTACCATTCTCTGTTTGTTGTCACGCACGGAGAGGATGGAAGGGAAGTGGTGGGCAGCAAGGGTTCAGTGGCACTGCCAGGGCTAGACCACTGGCCAGGGGCCTGGAGGGTCCCCAAACAAAGGAGCAGTTGCAGCAGGCGGGGGTAGGAATGGAATTTGCCCCCCCCCCCGGCTAGCTGCACCCCTGCAGTGGCTATGACATGCAAGAGGTGTAGTCTGTGGTAATTGCATGTAAAGTGATCCTTCACAACAGCAGGGATAGATTGCCAAGGAAATAAGCTGTCTGGTCAAAGAAGTAGATGAGCTCTACCGTTGAGGCCTCCATTCTCACTGGATTTGCCATTGTAGGGGTTGGAATGTGATCTCCACACCTGTTGAGGAACAGCTGGGGCTTTGGCATTATATAGGAAAGGGAAGCATGGTGAATTCTCTCCTTTGGACCAGAGAGGAACACGTGAGCGGTGCTGTTGGTGGGGAGGAGGAGGAGGATTAAGCCCTTTGGCCCAAAGAGCAGCCTAACATTATTAGGCACACAAAGAGGTGGACTTGTGCGTGGCATGTGGACTGCATGGTGATTTACCTGCCTGGTGCAGAGGTAGTGGATGTCATGCTTCTTCAGGACAGGCTGGAGGAGTCAGCAGCCATGGAGTCTGGCAGCACCAATAATGTGGGGAAATATAGTCATAAGGTTCAGGAGGAAGCAAAATTTAGGTTCCTGGGTAGGAAGTTGACATCCAGGGCCTGCAAGATCTTGGAATTGTTGGCGATCACAAGCTGAATATGAGCCAACAATGTGATGTGGCTGCAAAAAAGGGAGATGCTATTTGGGGCTGCAGTAATAGAAGCATAGCTTCCAAATCCCGGGAAGTACTAGTCCCCCTCTACTCTAGTTAGGCCTCATCTGGAGTACTGTGTCCAGTTCTGGGCACCACACTTTAAGAAGGATGCAGACAAGCTGGAAAAGGTTCAGAGGAGGGCAACGACAATGATCAGGGGACTGGAAAAAAAACACTATGAGGAGAGACTGAAAGAACTGGGCATGTTTAGCCTTGAGAAGAGAAGACCGAGGGGAGAGATGATAGCGCTCTTCAAGTACCTGAAAGATTGTCACAGAGAGGAAGGCCAGGATCTCTTCTCAATCATCCCAGAATGCAGGACACAGAATAATGGGCTTGAGTTACAGGAAGCCAGATTCCGTCTGAACATCAAGACAAACTTCCTGACTGTTAGAGCAATACGACAATGGAACCAATTCCCTAGGGAAGTAGTGGGCTCTCCCACGCTGGAGGCATTGAAGACAATGCTGGACAGCCACTTTTCAGGGATGCTTTGACTTGGATTCCTGCACTGAGTAGGCGGTTGGACTCGATGGCCTTGTAGGCCCCTTCCAACCCTACTATTCTATGATTCTATGAAGGTAGCTTTCTCTGAAATGCAACCTGTTCCATATGCCAAGTCAACTAGACTGGTGGAGCTGAGGGGTCTCAATGTGTTGATGAGATAATGATGCTGGGAGGATGCGCTTGGATGGTTACATGCTGGGAAACACAGCCTTTTTAACATGGCCTGTTAAAAAGTGATGATCTCCCCTTGAACCAGAATGGAACCAGACTGCTGGCACTTAATATTTAAAATGTTAATATCCTCTTGACCAGAGTTGCTCAAATTGCAGTCTGCAGACTGCTGGTGGTCTGAGAGCTTCATTCAGGTGGCCCACAGAAAGTTTGCAGAATTAAGAATATCTGTATTTGGCCCTGCATGATTTATATTTTCTGATGATGGAGATTGACGTTGTTTTGACCAGGGCTGAATATCGAACAGGGTAACAAGGACCTGGCCCATGGCTCCTGATTTTCATAATATGGTGCTGGTTTTTTACAATGATGCAAAGATTTACAAGAAAAAAATGTTATTAACAAAGGTGTTATGTATGTGCTTTGATCTGTAGAACAAAAAACATTGTTAAGTTATCCCCAGCAATCTTCACATGATCTGAGGGGATCTGAGGATCTGAGGGGGGGAAATCTGCTTTAGACTTGTTTAGACTTAACATTTTCCCTTTATATCTTGAATATTTCTCTCTATATCTACTATTGTCTTTTCAGTTCCACTTTTTTCTTCATTCTTACTCTGAATTTACCAAATTCATTTTGTAAGATCTTAGCAAAACTGTCCATTCTTTGTTTTATTTGTACTCATGATCATATGAAATTAACACTTGCACATTTCAAATAGAGAAATCTGAAGTTGTCACTTTCTTATCATATATACTGAATGGTTTATTCAAAAAAGTTTAGTACCTGTTTTGTAACATGGCCTTTCTTCTTGCTGAATGGGCTCACCAAAGTGATGCACCTCTCTGGTAGTGCCATACGCAATGGTGCACTGCCTCGGCTTTTGCAGAAGTCCTTTACAGGTAACGCTGGTACAATGTCTGTCACTCAAAACACCATGCCTAGCACCACTGGTTCCCAGCAAGCTAGGACTGCTTCCAGATCAGATGTATGTTTTGCAATTGCCCTGCCTTGTTTACCGAACTTTACAGGAGGGTCAAACAACATTGTCTTCCATTTTGAACCCTCCTGTGTTTTTCCATTACTTCTTCCATCTGTTTTTTTTTACCATAAAAATCCATTAAGGAGAAAAAGACAGCATAGCGTCACAATGCCTTCTGACTGAAAGTGCTAGGAGCCCCCCCCCATCTTGAAGCATCCTAAGCCACCTGTCCACTGCAGTGGAAATGGCGAATGTTACAACCTCTTCCCATGAGAAGGGCTAGTTGTTACTCCTAAATAGGTATGCCTCACCTTCTGCTGTCTTCATCTTCCTCATATATCTACCTCACAGAACACTTCCACAAGGTGCGGCGATGTCCATCAACTTAGATGGTTTTACCAGGGGATTAGACATATTATCGACATGGATAGCAGTAGCTATCCATGGCTACTACTCATGGCAGCTATATGCTGCCTCCAGGATCAGACAACATGCTCTGAATACCAGCTTCCTATTGCCCTTGTGTCCTGCGTGTTAGCTTCCCTCAGACATCTGGTTGTCCACTGTAGGAAACAGTGTGCTGAACCAGGCAGACCTTTGGTCTGATCCAGCAGGGCTCTTATGTTCCTGGAGTTTGGAAGCTGTGGGCTGAACTGCAGGAATGCAGGGAAATAGGCTGAAGAAACCATTGTTTTATGGCTGTGCAGGGACCCCCCCCAACCCACTTCGGAGGCAGATTCAGAGCTTCCGAATCGGCCCCAACCTACCTCAGCCTGACTCGATCCTGTCTAACCTCCTTCAGACTGAATCCCACCCCCCCTCCGCTGCGTGAGCCTCCCGCTCTTTGCCTTGACCCGTGGGGAGTGCTCACAGCCATCACCATCTTCAAGGGAGTCACCATTTTCATGGCAACTTCCTTGAAGAGGCCAACAGCTGTGAGTGCTCCCTGTGGATCCAGATAAGGAGCGGGAGGCTCGTGCGGCTGGGTGGGTGGCTGTATGGATTGGATCAAAGTGCTCAGAAATGCTTTGGATTGATCCAACCTGCTTTGGACTGCTTCGGGCCGATCTGGATCGAAATGGTCCAAATAGGCCCGCTTGGCTCAGGATTCTGATCTGGAACCAAAGCGGTGCACAACCCTGCATTATTCCCCACTGAAGCATCTTTCTCCCTTGCTCTCTCTTTATGGTCTTCCTACTTCCCACTTGGCCAGTATCCAGGGGCCTCATTCTTCAAGGCCTACAGCTTTCTTTCCCCTGGACGGGAGATATCTCATAACTTTACGGCCTTATGGTATGTGATCTATTGAGCTATCACATTTTCCCCAGTAGCTGAAAACATAAGAAAATAAGGAAGAGTCTATTTCCTCTCCTAATGACTTCTTGATTATGCTACTTCTAAGATGCTCAGTGTGATTTCCCCCTGTAATCTGTCCAACAAATGCTTATTGGAGTTTTTGTGTTGGCTAAATCTTTAGTCTGGGAAGAAACTGATTTCTATATCAAACATCCTAGACTTCTGCAGATATCTAGAAGTCTTCTACTTGCCCATAGGTTTTTAGGCATAATACTAAGTATTTTAAACGGAGGGAGCAATCCTATCGGGATAGGCGGCTGCCTCTGAACTCGGAGGCGACTGCCTATTCAAATCAGGGTGGGCAGAGCGCAGAGGGGACCTCCGTGCTCAGCCTGCCCTGCAGTTGTGGTTAGACAGCCAATTTCAATGGTCTAGCCACGGGACTTCAGAGGGGGGAGAGCCGGACAATGCATAGGAAGTGTCATACCGGCACTTCCTTATTCCCCATCCCTCTCTGCCCCTGGGAATGCCCCGTTTTGCCCCTCTCCATGCTACTCTTTCTAGCATGGAGGCCTGGGATGATCCGTGCCGCCTACAAGGCAGCAGGGGAGGGGGTGGGGAGGTGGTTTTCTGGGAACCAAACAAACCTATGGCCGTCTAGCTGCTGTCTAGCGGCCATAGGATTGAGCCCTAAGCTGCTATGTGACAATAGTTGTTTCCTGAGGCAATCTGTTATGTCGCATTGTATCTGCTGTAGTGAATTTGAAATATAATTATGCACTTTTAATCATGTCATGTTCTGTTTAGATGAAATGATCCAAACATTTTAAAATGCTCATTAGTGGTTAAATAAAGATAATTTTGTTTTGTTTTATAAAGTCTGCTATTTGTTTTTCATGCCACATATTCTATAAATTGAGCTTATATGATAACTTTCATAGGATAAATGCTAGTTTAAATGATCTGCATTTGACCTTTAAGCTACCATTAAAATGTTAAACCAATTTATGCTGTTAAAATGTATTGGACAAAATACATGACAATCACTCTTATAGAATGTGAAGCTGTTTTGATGATCTTTAAAGATAGTGGATGGTATTTATGATAACAGCTCAAAGCACCTTTATATCACAGCTGTGGTGAGGCTTAATGTGGCAGCGACTGTCAGAACAGATCAATACATGCTTTTCAGGCAGCTTTTGGTGGTGTAATCCAGTCCCCGCAAGAAGTGACCTCATGAGCAGCCTAAGCTCTCTTGTTCTTGCTCCGTTTGATTAATTGAAGAATATCCAGATGCACCAAAATGACAGAGCTGGACAAAAGGTAATTGTGAAAGAAAAACAATCAAGCCGAGGGTGAGCCTAGCATGGCTTTCTAGGGGAGAAGAAAAGCCCCTCCACTATATCATTTTGGTATTATATGTCTACTAGAAGTAGTTTTCAAGAGATGAATTGGGGGGAAAAAAGTATATTAATGGAAAAAAATTGGTGTAAGTATTCCAGCTGCTCTACGACAGCTGAGCAGTCCATGTTGTGCACGTGTTCACACACTGGTAACAAAACATGCTTTGCGATGCTTTGCATTAATGCATTACGAGATGTGATTTCTACTAGGAATTATGGATGCTTACAGAATCCATCTCTGCCAGATTTCTCCCTGGATAGTGGGGTTCTGCTTCACCAAAAATGTTTATTTTAATTTTTTTAATTTTTATTTTTGAAATGTTTCTATGCCACTGAATAGCTGAAGCTCTCTTTATGGGAACAGAACCAATTAGTATCAGAATGTACAATTGTAAGATTGTGGCTTTAAAAAAATAAAATAAAAGAGAACATAGTAGTTTACTTCCTAACACAAGTCTATTTCTATTTATTTTAATATTTGTTTTGTGTTTTTCTTCCAGTTATACTCCAGCAGAATGAATATTAAAATTGGAGCTGGAGAGGAAATAGCTGCTTCTGGGGCCATTTCGAATGGCACTCCAAAATCACCCCTTCCACAGTGCCCTGTTCAGTTTTTTAAAGCCAAGACCCAAAGGTTTTTTTTTTTAATGTTTTTTCTTTCTTTCCACAGGAACCCAATTGTGCTCCTGCAGGAAGTTTTTAAAAATTATTATTTTTGGAGAGAAATGGGTTGGGCACTTTATTTTGTGTATGTATGGGTCCATGGGAAGAAACAGGTGGTAGTGAAAGAGGTTGGTCATTTCATCCCACCTTTCCTGGTGAAAGACCCCTCCCCAAACCAGTACTTTATTTTAGATGGCCTTGTATTGCTTCTAAAGTGATGGGCACTTGACCAGTCAAGTTCCCGTTTACTGGGAATTATTCTAGGCAGAACATAAACTAAAATAGTATAAAGTTGCTTTAATGATATCTCTGAAAAAGTGTTTTGGCTTGTGTGCATTACTTTGGCACAAAAGTGTATTTATCTATCCAAAGCAAAGTATTTATCTAGCCACAGCTCTGATTATGGTCTATATTAAAAGATCCAGATTGCTTCCAGGTGGGTGGTTCCTAATGCTACCCAATCATTGCTCTTCCATTGTAAGGAGAATTTCAATTGATTCTCCACACTATTGGGAGTTTCACTTTTTTCTCTATGCGTACATCTTGCTATGTTCCATCCACACCAGTGGGTGTCATATGGGTGGGGAAGGGAAATTCGCCTGAGCAGCCATTTGAAGCTCAACACACATTCACTATAAAAGTTGCAGTGGGCACCATTTTATGATCCTGTTTATTTTTTAATCAATCTTTTAAATAACATTAAAATGCTTTTCCAGCTATTTTTAATGCCTTCTCTAGTGACTGTGCAGTATGGTTAGCATTCTAGTACTTTGCCCCCAGGTAAAGACCAGCGATGTCTTGATCAGGAGAGAAAATACTGTAGATAAGCCTATGCCAACAAGCAAGGGGAACATATTCCTATTTTCCCTTCTTCAAGTGAACACAGCCAGTTGTCACAATCCTCAGTACCCAAGTTCATTAATTCAATCAGCAGATGCTGGAATGGTCCTTGAATTTCCAGAAGCTCAAACACACAGTAAGATACATCTTGAGATTTGGTGCAAGGTTCACAAAAGGAGTTACAGAGACAATAAATGTTTTAATGAATAAAATAAGTAAGTAGCTGTGCTAAAATTTGATTGGTTGGAGGGGCTCCTTTTACCTTCACTCCTCTCTGACTGCTGGCCAAAACCATTTGAACAATCCTGAACTAGTAAACTGAAGTAATCGTAAATGTCTCAGGGTGCTCAGGTGAACATAGAGCTAGGATCTGATGAGCATTTGGGACGTAATCAAGTCACATCAGCTAAGAGGCTGTAGGATATGGCAAATGCCCCATTACATTAGCATACCTGCTCAGATATGCTGGCAGAACAGTCCACTAGTACAGCTGCTGTGCTGGTGAAACAGCTACAATGGAGCAGACACTTTTCTCCCTCTCTCATAATGCTAGAACCCAATGGGGTCATCCCATGAAGCTGAGTGGTGGGAGATTCAGGACAGATAAAAGGAACGACGTCTTCACTCAGCACATAGTTACATAAACTATGGGATTCACTTCCACAAGAGGTAGTGCTGGCCATTAGTTTGGATGGCTTTAAAAGGTGGTTGGACAAATTCATAGAGGAGAAGGCTACCACTGGCAATCCTATGGGGATAGTTGGCCACCTCTGAACTTGGAGGCAACTAATTATCCGATGCAGGGCAGGTGGAGCATGGAGGGGATCTTCTCCTTCATGCTCCAGCCACCCTGCATTTGAGGCTAGATGGCTGATTTTAGCTGTCTTGCCAGGATGCCTTGGAGTGGGGAGGGGTGAGGCTGGATGGCGCATAGGAAGTGTTGTAACGGCACTTCCGCTGGCCCCTCCCCTCCCTGTCCCCAGGAACACCCCCTTTTTGGCCACTCTGTGCTAGTCTTGCAAGGGCAGAGCCAGGGACGAACCGCGCCACCTACAGGGTGGCAGGGGAAGGGGTGGGGAGTTGGTTTTCTGGGAACTGACCTTGGAGCTCTTGGTCGGTTTCCAGAAAACAAAAAATCCTATGGCCCTCTAGACAGTGTCTAGTGGCCATAGGATTGCTCCCTTGGTTATTTGATTTTTAAAGGTTTAGAAATCAATTTGATTAATGGAATCTTGTATAATTGGGCATGCCCTGTCCGGCTCAGTCATATTGAAGCCCAGGATTCATGATTTTTCATAACTGATGGTCACTCCTGCCACTTTTCCATATTTAGCTATGATCCTAAATATTTTAGGTAGATCCTGTTTAGCATTCATCAAGGTGAGGACTATACGTTTATTTTTATAGATTGTTCTATTCAGGGACTGATGGTGAGAGGACAATCTTGTCTCATTGTATTTGCTAAAGGCCCCACAGCAAGTGCAAATAGTAAGGGGGACAATGGCCAGCCCTGTTTCGTTCCCCTCTGTATAGGCTAGAGTCTGATTGCATTTCTGCACCAGGCTAACATCCCACAGTTTTATCGGGGCTTTCTGCTTCTGTTTTCTTTGCAAGATTATGACAGGCTCCTTCAGACAGCGAGCACATGATGTAGAATGAAAATCTTGGCAATACTATTTATGTTCAATGAAACACCGCCATTTAGTGGCTGAATTATAGTACTATGCTGGCATTACGCACTGTCAATACTGCACAATTAAGGTTTATTACAGCTTATCTCTGATCTTTTTGAAAATGGGATAGCTGGGGAAAAGCACGGGAGACATCTAGGAGGTTTATGACTTCATGTAAAGGACCTGCAAACTTCAATGAGTGGCCAATCACAAGCATGCAATAAACTGCTCATCTAGAGAAGCCCTGAGTCATTGGTCCTAATTATTGCTTGATTGGAATGATAAAATACCTTTAAGGTGCTCATAAATTTGTTTCCCATTCCATTGTCTCCCCTAATTTCAACAAAATGGGCCATTCCAACTTATCAGAAGCCTTGGTGGCATCATGGGAGACAATCAAACATGATTTGCATTTAGCTTTTGATTCATGGTATAGTATATTTAGCATTTTCCAATTGGGTCTCCCATCTGCCTCCCCTTAAGAAATACGTATTGGTCAGATTTAATGTACTCAGAAACCACGTTATTTAGGTGAGTGGCCATGATGCTGGTAAAGATTTTGTAGTCCTGATTAAGGAGCAATATTGGATGGTATAAGTCCAGAGTTTTTAAGTTTTTACTCGATACCCTCCATGTCCCAGAAATGGGATTATTGTCTAAAATATTATTAAATAGGGAAATCATGTTGGGAGCCAGTTGCAATCCAAATGTCTTATAGAAACAACAGATAATCCATCTGTGCCTGGTGATCTATAATTTTTAAATAGCATCATGGGGTTCTGCTGATGTAATATCTTGCTTAAGAATTTGGGCATGCTGTGGTTTCAGTTTCATACTGGCTTCTTTTAAAAAAAATTATGGTATGTTCTGATTTAGTACTGGTGGAGGTATACATTTAATTAAAATATTTATAAAACAGTTCATTAATTTTTTTATGGTTAAAAATTTGTCCCTCTTCCTGATTCTTAAATGAATAAATATGGTTAGCAGCTTGCTTTTTTCTTATGTAGTTGGCCAATAATTTGGAGCTTTTTTCCCCAGTATTCATAACGTTTTGGTTAGTATAATTTGATTTCACAGTGATATTGAGGGTATGTAGAGTTTGGAGTTCATATTTCCTAATCTTTAACTGCTGTCAAATATGCATTTTCTTTTTTTCCTTATGCATTCACTCCAGTTTTTTTTGCTTGTATGTTGTTTGTGTGTGTTTAATATAGATCATGTACTTGATTCAGTACCTCTGTAACACTGCTTTCATGGAATCCCAGACAACATGTGAGGGCACTGCTGGAGTTCCATTTTTATTAAAGAAATGTACAAGATGCTGCTGTAATTTATCTCTTGTGTCTAAGAATTAAAAGTGGATTCAGTTTCCAATTATGTCTTTTGCTATTCATTTCATCATTTGACAAAGTCATGGATATGTGTGCATGATCAGAAATTGTTATGGACCCAATAATAGTTGTTTCCTTGCCAAGTGTCAGCTAAGGTGCCAAGTGTCAGCTAAGGGCGCAATCCTATGGGGATAGGCGGCTGCCTCCGAACTTGGAAGCGACCGCCTATCCAATGCAGGGCAGGAGAAGCATAGAGGAGATCGTTCCCTCCGTGCTTCTCCTGCCCTGCATTTGAGGCTAGACAGCCGATTTTGGCTGTCTAGCCATGGAAAAGCAGAGCAGGGGAGCGGGCTGCCAGACGACACATAGGATGTGTCATGTCGGCATTTCTGCCTTCCCTGCCCCGGAAAGCCCCCCGGAATGCCCTGTTTTGGCTACTCCGCGCTCCTCTTCTGAGTGTGAGGCCGTTCCGCACTGCCTGTGAGGCAGCGCGGAAAGGGGGGAAGGTCAGTTCTCTGGGAACCGACCTCGAAGTGTGGGCTCTGAGGTCGGTTCCCGGAAAACCACATATCCTATGGCTGTCTAGCAGCTGACTAGCAGCCATAGGATTGTTCCCTGGCCCATCATGTTTCTGTAGCAGATTTTGGAGGGCTGTTGGAAGTTTTGAGCATTCAGGGCTATTTGTACCACTTCTATCAAACTGCTCCTCAGTTACTTCCTTTAGATCCCCTCCCTATATGATTGTCCCTTACCTGAAGGTGTCTAGGGTTTCTAGGGCTTCCCTAAAAATTTTAGTTGGTTCATGTTAGGACCATAGATACAACCAATGTTGATTTTATGGGGTCCCAACAGCATGCCTTTCAGAAAAAAAAAATTCTGCCAAGTGGATCTTATAGTGCCTCTGACATTACCAAATCACACCTTTTGGTCAGCGCTATTAAGACCCCACTTGACTTTATTGATCCTGTGGCTGCATATATGTCGCCTAGCCCTGGATATTTCGAAAACAATTCTTCTCTGTTTTGTTATAGAAGTGTGATGTCAAGGTGTTCTTTTTGTAGCATATTTTGTATGTGTTTTCATTTTATAAGGGATCCCATTCCTTTTACATTTCAAGATAATATTTTTAACCCTGATACTGCACTTCCTGTAAATTGACTGTTAAGAATCCCATTAGGACTTCAATTTTCCCACATTTCCTTATTGCTCGCCTTCTGTGGAAGGAAGTAATCCTCAAACATCTTAATACAACCATTATTTAACATTAACAGTATTCTGACTGGTAGCCCAGGAGTCAGCCACT
Organism: Heloderma suspectum; assembly: GCF_057233095.1. Classification (NCBI taxonomy): domain Eukaryota; kingdom Metazoa; phylum Chordata; class Lepidosauria; order Squamata; family Helodermatidae; genus Heloderma; species Heloderma suspectum. Next base: position 121,339,135 of record NC_139462.1, read on the forward strand.
TACTAATGCTGTCTCACACCCCACTCAGGTGAAGTTACTTGGGGAGGATAGAGATTGCAACACATTTAACTAATTAAGGGTGCAATCCTGCACATGTTTAGACAAAAAAAGGCCTACAACTCCCAGCATGCCCGGCTGGGGCATGGGAGAAGTTGTAGGCCTTTTTCTGTCTAAACATGCATAGGATTGCGCCTTTATTAACAATTTCTAGGTAAAAAGTATATAAACAAATGTAACCCCTCCCTACCACCAACACAGTTTCCTCCTGCATGGTGTATGTAGCAAGTGGCATTAGGTGCCAATATGGAACCTCTGGCCAATATGGGAATACAGCTCCAAGTGTAAAAGTCTTTACTACTGAGGTTCAGCCAGAGCAGGCAACCTGCCAGATTCTTGGTAGATTCTTCTTGCCTCCTCTCATGAGATAACTGTGCAAATTTTCCCCTCCAACCACAGGATTAATTGAACTGGGTGACCCTAATGGTGGGTGATTTGAGCTTTTCTCAGTTCTGTGCTGAATTTAAGTGCCTTTCGTTTTAACAGATTTTTCGGACACAAGTTGTGGTAGAGTTGAAATGGGGACTTGTTGAGAAGGAGTTGTCTCCTTCATTGCACTACTGCCAAAATGGTGTCTGTTAGGGCTTCATTTGTAAATTTTGCAATGATGTCCTGAGGCCTGGCATTGCCAGGGGACCGAGCATACAGCACTCTGTGAGTGTGGATAATCTTTGCCCGGGTTAGTTTGATGTCATGGAACATTCTGTCAGCCACTCTATTAAAAATCTGATAATATCTTTGCCTTCAGCCGACTCCTTAATCCCCCTAAATTTCTGCCCCATCTCCTCATTTGCTTTAATTGATTTTCTAATAATTTTTCATTGGCACATTCCAAGATTCATGGGCTTGCCACCTGTTTTGGAACTGTTATTAAGTGTTGAGACCACCCCTGCTATTTGTTTTCTAAGCGGGTCTATCTCCCGAGACCAATCACTCCTAGGTTGCCTAATCTGCTCTGCCACTTCTGCCATTAAGTCATTATTGCCTTGCTGATTTTGGCAGGCTTCTCCATCATCTCATCCTCTCCTAAGCCCCTTTTTGTTGATCTGGTTTTTGGTCCAAAATAGCTGATCGCAAGAACTAGGGCTGCACTGGGACATACCCTTTTTGTTTCTGCCTGTTGCAAGGAGGTATTGCCTCTTATTTTCTTTATTTGCTTCGGATTATTGTGCCAGCTTGGAGGAGCTCAAGTTTAAGTCACCATCTTGGGTGATGACGTCATCCCACCCGCCCCCACCCTCCCCACACACTATTAAGAAGGGCTATGAGAGAGGATGTCCAGAAAGCAAAACATTAGAACAGGATAAGAAAAATGATTCTGAGTTCAACAAACATTTTTTTAAATCTATTTTTATTTTATTTTTATAAATGAAATAAACACTACCAACAATATAATCAGAATCTTCAGTTTCCAACATTACAGTATTCTAAGAAAAAGAAAAAAGGGAGGATAGCAAAAGAAGGAAGAGAAAGAAAAAAAGAAAAAAAACAATTATATTAAAGTTCAATAAGAACAAACCAAATCTCCAAACAGTCTTATAGCGCAGGAATAGAAGCAAACAATCCATTTCCATTGGCCATAAATTACCATTCAGTTAACGCATATTAATAAACATTAAAGGTTTAGCCAACAAGGAATAGTGATAATAATAATCCCATAATTATATTAATAATAATAATAATAATAATAATAATAATAATAAAAAAGGGGGGGAAAGAGAAGTTTAAGAAAAGGATAAAAACAGGAACAAACCATTTGTATATTTTAAGTAATATCATATCTAAAAATATATTTATATGTGTACACACACATACACACACAAATATGCACTTTGTTACAATATAACATAAAAAGAGGAGAAAAAAATGCAAACATTTATTTTGGCATACTGCTTGGACATCTTATCAGCTAAAGCCCAAACAACACTTCAAAAGAACAGTAAAAATGGCTAAGTTCCAACTCGGGAGGCTGAGAGAGTTGGTTCCCTTAATTTAATTTTAATACCAATTAAAAATGCTTCTGCAGCAAAGGATCCAAAAATCTTTTCATCTGGCCTTCAAAAAGAATACAAAATGTAGCCGGATATTTAATATAGCTGGATATTTAATATGATATTGCAGGTTAATTTGCTTTGCCAAACTTCTTGCCTTGGTGAATTGCCTTCTTCTATTACCGATTTCTTCAGTATAATCATGAAAGAGATAATCTTGTCATTTGCTGGTCCCCACCAGAGCTCACCTCATTCTCTTGCCAGATGCATAAGGTGATTTTTTTGTGGAGACTCGTGAAAATTGAACAATAACAGTCCCAGAAGTCCCTGTAGTGCCACGTTTTGAACCAGGAACACAATATGCATGTTCAATATCAAGTAAAAAATCAGATGGTAAAGCTAATAGCTCATGCAAAAGTTTATCCATAAATTAAGCCAAACCTATATCAGTAGCCATGTCTTTAATACCAAGGATACGTAGATTTGCTCTGTGTGTGAAGGCCTCCAGTTGAGAGATTCGAGCAGACAAAATATTGTGAGACACTTTGGCCGTTTCATGAGCAGTAACCTGATCTTCAAGATCATTAAACTTCGCTTCCATCTTTTGAAAAGAGATATTAAATCCACAGCCCCCTGAAGGGCAGTAATTGAGTCCTGAATTGTTTCAAGTTTCTTTGACTGCTCTGGTAGCTGAGAAGACATAGTTTTTATCAAAGCAAGCAACTCCTCTTCATCTCTGGCATTTCTAGAAACTTATGCCAAGGAAGCAATTTCAGGGGTAGGTGGCATTCTCAAGCCTTTCCTTTTTTCCTTTGGTACTGCCATCCTCCACTTTCCAAAGCACAACAAGCAAGTATAATTGCAGAAACAAAAAAACAAACACCTATGCAGATTTAATTACAGGTCCTCAGATATTGCTGGTAGTTTAAATTCAGAAATGCTATTTGGAGCCGTTTGTCCTTGTGTCTCCTAATTGCTTAGGAGTTTCAAACAGCATTCAGTAGACGACACTCCAGCATCTAATCTTAGATTTCAGCCCCTCTGTTTCTTCACAGAAGCAGCTGTTCTTCCAGGATTTCATCCAGATGGTACTATAAGCTTCCCCTTTTAATTCCAAAGGAAGATGAAAAGGTTTCTCAACCTTTTCCCAGCTGTTTGAGATAAGCAACCTGTGAAACTCTGCAAGTCACTGCTGGATGCCATGGCTCCAACCGGATATCACATTTTTTTCCCAGTAGAAATGGAAAGAAATTTGTGGATTTAGGCTTTTTGTTTTTTAAGAGACAAAATGACAAGCTCTGGTGTTCAAATCAGTCTGGTTCAGGAAAAGGGAGAAGAGTAAAAAATAATGTTAAGAATATGAATATCATTGGAGGACACTGCTCTCCTATTCTTATCACACTCATTGAGACCTGCACAACTAATTTAGAGAAAATAGGGAGAAGAGACTAGGGATGTACGAAAGTGACTTACCTTTCACGGATTATGTTGATGGTGGGGGGGAGGCATTCTGTCCCTCCCCCCGGAATCCTGGCCGGGGGGGAGGTGCTCCGTTCCTCCCCCCGGAATCCTCAAACGGCCGGCTGTGCTCCGCGGCAGCTCCGCGGAGCAGCCGGCCAGGCCCAGCCCGGCCTGGCCAGAGCCGTCCGCAGCCGGATTTCTGGCTGCGGAGGGCTCTGGGTAAAAAACAAAAAACAACCATTTGCGTTCCTTCTTTTTGGCCATCTTAATCTACGTAAATATTTACGTAGACTATGACGGTGAAAATAAAAGGGAACGCAAATAGCATAGTGGGCGCTATTTGCATCCCTTTTTCATTCACCGTTTTAGCCTACGTAAATATTTACGTAGGCTAAAATAGCGAATCAGAAGGGGACGCAAATAGCGCCCGCTACGCTATTTGTGTTTCCCTTTATTTTCGCTGTCATAGTCTACGTAAATATTTACGTAGATTAAGACGGTAAAAAGAAGGAATGCAAATGGCGGCGGCCATAGCCGCCGCCATTTGCGTACGCAGTTTTTTTTTTTAACCCACCCAACCATGATAGGCTACATAAAGATTTACGTAGCCTATCACATCTTTTTTTTCTTTCTTTTTTAAAACCTAGCCATGATAGGCTACGTAAATCTTTATGTAGCCTATCACATCTTTTTATTTATTTATTTTTTACACATAAGCCTGGAAATGGCGGCGGTGGCAGCCGGTCGGAAGACCGACCGCCGCCGCCCCCGCTGAGCCACTGCCAAGCCGCCGCCAGGCCGCCACTGCCCAGAAGATCCGCCCCAGGTGAGTCTCGTCCTGGGGGGGATCCACGGGGGGGGCGGGGGGGGCAGGCCATTCTGCCATGGAGTTCGGGGGGCCGAATGCGCTGGCATTCGACCTCACTGAGATCCATGGCGGAATTCTCTGACATCCCCAGAAGAGACATGCTGTGACATGCAGTAGCAGTCATTATAAGGATATAGCAGTAAGAATAAAACCAATCAAGACGAGAACTCCAGAAATTGAGCCTAAAAACAAAAAGAGAAAGTAAAAGAAAAAGAGAAGTAGTCAATAGTTTTAAATGCAGAGGAAAGGTTTGGAAGCATGGGAACAGATTAAAAGCAAAACAAGAGAAAGAAAAACACCAAAACATCTTCAGGGGGGTGTCTCCACTTTCAATTTGCTGCAAGCTGGCTCTGTTTTGAGGTCATTCAGAGCCATCCCGCAGCCACCCTGGAGCTTTTTGTAGAAAACCTGGATTTCCTGAGACTACTTTAAGTCCAATTCTTTTCCTTAAGTCAGGTTCTCCATGGCATAGTTGTTGAGTGCCCCAACCTCCACATTTACCTTGGCTATGCTAGCCCTGCTCAGAGGTGTGCCTTTCACCGTGACCCCAGTCAAGGGGTGTTTCCTGTCCCTGGGTTTCCCAACACAAACCAATTAGTGTCTACTCAGAAGTAACTCCCATTGTGGTCATTGAGGCTTGTCCCATGAATGCAAACTTCAGAATTTACAGAGCCCCCCTCAATCAAAATAGCACATTTTAAAGCACTAATTCCCTAAAGGCTGTAAAGCACGATCTTGAAGCTGCGATTCTCCATTGTTTGGTTTATGGTCATTTGGAAGTAACTAATTCGCACCTTCAACCGTGTGCTGCATCGAGTTAGAAAGGGGGCTGGGTTCCCATCCCTGTGTTTCCTATCTCTGTCTTTCCCAGCACAAACATATGTGTGTTTACTCAGAAGTAGCTCCCATTGTGGTCAATGAGGTTTGTTCCTGAAACGCGCACTTCAGAAGTTACCGCGATTCCCATGCATCGAAATAATGCATTTAGGAGCCTTAATGTCAAAGCTGTGAGTCTTTGATGTTTGCTTCGTTGCTTTTTGGAAGTAATTAATTTGCAGCTTCGATCCTTTGCAGCATTGGGAACTTCAGCGGAAAGGAGAAAGGGGATTAGAAAGGGGGCTAGTTGGAGCCACAGTGTTGCAAGTATTCAGAGGGTTAACTTTCCTAAAGGCTGTGAAGCGCTATGTCAGAGCTGCTTTCTCAGCTATAAGGAAGTAATGTGAACCTTCAATTGTTCATAGCATCAGGAGCTTCAGGGGAGAAAGAAGGCTGCACCTGTGTTTCTTTAATGTTTGCTTTGGAGTAATTAATGCGAGGCTTCGATCGTTCACAGCTTTGTCAGCTGTAAGGAAGGACGGGAAGCCTCTTGCATTGGGGAGGGGGCATTTTTCTATGAAGGGCCATTGACTGGTAGGAAAAGGCAGTTAGGGCTGCAGCCAATGGCAGTACCTCCATCTTGTCTGGACTGAGTTTCAGTTTATTGCCCCTCATCCAGTCCATTACCGGGCCCACACACTGATTCAGAACAGCCACTGCCTCACCTGCATTAGATGAAAATGAGCGGCAGAGCTGGGTGTCATCCGCATATTGGTGGCACCTCCGCCCACACCTCCGGATAACCTCCCCCAGCGGTTTCATGTAGCTGTTGAACAGCATAGGAGATAAAATAGAGCCCTGTGGAACCCCATGGCATAATAGCCAAGGCACAGAGCAACAATCCCCCAGCACCACCTTCTGGAGTCGGCCATCCAAGTAGGAGCGGAACCACTGCAGTGCGGTGCCTCCAACTCCCAACCCAGACAACCTATCCAGAAGGATACCATGGTCGATGGTATCGAAAGCCGCTGAGAGGTCCAGGAGAATCAACAGGGTCGCACTCCCCCTGTCCCTCTCCCAGCAGAGGTCATCCCACAGGGCGACCAAGGCAGTTTCTGTTCCAAAACCAGGCCTGAAGCCCAACTGAAATGGATCTAGATAATCTGTTTCATTCCAGAGTGCCCGGAGTTGTCCTGCAACCACCTGCTCAAGCACCTTGCTAGGAGGGGGTGTTGGCCACCAGCCTATAGTAGTTAACGTCCAGCTCCAGGTTAGGCTTTTTCAGGAGTGGCCTGAAAATAGGAGGAGTCCGTAGCATTGCATAGTGTTCTCTCTCCCTCTGACATCCCACATGAAATTAGGTTGAGAGCTTCATGCAGCCCACAAGCCACAGCCCAGTTATAGAAGTTGCGTGTTTTTTTCTCAGCGGGCCTGTGGAAGCTGGTGTGCTTCGTAGATCTTGATTTTTTGTTACTGAAGGGAAGGGTGGCCATCTCTGAAAACCAAAGATCTCTTTAATTATTCCACACTAGATGTGTGACAATTTCATAGCTGATGTTACTAACGGATCCCTGAATACAGCGTAGCTGGGTAGGAACACTTTGTAGCTGAGAGCAGCCCAGAAGAAGATGCTGCTCTTCACAATTAGGTAGCTAAGGAGACAGAATCTGAGCAGCGCATATGACTGCATTGTGCTTTGAGGCAGTAAAGTGCAAGCATGCATAGAATATGCAGCTGATCGTTCCCATGACAGGCTGCTGGCTATGTATTGGTGGGGAAGGTATGCCAGCTCTGCTTCTCAGGCCTCCCTGGGATTATCACGTATTTCATGTGATTCAGGCCATGAGCCATGCAAGCAACCTTGTATGCAGACAGCTTCTGAACAAATAGTTTGCTTTCAGTGGGAACATCCTCTGATGGTTTGGTATATTGATGCAGGCGAGTAATCTGCTAAAATTATTAAAGTGGCAATGTACCAATTTTAATGTGTTTGAAAAAAATTAATCACTGCATTTTCTGTAAGATAAGAAAATGTCATTATAAATTTAGCCCTTTGTTAGACCAACATAGTGCATTAGCAATAAGCAATCTAGGTATGAAATAAACATTGCATTTTATTTGGCATGATTTTATTTCATCCTTGCCGGAGAAATTCAAAACAGACTTGTGGTTTTGAGACTATATTCATTATGACAAGATTCATTAATGTAGCATATGTGACATGAAGCTTGTCTTAATTTTCAAACCGCACAAATTGCATGAACGGGTGAATTTATTAACCAAAGATATGCTTGAATGTGCGAACCCTAAGAGCCATCATCAAGAAAATGAAACATTCTTATTTTGAAAGAGTGTTATTTTAAGCCAATGTCATTTACTTTCTTTCTGATTATTTATGTATTCTGGACCTCAACAGTTCTACCAAACAGTCCAGATTCATCTCATAAACAAAACAATAAATGTGTGTATGATTGGTAGTAGCAACAGCAGTGACCCAACACTTCTAAAAATCAGCAGGAATCTCACCGTCAGCTTCAGTCAAGGCGAATGAATGTCAGGATACATCAGGAGAGGGAGCCAAAACTGAAAGGGTTCTTTGCCTAAAGTAAAACTGGCATCCCAACGGATCCATCCTTGTGTACAGTTGTTCATTTTGTATACAAATGAATGCATGGAGGGGGAAAGCCTCCCTTTGTTCAAGGTCCCATGTCCATAGGGGCCTCTGCACATACGCATGAATATGTGTAGGCTCCTTATGTGTGATCTGTATCCACAATTTTGGCTGAGAACAGATTGCATGGAGCGAGCTTACATGCTTGTGGGTGTGTAGGGGGACGCCCTTGTGTGAATGGGAACTTGAACACGTGTAGGTCAAGAGCAGAACCAGTGGTCTGGTCCTGTCTTGTTCCCCTCGTGCTGTGAGCAAAGCTTCCCCCCAGCCATCCAGGTCACTGAGGGTAATGTAGTCAATGAGGGAATTTGTCCATCGGTGCCTCGGTTGTAATATCCTCTTTGTGCTTGCCATGTCCCTAGCCACTACAGCAAAGTTGCCAGTACTTCACTCATTTTCTGGTTCTGAATTCTACCTCCTGGCACAAGGACAAATAGAGGACATGCCATCAGCACTGTGGAGCTTTGAAAGATCCAAGGCTCAGTGAGCCATAGCACCTGCCATCCAGGCAGATTTGAGGCCCAAAAGAACTTAGCTATTGGTTGGTACTGGTGAAGCTCATGGACTTTTGAGGCCTGCATAACCCTCACTGAAAGCTAATAGGCCTTGAGGCTGGTGATGATGCCAAACTTTCCACTTCACACCTTTGGATATGTTGGTTGTGAGGAGCCATGAGTAGGAGGGTACAGCTGCACTTGGCTCTGAGCCAAGGGGCTCCCCCAGAAGGAAACTAAGGAGGAGAAGGGAGAAATGCTCCATCACCTCATACCAAAGGTAATACCCACACTGGGGATGGGAGTGTATGTGTAGAGCCCATATTCCAAGGGAAGGGGCAAAAATTCTGGGGCAACTGAAACAGAGAGCAAGAATTCTGAGGAAGTGAAGGAGGGAAAAAAAAAGCTGCTTAATACTCTAAGAAGTGACTGTGAGTTGGTATTATGCTATTAGCATATGATACAGTTTATTGATAAGGCAATGTCTGTTCAGCATTTAGTTCTATTAATTAGTGTGTGTGTGTGGGGGGTCAACTAACAATTGACTTTGCCTTTACTATGTCTCTGGACAGGGAGCAGATAATTTAAGGGTTGTAGGTAATCTGATTGCTTTGCATACTAAAAGAATGGATTTGGCCATGATTCTTTCACTTGATGCTGAAAAAGCATTTGACAAACAATACTGGTAGTTTAGTTTTGTTACTCTGAATTAAAAAAACTGGCTTTCTGCAGGAATTTTTAAGATGAATTAGAATTTTATCTCTCCAGTGTCGCAAGTGATGACAAACGGAATTCTTTCCAGTGTTTTGTTTAGGGAAGGGTACAAAGCAGGGTTGTCATCTTTCTCCTTTGATATTACATTTGTGCCTGTACCCTTAGAGTGTGTGATTTGGCAGAGTAGATAAATTTATGGATTTCTGCATGAGCAGGTTGAATATAAAATGGTTTTATATGCAGATGATGTGTTGTTATTTATCAGTAGATTAGAATCCTCTGTACTGAAATTAATAGGATTAATTGATACCTTTGGTACACTTTCAGGCTATACTGCCAATTGATCAAAATTTGAATTAATGCTTGTAGGTAATATCAGGACAGCCAGTGTAGTTACTAAATAGGAATTCTGTTGGTGTCCAGACGTTATTTTTATTTTATTTTTATTTATTATTAAATTTATTAATCGCCCATCTGGCTGGTCACCCAGCCACTCTGGGCGATGTACAACATACAATAAAAACAGTTTAAAACAATAAAATTCTACAATAAAAACATTTTCTAAAATACCCTCACCCACCCCAAATGCCTGCCTGAACAACAACGTTTTTAATGCACGACGGAAGCTCATTAAAGAGGGGGCATGACGGAGTTCCCTAGGGAGGGAGTTCCACAGAGTGGGGGCCACCACAGAAAAGGCCCTCTCCCTCATCCCCACCAGTCTAGCTGTCCTGGCTGATGGGACAGAGAGAAGGCCATCCGAGGCTGATCTTGTCAAGCAGCCTGTCTGGTGCTGCTGGAGGCGCTCCTTAAGATAGGCTGGGCTGGAACCATATAGGGTTTTAAAGGTCAAAACCAACACCTTGAATTTGGCCCGGAAAACAACTGGTAACCAGTGCAACTCCTTCAGCACTGGAGTGATGTGATCTCGCCGGCAGCTGCCTTTAATCAGGCGAGCTGCTGCGTTCTGTACCAGCTGCAGTTTCCGAACCGTCTTCAAGGGTAACCCCACGTAGAGTGCATTACAGTAGTCTAAACGAGAGGAGACCAGGGCATGTACTACCGATGGGAGCACATGGTCGGGAAGGAAGGGGCGCAGCCGCCATATCAGATGGAGTTGATACAGTGCTGTCTGGCTCACAGCTGACACCTGAGCCTCCATGGACAGCTGGGAGTCCAAAATGACCCCCAGGCTGTGGACCTGGGCTTTCAAAGGTAGCCGTACCCCATTCAACACCAGGTCAACATCCCCCAGCCTCCTCTTGTCTCCCACCAAAAGTACCTCGGTCTTGTCAGGGTTCAGCTTCAGCCTATTCCTCCCCATCCAGCCACTCACCGTCTCCAGACATTTGGACAGGGATTCTACGGCCAACCTTGGTGAAAATTTAAACGAGAGGTAGAGCTGCGTGTCATCTGCATATTGATGACACTGCACCCCAAACCTCCTGATGATAGCCCCCAGCGGCTTCACATAGATGTTAAATAGCATCGGGGAGAGGATACGTTATAAAGTATCGTGGTATACCGCTGCCTAGAGATATTTCTCAAATGATGAAACTGAATGTAAGGGCTTCTCTACATTATGGAAAAATCCCGCAGCCTGCTTTCTGCTTCCGTTTCTGTGGCATAATTAGGGTGGACTCCTTTAGATGATGAACATGTGACGTGGAATTGAAAACGCCTTTTTTCGGCAGCATTACTTTCTATATGTTCAATGAAACACTGCCATCTAGTGGCCAAATTATAGCCCTACACCGGCATTACACACTGGCAATATCCCTTTTAAAAATTATTATTCCAGTTTATCTCCGATCTTTTTGAATGTGGGATAAACATGGGAGAGCGCTCATGTGAAAGACCGGCAAGCCTCCATCACTTTCCACTCCTCCATAAATTTGGGATTCTTCTGTCTACCATTTCTCAATCTAACTTCCTTTAACTAATTTTCAGTAATTATGCTATTTGCCAAACTTTAGTAAACCATCTTCATATGTAATTGGTTTTGTATTTTTCCAGTTCTTGGCAATAATCATGTTTTTTGTATTGATTGATTGATTGCATTTCTGTACCACCCCATAGCTGAAGGTGTCTGGGCGGTTTACAGAAGTTAAAACATTAAATACAATATAAAAAGATATTGCTGCTGTTAGCAAAATAGATAGCATAGCTTGGGGAATTTTTGGGATCTCAGACTGACATTGTTTTAGAGCTAAAGGACAATTTGTATCCAGTTATGCTAGCTACATCCCTCTTAATTTCTTTCCGAAAATTTTGAATTTTTGGACACATCTACCACATGTGCATATAATAAGCTAACTGCATCCCACATTTCAAACATACATAATTATCCCCTCTATGTATTTTATTTAATCTAAGAGGTGTTAGATATCAACAATAGATCAACTTGTAATAATTTTCTTTTAAATTGACAGATTTAATTGGTCATTCCTCTCATAAAAACTACTTTCCATTCTTCACAAATTCCTAAAGCTATCGACGTCTCTATGGATGTTTCTAGGCTGTGGCAGCAACGGCTTTGGGGAGCACAGCCAGGACTCCCCTCGGAGCATTTAGACCTCCTGCTGTCTTTGTTTCCAGCATAAGGAGGGTGGGCAAGCCTGTTGCTTCAAAGCTCTGCTCTTACAAAACTATGAAGGACAGTAACACCTCTTGGCAGTTTCAGTCATTCAGAATTAGGGATGTCAGAGAATTCCCCACGGATCTCGGTGAGGCTGAATGCCAGTGCATTCAGCCCCCCGAACTCCGTGGCAGAACGGCCTGCCCCCCCGCCCCCCGCGGATCCCCCCCAGGACGAGACTTACCTGGGGCAGATGTTCCGGACAGCAGCGGCTCCAGCGGCGGCTTCAGCAGAGGCGGCAGCTGGTCTTCCAACTGGGTGCTGCCGCCACCGCCATTTGCAGTCTTTTTTTTTTCTTCCCCCATTCGTGATATGCTACGTAAAGACTTACGTAGCCTATCACGTCTGGGTTAAAAAAAAAACACGCGTATGCAAATGGCGGTGGCTACAGCTGCCATTGCGTTCCCTATTTTTGGTTGTCTTAGTCTACATAAATATTTACATAGACTAAGACGGCGAAACTAAGGGGGAACGCAAATAGCGTAGCGGATGCGTTTTTTTTTTTTTTAACCCAGACGTGATAGGCTACGTAAGTCTTTACGTAGCCTATCACGGCTGAATACAGGGACGCAAACGGCAGTGGCTATGGCCGCTGCCATTTGCATCCCTGCTAGCCAGCGGCTGGATGTCCGGCTGCTGGCGGAGCCGGCCGGCAGCTCTGCGGAATCCCCACGGAGCGGAGCCGGCTGGCCAGGATTCCAGGGGGGAGGCGTGGAGCGCCTCCCCCCCCGGACGAGGATTCCAGGGGGAGGGACAGAGCGCCTCCCCCCCCAGCGGAACCCGGCGGAACCAGGTAAGGGGGGTTTCGTACATCCCTATCAGAATATCCTCTTTTTCCCATTCACAGTATCGGGGTAGCAGGGTATCAATAATTCAGAATAGCGAAGTAGCTTCTTTACTTCCGCAGTAGCACTTTTGGGCACAGGCTTCTTGCCACTTAGCACTACTTCCCATTCACAAGCGTTCACAAGCTGCTTTGCCCATTGTGATCACATAGTGAAAATTGCAGTTTTGCTGTTTCAATTGGTCAGAATACCGCAGTAGCAGCTTTACCGATTCACAGAATGCAGTTTGTTTTTCCCATTCATATAAGCCCAGTTTTAATCTCTAATCTTTCACAATATCCCAATGGTGGATGAGAGAGGATAGGTGTGGGGTAAACTATGGGGGCTTAATTCAGTGCTTCCAGTAAACATCCCCTGAGCAGGGGAGTGTGGTCATGGGCAGAGAAGAAGCTTCTCTCATTCACTGAGCAGCACCTACTGGGTTGATGACATTCAGTTCTACTCCACCCACCCAACCACGAAGTATGGGGATTTCAAGTGCCGTGTAACCTGTGAAAGTGGGTTTTTAGGTACTGTATACTCCACTTTTCTGGCTCCCTGTGCCCCTGACGGACACATGAAAATCCAGATATAACAGAAAAGCACTCCTCATTCCATTTCCATGAAGAGCTGGCCCTGGATCTTATGTCATATGTATTTTTTAAAAACACGTTTTTGAACATGTAAAAGTGCAACTAGTTTGTATTCAGACATGAAGGAATTAAAATTCCCATAAAAGTGAGACTTTGCTGAGACTTAGAGGCCATGGCTCAGTGGTACAGCACACGGTTTGCATGCAGACGGTCCCAGGTTCGATCCCTGGCATCTCCAGATAGGCTGGAAAAATTCTGACTGCTGCCAGTCAGTGTCGACAATACAGGGCTAGATGGACCAATGGTCAGACTCTGTATAAGGCAGCTCCTTATGTTCCAAAACATTATCTTCTTCTTGATGCTCTGACTTGGATTCCTGCACTGAGCAGGGGGCTGGACTCGATGGCCTTGTAGGCCCCTTCCAACCCTGCTATTCTGATTCTATGATTCTATGCTCTCACTTCCTATCATCCTAACAACCAGGGCTGGCCCAGGGCATTTTGCTGCCTCAGGCAGATCATCAAATGACAATCCCCTCCTCAGGCCATAGACAGCAGAGATTTGAGCTGAGAAAATTCTTCCTAGATAAATATGTTGCTGCAGGATCTGCACATGCACTGAGGCAATCTGGTTCTGAAAACTGGCAGAGGTGTGTGATGGAAGGGATACCGAAGGGACCTAAGACTTCTTCTACTGAATCATACCAAAGGAGCCATCTAGTCCAGCATCTTTCTGCTTCCCAAAGTAGTCAACCAGTCAATAGCCCTCATTGTCTAGCACTCCACATCTGGTATTCAGATACAATGCCTCTGAATATGGAGGCTCCATTTGTGACCCCACTTCTGACACAGAAAAAAGGCATGAGTGAAGAGCACTGGCAAAACCACAACAGTGGAGCATCAGTGAAACATCGAAGCATGTGTAGAGAATCAAGCATGTCTACCCCTGCAGCTTACTGGAATGAAGGCTACAGTCCTATAGCCATTTTCCTAGGATTAATCCCCACTGAACTTAATAGGATTTGCTTCTGAGTAGACATGTATATGACTGCGGTGTAAAACAAAATGACTCACCAAAGAACTTCAAAACCCCTCTCCATGCAAGCCAGGCACAGCTGCTTCCTGCTTCCCATGCCTGTTGCTTTGCTTCTCCTCAGCTAGTCCCTCTCTCTTAACACTTCCCTAGGGGATCTTTCATATTCCCCCCCCACACCTCTCTCTCTCTCTCTCACACACACACACACACACACACACACGCAAGTCTGCACTCCCACCTTGTTTTTCTTTTTTCCCTTTTGCCAGTCTCTCTGTGTATTTCTTTCAGAATCTTGCTCCTCACCCTTGATTTCTCTCACTCTCTCTCTCTGGTTGCTATCCTATGCACATTACCTGACAGTAAGCTCTGTCGCATAGTATGGGACTTTTTCTGAGTAGATATGCATAGGCTTGCACTATCAGTGGGACATGCCTACTCACAGATGTGCATGGGTTCAAACTTCAGTCCCTTAGCAAACTTCCATGGAAGCCCCATTGATCTCAGTGGAGTTGAAAGAACATGTTTGGGCTTGGAGAGGGTGTGTGAATGCAGGTCATGTCCCCAAGTGATGTGGGGGGAGATGATAAGGGGGGGCAAAGTTTGATAGCAATTTGCAGGCAATGTAGAGATAAAGGGGGAGGCTGTGAATTAAGAGGAAGAAGCTAGCTGAGGATGGCACAGTATGGACATGGAGAGGGCTGACTGGGGAAATGTCAATAACAACATAAGAAGAGCCCTGCTGGATCAAACCAAGGTCCATCATTCTGTTCACACAGTGGCCAACCAGCTGCCCACAGGAACCCCACAAGCAGGACGTGAGTGCAACAGCACCCTCCCGCTCAAGTTCCCCAGCATTCTGCCTCAGATATTGGAGGTAGCATATAGCCATCAGAACTAGTAACCATCAGGACGAGTAGTCACACAAGAGTCATACATCAACATAAGACTAGGGGGGCATCTTCACCACAATGGAACGTGAAGCATGTTGGAGTATTTTCATGAAATCGGCCAGATTTTCATGAAATCGGCTTTGGTATGTCAGCAGCAGACGAAGCAAGAAAAGCTGAGTACGCACTACCTAAGACCTGGCTTTTCTTGCTCCATGTGCCGCTCACGGGCCAAAGCCAATTTCATCATGAAAAACATCAACTCCGTGGGTGCTGCTCAGCGAATGAGAGAGTTGTTCCCCACTCCTGTCAGCGCTCCCCTGCACAGGGAAATTTATTGGAAGTGCTGAATTAAGCCCCTGTAGTTTACCCCACACCTTTCCCCTCTCATCCAGCACTGGGGTGAATCCCCATGTTGTATCTGGAGAAAAAGCAAACCTCGCAGCATGGTCCCCATGAAGGCTTACTTGAAAGGAAGTCCCATTGAACGCAGTGGGGATTACTCCCCTGGTTGAGACTGCAGGGGAGCAAGATTTACTTCTTACTGGGGAGTGAAACTTACTTCCGAGTAAACATGCACACAAGGGGGGCGGGCTTCACAGACTGTCATCCAGCATTGGGATATGTGAAAGATTAAAGATCAAAACTGCACTTTTATTAACGGAGAATCATAGAATCATAGAATAGTAGGGTTGGAAGGGGCCTACAAGGCCATCGAGTCCAACCCCCTGCTCAATGCAGGAATCCAAGTCAGAGCATCCCTGACAGATGGCTGTCCAGCCTTGTCCTGAACGCTTCCAGTGTGGGAGAGCCCACCACCTCCCTTGGGAATTGGTTCCATTGTCGTATTGCTCTAGAAGATGTTCTAGATGCTCAGCAGCTCTAGAAAACTGCTGAGAAGGCAGCTTTCATTCATTGCATGAGTCAAGCCACTATCCTGACACATTAGAATGGTAAGACTGCGTCTTTAGGAAAGGAGAAAACAGTATTCTATGAATAAGCCGCCATCCTGACACATCAAAATAACAAATCTGTGCCTTGAAGGGAGATAACAGCAGCGAGGCTCCAATTTTCTCAATGGGAAAAAGACACTACAGATTCTCAAGGGAAAGGTGCCTTCTTCTTATTTAAGGAGATGGAGCCAGCATGTATTTTGGTGTGTTTGTTGTTGCTTTGAGGGGGGTGGAGGGAAGAAGAGCTGTGGGCACTGGTGTGACAGGAACAGGAAGAATGGAAGAAGCCAGGCAGCAGCGCTGGGGGGAGAGGAGTCTGGGGTAGGTGGCTCTCCTCAGACACCCCGAGGGCTTACATTCAGAGGAGGTGGATGTAGGCAGGGAGTTACTTCAACACTCAACCACCAGTTTGGAAAGAACGCTCCCCTTCCTATGTATATTAAAGGAAGCGCCAACGTCTCCCCCAGCGCTGCTCTTTTTTCCTCCTTTCCTAACCAGACAGCAGGAGGGTTTCTGGCTCCTAGCAAGACTAGATGCTTTTATGAATGAGAAAGGCAGGGTAGGTACCACTGGCGATGGTAGAGCCAAGGGGCAAAAATAGTCAATGGGAAGGGGGGAGAGGCAGCTCCACCCCTTGACCACCTCACTGCTAGGTCACAGCAGCCCACGATTTAATGCAGAGAGACAGGGCATACTGTAGGGGAACCGCCTGGGAGCTGCTTTAAGTAAAAAGTACGGAGTAAAAGGACTTCTAGACAATGCGGCTTTTCAAGAGGGATGGGGCTGGTTGGCTGCGGATTGGCCACAACATCATGTGTCCCTAACAACTTTGAGCCACAGCAGCATTGGAGAAAACTTCCCATGTAGACAGGATCTTGGAGTCCCTGGTTTTAATGGAGAACCTAGATATAGTGGGCATAATGGAAACCCAATGGAATGGAGAGAACTAGTGGGATACGCTCATTTCTGCATATAAACTCTACAGGAAGGACACAGAAGGTCATACTGGAGGTGGCATCACTTAGTATGTTAAAGAGGGTATAGGGTCAAACAGAATAGAAACCATAGAATCATAGAATAGTAGGGTTGGAAGGGGCCTACAAGGCCTTCGAGTCCAACCCCCTGCTCAATGCAGGAATCCAAGTCAGAGCATCCCTGACAGATGGCTGTCCAGCCTCGTCTTGAATGCCTCCAGTGTGGGAGAGCCCACCACCTCCCTAGGGAATTGTTTCCATTGTCGTATTGCTCTAATGGTCAGGAAGTTTTCCCTGAACCCTAAAAGAACTCATCCTCAGACGTGCTGTGGGTGACAACACAAGGTTCCAAAAGTAATTTAGTACTGGGGACATGCTGTTGTTCCCCAGACCAGAACACTCAGGATGATCTTATTTATTATTACATGTATTTATTTATTACATTTATATCCCATCTTTTTTCCTCTTGCAAGGAACCCAAAGCGGCTTACATAATCCTCCTCCTCTCCATTTTATCCTCACAACAACCCTGTAAGGTAGGTTAGGCTGAGAGTCAGTGACTAGCTGTCACAAAGTCTCCCTCCAGGGGAATGAGTAATATCCCATGACTTCCATCTAAAAAAAATCAACTTGACCACTTGCATATAGCCACTATAAACTTTATTGGTCCTTGTTACCCCACAGGGCCATTAAAGTCTGTTGTTGCAGAATCAGAACCACTTCTTGACTTTACTATGTAAGTACTCACAGGACCAGGCTGTTTGTCGGTGTGCTGCTACTGGTAGGTACTTGCAGGACCAGGCTGGACATTCACTGAGGCAAGGTAAGTTAATGCAAGACCAGGCTCCACCTCTGCAGTTGATAAAGGTAAGTATTGGCAGGAGCAGGATGCATACTCACTGAATGATGTAAGTGTATACAGGATCAAGCTGAATACCCAAAAGTCAATATGGTCAAGTACATGCAGAATCAGACTGATTGGTTGTTTAGTAATTGCCAGATTAGGACAGGGGTGTGTTTCCAGGCTATTAGCCTCAATTTGTTTGCAACTTGGTTTCCCCAATGGCATCTTCTCCTTTTCCAGTTTCCACAGTGCTTAAAGTCCCGGCTTATCATTGCTGTAGCCTGGGACTCTGTACCGTTTCGACTAGGGATGTACAAAAGTCACTTACCGTTTCGCGGATTCATTCACAGCAGGGGGGGTAGGCGCTCCGTCCCTCCCCCCAGAATCCTCGACGGGGGGGGAGGCACTCCGGCCGCCCCCCCCCCGGAATCCTGCCTGGCCGGCTCCGCTCCGCGGCAATTCCGTGGAGCCGCCAGCCGGCTCTGCCTGTGGCCGGACATCCAGCCGCTGGGCAGCAGGGATGCAAATGGCGGCGTCCGTAGCCGCCGCCACTTGCGTCCCTGTAATGAGCTGTGATAGGCTACATAAGTATTTACGTAGCCTACGGCAGGCTTTAAAAAAGAAAAGCCTACGCAAATGGCAGCGGCTACGGCGGCCGCCATTTGCATTCTGTATTTTTCGCCTTTTTAGCCTACGTGAATATTTACGTAGGCTATTACGGCGAAATAAAGGGGAACACAAATGACGTAGTGGGCGCCATTTGCATTCCCCTTTTTTTGGTCGTAATAGCCTACGTAAATATTTACGTAGGCTAAAACGGCAAAAAATACAGAACGCAAATGGCGGCCGGCGTAGCTGCTGCCATTTGCGTATGCGGTTTTTTTTTAAGCCTGCTGTGATAGGCTACGTAAATAGTTACGTATGTATTTACGTAGCCTATCACGGCCGTGAAGAAGAAGTGAATGGCAGCCGCAGGGCGGCCACCATTGGCAAGTCGGCGCTGATGGGAGCAGGTAAGTGCTCTGTTTCGTGCGACTTTCGTGGGTTGGGGAAGGCGTGGGCTTCGTTCCACCATGGATTTCGGGGGGCCGAATGCACTTGCATTCGGCCTCACCGAGATCCGTTGTGGAATTCTCTGACATCCCTAGTTTCCACTGAGCTCTAATCGAATTATTTTCTTGATGGCTGGGTGGAGTCTGAGTGGAATCTGGGTTGGGTCTGATTACTTCATCAGTGTTCCCGCCTCCTCAGCCCTGTTTCCAGGACAATGGAAGGAGAAACTAATGGAGAAGTGCCAGATTTTTTAAAAGGAATCAGCTTTGCTGTGAAGACAGGCTTCCCCCCTCTCCCCACTTTCTCCTTTCCCCTGAAAGTCCAGATGCACCTGCATTCCAGGAGCAAGCCTCATTGAGCACAATGGGAGTTACTTCTGAGTAGACACACACATGCTTGTGCTGGGAAAGGGGGACACACAAAGAGGGCAACTAGCCCCCAATTTTAACCCGCAGGACCTCATTGACCACAGTGGGAGTTACTTCCGATGAGACAGTAATGGGTTTGTTGTGGGAAAGAGATGGAATCCAGCCCCCATTTCAACACACAAGATCTCTATAAGGAAGCTGTGAAGAAGTTACATCCTAAGGCAATGGATCAGAGCCTCTAGATCGTGCTTACTCGCATTTAAGGAATTGGGCTTTGATATGTGCGTGTCAATTGAGGGGTTTCTTTGTTATTTCTGTGGTCATTGGGAAGGCAAGCCTCATTCTTGGCCTCATTGGGAAACACCCCTTGACTGGGAACATGGTGAAAGGCACGCCCCTGGGCAGGGCTAGCATACCTGAGGTCAATGCAGGGGTTGGGGCACACAGCAACTATACCAGGGAGAACCCGACTTGAGGAAAAGAATCAGACTTCAAGCAGTCTGATTCTTTGGGTGGGATAGCTAATACTTTGGAAGACAGAAACAAAATTCAAAGTGATCTGGACAGACTGGAGCGCTGGGCAGAAAACAACAGAATGACATTTAATAGGGATAAATGCCAAGTTCTGCACCTAGGAAAAAGAAACCAAATGCACAGTTACAAGATGGGCAAAACGTGGCTCAACAACACTACAAGCGAGAAGGATCTTGGAATTGTTGTCGATCACAAGCTGAATATGAGCCAACAATGTGATGTGGCTGCAAAAAAGGCAAATGCTATTTTGGGCTGCATTAATAGAAGCATCGCTTCCAAATCCCGGGAAGTACTAGTTCCCCTCTACTCAGCACTGGTTAGGCCTCATCTGGAGTACTGTGTCCAGTTCTGGGCACCACACTTTAAGAAGGATGCAGACAAACTGGAGAGGGTTCAGAGTACAGAAACAAAGATGATCAGGGGACTGGAAACAAAGCCCTATGAGGAGAGACGGAAAGAACTGGGCATGTTTAGCCTTGAGAAGAGAAGACTGAGGGGAGATATGATAGCACTCTTCAAGTACTTGAAAGGTTGTCACAGAGAAGAAGGCCAGGATCTCTTCTTGATCATCCCAGAGTGCAGGACACGGAATAATGGGTTCAAGTTACAGGAAGCCAGATTCCGGCTGAACATCAGGAAAAACTTCCTGACTGTAAGAGCAATACGACAATGGAACCAATTACCTGGGGAGGTGGTGGGCTCTCCCACACTGGAGGCCTTCAAGATGAGGCTGGACAGGAGTTTGTCAGGGATGCTGTGACTTGGATTCCTGCATTGAGCAGGGGGTTGGACTCGATGGCCTTGTAGGCCCCTTCCAACCCTACTATTCTATGATTCTATGATTCAGTCTCAGGAAATCCAGGTTTTCCCGGATAGGCTCTGGGGTGGCTGCTGGATGGCCATGGTCATGTATCCCTAACAACCTCCACATGCAGCTGGCTCAAAGTAAATCGCCGGTGGAGACACCCCCCAGGAACGACCCTCCAAAAGGCTTTATAACCAATCGGGAAGTTCCTTCTCCAGACAGTGAGCGTGTCATTATTCATTCTTCATTCATTGGATAAAAATGAATGACTTCATTCATTGGATAAAAATCCCAAAAGGCAGGAGCAGGCTATTTTTGTTTACATAATGAGCAGAATAGCAGCTGTGCATTTTGCCCCATATCTCAGGTTCTACAGAAGCTAGACAGTGGCTTGGCTTTTTAATGAAAGGAATCTGGAGTTTATGGCTCATCTGGGGCGGGGTGCAGATGCCCCCCTCGCCCCTTCCTGCAGATGCCCATGATGGCTACCAAGCACAGCAGCTCCTGCATGATGAGTCATGTCCCCCCCACCCCGCCAAGCCACCTGGCTGGTGAGAGAGCAGCTTTGTCCCAGGGGCAGTGCAGTGGAGGAGGGTTGATTCGTGGCTTGGCTGGCTTGCGAGGCAGGTGGCAAAGGTGACTGTGGGGAGATGAAAGTAGCTCCCACAGAGCAGCACTAGCAGATCAGGAGCAGCAACAGCGGCACCGAACAAGCCCTGTGGTGTGGGGATGGGAGGGCGGCAGCTTGCCCTGGCCCGGATGTGCTGCTCTTCCCAGCACATTGCCTGAGCAGATGCTTCACTCTGCCTGATGGCAAGGCTGGCTCTGCTAAGAACATCTAATGGGAAAGCCAGAGGTGCTCTTTCTCAGGCCACCCACGGTGCACGGAACTCTGCATACGCCCTGAAATCTAAGATTCTACTGAAGTAGGAATCACTAACTGCCTAAGTTAGACTGACTGTATTGGTTTTTATTTGGAATTCTGTGTATGTGGTTAGTGCCTTCCCTTGTTCTCTCCTCACCCCTTTCCCCCAAATAAATTTTATGTATCTGGACATTTGACTGTACTGTTTTAAAAGTGAATTTCTCACTAAAATCTTCCCGAGGCAGGACTGCACAGTCGCAAAGCTACCCGTTGTTTACCTTAGGATAAACAACGGGTAGCTTTGGTAAGGTAAAACCTTAGGATTCCACAAGGGGTTTTTTTTGGGGGGGGGTCTTTGTTTCTGGGCTTTACCCCACAACCTCCACTTTAATGATGCCCATCAACCAACACACCAGGGACCCATCTACACCCAGCTTTTACTGCAGGGTGGCTGCAAGTCGAGGTCCCTCATGATAGATAATACAGTCGCTTCTTCACAGCCATCTGTGGTTTTCCCCCAGAAAATGCGGAGTTCCAAGGAGTTGTTTTGCTCCAATGTTTTTCAATTGCTACGGGTTTCCCTGTGCCGTCTGTTCCTTCCCCAAACTGACTTTGCATTTTGCAGTGGGTGTGTTGTAGGCGTGCGTAGTGCCTGCGTCACTCTGTGATGCCCCTTTACTTCCCCCATCCCTTCACAGCTGTGCAGTTACAGAGACACAGAGGGGCATTTTCCTATTTAATCACACTTTCACACATTTTTGCAGCTTCGTATCTTCGCAATGGTTGCTTTTGGAATCAGTACCCAAGGGCTGGGGAGGGTCTTGGGGGAGGAACAGCATCGCTCTGTGCACCATTTCGGAGTGATGGTTAGGCACGTAGTGCTCACGCTTGTGAATGCAAACCATTGTGAGAGTTTTGGGCTAGGGAACTGACAAACTGATGCTGCGGAAATGAAGCAGCACAAAATACCCAATTTTTTTAACCTAAAACAGGGTCAGAAAGACACAGCAGAGCCCCTCAAATATAAAACAGCCACTTAAGTGTTGCACCCCCACACTCATGGGACTGCATAGCTGTGCATTTTAGTATAATGGCAAAAAAGAGGGCACGGCGAGTCTCTTAGGGAAGCATGCAGTACATCGCGAGTGTATCGCAGGGCATGGCGATGTGAAGCCGCATTGCTGCACAGTTGCGACAGGGTGGGGGGTTGAAGCGGTGCCATAAAGATGGGGCCCAGGAGACCAGATAACCCATGACTTGTTTTAGGGTTACTTGAGGGTTGCATGACACAGCAAACCAGGTGCCCGCAGGCACCATGCAAAAATGGCACCCACAGGCACCCAGCATGACATGACAGCCCCCACAGGTAAATTAACCCATGGTGGGCTGTCGTGCTGTGCGAACCAGCTCACTGTCAGATGGGCAGCACAGGGATTTTGAACAGCTTTTGATGCAATGGTGGCAAGGTGAAGAAGTTTAATTTTCCAGTACTGAGGGATAGAGACTTTATCAGCTTATATACATGTGGAACAATTCCTTTTATTGTGCCCTCCAGATCTGTACGCAGTAATAGTACAGAATTTCCCACAGACTATTGCTGAGAAAGCAGAAATAGCAGACCTATTGATGCTTCTGGGAAGCCCAAGGAAGGAAAGCTTTGGGTGGAAATGGTCTCAAAGAGCAAGAGAAACCACTCCAGTGCTGACGGACAACCCTGCAACTTGGATTACACATCCCAAGAGTCCAGCACCATGGTTCCTGCAAACAGACCAGGAGCACAGATGGGTGAGGTTACTTATTTTCATTGCAGAGAGAAGGGGCATTATTCAGCCAATATCCCCAGATGTCAGAAGTGGAATCAGACTCTCCCAGCCTTCCAGGTTGCATATGATAGGAGCATTTGCACCAGAGACCCCCAAACCCATGTAATGCACCTGTCAACCCAACTGTGGTTTCAGCTCTCCAGGGTCTGAGCTTGCAGCCACAGCCTGTCTGGGTGGGAATCTGCCTATTTGAGGCTGTTTCAGCCAGCCATCAGGAAGGAATTGTTGAGAGATACAGAGATGGTGTAAGGACATGGGCGCTAATACATGAGAACTATTGCTCCAGCCATGTGACTGCCAAGAGTGGCACACACTCAAGAAAGACTTGCTGAACTTTGTTTGGCCTAACATAGCCCAGACTATCCAAGACTACTGCCAGTCTTCCCCTACCCACCAGAGAGTAGGGACAACTCATGCTCCCTTAATATCTTTGCATCATCAGTACTACCTTTCAATGAATCATGATGGATATTGTCATGATTCACTACTTTTCCTATCCTACATGCAAGAAAAATAGATAATTCTTACTATTATGGACTTTGCTACCAGGTACCCTGAATCCATGCCTCTTTCATTCATAGAAGCCCGTTGCAGCAAATTCTGTGCTTTATGCCCCACCCCAGTTTGGTTTTACCCAAGAAAAAGTTTCAGATGGAGGTACTAGCTTTATGTCTGCTCCAATAAAACATCTGGGTGTGAAACACCTCATTTCTACTGCCTGCCACAGCAAGACCAATGGCTGTCAGGGTTGGATATGAGCCCATAGAGCCCCAAAGCAGTTCTGATTCTGAGGAAGAGATAGAAACCATGGGAGAGGAACCCGCGTGCTGTTCAGAGGCGCAGCTGGAGGGACAGCCCCTCCCTGCTCACATTCCTGAGAGTGACAGTGACACTGGCAGGGAGAGGGAGGGACAACTGGAGCTTCTGGACACAAGGCGCCTGCGCAGGGACAAGCGGGAAATGGCGGGCACCGAGAGGAGACGTTCACCCTGCTTGGCACGACGACAACAGCTGCGCCCCGATGCCCCACGGGAAAGGGGTGGATTCTTTCCTCCTAGCCCTTAAGTTCAGAGGCTTCCTGCCCTTTCCCTCCAAACAGAGACCAACTGATTCCTAAGGCTAGAACCCCCTGGTAGGCAGCTCTCTCAAGGTTCCCTCTTAGGCTCAGGCAATTAGCATCTGTAAGCATCATTAGGTTGAATAGAAATAAAGCCTTGGAAAACAGCCCTATTGTCTGCGTGTTGATTCTGGCTAATTGAGGATTTCAGAAGGCAGCAAGGGCGCTCCTGACAGCAGCCTGATTCAGAGGTTCTATGCCACGTTGGGACAAGACCTTTGTGCCCCAACAACTGGAGCAATTCTTTACAGCTTCTTGAGAGCTGCCCCAAGAATCCACAGGTTTGTCTCTCTTCGAACTGGTATTTGGAAGGAAAGTGTGTGATAAGAGACCAGTGGGAAGGAGCATATGCCCAATAAACTGACCTGGATTATGGAGCAAGACCTCCACCTGGATTATGTGAACAGTATACAAAACTCTGTGAGAAAGTCTTACCCTTGCCCAAGAAAATTGCCTAGGACTCAAGAGAAACAAAAGCACTGGAATGACAAAGTGCTTGAGCCCTGGAGTATTAAGAATGGGTCCACCAGTAGGGAAAGTCATCTCCCCTCCCAAACCTGTAACAGTGGGTGATATGGACTTGCCTACTCCTTTGTATCTTTTAGTTGAACCTCAGAGAAAAGTATGACACTCACCAGGAAGGGACAGCTGCGAAGAGCTCCTAAAAAAGCATTACCCTTTCACTTAAGGGTAATCATTTGCTAATCAGCAGAATGGGAAAGGGCTCCACCGAGCAGCAACAGTGCTCCAGCTACCTTAGTCCCCAGCCACTGAAAATTTTACTCAGCACCTGTTCTGTCTGTCCTCTGAGATTTCAGCAGGCATTGCCCACACATGTGAGTGTATTTCTGCTAGGGATGTCAGAGAATTCCTCCACGGATCTCGCCCCCCCGAAATCTGTGGCGGAACGGCCTGCCCCCCCTTCCCCCCGCAGATCCCCCCCAGGACGAGACTTACCTGGGGCGGATGTTCCGGGTGGTGGCGGCAGCGATGGCGACAGCTGCGGCAGCTGGTCTTCCGACCGGCTGCCGCTGCCACCATTTGCAGTCTGGAGGTGTGTTTTTTTGTTTTTGTTTTAACAGGGACGTGATAGGCTATGTAAAGATTTACGTAGCCTATCATGGCTGGGTTAAAAAAAAAAACTGCGTACGCAAATGGCAGTGGCTATGGCCGCCGCCATTTGCGTTCCTTATTTTTCGCCGTCTTAGTCTACATAAATATTTATGTAGACTATTACGGTGAAAACAAAGGGGAATGCAAATAGCACCCGCTACACTATTTGCATTCCCCTTTGTTTTCGCCGTTGTAGTCTACGTAAATATTTACAAAGACTAAGATGGCGAAAAATAAGGAATGCAAATGGCGGTGGCCGTAGCCACCGCCATTTGCGTATGCAGTTTGTTTGTTTTTTTACCCAGAGCCCTAGGACGGCTCTGGCCTGGGCCTGGCCAGCTGCTCGGCAGAGCCACCGCGGAGCACAGCCAGCCGTCGAGGATTCTGGGGGGGAGGAACGGATCGCCTCCCCCCCCATCGAGGATTCCGGGGGGAGGGATGGAATGCCTCCCCCCCCACCATAAACATAATCCGCGGAAAGGTAAGTGACTTTCTGCAGCCATAAGCAGGGGTGGAGCAAGAATCTGAAACAGGGACGCTTGACTATGCGAGCCTTTCTGTCAAACTGTTACCACTAAGTAAATATATACGTAGCCTATCACAGGCCAGCGTAGGGACGCAAATGGCGTCCCCCACACAGGGCACCATTTGCGTCTGCAGCAGCCCGGCAGTGGCTGGAGGCCCCGCTGTGGGTTGACCCGGCCGGTGGCTCTGCGGCCTGGCCATGGAGCGGAGCAGAGCTGGCTGGGCAGGATTCCAGGAAGGAACGGATCACGTCCCCCCTCTGTCGAGGATTCCAGGGGGAGGAATAGATCACCTCCCCCCACCTGCGGAACCCGGCGGAGCCAGGTAAGCGGGGTTTCATACACCCCTAGTCAACTACCTGTGTACTTGATCTTTGCCCTTCGTGGCTTATAACATCTAATAGGGAGGGGATGTTCGACTGAATCCAGGAGGTTGTAAATTCCTTTTTGAGAGAGAGGGGGGATGGCACAGGCCTCTTTAACAGAGGTGGTAATTAGGCCACTCCTGAAAAAGCCTAACCTGGATCTGGATAATGTTAACAACTATAGGCCAGTAGCCAACATCCCCTTCCCAGGCAAGGTGCCTGAGTGGTGGGTTGCTAGTCAATTCCAGAAACTGATTATCTAGATCCATTTTTCAGCCCTCTTTTTGGAATGGAAACTGCCTTGTTCACCTTGTGGGATGACCTTTGCTGACAGAGAGAGATGGGGGAGTGCAACCCTCTTGATTGTCTTGGAACTCTGGGTGGCTTTCAATACCATTGACCATGGTATCCTTCTGATTAGGTTGTCTGGGTTGGGAGTTGGTCCTACTTGGATTAGGGATGTTGGAAAAATCCTCCACAGACCCCCAAAGTCTGTGGAGGATCGGATCTCCTACCTTGTCTTGCAGCGCAAAGTTCTCGCCGGCGGATCCTCCCTGCCGCTGGCTCCAAAGACCCAGCAATACAGCCGCCATGGCCGTATTGCCAGACTGCTACACCATTTGTGTCCCTGCTCTTTACCATGATAGGCTATGTAAATCTTTTTTTTTTTCTAACTTACTCCAGGTAAGTGGGGTTCGTACACCCCTAACTTGGATAGCCGATTCCAGAAAGTGGCACTGGGGGATTATTGTTCTGTGCCTTGGCAGCTATGCTACAGGGTTCCACAGGGCTCTATTCTATCCCCCAAGCTGTTTAACATCTACATGACCCCGCTGGGGGAGGTTAACTGGAGGTGTGGGCTGAGGAGTCATCAATATGTGGATGACACTCAGCTCTACCTCTCCTTTTCATGAAATCCAGGTGAGGCAGTGGCTGTTCTGAGTCAGTGCCTGGGCATGGTAATGGACTGGATGAGGGTCAATAAACTAAGACTCAATCCAGACAAGATGGAGGTACTGTTAGTGGGCGATTCATCTGCCTGGCTAAGTGATGTTCAACTTGTTCTAGAGAGGTTGCATTCCACCTAAAGGATCATGTTTATAGTTTTGGGGTGCTCTTGGATTCAGCATTGTTACTAGAGCCACAAGTCACGTGCACTCAGTGGCACGGAGCACCTTTTGTCAGCTTGGGCTGATATACCAGCTACATCTTTATCTGTACAGAGATAGTCTAGCTAGTTATCCAGCTCTGATAACCTCTTATCTGGATTATTGCAATGCATTTTTTCAATGCCTTTGAAAATGGTCTGAAAACTTCAGCTGGTCCAAAATAGGGGAGTGAGATTGTTAACAGGGACTGGCCAATGTGATCATATTATGCCAGTCCTTTTCCATCTGCACTAGCTGTTAGTCCATTTCTGGGCCTGATTCAAAGTGCTGGTATTAACATTCAGAGCCCTAAATGGCTTGGGACCAGGTTACCTGAAGGATAATCTCCTCTCATATATATGCGCCCTGATCCTAAGATTGTCTTTAGTGGTCCTTCTGTGGGAGCCACTGCCAAGGGAAGTGAGGTGGGTGGCTACTGAGAAGAGGGCCTTTTCTGTTGTGGCCTCCTGGTTGTGGAATGAGCTTCCCAGAGAGGCTCGCCTGGTGCTTACATTGTGCTCTTTTCACCATCAGGTTAAGACCTTATTTTACCAGTCTTTCAGTTTCTGTTGTTTTACATCTTTTACCATCTTTTGAATCTTTGCACTGCTACTAGTTTGTCTTTGTCTTTTATACTGCACTTTCATACTTTTAACTTTTATATTATATTTTATCAAGTTGTATTTTATGGTTTTAATGGTTGTGAACTGGCCAGAGAGCTTAAAAATGTAATAAATAAATAAACAGTAACAAAAACAAAATTGCAAAGAGCCCATGATAATTTGGGAAATGCCCTCCAGAGCATGGCAACAATTGGCCACAGATCTATCTGAACTGGATGGGAAGCATTATCTACTACTACTCTGAAGTCACAGAGCTGAACAATACCTCATCCAATACTGTAATAAACCAAATAAAGGCAGCACTATCAAGACGTGGCATTTGTGATTAATTATTCTCTGATAATGAACCCCAATACATAGTGGAAGAATTTTGCAGATTTGCAAATGACTGGGGCTTCATCCACACCACCAGCAGTCCATATTACCCACGATCCAATGCCCTAGCAGAAAAATATGTAGATAGCAAAGCAAATATTAACCAAGGTTAAGGAAGATGGCCAGGACTCTTATACTGGGTTGCTGAACTACCACAACACAAACAAGGAATCAGGGTACTCGCCTGCTCAAATGTTAATGAGCAGAAGGCTCCAATCCAGGATACCTGCCAAAGAGACCCTCCTAGAACCAAAAACTACTGACCATCATGAAATAAAGCTGGACTAAGAAAACGTGGAAACAAATCTTACTATGACAAAAGTGCCAAAGTGTTGACCACTTCCCAGAAATACAAATGTGATTATATGAAGCCAAAATGGGCAATGACACCATGGAAGAGTTACTGAGGCTTCATAACATCCTAGGTCTTATAGGGTACAAACTGAAAGTGGACAGTCCTAAGACAAAACTGTAGACACCTGAAACTTGCCACTGCAGCTGAAATAGAGAACGGGAGGAAGAGAACATCAAGAGGGGAGAAACCAGAATCAGCTTGAGCTCCCTAGAAGGACATTTCAATGGCCTGGGGGAAGAAATGGCAGAGGAATCCAGGCAGGAGAATTGTGATCATACCATCCTCCAGAGCCATGGGAAAATACAAGCAATACCCACTAAAAACATGGAAGAGGAATCAAGCCCAATGACTGGAAAGGCTATGTCATATTTTAGAACAAGAAGTTGTATCCCATGTTAGTTATGATAAACTTGACCCATTTATTTAATGTTTTAAAGGAGGGGGATGTAATGTGTGCACCTAGTAGACTACCTAGTGCAGGACAGCAGCTGGCACAGCTATCTGGAGTCCTGCCCCACCCAATGCCTTGCTGTCCGAGAACTCCTGAGACTGCTAAGGATTGTGAATGCCAGTGGGCTCTCCAGGAAGCCCTGCTGGCAGCAGAAAAGTGGCCAGCACAGCTCTCTAGAGCGCCCACCCAGCCAAAAGGCTTTGCTGTGAGGGGTTCTTCCTCCTAGCAGGCATTGGCAGGGAGGTGGCCTTGGAGATCGCCTGTGCTGTCACAGCACAGTCAGCCTCCAAGGCCACCTCCCTGCTAATGTCTTGCTCTGAGGAAGGAATCCTCACAGCGAGTCATTGAGAGGTAGTCAGGCAGTGGCTGTGGTCATGGGGGCAGGGTGTGGGAGGAAAGATGGAGGAGGATGGTGGCTGGGGGGAGATAGGAGGAGGTGGTGGCGGCAGCAGCCGGGGGGTGGCGGCAGGGGCATGTCCTCCCACCTTAGGCAGCAGGAGCCTGGACTTGTGCCGGCCCTGCTCCCAAGTCACATCTTGTTTGGCCAACCTCTGTTTGCAGGCATTAGTCACACACGAATGCAAATGTTTTCTGCTCCAGGTGCAAAAGACTAGTTTTAGTGACAAACATTTGTTTACAGCCATATTAGATCATTATGATATCCCACCAGATGATGATTTTGTTTAATCATGCCATACTTTCTAGGCTTTAAACATTACATTCAAATAATATCATTATTTCAGTGGCTTAGCCTAATCTGCTCTCTCCCTGTTCCTATATTTATAGCTTCTGGTGAATATTTAAAACATTTTTCTTTCATTATTCTGTAAGGAAATTCAGTCTTTAAAAAAAAAGTTAAACATTCAAGCTAATGTTGATGGTACTTATTCCAGACCTATGGGTTTCTGTTGCACAGAAATGAAAGCATATTTGTTCACAGAAAATGTATACATGACACACCATTGTCTTTGCTCCATCAATCATAGACGATTACAAATTCTTCACCTTGGATCAATTTTTGTTCACCAATTCAAAAGGAAACAGATACGCCTGAGGTGCTAGAAACGTTCATTGTGCATATGGATATTATTACAAGTTTCTACATTCCCTCTGTGATATTTCTTTCTTTTTTCCCCCTGAAAGTTTTTTTAAATGCACACACGCACACACGCACTGTAAAAATGGTAAACGCAGTTGTGGATGCATACCTGACAGAAAATAATTTAGGCAAGAATATATTTAATTACAAATGAAATGTAGCTTTCCTAAGGAAACAAATCATTGTCACAGTGATGGAGAATTTCTACTAGCAATTCTAATGTTATTGAACTTTTTTTAAAGGGTAGCAGAAATGTAGACCTTTCTTCAAGAAATGGGTCCCAAAACAAATACGATTTTCAGGTTTTTTTCAGCTTCAAACTATATGGGTTGCAATCCTGTGCACACTTACTGGTAAGTGAGTCCCATTAAACTCTGTGGGATTTACTTCCAAGTTAACATGCTTAAGATTGTGCTGTGTGTTTTTATTTATTTCTAATTCCATTTTAAACTAAATTGAACAAGTTGGAAACTCAACTTACAAAGGTGTATAAAGGGAGGAATCACTGCATAATGTAAGTTCAGTGTCAACCCAATGTGTGTGTTTCTACTTGTAGGCAAGTGGTTTCCCTTGCTTGCCATCTAACCCTCCATATTAGGCTTTGGAGGAAAACGTATTGATACTGCTAAGGCATTTATTTAGTTTCATTTTTTAAAAATGTCTCTCCCAGGAGCAGTAGAGTGCTCTAGCAAACTGTGCTTTGCAGTGTTTAATTTCTAGAGAAGAGATGCCAGAGGGCTGAAGTGTGTGTAGATAACCATTCTGTGATCTGGAAGCCCCACCCACGCTCCGCCTTCCCAATTTCTGACATATGGGAGATCTGTGGACAAGGAAATGCTGAGCTCTGGAGCTTTATGTTTACAGTTATAGTGTTTTCAATTATATTATTGCAAGCAAATAGACCCGGCTTTGCGAAGTCTGCAAGCAAACTTGCACCTGTCAGAGTTCGACACATTGTGCCGGCCCTAAGTGAAGCCATGCCTGTTAGCAATCCGAGGCATCACCCCTGTGATTGAGCACCCTCGTAGCCCCTGAGGGAGGTCTTCCCATTTCCCCAGGGGTGGGGCTGCCCCACCGTAGCTGGGAGATAGCAGACATATATCTTTTTCCTTTGGACTCTTAGGGCATCCCTACACCAGCCTAAAATCCTGCATTTAAAATGGGTCTTTCTGCTTCTGTTTTAAATGCAGGCTCACAACAACTCCCTTTTTCATGTGCTTCCTTTCCCCCCTCCCCTCCCCTCCCCTTCCCCCTCCTTCTCCCCGTATCTGAGTCTTCCATTCGCTTTCATTGAATTTGCTCCTCTTCTTGCTGCTTTTCGTCTTTTCACGGAGGAAACTGAAGCGGAATACAATGGGGTAATTTGATAGCTTATTTGTTGTTGTTCAGTCGTTCAGTCGTGTCCAACTCTTCGTGACCCCATGGACAATTGCACGCCAGGCCTTCCTGTCCTGCGCTCTCTCCCGGAGTGTGCTCAAGTTTATATTCATTGCATCGGTGATGCTATCTAGCCATCTCATCCTCTGTTGTCCCCTTCTCCTTTTGCCTTCAGTCTTTCCCAGCATCAGGGTCTTTTCCAGAGAGTTTTCTCTTCGCATTAGGTGGGCAAAATATTTCAGCTTCAGCTTCACTGTCTGTCCTTCCAATGAGCACTCAGGGTTGATTTTCTTTAGGATTGACTGATTTGACCTCCTTGCAGTCCAGGGGACTCGTAAGAGTCTTCTCCAGCACCACAGTTCGAAAGCATCAATTCTTCGGCGCTCAGCCTTCCTTACAGTCCAGCTCTCACAGCCATACATTACTACTGGGAAAACTATAGCTTTGATTAGACGGACGTTTGTCGGCAAGGTGATGTCTCTGCTTCTTACTATGCTGTCTAGGTTTGCCATAGCTTTCCACCCAAGGAAATTTCTTTTAATTTATTAATATTAAAATATTAAAATTAACATTAGAATTGCTAGTAGAAATTCTCCATTACTGTGACAATGATTTGTTTCCTTAGGAAAGCTACATTTCATTTGTAATTAAATATATTCTTGCCTAAATTTTAATTTCATGGCTACAGTCACCGTCTGCGGTGATCTTGGAGACCAAGAAAGTAAAATCTGTCACTGCTTCCATTTCTTCCCCTTCTATATGCCAGGAAGTGATGGGGCCAGATGCCATGATCTTAGTTTTTTTTAATGCTGAGTTTCAAAGCAGCTTTTGCACTCTCTCACCCTCAACAAGAGGCTCTTGAGATCCTCTTTGCTTTCTGCCATTATGATAGCTTATTATCTGCAATCTATTTAAAAATGGAACAAAGGGCATTTAGTGCAGGAGACACCCTGGGGGGTCACGGCATCATGTAAAGAGCCTGCAAACTTCTGTGAAGGAGCAATCTCAATCGCAGGGTAAAAGCTCAGTGTGAAGGAGCCCTTAATCTCCCCTGGCTTCAAACTGTATTGACTGCAAAACTGTGCACTGGTTAGGAAAGTCTATCCCTAGAGGCTGAAGATGTACTGCAGCTTCAACCACAGGGACACTGTGGACTCGGTTAAATTAATTAAAATGAATTAATGCATTTTAAAAACAAAATAACCCAGAGGTGCACATCCCTAGTGTCCTCTCAGTACACATACCAAGTTTCAGGTGTCTAGGTTTCACGGTCTTGGTGCTATGGCAGTAACGGATGGAAGGACTGACAGACAGATGCACATCCTCTATTATTAATTTAGATGATGATGATAATGATGATGCAATAATAAACAAATTAATAAGACTCTGCATGGCTTCTTTGAAATATATTAAGAGGTCAGTCCAGACATTCACAGGCTACAGGCATCACAGCATACCACTGACCTAGGTACTATGTGGTTCTTAGGTTGTGGAACGGTCTCCAGTGCTATTGTGACAGATGTGGTGCTATTCCTGGAGGACAGCTATGGCTACCACAGTAATGGCAATTATTGTTGTATGGCAACATCCTTGCTCCCATGCATACCTCAAATGGCTTACATTCTAAAGACAGAAAAGAGAACAATAATGTGCAAATAATGGTAAGACAGCAAATTAAATTAGGACAGAGCTGAAATGCCTCTCACAACTTCACCATCCTTGGGAGCAGCAGAGAAAGGGATGAAATCATTGGTGAATTTACCACCAGCAGTGGTGTTCCCCAAAGTTTTGGCAGCTAGCAGCTACAATTTTTTCCTTCTGGATTCCCAAGTGAAGGCAGCAAGCTTTACCCTCCCTCTGATCATTTCCCCCCCCCAAGCCCCCCAATTTCAGCAGAAAATTCTTCTTTAAAAAGTTATAATTTAACCCTAAGTCAAACACATAGGAGCAATGAAGGCAATGCCTGGGAGATTAGATAGATTGATAGATAGCTGGATTGGGCCCAAGGGCACAAAAAAGTGCTGCAAGATCTCTTTACACTGCATCTAGCACTCAGGGCTCTATGCCAACAGAGACTGGGTTTAGACGACATACTGTGATACCTGTGGGCGCCAGGTTGAACATGCAACCCCCGCTCAAGTGTTGTTCTGTCATGTGAACCCAGTGAGCATGGGTTATACTATACGAGGGTTATTTAACCCTCGCATAACCCACACTTACTGGGTTTGCATGACACAACACCCCTGAGTAGGGGTTGCATATTCAAAATAGTGGCTGCACACACAAACAACTCCACAGAGTTGGGAAACATGCACATTGCAAAATGTGTGTGTGTGTGTGTGTATATGCACCCACACACACACATGCATACACACACACACACACACACACAGAGTGAAAAGAAGCAGCTCAATAACTGAATCCTGAGGAGCAAGCACAGATACAGTAGAAGGAGAAGAAGTCCTTTCTAAAAACTAAAGGCGAAAATGCATGAAATCAGAGAATCAGAAATCAACATCAATATCAATATTAACTGAGCATGGGAAAATAGAAAGAAAGAAAAATCAGAGATAGAAAAAAAAACGTTAATTAAGAATCAAGATCGAGAAGAAAAAAGCAAGGCTCCAGGGGGAGGACAAATAACAGAAAGATAAAGATTTTAATAGGAGAGAAACATGAATGTTACAGACAACAAGTCACAAGAACGAAAGAACTAGACTTCACCATGGCAAGAAGATGAATAAGTAAAACCAATCCCTAAACTAACCTTAACTGACAGAATGAGAAACAGAAGAACTACATTTTAATAAGATGTATCTTTAATAAGATTTTAAATATAATTAAAATATTTTAGAGAAAAAGACCATGACGCTTCACTGAACCCAGAACAACAGTTCAAAAGAGTAAAGAAGTAGGACAAGGAATCAAAATAAGATTCTTACTATGATTAAAAGGTGGACAGGAAGGACCAATGTTAAGAGGAATGGCGCTAGATAATAAAACAAATATCCAGGGTTTTTTAAAAAATGAGAAAAGGTGGGTGATGCAACAAAAAAGAAAATGTAGTGCCCCTGAAGAAGGAAGCAAGGGTGCAAAGTTAAGAGCTGACTCACACATACATGTTATACATCTCTTGACTTCTCATAGGTTGATTGCTGAATACTTGTTGAATTGCAGCTGAACATGTGAACTGACTTGACTGAATAGTACTGTGTTCGAGGTGATGTGATTTGAAAGTTCTGTCCCTGATGCTTGGTCTGTGATCACACGATGTAAACACAGGCATGACTGAATTAGTTCTGGTCAAGGAACTGTCATGGCATAACAAAGGCTGATCTACAAATGCTACTCAGCAGACACAACCAGGAGGAATTGATGGTCCCCATCAAAGGGCCACAGCACTGGGCTTTTCAGCAGCTGTCTCATGGGAAATGACTTGATACTAACCTGCTTCTTGGATCTCCCAGGTGAGAATGTTCAAGGAACCAATTACAGCTCAAGGAGAATGTTAAGGAGTCTATTATTTTGAAGAAAACTATCAGATTACAGAATATGAATGACTGTTCTAGTTGGTACTTATAGGGGTAGAATTAACATCAGCAATTTTCCATTCTGGCAAGTGTCATATGTGTTAGGGGATCATCTGTCCCCTAACCTCAGTTGGGGTGAATTGGCTGATACATGGCGACACAAGCCTTCATTACTCCCAGGTTTGACTGTTGCAAGGTGTTGTACATGGAGCTACCTCTGAAGGGTAAATTGCAGTTGGTCCAGAATGCAGGGGCAAGGATGCCAGTAGGTGTTCATCCATGGGAGCATATGATGCCTATCTTCCAACAGCTGGACTGCCAGCTTGTTTCCACTCAGGCATCATTTAAATGTTGATTATTACCTTCCATGCCCCAAATGACTTGGGCCCATGATGCCTAATCGACAGTTTTTCCCCCATCTCCATCTGTCCACTCCCTAACATCTGCTGGGGAAACTCTTCTTTGCTTCCTCGTGGTAGCTGAGGCTCGGTTGGTTGGGATGCAGGAGAAGGCCTTCTCTGTGGCTGTGCCTGGATTGTGGAAGTCCCTACCTCAGGAGATCTGTTTGGCCCCCTTTTTCCTAGCTTTTTGCTGGCTGGCCAAGACTTCAGCAAGAATTTGATCAACTGGGTTGAAGATTCTTTTATGGCTGCCCCAGTGATTTTCTAAATTGGTTTTACTTGCTGCAGCTGTTCATTCCTGTCGTTGTGGATTGTTTAATTTGTGTTAGATTGTATTTTGTTTTTTACATTGTTGTAAGCAGCCCTGAGCACTGCAAATGCAATGGAAGGACAGGATATTTTGAATGCATACATACAATTAACAGGGTTTTCTCTTTCTGTCTGTATTTTGCCAACAGGCATAAGTACTTTAGCAAGGGCTCAGGAATCCAACATGGACACAAGCACTTCTGGGAAATTAAAGCCAGTCCTCCCAAAGTTATTGACAAGAAATGTGTGCAACAGCCATCTTGACACTGGGGGTTGGGGAGAATGGGAGAACGAAACTGTTAAAAAAAACTGTCTACCACTCTTGGCTAAGAATAGCAGCCATACATTCTGTTCTCACCTGAGCGTGAGTTGACCTTGCCCCACTCAAGTAGCAAGGTGCCCCAAAGCTTAATTAGTGCTAGGTTCTTCCCTAGAATTTGTTTATATGTCCAGGTCTTAGCCTTGGGGCATGCGTATCATATTGAAGAGTTCCTTTCTGAGTATGTGTAGAATGAATTTATCTCTAGAGTGAGCACAACCATGCTACGTACATCAAGAATTAGAATGGCATTCAAAACATTGAGTGTGACTTGCTGAAGTGTTTCATACACGGCAACCCTGCTCCCCCCCGCCCCAATCTCTGATTTATAACTGAGAAAAGTAAGGGTGAGTTCAAAATACAGCTTTGTTGTGGTGACTTACTGGTTCCATTATTGTATGATTGGAGCTACCTTCTGTATGACTGGTGCTACCTTTCTCTAGTTCCTATGTTAAAACCCAACTTTGAGTACTGGGATTATTTATTATTTGATTTGTACCCTGCTTTTCTACCAAGAACAAATGGCACTCAAACTGGCTTGTTTCCTCTCCACAAAATGCCTTAGCAAAGGTACATGCTCTTAGTTGTTGTTGATATATTATTATGATGCTCACTGATTCTTAGTTTAAATCTCCTTTGTCTTCCCTATATATATCTGCCCATATAGACATTAAGGGCACAATCCTATGCATGTTTAGACACAGAAAAGTCCTACAACTCCTAGCATTCCCCAGCCAGCATGGGACAAGCGTAAGATTGTGACCTAAAGGGCTTAGATCAGGGTGGGGAGCCTGTGGCCCTCCAGATGTTGTTGGGCTCCAACTTCCCAGTCAACATGGCTAGTGGTGGGGGATGATCAGAGCTGTAGTCCCACAACATCTGGAGGGCCACAGGCTCCCCACCCCTGGCTTAGACAATATGGGTAGATTTCTTCTCTTTGTTAGTAGACTCCTGCTGCTGCAGAGGCAGCCCTCTTACTTCTTCCTTGAGAAGGAAGTACAACAATTTGTGGAATACTCTGTGTAGTAAATACTTGCTTCCATGCTAGCTATTTTGTCTGGAACCAACATTTTTAATTCTCCCAGTTTATGGAGAATCCAGCTGCTCAGAGAAGATGGCAAAATGCTGACAGGTAACAAAGAAAAAGCAGAACTGCTCAACTCCTATTTTGGCTCAGTCTTCTACCCAAAAATGATCTGTGTCCCATCTGGCATATGGGACAAACAGGCTGAAATGACAGGAGTGCAGCTTGAGAGTGACAGAGAGATCGTCAGGGAATATCTAAGCACCTTAAATGAGTTTAAGTACAAAGGAATGTCATCCTAGGATGTTGAAGGAGCTAGTGGATGGATTCTCTAAACCTCTATTACTTTTGAGAAATCCTGGAGCACAGATGGAGGAGTGGAAGAAGGCAAATGTTGTCCCTATCTTCAAAAAGGGCAAAAAGGAAGATTCGGAGAAGTATAGATAAGTCAAGCTGACATAAACACCTGGGAAGATTGTAGAGCAGATTATAAAGTGCTGGATCTCTAGGCACCTTGACACAAATCCAGTGATCACTGGAAGCCAGCATGTATTTGCCAACAACAAGTCCTGCCACACGAAGCTTATTTCATTTTTCAATTGGGTAACTTCCTTAGTAGATCGTGGAAATGCTGTGCACATAATATATCTTGACTCCAGCAAGGTATTTGACAAAATGCCCCATGATATTCTCATTAGCAAGCTCGTTAAGCTAAAGATTGAAGGAACTGGGTATGCTTAGCCTTGCGAAGAGAAGACTGCGAGGGGAATATGATAGCACTTTTCCAGTACCTAAAACACAGCAGAGGGCCACAACCCGTTCTCTTTCATCTAAGACTGCAGGACATGAAATAACGGGCTTAAGTTACAGGAAGGCAGATTTCGTTTGAACATCAGGAAAAACTTCCTAACAGTCAGAGCAGTCAGACAATGGAACAAACTGTCTAGGGAGGTGGTGGACTCTCTGTCGCTGGAGATATTCAAGCAGAAACTGGACAGTCATCTGTCAGCCATCTGATACTTTAAACTGGATTCCTGCACTGAGCAAGGGCTTGGACTCAATAGCCTAAATGGCTCCTTCCAACTCTTACGATTCCATGATTCTGTGATATCATTGCCAGGTCATCACAGTCTAGTGTTTTTTGTGCTGTCCATCTATATTTTTTTCGGTTGTTGTTTGTGGCAGTCTTCCTGATTCTCAGTGAAGAGCCAGCAGTCCAGTGTGAACTGGAGAGGCACTGTTGAATTGATCCACCTGGCAGCAGGTGTGGTCCGTGAGCATAGGGTGATGTACCTAGTCATGTCCCAACTAGTTGCACTGCCAACGGGCTTCCTTTCCCCTTTACTTTTAAACAGCAACTCACTTCACCCAATAGCCTTGGCTGCTGTGTGAAAAAATAAAGGAGGGGAAGCAGAAATTTCCTTCCCTCCACAGTTCTTGACTTCTAGCCCACCAAACTCTAAGAGCAGCAAGAGCTTCACTGAACCCCTTCCTTCCCGTTTCTTTTAAACTTTGTGCAAGGTCTGTCAGGAATAAAAAAAAAAAATACATTCTTCATTCCTATTGGCACACAAGAATGCAAGTACTGAAACAATTTAAAAAACCAACAGCAACAACAACCCTGCAAATCTTGCAACATAGGGCTGCTAATGCTATCCGAAAAAAAATTCTCATGTTTTTGGACCATTCTCATTCAATCTGAGAGAAAAGAAAATGCTTTCGAAAAGAAATTCAAAGGAGAAGAAATTTCAGAAAAATTCTCATGGGTTGGGTTCTTCTGCTTACCTTGCTTATGAGGCAGCTGTGGAGTGTGCACAACTGTCCCGTCTTTCATTGTACAATCATCTCTCTGGCAACCTGTTCCCTCCTTGGCTTCCTGCACTTCCCACCCAGGGGAAGATGTCATGAGGTAATTCCTCCCCTAGGGCTTTTTCAGGAAGTAGAGACAGCATGGGAGGCTGCAGACCAATGGAGACATATAATAGAAAGGGGGGGAAAACCTCACACAATACCCTTGGCCACCTCACAGTGACTAGGTAAGGTAAAAACACCACCAAAATAAATTCAAAATAAATTATAAAATGCCTTGAGAATGAGGCAGAAAAAAGGAAACCTCTTTTATAGGGGAAGAAATCTTTCAAGAAACTGGAGGACAGATTTCGGCACAGCACTAGCTCCACCTCTCCCCTGGAGCTGGACACAACATTGCCCCCTCACACCCGCTACAGAGCTTGCAGGGAAGGAGTGGTATTATCAGAACTTGCTATAGAGACAAGATGTATTGAAATCACTCCTCAGAAATTTAATATTTGGGAAACCCTGGGGAAGGTGCTGAACCCTTAAGAATGACAATTAGAGCTGAGCCAAAATTTCTCAGAAGACATTTTCTCAGAAAAGTACTGAGATTTTTCTTTGCTCTCTCCCCCCACCCCTGAGTTATAAAAGGCCACTTTGCAGAATGTTCTCCAAATTTTCTTCACTGTTATTTTTTCTGGTGGCTGCATCCCACCCACCCATGCCCTCGAATGATCCTAGGTATGGGGTATTGTGGAGGATTCAAAATGGGGGCCAGGCTTCCAACACAGTTGATGCTGTTGCCACTTGCAGCGGCAGTGCAAAAAAACAAAAAACCTTAGGGGAAAGAAAGAAAGAAAGAAAGAAGCTGTGCTATAACCTCTAACAATGATGAGCCCTACCTGTGAGAAAGTGTTGGAGAATTTATCCTTCCGGTGGAGAAATTCGGTGAAGTTCCCTCCATCCAATTTCTCTGCCCACAAATAAGGTGATAATTTCTAGAGGCCATTTTTGCACAGCCCTAATGACTGCAGTTCTAATCACATTTTACAGGGAGTAGAAAGACCCATAGGGACTTACTTCTGAGTCAGCATTGTTAGGATCTCACTGTTAAGGCTTCAATCCTAGGTCACTTTTTTCTCTGTTATGAGGATGGGCATTGAGGGATATTCATGTAGGGCTGTATTGAGTGCCAAGGGGGACCACAATGATAGTTGCTCTTCCAGCTGATTGTGGAAGCGCAAAGCTCCAGCAGCACTAAAGGGGCCTTGCCTGGGAAGGACCATTGATGATTTGTGGATATGCTTAACTTGGATTTCTTTCCACTAGCTCTCTTCTAATTGCTGCTATTGACTTCAAAGTACTAGAAGGACTCCATGTTTTCTCCCGTGGCATTCTTTCACCTCAATTGCTTATGCACAAGTGTTTCCATGAATCTCTGCTTAGCAAATATTAATTTACCCTCAATTACTAATGACAAGTTAAAAAAATCTTGCATTCATCAGTGCCACTGCCTTAGGACACACATTTGCCCTTCAAAGCATTCAACCTTTCAGTGATTAAAATTAATAGTCACTCCAGGCTATAGATGAGGAACTGTGGCGAATCTTCCCTTACGCTGCTGAAGAAAGCAACCCTCATCCTTCTACAAGCACTTGATTTTTATTTAAGAGAAAATAAAAAAAAATAGATATTTTAACTGTGTCTAAATGTGACTAGGACAGGAAGGCCTGGCGTGCTATGGTCCATGGGGTCACGAAGAGTCGGACACGACTGAACGACTGAACAA
This sequence comes from Heloderma suspectum, assembly GCF_057233095.1. Classification (NCBI taxonomy): domain Eukaryota; kingdom Metazoa; phylum Chordata; class Lepidosauria; order Squamata; family Helodermatidae; genus Heloderma; species Heloderma suspectum. Next base: position 121,380,116 of record NC_139462.1, read on the forward strand.
CAACAACAAATGTGACTACTCAATTGTTAGCCATTGATCATAGTAAATTTAATTCTTATTAGGGACAGAAATTTGCTTCATAATCTGGCAAGCCAAACATAAAAAGACATTAGTAAAAACAATTGTCTTTAAGGACAGGACATAAGGAACAGAAATAAAAACGGTATGTTAAAACATAAATTGGTTGATGTGTTTCTTGTGAAGTCCTCCTCTTCCCCTAGGAGAAGCACAAGCTGATGGAAGAAGAGCCTCATCCTGGCCATTTCCTAACAGGAAGGGAGATCTAAATCAGCACCTTTCACCTCCTGCAATGCCCCGTGGGAAAAGAAAGGATGGGCAGGGGGCTGTTTAGCTTTGTGAAAGTCCCCAGCAATATTGTGCATGCTGGCTCTCATACATTCACACTTAGCTTGGCTCACGTAAATGACAGCCCAGAAGCAAATCCTACTGACACAATGCGACTTACTCTGTGGTACGTGTATCTAGGATTTCAGCCCTAATCTTTGATTCATAAAATGCCATAGACAGTGTTACAGAAAACCTCAGATGTGCTGGCTGTCTGGACACATGTACTGTGTGCTGTACATAGGGCCCATGCTAATCTTCTCTGTATTGTTCCAATTTTAGTATATGTGCTGCCAAAGCAAACACCTTGTGTGCTATGCATTTCATTGACATTACCTTGACACCTTGGTTCAAGAATCCATTTTGTTCTAGAAGCAGCAGTATGGAAGGCTGCCAGAAATGACAATGAGGTCATTGTCCAGAGTAGGGCCAGAGTAATTGTGAACATGTTTCCTCATAGTGCTAGTCCATCAAAGAGGGACCCTGGCCCAATCAGGGTCTGCCTTCATGTGGACAAGCTCAGCATATGTAGAGTTCCTTCTAACAGGAACTCTAACTAGAGTTCCTTCCCAAATGGACAGACTGTGGAGGATGCCCAGCCACCAGGCATGTTGCAGGCAAGGATAACCCACACCGCCTTGCAATCCCCCTCATGCATTCTTTCAGCACATGTAGGGGTCATCTGACCCCCCCTTCAGAAAAAAGGAGTGGGGTGAGGTATGTAGAATTATGGCAACATTTGCATTTTGAACGGGCAGCCAGCAACAAGACGAAAACACATGCCTCACCTGCACATAGCAGCTCCCTAGCCACACGAGGGCATTGTCAGGGTGGAAACTGAGCCCAGAGAGCCTCAGAGCAGTTCAGATTCTGAGGAGGAACAGCTATCCGTGGGAGAGGGGCCAGCTCATCCCTCACAGGCTCAGCACCTGGCAGAGATTCCTCCTGCCGACATTCCAGAGATAGAGAGCGACCCAGGTAGTGAGGGAATGCGGGAGGGGGGCTTCTTAGACGCTCAACGCAGACGCAAAGAGCGACGAGCGATGGAGGGTGCAGAAAGGAGGCGTAGCGCCCGTTTGGCGCGCAAGCGACGGCCACCCCCATGGACCCAAGGGAAAGAGGGAGGATCTCTCCCTAGCCCATAAGTTCTGGGTCTTCAAGTGACTCTCTTTCAAATGGGGATCAACTGACTACTTGAAACTTAGGCTACCCTGCTGTTCCTTGCTTTAGTCACTGGTGATTAGCATCTGAAAGAGTCATTAAGTTGTAAAAGGATTAAAGCTTTGAAAAGAAATCCTTCCGTCTGTGTCTTGAGTTGGCTATTGGAATCTACTGGGAGAAGCCGCCAGAGCGCTCCTGACAGGCATGGCTGTTTCATCATAACCCAGTTGTCCAACCTGCAGATCTAACTATGTACACTAGAACTGGGTGGCTGGATAGGGAAGCAAAGCTCAATGGAAGAGGACACATTCTGTGTGCTTGAGGTCCCAGGTGTGGGCCCTGGCAGCAACCATATCAGGAACTGCTGGGCAGACACACCTGAGACAGTGCCACATCAAAACCAATCAGTAGTGTTAGCAATTAACACTTCCTACACTTGTTCAAGGGCCAGGCTGTTTGTGCAAAGTGCTCCCTTCTTGGCTCAAGTGCAATTTTGCATAGCTGCTATCACCAAACTTCCCTCTTCATGCTCCAAGTCTGTATGACATGAAGCCAGAGTGGAACAGCCCAATGCAGAATTTGAGGCTATATCATCGCATGAATTCAACTCCAAGAGCTTACCTGTAGCATGCCTGTATTAAATTCAGATTTCATTTTAAAGGAGGCTACTTAAAATTAAAAAGAGTACAAAACTGAAGCTTACTATAATTGGAATGTTAAAAGACTGTTAATTAATTAATTGCATAATTTAATGTGCTTGTTTGTTTATAACATCCATTACTCATCTTCCTCTAGATGACCTTTTGGTAGGGTTGTGCACGTGTGTGTGCGCGCACACACACACACACTTGGCTCAGCTCCTATCTTATTGGTTCAAATAGGGGGCTGCCTCAGCTTGGAGATGCCTCACCTCAGATCCAAGGCAGAGGGTCACTTTACCTGTTTTCCTAGCCCCTCTGATGTTTTCCCCATTCCCCATCTAATTTTTGTTAGAATTAGATGAAATGTGCAGTAATAGTAGCCCCTTCTCAGGGGAAGACACCTGACAAATTTATGCAGGGGCTTTGTGAAAGGAGAGCCTTTCAGTGCTGGGTTCTTTCTGAGGGGATGATGCCTGCTAAAATTCTACAGATAAAGGTAGACTTTTTTGTAAAAGGGGATCCTTTAAATGTTGGGTTCTTTTTAAAGGGACACCCTTCCCTCCTGTGGGCACTTTTCTGCATTCTTTGTTATATATGTGCTTGTGTTATAAACACATAGAGCCTTGGTTCACATGACATGACAATCCACCATGGCTTAATTTATCCATGGAGGCTGTTGTTTAGGAAGGTGGCATCAACCCTCTGCTGAACAGGCTGCAGTGAGAGACCATCTCCCAGTTAGTGACGGTTCCCATTCTTGGGAGCCCTGAGCTATGCTGCTGCTGTTGCCAGACAGACACAGTCACAAAAAGCAGTGAAGTAAAAATGCCCGAACAGGCTCTAATGATTGGTTTTTTCTACGTTACTCCCCAAAGCACTATGATTGGAAGTAAAACCTGGTAAAACCATCCCCTGGTTAGAAGCTACAACTGTCAATCACAGAACCACACCTACTCCTCTGCTTCCACCCTCCTCTCTGCTGGCATTTCCAATTTATGTAGAGCATGGAGGCACTTGTGGAAGGTTGAAACATATATCAAATGGGCCCAAAACGGTTTTTTAAAAAGCCTTCCAAACTTCTGAGACAGTTCTGAAGACCAGGGGTGGCAGAACTGTTAGGCCTGAGGCCTAAATCTGGCCCCCCTTGGGTCCAAATCTGGCCATGTCCCCTTCCAGCTGATTGTTTGGTGGTTTCCCAGACACTGGACCCGACTCGCCCACCCCCAAGACCTTCTCCAAAATGGAATTCAGCCCTCAGGGTGAAAGCAGCCCAACACTCCCACTCTAGACCAGCCAGCTTCACCTCGGGCTGCTTCAGACCTGAAATGCCTGTTTCTGAGGTGGTTGAAATACTTCTGCCAGCAGTTATTCACCTCTGATTCATGCCTCATCCAAGGCTTTTGCACACCCCACATTTTCATCCTTGAGGCTTTATGATTTCTCATCATCAGTGTCTGAAAACAAGGAAGGGTATTATATTTTCCCCATAAAATAAAATTAAAGACTGCATTTGTTGTTCAGTCGTTCAGTCGTGTCCGACTCTTCGTGACCCCATGGACCATAGCAAGCCAGGCCTTCCTGTCCTGCGCTCTCTCCCGGAGCGTGCTCAAGTTCATATTCATTGCATCAGTGATGCTATCTAGCCATTTCATCCTCTGCTGTCCCCTTCTCCTTTTACCTTCAGTCTTTCCCAGCATCAGGGTCTTTTCCAGAGAGTTTTCTCTTCGCATTAGGTGGCCAAAATATTGGAGCTTCAGCTTCAGTATCTGTTCTTCCAATGAGCACTCAGGGTTGATTTCCTTTAGTATGGACTGATTTGACCTCCTTGCAGTCCAGGGGACTCGTAAGAGTCTTCTCCAGCACCACAGTTCGAAAGCATCAATTCTTCGGCGCTCAGCCTTCCTTATAGTCCAGCTCTCACAGCCATACATTACTACTGGGCAAACCATAGCTTTGATTAGACGGACCTTTGTCGGCAAGGTGATGTCTCTGCTTCTTACTATGCTGTCTAGGTTTGCCATAGGTTTCCTCCCAAGGAGCAAGCGTCTTTTAATTTCATGGCTACAGTCACCGTCTGCGGTGATCTTGGAGCCCAAGAAAATAAAATCTGTCACAGCTTCCATTTCTTTCCCTTCTATTTGCCAGGAAGTGATAGGGCCAGATGCCATGATCTTTAATGATGAGTTTCAAACCAGCTTTTGCACTCTCCTCTTTCACCCTCAACAAGAGCCTCTTTAGATCCTCTTCACTTTCTGCCATTAGGGTGGTATCGTCTGCATATCGGAGGTTGTTGATATTTGTCCCGGCAATCTTAATTCCGACATGTGATTCATCCAACCTGGCGTTTCTCATGATGTACTCTGCATATAAGTTAAATAAGCAGGGTGACAATATGCAGCCTTGTCGTACTCCTTTCCCAATTTTGAACCAATCGGTTGTTCCATGTCTGGTTTTAACTGTTGCTTCTTGACCCTCATACAGGTTTCTCAGGAGACAGGTAAGGTGGTCTGGTACTCCCATCACTTTAAGAATTTGCCACAGTTTGTTGTGATCCACACAATCAAAGGCTTTAGCGTAGTCAATGAAGCAGAAATAGAGGTTTTTCTGGAATTCTCTTGCTTTCTCCATGATCCAGCGAATGTTGGCGATTTGATCTCTAGTTCCTCTGCCTCTTCGAAACCCAGCTTGTACTTCCGGTAGTTCTCAGTTCGCATACTGTTGAAGCCTAGCTTGTATGATTTTGAGCATCACCTTGCTGGCATGTGAAATGGGCGCAATTGTGCAGTAGTTTGAACACTCTTTGGCGTTGCCCTTCTTTGGAACTGGAATGTAAACTGACCTTTTCCAGTCTTGCGGCCACTGTTGAGTGTTCCAAATTTGTTGGCATATTGAGTGCAGCACTTTAACAGCATCATTGCCCCCAGATAAAAGGAAGGTTCTGGTAAAAACCTCTAAATGTCTATTCTTCTTATGTCCAACAAGTTAAGCTTCCCTTCTTTGCAGCCAGTGGAGATGGAATAGACTGTTCTAACTGCAAGGGACAGCATTTTGGCCAGCGAGGAGTTAACTTTTGCAGAAATTAGACCCAGTCTGGGGGCGGGGGTGGGATATGACGACACAAGAATGACAAGCACTTTGGAGTATTACCTGGATTTTCATGGAATCGGCTTTGGTGCATCAGGGACACACGAAACAAGATAAATGGAGTGTACCGTACCTTTCAAGTCCGGTTTTCAGGGGTCACACAGTGCTTAAAAGGAACACACTTCCAGGTGGTGGTGGGGAGTAGAACTGAACATCATCAAACCGGCAGGGGCTGCTCAACCAATGAGAGAGGTTTCTTTCTCACCCCTGTCCCAGCTCCCCCTGCTACTACATTATTATGAATGGAGAACAGCTATTTCTCCCCCGCATGTGTGCAGCTTCCTCTGAAAAAGCCAGAATCCCTGATTCTTGAGTGGAGCATCTGAAGGCTCCCTCTGAAAGCATCCCCCCCCCCCATTTTGCCACATTTCAGCAATCGGTTGTGGAGTTATTTCTTCCAACCCCACCCCTTTCTCCTTCTTCCTGCTCACAATGAGAAGCTACTGTAAACTCGAAAGATCGCTGCTGAGATAAAGCTCTTCAGAGAAGAGACTTTACATAAGAACAGAGAAATGACTTTAAATCAGAGAAACTACAGAACATCAAAGAGGCACAACATCAAAATAGCAATTTAAGAGGGTATAGGAGAAGCGAAAGAGTGCTTTAGACCAGGTTTTGGAAAGGCAGGCGAGTTACTAAAGTTAGCCTTTAATGGTTTAGTAAGATACCATAGCCCCGAATCCATAGAGATATGTTAAAGATTCACTGTGCAGGAGTGAAATTTAGTTTTTACTTCTGAGTAAACGTGCACAGAAGGGAGGATCCTCACAGAGACTCTCATCCAGCATTGAAATATGTTAAAGATTCACTGTGGGAGAGCTAGATTTATTTCTTACTTAGGAGTAAACATGCACAGAAGGGGGGATATGAGTTGTGTCCCCACTACTGCAGTAATGTGAGGAGTTGGTGTCATGCTCCTGGGGATTTTCTCAATGGGAAGAACTACTTAGATTGGGAAAACAAGAGGGAATGGGGTGTCCCACCCCCTTGCCCACATCACTGCCAGGTCACAGAGGCACACTCAAGATTTAATGGAGGCGGGGGGTGGGGATGACATGGCACACTGTGGCAAAACTGCCAGGGAGCTGCTTTAAGTAAAACAGTTGGAGTAAAAGGCGTTTCAGAAAATGTGGCTTTTCAAGAGGAAAGTGGCTGGTTGGAAGCAGACTGGTGATGACATCATCTGTCGCGAAGGACCTCAGACTGCTCTAACCTCACACCAAATTGCTTGTGAAGACAGTCCTTGGGTCTTTCTTTTCCCCTTTAAAATGGAAAAGTTCAGAACTAAAGCTGCAATCTAGTGACACCTTGATGTCTTACATATTAAGCAATCCTGAGAATCCATACTAAATATGAAATGAGTTCTACCCTATGAAAGCTCATGCCACCAATCTGTAGTATTTAATGTGCCAAAGGCTCTTTGTTGTTTTGCTGCGGCGACAGACTTCCACAGATAATTCTGGAATTATTCATTATGAGACAAGAGGTGCTGAAGATAAGCCTGGCTTTGTATCCTAATACAAATGTTGCAACACAGGTGAATTGCCTTTGTCTTGAAACTTTAAAATGTCCAAATCATCCCAAACTAGATAAAGAAATAACTAGGAAGGAATTAGCAGCTCTGGGTGTTATTAGGTGTGTCATGAAAAACACCCATTTAACTTCTGTGAGCAGAATCAGAGCAGTCAGCACAGCACAGCTCGAGCAGGTTGCATACTTCAGTTCTGCACACCACAGCCTGTCCTGACTCCAAGGGGGAAAAGTCTGCCTTGGGGCCAGAACAGTAGTAGGCTGTGTGAGTGGCAGTGGCCCCAGCATCAGCTCCGTCTTGGATGGGTCTGCCCATCCTCTCCTCCTCCCCCTGCGCTTCCCTGAAAACTGAAGACGCTATCAGAATACTGACACCTGGAATCATGGGGCCTGAACTACAGCTTCCATTATTTCTAGTGGAAAATTACATTGGCAAGTGACTGGACAAACTGCACCTGTAGAATTTCTGCCTGAACATTTACTACACTTGTTGCTGTGGTGGAGAGACCACTGCATGTTTTATGAATGTATCAGGCAGAATTTTTTTAGTTGTGTATGTAGTAACTGTTTGGGAAAGCTGCACCTATTGAATTTCTGCCTGGGTACATCAAACTGAAAGACCAAGGCAAAGTGTGGGTACACGCAACCTTATTTATTAGCATGCATAAGTTATGAACTCTATGAAGTCTTTACTGCTTACATAGACATTAAGGTACTGCTTACATAGACATTACATAGACATAACATTTCCATGCTTTTTGGTGTGAATAGTGGGTGCTTTAACTCTTACCTTACACCAAATATTGTTTTGATAATAGAATCTATATATCTATATATCAGAGTAACAAATTATTACATTATTCAATGCTATCACTTACTATACAAGATTATGAATGTCATCTAGATTTTGTGAAGATTTTCAGAAGCTCTCATTCAATGCTTCAGGCAATTTTATGGGTGAAATGTCAAACTGTTCTTTTATTCTGAAGATACCATATCAACAACCTAAGTACAATCAATAAATAAGGGTTGACCTCATTATTTCATTGCTGTACGTAAAAAATAAATCCAAACTCCCGTCAAGAAAAATAAGAATACGCCCAGAATGATAGTACATAGAATTCCATACGGTTTTATTCTTTGGAAAGCAAGAATTTAAGTCAAGAATTTAAGTTGCAAGGAGCAATTGCTGTGGCTGAAAGTATTTATTTCAAAGAAGGGTGAAAGTAAATGAACGTGTCATTTTGCACTAATGTGATAGGCAGCTACTCTGCCCTGCCAGAACAAGCAAAGTCTTGCAAGCTTTATCCCATGGCCACAGGCACTTGGGCACCTCTCTTGAAATCAATCACAGATTGGCGTGAAGAAGAGCAGAGCTCCCGAGCAGCTCCAAAACAATGGAATGGCACCAGCACATAATGAAAGCCACTTGTTAGTCCACACCTAGGCTGTCTAGACAGCACCTCCTGGGCTTTGATCATTGATAAAACAGCCTAAATGCTACCAGCATCCTTTTTGGATTCTGTTTATGGGTAATCATTGGGCCCCTGGCCACTGCCTCCATCCCACAGTCTTGCCTTTCATCTGATTGCAATCAAATAAAAAGATCAAAGAGAACAAAGAAAGGACATTATTTTTCTGTGACTTATCCATCTCCGGAGAAAAACAGAAAGTTATGAATGATAAAAACTTCAAGTGAGGGCTATGTTGTTAATCAGCTTGATGGGAGATTTCCTTGCATTATTTAAGCATGACAGTGTATGGCTCATTATTAAGATAATGATGTATTATGAGAGATAACACATCAATTTGTTGTTGTTCAGTCGTTCAGTCGTGTCCGACTCTTCGTGACCCCATGGACCATAGCACGCCAGGCCTTCCTGTCCTGCGCTCTCTCCCGGAGCGTGCTCAAGTTCATATTCATTGCATCGGTGATGCTATCTAGCCATCTCATCCTCTGCCGTCCCCTTCTCCTTTTGCCTTCAGTCTTTCCCAGCATCAGGGTCTTTTCCAGGGAGTTTTCTCTTCGCATTAGGTGGCCAAAATATTGGAGCTTCACCTTCATTATCTGTCCTTCCAATGAGCACTCAGGGTTGATTTCCTTTAGGATGGACTGATTTGACCTCCTTGCAGTCCAGGGGACTCGTAGGAGTCTTCTCCAGCACCACAGTTCGAAAGCATCAATTCTTCGGCGCTCAGCCTTCCTTATAGTCCAGCTCTCACAGCCATACATTACTACTGGGAAAACCATAGCTTTGATTAGACGGACCTTTGTCGGCAAGGTGATGTCTCTGCTTCTTACTATGCTGTCTAGGTTGGCCTAGACCTAGGTTGGCTTGCTCCCCAGGAGCAAGCGTCTTTTAATTTCATGGCTACAGTCACCGTCTGCGGTGATCTTGGAGCCCAAGAAAGTAAAATCTGTCACTGCTTCCATTTCTTCCCCTTCTATATGCCAGGAAGTGATGGGGCCAGATGCCATGATCTTAGTTTTTTTAATGTTGAGTTTCAAACCAGCTTTTGCACTCTCCTCTTTCACCCTCAACAAGAGCCTCTTTAGATCCTCTTCACTTTCTGCCATTAGGGTGGTATCGTCTGCATATCGGAGGTTGTTGATAATTCTCCCAGCAATCTTAATTCCAACCTCTGATTCATCCAACCCGGCGTTTCTCATGATGTACTCTGCATATAAGTTAAATAAGCAGGGTGACAATATGCAGCCTTGTCGTACTCCTTTCCCAATTTTGAACCACTAGGTTGTTCCATGTCTGGTTCTTACTGTTGCTTCTTGACCCTCGTACAGGTTTCTCAGGAGACAGGTAAGGTGGTCTGGTACTCCCATCACTTTAAGAATTTGCCACAGTTTGTTGTGATCCACACAATCAAAGGCTTTAGCGTAGTCAATGAAGCAGAAATAGACGTTTTTCTGGAATTCTCTTGCTTTCTCCATGATGCAGCAAATGTTGGCGATTTGATCTCTAGTTCCTCTGCCTCTTCTAAACCCAGCTTGTACTTCTGGTAGTTCTCGGTTCGCATACTGCTGAAGCCTAGCTTGTAGGATTTTGAGCATCACCTTGCTGGCATGTGAAATGAGCGCAATGGTGCGGTAGTTTGAACACTCTTTGGCGTTGCCCTTCTTTGGAATTGGAATGTAAACTGACCTTTTCCAGTCTTGTGGCCACTGTTGAGTGTTCCAGATTTGTTGGCATATTGAATGCAGCACTTTAACAGCATCATCTTTTAGGATTTTAAATAGCTCGGCTGGAATACTGTCATCTCCGCTAGCTTTATTGTTACTAATGCTTCCTAAGGCCCACTTGACTTCACTCTCTAGGATGTCCGGCTCAAGTTCAGTGACCGCACTATCATGGCTATCAGGGACATTCAGATCTTTCCTGTATAGTTCTGTGTATTCTTGCCACCTCTTCTTAATCTCATCTGCTTCTGTTAGGTCCCTGCCTTCTTTGTCCTTTATCATGCCCGTCTTTGCACAAAACGTTCCCTTGAGATCTCCAATTTTCTTGAAGAGATCTCTAGTCTTTCCCATTCTGTTGTTTGCCTCGATTTCTTTGCATTGTTCACTTAAGAAGGCCTTCTTGTCTCTCCTTGCTATTCTCTGGAACCCTGCATTCAGTTGGGTATATCTTCCCCTTTCTCCCTTGCTTTTCGCTTCCCTTCTTTCGTGAGCTACTTGTAAAGCCTCATCAGACAGCCACTTTGCTTTCTTGCATTTCTTTTTCTTTGGGATGGATTTCGTTGCTGCCTCCTGAACAATGTTACGGACCTCCGTCCATAGTTCCTCAGGCACTCTGTCTATCAGGTCTAATCCCTGAAATCTATTCCTCACCTCCACTGTATATTCATCAGGGATATGATTTAGGTCATACCTGAACGGTTTAGTGGTTTTCCCGACGTTCTTCAATTTAAGCTGAAATTTTGCAAGAAGCAGCTCATGATCTGAGCCACAGTCAGCTCCAGGTCTTGTTTTTACTGACTGTATGGAGCTTCTCCATCTTTGGCTGCAAAGGATATAATCAATCTGATTTCGATATTGACCATCTGGTGACGTCCATGTGTAGAGTCGCCTCTTGTGCTGTTGGAAAAGAGTGTTTGCTATGATCAGCATGTTCTCTTGGCAAAACTCTATTAGCTTTTGTCCTGCTTCATTTTGTACACCAAGGCCATGCCTGCCTGTTATCCCGGTGATTTCTTGACTTCCTACTTTAGCATTCCAATCCCCTATGATGAAGAGGACATCTTTTTTTGGTGTTAGTTCTAAAAGGTGTTGTAGGTCTTCATAGAACCCATCAACCTCAGCTTCTTCGGCATCAGTGGTTGGGGCATAGACTTGAATTACTGTGATGTTGAATGGTTTGCCTTGGATTCGTACTGAGATCATTCTATCATTTTTAAGATTGTACCCCAGTACTGCTTTTCCCACCCTTTTGTTGACTATGAGTGCTACTCCATTTCTTCTAAGGGATTCTTGCCCACAATAGTAGATATGATGGTCACCTGAATTAAATTCGCCCATGCCTGTCCATTTTAGTTCGCTGATTCCCAAGATGTCGATGTTCAATCTTGCCATCTCATGTTTGACCACCTCCAGCTTACCTTGATTCATTGATCTGACATTCCAGGTTCCTAAACAATATTGTTCTTTACAGCATCGGATTTTCTTTTCACCACCAGACACATCCACAGCTGAGTGTCCTTTCGGGTTTGGCCCAGCTGCTTCACTCTTTCTGGCGCTACTTGGAAATACCCTCTGCTCTTCCCCAGTAGCATATTGGACACCTTCCGACCTGAGGGGCTCATCTTCCGGCGTCATCTCTTTTAGCCTTGTGATACGTTCCATGGGGTTTTCTTGGCAAGAATACTGGAGTGGGTTGCCATTTCCTTCTCCAGTGGACCACATTTTGTCAGAACTCTCTGCCATGACCTGTCCGTCTTGGGTGGCCCTGCACGGCATAGCTTATGGCTTCACTGAGTTACGCAAGCCCCTTTGCCACAACAAGGCAGTGATCCATGAAGGGGTAACACATCAATACCTTCAACCATACACACTCCTAATCAAACTATATATGGAGAGAGTTCTTAATATTTAGTTTATAACTTTTGAAATCAACTGAGGTTATTGTCTGACATATTAAAAACCTAGAAATAAAAATGCTTTCAAAAATGGCATGTGGACATAGGAATGAAGAGATGAGACATACATTCTTAGATTAAACAAGGGCTGTGACTTTATTAATATTTAAGGATCTTGGAATGAGTTGAAACTTTAACTTAGTTTATATTTAACTCGTGCAGATATGCAAGTCTCATGGGGTGAGGTGAGAGAGCATCCATCTCCACCATCCTCATTCCCATACCTGGATAAGCCCAGTCCAGCTCAGTGCCCCACAGCAGTCATCAGTTCTACACCTTGCTCCTCACAACTGACACATCAGAGTTGCACCAAGGGAGGCTTTGACATCTCTCCTCTCTCTCTCTCTCTCTCTCTCGGGAGGTGAACTTTAAAGGTGATTGAGCGGGTGGTGGCGGTGCAGTTGAAGGCACACTTGGAAGAAACTGATTATCTAGACCCATTTCAGTCGGGCTTCAGGCCTGGGCATGGGACAGAAACGGCCTTGGTCGCCTTGGTGGATGATATGAGGAGGGCTCTCGATAGGGGTGAATGCTCCTTCCTTGTTCTCCTCGACCTCTCAGTGGCTTTTGATACCGTTGACCACGGTATCCTCCTGGACCGCCTGGAGGGGTTGGGCATTGGAGACACTGTATTGCGGTGGTTCTGGTCCTTCCTCTCCGGCAGGTACCAGAGGGTAGCACTGGGAGAGGAGGTTTCGGACCCGTGGCCACTTACTTGTGGGGTGCCACAGGGTTCCATCCTCTCCCCAACGCTATTTAACATCTATGTGAAGCCACTGGGGGCTATCATCAGGAGGTTTGGGGTGCAGTGTCATCAATATGCGGATGACACGCAGCTCTACCTCTCATTCAGATCTTCACCAAGGTTGGCCGTAGAATCCCTGTCCAAATGTCTGGAGACGGTGAGTGGCTGGATGGGGAGGAATAAGCTGAAGCTGAACCCTGACAAGACCGAGGTACTTTTGGTGGGAGACAAGAGGAGGCTGGGGGATGTTGACCTGGTGTTGAATGGGGTACAGCTACCCTTGAAAGACCAGGTCCGCAGCCTGGGGGTCATTTTGGACTCCCAGCTGTCCATGGAGGCTCAGGTGTCAGCTGTGAGCCAGACAGCACTGTATCAACTCCATCTGATACGGCGGCTGCGCCCCTTCCTTCCCGACCATCTGCTCCCATCGGTAGTACATGCCCTGGTCTCCTCTCGTTTAGACTACTGTAATGCGCTCTACGTGGGGTTACCCTTGAAGACGGTTCGGAAACTGCAGCTGGTACAGAACGCGGCGGCTCGCCTGATTAAAGGCAGCCGCCGGCGAGATCACATCACTCCAGTGCTGAAGGAGTTGCACTGGTTACCAGTTGTTTTCCAGGCCAAATTCAAGGTGTTGGTTTTGACCTTTAAAACCCTATATGGTTCCGGCCCAGCCTATCTTAAGGAGCGCCTCCAGCAACACCAGACAGGCCACTTAACAAGATCAGCCTCGGATGGCCTTCTCTCTGTCCCATCAGCCAGGACAGCTAGACTGGTGGGGACAAGGGAGAGGGCCTTCTCTGTGGTGGCCCCCACTCTGTGGAACTCCCTCCCTAGGGAACTCCATCATGCCCCCTCTTTAATGAGCTTCCGTCGTGCATTAAAAACATGGTTGTTCAGGCAGGCATTTGGGGTGGGTTAGGGTATTTTAAAAAAAAAATATGGTAAAATTTTATTGTTTTAAATTATTTTATGGTGGGTTGTACATCACCCGGAGTGGCTGGGTGACCAGTCAGATGGGCGATTAATAAATTTAATATATAAATAAATAAATAAATAAAGCCTTACGCAGCTCTCCTGTCCTAGAGCAAGTCTTGGCTGTTTGCAAACCAGTACAGGGAGCGAGGCAATAGAGTAGTCGAGTTGGCAAACAAATGGTCAAGCACACAGGTTTCAGTCCAAACAGTTAAGCTAAGGCAAAAATGGTCAAAATCCAGGCAGAGATCAGAACACTGGCAGGCAGACAGGCAACAAGGATCGGGCGGCAGCAGCAGGAGTAGCCAAGATAATAAGCAAGAGCCAGAGGTCAAACACAGTAAAGCAGTCAGGTACTTTGCACAGTCCAGCAGCGGGGTCATTGAACAGCCCAAAAGGTCAGAACACAGAGCATCCAACACAGAACACAACTCAAGCAGCAACAGAAACTAGAAAGACCAAACTGTTCCCACACTGGCTAGGTTTCCAGTGAAGGCTTTTAAGCTCCAAGCCAGCCAGACCCCACCCTGAGCTCAGCTGTAGCAATCAGAGCTCCCTTCCCAGAGCCTACTCCTGAGGAGTCCCTTTCTCTTGAGGAGACCTCTTCTGGAGATGAGCACTCCTTCGCACAGGAGCCCGGCTAGCCTGTCTCTTGAGGTGATGACGCTCCCGGGGGTCAGGGGGTGGCTCAGCCTTTGCCTCAGAGGCAGAGTCCCTCTCTCCTGACAAGGATGGCACTGCAGCCACTTCCCCCAAGGGTTCAGGCTCCTGTGGCTCTGGTGGCAGTCCCTGGTCTGGGGTATCCTGGCTTCTGGGGCCTCTAGCTCCTGCTCTGAGGAGGACTCCTCCAGTCGGGGCATAACAACAGCTAATCAATACTTATCTCCAATTTGCTGGCCTGCACATGTGTCACCGTCACAATCTTTCTTTGTCTTTCCCATCCGCAACAGCCATGCACAAAGTTGCCCCCCCCAGAAGAACCCATCCCAGTGATAGTGGTTACAGTGTTGGATGTGGCCAAGGAGATCTAGGTTCAAATCCCTGCTCTGGCTGATCTGCAAATACGTCTAATGAAACTCTGAAGGGCTTTTTAAAATAATAGAAACAAACTTGAGGAGGCTGCAGCTTTGAGGGTTACGTGTGAAGGGGGCTTCATGCATCGAAGGGGCAGTGGAGTCACTCTGCTGGCTTTGATCTCAATGTTACAGAGCATTGAGTGTGGCCATTTGCAGCAGGAAAGGCTATGCACGTAGGATAGTCTTTCCTGCTGCAAATGATTGTGCAGAGAAGTTAGTACCCTAACTTCTGTAAATCGCCCAGACAGCTTCGGCTGTTGGGCAGTATGGAAATGTAATAAAATGTAAATAATAATAATAATAATAATAATAATAATACATGTTTTGCGAGTAAAAACAAAATTCTCATACATACCTAGTCAACTGCAAAGTTACATGCTACTTCTGGAAGTCTGCCACCTAGTCACTGAAGTTGGTACTGCAGGGTTCAAACACATGGACGTCTTTAAATTAATAAAAAGTAATTGATGCATTTAAAAACCTAATAACTCAGTGGTAAACACCCATAAGGTCCTCTTAGTACACATGCCAAATTTCAGATGTCTAGGTTTTATGGTCTTGGATCTATGGTGCTGACAGAAAGACACACATGCGCTTTTATTATTATAGATATTCTGTAAATACACTGTATACATATTGAATTTACTTATTCAAAATATACTAAAGCTACAGTATTGGCGGTGACTATATATGTATTAGAACAAGAAGAAATTTAGGTTGCAATCCAGTTAACTGGGACTGGATCCCATTGACCTCTGAGTAGACATGTATAGTATTGCACTGTAAATCTTGTTAATAAGTAATATTCACATAAAACAGACCAGAAGCTGTCAGTATGAATGGCTTAATTAGCCAACTTTTATCCATAGGCTAAAAAGCCAGCTTCATTAATTTTGTACAAGACTGTTTTTCACATCTGCTGAAAATAACAGTCTAATCTATTTAAAGGAATATTGCCTAACCAAAAGCTATCAGCCAGAAACTCTACAAGTTCTCATAAATGAAAATGTTTCTGACATCATCAAACATTTTGATTAGACATCATAACTGATGTGTTCAAGATAGTATTTGTTATAGCTGATTTTCTGCTGTGAAGGTCCCAGGATTTTGAGTTGTGTAATGAGCATGTACATTCACACCAGAATATAAAAACACTGATAATTATTATAAAACATAAAATCACTTCTCCAAAAGAAAACTTCTTGAAAAGTCTGTAATTATAAAAACATCTTTGGGAGCAAACCTGTGGCCCCTAGACATTGTCTGAGGGGCCATAGGATAGTGGGGATTCCTCCCTCTGAGGTCAGAGACAGCTCTCTGACCTTGGAAGGAGGAGTCGGAGATCCACCCCCCACCCTCCACCTTCCCCTTGCAGCCAGTGTGGAAAGTACCGTACCAACTGCCCTCCAGGGTTGGAAATGCGACCTTGGAGAGGGGGAAAGGGGGACTTTTTGATGGGTGGGGAGGGGAGGAGACTGGAGAGGCTATCTATATGAGCTATCTTGAGGCCCATCCCCCTTTCTGCCCCCTCTGAAGTGCCGTCACTCAAAAGCCAGTCTCGTGAAAAATACAGGGTGGGAGGATGGGGAGGCAAAAATCTGCTCTGCCACTCCTCCTGCCCTGCACTGGAGGATTGGAAGCCTCCAGGTTTGGGGGCTTCCAATCATCAAGGGTACAATCGATAAGATCACACCCTTTATTTGATATTATCTAGGACCAAATCAAAACAGGAGGTGCATTTCGTGTAAAACTTCAAACCTGCCCCTTTGCAAAATGGAGCAAAAATGTCCATTCAGAGTGAAGACAACTGATTTAGCTTTATGAAATTGTTGCCTAGCCAAATCTATTTTGCTCCATGATGCCATGATATCATCACACTTGCAATTTGATCCCAAATTCACTGGACTACTAAGTCAGCAAGAATAAGGGCCATGTTTTTCAAAAGCGAAAAACAAAACAAAAACAGAGCATCAAAGCAGTTACTGAGTGGGGAGAAGCAGAGAATAGAAGCATAAAGGACAGATATCTACCTGTGCCTGAACTGATGTTTTCAGGAAGGGAGTCTGAGAAACTGAGGCAAATAGTGGTGACAAAAGATGAAGTTCTCAAACTTACTGATGAAATGAAAGCAAATAAATTACCGGGCCCAGATGGTATCCATCCTAGAGTTCTCAAAGAACTCAAATATGAAATTGCTGATCTCCTAAATATCCAACATGGCTCTAAGATCAGCCTCTGTACCAGAGGAATGGAAGATGGCCAATGTTAAAAAGGGATCCAGGGGGGATCTGGCAAATTACAGGCTGGTCAGCTTAACATCTGTTCCAGGTAAGTTGGTTGAAAGCATTATTCAAGATAAAATTAATAAGCATGTAGAAGGACAAGCCCTGCTGGAAAAAAAATCAAGATGGCTTCCGCAAAGGTAAGTCCTATCTCAGTAACCTTTAAGAGTTCTTTGGCAGTGTCAATAAACATGTAGACAGGGGTGATCCAGTAGATATTATTTACTTGGACTTCCAAAATGCTTTTGACAAAGTCCCTCACCAAAGACTCCTGAGCAAACTTGGCATTCCTGGAATAAGAGGAGAGGTCCTCTTATGGACAGTAACTGCTTAAAGAACAGAAAGCAGAGAGCAGGAATAAACAGTAAATTCTTCCAATGGAGGGATCATAGAATCATGGAATAGTAGGGTTGGAAGGGGCCTATAAGGCCATCGAGTCCAACCCCCTGCTCAATGCAGGAATCCAGGTCAGAGCATCCCTGACAGATGGCTGTCCAGTCTCGTCTTGAATGCTTCCAGTGTGGGAGAGCCCACCACCTCCCTAGGGAATTGGTTCTATTGTTGTCTTGCTTTAACAGTCAGGACGTTTTTCCTGATGTTCAGCCGGAATCTGGCTTCCTGTAACTTGAGCCCATGATTCCATGTCCTGCACTCTGGGATGATCGAGAAGAGATCCTGGCCTTCTCCTCTGTGACAACCTTTCAAGTACTTGAAGAGTGCTATCGTATCTCCCCTCAGTCTTCTCTTCTCAAGGCTAAACATGCCCAGTTCTTTCAGTCTCTCTTCATAGGGCTTTGTTTCCAGTCCCCTGATCATCTTTGTTGCCCTCCTCTGAACCCTCTCCAGTTGGTCTGCATCCTTCTTAAAATGTGGTGCCCAGAACTGGACACAGTACTCCAGATCAGGCCTAACCAGTGCTGAGTAGAGGGGAACTAGTACTTCCCGGGATTTGGAAGCTATGCTTCTATTAATGCAGCCCCAAAGAGCATTTGCCTTTTTTGCAGCCACATCACATTGTTGGCTCATATTCAGCTTGTGATCTACAACAATTCCAAGATCCTTCTCGCTTGTAGTGTGGTTGAGCCACGTATCCCCCATCTTGTAACTGTGCATTTTGTTTCTTTTTCCTAGGTGCAGAACTTGCCATTTATCCCTATTAAATGTCATTCTGTTGTTTTCTGCCAAGCGCTCTGGTCTATCAAGATCACTTTGAATGTTGGATGTAAATAGTGGTGTCCCACAGCAATCTGTATTGGGACCAATGTTTTTCAACTTGTTGATAAATGATCTGGAATTAGGAGTGAGCAGTGAAGCAGTGACGACACCAAACTATTTAGAGTGGTTAAAACAAAAAGAGATTGCAAAGAGCTCCAGAAGGATCTCTCTAGCCTGGAAGAATGGGCATCCAAATGGCAAACGTGGTTCAATGTAAGCAAGTGTAAAGTGATGCACATTGGGGCAAAAAATCCCAACTGCAAGTATAACCTGATCTGAGCTAGCAGTGACCAACCAAGAAACAGATCTTGGGATTGTGGTGGACAGCTCGATGAAAATGTCTACCCAGTGCATTGCCTCTGTAAAAATGGCAAACTTCACGTTAGGTATAATTAGAAAAGGAACTGAGATTAAAACTGCCAATATCATACTGCTTTTATATAAATCTATGATGTGACCACACTTAGAATACAGTGTACAGTTCTGGTCTCCACACCTAAAAAAAGGTATTGTAGAGCTGGAAAAAGTGTAGAAAAGGGCAACTAAAATGATCAAGGGGCTGGAACATCTCCCCTATGAGAGAAGGTTACAACAGCTAGGATTGTTTAGCTTGGAAAAAAGGAGGGTAAGGGGAAACATGATAGAGGTGTACAAAATTATGCATGGTGTGGAGAATGTGGATAGGGAGACATTTTTCTCCCTCTCTCATAATACTAGAACCCTAGGTCATCCCATGAAGCTGATCGGTGGGAGATTCCAGCAGATAGAAGGAAGTGCTTCACACAGCACATAGTCAAACTATGGAATTCGCTACCACAAGATGTAGTGATGACCACCAATTTGGATGGCTTTAAAATGGGATTAGACAAATTCCTGGAGAAGAAGGCTATCAATGGCCACTAGTCCTGATGCTACCTCCAGTATCAGAGGCAGTGAGCTTATGTACACCAGTTGCTGGGGAACATGGGCGGGAGGGTGCTGTTGCACTCATGTCCTGCTTGTGGTTTCCCATTGACAGCTGGTTGGCCAATGTGTGAACAGAATGCTGGACTAGATGGATCCTTGGCCTGATCCAGAATGGCTCTTCTTATGTTCTTAAGCGAAGTGGCATGAAAAAGGAAGGTGTTTGGAGTCTTTCAGAGAACTTTTCAGGTCCTCTTTCACACCAAAAATGTTCACCCATTCAGCCCAATACTAATATGTACAGTTATAATTAGAACTAGAAGAATGTTTGGTCCAGTAGTTCCCAGCATTATTTTGAAAGATTGTGTATTGTAATATGCTTATATATTCTGTAGCCATCTCTGATTTATTTGGATCAAGCAACTGAGCCGAATGTGACTCTAGGTGTGATTCATAATAAAGCTTCCATGATACAGAAGAGTCAACATTGCTCGTAATTATCAGCCCCATGATACAAATGCTAGGCTGAGTTCTGATGAATTTTACTCTGCTGCTCTTCCTTCTTTTGGCCCGATAGTCTCTAAGCTAGTTTGTTTGTTTATTAGTGTATGAGGATCTACCACTCCAGGCTCCTGGGTCATGCAGAGCAACCCATATTCAGAAGGGCAAAAAACAAGAACAGAAGGCACACTGTGGATCTGAGAATACCCAAGAGGAAAATACTAGTATTTTGATCCCTTCTATTAATTCTTGTGGGGCCGCGGTGGCTTAGTGGTTAAGACGCTGAACTGCAGACTGGAAGGTCGGCAGGTCAGCAGTTCGAGACCCGAGTGCCACGTGACGGAGTGAGCTCCCGTCTTCAGTCCCAGCTCCTGCCAACCTAGCAGTTCGAAAGCAAGAAATTGCAAGTAGATAAATAGGTACCGCCTCGGCGGGAAAGGTAGCAGCGTTCCGTGCACCTCGGTGTTCAGTTATGCTGGCCACATGACCACGGAAGCGTCTTCGGACAGCGCTGGCTCTTCGGCTTAGAAACGGGGATGAGCACCGCACCCTAGAGTCGGACACGACTGGTTGGGGACACCTTTACCTTTACCTTTATTAATTCTTCTAATGGGGCTGGAGACCATGTGATAAGTGGCACATTGCATGGCATGTTGGATTTGGATGTGTGAGACCCAGCTTCAAATCCTTGCTGATCATGAAATGGCCTCAGATAAGTCACTTTGCTTGATCCAGAAGCCCAAATGCGCCCAAATGCACAATAGTCCCAATTCATGTGATCTTTTTCTGGCATGTCAGTTTCCTGTGGTCTGGTTTAAAGTCATGTTGGTAATTAATGTATGGGTGCTCAGTCAGAACATATGAGTAGACCAAATGATAATGCTATTTCACACACTAGCTTCTTCTGTCCATCAGAGCTACGAACACTGTCATAGAAAGTGACCACACAAATCAGGGACCCATCTGATCTAATCAGAACATCAATAGGGTACAGAGGAGATGAGAAGCCAGAGCAAGGAGAAATGGAGCTGGGGCAGTTATGCTACAATGGTAATATATGAGCTGGGGGAAGAGTTCCATTAAAACAGAGCTCCATTAAAAGTCCACACATGCACATTTTTCCATGGGCAGGGCTGCCTCCTCCACTAAAGTGACTGTAGTATAGCAATAGGTGGCATAGAAACACCATAAATAGAGAAAAAAAACTGATGTCCTTGTGGGTGGTAGTTTTCTCTGTGTGCACTGCCCCACTGTGTTCCATTGGGTTTACTCCCAGGTAAATGTAGAATCATAGAATAGAATCATAGAATAGTAGGGCTGGAAGGGGCCTACAAGGCCATCGAGTCCAACCCCCTGCTCAATGCAGGAATCCAATGTGCATAGGATTGCTGCCTTAGTTCTGGATGAGACGAGTTTCTTTCAAGAAGCTGCTAGATGTGCTGACTGAGCATTTTTCTCAAGTATTTAAATCTGTTATATACAGTTCTTATATGTTTCCTAGTGATCAGATGTACTCTGAAATAAATGCACAAATTCCAATTTTATTTTCTTTTTTTGGAGGAAGAATGGTTATACTTACATTAAGTCTTCTAAGCTAAGTGGTGAATCTTAATTTAGAGAATAAAGAACAACTCTATCCTGATGAAGTGGTACAAAATGTTTTCTCTTGCTGAGATGACAAGAGTGTAGCAGCTGTGATCCAAACACCACACTGGATGAACAGCAAATCCTGCAGTGCAGAATTGTTCCAGTAAATGTTAAGTGATTTGAAAAGACCTGACAGGCGAGAACAGCAAGCCCTGAAGTCATGTAAAATGTAAGACAAATACCATTTTAAGGATGCTTCATAATGGTTTTAGAAACAGAAGATAGCAAGCTGGCTAATAAAACTATTTTAGCATTACTTCCTCCCCAGTTAGTTTGTTTTTAAGAGCGATTATAAGACTATGCATTTTAAGAACTCAAATATGGTTTTATTTGGCTAGTATTTGCAACATGTACCTTCAAAATCATTTATGCTATACCAGCCTACAGTTGTTAGATGTGGGGAGAATCTATTTTTCTTCCACCACAGAAATCCAAAATAATGTATTCAGCGCATCCTGCTAAAAAAATTAACTCTATATATGTGCACATCCTAGGTAGATGGTTCTTTATGTACTGTGAATACTAATAGGCTTGGAACAATCTAATGATTTTAGCTGCAACGCATAAAAATCCAACTGAAGACGATGAGACCTGCCCCTGCATAACCTATGGCAGTTTTGCAGCTGCAGAGAGCATCTGGGACTCTCATTCAAAAGCACTATCTCGGAGGTAACAAATCTGTTAAGTGCAGTGTTAAGGCAGAAGTAGGGATGTCGGAGAATTTCTCCACGAATCTCCGGGAGGCCGAATGCCAACACATTCAGCCCCCCAAAATTGGTGGAGAAACGGTCCACCCCCCCGCCCCACCCCCAGGATGGGACTTACCTTTGTCGAATGTCCCTGGCGGCGGCGGCTCCAGGCGGTGGTTCGGCGGCGGCCGGTCTTCCGACCAGCTGCCGCCGCCGCCATTTCCAAGTAAAAACAACAACAACACAACAAACGTGATAGGCTACGTAAAGATTTACGTAGCCTATCACGGCTAGATTTTCAAAAAACACCGTGATAGGCTATGTAAATGTTTACGTAGCCTATCACAGCTGACTTTGGGGGGGGGGGGAAGCGCGTACGCAAATGGCGGCGCCCATGGGCGCCGCCATTTGTGTTCCTTATTTGGGCACGTGTAGTCTACGTAAACATTTGCGTTGCCCTTATTTTCGCCGTAGTCTACATAAATGTCTACATAGACTACACGTGCCCAAATAAGGAACGCAAATGGCGGCACCCATGGGCGCCTCCATTTGCGTACACGCTTTTTTTTTTCCCCCAAAGTCAGCCGTGATAGGCTATGTAAACATTTACGTAGCCTATCACGGCTGACTGCAGGGACGCAAATGGCAGTGGCTACGGCCGCCGCCATTTGCGTCCCAGCCGGCCAGGAGGATTCGCGGCCGGAGGGACAGGGTGCCTCTCCCCCAGCCAGAATTTCGGCCGGAAGGACAGGGCGCCTCCCCCCTAGCCAGAATTTCGGCGGGGAGGGATAGGGCGCCTCCCCCCCGCCCAGAATTTCGGGGGGAGGGACGGAGCACCTCCCCCCCACCGCGAAGCAAGCTGCGGGACCAGGTAAGGGACTTTCGTCCATCCCTAGGCAGAAGGTTAAAAGCATTTAAATGACAAAAGCAAGGAAGTGCAAAAGTGAGCAATTCAGACCCTCAATGGTTAACATAGCAGTCTTAGCTCTAGTCTGCACTGCATTGCATAGAGGGAAGGGATCCATAGATCCGCTATCTATGTGCCCCACTTTTGTCAAACCCTTTGAATTACAGCTGAAAGTTCTGACTTCGCTCCCATCTGGGTGTGTTTCCTTTCAACTTCAATGTGGTGGTGTGCAGAGGCCAACTGCCAAAACAGTTATCATTGTTCCAATATTTCTGGCCCTGACAAGGAGTCATGACAGGCAAAGGGCTGGGTGGTGTCTCTGACCCATAGAACTCCACCAGAAAACATGCCTTTGAGCCCCCATTATCCTGCTCCACCAGCAGTAAAACATTACACAGCATCCAAAATTCCCTGCTTTACATGAGCATCCTCACCACTTTAAAATCATGAGTGGAGAATGGGGGGGGGAATTCACACAGCCACACAAAAGCACTTATTTGGACCTACATGATCCTGTTCTAGCAACAACTCTCATTGCACAGACAATCAAGTGCTTCTAAGATCATGAGTGAAAAACTGTGGGAGAGAATCCACACAGCCACACACAAAATGACAAATGATTATATCCTCAGATCCTCACAAAAAGCAGTCTTTGGAACCCAGGAGCAACTCGTTGCAAAAGGGGACACTGAAAGAAGGCTACGAAGAAGAGTAATAATAATAATAATATCCCCAGAGACACATACAAAAGCAACCAAAATGCTGGGAAGCATGGGGTAGCTAAACAGCAATAAGCATCAGGAGCTGGAGCAGCTGGAGGCGCTTGAAGCTTGGAGGAGGACTTTGCCATCTTTGACCACCCAGCCCATTGCCTATAGATGAGAAGAGGCAACCTGGAGCCATGTTAGTTGATCCCAATTCCTGGTGAAAAATAGTGGTTCAGGCAGTTGGAACTAAGAACTGAGGGGTGTTTTTCCTTTTTACAATCCATGAGCTGTTCTCTGATTATACTCTACAGCTTCCTCAGCTGCCTAAACTTCCTGGAAAACCCATCAGCAGGGACTGCCATGAAAGTATGTAAGGGGCATCTGTCAAACACCCTGTTGTACACCTTCACTTCAAAGAACTCTGAGGCTGCCCAAGGAGTGCCTGAGACCAGCATAATGCTTGTTGTTTTTAACTAAAAAAGGAGTCTTTTAACTTAAAAAAAACAAAACCCTCTCTGCTTTCAGGCACTCTGCAGGCAGCCTCCACAGCAGCGCTGGAAATCCCAAGGGAGGATATAAATAATGCTGTAATGTCCTCTTATGAGCTTTCCAGGAAGCATGGGCAGCTGGGGAGGATGCAGAGCACTGCAGAGAAGCTCATGGACTGTGAAAAGGAATACACATATATGCCTCTGCCACGTCATAATAGTAAGAAAAGTGTAAAAGCCCTGTAAAGTGATGTGAACGCCCAGCCCCCGCAAAAAACCTGGAGGGAAATTTTCCCTGGACAATTTTTTTTCAAATGTTTCCAATAGAAAAATGGGAGATTTGGGAAAACATTGAAAAAACACACCCAATGAAATATTTTTTTCTTTTAGAATCAGTGAAACGCGTTTTAATGCCTTTCCACAAAACAATCAATTGTCTTCAGTATTAAAGCATACTGTTGTATCCAGTAAGAAAGGCAGAATAAAACACAATGCCCTTTCTTTAAGAGTATAAAAAACAAAGACAGCAGAATTAGCAGCTATGCCTAGAACTAAGGAGACTCCATTGCTACTTCCTATTTCCTCCCTTCAGCAGGATATAATCCCAGCTCTCTTAAAGGTACAATGCCTACAAAATCATTACACATAGTTTCCTAAACCAGATATGCTGCTGATGCCACACTCCAACAGACATTCTGCGGAAACTCTCCATAAAGGAACTCTTCCCCTTTTGGTGGTGGGTTTCCATTTTGAAGTATAATTTCCACATGATATATGGCAGCCGCAGAACATTTTGGAGTTCCTGGTCTGTTTGCATTTGCAAAATCAACCTGGTTCAGGCCAAATACCAGATGCATTTATGCACCTAGAGGGTCCTGCCAGCTTCATGAGAGAAGCATGCAGGGCCTAAGTTGCCGGTGAATTGCTGCTTGCCTTCTTCTGGCATTCAGAATTAATTTGTGCAGACTAGAAGCAAGTATCCTGCATCTGTTGTCCTTTTCTTTGTACAGAACTATAGCTTCAGTTGTATATATCACGAGAGGGTAACACCTGGGCCTTTTGGAGGCCCCCACCCCTGCCACCAAATTTTCACTGACATTTGATGCAGCAGCAAAAAGATAAAATGTTTCCTTTAAAACAAGGCTCGCAGGGGGCAAGGCACCTTGTTTTAGAGCAGGGGCAGGCAAGGTGGGGCCCACGGGTACCAATACATCCCCAGACACTTTCATGGTGCCCACCAGGGTTTTCTACCCCTCTTACTTTTTGAAAACTAGTTTGAAAAACATATTTTCTTACCATCAGCTGGGATTGCTGTAAAATAGGTTTTTGTTGAAACTGAAAAATGTGGGTTCAAAGGAATCGTTTAGTGTGTTCTCAGGCATTATGCCTTGTACTTTGGGGCAGGCTACTTGTCCTTTGCAATACCTTCCATGACAGCTATTTTGTGAGGTGCCCAGGACAGTTTTCCAAATGTCCCCACAGCCCAAAAAGGTTGCCTATCCCTGTTTTAGACCAAATCAGGCCCTCAGAAGACCAGGGGAGCACAATTTTGCTTTAAAACAAGGAGTGTACTCCCTGTGTGCTTTGTTTTAAATGTTTAAAAAATGGCTTTTTCGCCACTGCTCCACCAAATTTTGGCAGCAAATCTGGTGGTGTGGTAGCTGTCCCTGGACCCCTGGAAGTTTTCCACCCCCAGTATGTACACATCGATGGGTGTAAATTCCATCAATGGGGCTTACTTCTTAGTAGATATGTATAACATTGCACTGTAAGATATTTATAAATTTTAAGGCTGCAATCTTCTCCAATCTTACCTGACAGTAATCTCTGCTAAAGAGAGTGGGTCTTACTACTGAGGAAACATGCATAGGATTGCTCTGTAAATTTCATAAATATGCCAAATACGACCATTTTGCATGCTAAAAGATGCATTTTATGTTATTAAAGCAATAAAATAAGTTTAGGTTTGATGGGGAAAAAAGTAAGTATTGCATATATTTCTATTTTCACCCAAATTTGTTTCCCCCCCTGGATAACATGGGATGGT
The DNA here is from genome assembly GCF_057233095.1 of Heloderma suspectum. Taxonomy (NCBI): domain Eukaryota; kingdom Metazoa; phylum Chordata; class Lepidosauria; order Squamata; family Helodermatidae; genus Heloderma; species Heloderma suspectum. The sequence continues at coordinate 121,406,267 of NC_139462.1, forward strand.
GGCGAGTTTTTTTCCATGGTGACAAAATTTGTAGAAATGTTACATCTCTGACCCTATACCCTCAAGAATTTCATTGAAATTCTCATACCATGAAAAAGATATCATCTCCGGGTGAATGACTGGCTACGAAGGTGGTGCCGATGGGAGAGATTTGGATTCTGGGACCACGGGCTATACTTCCTGGAAGATGGGCTGTTGGCTAGGGACGGGTTGCACCTCACAAAGGATGGGAAGAATGTGTTTGGCCACAGCATGAAGAACTTCACCAGGAGGGCTTTAAACTGAATCCTACGGGGAAGGGAGATGTAATGTTGGGGGTAACAATGGACGTAGGTGCATGCACTGCAATGGAGAGAACAGCTCTGATAGCGCCCAATAATAGTCTTCAGACACATGTAGGAAGAAAGCCAGACTATGAAGCACATGGTCTTCCATGTCTATATACTAATGCCCAGAGCATGGGAAACAAACAGAACGAACTTGAACTCTTAATACAAGAGGGAAATTATGACCTGATAGGGATAACTGAGACTTGGTGGGATGACTCTCATGACTGGAATACAGCAATTGAAGGATATAACTTGTTCAAAAAGAACAGGAGGAACAGAAAGGGAGGTGGGGTTGCACTGTATGTGAAAAATACATATCTCTGCACAGAAATACAGGAGGAGGAGCTTGGTAGCCCCATCGAGAGCATCTGGGTTGAAATAAATGGAGCAAAGAATAAAAGGAACGTGGTGGTCGGAGTCTACTACCGGCCACCCAATCAAGGAGAAGACAAGGATGAAACTTTTGAAAAGCAAATAGCCAATGTTTTAAGGAATCATGATGTAGTAGTAATGGGGGACTTCCATTTCCCCGATATTTGTTGGGAGACAAATTCTGCAAAACATGGCCCCTCCAGGAAATTCCTGATTTGTGTGGTGGATAACTTCCTCCTACAGAAAGTAGAGGAAGGAACTAGAGGATCGGCTATCCTTGACTTGATCCTAACCAACAGAGATGACTTAGTGGATAAAGTAGCAGTTAGAGGAACTCTGGGGGAAAGCGACCATGTTGTACTTGAGTTCTTGGTTCTAAGGGAAGCAAAAGCTGAGTGTAGTCAAACGCGTACCCTGGATTTTAGGAAAGCTGATTTTAATAAACTCAGAACAATGATCAGTAAGGTCCCATGGCAAGCAACGCTAACGAGAAAAGGAGTCCAAGATGGGTGGGAGCTTTTAAAAAAGGAAATTCTCAAGGCACAATCACAAACAATTCCAACAAGAAGAAAAGGTGGAAGACAACAGAAGAAGCCAATGTGGCTTCACAAAAAACTTAGGAATGACCTGAAAACAAAAAAGGACACATATAGGAAGTGGAAAGAAGGCCAAGTAACAAAGGAAGAGTACAGGCAGATATCACAGAATTGCAGGGATGGCATCAGGAAGGCTAAAGCTGAGAATGAGCTGAGGTTAGCAAGGGATGCTAAAAACAACAAAAAGGCTTTCTTCAGCTACATGCATAGTAAAAGGCAGAGGAAAGAAATGGTGGTTCAGCTATTAAATAAGGATGGCAAAATTATAAGAGATGACAAAGAAAAGGCAGAAGTGCTCAATTCCTACTTTGGCTCAGTCTTCTCCCAAAAGAGGGTCTATGACCCCCCTGGCAAAGGCGAAGTACAGGCTGAAGGGGCAGGATTGCAGCTTGAGATCGATAGGCATATGGTCAAGGAACACCTAATTACATGGCTCAACAACACTACAAGCGAGAAGGATCTTGGAATTGTTGTCCATCACAAGCTGAATATGAGCCAACAATGTGATGTGGCTGCAAAAAAGGCAAATGCTCTTTTGGGCTGCATTAATAGAAGCATAGCTTCCAAATCCCGGGAAGTACTAGTTCCCCTATACTCAGCACTGGTTAGGCCTCATCTGGAGTACTGTGTCCAGTTCTGGGCACCACATTTTAAGAAGGATGCAGACAAACTGGAGAGGGTTCAGAGGAGGGCAACAAAGATGATCAGGGGACTGGAAACAAAGCCCTATGAAGAGAGACTGAAAGAACTGGGCATGTTTAGCCTTGAGAAGAGAAGACTGAGGGGAGATATGATAGCACTCTTCAAGTACTTGAAAGGTTGTCACAGAGGAGAAGGCCAGGATCTCTTCTTGATCATCCCAGAGTGCAGGACACGGAATAATGGGCTCAAGTTCCAGGAAGCCAGATTCCGGCTGAACATCAGGAAAAACTTCCTGACTGTAAGAGCAATACAACAGTGGAACCAATTACCTGGGGAGGTGGTGGGCTCTCCCACACTGGAGGCCTTCAAGACGAGGCTGGACAGCCATTTGTCAGGGATGCTCTGACTTGGATTCCTGCATTGAGCAGGGGGTTGGACTCGATGGCCTTGTAGGCCCCTTCCAACCCTACTATTCTATGATTCTATGATTCTATAAGGAGGAGAAAAACCCATCTCCTTTACAGGGGGTGAAGAATTTCCTGAAATCGATGGGTGGGGTTGGGAACATTGTCTTTGGGAGATTTGAAATGTAGCTCAGCTTTTTAGAGAGAAATCTGCCTGAGGAAGGCCTAAGCGATTTCTTCATTACTAACCAGCCCTGGGGAGTAAAGAGGAGTCTATTGGAGTCTTTAGTGCTGAGGACTTCTTTCAGATTTCTGGCTGAAATCACAGAGCTACAGATAGAAGAAACTAAAATAATCATTAGGCTGAGAAATTGATCACTCTTCAGGGAAGACTTAGCAAGCTGACAATGAATTTTTCAAAGAGCCAGCTGCAGCAGCTGAGTAAATTAGCTGGAGAGAGATGACAATAAAGGCAGGATAGCTTATGTGCAACTCTTTCTTCACTAAAGTACTGGAGAGCAAGCTGAAATCCTGCTCCTGCAGTAACTTTAAAGCCACAGATTGCAACCCCAGGCTGTACTCTCAAGCACATTCCAGACTGGCTGACCTACTACTTGGAGGGTAAAAGCACCCTGGTTGCTGAGCTACCATCTGGATCGCTGCTGCTGCTGCTTACTTAAAAGCAGACTGTGGTACACCTGGGAGAAAATGGAATTGTACTTACTATTTTAGCTGGAATAGTAAATATATGAGATATTACACATGCCTGGTGCGCCCGTGCAAGTTATGTTGCCAGCCACCAGTAAGTTGGCTCCCAGATTTTATGAGCGGGGACATAAGAAACGGACAAAACCTCTTCGTTTATGAACCCAGCTCTTCGGTGGCCTAAATGTTGTAACCTTATGAGAGGATGCTATTCCTGAGATATTCTGGTCAGGACTGACCCTAGGATAAACAGCGCCCTGGCCAAGAGCACCTTCAGTTGAAAGGAAAATCAACTTAGAGCTTTCTATAAATAGTGGTCATAGTGTTTATAGTATTTGTAGTGCTTATAGTGGAAAAAGATATGTTAAAGCTAATTGATGGGAGTTCATTTTTGTAGTTAGCGCCCAAACAACCTGTAGAACTTTGAACAAAGAGTTAAGAACGTTTATGTTTTTTTGTTAATCTTGCTCATGGCAGACTGAACACTACAATAACACTGCCACCATCCTCAGCTCATCGCCTCCTTCAGCTTGGTGCCCAGGTTCAGCTTCTCCAGGAAAAGGGCACAGCTAGCACACAAACCAAAGTTGGTAAAAGGCAGTCCTAGACACTGCTGCTGCCTCGCCATCCAGAAGCAAGGCTGGCTCCAGGAGCACCCCCAACCTGTGAACCTGAATTTTAAGGGGACTATAACTTCATACAAAACAACTTGTACACCTATCCTGAGAGCACCAGAATGACCATCCTGTCTGGATTAAGTTTCAGTTTGTTTGCCATCATCCATAAGAAGAGCCGTGCTGGATCAGACGAAGGGTCCATCTAGTCCAGCATTCTGTTCACACTAGCTGGCTGACTAGCTGTCGATGGAAAACCACAAGCAGGACATGAGTGCAACAGCACCCTCTGCCCATGTTCCCCAGCAACTGGCTTACTGCCTCTGATATTGGAGGTAGCATAGAAGCATCATGACTAATGGCCATTGATAGCCTTCTTCTCCAGGAATTTGTCCAACCGCCTTTTAAAGCCATCCAAATTGGTGGCCATCACTACATCTTGTGGTAGTGAATTCCATAATTTGACTATGTGCTGTATGAAGAAGTACTTCCTTTTATCTGTCTGGAATCTCCCACCGATCAGCTTCATGGGATGACCTTGGGTTCTAGTATTATGAGAGAGGGAGAAAATTTTTGTACACCTCTATCATGTCTTCCCTTACCCTCCTTTTTTCCAAGCTAAACAATCCCAGCTGTTGTAACCTTTCCTCATAGGGGAGATGTTACAGTCCCTTGATCATTTTAGTTGCCCTTTTCTGCTTCTTCTTGGAAAAGTGAGGGAACAGTGAGCTTGTGCTTTTTCCTTTGGCATTAAACAAATTTGCATTAGAGCTTTACTGCAGTAGTGATTGCTCAGGTATTGGGATCAAGGGAACAGAGAAGCCTTTCATTGCAAGCAGGGAGAAAGTGCCCAGAACAGGAGAAGGGTGGTAGTGGAAGCTATAACTCTGCCACAGTTTGCTGGAATGGGGAAAAATTGGGGGGGGGATGCTCTCGGGGGGAGCCTTCAGATGCTGCACTGGAGAATCAGAGATTCTGGCTTCTTCATGCAAAAGTGTGCACATTGGAGAAACGGGGGGAGCTCTAACTCTGTGACAGTTTCCTGGAATGGAATTGTGAATTAGTTTCTCTCCATTCATAATAATGTAGTAGCAGCAGGGAGGAGCCTGGATGGGGGCAAGAAACAAGCCTCTCTCATTGGTTGAACAGCCCCTACCAGTCTGATGACGTTCAGTTCTACTCCCCACCACCACCCAGAAGTGTGTTCCTTTTCAGTGCTGTGTGATGCGTGGAAATTAGATTTTAAAGGTACGGTACACTTGGCTTTTCTTCCTTCGTGTGTCCCTGACAGACCAAAGCCGATTCCATGAAAGTCCAGATAATACCCAACACGCTTCTCATTCCATTGCCCCCTGGTGGGATGCATGTGTCAGCCTCTCCAGCGGTGTCTGCCAGGGTTCTCTGTGCAGTGGCAGCATATACCTGATGAATGGGGAGATGGGCTCACTGTGGTCGATTGGTGTTCCATCTCCGTTACTAGGTACCTTGTCCAGGAATCTTTCAACCTGAAGTATTTGTTCCTGAAATTGGGCTCGCAAGGTCAGCTAGGGATAGTAGTGTACCACCTACCCTGCTGCCTAATAACTTCCCTGCCATCACCCACAACTGTGTACAGATTCATCAAATGCAGGTTTGTAGATAACACACACACACATCAACATTCTCATATCACTTCTGAACCTATGCCAAGATGTTGTGGTGCTTTATTCCACAAATCCCAAGTTTTGTGTCACAATCAAAAGCATGAAAACGACATGTGCTTTGGTGGGTCCCAGTGAATACTAAAAAATCCACATTCTCATAACACCCTCGAACGTATGCCGAAGTTCTGTGCTGTTTCATGTCACAAATCCTGAGTTTTGTGCACCACATACAAGTGTGTACTGATACATCAAATTTCTGAGCTAAGCAATCCCAGTTGTTGTAATAATTCCTCATAGGGGAGTCGTTCCTTGATCATGATAGTTGTCCTTCTCTGCACCTTTTCCATACTAGCAGTTCTCTGCACACTTTTCCATACCATACTTTTCCATACTCCACCCCCTTGCCCTTATGGACCCACCATAATTGTATAGCCCTAACCATCATTCCAAGTGAACACTTAAACTGACCAAAAGTCAGTTTTATTTATGTCAGAGAGTTAGTTATGCAAAATGTAAAACTGGTGGTGGACTGGAAGCCATCTCACCCCTTTCCCCTTCACTCCAGACAGGCATCTCAACCTGCAACTTCATTCAGAGTGTAATATGAGCCCTAGAGGGAGCAGGGGTTGCTTGCTGGGTAAGAGGAGGGTATGTCCTGTCTACAGCGTGGTGTGTGTGTGTGTGTGTGTATGTGTATGGAGGGAGGCTTTTTTAAATGAGGGGAGTGGAGCTTTCTTCCTTTACTTTTCTAGGTGAGGCACTGGATGGCAAAGAATCTGCCGTCATGCAAGAGGTGTTGGGGCTCAAAGCTTTGCAATCTGGATGCAATGGAAGGCCACTCTGCTCATGATTCTCTTCTCTAGGCAATTTTCAAAGAAAAGACTCAACTGATGTGCATTCAAGAGAGAGTCCACAATCTGAAGCAGTGGGTGGATGGGGAGAGAGAGTGAAGGAATCCCCAGGGCTTACTCAAGAGTGTGAGTGAGAAGTGGGCACTCACTGGGGAGGGAGTGTGTGTGTGCACATGCGGAATGTCTGACCTAGTGGAAAGTTGCTTCTGAGCATGTGCAGAGTACATTCCCCCCATAGCTAGTCAGGCCCTCAGGTATCTGAGATAAAAGTTCAGGACTTTGAAACCCCATCTTTTCCTGGTACCTCCTTCAGATTTCTGTGCTTTGCTCCTTTTTAAAATACCAAACCTTAACAGAGGAGCTCCCATGATCTCTGAATTGTTTAAATCATAGAATCATAGAATAGTAGGGTTGGAAGGGGCCTACAAGGCCATCGAGTCCAACCCCCTGCTCAATGCAGGAATCCACGTCACAGCATCCCTGACAAATGGCTGTCCAGCCTCGTCTTGAAGGCCTCCAGTGTGGGAGAGCCCACCACCTCCCCAGGTAATTGGTTCCATTGTTGTATTGCTCTGACACTCAGGAAGTTTTTCCTGATGTTCAGCCGGAATCTGGCTTCCTGTAACTTGAGCCCATTATTCCGTGTCCTGCACTCTGGGATGATCAAGAAGAGATCCTGGCCTTCTTCTCTGTGACAACCTTTCAAGTACTTGAAGAGTGCTATCATATCTCCCCTCAGTCTTCTCTTCTCAAGGCTAAACATGCCCAGTTCTTTCAGTCTGTCTTCATAGGGCTTTGTTTCCAGTCCCCTGATCATCTTTGTTGCCCTCCTCTGAACCCTCTCCAGTTTGTCTGCATCCTTCTTAAAGTGTGGCCAGAACTGGACACAGTACTCCAGATGAGGCCTAACCACTGCTGAGTAGAGGGGAACTAGTACTTGTTGCAGAGCTGGAGGAAAAGGGGGAAGGAAGAGGAAGGGCAGGGAGCAGGAAAAGGGAACTGATGTGATGATGAATCATGATCAGACAAGAAGGATAGTCTCTATTGACCCCTAGTGTCTGGAAGCATGCAGAGTTGTACTTGTTCCTATTATTCAGCAATGGGAAGGTGGTGAATTCGATGTGGCATATTTAGGGTTGCCAGCTTTTCCTTTCTAGGTCCTTGTGCCTTTAGCAGCTGGCTGGCAAGCAAATATTTTAACAGTTGAACATCTCCCCTTATTCACAAGGGAGAAAGCCCCACTGAACTCAGCAAGACTTAAGTAAATATTGGCAGCATAAAACTTGGGATTTGTGGCAGAAAATAGCACAAAATCAGTGCACTTTGTACCTTGGCATAAGTTCGTAGGTGATATGAGAATGTGGAAGTTTGTGTGTGTTATCTATGAACACACATTTGCTCTATCAGTACACAGTTGTCAGTGGTGGCACAAAACTCAGAATTTGTGGCACAAGACAGCACAAAAGTAGCACAAAATATCGACATAGGTTCAGATGTAATATGAGAATGTGGATTTTTTTAGTATCTGCCAGGACCCACCTAAGGGTATGACATTTTGACACTTTTGGTGGTGGCACAAAACTCGGTATTTGTGGCACAAAACAGCATAAAACTAGTACAAAACTTTGCCACCAGTTTGGAGGTGATATGATAACACTGTGTGTGTGTGTGTGTGTGTGTGAGAGAGAGAGAGAGAGAGAACTATGCACACTTGTGGGTGTCAGCACAAAACTCACAATTTGTGGCACAAAACACCACAAAACTGGCATAAAACTTTGGCATATGTTTGGATGGGAAACTAGTTTGGGGGAGACGTTATTAACAGAGCTGCAAGAGGGGATGGGAGGAAGAAAAATGCTGGCTGGCTGAGCTGCCACTTAGCCTTACTTGCCAACTGCTTCTTCACCCAAAGGACAGAGAGGGGTTCTCCTCTCCAATAAGGATGGCAACGGAGGAGGGTTTAAATAGTAAAAACCAAATCTCCTTTGCTACAATGCTTCAGGGTGTGTGTGAGAGGGGAGCTGTAGGGTTAAGGACTTGTTCTTCAATCTTATTGGAACTTCTGGTTTTAGGACAGCGCTGCCGCAGCCAGGCAGCATTCAGAAGTGTGGGAGGAAAGGGAGGAAAGGTAGTAGCAGTTCTTATTAAGTTATCTTATATATTATTATTTTTCTTTAAGATAATTTTTTGTTTGCTTGCAGTAGACTATATTTCAGCTCGCTCATCGAGGGCAAAGTTTTAATTCCGTAGCACCTGCTTTTTTCACAAGAGTATTTACTCTATCTTTGACAATGGAGGGTGCAATCCTATCTTGATAGCCAGCAGCCTCCAAAGTCGGAGGCAGCCAAGTATCCAATGCAGGGCAGCCTGCGTGCTTCAGCTGCCTCTGTGCTCCGGCCACCCTGCATTTTCCCTAGATGGGTGATTCCACCTGTCTTGGTGTGACTTCAGGGAGGGGGAGGGAAGGAGGCCGGGACACGTGTAGGAAGCTGTGGAAAGCAGCTTCCGTGGTTCCCTCCCCTACCCTGGGATCGCCCTATTTTTGCCATCATGTGCTCCATTTCTGGGCACGGAGATGTAGCCAGTGCGGGGAGAACCACGCTGGCTACGAGGGGGAGGGGAGCGTGGTTTCTGGGCTCCAAGGTCAGAGCTCTGGTTCCAACCTCAGATCCCAGAAACTGAAATATCTTACGTCCCCCAGACGCTGTCTAGCGGACATAAGATTGTGCCCTTAACTGAACTTTTATTTTGTATATTATTCTGTTCACATAGTAGTTCATTAATTTCTTGAATTCTTTAAAATTCCTGTTTCCCATCTGGGTTTTCTACCAGGTTTTGTCTGGCTCCGTTCTCTCCATTTGGGATTCAACTTATAGTCACCCTTAGGTACCCTGCCCTGCTATCCAGGCAGCTTTTCTTCATTGGAATAATATATTTCAAAAATTCTGTTTCCCATTTGGGATTTTCTATCCGGTGTGGGTGTTGGCTCAGTTCTGCTCTTTTACTTTGGGGCACACATTCTAGGCAGGATGTCCTGATTGATGGCTCTGTCAGCCACTACTGTGAACCATATTTTAATGGTGTTCACAGGAATCAAGGGTTAATGGAAGCATTTAGTGTAAGAAAGCATGTTGAACACAGAATAATTAATTCCAATTCTATGATAAAACTGCTGCCTATTGATTTACAACTCCTTCTGGTTAGAAAGCCCTTTGGAGGAAACCTGATTCTTAATGATTGTCACAGGAATCCTCAGTTTGTCAGGAAGCGATTTCCACCAAGCTGATTATCCCTTTCACTGCTTGGAGCATTTTTGTGCCTTATTTAGCAGCTGCTTCATTGTTCATTGCCGTTTCCATTCAGCAGGGTATTCCTGCACTGCCCAGAAGAGAAACACACACTTAGCTGCTGCTTAACAGTGAACATGTAACTGCTACTTCTCATAAGCTAACTGAAAAATAAGCAAAATAGGCATTATACTAAAAAAAAATAAAAATGGATCTAATAAATAAACCACCCAAGATAAGAAAAGATATTTTAAAAAACCTAGTTTCCTCCAACTGTACTTTATGTAGTAAAGTAACCTTTTAACCTTCTTTTCTGGTTCGCTCCCTTGCTGCTGCCCTTCTGCAGGCAGGCCAAGCTCTTTTTATTCAAGCAGGGCCTTTGGCGTGTAAGCAGGTCTGCTGGGTTGGATGCTGTTTTTTTCTGTTACTGTGGTGTTTTTAATTGTGTTTAATGCATTTCTTTTATTATTGTTTTAATCACATTTGATTTATGATTGTGTGCCACCTTGAGTGCTTGGTAGAAAGGCAGGGTACAAATCAAATAAATAAATAAATACATACATACATACAATATTCTGTATAGCCTCCACCTTGCTGCTAAAAATACAGTGTTACTTGATGAAGACTATGATCTTTCCTTTTTAATAATATTAATATTTATCAAGCAAGAATTTCACATTGTCAAAACTGGTGTCCACTGCAAGCTGTACATACCACTGGGCTGCATTGCTTAGGCTCTTGTATCTGAACAGCAGCCTCTGTAAAGTATTGTCATATGTTTGGGGTCCGTCTAAATTACCTTCCAGGGCTACCTTACAATTCAGTATCCCTGATTTCAAAGAGATTCAGGATCCCCTGCCCCAAATTTGTAATCCTTGAGCTGTAAGTAAGTCCATACAACTGAGAAATAATATGTTTTCGCTCATCTCTGCTATGCTTCCTTTTGTACTGTAGAAATAATGGTCGTTTTAGACAAATTTCAGAGATGAAGTAGTTGTGTGAATTTAAAAGTATATTCTTGGGAGAATTATATGTGACAAAAGAGCACTTTAGACACAGAGCAGAAGCCACATGTTGGAAATTGACTAAACATATTCTTTAAAATCAATAGCACACACTATGGTAAAATAGAAATGTGATCCTAATCGACAAAGAATTCAAATGCCAAACCAAGGGGTGAAAGATCATACTAGCATGACCAGGGAAGGTCAAGCCATTTCACAAGAGGGAGAAATGTTAATGGAAATAGGTTGATTATTTATGCAAAGCCATAGTTAATGGTTGTATAATATTTTATAGCCTGGAATAAATTGTTATTATGATACCTAGTGTTATCAAAGTACACTGATATTAAAAAGCCTAACTTCGAAGTGAATGTATTTGTGGTATGGTGAAATGCTCTCTCCCACTGTTCAGTCACTTGTTCGCTACCATGGTGCTCTCTTTTGTTGCTGAATGAGTTAATTGGGAAACAAACAGAACGATGAGTATGGGAAACAAATGAGTATGGGAAACAAACAGAACGAACTTGAACTCTTAATACAGGAGGGAAATTATGACTTGATAGGTATAACTGAGACTTGGTGGGATGACTCTCATGACTGGAATACAGCAGTTGAAGGATATAACTTGTTCAAAAAGAACAGGAGGAACAGAAAGGGAGGCGGGGTTGCACTGTATGTGAAAAATACATATCTCTGCACAGAAATACAGGAGGAGGAGCTTGGTAGCCCCATCGAGAGCATCTGGGTTGAAATAAATGGAGCAAAGAATAAAAGGAACCTGGTGGTCGGAGTCTACTACCGGCCACCCAATCAAGGAGAAGCCAAGGATGAAACTTTTGAAAAGCAAATAGCCAATGTTTTAAGGAAGCATGATGTAGTAGTAATGGGGGACTTCAATTTCCCTGATATTTGTTGGGAGACAAATTCTGCAAAACATGGCCCCTCCAGGAAATTCCTGACTTGTGTGGCGGATAACTTCCTCCTACAGAAAGTAGAGGAAGGAACTAGAGGATCGGCTATCCTTGACTTGATCCTAACCAACAGAGATGACTTAGTGGATAAAGTAGCAGTTAGAGGAACTCTGGGGGAAAGCGACCATGTTGTACTTGAGTTCTTGGTTCTAAGGGAAGCAAAAGCCGAGTGTACTCAAACGCGTACCCTGGATTTTAGGAAAGCTGATTTTAATAAACTCAGAACAATGATCAGTAAGGTCCCATGGCAAACAATGCTAGCGAGAAAAGGAGTCCAAGATGGGTGGGAACTTTTAAAAAAGGAAATTCTCAAGGCACAATCACAAACAATTCCAACAAGAAGAAAAGGTGGAAGACAACAGAAGAAGCCAATGTGGCTTCACAAAAAGCTTAGGGATGACCTGAAAACAAAAAAGGACACATATAGGAAGTGGAAAGAAGGCCAAGTAACAAAGGAAGAGTACAGGCAGGTAGCACAGAATTGCAGGGATGGCGTCAGGAAGGCTAAAGCGGAGAACGAGGTGAGGTTAGCGAGGGATGCTAAAAACAACAAAAAGGCTTTCTTCAGCTACGTGCATAGTAAAAGGCAGAGGAAAGAAATGGTTGTTCAGCTATTAAATAAGGATGGCAAAATGATAACAGATGACAAAGAAAAGGCAGAGGTGCTCAATTCCTACTTTGGCTCAGTCTTCTCCCAAAAGAGGGTCTATGACCCCCCTGGCAAAGGCGAAGTACAGGCTGAAGGGGCAGGATTGCAGCTTGAGATCGACAGGCATATGGTCAAGGAACACCTCATTACTTTGAATGAGTTCAAATCTCCAGGGCCAGATGAACTGCATCCTAGAGTAATAAAGGAACTGGCAGAAGAACTCTCAGAACCGCTGTCTATTCTCTTTGAGAAATCATGGAGGACCGGGGAAGTGCCAGATGACTGGAGGAGGGCTAACGTTGTCCCTATCTTCAAAAAGGGTAAAAAGGAGGAACCTGGGAACTACAGACCAGTCAGTCTGACATCAATCCCTGGGAAAATTCTGGAGCAGATCATAAAGCAATCCATCTGGAAGCACCTTGACAACAATGCCGTGATTACTCGAAGCCAACATGGATTTGTCAAAAACAAGTCCTGCCAGACAAATCTGATCTCATTTTTTGATCAAGTCACCTCCCTTGTAGACCGTGGGAATGCTGTAGACATCATATACCTCGACTTCAGCAAAGCTTTCGACAAAGTGCCCCATGATATCCTGATGAGCAAACTAGCTCGAAGTGGGCTAGATGAAACAACGATCCGGTGGATCCACAGTTGGCTACAGAATCGGACTCAAAGAGTGCTTATCAATGGGACCTTCTCAAGCTGGGGAGAGGTAACGAGTGGGGTACCGCAGGGCTCAGTCCTGGGCCCAGTGCTCTTCAACATTTTTATTAATGACTTGGAGGAGGAGGTGCAGGGAATGCTGATCAAATTTGCAGATGACACAAAATTGGGAGGGATAGCTAATACTTTGGAAGACAGAAACAAAATTCAAAGTGATCTGGATAGACTGGAGCGCTGGGCAGAAAACAACAGAATGACATTTAATAGGGATAAATGCCAAGTTCTGCACCTAGGAAAAAGAAACCAAATGCACAGTTACAAGATGGGGGATACGTGGCTCAACCACACTAAGAGCGAGAAGGATCTTGGAATTGTCGTCGATCACAAGCTGAATATGAGCCAACAATGTGATGTGGCTGCAAAAAAGGCAAATGCTCTTTTGGGCTGCATTCATAGAAGCATCGCTTCCAAATCCCGGGAAGTACTAGTTCCCCTCTACTCAGCACTGGTTAGGCCTCATCTGGAGTACTGTGTCCAGTTCTGGGCACCACACTTTAAGAAGGATGCAGACAAGCTGGAGAGGGTTCAAAGGAGGGCAACAAAGATGATCAGGGGACTGGAAACAAAGCCCTATGAAGACAGACTGAAAGAACTGGGCATGTTTAGCCTTGAGAAGAGAAGACTGAGGGGAGATATGATAGCACTCTTCAAGTACTTGAAAGGTTGTCACAGAGAAGAAGGCCAGGATCTCTTCTTGATCATCCCAGAGTGCAGGACACGGAATAATGGGCTCAAGTTACAGGAAGCCAGATTCCGGCTGAACATCAGGAAAAACTTCCTGAGTGTCAGAGCAATACGGCAATGGAACCAATTACCTGGGGAGGTGGTGGGCTCTCCCACACTGGAGGCCTTTAAGACGAGGCTGGACAGCCATTTGTCAGGGATGCTCTGACTTGGATTCCTGCATTGAGCAGGGGGTTGGACTCGATGGCCTTGTAGGCCCCTTCCAACCCTACTATTCTATGATTCTATGAATTGGTTGATGCTGTTTATTTCTTTTGTTTTTGTGCATTTAATTGTGTTTTTAATGTATTAGTTTTTATGCTATGTTTTAATTAAGATTTTGTTAATCTAGATTTTATTGTTGGCCTTCTTGAGTGCCATTTTGTTGTATGGAAAGGCAGGATATAAATTAAATCAGTCAATAAATGGCATTTTGAAAACTTTTCAAAATGCTCTTTTACTTTGTAGCAATATTTAACTATATAATTAAACTATATTTATGTTACATTGTGGGGGAAATCCATTTCATACTTTGTGAATTTTTTGTGATGGTATGAGATTTGAAAGCACACAAAATTTCTACTGAAGATTTTCAAATCCTAAAGCTTTCAAACTAAAATAAAATTGATGAATTGATCATCAGTTGTCATCATTTATTTATTCATGTCTGAATAGATCTCTTTACAGCAGAAGCAGTGACTAGCCCAGTTCATACATCACGGGGACACACACTGTATGAGAGCTGCTTCCACATACTGAAAACAACCCCTGATAGGTGCAATCGAAGGTTGTCAGTGTGATGTGCGAACCCTGACTGCTGGGTCATTTAGGGGCTAAACAATCCAGCAGTTAACCCTGGTTTGTTGTTTGGTTAACCCCTGGGTTGTTTAACCCTTAACAACCCAGCAGTCTGGGTTTGCACATCACGCTGACAACCTCCGATTGTGCTGATCTGAGGTTGTTTACAGTAAGCAGAAGCAGCTCACGCAGGGCACACATTCTGGCAAACCGTGGGTTAATTGACCTTTCATGAAGCCATTATTATGTGCAAACTGCCCCACTCTGTGACTATTTTCAGATTTCACGGATATGGAATCTTTGAAGATAATGATCATAAATTGCTCAAAGGAATCTACACATCAAGTAGATATAAAAACATTCTTAAAATGTTTGACACACCAAAATTCCTGGTTGACCCGAAATATTGTATTTCTCCCCCAGGCTACAGACTGTCCTCTGGCCTGAGGTTAAGAGAAAGGCAGAGCCTGCTTGTGCAAGAAAGGGGGTTCCATCACCCACTCCCAGAGCTCGAAAAGTGCAGGAAGGGATCACAGGGCCATGTGGGCTAGCCCCATTCCCAGACACCAGTGCTCCCAGCAGCCAGTATCCCCCACACATGAGAAAGATTCTGTCTGTGTCCGTGTACATATGCACAGCTCCTCTGTGCAATGAGGAATCCTGGCCCAGTCAGACCCCACTTCGCATGGCTGGAACAGGGCTTGGAAGCCCAGGCTCAAGCGTTTAAGGCCCAGGTTTCTCCAGTTCCACAGTGGTGCTCAGGCTCAGTGCTTCCTCCACTGGCCTCCTTGGCCTCTGTGTCCAAGTCACTGTTGGACTCTGGGGACATGACAGCTGGCCACTGGGTGCTTACCATCATGCATATGCGGTAGAGCAGGGGCGCAAAACCTCTTTCAGCCTGAAAGTCAAATTCCATTTAGAAGCTTTCAGGGGCCACATTCCAGTGGTGAACAGGGCCAAAATTACAAAATAACTACCAGCATATTGTAACTTAAAGCTCTTACTGCCAGTAACGAAGCCTTACGAGACGCATTTCAACATTTTAGAATGGGGAAAAACTGCCCCAAAGCCAGGAAACCATCAAGCTATTGGGGAAAGGGAGCGGGGCTAAGGGAAGGGGTGGGGCCATCTGGGAAACCTTGAAGGACCAGACTGGGACCACAAATTTGGACTCAGATTTGGCCTGAGGTTCTGCAGCCCTGCGCTAGAATTTGATACTCTTCTCCTTGTTAAGAAGTATGCTTTAATTTACATTAATGTGCATATTACATACATGCAAACCAAACACATCCATGAGGGATCTCTGGCACTGAACTCTGGGCACCTAGGAAAACCTGATGCAAGACGTTAATAACTGTCTAACAAATAAACAGTCATTAACC
This sequence comes from Heloderma suspectum, assembly GCF_057233095.1. NCBI lineage: Eukaryota > Metazoa > Chordata > Lepidosauria > Squamata > Helodermatidae > Heloderma > Heloderma suspectum. Next base: position 121,421,963 of record NC_139462.1, read on the forward strand.
TTAAGTCCAAACAGGTAACTGTAGGAGACATCTAGGCCATCCTGCCTGCCAGGAGGAGAGCTGTTGTCTGCTTAGCTGTTTGCTCTGAACTGAAGCCCTGCTCCAGTGGTCATGTGATAAGCCTCTAACTTAAGAGGGGAAAATCATTGAAAGGGGCAGCACGCACTCCAATACACAGCAAGAAAAATTTAGAATGAGGTAAAATCACACAACAGGGGAATGAGAACCATACATGTACATCTGGGGAATTAGAATCATGCATCAACACTGAGAAGGCTAAACATAAGAAGCATTTAAGTCAGTAGTGAAGCAAGGTACACTGGGATGCATAGAAAATAATGTGCATGTGTGTGTTCAAAAGAGAACTGTGTGTGTGTGTGTGTGTGTGTGTGTGTAAAAAAGGGTGATGGAACTGGGGCACCTCAAAGAGCAGTTTTAACTCCTGGTGAGTGGTGTGTGTGTGTGTGTGGCTGATCATGGAGAAGGGGGAAGAGAAAGAAGTTTCAGACTGGGATAATTTGAACAGAGAAGAAACAGACTGTTTAGGGGGATTATGAAAGAGTTTTGGAGGAGGGGGTTAGAGCAAATGCGGGGGGTTGGAAGAAAGTGGATGGAGAGGCATAAAAAGCAAAAGCCAAGGGGTTTGGGAGTTTGGAATGCTGTGGAATACTAGGAAAAGGGAGGAAAAGAGAATAACTGGTGTATGGACCACTTAGAAGGAAAATAGAAGATAATGCAAAGATTTACAACTCTCCGTATCTACTGAATTGTGAAGCGGTGGGGAGGTCTGTTGAGCTCCTTCTCTGGAAAAGAAGGGGAGACAGAGAGGAGGGGGAAAGGGGGGTTCTCTTCTGAGCAGAAGGTGTGAGGCATTTCTCTAGGATAGAAGGAACCCTGTTTCCCTCTCTCCCGCTCTATAAAATTCATGGATTTGGGTTGCTCTTTTTATCCCTCCTCTCAGGAGGGTAGGTACTGGGAACTGCTGCACTAGCACAATCCAAGAATAAAGAACTCTCCTCCTTCTACCAACTCTCTCTCACACTGGGAAACAAAAGCAGAATCTCCTCTTATATACAACCCCTCCTCCCCCACTGTGATTGGAGACTGCTGGGTTAAAGGTTCGGCCTTATTGGCACCTAGATATGTCATTTGCCAAGGCTCACTTCTCCCCTCCCAACTCCCCCTCTCTCCCTCCCTAATCTTAAGCAAATTGTTACATTTCCCAGACAGGCTGTCTGGCCTTCAGAATCGTCTGGATCAGTCCGAAGCGATTTGGATCAATCTGACCCGCTTTGGACTGATCTTGATCTGATTCATATCCGGACTGATTTGGTCCAAATCACCCCACTTCGGTTTGGAATTCGTATCTGAAACTGAAGAACTGCACAGCCCTACCATAAAGCACTTCCTTCTATTTAAATAATGGCCCTTTATGCTGCAATTTACATAGAAGGAAGTGCTTTATAGCTGAAAATGCAATTTACGGCCGTCATTTTCTCATGATAGGCTAATGGCAGCCACCATTAGCCTATCACGCCTTTTACACAGCCGGAGAGCTGCCCCTCAAACTATGGTGGTCATGCCAGGTCAGGGAGTGCCAGTTCACTGCGGAATCCAGAGGGTGGATTCCTGGGAATTCTACCTCATTTGGGTCTGTAGCGGATTTCTCCAGCATTGCTAGTGAGCTCTGTGTGTTCCACTCTGATGCCACCGCCTGCACCTCCTGTTTCATAGGGATAATGCAGTACTAATCCTGGTTTTTTAGTTTTTTTCACGCAAGCAGGCTTACAACTTTCACCTTAACCAAGTCCTCATTTTGCTGGCCTTTTCCCCCAATCCCTCCTCTTCATTAGAGGTGTCTTTACATACTGTGGACATTTGGCAATATCTCACCTTTTATATGGACAGGACTGCAAGCTTCAGGCAGCATCCATGACTGTTCCTCTCCTATGAGGGCCTCTGAAGGGGACTTTCAGTCTCCACCCAACAGTTTCCTCATGGCATATCACAGACTGCTGTTCAACTCTACTATGAATTATCTGAACTCCTCATCCCAGGAATGAGTCAGGTGCTGTTACTTCCTCCTCTGTCTTTCTCTGGGGAGTGCTTGTACTGGAACTCTGTTGGTCTGTTGTCTGATCCCAGCCATCTATGTTCAACCAGCATTGTGGACTTGATTTCTGAGACTGGGTGGATTAGGGATGTGAGAACTCCCCACTGCTCGCCTTTCCTCCCCTTCATTGAAGCATGCAAGCGATCGACGGTCACCATCGATTGTCTCATGAACCGTTTGCAGCTTTGCCGGGGGGGGGGGGGGTTGACTCAGGAACTCATATGTGCAAAAAAGGGAAGTGCGCACACAAAGCCTCAAATTTGCCCACTTTTAAATGTCTGAAATGCACACTTTCAGCTACATCTGCACAACATTTGTATACAGTATTGAGAAGTGTTGAGTTGTTGCTGTGATGTGCTAACATCCTGCCCTGCTGCTGACACAGACACCCCATCCCCCAAGCAAAAAGAAGCTGATGATGTGTGTCGGGCAGGCCCCCATGTTTCCCAATTGAACAATGATCTGTCCGTGTAGTGAATGAATCCGACCATTTTTCATTCTGTAAGCCATTAGCATGATGACTCATTGATTCTGCCCGCTGCACCTCTCCTCTCCTTTGTTTTGCTAATGCTGGGCACGAGTCTTTTGTTGTCTGAGAATATGCACAATTATATGCTGGGGGGGGGGCAGGGGTCTGGTCAGTTCAGTACTATCGCAGATTAGCAGACATGGGGATTTTTGTGCATTAGCTCCTGTCTGCAGAAGAGGGCTTCAGCCAAGAAAGATATATTGCTTTTGTTTGTTGGGAGGATGCTCTTACAAATTGTAGCTTCCTCTCCACCCCTATTTTTCCTTCTGTGTGTGTGTGTGTGTATAGGCTTCAGGCTACATGTCATTTGCTAATTCCCCCAGAAGGCAATTTATTTGAGTCTCTGTAAACCTCAGAAAATGTGCCATTGTGATGTGGCAGCCTCTCTACAACAGTGTTTGAGGAGGGGGATGGGGCTTCACTGGGACAGGCACTGGACTGGGCTACATGGGGCAAACCCCTGGTAAATCAGGGACATTTGGAGGGAGCTCAGAGAGGAGAAAGCAGCAATAGCTCCATCCATCATCAGAATGAATTTCCTGGAAAGAAAGCTGCTAGGATGAGGCTGGCTGAAATTAAAAGCTGATCTCTGGAAGAAATGATGTTGATGCAGAGAGAGAGAGGACCGTGTTGGACTAGGAGTCAGGAGACCCAGGTTCTAGAACTTCTAGTCCCCACTCAGCCATGGAAGCTCACTGGGTGACTTAGGGCCAGTCACAGACTCTCAGCCCAACCGACCTCACAGAGTTGTTGTTGTGAGGATAAAATGGAGAGGAGGAGGATTATGCCTTAGGTTCTTTAAGGAGGAGAAAAGGCAGCATATAACTGTAATAAATAAAAGAAGAAAAAGAAGAGTTTGAAAGAGCCAAAGCCCCCTTGCAAGACTGAGGCTTCTGTGGAGGCTTTCACCACTTCTCTCAATCAGCACTGTTCTTTTGGTTCACTGGGTAGAATGTGGGAAGACCCACTCGCTCAGAAATCAGCAATACTGTTCATCTGCTGAGGGCAATAAGCAAAATCACCTCTCCCTTGTTTTCAGCATGCATTTCCATGATAAAGGACATGCCTGGGGCAGGTGACTCAGTGCCTCATTTGTTCTCTATACCTGACTGCCTGGGGATATAACTGAATGTCTATCAACTATGGTCAGTCAGATATTCATTCACATGCCTGGCTGTGGAAAGGGCAGGGGGGAGGGGGACTTATTTAGGTGCATGCTGCAATGTCTGAATGGAAGATGTGCCTTTCCTCTTCTATTCATACCAAGTAATATCTCTGCTTGAGGTACACAACTGTACACAACTTCAGTCCCTTTTGGTTTCCCCATTCTGCAATTAGCATATGCGCAGGCTGCGTTAAGGCTATAGTATTGCTTGTCATCTTAATGGAGCAGTTGTTCTATATATTCCTGTTCTATATATGTTAATTGTCCTTGCAAAGTGAAGAGACACTCTGTTGTCATGACTTTTGCCTGAATGCATTTCTGTTTTTGTGGTTGTCACAGGGGTGCCCCATTGTTCCCATAAAAGTGTAGCAGCTGTTGCAGCTGAATGCTCAGGTGAGGAATGGCTGTGCCTCCAACCAACATCAAGTCCTAGTTGATCTTTCACCTATCTCTGTCAGCCCACTTGTTAATTTGGTCCTGTTTAGCTTCAGAATCTATAATTGGGTTTCAGACACTTGGTAACTGAGCCAAGTCCAAAGAAGCAGACATCACCACAGACTGAAAAGTAAATTGAAATGCATTAAATACTTTATTTAAGAAAATTACAACAATTAAGAAAATTAGCATGATGCTTAAATGAGCATAATTTGGAAGCTTTTTTGTGATTACATTGTTAGCTGCGAAAGAGAATATAAATGTAGAGGAATTTAAGACATGACTCTCCAATACCCTCAAGGTCTGGTTTATTCCCAAATCAACACAGCTGTGTGGTGGTCTCAAGCCTGGGCAAGAGAAGACACCCCATTTGCACATTCCATGAGGTTATATACTTTTCTTTACATAGCATAAGTACATCTGCGCATGCTCAGAGATTAGAACTACACAGCAAGAGCATAAGCAAGCAAAGCAATTCTGTATACACTAGCCGTTTCTTGTAGATCAGCTTATCAATAAAAACAAAAGCACATATTCTCACTAAACTGGAATTCCCCAGTTTAGCATACATCTTGACCCCAAAACCATTTGTGGTTATCAGTTCTACACACAAAGCAACTCATTCTACACTCTCTATGTAGCTCTCGCTTGGCCTTCATTTAGTTCACCATACTTTGCAACATTTTTTATCACTCTCTGGTCTTGAGAGAGACCTTAGATCCTGCTAGGGATGGCCGCGAAATCTGCCACAGACTCAAATGAGGCTGAATTCCAGTGAATTCGGCCCCCGGAGTCCGTGGCGGAACGAATGTACTTACCCCTGCCACCCCAGACGCAACAGGCCAAATCTCCCCTCCCGGCCGATTCCGTTCCGCTGTCCTGAGTGGAACCAGGAAGTGATCGGAACCAAATGGCGTCCACTACGCCATTTGCGTCCCCGTTTCTTTTCATGATAGGCTACGCATCTTTATTTACGTAGATACTTATGTAGCCTATTGCGTGAAAAAATGGGGACGCAAATGGTGTAGCGGATGCCATTTGCATCCGAATCACTTCCACTTTCCACTCAGACAGTGATACGGACCGCAATGGCGGCCGTATTGCTTGTGGAACGAAGCTGGCCAGTGGCTCCGCAGATTCTCCGCGAAGTGGAGCCAGCCAGCCAGGATTCCAGGGGGGAGGAATGGATCACCTTCCCCCCCCCTGCGGACCCCCAGCGGACTGGAGGTAAGGTATTTCGTACATCCCTAGTTCCTGCTTCCTATTGTTATATACTTTCTGGTACTTTTCCACACTTCCCCACAAGCCTCCTGCAGGGCAGGAGGAGCGGTGGATCTGATCTTCACCTCCCTGTTCTCCTGCCCTGCATTTTTGCTAGACAGGTTTTTTGACCTGACCTCAGGGAGGCAGCTGGCATGGTTCTTTCTATGCTGGCTGCAAGGGGGAGGGGGTTGGAGCTCCAATTCATGGGTGTCCAGAGGAATTTTTCCGGGGGGTAGCAGGGGGAAACTGCACAGCAGTTGGTAGTTGTAATTTGCTCACATAGTGCGTGCTGCTACACACACCTTGTGTGTGCTCTTTCTGCCTGAGCATCACATTCTGTGACATTTAGAGTCCTACGCTTAGTAATAGAAGGTCCTGGGAATTGAACAGCACTAATGCAGAACAGTGTTATATTCAAGAAGCATCATTAACTCAAACAAAACTTTATTTGCAATGAGGGATGGATCATAGAATAGTAGGGTTGGAAGGAGCCTACAAAACCATCAAGTCCAACCCCCTGCTCAATGCAGGAATCCAAGTCAGAGCATCCCCGACAGATGGCTGTCCAGCCTCGTCTTGAATGCCTCCAGTCTGGGAGAGCCCACCACCTTCCTAGGGAATTGGTTCCCTCGTCATATTGCTCTAACAGTCAGGAAGTTTTTCCTCATGTTCAGCCGGAATCTGGCTTCCTGTAACTCGAGCCCATTATTCAGTGTCCTGCATTCTGGGATGATCGAGAAGAGATCCTGGCCTTCCTCTCTGTGACAACCTTTCAGGTACTTGAACAGCACTATCCTATTTCCCCTCAGTCTTCTCAAGGCTAAACATGCCCAGTTCTTTTGGTTTCTCCTCATAGGGCTTTGTTTCCAGTCCCCTGATCATCTTTGTTGCCCTCTTCTGAACCCTCTCCACCTTGTCTGCATCCTTCTTCAAGTGTGGTGCCCAGAACTGGACACAGTACTCCAGATGAGGCCTAACCAGTGCTGAGTAGAGGGGAACTAGTACTTCCTGGGATTTGGAAGCTATGCTTCTATTAATGCAGCCCAAAAGAGCATTTGCCTTTTTTGCAGCCACATCACATTGTTGGCTCATATTCAGCTTGTGATGGACAACATCACAAATTCCAAGATCCTTCTCGCTTGTAGTGTGGTTGAGCCACGTATCCCCCATCTTGTAACTGTGCATTTGGTTTCTTTTTCCTATGTGCAGAACTTGGCATTTATCCCTGTTCAATGTCATTCTGTTGTTTTCTGCCCAGCGCTCCAGTCTATCCAGATCACTTTGAATTTTGTTTCTGTCTTCCAAGTTATTAGCTATCCCGCCCAATTTTATGTCATTTGCAAATTTGATCAGCATTCCCTGCACCTCCTCCTTCAAGCCATTAATAAACATGTTGGAGAGCACTGGGCCCAGGACCGAGCCCTGTGGTACCCTGCTCATTACCTCTCCCCAGTTTGAGAAGATCCCATTGAGAAGCACTCTTTGAGTCCAATTCTGTATCCAACAGTGTATCCACCTGATGGTTGTTTCATCTAGCCCACTTGGAGCTAGTTTGCTCATCAGGATATCATGGGGCACTTTGTCAAAAGCTTTGCTGAAGTCGAGGTATATTCTGTCCACAGCATTCCCACAGTCCACAAGGGAGGTTACCTGATCCAAAAATGAGATCAGATTAGTCTGGCAGGATTTGTTCTTGACAAATCCATCTTGGCTTTGAGTAATCACTGCATTGTTTTCAAGGTGCTTACAGATGGATTGCTTTATAATCTGCTCCAGAATTTTCCCAGGGATTGATGTAGTTCCCAGGTTCCTCCTTTTTACCCTTTTTGAAGATAGGGAAAACATTAGCCCTCCTCCAGTCATCTGGCACTTCCCCCGTCCTCGATGATTGCTCAAAGAGAATTGACAGTGGTTCTGAGAGTTCTTCTGCCAGTTCCTTTATTACTCTGGGGTGCAGTTCATCATGCCCTGGAGATCTGAACTCACTCAAAGTAATTAGGTGTTCCTTGACCATATGCCTATTGATCTCAAGCTGCAATCCTGCCCTTTCAGCCTGTACTTCACCTTTGCCAGGGGGGTCATAGACCCTCTTTTGGGAGAAGACTGAGCCAAAGTAGGAATTGAGCACTTCTGCCTTTTCTTTGTCATCTGTTATCATTTTGCCATCCTTATTTAATAGCTGAACCACCATTTCTTTCCTCTGCCTTTTACTATGCATGTAGCTGAAGAAAGCCTTTTTGTTGCTTTTAGCATCCCTCGCTATCCTCAGCTCGTTCTCAACTTTAGCCTTCCTGACGCCATCCCTGCAATTCTGTGCTACCTGCGTGTACTCTTCCGTTGTTGCTTGGCCTTCCTTCCACTTCCTATATGTGTCCTTTTTTGTTTTCAGGTCATCTCTTAGCTTTTTGTGAAGCCAATTGTCTTCTTCTGTTGTCTTCCACCTTTTTTTCTTGTTGGAATTGTTTGTAATTGTGCCTTTAGAATTTCTTTTTTTTTAAACTCCCACCCATCTTGGACTCCTTTTCTCATTAGAGTCGCTTGCCATGGGACCTTACTTATCATTGTTCTGAGTTTATTAAAATCAGCTTTCCTAAAATCCAGGGTATGGGTTTGGCTACATTCAGCTTTTGCTTCCTTTAGAATCATGAACTCAAGTATAACATGGTCGCTTTCTCCCAGAGTTCCTGTAACTGCTACTTTATCCACTAAGTCATCTCTGTTGGGTAGGATCAAGTCAAGGATCCTCTAGTTCCTACCTCTACTTTCTGTAGGAGGAAGTTATCTGCCACACAGGTCAGGAATTTCTTGGAGGAGCCATGTTTTGCAGAATTTTTCTCCCAACAAATATCGGGGAAATTGAAGTCCCCCATTTCTACTACATCGTGCTTCCTTGAAACATTGGCTATTTGCTGTTCAAAAGTTTCATTCTCGTCTTCTCCTTGATTGGGTGGCTGGTAGTAGACTCCGACCACCAGGTTCCTTTTATTCTTTGCTCCATTAACTTTAACCAGATGCTCTCGATGGGTCTACCAAGCTCATCCTCCTGTATTTCTGTGCAGAGATAAGTATTTTAACATATAGTGCAACCCCACCTCCCTTTCTGTTCCTCCTGTTCTTTTTGAACAAGTTATATCCTTCAATTGCTGTATTCCAGTCATGAGAGTCATCCCACCAAGTCTCAGTTATACCTATCAAGTCATAATTTCCCTCCTTTATTGAGAGTTCAGATTCATTCTGTTTGTTTCCCATGCTCTGGGCATTAATATATAGACATCGAAGATCATGTGCTTCATGGTCTGGCTTTCTTCCTACATGTTTGTGAAGACTATTATTGGGTGCTATTATAGCTGTTCTCTCCATTGCAGTGCATGAGCCTTCGTCCATTGTTACCCCCAACTTTACGTTTCCCTTCCCTGTAAGATTCAGTTTAAATCTGGCTTCCTGTAACTTGAGCCCATTATTCCGTGTCCTGCATTCTGGGATGATCAAGAAGAGATCCTGGCCTTCCTCTGTGTGACAACCTTTCAAGTACTTGAACAGCACTATCCGATCTCTCCTCAGTCTTCTCTTCTCAAGGCTAAACATGCCCAGCTCTTTCAGTCTCTCTTCATAGGGCTTTGTTTCCAGGCCCCTGATCATCTTTGTTGCCCTCCTCTGAACCCTCTCCAGCTTGTCTCCATTCTCTTAAAGTGCGGCGTTCAGAACTGGACACAGTACTCCAGATGAGGCCTAACCATTGCTGAGTAGAGGGGAACTAGTACTTCCTGGGATTGGGAAGCTATGCTTCTATTAATGCAGCCCAAAATAGCATTTGCCCTTTTTGCAGCCACATCAGATTGCTGGCTCATATTCAGCTTGTGATCCACAATTCCAAGATCCTTCTCGCTTGTAGCGTTGTTCTGCCACATATCCCCCATCTTGTAACGGTGCATTTGGTTTCTTTTTCCTATGTGCAGAACTTGGCATTTATCCCTATTAAATTTCATTCTGTTGAATTGTAGCAGAAATCAGAGTCAGAGAGACCACGGAGTGAAGGAAAATGAGTACTTCTTTATTTAACGCGCGGGCTTAAGGCTGGAATCACTTCCAAAGAGCCAGAAGCCCCGAGGCATATTAACACATTGCTTTTATAGAGATGGAGACACACATGCGACCCTCTCTCCCACCCCCTCTCCTGTGGTTTTACAGTTGGTACAGTTGTTTACAGTACAGGAAATGGGTCACAGGGCATTCTATGTTAAGAACAAGAATACAGTAAGCAAAAAGCAAAATTATGACTATGTTGTGCAATTCGGCTTGCTGACAGGGGAAGTCTCTACATTGCTGTTCCTGCCAAACTATGCTAGCTCAGCAAGAACATGAGACCACTTAGTCTGACCCCCGTCATGGCTGCTACAGAATGAATGATAAAAGAAAACACCTAGGAACAAGAGAAAAAAAACCCAAACTGGTATAATAATGGGTATAATAATGATGAACTTTATCTGCACACATTGTCAAGGTAATTTAAAATATTTATAAACTCAGAAAAAATATTGCAAGAACCTGAGTTAGAAAGATCATGGACTCCTGTCTTTGCTGCTACCATTTGTTTCTTGGTAGACACACTACTCTGCAAACCCAGCTACAGGATACTCCTGGGTTTCTAAATTGTTTTTAATGAGCCTGCAATTACTTCCGAATAGGAAAGACCCCCCAAAAGGCTTACCACTTCCAGAAGGTTCTGGGGCTGTGCACAGACACACACACACTGCTTTGCATGCTAATTTTGACCTTCAAAGGGAGCCCTGCTTTACATCACTTCAGACCCACTCCACTTTGCTTCAGATTTGGATATCCAAATTATTTGGATTTGATGTTTTCCCATTGACTTGCATGGGAAAACAGAAACGGACATAGCTTTTCGGTTTTCATGATACATACATGGAATTTGGAGAACTGGCAGCCACTATGGAGGTGATTCCACCTGCCAGATTTCAGACAGTGTGGCTCAGTAGTTTTTGTGCTAGGTGCAGGTAAAATTTTATTTTTTCAACAAAAACTCTCAAAGCAAAGAGCTATAGCTTTTCACTGTTTCCACAGAAGTGCATGAAATTTGTGGACATGTCAGCCCCCATGGAGATTATTGCAACTGCCAATTATCAGACAGTTTGGCCCAGTAGTTTTTGTGCTAGGCACAGATAAAGTATGCTGTTCCCAGGAACTCAAACCAAAGGTCATAAAGGGATAATCAGAGAAGTTCGGTGTTTAAGCAGTGATTAGAGGAGGTCACTATCCCTAATCTCTGCTGTAGGTTTCTTTGAAGTGCAAACAACCCCTCTCCCCTAGTACTACTTTCCTGTTCAGCTTCACAGTGGATGACCTCAGGCTCTCTTTGGCTGAATGGAATACCCATTGCCTGGGAAAACTGGCTGTCAGGCAGGCTGGCAGAAAAGTTTTGTGCCATGTGCTTTTTACAAACTCTCAAAGCAAAGAGCTATAACTTTTCACTGGTTGCATTATTGCATAGAAGTGCATGAAATCTGGGCAGCGGGCAGCCCCCATGGCAAGACCCCGAAGATGCCTCATATTGGGCTTGCTTTGCCACACAGTGTAGTATTAAATTTAAATAATATATGTTAATGTGTGTAGTGCTTTGCCACACACTGTTTGCTTGACCACAAAACAAACACAAGCACACACACACAGACACACAGAGACACACAAGAGCACAAGAAAAACAAATGCAGAACAACTTACAAGCAAAGGGTTTTTAATTTTTAATTTTTTTTTTTTTGCTTAGGTAAAAGATATAGAGTTCAAAAATGGGAAGGGAAGGAATACAGGAATTGAGAAGGCTGGGTGTGCGGGGGGGGGGGGGGCTGAGCCAAAAACAAGGAAAGGAAAATGTGTGTGTGTGTGTGTGTATGTGTGTATAGATATAGATATATAGATCTTTTGTGTGTTTTTTAAAAAGGATCTAGCAAGAAAGACTGGGAAAACTACCAAGAAAGTACTTTTTCAATGTTTTTGTTTTTTAAAACAAATAATCTAGAAAAGAAAGAAAAGGAATAGTTGAATTGAGAAAGACTGGGTGAGAAAGAAGAATGACAAAGCTGCAGTACAACACACACACACACACACACACACACCACAGATCTAGCCAACTAACTGACTCTAAGCTCTCACAACCAGGTCTAACCAACCCGCAGTCTCACAATGAAACAAATGCAGGCTGATCTACAATATGGACGGTGTTCCCTGCCCCCCACTCCCCAACTGTCACCGATCGAATACTGCTGGGTTAAGTATAGCCCTACCGTTGCCATTTGCCAAAGCTCCCTCCCTCCTCCTCCTCTTCCTCCCCCCTTTCCCCTGCTCCTCCTCTCCCCCTCCCTGATCTTTCACAAGATGATACATTTAGAGACAGGCTGTCTGGGCTTCAGAAAGCATCAGAATAGCTCCGAATCTCCGAGGGGGACCGAGGCCCTTCAGCAATGACCTGCTTCGCTTCGGACTAGGGATGGCAGAGAATTCCGCCATGGATTCCAGTGAGGCCGGATTCTTTAGAACACCGTCCATATTGTAGATCAGCCTGCATTTGTTTCATGGTGAGAATGCGGGTTGGTTAGACCTGGTTATGAGAGCTTAGAGTCAGTTAGTTGGCTAGATCTGTGGTGTGTGTGTGTGTTGTACTGCAGCTTTGTCATTCTTCTTCTTTCCCACCCAGTCATTCCTTAGAATCCGGCCCCCCGGAATTCGTGGTGGAACTGCCTCCTGCCCCCCCACCCCCCTGCGGAATCCCGCCGGGATGAAACTTACCTGGGGCGGATGCAGTGGCGGCGGCAGTTCCGGCAACGGCGGCTCCGGCAGCTGGTCTCCTGGCCGGCTGCGGCCGGGCTGCTGCGGCCGCCATTGGCGTCCTTGCAGCTGTGATAGGCTACATAAGTATTTACGTAGCCTATCACGGCTAACCCCCCCCAAAACAAAAAAACCAGCGTACGCAAATCGCAGCGGCTACGGTGGCCGCCATTTGCGCTCCCTATTTTTCGCCGTTCTAGCCTACATAAATATTTATGTAGGCTATTACAGCGAAAAAAAGGGGAACGGAAATAGCATAGTGGGCGCTATTTGTGTTCCTTTTTTTTCCGCCGTTCTAGCCTACGTAAATATTTACGTAGGTTAAAACGGCGAAAAATTGGGAACGCAAATGGCGGCCGCCGTAGCCGCCGCCATTTGTGTACGCTGGTTTTTTTGGGGGGGGTTGCTGTGATAGGCTACGTAAATACTTACGTAGCCTATCACGGCAGCCTGGCTGGACGCAAATGGCGGCTACCATGGCGGCCGCCATTTACATCCACAGCAGCCCGTCTGCAGCCAGAAATCCGGCTGCGGATGGCCCTGGCCATATGCTCCGTGGAGCTGCTGCGGAGTAGAGCCGGCCGGGCAGGATTCCAGGGGGGAGGACCAGATCGCCTCCCCCCTCCATCGAGGATTCCGGGGGGAGGGACGGAGTGCCTCCCCCCCACCGCAAAAAATTCCACAAAAAGTTAAGTGAGTTTTGTACATCCCTACTTCGGACTACCTCGGTGCTGGTCTGATTTGTTTCAGATCTCACTGAGGCACTCCCAAAGCACCCAATTTGCTTTGATATTTGGATCTGGCACTAAAGCAAGGCACAGCCCTAGATGGTGGGTGTATTAACCATTGCTGTAACTTCATGCATTGGCTAAAAACACTAAAAGGTGGGAGCAGGCTAGTTTCTCACAAAATGAATAGCCAGAATAGCAGGTTCACATTTTGCCTCATATCTTGGGTTCTACAAGGGCCATAGACTTGCTTAAAAAGAAAAGAAAACTGGGAATCTGGAGACTATGACTTATCCCCAGACGATCAATTGCCCTTCCTTGACCCTTCCTGTGGATGTCCATGAGCATGGATAAAATCTGGAATGTCTATCCTCATAATGTGACAGTTAGTCCTATCTCCCTTTTCTTTATGGGTTTTTTCCAGCACTTTCCAAACATTTGTGGTTCAGAGGCGGCTGCCTATCTGGATAGGTTGCGCCCTTAGGTGTGTTGACATATTTGATTGTAGGGAAACAGCTGGATTGAGAGAGAAACTCCCCACACACACACACACATGATGGAAGAATACAGTTCTTCATATTCCCTGGTATGTTTATTCCTCATTTTGTCCATTCCCTGAGCATGTGCAGAGTGTGTTTTTTATTCAAACAAAGAGAAGCTTGCTAATCTTTCCCTTCATGCTGCATTTGTATGAGTGTGACTGCTTCAGAAAGAACTTTCCATTATACTGTCTCTTTTTCATGAGTTTCATAACAGAGGTGTGGTGTAGTGGTTAGAAGCCAGCCCAAAGTCACCCAGTGAGATAACTAACAGGGGGTTTGATCATGAGCTGGATGTGGAAATACAAAGCTGAGCTGGGGGCAAGTAGGGTGCTGACATGTGTAGGAGTAAGTCACATTGAACTCAATAAGACTTACTTCTGAGTAGACATGAACAGAGTTGGTTCTCCTCTCCATTTTAGCCTCACAATGTCAACAACAACGCTGGATGTGGAAATATAAAGCTTAGCAGGGAGAATAATACCTCATGCAGGGCTCCAGGACCAGCATGGTCATTTTAAAAGGTTTTTTTCTTTCTTTAAAACAGTGTTGCTTTAAACAAAGAGTGCATCGCTCAGGCACACCTAGGACAGCCTTGTTTTGGGAAGCCCCTAGGAGGAGGAAGTGTTTTAGCTGAAAGTAATTACTGCACGTCTCAGGGCAGGGGGAAAAATACATAAATATCTATGAAAAGTAGCCATTCTTACAGAAGTTATGCAGAGTCACGGAGATGGCTGGGCACTGGAATTACGGTTGTCAGTATGGATTTATCTTCGTAATTTTCAGAGCAGAAAAAAAAGGAGAATTCTGGGGGCTTGTTAAGGACGGAACGGAGCACTGGCTGCAAACTGCGGCAGTCAAGTGGCACTGAAGGCACACAATTCATACATCCCTATTGGGATCAAGCCTTGCTGTTTTTGTTGTTTGCCTACCATGATGCCCCCCAGGAGAATCTGGGGTTTTCACCCAATGAACTGATGTTTGGCAGGGAAATCTGAGGCCCATTGGCCCTGTTACGAGCAGAATGGGAGGGGACAGTGGCATCCTCCCCTCAATCTGTTGTGGCTTTTATGCAAAACTGGCAGAATACTTTGAAGGATGTTCGGGAGGTGGCTCAAAACAATCTGGCTTGAGCCCAAGAGGGGCAGCGAACCTGGTATTATCAACACGCCAAACTGCGGGTGTTTCAACCTGGGGACCAGGTGATGGTGCTTAAACCTCTCAAACTGAATAAATTGTCCAAGAAGTGGAATGGCCCCCTGGTGGTCAAACAAAGACTAGGGGAAGTTACCTATTTGGCATCCTTCCCAGATTCACTCCGTAAGACAAAAGTGTTTCATGTAAATATGGTAAAGCCCTACGTGAATCAGGACCATATGGTGTTTCAATTTTTGGCCAAGAAGGAGGACATCAGGGAGGTGGTGGATATGCTGGTGGTGTGCCAGGGGGCTGGGGGGCTTGAAGAGTTTGTTCTTCCTCCAACTTTAACAACTACTCAGTGCCAACAACTGGAGACACTCCTTTGGGATTATAAGGCTATGTTCTCAGCAGTGCCTGGGCGGACATCCCTAGCTCAACATTCTGTAGTGACTGGGGACCATCCCCCTATCTAGTCTCCCCCTTATTGAACCACAGGCAGACATGCTGCCAATATTGCCCGGGAGATTCAAGCTATGTTAGATTTGGGGGTAATCCAGGGGCCCTCCCATAGCCCCTGGTCCTCTCCCATGGTTCTGGTGGAGAAAAAGGACAGCAGGGGCATCGGATTCTGTGTTGACTATAGAAAGTTGAATTTGCTGACCCAACCTGACCCCTATCCGATGCCCCAGATTGAGGCTCTTCTAGAGGACCTTGGGAGGACCCAGTACATCATGACAATTGACCTGACCAAGGGGTACTGGCAGGTGCCCCTCAATGAGGAGACAGCCCTAAGATCAGCTTTCGTGACCCATCTCAGCCTCTATGAGTTCACGGTTTTGCCAGTCGGCCTAAAAGGGGGTCTAGCTACCTTTCCGAGATTAATTAACAGGCTGCTGAATGAGCTGGGGGCTTTCGCCTGCACGTATCTGGATGATGTGGCTATTTTTAGCCAGACTTGGGAATCCCGTTTGGAGCATGTCCGTCAAGTGTTTGGGCATATTCAAGAGGCTGGCTTGACTGTGAAGGCCTCAAAATGCCAGTAGGAGAGGTCACCTATCTGGGCCATGGGGGGGGACACTATTAAACCCCTTGATGCTAAATTCGCCTCTATTTGGGATTGGCCGGTGACCAAGACCAAGAAGCAGGTACAGTCCTTTTGGGGCCTGGCCAGATACTATCGGCAATTTGTGCCCTATTTCAGTGATCTGGCTGCCCCCCTGACCGATCTGTGCAAGAAAAAACAACCTGTGCAAGTGAGGTGGACCGAACTGTGCCAGCAGTCTTTTGACCAACTGAAAGCCAAATTCGTGGACTACCCGATTTTTCAGGCACCTGATTTTAAGGCCCCCTTTGTCCTTCAGACAAACGCCTCTGAGGCGGGGATGGGGGTAGTCCTACTACAGGAAGGGCCAGATCAAGAACTCCACCCGGTAGTCTATCTGAGTAAAAAAACGTTTGCCCCGAGAATGGAGCCTGGCTACTGTGGAGAAGGCATATCTGGCCATTGTGTGGGCCCTGGGCAAGCTTCGTCCTTATCTGTGGGGCCAAAAGTTCCAGCTACAAACGGACCATTCTCCCCTGTGCTGGTTGGACTAGGTGAAGGGGTCAAACCAGAAGCTATTGCGATGGCGTTTAGCTCTGCAAGACTATGATTTTGTTGTTTCTCACATTCAAGGCAAGAAGAATATCCTGGCGGATAGCCTCTCATGTGTCCATAATTTGAGTCAAGTGGCATGAGAGGGAGCTTCCCGTCAGCAAGCCTAGATCAAGCTGGGTTCGGTTTTAGGAACATTGTGTCAGGGTTTTCAGATTCTGTTCAATTTTTTTTTGCGAGAGGTGTTTATTTTAGAGTTTTAGGTAAGGGGGTTGGAGATAGAGAATCGAGGACTTGTCCCCCAAGTCCTCATCTTTTAAAGGGGGAATGTCAAGAACGGGATAGTAGAAGCAGGAGCCATGAGGGCTGCTTGGGTAGTCACGTACGAAGTAGCCACCTCGAGGTTGATTGTTTTTTGGCCATTTCTCAGCCCAGCAGGTCAAGGCCACGCTCTGCTCTGGCTAATTGGGAAAATGATAACAGCCATGCCTGGTGGGAAGATTCCGCCTCCTTGGGGAGTGGAGTGGGGTGTCTGGGGACTGGGCTTGGATTGGCTGTTTCAAATCTGCCCTGAGTTGCTAGGGCTGGGCAATAAAAGGAGGGCTAAAGAAGGGGCAGGTGTCTCTTCATGGTCCTGAGGGTGTGCTGCTGGTCGATGGCTATCCTGTGAGGAACATACTTTGGTATGTATAGGATAGACTAGCTAGCTTTATTATTTTGCTCTTGGGAGTGTGTGCCTTGGTGTTTGACATTTCTGGTTTTGCTTTGAGTATTGTAACTTGCTTGTAATTTCCTGTGCAACCTACAACCTCTCCCCTTTCCTTCCTCTTTGTTCCTTCCCCTAATAAACTTTTATCCAACTTCCAGTTGGTGTGGTATGTCCTGTATAACTTCAGTGCTAAATACAGTGCCTATTGGCTTGGGAAGGGAGCTACTGGGTCAACTTTGGGGAACTTGTGGCCAAGTTGGGCCTGGCCTACCTTGCAGGGTTGTTGGGCTGAGACCAACCACCCTTCACAGGAATAATAATAATAATAATAATAATAATAATAGGGTAGCTTCACCTCTACATAATCTGTGCGACATCACCCCAGACAATAATATTGAGATCTCTGGAGCCAAAGCCCTAATGTAGTCTATGTTCCCTCTGCATATGGAAGCACATAGAGAAACCTGTCTTCTATCCCACTTTTTACCCACATGGGTGGGAGGGTGCTGTTGTGCTCATGCCCTGCTTCTGGGTTCCCAGTCGACAGCTGGCTGGCCACTGTGTGAACAGAATGCTGGACTAGATGGACACTTGGTCTGATCCAGTAGGGCTGTTCTTATGTTCTTATGTACTCAGCTGTCCCTTCTTGTCTCTTATTATATTCCTTTAGTAAATATTTTCTGTCCATTTGGACCTGAGGTTTGAGCATTAGTGTTTGGTGATTCCAAGAGAGGCTTCTCTCCCCACCTGCCTGGCTCACCTACCTGTATTTACCTATTTGTTCCTACGAGGACATAAGAGGAAAGCAGGTTACCTTCCTATGGTGACAGGAGGCCCTACCTGGCCACTACCACACTCCAGTTGGATAACTAGCTTAGAGGGGCATGGGGAGGTGGAAGCATCCTACTGATCAGATAGAAACATGCATAACTAGCCTGCCTCACAAGGCAGTTGTGCCATGGCAAAGCATTACAGGTGTTTCTAAAGAATCCCACATTGTCTGAACTACTCCACTGTGGTGAGCTGTCCACTGCCACTAGCCACTCCACCATTGTTCAATGTCTATGTTATGTAACGAAAACAAGTTCCCCCACAAAACCTCCCTGAAATGTTAACATGCAAAGATTGAAATTTTATTGTATTTAGTTACTAGAAAATGGACCCAGCTCACATGGGTTTGAGTAGTTCTTAGTTTCACATAACAATGCCTTTAAGCAAATGTACACAGCTGTCAAAGTTGGACACATTGTGTCTGCCTCATCTGAACAAAGTCATGCCTGCTGCTAGCATTTGTAGGCATAACCTCTGCCATGGCACCCCCCCGAGGGAGGGGTCTGTACACTCCATTCCCCTGGGGGGGGTGCCACAGCAGGGGGAGCGGGCTCCAGTGCATTCGGCCCCCCAAAATCTGTGGCGGAACGAAGCCTCCCACTCCCCCACCCCGTGAAAGGCGTGCAAAACAGAGCATTTACCTGCTGCCATTCGCGCTGCTTTGCGAATGGCGGCTGCATCTGTGGCCGCCATTCACTTCTTCATTATAGCCATGATAGGCTACGTAAATACTTATGTAGCCTATCACGGCTAACGCAGGGACACCATTTGCGTCCCTGCAGAGGCCGTGATAGGCTACGTAAGTATTTACGTAGCCTATCACGGCGGGAAAAAAAAGGGACTATGCCATTTGCGCCCCTATCTTTTGCTGTAATAGGCTATGTAAATATTTACGTAGCCTATCACGGCAAAATACAGGGACGCAAATGGCGGCAGCTACAGCGGCCGCCATTTGCATCCCTGTGCAGCCCAGCGGCCGGATGTCTGGCTGCAGGTGGCCCCGGCCAGTGGCTCTGTGGAGTCGCTGTGGAGTGGAGCCGGCCAGGGAGAATTTCGGGGGAAGGGACAGAGCACCTCCCCCCCCCCCCCGCGAATGTCACCCTTCGAAAAAGTAAGTGACTTTCGTACATCCCTACCTCAGACTGATCTCCCTGGCTTCAAACTGTATTGACTGCAAAACTATGTGCTTGCTAGGGAAGTCTGCCACCTAGTGACTGAGGATGGTACTTCAGGGTTCAAACACATGGATATATTTAAATTAATTAAGGGAGCAATCCTATGGCCGCTAGACAGTGGCCAGACGGCCATAGGATATGTTGATTTCCGGGAACCAAACCGAGGTCAGTTCCCGGAGGACTGACCTCCCCTGACTTCCTTAGAGGCAGCATGGAACAGCCCTGTCCTCCGCACTCGCAAGAGGAGTGCGGAGTGGCCAAAAAGGGGTGTGGCTGGGGGCGTTCTGGGGTGGGGAGAGCATAGCTGTCTGTATGACAGCTGCTTGCCCACTTCATCCTCCCGCAGCTAGACAGCCGCAATTGGCTATCTGGCCAAAAAAGCAGGGCAGGAGGAGCGCAGAGGGAACGATTCCCTCCATGCTTCTCCTCCCCTACTTTGGATAGGTGGTCGCCTCTGAATTCGGAGGCGGCTGCCTATCTGGACAGGATTGCTCCCTCAAACTAATTAATGCATTTAAAACACACACAACAACAACAAATAACCTTGAGATGCACACCATTAGTCCCCTTAGCATGCATGCCAAGTTTTAGGTGTCTATGTTTCACAGTCTTGGCACTATGTTACTGACAGGCACACATCCTCTTTTTATTATTATAGAAATATTCATTCATTCATTCATTTACGATACTCATACTTTGACTTCCACCTCCAGAAATAGAGGTACTCAAGGAAGCTTACAATAAATTAATAAAACAATAGCTGTCTCCTGTCTCCTAGCTGAGCAGAGCAGAAGAAGCTGCTCCAGCTGGTCTAGGGGCTATACAAGAAAGCAAGCTCCCAGAGAGTGAGTGATCAGAGCGAGTGATCACGGTGAGCAAATAGGAGTTGGCCAGGGGAGTTCGGCAGGGGAGGTCAAGGGGGAGGCCCCTAACATTTTTTTTCATTTCTTTTAAAATTATTTTTTCTTGTAACACATACTTCCATACAAGTGGGACTGTGTTTTTAACCTCCAGTGAATAGAGGACAAAGCCCAGGCCACTCCAGTACAATCAGAAAGCTAGAAACATAAAGGGAGTAGAGACTATGGAAGGAAAAGGCTCTCCAGTGTTGGTGACCTGCAACATCTGTGCCATGTTTGTTTTCTTGCCTGAGATCAACATGGCCTACACGTGCAACAACTGCAAGTTGATCATGCTGCTGTAGGGGTGTATGAAACCCCGCTTACCTGGCTCGGTGGGGTCCGCAGTTGGGGGGAGGCAATCCGTTCTTCCTCCCGGAATCCTCGATGGGGGGGGGAGGCGATCCGTTCCTCCCCCCCCGGAATCCTGCCCGGCAGGCTCCGCCCCGCGGCCAGTCTGTGGAACCAATGGCAAGGCCAACCCGCAGCAGGGCCTCCAGCCGCTGCCGGGCTGCTACGGACATAAATGGGGTCCTGCGTAGGGGATGCCATTTGCATCCCTACACTAGCTCGTGATAGGCTACGTAAGTATTTACGTAGTCTATCATGGCAAAAGGGAGCTATGCAAAAGGTATCATGTCAAAATGGCGGCGGCTATGGCAACCGCCATTTGCATGGCTGCCTTTTGACATGATAGGCTACGTAAGTATTTACGTAGCCTTTCACGGCCTCTGCAGGGAAGCAAATGGCGTCCCTGCGTTATCCATGATAGCCTATGTAAATACTTACGTAGACTATCACGGCATTCCTGGGGAGGCGAATGGCGGCCGCCAATGCGACCACCATTCGAGGAGCACCCACTGGCGAACAGAACACCCAATGGCGCGCGTTTCACGGGGTGGGGGGGCTTCGCTCCGCCACGGATTCCGGGGGGCCGAATGCACTGGCATTCGGCCTCACTGGGATCCGTGGCGGAATTCTCCGCCATCCCTACGCTGCTGGAAGAAAAAGTAAGAGGACTGGAGCGGCAAGTGTCAAACCTCCAGAGAATAAGAGAACATGAAGAGTTCTTGGACAGAACAGTGGAACTACAGCAGCAAAGTGAAGAACAGAAGCTAGAAGAGCAACAGCAAGCTGAGGCAGAAGAGGAAAATGCTGAGGTGAGGAAAAACAAAGTAGAGGATACTCCTTGGAAAAGGGTGACAGGAGCAGAAGAACTAGAAGCCTCTTGTCAGGAGTGCCCTAGCTGCCTCTTGCAGTTCCTACCAATAGCTAACTCAGGACACAGACGACAAGGAATTCTTTCCGAGACTTTATTCCTTTATGACTCTTTCAGAATACTAATCACTAGCGACAATGCAAGGAACAGCACTGGGGAAAGATAGAGTAGCCTAAGCTCCAGGTAAGGCAGTTGGTCCCCGTCTGAAGGAGTATCACAGGAAGACCCTGAACTTATGGGCTAGGGAGAGATCCTCCCTCTTTCCCTTGGGTCCACAGGACGCGACCGTTGCTTGCGCGCCAAAACGAGCACTACACCTCCTTTCTGCGTCCTCCATCTGTCATCACTCCCTGCATCTGCACCGAGCATCCAGCAAGCCCCCCTCCAGCGCTCTCTCACTGCCAGGGTCACTATCTATCCCAGGAATGCTGGCAGGAGGAATCTCTGCCAGCTGCTGTGCATGTGAGAGATGAGCGAGCTCCTCTCCCACAGATTGCTGTTCCTCCTCAGAATCAGAACTGCTCTGGGGCTCTATTGGCTCAGTTTCCACCCTGACACCTGTCTACACCAGTGGAAGCATTGAACTATGAAACCATTTCCAGGTACTTGAGGATGAGACTGGAGGACAGCCTGCAGAGGAAGAATTACAGGGGAACGTGCATGAGAGAGCAAGCAAGAGGCTGAAGGTCAGTCAAGCAGAGGCGATGAAACCAAGACCTACAACAACAAGAAGAGAAAAGCAGTAGTAGTGGGAGACTCCTTGCTGCATGGGATCAAAACCCAAGTATGTTGCCAAGACCCATGGACTCGCCAGGTATGCTTCTCAAACTGGGGAGAGGTAACAAGCAGGGTACCGCAGAGCTCAGTCCTGGGCCCAGTGCTCTTCAACATTTTTATTAATGACTTGGAGGAGGAGGTGCAGGGAATGCTGATCAAATTTGCAGATGACACAAAATTGGGAGGGATAGCTAATACCCTGGAAGACAGAAACAGAATTCAAAGTGATCTTGATAGGCTGGAGTGCTGTGCAGTAAACAACAGAATGAAATTTAATACGAGATAAATGCCAAGTTCTGCACCTAGGAAAAAGAAACCAAATGCACAGTTACAAGGTGGGCAATACTTGGCTCAACAATACTACAAGCGAGAAGGATCTTGGAACTACTGTAGATTACAAGCTGAATATGAGCCAACAATGTGATGTGGCTGCAAAAAAGGCAAATGTTATTTTGGGCTGCATTAATAGAAGTACAGCTTCCAAATACTGTGAAGTACTAGTTCTCTTCTACTCAGCACTGGTTAGGCCTCATCTGGAGTACTGTGTCCAGTTCTGGGCACCACACTTTAAGAAGGATGCAGACAAACTGGAGAGGGTTCAGAGGAGGGCAACAAAGATGATCAGGGGACTGGAAACAAAGCCCTTTGAGGAGAGACTGAAAGAACTGGGCATGTTTAGCCTTGAGAAGAGAAGATTGAGGAGAGATATGATAGCGCTCTTCAAGTACTTGAAAAGTTGTCACAGAGAGGAAGGCCAGGATCTCTTCTTGATCCTCCCAGAGTGCAGGACACAGAATAATGGGCTCAAGTTACAGGAAGCCAGATTCTGGCTGAACATCAGGAAAAACTTCCTGACTGTTGGAGCAATATGACAATGGAACCAATTACCTAGGGAGGTAGTGGGCTCTCCCAGACTGGAAGCATTCAAGATGAAGCTGGACAGACATCTGTCAGGGATGCTTTGACTTGGATTCCTGCACTGAGCAGGGGGTTGGACTCGATAGTCTTATAGGCCCCTTCTAACCCCACTATTTTTGATTCTATGAGGATTAAGGAAAAATAATTGATAAAAATACAAATGCAGCAATTGGAAATGTAAACACAAACCAGAAAGAACCAAGACTAAAACAAGAAAACTATGCAGAAGAAAGAAAGAAAAAACTTGATTGGAGAGAGTGTTAACAGCTAGTAGCAGAACACCAATAAAGTGGGGAATAGCATGAATGTATGGGGTGGGGCAGGTATTTCCAAATTCATGCAATATTATGATAATTGAGTGCAGTGATTTTAGGCCAACTCTAAATGTCAGAGCTTAGAATCAGCTGTATATTTGTGGTTGGAATTTATTGCAGCATATTCCAGGTAGATTGCAAATGGTTAATCAGTTTCAGTGGAAAATGCACCAGTGAGGTCTCAAATGTGTCATTCTGAGGTCAGCAGTACACACAGGAGTATACACTTTAACTAGAGTTGCTGGCACTTACCCGAGACAACTGGCAACACTCCTGTTCTCTTACAGCCCATTCCTAAGGGGCCACTTAATTTGCAGTAGTGCATAGACAGTCAGAGCCATTGCAACTAAAGCATCATCATCACCATCGTCTATGGGGACAGAACTGTGCAGCTCTGTTCTGCTTGCAATTTGAAAGTCCCCAAAGCCCTATAAGTCACATCCTTCTGGAGCCAGGGGATCCAGTATCAGGCATACAGGATTCTTTCCATTTAAGATAGCATTACTGTACTTGTAGAGTGGCTCATAGGACTCGTTCATTAAGTGGACCTGAAGTCCCCCCCCCCACACCATTCTTTCTATTTACCCTACAATTTCTAGTTATCCTGCTCCTGCAAAAGTGAAAATCTTTTAAGTTCTCTCAGAAGCTCAGCAAATGTTTTGCTTGCAAAGGATCCTCGAAGTTCATTCTATGGGCCATCAGCTTTTTCTTTCCTTCCCGATGCGATGAACATGATAAACAGGGGTGGGCCATGCACATGTAGAATGTTAGTGGCATGACTGCTCTTACTCCTGGCGGATGAAGAGTCCAGAGAGAAAAGGGTGAATCCCAGTACTCTGTGATTATAGCTGCTGTGAACAAAGGGGAAATATAGGAAAGTGATCTAATCCACCAAAAGTATTACTTTTCAAGATCCAATTTTTGAATGAAACAAGAATGAAAATAGACAATAAAATAAGGCAGGGGAGAAGAAAATATGTTAATTTAGTTTTATTTCTTGTTTGTAAGCTATGTAAATCACTAGCAAATCATCAGTTATTACATATGTGGGCTATAATTATGGAGGACAGAATAGTCTTCAATAATAGATAGCCATCATCAATAATTTAAAAAGGCCATCTACAAAACGATGCCGCTCAGCACCTGGGATGACTGAACTAAAAACTGATGGCAGTGAGCATGAACCCTATTGGCTCTTGCACATCACATGATCAGGACATATTGAGCAATTTGCAAGCGCAAAGCCTAGCAAGCCTCTCTAAGGGGTGAAATAGCTTTAAAACATCCACAGCAAAAGGGCTGCTCACTTTCCCCTTTCCAAGTAACAAGTAGATTATGGGTGTAAAAACACATGTGTGTCTATGCTGCACTAATTCTTTGGGTACTCCAAACACAGTGCTGCAGTTGTATAAAATTCTAACAAATATTCTCAGCCTTGGAAATGAGATCTGGGTCTTGAAATTATTGTGATAAAGAATTCCATTCAACTTCCTTTGTATGTTTAATTAGAACATGAATGCAGATTGCAGCCATATTTATTTATGAAAGCATTTCTATGCTGCTTTTCAGCCCCAACAAGGGGGTCCTCTAAGAAATATATATACTCACACATCCGTGTTGGGCTCCTTCACACAGAAGCTTTTCTCCCGCGATTTACCACACATTCTTCTTCCGGATTCTTTTTGGGATACAAATAGGCTCTTAACACAGCTGGTTTTTCTTTAACTGCATAACGCTACCTGCCATTTGTGCTGGTGGGTGGACCCTGCGGGATGTTTTTGGATGCCAGCAGCACTGGATGCCCTGCCGTCCACTCCCTCTGGGGTAGCCCCTCCCCCTCTCAGCATGAACTTTTCCATTTCAGCTTCCTTGCCTCCCCTTTTCACTTCCACTGCCTCTGATCCCTACCTCGGCCACTGTATTCCACACTGCATTCGCAGTGATGGAAGTCTGCTCCCCCCTCCCCAAAGTAAGCAGTTACATTTCTCTCATTTGTGTGTACATGGGGATTGAATAGACAGGGCTAAAAGTTTTCTGGGCAGCACTTGCAGAGCAGGGTGATCCCCAGAGTGATCCTCCGATCCCATTGTGAAGCACTGAATCTTTGCAACTTCAGAAGCAAGCAAGCGCGCACACACGCACACACGCATACACACACACATGTGCGCAAGTCAGTATTGTCCATGTAAAAGCAAGCAGTAACACTTTTCTCGCTTGTATGTGCACTAGGAGAGGGCATTGAATGGAAAGGATTAAAGGTTTTCCAGGCAGCACTTCCAGAGCAGAGCAATCCCTCAATCTCGCTGTAAAGCGCTGCTGGGGTGGTGGTGGGAGCAGGCAAGAAGGAGAAATGGAGGAGAGGCAGCAGAGGTGCTCTGCCAAGCTTACAGACTCCCACCACGTTGTGCTCTGCAGGCAACCAATAGCGGAATGGCAAAGAGGTAAAACGGTGCAGGTGTGGCAGGGTGACACTCCCGCTCCATTGTTGTCACAGGCGTCACCGTTATAACCATGCCCCCAACAACCACCCACACAAAAGCAGCTCATTGCGCCCTGGCAGAAGTACATGCAGGAGGTGGCGGTTTGATGGCGTGACCTGAGAAAATACTGCATTTTCCCCATTAAGAAATAACGCCATTTGCATTCCTTATTTTTGGCCGTCTGAATCTACGTAAATATTTACGTAGACTATGACGGCGAAAATAAAGGGGAAAGCAAATAGCGTAGCGGGTGCTATTTGTGTCCCTTTTTGATTCGCCGTTTTAGCCATTTGCGTACGCAGTTCGTTTGTTTTTTTAAACCCAGCCAGTCATGATAGGCTACGTAAAGATTTACATAGCCTATCACATCGTGTGTGGGGTTTTTTTTAAACCTAGCCATGATAGGCTACGTAAATCTTTACGTAGCCTATCACATCTTTTTTTTTTTTTTTAACAAGACTGGAAATGGTGGCGGCAGCAGCCGGTTGGAAGACCAGCTGCCGCCAAAGCCGCCGCCACAGCTGCCGCAGCCCGGAAGATCCACCCCAGGTAAGTCTCGTCCCGGGGGGGATCCACGGGGGGCAGGGGGTGGCAGGCTGTTCAGCCACGGAGTTCGGATGCCAGTGCATTCAGCCTCACTGAGATCCATGGCGGAATTCTCTGATACTTGATACTCCATCCTGAATAAAGATTTTGGCAAGTGCAGACTGTGTCAGTGTGGTCCTTAAAATCCAGCTAAGCCACCCACCACGACAGTTGGGGGCTCATCCGGGATCTGGCATTTCGGGTAGGTGACCACCCAAGGTCTCATGGGATCCCAGCTCTGGCTGTCCCGGGAAAAGAGGGAACCCATTTGAAAAATACCCTTAAGGGCTCGGATTCCTAGGAGACAAAGGTGTGTCCGTCCCTTGCTCAGTTTCACAGTGGCAACAAGGTTCTGCCCAGAACAGACTATTGAAATGGTGAGCTCCATCTGAGGCTTGGAAGTCTCTTGTTAAGATGGGGTGGTCTCTGGAGAGACCATAGCAACTCGGTGAAGTTGCCACCAGGAACGGGGGCCCCCAAGGAAAATCACAGGTTTGTTTGTCTTGTTTCATCTGTCTTTTGTGTTCCTGCACCAGCGAAGACTCCTGGTGGAAGCCACTAGCCAATCCAGGCAGTGAGCTGGAACGATAGCCAGTGTGTTGGTGAAGGAGGTGTTGCATTAGTCTCTATTTACGGAGGAGATGGGGTCAGGACAAAGTAAGAGGATTCCCGTGCCATCACCAGAAACGGGGTTCCTGGAGACAATTATAGTCCTAAGACTTGTAAATGGTTAAACAAATGGAACAGAGGAGACCCCAGGCTCTGAACTGAGGGCAGCTTTAAATTAGAAATCATTGTGTATTTCAGAGCCCAATTAGAGGGTTCAAGGATAAATCAGCCTCAGTGGGACATATATTATGACTGGTATGCAGAGACTAGTACACACTTATTTGAAACAGAAATTAAGAGTCTTCAGAATTCTAATCAGAAGTTATAACAGAGCGCCCATAGACAAGATTTTACTGATGATGGGACTCCTGAAGACTTTCTTTTTGATGCCTGTAGTCAGTCACCACCATACAGGCCACCTCCTGACTCCACTACATTGATTCAAGTCAGGGCCAAGAGAGGACAGAGGACCTTCAATGTCCTATGTGCCAAGTGCCTTCTGGGGATGGGAAAAATACAATGTTAGTACGTGCCCCATGGTCCCCATTTGATTTGAGGAACTTAGTCAAACAGTTCCCTGATCCCTGGAAAGACCCAGAGAAATTTAAAGAAGAATGTTTTTGTGTTGTGAGTTGTTAAGATCCTGGTTCGGATGATGTCAATCAGTTAATGCATTTAATTGTTAGCCCAGTAGACTGGAATAAGCTGCAAACCCAGTCACAATGGCCACAGGACCCACCAGCGGATCATAACACTGTGAAAGCCCGCCTAGATAATCTAGTGGCAACATTTGACAAGGTGTTCCCAGACATGTGTTCTTGGGATAAAATACATGGCATAAAATGGAAAACTGGAGAGACAGCAGCAGAACTCCAAAACTGAATTATAAAAGCATTTGAAAGATGGTCTGGTATATACGACCCGAAAGTAACTGCCCCTAGAGTAATAGTGGGCACTACTGTGTCTGCTGTCCCTCCCCCAATTCAAAAGACCCTTAAAGAAGTAGCTATAGGGTGGAGGGGAAAGAAATTAGATGCAGTCACTGAAGTTGTACAGCACTGCTTAGATGCAAAAAAAAGAATAGAAGACCCTTGGGCAGATTTAAGCCTACAAGTAGTGCAGTTGCAGTAACAAATAGCTCAGTTTGGAGGTAGAGGGAATCGCAGAAGAGATTGGCAAGGAGTTAGGGGATGAGAGCGAAGTCATAGAGGTTTTGAGAAAAGGGAATTGGGGACCGCAGCCCTGCTCCGTTTGAATCTTTTAGAGAGAATGTTTCCAGTGAGGACAGGTAGGTCACATGAAGAGAGAGTGTCCCTATATCCCTGTCCAAAATAACCAGTGATGAGGCCCCGACTCTGACCCCAACTCTGGTTTTGAATGATGGGAAGTATGCTAAAACAAATGTATGGTGCATGCAGCCCATATGGGCTGATACACAGCCAAACGGGGATGGTAAAATGATAGAACAAATGTAATATGCACAAAGTCTAGCCATTGAACAACATTTTCACTGCCCCTATCACCCTTAGTCAGAGGGGGCAGGAGAAAGGCCAAATGGCATTTTGAATAAAATAGCAAAAATCTGTGAACAAAACAAGTTACCCTGGCCAGAGGCACAGCCCTTGGCCTTATTCAGTATGAGGGCCACCCCAAGAAGAAATGAACTTAGCCCACATGAAATTCTGACAGAGAGACCAATGAGAACAGGGGTGTCACCCCCAGTGGCATGCCATCTAGACCACCTTGATTAGCAGATGCAAGAATATTACAAAGCTCTAATCAAAAGTTTTCAGCATTTGCTTCCACAGGTTAAAGTAGGTTTGAGCCAGCCTGCTCCTGACAGCCCCAAACCACTCATTGCTACCAGGACACCAGATGTAGGTCAAGGCCTTCCAGCAGAAGAATGCCCCGCAGCCCAGGTGGACCGGCCCGCATGAGGCGCAACTGGTGACCCTGACAGCAGTGAAGGGGAAAGGCAGCCACAGCTGGATCATAGAATCATAGAATAGTAGGGTTGGAAGGGGCCTACAAGGCCATCGAGTCCAACCCCCTGCTCAGTGCAGGAATCCAAGTCAGAGCATCCCTGACAAATGGCTGTCCAGCCTCGTCTTGAAGGCCTCCAGTGTGGGAGAGCCCACCACCTCCCCAGGGAATTGGTTCCATTGCCGTATTGCTCTGACACTCAGGAAGTTTTTCCTGATGTTCAGCCGGAATCTGGCTTCCTGTAACTTGAGCCCATTATTCCGTGTCCTGCACTCTGGGATGATCAAGAAGAGATCCTGGCCTTCTTCTCTGTGACAACCTTTCAAGTACTTGAAGAGTGCTATCATATCTCCCCTCAGTCTTCTCTTCTCAAGGCTAAACATGCCCAGTTCTTTCAGTCTCTCTTCATAGGGCTTTGTTTCCAGTCCCCTGATCATCTTTGTTGCCCTCCTCTGAACCCTCTCCAGTTTGTCTGCATCCTTCTTAAAGTGTGGTGCCCAGAACTGGACACAGTAGTCCAGATGAGGCCTAACCAGTGCTGAGTAGAGGGGAACTAGTACTTCCCGTGATTTGGAAGCGATGCTTCTATGAATGCAGCCCAAAATAGCATTTGCCTTTTTTGCAGCCACATCACATTGTTGGCTCATATTCAGCTTGTGATCAACAATAATTCCAAGATCCTTCTCGCTTGTAGTGTGGTTGAGCCACGTATCCCCCATCTTGTAACTGTGCATTTGGTTTCTTTTTCCTAGGTGCAGAACTTGGCATTTGTCCCTGTTAAATGTCATTCTATTGTTTTCTGCCCAGTGCTCCAGTCTATCCAGATTACTTTGAATTTTGTTTCTGTCTTCCAAAGTATTAGCTATCCCTCCCAAATTTGTGTCATCTGCAAATTTGATCAGCATTCCCTGCACCTCCTCCTCCAAGTCATTCATAAAAATGTTGAAGAGCACTGGGCCCAGGACTGTGCCCTGCGGTACCCCACTCGTTACCTCTCCCCAGTTTGAGAAGGTCCCATTGATAAGCACTCTTTGAGTCCGATTCTGTAGCCAACTGGATCCACTGGATCGTTGTTTCATCTAGCCCACTTGGAGCTAGTTTGCTCATCAGGATATCATGGGGCACTTTGTCGAAAGCTTTGCTGAAGTCGAGGTATATGATGTCTACAGCATTCCCACTGTCTACGAGGGAGGTTACTTGATCAAAAAATGAGATCAGATTTGTCTGGCAGGACTTGTTTTTGACAAATCCATGTTGGCTTCGAGTAATCACGGCATTGTTGTCAAGGTGCTTCCAGATGGATTGCTTTATGATCTGCTCCAGAATTTTCCCAGGGATTGATGTCAGACTGACTGGTCTGTAGTTCCCAGGTTCCTCCTTTTTACCCTTTTTGAAGATAGGGACAACGTTGGCCCTCCTCCAGTCATCTGGCACTTCCCCCATCCTCCATGATTTCTCAAAGAGAATAGACAGCGGTTCTGAGAGTTCTTCTGCCAGTTCCTTTATGTCTCTAGGATGCAGTTCATCTGGCCCTGGAGATTTGAACTCATTCAAAGTAATGAGGTGTTCCTTGACCATATGCCTGTTGATCTCAAGCTGCAATCCTGCCCCTTCAGCCTGTACTTCACCTTTGCCAGGGGGGTCATAGACCCTCTTTTGGGAGAAGACTGAGCCAAAGTAGGAATTGAGCACCTCTGCCTTTTCTTTGTCATCTGTTATCGTTTTGCCATCCTTATTTAATAGCTGAACCACCATTTCTTTCCTCTGCCTTTTACTATGCACGTAGCTGAAAAAAGCCTTTTTGTTGTTTTTAACATCCCTTGCTAACCTCAGCTCATTCTCAGCTTTAGCCTTCCTGACGCCATCCCTGCAATTCTGTGCTATCTGTCTGTACTCTTGCTTTGTTACTTGGCCTTCTTTCCACTTCCTATATGTGTCCTTTTTTGTTTTCAGGTCAGCCCTAAGCTTTTTGTGAAGCCACATTGGCTTCTTCTGTTGTCTTCCACCTTTTCTTCTTGTTGGAAGTGCCTTGAGAATTTCCTTTTTTAAAAGCTCCCACCCATCTTGGACTCCTTTTCTCGCTAGCATCGCTTGCCATGGGACCTTACTGATCATTGTTCTGAGTTTATGAAAATCAGCTTTCCTAAAATCCAGGGTACGCGTTTGACTACACTCGGCTTTTGCTTTCCTTGGAACCAAGAACTCAAGTACAACATGGTCGCTTTCCCCCAGAGTTCCTGTAACTGCTACTTTATCCACTAAGTCATCTCTGTTGGTTAGGATCAAGTCAAGGATAGCCGATCCTCTAGTTCCTTCCTCTACTTTCTGTAGGAGGAAGTTATCCGCCACACAAGTCAGGAATTTCCTGGAGGGGCCATGTTTTGCAGAATTTGTCTCCCAACAAATATCGGGGAAATTGAAGTCCCCCATTACTACTACATCATGCTTCCTTAAAACATTAGCTATTTGCTTTTCAAAAGTTTCATCCTTGTCTTCTCCTTGATTGGGTGGCCGGTAGTAGACTCTGACCACCAGGTTCCTTTTATTCTTTGCTCCATTTATTTCAACCCAGATGCTCTCGATGGGGCTACCAAGCTCCTCCTCCTGTATTTCTGTGCAGAGATATGTATTTTTCACATACAGTGCAACCCCACCTCCCTTTCTGTTCCTCCTGTTCTTTTTGAACAAGTTATATCCTTCAATTGCTGTATTCCAGTCATGAGAGTCATCCCACCAAGTCTCAGTTATACCTATCAAGTCATAATTTCCCTCTTGTATTAAGAGTTCAAGTTCGTTCTGTTTGTTTCCCATGCTCTGGGCATTAGTATATAGACATGGAAGACCATGTGCTTCATAGTCTGGCTTTCTTCCTACATGTGTCTGAAGACTATTATTGGGCGCTATCAGAGCTGTTCTCTCCATTGCAGTGCATGCGCCTATGTCCATTGTTACCCCCAACGTTACATCTCCCTTCCCTGTAGGATTCAGTTTAAAGCCCTCCTGATGAAGTTCTTCATGCTGTGGCCAAACACATTCTTCCCAGCCTTTTTGAGGTGCAACCCATCCCTAGCCAACAGCCCATCTTCCAGGAAGTATAGCCCGTGGTCCCAGAATCCAAATCTCTCTTGTCGGCACCACCTTCGTAGCCAGTCATTCACCCGGAGTATTTTTTGTTCCCTTTCTATCCCTCTTCTAACTACTGGAAGGATGGATAAGAAAACTATCTGGGCCCCAAAGTTCTTGAGTTTCCTTCCCAAAGCTTCAAAGTCTGACGTGATCTCTTCGTAGCTCCGCTTGGCGGTATCATTTGTTCCCACATGGATGAGAAGAAAGGGATACCTGTCAGTGGGCTTTATGAGTGCAGGCAACCTTTCAGTCACATCTCTAATCTGTCCTCCCGGGAGACAACATACCTGGCGAGTCCATGGGTCTTCGCGACATACTTGGGTCTCAATCCCATGCAGCAAGGAGTCTCCCACTACTACCACTCTTCTCTTCTTCTTCTTGTAGGCCTGGGTTTCATCGCCTCTGTTTGACTGACCTTTAGCCTCTTGCTCACTCTCATGCAGGTTCCCCTGTGATTCTTCCTCTGCAGGCTGTCCTCCAGTCTCATCTGCAAGTACCTGGAATCGGTTCCACAGCTCCACTGCTTCCACTGGTGCAGAGTGGCGTCTAGTTCTTCTTCTCCTAACTGTCACCCTTTTCCAAGGAGTATCCTCTATTCCATTTTTCTTCACCTCAGCATTTCCCACTGCCTCATCTTGCTGTTGCTCTTCAAGCTTCTGGTCTGCCCTTTGCTGCTGTAGTTCCCCCATTCTGTCCAAGAACTCTTCGTGTTCTCTTATTCCCCAGAGGGTCGACAGTCGCCGCTCCAGTCCACTTACCTTTTCCTCCAGCAGCGTGATCAACTTGCACTTGTTGCAGGTGTAGGCCATGTTGTTCTCCGGCAAGAAAACAAACATGGCACACACCTTGCAGGTCACCACCACTGGAGAGTCTTGTCCTTCCATAGCCCCGTTTCCCTTTTTGTGTCTAGCTTTGTGATTGTTCTAGACTAGCCTGTGCCTGCTCCTCTACTCAGTGGAGGTTAAAAGCAGAGGATCCTCGTCACTCACTGCAAGAGAGCGGTTGCGCCCCAAGAGCTGTGAGAGAGCTCTGCAGATTGTCCAGCCCAGGAACAGATGTGGCGAGGCCGAACCAGTGGAACCTTGACGCTCAGGATCAGCAGGCCCGGTAACTGGACCAGGCCCAGAACTAGACGACTGTCTGAAGTGGACGGCTGTCCCAAGACCGATGAGCCCACAAGAGCAGCTGGTGCCTGCGTGTGTGCTTTTGTTCTTCCTCCGGAGCGGGATATTCAGACCGCTCGTGTGGTTTTCAAATTGTCTGAGTGAAGAGAGAGACAACAAAATCTCAAAGAGAGCCAAGAAAAAATTCTGCTGCATAATTGTGGTTGCTGTGCATTTATTTCCTTTGCTGAAGCTTATAAAATTTGTGACTATTAGGGGGAAAAACCCATGTAAGGGAGCCCCTAGAAAATCAGCTTCAGGGTTAGATAATTATGCCATACCTTGCTTATTGGTCCTAGTACTGTGGTGGCTTTACAAAGAACAAAACAGGCAAGCCCAAGTAGAGTAACGGTTTAGCTTATAATAAGAGCTGTGTCCATGCTCCTATGCGCCCTCACTATTTCCTATAATGGGAGCCTAGCCATCAAATGGATGCAAAGAGTGGCCAATTTGACAGAACAGCAGAGTTGTGGGGTATGCTCATGTGCGCCACATACTAGCAAGCAGGGTGTGCCAATGATTCCTGTTCCTTTGGGCCAATTGATCACACCATGATCACTGCAAATTGCACATGGGCCCAGGCTGGGTGCAATCACATAGGCGAATATCTGGCCATTGTCACCCGAACGGGGGTTTGGTGTTGAGAAGTGAGAAAAGGAACAACAAGTTTGGAAGAAAGAGTTATTGCCAATGGACCATTTTCTGGAGGGGCCAAGACAAACAAGGGAAAATACTCCTAAATGGCACTGAGTGTGCATATAGATTCAGCACCTTTTTAGACCCTGAAAATCTTATAAATGACATCACAGGAACACAGTGCTGGCCATACATACATAATTACACAGGAAACAACAGTCAGACAGTGTAGGAGTGTTCACGCAATCTTACCTGGAGAAACTGTTTCCCAAGCAGAACAATAGTCACAGGCCCCAGTACAATGGGTTACGGAGTGACCTTTACAGGAAATTATGAGTTCCTTCATTGTCCAAGTGCAAACTGTTTTGCAGATGAAGGTCAGTATTTTGTATATGACACCTGGGCATATAAGAAGCTCCCTATCGGGTGGTGGGGAACTGATTGTATTGCATGGCTAGTCCCTGGCATGAGAATAGTTTCTACCCTTCCGTCTGGTCAACACTAAAATAAACGAGACCCTAGTGAAGCCTGCAAAATGTGAGAAAATGTTACCAACCCTATAAGTAAGATGAATTTAATTAGTTGCTCTGCTATGGTGACAACACCCTTCATGACTGGAGTATTATTTGACTAGGAAGATATGTTAGAAGGCTTCAAGTTGTGACTGGAGATGAATGTTGTGTGTTTGTGAACCGCTCCTCAGAAGTGGTAAATGCCCAAGTTAGTAATGCCCTAGAGCATGCTGCAAAAAGACAGGAGGTAACTCACATTCCCAGGGATTCTGGTCAAAGCAGAAGAATGGCTTGGCTGGCTGACCAGTTGGTTACCTGACGGGCTGAGCTGGCTCAAGCCTCTTCTAAAATAGATCCTGGTTGGGTTCCTGTTGTTGCTACTCCTGTTTGTTTGGTTCCAGTTGTGTAAAGCACATGCTTTGTGTTGTGTGAAAAGAACAAAGGGGGCAGAAAAAACCATTTCTGCAAAGGAGATGAAAATCATGATCATGAGGGAGTTACAGACTGAACAAGAATAGAAAGATGAAATCCAAAAGCTAGTGAACATCCAGGTATGTGAGTCCGAAGAGTGGACTCAAACGGGGAAACTGTCATGGTTGCAATGGACATTCAGCTTTGGCCAAAGAGACTCCATTTTAAGTTAGTGGCCATAATAAGATTAGGGCAAGAATGCAAGGCCAGAATACTTATTGAAGGCTTAGCTTATTGCAGAAGTATAGAATAACAGGATGTAGTTTGTGGGGATGTCAGAGACATCCCCGATGAGGCCGGATTCAATAGAAAGCCTTAAACTAAGGGCTTTACAGTCGCAAATGGCTAGCCTATCGCATGAAAAATCGCAGACGCAAATGGCATAGCAGATGCCATTTGCAGCCGTAAAGCCCTTAGTTTAAGCTAAACAGCCATTTACGGCTGCATTTAGTTTAATCTAAGAGCTTTACGGCCGCAAATGGTGTAGTGGACGCCATTTGTGTCCGGAGCCAGCCTCAGCCAGCGATACAGCATGCCAATGGCTGCCGTATCACTGGAGCTCTGGAGCCGGCCAGCGGCTCCACGGAATTGCCACGGAGCAGAGCCGGCAAGGAGTCTGGGGGGAGGAATGGATCGCCTCCCCCTAAGGGTAGATTCCCCAGCGGAGAAGCAGATAGGGAATCCACCCATCTCTAATAGTTTGTGGGTTTCTCTAGTTTTATACAGAGCTTGTGGTTAAGCTAGCATTTTCCTGTCACTTTTATGAACTTACATCTAAGCTTTAACACCTTATTGTTTTGTATGAGAAACCGCAATGATGAATAGCAAATACAAGAGGGGAGGGCATGGAGGAATGTGGTTTAGCGTACATTGTTATCAACTATAACAGAGGGTTGGAAATTCCATTCTGTGTCACTCAAATGTTTGAGGTGAACCAACCCATGCCTCGATACTCCGTCCTGAATAAAGCTTTTGGCGAGTACAGACTGTGTCAGTGTGGTCCTTGAAAATCCAGCTAAGCCACTGACCACGACATCCTTTTCTCACAGTACTAAAACCCAGAGTCATCCCATGAAGCTGAGTGGTGGGAGATTCAGGACAGACAGAAGGAAGGACTTCCTCACACAGCGCATAGTAAAACTATGGAAATTGCTACCTCAGGACGAAGTGATGACCACCAATTTGGATGGCTTTAAAAGGGGGTTAGACAAATTCCTGGAGGAGAAGGCTATCAATGGCTACTAGTCCTGATAGCTATGTGCTACCCCCAATATCAGCAGGCTATCACACCATTTGCTAGGGAACATGGGTGGGAGGGTGCTGATGCCTTCGTGTCCTGCTTGTGGGTTTCCCACAGGCAGCTGGTCAGTCACTGTGTGAACAGAATGCTGGACTAGATGGACCCTTAGCCTGATCCAGCATGGCTCTTATATTTTTTAGTCCCATTTAAGTGAATGGGGTTGGTTCTGAATAGGCTTAGGATTGTTGTAGGGATGTACGGAAGTGACTTACCTTTCGCGGATTATATTGATGGTGGGGGAGAGGCATTCTGTCCCTCCCCCCGGAATCCTCGACGGGGGGGGAGGTGATCCGTTCCTCCCCCCCGGAATCCTCGATGGCCGGCTGTGCTCTGTGGCAGCTCTGCGGAGCAGCCGGCCAGGCCCAGCCCAGCCCAGAGCCATCCATAGCTGGATTTCTGGCCGCGGAGGGCTCTGGGGAAAAAAACAACAACGCGTAAATCTTTACATAAGCTAAAACGGCGAATCAAAAAGGGACGCAAATAGCGCCCGCGACGCTATTTGCGTTCCCCTTTATTTTCGCCGTCACAGTCTACATAAATATTTACGTAGACTAAGATGGCCAAAAATAAGGAACGCAAATGGCGGCGGCCATAGCCGCCGCCATTTGCATACATGGTTTTGTTTTTTAAACCCACCCAGCCATGATAGGCTACATAAATCTTTATGTAGCCTATCACGTCTTTTTTTTTTTTTTAACAAGACTGGAAATGGTGGTGGCGGCGGCCGGTCGGAAGACCAGCCGCCGCAGCCGCCACCGCCGCAGCCGCCACCGCAGTCGCCACCGCCCAGAAGATCCACCCCAGGCAAGTCTCATCCCGGGGGGGCTCCGTGGGGGGGTGGGGGGGCAGGCCATTCTGCCACGGAGTTCAGGGGGCCGAATGCACTGGCATTTGGCCTCACCGAGATCCGTGGCGGAATTCTCTGCCATCCCTAGATTGTTGTTGTTTATTTGGTCAATCGCTTCTGACTCTTTGTGACTTCATGGACCAGCCGACGCCAGAGCTTCCTGTTGGCCGTTGCCACCCCCAGCTCCCCTAAGGTTGAGTCCGTCACCTCCAGAATATCATCCATCCATCTTGCCCTTGGTCAGCCCCTCTTCCTTTTGCCTTCCACTTTCCCTAGCATCAGCATCTTCTCCAGGGTGTCCTAGGCTTAGGATTGCACTGTAAGTATCTGGAAATTTGATATGGAGCATCTAGTTGTTGAGAGCCATAATCAGACCAAATTTCAGGCACTTGTGTTAAGAAATGGCTGTGATACAGTAATTTTAGCTAAATAGCAAACATCACATTAGCAACCCTTTTTATTCACAGGTCTACAAGTTTTGGCTGGCCTTTCTTGCAAAGGAAACAGTTTGAGTAGGCAGTCCCCTCTGCAGCTAAGCGCCCCCCCCTCCCCGCCTGCTGAGAGAGTGCCCTGTTGCATGATGCTGGTTGGAGGTGTCCATTCAACCAGCATCACACAACAACACCCTCTCCGGCCTGCCTTTCATGTCAGGGAAGGCCCAGAGAAGAACAGCTGGTTGCATGATTCAGGTCACAGGCACCCCAAACACATTTGACCAGTGTTACACAACACTCTCCTCCCCTCATACTTTCCCTTTTCTAAACACAAGGATATCCCATGTTAAAACAAAACAAAACATTGGTTTAAGATGAGAGTTATGGCATTTATAATTTTCAGTCATGCTCCAAAAAGCATAAAAATTGTAAGTTAAGGGACATGTACCATGTCAGCAGTGAAGACTTTGTACAGTCCCACATCTTATGCTTGCTTATAAAATAGGGTCCATAAGAGGATGCTTGAAGATTTTACATTTCAAAGTGAACTGTTCCAATTCACAACTCCCAGATGAACAAACACAGTTATCCCTCTGATTTCAAACTTCTCTCAATTTTTTGATGTAGCGCTTGGCTCAAAAACACCAAAATGCAAATAAAAATGCATATTTTAGGATAAAAACTGTCTAGAAATATGTACCTCGAGAGAAACAATGTTTAGAAATGCATAGGATGTAAGAAAATATGTTCAAAAATACATATTTAAACATGTATTTAAATAGGGATTTTCATGCGGATTTTAAGAAATGAAACAACAAATTTATGAGTACACATGCAAAATGGACACAGACCAGAAATAGACTCATCCGTCCATCCCCAGCTCCATCCATCCATATTCCTCTTTGGTCATGATCATCTCCCTGATGCTGGGAAGCCACCATACAACCACACTACCTGAAAGTGAGAGCTTCTCTTAGAAATCAACAGAGAAAGCCAAACTTTTACTGTACCTGTGATGGGACAGCAGATGTCCACTCAGGAAACAAAAGACAGCAGCAAAGGCAGGATTCCCTGCTCCTTCTAACTCAGATCTTCCTTGGTGTGCAAACTTTAACTGGAGTGTTGAGCATTTGAAATAACCTGCATGCAAGTTATTGGAGCATGAGGGTTCTTGCATGCAGCTGAGTGCTGGATTTGGCCTAAGAGGCGCTCTGGGAGAGTAATGCAAGTAGACTGACTTTGCTACAAACTGAGGGATGTTTTGTATGTTTGTTTGTTTTTAAATTACTGGGAATCCAGTCCAGCCTTAATGCCAGTTTTGACTTTCAGTGTTAACGGTGGACTGAACCGCAGGGCTGCTATAAGTTACTGTCTCTTAGTACAGCCGCCCCATCTGCAACAGGAGCCTAATACCACTGGACAACCCTGTTGAATTGTTAGAAACTAGGGGTGGGCCATGTGTGGCCCATGGGCCCCATACAGTCCCTGCCTCCATTGTTATCATTTTGAAAAACACCCCTAAAATGGTGTCTGCAAGCTAAATTTGGCCCTCTGGGTGCTCTGCAGCAATAGGGAGTGCTGGTGATTTTGGCCTTTTGGGGGCACGGTTCCCTGTAGACTGCAGGCAATGGCGGGAGTCTGGGGGGGCACCTAGGGTCACGGGATCGTTGGATGTTGCCCACCCTGTAGTAAACCTTTATCTCGGCCAGTGCACAGCATGAATTACACTGCAGGCTGTCACACTGAACCACATTTACCTTGGGATTTGCAGTGCCAGGGGTATTTTTTAAATGTTGAAAAAAAATAAAAGACATTTCACACTGAATAACATTGGAGTTAGAAAGTTCAGGGACTCCTCTGTTTTCTAGCTTTTGTTGTAGGATAAGCTGGTGCTCGGTCACAGCCACATTAAAAACTTGGATTTCTGCATTTATGTCTAAGGGCAGCTATCATTTTTGCGCAGTGGAACATTTAAAAATGGGTTCTTGATGTGAACCAAGAAATGACCTATCAGACAATGAGATGAGTCACTGTATTCTTATATCTCTGTGTCTTCCTCCATTCCCCTTTGCTCTGGCAATCCCTCGGCCACATTCTGTGGCAAAAGAGAACTTGGTACCTCTTCCTCCTTGAGGAGGAGGAGGAGGAGGAGGAGGAGTGTTGTATAGGTAGCAGGAATGACTGCCGGAACCAGCGGGCCTGATTCAGCACACACGGAAGGGAGGGCTTAGCAGAAACTCCACTCACTGTTGCTGCTCCCAATTTTACAGGAGCTGCCCAGGTTCAAAAACCCACAGTACCCCCTAGAATACATAACAAACAGGCACCAAGCAGGACCTATATTCCCTTTGAGGGATAATTTTACACTCTCCCTCCGTCAAGCACCCACTCCCAGCCCAGAAGGGGAGCTCCAGATCCTCCAAAAAGAGGAGAAGGAGCCACTCTCCAGCACCATACCCTAACTCTTTGCCACCTCTGAATCTCTCTCAGCTCAGCTGGCCAGTGCCATTTGAAGTGCTCCCAGGCTGCCATGGCCACACCTCCTCCTTCCCAGCCAACTCCTCCTGAGTCTCCTGCTGATGCTCAGCTTTCCACCTCATTCTCATAGGCTAGCTATGGCAGGCCCACTAGAAAGTCAAGGGTAGCGGTTAGGCAGCAGTGGACCTTTTTGAAGGTGTGGGCCTTCAGTAGCTGCCCCATGGTGCTGACTGCTGACACTGGCTCTGTCAGACACTGACAGAGCCACTGGCTCTGTCTATTATAAATAAATAAATAAACATATGGTTAATATGCAGATGACACGCAACTCTACCTCTCGTTTAAATTTTCACCAAGGTTGGCCGTAGAATCCCTGTCCAAATGTCTGGAGACGGTGAGTGGCTGGATGGGGAGGAATAAGCTGAAGCTGAACCTTAACAACACCGAGGTACTTTTGGTGGGAGACAAGAGGAGGTTGGGGGATGTCGACCTGGTTTGAATGGGGTACGGCTACCCTTGAAAGACCAGGTCCGCAGCCTGGGGGTCATTTTGGACTCCCAGCTGTCCATGGAGGCTCAGGTGTCAGCTGTGAGCCAGACAGTGCTGTACCAACTCCATCTGATACGGTGGCTGCGCATTTACCTTCCCGACCATCTGCTCCCATCGGTAGTACATGCCCTGGTCTCTTCTCGTCTAGACTACTGTAATGTGCTGTATGTGGGGTTACCCTTGAAGACAGTTCGGAAGCTGCATCTGGTGCAGAACACGGAGGCTGGCCTGATTAAAGGCAGCCACCAGCGTGATCACATCACTCCAGTGCTGAAGGAGTTGCACTGGTTACCAGTTGTTTTCTGGGCCAAATTCAAGGTGTTAGTTTTGACCTTTAAAACCCTATGCAGTTCCTGCCCAGCCTATCTCAAGGAGCGCCTCCAGCAACACCAGACAGGCTGCTTAACAAGATCAGCCTTGGATGGCCTTCTCTCTGTCCCATCAGCCAGGACAGCTAGGCTGGTGAGGGCTAGGGAGAGGGCCCTCTCTGTGGTGGCCCCCACTCTGTGGAACTCCCTCCCTAGGGAACTCCGCCATGCCCCCTCTTTAATGAGCTTCCGCCACACATTGAAAACTTGGTTGTTCAGGTAGGCATTTAGGGTGGGCTAGGGAAATTTTAGAAAATGTTTTAATGTGTAATTTTATTGTTTTTAAACTGTTTGTATTATTGTACATTTCCCAGAGTGGCCAGGTGACTGGCCAGATGGGTAATTAAGAAAATACATACATACATACATACATACAACAATGGATTATGAAGAGCTTCCAAAGTTTATCTCCAAACTAGGGGAATGAGCATTAAAATGGGAAATGCAGTTCAATGGATTGGGATGGATGTAAAGTGATGCAGGTGGGGCAAAATGTAAAATGATGAACATTGTAGAGTTCCCAATGGGGAAAGAAAGCAGGACGGGAAAAGCTGAGCCAGCCAAATCCCCTTTGCTCCTCCAACAGAGGACCAGGGGACTCAGCTGGCTCTGCTCCAGCTTCACCCACCCCACCTCCTTTCTACATTAGGGGAAGAAGATGGGGTGTGTGAAGCTGAGCTGGCTGAGCCCCCATTGCTCCTCCATCAGAGAAACAAAGGGGCCTTGGCTAGCTTGGCTTTGTTGAGCGCAGGGCTTCCCTTAACAGGAAAGCCCACACACAGCGAAGCAGTACCACAGGGGAATCCCCGCTATTGTCTCTGATCTGTGACTGGAGAATGATAACAGTGAAGATTCCTCTCCATGCCTGCTCCCCAACCTCCTGGAGGAGCTCATATTCTTTCTGACTTACTGTGATGTTACAAGTAAAATTGGTATGAACACTGGTGCAATGAACACTAAGCCAGAAATAGCTTTGGCTATTGGGTGGTATAGACATATAATAAACAAACAAACATTTCTTCAGCATTTTAGAAAACATTTAGGTATGAACAGGGCAGAGGAATACTTCATACATGTACAGCATAGCACAACACAACACGAGACCTTTCATGAACTTTGATTATTTTGGTACACAAACAGAAAGATATCTCTCAATGAATTTTCATCAACAATGCATACGCTATGAAATCACTTAACGGCATTGTTTGAGTTACAGCTGCGTACAAAGCTGCTGGATGAAATCTTTCAGCTACCCGACTGGGTGGTATGAATTTGGTATTTTTGGATGGTATGAATCTGATAGCATCCTATTGACCACAAAAAATTACCACATTTTCCCACTGTCCAAGCTGGATGAAATAAAACAACAAACATAATGAATATATCAAATCCCATCCTGAATTCTGATTAATAACTTGACATAACCAGAGTATGTTGTTCCATGCCACAGTTGATCAGGCTATTAGTTTAGGCAAGGGAGATGAACACTGTATAAAGATGATGTTCTTAAGGAGGATGAGAATAAATCTAAAGAGTCATCAGATGCCAGCATTACCCTCTATCATATTTCTCTTTCCCTTAACCATTCCTTGCTATTACTTACAGGATGGTTATTCCATTGGCTAATATCTACTTCATTTTCATATTTATATCTCACCTTTCTCCCTGGCGGAACTTAAAAGACATTAAGCACTGGTAGCTCCAATAGCTTGTTGCTGCCTCACCACCCTCTTTGTGGCTCCAGTAGGAATGAATGACCAATTTCTTCTCCTTCTTGCCCATACCCATCTGGTCAGGGCAGGTGCATGCCCTCCTGCAGCAGAAAAACATGGCAAGCAGCGGATGTAACTCTCAACAACACCATGTGAAGCGCACAAGCTCATCCCAGTAGCATTGCACCCCAGGCGAAGAGCCGCATAAGACTCCTCTCTCTTGATGCCAAATCTGTTTGGCATGCAGTGGAGCTGAGCTGGGACACCAGCCAAGAATCTACTCAGAGGTGCTGTCATGAACAGGAATTGGTCACTGACCCTGGTCTGGTCTAGGGTTTCTTCTTGACCATCACATGTTCCTGGAATGGGACCACAGCAATGCGGAGTGTAGCTGCCACTCCTATTTCTTGGTTTAGACTGGGATCAACAGCCCTATTATCTGGGAATTCTGGCTGCTGAACTTGGATGGAAAGTAACCAAGTGGTTTGGGATGTTGCAACCACCTTCACTTGCTTTGCCTCTCATCTATCCAGACTGATACCCCTTTGACTGCGGGGAGTTGGTGCCAGGTCCTGCTTTTGTTGCTGTGCTGTGATCCCTATGATTCCTATTCTGGAATGGGTACTGCTTGCAGCCTTCAGTTTATGAAAGTGCCCAGACAGTTCCCTTTAATGGTTAGCTTTCACCCGGAAGAGTTTGGAGAGTGGAGGATACTTCCTAATATATCCTTTATTGGGCAACAGCTACCAAATTTGTTCTCTGCGTAGTAGAAGATTATGCATTCCTCAGTTTTCAGTATTTTAAAATATATTTATTCCCCCCCCCTTCTATTATACACTTCTCTGAATATGCACATTCTCCAGGCTTTCCGTTGAGCCACACACCAGCTGTATAAGATACTGGAAAGGCCCCTAACCGTTCTGCCACAGAACTGGAATACCATTTGCTATTACAGTATGTGATTATTTGTTTTCATTGGCAACATGAATGTTTCCAGAGCTTGGGTGGGCAGAAGGTCTACTTGTAGATCTCTCAGTGATTTGCAGTGAGTAAGCAAAGATTTCTGACTCCCAATTGTTTAACAACAGGAGCAACAAAAGCATTTTCTTTCCCCTCACCTGGCTGAAATGAAGAAAGCTTTGAGTAATGAGGAATGGATTTTTGTGTGGAAGGACTGTGAGGCTCTGTTCAGTCCTCCTACTCAAAATAAAGTCCTTGGCTCAGAAATCTGCAATTTATTGGCTATGTTCTTTGTGCCAGGCTCTGGTTGGTGAATCCTGGGGTTCTACAAAAAACAACAACAAAATAGATCCTTCAAGCCTGAAGTCTGCCCAATCCTGGTATCCCCACTGCTACATTATTGTAAGCAATAAGGGGCTAGGATCAGCAACAAAGTCTACCAGAGGCACAAATTATTATTGCTGTGATGCTTAGCATATTGGTTACTGTGTACATTCTGTGGAACCAGCTCTTGTCATTAAAGGCTTTGTGAAGAACCAAAGGGAACTTGTACGCATGTGTTAGGTTTGAAAGCATGTTCTGAGGAATGCTCATAAAAACCACAGATAAAAGCCTGGATTAGAAATTTCCCATGGACCTTTCAACTAATAAAATAACATCAGATCGAGAGGCAGTACTTAATTAAACAGCATCAGCTCAAATTGTGCATTGCAGGCACCAGAAATAAATAAATCCTTTAAAGAGGAGAACTTTGAGGAGATGCAAAGGTACAGCAGTTGTAGCTAATGGACAGTGTATAACATTCTACTGAACAAATGTGTGAAATGGAATTCAAGATAAATTGGATTATGTGAAGAGTCTCTTGAGTCACTTTGGGAAAAGTGCCAAGTTT
Source organism: Heloderma suspectum (assembly GCF_057233095.1). Lineage (NCBI taxonomy): Eukaryota > Metazoa > Chordata > Lepidosauria > Squamata > Helodermatidae > Heloderma > Heloderma suspectum. Next base: position 121,466,256 of record NC_139462.1, read on the forward strand.
TATGTAGGTTTTTGAACAAAATTGGTACACAGAATAATGTTAGATACATTTGGCAATGTTGCAAAATTATACTCAACCTCACTGCATTTTTTATTAGGTGTGCTTTGTTCAATGAATATAGGAACATTCCCTGGAAATTTATAGAAGCAAATGAAAGGACAAAATCTTGATTAGTTGTTATATTTAGGATGACATTTTACAATATCTTCTTTCTTTCTGTTTATATTTGCTTGTCATTTTGTGTGTGTGTTTAAAGTTCTCAATATACATTTAAAAGAGGGACACACTGAATAGTTTATTAATATATCATAATGTTTTTGGAGGGTAACATAAATTTATCCAGCTACTTGGTTTTATAAAGTTCAATGGTATCTTAGGGAAGCGACATATACTTCTAATGTTGACTTCAGAAACTTTGGTTCTTTTTACATTTGCCACAGAAAATACTAATACGATATTTTAAAAATGTATCCAGTACAACTACTCTGCTGGTCTGTGCATTCAGTGGAGAGATTTGGATTGTGGCCATTATGTTCTGTTGATATTAGTAAGATTTACCTCCATATAAAGTCTCCAGGATTTACACTGAAGTTGTGGTTGTAAATTGACCTAACAATTTAAGGATCATGCCCATAGGAACATTATACTGCTTGTGGCTGACTACATATACGTCTGGAATACAGATGTGTAAAATAAAATCATGAGGAAAGTGACTTTTGGATGCTTCCAACACTTTCTAGTTTTGTGAAGTACTCTAGTTTCAGAGCACTTCACAAAAATACTCTGGAAAGAAAATGCAACAGTGCACAATAAACTATTTTCAGCACTTTAAAGGAAACTTGATTGAATGTCTTTTAAGCTATTGCCCATCTCAAGGGGCTATTGAAGAAAAGGGAAAAAACAGAAAGTACTTAGAGATTGCAAATGGGAAATAGGATGCTTAGATTTCAACGTGAACAGTATCCGGTGTCTATAATTGCTATAAATGAAGCCAATCAATAGTATGTACAAAATACCATTATAATGGTTCATTGTCTAAGCTATCTCTAAATGATTACAGATGGTGTGTCTTCATCAAGAGTACTTTGATCAGATGGAATATTACATAGATTTTTGTCCCTAACACAGCTCAACTCAAAACAAGGCACAAAATGGACTGGGCCAGAAGGTCGTGTTAACCTTGTGGTTTTATAGCAAAGTGCAGTTGGAGACAAGAAAGGTTCCATGTTTAGAACTTTGTTCATGGGCAGAGCCAGAAAGTCTGGCCACTATCTGTTATCCCAGCATTAGCAGCCAAAGGAAGAAGCGTTAATGGGAATGTAAGGGGGAAAATAGTAACCTAATATTAATGAACTGGCATGTCTGTCACTTCTGTGTTCATTAAGTTGATCAAACTGTCAAAATTTCTGGAGCCTGAGTAATGGAAATAAACCTTGGAGATCCCATTTAAGAACAATCTTAAGTCTATTTGTACATGCACTGTCTCAGTATTATTCATTAATGTTTCATTTTACACTGCTAGTTCAGAAGCTGCTGTGTTGAAAGTTGATAATGAGTTAGAATAAAGCAAATTAAATAATTAATGCATTAAATATTTGTGGAAGAAAATACTTAGGAATCTTATTTGTTGTCCTTGGAAGTACTCTTGATAGACATAAGATGCCAATACTAACAACATACCACCTTCCTGCTGTTGTCACAGATGTGCTTCCAGACAAGGCTTTTATTGTGCAGTCACCTGCCTCTTTCGGGGGGGGGGGGTGTCCAGGCTTCATCAATTTGCATTTGAAACCCTCCTGTGTTTTCCCACTACTTCTTCCATCTTTTTTCATTCCAAAGAAAATCCGTTAAGGAGGGAAAGATGGAACAGCTCCATGTTTTTTGACTGGTAGCATTAGGTGCCCTCTGTCAGGAAGCACCCTAAGACTTTTGCACCCATTCATTAATCTTGGTAAACAAAAGCCAAACTACAAATAGTTTGGCTTTGCGTGCATAATTTTTCCACTTTAAATAGCACTGGGTAATTAAAATTGGGGCCCTGGTGAATGGGGAGACAGTTTGGCACCACTGGGAGCTTCCCTCCAGCACAAATTGCTTGGCAGGGGCAATCTCCATCAGGATCATGGCACTGAAGTGAAATGTTCTTTTAAAAAAAATTCTTGCCATAATGTGATCCGATCCCCCTCTCCACCCCCCTCTCTCTCACAGACAGACACACACACACACACCACTGATATTTAAAGTATCACACAACTACATGTTTAATATAGCACGAGTTTGGCTTACTGTCTTCAAACATGCTGTTATTATTTCAGGTTCTTTGATGAAAAGAAGTACAGGTAAGGTGCTGAGCAGAGACCAAGGTGGAGACTGCACACTAGAACTGAATCAAGGCACCTGTGCAATAGTCATGGGGCTTTGGTAGATTACCTTAAACCCCCAAGAAGTGGGATAAGACACAGGCTCAAGTGAGCAGGTTTCCACCCCTACTTCACTTTAAACATTCTTCCTGAACTCATGCATACTCACACAGATACACACACACATGGCCCATCCACTCACACACACATTTAAGTGGCTTCTGAGAATGGCTTGAGAACCATACCTTACTGGAAGATGGTGTCTCACTTCTGCCAGTTCAGTGGGCGGCTCACACCAAGGTCCCTGACCCATCCACCGCAGAGTCATGGATGGCTTTCAGTTGCTCAGCCAGCCTCTTGGCAGGAGCGAAAGAGACTTCCCATGCCTTGAATGAGACTCTGTCCTCTGAAGCTTCTCCAGCACTCTGTCCCTGGCTGCCCACTACAGGGAGGGTGCCACAGGAACAGAGGGGGCATCTGGGTATTCCTGCCCCACATAGCTCTCAACAAGAGAGCTGCTGCCTCTTGACAGAGAAGCTCTGAGGGCTACAGAAGACCTCCCCCTCTAGTCCAAGGAGAGTGCTTCCAGGGGAGGTTTTTAATTTATTGTGCAATTGCACTGCCTCATTCACAGAATTTTAAGGAGGGTCCAGACATTATCTGGGTGGCATCTATAAACCCTTGGAAGTTTGCAGGATCGGGACAAAACCTCTAGTAGGGAGTCACCCGATGCTCTGTCAAAACCCTGTGTCCCTTCCCCCCTCCATTCCTTTCGTTTCCCCCACTGGCAGTAGTGTGCTTTTGACAGCTCCTTATTTTTGCTTTGCGGTATGTTGGGGTCCCCTTCATGGATCACTGCCTTGTTGTGGCGAAGGGGCTTGCGTAACTCAGTGAAGCCATAAGCTATGCCGTGCAGGGCCACCCAAGACGGACAGGTCATGGCAGAGAGTTCTGACAAAATGTGGTCCACTGGAGAAGGAAATGGCAACCCACTCCAGTATTCTTGCCAAGAAAACCCCATGGAATGTATCACAAGGCTAAAAGAGATGACGCTGGAAGATGAGCCCCTCAGGTCGGAAGGTGTCCAATATGCTACTGGGGAAGAGCAGAGGGTATTTCCAAGTAGCGCCAGAAAGAGTGAAGCGGCTGGGCCAAAGCCGAAAGGACACTCAGCTGTGGATGTGTCTGGTGGTGAAAAGAAAATCCGATGCTGTAAAGAACAATATTGTTTAGGAACCTGGAATGTCAGATCAATGAATCAAGGTAAGCTGGAGGTGGTCAAACATGAGATGGCAAGATTGAACATTGACATCTTGGGAATCAGCGAACTAAAATGGACAGGCATGGGCGAATTTAATTCAGGTGACCATCATATCTACTATTGTGGGCAAGAATCCCTTAGAAGAAATGGAGTAGCACTCATAGTCAACAAAAGGGTGGGAAAAGCAGTACTGGGGTACAATCTTAAAAATGATAGAATGATCTCAGTACGAATCCAAGGCAAACCATTCAACATCACAGTAATTCAAGTCTATGCCCCAACCACTGAGGCCGAAGAAGCTGAGGTTGTTCGGTTCTATGAAGACCTACAACACCTTCTAGAACTAACACCAAAAAAAGATGTCCTCTTCATCATAGGGGATTGGAATGCTAAAGTAGGAAGTCAAGAAATCACCGGGATAACAGGCAGGCATGGCCTTGGTGTACAAAATGAAGCAGGACAAAAGCTAATAGAGTTTTGCCAAGAGAACATGCTGATCATAGCAAACACTCTTTTCCAACAGCACAAGAGGCGACTCTACACATGGACGTCACCAGATGGTCAATATCGAAATCAGATTGATTATGTCCTTTGCAACCAAAGATGGAGAAGCTCCATACAGTCAGTAAAAACAAGACCTGGAGCTGACTGTGGCTCAGATCATGAGCTGCTTGTGGCAAAATTTCGGCTGAAATTGAAGAACGTAGGGAAAACCACTAAACCATTCAGGTATGACCTCAATCATATCCCTGATGAATATACAGTGGAGGTGAGGAATAGATTTCAGGGATTAGACCTGATAGACAGAGTGCCTGAGGAACTATGGACGGAGGTCCGTAACATTGTTCAGGAGGCAGCAACGAAATCCATCCCAAAGAAAAAGAAATGCAAGAAAGCAAAGTGGCTGTCTGATGAGGCTTTACAAGTAGCTCACGAAAGAAGGGAAGCGAAAAGCAAGGGAGAAAAGGGAAGATATACCCAACTGAATGCAGGGTTCCAGAGAATAGCAAGGAGAGACAAGAAGGCCTTCTTAAATGAACAATGCAAAGAAATCGAGGAAAACAACAGAATGGGAAAGACTAGAGATCTCTTCAAGAAAATTGGAGATCTCAAGGGAACGTTTTGTGCAAAGACGGGCATGATAAAGGACAAAGAAGGCAGGGACCTAACAGAAGCAGATGAGATTAAGAAGAGGTGGCAAGAATACACAGAAGAACTATACAGGAAAGATCTGAATGTCCCTGATAGCCATGATAGTGCGGTCACTGAACTTGAGCCGGACATCCTAGAGAGTGAAGTCAAGTGGGCCTTAGGAAGCATTAGTAACAACAAAGCTAGCGGAGATGACAGTATTCCAGCCGAGCTATTTAAAATCCTAAAAGATGATGCTGTTAAAGTGCTGCATTCAATATGCCAACAAATCTGGAACACTCAACAGTGGCCACAAGACTGGAAAAGGTCAGTTTACATTCCAATTCCAAAGAAGGGCAATGCCAAAGAGTGTTCAAACTACCGTACAATTGCGCTCATTTCACATGCCAGCAAGGTGATGCTCAAAATCCTACAAGCTAGGCTTCAGCAGTATGCGAACCGAGAACTACCGGAAGTACAAGCTGGGTTTAGAAGAGGCAGAGGAACTAGAGATCAAATCGCCAACGTTCGCTGCATCATGGAGAAAGCAAGAGAATTCCAGAAAAACGTTTATTTCTGCTTCATTGACTACGCAAAAGCCTTTGATTGTGTGGATCACAACAAACTGTGGCAAATTCTGAAAGTGATGGGAGTACCAGACCACTTTACCTGTCTCCTGAGAAACCTGTACGAGGGTCAAAAAGCAACAGTAAGAACCAGACATGGAACAACCGATTGGTTCAAAATTGGGAAAGGAGTACGACAAGGCTGCATATTGTCACCCTGCTTATTTAACTTATATGCAGATTACATCATGAGAAATGCCGGGTTGGATGAATCAGAGGTCGGAATTAAGATTGCTGGGAGAATTATCAACAACCTCCGATATGCAGACGATACCACCCTAATGGCAGAAAGTGAAGAGGATCTCAAGAGCCTCTTGTTGAGGGTGAAAGAGGAGAGTGCAAAAGCTGGTTTGAAACTCAACATTAAAAAAACAAAGATCATGGCATCTGGCCCCATCACTTCCTGGCATATAGAAGGGGAAAAAATGGAAGCAGTGACAGATTTTACTTTATTGGGCTCCAAGATCACCGCAGACGGTGACTGTAGCCATGAAATTAAAAGACGCTTGCTCCTTGGGAAGAAAGCTATGGCCAACCTAGACAGCATAGTAAGAAGCAGAGACATCACCTTGCCGACAAAGGTCCGTCTAATCAAAGCTATGGTTTTCCCAGTAGTAATGTATGGCTGTGAGAGCTGGACTATAAGGAAGGCTGAGCGCCGAAGAATTGATGCTTTCGAACTGTGGTGCTGGAGAAGACTCTTACGAGTCCCCTGGACTGCAAGGAGGTCAAATCAGTCCATCCTAAATGAAATCAACCCTGAGTGCTCATTGGAAGGACAGATAATGAAGCTGAAGCTCCAATATTTTGGCCACCTAATGCGAAGAGAAAACTCCCTGGAAAAGACCCTGATGCTGGGAAAGACGGAAGGCAAAAGGAGAAGGGGACGGCAGAGGATGAGATGGCTAGATAGCATCATGGATGCAATGAATATGAACTTGAGCACGCTCCGGGAGAGAGTGCAGGACAGGAAGGCCTGGCGTGCTATGGTCCATGGGGTCACGAAGAGTCGGACACGACTGAACGACTGAACAACAACAAATGTTGGGGTATCGTGGTGGCGCGATTTCTCTGTTGCGCACTTGGGAGATAGGGCGTTTGGCACTACAGAGAGCAGGTGTCTTTTTAATTCCCATTATGTCACAGTAGAGCAGTAGCGCTATTTTGGTGTTTCAGGGGCAGTTTAGAGCTTTTGTCAGTGGCTATCTGTACCTGGCTGCTAGGCAGATCTCAGAAACAGTGATCTGCCAGCCAGAGCAGAGCAGAGTAGAGTGGCAGCAGTGGCTTTGAGTGCTCTCGCCAAGCAACTCTGTTTAAACCACTCTTTAAGCCACTGTGGAGTGCCAGACATGATAAGCCATGGTGATTTAAATAAACCTCACTGCAGACCAAGGCTTATCAGAGCGGCTTATTTTGGCTTAATAAGCCACCCTGACAGGGGAAAACTGCTCACAGATGACACAATAAGCCATGGTGGTTTATAAACTACTGTGAGTAGCTTATAAACTATCATGGCTTATTGTGACATGCGAACCCAGTCAATGCCTTTTGATTGTCAGTGCTCTCCTAACATGTTCCCAACACTGCTCATGTTGGCTTCTGCCCCTGTGATCTTGAAGTGAGGTCATTATCAAATGCTGGAATAATGTTACATTGGCCTAACATATTATACTGGCAATTATACTTGAGAAGAGAAGACTGAGGGGAGATATGATAGCACTCTTCAAGTACTTGAAAGGTTGTCACAGAGAAGAAGGCCAGGATCTCTTCTTGATCCTCCCAGAGTGCAGGACACGGAATCATGGGCTCAAGTTCCAGGAAGCCAGATTCCGGCTGAACATCAGGAAAAACTTCTTGACTGTTAGAGCAATACAACAATGGAACCAATTACCTAGGGAGGTGGTGGGCTCTCCCACACTGGAGGCCTTCAAGACGAGGCTGGACAGCCATCTGTCAGGGATGCTCTGACTTGGATTCCTGCATTGAGCAGGGGGCTGGACTCGATGGCCTTGTAGTCCCCTTCCAACCCTACTATTCTATGATTCTATGATTCAATGCCATACCACTGGCCACCACCACATCACCAGCACAGAAGTAGCTGACATAGCTGAACCACAGGATTGTGCTGTAAATAATCATATTTTGTGGAAATTACTGGGATTTGGGTCCCCCCCCCCCTTTACAATAGATCTAATAGGATGGGGGCTAACCATGATTCCTCTACATTTGGCCACCAATAAATATTGACCAGACTGGTCAATTAGAGGGGGAATGGAAAGCAAAGTGCGGAGGGAGAAGTGAAACAAAACAAAATTAAAAAGTGGCTACAAAGATTAGATGGGTGAGTCATGGTAAGGAAACTACAAAGAAGGGGTCAGAAGATGCTCAAGGCCACTCAGAAGCACACTTGGAGAAAGGATGAGGAGCTAGAGAAAGCAGACTTTAGATCCCCTGATATGTTACAGATGAGAATTGAGACAGTGCTATGCACAAGTAAGTGTGTGGGACCACCTGAGGAGTCTGGCAACTGCCCAATAAGTGGACCTGGAGGGCAGAACCATAAGGGGAAGGTAAACCTTTGCATAAAGGACAGAAGAGAACAGGCACATGAGGGATCAAGAGGCAGAGCATCTGTGAGAGAGTGCCTTCCCCCCTCCCGTTATCACTGGGAAACTGCAACTTTTCCTCTCTCCACTAGATTAAGGAATAGGATTTGCAGAGTGATCAGACATTGCCCATCTCACACTGAAATCAATGGATGTAAAGTGCTTAACATTGGATGGATTGTACACAATATGTTTAATTGGCGGAAACCCAGATGGACCAGTGAGTCGCCTGGAGCATAGAGGGAGTTAAAGGGAGCCCCATTCAATCTCAGCTGAGGATAAATTCTTCCCAGCCTTGGGCATTTAAAGAGAGAAACTCTCCCTCAGGGGAAAAATATATTTGCTTTCTAATTCAACTGCACCTAAAATATACTTCCACAATCACCTCAGTTGTGGCCATCTCTGATGTTTAAGAAAAAGGGAAGGGAAAAAAGCAATCTCAGACATCAAGAATTTTCTGGTAATCCAGTAGGTGGACTATTAGGCTAAAACGCACCATACAATATTTATGTATGTATGTATGTATGTATTTCACTTATAGCCCACCTTTTTTCCTCCTTAAGGAACCCAAGGTGGCTTACATAAACCTCTTCCTCTCCATTTTATCCTCACAACAACAACCCTGTGAGGTGGGTTGGGCTGAGAGTCTGTGACTGGCCCAAAGTCACCCACTGAACTTTCAGGACTAGAACCCGGATCTCCCAACTCCCAGTCCAACACTCTAGTCACTACACCACACTGGGTCTCTAATTTAGGGCACAATCCTATTGGATGCACCTGGGAACTTTTAACTAAGCCTCTGAGCTTAGTGGCTTGTGTGCATCCATTGTAGAGGAGGAGCGCATCGTGCCTCTCGCTCTGCATTTGAGCTACGAGGGCATTTTTACCCATCTAGCGGAGGCTTGGAGGACGGGGCAGGAAGTAGGGGTGCACGAAAGTCACTTACCTGTCCTCGAAGCTTTTCGCGGTGGGGGGGAGGCGCTTCGCTGCTCCCCCCGCGAAGTTCAGGCCGGGAGGGGAGGCTTCCCGCCTCGCCCGGCCGAAATTCAGGCCGGGGGGGAGGCTTCCTGCCTCGCCCGGCCGAAATTCAGGCCGGGGAGGAGGTGCCTCGCCTCGCCCGGCCGCGAACTAAAAAGTTAAAAACAAAAACAAAATGCCCCCGTGATAGGCTACGTGACGATTAATGTAGCCTATCATGGCTAGATCTGCAAAGTCAGCCGTGATAGGCTACGTAAATCGTCACGTAGCCTATCACGGGTGACTTTAAAAAAAAAAGCGCGTGCGCAAATGGCGGCCCCCATAGGGAGCCGCCATTTGCGTTCCTTATTTGGTCGCTGTAGTCTACGTAAATCTTTATGTAGACTACGGCGAAAATAAGGGCAACGCAAATAGCGTTGCCCTTATTTTCACCGTAGTCTACGTAATCTTTACGTAGACTACAGCGACCAAATAAGGAACGGGAATGGCGGCTCCCTATGGGGGCCGCCATTTGCGCACGCGCTTTTTTTTTTAAAGTCACCCGTGATAGGCTACGTGACGATTTACGTAGCCTATCATGGCTGACTTTGCAAATCTAGCCATGATAGGCTACGTTAATCGTCACGTAGCCTATCATGGGGGCGTTGTTTTTTTTTCTTTTATTGGAATGGCGGCGGCGGCGGCAGCTGGTCGAAAGACCGGCTGCCGCTCCCGCCCCGGACGAAGACCCGCCGAACCGCCGGCCGGACCCACCGCCGGGAGGGACATTCGCCAAACGTAAGTCCCGTCCCGGGGGGCGGTGCGGGGGGCGGGGGGGTGCGGAGAATTTCTCCCCAAAACTTGTTCGGGGGGCCGAACACGTTGGCGCTCGGCCCCCCGAAGTTTCGGGGAGAAATTCTCCGCCAACCCTAGCAGGAAGGAGGCTGGGGATGGCTGGGTAAAGCTCGGATCCCGGCCTCCCCAGTCTCCTCCCCTCCCCGCCCACTGACATGCCCCCTTTAACCCCTCTATGAGCTTGCATTTGGGATCTTGTAGAAGCAGGCAGTGTGGGTCTCTCCATGCCAGCTGTGGGGGGTGGCAGGGGAAGGGGGCTCGGTTTCGACACTGTCTCAGGGACATAGGATTGCTCCCTCCAATATTTTATCCTACTCCATTTTAGAACAAATGAAATGAAGTCTGCAAGGAGGACCTTTCCAAAAAAAATTATTTTAAAATTTAAAGTACCTGTCAAAACAAATGTGTGTTACTACTACTGCTACAGTCACATTTATTTATGTCATGGTCTGAACTTCTATCCTCCCCATCCTTAGAACTTGGGGTTGGTGACAATGTAAAACAACACACACAATAAAATATCCAATTGAAATTAAGCAAAATAACGGACATTGAAATCTTGGCCAAATATTTACTACATATTCATTATGCCATTGTCTTTGAGGAAGCTCCTCCACATAGGAGGTCTTATTGAGGCATTATCCAGGCAGAGAGCTACATAGATTAACAATGTAACACTATCATGTGTGTTAACTGGTTTTTAATTGTTCTTTTATTGCATAATTTATTTGGATATGCTGTAATGCTGCCCTGGAATTCTTTTTTTTTTTTTTTAACTGAAGATGTGGGGTAGAAATAATACTCATAATAATATTAGAGCCAGGGCCTGCAGGAGAAGCCACCACCACCACCACCACCACCAGGGAAGAGGCGTGCTTGCCGCCGCTGGGCCTGCTGCTGCCGCTGCTGCCACCACCACCAGGCCTTCCCTGTGGACTTCTGCCTGGCAGACTGCCAGTCCCTGCAGGACCAGGCCCCCAGGTACCGAGCCAGCTGTGCTGCTCCACCTGCCCCTCCCTGGAGGGGCTACATAAGCTGGCTGGCTGAGGTGGCCTGGGAGAGCCAGGGCCTGCAGGAGAAGCCACCACCACCACCGGGGAAGAGGCATGCTTGCTGCTGCTGGGCCTGCTGCCGCCGCCGCCGCCACCACCGCCACCGCCACCAGGTCTTCCCTGTGGACTCCTGCCTGGCATTTTTAAGGGGATTTTAATTGTTTTGTTTGTTTGTTTTATTTTGTTGGGGGGGATTTTGTTGTGTTTTTAGGGGTGGGTAGCCTGCCTGATAGGCGGGAGCGAGGGGGCATGTGTCCACCTGATGGAGGCAGTGGGGGAGTGTTGGGGGCCAGAACATACCGAGGCTGGGCGGCAGGCACTGGCGGAGCGCTAGGGGCAGGCCATGCCAGGTAGGGGGAACAAGGGAGAGATGTGTAATATCTGTCCCCTGCTCTGGGCCTGTCCAGAGCCAAAGGATGGCTGGGGGAGGCGTGACCCCATCTTCTGGCCTTTGTTTGCTGCTCTGCAATGCCAGGTCTGTTACCCAGAAAACCTCCCTCATCCATGACATGATCCTGGATGAGGGTGCAGACCTGGCATGTATTACGGAGACCTGGCTGGCCGAGGCTGCTGCTCCAACCCTTGCAGCCATGTGTCCAGCTGGATTTTTGTATGCACAGCAGCCGAGGGCTGGGGATCGGGGAGGGGGAGTGGCTGTTATCTACCGAGAGTCCTTGGTCTTCACCAGACCCCCTCTCCGGGAGACCAAGGTTGCTGAGGGCATGTACTGGAGGTTGGGCCCGAAGGGCAGTCTGGGGATTCTGCTCGTGTACCGTCCACCCTGCTGCACGACTGACTCCCTGGCCGAGGTGCTTGAGGTGGTCTCTGATGTGCGTGTACAGTCCCCTAACTTACTGGTGTTGGGGGACTTCAACGTACATTCGGAGGCCATCCTCACAGGAGCACCTCGGGACTTCATGGAGACCATGGCCTCCTGGGAGCTGCACCATATTCTAACTGGGCCCACCCATGTAGCCGGTCATGCACTAGACCTTGTGTTTGTTTCTGGAGAAGCGGAGAGTGATCTGGAAGTCGGGGTTATATCCACCACCCCCTTGTCATGGTCAGATCACTATCTAGTGATGTTGGACTTCTCGGTTCCACAACCCCTCCGCAGGGGTGGAGGACCCATTAAAATGGTCCGCCCCAGGCGTCTTATGGATCCAAATGGATTCCTGAACGCGCTTGGGGATTCTCTGGGGCATGCCAACGGCCACTCGGTCGAGACCCTGGTGGGTGGCTGGAATGCCGCAATCACTGGGGCATTAGATCGGGTGGCTCCGAAACGCCCTCTCCCCCTGAACAGGGCTCGGACTGCACCATGGTTCAATCCGCGGTTACGAGCTCTGAAACAGGAGGTGAGACGGCTAGAGCGCCGGTGGCGGAAGTCTCGCTCCAAAGACGATCAGACATGGGCTAGAGCTGTATCTTCAGCCTATCACGTGGCGGTGAAGGCAGCAAAAAAGGAATATTATGCTGCCTCCATCGCGTCTGCAGAGTGCTGCCCCAGGAGGCTGTTCCAAGTGGTCCGGAGCCTGGTCGGTCCTGTGGCTCCAGAACCACTGGAGCATTCTAAGGCCTCCTGTGAGGCTTTGGCAAGGCACTTTGCAGATAAAATTGATCAGATTAGGTGTGTTACTCTGCACACTGTGGATACAGTTAGTGAGCAAGAGGCGGCCTGTGGCAAACAGGTTTTGTGGGATCGGTTCCAGCTTCTTCCTCCTGATGAAGTGGACAAGGTGCTTTCATCTGTAAGGCCGACCACCTGCTTACTTGATCCTTGCCCATCTTGGCTCATTATGAGCTGCAGAGAGAGACTGGGTGAGGGGATCAAGGCGGTAGTGAACGCCTCCCTTGAGGAGGGAGTGATGCCATCAGCCCTCAAGGAGGCAGTGATAAGACCGCTCTTAAAGAAGCCCTCCTTGGATCCTCAAGTTCTGAACAACTTTCGCCCAGTCTCAAATCTGCCATTTTTGGGCAAGGTGATTGAGCGGGTGGTGGCGGTGCAGTTGAAGGCACACTTGGAAGAAACTGATTATCTAGACCCATTTCAGTCGGGCTTCAGGCCTGGGCATGGGACAGAAACGGCCTTGGTCGCCTTGGTGGATGATATGAGGAGGGCTCTGGATAGGGGTGAATGCTCCTTCCTTGTTCTCCTCGACCTCTCAGCGGCTTTTGATACCGTTGACCACGGTATCCTCCTGGACCGCCTGGAGGGGTTGGGCATTGGAGACACTGTATTGCGGTGGTTCTGGTCCTTCCTCTCCGGCAGGTACCAGAGGGTAGCACTGGGAGAGGAGGTTTCGGACCCGTGGCCACTTACTTGTGGGGTGCCACAGGGTTCCATCCTCTCCCCGATGCTATTTAACATCTATGTGAAGCCACTGGGGGCTATCATCAGGAGGTTTGGGGTGCAGTGTCATCAATATGCGGATGACACGCAGCTCTACCTCTCATTCAAATCTTCACCAAGGTTGGCCATAGAATCCCTGTCCAAATGTCTGGAGACGGTGAGTGGCTGGATGGGGAGGAATAAGCTGAAGCTGAACCCTGACAAGACCGAGGTACTTTTGGTGGGAGACAAGAGGAGGCTGGGGGATGTTGACCTGGTGTTGAATGGGGTACGGCTACCCTTGAAAGACCAGGTCCGCAGCCTGGGGGTCATTTTGGACTCTCAGCTGTCCATGGAGGCTCAGGTGTCAGCTGTGAGCCGGACAGCGCTGCATCAACTCCATCTGATACGGCGGCTGCGCCCCTTCCTTCCCGACCATCTGCTCCCATCGGTAGTACATGCCCTGGTCTCGTCTCGTTTAGACTACTGTAATGCGCTCTACGTGGGGTTACCCTTGAAGACGGTTCGGAAGCTGCATCTGGTACAGAACGCGGCAGCTCGCCTGATTAAAGGCAGCCGCCGGCGAGATCACATCACTCCAGTGCTGAAGGAGTTGCACTGGTTACCAGTTGTTTTCCAGGCCAAATTCAAGGTGTTGGTTTTGACCTTTAAAACCCTATATGGTTCCGGCCCAGCCTATCTTAAGGAGCGCCTCCAGCAACACCAGACAGGCCGCTTAACAAGATCAGCCTCGGATGGCCTTCTCTCTGTCCCATCAGCCAGGACAGCTAGACTGGTGGGGACGAGGGAGAGGGCCTTCTCTGTGGTGGCCCCCACTCTGTGGAACTCCCTCCCTAGGGAACTCCGTCATGCCCCCTCTTTAATGAGCTTCCGTCGTGCATTAAAAACGTGGTTGTTCAGGCAGGCATTTGGGGTGGGTTAGGGTATTTAAAAAAAAAAAATTATGGTAAAATTTTATTGTTTTAAATTGTTTTATGGTGGGTTGTACATCGCCCAGAGTGGCTGGGTGACCAGTCAGATGGGCGATTAATAAATTTAATAAATAAATAAATAAAATATAGCTAAATATCATGTGCACTCAGATCATCCCCTGGGCTCCTTACAACACTTCTCAAAGAGGTGCAGGCTTTGGCTAGTCTCTGTGAGGCAAGAGTTTTATAGCTGAACTTTACTTTCTTAGATCCTCACTTGAGAAAAGGGGCCAGAGCTACTACACAGTAAGTTGGCTCGTCTATGGATATTTCATAGTATGGACTACTTTCTGAAGATTGGGGATCTTCTGCCTACACCAAGTTGTTGTGTTTAGCTCCTAGTTACTGGCAGAACAATCCATCCTGTCCTCCGGTGGTTATGGAGAAGCCACTGCCTTCTGAGATGGCTACTTGTCTTCAGTTAACGGGATTGTGGCTGTAGGCGCTTCCCACACTCCCATTTGCCCCCAGTGACTAGAAACATAAGAATGAGTGCTGTAGTTGCAATAGAAGCAAGAGCTTTGCCCAATGTACAGAGTGGGGCAATGGGCAGTTCAGATGGCAAGGTACAGGTGGGCATGAAGATAAACCTTATGTAGATCTGGCATCTTCATTAGAATCCATGCAAGCAAGCCATTATTTAATATGGCTGTGGAGACACACCAATTTAATTCCTACTTTGGGGGGGGTAGGATTGTGTCCTAAGAATGGGGTTTGGACAGGAGAGGGTTAATTGGGCCAAAATGCTGCAAGGCACTTTTTTTTATTAGAGAAATTATGGGTAAAGGGCCCAGGAAAATTAGGAAATGGTTAGAGAAGAAGCAGGCAAAGAAGAAGGCAGAAGAAGGAGGCAACTAGGAAAAGAAACAAAAGTGGCAGGCTACAGTTTTCAAGTGAGATACAGAGGAAGAGACATGGAGAGTTTGGGGGAGCTCGGGGCAGTATCCAGTGGGGACATTCCACAAACTCAATAGCACTAGCAGAGCTCTGCTGCATCTTTCCATTGCACAAGTGGTTGCCCATTACTCTTGTGCAACTGGTTGTGCAAGCAGTTGCGCAACAGGTTGCACAACAGGTGCAAAGCAGTTGCCCAACTGGTTACACAATGCGTTGCACAACAGGTGTGAAGCATTTGCATAACAGGTTGCACACCAGATCGCACAACACATTGCACAATGGGTAACACAGTTGCGCAACCCAAGAATAATACGCAATGCGTTGCACAATGCATTGCACAAGCATAATGAAAAACTGGTTGCACAACCACACCTCTGCAAATGTAACTTTAGTTCGATTCTTCTCTTGCCCATAGTTCAGAACCTAGTTTCCGCTAGCACAACATCATTTGAGCTAACGGAATGACACAGTTGGATACTGCCCTCTGAAAGCTAACAGCATCAGGGGACACAAGGGACTCTCTTTGGAGATCTGATGTGGGACAGTGGAATTTGCGGTTGGACTGTTTAAGCTGTGCTTCCTCCTATGCCCAACCTGTATATTGTAAATAACCTCAATTATTGTGAAACATTATGAAACATATGCATCCAGTGACCTCCTTCCAAAGGAAACTGAACCAGGGTAGTGCTGCACTCCTGGAACTTTTCAGTGTTTGGGGAAGATGGGGTGAGCATAAAAATAAATTATTGTTCATACATTACTTATTAATACTAAACCAGAGTGGGTATAAAGTAGATTTGGGTGATCTGCAGACCAGCATGGGTTTCTACCTCTCAGTTCCTAACAACTGCAGAAACTAAAAAGTTTTCCTCCCTCCCAAATTAGGGTGATGAAAAAGAACACTTGGGGAGAAACTAGGAGTGGATTTTTGTGTGAAAGGGCTTGAGACCTTGGTTCTGGTCTCAAATTCCTGGGCTGAGAGTGTTCTCCGAGGCAGCCTGTTTCTAATTCTTAGTGAATCTCACTTAGGGAGCAATCCTATGGCCACTACTCAGTGGATAGATGGCCATAGGATATGTGGTTTTCTGGGAACTGACCCTGAGGTCAGTTCCTGGAGAACCAACCTTCCCCTTGTTCTGTGCTGCCTCGCAGGCAGTGTGGAACGGCCCCATGCTACATGCTCGCAGGAGGAACATGGAGTGGCCAAAATGGGGCATGCCAGGGGGTGTTGCGGGGCGAGGAAGGAGGAAATGTCAGCCCGACACATCCTATGTGTTGTCCAGCAGCCCCCTTTCCTGCTCTGCCGTTCTGTGGCTAGACAGCCGCAATTGGCTGTCTAGCCACAAATGCAGGGCAGGAGAAGCATGGAGGGAACAATCCCCTCTGTGCTTCTCCTGCTTTGCATTGGATATTTCCATAGGATTGCACCCTTAGTGACTGGGTTCACACGACACAACAACCCACCATAGGCATCCAGCCACCACGGTGAATTGTTGTGTCGTCGAAACCCAGCACATTTTCCATGGGGTGGCTTATTTTTCGTGAATAGTGCAGGCTGAGAACCCATGCCTTGTTGTAGGGTTGTTTTTACCTGTGGTAGGTTGTTGTGTCATGTGAACTCAGGAAGGTGTTTTCGGCATGGCTTGTTGAAAAGTGCTACTGTGTCTTTGGGCAGAAGCAGCCAAAAATGGTGGTACTCTGCTCCTCATGAGCGATCTTGCCTGCGGAACTCTGCCTAGCAACATATTGTGCTGCCACAGCCTGTATCCTCCCTCCCCCACCTTGGTGCTCCACTTGTCAGCGAACCAGCTTTTTCTTACCCGTGTGAGCCAGCAGTGGGTAATCTACCCAGAGACCTTGAAGGGGCTTGTTATCTTGCTAACGTTAGTTGTGTCTTCAATGAGCCCTGACAATACATGAAGTACAGACAGAATGGATTTTACACAATTCGTACATCCCTAGAGCCCAGCAGTGTCAGAGAGTTCAGGCACATTTGTGGACTGAGGCTGAAGGTGGCACATTCATCAATCTCTGGATAAGTCCAGAGGCCCAGGCACAATTCTGTTTTCCCCTGGTTACAAGTAGATGTTACTACAGGTCTCCTGTAGAATCCCCACGCAGTGCAAGGAGAAGTTGCACAAGCTGAAGAAAAAGTTTAAGGAGATCACAACTCACAACAAGCACTCAGGGGTCCTGCCACACACCATGCCATTCTATGACAAGCTTGTGACTACCCTGCTTGGTCAGAGGGATATGACTCCTGGTTGTACCTCTGGCAGTGGATTCACTTGGTTCAGCCTCTGGGAGTCAGGCCCATGAAGAGCTGCCAGTCTTCAACCCATGATTCCTTCTCCCTGACTCCAGGCATGTCAAGCTGTGCTGAGCGCCATACTGCACTGACAATCATCTCCAGTACACACAAGCAGTGCCTGGCTCTGTCTGCTACTATTTCAAGGCCCCCTGATCCTGGGCCACCCAAAAAAGTGTTCCTTGTGGAGGGTACAGTATGCCCAGCAAGTCCATTCCTGCTGCCTCAGCCACCTGCCCATCCCCTTCGGGACAAGGTCACCAGCAACGTACTCCTTGGGTACAAGCAGCCCAACATATAGTATTTTCCTTCTGCTGCAAGAAGAGCAACCTGCCTGGCAACATGAACCTGGAGATGCTCCATCTATGTCTAAGGAATTGGGCAGCACCATTTGGGAAGCACTCTGGAGTACTTTCCTGAGGGAAGTGCAGTCGGAACTCCACCTCCAATCAGAAGGTATGGATATCTCCCTCCAGAGTAGGGCTCTCCCACCTGTACCCCAGGCACTTGTCTCTGGAGAAGGAGGAGCTGCAAGCACATCGCATCCTCATTAGTCTAGACCAGCTTGTTATGCACGCTCTTGCTAGTACTGGTGAACCACCAGAAGAACTGGGAAGGGAGGGAGCCTTCTTCCAGAACTGTCTCAGGTGAGGGAGGGAGCACAGTCACTGACCTGAGCCATGGACTCGGTGTGCCTGTTCTAAGAGCCAAGCAACCCCTATTTCTCTGGCTTTCCCCAAAAGAGGCTGGCGGGGGCGGGGAGGCCGAAGGTGTGGATGCACCTGAAGAAGAGCAGCCTAAGCAGCCAGCAGAACCACCACAACCAGCAGCTGCAGAGCCCACAGGAGAGGGGAGGAAGAGCTGCCCCTAACCAATGCACAAAGGGTGGCGCGTCTCTACAACCAGTGCAAAACCGACCAGGTTCTTCTCACAGGGGAGCTGGTCAGTGCCACCGAAGCAGCAGGGCAGCACACCTATGACCTTCAGGAAAATGAATGAGCAGGAACACAGGAGAAGGGCCAGTGAGCATCTAGTGGCCAGCTGGTCAACCTGGACAATAGCTAACAGCATCTACACATTAGGTGAATATGTGCATGAAGGGATGGCAGCCCCAGACCTCACATTTGATTGGGCTTTGAGGGATCGAACTACCACCACTGAAAGGCAGATATCAGGGCTTTGAAACTTGATAGCCTTGCAAGCAGGTGGACGAGGCCAACAGGCACAAGCTGTAACCTTACATGCCCTTACAGCACTCCCCCCCCACCTAACCCTCCCCCCCCAACAGCAACAGCATCCTCTTGTGCTACCACCGCCTCACCCTCCAGGAGGAATTCTCTGGTGGCTCTGCTACCCCTGTATGCTGCAGGTAGAGGGGAAGTGCAAGAGCAAGGCTATGGAAGAAACCTGTGCCAGCCTGGTCCAGGAAGGTGTGACATTCTGCAGTGTCTGCCTCTGTGGAAACAGACCATGATGCCAAGATCGCTGCCGCTCTGGCGGAGCAGGTTACTGCAGATAGGGGTGTTGTCCATCACGCTGAAGCCATTTGGACACTGATGCTGGACACAAATGTTTGGGATGGTGCCAGATTTTGCAGTACTTTCCACATGTCCCGGGCAACTTTTGAAATCACAGCATCAGAAATCACATAATTCATGTGAATTCACCCAGCAATGTGAAAATCCAATTCAGTAAAGAAAATGGTTGGGGCTGACCTTGTAAACGTGCTCTCAACATTGGGCATGTCCCTCTCAGCATGACCTTCAGAGCAGGGAAATCTACTCTGTACGAAATCTTCAGAGAGGCCATGTGGCTGCGGAACAAGCTGCACCAGTCTGGCGTCATCAAGGTGGAGGACGAGAGAAGGAACACATGGGAGTTCCATGAGCGTGCATTCCCTTGGGGGAGGCCCTGGATTCCTCGCACATGCACATTTTAGCTCTGCCAGGGAGGGGTGAAGAATTCTACATGTGCGGAGTTGTCGTCCTCCAGGTACCTGTAGATTCACCAGAGGCCTAGAAAACTCCCAGGAGAGGTTGGTCAGGGCCAGCCTCTCAGGAGAGCTTGTAGGAGCCCCGCGGTGGCTGGGGCACAAGGCAGGAGCAACTGGGCAGGCAGGAGCAAGCAGCTAGCCAGCTGCCTGAGCAAGTGAGGGAACGGCGGGCCACATGGGCAGGCAGTGGTGGTGGCTCCAGCTGCAGCCGCCTGCAATAGGAGTGGCTGGCCCTCCTGGCAGGGGTGGGGTGGGGAGAGCAGTGCAGTTGACCGCACTTTCCTGCTCTGCCACCTGATGTGGGCGCTTGACCCCACATAATGGTGGGGCTGGCCCTGCTGCTGACATCCCGAGGAACAAGGGATCACAGGATGCGGATTTTGCTGCAAAGGCCCCTGGAATATCTGCAGGGACCGGGCAGGAGGACTAAGTTGGAAACAAGCCATGACAAGCTGCGGAAAGGCTGATCGTCTCTCAGCACCATTCTGGGTAAGCGAGTGAACAACCAACCAACTGAGGCTTATTTGCAGGGTAGCTTAGCATGACGTGCAACCTGCTCTGTGTCACCTGCCCCCTGTGCTGTCCTTTTTATTATACCTGAGGAGACCAGCTGACTATCAAGCAGACCTGCCTGGAACATCAAGCCTGGTGAGTGGCTGAGATTGCTGTGCCCAGCCTTCTAACTCTTATGTATAGGTTCATTGTAGTGCTTCTATTGTTAGATATTTTTCATATTATTTGGTTGTCTTTTGATTTTATTCTACTTGTTTTTGTATCATATTCTTAGCTGCTTTGGGCTTCCTTTTAGAGGGAAAAGTGAGGCACAAAATGCTAAAATGAAACCTGTCCTCCATCCCTGCCCCTTTTTTCAACAGACACCCTAACATTCCATGTCTGTTACAACCATAAAGCAATATTGAATGCTGTGACAGACAACCATTCCCTGCAGGACCAAGCCCCTGGGTACTGAACCAGCTGTTGCTGACCACCTCCACCTGTCCCTTCTTGGAAGGAGCTGTATAAGCTGGCTGGCTGAGGTGGCAGGCCTGCCACTGGTGGGGCTGCCACCAAAGGGGTGTGTGCCCCTTTTGGGAGTGACAAGGGTGAGGGCGCCACCCCCTTCTTGAGTAACTGTCTGTCTGTGCGCGCGCATGTCTTGGGCGAGTGAGCTATCCCAGGGTGAGAGCATGGGATAGCTGGCGAGGCTGAGTTCCAACAATCCCTTAGGTGAGAGCTGAGGGGTGGGGGCAATTGGCTAGGGTGAGAGGCTAGCTATAGCCTGGATGACAGCCTTATGTGAGTGTATGAGTGTGGAGTGCTTGAGGGGGGAAGGGGAGCAGGCCTATTTTAATTTTAGGTTGCTGCTACAGTTTTTACTGGCCTGGTTTGTTGTCCAGATGTACTGGCCTTTTGTTATTCATTTTCTATCATTTTAGAGCTGCCCATGTGCTTAGGTGAATCCCAGGGGAGGGGGGAGAAATGGGGTGCCTCTATTGGAGTAATCTTGGGCAGAGGGAGGTATGGTGTTGGGGGTTGGGCATGTCAGGTAAGGGAGAGGCAGGACAGAGACTTGAAATCTGTCCTACCTTTCAGTCCTTCCCCCATACCCCAAAATCTAGGTTGCTCTGTCAGCCCACCCTCTGATCTGTTGGTGCTGCTTTTGAATGCCAGGTCAGTCCATAATAAAATAATTACTATCCATGACTTGACTGTGGATGATGGGGCTGACCTGGTGTGCATTACTGAGACCTGGGTGGCTGAGCCGGGCAGGGTGGATCTATCTCACCTTAGTCCACTTGGCTTGGGTACTCAGTGCAACACCAATCTAGATTGGGGGGGTGCGGGGAGGGAGTTGCTGTCATCCATAAGGATTCCATCTCCCTCATGAGGAAACCCATCCATCCTAGCAACAGTTTTGAGGGTCTGTACCTTGTGCTGGGCCAAAGAGACAGAACAGGTATCAACATCCATGCTGAGGCCATCCTGACAGGGCCTGCTCAGGACGTCATGGCAACCATGGGGCTGTCTCAGTACATCACTGACCTGACACATGTGGCAGGACATACCCTGGACCTGGTTTTTGCTGTTGGGCGGATGAGGGCTGATCTGGGGGGTGGGGGTCCAACAACCCCGTTGTCATGGTCAGATCATTTCCTTGTGAAGTTTGGATTGGTGGTGGCAGATCCTCCCTGCAGGGGTGGGGGACCAATTAAGATGGTCTGCCCCTGGAGACTTAAGAATCCAATGGATTCCTGAATGCTCTGGGGGATTTTCCGGCTGATAGGGCTGGCGATTCGGTTGAGGCTTTGGTCTCACTATGGAATGGTGAGATGGGAAGGGCCATCAATACAATTGCTCTCAAGTACCCACTCTAGTGCTGTGGAGCCTGTAATTCACCTTGATTTACAGATCTACAGGCAATGAAACAGGCCAGATGACAGCTAGAGTGCAGGTGGTGCAGGTCTTGGAGCAAGTGCGACCAACGATTAGCAAAGGCTTTGTTTTGCCTATTATGCAGCAGTGAGGATGACCAAAAAAATCTTATTATACATCTATTTCATCCTCAAAATGTCGCCCAGCAGAATTGTTCCGAGTGGTGAAGGACCTGTTGGGAACTTGCTCAGGCTCAGAGAAACTGAGATTGGAACCCTTGGTCATCTGCTGTGATGAGTTTGCTAGGCACTCTGAGGAGAAAGTAGTTCATATTTGCTCAGAACTTGATGCCACAGTTATCAT
Organism: Heloderma suspectum; assembly: GCF_057233095.1. NCBI lineage: Eukaryota > Metazoa > Chordata > Lepidosauria > Squamata > Helodermatidae > Heloderma > Heloderma suspectum. Next base: position 121,488,362 of record NC_139462.1, read on the forward strand.
ATTGCACGTCTGTTTTTTTTAAAGCTCTTCTCTCTATCCCTTTCTCTCTTTTGTAATCAGAGGTACACTGCCTCTGAACATGGAGGGTCTATCTTTTGAACTATTTCCAGAGCAAATTGTATGTCGTTCCCCTACCAGATAAATACTGTTATCTCTCTCTCCTCCTTCCCCCATTCTTAAAAAAGCTGGAGAGACATTTCATATCCAATCCACCCATCATGAAGGGAGATATTTCTTTATTATTTTCTCCCCAACCCCAGATTAATTGTTTTTAATTGGCATTAAGAATCTCTCTCCTCCCTCAATTGATCAAGCATGTCTTGGCACACTTTTTCTCTCATCCGCAGAAGATCTCATGGACTGACAGGAGCAACAACCTCCTCCTCCATTGCCACTGTCTCTTGTTCTCCAAATACATGTTAAATTGCCTCATCATTGTATCCAGAACATTGCACAGAGCCTCAATGTATACTTTAAGTAGCAGAAGTAATGGCAAAGAAAGCAACCCAAACAAATTACTGTCCAAAAGCACACCCACTGAAGAAAGGCAAAAAAGGTAATTTCAAACACCCCAAATAACAGCAGTGCACACTCCCCCCCCCCCGATTTTTAAAAAGCGGCTCAGTCCCTCATACTCACAGAGGGAGAGAGAAGAGGGCAGGAGGAAAAGGTCCTCCTGGGGAAGGGTGGGGAAGAGGCGGCAGCAGGGAGGAAATAAAAGCAAGATCTTCCATGCCACAAACTGCTCTGCCCACAAGTACGGACAGGAAAACTACATAATATACTGGGATGAAGAACAGAAAAACATGGGGGACTGCTGCAGTGTGATAGGTTCCCATGACTTTCTGCTTCTAAACCAGACTGGTATACAGATGAGCTGTGTCCTCAAGAAGACCACTGTGTGATCAGACCATAATTTGATAGACTGGTTCCTTTTGACCTATCTTTCCCAGCTGTGGGTCCCCAGACTACAGGTTCCATCATCCCTGACCAGTGGTCATACTTACTGGGGATGATGAGAATTTTCTAATAGCTGGGGACTCAAGGATGGGAAAGGGTGCTTTGGGCGCTATTTTTCATTGAAAATAGAAATGAAAACAATGGAGAAATCCACAATTGATTAAGCAGCAGGCCAGCAGCACGCGCTCATCCACAGGTGTGCGCGCGCGCACCCCTCCCTCCCCGGTAGTAGCAAATACAGCAGTTCCCATATTTTGGCACTTAACTGGATGTTCCCTTTCCAGACAATGGGGTGAGTCACGCTCACAACTTTCTTACCTGTGTACCCTCAATATTCTGTAAGTCTAGAAGGTGCTTGTCAGGCCATTTGTGTTTGTTTTGGTTTTTAATTCTTTTAACTTCCAAACTTCTATACCACTGCATATTTAGGAAGTCTCCTGAGTATGTAGAAGACATTTCTTTATTTTTAGACAGCCTGCTTCTCTTCCAAGCTGATAGGCACTCAGCAGACTAAGTTCACTATCAGAGGGAAGAACAAGTGGGACCTAGAAAAAAATGTTGCAGGGTGGAGCGTGGACAGCTCGATGAAGATGCCAGCCCAGTGTGCGGCTGCTGTAAAAAAAGGCAAACTCCATGTTAGGCATAATTAGAAAAGGGATTGAGAATGCAATTGCCAACAACATGCTGCCCCTATACAAATCGATGGTGTGACCACAGTTGTAATACTGTGTACAGTTCTGTTCACCACACCTTAAAAAAGATATTGTAGAGCTGGAAAAGGTGCAGAAAAGGGCAACTAAAATGATCAAGAGGCTGAAGCATCTCCCCTATGAGAGAAGGTTACAACAGCTGGGCTTGTTTCGCTTGGAAAAAAGGAGGGTAAGGGGAGACACGATAGAGGCGTACAGAATTATGCATGGTGTGGAGAATGTGGATAGGGAGACATTTTTCTCCCTCAAAATACTAGAACCCAAGGTCATCCCATGAAGCTGATTGGTGGGAGATTCAGGACAGATAAAAGGAAGTCCTTCACACAGCGCATAATTGGGCTATGGAATTTGTTGCCACAGGAAGTGGTGATGGCCACCTTTTGGATGGCTTTAAAAGGGGGTTAGAGAAATTCCTGGAGGAAAAGGCTATCAATGGCTACTAGTCTTGATGGCTATGTGCTACCTCCAGTACCAGAGGCAGTGAGCCTATGTACACCAGTTGCTAGGGAACATGGGTGGGAGGGTGCTGTTGCGCTCATGCCCTGCTTGTGGGTTCCCGATCAACAGCTGGTTGGCCACTGTGTGAACAGAATGCTGGACTAGATGGACCCTTGTTCTGATCCAGCATGGCTCTTATGTTCTTACTGTTGTAGTCAGGCAGTTGTGCCCTCCTCCATGATACTCCATTCAATTTCTCCTGCCTCCAAGTTTTCCATTCCCACCCCCCCAGTCAACTAGCATTCTGTGACCACTCAGCAGAAGTGGTGGGAAGGGAATGGCCAGTAGAGCTGGGTCCCCAAATCTTTGCTCTGGGGGCCTAGATCTCTGGGAGGCCATCTGCCTCCACACTCTGCCTGCTGTGGCCTCTGCCACCTTCCTTCCCAGCAGTCTCACAAGATTTTGGGTGAGATCTTGCAAGACTTTGGGATGAGCTCACAAGACATCAGGCAAGATCCTCAGAGCCAGGAAAGAAGAAGGTGGTGACAGGTGCTCCGGAGAGCCCCGCTGGCTGTTCTCTCACTGTGGCAAATGCTATGGCAGGGCTCTCGAGAGCACCTGCTGGAGGAGGAGGAGGAGGAGGAGAAGGAGATGCAGCAACAGCAGCAGCAGTGGTGCTGCAGCAGCCTTTTTTATTATCTTCATATTACAAGTAGGGTTGCTTTTTTTCCCCTCTCCTGCGCCTTTATTTATTTATTAAAACATTTCTATCCTGCCCTATATCATTAAGATCTCAGGGCGGCATACAGATAAAATCAATTTAAACAGTATAAAACAATACATAATTTAAACACCTAAAACATATTAAACTATTAAACAAGCTAATACCAGTTAAAACTAAAATAATAAAAGTTATAACAATGCACCAGGGAATGCATTTAGCCCTTAAAGGCTTTGGTAAAAAGCCATGTTTTTACTTGGCACTGAAATGAGACCAACGACTCCACCAATCAGGCCTCCAAGGAAAAGGCATTCCACAACCAGGGTGCCACAGCAGAGAAGGCCCTCTCCCATGTCCCACCATTGTATATGTCTCATACTGGTAGGACACAGAGGAAGGCCCCTCCAACAGATCTCAGTTCTCGGGCAGGCATATATAGGGAGAGGTGCTCCCTCAAATATTGAGGTGAGCTTTAACAGCTTTAGCAGCTGCTAAATCTGTAACATTTATTGCTGTGCAGTGAAAAGCTTCACCTGTTGATTCCTTCAGCTCAAATGGGTGTTAAAGGGAGAGCAGCATACCAAGCAGCTTTTTCCTGGGCAGTAGCTAGGGATGTATGAAAGGCACTTAACTTTCGGGGATTATGCTGATGGTGCGGGGGGAGGCATTCCGTCCCTCCCCCCCCCTGGAATCCTCGCTGGGGGGGGAGGCACTCCGTTCCTCCCCCCCCCCGGAATCCTGGCCGGCCAGCTGTGCTCCGCAGCGACATCTGGCCGCTGGCTAGCAGGGACGCAAATGGCAGCGGCCGTAGCCGCTGCCATTTTCATCCCTGCAGTCAGCCGTGATAGGCTGCGTAAATCCTTACGTAGCCTATCACGGCTGATTAAAAACAAACAAACGCGCGTATGCAAATGGCAGCGGCCATGGCAACCGCCATTTGCGTATGCATTTTTTTTTTAAGTCAGCCATGATAGGCTACGTAAAGATTTACATAGCCTATCACGGTGTTTTTTTAAAATCTAGCCGTGATAGGCTATGTAAATCTTTACGTAGCCTATCACTTTTTTTGTTTTTTGTTTTTTAAACCTGGAAATGGCGGTGGCGGCAGCCGGTCAGAAGACCGGCAGCCACTGCCGCCAAACCGCCGCCGGAGCCGCCGCCGCCAGGAAGATCCACCCCAGGTAAGTCCCATCCCGGGGGGGGGTGGCGGGCCGTTCCGCCACTGGTTTCGGGGGGCCGAATGCGCTGGCATTCGGCCTCCCGGAGATCCGTGGCGGAACTTTCGTACATCCCTAGCAGTAGCAACCCCAATTACAAGTGGGGGAGGAGGCTGAGACTCAAGTTTTGCGTATGGCCATGTTATGGGGGAGATGAGATCTGAACTGAAAATGAGGCTCATTAAGGACATTGGACACCAATGCAGTCACCAAATAGCAAAAGGGAAAAGGAACATTACCCATAAATACCATTCTTGCTCTTTTTACAGGCTGTAGCATTATCTTTGATTAATTTGTAATACATGTGTGAACCATTGAGTTTGGAAGCCTCTGTGTTACAGTAGGATTAACTGAATAAAAACAATGAAATTGGTGGATTGGCTCTTAGAGGGTTTACTGAAGGGAAGGAATGGCCCTTGCCAAAGATCAAAGTTGTTTATGTTTAACCTGCCAAAGGCATGAAAGTATAAATGGTTGAGAATGAGTAAAATGCAAAGTAAAAGCCAAAGATACATAAGGCAAAAGCAAGGGAAAAGCTGGGAACTGACACCTGTTCCCTGTGGAGAAATTTAAAATACCTTAAAGGGCAGCCCCCCTATGAGGAAAGGTTAGGGCCCCATCTACAGGGAGACAGTTTCTGAGTTGATTCCATTGAAATCGAGATTTTCATGAAATTGGGTTTGGTCCTCCCAGGGCAAATGTAGCTAGGGATGTACAAGAATCACTTACCTATTTGCGGATTATGCTGATGGTGGGGGGCGGGAGGCGCTCCGTCCCTCCCCCCAGAATCCTGGACAGGGGGGAGGCGCTCCGTTCCTCCCCCCTGGAATCCTCCTTGGCTGGCTGTGCTCCGAGGTGGCTCCGTGGAGCAGCCGGCCAGGCCCAGCCAGGCCAGAGCCGTCCGCAGCCGGATTTCCGGCCGCGGAGGGCTCTGGGGAAAAAAAAACCTGCGTATGCAAATGGCGGCAGCTTTGCCCGCCGCCATTTGCGTTCCTTATTTTTGACGTCTTAATCTACGTAAATATTTACATAGACTAAGACGGCAAAAATAAGGGGAACGCAAATAGCATAGTGGACGCTATTTGCGTTCCCCTTATTTTCGCTGTCTTAGTCTACGTAATTATTTACGTAGACTAAGACAGCCCAAAATAAGGAACGCAAATGGCGGCGGCCGTAGCCGCCATTTGCATACGCTTTTTTTTTTTTTTTTACCCAGTCGTTTTAAGCTACGTAGGTTTTTACGTAGCCTAAAATGTCTGGGTTAAAAAAAAAAAGCGTACGCAAATGGCGGCGGCAGCAGCCGGTCGGAAGACCAGCCGCCACCGAAGCTGCCGCCGCCCAGAAGTTCCGGCCCAGGTAAGTCTCGTCCCAGGGGGATCTGTGGGGGGGGGGGCGGGGGGGCAGGCCGTTCTGCCACAGATTTCAGGGGGCTGAATGCACTGGCATTCGGCCTCCCCGAGATCCGTGGCGGAATTCTCTGCCATCCCTAAATGTAGCTAGTAAAGCAACGTATACATTTTTTAAAAAAATGCTTTCACGGGGCAAACAGCACCTGAAACTGCATTACCTCAGGGTTGGGCAGGTGGAGTCCCACAAGTAGAACTGAACATCGTCAACTGATGATGATGAAGAGAGCTTTGGCTATTGGGCGGTATAGAAATGAAATAAATAAATAAACAAACAAACAAACAAACTGCATAGGTCCAGGGCAGCGAATGAGCGGAGGCTTCCTCCCCACCCCTCTCCTCACTCTTTTGCTCAGTAAAGTCCAATGGAGGAGAATGAGTTACTTCTGAGTAGACCAGTTTAGCCAACATCCCCCTTTGTGTCCACCCTTTCTCGACAGGAAGAAGCCTCCTTTTGGGGTGATCACCTTCTAAACTCATTAAACTTATGTGCACATTTGCTGGTCCGGACATTTCAAAAAGAGCAGGCAAAGGGGTTCTCCCGACCCCTTTCTCCACTCATACTCGGTAAAGTGTAATTGAAGAGAATGAGTTACTTCCAAGTAGACATGCTTTGGCCACTCCTCTCCTCATGTCCACCCTTTCATAGCATCACTTTCCCTTCTGCCAATCAGCACTGCTCCCTGCAGCCCGCAGCGAAGGCCGTTCAGGTCACACGGACTCCCAAACCACACTGGAGCTGCTGTGATGGGAAAATCCACCACAAAACCAGTTAGCAAAAAACTGGGTTTTGCAGCATGAAAAACCGTGCTTGCTATGGAGAAGGGCGTGTGTCATGTGCCATGATAGTCTTGGGGGTGCAATAGAACTGGAATAATGCAGTATGTAGATGGGGCCTACAACTTCTGCGACTGTTCAGCTTAGAGAAAAGGTGAGTGAGGGGAGACATATTAGAGGTGTACAGAATTATGCATGGTATGGAGAATGTGGATAGAGAAACATTTTTCTCCCTGTCTCATAATGCTAGAACTCAATGTGGTCCTCCCATGAAGCTGAGTGGTGGGAGATTCATCACAGAAAAAAGGAAGTACTTCTTCACACAACACATAATTAAACTATAGAATTCACTTCCTCAAGATTTAGTGATGACAAATTTGGATGGCTTTAAACAAGGATTGGACAAATTCATAGAGGATATAGCTACTAGTCCTGATGGCTACATGCTACCTCCAGTATCAAAGGCAGTAAGCCTATGTATACCAGTTACTGGGGAACATGGGCAGGAGGGTGCTGTTGCACTCATGTCCTGCTTGTGGTTTTCCATCGACAGCTGGTCAGCCACTGTGTCCAGAATGCTGGACTAGGTGGACCCTTGGTCTGATCCAGCAGGGCTTTTGTTATGTTCTTAGGGAGCTGCCCAGTCATTAATTCATATGTGCATTATAGATATACTGCTCACTTCTACTCTTATCATGCATACTGAAGTATTGAAAGGTAGTAGATGCATAAGCAATATGCTCTTTAGTGAGTTTGGCTGACACATAAGACTTTGCTTACATGTAGTCAAATAAGATTAAGGACAGAATCCAACAGGCTGTTTATGCCTCCGCCGATTCTGTTCTGTCCCTGTCTCCAAGTGGCACCCATCACTTGCAGAATGAAGATTTAATGCTTCTGGGGCAATTGGAAACAAGTGGAAATGCTTGTTTCTGGAATGGGGCAGGTTGGCAGAGCTCACACAAGGGAACTCGGTGGATCTGTCCCAATCAAGAAACGAGCATTTCCACTTGTTTCAGGGCTTCCTCTGGGAAGTGCTAAATCTCTGTTGCGCAAGCACTGGGTCCTGGTCGTGCAACGGAATCAGTGGGATCCACCGCTTGTGCAGTGGGGTGCAAGAGAATCAGCAGGGGCATAAGCCCGTAGACAAATTTTCTTGCCTATCTTAGAGACAGAGATTATTTTTAAAGCAGATGTTTGTGTGTGTCTCTGCGTGTTTCACCTGGATGAATTTGAGCAAGTTTTGGAACATAAGAGCTGTTATTCTTGCAGAAAGGAATGCTTAAACATTGAGCACTGTGATTACCTTTCTTCTCTTCTTGTTAATTTTACGTAAGTAATAATCTATAGCTAGGAAGAGTCAAATTAGCAAAACCAGAATTTCTGGTGACATGGTATTAGAAGCATTTGCAACTTAAATTTGCAGTGCAATCCTATGCATGTCTACTCAGAATTTACCCTTGAAAGACCAGGTCTGCAGCCTGGGGGTCATTTTAGACTCCCAGCTGTCCATGGAGGCTCAGGTGTCAGCTGTGAGCCGGACAGCACTGTATCAGCTCCATCTGATATGGTGGCTGTGCCCCACCTTCCCAACCATCTGCTCCCATCGGTAGTACATGCCCTGGTCTCCTCTCGTCTAGACTACTGTAATGAGCTCTACGTGGGGTTACCCTTGATGGCTCGGAAGCTGCAGCTGGTGCAGAACACAGCGGCTCGCCTGATCACATCACTCCAGTGCTGAAGGAGTTGCACTGGTTACCAGTTGTTTTCCGGGCCAAATTAAAGGTGTTGGTTTTGACCTTTAAAATCCTACATGGTTCTGGCCCAGCCTATCTCAAGGAGCGCCTTCAGCAACACCGGACAGGCCGCTGAACAAGATCAGCCTCGGCTGGCCTTTTCTCTGTCCCATCAGCCAGGACAGCTAGGCTGGTGAGGATGAGGGAGAGGGCCTTCTCTGTGGTGGCCCCCACTCTGTGGAACTCCCTCCCTAGGAAACTCCGCCATACCCCCTCTTTAATGAGATTCCACCATGCATTGAAAACGTGGTTGTTCAGGCAGGCATTTATGGTGGGTTAGGGTATTTTTAGAAATACAATGTTTTAATGTGTAATTTTACTGTTTTAAACTGTTTGTACTGTTATACATCACCCAGAGTGGCTGGGTGACTGGCCAGATGGGCGGTTAAGAAAATAAATAGATGGATGGATGGATAGATAGCCCCCCCCCATTTTTGCATTCATGAACTTAAAGTGGTGAGGATGCTCATGTCAAGAGGTGGATATTAGATGGTGTGCGATGTCTTGCTGGTGGTGAAGCAGGATAATGTGGCTCAAAGGAATGTTTTCTGGTGTAGTTCTATGGGTCAGCCTTTTGCCTCTTGTGACTGCTTGGCCCCACCTCTTGTGAGCCATCCTCTGTCCTGGGCCTGTGCCCTGGATCTTTTAGGCACCTAGCACCACCCCTGCCACTGAGCATGGGCTATCTTCACTGGGCTATCTTGGGGTACCTCCTTAGCTTCCCCCACCAAAAAAAGAAGATTTGTTATACTTCTGCAAACCTTGGTTTCCCCAAGCCTGCTGATTTTCTGTCTCCTGTGTAATGATGGTGCCGTGTTGGCTACCTAAGGATCCGCACACATCCTTAAGCTTTGGAAATGATGTGGAAATTTAGGAAATTCCTAAAATATTATTCAGAAAATGTTACATGAGATTTAGCACTAAGAAAACTTGATACTGAAATTATTATTAATGGTTACCCAAAGTTATATATGAATATTTCCAGAGATTCTGAATAATCATCTGCTACAAAGGTAAATAATAAAGGAGGGCTACAAAATAGTCTCTTACTCTTTATTATTTTTTCTGTAAAAACGTATTTCTATAAAATTATTCCCCCCCACACGACTACTTTTAACCCCAGTAAGTCCTATAGCCATATTTGCCATAGCCTGCAGTTCGTGTGCAAAGTTAAGCAAAAAGAGGAATAGTGAAAATGAGTTCATATTTTAGTATTCAGGTATCTCTAAACCCTTTCCTTATGATTTTACTCAATCTCTTATGATTTTACTCAATAGTGTGTGTGTGTGTGTCTATCTATCACATTTGTGTGTGTGGTATTGGGATGAATCTGAGCATCACAAGCAAACACTGATTTTAAAAGTAATAATAACCTGTGCAATGCACAGAGAAAGCAGTATCTATAACATCTGGGACAATTTTAATGGCGTACACTTCTGATATCTTTCTGTATTAAGCTAACATAAAGCAAGGATATTCAGTATAACAAGAGGCATTCTACCACCCTGTAATAAACACATGCAAAAATCAAATCACATTTTCCCTGCACAATGATCAAACCTTAAACGGAAAGACTCCAAAGAGGCTCAACCTCTAGCATATGTTATTGTTTCAGGCTCCTGGTGTTCAAGAAACTGCTGAGGAGGAGGGAAGGAAAGAAGAAATAGCAAGCAATAAGCTGTGTTGCATTTACATGAAAGAACCTTTTTGCTGTATTCTTCAGTCTCTTGTTTGGGCTGTCAACAGCAATTTGATAACGACCATTCCTGTGCCTGACCTGTTTTTTCAGTGGTAACCTATATTGTGTATCACAGAAACCAATGGCAGGAAAATATATTCACTCTCTTTAAGCTCTTGCATGTTGAACTCGGCATTTAAGATGCATAGCCATTTGATAATTTAGCTAATTTGATGATTTAGCTAATGCTATTTCTGTTGTTGTTGTTCAGTTGTTCAGTCATGTCCGACTCTTCGTGCTCCCATGGACCATAGCATGCCAGGCCTTCCTGTCCTCCGCTCTCTCCCGGAGTGTGCTCAAGTCCATGCTATTTCAGTTAGGAAACAGTTAATCTCACTTTCCCCTTTCCCCAACACACACTTCATAGGCCAAAGCTCATGACAACTGTTTTGTGGTGAATAGTCAATTGTTACCAAATTCTAATTAGTTCTGGGTCAGTCCCTTTGAAATGACTGCTCTGCTCTAGTAATTTTTTCAATTAATTCCAAACAACTGACAAAACTTTGGATCTTGTCAAAAAGTGTTGCAGTTCTTTATGGTAGGTATGACTAAATAAGGAATATGATTGAACTTGAATTACCAAAAGACTGGCTATTTTACAGTATCAAAGATTCTACTGGCATAAAATTTACCTATTTGTATCCACATTTATTTGTTTATTTGATTTGTACCCTGTCTTCCTTCCAAGAACAATAGCACTCAGGCTGGCTTGCAATCATAACTAAAACAATAATAAAATTAATGCATTACAGCACAATTAAAAATATAGCAAAACCAGAATAAAAACAGCATCCAGCCCAACAGACTCACTCATAGACCAAAGGCCTGCTTGAAGAAAAAAAGTCTTTGCCTCCCAGCAAAAGGACAGCAGAAGGGGAGCCAACCTAGCCTCCTTCAGCAGGGAGCTTCTCAGCCTGGGAGCAGCCACCAAGAAGGCCCTCTTTCGCATTGCCACCAAACACCTCTGGTATTGAAAGAAGGGCCTCTCCTGAAGATCTTAAGACCCGGGCAGACTTGTATGGGAGAAGGCATTTTTTCAGTAGCTTGGTCCCAAGCCATGCAGGGCTTTATAGGTTGTAAGCAGCACTTTGAACTGTACCTGGAAACAGGCCAGTGATGCTGGTGTAACAAGGGAGTCACATGCTCCCTGTAACCAGCCCTGGTCAACAGCCTGCTTGAAGCATTCTGGACCAGGTGAAGTTTCCAAACAGTTTTCAAAGGCAGCCTCACTTAGAGCACATTACAGTAGTGCAAACAGGATGTAACTAAGGCATGCGTGATCATGGCCAGATCAAATATTTTTAGGAATAGTTGTACAAACACACTCCTGGCCACTGCCAAAACCTGGGCAGGGCCAAGTCCAGGAGTATGACCAAACTACAAGCCTGAGTCTTCGGGGGGAGTGAGTGTAACCCCATCCAGCAGAAATCAAATCCCTATTCATAGAATAGTAGGGTTAGAAGGGGCCTACAAGGCCATCGAGTCCAACCCCCTGCTCAATGCAGGAATCCAAGTCAGGTTTGTTGAAAGCAGATTCCCTGATCTGCTTTCAACAAACCAGGAGCACCACCTCTATCTTGTCTGGATTAAGCTTCAATTAGTTTGCCCTCATCCAGTCCATTACCAATATAATTAACTAATTTAGAATTAGAACAGCTTCCTTGGATTTAGATGGAAAGGAGAGATAGAGTTATTGGCATACTGGTGGCACCAAACCCTAAAGCTCTGTGCAATCTCTCCCAGCAGTTTCATGTATGTCAAGTAGCATGGGGAATAAAATGGAACCCAGAGGGACATCACAGGCAAATGGTCATGGTGTTGAACAGGAATCCCACACCACCTTGGATTTCTGAAATCACCCATCCAAGGGGGTCCGGAGCCACCATATAATGGTGCCTCCAAGTCCAATCTCAGACAGATACCTCAGAAACATACCATGGTCAATGGTATCAAGAGCTGAAGAGAGGTCCAGCAGCACTTCCCCTTTCCAGTTCCAGGCAAAGGATCATGCACCAAGGTGACCAAACCTGTCCCATAACCAGGCCTGAAGCCAGACTGAAATGGATCTAGATAACCCACCTCATCCAGAAATTCCTGGAGCTGAGTAGCCATCACATGCTCCAGCACCTTGCCCAAGTATGGAATACTGGAGACTGGCCAGAAATTAACCAATACAGTAGGGTTCAAGGAGGTTTTATTTTTTTGTTAAGGTTTTACCACCACCTCTTTTAGGCAAGATGGGATCACACCTTGCTGTAAAGAGGTGTTCACTGCTACTCTTACCTACTCAGCCAGTCCCCCCCGACCCCGACTACTTTTATAAACCAGGAAGGGCAAGGGTCCAGCACACAAGTAGTAGGCCTCACTTCTCCAAGGATCTTGTCCAAATCCTTGGGCTGTACAAAGTGAAATGTATCCATTGCAGCTGGACAAGCAGGGGCCAAAGTTACATCCACTTGACCTGTATCAACTATGGCATCCAAGTTAGCACAGGTATGATCATTTCATTTGCAGAGTGTTGTGCATATTGGTCACAGTCCAAGTTTTTTGCCAATGTCTGTCCCACCTGTTTCATTGCCTGAAGTGCCCTGGAAAACCAGGGGGCTCATTTGTCTCCATTCGATGGGAGAGAATACTCAGAAGCGAGTGTCAGCTGCTTGGGCCATTTCTCCATTCCAGAGGTTGTAGTGAGTCTGGCACCAGATGAAATGAGGAGTTGTCAGGTGGGGTGTCCTATGTACTGTTATTAAATATATACAGGCCTGTCTAGTATTGAATATTGGGCAGCTTTTCTGTAGGCTTTTCTCATAGAGAGAGATTGGTATCAAGCAAGCACCAATCCACATGTTAACAATTGCTAGCTGTCTCATGCTGATAAGGGTGTAATCCACATGTCAACAGTTACGCAGCTGCCTAATTTTCTGTTTGCTTTACTTTTCCCTTGCACTGAGGAAATGAGGATCCCCCCCCCCATGTTGGAACTTCTGAGTCATAGGGAAAGGTAACCAATTACCTGCTTGTGATGCTTTGGGCATGTCCTAAAATATCGAAAAAGGGTATAAAAGATTGAGCTGAGGCCTAACCAATTGGCTTTGCTCCATGGGGGAACGTGCACAACCAACCTGGAGAACCTTGGTCCTAGGAACGATCTCTAATATGCTGTTGATTGGAGCCCCAGCATATGCCAGCTGTGAGGGAGTTGGCATATGCTCCATAGGCTGAAGCGATGTGTGTGCTTTCTTTGTATTTTCATTCTGTGTCCATTTTCTCTCAATAAGCTGTCATTCCTTTCACAAGTGGTCTAGTTTCATCTTGGTAATCCAAAGAATCCACTTTGGGCCCTGAATAGATCAGGCCTCCAGATTAAGACAAAGGATGACCAACGGTGATAGGGATATCTCCAAGAGCCATCAGAAAAACATCCGGATCCGTCAGTCTCCTGAGGTGGACCATCTTGATTGGCCCTCACCCCCGCAGAGGCTCCAAGTCCCTAGACTCCACCAGGTAGAGATCTGTCCATGATAATGGAACTACAGAAAGTCACTCCATTCCCAGATCACCATCATCCCACCCTATGCAGAAAACCAGATCCAAAAAGTGTGCGCTGCTAAATGAGTTGGGCCAGATACTAAATGAAACTGACCCATGGTTGCCATGTAGATCATGAAGTCCTGAGCCACTACAGGCATGTCCCCAGCATAATAAGCCCAGGAGATTCCAGCACCATCATATTTATACATTTATTTCCTGGTTTGCTTGGAAAATGGCTGTATGAGGCTTAGGGCACCTATGGGGATAAGTGGCCATCTCCGAACTCAGAGGCAACTGCCTATCCCATGCAGGGCAGGAGAAGCACGGAGAGGATCATTCCCTCCATGCTTCTGCCCTGCATTTGCAGCTAGACAGCCGATTTTGGCTAACTGCGCGAAAGCGGAAAGGGGGAGGAGGCTGCCGGATAACACATAGGATGTGTTGTACCGGCATTTCTGCCTTCCCCTCCCCGGAACGCCACCCGGAACTCCCCATTTTGGCCACTCCACACTCCTCTTCTGAGCAGGGAGTGTGGGGCCCTTCCGCGCTGCCTGTGAGGCAGCGTGGAAGCAGGGGGAAGATCAGTTCTCTGGGAACTGACCTCGGAGAGTGGGCTCCGAGGTCGGTTTCCGGAAAACCACATATCCAATGGCCATCTAGCTGCTGACTAGCGGCCATAGGATTGCTCCCTCCATTATAGAAAATATATTGGACTATTACTGCACACATGTTGAAAGTGAAAGTTCCATTTTATACATATAATATAGTTTTTCATTGCAAATAACTTGTTTTCTTGCTTAAAGTGATATTTCAAGAGTGCTTATCAATGGGACCTTCTCAAGCTGGGGAGAGGTAACGAGTGGGGTACCGCAGGGCTCAGTCCTGGGCCCAGTGCTCTTCAATATTTTTATTAATGACTTGGAGGAGGAGGTGCAGGGAATGCTGATCAAATTTGCAGATGACACAAAATTGGGAGGGATAGCTAATACTTTGGAAGACAGAAACAAAATTCAAAGTGATCTGGATAGACTGGAGTGCTGGGCAGAAAACAACAGAATGGCATTTAATAGGGACAAATGCCAAGTTCTGCACCTAGGAAAAAGAAACCAAATGCACAGTTACAAGATGGGGGATACGTGGCTCAACCACACTACAAGCGAGAAGGATCTTGGAATTGTCGTCGATCACAAGCTGAATATGAGCCAACAATGTGATGTGGCTGCAAAAAAGGCAAATGCTCTTTTGGGCTGCATTCATAGAAGCATCGCTTCCAAATCCCGGGAAGTACTAGTTCCCCTCTACTCAGCACTGGTTAGGCCTCATCTGGAGTACTGTGTCCAGTTCTGGGCACCACACTTTAAGAAGGATGCAGACAAGCTGGAGAGGGTTCAAAGGAGGGCAACAAAGATGATCAGGGGACTGGAAACAAAGCCCTATGAAGAGAGACTGAAAGAACTGGGCATGTTTAGCCTTGAGAAGAGAAGACTGAGGGGAGATATGATAGCGCTCTTCAAGTACTTGAAAGGTTGTCACAGAGAAGAAGGCCAGGATCTCTTCTTGATCATCCCAGAGTGCAGGACACGGAATAATGGGCTCAAGTTACAGGAAGCCAGATTCCGGCTGAACATCAGGAAAAACTTCCTGAGTGTCAGAGCAATACGGCAATGGAACCAATTACCTGGGGAGGTGGTGGGCTCTCCCACACTGGAGGCCTTTAAGACGAGGCTGGACAGCCATTTGTCAGGGATGCTCTGACTTGGATTCCTGCATTGAGCAGGGGGTTGGACTCGATGGTCTTGTAGGCCCCTTCCAACCCTACTATTCTATGATTCTATGATTCAAAACAAAACAAGCCCAACCATTCATGCCAACGTTAACAGCCATTTAATTTTATCTGTTGACAACTGCCTGGCCCTTTTAATAGGTCAGACAGTTGACAATAATGGAATAGTTTCAATTGAAAATGCCAGATGATCTGTGGCCAGTAATTTATCTTCAATGGGTAAGGTTCCCCAAAATGTCCTTCAATAAATAAGAGTACCATTTTCAGAATTCCGTATTTCTTGGAATATGGTACATATTGGAGTGAATATAATGTAAAACCCGAAGTTGTTGGGATCAAGGAAACTCATGACTATATTATCACACCTGTCGAATAGATAGTAATTAATTGGCAGTTAATCATGGCATTTTCTTATTTCTACCTTTCATACATGATTGTGGAATACAGATATATAAACAATGAGTTAACACACTTAGATTTTGTTTTTCTTGTGTCTCCTGACCAGGGAACACTGCTAAGTATGTACTTTGCAGAAAGGGCCATCAGGGTGGGTAGCCACAAACCCTTGCATGAAAATAAGCTATTTGTGAATGCTGAGCTCTCTGCTCCCACCATTGCTACTGCCTGACAAGCAGTTTTGCCTTTCAAGGGGGAACACAATTTGGCCGCATGGAACAGCTACTGCATAGATTCCCCCCGCAACTCCCTACAGGGCCAAATATTGTCAATATGACTTCAGTCTCTCTTCCAATGTGGGAGGGGAGAGACTGTGGGAAGGGTACTGGAGGAGCACCTAGATGGCAGCACTCTCTGACCAAATATGATGTTTATTTGTGGTTAGAAGATAGGGATCCATTCCACACACCCTAGTTCCTTCACACCTCAACTGACCTCAGGAGGAGACACTGAATGGGGGGGCACCCGGGGACTTCTCTGCTAATAGGGCTCAGGGCCTGCAATTCCTCCACCCTTTGGCTGTGTGAGCTCCAACAAGGGTAAGGGGCTGGCCCTTCTGAGGTTACTAGCATATTGGTCAGTGCTGCCATGACCAATAGGCAGTGAGTGGTGGGGTGGGGATGGGCTATCAAGTCTGCTAGGGCAATCATTAGCAAGCCCAGGCAGTCAAGCGAATGGCCATAGGCGGGGTGCTTAGATGGAAGGGATGATGCAAAAGGCAACCTATGTCATGTAAAAGCCAGGCAATTAGCTGAAGCACTGCTCTTTTGTGGCTGTGTGATGCGGCACTCTCAAATGGCAACAGAGCAGGGTAACTACCTCTGCCATGAGAGCCCACAGGCATTCTGGAGAAATGAAGATGGTGAGTGGCTAGAAACTCAGCTGGTTTGGTTTGCAGTGTACCCAGAAAAAAGTCCCAGAAGGGGCAGAGCCCTCCTATGGGAGGTCTCCATGTGTGCCACATTGCAGAAGGCAGTCCTAGAGGAGCTGGGTACAGAGAGGCCAGGGGCAGGTGTGTAGTCAAAACTTGGCTGGGGTCAATTTCTAGAGCAGCAGACCAGGATTAAAAGAGGGCAGCAAGAAGGGAGTGTCCTAATCCCTGGTGGAGAGGAGATGGCCCTTGGGGTCTGCTGACAGAACCCAGAGGTTCAGAAATAGAGTGCAAGTGGCATGGGAGGTAAGGAACAGGAGCCTGCTAGACTGCTCAGTTACTGATGACATCAAAACTGGTAATTATCTGCTTCCTTATATAAATTTGTGCAGCTTGTATTGCTCAGCTGTATTACGTTGTGTACCGTTTACTCCAGATGTTCTTCTCTGTCTTGGAATGGTAGACAATGTAGATGCAAAATACACAAGCTGCAAAATTTTGATTTGTAAATTATTAGTTCTGTTTTTTTAAAGGTGAACATTTCAGAAAGCAGGGAGACAAAATTGTGTTGATTAACATAGACAAATCATTTCATTCTTAGTTGTATCAACTGAGCAGACAACTTGACAGAGGAAGCAGACGATTTCTAATTGTGCTGGCATGTGTGGACGTGAACTCTTACTATAGGGAATATATATCATGATACATTCCAGTCATGGTATTTGAGGAGTGAACATGAAATGGTCAAAGAAGCATTTGTTTAAAAAATCCAAACCACTTTCAACTTCTAGAAATCACTTGACGCTATTATAAAGCAAGATCATGGATCCCTTCAAAAACCGCTTACTACATGATCCAGTGTTTACTCCTTCAAATCTATCTATTGCTCAGCTTTACTTGTATCATGTCACCCTGTGGAGCAAATGGCAGCTCGGTGGAGGCACTTTAGATCTGGAAAGGCATGCGGGGGGAGGGTTAAACACCCCATCGCTAAATAGTTTCCTTGATCAAATTAGCGGGCATGCACGCGTACACACACATGTGCACATACGCACTGCCTTAATTACAAAACCATCCACGGGCTCTCAGAAATGTCACATTTTTGTTCTTGACTTCAAAAAGACCCGTGTGTTCACTTTTCTGATGGATTTTCCCTGACCTTATAGAAAAAGTATAAGATATATCAAGCTGAAAATCTAGTTTTATTACACTAATCACTCTTTTACAAATCCTAGCACACATATGCCCAACAGGGTCCTTTGGAATGATACAGAGAGAAAGCTACCAGAAGAGCTGAGAGAGGAAGAGAGCAAAACCATGGTGTTATTATTTCACTTGATACAGACACCTTTTCATTTGGCAAACACACCCAAGGACTGGCCAGGGCAGTTTCACTTTTCCTTGGGTTTTGCTTTGCTGGAACCAGGCAAGCAATGACTTACGAAAACAGTACAGAAGGAAAGATAATCCCTAGTCATAATATGTCAGACAAGCTCTATGCCCTGGGAGAATCGCAGCCTAATGAGTCTTCTTGGTTTTAAAACACCACATCTTGAAAGGGTAACAGTAGTTTTAGTAGAGTTGTTTTTTGTTTTGTCTTCTTTTTTTAGAAAAAGCATCTGAGTAGCATTGTTGGGCCACGATATACACTGAGAAGATGGGAGTTTACTTCTGTCCTCATCTAGAGATGATTATCATTCTTTTGTCTCTTCTTTTATTGATAATTTTTCATGAGGGCGAATGAGGCCAGAGGTACAAGGGAAAGTGCAGCAATATAGGGGGAGAGGCTCTCTCAGATCTATTTATTGCATAGTAGATCCGCGGTACACAGTCTGTTGCTTATGTCGGTGGTGAAAAGAACTTGCTAAGGGAAGCAGCAACGGCCGGCGTGCTGTGGCTAGCTTGTGCAGGAAGATCTGCGCAGTCATTCCTGTATGAAAGGCGCACAGGCATTCCGAGAACCGGGTCGCGGTTATCCATCCCCGTTCACCGGGCTGAAGTATTTACCAGGACTGGAGAAGATACAAGGGGCGGCGTTTGGCGGGTAGACCAGAGGGCGCGAAGCGGTCGCGGCAGGCAGCAAAAGGTGTCGAAGGAGACGCTGCCGCCTCTGCCCAGGGCCGGGAAGGCGGCAGCC
Source organism: Heloderma suspectum (assembly GCF_057233095.1). NCBI lineage: Eukaryota > Metazoa > Chordata > Lepidosauria > Squamata > Helodermatidae > Heloderma > Heloderma suspectum. The sequence goes on from NC_139462.1 coordinate 121,506,903, forward strand.
GGCGCAGTGGTGCGGCTCCAGGGGGGCGGCGGCGGGAAAGGCCACTGTCTTTTGCGCGTATTCCGGTGGTTCTGGAACCAGACCTTCACCTGGATCTCGGTGAGCTGCAGGGCGTCGGCCAGGCCGGCCCGCTCGGCGCTCCTCAGGTAGCGCTTCAGGTCGAAGGTGGCTTCCAGCCGGAGGACATGGCTCTGGGAGAAGATCGTCCGGCTCGTCGTCTTGGCGGCAGCGGCTGGCACCAGCCGCGTGCTGGGCTTGCCGCATCTGTGGGCCAGGCCTCGCCGGGAGAGCTCCGGGGCCGGCCTGCAGCGCCCCTCCTCGCGCCCCGGAAGCGCCGCGCCCCTCGCCCCGCTCTCTGGCAGCACGCGCCGCTCTGGCCCTGCGGGGGAGACGGAAAGGTGGCGTGAGCACGCGGGCCGCTCCGGGCGGGCGGGAGAGAGGCCGCAACACCGAACGAGCTGGCAGCGGGGGAGCCGATCATTCGGCGGGCCGGCCGACGACCGCGGGGCCAAGGGACAGAGCTCGGACTGGATATGCGGCCGGGCGGCAAGACTGGCTGGTGCATGAAACACTTGCCGGGCTCCCCTGAGAGCCCGCCACCACCCCGGGCAACTTCCCCGTCACGGCCACGGTCTTTCCAAGCGCTCCCCTGGGCAGCCCCCTCCCTCCACGGCCGCATCAGCGAACTAATACAGGTCCTGCCATTTAAGCACCGCGTCAGCAGGGGAAATAGATGGCGACGGGACAGAACAGTTCTCTGCTCATGCTCAGGGGCCCTCTGCTCCCACCCCAACGCCTCCTTGTCCGCCTGCGAAATCCGCAACAGAAACAGCGCTGGAGTGGTCGCCGGGTTCCCGTCCTTCCCGCTGCTCCTCTTCCGCCTCCCTGCAGGAGCACCTCTGGCCAGGCTTCTGCTTCAGGAGGCCGTCGATGGCGAAGGGCAGCTCTTCGTGCTCCAGCGGCCTCAGGCCCTGCTCTGTCGCGGCGGCCTCCGACGGTTGGTGTTCCAAAGCCGCCGCCTCTCCGCCGCCGGGCTGCACGTCTTTCCCAGCAAATGGGGCAGGAGCCTGGGCGGCGGCGGCGCCCGAGCAACTGCGGCGAGAAGGCAGCTGCCAGGCGGCAGGGATGGCGGTGGCACGGATTGGCGGTCGGAAAGGGAGAGTCAGGGGGCGGGACAAGCTGGGGGGGAATCGGCGGTAGGAGCGTCCGAGGGAGGGAAGGAGAGACGGAAAGTGGCGCCTGGATCTGGCGGGCACCTGGGGCGGGGGCTGCTGGAGGGAAGCGACGCCCGAGAGCGCCCCCCCCACTCTCTTGATCAGAGAGAGAAAGGAGATGGAGGGGGTGGCAACAGAGCAGGCGGCGGGCAGCCGGACGGCTTCGAGACCAGCGAGGTGGAAAACGTTTGCTTTGAACGCCTTTTGTTTTCTACCCCGTCCTTTGAAGAAAACTTCCAGGGCTGATGAATCGAGGAAATGTTGGCGACCTTTTAGTGGCTAGGAGGACAGGGGCAGTGCCGGGCCAAAGGCCCCAGTTCTCGTGGCAAGCTGGCACCCGCGGCAGGAGAGGGAGGCCTTATCGGCTGAGGGAGGGGATCGTGGGAGATCTCAGCTGGAGAATCGTGCTCGGAGGAAGGCGCGTCGGAGGCAGCACGCGTCTCAGACGAAGAAGGCGCGCACGCGCGCACTCCCCTGGGAAATCTGGCACGCGGTTTGGAACGCTAAGAAAAAAATACGTGGTGCTGGAGGATGGGAGTTCAAGGTCCCGGGGAGATCAGCCCCGAGAAAAGACGATGCGGGGCCAGCGCCGGGACTCACCCAACAGCACACCTTGGCCCAAGAGCCGGCCCGCTCCTGTTCGGCGATGAAGCCTGCGTGGAACGACCTTCGCAGGCTCCTGTGGAGCAGGAGGGCTGTTTGTCTTTACGTCGAGGGCCTCATCCGTACCTTCGTGGGGGACCTCCGAGGCCGGGCCAGCGGGGGGGCGAGACCAAAGCTGCGAGTGGGTACGAGCAAGGCCACGCGCCCACAGCGCGTGCGCACACATCGATCCGCGCGCGCGCACCCTCGCGAAACAGCGAAGCCTCACGCGGCGGTTGTCCTGCTAACCAACCAGAGCTGAGCAGGCCACAGACGCAGCCAAGCTTGCGCAGAAGGCCTTCTGGGTCCCGCGTGCCCATGGCCTTCAGTGGGAGTGCAAATCCCGGTATCCCGCTATTGTGGATCGGGCGGCCCGCGAGAGAAGGAAGCTTCGTTGTCATGCGTCATTGGACAGTGCCCGGTATGCCTTGGAAACCCTCATTTTCTTCCCAGAGCCTGGAGAGAGCAGGGTGCGAGGGGATCCTGAGATCCACCTTTCCAGGGGTCCAGAAAACGAGCTCGGGGGTCCCATTCCCACTTGCTGAGCTGTTTGGAGGGAGGGGCTTCCTTGCAGTCCAATGTGTCTTGCAGTCCAACGAGCAAGAACGCGAACCACCCGACCCCACCATACCTGACCCAGAAAAGCCCCCAGCAAACGGGGGAAGAGGAGGCCCGGGCTCACGAGCACTAGGCTTTCTGGGGCACCAGCACTCCTCACGGAAGGCCTGGTGTGTCGGCGTGCGCCCGCTCGTGCAGTCGAGCAGGGATGGCGGACCACTAGAACTAGAGCGCAGGTCTAGTTCTTGACTCGCAATATTCTGCGCACAGTTCCCCAGCTGCAATTCGCTCGTTTGAATTGCCCGGGTCATGCCTGGCGTTTGGCCGCCTTCTCCCAGCTGCAAATGAGCCCTACCGGGGTGGGCGATTAAGTTTAAAGCAGATTAGAAGACCGTGATCACACAGCCAGCCATTCCCAGCGGGGTGGCTGTGGTAGGCTGATGCAGCAAAAGCAGCAAAGACCAACGAAACGCGGTGGCAACGAGAGATGTGTTCGCCTTTAAGGTGTCGGAAGACTCGTGGCTTATATTGGAATTGCTGACCACCTATAAAAGATAAATTGAGCACGAGTTGGCCTGCCCTGAAATGAGCGCATCGTTAGACCTGGAGCATCCATTATGGAAAAGGCTGTTCTTTGAACGGGGAAACGAGAACAGAATACGATTTCGTGCACAGACTGATCGGCACACACCGCCCTGCCATTTTCTCCATGGACTTGCAATATAGCAATCTGTCTAAGGCACACTTCCCTGGGGTTGATGCCCCGTTGAACGAAGAGGCTCGCGTTATTTTCTCTGTGCTGTTTAGTGGCGCTGGCCTAGGATCGGGGGAGAGAGAGAGAGAAGATAAAAGATGGGGCACTGGCAGAGAAAGCGTCGGCATCTGATTGTTTAAGGAGTTAAATCCTTTATAATGCGGTGAGAAATTTTAGAGGAGAACACAGAATGCCAATAGAACATTGGCATTTTATTGACAATAAAACAAGCAACAGAATTGCTTGTTTTAGACCTCAGGGTGCGTTCCCACCCTGATCTGATCTTTATCCTCCTCCCTAAATCGAACGTTAGACAGTCATCGGGGTGGGGGAGTTTAAGCAGCTTGCTTAGTGCCGTGCTAACTAGTGGTGAGGTTAGGTGACTTTTAAGTCCCAGTTTTTTTAGGGAGAAGACCCCAAGTCAGTCGTCTTCTGGCTGTTTGACTACTTCTGCAGCCCATCGATGCAGCCCTGGGAGGCGAGGCTTCAGGGCGATCTGAGGAGCACCGTGGTGTGCAATACTATAGTCAAAGCCCATTTCCTGCTTTAAAAGGGATCCCTTTAGGAAAAGAACACAAGGGGCGTTCTTTTCCTGAATAGGGCGGCTTTCTGGAGGTTGGAAACGTTTTTAAAAAGCTCACTTCAGTTGTTTTAGTAGTCCTTGCCAATCTGGAATGTGTCTTCACGCTGTTGGATCGCACAGTTTGCAAAATACAATCGAAATGCATATCTGTGCTGCCAAGTTACTTCTAAACTGAGATTTGTTCTTGGGGTGGTTCTTGAACTTTTTTTTTTCTAAATTGGAGCCTCGGGTGGAGGAACCCAGGCTGTAAGACACAGATTTTACGTTTCAGGTCTTTCACAACTGTTCATGGATTTATGGATGAGCTCAAGTCCTCCATCTGAAATCATTCAGGTTTGGGTTTGAAGCTGGCTGTTGTTTTGGGGGAGAAACCCTGCCCCCCTTTTAAAAATCCCCTATGACAACGTTCTGACTAAGCAAAGAAAGGACCTGACTATTTTTGCAGTGCTCCTAGAGTTAACACTGCATTGTCCAAACAACCCTAAGCACACTGGCTGCAATCCTGCGCCTAGACAGGATGCTTAAATCCCATTGAAGTCAACGGGATTTAAGCACCATGTGGGCAGGACTGTAGTCGTTGTGGGGAGGCAAATTCGGCTGAAATCGTGGGGCGCTCAGTGCCGAGTTAACACGTGTTTCGGATGGGGTGGAAGGCTGGCTCTTTGAGTCTCCCCTTCTGCTCCTGATGGGCAGCTCTATCAAAACCAGTTCTCAGCAGAGGTCGGAGCAATGCCGAAAGTTCAAACAAGACAACGTGTAAAGGGTAAATACTAAATACATCTCATTGCAAAAGCGGTGGAGTGTCTTGCCTGGGGTATGGGGCACCAATCCATTTCAAGATAACGAGGAATCCTGCCTCCTGGGCGACAAGCAGCAGACTTCAAGGAGTCAAGCGGTTAAGTGGAAGAGTATCCCCCGCCTAACTCGGGTGGCGAGCTGACCACTAGCCTTCACACCCAGATCTTGGTCCAGCTATCTCACACGCGCACCGTCATGTCATTCACCTTGACACGGAGCTTGTTTCATTTATTATGTATTACATTTCTATACCGCCCAATAGCCGAAGCTCTTGTATCCAACCTTACTCTCACTTAAACCCCATTCATGTCAATGCGTCTAATCTAAATTGGACTAAGGTTGGGTGCAACTCTCTGTCATCTCCTTAACCGATTTTAGAGGCGAACAGGAAAGAGGGCGAACGCTCGGGGCTCTTGTTTGTTGCCGGGGCACCTCTCGTAGCTCTAGTCTGTCCATACGCGGATGCACAGCCCGGGGCGCGCGAGCGAGCGGGCCTCAGCCACCGGCGGCCGAACCTGCCCGCGGTTACGGGGCGGGAGGCAAAAGCACGCTGGTTTAGAAGTGGGCCCCGCTGGACGTGGAGGGATTGACTTCTGCGCAAAGCGAGTCCCAGCGTATCCGGCGGGGCCCTCTCCTAAGCAAGCGTGCCTAGGCCTCCAGCCTCAGCCTCGTAGGTGCTGCCGCTACTACCAACCGAGAGCTTTCGCCGCCGCCGCCCTCCGCTCTCGAGGGGCTGGAGTGAACCTTCCGGGGGGCGGGAGGGGGCACGCCCGGCTGTGCCCAGCGAGTCATTTGGCCCTGAAGCGGGCCTTGGCGGCCGAAGTCGCCTCTCCTGCCAAACAAATGTTGCGGATGCGCGTTTCTTAGGGCGTAATCCTATCCAAGTTTAGACAGAAAAAAGTCCGACAACTCCCAGCATTCCCCAGCCACCTGTGCCGCTTCGGGGGCTTTGCTGGGAAGCAGACTACAAATACGCGGAAGAAACGGGAAGAGTTCCACAAACAAGCGATTCGTCTCGGGGCTGGGCTGGGTGCAGCCGTCGAAACGATTTTTATTTTAATAGATTCTTATTTGAGGTTTTTATTTAAAAGATCGAGCTCTTGCACGTGCTTCATTTCCTTTCAGTGGAGTATGCCTCCAAGTAAGGCTGCGATTCGGATTAAGTAGCGCTTATTCTCGTGTAAATATGGTTTAGACCGGACCAAGATTCCTTGATGCATCTGAAACGGCGATCGCAGCCAAGCAAACCACTGACTGACTGGGCTGTTCACAGGCTGCATTTGGTCCCCACGCAGATTTTCCTGCCCTTCGTTGACACTGGCATCGTTTGCCTAAAAGAGGACTTCTTGTCATCAACACAGTTCAGTTGTGTCGATGTTGTTTGCAAGACAGCTTTCCACAACATCCGTGCTTTTTAGGAAATAAATAGCGTTGAAATAAAATTCAGTCCGACTTCCAAGAGGAAGGGATGTTGAGCATCCGGTGCTTCGCCTCTAGCGCGACATCCCCACCCATCCCACAATGCTGGCTTTATCAACTTCCTCTCTCTCCCCGCACTCCTGGTCCCACAGTTTCTGTGTCTGAAGCCAGTCAGGTCCTTCATTCAAGAGTAGGCATTTGTTCCCTGTCTTGAGCGCTGAATTGGCTTGAGTCAGTCTTGAGTCAGTCATGACCCGGTGGTTGCAGAGGAGGAACCTTTCCTTTTTCCTTGAGTGCTGAATTGTGGAAAGGTGATGTATGTGGCTAAATGGCCGCCGCCGAGGTTCCTACTTCCTTTCGGTGCTCTTGGGAGTAGTCGGGACCCATTAGAAATGAAAGGAGGTCTGCATTTCCGTCCCCTCTGCCCATTAGTTTGCCGTAGGATTTAGAAGTCCCATCTTTAACACCCCTTTAAAGGCCACTATGCCCACCAACATCTTGAAGTGCAGGAGCTCACCATGGCAGCCTCCATGTCTCCCAAGGAGAATCCACAGCCAGGCCTCCAGAAGATGATTGACTAGATAGATAGATGAGAGCCACTGTATAGTGGTCAGGAGTGTTGGACTGGGGTTCCGGAGATCAGGGTTCTAGTTCCAACTCAGCCATGGGCCAGTCACTGACTCTCAGACTAACCTACCTCACAGGGTTATTGTGAGGATAAAATGGAGAGAAAGAGGAACATGCAAGGTGCCTTGGATTCCTTGCAAGAGAAAAATACGCAGGATATGAACGTATTGCTAAATAAATAAAATAAAATACTGTGTTTTGTTATTTATATTCAAAGCATCTAACACTCTAGTTTAAAAGTCCATCTTAAAACACAGACGTCCAAAACAAACACTAATAAAACATCACAGGTTAACTGATAATGACTGCAATCCTAAGCATTGTTACTTGGGAGTAAGCTCGATTGAACTTAGTGGCGCTAGCTTCTGACTGCATAGGTTTAACTTGTAATACACTTTGACGTTAGGGAAGATACTGCCAGCTGAAATGCAACCTTTCACTTTTAATTAAACATGCAAACTATTTTGCAAAGAAGTGTTACCATTTAAACTGCTAGTGTGAAGTAGGAACCACATCAAAGAAAAGGAATGAAGTATCCAACTTCTGCTTTATTCTTTTCCTCATTCTCTGACTTCCTCTACCTTAATCTATCACAAATAATAATCTTGAAAGCCTCAGTATCACCTCATTCCCTTGCCAGAGTAAGGAGAATCCCTAAAATATCTTGGTGTTCCACAGATGACTTCAACCTTTCTGCTCTACAAATCATCCTGGAGCAAATCATCCCGGAGCTGTGTCCACCCACGCATCCCCTTACCAGGCAACATAGCACTTTCCTAGAGATCCTTGAGATCTAAGAGATGTTATTTTCATTACAGGAGACTGGAATGCTAAACAACAAAGAGAGATCCTTGCAGGTTTTTGCCTAGTTTGGTTTTAATCTCATAGGCACATATTATTCATTGAATATTCCAACGCTCTTACTTGGAAATGGAGGTGTCTTGAAACCTTTTGGATGTGCTTCCATGGAAATACTCTTAGGATTGGGATGTTAAGAACCCCCACTTGTGAAGTTATCCTCTTTTCGTTTCCAAAACTACCGACATGACAGAAGCAACATGGATATTTCCCACTCCATCAAAAATACTTCAGTGAAGTTCGGTATGATTGTGTGGGGTGGGATGGGGGGAGGGTGTTGTTTAACTTAAAGGATAACTATAGAAGTACAAAAGGGGGTTACAGAGCATTATTAACTTCTTGCTGATTTTTAAAAATTCTCACAAGATTGGTGGGGTAGTTGTCTTCATACTTCTGTAGCTAAACTAGGATGCAGTCTTAAACACCTGGGGGTAAGTCCCATTAAAGCAAGTGGGACTTACTTCTGAGTAGTAAGCATTACACTGAATGCTTTCTGCAGTGCTAAATTCTGTATGAATCTTTACAAAAGGGCTTCATGGCAGAGTTCAACAGGGACATCACATCCTCCTCTCCTCGCTCTTTTATAATTAATCTTAAATTGCTTCCGTGCCTACCATTTCTCTTTGTTGGGTTCAAGTGAGCCCACCCACAATGCTAGTTTCCTGAATCCTTTCGGAACCGTGGACACAACATCAAGGAGCCTTTGGATCTTTTTGCCCACGTTCAGAGTTTTGAAGCCTAAACCAACGATCTGCCCCATTCACTGTCAGAATTTTGTTGAGTAAGTATACCTTCCAAAAGGAATAATAGCTGGTAGTATCTGGCCAATACAGCAATATCCAGCCACTTCCTTGTCCCTACTGACAGTTATTCACCATGCACTGCAACTACAGAAGTGTTCCTCCCTACCCCCTCCCTGCTTCACCTACATTACTTCAGTAATTTAGGCTGCAATCCTATGTACAAATATTTGGGAGTAAACTCCATTGGATTAAATGGGTCTTTCTTCCAAGTAAACACACATAGGACTGGAAAACAGACAGCCCTTACAATATCTTTATTGAATTTTACAATCCATGTTTTGGGTTTTGTTTTTTAAATAGATGCATTAGGGGGTTTCCCCCTCCTGTACTTTCAAGGAAACATCACTACAAATGTCACTTGTCCTTTAAGTGATGTAAATCCTTTAGTCTTAAAAGCTGATGTGCATGGTGTTCTTTTGGATATTCCAGTGCCTTCAGGATTCATAAAGCAAAACTGAAAACTCAAACTTTCAGGGTCAGGAGCAGAAGATACTGGATGGTTACTTGGAAGTAAATCCCCTGAGTCCATGGGGCTTATCCTTATGTGTATGGATAGGACTGCAGTCCTGAAACACAACCGTCAGCATATTTACTCAGAAATAAGGTCCTTTGAATTCAGTGGGACTTATTTCCCAGTAAATATGTTCAGGATTCTGTCATTAGAGTAGTAACTACAGATGGTTTCAACTCCTTTTGGAAAACCCTTTTAAAAGGAGAAGCCAAAATGATAAATTTCAAAATTAGAATACATGAACAAACGTTTATTAAAATAATCAGAATGCCTTAACAAAAAAAAAAAACAGCAAGAAGACATTTTTTTAAAAAATCTTGCCTATTCATTTGGAGCTGCCAGTTTATTTCCTAAACAGGAGATTTAGAACAATTACCCCCAAGGAATCGCATTTTCTAGGGAGGAGAAAGAGCATGGGGGAGATAGGTCAGACACATCAAGAGAATGAGGAATTCCTCCTGGGTTGATACGCATGCAGCCAAGTGTCATCTGTGTCACTCTCGCATAACGAGTGAGCAGAGATTTTTTGGAAAAGCTATTATGGTGGAATTAAGCTAGTTTTCTGTGCTCTTTTGGATATGTGTAAACACAAGGATCAAGTGGGGAGAGGAGGTCAGCGCAGGAGTCTCACTGGAACAAAAGACTCACATTGACCTGGGACTTGCAACCTATTTTACTGGGAAGTAAATCCCACTTAGTTCAGCGGGATTTACTTCCTAGGTGTGCCTAATACTGTGCTCTGAAGGATGAGCTGCTGCTCTGGATCCCACCTTCAGTGCAATCCGTTCTCCTTTGGTGGTGGTGCAATAACACCAAATGTGTTCCACCATCAGTCTCACAGTGCTGGAAGGCACAGCTGCAGAACCACTTAGGGCCATTCCTAATAGGTGCAGGCAAGACAGATGAGTAATATATACCTCCTATTTTATAAACAATATTTCAGACCACATGATAGTTAACCGATGGAATGTCCTGGCTTTGCCACCAGCTACAATGCTTTCAATATCCTATGCTGATATAAGTCCCATTGAGTTCAATGGGATTTACTCCTAGGTAGGTGTGTATTGCTGCCCAAGACATTTTTTTCTGTGTCAGTCCACAGTACTTCAAGACATATGTACCAAAATGAGTGGGCATTTTCATATAAGAATGCACTATGGGTATGCAGTTAAAAACAGGTTTAAATAGTGAATTATGACCTCCTCGTTTAAATACACTATTTAAAATGCTAACTGAAATATCAACAAAATAATTTTTGTGTAATTGGCATCTCTCCATGTAGATTGATCCTATAGCCAATAATTCATATTTAGAAGCCAAACAAGTAAAGAATTTGAGAAGCTGCATTTATACAAAACATTCCCTTCAAGCTTTATGGGCAAGCTGTATCCCTGTTCCATTATTAATGGCTATTTCAGCATCTAACCAGAAATGGTTATTTTGTTCCAAATATAAATTAGATATTAAAAAATAGTAAACTCTTTTTAAAATGTGGAGAAAGGGCCAGCAACCCCTAAAAAATCCAAGATCTACTAGGCAAATAGCTGTGAGCTAACAGGCTAAATTATATTTGAGTTAATTCTACATGAATACCTATGATCAAAGGTTGATCTTTCACCAAACGTGACTATCTAGATATCCTTCTTTCTTTACTCTATTAAAATTGTTACAACAAACTGCTGGACTTTAGGATTAATTTTGTGACTAGGTGTTACTTTTAGAAATGTTTAGGCAGAGAAAAAGGTTATTTAAAGAAACATAGTTTAAGCATGCATAATACTTCATATAACAACCACCTTACAGTCGCTAAAGACATCAACTGAAGTTTTACTCTAAAACGTTGTGAAATGGATAGGTCATCGAGCATTCCAGCTTTCCACAGGAAACAAATGTATTCTATGACTGAGGGAAATCAAAATAATTGGCTAATAGGGAAATTGTTCTTCATGAAATATTTAAACAGAAGTAGGTTATAAGATGACATCATTGTTATGGGATGTTCTAACAGAGTGCCCTGAAACAGTGGCTGAAGAATGCAAATAATTATCTAGAGTTTCAAAATATTTTGCAGCATAAATTAACGTTAATTGAATAATTACATGCTTGATATTTGTTGGCTTCTTTTAAAGAGACATACAGTACCTAACACAGAAAATGAACTCAAGTAGGAATTCAAAACCTAAAATATCACAGCAAAAAGAAACCTGCAGATATTTTCTTATTTGCATTAAAACAGCCCAGATTTCAATAATTATTTGTAAAGTGGAAAATAAACGTCTTTACTAGGAATAACTTCAATTTAATTTAAAGGGGGAGGAAATGACAATCGTGTTAAATGTAGACCGCCTTATACCTTTCCTGGAAATGAAACCGTAAGTTTCTCGAAATCCTCTTCATCATATGACAAGGCAATAACCTGTGAGAGATAGTCGGCATGGGGGAGTAGGACAGGGTCTCTAACATGGTGGGTAGAAAAGTAAAAATCTTTACATTCTTTTCTTGGTCAAGGTACTTAATTAAGATCGCCTCAATTAAGAAATACCGGGAGATCAGGAGATTTCCCATAACCGAAATGTAAGGGGAGCGTCTAGTGCCTCGAGTATGGCTGGCGTTTCCCCACAGTTTCTGGAAAGAACGCTTGCTTTGGCTACCTGGTATAATTAGAGACGTCCGAGTAAGACCAGCAGTCCGATGACTTTTCTCTTCTTTTTCCGCCCGAAAATAGGTTTATTGCACCGGTAAGACAGTCCAAAGCATGACATCAAGTCGGATGGAGAGCGAGGGGGGCGCGGTGAGCGGGCCGGAGGGGACCGGGCGCCTCGGCGTCAGACGAGTCCTGCCACTTGCGACCTCAGAAGCGGCGCCGCCGCCGCCGCCGCCGCCGGGAAGGCGGCCAAGGGGTAGGTGACGCCGCCGGAGACGCCCGCCAGCGGCGGCGAGCCGTGCGGTGGCGGCAAGGGGAAGCAGCCCAGCGGGGCACCCGCCAGCGCGGCCTCGTGGTAGAGGACGGGCACGCGGACCAGCCGCTGGGCCGCGGCGGCGGCGCGCGGGAGGGCGGCGGCGGCCTCCAAGTCCGCGGCCAGCTGCCTCTTCCACTTGTTGCGGCGGTTCTGGAACCAGATCTTCACCTGTGTCTCGGTGAGGCGGAGAGAGGCGGCCAGGCCGGCCCGCTCGGCGCTGCTCAGGTAGCGCTTCACGTCGAAGGTGGACTCCAGCTGGAAGACCTGGCTGCGGCTGAAGACCGTGCGCGTCTTCTTCTTGCGCCCGCCCGCCCGCGCCGCGCCCTCCTCCCCGCGCGCCGCCGCCTCCTCCGGGCCGCCGCGCGCCGCCGCCCGTTCGGCAGGGCTCAGCGCCGCGGCCGGTTCCTCGTAGCCTCCCGCCGCCGCCGCCGCCTTCTCGTCCTCGGCGATCTCCGGGGAGTCTCTGTCGCTGGCTGGAGGGGGGGGGGGAGCGAGAAAGAGAGACGCGGGCATGTTTCTTCTGCAAGCCAAGTCTCCCGGGCGCCGCCCTCTTATCCGCCACCCGCCCCGCCTGCCCCGCTCAGGTAGCGAGGATTATGCTGCTGAACTTACGCCCCCCCCCCCCCCGATTTGGGCTTCCAGTTGAACCCCAATGATAATTCAGGGGACTGAGAGGTAATGGGCATTTTGGAGCCACAGGACGGTCCTTATTGGTCCCGTTGTTGGCGCTGCTTTTGTCGCCTCATTTTGTGCTGCAGAATCTCCTCGCGGTCTTCCAGGCACCCACTTACGCCTGAACGGGAAAGACGATGTGGGACGCGAAGCCCAAGGAACAGCTGGTTATGCCAGCCTCTAGAGCGTTTGAATGGATACCTGAAAGCATCCATTAAAACCAACGCCTCATAACTCAAAGTAGACCTGCTTAGGATTCACATGCCAAGGACTGAAAATCAGGACTCATCCTGAGGGGGATGGGGGGCGGGGAGTGTTTTGCCTCCGGCGAGAGTGAAAAGTGCAGAAAATGAGCTATAGGACACGGGGACAAAGATACATTAAAATAGGGGGAGCTGGAAAATAAATAGACCGTAAAAAACCAAATAAGTTGCCAGGTAATCCCGCTACGGGTGGCACTCTCAAAATTTTCCCAAAGTCCCTCTTGCGGTTTAAATCTCTCTGTTTGAAATAAAACAAAGCCACTTTAAAACAAAACCAGAAACAAAGGAAACCTCGGGTTCACAATTCATTTCAACCAAAACATTTGGATTAAAGTAGATTCCCTCCCATTAATTGTACTTGTGGTTGCGTCAAACCGACCCTAACCACTTTGTCTGGAAGTCAGTTCTTTTCTGGGGACCTGCTTCAAAGTTAGGTGTTTATAAACTCTCTTCAACTCCAAGCCCTGGAGTTTAACTGGCTTGTGTGGACTGACCTACACTCAGGACTGGAGACTGAGGAAAGATATTAACTGTTTCGAATCAATGTATATATTCGAATTTTCATATATTTTCACACGGTTTATAAAACCCGTTTATATTTTCAGAAAAGGGAAACGGCTTCATGTTTCCAGAACCAAGATGTGGTTGTTAAACATTTAAAGATAAATATTACTTCTTTCACCCAGAAGGCCTTAATGTTGTCTTCTCAGCAAACACACACGGACGTGAAAACTCAAGGATAGGAATGGCTCGCTGACAGCTGTACATTTAATTATAATTTTCTGCACTAGAAATGGTGATGCGGTGATGAAAAAGAAGGAAGAAAAGTTGCATCTCCCTTTGCACAACCAGAGAGGTCCACGACTCTCTCAGGTATTTGGGCACTAGACAGATGTGGAGATTCACATCTGGATGGATATATATATATATATATATATTCCGGCCCTGAGAGTCTAGGGATTCAGAATAGGTTTTATTTGGGCCGAAATGCGATGTTCGGGGCCGCCCGTAGCTGTCTAGAACCTAACTGGGTTTCCTGGGAGAGAGTTCCGGCGGCAACTAAAGCCCTCCCCCCTCCCCCCCCCCCGGCTAGAGCACGTCGATCTCTGCTACTCAGAAACGCTCTGCTGCAATGCCGCCGGCCCCGCACCAGGGATTCATCCTGGCACCTGGGGAGGGGACGGGCCTGGCGTGCTCTTTGGCCTCTGGCTGTGGGTGCAGCACAGCCATGCGGCGGCTGTCTCGCTAGCTGAAGGGCGCGCAGGGCGCGCAAAGGGGCTCCAGGATGCCACGCAGGCGGCAGCTGCCGCGATCCTCGACGGCTGGGACTTACTTTCCGGACTGGCGCACCCAATGAAAGCCACGTGCGCTCTTCTGTACCAGTCCACAGTGCTGTCTCGGAGAGGATAGCCGCGCAGACCGAGCCCGAAGTGGGAGACCTGACACTGGCAGCAGGCGATGGAGCAATGGCTGCCAGCAAACCCGCTCTGCCCCCGCGTCTCTTCGTGGTCGCCCTCGGGGCTGTCCGGCTTCTTCTCGTCCTTGGCTTTGGCTCCCAACAAATTCGCGATGAAGAAAGAGGACACCCGGGCGGAGGTGGAATGGGCGCTTTCTGTGGCTTCGTCCGGCATCATCGAAAGCAGGCGAGAGCCAGAGGTGCCGCTGCTGCTGCCGCTATCCAGGCAGCCTCCAAGGCGGTCGCCTCCTTCTGCTTAGTCCAGCGCAGCCTCACTGGGCAAGGAAAGGTATTTTTTACGGAGTAATCATTCCAGATCGCCCTCTGCCATCATTTCCTGTAAGGGCAGCGTGAAGGGAAGCCTCCGTCGGAGGTGCCAGATTCTGCGCGAAAACGATCGGGAGGAAATAAAAATGTCAGGGGAGTCAAGCGCTTTGCGAGCGAGGAGCAGTCCTCCGATTGGACGAGCAGAGCGGCAAATGGGATCACTTCGGGAAGAGCAGGGCGCGGAAGAGCGGGCCCGCCAGACAGCGCGCCGCCCCGGGGCTCGCCGCTCCGCCACTCGCCTGCTTTTCTTTTTTAGGTCAATCGGGGAGCAAATCAGAACGCAGAAAGCAAGACTCTCTGGCCGCTACTCCTGGAGAAAGGAGGAAGGCCAGAATCTGGGTCTCCCATTGGTCAGCCTAAAGTGAGGGGACAGAGAAGACAACCAATCACGCCCTCCGCCGTGGAAGGATGCCGAGGGCAAGAAATTCACAATAGGCGCAGCCCTTGAAGCTCCTCCTTTAAACTCCTTCTGTGGACCTGTTCTGCTCCACGAGCACCAGCCCCGGACTACAGGAGAGAGGACTGCTCTTCCATCAAGCCTCCGTGGAGCCCCGCAGACGTTAGGCAGCATTCCTCAGGCAGGCCATCCGATGTGGAAGGTAGGAACGTGGCCCTGGAGCGGGCATTTCAGGTCCTCGGGCCCCGCGCACCGCTTTCTGCCTCAGGCTTGTCCGCCTGTATGTGCATTTCACACTTGTGCATGAAGCGGAGAGGCGGGATCCGGAAATGCAGGAGCAATGGCCAAGGTTCCCACTGCGCCGAAGTTCCAAGTCTTCTCCGTCACCGGCCCGGAACTCCACGCGCTGTTTTAAACCCGCTTCCGTCAGTCGAAATGGAGCATCCAGCAACTGGCTGGAGAGACTGCAGCGGGGCTCTGAAGCCAACCGCCTGAATCTGAAGCTGGCTGCCCGTTTGGGGGCATTCTGGAGGCACTTCCACCACGGCGAGAGCCGCGAAGCTTTCCAGCAGCAGTCTCGGTCAGCAGAGACAGGGCGTGGCCCGTAAAACCAAAAAGGAGCACCCGCTATAAACTTGAGCTTTGATCGCGCCCCGATCAGCAGAAGACCGTCCAGCGGTGAGACGAGTTGAACAGGAGTCCCAGCTACAACCTACTCAGACTGTGCCAAGGTAGCAGGGGGGAGATCCAAAATCTCTGAACGGCCAGTGGGACAATCTGCTGAAAGCCCAGCCCTTTCGCTTACTGGGTAGCTCGGATTGCCAGTCCTTGCTCTCTCTTGAGCAGAGCACGGGGTGGCTCTGGGTGCTGCTTTCCGAGAGGATGCCGTACTTGGTGTCTCTCCATTTGCTCACAGGTGGACCAGGCTGGGGAAAACCTCCTACCTTCCAGTAGGTAAGTGAACTGATGCAGAACGGGCCAGCTGGTGCTGAAGCACTGACAGAGCTGTCTGTTTCCTTCCCAGCCAGATGCTTCTACATAACAAAGGAGAGAAACCCTGAAGATTTCTTGTCAACTTTCTCCCAGGCTTCTGCTGGCCTGGAGGGAAGACCACTGCCCCTTCATTGCACATTTTGACAGACGCCCTTAACACTGAACACAGTGTATTCTGAACAGGCCAGACCTCACTTTAAAACCTGTTTTTCTACCCTGCAGTGCTTTAACGTTCCTTTTCTGGGTTGCACTAGTGTTACTGAAAGGCGTTTTATAGGGGTCTTGGTTGGTCAAGCATTGTTGGTAGCTGCAATGGAAGTCTGCCTGTGAGAATAAGGGGACTTACTTCTGAGTAAACATGAGGTTGTGCCGCGTATAGGTAATATTTTTGCATCATCTGCTCAGCTAATTTCCTTGTAACTCCCACCTCTTGGCCATTAAAGCGTGCCTTGCAGTGGCACAGTGCAGGCACTGCAGCACCAGAAGACTGATGTGCTGTTATTTGAAGAATCCCCTTTGAACCTTATTTGACACCCTTCATACTCCACTGGCAGCAGATGAGAGGAGCAGAGGGGCAGAATCTGAGATTGTATTTCCGTCTAAAATTTAATGGCACTTTCAATGCTTCAATAAAGATGCAAAAACATTTAAAACATGGCTAACTCATTCCATGTGTCAGTACAAAATTATGTTACATCTAAAAAAGAAACTATCCATGTTTTAAACGTTAACATGAACAGGCATGAGATTAACTGGCACAGAACAACAACAACCAACTGACAAACTCTAATACGCATTTATTAATATCATTTTGTCAGTCTCATCTGCAGACTGTGGCTTAAAAATCCATACAAACAGTTTTTAACCCCACGGATATTTGGTTTAACTGGTTTGTAGAATGGGCTTCAGATAAGATTTGTTTAGCTTACCAACGTTTTCATCCCCTATTATTTTTCTAGATATATCTGTGATTTATTGATGTGCCATTATTTATTCACAATATTTCTTTAAACATTCAGAACAATAGGGATGCCAACATAGAGAGAAATAAGCACACCAGCACATTTACCAACTCAATTGCTGAATGTAATATTTCACACTAAATTATTGCTTTGTTCCATTATCTTCAGTGGAACTTTGTTTCAAACTTATGTAGGTATTTTCCGCTTTTCCACATTTGTTCTGAAGCAGTGACAAATCACGTTATAAGAATTCCCTTTGCCATGAAGTAATTTCCCAGCCCTGAACATAATTATTTGGAAATAAATTCTAGTGCAATGAATTTGGAATCTCAAGCAGTTAAACAAAGTGTGGATTTCAATTTCAAAGACATCTATTTAGTTCAGGGATATCCCCCTCACACCCTTGAGAAGTCACTTAGAAGATGCATTGTGGTGTTTCTCCATCCCTTCTTCAACTTGCATGTGAAGTCCTGCCTTGACCTCTGGAAAGAAGAGATTGTCTCTGTCCCATTTCAAAAGAGAAAATGGCCTTGAATTTGGTGGTGTGTGTCCTTTCCCCTCCTGCTCTTTGTTTAGGCACCTAAGAATGAGGGAACGAAAGTACCCTGGGTAGTCAGAAAGTGATTAGTCACAAGTCATGGACATATAAAATGCAAAGGCAGCCGTGCTGGCCAAAATGAAAATTCCAAAAGACAATTCACAAAATCCATGCCACTGTAATACCTTTATTAGGGCAACCCAAAGGTCACAAAATACTGAACAACCTTTTGAGTTCTCCAGAATTCATCAGGCAAGATGGCAAACAAAGCAAAAAGCAGGAGCAGGGAGGTAGAGTGCCTGTTCAAGCCAGGCCAGGGAGTCTACATTTTGTGACAGCCTTAAGAAGTAAAGTCAGAGGAACCTGCAGACATTCACATTAGGCTCTGCTAGGTACAGAGATGGTTTCAGGTTGTACCTGGGACCCTCCCAAGGGCTTCTGGAAAGAACAAACAAATAATGGTTGAAATTTTTTTGAACCATTTTTTAAGATATAAATCCAGCTGTTACTCAAAAACCATCCCCATCCTTAGGCAAAACACAGGTTAGTGGGCAGATGGAAAACAGAAGTAGAGAGAAATTAGACAATTTCATATTAACAAAGCTTTGACCTCAAGAATACCAAATTCAGCCTTTCAACAGCAACATCCTATATTGAAGGAAGATGATCTTATACGACCTGATGGTGGGACTCTATTCTCTGAAGGTACTGCGTCTTAGCAGTAAGCCTACCCAATTTGGCTTCTCTGTTGACTTTTTTAAAAAAAACTAGTACACCAGAGGTGGTGAGCCTCCACCCCTCAGACATTCTCTGTCAGACCCACAGAGCTTTGGCTTCCTCTGTGGGCTCCACCCCCTGCCCATGCCAGACCCCCAGGATTCTGGGAACCAAAGATTGGAGATAAACAGGATCTGCCTTAGTGTGCCTCAGGTCCTTCCAATTGGGAGCATGAGTGGCATGCTGAGTGTTTTGCCAACACTGCGTCCTCCCCAATGGGGGAAAGCATGTCATGGACAAAGCATCAAAGTAATCTCAGCAGCATCCGTGGCTGGAGCAACGTGATCTTGGCTGGGAATGCTTAGCCATTTCGGGGCAGTTCACACAATGTGACAGCCCACCATAGGTGAGTCAACCCATGGTGAGGCTGTGGGGTGTATATGGCCACTATTTTGAATATGCAACCCTGCTTGGGAGTTGTGTTATGTGAACCAGGAAGCATGGCTTATGCGAGGGTTAAACAACCCTCACATAACCCAAACTCACCGGGTTCACACCACACAACAATCCCTGAGCAGAGTTGGACATGCAACCTGGCATCCACGGGTGTCATGGCTCATTGTGGGTTAAATAACCCACCACAAGTTGTGGCATGTCATCCAAACCTCGTCCCTGTCTTGTGCCATGCCTTTCCCCATTGGGGAGGACATGATGCGGGCAAATGGCCCCAGGCTCGACTGGGCAGCTCACACTGTGCTTTCCCCATCTGGGATGATGTGGTGTGAGTGAAGCATCCCAGATGAGCAAGACATCATCCAGCCCATGGAGGGCTGGGTGGTGGGTCATTTAAAATGATCTCTAGCTTTGCTAATATAATAACCATCTAGTTGCTCTCAACTTCTGTTTCCCACCTATCAAGGACATGTGTGTTTCATCTAAGTAAGGAGATTGGCATTCTCAGAGTAGAGAAGGGGACATTTGGGAAATTTTGGAGGTGGGGGGAGATTCCCTGAAAGTTTGGGGCCCTCTTACTTTTGGTGGCAGTAGCGGTTCCTTTCATTTTTTACCTCTTTAATTTTTGTTCACATCACCACCTATTTTGGCAACAGCAGTACTCTTCCTGACAGCCACAGACCTTCTGTTGTTTTGAGTCTACTTCATGACATAGTGACATCACAGGGACACTCTGGGGTGAAGAAAATGGTGGCTGGAAACCATAAAAGGAAAAAGAAAAGAGGAACTGCCACTGCCATTGAAGCTAAGGGCCTCCAAAAAAGCAACCATGTTTCACTTAATTTTACTCTTTATGACCCCCTGCTGCCACCCACTACACACACACACACACGCGCGCGCGCGCACACACACACACACGCACACACACGCACACCTCAGAGCTAATGGTCCTATTAAACAACTTTTGGTTGAGAAACAATGTTTATATTTTGTAAGCCACTTTCAGCATAGTTTTGAAGAGAGAGAGCAAGATACAAATCCCAAAATGAAAGAAATTAAGAAAGAAAAGAAATCATGTTCTGCTGGTTACAAAATTCTCAAGGTTTTTGATTCCAAGTATCCATAAGACAGGATTTTAAGGTGGCAGTATCAATGATTATCATCAGAGTCACCTGAGAGGACCTGCTATGACAACTCTAGCAATGTTTGTAGATGCTGATGGTATAAGCTTAAATACATAAAACAAGGTAGTAAAAATCTGCTGCTATATTTAGAGTGGATCAATAAAAGGGACCAGTGGGTTAGATAAACAATACTTGTAAGAGAAAAAGTTATAATCCATGTTGAAGCAACACATTTTCTGCCACTCGATTGCCAGAAAAACAATCTAAGAGGAAAACAATTTCTTGAACACTAAATAGACATATGAAATGAAAAATGTGACATGGTTTGAGCATTCCAGTGTCCATTTTTTCTGTGTATTTCTGCATAACAAAGAACTTACATCTTAACTTAATTGGTCCACACTGGAAAAAAAGGGAAGTATGAATTGGTAACGTGTAACACAGTGCCATCTAAAGGAGAACATCAGCAGCTCAATCAGAAGGAATTCTATATGAATAAATGAGCACAGTTATTGATGGCATTTTGTCAAACCAGGTTAAGGGTTGTTTATTGATATGTACACCTCAATATAAGCTGCAATATAGTTAAACCACCAGAAGATGGTTCATAAGTGCCAGTCCAACTTCATCATAGGGCGCCCAAGGAACCCTGCTGTCCTGAAGGAAGCCTCCTACAATGCCTGTGAGAGCATTACCCAGAATGTCTTTTTATGGGGCTCCTCCATCCACCCTGTGGTGGTGCCTTGTTACTGAATGTGCTCTTCCAGACATATCTACAAACCTGCACATAATCTCAAGGTAAACATTTGTCAAGGGACCTTTTAACTTTGGCAAAACAGAGCATCTGACAGGAGGAACCCAATGACTCACATACACACTGGCTTCTTCAAGAACAGGGGAATTTATTAAACACAGGCAAGAATTTAAAATGCATACTCATTAATTTGGGAAATTAACTTCGTAGAGCAGTCATAACTCAAGACAAACCAAACATACACAAGCATGCCAGAAAACCCTCAGCAGATGTGGAGAGAACAAGAAAGTTGGGAAATTAGCTTAGTTCTATCAGCAGCTGAATCCAAGGGCTCCAGAGCTTAAAGGTCGGCCACAGAATGTATGAACAGACTGCACTGATCTGGGATGGGATTGTGAATATGAGGAGGTTGAAAGGTGGGGATTAAGTAAATCAGAATCCCTAACACTCTTGCGGAGGAAAAATCAAAGTTTGGGATGAGTCTGTAAGGGCGGGGAGGAAAGAAAGG
Organism: Heloderma suspectum; assembly: GCF_057233095.1. Lineage (NCBI taxonomy): Eukaryota > Metazoa > Chordata > Lepidosauria > Squamata > Helodermatidae > Heloderma > Heloderma suspectum. The sequence goes on from NC_139462.1 coordinate 121,527,794, forward strand.
GTTTCAGGGAGGGCTGTCCTACCAAGGAGTGGTGTGCTTAGGCTAGTCGTGAGGCGTGGTCATAGGGATTTGGGGTAGGAAGTGACCTAAAGCACAAAACACATTGACTCCAATTTGCAGGGCTTTGTGTGCCTCCCCTTGCTTCCTCTTCCAGGAATTTACTATGCAGAACAGAGCTCAAAACACATTGTGTAGCAAGACAACTTCTCCAGGAAAATTTGTCCTGATAGCAATGGACTGAAGTGGAAACAAGGGGTGAGCTTGCTCAAAGAAAACAGAAGTCCTGGCCACAGTTCTTTGCACTAGTGGTGGTACTGGTGGCCAATCCGACTAGTGGGGCAGAGGGGGAGCAGTCTCTGGGATCCCCAGCAGCCAGCAACCCATACCAGAGACAAACAGGGGCGCATGAACTTTAAGATCAGGAGTATAAAGGAGGGATTCATACAGCCCCACAAAAGTACTCCTTTGGACCCACATTTTGCTGTTCTAGGAACAAGTGCCATTGCAAACAGGATCATGTGACTTAAAACTCATGGCTGTAAAACAGAGGGGGGAATCCACAGACCACACAAATAATATCTTCTTCTTCTTCTTCCTGATACTCTAAGCCACAACATAGAAAAGCAGGCTTTGGAACCCAGCAGTGACCCATTGCGAAAGAGGACACAGAGCAAACTCTCCAGAACTTCAGTCAGGAATTTTTCCAGCCCTGCCTAGAGATAGTGATGTACAGATTTTGTGAAATCAATTCTATCTGTGATTCATGGATTGTGTCAGGCATCTCTCATTTCATTGTCTGTTCATTGACAGAAGGGGGGGCTGGGAGGGAAGGGATGTACAAAAAATTATTACCTGATTGCAAATGCACATTTGTGCAAGTGCGCTTTTGCACTAATGCGCATTGGCACAAATTGCTCCCAGAAGTTAAAAAAATGGCCCATAAATCCGCAGAATCTATGTGACTTGGAAAAAGACAGCCTGTTGCAGAACCCACAGGACGGATTGAAAGAAATCCAAACTCCTTTGAATCTACTGCAGATTTCTCCGACATCACTACCTGGAGATGCCAGGAACAGAAACTTCTGCATGCAAAGCACATGTTGCACCACTGAGCTATAAATAGCCCCTCTCCTTTTTAACGCCCTTTAGCCATCCTGTAATACTTAGATTGAGGCTGGTTAAAAAGGTTTAAGGTAAGTCAGTGTATCTCTCCCTACACCAATTTCATATGAGTATTCTGAGGAACAAGTCTTCTATGTATCTCTGTTGAGCTCATTTTACAGAACATAGTGCAGGATAAAAGACAATTATACTTCCCTAAGGAATGGCCCCATCTCTATTGAAATGAAAAGTGAATGAACAACAGCTGTTCAGTTGCAGTTACTAATTTATTTTGAGCATAATGATCTTTTAAACAAAATTCAGAATTTCAGATTTGTGAAGCCAAGCTAACTTTCTTTAATGAGGCATATGAGGAAAGCATTGCAAAACATACCAGAAGGATCCAATTTGAGTGTAGTGTAGTGGCTAGAGTGATGGACTAGGAGTCAGGAGACTGGGGTTCTAGTCCTCACTCAGCCATGAGGCTCAGTGGGTGACTTTGGGCCAGTCAGACTCTCAGCCCAACCTACCTCATTGTTGTGAGGATAAAATGGAGTGGAGGAGGATTATGTATGCCACTTTGGGTTCCTTAAGGAGGAAAAAAGGCGGGATATAAATGTAATAAAACAAATAAATTTGAAGTTCCATTATTAATGAATAGAGGAGGAAAAGAACGTAATTCTCAAAGTGCTATTCACAAGCTTATAGCATGTTATACACTTTAATTGCTGAAAAGAGCATTGAATTTTTAAACCATTAAATGCTACCACAGTATATTTCTCCTCCCAGTATTAAAAAGCAACAACTTTAGGCTAACTTTGCAGCACTGTTTTTTAAATTCCCTATCCCTACTCCCAACCTGATGGCTTTTTCAACACTTTGCCCCAACCCCTCCTACTCATTGTCCCTCCTCTGTCTTACTCCTGCAGCACTAAGCATCAGAGGGGATTTAGACTGCAGTCTCAACATACACATTCACCACAGCAGTCTGAGCTGCAGCTGAGTAAAAGCTATACCTGAGGAGGCCACTACCCACCAACTCCTCAACACCCCCCTGAAGAAACAAAGCTAGGTGAACATTCTTTTGAAGCAATCTGATTAACTGCTAGACATGCACAAAGGGTGCCTTATCGGGTGTGACATAAAATGATAATGACAACAATTCTCTACTAAGAAGTAGCATAAAAATCCATTTTATGCATCTCAGTTCAGAAGTAAAAGGGCTGCATTACTCAGGAGCAAGCAAGGGCAGCAAGTTCTGTGAGCATATAGGCAAAATCCACCTCTTTCCATGTTATAATAATGATAATGATAATAATGAGAGCCCGACAACATAGAAAAGCAGTCTTTCATTAATTTCTCCAGACTCCCAACCCAAAGAAAGTGAAGTTTTAAAACCCACATTAGGCCAAATGAGTTACTTGAAGCCAGACAGCAAGCCCACAGAGAAAAAGGGGTTTTAAGGCTGCAATCCTATATGTACTTACCTGGAAGTAAGCCCCACTGAACTCAATGGAAGTTACTTCTCAGTAGACACACATAGCAGTGCAACATAAATGAATTAATTGGGGACCACTTGCCTATTTTTTTAAAGCTACATTGCCAGTTTTGGAGGAGCTGGCCCTCCAGGAAGGAGTGATTGTTACAATAGTTGCATGCACATGCACCATTGCTTGAAATGATGCTGCCAGACCAGGAGCCCCTTCCTAGTCCCTGCAGCACAGCAGCAGCACAGCAGCAGCCTGCATGATCACACTGAGCAAGCAAGCATGCTGTAAGTCACACTGACTGATGCCTGGTAATGGGGGAAGAAAGAGGGGGGAAGAGGGAGGAGGGAAGCCATAGTTCGGTGCCCTACCTGTCTCTGCCGACTGGCTGTGCCTGTAGACTAGTTGACAGGGGAAGGCAGAACTAAGTGGCTGGAGCTCTGACCAAATAAAGTCCAAAAGTAGGTCAAATGTCTACATCCACACAGTATGGAAAAGAGGGTACAGAGGACAAGGCTATAATTTGTATAACCACCTCCGGAAAATAAGATAGAATTGCAAAGATACTTCTCCCTGGGTCTGCATGATCTGCTCCTGTAGCTAAAGTTTACAGTACACTGAAACTCCTGGGTCTCAGCTAGGGATGGCAGAGAAATCCACCACGGACTCCAATGAGGTCGGATTCTTTAGAATCCAGCCCCCCCAGAGTCCGTGGTGGAACGGACTACTCCCCCCCGCCACCCCACAAAATTCTCCCCGGACAGACCCTACCTGCCGCCAGCCGGTCTAGGTCTGTCTACTGCCCCGGTCTGTGGATGCAAATGGCGTCCGGCGTAACAGACGCCGTTTGCGTCCCTGCTCTTTGCCATGATAGGCTACGTAAATCCAGCCTCATTGGAGTCCGTGGTGGATTTCCCTGCCATCCCTAGCTGAGACCCAGGAGTTTCAGTGTACCGTAAACTTTAGCTACAGGAGCAGATCATGCAGACCCAGGGAGAAGTATCTTTGCAATTCTATCTTATTTTCCGGAGGTGGTTATACAAATTATAGCCTTGTCCTCTGCACCCTCTTTTCCATATTCATTGTGGAGCAGAGCCAGCCAGGGAGGATTCCGGGGGGAGGGAGGGATCGCCTCCCCCCCTCCGCAGACACCCCAGACTGGAACGGTGAGTGGGGCTCGTACACCCCTAGTCTCAGCTAGGGAAGTCAGAGGACTATGGATGGGGGTGGAGGTCGATCAGCTTTCATTGGTTTGATCCCCTGGACTCTTCTTTGTTTTTTGCCAGCGGATGCAGAACAAGTTGGGCCAGCTAGTGGAATTTCCATTTTTAAAAAAAGCGTTAAAAAATTGTGCAAATTTCAGCTGTGATTTGTGCATATTTGCATACTTTGTGCAAATTACAGCCACAATTTCTGCAAATTATGCAGATTTGTGCCCGTGATTTGTGCAAATCTATATTTGCGCAAATTACACCCAAGACCAAAAAAATGCGTTAAAAATCCCCAGAACTCAGGGAAACTGCACAGCTTGACTCACAAAAGTAAGCCAAATTGGGCGCACTGTGGAAGTCTGGTGAGCTTAAAAAGGGCCAGACTTCCCAGTGACAGACATCTCTAGTCTCAGCAGGTGAAGGAAAAATACGTCCATTTAAAAAGGGGTTGAAGCAGATCTCAACCTACAGTGAAGTGAGACTCTAAGTTGCCAGGCTTGGATGAGACTGGGCAAAAAGTAATGGAGATGCAACAGAACCATGGTATCCTGTGCCTTTGTCTCTCTCTGGGGTTGACTGGCAGACCCATTATGCAAGACTATTTTGCTGTCGCTTCTCCTGCTTTGGCTTTAGCAAATATTTCTTTTAAGTGTCAACATCCTTAAGTCGCCTGTTCTCTTAGAGCCTACAGTGCGTTCCCAATGCCAAGCAGCCTGCTAACAGCCTGATGGCATTCATCACATTCCCCATGACTGCCCCTCCCTGCATGCCTGTCATCCATCCCCCACCCTGTGTCAATAAAGTGGTTGCACAGGGCCAGGAAGGTGCAAACCAGCTGCCCAAGGGGTCTGTGGATAGAGGCTGCATCAGTTCCGGGCTGTGGGGCCAGGAAGTGGGTTCATGTGAGGGCGCAGAGACATGGGCTGATGGTTGGTGTGCAAGACCGCAGCATCACAGGGAGGGAGTCATGGTAAGGTGGAGGGGCTGTGGGAGGCATCAGGCTAGCCACCCCCAGGCACAAGGCCTCCCCCACTGACCAATAATGGGCTTGTCATGGAAGTGCTTATACTCTCAGGAGTGAAGCAACAAGGAAAGTGCCTGATTATCAGACCATGAGCCCAGTGAGAAGTGCAGCTGGGCTCACTTCCCTTTCTGCTCAGCTCCTGAGAATGGGGCAAGCTCCCCATAGGCAATGCCAAGGGTCTGGGCAATAGTGCCCATGGTAATCCCCTGGAACCCAACTGCTTTTGGTAAATTACGGAAATGACAATGTGGAAAGGGTGTTAAAACTCTGTGATGGTCTTGAGCATATGGAGGGAACAGTGAGGTGCTGTGAGGTGGTAAGACATAGCAGGGACCCTCCTCTGGAACATGCAGGCCTTCATGGTCATGCCCATCTTGGTCTTGGCATGAGCCTGCACAGTATCAGCCCCATTCACACAGGGTGGCCAGCAGCAGCATCCCAATGCCTGCTCTCTTTTTTACACCAGCTCAGATGGCTCAGGGGAGGGATTGTCTCAGTGGAAAGCATTCCTATTCTTGGAAGCCAAGCAAGGCAAGAAGCAAAGGAGAGTCTACTTTTCGGGCTGTTTGGGCTCATGGCCTGGGCTACCATTAGCGCAAAATGCCTGCTCGCTGCCTAAACTGAGGGCTGTGGTACATGGAAAACTAGTATCCAGACATGTGTAGAGCGTTCAGGTTGAACTGGGCTGGTCAATGGCTCTGAAGAAGTTGCTGCTGGGAGAGAGAGATAAGGGCTCATGGAGACTAATCTTTAGCTGTGGGCGCTATGCCAAGTGACAAAACACCAGGACTAGGGTTATCTATATCCAATACACACACATGCACTCCAATTGCAGTTAGCTTCTTCTTGGCCTTGCTCTAGTGGAGAGGAGTTGAACCTCTTTCAGCCCAAGGGCTGGATTCCACTTGAGAGACGCTCTTGGCGGCCACATTGCAGTGGTGGGCAGGGCTGAAGGCAAAAGGGACGGGACCAAAAACGCCAGCGTATGGAAGCTTCAAGCTCTTCCTGCCAGTGACGAAGCCTTGGGAGAGGCAGGTCAGCCTTTGAGAATGGGGAGAAAAACATGCAAAAGCTGGGAAACCACTGAACAATCAGTGGTTGGGAGAAGGGGTTGGGACCAGGGGAAGGGGACATCGCCATGGGAGGAACCCTGGAGGGTCATATTGGGGCCCCCTGTGGACTGGATTTTCCCTACAGCCTGAGGCGCTACACCCCTGCTTTAGGGAAACAAGCTCACACCCACCAACATGGCAAGGGCACTTCTTCTCAATCACTTCTGCGACAACCAACTCCTCTAGAGGACACGGCTGACCATAATAGGCTCAGGAATGGAGGGGAGGGGAGCCACATGAGGAATCTGAATGTGATCCTTTTCATTGAACAACCAGGATAAGACTGCACCAAAGTGGCCAAGCTTCTGAGCAAAAACTTGTTTTAAAAGTTGACTGAATTGCTGCATTGCTATACCAGCACACTAGAGGAAAAAAGGTACAGGGGTGGAGGCTACAATTTATAGTGGAAGGACCTCCAGAAGATAGCAGAGGGCTTGAAACACACCTTTCCTGGGATATCATTATATCATAGAATCATAGAATAGTAGGGTTGGAAGGGGCCTACAAGGCCATCGAGTCCAACCCCCTGCTCAATGCAGGAATCCAAGTCACAGCATCCATGACAAATGGCTGTCCAGCCTCGTCTTGAAGGCCTCCAGTGTGGGACAGCCCACCACCTCCCCAGGTAATTGGTTCCATTGTCGTATTGCTCTTACAGTCAGGAAGTTTTTCCTGATGTTCAGCCGGAATCTGGCTTCCTGTAACTTGAACCCATTATTCCGTGTCCTGCACTCTGGGATGATCAAGAAGAGATCCTGGCCTTCTTCTCTGTGACAACCTTTCAAGTACTTGAAGAGTGCTATCATATCTCCCCTCAGTCTTCTCTTCTCAAGGCTAAACATGCCCAGTTCTTTCAGTCTCTCTTCATAGGGCTTTGTTTCCAGTCCCCTGATCATCTTTGTTGCCCTCCTCTGAACCCTCTCCAGTTGGTCTGCATCCTTCTTTAAGTGTGGTGCCCAGAACTGGACACAGTACTCCAGATGAGGCCTAACCAGTGCTGAGTAGAGGGGAACTAGTACTTCCCAGGATTTGGAAGCGATGCTTCTATGAATGCAGCCCAAAAGAGCATTTGCCTTTTTTGCAGCCACATCACATTGTTGGCTCATATTCAGCTTGTGATCGACAACAATTCCAAGATCCTTCTCGCTTGTAGTGTGGTTGAGCCACGTATCCCCCATCTTGTAACTGTGCCTTTGGTTTCTTTTTCCTAGGTGCAGAACTTGGCATTTGTCCCTATTAAATGTCATTCTGTTGTTTTCTGCCCAGCGCTCCAGTCTATCCAGATCACTTTGAATTTTGTTTCTGTCTTCCAAAGTATTAGCTATCCCGCCCCATTTTGTGTCATCTGCAAATTTGATCAGCATTCCCTGCACCTCCTCCTCCAAGTCATTCATAAAAATGTTGAAGAGCACTGGGCCCAGGACTGAGCCCTGCGGTACCCCACTCGTTACCTCTCCCCAGCTTGAGAAGGTCCCATTGATAAGCACTCTTTGAGTCCGATTCTGTAGCCAACTGTGGATCCACCGGATCGTTGTTTCATCTAGCCCACTTCGAGCTAGTTTGCTCATCAGGATATCATGGAGCACTTTGTCGAAAGCTTTGCTGAAGTCGAGGTATATGATGTCTACAGCATTCCCACGGTCTACAAGGGAGGTGACTTGATCAAAAAATGAGATCAGATTTGTCTGGCAGGACTTGTTTTTGACAAATCCATGTTGGCTTCGAGTAATCACGGCATTGTTGTCAAGGTGCTTCCAGATGGATTGCTTTATGATCTGCTCCAGAATTTTCCCAGGGATTGATGTCAGACTGACTGGTCTGTAGTTCCCAGGTTCCTCCTTTTTACCCTTTTTGAAGATAGGGACAACGTTAGCCCTCCTCCAGTCATATCCTTCCTGCAGGTGGCACTGGGATGCAGGTAAGTTCCTGAGGTTCAGCAAGAGGAAGGAATCCTCAAAAGAGGCTGCAGGCAGGGCACCACTTCATCTAAAGCAGGGACCTGGGCAGACAGAGGGTGTGATCTGGGGAACAGGAGTCTGACTCCAGGTCCGTGGCTTTAGAGTGATATCAGCAGAATGAGAACCAACCAGTGTATGGTAGCTTCAAGCTCTTCCTGCCAGTGACAAAGCCTTGGGAGAGGCAGGTCAGCCTTTGAGAATGAGTAACCAGGACCAACTGGGCTTCTCACACAACCAAGTGATTTCAGCAAAAAGTGCCTGAATTGGGCGGCCAGGACCTGAGTGATTTCAGCAGAGTGAGACCAATGGAATACTAAGGGCTTGGAGTCCAAAAGACTGTAGTTCCAATGACGAGAATAAAACAAAAGATGGGAGAAGACTCTTGGGCGGAGTCAATATTGGTTTGGACAGCCAGACAAAAGATGGAGATGACTTGTTACTAACGCCATCAAAGGTCCTGAGAGGTCTAGCTTAGGATGGGTGGAATCCAATCAAGGCAGCGCTATGCCCAAAGTTGCAGTGCTTAAGACTGGGAAATTCCCTGTCAGTTATTATGCCCCACCTGGAGGGAATTCACTCTGTGCCTGGGATGTGCATGCTGTGCCCGAGCTAATCAAGCGGCACTTAATCTAGTGCTGCTTGATTAGACAGTGTTGCTAAGTCTAGACCTGTGAATGTGACTTAAAGCTGTTGCCCTCATGGCAGAATTGCTTGCTTAATTGTCCTGTAAAGCCTCCAAGCCTTGAGTTGCTCTGTTCTGAGCTGAGTTTCTTAAAGTGAACACACCATACTCTGCCAAATACTGAGGGGGCTGTCTGTGCGTGTGCTGTGACAGGTACCTTGCCAACACTAGCCATCCTCCAAGTGCTGGCCATTTGAATGCACCATGGCTGGGCACCATCCCGAACATGTCTGAGCCATGCCTCCCTCCATTCCCAGCCCCGCCCATTCTTTCTTGCCTGGAGACGTGTCTCAGCCCACCACATGGGCCTCCCTGTCCTGCCCCCGATTGGACACCCCTCCCAGTCTCTTTGCATTGCCCATCCTGGCAGTACTGGGAGGACAGGCTTGTTGGCCAGGCAGAAGCAGCTCCATTAGCATTCCTTGCCCAGGTTGTCCACCTCAGGCAAAGTAGCTGTTATCATTTGGAAGGCAAGGGTGGCCGTGCTGGCTGTGGGAAGATGCCGATCAGCTTGTGAGGTCACGACCACCACCGGAGCAGCTCTCGGACCATGGTCTCCCTGCCAACCTTGATGTACTGCAGAGCTATGCAGGGAAGGATTGAGGGAGGATTGAGTTCTCAGACAGGAGGGAGGATCAAAGTGGCCAGGGAGGGAAGGAGGTATCGGTCTGGGGTGTTTTGGAGGGTCTTCTTATAGGTCTCCCCAAAACCCTCAGACTATCCAACCATTCCAGATCAATTAACCATCTGTAGTTTACAGCAGCCTTGTCAATCATCTGTTAGCAAAATTATTTCATGCTTTCAGTGACAGATTAACAATCATGAGTTCCATCACTACACCACTTCATATGGGGAGGGGATTCTAGCCCCTTCAAAACACACACACCAAAGTGGCCTGGTAACAAGCACAGCTGCTGCTTGCCTCCTGAGCTGTCACATGAATGACAGGAAGGGTCTCTCCCCTCTCCTTCCATCCTTTGAGTTGTCTGGGGAGTCCTGGAGCTTATCGAGGTGATCATATCAAAGCTTGCTCCTTCCACACAAGGGACAGATTTGTAAGTCCAATTCCAAGACAATAGTGCATCCAATACAACAGTGTGATATTTAGCCCACACATTATGGATAGAGTATAAGTTATACTATTTTAGGAATATCAATATTACTGATCGTTTATGGAATGGAAATATAATTGGTCTTTGAACATCATCTTGTGGGAAAGAGGCATTGCTGGCTCCAGGTTTAAGGCAATGCACCCTCAATGGCCCCCCTTCCTTAGTGAGTCTACTTTCTTGCCATCATTGTCACCAGCTACTATTGCTCCTCATCCTCCTTTTCATCACTGCAACCACTTATTTGCTTGGCAAGCAGAGAGCCAGTGAGCAAGTTAGCAGTGGCATGTACTGCTCTTCCTTCTCACCACCTCCACTATCTGGGCCAGAGCAAGAGGCAGGTGAACAAGCAACTTGCAGTGGTGAAGAGGAGGAGCAACTCCAGGGGGCTTTTGTCAGTGGGCCCCTGCTGGGGTGTGGGCCCTTGGCAGGTGCCCAACCATACTAACCGTTGTCGCCAGCCCTTTAAAGTGGCATACAACTACATGGATGACAACAGCAATTACGATGAGCACGTAGCTTTGATGCTTGGTGGTAATTGTACTGGTGCTGCTGTGCCTTCCCCCTTCTAAAAAGCAGTGCCGAATTTCTGGATGATGAGTAGAGCAACAAGGCTGTCATTTCAGGATACATTTATTTACCATTGTGATCTGGTGTCCTGCTTTGTCAACATTCTGAAGGTGAACATACATGTATAAGCCAGACGGAGGAGCATTGTTCACTCATCATCTATGGAATGAAAAGCTTTTGTGTATCTCAGCACTTTGCAGGGGCTTTTTTTCATAGGTTTTGCAGTTGATTGCTATATGCTGAGCAGTGCTGAAGATACAGGAGCACCATAGAATGATGCACTTTGAAGAATATCAAGTCAACCAAGCATCATCAAAATGGGGAGGAAGAGAGCTTTTCATTTTCCACAGTGCTTTATACCTACATTTAGAGAGCAACCCTAAGCACATTTGCCTTAGAACAGTGGAGGGGCAACCTCTGACCTGTGGGCCTAATCCAGCCCATGAAGTTGCCCAATCCAGCCAGTGGAGGGTTGGGCACCCTCTGCAGGCCCCTTCCCTGCCCCCAAGCCCCACCCCCTGTCCTGAGGAGAGGAATCCCCATGTTATCCCTGATTTCTGCTTGGAGATAACAAAGGGATTTCCCCTCTGTGCGGCTCACCCTCCAGTGGGAGACTGGAGATAATATGGGGACTCCCTTGCACTTTGTTGGGGCTTACCAGACCAGGTCCTAAAAGCCCTGGATGAGTCCCTTCCTGCACCACTCATGCCCTGATTGGGACACAAGTGGAACAGGAAGAAGGCGCCTGATTCAGCTGGGGTTTGTGGGACCCAGTTCTGCAAGCTCTGGCCAACTTGCTTTCTCCATGCAGAGAGAGGCAGGGCTTGGGTGCACACCCCAGCCCCATTGAAGTTATCCAGCCTACCAGCTTGGTCTGGTGAGGGGAGGCAATCCGGCAAGCCCCCGGACCAAAATAGGGTGTTTGCACCTGCTTTAGACTTTAGACAATCTACTGAAGTGAAAGAGACTATTCTCTTATAAGTGAGCTTTGGTTTGCAACTTCAGGAAAATGATACAGAGGGGAATGCCATTGCATTTGATCATACTCTTGAATTAGTATGTTACATTTTGCTTCTGCAGAAGTTGACGGGATCTTGCTCTGTCCCTTGCACTTAGAAAGAAGCACTTTTGCTGCTAGCACAGGGAAGAGGCAGAGACACAGAAGCTTCAGTTAGCCTGCATAAGCTGGGGTGGAGCACCTAACATCCTGGCATTCAGGTCTTTTCCCCCACAAAATACCTGAAAAGAAAAAAGAAAAAAAATGCTAGAAGCCAATGGCAGGCAGATCCTGGGCACTTTAACAGCCCAATACTGCCCTCCCGGTTGAATCTGGTGCGTATTGACAATTGGTAGTGCTGGTTTACCCCTTCATGGATCACTGCCTTGTTGTGGCAAAGGGGCTTGTGTAACTCAGTGAAGCCATAAGCTATGCCGTGCAGGGCCACCCAAGACAGGGCAACAATATGCAGCCTTGTCATACTCCTTTCCCAGTTTTGAACCAATCGGTTGTTCCATGTCCAGTTCTTACTGTTGCTTCTTGACCCTCGTACAGGTTTCTCAGGAGACAGGTAAGGTGGTCTGGTACTCCCATCTCTTTAAGAATTTGCCACAGTTTGTTGTGATCTACACAATCAAAGGCTTTAGGGTAGTCAATGAAGCAGAAATAGACGTTTTTCTGGAATTCTCTTGCTTTCTCCATGATGCAGCGAATGTTGGAGATTTGATCTCTAGTTCCTCTGCTTCTTCGGAACCCAGCTTGTAGTTCTGGTAGTTCTCGGTTCACATACCGCTGAAGCCTAGCTTGTAGGATTTTGAGCATAACCTTGCTGGCATGTGAAATGAGCGCAATTGTACGGTAGTTTGAACACTCTTTGGCATTGCCCTTCTTTGGAATTGGAATGTAAACTGACCTTTTCCATTCTTGTGGCCACTGTTGAGTGTTCCAAATTTGTTGGCATATTGAGTGCAGCACTTTAACAGCATCATCTTTTAGGATCTTAAATAGCTCATCTGGAATACTGTCATCTCCGCTAGCTTTGTTGTTAATAATGCTTCCTAAGGCCCACTTGACTTCACTGTCTAGGATGTCCGGCTCAAGTTCAGTGACCACACTATCATGGCTATCAGAGACATTCAGATCTTTCCTGTATAGTTCTTCTGTGTATTCTTTCCACCTCTTCTTAATCTCATCTGCTGCTGTTAGGTCCCTGCCTTCTTTGTCCTTTATCATGCCCGTCTTTGCACAAAACATTCCCTTGAGATCTCCGGTTTTCTTGAAGAGATCTCTAGTCTTTCCCATTCTATTGTTTTCTTCGATTTCTTTGCATTGTTCATTTAAGAAGGCCTTCTTGTCTCTCCTTGCTATTCTCTGGAAATCTGCATTCAGTTGGGTATATCTTCCCCTTTCTTCCTTGCTTTTCGCTTCCCTTCTTTCTTCAGCTACTTGTAAAGCCTCATCACACAGCCACTTGGCTTTCTTGCATTTCTTTTTCTTTGGGATGGATTGAGTTGCTGCCTCCTGAACAATGTTACGGACCTCTGTCCATAGTTCCTCAGGCACTCTGTCTATCAGATCTAATCCCTTAAATCTATTCCTCACCTCCACTGTATATTCATAAGGGATTTAGGTCATACCTGAATGGTTTAGTGGTTTTCCCTACGTTCTTCAATTTAAGTCGGAATTTTGCAAGAAGCTCATAATCTGAGTTACAGTCAGCTCCAGGTCTTGTTTTGACTGACTATATAGAGCTTCTCCATCTTTGGCTGCAAAGTACATAATCAATGTGATTTTGATATTGACCATCTAGTGATGTCCATGTGTAGAGTCGCCTCTTGTGCTGTTGGAAAAGAGTGTTTTTGCTATGATCAGAGTGTTCTCTTGGCAAAACTCTATTAGCCTTTGTCCTGCTTCATTTTGTACACCAAGGCCATGCTTGCCTGTTATCTCCTACTTTAGCATTCCAATCCCCTATGATGAAGAGGACATCTTTTTTTGGTGTTAGTTCTAGAAGGTGTTGTAGGTCTTCATAGAACCGATCAACCTCAGCTTCTTCGGCCTCAGTGGCTTAGTTAGTGTCTAATTCATAGACTTGAATTACTGTGATGCTGAATGGTTTGCCTTGGATTCGTACTGAGATCATTCTATCATTTTTGAGATTGTACCCCAGGAATGCTTATCCCACCCTTTTGTTGACTATGAGTGCTACTCCATTTCTTCTAAGGGATTCTTGCCCACAGTAGTAGATATAATGGTCACCTGAATTAAAATTGCCCATGCCTGTCCATTTTAGTTCACTGATTCCCAAGATGTCGATGTTCAATCCTGCCATCTCATGTTTGACCACCTCCAGCTTACCTTGATTCATTGATCTGACATTCCAGGTTCCTAAACAATATTGTTCTTTACAGCATCGGACTTTCTTTTCACCACCAGACACATCCACAGCTGAGTGTCCTTTCGGCTTTGGCCCAGCCGCTTCACTGTTTCTGGCGCTACTTGGAAATACCCTCTGCTCTTCCCCAGTAGTATATTGGACACCTTCCGACCTGAGGGGCTCATCTTCCGGCGTCATCTCTTTTAGCCTTGTGATACATTCCATGGGGTTCTCTTGGCAAGAATACTGGAGTGGGTTGCCATTTCCTTCTCCAGTGGACCACATTTTGTCAGAACTCTCTGCCATGACCTGTCCGTCTTGGGTGGCCCTGCATGGCATAGCTTATGGCTTCACTGTGTTACGCAAGCCCCTTCGCCACAACAAGGCAGTGATCCATGAAGGGGGATTAGGAAGCTATACTTCTATTAATGCAGCCCAAAATAGCATTTGCCTTTTTTTGCAGCCACATCACATTTATGGCTCATATTCCGCTTATGATTTACAACAATTCCAAGATCCTTCTCGCTTGTAGTATTGTTGAGCCAAGTATCGCCCATCTTGTAACTGTGCATTAGGTTTCTTTTTCCTAGACATTTATCCCTGTTCAATTTCATTCTGTCATTTTCTGCCCAGCAGCCTATCAAGATCTCTTTGAATTTTTTTTCTGTCTTCCAGGGTATTATCTATCCCGCCCAATTTTGTGTCATTTGCAGATTTGATCAGCATTCCCTGCACCTCCTCCTCCAAGTCATTAATAAAAATGTTGGAGAGCACTGGGCCCAGGACTGAGCCCTGCGGTACCACGCTCATTACCCCTCCCCAGTTTGAGAAGATCCCATTGAGAAGCACTCTTTGAGTCCCCTTCTGTAGCCAACTGTGGATCCACCGGATCGTTGTTTCATCTAACCCACTTTGAGCTAGTCCGCTAATCAGGATATCATGGGGCACTTTATCAAAAGCTTTCCTGAAATCGAGGTATATTTTGTCCACAGCATTCCCACAGTCCACAAAGGAGGTTACCTGATCCAAAAATGAGATCGGATTCATCTGGCAGGATTTGTTCTTGACAAATCCATGTTGGCTTCGAGTAATCACTGCATTGTTTTCAAGGTGCTTACAGATGGATTGCTTTATCATCTGCTCCAGAATTTTCCCAGGGATTGATGTCAGACTGACTGGTCTGTAGTTCCCAGGTTCCTCCTTTTTACCTTTTTTTAAGATAGGGACAACATTAGCCCTCCTCCAGTCATCTGGCACTTCCCCCATCCTCCATGATTTCTCAAAGAAAACAGACAGTGGTTCTGAGAGTTCTTCTGCCAGTTTCTTTATTACTCTAGGCCACAGTTCATCTGGCCTGGAGATCTGAACTCATTCAAAGTAATTAGGTGTTCCTTGACCATCTGCCTATCCATCTCAAGCTGCAATCCTGCCCCTTCAGCCTGTACTTTGCCTTTGCCAGGGGGGTCATAGACCCTCTTTTGGGAGAAGACTGAGCCGAAGGAGGAATTGAGCACTTCTGCCTTTTCTTTGTCATCTGTTATCATTTTGCCATCCTTATTTAACAGGTGAACCACCATTTCTTTCCTCTGTCTTTTACTATGCACGTAGCTGAAGAAAGCCTTTTCGTAGCATTTAGCTTCCTTCGCTAACTTTGGCTCACTCTCAGCTTTAGCCTTCCTAATGCCACCCCTACAGTTCTGTGCTAGCTGCCTGTACTCTTCCTTTGTAGCTTGGCCTTCCTTCCACTTCCTATATGTGTCTTTTTGTTTTCAGGTCTTCTCTAAGCTTTTTGTGAAGCCACATTGGCTTCTTCTGTTGTCCTCCGCCTTTTTTTCTTGTTGGAATTGTTTGTAATTGTTTTTAGAATTTCCTTTTTAAAAGAACTCCTACCTATCTTGGACTCCTTTTCTCGTTAGAGTTGCTTGCCATGGGACCTTACTTATCATTGTTCTGAGTTTATTAAAATTGACTTTCCTAAAATCCAGGGTATGTGTTTGGCTACACTTGGCTTTTGCTTCCTTTAGACCCAAGAACTCAAGTATAACATGGTCACTTTCCCCCCAGAGTTCCTGTAACTTTACCCACTAAGTCATCTCTGTTGGTTAGGATCAAGTCAAGAATAGCCGATCCTCTAGCTCCTTCCTCCACTTTCTATAGGAGGAAGTTATCAGCAACAAAAGTCAGGAATTTCTTGGAGGGGCCATGTTTTGCAGAATTTATCTCCCAACAAATATTGGGGAAACTGAAGTCCCCCATTACTACTACATCATGCTTCCTTGAGACATTGGCAATTTGCTTTTCAAAAGTTTCATCCTTCTGTTCTCCTTGAGTGGGTGGCCATTAGTAGACTCCGACCACCATGTTCCTTTCATTCTTTGCTCCATTTATTTTAACCCAGATGCTCTCGATGGGACTGCCATGCTCCTCCTCCTGTATTTCTGTGCAGAGATATGTATTTTTAATATATAGTGCAACTCCACCTCCCTTTCTGTTCCTTCTGTTCTTTTTGAAGTTATATCCTTCAATTGCTGTATTCATCCCACCAAGTTTCAGTACACCTATCAAGTCATAATTTCCCTCCCATATTAAAAGTTCAAGTTCGTTCTGTTTGTTTCCCATACTCTGGGCATTAGTATACATAGACATCGAAGACCATGTGCTTTAGAGTCTGGCTTTCTTCCTACATGTTTTTGAAGATTATTATTGGGCGCTATTAGAGCTTTTCTCTCCGTTGTGGTGCAGGGGCCTTTGTCCATGGTTACCCCCAACTTTACGTCTTCCTCCCCTGTAGGATTTAGTTTAAAGCCCTCCTGATGAAGTCCTTCATGCTCCATTGTCTTCCCACACACAGGCGTGTGTGCGTGTGTGTGCGCGCACGCGCATGCACATACATGTGCATACTTAATGGGCTGGAATAGTAATTATTACTATTACAAATATCTTAAATTCCTTGCTTAAGATGACCAGTGATTGCAGCAAGGCCTAAGACAATGAACCACAGTTGAATTTTAAAAAGCAATGAAACATCATTCTGTTTATTAATGGAAGATACTTTTCTTTTAATGCTCTCGCTCTGTCTGTTTAGCATTGGAAGAGTCTTGTACATAGAGGTCCAAGCCAGTTTTGGAGTATTAAAATGCTCATACTCTTCTAACCAAGTGCTGAATACAGAGATGTTTTTACTTCTGCCTGGGAAAGTTTCCCCTCATTACACTCCTGACAGAATAGGCATAGACAGCATTAGGGATGGTGGTTTAAACTCCAGCCCCCTAAGGAATGTTCTGTGCAGAGCAGAAAGAGGCTCACAAGCATTTTCCATTGAATACACTGAGGGTCACAAGCAAATCTGGCTGTAGGAAGGAAGAGAACACCAAGCCTTCATTCCCTTGGTCCCATCCCCCAGTTGCGTTCCTTCTGAATTATCAGCTTTTGTCCATTATGCCCTTTCCCAGGAATACAGGAAGAATGGCGATTAAGAAGAACACATTCTGAACAGCTTTTCTAACAAAGCGCTTACAAGGTCCATTTATTTAACCTTTCCACAACAGCTTGACCTTGTCAAAAAGAACAAATCATGTTCAGATCATGTCTGATGAGAGTGGAGGCAGGGGGAGGGGAGGGCAGAGATAAGCTCTTCACGTGCAGTCACAACTTGATAAAGAAGGGCTCTAGTTCATAGGTATTACCTCTTCCAAGTCCATTTGAATTCTGCAGAATATACAATGGGTATAACACTGGGAATTTCTCCTGTTTAGGCACAACTGAAATGAAGAGGAGCTGCGTACAACTCATTAAAATGAAGATTTCAACGCAGTCTCTGCAGGAGAACCTCCCACTGGATGGTGCACAAGATTACACCGTCTTGGATCCACAGCTACATTGCAGAGAGCAAAGCACTGCCAGTGACACAGAAGAAGCCTGTTCATTTCTTCAATATTCCAGAGTTCCAGAGAGTTTTCCTAAGATCTCCTTTTATTACTTGGCATCACAGCCATTGGCAGGCTGACTTATAGAAGACTGGATATTTCCTTAACACTTACAAGCATACTGGGGGAATAAACAGGAAAAAGCAGAAACTCAGATCCCATTACAATCCACATTGCAACTTAAAAAGGAAGGATGTGTTTTTTGCAACACAGGAAGCCCCCTAACTATAAATGAGGGGAACGTATGAGCGAAACTATCATTGTATGTTACCTCTAAGATTACATTCATCATTATCAAAGGTAATCTAAACTATTATTGGGGAATATACAAATGTGGACTAGAAATGGATTGAACTTTGACCATGAGGTGGAAATTTAACACTATGAAGTAATTCCCCCCGCAACACCTGCCCAAATGACAGGAGGGCAACTGCCTGGTACTTCCATTTTTTCCAGAGTGGTTCATCAGTTTCATGTTAATAGACAATTGAATGATTTTGAAATTGTTCTAGTACATTCCAAATGCTGCTTTGATCATTTCAATGAACAGCTGAACTATAAATGTCTTAAAAATATAAATGAACAGTAAAATTGAAGTCAGCAGAAAGTCTTGTACTGAAGGTCGCAGGGGTAAGCAACTTTGGAGGGTCCAGGGGGCAATTTCTGCACACACATACAAAATTTCAGTAGCAAGTCAGCAGTGAGAAAAAAAGCCAAATTGTTGCTTTAAAACAAGGTGTGTGAGGAGTGCGTACCTTGTTTAAATGCAAAATCACACTCATGGAAGCCCTGGAGTCTTGCTTTAAAACAAATTGCGCTCCTTGTGTGCATTGTTTTAAATAAAAAATGCACCCTTTCACCACCGAAATATAGGAGCAATTCAGCAGCATGGAGGCAATGGGGCGGGGGGGCACAAAGAAGGTTGGAGGGGAACATGTGGTCCATTCTCTGTCTATAGCATTTCATTTTTGAATGAACAAGAAGAGAAAAAACTGAACATATGGAGTTGCCATTATCACCAGAGCACTTCAGTGTAAATATAATAGTATTTCCAAATGAAGTACATTATTTTATTTCTACTCATCTATGTGAACATCATTATCATAATTGGCATTTGATCCTGGAAAGTTTAAGTCACAGAGCAACCCAACACTCCAATTATGCCAGGGGCAGAGATATACTGCTGCTCTTGCGGCACAATGTCCATCATACCCTACACCCACCTAGCCTAGAACAGAAAAACACACAGCTCTGAAAAGCATGGCATGGAGTGACAGGGACAGCCACACCTCAGTGTCTATAGCAATATGACTGCTCCTACCAATCACAGGACAGTGTGGTGATGTCATAGAAATGACATGGTGATGCCCCATGTCAGCCAGGCAGAGGGCCATGTGTCCTCTCCGCACACCTCCTCCATGGGAGCAATTTGAGTGCCGTGTTATACGGTCTCACGTTCCTCCCCTTTGTGTGTTGTGATCAAAAATGGTACTTGTGTATGGTATAAGAGTAACTGAACCTCTGTGTGCCGGGATGCTTCAGGCTGTTGACCTATGAATGGCTTGCTTTTCTGCCACGTGTATCCATTTTTGTTTGCACTTGTTTTATCACAGTTCACTTGCACAGCCCATGATCATCCACATGTGCAAGACTAGTCTCAGGATCAAGACAACAACAATGGCCATGGCTAAGATATTCCATACCAAAGGAAACCCCAATTCTGCTACTTTGCACATATTATAGCTTAAAACTGGAAGAATAACTGATTCAGGTTATGTGCCTGGAACAAGGAGCTTGTAGCAGTCACTGTTTGCAGGCAGCCTGTGGCTCCCAGTGTGCTGGCATGTGCCCACTAAATGCATGCTAGTGCCACCAGGACATTTTAACACATAGTTGCAGCTGCCTGAAAAGCTGCATACTTCAGCCGCTACGGTTTGCATGTCTGGATCAGTCACAACACTGCAGGCTCCATCCGTTACTTCAGCAAGATGCCTTCCCCTTTGCATATTTGTGCTCAATCAAAACCTTGAGCAATATCATATTATGTGTGGTTGCTCATGCAGAACTATGCCTAAAGTAAAACCTATTGCAATGTATAATGGATTGAATGGATGCATTCACCCCATTATGCAAGTTTTAATGGAAAGTACTTTCTCATTGTTCATTATTGATTAAGACAATTTGAGTACTAATCAAAGCTGCTAAAATAGTAAAATCATATCTCCTGTTTGAAGAATGAGAAAAATAATGCAAAAGGAATATCTGACTTACTATTAAGGCTTCTTCTCCTCATTGGATGGAGAGTATCCTGATACTGGTTACTCCTCCCAGTTGCTCCACCAGCAGGACCATGCCAATCACTGCAGTCTTTTATCTTTCTATGGAAGAAGTCCCCTCCCCACCCAGTTCAGAAGGTAATAAAGCAGGAACAAACAAGGCCCAGTTTAAAAATAAATCAATGCTGAACTATAGTTTAACAGAGAAAGAGGAAGGAGAGGATAGGACAGAAAGTCATCTCCAGGACTTGAGATATTCTAAACTGGATGCCCTGGAAACCATTACCATCGTCCCATAACCGTGATAGCATCAGAAACTCCTGAAACAGAAAAGAGCCCTGGGTGGGGGAGGATCCCCCCTAGCACAGTGCACTTCCCATTATTTCAGGAGAAAGCAATCCAATAAATTGTTAAAGTTAATTTAGATTTTAAAAGAGAACTGAACACTATTATAATGCACTTAGCCTGAAAGATGATGCTCCTTGCTCACACACCTCTGTGCTTTAGCCAGGTCAGAAAAGCATCTGGAGGGCCCGCTGGGAAGAATTGGACTATGTGCAACAAACAGCTTGCTTCTACAAGATCCATCCAGTCTAGGAGTCAGAATCTGTCTTCTGTCACGTAATTAGAACAGCAAAGGGAGAGACAAGTTCATGCTGTGCAAAATATGTCTAAACACACAAAAATAATAAGTATGGGAAACTCCAATAGCCTGTCATGGGCAGTAATTTATATGGAAAGTAAGTAGGGGGAGGGGATATTTGAATTATGTTGCTTTGCACTTCACTCCCAGTGTAGTGAAGTGGAAAGAGCATGCTAGATTCTGCACATAGTGCATCAGCTAGAATGATATACCCTCCAGCATTTCACTGTTGGAAATAGAGACACTTTCATGAACATGCACGTGTGCGACCTACACAACCTAGATTACAAGCAGAATGTAGGAAACAAAAAGGTGCACAAGTAACTTGAAACAACTAAAGCTACAGATGTCCCAGATCATAGTATAATGCACATGTATGCAGCAATCCGGGGCCAGCATCATGGTGGGGCACCTGTTGAAGGCCCACATCTGAGCAGGGGCACAGTGACAAGAGCCCTTTGGAGTTGCTCCTCCTCTTCACCATAGCAACCTGCTCATTCACCTGCCTCTCACTCTGCCCCAGACAACAATGGTGGTGAGAAGGAGGAGAAGTAGATGCTACTACCTAAAAACATAAGAAGAGCCCTACTGGATCAGACCATCTAGTCCAGCATTCCGTTCACACAGTGGCCAACCAGCTGTCGACCAGGAACCCACAAGCAGGACATGAGCGCAATGGCACCCTCCCACCCATGTTCCCCAGCAACTGGTGTACATAGGTTCATTACCTCTGGTACTGGAGGTAGCACATAGCCATCAAGACTAGTAGCCATTGATAGCCTTTTCCTCCAGGAATTTGTCCAGCCCCCTTTTAAAGCCATCCAAATCAGTAGCCATCACTATATCTTCTGGTAATGAATTCCATAATTTAACTATGCACTATGTAAAGAAGTAAAGGGGCTGCGGTGGCTTAGTGGTTAAGATGCTGAACTGCAGACTGGAATGTCGGCAGGTCAGCAGTTCGAGACCTGAGTGCTGCGAGACGGAGTGAGCTCCCGTCTTCAGTCCCAGCTTCTGCCAACCTAGCAGTTCGAAAGCAAGAAATTGCAAGTAGATAAATAGGTACCGCCTCGGCGGGAAAGGTAACAGCGTTCCGTGCACCTCGGTGTTCAGTCATGCCGGCCACGTGACCACGGAAGCGTCTTTAGACAGCGCTGGCTCTTCGGCTTAGAAACGGGGATGAGCACTGCACCCTAGAGTCGGACACGACTGGTTGGGGACACCTTTACCTTTACCTTTTTATGTAAAGAAGTACCTACTTGCTCTTGGCTCTCTGCCTGTCAAGCAAACAAGCAGTAGCAAATCTAAGACAGAGGACGTGGAGCAAATAGCTCACAGAGGCATGGGGCCTATTGAGGAAGTTTTGCCCAGGGGCCCTCTAAAACCTGGAGCTGGCACTGCAGTAGTCCATGCTAAACATTCTCCTAGACTGTGAGGCAACTCAGTCTCAGGTACTCCTCAGTTGTTTAGCACCCTCTGCAATCTATTTCAATCCAGCCCTTATCCATGCATTTTGAAACAGCTTTCATGCACAACAATCCAGTTTAACACAGCACAAACACATTTTATGGCGAAAGAAGAAACCCACAGAACAAGGCAAGCAAGTACGCAGGCGACAACATATCCCCATTGTTCTTTACACTGCACTCACTCACCAACTCAGAGCAGCAAGGCTTAGCTAGCTAGCAAGCAAGCAAGAAACAATGCCATGGGGAATTGGAAAGCAGGCCTAGATGTCTTCATCACAGAAAAGCAGGCAGGCAGGCAAGCGAGCAAGAGAGGCAGTCAGAAGCAACTACAGTGGCACTACCTCCTCTTCACTCAGCTTGCCCTGAGGCTGCTCTGTAGGTGTGATACACACCTACAGAGCAGCTACACCCACAGGAGCCTTAATTGGTGGCTCAGCCTCAATCAAGCCAACACAGCTAGCAGTGATTTATCTGCATGATCTCTCCACTGCCCATTCTCTCCAACCCTCCTGTGTAAGTTGCTGCTTCTGGGAGATGCCAAACCTTCCTCCTGTTTTTTCTAACACTTCCTGCCCCTCCATTAAAACTTCCCCCATATCTTTACATGGGAAAAGGTGGATTCCATGCATGCATGCTGTGGGCCTATGCAAAATTGACAAAGTGAGGGTTAGTAAACACCCACTATAACTCAGCAGTGGCAGCCAGCAATGCCGTGCACTGCCACCAAGAAACCAAGGATGGATGCGTCGGGGTGGGGGAATAATTCCTTTAAAAAACTTTTTTTTGTTTCTGAGGGGTTCAGTGGGCACTGCCCCCACACTCTGATTAGCACCTCCACTGCCACCAAGCCAGGTCACAAGAGCAGCTTCACTGACTGGAATGGGGCTGCTGAAAGAGTGTTTGTTGGTACAACACACACAAAAACAACACAAATGTGTGTTGGCAACATGGAAGACAGGCGCTTTCTGAAGCACATGTAAAGCAGGTGCTTCTTTTTTGCTACTTCTCTGGCCAGATTTAATCCTTTCAGTACAGGGTTAGGATGATTTGCATGACAGATCTCACCACCACCACCCCGCTAGGAATCTGAGTATCTGCCTTCATTCAGAGTGTTAAAAAAGGGATTTCTGCAAGAGAAAAATGTACCGAGGATTGTCAGCACACAGCCAAGGCAAGGGTTATTTGGGGCACTTGGAGAATATGGAGTTCATCTAATACAATGCTAATATAAGGACTAACATTTTTCTGTACATTCGCTCTGAGGTAATTAGCATCACAAAAAAAAGTACATGTCATCAGCTTCCAACGTTTAGGACCTGTCCTGAGATTATGTTTAATTCTGCACCCACACAATTCCAGTCTTGTAATTTTACAGAGTAGAGTCACCTCACTTCATTTGTTTAATGCACATACATTCACATACATGTTGAGGTTGGCTTAGGACAGGGTAATTTTCCTTTCTTTTTAAAAAGAAAAATCTAACCCAAGAGATAGAATATTTACAGTTAGAATGGAATATATTACTCTCACTGAGCACTTTTCTACACAAGGCTGCTAATCTGTCATATCTACTTTTGGTTTCATTGCAAAATTGAGATCCAAGCATTACACAAGACCATTTCCTTTCCTGCTTTTCTGCTATATAACCTCTAGGCAGCACTGTGGTATAGCAGAATAGCACAAATACACAAATGAAGAAAACAGTTTTGTTTGCTTTCACAATTAAATGCCACATTTTTCCTGCTCTAAAAAAACTCCCCAAAAATGCAGAAGCGAAACTGGAGGGTCACAATGTCATCTAAAGAACCCATAAATAACCATGATTAGGAAATTACAACCACACGATATATACCTCATGTAGAAAAGCCCTGACTTGTGAACAGTACTTATTCTTGGTCCATCATTTTCTGTTTAGTTTGATTTGCAAATGAACAATGGGAATAAGTGTCAACTTCCTTATGCAGGCCTCTGTGTGAATTAATGAGCTAAATCAGGTGTTTCTTAGTTTAAAAAAAATCTTTTCAGCTATCTATTGTAATTTATTTAGAAACAAGTTCTTATCAATACAGTTATCTGGGGAGAAGGCACTGTTGTAAAATTAGAATGCTGATTGGAAAATATTTGAAGACTAGATTCTTTGGTTCAGTATAAGCCCCCTGGAAAGATACTTTGATCACAAATTCATGTAAGTATAACCATAGCCAACAGTGTAAATTGCAGCCTGACCCTATGCATTATTGGTCAGAATTTAAATTCCAACTTGTTCAGTGTGACCTACTTCCAAGTAAGTGTGCATAGGGTTGCAGTCTTACAGCCCTTCACTTCAAAGAAAGATTTTGCAAGACTGAGTGAGGACTTCCCCCTGGACATTTATACCTATGCATGTTTGTATCCTGATTCCCATCTGTGTCTGTAAACACTCACTCATATAAAGTCTCCAGTTCTTATTTGTCTGGGCAGGCAGTGATGACTGGGTGACCCACCATTTCCACAGATGGCAAAATTGGTCACAGATGGATTGTAGATGGTGACATTAAATGCATGCCTTAGGTTCCACACAGCTTCAGGCTAGTCCTGGCATTTTATGTATTAATGGTGGTTCAACATCACTATAGAAGTGGTACTGAATTTGATTCAGACTGCAAAATTAAGAGAATAAGCAGTGAACCACGGAATGCCAAACTATGCATTCAACATATAGTTTGGCCCTAAGAAAACAATAGGGGGTGGGGTGGGAACATGGACTTGAAGAAGAGATTGGGGCTCTGCGTGTTGATAAAGACATTTGCGGTGGTGCAGATATGGACCAAAAAGATATGGGATTGCTAGTTCTTGATTCTAGATCCTGAAAGGGGAATTCTACCAGCTGTGGAATAGGCAAGTCTAAGTGGGTAATAAAGAGCCAAAATGCAATTCCAGTTGATGGGGCTGAATTTCACCTACTGATGTTTAACTAACTAGCCAATTCTTTAGCTGCACTCTTCAAACCAACATCTAATATCAGCTGTTAAGTGCAGATAGAAAATATTATGTGGATATTTATCAAATATTTTAGCAGTCAAAGAATGTCTGGAGAATATCCAGCATTACCTTTGAAGATAAAATTTGTTCTAATTAAAACTGAACGTCTTTCACTTTTGACCTATAAGAGAAAAGTTACTTTATCAACAATAAAAATGTCACTAAGTGTTCTTATTACACTTCCTAAAGTATATAATGACTACAGAGGCTTCTCTAGTTTCACAGACCCCAGCATCACTTCTTTTTTTCCACTCTCTCTGCAATTGAGGTGCATTAGACATGTCAGTTTGAAATACTTGGCAAGCTGATCTAAATTGAAACTGTCCTCAGTGAGTAATGCTTTGAAATGGCAGAGAGGCCAGAGGCAACAAAAAGTGTAAAAGAGCATTGCCAGGAGGAGGGTGGGGGGAAGAGAAGAGCCCACTTCAACCATTTTTTGCTCAATAAATTCCTCTCCCCGCACCCCCTGCTGCCCCATTGTGCCTGTGTCATTTCCTCAAGGCTGAATTTCTGTTGTGGGAATATCTTATTTTCCCAGCGCTCAAAGAACAAATGTTATAGTTATAGTTATTCCATCCTTACGGAATGCCTTTCCATGGAAGGTGTGCCCCCCCCCCAGATTGTTTTAAAGCATTTTGTTGAAGCTTTAAGCACACCTAGATGTTCCAGTCTGCTTTTAACTGAATGATGGTGCTGATCTATATTTTGCAAGGTGTAGTTTTAACTGTTGCTGCTTTTTAAGGTTTTTAGTTGGTTTGTAATGAAATTGAATGTTTTTATGCTGCCACTTTAGTTAATTTTATGTTATATTTTACTGTTATATGATTTTGTGAATCACTTTGAGAGTGCTTCTTGTTCTGAAAAATGGTATAAAATATAAAGAAAGAAAGTTCCTTGGGACAGCCCTGACATTTGTAACTGTTAACCAATTTAAATCTCAACAATAATACTAAATAAATAAAACACAACTTCCTGCCCATGCCACATACCCGCCATGTTTTGGAGCTCATGCAATTTCCTGCTGTGCAACTCCTATGCAGAAGTATCTTTCCACTTTTGTCCCGCTCCCCCAAAGATGTGTTAGGGTCCTCGAAAACCAGAAGTAGCACCTCATGTGCTGATTTTAATCAGGGCAAGCTCACTTGGGGTCCATAAGTGCTATGTAGAGCTAAATATGTTTTCCCCCAGGATATGTAGGAAAGGTGCTCCTACAAATGACTTGAGGGGCAGAGATTTGCAACTTGACACAAATCTTCCAGAAATTCCCCCAAAATAAGCTCCTCAGAGTTGTACTGAGGTTTGAACTGAGTTGTACTGAGGATTGGGGTGGGTTAGGGGATTTTAGAAAATGTTTTTATTGTAGAATTTTATTGTTTTAAACTGTTTTATTATATGCTGTACATCGCCCAGAGTGGCTGGGTGACCAGCCAGATGGGCGATTAATAAATTTAATAAAATAATAAAATAATAACCTTCCACCCCAGCTGCCAGTGCTAGAGTAAAGGCTGGAATAATGCCTGTACAGTTTCATATTTTTGTAGCTGTGCTTCGGTATCCAAAAATTTTCTGGAACAGCTTAAATCCCACAATCTCAGAATGCTCAGCTATTTAACTGTAAACATTAAATGTTAGCATTGGGCTTAGTATCTCAAGTCCTTACTGTGTGGACTCTTGATCAGGCTCTTAAATATAAACTGTAGGGTATACATGTTGTTGTTGTTCAGTCGTTCAGTCGTGTCCAACTCTTCGTGACCCCATGGACCATAGCATGCCAGGCCTTCCTGTCCTGCGCTCTCTCCCAGAGTGTGCTCAAGTTCATATTCGTTGCATCGGTGATGCTATCTAGCCATCTCATCCTCTGCCGTCCCCTTCTCCTTTTGCCTTCAATCTTTCCCAGCATCAGGGTCTTTTCCAGGGAGTTTTCTCTTCGCATTAGGTGGCCAAAATATTTGAGCTTCAGCTTCAGTATCTGTCCTTCCAATGAGCAGTCAGGGTTGATTTCCTTTAGGATGGACTGATTTGACCTCCTTGCAGTCCAGGGGACTCGTAAGAGTCTTCTCCAGCACCACAGTTCGAAGGCATCAATTCTTCGGCACTCAGCCTTCCTTATAGTCCAGCTCTCACAGCCATACGTTGCTACTGGGAAAACCATAGCTTTGATTAGACGGACCTTTGTCGGCAAGGTGATGTCTCTGCTTCTTACTATGCTGTCTAGGTTTGCCATAGTTTTCCTCCCAAGGAGCAAGCGTCTTTTAATTTCATGGCTACAGTCACCGTCTGCCGTGATCTTGGAGCCCAAGAAAATAAAATCTGTCACTGCTTCCATTTCTTCCCCTTCTATATGCCAGGAAGTGATGGGGCCAGATGCCATGATCTTAGTTTTTTTAATGTTGAGTTTCAAACCAGCTTTTGCACTCTCCACTTTCACCCTCAACAAGAGGCTCTTTAGATCCTCTTCACTTTCTGCCATTAGGGTGGTATCGTCTGCGTATCTGAGGTTGTTGATAATTCTCCCGGCAATCTTAATTCTGACCTGTGATTCATCCAACCCGGCGTTTCTCATGATGTATTCTGCATATCAATTAAATAAGCAGGGCGACAATATACAGCCTTGTCGTACTCCTTTCCCAGTTTTGAACCAATCGGTTGTTCCATGTCTGGTTCTTACTGTTGCTTCTTGACCCTCATACAGGTTTCTCAGAAGACAGGTAAGGTGGTCTGGTACTCCCATCTCTTTAAGAATTTGCCACAGTTTGTTGTGATCTACACAATCAAAGGCTTTAGGGTAGTCAATGAAGCAGAAATAGACGTTTTTCTGGAATTCTCTTGCTTTCTCCATGATCCAGCAAATGTTGGAGATTTGATCTCTAGTTCCTCTGCCTCTTCAGAACCCAGCTTGTAGTTCTGGTAGTTCTTGGTTCACATACCGCTGAAGCCTAGCTTGTATGATTTTGAGCATAACCTTGCTGGCATGTGAAATGAGCGCAATTGTACGGTAGTTTGAACACTCTTTGGCATTGCCCTTCTTTGGAATTGGAATGTAAACTGACCTTTTCCATTCTTGTGGCCACTGTTGAGTGTTCCAAATTTGTTGGCATATTGAGTGCAGCACTTTAACAGCATCATCTTTTAGGATCTTAAATAGCTCAGCTGGAATACTGTCATCTCCGCTAGCTTTGTTGTTAATAATGCTTCCTAAGGCCCACTTGACTTCACTGTCTAGGATGTCCGGCTCAAGTTCAGTGACCACACTATCATGGCTATCAGAGACATTCAGATCTTTCCTGTATAGTTCTTCTGTGTATTCTTTCCACCTCTTCTTAATCTCATCTGCTGCTGTTAGGTCCCTGCCTTCTTTGTCCTTTATCATGCCCGTCTTTGCACAAAACATTCCCTTGAGATCTCCGGTTTTCTTGAAGAGATCTCTAGTCTTTCCCATTCTATTGTTTTCTTCGATTTCTTTGCATTGTTCATTTAAGAAGGCCTTCTTGTCTCTCCTTGCTATTCTCTGGAAATCTGCATTCAGTTGGGTATATCTTCCCCTTTCTTCCTTGCTTTTTGCTTCCCTTCTTTCTTCAGCTACTTGTAAAGCCTCATCACACAGCCACTTGGCTTTCTTGCATTTCTTTTTCTTTGGGATGGATTGAGTTGCTGCCTCCTGAACAATGTTACGGACCTCTGTCCATAGTTCCTCAGGCACTCTGTCTATCAGATCTAATCCCTTAAATCTATTCCTCACCTCCACTGTATATTCATAAGGGATTTAGGTCATACCTGAATGGTTTAGTGGTTTTCCCTACGTTCTTCAATTTAAGTCGGAATTTTGCAAGAAGCTCATAATCTGAGTTACAGTCAGCTCCAGGTCTTGTTTTGACTGACTATATAGAGCTTCTCCATCTTTGGCTGCAAAGTACATAATCAATGTGATTTTGATATTGACCATCTAGTGATGTCCATGTGTAGAGTCGCCTCTTGTGCTGTTGGAAAAGAGTGTTTTTGCTATGATCAGAGTGTTCTCTTGGCAAAACTCTATTAGCCTTTGTCCTGCTTCATTTTGTACACCAAGGCCATGCTTGCCTGTTATCTCCTACTTTAGCATTCCAATCCCCTATGATGAAGAGGACATCTTTTTTTGGTGTTAGTTCTAGAAGGTGTTGTAGGTCTTCATAGAACCGATCAACCTCAGCTTCTTCGGCCTCAGTGGCTGCGGCATAGACTTGAATTACTGTGATGCTGAATGGTTTGCCTTGGATTCGTACTGAGATCATTCTATCATTTTTGAGATTGTACCCCAGGACTGCTTTTCCCACCCTTTTGTTGACTATGAGTGCTACTCCATTTCTTCTAAGGGATTCTTGCCCACAGTAGTAGATATAATGGTCACCTGAATTAAAATTGCCCATGCCTGTCCATTTTAGTTCACTGATTCCCAAGATGTCGATGTTCAATCCTGCCATCTCATGTTTGACCACCTCCAGCTTACCTTGATTCATTGATCTGACATTCCAGGTTCCTAAACAATATTGTTCTTTACAGCATCGGATTTTCTTTTCACCACCAGACACATCCACGGCTGAGTGTCCTTTCGGCTTTGGCCTAGTCGCTTCACTCTTTCTGGCGCTACTTGGAAATACCCTCTGCTCTTCCCCAGTAGTATATTGGACACCTTCCGACCTGAGGGTCTCATCTTCCGGCGTCATCTCTTTTAGCCTTGTGATACATTCCGTGGAGTTTTCTTGGCAAGAATACTGGAGTGGGTTGCCATTTCCTTCTCCAGTGGACCACATTTTGTCAGAACTCTCCACCATGACCTGTCTGTCTTGGGTGGCCAAGCTTGCATGGCATAGCTTATAGCTTCACTGAGTTACGCAAGCCCCTTTGCCACAACAAGGCAGTGATCCATGAAGGGGAGGCTGTACGTACTGAATGAGATATTGAGGCAATGCTTGGTGCAAAGATTTCAAACTATACCCCACAATATTTGACAGGATGCTCTCCAGTCCAAGTTCCAGTCAAGAAAGAGAATAAATATATTTTGTATCTGCACTCCTACAATGACTTACACTTACTATAATGGAGGGATTTCTGCAACAATAAGAAATACTCTCAGAGGACACATTTGCAAGATCCTTTAGTCAGGCCTCAAGCTAATCAAGGACTTACATATTGAGGTGGATCAGCTCTGTAGCAGCCACAAGAACCATTACTGTACCCATATTAAACAGAAAAAAATTCTGCATTTTAAAGCACTTTAATTATCACTGGGGAATCTGCAGTGATCCTCAAACCAAGAGCTCTGCATACTGGAGTTGTTTCAATGGAAGTCCATTGTAAAGGAGGCAAAAATATAGTCACAGCTTTCTCACTTTTAAAATATGCATTGGCGACTGATTGCATTGGGCAAGGCAGCTAACAGTGAGAAGAGCCAAGGGGTCAGTGTAGGCAGAGCCAACTAAGGGCGCAATCCTATGCATGTTTAGACAGGAAAAAGGCCTACAACTCCCCCAGCCAGCCATGGGAGTTGTAGACCTTTTTCCTGTCTAAACATGCACAGGATTGTGCCCTAAACCTAGTTTTCTCCAATCTTCTTCCCTTACAAATACTCTAAGGACATATAAACAATGCATTACAATTACATAGGATCTTACTGAACTGAAGAATAGTGGTCCAGAAGGGTCGGATTCTGTCAGTTCTGTGCTGAGAGAAAAAGTATGTGGCCTCCATCACCCCTCACAGCCATCCCAGTCCTCCAGTCAGCTGTTCAGTTTGCCCATGATTAAAAATGGAGGGGGGAGGCTCAAGGAGAACCCATTTCACACAAAGGCAGACTGAGGTAAAGAAGCAAGTCACTTCACAGAGATTAGGATTGTCTGGTACAAACTCACATTTGTCTTGCACAGGAAAGGTAAAATGAGGTTTGGGAGTATCTGACCCATACAAGAACAACATAAAAACAGTCCTTCAAACCTACATCAGCAACCTATTGCATATAAAGGGCAAACTCAGGCATGCAAGGCAACCTTAAGATCAGGAATTCAAAGCAGATTTTGGTGGGTAGGTGGGTGGGGGTCTGACCCATACAACAACACAAAAACATTCCTTAGATACTACTTTTGTTTGCTCCACAGCAAACAAATCCACTCTACGGGAAGGGCACTCTGAGTCAATTAACTTCAAGATCCTGAGTGCAAAATGAGGGGAAGGAGGGAAGAGATCCACACAGCAACACAAAAACACAAATGCACTCCATTGAACCCACATTTGTCTGCACTGGCACACATTGCATAGAAAATTACAGGAAGAATTGGAAAAAACATGCTTTCAACACATACTGTCTTCCTTTCTTCTTCCCTCCTTCCTCTACTTCTCAATAAAGTAAAGATCAGAGACAGAGACTTGGTGACCACCACACTGCTCACTCATCAGATTTACTCTCCCAGATTTTGGCCTCAAGTAGAGAAGTGAGAGAACGAGATGTGGGCATCATCCATAGAGGCCTTGTTGTTGTTCAGTCGTTCAGTCGTGTCCGACTCTTCGTGACCCCATGGACCATAGCACGCCAGGCCTTCCTGTCCTGCGCTCTCTCCTGGAGTGTGCTCAAGTCCATATTCATTGCATCAGTGATGCTACCATAGAGGCCTATTCACCATTAAATGCTGGGTCCTCCTGATTGGCTTGGTGGAATGAGCACCTCCAGATATGGCACTCAGGCAGAGCCCTCCCTGAATGCCAGCTGCTGAGAAGGTGGAGGAGAGAAGCAAGTTTGTGCAGTGTGTCTCTGGCAACAAGGAAGGATTGAGTATGCACACATGACAGATAAATCTGGTCGTGCACAAAGTAGTGCGGACTCCAAGTTGAGAACGCTAGAGCTAGAAGAGGACTATTTCCAGTAAGGCAGCATGCAAGTATAGAGTCGGTGGTAGCAGTGGTGGTGGTGGGTCAGTCAGTGAGTGCGATGGGATGGGATCTGCCTGGTCTGAGGGGTAACCAGCAGATACAGGGAGCTGTACCCCACCTATCCAAATTGATACCCTACCTCTGAAAATATGATAACTGATAATAGTGACCAAAGATAAACTTCCATACAGAAATGAGAGGTTAAAATTTGGGATGTACTGAGCATTCAAGGAGGGGTGCTTGCATAGATGAGCAGCCCTCCTCAAATGCTTGCAAGCTTTATCAGAGCAAGCACAGTTCTTTTCATAGCTACTGCCACCTCCCCCTTTCCCTGCTTCAAGCCGGAGAAGCTTACAATGGTATCAGCAGGCACTCCAGACCCCAGCAGAGTGCATTTTCCTGCTAGGGACTGGAGCTGGGACTACAAATCCCAGAACCCCTTGCAGGAAACTGACACTGCATAGACTGAGCACGTATAGATACCCCCAAAATCATTCTTTTGACTGCACAACACATAGGACATGCAGGAAAGGAAAGACAGGCAACCCCAAAGATCACTGTGAAGAAATGCTATGTATGTAAATATTTAATGATGTTTTGTAAATACTCTGTGTGGCCCCTGAGAGACTACAATACAACCGTATAGGCCTGAGGCCTAGCTTTGTTACTTTCAAAGGTCTATGTAGGAGTACTGCTTGGTGTTGTTGTTGTTGTTGTTGTTGTTCAGTCGTTCAGTCGTGTCCGACTCTTCGTGACCCCATGGACCATAGCACGCCAGGCCTTCCTGTCCTGCGCTCTCTCCCGGAGCGTGCTCAAGTTCATATTCATTGCATCCGTGATGCTATCTAGCCATCTCATCCTCTGCCGTCCCCTTCTCCTTTGGCCTTCTTTTGCTTGGTGACATATGCTGAAAGCCGGAGACAGAGATGATTGCTTTTAATATTTATAGATGAGGCCTGGATCAGGTAAATTCAATTTTGATTGGTCTAGGAAACATCAGATTCTGATTGGCCAGCGGTTCTACCTAGGTGGAAAAGAGCAGTTGACAATTAGGGATTCAGTTAGATGGTTGGTGGTCAGTCAGGAGGGAAAAGTTCTGGTAGTTGGTGTAGGCTGTGTGATAGAAGGGCTAGGAGAAGCTGAAAAGAAAGTGAATAGCTAAGGCCTGGATATTAAGCTATTCCTTCAATAACCATATGGGGCTGGCGAAAATCAGGACTAGGGAGCAGGTAGCTGTGTTATGCCAGGAGGCTGCCCCAAGATCTTAATAGAAGGTTATATAAGCAGGCATTAAAAACCAGATAAATTATCCAAGCAGCCAGCAGTACAACAGAAGGAGCTCTGATGCCAGAGGAAGACTGGATCCAAGAAATGGACCTGGTTGTGAGTATATTTGTCTGGGGTGGAGGTTTAGGGAATTTGGCCTGAAGAGGGGCATTGTTAGGTTCTTAAAAGATCCAGGGCACAGGCCCATAACACAAATCTATCTGTCTATCTATCTATCTATCTATATAATATATCTAAGTCGAAATGCACCTCTAATATATGTGTGTGTGGTGTGTGCATGTGGTGTGCTTGCGTGTGTGTATTACATACATAAGAAGTGTGCACTGACCCCTGGCAAAGCATCTCGAGGGAGGGAAGTCAGCATTTGGTCATGTCCATGGGTTCCAGACTTCAGGCAGTCATTGACTGCAAAGGATTTTCATCCAGGTATTAAAGGCGATCCTTACGTTTGAAAGGATGTTGGTTTGTTCCATTACTTATGAGCCACCAACGATGGGTGTGTGTGTATGCCACTGGCTGTACTTCCTGAATGGTTAGTGCCCCACTTTTGTCCAACCCCTTGAATTACAGCTGAAAGTCCTGACTTCGCTCCCATCTGGGTGTGTTTCCTTTCAACTTCAATGTGGTGGTGTGCAGAGGCCCACTGCCAAAACAGTTATCCTTGTTCCAATATTTCTGGCCCTGACTGTATTTACATTTCACCAATATTAGCAGCAGGGGAACATGGGTGGGAAGGAGCTATTGTACTCGTGTTCTGCTTGTGGGTTTCCCATGGGCATCTGATTGGCCACTGTGTGAACAGAATGCTGGACTAGATGGACCTTGGTCTGATACAGCATGGCTCTTATGTTCTTAAATGGATAGTGCCTCTGAGCATATGCAGAATGCTTTTCTTTCACCACTAAGCACTTTATCCCCCAACCCATTCTATTCCCCTCCATGCAACCATCCCCCCTCATCCTACCATCCTCCAGCAACTCTTCATAAAAACAGATGCCTTGTTTGTGCAACTCCTCTCTACCTCCTCCTTGTTATGCACAAGCTCTTGTTGTATCTTCCTCCCCATAACTTCATTTGTGCCAAGACTTCACCAGGATTCAGCCAATGAGTCTGTTTTATTATTTATTTATTTATTTCATTTCATTTCTATACCGCCCAATAGCCGAAGCTCTCTGGGCGGTTCACAAAAACTAAAACCAAACAACACACAATAAAACAATTTAAAATATATAGAACATTAAAACCACAATATAACAATACAACCACAATAAAACCTAGCAGCAGTACAGGAGTTTAAAATACAGATTTAAAACAGCAAAGATAAAAATTTAGAAAGCTAAATTTCAAAATTAGGGCTAAGTTATGGAGAAACTCTGAGCGTGTACTAAGTGCCTTGCCCTCACAACTGAAACTAGAGTTCATGCAAAAAACAACAACACCAAACCCACAAATGACAAAATATGCATGGGACTGAACTGAAAAGATAATCAGTTCATTAGGTGGAATTGGGTAGGCACTGTATTAAGTCTGCGATACCATGCTCACAACTCAGGACTTATTTCTGAGTAAACATCCAGAACATCAAAATGCAAACGTCCCTTCAAAAGTAACTTGTGCTGGAATACTATGCACACTTTCCTGAAGGTAAGCCTCATTAAACATAATGGGGCTTCTGAGTAGGCATACATAGGATTGTATAAATGAGCAGTATTTATCTCCCCTCCACTTAAAAACAAACCAAAAACTCCTATTTTTATTAAAGCTTTCTATTCAGAGGAAGCTGCCTTGTACTGAGTCAGACCCTGGGTCCATCTAGCGCAGTATTGTCGACACTGACTGGCAGCAGCGGCTCTCCAGGGTTTCAGGCAGGATTCTTTCCTGGCCCTACCTGGAGATGCTGGGGGTTGAACCTGGGACCTTCTGCATGCCAAGCACTTGCTCTACCACTGAGCTACAGCCCTTCCTGTTGCTGGATAAGGGCAAGTGACAAACAAAACAGCCCCAAATTTGTTTCTCTGCAACCATGTGAACCCACTCTTCTCAAAGACTTGAGGGAGGAGAAGGAGAAAAACCAACCCTCTTGCCTGTTTGTATAAAGTCAAATACAGTTCAGAACTTCTCTTGCCCACTGAAGAGAATTCTGTTTAAGAATTCCCCAAGATATGCTCTGGATAGAATAAAGAAGAGAAAGAAAGAACAGGATAGGGGAGGGGAGGGAAGAAGAAAAGAAGAATGGTGATTGGAAATGTGTGTGGGGGTGGGGGGCAGAGAGAATTCCCTAAGCCAATTGGCTCCTTTCAGAGAGGTAGTACTTCAGAGGAATTTAGGAAGCTATGGAGGGTTTGAAAGGATTGCACATACTTAAATGAACTTTATGTGGTGAGGTGGCTGAGGGCTTTTTCTAGCTTTTTGTAAACTGTAGAACCTGTTTAAAAGCCTTAGCAGTTCCTCGATCATGCTGCCACATAGGACTAACCCTCCTTTTGAAATAATTTGAGTCCTACAGCTATTTAGGAGAAATTAAAGTGGAGGGGGAGAAAGAAGTTTGTGGAGGCTGATTGGATCCTTTGCTGTACTAAAGCTACTAAACTTCTGCAGAAACCATAGTTTCTACTTTGGGGCAGTAAAAACAGCTGCTGTGTGAAATACAAGTATTTCACATGAAGCTCTTTCTTCCCTTCCTTCTCCCTCTTCAAAATTTCATTGCAAGCAAGCTCTCAACAGTGGGCATGTAAGAACAGAAAAGTAGAGGGAGAGAGGTTTTTTGCACCTCAAAAAAACCTACACCAGAAATTAGGGATAGTGACCTTCTAATGGTCACCTTAAATGCCTTTTGATTGGGATTTTTAATCCCCTGTGTAGCTTGGCACTTCTTACTTTTTGTTTTAGTCTTTGAGAAAAGGAAACTTTACGCATGGCTAGCACAAAAGCCACTTGACCTAACTGTCTGAAAATTAGAGATTCTGTCAGCTCCAGAAGGGCTGCCAGGTCCCCAAATTCCATGCATGTATGTGGAAGCACAAAAAAAATATAGCTCTTCGCTTTCACAGATTTTCTAGAAAAAATCAAATTTTACCTGTGGCTAGAACAAAAGCCACTGGACCAAACTGCCTGAAATTTGGCAGGTTCAGTCAGTTCCATGGGGGCTGCCAGGTCCCCGAATTCCATGCACTTATGTGGAAGAACAAAAAAAAAATATAGCTCTTTGCTTTCACAGATTTTCTTGAGAATAGCAAAAGTTACCTATGACTAGCACAAAAACCACTGGACCTAACTGCCTGAAAATGGGCAGGTTCTATCAGCTCCATGGGGGCTACCAGGTCTCCAAATGTCATATATTTATCGTGTAAAAGAAAAAAGTTATGTCCATTTCTGTTTTCCAATGCAAGTCAATGGGAAAATGTAAAAACATGGCAATTAGGACAGCTCAAAAGATCGAGGGCCCTTGCCCAGGTGGGCCTGCTTTTAACGATGCCCCTGGGACTGAGGTTTAAAAGAAAAGCTACTTGAAGGCTTCTGAGATTCCTATGCCCTGCTAGACTGAATCCGGTAGGGTGGGAGGAGCGGCAGAGGCGATTTTTGCTTCCCCGACCTCCAATCTCCTATATTTTTGCTAGATGGGCTTTTCAGCCCATTCTGCAAGGTGCTTTGGATGGGGAGGAAAGGATGCTAGAGGCGTCTCAGGATAAATTGTATCCTGGCTCCTCCCAACCCTGCACACTAGAGCACCCCCTTTTCCCCATCTCTGAGGTTGATTTTCTGACCTTAGAGAGGCAGCCAGCATGGTTTTCTCCATACCGGCTGTGAGGGGTGGGGGGGTCAGATCTCCAATTCCCCAATTAGCAAAAGTATGGGTCCACAAGGTGGAGGTTTCCATAGTTCTACTCGATGTGTTCTCCTGGCAGGGTTGTTTGCTGTGTATTGCTGCCTCTGTCAGACAAGACAACTGAGAGCCTGAGGTCATGACTGTGATTCTGAATAAGAACGTACTAGGGGAAAGGGGTTGTTTGCACTTCAAAGAAACCTACAGCAGAGATTAGGGATAGTGACTCCCTCCGCTTCAAAACCTAACTTCTCTGGTTATTATCCCTTCTGAGTTTGGTTTAAGTTTCTGAGAATAGCACATTTTACCTGTGCCTAGCACAAAAACTACTGGGCCAAACTGTCTGAAATTTGGCAGGTGGGATCCCCTTCATGGGGGCTGAATGTTCCCCAAATGTCACACACCTCTGTGCAACCACTGAAAAATTATAGCTCTTTGCTTTGAGAGTTTTTGTTGAAAAGATTAAATTTCACCTGCGCCTAGCACAAAAACTACTGGGCCAAATTGTCTGAAATTTGGCAGGTGGACAGCCCTCCATGAAGGCTGAGAGATCCCCATGTATGTATCATGAAAACTGAAAAGGTTATGGCCATTTGTATTTTCCCATGCAAGTCAATGGGAACACATGAAAACAAGCGTTTCGGCTGACCAAATCTCACTTCAGATTTGGATCCGAGTCGAAGCAAATGGGGTCCGAAGTGAAGTGGGGCCACTTTGGAAGGCCCAAATCAGCATCTGAAGCAAAGTGGGGGGTCCGTGCACAGCCCTACTTTTCATTTAATAATTACATTATATTTTCCCCAAAATTCATGTTTTTTTCCTCTGATTGCTTTCTCTGATTGCTTCATCTGATAAGCAATCCTCATTCCTCTGCTGTAATTTAAATTATGTAAGCAGGCTTCTTGGTGGTAGGGTAGATCCTGCACTCTGCCTGATATTTGCAACTATGGTTATGGTGCCTTTAAGAAACTTTGGCTGAAACCCTTACCATAGACAAAGGAGACTACTCAGCAACTTTAGGTCATGTACTTGTCAAATCAATTGAAGCTGCAAATATTTAAAATCCTCAAGGTGGGCAAAAAGTTTCAGTCAGGAACTGTCATTCTCCCTACTTGAGGATCTTCCTGCGACTTTTATGCTTGTTGTTGATTGACATGATGTGAAAGTTTTGCTTTAAAATGTATAAAACACTCGAGTTGTGTGCACTTAGCGTGCTGGCTTGTTATCAGTTCCAACCATAGTTGACAGACCTATAACATCTGGGTCTTCACTACTGGACACTTTGGACTTTTGGCCAACCCAACTTGGCAGGAGCTACCACCAATCTCTTTCTGGAGAAAGGCAAACCATGAGTCCTGGTACCCTTGGCAAAGCCCAGAGAAAAGGTCCTAAAGGGTACTGGGCATGGCAGTTATATCACTCATCCACTGCTTACTTTTCTCAGACTATGCCTAGTCTAGCCACTTAGGTCCTCACCCCACCACAGTTGAAGGTCTGTAAAACCCCTTTTAAAAATGGACACATCTTTTATTTGCCACAGAATTTTGAATGCACCCCAATCTTCAGCTTTAGGAATGGGTCCAGGCAACCCAGGGAAAGGTACCTTTGAATCCCTGTCCCATCTTCAGAGGTCTTTCTGCAAAGGGTAGCCTCCACCCTCCACCCCATTTTCCATAATGTGTCTGTATGCTCTGATTTGGTCTAATTTTGAACAGTATTTGGTTGGAGCCCCAGCCACTTTGTGCAACCTTCCCTGGTTAAACTAGTGGAGAGGATTGTAGATAAGACTCCTGTTTGACTGCTACTGTTTCCTCTTGATCTTCATCGCATTTGCCAAGTCTTACAGAAGATTTGGCAAAGTTCAGATAGATATACTAACAGAACAATCCCATACAGGTCTACTCAGAAGTAAGTTCCATTGTTTTTAATGGAGCTTACCTCCAGGTAAGTGTGTACTGGAGTGCAGCCTAAGTGTCCTAGCGGAATGCAGTGGTAATTGCAGGTGCAAGCCTGTTTCCCCTCTTAGAGAGAAAACCAGACAAAACACTAGGAATTGGAATGAAGTTTGAACTTTAGATAACTGCCTATCCCCTCTTGTTATTGTGACCACACATCAAGATTAGCCTGACTGCACCATCTCGTGTTAGCAAAAATCTCTCTTGAACCCTCCTCCTTCTCCCCACTCTCTCACCCCAAACCTTTCTTTTCCACTCCCAAGATTGTTAAGGATTCCAATTAAACTCTTTTTGCTCTCACACCAACAAGCCCATCCTATGACAGTCTGAACTGTTAGCATATGTCCACAGCCTAGTTTAAGATCTAGAGTTAGACAATTAAGCTAATTTCCCAATAATCTTGCTCTTGACAGGCTCTGAAGGTTTTAATAGGTTGGTATGCTTGTATCTGAAGTACAATCACTCTACCAAGTTACTTTCCCCAAAGTAAAGAGTGTACATTTTAAATTCTTTCTTGGGTCTAATAAATCCCCCCATTGTTTGAAGTGTGTGTGTGTATTACTGGCTTCTGCCTTGCAAAATATGTACTATTGCCAAATAAAAAGAGCCTTTTAGAAATATGCATGTTACGAACATGCACAAGTTTGTACATGTATCTAGAGGAGCACATTCAGTAATGATTGACTGATTTACTACATTTAATCCATCCAATAACAAAAATTCTCTGGCCAGATTACATAAAGCTAAGGCAATAAAATGCAATATAAAAAACAACAAACAGCAATAAAACTTCAAATTTATTGGCCTATAAATAGCATCAAGTCATCTGTGATTATATCCTCTCACGCCCTGAGAGAAATAAAGAACTTTATTTTCACCATGCTGCATGCCCTGTCATCTGAGTTATGGGGGCCCTCATAGGGCTGTGAATGTGCTATGATTGGTTACAGTGTTAGTCAGAATCCCATG
Source organism: Heloderma suspectum (assembly GCF_057233095.1). Lineage (NCBI taxonomy): Eukaryota > Metazoa > Chordata > Lepidosauria > Squamata > Helodermatidae > Heloderma > Heloderma suspectum. The sequence continues at coordinate 121,567,688 of NC_139462.1, forward strand.
CTTCATTGAAGCACTGTGGGTGAAGCAGGGGTCGGTGATGGGCAGTGTGTTTTGGCTCTCCTCATTGAGATTAATAGTGTTTTGACACAATCACCTTTTTCTCCATGGTAATATTACACCAGCTAGGGGCTGGGAGTGGGTCCTCAGCAAGGGTGATCTGAAGCATGGAAAGGGTGAATGGAAAGGGGGCTGAGCCTGCTCCAACTGCTGCCCTTTAAGAAGGGCCATGAGGGTGATGTTACAAGCACCTGCCTTGTCTTACTAAGGGCACAGATGCCCTTCAAGTCTCTGAAAAACTATTATCTGTACTGAGGTCATGTTTCCATAGTGGCAAGGGGTAGTTCGATGGACACAGAGGCTGGGCTCCTTTCCCCATAGCCCAGGACAGCCCAGGTACTTTTAAGAAGGTGAGCAAGTGCTGAACACTTTGCATCTCCTCTTGTAGGAGCTACCACTACCACAAATGATTCTCTTAACTTAAGAACAGCCATGCTGAATCAGACCAAAGGCCTATTTCATCCAGTATTCTGTTCACTCAGTGGCTAACCAACTGCCTCTGGGAAACCCACAAGTAGGATATGAGTGCAATAGCACCCTCCCACTTTGCCCCTTCAGCAAAGGAGATCGTTACCTTGTCGTGGTGCTGGAGCTTGAGCACCTCAATGACGTCATGAGCTAAACCATGAAGGGACACCCAAGACGGGAAGGTCATGGCAGAGAGGTCAGACTAAATACGATCCCTGGGGAAGGAAACGGCAACCCACCCCAGTATTCTTGCCATGAAAACCAAATGGATCAATACAACCAGAGATATGTTGGTATACCATCGGAAGATGGGACTCTCAGGTCGGAAGATGGTCAAAATGCTACCGGGGAGGAACAGAGGATAAGTTCAACTAGCCCCAGATGTGATGACGCAGCTAGCTCAAAGCCGAAAGGACGGCTAGCAGCTGATGGTGCTGGTGGTGAACGACGAATCCGATGTTCTAAAGATCAACACACCATAGGAACCTGGAATGTAAGATCTATGAGCCAGGGCAAATTGGATGTGGTTATTGGGGAGATGTCAAGATTAAATATAGACATTTTGGGTGTTAGTGAACTGAAATGGACTGGAATGGGCCACTTCACATCAAATGACCACCAGATCTACTACTGTGGACAAGAGGACCACAGAAGAAATGGAGTAGCCTTCATAATTCATAATAAAGTGGCTAAAGCAGTGCTTGGATACAATCTAAAAAATGACAGAATGATCTCAATTCGAATTCAGGGTAAGCCATTTAACATCACAATGATCCAAATATACGCCCCAACCACAGATGCTGAAGAAGCAGAAGTAGATCAGTTCTATGAGGATTTACAGCACCTCCTGAATAGTACGCCAAAAAAAGATGTTATTTTCATTATAGGAGACTGGAATGCTAAGGTGGGTAGTCAAACGACACCTGGAATTACAGGCAAGCATGGTCTGGGAGAACAAAATGAAGCAGGACATAGGCTGATAGAATTTTGCCAAGACAACTCACTGTGCATAACAAACACTCTCTTCCAACAACCTAAGAGACGACTTTATACATGGACTTCACCAGACGGTCGACACTGAAATCAGATTGACTACATCCTTTGTAGCCAAAGGTGGCGGACATCTATGCAGTTGGTAAAAACAAGACCTGGAGCTGATTGTAGTTCAGATCATTTTTATTTTATTTTATTTTATTTATTAAATTTATTAATCGCCCATCTGACTGGTCACCCAGCCACTCTGGGCGATGTACAACCCACCATAAAACAATTTAAAACAATAAAATTTTACCATAATTTTTTTTTTTTTTAAATACCCTAACCCACCCCAAATGCCTGCCTGAACAACCACGTTTTTAATGCACGACGGAAGCTCATTAAAGAGGGGGCATGACGGAGTTCCCTAGGGAGGGAGTTCCACAGAGTGGGGGCCACCACAGAGAAGGCCCTCTCCCTCGTCCCCACCAGTCTAGCTGTCCTGGCTGATGGGACAGAGAGAAGGCCATCCGAGGCTGATCTTGTTAAGCGGCCTGTCTGGTGTTGCTGGAGGCGCTCCTTAAGATAGGCTGGGCCGGAACCATATAGGGTTTTAAAGGTCAAAACCAACACCTTGAATTTGGCCCGGAAAACAACTGGTAACCAGTGCAACTCCTTCAGCACTGGAGTGATGTGATCTCGCCGGCGGCTGCCTTTAATCAGGCGAGCCGCCGCATTCTGTACCAGCTGCAGCTTCCGAACCGTCTTCAACGGTAACCCCACGTAGAGCGCATTACAGTAGTCTAAATGAGAGGAGACCAGGGCATGTACTACCGATGGGAGCAGATGGTCGGGAAGGAAGGGGCACAGCCGCCATATCAGATGGAGTTGATACAGCGCTGTCCGGCTCACAGCTGACACCTGAGCCTCCATGGACAGCTGGGAGTCCAAAATGACCCCCAGGCTGCGGACCTGGTCTTTCAAGGGTAGCCGTACCCCATTCAACACCAGGTCAACATCCCCCAGCCTCCTCTTGTCTCCCACCAAAAGTACCTCGGTCTTGTCAGGGTTCAGCTTCAGCTTATTCCTCCCCATCCAGCCACTCACCGTCTCCAGACATTTGGACAGGGATTCTACGGCCAACCTTGGTGAAGATTTGAATGAGAGGTAGAGCTGCGTGTCATCCGCATATTGATGACACTGCACCCCAAACCTCCTCATCATGAACTTCTTATTGCACAGTTTAGAATCAGACTAAAGAGAATAGGGAAGACCCACAGATCAGTTAGATATGAGCTCACTAATATTCCTAATGAACATGCAGTGGAGGTGAAGAATAGATTTAAGGGACTAGATTTAGTAGATAGGGTCCCGGAAGAACTATGGACAGAAGTTCGTGACATTGTTCAGGAGGTGGAAACAAAAAACGTCCCAAAGAAAAAGAAAACCAAGAAGGCAAGATGGCTGTCTGCTGAGACACTGGAAGCAGCCCAAGAAAGAAGGAAAGCAAAAGGCAACATTGATCAGGGGAGATATGCCCAATTAAATGCAAAATTCCAGAGGTTAGCCAGAAGAGATAAGGAATTATTTTTAAACAAGCAATGCGCAGAAGCGGAAGAAGATAATAGAATAGGAAGGACAAGAGACATCTTCCAGAAAATTAGAAACATCGGAGGTAAATTCCGGGCAAAAATGGGTATGATCAAAAACAAAGATGGCAAGGACCTAACAGAAGCAGAAGAGATCAAGAAAAGGTGACAAGAATATACGGAAGATCTGTATAGGAAGGATAATAATATCAGGGATAGATTTGACGGTGTGGTCAGTGAGCTAGAGCCAGACATCCTGAAGAGTGAGGTTGAATGGGCCTTAAGAAGCATTGCTAATATTAAGGCAGCAGGAGACGACGGTATCCCAGCTGAACTGTTTAAAATCTTGCAAGATGATGCTGTCAAGGTGATGCATGCCATATGCCAGCAAATTTGGAAAACACAAGAATGGCCAACAGATTGGAAAAGATCAACTTATATCCCCATACCAAGAAAGGGAAGCACCAAAGAATGTTCAGACTATCGAACAGTGGCACTTATTTCACATGCCAGTAAGGTAATGCTCCAGCTCTTGCAAGGTAGACTCCAGCAATTCATGGAACAAGAATTGCCAGATGTACAAGCTGGGTTTAGAAAAGGCAGAGGAACTAGAGACCAAATTGCCAATATCTGCTGGATAATGGAGAAAGCCAGGGAGTTTCAGAAAAACATCTATTTCTGTTTTATTGACTATTCTAAAGCCTTTGACTGTGTGGATCATAACAAATTGTGGCAAATTCTTGGTGGTATGGGGATACCAAGTCATTTTGTCTGCCTCCTGAGGAATCTGTATAATGACCAAGTAGCAATGGTAAGAACAGACCATGGAACAACAGACTGGTTTAAGATTGGGAAAGGAGTACGGCAGGGTTGTATACTCTCACCCTACCTATTCAACCTGTATGCAGAACACATCATGCGACGTGCTGGGCTTGATGAAGCCAAGGCTGGAGTTAAAATCACTGGAAGAAACATTAACAATCTCAGATATGCAGATGATACCACTTTGATGGCTGAAAGCGAGGAGGAGCTGAGGAACCTCATGACAAAGGTGAAAAAAGAAAGTGCAAAAGCTGGGTTGCAGTTCAACCTCAAAAAAACCAAGATTATGGCAACCAACTTGATTGATAACTGGCAAATAGAGGGAGAAAATGTGGAGGCAGTGACAGACTTTGTCTTTCTAGGGGCAAAGATTACTGCAGACGCTGACTGCAGCCAGGAAATCAGAAGACGTTTACTTCTTGGGAGGACAGCAATGACAAATCTTGATAAAATAGTGAAGAGCAGAGACATCACACTGACAACAAAGGTCCGCATAGTGAAAGCAATGGTATTCCCCGTAGTAACCTATGGCTGCGAGAGCTGGACCATAAGGAAGGCTGAGCGAAGGTAGATGCTTTTGAACTGTGGTGCTGGAGGAAAATTCTGAGAGTGTCTTGGACTGCAAGAAGATCAAACCAGTCCATACTCCAGGAAATAAATGATACTCCAGGAAATAAATACATTCCAATTCCAAAGAAGGGCAACGCCAAAGAGTGTTCAACCTACCGCACAATCGCGCTCATTTCACATGCCAGCAAGGTGATGCTCAAAATCCTACAAGCTAGGCTTCAGCAGTATGCGAACCGAGAACTACTGGAAGTACAAGCTGGGTTTCGAAGAGGCAGAGGAACTAGAGATCAAATCGCCAACGTTCGCTGGATCATGGAGAAAGCAAGAGAATTCCAGAAAAACCTCTATTTCTGCTTCATTGACTACGCTAAAGCCTTTGATTGTGTGGATCACAACAAACTGTGGCAAATTCTTAAAGTGATGGGAGTACCAGACCACCTTACCTGTCTCCTGAGAAACCTGTACGAGGGTCAAGAAGCAACAGTAAGAACCAGACATGGAACAACGGAGTGGTTCAAAATTGGGAAACGCTGCATATTGTCACCCTGCTTATTTAACTTATATGCAGAGTACATCATGAGAAACGCCAGGTTGGATGAATCACAGGTCGGAATTAAGATTGCCGGGAGAATTATCAACAACCTCCGATATGCAGATGATACCACCCTAATGGCAGAAAGTGAAGAGGATCTCAAGAGCCTCTTGTTGAGGGTGAATGTGGAGAGTGCAAAAGCTGGTTTGAAACTCAACATTAAAAAAACTAAGATCATGGCATCTGGCCCCATCACTTCCTGGCATATAGAAGGGGAAGAAATGGAAGCAGTGACAGATTTTACTTTCTTGGGCTCCAAGATCACAGCAGACGGTGACTGTAGCCATGAAATTAAAAGACGCTTGCTCCTTGGGAGGAAAGCTATGGCAAACCTAGACAGCATAGTAAGAAGCAGAGACATCACCTTGCCGACAAAGGTCCGTCTAATCAAAGCTATGGTTTTCCCAGTAGCAACGTATGGCTGTGAGAGCTGGACTATAAGGACGGCTGAGCGCCGAAGAATTGATGCTTTCGAACTGTGGTGCTGGAGAAGACTCTTACGAGTCCCCTGGACTGCAAGGAGGTCCAGTCAGTCCATCCTAAAGGAAATCAACCCTGAGTGCTCATTGGAAGGACAGATACTGAAGCTGAAGCTCAAAATATTTTGGCCACCTAATGCGAAGAGAAAACTCTCTGGAAAAGACCCTGATGCTGGGAAAGACTGAAGGCAAAAGGAGAAGGGGACGACAGAGGATGAGATGGCTAGATAGCATCACCGATGCAATGAATATGAACTTGAGCACACTCCGGGAGAGAGCGCAGGACAGGAAAGCCTGGCGTGCTATGGTCCATGGGGTCATTAAGAGTCGGACACGACTGAACGACTGAACAACAACAACAACAACAACAACCATGTCTCCCCATACTCACCTTTTTTCTAAGCCAAACAGTCCCAGATGTTGTAAACATTCCTCACAGTGTAGTTGCTCCAACCCCTTGTTAATTTAGTTGCCCTTTTCTGAGCTTTTCCAATGCTACAGCAACCTTTTTGAGGTGCAGTGACCAGAAATGTATACCATATTCCAACTGTGGTCATACTATCGATTTGTAGAAGGGCAGTATGATATTGAGATTTTTTCCATTTCTTTTCTAATTATGCTCAACATGGAATTTTCCTTTTTCACAGCAGCCACACACTGGGTTGACATTTTCATCGAACTGTCCACCACAATTCCAAGATCCCTTTCTCGTTCAGTCAGTGCCACTTCAGATCCCATCAGTGTATATGTTAAGTTGAGATTTTTTGTCCCAATGTGCATTACTTTGCTTACATTGAACCACATTTGCCAATTTAATGCCCATTCTCACAGTTCGGGCATCCTTTTGGAGCTCTTTGCAAACTCTTTTTGCTTTAACTACCTTAAATAATTTGTCATCAGCAAACTTGGCCACTTCACTGCTCACTCCTAATTCCAGATAATTTAAGAACACATTAAAAAGCACTGGTCTCAATATAGACCCTTGTGGGTCCCTACTGTTTACATCATCCATTGCTTGAACTAACCATTTATGCTCAGGAGGGACTTTGTCAAAACCCTTTTTGAAGTCCAAGTAAACAATGTCTACTGGATCACCCCATCCCACATGTTTATTGACACTGAAAGAACTCTAAAACATTAGTGAGACAAGACATACTTTTGTGAAGTCATGTTGATTCTTTTTCAGTAGGACTTGTCCTTCTATATGCTTACTCATTTTATCTTTAATAATGCTTTCCACCAATTTACCCAGAACAGATATTAAGTGAACCAGTATGTAATGACCTGGATCGATCCCTTTTTAAAAATTGGTGTTACGTTTGCCACTCTCCAGTCGTTTGGTCCCTATTCTAAGGGACAAGTCACATATTTTTGTTAGAAGATCAGCAATTTCACATTTGAGTTAAGAACTCTCACAGATATTATCTGGACCCAGTGATTTGTTAGCTTTTGATTTGTCAACAAGGTCTAGAAGAGACAAGGTCTCTTGTCACCATTATTTGTCTCAGTTTTTCAGGCTGTCATCCTGAAAACATCACTTCAGGTTTCTGCTGTTAAGTCGTTTAGCTTCTCTCCAGTCTCCTTATCCTCCTTTAGTAATGGAGTTAAAGCATTGTCATCCAATGGCCCAACAGTCTCTCTAGCTGGATTCCTGCTTTTTGATTTTTGTTTGATTTTTGGTCTCAATTTTATTAGCAATATGCTCCTTAAAATTCTTTTTTGCACCTCTTATTGTCTGCTTGCATTGCCTTTGTGCAAGTTTCTGTTTGGTTGTTGTTTTTCATTTTCCTCATTTGGGCAATACCTCTCTTTTTCTGAAGTAAGCCTTCTTTTCTGTAATAGCTTCCTTGATACTGCTTGTTAAACATACTGATGAACTCTTGGACTTCCTGGTATCTTTCTTAACAGTGAAATACATTCTAGCTGAACTTCTATTATTGTGGTCTGGATCAACCTCAAAGCATTTTGAAGAGATTTAACCATCTTGACTCCCCATTTCAACTTTTCTCTTTTTTTTAACCAATTCCCTCATTTTAGAGAAGTCTCCTCTTGTGAAATCAAATGTGACTTTGGCAGAGGACGGTTTTTCACACATGGAATAGAAGCTGTGGAGGAACATAACTATCCACCATTTTTGTATTTAGAGTGGGGTTTGGATATAATGAGGTTAACTTTGTGTCTGTGTGTGTCTGTGTGTGCTAGTACGTTTCGGACAAAAAGGTTAATAGTTTAGAGATCAAAAGTTGTTGTTGTTGTTCAGTCGTTAAGTCGTGTCCGACTCTTAGTGACCCAATGGACCATAGCACGCCAGGCCTTCCTGTCCTGCGCTCTCTCCCGGAGTGTGCTCAAGTTCATATTCATCGCATTGGTGATGCTATCTAGCCATCTCATCCTCTGCCGTCCCTTTTTCCTTTTGCCTTCAATCTTTGTGGTCAGGAAGTTTTGCTCAGAGAGCAGGAGGTTCAACAGAAGGTCAGAAGAAGAGGGGGAAAGTTTTAACTTGGGGAAATATTAACGTAGTTGGTAAAAATTAACAAGAAACTATCATCCTGGTTGGTTGCAGTTGGGAGAGAAAAAAACTATTTTTAAGAGGCATCTGAGTATTCTATGCCCTGCCAGGGGTGCTGCCAGCAGGGGGGAGGAGTGACAAAAGAGTGACTTTCACCTCTCTTCCTTTTTGATTTGGTGGGGGCAGGACTGGGGAAGGACCACAGAATACTGCAGTTCCTGGCCTTTCCCTTCCTCTCACAGCCCCACAGAATGTCCTCTTTTTCCTCTCTCCAAAGTCACATTGGGGAAGCAGCTGCTGTAGTTCTTTCTGTGACTCCTGTGATGGGGTGAGGGAGGGAAAGGGGGAGGGACTGGAACCCAGAGCCTCCCTCCCGAGGTTGTAGGAATGTCTATAACCTCAGGAGGGGGACTCAAAAATCCTTTGGTCCTTGGTACAGGACCATAGATTACTCTCTAAGAGATTAAAGCCTAAAGCAGTGGGGCCGAAAAGTAGAAAGGAGAGACAGAAAGAGAGAAGGAAGAAGAGAAAGAAGGAAGGAAAGAAGGAAAGAAAAGAAGGCCAGAATTGCTGGAACTGGAGAACTGATTGGGAAAGCTGGGGCAATGACAGTAAGATATTGCTTAGGCAAGGAACCTAGATAAAACAGGGACACAGATTAGTTAGGTTAATTGGATGCTTTTATCCCTGGTGGTTTAGTACCCTTTTGCTCATATGAGACAGCATATATGTGTGTGCAATAGTGTGTGTCAAAAATTTCTCCCACAAAGTTTGTGACCATTCTCATTCAATCTGATAGAAAAGAAATTGCTTTCAAAAATAAATTCAAAGGAGAAGAAATTTTGGAGATATTCTCATGGGTTATTAAGGGTTCTTGTGCTTACCTTGCTTATGAGGTGGATGTGGAGTATGCACGAGTGTCCTGTCTTTCATTTACAATCATCTCTCTGGCAGCCTGTTGCCTCCTTGGCTTCCTGCACTTCCCACCCAGGGGAAAACATCATGAGGTAATTCCTCCCCCAGGGCTTTTTCAGATCAGGAAGCAGAGACAGCCTGGGAGGCTGCAGACCAATGGAGACATATAATAGAAAGGGGGGAAAAACCTCACACAGTACCCTTGGCCACCTCACAGTGATTAGGTAAGGTCAAAACACCACCAAAAGAAATGCAAAATGACATGCTACAGAGTTTGCAGGGAAGGAGTGGTATTATCAGAACCTGCATTAGAGACAAGATGTATCCAAAACACCCCTCAGAAATTTAACATTTGGGAAACCCTGGGGAAGGTGCTGAACCCTCAAGAATGACAACTAGAGCTGAGCCAAAATTTCTCAGAATACATTTTCTCAGAAAAGTACAGAGATTTTTCTTTTCTTACACTCTCCCCTAGATATAAAAGACCACTTTGCAGAATGTTCTCCAAATTTTCTTCACTTATTTTTTTCTGGTGGCTGCATCCACCCTACCCCACCCTCTCCCCATGCCCTCGAATGATCCTAGGTATGGGGTATTGTGGAGGATTCAAAATGGGGGCCAGGCTGCCAAGACAGTTGATGCTGTTGCCACTTGTAGTGGCAGTGTAAAACAACCCCCCCACCACCACTGGGGTGGGGGGAGATCCTGTGTTACAACCCTTGCTAATGGTGAGCCCTACCTGTGAGAAAGTGTTGGAGAATTTCTCCTCCCCATGTCTAACAGCCAGCCCCCCACACTACCTGAAAAACAGAGAGTTTCCAGGTGGGCTTGGTGGGTGCAGCCAGAGAAATATTTCCACCTGGTAGCAGCAAAAAGGCCACGGGAAGAGGAAGGCAAAAAGGAGTCGGGCACACTATTTTGCTTGTTTTCTATTCCACTCACAGAACAAGGCGTTGCCATCCACGACAGCAGCTAACCTAGAGTTCACAACAAGTGGGAGCTGAAGTAAATCCGGACTTTCCGATGAGGGTGCCTGTATGACGTAGGTGTTTGTCTCATTCACACGGTAAATTTTTGGTGTACATTTAAAAAACTTAGGAATATGTGTAAAAAACGAACGTGTGAAGTGAGGGGTTTTCCTCCCTGGGCCTACCTCACAGCAACTGGATTCCATAAGGCAGGTGTTTGGTTTTCCTTCTCTCTCTCTTTTTTTAAAGTTGCGTTATATACACGCGACCCAGATTCCCTTCCACGTTTCCCTGAGCGGTGCTTCTGAAGTGTGGCAAATAGCCATCGGCAGGAAGGGAGGCTGCTCCACGCCCACTTGCGTGGCAAGACTGAGCCCCGAGCGCGTGGCTGCCCCTGCACCCGACCGTCCCGCGGCCGCAGGGCTCACTCGTCCTGAGGAGGCGCCGTTCTGAGCCGCGCTGCTTCAGTGAACAGCAGCCCTTCATCCCGCGGCACGACATTCCCGGCCGGCGACTCTCCAGCATCCAATCCGCGTTGCTTCAGTTGCCACCAAAGGCTCCAAATGTCAGACCTGCAGCTGGTAGGTGAGGACAACACTTTGCGGAAAGCCCGACGGTACCTCGTGAGATCATCCAGGTCGCACAGAAGGAAAGTGGGAGAACATTTGGCAAGCAGGTAAAGAGGAACGGGGGGGGGGGGGCGGAGTGCGAGTCTCCGGCCTTGTTCCACGCACGGAGAGGGAGGCCAAGAGGCCCGACGGCCCCCGGGACCAAGTCTTTTAAAAATACAAAAGCCCAATCCCTCAGCCCGTGGAACCCACTCGGTGATCATCTCCCTGAGGTAAAGTCCAAAATTCAGTGGATCCTACGATATAACTCTTGGAGAGAGAAATGCCGTGATCTGAACACCACACGCTGAATTCTCGGATTAAAACATTTGCCTGACATAAATAGGATAAAGCTGGATATATGTTGGCAATGCCAATCGAGGAAGCTCAGTATTCGGACTCCGAATACTTTGAAATGGACTGTAATTCAAAATCTGTGTTGGGAAGCGCAACCCACAACTGAGTTCCGAAGCCTTAACAAACAAACCGATGCAACTGAACCTAGTCGGTTTAAGGCAGGAACCCTATCTTCGTTTGAGAGCAAGCTTAATTGAACTCCATGAAACTTACTTCCAAGTAAATTTACTTGAGCCTGGCTGAAATTTTAAATAGTTTTATAACATGAAAACCTCTGCTGGTTCCATCAACCACCTCCTTTGCCGCAAAGAAAGGATTCAAACAGACGTTGGACAAATTTGGTTTAAAATAACTAGGTCAGATAGTAAACAGAATAAAAATGCCACTGAAAGGGAGGGAGAGACTTAAGGGAAATAAAAGAATCAGACGTGAATTAAAATGAAATAAACATTAAGACACATTTATAGTAAGATTAAAAAATATATTTTTAGAATACTCAACGCCAAATGGCAATGGATCCACGGTTCAAGGCAACATAAACGAGCAGAAGTGGCTGACAAAAATCAGGTTCTCAGCACATTTGAAAATAAACTAAGGGGTATTCTGTTGAACTAATTTCAACACAGTGCATTAATAACGACTCTTAGGAAGTAATAACAGGACAAATACTCTTTCCTTCCACCTGACAACGCGGCAGTTCTACCGTCTTCTTAAGTCGGAAGCAGATGCTGGGGGCTTTCTTTCTTGAACTGTGTCTGGGAAGAAACGCGGCAATCCTATCCACACTTGGGACACCGTGAGATTTCTTTCCAAGTAAACATGCAGAGGGTTGCATTGGAAGAGAAATTCTGGTTATTAGATATTGGTATTCTTCCTGTCTGCAGGGGGTGGGGCTGGAGGAACTGAAAGCCAGGAATACAAACAAAAGATTCCTAAATACCACAGGAAGACCTTCATTTTTAAAATGTTAAAAAATAGCCCCTCCCAAATGTACTAAACGTTTTTTCTAGGAAGTAAGTCTGCTTCCATGGGACTTTTCCCCACTTAAATATGCGAACGAACTGCAGTCTCAGTTGGACTGAAGTCTAGTTTCCGTGTATCATCATCGTAACTTTTTTTTTGGAAGGAACAGACCCAGTCTCCATTTGGAAAGAGAGGCGCCTAGGACCAGAGTGTATGGGACGTGCCCACTGGCATCTTTTCTGGGGTCAGATGTCGCCCTGAGCATCGGGCGAAGTTTCTACAGAGGTCAGGCGGAACTGAACCTCATGCTCAGCAAAATCTTGGCGTCTGGACACTTCACTGGGGAAAACGCCCTGGGAGCTGACAACGCAAGTGGAGGAGTGGCCGGGGGGGGGGGGGCAGCGAGCCACGACTGCGGCCACCTTCATTATCCGAATCGCCTGGATTCGTCTGCTTGATTCAAACTGGGCTCTCAACTCCGCTTTCGGCCCACGCGACCAGGTGCGCGCGTCCAAGGTTGTATTTCAGATTCCCGCATGACGCAGCCGGCGGCCAGCCTTCCGTCGCTCTTCGGAAAAGCAGGGAAATCGGCTGCTGCAGCCGTGTCGCGTCACCCGTCGCGGCAAACGCGTGTGCTACAGCACGTCCAGGCGCGGAGAGAGGGCAGGCCAGCCTCGTGGCGGTTCCGGTGGAAGCGGGGGCTGGTACCACGCTCACGCACTCCACGTTCTCCTCTGCCAAACACAGCGCCTGTGCGCGTAACGAAGCCAAGTGGCGGGGGGGGGGGGGCCTTCCTCGCCGGGTGCCCTGGCCGAGTCGTCTGTCTCCCAGCTGAAGGGGCCTCGCAAGCACGCAATCCGTGTTATCGGAAATGCGAAGCCCCGGAAGGCAGGAGCGCAGCACAGGAGAGGGCCCACGCCAGGGACACGGAGCTCTTCCCCGGCTGCCGCGGGATCCCCGCCGGCTCCTTTCCTTGCCCTCTTCCCAGGAGAGGGTATCGGCGAGGTCGTGCCCCGCTTGGTCTGGAGGCCGGGAAGGTCTTGGCCCGGGCTGTTGCTGCTCTTGAGAAGGCGGCTGTCTGCGCCTCGCTCGCCGGAACTAGATGGCCGTTCAGCCACCTTCGCGTGGGAGCACAGGTCCCGCGCTCCTGCGGAACTCGCCTCCATGTCCGGCGAGGAACCATCGCAGCGGAGGCTGAAGGGGCCGCCGCCGCCGCCGCCGCGGGCGAAGGAGAGCGCGCGGCCCCCGGGGCGCCTGTCCAGCCTGGCTCAGCGCGGTAGGGCCGGGCGCTGCGACGCTTCACCGCGGCGGCGAGGCTTCCCGGAACAATCCAGGCACAGAGAGAGAGACAAGGCGAGGCAGGGAGAGAGCCGGCAGGCCAGCTCCGCCCCGGCCGCGGGGAGGAAAGCGGGGGATACGCTCAGGCGCTCCCCTGCCATCTTGGCAGCTCCGTCGAGCTGCTTCCCTCCCCTTCCTGCCATCCATGGACTGGCGTCCCTCTCGGTGTTTCCACGCACGCGCCTCCCGGCAGCATCTCGGGGTGGGGTGGGGGCTCTACAGGGAGCGAAGTCAGGGACGTGTAGCGGCTCGGCAGTGGCGAGGGCGGTGCCGCGTGGACGGCGGGGGGGCTCTTTCCAGTCAGCTCAGCGTACGGAGTTGGCCAAGCTGCATCGCCTCTCCGTGCGATGCGCTGAATACTTCGGGATAGGAAGCCATACTTTGGGCGGGCCCTCCACAGTCAGTCTTTCTCTCTCTCTCTCTCTCTCTTACTACGGAGTTGTTTCCGGCCTGGCTTGTTTGTTTAATGTAGCGTCGCTGGGTGTTGTTTTTTTATTTAATGGAATCGCTCAATGGAATCGCTCTGGGATTCTCTGCCTTTAAAAGGTTGAATGCGATGACAGGAGAAATCTGCAATCTGAATGCATCGGAGAATTAGTTGACAACTGATCAATATCAGCCATTAACAATAGAACGGTTCCAGGAAAAACGTTGCTGGCTAATTTCTGTAGGTGGGGGGCTGCCCGACCCCGATGGTCATTTCCACCTCCCCAACACCCATACCTTTTCTAAGTCGATCGTTTCTTTCTACTTTCTTTTCCCAGAAAAGAAAAGTACAAAACAAAAAACAACACAGAAACAACAGTCCCAGCACCACCGTCCCCGGTATACCTATAGGCAGGAGAGACCGATCTGACCCTGCGGGACTAACTGAAAGGCTTCGTGCGCCTGGCTTCTCCCTCTCGCGTTTCTTGATACTATAATGCAGCTTGCTTGAAGGAAATCAGATTCAGGAACTCTGTTCCTCCCTACACTCGTTGTGAGCGTCCCAAGTCTCATTCGTCCTCATTTGCCCATAGAAAACTCTACATCCATTTCAAAATATATGCTGTATTCCGAATAAAAAGGAAATCTTAAGGTGTTATTGGAAATATGAGGGAAAAGGCAATATAAACCCATAGAGTGCATTATTGTAGTCGCAACCCAGGTAACTTCAATGGAAATAGTGGTAGGTATTGAAAAAAGTAGACATTTGAAGGGCAGGGGCTGAAGGTAACCTTGGTAAAAGCAAGTAAGCCTGGATCTGGTCAGTGCCTCCTTTGATTTCCATCATGGAATATAAACACAATAATATCATGGTATTAACGTATAAATGATTAAACAGGATGGAAGATTTAACAGGAAGTGAGGAAAATAATTATACTTTTATATCTTCGAAGACAAAGAAGTACTGTTTCCTTAAATATCCAACCGATAAAACTGGTCGTCTCCAAGTAGGGAACATTTCTAACCTGCACTATTCTATTTTGTGGGGAATATTGCCATAAGAGGTTTTTTTTTTTCCTAAACGGATTTTGGAAAACATAAATAATTCTAGAGTGCTAATCATGTTAGTTGTATCAAAAAACTGAAAACCTTAAAGACTAACAGTGTAATCATATACGTGTTTACTCAAAAATAAGCCCCATTGAGTTAAAGGGAACTTGCTCTCAGGTAGTATGTATATAGGATTGCAGCCTGACAGTTTTATTGCTCCAGTTTAGCTTTAGTGGATTGGAACCCACTTCGTCAGATACATGATCCATGTTATACTTTGAGAAAGGGAACTCTACTCCACCAAAGATTTTGCTACAATAAACCTTTTAAGGCACAACCCTATGCATGTTTAGACAGAAGAAAGTCCTACAAGTACAGCTGGCTGGGGAATGCTGGGTGTTGTAGTACTTTCTTCTGTCAAAACATGCATAGGATTGCGCCCTTAGTCTTTACGGTGCCACAAATCTCTTCCCCCATTAAGATACTTCACGCTGAGAATGCGATCCTTCACGTGGGTGGGCTGTTTAAATTCCACTGAAACCAGCAGGCTGGGGGATAACAACGCGCGGGATTAAACACAACCCGCAACACGGCCTTTTCCGGCTTGCGCGCGTGAAGAGGTGTAGCGAAGGCGACTCGCTTGCGGCCTGGCTTTGGAAAACCGTCCAGGCAGAGGGGAGAGAAAGTCGAACGTTTTCGGAAAGCGACACAGCAGAGCCGGGAAGCGTGGTCGTTTGGGGAGAGTCTTCCGGAAAAACTCTTTAGGAATGCAGATCCAGTCTGCAATGTTTGCCTCCTCCAGCTAAGATTTCCAGCCTGGTCCACACGGCCAGTTCAGTCAAAATGCTCGGAGCAGAAATGCGAATTCCGCTAAACCAAAGCCGATCTTACCTTCCTCTCCACTGCTCCATTGTGCATCGGGCACTCTGGCTAGACCCGCGACCAAATTCTCCGTGTCTCCAAAGTGTACCTTCGGAGGACTAAACCTCTATAATCCAGCACAGAGTTGATCTCAGCAGGAAAGGGGCACGTAACTTTCTGCTGGATGGCTCTCTCTCTCACACACACACACCGGTTACTGCAAAAATGGCGCTGCCCGATTTGTGGGGAGAACTGGAGAGTTGGTGAAACTAGAGAAAAGTTGTGCATATTTTGTAGCCTTATTTAAAAATTTAATTAATTTAAAATATTTATGGCTGCTTTTAAGGGTAAAAATCCTCTCATAACCCCAAATGAAAGCAATTTAATGGAGGTCAGTCCCCAGGCGTTTTGGGCGTTTCCATTCAAGGAAACGCCCAAACCTCCGTTTCTGGTTCATAATTGTGGACTTCATCCGAAGCTATGTATAGAGGCCAAATTCCCCCTTTCTTTCAAAACCAACAAGTAATTATAAACACGTAATGTCATATTAATGACTGTTGTTGAGTTCCAAAGAACTCCTTCAGGCATGCTCAAATGCCTGGGCCAGAGGCAGTTTGGTTTCCTATGGACAGCAG
Source organism: Heloderma suspectum (assembly GCF_057233095.1). Lineage (NCBI taxonomy): Eukaryota > Metazoa > Chordata > Lepidosauria > Squamata > Helodermatidae > Heloderma > Heloderma suspectum. Next base: position 121,583,870 of record NC_139462.1, read on the forward strand.
CCCTCGCTTCCCAGGCCAGTCGCAAGCTGTACACAGAGTCAGAGTCCCCTTGGCTGGCTGCAGGAGTTGCCCACCTTTTGGATGTTGGATGGATCCCGACCCTAAAGGAGATCACATCTGGCACCTATTGGTAGGTAATATAATTTCTGAAAGCAGTTGCTCCTAGTAACGAAGAAGGGAGAGGAAAAGTATTCTCAGATGAAGCACAAGTTCTTCTGCGCAAGCCCCACTGACATGAATTCACTGGGAGAGCAAAATGTTCGAACTTTATCGAACCAAAGTTGGCGCTTTATAGTGGTGTGCGATCTTTGCCGCTACCCAGAACACTTCCCTTAATTTGGATGTGTGAGCCAGGGCAGGGACGTGATTCTGGGAACACCTCTGCAACTGAATGTTTCTCTTTTATTTCACTGTTTGCTCTGTTTTACTGAAAAACGCAGAAGTTTTAACACGTGTCTAGCCACATCAGATCTGCCGACCTTTAAAAAAGAATTAAAATCGTGCCCGTCACCCACCCAGCTGCCATTAACCCCAGTGAAGGAAAGTGGAGGTGTAGAGGAAGATGCGTTTTAGATCTGAAACAAAAACCACATGGCTGTCACCTGGAAGCAGGTTGAGTCAGTGGGCTCCTCTATAATGCTTTGTCAATTGATATTAATATTAATATTAATAAGTATTATCAACAATGGTAAACTTGTCCTATATTGGCTTAATTCTATAGGGAAGTTCAGCCAAGAAGGCAGCGATGCAAACCGTGAGAATCGGGACGAGGGGGGGGGGGGGACGGACACACAAAGCAAGCACTCCAGCCGCTTTCTAAGGAAAGAGGAGATGAGCTTTTGCTGCTTCCACCACAAAATGGATGTGTTTAGCTTCTACAGAAAACTCTGAAATACCATAATTGGGATATTTGTACATTACCTTGGGTACCATATATAATGGAAAGGGGGTATTTAAAAGTTCAACAAATAAATAAAAATGATGTTTTAACCATTAGCAGGGTTGTCAACAAATTAACATCATTTTTATTATTAATCATCTGGCTTTAATACATTATTTAACTGAACAATTAAAATGAAATAAATCTTCATATTTCCAAAACTTCAATTTAGGTGTCATTCTGAAACTACTGGAACAAGGACAGCATTTCTCTTAAGTATAAGGGAAGAAATAACCACTCATTTTCAAAAGGGAAGGAAAGTTTCCTTTGCTAAACTATTTGAGAATTTGAAATACAGATGACTCTTTATAACAGCAACATACCAGAATAAAAATAGCTTCAAAACTGGACAAATTCATCCTACCTGACAAATTCATTATGGAATATCCTGGGTTAAAGGATGTATCAATATTGATTTAATCAGACCAGCATCCATTTTAAGGAAAGTGATAGTGCTTTTACCTTGAAATGCAAAACATCAGCTGGCTTGGAATACAAATTGGAAGGGGGAAATCCTTTTACCTGAACACTTAGAAAAGAGGAAATTCCCTCCCCTGAGAGAGAGGGAGGGAGGGAGGGATTTTGACTAGTTGGTAAATCCACTGATGGAGGGAGCAATCCTCTGGCTGCTAGACAGCATCTGAGGGGCCATAGGATACTTCAGATTCCTGGATCGGAGGCCGGAGACAGCACTCTGACTGCAGAACCAGAAATCCACACTCCAACCCACTCTCCTTCCCCTACAGCAGGTGCAGAAAGAACTGCTCCCACAGCCTCTTGGAGGTTGAGAATGCAACCTCAGAGAGGGGGAAAGGGGGCATTCCAGTGGGCAGGGAGGGGAGGGGACTGGAGAGGCCTGGGTACAAGCTATCCCGAGGGCTCTCCAGCCTCCTTCCCTTCCCTTCCAATGCGCCCCAGCTAGATGGGCAAAAAAGCCTCCACTGCTCCTCCCATTCTGCACTGGATGCTTGTGAGCCTCTGAGTTCAGAGGCTTCTGAGCATCAAGGGTGCAAGTCATAGGATTGCACCCTAAATTCAAGCTTCCAGGTCTAATGATTAGACATCTATCTGGAACAGGAAAACATACATTTCAAAGAAAGGAAGTATTATAAAATTCCATATGAGAATAAGCTATTACCCTCAGCAATTAGTATATTATTTTTGTTTCAAGGGAAAAAAGTTAGAGGGAGCAATCCTATGGCCATTAGCCACTGTCTAGAGGGCCATAGGATTTTTTGGTTTCTGGTAACCGAGGCTGGAGCCAGGGCTCCAAACATGGTTCCCAGAAACTGCGCTCCCCCTCCCCCACCCCCTTGTAGCCAGTGCAGTTCTCTCTGCCACCGACATCTCACATGGAAATGGAGCACAGAGATGGGGGAAAGGGGCCAGTCCCAGGGGAGGGGAGGGGAGGGGAGGGGAGGAGACTGTGGAAGCCGCTTTACACAGCTTCCTATGTGCTACGTGGCCTCCTTCCTTCCCCCTCCCCAAAGCCACAACTAGATAGCCAAAATCTAGCCAAAAATGCAGGGCGGCTGGAGAATGGAGGCAAGATCATCTCTGTGCTCCAGCCACCCTGCATTGGATACTGGGCAGCCTCCAACTTTGGAGGCTGCTGACCGTCTCAGTAGGATTGCGCCCTAAGTCAGTTTAAAGTCTTCTTTGTTTCAGGAAGGGTGCCATCCAATCGATTGCACCCCTGATGATCAGAAGCCCCAGAACTCAGAGGGTTCTGATTTCCAATGCAGGGCGGGAGGAGCGGCAGAGGTCATCTTTGCCTCCCCATTCTCCCGCTCTGCCACTATGCATATCTCACTAGACCGCTTTTTTTTTTTTGTCCTCTTCAGACTGTTGCTCTGTATTAATGGAGGATGATGGTCTGAAGGAGAGAGCCTCCTGTATCTGTGGGAGCTCTCCACATGACCCAGAATGATGACTTTCTAGCTCCTGCAGAGAGCCTCCACGGATGCAGGAGGCTCTCCTCTTCAGACCATCACCCTCCATGAGTACAGGGTGATCAGTGCGATGACAGAGAGGGGCGGGGCTGAAGCACTCTCCTTTTTCCTGTGTTGGATCTAGCCAAGGAGTGAAAGCTTAGACAGGGCTATTCTGATTGCTGATTTGCTTCAGAACTCATTTTAAGGTGCTGGTTTTGAGCCTTAAAGCCCCTTGTAGCATAGGCCCTACTGCCTGAAGGACTGCCTTCTCGCCTATCAAATTGCCAAATCTTCCACTGAGGTTCTACTCAAAGTGCCACCAGCATTTCAGTTTAGGTGACTGCCAATAAAGCTTTTTCATCTGTGGCACCCTGAATGTGGAACACCCTCTTCAAAGAAGTCCACCTGGCACCAAATTTATTGTCTTTTAGGGATTTGTTTAAGACTTTTCCTGGACATTGTAATGAGTTGATGTTTTAAAAAACTGGTCACCTACAGCATGGCTCCTATGCCTTTAAAAGCCTCACAACAAGCAAGAATGTAACAGGTATAGCTTTTCCCAACATAGCAATGCAGTGATGGAGAAAGTTGCACGTGTTTAATTTCTGCCAATTATGAAGCTTTTAAAGCAGAAGTGGGGAACCTCTAGTTTGTGTGCCAAATGCAGCCTGTAGGGGCCACATACACCACTTCCTTGCCCCACTCCACCCATCCCCATGCATCACTTAAGCTTGTTTTTAGAAGGCTTTAACTCTTGCTGCTGGAAGCTTTTGTAAAAAGCCTAACTGCTGCACAGGGCAAGGTTTCTGGGGCCCACGGTGCACTGGGAGGGGACAGTTACTATTCTGCTCCCAGCATTCTCCCATTGGCTCTAATGTGAAGCTTTTTTCAAGCCTGGCATTTCTGACATGGCATTTCTGAGCTCGTAACAAATGTATCCTGTAAGAACTGGTGTTGGGTTCTGTAAGGACAGGTAAAATGTCCTCTAATTGCTGAATTTTGCCTCCCACATTAAATGATTTTTTATCAACTGCCGACATATGATTCTCACGAACCAGGAATTTTTCTAAAAATTAGTTATTATTCTTCCTACAGATCTCAGCTATGAATTTGGGAAGTAATATATTTATTTCATATCTTGTCAGCAATTCTGAGCTACATTTCTGTAAGTCTCTCAAACAGGGTGCCACCTGCTTCTCCTTCCTAGGTTTTGTTTTCTATTTTCACAATATTTTATGTCCATTTATTTGTGTCATAAGCTGGACATACTCAGTGTCTAGCAGTTATTCTTCCTTTTCCCAACTTTCTTATTTGAAACATGCTTTGCTTCTTTCCTGAGTTCAGCTGGGAAAATATTCTACCTTGCTTTGCTCATATCAGCTAGCTTAGAGGTCAATGAGAAGTTCAGTCAAAAGTCACAGCATGTCAGCACAAATGCTTCTATTTGAATGCCTCTGTTAGAATCAGACAGATTCAACCTTAATACGGGAATATATGTTAATATTTGATTTGCTTCTTCATGAAAATCATAAATTTATGAGAGAGATACACTTATTAGAAAAATGTGGAGACCAATGTCTCTATTTTGGATAAATATTTGCAAGGCGGCCCCTTACGCAGATTGGTGCAGGAATCTCGCAAGATGCAAAGACTTCTGGGGCAAATATTTGTTAGTGTGTGTGTGTGTGTGTGTGTGTGAGAGAGAGAGAGAGAGAATCAATGGGAGGTATTATGTGTGTATGTCTCTAAATGCATGTGTGTGAGCATGCACACATATACACATGCTTCCTCCCTTCTTAACCCTACAGCAAGCATGAGATCTGAGCCAAAAGTCTGTTTCATTCCATTTCCACAGAGAAGACTGCCTATGCAAGTTCTCCATGCTACCTCTTTTTATTCACAAATACTTGGGGCTAGTTCACACTGAGGTGGTAAACAGATATCTGGTCTGTCCTACTTCAGACTGGAAAACTAGATGCCAGAAAGAAGGGTTCTAATCTTCTCCTGGGCATGACTGTTTGTTGTATGCAGGACATTTTTTCTTGTGGAGGAGCTTTGAATCATGTCTGCCCCAACATGCAGTCTAAAAAGGTACAGCGCATACACAGTTTTACCACCTCAGTAAGAACAAGGCCTTATAATGTTTATGAATATTCAACTCAATTAGGTGGTGCAAGAAACTTCATCTCCATCAAATAATAATAATGATAATAATAATAATGAAAATAATAAATATAAATAAAAATAGGAAAACAACTCAAATGTAAAGGCACATAACACACACACACACACACACACACACACACCCTTGCACCTATCTGTGATTTGGAAGCCTTTGTCCCCTTAGAAGGGGTTATTATGCCTGGAAATTTCATCCAGTCTGCCAAAACATTAAAAAAAGAAGAAGTATCTGTTGATTCTCCCATTCTGGTTAATGGAGAAGACATCCAAGCCTTTGAAAAATGTGAGGCGACCCACCCCCTTGTATCCAAAGTGAAGTATAATGTTAATCTGAGGCTCAAAGCCAAGCCAGCCCTTTATCTGAGTCAACAAGGCAGGTTCCAAGGCCAAAAATAAACACCTCTGCGCATAGCCCAACTGAAATACAGTTCGGGGTGTGAGTGTGTGAGAATGAATTTGCTCACAGCAATGATGATGAGAAGGGTATATTTAATTTGGTCTCTTAGAGCATTTCTACATGAGGCTTTTTTTGCACACTCGTAATTGGTCATTTGCGGAAGTTTGTGGGTCTTTCACATGACGTTGTCAACCTCCAGGGCATCTCCTGCACTTTCTGAACTTTATCCCGCTTTTTAAAAGATCGGAGATAACCCAATGGGGAACATTAATCCAATATATTTTCTGTGTGTAATTGCGCAGTTCTGCTATAACCAGAGTGCCATCTAGTGGCTGTAAAATGAAACGCATAGAACTTGCCAAGAAAGGAATTCCCAGATTCAAAGCATGTGTCCATCCATGTAAAGGAGCCAATCTTAATACCACAAAGAATCCAGAAGCAGAAGCCCCATTAAGGATGCAGGATTTTGGCCTAGTGTGGTGAAGCTGAGTTGGAAGGGACAATTTAGGCTATCAAGTGGAGGAATCCAGTTACAGCATCCCTGACAGATGGCTGTCCAGTCTCTGTTCGAATACCTCCAGTAACAGAGAGCCCACCACCTCCCTAAGCAGTTGGTTCCATTGTCTGATTGTTCTGACTGTTAGGAAGTTTTTCCTGGTGTTCAACCAAAATCTGCCTTCCTGTAACTTAAGCAAGTTATTTCATATCCTACAGTCTTGGATGATAGAGAACAGATTTCAGCCTTTCCCTGTGCGACAGCCCTTTAGGTACTGACCAAAAGTGCTATCATATCCCCCTTGCAGCCTGCTCTTTCCAAGGCTAAACATATCCAGTTCCTTCAATCTTTGCTCATAAGAACGCTTTTTAAAGGTATGATATTTTATACTGTTTTTTGTCAAATATTTGATATTTTATACTGTTTTATTCTGTACTTTGTGGTTTTAATTTGTGCGAACTGCCCAGAGAGCTTCAACTATTGGGAGGTATAGAAATGTAATGAATGAACGAATGAATAAAATGAGTTTCTAGTCCCCTGATCATCTTTGTTGCCCTTCTCTGAACTTGTTCCAATTTATATAAATTCTTCTTAAAGTGTGGTGTCCAGAACTGGACACAGTATTTGAGGTGAGGTCTGACCAGTGCCAAGTAGAGCGGAACTATTACTTCCCATGATTTTGGAACTATTCTTCTATTGATGCAATTTGTCTTTTTTGCAGCCACATTACACTGCTAGCTCATATTCCACTTGTGATTGACTACGACTCCAAGATCCTTTTCCCATGCAGTATTGCCAAGCCAGGTATCCCTCTCTTATACCTGTGCATTTCATTTTTCTTTCCTAAACAAGAGCTTTGCACTTGTCTCTGTTAAATTTCATTATATTATTTTCTGCCCCCTTTTCTAACCTATCATGTTGAATTTTGTTTCTGTCTTCTAAGGTATTAGCCATCCCACCCAATTTTGTAGCATCTGCAAATTTGATAAGTATTCCACCACCTCTTCCTCCAAGTCATTAATAAAAATGTTGAAAAGTACAGGACCCAGGACTGAACCCTGTGACACCCCATTTGATACCTCCCTCCAGTTTGATGAGGACCCATTGACAAGCATTCTTGAGTACAGTTCTCCAGCCAGCTGTGTGTCAAAAGTCACTCTGTCAGATACCATACAAGATTGTTTTATCTATCATTTGAATGTATTTAGATAAAGTTAACTGAAATCCAATGTACACTGTCTAACTTTTGATAACCTCATTCTCCTACTTCAGGGGTGGGCAATACATGGCCTGCGGGCTGCATTCAGGGACACAGTCCTCTTTTGTGCCCCCATCCCAGTTTTAAGGCTCCACAGCTGCTGCACTGCTGAATTTCAGCAGTGTAGCAGCAGCAGCAGTGTGGGGAGGCTATTTGCGTTGCCCTTGTTTTCGCCGTAGTCTACGTAAATATTTACGTAGACTACCCGGGCCAAAATAAGAAACGCAAATGGCGGTGCCCATGGGCGCCGCCATTTGCATACGCGCTTTTTTTTTCTTTCAAAGTCAGCTGTGATAGGCTACGTAAAGATTTACATAGCCTATCACGGCTGACTGCAGGCCAGGGACGCAAACGGACGCAGGGACGCCATTTGCGTCCCGGCAGGGGAAGAACTTTCGCGGCCTTTCCCGGAGAGGCGGGGCGCTCCCCCCCGGCCAGAATTTTGGCGGGGAGGGACAGGGCGCCTCCCCCCCACCGCGAAGCAAGCTGCGGGACCAGGTAAGTGACTTTCGTCCATCTCTATTTTTTTAAAAAACAATTCTTCTATGATGGTGACTTACAGAATACTGCCATCTAGTGTTCAGTTCTGAGAATCCTATCAGCTGGCTCTCAGATTATCACAAGCAGCATGCTGGGATGACATGTTGATTTATATACATCTGTTTTGCACATACCCCCTTGTTATTGCTGACAAGGGGGGTATCTGGGGCAGGGAAGAGGGGAGAGAATAAAGGCTCAGTATGAACACCTGAGCAGATAACCTTTTTGGTACTGGTTTGGGCCAACGATCAGGCTCTGATAGAAGCTGCTGTCTACAAAGGGTTTGCTCCGTGAACAGCTGGCTGTGAAAGGAAACCAGTCAATCCTTCCTCGGCCACTATAAGCTGCATGCCGTCTGTTAACTATTCTTTTGTTTTTTGGAAGTCCATCCTTCACTTAACAACAACAAGAACCCTGCTGTCTCAAGGCTGATTTACAAAACAGGTAAGAATGGTAGTACACTCTTTTCCCTTAGGAGTAATCCAAATTAGACCAGATGGCATAACTTCTTAGTAAATTGAGAAATTCTTATATTGTTGAGGTCCAGCCTCTGCTGCTCGAGTCTCAACATGCCTTAGCCACACAAACCACAGCTCCAGGAAACTGTCAGGTTTTTCTGATGAGACCATTTCATCATCAAAGTAATGTTCCAGATTTTGTGTGATTGTTGGTGCAAGCTGTTGCTTACAAGATCTTGCTATTGCCATCCGAGGTGCCATTAACAAGTAGCTAGCTGGCTGTTTATAGTAGCATGGATGATCCTTACTATCTATTAGATAGGGGTGGACAACCTTTTTGGTCCTGAGGGATGCCTGTGGGGCCTGATCATGGGTTGGGGGGGGTGCATGCATCCATGTGCACACATACACACACGCACACATGCACACACTCCCCCATCTCATCTCAGTCTGCAGGGATGGGGAGATGTAGACCTCTCTCCCCCCCCCCCCCCGCCCACTGAGATCTACAGATGCGATCATAGTCCAGATCGATGCCCATTGTGCCTCTTCTATAAGGTCTCCTAGATCCATCTCCCATTGTTGCATGCAGAAACAGTGCATTTACCCCTGTTTTTTTGAATGAAATGCCTTAGCCAAATTCCCAGTGTCTCTGTAGTCATTATAATGGGCTGTCTTTGCACCACTTCCTTTGTAGTTCCAAGTGTGTTGTGCCTATCCAGTCTGCTGATATAAATTTTCTGATGAGTTTTCAGCTAATGGGTCCTGTTGTTTTCTGTTTGCCAGACATCTGGTTTATAATAACTACAGTGTTACTCATACTTGACATTTTTCTCTGGCATCAATTTCAATGTAATAAAGCAATTCCCTTAAAGCAGCAATATTATATATTGTGGCGTAGAGTTCCTTTTTTCTGGCCCTTGCTGATAAAAAATTTAGTATTAAGGTTTAGCATTAAGCTTAATGCTAAACCTTAATTTAATGCTAAACCTTAATTTAAGGTTTAGCATTAAGCTTAATGCAATAAGGGGAGAGATTCTTGTCCAGCTAAGGCTACCCCCATGCCCAGGCAGCCTCTGAAAAACAAAAAAGGCAGAGAAAGTCCTAAACTGGGGTTGGTTTCTCCTTGCCTTGCCAGCTTCTCCCAGCAATGGTGACATCTGAGCAATGGGCTGCCACAGAGGGAGGCAAGCCAAAACCTGTTACTACCCCCTCATGCCAGCCTCTTATGCCTTGGGGAGATATTCTGACTGGAGAAATGCTGCTTTTTCTTGGCCAGGGTTTGCTTTGCCTTCCTTCTTCCATAATAAACTCATTCAAATATTAATCCAAATGGTTGATTAATTCCAATCCCGCCCCCCAATGCCACCCCCCCAAACTTATCCCTGCTGAAATAAAGGCATGTTTGTATTGGGGGTGCTTCCAGACAGAGGGATCCTTGCGTTGCCAATCGGAAGGCATCATGTTTTTTTCCTTAACAGATTTTCTGCAGTAAGGGGGGGGGGGGAGATGGAAGAGGTGGTGGGAAAACACAGGGGGAAAGGGAAGATGAGTGGAAGATGGCATCTGTAAAATTATGTGAATGAGGCAGGGTGATGGCATTATAAAAGCCTCATCTGTAAGCACCCTAGATGTGGTGAGGGAACTTCCAAAGTGATCCAGCTTTGGCTTGCCTCTCTTCCTGTGTGGAAATCACAGCTCTGCTAATTGGGAGGCTCTAATGTCACCATTGCTGAGGAAAACTGGCAAGGCAAGGAGAAAAACAGCCCACTTTTTTGGTCATTTTGAGCTGCCACCCACAGCTGACCCACATATGTTACATTTGTTTTCACCCATAGGGTTACCAAGTCCTGGCTTTGAGAGAAGCCAACGTTTCACCAAGAATTTCCCCTCTTATCCTGGTGCTGTTGCTGAGGGAACCTGCACCTAGTGGAATTCTTCCTTCTATGCCAGGTAATCTTATGGATTAGTGTAACAGGATCCTATACACTCGCAGAACAAAAGTTGGCGAGAAAAGAACACCATTCCAAAAAGCAGAGAACAGAGTAACATCACCAGCATCTATGGAAACTGTGGTAATCATGGGGCAGCAGGCCAGCAATGCCCCCATTAGACACCCCCCCCCAAGCCAATCCACTCATCACAATGAGGAGACAGCCCCATGATGTTGCCCTACCCCACCTCACACACAGCCCAGTAGACACAAGGATGCCACAGCACCCTCCACAGCATGAACCGCTGTGGCACAGACAGGAAGAAGTTAACAGCTGAGAGTGGCTAGGTAGTCCAGCACACAGGAGACTGAATCCTATTATACCACTCTCTCTTTCATACTGCTAAACCACCTTTTGGCTTCACCACATGAAGGGAAGAAAAATGGCTCCAAGGGAGGGCATGTACAGTATAACAAACACAGCCTCCTCAGGGCAAGATTTTCAATCCCCTTGAGGGAGCCATACCCATCTGCGGCAAAGGACCCGTTTTTTTTCCCCAGAGAGGAACTTGGACAAGGAACAAGAGAAGCCACAACTGCCCACTTACAGAAACTCCCCACCCACCCTCATTCTCTACATAGAACTCTGAAGGCAGAAAGGGTGAGCCAGGTTTAAGCCTCCTCAGCAAGTTTGGTAAAATTAATATAAGGCCAAACTCACATTTCAGAAGTCATATCAGAGGCAGAAAGGAAGGAGCAAATGGCACAGGCCAGCTTTCTAACCACTCAGCCACAGCAACAGATAGGACAACAGCACATCATTAAGCATTTGTCATCCTCCAGCCCACAAACTTTATTTATTTATTTATTTATACATACATACATACATACATACATACATTTCTATGCCGCCCAATAAGCCAAAGCTTTCTGGTCAGTTCACAACAATTAAAACCATAAAATACAACAAGATAAAATATAATTTAAAAGTTTAAAACTATAGAACAAAATAAAAATAAAAACCAAACTAAAACCTAGCTGCAGTGCAAAGATTTAAAACACAGTAACAGATTTAAAACAACAGAAACTGAAAGACAAAAATGCCTGGGAAAATAAGGTCTCCACCTGGTACCAAAAAGACCACAATGTACGTAGCTGCAAAGCGAGCCTCTCTGGGGGGCTCATTCTACAGCCAGGGTGCCACAACAGAAAAGGCCCCAATCTACATGGTCAATTTAGTGCAGAGCGAGAGCACATAGGGTCATTTGAAACAGATGATGCTGTCACCAATCTGCGCAACCCCGTAGCTTCCCTCTGGAAAAGGTGCATTTTTGGAAAGTCCGTTTAGTGTGTCTTTTTTCCTTAAATGCAGCTCCCACGCAGTTCTGCTTCAGTGTGCCCCATCCCCCCACATTAAATCCTGGGTGTGCCGCTGTGAGCTGGCAGTGATGTAGCCAAGGGGTGGGGTCACCCCTTCCCCTTCCCTCTTTTTCCCCATTCTCAATAGGGCATTTTTGGACACAGGCTTTCTTTCTCACTTAGCAGTACTTCATGCTGTTTCATCCTTTCACTATATCGCAGTAGTGCTGTTTCCCATTCACAGTATGCAGTCTGTTTTTCCCATTCATAATAGCACAAATGCGCTGTTTCAGTCATTTAGAATAGCACAATAGCTGCTTTGCCCATTCACAGTATGCAGCCTGTTTTCACAACTGGCAATAGTGCTGTTTCAAGCATTGACAATAGTGCAGTAGCTGCTTTACCCATTCAGATCATGTAGCCTGTTTTTCCCCTTCGCAGTAGTGCAGTTTCAAGCATTCACAATAGCATAGTCGCTATTTCAACCATTCACAGTATGTAGCCTGTTTTTCTCATTCATAATAGCACAATAGCACTGATTCAAGCATTCACATAGCACAATAGCTGTATCTTTTAATCTTTCACAATATCTCAGTGGTGGATGAGAGGGGAGAGGTATAGGGTAAACTACAGGGGATTAATTCAGCGCTTCCAGTAAACTTCCCTGAGCAAGGGAGCATGGACAGGAGTGGGAAACAAGCCTCTCTCATTTGCTGAGCAGCACCTATGGGTTGATGATGTTCAGTTCTACTCTGTCCACCCAACCTCGAAGTATGGGGATTTCAAGTGCTGTGTGACCCATGAAAATGGTTTTTTAGGTAGTGTATACTCTGCTTTTCTTGCTTCATGTGCCTGACACACCAAAGCAATTTCTTGAACATCTAGATATAAGCACTTCTCATTCTGTTTCCATGTAGATTGGGTATACGCTAGGACCAAGAGTGTTGCCTGAAGGACACAAGCCCTATGGAACAGCACAAGTCGCAGGTTCAAACCCCGGCTGTAATTTCACCCTGGAATAGGGTGGGAGCCTACCTACACACACACAGGCATACCTAAAAGTTTACGGTATCTCAGCCAATCAGCAGAAGTGTGTCATGGGCCAATTAATCAATTTGGCCCACCTCTTCCCCAGGCAACTGATATGACCACTCCCCTACGCTGTTTTGCTTGACTTTTTTTTCATTTTTTTTTCTTTTAAGAAGCATAGGCAATAATTTGGCCCCATAAAAAGCTTTACTAGCCTCCCACTCAATAGCACAAGAATCAACTGTAACCTCATTAATTTTGATAAACTCGAATAATTCCGCAGAAATCTGTGATTTAAACACTTCATCATTTAGAAGAGTATAATTAAAGTGCCAGAGACCAGGGGTCCTTTGCAAACCGGAAAATTACAACTCCAAGCAGACTGCAGCATGGTTTGAGACTACTCATGTATCAGTCTTACAAGCATTTATTTGATGTAGCAAAGATGTACAAACCAAAAAATAATCGAATCGAAAGCAGTTATGATGGACAGGTGAAATAAAGGTGTAGACTCTTGCCAGGATGCAAAATTCTCCAAGCATCAATCAAACCAAGTTCAGCCATATAGTCCAGAAGTGTAAATCTCACTGCAGTTTGCCTCTTGGGAGCAGGCATACTCCTGCAATGGATTTAAAATCTCATTAAAGGCCCTGCCTCCAATCAAATAATCATAAGCAATATCAACAAATTTGCTAAAACTTTCATGAAATATAAATGGAGAATAATTATTACACCCATACACATTAATCATGGTGATTACCCTATCTATATATTTCCCAACCAGAATCAAAAAGTGACCATCAGGATCAATAATCTACCTGTTGAACTGAAGAGTCACTTATGAATGAAAATAGCAACCCTTTTGAACCATGGCAAAGTATCTGTTATATAGACCTCCCCGAGCCAATCTCTTCTCAACAAATGTTCAACTGTGGCCATCAAATGGGTTTCTTGTAAAAAAAGGTGTGTGGGGGGCGGGGGAGAAGCCACATCGGCATTAAGCACTTTTAGCTTTGAGAGAACCTTCTTCTGCTTATTTAAATTCCGCTATCCTTTGACATTCCATGAAATCACATTAAACATAGAAAGAAAAAAAATAGTGAAATAAACATGCTGCTCCACCCAAAAAAAACAAATCTTGCCAGTTTTATAAAAGTTACTGTACAGATCTGGGGTTCTGATTCTGTCAGGTCCCAGTCAAATTAGATTATCGAAGCCCCATCCACATGGAGACGCTTCATGATTTGTTTCCGGTTTGATCCAGAGTTTCATCAATTCAGGTTTGCTTCTCCAGCAGCACACGGTAGCTAGTAAAGCAATGTATGCTTTTACAAAAATAGCCGGCTTGCACTGGGCAAATGGCACCTGAAGCCACATTAGTTTGGAGTTGGGAAGCAGAACAGTATCATGGATTGTGTAGGTGCGGTGCAGCAAATGAGGAGGCTTGCTCTCCTCCCTGTTCTCCTTTTCCTGCTCAGTCAAGTGCAATGGATGTACATGACTTACTTCCAAGTAGGCATGTTTAACCAACACCTCCCCTCACGTGCTCCCTCTCTCAGGGGAAGTTGGGGTGAATTAACGTACTTGACTGATGAGGGGGGATGATCTGTATATGCACACATGCAAACCATCAGCTCAAAATCAATAAAGCTCTGCATACCTGCACATCTCCATTTTTTAGCCCTCTGCTCCCCCTGCCCCCCCCCCCACGCAGCTTTGAATCAACAGGCTTGCATGCAGTGGAGGAGTTACTTCCCAGTAGACATGCAAACATCCTCCCTCCCACCGCTCTCTCTCCCTCCAGTGGCAGCGGTGACTTGAAGTGTGCAACAATGCTCCTCCAGAAAAGCAGTATTGTGAATGACTGAGCAACTAATAGTAATAATGGTCCTGGTGGGATTAGGGACATTTGGGGCCCATCAGCTCTTAAAATCAATAAAGCTCTGGGTACCTGAGAATTGGGAAGGAGAGGAAGGGATGGGCATTGCAGGAATGAGTGTAAAACAAGGTTGTGTGGAGATTGTCTTGTTACAAAGGGAACCCAAAAGCAACCTGTTGACTTTCTTAGGAGTAAGCCTCACTGCAAAAAATGTGATTTACTTCTGAGTAGACATGGTTATCCATGCCAGCTAGGCAAAGAAATTAAAAAGGAGAGAGAACCAGCCCCATTCATATTCAAAGATGTGCAGATAGGGAGAAGCAGAAGGTTAACTCCTTCCATTCCTTCCCTCTCCCGCTGTTTGAGGCTTGCTCTCTGCCACTCTTCCCCCTCCTCCTGCAGGCAGTGAACTGCAAAAGAAGACAAGTTACTTCCAAGTAGGGATGCACAGTTTTAAAATGGCAGGCCTGAGGCTTGTTCTCCACCACTCCCCCTCTCAATGAATACTATAACAGGCAGAGGAAGTGTCCCAACCCCTCTGCTCCTGTACTTGGCAAAGTGCAATTTGAAGTTACTTCTGGGTAGACATGACCTTCCCTTCTGCCAATCAGCACTGCTCCAGCAGCCCACAGTGAGGGCAGTTCAGCTCACACAGACCCCAAAAGCGCTGTGAAAGTGCTTTGACGGGATAATCCATCAGAAAAGCAGTTTCAGAAACACTGTATTTTAGAGCTAGAAACAGCGCCCTGACTACAGAGAAGGGCATGCATCATCTGACTCTATCAACTGGCATAAAAGCCCCGTGTAGATTTGGCCCAAGATGAAACAGTTACTTGTGTAAAAAAGGTGACCGTTTATTGATCAAAAATGGATTCAGAACATACATGCAAAGAAAGCTCACATCTCCCCTCAGCGAATGCACAGCTGAATTGTCTATCTGGGCCCCACAAAGACAGGAGGGAAATCATTCTTCTAGTACTGGCAAAAGTTCTCCAAGCTGACAGCACGTATTGTCCCTCAGAGCAAGGCCAAAGCGCAAAACACAAAGCCTGCGGACTTGCTTTTATAGGTCTCCCTTTCCAGCCCAGGAGCTGACAGGATGGCACATAGAAACACACTCTCTTTCCAGAAGCGAGGGGGGGGGGGGCATAGGCTTGCTTCTCATAGGAAATGAAACCTATCTCTGCTCAGAGTGAGGTCAAAACAGCTTCAAGGTGAAAGCCGTAGACTGCAGGCCTGCGTAGGGATGGGTGGATTCCCTATCTGTTCTTCCGCTTAGGAATCCGCCCGCAGAGGGAGGCCGGCTCCGGAGTGCCAGCAATACGGCTGCCATTGCCATATCGCTGGCTGGGCTGACTGACTCCGGACGCAAATGGCGTAGCAGACGCCATTTGCAGCCGGAAAGCAATTATTGGTATAATAATTTTTTTTTTAAAGAAAAACAAAACACGACAACATAAACACACAATACACATACACTAACATATCTCTTAAGATTGTAAGATATCTACCTTTGGCTCCCCTTACACAACAAATGCTTATTATTATTCCCTGCTTCTTATCTTAGTTGTATATCATACATTGAGTTCACAGACATTATTTCATTTCTCTCCTAATTTTAACAACAACAACAACAACAAAGAGAACCATCTCAAAGTTCAAAATCCACATACATAGATATCATTTTTCTCTATTTCTTGTACAAATTCTATAAAAGGTTTCCAATCTAACATAAATTTAGTTGTTGATCCTTCTTTAATTATAATAGTAAGTTAGTTTTGCCATGTCTGCCAGCTCCATCATTTTCATGATCCACTCGCTCACCGTTGGTATTGTTTCATTCTTCCACTTTTGTGCATACAACCTTGCAGCCATTGTCATGTAGAGAAAGAGGGTTCCCTCCTTCTCTTTTACGTGTTTATCTGTTAGTCCCAATTAAAAAGTTTCTGGCTTTGATTCTATAGTAGTCTTTAATATTCTTTGCGCTAAAGACTGTATTCGTTTCCAAATGTTTTAGCTTTTTTACAAGTCCACCATAAACGATAAAACATTCCCTCTTGATCTTCACATTTCCAACATTTTCCAGAAACACCTTTATACATTTTAGACAATTTAAACAGTGACATATACCATCTATACATCATCTTATAAAAATTCTCCACAAGACTTGTAAATAAAGTAAATTTTAAATCTTTTCCCCACATACTTTCCCATTCTTCCATTGATATATTATGACCAACATTTTGTGCCCATTTTATCATACAGTCTTTTACTTGTTCATCCTCTGTCTCATACCGTAACAGTAATTTATACAGTTTAGCAATAACATGTTCATCATTTGTACACATCACATCATCTGTTTCAAACTCAGATTGTGTTTGTTCAAATCCACCATTTTTCTCATCTATTTTAAACCTTTAATTTGCAAATATGAAAACCAATGACATACATGACCTTCTTCCAATAAGCTTTCCCTTGATTTTAACTTATATTCCCCTTGTGACAGTTCCATTAAAGCATTATATCTTATCCATTTATGCATGCTATCAAATTCTCTTCTATGCATTGCTTCTTGTGAAGATATCCAACGTGGTGTTTTTTGATAGAACCTTAATTTATATTTATTCCAAATTCTTAATACAGCCCTTCTTATATAATGATTATTAAAATCTACATTCACTTTTGTTTTATCATACCACAAATAACCAGGCCACCCATATCTCAATTCATGTCCTTCTAGTTCTAAAAGTCTTCTATTTTTCAACATCACCCATTCCTTCATGCACATTAAGCAGCAGGCAGAAAAATAGGTTTTAAAATCTGGTAATCCCAAGCCACCTCTTTCCTTTGCATCTTGTAAAATTTTTATTTTAACTCTTGGGTTTTTTTGCTTGCCATATAAACTTCATTATATCTCTCTGCCACTGCTTAAAAGGTAAATCCGATGTAATAATGGGTATCATTTGAAACAGAAATAACATTCTTGGTAATACACTCATTTTGATCATCACAATTCTTCCCAAAAGTGATAGTTGTAATTTTCCCATTTTAATAGGTCTTGTTTAATTTCATTCCACACTTTAACATAGTTATTTTGAAAAAGCATACAATTTTGACATATTTGTCAAAAGGGCTCCCATATATTTTACTTTCTTTTCAATTTGGAAGCCTGTCTTATCCATCAACTTTTTTTTTTCTTGAAAATTCATATTCTTTGTTAAAAATTTTGTTTTCTATTTATTAACTTTGAACCCTGCCACTGCTCCATATTCTTTTATTTTTTTCATTAAAATTTCAATTCCCTTTAAAGGTTCTTCCAACATAAACACCAAGTCATCTGCAAAAGCCCTCAGCTTATATTTCTCCTTTTTAATCTTTATTCCTGTAATTCGATCATCTTGTCTTATATATCTGTTCAATAATTCTAAAACCAATATAAACAGTAGTGGTGACAATGGGCAACCTTGTCTTGTTCCTCTTTGTATCTCACAAGGTTTAGTCAAGTCGCCATTTATAATTATTTGAGCCTTTTGATCGGTATATACCGATTTCACCCATTTTATAAAGTTTTCTCCAAAGTCTGGTTCTTCTAAAGTCTTAATTAAAAATTTTGAGTTGAAATTATCAAATGCTTTCTCTGCATCTAAAAAGATCAGAGCTGCTTGTTTGGGGGGGTGTTTTTCCACCACATTCAAGACCATTCTTACATTATCTCTCATCTGTCTCCTTGGTTAGAAACCACTTTGGTCCTCATATACAAACGCCTGCAATATTTTCTTGAGCCTTTCTGCCAAAATTGTTGCAAATATCTTATAGTCATTGTTTAATAATGAACTTGGTCTGTAGTTTTTTGTCGAGGTTAAATCCTGTCTTTCTTTAGGTATTAATGTTATATATGCTATTTTCCATGTTTCCGGTATCTCCCCCTTTTCTAAAATATTGTTCATCATATTTTTCAACGGTTGTAAAATTTCTTCTTCACACTTCTTATAATATAATCCTGATATTCTATCTGGTCCGAGAGTTTTTCCCAATTTAATTTTGTTATTGCTTCCACCATTTAATTTACTGTTATTGGGCCATTCATCATTTATTTTTGTTCCTTAGTAATTTTTGGTAAATTTTGTTTATGAATGTATTTATCCATTACTTCTGGGGAGATATCCTGTCCTTTATACAAATTTGAATAATATTGATAAAAGGCTTTCTGAATTGCCACATTATTGGTTAATTCTAATCCACTTTCACTTATTTTCACAATTGTTTTCGTTTCTTTTTCCTTTCTAACTTTATAGGCCAACCATCTTCCTGGTTTATTAGCAAATTCAAAATGTCTTTGTTTTACAAAGTTTAATTTTTTTTTGCATATCCTGAACTGTTAACATCGACAATTGTTGGAGTAATTTAACTAGGGATGTCAGAGAATTCCACCACGGATCTCAGTGAGGCCGAATGCCAGTGCATTCGACTCCCCAAAATCTGGGGGGGGGAACGGCCTGCCGCCCCCCCGCAGATCCCCCCTGGGACGAGACTTACCTGGGGCGGCTGCCACCGCCGCCATTTGCAGTCTTGTCGTTTGGGGTTTGTTTATTTTTTTACAGAGATGTGATAGGCTACGTAAAGACTTACGTAGCCTATCACATCCCGGTTAAAAAAACAACCGCGTACGCAAATGGCAGCGGCTACGGCCGCCGCCATTTGCATTCCTTATTGTTCGCCATCTTAGTCTACATAAATATTTATGTAGACTATTATGGCGAAAATAAAGGGGAACGCAAATAGCGTAGTGGGTGCTATTTGCGTCCCTTTTTGATTTGCCGTTTTAGCCTACGTAAATATTTACGTAGGCTAAAACGGCGAATCAAAAGGGGATGCAAATAGCGCCCACTACACTATTTGCGTTCCCCTTTATTTTCGCCATAATAGTCTACATAAATATTTATGTAGACTAAGATGGCGAAAAATAAGGAATGCAAATGGCGGCGGGCCTAGCTACCGCCATTTGCGTATGCCTTTTTTTGGGTTTTTTTACCCAGCAGCCACCGCGGCCGGAAATCTGACTGCGGACGGCCCTGGCCGGGCCAGCTGCTCTGCAGAGCCGCCGCAGAGCAGAGCCGGCCGTCAAGGATTCCGTGGGGGGGGACCGGATCGCCTCCCCCCGATCGAGGATTCCGGGGGGAGGGACGGAATGCCTCCCCCCACCACCACCATGAACAGAATCCGCGAAAAGGTAAGTCACTTTCATACCTCCCTAAATTTAACCTGTTGGAGGACACTTGCCTTTCCTGGTTTTTTCTTTAGGAATTCTTCTTTTTAGAATATTTTGTACCTTCTCTTCTCTTTTCTTTTTCAGTTGCGTGTTTTGTTGTATGAAATAACTTCTCCTATGGGCCTTACTTGCATCTGTAAATAGCTGCATTTAGCTTAAACTAAGGGCTTTACGGCCGCAAATGGCATAGTGGACGCCATTTGCGTCTCTGGTTTTTCACACGATAGGCTAGCCTATCTAATTAATCTAATTGCTTTCTGTAAAGCCCTTAGTTTAAGCTAAATGCAGCCATTTACGGCTGCATTTAGCTTAATCTAAGTGCTTTCCAGCTGCAAATGGCATCTGCTACACCATTTGCATCCAGAGTCAGTCCGCCCAGCCAGCGATATGGCAGTGGCGGCCGTATTGTTGGCGCTCCAGAGCCAGCTGGCAGGGAGGATCCAGCCAGGGAGGATTCCTCAGGGAGGCAGAGGTAAGCAATCCATTCTTCCACGGACTCCGGTGGAATCCAGCCTCACTGGGGTCGGTGGAGGAATTCTCCACCATCCCTAGGCCTGTGTGGAAGAGCTTCTCAATTAACTATTGAGCTGCTGGTTAAGCCAAATTACACAGCTCGACTACCAGAATGTAGGAAGTCTGTGAAATCCACTTTTTTGCTCACTAACCAATTCACTATAGTTACCTACTTTTACATTATACAATGTATAAATCATAGAATTAAGATTGACTAATTAATTCAAACCCATATGTGCCTGCCCGGACCTTAAGATCATCATCAGCGGCCCTTCTCCGTGAGAAGGGTGAGAAACTTCCGCCAAAGGAAGTGAGACGGGTGGCTACTAGGAGGAGGGCGTTTTCTGTTGTGGCACCCCGGCTCTGGAATGAGCTCCCTAGTGAGGTTCGCCTGGCGCCTACATTGTATTCCTTTCAGCGCCAGGCGAACCTTTTTATTTTCCCAGGCATTTTAGCATTTTAGCTTTCTAAATTTTTATCTTTGCTGTTTTACATCTGTATTTTAAACTCCTGCACTGCTGCTAGGTTTTATTGTGATTGTATTGTTATATTGTGGTTTTAATGTTTTATATATTTTAAATTGTTTTATTGTGTGTTGTTTGGTTTTAATTTTTGTGAACTGCCCAGAGAGCTTCGGCTATTGGGCGGTATAGAAATGAAATAAATAAATAAATAAATAAATAAAAATTCAATCCAAAAAAAGAGAAAAAAATCAGACTAATATTTATTATGCTACAATTTACAAAACAACTTAAAATAAAAGAATAAAAATTAAATTGGAAAGAAAAACAAAAGAAAAACAAGTGTCCCTCATAGTAGCAACATGCCCCACCAAAACAGACCCCCCAAATATAATAAAAATAATGTAAAAAAACAAAACAAACAGAAAAAGAAATAGAAAAAGAAAAAGAAAAAGAAAAAGTCTGGCTTCCAGTAATAGACAATCCCCGCAACCAATCTCTACTCAGCAATTATTAAATATCTATACTAATACAGAAATAAATGGGTATTTTAGAAGGTATTGGAGGGAGCAATACTATGGCTCTTAGACAGAGTCCGGCAGGGCACAGGATAATTTGAATTCTTGGATCCGAGGCCGGAGACAGTGTTTCAACCATGGATCCAGGAATCCACGCTCCCTCCCCCCTCCCCCTGGCAGCTGGCAAAGACAGAACCGCACTGTCTGCCTCTCTGATGTCGCAAAGGCGACTTCAGAGAAGGGGTAAAGGGGGTGTTCCAGTGGGAGGGGATGGAAGGGGACTGGGGAAGCTGGGATGCGATGTATACGGAGGCCTCCGCAGCTTCCTTCTCTCCCACTCTTCCATCAATTTAAGACAGATATCAATAGAACTGAGGGATCCCTGGAGAGATTTGATAGAATCCTGGGTCAGCTGCCTAGCTAGGGATGGACGAAAGTCACTTACCTGGTCCCGCAGCTTGCTTCGCAGTGGGAGGGAGGCGCTCCGTCCCTCCCCGCCGAAATTCTGGCTGGGGGGGAGCACCCCGCCTCTCCGGCCGCGAAAGTTCTTCTCCTGCCAGGACACAAATGGCGGCGGCCGTAGCCGCTGCCGTTTGCGTCCCTGGTCTGCAGTCAGCCATGATAGGCTACGTAAATCTTTACGTAGCCTATCACGGCTGACTTTGGAAAAAAAAAAAAAAGCGTACGCAAATGGCAGCGCCCATGGGCGCCGCCATTTGCGTTCCTTATTTTGGCCCGGGTAGTCTACATAAATATTTACATAGACTTCAGCGAAAATAGGGGCAACGCAAATAGCGTAGACTACCCAGGCCAAAATAAGGAATGCAAATGGCGGTGCCCATTGGCACCGCCATTTGCGTACGCACTTTTTTTTTTCCCCCAAAGTCAGCCGTGATAGGCTACGTAAAGATTTACGTAGCCTATCACGGTGTTTTTTGAAAATCTAGCCGTGATAGGCTACGTAAATCTTTACGTAGTCTATCACGTTTGTTGTTGTTGTTGTTGTTGTTTTACTTGGAAATGGCGGCGGCAGACGGTCGGAAGACCGGCTGCTGCCGCTGCCGCCGCCGCCGAACCACCGCTGGGATTCACCACTGCCAGGGACATTCGCCGAAGGTAAGTCCCATCCCGGGGGGGAGGCAGGGGGGCGGACCGTTTCTCACCAATTTCGGGGGGGCCGAATGCGTTGGCATTCGGCCTCCCGGAGATTCGTGGAGAAATTCTCCGACATCCCTAGCCTAGACTGCTGAGATAACTGTAATGACATATTTTTCAGCAGGGCAACAGCATCTTCCCTTCAGGGTGTACTTTAGAAACTTTAGCTGGAGGAGCCTGCGGAGGAGCCTGGAATTCCAGCTCTCGCAGCCATAGGTTACTACGGGGAATACCATTGCTTTCACTATGCGGACCTTTGTTGTCAGTGTGATGTCTCTGCTCTTCACTATTTTATCAAGATTTGTCATTGCTGTCCTCCCAAGAAGTAGCCTTTCAGTGTAGCCATGATCAAACTCTCCCCAAAAGCACGGCAAGTGGATATATAAATAAAAACAAAACTAGAGCAAGGCTAATGCAAAATACCAGGATAACATGACAGTTTTAAGTAGTAATCAAGATTCTAAAAGCCAAAAATCGGGAGAAGCACGGGCTGCATCTGATCACATTGCCATCTTCATCAGAAGTCAGCATTTTGAACAGATTTAACTCCCTTTCTACCAGTTTCCTCATTTTGGAGAAATCACTGTTACATAATAGTCCGCCATGGAGTTTGCAAGGGTCCAGGAGCCTGTCTGGGACAAATAGGTTGGCAACCCTATGCAAGAACAGTGGGAGTGTCACTACGGCTGTTCATGCTGTGGGCCTCCCTTGCGGTCTGCTGGGAACAGGGCACATAGAAGATACTGTGCCCTGCACATGTTGAAGAACTGCCTGTGGAGAGCAAAGGGAAACGGAGAGAATGACAAGCAATGGTCAGCCAGTCCTGTGCACGGTCTGTGGCCTCAGTTGCACAGTAGGTGTTTGTGAGCTAGAGATGGAAGGAGAGGGGTGCGCTAATGTGTGCCCTCTCCAGACACGTGTGTAAGCCTGTGCATGCACCAAGGCACCATCACATAAGGGAATGTCTAACCTTGGCAGTTGTGTGTCTTAGGACATTTGTCCCAATGGTGTACACACTCTGGTTCTTTTCCAAAGGGGCACTGATTTATTGGTCACACAAGAATAAAAAAATGTGCACAGTGATCACATTGGGAATTAGCTTTGTTGGTAACATGCACTATATGAACTCTAATAAGGGATTGCTTAGCTCATATGCAACAAACAAGCCCAGGCATACTAAATATATAAAGCAGAAAACCAAATGAATACCATATAAATCCACACATGGGACAGCTATGTGGAATTAGCTTTAAGCAGGAGTGGAGAACTAAAATTGAGTGGTGGGGGTGATAAGCCCCCCCCCACAGCCTTCTGCAGGCTGGATCATGTGGAGAGGAGCACCCCCCCACACGATCCAACTTGGGCAAGGCTCCTAGCTCTTTCATCCAGCGCTTCAGCTGGGGACCTGGCTTCGCCTCCCCACATTGGTGCAGAGCAGGTCAAGCTGCCCCAACCGAGGAAGGGGGCATAGGCGTGCTCCTGCAACTGGTGCCTTGGTGGGGGACCCGGCTTCCATGGGCACAGGCTCTTCCCAGCCAGGGAAAACAAGGCCTGCCCAAGAATAGGGGCAAGGAGGCAGCAATCCACTTCCCACCTCCCCAGTCTCCACAGACCTTAATCTGTTGAATACGTTTTTACAAGTGTTGCAGCAGAGCACCAGCCTTTCTTCCCCTGCTTCTTCCTTCCTGCCACATCCTCTGTTGCCAGCTGGGTATGCGCAGTGGCTATGAATGCTCCGCATGTTCCCCCAGTGGCAAAGAGCCTTGGAAGGGAGGCAGGAATTGGTAAGAATGTTCACCATGCCTCCCATTGTGTATGTAAATGTTCTCCTGCCTGTGCAGCACCCAAAATTAACTTTGGGAATGTTCTCCGGCTCCTGTGCAGCACCCAAAATTAACTTTGGGAATGTTCTCCGGCTCCTGTGCAGCACCCAAAATTAATTTGGGGAATTGGGCATCTACTGAGGTGCCCTTAGCCAATGAAAAAACTCCAGTTTGAGGAGGGGAAATGGGGTTGTTGCGCAAGTGTGTGAATGTAGCTTCTGTGTGAATGGCTTGGCTGAAGCAGTCTGGGCCAGACATGCTGGCCTGATGAGCTAAATCTGGCTGGAGGCTCCCCAACCCTGGCTTAAAGGCACACTCAGTCTAAATCAAGGGTGGATGTGTTTAGGAATTGGGGTGTGACTGTGCACATGCCCAATTCTGCTCTCTATGGGCAGGTCAAGGCTTATGGGGGGAGGAGAGAGAGAGAGAGAATGGGGAGGGGAAGAATCATGAGACAGAGGGAAGGAGAGAGAGCTGTGTCTTTCCACTCACTGGTCTCTCCACTCACATGATAGTAAAATAGATATAGAGGTGGAGGATACAATTTGTAGGGAAATGACCTCCAGAAGATAAGAGCAGAGTTCAAAGACACCTTCCCAGGGGGCCCAATGCACCACTCTGAAAATGAAGCTGGGGTGTGAAGAAACTCCTGAAGCTGCTGCAGGGAAGGGGACTTGGGCAAGGCTGCTACAATGTGCTGTGTCTCTGCTCTATCAGAAGCAGGACTCAAGTTACCAGAACCAAGTGTCCTGGGGAGAAAAAGTTGGCGAGGCTTGCTGGCAAAGCCTCAAGTTCCATGGCTTTGAGAAGAGATTTCAGCGGAGTGACTAGACCTGCCAGGAATAACCTGAACAATGGGGACCTGAAGGGTGTGCTCTGGAGGTTTCATGGCTTTTTGCATCAATGCTACCTAGTCATGTGTGATTAGTGAATGTATTTTGTTTGGCTTACTTGGATGTTGGCACTCTGGACTGTTCCGTTCTGATAACTTCTCGGAGTTGAGATTAATAAAAGTATATTATTGGAAATGTTTCACTTCTTAAACGTTGTTCTCAAGCATCTCTAACACATCCCACTGTTCTTGGCATAATTTTTTTAAAAAACTAATGGGCTTGGTACAGCCTTTTCCATTCCATTCCAGCTTTTAGACCATCCCCAAGAAGTCCAGGTTTTGTTCAATGTTGGGAAATTTTTTGGAGCTAATTAGATGCAGCATTCATGCAGAACAAGCAACAGTTTGAAGACTGAGCCACTAGTCTTATGGAGCTTGTAGTTTGAGCTACAGAGACAAACATGCGATCCATTGTGAATGCTCTTTGAAAACTACAAGTTGCAAAGTCCCTTAGTTCCTGTTAGCATTTCTGTGCATAGACAGGAGGGAAGCACAAACATCATAATAACAGAGGGCATTGAGATCCCAGGGATGGTACTTGTCAGTACTGTTTATAGCAGGCATGGGGAACCTTTGGCCCATCAGCCCAGCCCAGCCCAGCCCAGCCTGCCAGTGGGGCCTCACCACAGGCCCCTCACCCAACCCAGCCCCCTGAAGGCTAAAGGGAGGGGTATGTCTGCTCTTATCTCCAATCTGGACTGCCCTTAGCATGCCACTCAGTCCAGCCCTTCATTTGGAAGCATGCCCAGCCAGCCAGAAAAAGGTAAGCCAGGGGCCCTAGGGAGTGTTCTGGGGGGCTGTCAGGGCCAGGGGAGAGCGAGGGGGTGTTTTGCCTGTGCTATGCATATGCGTGGTGTGTGTGTGTGTGTGTGTGTGTTCTGGCTGGTTTCTTTTTGGTGTGTTGTGTGCTTTGCCTGGGTTTCAGTGTGTACTACATACATGTACGGACTGCCGTGTCTGGTTATAAATACAAATCAGGTAGCCAAAAATGTAAGCAAATTAAATTAAGAGGCCCAGAGAAGCTCACTGATACCAGCCAGTCCTCCAAATGTCCAAAGACAAAGTCTTTCATGGAAGAAGGGGGAAAGGTGGCTCATGTTACGCGTTTGTACTGGAACCAGAAGGTAATGCATGGCCTGTGCAAGGACACACCCAGGGGCCCTGTACCTGCTGAAGTCTGCACAGCACAAATCAGACACCCTCCACTGCCCCAGATGCAGTGCCATGATTCCAAAATCCCATTTAATTTCTGCCTTAAGAGGAATGCACTAGCAGCCCTAGTTAAATATACATTATTAATTTCCTGAAAAGCGTTGTACATTTACAAGGGACAGCCTGGCCTAACTACAATTGCACAACAGATCTAGGGCATCCTGCACTTCTGCCTGAACACTGTTGGCCGCCAGGATCACTCCCAGTCTCTTTCCTAGTCCGAGATGATGTTTGTGGCCCTGATCTTTACTTGGACATTGGCAATGGCAAGAGCACCTTGTTGATCTTATGACCATGATATGGTAGTTCAAGGCACAGCGGTGACATGACTGTCAGGCCTTGTGGTGGGACCACTCTTGAGTTGTTCTACCCATCCTTAGCAAGGAGATCCCTTTCCCGCTTTCACTTACGGAAGAATCTTTCAAGCACTCCTTGCTGCCCCAACACCACACAGGAAGTTTGTGCAAATCGTTTTAAGAGCCAGACAAAATCTGTCACTGTACAAATGTCCAGAATCCTCTGGCTGAAGTAGCTGCCTCCACCTCTGCCCCATTCCCTGTCAGGTATGGAGTAATTGTGTGTGCGTGCACTCGCACGCATGTGTGTGTACAATGCTCAAGACATTTTAAATGGCTTCACTTTTATAGTTGAGTCCCATTATTAGTTTAGCAGATCTGTTCAAAGATAATTTCAACACAACAAACATAGAAAACAGCTCCAGCTTTGCTTTTCAACCCATTGGAGGATCCATTGGATCTGGCCCTGCTCCTCTTATTTTAATCACCGGAAACAAAGGCAGAAGAGAATCAAAGATGAAGCTGTATATGTTTGCTAAATTATTAACCATACACAACAGGTTTACTGTAATATCTGAATATATTCTTGGCTTTCTCTCCCTTTGTCATCTTTCATCATCAGGTAATTTTCCTAAAGTAATTGGTCTGTGATACTGCATCCATACGGATATATATAGGTAATTATCAAGCAATTGCTGTAATTATGATATAAAAATATAATGTATGAATATATTCTTGCCCAGGCTGAAAAAACAAATTTATACATTACTTTTTCCTTCTTCTACAGAGAGAATTTCACTTATGTGTGAACCTATATTTTCAGAGAGTGAAATCTAGAAATCATCCAGAAATCATGGAAGCTTTTATCTTCTTAAGGTGAATCCATTCACCTTAAGGTGAATCCAGCTGAAATATATAACCATAGAGAAATACCTCCTTTCTAGTGCTTCAGATATTCAGAACTTTCATACTTCCACAAAGAATATTTTGTAGCTACTAGCCACCTATTTGTTTGTTAGGAAGAGTGCTTATTGATAAACCAGAACTGGCAGGGAGGCGGCCCCGTAGATTGCTTATGCTGCCACCACCACTGGGGGAGAGGGGAGGAGTGTGGGGCAGGTGGGCACCACTACTATTGTCACAGCTGGGGGACAGAAGAGAGGGCAGCAGGGGGAGGAAGGGCGGCTCCTGTTGTCGCCATGGCTGGGGGGAGAGAGATGGCGGTCAGTGGCAGGGGGAGGGAGGGCAGGTGCCACTACCAGGGGAGAAAGGAAGGGGGGCACGCACCAGAGCTGCCATCACAGCCAGGGGTGAGGGAAGTGAAGAGGGGGTGGCAGCGCAAGCTCCCACAACAGGAGGCAGGCCATCTTGGGCCAGCCCTGTCCCTGGATAAAACAGTACTAATGCTGTACCAGCACAGGCTGGGCAGGGCTGAGTGCAGCATGAAAAGATTTTCATGGCACAAAGAAAGATGCTATAGGGGCAGCTGGGAGAAGAGCAGTGCATATTATGCACCCCAAATAAGCAGTCAAGACCTATTTCTTGGGACAGAGAAACTGAAGAGCAATTAAGTATCCCGCTGAATGACATAGATTTGATTTGGGTAGCTCAAGATGCCAGGCTTATTAGATTAAACTTTAATCTCAAAGAGTTGTTTACTATGGAAAAGTCTAAGGACAGATGCTTCAGCTATTGGGTGGTATAGAAATGTAATTAAATAAATCCTACTATCTTTGGAGGAAGGTGGTGTCCATAATTTAATTCAGCAGGTGTCCCTTTGCACTTACAGACATTTCCCATCAACGAACTGTGTGTGTGTTGGGGGACGGGGAGAGTGCCACCTAGAAATGTTTTCTCCATTGAAGATGGGAGAGAGAGAACCCCCATCTCCCAATGTACTCTTTGCTAGTTAAGGGATCTTATAAATCATCTGAGAAAATAGTTGCCATTTGTAAAACAGATTAGGGGCTTCTTCACATGGAGCTTTTATCCTGCTATTGAGATTGATTACCCATGGAAGTTTGCAGGTCCTTCAGATGACGTTGTTAATCTCCAGGGCATCTCCCACACTAAATGACCTTTATTCCGTTTTTTAAAGTTTGGAGATAATGAGCTATCAAAGTACCACACTTGAGTTCCTCTTGAGTTCCCTCGGTGAAAACGGAAAAATTTACAATAAGAGGAGCTAGACCACAGCACCATCTAGTGGCTGTATAATGAAATATATGGAAGACTCAGGTAAGGGGAGAAAGGAGGGGAAAGGTGTGGGGGGGAAGTATGTGTAAAGGGAGTTGGTAGTGATCCTGCATTTAAAATGGAAGGAGAAAGCACCATTTTAAACGTGGGTGTTGAGATGCTCTAAGAATCATGAATCCATAATATAAATACCCGGGGGGGGGGCGGGGGGGGAGAGAGAGAGAACAATTATACCTTGTTGTTGTTTAAATTAAAAGTTTACCACATGATATCAAGCTTCTGAAAACCCAAGTTCATCTAAAAATAAGCGTAGCAGTATTGTGTCCTCCACCCATGTATGAAAAGCACCTATAAATTTTTTTTTTTTTTACTAGTAGTTATCCTTCATACTGGGGAAAGAAGATTCAAACCTCAGTGGGGAAAATATGTTACCTCTGTGTAGAACCACATTTCAGCAAAGTTTAGAACAGATAAGAAACATTTATTTAGAAAAAAAGTTTAGATTATTCTTTAGCACAGTTTTGGCAAATATATGAGTTATTTCATTTGCTTAATAAAATCAGGGTTTTGCTTTTGGATAAACCCACTCTAGGCCCACCATATCTTCACTGCCCACCCGCCACATGACTTCAAGGACGGTCCACTCCCCCTTGCCCATCTCCACGTGGCCGACTTCAGTCCACCCTCCAGACCTTTGCCATGATGGCCAGTGGCCCCTTCCCTCCTCCCCGACATTCCAAAGTCAATGCAGGAAGAGCTTGTTTTTATTCTTCCTCCTTCTCCCAAAAATAATGTGCTTGAAAGATCTGCGGAAATCCTGGTTGAAGATGGTATAGATGACGGGGTTGAGAGAGCTATTGCAGTAGCCAATCCAGAAGAAGAACTTGAAAAGTGTCTCTGGGATCTCACAGGCCTCTCTGCAGATGCCATACAAACTGTAACTGAAGAAAAAAGGGAACCAGCAGACCACAAAGACACCCATGACCACGGCCAGGACGAAGGTGAATCGCTTCTCCCGGGCTTGGTTGAGGGGCTTTTGGCAGAAGCTGCCGCGTTTCCTGCGATGGGAAGAAAAAAACTCGATGGAGCGGCTACTGGAGCAGGAGAGGCGGCTGCTGGGCCGCCTGCAGGAGGTGGCGGCCGACGGCCTCTGGTCAGGTTTGCCCCCGGGCCTGTCTCTGCTTTGCTGGCGCCTGCTCTCTGAGGGGCTGCTCTCTTCCAGCTCAGTGTTGTCCAGCTCGGCGGCTTTCCCCCAGCGGGGGCCTGAGAACGGCCCACGCGGCCTCGGTGGTGTTTTCAAGGGCGTGAAACCCCTGCTGGCTCGGGTCAGCCCATTCTCCGCCCTGTTGGGAGGGCCCTCCTGTGGAGGCCGTTTTTCGGAGAGGGCACGGGTCCTTAACTTGGCCACCCGGTAGATGCGGGCATAGACCAGCACCATGATCAGGCACGGGGCAAAGAAGGAGCCCACGCATGAGGATAGGATGTACCACGTCTCGTCATTAAGCTGGCACTTCGAGGGGGCGCCACCCTCGGGCTCCCAGTACTTGGAGATCAGCGGGGGCGAGGAGATGACGGCTGAGACCAGCCAGACGAGCAGGATGACGCCCTTGATCCGCCGAGGGGTCCGCTTGCGGTTGTACTCCACAGCCTGGGTGACCGACCAGTACCTGTCCAGGCTGATGGCGCAGAGGTGCACGATGGACGATGTGCAGAACAGGACGTCCAGCGCCAGGTACATGTTGCACCAGGCCTTGCCGAAGTACCAGTCGCCCATGAGCTCGTTGGCCAGGGAGAAGGGCATGACCGAGGCGGCCACCAGGATGTCGGCGCTGGCCAGCGAGACGAGGAAGAGGTTTTGCGGGGCGCGCAGCGCGGCGCTGGTCAGCACTGCCAAGACCACCAGCACGTTGCCTGCGATGGTGAAGAGGATCAGGAAGCCCACCACGGCGGCCAGGCCGGCCACGGCCGCAGGCGAGTAGGCGGGGGCAGGCAGCAAGGCGGGTGGGGTGGTGCCGGGGAGGGCCCAGAGGGAGCGGTTGTGCGGGGCCGCGCTCGCGTTCCGGGGCGCGTCCATCGCCCAGGCAAGAGTGCGGGCGGCCACGGAGACTCCGGGGTCAGCCCCGCCGGAGCTGCGTCTGCCAGCGGGCGCCTCCATCCCACCGGGACCGACCCCCGCAAAGCGCCCTCCTCTGCTTGTTACACGCTGGCCCCCCTGGGGCGGGGGGACGCGCCGCCGCCCCTAAAAGCGCATCTTCGCGGGGCGCGTCCGCCTGCCCGCCGCGACCCCCCGGCCCAGCGCCACCCCAGCCATTGCGGGGGCAAGCGACGGGAGGGGCGGCGCGGCGCGCTCGCTCCTCGTCCCGCGGCTGCGCATCCCTCGCGGCGCCTCAAGCCTCCGCGCGAGCGCCCAGCCCGCTGCGCTGCCTGGCTTGCGCGCGGGCGGGCGGCGAGCGCGGACTGCGAGCACCTCGCCCTCGCTCTGCCTCGGAGCATGCCCAGTAGCCGGAGCTGCGGCGCGCGCCCTCGCGTGGGGCGGGCGCGCGGCGGGGCAGCGCCGGTGCAGCAGGAGGGGAAAGTGCGAGTCCCGGCGCCGAGGCTCGGGCGCTGCCGGCCGGGGCTGGAGGGGGCGGGGAGCGGGGGCATCTGGGCACGGCGACCTCCCGCGGAGAGCCCCGCCGGCTGCGGCCACCCCGCGAGGGACCCTCCTGGTGTGCCGACCGAGGGGCGCCCCCTCCTCCTTCACCCTGGCTCGGAACGGCCACAGATGGCAGCGAAAACCGTGTCGGCTGGAGAAAAAAGGGGCCCAAACGAAGATGGGGCATTCCGGGAGAGCAGCGGTGTTCGTCTGGAGCAGCGCACTCGCTATTCGCGGCAGGTGTGTTGGAGCCCGCACGCTTTTCAGTCACACAGCACTCATCGTCAGGCGCTGTGAAGGAAGGCTTTTGGAGACCGCCCTGGCAATAGCAGGATTGTTCGCTAGAGGGCAGAGTTGCAGAAGGTATTCCTAAGGTTCCCGAGAGGAAAGGAAGAATACGGCATTGGCTGCAGGAATGCCCCTTCCCTTGAGGACATCAAGAGCAGCGCCCTCTGGATCGGGGACCTGAAAGCCAGATCCTGCCTCAATCGGTTGTAGTTTTCAGAGATTTACAACATGTCTACTCAGAAGTAAGTTCCACAGGGGTGTCTGTCAGGTAAGTGGCTACAGGGTTTTTGATAAGAAAGAAAAAGATCCAGAGGGAATGTAATATTTGAAAGCCGTCCACTTTTCCAGTAGACATTTCAAGAGAGATCTGCGCCAAGCATATAGAGATAAAACAGAGGAGCTGAGGCAGCCTGCGGAAGGCCACTTTGTGGCTCCATCACCAGGGCCACACCATGAATCATAAAATCAGTCGCCACCTGCTTCTATGATTCTTGGACAGGCCTGCCCTGCCTCAGGCTGTTTTTGCTTGTGCTACAGAGAGGAACATGTACGTGACCAGCATGTGAGGCAGGCCTGGCCTGGAATGGGCTCAGGCCTGGTCACAAAAGATGAATTTCCTGTGCTTGTGGTGCCTTTCAAGCAACCTTCTAAGGTACAGAGATCATGACTTTAGTCAGAGGAGGCACGAGAGCAATGAGTGGGACAGGCCTCCTAAAGAGCTGGGAAGTGCTCCCCAATTCCTTTCTTGGCAAAGGTTGACTGACATACAAGGTTGTGTGGACATTATGTGGATGGGGTGCTTCTGCACACCTTACAATGCTGCGGCAGGATGCCCAGGCTAAGAGTGTAAGCTGGGAAGTGTTACCTCAGCCACAAAGGTGGCAGCCTCAGGCAAGTCACTGTTCTCTCAGACTCTATCCCTGTTAATTTTAGGTTATGGTTTTGGGCCACATAGAAATAAAGGTTTAATTCAGCCAAATTTTCAAAATTTGAATTAAAGTGTTTCACATCTTATAAAGTTCAAGTGCCAAACTTATTTTTATCAAAACAGTCATGCTCTATAAACCCATTACAAAAGCAAATGAGTGGAAGTTGGGGGGAGTTATTAAGATGCATTCACTCTGGCCATTTTCTGCCTGGTTATTTTTAGATGTGTTCCTGTCACTGTATGATTTTCACTTGGTTAGTGGAACTTTTTATGTTAAACTGCTGCTGGAAGAGCCTGCAAAAGTTTACTGGTGTTTCCCCTGAGGTGCCTGAAAGTATGAATGGTTTAGTAGGAGTGTAATACTCGCTCTGCCCTTCTACACTGGTGGAGTGCCCCTTTGAAATGCAGAACACTCCCTCCTCCTCTCTGATTTCATGGGATGTGATGGGCACTATTTTTCTTTCCAGCCTTGGAACAAACCAGAGAGGGACAGCAGTAGCTTTTTACAGAAGTAGGAGAGCAAACCATACAGAAATGAAGTACTTTATTTCCGAAATAAATTACTACTGTTTAAAAACAGATTGTTACAAATTGGTCATTTCTGCTCTCTTCTCCAGAAAATGGTCCAGGAAAAGTGTATTTTGCAGCACAACATACAAACTCCTCACAGGTAGTTGGGCAACATAATAATAAAAAAATGATACCATTTAAGTGTCAGGAAGTCTAGGAGTATGAACCAAGAACCTCATATCCTGAGGCTGGGACCCAGGCAATTTAGGTATTGCAACATCACCCTCTTGGCTGGCAGGCACTGTGAAGCTGGATTGGTCAGGCCTGGTGTATAAATATTATGAGCTTGGCCTTCTGCCCTGGCCCAGTCAACAGAGCTGTACTTTCTTCCCTCCAGCAGCTGACCTTAGGGGCCTGGCCTAGAGAAAACACACTCCAGGTCTGGATTATTTCTTTTTCTTTCTTTCTTTTTGAGTTTTTAAAATATACATAAATGAATTTGTATATACCCATAGCAATGAATACATATGAAATGCATATATATAAATATATACAACATTCTAGCAATTATACATAGGCTTCAACAAAAGCAGACCAGATATCCAAATACATATCCATTTGAAGGTGGCATCTATATGCCACCTGTTCAAATGTTGAAAGCATTGTAAGGTCCTCAATCCATTGCATTTTCGGAGGTGAGCGTTTATCCTTACAGTGTTGTAATATCAGTCTTTTAGCTGTCAAAAGGGTGCAGAGAATCCGTTTATGCTGACCATCTGTTAATTTCCATGAAGCAGGTAAATAATTCAAAAGAGCGTGTACATCAGCGAATATTAAAGATTGTTCCATAAGTTTAAAAGAAACATTAGCTGCATCGCACCACCACCAATTAGCTGAATTAGACAATCCCTTATTAAAGAGAAGTTGTGGTGCCCAATAAACAGAAAACGAGAGTTTTTGCTGAATAAAGCACAGCCTAAGATCCATAGATGGGACAGGTATAGACACCAAAGCAGTGATCCACTGATTAGGCAGAATGGGACAATTCCATTCCTGCTTAAGACCATGTATATCTTATTTATTCACCAATAACAAGTATTTGTAGACATGGATTGTGTGTCACTTTTCCTGACCAGCTTCCAATAACGATGGAGACCTTAATGATGTAAAAGCAGCCAGGCCAAACCTAGATACTCATGAATGCTGCAATTGCAAGTATTCAGCCATAGCTTGCAAATCATATTTGGCATGCAGAATAGAAAATGACAAACTCACCATCAGCACCCACCAATTGATCAAAAGTAAAAAATGCCTTATCTGTCCATGTCTGCCACAGAAACATTTGCTTACCAATTTTTAGATCTGGATTGCCCCATAAAGTCAATTTAGCATGAGAAAATGGATCAAAGTGTAATTGACGTGACATTATACACCACACATCTTTAACTGTAGAAACTGTGGGAGGAACCCTATGTGTTCTTGTATATCTAGAACCTAATGCCATCCATTTAGAGAGAGGAACCAGACAAGAAGATGCCAAAACGGATGAATGAGGAAGATTTGATGCAGATGGGAAAGACTAAAATTCAGTACAAGTCAGCAGATAAGCCTGCTGATATACAGGAAGATCCAGAAAACCAAATCCACCATTTTTAGTTAGAATTTACATCACTTCTGGAGATAATCTTGGCTGAGAGGACCCCCCCCCCCCAAATTAAGAAACAAAGCATTGATTTTCTGAAAATCTTTGCCAGGTATAAATAAGGGAATCCCATCTGTCTAAATCCTGAGAAATCTCAGTAATCAATTTATTCAAATTAAGTTTAATAATTTGAGTTAAATCTCTGGGAATGTATTCCAAGGGAAATAATAACATCCAGGTACCATTGAAATTGCTTATCTGCTAATACACCATGAGATACACAGTCTCCAACTGACATCAGTTTGGATTTTGACCAATTAAACTGAATAACCGAAAGCATGAACAAATGTATTAATCAGCTGCATCAATGCCTGCACAGATGACTGGAGTTCAAAAATAAACAATAAAAGATAATCACTGTAAAGAATAATTTTGTTCTCCTCTTCCCCGGGTATTAAAGGGCAGGGGCTGCCAGAGGCAGGGAGTTGGAGTGTGTTTGGTGGGGTGCTCTCGAAGCCTGCTTTCTTGAGGCTTCTCCCACCTTCTTAGCATCATCAGCTGACCAGCCACTCTTCTCCTCCCCAGCATTGCACTTGGAGACGCACAGAGAAGCACACATCAGACCCGCCCTACTGACTTTTCAGGGATACCTACAGCCAGCAGCAGAGGGCAGCAGCTCTCGAAGAACAAAGGAGCAAATGCAGATCTTCATTTGCTACTTCTGAGCTGTTACTTTCTCTTTTATATTGTTTTATATCATTTTACGCTTTTATATTTTTTAAATGTGCTTGGGAAACGCATTGGGTAACCCAGTGGTGCCCCCATAACTGTGGTCATGGAAAGGTATGGCATTGGGGGATTAACAGGCCAACTGAGAAGAAGAGGGGCTAGAGATCTTACAGCTATCCCCTCTTCTGATTCTTCCCACAGAAGTCGTTGTGATCCTGCATTTAAAACAGAAGCAGAAAGCCCCTTTTTAAATGCCGGATTTTAGGCTGGTGTAGAGATGCCCACAATGGCTCCCGTTTTCATGTGCTTCCTTTCCCCCTCCTTCTCCCCGTATCGGAGTCTTCCATTCTCTTTCATGGATCCTGCTTGTCTTCTTGCCGCTTTTTCTCTTTTCACGGAGGGAACTCAAGCAGAACACAACAGGGTAATTTGATAGCTCATTATCTGTGATCTACTTAAAAATGGAGCAAAGGGCATTTAATGCAGGAGACGCCTTGGAGGTGCACAGCATCATGTAAAGAGCCCACAAACTTCCATGAAGGAGCAATCTCAATTGCAGGATAAAAGCTCTGTGTGAAAAGTAGCCCTGGCTGCTTTCTGTATTTGTACGAGAGACACTCTGGCAGGCATCTCTCACAGGTCTTTCTTGTGCAGGAGGATGCTGTCTCACCCTCCTGCATCATAGGGCTGCTTTGAACTTCCACTGAACTAGTGGAACTAGTTGTTCACTGAGTAAGTGATTCACTGGGAATCTAGAGTAGTGCTGCTGCTGTATGAGCAGATACCGGTACCTAAGATTTATTAATATGTGGGCTTCAACTCCTTAGCAGCTGGATCTGTGTGGCTTGCTTTGGGGAGTGTTTCCTTGAGTATTTTAGAGAGGCTAATATTCTCTATTTCTACTTTTTTCTTCAACTCCAATGATGTCTGTGTTCACCTCCAACATAATGTTTCATGAAGGCAATGAAGTCACCCATCATAAAGATTTCAGACAAAAATAATTCAGACTGCAGGCTTCCTTCACAGTCTTAGAAATGGCTGCAGGAAAATATTCTCCAATTAACATCAGGTTACCAATTTCCATCTTCATCCAAAATCTGAGAAAAAATACTTATTAAAAATACTCACCTAAGCTTTTACAAGTTGAGTTAAACACACACTTCCTTTGTCCTACTGGTACAAAATGTGGTAGCTAGATGGTTATCATGGACTTGTCACTGGCTCCCAGTTCATTTCTGGGATCAATTCAAGTTGATGGTCAAAGCCTTTAAAGCTCTGAGGGATGTCTGAAGAACTGTCGGCTCCCACATGAACCTCCCCATCAGTTCAGATCTTTGGGGCCTTTTCTCCAGACTCCCCTGCTTTTGAGGCGAGTAGCTGGCTTGGACCAGCTACTCGCCTTTGGATTTATCTAAGCCAGGATAATCTTATTTTAGGATTTATCTAAGCCAGAGACAAGCTGGTTGGTGTCCTCCAGATGTTTTGGACTACAATTCCCACAATCCTTGACCATTGGCCATGTTGGCTGGGGCTCACGGGAGCTGTAGTCCAAAACATTTAGGGGGTACCAGGTTGTCTACCCCTGGTCTAAAACATTTATTAAGCACACCCCAAGGACATTTAACTCTTGTGGAATGGTTCTACAAGGGACAATGATAAATACACAGCTGCAAATAATAGAACGTGTCAGCACTATGCATAGAATAAAGAAGAAAATAAAATAATAAAGATTCCTGAATTAAAGGGGCATTGCTGTGGTATGAGTGTAAATCTTATTGGTATACACATCTTTTTAACTGGCTGCATGAATATTTCTCGGTGGCACTTTCACACCACAGGAGATCTCAGCTGCTA
This sequence comes from Heloderma suspectum, assembly GCF_057233095.1. NCBI lineage: Eukaryota > Metazoa > Chordata > Lepidosauria > Squamata > Helodermatidae > Heloderma > Heloderma suspectum. The sequence continues at coordinate 121,621,195 of NC_139462.1, forward strand.
AAGAAAAGTGTAACCCTTAAAAAATGAAAGTTCTTCAGGCACTGGGGAGAGCTTGGGTATTGCTCAGCCGGAGTGATCTCATAAGCATCCTCTAAAAAGTGCCCATAGTATCCATGGAAGCAGACATGACAGCATTGACTCTGCTAACACCATGGAAGTTCTTACTTGGGGAATTATCACATTTTCATTGTGATAAGCCATTGGTTGTCATCTAGGAAAATGTGATATGCCCAGATGACCCTTTCTTCTCAAGGCAGATGATTTGGAATTGTATCTCCTGTAACAACTGCTGAGTATTCTTTGCTCCTCTCTGTGTTTATTCATTGCTCAACTCATTTGGGTTAACACAAATAAACCACCCACCCTAGAGCTGAGCACTGACCAGAAAACACCGTATGTCTTATGGGGGTGCAGGAGGGAGTGCCACTCTCAGGTAGGGATGGCAGAGAATTCCACCACGGATCTCGGGGAGGCTGAATGCCAGTGCATTCGGCCCCCCAAAATCTGTGGCGGAATGGCCTGCCACCCCCCCGCGGATCCCCCCAGGATGAAACTTACCTGGGGTGGATCTTCTGGGCGGTGGCGGCGGCTTTGGCGGTGGCTGGTCTTCCGACCGGCTGCCGCCGCTGCTTGCAGGCTTTTTTTTTTTTTTTTTTACACCCATGTGATAGGCTATGTAAGTTTTTACGTAGCCTACAACGTCTGGGTTAAAAAAAAAAGGCGTACGCAAATGGCGGCGGCTATGGCCGCTGCCATTTGCGTTCCTTATTCTGGGCCGTCTTAGTCTACGTAAATAATTACGTAGACTAAGACGGCGAAAATAAGGGGAACGCAAATAGCGTCTGCTACGCTATTTGCGTTCCCCTTATTTTCGCCGTCTTAGTCTACATAAATATTTACGTAGATTAAGACGTCAAAAATAAGGAACGCAAATGGCGGCAGCTGTAGCCGCTGCCATTTGCGTACGCGGTGTTGTTGTTTTTTCCCCCATAGCCTTCCGCAGCCAGAAATCTGGCTGCGGACAGCTCTGGCCTGGCTGGGCCTGGCCGGCTGCTCCGCAGAGCCGCCACGGAGCACAGCCAGCCAAGGAGGATTCTGGGGGGGGGGGAGAGGAACGGAGCGCCTCCCCCCCCCGTCCAGGATTCTGGGGGGAGGGACGGAACGCCTCCCCCCCCCATAAACATAATCCGTGAACAGTTAAGTGATTTTCGTACATCCCTACTCTCAGGTTATTTCCCCTGCTATCTCCATCAACTATTTAATACTGAGCAGTTTTCCCCAGTTCTTTTCTCAGTGCTCATCCTTGGCTTTCAAATCCCACTGGTCCAGCCAACCATCCTCAAGAAAGCTGATGATTATGACAGTTGCTGCCTTTTGCCTGTGCTTTGTGGTTCCTTCATCCCCTCCCAGCCTGCTAGCCAAGATCTCTGGTAGTCCACCTGGTGCTCCGTTGCCTAGTTTCTGTCCAGTTTGCTCCATTGGAAGGTACTCTCTTAAAGCCTTGCACAGGCTTTAAGGCCACCCTTACATCATCACCCGCTACAGCATTATGATCATGCCTCTTTCCCCACATTTTAAAATGTTCTTTAAAATGTACAGCAGGCTCTCTTCCAAACTTATGATAACATACAGGGGTTTTTTTTTGGAAACAGAGCAGAGACGTTTAAGCTGGCATAAGGAAAAAAAAGTCCTTTGCAAGCTGAACGTACATTGTATGAGTAACTGTTCAGTAGGTGTTCAAAATATTTTCCTACCATGTGAAGATCAGTTGGCCCATTATTATTATTACTACTACTACTACTACTACTAGTAATAGATAAAGTAATAGATAAAGTATAGTTTATAGTAATAGATAAAGTAGCTGTGAATTATGGAGAGGGGTTCTTCAGCAAAGTACTTGAACATTACAACATCAGAGAGTTCTTCAGTGAGAATAATCTTTATTTTTGGCTTTGCTATCTTATTTTGTTTAAATGGAAAATAAACTATTAAACTATTTCTGAAATTATTTCTGTAAGGGTGCAGTCCTATGTGTTTTATGAAAGAAAAAGTCCTACAACTCCCATCATTCCCAGCCAGCATGGGTGGCTGAGGAATGCTGGAATTGTAGGAGTTTTTTCTGTCTATACACACATAGGATTGTGCCCTAAAGAACATATGCAGCCCATTCTTACTTGATCCAAGCCTTTACTTAGCATTGTCCCACTAAATTCAGTAGAACATGCTCCCAAGAAAACATGCATAGAATTGCAGCCATAACCTTGCTTGTCAGCAATGGCAATAGAATGCTTAATGGTACGTTAAAAGACACCCTATAATTTATCTTTAATTTATTTTAAAAATGTCTTTGCCAACTTTTGAAACATTCAGGGAGCTAACAACAACAATAAACAATGGGAATTCCTTGATAATTAGCTTTACTGAAAGGGAAATACTTTTCTTGATTTGTACAAGATCAAATCTTAAAATAAAAGACATTTCCACTGAACAGAAACATGAGCTTGGAAGCCCATGAGAAGTGGTAAATGCTGCAGTGCAGGTGCTCATCATGACAATCCCTATAGCCATGCTCCCAAGGAGAGAAAACTATCATATATCTACAGGTTTGCTGATACTCTCAAATACTTCTAAAATGTTAGTAATGCTGGATTTCACTTTGCAGAAGCCATGCTGATTCCTCCTTAGCAAGGCTTATTCTCCTAAATTTGATGTTAGCATTAATAAAGCTTGTTAAATTGACATTACCTGAGTCAGAAGTTTCCTGATCAGTCTTCCGTTACCGAGATATCCCTGGATTCCTATTTGAAAATGGGTAAAACATTGTTTGCCTTCCAATCTTCTGGTAATGAGGTCAATTTTCATGATAAGTTGCATGGTTTTGCTTGAAGTTCAACAATGAATCTCTAAGCAATTGCATCCACACAGAGAGCAGTGAGGAGAAATGAAGAGCTGCTTTAAGTTGCTAGTGGAAAACAGGCTGAAGTTTGCATGAATACTTAACTTCCAACAGTTTGGCATCAGAAAGCAGGGACCTAGGCAATATACCACAAAGTGACCAAAACAATTTGCTGGACATAGAACATCAGTGCCTGCTGCCCTTAGCCAGCTCCTAATGATGTGGCTGATAACTCAGTCCAGATCCCCTAAGGCTTCTTAGGGGATCAACTTAAGAGTTTTGTGGGATGCCCAACCAAAATGATGTACTAAATCTGAGTTACTGCGTGAGCAAAAGCACCAGCTGGAACAGCATTGCAAAGCACTACAAACCCCAAAATTGTTATACAGAAGGTGGGAGGGTGGGTAAGCCACCATACCTCCAGCACTGTAAACAAAGAACCATGGATGCTTAACTCAGTTGTGTGCTTAAAAAAACACTCCTTCCACTGGGGCTCCTCTCACTTAATGAGCTCGCTCCCTCACAAACTTACCTCCTTATATAGCTCTAGCTAGCTTGCCCCAACTGCTTCCACATCCAATCAGATTAGAGGGCCTCAATTAAAAAGCAAGGGAGGGGATAGAATCATAGAATCATAGAATCATAGAATAGTAGGGTTGGAAGGGGCCTACAAGGCCATCGAGTCCAACCCCCTGCTCAATGCAGGAATCCAAGTCAGAGCATCCCTGACAAATGGCTGTCCAGCCTCGTCTTGAAGGCCTCCAGTGTGGGAGAGCCCACCACCTCCCCAGGTAATTGGTTCCATTGCCGTATTGCTCTGACACTCAGGAAGTTTTTCCTGATGTTCAGTCGGAATCTGGCTTCCTGTAACTTGAGCCCATTATTCCGTGTCCTGCACTCTGGGATGATCAAGAAGAGATCCTGGCCTTCTTCTCTGTGACAACCTTTCAAGTACTTGAAGAGTGCTATCATATCTCCCCTCAGTCTTCTCTTCTCAAGGCTAAACATGCCCAGTTCTTTCAGTCTCTCTTCATAGGGCTTTGTTTCCAGTCCCCTGATCATCTTTGTTGCCCTCCTTTGAACCCTCTCCAGCTTGTCTGCATCCTTCTTAAAGTGTGGTGCCCAGAACTGGACACAGTACTCCAGATGAGGCCTAACCAGTGCTGAGTAGAGGGGAACTAGTACTTCCCGGGATTTGGAAGCGATGCTTCTATGAATGCAGCCCAAAATAGCATTTGCCTTTTTTGCAGCCACATCACATTGTTGGCTCATATTCAGCTTGTGATCGACGACAATTCCAAGATCCTTCTCGCTCGTAGTGTGGTTGAGCAACGTATCCCCCATCTTGTAACTGTGCATTTGGTTTCTTTTTCCTAGGTGCAGAACTTGGCATTTGTCCCTATTAAATGCCATTCTGTTGTTTTCTGCCCAGCACTCCAGATCTATCCAGATAGCTCAACTGCTGGTTTTCACGGGCTTTAAGTGAGTTAAATTCTAGATCAATTGAGCCCCTTGGAAACAGAGACTTCTAATAAGAGGAGAAGACAATAGTCAATGGCTAGGTGATGAAAGGAATGGATATGGTTTGAGCTCTCCTGAGCATGCAAGGAGCTATCATTGATCCTGGCTCAGTGTGCACTTTTTAGACTTACACTGTGTTGTTTTGTGTTTTGTTTTTAACTAAACAAGAAGCTGAATTCTCAACTTGGGATGAGACATATTCCTAAATTTTAGTTTATGGGCTGCCCCTTAAGAACAAAAACCTGAAGCTAGCCTATACTTTTTGTTTATAAGAAGATTCTTCTACTAGTTAGGCCTGCACAGTGACCCTTGTCAATACAGAGCTACGTATTACTTCTATTTATCCTCCCCAAACTTAGGTTTAGTTTAAATATGTGTTTTAATTTCCTTGTAACCACTCGAGTAGAGCAGAGCTGCAAGAACTTTCTGCCGGATTTCCCCTCTGAGATGTAGTTCCCAACTCTTCTCCACTATAGCTACATTTGTTGTGCCCTTGTTTTGGCTTAAGCTGATGATTTAGGAGTTTGAGGGCACAGTCCTATGCATGTTTAGACAGAAAACAACCCCAGTCCTACAGCTTCCAACCTTAGAAGACAGAAACAAAATTCAAAATGATCTTGATAGCTTAGGATACTGGCTAGAAAATAACAGAATGAAATTCAGCAAAGACAAGTGCAAAGTTCTTCATTTAAGAAAAAAGAAATCAAATGTACAAGTATAAGATGGGGGGGCACCTGGCTTGACAATAGTACACATGTAAAGAAAAGAATATACTTCTCCGGGTGGTAGAAGCAGGTAGGCAGAGAAAACCAACCATCCGAGCCCAGCATGCCAAATCATGGAAGAGTGCATTTGCATGTTGAAGAGAGTTGTTCATATGTTTTACTGTAACTGTTAAAATTAGGTAAAGAACAAAAGGGGTGTTTGGGACACTTGGGTTTTTTCCTGACAGCCACCTACAGTATGGATGCTGATGAGGTGCTGGCTTGCCCCGAGCTGGAGTGGCCTTTGGAGAGCAGGGATCACATTTCTGGGCAGGATGGTGCAGCTGAAAAAGACAGGTTTTTTTGTAGAGAGAAGAGATGGGCTAATTGCATGCTGGAAGTGCTTCCCTGTTTATGAAGAGGAGGTTGAAAAGCAGAAGTATTCCAAGCCTGAATGCTAGAAAGAGGGAATGGAGATTAGTAATAGGTAGCTCTTATTCCCTGGCTGAAATCATTACTATGTTGGGAGGCTTAGAGTTATGGTCTTCCTGTGGAGATGGTTTAGCATTCCCCATTGCCTTAGAGTTGCAGAGTCACTGAAGTTCCCTAGCTGGCATGGTGTGAGATGTTGCAACCCTTTCTAATCCTGTGCCTACCTTCCTGCTGCCACCTACTGGTTAAATTCCCTTATGGCAGTGCACCCGTTGTTGCTATTGCCCCCTGCAGGTGCAAGATATTGCAACACTCTCAAATCTTGCACCTAGAGGATCTCTGCTCCTTGGCTGCATTCCTGGACTAACTGTGAGAAAGGACAAAGGCTGAATCTACGCATAGCAGTTTTACTGTGATCATACTGCAGTGATAACTATTGGTGCCCACTGGTGTCATGTGCACCAATAATTATCATTGCAGTATGATCACGGTAAAAGTGCTATGAATAGATTCAGCTGAAGACTTCCATTGGCATATCTAGACCTTGGGAGGAAGTGGGACATGTTAGACTAAAATATATTTTTGGTTTATATGGCTGATCTTTTCATTGGCTGTTGACTTGAATAAATACCATTACTTGGACATATCTCTGGAGTGTGTGTCGGGGGAAGGTTGCTACTCAGACATCCAAACTGCAGTCCCAGGTTTCCTGGGTGGGGGCTTGAGCAAGAAATAATAAGGGAAGAATAACCCCTAGACACTGAACCCAGCCCTGGGTGCCAACCCGAGGATTGCACATGTGAAATGGTTCTTGGCATTGTACTAGGTTACAAGCTGAATACGACTCAACAGTGTGATGTGACTGCAACAAAGGCAAATTCAATTTTAGGTTGCATCAATAGAAGTATACTTTCAAAATCATGGGAAGTAATAGTTCTACTCTGCTTTAAGCTGGTCAGACCTCATCTCAAATACTATGTCCACTTTTAAACACCATACTTTAAGAAGGATTCAGATAAGTTGGAATGAGTTCAGAGAAGGCCAAGAAAGATGATCAGGGGACTAGAAACTAAGCCCTACAAGGAAAGGTTGAAAGACCTGGGTATGTTTAGCCTTGAGAAGAGAAGACTGGGGGAGGGGCAGATATGATTGTCTGTTTCAGGTACAGAAGGGGGCCACAACATGTTGTCTGTCATCCAAGACTGTAGGACACAAAATAATAGGCTTAAGTTACAGGAAAGAAGATTTAGGTTGAACATCAGGAAAAACTTGCTACCAGTCAGAAGAGTCAGTCAATGGATCCAACTGCCTAGGGGTTTGGTGCTTTAAATTAGACTCCTGCACTGAGCAGGGGATTGGATTCAATGGCCCCTTCCAATCCTATGATTCTATTATTCATTCCCAGGCCAAGTATGGGTCACAGCATCAGCCAGCAGGTAGAACAAACTGCATCAGTGAGGTTGTTGGCCACCCAGCTCCCCTCTTTATGGTGGCCACAGCCAATCCTGCTTGCCACTTGCTGGCTTTCCTTTGCCCTTGCCTCCCTGTCAGGATCAGGGGTCCTGCAATCCTTGCTTAATTATTCAACTAGACTTTTGTGAAGAAAGGCATATCCCTTCAAGAATCCCTATATCTGCTAATGGAATGGCAGACCTGTCACATGCTAAATATCCATCAACATACAGAAGTTCTGTGTATCTGGGAGGGATGAGAAATATCCTCTCTGTTATCACCTTTTAAGTCTTCTTTCCTGGGTTGAGATGTGTTAATAGCTCATCTCCATACTCATGTGTTGGACCTGGCAAGCCCACCAGCATCAAATCTTCTTGAAATATTGCCAACTAGAGGTTGGAGCCTGGAAACCTCAGCCACTGCTGCCAGTGCTCCAATGAGGAGATATTCCACATTCAAGGTGTGGATCAGGAAGGCGTTGGATCCAGTTGATGAAAAACCCTCCCATTGCCCAAGCGCAACCCCAGAATGGGGGAAAGGGATGCCAGCCCTAAGCTGGGCATACTTATTTTCCCTCCCATTGGAACTGGCAGGGAGGAAAATGTAAAAATGGTTTACAATCTGCACAAAGAACAGTGCAACTGACAGTGCCATAGGAAGCCATGGTTCATCCACCACACATTCTTCCTCCCCAACCCCACTTGGATTGCTCTGCCCGTTGCAGAAGGGTGGGGACGGGGATGTGCACATGTACATCTGAAGGAGGATGTCAGTGTTCTGCATCCAGATGGATGGATGGATGGATGGATACGATTTATACCTTGCAACTTCAGTAACAAAGTAACGCCAGGTCAGCAACAGAATAACTTTAACATTTAAGCAATGGAACAGTAAAACAACCAATCAATAAAAACAACAAAGACAGATGATCACAGCAGCAGTTACATGAGGGAGTGAAAGCAAATCGTGCCCCCAAATATGCCAGGCTCAGTGGCACTGTGAGCTCATCACGATAAGCACGGGATCCACAATTAGCGAGGATCACAAGGCAAAGAAGGCATTTCAGGTTTTACAAAATGGTGCTGAAACAGCAAGAGATGGTCCAATAGCTGCAAACAGGTGTTGGAAAATCCATAAATGTATGAGAGTAAAGACGGGTTGCAAATCATTTTACACATACACCCCTCCGAAATGTCTGTTTTCATATTGAAAATGGAACACTATGCAAATTTGAGACAGCACTGCAAATAATGAGAATTTCAGATGCTGACATGAGAAGTTTGTTGTTGTTGTTGTTCAGTCGTTCAGTCGTGTCCTCCTTTAAAGCCCTGTGCAGATATTACTCTGCTGTAGAAACTACATATGGATAATGGGGAGTGGGACCACATCTCGTCTCCCCACTGCTCCTCTCCCAGTCCTGTCTGCAACATCCATGTGTGTCAGCAGTGAGGTACCCCCTCACTCGGCGGAATGTATGCTGGGTTGGCATGCCACATGATTCCCGATTACCCAGGGCTCTTGATCCCACAGAGAGCCAACATACACTTAGCTGAATGTGCGTAAGTGCCCTTTCCAGACATCCGTGCCAGTCGACGGGGAGGGGCCAACGTTAGGGGAGGGCTGCAGCAGGGACTCCGTCTCGGTATCACTTGTACACATGAGTAATGTTTGCACTGGACTTAAATTTTCCAGGAATCTCATTCCTGCAGCCCCACTGAAACCAATAGACTTTAAGTCCCCTCTGCCAAGCAATCCATCAGTTCAAGTTTCTCTAAAAAAAAAGCAGTGCAGAAAAGAAATAGTTGGATCTTTTTTGTTACTATGGAAACAATACAAGTCAACATGTTCTAAGCTGCATGGTACCTAGTGGCACCTCCAGTCACCATGGCAACAGATGCCTCTACATCTTATCCTCCTTGGATGGAAAGCATGTTTTCAGTCTGCAATGTGACCTTTCTGGTTGGTCTGTTTATGAGCAGTACCATCTATGTGCAGCTCTCAAATAGTTGCTTACTTTAAGACTGCAGAGATATAATGAAAAGGACAAGAAAACATGCAGTCAGGCTTAGAATATTCTGGACTCCAGAATGCTTGTAGCAAAGCAGTCATCTGAAATACTCTGTTATGAGTACAAGAACTAATATTCAAGATGTTATTTTTAAAGGGGAGGCGCTGGGATTAGGACTGCCTGATAATCATGTGTGTGGGTTAGTTGTTGGTCAGGGACTCTGCACATGCTCAGAGGCATTGCTTTGCATGATGCAGGGCTGCTTTGGTGTTCACAACAGATTACAAGACTAAGCCATGAGGAACTCTGGCTCAGATTAGTATCTGAGGATTAGTCTCAACACACTTTAGGAGTTCAGATACTTTGGTGACCATGAAACATTCTGTTAGCCTGCATGCAAAAATTGGTCATATTTGTAAGGAGTCATATGTCATCAAATAATGTCTAATGAGCCTAATTCAAACAGAACTAACAATTGTAAAAATTAAAATAACTGCAAATGTAAACTGTGAGAACTTTAGACCCTGCAGATTCAAAATTAAAAGTGCTGCCCTCATATCTCCAGAGTTTGTGCCAAAGTTCAGGACTCACAGAAAAACTGTTTTGAGTGCCAGGGCTCAGTCCAGGACCCTGTGTAATGTATTTATTGAAATAAATTTATATCTCGCTTTTCAACAGATTACATTCAAAGGTACTAACAACCTAGTTAGAACAGCCAAGCAATTTAGAATAACAATTACACTAAAACATCATCACCACAAAACACATATAGGAGTATCACATAATAACATGACTTAACATTTGTATAATATTTCCAAGTGTTCAAAACATTTCACATTAATGATCTAGTCCTAAACGTTACAAGAACCCAGTAGTGTAAGATAAGCCAGTATTATCCCACACATTGAAGATGGGGCAGGGGGACAAAGGTGGGAGGGGGGGAGAGAGGCTTGCTCAAGGCCCAATGAAGTTCATATCAGAGGTGAGATTTAAAGCAGGGACTTCCTGATTCATAGCTGAGGGTGCAATCCTATGCATGTTTAGACAGAGATAAGGCCTACAACTCCCAGCATGCATCAGCTAGCATTTCTGGGAATGCTAGGAATTGTAGGACTTTATTCTGTCTAAACATGCATTGCACCCTTAGCCACAATGCTTCACCAGCTCATCACGTGGCACAGCAGTCATCAATGACCCAAAGCCTGCCGAAACAAGTATGTCTTGAGTTCCTGTCTAAATACAAGCAGAGAAGCCTGGTGGGTCTCTCCAGAGATGGTCTATTTATGAGCAGCACCATCTATATACAGGTCTCAAACAGTTGCTTACTTTAAGACTGCAGGGATATAATGAGAAAGAATAGAAAAGATGCAGTCAAGCTTAGAATAGTTGCCACAACAGAGGAGGCCCTGTCTCTCATGTCCTGGCCTTGGTTTTTACAAATGAAATACTGCTGCAGAGCCAGCTCTGGCATGGAAAATTGTCAGTATTATTGATGATCGCCTTCATGGATCACTGCCTTGTTGTGGCGAAGGGGCTTGCGTAACTCAGTGAAGCCATAAGCTATGCCGTGCAGGGCCACCCAAGACAGACAGGTCATGGCAGAGAGTTCTGACAAAATGTGGTCCACTGGAGAAGGAAATGGCAACCCACTCCAGTATTCTTGCCAAGAAAACCCCATGGAACGTATCACAAGGCTAAAAGAGATGACGCCGGAAGATGAGCCCCTCAGGTCGGAAGGTGTCCAATATACTACTGGGGAAGAGCAGAGGGTATTTCCAAGTAGCGCCAGAAAGAGTGAAGCGGCTGGGCCAAAGCCGAAAGGACACTCAGCTGTGGATGTGTCTGGCGGTGAAAAGAAAATCCGATGCTGTAAAGAACAATATTGTTTAGGAACCTGGAATGTCAGATCAATGAATCAAGGTAAGCTGGAGGTGGTCAAACATGAGATGGCAAGATTGAACATCGGCATCTTGGGAATCAGCGAACTAAAACGGACAGGGATGGGCGAATTTAATTCAGATGACCATCATATCTACTACTGTGGGCAAGAATCCCTTAGAAGAAATGGAGTAGCACTCATAGTCAACAAAAGGGTGGGAAAAGCAGTACTGGGGTACAATCTTAAAAATGATAGAATGATCTCAGTACGAATCCAAGGCAAACCATTCAACATCACAGTAATTCAAGTCTATGCCCCAACCACTGAGGCCGAAGAAGCTGAGGTTGATGGGTTCTATGAAGACCTACAACACCTTTTAGAACTAACACCAAAAAAAGATGTCCTCTTCATCATAGGGGATTGGAATGCTAAAGTAGGAAATCAAGAAATCACCGGGATAACAGGCAGGCATGGCCTGGGTGTACAAAATGAAGCAGGACAAAAGCTAATAGAGTTTTACCAAGAGAACACGCTGATCATAGAAAGGGAGAAAGGGGAAGATATATCCAACTGAATGCAGAGTTCCAGAGAACAGCAAGGAGAGACAAGAAGGCCTTCTTAAATGAACAATGTAAAGAAATGGAGGAAAACAACAGAATGGGAAAGACTAGAGATCTCTTCAAGTAAACTGGAGATCTCAAGGGAACGTTTTGTGCAAAGATGGGCATGATAAAGGACAAAGAAGGCAGGGACCTAACAGAAGCAGATGAGATTAAGAAGAGGTGGCAAGAATACACAGAAGAACTATACAGGAAAGATCTGAATGTCCCTGATAGCCATGATAGTGCTGAACTTGAGCCAGACATCCTCGAGAGTGAAGTCAAGTGGGCCTTAGGAAGCATTAGTAACAACAAAGCTAGCGGAGATGACAGCATTCCAGCTGAGCTATTTAAAATCCTAAAAGATGATGCTGTTAAAGTGCTGCACTCAATAAGCCAACAAATCTGGAACACTCAACAGTGGCCACAAGAATGGAAAAGGTCAGTTTACATTCCAATTCCAAAGAAGGGCAATGCCAAAGAGTGTTCAAACTACCGCACAATTGCGCTCATTTCACATGCCAGCAAGGTGATGCTCAAAATCATACAAGCTAGGCTTCAGCAGTATGCGAACCGAGAACTACCGGAAGTACAAGCTGGGTTTCGAAGAGGCAGAGGAACTAGAGATCAAATCGCCAACATTCGCTGGATCATGGAGAAAGCAAGAGAATTCCAGAAAAACGTCTATTTCTGCTTCATTGACTACGCTAAAGCCTTTGATTGTGTGGATCACAACAAACTGTGGCAAATTCTTAAAGTGATGGGAGTACCAGACCACCTTACCTGTCTCCTGAGAAACCTGTACGAGGGTCAAGAAGCAACAGTAAGAACCAGACATGGAACAACCGATTGGTTCAAAATTGGGAAAGGAGTATGACAAGGCTGCATATTGTCACCCTGCTTATTTAACTTATATGCAGAGTACATCATGAGAAACGCTGGGTTGGATGAATCACAGGTCGGAATTAAGATTGCCGGGAGAATTATCAACAACCTCCGATAAGCAGACGATACCACCCTAATGGCAGAAAGCGAAGAGGATCTAAAGAGCCTCTTGTTGAGGGTGAAAGAGGAGAGTGCAAAAGCTGGTTTGAAACTCAACATTAAAAAAACGAAGATAATGGCATCTGGCCCCATCACTTCCTGGCATATAGAAGGGAAGAAATGGAAGCTGTGACAGATTTTACTTTCTTGGTCTCCAAGATCACCACAGACGGTGACTGTAGCCATGAAATTAAAAGACGCTTGCTCCTTGGGAGGAAAGCTATGGCAAACCTAGACAGCATAGTAAGAAGCAGAGACATCACCTTGCCGACAAATGTCCGTCTAATCAAAGCTATGGTTTTCCCAGTAGTAATGTATGGCTGTGAGAGCTGGACTATAAGGAAGGTTGAGCGCTGAAGAATTGATGCTTTTGAACTGTGGTGCTGGAGAAGACTCTTATGAGTCCCCTAGACTGCAAGGAGGTCAAATCAGTCCATCCTAAAGGAAATCAACCCTGAGTGCTCATTGGAAGGACAGATACTGAAGCTGAAGCTCAAATATTTTGGCCACCTAATGCGAAGAGAAAACTCTCTGGAAAAGACCCTGATGCTGGGAAAGACTGAAGGCAAAAGGAGAAGGGGACGGCAGAGGATGAGATGGCTAGATAGCATCACCGATGCAATGAATATGAACTTGAGCACACTCCGGGAGAGAGCGCAGGACAGGAAGGCCTGGCGTGCTATAGTCCATGGGGTCATGAAGAGTCGGACACGGCTGAACGACTGAACAACAACAACAACAACAATTATTGATGATGCCAAAGCTCCGAGGGAGGGATGAATTTTACAGGCTGTCAGGGTTCCCCTTATGACCTGGACCCCGTGAGCAGCTCCTTAAGGATCTCTTGCCTCCTTAAAAGTCCCACCTTCTGTCTTTCAAACTTCTCCTTCCCAATAACATGGGGTTTAGGCTGTAGACATGGGTGATTGACACTCCAGACACCTGGGGTTTAACGTAACAGTTAAATTTTAAAAAATAAATAAATTTAAAAAATAATAATTGGTAAATTAAAACAAGCAAATCACAACTAAAAGTATTTTCTCAATAGAGCTGAGTGATACAGAAGGCATTAAGAGAAAAAAAAAAACCCTGCAAAAATGCAAGTTCCTCTACCCTAGCTGCATTTAGATTTCTCCAGACTGCTTCTTCCTGCTCCTTCTTCATGCTCTGGTCTTCCTGACTCTCTCACTGGCTCTCTCTCCCATTTTATCCCCTCCTTCCCCAAAACCGAAAGTACTGTTTCAAATCTGGAGAAATTAAACCTAACTCAGGAACATGAAACTTAACTGGGGAAATGAAACGACATCTCTCAGGGTTACCCCCTCCCAACAAAAAAAACACAGGCCTCTAGGCCTGGCTTTTTTTTTTTTCCTTTCCTTGCCTCTGTAGGCCTCAGTCCTTCACACAGGCCCACACCATTGTGAGTCTATGCTGAATAAATACATCCATATTGTATGCCTTCCCCACTACTACTTTCCCCAGGGGGTGTCTCCACCAGCGATTTACTCTGAGCAGGCTGCGTGTGGAGGTCATTAGAGATAGATGACGTCATGGCCATCTAGCAGCCGCCCCGGAGCTTATCAGGGAAAATCTGGATTTCCTGAGACCACTTAAAGTCTGATTCTTTTCCTTAAGTCGGGTTCACCCTGGTATTGTTGCTGTGTGCCCCAACCCCTGCATTGACCTTGGGTATGCTAGCCCTGCCTAGGGCAACGGGTGTTTCCTGTGTGTTTCCTGTCCCAAACTCACCAAGGTGAGTAGCAGTGGTATAGCAGAGGGGGAACGCACAGGGACCATATCTCCACAACAATGGAAAGAGAAGTGAATGGAGGAGTACTGGATTTTTTAAAAAGGAATCAGCTTTGCTGCGCTTTGGTCCATGCACAAGTGAGTGCTCCACGCCAGTAAAAATTGCTTCACAGAACAGACTTCCAGGTGGGGTTGGGGACTGGAGTGAACATCACCTAACTGGCAGGGGCTGCTCAACCAGTAAGAGAGGCTCCCCCCCCCCTTTCTCCTTTCCCCTGAAGCTCCAGATGCACCTGCATTTCAGGAGCAAGCCTCATTTGACCACAATGGGAGTTACTTCTGAGTAGACACATTTATGCTTGCGCTGGGAAAGGAGGGGGACACAGGGATGGGAAACAGCCCCCTTTCTAACTGAAGGATCTCTATAAGGTAGGCGTGAAGTAGTTACTTCCTAAGGCAATAAACCAAACAATGGAGAATTGGAGCCTCGAGATCGCGCTTTAGAGCATTTAGGGAATTAGTGCTTTAAAATCTGCCATTTCAATCTGTAAATTCTGATGTGGGCATTCAGAGGGCAAGCCTCATTGAGCACAATGGGAGTTACTTCTGAGGAGGGCTTATGCAGGGACGGGAAACACACAGGAAACACCCTTTGACCAGGGTCACGCTGAAAGGCACACCCCTGGGCAGGGCTAGCATACCCGAGGTCAATGCGGGGGTTGGGGCACACAGCAACTATACCGGGGAGAACCTGACTTGAGGAAAAGAATCGGAAGTTAAGCGGTCTCGGGAAATCTAGTTTTTCCCTGATAAGCCCCAGGGTGGCTGCTGGATGGTCATGACATCATGCATCCCTAACAATCTCCACATGCAGCCAGCTTGGAGTAAATCACTGGTGGAGGCACCTCAGGGTCAAAGCACAGGATGGCTGTCAGGCTTCCTTATCCTCTCTGAGCTCACAGCTGAAATCGTCGTAGCCAGGGCCATCACCAGACTCTAGTGGGCCCTCAGCATAGTGCTGACGATGGGTCCCCACTGCTGCCAAGTTGGTTCAAGCTCCGCAAAGCCAAGAAATGGGGAGCCAAGGCTGATGCCTTAACGGTCCTACCCTGTGATCAGTAATGATGTTGTGCCATGTCATAAATTGCACTTCTCCTTGATGCACTAACACTTTTCCTTGGTCTTTCAGACCCAAATCCAGATGTGGAGGGTGGAGTGCCTGGGACCACCAAAGAAGCCCCCCATTGTCTGGTCCTGTATTGCCTTATGAAGTAACTGAGCCTTATTGTATTCTAGAAAAATCCTCCTTTGGGTTGACCAATGCGTTTCTTTAAAAGTCTTATGGATATTCTCCTAGGGATGAACATCTTTTTCCTGTTCTGTTCCTTAACTGTAACTTTGTTTACTCTGTCTTTCCCCTGAATTCTGGCTTAATGAGGATAATTTCTGAAATTAGTTCTTCTGGAACTGAAGCATGTGCAGTTTGCCACAGCTTTAGTTTCCTTCAGTTGATTTATATCTTTCCCTCCTCTATAAGTTATGGATACACACATATGCATGGATAAAAACCCTGCAAAAAACAATGTATGGTTGCATCATTTTGTGTGATGTTTTATTGCTGCATGCATGCATTCCTGCACACTAGTAAAACCACCACACAAAAAGCTAGGCAGAGGCTTAAAGAGAATTTTTATAAGATGATGTATAGATGGTATATGTCACCACTTAAATTGTCTAAAATGTATAAAGGTGTTTCTGGAAAATGTTGGAAATGTGAAGATCAAGAGGGAATGTTTTATCATTTATGGTGGACTTGTAAAAAAGCTAAAACATTTTGGAAACGAATACAGTCTTTAGCGCAAAGAATATTAAAGACTACTATAGAATCAAAGCCAGAAACTTTTTTATTGGGACTAACAGATAAACATGTAAAAGAGAAGGGGGGAACCCTCTTTCTCTACATGACAACGGCTGCAAGGTTATTGTATGCACAAAAGTGGAAGAATGAAACAATACCAACGGTGAGCGAGTGGATCACAAAATGATGGAGCTGGCAGAGATGGCAAAACTTACTATTGTAATTAAAGAAGGGTCAACAACTAAATTTATGTTAGATTGGAAACCTTTTATAGAATTTGTACAAGAAATAGAGAAAAATGATATCTATGTATGTGGATTTTGAACTTTGAGATGGTTCTCTTTTGTTGTTGTTAAAATTAGGAGAGAAATGAAATAATGTCTGTGAACTCAATGTATGATATACAACTAAGATAAGAACTTGTTGTTCAGTCGTTAAGTCGTGTCCAACTCTTCGTGACCCCATGGACCATAGCACGCCAGGCCTTCCTGTCCTGCGCTCTCTCCCGGAGCGTGTTCAAGTTCAGATAAGAACTAGAGAATAATAATAAGCATTTGTTGTGTAAGGGGAGCCAAAGGTAGATATCTTACAACCTTAAGAGATATTTTAGTGTATGTGTATTGTGTGTTTATGTTGTTGCTGTGTTTTGTTTTTCTTTTTTTTAAAAAATAATATATATATATATTTTAAAAAGCTAGGCAGAGGGTACTATTTCATAAATCAAATAAATAAATAAAACGATCTTGATACAACTGTAAGTATGATTGCATCAAGTTTACTTTTTTGTGGTGTTTTTCTCCCTCCATAATATTTTAGAATTCTAAAGTATTATTCTCTATTAATGTAGTAGGTGGTGAGAGCTAGTGATTTATTGGGGGTATGTTATGATAGGTTTAGTCCCAGTAGTAAAGTGTGTGCGTGTGTGTGTGTGGAGAGGTAATCATTTAATTTTACTTTTTAATGACTGCCCTGGGGTGCTGGGTTAATGAGAAGAGCAAAGACTCCCCAAATGGCCCCAAGGACATAATAGAAACCTCTCCATTGTTGCTTGTCCCCAGAAGAAACTGGTATTCAGGGGTAGACTGCCTCTGAACTTGAAGGTTCCAATTAGCTATCATGGCCAAGGGCTGACCATTTTAGCCATGCAATCTGATCATGTGCATTTTTAATCAGAAGGAAGTTCTGCAGAATGCAGTGAGGCTTCCTCCCAAGTAAGAATCCAGAGCAGTGCAGCCTGGGTCTAATTACATGGCTGAGACCTCTGTATTTAGAATTCTTTGGCAGAAATGCATGACTGCTTTGGCTGCAACCCTAAACCTACATCAGTCCCATTGAGCTCAGTGTGAGCCACTTCTGAGTAAACCAGTGAGTATGACTGGGGATCTTCCTTTTTATATGACAAGACTGCTCCAGAACATCATGAACATATAACTATGGCCAGGTTGGCATGACATTTGATTGAACAGGCAACGTGTCATAGCAGAGCTAGAATGAAAGACTAACTCTCTGTCCTTTAAAGCTCTCCTAAAGAGAAGCGCCGCCCAGCTATATGCAATGAGAGGTGTGATGTCCCTTTCACAAAGGAAGCTAACACAAAAATAATGGTGTAGAATCATATCAGTAATAAGATCCCTATAATGCTCGTTGTTGTATCTTTGGAATTGCAGTGAAATGCAACCCCACCACAAAATAAAGAGGCGGACTGAAGGTGCTGGGTAAACGAGGGGTGCACATTTATGGGTTTTCAACAAAGGGGATCTGCAGTGGCAGGCTGAGCATGAAATGTGGGGCTGTCTAACATGGGCAAGCCTCCCTGGCCCTGTGTGCAGAGACATGCAACCGCTGTCTCTGCCCTCTGGCCAGGCCTTTGTGTGGAGGGGGGCCCTCCTGCGTCACAACACCTTGGCGGGCTTTGAATGCAGGCAGGCTGGTGGGCAGGGGGCTTCTGGGGGTGGGGGGCTTCAGCAGCAGCCCAGGAGCAGGACCATAATGAGGGCCAACTACACTGTGGTGCTGGCCCTGCTCCTAGATAGTAATTCTGGCCATATAACATGGACCTCCGGCCACCATCCCCGGGTGCTTTGCAAGTCATCCCTTGCCTGTAAAATCAGGCCCGTGCCTTTGAGTAAGCCCAAGTTGTTGGCCCCAAGGCGCATGAGCAACACTTGTGGTGGCAAGGAAGGACAGGAAGGGCTATAAAAAGTTTGCTGTGTGGGCAGGGGCTTTGCTTGAGCAACTATTTATTTGTTTGTTTGTTTATTTATTTATTTATTTTCATTTCTATACCGCCCAATAGCCGAAGCTCTCTGGACGATTCACAAAAATTAAAACCAAAGAGCACACAATAAAACATTATAAAATATATAAACCATTAAAAACACAGTATAACAATACAACCAGAATAAAACCTAGCAGCAGTGCAGGGATTCAGCTTTGGTGTGCTTCGGTGTGGCCCTCAGGTCTGACCCCTGGCTTTGTTCCCTTGCCTCTGACTCCTGATAGGGGTAGTAGATGACCAAATGGCCTGGTAAACGTCTCAGCTGCACAGCGAAATGAACAGGTTTGCTTTATAAATGTATTTTTTCATTTTCTCACTGGCAGTCACTCATTTCACTGACAGGAATTCACCACAGGGACATCCTACTCATGGCAGAGCATTAAAAATGCATTTAAATCTGTTACTGTTCACAGAAGAACTTTCACCCCCATGACTTACATGATTCACATTTCATTATCTACTTTGCGCATTCCCTACAGAAATCTACAGTGACAGGGTTAATGGAAGGATACTAGGGGATTCAGCGGTAGCATCTCAGCAGTTTGCAGCATAAGGTCTGAAGAATGTAAATGTGAATAAGATAATGAATCTAGATTCCTTTCTCTCGTGCCCCATCTCATAACAATGAGTCCACACGATGAATGTTTTAAAAATCCAGGCTGATCAAACTAAAAATGTACTTCTAAATCTACCCCAATTTTTGGTTTTTCACCAATTCAGTAACTGTGCTACCCACTTTTTTAAGTTAAGTAATGATAATGAGTTGGATCCAGGTTTAGTCATACTTAGAGTAGGTCCACTGGAATTTATTTCAATGGGTCTATTCTAACTATGATTCTGACTCTGGATCCAACCCAATGAAGATGCTCAGGACCACTCAGCACTGATCCCTATTGAGCCCTGCCTGATCTTTCCTTTCAATCTAATTTCAGTCCATTATTTATCTTTTGTTTGTTTTTAGTCATTATTTTAATGTACGTTGGTCAGACATAATCACTGCCCTCTCCAAGATTTTAAGAGCCCTCCAGCTGATCTAAACTGGAAGAGGAGAGCCATGCAAAGTGACAATTCTCTCACACTGCTTCTGACCTTCTGTGGTTTGAAGTGCAAACTGAAAATGGCAGTGCTGTTGGGGCTGTAGTGGGCGTTTTGCCAGTCTTCAGGCCCTGGCAAATGTCCAAACATGCCACCCACTGGAGTTCTTGATGAAGAAACATGTTTATTTTGACCATTACTAACCTCCAGAAGAAGGGAGAGCCGCCCATCCTCTGGCAATTGAAGCTGGCAAATAATGATACCGTATGATTGCACCAGGGGTGGGAAACAGAGCTGTTCATTGGGGCCTCTCACTGCAGCTGGCAATTGGTATTCTTTTCAGTGGCTTGGATGACCGATGGAGCACTGTCCTTGACCCATCCAACTGCCTTGGCAGTCAGTGTTTATTTGTTTGTCTGTCTGTTTGTTTGTTTGTTTGTTTGTTTAAGTTTTATACCACCCAATAGCCAAAGCTCTCTGGGTGGTTCACAAAATTAAAACCACAAAAATACAACAGAAAATACAATATAAAATATAGTAGATTAAAACTACAGAATAAAAATACAACCAAAGTAAAACTAGCAGCAGTGCAGATATTTAAAACGCAATAGCGGGTTTAAGACAGCAGAGCTAAAAAACTGGAATGCTAAAATGCTAAAAATGCCTGGAAAAATAACAAGGTATTCACCTGGCACTAGAAAGAGTACAACGTAGGTGCCAGGCAAACCAATCTAGGGAGTTGGTTCCACAACCGAGGTGCCACAGCAGAAAATGCCCTTTTCCTGATAGCCACCTGCCTTACCTCTTTTGGCAGGGGCTCCTGGAGAAGCCCCCCTGAAGATGATCTTAGGGTCCCAGCAGGTACATATGGGAGGAGACAATCTTTCAGGTAACCTGGCCCCAAACCATTTAGGGCTTTGAATGTTAATACCAGGGGGATGTCTCCACAGATTATTTGTGGAGCTGTGAGCTGGCTCTGTTTTGAGGGCATTCGGGACACATGACTTCGTGGCCATCCTGCAGCCACCCTGGAGCTTTTTGTGGAAAAAACAGATTTCCTGAGACTACTTTAAGTCTGATTCTTTTCCTTCAGTCAGGTTCTCCGTGGTATAGTTGCTGTGTGCCCCAACCCCATATTTACCTCGGGTATGCCAGCCCTGCCCAGGGGTGTTCCTTTCACCGTGCCCCCGGTCAATGTGTTTCCTGTCCCTGTGGTTCTCTTCCCTGTGTTTCCCAGCACAAACTGTGCTGTGTTTCCCAGCACAAACTGTGCTGTGTTTCCCAGCACAAACCAAGTAGTGTCCACTTAGAAGTAACTCCCATTGTGGTCAATGAGGCTTGTCCCCTGAATGTGCACTTCAGAATTAACAGAGATCTTCCACAATCGAAATAGCACATTTCAAAGCATTAATTCCCTAAAGACTGTACAGCACTATCTTGAAGCTGCGATTCTCCGTTGTTTGGTTTATTGCCGTTAGGAAGTAACTACAGTCAGGGCCAGAACAAGGATAACTGTTTTGGCACTTGGCCTCTGTACACCACCACATTGAAGTTGAAAAGAAACACACACAGATGGGAGCGAAGTCAGGACTTTCAGCTGTAATTCAAGGGATTTGACAAAAGTGGGGCACTAACCATTCAGGAAGGACAGCCAGTGGCATACACACACACCCATCGTTGGTGGCTCATAAGTAATGGAACGAATGGCCGACAAGCAGCTGCATGGCCATGTGTGGCCTGTTTCTTGGGTAACCCATGACCAAGCAAGCAGATAAAAGGCCTGGAGGTGGTTCTGAGTGTTACATTTGCATTTGGTAGCTGTTCACTGGAACTCCCAATATGAGGTCCAAAGAGGTGTCCATGCGAGTGAAGGAGGCCACATTAGGCTGAGGAAACAAAATGAACCCATCAGAGAGATAGCAAAAACATTGGGAATGGCCAACACAACAGTTTGGAACATCCTGAAAAAGAAGGAATTAACTGGCAAGCTCAGCAACAGCAAAAGGCCTGGAAGACCACGGAAGACAACTAAAGTGGATGACCACAGAATTCTGCTCATGGTGAAGAGGAACCCTTTCACAACATCTAGCCAGGTCAAGAATGCTCTTGCAGAGGTAGGCATGTCATTGTTAGGGATGGCGGAGAATTTCTCCCCGAATCTTCGGGGGGCCGAGCGCCAATGCATTCGGCCCCCCGAAATCGGCGGTGAAATTCTCCGCCACCCCCCCAGGATGGGACTTACCTTTGGCAAATGTTCCTCCCGGTGGCGGGTTCCGGTGGCGGTTCGTCGGCCTTTCGTTGGGGGCGGAGGCAGCAGCCGGTCTTCCGACCGGCTGCCGCCGCCGCCATTACAAAGTGTAAAAAGAAAACAAAAAACCCCGTGATAGGCTACGTAATGATTAACATAGCCTATCATGGCTAGATTTCCAAAGTCAGCCGAGATAGGCTACGTAGATCGTTACGTAGCCTATCACGGGTGACTTTGGGGGGAAAAAAGCGCATACGCAAATGGTGGCGGCCTATGGGCGCCACCATTTGCGTTCCTTATTTGGTCCCGGTAGTCTACGTAAAGATTTACATAGACTACCGGGACCAAATAAGGAACACAAATGGCGACGCCCATAGGCCGCCGCCATTTGCGTACGCGCTTTTTTTTTTTCAAAGTCAGCCGTGATAGGCTACGTAATGATTTACGTAGCCTATCACGGCTGACTTTGGAAATCTAGCTGTGATAGGCTACGTTAATCGTTACGTAGCCTATCACGGGGTTTGGGGGGGTTTTTTTACACTTTGTTTCGTGGCCGGGGAGACAGGGCGCTTCTCCCCGGCCTGAATTTCAGCCGGGTGAGGCGGGACGGCCAAGTCAGTCACCTGATCTCCACCCAATAGAGCATGCTTTTCACTTACTGAAGACAAGACTGAAGGCAGAAAGACCCACAAACAAGCAGCAGCTGAAGGCAGCTGCAGTAAAGGCCTGGCAAAGCATCTCGAGGGAGGAAACTCAGCATTTGGTCATGTCCATGGGTTCCAGACTTCAGGCAGTCATTGACTGCAAAGGATTTTCCTCCAGGTATTAAAGGCGATCCTTAAGTTTGAAATGATGTTGGTTTGTTCCATTACTTATGAGCCACCAATGATGGGTGTGTGTGTATGCCACTGGCTGTCCTTCCTGAATGGTTAGTGCCCCGCTTTTGTCCAACCCCTTGAATTACAGCTGAAAGTCCTGACTTCGCTCCCATCTGGGTGTGTTTCCTTTCAACTTCAATGTGGTGGTATACAGAGGCCAACTGCCAAAACAGTTATCCTTGTTCTGATATTTCTGGCCTTGACTGTAATTCACACCTGAGCAGCATCGGGTTAGATAGGGGGCTGGTTTCCCATCCCTTTATTCTCATCCCTGTCTTTCCCAGCACAAACATATGTTTGTCTTCTCAGAAGTAACTCCCACTGTGGTCAATGAGGCTTGTTCCTGAAATGCACACTCCCAAAGTTACTGAGATTCCCGTGTATTGAAATAACGCCTTTAGGTAATGTGAAGCTTTGAAGCTTCCATTGTTCACAGCATTGCAGCTTCAGGGGAGGAAGAACACTGTGTTCCTTTAATTATTGTTGCTGTAAGGAAGTAATTAATGTCAGGGTGAGGGGAGAGAGAGAGAGAGAAGGAAAGTGATTTTTCTTGAGACACAGGAGGAAACCTCCCAGGATTTTATTGAAGGAGAAATGGGGGGGGGAGCCTAAATGGGGGGGGAGCCTGGACGGGGGGGGGAGCCTCTCTTATTAGTTGAGCGGCACCTGCCAGTCAGCAGGAGTGCAGTGGTGGGTGATCTTACCAGGATGAAAACCTGGGACTTTTTTAGAGCCAGGTCTCAACCGGGTCCTTCCCACTCCCAGCTTACCACTGTGGGGCAGGTGGCTGGAAGAGCTTGAGATGCTCTTGTGAGTGGGCGCTGCTGCTGCTACAGCACCTACTCTCCCCAAAGGCATGGGGCAGGAAAAAGGGCAAATTCCTCCCTCTCGTCCTGGGAGGCCGCCTAGGCAAGGCAGCCTCGCCTGGCAAAGGGTTAATTTACCCTCTCTTGCAGCCTACCTTCTCTCCATCGAGGGAGAGATGGAGGAGCTGCCGCCACGCCCATGCCTAAGACTGCGCCGTCACCATCCGGTTTCAGGGAAGGGTGGGAGTACGTGGGCCAGGCTAAGTTGCTTGCTGGAGATGCTGATCCTGATCGTCAATCCTGTGCCCACAGCAAGCCCACCTGGTTGTACAGCGGCAGCAATCCAGCACAGAGATACAACACGCCCGAGAACACGCTGGCCAACATCAGACTCAGATAGGTCACCTCAGTCAGTTTGTTGGGAGGCGGCGGTGGCAGCAGCCAAAAAAGGCAGTGGGGTGGGGGTGGGGGGCTGCGGAGGACAGAGAGAAGAAGGAGGAAGTCTATATGGGTGAAAAATAAATGAAATTTTAAAAATTAAATTAAAATGATAAGAAATACCTGGAAATAAACCCTATTGAAATCTATATGCTTACTTCCGAGAAGACATGTACGTGGATATTGGGAGCCCCGACACAGCGGCCGCCTCACCTGCCTCCACACAGCTCTGGGCAGGGGCCACAGAACTTCTCCAGCATGTCTCTCACCCAGCCTTTACCAACCTTGTGCCCTCCAGATGTGTTGGACTGCAAATCCTATCATCCCTCCTCCCAGCCAGCATAGCCAATATGCTGCCTGGAGCCAATGGGAGTTGTTGTCCAGAAAATCTGGAGGGTGCCAGGTTGGGGAAGGCTGCAGACTGCTGCATTCCTTCTTGGCTGTTCCTGCAGAGGGTGAAGGCCTAAAGTGCACATTACCAGCAATCCTCATGGTCTTTAAATAAATTTGTTAAGTAAAGCAGCTTTTCCCTTGTTCTCCCTCTCCACACACACTCATTTCCTCCATATATTTGCTTTGCACTTACTTGAGAGTAAGTCCCAATACCTGAGAGTAAGCTCCATGGCCATGAGGCTTTATTCTATCCATATGATAGGGTCACTGTTTTATCTGAGATAGAAAAAAATACATCATCACTGTTGTCCATCTCTGATGTATTATTCATTTAATTAATTGATTAGATGTATAGTCTACTTCATCCCAAAGGCTCAGGGCTGGTAACAATAAGCTAATCAATTACTTTATCTTTCCCTCTTGCTGGTCACCAAGACTGTTTGAATAAAACATGTCTTCAGCTGCTTCCTGAAGATGCACAGATGTTGGTTTTTACAATATATGTGGTACTTTACAGAGAATCATAAGCAAAAAAGTCAGGTCTCTGCTCCTAGAAGCTCACAATCTAAATTTAAGTTTAATTTGTAACCTAAAGTTACATAGCTGTTTGAAACTTAATTTTTGATTATACAAGTTAGTGGTTGTTGTTGTTATGTTCTCCTTTCTCCTCACACCATTTAGATATAATGACCAGCCTTTAGGAAGTAACGGTATGGAGATGTGAATGGCCTGGACCCTTGTCCTCCTCTTGAAAATATGCACCCATTGTTTTGTACCTTTTATTTAAAAACACACATAATGCTGATTTACATACCCTCAACTGAAGTTTGTTTATGGTGGGGGGGCCTCATTACTGCATCCCCCTTAAAACTCCTGATGCTTAAACTTGTTCTTGGCAGTTCTCCAAACCATACCCCAGTACCAGCAGCCAGAGCCAGCTAGAGCATCATCCTATCCCGCTCCCACAATCCCAGGGCAGGAAAGGAGAACAGGGCCACAGCCATACACCAGCTGCCTCAGTAAGTGTGTTTAGGATTGGTGCCTTTTTGTGCTTTACAGTGCGAGGGGGGAGGGAGGGGCTAGATAAATTTTATGGAAAAGTTTCTTTCACATCGTGATGAACATGAAAAAGATGGAGGCAGATGGGTGGTGCAAATGAGAAGCAAGATGATGTCTTTTTCAGCTATTGAATTATTAATATTCATTGTAAGCGTTGGTTTGTGCCAGTTTTAAGGATTTATCACACAATCCTATGCATGTTTACTCAGAAGTCAGTCCCACTATGTTCAATTGCCAATTGGGATTTCTCCCAGGTAAGTGTGCATAGGACTGCAGCTTTAGCTGCCTTCCCAAGATCTCTGTAAATTTAATTCAAAATAAACACCCATCGGATTGCACTGTTAATTCTTGAACATTAATTTCTACAGTAAGCAAAATTGCCAAATGCAACCTGCTCTGTCAGCTACAATTTTTGGTAAGAGGTTGGCATGTATCTGGGCAAACAAACCCTGGTGGAGGGAAGGGAAACAGAAAAAAATCAGTTGAGAGAGGAGAAGACCCGTGGACTCGCCAGGTATGTTGTCCCCCGGGACTCGGGAGGACGGATTAGAGGTGTGACTGAAAGGTTGCCTGCACTCCTAAAGCCCACTGAGAGGTATCCCTTTCTTCTCATCTGTGTGGGAACAAATGATACCGCCAAGCAGAGCTACAAAGAAACCACGTCAGACTTTGAAGCTTTGGGAAGGAAACTCAAGAACTTTGGGGCCCAGATAGTTTTCTCATCCATCCTTCCAGTAGTTGGAAGAGGGATAGAAAGGGAAAGAAAAATACTTCGGGTGAATGACTGGCTACGAAGGTGGTGCCAGTGTGAGAGATTTGGATTCTGGGACAGGGCTATACTTCCTGGAAGATGGACTGTTGGCAAGGGATGGGTTGCACCTCACAAAGGATGGGAAGAATGTGTTTGGTCACAGCATGAAGAACATCATCAGGAGGGCTTTAAACTGAATGCTACGGGGAAGAGCAATTTGGCTCTGAAAACAACTGGTAGCCAGTACAGCTCCTTCAGCACTGGAGTGATGTGATCTCGCCAGCGGCTGCCTTTAATCAGGCGAGCCACCACGTTCTGTACCAGCTCTACTTCATTTTTCCTTGCCTCAGCCTTTTCCTCTTTTGCCTCAGCTTGCTGCTGCTCTTCTGGTTTCTGTACTTCACTTTCCTGCTGTAGTTCCACCATTCTGTCCAATAACTCTTTGTCTTCTCTCATACCTCGGAGTGTCAACATTCGCCGCTCCAGTCCTCTTACTTTTTCTTCTAACAGTGTGATCAACTTGCACTTGTTGCACATGTAGGCCATGTTGATCTCAGGCAAAAAAACAAACATTGCACAGACCTTGCAGGTCATCACCACTGGAGAGTCTTTTCCTTCCATAGTCTCTACTCCCTTTATGTTTCTAGCTTTCTGATTGTACTGGGATAGCCTGTACTTTGTCCTCTATTCACTGGGGGTTAAAAACAGACTCCCACTGGTATGGAAGTGTGTGTTACAAGAAAAAGAAAATTTTAAAAAATGTTAGGGGCCTCCCCCTTGACCTCCTCTGCCAAACTCTGGTTTGCTATGCCTGTTCGCTCGCTCTCTGGGAGCTTGCTTGCTTTTATAGCTCCTAGACCAGCTGGAGCAGCATCCTCTGCTCTGCTCAGCTAGGAGGCAGGAAACAGACTGAAACTCCCCACCCACACAGCTGCTGGGAGTACTCAGGCCACACCACCTCAATTCAATTGGAGCTCTCAGGAACACATGGTGAGCACACAACAACTCAGAATGGAAATTCCCTGGGCTTACTCCAACCCACTCACCGCTTTGCCTTTGTCTCTTCTTCCACTGCAACTCCCCTTCCAAACTCCTATTTGTTCGCTCTGATCGCTTGCTTTCTGGGAGCTTGCTTGCTCTTATAGCCCCTAAACCAGCTGGAGCAGTGTCCTCTGCTCAGCTAGGAGGCAGGAAACAGCAAAGAAGCAAAGAAGAACTTTTTGGGACAACACATTTGAACCATGTCCTTTTCTGCATTCCCAAGGCCTTTCATAGAATCATAGAGTTGGAAGAGGCCACTGAGACCTTCGAGTCCAAGCATCCCTGGCAGAGGACTGTCCAGTCTCTGCGAGAATACCTTCAGCAACAGACAATCCACCGCCTCGCTAGCAGTTGGTTCCATTGACTGACTGTTCTGATGGTTAGGTTGGGAAGTATTTGAAAAGTGCTATTGTATCACTGCCCTCAGTCTTCTCTTCACTAAACATACCCAGTTCCTTCCATCTTTCCATGTAGGGCTTAGTTTCTAGTCTCCCAATAATCTTGGCTGCCCTTCTCTGAACTCATTCCAACTTAGCTGCACCCTTCTTAAAGTGTGGTGTCCAGAACTGGACACAGTATTTGAGGTGAGGTCTGACCAGTGCAGAGTAGGGTGGAACGATGATTGTTATTTTTGCTAACATTGGTGAAACTTAAATGAATTCTAGTAATTCTTAATTTGCATAGATATAGACACACAAGCGCACCCACATATAAGCACATACAAATGTGTGTCATAGGCCTGATCCTTTCATATATTTAAAGACTGCTTAATCTCCTCTTCTCCAGGCTAAACACACCCAGCTCGTTCAACCGTTTCTCATGTGGCTGTGTTTCCCAGACCCCTCACCATCCTGGTTGCTCTTCGCTGGATATGTTCCAACTTCCCAATGTCCTTCTTAAAATGGGGAGCCGAGAACTAGACACGGTATTCCAAATGCGGCCTGACTAATGGAGAACTATTTGCCCCCACAATTTGGACATTATGCTTCTATTAATTCAGCCCAAGATTGCATTAACTTTCTTAGCTGCTGCATTGCACTGTTGGCTCATATTCAGCTCGTGACTCACTAAGGCACCTTGGTCCTTTTCCAAGCCAGGTCTTCCCCATCCTATATTTGTGTTTCTGATTTTTTTTGTACCTGAATGCAAGACTTTACATTTATGTCTGTTAAATCGCATCATGTTAGATTCGTATTAGACAGTGTTCTAGCCTGTCTAGATTCTTTTGAATACTGATCCTGTCTTATATGGTGCTGGCTATTCCTCCTGGTTTTGTGTCATCTCCAATGAGGAGAAAGTGAATTATAGTCTGGGTGACATGGAACCGCTCAGTAATCAGTTGCAATGGCAGTTATAAGTGGGGATGGATGGACCCATCTCCATTTGGGGTGCGGGGCAGCCAGACACACAGGGATGTTGGGGCAGGACCAATGTGCACACCCACATCCCACCCCTTCCCACTTTTGCCCTACACGTGAGCAGGCAACATCTCCCACGGATCCTCACATGCAAGACATTGTTGTGCCATACCAAAAGTCTCATGGAGGTCCTGTAATGAGGTCTTCCTCCCTCACCTCTTGATAAGCCTGGTCTGGAAAGGGATGGGCAGAGCCCATCACAAATCATTTTGTAGAAAGTTTGAGCTCAACTCATAATTGGCTTGGGGAGGGAGTGAACTGGGTTTTCTGAGCCCCCCAGGTCCAAATTTCAGCGGCATCACTAGTTATGGTCAAATAGGTCAGACTTTTCCAACCTGTTGCCCTCCAGATGCTTTGGACTAGAATGTCCAGCATTCCTGACCATTGGCCATGCTAGATAGGAGTTGATGTCCAGACATCTGGAGGGCACCAGGTTAGGGAAGCCTGACATAGGCCCTAAAATTAGCTTTAAGAACATAAGAAGAGCGATGCTGGATCAGACTAAGGGTCCATCTAGTCCAGCATTCTGTTCACACAGTGGCCAACCAGCTGTCTACTAGGAACCCACAAGCAGGGCATGAGCGCAACAGCACCCTCCCACCCATGTTCCCCAGAAACTGGTGTACATAAGCTCACTGCCTCTGGTACTGGAGGTAGCACATAGCCATCAAGACTAGTAGCCATTGATAGCCTTTTCCTCCAGGAATTTCTCTAACCTCGTTTTAAAGCCATCCAAACTTGTGGCCATTACTACTTCCTGTGGTAGTGAATTCCATAGTTTAACTATGCGCTGCGTGAATATCTCTTAAGAGATATCAATATTCTGGGTAGACAAAGATATGAGGAATACAAGAAAAAAAAAAGAAATGAAATTTGGTTTCAATGAATGTCAGTAAAGCATTTGATAAAGTGCCTTAAGGGAAATGAAAAAGCCAGGTATCCCTGCAAGCCCCGTGGCATGCAAATAACTGGTTAAGGGATGGTACTTGTGCTAAATGTGTACTATTAAGTCAGAGAGAAGCAATGAATAGATGATCTCCAGGAGAAAAATCTTTGGTTCTATTTTTGAAATGTTGTTATTAGTCACCTTAGGGGGGAGGAGCATGGAGCTGCAATGCACAGATGGTGCCAAGTCATTCCTTTGTTTGCTACGCCCACTCCTGCCATCATGCCTTCTACCCTGCTGTTCTGTCAAGCCTCCTCTACCTTCTCCAAGTCCATTCCCTTTAGCGAAGACTCTCCTTACCCAACAGAAAGTCGTCTCTTCTTGCATTTTCTTCTGCCAGTTCAACCCTTGTATGCCATCGGGGGAGGAGGGGTTGCCCTGTCCCACTTCTTTGTGGGTTCATTCTAAGTCTTCTTGGATTTCAGTTTAACTAGGAAAATGAGTAAAATTAATGCCAGAATTGAAGCAATTGGACCCAGGTTTGATTTTCTTCATTTGCATATTTTTGCCCCTCTGTATTACTGAAGCATACAGGCACATTTCACGAAACACTGAAAACGGTTATTTGATGCAACCGTAGTGTGATTGCATCAAGATTCTATTCTACGACTGCACACTGGTAAATGTTGTGGTGCAGCGAGGGCTGGACGTGGGACCAAGGTCCAGGGCCCTGCAGCTCAGGGAGCCCCCAAATAACCACCCAGAGCGTGGCAGGTGATGGGGCAGTGGCAAACAGGCCCAGTGT
This sequence comes from Heloderma suspectum, assembly GCF_057233095.1. Taxonomy (NCBI): domain Eukaryota; kingdom Metazoa; phylum Chordata; class Lepidosauria; order Squamata; family Helodermatidae; genus Heloderma; species Heloderma suspectum. Next base: position 121,651,373 of record NC_139462.1, read on the forward strand.
CAGACCCTTGACTGGAACGGGTATGCCAGGGCCCACCAGGAGTGACGGCACTCCCCACGGCACACTTTTAAAACACCTTATACTTGGGGGCAGCCAGCCAGACGTATCCATTGCATTAGGGCAACAGAAGCAAACTCCATTGTGTTCCTGTAATCATGATGGCGCTATGGTGCGATACTACAGAAGCTCCAAGTATTTATTTTTAATCACAGTTAGCAAAAAGCTGGGGTCTGTTTACTCTAACATATTAGGAATGTAGAAGCAGTTGTAAAGCATGGAATGGTGTGAAGGCAGAAGAACTGAACGTTTATTATTATTTATATATTTAAAGCTCTTCAGCACTCCTGGAGTGCTTACATACAATCAATAAAAACAAGACAGGCCCTGCCCACAGGATTATAATCTCAAAAGACACAACACAAAGGGAAAAAGTGATGGGGAGGAAAGAGGAAAAGAGCAAGTTTTCTCACAGCAAGATTCTGTTTCCCATTTCATCTCCCTCTGGTGCAGCCTGCTGGAATGGCTTCTGGCATTGAGGGAGGAGCCTGATGGAGCTGGTCTTACAGGTGGGCTGGTGAAATGGCCTTGCTATCCATCTGTACTATGTCCGGCCAAGGGTTCTGTCAAAGCCCTGTGCTACCTCAGTGGTGGCAAGGGCTTCACATCACTGGGCATTGCTATAGTTTGGTTTGCAGGGTTCTGCTATGGGTTAGAAGTTAAGTAGGAGTCTGACTGGTCAGGGGGGAGGGGATCTTCATGTCAATGGAATGAGAAGCGCATTGGAGTATTACCCAGATTTTCATGGAATTGGCTTTTGTCAGGGACACACAAAACAAGAAAAGCTGAGTGTGCTGTACCTTTAAAATCCAGTTTTCAGGAGTCACACAGTGCTTGAAAGGAACATACTTCCAGATTTGGTGGGGGGAGTAGAACAGAACGTAATCAACCTGGCAGGGGCTTCTCAACCAATGAGAGGCTTGTTTCCCTGTCCAGCCCCCCACCCCCGCTTTTGCATGAAGAAGCCAAATTCTCCAGTGCAGCACCTGAAGGCTCCCCCTTAGAGCACCCCAACACCCCAATTTTGTCCCATTCCAGCAAACTGTCACAGAGTTATTCCTCTCCCCACTTTTCCCAAATGCATACACTTTTACCTGAAGAAGCCAAAATCCCTAATTCTCGAGTACAGCATCTGAAGGCTTCTCCTGAGAATACCCACACACACACACACACACAATTTTGCCCCATTCCAGAAAAACTATCACAAAGTTATAGCTTTCACACACACCCTTTCTCCTCCTCTGAACACTTTTTCCCTGCTCACAATGACAGGCTCCCATGATCCTGAGACTTCGCCAGATCACTACTGCGATAAAGTTCTTACACAACATCAGAGAAGCAACTTTACACAACATTGGGGAAGTGATTTTACAGAACATTGGGGAAGCGAAGTAATGCAAACATCAGAGAAGTGCATAATCACTGAGAATTACTCCCACTGGTGAAGAGGAAGTGCAAGGCAATTCTGAAGGCTCAAAAGAGCACTCTAGGGCTTTGATACATTGAAAAGGCAGGTGAGTTACTCTAATTACTTATGTTATGGTGGGCATGGCCAGGTGAAACACACACCCCTAAGAACACCCCAATCATACTGAATTTAAAGCAGAGGGATGGGCACACAGCAGCTGAACTGCAAGGGGAACTGAGTTAAAGAAAAACAACAGAGTAAAAGTACTCTGCAAAAATGTGGCTTCCCCACAGATAAACTCCGGGGTTGCTGCAAAGTGGCCACAACATCATGTGTCCCTAACGACTTTAAGCCACAGCAACATCAGAGAAAACCTCCCACGTAGACAGGCCCCAGATTTTACAGAGAAGCCAGATGGTAACAGATCAGCAGAATGGAAAGCTCTGAGTGATGCTGGGGCTGGGAGCCAGACAGAGTTTTTTGTATTCCTCCAGCAAGGAACAGAGCAAGACTGAGCCTTAAATAAGAGTTTGGCTGCATTCAGGCTGGTTGGCCCCACCTCTACACTGACTGAGTCACTGTCTCTTAAAAAGAGAGACAGTTTTAGCAGCCTCATGGCCTAGGATGGCAATGTGACCTCCTCTGAATGCAGGGGAGCTGACCCCTAGGATCTTTCTCAGGAAATGGGTCCCAGGGAGGTGACCAGATCCCCTCCTTTACTTGTTAACTCTGGAGACTTTTCTGAGGACAAGGGTCCACAAGCTCTAAAGAGCTCCCCATAAGATCATTAGGTCCATGGTTTAAAAACTATCTAGTTGCATCACTATGTGGGGCATGTAGATGTCAGGAGCCCAGCATGGGCTCCATCCCCCTGCCAGGGGATGTGCAGTAGAGGGGCAATGACTAGGGAATGGGAAGGGATGAGTCACTTTGGGGTTTCCCCCAGAGAGCATGGTGACAGAGACCTTTGCCTGGGCCCTGGGTAGAGTAGATCCTCTGTGTTCTTTTAATAACAAGGCGGGAGGTCAGTTCCATCAGCTTCTACCCCCGAAAATGGGGAGCAGGAGTTCTTAAAGCCTTAGCTTTCCTATTTTCTTGTAGCCTGAGCTCCCTCACTCAGGTCCCAAGAGTCTCTTTAGGTAAGGGAGGCCTTCCTCTAGTCACTGCCTCAGATAGCTCTCCCTTCCTTTGACTGAGAGGCAAAGTGACTGCTGCTTCAAATGGTCCCTACCCAGGCTTGGTGTTATGTATACTGGGGTGGGGGTGGGGGTACTGTGGGTTAGTTGTTTTTGAACCTTGGCAGCTCCTGCAGAGCTGGGAGCAGCAACGGTTGGTGGAGCTTCTGCTAAGTTCTCACTTCTGTGTGTGCTAAATAAAGAACAGGTGTGCTTGAGGCCTGCTGATTCTCGCAGTCATTCCTACTACCTATGCAATGCTTTGTGGCAATGAGGGTGGGATTCTGAGAGCTATAAAGGCAGCCAGGACTGTGAATCCATTTACACAGCTAACTGGTAAGCAGTCAACTAGGCCCACTTAAGAACTTGAGCAACTCCTGTGCAAAAACCAAACCAAACCAAAATTAAAATGGCTGCTCTTGGACATATTGAAGAGTTTGTTAAGAGTCAACCTGCTTCCTGGGATTCTTATGCAGAATGACTTTCATTTTATCTTGAAGCAAATAAGATAGCTAATCCTGAACAAAAGCAAGCTGTGCTCTTAACTGTGGGTCACAGACATTTGCCATAATAAGATCCCTTACTGCTCCTGCCTCATAAAGACATTTGATGAACTTTTAGGATTATTGAATATACATTTCTCATCAAATCCTTCAGTTATTGTGCAGAGATTTAAATTTCACAAACGAATGCAGCAACCTGGAGAGGGCTCTACCAGTTATATCGCAGAACTGCTTCATCTTTCTCAGCACTGCAACTTTGGGGATTTTCTAGAGGATATGCTGAGGGATTGCCTTGTCTGTGGGGTTTATTATGAAGCACTACAACAACGCCTCCTGTCCGAGCCAAACTTAACATTTGGAATGGCTCAAGAAAAGGCATTAGCCAGTGAGACTGCATCACTATTTGTCACAGAACTCAAGAGAGATGCAGAGGATGTAAATGCCAACCAGAGCAGGCAGGCTGAGAATTCTGGGCAGCAAGGTCAAGAACACAAGAAATGCACCCTCCATAAAGTCTGCAGAAAGGCCCTGGCTTACTTATTCCTGCTCAGGCTGTAGAGGACCACATCAGCGTTCTATGTGCAGATTCAAGGATGCTGAGTGCAAGTTTTGCAAGAAGAAGGGCCACCTTGAGTGGGTTTGCCGTTCAAAATCTGCCAGCACAATGCCAAGGAACTATAACAAGGAGTTACTCCACCTAGCATCTCATGGGGTTGATTATCCACAGGGTGATGAAACTCAACAGCTATATCACATTCAGGAGGTCTGTGGCAAGGAACCTCATAATTCTGTGTTGTATGTGTAGTAAAAATGTAACCTAAAAGCCATTGTATGTGCCTTAAGCACCACGTAGCATTGTAAGAGCTGCGCATGCCTAGAATGAGCAGACAGTAACCCTAAGATAAGGTTGCTAAGCAAACCGCTGGCAACCAATCAAAAGTAACACGCTGGCTGAGGAATGCAAGCTAAGTGATAAAACTGCAGCGCGGGGGTTGCCAGGGGTCGACTCTGCTTTTGAGCGTGAGCTCCTTTGTCAAACTGTTTGCAAACAATAAAATCGAGTTGGACCCAGCCTGAAGTTGACTCTCCTCTTTGGGGCAAATTGGACTAGCCTCCAGGGGGCGAAACTAGCATTTTGTGCAACAAACTGGCGAGCCAGTCAGGAGTCCCTTGGACCACCCTGGGGTCAAACGACAGAACCGGCAAAGGTGCCTGTGGGGCGCGCCGGACCGCCTTTGAGGTCTGCCACGGCACCAGAGAACGGGGGTTGGGACACCCAGGAGGTTAAAGGCGTGGACTCCATTGATTGAGTCAACCAGGCTGAACGGGTCTGAAGAGACGGCACTAGGGTGTTGGGCAGAGTAAGTACTTGATTTCCCTTCTGTCTTTCTGTTTGTGTTGCCTTCGGAGCGTCTGAGGTTTGTCAGACTCTGTGTAAACGTCTGAGGTTTGTTAGACTCCGTGTAAGTGTCGGAGGTTTGTCAGGCTCCGTGTATGGTTTCAAACAGAGGTAGGCATAATGGGGGCGGGTAGCTCCCGTTTAGAAAGCTCTGCCACTCCCTTGGGATGCATGCTAAAGAACTTTAGCAAAGTCAAAGAAAGTTATGGCACTAAGATGTCAAAAGGCAAGCTGGTTACACTCTGTCAATTGGAGTGGCCGTCATTTGGAGTCAACTGGCCAGATATCGGCTCCTTTAATGAGGCCACAATTAAAAAAGTGCATGTTATTGTTGTAAATGATGGGCACTGGGATCAGTATCCCTATATAGACTCATGGTTGAGTTGCGCTTTGAGCAACCCTTCCTGGGTGAAACAATGTAAAGGAGAGATGTGCAAACAAATGCTGGCTGCAGACCCTCGGAGAATGAAGGGAGGGAAGAGAAAGCCAATCTTAGAGGGAGAAGACGAGATAGACTTGGCGCAAGGTTTGAGGGGGCAGGATCGTGATCATGCAATTTCGCCTCAACCTCCAGTAGAAAGTACCCTAACGGTAGCCACAGCCTCTCAACCCCGGCCAGCCGGGTCCACATCGCAAAGTCTCTCTCAACCACCACCCTATGATGGAGAGTATAACGTGACTCCCTCGTGCCCTGCCGACTCCTCTTCTGACCAAGTCCCAAGACAAGTGGCCCAGCCCAGCTCACCAAGACCCCTGCGGGACCCATCCCAGTTAGCAATACATTTTTCTCCTCTGGCTGAGCCTAGGGCTACCCGAAACCCGCACCCTAAATACCAGTGCCTGATGCGAGAGGTAATGACAGGGGAGGGGCAGACTGCATTTGTATATGTGCCCTTCAGCACCGCTGATCTGTTCAATTGGAAAAATCAGAATCCTTCCTTTAGAGAAGACCCTGATAAGATGCAAAGTTTATTTCAATCTGTGGGGCAGATGCATCGTCCCACACGGGCAGATGTGCAGATGATGTTGCAAACCCTACTAACATCCGAGGAAAGGCGCCTAGTGCAAGGCACCGCTAATAGGATTGCTGAGGAGCGAGTAGCAGGAACTACTAGGGACCCCCATGAATTATGCCCCCAAGTAGACCCTGAGTGGCGTCCCAATGACCCCAGGGACCGAGAGCGGAGTCAGGACTATTTGGAAATAATAGCGGAGGCATTGGGGAGAGCTGTGCCACGTGTGACTAACTTTTCAAAGTTGTATGAAGTCCGCCAAGAGAAGGATGAAAATCCCTCTGTGTTCCTAGGATGGTTGTTTGATGCATTTAGGAAGTTTAGTGACCTAGATCCTGAAGCCTCAGAAAACCAGCGCATGGTAAATACAATGTTCATAGGGCAAGCAGCACCAGATATAAGAAAGAAGCTGCAGAAAGCCAAAGGAGCCGTGGGCAAGCCACTCTCCGAGTTGGTAGAGATTGCATATAAAGTGTATGGCAACCGAGAGCAAGTAACAGAAAGAAGGGAGACAAAACGCGGCGAAAAGCAACTGGCGATGCTAGCAGCCGCCTTGAGTGGCAGCTCAGGACGCATAGAGCCTCAGCAGAGGCAAGAGGGGGGGCAGAAGAAGTGAAAGGGCCGCCCGAGGTTTGACGAATGTGCATATTGCCGAGAGAAGGGACACTGGAAGAAGGACTGCCCGCTGAGAAGGCAGAGAGAGAAGAGCCAGGGGGAGGGGCGCCAATTGAGAGCAGACTCCTCTGAGGAATGTAGCTGAAGGAGACCGGGATCTAAAGCCACCACCCTACGAGTAAGTACTCGGGAAGATCCCATGGTAAAGATAAGGGTTGGTGGCAGAGACTATGAGGCTCTGGTAAATACTGGAGCCACCTTTTCCATGATCCCTGCAAAAAAAACCCTCGCCAAAGAAAGCAGACGACACGTGACAATAGAAGGAATTGAAGGAAGAAAGGCTAGATTGCCTGTATGTGAGCCCCTCCTCACAAAGATCGGAGACAATAGACTAGAACATGCCTTTGTGGTCTCGCCCACATGTCCGGTTGCCCTTCTGGGGCGGGACTTGCTGACGAAGCTGCAAGCTGAGATCTTCTTTCGTGGGGATCAGATTGTAGTACAGCTACCAGTGAAGCAGAGCTCAAATTACCAGATGGCCCTCCAGGCAACTGAAACTGTGTCAAAGGCCAAGGGGATTGAGCTCTTAAAAAATGTTGACCCGTGTGTATGGGCAGATGGAACCCCAGCTCGGGCAAAGTATGTAACACCAATCAAAATTCCCCTAAAGGAGGGAGAGCTGCCTGTGTGTGTGAAACAGTATCCTTTGAAGAGAGCTACTCGTGCAGGCTTAAAACCGCTTATTGAAAAGTTTAAGAAGTATGGCTGGCTAGTAGAGGGCTCATCCCCCTTTAACACCCCAATATTGGGGTTGCTCAAACCAAACAGCGCCTCTTACAGGCTGGTGCAAGACCTGAGAGCCATAAACAAGAAAGTTTTAGTGGATCATCCCCTGGTTCCGAACCCCCACACCATTTTGACCCAAGTTCCAGCAAATGCAAGGGTGTTTTCCGTCCTAGATTTAAAAGATGCTTTCTTCTCTATCCCACTGCACAAAGACAGCCAGAAAATATTTGCATTCGAATGGGAAGACCCAGATACTTATCATAAAACTCAATTGTTATGGGCTGTGTTGCCCCAAGGGCTCGTTTCAGCCCCCCACATTTTTGGATTAGCATTGCAGAAGGATTTGGAGCAGTGGAAAGACAAGCACCAGGAGGTGGCGCTGTTGCAATATGTTGATGACCTGTTGATAGCGAGCCCTAGCATGCAAATGGGGAAGAGAGCAACAGTCTTTGCTGAACACCTTGGGAGAAAGGGGGTACAAAGTATCACGAGAGAAGGCTCAAATATGCCAACCAAAGGTCACTTTCTTAGGTTATGAAATTGAAATGGGAACAAGAGCCCTGAGCAAAGATCGAATTCAAACTATACAAAATATGCCTGCTCCTAAAAGCCCAAAGGAGTTACGAGCCTTTCTAGGTCTGACAGGGTTTTGCAGAATGTAGATTCCTGATTATGGGGGAAAGGCTAGGCCCCTGTATGAGTCTCTTACCAAAGAGGGCCTCGCAAGTTGGAAATGGACTAAGGAAAATCAGCATGCATTTGAACTATTGAAGACTGCCCTCTCACAACCTCCAGCACTCATGATTCCAAATGGGCGCAAGCCCTATAGATTGTACGTGCATGAGAACAAGGGAGTTGCCTCGGGAGTCTTGACTCAACCAGTGGGCCCGACATGGAGGCCTGTGGGCTATTACTCCAAGGTCCTGGACCCTGTAGCAAAAGGGTGGCCAGCATGTCTGAGAGCCGTTGCGGCCACTGCTACCCTTGTAGAGGAGGCACAAAAGATTGTCATGGGAGCTAACATGGAGATACACACCCCACATGGTGTACCCCAAATCCTTAGAGCAGAGGGAGGAAAGTTCTTAAACCCTTCCAGACAATCTAGATATGAGATCTTTTTGTTATCTAATCCAGGCCTCACCTATAAGCATACCACGGCCCTGAATCCAGCCACCCTTCTGCCAGAACCAGGACCCCCATGTCATGATTGTCTGGAAGTGTTAACTCAAACAGTATTGATTCGATCTGACTTGACAGATGACCCGCTTGAAAATCCAGAAGAAGAGTTCTTTGTAGATGGCTCAAGCAATGTAATCGATGGCACACGACATACAGGATGCACCGTGGTAACGCTGACTGAAACTATGTAGAAAGAGAAACTCCCCGCAAGTTGGTCAGCGCAAGCAGCAGAACTCACTGCCTTGACACGTGCAGTAGAATTGGGGAAGGATAAAAGAGTGAACATATTTACAGACTCACGCTATGCCTTTGCCACTGTACATGCCCATGGACTCCTGTGGAAAGAACGTGGGTTCATCACAGCCTCTGGACAGAAGATTGCAAATGGACCGCAGATTGTGACACTACTGGAAGCTCTCCAACTGCCAAAGGAGGTAGCTGTGGTGCATGTAAAAGCACATGGCAGAGCCACAGATGAGCACCAGAGAAGGGGAAATGCGAAGACCGACATGGCAGCCAAAGAAGCAGCGCAGATGGGAGGAGAAGTAGTGTTTCAAGGCTTAGCCCATGAGATACCCCTCCGCTTGGAAGATTATAAAGCAAAATACACCCAGGCTGATGACAAAGCTGCCGAGGAAAACAAGGCCACAAAAAATCCCCAAGGGTGGTGGATAGTCCCAGGAGGAAAAGTCATGCTACCCCGATGGCTGGCAGAAGAAGTGGTAAAACAACTTCATGCAAAGACCCACATGGGAGGCACCGCAATGGGAGACTTACTTGTTCGACAGGTTGTGGCACCGGGATTGTATGTAGAAGCCCAACGAGTCGCAGCAAGATGCCCCACCTGCCAGAAGGTAAATCCAAAAGGGGCCCGAGTGCCACCGCCAATGGGAGGACGACAGTGGGCGCACTACCCTAGACAGGCCTGGCAGATTGACTTCGCAGAGCTTCCAAGGTCAGGCCGACACCAATATTTATTGGTACTGGTGGATCAGCTAACTGGATGGGTAGAGGCCTACCCTACAAGGACAGCTACAGCATCAACAGTGGCACACTTCCTGCTCCAGGAGCTAATACCTCGGTTCCTGTTGCCTGAGTCTATTGAGTCGGATCAAGGGAGCCACTTTGTGGGAAAGATAGTGCAAGAAGTGTCTAAAGCTTTAGGCATTAAATGGAGACTCCATACCCCATGGAGGCCTCAGAGTTCAGGTCAGGTGGAGCGCATGAATAGGACATTAAAGACAATGATAACAAAAATTTGCATAGAGACCCACTTAAAGTGGCCCCAGGCGCTCCCACTGGCTTTAACTCGCATTCGTAGCACTCCACGTAGAGGGATAAAATTGTCACCTTTTGAATTAATGTTTGGAATGCCTCCTAGGGTTCTGCCAGCAGGGTGGAGGGAGCAAGTCACTGTCGATTTGGGAAAAACTGAAATTGGAGAACATGTTATTGCCTTGCAGTCTGTTTTGTCATCCCTTCACAGGTTTGCTGCACCATTCCAGAGCCTACCGCTGGATGTTCCAATCCACAACTTCCAGCCGGGGGACCAGGTGCTGCTCCAAAAGTGGAAAAAGGGCCCCCTAACTGAGAGGTGGGAGGGACCATACCAGGTGTTGTTGGTAACCCATACAGCTGTCAAGCTCAGCGGAAATGACAGGTGGACTCACTGTTCCAGAATAAAAAGGTATAACCAAGGTGAGGACACCAGCTCCCAGGGCGTGGTCACTCTGGAAGCTGACCTCCTCTCGGAAGAAGAAGCCTGCAAGCAGCGGGATAAAGACAACTGGCATAGTTATCCTATTTCAGAACTGAAATTAAGATTATGTAAAACAAGGACCAAAGATTAAGTATGCAGCAGCTGTGTCTGTTAGTAATAATCCTAAGGCTAAATCTAGCTGTAGGAGAAAACAGCATGCTGTTTCTAGCTGAAGCTGTAGCCAGATACTTGAACCTCTCGAACTGCTGGGTCTGCATACAGGCCGAAAATGAGGGAAAGGTAAGCACATGGATCCCTCATCCTCTGAACCTGACTGAATTAGTACACACCGATTATAAAGTACATAAACAAACAAATGTTACTTGGGAAGATGATTTTATCTTAAGTCAAACTCCATCATGGGAAGTACGGCCTCAGTTAGGAGAATGGTGCTTCATGCAAAACAGGTCTGACACACATACACACTTTGTAAGAAATAGCAGCTGCAGGAATTATATAATAAAGGGAGGTGCATGGCATAACAACCACACCTCAAAGAGAACTTTTTGTGCAGGATATGCAGATTACATCACCCTTCGGCCCAAGGTTTCAAGGGTGATAGGTGGCCACAAGTGTGTGTTGTGGTCAATCCCTCATAGTAGCTCACAATCCTTGTTCTATTGCATTCGAAACCAGACAAAAGATCAAAATGCTAGAGCATGCTATATAAATGGAACTCTAAGCCCACGTGAAGATTCAACCCTATATTTGGGATTTTACAATCAGTATTTGGATCCCCAAAAATATTGCCTAGCAGACAAGTCTTGGCCTGCTTTGACTGGCCATTATTGGATCTGTGGGACTCACGCATACACCCAGTTGCCCGCCAACTGGACTGGCGTGTGTTATCCTGGGATATTAAGGCCCTCATTCATGCTGTTGCCTCAAAGGGCCTCAGTACTGCACCGACTATATGGAATAGATAAAAGATCCCTGAGCATAGAAGACTTGTCTGCTACACAAAGATGGGGAAATGATGAGTGGCCGGCAGAAAGGATAATAAGGTATTATGGGCCTGCCACTTGGGAACCCAACGTGGTGGGAAGAGAACCCACGTACCTTACTAACCGCATAATCCGGCTTCAGGCAATAGTGGAAATCTTTGCAAACGAGACTGCAAGGGCCATAGATTTAGCAGCCACACAGCTAACCCAACTCCGCAATGCTGTCACCCAAAATCAGATGGGACTTGATTACGTGTTAGCAGCAGAGGGGGGCCTTTGTCAGAAGTTTAATTGGACAGACTGCTGTTTGCAGATTGATGACAATGGCGATATCCTTAGGGATATTGCAACGAAAATTAGAAAAATAACTCACGTCCCAGTACAAACCTGGAACGGGTGGAGTACTGACTGGCTGACTTCATGGTTGCCGAACTTTCGCTGGTTGAAGACTGGATTTATGATATTCTGCTTAGTTATGCTAATTTTGTGCTTATTACCCTGCATACTTCCCTGCATTATAGCCCTAGTCAAACGTACAGTAAAATCTGTAGTCAGCAGGGAAATGTTTGTACATTACCAGAGATTAGCGATGGCTAAAGTAGACTAAGTGTTATAAGAAGAAAGCATCTTGAGGGGGGAATTGTAGTAAAAATGTAACCTAAAAGCCATTGTATGTGCCTTAAGCACCACGTAGCATTGTAAGAGCTGCGCATGCCTAGAATGAGCAGACAGTAACCCTAAGATAAGGTTGCTAAGCAAACCGCTGGCAACCAATCAAAAGTAACACACTGGCTGAGGAATGCAAGCTAAGTGATAAAACTGCAGCGCGGGGGTTGCCAGGGGTCGACTCTGCTTTTGAGCGTGAGCTCCTTTGTCAAACTGTTTGCAAACAATAAAATCGAGTTGGACCCAGCCTGAAGTTGACTCTCCTCTTTGGGGCAAATTGGACTAGCCTCCAGGGGGCGAAACTAGCATTTTGTGCAACATATGCAATAGTATTAATCAATGGTTGGAAGTGCAAAATGGAAGTGGATTCAGGGTCTGGGGTCATAATTCGGGGTCATAATTAACAGAGACACCTTTAAGCACATATTTTTAAGGCCCTTGCTCCAAAGTTGTCAAGGCCATTCTGCATGATTACAATGCAAAGTAAGGTCGATATTGTTGGATGCTGCACTGTAGATGTACAGTATGGGTCCTTCCAAGGGAAGCTTCCACTTATAATTGCGGAGGGGCAGAGGAAAAACCTCTTGGGGAGAAACTGGTTCTTATCAAAAGGAATCAGTGTTAAAGGAATTCACACCTTTACTACAGGTCAGCTTGCAGCAATTGTTAATAAGTTTCCAAGGGTATTTTCTGAAGAACTGGGAGAATACAAAGGGAAGCCAGTGTCACTCCATCTGGATACATCTATTGCACCAATTTGCATGAAAGCCAGGAATGTGCCTTTTGCACGGCGGGAAAAAATTGAAGAAGAGCTTGAGCATCTCATCGAGCAAGGTATGCTAGAACCAGTTACTCAGACCCAGCGCTCTACACCCATTGTTCTGGTATTAAAGCCTAATGGGAAGGTGAGACTGTGTGGGGATTACAAGTGCACTGTGAATAAGGCACTTAAGCAGCATTCATACCCAATGCCTTGCTGTTCTTGGTGGAGGGAAGGTCTTTGCAAAATTTGATCTGGCCCAAGCATATCAACAGCCGGTTGTTGATGATGCTACAGCACATGCCCAAACAATAATCACTCATCGAGGGGCATTCCGAGTAAAGCGTCTGCAATTCGGAATTTCTGTGACCTCTGGACTGTTCCAACAATTCATGGAAACCCTACTTTCTGGAATTCCAGGTGGTGTACCATATTTTGACAATGTCCTGTTCATGGGATCAACAGAGGAAGAACTTGCTGAACAACTCCAAGAAGTCCTGCATTGTTTTGACATATCCGGCATTCGTGTAAAAAAAGGAGAAATGTGGAGTTGGAACCTCCAGCATAACATTTTTGGGCTATCGTATTGATGCTTCTGGCATTCACTCCACTGAGGAAAAAATATGCTCCAAAAACAAAGGAGGAACTTCAAGCCCTCTTGGGACTTCTCAAGTTCTACCACATGTTTCTTCCACAAAAGGCTGCCATTGCTGAGCCACTGCATCACTTGCTGGGAAAAGGAGTTCTATGGAAATGGACCAGCCAGCATGAGAATGCTTTCCAGAATGTCAAACACTTGTTGAGTTCAAAATCTGTGCTTGTACATTATGATGGGAAAAAAAACCCCACTCTTCCTTACTACTGTTTCTTCTTATGGGGTTGGTGCTGTACTAAGCCACAAAGTTCCAGATGGTACACAGGCACGGATTGCTTATTATTCAAGGACTATGTCATCCACTGAAAGAAACTTTGCACAAATTGACAGCGAGCCTTGGCTGTTATTGCAGGAGTCAAAAAGTTCCACAACTATCTCTATGGCCAAGCTTTTGAAATATGCATGGATCACAAACCTCTTCTAGGAATCTTCTCTCCTGGTAAACCTACTCCCTGCATCTATCATCTCACATGCAGTGTTGGAGCATTCTGCTCAATGCTTATGATTATACACTTGTCTACAACCCAGGAAAGGCAATAACTAATGCTGACAGATTGAGACAGGTACCACTTCAAATTCCAGATTTTGTTGTACCTCCTCCACTGGAAGTCTTGATGCTAGAAGCCCTTGCTGACCCACCTCTTCAGGCTGATCAAATTGCTAGGCTGACTGCTCAAGTTCCTGTACTGGCTGTGGAGGGGATGGCCAGATGAGGAACTGCCAGTGGAATTTAAGCCATTCAAACACCGTCAGCATGAGGTCTGCCCATAAAGTATGTCTGCTATGGGGAAACCATGTTATTATTCCAGATATGAGTTGTCAAACCATCTTGACCACGCTGCATGCAGCTCATCCAGGGATTGTTTGCATGAAAGCATTGGCCAGGAGCTATGTCTGGTGGCCCGGTATTGACTCAGATATTGAAAAAACTGTAAATGAGTGCAGTACTTGTCAAGGTACTAGGCACAATTTGCCAAGGGCACCTATCTTTCCATGGCAAGTGACCAAGAAGCCCTGGTCAAGAATCCATACTGATTTTGCAGGACCATTTCAAGGAAAAAACTTCTTGGTTGTGGTAGATTCTTACTCGAAGTGGCTTGAAGTAGTCTCAGTACCATCACAAACAGTTGCTGCAACAATCACAGCACTGCACCACTTATTTGCAACCCATGGGTTGCCTGATACTATAGGGACAGACAATGGGACAGCTTTTACATCTGCTGAATTTAAATCATTTGCAGACAAGAACCTTATTCGGGCTGTCACCATTGCACCTCGTCATGCCCAAGCAAATGGCCAAGCTGAACAGATGGTGCAGACAACAAAAGATGCCCTGAAGCGCATTGTGGGAGGAGACTGGCCAACATGCCTTGCCAGGTTTCTCATTGCTCAACATGTTACTCCTTGTGCAACAACAGGAGTTAGTCCTGCAGAGTTACTTATGGGGTGGTGTCTAAAAACTTGCCTTGACCATATCCACCCAGATTTAACGGAAGACTTACAAAGCAAATGGAAGTAAACTCTGGATGCTGCCTTCTCAGCTCCTGCTTTCTGTTCATTTGCCCCACAAGATCAGGTGTTTGCTAGGAACTGTGGTGCTGGACTGAGGTGGGTTCCTTCCTCTATTACTGAGGTTACTGGACCGGTATCATACAAGGTCCAGTGTGCAGATGGGTCAGTGTGGCATCGCTATGTTGACCAGCTGAGAAGGCTTTCTGGCCAGAGTGGGTTGTCATCATCAGAGGTAGCTGCTGAAGATCTATCTGGAACCGATGTGTTTCTCTTACCACCAGCTGAAGCACCAGAACCACTAAGTGATGGGAGCAATACTCCTTCCTTACCAACAGCAGTTACTGAAGGGAAGCCATCTGAGCAATCTACACCTACTAGTCGAGTGCAGAGGCTGTGCTGTGAAAGGGTACCTCCTCGTAGGTTGGAAGACTATGATAGCTAAGGGGGAAGGAATGTTATGTATTCTAGGGGGTACTGTGGGTTATTGTTTTTGAACCTTGACAGCTCCTGTAGAGCTGGGAGCAGCAACAGTGGGTGGCGCTTCTGCTACGTTCTCAGGTCTGTGTGCGCTAAATAAAGAACAGGTATGCTTGAGGCCTGCTGATTCTCCCAGTCATTCCTACCAACTATACCACGCTTGGCTTTCTTGGAGACTGGTTGCAGCAGGCGCTGTTTGGCTGCTGCCTCTTCTGGCCCTGCTTTTGCCTCCTTTCTCCTCTTCTTAGCTGGTTCCTGATACAGGAGGGAGGGCTGATTAAGAATGGGTAATTAATGGTCTCTTTCTTCATGGAACCTTTTTATGAGCGGCTGTGCTGCTGCAGAGCAGAATTCCAAACAGTCAGTCCAACTATCTTCAGGGCCAGAGCACCACTGAAGATGATGGACACGTCTGTCCGGATCGTTGCTCTTCAGCAGCCTGCACACTTGGTCTGCAAAAAGTTTTAAAAAAAAACAACGGAAGAAAAAGGGAAGACCAGTGCTGGAGTAAGCGGGGGAGGAGCAAACAAGCAGTGCCGTGGGAAGGGATCAAACGGGACCCTTTTTCTTCCTGTAACATTTTTGAACACAGGTTTTCCAATGCTGGACCCAGTGCTCCTAAGAACCGCCTCCTAATAAGGGGGCACGGTAGGGCGGGAATGAACGGGTCCCTTTTCCTTTCCTTTGTTACAAATGGAAGACACTGTGATGGGTGCCTCTAGGCAAGGCTTTTACTGTGCAATTGCTCTACCTCATTCACCAGACTGGGGCCAGGAGCTAGGAAAATATAGCAGAACACCACACACAAAAGAATCTTGATACAGCCATCACATCATTTGCTATTTTGCTGTGTTTTTGTGAATATGCATGTGCACATCAGTAATGTAGATGAGGGGAAAATATGTTAATTAACTTAAGACACTGAACACTGCAGCAAACTGTATGGACAGTGCTCTTAAATTTTGAGGGGAGTGGTGGAATTAGCAACACTTGCTTCCATTCCTATCTGGAAACAAGTTCCAGTGATTCAGAACTCGTGGGTTACTGTAGCTCATGAGTTGGAACTGATTGAGGCCTGCTATGTTCTCCAGAGGTGAGGAACATGGGGCCCCTATAATGATTGTGCATGGCAGAGGGTGTTTTGGCAGTGGTGTAGCAGCCATATCGGGGGTCAGACCGCTTCACTCCATGGTCTCTCTGACTCTGGGTTCTGCAACAGTGGGAGGCGACAACAATGGGGAACACAATTTAGACATCTATGTGCTGTTTCTCCTTCCAGTTCACCTCCCAGTCTCAGTAACATTGGAAGCTTAACTGCAGTCCCCTCAAGTCTGTGGGTGCTGATGATGAATGGCAGGCCAGTTTAATAGGAAGGGTGCCTTATATTGGACCTAATCCTGGGAGAGCATGCCCATCTGGCTTGTATCACTGAAACCTGCTTGGATGATGAGGGTGGGGGCCAGATGTGTCCCCCAGGGTTCTTGGTGCAGCACCAAGCTTGACTTGAGGGTAGCTTTGGTTTACAGGGAATCCAGCTCCTTGGTCAGGTCCAGCAGTCAGCCAGTTTTAAAAGTCTGTACCTGGTGTTGGGAGCTCTAGGCAGGTTGAGACCATGCTGCTGTCTAACAGTCTCCCTGACTAAGCTGACAGAGATGGTCTCAAGTGTGGTGTTGAGGAGTCCAAGCTTGGTGGTCTTGGGGGCTTTTAATATTCATGCCAAGCCTGCCTTGACAGGGTTGGCTCAGAAATTCAAGGCCTCCATGTCAACCATGGGCCTGTCTCAGTTAATATCTGACCCAACTCATGTGGCAGGACATACTTTAAATTTGGTTTTCTGTAATGGACTTGGGGATAATGATCAACAGTTGTCATAGACAGATCATTAGCTGATCAGTTTTGTCCTTGAAGCTTGCTGGAACCTCTGCTGGGTTGGGAGACCGAATTTGATGATACACCCCAGGAGGCTGTTAATTCGGATGGTTTTCTGAGGTCTGTTGGCGATTTTCCTGCAGTCTTACTGGGTAGTCCTGCCAAGGCCCTGGTCTCCACTTGGAATGCTGGAATGACCCAGGCTCTTGATATGAACACTTCCAAATGTCCTTGACTCAGTTGTAGACCTGCATCAGTGCCCTGATATTCTAAGGACCTGAGGACAACTGATGAGAAAATAACTTGCCTGACCTAAGATTTTTATGGCTGCCTTGATCTCACGATGATTGATTCTGTGAGTTAAGCAACACCGTTATTGTAAAGCAAGCCCATCATGTACACCGCAAATGAGTCAGCACAGCACATTCCATTCAAGTGCTATAGCCAATGAGCTTACCCCTGATAAGGCGGGAAAAGATTATCAATGAGAATGTTTCTGATACAATGCTTGATTGTATAAAAGCTCTGAGGTGTGACACAGAAACATTCCTTGTCTTCTTTTTATCTTTGCCTTGAATTAGCTTGGAATCCTGCTGCAGCAGAAATAAAGATCACCCTACTGGGGTGCCTTTGTCTTTTCCTTTGGTCTCGTTTTTATCTTACTCCTACCTGGGTGCAGGCCAGAGGAAACTAAAGAAAGTTTCCCACAACAGTTTTGGCGAGCAAGCCAGGAGATTTTCAGGTCAACCACTGCTGTGCCGCCCAGACTCAGACAACGCCAGTGCGCACACAAGGTCAGTGTTACCTGTGGGTCTTGTCTCGTGCCAGTGGGCCGGTGGGGTGATCAGTGGAGACTCCTGTGGAGGGACCGAAGAGACAAACACTCGATCTTTCTCAAATCAGCTGGCTGTGCAACGGAACCTGCCACGTGAGGACTGTTGTCTGTGTTTTGTGTTAGGTGTACACTGTGGCTCTTTTACCTGGTTGCCTCTGGGAACCACCACCTCTGAATCACTGGGCGGCTCACTTGACAGTAAAAGGCTCATAGAGTGCCAACCCAGAATAAGCTAAAAAGTAGAGCTAAAGGTACTTTAACAAAGCAGAACAGAGGTGGTCTTTCCAAACTGAGGGTTGGTCCTGGGGACACATACAAGAGGCAATCACTGACTCTCTCGTTACATAGGGATGAAAGGAGCGAAACCTACAAGAGACTTGTCAGAGAGGAAGGGAAAAGACAAGAGCCAGAATGGGCTCAGGAAATAGTAAAAAGGCTTTGACTCCTCTAGAATGTAATCTGAAGAATTGGGGACACATAGGACGAATGGCAGGACTTAGCAAATCGGTGGCACGAAGCCTGTGCCAGAGTGCATGGCTGTCATATACTTCAGGTCCGACTGAAACTGTACAGTGGCCCCAGAGGGCTCTTTCGCCCTGGACAAGTTGTCCAATCTCAGAAAAATCCTTGAGGACTCAAAACCCAAACAAATAGATTATTATTATACTTTTGGAAATGCTAGAGATCTCAAAAATCAAACATTATACAACTGGAAAAATTAGAGAACAGAAAAGAAAAAAGTATGATCATATGAACTGAACTGAACTGAACTGGTGAGATTCCACTAGGCCCAGTGGAATATCATGTCATTGACTTGCAAACTCGATCCATTTAAAACAGCCAAAGCAGCCCCTTTGGCTGATTACCTTCTAGCTTTGCTGAATTAACACGGCGGAAACAGGCAAAGCAAAGAAGTGTGCTAGATATATTGAGATAGAGAGTTCAAAACAAAATTCCAGAATGTGTGAAAATCAAAGCAGTGCTGCAGTGTGTGAACAATAAATGTTTGAGAAGAATGAATATTCAATCCCTAAGTATGTGTCTTCAGATGAAGGAGTGCAGGCTAAGAGATGCCTGCCAATCCAGCTGTTAGAAAGCAGCTTAAAAAAAGTATAGCAAGAAGGTTAAAGGACTTCACAGCCTAACTTGTAAGCAAAACAGGTGAAGGGTTAAAGCTTGGTGTAAAGAAAGTTTTTAAAGGCATTAGTATGCCTTTGAAGAATTAAAATGCACATTGTTACAGGCCCTAGCACTGGCGCTGCCAGACTACAGGAGACCAGTCTTGTGTTACCTACATTGTCCACTGTTGTGTGATTGTGTCTGGTGGCAAAACTGGGTACGTCCTAGTGAGTACGGTCTCGGACGGGCATTCTGCCTGCTGCCGTTCAAAAACTCCAAGGCTAGAAGGAAAAAGCCGAGGACTATATGTCTCTCTGTTCAAATTCCCATGGGGTCTGTTAGTTCAAAGGCGCGCCCTGTTTCTGTCCCTCCCAAAACCTCAGCATGTTTTATGTGCACACAGAAGCAGACAAGAGACAATCTCAGTAAACAGTTTCCAACTGAAGGAACCTTTGATAAGGACAACATTGTCCATCTCAGAGGAGCCTTAGGAAGCCGCAGTAGCAGAACACCTGATGCCTGATGATCTGCATGTTTAATTGGTTGAAGGAGGCCACCAGAGGAAAGACTGATTCCCAGCTAGTGTCCTAGGAGGATTCTTGAAGAAGGAGGAAAAATAAATTAACTTAATAGAGAAAAATAAAGTCCTTCAGAATTTTAGAGAAGAAAATCTCTTGTTGTTTCAGTCTTGTCAGGCTTAAAAGAAGAAACAAGCCCAAGCACAGGCTTTGCCAAGAGCGTGTGCTGAATTGTGTGCTATTGTAAAAACGTGTTACAAGTTAGCAGATACCATACAGGCAAAATTGTAGCTTAGGCTCAACTTGTGTGTTTACCAGAAAAGAAGATATTTTTAACAAAAGAATGCAACTAAATCTGAATGTTTGTGGAGAGATAGTATATGTGCTGAAATTGTTATGATAAAAACGGGATTTTTATACAGTCAAAGTAAGTGTAACCTTTTGCTGAAAGTCACCGGTGAGAAGCAAGTAGGCAGAAAGTATAGAGGGCACCAGGTTAGGGAAAGCTGGAGTAGAGGCTTGTAGAAAACCAGTTGTTGTTTATTTGCTCAGTCACTTCTGACTCTTTGTGACTTCATGGACCAGCCCACGCCAGAGCTTCCCGTCGGCCATCACCACCCACAGCTCCCCTTGCCACCCCCAGCTCCCCAGAAAACCAGAGTGTGATAGAAATGTTGCAAAGCATGGTGAATTAATGAAGATCAAGTGAGAGTTGCACAGGGAGTGAGAGGAGTTGCTTTGTGTGTAGAACGGAGAACCACAAATTGTTTTATGGGTCAGGTTGACCCAAAACTGGAAGATTCAAATTAGTGAGTTGCTTATGAATATGTGCTTTGTTCCATTGATATAAGAAATGTATATTGAATTGCTCCTTTTGTTTATGCTGTTGCTGTATAGTTTAATCTCTGAGCATGTGCAGATGTATTTCTGACTATGCTGTTGCAACTCCTTATGAGTGCTTTGAATCAGCTAGCCTCTCTGCTCAAGTAGCTGAGCTCATTGCTCTAAAGTCAAAAACTGTCGATATCTATACTGACTCTCGTCTGAGGAAAGAATTCCTCACCCACACTTGCAAGCTATTCAGCTTGAAACCTTGTCCCATCCTGACTTATCTGACATTCCATTTCAAAACCCTGACTGAGAACTCTTTGTTGATGAGTCCTGCATGCATGACCGAACTGGTAATTTTGTTGCTGGGCAGAATGTTGTGACACCTTTTGAGTTCATTGGAAGCAGCCCACTACCCACTCAACAATGGCCGCAAGACTGGAAAAGGTCAGTTTACATTCCAATTCCAAAGAAGGGCAATGCCAGTGGTCAAACTACTGTACAATTGTGCTCATTTCACATGCCAGCAAGGTTATGCTCAAAATCTTACAAGCTAGGCTTCAGCAGCATGTGAACCGAGAACTACCGGAAGTACAAGCTGGGTTTCGAAGAGGCAGAGGAACTAGAGATCAAATTGCCAACGTTTGCTGGATCATGGAGAAAGCAAGAGAATTCCAGAAAAACGTCTATTTCTGCTTCATTGACTATGCTAAAGCCTTTGATTGTGTGGATCACAACAAACTGTGGCAAATTCTGAAAGAGATGGGAGTACCAGACCACCTTACCTGTCTCCTGAGAAACCTGTACGAGGGTCAAGAAGCAACAGTAAGAACCAGACATGGAACAACCGATTGGTTCAAAATTGGGAAAGGAGTACGACAAGGCTGCATATTGTCGCCCTGCTTATTTAACTTATATGCAGAGTACATCATGAGAAACGCCGGGTTGGATGAGTCACAGGTCAGAATTAAGAATGCCGGGAGAATTATCAACAACCTCAGATATGCAGACGATACCACCCTAATGGCAGAAAGCGAAGAGGATCTAAAGAGCCTCTTGTTGAGGGTGAAAGAGGAGAGTGCAAAAGCTGGTTTGAAACTCAACATTAAAAAAACGAAGATCATGGCATCTGGTCCCATCACTTCCTGGCATATAGAAGGGGAAGAAATGGAAGCAGTGACAGATTTTACTTTCTTGGTCTCCAAGATCACCGCAGACGGTGACTGTAGCCATGAAATTAAAAGACGCTTGCTCCTTGGGAGGAAAGCTATGGCAAACCTAGACAGTATAGTAAGAAGCAGAGACATCACCTTGCCTACAAAGGTTCGTATAATCAAAGCTATGGTTTTCTCAGTAGCAATGTATGGCTGTGAGAGCTGGACTATAAGGAAGGCTGAGCGCCGAAGAATTGATGCCTTCAAACTGTGGTGCTGGAGAAGACTCTTATGAGTCCCCTGGAGTGTAAGGAGGTCAAATCAGTCCATCCTAAAGGAAATCAACCCTGAGTGCTCATTGGAAGGACAGATACTGAAGCTGAAGCTCAAATATTTTGGCCACCAAATGTGAAGAGAAAACTCCCTGGAAAAGACCCTGATGCTGGGAAAGATTGAAGGCAAAAGGAGAAGGGGACAGCAGAGGATGAGATGGCTAGATAGCATCACCGATGCAATGAATATGGACTTGAGCACACCCTGGTAGAGAGCGCAGGACAGGAAGGCCTGGCGTGCTATGGTCCATGGGGTCACGAAGAGTCGGACACAACTTAACGACTGAACAACAACAACCACCCATGGTTGCTTCAGCTCAAATAGCAGAACCCGTAGCCCTGACTAGAGCATGTCAATCATCTGAAGGGTCAACTGTAAATATTTTCACTGATTCACAATATGCTTTTGGAGTAGTTCATGATCTTGGTCAATTATGAGAGAGAGGGTTCATAGCTTCTGCAGGAACCCCCATTAAAAATAGAAAATATATTCCAGATTAATTAGAAGCAGTTCTCCTGTCATCTTCCATTGCTACTATTAAACAAGCAGCTTATATTCATATATTTTGAATATGTGTTAGAAATTGTGTGCCTGTTTTCTGGATGGAGGTAAAGGCATCCCCTAGCAGGAGGGCAGACACTACCACAGTCACTAAGAAATTTTTGAACTTTGTAACTCCTACTTGAAACAGGTGTGCAGAGTGATGAACATTTCCCATCACTTTCACTGCCCATATCACCCCGCAAAGTTTGGGAAATGTAGAGAGAACAAATGGGATAATGAAGAGCAAAATGTCAAAGTTATGTAATGAATTGAACTCTGACTGGGTAACTATTTTGCCATTAGCCCTGATGTCTATGAGGAGTGCCCCAAACAGAAAACACCACTTGTCTCCGTATGAAATTATCACCAGCAGGCCAATGAAATTGTTGTCTTCACCTCCCGAATATGAGGACTCTGCCTACTAGGGATGGAGGAGAATTTCTCCCCGAATCTTCAGGAGGCCGAGCGCCGAGGCATTCGGCCCCCCAAAAGTGTTGGGGAAATTCTCCGCTGCCCCCCCCGGATGGGACTTACCTTCAGCGAATGTCCCTCTCGGCGGCGGGTCCTGGCGGCGGTTCGGTGGCGGTTTGGCGGGGGCGGGGGCGGCGGCCGGTCTTCCGACTGGCAGCTGCCGCAGCCATTACAAAATAAAAAAGTAAGTAAAAACACACACACACCCGTGATATATCACGGCTATATTTCCAAAGTCAGCCGTGGTAGGCTACGCAAATCGTCACGTAGCCTATCACGGGTGACTTTGGGGGGGGGAAAGCGCGTACGCAAATGGCGGCGGCCCATGGGCGCCGCCATTTGCGTTCCTTATTTTGGCACATCTAGTCTACGTAAAGATTTACGTAGACTACGGCGAAAATAAGGGAATGCTATTTGCGTTGCCCTTATTTTTGCCGTAGTCTACGTAAGTCTTTACGTAGACTAGACGTGCCAAAATAAGGAATGCAAATGGTGGCGCCCATGGGCTGCCGCCATTTGCGTACGTGTTTTTTTTCCCCCCAAAGTCACCCGTGATAGGCTACGTGACAATTAACGTAGCCTATCACGGCTGACTTTGGAAATCTAGCCATGATAGGCTACGTTAATCGTTACGTAGCCTATCACAGGGTGGTTTTTTTGTTTTTTGTTTACTTTTTCTTTCGCAGCCGGGGAGACGGGGCGCTTCTCCCCGGCCTGAATTTTGGCCGGGCAAGGCGGGGCGCCTCCCCCCCCGGCCTGAATTTTGGCCAGGCGAGGCGGGACGCCTCCCCCCCCTTGCCTGAACTTCGGGGGGAGAAGTGAAGTGCCTCCCCCCCCACGAATCACCCCTGCGAAAAGGTAAGTGACTTTCGTACAACCCTACTGCCTACGCTCGTTCATTGACCATGGACTATTGTAAGAAATGAATGAAACGTGTGAAGAACTTCCATTCAGTTTGAAGAAGCACATCCATTGCTCCCAATCCTGAGCAGTGTCCCAGCCTGGTGTCCCTGAAGCCATTTCCATCATGCATTGCAAAGGCCACTCCAAAGACACTGACCCAATTTCGTGTGGGAACAATAGAGCTGATAAGGCAGCTCAGGCCACTGCTTTGCGTTTCACTTGTGGGTGGATAAGGGGGGAGAAATGATGAGACAACACAAATAGATTTGGGATAAAACAGGGCCACATTTATTGAGTTATTACACTCTGCGAAGGAAGCACCGGCTGGCACGTTGCAATCAAGCCAATCACGACAGGTATCGAACGAGGCATTAATCGTCTGGGGCAAAGTGTCCACCATCGCCCCCCATCTGACATACCCAGTTCTGGGCTGGAAGACCTTCCCGTCAGACACCCCTCGAGCCACGGAACCCGAGCGGGTGAGGAGGGTTGGCCTCAGAGGTAAGCTGTATCTCCCGACTGGGGCCACAAAACCCAGAGCCGAAAGCCTCGGGCCTTACCCGTCACCTGAAACGGTGCCTACGACTGCTCACCTGTCCTCTCCCCCAGCGGAGTGCCCACCCAGAGCCACCAATACAGTTATGTGACTGGATGAGAGTGCAAATAGGGTGCTACTAATAGACACACGTTACTCCCTAACCCACATGCAGTGTGGACTAGGCAACCCCCCCGCCCCCGAAGCCAGGCTAATATGGCTAAGAGCCAAAATTCCTACTCGGCCCCCAGTAGGGTGACTGGTACAACCCACACTGTATGTTGGGCTGGAGGGAGGGCATTCCCGCCTATGAATCTCAGCTGTCCCCTCCCCCAGCGAGTGCCCACCCGGAGCCACCACAGGAGGGCGACAAGCCTCTGCTTACTCACCCTCCCCCCACCTGCGCAGTACACACTCCAGAATGCCTCTTCGCAGATCGACCAAAAAGACATCATTGCCTGGTCAGTGAGTTGAACACCATCTGCTCTGTACGGCATCCCCCGGGCAGGAGAAATGTCAGGGTGGATGATAGTGGAGTCGCCTTGTTTGATTGGAAAATTCCCGATTTCCCTGTTGACCTTCTTATGGGCCCTATCCATGGCACAAGGATCCAAGCCTTCCCTCCATGACAGTCGAGGTAGCAGGTTGGACCAAACAATGGCGATTCCAGGCCAGTGACGCCAATCATCTGCAAATCCTCCCAGGCTTAAAGAACCAGGGCCTTGCCCTTCAGCAGGCCGAAATCGTTCCCCCCTATGTGCAGAACCAGAATCTGTGGGGGAACCTTCACCAGTCTTTGCTGGAACAGCGTAGGAAGGAGGCGCTCCCAACGCATGCCACGTCTGCCCAACCACTGAATGGTGGCATACTGGCTGATCCCCAGCTGGGATCTGCAACCTTGAGGAGGCCCCCCGACCAGCCCAGAAAACCATGCTGTGCCCGCAGAGGAGCAATCGCACTGGCACACTTGCATTCTGGCCATCTAAAAGAACAGGAGACAAGCATGTGAACACCAGTGTCCTCATACCCTTAAATGACTGGCAGTGGCCTAGCGTAGGCTCGATACGCCTTGGAGCACCACCTGCCCACAGACTGCACTTTGCCAGATGTGAACCCCAAGGTTCATAGAAGCGGCCCCAATCCTGGAGGAATGCATGGCGAAATGGAGTGCACCCAAACCCAACGCCCTTAAAGCTCGCTGTGTGACTACCCAAAATTGATACTTAGCCCAGGGAGAGGAGTCGCAGTGGCAGAAAAGGGGACCGGGGAGATTTCCCTGAACCTTGAGAAAAGCCCCCAAGGTGGTGACCGGACATAGGTCCAGCACAGGGGCTGGAAACAGCGACACACTAACATCCCTTCAAGCCTGGCTGGTCTTAGACTTCCTTAGCCGAATAAGGATCACCTGCTGAGAAAATTACAAGTCCGCAAACTGCAAGGCCCGTCCCAACATGTCGCCCCAGCTGACACCACTAATTCGGAACTCCAAAGAGCTCCGAAGAATGCCATAAGTGCCATGGCATGAAACAAAGTGGCCTCGTGTGGTGAGTTACACAAAGGGGGCCACAGGCCTCGTAAACCCAGCAATATATCTGGCGACAGAGGGCATCTAGGGTCGGGTGGCACCGGGGACCCCCTAGACCAACCCTGGAGCACCCGCTTGACCCGGAAGTCGGCAGTGTTGTCAACCACACCCTTCATTTTAGACCAGAAGGCAAGTGTGGCAAGCCAGCCTCCGATGCTCCGGGAAGAGAGACCCTGCCTTTGTGCATCAACACAAAACTGAAGTAGGTGATCAACTGGAACAGGCCACAACTGCAGCAGACTAGTTGCCACCCAAATGGTAAAGAACTGTCTACCTGCTCTGGAGTAGGAAGCTCTTGTGCTAGGGACTAAGGACTGCAGGATAGCCTGTTCTGCCTCTTCCAGCCAACCTCCCAAAGAGCGGCTGGCATGGTGTCTGGCATGGCCCACACCCAGGGGGCCAGTTCTCAGAAACGCTGTACCTGGTTAAGTGACAATGCGTCAGCCAAGGCATTGCTCAGGCCGGGACTGTGTCGTGCACGAAATAAAATATTACATCAGAGGCACTGCAGCATGAATGCCCAGACCAAAGCCATGACCCTATTGCTGCAAGATGACAACAAATTAATGACCTGAACGGTGGCCTGACTGTCACACCAGAAATGCACGACGGAATTAGAAAGCTGGGCCGCCCAGAGATGCACAGCGACATATATAGGGAAAAGTTCTAAAAAGGTAAGGTCCTTTCCCACACCCAGATCTAGCCAATCTGCCGGCCACCGTTCATGACACCAGTGGTCCCAAAACACAACCCCAAAGCCTAGGGCCCCAGATGCATCAGAGTGTATCTGCAGTTCCACTTCCAATAACAATGCATGCCTAAAGAAGGAAACGCCACTGAAAGTGTCGAGGAATTGCAGCCAAACAGCAAGATCATCCTTCATAGTGGATGAGACCCGTACACGATGGTGTGGCAAACGCAGGCCGCGCATAGCATTACAAAGGTGTCTAAGGAAGGCCCTGCCAGGGGATATTACCCAACAAGCAAAGTTAAGGTGTCTGACTACTTCCTGCAGGACAAGCAGTGTGATCTTCTTAGAATGCATCATGCGCAGAATTCTGGCTTTTAAGGCCTGAAGTTTGTCAGCCGGGAGCCTACACAGCTGCTTCACAGAGGGGCTCAATGCCTCAAAATTTCATGGTGGGGGAAGGGCCCTCAGTCTTTTCCTCCACCAAAGGTACACCCAGCTCATCAGCAAGGGCAGAAAATTCCCGCATTAGCTGTGCACACTGGGGGGCACTGGGTGGGCCCACAAATAGGAAGTCGTCAAGGTAATGCACGACACTATGGGAACTGACTATCGATCAAGGCCCATTCCAAAAAAGAACTGAACTTTTCAAACGTGGCACAAGGCACTGAGCATCCCATGGGTAGGGCCCTGTCAACATACGATTGTCCAAAAAAACTGAAACCCAAAAGGTCGAAGTCATCGGGGCAAATCGGCAGAAGGTGAAATGTGGATTTAATATCGCTTTTCCCCATGAGGGCCCCAGGGCCCATCGTCTTCACCATGGATACTGCCGTGTCAAAAGATGTGTAGTGAACTGAGCAGAGGTGCTCAGGGATGGCGTCGTTCACTGATCCCCCCTTGGGGAAGGACAGGTTGTGGATCAGCCTGTATTTGCCCGCTGCCTTCTTTGGCACTATGCCCAAAGGAGAGACCCTTAGGTTGGGGAAAGGGGGGGAGTCAAACAAGCCAATCCACCTCCTTATTGATCTTTTCTATGACTAACTGCTCAAAACCGGCGATAGATTGTTGATTCCGGGAAATTTGGGCCTGGCATTGACCAAGAAACGGAATTCTGAAGCCCTGAGAAAAACCCTCCTCCAAATAATGGGTGTCATCCTAGGGTGGCTATCACTTCAAGAGGCACCACAAGGGCCCCAGCTTAATTGGACTGGGCCCCTTTCAGCAGAGGTTGTGGGCCGCTGCCTGACTTTCTGCTACCCTGCCATTCCCTATTTGAGCCACACGAACCTTTGGCTTTTGGGCAGCCAATGAAGGCATGTTGACCCCCACAAATGGAGCATGCATGGCGAAATCTGCATGGATTCTTGTAGCAGACACCCTTGGAACTGAACTCCCAGCAGAGTGCGCGATGTTGAACTGCCTGTCCCTAGAGATGTACAAAAGGCACTTAACTTTCGCGGATTATGTTGATGGGGGGGAGGCGCTCCGTCCCTCCCCCCGGAATCCTGGACGGGGGGGGAGGCGCTCCGTTCCTCCCCCCCAGAATCCTGGCCGCTGGCTAGCAGGGACGAAAATGGCAGCGGCCGTAGCCGCCGCTGTTTGCGTCCCTGCAGTCAGCCGTGATAGGCTACGTAAATGTTTACTTAGCCTATCACGGCTGACTTAAAACAACAACAACAACGCGCATACACAAATGGTGGCGCCCATGGCCGCCGCCATTTGCGTTCCTTATTTTGGCACGTCTTAGTCTACGTCAAGATTTACGTAGACTAAGACGATGAAAATAAGGGGAACGCAAATAGTGTAGCGGATGCTACGCTATTTACGTTCCGTTTATTTTCACCGTCTTAGTCTACGTAAATCTTGACGTAGACTAAGACGTGCCAAAATAAGGAACGCAAACAGCGGCGGCCATGGCTGCCGCCATTTGCCTACGCGCATTTTTGTTTTTTTTTAAGTCAGCCGTGATAGGCTACGTAAACATTTACATAGCCTATCACTTTTCTTTTTTTTAACTGCAAATGGCGGCGGTGGCAGCCGGTCGGAAGACCGGCCGCCGCCGCCGCCACTGCCGGAGCCGCCGCTGCCAGGGAGATCCGCCCAAGGTAAGTCCCATCCCCAGGGGGTGCAGGGGGGCAGACCGTTCCGCCACCGATTTCGGGGGGCCGAATGCGCTGGCATTCGGCCTCCCCGAGATCCGTGGCGGAATTCTCTGACATCCCTACCTGTCCCAGCCTGGCCTTAGGGCCGAGGCGGGAGTGTACTTCGATATAATGTGCCCACTGTCCGACCTATCTCCAAAACCTGGCCTGGCAGGTGTCATGAACTGCAGCCAAAGATCCTGGTCCTTGGCATCCCAGCACAATGTGGGATCGAATGCAGCCCGCATATGAAAAGATTTGTTATAGGCCAGCCAAGCTCCGCCCTCATATTCAGTGTAGGCCCTATATATGATATCTAAATATTTGGTGAGGACAAAACCGCGCTCTGGGTGCTTCTGCTGTATGACACCCATACAAATTAAGAAACTGGGCAGCCAATTGGCCCAAGTGCAAGACACCTTCCAATGCCTGACCCTCTCCTGATCTCGTTCACCAGATTTCTCCCCCTCCTTTCTTTCCTGGTCTCGGAATAAAAGGGAAAAGACATCCACAAATTCACCCCTTAGAATCTTTTCCCTGGTTGCCGGCAATAGGTGGTAGCCCAGGGGAGTAGATGTTCCCCCGGTCGGGATTGCCCCTCTGTTAGCATGGGCATATGGATCGCTGCTGCTCACCCCAAGCTCCACAGAGCCTTCACCTACGAGGCTCCGTCACACAGCGGTGCAAGCCACTACCATGGGCAAGGTGTGAAAAAGGGCACCCCCATCACTGGCCACACTAGGCTCAGACCTAGTGAATGGGACCCCCAGTCATGGGAGGAAAGTATATCCGACTCAGACGAAGGGATGGACCAGTCGTAGGGGAAGGAGGTCTGAGCAAAAGCTTGACCACTGATAATTCATAAATCTAAAGGGCCCCCAGGACAACCCCAGTATTTCCAGATGACTCGGATCACCCAGGATTTTACCCCAAAGGAGTTGGCAGAGGTGGCAAGGAATTCCAAGCCACTTCCAGGGGAGGGGTTGTGCCAATGGCTGACTAGATTATGTGATCAGGGAGCTAACAATATACAGATTACTGCCAAGGAGATCATAGAATCATAGAATAGTAAGGTTGAAAGGGGCCTACAAGGCCATCAAGTCCAACCCCCTGCTCAATGCAGGAATCCAAGTCAGAGCATCCCTGACAGATGGCTGTTCAGCCTCGTCTTGAATGCCTCCAGTGTGGGAGAGCCCACCACCTCCCTAGGTCATTGGTTCCATTGTCATATTGCTCTAACAGTCAGGAAGTTTTTCCTGATGTTCAGCCGGAATTTGGCTTCCTATAACTTGAGTCCATTATTCCATGTCCTGTGCTCTGGGATGATTGAGAAGAGATGCTGGCCTTCCTCTCTGTGACAACCTTTCAAGTACTTGAAGAGTGCTATCATATCTCCCCTCAGTCTTCTCTTCTCAAAGCTAAATATGCCCAGTTCTTTCCGTCTCTCTTCATAGGGCTTTGTTTCCAGTCCCCTGATCATCTTTGTTGCCCTCCTCTGAACCCTCTCCAGTTTGGCTACATCCTTCTTAAAGTGCGGTGCCCAGAACTGGACACAGTACTTCAGATGAGGCCTAACCAGTGCTGAGTAGAGGGGAACTAGTACTTCCCAGGATTTGGAAGCGATGCTTCTATTAATGCAGACCAAAACAGCATTTGCCTTTTTTGCAGCCACATCACATTGTTGGCTCATATTCAGCTTGTGATCGACAACAATTCCAAGATCCTTCTTGCTTGTAGTGTTGTTGAGCCATGTATCCCCCATCTTGTAACTGTGCGTTTGATTTCTTTTTCCCAGGTGCAGAACTTGGCATTTATCCCTATTAAATATCATTCTGTTGTTTTCTGCCCAGTGCTCCAGTCTATCCAGATCACTTTGAATTTTGTTTCTGTCTTCCAAAGTATTAGCTCTCCCGCCCAATTTTGTGTCATCTGCAAATTTGATCAGCCTTCCCTGCACCTCCTCCTCCAAGTCATTAATACAAACATTGAAGATCACTGGGCCCAGGACTGAGCCCTGCAGTACCCCACTCATTACCTCTCCCCAGTTTGAGAAGAGCCCATTGATAAGCACTCTTTGAGTCCGATTCTGCAGCCAACTGTGGATCCACTGGATCGTTGTTTCATCTAGCCCACTTTCAGTTAGTTTGCTCATCAGGATATCATGGGGCACTTTGTCGAAAGCTTTGCTGAAGTCGAGGTATATTACGTCTACAGCATTCCCACGGTCCAAAAGGGAGGTGACTTGATCAAAAAATGAGATCAGATTTGTCTGGCAGGACTTGTTCTTGACAAATCCATGTTGGCTTGGAGTAATCACTGCGTTGTTTTCAAGGTGCTTACAGATGGATTGCTTTAGAATCTGCTCCAGAATTTTACCCTGACCGCTGACTCTATGATAAACCAGTACTTAAGAATGCCTGTAGCTGGGACTGTGGCTTCGTTATTTGATTGCTGCGCACATGCAACTTGGAATAAATATGCCTCAGCGATAGATTGGGATGAGCATTTACCCATGTGGAGAACAACTGAGGAGGCTATTAGCCAGTTAAGGGGAATGGCCTCTCAAACTGGGTTGTACATGCAGGGGTTTGCGGGCCCTGATGCTCAAGCTTTCACTGCAGGGATGAGAGCCCGTCTCATGTGTAGAACCCCATCTCACTTGTGGGGGCCAATACTGGCTGTCTTGGGACCTGTCCTTGGGAGAATTGCGGGAGAAGTAGTTATGACATTAGGACAGCTCAGAGAATTTGAACATGAGAGAGCTTCCCCCATCAAACGCAGGGCTCAAGTTACAACTGAGGGGGGGAAGCAGCTGCTCAAGTCTCAAATACATAGAGTCACTAGGTGGAAAATGTCTTTGGAGTTGCTAGAAGCAGGAGTGCCTAAAGCTGAGACAGATGGCATTCCCACTGGTGATTTATATCGGCAGTGGAAAGAAAGATGTGGCTGGGGACAGGCACAGGGAAGAGACTGTCTCAGGGGGAGGATAGCCCCAGGCAGCTCTTCGGAAGAACTGGAGTACTCAGTCGATGGTGGTGCAGGGGGTTGGGCAGTGTCTCAGCCCATACCCTAGGGAGGGGGCCCTTCTCCAGGCGCGAGGCTAATAAAAAGAGCCATACCTGGAGACAGACACCCACACGTGCCCCTCACTATCTATTGGCAAAAGGGAAACACCCAGAGAGTAATGGCCCTGCTGGACACTGGGGTGGAAGTAACTCTGATACATGGCAATCCAGATAATCAGAAAGGGCCCATGGTATATATAAATGCTTATGGAGATGGGGAGGAAAAAACCACAAAAGCACTGATAAAATTGGCAGTGGGAGGGTCAGCCCCATTCTGGGCTACTGTGCTGATCGGCCGAGTTCCCAAATTCATAATAGGAATAGATCTGTATGGTTGGCAAGGCTAAATGGGATCCCTTGAAAATCCCTCCCCCCCACTGCTCCGGTACATATGAAGCAATACAGGTTGCCAGGGGGCCACAAGATATCAGAACCCATTAAGAGGCCGTTAGAGGTGGGGATCCTTAGACCTGCCATGTCCCTGTTTAATGCCATGGGACCTGCCATGTCCCTGTTTAATACCGGCAGTGAGGCCGGTGAAGAAGGGAGATGGGTCCTGGAGGATGACCGTAGATTACCGCCAATTGAACAAACATGCTCCACCCCTCGCAGCAGCAGTGCCAGATATGGTTACTTTACTGGAGCAGATAGAAAAGGAGGCAGGGGTCTGGCATGCTGGAATTGATTTGGCAAACGCCTTCATCCCCATTGATCCCGCTTCACAGGATCAATTTGCATTTACCTGGGAGGGGCGTCAACACACGTTCCAGTCCTGCCCCAAGGCTATCTGCATAGCTCTACTCTGTGCCATGGACTGGTGGCCCGAGACTTGGCCCAAGTCATGCTGAGCCCTGCTCTACTTATGGCCCATTATATTGATGATGTCATGCTGTTTGGGCCTACAGAGGAAGATGTACAGCAAGGGCTGACAACCCTAATAGAACACATGAACAACATGGGGAGCAAACAGGAGTTGGCCAGGGGAGTTGCAGTGGTAGAAGAGACAAAGGAGACAAAGGAGACAGAGGCTAAGAGGTAAGTGGGCTGCAGGAAGCCCAGGGGCTGCCCTTTATCCTTCTGAGTGGCTGTGAGCTCACCAGGTGCTTCTGAGAGCTTCAACTGAATTGGGGGTGTGTGGCCTGAGTACTCCCAGCAGCTGTGGGCAGAAAGCTTCAATCTGTTTCCCACCTCCCAGCTGAGCAGAGCAGAGCAAAGCAAGCTGCTCCAGCTGGTTCAGGAACTACAGAAGCAAGCAAGCTCCCAGAGAGTGAGCGACCAGAGCGAGCAAACAGGGGAAGCAGCAAACAGGAGTTGGCCAGGGGAGTTGGCCAGGGGAGTTTGGCAGGGGAGGTCAAGGGGGAGGTCCCGAACATTTTTTCAATTTTTTTTTTCATTTTTTCATTTTATTTTATTTTTTAACTAACTTTTTTTCATTTATTTGTCTTGTAACACACACTTTCACACCAGTGGGACTCTGCTTTTAACCTCTACTGAGTAGAGGAGCAGGCACAGGCTAGTCTAGAACAATCACAAAGCTAGACACAAAAAGGGAAAAGAGGCAATGGAAGGACAGGACTCTCCAGTGGTGGTGACCTGCAAGGTGTGTGCAATGTTTGTTTTCTTGCCTGAGAACAACATGGGCTACACCTGCAACAAGTGCAAGTTGTTCACGCTGCTGGAAGAAAAAGTAAGTGGACTGGAGCGGCGACTGTCGATCCTCTGGGGAATAAGAGAACACGAAGAGTTCTTGGACAGAATGGGGGAACTACAGCAGCAAAGGGAAGAACAGAAGTTTGAAGAGCAACAGCAAGATGAGGCAGTGGGAAATGCTGAGGTGAAGAAAAATGGAGTAGAGGATACTCCTTGGAAAAGGGTGACAGGAGGAGAAGAACTACACGCCACTCTGCACCAGTGGAAGCAGTGAAGCTGTGGAACCAATTCCAGGTACTTGCGGATGAGACTGGAGGACAGCCTGCAGAGGAAGAATCACAGGGGAACCTACATGAGAGTGAGCAAGAGGCTAAAGGTCAGTCAAACAGAGGTGATGAAACCCAGCCCTACAACAACAAGAAGAGTGGTAGTAGTGGGAGACTCCTTGCTGCGTGGGATCGAGACCCAAGTATGTCGCGAAGACCCATGGACTCGCCAGGTATGTTGTCTCCCGGGAGGACAGATTAGAGACGTGACTGAAAGGTTACCTGCACTCATAAAGCCCACTGACAGGTATCCCTTTCTTCTCATCCATGTGGGAACAAATGATACCACCAAGCGGAGCTACGAAGAAACCACGTCAGACTTTGAACTCAAGAACTTTGGGGCCCAGATAATTTTCTCATCCATCCTTCCAGTAGTTAGAAGAGGGATAGAAAGGGAACGAAAAATACTCCAGGTGAATGACTGGCTACAAAGGTGGTGCCGACGAGAGAGATTTGGATTCAGGGACCACGGGCTATACTTCCTGGAAGATGGGCTGTTGGCAAGGGACAGGTTGCACCTCACAAAGGATGGGAAGAATGTGTTTGGCCACAGCATGAAGAACTTCATCAGGAGGGCTTTAAACTGAATCCTACGGGGGAGGGAGATGTAATGTTGCGGGTAACAACGGACGTAGGCGCATGCACTGCAATGGAGAGAACAGCTCTGATAGCGCCCAATAATAGTCTTCAGACACATGTAGGAAGAAAGCCAGACTATGAAGCACATGGTCTTCCATGTCTATATACATTAGTATATAGATGCTATATATAATGCCCAGAGTATGGGAAACAAACAGAACGAACTTGAACTCTTAATACAGGAGGGAAATTATGACTGGATAGGTATAACTGAGACTTGGTGGGATGCCTCTCATGACTGGAATACAGCAATTGAAGGATATAACTTGTTCAAAAAGAACAGGAGGAACAGGATTCCCCCTGGGACGAGGCTTACCTGGGACGGATGTTCCAGACGGCGGCGGCTCCAGCAGCGGGTCCAGCCGTGGGTCTGGCGGCTGGTCTTTCGACCAGCTACCATGGCTGCCATTTGCATCCTGGCCTTTGCCGTGATAGGCTACGTAAGTATTTACGTAGCCTATCACAGCAAGCCAAGCAAAAAGAAAAGGCGTATGCAAATAGCAGCGGCTACAGCAGCTGCCATTTGCGTTCCCTATTTTTCGCCATTTTAGTCTACATAAATATTTATGTAGGCTATTACGGTGAAAAAAAAGGGGAACACAAATAGCATAGTGGGCGCTATTTGCATTCTCCCCTTTTTTTGCCGTAATAGCCTATGTAAATATTTACGTAGACTAAAACAGTGAAAAATAGCTGGCTGCCCTGGCCACCGCCATTTGCGTACGCTTTTTTTTTTTAATTGGCTTGCCGTGATAGGCTACATAAATACTTACGTAGCCTATCACAGCAGCCTGGCTGGACGCAAATGGACACAAACATTTGCATCCACACCAGCCAGTCCACGGCCAGAACTCCGGCTGCAGACGGCCCTGGCCAGCTGCTCTGCAGAGATGCCACGGAGCAGAGCCAGCTGGGCAGGATTCTGGG
This sequence comes from Heloderma suspectum, assembly GCF_057233095.1. Classification (NCBI taxonomy): domain Eukaryota; kingdom Metazoa; phylum Chordata; class Lepidosauria; order Squamata; family Helodermatidae; genus Heloderma; species Heloderma suspectum. Next base: position 121,686,413 of record NC_139462.1, read on the forward strand.
GGGGAGGACCAGATCGCCTCCCCCCCCGTCGAGGATTCCGGGGGGAGGGATGGAGCACCTCCCCCCCCCGCACCGTGAACACAATCCGTGAAAAGATAAGTGACTTTCGTACATCCCTACTACCAGCCACTCAATCAAGGAGAAGATGAGGATGAAACTTTTGAAAAGCAAATAGCCAACGTTTTAAGGAAGCATGATGTAGTAGTAATGGGGACTTCAATTTCCCCGATATTTGTTGGGAGACAAATTCTGCAAAACATGGCCCCTCCAGGAAATTCCTGACTTGTGTGGCGGATAACTTCCTCCTACAGAAAGTAGAGGAAGGAACTAGAGGATCAGCTATCCTTGACTTGATTCTAACCAACAGAGATGACTTAGTGGATAAAGTAGCAGTTACAGGAACTCTGGGGGGAAGCGACCATGTTGTACTTGAGTTCATGGTTCTAAGGGAAGCAAAAGCCGAGTGTAGTCAAATGCATACCCTGGATTTTAGGAAAGCTGATTTTAATAAACTCAGAAAAACGATCAGTAAGGTCTCATGGCAAGCGACGAGAAAAGGAGTCCAAGATGGGTGGAAGCTTTTAAAAAAGGAAATTCTCAAGGCACAATTACAAACAATTCCAACAAGAAGAAAAGGTGGAAGACAACAGAAGAAGCCAATGTGGCTTCACAAAAAGCTTAGGGATGACCTGAAAACAAAAAAGGACACATATAGGAAGTGGAAAGGAGGCCAAGTAACAAAGGAAGAGTACAGGCAGGTAGCACAGAATTGCAGGGATGGCATCAGGAAGGCTAAAGCTGAGAACGAGCTGAGGTTAGCGAGGGATGCTAAAAACAACAAAAAGGCTTTCTTCAGCTACGTGCATAGTAAAAGGCAGAGGAAAGAAATGGTTGTTCAGCTATTAAATAAGGATGGCAAAACGATAACAGATGACAAAGAAGAGGCAGAGGTACTCAATTTGGCTGTCTTCTCCCAAAAGAGGGTCTATGACCCCCCCCCCTGGCAAAGGCGAAGTACAGGCTGAAGGGGCAGGATTGCAGCTTGAGTTCAATAGGCATATGGTCAAGGAACACCTAATTACTTTGAGTGAGTTCAAATCTCCAGGGCCAGATGAACTGCATCCTAGAGTCATAAAGGAACTGGCAGAAGAACTCTCAGAACAGCTGTCTATTCTCTTTGAGAAATCATGGAGGACAGGGGAAGTGCCAGATGACTGGAGGAGGGCTAATGTTGTCTTCAAAAAGGTAAAAAGGAAGAACCTGGGAACTACAGACCAGTCAGTCTGACATCCATCCCTGAGAAAATTCTGGAGCAGATGATAAAGCAATCCATCTGGAAGCACCTTGACAACAATGCCGTGATTACTCAAAGCCAACATGGATTTGTCAAAAACAAGTCCTGCCCGCCGAATCTGATCTCATTTTTTGGTCAAGGTCCTCCCTTGTGGACCGTGGGAATGCAGACTGCTTTCAGGTAGTTGGAGGCATTGTCGGTTGCTACACAGCCCACTGTTAGATTTAAGGGGGCCAACCAGGACTGAACAACACCATTGAAGCTACTGGTAATGTTTTCTGCTGTGTGTGTCCCTGAGAACATTGTGAGGGCCAATGTCGCTGTTCTCCAAGTCAGTCTGGTGCTCGCACTAACGGATACCCATTGCGCGGTGACACACAGATAAGACTTTGTTTGATTACTTGTCCATGAGTCACTCATTAAATGTACACTTCCTCCAACTGCACATTTCAAATCCTGTTGGAGTACTCTTCTTATTTCAGAAGCCAGGGCTGGAATGGCAACGCCACTAATGGAGTGACGAGAGGGGACATCCCACCGAGGGCACAATTTCTTCATGAAGCCCCAGAAGACCTCCTCTTCCACCAGGGAGAAGGGCAGCATGCATTGAACATTGACCTCTGTCAGGCCGTGATTCAACCTTCATGCCTGGACACTGTCAGATGGGAATTTCTGTGTCAGCGTGAGGCATTTCTCCATTGACACCTGCCTCTTAGCTAAGTTGCCTTCTATGCCCTTCTCACCCAGACCACTTTGCGTTAGGTCTTTGGAAGATGAGGCAAAGAAGGCGGTAATGTTCTTTTTGGATGGTTGTGACAGGGACTTGCTGTTACTATCTTTGGGCACAAGAGGCGCATGATGCACCTCCATGTGTCGCCTCATGGCAGACGTGCCCACTCGTCCACAGCCACCTTCTTTTCCTAGCCACACATGGCTTCTGCAAATATTGTAGGGGTGTATGAAACCCCGCTTACCTGGCTCTGCCGGGTTCTGCTGGGGGGGGGAGGCGCTCCATCCCTCCCCCCGGAATCCTTGCCGGGGGGGGGAGGTGATCCGGTCCTCCCCCCGGAATCCTCGAAAGCCAGCTGTGCTCTGCAGCAGCTCCGTGGAGCAGGCAACCAGGCCCAGGCCAGGGCCGTCCGCAGCTGGATTTCTGGCCACGGAGGGCTCTGGGTAAAGGAAAGAAAAAAAAACACGTATGCAAATGGCGGCGGCTGTAGCCGCTGCCATTTGTGTACGCCTTTTTTTTTTTTTACCCAGATGTTTTAGGCTATGTAAAAACTTACGTAGCCTATCATGTCTGGGTAAAAAAAAAGAAAGAAACGCGTACGCAAATGGCAGCGATAACAGGCAGGCATGGCCTTGGTGTACAAAATGAAGCAGGACAAAAGCTAATAGAGTTTTGCCAAGAGAACACGCTGATCATAGCAAACACTCTTTTCCAACAGCACAAGAGGCGACTCTACACATGGACGTCACCAGATGGTCAATATCGAAATCAGATTGATTATGTCCTTTGCAGCCAAAGATGGAGAAGCTCCATACAGTCAGTAAAAACAAGACCTGGAGCTGACTGTGGCTCAGATCATGAGCTGCTTCTTGCAAAATTTCGGCTTAAATTGAAGAACGTTGGGAAAACCACTAAACCGTTCAGGTATGACCTAAATCATATCCCTGATGAATATACAGTGGAGGTGAGGAATAGATTTCAGGGATTAGACCTGATAGACAGAGTGCCTGAGGAACTATGGACGGAGGTCCGTAACATTGTTCAGGAGGCAGCAACGAAATCCATCCCAAAGAAAAAGAAATGCAAGAAAGCAAAGTGGCTGTCTGATGAGGCTTTACAAGTAGCTCACGAAAGAAGGGAAGCGAAAAGCAAGGGAGAAAGGGGAAGATATATCCAACTGGATGCAGAGTTCCAGAGAATAGCAAGGAGAGACAAGAAGGCCTTCTTAAATGAACAATGCAAAGAAATCGAGGAAAACAACAGAATGGGAAAGACTAGAGATCTCTTCAAGAAAATTGGAGATCTCAAGGGAACGTTTTGTGCAAAGACAGACATGATAAAGGACAAAGAAGGCAGGGACCTAACAGATGCAGATGAGATTAAGAAGAGGTGGAAAGAATACACAGTAGAACTATACAGGAAAGATCTGAATGTCCCTGAGAGCCATGATAGTGCGGTCACTGAACTTGAGCCGGACATCCTCGAGAGTGAAGTCAAGTGGGCCTTAGGAAACATTACTAAGAACAAAGCTAGTGGAGATGACAGTATTCCAGCTGAGCTATTTAAAATCCTAAAAGATGATGCTGTTAAAGTGCTGCATTCAATATGCCAACAAATTTGGAACACTCAACAATGGCCGCAAGACTGGAAAAGGTCAGTTTACATTCCATTTCCAAAGAAGGGCAACGCCAAAGAGTGTTCAAACTACCTCACAATTGCGCTCATTTCACATGCCAGCAAGGTGATGCTCAAAATCCTACAAGCTAGGCTTCAGCAGTATGCGAATCGAGAACTACCAGAAGTACAAGCTGGGTTTCGAAGAGGCAGAGGAACTAGAGATCAAATCGCCAATATTCGCTGCATCATGGAGAAAGCAAGAGAATTCCAGAAAAACGTCTATTTCTGCTTCATTGACTACGCTAAAGCCTTTGATTGTGTGGATCACAACAAACTGTGGCAAATTCTGAAAGTGATGGGAGTACCAGACCACCTAACCTGTCTCCTGAGAAACCTGTACGAGGGTCAAGAAGCAACAGTAAGAACCAGACATGGAACAAACGAGTGGTTCAAAATTGGGAAAGGAGTACGACAAGGCTGCATATTGTCACCCTGCTTATTTAACTTATATGCAGAGTACATCATGAGAAATGCCGGGTTGGATGAATCAGAGGTCGGAATTAAGATTGCCGGGAGAATTATCAACAACCACCGATATACAGACGATACCACCCTAATGGCAGAAAGCGAAGAGGATCTAAAGAGCCTCTTGTTGAGGGTGAAAGAGGAGAGTGCAAAAGCTGGTTTGAAACTCAACATTAAAAAAACTAAGATCATGATCTGACCCTATCACTTCCTGGCATATAGAAGGGGAAGAAATGGAAGCAGTGACAGATTTTACTTTCTTGGGCTCCAAGATCACCGCAGACGGTGACTGTAGCCATGAAATTAAAAGACGCTTGCTCCTTGGGAGGAAAGCTATGGCACACCTAGACAGCATAGTAAGAAGCAGAGACATCACCTTGCCGACAAAGGTCCGTCTAATCAAAGCTATGGTTTTCCCAGTAGTAATGTATGGCTGTGAGAGCTGGACTATAAGGAAGGCTGAGCGCCGAAGAATTGATGCTTTCGAACTGTGGTGCTAGAGAAGACTCTTACGAGTCCCCTGGACTGCAAGGAGGTCAAATCAGTCCATCCTAAAGGAAATCAACCCTGAGTGCTCATTGGAAGGACAGATACTGAAGCTGAAGCTCAAATATTTTGGCCACTTAATGTGAAGAGAAAACTCTCTGGAAAAGACCCTGATGCTGGGAAAGACTGAAGGCAAAAGGAGAAGGGGACGGCAGAGGATGAGATGGCTAGATAGCATCACCGATGCAATGAATATGAACTTGAGCATGCTCCGGGAGAGTGTGCACGACAGGAAGGCCTGGCGTGCTATGATCCATGGGGTCACGAAGAGTCGGACACGACTGAACGACTGAACAACAACAACGGCTGCCGCCATTTGCATTCCCTTTTTTTCTTCCTTTGTTTTTGTTTTTTACAGAGACGTGATAGGCTACGTAAAAAGTTATGTAGCCTATCACGTCTCTGTAAAAAAAAAAGAAAAAAAGACAAGACTGCAAATGGTGGCGGCGTCAGCTAGTCGGAAGACCAGCTGCCGCAGCCGCCGCCACCCGGAACATCCGCCCCAGGTAAGTCTCGTCCCGGGGGGGATCGGTGAGGGGCGGGGGGGCAGGCCGTTCCGCCACGGAGTTCGGGGGGCCGAATGCACTGGCATTCAGCCTCACTGAGATCCGTGGCGGAAATCTCTGTCATCTCTAAAATATTGCAAAGCACGACATAGCGGTCATTTTCTGCATATTTGAAGAAGTGCCACACATAGAAACTTGCCCTGCCACCACCATCTCTTCTTTGGGGAATGGGGGTATTGATTTCAGATGAGGTGGCATCGGGAGCTGCACGTTTCTGCTCATCTGTGGATGGTGTTCGCATTGTTGATGGCAATGACCAGCGCTTAGCAGGGGATGTTTGTTCCTGAGGTTTGGGATTGCATCCAAAGAAGCCAGCAGGCTGGAACACAGAGTCAGACTCAGTCTCAGCAGGGACATTGATATAGAAGGGCTCCTCATCATCTTCGCTGTTCGGATCACTGATGAAACTAAGTCCTCCGGCCTTTTTTTCCAAATCATGTGAACCACTGCCCATGAGGTGATTATCAGGAGGCAGCTGTGGACCTGGTTCATCTGTCCCACTTCCACTGTCTGATGCAGGGAGGATGGTTGTGGGCGTCTCTGTAAAGATTCCAAATAGATAGAAGCAGAATTTCATGAGAAATGCACCTTTTACACATGAGTAATAGCAAAGAGAATAAAAATGTGTACTTGTAGAAATCTATGAAACACAGCTTGGAATTGTGATCAATCAACATTACACAAGGCGCAGAGGTAAGCTACTACTGCACTAGCTAGCACTGAGAAAACAACACACAACACAAGGTGCAAAAAATATGTACAGATTTCAAAACTCCACGAGAGTTTAAACGTGTCCTCACTGCTAAAAGTCTGAAAAGCATGGGGGAGGAGATATCTGACTTCCTTGCAAGGTCCACTCCTTTGCATCGGCTCTATTATACCACTGTGTGAGACTCAGCACCTATAGGGCTGGCCGAAAGCATTTTGATTCCTGAGGCAAAGGATAAAATGGCACCCCTCCATCCTACATAGAGCGATAGCTGAATCTTACTTGTAGGAGTGCACGAAAGCCACTTACCTGGTCTCGCAGCTTTTTGCGGTGGGGGGGAGGCGCTTCGCCGCTCTCCCCCCGAAGTTCAGGCTGGGGGGGGAGGCTTCCCACCTCGCCCGGTTGAAATTCAGGCCGGGGGGAGGCTTCCCGCCTCGCCCGGCCGAAATTCAGGCCAGGGAGGAGGCGCCTTGCCTCGCCCGGCCGCGAAATAAAAAGTTTTTTTTAAAAAAAAAACGCCCCCGTGATAGGCTACGTGACGATTAACATAGCCTATCACGGCTAGATCTGAAAAGTCAGCCGTGATAGGCTACGTAAATCGTCACGTAGCCTATCACGGGTGACTTAAAAAAAAAAAAAAAAGCGCGTACGGCTAATGGCGGCCCCCATAGGGAGCCGCCATTCACGTTCCTTATTTGGTCGCTGTAGTCTACGTAAAGATTACGTAGACTACGGCGAAAATAAGGGCAACGCTATTTGCGTTGCCCTTATTTTCGCCGTAGTCTACGTAAAGTTTCACTCTCCCCTGTTCCTCCCCAGTAGCATTTTGACCATCTTCCGACCTGGGAGTCCCATCTTCCGATGGTATACCGACATATCTCTGGTTGTTGTACTGATCCATTTAGTTTTCATGGCAAGAATACTGGGGTGGGTTGCTGTTTCCTTCCCCAGGGATTGTATTTAGTCTGACCTCTCTGCCATGACCTTCCCGTCTTGGGTGTCCCTTCACGGTTTAGCTCATGACGTCATTGAGGTGCTCAAGCTCCAGCACCACAACAAGGTAACAATCTCCTTTGCTGAAGCCTGTGAAGAATAGGAGACTCCAAAAATAATACATAGGCTGCCATTTTTACACTGTATCTGATGTCCTCTGGTGCCAGAAAGTCTGGTACTCTGCTAATATCACACTGCTGTTCAGTATCTAACACTCTTTGTTTGGTAGTTACCATCGCCTTATCCAATCCCATTGTTAGGAGAGTCTGTGGAGAGAATCACAACAATGTAATCTTTTGATGGACTGCAGTTAGCCAAGAAGAACGAAAGCTGTCCCGAAGAATTAAATAAGTTAATCGTTGCAGTAAATAATTTAATTTGATTAAAACATTAATAGAGGCAAGGCTTACCCTAGCCTCTATTTTAACCAGGCCAGATTCTAAAGGCATGCTGGCGTTAGAAACACAACTGGGCATACAGAAAAATTGCCCTTATAAATTTGGATTGAACTCTTTGTAATGGGCCAAAACAAGAAGATGTTGGGCCTAGAGTTGTCCCATAGAGAAGATGAGATAGTGTTTTGGCCTGATATAATTTAAGGGCAGCAGGTATATATTGCCCTCCATCAATGTGAAAAAAAATTTCATATAACCTGAGCAGATCTTTGGCCAATCCTGGCCACTAGGGATGTACGAAAGTCACTTACCTGTTCGCGGATTATGTTGGTGGTGGGGGGCGTTCCGTCCCTCCCCCCGGAATCCTCGCCGGGGGGAGGCGCTCTGTTCCTCCCCCCCGGAATCCTCCTCGGCCGGCTGTGCACCGCGGCAGCTCCACGGAGCAGCCGGCCAGGCCTGGCCAGGCCAGAGCCGTCCGCAGCCGGATTTCCAGCTGCGGAGCGCTCTGGGTAAAAAAAAACAAACCGCGTAAATCTTTACGTAGCCTATCACATCTTTCTTTCTTTTTCTTTCTTTCTTTTTTTTTTTTACAGGACTGGAAATGGTGGCGGTGTTCGGAAGACCAGCCGCTGCCGAAGCCACAGCCGGAGCCACCGCTGCCTGGAAGATCCGTCCCAGGTGAGTCTCATCCCGGGGGGGGATCCGCGGGGTGGTGGTGGGGTGACGGGCCATTCCGCCACGGAGTTCGGGAAGCCGAATGCACTGGCATTCGGCCTCACCGTGCTCCGTGGCGGAATTCTCTGCCATCCCTACTGGCCACATACTCATGATGGACATTCCTTGCCCCTGAAGATTGTAACATCACCCCCAGATACTTAAAGCACATCACCTACTCTACTCTGTGTCCATTAATACTCCATATCCTAATTTTAGGATGCTTCCTGAAAGACATAATTTTTGTGTTTTGGTAGTTAATCTCCAACTGATTCTCATTACAATAGAGACTAAATGCCCATAGGGCTCTTCTGAGACCCACAGGAGTTCTGGAGAGTAATACCGTGTCATCGGCATATAAGAGTGCAGGAATCTTTCTATCGGCTAAAGTGGAGGGGAATATATCAGGGGTATTTAGACAATTGATCACATCGTTAATATAAAAAGTGAATAATAAGGGTGCCAAAACACATCCGTGTTTCACTCCTTTTGATGTTATAATGGAGTCGGTAAGATGTCCAGTCCTATTGCATCTGACTTTCAAAGATGTGTTAGAATATAGGGCTCGCATTAAATATAAAAGCCTTCGATTGATGGATGTGGCCTCAAGTTTCTCCCATAGTCTTTCTCTAGATATAGAGTCAAATGCAGTCTTTAGGTCGATGAATGCTGCATATAGTGAAACCGTGGTTTTAGCCGCATACTTCTCTATTAAATGTTGCAGAATTAAGCTGTGACCCAGAATTGATCTACCCTCCCTAAATCCAGCCTGCTCCTCAGCCAATGGATTTTCCTGTTCAATCCATAATTTAAGTTTATCTAACAAGCGGCTTGCACAAAGTTTGCCAATTACACTGAGCAGCCTAATTGGTCTGTAATCCCTCCCTCTCTTAAAAATTGGAATTATTGCCTGTCTCCATTCCTTTGGGATATGCTCTGAATAATCAGTACAAGTAAATAACGACGCCAAGGGGGGAGCCCACCAATCAATGTTGTTTTTCAAAAGTTCAGGAGGAATATTGTCAATACCAGGGGCTTTCCCTCTCTTAAGTTGATTAATCAGTGACTTAATTTCTTTATCAGAAACTGGAGACCATTCAGGGAGATCAGCCATCTTCTCTGTACGAAATTCATAAGCAGCCTCAACATGTATCTTCTGGAAGTATGCTTCCCAAATATCAGGTGTGATTAAGGAATCTAAAGGGGAGGCATCCTTAGGTGAAAATTTTGACGTCAGTTTCCAGAAGACTGAAGAGTTCTTGTCTCTGGCTGCCTGTATAAGCCGTACCCATGTTGCTTTGATGCCCTCTTTCTTCTTCTGGGCCACTATCTGTTTATAAGCTCTCTTTTTCTCTGATAAGAAGATCAGATAAGTTGATTAAGGAGGCTCGAGACATCTGACCTTGCTGCAGCCTTGTAAGAGTAATATGCAGAATTGAGCGCCTTTTTTGCTTCCTGGCATTCCATATCAAACCACTGCTTTGAATGCCTACTTATTCTTTTCGTTTGTAAATCAGCATCGTGAGTCAGTATTGGATACAATAACAGCAATAAGTTATTGTAGGTGGTTATTGGCTCCTGCCCCACTGGCCTTTCTGCTATAGCTGTGCGGCACTCTAACATGCCTTCGTCCTCTAAAGCTGCCTTCAACTTCTGCTTGAGTAGGGGTGACCATTTAGCACGACACCCCATTGCTGGGTAGGTGTTATATAAGCCCCGGACTGGATCTTAGGATACAACTGGCATTCTAAAGGAGCCATACGGAGCAGAAGTGGTAAGTGGTCTCCCACAAATACAGGTAGCACCTGAAGGTTCTTAACAAGAGGGAGTAAACTTTCATCGGTTAACATGTAGTCGATCGTACTACGTCTTGCTCCAGCCATTATCCCCTGGATAATCCCCTAAGGTAGATCCATTAAAAATAGTAAAATTCAGTCTTTCAGCCATTCTAGCAAGGCATATACCAGCATAGTTTGCCGCGCCATCTTTAGAGAAGTGAGGATAGTAGGTATAGAGATGTTCTTCCTTGTTGTCAGCAATAGGCACCTTGTATTTAGCATAAAGAAAATGATAATTTGGGCCCAGTCTGGAGTTAAAATCCCCCCGCCCCTAAAAGGAACATTGTCTGCTATTAGATCTTTGAGGTAATTTTCCAGATCAGTCCAGATCATTGTGGTGATCATCTTTCTTTGTTGCGGGGGGAAATATATATTTACCACCAGTATAGCAACAGAGCCTAATTTAAAAAGTATTGCCATAGCCTGTTGATTCAATGGCTGTAATAAGGTGCACTTAGCCCTCAATGCAGTAGATACTAAAATTCCTATCCCCCCTTTAAGCCTCCCTGGGCCCACTCCTGGTGTTGCCCCACTACTATAGGAGTGGTAGCCATCGATCAGCAGGTCCTCAGCTGTCCAGGTCTCTTGTATTAATATTATATCATATTTCTGCTGAAAGAGGGAGTGCTCCTGACTTTTACAACGTGCCCACCCTGCTACATTCCATGAGATGATTTCCAAAGGTTTTACTGTATCCTACATATGCTGGTCTGAGGCTCGTCATGCTTTGGCCCTCTCAGTAAATAGCTGTTCAGAAAAGTTACTCTCCTTATTCGTTAGGGGATCCTCAACTATCATACAAAATTCGGGGTCATCTGAGGGAACAATCAAATTTGAAATGGGGGCTCTCTTCCTTACTATTACGTTGGGTTCCAGTGGGGGTTCAATTTTGTCTTCATCCATTGTCTTCCTTGATGAACTACAAATGAGAAGTTGGTCATTCTCTGTCTTCTCCTTAGAGTGAGAGGCCCACTTTAAGTCCTTCAGAGTAGCCACCAAACATTCAAAGCAGTTTATCAAGGATACTTACTCACGCCTTGGTAAATTGCCAAAAGAGGAAAGAGGATTGGTTTCCACCTTCTGACCAATTAAAATCAGAGTTGATCCTATCTGTTACATGGTCATTTCCCTTTATATTCCCTGTAAGACAGCCATGGCCAATTTGGCTTTCTATCAACTGATCTACAAGGGTTGCCTCCATATTAATAAGGTCTTCTTCAATAGGTTTCTCATTAACAAGGACCAAAATACTCCTATCTGTCCCTCTTGGGCATACACTTAACAGGGGCATAGGGTGCACCAATTTTTTAAAATATCTAGTAACTATTATGCCCCTTAAGGATAACTCCTTATTCTTCTTGTAAATCCTATTAGTTATTATACTATCCTTAAAGATTACCAACACCCGGGTATGGGTATAATTATGGAACAAATATTCCACCTTCATGATTTTAGTTATAGAGGATAATTCATTGATTGTTGGTTGTAAAATTCTAATCAAATGCCATTTACATTCATTCTGGGAGAGCATTCCTTTTCGTTTTGGATCTTAATTTCCATGTGGCATTGTACTTAAGCTGTACTGATTGTGCTGTTATTTGATTGCCCTTCTTGATGTTGATGTTCAGAGCATCGTCCCATGGATCACTTCCCACCAGTTCTTTAGTGTCCTCTATAATGAAGGGGGTAGTGGTATGATAGGTATCTATAGAGACCCTACCACTACATAGCTTTTTTGGCTTTCTTTTATATCTACATTCCCCCCCCCCTTTTTCTGTTTGTTTTTGGTTTGTTCTCAAGGAGTTTGAATAAGTTATAGTAATTCATCTTATGAGTTGGTTTTCCTGTCTTTTTTGTATTCTTGATATTTTTACTTTTTAATTTTTGTTGACGTACTCTTATTTTTCCTTGGATTTGGTCTTTTTTATCTGAGTATCTATGAAGGGTCTCCTTTTGAGTCATGCTCTTAGTTTTCTCTTCAGGAGTTTTTTCCTCACCACAGGAAACATACTGGGGGTTTACAGTGCCAGAGTCAGTTTGTTCATTACTCTTCTTGGGCAACTTACCTAACTCAATTAGGGTAGTTAACAACTCGTGAGATTTATAAAGGAATAATTTGATTAGCTTCATCTCATCTAAAATATCTTTTACCCAGTGAAACAGTATGTTAATATCTGTCTCCTCTCTCAGCTCAGATGTTTTGGGGGAGGATTCTTTCTCGGGTTGAGTGTATCCCTGTACTAAGTCATCTGCTTGTTTTAGCATCAAATGATCTAGTTCCTTTCTTCCCTTCTTCTCTACCCTGCTGGTAGCCACAGCATTCTCTGCAGCAAGCCAGCTCTGTTGCCAAATCAATAACAGAGTCCTCCCATCGTGTCTCCAGTGTCATACGTCAATGATCGATTGACCAATCTAAATTGGAAGCAGGGGGTGATACTGATGTTACTTCCTTATTATTAATTCCTTCATCTTTTGGAACAAAGAAGTTAGTAATTTTCTTCTTTCTTTCCTTTGTCCTAATAAATTGCCATGTATGGGAGAGATTACATGTTTCTTATACCCCTGTCTGGTGAATACCATTATACAAGCTTAGGTACAACCAAAATTAAATAAGGCAATTTAACCAACTATAGTTCTTCCTGTACTGCCTGTACTTCCTTTGTTAGGCTTATACGAACCCTTGAAATATTAAGCAGCTTTCAACCCACTAAATACAAGGCAGGTACAAGATAAATACAAAGGAAAAGGGAAAAGAAGAAGAAGGCCAGAAGAAGTACAGAGTACTTTAAATGAATGATCCAATGAATTCTTATCATAAACCAAGGAAGCCTTATCAAAAGCCAAGAAAGTAACTAATTAAGCTTCTCACATATACCATTCATTAAACTTTTGCAACAGTATCAACAATATCAACTCTCCTTATAACAAAAGATTGTCCAAAGCTTGTTAGTAAGACTGTATTTCTCTAAAAACCAAAATAATGAAACCTCCAAATGCTCTAGGACGCTGGAGTGTGAGTCGGGGAGGTAACCAATCATAAATAATAAGTTGCCATGAAGTAATATCTCCACTCTGTCGGCTCCGCTGGCTCCACAGGCTCCGCTAGGTCCATAGGACAAATAATCTCTTTCTTTCTTCCTACCTTCCAAGGTCAGAAGTATTTATATTCCTTGTTGGTTGTTCAGTTGTTTAGTTATGCCTTTAACAATCACCCTAAGATAAACAACATCATCTAACAGCCAAAGCCAGGCTGATAGTATCCATAAAATGAATGCACCGGCTTCTCTGTTGGACACAACCTGGAAAGAGACCCAGTCTACCAAGGGAAAGGAGGTATGCCTTTACCCTGTGGACACACCATAATTTGGGACCAGTTGAATGAATTGCTGGTGTTCATATATGCCATGGATAAAACCCAGTGGGTCTATTTTGTAATATTTATGTTGGCCAATAAAGCCTTAGGACAGCTGCCTGCCTTGATCTGCCTTATATTAGGTAAAATCAAGAACCAAATCACTTTGGCAATACACTGTGCTGAATACCTAAAAACTGTAGCCAAAAATCATTCCACAGGAAAACCTCCAAGAGGTTTGTTGACTTGTTTTCTTGGTAGCCAGGTCTGTCTAGCATAGTAACTGGATTGCTAAAAGCCATACTTCCCTTTATGTTGTCCTGTATAGGAATATTTCTTATAATCAAGTGTATTCCCCTGTGGGTGCGGTGCTGCATAACCTAACTCATCTCACCACATGACACTAGTGAAATAAAAAAGTTAGAAAATGCCATAAAAATTGCAAAAGGTGAACACAAGCCTTGACAAGTTGTGTTCAAAGGGGGGAACTGATGAGAAAATAGCTTGCTTGACTTGAGATTTTTATGGCTGCCTTGATCTCACGATGATTGATTCTGTGAGTTAGGCAACACCATTATCTTAAAGCAGACCCATCATGTATACCACAGATGAGTCAGCACAGCACATTCCATTCAAGTGCTATAGCCAATGAGCTTACCCCTGATAAAGTGGGAAAAGATTATCAATGGGAATGTTTCTGATGCAATGCTTGATTGTATAAAAGCTTTGTGCTGAGATACAGAAACATTCCTTGTCTTTTCATCTTTGCCTTGAATTAGCTTGGAATCCTGCTGCAGCAGAAATAAAGATCACCCCACTGGGGTGCCTTTGTCTTTTTTTTCAGTCTCGTTTTTATCTTACTCCCACCAGAGTGCAGGCCAGAGGAAACTAAAGAAAGCTTCCCACAACACAATGAAGCAACTAGACCAGTAACTACAGCACAAAAGTCTGCATGACCAAACACAGTTAAGAATCCATCTTAAGGACCATCTTGGAGTAGTCCCTTGGAAAACAACAACTTCAGCCCTCAAAAGCCTGCTGTGATCAATTTGCTGGACACTTTGCGGAACAAGTTGCTCATATCCATGCCAATACAGATAACAGAGTCAGAGTTGGATGTGACCAGAGTGACATCTAATCACGTTATCATGGATATCTTTCAGCTTGTACAGACTGAGGATGTGGACAAACTGCTTGGATGATTGAGGCCCAATACCTGCTTTCTGAACCCTTGCTCATCCTGGCTTGTGAAATCATCCAGAGTTGGGCTAGGTATTTGGACCTCAAGGGTGATTAATGTCTCCTAGAGGGAAAAGGTGGTTCCCGCCAGCTTAAAGGAAGCAGTGGTGAGGCCACTATTGAAGAAACCTAGCTTTGATCCATTGGTTTTTGATAATTATCTCCCAGTGTCAAATCTACCATTTCGGGGGAAAGTGTTGGAGCATGTGGTGGCTTCTCAACTGCAGGTATTGTTGGATGATGCTGATTATTTGGATTTATTCCAATCTGTGTCCAGGCCAGGTCACCCTAGTAGATGATTTACTCCAGGAAATGGACAGCGAAAGTGTGATTCTGTTGTTTTTCATGGACTTCTCAATGGCTTTCAAGATCATTGACCATGGTATCCCTCTGGATTGTTTATCTGGGTTGGGCATAAGAGGCACTGAGTTAGGTGGTTCCAGTCCTTCCTGGATTAATGCCCTCAGAAAGTGGTGCTGGAGTTGCCACAAGGTTCCATCTTGTCCCCTATGTTTTTCAACATCTACATGAAACTACTTGGAAGTCCATTGGCAGTTTGGGCTGAAGTGCCATCAATACCCCCTTCATGGATCACTGCCTTGTTGTGGCGAAGGGGCTTGCGTAACTCAGTGAAGCCATAAACTATGCCGTGCAGGGCCACCCAAGACGGACAGGTCATGGCAGAGGGTTCTGACAAAATGTGGTCCACTGGAGAAGGAAATGGCAACCCACTCCAGTATTCTTGCCAAGAAAACCCCATGGAACGTATCACAATGCTAAAAGATATGACGCCGGAAGATGACGCCATCAATACATGGATGATAGTTAGTTCTACCTCTTGTTTCCATCTAATTAATGATCCTAGGGAGACTGTTGAATGCCTGGGGGCAGGTTTGGTATGGATAAGGGCAAACAAGCTGATACTTAATTAGGGGTACAGTCAAGACAGTGGTACTTAATCAGGAGTACAAAATCCAAGACAGGGGTACTGTGGGCAGGCAAACTGACCAACCTGGAGAAAGGAATACAGCTGATCTTAGATGGAGTTGCATTCCCCCTGGAGGACTGAGTTTACAATTTGGGATTATCCAAGTCTTGGTGCAAACTGGGGAATGTCCAGTGGCAGTGGTGTCCAGGAGTATTTTTACCAGTTTAGGTTGGTATGTAAACTTCCCTGAGTTATTCATCCTCTAGTGACATTCAGACTGGAATACTGTAATGTATTTGACATGGGACTGCCTTTAAAGATGGTTTGGAAACTTGGTGCAGAATACAGTTGCCCGGATTTCGGTAGGGGCTGGGCAGTCTGCTCATGTGACACTAATTCTGCACCAGCTGAACTGGTTGGCAGTGTGTTTCCAAGCCCAATTTAAAGTGCTGGTTTTACCCTTTAAAGCCTTAAATTGTTTGGGCCCAAGCTTCTTGAAGGACCACATTATCCTGTACCAGCCTGCCTGCACTCTGAGGTCATCAGCTGCCCAATGCCAAGGGCTAGTGAGTACAAGGGAGACTTTGTCCTTTTCAACAGTGGCCTCGCAGCTCTGGAATCATCTTCCGTCAAGGGTTCCTCAGGCCCCTTATTTGCAGGTCTTCAGGAAGACTTCGAAGACTCACCTGTTTTCACTAGTCTTTCCATCATCTGTGGGCTGCAAATTTTATTGGTGCTATCTGCTTTTATAGCATTTTTATAGAATATTTATTGATTAATTTTCTGTTGTATTTGTTCTGCTTAGTTTTGTATTGTTTATATGTTGTATGCCGCTGAAAATAATTGTAAATAAAGTTGTAAATAAAATGAATACATTTAAAAACTCCAAAATTCAGAGAGAAATTTGGATGGTGAGAGTTTAGCATCCATAATGCCATCCACACCCCTCATCATTGTCATGCCAGCCTAACATGCAGCACAATCCTATGCAAGTTTACTCAAAAGTAAGTGCCACTGAGTTCAGTTGTGTGCCTAAGATGGCAACTGGACATTGCCAAACTAAGACTAGCACTGTGCATTTCAGAATGTTGGTGGGAAGTTTTCAGTGATTCACAACGGTATGCCAGAATTATGATGTCTATGTGTCCCTACGTGCCATAAGATTGAACCATATTGTACATAAATATATTAATTGGGATCAGGCAGGTGTTGTAAAAGGAAAAACAAAATCAGTAACACAAAGAGAATGTTTAATTTTTTGAGTCTGAAAGATCAAGCAGTATCTGATGTTATAAGGAAGTATTCCGATGGGGCCACTCCGCCTCCACTGGTCCCGTTGTGCTCGCAGGAATGAACATTTGCTCAACAGGGCTTTCTCACTTCTAAAAATAACCCTGAAAATGAGTGGAAATGCTCATTTCCAGATTGGGATAGGCCAGTGGAGCTCCTTTCTGTGAGCTCTGCTGACTTGCCCCATTCCGGAAACAAGCGTTTCAACTCATTCCAGGTCATTTTTAGAAATGCCAAACTTGAGCACAATAGGATACTAGGCAGTTGTGCAGAAATGACTTTTGATAGAGTGGAGAGAGATCTTTTTCAAGTGCTGGAAAGATTTAATTTAGGGGGGGAAGTTTAGAGTAAATTTAAGGGCAATATATGAAGGATCTGAGGTAAAATTTTTGAAAATATTTCTATTTTGTAAATAAAATAGATTGGAGAAGCACTCATGAGGTAGAGCAATCTAACACATTTTTACTTATTTCTGATTGTTCTAATATTTCTCCATCTAAAGTTTTTTTTAATATTTCTCTTCTGCCATCCTTAATTTTTGTTCTAATTCCAAATTTAACTTTCCTCTATTTTTATTATAATATGCTGCCTTATTGATCACCAGTTTTCTCACATTTGCCTTAGCTGCATCCCACACTACAGGTAAAAGCATTAGAATAGCCATGAGACTAAGGGCATCTCTACATTAAAGGAAAATCCCGCAAACCTCTGTGAGCAGCTTCCGCAAGCGTGCATTACATCACTCGTGTAGAAACGCTCTAAGGGTCCATCTATCTAGCATTCTGTTTACACAGTGGCCAGCCAGCTGTCTGTGGGAAGTCCATAAGAAGGACATGGGCACCATCCTGCTGGTGTTCCTCAGCAACTGGTACACATAGTCATACTGCCTCTAATACTGGAGGTGCATACAAGCATTGTGACTAATAGCCATTGATAACATCCTCCATGAATTTGTCTAATCCTCTTTTAAAGCCATCCAAATTGGTGGCCATCACTACATCTTGTGGTACCAAATTCCATAGTTTAACTGTATGCTGTGTGAAGAAGCGCTTCCTTTTATCTGTCCTGAATCTCCCACCAATCAGCTTCATGGGATGACTCCAGGTCCACTTTCTCCACACCATGCATAATTTTGTACACCTCTACAGTCTTTCCCCATATGTGCCTTTTTTCTAATCTAAACAGTTCGAGACATTGTAACCTTTCCTCATAGGATAATTGCATCTGCCTGTTAATCATTTTAGTTGCCTTTTTCTGCACCATCTCCAATTCTACAATATCCTTTCTGAGGTACAGTGACCAAAACTGTATACAGTATTCCAAATGTGGGGGCACCATAGATTTGTATTTGGGTGCTATGATATTGCCAGTTTTATTCTCAATTCCTTTTCTAATTATGCCTAACATGGAATTTGCCTTTTTCACAGCAGCCACACACTGGGTTGACATTTTCATTGACCTGTTCACCACAACCCCAAGATCTTTCTTGGTCAATCACCACTAGCTCAGATGATCAGATCCCATCAGCATATATGTGAAGTTGGGATTTTTGCCCCAGCATGCATCACTTTACACTTGCTTACACAACCATATTTGCCATTTTGATGCCCATTCTTCCAGTCTGGAGAGAGCCGTTTGGAGCTCTTCACAATCCCTTTTAGCCACCCTAAATAATTTGGTGTCATCAGCAAAACATGGCCATGTCCTAATTCCAGATCATTTATGAACAAGTTAAGAAACATTGGTCCCAATACAGATCCCTGTTTACATGCCTCCATTGTGAGAATTTACCATTTATTCCTACTCTCTGCTTTCTGTTCTTTAACCAGTTACTGATCCATAAAAGGACTTCTCTTATTCCACGACAGCTAAGTTTGCTCAGGAGTTTTTGGTAAGGGGCTTTGTCAAAAGCCTTTGGAAGTCCAAGAAAACAATGCCTACTGGATCACCCCTGTCCAAATGTTTACTGAAACTCTCAAAGAACTCTAAGGGTGCAATCCGAAGCATATTTAGACAGAAAATAGCCCTACAATCCCCAGCAATCCCCAGCTAGCCATGCATGAGCCTCTGGCTGGGGAATGTAGGACTTTTTCCTGTCTAAACATGCATAAGATTGCGCCCAAAAAAGGTTAGTGAGAGAGGACTTACTTTTGTGAAGCCATGGTGATTCTTTTTCAGCAGGCTTGTCCTTTTATATGCTTACTAATTTAACCTTTAATATTGCTTTCCACTAATTTACCCAGAACAGGTGTTAAGCTAACCCGCCTGTAATTTCCCAGATCCCCCCTGGATCCCTTTTGAAAAATTGGTGTTACATTGGCCATTCTCCAGTCCTCTGGTACTGAGGCTGATCATAGGGACATGTTACATACTTTCGTTAGAAGATCAGCAGTTTCACATTTGAGTTCTTAAAGAACTCTAGGATGAATACCACCTGGGCCCAGTGATTTGTTAGCTTTCAATTTGTCAATAAGGTTGAGAACTTCATCTCTTATCAACACTATTTGCTAAAATTCCTCAGACTCCCTTCCTGAAAACATCAGTTCAGGCACAAGTATCTGTTCTACATCTTCTGCAGTGAATACAGATGAAAATAATTCATTCAGCTTCTCAGCAATCTCCTTATCCTCCTTCAGTGCTCCTTTAACTCCGTTGTCATCCAACTGTCCAACTGCCTACCTAGCCAGTTTTCTGTTACTGATATATTTAAAGAATTATTTATTGTTGGCCTTGATGTTATCTTCAAAACTGCTTTTTTCAAAATGCTTTTTTGCCATTCTTGTTGTCTGTTTGCATTTCATTTGTGCAAATTTGTATTCTTTTTTGTTCTCCTCATTTGATCAAGACTTCCATCTTATGAAGGAAGCCTTCTTTCTAATAGCTTCTTGACACTGCTCGTTA
Source organism: Heloderma suspectum (assembly GCF_057233095.1). NCBI lineage: Eukaryota > Metazoa > Chordata > Lepidosauria > Squamata > Helodermatidae > Heloderma > Heloderma suspectum. Next base: position 121,706,050 of record NC_139462.1, read on the forward strand.
ACCATGCTGATGACCTCATGAACTTGGTGCTACCTTTCATGACCGTGATATACATGCTAGCTAACATTCTCCTTTTGTGGCTTTGAGTATCCCCCAAGTATTTTGAAGAGATTTACCACTCTTGACTTCCCCTTTCAACTTCCTTGTTTTCCAGTTCCCTCACTTTAAAGAATTTTCCTCTTTTCAAGTCAAATATTCTAGAAAATAAGGGCCTGGTGGTGCAAATGGCCAGGGCCACGCAGCCCATGGAGCCCCCATATGACCCTGCAGAGAGCAGCAGCAACAGCTCCTGGACCAGCATGGCTATGCTGGAGCCTACCAGGGCTGATGCTGGCCACTGCAGCATCCTTTTTCAAAGGGGGCAGACAACCTGGGATGACTACAGATGCTTATTTTATTATTTTTACTTTTAAATATATAATTGTTTTCTACAACAAAATGTCGCTTATTCCCAAGTAAACGTGTTTAGCATCAGGGCAGCAGAATGGTGCCATGATTCAAGTGAATTTAAAATGCAAAGTATACATGCTCAGAGTATTTCTCCCCCCCCTTAAAAAAAAATGGTTAGCATACAGTGTTAAGCATAACATGTTACTTTGGAATGGGGGAGGGTTGCTCCAACGTATCAGGCATGTAGCAGCAGCTGTAAATCAGGGGAAGATGGGGGTGTGGGAGAAAATAGAAACATTGTGTGTGTCACAACTGAAATAATACCCATGACCATCTAAAACCCCCTCCCCCTGCACAAGATCATTAAGTCCAGAGTCTAAAATGATCTAGCTACAGCACTGTCAGGGCTACTAAATGATTTGAGTTTTAGTAGCATCATAGCATTCTGTCATATTTGCATATTAACATGTGTGAAAGAAAGCTCACCTCATTCTGCCTGTTTAGGCAATTATGCGTGTCCTCAGCTTACAGGCATAATTGGGTTTAGGGCAGGACTGGTAGGTTAAACAGCCATTCTGATCAATGCACAACAAATGGACAATTCTTGTAACCAGAAGGAAATTATTTGAAGTCTATGAGATAGATAACTTAACCCTCTCTTCATCTTCTTTAAGTATGTAACTCCTGTTTTGCAAGGAGCTACTTTGTAAAATGGCAGATATAAAAAGACAACACAGTAAATTATAAATTGTATTAGTCTACGGTTGAGCACACGTTTCTGGAATTAAGGGTTCAGACATATTAACACATTAACACACAGTTTTCTGACACTACTGGCACTCCGCTATATAGAAGACTGTTCTCCACACAACTGCAGCTATATTTGCAAGAAATGTTATGAATTCAAGAAACTATACTTTTGGCTACTTATCTACAAGAGAGGCCTCTCATATTTATCTGGATTATAGTCAGTATTTTAAGTTAGAGAAATGGATACTTACCAGTATATAGCTATAGCTACCGCTATAGCTGTAGGATACAATGCACTAATATCTGAAAGGTGGCAATAGCGATAGTGACGGTTTTCATAAAATGGCAAGTTATTTGCATGAGAACCCTGTAGCCTTTGTAATTATTACTGTCCCATTAAGCAGGAAAAAGTCATTCTACAAATAATAAAATGGGACAAATTAAAACATTAAAGTATTAACCTTAAATTAAATGAAGACAAAGGATACACACATGTACTTCATTGGGCTCATAGATACTGAAGGCAAGAGAATTCCACCTAGGTATTGGGGAAAAGTTTTAAATCTGTTTTTAAATGTTTTAGATCTGTATTTTAAACTCCTGCACTGCTGCTAGGTTTTATTGTGGTTGTATTGTTATATTGTGGTTTTAATGTTCTGTATATTTTAAATTGTTTTATTGTGTGTTGTTTGGTTTTAATTTTGTGAACCGCCCAGAGAGCTTCGGCTATTGGGCAGTATAGAAATAAATAAATAAAACAAAAGGTGGGATATAAATAAATATAATAAATAAATAATAAATAGGTAGACAAGGTCATCATGGGATTTATGCTTAAGCAGGTTCTAAAAACAACACTGGAAGCTAAGCTCCTGGCCCAAAGGTTATGATCACCCCACTCCTGTGGTTTCTTATAGATGTGAGAACTTCAGTGCATACACTGAGCTTCCCCTGATTAAGCATAAGAACATAAGAAGAGCCATGTTGTATCAGCCCAAAGGCCTCTCTAGTCCAGCATTCTGTTCACAGTGGCCAACCAGCTGCCTGTGGGAAGCCTGCAAGAGGACATGAATGTAACAGCACACCCCTGCTCATGTTTTCCAGCAACTGTCAAGCTTCAACCAAGGGGCATGATTTCCCCATAAGAATGCTATTGAGTTCAATGGGGCTTACTCCCATGTAAGTGAGTATAGGATTTTACCCTAAAACAGACTTCCCAATTCATCTATTTAGGATCAATTATGGTATTACTTTCAGCAATACAAGGACAACCACATGGAACTGCAAATTAATATAAGAAAAGTGAAGTGTAGGGTTTTTAAAGAAATGTACCAACATATTAACACTAAAATATAAAAGCCAAAAAATCCGTAATGTTTGCTTTAGCAATAGTTCAGTACAGTAACTTTAACAAATTGTAAGTCATTAAATTCCCTGTATTTTTTGATGTATAAAACAATCTACTGCCAGGAACACATCTAAATGGGCAAGTTTGGGAGGAAAAGATGCATTTATGAGTTTTTCCCCCAGAAGGTGGTGCTGATTTGTTTATAAATGTTAATGTTTAAAATATGTTGGAATGGTCAGCAGAGGAGGGTGAGGGCAATTTACCAGAATCTGATTCAAAAAATAAATAAGAGAGCAATCCTATGGCCCTTAGACAGTACCTGGGGCACCATAAGATACTGCGGATCTCCTCCTCCCTCCGTGCCTGTAGACAGAGGGCCGATCTACATTGCGCCCGCCATCGCAATGAATTCGGTGTCCCGTTGGGTTAAACACTCTCGCATTAAAACGTGATTATTCACACTCACCCATTTCCCCCATTGCAGTGCTTCATCGAATGCGTGAGCTCAGTTCACATACAAGCGCTGTGCTGTTTTCCTGCGTGCGCTTGTCTATCTCAGATGCTAAGCAGGGTCGGCCCAGGTCAGTAGTTGGATGGTCGACTGCCTGGGAATCAGCCTTCCTACACTGAGCAGAGGGTTGTTCTATCCCTTCAAATGAGACTAAGTTTTACCCCCTCCTATCTCCCACTCCGGATTTTTTTTTTAAATTAAGGCGTTACCCTCGCAGAATCGGGGCTTCTCCGTGATGGTTTTGTTTTTTTTTCTTATTGAGGCATGATCTTCAAAGATCCGAAGTTGTGAAGCTTCACATCCGAAGTTGTGAAGCTTCACAACTTCGAAGCTTCGAAGATCATGCCTCAGTTAGAAAAAAAACATCATGGAGAAGCCCCGATTCTGCGAGAATAACGCCTTAATTAAAAAAAAAAATCTGGCGCGGCAGATAGAAGAGGGTAAAACTTAGTTTCATTTGAAGGGATAGAACAACCCTCTGCTCAATGTAGGAAGTCTGATTCCCAGGCGATCGACCATCCAAGCACTGACTGGGACCGAACCTGCTTAGCTTCCAAGATCAGACAAGCGCACACACATCCAAGTCTTTGCTTGTTGCTGAGGAAACGGGGGCTGCTGAGGAAGCTATGTGATCAGTGGCCGGAAGAAGACATGGGGCCGTCGAGAGCTGTGATGGGACAGGAGGGAAATACAAACACTGCTATATATGGACAGGCGGGGGAGGGGACTATGACCCGATATGGTAGTGAAGGCAGAAAATCAGAGCACATTAAGGGGAAATACCAGGGTATTAGGGTATTGAAAGCAGGAGCACGGAAGTGGGAAATTCTGGTTCCAATTCGAGGCAGGTACTGCGTAGTGTGAAAGGCGGGCAGTGAAACCTCATTGGAAGTGAAAAAAGGCAGTAAAGTGTAGATCCAGCCAGAGTAACAAGCATGGAGGAGGAGATCCAATCATGAATCTTCCCTCCCCCACATAGCTACTACAACCTCATATGAGAAGTTGGAGAGGGAGAAAAGGGGGCGTGTTTGTGGGCACAGGGAGAGGAGAGGCTGGGTTACGCAGTATCCTATGGTGTCTCCAGTCCCCTCCTCCCAATGAAAGTAAGCTAGATGTGATCAGAGGCCTATCTAGCTGCTTTTTGTATTTTAAATGGAGGTGAAATCACCTCCATCCTCCTCCCACCTTGTGGAGGGCTCTGAGCTCGGGACTGCAAACCAGACGACACCACCCATAGTCGGTATATCTTGTCCTGACCTTGGCCTGCAAATTTCATTTTTAAAACAATATTGTAAAATTCTACTGAAAAGGCATGCACATTACTGAATGAGTGATCATAATTCTTTTACATGTTTATTTCAGCCACCAGTTTGAGGCAAGCTTTGGAAATACAAATGCAAGTCCATATTTTCAAGAGAGGGTATTAATTCTGCATAAATTATCCCTTGCAAGATTGAGTAAAAACAAATTAAAATTACATACATTCTGAGGTAAAGGAAGAAAGTGACACTGTCATCAAGTGTGGACAGGAATACTATATTAATCTGCTTCTACAGTGTAAAAAGTAAACTGGATTTGATAAAGGGAAAGATGGAATGAACATCCACTCATTTCATATGGTATTGAGAGATCCAAAGTCACTAGTTGCTTCCAACACACACAAAAAAGCAAGTTAGGGTTTTGCTTTAGTAGAAAAATTATTTATGTAAAAAAACAAAAGCCTAGAAAATTGACAGTATATTTTGTCAAGAGACCAGATTGCCATACAAGTAGTTTTTCAAAAGTCCAACCAAAGCAATAAAATACAATTAAAATGCAATATGAGCTGATATAACATATTTGTGCAATTTGCACTGTAAATTACAGATTTCAGGCTGGTTTATGCATAATGCCATTGATTGGTACGTTAACAGCGCAGTCTTCACCATCTTCACATTACTTGATGTTGCTTTGCTATCCTGAATATTCTCAGTCCAGCCATTATAACGGTTATGATGGTTTTGCTGGCAACACAAACTGGTGAGCTACAACACTGAGGCACCAACTCAAAGGCCAGACTGCTCTTGTGTTGTGTCTCTTGTGCTGTTGTGAAGACCAAGGCTGAGGGCAGCAGCTAAGACCAAGGTTCAGCAGGGGGGGGTGGGAGACTTTTCCTGGGAAGTGGGGCAAAGCCAGTTGCACCACCCCACTTGCCAGACGGACAATTAGGCTTTACCTGCATTGGCAGTAGTACTGCTGCTGTAGCAGTTAACTGGAAATAGATCAGTAATGTCTTACTGTTTCATTATAATTAATTATTATGCTGGGTGGAATAATTATCCATTCTGCTTGTGGAGAGGCCTGTGGAGATCCCATGGATGCGTCCACTAACAGAAGAGGAAGAGGCCATTTTGGCAGATTCCTCCTTCTCCCTGCAGGCTGCTGAGCCCCCTCCAAAGCTGTTCCAGAGGGTAGGGCCCTCTCGAACAGTGTGGAATGTGGCCCAGGGGGCTGCAGAGGGAAGGCAGAATTGCCAAAACTGCCCCACCGCATTAGCTAAGGCATCTGCTGGATCAGAAAATCTGCTCTGCAAGCTGAACAGGACCATTTGATTTAACCCACTGCTTATAAAAATTGGATTGTAAACAAATAGAAGTATGCAGGCTGGCAATAAAGTTATGGTTGTGCTATTCACTCTCCATCTAATAGCACAAGCCACAAGCTATGATGCTCATAAAACATTTGCTGATGTCCTAGCTTTGACGTTTTGAAAACAACACATGAAAAGCCACCTTAACTCTTAACAAAGCAAAGTATTTTGTCAATACACACACTGTATAAACCAATACTTGCTTTATACTGAGCTACAATTACATCCTTATTATCACACATTCAGATTGCTTTAAATTAAATGCCTCAGTTTTAAAATCAATTGTAGTTGATACCTGATTTGGCAAGATATTAAAAAATACAACATAAATTATCTACCAGACATGTTTACAAGCAATGTTTTTACACACACGCACACCCCATGCTACCAGTTTTCCAATGGGAAATTAATAGATTGGAATGAATCTGGTATAAATCTGAAAACAATGGCAGCGTTTAGTTAAATTAAAAGTACTGTGTTAGAGTTGGCTAATTCATTTTTCCCTACGAAGAACATGTCTGGCCACCTTTCTTCTTCTGTTCAAGCTCTTGCAGGCGTTCTTCTCTAAATTGTGCATGTTGCGTCCCCACTTTATGGGCCGTCTCTGTTGCTGTGATGTCGATCTGTGCATATTTCGTTGACTCACTCCCTGTGGTAGAAAAGTATTGCCATTGCTAGGCGCTATTAGTTCTTCCTGTACTTTCATATCTACGTAACAATACAGTAATACCAACACTATTGTCACACACAGCCCAAACAGTAATACCCACAGCTTTGGCTTTAAGACTAAAGCTATGAACTTTGGTACTGGGAAACGTAGCACCATTTCTAGACATTTAGATAAAGCTCATAGTTCAGATCTTGTTGCTAGAGGGCTGCCAACCCCAAGCCTGAACATTTTATAGCTATATAGTGAGGGAGGGGGAGAGAAGCAGTTCCAGAGAGAGGGAAAGGGAAATATGTATCCCTCTTCTCTCCTAAATAATTCCTGTATAGTGCAGGGAGGAATACTTTTAACCTCATGGCAAGTATCCCTACGCCCGCCTGCCCCCATCCTCTGCTCCAGGATACTTGTTATAAGCTGTCAGGGGGTTGAGCGGGTCATTTTTCTCTCTATTTCCATTTTTCGTTTCTTTCTTCCAACTGACACACAAACATTCCATGTATCAACTCACACTCCATTGTTAACTGCTCAGAGAACATTGGTTATTGGGTAGTATATACATTTTTAAAACAAGTGATACAATCTAATTTCTTTAGACCCTCCTCTCTCTCTCTCTCTCTCTCTCTCCCCCAGCCCCCAGGCTCAACTGTCATCAGCAGGTTTTTATCAAACAGTTTTTAAAATATAATTTTTCTTTTAACTGGCAAACTTATATACTAATGCATATCTAGGGAATTCCCTGAACCGCTCCCTTAGTTTGGGAGGCCATGTTTTACTTCCAGACTGATAGGCCCTCAACCATCCAGGTTTGCTCTTAGAAGGAACAAGTGGGGACCCACAACAAAAATCTTGCAGCATGTGCAAGGCCCAACGATGGGGGTGGTGGGGGTGGTGCGCTTTACTAGGGCCCAGAGATCCTGGGGGACTCAGCCCATGAAGAAAAAAATGAGGTTAGGTTTTAGATCATGCTTGAGGATATTTCTGGAAACATATTTTCCTGAATCTGTGTACCTATTGTTCAGATTTTGTGATATTTGCTGGAACCAATTAGAAGCAGCAATGCTAGGAGCAATGTTCTGAACAGTGAGTTCAAAGGCCCTTCTCTGGAACAGAGAGCTTTTGCTTGTGCAGTTAAAACTAGGGACCAAAACAGACATTACCTTAAATTCATATATAGCAGCTATGTCTTTTTAAATTTTACTCCAGGCACAGGGGTCCTGATCCAGATAGGGACCTAGTGTAGGTGGTAGGGGGGCTTTAACCCTCCTCTCCCACTATGGGCCCAATCCAGTTGGGTTCCCGGAACCTACTCTATAAAGTGGGGTGGGGGGACGTAATTACTACATAGAGATCTACAGTAATGGCAGCTTTGGCCCTAGGACTTGTAGTTTGAGACACAGATTTGTGCTTTCCTATCTAATATGCTCTCTCAAGAATAGGGTGGCCACTTAGGCCATGCCAAAAAAGAAACTAGATTTCAGGCACACTGTGTGAGTCTATCAATTTAATGACATCCTAAGACAGTTGAAAAACCTTAGGAAGGAAGGTAATATCCTGTTGTAGTACTACCATATCCCTATGCAATCCACATAAGCCATTCACTCTGTGTGCAGAGATGATGGCCACCAGAAAGGCCATTTTGAATCAGTAGGTAAAGGTCACATGTAACCACAGACTCAAATGTTTCTGGAGCGCTGGGCAGAAAACAACAGAATGACATTTAATAGGCATAAATGCCAAGTTCTGCACCTAGGAAAAAGAAACCAAATGCACAGTTACAAGATGGGGGATACCTGGCTCAACAATACTACAAGTGAGAAGGATCTTGGAACTGTTGTTGATCACAAGCTGAATATGAGCCAACAATGTGATGTGGCTGCAAAAAAGGCCAATGCTGTTTTGGGCTGCATTCATAGAAGCATAGCTTCCAAATCCCGGGAAGTACTAGTTCCTCTCTACTCAGCACTGGTTAGGCCTCATCTGGAGTACTGTGTCCAGTTCTGGGCACTGCGCTTTAAGAAGGATGCAGACAAGCTGGAGAGTGTTGAGAGGAGGGTAACAAAGATGATCAGGGGACTGGAAACAAAGCCCTATGAAGAGAGACTGAAAGAACTGGGCGTGTTTAGCGTTGAGAAGAGAAGACTGAGGGGAGATATGATCATGCTCTTCAAGTACTTGAAAGGTTGTCACAGAGAGGAAGGCCAGGATCTCTTCTCAATCATCCCAGAGTGCAGGACACGGAATAATGGCCTCAGAGAATGCCAAATTCCGGCCGAACATCAGGAAAAACTTCCTGACTGTTAGAGCAATACAACAATGGAACCAATGACCTAGGGAGGTGGTGGGCTCTCCCACACTGGAGGCGTTCAAGACGAGGCTGGACAGCCATCTGCCAGGGATGCTCTGACTTGGATTCCTGCATTGAGCAGGGGGTTGGACTCAATGGTCTTGTAGGCCCTTCCAACCCTACTATTCTATGATGCTATGATTCTATGAGTCAAAACCGAGGAGAACCTCTTGAGAAGCCAGGAAGGAGCTGGGGAAGTCATAAATGGATGCAGATCTGCAAGGCCTTTGCAGAAGAGCTTAGTAAAAGGATGGTAAACACACAGTGCCACTCTACAGGGCAGGAGAGGGAGACCTACCGCCTGCAGAGCCTTCCTAGATTACTCCAGTGGGCAAGGTTTGGTCTTCAAGTCCTGCCCTCTGGAGGAATCCCCACTAATATCTCCCCTCTGTGATCAGGGGATGTGGATGGGGGGGCTCACCCATGTGGTGCCTTCCCCATTGGGAAGGTGCCATACAGGTGAAGTATCCCCAGCTGAGCTGATGGCTGGAGCACCCCTCCAGCTGCTGGCTCAGTTGTGCTGGCTTTGCTAAAAGCCAGACTCTTGGAAGCTGATGCACAATGAAGCAGGGGTCCAGGTGCATTGTCTGGAAGCCAAATGATGCCGGGGGGATCATAGGGAAAAGAACAGGCCAAGATATTGGGGAACAATAGTATATAATAATAGGCCAAGATACATGAAGTGACAATGTAGAGAGCCTTGACAGATACATATGGAGTTTGAAGAAAAGAATATCAAGTACAGAGCATAATGATGGGTCCCAATTATGCACAGAAGAGTGGGAACAGATTTGGCAAGACTGGAACACGTAGTGGGTGATCTCTGAGCCTACAGCAGGACTGCATGGACATCTAGCCAGAAGTTCATCACGGGAGGGTGCCATGTAGTGAGGCTGCAAGTATAGATGATGTGATGAAGATCATCTATTCATCTTAAGAGAGATCTTGAGCCTTGGCCGCAGATACTGGCCTTTCCTGCCCTGCAGCTGGAAAGGCCCATGAAGGGAGCACTGGACACTGCTGCCTGCAGGTGCCCTGAGCAACAGAGCACACTCCCCACTGACCTTTCCTGGAGGAAATACCAGGAAGACGGAGTGGGGTGTGGAAACAACACTTCTTAGCCCCTGGAGAGAAGGGAGGGAATGCATAGAAGGTGATCTGTGCATTCCCTCATAAATGCATCGTCCAGATAGCCCTGACTCATGCCCGGTGTGGAGAAATTCCTGTGTCTGCTATTTGCAGGGTGGCCAAAATGTCATATGGGGCATGTCCCAGCCTTGAAAATGGGCTGAAGACAATAGCCCCAAAAGGTCTACTAGTGGCCATCTGCAGAAAGTGCCTGCCAATCAGTAATCAGTCCCAGCAATATGGATCACAAGGTGCACAACTGAATGGCCTGTGTGCACCACATGCACAGAACTTGGTAAGTCTGCAATGTTTCGTTGATTAATCATTTCAGTTTAAATTGAATAAACATTATGATTGACTAAAAAGGTCCCCCAATTAATCAGTCAGCAGATTTTAATTTTTGAAATTATTTGTAATGCAAATAATTATGAAAACTGGAGATAATGTGCCATTTTAGAAAAGGCATTCCCCCTTGTGTGAGAGCAAACCAGGAATGCCTCATTTTTGTTGCTGCTGTTATAAATGTTAAAAAATGTTTTATATTTAAAGTATAATATACAAACAAGTGCAACAATGACTACTCTAGTTCATAGACATTAGGTCTGTGAACATTGCTAGGTACCACAAAAGAGCATTCATAAACCCGTTAAACATGTTCATTTCTGTGATGCCTGCTGTAACGCATGCATCATCTAAGAACAATAGAAAATTATGCTTAAAAAAAAACTATTGGGTTTTTCCATGTAGGTAAATTTATGCAGATATAATCAACTGATTAATTGATGAATCAGCTAACACAATATAATTAATCAACTCACATTTCTTTAATCTGGTGACAGCCTTAGTTCTTGGTGTCAGCTCTGTAAACAGCTGTCTGGACAGCCCTTCCTTCTATTAGAGGAAGAAATTATATCAGTGCTCTGTGGGCAGCCATGCATTCTAGAGCACTGATGTCTGTCCTGGACTCCATGGTGGTTCATACACCATTTACAGAACGCCCTCCACAGTGAATTTCCTATTCCACAGAGACAACCCAGCAGTCTGAATGGAATATATGTAATGATGTTGAATGGAATGGTAAACTGTGTTCCCTGAAATAAATGGAAGGGAATTCATCAGTCTGTTGTAGGTATAATAGAACATGAAAAGCTGTGATTGTTGGTCCCAAGGTGGTCAAAATTGGGACAAAACAACCTGATGCAAAGGTGAGTGTGTGTGCCCACAAAGGTGTGAAAGCCAAGAGACCAGGAAGTCATTGGGTTAGCAAGGCTTTCCTAGATGAACATTGCATACATCCCAAACAAGAGAGAATGGCAACAAGTTGGTCCCAAGGACCCCAGGAATACCTGGAGTCTAATGCAGAGCCAATCAAATAAATCTCTGAATTGGCTGTAGATGGCATTTATTTGTGTTGGTATAAAGTCAGAGGGCTGCTAGCAGGTGAGAGTAAGGTGCACTCTGAGGCTCACCTCCAGATAAATTCCTAACAATGAGAGTCACTGATATAAGAAAAAATAGATAGGCTTTTTGTAATGGAAGTATGCAATGACACTAACATGTACTTTGGAAATACCTGAGGTGCTGCAAAGAGGCCAAAAGGTAATATAGGCACTTATAGCACCGAGTCCTGATGTCAAAATGGTGGAATTCAAGGTGCTGTAGACAGATTGTTGTGTAAAAACAGGCATCTCTGAGTATGACCAAGGTGAATCATATGGAGCTGTCTAGGAGGAGAAGGATATCAGTAAAAAAAAAGACCATCCAGAATTCCAAAAGCAAATGAAACTGACAACTCATAACTCTAGAACTGATCGCAAACCACTTTCCTTTCCAGCAAAGTACCAAGAATAGAATCCTTGCTAGCACCACAGGGATGAATTAGCTCAACAATGGAAGATCAAAAACAGCTGTAAGAAAAGCACCAAAAGAACAAAAAGACAGCTGAAACATGTTTCTGATACTTTTGGAAACTGTTTCTTTATCAAGGGGAAGTTTATTTGTACTCGTTGGTAAAAAGTGCTTGGAAAAACTATCATGCTTCAGTTCACCAAAGCAGACTGCATAGAGTGGGAGCCAGAGATGGATTACTTACTACCGTAGCAGTAACCATTCTTTCTACAGCATGTAACCTCTTCTTCTTAGGTTTCTTTGTGGGCTTGCAAGCCTTCTTGCAAAGGAATGAGTGCAATTATCAATGTGCTACTCTCCAAAACAGATTAAGCAAAGTTATGGCTTGTCTGAAAAGAGGGCCTTTGCAGCCATGGCACTTCTTAAATAAGTTTCACTATACCATTGGTGCACAAGCCAATGAGAAGGGGCAGGGAAATTGGACAACAGAGAAAGGGAAACAATGAATATCACTGTTCTCTAGCTAAGAGAAATAATGGAGGCCAGTGAGAGGAAGGACAAACTCTGGAGAAAGTTCTTAATGATGCTCCTGCCAAAGCAGGCAGAAGAGAACTGAGCAGGAAGGTGCTTGCCCGTCTCGCTGGGGCAGATGCAGATGGGCTGTTCCCTGCTCAGTGGGAGGAGTGATTGTGTCTCCTCCCTAGCTAAGGAATTGTAAAATGTTCCGGAGATGCTCTGCATGGGTGCAGAACCCAGTTGTGGGAATGCACAGGGGCTATAAAGATCATGAAGCAAGCTCATTCACAGAGAAATTTTTTTTGATGCATTTATCAATTCCAAACATAATACATAGAATTGTGCATGATGGACAAGTTGCAATAGTTCCTGAATAAGCAACTGCCCCAAGACCTGTGCTTTATTCTTAAGAGCCTCATAAATCCTTTTCATTTTTTGTATTTATATCTTTGAATATAAATGCCCTGCTGGGTCTGAACAAAGGAACATCCAATCCAGTTAGTATCATGTTTCCCATGGTGCCTTTCTGGGAAGCTCACAAATAGGAGATGAAGGTAATAGCCCTCTCCCATTGTTCCTCCCAGTCCCAGCTAGTGGTACTCAGAGGCTGCATATAGCCATCAAGACTAGTAGCCACTGACAGACTTTTCCTCCATGAATTTATCTAACTCTAAAGCCATCCAAGTCAGTGCCCATCACATCTTGTTGCAGCGAATTCCATAAGTTAACTATATGCTGTGTGAAGTTCTTCCCTTTGTCTGTCCTGAATTTCCTGCCAGTCAGTTTCATTGGATGCTCCTATTATTATGAGGGAGAAAACCTTCCACTTTCTCAATATGCATAATTTTATAAACCTGGATCATGTCCTCCCTTAAATTGTCTTTTTCTGTACTCTTTCCGCACAGAAAAGCAGAAGCCCCATGATTATTTTGGTTGCTCTTTTCTTCACTCCAGTTCTACAATACATTTTTTAAATGTGTTGACCAGAACTGTAAGTAGTGTTCCAAGTTGGCCAACCTATAGATTTCTCTAATAACATTACAATACCAGCAGTTTTATTTTCAACCCCTGTCCTATCAATCCTTACACGGAATTGACCATTAATTCCTAGCTTCTGGTTTTTGTTTTTAACCAATTACTGAGCCATAAGAGGACCTGTCCTTTTATCCCATTACTTCTAAGTTTTCTTAGGAGTTGTTGGTGAGGGACTGTGTTAAAAGCTTTTTTGCAAGTCCAAATATACAGCACCTACCTGAATCACCCTTATTTACATGTTTGTTGACACATTCAAAGAATGCTAAGAGAACTGGAGTGTGGAATCTCCAGCCTGTAGGCCAAGTGTGGACAGCCAGGCCTCTCAGTCCAGGCCTCCAGACCCTTCCCAGGTGATGCCCCTGACTGGCCCCACTCCAGGTTATTGATATTATTTACTCCACTCTGCTCTGTTCCCCAACTAAAATGCTGATGGAGGGAACCTTGCTCAAGTTGGAGAAGGAGAATTTTTTTTATTGCAAACTGAATGAAGTTAAGAGGCACATCCATAACTCTGTCCATGTTTGGTTGTGGCCCCACTTCAATGCAGCTGCCTATATTTTCCTACATACCTATTTCATCCTTGGAGCAGCCCAGAACATGAGACTACAAAGGTTATTAAAAAATAACAGCGACATGCTTTGGACCCTCTCAAAGATCCCTACCTCTTATGCTTGTACTGGGTTCCTGAAGTTCCAGCTCCATGTAATGAAGCTGTTTCTTTGATGTGGGGCTGGTAGGAATATTAACATAGGTTGCCATCTCACTGCGCAATCGATCAGACACAGAGAGGTCTGCAGAATAACCTACTGCTCCTGCCAAGAAAAGGAATAGGCTATTAAAAGGCGAAAACTTAACCAGATGCCCCTGAAGAAGTGAAAAAATAAAACTGGGGTGGGAAACTTTTTCTTGAGATTGAGACAAGATGGGAATTCCTAAAACGGCTGCTCCACTCATTACAACAGAGAAAGCACATTTCACCTTTGTGATGTGGCTCTTTTCCTTCAACTAATGAATGTGTCAGCATGAGCATAAAAGAGCTCCATATGCACATCAGAATGCATACTGCTCTCAAATCTACCACACTGTGAAGGGAACACTGCGTTTTTAAAAGTCCCCCTGCTCTCCAGTAACTGAAGGCCAAACTAGAATCAAAAATGGCTCAAATTGTCAAACATGTAAATGACACCAGTGGGGCTGGGGATAATTCTTGGGATTGCATTGCAGCAGGTGTGGACGGGGAATTTAACTTGCAGGTGAAATGCAAAGATGCATTTTAACATCACATCTAGTTTGGCCTGAGAAGATTCAGGAACTATAACACAGGCATGACTTCTCAAAACTAGTAAGGGACAGTGGAACAACTTGTGAATGAAAACATTCTCCACAAAGAAGGAAGATCTTCATATGCATGCTCAGAAATGAGCATGAAGGAAGGGAAAGGTCTAATCACAGAATCATAGAATAGTGGGGTTGGAAGGGACCTACAAGACCATCGAGTCCAATCCCTGGCTCAATGCAGGAATCCAAGTCAAAGCATCCCTGACAGATGGCTGTCCAGCCTTGTCTTGAATGCCTCCAGTGTGGGAGAGCCCACCACCTCCCTAGGTAATTGGTTCCATTGTCGTATTGCTCTAACAGTCAGGATGTTTTTCCTGATGTTCAGCTGGAATCTGGCTTCCTGTAACTTGAGCCTATTATTCCGCATCCTGCACTCTAGGATGATCGAGAAGAGATCCTGGCCTTCCTCTTTGTGGCAACCTTTCAAGTGCTTGAAGAGTGCTATCATATCTCCCGTCAGCCTTCTCTTCTCAAGGCTAAACAAGCCCAGTTCTTTCAGTCCTTAATGTATGGTACGCTTAGGAAATATTCAAAATTTAACTCAGGGAAGTGCTTCTTTGGGCCCTTTCCATATCCCTGAATCAGTCAAAAGTCTCACTTGGAGCATCCCCCCGCCCCCCACACACACACTTTGAATTGGGTCTATGCATAAAATAATCGGTGAAATTACCACTGCTCTGTGAACTCTGCTGCAAGTCTGTTAACTCACCGACTTCTTCAGGATCAAGGAGAGATCCAGGTTCTGTAGCTGACATCATCAATTCATAGCTTCCTTTAGGGCCTAGAATACACAGACATTTCTACATACCTGATCCAATTTTAAACAATAATTTGGTCAGTGATAACAAAACATATGTTTAGATTCTTTCAGGCTCTTTCCAAATGATTTAAAAATCAAATCTAAACTGTTTAAATTTTGCTCGTGTCAATAAATTTGAAGATCTTCTAGGAAGCATCCAGAAGAACCTGGGGAAAAATATTACCACTCCTTGAGTAGTTTTCAAAGCTTTCATACAAATTAATTGATGATGCTTGTGAACCAAATTCTGCCCCCCACCTCTTTCTGGAAAGATTCTTGAACACAGAACAGGTCAGCTTCACCTCCCCCTCCCCCACAACTCAGCCTATGTAAAAGAAGTACAGTAGAAATCACCAGGTCCTCCTAGACTACTTACTGCTCAGTTTGATTTTTCCTCCGTGGGAATTCCCTAGCCTATGCTTCCCTAACCTATATTTCCCTATACTTGGGCTCTTTAAGGTTTTGTCTTCGAGTGGAAACAAAAAGGCAACATCAGCCTAGCTATGCCAGGGAGTCTCAGGTGCGGGCCTCATCCCTCCCTGCTAAGAGTGAGATACTCTTAGGATCCTGATAAGCAAGGTTTAGCAAGCTAGTTTGTGTTGGATAACAGGAACAACTCTGCAGGCTCCAGACACAAGGGGGCGATAGAGAATGTGTTGTATCAACAGCTGCTTGTCTTGTTCATCTCCCTTGTTGTTCTGTAACTTGATTGGTTCCCCTCTCCTAACCCTTCCCTTTCCTCTTTGCCTCTGCAACATGCAACATGAGCTCTCTCCCTGAGGGAAGCAAGTAACCATATCACATGCCTTTGCTTACTTACACTCACACGCTTGTAGTTCAACGACGATGTGTATAAAAGTACTACTACAGTAAGCACTGTACAACTCTGCTGTAAGCCACACCAGACTTTCCAACATGGGTTATGGGCCCAGAAAGCAGTTGTTCCTTCCTTAAAGAACTAGAGAGTGGCCCTGTTCACATGTAATGCGGAAGCCATGATTAGGAATCCGGTTAGGGATTTTGTGATAACCATGGTGGCTTAGTATGTTGTGTGGGGGGAGAAAAATCTAACTGTGGTTCCGAAACCACCCCAGCTAACCACCCCCCTGAAGCAAAGTTAAGGGGCCCAGGCTGGCTTACCGTTACGTGTGTTGTGCTCCCTGGTGGTTAAAATGGGCTCCGGGTGGTTTACAGACCGCGACCATAGAGACAGCCACCTAGAGTGTCCACTACTTCCAGCAACACTCTACCTGGCGCAGACTTTCTCTATGGTTGCTGGCGCATTGCAACGGATGGTGCAGCTGGCATGCATGTTTTTGCGGTGTGTGGGCCGCTGGGATCACTGGTGGTGCTGGCGGAAGGATGGTTACTGTAACTACGGAGACAGTGGTTACAGGAACCATGAAGCTCCACATGGTTCCCAGTCTTGTGATGGGTATGCGTGCCGTGGCTTCGCTAACCCACTCCCCTCCATAGTTACCCTAACCACCCTCCCCCCATGTGCATCTGAACAGGGCCACTGAATGTGTGGTGAGCTGAATGGCTGAAGCCACACACACACACAGTAAAACAAGAATTTGAGATTTTTTTTTTTTAAATGGAACCATGGCTGAAAGCAAGCAAATAGTGATTCCCAAACTAAATGCAGAGAACTATCAGGTAGGTGCTTCAGACCGAGAAACCAACTCGAGGTGGATGAGACACAACTCCAGTGGATGAAGCACTGGATAAAGAGCGACCTGGGACAAGAGAAGAAGCCACTAAGACTCCAAAACCATAAAGGCAAGAAATATATTAATACAATGCTTATCAAGTGATCAGACTGTACATATAAAGGGGTGGGGGGAAGGCTGCAGATAAGTTTAAGGTGTTGCAGAAATTATATGCAGAAGATGAGACCCAGGAACAAATGTTATCATTTAGAAGACTATTAAAGGAAGGAGGGAATGCTGATAAGCATTTTGCAAGTCTACTAAATATACTAGTATATTCAGTTAGCCACATTGGAGCAAATATTAAATGATCAGCTAATTTCTGAGCTCCCTTCCATGAAGCTACTCCACATTCACTTCAACATTTAATGCAAAAGAAAGAACGTTAAGTGATTTACTACGCTCCATAATGGGAGAAGCATGACGTCAAAAGGATGAGGAAACTGAAACACAGAGTGGCTCAAATTACATGATCATCAAAAACAAGCCCAAAGGTGGGCATTTTGAAAGCCAACCAAGGCAAAGCAAGCAGACACAAAGAAAGGAGCCACCCCAACAAAAAGGGCCACCTCCAAAGGGAGTGCCAGATCAATTTTAACTCCTCCAAGGAGGCACAGAGCCAAAAGGATTATAATCAGCATAAAAGTAAAGGTCACTGAACTTTTAATGTAACCCAAACAAGAAATACCAAAGTTAAATGGCTGATTGACAGTGGGGTGTCTTTGTACATATTCTCTGATGCCAATTTATTCCATGAACTAAACCCAGATGCAAACAGGAGCATGCATTTAGCTGATGGAAATCCAGATGCCATTAAGGGTAAAGGAAAGATAGCCATAAGATGCAAGACTGAGAATGTGTGCAATGGTATCACAGCAGAGGAAGTACAGTTCATTCTGGAACTAAAGACAAATCTGCTGAATGTATCCACACTGACAAGAAAAGGGTTTGAGATACAATACACTTTAACAAGAAAGGCTGTACAGTTTCTTTTGAAGGTCATCTATATGCCAAAGGCTTCAAGAAGGATGGAGTCTTTGAACTACACTACCAGGAAGCAAAGGCTAATGCTGCCAAACCATGTACAACAAAGGATTGCTCCACATTGTGGCACAGGCAGTTTGCACATTGTGATATAAGTGCCATTCTGGAGCTGAACAGGAAGGACTTGGTAAGAAACGCTGATATTATGATCATAATGATCATAAATGTGTACATGCATAAAATGAAAGGCAACCAGGCCACCAATCCCCAAGCAAAGTCAAAGCAAGCATCTTCAGCTGATTCATACTGATCTGGGTGGTCCCATTCAGCCAGCCTCAGCTGGAAGGAACAGATACTTACTTTCTTTTATAGATGATTTTTCAAGGTACTGTGTGACCTACCTGCTAACAGAGAAGTCCCAAATTGCACATATGCTGAAAGAGTATGTTGCCAAAGTGACCAACAAGTTCAACAGGAAGCCTCAAGCTATCCAAAGTGACAATGGTGGTTAGTATGTATCACATCACATACAGGCATATTTGAGAGAGCAATAAATAGAGCATAGACGCACAGTTGCATATACCCCAGAGCAAAATGAGGTTGCAGAAAGGAAGAATTGCTCAGTAATGGACATGGTGAGGTGTATGCTGCTAGACATAGAACTCCCCAACAGATTGGGGAGAAACACTACAGCTATGTCTATTACAAAATAGACTGTCAACTAAGGAGTATTGCCTGACACCCAGAGATGCAGCTATCACCTAAATACAACCAGATGAGGAAGTACAAGCGGAAGCTCCCAGAGAGCCAGCAGATGAAACAGAAAAGTCAGAGGTTGCTGTGGAAGGAGATGATACTCCTGAACCAAATCTCAGATGCTCATCTCAGTTCAACAAAGGGGTTCCAGCCAAACAACTCATCTACCTCGCAAGGCTGTCATTGCCAGATCCTAATCCAGTGCTTACACTGATGGAAACAGGTTTCCATAAAGAAAAGGAACCCCGTGAGCCACTACTTTAAAAAAGGAAAGGCACAATTCCAAACAATTCCAACAAGAAGAAAAGGTGGAAGACAACAGAAGAAGCTAATGTGGCTTCACAAAAAGCTTAGAGATGACCTGAAAACAAAAAAGGACACATATAGGAAGTTGAAAGAAGGCCAAGCAATAAAGGAAGAGTACAGGCAGGTAGCACAGGATTGCAGGGATGGTGTCAGGAAGGCTCAAGCTAAGAAAGAGCTGAGGTTAGCGAGGGATGCTAAAAGCAACAAAAAAGCTTTCTTCAGCTACGTGCATAGTAAAAGATAGAGGAAAGAAATGGTGGTTCAGCTATTAAATAAGGATGGCAAAATGATAACAGATGACAAAGAAAAGGCAGAGGTGCTCAATTCCTACTTTGGCTCAGTCGTCTCACAAAAGAGTCTATGACCCCCCTGGCAAAGGCGAAGTACAGGCTGAAGGGGCAGGATTGCAGCTTGAGATCGATAGGCATATGGTCAAGGAACACCTAATTACGTTGAATGAGTTCAAATCTCCAGGCCAGATGAACTGCGGCCTAGAGTAATAAAGGAACTGGCAGAAGGGCTCTCAAAACCACTGTCAATTCTCTTTGAGCAATCATGGAGGATGGGTGAAGTGCGAGATGACTGGAGGAGGGCTAATGTTGACCCTATCTTCAAAAAGGGTAAAAAGGAGGAAACAGTCAGTCTGACATCAATCCCTGGGAACATTCTGGAGCAGATGATAAAGCAATCCATCTGGAAGCACCTTGAAAACAATGCAGTGATGACTTGAAGCCAACATGGATTTGTCAAGAACAAATCCTGCCAGGCGAATCTGCTCTCATTTTTGGATCAAGTAACCTACCTTGTGGATTGTGGGAATGCTGTAGACATAATATACCTCGACTTCAGCAAAGCTTTCGACAAAGTACCCCATGATATCCTGATGAGCAAACTAGTTCAAAGTGAGCTAGATGAAACAACGATCTGGTGGATCCACAGTTGGCTACAGAATCAGACTCAAAGAGTGCTTCTCAATGGGCTCTTCTCAAACTGGGGAGAGGTAACGAGTGGGGTACCGCAGGGCTCAGTCCTGGGCCCAGTGCTCTTCAACATTTGTACTGATGACTTGGAGGAGGAGGTGCAGGGAATGCTGATCAAATTTGCAGATGACACAGAATTGGGCAGGATAGCTAACACCTTGGAAGACAGAAACAAAATTCAAAGTGATCTGGATAGACTGGAGCACTGGAAACAAAGCCCTATGAAGAGAGACTGAAAGAACTGGGCATGTTTAGCCTTGAGAAGAGAAGACTGCGGGGAGAGATGATAGCACTCTTCAAGTACTTGAAAGGTTGTCACAGAGAGGAAGGCCAGGATCTCTTCTTGGTCATCCGAGTGCAGGACATGGAATGGGCTGAAGTTACAGGAAGCCAGATTCCGGCTGAACATCAGGAAAAACTTCCTGACTGTTAGAGCAGTATGACAATGGAACCAATGACCTAGGGAGGTAGTGGGCTCTCCCATGCTGGAGGCATTCAAGACGAGGCTGGACAGCCATCTGTCAGGGTTGCTGTGACTTGGATTCCTGCATTGAGCAGGGGGTTGGACTCGATGGCCTTGTAAGCCCCTTCCAACCCTACTATTCTATGATTCTATACCAGAAAACAACGGCTATAGATAAGATTCTGTACTTAGCCACAACCACTAGGTCTGACATAGCCACACTATGCAGGAAAACTAGCTCACCCAGACAAAGAAATTGGACTGCATCAAAAGGGTAGCAAGATATCTGAAAGGCACTGCACACTTAAAACGGAGACTGCCAGCCACCAATAGCCCTAAACTAGTGGGATACACAGATGCAGTTTGGGCTGAAAACATTTCGGACTGCAAATCCAAAAGTGGACGTATATTTTTCTATGGGGGTGGAACTGTGAGTTGAGCAAACCACAAAGAGGCCACGGTCACCCACTCATCTACTGAAGCTGAATATATGTATCAGCTGCAGAAGCGTGCAGAGAGCTCTTATGGCTTAAGCTACTACTTGAAGACTTGGGAGTTGATGAGCCCATACCTATACGGATTTATGAGGACGACTAAAGTTGCATAAGACTCTATCAAAGAAGAACAGTGCACGTGCCAAACACACTGATGTTAAAACTTCATGTAATAAAAGATCTACAACAGCAGGGGCTTGTTGAGTTATACTATTGTCCCATGGGAAACATGACTGCCAATATATTCACCAAGCTGTTAATCAACGATAGTTACTAGGGTCTGCAAAAAAAAAATAGGCTTCGTGGATTCTGGACGATGCGGAATTGAGAAGGGGAATGCTGGACAACTTTGCATGCTTCCAGACACTAGGGGGCAATAGAGAATGTGTTGTTCTTTAGCTGCTTGTCTTGTTCATCCCCCTTGTTGTCCTGTAACTTGATTGGTTCCATTCGCCTACTCCCTCCCCTTCCTTTTTGCCTCTGCAACAAGCAACATGTGCTCTCTCCCGTAAGAAAGCAAGTAACCATATCTCATGCCTTCGTTTAGTTACACCCACACACCCAGCCTTAGGGGGTGCTTGCAGTTAAACAGTGTTAGATAGCCTTCTTCAATAATGTATATAAAAGCACTAACAGTAAGTTGATTTGAACTTCTTCTAAACTGACTCTAGCCTGTGTTTATTCCTTCTAATACTTCATGCTGTGTTACTGCGCTTTCTTTGTATAAGGCAACTCTGCTGTTAGTCACACCAGATTTTCCAACAGTTTGATGATTCATTTTATTTTTAAAAGCAACTGACTATTTCTCAATTTCTCTCTCCTTTATTCTTTAATAAATATATTGAATTGGAAACTGTAGCTGATCTGAGTATCTTATCTAGCCTGGACTTGGAGTTGGCCCTACTTATGTGTTGGACCACTTGGCAAACACACTAACCAGGTTGTTAAGGAGTTTAGAGAAAGCTCTGAAAAAGGGACCCATCATATATAAAAAGCCTTAAGCCTGTCTGCTCTTGTGGGCAGGATATTAAAAAGACACAGGAGTGATGGTGGTGCTACCTCTGAGCAATACAGACAAACAGGTGTCTTGCAGCCTGTCCTATCTTGCAGAGTAGAGGTGCAGACATACCAGTTTGTCACAATGATGTATTTGGGTATGAGTGAAGCTGTAATGTAATACCCTCCAGATGTTTTTGACTACAACTCCCATAAACCCCAGCCTGCATGGACAATGAACATGGAATCTGGACATTGTGGTCCAAAACATCTGGAGGACACTAGCTTGCCTACCCTGCTGTAATGGATGGAACGTCCCCAAAGTAATCTTAGAAGTTCCAGCCAACTCACTAACAGCAGGTATATTTGGTGCTCTTCAGAGATGGTACAGCTCTATCAAAAACACTGTATCACCTCAATTTATGGGACAGCATTTATCTGAAAATGAAAACTGCAAAACCCTGACAAACCAGAGAGAAAGACTAGTTTTGAAGCCTTTGCTTCTTTATGGTAATTTTTGCCATTTTTAGGAGGCAACATTTTCCAACATGTGCTTCCGCATATAGTGCAGTTCGTACTTGAGGGTCAGTACCACATAAGATGAGCATCAAAATTAACTTTAAAATGTAATTTGAAAACAGGATTTTTTAAAACTGCTTTATAAAGCGTATTCCACATTTACCTCTGTTTTCTAAACCGCTGACAAAGCTCTATCGCATGTCACCACCTGCCTAACTTCAGGAAGCAGGGGCACCTGGAGGAGGGTTTCTGATGATGTTTGCAAAATTCAGATAGGCCTCCACAGAAGAAGGCAGGGCCTTTGGGCATTCTCTGGGCCTCAAACAGCACAGAGGTTTAAAGGTAATCACCAGCACTTTGAATTGTGCCTGGAAATAGGCCAGCAGCCAGATGAGACGAGCTCCTGACAAGCTCCTCTACAGTATTAATGTAGAGCCGTATTTCAGACTGACTGGTGTTTTTGAGAATTCTTCAAAGACAGCCCCAGATATACCAAGACATTGATAATAGCAGCCAGCTTATCTTTGTCAAGGAGGGATTGCAGCTGGCAGTCCAGCCTTAATTGCTGGAAGATGCTGAAGACCTTGGATACCCCTTAGCCTCTCACAGAATCCTGGATCCATCAGTAGCCTCAAACTGTGAATCTGATCCATCAGGAGATGTGCAACCCCACCCAGAACAAGTTGAACACTACCTCCCTGGTCAGACCACCAACATTACCTCCATCTTGTCTGGGTTGTGCTTCAATTTGCTGGCCCTCATCCAGTTCATTACTGATCCCAGACATGCACCTTCACTCCCTCGCCTGAATCTGATGAAAAGGAGAAGTAGTTCCTAGCCAGGACCTCACCATCACTTCTTCCCCCTTAACCCCCAGTATGGCCCCTCCCCGCCACCCCTATGTCTGCATGACTGACTGTCTGTGGGCATGAGTGCCTAAGGATGGATATCACATGCTTGACAGTTCAATAAGAACTGAGTTACATGGATCATTCATTATATCGGGGCGGGGGGGCAGGGGAAGAAATATAGGACATGAGGCTTCCTGTTGTTATTACGCTGAAAATTCAAATGTTTTTAAAAGAAGTAGAGCTGGGTGTCATCAGTGCACTGATAGCATCTCACTCCATCCAAATCACTGAATGACTGCAGTTCATGTAAACATTAGAAGGTGTAGAAGACAGAATTCTGCAAAACCCCAGATCATAGATGCCACAGCGGCCAAGTCTCCCAGCACCACCTTCTGGAACCAGCAATCCAAGTAGGAGTGGAACCAATGGAGCACAGTGCCCCGAGCCCCCAAACAAGACAGTCTATCCAGAAGGATCAGTGGTATCAAAAGCCATTGAGAGGTGCAGGAGAATTAACAATGTCACACTCCCTGTGTCCTGCTCTCTGCAAACATAATCAGGACAACCAAGGCAGGCTGAGTGCTAAAATGAGGCCTGAACCTGGATTGATTATAGATGCCCATTTCAGTTTCATTAAAGAGGGTCTGGGGTTGCACAGCAACTACCTACTCAAGCACCTTGCCTAAGAAGGAGATGCTTTTGACCTGCTAATAATTGATACAATCCACAGGGTCCAAGAAGTGTTTCTTTAGAACCAGTCTTACACAACTCCCTCCTAGGTGGCCAGGACTGCCTCCTTGCGCAAGGAAACATTGATTACTGCAAGGACCCAATCCTCAGGCTGCAACAACTAAAGTTTAACCAGTAAAACAGGATGAAACTATGCATTAGAAATATCCATAGCCCCAAACTGACAAACATAGGACATCCAAGTAGAGGCAGATGTGAGCAACTTTATCTACAAACTACTTAGCAAATAAGTCCCAGCAGTCTACTGTGGGCTCCTTTACATCACTCTTCAGGCCAAGTTGGAGAAGACCTTGAACCACTTGGAAAAGCTCCAATGGATGGATATGACGGTGGCAGAGTAGTACTGCTTTTTCACTGTCACCGCACCAGAGTAGACTTGATCATGTGCTCCTACCTGTGTTTAGTTAGATTCACATTGGGTTTTCGACTATCAAAGTTGAAGCTCTCTCCATACCGGCTTCATCACTCCCAACTCCCAGGTAAACCAAAGAGCCAAATGGGCTCTATTCAGTAGGAGAGGGTGCTTGGGAGCCATAGTATCAACTGCCTACATCATCTCGTTATCCCTAGAACCACTAGATATGCTAACTGGAAATCCCCCTGCCCAAGGGCTCTCAGGAATCCATTCAGATATACCAATTTCTGAGGACAGACCATCTCAATGAGGGTGTTCAGGCAATCATGGGGGTAAAAGAAGCCATCTTGGCTTCTCCCCTTGCTCCTGTGCGTGGGTGCCTATTTGCATAATTACCCACACTGCAGTGCGGGTTGGTGTATCATCTGAACCTAGCACATGGTGTGGCAGGGGTTGCTTCGTACCCACCCTTCAACCCCTACTGCAAGCTGTGGGTTGTGGGGTCAGTACAAAGTCACTCCCACCGTGCCGTGCACCGTTTGGATGACATGCCAACCTGTGCTGCAGCACAGGTAATTATGCAAATGACAGGTGTGGAGTGGGGGAGAAGCCACGATGGCTTCTTTTACCCCCATGATCGTCAGAACCCAGGCAATAGGTCTACCACCCCTGCAAAGCGGAATGGTCACTGTAAGCCTAGCCTCACCAGAAAAATACCTTTTAAATCCTTTATTTTATAAAAAGTCAGACAACTAGACAAATACTAGACATATAGAATAATAGAAAAACATGCAAATCTGATATAAAGAGACACATTCAAAAGAGAATAAAATAAATAATAAGTGCCAAGGGAGAATGGGAGTTGCCCACACTCCCTGCATGGTAGGCAAGGGCAACAATAGTCAGTAGGCTGCCACCACTTGTATTATATCCACCTCAGCTCGAACCAGGGGATTCTTGGACCTTCTGGACACACTTGGGGCTACTATAATAAGAGTTGAAGCTGACACCTTCTATTTTAAGCCCCAAGCCTGAAACATTACACAATAGCAAAACACCCAGCCAAATGGCACCGAAAGTAGTACTAAGATTTACCTGGAAGGAGGCACACACAGCTCTAGAGGTAGATAAGTAGTTTATTAAGATGGGGAAAGGGATAAAAAGTTATACAGAAAATTACAGAGAACCTCTGAAACAAAAATAACAAAACAATAGCTAAACCTATCCTATACGTTACCTATACATAAGGGGTCTCCCAACAGGTCAGGGCCCCACCCAGGATTTGAAAACTCACAAGCCCGAGGCAGGTTGGCACATTAGGTGGAGTCAACTGGGCTACTCTCGAGCTCCCCTTTTATCTCCAAGCCCCTGGCAGCTCAGGGAAGATCTCCTGCAACCAGTCCCCGGGTAGCTCCAGCACTGCTCCTGAGCCCTGAGAAGGAGGGGGCACTTTCTCACAGGAGCACAGCTGAAATCATTCAGCCCAATTAATGAGGCCTTCCTTTGGTCTTGAGTGCTGGAGCTGCCCCAACTGTCTTGAGATACAGGAGATATGAGTTTGGTCGGTTTGTAGTCAACACAGCCATGGCCTGGCCTGATGGCTGGAGCAGCAAGATGACATAGTCTCTCAGTCACAGTACTGGACAAAGAATGCCATTCTTGACAATTAGTCATATATCATTTGTACAAATTCTATAACTTAAGCAGCAATTATAAAGAACATTAGTAGGCAGATAAAGGAACCTGTTGCTGGGGAACACTAGCAGGAGAGTGCTATTGCCCTCATGTCCTGCTTGTGGGCTTCCCACAGGAATCTGATTGGCCCCTGTGGGAACGGAATGGACCTTTGGCCTGATCCAGCATAGTTCCTCTTGTGTTCTGAATACCAAGTCATCATAACATACCTTAAGCTGGTTCATGAATGTTATCCTGAGGGAATGTTTTTTTCCAATAATTAATAAACAAAGATCTTTCCTTCTGGAAATGAGTTTGTTTTTGGTAATCCATATCCTTGCTGCCATTAACAGATTAACCACCAAACTCACATTTTCCTGCTTGATGTAGGCCCACTCCCAATATAAATCAAAACTACCATTCTAGGAGTCAGAACAAAATCTTTTCCAAGAGCTCAAACAATACTTTCTCTACATCAAGCCATAATTATCTGATCCCATTGCATTGCCACCATACATAAAGTTAGCTTCCACAATGTCTGAGGCTGAACAGGAATCTCCAAATTACTTCCCAATTTTGTTCTGTATCTATCTGAAGCCACCAGGAAGTGATGCGACCAGGACAAGGCTGCCATCAAATGGAGCCAACTGTCATGATGGCTGATGATGATATGATGGCTGTCATATGATAAGAGATAGAGAGCATTCTCTATGTTTCTGGCAGCTGCAAGCAAGGTCACCTTCCTTTCTTGTATTCTATTGATCTCCAAATCCCATTAGAATCTAGTGGTGTACCACCTGCCTAATAATCCCGTAATCACTGCCTGAGTGAGCTGGTAGAGATGGCTTAGGACATGGTGGTTATGCCCAGATAAGTTCTTCTGTATGACTTCAATATTTATGCTGAGGCCACCTTGTCAGGAACAACTCAAGCCTTTGGGGCATCTATGGCAAGCACGGAGCTGTCCCAGTTTGTTTTGGCCCTAAACGCACTGAATGTACATTTCTGTACTGGGCAGGATTCTGGTGACATGGTGATAAGTGCAACTAATGTGAAAACACTGTCATTGTCAGATCACTACTTGATCAGGGCACAGATGAGGCTGCTCCCGTCCACCATAACGGGGATCTCTTAGGATGGTCTGCCCCTGAAGATTTTATGGATGCTCTGGTTAGATTCCAGGATGCTCTGCAGGATGGTGTAGGAGACTGTGGTGATGGCTCTGCCATGGCTCTGGTGGAATCCCGCCTTCTTAAAGGAGGTGGTAATTCATCCAGCCCTCCAAACAACAACAACAACAACCCACAAGTTGTATCTGTCCAGTTTCAAGCCTGTGTCTACCCATTACTTTTTAGGAAAGGTGGCTGAAATGTGGTAGCAGAGAAACTCCAGGACACATCTTTTTTCTACTATTTCCAATCTGGGTTTCAGTCTGGATATAAGATGGAGATGGCCTCAGTTGCCCTGGTGGATGATCTTCATCTAGAGATAGATAGGAGCAATTTAGCTCTGTTGATCTTGCTAGACATCTCAGTGGCAGTTCATACTGTGGAACAGGGGTAGGGGGACTTCAGGTTTGTGAGATCTACTTTGTTTTTTAATACAACTATAAGGTCCACCAGCTGGAACCAGGTGCAAAACAGTGGCTCAGAGGGTGAAGCCACTTGCCTACCACATTCAATGTACTATACACTGGGATAAACTGCATAGACAAGTACAAATCTGCATTTGACTTACTATAGATGAGGGATTCTAACACAAAACTGGCCATTAGAGTTGGAATAAGAACTGGGCAAAGGCACCCAATTGACAGGCGAGGAACACTGAGTGTGTAAAATAAGCGATTAGCACAAAACCAGGCATGGCAGTGATGGGGTTTTTTTACTTCCCAGTTTAAGGGAACAGCAAGTTGTATCAGCATTCTTAAATTCAGTTTTACAGCTGGGAATCACAGACATGCAGAGATATACAACTTGCTCATCATGGATCAGGCAAGTAAGAGTGCAGCCTTTTTGTTGATGCTTTTCTTAGGCAATTGAGAGTCAGAAACCCTTACTGAGATTTCTGGTGATACTGTAAATCACCAGAAATCTAGCAGTAGACCCCAATCCACCTTCTGCTTGTCACCACTGCAGACCACACTATTATTCTTATTTGCCTTGAACATATGGTAGGGATGTCAGGACTTTACTGATTTCATCCCCTTTTGTCCAAATACAGAGGGTGGCTATGGGGAAGTTAGTCTGGCCCATGGGAGAGTGTGGTGCTCCTTAAGCCAGGGATGGAGAACCTGTGGCCTTCCAGATACTGCTGGACTATTTATTTATTACATTTATTTATTACATTTATTAATCGCCCATCTGGCTGGTCACCCAGCCACTCTGGGCGATGTACAAAGCATATAATAAAACAGTTATAAAACAATAAAATTCTACAATAAAAACATTTTCTAAAATACCCACCTG
Source organism: Heloderma suspectum (assembly GCF_057233095.1). NCBI lineage: Eukaryota > Metazoa > Chordata > Lepidosauria > Squamata > Helodermatidae > Heloderma > Heloderma suspectum. Next base: position 121,734,655 of record NC_139462.1, read on the forward strand.
AAATGCCTGCCTGAACAACCACATTTTTAATGCACTACATTAATGAGACTACAACTCTCATCGCCCATGAACATTGGCCATACTGGCTGGGGCCAATGAGAGTTACACTCCAACAATATATGGAGACAGGCATGTTCTCTACCCCTGCTCCAGGCTAGTTATTGGGTCTGATGCTAGTTAATATCTTTATCAGGGCTGGGGAACATTTTTGGGCCCAAAGGCCACACTGGCTCTGGAAAAGCACTCTGGGGGCCATCTCACAGCTGGATGTGGCCCCTGACATGCTTGCCCCGACACACTTATCCCATTCATACATATGCGTAATTCATGCACACCACACACACACACCACTCATGCACACGGGCAGAGCAGTTCCCTCTTTGTCATGCTAATGGCCAAGGGGGCACTGCCCCTTCAGAGACCACCACTTCAAGGTTCCCAAGGGGCCTTGAAGCAGTAGCTCCTAATGGAGCTGACTTCTGCGTGCCCTAAGCCATTCCCACTGGGAACAGGACTCAAGGATCCTCCAGGAACTGAAAGCAGGACAGGTTTGCTGGACAGTTTGTTTCCAGTTCAGGTGTGGGAAACCTATTTTTCTAGAATTTTTATGGCCTCTCAGTTTTCTCATCTGGCTTTATGAACTATTTATCTTTGGATTCTCTTGACTGGCCCCCAGTGAGTCCAACTGAAATTAATAATCACATTAAACAACCTAAAGTGGAGAAATCTCCACACCTAGATTCCATACCACCTGAACTGCTGAAAACACCCAGAGTGGTGGCCTCTCCTCTGGCAATTCTTTTTACTCTTATTAATCAGATTGGGCAGTTCCCTGAAGCATGGACTAAGACAATTATACTTCCTATTTTTTAAAAAAGGCAGTCCTGAAGGCTCTGGTTAAATACTGTCCAATAAGCCTTTTGTCTATCATGGCGAACTATATGCAAGATACTTGTCTGAAAAACTGTTAACTTTGATGGAGGATTATGACATTGAGTGGGGTCGTCCAGAGATTTGGAGTGCATTGTCATCAGTTACTGATGACACACAGCTCTATTTCTCTTTTTCATCTTCATTAGGGGAGGCTGTAGATGTGCTAGATCGGTGCCTGGCTGCAACAACGGACTGGCTAATAAATTGAAGCTCAATCCAGACAAGACCAAAATGCTGTTAGTGGGTGGTTCTTCTGATTGGATGGAGGGTGCAACCCCATCCAGAACAGGTCAATGTCTTGGGGGTTCTCCTGGAGCCATCTTTATCACTTGAGGCTTAGGTGGCCTCAGTGGCATGGAGTGCCTTCTACCAGCTTTGGTTGGTGGCTCAGCTATACCCCTACCTGGTCAGGGATAACCTGGCTTCAGTCATCTATGTTCTGGTAACCTCCAAGTTAGATTACTGCAGCATACTCTATGTGGGGCTGCCTTTGAAGATGGTTCAGAAGCTTCAGCTTGTGCAAAATGCAGTGGCCAGATTGATAACAGGACAAGAAGGTCATATGACACCAATGCTGGCCTGCTTGCACTGGCTTCCTGTATGTTTCTGAGCCCAATGCAAGGTGCTGGTTTTGACTGATAAAGTCTTACACGGCTTGAGACTGCAATACCGACATGCATCTACCCATATACTCTGCTCATCATCTAAGGTGCTCCAGGTGCTTCCTCCGAGGGGGGCTCAGATGCTGGCAACAAAGGAGAGGGCCTTCTTGGTGGTGGTCCCCCAATTTTGGAACAATCTCCTCAGTTGGCCTAGTGCCAACGTTGTCATCTTTTCAGTACCAGGTTAAGACCTTCCTCTACTCTCAGGCATTTGGCAGATGAGATAAAGTTTTTAATTGGCTCCTGGGATTTCTTATTGTTGATTTTAAAAATTTAGATAGAAGATAGATAGATAGATAGATAGATAGATAGATAGATAGATCGATCCATGGGTGTGTGTGTGTGCGCTGTCTGTTTATATGTTTTTATGTAAATGGTTTATATATTTATGTACAATATTGTATTTTTAAGGTTTTCAATCTTTGTAAACTGTCCAGAGAGCTTTGGCTATTGGGTGGTATATAAATGTAAGAAATTAAATGAATCCAACCAGTGTGCTGGAGGTTCCCAACCCCTGATCATATGAAGCCACTGAGGGAAAACATCTGCAGCTTCAGAGCTTTGGAGTAAGATGACTCCAAATATGCTCATCCAGCTCTGTATTTCTATGACCTGAGAGCTCCCATCTCTATTCTGAATCAGCTGTTGTTTCTTTATTTAGAGAATGTTGATGCTAATCTTTGGTAAAAACTCTCAGGGTGGTGTGCAGTAAAATGATAGAAATAACAATATAAAACCAGTATAAGATGAAATAGCAGAAGAAGCTTTAAAATAAAGCCATAGAACTTCAGCAAACAATTAATTTTTGTGAACCACCAAGACAGCTCCAGCTATGGGGCAGTATAGAAATATAATAAATGAATGAAAACCATAATCCAAACTAGCCTTCAAAACATGCTGACATGTCCAGGTAAATAAAATAGGGCTTCACCTGGCACTGTTGAATAAGCCTCCCCTGGGGAGGGCATCACAACTGAAAGGACCCTCTCCCTGGACACCACACGTTTAACATTAGATGCTGGGAGAACATGGCAGAGGGTCTCGAACGACGAATGCAAAGCTTGGGCAGAGGTGTAGTAGAAGGTGGTCCTTCAGGCACCTGGGTCCCAAGCTCTTGAGGGCTGTATAGGCTGTATCACCAGCACTTTCAGCTGTACCCATAAGCAGACAGGCTGTCCAGGTCATTGTTTCAGAACTGCTGAAATATGATCCCTATACCTCAGCTTCCCAAACCTGGTGTTCTCCAGATGTTTTCAACTACAACTCCCATGACTATGGCACTGCTTTCTACATGAGGCTTCCCTTGAAGACTACCTGGAAGCTTCACCTAGTGAAAAATGTGGCTGCCTGTTGATTTATGAATATTGGGTGTTGTGAGCATATTCATCCTGATCTGCACTGATGACAGTGTACTTCCAAGCCCAATCCAAGCTGCTGGTTAGATTTGAAAACCCCTTAATAGTCTGGAACCCAGATATCAAGCTAAGGGTGCATTCTTATGCAGGTTTAGACCTATGCAGCATGGCTGGCTGGGGCATGCTGGGAGTTGTAGGACTTTTTTCTGTCTAAACCTGCATAGGATTGCACCCTTAGAGCGTACCATATCAGCCCCTGTGGGTGCAGCTCCACTTGCATGCCTGCAAGAATAAACACATAACTGGAACTCCATGGGTGGGGTGCTAAAGCCGCTGTGGGGAGTTACAACAGAACCCTTGCCACTTTGCGCCACAAAAATAGCACCTCATGAAGCTGGCATTCCTTTTAAAAAGATGCTGCCAGAGCTTTGTTACATGTATTTGTAACATATAACTAGCCCCTGAATTAGGGCAAGTGTTCAGAGTTATTTTCATTCCACATTTAGGCTTTTAAAAACTGTAACATGCTCTAGGAACAAATCCAAATAAACTATGCAGCAGTAGGAGTGGCTATATAGTGCATTTTGTTAGGTTTACCAGCATTCTATGGGCTCCTTCCCACAGAACTTTTATCCTGCTATTGAGATTGCTCACTCATGGAAGTTTGTGGGTCCTTCAGATAATGTCGTGAAACTCCAGGGTGTCTCCTGCACTAAATGACCTTTATTCCATTTTTAAATAGATTGGAGATAATGAGCTATCAAATTACCCCACTTGTGTTCCGCGTGAGTTCCCTCTGTGAAAAAGGAAAAGCTGCAAGAAGGGGAGCGGGATCAATGAAACATACGGAAGTTTCAGATAAGGGGGAGAAGGAGGGGGAAAGGGGAGGGGGGAAAGGAAGTGCCTGTAAAGGGAGACGACTGTGATCCAATATTTAAAATGGAAGCAGAAAGCTCCCTTTTAAATGTGGGATTTTAGGCTGGTGTAGAGATGCTCTATCACTACAACACCTGAACTTAAGACAATGCTTTGTTTATGTATAACATTTCTGGAGAACTGACACTTCAGAGGGATATAATTTGCCAAATTTGAGAAAAATCCAGAAAAGAATGCTTGAGCTGAAAAGGATTTGCACTGAGATGCAAGGGCCCCCTCTCTCCAACTATTTTTATGCCCACTGTAAACAAGCCTTCTGTTTCTCCTTTTGCCACTTTAGTTATGTAACACACAAACATTGCAGTGGTCTGTCTTTCGTTAGATTAGTGAAAATCTATTGGGTATTCCTAAAGTTATGAGGTTTCAAAGCTTCTGTTTTATACTGGGCAATTTATCCAATGCACATCAAGGAGCCATTCTGAGGGCAGAAGGAGAGGGGAAGTGTTGGCAAATTAATCTTATACAGCACATGTCCAATTAACAAATAGCATCTTCCAAGCTGGAGCTTTCTTCGCACAAGTAAAATGGTCACTGCTATACCAAGCAGGCTTGCAGGTGTGTGCCACTGCATCCATTCAAACTTCAAAGAAAGAAGATTAGGGCTCAAAGACCAAGGAAATATATGGACACATGGAGGTTAAGTTGCAAACAAGGACAATGTGAGCAACTGTAGGTGTTTACTGCTTAGATGGCATGCCTTAACTTATAATTTTAACCGTTTTTGGTACATGGGTGGATATATAAATGACTTCACCCTTCTTAAGCTGAAGTGTTTTGTTTTGGTTTTTATCCTAAAATAAATATTACAATCTTGTAGATTTGGACTTTAAGCCTGCAATTTTATTTTATTTTTGGGTGACTACTGTAATAAATACATTTTAACATCTAGCAAAAATCTAATTGGTTCTTACCTGAGTTAGCTGGTAAGATTCCAGATGATAAAATGGAAGTTTCCTTTAAAAAAAAAAACACACACACACACACAAATAGAATGTGTTAAAATAAATGAGTTTCTTACAAACCTTGCAACAATGAAAAAACTGACTTGATAGGCTGTTCTCTAAACTATGATCAACCAAATTCAGTATGTTGATCAATGTTCCCACCCATTGATACATATTAAAATACCCTAGAGTCTGCATTACAAATGCATCTTGTTCCCTTGAGCTATTGTCCTGTTAATCCAGCTCAAAAGGTTGTATGTGAACATATCATGCAGATGACAAACTATGTATACACCTAGGTGAAAGATGAATCATTCCAAATTCCATACCACAGCTGAACACTTTACACTGAGATTAGCCCTTCATAAGAACTGTAAAACAATCACTATTCAGTAAAAATGTGTGTGTTCTTATTGCCTAACTTGACCTGGTGCAGATCCATAGTTCTCATAAATATATGAGCATATATCAGTCTAAGCCTGTGCAAATAATACATTTTTGGCTTTAATTATTACTGGATGCTTATAAGGCCTGAATATGTGTTTTCATTGTTACCATAATCCTTATCCATAGGCAGAACAACATGCATCCCAAATATGTATCTGCTGGTTAATATTAATATAAACAGAGAGAGGGCATTTACAGGGAATAATTAAGGACAAGAGGAGGTGTGGGCTTAATGCTTCCCATACTTACTGATCCTCCCCTGAAAACGCCACATCTAGTTTATATCCAGAGCATTAAATAAATATGGATAAATCAAGGTACTGGGTGTCAGGATTCCCCTTATGACCTGGACCCCCTGAGAAACTCCTTAAAGATCCCACCTTCCTTCTTTTACCTTCCCCTTTCCAATAATGTGGTGTTTAGGCTGGAAAGGTGGGGTGACTGACACTCCAGACACCTGGGGTTTTAACCACAACAGTTCACTGGAAAACTGAAGCAAGACAACCATAACTAAAGGTATTTACACAATAGAGCTGAGGAAAAGGAATTTAATATAACTGGTAAGATGAGCTTCAAGAGGAGTATAACTGTTAAGTACGTAGGAATTTACTCACATGGATTTTTCACAAGTTTAAAAACTAAAATATGACCCTAGGATAGCCCAGATTCAAGATGACCTGGAGCACTGGGACAAACTAAACATACCTTGTTCAGCAAGGGTATAAGTGATAAACATGGCAGTCCTACCAAAAATCTTTTTTTCCTGTAATATTTCCTTGATCACTATGTGACAAATCCAACCTTTCCCCTCCCTTCTAGAACATGACTCTGAACAAAGGACATACCCAAGCAAGCCACAAATCGGTAACTCCCAAATTTGTATTACTCTACATCTGATTCTTCACTCCCCACCCCCACAACTCAGCCTGAAATAGGTACATGCAGAAATCACTGGAAGGATGCATGATCAAAGTCATTGCAGCCTATTGATTAGTCAGTTTGAATTTCTAGTCTCTCTCTGGGAGTTCCCACCCTGCATAGAAATACCTGTGATTGTACTCATCAGGCTGTTTGGGATGAATTTTTAAATGTCTGGTTCTTTTAATTTACATGTGTATATTTCCCCAAGTGTTGTAGAACTCACCGAGTACTGATAGCAAGCTGAAACATGATTCATTTATAGCTTTATTAAGTTATCTAAATGAATCCATTTCTCTTGGTATAACATGAGGCATTCATGAAAATTTATTATTATTAGCAGTGAAAATTGTTATTGCCAAATACTGGGACTCTAAAGGTCCATTTCCACGGTTTGAACTTATCCAAAATGGATAAGGGAATTGATCTGATATATATTTGAGGAAAGAAAATCAATTGTGGCAAATTATTAAATAGATTGACATCTTTTGTCAGGCATTGGGGTGCCTATTATAAATATCCTCTTTCGGAGATGCACATTTTTTTTCTGTCTAGTAATGATATCTACTGATTTAACGTCTGTTGTGGATTTTGGCAATTTCCCACTCCAGCTAGGCTTCTTTTAGTTAATGGGGTCTAGCCAGGCATGGAGGACAATATACAAAAACAAATAGCTGGAGTGTTATATTTGCAATAGGGAATCAGCCAGCATGGGAAGGGTGAAGCACTCCTTTCCTGTCCAATTATCCTCTGCAAATGCCTCCCCTGTTGGTGTGAAGAACCCCAAATGTCTCTCATAACATTCTGATCCACCCTAAACTGCATTATGAAACATCAGTATTACATAGGTTACCATATCAGCCTAAAAGCTTGATCCACAATCCAGTTTAGTTCAATTCATCTGATCTAAATGAATTTAGCTCTGGTGAGTTCCATGCCACTAGACCCATTTTGAGATGTAGATAATCCAACCCCTTGCCCTAGTGAATCAAGCTCAGGACAACTGCATACTTTAGTGAAATCCCCGGGATGATTCCAGAGCCCAAGGAGTATGGGGAGCAACTGGAACAACCCCAGGTACTACAGCGCAAAGAGTCACGTGCAGTGAGGGCAGCTATACATCCCTCTATGCAGTGCATCAGTTGAAATCTCATTACAACACTTTAATACAAAACATCTGGCACATAGGGTAGCACAAGCCCCATGGCTTCTGTAAAACTTCACATGGATACTTACATGGTGGGATATTTGATTATACAAGCACACCAAGCACAGTGCTTGGATAGTTAAGGCAGAACTTAAAGCCAAATGTTCTGAATGTTACTAAAATCAAAATGTTTTTTTCCAACTGTCTGAAACTATGCAAGGGGTATAAACGTGTTGAATGCTGTAAGCCAGTGAAACTGCAGACAAGTCTATTGTGAAATGACCAGAATATAGCGGTTTAAACATTTTTACCTCAATGTGCAAGTTTCCCTGCCTTAAAAAAAATGTATGTGATACTGTTCTTATACCATACCCATGTATTTTTATTGTATGTAAGGTGCCCTTGCAAAATTTTATTTGAAGGGCAGGATAAAAATTAAATAAAGTTGAAATTATTCTTATGACAATCTGTTGGGTGTTGATAAAATTGAAAGCTCACATTGACTCTCCTCAGATGAAACCCCTTCCCACAAGAAAGATGCCAGACTTCTGCCAGACATAGGGGGCTGATTGCATCTACTGAAGGAAGGAGGCTGGGGAAGGAGGGGGCTAGTGTTCACAGCATTCCTTTGTGCCTGTGTATGGTGAGGGGAAGTATGTGAAGTGATTGTGGGTGTATGGTGAAGTATTTTATTTATTTATTATAATACTTTCATACTGCTTAATATATTAAAATCCCTAAGCAGTACCCAATAAAATCAAGATAAAAACAAGATAAAATTACATAATCAAAAACATTAAGGGTACAATCCTGTGCGGACGCGCCCGATCTCGTCTGATCTTGGAAGCTAAGCAGGGTCAGCCCTGGTTAGTACTTGGATGGGACCGCCTGGGAATCAGGTTTCCTGCACTGAGCAGGGGGTTGGATTCGATGGTCTTGCAGGCCCCTTCCAACCCTATGATTCTATGATACCTTTGTTGTTGTTTATTCGGTCAGTCGCTTCCGACTCTTCGTGACTTCATGGACCAGCCCATGCCAGAGCTTCCTGTCAGCCGTCGCCACCCCCAGCTCAAAGTCTGTCATGGCTGGCTGAGGAATGCTATGAGATGTAGGATTTTTTTCTGTCTAAACAAGTGTAGGATTTTGCCCTTAAACATTAAAAACACTACAGCACCATAAACAATAAAACAGGGTAGTAGCAGAGCCCCTCTCAGGTCAGGGAAAGGCTGTGTGAGCAAGTGTTTTTTCAAGGGGCATTTAAAACTAGCCACTGTTTGGTAAAACTAGCCATCACCAAGAAGGCCTACTTACATGCCGCTTCCTAGTGACATTTCATTGGCTGCAGAATGACCAATAAGACCTCTTCAGAAGATCTCAGGGGTTGCCTGGGTATATGTAGGAAAAGGCAGTGGGGAAGTACTTGCTTTTATATGAGAGTGATGTGCGTGTGCATTTGTACGTGAGAGAAACCAACCCTCCAGTCTAAAGTAGTCAATTCCCAGAAGGGGAAAAAAGTTTAGGACATAGAGAAATGCTCAAGCAAAGTACACTCAAGTATCCGTGACATTTTATCCTAGACCAGCCTTCCCCAGCCTGGTGCCCACCAGATGTGCTGGACTACAACTCCCAAAATCCCCCAGCCAGCTATACTGGCTGGGGGATTATGGGAATTGCAGTCCATTACATCTGGGGGGTGCCAGGTTGGAGCAGGCTGTCCTAGACCAAGTCGTTTGAGGGGCGGCATTTCTGGTACACTTTGGTTGGTTCATACAAGAGCTAAGCAAGGTGGGAAAACAGGAAAATGCAAACTTTTAAAAAACACCATGCTGAATAGTGTAAACATTTTTTAAGTGTTTTGTCCCCTTGATTGAGTCCACAAAGAATAGTAGTAGGAGCTTACTGCCTTCTAAGTGGAGAAAAGCTCTTTAGTTTCTAAGGAAAAAGGTATTGGTGCTCAGACCTGCCATGAAGCTCTGCTCCATTTTCTGAAGGAGGAAAGGGCAGACTGTGCAGAGTACCTTTCTTGCATCATTCTAATTAATTACAGTATGATTTTGTGAATGGTAACTCTTAAGGTAATTATCACTGTTGGTACTTTTTGCATTTCAGTTCCCTCTGACAACCAACAGTGGCAGTCAGGGCACAGCACAGCGGCAAGAATGGGTGGTCCCGCAGAGGCACTGACAGAAGCACCAGCCAAGCCTGCACAGGCGGACTCACTGGTGCTGCCATGTTCATTTCCGCACAATCCTATACATTCACCATTTCATTGTGGGGGAATTAAAATGGCAGCTGGGGCAGGTCCAGCCACATAGACTCAGTTGGCATTCATGTTAGCATTCCTAGCCATTGCTGCTGCCATGCTGCTCCTCTTGTGCTGACAGCTCAGCAGCAATTTGGTAGCAGTGCTGGCAATGGGTGGCCTGACAGCAGTGCTGGCAGAAGTGCAGAATCCATGTGGCTGGACCCATCCCCGTCACCATTTTAATTTCTCCATAATGCACTCCTCATGGCTGTGATGGCAGGTCCAGCCCTGCAGGCCAAGTGTTCCTGTTAATGCTAAGTGTTTTTTTTTAAGGTGGCGGGGAACGGCGACACATGCCTAGAACAGACCAGTCCAGGTGTCAATAGCAGTAGGGCCTGGCATTTGCCCAAGGGTGCTGCATGCTCGGACTAGTTCTGCTCCTTGCTTCCTATTACAATGGAAAGAAGGAAATGTTGCCTCAGTTTCTTATACAGCTATGCACTGGAAGCCCTTAAAAACTGGGGATGATCTGTCAGGAATTAAACCTTTGCTTGGTTCTCCATAAAATTAAGGGCCAAACTACACATGCCATGCGATTGTATCTCAGACATTTTTCATTCTTCTTTTCTTCTTTTTTGCTAAAGGGGAAATATGGACTGGGGCTGAAGCGCCATTAACCCTTTTCAAATTTGTTCCCACAGGTTGCTAATAGCCATGGAGGGAGAAACATACAGGCACAATACAACTGCCTGTTTACCCCTCCACAGCTGATAGCAACTGAAGAGCTGGGGCTTTGGATCAGGGCCACAGCACAGTGCCCCTCCAACATCAAGTTCAATCTGGCCCTAAGGTACCTGTTCAGAGCAGGCCGTGAGGCTTTGGCTTGATCCTCCTCACCCACATTCCCCCCTGGTCTGCTGTAGCCAGCAGGACTCTAGTTCTATCCCTCAGCAGTCAGGGCCAAAGAGTGAGCAATGCGACCTGCGAGAAATAGCACAGGAGGGACCATTGCTACATATCTTTTTCTAGCACTGAACATTTGAATGGGCAGGCAGGATATCTGAATTGCAACGAACAATCCTCTGTACAAAACTGTGCATATCCATATATGCTCTTTTAAAAACAGGGTAGGTTATTCCTGAAAATTACAAAAAACAGTGCTTTGCATTTAAAGAATCCTGTTTTTAATTTCAGTTATATTATGTAATTATAAACATAATCTGGTTGACAATGACATCTGCAAGTAGTGCAAGCCTATTAAAATTTACATTCATAATCCACTGAAACTGAATCTGACCATCATTCTTCTATGTAAAAGAACAACCAGCATAAAAAATGGGTCATTTCTTAAGGTTCCGCATTATAAAATGACACGATTTATAAAAATCATGGTATTTATTATTGTGAAAATTGTAAATATTTAGACTGTCAACTAAACAGCCCAGACATTTACTTTCCAAGTCACGGACAAGCACTGTTCTCCCAGTAACTACCAGCCCCTGCTTCTGGTAAGTTCTGGACACTACAGAATTTTTATTTGCCCAGGGGAGTAATTATGAAAATAAGAATGTCTGTTTGGCTGAATCTAAAATAGAAGTGTACCTGAATGACCTACAGAAGTTTGTGTCCCATTCATGGCAGATGAATTTGGGAACCCATTTTACATTTTCATGGGGGTGGTGAAAACTGCTGTCACATTTGGGGTGGGGGGGTAGTTGCCACTCACCTTGACCAGTGGTGGCAGATAGTCTTTTTTCCTTTCATTTTCCTTTTGTTTGCTGCCATCTGTGATGGTGGCAATAGCAGACCTCACCTCTCAGCAGCTGTCATTTTCATGATCTCATTCTCAGGCATTGTGGGAGGAAAACATGACAACCACCACAAACATGTGGCAAAATGACAAAATCCAAAAATAACACTGAATCTGGGGCATTCCGAGGTCATGAAAATGGCAGCCAGGTCACCAAGAGGTGAGGTTAACTGTTGCTGCTGTTATAGATAGCAGCAAAATAATATAAATCCACCCTGTTTAAAAACTTATAGTCCTTTGTAGAGAGATGTAGAAACATGACCATACTAGTTTGTCCAGCTATTTCCCTGGCAGGGTTCATGTGCCTTTAACAGACACAACAGACATTTCTGATAAGCAGAAATTCATGAAGTAAAGCTTTTCCTGTCACCACACCTGCAACCCAGGAAAATCTTCCCCTACTGAATTTCTACTTGCCACATAACTAATGAACATTACAAATCCCTATAACCATCATAATGTAAATGTTATCTACCAAATTAAACAATGTGCACACACACTCATTACATAGAGTAACCAGTCCCACAGCTAAATATAGAAAACAGGCATTGTTACTGATTCATCTCAGTAACAAGCCTCAACCCTGAAGTATGGGCAGCAATAGAATGCCTTTGAGCATGTGTGGAGTGCCACTCACCCATAAAAGAGCAACCACACATACCAGATATGAAGGACAAGTGTTTTGAAGCCAAAAACAACAGGACCTGCATGCAGTCTGAAGCCTTACAAAGATACAAGAAAAATCCTGCTGGATCAGACCAAAGGTCCGTCTTCTACAGCTTCTTGTTTCCAACAATGGCCAGCTGGATACCTCTGGGAAGCTGACAAGCTAGGTCTGAGGCAACAGCCCTCTCCTGCTGCTTTTCTTCAGCAGCTGGTATTCAGAGGTGCATTGCCTCTGAACATTGGTCATTTTAGAAATTAAGTGCTGACCTCTGCAATATAAGAGCTCAGGTCATGGCTTATTCTGAAAAAGGGCTGACCATTCTGAAAAAGGACTGAAACCTTGCATCATTTCCCTATTATTAGCAAAGCTAGAATTACAGTGGCATTCCAAGCTCCTGCTTCTCAATGGTCTCTGTCTGGAGGTCTTTGGAAACAACCAGCCTAAGTGTCAGCAGGCTGCCAGGAACAGGAGGGAGAACTGACAGAACCCAGACTCCGATGGTTGAGCAAGATCATTATGCAGAAAGTTCTTCATTCATTGTGCTTCATATGTTATTAACCAGCACAGTCATCAAACTCTGAATGGTGTATGTGAATGCCCCAGGAATTTTACTTCAGTCTTCTCTGCCCAACATTTTTCATGCTCCCCCTCCAGTTCCAATACATTTTCTAATAGCATATATAAGAAGTGTTGTCCCATCCTCACTGCCCCTTTTAACCAGTCTTTCTCAAGAAGCTGAAATGTTTACACAATAGACATATTAGCCAGTGGAACCACTCACCAAGAGATTTGCAGAGACAACAAACTAAATAAGATATTTAAAAGGATAAAACATTGCACATCTACATCTACATATCTCAAGTGGTGCAATAATATGAATATGGGCATTATTAAATCTCCTTACAAACTGGCTCATAGGAACTTTCTTATACGACAGCCCATCTCAAAATGGCTCACCACAATTCCTTTATTTCAATAAAAGTTTGAACAATGTTTCTATTATTTTTGATGGAACAAACTGATCTCTCCTCCAGGACTTCACAGTTCTTGTCTTAAGGAACATTTGGCCCTCTGAAATGGTAAAGCGCACTCGCAGGGCATGTACTCAATGTACATGATACTGCGGCCTTGTTAAATCTAAACAAGTCTGGGTCTGATCAATGTCTGAAGTGGAGACAGCCCAGGAACCCTGAGTATGCCACTTTGTGATCAATGGAAGAAAGGTGGGGTATAGCTGTAATAAAACAACAACAACGCTATATGTACATGTTAATATTCTTCTGATAGTAACTGAAACGATATTTATTTGCCAATAAAATCTACAAGCTCCTACAAACAAGGTTAGTACATGCTCAGTGCTATTATTTACCTTAAGCCCAACACAGACCGGGCAAGATGAAAAAGCAGCTCGCGTTGTCCCTGAAGAACTACATATTTCACATGGGCTGCTGAAGACTCCACCGAAAGGTGTCATCTCAGTACTTCTAGAGTCTAACACCTGCCCTTGCTGTCTTAGATGTGACCACCTTGAAACAAAACCTGTGCTTGCTTCAGGGAATGGGTCTTTGGCGATTTCTAGTGGAAGGGCTGCCTGCAGGCCCTCTTCTGGGCTGTGCTCAGGAGGAGCTTGTGCTTCCAGATGTGGTGCCAGCAATTTCAGGTCACAAAGTCTTTGAGGTGCCTGGTCCTTGGACAATGAGGAATCCACACTTGAATTTTGTACATCTTTAGCAGATACCTGTAACAAACTCCGGGGTGTGTCATAGGTATGTCTACGGGAGATAGGAACCTGGTACTCCAAGCCAGGGCTCCTCTGGGGCTCACCAGGTGGACAAGTGCATACGTTCTGGTCTGATGGAAGGTTCAGTGGCAGGCTCAATAGTGATCCAAATTCATCACCATGGCAAATATCCAGGCTCCCAGCATAGGAGGAGAAACTTCCAGAGTAAGAAGAGTGACTTCCAGTAGCTATCCCACTGTCAGAAGAACTTTGGCGACCTATTTCTTGTAGCTGCCTGGAGCGAAGAAGATTAGGAGGTGGCTTGGTGATGCCACGGATACCTTCTGAATGGGATTTTTCTTCCCCAAGGTATATGCCTTTTGCTGCACTCAGTCCATGACTCTCTTGAGAAGTACTGACTGAAGACTGATCAGGCCAAATAATTAACCTGCTCCCAATGCTAGCATCAGAGTGGCTTGTGTCTGAAGATGAACTTGATAAACTTCTATCATCCCCTAAGATGAAAGACAGAAGATTAATGATTCAAGTACAAATGGCTTGCATTGGAAAGCAAGAAGACAGCTGGCTATCCCTCATACTCCATATGGCACATCAGAGTTTGGCAGGTCAGGAGCTACTGTCTACTGCATCCTTAGGATTAATCCATTCCTGAAGGTTAAATGTGATAGGGGAGAACTGTTAATGATGGTCTGGACCGTTTCCTGGTTGGTGGCTCCTTTCCTCCTCAACCCACTCTTCAGCACATTCTGCAAATTTACTGACACCTCACGCTATCCATTCCAGGACAATTGCTCCACAGTTCACAGCTGGCCCTCTTTCCTTTTCTCTTGGCTCAGAGCAGTAAGTAAGATAGATAAATAATATCTATCTTTTATTCATAGAAGCTGGGCAAATAATCTATATTTCAGACTGTCTGCCAAACTGAGCCTTGCACCTGTTAGGCTAAGACAGCTCTCACACAGACGGATATATGCGGATGGAGACCCACAGAGATACCAAATTATAAAAATGACAATATCTCTAAAGCAGTGTTGACTGATTTGATTGAGAAGTCTTAGCTAATTTAAATAGTCTAGAGTTAGGGATTAATATGCAAACAAGAATGCAATTATCAGTCAGTTTTTGCACTTCTCTGAATTCTGCAATGCACTGCATACAAAAGTCCCCCCAAATTTTCATGCACACAGAAATACATACAGAAATACATATATTAATGCAGACTTTTTAAAAGGTTTGCAAACTGATGTGCAAATGGGACAGAACGAACATGTGCTTGAAAAAATGTGTTATAGAAAGCGAAACAGATAGATTCACCCATCTTTTACTAGATTATGACAGTACCCTCAGAGAGCAGAACTGAATCCACACTTATATAGTTTTTACCTCCACTGCCATGGTAACTTGTACAGGACAGAAGGCTGAGGCGCTTCTCTAGCTGCAATGCTTCATGGGCCACTCTCTCTTCCATGAATGCAGGACTTGCACTGGGGTCTTCAAAAAAGATACCATGAAATTATAATTGAGATTTGGCTGTAATTAATCTTTCACTTTACCAGTCAAAGCAAGCTTTGTTTTATCTATGGCTTGACAACCATCTCAACCGTGTCCTACAGAACCCCTGTTCTGTGGTACTAAATGTTAAACAGCCAGAACTCTGGCTGAGACAAGAAGACAACCCCTCTTAGAAGCAGTTTTAGGGAACAGAAAAGGAACCTCCACTCACCACCACTTTCCGAACAAAGAAGTTGGCCTGGCCCTACCCCTTCCTCTGCTTGCTACAATAGCAATAGCTTTAGTGAAGAGTGGGACAAAGAGACATGTGGACTGAGTACTTCCACCCATTCTCCATCTATTATTGAGGCTATTCTCATGGATAGAACAAGGGGTGCAGCTGTGCTTGTCTAACCCTGCCACATATCCCCAAATTGAATGCAGCTGCCTGATGTTGAGAATATCAGGAATGCTCCTCCCCATTCCTGCCCCCCTGCACACACTCCCAACCGTTCTAGCCTCTTCTGAAAATTTGCCACCCCCCACAACCCTGGAGCTGCTTTCAGAAGGGGTAGATGAAGCATTGCTCTCCCCATGAGGTTCCTTCAAAGGTGGCCAGACCAACCATTGTCAACATCAGTTTGCAGGTTTTGCCACACTGCAATCTTTATTTGTACCCTGCCTTTCTACCAAGAAGTGGCACTCACAGTGCACCACTTTACTTTTTCATTCATTTCTTGGAGAAAAGTAAAGGCATGTACTCAGAGACTCTGGTAGAGTGGAAGCTATGCCAGTTCCCTGCCACAGGTGACCCAACAGTCTGGAGTGAGGAGGAGGTTTTGCCTCTGCTCCTTTTTTTTCTAGACTGCAGCCTGTTTACTTTATCCCACAGAACTCAACGAAAACTAAGTTAATCATTGTCTGCATAGCCCTAGCCCTTCATCTACATAGCATTATCCTCCCCCAACATTGGGAGAGTGGGGCAGAATGATAGGAACTGGCTTATATACACAAGGGAGGGGGGCACCTCACCTCCTAACTGGACAGCAAGGCTTCTGTAAGACATGATAACCAGTCACAGAGGCCAAAGGCCTGTAGGGGAAAATGCCAGAGACATCTAGGGAGAAGTGCATCATGTAAAGGTATTTTTATATGTTAATGCTAGAGGCCTCCAAGCCAAGATAGGGGAGTTGGAGTGCTTGGTTTTAAAGGAGAACATCAAAATAGTGGGCATAACAGAAACAAGGTGGAATGGAGGGAACCAGTGGGATATGGTTATCTGGATACAAACTCTGTAGGAAGGGCAGGAAGTGTGTACTGGGGGTGTTTTCACTCTGTACATCAAAGAGGTTTAAACAAACTAGAAATCTCAAAAGGGGCAGACTCTTCCACAGAACAGCTGTGGATGGCAATACTAGGCCCCAAAGGTTAGTTAGTACTTGGTACATATTGTCACTCTCCTGACCAAAATGCCCAGGCTGATCTTGAGATGGATAATGAAATTAGGGAGGCATCCAAAGGTGATTGTTGTGTAATAGGTGGCTTCACTTACCCTCACATAGACGGAGTAAATGCATGTTCCAGTCATGACAAAGAAGCAACATTTCTAGATACCCTAAATGACTATGTCCTAGAACAGTAAGTCATGGAAGCAGCCAGAGGCAAAGCCCAGAAGTGAAGCCCAGGATCTGATGTGAGATGTACGTGTTGTTGAACCAACTGGAAATATTTACCACGATGCTTATTCAACTCAACATACATTTTAAAACATCTTTAAATACATCAGAGGCAAGAAACTGGTTAGGAAGGCAGTTGGACCATTGGATGACAAAAGAGTTATAGAACTACTAAAGGAGTCAACCTCCAGGGCACATCCAGAGGTATTTCCTGGTTATACCATCTCAAAAAGATCCGGAAATAATGAAGTACCTAAGTCAGGAAGTTTCGCTATTAAAACAGCCACTAGATGGGGTGTTTCATTGCATTCTATGGAACCTTGAAAATTAAAAGCTTCCCCTCTCAGCAATCACATGGTCGCTGCTGTAAATGCAGAAAAGCTCCACAACGGGAGGACTGCGGGTTTTTTCTTTAATGTAAAGGCAGCCTTAGAAACTAAGGAAAATAGTGGTGACAAGAGATGAAGTTCTAAACCTTCTTTAGAAATTGAAACAAAGAAATTACCATGTCCAGATGGTAAGGAACTTAAATGACCCAGCGCACATCAACTATAAAAAGGCTAATTCCATGCTAGGGATAATTAGAAAAAGGACCAAAACAAAAGTGCCAATTTTGCAATGTTTTTAATACAGATCTATGGTGCAACCACACTTGGAACACTGTATACAGTGCATACAGTGATCATTGCTTCTCTAAAAGGATATTGTAGTGCTGAAAGGTAAGAAAAGGGCAACAAGGAAGGTCAGGGACAGGAGTAATTCTTCTATAAAATATACAACATTTGGGGCTTTAAAGTTTAGAAAAAAAGGTGAGTAAGGGAGGACATGACAGAGGTGTATAAAATGATACATGGTGTGGAGAAAGTATAGAGATAGACATTTTTCTCTTCTCATAATACTAGAACCTGGGGTCATGCAGTGAAGCTGAATGAAAGATTCAGAACAGAAAAGGAAATAGTTTTTCACACAGCACATAGTTAAACTGCAAAATTCACTACCACAAGGTCTGGTGACTGTCACTACCTTAGATGGCTTTAAAAGGTGATTGACAAATTCATGGAGAATAAGACTATAAATGACTACTAGTCACTAATGATAGCTGTATGCTACCTCCAAGATCATAGGCAGCATGACTTTGAACACCAGTTGCTGAGAAACAATAGCAGAAGCAGGTATTTCCCCCACGTCCTACGTTTGGGGTTCTCAGGGGCATCTGGTTGCCCACTGTGGGGAACAGGATACTGTACTAGATGGTCCTTTGGTCTGATCCAGCAGGGGCCTTATTATGTTCTGGGCTCCAGACAGCCAGCCAGCCTAGAATGGGAGACTTGTAATGCTGCTCAGGCTTGCAGGGTGGGGGAGGCTTCAGTGGAAGAAAAAAGAACACCTCCCCCCCCCCTCACCTTAAACCTTGCTTGCTGTGCTATGAAGCACTAAAGGCTGCCAACCTCAAATATGAGCACTTTATTGCTATACAGCCAGGGGGTCGGGGTCAGGATCTGGAATTGGCTTTCTCTCCTTCTGAAGCCTCCACATATGAACAAGGATGGGAGGTTTTTAATCTCACAATTTGCATCTGCTAATACCTCCTACCAGGATAGTATACACTGATAATGGTTCGAACAGGCAGATTTCTTCTCTCTCTTCCCATCATTTCCTTGGTTTTCATTCAACCAGCACCCCCTCTAATTTCTGTAAGTCCTGGAAGCTCACATATCCTTATAGGGCCATTTTCCAGGTTTTTAAAAATCCTTTACATTTACAAATTAATATACTTCTGCATACCTGGGGAATCACCCAAATATGCTGAAACCATTCCCTTATTTTTGGTGGCCCTATTTTTTTTCTAAACTAGAGGGCCAAACTACACATGATCTTAGCTGTATAGTTCTACCCATGTGTGTAGGGTTCCTCCCCCACCACACCACACCACACCTCTTTCACACACACACATACACACACACACACACACACGGGATTAGGACACTAGCATGTGGAGTAGGGGTCTTAGATCCTTTGCCCTCTGCTGCAGTCACAAGCCAGATTGGGGGGCTAGCACTTGCAATCTGTACTGCAAAAAAGGGTCCCACGGAAACAAATGGGACCTCTTTTGCAATGCAAATTGTAGGTGCAAGAGGCTCTGATCCGGATTGCTCCTCCTCCAGCCACTTGTTGTGGAGGAGGGAAATGCACTCAAGGGCAGAACTACATAGTGAAGATTATGTGTAGTTTGATCCTGATAAGCATATTATTAGAGGGAATGATATTCCCCAGTACTTCACTAGTTTACACATCTCATCCGAAGGCCTGTCTGGTATTACTAGAAGAATCACTTTGCCAATAGATGTATAATTCTTCAGCAGACAAGCTAATCCTCCTATTCTTCCACTTTCCAGTAAAGAACTTCAGCAACACAAAATACTGATAGCAGTTCATTAAACTCTTTGAAATATATTTGAACAGCTAAACATGGGTGCTGCTTTCAGCATTTGACAAAGTGGAAAGTGAAATGGAGACTTATCTTCCTTTCATCTACAATGTCCTCATTTGACCTAGTAGGATACATAAATTTTAATCTAGATTGTTAATGCACATGTGGGGATTTCTTGAATCACTTCAACTATTAGTTCTTGAATATTGTTCCCAATATTGTATGGCTGCAATCCTATGCACACTGGCCAGGGAATAAGCCCCATTGAAAATAGTGGGATTTACTTTTGAGTCAACATCCCTAGAACTGAGCTGTAAATCATGTTTCTCCAGGGAGATTAGCCTCACTATGTGAAATGCAGCTGAACTCTTGATGCTTGGAGTACAAATTTAGCACCACAATAATTCTTGCATATATTCCAAACTGGACTCATTCTTTCCCACAGCTTTTCTACAGTTCGAACTACAATCCAAGAAAGTGAACTGAGTGTGTGTGTGTGTGTGGGGGGGGGATGCTCCTCCCTCCCACTTACACCTGCTCATTTGACTGAAGCTAGGGCAATAGCAACAGTGGGAAGGTGCGGAGACTTCATTCATTCCCCTTCTTTGAAGGGAGGGAATGAAAGAAAGATGGGTGGGTGGAGAGGGAGGCCTCCCTTCATCCATGCTGCCAGAGCTGCAGGAGCTACCACTAGAAACCAGTAAACACCAGGTAATAGAGTTTAAATTTTGCAGGAGAGAGTTGGAGGCTAGGGTGGCAATTACAAATGCATTTAGAGTGTTCTCTAACGTCATTCATAACTGCAGGCCCCAATTTAAATTGATCTGGGGGATTCACCTACCGCTAAATTAAACCAATGGCAACATTATGCTCAAGGGTTTCCTAACAATGAAGAATCTCAGCTGCAACATACATCACCTGGCAAATTCCATTTATTTCACAGCTCCTGGCTTAACATGCTAGCCACCAATTTTCAGATTAGTCTGACTCAACTTTGGAAATAGGTTATGTATATAGTCCAAATTAACTTTGGGCCCCTTTCTATTTAGCTTTTTAATATTATATGCAGTTAGATAATCCCAGGCAACATCTAGCAGCAAAAATATGAGCTATAGAGCAGGTGAAAATGGGCATGTCAAAATGCACACCCATTTATATTTTGGTAACTGATGGCAAGCATTTTCACTTTACATGTCCTGGCACCTGGAAACTCTTATTCCAGTCACAGCAAAATATATTAATCAAGGTGCGTTCCCTTTTTAAGTGGTTATCCTATATTAACCTGGTAGGACTGGATGCAAGCCAAAAGGGCCTTTCATTGGAGAGATGCCGTGAACAATGCAGTCAAAGAGAAAGCTGATCTTCTCTCCTTCCGTGCAAGAGAGGAAAAAAACACCAGCCCCTGCGAGAAAGCAGAAAGTTTAAGGTGATTTTAAATCTGAACACAGGATAGCCAAGTTTCAATGACATATTCATACAATTAGTCAAGCAAATTCTGAAGAGTCCTGCAAGGAAACCTAATCTAAGGAGCAATTTATACATCATGTCAGCCATAACAGTGTTTCCAAAAAGGCCTTAACTTTATAGGAACCTCATGCAACCAGTATCACATTTCAGAGTTCTTGGACTGTGTTTCTGCACTGAACAACTGTGTACCATAACAGTATGGCCAGTTAAGGCTGTTGCCTTGGTGCAGAGGGCCAAATCCCTGGATCAGAAGGGAAGAGGCACTTCCCTGTGCCGGCATTGCGAATGCTTCACTGGTTCATTCCCCTTGCGAAGTACAACAAATGACTGGGCTTTTGTCTTAATGAATAATTAAACATAGTGAAAATTACATATTTATTTATTATTATTTATTTATTACTGCATTTATATCCCGCCTTTTTTCCTCTTGCAAGGCACTCAAGGCGGCTTACATGATCCTCCTCCTCTCCATTTTATCCTCACAACAACAACCCTGTGAGGTAGGTTGGGCTGAGAGTCTGTGACTGGCCCAAAGTCACCCAGTGAGCTTCCATGGCCGAGTGGGGACTAGAACCCGGATCTCCCAGCTCCCAGTCCAACACTCTTGCCACTACACCACACTGGCTCTCAAATATTTTAAAATTTTAAAAATTAAAAATTTTATTAAAATATTTAAAATTTAAATATTTTAAAATCTTTAAATATTTTAAAGCAAGTCTTCTTTTACTGCAGTTTAGAAGCCATAAACTTGGCATAACCAAAGAATTTGGTCGCCTATGAAGCATTTCTGAATAACTTGTTTCAATACAGAATAACCGTGGCCAAATTCTCTCAAAATGATATTCTCCCCATCCTTCCTTCTTTGATGTGAACCTGCCACTTAGCTTGTCCTAGAAATCTGTGAAATATTTATGCTTCACTTTCATTGTCAAAAAGTACCTCAGTTTTTCCAGTGTGCTTTCAGATAACCCCTGGAAGGAAGAGTGCAAAATCTGACTAATCCTGGGTTTCAAAGCTCCACTAACCATGCAACTCTTGAGCTAGCCTGCGCAGGACACAGGTCAGGTCCCCTCCCAATCCTTCTAAGCCAGGACTAGGACAGGGATGTTACCTGAAGGAGACCTGTCAGAAGATATATAAAAGATCTGCTCCAAGCTTAATCTTGGAGAAGATTATCCAGGGATGTGGGCCAAGGTGTCACCAATATGCAGATGCCACCCAGCATTACCTCTGTTTCATCTAACCCAGGTGAGGCAGTGGATTTCCTGAACCAGTGACTAAACAGTGTAAGTGATAAATGAGGACAAATAAACTGAAGCTCAAGCTAGACAAGACAGAGGTACGGTTAGCAGGTGGTTCATCTGCCCAGTTGAGTGGTGTTCAACCTGGTCTGGTGGGGGTTGCACTCCTTCTGAAAGATCAGGTCTCCAGTTTGGAGGTGCTCTTGGATCCATCATTGTCACTTGATGCACAGGTGGCCTCACTGGCTAAGAGCGCATTTTATCAGCTGAGGTTGACTTGAGCTGCAACCCTATCTGGACAGAGATGGTCTGGTAAAAATTATCCAGCTTTGGTAACATTCCAGTTTGATTATTACAATGCTTTGTACATGGGGCTACCTTTGAAGATGGCTCAGAAACATCAGTTGGTTCAAAACAGAGCTGTTAGGCTACTAACTGGAACTGGTCAATACGATCATGTGATGCCAGTGCTTCATCAACTACTGTTTAGGAAGCACTTGCAGCCCATTTCTGGGACCAATTCAAAGCACCTAAAGGAATGTTTCCTCCCATATGTACCTATTAAAACCCTTCAGTGATCTTCAAAGAGGGACATACTAAAATGGAGGACACTGAATGGCCACTGAAATGCTTTGGTTCATTTCAAAAGGCCATAGTAAATCACTGGCAGATTTTAGGGACCATCTTCAAATCAAAACACTTGCAAAAAGGTAAACAGTAGTTGATCTTGGGAACCATCTCCAAATCAAAATACTTGCTTACACAGTGGTTTTAGGAACAACTCCTATGACCACTTACACAGCAGTCTGGAATGCACTGGAACCCACTGGAATGTATTAAAGGAAAGGTAACTGGAGGTTCATATGCTAGACTTTAGGCACTATCTCCAAATGAAGTAGACTTGGGAGGGGGTTCCAGAAATTGCCTGGAATACTTCATGTGCTTATAGATGGACCTCTCGGGCAATCTCCCCTTATGAATTGTATGTCCTTCCAAATGGCCATAAGATTGGACTGATACCAACAACCCCACAGAAAGGTGCAGGAGTCCCAATAGTGCTCACGGGTGCACTGAAAACACTCCAAGAGTCCTGATGCAATGACCCCTCCATCTCACCAGCCTCTCCTTTCAAATGGCCATAGGAACCTTCTGTCATTCCAAAGAGCCACAGGAATGCATTGAACTGATAAAAGCGGCACCATGGGAAACAGCCGAAGCCCCAACGCTGCTCAATGCTCAAAAGTGTAATGATGGGGTACACCCAAATGACCCTGCCCTTTCCTGTGGTGCTGCTTGGGTCAGTCATTCCTTTGGCTATTCATAAGGACATCTGAATCTTATGGACATTCAGAAGGAGAGGCCGTTGTTGTAGAGGAGTCTTGGAACTGAGGCCCCTCTGGTGATTTGTAGGTAGTTCCTCTTTATAGCTCTGAGCAGTACTGAGCTCCTACTCTTCCCTGTTGTGCTACTTGTATCAGTCCAAAGTATTCTCATGGCTGTTTGTAAGGATATTCTGTTTGTAAGGGAAGGTTGCCCGAGGCTGTAAGCATCATTCAGGAAATTATTCCGGTACATTATTACAGAAAGTTTTGGTAAACCTCCTCTCCCGAGTCCAGTCCATTTGGGGATGCTGCCTAAAGACCAGCATGCAATGGAAGCTGGTGGCTCTGATTTTGGTGGGGCCGTGGATCCATTCTGGCTGGTTCTGACTGAAACCCAAAATGGATTCACAGTCCCACTCAAATCGGAGCCACCAGCCTCACCTGCCAGTGAGCCTCCAGTCCTCTTTTGCTTAATGCATTCCAATTAGGGATGTTTTAGATGAAGCCCAAGCAGAATTAGGCCACTTCAGTCCAGTTCTGTTGCTTCTTAAGTCTAAGCAGGGTTCCCTCCTAAGGCAACAAAACTAGACCCAGTTCAGAATGAGGCTTCGTTAGCAGCTCATGTTTCAGAGACACGGAGCCTTTTTGTGTGTGTTTTTCCTGCAAAAATATAACGTGTTTAAGTTTTGTTCCACTAAGACAGCAATCCTATGTCCCCTAGACAGCGTCTAGGGGAGGTAGGATTTTTCGGTTTCCCAGCTCCAAGCTCGTAGACAGCGCTACGAGCTTGCAGCCGGGAAACCATGCTCCCCGCCCCTTCCCCCTTGTAGCTGGGGTGGAGAGAACTGTGGTGGCTGCCCCTCCGTGCCTGTCTGTGCTCATAACACAGAGTACAGACAGGGCGAAAAGGGGGTGTTCCAGGGGCTGGGAGAGGACTGCAGAAGCTGTTTTAGACAGCTTCCTATGCAGTCTCTAGCCCTGTTCTCGCCCCCTTCCCGAAATCGGGTGTCTAAAACAAACCGCAGGGCAGCCGGAGCACAGAGGGAATCCTCTCCTCCGTGCTTCAGCTGCCCTTCATTGGATAGGTGGTTGCCTCTGACTTCAGAGGAAGTTGGAGGCGACCGTCTATCTCAATAGTATTGCAATACCTGCAATTTTCATCCAATTCTGCCAAGAAATAGAAAACGTATCAGCATTTCCCTTGAAAAAAAATATAAGGTGTGCTGCACAAAACCCCTGTGCTCCTATTTTTCTGACATCTGGCAGGAGTAATCCCCTCCTCAAGGGGTACTATGCCTGAAACTAGCATGCAAGAGAAAGTAAGCTTTACTTATTTTTGGATTGCCGCTGACAGTCAATGGGACACACGAAGCCTTGGATTTCCAAACCTTCACTTAGTTTTGGGACCAAGTCAAAGTGGATGGTTTCTAAATTGGTCCAAGATGAATTGGGCAGTTTTCCAAAGTGCTGAATCGGGTCACAAAGCTGAGGGTTGGTGCACACCTCTGTTCAAAGATCATATAAGCTGTTCCCTAAAACTACTATGTAAGCAAATATTTTGATTTAGATATGGTTTGTCAGAACAACTACTGTTCACCTTTTGCACGTATTTTGATTTGAAGATGGTCCATAAAATCTCCCAATGATTTTCTATGACCTTTCGGAATGAACTAATGCATTGTCTGAGCTGTGATTAGTGTCCAGAACTTGACTGAGAGCCAGTGTGTTGTAGTAGTTAGAGTGTTGATCAGGGTCTCAGGAGATACGGGTTCTAGTCTCTACTCAGCCATGAAACTCACGGGGTGAACTTTGGCCCAGTCACTGACTACCTCAGCCTAACCCACCTCACAGCCTTTCCTTTAAGAAAACAAGACAGGATATAAATGTAATTACAAATATATACATACATACATAAAATGGCCATTCAGTGTCCGTCCCCTTCAAAGGCCTTCTCTGGGTGCCCACCTCCACCAGCAAAGGCAGTTAGGCAAGTGGCTACAAGAGATAGGGCCTTCTCAGTTATGGCATCCCTGTTTATGGGATGCCCTCACCAAGGAGGCTTACCTGGAGCCCATGCTCCTATATTTTTAGTTTCAAGGAAATTCCTTTCTTTTCTTCCAGGCGTTTTAGATTTTATGGCTGTTTTTATATGTTTTACATTGCTTTTCATATGCTGCTTGTTTGTAATTTATTTTATCCTTTTTGCTTTATGTAATCTACCCAGATAACTTTTGTTATTGGGTGGATTAAAATGTGTTAAATAAATCTGACAAGTTCTGGAGCTGCACAGCTCCGTTGCTCTCAAAGCTTGGGAGCTTTCCTGAGCTGTGCTTAGTGACTCGTTCAGGACAACACAATTCCCTAGTGTTTGAAAATCAGCTTCTGGGGGCTTTTACACAGCTCTGTCTGAGCAGTGATTAATGTCCAGAAGCTGAACAAAAAGCAAATAAACTGTTCTTTATTTCTGTGCAATTTGTTCAGCTGTTCTGAAAGCCCACATCAATTTTTTTTATTTATTTATTTATTATTGCATTTATATCCCGCCTTTATTCCTCTTGCAAGGAATCCAAGGCGGCTTACATTATCCTCCTCCTCTCCATTTTATCCTCACAACAACAACCCTGTGAGGTAGGTTGGGCTGAGAGTGTGTGACTGGCCCAAAGTCACCCAGTGAGCTTCCATGGCTGAGTGGAGACTAGAACCTGGATCTCCCAGCTCCCAAAAGTTCAGCTCGGCTCTAATTCGTTGATGTCTATAATGTGATTTTCTTAATGAACCTATGTGACTTGGAAGAATATCATTTTCCAGTTTTTAGCCGGACATTATTGCTCCCATTAAAAGACTGACTCCTATGCCCCTGTCTTGAATGGAAAACAGATATCCAAGATACGCATCGCCTTCTTGGCGAGTATGGCTCATGTATAACATAGACAGTCTCTTGTATTTGAGGGTAGTTTCCTGTGGCAAGGTTAGCACTAGGAATGTTGGAGAAATCCAAAACAAATTCAAATGACTGGATTTCTATCAATCTGAACCATGGATTCCACAGCAGACAGATATCTTCCAAGTTACACAGACTTCCGGACTGTTTTTTTACTTTCCGGAATTGTGCGCAAATTTAGTCATACAAAAGTACAAAAATTACTGGAATGACATGAATATATACGCCATTTAAAAGCGCACACAGTTTTATACATCTCTGATCTCTCTTCAGCCTCCGCTGTGTAGCACTCTTTCTTTGTGCACTCTGCTCATTGATTGTACACCGAGGCAAGAAAAATACGCAAAATGCTACGTGCCAGTGAAAGTTACCTAAACTGTGGTTGACTTTTTTATGAACTTTTCTGAAGGGGGAAATAATCCAATTCAGTCAGTGAGCGGATGACAAAACAGAAAACGTCTGACAATCCATGAAACACAGACAAAACGGATTAAACAAAATACATCCCTAGTCAACACTGGTAACACTTCAATGCTAAATACACAACAGCAACACAACCCTTGTGTTAAAATATGGGCCAGGCTGACTAAGGCAGGGGATGGGGGATTTAATGCTGAGAAGTGGGAGCAGCATAAACACTTGATACACTTTGGGGCTAACTATACATGATGGTGGCACAGCCTGTATGTTAGAATGTAGGTATTGCTAAACAAAGCAGTGGGAGGGGGATTTAAAGCTAAGAAAGTGCAAGTGGGAGGCAGACTAAAGTATTTTCCCTTCCCAAACTTCACCACCAAAACTACATCCCAGAATTTGCTTTTCTCCCACTGAACTCACCTGGTTTCTGGGGAAAAATAGAGGTGGGTGGGCGTCGAGACTGCAAAGCAATAGCCTGGGAAAGGGTCCAGCATCTCCCCTCCCCCATTCCTCTATTTTAAACTGCCCCCAACCCATCCCTGCTTTATATGAATTCAAAAGTGACCTATATTCTAACACATGACCTGTCATGTACAGTTAGTCCTACAGACATCAAAAGCTATTAGCATTACCCTAAACACTCATCATCATGTACTTCAAATTGATTTTAATGAGAGCTAATCACCAATTTACATTTCTTGGCTTGGAAATGCAAGTCTTGTGAGCACATAATACAAACCTCGAATATGGGGGTATTACAACCCCCAAATTCATCTCCAAATCTAAGTATTTAATCTTTTCCCCTCCCTCCAACCCACACCTCAAAATGCCTACAGCCAAAATGTTAAGGCAATTTTCTGAGAAAATTTCTAAGATTTTATTTTTTTCTCATCCTGAGAAAGAGAAGGCCACTCTGCAGAATTTTCTCCAAATATTTCAGGATGGCCACTTACGCATTGCCAAAGAAGAGGAATTGTAACTCCCCCAAAGAGGTGTAATTTGATGTACAAGTGGCCTCAGTAGCATGGAGCACCTTTTATTAACTTAAGCTGATACCAACTATGTCCATATCTGGACAGAGAGAATCTAGCTCATTATCCATGCTCTGGTAACCCTTGTTTGGATTGCTGCAATGTGTTCGTTATACTGGGGCTGCCTTTGAAAATGGTCCAGAAACTTTAGCTACTCCAAAATAGGGCAGCAAAATTATTAGAGGGGACTGGTCAATATGAACATATTATGCCAATACTTTGGGATTTGCACTGGCTTCCAGCCCATTTCTGGGCCCAATTCAAAGTGCTGGTATTAACTTTCAAAGCCCTAAATGGCTTGGGGCCAGGTTACCTGAAGAATAGTCTCCTCCCATATATACCTGCCTGGACCCTAAGATCATCTTAGAGGCCCTTCTCTGGGTGCTCCCAAAAGAAGTGAGATGGGTAACTACTAAGTTGAGGGCCTTTTCAGCTGTGGCACCCCGGTAGTTGAATTCCCTCCCCAGAGAAGTTTGCCTGGCACCTACATTGTGGTCTTTTAGGCGCCAGAGGAAAAACTCTGTATTTTAGTTCTTCAGTTTTTATTGTTTTAAATCTGTTATTATAATTTTAGGTCTTTACACTACTGCTGGTTTTTACTTTGGTTTTATACTGTAGTTTTAAACTTTTAAAAGTTTTATATTGTGTTTTGTCAAGTTGTTGTATTTTATGGTTTTAACTATTGTGAACTGCCTAGAGAGCTCTGGCTATTGGGCAGTAAAGAAATGTAAAACAAAACAAAATAAATCTCCCAGATCTGGTGCACAGGAGTTTTAATCAGGCCCTGGTAGTTTTATTGTCAATTGTTTTTAACTTGTTTTTACACATTTTTGAATGTTAAAGGTTTTATATTGTGGAAGAAAAACCGCAAAGCCATTAGCAAAATATGCTAACCTTACATGTAGCAAAGCAAGCAAAGCAAGGAGGCTAAAAGTCTGGGTGAAAGAGGAATATTTATGCCACAGTGCCACCTGAATAACCTGATAGAACCAGAACAGCAGGAACTGCATATCACACTGGCAACTAACTCATATTGTTTTTCTATGTGGCAGTTACAAACTAATCAGAAGTGCCGGGCAATTTGTTCTGCCTCTGCCTCTGTAGAGTTCTGTATCCAATCAGTGTTAGCCGTAGCTGTGCCTTGTCATTCAGTGTATAAAAGCTTTGTTTTAACTGTGTTCAGGGAGAACCTCCTTACAAGATGCTTGTAAGAATCTTCACATACGTATGCTTCCTTTCTTTTGTTATCTTTCAATAAAGAAGTGAACGCTCATCATGCTGTAAAGATTTCTTTGACAATATTATGCTTTATTATGCTGTGTAAGACCCAGAGAGCTTTGGCTATTGGGCAGTATAGAATGTAATGAGTGAGTGAGTGAGTGAGTGAGTGAGTGAATGAATGTCAAAGAGGACATAGCATCAAACAAACTAGAAACCTGTCAAGCTGACCCAAGCCCAGGGTAGACCTCTTTGAAGGAAAAGGATTGGAATTCCTCAGCAAATTCCCCCACACTCACAGAAGACATGGGGCATTCCATCAGTGCTTTTCCTGGAATAACTCTGAGGTCCTGTTCCACAATAATTTCCCTCCTGGAAAAGACACAAAGCTAGCTGTGTTAACCATAAGAAAAATTCCCAAATCCATATTATGCAATACCTTTATATCTGGCCAGCCAAAAGATCACAAAAAATGGGCAAGCTTTTGAGTTCTCCAGATCTTTTCATCAGTGATGTCACTTTTTTTTTTTTTCTCCCCATCCTCTGCCCCCCACCAAACTGGCTTTTTGTAACATCCTGCTTGATGAAGAGATCTGAAGATCTCAAAAGCTTGCATATTTGTGTGATCTTTTGGCTGTCCAAATAAAGGTATTTCACTAATATGGATTTTTTGGAATTTTTCATCTTAGAGTTAAGGGACCTTTTTGGAATCACAGCTGAATTTGCACAGTTTGACCTAAAAGCTTCCTCCAACCACCACTCATGTCCTGCTACACTGCTTCTGCAACAATCCATCCACATTCCCTTATATCCTAAGGACCCAAGTTATTCCCAATATATGTCCTTCTGCTTGCTCACCTTTTCACCTTCTTTGCTTGCTTAACTTTTTTGTACTGAAAGAAGTGTCTTTACTGAAAAAGTGGCCACAATGGGAGGGACTTTTTGGGGGGAGAAAAATATTAACCAAGAGGTCTAGCAAACCTTCATGAGAATGGGGAATGTCTAAGAATAATTGGGAGGGATCTTTTGGTATTGCTTTTTGTACACGGGGCTGAATCTCTCCAAAAGCATTCTTGTTCCCCACCCCATTTCCCCATGACTGCATCCAATGGTAAGCAAACTTGTGATGTAGCAACATGCAAAGTGTTGCTACAGTAGCTGGGCATCTGCCCACTAACATTAGGTGAAACAAACAATGGTTTGTTTGAACATCTGTGAGCCAGATCCTGGCTTGTTTAGCAAACCATGGTCAAGTATTACATCCAAATATAGAGTAACAATAAAAGTAATACTGTATTAATTGTAATACTATTTCATGTTTATAACAAGGCCTGGTTCTTGTTCACAACAAATACTAGGCTGACACATGCAGACGAATTAAACAGCATCTTTTAAAAAACTTTCTTTATATATATGTTTTAGAGACAAGCTGAAATTACGGCCCCACACACACACAATTTTTTCCCAGTTTCTTACATATAGATTGCTAAGCTATAAGCAGGTTAGAAAGATGTTTACAGCTTGGCATGGTTTGCATACTCAAAAAATCACAGTAAAATGAAACTAAGTGCAGAAAACTCACAGAAGCCACATCGAGTTCCTCCTTCAAAGACAAATCCATTAGAAACAGCTCCATAGCGTCGCAGATCTGAGAGTTTCCATTGCCCCATGATAGAGGGTGGACTGTCTTTTGCTAGCACTAGAATATCATTGCAGAAGTGGAGAGTTGCTGGACCACTTTCCAGTTTAGTTCCAGGTGCTACCACAACATGGAACCTGTGAACTATAAAGAGGGGTGGGGAAGGCAAAAGGAACAAATTATTTTGCCAAAAATAGTCAAATATGCAAAAACAGGTGTTGTTACAGCTAACATTTTCACACCAGTCAACATTACTGTAATTACGTTAAAATCAAAGGAACATGCTAGTAAAAATGGCAAAAAATATAACCTGGGGGGAAAAGTACAAGAATTATTTAGCTTAAAAGCCTTTTTCATGGTGTGTTGCTTGGATAGGGCCCCAAATTTATATGTTTTCTAAACAACTTTGTTTAGTAAGCCATTTTGAAACTGTCACTCACATCTTACTTGTCCTCCGAGTAACCCCAAGCATGTTAAGGAGCAGTAGGACTCTAAAGTACCAAGGGGACATGTAACTGAGGTACATAGTTACAACTCTGCCAGCTTTCAATCTCTGCCCACCCAATTCCCCAAGAAGGATAGTATAACAAAACACACAGAACATAGGATTATACTCAAAGAAATACACAGACATAGCCTGTATATTAATAGGGAAATCATTAGCTAGTGTGGATCCTTATGTAGCCAAACTGCACCACCCATGCACAAGAGGGAAGTACCAGCAGGCTAGGGGAAACAAGGTCTTGCAGAAGTACAAAAAAATCTTTAAAACCCCCCTCAAAGGCGGAGTAACCAAAACACCCCAGTGAGGCTATTTAGAGAGGACAGCCCCATCTACATGGGGGATTTACTCCAATTCTACTATGCCTCGCAGATGATTGTGGCACATGATGTATGCCCCTCGCTGTAGCAAGCATGGATTTTCATGCCGTAAAACCTGCTTTTTTTACAAATTGATTTTGTGACACTTCACTGCAGTTTGGGAGTCTGTGTGACTTCAATTAGCTTGGCATGGGCTGCTGGGAGCAGCGCTGATTGGTGGAAAGTTGCATCATGAAAGGGTGAACACATGCAGAGGAGTTGGTTAAACTTATCTACTCAGAAGTAACTAACTGTCTTCAATTGAACTTTACTGAGTACAGGAGTGGAGAGGGGGGTCAGGAGAATTCCTTTGCCTGTTGTTTAGATCTCTGGACCTGCAAATGTGTGCATAATTTAATGAGTTTAAAAGGTGATTGCCTCCAAGTGACCCTTACTCCAGCCAAGAAAGGGTAGATACAAAGAGATGAGTGGGCCAAACCTGTCTACTCAGAAGTAACTCATTGCCTTCAATTGCACTTCACTGAGCACGGGAGCAGGGAGAGAGGTGGAGGGCAAGCCTCCACTCATTTGTTATACAGCACCTACACAGTTGATGACGTTCTGTTCTATTTGCGGGACTCCACCCACCCAACCCCAAACTAATGTGGTTTCCGGTGCTGTCTGCCCCATGAAAGCAGGTTTAAAAAAAATGTATACAGTGCTTTACCAGCTATGTATGCCAAGGTAGGACCAAATTCAAATTCATGAAAATCCAGCTTTAAACGGAATTGCATCTCCATGTAGATAAGGCCACGGAATGGAATGGCGTATCCTTGAAGATGACATAGTTCACCGACTGAACTCTGAACAGGAGCACTCCATACTGCAACATTTTATTGCAGATCCCACCTGTGGAGTCTAACTTCAAATACTGGCCCTAGCTAGTATAAAAATAAGCAGGTAGGTCATTGGGCAACTTATGCAGCAGCACAAGTGATCTCCAAAGCCACCTCATCCAAATGCCTCTCTCTGAGGAAGGAACTCTCAGAGAGAGTCATCTGGGCCAGGTAGGCTCTCCGGAGAGCTGTGTGGGCTGCTCTCCTGCTGCATTTGCCATAGTAAGGAAGCATCTGGCAGGGCTTCCCAGAGAGACCTCCTGCCTGATGCCTCGCTCTGAGGAGCCTCAGCGTGAGACATTGAGCAGGCGACACTCTGGAGAGCTGTGCCAGATGTTCTTCTACTGTGGCATTTGTGGCAGCAGAATAGCCAATACGGAGCATCGGGCAGGCCAGTGCCTTACTCTGAGGACCCCCCAGAGCAAGACATCAGCCCACCGCTCTGGAGTCATGCCATCTGATCTCTTGCTGCGGCATTTTCTGCAGCAGGAGAGCAGGCAGAGTGGCTTTCCAGAGTGGCTGCCTGCCTGTGAGAAGTCCACAGCGCGAGGCATAGGGCAATGGAAGGGTGTGCAGCCCTCCCAGTGGTGAGGGGCATATGCAATCTGTCGCCCTTCCAGATCTGCTGCCGGAGATGGGGGATTCACTCTGCCTCATGGGAGAGCTGGCCCTGCTCTCAGGGTCCCTTCCAACTCAGTAGTTCTTGATTCTAACAGCTGAAATAGACATTACTTCAAATGTGCATCTAACATGTCTCTTTAATTTTTTTACAATGGAGTAGGCACAGGGAGGCAATCTGGTACTTAAAAGCACCCCTACCACCCATGCTAAGCCCTGATCAGAGCCCATGTGTCTACTCTAAAGTAAAGAAGAAAAATGTAGCTCCTAGACACACAATTGAAGTAATGTCTGTTTTGGCCCTAGGAAAGAAGGTTAATGGGCCTGAAACCTGTAAGACAGGCCTGGCCCAAGCACATCCACTGTTAGGTATATTGGTTACAGGTTGGCATGGGAACAAAATAATAGGGTGTTGGTTCCTAATGGCTTTATCAAATGATCAATAATGATCTGAATAGCTGACCCTTTCTTTCCTGTGTCCCAGCTGAGGACCAAATTCCAGTTTGCAAATGCTCTAGTGGTGGGCAGGGCCAACCCACTACCCCAACCCAGCATATTTTATCTTAAAGCTGTCACTGCCAGTAACTAAGCCTTAGGAGAGGCACCTAAACCTTTTGGAATGCGGAAAACTGCACAAAAGCTGGGAAACCACCAAACGACCAGTGGTTGGGGGAAAGGGGAGTGGCCAGATTTGGCCCATGGGCCTGAGGTTCTACATCCCTGCCCTCAAGGATCTGATGTGGGAGCAGTGGACTTTGAAGTGTCTGCTTGAGTGTTAAGTCATGAGTCTAGATCTATGCTCAACCTGTATATTTGCAAATATTACAAAATGCCAACATACCTCCAGAGACCTAATACCAAAGGAAACCAAACCTGGGTAAGTGATGGGCCCTTGGAAATTCTTAACAGGGAGAGGAGTGGGGCACATGGAACAGTGTATTGAAAAGCAAACATTACCTTCACCTAAACTGTAGCGGATGCGTACATCCCAGGCATGCATAGTTTCCTTGTTCTCAAAACCCAACATAACAACTTGTGTCAAACAGATGATGGCAAGAGTATGACTCAGACCCTCATAACAGAGCCCAGGGTCCAAGCCACAGATGTCCTCCAAGGTCACGCTGCTCCTCTCCTTCAGCCCCTTCAGCCGTTCAGACCTTTCTTTGTATACCAGCAAGAGCAAGCAATCTGAAGATGGAAAACTGTAATCAAATACAATGTACATGTTCATACTTCAGTTTTAATTGTAATGCTAACTGGGACTTATCCTTAGTACTTTCTAGGAGTCTTTTTTCTGAAACATTTGCTGTTCAAATAATCTAGATTATAAAGCATTATGAAGCACGGCACACAACAAAAAAGAAAAAGAAATATTTATTTTATTTTATTTATTTATTTCATTTCTATACCGCCCAATAGCCGAAGCTCTCTTATAAATAATTATAGGTACTACACTTCTGAGTGGTTCAGCTGAGCAAATCTTGCTGTATACTGCAAAGAAAGATACCTACCCCCACAAGTATCATCGGGCAATCTGACTTTGTTGAAAAAAGTTAAATTTCATCACTCCACATGATTATCAGCATGAATCCCTGGGTTAAAACTACATTTTCTTAGTTCTTCAGGAAAAAATTACTCCCAATATCAATTTTCCAATTTTGTCATTACTGATGCTTCAGAGGAAGGAGGGAAAGAAATCTCCCTTCTCTTGCATGCTACCACCGAAGCACTGGAGTAAGCATTGATCTATTTTCATATTTTAAATGCACAAGCCACCTACCTATGACACAGCCCTTAAAAAGGCTTCCAGTAAAAACAGCTTAAATGTAACAGCATCATAAAGCTTTATTTAGGTATTTATTTTTGAAATATAATCTGTGATCTTTATTGTATTACATCACACTTTCAACATTGATGTTTTCAGGGTGGTGACAAAAATAAAAATATAGTATCATAAAAGCAATCAACAAATGATAAAACAAAATCATAAAGAGCAAATTCAAGCAGAATTAAACAATTAAAGAAATTAAGAGGCCTGGAGGGATAAAACATGTATTTGCATGGTGCCAAAAGGATATCAATGCAGGTGCCAAGTGAGCCTCTCTTGGACAGGAATTCCAAGGTGGGGCACCATAATCAAGAAATATGTTATCACAATGTATACATATGTTAATATTATATTTGCTCCTTATTTCTAACACAAATATCATCCCGATAATACATTTAAAAAATCAAATTACAAACAAACAGAATACATTCCAGGAACCTTAATAACTACCTAAACATTTTAATGGAGCAGGCTGGGCAGACCTCCCTTGGATGGGAATCCCACAGTGCAGGTGTTGCCACAGAAAAGGCCCTATTTTTGTAGAGAACAATCTCAGAATTGATGGTAGTAGCAGCCAAAGCACCTGAGCATAATTAACAGGGAAGGCAAAAAGTGCTCATTAAGATATACTGGCCCAAGGCCATTTAAGGTCTGAAAGATCAAGACCACCACTTTGAACATGGCCTAGAGACAATCTGGCAACCAGCTGAGATTATAAAGGTGTTACATGAGCCCTGTGGTCAGCCCCAGATCACAACTGAGCAGCTAAATTCTGGACCAGCTGAAGTTCCAAACTGTTTAAAGGACACAGCCCTACACAGAGCTGGAAGAACACAGTCCTGGTGATAACTGTCACTCAGGGAAGGGTGGTTCAGCAGCAGGAGAAGAAAGGGAGTCTTGTAGATGTTAGCTTACCTACTCACAATAATACCAACCTGCTCTTGCTACGAAGGAAAAAACAAACACAGATAAAAAGATAATGCACTTTCAGCCACTCACACTGAGCATACACAAGTTTAATACAATGTCAAAGGCTCAACAATTAACTTTAATCCCTCATTCAAGGGGGAAAATGGATATTTATGTTAGAACAGTCCAATTATCAAAATATTTCTCACCTATGCCCATTGTCCAACTCTAAAAAATGACCTAAAGGTGGGGTTCCCAATGTGGTGCCTGCAGGCACCAATGTGTCAGCGGACACCTCCCTTGGCATCTACCAAGCCCCCCTTCCCATCCTGATATTTTAAATATTTTAAAAGAGTAAAAAATAATAATCTTGGAGGTTGGCAGACTGCAAAGTGATGCACCAGCTTCCAGCACTACCTTTATTTCCAAGAATGCCTCTGGGCCCCATGTGACCCCCCAGAGGTATTCTTAGAAAATGCGAATGTGGGTGGGGCTGCAGGCCAGCACTTCATTGTGAAGCATGCTGAGAAAAAAAGAAAGGTAAGGGGGCAGCATCCTGGAGGGCTAGAGGAGGTGGTGGGGAGTAGGAGGTTGTTTTGTCAGGTGTGTGTGTGTTGTGCCTGTTTTTTGTTTTGTTTTTGGTGTGGTGTGTGTTAGCAGGTTTGCTTTCTTGTTTTGGTGTGGTGTGTGCTTCGCCTGGGTTTTGTGTGTATATGTAGACGGGGGCTGGGATTGGACATGTGTGGGTATATATGGGTGTTTTGCCTGTGTGTGTTTCTCTGATCATCACCAGTTTACCTGTTGTGAAATTGGTATACTGTTGTGCTTAGTGGGGGCAAATAAGTGATTTGGCATTTGGGGCTCAAGCCCCATCTCTGCCTTCTATTCATTTTCTTGGCCAAGTTACTTGTCTGAGCCTCATCAGTTTGTCTTCTTTGAAGTCAGTGTTGCCGCAGAAAAGTGTGGGTTCAAAGGAGTGGTTTTGTTTTGGACCACAGACTCGACCTCTACCTTGTAATCAGCTTATTGGGCAAGTTACTTTTCTTTTAGCCTAATTGGTTTGCCTTCTGGGAAACGGGTGTTTTGTGATAGGCCATGCTGACCATGCCAGCCAGTTTGTGAGAGCACCCATGGCACACTCTCAAAATCTGAAGTGTGCCCAGAGGCCAAAAAAGGTTGGGGACCCCTAACTTAAAAGGGCAACTCTGAGCAGTGACGTATGACCCACTGCAGCACTGCCAGTGGCATGGCCTCTGGTGAGTTCCTTGGGGTTTTAACAGGCCTTTCCCTGATGAACAGGACCAGGCCTTTAATTAAGCAGTGAGGCAGGGGCATCATGAAAGGAAAGGAAATTGTTAGTTATTTAATGTAATATTTTATTTTTACTGCCAGGGAGGTGGAAAGGTACTTTTGGGAATTTCTATCCCATGTGCCAAAATAATTTGACCAACCTTGGATACTGTGCATCTTGATTTGGCGTGTGTTGGGGTGGGGGGAGTCACTATTTGCTGCTCCACCTCAGGCAGTAAAGTGTCTTCGGCTGGCTCTGCATGCCTCACCTAACATGGTCCAGGGCGCATGATAACAGGTCTGTGTCAGGCACCCAGTATCCTTTAATTATGTAGAAAGATCTTTATTGCTCCTCTCCCCGCAAATGCACTGCTAGTTGTAATCTGATACCTGCAACACCTACCACCAACTAACTCAGTCTGGAATTTCCATCTGCCCATTTTTATTTTTTTAGCTTTTCTGGATCTTTTCCTATCCCCTGCTTTTTGTACCATCCAGCCTGATGAAGAGTTCTGGAGAACTTGAAAGCCTGCATGTTTTTGTGGAATTTGGGTTGTCCCTAATAAAGGTAGTGCCCAACTGTGGATTTTTTTCTTCATGGACCAGTGTGGGTATCTTTGCTTTTAAAATTTTTAATACTCCAGCCATAATCTTGTGAGTTTTGAATTATATGAAGGTCTTCTAGCTGGGGAGCCTTCATATCCAACACAGCTAACTGATTAAGTTAATAGAATCCAAGGCAAACCATTCAACATCACAGTAATTCAAGTCTATGCCCCGCCACTGAGGCCGAAGAAGCTGAGGTTGATCGGTTCTGTGAAGACCTACAACACCTTCTAGAACTAACACCAAAAAAAAGGTGTCCTCTTCATCATAGGGGATTGGAATGCTAAAGTAGGAAGTCAAGAAATCACCGGGATAACAGGCAAGCATGGCCTTGGTGTACAAAATGAAGCAGGACAAAGGCTAATAGAGTTTTGCCAAGAGAACACGCTGATCATAGCAAACACTCTTTTCCAACAGCACAAGAGATGACTCTACACATGGACATCACCAGATGGTCAATCTCGAAATCAGATTGATTATGTCCTTTGCAGCCAAAGATAGAGAAGCTCTATACAGTCAGTAAAAACAAGACCTGGAGCTGACTGTGGCTCAGATCATGAGCTGCTTCTTGCAAAATTTCAGCTTAAATTGAAGAATGTAGGGAAAACCACTAAACCATTCAGGTATTCCCTAAATCATATCCCTTATGAATATACAGTGGAGGTGAGGAATAGATTTCAGGGATTAGACCTGATAGACAGAGTGCCTGAGGAACTATGGACAGAGGTCCGTAACATTGTTCAGGAGGCAGCAACTCAATCCATCCCAAAGAAAAAGAAATGCAAGAAAGCCAAGTGGCTGTCTGATGAGGCTTTACAAGTAGCTGAGGAAAGAAGGGAAGCGAAAAGCAAGGGAGAAAGGGGAAGATATACCCAACTGAATGCAGAGTTCCAGAGAACGGCAAGGAGAGACAAGAAGGCCTTCTTAAATGAACAATGCAAAGAAATCGAGGAAAACAACAGAATGGGAAAGACTAGAGATCTCTTCAAGAAAATTGGAGATCTCAAGGGAACGTTTTGTGCAAAGACGGGCATGATAAAGGACAAAGAAGGCAGGGACCTAACAGAAGCAGATGAGATTAAGAAGAGGTGGAAAGAATACACAGAAGAACTATACAGGAAAGATCTGAATGTCCCTGAGAGCCATGATAGTGCGGTCACTGAACTTGAGCCGGACATCCTCGAGAGTGAAGTCAAGTGGGCCTTAGGAAGCATTACTAACAACAAAGCTAGCAGAGATGACAGTATTCCAGCTGATCTATTTAAAATCCTAAAAGATGATGCTGTTAAAGTGCTGCACTCAATATGCCAACAAATTTGGAACACTCAACAGTGGCCACAAGACTGGAAAAGGTCAGTTTACATTCCAATTCCAAAGAAGGGCAACGCCAAAGAGTGTTCAAACTACCGCACAATTGCGCTCATTTCACATGCCAGCAAGGTGATGCTCAAAATCCTACAAGCTAGGCTTCAGCAGTATGCGAACCAAGAACTACCGGAAGTACAAGCTGGGTTTCGAAGAGGCAGAGGAACTAGAGATCAAATCGCCAACATTCGCTGGATTATGGAGAAAGCAAGAGAATTCCAGAAAAACATTGATTTCTGCTTCATTGACTATGCTAAAGCCTTTGATTGTGTGGATCACAACAAACTGTGGCAAATTCTGAAAGAGATGGGGGTACCAGAC
Source organism: Heloderma suspectum (assembly GCF_057233095.1). Lineage (NCBI taxonomy): Eukaryota > Metazoa > Chordata > Lepidosauria > Squamata > Helodermatidae > Heloderma > Heloderma suspectum. The sequence goes on from NC_139462.1 coordinate 121,773,968, forward strand.
CACCTTACCTGTCTCCTGAGAAACCTGTACGAGGGTCAAGAAGCAACAGTAAGAACCAGACATGGAACAACCGATTGGTTCAAAATTGGGAAAGGAGTACGACAAGGCTGCATATTGTCGCCCTGCTTATTTAACTTATATGCAGAGTACATCATGAGAAACGCCGGGTTGGATGAATCACAGGTCGGAATTAAGATTGCCGGGAGAATTATCAACAACCTCAGATACGCAGATGATACCACCCTAATGGCAGAAAGCGAAGAGGATCTAAAGAGCCTCTTGTTGAGGGTGAAAGAGGAGAGTGCAAAAGCTGGTTTGAAACTCAACATTCAAAAAATGAAGATCATGGCATCTGGCCCCATCACTTCCTGGCATATGGAAGGGGAAGAAATGGAAGCAGTGACAGATTTTATTTTCTTGGGCTCCAAGTTCCCTGCAGATGGTGACTGTAGCCATGAAATTAAAAGATGCTTGCTCCTTGGGAGGAAAGCTATGGCCAACCTAGACAGCATAGTAAGAAGCAGAGACATCACCTTGCCACCAAAGGTCCGTCTAATCAAAGTGATGGTTTTCCCAGTAGTAATGTATGGCTATGAGAGGTGGACTATAAGGAAGGCTGAGCGCCGAAGAATTGATGCTTTTGAACTGTGGTGCTGGAGAAGACTCTTACGAGTCCCCTGGACTGCAAGGAGGTCAAATCAGTCCATCCTAAAGGAAATCAACCCTGAGTGCTCATTGGAAGGACAGATACTGAAGCTGAAGCTCAAATATTTTGGCCACCAAATGTGAAGAGAAAACTCTCTGGAAAAGACCCTGATGCTGGGAAAGACTGAAGGCAAAAGGAGAAGGGGACGGCAGAGGATGAGATGGCTAGATAGCATCACCGATGCAATGAATATGGACTTGAGCACACTCCGGGACAGAGCGCAGGACAGGAAGGCCTGGCATGCTATGGTCCATGGGGTCACGAAGAGTCGGACACGACTGAACAACAATTATCCTATTCAGCCCATTGGTTTTGGAATCTGGTAGCATTGTTACCTCTAGGGCAGTTCTCCTTGTTTGGCACTACTGAAGTGGCTAGGCTAGTTTAAGGAAATCCTGTTCTCTCACTAAACAATAGTCTGGTTCTTTTTGTATTACAGTTAGAATAAGATCACTACAGGATCAATACTTACTGGATATTTATTTGGGTGTGATTTTTTTGACTTTTTAAAATAGAGAGCTGTGGACAGAGACTTTGTATCTTTGATAAACCTCTTGGTGTTTTGCTTAAAAAAATCTTAATACAAAAGGGGACTATAAGATAGATACAGGCATACAGAAAACGGTATCTAAGAGAGGAATCCTAACCCCCAGATCCTCTGGCTGAAAAGTGAAAAGGCCTAGGAAGGATGGGGCAGAAGTGCCCCCTGCAGGCATTCAACAGCATACAAACATGTGTATATAACATCTCTAGTTAAAGGGCAGATAACATGCATGATTCAAGAGCCTGACTGGGATACCTATAATTTTAAAAAGGTATACATGGATGCCTGCTATTACAAAAAAGCATAAATGCTTACCAGACTTCACTAGAGAGATTGCTGAGATCAATCCCTTTTTCATATTTTTGCATAAGAAAGTTTACTTATTTTTTTTATAACAACCATGTTTTAATTAGCCATTCAGCAGGATTAATCAGTGGAGGTGAGGAATAGATTTAAGGGATTAGACCTGATAGACAGAGTGCCTGAGGAACTATGGACGGAGGTCCGTAACATTGTTCAGGAGGCAGCAACTCAATCCATCCCAAAGAAAAAGAAATGCAAGAAAGCCAAGTGGCTGTCTGATGAGGCTTTACAAGTAGCTGAGGAAAGAAGGGAAGTGAAAAGCAAGGGAGAAAGGGGAAGATATATCCAACTGGATGCAGAGTTCCAGAGAACAGTAAGGAGAGACAAGAAGGCCTTCTTAAATGAACAATGCAAAGAAATCGAGGAAAACAATAGAATGGGAAAGACTAGAGATCACGACTTAACGACTTAACGAAGGATTAATCCTGGCACTAATTCATACATTCCAAGAAAGACAAGTTTCTTGAAAGTGTACCTTTTCCATGTTCAAGAAGGTTAGCAGTGGAGATAAGTATATTTCCATCCCTTATCTGTATTTCAGCATGATTTCAGTCTGATATAGTTTAATTTTAACATATTTCTGTGAAATGCATAGAAAGTCCACCCAAAGCCAGTTGCAATTCCAACACCTTTCTGAACTATTTAAATAAATTTTCTGTAGTCTATCAGGGGTAAGATACAAGCAACAACATTTTATAGAAATTACCTTTGCCCATTGTACTGATAGAATATAGAGATCCCCAATTATAAATACAATTCCATTGTTCCAAAGAAATATCCAGAGTACATATTGGGCATAATCCAGTAAAAGTTAAGCATATTTAAATTCCATTTATTTTAATGGAAGATTAATGCAGTATTTGTCATCTCAGACAATGGGCTTAAATGTGTTCTTATAGCATAATTTTTTTGTGGTTATATATTTCTGGGCTGTGCCCATTCTGTACTCACATACTGTATTACTAAATTGGATTCCCCATATTCTTAACTTCACTGTATTTGTTTCAAACTTTGAACAATATGGATATTTCTCATGCTATAAATGTTATATGACTTTATACACAATTTGGACTGAGATCAGTGTCACAGCATCCTGTCCGATATGTTAAGGAATCTGATATCACTCAAATTTAAACTGACTTGAAGAAGAGTGCATGCAGTGCTTAAAAAACCCAAGAGATTTTATAAGGTAAAAAGAGAGGTTCTGCTCACAAACTAACAGATACAGAAGTTATATAAAAGAGGCAAGCAGGGTAGCAGAATGGAGGAGATAACAATGACCAGGGAAGAAAGGCGAAAGCAGAGACATAAGTTTTCAGTTGCTGTTTAAATACAAAGAAAGTGTAATAGTAATTGAGTTACCTGGAAGCTTTCTACTAGATAAAACACAGCTTGTATATAGACAGTTTGGCTAGTGCTTAACATACATGGCCAGACCGTGAGAAGACCCATTTAACTGCTATACTTAATACAGGAATCCTTCAAAATTAAATCTAAGATTTGATAGGAGGTTCAGCTGATCCCTGCAGAGCTCCAAGGCCACAGCGCCTTTGCCTGCCTGCCTGCCTGAGTTACAAGGCAGCCCTTCTTCCACCTTCAATATCCTCTTTCTATATTTAGCGGGGGGCCCTCCCCGCCCACGAATAAAACAGGATGGAAAAGGAGAGCCCGGCGAGATCGGCAAGGGCAGCGATGAACCGAGTGTGCGAGCATATTAAAGACCTTTGTCTTTTTCCTCCGCTTCCCGGCTAACTTTGGTGGCCCACAAGCACCTCTTCCTCCCCTCGTAGTTTTTTCTTCCTGTACCAAGGCACATGGGGTCCTCTCGTTCTTGCTGTCCCCCTCCTGGCTACCTTGGGCCTTTCCCCCCTTTCTCACGAAAGGACTATTTGCCCCCCTATCCCCCGCGCCCGCAAGCTCCTGGACTCACCCGCAACCGGGGAAGGTTTGCGCAGCACCACCCATCTATTCTTCCACTGCGGGGGGGGGGGGGAGAGAAAGAGAGAGAGAAAGTCGGTGGAGGGAAGGCGTATGCATTCCCTTTTTCCTCACCCACCCCGACCCAAACAACTTGGAGAGGAAAATGCCCACTCCTGCACCACCGCGGAGAAAGTAAAAGTCGGCACCGGCAAAGCCAGGCCAGGGGAGTTTCGCGTCGGGGACCTTTTTTCCATCTCTCCACTTGAGCTGGCCCTCCACCACTACCGCGGAATCCGTCATCTTCAGTCATGATTTCCGACAGCTGCTGCTAGCGTGGCTGAGCTGCTGCAGGGTCACTTTCAAAATAGCTTTATTGGGTCACTGCTGCCAATGGAGCGGGGAGGGGAACAAGGAAGGAGGCGGATCGGCCGCTCGGCAGACAGGAATTGGCAGCAGAGCCAAGGCAATGAACCGCGACTAGGCTTCTTCCTGGGTCAGTGCCGGGCTATGGGACAGTATCCATCGGTAGTCCTATGTAAACTAGGCCCATTCACTTCACTGGGTCTACTCTGTGTAGGAGCACCGTTGGATACTGCCCCTAGGGCTCCCTCCCCGGTAGGCTCAGACTTCCCTGCCGTGCTGCCCCAGAGAGAGAAGGAGCGACTGTGAGCAGCTGGAGGCGGCGTTCCTTTTTGCAAAGTGGCCTCTCGCCTGGTTGGAATGGCAGCGCGAACTGGGCCTTTGAAGGAGCAGCCTCTATCTGCTCACTCTCTTGGGTTGTTCTTCAAGAACAGGTGGTGGCTGTTGCTACTTGCAGGAGCAGCTGCTGCCTCTTGGTTACTCACCTTCTCCCTCTGCCTTTGGGCAACATCGTACGGATTGCGGCCTCCTAGAACGATCTCGTGCGTGGGAACGCCACTACAGTCTCTGCCTGCTCTTTTGCCCCCTTTCTGGCGGCGGCGGGGGAAGTTTAGCCAGGGGCCCGAATCCCCACTGCCGCACCACCCAGGAGAAGAGGTGACACCTGCTTCCTCTGGCCACTCAGCCCCCCTCTCTCCGAGTGGCTTGGCCTGGAGGATTCGGCCCAGTGGGGCCAGAAGCACATGAAAGCGCACGAGGCAGCAAGAGGAGGAGATGACGACGACTATTAATTGCAGTGGTCTCTGTCTGCTCACTCACCCTGTCTCTTTGGGCAGTGCAGCGAGGAGGGCGTTGGGGATGTGGACCCACCAAAACCATGTTGTGGAAGGCGTCCCACAACTGAAACTGGCTCTGCCTACATTTAAGTATTATGCTCGTAAAACTCTCCTAAGTAGATTTGTACAGTTCTTTAAATCTTCCTTAACCTTTCAAATAATCATAATAGTAATGCAATGAATAAATCATCATTGCTTGCATTATGAAATGAGTAAGGAATTCGAAGCTCCTGATTTAATAGAGTGGGAGATCAAACTGAGTTTCTTGAAAAACTTGCAGCTTACATATTTAGGTGAGGAAGGAAGCAGTGCAGGGGGCCTGGAATACAACCAATAGTGAGGTAATAAGTGGATTCTTGCAAAATTTACATCGTAAATAGGTGGACTGAGTTTTTAAATTATAAAAGATTAAAATATAAGTATTGTGTATAATAAGTAGCGGCTAATAACTTTGTTGTTTATTGAGTATGGATTAATAGAGAATTAATTTTATAGGTATGTGATAAACAGAAGAGTAATACGTTGAGTACTGTAAGATTTTATAAGAAGAAAGACAAGTGTAGATTCGTAATAAACATTAAAATGAGTAAAAGATGACTTTGGCATTATTTTTTACACCTATACTTGAAAAGAACCATTTCCAGCTCTCGTGTTCACCTTAATAGATAGTTCTGTACAAAGATACCCCCCGCCCCCTTTGAGTGAGACGGCTCGTCCTTCGAAGTAATGGTCGAAGCGTGAGTTGTGTGTCCAGGGGGTAGCGCTGGGGGTAGAAATACTCCTTTTCGGCACGGGGTTCCTTTCTCCTCTGTCGCCTTTCAGAGAAATTAATGCACATTTTGATTTCTTTAAAGCAAGAGGGAAGGTAGACCGTAGCAGGCATCGTCGGTAGAAAGAGGGAGTTACGAGGTTTTCTTGGGTCGGCCAAGAGTTTTACGAGGAAAAATGGATGGAGAGACTTTGGCTGAGCTGCAAGCTCTGCTGAGACAGGACATTGGGACAGATGCTACTTAGCGAATAGCGATATGATTTTTTTACTTGTTTTTGAGGCAAGAACATTTTTCTGTTTCTTTATGTGGACTCTCAGGGAATGCGGCACTACTTTCCCAACATGCCTCACGCGTTGGTGTCTCCGAAGGGTCGTAAGAAATGGCATGATGGGAGTTGTCGTTTTTCCAAACTATATGGTCTTCCCCCGTGGCGCGCGCCACGCCAGTTTGTCGGACCAGCCGAGGACGAGTGATTGACAGTTCGCGTTGACCAGTGGCTGATGAGGCTGTGGGTGAGGCGGGCAGACTGGCGGGCATCTCCTTGGTAACCGTCGCGGGCCGAGAGTTTACTTCTCGGAAGAAGACCTACTTGTGTGGTCTTGCAGCCCCACAGCGAGAAGGCGGGAGCTGAAGAGGTGAGAGGCAGGGCTCCGCGGGGCCTGTTTGGGCGGAGGAGCTTGGATCCCTGGGGTCGGGGGTGAGGCGCTTTGAATCTGTTGCCGACAAAGTTGAGGCGCTCGCTTTCTGTTTGGAGACCAGAGGGCGCTGGGTTGGGCGCCCTGTACAACAGCAGGTTTACACATAAGCAAGAAGTTCTGAGTTCAGTGCAATAGGCCTTTCTTCCTAACCTGAAAGTTGCGGCCCTCCTCTTCTTGCTTTCAGCTGGGGAGTGTTTGCTTAGGAGGAGGGATCGCAGCTCCGCCTGGAGATGGAAGCCACTGGCCAGTCTGAGCAGGAGTGCCCGCGTTGTCAGGCTCAGGCAGGGTGGTGCCTGCGGGACACACTGGCGCAGTTTTACCGCTGGATTTTTCAAACTGGACTTTGCTGTATCCCAAGGGTGCAGCAACTGCACGCTTCCTACAAGCAGTGCCACCCACTTCCCAGGTGTTTCAGGTGGGGCAGTAGCACTCCATGTAACTCCGCCTGGCAGTCTGTATTGTAGGCAGGAAGCGAAGGATAAGAAATAACCAGGCAGTTATCACACTAGAGAAAAATACGCAGTGAGCTCCTCCACGGATCTCTATGGGAACCTGTGTTAGGATGCATGTTTAAACAGAAATAAGCCCTACAACTCCCAGCATTCCCTGGCCAACCATGGCTGACTGGGGAATGCTGGGAGTTGTAGGACTTTTTTCTGTCTAAACAAGCATAGATTGTGCCCTTATTTAGCTTTTTCATGAGGGATCTGAACAAGTCAGGGCTGAGCAGAGAAGTAACCACGTAGTAGGACACCAAATTATTTAAGCATGGTGAAATCCCAAACAGATGGTGAAGAGCTTCCAAGAGATCACTCTGAACCAGTGATGGGGGGTGGAAAATTGTCCAAAACAATTTTTTTCCAGTGCGTTATTTTTCTGTGGAAAACATTACATTTGTTAAGTTCATTAGCAACAATGAATGTATGCCAATTGAAAATACAACATTAGGCAAGGATGGCAGTTTCAAACTTGTAGATGAGTGGTTCCTTATCATGCACGGTTTTTCCGGCTGCTAAAATTGATTAACGTGTCAATTTGCAGTACCTTTTGTTTTTTTCTTAAAGTTATACCATGTAAGGAAAGTACATGCTATTGTCTTTAATTTTTTTACAAGTATTCCAATAAAAAATTACATTATATAACATTTAAATCACATTAAGGGCGCAATCCTATCCAGATAGGCGGCCGTCTCCAAATTCTGAAGTGACTGCCTATCCAAAGCAGGGCAGGAGAAGCACGAATGGGATTGTTCCCTCCACGCTCCTCCTGCCATGCATTTTTGGCTAGACAGCCGATTGCGGCTGTGTAGCCGTGGGAGGATGGAGAGGGGAAGGAGGCATGTCGTACTGGCATTTCCGCCTGCCCCGCCTCTGAATGCCCCCAGCCATGCCCCTTTTCGGCAGCTCCACACACCTCTTGTGAGTGCAGAGGACAGGGCTGTTCTGTGAGGCAGCACAGAAGTGGGGAGAGGTCAGTTCTCTGGGAAGTGCGGGCTCTGAGGTCGGTTCCCAGAAAACAACATATCCTATGGCCGTCTAGCTGCTGTCTAGCGGCCATAGGGTTGCTCCTTAAGTGTGTTTTAATTTTTTTTCTTCAAATACTTCAAATACTTATGGTGTATTGAAACAAAAAATTATCATGGAATACTTTTTTAGCTTTGTTTACTAAATACAGGTAAAATCAACATGCTCAATTAAAGGTGCAATCCTATGGGATTCCCCCCTTGATACTTGTAAGGCTCCGAACTCAGAGCCTTACGAGTATCCAGTGCAGAGCAGGAGGCGCAGCAGAGACGATCGTTACCTCTGCAGTGCCTCCTGTTCTGTGTTTCCTCTAAGATAAGCTTCTTTGCCTGTTGAGCTGAGGTGTCAGGGAGAGGAGGAGGCTGGAGGATTCCGTGTAAGCTGGCCTCCTCAGCCCCTCTCCGCCCACAGGAACACCTGCTTTACCTTCCCTCCGAAGTCGCTTTTGCGACCTCAGAGAGGCAGCTGACGTTGTTCTGTCCATGCTGGCTGTTAAGGGGAGGGGGCAGGGAGCTCAGACTCCTGGGTCCAATGTCTGTATCCAAGCACTGTATCCAACCTTGGATCCAGCAATCTGGAATAGCCTCTGGCCCCCCAGACACTGTCTGGGGGCCATAGGATTGCTCCCTAAATCACTCTGGGCATCAGAAAATTTTCCAATGCAAACTCAGATTTTCCCGATGTAAATGACCCTAGTCCAGCATTCTGTTCATACAGTGGCCAACCAGCTGTTGACCAGGAACCCACAGGACATGAGTGCAAGGGCACCCTCCCATCCATGTTCCCCAGCAATTGGTGTGCCGAGGCTCACTGCCTCTGGTACTGGAGGTAGCACATAGCCATCAAGACTAGTAGCCGTTGATAGCCTTTTCCTCCATGAATTTGTCCAGCCCCCTTTTAAAGCCATCCAAATTGGTGGCCATCACTACATCCTGTGGTAGCCAATTCCATAGTTTGACTATGCACTGTGTGAAAAAGTACTCCCTTTTATCTGTCCTGAATCTCCCACCAATCAGCTTCATAAGATGACCCCGGATTCTAGTATTTTGAGAGAGGGAGAAAAATGTCTCCTTATGCATTTTCTCCATACCATGCATAATTTTGTAGACCTCTATTATGAAGGGCCGTGGTGGCTTAGTGGTTAAGACACTGAACTGCAGACTGGAAGGTCGGCAGGTCAGCAGTTCGAGACCCGAGTGCGGCGTGACGGAGTGAGCTCCCGTCTTCAGTCCCAGCTTCTGCCAACCTAGCAGTTCGAAAGCAAGAAATTGCAAGTAGATAAATAGGTACCGCCTCGGCGGGAAAGGGAACAGCGTTCCTTGCACCTCGGTGTTCAGTCATGCCGGCCACATGACCACGGAAGCGTCTTTGGACAGCGCTGGCTCTTCGGCTTAGAAACGGGGATGAGCACCACACCCTAGAGTCGGACACGACTGGTTGGGGACACCTTTACCTTTTTATTATGTTTACCTGTACCCTCCTTTTTTCCGAGCTAAACAATCCCAGCTTTTGTAACCTCTCATAAGGGAGATGCTCCAGCTCCTTAATCATTTCAGTTGCTCTAAAGTATCTTTTTTTAGGTGTGATGACCAGAACAGTACACAGTATTCCAAGTGTGGTCGCACCATCGATTTGTATAGGGGCAGCATGGTACCAGACCACCTTATCTGTCTCCTGAGAAACCTGTACGAGGGTCAAGAAGCAACAGTAAGAACCAGACATGGAACAACCGAGTGGTTCAAAATTGGGAAAGGAGTACGACAAGGCTGCATATTGTCACCCTGCTTATTTAACTTATATGCAGAGTACATCATGAGAAATGCCGGGTTGGATGAATCAGAGGTCGGAATTAAGATTGCTGGGAGAATTATCAACAACCTCCGATATGCAGACGATACCACCCTAATGGCAGAAAGCGAAGAGGATCTAAAGAGCCTCTTGTTGAGGGTGAAAGAGGAGAGTGCAAAAGCTGGTTTGAAACTCAACATTAAAAAAACGAAGATCATGGCATCTGGCCCCATCACTTCCTGGCATATAGAAGGGGAAGAAATGGAAGCTGTGACAGATTTTACTTTCTTGGGCTCCAAGATCACCGCAGACGGTGACTGTAGCCATGAAATTAAAAGACGCTTGCTCCTTGGGAGGAAAGCTGTGGCCAACCTAGACAGCATAGTAAGAAGCAGAGACATCACCTTGCCGACAAAGGTCCGTCTAATCAAAGCTATGGTTTTCCCAGTAGTAATGTATGGCTGTGAGAGCTGGACTATAAGGAAGGCTGAGCGCCGAAGAATTGATGCTTTCGAACTGTGGTGCTGGAGAAGACTCTTACGAGTCCCCTGGACTGCAAGGAGGTCAAATCAGTCCATCCTAAAGGAAATCAACCCTGACTGCTCATTGGAAGGACAGATAATGAAGCTGAAGCTCCAGTATTTTGGCCACCTAATGCGAAGAGAAAACTCTCTGGAAAAGACCCTGATGCTGGGAAAGACTGAAGGCAAAAGGAGAAGGGGACGGCAGAGGATGAGATGGCTAGATAGCATCACGGATGCAATGAATATGAACTTGAGCACGCTCCGGGAGAGAGCGCAGGACAGGAAGGCCTGGCATGCTATGGTCCATGGGGTCACGAAGAGTCGGACACGACTGAACGACTGAACAACAGCATGATATTGGCAGTTTTATTCTCAATTCCTTTTTTAATTATGTCTAAAATGGAGGTTGCCTTTTTTACAGTGGCTGCACACTGGGTTGACATCTTCATTGAGCTGTCCACCACAACCCCAAGATCTCCTTCTTTGTCACCGCTAGCTCAGACCCATCAGGCTAAACTTGACATTAGGATTTTTTGCCCCAATGTGCATCTCTTTACACTTGCTTACACTGAACTGCATTTGCCATTTAGATGCCCATTCTCCCATTTAGATGGAGAGATCCTTCTGGAGATCTTCACAATCCCTTTTTATTTTAACCATCCTAAATAATTTGATGTCATCTGCAAACTTGGCCACTTCACTGCTCACTCCTAATTACAGATAATTTACAAACAGGTTGAAAAGCATTGGTCCTAATACAGATCCCTGTGGGACCCCACTATTTACTTTCCTCCACTGGGAGAATTTACCATTTATTCCTACTCTCTGCTTTCTGTTCTTTAACCTGTTACTGATCCATAAGAGGACCTCTCTCTTATTCCATGACTGCTAAGTTTGCTCAAGAGTGTTTGGTGAGGGACTTTATCAAAAGCCTTTTGGAAGTCCAAGTAAACAGTGTCTACCAGGTCACCCTGTCTTCATGTTTACTGACACTGTCAAAGAACTCTAAAAGGTTAGTGAGATGGGACTTACCTTTGCGGAAGCCATGTTGATTCTTTTTCAGCAGGGCTTGTCCTTCTATATGCTTACTAATTTTATCTTTAATAATGCCTTCAAGCAATTTATCCAGACAGACATTAAGCTAACTGGCCTGTAATTTCCCGGATCCCCCCAGATCCCTTTTAAAAAATTGGTGTTATATTGGCCACCTTCCAGTCCTCTGGAATAGAGGCTCATCCTAGGGACATGTTGCCTATTTTGGTTAGAAGATCAGCAATTTCATATTTGAGTTTTTTTAGAAGTCTAGGATGGATACCATCTGGGCCCGGTGATTTATTTGCTTTCAGATTATCAATAAGGCTGAGAACGTCATCTTTTGTCACCACTATTTGCCTCAGTTCCTCAGACTCCCTTCCTGAAAACATCAGTTCAGGCACAGGTATCTGTCCTGTATCCTATATATATCCTATATTTATTCAGCTTCTCTGCAATCTCCTTGTCTTCCTTCAGTACTCCTTTAACTCCATTGTCATCCAGTGGTCTAACTGCCTCCCTAGCTGGTTTTCTGCTTCTGATATATTTAAAGAATTCTTTATTGTTGGCCTTGATGTTGTTAGTGATATGCTCTTCAAAATGCTTTTTTTGCATCTCTTACTGTCTGCTTGCATCGCCTTTGTGCAAGCTTGTGTTCCCTTCGTTTTTCCTCAATTGGGCAAGACTTCAATTTTCTGAAGGAAGCTCTCTTTTCTCTAATAGCTTCCTTAACACTGCTTGTTAACCATGCCAGCGACCTCTTGGACTTGGTGCTACCTTTCCTAACGTGTGGTATACATTTTAGCTGGGCTTCTATTATTGTAAAACATGCATCATCCCAATCCTTGACTTCCAATGTGGAAAATGATACAGACTCTCTTCACGAGGGGAACCACTTCCACATAAATCTGGCTAGCTCAGTGTTCAGCTGCTTGCCTGAGGATAGTGACTATGAGTGCCCTTGCCTTTTCAGTTGTTACAGCTATGCTTCTGTGGAAAACAAAAGAAGCCTTCAGTGTGCCATTAGAGGTTTTTATTCCCTTCTAAGATAGATGGCTGTGGATTCTTGAGTTGGCAAGCTAGCACTGCCCCATGGATTGAACAAGGGCACTATGGGAATGTAAGCTGAGTTCCATTTCCTCCATAGCAGATTGGGGGGCATCAGATGCTGCAGGGAAGAGTAGAATTGCAGAAAATCACACTCCTGTCCATTCCACTGACAGAACCTTCCATCAGTGGAGGGAAATTAGTTGGATTTCACACAATGCTTTGAGAGATTAATAATTCTAATATACCTAAAATAAACAAAGTTATGAGTTCTTATTTTTTTAACAGCTTCTCAACTGGTTATAGAAATTAATTGGAAAAATGATAAAGCTTTAACGAGAAGAGACTCGATAAGTAAAGTTTGACAAATGGCACAAAATGACAAAATAAACTTAAAGTGTCAGATTAAGAGATAGAAAACATCAAAAACTAAATTTTGAGGCAAAGTTATATTTATTATTTTTCCACAGTGTGACAGTGTGTTAATCTGGGGTTCTGATCCTGTCAGGAACCTTATCAGAATAGATTTGGGATAAGCCAAAGTGAGACAAAGTTGCAAATAGGTCAGTTTAACAGTTTATTGATTACACATGTGATAGTAAATGGATACAGAAATAAAGCAAGGCAAAGAGCCTGACATGTCCTTTGTGCTGGCTGAAGCTGTTGACTCCCCCGACAGCCACATGTGCATCTGGGTCCCAATCAAGATACACTGGACACCTCTCCATGGATCGATGATCCGTTCTCCAAGTTGGTATGTGCACAGGTTCCCCTTGGAGTTAGACCAACTTGGCATGCTTTAAACAATGCTTATATACTTTTCCTTCCATGCCCTAGTGGATGCATAAATCATCACAGTCAAGGCAATAGGCCCCAACATTCCAATCTAAGTTCTGAAAGCTTCTCAGCTCTGCATGGAGACATGCAGCTATCTGAGGGACCAGAGGAACCTGACAAGAATCAAACAGCTTCACATTTGTTGAAATATAGAACTGGCCTTGTCTGGCACTAGCAATCCCGTGTTAAGATAGTCTACTTAATTACCTAGAAGTCACCTTCTGTACTATGTTAACACATGCCTCTGTGCACTTAACAAACTGTATAGAACATGACGGTGGAAACTCACTATACTCTTTGCCATCTTCCGGTGTAACTCACTACAGACAATATGACTTAAATAATGAAGACATTTCTCTTAACTTTTCTCACTTTTTGAAAAACGTGGTGCTCCAATGAAATGTTGGATGTAGGAACATTAATAATGCCTTTTCATACATGAAGTATTTTCAGTTTGAAAATGTATTAAAGTTCTTCCCCTCTGCAAAGTTGGGGGCTATTCTGATGGTCAGACCCCAGAGGCTAATGTCTAATTGTCTAAATTTCTTGTCTACTGTTGAAAGCATTAAGGGTGCAATCCCATCAATTGCACCCTCAGTGATGGGAAGCCCCCCAAACTCAGAGGCTTCTGATCATCCAGTGCAGGGCAGGAGGAGTGGCAGAGCTGATCTTCGCCTCCCCTTCCTCCAGCCCTGACTTTTTTACTAGATGAGCTTTTTTGTCTGTCTAGCAACAGCACCTCAGAAGGGGAGGGAAGGAGGCAGGAGAGACCTCAGAATAGGACATATCCTGGCCTCTCTGGTCTCCTCCCCTCCCCCCGAAACACCCCCTTTCCCCCCTCTCCAAGGTTGCTTTTCCAGCCTTGGAGTGCAGCCATCGCGGTTCTTTCTGCGCAGGCTGTGAGGGGGTGGCAGAGGGGGGTAGGCTCTCCAACTCCCCCTCCCAAGGTTGGAGTGGGGAATCCCCACTATCCTTATTGCCCCTCAGACACCGTCTGGGGGCCACAGGATTGCTCCCTAAATGCCATTGCATTGGCATTTTTAAACAGTTCTCTCTCAATGTTGAGTTCACAGTAAATTGACTTCTAAGTCCAAAAAGGAAAGACCAAATAACTGGCAAAATTTCCCTTTGTAAATTCTTCCCCCTTTTTGTTGATAATATTTTACAAGTGCAGTATTAAGGCATATTCAGATATATTTTGGAAATGTCTTTGTGCCTGGACCCAAAATTAGCTTTTCAAAATTTGTTGGTTTCCTAAGAAGTTAATGTTCTCTAACTTGTGGTGAATTGAAACAAGGAAATTTATTTAATTCATTACATTCTATATCACCCAGTGGCTTTCTCGGCAATTCACAAAAATTTAAACCCTAAAATACATGACAAAAGCATAATATAATACCCTTAAAAGTTCAAAACAAAATAAAACCACAGTAAAAGCTAGCAGCAGGAAAGGATTTAAAAACACAATATGCATTTAAAAACAAAACTAAAGAACTAAAAAACCCCGGGAAAATAAAAAGATCTTCACCTGGCACCGAAAAGACCACAATGTAGGTGACAAATTGAAATTGGGGGACTTGTTGACATAACCCCTGGTAAACGAGAATGTTGCTTTTCATAAAAGTCTAGATAACATATCTTCTGTGCTCCACATAAATCAAAAGTTCCAGCTTGTCCATTGAGATTGAAATCTGGGCCTCTAAGGACTGAGGCGAGTGGGGAGATTGAGGGTGAAATCTTACTGCTGTAATTGTCCCTTGGGGACAATAAGGTATTAATGATAAAATTTTGGAACTTTAAAAAGGGTTGTCTTTTCTTCTTTGATACCAAAAGAATGGAGTTCAAAGGGATTTTAGACTATATGTTACCCAGACAAATTTAGAGCATGGTAGTTGACAAGGGCTTTCACATCTACCATTAGACTTGTGGTTTGAAGTTTAATCCAGGCTTTTTAGCTGCCCATGTAAATCAGTTAAACTTTTGTTGCCTCTCTTTCAGCAATTTCTCCAAAAGTACATTTGAACTATTATAAAATAATTCAACTTTGGTAAGATAGATATCTTAGAAAGCAATTCTGTGGGCTAGATACCAAAATGACAGAGGGGTCTGAGTCATCCATCCATCCTGTTGCTGGTGGGGCTGGAGGAGTGATGGAGGGTATTTTTGCCTCACTTCCATCTTTGCAGCTATTTTCATTAACCAGGCCTCTGAGCACATCTAACCTGCTTTCGCTGCCAGGTGTGGGGACAGGGGCTGAGAAGTTGTTGGATCCAGTGGATCAATGGCCTCTCACCTCCTTGCCCGCTTGCTTGCCCCCAACACACCCACCCTTTCCACCCTTCCTAAGGTCGGATTCCTGATCTTGAGAGATGGAGCCACTGTGGAGCTTTCTGCAACAGCTGCAAAGTGGGGTGGAGGAGATCCACAGTCTGACATTTGCCAAGGTTGGAGCTCTGTGTACAGCCGCAGAGGAGGAGATCTGCTGCATCCTATGGCCCCTCAGACACTATGCTGTTTAGGGGCCATAGGATTGCTCTTTTCATGATATTTATTCTATGTAAAAAGTTAAAAATTAGACCATGTATTTAACATTGAGTCAATTTTCTTAATTAATGGTTGAAAATTATTGTTATAAAAGTCCCAATGGTTGCTTCTGAGATACATACTGTATTGGAACTTTTGGCATAAGGGAGCTCTGCTGACCTGTCCTAATCCAGAAATAAGCGTTTCCACTTGTTTTGGGGCTTCCCATAGGAAGTGTTAAATCTCTGTTGCACAAGTGGTGGGTCCTGCTTGTGCAACAGAATCAGTGGGTTGCAACAGAATCAGCCATATTGTAAGAGCACCATTGGATACCACTCTGATTATCCACTGCCAGTATGGCCATGGTAGCCAAGCTGCTTCATCTTGTTCCATAGATTCAGCGTATAATGGATCAAAATGATTTTGAGTTGGGATTGCATATTCAAAAGGATGCTCTTGTAACATAGATTATTGATTCAATCTACTCTGCTTAAATTGGGTATTGGAATCCATCTGGAAAATGTTGTGGCCTGAGAGTGTAGACAAGGTACTTAGAGAACTGTTGCTTATAACATAGAGCAGGGAGAGATGGATCAGCTGGGTCTGAGCAGTAGCGAATGCCTCCTTGCAAGAGGAAGCAATCCTGGCCACCTTGATGGATTCAGGTTGTGAGGCTGCTGCTAAAGAAACCGTCTGGGCCTGGGAGAATGTTAGAGCTACTAGTTGGTCTCTAATATTCCTTCCTTGGCAAGGTGCTTGAGCAAGTAGTCGCCATGCAACTCCAGGGACTCTTGGATGAGGCCTGATTTTGGTACAGAAACGGCTTTGCTCACCCTGATGCCAGGAGGAGGATAGGGGTAGCGTGTTCTCTTAATTTTCCTGGATATCTCAGTGATCTCTGATACCCATGACCTGGATCATCCTAGATAGGCTTCCTGGGTTGGTTATTGGAGGCACTGTCCTTTGGTGGGTTCCTCACCTACCTGAAGAGTCAATTCCAGAAGGTGGTCCTGGGGACTACTGCTGGGCCCATGGCATGTACAGGCCTGCAGAGTTCCATCTTGGCCCCCATCCTTTTAACATTTACAAGAAGCTGCTGAGTGATGTCATTTGGAGATTTGGAGTGAGGTGTCATTAATATGCTGATGACATGGCTCTCTATTTCTCCTGTAATTCTGGTTACTAGGTCAGATACTAAATTGTTCTGTGAGATGAGTTATGGAGTCAGTGAGATCCAGTGAACTAAAGCTCAATCCAGACAAAATGAAGGTTCTGGTTCATCTGCTCAGGAAGGTGGTGGTCAACTTGTTCTGGATGGAGTTGCACTCCCCTTAAAGCAGTTGTGTTGAACCCCTTTCAGCCCAGGGGCTGAAATCCATTTCAGAGACGCTCTTGCAGTGGTGGATGGGGCCAAATGTGAAGGGCTGGGGCCAAAATACCAAAAATACCAGCATATTTTAGTTTAAAGCTCTTACTGTTAGAAACTAAGCTTTAGGGGAGGCATTTCAACCTATTAGAGTGGGGGAAAACTGTTTGAAAGCCAGGAAACCAAACAATTGATGGTTGGGAGGAAGCAGGTGTAGTCAAGGGAAGGGGACATGGCCTTCTGGATTGGGACCCCAGGTGGGCCAGATTTGTATGTGGAAGAGAATATGGAGCAAAATGTTTAGATAAAACAGTTTGAAGTCAGCAGTTTTCATGGGCTTCCTGCGGGAAGTGCACTTGGCAGATGTCAGGTACTTGGGGAAGTACTTCTGCCACAAATGAATGTAGAGTTTGCATTAGGCTGTCCTTTTGCTTATAGGAAGCCTGTATCTGGGCCAAACTTTACTATCAGGTATCTGGATATTAAGATCAACAACAGCAGATGTATTTAAACAGTATTTGATTTTTTTTTCTTTAGGATCTCTCACAGAATAAAGAAATGAAAATTCCTTTCTGACATCCCATGAAAGATCAACACTGGATTTAATAGACTTTCTGTTCCAGCAAATACCAGCATGTACAGACCAGGAGAGAAAGTGAAACGTCGGATGCATATGCATGGTTCCAGCATAAGAAGCGTTGAAGTTGCTAGAGGGAGAGCAGGATACGGGTTTACTCTTTCTGGTCAAGCTCCCTGTGTTCTTAGTGGTGTTTTAAAAGGAAGTCCTGCTGATTTTGTGGGACTTAAAGCAGGAGATAAAATATTTGCAATAAATGAAGTTAATGTGAAAAAGGCATCCCATGAAGATGTGGTGAAGTTAATAGGCAAGTGCTCTGGAATTTTACACATGGTCATTGCTGAAGGGGTTGGCAACACAGACTCTTGTTCAAGTGATGAAGAAGTTGGGTTTTATGATGGGAAGGGGTGGCTAAAGCCAAAGCCTGACTCAAAAGGATTGGGTATAAACAGAGCAGAGAAGGTTGTGGAGGACATGCAATCTGGTGGAATTTTCAACATGATCTTTGAAAATTCTAATGTTTGTGCTGGTAATATGCAGACCTCAATAAGAAAGCAAATGCTGGTTCATGAAACAGCTGCTGTTAAAATAGAAACAGGAACTGAATATGTAAACAATAACCCTAATATTCTCTGTAATGAGGAACTGCCAAAAGCCTTGGGTGGTGACTCGATTTTTAGAATGGGACTGGAAAACCAGGAATATTTTGGATTAGATGCAAGTATTTTAAATGTGGCTATGGTTGTAGGCTACCTAGGATCAATTGAACTTCCTTCTTCAAGTTCAAATCTGGAATATGACAGTTTACAGGCTATTCGTGGATGCATGAGACGTCTTCGGGCAGAACAAAAAATCCATTCATTGGTGGTGATGAAGATTATGCATGACTCTGTTCAACTCTGCAGTAATAAAACTGGTGTGATTGCAGAGTATCCTGCAGAGAAGCTAGCATTTAGTGCTGTATGCCCTGATGACCGAAGATTTTTTGGGCTAGTTACCATGCAGGCCATTGATGATGCAAGTTTAGCTCAGGAAGATGAAGCAGTTTTGAGGACGTCCTGTCATGTGTTTATGGTAGATCCAGAACTGTTTCATCATAAAATTCACCAAGGCATTGCACGACGTTTTGGATTGGAATGTACAGCAGATCCAGACACTAATGGCTGTCTAGAATTCCCAATGTCATGTCTATCTGTTCTTCAGTTTGTCTCAGTTTTGTACAGGGATATGGGGGAATTCATTGAGGGAGTGCGGGCCAGGGCATTTCTTGATGGAGATGCAGATATCCATCAGAATAACAGTATGAGCAGTAATAGTGATAGTGGTATTGGAAATTTTAACCAAGAAGAGAAAAACAATAGAGTTTTGGTAGTTGATCTAGGAACTAGCTCAAGTAAACATGTTCTTACTAATATACAGGACAATCCAGTAGATAGAGGACAGGCTGTTTCCCACTGGAATTTTGGTTATGAACAAGAAGGAAACTCTGCATTAGAAACAATATTTCAGAATGATAAATCTCAAAATCTAAGTAAGTTCCTAGCTCCTTCAGCTCGTGTTGAAGTTCCATTAGTTTCTTCCAAAAGCTCAATTACAACAAGCAAGAAAAATCCTATGGACATTTCCCATCAAAGATGGTTGCCTGTTCATGTGTTAAAAAGTTGGCAACATGGATGTGTAAGTGACCAAGAGTCATACACAGATTCTACAGATGGCTGGTCGAGTATTAACTGTGGAACTCTTCCTCCTCCAATGAATAAGATTCCTGCTGACAGATACAGAGTTAATGGCAGCTTTGGTCAGCCTCATCTAATGTCTGAAAAGAATGAATTGTCTAAAACAGGGTTTCATAAGCAAAACATGTTTGACTGTCAACATAGTGTCAGAAAGGCCAAAGAAGATAAAAAGGTAAGAATGTTTATATAATATGTTTGTTAGAAAATACTTTGCAGTTGAAGTCATTTCAGTCAGTTAATTGGAATACAGTGCTATTCGAGATTGTGGGGGATGTAAGAAAGGGACTACTGTTTTCTTCTCCCTGACTGTAAATCCTACTAATATAATGTGAAAAAGAAATTTTACTTACAGATAATAGGAATGTTGGATAATATTGTGCTGAATTTTCAGGATGGAGGATTGGAATGTGATTTATGAACCACAAAGAATTCTTAGGAGGAACCTGAAGTCATTAAATAAAAATTAGAGATGACATTAGTATTATTAGCATTCAGCATTATCATTATTATTACTATTGCAATTATTAGCATTTTTGCCCCACTCTTTAGCCAAAAAAGGCTCCCAGAGTGGCTTACATTGATTAATAATAAGACAGTTCCTGCGCTCATGCTTAAAAGACGTGACACAAAAGGCAAAGGGATTGAGGAATTGGGAGAGAGGAAAAAAGCAAAACCCAGGCATCAGTTCTTAGTTTCAAAGTTCTTATAGGTGTTCCTTCTGGTAGGGAATAGTGAAACAAGCTCCCTGCAGTTGCTCCTTCTCTGGCCTACATATGGGATCAGGTTGGTCTCCCTCTTGCCATGAAATTCTTCCCAGGAGGCACAGGGTACAACTTCCCAGTGGCCTTTGGTTCTCTGCCTGATGGATGCGGCCAGAGCCTGCAGTCCCAGAGAACTAAAAACAAACACATCTATTTTAAAAGTGGGTTTATAGTTCTTTATATACTCACATTGTCCTAATGGTCAAAGCCTTTGGGGTATTTATACATACTAAAATCATGTAATATGTAACCTGCTCATCCAGAAACAAAACCAAATGAGATTAGACCTCGAGTTTCAAGTTGATACTTATAAATATTTGTGTATTTGGTTTCATGAGGCTGTTAACTGGAGAGTTCAGGGGTGATTTGCAAAGACTTAAGGCTGAACAAAATGTGAGTGCTATAGCATGCTTTTCCCCCCACAAAGGGTGGCCAATTGGTTCCAGTGGTCATCCATGCCTTTAAGCCAAAATTGTATCCCAAATCCTCTTTGGAGCATCTATCTGCTTTCCATGCACTAAAAATTATTTTTAAGGAGTTCAATCCCACTTCCTTGGTTTATTCGGTGTGCCCAGGTGTGTTACCGGTGCTACTCTTATTTTGGAAGCTGGCCTTAATTCCTTAAACTGTTTGGCTTGGATATATTCCATCTATTTCTGGCTTCGTTGCTGTCTTTTCCTTACCCCAGTTCCTGACAGACTCGTATAATTCTGTCTGGAAGAAGGAAATGGTGCAGAAAGTTGTTTCATTGGGGCTGTCTTCTTTCTGTTTGTTATCTATGAATTGGGAGAGAGCCAAAGTTATTGCTAAACAGAGGCTAACAGATACTGATTTTCAAGACCTTCACAGAGTGGCACAGGGTCCATGCTCTCCCTGGTTATTGGATTAAACTGTTCTACTTAAACTGGTTATCTATGCCCAAATATTACACAACCTTTTCCTGGGCAATTCTTATAGTCCTTGTTGATTTTACTTGAAGTTTCTAACATTTCAATTACGGAGCAAGTTGCTAAATTTTTAAATGTAGCCAGCCACATTAGATCCTCTATGGATTTAATTAGATCCACATTAGATCCTCTATGATGGTTTCATGTTTTTAAACTTGTACGGTTTATATTTTTCAATACATATTTTATATCTGTATGTATTTTTTATTTTGTATGTCTGTAGTTGGTAGACTGTAAACAATGAACAACTACTACACTAGTGTAAATTTTAGTTGCAAAGGACATGGGCAGGCATAATAGGGCTGATCTCTTAATGGCAATTAAGGGCGCAATCCTATGGGGATACATGGATGCCTCCAAACTCGGAGGCGACCGCCTATCCAAAGCAGGGCAGAAGAAGCATGGAGGGGATCGTTCCCTCCACGCTTCTCCTGCCCTGCACTTGCGGCTAGGCAGCCAATTTCAGCTGTCTAGCAGCAGGAAAGGAGGCTGCCGGGCGACACATAGGATGTGTCATACCGGCATTTCTGCCTTCCCCGCCCCAGAACGCCCCATTTTGGCCACTCCACGCTCCTCTTCTGAGCACAGGGCCATTCCACGCTGCCTGTGAGGCAGCGCAGAAGGGGGAAGGTCAGTTCCCGGCAAACCACATATCCTATGGCTGTCTAGCTGCGGACTAGTGGCCATAGGATTGCTCCCCCCATCAACTTTTCACTCAGACACGGAATGATGAGACTACATATAAGACATCGGATAAATAAAGGGCCACAGCTTTATTAAATACTTTAAGAATGTCTAACTGCATAAACTTTAATTGTTCAATGGAGAGCTAAAACCTTACTGTGCAGGTTAAGTTACTGGGGCAATGTTGAAGGTAGGAAAAGCCTCTGAGCATGGGACCACCCTGAAGTCCCTGTCTGTATACCTAAGTGCTCTTGGCATAAAAGGCCAATGCTGCTAGGTTACCTGCTATGGATCTTACAGACAACCCCTGAGAATGTGTTGCATCAGGTATAGGCCAAGAATAAGAAACTATCCCTAGACTTCATGAACATCTGGAATTCACCAAATGCCCTAGCACAAACTACTTTGACAGTAAGAGCCAAAGATGGTACTGTGGCCTGTCAAGTCTCACTCCTCTAAGGCCCCACTGTCATTTTCTCTGGCATATCTCTCACCAACAGATCCAGGAGTTGAAAATATTCTACTTGAATACAAAACATGGTGTCAGCTGTGCCATTATCCAGACCTATACATGCTGCAGAATGAATAGTATATTAAAGTGCAGGCATTCTAACACAATCTTTCACTGAATGCATAACTCTTGGTGCTTTTGATGTAAGTTTGTTGGTCACACGAATGATAGTCTGATTATTTTTAAACTGCCTTGGATGCTGTGCTGAAGAAAGGTATATAAATTTTAAGATAAATATCGCAGAAAAAGCAGTGATGTTAGAGAGAGAAGCAGCCTATAAAACAGGGGTAGGCAACTGTGGGAGGTCTGGGGGCCATTTTTGCCCCCTGGACCAGCCCCTCCCCCATGGGTCACCCTGTGTGGAGCTCCACGCAGTCTGCACGGTGCCTCTGCTCCAGTTTTGAAAACAAGAGAAAATGCTGGCTTGCTGCCTAAATTTGGTGGCAAATTGCTCTGTTGCACTACAGAGCACACAAAGTGCCAAATTTAGCTTTGTTTCGAAGCTAAACTTAACTCTTTGGGCACTCCGTAGCGGCTTTGGATGCCATTTTTTGGCGAAACATCCCCCCACACGCACACACACAACATTAAGATTGTGCATGTTGCCAACCCCTGTTATAAGTGGGCTGCCACTTGATGGGGAAAAAAATCTAAAACAGGTAGGTCATGGATTGATCTAGGGCTTCATCACACAAGGCTAAAGAATCCTGCAGTTTACTGGGGCTTCTGCTTCTGGAATCTTTGTGGGATCAATTGGGTCCTTTCCACATGGCTTAAAAAAAAACCCTACACTTCTCAATGAGATCTGTATGTTTCATTACAAAGCCATTAGGTAGCGCTGTTGTTTTATTTGTAATAAAATCGACTTTACACTGTACATCCTTATTTATATCGACTCCATGGTGGGAGAAGGGAAAATGCCAGACTTTCCTCGTCATGGAAAACAATGCAGTAGAGCTCACAAAGAGTGGGAGGTTCCCTGGAGGAGGGCTGCGTCGTGTACAGGACTCGCAAACTTCTGTGAGTAAGCAACCTCCATAGCAGGATAAAAGCCCGGTGTGAAGGAGCCCTCAGAGCTCTCTCACTTTGTGTCCATGGTTCTATTACCATGGAAATAGACACAAAAAGCAGAGCTCCCAACTGATCCAGAACGAACTTGAAGCAACAAAACAACCCACCAAAAGGGGAAAAAAATACCTCTGAGGGTCAGCCTTAAGGTCTCCAGCCATTCTGATCCTGTGATGCTGGGCCTGTAACCTGAGGCTGCATCATACAGGCACCTACATCATTTATTTGAAGTTATTTGTACCATTTTGTCAAACCAGGTTTCCAAAGTGGCTTAAAGATAGGAATCCCGGATGCAACTACTTTGCAGGTAAAATTGAAGGCCAGAATCGCTTACACCTCTGTTGATTCTGAAGTGGTGGGTCCTGCCAATTCCACTGTGTAAGCGGGACCCACCACTTATACAAGGGAGATTTAGTGCTTCATAGGAGAAGCCCTGAAATGAGTAGAAACATTTGCTTCTGAAAGGAAGCAGGTCAGAGCTTGTTTCGGATTGCCCCAGAAGCACTAAATCACCATTGTGCAAGCAGTGGGGGCCGCTCGTGCTGCGTGCAACAGAATTGGTGGGGCATAAGAAAATCAGTGTGGACATAAGTGCCTTGTTGGATTCTTCTGAGGTGATTATGAGCAGCCTGCAGCTTGTTAAGACTGGCATGGATATCTTAAAAGCTTAAAGCAGTCTACAAACCTGTCCAACATTAGCCACCTGTATTCATAGGGAAATAAGCCAAGTAGTAGGCCCCTCAGCTTTCTCTGCTGCCAGGATCTAAGCTTCTTTACAAGGGAAGCAAAGTCCCACATAAGCAAAGCACAATGATTTGACCTCTCAAGATCTGCAAAAAGGAAATCATCAAGGTAATGAGTTGTTGATTCAGAGTTTGTCCTAGCCCAAATAGCCTACTAACCCTCTTGAACATGGGACAAGATATAGTACAGCTGAGCCTGCAGTATAATATCAAATCAAATCAGATTTGATTGAATAAGTCTTCAGACCATTTCAAACACACTAAACACACCTTAAAAACAAACAGTAAATATATAAATCTTAAAGCATAAAAGAATTTAGAATTAAAATAATAAAACATATAAAGAAAAAGATACATTTACATTGTAATAAAATTAGGTTTTATGGCCCCACATGATTTAAAAACTGTTACATGGCTTATTTACCCAACAATTTTTCCTTTTCTTTTTTTCTTAAACTGGCTGCCTTAACCGCAAAGAAGGTAACCCTGAGTCACAAACTGGATAGATCCTTTTAAGAGAACATTCAGCTTGTTATCAGTCACCCAATTTCTCATACAGCCAAGAAAGGGAGATAAATAATGTTCCCTACAACTGGAATATAACCAGCATGCCAGTAAATAGTGGGCCAGATCGTCCATTTCAGATGCACCACATATGCAAAGTCTGTCTCACACTGGAATACCCTGGAATCTTCCCTGTTGCATCATTGTGTCCATTAGCTCGAATAAAAGATGAGTAAAGGCTGTGTGTTGACCCCTTTTCATTGGGAGGAAGAGATTTTTTTCTTCCTGAAATTGGATTTTAGTCCTCGCTAAACATTTCATAGACCTTGTGTTCGACACAGCAGCTCTGTCCATCTGTACTCTGGTATCTGATAATCTTCGTTTAAAAACATTTCTTCTATTTGAACTAGAAATACTTAGAGCCTCCACTCTAAAACCTGAATTTAATAATAGTTTTGAGAAATTGTACAGCCAAGATTTTTCTGAGGTTTTATCCACCTGTTCATTTAGGCATTTCTTATTGCGCCTGGCTTCACTCATTTGAACTTGCTCCAATAGTTCAAAGTTCATTTGAACTTGTACCACTAGTTAAATAATCTAAGGTGAATCAGATCTGAAACTGCCTCCCTTCCCAGTTCGGTTCTAATTGTGTGAGCCAGAGAGACCCTTGACACACCTAAGATCAAATGTAAAAAACAGTTCTGGACTGTTTCAATTTTATTATTATTGGTAAAGCCCCAAATTTTTGCACCAAAGGTTTAACACTGACAACACCTTTGCCTTATACACACACATAGCTGGCTGGAGGTAGCCTGGATATCTATGGTTTCAACACCTGTTCAAAATTTGGGCATGAGCAGTTGCTTTCAGCTCATTTCTCTTCGTTTGTAAGGTCCAAGTTCCAACAGATGAGAAGATTGTACCCAAGTAAGTGAAAGACCCCACTTGTTCTATTTCATTGGAGTCTAAAAACCACTTATATTGATTCTTTTTCTTGCAAAAGATCACCACTTTTGATTTCATGCCATTAATTACTAAATCGTTCTCCTGACAATAGGCACTGAACATTCTCTATTGTCTGAGCTGGCCTTTCTGCATAGTAGATAACAAAATCCTGTCATTCGCATAGAGAAGGATATTTACTGATCTATCCAAGACCTTTGGCATATGAAAATCTTGGCTGAGAACTGTTGAAACTACATCATTAATATAAAAGTGAAAAAGAAATGGAGCAAAAAAGCAGCCCTGTCAAATCCCTTTGTCTATGAAAATCTTGTTTGTTAAGGCATGATTTACACAAGTTCTAACCTTCAAACTTGTGTCTGTTTAAAGTGCCTTTATGAGAAAAAGGAGTCTCTGATCTACACTTGCTTTCAGCAATTTGTCCCATAGGAGCTTTCTGTGTATCAAGTCAAAACCAGCGCTTAATATATGCAGTGTAGAGCTGTACACTGTTCGCAGTATATTATGATATCAAATGAGACAAGATAAAACAATGATCAGTAATTGACCTTCCCTGTCTAAAACCTGCCTGTTCTTCTCATAAGATGGAATTTCGTTCTGCCCAATCTTCTAGTTTCTGGAAAAGAAACTGAGCATAGATTTTTGCATTTTTCATTAGAATCTGGCCCCCTGGAATCTGTGGCAGAACGGCCTCCCGCCCCCCCGCGAAATACCCCTGCGAAGGAACTTACCTGGGGCGGATGTGGCGGCGGCACTTTGCCGTGATAGGCTCTTTGCCGTGATGGCGTAGTGGCTGCCATTTGCGTGGCTGCCTTTAGCATGATAGGCTACGTAAATACTTACATAGCAGCGGAGGAGGGTGTGGGGAGGCGGTTCTCCAGGAACTGACTTCAGAGCGCAGGCTCCAAGGTCGGTTCCTGGGAACCAACTAATCCTTTGGCTGTCTAGCTGCTGTCTAGCAGCCATAAGATTTCACCCTTAGTCTACAAGAGACTAACCACCAAAATGCACTGAGTTTTTATTCCTGGCCTCCAGTTCCAAATCTACCCAGCTTTTAGCAACATAACTAGCTTTCTTAGCTGTAATTAATTTTTTATATTCTCGCCTAAGATTGAGCATAATTGTGTAAACTCTGCAGTCGAAGGTATTACAGGCTTTTATCATTTCTCAAATGCTTCCTCAAGACTCTACACTCTGCATTGAACCGTGGAGATTTTATGTTCCTTGAACTGTTTGATCTAACCCTAGTTAATAACAAAGGTTTAATTTGGGAGCAAATACCCAAATTTTATACCCCGACAATAAATTCTTATCTTTAGTTGTAAGCCATGTTTCTTGAAGTGCAATCAAATCAAACTTAAATTTAAAAAATCAGTCAAATCATGTGACCGGCCTTCCAGATGGCTATGTTCCAAAAAGAGAATTTTAACTGGCAAAATTATGGGATACTGTTTGTAAATCAGACAACAATTGTGATTTCTCACCTTACTCTATATGGAGTTGCGGGGAGAGAAATGACGGCTGGTCCCCCATCCATGCATAATGTGATCCACTATGTCATCCCATTTTAACTGCCCTTCCTAGCTGAACAAAAGATTGTTCACCTCCCGAATCAAGACCCACGAGTTCATCTTTACATGAGCCCACTTTGCTAACATTGGATCTCAGTGGGTGAGTAATGTCTATTCAGGGGTGCTGTAGGTCATCTGACACCACATTACATCCCAACTCCTCACCTTCCAAGTACCTCATTGCAAGCGAGTTTGTGCCACTAAAAAAACCCTTTTTGTATGCTTGGTTGATGCAGCATGCTTTTTCTTGACCTGGTTCAGTCCCATGTCAATTGCCAAGGGGTTTATCTCTACCATGACACCCTCTGCTCTTCCTCAATTCACTTTATTAATAAAAACCCCATCCACAGATCCTTCTGCTTCTTGGAATTTTCCTTGTCTGCCGGTTCCTATTTCATCTTACAATCAACTGATTACATTCTTCCATTCTCACATTTTAATCTGCTTTTTCATCCACTACATAGGACTGTTTTTTGTTGAACAGTTTCTCAGTAGATCGAATCTTTCCAAAATCTCTGCCTGAACAATATCTGGCAGCGTGCAAAATAAATTCAATAAAGCTTTTTCCTCTGGATTAAAAGTTCCAGCACTTTCAATGATAGTTTGTTGTGAGACATGAGTAGAAACTGATTCTTTCAAATTCAGCCCCAGGGTCTCTGACTGGAGGAGGCAGAATCTTGAGTCCAATTTAAATCTAGGAGCGAGCAACCCTGCGCCTCCCATACAGAGTCTGGTGGGGCATAGGATAGTTCAGTTCCCTGGCTCCTAGGTCGGAGACAGGGCTCCAGCCTCAGAGCCAGGAAACTGCACTCCCCTCCCCCCCTTTAGCTGGTGCAGAGAGAACCATGCCGTGTACCTCTCCATGCTCGGAAAACAGAGTGCAGAGACAGTGAAGAGGGGGTGTTCCCAGGGGTGGGGAGGGGGGCGACCGGGGCAGCTGTGGTACACCGTTTCCTATGGCCGCCCCAGCCTCCTTCCTTCCCCCTCTGAGGCGTCTGCTTGCATCTGTCCCTTTGTGAACAATTTCTCTTTTTTTCAAAAAATGTGAAAAATAATTGAAAAACGGGTATGTTTTGTGGAAGGTGAAAATGTTTGCAAAATCCCCCTCCCACTTTGGTGCAATGTTCTTCCTAATCAGTTTCAAACTGGGGTAATGTGTACCACGCTTTGCATAATTACATTGCATGTCTGCATCTTCCCCATGTTAACAAAAACCTTGATTTCTTTTCTTTCTTTTTTTAGAAAGCAAATTTGTGGTACAACTAAACTAAAACGTAGACATTTGAAAATAATTTTACAAGTTTTTTTTTACATTTGTGGGTTAGGGTTACAAGGGCCTGGATTTACCTAGTTTTTAAATCCTATGATTTGGTAGGATGGCTGTAGCAGTAGTGTTGCCTAAAGTTAAGATGTCAACCTTAAGTTTGACATTTCTAGTGTTATTTATTTATTGAATTTGTACCTTGCCTTCCAACCCAAAATGGGCTCCCACGGCAGCCTAGAACTTTAATGTTAATAAAATATTAAACCCATATAAAACAATCTTAAAATATATCACAGAGATAAAAGTTCAGAGGAGTAACCATATTACTATGTTGCAGCAAAAATAAAGTCTATTGGCAGCTTACGTGCTAGTAAATTTATTGTGGCTTATTATGACTCGCGGGCAAAAGTCCACTTTGGTAGGTGCAGACATTTTAGAGAGGGTTTCGAAAAATATCTGGTAATTTAATTATAAAAGCCCTGTGAAATATAAAGGTTTTAACCAACATTTTAAATGCTGAGAGAGAACTGGTCTGGCAGGCTTTCCTGAGGTGAAAGTTCCATAAAAAGGATGTCACAAGATAATTATGCACCTTGTGGCCATCAGTCTGATCTCAGTTGGCAGTGGAAATTGGAGCAGTGTTTCACGTATGGGCCTGGACCAGCAAAGAGGTTCATATGGAAGCAAGCTGTCAGGGTGGATACTGAGCCCATAGATCCCCAGAGTAGTTCTGATTCTGAGGAGGACCAACCACCTGTGGGAGAGGAGCTCGCTCATCTCTCACAGGCACAGCGGCAGGGAGAGATTCCTCCTGTCTGCATTCCTGAGAGAGATAGTGACCCTAGCAGTGAGAGAGTGGGGGATGGGATCTTGCTGGACACTCAGTGGAGACGGAGGGAGCGGCACCTGATGGACGGCGCCAAGAGGCGGCGCTCTGCCCGCTTGGCACTAATACAACAGTCGCGTCCTGAGGATCCCCGGGTAAGAGGGAGGACCTCTCCATAGCCCATAAGTTCAGAGTTTTCCTGCTCTTCCCCTTCAAACGGGGACCAACTGCCTTACCCGGAGCTTAGGTTACTCTGCTAACTACCCCAGTGCATTTCCTTGCTTAGTTGCTGGTGATTAACATCTGAAAGAGTCATTAAGTTGTAAAGGAATAAAGCCTTGAAAAGAATCCCTTTCGTCTGTGTCATGAGTTGGCTATTGGAGGGGACTTAAAGAGGCAGCTAGGGCACTCCTGACACAGGCATTCTGTGAGGCATTCCAGACACCAACTATTTAGGGCTTAAAAAGTCAGAAACAGGTTAAATCATTCTTAACTCGTAACTACTGCAACTCTTTTAAAACTGGGGAATTATCACTTGACACTAAAACTAGACATTCATTCTGAATCCATTGAGTTTCTAAACAGTCAAGGGCAGCCCTATGAAGAGTTTTACAGTAATTTTACAGTAATCCGATCTGGAAGTTACTAAGGCATGTGTGACAGTGGCCAGGTCCATATCATTGAGAAGAGAGTGCAGCAAACTAAGTGAGGTTAGACATTCCTGGCCATAAAAAGTCATCAAGGTATCCAAGAGCAATGCTGGGTCCAGGATCAGCAACCACAAATTGCTGTTCTACTCCTTAAGAGTATGACCCCATCTAGAACAGGCAAAGCATGGCCAAATTCAAGTGGAGCTCCCAACCATAGCATGCTGAGTTTTTTACTTCATTAGCCCATAAACAATTTAGTCTCTTACCCAAGACTATTTCTCAACAATTGCTCCCACTACCAGCGTTTTGTAGATGTCCTAGACACCCTAAACAAGCACAGCTATGGAAAATAAGTACTTTAAGGCAGGGCCAGCTCCTGGTTTTGGAGAGTCCTGAGCAAACTGCCCTCCCATCCCTCCACCAGTGCCCACCCCCCGAGGCTTACTACTTGTGGAGGCAGTGCTGACTATAGCACTGGCCCTACACACATTGAGCTGTGTTAAACAACTCGGGAATTGGTTTGGCTGTGTGAGAGAGGAATGTTGGTACTTGCTGTGATATGTTCATTTTCTGCAGTGGATGGAGGCTATCCTGATTAGGGGTGCACGAAAGTCACTTACCTGGTCTCGCAGCTTTTTGCGGTGGGGGGGAGGCGCTTCGCTGCTCCCCCCGCCAAGTTCAGGCCGGGGGGGGAGGCTTCCCACCTCACCCGGCCGAAATTCAGGCCGGGGGGGAGGCTTCCCGGCTTGCCCGGCTGAAATTCAGGCCGGGAGGAGGCGCCTCGCCTCGCCCGGCTGCGAAATTAAAAGTTAAAAAAAAAAAAAAAACGCCCCTGTGATAGGCTACGTGACGATTAATGTAGCCTATCACGGCTAGATCTGCAAAGTCAGCCGTGATAGGCTACGTAAATCGTCACGTAGCCTATCACGGGTGACTTAAAAAAAAAAAAAAGCGCATACACAAATGGCAGCCCCCATAGGGAGCCACCATTCGCGTTCCTTATTTGGTCGCTGTAGACCACGGCGAAAATAAGGGCAACGCTTTTTTTTTTTTTAAGTCACCCGTGATTTTTTTTTTAAGTCACCCGTGATAGGCTACGTGACGATTTATGTAGCCTATCACGGCTGACTTTGCAAATCTAGCCGTGATAGGCTACGTGACGATTAACGTAGCCTATCACGGGGCGTTTTTTTTTTTCTTTTATTGGAATGGCGGCGGCGGCAGCCGGTCAAAAGACCGGCTGCCGCTCCCACCCCGGACGAAGACCCGACGAACCACCGGCCGGACCCACCGCCGGGAGGGACATTCGCCAAAGATAAGTCCCGTCCCGGGGGGGGGGGGCGGGGGGGTGCAGAGAATTTCTCCCCGAAACTTGTTCGGGGGGCCAAACATGTTGGCCCTCGGCCCCCCGAAGTTTCGGGGAGAAATTCTCCGCCATCTCTAATCCTGATATGGGTTGCTCTTCCCAGTTACTCTGATAGGCAGGGACATGCAAATTCACTGAATTGCCCTCTTCTTTGGGAGAGCAATCTATTTCCAGTCTGGAAGATGTCTCAACCTCAAATTTCCAGTAACTTTATTAGTGAAAACATTGAACAATGCCTTCAAAAGAAGAAACTAATTGAGGAAACCCCGCAGCAGAGACAGATTACTGTTGGGCAAGCAGGATATCCTCCATCCACTGCAGAAAATGAATGTATCATGGTAAGTACCAATGTTCCTTTTTCCTGCAGTGGAGGAGGATATCCTTTTATGGGATGTCTAATACTCGTGCACAACCTGGGAGGGTAAGTCGCTGCTAACCCTAATAATCTGTAACCGTCTGTTGAAGCACCCTGTGGCTGAAAGGTACCTCAGCCGAAGCGAAGGTGTCCAACTTGTAATGTCTCACAAAGGAAGACACGGATGTCCATGTTGTGGCCCTGCATAGGTCAGCGAGGGGGGCATTGGTCCCAAAGGCAGCAGGGGTGGCTGCACTCCATGCAGAGTGAGCAGAGATCCGCCTAGGCTGAGCAAAACCAGAAGTGTCGTAACGGGGAAATGCAGGTGTTAATCCACTGTGCCAGCATTGACTTGGAGACCTTCTTGTCCATGGTGGAAAGCTGAAATGAAATGAAAATAGAATCAAAGACACAAAAGTCTTTAGTCCTTTTGAGACTGATCTTAAATACGCGTTTTACATCTAACGTGTGCCATTCTTTCTCTAGGGGCTCACTTGGTCTAGGTCAAAAGGATGGCAAAATGAGCTCCTCTGTTCTGTGGAAAACAAAGTTAGTGTTTTGGAATGAAAGTTGGATCCAAGTGAAGTATGACTGCATCCTGCTGGAAAATGCATAATTCCTTTCTAGCTAACAGGGCCCCCAACTCTGATACCCTGCAGGCTGACGTGATGGCTACAAGAAAAAAGGCCTTCCAGGAAATAAACTTCAATGAGACCCTTCATAGAGGCTTTGTAAGAGCTTTGAGAACTTTATACAGATCCCAAGTAGGGAAGTGTGGATAGATGTTGGCTTTAGTAAGGAAGCACCCCTTATAAAACATTTATATGGACATGTGATGCCAAGGATCTATGGGACGACCCAGATAGCAAAGAGGATAATGCCATGACATGCCCTTTGAGAGTATTGGGCCGAAGCCTTTGATCCAACCCATTTTGCAGAAAGGCCAGGACCACTCTGATATCTGCCTTAATCAGATCCTCCCCATTTTTCTTGCACCACCTGCAAAAAGAATATATGGGATCCATGAGATCCCATATATTCTGTTTGTGGATTCTCTGCAGAAAGATAAGATAGTTGATATAACTTTTGTGTCATAACCTTTGCATTCTGCTACTAACCTTTTACATGGTAGGCATGGAGTTGTAACCAGTCAGTGTCTGGATGGAAGGCTTTTCCTTGACAGAGAAGGTCCAGAGCTATTGGTAGAGGCCAAGATGCCACTGACAGATGTAAATGGTCTGAGTACCAGCCCCTCCTCAGCCTGTTTGGTGCCACCAGGAACATCTGCTCCATCTGGATTCTGTGCAGGAGCTGAGCTATCATGGAGGTTGGAGGAAAGGTGTACAGAGTGCCCATAGGTCAAGGAGTGGACATGGCACCTATGTCTTCTGCACTCTCTGTTGTGTACCTGGAAAGGAAACTGCTCACCTTGTGGTTCACAGGAGATGCAAACAAGTCCATGACTGGTGTATCAAAACATTGAACTATGGGCTGAAGGAGTTAAGGCTCCATTCTGTCTGGTTGACATCCTGTTGGCTCACCCAGTCTGCAGTGGAGTTTAAATCCCCTTGAACGTACTCAGTTGACGGGGATACAAGGTGTGACTCTGCCCATTACAGGAGGCCATCAAGAAGCGCAGCCTGGTCCCTTCCTGGAAATTCACCTGCACCTTGGCCATCATGTTGTCTGTTCTTACAAGCACCATCTTGTCTTAGATCAGGACGTTGAAGGAAGGCAAGGAGAGCAAACTGGATTGGCTTCACCTGCAGCCAGTTGATGCTGTGCCACACTTCCTTTGGGCTCCATCTACCCTGGGCCATGGTAGATCTGCAGTGGGACTCCCAACCCTGAAGGCTGGCATCTGTTGTAATTTGGACTGAGGGGCTCTCTCTGAAGGATTACCCCTGGAGACTGAGGGGGATAGCCACCAAGTCAAGGACTGTCTCGCCTTCAGAGACAGCTGGCTTGATATGTGTCTCTGATTAGTGATATCCTTCTGGAATGAAGGATAAGCCATTGAAGGTGCCTGGAGTGTTTCCTGGCCCATGGGACACAATCTATGGGGCTATCACAGTCTCTGCAAGTGTACTAGGTCCATCAGGTCTGGGGTGGGATTCTGAAGAATCAGTTTTACTGTGGTCTGCAGCTTTTCCGATCTGTCTGGAAGAAGGTGGACTGTACCTGATTGCGTGTTCAGAACCACCCCTAGGTGCTGCAGTTCCTGGGAAGGGCGAAACTGACTTTTTCTGACATTCACCAGGAAAACATGTGACTGAAGACATGCTAACGTCCTGTGGACATCCTGAATTCCATGTTGGAGTGAGGAATACCTGATTAAAATGTTGTCGAGATAAGGATAGAGATGAATCCACTGCCTCCTCAGATGTACTACTAATAGTATGAAGATCTTTGTGAAGACCCTGGGGGAAAAGGAGACACCAAATATGAGAGCTCTGTACTGATAATATTTCCCTGATACACAAACTGCAGATATTGTCTGTGAGCCACGTGAATCAGTATGCTTCTGTGAGATCTAGAGATGCCGATTTACCTGTTTCAGGTCTAATATTACCCTCTAGGCCCTGGTCTTTTGGGGGGCAATGCAGAATATTGAGTAGTAGCTTTTCAGTCTTGATGGCACTGGCTTGATCCCTCCAATGTTGATGAGGTGAGATATCGCCTGCAGGACAAGGTGGTGCTTCCCCAATTTCCTGGACCTTGGGGAGGAGATGAAAAAGTTGTGAGGAATTTGAAGAAAATCCTATAAATAGCCCTGTCCGATCGTGCATAGCACCCATTCATCTGTGGTGAAGACTTCCCATTGATGATAAAAAGTTGGAAGCCTCCCTCCCACTGGGAGAGCTGGATAGTCATGCTTATTGCTGTCTCTGCTGTTCCTGCAGTTGAACTCCTGGCTCCGCTGTTGCTTGGGTAGGGATCTTCACCCACCCCAGGCAGATTTGAACTCTCTGCTGTCTCGGGATCCATAGTTTGGGTGAAAGAAATTAAAAGAAGACCCCTGCTGATAAAAGGGCGTGCACTCCTTTTTCTTAGAGGTAGAGGGCAGGGCTTCCTTTTTTGTCCTTTGTTTCAACATGGACATCTTATCACCCCCAAAGGCACCCAGGACCAAATTTGATTTTGAATGCGCAGATATGTTCCAATTTTTAAGCCATATTTGGTGTCTAACTGACATGGCTCGGGGCTCTGGCAACGAATTGGATGGCATCCAAAATGGCATTGGCTATGAAGGCCAGTGACTTCAGCGGTTTATTAACTCCCTGGTGGAGCTTGATATTATTCCCTGGAAAATGCTATTCACCCAGAGATAGGAGGCCCTGGCCATAATCGATACCGTGGATGTAGCCCTCATGGCTAGTGAGGCAGCCTCATGAGCCTTATGGAGGCCCAGTTCCCTCCGTCTGTCCTCTGGATTCCTGGGGGTATCATCCCCTTTCTTTGAAACTAGGGCAGCCATAGGAGCATCCATTGGGGAACCTGCAGTGTGTTCACCTTTTTAGGCAAATTATAGAACTTTCTTTGTAAAGGAGCTGTTTGGTCTGGATGAGCCTGGTTGATCCCATTCCGTCTTTATCACTTCCATAAAGTTGCTGGGGAAGGGAACAACAGGTTAGGATGGGGTGTGGTTAGGAAAAACTCCTGCTGCAGCCACCTCCAGAAGAGCTGAGTCTTGCTTCTTTTCCTGTCCCCCCACTCGGAATTCAGGTCCAGGGTCTTAGCAGCCTTATTTAATAAGACTGGGAAATCCTCAGTCTGAAAAAGCCTTTCTGAGGCTGGGCTTTGAGTAGGGACTTCCCTGTTAAAGGTCTCGCTGTTCTCTCTCAGACAGCAGTGGAAAAACGGTTGCCTCTGATTCTGATGATCTGGAGGGTAGGACAGGCCTTTTTTGTCCTCGTTTTGGGTAAAGGAGAAGGATCCCCTCCCTCAATGGACCTGTGTTTGCTGCCCTTTGCAGAATAGGCTGGCCTTGGAGGTGGTCTCCTGCGTGGTCTGCCCAAAATGGCAGCTGCACTGAAAAGGCAGGAACAAAAATGACGGCAGCACTCCAGCAGAGGAACAACCCCAATCATCATCATGGCGATCACTTGTGACCGAGTAAGATTGTCTTCCAGGGGTAGAGTCTTAGCAGTGGGTCTGTAGGTGGCTGTGAAGGCCAATTCTGGATCCTCCCACAGTGAGGACATAGGTTTCCAGGTGGAAGGCGATCACGATGAGGATTTGCTTGACGTGCCTTCCGCTGAGCTCGATTCTCCCTTTCGCCCTGTACTCGTGCTTCTTCAAAGTCCATAGCTCCTTTAATATAGGCTGACCTCCAGTTGGGGGGAAGAGGGAGGAGAAAAGACAATTTATTTATTTATTTGTTTGTTTATTATTAAATTTATTAATCACCCATCTGGCTGGTTGCCCAGCCACTCTGGCCCCCGTTATCTCTCCAGTGTACCCGGAGGACTTATCCTGGGCACTGACTTGCTGCGTGGGTGTGGGTGTGTGTGTGTATATCTGGGCAGAATCCCTCCCTTGTGGCCATCTTCTGGATCCATCAGCACAACTCCAGGTGAAGCGCTTGCCTGTTGATGATTGGCAGTGGGGGTGAATTGGGGGCAATTGGCTGGAATTTGGGCCCCTTGGGACTTATCCCATCTGAGTCTTCCTTGGATCATTCCCAGCCCCTGGGTGGGGTTGGGATATGACGCGGCATTAAGCCTGCCTTGCTCCTACTAGGCCTGCCTGCGCCGAGGAAGACAGGCTGTGCTTTGGCCTATGCCTGGATAGTGCTGCAAGGCACTCTTGGCAGACAGACTCAGTTCTAGAGGACCCAGTGGCCCCTTCTTTAGGTTCCAGAAAGGAGTCCCCCGACATTCCAGGCTGTCTATCTCCGAGGTGAAATCAGGCATTGCAGGTGCAGGCCTGGTCACCACTGCAATTACAAAAGATTTTTGATTTTTTGAAACTAAGGGAGAAGGTAGAGGATAGAAACTTCAGTTCTGGGCACCACACTTTAAGAAGGATGCTAGAGAGGGTTCAAAGGAGGGCAACAAAGATCATCAGGGGACTGGAAACAAAGTCACAACATCATGTGAGCCAGGTCTAAAAGTTCTTTACCTAAAAGTTGAAGGGACCTTAACACCAACTCTGAGGTCACATCAGTCAGCTCTTTTAGGCAGATTCTCAGTCATAGAATTTTTTAGGTAGCGATTGGGCATGACCCCAACAGAATCCTCATAGCTTTATACATACTTTATATGTATAGCTTTATGCCAGTTGTTTGCAAGCTTCCTAAAGTTTTATTTTCCACAGTGATCTGCAAATTGGGGCACATGAAACACCATAGCTTCAGCATTTTCTTTTCCAGTGGAGAATGAGAAGAAATAAGATTGATCCTATGAAGGCCAGATGTAGTGGTTTACTGGTGAGGAATTGTACTAGCTTTAACTCTTCCTTCTCATTTCTTATGGGTGGTGGAGAGAAGAATTGTTCCTTCCCATCAATCTTTGGCCTCTTACTCCTTTTCCTCTTTGTAGATAAAGGATGAAGGAGGTGTATCCATGTAAAATACTGCTTGATAAGAAACCACTAAGTTAAAACAATTTTCCCATTAAATCTTTTCATATATTTCTTGGACAATGGTGCAGATCTCATCACTAAGCCATGTTAATTTACAACTGGAGTATAATTTACATTTACAACTAAATAAGAGTATAATTTACATTTTTTCATTCTTACAAGTAGGCTTTGCATCTCTTTGTTTCACTGTATATATTTTGCATGCTTTCCTTTTCACCTACAGAGGAAATGTTTTAAATTATTCCCATATAGGGTCTTATGACCAGCACCCATGACAGTTTGAGGTTACCAGCACAATCATAAAACATGTCTCCTCAGAAATACGTTCCATTGAGTTCTATGGGACTTACTCCCAGGTAAGTTGGTATAGGTCTGCAGGCTCAGGAAGATGCACACTGAACAATTGTGTCCTCTCTTTTTCTTTCCACTGTTGCTCCTTTCTGCTTCACTCTGCAGCCTTACCCTCACAAAAAAAGTAGCAAACAAAAATGAAATGCCCATCATGGTCAAAGCAAGGCTTGATACTTACTAGGCTTAAAAAAAATCAAACGTAAAGTTTTTAATCTGATTTTTGGGATTTTTTTAAAGCATTAATTTTTATCCACCCTACTATATTTTCTGTCTTAACTAACTTCTCTGCCTTGCTTGGCCCAACTCCACCGCCACATAAGCATAGAACAGCAATATCTAGTCTTGTAGGTTTACCATGTGTATGATGAAATTTAGGGCACACTCCTACGGCCACTAGACAGCCATAGGATTTATCGCTCCAGGGTTGGTTCCCGAAGAACTGCCTCCCCGATCCTGCTGCCTCATAGGCTGCGAGGATCGTCTCCGGGTGCAGTGCGGAGCAGGAGGGAAGGGGGCGTTCCCAGGGGCAGGGAGTGCAGAAGTGCTGGTACGGCGCACCTATGTATCGTCTGGCCTCCCCACCCCAGGCTCTGACATCCTGCGGCTAGACAGCCAAAATTGGCCATCTAACCGTGAATGCAGGGCAGCTGGAGCGCAGAAGAGAGGATCCCTTCAAGTTTGGAGGTGGCTGCCTATTCCGATAGGATTGCTTCCTCCATTGTTTTTTGAGTTAGAGAGATATTTAGTATTTTCTGATTTAAAAAAAATTAAAATAAAAAATCCATTTATGATGAGATTAAATTGCTTTGATGTTAGAGAGAAATTTATTAATTTAAGATTTTGAAAAAAAAGAATGTAAATTTTAAAAAATCCATTTTAAAATCATCAGTTTTTATATACCCTTGTGAGGACATTGTATCTTATTTGGAATTCAGGCATAGGTAAGGTATTGGATTCAAGACCTTGAGGTACTTTTTCAGGGAAGAATTATTTTGAAGTTAACAGGAAAGTTAGAAACTGTTAATGCTTTGTGTGTGTTTTTGGCCTGGGAGATGCCTTTTCTTGTTAATGAAGTACAATGTTCATATATTGTCTTCTGCATAATAAACAGTACCTATTAATCAGGGGTGGGCAACTTCTAGGGGTAGGGGGCACTGCATTGTACCCCAAACTCACTGGGGACTACACCTGTTCCCCACTGCCAAAATTGACGCCATCAAATTCGTTGCAGTGGCAAAAAAGTAGCAATTTGGCAAAAATCCCCCAAGGGTGCCTTCTGGGTACATGATTCTGCTTCCAAATAAGGAAGCATATTGGGGGGGGGGGGTAAAAAATGGCCATGAGATGGCTAGATAGCATCACCAATGCAATGAATAAGAACCTGAGCACGGGAGAAAGCAGAGGACAGAAAGGCCTGGCGTGCTATGGTCCATGGGGTCATGAAGAGTCGGACATGACTAAACGACTGAACAACAACAAAAATGGCCATGATCATGTAATGTTGTATTTTTGATCTTTCCACATTTTCCCCAGTGTTTCCACATATATCCTTCCGTATTCTTTTCAGATTACTTTTGAGACTGGGAGACTCCTGAAGAGCATTAGCTCTTAAGGAACTTTTACAATCAATGTTTATACCCCTTACTTGCTGAATGCTGAGTGGCCCCATAACTACCTTTAAGGGAAACTCCTGACAGTTTAATATCAAATGACTAGATATTAATGATCAGAATTTCTACT
Source organism: Heloderma suspectum (assembly GCF_057233095.1). Lineage (NCBI taxonomy): Eukaryota > Metazoa > Chordata > Lepidosauria > Squamata > Helodermatidae > Heloderma > Heloderma suspectum. The sequence goes on from NC_139462.1 coordinate 121,813,008, forward strand.
TCTGACTGTTTATTCCCTCACTGCTGAGAAAAGACTTGCATTTCCCAGCTGCTGCTATCAGACAGATTATAGGGGTCTTCTATACCTCCCCTTTCTGTTGAGACTATGGAGTCTTCCATGGCCCTCAGGGCAAACTAGACAGGCCACTATTCACACCATTAGGAACTGCATAAATGCTATTGACTTTTAAAATGCCAGGCACAAGGGGCCTGATTTGGGACCCTGGGAGTAGGGGGGTATACACCGCTTGTCCCCTACTGTGGCCCTGTTCCAGATCAAGTGGTCCATGCCTGCTATATGTACTAGAAAAGATGCTCCCATTCATGCCAGCCTGCAAGAAATAATAGGTCATCTTCAAGAAATATGCTCTATATATACACTACTCGCTATATATGCCTAACACTAAGCACTTCAGATAATAGTAGTAGTAGTTATTTTTCAAGTGCAGTGTTTTTATTAGAATAATATATTTATGAAATAATATAGTGTGTTATCTAGGTAAATGTTAAGAGAACCCGCTTAAGGAAAGTGCATAATCAGGTTAGAGCTACAGGTTATATGGGATAAGGGGCTGCTGTTGAAAATAGGAGCTTTGTTTTGAGTTCTCTCCCTCTGTAATGTGCGCTACAATGTACCTGTATCTTAGAGTAATTGGGTTGGATCCAAATTTAGGCACATTTAATTGGGCTGACAGAATCGGACTTCCCTGCCCCCTCTTCCTCACAGCAATTCCTCTAGAGCCCTGAAAATGGGTCTGTGCCTGCAGACCCAGAGCAAATGGGGACCCTGCTGAATGGGTGGATTGCTGTGTGGGGCTGAGGGGGAAGGCAAAGGATCCCCAAAAATCGGGTGGAGGCACATTACGTGAGCAAAGTTTCACTCATGGTAGGTGCCTCCACCAGAATTTTGGGGATTCCTGCTACACCACAACCTATCAGTAGGGTCCTAACCATCTGTGCAGCATTTTCGGGGGCTGGAGGAGCTGCCATGTGGAGAAAGGGGTGGAGAAGTCTGCTTCTACTAGCCCAGTTACACCTGCCTAAATCTAGATATAACCCATTATGCAGTCAGTGATGTGGAGCGGAGGTGGTGAAATGGACAATATAATTAGTCAGGGCATGGGTAAGTTGCAGTACACATGGAGGAGTGAAGGGGGGTGGATGAAGACAGGGTTGCTATTTTCAGCACATGTTCTGTAGAGATTAATTCATAGCAACCCAATATTAGAACAGTTATTCCAGATTCTGTCATTTAAAAATAGAATAATATCCTACAATTTAAAAAGGTTACACTAAATTGTATGGCACTAAACAAAATTCCAGCTGCTACTAATTTTGCTTTATAAAGAGCTTTGTTTTTAAAAGGACAATCTCCAAATGGAAGTGAGCAGAGTTTTGGAAGATTGAAGACACTATAATTATTTATGAGAACAAATTGATATAATATTATGCAGCTTTGTTAACATTGCACTTGTATCACAAGTTTCTTTGGGTTATTTCAGCCAACATCAGTTGTTCATAGTCAAAACTGAAATGTATGGATGCCATGTGATAAAAATTGCAACTAATTTTAGTTTAATTTCATTGAATGTTTGTACCCTTTTCCTTCCAAAAGGAAGCCCAAAGTGGCTAACAATAGCATACCAAAACAAATACAATAACCTAAAGAAAAAGCCAACCAATAAGAAAAATATTCTAACACTAAAAATGCTATAATAATAAATACAACTTCAATTTCAGTTCAGTACTTTAGAGGGAAATTAACAAATTAAATTAATAAACTTAATTTAATTCCAGCATTCCAGACCATTGGCCATGCTGGTAGGGGTTTCTGGGAACTGAAGTTCAAATCATCTGGAGATCTACCTTCTGCCCACCCCTGTGTTAAGCTACAGATGGAACACAGTTTGAAAACCAACGATTCCACAGTAGTTCTGGGGTGGGTGGGACAATCTGCTTTTGGGAAGGTCCTTGTCCTGGTTAGCACAGGGCTTCCAGCAAAAACTACACCAAGGGAAGAGGTTTCCCCTCTGCTCCCAGAACAGCTCTCTTCTGGCATGGCTTATAGCCATGCTTGCAACACAGCTTGAATTGTACTTCAACAGCTTAATAATTTGCGGAAGACATCTATGTCTGGGTGGCAGCCTGTGCCTCCACCTTTTGATGCCAGAGTGCTCTAGGGCTGGGTGGATACTCAGCTGTCTCCTCTGAATCCATGGGTGTCCTTCAGAAGCCCCGTCCATGGGTTCCTCAGGATCTGCGTTTGTAGTTTCTCCACTGAGGGTGGAATTGGCTTGGGTATCATTAGTGTCATCAGGGGGACCAAGGATGTCTTTAGACTCCATAGTATTAGAATCTTCATCTGAAGAGCCATCCTGGCCTGGGTCTGGGTCAGGCATGGCAGCTAATAGCATTGTGTTTGTGTAGGTATCAGGGTATTTATTAATTTAAAACATTTTAAAATGACCTTCATTCTGTTTAGAATTTTCAAATCCTTTAAGCATGGGTTTCACTGATCAGCTTAGCAACACACACATTGTATTTGAGGAACAGATTCACAGTAATTTTAAGTCTGGGATGAATGCAATTAGAATTGCAATGTGGCTTCACAAAAAGCTTAGAGATGACCTGAAAACAAAAAAGGACACATATAGGAAGTGGAAAGAAGGCCAAACAACAAAGGAAGAGTACACGCAGGTAGCACAGAATTGCAGGGATGGCATCAGGAAGGCTAAAGCTGAGAACGAGTTGAGGTTAGTCAGGGAAAAGCAACAAAAACGCTTTCTTCAGCTATGTGCATAGTAAAGGACAGAAGAAAGAAATGGTGGTTCAGCTATTCAATAAGGATGGCAAAACGATAACAGATGACAAAGAAAAGGCGGAGGTGCTCAATTCTTACTTTGGCTCAGTCTTCTCCCAAAAGAGGGTCTATGACCCCCTGGCAAAGGCGAAGTACAGGCTGAAGGGGCAGGATTGCAGCTTTGAGATCGATAGGCATATGGTCAAGGAACACCTAATTCCTTTGAATGAGTTCAAATCTCCAGGGCCAGATGAACTGCATCCTAGAGTCATAAAGGAACTGGCAGAAGAACTCTCAGAACCACTGTCTATTCTCTTTGAGCAATCATGGAGGACAGGTGAAGTGCCAGATGACCGGAGGAGGGCTAATGTTGTCCCTATCTTCAAAAAGGGCAAAAACGAGGAACCTGGGAACTACAGACCAGTCAGTCTGACATCAATCCCTGGGAAAATTCTGGAGCAGATGATAAAGCAATCCATCTGGAAGCACCTTGAAAACAATGCAGTGATTACTCAAAGCCAACATGGATTTGTCAAGAACAAATCCTGCCAGGCGAATCTGATCTCATTTTTGGATCAAGTAACCTCCCTTGTGGACTGTGGGAATGCTGTAGACATCATATACCTCGACTTCAGCAAAGCTTTCGACAAAGTGCCCCATGATCTCCTGATGAGCAAACTAGCTCAAAGTGGGCTAGATGAAACAACAATCTGGTGGATCCACAGTTGGCTACAGAATCGGACTCAAAGAGTGCTTCTCAATGGGATTTTCTCAAACTGGGGAGAGGTAACGAGTGGGGTACCACAGGGCTCAGTCCTGGGCCCAGTGCTCTTTAACATTTGTATTGATGACTTGGAGGAGGTGGTGCAGGGAACGCTGATCAGATTTGCAGATGACACAAAATTGGGTGGGATAGTTAATACCTTGGAAGACAGAAACAAAATTCAAAGTGATCTTGATAGACTGGAGCACTGGGCAGAAAACAGAATGAGATTTAATACGGATAAATGCCAAGTTCTGCACCTCGGAAAAAGAAACCAAATGCACAGTTACAAGATGGGGGATACATGGCTCAACAACACTACAAGCGTGAAGGCTCTTGGAATTGTTGTCGATCACAAGCTGAATATGAGCCAACACTGTGATGTGGCTGCAAAAAAGGCCAATGCTGTTTTGGGCTGCATTAATAGACGCATAGCTTCCAAATCCCGGGAAGTACTAGTTCCCCCCTCTACTCAGCACTGGTTAGGCCTCATCTGAATTACTGTGTCCAGTTCTGGGCATCGCACTTGAAGAAGGATGCAGACAAACTGGAGAGGGTTCAGAGGAGGGCAACAAAGATGATCAGGGGACTGGAAACAAAGCCCTATGAGGAGAGACTGAAAGAACTGGGCATGTTTAGCCTTGAGAAGAGAAGACTGAGGGGAGATATGATCGTGCTCTTCAAGTACTTGAAAGGTTGTCACAGAGAGGAAGGCCAGGATCTCTTCTCGATCATCACGTAGTGCAGGACACGGAATAATGGGCTCAAGTTACAGGAAGCCAGATTCTGGCTGAACATCAGGAAAAACGTCCTGACTGTTAGAGCAATACGACAATGGAACCAATTCCCTAGGGAGGTAGTGGGCTCTCCCACACTGGAGGCATTGAAGATGGGGCTGGATGCTCTGACTTGGATTCCTGCATTGAGCAGGGGATTGGACTCGATGGTCTTGTAGGCCCCTTCCAACCCTACTGTTGTATGATTCTATGAATTAATATCTCTAAACCCACTCTACCCTCTCCCAATTGTCACCTGACCAAATTACCACCACCACACCAAATGTCATTCCATGCTCCCTCCAGTGCTTCCCTTCCCTTCAAACACAAACCTGAAACATGGCTCATTACAATACATCATTCCTTACTCAGTGCCACAAGATGCCTTCTTCCTTTGCTGCCCTTTTCACATGGCCTTCCTTTGATATATGTGAGTGTATATCCCACTTCTAGTCTCCCCTGAATCTCTCTTGGATGAGTTTTTTTTCCCGCTGTCAGCCATCTTCTCTAAGCCATGTTGTAATTTTTAACAGAACACCAACTCCATGAGTGTGTATTTCTCCCCACCCACATATAAATAAGAATATTATGTGGTGTCAGAAGTAGAGCTACATAAAACAAAGGAAGTCATGCTGTTCCATAAGAAGAATTCTAAAATCCATGGTCAAGGTGATAATTTATTAGGACCAACAAAATTGTGGGCAAGTTTTCAAAATCTCCAGATCTTGAGATTTTCAGGCCACAGGGGCAGCTGATTTGATGTTGAAGTCATGAAGTTGAATGGTTGGAGTCTTAAGACAGAGTGGAAGAAGAGGTTCATACACAAATGGATTAGGCTTTACTAGGTGTCATGCAGATTTTAGGATACATCTAGGACTGGTAGGGACAAACAGGTAAAGACTGATAACAACAGTTTTGAAAATATAAAATCCAGCTGTTACTCAGATTTGTCTCCAACCTTAGGTGGAACACACCGGTTACTTGGTAGGCTGAGAACAAAAGTAAAAAAGAAATGGCAATTATTGTGGATTTTGCCTCACTTGAATGTCTCCAAGTGACAGTTCAGTATGTAGGAAGCCCTTGGCTGCTAGCTAACTATTTGTACTTGTTTAAACACTTAAAACAAAGAGTATGCCATAAATTGCTGCATGTTGAATTCAATTTTGGTTTTGTACTAACAAGAATTAGTAAGGGGAAAATCTTTAGATCCTTTTTCAGTTTTTGTTAAATAATATGTATTATCAATAAAACATGTTATCAAAATACAACCATTTAGGTTGGGGATGGGCAAAACATTGGCTATGCTGGTTAGGTCTGATGGGAGTTGCAGGCCAAAACGTCTGGAGGGCCATAGGTTGCCCACCCTGATATAAGGTAAAACAATATTTATGGGAAATATATAGGTTTTCAAGGTCTTAGTAGCTTAAGATATTAAGTGGAGAGCTTTCTAAGGCCAAGTCTCTTAACAAACTCTGAATAGGCTGTCCAGCTGATAAGTAGGTAGGTACACAGGTGTTGGTAATCTTCTAGATGTTTTAGGCATATCAGCTTCTTCACATCAGAGCATATTTATACACTTTTTGCAATAATACTTACATTTGAGCTCAGTCTAAACTAAAACAATCCAATGAGATTAAAACACACAAAAAGTCTAAAGATTGATTCTAGATACTATCTTTGAGAAAACAACTCCCATCTCAAAATTTACTGATTAAACCCTAACTGTATAACCTTTCCTAAACATTAATATTTCAGATTTGATTGTGTATACTTTGCACAATATTTATTGACCATTAATTGTCAACCATTAACTGATAAGCAAACTCTAAGCACACCTTTGGCCTTCAGTAATAAAGAAATAATGTCTTACTACCTAAACACTTCATCCCTCAAATAACCCTTGAACCTTGAATGAAAGGCATTGACCTTGAGTGATGGACAATTTAACATCCTTTCCTAGATATTATCCAGACTACTTTGACAATTAGTTCTTGATATCAGTTACCTAGTATTCACTGTGGACCTACTTGTGTATTTGTGTGAGCAAGGAATGGCTACAGATCTCCATGAAGAAGAATTATCAATCATCAGAAAAACCATCTAGGTCCAACACCTAAACTAAGGTGGGATAAGTGCCACGTTCTGCACCTCGGAAAAAGAAACCAAATGCACAGTTACAAGATGGGGGATATGTGGCTCAACAACACTACAAGCAAGAAGGATCTTGGAATTGTTGTATATCACAAACTGAATATGAGCCAACACTGTGATGTGGCTGCAAAAAAGGCAAATGCTGTTTGGGGCTGCATATGGAAGCATAGCTTCCAAATCCTGGGAAGTACTAGTTCCCCTCTACTCAGCACTGGTTAGGCCTCATCTGGAGTACTGTGTCCAGTTCTGAGCACCGCACTTGAAGAAGGATGAAGTCAAGCTGGAGAGGGTTCAGAGGAGGGCAACAAAGATGATCAGGGGACGGGAAACAAAGCCCTATGAAGAGAGACTGAAGGCTAAACACTGGGCATGTTTAGCCTTGAGAAGAGAAGACTGAGGGGAGATATGATAGCGCTCTTCAAGTACTTGAAAGATTGTCACAGAGAGGAAGGCCAGGATCTCTTCTTGATCATCCCAGAATGCAGGACACGGAATAATGGGCTCAAGTTACAGGAAGCCAGATTCTGGCTGAACATCAGGAAAAACGCCCTGACTGTTAGAGCAATACGACAATGGAACCAATGACCTAGGGAGGTAGTGGGCTCTCCCACACGAGGCATTGAAGATGAGGCTGTCAGGGATGCTCTGACTTGGATTCCTGCATTGAGCAGGGGATTGGACTCGATGGTCTTGTAGGCCCCTTCCAACCCTACTATTCTATGATTGTAAGGAAGACCCCATCTAAATTTGTTTCATCAAAAGCTAGAAGTACATCATAGAATAACCACTGCAGAAGATGTGGATGTATTCACAAGCCCAGAGCATGCCCAGTATATGGTGCCACAGGTGGTTGGCATCAATCATTTTACTAAAAGCTCAGGTCAAAGCAAACAGAAGCAACTTCCAAACTGGAGTGCATTGCTGGAACAATCACAGCAGCATTACGCCCAGAGAGAAGCAATGAGACCAAGATGCACAATATATTGCTGTTGATGTTGCAGCCTTGCAAATGGCCTTCAAGCTAGACAGTGGAGCTAAGACACACAGAGAACCAGAAAACATTGTAACAACCATTTAGGGCAGAGTGTTTGTGCAAACATCATACTAGTAGCTTTTGGAAGTGCCAGACTTAAATGAAAGGGTGCAATAATAGCTTACTGCACAGCTGGATTTAATTAAGCAGGTCTCACATTTTGCTACAGTGGAGGAGGGTTGCTCCTCCCGCTCACTCCAGAAGGTAGTGCCAAATTTGAATAAAACTGAAATCACATTCCTGGCTGGGAGAGTGCCTCCCAGTTCTGGTCCTGCCTTTCTCTGAAATGCAGGGCTTTGACAGTGTTCTGCCTGGGCCTATTGTTGGTTCAAAGTGTTTTTAAACGATATTTTTGTACAGAGCTAAGTTATGTTCCAAAACTGTGAGGTGCTCCCCTACACAAAAAGGTCTGGCCCTGCCTTCTGGAACAAGTGGGAGGAGCAACCCACACTAGGAGGATACCCTCTGTTCACTGTAGAAAAGGAACCTTGACGGTAAGTCCAACGTTCCATTCTACATTACAGAGTATGATGATTCACTGTTGCTAGGCAGCATACAGCACCTCAACAGGTAGGTTCATGATGCAAACACCCTCCAGTGAAGGTTATATTTTCAAGTTATATCTATATATTTTTGAAGTGCTTGGAGAATTTCCTGGCACACATCACATCTGTTTGGGCCCATCTGTACCCCCAGTGATCCATGGGTACAGAAAAACATTATTTGCAACACAAGGAAATCTGAAGGCTACTTTTGAAAAGCTGGAGCCTACAGTAGTCATTACGAACATGATAAAACCCACTGCCTAGGTCAATGGCATGGTAATCAGAGAAAAGAATGGCCCTCTTAGACTTTGCTTTGACCAAGAGATCTTAAAGTCGCCAAGAGGCAGAAGTTCTCCATCCTCACTATGGAAGATACGCACAGAAACTTGGCTAGAAAGAAGCTGTTCATGAAAATCTGCACAGCACCATAGGCAAAACATAGGGGGAGAGAGAGAAATTGCTGCTAACATCTCACCTTTAGTGCTTTGTTGTCTCCAGGGATTGAGAGGGGTAGGAGCAAGGACAATCAGTTGCTTAAAGGAGAAATAATACCGAAATGTGGCTCCTACTTCAATTTGTGTTTACCTACAATTCCCCTGTCCCCTTCATGGATCACTGCCTTGTTGTGGCTAAGGGGCTTGCGTAACTCAGTGAAGCCATAAGCTATGCCGTGCAGGGCCACCCAAGACGGACAGGTCATGGCAGAGAGTTCTGACAAAATGTGGTCCACTGGAGAAGGAAATGGCAACCCACTCCAGTATTCTTGCCAAGAAAACCCCATGGAACGTATCACAAGGCTAAAAGATATGACGCCAGAAGAGGAGCCCCTCAGGTCGGAAGGTGTCCAATATACTACTGGGGAAGAGCAGAGGGTATTTCCAAGTAGTGCCAGAAAGAGTGAAGCGGCTGGGCCAAAGCCGAAAGGACACTCAGCTGTGGATGTGTCTGGTGGTGAAAAGAAAATCTGATGCTGTAAAGAACAATATTGTTTAGGAACCTGGAATGTCAGATCAATGAATCAAGGTAAGCTGGAGGTGGTCAAACATGAGATGGCAAGATTGAACATCGACATCTTGGGAATCAGTGAACTAAAATGGACAGGCATGGGCAAATTTCATTCAGGTGACCGTCATATCTACTATTGTGGGCAAGAATCCCTTAGAAGAAATGGAGTAGCACTCATAGTCAACAAAAGGGTGGGAAAAGCAGTACTGGGGTACAATCTTAAAAATGATAGAATGATCTCAGTACGAATCCAAGGCAAACCATTCAACATCACAGTAATTCAAGTCTATGCCCCAACCACTGATGCCGAAGAAGCTGAGGTTGATCGGTTCTATGAAGACCTCCAACACCTTCTAGAACTAACACCAAAAAAAGATGTCCTCTTCATCATAGGGGACTGGAATGCTAAAGTAGGAAGTCAAGAAATCACCGGGATAACAGGCAGGCATGGCCTAGGTGTACAAAATGAAGCAGGACAAAAGCTAATAGAGTTTTACCAAGAGAACACGCTGATCATAGCAAACACTCTTTTCCAACAGCACAAGAGACGACTCTACACATGGACATCACCAGATGGTCAATATCGAAATCAGATTGATTACATACTTTGCAGCCAAAGATGGAGAAGCTCCATACAGTCAGTAAAAACAAGACCTGGAGCTGACTGTGGCTCAGATCATGAGCTGCTTCTTGCAAAATTTCGGCTTAAATTGAAGAACGTAGGGAAAACCACTAAACCATTCAGGTATGACCTAAATCATATCCCTTATGAATATACAGTGGAGGTGAGGAATAGATTTCAGGGATTATACCTGATAGACAGACTGGCTGAGGAACTATGGACGGAGGTCCGTAACATTGTTCAGGAGGCAGCAACGAAATCCATCCCAAAGAAAAAGAAATGCAAGAAAGCCAAGTGGCTGTCTGATGAGGCTTTACAAGTAGCTGAGGAAAGAAGGGAAGCGAAAAGCAAGGGAGAAAGGGGAAGATATATCCAACTGAATGCAGAGTTCCAGAGAATAGCAAGGAGAGACAAGAAGGCCTTCTTAAATGAACAATGCAAGGAAATCGAGGAAAACAACAGAATGGGAAAGACTAGAGATCTCTTCAAGAAAATTGGAGATCTCAAGGGAACGTTTTGTGCAAAGATGGGCATGATAAAGGACAAAGAAGGCAGGGACCTCACAGATGCAGATGAGATTAAGAAGAGGTGGAAAGAATACACAGAAGAACTATACAGGAAAGATCTTAATGTCCTTGATAGCCATGATAGTAATGTCCTTGATAGCCATGATAGTGCGGTCACTGAACTTGAGCCGGACATCCTCGAGAGTGAAGTCAAGTGGGCCTTGGGAAGCATTAGTAACAACAAAGCTAGCGGAGATGACAGTATTCCAGCTGAGCTATTTAAAATCCTAAAAGATGATGCTGGAAAAGTGCTGCATTCAATATGCCAACAAATTTGGAACACTCAACAATGGCTGCAAGACTGGAAAAGGTCAGTTTACATTCCAATTCCAAAGAAGGGCAACACCAAAGAGTGTTCAAACTACCGCACAATTGCGCTCATTCCACATGCCAGCAAGGTGATGCTCAAAATCCTACAAGCTAGGCTTCAGCAGTATGAGAACCGAGAACTACCGGAAGTACAAGCTGGGTTTCGAAGAGGCAGAGGAACTAGAGATCAAATCGCCAACATTCGCTGGATCATGGAGAAAGCAAGAGAATTCCAGAAAAACGTCTATTTCTGCTTCATTGACTACGCTAAAGCCTTTGATTGTGTGGATCACAACAAACTGTGGCAAATTCTGAAAGAGATGGGGGTACCAGACCACCTTACCTGTCTCCTGAGAAACCTGTACGAGGGTCAAGAAGCAACAGTAAGAACCAGACATGGAACAACCGAGTGGTTCAAAATTGGGAAAGGAGTACGACAAGGCTGCATATTGTCACCCTGCTTATTTAACTTATATGCAGAGTACATCATGAGAAATGCCGGGTTGGATGAATCAGAGGTCGGAATTAAGATTGCTGGGAGAATTATCAACAACCTCTGATATGCAGATGATACCACCCTAATGGCAGAAAGCGAAGAGGATCTCAAGAGCCTCTTGTTGAGGGTGAAAGAGGAGAGTGCAAAAGCTGGTTTGAAACTCAACATTAAAAAAACTAAGATCATGGCATCTGGCCCTATCACTTCCTGGCATATAGAAGGGGAAGAAATGGAAGCAGTGACAGATTTTACTTTCTTGGGTTCCAAGATCACCGCAGACGGTGACTGTAGCCATGAAATTCAAAGACGCTTGCTCCTTGGGAGGAAAGCTATGGCAAACCTAGACAGCATAGTAAGAAGCTGAGACATCACCTTGCCACCAAAGGTCCGTCTAATCAAAGCTATGGTTTTCCCAGTAGTAATGTATGGCTGTGAGAGCTGGACTATAAGGAAGGCTGAGCGCCGAAGAATTGATGCTTTCGAACTGTGGTGCTGGAGAAGACTCTTATGAGTTCCCTGGACTGCAAGGAGGTCAAATCAGTCAATCCTAAAGGAAATCAACCCTGAGTGCTCATTGGAAGGACAGATACTGAAGCTGAAGCTCAAATATTTTGGCCACCTAATGCGAAGAGAAAACTCTCTGGAAAAGACCCTGATGCTGGGAAAGACTGAAGGCAAAAGGAGAAGGGGACGGCAGAGGATGAGATGGCTAGATAGCATCACCGATGCAATGAATATGGACTTGAGCACACTCCGGGAGAGAGCGCAGGACAGGAAGGCCTGGCGTGCTATGGTCCATGGGGTCACGAAGAGTCGGACACGACTGAATGACTGAACAACAACAACAATTCCCCTGTAACTTTTTCTGTCTGTCTTTTGGAGCACTTCAGCATTCTTGGATGAGAGCCTGACTTAGACATGATGAACAAAGAATCTTGCAGCATTTTGAAGACTAACAAATTTATTGCCACATAAGCTTTTGTGAACTAGAGGCAGATGCGATTGTTTCAGTTGCAGGTACTTAGGCTTAGTTACACTAAGGCATTGGGTCTGGAGGCTGTTCTAAAGGCTACATGGAAAAAGTGAGTTTGGGGAAGGGGTTTGAAGAAAGTAAGGGAGGTAGTTTCATGGAGACATTCTGGGAAGCAGTTCCAGCATGAGGGACAGCACAGGAGAAACTATCTTTACTGCCTGAGTATGTGCCCTAAACTTTTGAATGCCCTGGAGATATGAATGCAGTGCTCCTTTTTGTCCGATATTCTGCTTTAAAATTGGTACCAGTGAGGTGAACTAAATTATCACAATTAGGTATCAGTTAATGTCTGATTAATCATGCTCCAGTGGTTTAGGCAGGCAGTTAGATGTGTACAAATACTCAAGTACTGTTTTACCTTAGTGATGGCATTCAAATAACTGTCTTAGCCTAGTAAGCGGGAAAAAATCCTCCTTTAAAGGCAGCCTTTTAAATCCTTTTCCTTCAAGAAAAGATGTTTGTTTATTGCATTCTTGTCAGTGCAGAGGGGAGTGACAAAACGAAGACATTTAAGTTCAGAGCACAACTCAAGGTGGTGATTGCTGTTAATGGCCTGCTCCTCCATCTTAAGGAGTGCTGGACTGGGAGCTGGGAGAGCCGGGTTCTAGTCCCCACTTGGCCATGGAAGCTCACTGGGTTACTTTGGGCCAGTCACAGACTCTCAGACCAACCTACAACACAGGGTTGTTGTTGTGAGGATAAAATGGGGAGGAGGAGGAGGAGAATGTAAGCTGCCTTGGGTTCCTTCAAGAGGAAGAAAGGCGGGATATAAATGCAATAAATAAGTAAGTTTGCCTACTTCAAAGGCTTCCTGTTTCAGCATATCCAATTTACTGTAGTTCATTAAAGGTTATAAGGGTAGCTAATATTTGGTGGGTGGTGGTGGTGTTCTGGTCAGGAAAAATATCACCTGGGCTATGACACTTATTGCTAAGTGTCATAGTGATTCCTACCTAATACTATTCTCTGCCGTATAACTAAAGATAGCCTATACAAACTATTGCATTAAAAGAGTTTCTTACCACATTGGGGTAAGAATACTTTTGTTTTGTACACTATTCTGTTTGCTAGGGACTATTGACCAGTTTCTTTTTTTTATTCTAAAACCCACAGTTAGGCAATACCATTATTAGGACCAACCAAATTCCACCAACCTCTGCAAGCTTTCAAGTTCTCCAGAACTCTTCATCAGGCTAGATGGTACACAAAGCAGGGGATAGGGAAAGAAACAAAGTTTAAAAATGGCCAGGTGTTGTGGCCATGAGGTCTGCAGTTTAGATAGAACCAGTCTCAAAATGGGAATATGTAGTCTGAATGGATTAGTCAGTGGTAGGTATTTCAGGTATCAGATTACACCTAGCAATGCATTTGGGGAAAGAGAAGCAATGGCTGATCTCCATTTCTGAAAACACAAAGGCTGGCTATAGCTCTGATATGCCTCTTGCCTTGGGTGAAACACAGATGTTCCTGAGGCAGCATAGAGCAGCAGTGCAGAGCAACATTTCTTATATTAATAAAGCCAGAGATTAATTTACATGGTGTACTAGGTGAAGAAGACAATTGAAGCCAAATTCTGATTATTACCTAGTGGTTGGAGGAGACGGAACTCTCAGTGCAAATCTTCTTCCTCTAGTGATAGATTCCGATCTGAATGGCAAAATACAGTCTTTTCCAAAGCACATGCAAAAAATGGAGATGAGCCATTGCTTCTCTTTCTCAAAATTCATTCCTAGGTGCAGTCAGATACTAGAACCACTGACTAATTCATTCAGACTACACATCTCCATTTTGAGATTGTGTGTAAACTGCAGACATGGCCACAACACTTTGTTTCTTCCCTTATCTCCTGCTTTTTGCACCATCTAGCCTGAGTTCCGGAGAACTCGATCACTTGCACAATGTTGTGGAATTTTGGTTGGTCCTAATAAGGGTATTGCCCAACTATGGATTTGGATTGTTTTCTCATGAACCAGCACAGCTACGTTTGCTTTTTTAAAATTCTGTTTCTATTTCACTGACAGTATAGTAGAATTTGTTCAACTATTTTGTTGATTAGACAAAGCAGTCACTTTAGCATAATTATCAGTGTGACAGAATTGGAGATCTAGGCAGTAAAATAAATAACTTGCGGCAGAATTGCTTAGTTGCTTATCTGCATAGTTCTACAAATGAGTATAGTGAAATCTGCTTTTTGAAATGAAACGCTATCTGCAGAGTTAGCAGAGATAAATTAATCATGATCTATGAAGAATGAATACAAAACTACAATTATATATTTCTTGGTTTATTTAGCGTGCAAAGTTTGGACCTACTGCTGGATTAGTACAACTTCCCCAGCGTTCTTCTGCTCGAAGATCATCTGGACGGTTGAAAAGATTCAGCATTACTCGTTCACTTGATGATCTTGAGGTAACTATATGACACTAACCCTTCATGGTTTTCTTTGAAGAACGGTGAACTGGCATTAATAAATGAATTATTTTTATGCTTAATCTGTAGAACCTAGGGAAAGTATGTTCTCAACTGAAAGCAAAGATAAATGTATTACTTTTCATTGAATGCCCGTATGCTAAACTTTGTTATAATACAGGTGTCCCCAAGGCGACACTCATGGGGACCTCTAATGGCACCTGTGAAGCTCTCCACTTCCTGCCTCCTTCAAAACTTTATTTTTAATTTTTAAAAAACTTGAAAAACATTAGGGCACCAGGCTTCCTTCCTGTTCCTGAACCTGGCACTAATGAGTTTGGAAGAGAGGGAAAGAGTTCCTTCCTGGCCATGCCCAAACTTCTTCTGCCCACACAGACCTTTCGCCTTTGCATACGCTCTCTCTCTCTCCACTCCCAGCTGCTAGCCTCCACCAAATCTCTTTATCTCGCCCTTTCTCTCCCCTGTACCCTTTTGCCTTGCTGTTTCCCCCTCCCTCCCACCTGCTAGCTTCACTATTTTTCTCCCCCTACCTCTTTACCTTGTTGTTTCTCCCTCTCCTAGCCTTGCTCTTTCTCTTCCTTCCCTGCCCGTTCTCTCATTCTTCTCTCTCTCTCTCTCTCTCTCACACACACACACACACACACACACACACACACCCCGCCTGTCCCTTACTGGGTGGGGGCTCTGATGGCAGAGGAGGACGTAGGAGTGCCAGTTGGGGAATGGAGTGGCTGAGCCTGGAGTCAAGGAAGGGAAAACAATTTCTTTCCCTTGGGGCCCATGAAAGGTGTGTGTGTGTGTGTGTGCGCGCGTGCGCGCACGTAGGATTGCTCTGCACATCCTATGTAGGCTACTCAGAAGTAATTCCTGTTGAGTTCCATGTAAGCAAAGATTGCAACCTTAAATGGGTATTTTGTTGTGCTTCTGAGGGGTCCAATATGTAGATTGGCTTTAGTGTTCAGACCCTTCCTCTGCTTTCTTGGGAGAATTACTTGTCTTTTAACTAGCCACATCTGCCCTGGGAGCCAGTTTTTGGTGGTGCCCACAGCAGTTCTTGCCATGAATATGGACTTGAGCACACTCCGGGAGAGAGCGCAGGACAGGAAGGCCTGGCGTGCTATGGTCCATGGGGTCACGAAGAGTCGGACACGACTGAACAACAACAGCAGTTCTACAATACCTAAATGTGCCCACTCGTCCAAAAAGCTTGTGGACCCCTGTTATAATATATCCATGTTGTCTCTGTTACTGAACATGTCTACCACTGGAATTTGTGTTATAAAATTCACCTTTGTGCTCAGTTTGAGGCCTTTGGACATTTGTGGTACAAGATACTCATTTGTGAGGCCTAAATCCTGGCTTTATTAAAAATGTGTAGCGCTCATTTGTAGCAACCAAGTATGGGGATCACTATTTAGTCTTGGCCCAAATATTGGCCAAAACCCATGATTCTCAAAATGTATCTTGCTTTTGAAAGGAGGAACAGGCAGTTTCTAGAGGGGCAGATATGAGCAGTTTTTTATGCATAGTTTGATAGGTCCCAGATGCAGATTTTTAGCTATTCAACGTGACTTTTTCTGGTGACTACTATATGACTAAACACAAGTGTTCTCAGCACTTCATAGCCTGGTGAATTAAAATAAGTGGGTGTGGTACTGAAATTCATGAGAATCCTGTTCTACCAGGAAAAAGAATCTTGTAAACTTATTCAGAGGAGCAAGGAACAGACATGTAGGATGGAGCAAATAGCATAATAAGCTTGCATATGCTTGTAATCTTGAAGGAACATGCAGCTACATGCAGAGAAACAGGAGAAAATGGCAACAAGCTGTATACAGTGCTGTTTGATTTTATTGCTAGTTGGAGTTTCAAAAGAAGGACTTTGGAAACCTTTTGGTGAACTTTTTGTATGCATTTCACATTGAAACTATGAACCATTCATATGCTATTTTTGTAGGTGGTTCATTGTTATGCAAAGATGGTCACCACAACAATTTAAAGCCTTGAGTGCAAGCTGCTTTTTATGGGTTGATACACAAACCAGTGTTTAATCTGGGTGAGTCTTCACTGGAAAGAAAGGCAGAAGAGCCACCTCAGCTTTATTTGTTCTACTGGCTAGGATTAAGTGAATACATGTTTGTCAGCAATTTGATAGAGAACTTTACTTGAAATGAGTGAGAAGTCCCTTGGGGACTGTTTCTACATGGATACAGCTTGCAGCATCACTCATGTGAGTACATTGCGTTTTTCTAAAAATGTATGGAAATAAGGAAAGTGGTTTAAAGGCCAGTCTTCAAGTAGTAAGAACTTCTGTAGTTCCCATTAAAATCTATAGTGTTTCTTAGAAAACACAAAGTTTCTCCAGTCGAAATTTGAATTTATTAGATTATTTTTCTTAATTAATCTAAATCGATAATATTATTGTGTAGTCAGCAGTAAAATAGTTTTCCAGTAGGTGCTTATGCTATAGTGTGGCCTTTTCCATTTGAGTTTTTTAAAGAGTAATTTGATACATTAAAAGATATTTATAAAAATAGTTCTTAATATGTTTTTGTACGTGTTTTTATTTGTTTATATTTTCATTTGCTAATGGTTTGGCTGCCTGCTGCTTTTACGGCTTGAACAAGATTCAAAACAAGGGAGTGTTCTAAAAGTTGAGAATATTAAAACAGGGAAGTAGCTACACCAACTATTTTATTGATGACATGCATTCCAGAGTTATTAAAAATCCCAGTTCAGTCATAGACATGTCCATTTTCAAATGGTTGTTAAAATATTGTGTGGCTATTTCTTAGTTTATTCTTGCTGGTAAAAAAAAATCCAATAAGCAAATTTGTAATTGGCAAAAAAAAAAAAAACATTTTTATACTCTGTGGCTGTACTCCTGTGAGTAACAGATGTTACCGAGGAGTAAGCCCCTTTGAACTAAATGGGGCTTCCTTCTATGTAAACATACATAGGATTGCACTGCACATTTTGTATTGCTAAAATACATTTTCAGGAACATGCTGAAAACACTTTGCCTCAGTTTTGTCAGTTTGAAGCTTTGATATTCAGTGATATATAGCTTTGTCTTTAAAATCGATCTTTAGGAAAAATATATTTTTGCTATGTGATCTCATAGCTTTAAAAGGATTATTATTAGGGCTGCAACCTGATTAAAATTTCAGTAATCAATTAATCATCAGATTTTTGTCAATTAATTTCTCAATTAAATTTGCATAGTCATAAAATATTCTTTCATTTAAAAAAAGAAGTATCAATATACTGTTGAGTGAACATACTTGATGTTACATACATATCCACATGGTGTGCTTAATGTTTCTATCATCATTTGTTGTTTAGGTAGCAGCTGATATCGAGAAGAGGTATTCTGCCCCTGTACATGGAGGTTGCATTCCCAACTTTCATAGCGAAGACTTTCCATGCTAGAACAGAGCTATAGTAGTAGCATCTTGTTCCTAATCTGGCCAGCCATTCATATCTAAAAACTGCTGTGCTGGAACAGCGCAAGGGTTCATATAGTATAGTTAATGGTGCAGCTAGATAATTTTAGACCCTGGACTGAATGGTGTTATGGACAATTTAGATGGTCATGTGTATTTCTTCATTTGTGAAACAAAGAATGCGCAGTTCTTCCCACACACACCCCATTCCATGCTTTACAACTGGTTTTACATTCCTGATGTGTTAGAGCAAGACAAAAAAAAAATTTGTTTTCCAATCCTGATTTTTTTTTTTTTAATACTCGGAAAATATGCAGTTTTGTATTTTAAACTAACCTAAATCATAGCACCATCATGACTCCAGGAATAAAATGGAATTTGATTCTGGTGCCCTCGTGCTAAACACCTTTAGGATGCAATCCTATGCATGTTTAGACAGAAAAACAGTCCTACTACTCCCAGCATTCCCCAGCCATTATTGCTGTCTGGGGAATGCTGAGAGTTGTAGGGCTTCTTTCTTTCTAAATATGCATAGAATTGCACCCTTACTTGGGAATAACCCCCATTTTGTAATAGACAAGGGCAATATATTTACTATAATAAAATGAGCATCTGTAACCATGTACTTGTCCAGCCAGCAAGCCCCTAACTATAAACTGTTTTTGAAATAAGGATGCTGCAATGAGCAGTGTCGCTCCCAGTGCGGATGCAGGACCTGTTTGTCAGTGCCCTCACCACCTGTCATTCTCTTGTGTTCATTTGGGGGCCCACAGGGCTGCTATCATTACTACTACTGGAAGAAATAGTCTGCAGTGAAGTTAAGAAACAAATGTCCTTTTTGACCTGCCATTTTTTTGTGGAAGGTAGCTTTTTGAGAGAGAAACCCATTGACAAAACTGTCCTTGATTATTTGTGGAATACTTTGAAAATATGTTTTGTGCATAATGTATATGGTATTGCGGGGGGGGGGGGGACACCTACCAACATGATCCCTTTTCTGAAAAGTACCTACCTTACAGAATTATCGGAAGCATGCTTGCTCAGAAGTCCCATTGGGTTTAGTCCACCCTAGTAAATTTACTTAGTGTTATAGCCTGACAGTGCAATCCTATAAATGTCTTCTCAGAAGGAAATTCTACTGAGTTCAGTTGAACTTACTCCCAGGTAATAGGGCATAATATTACAGCGTAAATGAACTATTACATTTTATGCCATGCCCTGTCCCAAGAGATTAGGTTTGTAACAGTGTTGTAGAAGAGCACTTGTTCACAACATGTTTCTGTGCTAGTAGTCTAATAGTAACTCAGAAGTGAAGGCAGTGTCCCTAAAGAAAATAGGTTCCTTTCCCCCTAGCCTCCAATTCATTTTGGAAAGCCAGTCATGTAAGCATTAAGGTGATGCTGTAATGCTGGATAGATTCCCTTCTGTAGGACCGATTGCCTGAGAGAGAGAAGATCACAATATAACCACTTTGATTGTTTCTTTCCAGAAAGATGGTATAAATAAATACTAGTACTTCTGTGAGTTGGTGTACTTTGAGTCACCCACTGCTGCTATATCACCCTGATCCAAGAAGGCAATTTCTGTAGTTTAGGAAGCTCCTGACATGTCCATATTTGGTGATTTTAGTCAAGTGATGTTAGTTGTTTACCTTTTTTAAATGTGTATCACTGTAAAGCAGGTGTGTTCAACTTAGTGTTTGGGAGTACCATTTCAGCCACAGGAATGTGTAGAAGCACCACATAATACCTGTGGTGGGCTGGTTTGGTTCAAGGTATTTTGTCATCCCTGGTTGGGTGGGATTAGTTTAACAAAATAGGAGCTGCTGCTATACAGCACCTCCATCACCTGCATATATAATAATCCATTCACCTGCATGGCTAGTAATCTTTAGTTCTGCAGAGTCCTTTTCTATGAGGTTGCCTAAATAACTTCTACCAACTCTAGCATTTGAAAATATAGCCCTAAGAGTGCCTGGTGCAGTTATCCTCCCGCTGCTAGGTCTATCATGAATGGTGTTTGTCCTTGTTTCATTTTGCCAGGGACAATGAGATTGATTGCTTTTGAGGCAGTTGACAAGCACCTTGTATCACCAGGACTGGCCCAAGGCATTTTTCTGTTTGAGATGGAGCAGCAAATGGCACCTTCCTCCACTTGCCAGGCAAGGTGCATAGTACCCAAGACTAGTCAAGTTCCAGAAGTGCCTCCCCCACCCCTGGCAGTAAAAAAATACAACAATAATAGTTGATAATAATATCTGTTATTATTACTATAATTGTTATAATTATTATAGCTGCTAACAATTCGCTGCCTTTTCATGACACTCTAAATCAGCTACCACACTAGATGTGACACCAGGAGATCCATAATTGGATCTCCCCACTCCTTTTTTTAAAAAATGTAGAAACCACAATGAGGGGAGTGTAATCAGATCAGGGCTGCCGTGCTTGGGGACTTTTACCCAATGCCATTTTCCCAATTTAAATTGTACATTTGAAACTGCTATTTCCACCCAAGTGGGAGGCATACAGGTGTAGGTACTTATGCATTTTCATCTGCAAGCAAATACCAGCTTTTGGGGAGAGCAATTGTGAAAATGGCAGGAGGGAAAGGAAATCCACCTGTCCCATAGCATTGCAGTACTGATAAATCTATAACCTCCCCTCTCATGCAGCTGCTTTGATTTTGAAAAAAAGTGTGAGAGATTTGATCATGATTGTCTCAATATCACATCTATTTTGACCTTCACATGTTGCTCTCTATATGTGCCAGAGGGAAGTTGGTGAGATGGATAGCAAGCTCATACGTATGGATCCACTTCACTAACCTATCCACTTTAGGATGGGGAAGATGAAAAACTACATGCATGCATTCTTCTTGCCAGCTCTCTTTCTGCCTCCTCCCCACAGTCATTCAGTAACTGGGATTCAGTTAATTTAAAAGGAACGCCTGTATTCAGTTGGTGGTGTGGAATTGTCCCTGAAAAATGTGGATAGTTGGGTGGTACTTCATTGTATGAAAAAATTAGTCAAGATGCTTGTTCATGTCTAGTTGAATTTTTCTTTGATATTATTCCAGCTGTAGTCTGAACTGAACCCTAGATGGTAGGGTTTCTCAGACTTTCTATTCCCAGGGCTGAGAGAGCTGAGAATGATGGAGACCAACCAGTCACAAAATGGTGGCAGACCAAGGTGGAGTTTGGCATTATCAGCTGGCAATTACTGATAGCATTTTATATTGATATCTACTCCCCTTTTGGGAATTGCTAAATTCTTTGCCACAGTTATCTCTTTGTAGCAGGGTGTTCCATAATTCAGCTTTCAATTATGTAGACTTGGGCTCCGGAGGTATCATTACTCAGCCTCCCCATTTCAGGCAGAATTTGCTGATCCAGAGGCTCAAAGGAGGACTTCTTGTTTCATATTGTTTTTCTCCACCCTTGTTATGGGACAAGGAGCACAGAAGACTTTTCCTCCTGATAGACCCCTCCTTTACAGGGGTCTACCCTGTACAGGGATTCCTCAAGAAGAGAATTTCTGATAGGCTGCCACCAGTCAGGACAATTTCCTGACACACCCTGGTCTGTCCAGCTGCTTGGGGAGTTTCTGAGCCCTGTTGCTAAGGTCTGCTCCACCCCAGCCCCAGGAGAAGACTGCAAGGAAGGTGCTTTGGACTTTCCTTCCCAAAGGTCAGGAACACAGAACTTAATAAAAACCTTTTTTAAAAATCCTAGAAACACAAGCATTAGCTTTGTAACAGTGAAGGGAGAAGGGGGGTTGCCCAAACTCCCTGAAGCATAGGCAGCAATAACTAATAATCAGTAGGCTGCCCCCCTCTATGTCAGCATGAGCCAGGGGCTTCTCAGACCTCCCAGGACACACTTGGGAGTCTAAAATAAGGGTTCAAGCCTATCTTTTTAAGCCCCAAAGCGAGAAATGTTACATGGTAGCAAAGGACCCAGTAAAAGCTGCTGAATTAGGTACTGAAGGTTACCTGGAAGGAGGCACACACAGTTTATTGGTGTTGGGGAAAGGGATGGGAACTTATACAAAAAATCACAGCTAACCTTTGAAACAATATGCCAAGCAAAACAACAAAACAATATCTAAGCTTATCCTATACATTACCAAAGTAACGGTCAGGGCCATTCCAGGATCCATGAACTCACAAGCCTGAAGCAAGTTCACATTAGGGATGTATGGAATGTACTTACCTTTCCGCAGATTATGTTTATGGGGGGGGGGAGGCGTTCCGTCCCTCCCCCCGAAATCCTCGATGGGGGGGGGAGGCGATCCGTTCCTCCCCCCCCGGAATCCTCGATGGCTGGCTGTGCTCTGCGGTGGCTCTGTGGAGCAGCCGGCCAGGCCCAGGCCAGAGCTGTCCACAGCCGGATTTCCGGCCACGGAGGGCTCTGGGTAAAAAACCAAAACCGCATATGCATACGCAAATGGCGGTGGCTACAGCCGCCGCCATTTGCGTTCCTTATTTTTTACGTTCGTTATTTACGTAGACTATTACGGCGAAAATAAAGGGGAATGCAAATAGCGCCCACTACGCTATTTGCGTTCCCCTTTATTTTTGCCGTAATAGTCTACGTAAATATTTACGTAGACTAAGATGGCCAAAAATAATGAACGCAAATGGTGGTGGCCATAGCCGCTGCCATTTGCGTACGCGTTTTTTTTTTAACCCAGCCGTGATAGGCTACGTAAATCTTTACGTAGCCTATCACGTCTCTGTAAAAAAAAAAAAAAAAACGCCGCCCAGAACATCCGCCCCAGGTAAGTCTCGTCCTGGGGGGGATCCGCGGGGGGACAGGCCGTTCTGCCACAGGTTTCAGGGGCGGAATCTCACTGAGATCTCACTGAGATCTGTGGCGGAATTCTCTGACATCCCTAGTTCACATAGGTAAGGAGGAGGCAACTGGGCAGCTCTTACCCTCCCCTTTTTATCTTCGAGCCCTTGACAACTCAGAAAAGATCTTCTGCAACCAATCACAGGCCAACTCCAGCACTGTTCCCAAACTCTTGAAGGGGTGGGGCTCTTTCTCAAGGGAATGCAGCTGTGATCATTTGGCCCAATTAACAAAGCCTTACTCTGGCCTTGAGAGCTGGAGCTGCCCAAGCTGTCTCCAGATAGCAGATTCACAGGTGGTTATACCACTATGTGCTATCGTAGCTTGGCCCCATGGCCGAAGCTCCCAATTAATACAGCCATATAATATAGCTTTTTGACATGAGCTCACCATCAAAATGCAGGACAGAAAAATTTAGTTCTTCACAGTAACCATGCGTTCTTTCACATGGGGTAAAGTTTAGTGAGAAATCCCTTTTAAAATAAGACATGTCCAAATATAAAAAGGGAGTTTATGAAAAAGGGGGAAAGCAAAAGGAAGGCAACAATCATACAATTCACAGAATTCCAAATAAAATCAAAGTCAGTCTAACTTATCTAGTCACACTTATCTAGTTCACTGCAGAGAGGATGGCCTGAGAGGGAATGTTGACCTCCATTTAGATGGTATATGGAAAGGGCTAGAAGGACTGACTGAATCCTTTTTATGGAGATCTCAGCTCAGTAAAAGCCAGCCCCTGGCCTTAGCACAGACTGATGGTTGCTTTATCCAATAACAAAATAGCCTCCATCTCTGATGTCAATGGTCTAGCCAGCAAATCAGAAAATTACCTAGTGCTTGGATCCACTTTCTTAATGACTGTAAATCTACATATCAAAAGCCCAAGGCAGTTGGAACCAGTAAGGCTATTTTTAAAAACAAATTAAGGTTTTGGTTGCATTTTGGATGACAAACAAGTGAGATAAAGGTACATTAACATATTTGGGTTGCCCAGCAGGGTGCCAACTGACTAGATGCTCTAGGAGGCACTGCTGAGGTGTTGGAAAATAAATGTACGTTAGAGGTGATTTGGGGACATTAATTGGCTTATCTCTGTCGGAACAGAAAAACGGAGGTTCAAAGAGTGGTTTTGTGTTCTGAGGCTCAGATCCCACCTCTGCCTTGAACTCAGGTTCTTGGGCAAGTTAATTTTCCATTAGCTTCACCTGTTTGCCTCTCTTGGGGTTGTTGCTAGTGTCTAAAAAGATTCGGGACCCAGGCCCATAGGACACAAATCTGCACATAATCTGCAGATACTGATTTATATCTATATATGCAAATTTTGAAATATCTAGGATTTATTTAAATTTCACAGATGGTAAAGCCAACCCATTCGTTTCTCACCCAGATCACCTCAAAATAAATTATTCAGTTAATTTGCACCCTGCCAGATCAACCCAAATCAGTAGGAAAGGAAAGGTTCCTCCTGTGCAAGCACCGAATCAGTAGTTCCTCTTTAATTACAATTAGTTTGCAATGGTATGAAGAATGCAAAAATGAGAATGGCTGTGGTTTTTCCATACTCTCTCTGTCTCTCTCTCACCCCCCGCCCCTAAAACGGCAATGTTTGCATCAAAATGGAGTTTCAAAAATTTTATAGCATGCTAATCCAAAAGTAAGCCAAGGGCAAATCACAAGGTCACCCCCCAATTACTGTCCCATTTCCTGCCTAAATCTTGCATCAAAATGTAAGCAATTCCCCTCAATGCTCTTTTAATATAATTCACATTTACAAAATAAATTCTGTTTTTGTCCATCCTGATTTATTCTGGTTTTGCCAGTCATAGAAGGGACAAAGACACTAAAGCTACATCGCAGCCACCCTGGCTTCAATCTCAGGCTTCTGAGATTGAACAGGGATTGCCACATACTTTGAAGCATGTATTTGCAACTATGAGGACTAGAAACCTGCTTATTAAAAATGAAATCTGAGGTGCTCAGGAAGCTGATTACTATGGTCTCTGCCACATTTTGCACATTTTTGCCTTCCTGTAGAGTCATGTCAGACACATAGCCCTAACTATAGTAATGTTTCTGCAAACATTATCCAAACTGAATAAAGTATGTTACATTATTTGTTACAGAGAGAAATTCTTAAATACCAGAGCCCTGTTTCCCAACTAGACTTTTTATCTGAGATAGATGAAATACCTTCTGATCCATGATGAACCAGAGTTTTCTGCAGTGGCTGGTTGCTATTGGTAACATAAAGGGAGTAAAATAGAATATCTGAAATGCCTTTAAACTTTATAGGCATTTTGTACAGGCAGTGCACAGTACTGGATGGTGTATTTTAGCTCTTAAAAGCTATTGCATTTAGGAAATGATCCTCTGTTCAAAGTAAAGATGAATTTGGGAAAGGTACTTCTGGCAAAAATAACTGCTTTTTCTTACGATGAGCAGGTAAGCAATGTGACCTTCTTTCCTTTTGTTTTAAAATCACAATGGATAGTTTTGCATTAGAGAGTAAAAACCAGAATTTTAGATCACAGATTAAATAATTCCACATTAAGAGTTCTGAAACTTTTAGGTGAAATTGTATTTTTTAAAAGCAAAAATAATGGTTATGTGACAGAAACTGTATAGTAACAATCTTTACGGAATCTCAGTTTTGCTCATCAAATTTTAGTGTTAATGTTAACTTCATCACATATTTTTCAAGATAAAGATTCAGATCGACAGTAATCTGCAAATGGTGCAGCTTCTTTATGTATTGTAGGCTGTTTGCAATAAACTCCATGAGCATTTATATTTTGGTGGAAAAAGTTGAATAATTTTCAATTTTTTTAGTTTCTCCTCTTTGGGTTTTTTTTAATAGCTAGAAGTATCCTTCTAGCTATTAAAAAAAACCCAAAGAGGAGAAACTAAAAAAATTCCTCAGATGTGGCAAAAATATATCTCACCTTAGTGTTCTTCTTTGCTCTACAGTTGTTTTCACGCAGGTAGCTAAGGCAGAAGTGGAAAGAAAAATATTAAATGTGTTTCAGTCTTAAGTAAAGGAATATTATCCAATCATGATGGAGCAGCATAATGCACACCAGAAAGTGTTATTTCTTACAATTACTTTGCTGCTTTTTATTTTAAAAAGGAATTTGTTTTGAGTTCCTCAGTAAGGAATGTCTGATATATGTGTGTGTGTGTGTTTAAAAATTTAAAAGTAAAATTAATTTAGTAACGATTGGGGCAGGAAATGAAAATGAAATTATATAGAAAATAGAAGGCATCTGTTTAGGGACATTCATTTCATAATAGTAAGAGTTATATTTATAGTTGATATTTTATGTTTAGATAGTGTGTGTTTTCGAATAATATGTGTGAATGTTTAAATTTAAATGAAAATACTGAATATGCATCATAATCTCTGTTGTTTTTGCAAAAATGTAATTTATAAAAATGGAAATAAAGGCCAGGATCCAGTCACACATGGGAAGGTGCCTCGTGTGGTACTGATTATCAGAGCGTGTAGGGGCTGCTGCCAAAAGGGGGAGCTGAAAAGTACCTGTTCAGAATACCGCATGCAACACCTGGGATTTCAGCAACAGAATAGGTTTAATCTGCTGCATCAGCCTTCCCCAACCTGGCCCCCTCCATTATTGTGGACTACAACTCCCAGCATTCCCGACTTTTGGCCATGCTGGCAGGAGCTCATGGGAGTTGACATCCAAAACATCTGAAGAGCACCAGGTTGGGGAAGGCTTTGCTGCCTGATAATAGTAATACTTAGGATTTATATAGCACTTCCCGTTGATCAAGGTGCTTCATGCGTGTTATCTTATTATAGTGTCATCTATATTGTATAAAAACAGGCTTGTCAAGTCCTTACCCTGAGGGGCTTACAGTCTAAAAATAAACATAAGGGAAACAATAGAGGAAAGGGGTGGGGTAAACAGGCAAATAATGTGCAGTGACTTCACTTACATGTACTTATGCTTCGTTACAGTAGGGCGGGGGTAGGAAACATGATGCACACAGACACCAGTGTGCTTATGGACAGCTTTTGTGGTGCCACCAAGATGGCCTACATCTCCCACTTTTTAAAACAAATTAACACATTTTGTTGTGAAATAGGTTTCCGATGGCGCTGAAAAATGTGGGTTCAAAGACATTGTTTAGGGTAATGGGGCTTAGACCCCACCTCTGCCTTGTATTTAGTCTTTGGGGCAAGTTACTTGTCTTTTGCCATGCCTCCCATGGCAGCCATTGTGGTGGTGCCCAGGACAGTTTCTCAAATTGCCAAATGTGCTCACAGTAGGGATGTACGAAAGTCACTTACCTTTACGCAGGGGTGCTTCGCGGTGGGGGGGAGGCGCGTCGCTTCTCCCCCTGAAGTTCAGGCGAGAGGGGGAGCCGTCCCGCCTCGCCCGGCCGAAATTCAGGCCGGGGGGGAGGCTTCCCGCCTCGCCCGGCCAAAATTCAGGCCGGGGAGAAGTGCCCTGTCTCCCCGGCTGCGAAACAAAGTCTAAAAAAAAAAAACAAAAAAGAAAAACCCCGTGATAGGCTACGTAACGATTTACATAGCCTATCACGGCTAGATTTCCAAAGTCAGCCGTGATAGGCTACGTAAATCGTTACGTAGCCTATCACGGGTGACTTTGAAAAAAAAAATAAGCGCGTACGCAAATGGCAGCGGCCTATGGGCGCCGCCATTTGCGTTCCTTATTTGGTCCCGGTAGTCTACGTAAAGATTTACTGAGCTAGGGATGGCGGAGAATTTCTCCCCGAATCTTCGGGGGGCCGAGCGCCAACGCATTCAGCCCCCCGAAATCGACAGTGAAATTCTCCGCCCCCTCCCCGGGATGGGACTTACCTTTGGCGAATGTCCCTCCCAGCGGCGGGTCCCGGCGGCGGTTCATCGGCCTTTCGTCGGGGGCGGGGGCGGCAGCCGGTCTTCCGGCCGGCTACCGCCGCCACCATTACAAAGTGTAAAAAAAACAAAACAAAACCCCATGATAGGCTACGTAACGATTTACGTAGCCTATCACGGCTAGATTTCCAAAGTTAGCCGTGATAGGCTACGTAAATCGTTACGTAGCCTATCACGGGTGACTTTGAAAAAAAAAAAAGCGCGTACGCAAATGGCGGCGTGGCCACCAATGGCCACTGCCATTTGCGTACGCGCTTTTTTTTTTTTTTCCAAAGTCACCCGTGATAGGCTACGTAACGATTTACGTAGCCTATCACGGCTGACTTTGGAAATCTAGCCGTGATAGGCTACGTAAATCGTTACGTAGCCTATCATGGGGTTTTGTTTTGTTTTTTTTACACTTTGTAATGGCGGCGGCGGTGGTAGCCGGTCGGAAGACCGGCTGCCGCCCCCGCCCCCGACGAAAGGCCGATGAACCGCCACCGGGACCCGCTGCCGGGAGGGATATTCGCCAAAGGTAAGTCCCATCCCGGGGGGGGGGGAGAATTTCACCGCCGATTTCGGGGGGCTGAATGCGTTGGCGCTCGGCCCCCCGAAGATTCGGGGAGAAATTCTCCGCCATCCCTAGCTCACAGCCCCAAAAGTTTTCTTACTCTGCAGTAGGATATTAGTTATGGGTTGTTTTGAAGCAGCATTCCGCAACCTGGTGCTCTCCAGACATTGTAGACTTCAACTCTCATGAGCCCTAGCCAGCATGGCCAATGGTCAGGAATACTGGGAGTTGTATTCCAAAAAATCTGGAAGGCACCAAGTTGGGGAAGGCTGTTCGAAAGGCTTCAAAGAAAATGTGAATTTTGAGGAGGGATTTGAAGTAAATAATACCTACTTCCCAGGTCTTCCGAGAAGCACTTCCATGATAGCAAGGGGGAAACTTTACTTCTCGAACATAATCATTAGAACTTTGGATATCCTGATGAAGTTAATGTAGCAATCACAGCATGTCATATCTTGCTCTTTGAGGTATTATGTTCTTTGGGCCAACCAGCAACAGTTTTCTGTTCAAAAAGGCTAATTGAAAAGGCTAATATACTTTGAGCTTTTGGTTTCTGGAAAACAGTTTGAGGCATAAGAGGCAGCAGTGGAGAATGGGCAGTGTCATTTGAGGGAGCAGGTGTAGGGACTGGGCCCAGCACCTCTGCAGACCTGCCCCAAGAAGACATGGAAAATGATTCTGAGTCAGAATGGAAGGGGGAAGTAGAAGGAGTTGTCAAGGCATCAAGGTTGCGGGTGGTGGTGGTGGTGGTAAGAATATTGGTGCCATAGAGGGTGAAGCCCAGCTGCAGTCTAATCAGTTGGATGATAGCCTGGATGGGAATGCAGGCTCCTAACAAAGAGGAAGAGGGGATGGGAATAAGAGACCCCAGAGTCAGGTACCATATGAAAAGGGAGGAGTAACACAGGGTCATGAGGTGCTCCAACAGACTTGCAGCAAGGGAGGCGACCCTGTGGAAAGACCCACCTTGAGGGCAGGACTTGGTAGGCCACTTAGTCTGAGATTGGGGGTCTGTAGTAACCAGAGGCAGTTTAGTAGCAACTCTCATGCATGGTGTTTTCACTCAGGTAGTAACCTGAAGCCTACTGTATTATGCAAAGCCTACTAGGAAAGCTTGTTGGCCATTGCTGCTTAAGGATGCTGTCTGTAGCCTGAAGCATGGCCTGTTTGCTTGTAGTTTGCATAATAAAAGTAATTGACTAGAAACAGGCTGGACAGTTTGACTATAAAGGACACCAGGGGCCATGCACCTGACAACAGGAGACTTTTGGTTGTCAGAGGGTGGTTGCTGCTGGAGAGAAGGTCACAGGTATGTTGGGATATAAGAGTGGCGAGATGGGGTAGAGGGCAAGGCCATGGAGGATTTTAGCATGTGCAGGGTCCTGGTGTAGACAGGTAGTCAGTGTAGGGATTTAAGGAGAGGCATCACATGATCAGAGCAATGAGAGAAATGAATCATTTTGGCAACAGTGACCAAGGTGAGACAAGGGAAGAGGAGAGAGAAGACTACTGAAATAGCCAAGGCAAAAAATTGCTAGAGTATGGACCAGATTTTTTTTGAGGGGTCAGAGGAAGAACTTTTTTTGTGTAGTAATGTAAAAGAAAAGAGCAACTTGATTTGGTATACGGAGGGCAGAGGAGGGAAAAACCCAAGGCTTTGTGCCTGATCAGCAGGGGAGATGCTAACATTGGTAATGGATAGGGAGAGTGAACAGAGAGAAGAGTTTTGAGAGTAAGGAGCTTGAGACAACTATGAAGCATCCAAGCAGAAATATGAGAGAGGCATTTGGAGATGCAGAATTGGATGGAGGAAGAAAGTTTTGGGCTAGAGAAGTAGAACTGGGTGTCATCAGCATATAAGTGGTAGTGAAAGCCACAAGATGTGATGAGGACACCCAGTAACAGGGGATAGAGAAAACTTTGGAGTGCCAAGTACAAAGTCCTGAGAAAGCCCTGACAAAGAAAGGAAGCAGTGGAAGAAACACTGAAAAAGCAGTTAGGCTGGTTGGAAGAAAACCAGCTGAGGACAGACTCATAGAGACTTGGAGCATGAAGGGAATCAAGTAAGATTGAGAGAGAGAAATTCTGTCAAAAGTGGTAGAGAGGTATAGAAGGATGAGGACTAAGTAGAGATCTTTGGATAGTGAGGAGATCATAAATGATTTTTCTGAGGGTAGTTTCAGTGCATTATAGGGGGCAGAAGCCACACTGGAGGGGGTCAAGAGCATAGTTGGAAGAGAGAAAGTCAAGACAGTTGGAGTAAGCAGCATACTCCAGGAGTTTGGAAGGTAGACGGGAAGTTGGGCAGTAGCTGGAGAGGGAGGATGATACGTTTGTTTGAGGAAAGGAAGGATCCAGAGAAGATCCTTACGTTATTTTGAGAAGTTGCTGGGGACAGAATGGACCCAAATTGGCTTAGGCAATTGGTAGTTTCACTTTCCCTCTCGTTTCAATAGGTGTAAATTGGACCCTTGGTGGCTAGTAATTTAAATGTGTTTGTTTGTTGTTGTTTTAAATGGCGTGTGTGTCTGTGTGTCTAAATGCCACAGGACAAGTTACCCCATTATAGTTGAGGAGTACATGAAGTATGCAGTATTTCTGGTTTGCAAAAAGACAACAAAACCACCCTCAAATGTTTTACAAATATTTCAGAGAGCTGCTGTTGTCCACAACAACCCCACTGCGAGGTTAAGAAACCATCTGATTACACCAGGTTGTATTTATACCCCTAACTTTTGTAATAGTGACTTTCTTCATCAACCTATAAGGAAAAATGATGACTACGTAAGGGAATTTAATACTTGCAGCTAATTTCAGTGGTGTCATGGACCCCTTTATGAATTAGATATCCTCTACTAGTGTATGTTTGCATAAACATTTTAAGAAATAGCTTTGGAACAATCAAAGGATGTATGGAGAATGTTAGCCCCTGGAGTAAGAGATAATATTATTTCCTCTGCAGTCTAGAATTCTTGTTCAATAATAGATCATTTTTTCTGTTCTGCAGACAGGAGGCGGATTCTAGAGGCTTACGCCCCTGCCAATTCCCTTGCACCCCGCAGGTTCTGTTTGCTGAAGCAGTGGGTCCTGCATCATGAGAAACGCTGGGTTGGATGCACAAGAGATTTAGCGCTTTTCAGAGGAAGCCCTGAAATGAGTGGAAAACTCATTTCTTGATTGGGAGAGGTCGGTGGAGCTCCATTATGTGAGCTCTGCTGAGCTGCCCCATTCCAGAAATTAGCGTTTTTGCTCCTTTCCAGTTCCTGCGGAAGCACTAAATCTTTGTTCTGCAAGCACTGGGTGCCACTTGCAGATGGGAATTGGTGGGATGCAAGAGAATTGGCAGAGGTAAAGTGCACCCTTGGATTCTGTCTTTGGATGAGAAAGCAAGGGTTTGTCAGATTGCTGCACAGACTTAGGCAGATCACAACCCCATTTTTTAGAATGAAATTTTGCTAGATCATGGATCACTGCCTTGTTGTGGCGAAGGGGCTTGCGTAACTCAGTGAAGCCATAAGCTATGCCGTGCAGGGCCACCCAAGACGGACAGGTCATGGCAGAGAGTTCTGACAAAATGTGGTCCACTGGAGAAGGAAATGGCAACCCACTCCAGTATTCTTGCCAAGAAAACCCCATGGAACGTATCACAAGGCTAAAAGATACGACGCCGGAAGATGAGCCCCTCAGGTCGGAAGGTGTCCAATATACTACTGGGGAAGAGCAGAGGGTATTTTCAAGTAGCGCCAGAAAGACTGAAGCGGCTGGGCCAAAGCCGAAAGGACACTCAGCTGTGGATGTGTCTGGTGGTGAAAAGAAAGAAAGTCCGACGCTGTAAAGCAAATAATCTGGAATGTCAGATCAATGAATCAAGGTAAGCTGGAGGTGGTCAAACATGAGATGGCAAGATTGAACATCGACATCTTGGGAATCAGCGAACTAAAATGGACAAGCATGGGCAAATTTCATTCAGGTGACCATCATATCTACTACTGTGGGCAAGAATCCCTTAGAAGAAATGGAGTAGCACTCATAGTCAACAAAAGGGTGGGAAAAGCAGTACTGGGGTACAATCTCAAAAACAATAGAATGATCTCAGTACGAATCCAAGGCAAACCATTCAACATCACAGTAATTCAAGTCTATGCTGCAGCCACTGATGCCGAAGAAGCTGAGGTTGATCGGTTCTATGAAGACCTCCAACACCTTCTAGAACTAACACCAAAAAAAGATGTCCTCTTCATCATAGGGGACTGGAATGCTAAAGTAGGAAGTCAAGAAATCACCGGGATACCAGGCAAGCATGGCCTTGGTGTACAAAATGAAGCAGGACAAAGGCTAATAGAGTTTTGCCAAGAGAACACGCTGATCATAGCAAACACTCTTTTCCAACAGCACAAGAGGCAACTCTACACATGGACATCACCAGATGGTCAATCTCGAAATCAGATTGATTATGTCCTTTGCAGCCAAAGATGGAGAAGCTCTATACAGTCAGTAAAAACAAGACCTGGAGCTGACTGTGGCTCAGATCATGAGCTGCTTCTTGCAAAATTTCGGCTTAAATTGAAGAACGGAGGGAAAACCACTAAACCATTCAGGTATTCCCTAAATCATATCCCTTATGAATATACAGTGGAGGTGAGGAATAGATTTCAGGGATTAGACCTGATAGACAGAGTGCCTGAGGAACTATGGACAGAGGTCCATAACATTGTTCAGGAGGCAGCAACGAAATCCATCCCAAAGAAAAAGAAATGGAAGAAAGCAAAGTGGCTGTCTGATGAGGCTTTACAAGTAGCTGAGGAAAGAAGGGAAGCAAAAAGCAAGGGAGAAAGGGGAAGATATATCCAACTGAATGCAGAGTTCCAGAGAGTAGCAAGGAGAGACAAGAAGGCCTTCTTAAACGAACAATGCAAAGAAATCGAGGAAAACAACAGAATGGGAAAGACTAGAGATCTCTTCAAGAAAATTGGAGATCTCAAGGGAACGTTTTGTGCAAAGACGGGCATGATAAAGGACAAAGAAGGCAGGGACCTAACAGATGCAGATGAGATTAAGAAGATGTGGAAAGAATGTACAGAAGAACTATACAGGAAAGATCTGAATGTCCCTGATAGCCATGATAGTGCTGTCACTGAACTTGAGCCGGACATCCTTGAGAGTGAAGTCAAGTGGGCCTTAGGAAGCATTACTAACAACAAAGCTAGCGGAGATGACAGTATTCCAGCTGAGCTATTTAAAATCCTAAAAGATGATGCTGTTAAAGTGCTGCACTCAATATGCCAACAAATTTGGAACACTCAACAGTGGCCACAAGACTGGAAAAGGTCAGTTTACATTCCAATTCCAAAGAAGGGCAACGCCAAAGAGTGTTCAAACTACTGTACAATTGCGCTCATTTCACATGCCAGCAAGGTGATGCTCAAAATCCTACAAGCTAGGCTTCAGCAGTATGTGAACCGAGAACTACCGGAAGTACAAGCTGGGTTTCGAAGAGGCAGAGGTACTAGAGGTCAAATCGCCAACATTCGCTGGATCATGGAGAAAGCAAGAGAATTCCAGAAAAACATCTATCTATTCATTGACTACACTAAAGCCTTTGATTGTGTGGATCACAACAAACTGTGGCAAATTCTTAAAGAGATGGGAGTACCAGACCACCTTACCTGACTCCTGAGAAACCTGTACGAGGGTACAAGAAGCAACAGTAAGAATCAGACATGGAACAACCAATTGGTTCAAAATTGGGAAAGGAGTACAACAAGGCTGCATATTGTCACCCTGCGTATTTAACTTATATGCAGAGTACATCATGAGAAACGCTGGGTTGGATGAATCACAGGTCGGAATTAGGATTGCCGGGAGAATTATCAACAACCTCAGATACGCAGACAATACCACCCTAATGGCAGAAAGCGAAGAAGATCTAAAGAGCCTCTTGTTGAGGGTGAAAGAGGAGAGTGCAAAAGCTGGTTTGAAACTCAATATTAAAAAAACTAAGATCATGGCATCTGGCCCCATCACTTCCTGGCATATGGAAGGGGAAGAAATGGAAGCAATGACAGATTTTATTTTCTTGGGCTCCACGGTGACTGTAGCCATGAAATTCAAAGACGCTTGCTCCTTGGGAGGAAAGCTATGGCAAACCTAGACAGCATAGTAAGAAGCAGAGACATCACCTTGCTGACAAAGGTCCGTCTAATCAAAGCGATGGTTTTCCCAGTGGTAATGTATGGCTGTGAGAGCTGGACTATAAGGAAGGCTGAGCGCCGAAGAATTGATGCTTTCGCACTGTGGTGCTGGAGAAGACTCTTACGAGTCCCCTAGAGTGCAAGGAGGTCAAATCAGTCCATCCTAAAGGAAATCAACCCTGAGTGCTCATTGGAAGGACAGATACTGAAGCTGAAGCTCAAATATTTTGGCCACCTAATGCGAAGAGAAAACTCCGTGGAAAAGACCCTGATACTGGGAAAGACTGAAGGCAAAAGGAGAAGGGGACGGCAGAGGATGAGATGGCTAGATAGCATCACCGATGCAATGAATATGGACTTGAGCACACTCCGGGAGAGAGTGCAGGACAGGAAGGCCTGGCGTGCTATGGTCCATGGGGTCATGAAGAGTCGGACATGACTTAACGACTGAACAACAACAACAACAACAGTGATATTAGGGAAGCCTAAACAAGTTTCTTCTGCTTGATAAACAAATCGTTGAAGCTTTAACTAAAACTATACAGAAATATTTTGACAATAATATTTATTCAAGTCCTAAGATCTTGCGAGGCCCATAAGGCAGTTATGAGGGGTACCCTTATAAATTGCTTCTCATCAAAAAAGGGATAGGCTACAGAAAAGACAACAGCTTTTAGGGAAAATTGAGTTTTGGAAAAAGAATATGTCTGTTCAAATTAGGACTGTGTATCAACAATTACTCCAGGTTAGAGAATTAAAAACATTGGATGCTAAAGAAGATGATGCTAAATTAAAGTATGCTAAACAGCACTTCTTTGAAAAGTCTGAAAAACAACGTACATTATTAGCACACAGATTAAAAGGTGTGGTTGGGAGAAAGGAATCTAGCAGGATCCAATCTATTAGGGATAGAAATGGACATTTAGAACTTCTCTACACAGGGCTTATATTGTGTGCTCAAGACTGGTTGCTTTTAGAAGTTTGCAGGTCCTTTACACAATGTCATCAACCTCCAAGGCCCCTGCTATGGTTTATGACCTTTATCCCGCTTTTTAAAAGTATGGAGATAATGCGATAAGGGACATTAATCCTATCTATCAGCTGGGTGTAATGACGGTGTTGCACTATGATTACAGTACTATCTTGTGGCTGTAAAATGAAACATATAGAACTTCCTGAGAAAGGAAGTCCTCGATTCAAAGCATGTGTCCACCTGTGTAAAGGAGCCGCTCTTGATCCCGCAAAGATTCCAGAAGCTGAAAGCCCCAGTAAGGATGCAGGATTTCAGCCTTGTGTGATGAACCTGTTATGAACAAAAACAGATCAAATAATTGATGAATTGTTTCACTATTATGAAGAATTATATAAATTAGAGTATCCTAAGTTACATAAGTGTTACGGGGTAGGCAAATGTTCCAGGAAAAGTGTGGTATTCTATCCACTGAACTGAAAGAACACTGGCACTTTCCATGGTATTCTGTTGGAATGAAGGCTGTGTAGGGTCCCACTCAAAGTTTGGGGAGGAGAAGACCACTGCCTTTCCCAGTCCTAGCAGAGTACTGCCCCTGCTAGCTTTAATGAAGTATAAGAGATGAAAGGGAAGGGAGATAACAAAAGTACTGCAGTCACTGTTTAGTTCACATGCTGCTGCAGGGATTAAACAGTCCTGACAAGACTTGCAGAGCTGACTTAAATAGGAGTTCCTGCTTGACTTGAATCTTTATCAGCTTCATAAGGAGAAGAAACAATCCACCATGTGTGGAGATGGGATCTGAGGTGGGGTCTGAGCTGTATAGCAAGTGGTATCCAACATCCTTAATTCTATGCTTGTTCTGCTCTCCTTCACACATCCCTGGAATATCAGAACCTTTTTATTAGTGAAGACCTGTTCACCACCCCTACCCCCTTGACCTTGACCCATCTCTGTCTGGGCCGCGGGGAAGCTCAACGAGCTATCCCCCCCACTTGCTGAGTCTCCCTGCTCGCTCCTCCCACCGAGCCGCGTGAACTGACCCTCCTACTTTTATGCGCACAAGGACTTGACTGCCAGAGTCCTCAGCACGAGGCCCTTCCTGCCCGCACTGGTTGTCAAGGGCTTCCTTGACAGTTGGTGGAGGTAGGAAGGGTCCCGGCACTCTAGCTCTGTCCTCCTCCTGAACTTGACCGCCTACTCCCATCAGTTGTCAAGGGCCTCCTTGGCAGCTGGCAGAGGCAGGATGAGCCCTTGGTGGTGCTCCCAGCCACTCGCCGAGCTCCGGGGCACCCAGATTCTTGGAGGGAAGCAGCTATGATAGTAAATGCCAAGCAGGGAAAAGATCTCAGAGCCCTCTGTCTATCCAACACCCTGTTTGTAAGAGCCAGACAGAGAGGGAGAAGGACAGATGCTTTTTTAGCCTCCTTTTCCTCCGATGTTGTAATTTTCAGCTGGACAGGCCTCTGAGCCTATCTGTCTGACTTGCCTTCCAGTGGGTGGGACAGGTGAAAGAGATACTTGTGGATCCAGTGGATCCATGTCTCTCCTTTCCCCTCTCCACCCACCATCCTGCCCCCTCTTCTCCCTCCCTGGCCTTCTGCCATGGTCACGGTTGCAGCCTTGGAAGAGGAGACTCCACAGGGGTCGGGTGGGAAATCCCTGCTCGGATTTTCCCTTCCCAAGGTTGTAGTTGTATGTGTGGCCTCATTGGGTGGGGGGAATCCACAATATCCTGTGGCCCCTGGGATGCCCACCCAGGGACCACAGGATTGCGCTGTCCATATACAGAACTGTATAGACCTGTTTCCCTCAGTATTCTGGATATGATTTCTAAATCAGATTCCAAAGCATATAGAAGACCATATAGGTTTATTCAGGACAGAAATGATCGGACAATGTTCAGAAAATATAATCTGATTATTAAAGCTAATAGCAAGGATATAGAAATAGAAGGGTTTAGTGCTTCTTCATGCAAACCAGGCCTTTGATAAAGTAGACTGGCCCTTTCTAAAGAATGTTGTACAAAGGTTTGGATTTGGGCATTTTTTTAAATGGATATCACTTACTTATAATAATCTAGCTTCAAGGGTTATATTGAAAAGACATGCTATGGAAGGTGTAATAGTGCTGCAGAGAGGAACTAGATCAAGCTTTCCCCTCTCTCTTGCACACTTTGTTTTGTGCATTGAAGTTTTTGTGATTGCAGTTCAAATTAGTCATCAGATATAGAGAACGTGGACTGGACATTGATATAGGAAGTTGATGATGTATGCATATAACATTGCAGTTCCTATCATAAACTTGGTTAACTTTTTAAACACTGTAATTCAAGAAATTAGTAAATGTGGAGGAATATGAGGATACAAATCGATGAAACTAAATTAGAACTATTGGCTCTTAATATTCAGGAACAAATTTAAATGGAAATCTGTGGCGTTCCCACCCTTTCCCAGTAAGAATACCCCTTCTCTAAGGCCTTTCTCACCCCAAGCAGGAAACACCTTCCCCACACACAATCACACTGCCACCAGGACCTTTAAGACTCAGGTCCAACCCTTTGTTCTCTATCTGCGAGGACACACAGGCTTTTATTGTCACCTGTACTGTTTCCTTTATTAGCTTCCCCTTACATAGCCAAGAGTAGAAGGTGTAGGATTTGGTTAAACCAATAAACATTATTAATTATAACAAATAAGTTGTTGAACAGTAAATACGCAACTCTTAATGGTTCTGTTAATCTATGTTCACCCATACACCGCACACCAGATCACACTCTCAAATCAAACACATCACAATCACCACAGATCTCTCTCTCTCTCTCATTTCTAAAATCTTAACACATCAATTCTTTATCTCTGATCCCTATCAGATCATATCCCTGTCTCTCTCTGACTATCTCAAGTAAAGCATACAGTTCATATAACACACACTCCACCCTACTTCACTCACTCAGCCAATCATGCAAATCCACCATTCTTCTTGTCACTCATCTCTCTCTTTCACCACAGAAATACTCACCATAAAATACAGAGATATAACAGGAATAAAGGTAAAGGTGTCCCCAACCAGTCGTGTCTGACTCTAGGGTGCGGTGCTCATCCCCGTTTCTAAGCCGAAGAGCCAGCGCTGTCTGAAGACGCTTCTGTGGTCATGTGGCCGGCATGACTGAACACCGAGGTGCACGGAACGCTGTTACCTTTCCCGCCGAGGCAGTACCTATTTATCTACTTGCAATTTCTTGCTTTCGAACTGCTAGGTTGGCAGAAGCTGGGACTGAAGATGGGAGCTCATTCCGTCACGCAGCACTCGGGTCTCGAACTGCTGACCTGCCGACCTTCCGGTCTGCAGTTCAGCGTCTTAACCAGTAAGCCACCGCGGTCCCCTAACAGGAATACATAACAGTAATCATAGACTTATTATATACAGACGTGTAACGTCACACAATCACTTCATTTTCCATGATGCCATGGAAAAAAGAAATATTTAGGTTTTAAACTCTTGGCCAGTGTAAATGATTTATTTGAACTTAATTACATTTCTGTAATTCAGCAAATGAATAATGAGATTCAGGGGTGGGAGAAGATTTAACTTGTCTAGATGGCACACATTGCCCTGTATATTTACATTTCTTACTCTGCCTTTCAATATTCCCATGAAAGTACTGCTGAATTGAGAAAAGATGTTGAACATAAGAAGAGCCATGCTGTATCAGACCAAGGGTCCATCTAGTCCAGCATTCTGTTCACACAGTGGCCAACCAGCTGTCAACAGGAAACCACAAGCAGGGCATGAGTGCAACAGCACCCTCCCACCCATGTTCCCTAGCAACTGGTGTACTTAGGCATACTGCCTCTGATACTGGAGGTAGCATATAGCCATCAGGACTAGTAGCCATTGATAGTCTTGTTCAGGAATTTGTCCAAGCCCCTTTTAAAGCCATCCAAATTGGTGGCCATCATCACATCTTTTGGTAGTGAATTCCATAGTTTGATGATGTACTGTGTGAAGGACTTCCTTCTATCTGTCTGGAATCTCCCACTGATCAGCTTCATGGGATACCCTTGGGTTCTAGTATTATGAGAAAGGGAGAAAAATGTCTCCCTATCCACATTCTCCACTCCATGCATAATTTTGTACACCTCTATCATATACAGTGGAATGAGAATAACTCCTGTTTTTAAGTTCTTTTACCTAAGGCACTTCTTGCTCAACTTTCAAGACAGGAACAGATTAAGAGGACTATAACCTCTTTCAAGAGGACACTGATAAATTTACAAACAGCGAAAGGACTACTCTTTAGCATATATGATTTGTTGATTTAAGAAGAAATTGAATCAGATTAAATCTTCAGAAACAAAAGGACAGATGAAGGGTAGCTTGTGGGAAGGACAATATTGAAAGGATATGGGAAACTATTTGGTCAATGGAAATCGACTACTCAGTAGCAACTAATATTAGGGGAAATCATTTTGAAGACTGATACGGATAAGGTTCAATCCAATGCAGTGTTAGCACAAGGATGCTTAAACAAAGGGAATTACACACCTCCCCACTACAGGGAGTGTAGTTGGGTGTAACCCCCAAGCTACGAACCTGCTCCTTCCGGGGGAGTGCAACCCCATCCAGAACACATTGAGCACCCTCTATCTGGTCAGAAGAACCACCCACCAACAGCATCTCAGTCTTGTCTCG
This sequence comes from Heloderma suspectum, assembly GCF_057233095.1. Classification (NCBI taxonomy): domain Eukaryota; kingdom Metazoa; phylum Chordata; class Lepidosauria; order Squamata; family Helodermatidae; genus Heloderma; species Heloderma suspectum. The sequence continues at coordinate 121,853,149 of NC_139462.1, forward strand.
ACTGAGTTTATTAGCCCTCATCCAGTCCATTGTTGCAGCCAGGTATTGATTTAGCACATCCACAGCCTCATCTGAAGATGATGAAAAGGAGAAATGGAGCTGTGTGTCATCAGTGACACACAGTGGGGGCAGGATTGCAGCTTGAGATCAATAGGCATATGGTCAAGGAACACCTGATGACTTTGAATGAGTTCAAATCTCCAGGGCCAGATGAACTGCATCCTAGAGTCATAAAGGAACTGGCAGAAGAACTCTCAGAACCGCTGTCTATTCTCTTTGAGAAATCATGGAGGACAGGTGAAGTGCCAGATGACTGGAGGAGGGCTAACGTTGTCCCTATCTTCAAAAAGGGTAAAAAGGAGGAACCTGGGAACTACAGACCAGTCAGTCTGACATCAATCCCTGGGAAAATTCTGGAGCAGATGATAAAGCAATCCATCTGGAAGCACCTTGACAACAATGCCGTGATTACTCGAAGCCAACATGGATTTGTCAAAAACAAGTCCTGCCAGACAAATCTGATCTCATTTTTTGATCAAGTCACCTCCCTTGTAGACCGTGGGAATGCTGTAGACATCATATACCTCGACTTCAGCAAAGCTTTCGACAAAGTGCCCCATGATATCCTGATGAGCAAACTTGCTCGAAGTGGGCTAGATGAAACAATGATCCGGTGGATCCACAGTTGGCTACAGAATCGGACTCAAAGAGTGCTTATCAATGGGACCTTCCCCTCTCAAAGTGGGGAGAGGTAATGAGTGGGGTACCGCAGGGCTCAGTCCTGGGCCCAGTGCTCTTCAACATTTTTCTTAATGACTTGGAGGAGGAGGTGCAGGGAATGCTGTTCAGATTTGCAGATGACTCAAAATTGGGAGGGATAGCTAATACTTTGGAAGACAGAAACAAAATTCAAAGTGATCTGGATAGACTGGAGCGCTGGGCAGAAAACAACAGAATGACATTTAATTGGGATAAATGCCAAGTTCTGCACCTCGGAAAAAGAAACCAAATGCACAGTTACAAGATGGGGGATACGTGGCTCAACCACATTACAAGCGAGAAGGATCTTGGAATTGTTGTCGATCACAAGCTGAATATGAGCCAACACTGTGATGTGGCTGCAAAAAAGGCCAATGCTCTTTTGGGCTGCATTAATAGAAGCATCGCTTCCAAATCCTGGGAAGTACTAGTTCGCCTCTACTCAGCACTGGTTAGGCCTCATCTGGAGTACTGTGTCCAGTTCTGGGCACCACACTTTTAAGAAGGATGCAGACAAACTGGAGAGGGTTCAGAGGAGGGTAACAAAGATGATCAGGGGACTGGAAACAAAGCCCTATGAAGAGAGACTGAAAGAACTGGGCATGTTTAGCCTTGAGAAGAGAAGACTGAGGGGAGATATGATAGTACTCTTCAAGTACTTGAAAGGTTGTCACAGAGAAGAAGACCAGGATCTCTTCTTGATCATCCCAGAGTGCAGGACACGGAATAATGGGTTCAAGTTACAGTAAGCCAGATTCCGTCTGAACATCAGGAAAAACCTCCTGACTGTAAGAGCAATACGACAATGGAACCAATTACCTGGGGAGGTAGTGGGCTCTCCCACACTGGAGGCCTTCAAGACGAGGCTGGACAGCCATTTGTCAGGGATGCTCTGACTTGGATTCCTGCATTGAACAGGGGGTTGGACTCGATGGCCTTGTAGGCCCCTTCCAACCCTACTATTCTATGATTCTATGATTCTATGATTCTAAGTCTTGAGTGCTGAACCAAATTGCTCCTGTTAGGTTTTAGGGATAGAGTGCAGTATTTTGCTGCAGGTCTCCCCTTGCTCTCGTTTAAAATGTAAGCCAGTAATGTCAAGGTGGCCAGACCTTAGCCAGTGTAGACCAGATTTACTGCATTGGGTAACTGTTCATCAGCATTCCTGGATGTTCTTTGTGGGATTCACTAGAGAGCCATTCTGTATCCCACTCCTGTTTAGTGTGTGTATGAGGCTGCTAGGTGAGATCATATGGAGAAACAGAAAAGAAAAAAAGCTGATGATTATTATGGTAACGAAGTGATCTGGCAGGTTTGATAAGTGGACCTGAGGAGCTGTCTGTCAAGAGAGAGGCCCCTTCTCCATGAGAAAATCAGAGGAGCAGGGAAGAGAGCACAGCCACAGTTTGGACTTGTCCGTTGGGATGTAGATAGAGAGCCAGAGAGAGTGAGAGAAGGTGCTAGCTTCAATCTAAGCCTGACCGTAGCCCTATTCAGGCATTCACCTGCTTGTGTGTAGGGCTAACTGTGTAGGGGGATGTGGGTGTGCACGTAAGCTCCGCCCCCAGTGTCCCCAACTTCTTTGTAATGTGCGATGGTCTGTATAGGGCTCTGGAAGTGTATTTAGCTGAACGTGCTTACATTTTGTGATCACAAAGTGCTTTATCAGGCTTTCCAGTTATGGAAACTCTGTATGTACAATCAACTGAAAGCACTTAAAGAGCCCTATGTAGAGAAGCCAGGGATGTTGTGGGTGGGGCTTATGTGCTTTCCCATGCCCCCCTACAAAGTTTAGCTGTACATGCAAGGAGGCAAACACCTGAATAGGGCTAAGGTCAGGCTCTTGTTTCACACATATCTAGATGTGTATATTGGTCTTCGTTTTCCATCTGTAAACCCTGCCCTTCTTTGAATAAATAAGCCCCATTTTGAGTATTTAGTAAACCCTGTGGTGTTCACTCACTAAACACCAGATTCCTTGCAGATTCCTTCCTTTCAGACTTCCTACATCGTGTCTTATCCTCGACCCTGCTTACTGTTTTCAGATTTATAAAGATCAAGGATACTCCCTTTCCAGCCAAGGAAATACAGCAAACATGGAGTGGTGACAGTGACACTTCCTGAGAATTCCTTGGGTATAATTAGTTATCTACTAATATTGGAGAGCTAAGTCATAGGGAAGTGGTATATGTAACAATTGCCAGCATAAAATACTTATTTTATTTTATTCCCCCCCCCCCCGGGGCTGGAGCCGAAGAGGGAAAGAAAAACTCCCCCAGAATGACTGATTCGAGCCAGCTGGGCCCAAGCTCCCTGGGAAGACTCTTATCTGCCAAGCTCTGATGCGAGGTGACAGCACCCTGGAGGCAGCAATGCCAAAGGTGGCTCCGCCAAAGGCGGGGTCGCCCCTTTGGGGGGAGGGGCAAGGGCCACCGCCCTAACACTGGGTTGATTGGTTCTTGTGGCTTCTATGTGTGGGTGTTGGTTGTTTTTGTTTTTGTGTTGTTTTGTGTCTGTTTTGCTAGGATCCTGTTATGTGCCTGGGTGAGAGGATATATGGCCAAGTCGGGGCACTTGAGGAGGCCCCAATTAGTGTGGTTACGGGTCAAGGGATATAAGGCGTTGGGAGGAAGGCTAGCCAGGTTAGGGGAACAGGGCCCAGGCAGTTAATGGCTGTGCTGTGTTCCGGCCCTCCCCCCAACCGCAGGCATTGTGGTTGCCCTATCAGCCTGCCCTCAGATCTCTGGATGCTGCTTTTAAATGCCATATCGGTTCAAAGTAAGACCTCCCTCATCTGTGATTTAATAGTGGATGAGGCGGCCAATCTGGCATGTATAACCGAGACCTGGGTGGGTGAGCAGGGAGGAGTTAGTCTCTCTCAGCTCTGCCCACCAGGGTACTTGCATCAGCATCAGGGAAGACCTGAGGGCTGGGGAGGGCGGATTGCTGTGGTCTATAGGAATTCCATCTCCCTCTGCAAGCTCCCTGTCCATGTGGCTACTGGTCTGGAGTGTTTGAACCTTGTGTTGGGCCAGCTGGACAGATTGGGGACTCTGTTGGTGTACCACCCACCCTGCTGCTCAACAGACTCCTTATCTGAGCTGACAGAGGTGGTCTGAGGTGTGCTGTTGTGATCCCCTGGACTGTTGGTTCTGGTGGATGTCAACATTCACGCTGAAGACCCTTTGTCTGGGGCAGTTCAGGAGTTCATGGCCTCCATGACAACCATGGGACTGTTCCAACATGGCATTGGCCCGACACATGTAGCAGGGCATACTCTAGACTTGGTTTTTGCAACTGGACATGGAGATGGTGGTCTGAAGGTGGAGGACTTTGCATCAGTCCCCTTGTCATGGTCAGATCATTACCTGCTGAGGTTTAGATCTAAAGCAGCTTTTCCCCTCTGCAAGGGTGGGGGACCTATTAAGATGGTCCGCCCCCCCCGAGGCTAATGGATCCGGATGGTTTCCGGAGGACTCTGGGGAGGTTTCCGGCTGATATGGCGGACTCCCCTGTCGAAACCCTGGTTGATCTGTGGAATGCAGAAATGACCCGGGCAGTTGACATGATTGCTCCTGAGCACCCTCTCCTGAGTAGAGCTCGAACTGCTCCATGGTATACCCCAGATCTGAGAGCGATGAAACAAATAGGAGATGGCTTGACTACAGATGGAGAAGAATTCCTAGTGGATGCAATCAAATGCTGGCACGTGCCTATGGTGAAGTATATTCAGGTGCAGTGAGGGTGGCAAAAAACCCATCTTGCTGCCTCTATTGAATCTACTGTCTGCCGCCCAGCGGAGCTTTTCAGAGTCATCCAGGGGCTATTACATGCTGGCCCTAAGGACACTGTAGATCCCTCTGAGGCCCGCTATAATGCATTTGCTAGGCACTTCCAGGATAAGATCTCTTGCATCCGCCGGGACTTAGACTCCAGTGTTATAGCAGGTGAATTTGAAGAGGTATCCAGAGCACAGCCTTGTCCTGTTCTCCTGGATGAGTTTCAGTTGGTACAGCTTGAGGATGTTGACAAGGTGCTTGGACAGGTTCATGCAATCACTTCCATATTGGATCCTTGCCCCTCTTGGCTGATAAAAATTGGTAGGTAAGGAACAGCTGGCTGGGCCAGGGAGGTGATTAATGCCTCTTTGCAAGAGGGAGTGGTCCCGAGCTGCCTCAAAGAGACAGTAGTGAAACCACTCCTAAAGAAATCCTCTCTGGACCCAGAAAATCTTAGTAATTTTAGGCCAGTGGCAAATGTTCCTTTCTTGGGCAAGGTTCTTGAGTAAGTGGTTGCCAACCAGCTCCAGACACTCTTGAATGAGACCAATTATCTAGATCCATTTCAGTCAGGGTTCAGGCCGGGTTTTGGCACGGAAACAGCCTTGGTCGTCCTGTATGATGACCTATACTGGGAGAGAGACAGGGGGAGTGTGACCTTGGTGATTCTCCTTGATCTCTCAGTGGCTTTCGATACCATTGACCATGGTGACCTTCTGGGATGACTGTCTGAGCTCGGAGTGGGAGGAACTGCATTGCAGTGGTTTCGCTCCTACTTGGATGGTTGGCTCCAGAAGGTGGTGCTTGGGGAATATTGCTTGGCCCGTGGATTCTCCAGTATGGAGTGCCACAGAGGTCAGTTCTGTCCCCCATTCTATTTAACATCTACATGAAACCGTTGAGTGCTGTCATCCAGACTTTTGAGGTGCGTTGTCATCAGTATGCTGATGACACACAGCTCCATTTCTCCTTTTCATCATCTTCAGATGAGGCTGTGGATGTGCTAAATCAATACCTGGCTGCAACAATGGACTGGATGAGGGCTAATAAACTCAGTCGAGACAAGACTGAGATGCTGTTGGTGGGTGGTTCTTCTGACCAGATAGAGGGTGCTCAATGTGTTCTGGATGGGGTTGCACTCCCCCGGAAGGAGCAGGTTCGTAGCTTGGGGGTTCTCCTTGAGCCATCTTTGTCACTTGAGGCTCAGGTGGCCTCAGTGGCACAGAGTGCCTTCTACCAACTTCAGTTGGTGGCCCAGCTATGCCCCTATCTGGACAGGGATAACCTGGCTTCAGTTGTCTGTGCTCTGGTAATCTCCAAGTTAGATTACTGCAATGCACTCTATGTGGGGCTGCCTTTGAAGACGGTTCAGAAACTGCAGCTCGTGCAAAATGCGGCGGCCAGTTTGATAATGGGGACCAGAAGGTCCAAACGTATAAGACAACTCTGGCCCGCTTGCACTGGCTGCCTGTATGTTTCCAAGCCCAATTCAAGGTGCTGGTTTTAACCTATAAAACCTTACACGGCTTGGGACCACAATACCTGACGGAGCGCCTCTCCCGACATGAACCTACCCATATACTACGCTCAACATGTAAGGCCCTCCTCCGGCTGCCTATACCGAGGGAAGCTCGGAAGACAGTGACAAGGGAGAGGGCTTTTTCTGTGGTGGCCCCCAAATTATGGAATGATCTCCCCGACAAGGCCCGCCTGGCGCCAACATTGTTATCTTTTTGGCGCCAGGTTAAGACCTTTCTCTTCTCCCAGGCATTCAACAGAATATGATAAGTGTTTCATCGGTCCTGGAATGTCTTATGATTGTTTGTTTTTGAGATTGTTTGTTTGAAGTTGTTTTAGATATATGTTTCTTTTGTGTATATTGTCTGTTCATTTGTTTTTTTAAGTAAATGGTTTTTAATCTCTTTATATTGTATTTTTAATGTTTTTAATCTCTGTAAACTGCCCAGAGAGCTCCAGCTATTGGGCGGTATAGAAATGTAATAAATAATAAGAATAATAACAAAACAACAGTACTTATTCTATAGATTGAGTTCCCAGTGTTTCAAGCTCCCACTCTTCATTGGGCAATATCTGAAAAACGATTATAATTATGTTGCCATTGCACTCATTAGAGGTATATCTTTTTTCACTTCATTAAAAATAAAAACCTTTGTCACAAACCTTCCTTTTAATTTTAAGTTTTTAATAAAATGGAATGAGACACAGCTGTAATGAGTAACTATTTTTCAGATATTACCTGATCAAGAACACTATTTTATTTATTTATTGCATTTATACCCCGCCTTTTTTCCTCTTGCAAGGAACCCAAGGCAGCTTACATTATCCTCCTCCTCTCCGTTTTATCCTCACAACAACAACCCTGTGAGGTGGGTTGGGCTGAGAGTCTGTGACTGGCCCAAAATCACCCAGTGAGCTTCCATGGCCGAGTGGGGACTAGAACCCGGATCTCCCAGCTCCTAGTCCAACACTCTTGCCACTACACCACACTGGCTCTCGCTATGGATTATAGAATGTTTTATATTGGCAATCCGTATTTTTTTTCTTTATTTTTCATACTCCTGCTTCTGCAGAAACATCCCGTTTGTTTTTTCCTGAGATCAAATGGAAACATGGCATTTGATGCGATCAGTATGTGATGATGCCGAGCTTCTATTCATCTGGCCTAGGTCTGGCAGTCTTGGTGCTCTTCCAGTGGGTGGCCATGGTTGGGGACTGAATGCTGGCGAGGCAACCAGATAACACTGAAATAATGATGACCAGAAGGCCTTCTGACTTGGAGACAATTGACTCCCATCATTGAGGTTCACTCCCCGCTGGTTACTCAGGCCCTGTGGTTCTCCTAGATTCATCACCTAGCCTGAATAACCAGATTGCAGCAGACATGCTTTCTACTAGCTCCATTTGTGAGAAGGCTGCAGGCTTTTTTCACAGATGTAACTGTCATTCGTGCCTTCGTAGCTTCAAGATTATTGTAATATACTCGATCTGCTGCAAAGTACTTCATCTGGTGCAAAATACTGTGGCCCACCTTGTGAAAGGGGTGAGTTGTCAGGAGCACATTATATCAGTATTCCAGTGTTACGTATCAGCTTTCTGTTGCCTCTTAACCTCAATTCAAGGTGCTAGTGATACTTTACCCTAAACTGTACAGATCCACATTATTAAGAGTCTACCAGCATCTCTTAGGTTCCACCACAACCTCTCTGATAGAACAGGAATGCTCTTTTAAGTATGCCAAGTCAGGACTGCAAGTGCACATAGAGAGGAATTCTCCGTGGCTGACACTCAACTTTAGAATTCTTTTTCCTAGGAGACTTGCCAAAGTCTGTACATCTTCTATAAGCAGGGGAAGATGTTTTGGGATTCCCCCCCCCCCCAGCTGTTGGTAATAAGGAAAGGGAGGAACAGGGTAGAGTAATTTAGTATACTGTTACATACTTGATCTCATGGGACATTGCAGGCTATATATGTCTAATAAATAATAAATTCGGCTAGGAGACAAAATTTCCCACTGAAGTACAGCCAAAGATATTGCAAAGATAGTTCAAGTTGCTATAGATAGGCTTGGAGGGCAAGATTATTTCATTGATGAATCTGTTTCGATAACTAATCATGATAGACTCCTGGTGCTGGTTATTTGGCAAAATAAAATTTCTGACTTTGAAACAAACAAAAGCCTTTTCACAATTGCATCTGTTTTGAGGAAGTTGTTTAGAAATGCCCAATCAGATGCCTGTGGAAAGGACTCCTAAGCAGTATGATTTTAGTTAGGAGGAATCATTTATTTCCAACTATTTATTTATAGTGCCATTTTTGTTGCAGTTCACACAGAAACAAGAAAGAAATAAGTGTATATTAGTTTGCACTCAAACAATACTTCAACAAAACTTTTTTGATCCTTCTTCGATTTTATACATTTTGAGAGCCACTTTGAGCTGAGAAGAGACAGAATAGGAATGTATTAAATAGCTAAACACATTAAGTTCTTCAGCTTGGAAAATGCATGAATGTCTGTGGTAACATGAAAACAGGAACAAAAGAACCCTTTGGATTGTCTGTTACCCCAGGGGTGGGGAATGTGGGTGGAGCAAAACTCCCACCTGCCCCAGCCAGTCCAGAAACATCTGGAGGGCCAGACATTCCCCACCCCTGCACTATAGATAAACCCAAAACTACAGGTCATCTTTAGGGATTGATTATTGATCTTATCATTCAAACACGTACATGCAAGTAATGTTATTAAATCACAACCTTACTTCCTTTTTAGTCAATGGGAACAATTTTGTTTGTATTGGTGGAAAGAATCAAATTTCATTACATGGGTTGCATTGAATGGAGCAAATGCTTGGGAGATTGTAACAATGGAAGTGGGGAAGAGTCTGGTTCATATATTTTTTAACATTTCAGTGTGCATTTTTTGCTAATTCTTTCTTTCTTTCTTTCTTTCTTTCTTTCTTTCTTTCTTTCTTTGCAGTCCACAGCCGTGTCTGATGGAGGTAAGCTAAAGATTTTTTGGAGAGGGCATTTGTGTATAAAAAAAAATTATGTACCTTAATTAGCTGCTCTGGCAATGGATGATACGTTTAGTCACATAAAAGCAATCTGTGTTTATTTGTTGAATGCTATAGACCTAATGGGGCCGCGGTGGCTTAGTGGTTAAGACGCTGAACTGCAGACCGGAAGGTCGGCAGGACAGCAGTTCGAGACCCAAGTGCTGCGTGACGGAGTGAGCTCCCGTCTTCAGTCCCAGCTTCTGCCAACCTAGCAGTTCGAAAGCAAGAAATTGCAAGTTGATAAATAGGTACCGCTTCGGCGGGAAAGGTAACAGCGTTCCGTGCACCTCGGTGTTCAGTCATGCTGGCCACATGACCACGGAAGCGTCTTCGGACAGTGCTGGCTCTTCGGCTTAGAAATGGAGATGAGCACCACACCCTAGAGTCGGACATGACTGGTTGGGGACACCTTTACCTTTTTTACTTTTATAGACCTCATATTCCTGGCTAACATTTATCAAACTGATTTTAAGTTCATACAACAGATCTTCTAAGGAGACATTGCCCTGATCACTGTTGAACCATTGCCTTGTGAAGGAAATGAATACCTGCTAAGATCCTGGTCAAAGTAGGATGGTCCACCCTTAATGTATCAAACTCAGAAACCTTTGGAGGTAGATTCACTGACTGGCATCTGCTTATCAGTTGCCTGGCTGAGCCTTGAAGCCAAAAGCTGACCCTGTCCATTGACATACTTGAGCTCTCCAGTCACCACTCATGTTACTTTATACAGTGTGGGAACTGGAGAAGGACCTGTGTAGATGGCTTAAGTCAGGTGCCTCGGATATGGGCCGTAATCGGATTACGTAATCGGATCCGTAATCGGATTACGGAGCCTCGGATATGGGGCGGGATAGAAATTTTTGTGAACCGCCCAGAGAGCTCCGGCTATTGGGCGGTATAGAAATGAATGAATGAATGAATGAATGAGGTGTCCTCAACCTTTTTGGAACATCAGGAATTTTGAAAGAGCGACATGCGTGTTCTCCCAAAATAGCTGCCACAGTGAGCATGGCTGGTCACAAAACACCCGTTTCCTGGTAAGACTAAAAGAAAACCAACATAACCAAGAAACTATGTACAAGGCAGCTATTGTGTTAACATCCCAATACAGCTCCCTCATCCAGAGATCAAGTAGAGTATCAACAGCATCCCCCCCCACACACACACAGATATATCAGAGCATCATGAAATCTAGATCCGTTACTACCTGAGGATCCACAGCTGGGGCTAATCAGAGTAGGTCGGCTCTCTGTTCCCTGAGAGTGAGGGAGTTTTTCGTGGGCCTGCACTAAGTGGCAAGGAACAGGTGGATTTGTTGCTTATTTAAAGGTTTCTTTCTCTCTCTTTTGGGCTTTGTCTTCTCTCTCTCTCTCTCTCTCTCTCTCTCTCTCATTGCTTAGGCTGCTTGAGTCACCTGACTGAGGGCTTCACCATACCAGACTTTTTATCCCGCAACTTACCAGGGCTTCTGCTTCCAGATTCTTTGTGAGATTTAAATCAGTTCTTTACACAGCCAGTTTTTCCTTTACTGCATAACGCTTCCTGCTATTTACACGGGTGGGTAGAGCCTAGCGCGATGTTATTGGATATCAGCAGCATTGCATGCCCATTATCCACCTCTCTGGTGTAGCCCCTCCCCCCTCTCAGCATGAAATGGAACTTTTCCATTTCAACTTCCCTGCCTCCCCTTTTCACTTCCGCTCTGATCCCTAGCTCACTTTTCTTCCAAGTAAAGGTGGCCACTGTGGACGAGACAATAGGCCTTCTTCAGGAGTAAGCCCCTTGAACTCAGCAAGACTTACTTGTGAGCAAACAGGCGCTAAGGCTGCTCAGCAGTGTCCCGGCTAACTGGTTGGAAAGCCCATTGAGTTAAATGGCACATCCTTTCCTGCTGCTGCCTGTTCGCCCAGAAGCCACCCTTGATCAGGTCAACAAGGGCTGCAGCTGAAGGGCCCTTCCCCCCACCTTGTGTGTGCAAGACAGCGTTGCCCCTGTACAAGCAAGCAGTGACACTTTTCTCGTTTGGGTATACACTGGAGAGGGGATTGAGTGGAAAGGGGTCACAACTGCTCACGTTTGCCTGTATCATGTAGGGATCACTTCAGCCACCACCCCTCCCTGCTGCCGCCCATCTGCTTAGGCATCCCTGAGATGGGGAGCTGAGCATGGCTTGGCTCCATTTTGCTCCTGTCCCTCACACGCGCCAATTTGCTCACTTGCTCCTGCCTGCCTGCCTGCCTGCCTGCCTGCCATCCACCTCCACAGCTGATTCACCTGGAAGCAGCAACTGTGAAGCGTAGCAAAGCACCAGCTCTGATCCCATTGTAAAATACTGCTGCAGCCCCCGGGGAGATCAGTGGTGGAGACGGGAGCAAGCAAGAAGGAGAAATGGAGGAGGAGGAGGCGGCAGCTGCAGCCAAAGTGCTGGATGGGGGAGGAGGCAATGCTGCTCTGCCATGCTTGCGGACTTGTTGTGGTCTGCAGGCAACCAATAGCGGAATGGCAAAGAGGTGGGGTGATGACACTCCCTCCCCATCGTTGTCACTGGTGTCGTCATCATAACCCAGCAACCACCCACACCTTGTGCTGTGGCAGAAGTACACGGGCAGGTGGTGGCGGTTTGATGGCATGCCCTGAAAAAGTTCTGCATTTTCCCTGCACATAAATACAGAATTTCACAGGGAAAACGGGGAAGGCGTGGAACAGCTGCTGGAGGACAACAGCATCGCGTATTGCACATGAGAAATACCGTGAATGGAGGACAACAATCACACGAAAAAACACCCGTGTGGAGAAGCCCTGAGTCACTTGACTGCCTTTTTCCTCAGTGCTTTTTTTCCAGAACTGCACCCCCCCACACATACCTGCTTTGGTTCTTTTATATAGTGCTTCCCTGCCCTAAACTGCTTGTTGAGTTTGGGGCTTATTTGAAGGTTTATTTTCTCTGTTTAGGGCTTTGTCCTCTCTCTCTCTCTCTCTCTCTCAGGCCACAGAGTCACCTGAGTGTTTTTTTTCCCTAAACTGCTTTCTTAACTGCTATTTATTTGTTACATGTTTGTGCTGCTCAACAGCTGAAGCTCTTCTTTCTTTCTTTTCTAAACTGCTCCCCACTCTACCCCACTCCAAACTGCTTGTTGAGTTTGGGGATTATCGGTGGCCACGAAAATGACCTAAGAGATAAAACTCTGGAGCCCCCCAGGATTTTCAGTTTTCAGGTGTGCTTACCTTCCTGACCATCTACTCCCATTGGTAGTACGTGCCCTGGTCTCCTCTAGTTTAGAATACTGTAATGCGCTCTGCGTGGGGTTACCCTTGAAGACGGTTTGGAAGCTGCAGCTGGTACAGAACGCGGTGGCTCACCTGATTAAAGGCAGCCGCCAGCGAGATCACATCACTCCAGTGCTGAAGGAGTTGCACTGGTTACCAGTTGTTTTCCGGGCCAAATTCAAGGTGTTGGTTTTGACCTTTAAAACCTTATATGGTTCCGGCCCAGCCTATCTTAAGGAGCGCCTCCAGCAACACCAGACAGGCCACTTAACAAGATCAGCCTTGGATGGCCTTCTCTCTGTCCCATCGGCCAGGACAGCTAGACTGGTGGGGACGAGGGAGAGGGCCTTCTCTGTGGTGGCCCCACTCTGTGGAACTCCCTCCCTAGGGAACTCTGCCACGCCCCCTCTTTAATGAGCTTCTGCCACGCATTTAAAAAGTGGTGGTGCAGGCAGGCATTTGTTGTGGGTTAGGGTATTCTTAGAAATATAGTGTTTTTATTGTAGAATTTTATTGCTTTAAACTGTTCTATTATATACTTTGTACATCGTCCAGAGTGGCTGGGTGACATGCCAGGTGAGCGATTAATAAATTTAATTAATAAATAAATATATAGTTTAGAAGCTGCAGCTTGTGCAAAATCCAGCAGCTACATTGATAGCAGAGACTAGAAATTTTGAACATATCACCCCAATTCTGGCCCCCTTGCACTGGCTACATGTATTTTTCTGAGCCCAAGTTAAGGTGCTGGTTTGCCCTATAAAGCCTTATATGGATCAGGACTGCAATACCCGATGGAAGGCCTCTCCCAGTATGAACCTACCCATACAGTAGGAACTTCACCTGAGCCCCTCCTCCAAGTGTCTCCTCCAAGGGAAGTTCAGAGGATGGCAGCAACAGAGAGGGCCTTCTCAGTGGTGCCTCCCCCCCAGATTATGGAATGCTCTCCCCAGTGAGGTCTGCTTGACACCAATATTGTCATCTTTCCAGCACCAGGTTAAGACTTTCCTTTACACTTAGGCTTTTGACAGCATATGCTAAAAAACATTTAATGGTTCCTGAGATTTGTATTACTGATTGTGCAAAATTGTTTTGTACTTCTGTATGCAAATAGTTTTATTTTATGTTATATTGCATTTTTAGAGTTTAATCTTTGTAAACCACCCAGAGGGCTTTGGTTATTGGGCGGTATAGAAATGTAATGAATGAATGATGAATGAGAATATGAATTTGTTACATGTACCACTGTGAGTAACATAGATAACAACATTCCAAACATGTCAATGAAAAGATATGCACAATAACACATCACAGTCTAAAATGTACAAGTCTAGAGGTTTCAGAGGTCTCAGTCACTGTTTTACGTTTAAAAAAATGAATTCCTTGACCCAAAATAGACCAATTTAGACAGCAAAAGCACATTCCTCTGTCTCCTGTAAGAGAAGTCTATTATCCTAAATGCCCTCTCCTGACTGGTAGAGCTAGAGCAGCTCTTTAGTTTTCTGTAGAGATGAGGATGATGAAATGAGTGGGGCAATGGTTGGAGTACAAAAGGCAGAAAACCTGGAACAAATCCAACTGCATGGTTTTATTTCTTGTGCTGACTGACAGGAAAAGTATTTTGAGTAGCACTGAACTAGAAATTGTCTTTCATTTCTTTGCTGCCTGAGTGCAGCTGCTGTACTTGCATTCCAGTATAATGTGAATAATTCATGTTCCTTCAGCAACAGCGGTTAAAGGTCCTTTCCTTAAATTATTTATATAGCATTTTATAATGCTTTGTGTTAAGTATATTCAGGGTTATCTATTGTGGCTATAAGGAGAAATAAGCATTCAGTGCAAAAATACATAATTTTTGAAGAGCCATTTGAAGAAAATGTAGTAATATAGTGGGAAGTGTTAACAGAAGAACAATGTTCCACACTGTTCAAAGAACATCTACCACGCATACGCTAGGAGAATGCACCTGCGTTAGGTATGGATACAGAAGGATGGTTTTCAGTGAATGGTTTGAAGTATTTGGTTAAATGGCACTACAGTGGCTCTTACCATCTCTATCCAGGTAATATCTTCAGTGATGCTGATGATCTTTTAGAAAATACAAGCATTATTAGTAGGATTGTGCTGACTTCTTCAGTGTAAAGAAAGTTTGTACAGGAACTATTTGTTTTGAAAGGTTTGCTTAAACATTTTCAACATGATCCTTCAAATTAGAACTTTCAAAAACAAGCCTTATAATTAAGAATATTGCAAACATTTTATAAAAGGGGTCAGTTTTGTATAGTACTTTTTATGTAAGCCAAAAATGCAAATAGGAAATGCAGTTGGATTTGCCTTTTCATGCAATTACAAATTCCCCACCCTTCATTTTTATTTGTAACAATTATGAAGAACTTTCCTCCTGTTACAAGACAGAAAGGATGTGTTTCTCAGTGGTTATAAAGTTGGTTACAACTTCTCAGATGAACTTTTATTAGCTTCTGCTAGAATGCGAATACAGTGTAAAATGTATAGAATGTGTTTAGCAGGTTACTGGTCCTACACTTAAAATAGTATGTGGCATGATCTACTTGCACCACAGGTGCATAGTCCATGTAGGGTTCCAATAGGGCTCAGTTCAGTCCTGTTTTCTTCCTTCCCCATCTATGTGCAAGTATAGGCATGCCTACAGGTAGTACATAACAAGACCATTACAATAAAACGTTCAGCAGATATCTAGCATTCAATAATTCAATAGGCTAGTAATAAAAAAAAGTGTCTGGGAATGTCTGCATAAATAAATATGATGGTACTAACTGGCAGAATACCTGCACCGTAGATTCCCATCGGATCACTAAGGGGAGGACATTCAACAATATGGGCTACCACAGAGAAGGCCCCCCAAATAGCCATAAATGTGCCACAACTAGGAGGGCCTCTGCTGACAACCTCAATGAATGGGCTGGTCTATATGGAAAGAGGTGCTCTTTCAGATAGCCTGGCCCTGAGCTTTTCAGGGCATAAGCTAGCAACAGAACCTTAAACTCTGCTTGGTAGCAAATAGGCAGCCAGTTGAATTATTTCAGCAATGGTGCAATATATGCACGATAGGATGTCCACTGGCCGCTTCATCTCGCACTAGCTGCAGCCTTTGAACTAACCCCAAGAAGAGACCCCCTTAGAGCACATTGCAATAATCCATTCTAGAGGTTACCAATGTGGGAGTCACTGTGGCCAAGCTGTCTTGGTAAAGGAATGGGCGTAGCTGGTGCACCTGCCGAAGCTGGTAAAAGATGCTCCAAGCCACCAAGGCTACTTGAGCCTCCAGTGACAAAGATTAATCAAGGAGCATCCCAAGCTATAAACATTCTCCTTCGGGGGTAGTGCAACCCCATCAAAAACCAGTAAGCTTCTGCTCACCCTACCTACTCCTCCACCATCCCTTCCGCCTCTGCCTGAGGCAATGCAACAACTGTCAACCAGGCCAGCAAAGCCGCTGGCTTCTTTCTCTTGTATTGAAGTGGCTGCCATAAGCAGGGGCACACGTTCACTTCTCTGTTCCCCCCAATCCACCTCCTGAGGTTTAGGGCTCAGTTAGCCTCATGGTAGGTTGCAGGCAGGTGGCTCAACCCAACCCAGACAAAGGGAAGAAAGCAGCAGCAGTGGCATCACACTGAGGCAAGCAGAAGTGGTGAGGGGAGGAAGGGGGGCTGGTCACAATTGCCCGCCCTTCCACGAGCTGAGTTGTTTGCCTTAGTTTGCTTAATGATAAGGCTGGCCCTGCTAAGGAGTAATTTGTATGTGTTGCGAACTTACTAAGAGTAAGTGCAATGCCAACTCTGAAACTAGCACTAACAACTTAGTCTGTTCTTCCGTGGGGAAGCTTTGATTCCTACATGACGGCAGATCTTTGCCAGAACTTTGCTGACAGAACAAAAAAAATGCTTATGCAATCATACCTACTGAATGTTACACACAGGGCCAGCATCAGGGTTGACAGCACTGGACATTTGCCAAGTCCCATGTCCCACTAGGAGGCCCACTGGAGCTTCCTAGCCCGCTGCTCTCCCAGTTTGCAGTTCATGTCAGTTTATCTGCTCTCTCCAAGTGAGAAAGTGAAAAGGAGCATTAACCTCCACACACCTTGCCCTTCCCTCTAGAAGTTGGTGCAGATTAGGTACGGACCGAAAGGCAAAGGAATGGACAGTGGCAAATAAGAGGAGGTGGACACACTTAGAGAGAAAGGCCCACTGAGAGTATCTTGCTCAACACCCCCCCGCAATGCACACACACACACACACGCACAAATGGAACCAGCACTGGTTATGCTCCCAAGGGCAGCATATTTTATGGATGGAATACGTTGTAAGTTATGAAATTATGAGTCATGCTGAGTTATGAGTGGTGGTGAATGCAATCTATACTTTTTTCTTTTCTTTTTTTTTAGCATGGATACAACTGAAACCTATTTGCTGAATAAATGTAAAGGAA